>NW_026606100.1:22912500-32912500 GCF_029834395.1 Sorex fumeus | reverse complement strand
GCTGGAGTGATAGCACAGCGGGTAGGGCATTTGCCTTGCATGCGGCCAACCCAGGTTCGATTCCCAGCATCCCATATGGTCCCCCGAGCACCACCAGGAATAGTTCCTGGGTGCAGAGCCAGGAGTAACCCCTGTGCATTGCTGGGGGTGACCCAGAAAGAAAAAAAAAAGCGATGACTTGAAATTCTGGCTTCTGTAGTATCTTCAACAAAGAGTGGCGCCTTCAGAGAAGAGATGGGACCAAAGAGAGCAGCTCTGGATTTTGAAGGGCAGAAACTGCGAAGGTAAACGCATCAGAGAAACTAGTGGAGTGGTTTCTCTTTTGCTTGCAGAGTAGTGGGTGTTTAGGGTCATGCCTGGCAGTGTGCTGGGACCATTCCTCACTCTGTGCTCAGGAGCGACCCTTGGTGGTGCTCAGGGACTAGAGGTGGTGCTAAAGATCAGACTCAAGTTAGCCACGTGCAAGGCAAGTTCCCTGACCACCGTTCCGTCCCATGAGATTCTGCTTCAGTAAGAATCTCCGGGAGAATTTACTACAACCTGACTCGAGGCAGAAACGGGGAAAGGTAGAACTTTTTCAATATTTGCTGCTTTCTAACCATCTCTGAGATACTTTGCTTGGATTTGGGTTTTGGTTTTTGTTTGGGGACCCCCCCTGGAGGTGCTCAGGGGCTCTTCACAGCTCAGTGCAGGGGTCACTCCCAGTGTGGCTGGTGGGCATGCCGGGGTCAGACCTAGGCTCCCACTGCAAGGCATTTGTTCCAGCCCATTCAGCGATGGTTGGGGAATGGGGTGATGGTTAGGGCATGGGTGATTATTGGGGAATGGGGTGATGGTTGAGGAATGGGGTGATGGTTGGAGATGGGGCGATGGTTGGGGGATGGAGGATGTTGGGGGATGGGTGACTGTTGGGAAATGGGGTGATGGTTTGGGGATGGGATGATGGTTGGGGATAGAGAACATTTGGGGGATGGATGATGGTGGGGAAGGGGATGCTGGTTGGGGAATTTGTTCATGGTTGGGAATGGGCGATGGGGTGACAGTCAGGGGCTGGGTCGTTGGTGTTGAGACAATGGTTGGGGGAGAGCTGACCGGAGAGGAAATATGATGGGCAGATCGGGAGGGATGATTGACTAGATGAACGAATGGGAGGATAGGGATAGACGGGAGGGTTGATGGAGGTGGTTAACAGGAGGGATGTTCCATGGGCAGATACAACCATCTGCAGAAAGGCAGGCGGGATCCCTAATGGAGAGACCGTGGACACTCAATGACTCAACGCTGCCCACTTGTTCCCCCCCCCCCCCACCCCATCTTGCTTGCCTTCCCACAGGCCATGGGCTGAACCATGACCCTGCTGCTCATTATCCTGGCCTTCCTGGAGCGCTGCCTGAGGCCCTGCTTCGACCAGACCGTCTTCCTGCAGCACCGATACTGGAGCAACTACGTGGACCTGGAGCAGAAGCTCTTCGACGAGACGTGCTGCGAACATGCGCGCGACCTGGCGCACCGCTGCGTGCTGCACTTCTTCCAGAGCATGCAGAGCGAAATGCGGGCGCGGGGCCTGCGCCGGCCCGCTGACCACCCGCCAGACCAGCTCCGAGACCTGCCCGAGGCCCCGGACTGCCGGGTGCACCTGCGTGCAGTCTCCAGCCGCGAGCAAGTGGACTGCCTCCTGAGCACCTGTTGCTCCAGCAAGCCGCCCCTCGGCCTTGCGGGCCCTGCAGGACACTGCGGGGGTGGACTCAGTCACCGCGCACCCACGACTGCCACTGACCCCCGGGGACCCCAACACACAGAAGTGTAGAGACCCCAGCACCTGGCGCCACGCGAAAGGAGCTGGGAGCTGGCTAAACGGAGGGGCATCCCAGGGCAGCCCAGCACACCCCACCCAGAGAGCTGAGATCCCCACTCTCTATACTGGGGACACGCCAAGGCAGGGCCAGTTGTCCCCGCAAGAGCTGACATCCCCAGTCAGGTTTCTGGGCGTGATCTCGTGTACACGAAAGCCGCTGCCCTCACGACTGTGCTGGGTTCAGCTTCTCCCAGGAGAGCAAGTCAGGGGCTGGGGCTGAGTGGGGTCTCCCAGCCCCGGGGAACACTGGTGCTCTGTTCTTGGGGGGGCAAACTGAGGAGCAAGAGTCTGAGTAGATCAGCTTTGGGTTCTGGATGCAGCTTTTCATGTTTCGTAATAATAATAATAATAATAATAATAATAAAAATGACACTGGCACCTGCTTCCATGATGTTCCTATGTGGGGGGCGCCGTGCTGACTCCTTCTGTGTCCTGACGCATTGCAGCTCCCAGTGACCTAGTGAAGCGCTGTGGGTTTCTCAGAGATAATTGCAAGTGAGAGACATTTCCTCCGAACACCCTCCGCGGCGCCTCTCCGACAGCCAGCATCTGTAGGTGCCATGCAGGCGGGTGGCACCAGGTTAGTGGCCGCTCCGCCTTCGAGCTCATTCTTCTGATGAGCTCCATGTTTTAATTCTACTTGGTTTTTTGTTTTTTTCTGTGCTCGGGTTCGAGTCAGAACCTCATGCACATGCAGCATAGGTGCTCTACGGCCGATAATTTTTGGTTTGATTTGTTTTAGGGGCCACACCTGGTGGCGGTTCTCAGGGCTACCTGTGGTGCAGTGCTTGGGGTCGCTGTCAGGAGCAGTGCCGGCCTCTAACACAGAGCAGTCTTCCCAGACCCAGGACCATTTTTCAGATGAGAAAACTGAGGCCTCCGGAAGTTGAGTTTCCTGAGGTCTTGGAAGAACTGGAATCAGGGGCTGGAGCAATGACAGCAGCTAAGGCAAGAGGCCGACTTGGGTTCATTCCCCGCCATGTCACATGGTCTCTGGAGTCCCACCGGGAGTGACCCCTGGGCACAAAGCCAGGAGTATGTCTCAACAGCTCTGGGTGTGCTCCCCACCCCCCAAATTAATAAATATATATGTAAATAAGAGTTGGAACAGAAGCTCTGGCTTGGCCACTACTTGGCCCTCCAGGTTGTTCTGTGCTTGCGCTCATTCTCAGGGCTCTGGTTGGATCCCTGCAGCTTCACCCCAGCTCTGAGGGAGCCCCAGCAAGCTGTGCCCTGGGTTCCTCTTGAAAATGAAAGGACTGATTCGGGCCTCTTGCTGCCACTGCATGTGAAGTTATCTGCTTCCTGACCTCAGCACTTTCTGCTTCCCCTCCTCCCCCACCCCCATCCATCTGTCTGGGTTTTGGGCCACACCCAATGGTGCTCAGGACTTCCTCTTAGCTCCGTGCTCAGGATCACTCCTGCTCCTGCTAGGCTAGGGGGACCTTATGGGGTGCCACGAATTGAGCCCCGGTGTGAAGCATGAAAGGCAAATGCCCTTCCTGCTATCCTGTCTCTGCAGCCTCTTTCCACTTTCAAAGTGCCCCACTTCCTTCAGCCAAGGACCACCAAGGCAGAGGGCCAGTTTTGTGCCCTGACACCTGAGAGCTCCTCAGCCCTGCCTGCCCCGCCCCCCAGGCCAGCCCCCACCCCAAAGCCTGTGGCCAGCCTCTGTGTCCAAGGCTCTCTCTTCCCCAGGGCATACCCAGGGAGTCCTGCTCAGAGGTTAGCACCCTTGTGGGGGTTTCCCCGGGCATGAGGGATGGATCAGAGCTGGGAATCAGCAGGGGGTGGGCTCAGGGGATTCCAGAAAAGCTGCTGCTTGAGAACCTTTGGGCCACAAGCCAGGCCAGAGCCACAGTACATCAGGGATAGCACTTGCTTTGTATGGATGACCCCAGTTCTATTCCTGGCATCCCATATGGTCCCCTAGCCCCTGCCAGAAGTGAGCCCTGAGCACTGCTGTGTTCTGCACACACACACACACCCCAACACCATTACCAAAATAAAAGCACACACACACTCACAAAAAATATCTCTGGACCCATTTATGAGTACGGGATATGGGATATGGTTCAGGGAAAAGAGTCCTAGGAACATCAGTGTTGAACTCTGCTGGGAAACCAGCATTCAGCCTCTGCGGTTCAGGCAGGAAGGACTGGGGCAGATCTGGGCTCCATCCCTCCTCCCCCTCCCTGATGAATGACTCACCACAGGTAATCACATAGGAAATCACACACCACACCCCACGCCACATGTACACACATATCACACACACGTACCACATGGACACACATACCACATACACTACATGGACACACATACTACACACATACAACATATATCAAATGAACACACATAAACACATGTACACACATGCCATACACATGCAACACATACTACAGGTACATAAAAACATAGCTCATGTACATGCAATAACCACATACATATACATACCATATCACTTAATCACTTAATCACTTAATCACTGTTATTCATCGATTTATTCGAGCGGGTGCCAGTAATGTCTCCATTCATCCCGGTTGCGTGCTAGCGTAGCCCAATGGTATCTGTTTGTTCTAGGAACATGCAGAGCCTCAAACCGATCATTTAGGGTCTTGACGAAGAAGTCTGACCATCTTATAGGTGGGCGTCCACGTGATCTTTTGATGTCCCGTGGAATCCAATCAGTAATGGCTCTAGTCCAGTGGTTGTCTGTAAACCTCATTACGTGTCCAGCCCATCTGATTTTTGATGTCTTGGCAAATGAGACAGCGTCCCTGATTCTTGAGCGTTGACGAAGATCAGAACTCCGGATTCTATCTCTCATTTGAGTGAATCGAGATATTCCAAGCATAGTTCTTTCGATTCCTCTTTGAGAGACCCGAATAGCGTTCTCATCCTGTTTTTGTAGGGTCCAGGTCTCTGAGGCATATGTTAATGCAGGAAGAATAGTGGAATCAAAGAGATGTGCTCGTAGCTGGAGGTTCTTTGTCCTTTTAGTTATTTCTTCAATGCTCTTGAAGGCATTCCAAGCCGCTCTCTTCCTCCTGCGCAACTCAGGTGCCAGGTCATTCATCATGTTGATTTTTCGACCTAGGTATATATAACTGTTGCATTCGGAGATGGTGGTTCCGTTGAGAGCGAATGGAGCGTCAGGAACAAGGCTGTTTCTCATAAACATTGTCTTCGTAAGATTCAGCTGTAGTCCTACCTTTCCACACTCATGGTCAAAGTCGGCCAGCATTTGTGCCGCTTGGCTGATGTTTGGTGTTATTAGAACGATGTCATCAGCAAAGCGGAGGTGGTGTAGTTGCCGACCATCTATCTTTACTCCCATGTTTTCCCATTCTAGTCGTCGCATGATGTTCTCGAGGGTGGCACTGAAGAGTTTTGGTGAAATGGTATCACCCTGCCGAACCCCTCTCTTGATATGGATGATTACTTCTTTGTAGAATGGTGAGATCTTGGTAGTGAATCCGCAATAGAGCTCACGAAGGATCCTGATGTATTGAGTTTGTACGCCCTGATTGGCTAGGGCTTCCATGACCGCTTCTGTCTCAACAGAATCAAAGGCCTTCTTTAAATCAATGAACGTTAGACAGAGCGGCATCTTGAACTCCCGAGATAACTCAATGAGCTTGGTTATTGTGTGGATATGGTCGATGGTACTGAATCCTTTTCGGAATCCGGCTTGTTCACATGGTTGTCCTTCATCTAGTGTTCTGCTAATCCTATTCAGGATGACTCAAGTGAATAGTTTGTAGATGACAGACAATAGGCAGATTGGGCGATAGTTGCCAATGTCGTGGATGTCTCCTTTCTTGTATAGTAGTACAGTCCTGCTGGTTTTCCATTGGGATGGAACCTTGCATTCAGACAGGTAGCGTGTGAAGAGTCGAACCAATGTATTGATGAGTACTGATGGTAAGTTCTTCAGGTGTTCAGGTCTGATCTTGTCTGGGCCAGGTGCTCTTTGTTTCTTTACCGACGAGATGGCATGTTGGATTTCGGAAGGGAGAACATTGGGAACGACATATCCATCATGTGGTATGTGGTATGTGGGCAAGTGGATGTGGCTATTAAAGAGATCTGAGTAGAAGTCATGAATAATCTTCTCCATTGCCCTTCTGGAAGATGTGATAGATCCATCATGATGTCGGAGGGCAGTCATCTTGGTTTTGTAGTTGGTGAAGGACAGGCGGGCATTACGAATGTTTTTCCGAGCTTCTGCTGCATCTACCAGTACTGCTGCTCTCCTGTTTTTGAGGTCATCCTTGATGGCTTCTCTGCACTGTTTCGGATGTTCGCTTGTGGTTGCCTGAGGCATGTGCCAAGCCACGTTGGCGAATAAGTTCAAGAGTGTTCGAAGAAAGACGGTTTTTTGTGGTTATCTCTCTCTTGGCATTCTTTGCACAATCATGGAGGTGCTGAATCATTCGATCATATTCCTCATCAATGTTGTCAATGACGGCATCTTCCCATGTTGCCGCAATAGAGCCAAAGAGCTCCCAGTTGGTGGTTGTTCTGGGAGTCCTCTTCTTAAACCTTGCATTCTTTTCTCCTCGTTCTGTGAGGTAGAATTTTGCATGAAGAAGACGGTGGTCTGATCCCGTTTGGAATTTTGGGACAACAGCAACATCGGTTAGGCAAAACCGCCGATTGAATATGATGTGGTCTATTTCATTGTGGAACCGTCCATCGGGAGACTCCTATGTCCAACGTTTAGATTCAGCCTTTTGGAATTGTGAGTTACCATGGAAGGTTTTGGTTGACATGATGAACTCAGACAGTCTGTCACCCTGTTCGTTCCATTCCAGGCCATGGGTTCCGATGTGGAGTTCATCGACTGATCTTCTTGGTCCTATCTTGGCATTAAAATCACCGACAATGATCTTGTAGAAGGTGTGATCTTCTTTATAGAACTTCTCCAGCTCCATGTAGAATTTCTCAGTTTCTCTTTCACCATAACTGGATGTTGGTGCATAGACAACAAAGATAGAAACTGCCGGTAGTGAGCCACATTTATTCAAGTGTAATCGTCTGATTCGGGTTGTTAGGCATTCAAATGAATCCAAATACATACCATATATACACACATAAATACATGTATACAGACATATCACACACATACACATACAACACACACCACATGTATATACTCACACACCTACCACACACGCGACACAAATCACATAAACACACGCATATATACCATAAACCACACATACCACACACACAACACCACATATCCACATTCACATGAATATTACTCTCACAAGGAAATCTCATGCACACATACCACCACCACATACTCATATACACACACACACCACTCACAGCCAGGAATTCTCTATAAAGCCTCATGCACACGCGCGCACTTGTGCACGCACACACACACACACACACACACACACACACACACACACACACTCCTGCATACACATACATCCAGCAATTGCCCCCTTCAGCACTGTGCAGGCTGGGGTCACCCCAGGTTCTGGTTCCTGGGGCTCAGGCTCCTCCATATCGGCCATCTCTGCTCTGCTGGGCTTAGTCTGCCAGATATTCCTGGCAGCGCGGCCTCCTCCACCCCATCTATCCTGCTTGCAATCAGGACATGCAAATGTTCCATGAGTCCCTAGGGTGGGGCAAGATTTCAGCTAAGAGTTGATAGGAATTGGGCGGTGAGGGACCAGGGAGGCTTGGAGAGGTCTGAGGTCTTCACAGATAAGCGCCCGGTCCTGGGCATGGAGGAAGTTCCGTGACCCATTTAAGCTGCAAGGAAGCACAAGTGGGCAGGGAAAGGTCACGAACGCCGACAAGCACCCTTGAATTCTCACGCTGTGCACTTAGGTGGCACTTCTGGCACAAAAGATCCCATGCCAGGGAGCAGGCAGGAGTTGATTCAAGATGAGGCTTGGCTTCAGGGAGCCCACTGCCTCATAGAGGGATGGAGACGGGTTTGGGAAGAATTAGAACCCAGAGCAAAAGGAGGCAGCGAGAGAACTGAGGCCAGCCATGAGCCCCAGAGGTTTAGCACAGGGGGCCGGTGGTTAGGAGACCCCAGACCCACCTGGCATTGCATGGTCCCCGGAGCACCACCAGGAGGAACACCAGAGAAGAAACAGGACTAGACCCCAAGCACTATCAGTGTGGCCCCCAAATCAGGGAAAAAAATCTTTGATCTGGGGACTCAGGGGAGGGTTGATTTGAATCTTAGAAAGAAAAAAGAGGGTTTTTGTTTGTTTTTAATAGTGTTTTAAGTTTTGTTTTGGACCACTCTTAGCAGTGTTCAGGACCTGCTCCCAGCTCAGTGCTCGGGGCTTGTTCCCAGGAGTGTCAGACATCACAGCTGGGGCTCCCCTGAGCTGTCTCCCCTTGAGTAATCTCCCTGCCCCAGTCTTTTCTTTACATTTCCCCAGCCCCCCACCCAGGTATATTCTGGTTAGGGATGTTGGGCTTGGGGATTTTGGGGGGTCTTTTTGTTTGCTCATTTGTTTGTTTGTTTGGGTGGTGGGAAGGATTTGGGTGTTGGGCCATACCCAGCTATACTCAGAGGTTATTCCTGGCTTTTCACTCAGGAATTACTCCTGGAAGTGCTCGGAGGGACCATATGAGTTGCTGGAAATCGAACCCAGGTTAGCCGCGTGCAAGGCAAGCGCTCTCCCCGCTGGACAATCTCTCCAAGTTGAGGGTGTTTTTGCAATGCCTGGGAACCCTCCACTTGGCCGTGGTCTTGCACCCTGTTCACCAGAGGTGTGAGAACAGGAGCTCCCTGAGGTTTGCACACCTGGTGGTGGCCGCACACTCCAGTGACAGAGCCGGAAGGTGCTTGTCTGCACTGTGCTGAGACAGCCCCCGTGGCTGTGTCCACAGGAAGCCCACAGAGTAGAGCAGCCACCTCTGGGGTCAGTGTCGGGGCCTGAACTCAAGGCCTCATACTCTCAAGTCCTCCCACTGAGCTCGTCCCAGGTCCGGGACAGAGTTTGGACAAGTGGAGAGAGAGGAAGGGGAAGGGGACAGGGCCATTCAGTCACAGGCATGGAGGGAACAGGCCGCAGTGGGGCAGCACGGACTTCCAAATGCACCCAGAGGATTGCTGGCCCGCCTGGAGGGAGCCCTCACTGCCCCTCACAGCCCAGCGGGGAGCCAGGTAGGACAGGAAGGTGCAGTCCCACCTGACACCAGTGAAGGGTCCTGCCCCAGGGCTGAGGTGCCACTCCAGGGCCCATGGAAAGACCACTGAGCTCTGTGACAGCAGACCCCGTGCCCTGGACACCCCTCAAAGGCATCCCACCCTCTGCAGACCCCAGAGGACATGCTTTCAGAACTCCGGGTGTCTCAGCCATCATCCCTTTGTCCACCTCTGCTGCCCAGCCCAGGAGGGAAACCAGGTCACTGCACTTGGGAGTGAGGCACATCAGTGACCGGGCAGCCCTGCTGACAGAGGTGCCCGCATCCTGGGCAGAGTTGGGTGCTGAGACAGTAAGTGAGGGTCCCCAGTTATGAGGAAGTGGCTCCAGAAAGCACCAAGAGAGAATGGATTTGGTGGGGGGGGAGTGAGAGAGACAAAGGGGGAGACATGCTCGGGAACCCCGAGTGTCATACAGAGCTAGGGCCAAGAGGGCTTGTTCCTACTCTCCGCATTTGCTCTCCCCACACGCATGTGCCCCTGGCCATGGAAGTTCGAGCTGACCCGACGGTGGGCACCAAGGCCCCAGGGGTGGGCAGAGAAAGAGCAGGGAACACTGCGAGAGAGGGGGTGGGCTTCTGAGCCAGACTCAGTCCTGGTCCCATTAAGCCTGCAGCAGAGGCGGGAGTGGTACGGGGTGTGGGGAATATTGGGGGCATTGCTGCTCAGTGCCCCAGTAATCATGCCCTCCCCCCGGGTGTCCAGGGAACAGAGGGCAGCTGCCAGATCCTACTAAGGCAAATGTTTATGCACCCTGGCAGCCCGTCTCGCTGATGACCGCTGCCTCTGCCACCACGTGGATCTGGGGGTGCGCCCAGAGCTGCAGGTGGGCCGCCCACCCAGGCTCACCCAGGCAAATAGGGCATTTCCCTGCGGGTCTGGCCGCTCCCCGGGGGCCCCCTTTGCATTCTGCTTTTCCTGGCTTCTAGGAGTCAGGGGGGCCCCCAGCACCCGAGTGACCGTGTGGCTCCCTGTTTTCTGCCCACATGCAGCAGGGCCTTGGAGATGCTGGAGAGTACAGAATCAGGCAGGCCAAGACCCTCTGGGAGAAGGGAGAAGGGAGAAGGGGACCCCGAATCCTCCTGATCTCCAGAACCAGAACTCACGACTCTTACCTGCAACAGCAGCTCTATGCTTTTATGACTTGATTAAGGCCCTGGCAGTGGGGAGACACTCCTGGCTGCTCCCGGGGGAACCCCAGGAATCCCAACTGTCCTAAAGAGAACCTTGGAGGTTCTGGAGAGCTCGTACGGGGGCTAAGGCACTTCTTTGCCTTGCATGCATGCAACTGACCTGTTTGGTTCCCAGCACCAGACCTGGTGCCCTAAGCACTGCCAGGGGTCACTCCTGAGCACAGAGCCGGGAATAGCCCCCAGAGCATTACCGAGTATGATTTCCCCCAAAAAACATACTAAGACAGGTAGGAGGCCAGACTCAGAGCTATGGTGCTGGAGCAGAGGCTGGAGCAGAGCAGTGCCTGGGGCCAGAGGCAGGGGATCCTCTGGAAGCTGGCCAGGGCACATGGGTACCCTGCTCTGGTCCCAGAAGTCAACCCCCCCAACTCCCTGATATTCAGCCTCCCATCAGACCATCCCCCACAGAACAATGGGGAAGACATCCTGGGGGTGAAGAAAAGATCTTCAACTATTCAGTGTAAAACCAAGTCAGTGAGACATTTGAAATTTTTTTTTTTTTTTGCTTTTTTAGTCACACCCTGCAATGCACAGGGGTTACTCCTGGCTCTACATTTAGGAGTTACCCCTGGTGGTGCTCAGGGGACCATATGGGACGCTGGGAATCAAACCCAGGTCAGCCACGTGCAAGGCAAACGCCCTACCTGCTGTGCTATTGCTCCAGCCCCTGAAACTATTTTTTACCACTGATTCAAGATTTAAAACTGCCTGAAGAATTGGACTGGAGTGATAGTACAGTGATTAGGACATTTGCCTGCCACATGGCAGAACTGGCATCCCTTCCATAAGGGATGAGCACCGCCAGGAGGGATTCCTGAGTGCAGAGCCAGGAGTAAGCTCTGAGCATCGCTGGGTGTACACCCCCTCACCACAAAGGAAGGAAGGAAGGAAGGAAGGAAGGAAGGAAGGAAGGAAGGAAGGAAGGAAGGAAGGAAATAAAGAAAAAAAACAACAGCATGAAAGTTAACAGGCAAGTTGTGATGGGCTCAGACGCAGAACTCAGGGCTCGCTGGTATGAGGCTTGGAGTTCAACCCCAGCACCACACACACACACACACACACACACACACACACACACACACACACACACACGATTCTAGGGCTCACCCTTTTCATTCAATAACTGTAATAAAGTCCTCATGAATCTCAGAATAATACAATTCAACCACTTCTATCATTTTACTTTATTGATTTGTGGGGGGGGGGGATAGTGACTGGGGTAGTGCTCAGAGCTATTCCTAGCTGCTCAGGAGTGCTTCCTGGTAGAGGGCTTAGGGAACCATGCTTGGTGAGGGACTGACCCTGGGTCAGCCAGATGCAAAGCAAGTGTCTAATCCCTGTACCATCTCCCTGTCCCTGTTGCTGTTATTGACAAATCATGTTGACGCTAGAAATCGCAGCAAACGTCTGAGGCCAGTGCTGGTGCCCCTTAGCCCATGTGGGTGTCTCTGAGCACTGCCCCTTCCCTGAGTGCCAGCCTCTCCCCGTGGTTTAGTCCCGTGTCAGGCGCATGGCGCTGCCACAGATGTCCAGGGCGGCCATCTCTGTGGTGGGACTCTTCTCCCACTCTCCCAGGGAGCCCCCAACAAAGTCCTCCAGCAGTCACCAGCCTTAGGACCCCTGGAGACTTTAGCCTGTCGCAGGCCAAGGGGGACAACTGTCCTCCCAGCTCCGCGCAGAGCTTTCCACCCAGACCAGGACAGGAGAGAAAGAGCAAAACCACTCCCTGCCCTGCCCTCAAGCCCAGCTGCCACCTAGCCAGGTCCAAACCCGTTTCTCTACCTCCTACCTTGTGTGTCTCTCCCCAAGTTCGTCCACCCATCTCAGCACTGTCCACAGGGTCATACCCCGCCAGGGCTGGCACTGGCCCGACATGGGGTGCCCAGCCCCTGACTGTTTTGTCAGCAGCACAGACTTGACCCTCCACGCTGGGCACGTGCCCGCAACACATGCTGCACCGCAAACAGCCCCACGTGGGAGGTGCCCTCCAGGACCTCGTCTGCATCTCATCCGGGATCTCATCTGGGATCTCGTCTGGAATCTCGCCTGGGATCTTGTCCAGGACGGCCCAGAGAGGCGGATCTGACCTGCTTTTCAGGCATGCTGTCCTTTTAACCCCAACCCCGCAGCCCTTTCACTCTTCCCTCTTTCATCTGCCCATCACCCCTGCCCGAGTCCCGGTCTGAGTCTGTAGAGATGCCAGAAGCCCAGGGTCCAGGTGTGGAACCCACAGCCCCACCGCCTTAGCTTTTGGTCTGGGGCCATCGAGGCGAGAGTGGAGCCAGCAGGGGCTGTGTGGGCGCTGGGCAGAGAGGCTCCTCCCAGGTTCGAAATCTCTGACTCCAGAGCCTGGGCTTTTCCTCTATGCATGTCTCATTCTCAGTCTCTCTGCCTCCACGTCGATCCTTACTGTGCTCAGGGCCACCACCACCATTATTGCCTTCTCCATGGCTCCATCTCCACCACCACCATCCCTTCCACAAAGAGGACCATTCCCACCACCTCCAGCTCCATCCCCACCTCCAGCACCTTCTTCATCACCATCTCCATCCCCACCTCCATCTCCATCCCCACCTCCATCTCCATCCCCATCACCACTAGTTCCATTCCCAACAGCGACACACCATCCCACCACCTCCAGCAGCCCCACCATCACCTCCATCCTCACCCGCACTGCCAGCACCATCTTCCCACCATCAGTCCCCCGCCCTCCGCCACCACCATTATCACTCCCAGCGCAGCCACCCTCACAACCAGCAACCCACCAGCACACAGAAACTGTGTGACCTGGCAGGAGCCCCTGAGACCCACAGACAGCAGAGCAGGCTGCTTCTCTCGCTCCCGTCGGGGCTGTGCCAGCCTCTCCTTCCACACACGCCTGCCAACCCCCCTGAATTGCTCCCCAGCAGGCATGGCCCGGGGCTTCCTAGCCGGAGGCAGCTGCAGAGGGAGAGAAAGCAGCCAGAGGCTGGGACAGGGAGGGCCACGCCCTGGGCACCCCCACGCCACCCTCCCACCAGAGTCTCACAGACGCTCCCGCCCCAGCCCCAAGCCACCCATCTCTGCCATGCGGTGGGTGCCCAGGGGGCTGCTCACAGGGCCAGCGCCGAGGCGGGTGGCAGGGGACCACGAGGGACAAGCACAGTGGGTAGGGTATTTGCCTTGCACGCCACCGACCCAGGTTCGATTCCCAGCATCCCAGATGGTCCCCTGAGAACCTCCAGGAGTAATTCCTGAGTGCATGAGCCAGGGGTAACCCCTGTGCATCGCCAGGTAAAAAATATAAACAGTGGCTGGAGAGATAGTACAGCAGGTCTTGCATATGGCTGACCTCTTGTCTTGCATATGGCTGACCTGGGTTTGATCCGGCCACCACATAGACCAGGGATGATCCTTGAGAGAAAAAAAAAAAAAAGGCAAGGAGTCAGTTGGATGTGGGAAGAAAAAAAAAACCACCCTGCTCCAAATCCACCCACCAACTCCCTCCTGGCCCAGGGTCCCACATTCTGAAGTTCCCACCCAGCACTCCTGAGATTTGGGTTCGACTTTTGGTTTGGTTATTTTGGGAGCAATAGCCGCTCCAGTTGTGCTCAGGGTTACTTTCAGCTTGATGCTCAGGGGTGGCTCCGGAGATGGCTGTGGGACCATGCAGAGCAAGCAGTGCTGAGGACTGGATCCCAGGACTCCTGCAAAACCTGCCCCTCAGCTCATCCAGCAAACACACGTCTCCTAGACCCTTAGGTGTTGCTTTTTGTTTGTTTTCCCTCCACCTAAGATTTTCCCCCCTTAGTTATAAGACCCTGATCATACCCAGCTCAGGGGACTAATTATGATGCCAGGGGTTGAACCCCTGGGTGGCCCTATACAAGATAAGTGCCCACCCGCTGTATTATCTCTCAGGCCCCTCAACCTGAGGTCTGAAATAACACCAGAGTTAGCTGGAACTGGGGTGCGGCCTACTGGAAAGATGAATTAGCCAGGGCAGGACAGAGAGAGGCAGAAAGTTTGGCCATCTTCCTGCCATCTTCCTCCCTCCCAGCTGGGGCAGCTCTGCATGGTGGGGTGAGTGTCCCACAGGTTGCTGGGCATGGCCCTGACCTGCTGAGACCTTACAGTGAAACCGCAGAGTCCCCCCTCCCTCCCTCCCACACACCTGCTCCCCACCATCCGCCCTACCAATTTCCCAACTCGGGGCTGCCATGTACGTCATCAGTCGGCTAGCCCTCCTCTTTTCTGGAACAAAACTTTCTGAAGCCACCCAGATCCAGCACAGAAGCAAAGCAGGAAGGTGAGGGCACTGCCGAAGGCCTCCACAACCCAGGCCACCTGTCCTGTCCGGGAGCTCTCGGTAAGCAAGTCGCCAGTTGATCTAGAGCAGTCGGGTTGGTCCTCCCTTCCACCCCTCCTGGTTTTTTTTGAGAAATCTGGAGGTGCCTCTTGCTGGCCTGGGATGTGGTCTCAGAAGAGGACCTGATCCCTCCTCAGTTACCCCCACCAGTGGCCTGTGGAACCCTACTTGGGCACTTTGCACCCAGAGTCTGTGCTCCTGGGAGCCTTAAAGCCAAGAAGGGCTGAGGCGGAGGGAAGGGTCTGGCGGGCTCCAGCTCTGGCATCCCCACAAACTCCCTTTTCTGGGAAACAGACCCACCCACGTTCCATCAGGATAAGGGGTCAGATCTCTCCCCGACAGCAAGTTCAGCCCTGGCCTGTCTGGAAGTCTTGGCAGTAAGCAGATGGGGCGCATGTATAAAGAGAGACCCCCTTGGGGCAACTCTGGGTGATACCCTACCTGTCTGCTCCCCCACCCCGCAACCTGAGGACTTTGCTTTTTCCTCACAGAGATGGAGAGAACGATGGGGAGACAGGGGATAGGAGGTTCCCTAGGGCCTATGGGTGAGCAAAGAATAAGGTCAGCAGAGACGGAAAATTCACTTCACCCACCACCAAGCCTCCTCAGATCGTGCTCAAAAGGCCTGCCAGGGCACCTCCATATTTGCAGTTTGCAGGGGTGGAGGGTGAACCCCAGTCTTCACAGGGAAGAGGCCTGAGCTCTACCTCGAAGCCAAATCCCCCACTCCATGCTCCAGTTCTTCCTGGGGGTATCTCCTGCTCTTTGCAATGGAGAAAATGGCCCCTTCTGGCCGACCCTCAGAGCTGCCCCTGGGATTCGGGTTCAGAACAGACATTCATTTTTTTTTTTGCAGGAGTAAAAACGGGGTTTATTTAGACCAGCATGCTGGGGCTCCGCAGCATACCCCATAAACGGGCAATGGCTGAGAGAGCCCCGAACTTCTTCAAAGGGGATCTTATATAGGCCTTCACTGGCCGTTACAGCAAAGCCCGCACATTTCATAGCCAATAGATTTGTAACAACATATACTTTCTTTTTTTTTTTGTTCTTTTTTTTTCCCTTTATTTTATTTTATTTTTTTAAAGTTGTAGATTTACAATTTTTTGTGCTTTGGTTTCAATTATACAATGATCAGATACCCATCCCTCCACCAGTGCCCATTTTCCACCACCATGGATAATATCCCTCCCACCCCCATCCCCCCATCCCCCCTGTCTCTGTGGCAGGGCAATCCCCTGTGTTCTCTCTCTCCTTTTGGGTGTTGTGGTCTGCAAAAGAGGCATTGAGTGGCAAACATGTTCAGTCCATAGTCTACTTTCGACATGCATCTCCCCTCCTGGGAGGATCCTCCAAACATACTTTATTTGGTGCTCCCTTCTCTATCTGAACTGCCCTTTCCTCTAGGATACCTGGCTGGCCTCTAAGTTATGGAGTAATCCTCCTGGTGCTGATCTCAGCTATTCTTGGGTATTAATCTCATACTTTGTTACTTTATATCCCCCAGATGAATGCAATCTTTCTATGTCTATCCCTCTCTTTCTGACTCATTTCGCTTAGCATGATACTTTCCATATTGTACCACTTGTATGTAAAGTTCATGACTTCATCTTTTCTAAGAGCTACATAGTACTCCATTGTGTAGATGTACCAAAGTTTCTTTAACCAGTCATCTGTTCTTGGGCATTCAGGTTTCTTCCAGTTTCTGGCTATTGTAAAGAGTGCTGCAATGAACAAACAAGTGCAGATGTCACTTCGACTATACATTTTTGCCTCTCTGGGATATATTCCCAGGAGTGGTATTGCTGGGTCAAATGGGAGCTCAATTTCTAATTTTTTGAGAATCGTCCATACTGTTTTCCAGAAGGGCTGAACCAGTGGACATTCCCACCAACAGTGAAGGAGTGTCCCTTTCTCGCCACATCCACGCCAGCATCGGTTGCTTTTGTTCTTTTGAATGTGGGCCAGTCTCTGAGGTGTGAGATGGTATCTCATTGTGGTTTTGATCTGCATCTCCCTGATGATTAATGATGTAGAGCATTTTCTCATGTGCTTTTTTGCCATTCGGATTTCTTCTTTGAGAAAGTTTCTGTTCATTTCATTGCCCCATTTTTGGATGGGGTTGGATGTTTTCTTCTTGTGGAGTTTAACCAGTATTCTGTATATCCTGGATATCAACCCCTTGTCAGATGTGTATTCGGTGAATATCCTTTCCCATTCTGTAGACTGTCTTTGTATTTTGGTCACTGTTTCTTTGGAGGTGCAGAAGCTTCTTAGTTTAAGATAGTCCCATTTATCTATCTCTGTTTTCACTTGCTCAGCCAGTGGCGTGGCATCTTTGAAGATACCATTAGCTTCAATGTCATGGAGGGTTTTGCCAACTTTATCTTCAATGTACCTTATGTACCTTATGGTTTCTCGAAGCCAAATCCCCCACTCCATGCTCCAGTTCTTCCTGGGGGTATCTCCTGCTCTTTGCAATGGAGAAAATGGCCCCTTCTGGCCGACCCTCAGAGCTGCCCCTGGGATTCGGGTTCAGAACAGACATTCATTTTTTTTTTAAATAATGTGGGAATACTGTTATTTTTGCAGTCATTGATTAAGCTGAACTAATTGGGCATAAACTACACATTACTTTTTTTAAAATTGTATCACCATGAGATATAGTTACAAAGCTTTCACACTTGGGACTAGCCATACGGTGACAGAACACCCTTTCCTCCACCAGAGCACATATTCCATCACCCACATCCCAGTCCTCACCCTGCCTCTATGGCAGACAATTTCCCCAATACTTTCTCTCTAATTTTGGGCATTATGTTTTGCTCCAAATTTCCCACCACCATTCAAGCCTGTCTGCCAGGGGCAGAAGGTAGATAATTTATTTTCCATTGATCATTTTGAATATCATGAGAGCTGGCATGGCCGCAATTGTAAATGGGAATTTCTAGATTGGAAACGGTTGGGTTCCAAAGACATCTCAGTAGGGCACTCATCCATTTTGGGATTCAGTGGGGCCTTTCTGGGCCAGGGCCCTTGGTGCGTTAAGATGGCACCTGGAGGTAAATTGTGAGCATGACTGCCAGTCTCTTGGGCAGGTGGGGAACCAGGGGGGACAGCCTGGGTCCTCTGCCACTATGCGGCCTGGCATAGTCCTGGAACCCGCACACCTGGGCCTTGCTTGTGGAAGTTTTTGGTCACCGGGATTCCATCTGGAATAGGCGGGGAGAGCACACAAGTTCCGTCTGGGGTGTCCCAGTGAAATTGGCTCGGTATGGGGCCCGGAGAGATCTCGGCACCTGGTTCCTTCTGGGACTTGCTGCTGTGTCTTTGGGCCAGGGCTGTTGATGCTCTAAAATGGCGCCCGGAGGCAAATTGTGGGCCTGACAGCCAGTGAGTAGACATGCTTCTGTCTCCTGCTTTCCTACAGGAGGTGCCCAGCAGCCACCACCGTGAACAGGAGAGCCCAGCCCAACCCTGCTGCCAGGCACCCACTCGCCTGCACCTCCTAATGTAGCCCTTGCCCTGACACCATGGCTAACCCCAGCGTCCGCTTCCTGTCATTCTTGTTCAAGAGTAATTATTTGGTGAGCTTAAATGGGCTAGTGGCCCTGGTCACTACGAGTGGCCAGGAGCTCTTCTCCTTGTTTGCCTTCCACTGTCCGTGCACACCAGGCTTGAACTACCAATATGGGCGGATAACCATTGGGGGGCCCGCTTTGGTGTTCTTCTTCATCAGCATCTTCCTCAACAAACAAACCAGGAACCTGGTGGCCGAGTGGCGGTGCCACAAGACCAAGAAATGCTCAATCATCACAACCTTCCTCCTCCTAAAGCCCATCCTAGTCCGTGCTCTCGTGGCCCCAGTCACCTAGTTGGTCATCTCCCTGCTGAGCGAGGAGGCCTATGTCTGTGCATTCAGCGAGTTCGTGGACCCGTCCTCGCTCCCGGCCGGGGACGAGAGCTTTCCTCTCTCCGATGCCACGTGGGTCCTGGCCAGTTTCCCTTGCAGGGAGGGCCCGGCCAACCTGTCCGACTTCCAGGAGGAGGTTAACCGCAGTCTCAAGTATGAGTCTCAGGTAAGGCTCTGCTGATTGATCCTCATCCCTTTCCCAGCGAGGTTTGTGTGTGGACGGGTGGGACAGGGTTGGGGGAGCTCAGTGCCCAGGCGGGAAATGATCCTCAGGAAAACTCCAAACCTGGGTCCCGTAATCAGTGACAGACATGAGGCAAGATTCTTGGTGTGATAAGAATCATTTTCAGTTTCAAATAGGAGAGTTGTGTTCATTTTGGCAGTACTGGGGGTGGAACCGGTACTCACACATGCAAGGAAAGTGCTCTATTGCTAGGTCATTTTCCCGGCTCCTCCAGATAAGAATTTTGATGATTTGGGTTTTGGCCAAACCCAACAGAACTCACAAATGCTTAAAACTTAATGAGCATTCATTTTAGTTAGGGAAGGGGGAGACAGGAAGAGGGAGAGAAACAGTCCGGCGTTCAAGGGGAACAGGTGTAGAGGGGAGAGAGCTGAGGATGCCCCAAGGTCAAAGAAAGGAATCACACATTCCAGCTGGGATGCAGCAGACCCGGACTGGGAGGTCCCTACTTGCTCTCGCAAAGTTCCCACAGACTGCCCCGACTTGAGGTTTTCCATGCAGATAAGAGTCTGTTGCAAGGGGCCAGAGCGATTGTACAACAGTGAGGTTGTTTGCCTTGCACATGGCAGCCTTAATTTGATCCCCGGCATCCCATATGGTACCCAGAGCACCACGGGTGTGATCCAAAAAGCAAAAAGAGAAAACAAAACAAAATGAGTCTGTTATTAGGGTCTTGTCAAGGGCAGAGTTTCGGGGAGTCTTCTTGCAGCTCACCACAGCCTTCAGTTCCTGCTGATGCCTCTCTCTCCTGGACCACCAACCTGTGCCAGCTGGGTCTCAGGGGGCCCTGCCCTGTGCCTTGGGCTGCTGTAGAGCCGGTGATGGAGCTGCTTTGGAGCAGCGGTCTCCAGCCTCTCACACCCGCCCACTCTCCCTGGCACCTGGGCCCTGGTCAGGCAGTAAGAACCTGGGAAATAAGAACCGAGGCTTCCAACTCTCTCCACCTGCCGACCCGCACAGCTCTGTGGCAAAATCCACTGCTTTAGATCCCATCTTGATCCCGTTGCTTCTGAGACATCCATCGCCTGCTCCCTCCTACCTTCAGCCTTGGCTTCGCTCCGAGGGGGCAGAGGGATCAGGGAAGAGTGAAGGAAGCAGCCTGGTGAGGGCTGAAGGGGCAGAGAGGAGGCCGGGAAGGGGCAAGGAGGCACTGACCTAGTCTCGGGACATGGGAAACAACAGTTGGGGCTGGGGACACTACTGGGCTAAGGCGCAAGCCTGGCATGCACCTAGCCCATAGGGTTCAATCTGGCACCACACAGTCCCCGAGAACTGCCAGTTACAGGTCTGGAGGCTCCCTGAGCATCCCTAGATGGGGCCCCGCATCACCAGGGAAGCCTGTTCACCTCCAGCCCCACAGGGTTCGGGCAGCACCACATGCCTCAGGCCCTAAGGTTAAACTGTGAGCCAGGTTGGCTGAAGTATCACCAGTGACCATTGGTCTCAACACACACACACACACACAGACACACACACACACACACACACACGAAGCTACAGTAGAGGGGAGGGTGTCAGCAGCCCAGGAGATGGGTATGGAGACACGGGAATGGGATGCCATTGCTCAGAGCTGCACAGGGCCAAAAATGGAGCGACACCCACCCCAGGGAGACTTTGAGACCAGCATGAGGCGATTTTCCAGCAAGGTAGTGAGGGTGAGGAGAAAGCGGCATGGGATGCTCCCAGAGGGTCCCTGGGAGGTGGCATGAGACTGGGCCTGGTAGTCTGAGCCAGACTTGGTGGGCTGAGATGTGGGGAATAGGGAGGCCCTGGGGAGGAGGGGAAGGCAGCAGGAATCTGCCAAATTGAAGCACAGAGCAAGTGCCGCTTGGGAACACTGGTTTCTCCTTCAGATGCAGAATTTGCAGATGCAGAGCCAGCGGGCTGGGGGTGCTGAGGGTCAGCCCCACCCCAGCCGCTCTGGACCCCCTCAGCTGCCCCTTTCTCTGACTGGCCGTCTGTGTCTCAGCACTTAGGGTGGCTGCTCATCTTCTCGATGGCCATCCTGCTGTTGGTCATCAAGTTCTTCCAGTCCTGTGGCTCAAAATTTGGCTACCGCCAGGAGGACTACTTGACAAGCTACCTCGCCAATGAGGAGCGGCTCTTCCAACGCACGGCTGAGGTGCACTCACTCGCGATGGCGGCCAACAACGTGAAGCGCTTCTTCGGGTTCGTGGCGCTCAGCCAGAGGGACAAGGCACTGTTGGCCAAGTTCCCCGAACAAGGCACCCACCTGAAGCTACAGTGGGACAACATCACTGGCAGTTACCTGTTCCAGAAGAAGCTGGGTATCCCCCTCTACAGCCGCCTGCATGAGTGGGCCCAGAGTCCAAGTGGCAAGGCCAGGGTCATCAACATGGAGATGGCGCCCCTGCTCCACCACCCAGAGCCCCATCTTGCTGCCAGCCCGACCCCCGACCCCAGCAGCCCCATCCTTCCACCTGCACCGCTGGCTCTGGGGGAAGAATGAGGTTCAGAGGTAAGGGGTGCAGAGGAGAAGGCAGCAGACCCATCTGCCCCTGAAGGACAGGCCTGTGGACCTGAAGAAATGCTGGCTTCACAGGCAGGAGTCCTGGACGCAAAACGCCAGTAGCAAGTTTTCCCGAGCACCACCCGGGAGTGACTCCTGAGCACAGCCCCAAATAGAACCCCGGCAGCAGAAAACTTCCAGAACCCAACTGCCACCATGCTCAACGCCACTCTCCACACACTTGAATGAGCCTCACCCAAGTGGGAACAGGCAGGAAAACCTAGGTATGCGGGACCTGTGGCTGAGATCACCAAGCTCACTCGGATCGGGCCTGGGCCTCCTCCCCCCAGATCCCCAGTTGTCCAGTAGCTTGGCAGTCACACCCATTAACTGCCCCTGGCCTCACGTAATCTCATCAACGGCCAAGATCCAGAGCCTACAAACTAAAGTTCCTGGTAGAGAGGGTCTGAGAATTTCCTAATGCAGCTGCTTGACCTCTAATACTCTAGCCCTCTTACATACCAAAAGTAGCACACATTTGTTTGGTTTGAACATACTTACTTGTATTCTCTTATATTCGACCTTAAATGGCTCCAGAATGAAAGAGAACAACCTTCACACACTTTCCTCTTGTGTTAGGAGGGTTCTTGGTGGTGGAATTGGTGTTTGAATATTGCCTGCAATGAACTATTGTAAACTACTTTATGAAAATAAAATATATAAAATTTGTAAAAAAATAATCACCGTATCATTGTCATCCCGTTATTCATCCATTTGTTCAAACAATCACCAGCAACATCTCCATTCATCCCAGCCCTGGGATTTTAGCAGCCTCTTTTACTTGTCCTTCCCAACGGTGCCATATTTGAGGCTCTTTCAGGGTCAGGGGAATGAGACCCGTTATTGTTCTTTCTTTTGGCATATCCAGTATGCCATGGGGAGCTTCCAGGCTCTGCTCTGCGGGCAGAATACTCTCAGTAGCTTGCTGGACTCTCCAGGAGGGTCGATGAATGTACATACATCTCTGTAAAATAAATAAATAAATAAATAAAGTAAACACTGGCTGGAGAGATAGTACAGAGGGTAGGGCTCTTGCCTTAGCATGTGGCTCACCTGGGTTTGATACCCTGGACCACATATGCCAGGGGTCATCCCTGATCCAAATAGAAGGCATGGAGTCAGCTGAGTTGGGGGAAAAAAACCATCCTTCTCCAAATTCTTTCACTGATGCCCTCAGAGCTCAGGGTCCCACATTCTGAAGTTCCCACCCTGAAGTCCTGAGATTTGAGTTCTACTTTTGGTTTTGTTAGTTTGGGAGACACGGCCGCACAAGTTGTGCTCAGGGTTAACTTCCAGTTTGATGCTCAGTGGTGGTTCTCACAGATGCCTGTGGGAGCATATAAAGCGAGCTGCGCTGAGGACCGCACCCCAGGACTCCTGCAAAACCTGCCCCTCAGCTCACCCAGCAAACACATATCTCCCAGACCCTTAGGTGCTGCTTTTTGTTTGTTTTCCCTCCACCTAAGATTTTGTTGTCCCCCCCAACCCCAGTTATGAGACCCTGATCAGACCCAGCATGCTAAGGGCGTACTCCTGTCTCTGTGCTCAGAGCTGACTCCTGGTGAGGCTCAGGGGACAAATTATGATGCCAGGGCTTGAACCCCTGGTTGTGCCTATGCCAGACAAGTGCCCACCTGCGGTATTATCTCTCAGGCTCCTCCACCTCAGGTGTGAAACAACACCAGAGTTAGCTGGAACTGGGGTGCGACCTCCTGGGAAGATGAAACAGCCAGGGCAGCACAGGGAGAGGCAGAAAGTTTTGCCATCTTCCTGCAATCTTCCTCCCTCCCAGCTGGGGCAGCTCTGCATAGTGGGGTGAGCGTCCCACAGGTGGCTGGGCATGGCCCTGACCTGCTGAGACCTTACAGTGTAAACCGCAGAGTCCCCCCTCCCTCCCTCCCACACCCCTGCTCCCCATCCTCCCCCCTGCAATTTCCCAACTCGGGGCTGCCATGCATGCCATTGGGCGGCTGACCCTCTTTTCTGGAACAAAACTTTCTGAAGCCACCCAGATCCAGCACAGAAGCAAAGCAGGAAGGCGAGGACACCACTGCAGGTCTCCATACCCCGGGCCACCTGTCCTGACCGGGAGCTCTTGGTAAGCAAGGCGCCAGTCCTGGGGTGTATGACTTGTCTCAGAGCAGTCGGGCCGGTCCTCATTCCGACCCCCTCCTGGTTTTCTTTTTGGAGAAATCTGGAGGTGCCCCTCACGGGCCTGGTGTTTGGTCTCAGAAGAGGACCTGGTTCCTCCTCAGTTACCCCCACCAGTGGCCTCTGGACCCTACTTGGGCACTTTGCACCCAGAGTCTGTGCTCACGGGAGTCTTAAAGTCAAGAAGGGCTGAGGCGGAGGTAGGGGCCTGGCGGGCTCCAGCTCTGGCATCCCCACAAACTCCCTTTTCTGGGAAACAGATCCACCCACGTCCCATCAGGATGAGGGGTCAGATCTCTCCCCGACAGCGAGTTCAGCCCAGGCCCATCTGGAAGTCTTGGCAGTAAGCAGACAGGGTGCAGGTATAGAGAGGGACCCCCTTGGGGAAACTCTGGGTGATACCCTACTTGTCTGATCCCCCACCCCACAACCAGAGGACTTTGTTTTTTCCTCACAGAGATGGAGAGAATGATGGGGAGACAGGTGATAGATGGTTCCCTAGGGCCTCCAGGTGAGCAAAGAATAAGGTCAGCAGAGATGGAAAATTCACTTCACCCACCACCCAAGCCTCCTTAGATCGTGCTCAAAAGGCCTGCCAGGGCACCTCCATATTTGCAGTTTGCAGGGGTGGAAGGTGAACCCAGGTCTTCACAGGGAAGTGGCCTGAGCTCTACCTCGAAGCCAAATCCCCCACTCCATGCTCCAGTTCTTCCTGGGGGTATCTCCTGCACTTTGCAATGGAGAGAATGGCCCCTTCTGGCCGACCCTCAGAGCTGTCCCTGGGATTCGGGTTCAGAACAGACATTCATTTTTTTTTTAAATAATGTGGGAATACTGCTATTTTTGTAGTCACTGATTAAGCTGATTGAATTGGGCATAAACTACACATTACCTTTTTTTTTTTTTTAAATTATATCACCGTGAGATAGAGTTACAAAGCTTTCACACTTGGGACTAGCCATACGGTGACGGAACACCCATTCCTCCACCAGAGAACATTTCCCATCACCCACATCCCAGTCCTCACCCTGCCTCTATGGCAGACAATTTCCCCAATACTTTCTCTCTAACTTTGGGCATTATGTTTTGCTCAAAATTTCTTACCACCATTCAAGCCTGTCTGCCAGGGGCAGAAGGTAGATAATTTATTTTCCATTCTCATTTTGAATATCATGAGAGCTGGCATGGCCGCAATTGTAAATGGAAATTTCTAGATTGGAAATGGATGGGTTCCAAAGACATCTCTGTAGGGCACTCATCCATTTTGGGATTCAATGGGGCCTTTCTGGGCCAGGGCCCTTGGTGCGTTAAGATGGCACCTGGAGGTAAATTGTGAGCATGACTGCCAGTCTCTTGGGCAGGTTGGAACCCGGGGGGGTTTGGCCTGGGTCCTCTGCCACCATGCGGCCTGGCGTAGTCCTGGAACCCGCACACCTGGGCCTTGCTTGTGGAAGCTTTTGGTCACCGGGTTTCCATCTCGAATAGGAGGGGAGAGCACACAAGCTCCGTCTGGAGTTTCCCGGTGAAAATGGCTCGGTATGGGGCCCGGAGAGATCTCGGCACTGTGGTTCCTTCTGGGACTTGCTGCTGTGTCTCTGGCCCAGGGCTGTTGACGCGCTAAGATGGCGCCCGGAGACAAATTGTGGGCCTGACAGCCAATGAGTAGACATGCTTCTGCCTCCTGCCTTCCTACAGGAGGTGCCCAGCAGCCACCACCGTGAACAGGAGAGCCCAGCCCAACCCTGCTGCCAGGCGCCCGCCAGCCTGCACCTCCTAATGCAGCCCTTGCCCTGACACCATGGCTAACCCCAGAGTCTGCTTCCTGACATTCTTGTTCAAGAGTAATGATTGGTTGAGCTTAAATGGGCTAGCGGCCCTGGTCACTACGAGTGGCCAGGAGCTCTTCTTTTTTTTTTTGCCTTCCACTGTCCAAACACACCAGGCTTGAACTACCAATATGGGCGGATAACCATTGGGGGGCCCGCCTTGGTGTTCTTCTTCATCAGCATCTTCCTCAACAAACAAACCAGGAACCTGGTGGCCGAGTGGCGGTGCCACAAGACCAAGAAATGTTCAGTCATCACAACCTTCCTCATCCTAAATTCCATCCTAGTCTGTGCTTTCGTGGCCCCTCATCACTATCATTACTATCAGCACCATCACTACCATCATCCCCATCTTCCGACCATCATCCTCATCACCATCACCACCATCACCACCAACATCACCACTAACATCACCATCCTCACACCATCATCCTCATCGCCATCACCAATATCCTCACCTTCCCCCCACCATCATCCTCATCACCATCACCACCATCACCACCACCACCACCGCCATCATCACCATCCTCCCACCATCACCCTCATCACCAGCACCAGCACCACCATCATCATCACCATCATCTTCACCCTCACCATTACCCTCATCACCATCCTCATCACCATCCTTATCTCCATCCTTATCTTTCTCCTGCAACAGCTGTCTTAGAGAAACCACTAACTTCTCAAATACTGTTCACAGTTCCCACTGCCTCCAGTCTAACCCACTCATCCTGACATCTGAGACCCGCCCTCCTCCACTCACACACACACAAGATGGGCTTCACTCAGTCTTCAAGGACGAACTGGCTCCTCTGGTGGGCACCTACTCCTTTCCCCATGGAACACAGCCCCCACTTCCTGCTTCTGCGCCCTCACTGCCACACCCTCCAGCCACACCGACAGGGGCAGGGTCTTCGCCTACCCACTCCCCCTCCTGCCCTGCCTGGTCTCAGCCCATCTAAGAGTCTGCAGGGGACTGTGCAGATGCAGGGCTCTGGTCACACATGCCTTTGTGGGCTCCCTCACTGAGAGCTCTGCATCTGGCAGGCCTGGGGACTGGGAGCCCACATCGTTGGATCTCTTCTGGGGGTTCTGGGGGAGACTGGGAAAGCCTCACTTTGGGGAACACTGACCCTAAATCCCCAGAAGTATCTGAAGAGAAGCCACATGGCCACATACCTGGCAGGACTGAGCACGAGGATGTCAAACGTGTGTCTCCATCTCCCACCTCTAGGGCTCTGTCGTGAGGTCGAGGGCATGCTCCCCAACTTGGCTCCCACAGTGCAAGACAGAGTCCCCTAAGACGGAACTGACATCTGTACAAAGCTGACGACTGTGGATTTTGTATCTGCGAGGTCGAGGTTACTGCAACCGGTCCACCATCTCCATCTGCTCCACCAGCACCACCTGGTATACCAGCTCCATCTGCTCCATCTGCTCCAATAGCTCCATCAGCTCCATCATCCCCACCAGTTCCACCAGCTCCACCTGCTCCACCAGTTCCACCAGCTCCACCAGCTCCAGCTGCTTCACAAGTTCCACTAGCTCCACAATCTCCACCATCTCCACCTGGTCCATTTGCTCCACCATCTCCACCAGCTTCACAATCTCTACCAGCTCTACCTGCTCCAACCTGATCCATCATCTCCATCATCCCCACCAGTTCCACGAGGTCCTGGAGTATAAAAGGAAGCTCCCAGAACCATGCCACCAAACTCCATGCCAGGCTGTAGGGCAGATGAGAGCCTTCCCCACCCTTAAGGGACCCTGCCCCAGCAGCAGACCTCCACTACCCAACCATCGCCACACTCCAGGCCACTTTCCGGACACATAAGACACTTCCTACCCATTTTCCACAATTACTACACCATATCTGATGGGGTTCAGACAGAAGGCTACAAATCATAGAGAAAAATATAGAAATATATGCCTCTTGAGAGCCCGGCAAGCTACCTATAGTATCTCACCTGCATGGGCAGAGCCTGGCAAGCTCCCCGTGGCGTATATTCAATATGCCAAATACAGTAACAGCAACAGTTCTCATTCCCCTGACCCTGAAAGAGCCTCCAATTGTTGGGAAAAGACGAGTAAGAAGAAGCTGCTAAAATCTCAAGTCTGGGAGGAATAGAGACATTACTGGCACCCACTCAAGTAATTCGACCATCAACGGGATGACAGTGACACAGTGATACAGGTTTGCAGTTTGAGACCACACCTGGCTGTACTCAGGGGTTACTCCAGGCTTTGTGTTCAGGGATCACTCCTGGTGGACCATCTGCAGTACTGGGAGTCAAATCCAGGTCAAGTGTGTGTGAGGCAAGCATCTAACCCCCTGGACTATCTCTCCAACTCTCATAACCCCTGTTTTTGACAAAGACTTAGGGAAACTAAGCCACTTGCCAGAGCCGATAAGTAAGCACTGAGGTACGGCCCCCTGAAGGTCTGAGTCCAAATCCCGGAGATGCCGTGACCCCAGGGGGGAGCCTTTCAAGCACCCCTCCCTGAATATCCTGGCAACTTCCAAAGCCAGATGTCTCCCTTCCTGAGGACTCCCTGGGGCTTTGACCCAGCGGCCCAGGAACTAGCCAGGGTGTGCGGGACAAATTCCAGTAATGGAAAGAGAATAGATTCCAAATCAAAGAAACATTCCCCAGCAGCCTCTTTCTCTCATAGATTGGGGCAAGGGGGCGGGGGGAGGCCTCACACCCAGTGGCGCTCAGGGGCTACTCCTGGCTCCCAGCTGGGGAATCACTGCACAAGGCCAGCACCTTGGCCCCTGGCTATCTCGGGGCCCTCTCAGAGATGTGCTGAGTGACCTTTACTTGCAGGAAAGCCTTTCTAAGGATCCATCAAGCCCAGAGACCCGAGGCGTGCGATGAGTGTGTCTACATACAAACTGGAAACATCCTCACGGCCACAATGGAGAGGACAGTAGGGTCAGCGAGCACCTCTCCAGCGAGGGGGCCTCCCATTAGCCCCAACACCAGGCGTTTCTCCGTTCCTGCTGGCAGTGATGGCTGGCTCCTGTCCTCCTCACTCAAGAGGGTCCCAGAGGCTCCTGTTTGTTCCGACCTTCACCCACAGGCGCCTGGCAGTGAGGGGTCCCAGAGGCTCCTGTTTGTTCCGACCTTCACCCACAGGCTTGGGGCAGTGAGAGTAGGGTGCTCTCCCAGTGAGGGGAGCCTGTGGACAGTTTTCTCCAGCCTGCTCCTCCCCCTTTCCTGCCATTTCTCGAAAATCACCACTTGGTGGCGATAGCACTCCATGCGACTCGGCCACGTCCCAGACAAACTTGGGAGGGGTGGCGGGAGGCCCTGCCCTTAGTCAGTTGCCTTAACATCAATATCACTCTTTTGCTCTTTCCAAACATCAAAGAGCTTCTAGGTAGGGGGAGAGATCTTTCTAGCTGCCCTGAGCGGTAAGCGACTTCACAGTCAAGAAAACCCATCAGAGGGTTGGAGCGATAACACAGAGAATAAGGCATTTGCCTTACATGTGGCCAATACGCCGCCGATCCGGGTTCGATTCCCAGCATCCCATATGGTCCCCAAGCACACCAGGAATAATTCGTGAGAGCATGAGCTAGGAGTAACTTCTGTGCATCGCCGGGTGTGACCTAAGAAGTAATAATAATAATAATAATATTTTTTTTTTTGCTTTTTGGGTCACACCTGGTGATGTACAGGGGTTACTCCTGGCACTGCACTCAGGAATCACTCCTGGCGGTGCTCAGCGGACCATATGGGATGCTGGTAATCGAACCCAGGTCGGCCGCATGCAAGGCAAACGCCCTACCCACTTTGCTATCGCTCCAGCCCCATAATAATAAGGTAAAGGCCCTCCCGTTGATCGTCGATTTGCTCGAGCGGGCCCAGTAACGTCTCCATTGGAGACTTTGTTGTTACTGTGTCTGGCATATCGAATACTCTCGGTAGCTTGCCGGGCTCTCCGAGAGGGGCGGAGGAATCGAACTCGGGTCGGCCATGTTGGCCGCTTGTAAGGCGAACGCCCTACCGCTGTGCTATCGCTCCAGCCCCATAATAATAATTTTTTAAAAATAAAGAAAACCTATCAGAAAATGGGCTGGAGAGCTAGTGCAGAGAGGAGGGCACTTGTGGCCAGCATCCCATATGGTCCCCCGAGCACCACCAGGAATAATCCCTGGATGCAGAGCCAGGAGTGACCCCTGAGCATCGCCAGGCGTGGCCCAAAAACGAAAAGAAAAGGAAGGAGAGGAAGGTAAAAAGAAAAAAAAAGTTAAAAGTTAACAGAGAAGAAACAAACCCCACTTCCACCTCTGAGATGTTCCTCTCTGTAACTGTTTGCGTGACTGGAATCACATTACTACACTGCGGCCTGAGACAGGACCTGTGACAAGGTCAGGGTCCTCGCTCCACCCTTGACCCCTGCTCCCACCTTCACTGGCCAGACCCTCCAAAAGAAGGGTCACACTCACCTTCGCAAACTCACTCCTGGGACTGGGAGAAGCCCCTGAACTCAGTCTCACAGTGTGCTCAGAGCACTGCTTTTCACCCGGGGCAACACCCTCAGCACAGCACCCGGGCACAGGCAGCTACTTGTCGCTTCGAGGACAATCAGACGTTCGAGCCCCAGCACAGCCGGCACACACACAAGTGGGCCTCAGAGCTGGGACGCCCCCTCCCAGTGGGCCTTCTCCCCAGACTCCTAACGCCTCTAGCCCCAAGGAAGGCCTCAGAGGTCTCCTGACTCTGGGCAGAGATAGGAGAGAAAAGGACCCAGATCACCCCGACTTGGCATCTCTGCAGAAGGAAAACCATCAATGTCAGCCAGCCCGACTCCCTCTGACACGGGCCTCAGTCGCATTCAGGGGCCCCCTTCCCCGCTGAGGTGGTGTTCAGGAGAGCAAAGCCCCTCATCTTTCCCATTATCTCTGGATGGCCACAGCCCGCCTGTCAGGGCCCCTGCCCTCCTGAGGAACCTGGGAAAGGGGATCTGGCCTGGGAGGGTTTCTCCCGAATGGCCTCATCCCCTTGGCCCATCAGCCTGCAGGCCCTAGAGGGTGTCCCAGCCCCCTTCAGCTCCCTCTCCACATCCCCTCACACAGGTCACTCCTTTCCCAATGCTCCCCCTCCCCTCCCATTAACAAACCGGCTCAAAGAACGCAGAATACTGCAGAATTGGGTAACATACAGAAGAGTGGGCTGGAGTGATAGCACAGTGGCAGGGCGTTTGCCTTGTATGGGGCCGACCCGGCCAACCCAAGTTCAAGTCCTCCACCCCTCTCAGAGAGCCCGGCAAGCTACTGAGAGTATCTCGCCCGCATGGCAAAGCCTGGAAAGCCACCCGTGACGTACTCGATACGCCAAACACAGTAACAACAAGTCTCACGATGGAGACGCTACTGGGTCCGCTCGAGCAAATTGATGAACAACGGGAGACCAGTGACAGTGACAGTGACAGTGACAGTGGCAGAAGAGTAGTAAAACCCAGGTGCCTGCCACTTGCTCCACAGAGAAACAGAGAGGGAGGGATGAGGTTGAAGAGTGTGTCCGGCTCTTTCTCCTGGGGCCACACCTGGTGGTGCTCAGGAGCCAAACAGGTGAGAATTGCAAGCAGTCATGGGAATGCTAACTCCCTCCACACACTCACAAACACACTATATACACACACTCACACATACACTCATTCACATACACACACACACGCACATACGCACACACACACGCATGCACACACACATGCGTGCACACACACACATACACCCCACCCCATAGCCCAGAATCCCGAGTTTCTGGCCCCAGCCACACTGCCTCCCCTCCATGTCTTCGTCTGTGCTGGTCCCTGGGCCTGGCCCCTGGCCCTCGCTGACCAGTGCTGGCAGGGGGTCTGATGTCTTCCCCAACACCCTCTAATCCAGAAGCCTCTCCTACCTCCTCCAGTTTGAAAGATGCTGGAATCAGGACTCAGCAGAACCAGATGGTGCTGACCGACGCCAGGGACTGGAAGCCCACTCGTGAGCACCTGGGCCTTGCCACACCCTGAATTTGCCTGTTCCCCCACCCCTTGCCCCTGCAGGACCGGGAAGGGCCCATTTGCCTGGAGGTGCTTTGGCTGGCGGTTGAGCCGGGCCCCACACAGGGCCAGCGGAGAGGAGCAGCTTTGGGCAGCCATGGTGGGGACCTGTCTTGGCCAGCCCTAGGGCACCCGGGCTGGGCGCTGCTTCTCCTTCTGCACCTCAGGCCCTTCCTGGAAGACCGGCAGAGGCACATGCAGACCCTGACTCCAGCGACCATGGACAAGCTCCGCCTGCTCTTCCAGCACTTCCAGGCCAGCTCGGAGTCGGTGATGAACGGCGTCTGCCTGCTGCTGGCCGCGGGCACCATCAAGCTCTATGCCTCCCTGGATGTCCACTGCCCCTGCCTGGCACGCTACAACACGGCCTACGGCCTGGGCCTGCTGCTGGCGCCGCCCCTGGCGCTCTACCTCTGTGGCCTCCTGGCCAACCGGCAGTCCGTGCTCATGGTAGAGGAGTGGCGCCGGCCGGCAGGGTGCCGCCAGAAGGACCCCGGCATGATCAGGTGCGACCCCACACCCCCCCAGCACCCCAGGGCCCTAGTTTGCACCCCCACCAACTGCACGGGCTCTGCCAGGTGCATCCCAAGCCCCCAACACCACCACCCCTGCAGCTTTATTAGGGGCTCCCCCCACCTACTCACCCTCACAAACACGGCCAGGTCATCGCCCTAAAACGACGAGGTCCCCCCCCCACTTTGCAGTGGGTACTGTAGCCATCTTCTTATGGAGGGAGAGGGGACCCACCCCAGCAGTGCACAGGGCTGACTCCCGACTGTGTTCAGGGATCACTCCTGGTGGTTCTCAGGAGATCATATGGGGTGCCGGGGATCCAACCCCGGTCTGCCGCATGCAAAGCAAGCACCATACCTTCTGTACTATCCCTCTGGCCCTGCTTATTTGTTGGTGGGGGGACCCCATTAGTGTTCAGGGCTTGCTCTTGGCTCTGTTCTCAGAGATCACTCCTGCCTGGCAGGCCTCGGAGAACCATATGGGGTGCCGGGGATTGAACCTGGGTCAGTAACGTGCAAGGCATGTGCCCTCCCTGCTGTACTATTGCTCCAGGCCCTGCATTCATTCCCTGACACACCCCAAGTGTGGAACCTCTCGGCCTCCGGGAAACACCGCCCATACCGCCCCCACCTCAGCTCTGTAGCTGTCCTCAGTGCTGTGGTCTCGTGACTTTGGTTTGGGTATTTTGGCAGTGCTGCTCTTAGCTCGGTGCTCCAGGGTCACTCCTGGGGCTGGGTCTCCCATGGCCTCAGCTCCCCACTCCTCTCCGGCCAGGTATATGTGCTCCTCCGTGCTGCAGAGAGCGCTGGCTGCCCCGCTCGCCTGGATCCTGCTGGCCCTCCTGGACGGCAAGTGCTTGGTGTGTGCCTTCAGCTGCTCTGTGGACCCTGAGAAGTTTCTGGACTTTGCCAACATGACCTCCAGCCAGGTGTAGCTCTTCCTGGCCAAGGTGCCCTGCAAGGAGGATAAGCTGGTCAGTGACAGCCCGACCCGGAAGGCTATGACCTGCTACCCGGTGCCTGTCACGGTCGTTCAGCCTGCCCTCCCTGGGCCTGGGTGGGTGGGGGGGACTGAGGAGGGTCAGCGATGTCCTGGGGACCCTCCTGCTGGAGACACACAGGCAAGGAACGAGAGGGTCCTGGGGGGTTCCTGTTCAGGACAGGGGTGGGAGGCGCGGGCTCTATGCCATGCATGTCGACATCAGGTGTCCACCCCCTCAGCCATGCTCCCAGGACACTGCAGGGACACAGCTCTGTGTTTGGGGAGGGCCAGGAGGGCTGCCAGCTCGCGGCCATCACTCAGGGGAGGGGGAAGGGGAGGCCACACAGTATCAGCTCCACCATCAGATTCTTCAGAGTTGCCCTCACCCTCCGCCAGACAGCTGCTCCCCGGCTGTATCCTGTGCGACTGCCACCTCAGCTCTCAGCCAGAACCTCAGTTTCCAGAGCCCCCAAGTTCAGATTAGGGGTTCCTTTCTCTGAACTCCCATGTCCCTTGTAGATCCGTCCACGTGACACTTAGACATGGCAATATTTCTGCTGCTAAAGTGAGCAAAGACTGGGGTCCATTATCTCCATCAAAATACAGGACAGGGCATGCACAGATGGGACGATACATATGACCCAAAATCTGGATGAAAAGGTGAATGGACATTGAGGCGGGGTGGGTGGGTGGGTGTGTGTGGGATGGTCGGTTGGATGGATGGTAGATGGGTGGATGGATAGATGGATGGATGGGCAGGAGTGCAGGAAAGGCAAAACTCAGGCTTTCAGCTGAGGCTCTAATTAAAAGATTAACAAGAGGAAAATCATGCAAGAGAAACCTAAAGCAAAGAATGCCATTAAAAGCAATGACTTGGGGCTGGAGTGATAGCACAGCGGGTAGGGCATTTGCCTTGCATGCGGCCAACCCAGGTTCGATTCCCAGCATCCCATATGGTCCCCCGAGCACCACCAGGAATAATTCCTGGGTGCAGAGCCAGGAGTAACCCCTGTGCATTGCTGGGTGTGACCCAGAAAGAAAAAAAAAGCAATGACTTGAAATTCTGGCTTCTGTAGCATCTTCAACAAAGAGTGGCGCCTTCAGAGAAGAGATGGGACAAAAGAGAGCAGCTCTGGGTTTTGAAGGGCAGAAACTGCGAAGGCAAACGCACCAGAGAAACTAGTGGAGTGGTTTCTCATTTGCTTGCAGAGTAGTGGGTGTTTAGGGTCATGCCTGGCAGTGTGCTGGGACCATTCCTCACTCTGTGCTCAGGAGCACCCTTGGGGGTGCTCAGGGGACTAGAGGTGGTGCTAAAGATCAGACTCAAGTTAGCCACGTGCAAGGCAAGTTCCCTGACCAGCGTTCCGCCCCATGAGATTCTGCTTCAGTAAGAATCTCCGGGAGAATTTACTACAATCTGACTCGAGGCAGAAACGGGGAAAGGTAGAACTTTTTCGATATTTGCTGCTTTCTAACCATCTTTGAGATACTTTGCTTGGATTTGGGTTTTGGTTTTTGTTTGGGGACCCCCCCTGGAGGTGCTCAGGGGCTCTTCACAGCTCAGTGCAGGGGTCACTCCCAGTGTGGCTGGTGGGCATGCTGGGGTCAGACCTAGGCTCCCACTGCAAGGCATTTGTTCCAGCCCATTCAGCGATGGTTGGGGAATGGGGTGATGGTTGGAGATGGGGCGATGGTTGGGGGATGGAGGATGTTGGGGGATGGGACACTGGTCGAGGGATGGGTGACTGTTGGGAAATGGGGTGATGGTTTGGGGATGGGATGATGGTTGGGGATAGAGGACATTTGGGGGATGGATGATGGTTGGGGAATTTGTTTATGGTTGGGAATGGGCAATGGGGTGACAGTCAGGGGCTGGGTCGATGGTGTTGAGACAATGGTTGGGGGAGAGCTGAGCAGAGAGGAAATATGATGGGCAGATCAGGGAGGGATGATTGACTAGATTAACGAATGGGAGGATAGTGATGGATGGGAAGGTGGGTGGAGGTGGTTAACATGAGGGATGTTCCATGGGCAGATGCAACCATCTGCAGAAGGGCAGGCAGGATCCCTAATGGAGAGACCGTGGACACTCAATCACTGCGCACTTGTTCCCCCACCCCCAACCCCATCTTGCTTGCCTCCCCAGAGCCCATGGGCTGGACCATCACCCTGCTGCTCATTATCCTGGCCTTCCTGGCGCGCTGCCTGAGGCCCTGCTTCGACCAGACCGTCTTCCTGCAGCACCAATACTGGAGCAACTACGTGGACCTGGAGCAGAAGCTCTTCGACGAGACGTGCTGCGAGCATGCGCGGGACCTGGCGCACCGCTGCGTGCTGCACTTCTTCCAGAGCATGCAGAGCGAGATGCGGGCGCGGGGCCTGTGCCAGCCCGCTGACCACCCGTCGGCCCAGCCCAGAGACCTGCCCGAACCCCCGGACGGTCGGGCGCACCTGCCCGCAGTCTCCAGCCGCGAGCAAGTGAACCGCCTCCTGAGCACCTGGTGCTCCAGCAAGCCGCCCCTCGGCCTTGCGGGCCCCACGGGATACTGCGGGGGTGGCCGCAGCCAGCCACCGCCCACGGCTGCCCCTGACCCCCGGGGGCCCCAACACACAGAAGTGTAGAGACCCGAGCACCTGGCACCACGCGAAAGGAGCTGGGAGCTGGCTAAACGGAGGGACATCCCAGGCAGCCCAGCACACCCCCCCCCCCCCCAGAGAGCTGAGATCCCCACACTCTATACTGGGGACACGCCAAGGCAGGGCCAGTTGTCCCCGCAAGAGCTGACATCCCCAGTCACGTTTCTGGGCGTGATCTCGTGTACACGAAAGCCGCTGCCCTCACGACTGTGCTGGGTTCAGCTTCTCCCAGGAGAGCAAGTCAGGGGCTGGAGCTGAGTGGGGTCTCCCAGCCCCGGGGAACACTGGTACTCTTCTCTTGGGGGGGGGGGGGCAAACTGAGGAGCAAGAGTCTGAGTAGATCTGCCTTGGGCTCTGGATACAGCTTTTTATGTTTCATAATAATAATAATAAAAATGACACTGGCACCTACTTCCGTGATGTTCCTATGTGCGTGTGTGTGTGGGGGGGGGGGGCCGTGCTGACTCCTTCTGTGTCCTGACGCATTGCAGCTCCCAGTGACCTAGTGAAGCGCTGTGGGTTTCTCAGAGATAATTCCAAGTGAGTGACATTTCCTCTGAACACCCTCCGCGGCGCCTCTCCGACAGCCAGCATCTGTAGGTGCCATGCAGGCGGGTGGCACCAGGTTAGTGGCCGCTCCGCCTTCGAGCTCATTCTTCTGATGAGCTCCATGTTTTAATTCTGTTTAGTTTTTGTTTTTTTCTGCGCTTGGGCTCGAGTCAGGACCTCACGCACAGACAGGATAGGTGCTCTACGGCAGAGCATTTTTGGTTTGATTTGGTTTAGGGGCCACACCTGGTGGCAGTTCTTAGGGCTACCCATGGCAAAATGCTTGGGGTCGCTGTCAGGAGCAGTGCCGGCCTCTAACACGGAGCTGTCTCCCCAGACCCAGGACCATTTTTCAGATGAGAAAACTGAGGCCTCCGGACGTTGAGTTTCCTGAGGTCTTGGAAGAACTGGAATCAGGGGCTGGAGCAATGACAGCAGCTAAGGCAAGAGGCCGACTTGGGTTCATTCCCCGCCATGTCATATGGTCTCTGGAGTCCCACCGGGAGTGACCCCTGGGCACAAAGCCAGGAGTATGTCTCAACAGCTCTGGGTGTGCTCCCCACCCCCTAAATAAATATATATATATATTTATATATACATATATATATATATGTTGGAACAGGAGCTCTGGCTTGGCCACTACTTGGCCCTTCAGGTTGTTCCGTGCTTGCGCTCATTCTCAGGGCTCTGGTTGGATCCCTGCAGCTTCGCTCCAGCTCGGAGGGAGCCCCAGCAAGCTGTGCCCTGGGTTCCTCTTGAAAATGAAAGGGCTGATTCGGGCCTCTTGCTGCCACTGCATGTGAAGTTATCTGCTTCCTGACCTCAGCACTTTCTGCTTCCCCTCCCCCCCACTCCTCCATCTTTCTGGATTTGGGGCCACACCCAGTGGTGCTCAGGACTTCCTGTTAGCTCCGTGCTCAGGATCACTCCTGCTCCTGCTAGGCTAGGGGGACCTTATGGGGTGCCACGAATTGAGCCCCGATGTGAAGCGTGGAAGGCAAATGCCCTTCCTGCTATACTGTCTCTGCAGCCTGTTTCCACTTTCAAAGTGGCCCACTTCCTTCAGCCGACCACCATGGCAGAAGGCCAGTTCTGTGCCCTGACACATGAGAGATCCTCAGCCCTGCCTGCCCCGCCCCCCAGGCCAGCCCCCACCCCAAAGCTTGAGGCCAGCCTCTGTCCAAGGCTGTCTTTTCCCCAGGGCATGCCCAGGGGGTCCTTCTCAGAGGTTAGCACTCTTGTGGGGGTTTCTCTGGGGATGAGGGATGGGTCCGAGCTGGGAATCAGCAGGGGGTGGACCCAGGGGTTACCAGAAAAGCTGCTGCTCGAGAACCTTTGGGCCACAGGCCAGGCCAGAGCCACAGTACATCAGGGATAGCACTTGCTTTGTATGGATGACCCCAGTTCTATCCCTGGCATCCCATATGGTCCCCTGACCCCCGCCAGGAGTGAGCCCTGAGCACTGTTGTGTTCTGCACACACACCCTAACACCATCACCAAAAAAAAAAGCACACACACACAAAAAAATATCTGGGCTTGTTTATGGGTACAGAATATGGGATATGGTTCAGGGACAAGAGTCCTTGGAACATCAATGTTGAACTCTGCTAGGAAACCAGCATTCAGCCTCTGCGGTTCAGACAGGAAGGACTGGGTCAGATCTAGGCTGCATCCCTCCTCCCCCTCCCTGATGAATGACTCACCACAGGTAATCACATAGGAAATCACACACACACACACACACCACATGTACACACATATCACACACACGTACCACATGGACACACGTACCACATACACCACATGGACACACATACTACACACATACAACATATATCAAATGAACACACATAAACACATGTACACACATGCCATACACATGCAACACATAGTACAGGTACATAAAAACATACCTCATGTACATGCAATAACCACATACATATACATACCATATATACACACATAAATACATGTATGCAGACATATCACGCATATACACATACAACACATACCACATGTATATACTCACACACCTACCACACACACAACACAAATCACATAAACACACACATATATATCATAAACCACACATACCAAACACAACACCACATATCGACATTCACATGAATATCACTCTCACAAGGAAATCTCACGCATACATACCACCACCATATACTCATACACACACACACACCACTCACAGCCGGGAAATCTCTATACAGACTCATGCACACGCGCGCGCTTGCACGCGCACGCACACACACACACACACACACGCACACACACACACACTCCTGCATACACATACATCCAGCAATTGCCCTCATCAGCACTGTGCAGGCTGGGGTCACCCCAGGTTCTGGTTCCTGGGGCCCAGGCTCCTCCATATTGGGCCATCTCTGCTCTGCTGGGCTTAGTCTGCCAGATATTCCTGGCAGTGCGGCCTCCTCCTGTAGGGTAACTTTGCTTTGTCCTTCCACAAGAAGCTTAAGTTTATCTGGTTACACCCATTAATCTGGTTACACCCATCAATCTGGTTACACCCATCACAGTGCTCCTGAAGCACTTCCACTTCCATTGTGTTTATCTGTAAACAGTCTTCCCTATGCTCTCCTTCCCACCCAGTTAATCAGCTTTCCCCTTAATCAGACTTTGTTAATTTGTAAGATCAGTTTCCCTGAAATCTATGATTTTCTATGTATGAGTGAAATATTACCTTTCTCCACTCCTTATGCCTTATGAACATTTTACCTTAAAGTAATATACTTTTTGTATAGATACAGGAAGACCGTTAACATCATGCTTTGTAACTTAGGATTTGATTGGCCTTGAATATTATTCACTCCTGGGCATCTGCTTTCTCAACTTAAGCCTCAGTTGCCCTTAGTTCCTAACACCCCCAAAGCAGGGTCCCAACGAGGGACTGAATGGACCCAGGGCAAGCGGTGAGCTACCCTGGCAGCGAAATGGGCCAGGCCAAAGTGCCACAATTCTTAACTATAAGTTAAGAGTTTGATCATAGACAAATGCTGTCATGATCCAAAGGTAACGACGAGACTAGGATCCTGCTAGGGGTGGAAGAGACTATCTGGCCTGAGCACTGTAGTCTGAGATCGAGATGGCCTTAGGAGAGCAATTCTATAAGTTTAAGATATTTCTTACTGTATCCATACAAAATGATTTATATTATATATGCTTATATGCTTGTTGGACAAGGAGAGGAGAGACACACCCTTGGGATTCATGCTGAGAGAGGATCTGTCCTAGGAGTGGCCTTCCCTGAGGCTAAGATTTCTACCCCTATTGATTGTGACCACACCTATGTGTAATTGTTCCCCAATTCCTCATGGAGAGAGGATTTAACTGTACTGTAGGAGTGGGCTAGGGGGCAGAAGGAAGAAGCAAGGTCAGAGAGAGGATGAGAAGGAACAGAAGGAGGATGAAGGGGAGAGGAGAAGGAGAATGAAGTGGCATGGGGGAGCAGAGACAGAGCAGAGACAGACAAGAGAGACTGGTGTAGATGGAGAGAGGAATGAAATAAACTGCTACTAATACCAACCAGCCTGGCCCTCGTTCCTTCCTCCGCCTGACCATCGCCATCGACCTCCCCAGGTGGGAGAAGGGTGAGACTACCGAACGCGGGCGGCGGGAAAGATAGAGCTACTGCCGCTGCATGCTGTGCCCCCTTTGTGTGAGTTTACACATCATTCACCGCATCTATCCTGCTTGCAATCAGGACATGCAAATGTTCCATGAATCCCTAGGGTGGGACAAGATTTCAGCTAAGAGTTGATAGGAATTGGGCGGTGAGGGACCAGGGAGGCTTGGAGAGGTCTGAGGTCTTCATAGATAAGCGCTCGGTCCTGGGCATGGAGGAAGCTCCCTGACCCATTTAAGCTGCAAGGAAGCGCAAGTGGGCAGGGAATGGTCACAAACGCCGACAAGCACCCTTGAATCCTCACGCTGTGCACTTAGGTGGCACTTCCGGCACAAAAAATCCCATGCCAGGGAGCAGGCAGGAGTGAATTCAAGATGAGGCTTGGCTTCAGGGAGCCCACTGCCTCATAGAGGGATGGAGACGGGTTTGGGAAGAATTAGAACCCAGAGCAAAAGGAGGCAGCGAGAGAACTGAGGCCAGCCATGAGCCCCAGAGGTTTAGCACGGGGGCCCGGTGGTTAGGAGACCCCAGACCCACCTGGCATTGCATGGTCCCCCGAGCACCACCAGGAGGAACACCAGAGCAGAAACAGGACTAGACCCCAAGCACTATCAGTGTGGCCCCCAAATCAGGGAAAAAAATCTTTGATCTGGGGACTCAGGGGAGGGTTGATTTGAATCTTAGAAAGAAAAAAATGGAGAGAGGGTTTTTGTTTGTTTTTAATAGTGTTTTAAGTTTTGTTTTGGACCACTCTTAGCAGTGTTCAGGACCTGCTCCCAGCTCAGTGCTTGGGGCTTGTTCCCAGGGGTGTCAGATCACAGCTGGGGCTCCTCTGAGCTGTCTCCCCTTGAGTAATCTCCCTGCCCCAGTCTTTTCTTTACATTTCCTCAGCCCCCCACCCAGGTCTATTCTGGTTGGGGATATTGGGCTTGGGAATTTTGGGGGGTCTTTTTGTTTGCTCATTTGTTTGTTTGTTTGGGTGGTGGGAAGGATTTGGGTGTTGGGCCATACCCAGCTATACTCAGAGGTTATTCCTGGCTTTTCACTCAGGAATTACTCCTGGAAGTGCTCAGAGGGACCATATGGGATGTTGGGAATCAAACCCAGGTTGGCCGTGTGCAAGGCAAGCACCCTCCCCGCTGGACTGTTGCCTACTGATCAAGTAAAAGAATGCTTGATTTTTCATTCCCCCTTTGTTCTGCTCAAAGCTGGGCAACTTCCCAGTACAGGAGGTTTCAGTTTGGGGAAAATGCACCCTCGTAAATGATTTGTAAATGATGTATGAGGAACAACACAGTCTCTATGGATATGTCAAAACTGTGACAAAGCAGGCCGCTCCGACCAGTAGCATTAGGTCGAAAGGGTCACCAGGTGACTGACCAACAGTGCATTGCTCTGCTCATTGTCCCATCCACTTTCCCACGTTCCATCCCCTTTCCTTTCTTTTGGGTGGGCTGTGGAAACATACTTAAGTCTGTACCTATGCTCTGAATAAACGCACGCACGCATTCATGCCATCTGCTGAATGACGGAACCCTGTGTGACTTGAGTGCTGATTTCACCCTGACGGCCCTCCCCTGGCTCAGCCCCGCAGCGCTGGACGCGGCACTGGAATATCTCTCCAAGTTGGGGGTGTTTTTGCAATGCATGGGAACCCTCCACTTGGCTGTGATCTTGCACCCTGTTCACCAGAGGCGTGAGAACAGGAGCTCCCTGAGGTTTGCATACCTGGTGGTGGCAGCACATTCCAGTGACAGAGCCGGAAGGCGCTTGTCTGCACTTTGCTGAGACAGCCCCTGTGGCTGTGTCAACAGGAAGCCCACAGAGTAGAGCAGCCATCTCTGGGGTCAGTGTCGGGGCCTGAACTCAAGGCCTCATACTCCCAAGTCCTCCCACTGAGCTCGTCCCAGGTCCGGGACAGAGTTTGGACAAGTGGAGAGAGAGGAAGGGGAAGGGGACAGGGCCATTCAGCCACAGGCATGGAGGGAACAGGCCGCAGCGGGGCAGCACGGACTTCCAAATGCACCCAGAGGATTGCTGGCCCGCCTGGAGGGAGCCCTCACTGCCCCTCACAGCCCAGCGGGGAGCCAGGTAGGACAGGAAGGTGCAGTCCCACCTGACACCAGTGAAGGGTCCTGCCCCAGGGCTGAGGTGCCACTCCAGGGCCCATGGAAAGACCACTGAGCTCTGTGACAGCAGACCCCGTGCCCTGGACACCCCTCAAAGGCATCCCACCCTCTGCAGACCCCAGAGGACGTGCTTTCAAAACTCCAGGTCTCTCGGCCACCCTCCCTCTGTCCACCTCTACTGCCCGGCCCAGGAGGGGAACCAGGTCACTGCACTTGGGAGTGAGGCACATCAGTGACCCAGACGGCCCTGCCGACAGAGGTGCCCCCATCCTGGGCAGAGTCTAGGTGCTGAGACAGAAGTGAGGGTCCCCCAGTTATGAGGAAGTGGCTCCAGGAAGCACCAGGAGAGAACGGATTTGGGGGAGACAAAGGGGGTGTGGGGAGGGAAGACAAGTTCATGGGTGGCTGGGGAATCCCGAGTGTCATTCAGAGCTGAGGCCAAGTGGGCTTGTTCCTACTCTCCGCATTTGCTCTCCCTGCATTCATGTGCCCCTGGCTGTGCCTTCAGTGAGGTTCGAGCTGGGTGGGCACCAAGGCCCCGGGGGTGGGCAGAGAAAGAGCAGGGAATGCTGTGAGAGAGGGGGGTATGCTTCTGAGCCAGACTCAGTCCTGGTCCCACTAAGCCTGCAGCAGGGGCGGGAGTGGTACGGAGTGTGGAGAATATTGGGGGCATTCCTACTCAGTGCCCCAGTAATCACGCCCCCCCCCCCCCCCACCCAGGTGTCCAGGGAACCGAAGGCAGCTGCTGGGTCCTACTGAGGCAAACGTTCATGCAACCTGGCAACCCGTCTTGCTGATGACTGCTGCCTCTGCCACCATGTGGATCTGGGGGTGCGCCCAGAGCTTCAGGTGGGCCCCTCCCACCCAGGCTCACCCAGGCAAATAGGGCATTTCCCTGCAGGTCTGGCCGCACCCCGGGGGCTCCCTTTGCATACTGCTTATCCTGGCTCGCTTGGCTTCTGGGAGTCAGGGGGCCCCCCAGCACCCGAGTGATCATGTGGCTCCCTGTTTTCTGCCCACATGCAGCAGGGCCTTGGAGATGTTGGAGAGGACAGAATCAGGCAGGCCAAGACCCCCCGGGAGAAGGGAGAAGGGGACCCCGAATCCTCCTGATCTCCAGAACCAGAACTCATGACTCTTACCTGCAACAGCAACTCTATGCTTTTATGACTTGATTACCTGGCAGTGGGGAGTCACTCCTGGCTGCTCCCAGGGGAAGCCCAGGAATCCCAACCGTTCTAAAGAGAACCTTGGAGGTTCTGGAGAGCTCCTACGGGGACTAAGGCACTTATTTGCCTTGCATGCATGCAACTGACCTGTTTGATCCCCAGCACCAGACCTGGTGCCCTAAGCACTGCCAGGGGTCACTCCTGAGCACAGAGCCTGGAATAGCCCCCAGAGCACTACCGAGTATGATTTCCCCCAAAAAACATACTAAGACAGGTAGGAGGCCAGACTCAGAGCTATGGCGCTGGAGCAGAGGCTGGAGCAGAGCAGTGCCTGGGGCCAGAGGCAGGGGGTCCTCTGGAAACTGGCCAAGGCACATGGGTACTCTGCTCAGGTCCTAGAGGTCAACCTCCCCAACTCCCATATATTCAGCCTCCCATGAGAACATCCCCACAGAACAATGAGGAGGACATTCTGGGGGTGAAGAAAAGTTCTTCAACTATTCAGTGTGAAACCAAGTCAGTGAGACATTTGAAACTTTTTTTTTCTTTGCTTTTTGAGTCACACCCGGCAATGCACAGGGGTTACTCCTGGCTCTACATTTAGGAGTTACCCCTGGTGGTGCTCAGGGGACCATATGGGATGCTGGGAATCAAACCCAGGTCGGCGGCGTGAAAGGCAAACGCCCTACCCGCTGTGCTATTGCTCCAGACCCTGAAACTATTTTTTACCACTGATTCAAGATTTAAAACTGCCTGAAGTATTGGACTGGAGTGATAGTACAGTGATTAGGACACTTGCCTGCCACGTGGCAGAACTGGCATTCCTTCCATAAGGGATGAGCACCACCAGGAGGGATTCCTGAGTGCAGAGCCAGGAGAAAGCCCTGAGCATCGCTGGGTGTGCACCCCCTCACCACAAAGGAAGGAAGGAAGGAAGGAAGGAAGGAAGGAAGGAAGGAAGGAAGGAAAGAAAAAAACAACAGCATGAAAGTTAACAGGCAAGATGTGATGGGCTCAGACGCAGAACTCAGGGCTCGCTGGTATGAGGCTTGGAGTTCACACCCCAGCACCACACACGCACCATACACACACACACACACACACACACACACACACACTCTCTCTCTCTCTCTCTCTCTCTCTCTCGCTCTCTCTCTCACACACACACACACATACACACACACACGATTCTAGGGCTCACCCTTTTCATTCAATAACTGTAATAAAGTCCTCATGAATCTCAGAATAATACAATTCAACCACTTCTATCATTTTACTTTATTGATTTATGGGGGCGGGATAGTGACTGGGGCAGTGCTCAGAGCTATTCCTAGCTGCTCAGGAGTGCTTCCTGGTAGAGGGCTTAGGGAACCATGCTTGGTGAGGGACTGACCCTGGGTCAGCCAGATGCAAAGCAAGTGTCTAATCCCTGTACCATCTCCCTGTCCCTGTTGCTGTTATTGACAAATCATGTTGACGCTAGAAATCGCAGCAAACGTCTGAGGCCAGTGCTGGTGCCCCTTAGCCCATGTGGGTGTCTCTGAGCACTGCCCCTTCCCTGAGTGCCAGCCTCTCCCCGTGGTTTAGTCCCGTGTCAGGCGCATGGCGCTGCCACAGATGTCCAGGGCGGCCATCTCTGTGGTGGGACTCTTCTCCCACTCTCCCAGGGAGCCCCCAACAAAGTCCTCCAGCAGTCACCAGCCTTAGGACCCCTGGAGACTTTAGCCTGTCGCAGGCCAAGGGGGACAACTGTCCTCCCAGCTCCGCGCAGAGCTTTCCACCCAGACCAGGACAGGAGAGAAAGAGCAAAACCACTCCCTGCCCTGCCCTCAAGCCCAGCTGCCACCTAGCCAGGTCCAAACCCGTTTCTCTACCTCCTACCTTGTGTGTCTCTCCCCAAGTTCGTCCACCCATCTCAGCACTGTCCACAGGGTCATACCCCGCCAGGGCTGGCACTGGCCCGACATGGGGTGCCCAGCCCCTGACTGTTTTGTCAGCAGCACAGACTTGACCCTCCACGCTGGGCACGTGCCCGCAACACATGCTGCACCGCAAACAGCCCCACGTGGGAGGTGCCCTCCAGGACCTCGTCTGCATCTCATCCGGGATCTCATCTGGGATCTCGTCTGGAATCTCGCCTGGGATCTTGTCCAGGACGGCCCAGAGAGGCGGATCTGACCTGCTTTTCAGGCATGCTGTCCTTTTAACCCCAACCCCGCAGCCCTTTCACTCTTCCCTCTTTCATCTGCCCATCACCCCTGCCCGAGTCCCGGTCTGAGTCTGTAGAGATGCCAGAAGCCCAGGGTCCAGGTGTGGAACCCACAGCCCCACCGCCTTAGCTTTTGGTCTGGGGCCATCGAGGCGAGAGTGGAGCCAGCAGGGGCTGTGTGGGCGCTGGGCAGAGAGGCTCCTCCCAGGTTCGAAATCTCTGACTCCAGAGCCTGGGCTTTTCCTCTATGCATGTCTCATTCTCAGTCTCTCTGCCTCCACGTCGATCCTTACTGTGCTCAGGGCCACCACCACCATTATTGCCTTCTCCATGGCTCCATCTCCACCACCACCATCCCTTCCACAAAGAGGACCATTCCCACCACCTCCAGCTCCATCCCCACCTCCAGCACCTTCTTCATCACCATCTCCATCCTCACCTCCATCTCCATCCCCATCACCACCAGTTCCATCCCCACCTCCATCTCCATCCCCATCACCACCAGTTCCATTCCCAACAGCAACACACCATCCCACCACCTCCACCAGCCCCACCATCACCTCCATCCTCACCCGCACTGCCAGCACCATCTTCCCACCATCAGTCCCCCGCCCCCCGCCACCACCATTATCACTCCCAGCGCAGCCACCCTCACAACCAGCAACCCACCAGCACACAGAAACTGTGTGACCTGGCAGGAGCCTCTGAGACCCACAGACAGCAGAGCAGGCTGCTTCCCTCGCTCCCGTCGGGGCTGTGCCAGCCTCTCCTTCCACACACGCCTGCCAACCCCCCTGAATTGCTCCCCAGCAGGCATAGCCCGGGGCTTCCTAGCCGGAGGCAGCTGCAGAGGGAGAGAAAGCAGCCAGAGGCTGGGACAGGGAGGGCCACGCCCTGGGCACCCCCACGCCACCCTCCCACCAGAGTCTCACAGACGCTCCCGCCCCAGCCCCAAGCCACCCGTCTCTGCCATGCGGTGGGTGCCCAGGGGGCTCCTCACAGGGCCAGCGCCGAGGCGGGTGGCAGGGGACCATGAGGGACAAGCACAGTGGGTAGGGTGTTTGCCTTGCACGCCACCGACCCAACCTCCAGGAGTAATTCCTGAGTGCATGAGCCAGGGGTAACCCCTGTGCATCGCCAGGTAAAAAATATAAACAGTGGCTGGAGAGATAGTACAGCAGGTCTTGCATATGGCTGACCTCTTGTCTTGCATATGGCTGACCTGGGTTTGATCCGGCCACCACATAGACCAGGGATGATCCTTGAGAGAAAAAAAAAAAAAAAGGCAAGGAGTCAGTTGGATGTGGGAAGAAAAAAAAAACCACCCTGCTCCAAATCCACCCACCAACTCCCTCCTGGCCCAGGGTCCCACATTCTGAAGTTCCCACCCAGCACTCCTGAAATTTGGGTTCGACTTTTGGTTTGGTTATTTTGGGAGCAATGGCCGCTCCAGTTGTGCTCAGGGTTACTTTCAGCTTGATGCTCAGGGGTGGCTCCGTGCAGAGCAAGCAGTGCTGAGGACTGGATCCCAGGACTCCTGCAAAACCTGCCCCTCAGCTCATCCAGCAAACACACGTCTCCTAGACCCTTAGGTGTTGCTTTTTGTTTGTTTTCCCTCCACCTAAGATTTTCCCCCCTTAGTTATAAGACCCTGATCATACCCAGCTCAGGGGACTAATTATGATGCCAGGGGTTGAACCCCTGGGTGGCCCTATACAAGATAAGTGCCCACCCACTATATTATCTCTCAGGCCCCTCAACCTGAGGTCTGAAATAACACCAGAGTTAGCTGGAACTGGGGTGCGACCTACTGGAAAGATGAATTAGCCAGGGCAGGACAGAGAGAGGCAGAAAGTTTGGCCATCTTCCTGCCATCTTCCTCCCTCCCAGCTGGGGCAGCTCTGCATGGTGGGGTGAGCGTCCCACAGGTTGCTGGGCATGGCCCTGAACTGCTGAGACCTTACAGTGAAACCGCAGAGTCCCCCCTCCCTCCCTCCCACACAACCTGCTCCTCACCCTCCGCCCTACCAATTTCCCAACTCGGGGCTGCCATGTACGTCATCAGTCGGCTAGCCCTCCTCTTTTCTGGAACAAAACTTTCTGAAGCCACCCAGATCCAGCACAGAAGCAAAGCAGGAAGGCGAGGGCACTGCCGAAGGCCTCCACAACCCAGGCCACCTGTCCTGTCCGGGAGCTCTCGGTAAGCAAGTCGCCAGTTGACCTAGAGCAGTCGGGTTGGTCCTCCCTTCCACCCCTCCTGGTTTTTTTTGGAGAAATCTGAAGGTGCCTCTTGCTGGCCTGGGATGTGGTCTCAGAAGAGGACCTGATCCCTCCTCAGTTACCCCCACCAGTGGCCTGTGGAACCCTACTTGGGCACTTTGCACCCAGAGTCTGTGCTCCTGGGAGCCTTAAAGCCAAGAAGGGCTGAGGCGGAGGGAAGGGTCTGGCGGGCTCCAGCCCTGGCATCCCCACAAACTCCCTTTTCTGGGAAACAGACCCACCCACGTTCCATCAGGATAAGGGGTCAGATCTCTCCCCGACAGCAAGTTCAGCCCTGGCCTGTCTGGAAGTCTTGGCAGTAAGCAGATGGGGCGCATGTATAAAGAGAGACCCCCTTGGGGCAACTCTGGGTGATACCCTACCTGTCTGCTCTCCACCACACAACCTGAGGACTTTGTTTTTTCCTCACAAAGATGGGGAGAATCATGGGGAGACAGGGGATAGGAGGTTCCCTAGGGCCTATGGGTGAGCAAAGAATAAGGTCAGCAGAGATGGAAAATTCACTTCACCCAACACCAAGCCTCCTCAGATCGTGCTCAAAAGGCCTGCCAGGGCATCTCCATATTTGCAGTTTGCAGGGGTGGAGGGTGAACCCCAGTCTTCACAGGGAAGAGGCCTGAGCTCTACCTCGAAGCCAAATCCCCCACTCCATGCTCCAGTTCTTCCTGGGGGTATCTCCTGCTCTTTGCAATGGAGAAAATGGCCCCTTCTGGCCGACCCTCGGAGCTGCCCCTGGGATTCGGGTTCAGAACAGACATTCATTTTTTTTTTAAAATAATGTGGGAATACTGTTATTTTTGCAGTCATTGATTAAGCTGAACTAATTGGGCATAAACTACACATTACTTTTTTTTAAATTGTATCACCATGAGATATAGTTACAAAGCTTTCACACTTGGGACTAGCCATACGGTGACAGAACACCCATTCCTCCACCAGTGCACATATTCCATCACCCACATCCCAGTCCTCACCCTGCCTCTATGGCAGACAATTTCCCCAATACTTTCTGTCTAAATTTGGGCATTATGTTTTGCTCCAAATTTCCCACCAACATTCAAACCTATCTGCCAGGGGCAGAAGCTAGATCATTTATTTTCCATTGCTCATTTTGGTCTCATTATGGGTCTCATTCTCCTAAAAAGCCTTGAATATAATCTCAGGGCTAGGATGAAAGAGACGTTACTGGGGCCTGCTCGAGGCAATCGACGATTAACAGGATGATGAAATGAAAAAATGAAATGCTCATTTTGAAAATCATGAGAGCTGGCATGGCCGCAATTGTAAATGGGAATTTCTAGATTGGAAACGGTTGGGTTCCAAAGACATCTCTGTAGGGCACTCATCCATTTTGGGATTCAATGGGGCCTTTCTGGGCCAGGGCCCTTGATGCGCTAAGATGGCACCTGGAGGTAAATTGTGAGCATGACTGCCAGTCTCTTGGGCAGGTGGGGAACCAGGGGGGACAGCCTGGGTCCTCTGCCACTATGCGGCCTGGCATAATCCTGGAACCCGCACACCTGGGCCTTGCTTGTGGAAGTTTTTGGTCACCGGGATTCCATCTGGAATAGGCGGGGAGAGCACACAAGTTCCTTCTGGGGTGTCCCAGTGAAATTGGCTCGGTATGGGGCCCGGAGAGATCTCGGCACCTGGTTCCTTCTGGGACTTGCTGCTGTGTCTTTGGGCCAGGGCTGTTGACGCTCTAAAATGGTGCCCGGAGGCAAATTGTGGGCCTGACAGCCAGTGAGTAGACATGCTTCTGCCTCCTGCTTTCCTACAGGAGGTGCCCAGCAGCCACCACTGTGAACAGGAGAGCCCAGCCCAACCATGCTGCCAGGCACCCACTCGCCTGCACCTCCTAATGCAGCCCTTGCCCTGACACCATGGCTAACCCCAGCGTCCGCTTCCTGTCATTCTTGTTCAAGAGTAATGATTTGGTGAGCTTAAATGGGCTAGTGGCCCTGGTAACTACGAGTGGCCAGGAGCTCTTCTCCTTGTTTGCCTTCCACTGTCCGTGCACACCAGGCTCGAACTACCAATATGGACGGATAACCATTGGGGGGCCCGCTTTGGTGTTCTTCTTCATCAGCATCTTCCTCAACAAACAAACCAGGAACCTGGTGGCCGAGTGGCGGTGCCACAAGACCAAGAAATGCTCAATCATCACAACCTTCCTCCTCCTAAAGTCCATCCTAGTCAGTGCTCTCGTGGCCCCAGTCACCTGGTTGGTCATCTCTCTGCTGCGCGGGGAGGCCTATGTCTGTGCATTCAGCGAGTTCGTGGACCCGTCCTCGCTCCCGGCCGGGGACGAGAGCTTTCCTATCTCCCATGCCACGTGGGTCCTGGCCAGGTTCCCTTGCAGGGAGGGCCCGGCTAACCTGTCCGACTTCCAGGAGGAGGTGAACCGCAGGCTGAACTATGAGTCTCAGGTAAGGCTCTGCTGATTGGTCCTCATCCCTTTCCCTGTGAGGTATGTATGTGGATGGGTGGGAGAGGGTTGGGGGAGCTCAGTGCCCAGGCGGGAAATGATCCTCAGGAAAACTCCAAACCTGGGTCCCGTAATCAGTGACAGACATGAGGCAAGATTCTTGGTGTGATAAGAATCATTTTCAGTTTCAAATAGGAGAGTTGTGTTCATTTTGGCAGTGCTGGGGGTGAAACCGGTACTCACACATGCAAGGAAAGTGCTCTATTGCTAGGTCATTTTCCCGACTCCTCCAGATAAGAATTTTGATAATTTGGGTTTTGGCCAAACCCAACAGAACTCACGAATGCTTAAAACTTAACTAGCATTCGTTTTATTTAGGGAAGGGGGAGACAGGAAGAGGGAGAGAAACAGTCTGGCGTTCAAAGGGAACAGGTACAGAGGGGAGAGAGCTGAGGATGCCCCTAGGTCAAAGAAAGGAATCACACATTCCAGTTGGGATGCAGCAGACCCGGACTGGGAGGTCCCTACTTGCTCTCGCAAAGTTCCCACAGACTGCCCTGACTTGAGGTTTTCCATGCTGATAAGAGTCTGTTGCAAGGGGCCAGAGCGATTGTACAACAGTGAGGTTGTTTGCCTTGCACATGGCAGCCTTAATTTGATCCCCGGCATCCCATATGGTACCCAGAGCACCACGGGTGTGATCCAAAAAGCAAAAAGAGAAAACAAAACAAAATGAGTCTGTTTTTAGGGTCTTGTCAAGGGCAGAGTTTGGGGGAGTCTTCTTGCAGCTCACCACAGCCTTCAGTCCCTGTTGACGCCTCTCTCTCCTGGACCACCAACCTGTGCCAGCTGGGTCTCAGGGGGCCCTGCCCTGTGCCTTGGGCTGCTGTAGGGCCGGTGATGGTGCAGCTTTGCAGCAGCAGTCTCCAGCCTCTCACACCCGCTCACTCATTTTGGCACCTGGGCCCTGGTCAGACAGTAAGAAACTGGGAAATAAGAACCGAGACTTCCAACTCTCTCCACCTGCCGACCCGCACAGCTCTGTGGCAAAATCCACTGCTTTAGATCCCATCTTGATCCCGTTGCTTCTGAGACATCCATCGCCTGCTCCCTCCTACCTTCAGCCTTGGCTTCGCTCCGAGGGGGCAGAGGGATCAGGGAAGAGTGAAGGAAGCAGCCTGGTGAGGGCTGAAGAGGCAGAGAGGAGGCCGGGAAGGGGCAAGGAGGCACTGACCTAGTCTCGGTACATGGGAAACAACAGTTGGGGCTGGGGACACTACTGGGCCAAGCCGCAAGCCTGGCATGCACCTAGCCCATAGGGTTCAATCTGGCACCACACAGTCCCCGAGAACTGCCAGTTACAGGTCTGGAGGCTCCCTGAGCATCCCTAGATGGGGTCCCCGCATCACCAGGGAAGCCTGTTCACCTCCAGCCCCACAGGGTTCGGGCAGCACCACATGCCTCAGGCCCTAAGGTTAAACTGTGAGCCAGGTTGGCTGAAGTATCACCAGTGACCATTGGTCTCAACACACACACACACACACACACACAGACACACACACACACACAGACACGAAGCTACAGTAGAGGGGAGGGTGTCAGCAGCCCAGGAGATGGGTATGGAGACACGGGAATGGGATGCCATTGCTCAGAGCTGCACAGGGCCAAAAATGCAGCGACACCCACCCCAGGGAGACTTTGAGACCAGCATGAGGCGATTTTCCAGCAAGGTAGTGAGGGTGAGGAGAAAGCGGCATGGGAGTGCTCCCAGAGGGTCCCTGGGAGGTGGCATGAGGCTGATCCTGGCAGTCTGAGCCAGACTTGGTGGACTGAGATGTGGGGAATAGGGAGGCCCTGGGGAGGAGGGGAAGGCAGCAGGAATCTGCCCAATTGAAGCACAGAGCAAGTGCCGCTTGGGAAAGCTGGTTTCTCCTTCAGGTGCAGAATTTGTAGATGCAGAGCCAGCTGGCTGCCGGGTGCTGAGGGTCAGCCCCACCCCAGCTGTTCTGGACCCCCTCAGCTGCCCCTTTCTCTGACTGGCCGTCTGTGTCTCAGCACTTAGGGTGGCTGTTCATCTTCTAGATGGCCAGCCTGCTGTTGCTGATCAAGTTCTTGCAGTCCTGCGGCTCGAAATTCGGCTACCGCCAGGAGGCCTACTTGACCAGCTACCTCGTCAACGAGGAGCGGCTCTTCCAGCGCACGGCCGAGGTGCGCTCGCTCGCGATGGCGGCCAACAACGTGAAGCGCTTCTTTGGGTTCGTGGCGCTCAGCCAGAGGGACAAGGCACTGTTGGCCAAGTTCCCCGAAAAAGGCACCCACCTGAAGCTACAGTGGGACAACATCACTGGCAGTTACCTGTTCCAGAAGAAGCTGGGTATCCCCCTCTACAGCCGCCTGCATGAGTGGGCCCAGAGTCCAAGTGGCAAGGCCAGGGTCATCAACATGGAGATGGCGCCCCTGCTCCACCACCCAGAGCCCCATCTTACTGCCAGCCAGACCCCCGACCCCAGCAGCCCCATCCTTCCACCTGCACCGCTGGCTCTGGGGGAAGAATGAGGTTCAGAGGTAAGGGGTGCAGAGGAGAAGGCAGCAGACCCATCTGCCCCTGAAGGACAGGCCTGTGGACCTGAAGAAACGCTGGCTTCACAGGCAGGAGTCCTGGATGCAAAACGCCAGTAGCAAGTTTTCCCGAGCACCACCCAGGAGTGACTCCTGAGCACAGCCCCAAATAGAACCCCGGCAGCAGAAAACTTCCAGAACCCAACTGCCACCATGCTCAAGGCCACTCTCCACACACTCGAATGAGCCTCACCCAAGTGGGAACCGGCAGGAAAACCTAGGTATGCGGGACCTGTGGCTGAGATCGCCAAGTCACTTGGATCAATCCTGGGCCTCCTTCCCCCAGCTCCCCAGTTTTCCAGTAGCTTGGCAGTCACACCCACAAACTGCCCCTGGCCTCACGTAATCTTATCAACGGCCAAGATCCAGAGCCTACAAACTAAAGTTCCTGGTAGAGAGGGTCTGAGAATTTCCTAATGCAGCTGCTTGACCTCTAATACTCTAGCCCACTAACATAGCCAAAGTCGCACACATTAGTTTGGATTGAACATACTTACTTGTATTCTCTTATAATCGGCCTTAAAAGGCTCCAGAATGAAAGAGAACAACCTTCACACACTTTCCTCTTGTGTTAGGAGGGTTCTTGGTGGTGGGATTGGTGTTTGAATATTGCCTGCAATGAACTATTGTGAACTACTTTGTGAAAATAAAATATATAAAATTTGTAAAAAAGTGATCACCGTATCACTGTCATCCTGTTATTCATCCATTTGTTCAAACAGGCACCAGCAACATCTCCATTCATCCCAGCCCTGGGATTTTAGCAGCCTCTTTTTACTTGTCCTTCCCAACGGTGCCATATTGGAGGCTCTTTCAGGGTCAGGGGAATGAGACCCGTTATTGTTCTTTCTTTTGGCATATCCAGTATGCCATGGGGAGCTTCCAGGCTCTGCTCTGCGGGCAGAATACTCTCAGTAGCTTGCTGGACTCTCCAGGAGGGTCGATGAATGTACATACATCTCTGTAAAATAATAAATAAATAAATAAATAAATAAAGTAAACACTGGCTGGAGAGATAGTACAGAGGGTAGGGCTCTTGCCTTAGCATGTGGCTCACCTGGGTTTGATACCCTGGACCACATATGCCAGGGGTCATCCCTGATCCAAATAGAAGGCATGGAGTCAGCTGAGTTGGGGGATAAAAACCATCCTGCTCCAAATTCTTTCACTGATGCCCTCAGAGCTCAGGGTCCCACATTCTGAATTTCCTACCCAGAAGTCCTGAGATTTGAGTTCTACTTTTGGTTTGGTTAGTTTGGGAGTCACGGCCGCACAAGTTGTGCTCAGGGTTAACTTCCAGTTTGATGCTCAGGGGTGGCTCTCACAGATGCCTGTGGGACCATATAAAGCGAGCTGCGCTGAGAACCGCACCCCAGGACTCCTGCAAAACCTGCCCCTCAGCTCACCCAGCAAACACATGTCTCCCAGAACCTTAGGTGCTGCTTTTTGTTTGTTTTCCCTCCACCTAAGATTTTGTTGTCCCCCCAACCCCAGTTATGAGACCCTGATCAGACCCAGCATGCTAAGGGCATACTCCTGTCTCTGTGCTCAGAACTGACTCCTGGTGAGGCTCAGGGGACTAATTATGATGCCAGGGCTTGAACCCCTGTTTGTGCCTATGCCAGACAAGTGCCCAGCTGCAATATTATCTCTCGGGCTCCTCCACCTGAGGTGTGAAACAATACCAGAGTTAGCTGGAACTGGGGTGCAACCTCCTGGGAAGATGAAACAGCCAGGGCAGCACAGGGAGAGGCAGAAAGTTTTGCCATCTTCCTGCCATCTTCCTCCCTCCCAGCTGGGGCAGCTCTGCATGGTGGGGTGAGCGTCCCACAGGAGGCTGAGCATGGCCCTGACCTGCTGAGACCTTACAGTGTAAACCGCAGAGTCCCCCCTCCCTCCCTCCCACACCCCTGCTCCCCACCCTCCCCCCTGCCAATTTCCCAACTCGGGGCTGCCATGCATGTCATTGGTCGGCTGACCCTCCTCTTTTCTGGAACAAAACTTTCTGAAGCCACCCAGATCCAGCACAGAAGCAAAGCAAGAAGGCGAGGACACCACTGCAGGTCTCCATACCCTGGGCTACCTGTCCTGACCGGGAGCTCTTGGTAAGCAAGGCGCCAGTCCTGGGGTGTATGACTTGTCTCAGAGCAGATGGGCTGGTCCTCATTCCGACCCCCTCCTGGTTTTCTTTTTGGAGAAATCTGGAGGTGCCCCTCACGGGACTGGTGTTTGGTCTCAGAAGAGGACCTGGTTCCTCCTCAGTTACCCCCACCAGTGGCCTCTGGACCCTACTTGGGCACTTTGCACCCAGAGTCTGTGCTCACGGGAGTCTTAAAGTCAAGAAGGGCTGAGGCAGAGGTAGAGGCCTGGCGGGCTCCAGCCCTGGCATCCCCACAAACTCCCTTTTCTGGGAAACAGATCCACCCACGTCCCATCAGGATGAGGGAACAGATCTCTCCCCGACAGCGAGGTCAGCCCAGGCCCATCTGGAAGTCTTGGCAGTAAGCAGACAGGGTTCAGGTATAGAGAGGGACCCCCTTGGGGCAACCTGGGTGATACCCTACTTGTCTTTTCCCCCACCCCACAACCAGAGGACTTTGTTTTTTCCTCACAGAGATGGAGAGAATGATGGGGAGACAGGTGATAGAAGGTTCCCTAGGGCCTCCAGGTGAGCAAAGAATAAGGTCAGCAGAGATGGAAAATTCACTTCACCCACCACCCAAGCCTCCTTAGATCGTGCTCAAAAGGCCTGCCAGGGCACCTCCATATTTGCAGTTTGCAGGGGTGGAGGGTGAACCCAGGTCTTCACAGGGAAGTGGCCTGAGCTCTACCTCGAAGCCAAATCCCCCACTCCATGCTCCAGTTCTTCCTGGGGGTATCTCCTGCACTTTGCAATGGAGAGAATGGCCCCTTCTGGCCGACCCTCAGAGCTGCCCCTGGGATTCGGGTTCAGAACAGACATTCTTTTTTTTTTTTTAAATAATGTGGGAATACTGCTATTTTTGTAGTCACTGATTAAGCTGATTGAATTGGGCATAAACTACACATTACCTTTTTTTTTTTTAATTATATCACCGTGAGATAGAGTTACAAAGCTTTCACACTTGGGACTAGCCATACGGTGACGGAACACCCGTTCCTCCACCAGAGCACATTTCCCATCACCCACATCCCAGTCCTCACCCTGCCTCTATGGCAGACAATTTCCCCAATACATTCTCTCTAACTTTGGGCATTATGTTTTGCTCAAAATTTCTTACCACCATTCAAGCCTGTCTGCCAGGGGCAGAAGGTAGATAATTTATTTTCCATTCTCATTTTGAATATCATGAGAGCTGGCATGGCCGCAATTGTAAATGAAAATTTCTAGATTGGAAATGGTTGGGTTCCAAAGACATCTCTGTAGGGCACTCATCCATTTTGGGATTCAATGGGGCCTTTCTGGGCCAGGGCCCTTGTTGTGCTAAGATGGCACCTGGAGGTAAATTGTGAGCATGACTGCCAGTCTCTTGGGCAGGTTGGAACCCGGGGGGGGGGGGGGGTTGGCCTGGGTCCTCTGCCACCATGCGGCCTGGCGTAGTCCTGGACCCCGCACACCTGGGCCTTGCTTGTGGAAGCATTTGGTCACCGGGTTTCCATCTCGAATAGGCGGGGAGAGCACACACGCTCCGTCTGGGGTTTCCTGGTGAAATTGGCTCTGTATGGGGCCCAGAGAGATCTCGGCACTGTGGTTCCTTCTGGGACTTGCTGCTGTGTCTCTGGCCCAGGGCTGTTGACGTGCTAAGATGGTGCCCGGAGACAAATTGTGGGCCTGACAGCCAGTGAGTAGACATGCTTCTGTCTCCTGCTTTCCTACAGGAGGTGCCCAGCAGCCACCACCGAGAACAGGATAGCCCAGCCCAGCCCTGCTGCCAGGCAACCACCAGCCAGCACTTCTGAGTGCAGCCCTTGACCTGACAACATGGCTAACCCCAGCGTCCGCTTCCTGTCATTCTTTTTCAAGAGTAATGATTGGGTGAGCTTCAATGGGCTAGTTGCCCTGGTCACTACAATTGGCCAGGAGCTCTTCTCCTTGTTTGCCTTCCACTGTCCGTGCACACCAGGCTTGAACTACCAATATGGGCGGAAAACCAATGGGGGTCCCGCCTTGGTGTTCTTCTTCATCAGCATCTTCCTCAACAAACAAACCAGGAACCTGGTGGCCAAGTGCCGGTGCCACAAGACCAAGAAATGTACAGTCATCACAACCTTCCTTCTCCTAAAGTCCATCATAGTCTGTGCTTTCGTGGCCCCTCATCACTATCATTACTATCAGCACCATCACTACCATCATCCCCATCTTCCGACCATCATCCTCATCACTATCACCACCATCACCACCAGCATCACCACTAACATCACCATCCTCACACCATCATCCTCATCACGATCACCAACATCCTCACCATCCTCACACCATCATGACTATCACCGCCATCACCACCATCATCACCATCCTCCCATCATCATCCTCATCGCCATCACCAATATGCTCACCTTCCCCCCACCATCATCCTCATCACCATCACCACCATCACCACCACCACAACCGCCATCATCACCATCCTCCCACCATCACCCTCAGCACCAGCACCAGCACCACCATCATCATCACCATCATCTTCACCCTCACCATTACCCTCATCACCATCCTCATCACCATCCTTATCTCCATCCTTATCTTTCTCCTGCAACAGCTGTCTTAGAGAAACCACTAACTTCTCAAATACTGTTCACAGTTCCCACTGCCTCCAGTCTAACCCACTCATCCTGACATCTGAGATCCGCCCTCCTCCACTCACACACACACAAGATGGGCTTCACTCAGTCTTCAAGGACGAACTGGCTCCTCTGGTGGGCACCTACTCCTTTCCCCATGGAACAGAGCCCCCACTTCCTGCTTCTGCGCCCTCACTGCCACACCCTCCAGCCACACCCACAGGGGCAGGGTCTTCGCCTACCCACTCCCCCTCCTGCCCTGCCTGGTCTCAGCCCATCCAAGAGTCTGCAGGGGACTGTGCAGATGCAGGGCTCTGGTCACACATGCCTTTGGGGGCTCCCTCACTGAGAGTTCTGCATCTGGCAGGCCTGGGGACTGGGAGCCCACATCGTTGGATCTCTTCTGGGGGTTCTGGGGGAGACTGGGAAAGCCTCACTTTGGGGAACACTGACCCTAAATCCCCAGAAGTATCTGAAGAGAAGCCACATGGCCACATACCTGGCAGGACTGAGCACGGGGATGTCAAACGTGTGTCTCCATCTCCCACCTCTAGGGCTCTGTCGTGAGGTCGAGGGCATGCTCCCCAACTTGGCTCCCACAGTGCAAGACAGAGTCCCCTAAGACGGAACTGACATCTGTACAAAGCTGACGACTGTGGATTTCGTATCTGCGAGGTCGAGGTTACTGTAATACTGCAGTTACTGTACTTGGTCCACCACCTCCACCTGTTCCACCAGCATCATATGCTCTACCAGCTGTACCTGCTCCACCTGCTCTGCTACCCCCACCATCTCCATCTGCTCCACCAGCCCCACCTGGTATACCACCTCCAGCTCCATCCCCACCTCCAGCACCTTCTTCATCACCATCTCCATCCTCACCTCCATCTCCATCCCCATCACCATCAGTTCCATCCCCACCTCCATCTCCATCCCCATCACCACCAGTTCCATTCCCAACAGCAACACACCATCCCACCACCTCCACCAGCCCCACCATCACCTCCATCCTCACCTCCACTGCCAGCACCATCTTTCCACCATCAGTCCCCCGCCCCCCGCCACCACCATTATCACTTCCAGCCCAGCCACCCTCACAACCAGCAACCCACCAGCACACCGAGACTGTGTGACCTGGCAGGAGCCCCTGAGACCCAAGGACAGCAGAGCAGGCTGCTTCCCTCGCTCCCGCTGGGACTGTGCCAGCCTCTCCTTCCACACACGCCTGCCAAACCCCCTGAATTGCTCCCCAGCAGGTGTGGCCCAGGGCTTCCTAGCCGGAGGCAGCTGCAGAGGGAGAGAAAGCAGCCAGAGGCTGGGACAGGGAGGGCCATGCCCTGGCCACCCCCACACCACCCTCCCACCAGAGTCTCAGAGACGCTCCCGCCTCAGCCCCAAGCCACCCGTCTCTGCCATGCGGTGGGTGCTCAGGGGGCTGCTCGCAGGGCCAGCGCCGAGGCGAGTGGCAGGGGACCACGATGGACAAGCACAGTGGGTAGGGTGTTTGCCTTGCACGCCACCGACCCAGGCTTGATTCCCAGCATTCCAGATGGTCCCCTGAGAACCTCCAGGAGTAATTCCTGAGTGCATGAGGCAGGGGTAACCCCAGTGCATCTCCAGGTAAAAAATATAAACAGTTGCTGGAGAGATAGTACAGCAGGTCTTGCATATGGCTGACCTCTTGTCTTGCATATGGCTGACCTGGGTTTGATCCGGCCACCACATAGGCCAGGGATGATCCTTGAGAGAAAAAAAAAAAAGGCAAGGAGTCAGTTGGATGTGGGAAGAAAAATAAAAACCACCCTGCTCCAAATCCACCCAACTCCCTCCTGGCCCAGGGTTCCACATTCTGAAGTTCCCACCCAGCACTCCTGAGATTTGGGTTCGAATTTTGGTTTGGGTAGTTTGGGAGCAATGGCCGCTCCAGTTGTGCTCAGGGTTACTTTCAGCTTGGTGCTCAGGGGTGGCTCCGGAGATGGCTGTGGGACCATGCAGAGGAAGCAGTGCTGAGGACTGGACCCCAGGACTCCTGCAAAACCTGCCCCTCAGCTCATCCAGCAAACACGCGTCTCCCAGATCCTTAGGTGCTGCTTTTTGTTTGTTTTCCCTCCACCTAAGATTTTTCCCCCCTTAGTTATAAGACCCTGAGCATACCCAGCTCAGGGGACTAATAATGATGCCAGGGGTTGAACCCCTGGGTGATCCTGTACAAGACAAGTGCCCACCCATTGTATTATCTCTCAGGCCCCTCAACCTGAGGTCTGAAATAACACCAGAGTTAGCTGGAACTAGGGTGCGACCTCCTGGGAAAATGAATCAGCCAGGGCAGGACAGGGAGAGGAAGAAAGTTTTGCCCTCACTCCCACACCCCTGCTCCCCACCCTCCGCCCTGCCAATTTCCTGACTTGGGGCTGCCATGTTCATTATCAGTCAGCTGACCCTGTTCTTTTCTGGAGCAAAACTTTCTGAAGCCACCCAGATCCAGCACAGAAGCAAAGCAGGAAGGCGAGGGCACTGCCGAAGGCCTCCACAACCCAGGCCATCTGTCCTGTCCAGGAGCTCTCGGTAAGCAAGTCGCCATTTGACCTAGAGCAGTCAGGTTGGTCCTCCTTTCCACCCCTCGTCTTTTTTTTTTTTTTTTGAGAAATCTGGAGGTGCCCCTTGCTGGCCTGGTGTGTGGTCTCAGAAGAGGACCTGGTCCCTCCTCAGTTACCCCCACCAGTGGCCTCTGAAACCATACTTGGGCACTTTGCACCCAGAGTCTGTGCTCCTGGGAGCCTTAAAGCCAAGAAGGGCTGAGGTGGAGGGAAGGGTCTGGCAGGCTCCAGCCCTGGCATCCCCACAAACTCCCTTTTCTGCGAAACAGACCCGCCCACGTTCCATCAGGATGAGGGGTCCGATCTCTCCCCGACAGCGAGTTCAGCCCAGGCCCGTCTGGAAGTCTTGGCAGTAAGCAGATGGTGCGCACGTATAGAGAGGGACCCCCTTGGGGCAACTCTGCGTGATACCCTACCTGTCTGCTCCCCCACCCCGCAACCTGAGGACTTTGCTTTTTCCTCACAAAGATGGAGAGAATGATGGGGAGACAGGTGATAGAAGGTTCCCTAGGGCCTCCGGGTGAGCAAAGAATAAGGTCAGCAGAGATGGAAAATTCACTTCACCCACCACCCAAGCCTCCTTAGATCGGGCTCAAAAGGCCTGCCAAGGCACTTCCACATTTGCAGGGGTGGAGGGTGAACCCAGGTCTTCACAGGGAAGAGGCCTAAGCTCTACCTCGAAGCCAAATCCCCCACTCCATGCTCCAGTTCTTCCTGGGGGTATCTCCTGCTCTTTGCAATGGAGAGAATGGCCCCTTCTGGCTGACCCTCAGAGCTGCCCTGGGATTCTGGTTCAGAACAGACATTCTTTTTTTTTTTTTAAATGATGTGAGAGTACTGCTATTTTTTCAATCATTGATTAAGCGGATTGGTTTGGGCATAAACTACAAATTACTTTTTTTTTTTGTATCACCGCGCGATAGAGTTACAAAGCTTTCACATTTGGGACTCAGTCATTCGGTGAAGGAACACCCGTTCCTCCACCAGAGCACATTTTCCATCACCCACATCCCAGTCCTCACCCTGCCTCGATGGCAGACAATTTCCCCAATACTTTCTCTCTAACTTTGGGCGTTATGTTTTGCTCGAAATTTCCCACCAACATTCAAACCTATCTGCCAGGGGCAGAAGCTAGATCATTTATTTTCCATTGCTCATTTTGAATATCATGAGAGCTGGCATGGTCGCAATTGTAAATGGAAATTTCTAGACTGGAAATGGTTGGGTTCCAAAGACATCTCTGTAGGGCCCTCATCCATTTTGGGATTCAGGGGGCCTTTCTGGGCCAGGGCCATTGGTGCGCTAAGATGGCACCTGGAGGTAAATTGTGAGCATGACTGCCAGTCTCTTGGGCAGGTGGGGACCCGGGGGGAGATAGCCTGGTTCCTCTGCCACCATGCGGCCTGGCATAGTCCTGGAACCAGCACAGCTGGGCCTTGCTTGTGGAAGTTTTTGGTCACCAGGATTCCATCTGGAATAGGCGGGGAGAGGACACAAGCTCCGTCTGGGGCGTCCCGGTGAAATTGGCTCGGTATGGGGCCCAGAGAGATCTCCGGCACTGTGGTGCCTTCTGGGACATGCTGCTGTGTCCCTCAGCCAGGGCTAATGACGCGCTAAGATGGCGCCTGAGGGCAAATTGTGGGCCTGACAGCCAGTGAGTAGACATGCTTCTGCCTCCTGCTTTCCTACAGGAGGTGCCCAGCAGCCACCACCGTGAACAGGAGAGCCCAGCCCAGCCCTGCTGCCAAGCACCCGCCAGCCTGCACTTCGTCCTACTGCAGCCCTTGCCCCAACAGCATGGCTAACCCCAGCGTCGGCTTCCTGTCATTCTTGTTCAAGAGTAATGATTGGGTGAGCTTAAATGGGCTAGTGGCCCTGGTAACTACGAGTGGCCAGGAGCTCTTCTCCTTGTTTGCCTTCCACTGTCCGTGCACACCACGGTTGAACCTCCAGTACGGGCTGATGACCATCTGGGGGCCCGCCTTGCTGTTGTTCTTCATCAACATCTTCCTCAACAAACAAACTAGGAACCTGGTGGCCGAGTGTCGCATCCGTAGGAACAAGAAATGCTCAGTCATCACAACCTTCCTTCTCCTAAAGTCCATCCTAGTCAGTGCTTTCGTGGCCCCAGTCACCTGGTTGGTCATGACCCTGCTGCAAGGGGAGGCCTATGTCTGCACATTCAGCGAGTTCGTGGACCCATCCTCGCTCATGGCCAGGGACGAGAGCTTTACTCTCTCCCATGCCACACAGATCTTGGCCAAGTTCCCTTGCAGGGAGGGGCCTGCAAACCTGTCCGACTTCCAGGAGGAGGTGAACCGCAGGCTCAAGTATAAGTCTCAGGTAAGGCTCTGCTGATTGGTCCTCATCCCTTTCCCTGCGAGGTATGTGTGTGGACGGGTGGGAGAGGGTTGGGGGAGCTCAGTGCCCAGGCGGGAAATGATCCTCAGGAAAACTCCAAACCTGGGTCCCGTAATCAGTGACAGACATGAGGCAAGATTCTTGGTGTGATAAGAATCATTTCCAGTTTCAAATAGGAGAGTTGTGTTCATTTTGGCAGTGCTGGGGGTGGAACCCAGACACACACATGCAAGGAAAGTGCTCTATTGCTAAGTCATTTTCCAGTCATTTTCTAGCCCCTCCAGATAAGAATTTTGATGTTTTGGGTTTTGGTCAAAACCAACAGAACTCACGAATGCTTAAAACTTAACTAACATTCGTTTTAGTTAGGGAAGGGGGAGACAGGAAGAGAGAGAGAGAAACAGTCCGGCGTTCAAGGGGAACAGGTGCAGAGGGGAGAGAGCTGAGGATGCCCCAAGGTCAAAGAAAGGAATCACACATTCCAGCTGGGATGCAGCAGGCCTGGACTGGGAGGTCCCTACTTGCTCTCGCAAAGTTCCCACAGACTGCCCTGACTTGAGGTTTTCCGTGCAGATAAGAGTCTGTTGCAAGGGGCCAGAGTGATCGTACAGCAGTGAGGGTGTTTGCCTTGCACATGGCAACCTGAATTTGATCCCCGGCATCCCATATGGTACCCAGAGCACCGTGGGTGTGATCCTAAAGGCAAAAAAAGAAAACAAAATAAAATGAGTCTGTTTTTAGGGTCTTGTCAAGGGCAGAGTTTGGGGGAGTCATCTTACAGCTCACCATAGCCTTCAGTTCCTGCTGACACCTCTCTCTCCTGGACCACCAACCTGTGCCAGCTGGGTCTCAGGGTCCCTGCCCTGTGCCTTGGGCTGCTGTAGGGCCGGTGATGGTGCAGCTTTGGAGCAGCGGTCTCCAGCCTCTCACACCTGCCCACTCTCCCTGGCACCTGGGCCCTGGTCAGGCAGTAAGAACCTGGGCAGTAAGAACCGAGGCTTCCATCTCCACCTGCCGAAGTGCACAGCTCTGTGGCGAAATCCGCTGCTTTAGATCCCATCTTGATCCTGTTGCTTCTGAGACATTCATCGCTTGCTCCCTCCTACCTTCAGCCTTGGCTTCGCTCCGAGGAGGCAGAGGGATCAGGGCAGAGTGAAGGAAGCAGCCTGGTGGGGGCTGAAGGGGCAGAGAGGAGGCCGGGGAGTGGGAAGGAGGCACTGACCTTGTGTCGGGACATGGCAAACACTGGTTGGGGCTAGGGACAGTATAGGGCTAAGGCGCAAGCCTGGCGTGCACCCAGCCCATCGGGTTCAATCTGGAACCGCATTGTCCCCGAGCACTGCCAGGTATGGCCCTGGAGGCTCCCTGAGCATCACTAGATGGGGTCCACACGTCACCAGGGAAGCCTTTTCACCCCCAGCCCCACAGGGTTTGGGCAGCACCACATCCCTCAGGCCGTAAGATTAAACTGTGAGCCAGTTTGACTGAAGTATCACCTGTGACCCTTGGTCCCAACACACGCACACACACACACGAAGCAACAGTAGAGGGGAGGGTGTGAGCAGCCCAGGAGATGGGTATGGAGACACAGGAATGGGATGCCATTGCTTAGAGCTGCACATGAGGAGGAAGCGAGCAGCCCAGGAGATGGGTACGGAGACACAGGAATGGGATGCCATTGCTTAGAGCTGCACATGAGGAGGAAGCGGGCATGGGGGAGCTCCCAGAGGGTCCCTGGGAGGTGGCATGAGGCTGAGCCTGGCAGTCTGAGCCAGACTTGATGGGCTGAGATGTGGGGAATAGGGAGGCCCTGAGGAGTAGGGGAAGGCAGCAGGAATCTGCCCAATTGAAGCACAGAGCAAGTGCTGCTTGGGAACGCTCGTTTCTCCTTTGGATGCATAATTTGCAGATGCAGAGCCAGCCGGCTGGGGGGTGCTGAGGGCCAGACCCACCCGAGCCTCTCTGGACCCCTCTTCTGCCCCTTTCTCTGACCGGCTGCTGTGTCTCAGTTATTAGGGGTGGCGCTTATCACCGCGATTGCATATCTGCTGCTCTGTTTCAAGTTGTGCTGCTGCTTTTCAAAGTTCAACTTCTGCTTTTCAAAGTTCAACTACCGCCAGGAGGCCTACTTGACCAGCTACCTCGCCAACGAGGAGCGGCTCTTCCAGCAAACGGCCGAGCTGCACTCACTCATACTGGCGGCCAACAACGTGAAGCGCTTCTTCGGGTTCGTGGCGCTCAACAAGGAGGACGAGGAGCTGGTGGCCAAGTTCCCCGCAAAAGGCACCCACCTGAAGCTACAGTGGGACAACATCACTGGCAGTTACCTGTTCCAGGAGAAGCTGGGTATCCCCCTCTACAGCCGCCTGCATGAGTGGGCCCAGGGTCCATGTGAAAAGGACAGCGTCATCGACAAAGAGATGGTGGCCCTGCTCCCCCACCCAGAGCCCAAACTTTCTGCCAGCCAGACTCCCGACCCCAGCAGCCCCATCCTTCCTCCCGCACCACTGGCTCTGGGGGAAGTATGAGGTTCAGAGGTATGGGGTGCAGAGGAGAAGGCAGCAGACCCAGCTGCCCCTGAAGGACAGGCCTGTGGACTTGAAGAAACGCTGGCTTCACAGGCAGGAGTCCTGGATGCAAAACCCCAGTACCAAGTTTTCCCGAGCACCCCCCGGGAGTGACGAGTGACTCCCGAGCACAGCCCCAAGTAGAACCCTGGCAGCCGAAAACCTCCAGAACACAACTGGCACCATGCTCAAGGCCACTCTCTACACACTCGAATGAGCCTCACCCAAGTGGGAACAGGCAAGAAAACCTAGGTATGCGGGACCTGTGGCTGAGATCGCCAAGTCACTTGGATCGGGCCTGGGCCCCACCCCCCCACATCCCCCGTTTTCCAGTAGCTTGGCAGTCACACCCACAAACTGCCCCTGGCAACATGTAATCTCATCAATGGCCAAGATCCAGAGCCTACAAACTAAAGTTCCTGGAAGAGAGGTTCTGAGAATTTCCTAATGCAGCTGCTTGACCTCTAATACTCTAGCCCACTTACATACCAAAAGTAGCACACATTCATTTGGTTTGAACATACTTACTTGTATTCTCTTATATTCAGCCTTAAATGGCTCCAGAATTGAAAGAGAACAACTCTCACACACTTTCCTCTCGTGTTGGGAAGGTGCTTGGTGGTGGGATTGGTGTTTGAATATTGCCTGCGATAAACTATTGTGAACTACTTTATGAAAATAAAATATATAAAATTTGTAAAAAAAATAATCACCGTATCACTGTCATCCTGTTATTCATCCATTTGTTAAAACAGGCCCCAGGAACATCTCCATTCATCCCAGCCCTGGGATTTTAGCAGCCTCATTTTACTTGTCCTTCCCAACGGTGCCATATTGTAGGCTCTTTCAGGGTCATGGGAATGGACCCGTTATGGTTCTTTCTTTTGGCATATCGAGTATGCCATGGGGAGCTTCCGGGCTCTGCCGTGTGGGCAGAATACTCTCAGTAGCTTGCTGGACTCTCCAGGAGGGATGATGAATGTGTATACATCTCTGTAAAATAAATATATAAAGTAAACACTGGCTGGAGAGATAGTACAGAGGGTAGGGCTCTTGCCTTTGCATGTGGCTCACCTAGGTTTGATACCCTGGACCACATATGCCAGGGGTCATCCCTGATCCAAATAGAAGGCATGAAGTCAGCTGGGTATGGGGGGAAAAAAAACCATCCTTCTCCAAATTCTTTCACTGATGCCCTCAGAGCTCAGGGTCCCACATTCTGAAGTTCCTACCTAGTAGTCCTGAGATTTGAGTTCTACTTTTCGTTTGGTTAGTTTGGGAGCAACTGCCGCACCAGTTGTGCTCAGGGTTTACTTCCAGTTTGGTGCTCAGGGGTGGCTCTCGGAGATGCCTGTGGGACCATACAAAGCGAGCTGCGCTGAGGACCGCACCCCAGGACTCCTGCAAAACCTGCCCCTCACCTCACCCAGCAAACACACGTCTCCCAGACCCTTAGGTGCTGCTTTTTGTTTGTTTTCCCTCCACCTAAGATTTTGTTGTCCCCCCAACCCCAGTTATGAGACCCTGATCAGACCCAGCAATGCTAAGGGCTTACTCCTGTCTCTGTGCTCAGAGCTGACTCCTGGTGAGGCTCAGGGGACTAATTATGATGCCAGGGCTTGAACCCCTGGTTGTGCCTATGCCAGACAAGTGCCCACCTGCGGTATTATCTCTCGGGGCCCTCCACCTGAGGTGTGAAACAACACCAGAGTTAGCTGGAACTGGGGTGCGACCTCCTGGGAAGATGAATCAGCCAGGGCAGCATAGGGAGAGGCAGAAAGTTTTGCCATCTTCGTGCCATTTTCCTCCCTCCCAGCTGGGGCAGCTCTGCATGGTGGGGTGAGTGTACCACAGGTGGCTGGGCATGGCCCTGACCTGCTGAGATCTTACAGTGTAAACCACAGAGTCCCCCCTCCCTCCCTCCCACACCCCTGCTCCCCACCCTCCCCCCTGCCAATTTCCCAACTCGGGGCTGCCACGCACGTCATTGGTCGGCTGGCCCTCCTCTTTTCTGGAACAAAACTTTCTGATGCCACCCAGATCCAGCACAGAAGCAAAGCAGGAAGGCGAGGGCACTGCCGAAGGCCTCCACAACCCGGGACACCTGTCCTGTCCGGGAGCTCTTGGTAAGCAAGTCGCCAGTTGACCTAGAGCAGTAGGGTTGGTCCTCCCTTCCAACCCCCTGGTTTTTTTGGAGAAATCTGGAGGTTCCCCTTGCTGGCCTGGGATGTGGTATCAGAAGAGGACCTGGTTCCTCCTCAGTTTCCCCCACCAGTGGCCTCTGGAACTCTACTTGGGCACTTTGCACCCAGAGTCTGTGCTCCCGGGAGCCTGAAAGCCAAGAAGGGCTGAGGTGGAGGGAAGGGTCTGGCGGGCTCCAGCCCTGGCATCCTCACAAACTCCCTTTTCTGGGAAACAGACCACCCACGTTCCATCAGGATGAGGGGCCGATCTCTCCCCGACAGTGAGTTCAGCCCAGGCCCGTCTGGAAGTCTTGGCAGTAAGCAGATGGGGCGCACGTATAGAGAGGGACCCCCTTGGGGCAATTCTGAGTGATACCCTACCTGTCTGCTCCTCCACCCCACAACCTGAGGACTTTGTTTTTTCCTCACAGAGATGGAGAGAATGATGGGGATACAGGGGATAGAAGGTTCCCTAGGGCCTCCGGGTGAGCAAAGAATAAGTTCAGCAAAGACGGAAAATTCACTTCACCCACCATCAAGCCTCCTTAGATCGTGCTCAAAAGGCCTGCCAAGGCACTTCCACATTTGCAGTTTTCAGGGGTGTAGGGTGAACCCCGGTCTTCACAGGGAAGAGGCCTAAGCTCTACCTCAAAGCCATATCCCCCACTCCATGCTCCAGTTCTTCCTGGGGGTATCTCCTGCTCTTTGCAATGAAGAGAATGGCCCCTTCAGGCCGACCCTCAGAGCTGCTACTGGGATTCGGGTTCAGAACAGACATTCTTTTTTTTTTTTTAATAATATAGGACAGTCTACAGTCCTCCGCTCTACCAGCTGAGCTATCGAAGGGAGCACTAGCACAGCGGCTAGGGCGTTCGCCTTACAAGCGGCCAACATGGCCGACCCGAGTTCGATTCCTCCACCCCTCTCGGAGAGCCCGGCAAGCTACCGAGAGTATTCGATATGCCAGACACAGTAACAACAAAGTCTCCAATGGAGACGTTACTGGGCCCGCTCGAGCAAATCGACGATCAACGGGAGGGCTTTACCTTTACCTTTATTGATTAAGCTGATTGGTTTGGGCATAAACTACAAATTACTTTTTTTTTAATTGTATCACCATGAGATAGAGTTACAAAGCTTTCACATTTGGGACTCAGCCATATGGTGATGGAACACCCATTCCTCCACCAGAGCACATTTCCCATCACCCACATCCCAGTCCTCACCCTGCCTCGATGGCAGACAATTTCCCCAATACTTTCTCTCTAACTTTGGGCGTTATGTTTTGCTCGAAATTTCCCACCAACATTCAAACCTATCTGCCAGGGGCAGAAGCTAGATCATTTATTTTCCATTGCTCATTTTGAATATCATGAGAGCTGGCATGGCCGCAATTGTAAATGGAAATTTCTAGATTGGAAATGGTTGGGTTCCAAAGACATCTCTGTAGGGCACTCATCCATTTTGGGATTCAGTGGGGCCTTTCTGGGCCAGGTCCCTTGGTGCGTTAAGATGGCACCTGGAGGCAAATTGTGAGCATGACTGCCAGTCTCTTGGGCAGGTGGGGACCCAGTGGGGGACAGCCTGGGTCCTCTGCCACCATGCGGCCTGGCATAGTCCTGGAACCCGCACACCTGGGCCTCGCTTGTGGAAGTTTTTGGTCACCGGGATTCCATCTGGAATAGGCGGGGAGAGGACACAAGCTCCGTCTGGGGTGTCCCAGTGAAACTGGCTCAGTATGGGGCCTGGAGAGATCTCTGGCACTGTGGTTCCTTCTGGGACTTGCTGATTTGTCCCTGGGTCAGGGCTGTTGATGCGCTAATATGGTGCCCGGAGGCAAACTGTGGGCCTGACAGCCAGTGAGTAGACATGCTTCTGCCTCCTGCCTTCCTACAGGAGGTGCCCAGCAGCCACCACCGTGAACAGGAGAGCCCAGCCCAACCCTGCTGCCAGGCGCCCGCCAGCCTGCACCTCGTCCTAATGCAGCCCTTGTCCTGACACCATGGCTAACCCCAGCTTCGGCTTCCTGTCATTCTTGTTCAAGAGTAATGATTGGGTGAACTTAAATGGGCTAGTGGCTGGTCACTACGAGTGGCCAGGAGCTATTCTCCTTGTTTGCCTTCCACTGTCCATTCACACCAGGGTTGAACTTCCAGTACGGGCTGATGACCATCGGGGGCCCGCCTTGGTGTTCTTCTTCATCAGCATCAACCTCAACAACCAAACCAGGAACCTGGTGGCCAAGTGGCGGTGCCACAAGACCAAGAAATGTTCAGTCATCACAACCTTCCTCCTCCTAAAGTCCATCCTAGTCTGTGCTTTCGTGGCCCCTCATCACTATTATTACTATCAGCACCATCACTACCATCATCCCCATCTTCCCACCATCATCCTCATCACCAACACCACCATCACCACCAACATCACCACCATCATCCCCATCCTCACCCCATCATCCTCATTACTATCATCACTATCACCACCATCACCACCATCACCACTATCGTCACCATCCTCCCACCATCATCCTCATCACCATCACCACCAACATCACCATCCTCACACCATCATCCTCATCACGATCACCAACATCCTCACCATCCTCACACCATCATGACTATCACCGCCATCACCACCATCACCACCATCCTCCCATCATCATCCTCATCGCCATCACCAATATCCTCACCTTCCCCCCACCATCATCCTCATCACCATCACCACCATCACCACCACCACCACCGCCATCATCACCATCCTCCCACCATCACCCTCAGCACCAGCACCACCATCATCATCACCATCATTTTCACCCTCACCATTACCCTCATCAATATCCTTATCTCCATCCTTATCTTTCTCCTGCAATAGCTGTCTTGGAGAAACCACTAAATTCTCAAATGCTGTTCACAGTTCCCACTGCCTCCAGTCTAACCCACTCATCCTGACATCTGAGACCCGCCCTCCTCCACTCACACACACACAATATAGGTTTCACTCAGTCTTCAAGGACGAACTGGCTCCTCTGGTGGGCACCTACTCCTTTCCCCATGGAACACAGCCCCCACTTCCTGCTTCTGCGGCCTCACTGCCACATCCTCCAGCCACACGCACAGGGGCCAGGGTCTTCGCCTACCCACTCCCCCTCCTGCCCTGCCTGGTCTCAGCCCATCCAAGAGTCTGCAGGGGACTGTGCAGATGCAGGGCTCTGGTCACACATGCCTTTGGGGGCTCCCTCACTGAGAGTTCTGCATCTGGCAGGCCTGGGGACTGGGAGCCCACATTGTTGGATCTCTTCTGGGGGTTCTGGGGGAGACTGGGAAAGCCTCACTTTGGGAAACACTGACCCTAAATCGCCAGAAGTATCTGAAGAGAAGCCACATGGCCACATACCTGGCAGGACTGAGCACGGGGATGTCAAACGTGTGTCTCCATCTCCCACCTCTAGGGCTCTGTCGTGAGGTCGAGGGCATGCTCCCCAACTTGGCTCCCACAGTGCAAGACAGAGTCCCCTAAGACGGAACTGACATCTGTACAAAGCTCACAACTGTGGATTTCGTATCTGCGAGGTCGAGGTTACTGTAATACTGCAGTTACTGCACCCGGTCCACCATCTCCACCTGTTCCACCAGCATCACCTGCTCTACCAGCTCTACCCGCTCCACCTGCTCTGCTACCCCACCATCTCCATCTGCTCCACCAGCCCCACCTGGTATACCAGATCCACCTGCTCCATCTGCTCCAATAGCTCCATCAGTTCCACCATCCCCAACAGTTCCACCAGCTCCACCTGCTCCACCAGTTCCACCAGCTCAACCAGCTCCATCTGCTTCACAAGTTCTACCAGCTCCACAATCTCCACCATCTCCACCTGCTCCATTTGCTCCACCATCTCTACCAGTTCCACCAGCTCCACAATCTCTACCAGCTCTACCTGCTCCTCCTGATCCATCATCTCCATCATCTCCACCAGTTCCACCAGCTCCACCAGTTCCACCAGCTCCACAATCTCCACCATCTCCACCTGCTCCATTTGATCCACCATCTGCACCAGTTTCTCCAGCTCCACAATCTCTACCAGCTCTACCTGCTCCACCTGATCCATCATCTCCATCATCTCCACCAGTTCCACCAGCTCCACCATCTCCGCCAGCTCCACCATCCCCACCAATTCCACCATCATCCCCAACAGCTCTATCTGCTCCACCATCTCCACCAGTTCTACCAACTCCACTATCTCCATCAGCTCCACCAGCGTCATCATCTCCACCTGCTCCTTAAACTCTATCAGCTCCATCATCTCTACCATTTCCACCAGTCTACTTGCTCCACCGTCTCCACCAACTCTACCTGCTCCACCATCTGCACCAGCACCTCCAGCTCCACCAGTTCCACCTGCTCCATCCGCTCCACCATCTCCAAGTGCTCCACCAGCTCCACCAGCTCCACCAGCTCCACCTTCTCCACCAGCTCCACTCACTCCCCCATCTGGGGCTCTGGGGCTCTGGGGTGGCTAGATCCTCTCTCCCATCTATGAGACGGTGACTCCTCCTCCTTCAGCAGGTCACCCAGAGGACACTGATGGAAATAAGAGTGCACGCAGGTCTCCCAACACAGTGACGGCCGTCCACGGTAGCTGTTGTAAATATTATGATGTAAACAGCGGTAGGGTGTTTGCCTTGCACGCAGCCAACATGGCCGACCCGAGTTCGATTCCTCCGCCCCTCTCGGAGAGCCCGGCAAGCTACCGAGAGGATCTCGCCCGCACGGCAGAGCCTGGCAAGCTCCCCGTGACGTATTCGATATGCCAAACACAGTAACAACAAAGTCTCAAATGGAGACGTTACTGGGCCCGCTCGAGCAAAATTTTATGATAATAATAATAAAAAAACACCAGGTTTCAAGGTCAGCACGAATGGAAACTCTGCAGGACGCTGGGTGGAGGCTGAGTAAGAGATGCGTGTCCACAAAGCCCACGACAAGGGCCTCTTGCAGCCTCTCTGCCCGCACTCCCAGTCGCCATTCAGGGCCGTGACTGAGGGCGGAGAGCAGGAGGTGCACGCCTGACCAGCAAGTGTCATGGCAACCAAGAAAGCGCCAGCCGGGCTGTGCAGTACCTGTGGGTCGGCCTGGCCACGAGGAACACTGAGCAAGAGGACTCCCTAGGTCTCAGCGCTGAGGGTTAAGGAGACTCACTGGCAACAGCAGAGGGACAGGGTCAGCTGCCATCTCAGGGATGAGGGCCTGGATCCTGGAGCAGCTGCCCTGAGTCGCAGGGCAATGCAGGCCCCACCCCCAGAGAGAAGCCACCAGTTTGGAGTCTGCCAACAGGTGCTGTGCTCATTCTGGCCCCCTGGGAGAATCTAGCCCTTCCCCCCACACACACACCCCCAGCGGAGCCTCTGGGCCCCTGTCTGCACTGGCCTCAGCCATCAAAGAAAAGAGCTTGTTAGCACTGCCAGCATCTTCCTGTGTCACCCATCCCCCTCCCTTCCAGAGGGGGGAAGGGGGCAGTCTCCCTGTGACTGTCATAACCAGTGGCTTTGTGAAACCAATTCGAGAACCACTTCGTGTCCAGTTGGAGGAGTGCCAACTTAGCACAGCGGGTAGGGCGTTCACCTTACAAGCGGCCAACATGGCCGACCCGAGTTCGATTCCTCCGCCCCTCTCGGAGAGCCCGGCAAGCTACCGAGAGTATTGGATATGCCAGACACAGTAACAACAAAGTCTCCAATGGAGACGTTACTGGGCCCGCTCGAGCAAATCGACGATCAACGGGAGGGCCTTTACCTTTATTAGTAAAACACCATGAGGTACAGTTGTAGATTTACAATTTTTTGTGCTTGGGTTTGATTATACAATGATCAGATACCCATCCCTCCACCAGTGCCCATTTTCCACCACCATGGATAATATCCCCCCCACCCCCATACCCCCATCCCTCCCTGCCTCTGTGGCAGGGCAATCCCCTGTGTTCTCTCTCTCCTTTTGGGTGTTGTGGTCTGCAAAAGAGGCATTGAGTGGCAAACATGTTCATCCATAGTCCACTTTCGACATGCATCTCCCCTCCTGGGAGGATCCTCCAAACACCCTTTATTTGGTGTTCCCTTCTCTATCTGAGCTGCCCTTTCCTCTAGAATGCCCGACTGGCCACTAAGCTATGGAGTAATCCTCCTGGTGCTGATCTCAGCTATTCTTGGGTATTAATCTCATATTTTGTTACTTTATGTCCCCCAGATGAATGCAATCTTTCAATGTCTATCCCTCTCTTTCTGACTCATTTCGCTTAGCATGATACTTTCCATGTTGTACCACTTGTATGTAAATTTCATGACTTCATCTTTTCTAACAGCTACATAGTACTCCATTGTGTAGATGTACCAAAGTTTCTTTAAGGAGTCATCTGTTCTTGGCATTCAGGTTTCTTCCAGTTTCTGGCTATTGTAAAGAGTGCTGCAATGAACAAACAAGTGCAGATGTCACTTCGACTATACATTTTTGCCTCTCTGGGATATATTCCCAGGAGTGGTATTGCTGGGTCAAATGGGAGCTCAATTTCTAATTTTTTGAGAATCATCCATACTGTAAAGGACCTGTATAAAGAAAACTACAAAACGCTACTTCAGGAAATAAAAGAGGACATGAGGAAATGGAAAGATATCCCCTGCTCATGGGTCGGGAGACTTAACATTGTCAAAATGGCAATACTACCGAAAGCATTGTATAAATTCAATGCAATCCCTATAAGGAGATCCATGACATTCTTCAAAGAAATGGAGCAAACACTCCTGAAATTTATATGGAACAATAAGCCCCCACGAATAGCTAAAGCAATTCTTGGGAAAAAGAAAATGGGAGGAATCAACCTCCCGAACTTCAAACTGTACTACAAAGCAGTAATAAGTAAAACAGCATGGTACTGGAACAAAGGCAGAACTGCAGACCAATGGAACAGGGTTTAGTGCCAACTTTTAAGAGAGGAACCATTCCTTCCTGGTTCTCTACCCCCCCCCCCAGGCATGCAAAATAGCTATTCAGACAAAAACATGCATACAAATCTTCACAGCAGCCAAACCAAAGGTCAAAACAGCCCACATATCCATCAGTGTGTGAATAAATGACACGTGGCATGTCTCTACGGTGGAATTCAGTAATTCAGTCAAAAAAGGGGGAAAAAATAGAAAGATGTTACAAGGCCAGAAAGATGGTGCATAGGGTCAGGCACTTGCCTTGCATGTGGCCAACCTACCCTGGTTCAGTTCCTGGCACTGCATATGGCCGTCAAGCACCGCCACAAGTGACGCCTGAGCACAGAGCCAGGAGTAATCCCTGAGCACCACCAGGTATGGCCCCAAAATCCAAAAAATTTAAGTGCTAAAATGTGGATATGAAAAGGAGGATATAAGTGAGAAGCCATTGTACAGCTTGATTCCATTTCTCAGAGGAGAAAAGAGCAGGCAAAGACAGCAGAACGGGGGCTGGAGCGATAGCACAGCGGGTAGGGCGTTTGCCTTGCACGCGGCTGGCCCAGGTTCGAATCCCAGCATCCCATATGGTCCACCAAGCACCGCCAGGAGTAATTCCTGAGTGCAGAGCCAGGAGTAACCCCTGAGCATCACTGGGTGTTACCCACAAAGCAAAAAAAAAAAAAAACAAAACAAAAACAAAGAGCAGAACAGAAAATGGACTAGCGGTGGCCAGGAACTCCGGGTGGCCGTCTGCAGGGAATGAACTGCTTTGTGAGTGCAGACGTTCATTTCAGGGTGAGCAACATGTTCCGAAACTTGAGGCTGAAAGATAGTATAGCAGCAAGGGCGTTTGCCTGGCACACAGCAAACTCGAATTCAATCCCCGGCACCCCACATGGTCCCAAACCCTGCAGGAGTGATCCCTGAGCACAGAACCAGGAGTAACCTCTGAGCACCGGGGTATAAGAGCAGAGATGAGAAAGCTGCAATCAGAAAGAGCAGGATGAGGCTCGCTCTTCCTGCCCGTGTTTGCCCTTGAACACGTTTCTGGCTAGCTTGTGTTGGTCTTTGTTTCTTGGTTTGCCTTTTTCCACAGGAGAGGAGCCCGTGTTCTCTCTTGCATGCACGTCTTCCGGTCTCTCCCCTCACATCTTTCTAAATAAGTTTCAATAAAAACGTTCTTGCTTCACCAAATTTAAAAAAAGAAAGAAAGAAATGACAGAAATAAAGAGTATGGTAGGTTATATTAAAACCTCAGCAGAAGGTCTGAGCAGCAAAATAACAGCAGCTGAGGAAAAGATTGATGAGCTCTGAGATACAGGAAGCCTTGAGAAAACAGCAGAACATGGGGGGAAAGTTTGAAAATAAATGAACAACACACCGGAAAATTGTGGGATGAGTTCAAGGGGAGAAATGTGAGAATCACTAGGGTTCCTGAAACAAGAAGGCAAACCCAACAAAGAACCACTAAAGACTCCTAAGAGAAGAATTTCCCAGCGCTGGGGCTGGAGCCATAGTACAGCAGGTAGGGCGTTTGCCTTGCACGAGGCCGACCCAGGTTCGATTCCCAGCATCCCATATGGTCCCCCAAGCACCACCAGGAGTGCATGAGCCAGGAGTAACCCCTGTGCAATGCCGAGTGTGACTCAAAAAGAAAAAAAAAATTGCCAGCGTTGAGGAGAGCATGACCACCAATTCCAGGAACTCAAAAGTAAAAATAAACCCAAATAGAAAAATTCCAAAACACATTGTAATCAGAATAACAGAAGCCAAAGATAGAGACAGAATATTGAAAGCAGCAAGATCCAAAAGAAAGCACACATACAGAGAAAAGATTCCCAGCAGTTGTATCAAATAAGATTCGAAGAGCCAGACGAGTGGGACAGAGTAAAAAAAAAAAAAAAAAAAATTAAAAAAAAAAGAAAATCAATGAAATGAAAACCTTACCAAGGACACTTTATCCATCTAGATTATCACTCAGATGTGAAGTAACAATAAAAAACTTCATGCACAGGCAACAGCTTAGGGAATTCATAGCCTTGAAACCAGTTTTGCAAGAAGCATTAAAGGAGCTTCTTTAAAGGACAAGACAAATTTCTCAGCACTTAGACTGAGTGTGTCGTGCACTAAATGGCACTTGTGGCTGCCCTCTGCTGGATTAAGGTCTGTTTATTTCTAGCTTCCTACGGGACTTTTACTTTTTCACTAATGAATTAACATTTTATATTGAATGTTCTATGTCTATTCAGGGACTTTCATTATGATCCTTTACTGAATAATGCAGACACTTAAGCAATATCTACAGTATAGTATTTTCTAACATAGAGGCAATATTCCCTTTTTAAAATATATATATTTGGGGACACTGGTGGTGGGAAATGTACACTGGTAGAGGAATGGATGCTGTATGATTGAAACCCAATTATGAACAGTTTTGTAATGGTCTATCTCATGAATATTCACAAATTTTAATATTTTTAGAAAATTTTTTAAATTAAAAAAAGTAAAGGTAAAGGTAAAGGCCCTCCCGTTGATCGTCGATTTGCTCGAGCGGGCCCAGTAACGTCTCCATTGGAGACTTTGTTGTTACTGTGTCTGGCATATCCAATACTCTCGGTAGCTTGCCAGGCTCTCCGAGAGGGGCGGAGGAATCGAACTCGGGTCGGCCATGTTGGCCGCTTGTAAGGTGAACGCCCTACCCGCTGTGCTATCGCTCCAGCACTATGGGCAGCTAGCTGGCTGCCAGGGTGGCAGGAACACAGCATGAATGAACGGGGCTCCTCGAGCCCCACTTGGCATTGTCGAGGAATGCGAGTCCCGGAGTTGAGGGGGCACCTGGCTTCCCACGATGGAAGCCGGTTAGAGTCCCCTTGGGAGAAGCCAAAGTGAAGGCCAATTCACGGGAGGTTAGAGTCCCCTCAGGAGGCCGGAGTAAAGGGGTTCGAGTCCCCTTGGATAGACCTAAAGAAAAGTTTTGCCAAGGAACCATCTTTTCATAGATTATTGCTTGCAATTAGGAAATATGGGAAATTCTACATCAGTACCTAAATATTCTCCTTTGGATTGCTCCTTAAAACACCGGAAGAGCTTCCAAGTAGGTAGTTTAAATAAGGAATATCTTGTTGACCTCTGTAACACCACGTGGCCTGAGTATAAGTTAGAATATTGGGAAGGATATACAGTGAATGGCAGTTTGCATTACCAGATCATTTTGCAGTCAGATCTTTGTAGGTAACATAAGAAATAGGATTATCAAAGCAGAGGAGGCAGGAAAATGCAAGATCATGATACTAGCTCCCTGCCTCAGAACTAGCCTTGGCCAAAATATGGTAACAACTTTGTCATAGTTTATTTTGCCAGCTTACATCAACAAAAGCACTTTCTTGACCCATTTTTTAACAAACAGGAAACTGGCTGGTCAGGCTGGGAAACGGGGAGCAGTGTACCCAATCGGCCGACAGGGCATCTTTGCCCTGGGGACTGCTTCTTCCTTTCTCAGTCCATCAGTTTTCTCCCTGCCATTTTTGAAGGGTCAGATTGGTCAACTGCAGATGTGTGCACATGTATGTGTGGTGGTCTTTAGTCAGTTCATTGTCTGTCTGTCTGTCTGTCTGTCTGTCTGGAACACTCGAGTGCTGGAACCAGGTTGAAATCAGAAGTAGAAATTCTAGAAAAGTCAGTGATATGCAACTCAGTGATTGAAGGAATGCAGTTGTTTTTGGAACTTGCTAGACAAGGTTTAAACGAAGATTTCTTATCAGAAGTTTGAGCCTACAGAGAAAGCAGAATTCTCAATCTAGATTTCTTATTAGAAGAACATTAATGATTAGTAACAGTTGAAATCCTTTTGAACTTAAGAATCTGTACTATCTAGAAGAGCTGTGGAACTAGAGTCTGAAACTAAAGTGAAATAAAGTTCAGAGAATGCAAGGTTTTATCTTACAAGCCTCAGCCAATTGTAATGAGGAATTTAGCTGTTTTACAAACAACAGAGGTACATAAGCCACTAAAATAAAGTTTCCTCATATTAATAAATAGTTTTCTTATGTTACCATAAACATTGACAGTCCAAGTGCTTTTTCTATGCTAATATCAAAGTTTGGTAAAAACTAAAGGGCTTTTTTTTCTGTGTCTGAAAGTATGTTTGTATTCTTGTGGAATTGGTAAAAGTATCTGGTGTAGAAAACTTATGATTGAAATAACTCAGGGACAAGACAAATTGAAATTAAGCCAAAGAGGGTTTACCATGTTTTATATTAATTGGCGGTTCAAAGGTTTTATGCCGTTATATCAATGTACATATTTGTATCTGCATTGGATTAGAATATTTGACCTAGAATATCTTGTGAGTTGAAATCATGTGGTACATAAAACAGGTTCATGTTTATTTTAAAATATGAGTTTCTAGAGTTATAAAGTTGGTTGCAAAACTTATCCTACCAGTGGTTTTATTTGATCTCTGAGACTTTTGGTAACTAAAATTTCTAAAGGTACCTAGCAAAGAATTATGAGTGATCTCAGATGTCACCTTGATGATAACTTTATTTCATGCCAAGTTTTGTCTCCAGGTATCAACCTAGTCCTGACCTTCACAGAACTTTGTACACAAGTGTAAAATGCTTTCTGTTCTATGGTAATCTGAGTGTTTAATCTTTTTGCATTTGTGTTTTCCTAGAAATCAGAATTCTAAAATGTCTCTTGGTTAATTTCTAATGTAAAGTGAACTTTTGCCCAATGAATATATGTTGTAAGAACTTTAGTTGTGAGCATCTCTAAAGCCTTTTAAAATATCTATAGAACTGATGTAATTCTTTTGAAAAGGTACTGCAGAGTATTTTTGTCATGTTAAATGAGATGATTGGTAACTAGTGTCCAAACTTGGGAGATCATGTTGTGCTAAAATCAGTAAAATAAGAGTTTAAACTTGTGGGATGACTCTTGGGAATATAGACGTGTGTCTTAAGTCAGAAAGATACTGGACGGATTATCCAGACTCCTGTTACAGTGCTCTTAAGATAATTGAATTTTTCAAAAATTGCAGGAAATCAAGAGTTTTTGACATGGGATTAAATTAGACATGTTAAACTGTACACTGGGCTCCTGATACAGTGCCCTTATTAATGGGAAGTTAAAGTTTTTCCACATGGGATTAAAACATGTTAAATGGTATGCTTTATTTCTACAGACTTTAGCTTCTCTGACTAAGACCCACAGCAAACAGGTGTATTACATCTCTGTGAGTAAAGTGAAATGCTTGCTTTTCTCTTCTTTTGTACCTTCAGTATGTTTTTTGATGTTTCATGGCACTATGTTGGTTTGCATAAATCCAGATAAGTCTTTCCTCTCTGTAATAGGGTCTACCCCTCATGCAGACAGGAAAAAAACAACTATGGGACCCCAAAGCCCTCTTCCAGGGAACAGTCAGGGGATCTGTCTAAATGACAGGAGCAGGGATTTAACAGGTACTGTTTTCAAGTACCCTACAAACCTCAGGGCGACCCTAGAGGCAGGCTGGCTCGAGGAAAGAGTGGAAATCATCACTGCTATGGAGAATGAGGAATCCAGGACTCTGTAATGACTAACTCAGTCTGGGCCTACTCTCAGTGTCAAGGATGAGGCCCGAAGGCTCGAGGCCATCCAGTTCGTCGCGGGACATCTTATGGCCAGGCCTGGGTAACCCTGATGTGCCAGATAAGATTAATGCCACTTTTGGTTTGTCTCCTGTCTTTAGTCGATCCCCAGGACTTCTCAGTAAATAATGGGGTATCCCAAAAGGAGAGTTCTCTAATCTTACTGTGTTTACGCAAAAGAACAAGCCAGGTTTGTTAAGCTATCTTGCAAAGTTTTAAAATGAAGGTGGAGAGAAAACCATGTTTCTGCAACTTGCTTTTTGTAAGAATCAGATTCTAATTCTACAGAGGAGATTGAATAAATGTATTTAATCTTGATCTAAAAGGTACCCCTCTTTGGAAAATTTAGATAAAACTTGGTTTACTGACTGTAGGTAAATAGCCTAATGTATAAAGGAACTCAATGTTATACATGCTGTTACTAGTCTGATCAGAGCATTGGAAGCCAGAGTTTTACTAGGGTGAGGCTCATCTCAAGAGTACAGAATTAATTGCTTTCCCCCAGTCTGTGAATTGGACAAAGTGTCAAGAAAGGGCATCTAAACTGGTTAAATTAGAATGGATTAGTATCTAGTTCTGAAATACTGTGAATTTTCTTTCTATACTTTGTTGCATCTCATTTTCTGTGAACAGTTATTTGGAAAGAAGAAGGATGTTAACAGCTCTTAATTTTTGTTGCATCATGGGATTAACACCAGAGAGTATTTCCTCTAAGCCAGAATGCTCTGCAGAAGAGGAACGATGGACATTGGAGGTTTCCAAAAGGAAGTTGATGGATTTACCCAACAAGGAAAGTTACTAACTCCTGGACCTATGCAATGGAATATTATTAAAGAGTTATGCTTTAACACCAGTGAAAACCATCTTCCATGGAAAGGAACTGAATAGCAAGTAAGGTAGAAGTAATTCAGAACTGTGCTTTCTGTGCCAGTAATGAACCTAGAGGAAATCCTGAGCCTCCTCTCCTAATACTGTTGGGATCGGGAGTTCCCTGGCCCTGGGAGGCGCGGAGAGACCAGATAGACACAATTCCTGCAGGAGTAAAAACGGGGTTTATTTAGACCAGCATGCTGGGGCTCCGCAGCATACCCCAAAAATGGGCAGTGGCTGAGAGCCCCGAACTTCTTCAAAGGGGATCTTATATAGGCCTTCACTGGCCGTTACAGCAAAGCCCGCGCATTTCATAGCCAATAGATTTGTAACAACATATACTTTCTTAACCAATCCATTTAAAAGTACCTCACTCCTTAGCCTATAGATTCAAAGATCAGCATTTACGTACATCGATTGTCAGCACAAGCAAGGTTATAGCTGGAATCATTAAGCCTTAGGTAATCTCCCTTGACCATCCTCGTTTTGTGTTACCCAAGTCTGCAGGGTGCTTTAGTGAGACAATACATTCCAGGAAAGGGCAATTTCCCCCAACCACCAGCATCCTGAGTTAGCCTTTACCCAAATCTGCAGGGTGCTTTACTGAGACAATACATTTCAGGGACAGTAAATACACCTGAATCTTGTAGAAAGAAGTTATGCCCTGTTCACTTTGCAAGTCCCCTCTCCCCCAGGTGCAAAGCAGCCAAGCAGTTTTACAGAAAGCAATGTTGCAAGTTAGCTAAAGTACACAAAAATTTGATGCCCTAATATGGATTCTTTCATTCCCCACTTCTTTTCATGAGCATCTCTAATCCTAGAGATCGTGGGGGGGTCAGGGCCTAATTCAAGGACCCGTGGTTAAGAGTAGCTTCCCTCAGTGGGTAGAGTCCGGTATTGTTGCCCCGAATTAGGAGGATCTTCAAGACTCAAACCAATTCTCCCAGGCTTCTCCGACGTCGTTCAAGGCCTTCCCGTAGCTTGGCTATAGAGTCTCTGACAACCTCAGTGTGGTCTGCGTAGAAACAGCATCCCTCCACCAGATCAGAGCAAAGCCCTCTGTTCTTGAGGAACAACAGGTCGAAGGTCGAGTCCTCTCAGGTTTTGGGAGACTATCTCGAACAGGGATGTGAGAGATTTCTCGATGAGGTCTTAAAAAGAGTTAAAGCAACAGAAACCAAAGCAACATAATGCCATACCCATCTCTATCATTAAAACAATGAAAAGGATTAACTCTACAAACAGGTTTGGTTGATAATATAACTTCCTGTGTTCAGATTTTTCTAATGGTCACAGAAACACCAAGCCATTCTCTGGCTTTCTCAGTACAGACTGGAAAAGCTTCTGCCCATATACTGAAGCTATCAATGAGAACCAACATATATTTATACCTTGAACATATGAACATTTGATCATTTGTATAAGGTCAAGCTGCCGATTCACCTCTAAGTTCCTTGATGCTGAACAGGTGTTAGGAGAGGAGGCTCAGGATTTCCACTAGGTTCATTAATGGCACAGAAAGCACAGTTCTGAATTACTTCTATCTTACTTGCTGTTCAGTTCCTCCCCATGGAAGATGGTTCTCACTAGTGTTAAAACATAACCCTTTAATAATATTCCATTGCATTGGTTCAGGAGTTGTTAATCCCATGATGCAACAGAAATTAAGAGCTGATAATATTCTTGTTCTCTCCAAATGACTGTTCACAGAAAATGAGATGCAATAAAGTATAGAAAGAAAATTCACAGTATTTTAGAACTAGATATTAATCTACTCTAATTTAACCAGTTTAGATGCCTTTCTCGACACTTTGGCCAATTCAGACCGGGGGAAAGCAATTCTGCACTTTGAGATGAGCTTCACCCTAGTAAAGCTCTGGCTTTCAATGCTCGTATCAGACTAGTGACAGCATGTATAATATTGAGTTCCCTTTACAGATTAGGCTGTTTTACCTACAGACAGTAAACTAAGTTTTATCTAAAAGATCAAGATTAGAATACATTTATTCAATCACCTCTGTAGAATTAGAATCTGATTCTTACAAAAAGCAAGTTACAGAAACATGGTTTTCTCTCCACCTTCATTTTAAAACGTTGCAAGATAGTTTAACAAACCTGGCTTGTTCTTTTGCATAAACACAGTAAGATTAGAGAACTCTCCATTTGGGATACCCAATTATTTACTGAGAAGTTCTGGGGATCAGCTAAAGACAGGAGACACAACAATAGTGGCATTAATCTTCATTAATCTTATCTGGCACGTCAGAGCTACCCAGGCCTGGCCAGAAGATGTCCCGCGATGTCTCGAGCCCTTGGGTTGTGGCTTTGGTCCTCGTTTTCCACAGAGATGTCCTGGCAGAAAGGAATCCATCCCATCCCTTCTTCAGGGCTGGGAGAAATCCTGGTTTCCAGGTTTTTCCTTGACGCTGAGAGTAGGCCCAGACTGAGTTAGTCATTGCAGAGTCCTAGATTCCTCATTCTCCATAGCAGTGATGGTTTCCAGTCTTTTCTCAAGCCAGCCTGCCTCTAGGGTCGCTCTGAGGTTTGTAGGGTTCTTGAAACAGTACCTGTTAAATCCCTGCTCCTGTCATTTAGACAGATCCCCTGACTGTTTCCCTGGAAGAGGGCTTTGGGGTCCCATGGCTGGTTTTTCCTGTCTGCATGAGGGGTAGACCCTATTACAGAGAGGAAAGACTTATCTGGATTTATGCAAACCAACATAGTGCCATGAAACATCAAAAAAACATACTGAAGGTACAAAAGAAGAGAAAAGCAAGTATTTCACTTTACTCACAGAGATGTAATACACCTGTTTGCTGTGGGTCTTAGTCAGAGAAGCTAAAATCTGTAGAGATAAAGCATACCGTTTAACATGTTTTTAATCCCATGTCAAAACCCTTGATTTCTGCAACTTTTGAAAAATTCAATGATCTTAAGAGCACTGTAACAGGAGTCCAGATAATCCATCAATCATCTTTACCATAGATCTTACCACAAAGGTGCTAGAAGAATTCTGCATGTGATTTAAAGCGTTTCTTATAACAGTTTGACCAGTTCCTTTTCTTTAGAACAACCTCAAACCTTCTACACATTCCTTTACATACATTCTGTAACTTTCATTCATTTAAAAATCAATTTCACTTTAACAGAATTCCTTTCCTTTCTTCCCACTGACGATATCTCCATCCATTATCTTTCTGACTTATGGCATACATCTATAGAAGTACAATGTACAATGTGATCTCCCAAATTTAGACACAAGTTACCAACCATCTCACTTAACATGACAAAACTGTACTCTGCAGTACTATTTCAAAAGCATTAGATCAGTTCCATAGATATTCAAAATGCTTAAAAATGCTCACAATTAAAGCTTTTACAAGGTATATCCACTGGGCAAAAGATCACTTTACATTAGAAACTAACCAGGAGACATCTTAAAATTCTGATTTAGAGGAAAACACAAATACAAAAAGATTAAAACACTCATATATTACCATGAAACAGAAAGCATCTCAGGTCAGGGCTAGGTTGATACCTGGAGACAAACCTTGGCATAAAATAAAATTATCAAAATAATAGCATGCACTTTCAAGCACTAGACAAGCAATGCTATGGCTTCAAATTGTCAGGCTGACATCTGAGACTAATTCAATACAACTTATTACTAAGTAGCCCTAGAAATTTTAGTTACCAAGAGTCTCAGAGATCAGATAGAGCACTGGTAGGACAAACTTTGTAACCAATTTTATAACTCTAGAAACTCATGATTAAACTAAACCATTACGTTTAAACCAGTTTTAATGTGTCATAGTTATTTTAACTCTTTCTAGGTCAAATATTCTAATCCAATGCAGATACAAATATGTACATTAACATAACAGCATAAGACCTATAAACAATCAATTTTTATAAAACATGATAAAACCTTCTTTGGCTTAATTTCAATAGTTCTTGTACCTTAATTATTTAAAATCATGAGCTTTCTACACCAGATACTTTTTAACAATTCCACAGAAATACAAACATGCTTTCAGACACAGAAAAAGCCCTTTGGATTTTTTTTAACCAAACTTTGATATCAGCATAAGAAAACATTTGAATTGTTGTGTGAGCACAAAAAGGATGGCAACAATCTATCTTTCCCACCGCCAGCGTTCTGTAGTTTCCCCCACTCCAGGGAGGTAGATGGAGATGGGCAGGAAAAGGAAGGAAACCTTATGGCCAGGCTGCTTGATCTTAGTTGCAGTTTATTCCAATCCTCTCTCCACTCTTGTGCCAAAGACTAGCCTGCCTAGAGCTGGGAATCTGCAACCCAAAGATCAGGCCTGGCTAGCACCTGAGATCTCCGTATCTAAGACCTGCTAGGTTCTGTGAGAAAAAGGGAAACTGCCTCTTACAGATTTTTCATAAAAGTTAGCTGAGGCTTGTAAGACAAGTTCTTGCTTTCTCTGAACTCTTATTTCACTTTAGTTTCAGGCTCTAGTTCCATAGCTCTTCTAGACAGTACAAGATTCTTAAGTTCAAAAAGGATTTCAACTGTTAATAATATAATCAATGTTCTTCTAACAAGAAATTTAGATTGAGAATTCTGCTTTCTCTGTAGGCTCAACCTTCTGATAAGGATTAACCCTTGTCTAACAGGTTCCTAAAACAACTGCATTTCTTAAATCACTGGGTTGCATGTCACTAACTTCTCTAAAATTTCTAGTTCTGATTTCAGCCTGGTTCCAACACTCAAGTGTTCCACACAGACACACAGACAGACAGACAGTCAGACACAGACAGACGGACACAGACAGACAGACAGTGAACTGACGAAAACACCACACGTACATGTGCACATATCTGTAGTTGATCGATCAATCTGACCCTTCAAAAAAATGGCAGGGAGAAACTGATGGACTGAGAAAGGAAGGGACAGCTCCCAGGGCGGCTGATTGGGAACTCTGCTCCTCATTTCCCAGCCTAACTAGTCAGTCTCCCACTTGTTAAAAATGGGTCAAGAAAGCGCTTTTGTTGATATAAGCCGGCAAAATAAACTATGACAAAGATGTTACCATATTTTCGCCAAGGCTAATTCTGAGGCAGGGAACTAGTACCTTCCTATCAGACATGGGGATAGGCTTCTTTGTTTCCGATGTCAAACAGTTAATCATAAGATCTCGCATTTTCCTGCCTCCTCTGCTTTGATACTCTCCTATTTCTTTTGTTACCTGAAAAGATCTGACTGCAAAATGATCTGGTAATGCAAACTGCCATTCACTGGCTATCTTTCCCCAATATACTCAGGCCACATGGTGTTACAGAGGTCAATAAGATCTCCTTATCTAAAACTACCTAGTTAGAAGCTCCTCAGATGATTTCCTAATTGCAAGCAAGAATCTATGAAAAGGGATGGTTCCTTGGCAAAACTTTTCTCCAGGTCTATCACTTTTGCCTCTCCTAAGGGGACTCTAAACTCCCTTAAATTGGCCTTTATTCAGAGGCTCATCTCCACCTGGGTGGGCCTGGCTTTGGGCAGACCCACAGCTGTGTGCCTGAGCCAAACTTAGTGCTGTGGTCTTAAAAACTCTGCTCCTTAAAAAAAAAACAGTTCTGCCTTCTCTCAGCTTGCTACATCTTCCCTGCTTTTGCTGGCTTGCTGCTTTTCTTAGGCTTCTTACCTGCCTTTTACCCCTTTTTTTTTCTTTCTGCCTTACATCTGGACTGCCTTCATTAGCATTTGAATTGACCTCTAGCTGAGACTGGGTGGGGAAAAGGATTTTCTGCCTGTAAATTGATCTGCCTTAGTTTCCCAGAATCTTCTCACTAGTGGGCTTTCCTCCCATCCCCCCAATAGTGGATGGTGACGCAAGACAGACAAAGGAGGGGTGCCTCTTTGCAGAGACTATTCAGATGCTTGCCTGGAGGAGAACTTCACAGCAGATCTTCCACAGATTACCTCCTTTATCTGAGCCACAAGGTTTGGAGAGAAGGAACCTCGTGGGGGCCAATCCACACCGAAGGAAGGTCATTCTGATGAACAATAAGTGTCAAATTTACCTTTCTTGATCATCAAGCCCAGATCCTGAGCTTTCCTGTGGATCTCAGAGAAGTGATCAATTCTGACCCGTATTAAACAATCTTAATAAACAGAATTAGGAGAAAGATAATAAATACACACACTATGGATACACGCACAGATCACACTTAGGCACTCGCTCGGACCGGTCCACTCTTTCACACGGGTGTGCACCACACTCACCAGTCACCCTGGGACTCCCAAATATGCCCAAAGGGCATGCACATGATTTTTCACCTCCAGAGGGTTTAGTTCTTCCAAGTGAAGAGATCAGAAGTAGGGAAAGGCCAGTGCTGGCCCGGGAGTGGCAATAGAGAGTTCGGGGTTCAGGGGCAGAGGAGGAGCAGAGTAAGTGGGGGCCCCTTCTCCCCCCGGCCTGGCACTCCTGCCTAAGGCTCCTGGTCCGGGTACCCCCGGGGAGCAGGCTGGTAGATGACTCCCTTGACCTGGAAGATAAGCGGCGAGTGGAACGATCCCTCGGGGGGCCAACCAATCTGGAACGTCGGCCATCCTGCAGAGCAAAAGGTCTGCCATTTAGGCTTTTTAACAATCAGAAAAGGATTCTGAGCACGAGAGCAGACCTCTGACCAGTGGGAGAGAGTGAGTGAGAGGAGTGGACGGAGATTGTCCCATGGTTCCAAAGACGGTGTCTCGGTAGAGAAAAAGGACGAGCGTGATCCAACCTACAAAAAAAGAATGACGCAAGCGCAAGGCCTTTTGGAGAGGAAAGAAGAATAGAGAAGTAATAGAGCGGCCGATTGACACACCAGATGTAGCCTCTCCGAGGCTACCACAAAAGAGGCCTCCAGGCGTCCCTGGCCCTCATCCACCTCCGGGGCGTCCCCCAGGGCTGCGGCCCGTGTCTATTCCCGACACGTCTGTCAGACACAAGGCTCGCACACACAACAGTGTGCTGCACACCACTGTCACTGTGCTTGCACACCACTGTGCTTGTGTCACCGATCGGTAACTAGAGTAAAACGGTACCGGAGAAACAAAGAGAGAGAAAGAGGCGCCTTAACTTACCCCGCGGCTCAATCCTGCGTCCCTGGGGCAGGGTCCTCGGTGATCTCGGTGGGACCTCCAAATGTTGGGATCGGGAGTTCCCTGGCCCTGGGAGGCGCGGAGAGACCAGATAGACACAATTCCTGCAGGAGTAAAAACGGGGTTTATTTAGACCAGCATGCTGGGGCTCCGCAGCATACCCCAAAAATGGGCAGTGGCTGAGAGCCCCGAACTTCTTCAAAGGGGATCTTATATAGGCCTTCACTGGCCGTTACAGCAAAGCCCGCGCATTTCATAGCCAATAGATTTGTAACAACATATACTTTCTTAACCAATCCATTTAAAAGTACCTCACTCCTTAGCCTATAGATTCAAAGATCAGCATTTACGTACATCGATTGTCAGCACAAGCAAGGTTATAGCTGGAATCATTAAGCCTTAGGTAATCTCCCTTGACCATCCTCGTTTTGTGTTACCCAAGTCTGCAGGGTGCTTTAGTGAGACAATACATTCCAGGAAAGGGCAATTTCCCCCAACCACCAGCATCCTGAGTTAGCCTTTACCCAAATCTGCAGGGTGCTTTACTGAGACAATACATTTCAGGGACAGTAAATACACCTGAATCTTGTAGAAAGAAGTTATGCCCTGTTCACTTTGCAAGTCCCCTCTCCCCCAGGTGCAAAGCAGCCAAGCAGTTTTACAGAAAGCAATGTTGCAAGTTAGCTAAAGTACACAAAAATTTGATGCCCTAATATGGATTCTTTCAATACCTGTTCAGCATCAAGGAATTTAGGGGAGGATCAGCAGCTTGACTTTATGCAGATGATCAAATGCTCATACGTTCAAGGTATAAATACCTGTTGGTTCTCATTGAGAGCTTCAGTGTATGGGCAGAAGCTTTTCCTATCTGTACTGAGAAAGCCAGAGAATAGCTTGGTGTTTCTGTGTCCAGTAGAAATATCTGGACACAGGAAGTCATTTTTCTTTCAACCAAACCTGCGGGTAGAGTTATTCCTTTCCATTATTTTAGTGATAGATATGGGTATGGCATTATGTCGCTTTGGTTTCTGTTGTTTTAACTCTTGATTTTTTAAGACAGCAAACAACATTGTCCTTACTGGGTCAGAAAGGACCTTCTACTCCTCCAGGGTCTAATCATTTCAAAGGGATATCCGACAGTCTAATCGAACTGATTTTTTCTTTCAGATAACTTCAGGAACCCAACCAATTCATTGCTGAGGGCCACTAAAAGCTGAGGTAGTATGAGATTTCACCCCTTGTGTAGGCAGGGCCAGCATCCCATTGTCAGCATGAAGCAGCTCCAGAAGATGGACCTTCTGCCATTTTCCCTTAAAGATTTAAGGTGGTGAAATCTCTAGGGGGGATTTGATGTAGGCAGGTAGATAGGGAAAGGCTCTCTGCAATGAAACAAAGTCTCATAGAAGAAGAATTCTAGGACCAACCCACCCTGTGGAGACAGAGAATAAGGACTTGATAAGACCATCCCCAGACCCTGAAGACATGGGCCTCCTCCCCATGAAATTCCTCCTTTCCGAGAACCTCCCTTTCAATTCGGTTAACTCCAGCGACCCAGCCCCAAGGAGATTCCAGAACATTCTAAGTCAGAAGGATCTATAAGAACCAGCTCGAGAGCCCACTTGGCGCTCTCTCCACCCTCGGAGAAGCCCTCGTTCCCTCTGGACGTGTTACTCTCTCTCTCTTACTCTCCATTCCCCCGCTTATCTGCTTATCCCTTTCTCTCCCTCTCCAAAAGCATCCAAATAAAACCTGTTACTTCACTGCTCGTCTACTCCTGAAATTCTTTTCTGCGAGCGAGACAAGAACCCCAGAAACCTCAGGTAAGGCTTGGGACTGGTCTCTCCTTTCCTGCGAAGAGCAAATTCTCGCCCCAGCTTGAGTCCGTGGCTCCCCGAGCAATCGGGTGGCGGGGATTAACTCCCGTGCCTAGAAGATCAAGTGGACTTCAGGTGTGGCTTGACGGCCACCTTGTGGGGCTGGCAGGGCTTAGGCCCTTGCCGAGCAGGTGCTCACTGCAGACTTTACCGGTCCTAGCCTACCCAGGGTTCCGGGTGGCAGAGGCGGGTGGGGAGAAAGTGGCTGTCTTTCTCCTCCCCACTTCACATAAATCACCCGTGGGGCCCACCGACATCAGATCTGCTAAGTGAGAATCTGTCCTAGAAGAATGTCCTGACTAGTTTGGATGAGGCTAAACAATTTTCCCCTTTCAAACTGCCTTAAGTAAATAATTTCAGTATACTGCAAGAGGCAGCTTCCCTTATCTCACAGAAACCTTGCTATTAGAGGCAGCTTCTCTTATCTCACAGAGCAGATCTCAGGTGCTAGCCAGGCCTGATCTTTGGGATGTAGATGCCAAGCTCCAGGAAGGCTGATCTTTGAGATGTAGATTGGTCTTTGATGTGCTAATCCAAGTGCTTGTAGCTTGTAAAAGTGAGGACAAAATTACTGGCCTGCAGATGTAAAGAAGCAATGTATGTTTTGCAGCCTCAATGTTCTTTCTACTTTTGATGACATCACTATATTGCCCCTTTAGAGGTACCATGATCTATATGAGATTTCAGGGCTCTCTACTAGGAGGTCTGAGAGAACAGGGGAAAACATGCTTGAGAGAACCTGAGTTTCTTTTATGGGATATAATGAGACTGTAAGAATGGGCTGGGAGAGGCAGAAGAGATTCGAGAGTGAATGGAGAGGATTGGATTAAACTGCAACTAGATCAAGCAGCCTGGCCATAAGGTTTCCTTCCTTTTCCTGCCCATCCACCTCCCTGGAGTTGGGGAAACTACTGAACGCGGGCGGTGGGAAAGATAGATTACTGCCATCCTTTTTGTGTTCACACAGCAATTCAAATATTTTCTTATGCTAATATCAAAGTTTGGTTAAAAAATCCAAAGGGTTTTTTCTGTGTCTGAAAGCATGTTTGTATTTTTGTGGAATTGTTAAAAATATCTGGTACAGAAAGCTCATTATTTTAAATAATTAAGGTACAAGAACTATTGAAATTAAGCCAAAGAAGTTTTTATCATGTTTTATAAAAATTGATCATAGGTCTTATGTTGTTATGTTAATGTACATGTTTGTATCTACCTTGGATTAGAATATTTGATCTAGAAGGAGTTAAAATAACTATGACACATGAAAACAGGTTCAAAAAAATAATGGTTTAGTTTAAACATGAGTTTCTAGAATTATAAAATTGGTTGCAAAATTTGTCTTACCAGTGCTCTGTCTGATCTCTGAGACTCTTAGTAACTAAAATTTCTAGAACTTCTAAGAGTTATAAAGTGGAATAATCTCAGATGTCAGCCTTCTGTAATGGTCTCTGTCTGAGAATGGAGAATTTCATGGAAAATGTGGGAAATGTTACTAACTACATTGTTAATCAACCTGTCCAGTGCTTGAAAGTACATGCTATTTATTTCATGCAAAGCCCTGTCACCAGGTATCAACCTAGCCCTGTTTTTCAGAAAGATTTGTACACAAGTGTGAAATACTTAATGTTTCATGATAATCTATGAGTGCTTTAATTTTTTGTATTTGTGTTTTTCTGGAAATCAGAATTTTAGGATGTCTTCTGATTGATTTCTAATGTAAAGTGATCTTTTGCCCAGTGAATATACCTTGTAAGAGCTTTAATTGTGAGAAATTCTTAAGGCTTTCTGAATATCTATGGAAGCATTGCAGAGTACAGTTTTTATTAAGTGAGATTAAGATAAAGTCTGCCTCCTCTCCAGTCTGGCTCTGCAGCCACCCTCTGGGCCCTAGTGGTCGCCTCTTTTGACCCCGACCCCTCCTTTGACCCCGACTGAGGATGCCTGGTGGCTCTGCTCAGTGACAGGCCTGACTCCTCATTTTGCTGCCACTGTTTTCGACTCCTCTTCACAGTTCTGTATGACTGTTCTGGTGGTCCCCGTATTTTCTACCACCCAACTTCCACCCTTTATGATTACTGGTCCCAGCGCGATGTTGCCACACCTCACGGACTCCACCAGGAGCCTGTCACCGCCCTCACCATCGCTGCCCTGTTCACCCTTGGCCTTGCGGGCGCCGGTTCGGGCATCACCACCCTGACCTCACAGCACTCCGTTTTAGCTACACTTCGTGTCGCCGTGGATACCGACTTAGAGCGCCTTGAAAAATCCATCTCTCACCTCGAGGATTCGCTAACGTCGGAGATTGCTCTTCAAAACCACCCAGGACTGGATTTGCTCTTTATGAAAGAGGGGAGATTGTGTGCTGCCTTGGGGGAGGAGTGTTGCTTTTATGTTAACCACAGTGGAGTGATTAAAAACTCCATGCGAGAGCTAAGGGAAGGTTTGGAGCAGAGACGCCAGCAAAGTGAGTCTTCTAGCTCTGGGTGGGCCCTGCACACTCTACTTCCTTACTTGTTGCCACTCTTGGGTCTCCTGACTGCCCTTTTATTGATTGCTACAGTGGGCCCCTGCATTTTTTAACCGAATTATCACTTTTGTTAGACAACAGATAGCTTCTCTATCTACCAACCCCATATAGGTGCACTATATTCGTCTGGCTATGGAAGATGCTAGGCTGTCGCAGGCCTCCGCTGGTCAGTTGAGCTCCCCCGCCTGTCTATCGAATGGACCTTCCCGTCGCAGGAGTAGTGGCGTTGGACCCGCTCCCTGCACCCCCTTTTTTCTTTTTGGAGCCCGTCAGCTGAAAGGAAAGCACTGCAAGGGATGGCCCTGTGGCCAGTTTCCGACTCCCTGAGAGGCATGCTGGGTCTGCATGGAGGTTCCTCTGTCCCTGCCTTTTTCCACAATTCCCTTCTAGCAAGGAGAATTGGGGGATGGGCATCTCATCCTCCCCTCCACAAAACAGAGGTATTTTGCAATCTCGGGGGGACCCAGCCAATACCTCCCTAAACAAGGCTTTTATATAATATCGAAGGGGGAGATGTGGGAAGCCAAGAGCCCTCTCATAGACCCTGGCCATGGTTCCCATGTTAGGAACTGCTTGGGACAGACATTGGTGACAGTCTCCCAGGACTTCCTGATCTCAGAGGATACCTGATCTATAGCCACACATCAGGCTGACAGCTTATCTGGCCTTATCTATAGCAACCTCCAGGATGCATCTACTCCCTAAGACCCTTTGATATACAAATGTAAAGCTCAGGATGCACCTACTGCCACAAGACCCTTTGATGTACAAATGTCTACCTTGAATGTTAGGTAAAGCTCTTCTTGCTGACCTTACCATATATGGTTATATTGCTTTTGCTCCTGACTGAGCTGCCCTGACCCTATAATCTGTCTCTCCCTTCAGGAATAAAATTTATAATGCAAATTGAAAAAAAAAAACTGTTGTCTCCAGTTATGCTCCTAGGTTGGGGCTGAAAACCAGGTTTTTCTACACAAATACCAGAATGCTCCCTATGGATGCTCATAGCACTTTGATTCATAACCACTGAAACTTGCAAGCAACCAAGAGGGTTTTCAGCTTGAATGGATCTACTGTGGTACGGCCAGACTATGGAATATTATTTGACGCTAAAAAATGATTTGTGAAGCCATGAAAGTCACGGGAGAAGCTTCAGTGCGTGTGACTAAGTGAATGAAGCCAACACACAAAGATTACTGGTGTATGTAAAGTCAAGACTAGGGAAATGGGGACGGGGATGATACAGTGGTTAGGGCACCACATGGTCCGTGAGCATAGCCGGATGCAGCCCTAGAGGCCCCAGCACCACCCCTGTGGTCCAGTAGCCCTAGGATGGCAGGGCCAGCAGCATTGTGCCCTTAGCCTTGCCTTTGAACTTCCAGCCTCGTCGGCTAAGAATCAGCAGTGGGACCCCTAGACCTCTCGAGCACTACTTAAGAGCTCCCCCTAAAAAACAAAAACTATGGAAACAGTAAAAAATTAGTAGGGCTGGAGCAATAGCACAGCGGGTAGGGCATTTGCCTTGCACGCAGTCGACCCAGGTTCGATTCCCAGCATCCTATATGGTCCCTCGAGCACTGCCAGAAGTTATTCCTGAGTGCATGAGCCAGGAATAACCCCTGTGCATCGCCGGGTGTGACCCAAAAAGAAAAAAAAAATTAGTAGTGGCCAGGGGATGGGCCACAGGCCAGATGAATCGTAAAGCACAAAAGAATTCCAGGGCCCTGGACCTTGTCTGTGTGACACTATAATTGAGGCTGCTACAGTATAACACACAGCAACTTGTACTTCTGCGAATATGTGAACCCTGATAACCCAAATGCCTGGTGAAGTGATTTAGAAAGGTGGTGCATCAGTTGTGACAAATACACCCCTTTCTGAGGTGTGGTGTTGTAGGGGAGACTGCATGAGAGGGGTAGGAGACAAGAGGGAAATCTGTCTCTTCCCTTCCCTTGTGTGGTGCCATAAATCTAAAACTTCTCCTAAAAATAGTCTTTGTTGTTTAAAAGGAGCCCCTCGCCTGCCCTCCCCCACACCCCCAAGCCCCCACAGATGCACACACTCAAATGATTCTCAAGCATAGCTAGCTTCAGAATCACGTGGCGGGGCAGGAGAGATAGTTCAGGGGTGAAGCCTTAACCTGGCTGACTCAGGTTCAATCCCTGGCTCCACGTATGGTCTCCTGGGCCCAGCCAGGAGTGATTCCTGGCCAGGAGAAAAGAACCAGGAGTTAGCCCTGAACACCACAGGGTGTGGTCCAAAAGCAAAACAAAAAAAGCCTTGCAGATCAGGGAAGAAGAGAGATTATTTAAACCCTAATTCCCTGAATTCCCCCAAGACATCTGGTTCTCTGCATTTATTCACTGGCCACCTTTTGGGAAACTGCTTCTCCTGGATGCTTTCCAGCTGAGAAGATGATTTACAATGCCTCCAGGGCTTAACGGGCGGAGCACAAACTTTCCCTGCAAGAGACTCTGGTATGACCCCACACAGCATATGGTCCACAGGACCCTGCAAACCCTGAGCACAGAGCCAGGAGTAGTTGCTGAGTGCTCCAGGGTATGACCCAAACAAGCCATGCCTCCAGGCTTTCCCCTGGAGCTGACCAGTACAAGGGACCCAGGCAAGGGGAGCTGGCACCAAGCAGGCCGGTCACCTACTGGGAGGTGGCACCGAGAGGACTGCATTTTTGGAGCCTGATGCTCTCAGTTCAAAATAACTAATGTGGAATCACAGCCCACATTAATCCTAATCCTAATTTTTCTGCCTTAACCATTTTGAAAGGAATTTTATTAGTTTGGCTTTCAGAATCAGTGGACTACAAGGAACTCATTGAATTTACAACTGGCTTTATTTCTGAGCAACCATGCATGGGCTGAATTTCTTGCCAAGTTGGAAAAGCTGACAATTGTCTTAAATATAATGAAATCTTTGAGTCCATATTTAATGATCAATGGAGTTGACATGACATTCAGTTTCTTAGGCCCTCAAATATTTCTTACTGTTGATTCCAAAGTTTTCTTTCATAGTTTGGAGCCAGTAGGGTTTTGCCATTCCTCATACACCCTCAGGAAGCTGACAGACCTGAGACAGGGGCCACTAGCGCCCATGGCAAAGTCAAGGCCAAGGCCATCACCAACAGCTCCTCCTCCTCCACCATCATCACCAACCTCGCCATCAGTTCCACCACACCACCACCCTCACCACCATCACCATCAGTTCCAACACCACCATCAACATCATTTCCACCACCATCATCACCATCAATTCCACCACCACCATCACCATCAGTTCCATCACCACCATCACCATCAGTTCCACCACCACCATCACCATCAGTTCCATCACCACCATCACCATCAGTTCCACCACCACCATCACCATCAGTTCCATCACCACCATCAACATCATTTCCACCACCACCATCACCATCAGTTCCATCACCACCATCACCATCAGTTCCACCACCACCATCACCATCAGTTCCATCACCACCATCAACATCATTTCCACCACCACCATCAACATCATTTCCACCACCACCATCATCATCAGTTCCATCACCACCATCACCATCAGTTCCATCACCACCATCAGCATCATTTCCACCACCATCATCACCATCAATTCCATCACCACCATCACCATCAGTTCCATCACCACCATCACCATCAGTTCCACCACCACCATCACCATCAGTTCCATCACCACCGTCACCATCAGTTCCACCACCACCATCACCATCAGTTCCATCACCACCATCAACATCATTTCCACCACCACCATCACCATCAGTTCCATCACCACCATCACCATCAGTTCCACCACCACCATCACCATCAGTTCCACCACCACCATCACCATCAGGTCCATCACCACCATCAACATCAGTTCCATCACCACCATCACCATCAGTTCCATCACCACCATCACCATCAGTTCCACCACCACCATCACCATCAGTTCCATCACCACCATCACCATCAGTTCCACCACCACCATCAACCATCAGTTCCATCACCACCATCAACATCATTTCCACTACCACCATCAACATCATTTCCACCACCAACATCACCATCAGTTCCATCACCACCATCACCATCAGTTCCATCACCACCATCACCATCAGTTCCACCACCACCATCACCATCATCCTCACCACCCTCATCACCACCATCACCACCACCACCACCACCACCACCACCGTCCTCACTGCTGTCATTCCTATCAGTACCACCACCACTTCCACCATCACTATCACCTCCACTATTACTACTTCTACCACTACTGCTGCTGCTATTACTACTACCAGGATCATCATAAATCCCGTTTTTGGAGAGGGGACCCACAGGCACTGTTCAAGGCTGACTCCTAGCTCAGCAGTCAGCGGTCACTCATGATAGTGCTCAGAACACCATATGCAGTTCCGGGGATCAATGCAGGATCAGCCGCATGCAAGATTAGTGCCCTGCCCAGTGGACTAACTCTCCAACCCCAATTTCATACTTCTTGGTTAACAAGAGTGGAGGAGGGAAACTGGGGACTGAGGCTCCCAGAACCATGCCACGGGACTCCGTGCCAGGCTGTGGGGCGGGCGAGAGCCCTCCCCACCCCAAGGGACCCAGCCCCCGGCAGCAGACCTCCACTACTCAGCCACCGCCAGGCTGCTTTCTGGATGCTCAGGCCGAGCCTCACACGTATGTCCCACAGAACACAGATAACGTGGAACTTCGTGACCTTGGACTCTGGACTCAATGGGACCCCGGAACAGAGATCCTCTGCCTGCATTCCCCAGTCTCTGGTGACTCAGGGATCACACTCATAAGCCACACCCTGCCAGCACCAGATAATCTCCTCATCGGCCACCCTCCAGAACTCAGGATGCTCCTCCCAGATGGGAGTATAAAAGGAAGCTCCCAGAACCATGCCACCAAACTCCGCGCCAGGCTGTGGGGCAGATGAGAGCCTTCCCCACCCTTAAGGGACCCTGCCCCAGCAGCAGACCTCCACTACCCAACCACCGCCACACTCCAGGCCACTTTCCGGACACATAAGACACTTCCTACCCATTTTCCACAATTACTACACCATATCTGATGGGGTTCAGACAGTAGGCAACAAATCATAGAGAAAAATATAGAAATATATGCCTCTCTGAGAGCCCGGCAAGCTACCTATAGTATCTCACCTGCATGGGCAGAGCCTGGCAAGCTCCCCGTGGCGTATTCAATATGTCAAATACAGTAACGACAACAGTTCTCATATTCCTGACCCTGAAAGAGCCTCCAATTGTTGGGAAAAGACGAGTAAGAAGAAGCTGCTAAAATCTCAAGTCTGGGAGGAATAGAGACATTACTGGCACCCACTCAAGTAATTCGACCATCGACGAAATGACAGTGACACAGTGATACAGGTTTGCAGTTTGAGACCACACCTGGCTGTACTCAGGGGTTACTCCAGGCTTTGTGTTCAGGGATCACTCCTGGTGGACCATCTGCAGTGCTGGGAGTCAAATCCAGGTCAAGTGTGTGTGAGGCAAGCATCTAACCCCCTGGACTATCTCTCCAACTCTCATAACCCCTGTTTTTGACAAAGACTTAGGGAAACTAAGCCACTTGCCAGAGCCGATAAGTAAGCACTGAGGTACGGCCCCCTGAAGGTCTGAGTCCAAATCCCGGAGATGCCGTGACCCCAGGGGGGAGCCTTTCAAGCACCCCTCCCTGAATATCCTGGCAACTTCCAAAGCCAGATGTCTCCCTTCCTGAGGACTCCCTGGGACTTTGACCCAGTGGCCCAGGAACTAGCCAGGGAGTGAAGGACAAATTCCAGTAATGGAAAGAGAATAGATTCCAAATCAAAGAAACATTCCCCAGCAGCCTCTTTCTCTCATAGATTGGGGCAAGGGGGTGGGGGGAGGCCTCACACCCAGTGGCGCTCAGGGGCTACTCCTGGCTCCCAGCTGGGGAATCACTGCACAAGGCCAGCACCTTGGCCCCTGGCTATCTCGGGCCCTCTCAGAGATGTGCTGAGTGACCTTTACTTGTAGGAAAGCCTTTCTAAGGATCCATCAAGCCCAGAGACCCGAGGCGTGCGATACGTGTGTCTACATACAAACTGGAAACATCCTCACGGCCACAATGGAGAGGACAGCAGGGTCAGCGAGCACCTCTCCAGCGAGGGGGCCTCCCATTAGCCCCAACACCAGGCGTTTCTCCGTTCCTGCTGGCAGTGATGGCTGGCTCCTGTCCACCTCACTCAAGAGGGTCCCAGAGGCTCCTGTTTGTTCCGACCTTCACCCACAGGCGCCTGGCAGTGAGAGTAGGGTGCTCTCCCAGTGAGGGGAGCCTGTGGACAGTTTTCTCCAGCCTGCTCCTCCCCCTTTCCTGCCATTTCTCGAAAATCACCACTTGGTGGCGCTAGCACTCCATGCGACTTGGCCACGCCCAGGCAAACTTGGGAGGGGTGGCGGGAGGCCCTGCCCTTAGTCAGTTGCCTTAACATCAATATCACTCTTTTGCTCTTTCCAAACATCAAAGAGCTTCTAGGTAGGGGGAGAGATCTTTCTAGCTGCCCTGAGCGGTGAGCGACTTCACAGTCAAGATAATCCATCAGAGGGTTAGAGCAATAACACAGAGAATAAGGCATTTGCCTTACACGCGGCCAACACGCCGCCGATCCGGGTTCGATTCCCAGCATCCCATATGGTCCCCAAGCACACCAGGAATAATTCTTGAGAGCATGAGCTAGGAGTAACCTCTGTGCATCGCCGGGTGTGACCTAAGAAATAATAATAATAATAATAATAATTTTTTTTTTTGCTTTTTGGGTCACACCTGGTGATGTACAGGGGTTACTCCTGGCTCTGCACTCAGGAATCACTCCTGGCAGTGCTCAGGGGACCATATGGGATGCTGGTAATCGAACCCAGGTCGGCCACATGCAAGGCAAATGCCCTACCCGCTGTTCCATCGCTCCAGCCCCATAATAATAATTTTTTAAAAATAAAGAAAACCTATCAGAAAATGGGCTGGAGAGCTAGTGCAGAGAGGAGGGCACTTGTGGCCAGCATCCCATATGGTACCCCGAGCACCACCAGGAGTAATCCCTGGCTGCAAAGCCAGGAGTGACCCCTGAGCATCGCCAGGCGTGGCCCAAAAACGAAAAGAAAAGGAAGGAGAGGAAGGTAAAAAGAAAAAAAAGATAAAAGTTAACAGAGAAGAAACAAACCCTGCTTCCACCTCTGAGATGTTCCTCTCTGTAACCGTTTGCGTGACCGGAATCACTTTACTACACTGTGGCCTGAGACAGGACCTGTGAGAAGGTCAGGGTCCTCGCTCCACCCTTGACCCCTGCTCCCACCTTCACTGGCAAGACCCTCCAAAAGAAGGGTCACACTCACCTTCGCAAACTCACTCCTGGGACTGAGAGAAGCCCCTGAACTCAGTCTCACAGTGTGCTCAAAGCACTGCTTTTCACCCGGGGCGACGCCCTCAGCACAGCACCCGGGCACAGGCAGCTACTTGTCGCTACGAGGCCAATCAGACGTTCGATCCCCAGCACAGCCGGCACACACACAAGGGGGCCTCAGAGCTGGGACGCCCCCTCCCAGTGGGCCTTCTCCCCCAGACTCCTAACGCCTCTAGCCCCAAGGAAGGCCTCAGAGGTCTCCTGACTCTGGGCAGAGATAGGAGAGAAAAGGACTCAGATTACCCCGACTTGGTATCTCTGCAGAAGGAAAACCATCAATGTCAGCCAGCCCGACTCCCTCTGACACGGGCCTCAGTCACATTCAGGGGCCCCCTTCCCTGCTGAGGTGGTGTTCAGGAGAGCAAAGCCCCTCATCTTTCCCATTATCTCTGGATGGCCACAGCCCGCCTGTCAGGGCCCCCGCCCTCCTGAGGAACCTGGGACAGGGGATCTGGCCTGGGAGGGTTTCTCCCGAATGGCCTCATCCCCTTGGCCCATCAGCCTGCAGGCCCTAGAGGGTGTCCCAGCTCCCTTCAGCTCCCTCTCCACATCCCCTCACACAGGTCACTCCTTTCCCAATGCCCCCCTCCCCTCCCATACACAAACCGGCTCAAAGAACTGGTTTGAATACCGCAGAATTGGGTAACACAGAAGAGTGGGCTGGAGTGATAGCACAGTGGCAGGGCGTTTGCCTTGTATGGGGCCGACCCGGCCAACCCAAGTTCAAGTCCTCCACCCCTCTCAGAGAGCCCGGCAAGCTACTGAGAGTATCTCGCCCTCATGGCAAAGCCTGGAAAGCCACCCGTGACGTATTCGATACGCCAAACACAGTAACAACAAGTCTCACGATGGAGACGCTACTGGGTCCGCTCGAGCAAACTGATGAACAACGGGAGAACAGTGACAGTGACAGTGACAGTGGCAGAAGAGTAGTAAAACCCAGGTGACTGCCACTTGCTCCACAGAGAAACAGAGAGGGAGGGATGAGGTTGAAGAGCGTGTCCGGCTGTTTCTCCTGGGGCCACACCTGGTGGTGCTCAGGAGCCAAACAGGTGAGAATTGCAAGCAGCCATGGGAATGCTAACTCCCTCCACACACTCACAAACACACTATACACACGCATGCACATACACGCACACACACACACATACATGCACACACACACATACACACATACACATGCATGGACACACACGCGCGGGCACACACACACATATACCCCACCCCATAGCACAGAATCCCGAGTTTCTGGCCCCAGCCACACTGCCTCCCCTCCATGTCTTCATCTGTGCTGGCCCCTGGCCTTCGCTGACCAGTGCTGGCAGGGGGTCTGACGTCTTCTAGAAGACCCTCTAATCCAGGAGCCCCTCCTACCTCCACCAGTTTGGAAGATGCTGGAATCAGGACTCAGCAGAACCAGATGGTGCTGACCGACCCCAGGGACTGGAAGCCCACTCGTGAGCACCTGGGCCTTGCCACACCCTGAATTTGCCTGTTCCCCCACCCCTTGCCCCTGCAGGACCGGGAAGGGCCCATTTGCCTGGAGGTGCTTTGGCTGGCGGTTGAGCCGGGCCCCACACAGGGCCAGCGGAGAGGAGCAGCTTTGGGCAGCCGTGGTGGGGACCTGCCTTGGCCAGCCCTAGGGCACCCGGGCTGGGTGCTGCTTCTCCTCCTGCACCTCGGGCCCTTCCTGGAAGACCGGCAGAGGCACCTGCAGACCCCGAATCCTGCGGCCATGGACAAGCTCCGCCTGCTCTTCCAGCACTTCCAGGCCAGCTCGGAGTCAGTGATGAACGGCGTCTGCCTGCTGCTGGCCGCGGGCACCGTCAAGCTCTACGTCTCCCTGGATGTCCACTGCCCCTGCCTGGCACGCTACAACGCGGCCTACGGCCTGGGCCTGCTACTGGCGCTGCCCCTGGCGCTCTTCCTCTGTGGCCTCCTGGCCAACCGGCAGTCCGTGCTCATGGTGGAGGAGTGGCGCCGGCCGGCGGGGCACCGCCAGAAGGACCCCGGCATGATCAGGTGCGACCCCACACCCCCCAGCACCCCAGGGCCCTAGTTTGCAACCCCACCAACTGCACGGGCTCTGCCAGGTGCATCCCAAGCCCCCAACACCACCACCCCTGCAGCTTTATTAGGGGCTCCCCCCACCTACTCACCCTCACAAACACGGCCAGGTCATCGCCCTAAAACCACGAGGTCCCCCCCACACTCTGCAGTGCGTACTGCAGCCATCTTCTTATGGAGGGAGAGGGGGCCCACCCCAGCAGTGCACAGGGCTGACTCCCGACTGTGTTCAGGGATCACTCCTGGTGGTTCTCAGGAGATCTTATGGGGTGCCGGGGATCCAAACCCGGTCTGCCGCATGCAAAGCAAGCGCCCTACCTGCTGTACTATCCCTCTGGCCCTGCTTGTTTATTGGTGGGGGGGACCCCATTAGTGCTCAGGGCTTGCTCCTGGCTCGGTTCTCAGAGATCACTCCTGCCTGGCAGGCCTCGGAGAACCATATGGGGTGCCGGGGATTGAACCTGGGTCTGTAACATGCAAGGCAAGTGCCCTCCCTGCTGTACCATTGCTCCAGGCCCTGCATCCATTCCCTGACACACCCCAAGTGTGGAACCTCTCGGCCTCCGGGAAACAACGGCCATGCTGCCTACACCCCCAGATCTGTAGCTGTCCTCAGTGCTGTGGTCTCGTGACTTTGGTTTGGGTATTTTGGCAGTGCTGCTCCTAGTTCAGTGCTCCAGGGTCACTCCTGGCAGGTGCTCAGGCCTGCGGCTGGGTCTCACACGGCCTCAGCTCCCCACTCCTCTGTGGCCAGGTATATGTGCTCCTCCGTGTTGCAGAGAGCGCTGGCCGCACCGCTAGTCTGGATCCTGCTGGCCCTCCTGGACGGCAAGTGCTTGGTGTGTGCCTTCAGCTGCTCTGTGGACCCCAAGAAGTTTCTGGACTTTGCCAACATGACCTCCAGCCAGGTGCAGCTCTTCCTGGCCAAAGTGGATGGAGGATGCAAGGAGGATGAGCTGGTCAGGGACAGCCCGGCCCGGAAGGCCATGTCCCGCTACCTGCGGTGGCTGTCACAGGTCATTCAGCCTGCCCTCCCTGGGCCTGGGTGGGTGGGGGGACTGAGGAGGGACAGCGATGTCCTGGGGACCCTCCTGCTGGAGACACACAGGCATGGAACGAGAGGGTCCTGGGGGGTTCCCGTTCAGGACAGGGTTGGGAGGCGCGGGCTCTATGCCATGCATGTCGACATCAGGTGTCCACCCCCTCAGCCATGCTCCCAGGACACTGCAGGGACACAGCTCTGTGTTTCGGGAGGGCCAGGAGGGCTACCAGCTCGCGGCCATCACTCAGGAGAGGGGGAAGGGGAGGCCACACAGTATCAGCTCCAGCATCAGATTCTTCAGAGTTGCCCTCACCCTCCGCCAGACGGCTGCTCCCCGGCTGTATCCTGTGCGACTGCCACCTCAGTTCTCAGCCAGAACCTCAGTTTCCAGTGCCCCCAAGTTCAGATTAGGGGTTCCTTTCTCTGAACTCCCATGTCCCTTGTAGATCCGTCCACGTGACACTTAGAAATGGCAATATTTCTGCTGCTAAAGTGAGCAAAGCCTGGTGTCCATTATCTCCATCAAAATACAGGACAGGGCATGCACAGATGGGACGATACATATGACCCAAAAGCTGGATGAAAAGGTGAATGGACATTGAGGCGGGGTGGGTGGGTGGGTGTGTGTGGGATGGTCGGTTGGATGGATGGTAGATGGGTGGATGGATAGATGGATGGATGGGCAGGAGTGCAGGAAAGGCAAAACTCAGGCTTTCAGCTGAGGCTCTAATTAAAAGATTAACAAGAGGAAAATCATGCAGTAGAAACCTAAAGCAAAGAATGCCATTAAAAGCAATGACTTGGGGCTGGAGTGATAGCACAGCGGGTAGGGCATTTGCCTTGCATGCGGCCAACCCCGGTTCGATTCCCAGCATCCCATATGGTCCCCCGAGCACCACCAGGAATAATTCCTGAGTGCAGAGCCAGGAGTAACTCCTGTTCATTGCTGGGTGTGACCCAGAAAGAAAAAAAAAGCAATGACTTGAAATTCTGGCTTCTGTAGTATCTTCAACAAAGAGTGGCGACTTCAGAGAAGAGATGGGACAAAAGAGAGCAGCTCTGGGTTTTGAAGGGCAGAAACTGTGAAGTCAAACGCATCAGAGAAGCTAGTGGAGTGGTTTCTCTTTTGCTTGCAGAGTAGTGGGTGTTTAAGGTCATGCCTGGCAGTGTGCTGGGACCATTCCTCACTCTGTGCTCAGGAGCGACCCTTGGTGGTGCTCAGGGGACTAGAGGTGGTGCTAAAGATCAGACTCAAGTTAGCCACGTGCAAGGCAAGTTCCCTGACCACCCTTCCGCCCCACAAGATTCTGCTTCAGTAAGAATCTCCGCGAGAATTTACTACAACCTGACTCGAGGCAGAAACGGGGAAAGGTAGAACTTTTTCGATATTTGCTTCTTTGTAACCATCTCTGAGATACTTTGCTTGGATTTGGGTTTTGGTTTTTGTTTGGGGACCCCACCTGGAGGTGCTCAGGGGCTCTTCACAGCTCAGTGCAGGGGTCACTCCCAGTGTGCCTGGTGGGCATGCCGGGGTCAGACCTAGGCTCCCACTGCAAGGCATTTGTTCCAGCCCATTCAGCGATGGTTGGGGAATGGGGTGATGGTTGGAGATGGGGCGATGGTTGGGGGATGGAGCATGTTGGGGAATGGGACACTGGTCGGGGGATGGGTGACTGTTGGGAAATGGGGTGATGGTTTGGGGATGGGATGATGGTTGCTGATAGAGGACATTTGGGGGATGGATGATGGTGGGGAAGGGGATGCTGGTTGGGGAATTTGTTCATGGTTGGGAATGGGCGATGGGGTGACAGTCAGTGTTGAGACAATGGTTGGGGGAGAGCTGCCCGGAGAGGAAATATGATGGGCAGGTCGGGGAGGGATGATTGACTAGATGAACGAATGGGAGGATAGGGATGGACGGGAGGGTGGGTGGAGGTGGTTAACAGGAGTGATGTTCCATGGGCAGATGCAACCATCTGCGAAGGGCTGGACAGGATCCCTAATGGAGAGACCGTGGACACTCAATCACTGCCCACTTGTTCCCCCACCCCCACCCCATCTTGCTTGCCTCCCCACAGGCCATGGGCTGGACCATCACCCTGCTGCTCATTATCCTGGCCTTCCTGACGCGCTGTCTGAGGCCCTGCTTCGACCAGATGGTCTTCCGGCAGCACCGATACTGGAGCAACTACGTGAACCTGGAGCAGAAGCTCTTCGACGAGATGTGCTGCGAGCATGCGCGGGACCTGGCGCACCGCTGCGTGCTGCACTTCTTCCAGAGCATGCAAAGCGAGATGCGGGCGCGGGGCCTGCGCCAGCCTGCTGACCACCCGCCGGCCCAGCCCAGAGACCTGCCCGAGCCCCCGGACGCCGGGTGCACCTGCGCGCAGTCTCCAGCCGTGAGCAAGTGGACCGCCTCCTGAGCACCTGGTGCTCCAGCAAGCCGCCCCTTGGCCTTGCGGGCCCCTCGGGACACTGCGGGGGTGGCCTCAGCCACCGCACGCCCACGGCCGCCCCTGACCCCCTGGGGCCCCAACACACAGAAGTGTAGAGACCTCAGCACCTGACGCCACGCGAAAGGAGCTGGGAGCTGGCTAAAAGGAGGGGCATCCCAGGGCAGCCCAGCACACCCCCCCCCCCCCAGAGAGCTGAGATCCCCACTCTCTATACTGGGGACACGCCAAGGCAGGGCCAGTTGTCCCCGCAAGAGCTGACATCCCCAGTCACGTTTCTGGGCGTGATCTCGTGTACACGAAAGCCGCTGCCCTCACGACTGTGCTGGGTTCAGCTTCTCCCAGGAGAGCAAGTCAGGGGCTGGGGCTGAGTGGGGTCTCCCAGCCCCGGGGAACACTGGTGCTCTGTTCTTGGGGGGGCAAACTGAGGATCAAGAGTCTGAGTAGATCTGCCTTGGGCTCCAGATACAGCTTTTCATGTTTCATAATAATAATAATAAAAATGACACTGGCACCTGCTTTCATGATGTTCCTATGTGGGGGGCGCCGTGCTGACTCCTTCTGTGTCCTGACGCATTGCAGCTCCCAGTGACCTAGTGAAGCGCTGTGGGTTTCTCAGAGATAATTGCAAGTGAGAGACATTTCCTCCGAACACCCTCCGCGGCGCCTCTCCGACAGCCAGCATCTGTAGGTGCCATGCAGGTGGGTGGCACCAGATTAGTGGCCGCTCCGCCTTCGAGCTCATTCTTCTGATGAGCTCCATGTTTTTTTTTTTTTATTAGTGAAGCACCATGAGGTACAGTTGTAGATTTACAAATCTTTGTGCCTGAGTTTCGGTCATACAATGATCAAATACTCATCCCTCCACCAGTGCCCATTTCCCCCCACCCCCCCTCCCACCCTGCCTCTGTGGCAGGGCATTCCCCTTTGTTCTCTCTCTCCTTTTGGGTGTTGTAGTCTGCAAAAGAGGCATTGAGTGGCAATCATGTTCAGTCCATAGTCTACTTTCAACATGCATTTCCCCTCCTGGGAGGATCCTCCAAACACCTTTCATTTGGTGTTCCCTTCTCTATCTGAACTGCCCTTTCCCCTAGAATATCCAGCTGGCCTCTAAGTTATGGAGTAATCCTCCTGGTGTTGATCTCAGCTATTCTTAGGTATTGATCTCATATTTTGTTGCTTTATATCCCCCAGATGAATGCAATTTTTCTATGTCTATCCATCTCTTTGTGACTCATTTCGCTTAGCATGATACTTTCCATATTGTACCACTTGTATGTAAATTTCATGACTTCATCTTTTCTAGGAGCTACATAGTACTCCATTGTGTAGATGTACCAGAGTTTCTTTAACCAGTCATCTGTTCTTGGGCACTCAGGTTTCTTCCAGTTTCTGGCTATTGTAAAGAGTGCTGCAATGAACAAACAAGTGCAGATGTCACTTCGACTACACATTTTTGCCTCTCTGGGGTATATTCCCAGGAGTGGTATCGCTGGGTCAAATGGGAGCTCAATTTCTAATTTTTTGAGAAACGTCCATACTGTTTTCCAAAAGGGCTGAACTAGTCGACAATCCCACCAACAGTGAAGGAGTGTCCCTTTCTCGCCACATCCGTGCCATCATCGGTTGCTTTTGTTCTTTTGAATGTGGGCCAGTCTCTGAGGTGTGAGATGGTATCTCATTGTGGTTTTGATCTGCATCTCCCTGATGATTAATGATGTAGAGCATTTTCTCATGTGCTTTTTTGCCACTCGGATTTCTTCTTTGAGAAAGTTTCTGTTCATTTCATTGCCCCATTTTTGGATGGGGTTGGATGTTTTCTTCTTGTGGAGTTCCACCAGTATTTTGTATATCCTTGTTATCAACCCCTTGTCAGATGTGTATTCGGTGAATATCCTTTCCCATTCTGTAGACTGTCTTTGTATTTTGGTCACTGTTTCTTTGGAGGTGCAGAAGCTTCTTAGTTTAAGATAGTCCCATTTATCTATCTCTGTTTTTACTTGCTTGGCCAGTGGTGTGGCATCTTTGAAAGTACCATTAGCCTCAGTGTCATGGAGGGTTTTGCCAACTTTGTCTTCAATGTACCTTATGGTGTCTGGTCTGATGTTGAGGTCTTTAATCCATTTTCATCTTACTTTTGTACATGGTGTTAGGCAGAGTTCTGAGCCCATTTTTTTGCATGTAGCCGTCCAGTGATGCCAGCACAATTTGTTAAAGAGGCTTTCCTTACTCCACTTCACATTTCTTGCACCTTTATCAAAGATTAGATGATCATATGATTGAGGGGAGATGTCAGTGTATTCAACCCTGTTCCATTGGTCTGCAGTTCTGCTTTTGTTCCAGTACCACGCTGTTTTAATTATTACTGCTTTGTAGTAGAGTTTGAAGTTAGGGAGGTTGATTCCTCCCATTTTCTTTTTCCCAAGAATTGCTTTAGCTATTCGTGGGGGCTTATTGTTCCATATAAATTTCAGGAGTGTTTGCTCCATTTCTTTGAAGAATGTCATGGGTATCCTTATAGGGATTGCATTGAATTTATACAATGCTTTCGGTAGTATTGCCATTTTGACAATGTTAAGTCTCCCGACCCATGAGCAGGGGATATCTTTCCATTTCCTCATGTCCTCTTTTATTTCCTGAAGTAGCGTTTTGTAGTTTTCTTTGTACAGATCCTTTACTTCCTTAGTTAAGCTGATTCCTAGGTACTTGATTTTCTGGGGCACAATTGTGAACGGGATTTTTTTTTATGTTGCTTTCTTCTCTCTCACTGTTTGCGTATAGGAAAGCCATGGACTTTTGTGTATTGATTTTATAGCCTGCAACTTTACTATACGAGTCTATTGTTTCTAGCAGTTTTTTGGTGGAGGTAAATGGGTTCTCTAAGTATAGTAACATATCATCTGCGAATAGTGAGAGCTTGATTTCTTCCTTTCCTACCTGAATGCCCTTAATATCTTTTTCTTGCCTAATCGCTATTGCAAGTACTTCCAGTACTATATTGAACAGCAGTGGAGAGAGTGGGCATCCTTGTCTCATCCCTGATCTTAGAGGGAAGGCTCTCAGTTTTTCCCCATTGAGGATGATGCTTGCTGTAGGCTTGTGGTAGATGGCTTTAACTGTGTTGAGGAAAGTCCCCTCTATACCCACTTTGGCTAGGGTTTTCATCATAAAGGGGTGCTGGACCTTGTCAAATGCTTTCTCTGCATCTATTGATATGATCATATGCTTTTTATCTTTTCTTTTGTTGATATGGTGGATTATGTTGATTGATTTCCGAATGTTGAACCATCCTTGCATCCCTGGGATGAATCCTACTTGGTCATGGTGTATGATCTTTTTGATGAGTAGTTGGATTCTATTTGCTAGTAATTTGTTGAGGATCTTTGCATCTGTGTTCATCAGGGATATCGGCCTGTAATTCTCTTTCTTTGTGGTATCTCTGTCTGCTTTTGATATCAGTGTGATATTCGCTTCGTAGAAACTATTCGGAAGTGTTTTTGATATTTCAATTTCGTGGAAAAGCTTAAAGAGGATTGGGAGTAAGTCTTCTTTAAAGATTTGGAAGAATTCACTAGTGAATCCATCCGGGCCAGGGCTTTTGTGCTTGGGGAGAGGTTTTATTACCATTTCAATTTCCTTGATGGTGATAGGTCTGTTCAGGTATTCCAGGTCTTCTTGGTTCAGCCTTGGGAGTCTGTAGGAGTCTAGGAATTTATCCATTTCCTCGAGGTTTTGATGTTCCGTGGCATAAAGCTTCTCGAAGTACTCCCTGAGGATCCTTTGAATTTCTGTAGTTTCTGTTGTGATGACCCCCTTTTCATTTCTGATTCGGTTTATTAGGGTTTTCTCTCTCCCCTTCTTTGTGAGTTTTGCTAGAGGCTTATCGATCTTGTTAATTTTCTCAAAGAACCAGCTCTTGGTTTCATTGATCTTTCGGATTATTTTTTGGGTTTCCATCTCGTTAATCTCTGCTCTGAGTTTTATTATTTCCTTCCTCCTGTTCGGGTTGTGCTCCTTTTGTTGGTCCTTCTCCAAGCTCTTAAGCTGTGAGGTTAGTTTATTTATGTGGGCTCTCTCCTCCTTTCTGAGGAATGCTTGTAGAGCTATAAACTTTCCTCTTAAGACAGCTTTTGCTGTGTCCCATAAGTTTTGGTAACTCGTGTCCTCATTTTCATTCGTTTCTAGGAATCTTTTGATTTCCTCTTTGATTTCCACTCTAAGCCACTCGTTGTTCAATAGCGCACTGTTTAATTTCCAGGTATTTGATTTAGTTTTCTGTTTTTGTGTGTGATTTACTTCTAATTTAAGTGCATTGTGGTCTGAGAAGATTGTTGATACAATCTCTATCTTCTTAATTTTATGGAGATATGTTTTGTTGCTCAGCATGTGGTCTATCTTGGAGAATGTTCCATGTACACTTGAGAAGAATGTGTATTCAGCCTTTTGAGGATGAAGTGTCCTGTATATATCTACTAAGTCCCTTTCTTCCATTGTTTCCCTCAGATTAAGTATGTCCTTGCTAAGTTTGAGTCTGGTTGATCTATCCAGAGGTGACAAAGCGGTGTTGAAGTCTCCCACTAGTATTGTGTTGCTATTGATGTCTTTTTCCAAATCTATGAGTAGTTGTTTTAAGTACTTTGCTGGTCTCTCATTAGGTGCATATACATTTATTACTGTAAGTTCTTCCTGTTGTACAGATCCTTTGATCACTAAGAAATGGCCTTCACTGTCTCTTATGACCTTCTTCACTCTGAAATCGATGTGGTCTGATATTAAGGTGGCTACCCCAGCTTTTTTATGGGAGCTGTTTGCCTGTAGGATTGTTTTCCAGCCTTTGACTCTGAGTCTGTGTTTGCTTTGACTATTAAGGTGTGTTTCTTGCAGGCAGCAGAATGTTGGGTTCAATTTTCTAATCCATCTAGCCACTCTGTGTCTTTTAATTGGTGCGTTCAGCCCATTGACATTGAGAGAGATTACTGTTATGGGATTTTGTCCCATTGTTCTGTTGAAATTAGGTGTATTTGAGGGGCCTGTCCTGTCTTAAAGTAGCCCATTTAGTTGTACTTGTAACCATGGTCTTGAGTCTATGAAGTTCCTGAGCTGTTGTTTGTCTGTGAAACTGTGTGTTGTTCCTTCTATTATGAATGAGAGTCTCGCTGGGTAAAGTATTTTTGGAGAGGCATTTATTTCATTGAGTTTTCTCACTATGTCCCACCACTGTTTTCGGGTCCTGAGGGTTTCATCAGAAAAATCAGCTGTGAATTTTAAGGATGCTCCTTTGTAAGAGATTTCTTTCTTCGATCTTGCTGCTTTCAGAATTTTGTCTCTGTCTAAAGTTTTGGTCATTTTTATCAGGATGTGTCTTGGGGTATTTTTGTTTGGATTTCTTCTAGCTGGTACCCTTCGGGCCTCCTGAATGTGGTCACAAATTTTCTTCAGCTCTGGAAATGTTGTAGCAATGATGTCTTTGACAGTTTCTTCTTCATCAGGGTTTTCTTCCTGTCCCTCTGGGACTCCAATAATTCTTATGTTACCCCTCTTGGCTTCATCACGATCTTCTCTTGCCATCTGTTCCCGAACTGTGAGTCTCTTTTCCATTTTCTGCTCTTTTCTGGCGAGTCTCTGAACTTCATCTTCAAGCTCACTGATTCTGTTCTCAGCAGCTGTTACTCTGCTTCTGAGGCCTTCCACTGAGATTTTCAATTCGCCTACCAGGGTTTTCAGTCCGACATTTCCGATTGCATTTTTCTCATTTCTGCCTTCAAATCCTCTTGTCTTTTATTGGAATTGCTTTCCATTGTTTCTTTTAGTTCCCTAAGCATCCTAACTAGCTCCCTTCTGAATTCCTTGTCAGAGAGGTTGTCTAATACTACAATACTGTTGGTGTCTTCTGGGCTTGCCTCTTCAATAAGAAAGTTTGGTGGGCTTTTGCATTGCTTTACCATTGTGACCAGTGTGCTTTAGTCCTTCACCTTCACTGTTACTATTCTGGGTGAGTGAGGAGAGAGTTCCCGGATCCCTTCAGCTTTGTTGCCGCGGGATCTGATGTTGCCTCAGTTCCCGTCCTGCGCAGGTCAAGGGTGAAAACCGGCAATTCTAGGGGATCAAGCTAGCTGCGCATTCCCTGGGGGAGTCTCAAGCCGTGGGGCAGGCTGTACCTGGTTGAATGAGGAGAGGCTGCCAGGAGCCGTTCAGTTTTGTTGCCAAAGAATGGGCCTCGGTTCCGTCCAGCACAGATTATACTATTCTCTCTTATAGTGGGAAGGGATTATGGATAAGTTTTTGTCCATGGTAGGCACCCTTCTACGTTTCTGAGTTTGACGTTCTTCTCAGTCAGGCGTTATTCTTTGTTTTATAACAGACATTGAGTGAAACTTTTGGAGGAGGTGCTATTTGGAAATGAACTTATACAGCTGTTTTCAAACAGGTCTTTGTTGGAACTTGAGTAGGCGAGTGGGTTGTTGTTGGATTGCAGTAGAAGAGGTGGGAAATGTTTGGTTGGTATTAGGCAGCAAGTTGTGGGATGGGAGTCCTGAGTGCTTGATGTGAGTGATATAACTGCGGCCGCGTTAGCTGCTGCCCGCCAAGGAGAAGGCCACGCCCACTTTAAGAGGCCACGCCTCTTTCCTGGTGGCCACGCCTGGAGTCTGTCCCAGGCGACACCCACCCAGGATCCTGGAATGGAGGAAGGGTGGTCTACAGTCTCCCCACTGGGCTTCAGGCGGGAATCTGAGGCGCGGCTGGGGGGGTAGGAGCACTTCCCGGCTGGACGCCCCAGACCCACCTGGAGGGGAGGAGCCGAGGGACTGGTTTTCAGTCCCTCGGGAGCTCCATGTTTTAATTCTACTTGGTTTTTCGTTTTTTCTGTGCTCAGGTTCGAGTCAGGACCTCACGCACATGCAGCATAGGTGCTCTATGGCCGATAATTTTTGGTTTGATTTGGTTTAGATGCCACACCTGGTGGCGGTTCTCAGGGCTACCTGTGGTGCAGTGCTTGGAGTCACTGTCAGGAGCAGTGCCGGCCTCTAACACAGAGCAGTCTTCCCAGACCCAGGACCATTTTTCAGATGAGAAAACTGAGGCCTCCGGATGTTGAGTTTCCTGAGGTCTTGGAAGAACTGGAATCAGGGGCTGGAGCAATGACAGCAGCTAAGGCAAGAGGCCGACTTGGGTTCATTCCCCGCCATGTCACATGGTCTCTGGAGTCCCACCGGGAGTGACCCCTGGGCACAAAGCCAGGAGTATGTCTCAACAGCTCTGGGTGTGCTCCCCACCCCCAAATAAATAAATAAATAAATATATATATAAATAAGAGTTGGAACAGGAGCTCTGGCTTGGCCACTACTTGGCCCTCCAGGTTGTTCTGTGCTTGCGCTCATTCTCAGGGCTCTGGTTGGATCCCTGCAGCTTCACCCCAGCTCTGAGGGAGCCCCAGCAAGCTGTGCCCTGGGTTCCTCTTGAAAATGAAAGGACTGATTCGGGCCTCTTGCTGCCACTGCATATGAAGTTATCTGCTTCCTGACCTCAGCACTTTCTGCTTCCCCTCCTCCCCCACCCCCATCCATCTGTCTGGGTTTTGGGCCACACCCAATGGTGCTCAGGACTTCCTCTTAGCTCTGTGCTCAGGATCACTCCTGCTCCTGCTAGGCTAGGGGGACCTTATGGGGTGCCACGAATTGAGCCCCGGTGTGAAGCATGCAAGGCAAATGCCCTTCCTGCTATCCTGTCTCTGCAGCCTCTTTCCACTTTCAAAGTGCCCCACTTCCTTCAGCCAAGGACCACCAAGGCAGAGGGCCAGTTCTGTGCCCTGACACCTGAGAGCTCCTCAGCCCTGCCTGTCCCGCCCCCCAGGCCATCCCCCACCCCAAAGCCTGAGACCAGCCTCTGTGTCCAAGGCTGCCTCTTCCCCAGGGCATACCCAGGGAGTCCTGCTCAGAGGTTAGCACCCTTGTGGGGGTTTCCCTGGGCATGAGGGATGGATCAGAGCTGGGAATCAGCAGGGGGTGGGCTCAGGGGATTCCAGAAAAGCTGCTGCTCGAGAACCTTTGGGCCACAGGCCAGGCCAGAACCACAGTACATCAGGGATAGCACTTGCTTTGTATGGATGACCCCAGTTCTATTCCTGGCATCCCATATGGTCCCCTGACCCCTGCCAGAAGTGAGCCCTGAGCACTGCTGTGTTCTGCACACACACACCCCAACACCATCACAAAAAAAAAAGCACGCACACACACACACAAAATATCTCTGGACCCATTTATGAGTACGGGATATGGGATATGGTTCAGGGACAAGAGTCCTGGGAACATCAGTGTTGAACTCTGCTGGGAAACCAGCATTCAGCCTCTGCGGTTCAGACAGGAAGGACTGGGGCAGATCTGGGCTCCATCCCTCCTTCCCCTCCCTGATGAATGACTCACCACAGGTAATCACATAGGAAATCAAACACCATACCACACACCACATGTACACACATATCACACACACGTACCACATGGACACACATACCACATACACTACATGGACACACATACTACACACATACAACATATATCAAATGAACACACATAAACACATGTACACACATGCCATACACATGCAACACATACTAGAGTTACATAAAAACATACCCATGTACATGCAATAACCACATACATTTACATACCATATATACACACATAAATACATGTATACAGACATATCACACACATACACAAACAACACACACCACATGTATATACTCAGACACCTACCACACACACGACACAAATCACATAAACACACGCATATATACCATAAACCACACATACCACACACAACACCACATATCCACATTCACATGACTATCACTCTCACAAGGAAATCTCACACATACATACCACCACCACATACTCATATACACACACATACACCACTCACAGCCACTCTATACAGAAGTCTCCATACAGACTCATGCACACGCGCGCTCTTGTGCGCGCGCGCACACACACACACACACACACACACACACACACACACACTCCTGCATACACATCCATCCAGCAATTGCCCCCATCAGCACTGTGCAGGCTGGGGTCACCCCAGGTTCTGGTTCCTGGGGCTCAGGCTCCTCCATATTGGCCATCTCTGCTCTGCTGGGCTTAGTCTGCCAGATATTCCTGGCAGTGCGGCCTCCTCCACCCCATCTATCCTGCTTGCAATCAGGACATGCAAATGTTCCATGAGTCCCTAGGGTGGGGCAAGATTTCAGCTAAGAGTTGATAGGAATTGGGCGGTGAGGGACCAGGGAGGCTTGGAGAGGTCTGAGGTCTTCACAGATAAGCGCCCGGTCCTGGGCATGGAGGAAGCTCCGTGACCCATTCATTCAAGCTGCAAGGAAGCGCAAGGGCAGGGAACGGTCACGAACGCTGACAAGCGCCCTTGAATCCTCACGCTGAGCACTTAGGTGGCACTTCCGGCACAAAAGATCCCATGCCAGGGAGCAGGCAGGAGTTGATTCAAGATGAGGCTTGGTTTCAGGGAGCCCACTGCCTCATAGAGGGATGGAGACGGGTTTGGGAAGACTTAGAACCCAGAGCAAAAGGAGGCAGCGAGAGAACTGAGGCCAGCCATGAGCCCCAGAGGTTTAGCACAGGGGCTGGTGATTAGGAGACCCCAGACCCACCTGGCATTGCATGGTCCCCCGAGCACCGCCAGGAGGAACACCAGAGCAGAAACAGGACTAGTCCCCAAGCATTATCAGTGTGGCCCCCAAATCAGGGAAAAAAATTCTTTGTTCTGGGGACTCAGGGGAGGGTTGATTTGAATCTTAGAAAGAAAAAAATGGAGAGAGGGTTTTTGTTTGTTTTTAATAGTGTTTTAAGTTTTGTTTTGGACCACTCTTAGCAGTGTTCAGGACCTGCTCCCAGCTCAGTGCTCGGGGCTTGTTCCCAGGGGTGTCAGATCACAGCTGGGGCTCCTCTGAGGTGTCTCCCCTTGAGTAATCTCCCTGCCCCAGTCTTTTCTTTACATTTCCCCAGCCCTGCACCCAGGTCTATTCTGGTTGGGGATGTTGGGCTTGGGGATTTTGGGGGGTCTTTCTGTTTGTTTATTTGTTTGTTTGTTTGGGTGGTGGGGAGGATTTGGGTGTTGGGCCATACCCAGCTATACTCAGGGGTTATTCCTGGCTTTTCACTCAGGAATTACTCCTGGAAGTGCTCGGAGGGACCATATGGGATGTTGGGGATCGAACCCAGGTTGGCCGTGTGCAAGGCAAGCGCCCTCCCCACTGGACAATCTCTCCAAGTTGAGGGTGTTTTTGCAATGCCTGGGAACCCTCCACTTGGCCGTGGTCTTGCACCCTGTTCACCAGAGGTGTGAGAACAGGAGCTCCCTGAGGTTTGCACACCTGGTGGTGGCCGCACACTCCAGTGACAGAGCCGGAAGGCGCTTGTCTGCACTGTGCTGAGACAGCCCCCGTAGCTGTGTCAACAGGAAGCCCACAGAGTAGAGCAGCCGTCTCTGGGGTCAGTGTCGGGGCCTGAACTCAAGGCCTCATACTCCCAAGTCCTCCCACTGAGCTCATCCCTGGTCCGGGACAGAGTTTGGACAAGTGGAGAGAGAGGAAGGGGAAGGAGACAGGGCCACTGAGCCACAGTCATGGAGGGAACAGGCCGCAGAGGGGCAGACGGATTTCCAAATGCACCCGGAGGATTGCTGGCCTGCCTGGAGGGAGCCCTCACTGCCCCTCACAGCCCAGCGGGGAGCCAGGTCGGAGAGGAAGGTACAGTCCCATCTGACACCAGTGAAGGGTCCTGCCCCAGGGCTGAGGTGCCACTCCAGGGCCCATGGAAAGACCACTGAGCTCTGTGACAGCAGACCCTGTGCCCTGGACACCCCTCAAAGGCATCCCACCCTCTGCAGACCCCAGAGGACATGCTTTCAGAACTCCAGGTCTCTCGGCCACCCTCCCTCCGTCCACCTCTACTGCCCAACCCAGGAGGGGAACCAGGTCACTGCACTTGGGACTGAGGCACATCAGTGACCCTGGCGGCCCTGCCGACAGAGGTGCCCCATCCTCGGCAGAGTCTAGGTGCTGAGACAGAAGTGAGGGTCTCCCAGTTATGAGGAAGTGGCTCCAGGAAGCACCAGGAGAGAATGGATTTGGTGGGGGGGGAGTGAGAGAGACAAAGGGGGAGACATGCTCGGGAACCCCGAGTGTCATCCAGAGCCAAGAGAGCTTGTTCCTACTCTCCGCATTTGCTCTCCCCACACGCATGTGCCCCTGGCCGTGGAGGTTCGAGCTGACCCGACGGTGGGCACCAAGGCCCCAGGGGTGGGCAGAGAAAGAGCAGGGAACGCTGCGAGAGAGGGGGTGGGCTTCTGAGCCAGACTCAGTCCTGGTCCCACTAAGCCTGCAGCAGAGGCTGGAGTGGTACGGGGTGTGGGGAATATTGGGGGCATTGCTGCTCAGTGCCCCAGTAATCAGGCCCTCCCCCCCCCCCCCGGGTGTCCAGGGAACAGAGGGCAGCTGCCAGATCCTACTAAGGCAAATGTTTATGCAGCCTGGAAGCCCATCTTGCTGATGACCGCTGCCTCTGCCAACACGTGGATCTTTGGGTGCGCCCAGAGCTGCAGGTGGGCCGCCCACCCAGGCTCACCCAGGCAAATAGGGCATTTCCCTGCGGGTCTGGCCGCTCCCCGGGGGCCCCCTTTGCATACTGCTTTTCCTGGCTTGCTTGGTTTCTGGGAATCAAGGGGCCCCCCAGCATCCGAGTGACTGTGTGGCTCCCTGTTTTCTGCCCACATGCAGAAGGGCCTTGGAGATGCTGGAGAGGACAGAATCAGGCAGGCCAAGACCCCCGGGAGAAGGGAGAAGGGGACCCCGAATCCTCCTGATCTCCAGAACCAGAACTCACGACTCTTACCTGCAACAGAAGCTCTATGCTTTTATGACTTGATTAAGGCCCTGGCAGTGGGGAGTCACTCCTGGCTGCTCCCGGGGGAACCCCAGGAATCCCAACCATCCTAAAGAGAACCTTGGAGATTCTGGAGAGCTCGTACGGGGACTAAGGCACTTATTTGCCTTGCATGCATGCAACTGACCTGTTTGGTTCCCAGCACCAGACCTGGTGCCCTAAGCACTGTCAGGGGTCACTCCTGAGCACAGAGCCGGGAATAGCCCCCAGAGCACTACCGAGTATGATTTCCCCCAAAAAACATACTAAGACAGGTAGGAGGCCAGACTCAGAGCTATGGCGCTGGAGCAGAGGCTGGAGCAGAGCAGTGCCTGGGGCCAGAGGCAGGGGATCCTCTGGAAGCTGGCCAGGGCACATGGGTACCCTGCTCAGGTCCTAAAGGTCAACCTCCCTAACTCCCATATATTCAGCCTCCCATGAGAACATCCCCACAGAACTATGAGGAGGACGTTCTGGGGGTGAAGAAATGTTCTTCAACTATTCAGTGTGAAACCAAGTCGGTGAGACATTTGAAACTTTTTTTCTTTGCTTTTTGAGTCACACCCAGCAATGCACAGGGATTACTCCTGGCTCTACATTTAGGAGTTACCCCTGGTGGTGCTCAGGGGACCATATGGGATGCTGGGAATCAAACCCAGGTCAGCCTAGTGCAAGGCAAACGCCCTACTCGCTGTGCTATTGCTCCAGCCCCTGAAACTAATTTTTACCACTGATTCAAGATTTAAAACTGCCTGAAGAATTGGACTGGAGTGATAGTACAGTGAGTAGGACACTTGCCTGCCACATGGCAGAACTGGCATCCCTTCCATAAGGGATAAGCACTGCCAGGAAGGATTCCTAAGTGCAGAGCCAGGAGAAAGCCCTGAGCATTGCTGGGTGTGCGCCCCCTCACCACAAAGGAAGGAAGGAAGGAAGGAAGGAAGGAAGGAAGGAAGGAAGGAAGGAAAGAAAACAACAGCACGAAAGTTAATGGGCAAGTTGTGATGGGCTCAGACGCAGAACTCAGGGCTCACTGGTATGAGGCTTGGAGTTCACACCCCAGCACCACACACGCACCACACACACACACACACACACACACACTCTCTCTCTCTCTCTCTCTCACACACACACACACACACACACACACGATTCTAGGGCTCACCGTTTTCATTCAATAACTGTAATAAAGTCCTCATGAATCTCAGAATAATACAATTCAACCCCTTCTATCATTTTACTTTATTGATTTGTGGGGGGGGGGGGGCGGGGATAGTGACTGGGGCAGTGCTCAGAGCTATTTCTAGCTGCTCAGGAATGCTTCCTGGTAGAGTGCTTAGGGAACCATGCTTGGTGACAGTGATTGACCCTGGGTCAGCCAGATGCAAAGCAAGTGTCTAATCCCTGTACCATCTCCCTGTCCCTGTTGCTGTTATTGACAAATCATGTTGACGCTAGAAATCGCAGCAAACGTCTGAGGCCAGTGCTGGTGCCCCTTAGCCCATGTGGGTGTCTCTGAGCACTGCCCCTTCCCTGAGTGCCAGCCTCTCCCCGTGGTTTAGTCCCGTGTCAGGTGCATGGCGCTGCCACAGATGTCCAGGGCGGCCATCTCTGTGGTGGGACACTTCTCCCACTCTCCTGGGGAGCCCCCAACAAAGTCCTCCAGCAGTCACCAGCCTTAGGACCCCTGGAGCCTTTAGCCTGTTGCAGGCCAAGGGGGACAACTGTCCTCCCAGCTCCGCGCTGAGCTTTCCACCCAGACCAGGACAGGGGAGAAAGAGCAGAACCGCTCCCTGCCCTGCCCTCAAGCCCAGCTGCCACCTAGCCAGGTCCAAACCCGTTTCTCTACCTCCCACCTTGTGTGTCTCTCCCCAAGTCCGTCCACCCATCTCAGCACTGTCCACAGGGTCATACCCCGTCAGGGCTGGCACTGGCCCTACATGGGGTGCCCAGCCCCTCACTGTTTTCTCAGCAGCACAGACTTGACCCTCAAGGTGGGCACGTGCCCGCCAAACATGCTGCACCGCACACAGCCCCACGAGGGAAGCTCCCTCCAGGACCTCGTCTGCAATCTCACCCAGGATCTCATCTGGGATCTCGTCTCGGATCTTGCCTGGGATCTTGTCCAGGACGGCCCAGAGACGCAGATCTGACCTGCTTTTCAGGCATGCTGTCCCTTTAACCCCAACCCCGCAGCCCTTTCACTCTTCCCTCTTTCATCTGCCCATCACCCCTGCCCGCGTTCCGGTCTGCGTCTGTAGAGATGCCAGAAGCCCAGGGTCCAGGTGTGGAACCCACAGCCCCACCGCCTTAGCTTTTGGTCTGGGGCCATCGAGGCGAGAGTGGAGCCAGCAGGGGCTGTGTGGGCGCTGGGCAGAGAGGCTCCTCCCAGGTTCGAAATCTCTGACTCCAGAGCCTGGGCTTTTCCTCTATGCATGTCTCATTCTTAGTCTAACTCCACGTCGATCCTTACTGTGCTCAGGGCCACCACCACCATTATTGCCTTCCCCATGTCTCCATCTCCACCACCACCATCCCTTCCACAAAGAGGACCATTCCCACCACCTCCAGCTCCATCCCCACCTCCAGCACCTTCTTCATCACCATCACCATCCTCACCTCCATCTCCATCCTCACCTCCATCTCCATCTCCATCCCCACCTCCATCTCCATCCCCATCACCACCAGTTCCATCCCCAACAGCAACACACCATCCCACCACCTCCACCAGCCCCACCATCACCTCCATCCTCACCCCCACTGCCAGCACCATCTTCCCACCATCAGTCCCCCGCCCCCCCCCACCACCATTATCACTCCCAGTCCAGCCACCCTCACAACCAGCACCCCACCAGCACACCGAGACTGTGTGACCTGGCAGGAGCCCCTGAGACCCACAGACAGCAGAGCAGGCTGCTTCCCTAGCTCCCGTTGGGGCTGTGCCAGCCTCTCCTTCCACACACGCCCGCCAACCCCCCTGAATTGCTCCCCACCAGGCGTGGCCCGAGGCTTCCTGGCCGGAGGCAGCTGCAGAGGGAGAGAAAGCAGCCAGAGGCTGGGACAGGGAGGGCCACGCCCTGGGCACCCCCACGCCACCCTCCCGCCAGAATCTCACAGACGCTCCCGCCCCGGCCCCAAGCCACCCGTCTCCGCCATGCGGTGGATGCCCAGGGGACTGCTCGCAGGGCCAGCGCCGAGGTGGGTGGCAGGGGACCACTATGGACAAGTTCCGGATGATCTTCCAGTTCCTGCAGTCCAACCAGGAGTCCTTCATGAACGGCATCTGCGGCATCCTGGCCCTGGCCAGCGCCCAGATATACAATGCCTTTGACTTCAACTGCCCCTGCCTGCCGGGCTACAATGCGGCCTACAGCGCGGGCATCCTGCTGGCCCCACCGCTGGTGCTCTTCCTGCTGGGCCTGGTGCTCAACAACAATGTGTCCATGTTGGCCGAGGACTGGAAGCGACCACCGGGTCGTCGCGCCAAAGACCCCGCCATGTTGCGCTACATGTTCTGCTCCATGGCCCAGCGCGCCCTCATTGCGCCCGTCGTCTGGGTGGCCGTCACCCTGCTCGACGGCAAGTGCTTCCTCTGCGGCTTCTGCACCGCGGTGCCCGTGACTGCACTAGGCAATGGCAGCCTGGCCCTCGGCCTGCCTGCACCCGAGCTCGCCCGCCTGCTGGCCCGGGTGCCCTGCCCCGAGATCTACGACGGGGACTGGCTGCTGGCGCGAGAGGTGGCCGTGCGCTACCTACGCTGCATCTCCCAGGTGAGGGGGTGCCGGGGCCTGGGTCCCCCTGAGCTCTGGAGGGGGTCTAAGTCCCTACCCTGCCCAGTGCAGGGAGAGAGCCCCGCGGTCAAGGCTTCTACATGCAGGGACCTGAGTTCAAATTTCAACACCATGTGTTCTCCCCAAAGACTTCTGGGGTGGTGCTGGGAACCCCCAGCCTGAGCAGTATCTCTGGGCCTAGAGCATTAAACTTTCAGGCCCGATTGGGCAAGTACTGCTGAAAAAGGCTCCTGGGGTCCTGAGCATTGCATAGGACCGCCACAGAACATGGACATCTGTCATTTGTACGTCTGTAGAGCCTCCTTGGGCATGGTTTCCCACAGATGGAGCTCTGAGGGGCACAGACTCATTTTCCCAGCCGAGGCTCTGTGGTGTGTGTGTGTGTGTGTGTGTGTGTGTGTGTGTGTGTGTGGTGCTAGGGGTCTCACGCATGCAAGGTAATTTTGTTTTCTTTCTTTCTACCTTCTTTCTTTTTTTATGTGTGTGTGTGTCTTGTTTGTTTGTTTGGGGGGCCACACCTGACAATGCTCAGAGGTTACTCCTCACTCTGCGCTCAGGGATCACTCCTAGAGCTGCTCAGGAGTCCAAATGGGAGGCTGGGGATAGAATCTGGGCTGGCCATGTTCAAGGCAAGCGACCAGCCTGCTGTACTATCTCTCTGGCCCAGGATAACTTCTCTGCACCACCTCGCTGGCCCAGAGTCCAGCTGCTGAGAGCCGGGCTGTCTCCCCTGGGCTTGCGCCCTCCAGGACACATGCCGGGCGGCCTCTGTCCAAGGCAGGCTGTCTGTCCTGGGGCCCAGCCGAGCCCGCAGCACATGCGCACTCTTGAGCCAGGAATTTGCATTCTATCCCCTCCTGGGCCTGGCGGAGAGGCACATGGGTGGCTGGGCTGTTTGGGAACATTTCCCTGGCAAATGCCCCCAGCTGGTGCCTCGCTGCTTGGGGGGTGGGGGTGGGCACTGAGGGCCTGAGGGCCCCTCCAGGGAAGGCCTAGATATTGTGGCACCATCAATGCAAGGGCAAGGGGTCCACCGAGGGGAAATCCAGGCTCAGCCTCCCCAGCCCCCTCCCACATCCTCTCCCTCTGACCCCCCTTCCTCTCAGCCCCTCATGAATGGGAGGACAGGAACCTGGGGGTGTCAGAGGAGGATGTGGGGGACTGGACCTGCCTGCAGGAGCTTGAAGAGCATGTTTGCAATGTGAGAGTCAAAGCCAGACCCCCCTCTCTCTCCTGTGTTGCCTGCACCAGCATCCAGACACCCCACATGAACCCCACAGTCTGAGGGTGCACCCCAAACTCTGCTTTCCTGAGCAGCTAGCACTTCCTCTCTCATGGGGGTCCCCCAGGTCCTCCTGGCATTAGACCCAGAAAGCACCAGTGAACAGTGCCCGGAAGGCTGCCTGGCCCCTCACACATTTCAGTGGGTTGACTTACAAATCCCATCTGAGGGGTGGGAATGACTGTACAATGGATAGAGTGCTTTCCTTGCACAAAATTGACCCAGGCTCGAACATAAAGTAACAAAATAGGAGACTAACACCCAAGAGTGGCCGAGATTAGTACCAAGAGTTTTGCTGCATGGCTTGGAGGCCAGCCACACATTCTAGGGAAAAGGAAGCTCAGATAGAGAAAGGAGCACCAAATAAAGGGTGTTGGGAGGATACTCCCAGGATGGGAGAAGCATGCTGAAAGTAGACTATAGACCAAACATGATTGCCACTCAATGCCTCTTTTACAAACCACAACACCCAAAAGGAGAGAGAGAACAAAAGGGAATGCTCTGCCACAGAGGCAGAGTGGGATTGGGGAGTGGGGGTGGAAGGGATACTGGGATCCGTGGTGGTGGAAAATGGGCACTGGTGGAGGAATGGGTGTTAGATCATTGTATAATTGAAACCCAAGCACAAAAATTTGTAAATCTACAACTGTACCTCATGGTGTTTCACTAATAAAAATTTAAAAAAAACAAACTGACCCAGGCTCAATCCCCAACACCTCACATGGTCCCCAGAGCCTGCCAGGATTGATCCCTGAGGGCAGAAATCAGGAGCAAGCCCTGACCACTGCTGGGTGTGACTCAAAGACAAAAAAACAAATTCTACTTAAGATTAGTTGGTTTCATCTGAACTCCAGAAATTTTCTTTTAATTGAGTTTAATTTAAGTTTTAAATCTTTTTAATGGATCACTGTGAGATACAGTTACAGGAAGTTCACAAACTTCCGTGTGAGTTCTAGAAATTTTCACATATAAATTAGATTCCCGGCTAATAAGAAAATGCGGGTCCATTCAGGCCTGTCAGACAGAGGAGAGGACAAAGCCCGATAGAAGTTTGGGGCCCGCCTAGTCCTCTGGGCCCACAGGGCCACATCTGCACATACCAGGGGTGGGGAGTAGCCCCGAGCCATGCCTGCTGGCTGTCCCCCTCCCGCAGGCCCTGGGCTGGTCCTTCGTGCTGCTGACCACGCTGCTGGTCTTCGCGGTGCGCTCCATGCGGCCCTGCTTCACCCAGGCGGCCTTCCTCAAGAGCAAGTACTGGTCCCACTACATCGACATCGAGCGAAAGCTCTTCGATGAGACGTGCACGGAGCACGCCAAGGCCTTCGCCAATGGAGTCAGGGGTGTTAGGGGGGCTTTGATGGAACCCCCATGAGTGGTCTGAATGTGCCCCCTATTCATAATTTAGCTCTGACCACCCCTAACGGTGCTCAGCTGTTATGAGGGCAGGACCTGCACCTCTCGAGGCCATGGAAAGAGCCTGCAGCCTCTTCAAGGCCATGACCCACGACTTGGAGCTGGGTCACTCCCACGGGGCGCTGGCCCCCGCCAGCCCAACAGCGGTGGCGGCCCAGCCAGCCCCGACGGGGCCAAGGAGGAGAGGGAGAAGCTACGGGGCATCACGGACCAGGGCGCCGTCAACAGGCTGCTCACCAGCTGGCACAAATGCAAACCACCGCTGAGCCTGGGCCAGGACGAGCCACTGATGGGCAACGCCTAGGTTGCAGGCGGCCCCCGGGCTCCCCGCAGGGAGGTGGCCACCTACATCAGCAAGGTGTGAGCCCGGCCGGGAAAGAGGCGGGCACGTGGGTGCAGGCTCCCCAGACCCCCTGGCATGGGCATCGCCCCCCCCGCCATGTCCATGAAAGGACCTGTCCAGACCCTCACTGAGGAGGCTTCTGGGCCGCTGGTGCCAAAAGCAGTATTAGCAAGAATGACCCAGGCGTGGCTGGGAAGACCAGTGTGCACTGCCGGCTCCCAGACCCTTCCTCCCCAGCTCACCATCTCATAGAACCTGCTGATTGCAGTGTCTGCACCACCCCAGTGTTGGTGAAGCCCCACGCCCTCGGCTCTGCTCAGGGAGCTGGGGGTGTATCTGGAACAGGAACCCCGTGCTCTACTGGGCCTCGAGAGAAGCTGGCAGCTCACAGCAGACCTGATGAACCAACTCAGAACCTCAGGGGTGACAGGTGGTGAGGCCAAGTGCCCGATTCAGGGGCACTCAGGAGAAGCCAAAGTGTGGCCCCAGGAAGGCCACGTGGGGCCACAGCACCAGGCCCAGAGAGCAGCCTCTGCCCCAGGGCCCCTGACCCTGATTGCCTCTCCTGTCCAACCCAGAGGCGGCAGGCTGTTGCCATGGCCTTGAGAGGTGCCGGTCCTGCCCTCATAACAGCTGAGCACCGTTAGGGGTGGTCAGAGCGAAATTATGAATAGGGGGCACATTCAGACCACTCATGGGGGTTCCTTCAAAGCCCCCCTAACACCCCTGACTCCATAGGTCTTGACCCCATAGAAACAGAAGCTATAGGCCAGGAGAGTAGTTCAGATAAGACAATTACCCTTTACACTGTCAATCCGGGTTAAATCCCTGGCACCACAGAGGTCCTCTGAGTCCTGCCAGGAGTGATCCCTAAGCACAGCCTGCTGTGACCCCAAAACCAAACAAACAAAAGGATCAGAAGTCAAATAGCCCCCTTTCCTCATGATCCTGCAGGGGAAAGGGGCTCTAACTCAGAGGCTCCGAGTTGGGGTGTGTGGAGGGAGGTTGCTCAGACGGAGTTTCAGTGCCAGGACGAGCCAGATGATTCAGCATAGGCTCTATGGCTTCAAACTGTGTCCCCAGGGTGTTTCCTGAGCCTCAGTTTCCCCTCCAGTCAGAGGGCCGAGGACAGGGTGCCGCACTCCCCTCTGAGGGGCACCATTCACTCCTCTCTCTCTCTACCCACCTACGGGAGGACCCAGAAGCTCAAGCTGTCCTGAGGGATGAACTTGAGGGAGAAGAGGGGCTTCCTCCACCCCAGAGGAAGGAAGCCCCGAGCCATGCCTGCTGACTGTCCCCCTCCCGCCACCCACCAACTCCCTCCTGGCCCAGGGTCCCACATTTCTAATGTCCTTGAAACCCCAGTCTTGCTCATCAGTGAACCCAAGTCGCTCCGTGGCAGTGTTGTGCTTGTTTTTCTTTTGATGTGTTAGGGTTGACCCCGGAACCTCATACATGCAGGTTAGTTTGACGATTCCCGTGCTTCCTTCTGTGTACCCGCCCCCATCCCACCGTTCCCCTTCTGAGACCCCCAACTCCTTCCTTTAATTACTGGGAGAAGGGGGGTCCCTATTAGCTGATGTGGGATGGGACGGAGGGTGGAGGGTTCTGCCGGGGCGGGGAGCCCGTGCTTAGGGGAGGGCTCAGAACACTGAGGAGACAGCTCAGAGGCCTGAACAGCCCAGGGGCCCACCCCCCCCCCACCCCGTCTCTTGAGCGTTTGCTGGAGCATGTCCAGAGCGCTGTGCTGCAGTAGCCCTTATGGCCCAGAAACAAAAATAAAAATGCAGAAATACCAGGAGAAGTACAAGGAGACCCTGGGCTTGATCCCCGATAGCGCCACACTCCAAGGGAGAAGCAAATAGAAGTCAGCAGTCTGTTGGTGTGTGGAAGTGGGGTGGGCCAAAGAGCCCTCAGGGGGAAAAGCCATCCTCCTGGAATTGGGGGCACCAAAGTACAGAAAAGGCATGATGGCGTCAGGCAGAGCTGAGGCCAAGCCCCAGAGCCCAAAGACTTATAGAGATCGATGAGCCCCCCCCGAGTGAGTCTCTGGAAGTGGAGATGAAAGGTCTGCTCTGTCCCTCAGCATTATGTTCAAAGGGAAGGAGACAGAATCTGGAATTGTATTCCGTAGGATCTTAAAAATAAACACTGGGAGCATGGTACTGGAACAAAGGCAGAACTGCAGACCAATGGAACAGGGTCGAATACACTGACATCTCCCCTCAATCATATGATCATCTAATCTTTGATAAAGGTGCAAGTAATGTGAAGTGGAGTAAGGAAAGCCTCTTTAAAAAATTGTGCTGGCATCACTGGACGGCTACATGCAAAAAAATGGGCTCAGAACTCTGCCTAACACCATGTACAAAAGTAAGATCAAAATGGATTAAAGACCTCAACATCAGACCAGAAACCATAAGGTACATTGAAGACAAAGTTGGCAAAACCCTCCATGACACTGAAGCTAATGGTATCTTCAAAGATGCCACACCACTGGCCGAGCAAGTGAAAACAGAGATAGATAAATGGGACTATCTTAAACGAAGAAGCTTCTGCACCTCCAAAGAAACAGTGACCAAAATACAAAGACAGTCTACAGAATGGGAAAGGATATTCGCCGAATACACATCTGACAAGTGGTTGATATCCAGGATATACAAAATACTGGTTGAACTCCACAAGAAGAAAACATCCAACCCCATCCAAAAACGGGGCAATGAAATGAACAGAAACTTTCTCAAAGAAGAAATCCGAATGGCAAAAAAGCACATGAGAAAATGCTCTACATCATTAATCATCAGGGAGATGCAGATCAAAACCACAATGAGATACCATCTCACACCTCAGAGACTGGCCCACATTCAAAAGAACAAAAGCAAAGATGCTGGCGCGGATGTGGTGAGAAAGGGACACTCCTTCAATGTTGGTGGGAATGTCGACTGGTTCAGCCCTTCTGGAAAACAGTATGGACGATTCTCAAAAAATTAGAAATTGAGCTCCCATTTGACCCAGCAATACCACTCCTGGGAATATATCCCAGAGAGGCAAAAATGTATAGTCGAAGTGACATCTGCACTTGTTTGTTCATTGCAGCACTCTTTACAATAGCCAGAAACTGGAAGAAACCTGAATACCCAAGAACAGATGACTGGTAAAGAAACTTTGGTACATCTACACAATGAGTACTATGTAGCTGTTAGAAAAGATGAAGTCATGAAATTTACATACAAGTGGTACAACATGGAAAGTATCATGCTAAGCAAAATGAGTCAGAAAGAGAGGGATAGACATTGAAAGATTGCATTCATCTGGGGGATATAAAGTAACAAAATATGAGATTAATACCCAAGAATAGTTGAAATCAGCACCAGGAGGATTACTTCATAGCTTAGTGGCCAGCCAGGCATTCTAGGGGAAAGGGCAGCTCAGATAGAGAAGGGAACACCAAATAAAGGGTGTTTGGAGGATCCTCCCAGGAGGGGAGATGCATGTCGAAAGTAGACTATGGACTGAACATGTTTGCCACTCAATGCCTTTTTTGCAGACCACAACACCCAAAAGGAGAGAGAGAACACAGGGGATTGCCCTGCCACAGAGGCAGGGGGGGACGGACGGAATGGGGGTTGCGGGGATATTATCCATGGTGGTAGAAAAGGGGCACTGGTGGAGGGATGGGTATCCCATTGTATAATCAAAACCCAAGCACAAAAAATTGTAAATCTACAACTGTACCTCATTGTGTTTCACTAATAAAAAAAAAAAAGAAGAAAAAAAAATAAACACTGGGGCCTGGTGCAATAGCACAGTGGGTAGGGTGTTTGCCTTGCATGCCGCCGACCCAGGTTCGATTCCCAGCATCCCAGATGGTCCCCTGAGAACCTCCAGGAGTAATTCCTGAGTGCACGAGCCAGGGGTAACCCCTGTGCATCACCAGGTAAAAAATATAAACAGTTGCTGGAGAGATAGTACAGCAGGTCTTGCATATGGCTGACCTCTTGTCTTGCATATGGCTGACCTGGGTTTGATCCGGCCACCACATAGGCCAGGGATGATCCTTGAGAGAAAAAAAAAAAAGGCAAGGAGTCAGTTGGATGTGGGAAGAAAAAAAAAACCACCCTGCTCCAAATCCACCCACCAACTCCCTCCTGGCCCAGGGTCCCACATTCTGAAGTTCCCACCCAGCACTCCTGAGATTTGGGTTCAACTTTTGGTTTGTTTTTTTGGGGGAGAAATGGCCGCTCCAGTTGTGCTCAGGGGTTACTTTCAGCTTGGTGCTCAGGGGTGGCTCCCGGAGATGGCTGTGGGACCATGCAGAGCAAGCAGTGCTGAGGACTGGACCCCAGGACTCCTGCAAAACCTGCCCCTCAGCTCATCCAGCAAACACACGTCTCCTAGACCCTCAAGTGCTGGTTTTTGTTTGTTTTCCCTGCACCTAAGATTTTTACCACCTTAGTTATAAGACCCTGATCATACCCAGCTCAGGGGACTAATTATGATGCCAGGGGTTGAATCCCTGGGTGATCCTGTAGGAGACAAGTGCCCACCCGCTGTATTATCTCTCAGATCCCTCAACCTGAGGTCTGAAATAACACCAGAGTTAGCTGGAACTGGGGTGCGATCTCCTGGGAAAATGAATCAGCCAGGAAGGACAGGGAGAGGAAGAAAGTTTTGCCCTCACAAGCACACCCTGCTCCCCACCCTCCCCCCTGCCAATTTCCCAACTCGGGGCCGCCATGTACGTCATCAGTCGGCTGGCCCTCCTCTTTTCTGGAACAAAAGTTTCTGAAGCCACCCAGATCCAGCACAGAAGCAAAGCAGGAAGGCGAGGACACTGCCGAAGGCCTCCACAACCCAGGCCACCTGTCCTGTCCGGGAGCTCTCGGTAAGCAAGTCGCCAGTTGACCTAGAGCAGTCAGGTTGGTCCTCCCTTCCAACCCCCTGGTTTTTTTTTTGGAGAAATCTGGAGGTTCCCCTTGCTGGCCTGGGATGTTGTCTCAGAAGAGGACCTGGTTCCTCCTCAGTTTCCCCCACCAGTGGCCTCTGGAACCCTACTTGGGCACTTTGCACCCAGAGTCTGTGCTCCCGGGAGCCTGAAAGCCAAGAAGGGCTGAGGTGGAGTGAAGGGTCTGGCGGACTCCAGCTCTGGCATCCCCACAAACTCCCTTTTCTGGGAAACAGACCACCCACCTTCCATCAGGATGAGGGGTCCGATCTCTCCCCGACAGTGAGTTAAGCGCCCGGGCCCGTCTGGAAGTCTTGGCAGTAAGCAGACGGGGCGCACGTATAGAGAGGGACCCCCTTGGGGCAACTCTGGGTGATACCCTACCTGTCTGCTCCCCACCCCACAACCTGAGGACTTTGTTTTTTCCTCACAGAGATGGAGAGAATGATGGGGAGACAGGGAATAGAAGGTTCCCTAGGCCCTCCGCGTGAGCAAAGAATAAGGTCAGCAGAGACGGAAAATTCACTTCACCAACCACCCAAGCCTCCTTAGATCGTGCTCAAAAGGCCTGCCAGGGCACCTCCACATTTGCAGTTTGCAGGGGAGGAGGGTGAACCCAGGTCTTCACAGGGAAGAGGCCTGAGCTCTACCTCAAAGCCAAATCCCCCACTCCATGCTCCAGTTCTTCCTGGGGGTATCTCCTGCTCTTTGCAATGGAGAGAATGGCCCCTTCTGGCCGACCCTTGGAGCTTACCCTGGGACTTGGGTTCAGAACAGACATTCTTTTTTTTTTTTTTAAATGATGTGGGAGTACTGCTATTTTTGCAGTCATTGATTAAGTTGATTGAATTGGGCATAAAGTACACATTACTTTTTTTTTTAATTGTATCACCGTGAGATAGTTACAAAGCTTTCACATTTGGGACTCAGCCATATGGTGACGGAACACCCATTCCTCCACCAGTGCACATATTCCATCACCCACATCCCAGTCCTCACCCTGCCTCTATGGCAGACAATTTCCCCAATACTTTCTCTCTAATTTTGGGCATTATGTTTTGCTTGAAATTTCCCACCACCATTCAAGCCTGTCTGCCAGGGGCAGAAGCTAGATAAATTATTTTCCATTGCTCATTTTGAATATCATGAGAGCTGGCATGGCCGCGATTGTAAATGGAAATTTCTAGATTGGAAACGGTTGAGTTCCAAAGACATCTCTGTAGGGCACTCATCCATTTTGGGATTCAGTGGGGCCTTTCTGGGCCAGGTCCCTTGGTGCGTTAAGATGGCACCTGGAAGCAAATTGTGAACATGACTTCCAGTCTTTGGGCAGGTGGGGACCCGGGCGGTTTGGCCTGGGTCCTTTGCCACCATGTGACCTGCAGTAGTCCTGGAACCCACACACCTGGGCCTTGCTTGTGGAAGCTTTTGGTCACCGGGTTTCCATATGGAATAGGCGGGGAGAGAAAACAAGCTCCGTCTGGGGTGTCCCGGTGAAATTGGCTCGGTATGGGGCCCAGAGAGGTCTCCAGCACTGTTGTTCCTTCTGGGACTTGCTGCTTTGTCACTGGGCCAGGGCTGTTGACGCGCTCAGATGGCTCCCGGAGGTAAATTGTGGGCCTGACAGCCAGTGAGTAGACATGCTTCTGCCTCCTGCTTTCCTACAGGAGGTGCCCAGCAGCCACCACCGTGAACAGGAGAGCCCAGCCCAGCCGTGCTGCCAAGTGCCCGCCAGCCTGCACCTCGTCCTAGTGCAGCCCTTGCCCTGACACCATGGCTAACCCCAGCGTACGCTTCCTGTCATTCTTATTCAAGAGTAATGATTTGGTGAGCTTAAATGGGCTAGTGGCCCTGGTCACTACGAGTGGCCAGGAGCTATTCTCCTTGTTTGCCTTCCACTGTCCATGCACACCAGGGTTGAACTTCCAGTACGGGCTGATGACCATCGGGGGGCCCGCCTTGGTGTTCTTCTTCATCAGCATCATCCTCAACAACCAAACCAGGAACCTGGTGGCCGAGTGGCGGTGCCACAAGACCAAGAAATGCTCAATCATCACAACCTTCCTCCTCCTAAAGTCCATCCTAGTCCGTGCTCTCGTGGCCCCAGTCACCTGGTTGGTCATCTCCCTGCTGCGCGGGGAGGCTTATGTCTGCACATTCAGCGAGTTCGTGGACCCGTCCTCGCTCATGGCTGGGGAAGAGAGCTTTCCTCTCTCCCATGCCACGTGGGTCCTGGCCAGGTTCCCTTGCAGGGAGGGCCCTGCCAACCTGTCCGACTTCCGGGAGGAGGTGAGCCGGAGGCTGAACTATGAGTCTCAGGTAAGGCTCTGCTGATTGATCCTCATCCCTTTCCCTGTGAGGTATATGTGTGGACTGGTGGGAGAGGGTTGGGGGAGATCAGTGCCCAGGCAGGAAATTATCCTTCAGGAAAACTCCAAACCTGGGTCCCGTAATCAGTGACAGACATGATTCTTGGTGTGATAAGAATCATTTCCAGTTTCAAATAGAAGAGTTGTGTTCATTTTTGCAGTGCTGGGGGTGGAACCCAGACACACACTTGCAAGGAAAGTGCTCTATTGCTAAGTCATTTTCCAGTCATTTTCTAGCCCCTCCAGATAAGAATTTTGATGTTTTGGGTTTTGTTCCAACCCAATAGAACTCACAAATGCTTAAAACTTAACTAGCGTTCGTCTTAGTTAGGGAAGGGGGAGACAGGAAGAGGGAGAGAAACAGTCCGGCGTTCAAGGGGAACAGGTGCAAAGGGGAGAGAGCTGACCCCAAGGTCAAAGAAAGGAATCACACATTCCAGCTGGGATGCAGCAGGCCGGACTGGGAGGCCCCTACTTGCTCTCGCAAAGTTCCCACAAACTGCCCCGATTTGAGGTTTTCCATGCAGATAAGAGTCTGTTGCAAGGGGCAGAGTGATCGTACAGCAATGAGGGTGTTTGCCTTGCACATGGGAGCCTTAATTTGATCCCCGGCATCCCATATGGTACCCAGAGCACCACGGGTGTGATCCAAAACAAAAAGAGGAAACAAAACAAAATGAGTCTGTTGTGAGGGTCTTGTCAAGGGCAGTGTTTGGGGGAGTGTTCTTGCAGCTCACCACAGCCTTCCGTTCCTGTTGATGCCTCTCTATCCTGGACCACCAACCTGTGCCAACTGGGTTGTGCTCCAAACAGCACCATCACCGGCCCTGCCCTCTGCCTTGGGCTGCTGTAGGGCCGGTGATGGTGCTGCTTTGGAGCAGCGGTCTCCAGCCTCTCACACCCGCCCACTCTCCCTGGCACCTGGGCCCTGGTCAGGCAGTAAGAACCTGGGCAGTAAGAACTGAGGCTTCCAACTCTCTCCACCTGCCGACCCGCACAGCTCTGTGGCGAAATCCGCTGCTTTAGATCCCATCTTGATCCCGTTGCTTCTGAGAAATCCATCGCCTGCTCCCTCCTACCATGAGCCTTGGCTTCGCTCCGAGGGGGCAGAGGGATCTGGGCAGAGTGAAGGAAGCAACCTGGTGAGGGCTGAAGGGGCAGAGAGGAGGCCGGGAAGTGGCAAGGAGGCACTGACCTAGTCTCGGGACATGGCAAACAACAGTTGGGGCTGGGGACGCTACTGCGCTAAGGTGCAAGCCTGGCATGCACCTAGCCCATAGGGTTCAATCTGGCACCACACAGTCCCCGAGAACTGCCAGGTACAGGTCTGGAGGCTCCCTGACCATCACTGGATGGGGTCCACGCATCACCAGGGAAGCCTGTTCACCCCGAGCCCCACAGGGTTCGGACAGCACCACATGCCTCAGGCCCTAAGGCCTGTGAGCCAGGTTGGCTGAAGTATTACCAGTGACCTTGCTCTCAACACACACACACACACACACACACACACACACACACACACACACACGAAGCTATAGTAGAGGGGAGGGTGTGAGCAGCCCAGGAGATGGGTATGGAGACAAGGGAATGGGGTGTCATTACTCACAGCTGCACAGGGCCAAAAATGGAGCGACACCCACCCCAGGGAGCCTTTGAGAACAGCATGAGGCCATTTTCCAGCAAGGTAGAGGGTGAGGAGGAAGCAGGCATGCAGGAGTTCCCAGAGGGTCCCTGGGAGGTGGCATGACGCTGAGCCTGGCCATCTGAGTCAGATTGGGTGGGCTGAGATGTGGGGAATAGGGAGGCCCTGGGGAGGAGGGGAAGGCAGCAGGAATCTGCCCAATTGAAGCACAGAGCAAGTGCCGCTTGGGAACACTGGTTTCTCCTTCAGATGCAGAATTTGCAGATGCAGAGCCAGCGGGCTGTGGGTGCTGAGGGTCAGCCCCACCCCAGCCGCTTTGGACCCCCTCAGCTCACCCTTTCTCTGACTGGCCGTCTGTGACTCAGCACTTAGGGTGCTGTTCATCTTCTCGATGGCCAGCCTGCTGTTGCTGATCAAGTTCTTCCAGTCCTGCTGCTCGAAATTCGGCTACCGCCAGGAGGACTACGTGGCCCGCTACCTCGCCAATGAGGAGCAGCTCTTCCAACGCACAGCAGAGGTGCGCTCGCTCGCAATGGCAGCCAAAAACGTGAAGCGCTTCTTCGGGTTCGTGGCGCTCAACAAGGAGGACGAGGAGCTGGTGGCCAAGTTCCCCGCAAAAGGCACCCACCTGAAACTACAGTGGGACAAGATCACTGGCAGTTACCTGTTCCAGGAGAAGCTGGGTATCCCCCTCTACAGCCGCCTGCACGAGTGGGCCCAGGGTCCACGTGGAAAGGCCAGCGTCATCGACAAAGAGATGGTGGCCCTGCTCCCCCACCCAGAGCCCAAACTTTCTGCCAGCCAGACTCCCAACCCCAGCAGCCCCATCCTTCCTCCCGCAACACTGGCTCTGGGGGAAGTATGAGGTTCAGAGGTATGGGGTGCAGAGGAGAAGGCAGCAGACCCAGCTGCCCCTGAAGGACAGGTCTGTGGACTTGAAGAAACGCTGGCTTCACAGGCAGGAGTCCTGGATGCAAAATCCCAGTACCAAGTTTTCCCGAGCACCCCCGGGAGTGACTCCCGAGCACAGCCCCAAGTAGAACCCTGGCAGCAGAAAACCTCCAGAACCCAACTGCCACCATGCTCAAGGCCACTCTCTACACACTTGAATGAGCCTAATCCAAGTGGGAACAGGCAGGAAAACCTAGGTATGCGGGACCTGTGGCTGAGATCGCCAAGCTCACTTGGAACGGGACTGGGCCTCCTCCTCCCACCTCCCCCGTTTTCCAGTAGCTTGGCAGTCACACCCACAAACTGCCCCTGCCAACATGTAATCTCATCAATGGCCAAGATCCAGAAACTACAAACTAAAGTTCCTGGTAGAGAGGGTCTGAGAATTTCCTAATGCAGCTGCTTGACCTCTAATACTCTAGCCCACTAACATAGCCAAAGTCGCACACATTAGTTTGGATTGAACATACTTACTTGTATTCTTTTATATTCAGCCTTAAATGGCTCCAGAATTGAAAGAGAACAACCCTCACACATTTTCCTCTTCAGTTGGGAAGGTGCTTGGTGGTGGGATTGGTGTTTGAATATTGCCTGCAATGAACTATTGTGAACTACTTTATGAAAATAAAATATATAAAATTTGTAAAAAAATAATCACCGTATCACTGTCATCCCATTATTCATCCATTTGTTCAAACAGGCACCAGGAACATCTCCATTCATCCCAGCCCTGGGATTTTAGCAGCCTCTTTTTACTTGTCCTTCCCAATGATGCCATATTGTAGGCTCTTTCAGGGTCATGGGAATGGACCCATTATTGTTCTTTATTTTGGCATATCGAGTATGCCATGGGGAGCTTCCAGGCACTGCTGTGCGGGCAGAATACTCTCAGTAGCTTGCTGGACTCTCCAGGAGGGACGATGAATGTACATGCATCTCTGTAAAATAAATAAATAAAGTAAACACTGGCTGGAGAGATAGTACAGAGGGTAGGGCTCTTGCCTTAGCATGTGGCTCACCTGGGTTTGATACCCTGAATCACATATGCCAGGGGTCATCCCTGATCCAAATAGAAGGCATGGAGTCAGCTGGGTATGGGGGGAAAAAAGAAAACCATCCTTCTCCAAATTCTTTCACTGATGCCCTCAGAGCTCAGGGTCCCACATTCTGAAGTTCCTACCCAGCAGTCCTGAGATTTGAGTTCTACCTTTGGTTTGGTTAGTTTGGGAGCAACTGCCGCACCAGTTGTACTCAGAGTTTACTTCCAGTTTGGTGCTCAGGGGTGGCTCTCGGAGATGCCTGTGGGACCATACAAAGCGAGCTGCGATGAGAACCGCACCCCAGGACTCCTGCAAAACCTTCCCCTCAGCTCACCCGGCAAACGCACGTCTCCCAGACCCTTAGGTGCTGCTTTTTGTTTGTTTTACCTCCACCTACGATTTTGTTGTCCCCTCAACCCCAGTTATGAGACCCTGATCAGACCCAGCATGCTAAGGGCTTACTCCTATCTCTGTGCTCAGAACTGACTCCTGGTGAGGCTCAGGGGACTAATTATGATGCCAGGGCTTGAACCCCTTGGTTGTGCCTATGTCAGACAAGTGCCCACCTGCAGTATTATCTCTCGGGGCCCTCCACCTGAGGTGTGAAACAACACCAGAGTTAGCTGGAACTGGGGTGCGACCTCCTGGGAAGATGAATCAGCCAGGGCAGCATAGGGAGAGGCAGAAAGTTTTGCCATCTTCGTGCCATTTTCCTCCCTCCCAGCTGGGGCAGCTCTGCATGGTGGGGTGAGCGTCCCACAGGTGGGTGGGCATGGCCCTGACCTTCTGAGACCTTAGAGTGTAAACCGAAGAGTCCCCCCTCCCTCCCTCCGTCCCACACCCCTGCTCCTCACCCTCCCCCCTGCCAATTTCCCAACTAGGGGGCGCCATGTACATCATCAATCGGCTGGCCCTCCTCTTTTCTGGAACAAAACTTTCTGAAGTCACCCAGATCCAGCACAGAAGCAAAGCAGGAAGACGAGGGCACTGCCGAAGGCCTCCACAACCCAGGCCACCTGTCCTGTCTGGGAGCTCTCGGTAAGCAAGTCGCCAGTTGACCTACAGCAGTCAGGTTGGTCCTCCCTTCCAACCCCCTGGTTTTTTTTGGAGAAATCTGGAGGTTCCCCTTGCTGGCCTGGGATGTGGTCTCAGAAGAGGACCTGGTTCCTCCTCAGTTTCCCCCACCAGTGGCCTCTGGAACCCTACTTGGGCACTTTGCACCCAGAATCTGTGCTCCCGGGAGCCTGAAAGCCAAGAAGGGCTGAGGCGGAGAGAAGGGTCTGGCAGGCTCCAGCACTGGCATCCCCACAAACTCCCTTTTCTGGGAAACAGACCACCCACCTTCCATCAGGATGAGGGGTCCGATCTCTCCCCGACAGTGAGTTCAGCCCGAGCCCGTCTGGAAGTCTTGGCAGTAAGCAGACGGGGCGCACGTATAGAGAGGGACCCCCTTGGGGCAACTCTGGGTGATACCCTACCTGTCTGCTCCCCCACCCCACAACCTGAGGACTTTGTTTTTTCCTCACAGAGATGGAGAGAATGATGGGGAGACAGGGAATAGAAGGTTCCCTAGGCCCTCCGCGTGAGCAAAGAATAAGGTCAGCAGAGACGGAAAATTCACTTCACCTACCACCCAAGCCTCCTTAGATCGTGCTCAAAAGGCCTGCCAGGGCACCTCCATATTTGCAGTTTGCAGGGGTGGAGGGTGAACCCAGGTCTTCACAGGGAAGAGGCCTGAGCTCTACCTCAAAGCCAAATCCCCCACTCCATTCTCCAGTTCTTCCTGGGGGTATCTCCTGCTCTTTGCAGTGGAGAGAATGGCCCCTTCTGGCCGACCCTCAGAGCTGCCCCTGGGATTTGGGTTCAGAACAGACATTCTTTTTTTTTTTTTATAATATAGGACTACTGCTATTTTTTAAATTTTTTTTATTAGTGAAACACCATGAGGTACAGTTGTAGATTTACAATTATTTGTGCTTGGGTTTTGATTATACAATGGGATACCCATCCCTCCACCAGTGCCCCTTTTCCACCACCATGGATAATATCCCCCCCACCCCCATCCCGTCCATCCCCCCCCTGCCTCTGTGGCAGGGCAATCCCCTGTGTTCTCTCTCTCCTTTTGGGTGTTATGGTCTGCAAAACAGGCATTGAGTGGCAAACATGTTCAGTCCATAGTCTACTTTCGACATGCATCTCCCCTCCTGGGAGGATCCTCCAAACACCCTTTATTTGGTGCTTCCTTCTCTATCTGAGCTGCCCTTTCCTCTAGAATGCCCGGCTGGCCACTAAGCTATGGAGTAATCCTCCTGGTGCTGATCTCAGCTCTTCTTGGGTATTAATCTCAATTTTTGTTACTTTATATCCCCCAGATGAATGCAATCTTTCTATGTCTATCCCTCTCTTTCTGACTCATTTCGCTTAGATTGATACTTTCCATGTTGTACCACCTCTATGTAAATTTCATGACTTCATCTTTTCTAACAGCTACATAGGAGTACTGCTATTTTTTTCAATCATTGATTAAGCTGATTGGTTTGGGCATAAACTACAAATTACTTTTTTTATATTGTATCACCGTGAGATAGAGTTACAAAGCTTTCACATTTGTGACTCAGCCATACGGTGACGGAACACCCATTCCTCCACCAGTGCACATATTCCATCACCCACATCCCAGTTCTCACCCTGCCTCTATGGCAGACAATTTCCCCAATACTTTCTCTCTAATTTTGGGCATTATGTTTTGCTTGAAATTTCCCACCACCATTCAAGCCTGTCTGTCAGGGGCAGAAGCTAGATAATTTATTTTCCATTGCTCATTTTGAATATCATGAGAGCTGGCATGGCCGCAATTGTAAATGGAAATTTCTAGATTGGAAATGGTTGGGTTCCAAAGACATCTCTGTAGGGCACTCATCCATTTTGGGATTCAGTGGGGCCTTACTGGGCCAGTGCCCTTGGTGTGCTAAGATGGCACCTGGAGGCAAATTGTGAGCATGACTGCCAGTCTCTTGGGCAGGTGGGGACCCGGGGGGGTTTGGCCTGGGTCCTTTGCCACCATGCAACCATGCGTCATGGAACCCGCACACCTGGGCCTTGCTTGTGGAAGCTTTTGGTCACGGGTTTCCATCTGGAATTGGCGGGGAGAGGACACAAGCTCCGTCTGGGGTGTCCCGGTGAAATTGGCTCGGTATGGGGCCCAGAGAGATCTCGGCACTGTGGTTCCTTCTGGGACTTGCTGCTTTGTCTCTGGGCCAGGGCTGTTGGTGCGCTAAGATGGAGCCCGGAGGCAAACTGTGGGCCTGACAGCCAGTGAGTAGACATGGTTTTGTCTCCTGCCTTCCGAAAGGAGGTGCCCAGCAGCCACCACCGTGAACAGGAGAGCCCAGCCCAGCCCTGCTGCCAGGTGCCCACCAGCCTGCACCTCCTAGTGCAGCCCTTGCCCTGACACCATGGCTAACCCCAGCGTCCGCTTCCTGTCTTTCTTTTTCAAGAGTAATGATTGGGTGAGCTTCAATGGGCTAGTTGCCCTGGTCACTACAAGTGGCCAGGAGCTCTTCTCCTTGTTTGCCTTCCACTGTCCGTGCACACCAGGCTTGAACTACCAATATGGGCGGATAACCAATGGGGGTCCCGCCTTGGTGTTCTTCTTCATCAGCATCTTCCTCAACAAACAAACCAGGAACCTGGTGGCCAAGTGCCGGTGCCACAAGACCAAGAAATGTTCAGTCATCACAACCTTCCTTCTCCTAAAGTCCATCATAGTCTGTGCTTTCGTGGCCCCTCATCACTATCATTACTATCAGCACCATCACTACCATCATCCCCATCTTCCGGCCATCATCCTCATCACCATCACCACCATCACCACCAACATCACCACTAACATCACCATCCTCACACCATCATCCTCATCACGATCACCAACATCCTCAACATCCTCACACCATCATCACTATCACTGCCATCACCACCATCATCACCATCCTCCCATCAACATCCTCATTGCCATCACCAATATCCTTACCTTCCCCCCACCATCATCCTCATCACCATCACCACCATCACCACCACCACCACCGCCATCATCACCATCCTCCCACCATCACCCTCAGCACCAGCACCAGCACCACCATCATCATCACCATTATCTTCACCCTCACCATTACCCTCATCACCATCCTCATCACCATCCTTATCTCTATCCTTATCTTTCTCCTGCAACAGCTGTCTTAGAGAAACCACTAACTTCTCAAATGCTGTTCACAGTTCCTCTGCCTCCAGTCTAACCCACTCATCCTGACATCTGAGACCCGCCCTCCTCCACTCAAACACACACAAGATGGGCTTCACTCAGTCTTCAAGGACGAACTGGCTCCTCTGGTGGGCACCTACTCCTTTCCCCATGGAACACAGTCCCCACTTCCTGCTTCTCAGGCCTCACTGCCACACCCTCCAGCCACACCCACAGGGGCAGGGTCTTCGCCTACCCACTCCCCCTCCTGTCCTGCCTGGTCTCAGCCCATCCAAGAGTCTGCAGGGGACTGTGCAGATGCAGGGCTCTGGTCACACATGCCTTTGGGGGCTCCCTCACTGAGAGTTCTGCATCTGGCAGGCCTGGGGACTGGGAGCCCACATCGTTGGATCTCTTTTGGGGGTTCTGGGGGAGACTGGGAAAGCCTCACTTTGGGGAACACTGACCCTAAATCACCAGAAGTATCTGAAGAGAAGCCACATGGCCACATACCTGGCAGGACTGAGCACGAGGATGTCAAACGTGTGTCTCCATCTCCCACCTCTAGGGCTCTGTCGTGAGGTCGAGGGCATGCTCCCCAACTTGGCTCCCACAGTGCAAGACAGAGTCCCCTAAGACGGAACTGACATCTGTACAAAGCTCACAACTGTGGATTTCGTATCTGCGAGGTCAAGGTTACTGTAATACTGCAGCTACTGCACCCGGTCCACCATCTCCACCTGTTCCACAAGCATCACCTGCTCTACCAGCTCTACCCGCTCCACCTGCTCTGCTACCCCCACCATCTCCATCTGCTCCACCAGCCCCACCTGGTATACAAGTTCCACCAGCTCCACCTGCTCCACCAGTTCCACCAGCTCCACAATCTCTACCAGCTCTACCTGCTCCACCTGATCCATCATCTCCATCATCTCCACCAGTTCCACCATCTCCACCAGTTCCACCAGCTCCACAATCTCCACCATCTCCACCTGCTCCATTTGCTCCACCATCTCCACCAGTTCCACCAGCTCCACAATCTCTACCAGCTCTACCTGCTCCACCTGATCCATCACCTCCATCATCTCCACCAGTTCCACCATCTCCACCAGTTCCACCAGCTCCACAATCTCTACCAGCTCTACCTGCTCCACCTGATCCATCACCTCCATCATCTCCACCAGTTCCACCATCTCCACCAGTTCCACCAGCTCCACAATCTCTACCAGCTCTACCTGCTCCACCTGATCCATCATCTCCATCATCTCCACCAGTTCCACCAGCTCCACCAGTTCCACCAGCTCCACAATCTCTACCATCTCCTCCTGCTCCACTTGTTCCATCATCTCCATCATCTCCACCAGTTCTACCAACTCCACCATCTCCGCTAGCTCCACCATCCCCACCAGTTCCACCATCATCCCCAACAGCTCTATCTGCTCCACCATCTCCACCAGTTCTACCAACTCCACTATCTCCATCAGCTCCACCAGCGTCATCATCTCCACCTGTTCCATAAACTCCATCCTCTCTACCATTTCCACCAGTCTACTTGCTCCACCGTCTCCACCAACTCTACCTGCTCCACCATCTCCACCAGCACCTCCAGCTCCACCAGTTCCACCTGCTCCATCCACTCCACCATCTCCAAGTGCTCCACCACCTCCACCAGCTCCACCAGCTCCACCTTCTCCACCAGCTCCACTCACTCCCCCATCTGGGGCTCTGGGGCTCTGGGGTGGCTAGATCCTCTCTCCCATCTATGAGACGGTGACTCCTCCTTCTTCAGCAGGTCACCCAGAGGACACTGATGGAAATAAGAGTGCACGCAGGTCTCCCTACACAGTGACGGCCGTCCACGGTAGCTATTGTAAATATTATGATAATAATAATAAAAAAACACCAGGTTTCAAGGTCAGCACAAATGGAAACTGCAGGACGCTGGGGAGGCTGAGCAAGAGATGCGTGTCCACAAAGCCCACGACATGGGCCTCTCACAGCCTCTCTGCCCGCACTCCCAGTCGCCATTCAGGGCCGCGGCTGAGGGCTGAGAGTAGGAGGTGCACGCCTGACCAGCAAGTCTCATGGCAACCAAGAAAGCGCCAGCCGGGCTGTGCAGTACCTGTGGGCCGGCCTGGCCACGAGGAACACTGAGCAAGAGGACTCCCTAGGTCTCGGCACTGAGGGTTAAGGAGACTCACTGGCAACAGCAGAGGGACACGGTCAGCTGCCATCTCGGGGATGAGGACCTGAATTCTGGAGCAGCTGCCCTGAGTCGCAGGGCAATGCAGGCCCTACCCCCAGAGAGAAGCCACCAGTTCAGAGTCTGCCAACAGGTGCTGTGCTCATTCTGGCCCCCTGGGAGAATCTAGCCCTCCCCTACACACACGCCCCCAGTGGACCCTCTGAGCCCCTGTCTGAGCTGGCCTTAGCCATCAACGAAAAGAGCTTGTTAGCACTGCCAGCATCTTCCCGTGTCACCCATCCCCCTCCCTTCCAGAGGGGGGAAGGGGGCAGTCTCCCTGTGACTGTCATAACCAGTGGCTTTGTGAAACCAATTCAAGAACCACTTCGTGTCCCGTTGGAGGAGTGCCAACTTTTAAGAGAGGAACCTTTCCCTCCTGGTTCTCTACCCCCCAGGGACGCAAAATAGCTATTCAGACAAAAACGTGCATACAAATCTTCACAGCAGCCAAACCAAAGGTCAAAAGAGCCCACATATCCATCAGTGTGTGAACAAATGACACGTAGCATGTCTCTACCGTGGAATTCAGTCATTCAGTCAAAAAAAAGGAAATAAAATAGAAAGATGTTACAAGGTCGGAAAGATGGTGCATAGGATCAGGCACTTGCCTTGCACATGGCCAACCTATCCTGGTTCAGTTCCTGGCACTGCATATGGTCCCCAAGCACCGCCACAAGTGACGCCTGAGCACAGAGCCAGGAGTAATCCCTAAGCACCACCAGATATGGCCCCCAAATCCAAAAAATTTCAGTGCTAAAATGTGGATATGAAAAGGAGGATATAAGTGAGAAGCCATTGGACGGCTTGATTCCATTTCTCTGAGGAGAAAAGAGCAGGCAGACAGCGGAACCGGGGCTGGAGCGATAGTACAGCGGGTAGGGCATGTGCCTTGCACACGGCCGGCCCAGGATCGAGTCCCAGCATCCCATATGGTCCCCCAAGCACCGCCAGGAGTAATTCCTGAGTGCAGAGCCAGGAGTAACCCCTGAGCATCGCTGGGTGTGACCCACAAAGCAAAAAAAAAAAAGAGCGGAACAGAAAATGGACTAGTGGTGGCCAGGAACTCCGGGAGGCCGTCTGCAGGGAATGAACTGCTTTGTGAGTGCAGACGTTCATTTCAGGGTGAGCAACATGTTCCGAAACTTGAGGCTGAAAGATAGTATAGCAGCAAGGGCGTTTGCCTGGCACACGGCAAACTCGAATTCAATCCCCGGCACCCCATATGGTTCCAAACCCTGCCGGAGTGATCCCTGAGCACAGAACCAGGAGTAACCTCTGAGCGCCAGGGTATAAGAGCAGAGATGAGAAAGATGCAATCAGAAAGAGCAGGATGAGGCTCGCTCTTCCTGCCAACGTTTGCCCTTGAACACGTTTCTGGCTAGCTTGTGTTGGTCTTTGTTTCTTGGTTTGCCTTTTTCCACAGGAGAGGAGCCCGTGTTCTCTCTTGCATGCACGTCTTCCGGTCTCTCCCCTCACATCTTTCTAAATAAGTTTCAATAAAAACGTTCTTGCTTCACCAAATTTAAAAAAAGAAAGAAATGACAGAAATAAAGAGTATGGTAGGTTATATTAAAACCTCAGCAGAAGGTCTGAGCAGCAAAATAACAGCAGCTGAGGAAAAGATTGATGAGCTCTGAGATACAGGAAGACTTGAGAAAACAGCAGAACATGGGGGAGAAAGTTTGAAAATAAATGAACAACACACCGGAAAATTGTGGGATGAGTTCAAGGGGAGAAATGTGAGAATCACTAGGGTTCCTGAAACAAGAAGGCAAACCCAACAAATAGACACTAAAGACTCCTAAGAGAAGAATTTCCCAGCGCTGGGGCTGGAGGCATAGTACAGCAGGTAGGGCGTTTGCCTTGCACGAGGCCGACCCAGGTTCGATTCCCAGCATCCCATATGGTCCCCCAAGCACCACCAGGAGTAATTTCTGAGTGCATGAGCCAGGAGTAACCCCTATGCAACGCCGAGTGTGACTCAAAAAGAAAACGAAATTGCCCAGCGTTGAGGAGAGCATGACCACCAATTCCAGGAACTCAAAAGTAAAAATAAACCCAAATAGAAAAACTCCAAAACACATTATAATCAGAATAACAGAAGCCAAAGACAGAGACAGAATATTGAAAGCAGCAAGATCCAAAAGGAAGCACACATACAGAGGAAAGATTCCCAGCAGTTGTATCAAATAAGATTCAAAGAGCCAGACGAGTGGGACAGAGTAAAAAAAAAAATTAAAAAATTAAAAAAAAAAAGAAAATCAATGAAATGAAAACCTTACCAAGGACACTTTATCCATCTAGATTATCACTCAGATGTGAAGGAACAATACAAAACTTCGTGGACAGGCAACAGCTTAGGGAATTCATAGCCTTGAAACCAGTTTTGCAAGAAGCGTTAAAGGAGCTTCTTTAAAGGACAAGACAAATTTCTCAGCACTTAGACTGAGTGTGTCGTGCACTAAATGGTACTTGTGGCTGCCCTCTGCTGGATTAAGGTCTGTTTATTTCTAGCTTCCTACGGGACTTTTACTTTTTCACTAATGAATTAACATTTTATATTGAATGTTCTATGTCTATTCAGGGACTTTCATTATGATCCTTTACTGAATAATGCAGACACTTACGCAATATCTACAGTATAGTATTTTCTAACATAGAGGCAATATTCCCTTTTTAAAATATATATACTTGGGGACACTGGAGGTGGGAAATGTATGCTGGTAGAGGAATGGATGCTGTATGACTGAAACCCAATTATGAACAGTTTTGTAATGGTCTATCTCATGAATATTCACAAATTTTAATCACTTAATCACTTAATCACTTATCTTCCCGTTAGTCGTCGATTTGCTCGAGCTGGTGCCAGTAACGTCTCCATTTGTCCCTGTTGCGTGCTAGTGTAGCCCAATGGCATCTGTTCGCTCTGGGAACATGAAGAGCCTCAAACCGATCGTTCATGATCTTGAGGAAGAAGTCTGACCATCTGGTAGGTGGGTGGTGACGTGGTCTTTTGACATCCCGTGGAATCCAGTCGGTAACAGCTCTAGTCCAGCAGTCGTCTTTAAATCTCATTACGTGACCAGCCCATCTGATTTTTGACACCTTGGCAAATGAGACAGCATCCTTGATTCTTGATCGTTGACGGATGTCGGAACTCCGAATTCTTTCTCTCATTTGAGTGACACGTGATATTCCAAGCATAGCTCTTTCTATTCTTCTTTGGGAGACCTGAATAGTTTCTCATCCTGTTTGCCTAGGGCCCAGGTCTCTGAGGCATATGTTAATGCAGGAAGAACAGTGGAATCAAAGAGATGTGCCCGGAGTCGGAGGTTCTTCGTCCTCTTAGCTATTTCTTCGACGTTCTTGAAGGTGTTCCAAGCCGCTCTCTTCCTCCTGCGCAGCTCGGGTGCCAGGTCATTTCTCATGTTGACCTAGGTACACATAGCTGTTGCATTTGGAGATGGTCGTTCCGTTGAAAGCGAATGGGGCATCAGGAACGAAGCTGTTTCTCATAAACATTGTCTTTGTAAGATTCAACTGTAGTCCTACCTTTCCACACTCACGGTCAAAGTCGGCCAGCATTTGTGCCGCTTGGCTGATGTTTGGTGTTATTAAAACAATGTCATCAGCAAAGCGGAGGTGGTGTAGTTGCCGACCATCTATTTTCACTCCCATTCCTTCCCATTCCAGTCGTCGCATGATGTTCTCAAGGGTGGCACTGAAGAGTTTCGGTGAAATGGTATCACCCTGCCGAACCCCTCTCTTGACATCAACGATCACTTCTTTGTAGAATGGTGAGATCCTGGTAGTGAATCCGCAATACAGCTCACGGAGGATCCTGATGTATTGGGCTTGAATGCCCTGATTGGCTAGGGCTTCAATGACCGCTTCCGTCTCAACAGAATCAAAGGCCTTCTTTAAATCAATGAACGTTAAACAGAGCGGCATCTTGAACTCCCAAGAAACCTCAATGAGCTTGGTTATCGTGTGGATATGGTCGATGGTGCTGAATCCTTTGCGGAACCTGGCTTGCTCGCATGGTTGTCCTTCATCTAGTGTTCTGCCAATCCTATATAGGATGACTCGAGTGAACAACTCGTAGATGACAGACAATAGATCGGGCAATAGTTGCCAATGTCATGGATGTCTCCCTTCTTGAACAGTAGTATGGTTCTGCTGGTTTTCCACTGGGACGGAACCTTGCATTCAGACAGGTAGCGAGTGAAGAACCGAGCCAGTGTATTGATGAGTACTGACGGCAGGTTCTTCAGGTGTTCAGGTCTGACCTTGTCTGGGCCGAGTGCTGTTTGTTTCTTTACCGACGAAATGGCGTGTCGGATTTCAGAAGGGAGAACGTTGGGAACGACATATCCATCCTGTGGAATTTGGTATGTCGGCAAGTGGACATGGCTATCGAAGAGATTTGAGTAGAAGTCATGGATAATCTTCTCCATAGCCGTTCTGGAGGATGTGATGGATCCATCAGGACATCGGAGGGCAGTCATCTTGGTCTTGTAGTTGGTGAAGGACAGGCGGGCATTACGAATACTTTTCCCGACTTCTGCCGCATCTACCAGCACTTCTGCTCTTCTCTCTTTGAGGTCTTCCTTGATCGCATCTCTGCACTGATTTGCGAGCTCGGACGTTAGCTTGCGGATGCATGAGGCACGCGCCAAACCACGCTGGTGAATTAGCTCAAGAGTTTTCGAAGACAGGATTTTTTTGTGGCTATCTCTCTCTTGGTGTTCCTGGCACATTCATGGAGGTCCGGAACCAGTCGATCGTATTCCTTGTCAATGTTATCAACAATGGCATCTTCCCATGTTGCCGCAATAGTGCCAAAGAGATCCCAGTTGGTGGTTGTTCTGGGAGTTCTCTATTTGAACTTTGCAGCCCCTTCTCCCCGCTCTGTGAAGTAGAATTTTGCACGAAAGAGACAGTGGTCTGATCCTGTTCGGAATTTTGGGACAACAGCTCCGACCAAAACTCCCGCACGACTGAAGACCCACAGAACAAAATAAGCAGAACTCACTGAGACCTTGGACTCCAGGCTCGGCGGACTCAGAGACAGAGATTCTCTGTTTTCTCCCACCAACCACAGGTGACAAAGGGATTCTAATCAGGAGCCACACTCTACCCTGCCCTGTCTGCTTCCACCAACCATCCAGAGATCGGATTGGGCACAGAAGACCCACCCTACCCAGGAAAACACCCCACTGGCAGACTTCCACTGTCGACACTTCCTCCACTACCCAGCCAACACCACACTCCAGGACGCTTTCCGGACCCGCGCGGCAGCTCCAGCTGAGACTCACGCACGACTGAAGACCCACAAAACAAGATAAGCAGAACTCACTGAGACCTTGGACTCCAGGCTCAGCGGACTCAGGGACAGAGATTCTCTGCTTGCTCCCACAACCACATGTGACAAAGGGATTCTAATCAGGATCCCCGCCCTATCCTGCCCTGTCTCTTCCACCACCCACCCAGGGATTGGACTGCGCACAGAAGACCCACCCTACCCAGATAAATACCCCACTGGCAGACTTCCACTATCGACACTTCCTCCACTACCCAGCCGCCGCCACACTCCACGACGCTTTCCGGACCCGCGCGGCAGCTCCGGCCGAGACTCCTGCACGACTGAAGACCCACAGAACCAGATAAGCAGAACACTCTGACACCTTGGACTCCAGGCTCGGCGGACTCAGGGACAGAGATTCTCTGACTGCTCCCACCAACCACAGGTGACTAAGGGATTTTAATCAGGAGTCCCACCCTACCCTGCCCTGTCTGCTTCCACCAACCACCCAGGGATCGGATTGCGCACAGAAGACCCACCCTACCCATATATATACGCCACTGGCCGACTTCCACTAGTGACACTTCCTCCACTACCCAGCTGCCACCAGACTCCAGGACGCTTTCTGGACCCGTGCGGCAGCTCCGGGTGAGACTCACGCACAACTGAAGACCCACAGAACAAGATAAGCAGAACTCTGTGAGACCTTGGACTTCAGGCTCTTTGGACTCAGGAAAGAGATTCTCTGCTTGCTCCCACCAATCACAGATGACAAAGGGATTCTACTCAGGAGCTCCACCCTACCCTTCCCTTTCTGCTTACACCAACCACCCAGGGCTCGGATTGTGCACAGAAGACCCATCCTACCCAGATATATACGCGACTGGCAGACTTCCACTATCGACACTTCCTCCACTACCCAGCCGCCACCACACTCCAGGACGCTTTCTGGACCCGCGCGGCAGCTCCGGCAGAGACTCACGCACGATTGAAGACCCACAGAATAAGATAAGCAGAACTCTCTGAGACCTTGAACTCCAGGCTTGGCGGACTCAGGGACAGAGATTCTCTGCTTGCTCTCACCAACCACAGGTGACAAAGGAATTCTACTCAGGAGCTCCACCCTACCCTTCCCTTTCTGCTTCCACCAACCACCCAGGGATCGAATTGTGCACAGAAGACCCACCCTACCCAGATAAATACCCCACTGGCGGCTTCCACTCTCGACACTTCCTCCACTAACCAGCCGCCACCACACTCCAGGACGCTTTCCGGACTCGTGCGGCAGCTCCGGGTGAGACTCACGCACAACTGAAGACCCACAGAACAAGATAAGCAGAACTCTCTGAGACCTTGGACTCCAGGCTCGTTGGACTCAGGGACAGAGATTCTCTGCTTGCTAACACCAACCACAGGTGTCAAAGGGATTCTAATCAGTAGGCCCACCCGACCCTGCCCTGTCTGCTTCCACCAACCACGCAGGGATCGGATTGTGCACAGAAGACCCACCCTACCCAGATAAATACCCCACTGGCAGACTTCCACTATCGACACTTCCTCCACTACCCAGCCGCCACCACTCTCCAGGACGCTTTCGGGCAGCTCTGGCCGAGACTCACACAGGACTGAAGACCCACAGAACAATATAAGCAGAACTCTCTGACACCTTGGACTCCAGGCTAGGTGGACTCAGGCACAGAGATTCTCTGCTTGGTCCCAATAACCACAGGTGACAAAGGGATTCTAATAAGGAGCCCCACCCGAGCCTGCCCTGTCTGCTTCCATCAACCACCCAGGGATCAGATTGTGCACAGAAGACCCACCCTAACCAGATATATACCCGACTGGCTGACTTCCACTATCGACACTTCCTCCACTATCCAGCTGCAGTCACAGTCCAGAACGCTTTCCGGACCCGTGTGGCAGCTCCGGCCGAGACTCACGCACGACAGAAGACTCACAGAACAAGATAAGCAGAACTCTCTGAGACCTTGGACTCTAGGCTCATTGGACTCAGGGACAGAGATTCTCTGCTTGCTAACACCAAGCACAGGTGTCAAAGGGATTCTAATCAGTGGGCCCACCCGACCCTGCCCTGTCTGCTTCCACCAACCACCCAGGGATCGGATTGCGCACAGAAGACCCACCCTACCCAGATAAATACTCCACTCGCAGACTTCCACTCTCGACACTTCCTCCACTACCCAGCCGTGGCCACAGTCCAGGACTCTTTCCACACCAGCCCGGCAGCTCCAGCCAAGACTCACGCACGACTGAAGACCCACAGAACAAGATAAGCAGAACTCTCTGAGACCTTGGACTCCGGGCTCGGTGGACTCATGGATAGAGATTCTCTGTTTGCTCCCACCAACCACAGGGGACAAAGGGATTCTTATCAGAAGGCCCACCCTACCCTGCCCTGTCTGCTTCCACCAACCACCCAGGGATCAGATTGCCCACAGAAGACCCACCCTACCCAGATAAATACCCCACTGGCAGACTTCCACTAGTGACACTTCCTCCACTACCCAGCCGCCACCACACACCAGGACGCTTTCTGAGCCCGCGCGGCAGCTCCGGCCGAGACTCCTGTATGACTGAAGACCCACAGAACAAGATAAGCAGAACTCTCTGAGACTTTGGACTCCAGGCTCGTTGGACTCAGGGACAGAGATTCTCTGCTTGCTAACACCAACCACAGGTGTCAAAGGGATTCTAATCAGTGGGCCCACCCGACCCTGCCCTGTCTGCTTCCACCAACCACCCAGGGATCGGATTGCGCACAGAAGACCCACCCTACCCAGATAAATACCCCACTCGCAGACTTCCACTCTCGACACTTCCTCCACTAACCAGCCGCCGCCACACTCCAGGACTCTTTCTTGACCCGCGCAGCAGCTCCGGGTGAGACTCACGCACAACTGAAGACCCACAGAACAAGATAAACAGAACTCTCTGAGACCTTGGACTCCAGGCTCGGCGGACTCAAGGACAGATTCTCTGCTTGCTCCCACCAACCACAGGGAATAAAGGGATTTTAATCAGGAGTCCCAACCTACCCTGCCCTGTCTGCTTCCACCAACCACCCAGAGATCGGATTGCGCACAGAAGACCCACCCTACCCAGATATATACGCGACTGGCAGACTTCCACTAGTGACACTTCCTCCACTACCCAGCCACCACCACACTCCAGGACGCTTTCCGGACCCGCGCGGCACCTCCAGCCGAGACTCACGCACGACAGAAGACCCACAGAACAAGATAAGCAGAACTCTCTGAGACCTTGGACTCCAGGCTCGGCGAACTCAGGGACAGAGATTCTCTGCTTGCTAACACCAACCACAGGTGTGAAAGGACAGAGATTCTCTGCTTGCTAACACCAACCACAGGTGTGATTCTAATCGGGAGGCCCATCCGACCCTGCCCTGTCTGCTTCCACCAACCACCCAGGGATCGGATTGCGCACAGAAGACCCACCCTACCCAGATGAATACCCCACTGGCAGACTTCCACTATCAACACTTCCTCCAGTACCCAGCCGCCGCCACACTCCAGGACGCTTTCCGGACCCGCGCGGCAGCTCCGGCAGAGACTCATGCACAACTGAAGACCAACAGAACAAGATAAGCAGAACTCTCTGAGACCTTGGACTCCAGGGTCGGTGGACTCAGGGACAGAGATTCTCTGCTTGCTAACACCAACTACAGGTGTCAAAGGGATTCTAATCAGGAGGCCCACCCGACCCTGCCCTGTCTGCTTCCACCATCCACTCAGGAATCAGATTGCGCACAGAAGACCCACCCTACCCAGATAAATACCCCACTGGTCGACTTCCACTATGGACACTTCCTCCACTACCCAGCCGCCGCCACACTCCAGGACGCTTTCCGGACCCGCATGGCCACTTTGCGGCGGCACAGTACATCATAAGTCACTAAAAACCCATCTTCCGAAATTGTCGTACCGTATTTGATAGGGTTCAAATATGGTAACACCTACAAGGGCGATTAGAGGTCGCCCCAAAAGCCTCTATCCCTCTCTTAAAGACTGGCAAGCTACCGAGATTATTCCGCCCGCACGGAAGAGCCTGGCAAGCTATCCGTTGTGTATTCGATATGCCAAAACCAGTAACTACAACTGGTCTCATTCACACAAATTTTAATATTTTTACAAATTTTTTTAAATAAAAAAATGTAATCTGGAGTTCATGCCCAAGTCAATCAGCATAATCAATGGCTGAATACAAAGCAATTCACACACACACACACACACACACACACACACACACACTTATTTTGGAGCTTGAGACCACACCTGGCTTTCTGTTCAGAGATCACTCCTGTTAGTGCTTGGAGGACAATATGGGGTTCTAGGAATTGAAACTGTGCCATTCCGAAGAGCAAATGCCCTACCCACCACACTATCCAGCCCTTCCTAATATTCCCTCTGAAAGATAAAACATACTTTTAGAAGGCTGTTCATATTTCCCCCGTAAACTTTCTTAATTCTCCTCTCCACATTCTTACTCAATTGTATATTTGTAGGATTTTCATATTTCATGTAAACTTTAAATTTTTTTATTTATATACCTGTAAAAAAGATAATTTTTTAAAAAATACACTTTTATCAACTGATGGGTTTACATTTTTCTAGAGCTTCAGGAGTTTAGCTTTATTCATTTATGTGTTTAGATGTCACCATCTCCACAATGGGATATAAAGAAACATGATGAGGAAACAAATGGTCAACACCATTGGAAATGGAGAATTTGTCTATAAAACTGAGTTTACGTGGGGGTGGTTGGGACGTGATGAGGTGGGGGTGGTATTGGAATGATGTACGCATGAAAAGTATCATTAATGGCAAGCGTAAATCCCAGTACCTCAATAAAAAATGGTTTAAAAATAAAGAAATTAGCTTGCTCTTCAAGCCCATGCTCTCCCTTGAACATGAACCTTGCTTGCTGCCTAGATGATTCTCTGCTTCCCTATTTCCACTCTGGAGAAGCCTGTCCTCCTTACATCTTCATAAATAAGTTTCAATAAGAACTTTCTTGCTTTGCGGCTGGAGAGATAACACAGCAGGTAGGCCATTTACCTTGCACGCAACCGACCCGGATTCGATGCCCAGCATCCCATATGATCCCCTGAGCACCGCAAGGAGTAACACCGTACAGAGCCAGAAGTAAGCCCTGTGCATCGCCAGGTGGACCCAAAAAGAAAAAAAAAAACTTTCTTACTTTGGGGCTGAAGTAATAGTACAGCAGGTAGGCATTTGTCTTGCACGCAACCAACCCTGGTTTGATCTCCGGCATCCCATGTGGTTCCCTAAGCATAGCCCCAGGAGTAATACCTGAGTGCAGAGCCAAGAGTGAGGCCTGAGTATCACTGGGCGTGTCCTACCAACCCCCCAAAAAATTTAACTTCAGAATTGATAAGTAGAGTCCCTTAAATGCTGTAATGGTATCAAGGGCATACGCATACATCCAAACTCATACAAATATAGGACTGGAGAGACAGACAGTCCAGAGAGTAGGGTGTTTGCCGTGCTTGAGGCTGAGCCTGCATCCCACCCGTCCCCCGTGTACTGCCAGGGGGGATTCCTGAGAGGAGGAGAGAGGATGGCAGTGGTGAGGCAGCAGCTCTCAGCACTCTGGACGACAGAGCTGATGGGGGTCATAAAATTTCTGCAGAGAATGACTGTAAGTGCCCTTTAAGTATTTTCTCTCCAAAAGAGTGGCTTTAAGTGAAACTAAACTGGCGGCCAGGATGAAGCTACAGGCAAGAGTGGGACACGTGCTCGGCCAGTGGCGTGACATCTTTGAAGATACCACTAACTTCAATATCGTGGAGAGTTTTGCCAACTTTGTCTTCAATAAACATTATGGATTCCGGTCTGATGTTGAGGTCATAAATCCATTTCGATCTTACTTTTGTTCATGGCGTTAGGCAGAGATCTGAGCCCACTTTTTTGCATGTAGCCATCCAGTTTTGCCAGCACAATTTATTAAAGAGGCTTTCCCTGCTCCATTTCACTTTTCTTGCCCCCTTATCGAAGATTAGATGATTATATGTTTGGGAGGAGATGTCAGTATATTCAACTCTGTTCCATTGGTCTGCAACTCTGCCTTTGTTCCAGTACCATGCTGTTTTGATTATTACTGCTTTGTAGTAGAGCTTGAAGTTAGGTAGGTTGATTCCTCCCATTTTCTTTTCCCCAAGAATTGCTTTAGCTATTCGTGGGGGCTTATTGTTCCATATGAATTTCAGGAGTGTTTGCTCCATTTCTTTGAAGAATGTCGTGGGTATCCTTATAGGGATTGCATTGAATTTGTACAGTGCCTTCGGAAGTATTGCCATTTTGACAATGTTGATTCTCCCCATCCATGAACAGGGGATATTTTTCCATTTCCTCGTGTCCTCTTTTATTTCCCGAAGTAGCGTTTTGTAGTTTTCTTTGTATAGATCCTTTACTTCCTTAGTTAAGGTGATTCCTAGGTACTTGATTGTCTGGGGCACAATTGTGAATGGAATTGTTTTCTTCATGTCACTTTCTTCTCTTTCACTATTTGCATATAGGAAAGCCATGGATTTTTGGGTATTGATTTTATAGCCTGCCACTTTACTACACAAGCCTATTGTTTCTAGGAGTTTCTTGGTAGAGGTTTTAGGGTTCTCTAAGTATAGTATCATGCCATCTGCGAATAGTGAGAGCTTAATTTCTTCTTTCCCTATCTGGATGCCCTTAATATCTTTTTCTTGCCTAATCGCTATTGCAAGTACTTCCAGTACTATATTGAACAGCAGTGGAGAGAGTAGGCAATCCCTGTCTCGTCCCTGACCTTAGGGGGAAGGCTCTCAGTTTTTCCCCATTGGGGATGATGTTTGCTGTAGGTTTGTGGTAGATGGCTTTAACTATATTGAGGAAAGTCCCCTCTATCCCCATTTTGGCAAGGGTTTTCATCATGAATGGGTGCTGGATCTTGTCAAATGCTTTCTCTGCATCTATTGATATGATCATATGATTTTTATCTTTTCTTTTGTTGATATGATGGATTATGTTGATTGATTATTCACCAAATACACATCCAACAAGGGGTTGATATCAAGGATATGCAAGGTACTGGTTAAACTACACAAGAAGAAATCACCCAACCCCATCAAAAAATGGGGCGAGGAAATGAACAGAAACTTTCGCAAAGAAGAAATCCGAATGGCAAAAAGGCACATGAGAAAATGTTCTACATCACTAATCATCAGAGAGATGCAGATCAAAACAACAATGAGATATCATTTCACACCACAGAGACTGGCCCACATCCACAAGAACAAAAGCAACAGGTGCTGGCGCGGATGTGGCGAGAAAGGGACCCTCCTTCACTGCTGGTGGGAATGCAGGCTGGTCCAACCCTTTTGGAAAACAGTATGGACGATTCTCAAAAAATTAGAATTTGATCTCCCATTTGACCCAGCTATAGCACTCCTGGGAATATATCCCAAAGAGGCAAAAAGGTATAGTCGAAGTGACATCTGCAATTGTTTGTTCATTGCAGCACTCTTTACAATAGCCAGAATCTGGAAAAAACCTGAGTGGCCGAGGACAGATGACTGGTGAAAGAAACTTTGGTACATTTACACAATGGAGTACTATGTAGCTGTTAGAAAAGATGAAGTTATGAAATTTACATACAAGTGGTAGTACATGGAAAGTATCATGTTAAGCGAAATGAGTCAGAAAGAGCGGGATAGACACAGAAAGATTGCATTCATCTGGGGAACATAAAGCAACAAAACGGGAGACTAACACCCAGGAGTGGCTCAGATTAGTACCAGGAATTTTGCTCCATGACTTGAAGGTCAGCCACATGTGCTAGGTGAAAAGAAAGCTCAGATAGAGAAGAGAGCACCAAATAAAGGGTGTTGTGAAGACCCTCCCAGGGTGAGAGAGACATGCTAAAAGTAGTCTATAGACCAAACATGATTGCCACTCAATGCCTCTCTGGCAAAACACAGTACCCAAAAGAAGAGAGAGAGAACAAGGGGGAATGCCCTGCCACAACAGCAGGGTGGGACGGGGGGGTGGGGTGGGGTGGGAGGGATGCTAGGACCCGTGGTGGGGGAGGATGGGCACTGGTGGAGGGATGGGTACTTGATCATTGTATAACTGAAACCCAAGCACAAAAATTTATAAGTCTATAAATGTACTTCATGGTGTTTCACTAATTAAAAAAAAATGATAAAAAAAAAAGAGTGGGACACGTGAAGACCGTGGCTTCCAGGCTCCAAAGCTGATGGAGCTGCCCTGGTTCTCAGCACTATGGGCAGCTAGCTGGCTGCCAGGGTGGCAGGAGCACAGCATGAATGAACGGGGCTCCTTGAGCCCCACTTGGCACTATCGAGGAGTGCGAGTCCCAGAGTTGAGGGGGCACCTGGATTCCCACGATGGAAGCCGGCTCGGGCAACTCACTCCCTGTAATCCCCACCACCATGTCTTCCCCGGACCAGACCACGCCACCAGTGCCGCCCACAGCATATTATGGAGGAAAGCCTCCCTGAGCGCCTACTGTCTGGAGGCCGTGGATGGGGACGTGTGCCCCTCAGAAGTTCCTGCTGGCCTGGTGGCTGCAACCCGTCCAGAGCGCCCACGCCATAAATGGTAGCACCCCTGGACCCGGTACTGGTCCCTGCCGGGTCCACTGCTGCTGTCGCTACTGGACCCAGGAGGTGTGGCACCACCAGAGGGTCAGCCTGATGGGGCCCTCAGTCTTCCTCACACCCCAAAACTGCTACTATGCCTCTGGCTGGACTCCAACAACTCAGGACCAACTTTTCTGAGAAATCAAACCGCCCAAAGTTAGGGATGTGGGAGTCACGCCCACAAACCACCTCTGGCTCAGCCATCCAAACTCAGTTATTGGCCTTGTTCTGGAGACCTATAAATAAATCTCAAAAGAGATCAAAAGCCACAGATAGAGGCTGGAGTGATAGCACAGCGGGTAGGGTGCTTGCCTTGCATGCGGCCAACCTGGGTTCAATTCCCAGCATCCTATATAGTCCCCCAAGCACCGCCAGGAGTAATTCCTAGGTGCAGAAGCAGGAAGAACCCCTAAGCATCACTGGGTGTGACGCAAAAAGCAAAAAGAAAAATCCACAGGTAATCTTGGACCCACAAAAGGCTGAACAGACTGGGGGTAGATCAGAGTTGGGGGGGGCGTTGGTGCCCACCCAAACAGAGCTACTGGCAGCTGTTTGCTCCCACAATCCAAATCGCCACCATGCCCCAGCTGAACCCCACCATCTTGGGACAGACCTCACTGATATGAATCTGCTGAAAATTCAGGTATGTTGATTTTGTTATTGGAATCTCCAGACTTTCTCAGGGTCAGGATGGGCTACCTTTGCCCACCTCCCTGTACCTCCAGAAACCCCAGCAGTCCGCACCCCAAAGCTGCCACCAGTTAAAAAAAAAACTAAAAACCTACTCTAGATGTACCTTCCCGATAAGAATGTTGAACGCCGGTTTTCTCCCCTGATCTGTGCGGGACAGGCACGGAGGCCCAGCTCTGGGCAACAAAGCTGAATGGCTCCTATTCCAACCAGGTACAGCCCGCCCCCAAGGGCCTGGTACCTTCTCTGGGCATGCGCAGCTAACTCCATCTCCTAGAAAGCCGGTTTTCTCCCCTGATCTGCGCGGGACGGGCACGGAGGCCCAGCTCTGGGCAACCAAGCTGAACAGCTCCTCATTCCAACCGTAGACGTTCCGAACTCCTCGCCCAGTGCCAGGGACTCTTTCCGGAGCCACGGCCACTAATGCGGCCGCGAATTATTTTCCCACTACATATGCCATAGGAACCATAGGCTACCTTCTTAGATGGAAACTTCTCTAGTTTAGCTCACTCACTAGAAACACAGTAGCCAATAACTCATAAGCCTATCTTAACTCACACTGCATATCAAGCAGAATAGTAACAGTGAACGTGAAGGACTAAACCACACTTGTCACAATGGTAAAGCAACACAAAAGCCCACCAAACTTTCTTATTGAAGAGTCTAGCCCAGATGACACTAACAGTACTATAGTGTTAGACAACCTCTCTGACAAGGAATTCAGAAGGGAGCTACTTAGGATGCTTAGGGAACTAAAAGAAACAATGGAAAGCAATGCCAATAGAAGACAAGAGGATTTGAAGGCAGAAATGAGGAAAATGCAATCGGTAATGTCAGATCCGAAAAACCTGGTAGCCGAATTGAAAACCTCAGTGGAACGCCTCAGCAGCAGAGTAACAGCTGCTGAGAACAGAATCAGTGAGCTCGAAGATGAAGTTCAGAGACTCTCCAGAAAAGAGCAGAAAATGGAAAAGAGACTCACAATTCGGGAACAGATGGCAAGAGAAGATCGTGATGAAGCCAAGAGGGGTAACCTAAGAATTATTGGAGTCCCAGAGGTACAGGAATAAAACCTTGATGAAGAAGAAACTGTCAAAGACATCATTGCTACAACGTTTCCAGAGCTGAAGAAAACTTGTGACCACATTCAGGAGGCCCGAAGGGTACCAGCTAGAAGAAATCCGAATAAAAATACCCCAAGACACATTCTGATCAAAATGACCAAAACCTTAGACAGAGACAAAATTCCTAAAGCAGCAAGATCTAAGAAAGAAATCTCTTACAAAGAAGCATACTTAAAATTCACAGCTGATTTTTCTGATGAAACCCTCAGGGCCCGAAAACAGTGGTGGGACATAGTGAGAAAACTCAATGAAATAAATGCCTCTCCAATAATACTTTACCCAGCGAGACTCTCATTCATAATAGAAGGAACAACACACAGTTTCACAGACAAACAACAGCTCAGGAACTTCATAGACTAAAAACCATGGTTACAAGAACAACTAAATGGGCTACTTTAAGGCAAGAAAGGCCCCTCAAATACACCAAATTTCAACAGAACAATGGGACAAAATCCCAAAACAATAATCTCTCTCGATGTCAATGTGCTAAACGCACCAATTAAAAGACATAGAGTGGCAGGATGGATTAGAAAATTGAACCCCGGGCATTCTAGAGGAAAGGGCAGCTCAGATAGACAAGGGAACACCAAATAAAGGGTGTTTGGAGGATCCTCCCAGGAGGGGAGATGCATGTCGAAAGTGGACTATGGACTGAACATGTTTGCCACTCAATGCCTCTTTTGCAGACCACAACACTCAAAAGGAGAGAGAACACAGGGGATTGCCCTGCCACAGAGGCAGGGGGGATGGGGGTGGGGGGATATTATCCATGGTGGTGGAAAATGGGCACTGGTGGAGAGATGGGTATCTGATCATTGTATAATCAAAACCCAAGCAGAAAAAATTGTAAATCTACAACTGTACCTCATGGTGTTTCACTAATTAAAAAAATTTAAAAAAAATAAAATTGAACCCCACATTCTGCTGCCTGCAAGAAACACATCTCAATAGTCAAAGCAAACACAGACTCAGAGTCAAAGGCTGGAAAACAATCCTACAGGCAAACAGCTCCCATAAAAAAGCTGGGGTAGCCATCCTAATATAAGACCACATCGATTTCAGAGTGAAGAAGGTCATAAGAGACAGTGAAGGCCATTTCTTATTGATCAAAGGATCTGTACAACAGGAAGAACTTACAGTAATAAATGTATATGCACCTAATGAGAGACCAGCAAAGTACTTAAAACAACTACTCATAGATTTGGAAAAAGACATCAATAGCAACACAATACTAGTGGGAGACTTCAACACTGCTTTGTCACCTCTTGATAGATCAACCAGACTCAAGCTTAGCAAGGACATACTTCATCTGAGGGAAACAATGGAAGAAAGGGACTTAGTAGATATATACAGGACAATTCATCCACAAAAAGCTGAATACACATTCTTCTCAAGCGTACATGGAACATTATCAAAGATAGACCACATGCTGAGCCACAAAACATGCCTCCATAAAATTAAGAAGATAGAGATTACATCAACAATTTTCTCAGATCATAATGCACTGAAATTAGAAGTAAATCACACACAAAAACAGAAAACTAAATCAAACACCTGGAAATTAAACAGTGCACTATTGAACAACGAGTGACTTAGACAGGAAATCAAAGAGGAAATCAAAAGATTCGTAGAAACGAATGAAAATGTGAACACGAGTTACCAAAACTTATGGGACACAGCAAAAGCTGTGTTAAGAGGAAAGTTTATAGCTCTACAAGCATTCCTCAGGAAGGAGGAGCGAGCACACATAAGTAACCTAACCTCACAGCTTAAGAGCTTGGAGAAGGACCAACAAAAGGAGCACAACCCGAACAGGAGGAAGGAAATAATAAAACTCAGAGCAGAGATTAACGAGATGGAAACCCAAAAAACAATCCGAAAAATTAATGAAACCAAGAGCTGGTTCTTCGAGAAAATTAACAAGATCGATAAGCCTCTAGCAAAACTCACAAAGAAAGGGAGAGAGAAAACCCTAATAAACCGAATCAGAAATGAAAAGGGGGTCATTACAACAGAAACTACAGAAATTCAAAGGATCCTCAGGGAGTACTTTGAGAAGCTTTATGCCACAGAACATCAAAACCTTGAGGAAATGGATAAATTCCTAGACTCCTACAGACTCCCAAGGCTGAACCACGAAGACCTGGAATACCTGAACAGACCTATCACCATCAAGGAAATTGAAATGGTAATAAAAAGTCTCCCCAAGCACAAAAGTCCTGGCCCGGATGGATTCACTAGTGAATTCTTCCAAATCTTGAAAGAGGACTTACTCCCAATCCTCTTTAAGCTTTTCCACGAAATTGAAATATAAAAAACACTTCCGAACAGTTTCTACGAAGCAAATATCACACTGATACCAAAAGCAGACAGAGATACCACAAAGAAAGAGAATTACAGACCGATATCCCTGATGAACACAGATGCAAAGATCCTCAACAAACTACTAGCAAATAGAATCCAACTACTCATCAAAAAGATCATACACCATGACCAAGTAGGATTAATCCCAGGGATGCAAGGATGGTTTAACATTCGAAAATCAATCAGCATAATCCCTCATATCAACAAAAGAAAAGATAAAAAGCATATGATTATATCAATAGATGCAGAGAAAGCATTTGACAAGATCCAGCACCCCTTTCTGATGAAAACCCTAGCCAAAATAGAGGAGACTTTCCTCAACATAATTAAAGCCATCTACCGCAAGCCTACAGCAAGCATCATCCTCAATGGGGAAAAACTGAGAGCCTTCCCTCTAAGATCAGGGACTAGACAAGGATGCCCATTATCTCCACTGATGTTCAATATAGTACTGGAAGTACTTGCAATAGCGATTAGGCAAGAAAAAGATATTAAGGGCATTCAGGTAGGAAAGGAAGAAATCAAGCTCTCACTATTCGCAGATGATATGATACTATACTTAGAGAACCCAATTACCTCCACCAAAAAACTCCTAGAAACAATAGACTCGTATAGTAAAGTTGCAGGCTATAAAATCAATACCCAAAAGTCCATGGCTTTCCTATACGCAAACAGTGAGAGAGAAGAAAGCGACATGAAAAAAACAATCCCGTTCACAGTTGTGCCCCAGAAAATCAAGTACCTAGGAATCAGCTTAACTAAGGAAGTAAAGGACCTGTACAAAGAAAACTACAAAACGCTACTTCAGGAAATAAAAGAGGACATGAGGAAATGGAAAGGTATCCCCTGCTCATGGGTCAGGAGACATAACATTGTCAAAATGGCAATACTACCGAAAGCATTGTATAAATTCAATGCAATGCCTATAAGGATACCCATGACATTCTTCAAAGAAATGGAGCAAACACTCCTGAAATTTATATGGAACAATAAGCCCCCACGAATAGCTAAAGCAATTCTTGGGAAAAAGAAAATGGGAGGAATCAACCTCCTGAACTTCAAACTGTACTACAAAGCAGTAATATTTAAAACAGCATGGTACTGGAACAAAGTCAGAACTGCAGACCAATGGAACAGGGTTGAATACACTGACATCTCCCCTCAATCATATAATCATCTAATCTTTGATAAAGGTACAAGTAATGTGAAGTGGAGTAAGGAAAGCCTCTTTAACAAATTGTGCTGGCATCACTGGACGGCTATATGCAAAAAAATGGGTTCAGCACTCTGCCTAACACCATGTACAAAAGTAAGATCAAAATGGATTAAAGACCTCAACATCAGACCAGAAACCATAAGGTACATTGAAGACAAAGTTGGCAAAACCCTCCATGACATTAAAGCTAATGGTATCTTCAAAGATGCCACACCACTGGCCGAGCAAGTGAAAACAGAGATAGATAAATGGGACTATCTTAAACTAAGAAGCTTCTGCACCTCCAAAGAAACAGTGACCAAAATACAAAGATAATCTACAGAATGGGAAAGGATATTCGCCGAATACACATCTGACAAGGGGTTGATATCCAGGATATACAAAATACTGGTTAAACTCCACAAGAAGAAAACATCCAACCCCATCCAAAAATGGGGCAATGAAATGAACAGAAACTTTCTCAAAGAAGAAATCCGAATGGCAAAAAAGCACATGAGAAAATGCTCTACATCATTAATCATCAGGGAGATGCAGATTAAAACCACAATGAGATACCATCTCACACCTCAGAGACTGGGCCATATTCAAAAGAACAAAAGCAACCGTTGCTGGCACAGATGTGGCGAGAAAGGGACACTCCTTCACTGTTGGTTGGAATGCCGACTGGTTCAGCCCTTTTGGAAAACAGTATGGACAATTCTCAAAAAATTAGAAATTGAGCTCCCATTTGACCCAGCAATACCACTCCTGGGAATATATCCCAGAGAGGCAAAAATGTATAGTCGAAGTGACATCTGCACTTGTTTGTTCATTGCAGCACTCTTTACAATAGCCAGAAACTGGAAGAAACCTGAGTGCCCAAGAAAAGATGACTGGTTAAAGAAACTTTGGATACATCTATACAATGGTGTACTATGTAGCTCTTAGAAAAGATGAAGTCATGAAATTTACATACAAGTGGTACAACATGGAAAGTATCATGCTAAGTGAAATGAGTCAGAAACAGAGGGATAGACATAAAAAGATTGCATTCATCTGGGAGACATAAAGTAACAAAATATAATACCCAATAATAGCTGAGATCAGCACCAGGAGGATTACTCCATAGCTTAGAGGCCAGCAGGGCATTCTAGGGGAAAGGGCAGCTCAGATAGAGAAGGGAGCACCAAATAAAGTGTGTTTGGAGGATCCTCCAAGGAGAGGAGATGCATGTTGAAAGTAGACTATGGACGGAACATGTTTGCCACTCAATGCCTCTTTTGCAGACCACAACACCCAAAAGGAGAGAGAGAACAAAAGGGAATGCCCTGCCACAGAGGCAGGGGGGGATGGAGGGGATGGGGTTGGGAGGCATATTATCCATGGTGGTGGAAAATGGGCACTGGTGGAGGGATGGGTATCTGATCATTGTAAAATCGAAACCCAAGCACAAAACATTGTTAATCTACAACTGTACCTCATGGTGTTTCACTAATATAAAAAAAAAAAGAATGTTGAATGCCCTGAATAAACACAATGACCTCTGAGTACCCGTTCTGCAAACCACAGTGCACAAAAGGAGAGAGGAGAAAGAAGAAAGCTGCCTGCCATAGAGGCAGGTGGGGGGAAAGAAACTGGGGACGTTGGTGGTGGCAAATGTACAGTGGTTGAGGGATGAGAACATTGGAACACTGCATGCCTGAAACCCTATCATGAACTTACAACTTTGTAGGGTCTATCTCATGGCAATTCAATGTGAAAAGAAAAAATGTAATTCCTGAGTGCAGTGCCAAGAGTAACCCCTGAGCACTGCTGGGTGTGGCCCAAGACCAGTACAAACACACGCACACACACACACACACACACACACACACATTGAACGTGCAAAATCAGAGACGGCTCGGCAGTTGGTGCTGACACAACCAGAAGGGAACCTGCAGGAAGCACCCATCAAAGGCGGGAACAGAGCTGAGGGCCCTGAGTGGAGGGGACTGGGCAAGAACAGGGAACCCCTCCCACACCAGGGCAGGCTCTGCATCTCAGGGCTGGAAGGAGCAGGGCCAACACTCTCTGTCCACCTCCAGGAGGCAGGCAGGGCAGCGGCAGGGGCAGGGGCAGGAGTGAGGAGGTGCTGTGGATGGTAAGCAACTGCCCTCCAATCATTCCCTTGGGGGCACTGACCCCTGCACCCCAGAGGTCAACATCAAAGGGACTTCCCAGGACAGACAAGCAGGGAGTCAGGCCCAGAGGGCAGCGGCGAGGGCACGGGCAGTGAAGTGACCTTGGCCCCCCTCCTACCCACACTCTCCTTTGCCTGAAACCCTGGCCACAGGGGCCTCCCAGCGGCCCCTCCTAGATGACACCTCACATTCCCACAGTTCCAAGTTCCAGATAAAAGAAGTGTCATTCAGACGCCTTCTCTGGGCCGCCCAGTGGTCACAGACAAGGCTTCTCAAGGCGGGGTCACCTCGTTACAGGACCCATCTACGCCATGCCTTTGGCCCAAGGTGCCTGGCTTTGCCACAAGTCCTGATGGGTCACCCGAGTCCTCTGCCTTTCCCTGACTCTCGCGCGGAAGCAAGCAGCTCAAACGCAGGGGTGCCCCTTGTCTCCTGAGCGTTAGGAACGCTCCCCCACCCAGAACCAGCCTTTCTACACTGACACATACAGCTCCTCTTCGATTAGGCAGAAACAACGCTCGTCTGCCGCCGCAAAGTTAGGAGAGAGGAAAAGATTTTAAAGAAGAGACAGCGCGTGTAATCTGTGCGCCCCAGAGGAAAACCTCAGCCTGCAGGGGACGGCATTCGTTTCTTTTTAACCGAATTGTGATCTCACAGCCAATACTCCTTTATATCCTGGTTTTTGGTTCGCTTTTCCGCCAAGTCTGCGATCAAGAACAACATCGGAGAACGGTCCCCCAAGGGAAAACACACCACAACATGGGGCAGTGAAGGGGCTTTTCCTGGTAAAAATGGATCTGCCCCAAGCAGCCCCGTCACTGCCCACATCACCTGGTCCTGAGAACCAGCTTCTCCAACAGAATCACAAGGCCAGTGGAATATCATATTTCAAAGGGACCTGAATCTGGACTGACATATTAATTACCAAAAGGAAAAAAACAGCCTCCCCACAACCTACCCTCCATTGATTTTTTTCAAGTCCAGCAAGAACTGGGGTTCTGGGAGTTGGGGTTGGAAGACAGGACCCCGATCCTGTCTTCTGCCTTTCCCTTGTCTTGAAGGTTTGAACTGTGCAGCCAGAGATAGGACAACACCGCTCTCTGTCAGAAGTTGAGGTGTGCACCCTCCCTCTGCCTCTCTCTGGAAGCTAAAACAAGCCACGTGTGGGTCCCCCGCACACCAAGGGCTCACTGGTTCTGCCTACGTCAGCCTTCGTGGGAAAGGTGTTTGTGGAAGTTCTCCGTGAATGTCACTGCTTTGTCAAGTACTGTCCTTCCTGAGCAGGGTGGGTTCTGAGAAAGCCCCAAGGCTTCCTTCCCTGTCTCAGGGGAGCCTTGCTCGCTGGGCGCTGCCCAGGACAACTGTTGCCTGGAGCCCAGGGCGGCAAAGCATGTGAGGGGAACCTGCGGACCTGGGGGTGCTGGGGGGAGCTGTGTTTTCAAAGGGGGGTTGGAGGGAAGGGAGTTGGTCTGAGAACTAAAAGCACAAAGACCCTCTGTCAAGCGGAGCCTCTTCACTGGGTTCCAAGTAGTCAACCGACCTTTGGGGAAACCCGAATGCAGGATAATTCGGTGGATGCAAAAAGTCATCGCCCTTAGAGGACCCGGGACTTTCTTCCTGGCAGTTACAAGCCCTGGCGATTGGAAATGCAACTGGTGCCCAGTGTGTGACCGCCCCAGCCCTTGGCAGCGGGAAGGGAGAGGCGGACGCCTCCCCTGAGAAGCTCTGGTGGGCAGCGGGCCCGACTGGGCATCGCCCACCCCCCCCACGCCCCTGCCCTTCTCCACCCAGGCCTGCTCGCCAAGCCCCCACCCCTAGCTCCAGGGCACTCCAGCGCAGGCCAGCCTGGGGAAGAAGGGGCGCGGACGCCAGCCTGGAGGGGTCGCCCATTACCTTCGCATCTGGGGCAGCTCCCCGCAAGTCCCCACCCCGGTCCAGCTGCGCATCTCTCGGTTCCAAATGCGCACAGCAGGTGGCACCTCTGGGAAGCGGCTTGGATGGGGGGCGGCCGTCCCCGCCCAGGCTCTCCACCTGCGCCACGACTCCCGGGCCCTTACCTTTGAGGTTGGCGGGGTGGCCCCGCGGCGGGCGATTCGCGGTTCCCCGGGGCAAAGAAGAGACACTGGAGAAGTTGTTCCCCATGGCATCCGGGGCTCGGGCGCTGGCGGGGGGCCGGCGCGGCTGGGCAGGAGCGCGGGGCGCGGGCGGCGGCGGGGTGCGCGCGCGGGTGCGCGCCGCCGGGGGGAGGGCCCTGCTGGGGCAGCGATCGTCGGGCTGCCGGGGGCTCCGCCGGCTACCTGCTGCCCATGCCCGGCGGGGGCGCGGCCCCGAGCCCGCGGGCGCTGGGGATCCGGCTGGCGGGGCGCGGCGCGGCGGCTCGGGCGCGCTCCCCGCGGGCCATAGAGTCGGGGCTCCGGGCGCGGGCGCTCGGCCGCGGGGCCTGCGGCGCGGGCTCGGCCTCGCTCCCCGCCCGCGGGGACGGCCGCGGCAGCGACGACGTGCGTGGCGCCCGCGGGGCTGGGTCTCCGGGGCCGCCCGCGCCCCCCGCCCGCGCCATCGCCGCGCGTCCCTCGCCGCGGTTGTTATGGTGACAGCTGCGCGGAGAATGAGCGGCTCAGTGACACCCGCGCCCGCCCGCCCGCCCGCTCGGCTCCCGGGGCGCGCGGGCGGTGCCAGGCCGCTGCGGGGGGTGCCCCGGAGGGGTGCACGCCTGGACCCCGCGCAGCAGAGCGGGCCGCAGCCCCCCACGAGGTCCCCGGCTGGCCGGGCGCGCGGCCTGGCGGCTCCGCTTGACAACTTCCAGTGCATCTGGGAGCTCCCCGGCACCCAGGAAGCCCGAAAACGTCTGTTTGAAGGAGCGGCTGCGTGAATAACGGGGCTTGGGATCTGAAGGGGTGTCGGGGGTGGGCCCAGAACAAGTTCCTCCACCACCACCACCACCACCACCCCTCCGGGGGCTGCCCAGTTAATTGGGGTCCTGGGGGGATGTGGAACGTCTACAAACGGGGCCTGCACGGAAGGATGAACTCCCTGAGCTGGGGGAGCAGCTCTTCACCCTGGGGAATTGGCAGCTCTGGAACTGAAAGGCTCTGTCCCCTTCCCGAAAGGGGGCAAAGTGGGGGTCTCTGTGGCTGGAAGACTTACAGGGGGGCAGGGGGAGGGCGGCTCCCACAAGTCCTCTGCTCACCGTGACTTTTCCATCCAGTGCCTCAGCCCTGTGGCCAGGAAGCCAGTGAGAAGGGGAAAGGGACTGTGGCCTGCTTCTCCTCCTGATCTACCAGGGGTAGAATCCAGCCTCCGTGTCCCCAGAGAGAAACCACCCTCCTGCTCAGCTTGGTTCACTCCCCAGATGGTTTCGGGCATGGGGAGCCCTGGGCTTCCCCCGAACCCCATGGAAGGTTCTTCCCTCCAGGCTTCCTACATGGTGCCTCTGGATCTCACACTTGCTGGGTCACCCCCTCCCCCCTGCTCCCTCATAGCTCTCTGTAGCTTTACTCCGATTTTCTGGGGAAACAGTGCCTCACCCCTCTTATGCTCTGCCCCCTCTGGAGGAAAAGCTCTGAGCAGGGAGAGTGTCTGTCACCTCCAATGCTTCCTGTACACCTAGGACTTAGAAAGTGGCCAGCTCCCCCAGCCTGCTGCAGACCCAGGCCCATCTGGGGCCTGAGGCCTAGAGCCAGCCTTGCTGATGTCTTGCAGAGATGCCCTCCAGGCCCACCCCATTCCAGGCATCACATCCTTAAATGTCTAGGCATCTGGGCAAGCTGGAAATATCCGTGACAGCTGCTGCTCTCTGGGGTCTGGAGAGAAAGCCAGCCCCCACCCCCCACCTCCAGCCTCTGCAATGCCCAGGTCACGTGCCTGGCCAGCTCAGAGTGGACACAGCTGGTCAGGGGCACTGTCATCTTTGAAGGCGAATCTTCCTAGATTTCCTCCCACCCATGACTCATGCACCAGAAATCCCTGGGCTCCTGCTGGCGAGCACCTCTGCTCTATCTCTCCACTCACTTTTGCGCACACACACACACACACACACACACACACACACACTCCCATACTCGCCTATGCCCCCGCACCCACCCCCACCACACCCCCCCCCCCTCAGATCTGCAGTAATGAGGTCACTGTGAGCTGGGCTCAGAATCCATCCCAAGGAACTGGGTTCCCTGTGAGGGGGAGGGGTGAAGAGAGGCCCTGGAGAGATTTGCAGATGGTGGCTTGGGGGTGGGGGCAGCTGGGGCCTTCTGGGAGGAGTCCCACCCCTCTCACCCAGGGGAGAGGAGCAGGAGGAGGGGCCAGGGACTGAGGCAGGGGTGAGGAGGGCCTGCAAGAGATGGAGGGTTCGCAGGCCTATACAGTCAGTCAAACCTTGAACTCTGGGCCAAGCAGGGAAGTGGAGAATGGGAAGGGGAATGGGGTGAGGGGCAGAGCCAAGCCTCCTGGGGGTGACACAACGCAGTCTGATCTTGGCCAGAGATGTTAGGGACCAAAGTGGAACTGAGATCAGGGAGAAACTCCCTCTCCTCCACCAGGACTGAGAAGCTGGTGGGAGCCTCAGGGCCGGGGCTGGGGACTGACACAGGCTTGGCTGTCCCTGAGACACCAACTCTACACTAGCTGGGCGCACTTCTGGAATGCTGCACCCCGGACCCTCCTCTCTGGGGTCCCTTGGCTCTGCCAGTGACAGATGTGAACTGGGGTGGAGAGACAGTGCAGCTGCTTCTTGCATGCAGCTGAACTTGCCTCGGACTCCCACCGATGGTCCCCGGCGTATCACCAAGGGTTACTCCTGAGCACAGAGCCAGGAATAGCTCCTGAGCACTGCCAGCTGTGGCCCTCCCCCACTCTGCAAGTTTCTGGAGAGGCCCGGACCTGCAAAGGGGGCTGGGAGGAGGAGGATTTGTGGTTAGACCCAGCACCCTCCCACCCACCCCACCCGACCAGAACCGAACCCGAAGGCTCCGGGCCTGCCTTCTCCAGGGAAGCTGTCAGGCGGCAGGGAAGTGGCCCGCGCAGCCCCCCCAGGGCCCTTCCCGGGCTCCTCCGAGGACTGCAGAGGGAGAGGGGAACCCACGGGGAGCGGGGCTGGATGAAGTCAGTGCTTGGAAGGCTTCAATGGAAGCTATTAATAGCCGCAAGGTGGAGTTCTAGCACTTGTCGCCCTGGCAACCCCGCCTCCCCGGGAATAAAAGACAAGTAAATTCTGAAGGATAGCAAAATGTGAGGACAGACACTTTCCAGCTTCCAGACTCTATAACATAAACTAGAGTAATCGAGACAGTGTGGCACTGGCAAGGAGAGAAATAGATCAATGGAAGAGAGCGGAGATGCAGTACTGGATCCATAGAAGTACAATCAACAGTTCTTGAACAAAAAGAGGCAGATAAACAATGGAGAAAAGGCAGCGTTTTCAGCAAGTGATTCATGAGCAACACACAAAATAAAATAATTTAACCACTGATTTTACACCCCTCACAAAGACTAATTCAAAATGCATCACAGACCTAAATGTGATGAGGAAAATGATGCTTGGTTTTATTTATTTATTTATCTATTTTGAGGGAAATGATGTTTTTATAAAAGCTTCTAGGGAACCAGAGAGATAGTGCAGTGGGTAGGGCATTTGCCTTGCTCGCAGTTGACCTGGATTCGACCCCCAGCATCCCATATGGTCCCCCAAGTACCACCAGAAGTAATTCCTGAGTGCTAGTCAAGACTAACCCCTGAGCATTGCCAGGTGTGCCCCCAAAACAAAAAACAAATGAAAAAAATTTTAAATGACATAAAAGAAATCTAGGTGACTTTGAGTTTCGATATGACATTTTAGATACAATACTGAAACCAAAAACCATTAAGGAAAAGAAACTGAGAAACTGGAATTCATTAAAATTTAAATTTTCTGCTCTGTGAAATATACTGCTAAGAAGATAAGAAGAAAAAGCAGAGACTGGGAGGAAACATCTGCCAGAGATAGCTGATAAAAGACTGTAACCCTAAATACACACCGAACTCATAATATTCAACCACAAGGAGACAACATGTAAAAATAAATGGGGCAATCACCTTAAGAGACTCATCACCAAAGACAGAAAGATGGCAGATAAACATATGAAGAGATGTTTCTTATGCCAGAAGAAGCATGCAGATGAAATCAAGAATATACACACTTAGAAGAATGCCCCCATCCACAGCACGACCACTACCAAATCCTGGCAGGCCACGGAACAACAGAAACTCTGACTCACTGCTGCTAGATTAATAAGCACTGTCGCTTTAGAAGACAGTCTGACAGTTCCTCAGAAAAATAACCATTGTGGGCCTCAGATCCCACCCCAGCCTCCCTCTGGGGGCTGGGAGGGGGAGGGGGAGACCCCAGCTGGGTTCTTACAGGCCTGGCCAGCACTCCTGCATGCAAGCACCATGCTTTTCTTTCCCTTTTCAAGTCCCTTGCAGGCAAGGACATGGTGGTGGAATTCAAGAAAGACCTGAGCATCTGTGGAACATTCCGTTCTGTGGATGTTGGAGTATCTCAACATCAAAATAGCGGATATCAGTGTCACCGGGCTGAGAACTACCCCCACATGCTGTTGGTGAAGAACTGCTTTATCGGGGGCTCTGTGGTCCGGTATGTTCAGTTGCCAGCAGCTGAGGTTGACACACAGTTCCTACAAGATGCAGAAGGAAGGAGGCCCCACAGCAGAAACAGTGATGGTCCCTCTGCCCTCCTGTCCCAGCTTACTGTGTTGTTTCAGTAATGGATTTTTAATTTTTTTTTTTAATGAATGAACAGATGAAAGAAATAACAGTGGGCAGCAACTATCCTCTGTTGAGAATGAAGACTAGATCCGTAGTCTGGAGGCTGCAGTACCAGCCCTTCTCCCTTCTTGCCCTGGACAATGGGGACCCTCCCCAGATCTCTTCAGGGCAGAGGGTGATCTTGGGGATGGAAGAAACCTGTCTCTCGCTTCGGGAATAAAATTTATAATGCAAATTGGAAAAAAAAAACTGTTGTCTCCAGTTATGCTCCTAGGTTGGGGCTGAAAACCAGATTTTTCCACACAAATACCAAAATGCTCCCTATGGATGCTCATAGCACTTTGATTCATAACCACTGAAACTTGCAAGCAACCAAGAGGGTTTTCAGCTTGATCAACTGTGGTACGGCCAGACTATGGAATATTATTTGATGCTAAAAAATGAATTGTGAAGCCATGAAAGTCACGGGAGAAGCTTCAGTGCGTGTGACTAAATGAATGAAGCCAACACACAAAGATTACTGGTGTATGAAAAGTCAAGACTAGGGAAATGGGGCTGGGGATGATACAGTGGTTAGGGCACCACATGGTCCGTGAGCATAACCGGATGCAGCCCTAGAGGCCCCAGCACCACCCCTGTGGTCCAGTAGCCCTAGGATGGCAGGGCCAGCAGCATTGTGCCCTTGGCCCTGCCTTTGAACTTCCAGCCTCGTCGGCTAAGAATCAGCAGTGGGACCCCTAGACCTCTCGAGCACTACTTAAGAGCTCCCCCTAAAAAACAAAAACTATGGAAACAGTAAAAAATTAGTAGTGGCAGGGCTGGAGCAATAGCACAGCGGGTAGGGCGTTTGCCTTGCACGCAGCCGACCCAGGTTCGATTCCCAGCATCCTATATGGTCCCTCGAGCACCGCCAGGAGTTATTCCTGAGTGCATGAGCCAGGAATAACCCCTGTGCATCGCCGGGTGTGACCCAAAAAGAAAAAAAAAATTAGTAGTGGCCAGGGGATGGGCCACAGGCCAGATGAATCGTAAAGCAGAAAAGAATTCCAGGGCCCTGGACCTTGTCTGTGTGACACTATAATTGAGGCTGCTACAGTATAACACACAGCAACTTGTACTTCTGCAAATATGTGAACCCCGATAACCCAAATGCCTGGTGAAGTGATTTAGAAAGATGGTGCATCAGTTGTGACAAATACACCCCTTTCTGAGGTGTGGTGTTGTAGAGGAGACTGCATGAGAGGGGTAGGAGACAAGAGGGAAATCTGTCTCTTCCCTTCCCTTGTGTGGTGCCATAAATCTAAAACTTCTCCTAAAAATAGTCTTTGTTGTTTAAAAGGAGCCCCTCGCCTGCCCTCCCCCACCCCCCCCCAAGTCCCCACCGATGCACACACTCAAATGATTCTCAAGCGTAGCTAGCTTCAGAATCACGTGACGGGGCAGGAGAGATAGTTCAGGGGTGAAGCCTTAACCTGGCTGACTCAGGTTCAATCCCTGGCTCCAGGTATGGTCTCCTGAGCCCGGCCAGGAGTGATTACTGGCCAGGAGAAAAGAGCCAGGAGTTAGCCCTGAACACCACAGGGTGTGGTCCAAAAGCAAAACAAAAAAAGCCTTGCAGATCAGGGAAGAAGAGAGATTATTTAAATGCGGATTCCCTGAATTCCCCCAAGACATCTGGTTCTCTGGATTTATTCACTGGCCACCTTTTGGGAAACTGCTTCTCCTGGATGCTTTCCAGCTGAGAAGATGATTTACAATGCCTCCAGGGCTTAACGGGCGGAGCACAAACTTTCCCTGCAAGAGACTCTGGTATGACCCCACACAGCATATGGTCCACAGGGCCCAGCAAACCCTGAGCACAGAGCCAGGAGTAGTTGCTGAGTGTTCCAGGGTATGACCCAAACAAGCCATGCCTCCAGGCTTTCCCCGGGAGCTGACCAGCACGAGGGACCCAGGCAAGGGGAGCTGGCACCAAGCAGGCCGGTCACCTACTGGGAGGTAGCACCAAGGGGACTGCATTTTTGGAGCCTGATGCTCTCAGTTCAAAATAACTAATGTGGAATCACAGCCCACATTAATCCTAATCCTAATTTTTCTGCCTTAACCATTTTGAAAGGAATTTTATTAATTTGGCTTTCAGAATCAGTGGACTACAAGGAACTCATTGAATTTACAACTGGCATTATTTCTGAGCAACCATGCATGGGCTGAATTTCTTGCCGAGTTGGAAAAGCTGACAATTGTCTTAAATATAATGAAATCTTTGAGTCCATATTTAATGATCAATGAAGTTTACATGACATTCAGTTTCTTAGGCTCTCAAATATTTCTTACTGTTGATTCCAAAGTTTTCTTTCATACTTTGGAGCCAGTAGGGTTTTGCCGTTCCTCATACACCCTCAGGAAACTGACAGACTTGACACAGGGGCCACTAGCACCCATGGCAAAATCAAGGCCAAGGCCATCACCATCAGCTCCTCCTCCTCCACCACCACCACCAACCTCGCTATCAGTTCCACCACACCACCACCCTCACCACCATCACCATCATTTCCACCACCACCACCATCAGTTCCATCACCACCATCACCATCAGTTCCACCACCACCATCACCATCATCCTTGTAAGGGACAGGCCCAAAATGGACTACCACCAGAATTAACTTAGCTTAGCTTAATAGGAACATGCATTGCAAAATAACTTTTTTTTCAAGGAACAGGTCTAGATAAGCTTTTTCAGAGCCGCTTTATAGGAGCCTGCACTGCAAAATAACTGGTTTTTCTGCCCCTGACCAAGGAATTCAGATACAGGTACTCCAAGGGTGGGGGTCAGACCAGATAACCGGATGTCTCTCACAAGACCCATGTTGCAAGACCCAGGACTGCCTTACAAACCTGTCAGTTCCTAAGCACTGACGCAAAGTGCTGATCTTTAAACTATAGGCTAAGAAGTGATGTACCCTTAATTGGATTGGTTAAGAAAGCATATGTTGTTACAAATCTATTGGCTATGAAATGCGCGGGCTTTGCTGTAACGGCCAGTGAAGGCCTATATAAGATCTCCTTTGAAGAAGTTTGGGGTATTGCCTCACCTAACTGACCTGCGTGTCTGTGTAGGCGGCTTGACCCTGGCTAGCCAGTCTTACAATAAACCTTGCTTGCTGTTTGCACTCTCTGGAGTCTCTTTGTCGTTAAAGGGAGATCACGATTCGCGCCCTAACAATCCTCACCACCCTCATCACCACCATCACCACCACCACCACCATCCTCACTGCTGTCATTCCTATCAGTACCACCACCACTTCCACCATCACTATCACCTCCACTATTACTACTTCTACCACTACTGCTGCTGCTATTACTACTACCAGGATCATCATAAATCCCATTTTTGGAGGGGGCACACACAGGCACTGTTCAAGGCTGACTCCTAGCTCAGCAGTCAGCGGTCACTCATGATAGTGCTCAGAACACCATATGCACTTCCGGGGATCAATGCAGGATCAGCCGCATGCAAGATTAGTGCCCTGCCCAGTGGACTAACTCTCCAGCCCCAGTTTCATACTTCTTGGTTAACAAGAGTGGAGGAGGGAAACTGGGGACTGAGGCTCCCAGAACCATGCCACGGGACTCCGTGCCAGGCTGTGGGGCGGGCGAGAGCCCTCCCCACCCCAAGGGACCCAGCCCCCGGCAGCAGACCTCCACTACTCAGCCACCGCCAGGCTGCTTTCTGGATACTCAGGCCGAGCCTCACACATATGTCCCACAGAACACAGATAACGTGGAACGTCGCAACCTTGGACTCTGGACTCAATGGGACCCCGGAACAGAGATCCTCTGCCTGCATCCCCCAGTCTCTGGTGACTCAGGGATCACACTCATAAGCCACACCCTGCCAGCACCAGATAATCTCCTCATCGGCCACCCTCCAGAACTCAGGATGCTCCTCCCAGATGGGAGTATAAAAGGAAGCTCCCAGAACCATGCCACCAAACTCCGCGCCAGGCTGTGGGGCAGATGAGAGCCTTCCCCACCCTTAAGGGACCCTGCCCCAGCAGCAGACCTCCACTACCCAACCACCGCCACACTCCAGGCCACTTTCCGGACACATAAGACACTTCCTACCCATTTTCCACAATTACTACACCATATCTGATGGGGTTCAGACAGTAGGCAACAAATCATAGAGAAAAATATAGAAATGTATGCCTCTCTGAGAGCCCGGCAAGCTACCTATAGTATCTCACCTGCATGGGCAGAGCCTGGCAAGCTCCCCGTGGCATATTCAATATGCCAAATACAGTAACGACAACAGTTCTCATATTCCTGACCCTGAAAGAGCCTCCAATTGTTGGGAAAAGACGAGTAAGATGAAGCTGCTAAAATCACAAGTCTGGGAGGAATAGAGACATTACTGGCACCCACTCAAGTAATTCGACCATCAACGAAATGACAGTGACACAGTGATACAGGTTTGCAGTTTGAGACCACACCTGGCTGTACTCAGGGGTTACTCCAGGCTTTGTGTTCAGGGATCACTCCTGGTGGATCATCTGCAGTGCTGGAAGTCAAATCCAGGTCAAGTGTGTGTGAGGCAAGCATCTAACCCCCTGGACTATCTCTCCAACTCTCATAACCCCTGTTTTTGACAAAGACTTAGGGAAACTAAGCCACTTGCCAGAGCCGATAAGTAAGCACCGAGGTACGGCCCCCTGAAGGTCTGAGCCCAAATCCTGGAGATGCCGTGACCCCAGGGGGGAGCCTTTCAAGCACCCCTCCCTGAATATCCTGGAAACTTCTGAAAGAATCCATATTAGGGCATCAAATTTTTGTGTACTTTAGCTAACTTGCAACATTGCTTTCTGTAAAACTGCTTGGCTGCTTTGCACCTGGGGGAGAGGGGACTTGCAAAGTGAACAGGGCATAACTTCTTTCTACAAGATTCAGGTGTATTTACTGTCCCTGAAATGTATTGTCTCAGTAAAGCACCCTGCAGATTTGGGTAAAGGCTAACTCAGGATGCTGGTGGTTGGGGGAAATTGCCCTTTCCTGGAATGTATTGTCTCACTAAAGCACCCTGCAGACTTGGGTAACACAAAACGAGGATGGTCAAGGGAGATTACCTAAGGCTTAATGATTCCAGCTATAACCTTGCTTGTGCTGACAATCGATATACGTAAATGCTGATCTTTGAATCTATAGGCTAAGGAGTGAGGTACTTTTAAATGGATTGGTTAAGAAAGTATATGCTGTTACAAATCTATTGGCTATGAAATGCGCGGGCTTTGCTGTAACGGCCAGTGAAGGCCTATATAAGATCCCCTTTGAAGAAGTTCGGGGCTCTCAGCCACTGCCTGTTTTTGGGGTATGCTGCGGAGCCCCAGCATGCTGGTCTAAATAAACCCCGTTTTTACTCCTGCAGGAATTGTGTCTATCTGGTCTCTCCACGCCTCCCAGGGCCAGGGAACTCCCGATCCCAACATTTGGAGGTCCCACCGAGATCACCGAGGACCCTGCCCCAGGGACGCAGGATTGAGCCGCGGGGTAAGTTAAGGCGCCTCTTTCTCTCTCTTTGTTTCTCCGGTACCGTTTTACTCTAGTTACCGATCGGTGACACAAGCACAGTGGTGTGCAAGCACAGTGACAGTGGTGTGCAGCACACTGTTGTGTGTGCGAGCCTTGTGTCTGACAGACGTGTCGGGAATAGACACGGGCCGCAGCCCTGGGGGACGCCCCGGAGGTGGATGAGGGCCAGGGACGCCTGGAGGCCTCTTTTGTGGTAGCCTCGGAGAGGCTACATCTGGTGTGTCAGGAATCATCGGCCGCTCTATTACTTCTCTATTCTTCTTTCCTCTCCAAAAGGCCTTGCGCTTGCGTCATTCTTTTTTTGTAGGTTGGATCACGCTCGTCCTTTTTCTCTACCGAGACACCGTCTTTGGAACCATGGGACAATCTCCGTCCACTCCTCTCACTCACTCTCTCCCACTGGTCAGAGGTCTGCTCTCGTGCTCAGAATCCTTTTCTGATTGTTAAAAAGCCTAAATGGCAGACCTTTTGCTCTGCAGGATGGCCGACGTTCCAGATTGGTTGGCCCCCCGAGGGATCGTTCCACTCGCCGCTTATCTTCCAGGTCAAGGGAGTCATCTACCAGCCTGCTCCCCGGGGGTACCCGGACCAGGAGCCTCAGGCAGGAGTGCCAGGCCGGGGGGAGAAGGGGCCCCCACTTACTCTGCTCCTCCTCTGCCCCTGAACCCCGAACTCTCTATTGCCACTCCCAGGCCAGCACTGGCCTTTCCCTACTTCTGATCTCTTCACTTGGAAGAACTAAACCCTCTGGAGGTGAAAAATCATGTGCATGCCCTTTGGGCATATTTGGGAGTCCCAGGGTGACTGGTGAGTGTGGTGCACACCCGTGTGAAAGAGTGGACCGGTCCGAGCGAGTGCCTAAGTGTGATCTGTGCGTGTATCCATAGTGTGTGTATTTATTATCTTTCTCCTAATTCTGTTTATTAAGATTGTTTAATACGGGTCAGAATTGATCACTTCTCTGAGATCCACAGGAAAGCTCAGGATCTGGGCTTGATGATCAAGAAAGGTAAATTTGACACTTTTTGTTCATCAGAATGACCTTCCTTCGGTGTGGATTGGCCCCCACGAGGTTCCTTCTCTCCAAACCTTGTGGCTCAGATAAAGGAGGTAATCTGTGGAAGATCTGCTGTGAAGTTCTCCTCCAGGCAAGCATCTGAATAGTCTCTGCAAAGAGGCACCCCTCCTTTGTCTGTCTTGCGTCACCATCCACTATTGGGGGGATGGGAGGAAAGCCCACTAGAGAAGATTCTGGGAAACTAAGGCAGATCAATTTACAGGCAGAAAATCCTTTTCCCCACCCAGTCTCAGCTAGAGGTCAATTCAAATGCTAATGAAGGCAGTCCAGATGTAAGGCAGAAAAAAAAAAAAAAGGGGGTAAAAGGCAGGTAAGAAGCCTAAGAAAAGCAGCAAGCCAGCAAAAGCAGGGAAGATGTAGCAAGCTGAGAGAAGGCAGAACTGTTTTTTTTTTTTTTTAAGGAGCAGAGTTTTTAAGACCACAGCACTAAGTTTGGCTCAGGCACACAGCTGTGGGTCTGCCCAAAGCCAGGCCCACCCAGGTGGAGATGAGCCTCTGAATAAAGGCCAATTTAAGGGAGGTTAGAGTCCCCTTAGGAGAGGCAAAAGTGATAGACCTGGAGAAAAGTTTTGCCAAGGAACCATCCCTTTTCATAGATTCTTGCTTGCAATTAGGAAATCATCTGAGGAGCTTCTAACTAGGTAGTTTTAGATAAGGAGATCTTATTGACCTCTGTAACACCATGTGGCCTGAGTATATTGGGGAAAGATAGCCAGTGAATGGCAGTTTGCATTACCAGATCATTTTGCAGTCAGATCTTTGCAGGTAACAAAAGAAATAGGAGAGTATCAAAGCAGAGGAGGCAGGAAAATGCGAGATCTTATGATTAACTGTTTGACATCAGAAACAAAGAAGCCTATCCCCATGTCTGATAGGAAGGTACTAGTTCCCTGCCTCAGAATTAGCCTTGGCGAAAATATGGTAACATCTTTGTCATAGTTTATTTTGCCGGCTTATATCAACAAAAGCGCTTTCTTGACCCATTTTTAACAAGTGGGAGACTGACTAGTTAGGCTGGGAAATGAGGAGCAGAGTTCCCAATCAGCCGCCCTGGGAGCTGTCCCTTCCTTTCTCAGTCCATCAGTTTCTCCCTGCCATTTTTTTGAAGGGTCAGATTGATCGATCAACTACAGATATGTGCACATGTACGTGTGGTGTTTTCGTCAGTTCACTGTCTGTCTGTCTGTGTCCGTCTGTCTGTGTCTGACTGTCTGTCTGTCTGTGTGTCTGTGTGGAACACTTGAGTGTTGGAACCAGGCTGAAATCAGAACTAGAAATTTTAGAGAAGTTAGTGACATGCAACCCAGTGATTTAAGAAATGCAGTTGTTTTAGGAACCTGTTAGACAAGGGTTAATCCTTATCAGAAGGTTGAGCCTACAGAGAAAGCAGAATTCTCAATCTAAATTTCTTGTTAGAAGAACATTGATTATATTATTAACAGTTGAAATCCTTTTTGAACTTAAGAATCTTGTACTGTCTAGAAGAGCTATGGAACTAGAGCCTGAAACTAAAGTGAAATAAGAGTTCAGAGAAAGCAAGAACTTGTCTTACAAGCCTCAGCTAACTTTTATGAAAAATTTGTAAGAGGCAGTTTCCCTTTTTCTCACAGAACCTAGCAGGTCTCAGGTGCTAGCCAGGCCTGATCTTTGGGTTGCAGATTCCCAGCTCTAGGCAGGCTAGTCTTTGGTACGAGAGTGGAGAGAGGATTGGAATAAACTGCAACTAAGATCAAGCAGCCTGGCCATAAGGTTTCCTTCCTTTTCCTGCCCATCTCCATCTACCTCCCTGGAGTGGGGGAAACTACAGAACGCTGGCGGTGGGAAAGATAGATTGTTGCCATCCTTTTTGTGCTCACACAACAATTCAAATATTTTCTTATGCTGATATCAAAGTTTGGTTAAAAAAAAAATCCAAAGGGCTTTTTCTGTGTCTGAAAGCATGTTTGTATTTCTGTGGAATTGTTAAAAAGTATCTGGTGTAGAAAGCTCATGATTTTAAATAATTAAGGTACAAGAACTATTGAAATTAAGCCAAAGAAGGTTTTATCATGTTTTATAAAAATTGATTGTTTATAGGTCTTATGCTGTTATGTTAATGTACATATTTGTATCTGCATTGGATTAGAATATTTGACCTAGAAAGAGTTAAAATAACTATGACACATTAAAACTGGTTTAAAAGTAATGGTTTAGTTTAATCATGAGTTTCTAGAGTTATAAAATTGGTTACAAAGTTTGTCCTACCAGTGCTCTATCTGATCTCTGAGACTCTTGGTAACTAAAATTTCTAAGGGCTACTTAGTAATAAGTTGTATCGAATTAGTCTCAGATGTCAGCCTGACAATTTGAAGCCATAGCATTGCTTGTCTAGTGCTTGAAAGTGCATGCTATTATTTTGATAATTTTATTTTATGCCAAGGTTTGTCTCCAGGTATCAACCTAGCCCTGACCTGAGATGCTTTCTGTTTCATGGTAATATATGAGTGTTTTAATCTTTTTGTATTTGTGTTTTCCTCTAAATCAGAATTTTAAGATGTCTCCTGGTTAGTTTCTAATGTAAAGTGATCTTTTGCCCAGTGGATATACCTTGTAAAAGCTTTAATTGTGAGCATTTTTAAGCATTTTGAATATCTATGGAACTGATCTAATGCTTTTGAAATAGTACTGCAGAGTACAGTTTTGTCATGTTAAGTGAGATGGTTGGTAACTTGTGTCTAAATTTGGGAGATCACATTGTACATTGTACTACTATAGATGTATGCCATAAGTCAGAAAGATAATGGATGGAGATATCGTCAGTGGGAAGAAAGGAAAGGAATTCTGTTAAAGTGAAATTGATTTTTAAATGAATGAAAGTTACAGAATGTATGTAAAGGAATGTGTAGAAGGTTTGAGGTTGTTCTAAAGAAAAGGAACTGGTCAAACTGTTATAAGAAACGCTTTAAATCACATGCAGAATTCTTCTAGCACCTTTGTGGTAAGATCTATGGTAAAGATGATTGATGGATTATCTGGACTCCTGTTGCAGTGCTCTTAAGATCATTGAATTTTTCAAAAGTTGCAGAAATCAAGGGTTTTGACATGGGATTAAAAACATGTTAAACGGTATGCTTTATCTCTACAGATTTTAGCTTCTCTGACTAGGACCCACAGCAAACAGGTGTATTACATCTCTGTGAGTAAAGTGAAATACTTGCTTTTCTCTTCTTTTGTACCTTCAGTATGTTTTTTGATGTTTCATGGCACTATGTTGGTTTGCATAAATCCAGATAAGTCTTTCCTCTCTGTAATAGGGTCTACCCCTCATGCAGACAGGAAAAACCAGCCATGGGACCCCAAAGCCCTCTTCCAGGGAAACAGTCAGGGGATCTGTCTAAATGACAGGAGCAGGGATTTAACAGGTACTGTTTCAAGAACCCTACAAACCTCAGAGCGACCCTAGAGGCAGGCTGGCTCGAGAAAAGACTGGAAACCATCACTGCTATGGAGAATGAGGAATCTAGGACTCTGCAATGACTAACTCAGTCTGGGCCTACTCTCAGCGTCAAGGAAAAACCTGGAAACCAGGATTTCTCCCAGCCCTGAAGAAGGGATGGGATGGATTCCTTTCTGCCAGGACATCTCTGTGGAAAACAAGGACCAAAGCCACAACCCAAGGGCTCGAGACATCGCGGGACATCTTCTGGCCAGGCCTGGGTAGCTCTGACGTGCCAGATAAGATTAATGAAGATTAATGCCACTATTGTTGTGTCTCCTGTCTTTAGCTGATCCCCAGGACTTCTCAGTAAATAATTGGGTATCCCAAATGGAGAGTTCTCTAATCTTACTGTGTTTATGCAAAAGAACAAGCCAGGTTTGTTAAACTATCTTGCAACGTTTTAAAATGAAGGTGGAGAGAAAACCATGTTTCTGTAACTTGCTTTTTGTAAGAATCAGATTCTAATTCTACAGAGGTGATTGAATAAATGTATTCTAATCTTGATCTAAAAGGTACCCCCTTTGGGGAAATTTAGATAAAATTTAGTTTACTGTCTGTAGGTAAAACAGCCTAATCTGTAAAGGGAACTCAATATTATACATGCTGTCACTAGTCTGATACGAGCATTGAAAGCCAGAGCTTTACTAGGGTGAAGCTCATCTCAAAGTGCAGAATTGCTTTCCCCCGGTCTGAATTGGCCAAAGTGTCGAGAAAGGCATCTAAACTGGTTAAATTAGAGTAGATTAATATCTAGTTCTAAAATACTGTGAATTTTCTTTCTATACTTTATTGCATCTCATTTTCTGTGAACAGTCATTTGGAGAGAACAAGAATATTATCAGCTCTTAATTTCTGTTGCATCATGGGATTAACAACTCCTGAACCAATGCAATGGAATATTATTAAAGGGTTATGTTTTAACACTAGTGAGAACCATCTTCCATGGGGAGGAACTGAACAGCAAGTAAGATAGAAGTAATTCAGAACTGTGCTTTCTGTGCCATTAATGAACCTAGTGGAAATCCTGAGCCTCCTCTCCTAACACCTGTTCAGCATCAAGGAACTTAGAGGTGAATCGGCAGCTTGACCTTATACAAATGATCAAATGTTCATATGTTCAAGGTATAAATATATGTTGGTTCTCATTGATAGCTTCAGTATATGGGCAGAAGCTTTTCCAGTCTGTACTGAGAAAGCCAGAGAATGGCTTGGTGTTTCTGTGACCATTAGAAAAATCTGAACACAGGAAGTTATATTATCAACCAAACCTGTTTGTAGAGTTAATCCTTTTCATTGTTTTAATGATAGAGATGGGTATGGCATTATGTTGCTTTGGTTTCTGTTGCTTTAACTCTTTTTAAGACCTCATCGAGAAATCTCTCACATCCCTGTTCGAGATAGTCTCCCAAAACCTGAGAGGACTCGACCTTCGACCTGTTGTTCCTCAAGAACAGAGGGCTTTGCTCTGATCTGGTGGAGGGATGCTGTTTCTACGCAGACCACACTGAGGTTGTCAGAGACTCTATAGCCAAGCTACGGGAAGGCCTTGAACGACGTCGGAGAAGCCTGGGAGAATTGGTTTGAGTCTTGAAGATCCTCCTAATTCGGGGCAACAATACCGGACTCTACCCACTGAGGGAAGCTACTCTTAACCACGGGTCCTTGAATTAGGCCCCGACCCCCCCACGATCTCTAGGATTAGAGATGCTCATGAAAAGAAGTGGGGAATGAAAGAATCCATATTAGGGCATCAAATTTTTGTGTACTTTAGCTAACTTGCAACATTGCTTTCTGTAAAACTGCTTGGCTGCTTTGCACCTGGGGGAGAGGGGACTTGCAAAGTGAACAGGGCATAACTTCTTTCTACAAGATTCAGGTGTATTTACTGTCCCTGAAATGTATTGTCTCAGTAAAGCACCCTGCAGATTTGGGTAAAGGCTAACTCAGGATGCTGGTGGTTGGGGGAAATTGCCCTTTCCTGGAATGTATTGTCTCACTAAAGCACCCTGCAGACTTGGGTAACACAAAACGAGGATGGTCAAGGGAGATTACCTAAGGCTTAATGATTCCAGCTATAACCTTGCTTGTGCTGACAATCGATATACGTAAATGCTGATCTTTGAATCTATAGGCTAAGGAGTGAGGTACTTTTAAATGGATTGGTTAAGAAAGTATATGCTGTTACAAATCTATTGGCTATGAAATGCGCGGGCTTTGCTGTAACGGCCAGTGAAGGCCTATATAAGATCCCCTTTGAAGAAGTTCGGGGCTCTCAGCCACTGCCTGTTTTTGGGGTATGCTGCGGAGCCCCAGCATGCTGGTCTAAATAAACCCCGTTTTTACTCCTGCAGGAATTGTGTCTATCTGGTCTCTCCACGCCTCCCAGGGCCAGGGAACTCCCGATCCCAACACTTCGAAAGCCAGATGTCTCCCTTCCTGAGGACTCCCTGGGACTTTGACCCAGTGGCCCAGGAACTAGCCAGGGTGTGCAGGACAAATTCCAGTAATGGAAAGAGAATAGATTCCAAATCAAAGAAACATTCCCCAGCAGCCTCTTTCTCTCATAGATTGGGGCAAGGGGGTGGGGGGAGGCCTCACACCCAGTGGCGCTCAGGGGCTACTCCTGGCTCCCAGCTGGGGAATCACTGCACAAGGCCAGCACCTTGGCCCCGGGCTATCTCGGGGCCCTCTCAGAGATGTGCTGAGTGACCTTTACTTGTAGGAAAGCCTTTCTAAGGATCCATCAAGCCCAGAGACCCGAGGCGTGCGATAAGTGTGTCTACATACAAACTGGAAAGATCCTCACGGCCACAATGGAGAGGACAGCAGGGTCAGCGAGCACCTCTCCAGCGAGGGGGCCTCCCATTAGCCCCAACACCAGGCGTTTCTCCGTTCCTGCTGGCAGTGATGACTGGCTCCTGTCCACCTCACTCAAGAGGGTCCCAGAGGCTCCTGTTTGTTCCGACCTTCACCCACAGGCGCCTGGCAGTGAGAGTAGGGTGCTCTCCCAGTGAGGGGAGCCTGTGGACAGTTTTCTCCAGCCTGCTCCTCCCCCTTTCCTGCCATTTCTCGAAAATCACCACTTGGTGGCGCTAGCACTCCATGCGACGGCCACGCCCAGGCAAACTTGGGAGGGGTGGCGGGAGGCCCTGCCCTTAGTCAGTTGCCTTAACATCAATATCACTCTTTTGCTCTTTCCAAACATCAAAGAGCTTCTAGGTAGGGGGAGAGATCTTTCTAGCTGCCCTGAGCGGTGAGAGACTTCACGGTCCAGAAAACCCATCAGAGGGTTGGAGCGATGACACAGAGAATAAGGCATTTGCCTTACACGCGGCCAACACGCCGCCGATCCGGGTTCGATTCCCATCATCCCATATGGTCCCCAAGCACACCAGGAATAATTCCTGAGTGCATGAGCTAGGAGCGACCTCTGTGCATTGCCGGGTGTGACCTAAGAAGTAATAATAAAAATAATTATTATAATTATTTCTTTATTTTTGCTTTTTGGGTCACACCTAGGGATGCACAGGGGTTACTCCTGGCTCTGCACTCAGGAATCACTCCTGGCGGTGCTCAGGGAACCATATGGGACGCTGGGAATCGAACCCGCGTTGGGCGCGTGCAAGGAAAACGCCCTACCCGCTGTGCTATAGCTCCAGCCACATAATAATAATTTTTTTAAAATAAAGAAAACCTATCAGAAAATGGGCTGGAGAGATAGTGCAGAGAGGAGGGCTCTTGTGGCCAGCATCCCATATGGTCCCCCGAGCATCACCAGGAGTAATCCCTGGGTGCAGAGCCAGGAGTGACCCCTGAGCATCGCCAGGCGTGGCCCAAAAATGAAAAGAAAAGGAAGGAGAGGAAGGTAAAAAGAAAAAAAAGTTAAAAATTGACAGAGAAGAAACAAACCCCGCTTCCACCTCTGAGACGTTCCTCTCTGTAACCGTTTGCGTGACTGGAATCACTTTAGTACACTGCGGCCTGAGACAGGACCTGTGACAAGGTCAGGGTCCTCGCTCCACCCGTATCCCCTGGTCCCACCTTCACTGGCTAGACCCTCCAAAAGAAGGGTCACACTCACCTTCGCAAACTCACTCCTGGGACTGAGAGAAACCCCCGAACTCAGTCTCACAGTGTGCTCAGAGCACTGCTTTTCACCGGGGGCAACACCCTCAGCGCAGCACCCAGGCACAGGCAGCTACTTGTCGCTACGAGGCCAATCAGATGTTCGATCCCCAGCACAGCCGGCACACACACAAGTGGGCCTCAGAGCTGGGACGCCCCCTCCCAGTGGGCCTTCTCCCCCAGACTCCTAATGCCTCTAGCCCCAAGGAAGGCCTCAGAGGTCTCCTGACTCTGGGCAGAGATAGGAGAGAAGAGGACCCAGATCACCCCGACTTGGCATCTCTGCAGAAGGAAAACCATCAATGTCAGCCAGCCTGACTCCCTCTGACACGGGCCTTAGTCGCATTCATGGGCCCCCTTCCCTGCTGAGGTGGTGTTCAGGAGAGCAAAGCCCCTCATCTTTCCCATTATCTCTGGATGGCCACAGCCCGCCTGTCAGGGCCCCTGCCCTCCCTAGGAACCTGGGACAGGGTATCTGGCCTGGGAGGGTTTCTGTCGAATGCCCTCATCCTCTTGGCCCATCAGCCTGCAGGCCCTAGAGGGTGTCCCAGCTCCCTTCAGCTCCCTCTCCACATCCCCTCACACAGGTCACTCCTTTCCCAATGCCCCCCCTCCCCTCCCATACACAAACCGGCTCAAAGAACGCAGAATACGGCAGAATTGGGTAACATACAGAAGAGTGGGCTGGAGTGATAGCACAGTGGCAGGGCGTTTGCCTTGTATGGGGACGACCCGGCCAACCCAAGTTCAAGTCCTCCACCCCTCTCAGAGAGCCCGGCAAGCTACTGAGAGTATCTCGCCTGCATGGCAATGCCTGGAAAGACACCCGTGACGTATTCGACACGCCAAACACAGTAACAACAAGTCTCACGATGGAGATGTTACTGGATCTGCTCGAGCAAATTGATGAACAACGGGAGAACAGTGACAGTGACAGTGGCAGAAGAGTAGTAAAACCCAGGTGCCTGCCGCTTGCTCCACAGAGAAACAGAGAGGGAGGGATGAGGTTGAAGAGCGTGTCCGGCTGTTTCTCCTGGGGCCACACCTGGTGGTGCTCAGGAGCCAAACAGGTGAGAATTGCAAGCAGCCATGGGAATGCTAACTCCCTCCACACACTCACAAACACACTATACACACGCATGCACATACACGCACACACACACATACATGCACACACATGCACATACGCACACACACACGCATGCACACACACATGCGTGCACACACACACATACACCCCACCCCATAGCCCAGAGCACATGGCCCCAGTAACACTGCCTCCCCTCCATGTCTTCGTCTGTGCTGGCCCCTGGGCCTGGCCCCTGGCCTTCGCTGACCACTGCTGGCAGGGGGTCTGATGTCTTCCCCAAGACCCTCTAATCCAGGAGCCGCTCCTACCTCCTCCAGTTTGGAAGATGCTGGAATCAGGACTCAGCAGAACCAGATGGTGCTGACCGACGCCAGGGACTGGAAGCCCACTCGTGAGCACCTGGGCCTTGCCACACCCTGAATTTGCCTGTTCCCCCACCCCTTGCCCCTGCAGGACCGGGAAGGGCCCATTTGCCTGGAGGTGCTTTGGCTGGCGGTTGAGCCGGGTCCCACACAGGGCCAGCGGAGAGGAGCAGCTTTGGGCAGCCGTGGTGGGGACCTGCCTTGGCCAGCCCTAGGGCACCCGGGCTGGGCGCTGCTTCTCCTCCTGCACCTCGGGCCCTTCCTGGAAGACCGGCAGAGGCACCTGCAGACCCCGACTCCCGCAGCCATGGACAAGCTCCGCCTGCTCTTCCAGCACTTCCAGGCCAGCTCGGAGTCGGTGATGAATGGCGTCTGCCTGCTGCTGGCCGCGGGCACTGTCAAGCTCTACGCCTCCCTGGATGTCCACTGCCCCTGCCTGGCACGCTACAACGCGGCCTACGGCCTGGGCCTGCTGCTGGCGCCGACCCTGGCGCTCTTCCTCTGTGGCCTCCTGGCCAACCGGTAGTCCGTGCTCATGGTGGAGGAGAGGCGCCGGCCGGCGGGGCGCCGTCAGAAAGACCCCGGCATGATCAGGTGCGACCCCACACCCCCCCAGCACCCCAGGGCCCTAGTTTGCACCCCCACCAGCTGCACGGGCTCTTCCAGGTGCATCCCAAGCCCCCAACACCACCACCCCTGCAGCTTTATTAGGAGCTCCCCCCACCTACTCACCCTCACAAACACGGCCAGGTCATCGCCCTAAAACCAAGAGGTCCCCTCCACACTCTTCAGTGGGTACTGCAGCCATCTTCTTATGGAGGGAGAGTGGGCCCACCCCAGCAGTGCACAGGGCTGACTCCCGACTGTGTTCAGGGATCACTCCTGGTGATTCTCAGGAGATCTTATGGGGTGACGGGGATCCAGCCCCGGTCTGCCGCATGCAAAGCAAGCACCATACCTTCTGTACTATCCCTCTGGCCGTGCTTGTTTGTTGGTGGGGGGACCCTATTAGTGCTCAGGGCTTGCTCTTGGCTCTGTTCTCAGAGATCACTCCTGCCTGGCAGGCCTCGGAGAACCATATGGGGTGCCGGGGATTGAACCTGGGTCAGTAATGTGCAAGGCAAGTGCCCTCCCTGATGTACTATTGCCCAGGCACTGCATCCATTCCCTGACACACCCCAAGTGTGGAACCTCTCGGCTCTCGGAAACACTGGCCATGCCGCCCCCACCTCCAGCTCTGTAGCTGTCCTCAGTGCTGTGGTCTCGTGACTTTGGTTTGGGTATTTTGGCAGTGCTGCTCCTAGCTCGGTGCTCCAGGGTCACTCCTGGGGCTGGGTCTCCCATGGCCTCAGTTCCCCACTCCTCTCTGACCAGGTATATGTGCTCCTCCATGCTGCAGAGAGCGCTGGCCGCCCCGCTCGTCTGGATCCTGCTGACCCTCCTGGACGGCAAGTGCTTGGTGTGTGCCTTCAGCTGCTCTGTGGACCCCGAGAAGTTTCTGGACTTTGCCAACATGACCAACAGCCAAGTGCAGCTCTTCCTGGCCAAGGTGCCCTGCAAGGAGGATGAGCTGGTCAAGGACAGCCCGGCCCGGAAGGCCGTGTCCCGCTACCTCCGGTGCCTGTCACAGGTCATTCAGCCTGCCCTCCCTGGGCCTGGGTGGGTGTGGGGACTGAGGAGGGACAGCGATGTCCTGGGGACCCTCCTGCTGGAGACACACAGGCAAGGAACGAGAGGGTCCTGGGGGGTTCCCATTCAGGACGGGGTTGGAGGCGCGGGCTCTATGCCATGCATGTCGACATCAGGTGTCCACCCCCTCAGCCATGCTCCCAGGACACTGCAGGGACACAGCTCTGTGTTTGGGGAGGGCCAGGAGGGCTGCCAGCTCGCGGCCATCACTCAGGGGAGGGGGAAGGGGAGGCCACACAGTATCAGCTCCACCATCAGATTCTTCAGAGTTGCCCTCACCCTCCGCCAGACAGCTGCTCCCCGGCTGTATCCTGTGTGACTGCCACCTCAGTTCTCAGCCAGAATCTCAGTTTCCAGGGCCCCCAAGTTCAGATTAGGGGTTCCTTTCTCTGAACTCCCATGTCCCTTGTAGATCCGTCCACGGGACACTTAGACATGGCAATATTTCTACTGCTAAAGTGAGCAAAGACTGGGGTCCATTATCTCCATCAAAATACAGGACAGGGCATGCACAGATGGGACGATTAATATGACCCAAAAGCTGGATGAAAAGGTGAATGGACATTGAGGCGGTGTGGGTGGGTGGGTGTGTGTGGCATGGTTGGTTGGATGGATGGTAGATGGGTGGATGGGTAGATGGATGGATGGGCAGGAGTGCAGGAAAGGCAAAACTCAGGCTTTCAGCTGAGGCTCTAATTAAAAGATTAACAAGAGGAAAATCATGCAAGAGAAACCTAAAGCAAAGAATGCCATTAAAAGCAATGACTTGGGGCTGGAGTGATAGCACAGCGGGTAGGGCGTTTGTCTTGCATGCGGCCAACCCAGGTTCGATTCCCAGCATCCCATATGGTCCCCCGAGCACCACCAGGAATAGTTCCTGGGTGCAAAGCCAGGAGTAACCCCTGTGCATTGCTGGGTGTGACCCAGAAAGAAAAAAAAAGCAATGACTTGAAATTCTGGCTTCTGTGGTATCTTCAACAAAGAGTGGCGCCTTCAGAGAAGAGATGGGACAAAAGAGAGCAGCTCTGGGTTTTGAAGGGCAGAAACTGCGAAGGTACACGCACCAGAGAAACTAGTGGAGTGTTTTCTCTTTTGCTTGCAGAGTAGTGGGTGTTTAGGGTCATGCCTGGCAGTGTGCTGGAACCATTCCTCACTCTGTGCTCAGGAGCGACCCTTGGTGGTGCTCAGGGACTAGAGGTGGTGCTAAAGATCAGACTCAAGTTAGCCACGTGCAAGGCAAGTTCCCTGACCACCCTTCCACCCCACAAGATTCTGCTTCAGTAAGAATTTCCAGGAAAATTTACTACAACCTGACTCGAAGCAGAAACGGGGAAAGGTAGAACTTTTTCAATATTTGCTGCTTTCTAATAATCTCTGAGATACTTTGCTTGGATTTGGGTTTTGGTTTTTGTTTGGGGACCCCACCTGGAGGTGCTCAGGGGCTCTTACAGCTCAGTGGAGGGGTCACTCCCAGTGTACCTGGTGGGCATGCCGGGGTCAGACCTAGGCTCCCACTGCAAGGCATTTGCTCCAGCCCATTCAGCGATGGTTGGGGAATGGGGTGATGGTTAGGGCATGGGTGATTATTGGGGAATGGGATGATGGTTGAGGAATGGGGTGATGGTTGAGGGATGGGGTGATGGTTGGAAATGGGGCGATGGTTGGGGGATGGAGGATGTTGGGGGATGGGACACTGGTCGGGGGATGGGTGACTGTTGGGAAATGGGGTGATTGTTTGGGGATGGGATGATGGTTGCTGATAGAGGACATTTGGGGGATGGATGATGGTGGGGAAGGGGATGCTGGTTGGGGAATTTGTTCATGGTTGGGAATGGGCGATGGGGTGACAGTCAGGGGCTGGGTCGATGGTGTTGAGACAATGGTTGGGGGAGAGTTGACCGGAGAGGAAATATGATGGGCAGAACGGGGAGGGATGATTGACTAGATGAACGAATGGGAGGATAGGGATGGACGGGAGGGTGGGTGCAGGTGGTTAACAGGAGGGATGTTCCATGGGCAGATGCAACCATCTGCAGAAGGGCAGGCGGGAACCCTAATGGAAAGACCGTGGACACTCAATCACTGCCCACTTGTTCCCCCACCCCCAACTCCATCTTGCTTGCCTCCCCACAGGCCATGGGCTGGACCATCACCCTGCTGCTCATTATCCTGGCCTTCCTGGCGCGCTGCCTGAGGTCCTGCTTCGACCAGACGGTCTTCCTGCAGCACAGATACTGGAGCAACCACGTGGACCTGGAGCAGAAGCTCTTCGACGAGACGTGCTGCGAGCATGCGCGAGACCTGGCGCACCGTTGCGTGCTGCACTTCTTCCAGAGCATGCAGAGCGAGATGCGGGCGCGGGGCCTGCACAGGCCCACTGACCACCCGCCAGCCCAGCCCCGAGACCTGCCCGAGCCCCTGGATGGCCGGGCACACCTGCGCGCAGTCTCCAGCCGCGAGCAAGTGGACCGCCTCCTGAGCACCTGGTGCACCAGCAAGCCGCCCCTTGCCTTGCGGGCGCCGCGGGACACTGCGGGGGTGGCCTCAGCCACCGCGCCCACTGCTGCCCCTGACTTCACCCCAGCTCTGAGGGAACCCCAGCAATCTGTGCCCTGGGTTCCTCTTGAAAATGAAAGGACTGATTCGGGCCTCTTGCTGCCACTGCATGTGAAGTTATCTGCTTCCTGACCTCAGCACTTTCTGCTTCCCCTCCTCCCCCACCCCCATCCATCTGTCTGGGTTTTGGGCCACACCCAATGGTGCTCAGGACTTCCTCTTAGCTCCGTGCTCAGGATCAAACCTGCTCCTGCTAGGCTAGGGGGACCTTATGGGGTGCCACGAATTGAGCCCCGGTGTGAAGCATGCAAGGCAAATGCCCTTCCTGCTATCCTGTCTCTGAAGCCTCTTTCCAATTTCAAAGTGCCCCATTTCCTTCAGCCAAGGACCACCAAGGCAGAGGGCCAGTTCTGTGCCCTGACACCTGAGAGCTCCTCAGCCCTGCCTGCCCCGCCCCCCAGGCCAGCCCCCACCCCAAAGCCTGAGACCAGCCTCTGTATCCAAGGCTGCCTCTTCCCCAGGGCATACCCAGGGAGTCCTGCTCAGAGGTTAGCACCCTTGTGGGGGTTTCCCCGGTCATGAGGGATGGATCAGAGCTGGGAATCAGCAGGGGGTGGGATCAGGGGATTCCAGAAAAGCTGCTGCTCGAGAACCTTTGGGCCACAAGCCAGGCCAGAGCCACAGTACATCAGGGATAGCACTTGCTTTGTATGGATGACCCCAGTTCTATTCCTGGCATCCCATATGGTCCCCTGACCCCTGCCAGAAGTGAGCCCTGAGCACTGCTGTGTTCTGCACACACACACACCCCAACACCATCACCAAAAAAAAAGCACACACACAGACACACACACAAAATATCTCTGGACCCATTTATGAGTACGGGATATGGGATATGGTTTAGGGACCAGAATCCTGGGAACATCAGTCCTGGGAACTGCGCAGCTGCGCGCAGTCTCTAGCCGCGAGCAAGTGGACCGCCTCCTGAGCACCTGTTGCTCCAGCAAGCCGCCCCTCGGCCTTGCGGGCCCCACGGGATACTGCGGGGGTGGCCTCAGCCAGCGCCCGCCCACGGCTGCCCCTGACCCCCGGGGGCCCCAACACACAGAAGTGTAGAGACCCCAGCACCTGATGCCAAGCGAAAGGAGCTGGGAGCTGGCTAAACGGAGCGGCATCCCAGGGCAGCCCAGCACGCCCCCCCCAGAGAGCTGAGATCCCCACTCTCTATACTGGGGACACGCCAAGGCAGGGCCAGTTGTCCCCGCAAGAGCTGACATCCCCAGTCACGTTTCTGGGCGTGATCTCGTGTACACGAAAGCCGCTGCCCTCACGACTGTGCTGGGTTCAGCTTCTCCCAGAAGAGCAAGTCAGGGGCTGGGGCTGAGTGGGGTCTCCCAGCCCCAGGGAACACTGGTGCTCTGTTCTTGGGGGGGGGGCAAACTGAGGAGCAAGAGTCTGAGTAGATCTGCCTTGGGCTCCTGATACAGCTTTTCGTGTTTCATAATAATAATAATAATAATAATAATAATAAAAATGACACTGGCACCTGCTTCCATGATGTTCCTATGTGGGGGGCGCCGTGCTGACTCCTTCTGTGTCCTGACGCATTGCAGCTCCCAGTGACCTAGTGAAGCGCTGTGGGTTTCTCAGAGATAATTGCAAGTGAGAGACATTTCCTCCGAACACCCTCCGCGGCGCCTCTCCGACAGCCAGCATCTGTAGGTGCCATGCAGGCGGGTGGCACCAGCTTAGTGGCCGCTCCGCCTTCGAGCTCATTCTTCTGATGAGCTCCATGTTTTAATTCTACTTGGTTTTTTGTTTTTTCTGTGCTCGGGTTCGAGTCAGGACCTCACGCACATGCAGCATAGGTGCTCTACGGCCGATAATTTTTGGTTTGATTTGGTTTAGGGGCCACACCTGGTGGCGGTTCTCAGGGCTACCTGTGGTGCAGTGCTTGGGGTCACTGTCAGGAGCAGTGCCGGCCTCTAACACAGAGCAGTCTTCCCAGACCCAGGACCATTTTTCAGATGAGAAAACTGAGGCCTCCGGAAGTTGAGTTTCCTGAGGTCTTGGAAGAACTGGAATCAGGGGCTGGAGCAATGACAGCAGCTAAGGCAAGAGGCCGACTTGGGTTCATTCCCCGCCATGTCACATGGTCTCTGGAGTCCCACCGGGAGTGACCCCTGGGCACAAAGCCAGGAGTATGTCTCAACAGCTCTGGGTGTGCTCCCCACCCCCAAATAAATAAATAAATATGTAAATAAGAGTTGGAACAGGAGCTCTGGCTTGGCCACTACTTGGCCCTCCAGGTTGTTCTGTGCTTGCGCTCATTCTCAGGGCTCTGGTTGGATCCCTGCAGCTTCACCCCAGCTCTGAGGGAGCCCCAGCAAGCTGTGCCCTGGGTTCCTCTTGAAAATGAAAGGACTGATTCGGGCCTCTTGCTGCCACTGCATGTGAAGTTATCTGCTTCCTGACCTCAGCACTTTCTGCTTCCCCTCCTCCCCCACCCCCATCCATCTATCTGGGTTTTGGGTCATACCCAATGGTGCTCAGGACTTCCGTGCTCAGGATCAAACCTGCTCCTGCTAGGCTAGGGGGACCTTATGGGGTGCCACGAATTGAGCCCCGGTGTGAAGCATGCAAGGCAAATGCCCTTCCTGCTATCCTGTCTCTGCAGCCTCTTTCCACTTTCAAAGTGCCCCACTTCCTTCAACCAAGGACCACCAAGACAGAGGGCCAGTTCTGTGCCTTGACACCTGAGAGCTCCTCAGCCCTGCCTGCCCCGCCCCCCAGGCCAGCCCCCACCCCAAAGCCTGAGACCAGCCTCTGTGTCCAAGGCTGCCTCTTCCCCAGGGCATACCCAGGGAGTCCTGCTCAGAGGTTAGCACCCTTGTGGGGGTTTCCCCGGGCATGAGGGATGGATCAGAGCTGGGAATCAGCAGGGGGTGGGATCAGGGGATTCCAGAAAAGCTGCTGCTCGAGAACCTTTGGGCCACAAGCCAGGCCAAAGCCACAGTACAGCAGGGATAGCACTTGCTTTGTATGGATGACCCCAGTTCTATTCCTGGCATCGCATATGGTCCCCTAACCCCTGCCAGGAGTGAGCCCTGAGCACTGCTGTGTTCTGCACACACACACACCCCAACACCATTACCAAAAAAAAAGCACACACACTCACAAAAAATATCTCTGGACCCATTTATGCGTACGGGATATGGAATATGGTTCAGGGACAAGAGTCCTGGGAACATCAGTGTTGAACTCTGCTGGGAAACCAGCATTCAGCCTCTGCGGTTCAGACAGGAAGGACTGGGGCAGATCTGGGCTCCTTCCCTCCTTCCCCTCCCTGATAAGTGACTCACCACAGGTAATCACATAGGATATCACACACACACCACATGTACACACGTATCACACACACGTACCACATGGACACACATACTACACACATACAACATATATCAATTGAACACACATAAACACATGTACACACATGCCATACACGTGCAACACATACTACAGGTACATAAAAACATACCTCATATACATGCAATAACCACATACATATACATACCATATATAAACACATAAATACATGTACACAGACATATCACACACATACACATACAACACACACCACATGTATACACTCACACACCTACCACACACGACACAAATCACATAAACACACACATATATACCGTAAACCACACATACCACACACAACACCACATATCCACACTCACATGAATATCTCACTCACAAGGAAATCTCACGCATACATACCACCACCACATACTCATATACATACACACACCACTCACAGCCAGGAATTCTCTACACAGACTCATGCATACATGCACATATGTGCACACACACACACACACACACACACACACACACACACATACTCCTGCATACACATACATCCAGCAATTGCCCCCACTGCACTGTGCAGGCTGGGGTCACCCCAGGTTCTGGTTCCTGGGGCTCAGGCTCCTCCATATCGGCCATCTCTGCTCTGCTGGGCTTAGTCTGCCAGATATTCCTGGCAGCGCGGCCTCCTCCACCCCATCTATCCTGCTTGCAATCAGGACATGCAAATGTTACATGAGTCCCTGGTGGGGGGGGAGGCAAGATTTCAGCTAAGAGTTGATAGGAATTGGGCGGTGAGGCACCAGGGAGGCCTGGAGAGGTCTGAGGTCTTCACAGATAAGTGCCCGGTCCTGGGCTTGGAGGAAGCTCCGTGACCCATTCATTCAAGCTGCAAGGAAGCGCAAGGGCAGGGAACGGTCACGAACGCTGACAAGCGCCCTTGAATCCTCACGCTGAGTACTTGGGTGGCACTTCCGGCACAAAAAATCCCATGCCAGGGAGCAGGCAGGAGTTGATTCAAGATGAGGCTTGGCTTCAGGGAGCCCACTGCCTCATAGAGGGATGGAGACGGGTTTGGGAAGAATTAGAACCCAGAGCAAAAGGAGGCAGCAAGAGAACTGAGGCCAGCCATGAGCCCCAGAGGTTTAGCACAGGGGCCGGTGATTAGGAGACCCCAGACTCACCTGGCATTGCAAGGTCCCCCGAGCACCGCCAGGAGGAACACCAGAGCAGAAATAGGACTAGACCCCAAGCACTATCAGTGTGGCCCCCAAATCAGGAAAAAAAAATTCTTTGATCTGGGGACTCAGGGGAGGGTTGATTTGAAACTGAGAAAGAAAAAAATGGAGAGAGTGTTTTTGTTTGCTTTTAATAGTGTTTTAAGTTTTGTTTTGGACCACTCTTAGCAGTGTTCAGGACCTGCTCCCAGCTCAGTGCTCGGGGCTTGTTCCCAGGGGTGTCAGATCACAGCTGGGGCTCCTCTGAGCTGTCTCCCCTTGAGTTACCTCCCTGCCCCAGTCTTTTCTTTACATTTCCCCAGCCCTGCACCCAGGTCTATTCTGGTTGGGGATGTTGGGCTTGGGAATTTTGGGGGTTCTTTTTGTTTGTTCATTTGTTTGTTTGTTTGGGTGGTGGGAAGGATTTGGATGTTGGGCCATACCCAGCTATACTCAGAGGTTATTCCTGGCTTTTCACTCAGGAATTACTCCTGGAAGTGCTCAGAGGGACCATATGGAATGCTGAAATCGAACCCAGGTCAGCCGCGTGCAAGGCAAGCACTCTCCCCGCTGGACAATCTCTCCAAGTTGAGGGTGTTTTTGCAATGCCTGGGAACCCTCCACTTGGCCATGGTCTTGCACCCTGTTCATCAGAGCTGTGAGAACAGGAGCTCCCTGAGGTTTGCACACCTGGTGGTGGCTGCACACTCCAGTGACAGAGCCGGAAGGCGCTTGTCTGCACTGTGCTGAGACAGCCCCCGTGGCTGTGTCAACAGGAAGCCCACAGAGTAGAGCAGCCGTCTCTGGGGTCAGTGTCGGGGCCTGAACTCAAGGCCTCATACTCTCAAGTCCTCCCACTGAGCTCGTCCCAGGTCCGGGACAGAGTTTGGACAAGTGGAGAGAGATGAAGGGGAAGGGGACAGGGCCACTCAGCCACAGAAATGGAGGGAACAGGCCGCAGAGTGGCAGCACGGATTTCCAAATGCACCCAGAGGATTGCTGGCCCGCCTGGAGGGAGCCCTCACTGCCCCTCACAGCCCAGCGGGGAGCCAGGTAGGACAGGAAGGTGCAGGCCCACCTGACACCAGTGAAGGGTCCTGCCCCAGGGCTGAGGTGCCAATCTAGGACCCATGGAAAGACCACTGAGCTCTGTGACAGCAGACCCCGTGCCCTGGACACCCCTCAAAGGCATCCCACCCTCTGCAGACCCCAGAGGACATGCTTTCAGAACTCCAGGTCTCTCGGCCACCCTCCCTCCGTCCACCTCTACTGCCCGGCCCAGGAGGGGAACCAGGTCACTGCACTTGGGACTGAGGCACATCACTGACCCGGGCGGCCCTGCCGACAGAGGTGCCCCATCCTCGGCAGAGTCTAGGTGCTGAGACAGAAGTGAGGGTCTCCCAGTTATGAGGAAGTGGCTCCAGGAAGCACCAGGAGAGAATGGATTTGGTGGGGGGGGAGTGAGAGAGACAAAAGGGGGGGACATGCTCGGGAACCCCAAGTGTCATCCAGAGCCAGGGCCAAGAGGGCTTGTTCCTACTCTCCGCATTTGCTCTCCCCACACGCATGTGCCCCTGGCCGTGGAGGTTCGAGCTGACCCGACGGTGGGCACCAAGGCCCCAATGGTGGGCAGAGTAAGAGCAGGGAACACTGCGAGAGAGGGGGTGGGCTTCTGAGCCAAACTCAGTCCTGGTCCCACTAAACCTGCAGCAGAGGCGGGAGTGGTACGGGGTGTGGGGAATATTGGGAGCATTGCTGCTCAGTGCCCCAGTAATCATGCTCTCTCCCCCGGGTGTCCAGGGAACAGAGGGCAGCTGCCAGATCCTACTAAGGCAAATGTTTATGCAGCCTGGCAGCCCGTCTCGCTGATGACCGCTGCCTCTGCCACCACGTGGATCTGGGGGTGCGCCCAGAGCTGCAGGTGGGCTGCCCACCCAGGCTCACCCAGGCAAATAGGGCATTTCCCTGTGGGTCTGGCCGCTCCCCGGGGGCCCCCTTTGCATTCTGCTTTTCCTGGCTTGCTTGGCTTCTGGGAGTCAAGGGGCCCCCCAGCATCCGAGTGACCGTGTGGCTCCCTGTTTTCTGCCCACATGCAGCAGGGCCTTGGAGATGTTGGAGAGGACAGAATCAGGCAGGCCAAGACCCCCCGGGAGAAGGGAGAAGGGGACCCTGAATCCTCCTGATCTCCAGAACCAGAACTCACGACTCTTACCTGCAGCAGCAACTCTATGCTTTTATGACTTGATTACCTGGCAGTGGGGAGTCACTCCTGGCTGCTCCCAGGGGAACTCCAGGAATCCCAACCATCCTAAAGAGAACCTTGGAGGTTCTGGAGAGCTCATATGGGGGCTAAGGCACTTATTTGTCTTGCATGCATGCAACTGACCTGTTTGATCCCCAGCACCAGACCTGGTGCCCTAAGCACTGCCAGGGGTCACTCCTGAGCACAGAGCCTGGAATAGCCCCCAGAGCACTAACGAGTATGATTTTCCCCAAATAACATACTAAGACAGGTAGGAGGCCAGACTCAGAGCTATGGCGCTGGAGCAGAGGCAGGAGCAGAGCAGTGCCTGGGGCCAGAGCCAGAGGGTCCTCTGGAAGCTGGCCAGGGCACATGGGTACCCTGCTCAGGTCCTAGAGGTCAACCTCCCCAACTCCCATATATTCAGCCTCCCATCAGACGATCCTCACAGAACAATGGGGAGGACATTCTGGGGGTGAAGAAAAGTTCTTCAACTATTCAGTGTGAAACCAAGTCAGTGAGACATTTGAAACTTTTTTTTCTTTGCTTTTTGAGTCACGCCCGGCAATGCACAGGGGTTACTCCTGGCTCTACATTTAGGAGTTACCCCTGGTTGTGCTCAGGGGACCATATGGGATGCTGGGAATCAAACCCAGGTCAGCCGCGTGCAAGGCAAACGCCCTACCCGCTGTGCTATTGCTCCAGCCCCTGAAACTATTTTTTACCACTGATTCAAGATTTCAAACTGCCTGAAGAATTGGACTGGAGTGATAGTACAGTGAGTAAGGCACTTGCCTGCCACGTGGCAGAACTGGCATCCCTTCCATAAGGGATGAGCACCGCCAGGAGGGATTCCTGAGTGCAGAGCCAGGAGAAAGCCCTGAGCATCGCTGGGTGTACGCCCCCTCACCACAAAGGAAGGAAGGAAGGAAGGAAGGAAGGAAGGAAGGAAGGAAGGAAGGAAAGAAAGAAAACAACAGCACGAAAGTTAACGGGCAAGTTGTGATGGGCTCAGAAGCAGAACTCAGGGCTCGCTGGTATGAGGCTTGGAGTTCACACCCCAGCACCACACACGCACCACACACACACACACACACACTCTCTCTCTCTCTCTCTCTCTCTCTCTCTCTCTCTCTCTCTCACACACACACACACACACGATTCTAGGGCTCACCCTTTACATTCAATAACTGTAATAAAGTCCTCGTGAATCTCAGAATAATACAATTCAACCACTTCTATCATTTTACTTTATTGATTTGTGGGGGGGTGGATAGTGACTGGGGCAGTGCTCAGAGCTATTCCTAGCTGCTCAGGAATGCTTCCTGGTAGAGTGCTTAGGGAACCATGCTTGGTGACAGTGACTGACCCTGGGTCAGCCAGATGCAAAGCAAGTGTCTAATCCCTGTACCATCTCCCTGTCCCTGTTGCTGTTATTGACAAATCATGTTGACGCTAGAAATCGCAGCAAACGTCTGAGGCCAGTGCTGGTGCCCCTTAGCCCATGTGGGTGTCTCTGAGCACTGCCCCTTCCCTGAGTGCCAGCCTCTCCCCGTGGTTTAGTCCCGTGTCAGGTACATGGCGCTGCCACAGATGTCCAGGGCGGCCATTTCTGTGGTGGGACTCTTCTCCCACTCTCCCAGGGAGTCCCCAACAAAGTCCTCCAGCAGTCACCAGCCTTAGGACCCCTGGACCTTTAGCTTGTTGCAGGCCAAGGGGCACAACTGTCCTCCTAGCTCCGTGCTGAGCTTTCCACCCAGACCTGGACAAGAGAGAAAGAGCAGAACCGCTCCCTGCCCTGCCCTCAAGCCCAGCTGCCACCTAGCCAGATCCAAACCCGTTTCTCTACCTCCCACCTTGTGTGTCTCTCCCCAAGTTCGTGGGGGGGGGAGTGGGCACTGAGGGCCTGGGGGCCCCTCCAGGGAAGGCCTAGATGATGTGGCACCATCAGTGTGAGGGCAAGGGGTCTGCTGAGGGGAAATCCAGGCTCAGCCCCCCCCAAACCCCTTTCCACATCCTCTCCCTCTGACCCCCCTTCCTCTCAGCCCCTCATGAATGGGAGGACAGGAACCTGGGGGTGTCAGAGGAGGGTGTGGGGGGCTGGACCTGCCTGCAGGAGCTGGAAGAGTGTGTTTGCAGTGTGAGAGGCAAGGCCAGACCCCCCTCTCCTGTGTTGCCTGCACCAACACCGAGACAACCAACGTGAACCCCACAGTCTGAGGGTGCATCCCAAACTCTGATTTCCTGGGCAGCTAACACTTCCTCTCTCATGGGGGGGGGTCCCCCAGACAGCCTCACGGTCCTCCTGGCCTTAGACCCAGAAAGCACCAGTGAACAGCACACAGAAGGCTGCGTGGCCCCTCACACATTTCAGTGGGTTGACTTACAAATCCCATCTGAGGGGTGGGAATGACTGTACAATGGATAGAGTGCCTTCCTTGCACAAAACTGACCCAGGCTCGAACATAAAGTAACAAAATAGGAGACTAACACCCAAGAGTGGCTGAGATTAGTATCAGGAGTTTTGCTTCATGGCTTGGAGGCCAGCCGCACATTCTAGTGGAAAAGGGAGCTCAGATAGAGAAAGAAGCACCAAATAAAGGGTGTTGGGAGGATCCTCCCAGGATGGGAGAAGCATGCTGAAAGTAGAATATGGACCAAACATGATTGCCACTCAATGCCTCTCTTGAAAACCACAGGACCCAAAAGGAGAGAGAGAACAAAAGGGAATGCCCTGCCACAGAGGCAGGGTGGGATGGGGGGAAGGGGGGTGGGAGGGGATACTGGGACCCGTGGTGGTGGAAAATGGGCACTGGTGGAGGGATGGGTGTTTGATCATTGTATAATTGAAACCCAAGCACAAAAATTTGTAAATCTACAACTGTACCTCATGGTGTTTCACTAATTTAAAAAAAAAAAAACTGACCCAGGCTCAATCCCCAACATCCCACACGGTCCCCAGAGCCTGCCAGGATTGATCCCTGAGGGAAGAATCAGGAGCAAGCCCTGACCACCGCTGGGTGTGACCCAAAGACAAAAAAACAAATTCTACTTTAGTTGGTTTCATCTGAACTCCAGAAATTTTCTTTTAATTGAGTTTAAGTTTTAAATCTTTTTAATGGATCACTGTGAGATAGAGTTACAGGAAGTTCACAAACTTCCATGTGAGCTCTATAAATTTTCACGTACAAATCAGATTCCCAGCTGATAAGAAAACGCGAGTCTGTTCAGGTCTGTCGGACAGAGGCGAGTACGAAGCCTGATAGAAGTTTTGGGCCCGCCTAGTCCTCTGGGCCCGCAGGGCCACGTCTGCACAGACCAGAGGTGGGGAGTAGCCCCGAGCCATGCCTGCTGACTGTCCCCCTTCCGCAGGCCCTGGGCTGGTCCTTCGTGCTGCTGACCACGCTGCTGGCCTTCGCCGTGCGCTCCGTGCGGCCCTGCTTCACGCAGGCGGCCTTCCTCAAGAGCAAGTACTGGTCCCACTACATCGACATCGAGCGCAAGCTCTTCGACGAGACGTGCACGGAGCACGCCAAGGCCTTCGCCAAGGTCTGCATCCAGCAGTTCTTCGAGGCCATGACCCATGGCTTGAAGCTGGGTCACCCCCACGGGGAGCTGGCCCCCGCCAGCCCGGCAACTGCGGTGGCCCTGGCTAGCTCCGACGGGGCTGAGGAGGAGAGGGAGAAGCTACGGGGCATCACGGACCAGAGCGCTGTCAACCGGCTGCTCACCAGCTGGCACTAATGCAAACCACCGCTGAACCTGGGCCAGCACGAGCCACTGATGGGCAACGGCTGGGTTGGGGGCAGCCCCCGGGTTCCCCGCAGGGAGGTGGCCACCTACATCAGCAAGGTGTGAGCCTGGCCGGGGAAGAGGCGGGCATGTGGGTGCAGGCTCCCCGGGCCCCCTGGCACGGGCATCGGCCCCCCCCCCCATGTCCATGAAAGGACCTGTCCAGGCCCTCACTGAGAAGGGCTTCTGGGCCACTGGGGCCAGGAGCAGTATTAGCAAGAACGGCCCAGGCATGGCTGGGAGGACCAGTGTGCACTGCCGGCTCCCAGACCCTTCCTCCCCAGCTCACCATCTCACAGAACCTGCTGACCGCAGCGTCTGCGCCACCCCGGTGTTGATGGGGCCCTACTCCCTCAGCTCTGCTCAGGTAGCTGGGGGTGTATCTGGAACAGGAACCCCGCGCTCTGCTGAGCCTCGAGAGAAGCTGGCAGCCCACAGCAGACCTAATGGACCAACTCAGAACCTCACCTAGGTGACAGGTGGTGAGGCCAGGTGCCTGATCTAGGGACACTCAAGAGAAGCCAAAGTGTGACCCCAGGAAGGCCGCGCGGGGCCACAGCACCAGGCCCAGAGAGCAGCCTCTGCCCCAGGGCCCCCGACCCTGACTGCCTCTCCTGTCCAGCCCAGAGGCTGCAGGCTCTTGCCATGGCCTCGATGGGTGCAGGTCCTGCCCTCATAACAGCTGAGCGCCGTTAGGGGTGGTCAGAACTAGATTATGAATAGGGGGCACATTCAGACCACTCATGGGGGTTCCTTCAAAGCCCCTCTAACACCCCTAACTCCACAGGGCTTGGCCCCATAGAAACAGAAGCTGCAGGCCAGGAGAGAGTAGATCAGATAAGACAATTACCCTCCACACTGTCAATCCGGGTTAAATCCCTGGCACCACGGAGGGTCCTCTGAGTCCTGCCAGGAGTGATCCCTAAGCACAGCCTGCTGTGACCCCAAAACCAAACAAACAAAAGGATCAGAAGTCAAATATGCCCCTTTCCTCATGATCCCGCAGAGGAAAGGGCCTCTAACTCGGAGGCCCTGAGTTGGGGTGCGTGTGGAGGGAAATTGCTCAGAGGGAGTTTCAGTGCCAGGGTGAGCCGAATGATTCAGCGTAGGCTCTATGGCTTCAAACTGTGTCCCCAGGGTGTTTCCTGAGCCTCAGTTTCCCCTCCAGTCAGAGGGCCGAGGACAGGGTGCTACACTCCCCTCTGAGGGGCACCATTCACTCCTCTCTCTCTCCCCACCTACGGGAGGACCCGGGAGCTCAAGCTGTCCTAAGGGATGAACTGGAGGGAGAAGAGGGGCTTCCCCCCCCCACTCTTCTAATGTCCTCGAAACCCCAGTCTTGCTCATCAATGAACCCGAGTCGCTCCGTGGCAGCATTGTGCTTGTTTGTCTTTTGGTGTGTTGGGGTTGAGCCCGGAACCTCATACATGCAGGTTAGTTTGGTGGTTCCTGTGCTTCCTTCTGTGTCCCCGCCCCCATCCCACCGTTCCCCTTCTGAGACCCCCAACTCCCTCCTTTAATTACTGGGAGAAAGGGGTTCCCTATTAGCTGATGTGGGGTGGGACGGAGGGTGGAGGGCTCTGCCGGGGCGGGGAGCCCGTGCTTAGGGCAGGGCTCAGAACACTGAGCAGACAGCTCAGAGGCCTGAACAGCCCAGGGGCCCACCCCAGCACCCCGTCTCTTGAGAGTTTGCTGGAGCATGTGCCAGAACGCTGTGCTGGGGAAGCCCTTATGGCCCAGAAACAAAAATAAAAACGCAGAAATACCAGGAGAGGTACAAGGAGACCCTGGGCTTGATCCCCGATAGCGCCACACTCCAAGGGAGAAGCAAATAGAAGTCAGCAGTCTGTTGGTGTGTGGAAGTGGGGTGGGCCAAGGAGCCCCCAGGGGGAAAAGTCATCCTCATGGAATTGGGGGCACCAAAGTACAGAAAGGGCATGATGGCATCAGGGAGACCTGAGGACAAGCCCCAGAGCCCAAAGATTTACAGAGATCAATGAGCCCCCCTGAACGTGTCTCTGGAAGGGGAGATGAAAGGTCTGCTCTGTCCTTCAGCATTAAGGTGAAAGGGAAGGAGACAGAATCTGGAATGGTGTTCCGTAGGATCTTAAAAATAAACACTGGGAGGTTGGTACTGGAACAAAAGCAGAACTGCAGACCAATAGAACAGGGTCGAATACAATGACATCTCCCCTCAATCATATGATCAACTAATCTTTGATAAAGGTGCAAGTAATGTGAAGTGGAGTAAGGAAAGCCTCTTTAATAAATTGTGCTGGCATCACTGGACGGCTACATGCAAAAAAATGGGCTTAGAACTCTGCCTAACACCATGAACAAAAGTAAGATCGAAATGGATTAAAGACCTCAACATCAGACCAAAAACCATAAGGTACATTGAAGACAAAGTTGGCAAAACCCTCCATGACATTGAAGCTAATGGTATCTTCAAAGATGCCACACCACTGGCCGAGCAAGTGAAAATAGAGATAGATAAATGGGACTATCTTAAACTAAGAAGCTTCTGCACCTCCAAAGAAACAGTGACCAAAATACAAAGACAATCTACAGAATGGGAAAGGATATTCGCCAAATACACATCTGACAAGGGGTTGATATCCAGGATATACAAAATACTGGTTGAACTCCACAAGAAGAAAACATCCAACTCCATCCAAAAATGGGGCAATGAAATGAACAGAAACTTTCTCAAAGAAGAAATCCGAATGGCAAAAAAGCACATGAGAAAATGCTCTACATCACTAATCATCAGGGAGATGCAGATCAAAACCACAAAGAGATACCATCTCACACCTCAGAGACTGGGCCACATTCAAAAGAACAAAAGCAACCGATGATGGCGTGGATGTGGCGAAAAAGGGACACTCCTTCACTGTTGGTGGGAATGTCGACTGGTTCAGCCCTTCTGGAAAACAATATGGACGATTCTCAAAAAATTAGAAATTGAGCTCCCATTTGACCCAGCAATACCACTCCTGGGAATATATCCCAGAGAGTCAAAAATGTATAGTCAAAGTGACATCTGCACTTGTTTGTTCATTGCAGCACTCCTTACAATAGCCAGAAACTGGAAGAAACCTGAATGCCCAAGAACAGATGACTCCTTAAAGAAACTTTGGTACATCTACACAATGGAGTACTATGTAGCTGTTAGAAAAAGATGAAGTCATGAAATTTACGTACAAGTGGTACAACATGGAAAGTATCATGCTAAGCGAAATGAGTCAGAAAGAGAAGGATAGACATAGAAAGATTGCATTTATCTGGGGGATATAAAGTAACAAAATAAGAGATTAATACCCAAGAATAGCTGAGATCAGCACCAGGAGGATTACTCCATAGCTCAGAGGCCAGTCAGGCATTCTAGGAGAAAGGGCAGCTCAGATAGAGAACGGAGCACCAAATAAAGTGAGTTTGGAGGATCCTCCCAGGAGGGGAGATGCATGTCGAAAGTAGACTATGGACTGAACATGTTTGCCACTCAATGCCTGTTTTGCAGACCACAACACCCAAAAGGAGAGAGAGAACACAAGGGATTGCCCTGCCACAGAGGCAGGGGGGGATGGGGGATAGGGGTGGGAGGGATACTATCCATGGTGGTGGAAAATGGGCACTGGTGGAGGGATGGGTATTTGAACATTCTATAATGGAAACCCAAGCACAAAAAATTGTAAATCTACAACTGTACCTCATGGTGTTTCACTAATAAAAAAAAAGAAGAAGAAAAATAAACACTGGGGCCTGGTGCAATAGCACAATGGGTAGGGTGTTTGCCTTGCATGCCGCCGACCCATGTTCGATACCAGCATCCCAGATGGTCCCCTGGGAACATCCAGGAGTAATTCCGGAGTGCATGAGCCAGGGGTAACCCCTGTGCATCGCCAGGTAAAAAATATAAACAGTGGCTGAAGAGATAGTACAGCAGGTCTTGCATATGGCTGACCTCTTGTCTTGCATATGGCTGACCTGGGTTTGATCCGGCCACCACATAGGCCAGGGATGATCCTTGAGAGAAAGAAAAAAAAAGGCAAGGAGTCAGTTGGATGTGGGAAGAAAAAAAAACCCACCCTGCTCCAAATCCACCCACCAACTCCCTCCTGGCCCAGGGTCCCACATTCTGAAGTTCCCACCCAGCACTCCTGAGATTTGGGTTCAACTTTTGGTTTGGGTAGTTTGGGAGCAATGGCCACTCCAGTTGTGCTCAGGGTTACTTTCAGCTTGGTGCTCAGGGGTGGCTCCGGAGATGGCTGTGGGACCATGCAGAGGAAGCAGTGCTGAGGACTGGACCCCAGGACTCCTGCAAAACCTGCCCCTCAGCTCATCCAGCAAACACGCGTCTCCCAGACCCTTAGGTGCTGCGTTTTGCTTGTTTTCCCTCCACCTAAGATTTTTCCCCCCTTAGTTATAAGACCCTGATCATACCCAGCTCAGGGGACTAATTATGATGCCAGGGGTTGAACCCCTGGGTGACCCTGTATAAGACAAATGCCCACCCGCTGTATTATCTCTCAGGCCCCTCAACCTGAGGTCTGAAATAACACCAGAGTTAGCTGGAACTGGGGTGCGACCTCCTGGGTAAATGAATCAGCCAGGACAGGACAGGGAGAGGAAGAAAGTTTTGCCCTCACTAGCACACCCCTGCTCCCCACCCTCCCCCCTGCCAATTTCCCAACTCGGGGCTGCCATGTACGTCATCAGTCGACTGGCCCTCCTCTTCTCTGGAACAAAAGTTTCTGAAGCCACCCAGAACCAGCACAGAAGCAAAGCAGGAAGGCGAGGACACTGCCGAAGGTCTCCACAACCCAGGCCACCTGTCCGGTCCGGGAGCTCTCGGTAAGCAAGTCGCCAGTTGACCTAGAGCCGTCGGGTTGGTCCTCCTTTCCACCCTCCTCTTTTTTTTTTTGGAGAAATCTGGAGGTGCCCCTTGCTGGCCTGGTGTGTGGTCTCAGAAGAGGACCTGGTCCCTCCTCAGTTACCCCCACCAGTGGCCTCTGGAACCCTACTTGGGCACTTTGCACCCAGAGTCTGTGCTCACGGGAGCCTTAAAGCCAAGAAGGGCTGAGGCGGAGGGAGGGGTCTGGCGGGCTCCAGCCCTGGCATCCCCACAAACTCCCTTTCTGGGAAACAGACCCACCCACGTTCCATCAGGGTGAGGGGTCCGATCTCTCCCCGACAGCGAGGTCAGCCCAGGCCCATCTGGAAGTCTTGGCAGTAAGCAGACAGGGCGCACGTATAGAGAGGGATCCCCTTGGGGCAACTCTGGGTGATACCCTACCTGTCTGCTCCCCCACCCCACAACCTGAGGACTTTGTTTTTTCCTCACAGAGATGGAGAGAATGATGGGGAGACGGGATAGAAGGTTCCCTAGGGCCTCCGGGTGAGCAAAGAATAAGGTCAGCAGAGACGGAAAATTCACTTCACACACCACCCAAGCCTCCTTAGATTGTGCTCAAAAGGCTTGCCAAGGAATCTCCATATTTGCAGTTTGCAGGGGAGGAGGGTGAACCCAGGTCTTCACAGGAAAGAGGCCTGAGCTCTACGTCGAAGCCATATCCTCCACTCCATGCTCCAGTTCTTCCTGGGGGTATCTCCTGCTCTTTGCAATGGAGACAATGGCCCCTTCTGGCTGACCCTCGGAGCTGACCCTGGGATTCGGGTTCAGAACAGACTTTTCTTTAATAATATAGGAGTACTGCTATTTTTTCAGTCATTGATTAAGCTGATTGGTTTGGGCATAAATTACATATTACTTTTTTTTTAAATTATACCACCGTGAGATAGAGTTACAAAGCTTTCACATTTGGGACTCAGCCATATGGTGACGGAACACCCATTCCTCCACCAGAGCACATTTTCCATCACCCACATCCCAGTCCTCACCCTGCCTCTATGGCAGACAATTTCCCCAATACTTTCTCTCTAACTTTGGGCATTATGTTTTGCTCGAAATTTCCCACCAACATTCAAACCTATCTGCCAGGGGCAGAAGCTAGATCATTTATTTTCCATTGCTCATTTTGAAAATCATGAGAGCTGGCATGGCCGCAATTGTAAATGCAAATTTCTAGATTGGAAACGGTTGGGTTCCAAAGACATCTCTGTAGGGCACTCATCCATTTTGGGATTCAGTGGGGCCTTTCTGGGCCAGGGCCCTTGTTGTGCTAAGATGGCTCCTGGAGGTAAATTGTGAGCACGACTGCCAGTCTCTTGGGCAGGTGGGGACCCAGTGGGGGACATCCTTGGGCCTCTGCCACCATGTGGCCTGGCGTAGTCCTGGAACCCGCACATCTGGGCCTTTCTTGTGGAAGTTTTGGTCACCGGGATTCCATCTGGAATAGGCGGGGAGAGCACACAAGCTCCATCTGGGGTGTCCCGGTGAAATTGGCTCGGTATGGGGCCCAGAGAGATCTCAGCACTGTGGTGCCTTCTGGGACATGCTGCTATGAACCCCCGGCCAGGGCTAATGATGCACTAAGATGGCGCCCGAGGGCAAATTGTGGGCATAACAGCCAGTGAGTAGACATTCTTCTGCCTCCTGTCTTCCTACAGGAGGTGCCCAGCAGCCACCACCGAGAACAGGAGCGCCCAGCCCAGCCCTGCTGTCAGGATCCCTCCAGCCTGCACCTCATCCTAGTGCAGTCCTTGCCATAACACCATGGCTAACCCCAATGTTCGCTTCCTGTCATTATTGTTCAAGAGTAATGATTGGGTGAGCTTACATGGGATAGTGGCCCTGGTCACTACGAGTGGCCAGGAGCTCTTCTCCTTGTTTGCCTTCCACTGTCCGTGCACACCAGGGTTGAACTTCCACTATGGGCTGATGACCATCGGGGGGCCCGCCTTGGTGTTCTTCATCATCAGCATCTTCCTCAACAACCAAACCAGGAACCTGGTGGCCGAGTGGCGGTGCCACAAGACCAAGAAATGCTCAATCATCACAACCGTCCTCCTCCTAAAGTCCATCCTAGTCCGTGCTCTCGTGGCCCCAGTCACCTGGTTGGTCATCTCCCTGCTGCGCGGGGAGGCCTATGTCTGCGCATTCAGCGAGTTCGTGGACCCATCCTCGCTCATGGCCGGGGACGAGAGCTTTCCTCTCTCCCATGCCACGTGGGTCCTGGCCAGGTTCCCTTGCAGGGAGGGCCCTGGCAACCTGTCCGACTTCCGGGAGGAGGTGAGCCGCAGGCTGAACTATGAGTCTCAGGTAAGGCTCTGCTGATTGATCCTCATCCCTTTCCCTGCGAGGTATGTGTGTGGACTGGTGGGAGAGGGTTGGGGGAGCTCAGTGCCCAGGCGGGAAATGATCCTCAGGAAAACTCCAAACCTGGGTCCCGTAATCAGTGACAGACATGAGGCAAGATTCTTGGTGTGATAAGAATCATTTCCAGTTTCAAATAGGAGAGTTGTGTTCATTTTTGTAGTGCTGGGGGTGTAACCAGACAAACACATGCAAGGAAAGTGCTCTATTGCTAAGTCATTTTCCAGTCATATTCTAGCCCCTCCAGATAAGAATTTTGATCGTTTGGGTTTTGGTCAAAGCCAACATAACTCACGAATGCTTAAAACTTAACATTCGTTTTAGTTAGGGAAGGGGGAGACAGGAAGAGAGAGAGAGATACAGTCCGGCGTTCAAGGGGAACAGGTGCAGAGGGGAGAGAGCTGACCCCAAGGTCAAAGAAAGGAATCACACTTTCCAGCTGGGATGCAGCAGGCCCGGACAAAGTTCCCAGAGACTGCCCCGATTTGAGGTTTTCCATGCAGATAAGAGTCTGTTGCAAGGGGCACAGTGATCATATAGCAATGAGGGTGTTTGCCTTGCACATGGGAGCCTTAATTTGATCCCCGGCATCCCATATGGTACCCAGAGCACCACGGGTGTGATCCAAAAAGCAAAAAGAGAAAACAAGACAAAATGAATCTGTTGTTAGGGTCTTGTCAAGGGCAGAGTTTGGGGGAGTCTTCTTGCAGCTCACCACAGCCTTCAGTCCCTGTTGACGCCTCTCTCTCCTGGACCACCAACCTGTGCCAGCTGGGTCTCAGGGTCCCTGCCCTGTGCCTTGGGCTGCTGTTGGTCCGGTGATGTAGCAGCTTTGGAGCAGCGGTCTCCAGCCTCTCACACCTGCCCACTCTCCCTGCCACCTGGGCCCTGGTCAGGCAGTAAGAACCTGGGCAGTAAGAACTGAGGCTTCCAACTCTCTCCACCTGCCGACCCGCACAGCTCTGTGGTGAAATCCGCTGCTTTAGATCCCATCTTGATCCCTTTGCTTCTGAGACATCCATTCCCTTCTCCCTCCTCCCTTCAGCCTTGGCTTCGCTCTGAGGGGGCAGAGGGATCAGGGAAGAGTGAAGGAAGCAGCCTGGTGAGGGCTGAAGGGGCAGAGAGGAGGCTGGGGAGTGGCAAGGAGGCACTGACCTAGTCTCGGGACATGACAAACAACAGTTGGGGCTGGGGACACTACTGGGCTAAGGCGCAAGCCTGGCATCCACCTAGCCCATAGGGTTCAATCTGGCACCACACAGTCCCCAAGAACTGCCAGGTACAGGCCTTGAGGCTCCCTGAGCATCACTGGATGTGGTCCACGCATCACCAGGGAAGCCTGTTCACCCCCAGCCACAGGGATTGGGCAGCACCACATGCCTCAGGCCCTAAGGTTAAACTGTGAGCCAGGTTGGCTGAAGTATCACCAGTCACCCTTGGTCCCAACACACACACACACACACACACACACACACACACACACACACACGAAGCTATAGTAGAGGGGAGGGTGTGAGCAGCCCAGGAGATGGGTATGGAGACACGGGAATGGGGTGCCATTACTCAGAGCTGCACAGGTCCGAAAATGGAGCGATACCCACCACAGGGAGCCTTTGAGACCAGCATGAGGCGATTTTCCAGCAAGGTAGAGGGTGAGGAGGAAACAGGCATGCGGGAGCTCCCAGAGGGTCCCTGGGAGGTGGCATGATGCTGAGCCTGGCCATCTGAGCCAGATTGGGTGGGCTGAGATGTGGGGAATAGGGAGGCCCTGGGAGGAGGGGAAGGCAGCAGGAATCTGCCCAATTGAAGCACAGAGCAAGTGCCGCTTGGGAACGCTGGTTTCTCCTTCGGATGCAGAATTTGCAGATGCAGAGCCAGCAGGCTGGGGGTGCTGAGGGTCAGCCCCACCCCAGCCGCTCTGGACCCCCTCAGCTCACCCTTTCTCTGACCGGCCGTCTGTGACTCAGCACTTAGGGTGGCTGTTCATCTTCTCGATGGCCATCCTGCTGTTGGTGATCAAGTTCTTCCAGTCCTGCTGCTCGAAATTCGGCTACCGCCAGAAGGACTACTTGACACGCTACCTTGCCAACGAGGAGCAGCTCTTCCAACACACAGCTGAGGTGCGCTCGCTCACGATGGCGGCCAATAACGTGAAGCGCTTCTTCGGGTTCGTGGCGCTCAACAAGGAGGACGAAGAGCTGTTGGCCAAGTTCCCCGCAAAAGGCACCCACCTGAAACTACAGTGGGACAAGATCACTGGCAGTTACCTGTTCCAGGAGAAGCTGGGTATCCCCCTCTACAGCCGCCTGCACGAGTGGGCCCAGGGTCCACGTGGAAAGGCCCGGGTCATCGACACAGAGATGGTAGCCCTGCTCCCCCACCCAGAGCCCAAACTTTCTGCCAGCCAGACTCCTGACCCCAGCAGCCCCATCCTTCCTCCCGAAGTATGAGGTTCAGAGGTATGGGGTGCAGAGGAGAAGGCAGCAGACCCAGCTGCCCCTGAAGGACAGGCCTGTGGACCTGAAGAAACTCAGGCTTCACAGGCAGGAGTCCTGGATGCAAAACCCCAGTACCAAGTTTTCCCGAGCACCCCCCGGAGCCACTCCTGAGTACAGCCCCAGGTAGAACCCTGGCAGCCGAAAACCTCCAGAACCCAACTGTAACCATGCTCAAGGCCACTCTCTACACACTTGAATGAGCCTCACCCACGTGGGAACAGGCAGGAAAACCTAGGTATGCGGGACCTGTGGCTGAGATCGCCAAGCTCACTTGGAACGGGACTGGGCCTCCTCCAACCAGATCCCCCATTTTCCAGTAGCTTGTCAGTCACACCCACAAACTGCCCCTGGCAACATGTAATCTCATCAATGGCCAAGATCCAGAGACTACAAACTAAAGTTCCTGGTAGAGAGGGTCTGAGAATTTCCTAATGCAGCTGCTTGACCTCTAATACTCTAGCCCACTAACATAGCCAACGTCGCACACATTTGTTTGGATTGAACATACTTACTTGTATTCTCCTATATTCGGCCTTAAATGGCTCCAGAATTGAAAGAGAACAACCTTCACACACTTTCCTCTTGTGTTGGGAGGGTGCTTGGTGGTGGGATTGGTGTTTGAATATTGCCTGCAATGAACTATTGTGAACTACTTTATGAAAATAAAATATATAAAATTTGTAAAAAAATAATCACCGTATCACTGTCATCCCATTATTCATCCATTGTTCAAACAGGCACCAGTAACATCTCCATTCATCCCAGCCCTGCGACTTTAGCAGCCTCTTCTCACTTGTTCTTCCCAATGGTGCCGTATTGGAGGCTCTTTCAGGCTCAGGGGAGTTAGACCCATTATTGTTCCTGCTTTTGGCATATTGAGTATGGTATGGAGAGCTTCCAGGCTATGCCGTGCGGGCAGAATACACAGAGTAGCTTGCTGGACTCTCCAGGAGGGACGATGAATGTACATGCATCTCTGTAAAACAAATAAATAAAGTAAACACTGGCTGGAGAGATAGTACAGAGGGTAGGGCTCTTGCCTTAGCATGTGGCTCACCTGGGTTTGACACCCTGGACCAGATATGCCAGGGGTCATCCCTGATCCAAATAGAAGGCATGAAGTCAGCTGGGTATGGGGGGGAAAAAAAACCATCCTGCTCCAAATTCTTTCACTGATGCCCTCAGAGCTCAGGGTCCCACATTCTGAAGTTCCCACCCAGCAGTCCTGAGATTTGAGTTCTACTTTTGGTTTGGTTAGTTTGGGAGACACGGCCGCACCTGTTGTGCTCAGGGTTTACTTCCAGTTTGGTGCTCAGGGGTGGCTCTCGGAGATGCCTGTGGGACCATACAAAGCGAGCTGCCCTGAGGACCGCACCCCAGGACTCCTGCAAAACCTGCCCCTCACCTCACCCAGCAAACACACGTCTCCCAGACCCTTAGGTGCTGCTTTTTGTTTGTTTTCCCTCCAACTAAGATTTTGTTGTCCCCCCCACCCCAGTTATGAGACCCTGATCAGACCCAGCATGCTAAGGGCTTACTCCTATCTCTGTGCTCAGAACTGACTCCTGGTGAGGCTCAGGGGACTAATTATGATGCCAGGGCTTGAACCCCTTGGTTGTGCCTATGTCAGACAAGTGCCCACCTGCAGTATTATCTCTCGGGGCCCTCCACCTGAGGTGTGAAACAACACCAGAGTTAGCTGGAACTGGGGTGTGACCTCCTGGGAAGATGAATCAGCCAGGGCAGCATAGGGAGAGGCAGAAAGTTTTGCCATCTTCGTGCCATCTTCCTCCCTCCCAGCTGGGGCAGCTCTGCATGGTGGGGTGAGCATCCCACAGGTGGCTGGGCTTGGCCCTGACCTGCTGAGACCTTACAGTATAAACCGCAGAGTCCCCCCTCGCTCCCTCCCACACACCTGCTCCCCACCCTACCCCCTACCAATTTCCCAACTCGGGGCTGCCACGCACTTCATCGGTCGGCTGGCCCTCCTCTTTTCTGGAACAAAACTTTCTGAAGCCACCCAGATCCAGCACAGAAACAAAGCAGGAAGTCGAGCGCACTGCTGAAGGCCTCCACAACCCAGGCCACCTGTCCGGTCCGGGAGCTCTCGGTAAGCAAGTCGCCAGTTGACCTAGAGCAGTAGGGTTGGTCCTCCATTCCAATCCCCTGGGTTTTTTTGGAGAAATCTGGAGGTTCCCCTTGCTGGCCTGGGATGTGGTCTCAGAAGAGGACCTGGTTCCTCCTCAGTTTCCCCCACCAGTGGCCTCTGGAACCCTACTTGGGCACTTTGCACCCAGAGTCTGTGCTCCCGGGAGCCTTAAAGCCAAGAAGGGCTGAGGCGGAGGGAGGGGTCTGGCGGGCTCCAGCCCTGGCATCCCCACAAACTCCCTTTCTGGGAAACAGACCCACCCACGTTCCATCAGGATGAGGGGTCCGATCTCTCCCCGACAGCGAGGTCAGCCCAGGCCCATCTGGAAGTCTTGGCAGTAAGCAAACAGGGCGCACGTATAGAGAGGACCCCCTTGGGGCAACTCTGGGTGATACCCTACCTGTCTGCTTCCCCACCCCACAACCTGAGGACTTTGTTTTTTCCTCACAGAAATGGAGAGAATGATGGGGAGACAGGGGATAGAAGGTTCTCTAGGCCCTCCGCGTGAGCAAAAAATAAGGTCAGCAGAGACGGAAAATTCACTTCACCCACCACCCAAGCCTCCTTAGATCATCTTAAAAGGCCTGCCAGGGCACCTCCACATTTGCAGTTTGCAGGGGAGGAGGGTGAACCCAGGTCTTCACAGGGAAGAGGCCTGAGCTCTACCTCAAAGCCAAATCCCCCACTCCATGCTCCAGTTCTTCCTGGGGGTATCTCCTGCTCTTTGCAATGAAGAGAATGGCCACTTCTGGCCGACCCTCAGAGCTGCTCCTGAGATTCGGGTTCAGAACAGACATTCTTTTTTTTTTTTAATAATATAGGAGTACTGCTATTTTTTTTTTATTTTTTTATTAGTGAAACACCATGGCCCTGTTACTGTGTTTGGCATATCGAATACTCTCGGTAGCTTGCCGGGCTCTCCGAGAGGGGCAGAGGAATCGAACTCGGGTCAGCCATGTTGGCCGCTTGTAAGGCGAACGCCCTACCACTGTGCTAACACCATGAGGTACAGTTGTAGATTTACAATTTTTTGTGCTTGGGTTTTGATTATACAATGGGATACCCATCCCTCCACCAGTGCCCATTTTCCACCACCATGGATAATATCCCCCCCACCCCCATACCCCATCCCCCCCTGCCTCTGTGGCAGGGCAATCCCCTGTGTTCTCTCTCTCCTTTTGGGTGTTGTGGTCTGCAAAACAGGCATTGAGTGGCAAACATGTTCAGTCCATAGTCTACTTTCGACAAGCATCTCCCCTCCTGGGAGGATCCTCCAAACACCCTTTATTTGGTGCTCCCTTCTCTATCTGAGCTGCCCTTTCCTCTAGAATGCCCGGCTGGCCACTAAGCTTGGAGTAATCCTCCTGGTGCTGACCTCAGCTATTCTTGGGTATTAATCTCATATTTTGTTACTTTATATCCCCCAGATGAATGCAATCTTTCTATGTCGATCCCTCTCTTTCTGGCTCATTTTGCTTAGCATGATACTTTCCATGTTGTACCACTTGTAAATTTCATGACTTCATCTTTTCTAACAGCTACATAGGAGTACTGCTATTTTTTTCAATAATTGATTAAGCTGATTGGTTTGGGCATAAACTACACATTACTTTTTTTTAAATTGTATCACCATGAGATATAGTTACAAAGCTTTCACACTTGGGACTAGCCATACGGTGACAGAACACCCGTTCCTCCACCAGAGCACATTTTCCATCACCCACATCCCAGTCCTCACCCTGCCTCTATGGCAGACAATTTCCCCAATACTTTCTCTCTAATTTTGGGCTTTATGTTTTGCTTGAAATTTCCCACCACCATTCAAGCCTGTCTGCCAGGGGCAGAAGGTAGATAATTTATTTTCCATTGATCATTTTGAATATCATGAGAGCTGGCATGGCCGCAATTGTAAATGCAAATTTCTAGTTTGGAAATGGTTGGGTTCCAAAGACATCTCTGTAGGGCACTCATCCATTTTGGGATTCAGTGGGGCCTTTCTGGGCCAGGGCCCTTGGTGCGTTAAGATGGCACCTGGAGGCAAATTGTGAGCATGACTGCCAGTCTCTTGGGCAGGTGGGGACCCGGGGGGGTTTGGCCTGGGTCCTTTGCCACCATGCAACCATGCGTCATGGAACCCGCACACCTGGGCCTTGCTTGTGGAAGCTTTTGGTCACGGGTTTCCATCTGGAATTGGCGGGGAGAGGACACAAGCTCCGTCTGGGGTGTCCCGGTGAAATTGGCTCGGTATGGGGCCCAGAGAGATCTCGGCACTGTGGTTCCTTCTGGGACTTGCTGCTTTGTCTCTGGGCCAGGGCTGTTGGTGCGCTAAGATGGAGCCCGGAGGCAAATTGTGGGCCTGACAGCCAGTGAGTAGACATGGTTTTGTCTCCTGCCTTCCGAAAGGAGGTGCCCAGCAGCCACCACCGTGAACAGGAGAGCCCAGCCCAGCCCTGCTGCCAGGTGCCCACCAGCCTGCACCTCCTAGTGCAGCCCTTGCCCTGACACCATGGCTAACCCCAGCGTCCGCTTCCTGTCATTCTTGTTCAAGAATAATGATTGGGTGAGCTTACATGGGCTAGTGGCCCTGGTCACTATGAGTGGCCAGGAGCTCTTCTTCTTGTTTGCCTTCCACTGTCCGTGCACACCAGGGTTGAACTTCCAGTACGGGCTGATGACCATCGGGGGGCCCGCCTTGGTGTTCTTCTTCATCAGCATCTTCCTCAACAACCAAACCAGGAACCTGGTGGCCGAGTGGCGGTGCCACAAGACCAAGAAATGTTCAGTCATCACAACCTTCCTCATCCTAAATTCCATCCTAGTCTGTGCTTTCGTGGCCCCTCATCACTATCATTACTATCAGCACCATCACTACCATCATCCCCAACTTCCCAACATCATCCTCATCACCATCACCACCATCACCACCAACATCACCACGATCATCACCATCCTCACACAATCATCCTCATCACTATCATCACTATCACCACCATCATCACCATCACCACCATCACCATCCTCACACCATCATCCTCATCACGATCACCAACATCCTCACCATCCTCACACCATCATCACTATCACCGCCATCACCACCATCATCACCATCCTTCCATCATCATCCTCATCGCCATCACCAATATCCTCACCTTTCCCCCACCATCATCCTCATCATCATCACCACCACCACCACCAGCACCACCACCGCCATCATCACCATCCTCCCACCATCACCCTCAGCACTAGCACCAGCACCACCATCATCATCACCATCATCTTCACCCTCACCATTACCCTCATCACCATCCTCATCACCATCCTTATCTCCATCCTTATCTTTCTCCTGCAACAGCTGTCTTAGAGAAACCACTAACTTCTCAAATACTGTTCACAGTTCCCACTGCCTCCAGTCTAACCCACTCATCCTGACATCTGAGACCCGCCCTCCTCCACTCACACACACACAAGATGGGCTTCACTCAGTCTTCAAGGACGAACTGGCTCCTCTGGTGGGCACCTACTCCTTTCCCCATGGAACACAGCCCCCACTTCCTGCTTCTGCGGCCTCACTGCCACACCCTCCAGCCACACCCACAGGGGCCAGGGTCTTCGCCTACCCACTCCCCCTCCTGTCCTGCCTGGTCTCAGCCCATCCAAGAGTCTGCAGGGGACTGTGCAGATGCAGGGCTCTGGTCACACATGCCTCTGAGGGTTCCCTCACTGAGAGTTCTGCATCTGGCAAGCCTGGGGACTGGGAGCCCACATTGTTGGATCTCTTCTGGGTGGTGCTTGGGGACACTGGGAAAGCCTCACTTTGGGAAACACTGACCCTAAATCACCAGAAGTATCTGAAGAGAAGCCACATGGCCACATACCTGGCAGGACTGAGCACGAGGATGTCAAACGTGTGTCTCCATCTCCCACCTCTAGGGCTCTGTCGTGAGGTCGAGGGCATGCTCCCCAACTTGGCTCCCACAGTGCAAGACAGAGTCCCCTAAGATGGAACTGACATCTGTACAAAGCTCACAACTGTGGATTTCGTATCTGCGAGGTCGAGGTTACTGTAATACTGCAGCTACTGCACCCGGTCCACCATCTCCACCTGTTCCACCAGCATCACCTGCTCTACCAGCTCTACCCGCTCCACCTGCTCTGCTACCCCCACCATCTCCATCTGCTCCACCAGCCCCACCTGGTATACAAGTTCCACCAGCTCTACCTGCTCCACCAGTTCCACCAGCTCCACAATCTCCACCATCTCCACCTGTTCCATTTGCTCCACCATCTCTACCAGTTCCACCAGCTCCACAATCTCTACCAGCTCTACCTGCTCCTCCTGATCCATCATCTCCATCATCTCCACCAGTTTCACCAGCTCCACCATCTCCGCCAGCTCCACCATCCCCACCAATTCCACCATCATCCCCAATAGCTCTATCTGCTCCACCATCTCCACCAGTTCTACCAACTCCACTATCTCTATCAGCTCCACCAGTGTCATCATCTCCACCTGCTCCATAAACTCTATCAGCTCCATCATCTCTACCATTTCCACCAGTCTACTTGCTCCACCGTCTCCACCAACTCTACCTGCTCCACCATCTCCACCAGCACCTCCAGCTCCACCAGTTCCACCTGCTCCATCCGCTCCACCATCTCCAAGTGCTCCACCAGCTCCACCATCTCCACCTTCTCCAACAGCTCCACTCACTCCCCCATCTGGGGTTCTGGGGCTCTGGGGTGGCTAGATCCTCTCTGCCATCTATGAGGCGGTGACTCCTCCTTCTTCAGCAGGTCACCCAGAGGACACTGATGGAAATAAGAGTGCACGCAGGTCTCCCTACACAGTGACGGCCGTCCACGGTAGCTGTTGTAAATATTATGATAATAATAATAATAAAAACACCAGGTTTCAAGGTCAGCACGAATGGAAACTCTGCAGGACGCTGGGTGGAGGCTGATCAAGAGATGCATGTCCACATTGCCCATGACATGGGCCTCTCGCAGCCTCTCTGCCTGCACTTCCAGTCGCCATGCAGGGCCACGGCTGAGGGCGGAGAGCAGGAGGTGCACGCCTGACCAGCAAGTGTCATGGCAACCAAGAAAGCGCCAGCCGGGCTGTGCAGAACCTGTGGGCTGGCCTGGCCACGAGGAACACTGAGCAAGTGGACTCCCTAGGTCTCGGCGCTGAGGGTTAAGGAGACTCACTGGCAACAGCAGAGGGACACGGTCAGCTGCCATCTCGGGGATGAGGGCCTGGATCCTGGAGCAGCTGCCCTGAGTCGCAGGGGAATGCAGGCCCCACCCCCAGAGAGAAGCCACCAGTTCAGAGTCTGCCAACAGGTGCTGTGCTCATTCTGGCCCCCTGGGAGAATCTAGCCCTCCCACCCACACACACGCCCGCAGCGGAGCCTCTGGGCCCCTGTCTGAGCTGGCCTCAGTCATCAAAGGAAAGAGCTTATTAGCACTGCCAGCATCTTCCCGTGTCACCCATCCCCCTCCCTACCAGAGGGGGGAAGGGGGCAGTCTCCCTGTGACTCTCATAACCAGTGGCTTTGTGAAACCAATTCAAGAACCACTTCGTGTCCAGTTGGAGAAGTGCCAACTTTTAAGAGAGGAACCGTTCCTTCCCTGTTCTCTACCCTCCAGGGATGCAAAATAGCTATTCAGACAAAAACGTGCATACAAATCTTCACAGCAGCCAAACCAAAGGTCAAAACAGCCCACATATCATCCATTAGTGTGTGAACAAATGACACGTAGCATGTCTCTACAGTGGAATTCAGTCATTCAGTCAAAAAAAGGAAAAAAAATAAAAAGATGTTACAAGGTCGGAAAGATGGTGCATAGGGTCAGGCACTTGCCTTGCACATGGCCAACCTACCCTGGTTCAGTTCCTGGCACTGCATATGGTCCCCAAGTACCGCCACAAGTCATGCCTGAGCACAGAGCCAGGAGTAATCCCTGAGCACCACCAGATATGGCCCCCAAATCCAAAAAATTTCAGTGCTAAAATGAGGATATGAAAAGGACGATATAAGTGAGAAGCCATTGGACAGCTTGATTCCATTTCTCTGAGGAGAAAAGAGCAGGCAAAGACAGCGGAACAGGGGCTGGAGCAATAGCACAGCGGGTAGGGCGTGTGCTTTGCACACGGCCGGCCCAGGTTCGAGTCCCAGCATCCCATATGGTCCCCCAAACACCACCAGGAGTAATTCCTGAGTGCAGAGCCAGGAGTAACCCCTGAGCATCGCTGGGTGTGACCCACAAAGCAAAAAAAAAAAAAAAAAAGAGCGGTACAGAAAATGGACTAGTGGTGGCCAGGAACTCCGGGTGACTGTCTGCAGGGAATGAACTGCTTCGTGAGTGCAGACGTTCATTTCAGGGTGAGCAACATGTTCCGAAACTTGAGGCTGAAAGATAGTATAGCAGCAAGGGCGTTTGTCTGGCACACAGCAAACTCGAATTCAATCCCCGGCACCCCATATGGTTCCAAACCCTGCCGGAGTGATCCCTGAGCACAGAACCAGGAGTAACCTCTGAGCACCGGGGTATAAGAGCAGAGATGAGAAAGCTGCAATCAGAAAGAGCAGGATGAGGTTCGCTCTTCCTGCCCGTGTTTGCCCTTGAACACGTATCTGGCTAGCTTGTGTTGGTCTTTGTTTCTTGGTTTGCCTTTTTCCACAGGAGAGGAGCCCGTGTTCTCTCTTGCATGCACGTCTTCCGGTCTCTCCCCTCACATCTTTCTAAATAAGTTTCAATAAAAACGTTCTTGCTTCACCAAATTTAAAAAAAGAAAGAAATGACAGAAATAAAGAGTATGGTAGGTATATTAAAACGTCAGCAGAAGGGCTGAGCAGCAAAATAACAGCAGCTGAGGAAAAGATTGATGAGCTCTGAGATACAGGAAGCCTTGAGAAAACAGCAGAACATGGGGGGAAAAGTTTGAAAATAAATGAACAACACATCGGAAAATTGTGGGATGAGTTCAAGGGGAGAAATGTGAGAATCACTAGGGTTCCTGAAACAAGAAGGCAAACCCAACAAAGAACCACTAAAGACTCCTAAGAGAAGAATTTCCCAGCGCTGGGGCTGGAGCCATAGTACAGCAGGTAGGGCGTTTGCCTTGCACGAGGCCGACCCAGGTTCGATTCCCAGCATCCCATATGGTCCCCCGAGCATCACCAGGAGTGATTTCTGAGTGCATGAGCCAGGAGTAACCCCTGTGCAACGCCGAGTGTGACTCAAAAAGAAAAAAAAAATTGCCAGCGTTGAGGAGAGCATGACCACCAATTCCAGGAACTCAAAAGTAAAAATAAACCCAAATAGAAAAACTCCAAAACACATTGTAATCAGAATAACAGAAGCCAAAGATAGAGACAGAATATTGAAAGCAGCAAGATCCAAAAGAAAGCACACATACAGAGGAAATATTCCCAGCAGTTGTATCAAATAAGATTCGAAGAGCCAGACGAGTGGGACAGAGTAAAAAAAAAAAAAAATTAAAAAAAAAAAGAAAATTAATGAAATGAAAACCTTACCAAGGACACTTTATCCATCTAGATTATCACTCAGATGTGAAAGAACAATACAAAACTTCGTGGACAGGCAACAGCTTAGGGAATTCATAGCCTTGAAACCAGTTTTGCAAGAAGTGTTAAAGGAGCTTCTTTAAAGGACAAGACAAATTTCTCAGCACTTAGACTGAGTGTGTCGTGCACTAAATGGCACTTGTGGCTGCCCTCTGCTGGATTAAGGTCTGTTTATTTCTAGCTTCCTACGGGACTTTTACTTTTTCACTAATGAATTAACATTTTATATTGAATGTTCTATGTCTATTCAGGGACTTTCATTATGATCCTTTACTGAATAATGCAGACACTTAAGCAATATCTACAGTATAGTATTTTCTAACATAGAGGCAATATTCCCTTTTAAAAATATATATACTTGGGGACACTGGTGGTGGGAAATGTATGCTTGTTAGAGGAATGGATGCTGTATGACTGAAACCCAATTATGAACAGTTTTGTAATGGTCTATCTCATGAATATTCACAAATTTTAATATTTTTAGAAAATTTTTTAAATAAAAAAAACGTAATCAGGAGTTCATGCCCAATTCAATCAGTATAATCAATGGCTGAATACAAAGCAGTACATATATATATGTGTGTGTGTGTATACGTACACACACACACACACACACACTTATTTTGGAGCTTGAGACCACACCTAGCTTTCTGTTCAGAGATCACTCCTGTTAGTGCTTGGAGGACGATATGGGGTTCTAAGAATTGAAACCGTGCCATTCAGAAGAGCAAATGCCCTACCCACCACACTATCCAGTCCTACCTAATATTCCCTCTGAACGATAAAACATACTTTTAGAAGGCTGTTCATATTTCCCCCCTAAACTTTCTTAATTCTCCTCTCCTCATTCTTACTCAATTGTATATTTGTAGGATTTTCATATTTCATGAAAACTTTAAATTTTTTTATTTATATACCTGTAAAAAAAGATAATTTTTTAAAAATACATTTTTATCAACTGATGGGTTTACATTTTTCTAGAGCTTCAGGAGTTTAGCTTTATTCATTTATCTGTTTAGATGTCACCATCTCCACAATGGGATATAAAGAAACATGATGAGGAAACAAATGGTCAATACCATTGGAAATGGAGAATTTGTCTATAAAACCGAGTTTACGTGGGGGTGGTTTGGACGTGGTGAGGTGGGGGTGGTATTGGAATGATGTACGCATGAAAAGTATCATTAATGGCATGCGTAAATCCCAGTACCTCAATAAAAAATGGCTTAAAAATAAAGAAATTAGCTTGCTCTTCAAACCCATGCTCTCCCTTGAACATGGACCTTGCTTGCTGGCTAGATGCTTCTCTGCTTCCCTATTTCCACTCTGGAGAAGCCAGTCCTCCTTACATCTTCATAAATAAGTTTCAATAAGAACTTTCTTGCTTCGGGGCTGGAGAGATAGCACAGCAGGTAGGGCATTTGCCTTGCACGCGGCCGACCCGGGTTCGATTCCCAGCATCCCATATGATCCCCCTGAGCACTGCAAGGAGTAACTCCTGAGTGCAGAGCCAGAAGTAACCCCTGTGCATCGCCAGGTGTGACCCAAAAAGAAAAAAAAACTTCCTTGCTTTGGGGCTGAAGCAATAGTACAGCAGGTAGGCATTTGTCTTGCACGCAACCAACCATGGTTTGATCTCCGGCATCCCATGTGGTTCCCTAAGCATAGCCCCAGGAGTAATTCCTGAGTGCAGAGCCAAGAGTGAGGCCTGAGTATCACTGGGCATGCCCTACCACCCACCCAAAAAAAATTTAACTTCAGAATTGATAAGTAGAGTCCCTTCAATGCTGTAATGGTATCAAGGGCATACGCATACATCCAAACTCATACAAATATAGGGCTGGAGAGACAGACAATCCAGAGGGTAGGGTGTTTGCCCTGCTTGAGGCTGAGCCTGCATCCCACCCGTCCCCCATGTACTGCCAGGGGGGATTCCTGAGAGGAGGAGAGAGGATGGCAGCGGTGAGGCAGCAGCTCTCAGCACTCTGGACAACAGGGCTGATGGGGGTCATAAAATTTCTGCAGAGAATGACTGTAAGTGCCCTTTAAGTATTTTCTCTCCAAAAGAGTGGCTTTAAGTGAAACTAAACTGGCGGCCAGGATGAAGCTACAGGCAAGATTGGGACACGTGAAGACCTCGGGTTCCAGGCTCCAAAGCTGATGGAGCTGCCCCCGTTCTCAGCGCTATGGGCAGCTAGCTGGCTGCCAGGGTGGCAGGAACACAGCATGAATGAACGGGGCTCCTCGAGCCCCACTTGGCATTGTCGAGGAGTGCGAGTCCCGGAGTTGAGGGGGCACCTGGCTTCCCACGATGGAAGCCGGTTAGAGTCCCCTTGGGAGAAGCCAAAGTGAAGGCCAATTCATGGGAGGTTAGAGTCCCCTCAGGAGGCCGGAGTAAAGGGGTTCGAGTCCCCTTGGATAGACCTAAAGAAAAGTTTTGCCAAGGAACCATCTTTTCATAGATTATTGCTTGCAATTAGGAAATATGGGAAATTCTACATCAGTACCTAAATATTCTCCTTTGGATTGCTCCTTAAAACACTGGAAGAGCTTCCAAGTAGGTAGTTTAAATAAGGAATATCTTGTTGACCTCTGTAACACCACGTGGCCTGAGTATAAGTTTGAATATTGGGAAGGATATACAGTGAATGGCAGTTTGCATTACCAGATCATTTTGCAGTCAGATCTTTGCAGGTAACATAAGAAATAGGATTATCAAAGCAGAGGAGGCAGGAAAATGCAAGATCATGATACTAGCTCCCTGCCTCAGAACTAGCCTTGGCCAAAATATGGTAACAACTTTGTCATAGTTTATTTTGCCAGCTTACATCAACAAAAGCACTTTCTTGACCCATTTTTTAACAAACAGGAGACTGGCTGGTCAGGCTGGGAAACGGGGAGCAGTGTACCCAATCGGCCGACAGGGCATCTTTGCCCTGGGGACTGCTTCTTCCTTTCTCAGTCCATCAGTTTTCTCCCTGCCATTTTTGAAGGGTCAGATTGGTCAACTGCAGATGTGTGCACATGTATGTGTGGTGGTCTTTAGTCAGTTCATTGTCTGTCTGTCTGTCTGTCTGTCTGGAACACTCGAGTGCTGGAACCAGGTTGAAATCAGAAGTAGAAATTCTAGAAAAGTCAGTGATATGCAACTCAGTGATTGAAGGAATGCAGTTGTTTTTGGAACTTGCTAGACAAGGTTTAAACGAAGATTTCTTATCAGAAGGTTGAGCCTACAGAGAAAGCAGAATTCTCAATCTAGATTTCTTATTAGAAGAACATTAATGATTAGTAACAGTTGAAATCCTTTTGAACTTAAGAATCTGGAAGAGCTGTGGAACTAGAGTCTGAAACTAAAGTGAAATAAAGTTCAGAGAATGCAAGGTTTTATCTTACAAGCCTCAGCCAATTGTAATGAGGAATTTAGCTGTTTTACAAACAACAGAGGTACATAAGCCACTAAAATAAAGTTTCCTCATATTAATAAATAGTTTTCTTATGTTACCATAAACATTGACAGTCCAAGTGCTTTTTCTATGCTAATATCAAAGTTTGGTAAAAACTAAAGGGCTTTTTTTCTGTGTCTGAAAGTATGTTTGTATTCTTGTGGAATTGGTAAAAGTATCTGGTGTAGAAAACTTATGATTGAAATAACTCAGGGACAAGACAAATTGAAATTAAGCCAAAGAGGGTTTACCATGTTTTATATTAATTGGCGGTTCAAAGGTTTTATGCCGTTATATCAATGTACATATTTGTATCTGCATTGGATTAGAATATTTGACCTAGAATATCTTGTGAGTTGAAATCATGTGGTACATAAAACAGGTTCATGTTTATTTTAAAATATGAGTTTCTAGAGTTATAAAGTTGGTTGCAAAACTTATCCTACCAGTGGTTTTATTTGATCTCTGAGACTTTTGGTAACTAAAATTTCTAAAGGTACCTAGCAAAGAATTATGAGTGATCTCAGATGTCACCTTGATGATAACTTTATTTCATGCCAAGTTTTGTCTCCAGGTATTAACCTAGTCCTGACCTTCACAGAATTTTGTACACAAGTGTAAAATGCTTTCTGTTCTATGGTAATCTGAGTGTTTAATCTTTTTGCATTTGTGTTTTCCTAGAAATCAGAATTCTAAAATGTCTCTTGGTTAATTTCTAATGTAAAGTGAACTTTTGCCCAATGAATATATGTTGTAAGAACTTTAGTTGTGAGCATCTCTAAAGCCTTTTAAAATATCTATAGAACTGATGTAATGCTTTTGAAAAGGTACTGCAGAGTATTTTTGTCATGTTAAATGAGATGATTGGTAACTAGTGTCCAAACTTGGGAGATCATGTTGTGCTAAAATCAGTAAAATAAGAGTTTAAACTTGTGGGATGACTCTTGGGAATATAGACGTGTGTCTTAAGTCAGAAAGATACTGGACGGATTATCCAGACTCCTGTTACAGTGCTCTTAAGATAATTGAGTTTTTCAAAAATTGCAGGAAATCAAGAGTTTTTGACATGGGATTAAATTAGACATGTTAAACTGTACACTGGGCTCCTGATACAGTGCCCTTATTAATGGGAAGTTAAAGTTTTTCCACATGGGATTAAAACATGTTAAATGGTATGCTTTATTTCTACAGACTTTAGCTTCTCTGACTAAGACCCACAGCAAACAGGTGTATTACATCTCTGTGAGTAAAGTGAAATGCTTGCTTTTCTCTTCTTTTGTACCTTCAGTATGTTTTTTGATGTTTCATGGCACTATGTTGGTTTGCATAAATCCAGATAAGTCTTTCCTCTCTGTAATAGGGTCTACCCCTCATGCAGACAGGAAAAAAACAACTATGGGACCCCAAAGCCCTCTTCCAGGGAACAGTCAGGGGATCTGTCTAAATGACAGGAGCAGGGATTTAACAGGTACTGTTTTCAAGTACCCTACAAACCTCAGGGAGACCCTAGAGGCAGGCTGGCTCGAGGAAAGAGTGGAAATCATCACTGCTATGGAGAATGAGGAATCCAGGACTCTGTAATGACTAACTCAGTCTGGGCCTACTCTCAGTGTCAAGGATGAGGCCCGAAGGCTCCAGGCCATCCAGTTCGTCACGGGACATCTTATGGCCAGGCCTGGGTAACCCTGATGTGCCAGATAAGATTAATGCCACTTTTGGTTTGTCTCCTGTCTTTAGTCGATCCCCAGGACTTCTCAGTAAATAATGGGGTATCCCAAAAGGAGAGTTCTCTAATCTTACTGTGTTTATGCAAAAGAACAAGCCAGGTTTGTTAAGCTATCTTGCAAAGTTTTAAAATGAAGGTGGAGAGAAAACCATGTTTCTGCAACTTGCTTTTTGTAAGAATCAGATTCTAATTCTACAGAGGAGATTGAATAAATGTATTTAATCTTGATCTAAAAGGTACCCCTCTTTGGAAAATTTAGATAAAACTTGGTTTACTGACTGTAGGTAAATAGCCTAATGTATAAAGGAACTCAATGTTATACATGCTGTTACTAGTCTGATCAGAGCATTGGAAGCCAGAGTTTTACTAGGGTGAGGCTCATCTCAAGAGTACAGAATTAATTGCTTTCCCCCAGTCTGTGAATTGGACAAAGTGTCAAGAAAGGGCATCTAAACTGGTTAAATTAGAATGGATTAGTATCTAGTTCTGAAATACTGTGAATTTTCTTTCTATACTTTGTTGCATCTCATTTTCTGTGAACAGTTATTTGGAAAGAAGAAGGATGTTAACAGCTCTTAATTTTTGTTGCATCATGGGATTAACACCAGAGAGTATTTCCTCTAAGCCAGAATGCTCTGCAGAAGAGGAACGATGGACATTGGAGGTTTCCAAAAGGAAGTTGATGGATTTACCCAACAAGGAAAGTTACTAACTCCTGGACCTATGCAATGGAATATTATTAAAGAGTTATGCTTTAACACCAGTGAAAACCATCTTCCATGGAAAGGAACTGAATAGCAAGTAAGGTAGAAGTAATTCAGAACTGTGCTTTCTGTGCCAGTAATGAACCTAGAGGAAATCCTGAGCCTCCTCTCCTAATACCTGTTCAGCATCAAGGAATTTAGGGGAGGATCAGCAGCTTGACTTTATGCAGATGATCAAATGCTCATACGTTCAAGGTATAAATACCTGTTGGTTCTCATTGAGAGCTTCAGTGTATGGGCAGAAGCTTTTCCTATCTGTACTGAGAAAGCCAGAGAATAGCTTGGTGTTTCTGTGTCCAGTAGAAATATCTGGACACAGGAAGTCATTTTTCTTTCAACCAAACCTGCGGGTAGAGTTATTCCTTTCCATTATTTTAGTGATAGATATGGGTATGGCATTATGTCGCTTTGGTTTCTGTTGTTTTAACTCTTGATTTTTTAAGACAGCAAACAACATTGTCCTTACTGGGTAAGAAAGGACCTTCTACTCCTCCAGGGTCTAACCATTTCAAAGGGATATCCGACAGTCTAATCGAACTGATTTTTTTCTTTCAGATAACTTCAGGAACCCAACCAATTCATTGCTGAGGGCCACTAAAAGCTGAGGTAGTATGAGATTTCACCCCTTGTGTAGGCAGGGCCAGCATCCCATTGTCAGCATGAAGCAGCTCCAGAAGATGGACCTTCTGCCATTTTCCCTTAAAGATTTAAGGTGGTGAAATCTCTAGGGGGGATTTGATGTAGGCAGGTAGATAGGAAAAGGCTCTCTGCAATGAAACAAAGTCTCATAGAAGAAGAATTCTAGGACCAACCCACCCTGTGGAGACAGAGAATAAGGACTTGATAAGACCATCCCCAGACCCTGAAGACATGGGCCTCCTCCCCATGAAATTCCTCCTTTCCGAGAACCTCCCTTTCAATTCGGTTAACTCCAGCGACCCAGCCCCAAGGAGATTCCAGAACATTCTAAGTCAGAAGGATCTATAAGAACCAGCTCGAGAGCCCACTTGGCGCTCTCTCCACCCTCGGAGAAGCCCGCGTTCCCTCTGGACGCGTTACTCTCTCTCTCTTACTCTCCATTCCCCCGCTTATCTGCTTATCCCTTTCTCTCCCTCTCCAAAAGCCTCCAAATAAAACCTGTTACTTCACTGCTCGTCTACTCCTGAAATTCTTTTCTGCGAGCGAGACAAGAACCCCAGAAACCTCGGGTAAGGCTTGGGACTGGTCTCTCCTTTCCTGCGAAGAGCAAATTCTCGCCCCAGCTTGAGTCCATGGCTCCCCGAGCAATCGGGTGGCAGGGATTAACTCCCGTGCCGAGAAGATCAAGCGGACTTCAGGTGTGGCTTGACAGCCACCTTGTGGGGCTGGCGGGGCTTAGGCCCTTGCCGAGCAGGTGCTCACTGCAGACTTTACCGGTCCTAGCCTACCCAGGGTTCCGGGTGGCAGAGGCGGGTGGGGAGAAAGTGGCTGTCTTTCTCCTCCCCACTTCACATAAATCACTGGTGGGGCCCACCGACATCAGATCTGCTAAGTGAGAATCTGTCCTAGAAGAATGTCCTGACTAGTTTGGATGAGGCTAAACAATTTTCCCCTTTCAAACTGCCTTAAGTAAATAATTTCAGTATACTGCAAGAGGCAGCTTCCCTTATCTCACAGAAACCTTGCTATTAGAGGCAGCTTCTCTTATCTCACAGAGCAGATCTCAGGTGCTAGCCAGGCCTGATCTTTGGGATGTAGATGCCAAGCTCCAGGAAGGCTGATCTTTGAGATGTAGATTGGTCTTTGATGTGCTAATCCAAGTGCTTGTAGCTTGTAAAAGTGAGGACAAAATTACTGGCCTGCAGATGTAAAGAAGCAATGTATGTTTTGCAGCCTCAATGTTCTTTCTACTTTTGATGACTTTACAATATTGCCCCTTTAGAGGTACCATGATCTATATGAGATTTCAGGGCTCTCTACTAGGAGGTCTGAGAGAACAGGGGAAAACATGCTTGAGAGAACCTGAGTTTCTTTTATGGGATATAATGAGACTGTAAGAATGGGCTGGGAGAGGCAGAAGAGATTCGAGAGTGAATGGAGAGAGGATTGGATTAAACTGCAACTAGATCAAGCAGCCTGGCCATAAGGTTTCCTTCCTTTTCCTGCCCATCCACCTCCCTGGAGTTGGGGAAACTACTGAACGCCGGCGGTTGGAAAGATAGATTGCTGCCATCCTTTTTGTGTTCACACAGCAATTCAAATATTTTCTTATGCTAATATCAAAGTTTGGTTAAAAAATCCAAAGGGTTTTTTCTGTGTCTGAAAGCATGTTTGTATTTTTGTGGAATTGTTAAAAATATCTGGTACAGAAAGCTCATTATTTTAAATAATTAAGGTACAAGAACTATTGAAATTAAGCCAAAGAAGTTTTTATCATGTTTTATAAAAATTGATCATAGGTCTTATGTTGTTATGTTAATGTACATGTTTGTATCTACCTTGGATTAGAATATTTGATCTAGAAGGAGTTAAAATAACTATGACACATGAAAACAGGTTCAAAAAAATAATGGTTTAGTTTAAACATGAGTTTCTAGAATTATAAAATTGGTTGCAAAATTTGTCTTACCAGTGCTCTATCTGATCTCTGAGACTCTTAGTAACTAAAATTTCTAGAACTTCTAAGAGTTATAAAGTGGAATAATCTCAGATGTCAGCCTTCTGTAATGGTCTCTGTCTGAGAATGGAGAATTTCATGGAAAATGTGGGAAATGTTACTAACTACATTGTTAATCAACCTGTCCAGTGCTTGAAAGTACATGCTATTTATTTCATGCAAAGCCCTGTCACCAGGTATCAACCTAGCCCTGTTTTTCAGAAAGATTTGTACACAAGTGTGAAATACTTAATGTTTCATGATAATCTATGAGTGCTTTAATTTTTTGTATTTGTGTTTTTCTGGAAATCAGAATTTTAGGATGTCTTCTGATTGATTTCTAATGTAAAGTGATCTTTTGCCCAGTGAATATACCTTGTAAGAGCTTTAATTGTGAGAAATTCTTAAGGCTTTCTGAATATCTATGGAAGCATTGCAGAGTACAGTTTTTGTTAAGTGAGATTAAGATAAAGTCTGCCTCCTCTCCAGTCTGGCTCTGCAGCCACCCTCTGCGCCCTAGTGGTCGCCTCTTTTGATCCCGACCCCTCCTTTGACCCCGACTGAGGATGCCTGGTGGCTCTGCTCAGTGACAGGCCTGACTCCTCATTTTGCTGCCACTGTTTTCGACTCCTCTTCACAGTTCTGTATGACTGTTCTGGTGGTCCCCGTATTTTCTACCACCCAACTTCCACCCTTTATGATTACTGGTCCCAGCGCGATGTTGCCACACCACACGGACTCCACCAGGAGCCTGTCACCGCCCTCACCATCGCTGCCCTGTTCACCCTTGGCCTTGCGGGCGCCGGTTCGGGCATCACCACCCTGACCTCACAGCACTCCGTTTTAGCTACACTTCGTGTCGCCGTGGATACCGACTTAGAGCGCCTTGAAAAATCCATCTCTCACCTCGAGGATTCGCTAACGTCGGAGATTGCTCTTCAAAACCACCCAGGACTGGATTTGCTCTTTATGAAAGAGGGGAGATTGTGTGCTGCCTTGGGGAAGGAGTGTTGCTTTTATGTTAACCACAGTGGAGTGATTAAAAACTCCATGCGAGAGCTAAGGGAAGGTTTGGAGCAGAGACGCCAGCAAAGTGAGTCTTCTAGCTCTGGGTGGGCCCTGCACACTCTACTTCCTTACTTGTTGCCACTCTTGGGTCTCCTGACTGCCCTTTTATTGGTTGCTACAGTGGGCCCCTGCATTTTTTAACCGAATTATCACTTTTGTTAGACAACAGATAGCTTCTCTATCTACCAACCCCATATAGGTGCACTATATTCGTCTGGCTATGGAAGATGCAGGCCTCCGCTGGTCAGTTGAGCTCCCCCGCCTGTCTTTCGAATGGACCTTCCCGTCGCAGGAGTAGTGGCGTTGGACCCGCTCCCTGCACCCCCTTTTTTCTTTTTGGAGCCCGTCAGCTGAAAGGCAAAGCACTGCAAGGGATGGCCCTGTGGCCAGTTTCCGACTCCCTGAGAGGCATGCTGGGTCTGCATGGAGGTTCCTCTGTCCCTGCCATTTTCCACAATTCCCTTCTAGCAAGGAGAATTGGGGGATGGGCATCTCATCCTCCCCTCCACAAAACAGAGGTATTTTGCAATCTCGGGGGGGACCCAGCCAATACCTCCCTAAACGAGGCTTTTATATAATATCGAAGGGGGAGATGTGGGAAGCCAAGAGCCCTCTCATAGACCCTGGCCATGGTTCCCATGTTAGGAACTGCTTGGGACAGACATTGGTGACAGTCTCCCAGGACTTCCTGATCTCAGAGGATACCTGATCTATAGCCACACATCAGGCTAACAGCTTATCTGGCCTTATCTATAGCAACCTCCAGGATGCATCTACTCCCTAAGACCCTTTGATATACAAATGTAAAGCTCAGGATGCACCTACTGCCATAAGACCCTTTGATGTACAAATGTCTACCTTGAATGTTAGGTAAAGCTCTTCTTGCTGACCTTACCATATATGGTTATATTGCTTTTGCTCCTGACTGAGCTGCCCTGACCCTATAATCTGTCTCTCCCTTCAGGAATAAAATTTATAATCCAAATTGGAAAAAAAAAACCGTTGTCTCCAGTTATGCGCCTAGGTTGGGGCTGAAAACCAGGTTTTTCTACACAAATACCGGAATGCTCCCTATGGATGCTCATAGCACTTTGATTCATAACCACTGAAACTTGCAAACAACCAAGAGGGTTTTCAGCTTGAATGGATCTACTGTGGTACAGCCAGACTATGGAATATTATTTGACGCTAAAAAATGATTTGTGAAGCCATGAAAGTCACGGGAGAAGCTTCAGTGCGTGTGACTAAGTGAATGAAGCCAACACACAAAGATTACTGGTGTATGAAAAGTCAAGACTAGGGAAATGGGGACGGGGATGATACAGTGGTTAGGGCACCACATGGTCCGTGAGCATAGCCGGATGCAGCCCTAGAGGCCCCAGCACCACCCCTGTGGTCCAGTAGCCCTAGGATGGCAGGGCCAGCAGCATTGTGCCCTTAGCCTTGCCTTTGAACTTCCAGCCTCGTCGGCTAAGAATCAGTAGTGGGACCCCTAGACCTCTCGAGCACTACTTAAGAGCTCCCCCTAAAAAACAAAAACTATGGAAACAGTAAAAAATTAGTAGGGCTGGAGCAATAGCACAGCGGGTAGGGCATTTGCCTTGCACGCAGCCGACCCAGGTTCGATTCCCAGCATCCTATATGGTCCCTCGAGCACCGCCAGGAGTTATTCCTGAGTGCATGAGCCAGGAATAACCCCTGTGCATCGCCGGGTGTGACCCAAAAAGAAAAAAAAAATTAGTAGTGGCCAGGGGATGGGCCACAGGCCAGATGAATCGTAAAGCACAAAAGAATTCTAGGGCCCTGGACCTTGTCTGTGTGACACTATAATTGAGGCTGCTACAGTATAACACACAGCAACTTGTACTTCTGCGAATATGTGAACCCTGATAACCCAAATGCCTGGTGAAGTGATTTAGAAAGGTGGTGCATCAGTTGTGACAAATACACCCCTTTCTGAGGTGTGGTGTTGTATGGGTGAAAGAATCCATATTAGGGCATCAAATTTTTGTGTACTTTAGCTAACTTGCAACATTGCTTTCTGTAAAACTGCTTGGCTGCTTTGCACCTGGGGGAGAGGGGACTTGGAAAGTGATTTACTGTCCCTGAAATGTATTGTCTCAGTAAAGCACCCTGCAGATTTGGGTAAAGGATAACTCAGGATGCGGGTGGTTGGGGGAAATTGCCCTTTCCTGGAATGTATTGTCTCACTAAAGCACCCTGCAGACTTGGGTAACTCAAAACAAGGATGGTCAAGGGAGATTACCTAAGGCTTAATGATTCCAGCTATAACCTTGCTTGTGCTGACAATCGATGTACATAAATGCTGATCTTTGAATCTATAGGCTAAGGAGTGAGGTACTTTTAAATGGATTGGTTAAGAAAGTATATGTTGTTACAAATCTATTGGCTATGAAATGCGCGGGCTTTGCTGTAACGGCCAGTGAAGGCCTATATAAGATCCCCTTTGAAGAAGTTCGGGGCTCTCAGCCACTGCCCATTTTTGGGGTATGCTGCAGAGCCCCAGCATGCTGGTCTAAATAAACCCCGTTTTTACTCCTGCAGGAATTGTGTCTATCTGGTCTCTCCGCGCCTCCCAGGGCTAGGGAACTCCCGATCCCAACATGGGGAGACTGCATGAGAGGGGTAGGAGACAAGAGGGAAATCTGTCTCTTCCCTTCCCTTGTGTGGTGCCATAAATCTAAAACTTCTCCTAAAAATAGTCTTTGTTGTTTAAAAGGAGCCCCTCGCCTGCCCTCTCCCACCCCCCGAAACCCCCACAGATGCACACACTCAAATGATTCTCAAGCGTAGCTAGCTTCAGAATCAAGTTGCGGGGCAGGAGAGATAGTTCAGGGGTGAAGCCTTAACCTGGCTGACTCAGGTTCAATCCCTGGCTCCACGTATGGTCTCCTGGGCCCAGCCAGGAGTGATTCCTGGCCAGGAGAAAAGAACCAGGAGTTAGCCCTGAACATCACAGGGTGTGGTCCAAAAGCAAAACAAAAAAAGCCTTGCAGATCAGGGAAGAAGAGAGATTATTTAAACCCTAATTCCCTGAATTCCCCCAAGACATCTGGTTCTCTGCATTTATTCACTGGCCACCTTTTGGGAAACTGCTTCTCCTGGATGCTTTCCAGCTGAGAAGATGATTTACAATGCCTCCAGGGCTTAACGGGCGGAGCACAAACTTTCCCTGCAAGAGACTCTGGTATGACCCCACACAGCATATGGTCCACAGGACCCTGCAAACCCTGAGCACAGAGCCAGGAGTAGTTGCTGAGTGCTCCAGGGTATGACCCAAACAAGCCATGCCTCCAGGTTTTCCCCGGGAGCTGACCAGCACAAGGGACCCAGGCAAGGGGAGCTGGCACCAAGCAGGCCGGTCACCTACTGGGAGGTAGCACCGAGAGGACTGCATTTTTGGAGCCTGATGCTCTCAGTTCACAATAACTAATGTGGAATCACAGCCCACATTAATCCTAATCCTAATTTTTCTGCCTTAACCATTTTGAAAGGAATTTTATTAGTTTGGCTTTCAGAATCAGTGGACTACAAGGAACTCATTGAATTTACAACTGGCTTTATTTCTGAGCAACCATGCATGGGCTGAATTTCTCGCCAAGTTGGAAAAGCTGACAATTGTCTTAAATATAATGAAATCTTTGAGTCCATATTTAATGATCAATGAAGTTGACATGACATTCAGTTTCTTAGGCCCTCAAATATTTCTTACTGTTGATTCCAAAGTTTTCTTTCATAGTTTGGAGCCAGTAGGGTTTTGCCATTCCTCATACACCCTCAGGAAGCTGACAGACCTGAGACAGGGGCCACTAGCGCCCATGGCAAAGTCAAGGCCAAGGCCATCACCATCAGCTCCTCCTCCTCCACCATCATCACCAACCTCGCCATCAGTTCCACTACACCACCACCACCCTCACCACCATCACCATCAGTTCCAACACCACCATCACCATCAGTTCCACCACCACCATCACCATCAGATCCATCACCACCATCAACATCATTTCCACCACCATCATCACCATCAATTCCATCACCACCATCACCATCAGTTCCATCACCACCATCACCATCAGTTCCACCACCACCATCACCATCAGTTCTATCACCACCATCAACATCATTTCCACCACCACCATCACCATCAGTTCCATCACCACCATCACCATCAGTTCCACCACCACCATCACCATCAGTTCCATCACCACCATCACCATCAGTTCCACCACCACCATCACCATCAGGTCCATCACCACCATCAACATCATTTCCACCACCACCATCATCATCAGTTCCATCACCACCATCACCATCAGTTCCATCACCACCATCACCATCAGTTCCACCACCACCATCACCATCATCCTCACCACCCTCATCACCACCACCACCACCGTCCTCACTGCTGTCATTCCTATCAGTACCACCACCTCTTCCACCATCACTATCACCTCCACTATTACTACTTCTACCACTACTGCTGCTGCTATTACTACTACCAGGATCATCATAAATCCCGTTTTTGGAGAGGGGACCCACAGGCACTGTTCAAGGCTGACTCCTATCTCAGCAGTCAGCGGTCACTCATGATAGTGCTCAGAACACCATATGCAGTTCCGGGGATCAATGCAGGATCAGCTGCATGCAAGATTAGTGCCCTGCCCAGTGGACTAACTCTCCAGCCCCAGTTTCATACTTCTTGGTTAACAAGAGTGGAGGGGGGAAACTGGGGACTGAGGCTCCCAGAACCATGCCACGGGACTCCGTGCCAGGCTGTGGGGCGGGCAAGAGCCCTCCCCACCCCAAGGGACCCAGCCCCCAGCAGCAGACCTCCACTACTCAGCCACCGCCAGGCTGCTTTCTGGATGCTCAGGCCGAGCCTCACACATATATCCCACAGAACACAGATAACGTGGAACTTCGTGACCTTGGACTCTGGACTCAATGGGACCCCGGAACAGAGATCCTCTGCCTGCATTCCCCAGTCTCTGGTGACTCAGGGATCACACTCATAAGCCACACCCTGCCAGCACCAGATAATCTCCTCATCGGCCACCCTCCAGAACTCAGGATGCTCCTCCCAGATGGGAGTATAAAAGGAAGCTCCCAGAACCATGCCACCAAACTCCGCGCCAGGCTGTGGGGCAGATGAGAGCCTTCCCCACCCTTAAGGGACCCTGCCCCAGCAGCAGACCTCCACTACCCAACCACCGCCACACTCCAGGCCACTTTCCGGACACATAAGACACTTCCTACCCATTTTCCACAATTACTACACCATATCTGATGGGGTTCAGACAGTAGGCAACAAATCATAGAGAAAAATATAGAAATGTATGCCTCTCTGAGAGCCCGGCAAGCTACCTATAGTATCTCACCTGCATGGGCAGAGCCTGGCAAGCTCCCCGTGGCGTATTCAATATGCCAAATACAGTAACAGCAACAGTTCTCATTCCCCTGACCCTGAAAGAGCCTCCAATTGTTGGGAAAAGACGAGTAAGAAGAGGCTGCTAAAATCTCAAGGCTGGGAGGAATAGAGACATTACTGGCACCCACTCAAGTAATTCGACCATCAACGGGATGACAGTGACACAGTGATACAGGTTTGCAGTTTGAGACCACACCTGGCTGTACTCAGGGGTTACTCCAGGCTTTGTGTTCAGGGATCACTCCTGATGGACCATCTGCAGTGCTGGGAGTCAAATCCAGGTCAAGTGTGTGTGAGGCAAGCATCTAACCCCCTGGACTATCTCTCCAACTCTCATAACCCCTGTTTTTGACAAAGACTTAGGGAAACTAAGCCACTTGCCAGAGCCGATAAGTAAGCACTGAGGTACGGCCCCCTGAAGGTCTGAGTCCAAATCCCGGAGATGCCGTGACCCCAGGGGGGAGCCTTTCAAGCACCCCTCCCTGAATATCCTGGCAACTTCCAAAGCCAGATGTCTCCCTTCCTGAGGACTCCCTGGGACTTTGACCCAGTGGCCCAGGAACTAGCCAGGGAGTGAAGGACAAATTCCAGTAATGGAAAGAGAATAGATTCCAAATCAAAGAAACATTCCCCAGCAGCCTCTTTCTCTCATAGATTGGGGCAAGGGGGTGGGGGGAGGCCTCACACCCAGTGGCGCTCAGGGGCTACTCCTGGCTCCCAGCTGGGGAATCACTGCACAAGGCCAGCACCTTGGCCCCTGGCTATCTCGGGCCCTCTCAGAGATGTGCTGAGTGACCTTTACTTGTAGGAAAGCCTTTCTAAGGATCCATCAAGCCCAGAGACCCGAGGCGTGCGATACGTGTGTCTACATACAAACTGGAAACATCCTCACGGCCACAATGGAGAGGACAGCAGGGTCAGCGAGCACCTCTCCAGCGAGGGGGCCTCCCATTAGCCCCAACACCAGGCGTTTCTCCGTTCCTCCTGGCAGTGATGGCTGGCTCCTGTCCTCCTCACTCAAGAGGGTCCCAGAGGCTCCTGTTTGTTCCGACCTTCACCCACAGGCGCCTGGCAGTGAGAGTAGGGTGCTCTCCCAGTGAGGGGAGCCTGTGGACAGTTTTCTCCAGCCTGCTCCTCCCCCTTTCCTGCCATTTCTCGAAAATCACCACTTGGTGGCGCTAGCACTCCATGCGACTCGGCCACGCCCAGGCAAACTTGGGAGGGGTGGCGGGAGGCCCTGCCCTTAGTCAGTTGCCTTAACATCAATATCACTCTTTTGCTCTTTCCAAACATCAAAGAGCTTCTAGGTAGGGGGAGAGATCTTTCTAGCTGCCCTGAGCGGTGAGCGACTTCACAGTCAAGATAATCCATCAGAGGGTTGGAGCGATAACACAGAGAATAAGGCATTTGCCTTAAACGCGGCCAATACGCCGCCGATCCGGGTTCGATTCCCAGCATCCCATATGGTCCCCAAGCACACCAGGAATAATTCTTGAGAGCATGAGCTAGGAGTAACCTCTGTGCATCGCCGGGTGTGACCTAAGAAATAATAATAATAATAATAATATATATTTTTGCTTTTTGGGTCACACCTGGCGATGCACAGGGGTTACTCCTGGCTCTGCACTCAGGAATCACTCCTGGCGGTGCTCAGGGGACCATATGGGATGCTGGTAATCGAACCCAGGTCGGCCGCATGCAAGGCAAACGCCCTACCCACTTTGCTATCGCTCCAGCCCCATAATAATAATTTTTTAAAAATAAAGAAAACCTATCAGAAAATGGGCTGGAGAGATAGTGCAGAGAGGAGGGCACTTGTGGCCAGCATCCCATATGGTACCCTGAGCACCACCAGGAGTAATCCCTGGGTGCAGAGCCAGGAGTGACCCCTGAGCATCGCCAGGCGTGGCCCAAAAACGAAAAGAAAAGGAAGGAGAGGAAGGTAAAAAGAAAAAAAAGTTAAAAGTTAACAGAGAAGAAACAAACCCCGCTTCCACCTCTGAGATGTTCCTCTCTGTAACCGTTTGCGTGACCGGAATCACTTTACTACACTGTGGCCTGAGACAGGACCTGTGACAAGGTCAGGGTCCTCGCTCCACCCTTGAACCCTGCTCCCACCTTCACTGGCAAGACCCTCCAAAAGAAGGGTCACACTCACCTTCGCAAACTCACTCCTGGGACTGAGAGAAGCCCCTGAACTCAGTCTCACAGTGTGCTCAAAGCACTGCTTTTCACCCGGGGCAACACCGTCAGCACAGCACCCGGGCACAGGCAGCTACTTGTCGCTACGAGGCCAATCAGACGTTCGATCCCCAGCACAGCCGGCACACACACAAGTGGGCCTCAGAGCTGGGACGCCCCCTCCCAGTGGGCCTTCTCCCCCAGACTCCTAACGCCTCTAGCCCCAAGGAAGGCCTCAGAGGTCTCCTGACTAGGCAGAGATAGGAGAGAAGAGGACCCAGATCACCCCGACTTGGCATCTCTGCAGAAGGAAAACCATCAATGTCAGCCAGCCCGACTCCCTCTGACACGGGCCTCAGTCACATTCAGGGGCCCCCTTCCCTGCTGAGGTGGTGTTCAGGAGAGCAAAGCCCCTCATCTTTCCCATTATCTCTGGATGGCCACAGCCCGCCTGTCAGGGCCCCTGCCCTCCTGAGGAACCTGGGACAGGGGATCTGGCCTGGGAGGGTTTCTCCCGAATGGCCTCATCCCTTTGGCCCATCAGCCTGCAAGCCCTAGAGGGTGTCCCAGCTCCCTTCAGCTCCCTCACCACATCCCCTCACACAGGTCACTCCTTTCCCAATGCCCCCCCTCCTCTCCCATACACAAACCGGCTCAAAGAACTGGTTTGAATACCGCAGAATTGGGTAACATACAGAAGAGTTGGCTGGAGTGATAGCACAGTGGCAGGGCGTTTGCCTTGTATGGGGGCCGACCCGGCCAACCCAAGTTCAAGTCCTTCACCCCTCTCAGAGAGCCCGGCAAGCTACTGATAGTATCTCGCCCTCATGGCAAAGCCTGGAAAGCCACCCGTGACGTATTCGATACGCCAAACACAGTAACAACAAGTCTCACGATGGAGACGCTACTGGGTCTGCTCGAGCAAATTGATGAACAACGGGAGAACAGTGACAGTGACAGTGACAGTGGCAGAAGAGTAGTAAAACCCAGGTGCCTGCCACTTGCTCCACAGAGAAACAGAGAGGGAGGGATGAGGTTGAAGAGCGTGTCCGGCTGTTTCTCCTGGGGCCACACCTGGTGGTGCTCAGGAGCCAAACAGGTGAGAATTGCAAGCAGCCATGGGAATGCTAACTCCCTCCACACACTCACAAACACACTATACACACGCATGCACATACACGCACACACACACACATACATGCACACACACACATACACACATACACATGCATGGACACACACGCGCGTGCACATACACACATACACCCCACCCCATAGCACAGAATCCCGAGTTTCTGGCCCCAGCCACACAGCCTCCCCTCCATGTCTTCGTTTGTGCTGGCCCCTGGCCTTCGCTGACCAGTGCTGGCAGGGGGTCTGACGTCTTCTACAAGACCCTCTAATCCAGGAGCCCCTCCTACCTCCACCAGTTTGGAAGACGCTGGAATCAGGACTCAGCAGAACCAGATGGTGCTGACCGACGCCAGGGACTGGAAGCCCACTCGTGAGCACCTGGGCCTTGCCACACCCTGAATTTGCCTGTTCCCCCACCCCTTGGCCCTGCAGGACCGGGAAGGGCCCATTTGCCTGGAGGTGCTTTGGCTGGCGGTTGAGCCGGGCCCCACACAGGGCCAGCGGAGAGGAGCAGCTTTGGGCAGCCGTGGTGGGGACCTGCCTTGGCCAGCCCTAGGGCACCCGGGCTGGGTGCTGCTTCTCCTCCTGCACCTCGGGCCCTTCCTGGAAGACCAGCAGAGGCACCTGCAGACCCCGACTCCTGCGGCCATGGACAAGCTCCGCCTGCTCTTCCAGCACTTCCAGGCCAGCTCGGAGTCAGTGATGAACGGCGTATGCCTGCTGCTGGCCGTGGGCACCGTCAAGCTCTACGCCTCCCTTGATGTCCACTGCCCCTGCCTGGCACGCTACAACGCGGCCTACGGCCTGGGCCTGCTGCTGGTGCCGCCCCTGGCGCTCTTCCTCTGTGGCCTCCTGGCCAACCGGCAGTCTGTGCTCATGGTGGAGGAGAGGCGCCGGCCGGCAGGGCGCCGCCAGAAGGACCCCGGCATGATCAGGTGCAACCCCACACCCCCCCCCCAGCACCCCAGGGCCCTAGTTTGCACCCCCAACAACTGCACGGGCTCTGCCAGGTGCATCCCAAGCCCCCAACACCACCACCCCTGCAGCTTTATTAGGGGCTCCCCCCACCTACTCACCCTCATAAACACGGCCAGGTCATCGCCCTAAAACTACGAGGTCCCCCCCACACTCTGCAGTGGGTACTGCAGCCATCTTCTTATGGAGGGAGAGGGGGCCCACCCCAGCAGTGCTCAGGGCTGACTCTCGACTGTGTTCAAGGATCACTCCTGGTGGTTCTCAGGAGATCTTATTGGGTGCCAGGGATCCAACCTCGGTCTGCCGCATGCAAAGCAAGCACCATACCTTCTGTACTATCCCTCTGGCCCTGCTAGTTTGTTGGTGGAGGGGACCCCATTAGTGCCCAGGGCTTGCTCCTGGCTCTGTTCTCAGAGATCACTACTGCCTGGCAGGCCTCGGAGAACCATATAGGGTGCAGGGGATTGAACCTGGGTCAGTAACGTGCAAGGCAAGTGCCCTCCCTGCTGTACTATTGCTCCAGGCCCTGCATTCATTCCCTGACACACCCCAAGTGTGGAACCTCTCGGCCTCCGGGAAACACCGGCCATGCCACCCCCACCTCAAGCTCTGTAGTTGTCCTCAGTGCTGTGGTCTCGTGACTTTGGTTTGGGTATTTTGGCAGTGCTGCTCTTAGCTCGGTGCTCCAGGGTGACTCCTGGGTCTGGGTCTCCCATGGCCTCAGCTCCCCACTCCTCTCCGGCCAGGTGTATGTGCTCCTCCGTGCTGCAGAGAGCGCTGGCCGCCCCGCTCGTCTGGATCCTGCTGGCCCTCCTGGACGGCAAGTGCTTGGTGTGTGCCTTTAGCTGCTCTGTGGACCCCGAGAAGTTTCTGGACTTTGCCAACATGACCTCCAGCCAGGTGTAGCTCTTCCTGGCCAAGGTGCCCTGCAAGGAGGATAAGCTGGTCAGGGACAGCCTGGCCCGGAAGGCTATGACCCGCTACCCGGTGCCTGTCACAGGTCGTTCAGCCTGCCCTCCCTGGGCCTGGGTGGGTGGGGGGACTGCAGAGGGACATCGATGTCCTGGGGACCCTCCTGATGGAGACACACAGGCAAGGAACGAGAGGGTCCTGGGGGGTTCCTGTTCAGGATGGGGGTGGGTGGCGCGGGTTCTATGCCATGCATGTCGACATCAGGTGTCCACCCCCTCAGCCATGCTCCCAGGACACTGCAGGGACACAGCTCTGTGTTTGGGGAGGGCCAGGAGGGCTGCCAGCTCGAGACCATCACTCAGGGGAGGGGGAAGGGAAGGCCACACAGTATCAGCTCCAGCATCAGATTCTTCAGAGTTGCCCTCACCCTCCGCCAGACGGCTGCTCCCCGGCTGTATCCTGTGCGACTGCCACCTCAGTTCTCAGCCAGAACCTCAGTTTCCAGAGCCCCCAAGTTCAGATTAGGGGTTCCTTTCTCTGAACTCCCATGTTCCTTGTAGATCCGTCCATGTGACACTTAGACATGGCAATATTTCTGCTGCTAAAGTGAGCAAAGACTGGGGTCCATTATCTCCATCAAAATACAGGACAGGGCATGCACAGATGGGATGATATATATGACCCAAAATCTGGATGAAAAGGTGAATGGACATTGAGGTGGTGTGGGTGGGTGGGTGTGTGTGGGATGGTCGGTTGGATGGATGGTAGATGGGTGGATGGGTAGATGGATGGATGGGCAGGAGTGCAGGAAAGGCAAAACTCAGGCTTTCAGCTGAGGCTCTAATTAAAAGATTAACAAGAGGAAAATCATGCAAGAGAAACCTAAAGCAAAGAATGCCATTAAAAGCAATGACTTGGGGCTGGAGTGATAGCACAGCGGGTAGGGCGTTTGCCTTGTATGCGGCCAACCCAGGTTCGATTCCCAGCATCCCATATGGTCCCCCAAGCACCACCAGGAATAATTCCTGAGTGCAGAGCCAGGAGTAACCCCTGTGCATTGCTGGGTGTGACCCAGAAAGAAAAAAAAAGCGATGACTTGAAATTCTGGCTTCTGTAGTATCTTCAACAAAGAGTGGCACCTTCAGAGAAGAGATGGGACAAAAGAGAGCAGCTCTGGGTTTTGAAGGGCAGAAACTGCGAAGGCAAACGCATCAGAGAAACTAGTGGAGTGGTTTCTCTTTTGCTTGCAGAGTAGTGGGTGTTTAGGGTCATGCCTGGCAGTGTGCTGGGACCATTCCTCACTCTGTGCTCAGGAGCAACCCTTGGTGGTGCTCAGGGACTAGAGGTGGTGCTAAAGATCAGACTCAAGTTAGCCACGTGCAAGGCAAGTTCCCTGACCACCCTTCTGCCCCACAAGATTCTGCTTCAGTAAGAATCTCCGGGAGAATTTACTACAACCTGACTCGAGGCAGAAACGGGGAAAGGTAGAACTTTTTCAATATTTGCTGCTTTCTAACCATCTCTGAGATACTTTGCTTGGATTTGGGTTTTGGTTTTTGTTTGGGGACCCTCCCTGGAGGTGCTCAGGGGCTCTTCACAGATCAGTGCAGGGGTCACTCCCAGTGTGCCTGGTGGGCATGCCGGGGTCAGACCTAGGCTCCCACTGCAAGGCATTTGTTCCAGCCCATTCAGCGATGGTTGGAGAATGGGGTGATGGTTGGAGATGGGGCGATGGTTGGAGGATGGAGGATGTTGGGGGATGGGACACTGGTCGGGGAATGGGTGACTGTTGGGAAATGGGGTGATGGTTTGGGGATGGGATGATGGTTGGGGATAGAGGACATTTGGGGGATGGATGATGGTGGGGAAGGGGATGCTGGTTGGGGAATTTGTTCATGGTTGGGAATGGGCGATGGGGTGATAGTCAGGGGCTGGGTCAATGGTGTTGACACAATGGTTGGGGGAGAGCTGAGCAGAGAGGAAATATGATGGGCAGATCGGGGAGGGATGATTGACTAGATGAACGAATGGGAGGATAGGGATAGACGGGAGGGTGGATGGAGGTGGTTAACAGGAGGGATGTTCCATGGGCAGATGCAACCATCTGCAGAAAGGCAGGCGGGATCCCTAATGGAGAGACCGTGGACACTCAATGACTCAACGCTGCCCACATGTTCCCCCACCCCCACCCCATCTTGCTTGCCTCCCCACAGGCCATGGGCTGGACCATCACCCTGCTGCTCATTATCCTGGCCTTCCTGGCGCGCTGCCTGAGGCCCTGCTTCGACCAGACGGTCTTCCTGCAGCACCGATACTGGAGCAACTACGTGGAGCTGGAGGAGAAGCTCTTCGACGAGACGTGCTGCGAGCATGCGCGGGACCTGGCGCACCGCTGCGTGCTGCACTTCTTCCAGAGCATGCAGAGCGAAATGCGGGCGCGGGGCCTGAGCTGGTCCGCTGACCACCCGTCAGCCCAGCCCCGAGACTTGCCCGAGGCCCCGGACGGCCGGGTGCACCTGCGTGCAGTCTCCAGCCGCGAGCAATTGGACCGCCTCCTGAGCACCTGGTGCTCCAGCAAGCCGCCCCTCGGCCTTGCGGGCCCTGCAGGACACTGCGGGGGTGGCCTCAGCCACCGCGCGCCCACGACTGCCACTGACCCCCGGGGACCCCAACACACAGAAGTGTAGAGACCCCAGCACCTGGCGCCACACGAAAGGAGCTGGGAGCTGGCTAAACGGAGGGGCATCCCAGGGCAGCCCAGCACACCCCACCCAGAGAGCTGAGATCCCCACTCTCTATACTGGGGACACGCCAAGGCAGGGCCAGTTGTCCCCGCAAGAGCTGACATCCCCAGTCACGTTTCTGGGAGTGATCTCGTGTACACGAAAGCCGCTGCCCTCACGACTGTGCTGGGTTCAGCTTCTCCCAGGAGAGCAAGTCAGGGGCTGGGGCTGAGTGGGGTCTCCCAGCCCCGGGGAACACTGGTGCTCTGTTCTTGGGGGGGCAAACTGAGGATCAAGAGTCTGAGTAGATGAGCCTTGGGTTCTGGATGCAGCTTTTCATGTTGCATAATAATAATAATAATAATAATAATAATAATAAAAATGACACTGGCACCTGCTTTCATGATGTTCCTATGTGGGGGGCGCCGTGCTGACTCCTTCTGTGTCCTGACGCATTGCAGCTCCCAGTGACCTAGTGAAGCGCTGTGGGTTTCTCAGAGATAATTGCAAGTGAGAGACATTTCCTCCGAACACCCTCCGCGGCGCCTCTCCGACAGCCAGCATCTGTAGGTGCCATGCAGGCGGGTGGCACCAGGTTAGTGGCCGCTCCGCCTTCGAGCTCATTCTTCTGATGAGCTCCATTTTTTTTTTTTATTAGTGAAGCACCATGAGGTACAGTTGTAGATTTACAAATCTTTGTGCCTGAGTTTCAGTCATACAATGATCAAATACCCATCCTTCCACCAGTGCCCATTTCCCCCCACACCCCTCCCACCCTGCCTCTGTGGCAGGGCATTCCCCTTTGTTCTCTCTCACCTTTTGGGTGTTGTAGTCTGCAAAAGAGGCATTGAGTGGCAATCATGTTCAGTCCATAGTCTACTTTCAACATGCATTTCCCCTCCTGGGAGGATCCTCCAAACACCTTTCATTTGGTGTTCCCTTCTCTATCTGAACTGCCCTTTCCCCTAGAATATCCGGCTGGCCTCTAAGTTATGGAGTAATCCTCCTGGTGTTGATCTCAGCTATTCTTAGGTATTGATCTCATATTTTGTTGCTTTATATCCCCCAGATGAATGCAATTTTTCTATGTCTATCCATCTCTTTGTGACTCATTTCGCTTAGCATGATACTTTCCATATTGTACCACTTGTATGTAAATTTCATGACTTCATCTTTTCTAAGAGCTACATAGTACTCCATTGTGTAGATGTACCAAAGTTTCTTTAACCAGTCATCTGTTCCTGGGCACTCAGGTTTCTTCCAGTTTCTGGCTATTGTAAAAAGTGCTGCAATGAACAAACAAGTGCAGATGTCACTTCGACTACACATTTTTGCCTCTCTGGGGTATATTCCCAGGAGTGGTATTGCTGGGTCAAATGGGAGCTCAATTTCTAATTTTTTGAGAAACGTCCATACTGTTTTCCAAAAGGGCTGAACTAGTCGACAATCCCACCAACAGTGAAGGAGTGTCCCTTTCTCGCCACATCCACGCCAGCATCGGTTGCTTTTGTTCTTTTGAATGTGGGCCAGTCTCTGAGGTGTGAGATGGTATCTCATTGTGGTTTTGATCTGCATCTCCCTGATGATTAATGATGTAGAGCATTTTCTAATGTGCTTTTTTGCCATTCGGATTTCTTCTTTGAGAAAGTTTCTGTTCATTTCATTGCCCCATTTTTGGATGGGGTTGGATGTTTTCTTCTTGTGGAGTTCCACCAGTATTTTGTATATCCTTGTTATCAACCCCTTGTCAGATGTGTATTCGGTGAATATCCTTTCCCATTCTGTAGACTGTCTTTGTATTTTGGTCACAGTTTCTTTGGAGGTGCAGAAGCTTCTTAGTTTAAGATAGTCCCATTTATCTATCTCTGTTTTTACTTGCTTGGCCAGTGGTGTGGCATCTTTGAAAGTACCATTAGCCTCAATGTCATGGAGGGTTTTGCCAACTTTGTCTTCAATGTACCTTATGGTTTCTGGTCTGATGTTGAGGTCTTTAATCCATTTTGATCTTACTTTTGTACATGGTGTTAGGCAGAGTTCTGAGCCCATTTTTTTGCATGTAGCCATCCAGTGATGCCAGCACAATTTGTTAAAGAGGCTTTCCTTACTCCATTTCACATTTCTTGCACCTTTATCAAAGATTAGATGATCATATGATTGAGGGGAGATGTCAGTGTATTCAACCCTGTTCCATTGGTCTGCAGTTCTGCTTTTGTTCCAGTACCACGCTGTTTTAATTATTACTGCTTTGTAGTAGAGTTTGAAGTTAGGGAGGTTGATTCCTCCCATTTTCTTTTTCCCAAGAATTGCTTTAGCTATTCGTGGGGGCTTATTGTTCCATATAAATTTCAGGAGTGTTTGCTCCATTTCTTTGAAGAATGTCATGGGTATCCTTATAGGGATTGCATTGAATTTATACAATGCTTTCGGTAGTATTGCCATTTTGACAATGTTAAGTCTCCCGACCCATGAGCAGGGGATATCTTTCCATTTCCTCATGTCCTCTTTTATTTCCTGAAGTAGCGTTTTGTAGTTTTCTTTGTACAGATCCTTTACTTCCTTAGTTAAGCTGATTCCTAGGTACTTGATTTTCTGGGGCACAACTGTGAACGGGATTGTTTTTTTCATGTTGCTTTCTTCTCTCTCACTGTTTGCGTATAGGAAAGCCATGGACTTTTGGGTATTGATTTTATAGCCTGCAACTTTACTATACGAGTCTATTGTTTCTAGGAGTTTTTTGGTGGAGGTTATTGGGTTCTCTAAGTATAGTAACATATCATCTGCGAATAGTGAGAGCTTGATTTCTTCCTTTCCTACCTGAATGCCCTTAATATCTTTTTCTTGCCTAATCGCTATTGCAAGTACTTCCAGTACTATATTGAACAGCAGTGGAGAGAGTGGGCATCCTTGTCTCTTCCCTGATCTTAGAGGGAAGGCTCTCAGTTTTTCCCCATTGAGGATGATGCTTGCTGTAGGCTTGTGGTAGATGGCTTTAACTGTGTTGAGGAAAGTCCCCTCTATACCCATTTTGGCTAGGGTTTTCATCATAAAGGGGTGCTGGACCTTGTCAAATGCTTTCTCTGCATCTATTGATATGATCATATGCTTTTTATCTTTTCTTTTGTTGATATGGTGGATTATGTTGATTGATTTCCGAATGTTGAACCATCCTTGCATCCCTGGGATGAATCCTACTTGGTCATGGTGTATGATCTTTTTGATGAGTAGTTGGATTCTATTTGCTAGTAATTTGTTGAGGATCTTTGCATCTGTGTTCATCAGGGATATTGGCCTGTAATTCTCTTTCTTTGTGGTATCTCTGTCTGCTTTCGGTATCAGTGTGATATTCGCTTCGTAGAAACTATTCGGAAGTGTTTTTGATATTTCAATTTCGTGGAAAAGCTTAAAGAGGATTGGGAGTAAGTCTTCTTTAAAGATTTGGAAGAATTCACTAGTGAATCCATCCGGGCCAGGGCTTTTGTGCTGGGGGAGACGTTTTATTACCATTTCAATTTCCTTGATGGTGATAGGTCTGTTCAGGTATTCCAGGTCTTCTTGGTTCAGCCTTGGGAGTCTGTAGGAGCCTAGGAATTTATCCATTTCCTCGAGGTTTTGATGTTCCGTGGCATAAAGCTTCTCAAAGTACTCCCTGAGGATCCTTTGAATTTCTGTAGTTTCTGTTGTGATGACCCCCTTTTCATTTCTGATTCGGTTTATTAGGGTTTTCTCTCTCCCCTTCTTTGTGAGTTTTGCTAGAGGCTTATCGATCTTGTTAATTTTCTCAAAGAACCAGCTCTTGGTTTCATTGATCTTTCGGATTATTTTTTGGGTTTCCATCTCGTTAATCTCTGCTCTGAGTTTTATTATTTCCTTCCTCCTGTTCGGGTTGTGCTCCTTTTGTTGGTCCTTCTCCAAGCTCTTAAGCTGTGAGGTTAGTTTATTTATGTGGGCTCTCTCCTCCTTTCTGAGGAATGCATGTAGAGCTATAAACTTTCCTCTTAAGACAGCTTTTGCTGTGTCCCATAAGTTTTGGTAACTCGTGTCCTCATTTTCATTCGTTTCTAGGAATCTTTTGATTTCCTCTTTGATTTCCATTCTAAGCCACTCGTTGTTCAATAGCGCACTGTTTAATTTCCAGGTGTTTGATTTAGTTTTCTGTTTTTGTGTGTGATTTACTTCTAATTTAAGCGCATTGTGGTCTGAGAAGATTGTTGATACAATCTCTATCTTCTTAATTTTATGGAGATATGTTTTGTGGCTCAGCATGAGGTCTATCTTGGAGAATGTTCCATGTACCCTTGAGAAGAATGTGTATTCAGCCTTTTGAGGATGAAGTGTCCTGTATATATCTACTAAGTCCCTTTCTTCCATTGTTTCCCTCAGATGAAGTATGTCCTTGCTAAGCTTGAGTCTGGTTGATCTATCAAGAGGTGACAAAGTGGTGTTGAAGTCTCCCACTAGTATTGTGTTGCTATTGATGTCTTTTTCCAAATCTATGAGTAGTTGTTTTAAGTACTTTGCTGGTCTCTCATTAGGTGCATATACATTTATTATTGTAAGTTCTTCCTGTTGTACAGATCCTTTGATCACTAAGAAATGGCCTTCGCTGTCTCTTATGACTTTCTTCACTCTGAAATCGATGTGGTCTGATATTAAGGTGGCTACCCCAGCTTTTTTATGGGAGCTGTTTGCCTGTAGGATTGTTTTCCAGCCTTTGACTCTGAGTGTGTGTTTGCTTTGACTATTAAGGTGTGTTTCTTGCAGGCAGCAGAATGTTGGGTTCAATTTTCTAATCCATCTAGCCACTCTGTGTCTTTTAATTGGTGCGTTTAGCCCATTGACATTGAGAGAGATTACTGTTATGGGATTTTGTCCCATTGTTCTGTCGAAATTAGGTGTATTTGAGGGGCCTGTCCTGTCTTAAAGTAGCCCATTTAGTTGTACTTGTAACCATGGTCTTGAGTCTATGAAGTTCCTGAGCTGTTGTTTGTCTGTGAAACTGTGTGTTGTTCCTTCTGTTATGAATGAGAGTCTCGCTGGGTAAAGTATTTTTGGAGAGGCATTTATTTCATTGAGTTTTCTCACTATGTCCCACCACTGTTTTCGGGCCATGAGGGTTTCATCAGAAAAATCAGCTGTGAATTTTAAGGATGCTCATTTGTAAGAGATTTCTTTCTTCGATCTTGCTGCTTTCAGAATTTTGTCTCTGTCTAAAGTTTTGGTCATTTTGATCAGGATGTGTCTTGGGGTATTTTTGTTCGGATTTCTTCTAGCTGGTACCCTTCGGGCCTCCTGAATGTGGTCACAAGTTTTCTTCAGCTCTGGAAATGTTGTAGCAATGATGTCTTTGACAGTTTCTTCTTCATCAGGGTTTTCTTCCTGTCCCTCTGAGACTCCAATAATTCTTATGTTACCCCTCTTGGCTTCATCACGATCTTCTCTTGCCATCTGTTCCCGAATTGTGAGTCTCTTTTCCATTTTCTGCTCTTTTCTGGCGAGTCTCTGAACTTCATCTTCAAGCTCACTGATTCTGTTCTCAGCAGCTGTTACTCTGCTTCTGAGGCCTTCCACTGAGGTTTTCAATTCGCCTACCAGGGTTTTCAGGTCCGACATTTCCGATTGCATTTTTCTCATTTCTGCCTTCAAATCCTCTTGTCTTTTATTGGCATTGCTTTCCATTGTTTCTTTTAGTTCCCTAAGCATCCTAACTAGCTCCCTTCTGAATTCCTTGTCAGAGAGGTTGTCTAATACTACAATACTGTTGGTGTCTTCTGGGCTTGCCTCTTCAATAAGAAAGTTTGGTGCGCTTTTGCATTGCTTTACCATTGTGACCAGTGTGCTTTAGTCCTTCACCTTCACTGTTACTATTCTGGTTGAGTGAGGAGAGAGTTCCCGGATCCCTTCAGCTTTGTTGCCGCGGGATCTGATGTTGCCTCAGTTCCCATCCTGCGCAGGTCAAGGGAGAAAACCGGCAATTCTAGGGGATCAAGCTAGCTGCGCATTCCCTGGGGGAGTCTCAAGCCGTGGGGCAGGCTGTACCTGGTTGAATGAGGAGAGGCTGCCAGGAGCCGTTCAGTTTTGTTGCCAAACAATGGGCATCGGTTCCGTCCAGCACAGATTATACTATTCTCTCTTATAGTGGGAAGGGATTATGGATAAGTTTTTGTCCATGGTAGGCACCCTTCTACGTTTCTGAGTTTGACGTTCTTCTCAGTCAGGCGTTATTCTTTGTTTTATAACAGACATTGAGTGAAACTTTTAGAGGAGGTGCTATTTGGAAATGAACTTATACAGCTGTTTTCAAACAGGTCTTTGTTGGAACAAGAGTAGGCGAGTGGGTTGTTGTTAGATTGCAGTAGAAGAGGTGGGAAAAGTTTGGTTGGTATTAGGCAGCAAGTTGTGGGAGGGGAGTCCTGAGTGTTTGATGTGAGTGATATAACTGTGGCCGCGTTAGCTGCCGCCCTCCAAGGAGAAGGCCACGCCCACTTTTAAGAGGCCACGCCTCTTTCCTGGTGGCCACGCCCACTTTTAAGAGGCCACGCCTCTTTCCTGGTGGCCACGCCCCGAGCCTGTCCCAGGCGACACCCACCCAGGATCCTGGAATGGAGGAAGTGTGGTCTACAGTCTCCCCACTGGGCTTCAGGAGGGAATCTGAGGCTCGGCTGGGGCGGCAGGAGCACTTCCCGGCTGGACGCCCCAGACCCACCTGGAGGGGAGGAGCCGAGGGACTGGTTGTTGGTCCCTCGGGAGCTCCATGTTTTAATTCTACTTGGTTTTTCGTTTTTTCTGTGCTCAGGTTCGAGTCAGGACCTCACGCACATGCAGCATAGGTGCTCTATGGCCGATAATTTTTGGTTTGATTTGGTTTAGGAGCCACACCTGGTGGCGGTTCTCAGGGCTACCTGTGGTGCATTGCTTGGGGTCACTGTCAGGAGCAGTGCCGGCCTCTAACACAGAGCAGTCTTCCCAGACCCAAGACCATTTTTCAGATGAGAAAACTGAGGCCTCCGGATGTTGAGTTTCCTGAGGTCTTGGAAGAACTCGAAACAGGGGCTGGAGCAATGACAGCAACTAAGGCAAGAGGCCGACTTGAGTTCATTCCCCGCCGTGTCACATGGTCTCTGGAGTCCCACCAGGAGTGAACCCTGGGCACAAAGCCAGGAGTATGTCTCAACAGCTCTGGGTGTGCTCCCCACCCCCAAATAAATAAATAAATATATATATAAATAAGAGTTGGAACAGGAGCTCTGGCTTGGCCACTACTTGGCCCTCCAGGTTGTTCTGTGCTTGCGCTCATTCTCAGGGCTGTGTTTGGATCCCTGCAGCTTCACCCCAGCTCTGAGGGAGCCCCAGCAAGCTGTGCCCTGGGTTCCTCTTGAAAATGAAAGGACTGATTCTGGCCTCTTGCTGCCACTGCATGTGAAGTTATCTGCTTCCTGACCTCAGCACTTTCTGCTTCCCCTCCTCCCCCACCCCCATCCATCTGTCTGGGTTTTGGGTCAGACCCAATGGTGCTCAGGACTTCCTCTTAGCTCCGTGCTCAGGATCACTCCTGCTCCTGCTAGGCTAGGGGGACCTTATGGGGTGCCACGAATTGAGCCCCGGTGTGAAGCATCCAAGGCAAATGCCCTTCCTGCTATCCTGTCTCTGCAGCCTCTTTCCACTTTCAAAGTGCCCCATTTCCTTCAGCCAAGGACCACCAAGGCAGAGGGCCAGTTCTGTGCCCTGACACCTGAGAGCTCCTCAGCCCTGCCTGCCCCGCCCCCCAGGCCAGCCCCCACCCCAAAGCCTGAGACCAGCCTCTGTGTCCAAGGCTGCCTCTTCCCCAGGGCATACCCAGGGAGTCCTGCTCAGAGGTTAGCACCCTTGTGGGGGTTTCCCTGGGCATGAGGGATGGATCAGAGCTGGGAATCAGCAGGGGGTGGGCTCAGGGGATTCCAGAAAAGCTGCTGCTCGAGAACCTTTGGGCCACAGGCCAGGCCAGAGCCACAGTACAGCAGGGATAGCACTTGCTTTGTATGGATGACCCCAGTTCTATCCCTGGCATCCCATATGGTCCCCTGACCCCTGCCAGGAGTGAGCCCTGAGCACTGCTGTGTTCTGCACACACACACCCCAACACCATCACCAAAAAAAAAAAAAAGCACGCACACACACACACAAAATATCTCTGGACCCATTTATGAGTACGGGATATGGGATATGGTTCAGGGAAAAGAGTCCTGGGAACATCAGTGTTGAACTCTGCTGGGAAACCAGCATTCAGCCTCTGCGGTTCAGACAGGAAGGACTGGGGCAGATCTGGGCTCCATCCCTCCTCCCCCTCCCTGATGAATGACTCACCACAGGTAATCACATAGGAAATCAAACACCATACCACACACCACATGTACACACATATCACACACACGTACCACATGGACACACATACCACATACACTACATGGACACACATACTACACACATACAACATATATCAAATGAACACACATAAACACATGTACACACATGCCATACACATGCAACACATACTACAGTTACATAAAAACATACCCATGTACATGCAATAACCACATACATTTACATACCATATATACACTCATAAATACATGTATACAGACATATCACACACATACACAAACAACACACACCACATGTATATACTCACACACCTACCACACACGCGACACAAATCACATAAACACACACATATATACCATAAACCACACATACCACACACAACACCACATATCCACATTCACATGACTATCACTCTCACAAGGAAATCTCACACATACATACCACCACCACATACTCATATACACACACATACACCACTCACAGCCACTCTATACAGAAGTCTCCATACAGACTCATGCACACGCGCGCTTGTGCGCACGCGCACACACACACACACACACACACACACACACACTCCTGCATACACATCCATCCAGCAATTGCCCCCATCAGCACTGTGCAGGCTGGGGTCACCCCAGGTTCTGGTTCCTGGGGCTCAGGCTCCTCCATATCGGCCATCTCTGCTCTGCTGGGCTTAGTCTGCCAGATATTCCTGGCAGTGCGGCCTCCTCCACCCCAACTATCCTGCTTGCAATCAGGACATGCAAATGTTCCATGAGTCCCTAGGGTGGGGCAAGATTTCAGCTAAGAGTTGATAGGAATTGGGCAGTGAGGGACCAGGGAGGCTTGGAGAGGTCTGAGGTCTTCACAGATAAGCGCCCGGTCCTGGACATGGAGGAAGCTCCGTGACCCATTTAAGCTTTGAGGAAGCGCAAGTGGGCAGGGAACGGTCACGAACGCTGACAAGCGCCCTTGAATCCTCACGCTGAGCACTTAGGTGGCACTTCCGGTACAAAAGATCCCATGTCAGGGAGCAGGCAGGAGTTGATTCAAGATGAGGCTTGACTTCAGGGAGCCCACTGCCTCATAGAGGGATGGAGACGGGTTTGGGAAGACTTAGAACCCAGAGCAAAAGGAGGCAGCGAGAGAACTGAGGCCAGCCATGAGCCCCAGAGGTTTAGCACAGGGGCCGGTGATTAGGAGACCCCAGAACCACCTGGCATTGCATGGTCCCCGGAGCACCACCAGAGCAGAAATAGGACTAGACCCCAAGCACTATCAGTGTGGCCCCCAAATCAGGGAAAAAAATCTTTGATCTGGGGACTCAGGGGAGGGTTGATTTGAATCTGAGAAACAAAAAAAATGGAGAGAGGATTTTTGTTTGTTTTTAATAGTGTTTTAAGTTTTGTTTTGGACCACTCTTAGCAGTGTTCAGGACCTGCTCCCAGCTCAGTGCTCGGGGCTTGTTCCCAGGGGGTGTCAGATCACAGCTGGGGCTCCTCTGAGCTGTCTCGCCTTGAGTAACCTCCCTGCCCCAGTCTTTTCTTTACATTTCCCCAGCCCCGCACCCAGGTCTATTCTGGTTGGGGATGTTGGGCTTGGGGATTTTGGGGGGTCTTTTTGTTTGTTCATTTGTTTGTTTGTTTGGGTGGTGGGAAGGATTTGGGTGTTGGGCCATACCCAGCTATACTCAGAGGTTATTCCTGGCTTTTCACTCAGGAATTACTCCTGGAAGTGCTCGGAGGGACCATATGAGTTGCTGGAAATCGAACCCAGGTTAGCCGCGTGCAAGGCAAGCACTCTCCCCGCTGGACACTCTTTCCAAGTTGAGGGTGTTTTTGCAATGCCTGGGAACCCTCCACTTGGCCGTGGTCTTGCACCCTGTTCACCAGAGGTGTGAGAACAGGAGCTCCCTGAGGTTTGCACACCTGGTGGTGGCCGCACACTCCAGTGACAGAGCCGGAAGGCGCTTGTCTGCACTGTGCTGAGACAGCCCCCGTAGCTGTGTCAACAGGAAGCCCACAGAGTAGAGCAGCCGTCTCTGGGGTCAGTGTCGGGGCCTGAACTCAAGGCCTCATACTCCCAAGTCCTCCCACTGAGCTCATCCCTGGTCCGGGACAGAGTTTGGACAAGTGGAGAGAGAGGAAGGGGAAGGAGACAGGGCCACTGAGCCACAGTCATGGAGGGAACAGGCCGCAGAGGGGCAGACGGATTTCCAAATGCACCCGGAGGATTGCTGGCCCGCCTGGAGGGAACCCTCACTGCCCCTCACAGCCCAGCGGGGAGCCAGGTCGGGGAGGAAGGTGCAGTCCCACCTGACACCAGTGAAGGGTCCTGCCCCAGGGCTGAGGTGCCACTCCAGGGCCCATGGAAAGACCACTGAGCTCTGTGACAGCAGACCCCGTGCCCTGGACACCCCTCAAAGGCATCCCACCCTCTGCAGACCCCAGAGGACATGCTTTCAGAACTCCAGGTCTCTCGGCCATCATCCCTCCTTCCACCTCTACTGCCCGGCCCAGGAGGGGAACCAGGTCACTGCACTTGGGACTGAGGCACATCAGTGACCCTGGCGGCCCTGCCGACAGAGGTGCCCCATCCTCGGCAGAGTCTAGGTGCTGAGACAGAAGTGAGGGTCTCCCAGTTATGAGGAAGTGGCTCCAGGAAGCACCAGGAGAGAATGGATTTGGTGGGGGGGGGAGGGGGAGTGAGAGAGACAAAGGGGGAGACATGCTCGGGAACCCCGAGTGTCATCCAGAGCCAGGGCCAAGAGAGCTTGTTCCTACTCTCCGCATTTGCTCTCCCCACACGCATGTGCCCCTGGCCGTGGAGGTTCGAGCTGACCTGACGGTGGGCACCAAGGCCCCAGGGGTGGGCAGAGAAAGAGCAGGGAACGCTGCGAGAGAGGGGGTGGGCTTCTGAGCCAGACTCAGTCCTGGTCCCACTAAGCCTGCAGCAGAGGCTGGAGTGGTACGGGGTGTGGGGAATATTGGGGGCATTGCTGCTCAGTGCCCCAGTAATCAGGCCCTCCCCCCCGCCGGGTGTCCAGGGAACAGAGGGCAGCTGCCAGATCCTACTAAGGCAAATGTTTATGCAGCCTGGCAGCCCATCTTGCTGATGACCGCTGCCTCTGCCACCACGTGGATCTGGGGGTGCGCCCAGAGCTGCAGGTGGGCCGCCCACCCAGGCTCATCCAGGCAAATAGGGCATTTCCCTGCGGGTCTGGCCGCTCCCCGGGGGCCCCCTTTGCATACTGCTTTTCCTGGCTTGCTTGGCTTCTGGGAGTCAAGGGGCCCCCCAGCATCCGAGTGACTGTGTGGCTCCCTGTTTTCTGCCCACATGCAGCAGGGCCTTGGAGATGCTGGAGAGGACAGAATCAGGCAGGCCAAGACCCCCGGGAGAAGGGAGAAGGGGACCCCGAATCCTCCTGATCTCCAGAACCAGAACTCACGACTCTTACCTGCAACAGAAGCTCTATGCTTTTATGACTTGATTAAGGCCGTGGCAGTGGGGAGTCACTCCTGGCTGCTCCCGGGGGAACCCCAGGAATCCCAACCGTCCTAAAGAGAACCTTGGAGGTTCTGGAGAGCTCGTACGGGGACTAAGGCACTTATTTGCCTTGCATGCATGCAACTGACCTGTTTGGTTCCCAGCACCAGACCTGGTGCCCTAAGCACTGCCAGGGGTCACTCCTGAGCACAGAGCCGGGAATAGCCCCCAGAGCACTACCGAGTATGATTTCCCCCAAAAAACATACTAATACAGGTAGGAGGCCAGACTCAGAGCTATGGCGTTGGAGCAGAGGCTGGAGCAGAGCAGTGCCTGGGGCCAGAGGCAGGGGATCCTCTGGAAGCTGGCCAGGGCACATGGGTACCCTGCTCAGGTCCTAAAGGTCAACCTCCCTAACTCCCATATATTCAGCCTCCCATGAGAACATCCCCACAGAACAATGAGGAGGACGTTCTGGGGGTGAAGAAATGTTCTTCAACTATTCAGTGTGAAACCAAGTCAGTGAGACATTTGAAACTTTTTTTTCTTTGCTTTTTGAGTCACACCCAGCAATGCACAGGGATTACTCCTGGCTCTACATTTAGGAGTTACCCCTGGTGGTGCTCAGGGGACCATATGGGATGCTGGGAATCAAACCCAGGTCAGCCTAGTGCAAGGCAAACGCCCTACTCGCTGTGCTATTGCTCCAGCCCCTGAAACTATTTTTTACCACTGATTCAAGATTTAAAAGTGCCTGAAGAATTGGACTGGAGTGATAGTACAATGAGTAGGACACTTGCCTGCCACGTGGCAGAACTGGCATTCCTTCCATAAGGGATGAGCACCGCCAGGAGGGATTCCTGAGTGCAGAGCCAGGAGAAAGCCCTGAGCATCGCTGGGTGTACGCCCCCTCACCACAAAGGACGGAAGGAAGGAAGGAAGGAAGGAAGGAAGGAAGGAAGGAAGGAAGGAAGGAAGGAAGGAAAGAAAACAACAGCACGAAAGTTAACGGGCAAGTTGTGATGGGCTCAGAAGCAGAACTCAGGGCTCGCTGGTATGAGGCTTGGAGTTCACACCCCAGCACCACACACGCACCACACACACACACACACACTCTCTCTCTCTCTCTCTCTCTCTCTCTCACACACACACACACACACACACACGATTCTAGGGCTCACCCTTTTCATTCAATAACTGTAATAAAGTCCTCATGAATCTCAGAATAATACAATTCAACCACTTCTATCATTTTACTTTATTGATTTGTGGGGGGGTGGATAGTGACTGGGGCAGTGCTCAGAGCTATTCCTAGCTGCTCAGGAGTGCTTCCTGGTAGAGTGCTTAGGGAACCATGCTTGGTGACAGTGATTGACCCTGGGTCAGCCAGATGCAAAGCAAGTGTCTAATCCCCGTACCATCTTCCTGTTCCTGTTGCTGTTATTGACAAATCATGTTGACGCTAGAAATCGCAGCAAACGTCTGAGGCCAGTGCTGGTGCCCCTTAGCCCATGTGGGTGTCTCTGAGCACTGCCCCTTCCCTGAGTGCCAGCCTCTCCCCGTGGTTTAGTCCCGTGTCAGATGCATGGCGCTGCCACAGATGTCCAGGGCGGCCATCTCTGTGGTTGGACACTTCTCCCACTCTCCTGGGGAGCCCCCAACAAAGTCCTCCAGCAGTCACCAGCCTTAGGACCCCTGGAGCCTTTAGCCTGTTGCAGGCCAAGGGGGACAACTGTCCTCCCAGCTCCGCGCTGAGCTTTCCACCCAGACCAGGACAGGGGAGAAAGAGCAGAACCGCTCCCTGCCCTGCCCTCAAGCCCAGCTGCCACCTAGCTAGATCCAAACCCGTTTCTCTACCTCCCACCTTGTGTGTCTCTCCCCAAGTCCGTCCACCCATCTCAGCACTGTCCACAGGGTCATACCCCGTCAGGGCTGGCACTGGCCCTACATGGGGTGCATAGCCCCTGACTGTTTTCTCAGCAGCACAGACTTGACCCTCAAGGTGGGCACGTGCCCGCCAAACATGCTGCACCGCACACAGCCCCACGAGGGAAGCTCCCTCCAGGACCTCGTCTGCAATCTCACCCAGGATCTCATCTGGGATCTCGTCTCGGATCTCGCCTGGGATCTTGTCCAGGACGGCCCAGAGACGCAGATCTGACCTGCTTTTCAGGCATGCTGTCCCTTTAACCCCAACCCCGCAGCCCTTTCACTCTTCCCTCTTTCATCTGCCCATCACCCCTGCCCGGGTCCTGGTCTGCGTCTGTAGAGATGCCAGAAGCCCAGGGTCCAGGTGTGGAACCCACAGCCCCACCGCCTTAGCTTTTGGTCTGGGGCCATCGAGGCGAGAATGGAGCCAGCAGTAGCTGTGTGGGCGCTGGGCAGAGAGGCTCCTCCCAGGTTCGAAATCTCTGACTCCAGAGCCTGGGCTTTTCCTCTATGCATGTCTCATTCTCAGTCTCTCTACCTCCACGTCGATCCTTACTGTGCTCAGGGCCACCACCACCATTTTTGCCTTCTCCATGGCTCCATCTCCACCACCACCATCCCTTCCACAAAGAGGACCATTCCCACCACCTCCAGCTCCATCCCCACCTCCAGCACCTTCTTCATCACCATCGCCATCCTCACCTCCATCTCCATCCTCACCTCCATCTCCATCCGCACCTCCATCTCCGTCCTCACCTCCATCTCCATCCTCACCTCCATCTCCATCCTCACCTCCATCTCCATCCCCATCACCACCAGTTCCATCCCCAACAGCAACACACCATCCCACCACCTCCACCAGCCCCACCATCACCTCGATCCTCACCCCCACTGCCAGCACCATCTTCCCACCATCAGTACCCCGCCCCCCGCCACCACCATTATCACTCCGAGCCCAGCCACCCTCACAACCAGCACCCCACCAGCACACCGAGACTGTGTGACCTGGCAGGAGCCCCTGAGACCCACGGACAGCAGAGCAGGCTGCTTCACTCGCTCCCGCTGGAGCTGTGCCAGCGTCTCCTTCCACACACGCCCGCCAACCCCCCTGAATTGCTCCCCACCAGGCGTGGCCTGAGGCTTCCTGGCCGGAGGCAGCAGCAGAGGGAGAGAAAGCAGCCAGAGGCTGGGACAGGGAGGGCCACGCCCTGGGCACCCCCATGCCACCCTCCCGCCAGAATCTCACAGACGCTCCCGCCCCGGCCCCAAGCCACCCGTCTCCGCCATGCGGTGGATGCCCAGGGGACTGCTCGCAGGGCCAGCGCCGAGGTGGGTGGCAGGGGACCACTATGGACAAGTTCCAGATGATCTTCCAGTTCTTGCAGTCTAACCAGGAGTCCTTCATGAACGGCATCTGCGGCATCCTGGTCCTGGCCAGCGCCCAGATATACTCTGCCTTTGACTTCAACTGCCCCTGCCTGCCGGGCTACAATGCGGCCTACAGCGCGGGCATCCTGCTGGCCCCACCGCTGGTGCTCTTCCTGCTGGGCCTGGTGCTCAACAACAATGTGTCCATGTTGGCCGAGGAGTGGAAGCGACCACCGGGCCGTCGCGCCAAGGACCCCGCCGTGTTGCGCTACATGTTCTGCTCCATGGCCCAGCGCGCCCTCATCGCGCCCGTCGTCTGGGTGGCCTTCACCCTGCTCAACGGCAAGTGCTTCCTCTGTGCCTTCTGCACTGCCGTGCCCGTGACTACACTAGGCAATGGCAGCCTGGCCCCAGGCCTGCCCACACCCGAGCTCGCCCGCCTGCTGGCCAGGGTGCCCTGCCCCGAGATCTACGACGTGGACTGGCTGTTGGCGCGAGAGGTGGCCATGCGCTATCTACGTTGCATCTCCCAGTTGAGGGGGTGCCGGGGCCTGGGTCCCCCTGAGCTCTGGAGGGGGTCTAAGTCCCTACCCTGCCCAGTGCAGGGAGAGAGCCCCGCGGTCAAGGCTTCTACATGCAGGGACCTGAGTTCAAATTTCAACACGATGTGTTCTCCCCAAAGACTTCTGGGGTGGTGCTGGGAACCCCCAGCCTGAGCAGTATCTCTGGGCCTAGAGCATTAAACTTTCAGTCCCGATTCGCCAAGTACTGCTGAGAAAGGCTCCTGGGGTCCTGAGCATTGCATAGGACCGCCACAGAACATGGACATCTGTCATTTGTACGTCTGTGGAGCCTCCTTGGGCATAGTTTCCCACAGATGGAGCTCTGAGGGACACAGGCTCATTTTCCCAGCTGAGGCTCTGTGGTGTGTGTGTGTGTGTGTGTGTGTGTGTGTGTGTGTGTGTGGTGCTAGGGGTCTCACGCATGCAAGGTAATTTTGTTTTCTTTCTTTCTACCTTCTTTCTTTTTTTATGTGTGTGTGTGTCTTGTTTGTTTGTTTGGGGGGCCACACCTGACAATGCTCAGAGGTTACTCCTCACTCTGCGCTCAGGGATCACTCCTAGAGCTGCTCAGGAGTCCAAATGGGAGGCTGGGGATAGAATCTGGGCTGGCCATGTTCAAGGCAAGCACCCAACCTGCTGTACTATCTCTCTGGCCCAGGATAACTTCTCTGGACCAACTCGCTGGCCCAGAGTCCAGCTGCTGAGAGCCGGGCTGTCTCCCCTGGGCTTGTGTCCTCCAGGACACATGCCAGGCGGCCTCTATCCAAGGCAGGCTGTCTGTCCTGGGGCCCAGCCGAGCCCGCAGCACATGCGCACTCTTGAGCCAGGAATTTGCATTCTATCCCCTCCTGGGCCTGGCGGAGAGGCACATGGGTGGCTGGGCTGTTTGGGAACATTTCCCTGGCAAATGCCCCCAGCTGGTGCCTCGCTGCTTGGGGGGTGGGGGTGGGCACTGAGGGCCTGAGGGCCCCTCCAGGGAAGGCCTAGATATTGTGGCACCATCAATGCAAGGGCAAGGGGTCCACCGAGGGGAAATCCAGGCTCAGCCTCCCCAGCCCCCTCCCACATCCTCTCCCTCTGACCCCCCTTCCTCTCAGCCCCTCATGAATGGGAGGACAGGAACCTGGGGGTGTCAGAGGAGGATGTGGGGGACTGGACCTGCCTGCAGGAGCTTGAAGAGCATGTTTGCAATGTGAGAGTCAAAGCCAGACCCCCCTCTCTCTCCTGTGTTGCCTGCACCAGCATCCAGACACCCCACATGAACCCCACAGTCTGAGGGTGCACCCCAAACTCTGCTTTCCTGAGCAGCTAGCACTTCGTCTCTCATGGGGGTCCCCCAGGTCCTCCTGGCATTAGACCCAGAAAGCACCAGTGAACAGTGCCCGGAAGGCTGCCTGGCCCCTCACACATTTCAGTGGGTTGACTTACAAATCCCATCTGAGGGGTGGGAATGACTGTACAATGGATAGAGTGCTTTCCTTGCACAAAACTGACCCAGGCTCAAACATAAAGTAACAAAGTAGGAGACTAACACCCAAGAGTGGCCGAGATTAGTACCAAGAGTTTTGCTGCATGGCTTGGAGGCCAGCCACACATTCTAGGGAAAAGGAAGCTCAGATAGAGAAAGGAGCACCAAATAAAGGGTGTTGGGAGGATACTCCCAGGATGGGAGAAGCATGCTGAAAGTAGACTATAGACCAAACATGATTGCCACTCAATGCCTCTTTTGCAAACCACAACACCCAAAAGGAGAGAGAGAACAAAAGGGAATGCTCTGCCACAGAGGCAGAGTGGGATTGGGGAGTGGGGGTGGGAGGGATACTGGGATCTGTGGTGGTGGAAAATGGGCACTGGTGGAGGGATGGGTGTTAGATCATTGTATAATTGAAACCCAAGCACAAAAATTTGTAAATCTACAACTGTACCTCATGGTGTTTCACTAATAAAAATTTAAAAAAAACAAACTGACCCAGGCTCAATCCCCAACACCTCACATGGTCCCCAGAGCCTGCCAGGATTGATCCCTGAGGGCAGAAATCAGGAGCTAGCCCTGACCACTGCTGGGTGTGACTCAAAGACAAAAAAACAAATTCTACTTAAGATTAGTTGGTTTCATCTGAACTCCAGAAATTTTCTTTTAATTGAGTTTAAGTTTTAAATCTTTTTAATGGATCACTGTGAGATACAGTTACAGGAAGTTCACAAACTTCCGTGTGAGTTCTAGAAATTTTCACATATAAATTAGATTCCCGGCTAATAAGAAAACGCGGGTCCATTCAGGCCTGTCAGACAGAGGAGAGGACGAAGCCCGATAGAAGTTTGGGGCCCGCCTAGTCCTCTGGGCCCACAGGGCCACATCTGCACAGACCAGGGCTGGGGAGTAGCCCCGAGCCATGCCTGCTGGCTGTCCCCCTCCCGCAGGCCCTGGGCTGGTCCTTCGTGCTGCTGACCACGCTGCTGGTCTTCGCCATGCGCTCCATGCGGCCCTGCTTCACACAGGCGGCCTTCCTCAAGAGCAAGTACTGGTCCCACTACATCGACATCGAGCGAAAGCTCTTTGATGAGACGTGCATGGAGCATGCCAAGGCCTTCGCCAATGGAGTCAGGGGTGTTAGGGGGGCTTTGATGGAACCCCCATGAGTGATCTGAATGTGCCCCCTATTCATAATTTAGCTCTGACCACCCCTAACGGTGCTCAGCTGTTATGAGGGCAGGACCTGCACCTCTCGAGGCCATGGAAAGAGCCTGCAGCCTCTTCGAGGCCATGACCCACGACTTGGAGCTGGGTCACTCCCACGGGGCGCTGGCCCCTGCCAGCCCAGCAGCGGTGGCGGCCCAGCCAGCCCCGACGGGGCCAAGGAGGAGAGGGAGAAGCTACGGGGCATCACGGACCAGGGCGCCGTCAACAGGCTGCTCACCAGCTGGCACAAATGCAAACCACCGCTGAGCCTGGGCCAGGACGAGCCACTAATGGGCAACGCCTAGGTTGCGGGCGGTCCCCGGGCTCCCCGCAGGGAGGTGGCCACCTACATCAGCAAGGTGTGAGCCCGGCCGGGAAAGAGGCGGGCACGTGGGTGCAGGCTCCCCAGACCCCCTGGCATGGGCATCGCCCCCCCCATGTCCATGAAAGGACCTGTCCAGACCCTCACTGAGGAGGCTTCTGGGCCGCTGGTGCCAAAAGCAGTATTAGCAAGAATGACCCAGGCGTGGCTGGGAAGACCAGTGTGCACTGCCGGCTCCCAGACCCTTCCTCCCCAGCTCACCATCTCATAGAACCTGCTGACTGCAGTGTCTGCACCACCCCAGTGTTGGTGAAGCCCCACGCCCTCGGCTCTGCTCAGGGAGCTGGGGGTGTATCTGGAACAGGAACCCCGTGCTCTACTGGGCCTCGAGAGAAGCTGGCAGCTCACAGCAGACCTGATGAACCAACTCAGAACCTCAGGGGTGACAGGTGGTGAGGCCAAGTGCCCGATTCAGGGGCACTCAGGAGAAGCCAAAGTGTGGCCCCAGGAAGGCCACGTGGGGCCACAGCACCAGGCCCAGAGAGCAGCCTCTGCCCCAGGGCCCCTGACCCTGATTGCCTCTCCTGTCCAACCCAGAGGCGGCAGACTGTTGCCATGGCCTTGAGAGGTGCAGGTCCTGCACTCATAACAGCTGAGCACCGTTAGGGGTGGTCAGAGCGAAATTATGAATAGGGGGCACATTCAGACCACTCATGGGGGTTCCTTCAAAGCCCCCCTAACACCCCTGACTCCATAGGGCTTGACCCCATAGAAACAGAAGCTATAGGCCAGGAGAGTAGATCAGATAAGACAATTACCCTTTACACTGTCAATCCGGGTTAAATCCCTGGCACCACAGAGGTCCTCTGAGTCCTGCCAGGAGTGATCCCTAAGCACAGCCTGCTGTGACCCCAAAACCAAACAAACAAAAGGATCAGAAGTCAAATAGCCCCCTTTCCTCATGATCCTGCAGGGGAAAGGGGCTCTAACTCAGAGGCTCCGAGTTGGGGTGTGTGGAGGGAGGTTGCTCAGACGGAGTTTCAGTGCCAGGACGAGCCAGATGATTCAGCATAGGCTCTATGGCTTCAAACTGTGTCCCCAGGGTGTTTCCTGAGCCTCAGTTTCCCCTCCAGTCAGAGGGCCGAGGACAGGGTGCCGCACTCCCCTCTGAGGGGCACCATTCACTCCTCTCTCTCTCTACCCACCTACGGGAGGACCCAGAAGCTCAAGCTGTCCTGAGGGATGAACTTGAGGGAGAAGAGGGGCTTCCTCCACCCCAGAGGAAGGAAGCCCCGAGCCATGCCTGCTGACTGTCCCCCTCCCGCCACCCACCAACTCCCTCCTGGCCCAGGGTCCCACATTTCTAATCTCCTTGAAACCCCAGTCTTGCTCATCAGTGAACCCAAGTCGCTCCGTGGCAGTGTTGTGCTTGTTTTTCTTTAGATGTGTTAGGGTTGACCCCGGAACCTCATACATGCAGGTTAGTTTGACGATTCCCGTGCTTCCTTCTGTGTACCCGCCCCCATCCCACCGTTCCCCTTCTGAGACCCCCAACTCCTTCCTTTAATTACTGGGAGAAGGGGGGTCCCTATTATCTGATGTGGGATGGGACGGAGGGTGGAGGGCTCTGCCAGGGCGGGGAGCCCGTGCTTAGGGGAGGGCTCAGAACACTGAGGAGACAGCTCAGAGGCCTGAACAGGCCAGGGGCCCACCCCCCCCACCCCGTCTCTTGAGCGTTTGCTGGAGCATGTCCAGAGCGCTGTGCTGCAGTAGCCCTTATGGCCCAGAAACAAAAATAAAAATGCAGAAATACCAGGAGAAGTACAAGGAGACCCTGGGCTTGATCCCCGATAGCGCCACACTCCAAGGGAGAAGCAAATAGAAGTCAGCAGTCTGTTGGTGTGTGGAAGTGGGGTGGGCCAAGGAGCCCCCAGGGGGAAAAGTCATCCTCCTGGAATTGGGGGCACCAAAGTACAGAAAAGGCATGATGGCGTCAGGCAGAGCTGAGGCCAAGCCCCAGAGCCCAAAGACTTACAGAGATCGATGAGCCCCCCCCTGAGCGAGTCTCTGGAAGTGGAGATGAAAGGTCTGCTCTGTCCCTCAGCATTATGTTCAAAGGGAAGGAGACAGAATCTGGAATTGTATTCCGTAGGATCTTAAAAATAAACACTGGGAGCATGGTACTGGAACAAAGGCAGAACTGCAGACCAATGGAACAGGGTCGAATACACTGACATCTCCCCTCAATCATATGATCATCTAATCTTTGATAAAGGTGCAAGTAATGTGAAGTGGAGTAAGGAAAGCCTCTTTAACAAATTGTGCTGGCATCACTGGACGGCTACATGCAAAAAAAATGGGCTCAGAACTCTGCCTAACACCATGTACAAAAGTAAGATCAAAATGGATTAAAGACCTCAACATCAGACCAGAAACCATAAGGTACATTGAAGACAAAGTTGGCAAAACCCTCCATGACACTGAAGCTAATGGTATCTTCAAAGATGCCACACCACTGGCCGAGCAAGTGAAAACAGAGATAGATAAATGGGACTATCTTAAACGAAGAAGCTTCTGCATCTCCAAAGAAACAGTGACCAAAATACAAAGACAGTCTACAGAATGGGAAAGGATATTCACCGAATACACATCTGACAAGTGGTTGATAACAAGGATATACAAAATACTGGTTGAACTCCACAAGAAGAAAACATCCAACCCCATCCAAAAATGGGGCAATGAAATGAACAGAAACTTTCTCAAAGAAGAAATCCGAATGGTAAAAAAGCACATGAGAAAATGCTCTACATCATTAATCATCAGGGAGATGCAGATCAAAACCACAATGAGATACCATCTCACACCTCAGAGACTGGCCCACATTCAAAAGAACAAAAGCAAAGATGCTGGCGCGGATGTGGTGAGAAAGGGACACTCCTTCACTGTTGGTGGGAATGTCGACTGGTTCAGCCCTTCTGGAAAACAGTATGGACGATTCTCAAAAAATTAGAAATTGAGCTCCCATTTGACCCAGCAATACCACTCCTGGGAATATATCCCAGAGAGGCAAAAATGTGTAGTCGAAGTGACATCTGCACTTGTTTGTTCATTGCAGCACTCTTTACAATAGGCAGAAACTGGAAGAAACCTGAATACCCAAGAACAGATGACTGGTAAAGAAACTTTGGTACATCTACACAATGAGTACTATGTAGCTGTTAGAAAAGATGAAGTCATGAAATTTACATACAAGTGGTACAACATGGAAAGTATCATGCTAAGCGAAATGAGTCAGAAAGAGAGGGATAGACATAGAAAGATTGCATTCATCTGGGGGATATAAAGTAACAAAATATGAGATTAATACCCAAGAATAGCTGAGATCAGCACCAGGAGGATTACTCCATAGCTTAGTGGCCAGCCAGGCATTCTAGAGGAAAGGGCAGCTCAGATAGAGAAGGAAGCACCAAATAAAGGGTGTTTGGAGGATCCTCCCAGGAGGGGAGATGCATGTCAAAAGTAGACTATGGACTGAACATGTTTGCCACTCAATGCCTTTTTTGCAGACCACAACACCCAAAAGGAGAGAGAGAACACAGGGGATTGCCCTGCCACAGAGGCAGGGGGGGACGGACGGAATGGGGGTGGGGGGGATATTATCCATGGTGGTAGAAAAGGGGCACTGGTCGAGGGATGGGTATCCCATTGTATAATCAAACCCCAAGCACAAAAAATTGTAAATCTACAACTGTACCTCATTGTGTTTCACTAATAAAAAAAAAAGAAGAAAAAAAAAATAAACACTGGGGCCTGGTGCAATAGCACAGTGGGTAGGGTGTTTGCCTTGCATGCCGCCGACCCAGGTTCGATTCCCAGCATCCCAGATGGTCCCCTGAGAACCTCCAGGAGTAATTCCTGAGTGCATGAGCCAGGGGTAACCCCTGTGCATCGCCAGGTAAAAAATATAAACAGTTGCTGGAGAGATAGTACAGCAGGTCTTGCATATGGCTGACCTCTTGTCTTGCATATGGCTGACCTGGGTTTGATCCGGCCACCACATAGGCCAGGGATGATCCTTGAGAGAAAAAAAAAAGGCAAGGAGTCAGTTGGATGTGGGAAGAAAAAAAAAACCACCCTGCTCCAAATCCACCCACCAACTCCCTCCTGGCCCAGGGTCCCACATTCTGAAGTTCCCACCCAGCACTCCTGAGATTTGGGTTCAACTTTTGGTTTGTTTTTTTTTGGGAGCAATGGCCGCTCCAGTTGTGCTCAGGGGTTACTTTCAGCTTGGTGCTCAGGGGTGGCTCCCGGAGATGGCTGTGGGACCATGCAGAGCAAGCAGTGCTGAGGACTGGACCCTAGGACTCCTGCAAAACCTACCCCTCAGCTCATCCAGCAAACACACGTCTCCTAGACCCTCAAGTGCTGGTTTTTGTTTGTTTTCCCTGCACCTAAGATTTTTACCACCTTAGTTATAAGACCCTGATCATACCCAGCTCAGGGGACTAATTATGATGCCAGGGGTTGAATCCCTGGGTGATCCTGTAGGAAACAAGTGCCCACCCGCTGTATTATCTCTCAGATCCCTCAACCTGAGGTCTGAAATAACACCAGAGTTAGCTGGAACTGGGGTGCGATCTCCTGGGAAAATGAATCAGCCAGGAAGGACAGGGAGAGGAAGAAAGTTTTGCCCTCACTCCCACACCCCTGCTCCCCACCCTCCCCCCTGCAAATTTCCCAACTCGGGGCCGCCATGTACGTCATCAGTCGGCTGGCCCTCCTCTTTTCTGGAACAAAACTTTCTGAAGCCACCCAGATCCAGCACAGAAGCAAAGCAGGAAGGCGAGGACACTGCCGAAGGCCTCCACAACTCAGGCCACCTGTCCTGTCCGGGAGCTCTCGGTAAGCAAGTCGCCAGTTGACCTAGAGCAGTCAGGTTGGTCCTCCCTTCCAACCACCTGGTTTTTTTTTTTGGAGAAATCTGGAGGTTCCCCTTGCTGGCCTGGGATGTGGTCTCAGAAGAGGACCTGGTTCCTCCTCAGTTTCCCCCACCAGTGGCCTCTGGAACCCTACTTGGGCACTTTGCACCCAGAGTCTGTGCTCCCGGGAGCCTGAAAGCCAAGAAGGGCTGAGGTGGAGTGAAGGGTCTGGCAGACTCCAGTTCTGGCATCCCCACAAACTCCCTTTTCTGGGAAACAGACCACCCACCTTCCATCAGGATGAGGGGTCCGATCTCTCCCCGACAGTGAGTTCAGCCCGGGCCCGTCTGGAAGTCTTGGCAGTAAGCAGACGGGGCACACGTATAGAGAGGGACCCCCTTGGGGCAACTCTGGGTGATACCCTACCTGTCTTCTCCCCCACCCCACAACCTGAGGACTTTGTTTTTTCCTCACAGAGATGGAGAGAATGATGGGGAGACAGGGGATAGAAGGTTCCCTAGGCCCTCCGCGTGAGCAAAGAATAAGGTCAGCAGAGATGGAAAATTCACTTCACCTACCACCCAAGCCTCCTTAGATCGTGCTCAAAAGGCCTGCCAGGGCACCTCCACATTTGCAGTTTGCAGGGGAGGAGGGTGAACCCAGGTCTTCACAGGGAAGAGGCCTGAGCTCTACCTCAAAGCCAAATCCCCCACTCCATGCTCCAGTTTTTCCTGGGGGTATCTCCTGCTCTTTGCAGTGGAGAGAATGGCCCCTTCTGGCCGACCCTCGGAGCTTACCCTGGGATTCGGGTTCAGAACAGACATTCTTTTTTTTTTTTTAAAATAATGTGGGAGTACTGCTATTTTTGCAGTCATTGATTAAGTTGATTGAATTGGGCATAAAGTACACATTACTTTTTTTTTAATTGTATCACCGTGAGATAGTTACAAAGCTTTCACATTTGGGACTCAGCCATATGGTGACGGAACACCCATTCCTCCACCAGTGCACATATTCCATCACCCACATCCCAGTCCTCACCCTGCCTCTATGGCAGACAATTTCCCCAATACTTTCTCTCTAATTTTGGGCATTATGTTTTGCTTGAAATTTCCCACCACCATTCAAGCCTGTCTGCCAGGGGCAGAAGCTAGATAAATTATTTTCCATTGCTCATTTTGAATATCATGAGAGCTGGCATGGCCGCGATTGTAAATGCAAATTTCTAGATTGGAAATGGTTGGGTTCCAAAGACATCTCTGTAGGGCACTCATCCATTTTGGGATTCAGTGGGGCCTTTCTGGGCCAGGTCCCTTGGTGCGTTAAGATGGCACCTGGAGGCAAATTGTGAACATGACTTCCAGTCTTTGGGCAGGTGGGGACCCGGGCGGTTTGGCCTGGGTCCTTTGCCACCATGCGACCTGCAGTAGTCCTGGAACCCACACACCTGGGCCTTGCTTGTGGAAGCTTTTGGTCACCGGGTTTCCATATGGAATAGGCGGGGAGAGAACACAAGCTCCGTCTGGGGTGTCCCGGTGAAATTGGCTCGGTATGGGGCCCAGAGAGGTCTCCAGCACTGTTGTTCCTTCTGGGACTTGCTGCTTTGTCACTGGGCCAGGGCTGTTGACGCGCTCAGATGGCTCCCGGAGGTAAATTGTGGGCCTGACAGCCAGTGAGTAGACATGCTCCTGCCTCCTGCTTTCCTACAGGAGGTGCCCAGCAGCCACCACCGAGAACAGGAGAGCCCAGCCCAGCCGTGCTGCCAAGTGCCCGCCAGCCTGCACCTCGTCCTAGTGCAGCCCTTGCCCTGACACCATGGCTAACCCCAGCGTCCGCTTCCTGTCATTCTTGTTCAAGAGTAATGATTTGGTGAGCTTAAGTGGGCTAGTGGCCCTGGTCACTACGAGTGGCCAGGAGCTATTCTCCTTGTTTGCCTTCCACTGTCCATGCACACCAGGGTTGAACTTCCAGTACGGGCTGATGACCATCGGGGGGCCCGCCTTGGTGTTCTTCTTCATCAGCATCATCCTCAACAACCAAACCAGGAACCTGGTGGCCGAGTGGCGGTGCCACAAGACCAAGAAATGCTCAATCATCACAACCTTCCTCCTCCTAAAGTCCATCCTAGTCCGTGCTCTCGTGGCCCCAGTCACCTGGTTGGTCATCTCCCTGCTGCGCGGGGAGGCTTATGTCTGCGCATTCAGTGAGTTCGTGGACCCGTCCTCGCTCATGGCTGGGGAAGAGAGCTTTCCTCTCTCCCATGCCACGTGGGTCCTGGCCAGGTTCCCTTGCAGGGAGGGCCCTGCCAACCTGTCCGACTTCCGGGAGGAGGTGAGCCGGAGGCTGAACTATGAGTCTCAGGTAAGGCTCTGCTGATTGATCCTCATCCCTTTCCCTGCGAGGTATGTATGTGGACGGGTGGGAGAGGGTTGGGGGAGCTCAGTGCCCAGGCGGGAAATGATCCTCAGGAAAACTCCAAACCTGGGTCCCGTAATCAGTGACAGACATGATTCTTGGTGTGATAAGAATCATTTCCAGTTTCAAATAGAAGAGTTGTGTTCATTTTTGCAGTGCTGGGGGTGGAACCCAGACACACACTTGCAAGGAAAGTGCTCTATTGCTAAGTCATATTCCAGTCATTTTCTAGCCCCTCCCGATAAGAATTTTGATGTTTTGGGTTTTGGTCCAACCCAATAGAACTCACAAATGCTTAAAACTTAACTAGCGTTCGTCTTAGTTAGGGAAGGGGGAGACAGGAAGAGGGAGAGAAACAGTCCGGCGTTCAAGGGGAACAGGTGCAAAGGGGAGAGAGCTGACCCCAAGGTCAAAGAAAGGAATCACACATTCCAGCTGGGATGCAGCAGGCCGGACTGGGAGGCCCCTACTTGCTCTCGCAAAGTTCCCACAAACTGCCCCGACTTGAGGTTTTCCATGCAGATAAGAGTCTGTTGCAAGGGGCAGAGTGATCGTACAGCAATGAGGGTGTTTGCCTTGCACATGGCAGCCTTAATTTGATCCCCGGCATCCCATATGGTACCCAGAGCACCACGGGTGTGATCCAAAACAAAAAGAGGAAACAAAACAAAATGAGTCTGTTGTTAGGGTCTTGTCAAGGGCAGTGTTTGGGGGAGTGTTCTTGCAGCTCACCACAGCCTTCAGTTCCTGTTGATGCCTCTCTATCCTGGACCACCAACCTGTGCCAACTGGGTTGTGCTCCAAAAAGCACCATCACCGGCCCTGCCCTCTGCCTTGGGCTGCTGTAGGGCCGGTGATGGTGCTGCTTTGGAGCAGCGGTCTCCAGCCTCTCACACCCGCCCACTCTCCCTGGCACCTGGGCCCTGGTCAGGCAGTAAGAACCTGGGCAGCAAGAACTGAGGCTTCCAACTCTCTCCACCTGCCGACCCGCACAGCTCTGTGGCGAAATCCGCTGCTTTAGATCCCATCTTGATCCCGTTGCTTCTGAGAAATCCATCGCCTGCTCCCTCCTACCATGAGTCTTGGCTTCGCTCCGAGGGGGCAGAGGGATCTGGGCAGAGTGAAGGAAGCATCCTGGTGAGGGCTGAAGGGGCAGAGAGGAGGCAGGGAAGTGGCAAGGAGGCACTGACCTAGTCTCGGGACATGGCAAACAACAGTTGGGGCTGGGGACGCTACTGCGCTAAGGTGCAAGCCTGGCATGCACCTAGCCCATAGGGTTCAATCTGGCACCACACAGTCCCCGAGAACTGCCAGGTACAGGTCTGGAGGCTCCCTGACCATCACTGGATGGGGTCCACGCATCACCAGGGAAGCCTGTTCACCCCGAGCCCCACAGGGTTCGGACAGCACCACATGCCTCAGGCCCTAAGGCCTGTGAGCCAGGTTGGCTGAAGTATTACCAGTGACCTTGCTCTCAACACACACACACACACACACACACACACACACACACACACACACAAAGCTATAGTAGAGGGGAGGGTGTGAGCAGCCCAGGAGATGGGTATGGAGACAAGGGAATGGGGTGCCATTACTCACAGCTGCACAGGGCCAAAAATGGAGCGACACCCACCCCAGGGAGCCTTTGAGAACAGCATGAGGCCATTTTCCAGCAAGGTAGAGGGTGAGGAGGAAGCAGGCATGCAGGAGCTCCCAGAGGGTCCCTGGGAGGTGGCATGACGCTGAGCCTGGCCATCTGAGTCAGATTGGGTGGGCTGAGATGTGGAGAATAGGGAGGCCCTGGGGAGGAGGGGAAGGCAGCAGGAATCTGCCCAATTGAAGCACAGAGCAAGTGCCGCTTGGGAACACTGGTTTCTCCTTCAGATGCAGAATTTGCAGATGCAGAGCCAGCGGGCTGTGGGTGCTGAGGGTCAGCCCCACCCCAGCCGCTCTGGACCCCCTCAGCTCACCCTTTCTCTGACTGGCCGTCTGTGACTCAGCACTTAGGGTGCTGTTCATCTTCTCGATGGCCAGCCTGCTGTTGCTGATCAAGTTCTTCCAGTCCTGCTGCTCGAAATTCGGCTACCGCCAGGAGGACTACTTGACACGCTACCTTGCCAACGAGGAGCAGCTCTTCGAACGCACAGCTGAGGTGCGCTCGCTCGTGATGGCGGCCAATAACGTGAAGCGCTTCTTCGGGTTCGTGGCGCTCAACAAGGAGGACGAGGAGCTGGTGGCCAAGTTCCCCGCAAAAGTCACCCACCTGAAACTACAGTGGGACAAGATCACTGGCAGTTACCTGTTCCAGGAGAAGCTGGGTATCCCCCTCTACAGCCGCCTGCACGAGTGGGCCCAGGGTCCACGTGGAAAGGCCAGGGTCATCGACAAAGAGATGGTGGCCCTGCTCCCCCACCCAGAGCCCAAACTTTCTGCCAGCCGGACTCCCGACCCCAGCAGCCCCATCCTTCCTCCCGCACCACTGGCTCTGGGGGAAGTATGAGGTTCAGAGGTATGGGGTGCAGAGGAGAAGGCAGCAGACCCAGCTGCCCCTGAAGGACAGGTCTGTGGACTTGAAGAAACGCTGGCTTCACAGGCAGGAGTCCTGGATGCAAAATCCCAGTACCAAGTTTTCCCGAGCACCCCCCGGGAGTGACTCCCGAGCACAGCCCCAAGTAGAACCCTGGCAGCAGAAAACCTCCAGAACCCAACTGCCACCATGCTCAAGGCCACTCTCCACACACTCGAATGAGCCTCACCCAAGTGGGAACCGGCAGGAAAACCTAGGTATGCGGGACCTGTGGCTGCGATCGCCAAGCTCACTTGGAACGGGACTGGGCCTCCTCCTCCCACCTCCCCCGTTTTCCAGTAGCTTGGCAGTCACACCCACAAACTGCCCCTGCCAACATGTAATCTCATCAGTGGCCAAGATCCAGAAACTACAAACTAAAGTTCCTGGTAGAGAGGGTCTGAGAATTTCCTAATGCAGCTGCTTGACCTCTGATACTCTAGCCCACTAACATAGCCAAAGTCGCACACATTAGTTTGGATTGAACATACTTACTTGTATTCTCTTATATTCAGCCTTAAATGGCTCCAGAATTGAAAGAGAACAACCCTCACACATTTTCCTCTTGAGTTGGGAAGGTGCTTGGTGGTGGGATTGGTGTTTGAATATTGCCTGCAATGAACTATTGTGAACTACTTTATGAAAATAAAATATATAAAATTTGTAAAAAAATAATCACCGTATCACTGTCATCCCATTATTCATCCATTTGTTCAAACAGGCACCAGGAACATCTCCATTCATCCCAGCCCTGGGATTTTAGCAGCCTCTTTTTACTTGTCCTTCCCAATGATGCCATATTGTAGGCTCTTTCAGGGTCATGGGAATGGACCCATTATTGTTCTTTATTTTGGCATATCGAGTATGCCATGGGGAGCTTCCAGGCACTGCTGTGCGGGCAGAATACTCTCAGTAGCTTGCTGGACTCTCCAGGAGGGACGATGAATGTACATGCATCTCTGTAAAATAAATAAATAATGTAAACACTGGCTGGAGAGATAGTACAGAGAGTATGGCTCTTGCCTTAGCATGTGGCTCACCTGGGTTTGATACCCTGGACCACATATGCCAGGGGTCATCCCTGATCCAAATGGAAGGCATGGAGTCAGCTGGGTATGGGGGGGAAAAAAGAAAACCATCCTTCTCCAAATTCTTTCACTGATGCCCTCAGAGCTCAGGGTCCCACATTCTGAAGTTCCTACCCAGCAGTCCTGAGATTTGAGTTCTACCTTTGGTTTGGTTAGTTTGGGAGCAACTGCCGCACCAGTTGTACTCAGGGTTTACTTCCAGTTTGGTGCTCAGGGGTGGCTCTCGGAGATGCCTCTGGGACCATACAAAGCGAGCTGCCCTGAGGACCGCACCCCAGGACTCCTGCAAAACCTTCCCCTCAGCTCACCCGGCAAATGCACGTCTCCCAGACCCTTAGGTGCTGCTTTTTGTTTGTTTTCCCTCCACCTAAGATTTTGTTGTCCCCTCAACCCCAGTTATGAGACCCTGATCAGACCCAGCAAAGCTAAGGGCTTACTCCTGTCTCTGTGCTCAGAGCTGACTCCTGGTGAGGCTCAGGGGACTAATTATGATGCCAGGGCTTGAACCCCTGGTTGTGCCTATGCCAGAAAAGTGCCCACCTGCAGTATTATCTCTCGGGGCCCTCCACCTGAGGTGTGAAACAACACCAGAGTTAGCTGGAACTGGGGTGCGACCTCCTGGGAAGATGAATCAGCCAGGGCAGCATAGGGAGAGGCAGAAAGTTTTGCCATCTTCGTGCCATTTTCCTCCCTCCCAGCTGGGGCAGCTCTGCATGGTGGGGTGAGCGTCCCACAGGTGGGTGGGCATGGCCCTGACCTTCTGAGACCTTAGAGTGTAAACCGAAGAGTCCCCCCTCCCTCCCTCCGTCCCACACCCCTGCTCCTCACCCTCCCCCCTGCAAATTTCCCAATTAGGGGCCGCCATGTACGTCATCAATCGGCTGGCCTCCTCTTTTCTGGAACAAAACTTTCTGAAGTCACCCAGATCCAGCACAAAAGCAAAGCAGGAAGGCGAGGGCACTGCCGAAGGCCTCCACAACTCAGGCCACCTGTCCTGTCTGGGAGCTCTCGGTAAGCAAGTCGCCAGTTGAACTACAGCAGTCAGGTTGGTCCTCCCTTCCAACCACCTGGTTTTTTTTGGAGAAATCTGGAGGTTCCCCTTGCTGGCCTGGGATGTGGTCTCAGAAGAGGACCTGGTTCCTCCTCAGTTTCCCCCACCAGTGGCCTCTGGAACCCTACTTGGGCACTTTGCACCCAGAATCTGTGCTCCCGGGAGCCTGAAAGCCAAGAAGGGCTGAGGCGGAGAGAAGGGTCTGGCAGGCTCCAGCTCTGGCATCCCCACAAACTCCCTTTTCTGGGAAACAGACCACCCACCTTCCATCAGGATGAGGGGTCCGATCTCTCCCCGACAGTGAGTTCAGCCCGAGCCCGTCTGGAAGTCTTGGCAGTAAGCAGACGGTGTGCACGTATAGAGAGGGACCCCCTTGGGGCAACTCTGGGTGATACCCTACCTGTCTGCTCCCCCACCCCACAACCTGAGGACTTTGTTTTTTCCTCTCAGAGATGGAGAGAATGATGGGGAGACAGGGAATAGAAGGTTCCCTAGGCCCTCCGCGTGAGCAAAGAATAAGGTCAGCAGAGACGGAAAATTCACTTCACCCACCACCCAAGCCTCCTTAGATCGTGCTCAAAAGGCCTGCCAGGGCACCTCCATATTTGCAGTTTGCAGGGGTGGAGGGTGAACTCCGGTCTTCACAGGGAAGAGGCCTGAGCTCTACCTCAAAGCCAAATCCCCCACTCCATGCTCCAGTTTTTCCTGGGGGTATCTCCTGCTCTTTGCAGTGGAGAGAATAGCCCCTTCTGGCCGACCCTCAGAGCTGCCCCTGGAATTTGGGTTCAGAACAGACATTTTTTTTTTAATAAAATAGGACTACTGCTATTTTTTAAATTTTTTTTATTAGTGAAACACCATGAGGTACAGTTGTAGATTTACAATTATTTGTGCTTGGGTTTTGATTATACAATGGGATACCCATCCCTCCACCAGTGCCCATTTTCCACCACTATGGATAATATCCCTTCCACTCCCATTCCCTCCATCCCCCCCTGCCTCCGTGGCAGGGCAATCCCCTGTGTTATCTCTCTCCTTTTGGGTGTTGTGGTCTGCAAAACAGGCATTGAGTGGCAAACATGTTCAGTCCATAGTCTACTTTCGACATGCATCTCCCCTCCTGGGAGGATCCTCCAAACATCCTTTATTTGGTGCTCCCTTCTCTATCTGAACTGCCCTTTCCTCTAGGATACCCGGCTGGCCTCTAAGTTATGGAGTAATCCTCCTGGTGCTGATCTCAGCTATTCTTGGGTATTAATTTCATACATTGTTACTTCATATCCCCCAGATGAATGCAATCTTTCTATGTCTATCCCTCTCTTTCTGACTCATTTCGCTTAGATTGATACTTTCCATGTTGTACCACCTGTATGTAAATTTCATGACTTCATCTTTTCTAACAGCTACATAGGAGTACTGCTATTTTTTTCAATCATTGATTAAGCTGATTGGTTTGGGCATAAACTACAAATTACTTTTTTTTTAATTGTATCACCGTGAGATAGAGTTACAAAGCTTTCACATTTGTGACTCAGCCATACGGTGACGGAACACCCGTTCCTCCACCAGTGCACATATTCCATCACCCACATCCCAGTTCTCACCCTGCCTCTATGGCAGACAATTTCCCCAATACTTTCTCTCTAATTTGGGGCATTATGTTTTGCTTGAAATTTCCCACCACCATTCAAGCCTGTCTGTCAGGGGCAGAAGCTAGATAATTTATTTTCCATTGCTCATTTTGAATATCATGAGAGCTGGCATGGCCGCAATTGTAAATGCAAATTTCTAGATTGGAAATAGTTGGGTTCCAAAGACATCTCTGTAGGGCACTCATCCATTTTGGGATTCAGTGGGGCCTTACTGGGCCAGTGCCCTTGGTGTGCTAAGATGGCACCTGGAGGCAAATTGTGAGCATGACTGCCAGTCTCTGGGGCAGGTGGGGACCTGGCGGGGGGGGGGGGGTTAGCCTGGGTCCTTTGCCACCATGCGACCTGCAGTAGTCCTGGAACACGCACGCCTGGGCCTTCCTTGTGTAAGCTTTTGGTCACCGGGTTTCCACCTGGAATAGGCAGGGAGAGGACACAAGCTCCGTCTGGGGTGTCCCGGTGAAATTGGCTCGGTATGGGACCCAAAGAGATCTCCGGCACTGTGGTTCCTTCTGGGACTTGCTGCTTTGTCTCTGGGCCAGGGCTGTTGGTGGGCTAAGATGGCGCCCGGAGGTAAATTGTGGGCCTGACAGCCAGTGAGTAGACATGCTTCTGTCTCCTGCTTTCCTACAGGAGGTGCCCAGCAGCCACCACCGAGAACAGGATAGCCCAGCCCAGCCCTGCTGCCAGGCGCCCACCAGCCTGCACTTATGAGTGCAGCCCTTGACCTGACACCATGACTAACCCCAGCGTCCGCTTCCTGTCATTCTTTTTCAAGAGTAATGATTGGGTGAGCTTCAATGGGCTAGTTGCCCTGGTCACTACAAGTGGCCAGGAGCTATTCTCCTTGTTTGCCTTCCACTGTCCGTGCACACCAGGCTTGAACTACCAATATGGGCGGATAACCAATGGGGGTCCCGCCTTGGTGTTCTTCTTCATCAGCATCTTCCTCAACAAACAAACCAGGAACCTGGTGGCCAAGTGCCGGTGCCACAAGACCAAGAAATGTTCAGTCATCACAACCTTCCTTCTCCTAAAGTCCATCATAGTCTGTGCTTTCGTGGCCCCTCATCACTATCATTACTATCAGCACCATCACTACCATCATCCCCATCTTCCGACCATCATCCTCATCACCATCACCACCATCACCACCAACATCACCACTAACATCACCATCCTCACACCATCATCCTCATCACGATCACCAACATCCTCACCATCCTCACACCATCATCACTATCACTGCCATCACCACCATCATCACCATCCTCCCATCAACATCCTCATCGCCATCACCAATATCCTCACCTTCCCCCCACCATCATCCTCATCACCATCACCACCATCACCACCACCACCACCGCCATCATCACCATCCTCCCACCATCACCCTCAGCACCAGCACCAGCACCACCATCATCATCACCATTATCTTCACCCTCACCATTACCCTCATCACCATCCTCATCACCATCCTTATCTCTATCCTTATCTTTCTCCTGCAACAGCTGTCTTAGAGAAACCACTAACTTCTCAAATGCTGTTCACAGTTCCTCTGCCTCCAGTCTAACCCACTCATCCTGACATCTGAGACCCGCCCTCCTCCACTCAAACACACACAAGATGGGCTTCACTCAGTCTTCAAGGACGAACTGGCTCCTCTGGTGGGCACCTACTCCTTTCCCCATGGAACACAGCCCCCACTTCCTGCTTCTCAGGCCTCACTGCCACACCCTCCAGCCACACCCACAGGGGCAGGGTCTTCGCCTACCCACTCTCCCTCCTGCCCTGCCTGGTCTCAGCCCATCCAAGAGTCTGCAGGGGACTGTGCAGATGCAGGGCTCTGGTCACACATGCCTTTGGGGGCTCCCTCACTGAGAGTTCTGCATCTGGCAGGCCTGGGGACTGGGAGCCCACATCGTTGGATCTCTTTTGGGGGTTCTGGGGGAGACTGGGAAAGCCTCACTTTGGGGAACACTGACCCTAAATCCCCAGAAGTATCTGAAGAGAAGCCACATGGCCACATACCTGGCAGGACTGAGCACGAGGATGTCAAACGTGTGTCTCCATCTCCCACCTCTAGGGCTCTGTCGTGAGGTCGAGGGCATGCTCCCCAACTTGGCTCCCACAGTGCAAGACAGAGTCCCCTAAGACGGAACTGACATCTGTACAAAGCTCACAACTGTGGATTTCGTATCTGCGAGGTCAAGGTTACTGTAATACTGCAGCTACTGCACCCGGTCCACCATCTCCACCTGTTCCACCAGCATCACCTGCTCTACCAGCTCTACCCGCTCCACCTGCTCTGCTACCCCCACCATCTCCATCTGCTCCACCAGCCCCACCTGGTATACCAGCTCCACCTGCTCCATCTGCTCCAATAGCTCCATCATCCCCACCAGTTCCACCAGCTCCACCTGCTCCACCAGCTCCACCATCTCCACCTGCTCCATTTGCTCCACCATCTCCACCAGCTCCACAATCTCTACCAGCTCTACCTGCTCCACCTGATCCATCATCTCCATCATCTCCACCAGTTCCACCAGCTCCACAATCTCCACCATCTCCACCTGCTCCATTTGCTCCACCATCTCCACCAGTTCCACCAGCTCCACAATCTCTACCAGCTCTACCTGCTCCACCTGATCCATCATCTCCATCATCTCCAACAGTTCCACCAGCTCCACCAGTTCCACCAGCTCCACAATCTCCACCATCTCCACCTGCTCCATTTGCTCCACCATCTCCACCAGTTCCACCAGCTCCACAATCTCTACCAGCTCTACCTGCTCCACCTGATCCATCATCTCCATCATCTCCACCAGTTCCACCAGCTCCACCAGTTCCACCAGCTCCACAATCTCCACCATCTTCACCTGCTCCATTTGTTCCATCATCTCCATCATCTCCACCAGTTCTACCAGCTCCACAATCTCTACCAGCTCTACCTGCTCCACCTGATCCATCATCTCCATCATCTCCACCAGTTCCACCAGCTCCACCAGTTCCACCAGCTCCACAATCTCTACCATCTCCTCCTGCTCCACTTGTTCCATCATCTCCATCATCTCCACCAGTTCTACCAACTCCACCATCTCCGCCAGCTCCACCATCCCCACCAGTTCCACCATCATCCCCAACAGCTCTATCTGCTCCACCATCTCCACCAGTTCTACCAACTCCACTATCTCCATCAGCTCCACCAGCGTCATCATCTCCACCTGTTCCATAAACTCCATCCTCTCTACCATTCTACTTGCTCCACCGTCTCCACCAACTCTACCTGCTCGACCATCTCCACCAGCACCTCCAGCTCCACCAGTTACACCTGCTCCATCCACTCCACCATCTCCAAGTGCTCCACCACCTCCACCAGCTCCACCATCTCCACCTTCTCCACCAGCTCCACTCACTCCCCCATCTGGGGCTCTGGGGCCCTGGGGTGGCTAGATCCTCTCTCCCATCTATGAGACGGTGATTCCTCCTTCTTCAGCAGGTCACCCAGAGGACACTGATGGAAATAAGAGTGCACGCAGGTCTCCCTACACAGTGACGGCCGTCCACGGTAGCTATTGTAAATATTATGATAATAATAATAAAAAAAACCAGGTTTCAAGGTCAGCACAAATGGAAACTGCAGGACGCTGGGGAGGCTGAGCAAGAGATGCGTGTCCACAAAGCCCACGACATGGGCCTCTCACAGCCTCTCTGCCCGCACTCCCAGTCGCCATTCAGGGCCGCGGCTGAGGGCTGAGAGCAGGAGGTGCACGCCTGACCAGCAAGTCTCATGGCAACCAAGAAAGCGCCAGCCGGGCTGTGCAGTACCTGTGGGCCGGCCTGGCCACGAGGAACACTGAGCAAGAGGACTCCCTAGGTCTCGGCACTGAGGGTTAAGGAGACTCACTGGCAACAGCAGAGGGACACGGTCAGCTGCCATCTCAGGGATGAGGACCTGAATTCTGGAGCAGCTGCCCTGAGTCGCAGGGCAATGCAGGCCCCACCCCCAGAGAGAAGCCACCAGTTCAGAGTCTGCCAACAGATGCTGTGCTCATTCTGGCCCCCTGGGAGAATCTAGCCCTCCCCCACACACACGCCCCCAGTGGACCCTCTGGGCCCCTGTCTGAGCTGGCCTTAGCCATCAAGGAAAAGAGCTTGTTAGCACTGCCAGCATCTTCCCGTGTCACCCATCCCCCTCCCTTCCAGAGGGGGGAAGGGGGCAGTCTCCCTGTGACTGTCATAACCAGTGGCTTTGTGAAACCAATTCAAGAACCACTTCGTGTCCAGTTGTAGGAGTGCCAACTTTTAAGAGAGGAACCTTTCCCTCCTGGTTCTCTACCCCCCAGGGACGCAAAATAGCTATTCAGACAAAAACGTGCATACAAATCTTCACAGCAGCCAAACCAAAGGCCAAAAGAGCCCACATATCCATCAGTGTGTGAACAAATGACACGTAGCATGTCTCTACAGTGGAATTCAGTCATTCAGTCAAAAAAAAGGAAAAAAAATAGAAAGATGTTACAAGGTCGGAAAGATGGTGCATAGGATCAGGCACTTGCCTTGCACGTGGCCAACCTACCCTTTTTCAGTTCCTGGCACTGCATATGGTCCCCAAGCACCGCCACAAGTGACGCCTGAGCACAGAGCCAGGAGTAATCCCTGAGCACCACCAGATATGGCCCCCAAATCCAAAAAATTTCAGTGCTAAAATGTGGATATGAAAAGGAGGATATAAGTGAGAAGCCATTGGACAGCTTGATTCCATTTCTCTGAGGAGAAAAGAGCAGGCAGACAGCGGGACCAGGGCTGGAGCGATAGTACAGCGGGTAGGGCATGTGCCTTGCACACGGCCGGCCCAGGATCGAGTCCCAGCATCCCATATGGTCCCCCAAGCACCGCCAGGAGTAATTCCTGAGTGCAGAGCCAGGAGTAACCCCTGAGCATCACTGGGTGTGACCCACAAAGAAAAAAAAAAAAGAGCGGAACAGAAAATGGACTAGTGGTGGCCAGGAACTCCGGGTGGCCGTCTGCAGGGAATGAACTGCTTCGTGAGTGCAGACGTTCATTTCAGGGTGAGCAACATGTTCCGAAACTTGAGGCTGAAAGATAGTATAGCAGCAAGGGCGTTTGCCTGGCACACGGCAAACTCGAATTCAATTCCCGGCACCCCATATGGTTCCAAACCCTGCCGGAGTGATCCCTGAGCACAGAACCAGGAGTAAACTCTGAGCGCCAGGGTATAAGAGCAGAGATGAGAAAGCTGCAATCAGAAAGAGCAGGATGAGGTTCGCTCTTCCTGCCCGTGTTTGCCCTTGAACACGTTTCTGGCTAGCTTGTGTTGGTCTTTGTTTCTTGGTTTGCCTTTTTCCACAGGAGAGGAGCCCGTGTTCTCTCTTGCATGCACGTTTTCTGGTCTCTCCCCTCACATCTTTCTAAATAAGTTTCAATAAAAACGTTCTTGCTTCACCAAATTTAAAAAAAGAAAGAAAGAAATGACAGAAATAGAGAGTATGGTAGGTTATATTAAAACCTCAGCAGAAGGTCTGAGCAGCAAAATAACAGCAGCTGAGGAAAAGATTGATGAGCTCTGAGATACAGGAAGCCTTGAGAAAACAGCAGAACATGGGGGAGAAAGTTTGAAAATAAATGAACAACACACCGGAAAATTGTGGGATGAGTTCAAGGGGAGAAATGTGAGAATCACTAGGGTTCCTGAAACAAGAAGGCAAACCCAACAAAGAGACACTAAAGACTCCTAAGAGAAGAATTTCCCAGCGGTGGGGCTGGAGGCATAGTACAGCAGGTAGGGCGTTTGCCTTGCACGAGGCCGACCCAGGTTCGATTCCCAACATCCCATATGGTCCCCCAAGCACCACCAGGAGTAATTTCTGAGTGCATGAGCCAGGAGTAACCCCTATGCAACGCCGAGTGTGACTCAAAAAGAAAAAGAAATTGCCCAGCGTTGAGGAGAGCATGACCACCAATTCCAGGAACTCAAAAGTAAAAATAAACCCAAATAGAAAAACTCCAAAACACATTATAATCAGAATAACAGAAGCCAAAGACAGAGACAGAATATTGAAAGCAGCAAGATCCAAAAGGAAGCACACATACAGAGGAAAGATTCCCAGCAGTTGTATCAAATAAGATTCAAAGAGCCAGACGAGTGGGACAGAGTAAAAAAAAAAATTAAAAAATTAAAAAAAAAAGAAAATCAATGAAATGAAAACCTTAACAAGGACACTTTATCCATCTAGATTATCACTCAGATGTGAAGGAACAATACAGAACTTCGTGGACAGGCAACAGCTTAGGGAATTCATAGCCTTGAAACCAGTTTTGCAAGAAGCGTTAAAGGAGCTTCTTTAAAGGACAAGACAAATTTCTCAGCACTTAGACTGAGTGTGTCGTGCACTAAATGGCACTTGTGGCTGCCCTCTGCTGGATTAAGGTCTGTTTATTTCTAGCTTCCTACGGGACTTTTACTTTTTCACTAATGAATTAACATTTTATATTGAATGTTCTATGTCTATTCAGGGACTTTCATTATGATCCTTTACTGAATAATGCAGACACTTACGCAATATCTACAGTATAGTATTTTCTAACATAGAGGCAATATTCCCTTTTTAAAATATATATACTTGGGGACACTGGAGGTGGGAAATGTATGCTGGTAGAGGAATGGATGCTGTATGACTGAAACCCAATTATGAACAGTTTTGTAATGGTCTATCTCATGAATATTCACAAATTTTAATCACTTAATCACTTAACTTCCCGTTAGTCATCGATTTGCTCGAGCGGGTGCCAGTAACGTCTCCATTTGTCCCTGTTGCGTGCTAGTGTAGCCCAATGGCATCTGTTCGCTCTGGGAACATGAAGAGCCTCAAACCGATCATTCATGATCTTGAGGAAGAAGTCTGACCACCTGGTAGGTGGGTGGTGACGTGGTCTTTTGACATCCCGTGGAATCCAGTCGGTAACAGCTTTAGTCCAGCAGTCGTCTTTAAATCTCATTACGTGACCAGCCCATCTGATTTTTGACACCTTGGCAAATGAGACAGCATCCTTGATTCTTGATCGTTGACAGATGTCGGAAATCCGAATTCTTTCTCTCATTTGAGTGAAACGTGATATTCCAAGCATAGCTCTTTCTATTCTTCTTTGGGAGACCTGAATATCTTCTCATCCTGTTTGCCTAGGGCCCAGGTCTCTGAGGCATATGTTAATGCAGGAAGAACAGTGGAATCAAAGAGATGTGCCCGGATTCGGAGGTTCTTCGTCCTCTTAGCTATTTCTTCAACGTTCTTGAAGGTGTTCCAAGCCGCTCTCTTCCTCCTGCACAGCTAGGGTGCCAGGTCATTTGTCATGTTGACTTCTCGACCTAGGTACACAGAGCTGTTGCATTCGGAGATGGTCGTTCCATTGAGAGCGAATGGGGCATCAGGGACGAAGCTGTTTCTCATAAACATTGTCTTCGTAAGATTCAACTGTAGTCCTACCTTTCCACACTCACGGTCAAAGTCGGCCAGCATTTGTGCCGCTTGGCTGATGTTTGGTGTTATTAAAACAATGTCATCAGCAAAGCGGAGATGGTGTAGTTGCCGACCATCTATTTTCACTCCCATTCCTTCCCATTCCAGTCCTCGCATGATGTTCTCAAGGGTGGCACTGAAGAGTTTCGGTGAAATGGTATCACCCTGCCGCACCCCTCTCTTGACATCAACGATCACTTCTTTGTAGAATGGTGAGATCCTGGTAGTGAATCCGCAATACAGCTCACGGAGGATCCTGATGTATTGGGCTTGAATGCCCTGATTGGCTAGGGCTTCAATGACCGCTTCCGTCTCAACAGAATCAAAGGCCTTCTTTAAATCAATGAACGTTAAACAGAGCGGCATCTTGAACTCCCAAGAAACCTCAAAGAGCTTGGTTATCGTGTGGATACGGTCGATGGTGCTGAATCCTTTGCGGAACCTGGCTTGCTCGCATGGTTGTCCTTCATCTAGTGTTCTGCCAATCCTATATAGGATGACTCGAGTGAACAACTCGTAGATGACAGACAATAGATCGGGCAATAGTTGCCAATGTCATGGATGTCTCCCTTCTTGAACAGTAGTATGGTCCTGCTGGTTTTCCACTGGGACGGAACCTTGCATTCAGACAGGTAGCGAGTGAAGAGCCAAGCCAGTGTATTGATGAGTACTGACGGCAGGTTCTTCAGGTGTTCAGGTCTGACCTTGTCTGGGCCGAGTGCTGTTTGTTTCTTTACCGACGAAATGGCGTGTCGGATTTCAGAAGGGAGAACGTTGGGAACGACATATCCATCCTGTGGAATTTGGTATGTCGGCAAGTGGACATGGCTATCGAAGAGATTTGAGTAGAAGTCATGGATAATCTTCTCCATTGCCGTTCTGGAGGATGTGATGGATCCATCAGGACATCGGAGGGCAGTCATCTTGGTCTTGTAGTTGGTGAAGGACAGGCGGGCATTACGAATACTTTTCCCGACTTCTGCCGCATCTACCAGCACTTCTGCTCTTCTCTCTTTGAGGTCTTCCTTGATCGCATCTCTGCACTGATTTGCGAGCTCGGACGTTAGCTTGCGGATGCATGAGGCACGCGCCAAACCATGCTGGTGAATTAGTTCAAGAGTTTTCGAAGACAGGATTTTTTTGTGGCTATCTCTCTCTTGGTGTTCCTGGCACATTCATGGAGGTCCGGAACCAGTCGATCGTATTCCTTGTCAATGTTATCAACAATGGCATCTTCCCATGTTGCCGCAATAGTGCCAAAGAGATCCCAGTTGGTGGTTGTTCTGGGAGTTCTCTATTTGAACTTTGCAGCCCCTTCTCCCCGCTCTGTGAAGTAGAATTTTGCACGAAAGAGACAGTGGTCTGATCCTGTTCGGAATTTTGGGACAACAGCTCCGACCGAAACTCCCGCACGACTGAAGACCCACAGAACAAAATAAGCAGAACTCACTGAGACCTTGGACTCCAGGCTCAGCGGACTCAGGGACAGAGATTCTCTGCTTGCTCCCACAACCACATGTGACAAAGGGATTCTAATCAGGAGCCACACTCTACCCTGCCCTGTCTGCTTCCACCACCCACCCAGGGATTGGACTGCGCACAGAAGACCCACCCTACCCAGATAAATACCCCACTGGCAGACTTGCACTATCGACACTTCCTCCACTACCCAGCCGCCGCCACACTCCACGAAGCTTTCCGGACCCGCGCGGCAGCTCCGGCCGAGACTCCTGCACGACTGAAGACCCACAGAACCAGATAAGCAGAACACTCTGACACCTTGGACTCCAGGCTCGGCGGACTCAGGGACAGAGATTCTCTGACTGCTCCCACCAACCACAGGTGACTAAGGGATTTTAATCAGGAGTCCCACCCTACCCTGCCCTGTCTGCTTCCACCAACCACCCAGGGATCGGATTGCGCACAGAAGACCCACCCTACCCATATATATACGCCACTGGCCGACTTCCACTAGTGACACTTCCTCCACTACCCAGCTGCCGCCAGACTCCAGGACGCTTTCTGGACCCGTGCGGCAGCTCCGGGTGAGACTCACGCACAACTGAAGACCCACAGAACAAGATAAGCAGAACTCTGTGAGGCCTTGGACTTCAGGCTCTTTGGACTCGGGAAAGAGATTCTCTGCTTGCTCCCACCAATCACAGATGACGAAGGAATTCTACTCAGGAGCTCCACCCTACCCTTCCCTTTCTGCTTACACCAACCACCCAGGGCTCGGATTGTGCACAGAAGACCCATCCTACCCAGATATATACGCGACTGGCAGACTTCCACTATCGACACTTCCTCCACTACCCAGCCGCCACCACACTCCAGGACGCTTTCTGGACCCGCGCGGCAGCTCCGGCAGAGACTCACGCACGATTGAAGACCCACAGAACAAGATAAGCAGAACTCTCTGAGACCTTGAACTCCAGGCTCGGCGGACTCAGGGACAGAGATTCTCTGCTTGCTCCCACCAACCACAGGTGACAAAGGAATTCTACTCAGGAGCTCCACCCTACCCTTCCCTTTCTGCTTCCACCAACCACCCAGGGATCGAATTGTGCACAGAAGACCCACCATACCCAGATAAATACCCCACTGGCGGCTTCCACTCTCGACACTTCCTCCACTAACCAGCCGCCGCCACACTCCAGGATGCTTTCCGGACCCGTGCGGCAGCTCCGGGTGAGACTCACGCACAACTGAAGACCCACAGAACAAGATAAGCAGAACTCTCTGAGACCTTGGACTCCAGGCTCGTTGGACTCAGGGACAGAGATTCTCTGCTTGCTAACACCAACCACAGGTGTCAAAGGGATTCTAATCAGTAGGCCCACCTGACCCTGCCCTGTCTGCTTCCACCAACCACCCAGGGATCGGATTGTGCACAGAAGACCCACCCTACCCAGATAAATACCCCACTCGCAGACTTCCACTATCGACACTTCCTCCACTACCCAGCCGCCACCACACTCCAGGACGCTTTCGGGCAGCTCTGGCCGAGACTCACACAGGACTGAAGACCCACAGAACAATATAAGCAGAACTCTCTGACACCTTGGACTCCAGGCTAGGCGGACTCAGGCACAGAGATTCTCTGCTTGGTCCCAATAACCACAGGTGACAAAGGGATTCTAATAAGGAGCCCCACACGAGCCTGCCCTGTCTGCTTCCATCAACCACCCAGGGATCAGATTGTGCACAGAAGACCCACCCTAACCAGATATATACCCGACTGGCTGACTTCCACTATTGACACTTCCTCCACTATCCAGCTGCAGTCACAGTCCAGGACGCTTTCCGGACCCGTGTGGCAGCTCCGGCCGAGACTCACGCACGACAGAAGACTCACAGAACAAGATAAGCAGAACTCTCTGAGACCTTGGACTCCAGGCTCGTTGGACTCAGGGACAGAGATTCTCTGCTTGCTAACACCAACCACAGGTGTCAAAGGGATTCTAATCAGTGGGCCCAACCGACCCTGCCCTGTCTGCTTCCACCAACCACCCAGGGATCGGATTGCGCACAGAAGACCCACCCTACCCAGATAAATACTCCACTCGCAGACTTCCACTCTCGACACTTCCTCCACTACCCAGCCGCGGCCACAGTCCAGGACTCTTTCCACACCAGTCCGGCAGCTCCAGCCGAGACTCACGCACGACTGAAGACCCACAGAACAAGATAAGCAGAACTCTCTGAGACCTTGGACTCCGGGCTCGGTGGACTCATGGATAGAGATTCTCTGTTTGCTCCCACCAACCACAGGGGACAAAGGGATTCTTATCAGAAGGCCCACCCTACCCTGCCCTGTCTGCTTCCACCAACCACCCAGGGATCAGATTGCCCACAGAAGACCCACCCTACCCAGATAAATACCCCACTGGCAGACTTCCACTAGTGACACTTCCTCCACTACCCAGCCGCCACCACACACCAGGACGCTTTCTGAGCCCGCGCGGCAGCTCCGGCCGAGACTCCTGTATGACTGAAGACCCACAGAACAAGATAAGCAGAACTCTCTGAGACTTTGGACTCCAGGCTCGTTGGACTCAGGGACAGAGATTCTCTGCTTGCTAACACCAACCACAGGTGTCAAAGGGATTCTAATCAGTGGGCCCACCCGACCCTGCCCTGTCTGCTTCCACCAACCACCCAGGGATCGGATTGCGCACAGAAGACCCACCCTACCCAGATAAATACCCCACTCGCAGACTTCCACTCTCGACACTTCCTCCACTAACCAGCCGCCGCCACACTCCAGGACGCTTTCTTGACCCGCGCGGCAGCTCCGGGTGAGACTCACGCACAACTGAAGACCCACAGAACAAGATAAACAGAACTCTCTGAGACCTTGGACTCCAGGCTCGGCGAACTCAAGGACAGATTCTCTGCTTGCTCCCACCAACCACAGGGGACAAAGGGATTTTAATCAGGAGTCCCAACCTACCCTGCCCTGTCTGCTTCCACCAACCACCCAGGGATCAGATTGCGCACAGAAGACCCACCCTACCCAGACATATACGCGACTGGCAGACTTCCACTAGTGACACTTCCTCCACTACCCAGCCACCACCACACTCCAGGACGCTTTCCGGACCCGCGCGGCACCTCCAGCCGAGACTCACGCACGACAGAAGACCCACAGAACAAGATAAGCAGAACTCTCTGAGACCTTGGACTCCAGGCTCGGCGAACTCAGGGACAGAGATTCTCTGCTTGCTAACACCAACCACAGGTGTGAAAGGACAGAGATTCTCTGCTTGCTAACACCAACCACAGGTGTGATTCTAATCGGGAGGCCCATCCGACCCTGCCCTGTCTGCTTCCAGCAACCACCCAGGGATCGGATTGCACACAGAAGACCCACCCTACCCAGATGAATACCCCACTGGCAGACTTCCACTATCAACACTTCCTCCAGTACCCAGCCGCCGCCACACTCCAGGAAGCTTTCCGGACCCGCGCGGCAGCTCCGGCAGAGACTCAGGCACAACTGAAGACCAACAGAACAAGATAAGCAGAACTCTCTGAGACCTTGGACTCCAGGGTCGGTGGACTCAGGGACAGAGATTCTCTGCTTGCTAACACCAACTACAGGTGTCAAAGGGATTCTAATCAGGAGGCCCACCCGACCCTGCCCTGTCTGCTTCCACCATCCACTCAGGGATCAGATTGCGCACAGAAGACCCACCCTACCCAGATAAATACCCCACTGGTCGACTTCCACTATGGACACTTCCTCCACTACCCAGCCGCCGCCACACTCCAGGACGCTTTCCGGACCCGCATGGCCACTTTGCGGCGGCACAGTACATCATAAGTCACTAAAAACCCATCTTCCAAAATTGTCGTACCGTATTTGATAGGGTTCAAATATGGTAACACCTACAAGGGCGATTAGAGGTCGCCCCAAAAGCCTCTATCCCTCTCTGAAAGACTGGCAAGCTACCGAGATTATTCCGCCCGCACGGAAGAGCCTGGCAAGCTATCCGTTGTGTATTCGATATGCCAAAACCAGTAACTACAACTGGTCTCATTCACACAAATTTTAATATTTTTACAAATTTTTTTAAATAAAAAATGTAATCTGGAGTTCATGCCCAAGTCAATCAGCATAATCAATGGCTGAATACAAAGCAATTCACACACACACACACACACACACACACACACACTTTTTTTGGAGCTTGAGACCACACCTGGCTTTCTGTTCAGAGATCACTCCTGTTAGTGCTTGGAGGACAATATGGGGTTCTAGGAATTGAAACTGTGCCATTCCGAAGAGCAAATGCCCTACCCACCACACTATCCAGCCCTTCCTAATATTCCCTCTGAAAGATAAAACATACTTTTAGAAGGCTGTTCATATTTCCCCCGTAAACTTTCTTAATTCTCCTCTCCACATTCTTACTCAATTGTATATTTGTAGGATTTTCATATTTCATGTAAACTTTAAATTTTTTTATTTATATACCTGTAAAAAAGATAATTTTTTAAAAAATACACTTTTATCAACTGATGGGTTTACATTTTTCTAGAGCTTCAGGAGTTTAGCTTTATTCATTTATGTGTTTAGATGTCACCATCTCCACAATGGGATATAAAGAAACATGATGAGGAAACAAATGGTCAACACCATTGGAAATGGAGAATTTGTCTATAAAACTGAGTTTACGAGGAGGGTGGTTGGGACGTGATGAGGTGGGGGTGGTATTGGAATGATGTACACATGAAAAGTATCATTAATGGCAAGCGTAAATCCCAGTACCTCAATAAAAAATGGTTTAAAAATAAAGAAATTAGCTTGCTCTTCAAGCCCATGCTCTCCCTTGAACATGAACCTTGCTTGCTGCCTAGATGCTTCTCTGCTTCCCTATTTCCACTCTGGAGAAGCCTGTCCTCCTTACATCTTCATAAATAAGTTTCAATAAGAACCTTCTTGCTTTGGGGCTGGAGAGATAACACAGCAGGTAGGCCATTTGCCTTGCACGCAACCGACCCGGATTCGATGCCCAGCATCCCTTAGGATCCCCTGAGCACCGCAAGGAGTAACTCCTGAGTACAGAGCCAGAAGTAAGCCCTGTGCATCGCCAGGTGGACCCAAAAAGAAAAAAAAAACTTTCTTACTTTGGGGCTGAAGTAATAGTACAGCAGGTAGGCATTTGTCTTGCACGCAACCACCCCTGGTTTGATCTCCGGCATCCCATGTGGTTCCCGAAGCATAGCCCCAGGAGTAATACCTGAGTGCAGAGCCAAGAGTGAGGCCTGAGTATCACTGGGCGTGTCCTACCAACCCCCCAAAAAATTTAACTTCAGAATTGATAAGTAGAGTCCCTTCAATGCTGTAATGGTATCAAGGGCATACGCATACATCCAAACTCATACAAATATAGGGCTGGAGAGACAGACAGTCCAGAGAGTAGGGTGTTTGCCGTGCTTGAGGCTGAGCCTGCATCCCACCCGTCCCCCGTGTACTGCCAGGGGGGATTCCTGAGAGGAGGAGAGAGGATGGCAGCGGTGAGGCAGCAGCTCTCAGCACTCTGGACGACAGGGCTGATGGGGGTCATAAAATTTCTGCAGAGAATGACTGTAAGTGCCCTTTAAGTATTTTCTCTCCAAAAGAGTGGCTTTAAGTGAAACTAAACTGGCGGCCAGGATGAAGCTACAGGCAAGAGTGGGACACGTGCTCGGCCAGTGGCGTGACATCTTTGAAGATACCACTAACTTCAATATCGTGGAGAGTTTTGCCAACTTTGTCTTCAATAAACATTATGGATTCTGGTCTGATGTTGAGGTCATAAATCCATTTCGATCTTACTTTTGTGCATGGCGTTAGGCAGAGATCTGAGCCCACTTTTTTGCATGTAGCCGTCCAGTTTTGCCAGCACAATTTATTAAAGAGGCTTTCCCTGCTCCATTTCACTTTTCTTGCCCCCTTATCGAAGATTAGATGATTATATGTTTGGGAGGAGATGTCAGTATATTCAACTCTGTTCCATTGGTCTGCAACTCTGCCTTTGTTCCAGTACCATGCTGTTTTGATTATTACTGCTTTGTAGTAGAGCTTGAAGTTAGGTAGGTTGATTCCTCCCATTTTCTTTTCCCCAAGAATTGCTTTAGCTATTCGTGGGGGCTTATTGTTCCATATGAATTTCAGGAGTGTTTGCTCCATTTCTTTGAAGAATGTCGTGGGTATCCTTATAGGGATTGCATTGAATTTGTACAGTGCCTTCGGAAGTATTGCCATTTTGACAATGTTGATTCTCCCCATCCATGAACAGGGGATATTTTTCCATTTCCTCATGTCCTCTTTTATTTCCCGAAGTAGCGTTTTGTAGTTTTCTTTGTACAGATCCTTTACTTCCTTAGTTAAGGTGATTCCTAGGTACTTGATTGTCTGGGGCACAATTGTGAATGGAATTGTTTTCTTCATGTCACTTTCTTCTCTTTCACTATTTGCATATAGGAAAGCCATGGATTTTTGGGTATTGATTTTATAGCCTGCCACTTTACTACACAAGCCTATTGTTTCTAGGAGTTTCTTGGTAGAGGTTTTAGGGTTCTCTAAGTATAGTATCATGTCATCTGCGAATAGTGAGAGCTTAATTTCTTCTTTCCCTATCTGGATGCCCTTAATATCTTTTTCTTGCCTAATCGCTATTGCAAGTACTTCCAGTACTATATTGAACAGCAGTGGAGAGAGTGGGCAATCCCTGTCTCGTCCCTGACCTTAGGGGGAAGGCTCTCAGTTTTTCCCCATTGGGGATGATGTTTGCTGTAGGTTTGTGGTAGATGGCTTTAACTATATTGAGGAAAGTCCCCTCTATCCCCATTTTGGCAAGGGTTTTCATCATGAATGGGTGCTGGATCTTGTCAAATGCTTTCTCTGCATCTATTGATATGATCATATGATTTTTATCTTTTCTTTTGTTGATATGATGGATTATGTTGATTGATTATTCACCAAATACACATCCGACAAGGGGTTGATATCAAGGATATGCAAGGTACTGGTTAAACTACACAAGAAGAAATCACCCAACCCCATCAAAAAATGGGGCGAGGAAATGAACAGAAACTTTCGCAAAGAAGAAATACGAATGGCAAAAAGGCACATGAGAAAATGTTCTACATCACTAATCATCAGAGAGATGCAGATCAAAACAACGAGATATCATTTCACACCACAGAGACTGGCCCACATCCACAAGAACAAAAGCAACAGGTGCTGGCGCGGATGTGGCGAGAAAGGGACCCTCCTTCACTGCTGGTGGGAATGCAGGCTGGTCCAACCCTTTTGGAAAACAGTATGGACGATTCTCAAAAAATTAGAATTTGATCTCCCATTTGACCCAGCTATAGCACTCCTGGGAATATATCCCAGAGAGGCAAAAAGGTATAGTCGAAGTGACATCTGCAATTGTTTGTTCATTGCAGCACTCTTTACAATAGCCAGAATCTGGAAAAAACCTGAGTGGCCGAGGACAGATGACTGGTGAAAGAAACTTTGGTACATTTACACAATGGAGTACTATGTAGCTGTTAGAAAAGATGAAGTTATGAAATTTACATACAAGTGGTACTACATGGAAAGTATCATGTTAAGCGAAATGAGTCAGAAAGAGCGGGATAGACACAGAAAGATTGCATTCATCTGGGGAACATAAAGCAACAAAACGGGAGACTAACACCCAGGAATGGCTCAGATTAGTACCAGGAATTTTGCTCCATGACTTGAAGGCCAGCCACATGTGCTAGGTGAAAAGAAAGCTCAGATAGAGAAGAGAGCACCAAATAAAGGGTGTTGTGAAGACCCTCCCAGGGTGAGAGAGACATGCTAAAAGTAGTCTATAGACCAAACACGATTGCCACTCAATGCCTCTCTGGCAAAACACAGTACCCAAAAGAAGAGAGAGAGAACAAGGGGGAATGCCCTGCCACAACAGCAGGGTGGGACGGGGGGGGGGGGGTGGGGTGGGGTGGGAGGGATGCTAGGACCCGTGGTGGGGGAGGATGGGCACTGGTGGAGGGATGGGTACTTGATCATTGTATAACTGAAACCCAAGCACAAAAATTTATAAGTCTATAAATGTACTTCATGGTGTTTCACTAATTAAAAAAATGATAAAAAAAAAAGAGTGGGACACGTGAAGACCGTGGCTTCCAGGCTCCAAAGCTGATGGAGCTGCCCCGGTTCTCAGCACTATGGGCAGCTAGCTGGCTGCCAGGGTGGCAGGAGTACAGCATGAATGAACGGGGCTCCTTGAGCCCCACTTGGCACTATCGAGGAGTGCGAGTCCCAGAGTTGAGGGGGCACCTGGATTCCCACGAAGGAAGCCGGCTCAGGCAACTCACCCCCTGTAATCCCCACCACCATGTCTTCCCCGGACCAGACCACGCCACCAGTGCCGCCCACAGCATATTATGGAGGAAAGCCTCCCTGAGCGCCTACTGTCTGGAGGCCGTGGATGGGGACGTGTGCCCCTCAGAAGTTCCTGCTGGCCTGGTGGCTGCAACCCGTCCAGAGCGCCCACGCCATAAATGGTAGCAACCCTGGACCCGGTACTGGTCCCTGCCGGGTCCACTGCTGCTGTCGCTACTGGACCCAGGAGGTGTGGCACCACCAGAGGGTCAGCCTGATGGGGCCCTCAGTCTTCCTCACACCCCAAAACTGCTACTATGCCTCTGGCTGGACTCCAACAACTCAGGACCAACTTTTCTGAGAAATCAAACCGCCCAAAGTTAGGGATGTGGGAGTCACGCCCACAAACCACCTCCGGCTCAGCCATCCAAACTCAGTTATTGGCCTTGTTCTGGAGACCTATAAATAAATCTCAAAAGAGATAAAAAGCCACAGATAGAGGCTGGAGTGATAGCACAGCGGGTAGGGTGCTTGCCTTGCATGCGGCCGACCTGGGTTCGATTCCCAGCATCCTATATAGTCCCCCAAGCACCGCCAGGAGTAATTCCTAGGTGCAGAAGCAGGAAGAACCCCTAAGCATCACTGGGTGTGACGCAAAAAGCAAAAAGAAAAATCCACAGGTAATCTTGGACCCACAAAAGGCTGAACAGACTGGGGGTAGATCAGAGTTGGGGGGGGGCGTTGGTGCCCACCAAAACAGAGCTACTGGCAGCTGTTTGCTCCCACAATCCAAATCGCCACCATGCCCCAGCTGAACCCCACCATCTTGGGACAGACCTCACTGATATGAATCTGCTGAAAATTCAGGTATGTTGATTTTGTTATTGGAATCTCCAGACTTTCTCAGGGTCAGGATGGGCTACCTTTGCCCACCTCCCTGTACCTCCAGAAACCCCAGCAGTCCGCACCCCAAAGCTGCCACCAGTTAAAAAAAAAACTAAAAACCTACTCTAGATGTACCTTCCCGATAAGAATGTTGAACGCCGGTTTTCTCCCCTGATCTGTGCGGGACAGGCACGGAGGCCCAGCTCTGGGCAACAAAGCTGAATGGCTCCTATTCCAACCAGGTACAGCCCGCCCCCAAGGGCCTGGTACCTTCTCTGGGCATGCGCAGCTAACTCCATCTCCTAGAAAGCCGGTTTTCTCCCCTGATCTGCGCGGGACGGGCACGGAGGCCCAGCTCTGGGCAACCAAGCTGAACAGCTCCTCATTCCAACCGTAGACGTTCCGAACTCCTCGCCCAGTGCCAGGGACTCTTTCCAGAGCCGCAGCCGCTAATGCGGCCGCGAATTATTTTCCCACTACATATGCCATAGGAACCATAGGCTACCTTCTTAGATGGAAACTTCTCTAGTTTAGCTCACTCACTAGAAACACAGTAGCCAATAACTCATAAGCCTATCTTAACTCACACTGCATATCAAGCAGAATAGTAACAGTGAACGTGAAGGACTAAACCACACTTGTCACAATGGTAAAGCAACACAAAAGCCCACCAAACTTTCTTATTGAAGAGTCTAGCCCAGATGACACTAACAGTACTATAGTGTTAGACAACCTCTCTGACAAGGAATTCAGAAGGGAGCTACTTAGGATGCTTAGGGAACTAAAAGAAACAATGGAAAGCAATGCCAATAGAAGACAAGAGGATTTGAAGACAGAAATGAGGAAAATGCAATAGGTAATGTCAGATCCGAAAAACCTGGAAGCCGAATTGAAAACCTCAGTGGAACGCCTCAGCAGCAGAGTAACAGCTGCTGAGAACAGAATCAGTGAGCTCGAAGATGAAGTTCAGAGACTCTCCAAAAAAGAGCAGATAATGGAAAAGAGACTCACAATTCGGGAACAGATGACAAGAGAAGATCGTGATGAAGCCAAGAGGGGTAACCTAAGAATTATTGGAGTCCCAGAGGTACAGGAATAAAACCTTGATGAAGAAGAAACTGTCAAAGACATCATTGCTACAACGTTTCCAGAGCTGAAGAAAACTTGTGACCACATTCAGGAGACCCGAAGGGTACCAGCTAGAAGAAATCCGAATAAAAATACCCCAAGACACATTCTGATCAAAATGACCAAAACCTTAGACAGAGACAAAATTCCTAAAGCAGCAAGATCTAAGAAAGAAATCTCTTACAAAGAAGCATACTTAAAATTCACAGCTGATTTTTCTGATGAAACCCTCAGGGCCCGAAAACAGTGGTGGGACATAGTGAGAAAACTCAATGAAATAAATTCCTCTCCAATAATACTTTACCCAGCGAGACTCTCATTCATAATAGAAGGAACAACACACAGTTTCAAAGACAAACAACAGCTCAGGAACTTCATAGACTAAAAACCATAGTTACAAGAACAACTAAATGGGCTACTTTAAGGCAAGAAAGGCCCCTCAAATACACCAAATTTCAACAGAACAATGGGACAAAATCCCAAAACAATAATCTCTCTCGATGTCAATGTGCTAAACGCACCAATTAAAAGACATAGAGTGGCAGGATGGATTAGAAAATTGAACCCCGGGCATTCTAGAGGAAAGGGCAGCTCAGATAGACAAGGGAACACCAAATAAAGGGTGTTTGGAGGATCCTCCCAGGAGGGGAGATGCATGTCGAAAGTGGACTATGGACTGAACATGTTTGCCACTCAATGCCTCTTTTGCAGACCACAACACTCAAAAGGAGAGAGAGAACACAGGGGATTGCCCTGCCACAGAGGCAGGGGGGATGGGGGTGGGGGGATATTATCCATGGTGGTGGAAAATGGGCACTGGTGGAGGGATGGGTATCTGATCATTGTATAATCAAAACCCAAGCAGAAAAAATTGTAAATCTACAACTGTACCTCATGGTGTTTCACTAATTAAAAAATTTTAAAAAAATAAAATTGAACCCCACATTCTGCTGCCTGCAAGAAACACATCTCAATAGTCAAAGCAAACACAGACTCAGAGTCAAAGGCTGGAAAACAATCCTACAGGCAAACAGCTCCCATAAAAAAGCTGGGGTAGCCATCCTAATATAAGACCACATCGATTTCAGAGTGAAGAAGGTCATAAGAGACAGTGAAGGCCATTTCTTATTGATCAAAGGATCTGTACAACAGGAAGAACTTACAGTAATAAATGTATATGCACCTAATGAGAGACCAGCAAAGTACTTAAAACAACTACTCATAGATTTGGAAAAAGACATCAATAGCAACACAATACTAGTGGGAGACTTCAACACTGCTTTGTCACCTCTTGATAGATCAACCAGACTCAAGCTTAGCAAGGACATACTTCATCTGAGGGAAACAATGGAAGAAAGGGACTTAGTAGATATATACAGGACAATTCATCCACAAAAAGCTGAATACACATTCTTCTCAAGCGTACATGGAACATTCTCAAAGATAGACCACATGCTGAGCCACAAAACATGCCTCCATAAAAATTAAGAAGATAGAGATTGTATCAACAATTTTCTCAGATCATAATGCACTGAAATTAGAAGTAAATCACACACAAAAACAGAAAACTAAATCAAACTCCTGGAAATTAAACAGTGCTCTATTGAACAACGAGTGACTTAGACAGAAATCAAAGAGGAAATCAAAAGATTCGTATAAACGAATGAAAATGTGAACACGAGTTACCAAAACATATGGGACACAGCAAAAGCTGTGTTAAGAGGAAAGTTTGAGCTTTTCAATTCGCCTACGAGATTTTTCAGGCGATTTTTTCCACTGGTTCAGTCCTTCTGGAAAACAGTATGGACAATTCTCAAAAAATTAGAAATTGAGCTCCCATTTGACCCAGCAATACCACTCCTGGGAATATATCCCAGAGAGGCAAAAATGTATAGTCGAAGTGACATCTGCACTTGTTTGTTCATTGCAGCACTCTTTACAATAGCCAGAAACTGGAAGAAACCTGAATGCCCAAGAACAGATGACTGGTTAAAGAAACTTTGGTACATCTACACAATGGAGTACTATGTAGCTCTTAGAAAAAATGAAGTCATGAAATTTACATACAAGTGGTACAATATGGAAAGTATCATGCTAAGCGAAATGAGTCAGAAAGAGAGGGATAGACATAGAAAGATTGCATTCATCTGGGGAATATAAAGTAACAAAGTATGAGATTAATACCCAAGAATAGTTGAGATCAGCACCAGGAGGATTACTCCATAACTTAGAGGCCAGCCGGGTATCCTAGAGGAAAGGGCAGTTCAGATAGAGAAGGGAGCACCAAATAAAGGATGTTTGGAGGATCCTCCCAGGAGGGGAGATGCATGTCGAAAGTAGACTATGGACTGAACATGTTTGCCACTCAATGCCTCTTTTGCAGACCACAACACCCAAACGGAGAGAGAGAACACAGGGGATTGCCCTGCCACAGAGACACGGGGGATGGACGGGATGGGGGTGGGAGGGACATTATCCATGGTGGTGGAAAATGGGCACTGGTGGAGGGATGGGTATCTGATCATTGTATGATTGAAACCAAAGCACAAAAAATTGTAAATCTACAACTTTAAAAAAAATAAAATAAAATAAAGGGAAAAAAATAATAAAAAAAAAAGAGGAAAGTTTATAGCTCTACAAGCATTCCTCAGGAAGGAGGAGCGAGCACACATAAGTAACCTAACCTCACAGCTTAAGAGCTTGGAGAAGGACCAACAAAAGGAGCACAACCCGAACAGGAGGAAGGAAATAATAAAACTCAGAGCAGAGATTAACGAGATGGAAACCCAAAAAACAATCCGAAAAATTAATGAAACCAAGAGCTGGTTATTCGAGAAAATTAACAAGATCGATAAGCCTCTAGCAAAACTCACAAAGAAAGGGAGAGAGAAAACCCTAATAAACCGAATCAGAAATGAAAAGGGGGTCATTACAACAGAAACTACAGAAATTCAAAGGATCCTCAGGGAGTACTTTGAGAAGCTTTATGCCACGGAACATCAAAACCTTGAGGAAATGGATAAATTCCTAGACTCCTACAGACTCCCAAGGCTGAACCACGAAGACCTGGAATACCTGAACAGACCTATCACCATGAAGGAAATTGAAATGGTAATAAAAAGTCTCCCCAAGCACAAAAGTCCTGGCCCGGATGGATTCACTAGTGAATTCTTCCAAATCTTTAAAGAGGACTTACTCCCAATACTCTTTAAGCTTTTCCACGAAATTGAAATATAAAAAACACTTCCGAACAGTTTCTATGAAGCAAATATCACACTGATACCAAAAGCAGACAGAGATACCACAAAGAAAGAGAATTACAGACCGATATCCCTGATGAACACAGATGCAAAGATCCTCAACAAACTACTAGCAAATAGAATCCAACTACTCATCAAAAAGATCATACACCATGACCAAGTAGGATTCATCCCAGGGATGCAAGGATGGTTTAACATTCGAAAATCAATCAGCATAATCCCTCATATCAACAAAAGAAAAGATAAAAAGCATATGATTATATCAACAGATGCAGAGAAAGCATTTGACAAGATCCAGCACCCCTTTCTGATGAAAACCCTAGCCAAAATAGAGGAGACTTTACTCAACATAATTAAAGCCATCTACCGCAAGCCTACAGCAAGCATCATCCTCAATGGGGAAAAACTGAGAGCCTTCCCTCTAAGATCAGGGACTAGACAAGGATGCCCATTATCTCCACTGATGTTCAATATAGTACTGGAAGTACTTGCAATAGCGATTAGGCAAGAAAAAGATATTAAGGGCATTCAGGTAGGAAAGGAAGAAATCAAGCTCTCACTATTCGCAGATGATATGATACTATACTTACAGAACCCAATAACCTCCACCAAAACACTCCTAAAAACAATAGACTCGTATAGTAAAGTTGCAGGCTATAAAATCAATACCCAAAAGTCCATGGCTTTCCTATACGGAAACAGTGAGAGAGAAGAAAGCGACATGAAAAAAACAATCCCGTTCACAATTGTGCCCCAGAAAATCAAGTACCTAGGAATCAGCTTAACTAAGGAAGTAAAGGACCTGTACAAAGAAAACTACAAAACGCTACTTCAGGAAATAAAAGAGGACATGAGGAAATGGAAAGGTATCCCCTGCTCATGGGTCGGGAGACTTAACATTGTCAAAATGGCAATACTACCGAAAGCATTGTATAAATTCAATGCAATGCCTATAAGGATACCCATGACATTCTTCAAAGAAATGGAGCAAACACTCCTGAAATTTATATGGAACAATAAGCCCCGACGAATAGCTAAAGCAATTCTTGGGAAAAAGAAAATGGGAGGAATCAACCTCCTGAACTTCAAACTGTACTACAAAGCAGTAATAATTAAAACAGCATGGTACTGGAACAAAGTCAGAACTGCAGACCAATGGAACAGGGTTGAATACACTGACATCTCCCCTCAATCATATGATCATCTAATCTTTGATAAAGGTACAAGTAATGTGAAGTGGAGTAAGGAAAGCCTCTTTAACAAATTGTGCTGGCATCACTGGATGGCTACATGCAAAAAAATGGGTTCAGCACTCTGCCTAACACCATGTACAAAAGTAAGATCAAAATGGATTAAAGACCTCAACATCAGACCAGAAACCATAAGGTACATTGAAGACAAAGTTGGCAAAACCCTCCATGACATTGAAGCTAATGGTATCTTCAAAGATGCCACACCACTGGCCGAGCAAGTGAAAACAGAGATAGATAAATGGGACTATCTTAAACTAAGAAGCTTCTGCACCTCCAAAGAAACAGTGACCAAAATACAAAGACAATCTACAGAATGGGAAAGGATATTCGCCGAATACACATCTGACAAGGGGTTGATATCCAGGATATACAAAATACTGGATAAACTCCACAAGAAGAAAACATCCAACCCCATCCAAAAATGGGGCAATGAAATGAACAGAAACTTTCTCAAAGAAGAAATCCGAATGACAAAAAAGCACATGAGAAAATGCTCTACATCATTAATCATCAGGGAGATGCAGATTACAACCACAATGAGATACCATCTCACACCTCAGAGACTGGGCCATATTCAAAAGAACAAAAGCAACCGTTGCTGGCACAGATGTGGCGAGAAAGGGACACTCCTTCACTGTTGGTGGGAATGCCGACTGGTTCAGCCCTTTTGGAAAACAGTATGGACAATTCTCAAAAAATTAGAAATTGAGCTCCCATTTGACCCAGCAATACCACTCCTGGGAATATATCCCAGAGAGGCAAAAATGTATAGTCGAAGTGACATCTGCACTTGTTTGTTCATTGCAGCACTCTTTACAATAGCCAGAAACTGGAAGAAACCTGAATGCCCAAGAACAGATGACTGGTTAAAGAAACTTTGGTACATCTACACAATGGAGTACTATGTAGCTGTTAGAAAAGATGAAATCATGAAATTTACATACAAGTGGTACAACATGGAAAGTATCATGCTAAGCGAAATGAGTCAGAAAGAGAGGGATAGACATAAAAAGATTGCATTCTTCTGGGAGACATAAAGTAACAAAATATGAGATTAATACCCAAGAATAGCTGAGATCAGCACCAGGAGGATTACTCCATAGCTTAGAGGCCAGCCAGGCATTCTAGGGGAAAGGGCAGCTCAGATAGAGAAGGGAGCACCAAATAAAGTGTGTTTGGAGGATCCTCCAAGGAGAGGAGATGCATGTTGAAAGTAGACTATGGACGGAACATGTTTGCCACTCAATGCCTCTTTTGCAGACCACAACACCCAAAAGGAGAGAGAGAACAAAAGGGAATGCCCTGCCACAGAGGCAGGGGGGGATGGAGGGGATGGGGTTGGGAGGCATATTATCCATGGTGGTGGAAAATGGGCACTGGTGGAGGGATGGGTATCTGATCATTGTATAGTCGAAACCCAAGCACAAAAAATTGTAAATCTACAACTGTACCTCATGGTGTTTCACTAATAAAAAAAAAAATGTTGAACGCCCTGAATAAACACAATGACCTCTGAGTACCCGTTCTGCAAACCACAGTGCACAAAAGGAGAGAGAAGGAGAAAGAAGAAAGCTGCCTGCCATAGAGGCAGGTGGGGGGAAAGGAATTGGGGACGTTGGTGGTGGCAAATGTACAGTGGTTGAGGGATGAGAACATTGGAACACTGCATGCCTGAAACCCTATCATGAACTTACAACTTTGTAGGGTCTATCTCATGGCAATTCAATGTGAAAAGAAAAAATGTGATTCCTGAGTGCAGTGCCAAGAGTAACCCCTGAGCACTGCTGGGTGTGGCCCAAGACCAGTACAAACACACGCACACACACACACACACACACACACACACATTAAACGTGCAAAATCAGAGACGGCTCGGCAGTTGGTGCTGACACAACCAGAAGGGAAACAGGGAACCCCTCCCACACCAGGGCAGGCTCTGCATCTCAGGGCTGGAAGGAGCAGGGCCAATGCTCTCTGTCCACCTCCAGGAGGCAGGCAGGGCAGCGGCAGGGGCAGGGGCAGGGGTGAGGAGGTGCTGTGGATGGTAAGCAACTGCCCTCCAATCATTCCCTTGGGGGCACTGACCCCTGCACCCCAGAGGTCAACATCAAAGGGACTTCCCAGGACAGACAAGCAGGGAGTCAGGCCCAGAGGGCAGCGGCGAGGGCACGGGCAGTGAAGTGACCTTCGCCCCCCTCCTACCCACACTCTCCTTTGCCTGAAACCCTGGCCACAGGGGCCTCCCAGCGGCCCCTCCTAGATGACACCTCACATTCCCACAGTTCCAAGTTCCAGATAAAAGAAGTGCCATTCAGACGCCTTCTCTGGGCCGCCCGGTGGTCACAGACAAGGCTTCTCAAGGCGGGGTCACCTCGTTACAGGACCCATCTACGCCATGCCTTTGGCCCAAGGTGCCTGGCTTTGCCACAAGTCCTGATGGGTCACCCGAGTCCTCTGCCTTTCCCTGACTCTCGCGCGGAAGCAAGCAGCTCAAACGCAGGGGTGCCCCTTGTCTCCTGAGCGTTAGGAACGCTCCCCCACCCGGAACCAGCCTTTCTACACTGACACATACTGCTCCTCTTCGATTAGGCAGAAACAACGCTCGTCCGCCGCCGCAAAGTTAGGAGAGAGGAAAAGATTTTAAAGAAGAGACAGCGCGTGTAATCTGTGCGCCCCAGAGGAAAACCTCAGCCTGCAGGGGATGGCATTCGTTTCTTTTTAACCGAATTGTGATCTCACAGCCAATACTCCTTTATATCCTGGTTTTTGGTTCGCTTTTCCGCCAAGTCTGCGATCAAGAACAACATCGGAGAACGGTCCCCCAAGGGAAAACACACCACAACATGGGGCAGTGAAGGGGTTTTTCCTGGTAAAAATGGATCTGCCCCAAGCAGCCCCGTCACTGCCCACATCACCTGGTCCTGAGAACCAGCTTCTCCAACAGAATCACAAGGCCAGTGGAATATCATATTTCAAAGGGACCTGAATCTGGACTGACATATTAATTACCAAAAGAAAAAAAACAGCCTCCCCACAACCTACCCTCCATTGATTTCTTTCAAGTCCAGCAAGAACTGGGGTTCTGGGAGTTGGGGTTGGAAGACAAGACCCCGATCCTGTCTTGTGCTTTTCCCTTGTCTTGAAGGTTTGAACTGTGCAGCCAGAGATAGGACCACACCGCTGTCTGTCAGAAGTTGGGGTGTGCACCCTCCCTCTGCCTCTCTCTGGAAGCTAAAACAAGCCACGTGTGGGTCCCCCGCACACCACGGGCTCACTGGCTCTGCCCACCTCAGCCTTCATGGGAAAGGTGTTTGTGGAAGTTCTCCGTGAATGTCACTGCTTTGTCAAGTACTATCCTTCCTGAGCAGGGTGGGTTCTGAGAAAGCCCCAAGGCTTCCTTCCCTGTCTCAGGGGAGCCTTGCACGCTGGGCGCTGCCCAGGACAACTGTTGCCTGGAGCCCAGGGCGGCGAAGCATGTGAGGGGAACCTGCGGACCTGGGCGTGCTGGGGGGAGCTGTGTTTTCAAAGGGGGGTTGGAGGGAAGGGAGTTGGTCTGAGAACTAAAAGCACAAAGACCCTCTGTCAAGCGGAGCCTCTTCACTCGGTTCCAAGTAGCCCACCGACCTTTGGGGAAACCCGAATGCAGGATAATTCGGTGGATGCAAAAAGTCATCGCCCTTAGAGGACCCGGGGACTTTCTTCCTGGCAGTTACAAACCCTGGCGATTGGAAATGCAACTGGTGCCCAGTGTGTGACCGCCCCAGCCCTTGGCAGCGGGAAGGGAGAGGCGGACGCCTCCCCTGAGAAGCTCTGGTGGGCAGCGGGCCCGACTGGGCATCGCCCACTTCCCCCCCCCCCACGCCCCTGCCCTTCTCCACCCAGGCCTGCTCGCCAAGCCCCCACCCCCAGCTCCAGGGCACTACAGCGCAGGCCAGCCTGGGGAAGAAGGGGCGCAGACGCCAGCCTGGAGGGGTCGCCCATTACCTTCACATCTGGGGCAGCTCCCCGCAAGTCCCCACCCCGGTCCAGCTGCGCATCTCTCGGTTCCAAATGCGCACAGCAGGTGGCACCTCTGGGAAGCGGCTTGGATGGGGGGCGGCCGTCCCCGCCCTGGCTCTCCACCTGCTCCGCGAATCCCGGGCTCTTACCTTTGAGGTTGGCGGGGCGGCCCCGCGGCGGGCGATTCGAGGTTCCCAGGGGCACAGAAGAGACACTGGAGAAGTTGTTCCCCATGGCATCCGGGGCTCGGGCGCTGGCGGGGGGCCGGCGCGGCTGGGCAGGAGCGCGGGGCGCGGGCGGCGGCGGGGTGCGCGCGCGGGGGCGCGCCGCCGGGGGGAGGGCCCTGCCGGGGCCGCGGTTGTCGGGCTGCCGGGGGCGCCGGTGGCTACCTGCCGCCCATGCCCGGCGGGGGCGCGGCCCCGAGCCCGCGGGCGCTGGGGATCCGGCTGGCGGGGAGCGGCGCGGCGGCTCGGGCGCGCTCCCCGCGGGCCACAGAGTCGGGGCTCCGGGCGCGGGCGCTCGGCCGCGGGGCCTGCGGCGCAGGATCGGCCTCGCTCCCCGCCCGCGGGGACGGCCGCGGCGGCGACGACGTGCATGGCGCCCGCGGGGCTGGGTCTCCGGGGCCGCCCGCGCCCCGCGCCCGCGCCTTCGCTGCGCGTCCCTCGCCGCGGTTGTTATGGTGACAGCTGCGCGGAGAATGAGCGGCTCAGTGACACCCGCGCCCGCCCGCCTGCCCGCTCGGCTCCCGGGGCGCGCGGGCGGTGCCAGGCCGCTGCGGGGGGTGCCCCGGAGGGGTGCACGCCTGGACCCCGCGCAGCAGAGCGGGCCGCAGCCCCCCACGAGGTCCCCGGCTGGCCGGGCGCGCGGCCTGGCGGCTCCGCTTGACAACTTCCAGTGCATCTGGGAGCTCCCCGGCACCCAGGAAGCCCGAAAACGTCTGTTTGAAGGAGCGGCTGCGTGAATAACGGGGCTTGGGATCTGAAGGGGTGTCGGGGGTGGGCCCAGAACAAGTTCCTCCACCACCACCACCACCACCACCCCTCCGGGGGCTGCCCAGTTAATTGGGGTCCTGGGGGGATGTGGAACGTCTACAAACGGGGCCTGCATGGAAGGATGAACTCCCTGAGCTGGGGGAGCAGCTCTTCACCCTGGGGAATGGGCAACTCTGGAACGGAAAGGCTCTGTCCCCTTCCCGAAAGGGGGCAAAGTGGGGGTCTCTGTGGCTGGAAGACTTAAAAGGGGGCAGGGGGAGGGGGGCTCCCACAAGTCCTCTGCTCACCGTGACTTTTCCATCCAGTGCCTCAGCCCTGTGGCCAGGAAGCCAGTGAGAAGGGGAAAGGGACTGTGGCCTGCTTCTCCTCCTGATCTACCAGGGGTAGAATCCAGCCTCCGTGTCCCCAGAGAGAAACCACCCTCCTGCTCAGCTTGGTTCACTCCCCAGGTGGTTTCGGGCATGGGGAGCCCTGGGCTTCCCCAGAACCCCATGGAAGGTTCTTCCCTCCAGGCTTCCTACATGGTGCCTCTGGATCTCACACTTTCTGGGTCACCCCCTCCCCCCTGCTCCCTCATAGCTCTCTGTAGCTTTACTCCGATTTTCTGGGGAAACAGTGCCTCACCCCTGTTATGCTCTGCCCCCTCTGGAGGAAAAGCTCTGAGCAGGGAGAGTGTCTGTCACCTCCAATGCTTCCTGTACACCTAGGACTTAGAAAGTGGCCAGCTCCCCCAGCCTGCTGCAGACCCAGGCCCATCTGGGGCCTGAAGCCTAGAGCCAGTCTTGCTGATGTCTCTGCCCTCCAGGCCCACCCCATTCCAGGCATCACATCCTTAAATGTCTGGGCATCTGGGCAAGCTGGAAATATCCGTGACAGCTGCTGCTCTCTGGGGTCTGGAGAGAAAGCCAGCCCCCACCCCCCACCTCCAGCCACTGCGATGCCCAGGTCACGTGCCTGGCCAGCTCAGAGTGGACACGGCAGGTCAGGGGCACTATCATCTTTGTAGGTGGATCTTCCTAGATTTCCTCCCACCCGTGACTCATGCACCAGAAATCCCTGGGCTCCTGCTGGCGAGCACCTCTGCTCTGTCTCTCCACTTACTTTTGCACACACACAGACACACACACACACACACACACACACACACTACCATACTCACCTATGCCCCCACACCCACCCCCACCACACACACCCCCTCAGATCTGCAGGAATGAGGTCACTGTGAGCTGGGCTCAGAATCCATCCCAAGGAACTGGGTTCCCTGTGAGGGGGAGGGGTGAAGAGAGGCCCTGGAGAGATTTGCAGATGGTGGCTTGGGGGTGGGGGCAGCTGGGGCCTTCTGGGAGGAGTCCCACCCCTCTCACCCAGGGGAGAGGAGCAGGAGGAGGGGCCAGGGACTGAGGCAGGGGTGAGGAGGGCCTGCAAGAGATGGAGGAGGTCCCAGGCCTATACAGTCAGTCAAAACCTTGAACTCTGGGCCAAGCAGGGAAGTGGAGAAGGGGAAGGGGAAGGGGGTGAGGGGCTGAGCCAAGCCTCCTGGTGGTGACACAACGCAGTCTGATCTTGGCCAGAGATGTTAGGGACCAAAGTGGAACTGAGATCAGGGAGAAACTCCCTCTCCTCCACCAGGACTGAGAAGCTGGTGGGAGCCTCAGGGCCGGGGCTGGGGACTGACACAGGCTTGGCTGTCCCTGAGACACCAACTCTACACTAGCTGGGCGCACTTCTGGAATGCTGCACCCCGGACGGACCCTCCTCTCTGGGGTCCCTTGGCTCTGCCAGTGACAGATGTGAACTGGGGTGGAGAGAGTGCAGCTGCTTCTTGCATGCAGCTGACCTTGCCTCGGACTCCCACCGATGGTCCCCGGCGTATCACCAAGGGTTACTCCTGAGCACAGAGCCAGAAATAGCTCCTGAGCACTGCCAGCTGTGGCCCTCCCCCACTCTGCAAGTTTCTGGAGAGGCCCGGACCTGCAAAGGGGGCTGGGAGGAGGAGGATTTGTGGTTAGACCCAGCACCCTCCCACCCACCCCACCCGACCAGAACCGAACCCGAAGGCTCCGGGCCTGCCTTCTCCAGGGAAGCTGTCAGGCGGCAGGGAAGTGGCCCGCGCAGCCCCCCCAGGGCCCTTCCCGGGCTCCTCTGAGGACTGCAGAGGGAGAGGGGAACCCGCGGGGAGCAGAGCTGGATGAAGTCAGCGCTTGGACGGCTTCAATGGAAGCTATTAATAGCCGCAAGGTGGAGTTCTAGCACCTGTCGCCCTGGCAACCCCGCCTCCCCAGGGATAAAAGACAAGTCAATTCTGAAGGATAGCAAAATGTGAGGACAGACACTTTCGAGCTTCCAGACTTTATAACATAAACTAGAGCAATCGAGACAGTGTGGCACTGGCAAGGAGAGAAATAGATCAATGGAAGAGAGCAGAGATGCAGTACTGGATCCATACAAGTACAATCAACAGTTCTTGAACAAAAAGAGGCAGATAAACAATGGAGAAAAGGCAGCGTTTTCAGCAAGTGATTCATGAGCAACACACAAAATAAAATAATTTAACCACTGATTTTACACCCCTCACAAAGACTAATTCAAAATGCATCACAGACCTAAATGTGATGAGGAAAATGATGCTTGGTTTTATTTATTTATTTATCTATTTTGAGGGAAATTATGTTTTTATAAAAGCTTCTAGGGAACCAGAGAGATAGTGCAGTGGGTAGGGCATTTGCCTTGCTTGCAGTTGACCTGGATTCGACCCCCAGCATCCCATATGGTCCCCCAAGTACCACCAGAAGTAATTCCTGAGTGCTAGCCAAGACTAACCCCTGAGCATTGCCAGGTGTGCCCCCAAAACAAAAAACAAATGAAAAAAATTTTAAATGACATAAAAAAAATCTAGGTGACTTTGAGTTTCGATATGACATTTTAGATACAATACTGAAGCCAAAAACCATTAAGGAAAAGAAACTGAGAAACTGGAATTCATTAAAATTTAAATTTTCTGCTCTGTGAAATATACTGCTAAGAAGATAAGAAGAAAAAGCAGAGACTGGGAGGAAACATCTGCCAGAGATAGCTGATAAAAGACTATAACCCTAAATACACACCGAACTCATAATATTCAACCACAAGGAGACAACATGTAAAAATAAATGGGGCAATCACCTTAAGAGACTCATCACCAAAGACAGAAAGATGGCAGATAAACATATGAAGAGATGTTTCTTATGCCAGAAGAAGCATGCAGATGAAATCAAGAATATACACACTTAGAAGAATGCCCCCATCCACAGCACGACCACTACCAAATTCTGGCAGGCCATGGAACAACAGAAGCTCTGACTCACTGCTGCTAGATTAATAAGCACTGTGGCTTTAGAAGACAGTCTGACAGTTCCTCAAAAAAATAACCATTGTGGGCCTCAGATCCCACCCCAGCCTCCCTCTGGGGGCTGGGAGGGGGAGGGGGAGACCCCAGCTGGGTTCTTACAGGCCTGGCCAGCACTCCTGCATGCAAGCACCATGCTTTTCTTTCCCTTTTCAAGTCCCTTGCAGGCAAGGACATGGTGGTGGAATTCAAGAAAGACCTGAGCATCTGTGGAACATTCCGTTCTGTGGATGTTGGAGTATCTCAACATCAAAATAGCGGATATCAGTGTCACCGGGCTGAGAACTACCCCCACATGCTGTTGGTGAAGAACTGCTTCATCGGGGGCTCTGTGGTCCGGTATGTTCAGTTGCCAGCAGCTGAGGTTGACACACAGTTACTACAAGATGCAGAAGGAAGGAGGCCCCGCAGCAGAAACAGTGATGGTCCCTCTGCTCTCTGTCCCAGCTTACTGTGTTGTTTCAGTAATGGCTTTTTAATTTTTTTTTTAAGGAATGAACAGATGAAAGAAATAACAGTGGGCAGCAACTATCCTCTGTTGAGAATGAAGACTAGATCCGTAGGCTGAAGGCTGCAGTACCAGCCCTTCTCCCTTCTTGCCCTGGACAATGGGGACCCTCCCCAGATCTCTTCAGGGCAGAGGGTGATCTTGGGGATGGAAGAAACCTGTCTCTCGCTTCGGGAATAAAATTTATAATGCAAATTGGAAAAAGAAAAACTGTTGTCTCCAGTTATGCTCCTAGGTTGGGGCTGAAAACCAGATTTTTCCACATAAATACCAAAATGCTCCCTATGGATGCTCATAGCACTTTGATTCATAACCACTGAAACTTGTAAGCAACCAAGAGGGTTTTCAGCTTGAATGGATCAACTGTGGTACAGCCAGACTATGGAATATTATTTGACGCTAAAAAATGAATTGTGAAGCCATGAAAGTCACGGGAGAAGCTTCAGTGCGTGTGACTAAATGAATGAAGCCAACACACAAAGATTACTGGTGTATGAAAAGTCAAGACTAGGGAAATGGAGCTGGGGATGATACAGTGGTTAGGGCACCACATGGTCCGTGAGCATAACCGGATGCAGCCCTAGAGGCCCCAGCACCACCCCTGTGGTCCAGTAGCCGTAGCATGGCAGGGCCAGCAGCATTGTGCCCTTGGCCCTGCCTTTGAACTTCCAGCCTCGTCGGCTAAGAATCAGCAGTGGGACCCCTAGACCTCTCGAGCACTACTTAAGAGCTCCCCCTAAAAAACAAAAACTATGGAAACAGTAAAAAATTAGTAGTGGCAGGGCTGGAGCAATAGCACAGCGGGTAGGGCGTTTGCCTTGCACGCAGCCGACCCAGGTTCGATTCCCAGCATCCTATATGGTCCCTCGAGCACCGCCAGGAGTTATTCCTGAGTGCATGAGCCAGGAATAACCCCTGTGCATCGCCGGGTGTGACCCAAAAAGAAAAAAAAATTAGTAGTGGCCAGGGGATGGGCCAAAGGCCAGATGAATCGTAAAGCAGAAAAGAATTCCAGGGCCCTGGACCTTGTCTGTGTGACACTATAATTGAGGCTGCTACAGTATAACACACAGCAACTTGTACTTCTGCAAATATGTGAACCCCGATAACCCAAATGCCTGGTGAAGTGATTTAGAAAGGTGGTGCATCAGAGGTTGGTGCATCAGTTGTGACAAATACACCTCTTTCTGAGGTGTGGTGTTGTAGGGGAGACTGCATGAGAGGGGTAGGAGACAAGAGGGAAATCTGTCTCTTCCCTTCCCTTGTGTGGTGCCATAAATCTAAAACTTCTCCTAAAAATAGTCTTTGTTGTTTCAAAGGAGCCCCTCGCCTGCCCTCCCCCACCCCCCCCAAGCCCCCACAGATGCACACACTCAAATGATTCTCAAGCGTAGCTAGCTTCAGAATCACATGGCGGGGCAGGAGAGATAGTTCAGGGGTGAAGCCTTAACCTGGCTGACTCAGGTTCAATCCCTGGCTCCACGTATGGTCTCCTGGGCCCAGCTAGGAGTGATTCCTGGCCAGGAGAAAAGAACCAGGAGTTAGCCCTGAACACCACAGGGTGTGGTCCAAAAGCAAAACAAAACAAAACAAAAAAAGCCTTGCAGATCTGGGAAGAAGAGAGATTATTTAAACCCTAATTCCCTGAATTCCCCCAAGACATCTGGTTCTCTGGATTTATTCACTGGCCACCTTTCCGGAAACTGCTTCTCCTGGATGCTTTCCAGCTGAGAAGATGATTTACAATGCCCCCAGGGCTTAACGGGCGGAGCACAAACTTTCCCTGCAAGAGACTCTGGTATGACCCCACACAGCATATGGTCCACAGGGCCCGGCAAACCCTGAGCACAGAACCAGGAGTAGTTGCTGAGTGCTCCAGGGTATGACCCAAACAAGCCATGCCTCCAGGCTTTCCCCGGGAGCTGACCAGCACGAGGGACCAAGGCAAGGGGAGCTGGCACCAAGCAGGCCAGTCACCTACTGGGAGGTAGCACCGAGGGGACTGCATTTTTGGAGCCTGATGCTCTCAGTTCAAAATAACTAATGTGGAATCACAGCCCACATTAATCCTAATCCTAATTTTTCTGCCTTAACCATTTTGAAAGGAATTTTATTAATTTGGCTTTCAGAATCAGTGGACTACAAGGAACTCATTGAATTTACAACTGGTTTTATTTCTGAGCAACCATGTATGGGCTGAATTTCTTGCCAAGTTGGAAAAGCTGACAATTGTCTTAAATATAATGAAATCTTTGAGTCCATATTTAATGATCAATGAAGTTTACATGACATTCAGTTTCTTAGGCTCTCAAATATTTCTTACTGTTGATTCCAAAGTTTTCTTTCATACTTTGGAGCCAGTAGGGTTTTGCCGTTCCTCATACACCCTCAGGAAACTGACAGACTTGAGACAGGGGCCACTAGCACCCATGGCAAAATCAAGGCCAAGGCCATCACCATCAGCTCCTCCTCCTCCACCACCACCACCAACCTCGCTATCAGTTCCACCACACCACCACCCTCACCACCATCACCATCATTTCCACCACCACCACCATCAGTTCCATCACCACCATCACCATCAGTTCCACCACCACCATCACCATCGTCCTTGTAAGGGACAGGCCCAAAATGGACTACCACCAGAATTAATTTAGCTTAGCTTAATAGGAACCTTCATTGCAAAATAACTTGTTTTTCAAGGAACAGGTCTAGATAAGTTTTTTCAGAGCCGCTTTATAGGAGCCTGCACTGCAAAATAACTGGTTTTTCTGCCCCTGACCAAGGAATTCAGATACAGGTACTCCAAGGGTGGGGGTCAGACCAGATAACCGGATGTCTCTCACAAGACCCATGTTGCAAGACCCAGGACTGCCTTACAAACCTGTCAGTTCCTAAGCACTGACGCAAAGTGCTGATCTTTAAACTATAGGCTAAGAAGTGATGTACCCTTAATTGGATTGGTTAAGAAAGCATATGTTGTTACAAATCTATTGGCTATGAAATGCGCGGGCTTTGCTGTAACGGCCAGTGAAGGCCTATATAAGATCCCCTTTGAAGAAGTTTGGGGTATTGCCTCACCTAACTGACCTGCGTGTCTGTGTAGGCGGCTTGACCCTGGCTAGCCAGTCTTACAATAAACCTTGCTTGCTGTTTGCAGTCTCTGGAGTCTCTTTGTCGTTAAACGGAGATCATGATTCGCGCCCTAACAATCCTCACCACCCTCATCACCACCATCACCACCACCACCACCACCAGCACCACCACCACCACCACCACCACCGTCCTCACTGCTGTCATTCCTATCAGTACCACCACCACTTCCACCATCACTATCACCTCCACTATTACTACTTCTACCACTACTGCTGCTGCTATTACTACTACCAGGATCATCATAAATCCCGTTTTTGGAGGGGGCACACACAGGCACTGTTCAAGGCTGACTCCTAGCTCAGCAGTCAGCAGTCACTCATGATACTGCTCAGAACACCATATGCACTTCCGGGGATCAATGCAGGATCAGCCGCATGCAAGATTAGTGCCCTGCCCAGTGGACTAACTCTCCAGCCCCAGTTTCATACTTCTTGGTTAACAAGAGCGGAGGAGGGAAACTGGGGACTGAGGCTCCCAGAACCATGCCACGGGACTCCGTGCCAGGCTGTGGGGCGGACGAGAGCCCTCCCCACCCCAAGGGACCCAGCCCCCGGCAGCAGACCTCCACTACTCAGCCACCGCCAGGCTGCTTTCTGGATGCTCAGGCCGAGCCTCACACGTATGTCCCACAGAACACAGATAACGTGGAACTTCGTGACCTTGGACTCTGGACTCAATGGGACCCCGGAACAGAGATCCTCTGCCTGCATCCCCCAGTCTCTGGTGACTCAGGGATCACACTCATAAGCCACACCCTGCCAGCACCAGATAATCTCCTCATCGGCCACCCTCCAGAACTCAGGATGCTCCTCCCAGATGCGAGTATAAAAGGAAGCTCCCAGAACCATGCCACCAAACTCCGCGCCAGGCTGTGGGGCAGATGAGAGCCTTCCCCACCCTTAAGGGACCCTGCCCCAGCAGCAGACCTCCACTACCCAACCACCGCCACACTCCAGGCCACTTTCCGGACACATAAGACACTTCCTACCCATTTTCCACAATTACTACACCATATCTGATGGGGTTCAGACAGAAGGCAACAAATCATAGAGAAAAATAAAGAAATATATGCCTCTCTGAGAGCCCGGCAAGCTACCTATAGTATCTCGCCTGCATGGGCAGAGCCTGGCAAGCTCCCCGTGGCGTATTCAATATGTCAAATACAGTAACGACAACAGTTCTCATATTCCTGACCCTGAAAGAGCCTCCAATTGTTGGGAAAAGAAGAGTAAGAAGAAGCTGCTAAAATCTCAAGTCTGGGAGGAATAGAGACATTACTGGCACCCACTCAAGTAATTCGACCATCAACGGGATGACAGTGACACAGTGATACAGGTTTGCAGTTTGAGACCACACCTGGCTGTACTCAGGGGTTACTCCAGGCTTTGTGTTCAGGGATCACTCCTGGTGGACCATCTGCAGTGCTGGGAGTCAAATCCAGGTCAAGTGTGTGTGAGGCAAGCATCTAACCCCCTGGACTATCTCTCCAACTCTCATAACCCCTGTTTTTGACAAAGACTTAGGGAAACTAAGCCACTTGCCAGAGCCAATAAGTAAGCACTGAGGTACGGCCCCCTGAAGGTCTGAGCCCAAATCCTGGAGATGCCGTGACCCCAGGGGGGAGCCTTTCAAGCACCCCTCCCTGAATATCCTGGCAACTTCCAAAGCCAGATGTCTCCCTTCCTGAGGACTCCCTGGGGCTTTGACCCAGTGGCCCAGGAACTAGCCAGGGTGTGCAGGACAAATTCCAGTAATGGAAAGAGAATAGATTCCAAATCAAAGAAACATTCCCCAGCAGCCTCTTTCTCTCATAGATTGGGGCAAGGGGGTGGGGGGAGGCCTCACACCCAGTGGCGCTCAGGGGCTACTCCTGGCTCCCAGCTGGGGAATCACTGCACAAGGCCAGCACCTTGGCCCCTGGCTATCTCGGGCCCTCTCAGAGATGTGCTGAGTGACCTTTACTTGTAGGAAAGCCTTTCTAAGGATCCATCAAGCCCAGAGACCCGAGGCGTGCGATAAGTGTGTCTACATACAAACTGGAAACATCCTCACGGCCACAATGGAGAGGACAGCAGGGTCAGCGAGCACCTCTCCAGCGAGGGGGCCTCCCATTAGCCCCAACACCAGGCGTTTCTCCGTTCCTCCTGGCAGTGATGGCTGGCTCCTGTCCTCCTCACTCAAGAGGGTCCCAGAGGCTCCTGTTTGTTCCGACCTTCACCCACAGGCGCCTGGCAGTGAGAGTAGGGTGCTCTCCCAGTGAGGGGAGCCTGTGGACAGTTTTCTCCAGCCTGCTCCTCCCCCTTTCCTGCCATTTCTCGAAAATCACCACTTGGTGGCGCTAGCACTCCATGCGACTCGGCCACGCCCAGGCAAACTTGGGAGGGGTGGCGGGAGGCCCTGCCCTTAGTCAGTTGCCTTAACATCAATATCACTCTTTTGCTCTTTCCAAACATCAAAGAGCTTCTAGGTAGGGGGAGAGATCTTTCTAGCTGCCCTGAGCGGTGAGCGACTTCACAGTCAAGAAAACCCATCAGAGGGTTGGAGCGATAACACAGAGAATAAGGCATTTGCCTTACACGCGGCCAACACGCCGTCGACCTGGGTTCGATTCCCATCATCCCATATGGTCCCCAAGCACACCAGGAATAATTCCTGAGTGCATGAGCTAGGAGCAACCTCTGTGCATTGCCGGGTGTGACCTAAGAAGTAATAATAAAAATAATTATTCTTATTATTTATTTATTTTTGCTTTTTGGGTCACACCTAGGGATGCACAGGGGTTACTCCTGGCTCTGCACTCAGGAATCACTCCTGGCGGTGCTCAGGGAACCATATGGGACGCTGGGAATCGAACCCGCGTTGGCCGCGTACAAGGAAAACGCCCTACCCGCTGTGCTATCGCTCCAGCCACATAATAATAATTTTTTTTAAATAAAGAAAACCTATCAGAAAATGGGCTGGAGAGATAGTGCAGAGAGGAGGGCACTTGTGGCCAGCATCCCATATGGTCCCCCGAGCATCACCAGGAGTAATCCCTGGGTGCAGAGCCAGGAGTGACCCCTGAGCATCGCCAGGCGTGGCCCAAAAATGAAAAGAAAAGGAAGGAGAGGAAGGTAAAAAGAAAAAAAAGTTAAAAATTGACAGAGAAGAAACAAACCCCGCTTCCACCTCTGAGACGTTCCTCTCTGTAACCGTTTGCGTGACTGGAATCACTTTAGTACACTGCGGCCTGAGACAGGACCTCTGACAAGGTCAGGGTCCTCGCTCCACCCTTATCCCCTGCTCCCACCTTCACTGCCTAGACCCTCCAAAAGAAGGGTCACACTCACCTTCGCAAACTCACTCATGGGACTGAGAGAAGCCGCTGAACTCTGTCTCACAGGGTGTGCTCAGAGCACTGCTTTTCACCGGGGACAACACCCTCAGCGCAGCACCCAGGCACAGGCAGCTACTTGTCGCTACGAGGCCAATCAGATGTTCGATCCCCAGCACAGCCGGCACACACACAAGTGGGCCTCAGAGCTGGGACGCCCCCTCCCAGTGGGCCTTCTCCCCCAGACTCCTAATGCCTCTAGCCCCAAGGAAGGCCTCAGAGGTCTCCTGACTCTGGGCAGAGATAGGAGAGAAGAGGACCCAGATCACCCCGACTTGGCATCTCTGCAGAAGGAAAATCATCAATGTCAGCCAGCCCGACTCCCTCTGACACGGGCCTCGGTCACATTCAGGGGCCCCCTTCCCTGCTGAGGTGGTGTTCAGGAGAGCAAAGCCCCTCATCTTTCCCATTATCTCTGGATGGCCACAGCCCGCCTGTCAGGGCCCCTGCCCTCCTGAGGAACCTGGGACAGGGGATCTGGCCTGGGAGGGTTTCTGTCGAATGCCCTCATCCTCTTGGCCCATCAGCCTGCAGGCCCTAGAGGGTGTCCCAGCTCCCTTCAGCTCCCTCACCACATCCCCTCACACAGGTCACTCCTGTCCCAATGTCCCCCCTCCCCTCCCATACACAAACCGGCTCAAAGAACACAGAATACTGCAGAATGGAGTAACATACAGAAGGGTGGGCTGGAATGATAGCACAGTGGCAGGGCGTTTGTCTTGTATGGGGACGACCCGGCCAACCCAAGTTCAAGTCCTCCACCCCTCTCAGAGAGCCCGGCAAGCTACTGAGAGTATCTCGCCCGCATGGCAATGCCTGGAAAGCCACCCGTGACGTATTCGACATGAAAAAAACACAGTAACAACAAGTCTCACGATGGAGATGTTACTGGATCTGCTCGAGCAAATTGATGAACAACGGGAGAACAGTGACAGTGACAGTGACAGTGGCAGAAGAGTAGTAAAACCCAGGTGCCTGCCGCTTGCTCCACAGAGAAACAGAGAGGGAGGGATGAGGTTGAAGAGCGTGTCCGGCTGTTTCTCCTGGGGCCACACCTGGTGGTGCTCAGGAGCCAAACAGGTGAGAATTGCAAGCAGCCATGGGAATGCTAACTCCCTCCACACACTCACAAACACACTATATACACACACTCACACATACACTCATTCACATACACACACACACACACATACGCACACACACACGCATGCACACACACATGCGTGCACACACACACATACACCCCACCCCATAGCCCAGAGCACCTGGCCCCAGTAACACTGCCTCCCCTCCATGTCTTCGTCTGTGCTGGCCCCTGGGCCTGGCCCCTGGCCTTCGCTGACCACTGCTGGCAGGGGGTCTGATGTCTTCCCCAAGACCCTCTAATCCAGGAGCCGCTCCTACCTCCTCCAGTTTGGAAGATGCTGGAATCAGGACTCAGCAGAACCAGATGGTGCTGACCGACGCCAGGGACTGCAAGCCCACTCGTGAGCACCTGGGCCTTGCCACACCCTGAATTTGCCTGTTCCCCCACCCCTTGCCCCTGCAGGACCGGGAAGGGCCCATTTGCCTGGAGGTGCTTTGGCTGGCGGTTGAGCCGGGTCCCACACAGGGCCAGCGGAGAGGAGCAGCTTTGGGCAGCCGTGGTGGGGACCTGCCTTGGCCAGCCCTAGGGCACCCGGGCTGGGCGCTGCTTCTCCTCCTGCACCTCGGGCCCTTCCTGGAAGACCGGCAGAGGCACCTGCAGACCCCGACTCCCGCAGCCATGGACAAGCTCCGCCTGCTCTTCCAGCACTTCCAGGCCAGCTCGGAGTCGGTGATGAACGGCGTCTGCCTGCTGCTGGCCGCGGGCACCGTCAAGCTCTACGCCTCCCTGGATGTCCACTGCCCCTGCCTGGCACACTACAACGCGGCCTATGGCCTAGGCCTGCAGCTGGCGCCGCCCCTGGCGCTCTTCCTCTGTGGCCTCCTGGCCAACCGGCAGTCCGTGCTCATGGTGGAGGAGTAGCGCCGGCCGGCGGGGCGCCGCCAGAAAGACCCGGCATGATCAGGTGCGACCCCACACTCCCCCAGCACCCCAGGGCCCTAGTTTGCACCTGCACCAGCTGCACGGGCTCTTCCAGGTGCATCCCAAGCCCCCAACACCACCACCCCTGCAGCTTTATTAGGGGCTCCCCCCACCTACTCACCCTCACAAACATGGCCAGGTCATCGCCCTAAAACCACGAGGTCCCCTCCACACTCTGCAGTGGGTACTGCAGCCATCTTCTTATGGAGGGAGAGGGGGCCCACCCCAGCAGTGCACAGGGCTGACTCCCGACTGTGTTCAGGGATCACTCCTGGTGGTTCTCAGGAGATCTTATGGGGTGCCGGGGATCCAACCCCGGTCTGCCGCATGCAAAGCAAGCACCGTACCTTCTGTACTATCCCTCTGGCCCTGCTTGTTTGTTGGTGGGGGGGACCCCATTAGTGCTCAGGGCTTGCTCTTGGCTCTGTTCTCAGAGATCACTCCTGCCTGGCAGGCCTCGGAGAACCATATGGGGTGCCGGGGATTGAACCTGGGTCAGTAATGTGCAAGGCAAGTGCCCTCCCTGATGTACTATTGCTCCAGGCACTGCATCCATTCCCTGACACACCCCAAGTGTGGAACCTCTCGGCCTCTGGGAAACACTGGCCATGCCGCCCCCACCTCCAGCTCTGTAGCTGTCCTCAGAGCTGTGGTCTCGTGACTTTGGTTTGGGTATTTTGGCAGTGCTGCTCCTAGCTCGGTGCTCCAGGGTCACTCCTGGGGCTGGGTCTCCCATGGCCTCAGTTCCCCACTCCTCTCTGGCCAGGTATATGTGCTCCTCCGTGCTGCAGAGAGAGCTGGCCGCCCCGCTCGTCTGGATCCTGCTGACCCTCCTGGACGGCAAGTGCTTGGTGTGTGCCTTCAGCTGCTCTGTGGACCCCGTGAAGTTTCTGGACTTTGCCAACATGACCTCCAGCCAGGTGCAGCTCTTCCTGGCCAAGGTGCCCTGCAAGGAGGATGAGCTGGTCAAGGACAGCCCGGCCCGGAAGGCCGTGTCCCGCTACCTGCGGTGCCTGTCACAGGTCATTCAGCCTGCCCTCCCTGGGCCTGGGTGGGTGTGGGGACTGAGCAGGGACAGCGATGTCCTGGGGACCCTCCTGCTGGAGACACACAGGCAAGGAACGAGAGGGTCCTGGGGGGTTCCCGTTCAGGACGGGGGTGGGAGGCGCGGGCTCTATGCCATGCATGTCGACATCAGGTGTCCACCCCCTCAGCCATGCTCCCAGGACACTGCAGGAACACAGCTCTGTGTTTGGGGAGGGCCAGGAGGGCTGCCAGCTCGCGGCCATCACTCAGGGGAGCAGGAAGGGGAGGCCACACAGTATCAGCTCCAGCATCAGATTCTTCAGAGTTGCCCTCACCCTCCGCCAGATGGCTGCTCCCCGGCTGTATCCTGTGCGACTGCCACCTTAGCTCTCAGCCAGAACCTCAGTTTCCAGAGCACCCAAGTTCAGATTAGGGGTTCCTTTCTCTGAACTCCCATGCCCCTTGTAGATCCGTCCATGGGACACTTAGACATGGCAATATTTCTGCTGCTAAAGTGAGCAAAGACTGGGGTCCATTATCTCCATCAAAATACAGGACAGGGCATGCACAGATGGGAAGATACATATGACCCAAAAGCTGGATGAAAAGGTGAATGGACATTGAGGCGGTGTGGGTGGGTGGGTGTGTGTGGCATGGTTGGTTGGATGGATGGCAGATGGGTGGATGGGTAGATGGATGGATGGGCAGGAGTGCAGGAAAGGCAAAACTCAGGCTTTCAGCTGAGGCTCTAATTAAAAGATTAACAAGAGGAAAATCATGCAATAGAAACCTAAAGCAAAGAATGCCATTAAAAGCAATGACTTGGGGCTGGAGTGATAGCACAGCGGGTAGGGCGTTTGCCTTGCATGCGGCCAACCCAGGTTCGATTACCAGCATCCCATATGGTCCCCCGAGCACCACCAGGAATAATTCCTGGGTGCAGAGCCAGGAGTAACCCCTGTGCATTGCTGGGTGTGACCCAGAAAGAAAAAAAAAGCAATGACTTGAAATTCTGGCTTCTGTAGTATCTTCAACAAAGAGTGGCGCCTTCAGAGAACAGACGAGACCAAAGAGAGCAGCTCTGGGTTTTGAAGGGCAGAAACTGCGAAGGCAAATGCACCAGAGAAACTAGTGGAGTGGTTTCTCTTTTGCTTGCAGAGTAGTGGGTGTTTAGGGTCATGCCTGGCAGTGTGCTGGGACCATTCCTCACTCTGTGCTCAGGAGCAACCCTTGGTGGTGCTCAGGGGACTAGAGGTGGTGCTAAAGTTCAGAGTCAAGTTAGCCACGTGCAAGGCAAGTGCCCTGACCACCCTTCCGCCCCACGAGATTCTGCTTCAGTAAGAATTTCCGGGAGAATTTACTACAACCTGACTCGAGGCAGAAACGGGGAAAGGTAGAACTTTTTCGATATTTGCTGCTTTCTAACCATCTCTGAGATATTTTGCTTGGATTTGGGTTTTGGTTTTTGGTTGGGGACCTCCCTGGAGGTGCTCAGGGGCTCTTCACAGCTCAGTGCAGGGGTCACTCCCAGTGTACCTGGTGGGCATGCCGGGGTCAGACCTAGGCTCCCACTGCAAGGCATTTGCTCCAGCCCATTCAGCGATGGTTGGGGAATGGGGTGATGGTTAGGGCATGGGTGATTATTGGGGAATGGGGTGATGGTTGAGGGATGGGGTGATGGTTGAGGGATGGGGTGATGGTTGGAAACGGGGCGATGGTTGGGGGATGGAGGATGTTGGGGGATGGGACACTGGTCGGGGGATGGGTGACTGTTGGGAAATGGGGTGATGGTTTGGGGATGGGATGATGGTTGCGGATAGAGGACATTTGGGGGATGGATGATGGTGGGGAAGGGGATGCTGGTTGGGGAATTTGTTCATGGTTGGGAATGGGCGATGGGGTGACAGTCAGGGGCTGGGTCGATGGTATTGAGACAATGGTTGGGGGAGAGCTGACCAGAGAGGAAATATGATGGGCAGATCGGGGAGGGATGATTGACTAGATGAACGAATGGGAGGATAGGGATGGACGGGAGGGTGGGTGCAGGTGGTTAACAGGAGGGATGTTCCATGGGCAGATGCAACCATCTGCAGAAGGGCAGGCGGGAACCCTAATGGAAAGACCGTGGACACTCAATCACTGCCCACTTGTTCCCCCACCCCACCCCATCTTGCTTGCCTCCCCACAGGCCATGGGCTGGACCATCACCCTGCTGCTCATTATCCTGGCCTTCCTGGCGCGCTGCCTGAGGCCCTGCTTCGACCAGACGGTCTTCCTGCAGCACAGATACTGGAGCAACTACGTGGACCTGGAGCAAAAGCTCTTCGACGAGACGTGCTGCGAGCATGCGCAGGACCTGGCGCACCGCTGCGTGCTGCACTTCTTCCAGAGCATGGATAGCGAGATGCGGGCGCGGGGCCTGCACCGGCCCACTGACCACCCGCCAGCCCAGCCCCGAGACCTGCCCGAGCCCCTGGACGGCCGGGCACACCTGCGCGCAGTCTCCAGCCGCGAGCAAGTGGACCGCCTCCTGAGCACCTGGTGCACCAGCAAGTCGCCCCTTGCCTTGCGGGCGCCGCGGGACACTGCGGGGGTGGCCTCAGCCACCGCGCCCACTGCTGCCCCTGACTTCACCCCAGCTCTGAGGTAACCCCAGCAAGCTGTGCCCTGGGTTCCTCTTGAAAATGAAAGGACTGATTCGGGCCTCTTGCTGCCACTGCATGTGAAGTTATCTGCTTCCTGACCTCAGCACTTTCTGCTTCCCCTCCTCCCCCACCCCCATCCCTCTGTCTGGGTTTTGGGCCATACCCAATGGTGCTCAGGACTTCCTCTTAGCTCCGTGCTCAGGATCACTCCTGCTCCTGCTAGGCTAGGGGGACCTTATGGGGTGCCACGGATTGAGCCCCGGTATGAAGTATGCAAGGCAAATGCCCTTCCTGCTATCCTGTCTCTGCAGCCTCTTTCCACTTTCAAAGTGCCCCATTTCCTTCAGCCAAGGACCACCAAGGCAGAGGGCCAGTTCTGTGCCCTGACACCTGAGAGCTCCTCAGCCCTGCCTGCCCCGCCCCCCAGACCAGCCCCAACCCCAAAGCCTGAGACCAGCCTCTGTGTCCAAGGCTGCCTCTTCCCCAGGGCATACCCAGGGAGTCCTGCTCAGAGGTTAGCACCCTTGTGGGGGTTTCCCCGGGCATGAGGGATGGATCAGAGCTGGGAATCAGCAGGGGGTGGGCTCAGGGGATTCCAGAAAAGCTGCTGCTTGAGAACCTTTGGGCCACAAGCCAGGCCAGAGCCGCAGTACAGCAGGGATAACACTTGCTTGGTATGAATGACCCCAGTTCTACTCCTGGCATCCCATATGGTCCCCTAACCCCTGCCAGAAGTGAGCTCTGAGCACTGCTGTGTTCTGCACACACACACACCCCAACACCATTACCAAAATAAAAGCACACACACACTCACAAAAAATATCTCTGGACCCATTTGTGAGTACGGGATATGGGATATGGTTCAGGGAAAAGAGTCCTGGGAACATCAGTGTTGAACTCTGCTGGGAAACCAGCATTCAGCCTCTGCGGTTCAGGCAGGAAGGACTGGGGCAGATCTGGGCTCCATCCCCCCTCCCCCTCCCTGATGAATGACTCACCACAGGTAATCACATAGGAAATCACACACACACACACCACATGTACACACATATCACACACACGTACCACATGGACACACATACCACATACACTACATGGACACACATACAACATATATCAAATGAACACACATAAACACATGGACACACATGCCATACACATGCAACACATACTACAGGTACATAAAAACATTCCTCATGTACATGCAATAACCACATACATATACATACCATATATACACACATAAATACATGTATACAGACATATCACACACATACACATACAACACACACCACATGTATATACTCACACACCTACCACACACACGACACAAATCACATAAACACACACATATATACCATAAACCACACATACCACACACACAACACCACATTTCCACATTCACATGAATATTACTCTCACAAGGAAATCTCACGCACACATACCACCACCACATACTCATATACACACACACACCACTCACAGCCAGGAAATATCTATAAAGCCTCATGCACACGCGCGCACTTGTGCACGCACACACACACACACACACACACACACTCCTGCATACACATACATCCAGCAATTGCCCCCTTCAGCACTGTGCAGGCTGGGGTCACCCCAGGTTCTGGTTCCTGGGGCTCAGGCTCCTCCATATCGGCCATCTCTGCTCTGCTGGGCTTAGTCTGCCAGATATTCCTGGCAGCGCGGCCTCCTCCACCCCATCTATCCTGCTTGCAATCAGGACATGCAAATGTTCCATGAGTCCCTAGGGTGGGGCAAGATTTCAGCTAAGAGTTGATAGGAATTGGGCGGTGAGGGACCAGGGAGGCTTGGAGAGGTCTGAGGTCTTCACAGATAAGCGCCCGGTCCTGGGCATGGAGGAAGTTCCGTGACCCATTTAAGCTGCAAGGAAGCGCAAGTGGGCAGGGAAAGGTCACGAACGCCGACAAGCACCCTTGAATTCTTACGCTGTGCACTTAGGTGGCACTTCCGGCACAAAAGATCCCATGCCAGGGAGCAGGCAGGAGTTAATTCAAGATGAGGCTTGGTTTCAGGAAGCCCACTGCCTCATAGAGGGATGGAGATGGGTTTGGGAAGAATTAGAACCCAGAGCGAAAGGCGGCAGCGAGAGAACTGAGGCCAGCCATGAGCCCCAGAGGTTTAGCACAGGGGGCCGGCGGTTAGGAGACCCCAGACCCACCTGGCATTGCATGGTCCCCGGAGCACCACCAGGAGGAACACCAGAGCAGAAACAGGACTAGTCCCCAAGCACTATCAGTGTGGCCCCCAAATCAGGGAAAAAAAAATCTTTGATCTGGGGACTCAGGGGAGGGTTGATTTGAATCTTAGAAAGAAAAAAGAGGGTTTTTGTTTGTTTTTAACAGTGTTTTAAGTTTTGTTTTGGACCACTCTTAGCAGTGTTCAGGACCTGCTCCCAGCTCAGTGCTCGGGGCTTGTTCCCAGGGGTGTCAGATCACAGCTGGGGGCTCCTCTGAGCTGTCTCCCCTTGAGTTATCTCCCTGCCCCAGTCTTTTCTTTACATTTCCACAGCCCTGCACCCAGGTCTATTCTGGCTGGGGATGTTGGGCTTGGGGATTTTGGGGGGTCTTTTTGTTTGTTCATTTGTTTGTTTGTTTGGGTGGTGGGAAGGATTTGGGTGTTGGGCCATACCCAGCTATACTCAGAGGTTATTCCTGGCTTTTCACTCAGGAATTACTCCTGGAAGCGCTCAGAGGGACCATATGGGATGCTGGAAATCGAACCCAGGTCAGCCGCGTGCAAGGCAAGCGCTCTCCCCGCTGGAGACACTTTCCAAGTTGAGGGTGTTTTTGCAATGCCTGGGAAGCCTCCACTTGGCCGTGGTCTTGCACCCTGTTCACCAGATGTGTGAGAACAGGAGCTCCCTGAGGTTTGCACACCTGGTGGTGGCCGCACACTCCAGTGACAGAGCCAGAAGGTGCTTGTCTGCACTGTGCTGAGACAGCCCCCGTGGCTGTGTCCACAGGAAGCCCACAGAGTAGAGCAGCCGCCTCTGGGGTCAGTGTCGGGGCCTGAACTCAAGGCCTCATACTCCCAAGTCCTCCCACTGAGCTCATCCCAGTTCCGGGACAAAGTTTGGACAAGTGGAGAGAGATGAAGGGGAAGGGGACAGGGCCATTCAGCCACAGGCATGGAGGGAACAGGCCGCAGCGGGGCAGCACGGACTTCCAAATGCACCCAGAGGATTGCTGGCCCGCCTGGAGGGAGCCCTCACTGCCCCTCACAGCCCAGCGGGGAGCCAGGTAGGACAGGAAGGTGCAGTCCCACCTGACACCAGTGAAGGGTCCTGCCCCAGGGCTGAGGTGCCACTCCAGGGCCCATGGAAAGACCACTGAGCTCTGTGACAGCAGACCCCGTGTCCTGGACACCCCTCGAGGGCATCCCAACCTCTGCAGACCCCAGAGGACATGCTTTCAGAACTCCGGGTGTCTCAGCCATCATCCCTTTGTCCACCTCTGCTGCCCAGTCCAGGAAGGAAACCAGGTCACTGCACTTGGGAGTGAGGCACATCAGTGACCGGGCAGCCCTGCTGACAGAGGTGCCTCCATCCTGGGAAGAGTTAGGTGCTGAGACAGGAAGTGAGGGTCCCCAGTTATGAGGAAGTGGCTCCAGAAAGCACCAGGAGAGAATGGATTTGGTGGGGGGGCGTGAGAGAGACAAAAGGGCGGGACATGCTCGGGAACCCCGAGTGTCATCCAGAGCCAGGGCCAAGAGGGCTTGTTCCTACTCTCCGCATTTGCTCTCCCCACACGCATGTGCCCCTGGCCGTGGAGGTTCAAGCTGACCCGACGGTGGGCACCAAGGCCCCAGGGGTGGGCAGAGAAAGAGCAGGGAACGCTGCGAGAGAGGGGGTGGGCTTCTGAGCCAGACTCAGTCCTGGTCCCACTAAGCCTGCAGCAGAGGCAGGAGTGGTACGGGGTGTGGGGAATATTGGAGGCATTCCTGCTCAGTGCCCCAGTAATCATGCCCTCCCCCCGGGTGTCCAGGGAACAGAGGGCAGCTGCCAAATCCTAAAAGGCAAATGTTTATGCAGCCTGGCAGCCCGTCTCGCTGATGACCGCTGCCTCTGCCACCACGTGGATCTGGGGGTGCGCCCAGAGCTGCAGGTGGGCCGCCCACCCAGGCTCACCCAGGCAAATAGGGCATTTCCCTGCGGGTCTGGCCACTCCCCGGGGGCCCCCTTTGCATACTGCTTTTCCTGGCTTGCTTGGCTTCTGGGAGTCAAGGGGCCCCCCAGCATCCGAGTAACTGTGTGTCTCCCTGTTTTCTGCCCACATGCAGCAGGGCCTTGGAGATGCTGGAGAGGACAGAATCAGGCAGGTCAAGACCCCCCGGGAGAAGGGAGAAGGGGACCCCGAATCCTCCTGATCTCCAGAACCAGAACTCACGACTCTTACCTGCAACAGCAGCTCTATGCTTTTATGACCTGATTAAGGTCCTGGGAGTGGGGAGTCACTCCTGGCTGCTTCGGGGGAACCCCAGGAATCCCAACCGTTCTAAAGAGAACCTTGGAGGTTCTGGAGAGCTCGTACGGGGACTAAGGCACTTCTTTGCCTTGCATGCATGCAACTGACCTGTTTGGTTCCCAGCACCAGACCTGGTGCCCTAAGCACTGCCAGGGGTCACTCCTGAGCACAGAGCCGGGAATAGCCCCCAGAGCACTACCGAGTATGATTTCCCCAAAAAAACATACTAAGACAGGTAGGAGGCCAGACTCAGAGCTATGGCGCTGGAGCAGAGGCTGGAGCAGAGCAGTGCCTGGGGCCAGAGCCAGAGGGTCCTCTGGAAGCTGGCCAGGGCACATGGGTACCCTGCTCAGGTCCCAGAAGTCAACCCCCCCAACTCCCTGATATTCAGCCTCCCATCAGACCATCCCCAACAGAACAATGGGGAAGACAACCTGGGGGTGAAGAAAAGTTCTTCAACTATTCAGTGTAAAACCAAGTCAGTGAGACATTTGAAATTTATTTTTTTTGCTTTTTGAGTCACACCCAGCAATGCACAGGGGTTACTCCTGGCTCTACATTTAGTAGTTACCCCTGGTGGTGCTCAGGGGACCATATGGGATGCTGGGAATCAAACCCAGGTCAGCCGCGTGCAAGGCAAACGCCCTACCTGCTGTGCTATTGCTCCAGCCCCTGAAACTATTTTTTACCACTGATTCAAGATTTCAAACTGCCTGAAGAATTGGACTGGAGTGATAGTACAGTGAGTAGGACACTTGCCTGCCACGTGGCAGAACTGGCATTCCTTCCATAAGGGATGAGCACCGCCAGGAGGGATTCCTGAGTGCAGAGCCAGGAGAAAGCCCTGAGCATCGCTGGGTGTACGCCCCCTCACCACAAAGGAAGGAAGGAAGGAAGGAAGGAAGGAAGGAAGGAAGGAAGGAAGGAAGGAAAGAAAACAACAGCACGAAAGTTAACAGGCAAGTTGTGATGGGCTCAGAAGCAGAACTCAGGGCTCGCTGGTATGAGGCTTGGAGTTCACACCCCAGCACCACACACGCACCACACACACACACACACTCTCTCTCTCTCTCTCTCTCTCTCTCTCACACACACACACACACACACACACACACACACACACATGATTCTAGGGCTCACCCTTTTCAGTCAATAACTGTAATAAAGTCCTCGTGAATCTCAGAATAATACAATTCAACCACTTCTATAATTTTACTTTATTGATTTACGGGGGGGGGGGGGCGGTGGATAGTGACTGGCGCAGTGCTCAGAGCTATTCCTAGCTGCTCAGGATTGCTTCCTGGTAGAGTGCTTAGGGAACCATGCTTGGTGACAGTGACTGACCCTGGGTCAGCCAGATGCAAAGCAAGTGTCTAATGCCTGTACCATCTTCCTGTCCCTGTTGCTGTTATTGACAAATCATGTTGACGCTAGAAATCGCAGCAAACATCTGAGGCCAGTGCTGGTGCCCCTTAGCCCATGTGGGTGTCTCTGAGCACTGCCCCTTCCCTGAGTGCCAGCCTCTCCCCGTGGTTTAGTCCCGTGTCAGGCGCATGGCGCTGCCACAGATGTCCAGGGCGGCCATCTCTGTGGTGGGACCCTTCTCCCACTCTCCAAGGGAGCCCCCAACAAAGTCCTCCAGCAGTCACCAGCTTTAGGATCCCTGGAGCCTTTAGCCTGTTGCAGGCCAAGGGGGACAACTGTACTCCCAGCTCTGAGCTGAGCTTTCCACCCAGACCAGGACAGGAGAGAAAGAGCTGAACCACTCCCTGCCCTGCCCTCAAGCCCAGCTGCCACCTAGCCAGGTCCAAACCCGTTTCTCTACCTCCTACCTTGTGTATCTCTCCCCAAGTTCGTCCACCCATCTCAGCACTGTCCACAGGGTCATACCCCGCCAGGGCTGGCACTGGCCGGACATGGGGTGCCCAGCCCCTGACTGTTTTGTCAGCAGCACAGACTTGACCCCCCACGGTGGGCACGTGCCCGCAACACATGCTGCACCTCACAAAGGCCCACGTGGGTGGTGCTCTCCAGGACCTCGTCTGCGATCTCATCCGGGATCTCATCTGGGATCTTGTCTGGAATCTCGCCTGGGATCTTGTCCAGGATGGCCCAGAGAGGCAGATCTGACCTGCTTTTCAGGCATGGCATGCTGTCCCTTTAACACCAACCCCGCAGCCCTTTCACTCTTCCCTCTTTCATCTGCCCATCACCCCTGCCCAGGTCCCGGTCTGCATCTGTAGAGATGCCAGAAGCCCAGGGTCCAGGTGTGGAACCCACAGCCCCACCGCCTTAGCTTTTGGTCTGGGGCCATTGAGGCGAGAGTGGAGCCAGCAGGGGCTGTGTGGGCGCTGGGCAGAGAGGCTCCTCCCAGGTTCGAAATCTCTGACTCCAGAGCCTGGGCTTTTCCTCTATGCATGTCTCATTCTCAGTCTCTCTACCTCCACGTCGATCCTTACTGTGCTCAGGGCCACCACCACCATTATTGCCTTCTCCATGGCCCCATCTCCACCACCACCATCCCTTCCACAAAGAGGACCATTCCCACCACCTCCAGCTCCATCCCCACCTCCAGCATCTTCTTCATCACCAACTCCATCCTCACCTCCATCTCCATCCCCACCTCCATCTCCATCCCCATCACCACCAGTTCCATCCTCAACAGCAACACACCATCCCACCACCTCCACCAGCCCCACCATCACCTCCATCCTCACCCCCACTGCCAGCACCATCTTCCCACCATCAGTCCCCCGCCCCCTGCCACCACCATTATCACTCCCAGCCCAGCAACCCTCACAACCAGCAACCCACCAGCACACAGAGACTGTGTGACCTGGCAGGAGCCCCTGAGACCCACAGACAGCAGAGCAGGCTGCTTCCCTTGCTCCCGCCGGGGCTGTGCCAGCCTCTCCTTCCACACACGCCTGCCAACCCCCCTGAATTGCTCCCCAGCAGGTGTGGCCCAGGGTTTCCTGGCCGGAGGCAGCTGTAGAGGTAGAGAAAGCAGCCAGAGGCTGGGACAGGGAGGGCCACGCCCTGGGCACCCCCACGCCACCCTCCCACCAGAGTCTCACAGACGCTCCCGCCCCAGCCCCAAGCCACCCGTCTCTGCCATGCCGTGGGTGCCCAGGGGGCTGCTCGAAGGGCCAGCGCCGAGGTGAGTGGCAGGGGACCACGATGGACAAGTACAGTGGGTAGGGTGTTTGCCTTGTATGCCGCCGACCGAGGTTCGATTCCCAGCATCCCAGATGGTCCCCTGAGAATGTCCAGGAGTAATTCCTGAGTGCATGAGCCAGGGGTAACCCCTGTGCATTGCAAAGTAAAAAATATAAACAGTGACTGGAGAGATAGTACAGCAGGTCTTGCATATGGGTGACCTCTTGTCTTGCATATGGCTGACCTGGGTTTGATCCGGCCACCACATAGGCCAGGGATGATCCTTGAGAGAAAAAAACAAAAAAGGCAAGGAGTCAGTTGGATGTGGGAAGGAAAAAAAAAACCACCCTGCTCAAATCCACCCACCAACTCCCTCCTGGCCCAGGGTCCCACATTCTGAAGTTCCCACCCAGCACTCCTGAGATTTGGGTTCGAATTTTGGTTTGGGGAGTTTGGGAGCAATGGCCGCACCAGTTGTGCTCAGGGGTTACTTTCAGCTTAGTGCTCAGGGGTGGCTCCTGGAGATGGCTGTGGGACCATGCAGAGCAAGCAGTGCTGAGGACTGAACCCCAGGACTCCTGCAAAACCTGCCCCTCAGCTCATCCAGCAAACACGCGTCTCCCAGAACTTAGGTGCTGGTTTTTGTTTGTTTTCCCTCCACCTAAGATTTTTCCCCCCTTAGTTATAAGACCCTGATCATACCCAGCTCAGCGGACTAATTATGATGCCAGGGCTTGAACCCCTGGGTGGCCCTGTACAAGACAAGTGCCCACCCACTATATTATCTCTCAGGCCCCTCAACCTGAGGTCTGAAATAACACCAGAGTTAGCTGGAGCTGGGGTGCGACCTCCTGGGAAGATGAATCAGCCAGGGCAACACAGGGAGAGGCAGAAAGTTTTGCCATCTTCCTGCCATCTTCCTCCCTCCCAGCTGGGGCAGCTTTGCATGGTGGGGTGATCGTCCCACAGGTTGCTGTGCATGGCCCTGACCTACTGAGACCTTACAGTGAAACTGCAGAGTCCCCCCTCCCTCACTCCCACACACCTGCTCCCCACCCTCCGCCCTACCAATTTCCCAACTCGGGGCTGCCATGTACGTCATCAGTCGGCTGGCCCTCCTCTTCTGGAACAAAACGTTCTGAAGCCACCCAGATCCAGCACAGAAGCAAAGCAGAAAGTCGAGGGCACTGCCGAAGGCCTCCACAACCCAGGCCACCTGTCCTGTCCGGGAGCTCTCGGTAAGCAAGTCACCACTTGACCTAGAGCAGTCGGGTTGGTCCTCCCTTCCACCCCTCCTGGTTTTTTTGGAGAAATCTGGAGGTGCCCCTTGCTGTCCTGGGAGGTGGTCTCAGAAGAGGACCTGATCCTCCTCAGTTACCCCCACCAGTGGCCTCTGGAACCATACTTGGCACTTTGCACCCAGAGTCTGTGCTCCTGGGAGCCTTAAAGCCAAGAAGGGCTGAGGCAGAGGGAAGGGTCTGGCGGGCTCCAGCTCTGGCATCCCCACAAACTCCCTTTTCTGGAAAACAGACCCACCCACGTTCCATCAGGATAAGGGATCAGATCTCTCCCCGACAGCAAGTTCAGCCCTGGCCTGTCTGGATGTCTTGGCAGTAAGCAGACGGGGCGCATGTATAAAGAGAGACCCCCTTGGGGCAACTCTGGGTGATACCCTACCTGTCTGCTCTCCACCACACAACCTGATGACTTTGTTTTTACCTTACAAAGATGGAGAGAATGATGGGGAGACAGGGAATAGGAGGTTCCCTAGGGCCTACGGGTGAGCAAAGAATAAGGTCAGCAGAGACGGAAAATTCACTTCACCCACCACCCAAGCCTCCTTAGATTGTGCTCAAAAGGCATGCCAGTGCATCTGAATATTTGCAGTTTGCAGGGGAGGAGGGTGAACCCAGGTCTTCACAGGGAAGAGGCCTGAGCTCTACCTCGAAGCCATATCCCCCACTCCATGCTCCAGATCTTCCTGAGGGTATCTCCTGCTCTTTGCAATGGAGAAAATGGCCCCTTCTGGCCAACCCTCAGAGCTGCCCCTGGGATTCGGGTTCAGAACAGACATTCAGTTTTTTTAAATAATGTGGGAGTACTGTTATTTTGCAGTCATTGATTAAGCTGATTGGTTTGGGCATAAACTACAAATTACTTTTTTTTTTGTATCACCGTGAGATAGAGTTACAAAGCTTTCACACTTGGGACTCAGCCATACGGTGACGGAACACCCGTTCCTCCACCAGTGCACATTTTCCATCACCCACATCCCAGTCCTCACCCTGCCTCTATGGCAGACAATTTCCCCAATACTTTCTCTCTAATTTTGGGCGTTATGTTTTGCTCCAAATTTCCCACCAACATTCAAACCTATCTGCCAGGGGCAGAAGCTAGATAATTTATTTTCCATTGCTCATTTTGAATATCATGAGAGCTGGCATGGCCGCAATTGTAAATGGAAATTTCTAGATTGGAAACGGTTGGGTTCCAAAGACATCTCTGTAGGGCACTCATCCATTTTGGGATTCAATGGGGCCTTTCTGGGCCAGGGCCCTTGGTGCGTTAAGATGGCACCTGGAGGTAAATTGTGAGCATGACTGCCAGTCTCTTGGGCAGGTGGGAACTAGGGGGGGACAGCCTGGGTCCTCTGCCACTATGCGGCCTGGCATAGTCCTGGAACCCGCACAGCTGGGCCTTGCTTGTGGAAGTTTTTGGTCACCGGGATTCCATCTGGAATAGGCGGGGAGAGCACACAAGCTCCGTCCGGGGTGTCCCGGTGAAATTGACTCTGTATGGGGCCCGGAGAGATCTCGGCACTGTGGTTCCTTCTGGGACTTGCTGCTGTGTCTTTGGGCCAGGGCTGTTGACGCGCTAAGATGGCGCCCGGAGGCAAATTGTGGGCCTGACAGCCAGTGAGTAGACATGCTTCTGCCTCCTATAGGCAGACATGCCTTCTGCTTTCCTATAGGAGGTGCCCAGCAGCCACCACCGAGAAGAGGAGAGCCCAGCCCAGCCCTGCTGCCAGGCGCCCACCAGCCTGCACCTCCTAGTGCAGCCCTTGCCCTGACACCATGGCTAACCCCAGCGTCCGCTTCCTGTCATTCTTGTTCAAGAGTAATGATTTGGTGAGCTTAAATGGGCTAGTGGCCCTGGTAACTACAAGTGGCCAGGAGCTCTTCTCCTTGTTTGCCTTCCACTGTCCGTGCACACCAGGCTCGAACTACCAATATGGACGGATAACCATTGGGGGGCCCGCCTTGGTGTTCTTCTTCATCAGCATCTTCCTCAACAAACAAACTAGGAACCTGGTGGCCGAGTGGCGGTGCCACAAGACAAAGAAATGCTCAATCATCACAACCTTCCTCCTCCTAAAGTCCATCCTAGTCCGTGCTCTCGTGGCCCCAGTCACCTGGTTGGTCATCTCCCTGATGCGCGGGGAGGCCTATGTCTGTGCATTCAGCGAGTTCGTGGACCCGTCCTCGCTCACGGCCGGGGACGAGAGCTTTCCTCTCTCCGATGCCACGTGGGTCCTGGCCAGTTTCCCTTGCAGGGAGGGCCCGGCCAACCTGTCTGACTTCCAGGAGGAGGTGAACCGCAGGCTCAAGTATGAGTCTCAGGTAAGGCTCTGCTGATTGATTCTCATCCCTTTCCCTGCGAGGTATGTGTGTGGACGGGTGGGAGAGGGTTGGGGGAGCTCAGTGCCCAGGCGGGAAATGATCCTCAGGAAAACTCCAAACCTGGGTCCCGTAATCAGTGACAGACATGAGGCAAGATTCTTGGTGTGATAAGAATCATTTCCAGTTTCAAATAGGAGAGTTGTGTTCATTTTGGCAGTGCTGGGGGTGGAACCGGTACTCACACATGCAAGGAAAGTGCTCTATCGCTAGGTCATTTTCCCGACTCCTCCAGATAAGAATTTTGATGATTTGGGTTTTGGCCAAACCCAACAGAACTCACAAATGCTTAAAACTTAATGAGCATTCATTTTAGTTAGGGAAGGGGGAGACAGGAAGAGGGAGAGAAACAGTCCAGCGTTCAAGGGGAACAGGTGTAGAGGGGAGAGAGCTGAGGATGCCCCAAGGTCAAAGAAAGGAATCACACATTCCAGCTGGGATGCAGCAGGCCTGGACTGGGAGGTCCCTACTTGATCTCGCAAAGTTCCCACAGACTGCCCCGACTTGAGGTTTTCCATGCTGATAAGAGTCTGTTGCAAGGGGCCAGAGCGATTGTACAACAGTGAGGTTGTTTGCCTTGCACATGGCAGCCTTAATTTGATCCCCGGCATCCCATATGGTACCCAGAGCACCACGGATGTGATCCAAAAAGCAAAAAGAGAAAACAAAACAAAACAAAATGAGTCTGTTGTTAGGATCTTGTCAAGGGCAGAGTTTCGGGGAGTCTTCTTGCAGCTCACCACAGCCTTCAGTCCCTGTTGACGCCTCTCTCTCCTGGACCACCAACCTGTGCCAGCTGGGTCTCAGGGGGCCCTGCCCTGTGCCTTGGGCTGCTGTAGGGCCGGTGATGGTGCAGCGTTGCAGCAGCAGTCTCCAGCCTCTCACACCCGCTCACTCATTTTGGCACCTGGGCCCTGGTCAGACAGTAAGAACCTGGGAAATAAGAACCGAGGCTTCCAACTCTCTCCACCTGCCCACCCGCACAGCTCTGTGGCAAAATCCACTGCTTTAGATCCCATCTTGATCCTGTTGCTTCTGAGACATCCATCGCCTGCTCCCTCCTACCTTCAGCCTTGGCTTCACTCCGAGGGGGCAGAGGGATCAGGGAAGAGTGAAGGAAGCAGCCTGGTGATGGCTGAAGGGGCAGAGAGGAGGCCGGGAAGGGGCAAGGAGGCACTGACCTAGTCTCGGGACATGGCAAACAACAGTTGGGGCTGGGGACACTACTGGGCTAAGGCGCAAGCCTGGCATGCACCTAGCCCATAGGGTTCAATCTGGCACCACACAGTCCCTGAGAACTGCCAGTTACAGGTCTGGAGGCTCCCTGAGCATCCCTGGATGGGGTCCCCGCATCACCAGGGAAGCCTGTTCACCTCCAGCCCCACAGGGTTCGGGCAGCACCACATGCCTCAGGCCCTAAGGTTAAACTGTGAGCCAGGTTGGCTGAAGTATCACCAGTGACCATTGGTCTCAACACACACACACAAAAACACATACACACACACACACACACACACACACATGAATCTACAATAGAGGGGAGGGTGTGAGCAGTCCAGGAGATGGGTATGGAGACATGGGAATGGGATGCCATTGGTCAGAGCTGCACAGGGCCAAAAAAGGAGCGATACCCACCCCAGGGAGCATTTGAGACAAGCATGAGGCAATTTTCCAGCAAGGTAGAGGGTGAGGAGAAAGCAGCATGGGGGTGCTCCCAGAGGGTCCCTGGGAGGTGGCATGAGGCTGATCCTGGCAGTCTGAGCCAGACTTGGTGGACTGAGATGTGGGGAATAGGGAGGCCCTGGGGAGGAGGGGAAGGAAGCAGGAATCTGCCAAATTAAAGCACAGAGCAAGTGCCGCTTGGGAACGCTGGTTTCTCCTTCGGATGCAGAATTTGCAGATGCAGAGCCAGCTGGCTTGGGTGATGAGGGTCAGCCTCACCCCAGCCGCTCTGGACCCCCTCAGCTGCCCCTTTCTCTGATCGGCCGTCTGTGTCTCAGCACTTAGGGTGGCTGCTCATCTTCTCGATGGCCATCCTGCTGTTGGTCATCAAGTTCTTCCAGTCCTGTGGCTCAAAATTTGGCTACCGCCAGGAGGACTACTTGACAAGCTACCTCGCCAATGAGGAGCGGCTCTTCCAGCGCACGGCTGAGGTGCACTCACTCGTGATGGCAGCCAACAACGTGAAGCGCTTCTTCGGGTTCGTGGCGCTCAGCCAGAGGGACAAGGCACTGTTGGCCAAGTTCCCCGAAAAAGGCACCCACCTGAAGCTACAGTGGGACAACATCACTGGCAGTTACCTGTTCCAGAAGAAGCTGGGTATCCCCCTCTACAGCCGCCTGCATGAGTGGGCCCAGAGTCCAAGTGGCAAGGCCAGGGTCATCAACATGGAGATGGCGCCCCTGCTCCACCACCCAGAGCCCCATCTTACTGCCAGCCAGACCCCCGACCCCAGCAGCCCAATCCTTCCACCTGCACCGCTGGCTCTGGGGGAAGAATGAGGTTCAGAGGTAAGGGGTGCAGAGGAGAAGGCAGCAGACCCATCTGCCCCTGAAGGACAGGCCTGTGGACTTGAAGAAACGCTGGCTTCACAGGCAGGAGTGCTGGATGCAAAACGCCAGTAGCAAGTTTTCCCGAGCACCACCCGGGAGTGACTCCTGAGCACAGCCCCAAATAGAACCCCGGCAGCAGAAAACTTCCAGAACCCAACTGCCACCATGCTCAAGGCCACTCTCCACACACTCGAATGAGCCTCACCCAAGTGGGAACCGGCAGGAAAACCTAGGTATGCGGGACCTGTGGCTGAGATCGCCAAGCTCACTTGGATCAATCCTGGGCCTCCTCCCCCCAGCTCCCCAGTTTTCCAGTAGCTTGGCAGTCACACCCACAAACTGCCCCTGACAACATGTAATCTCATCAATGGCCAAGATCCAGAGCCTACAAACTAAAGTTCCTGGTAGAGAGAGTCTGAGAATTTCCTAATGCAGCTGCTTGACCTCTAATACTCTAGCCCACTAACATACCAAAAGTAGACACATTTGTTTGGTTTGAACACACTTACTTGTATTCTCTTATAATCGGCCTTAAAAGGCTCCAGAATGAAAGAGAACAACCTTCACACACTTTCCTCATTTGTTAGGAGGGTTCTTGGTGGTGGGATTGGTGTTTGAATATTGCCTGCAATGAAATATTGTGAACTACTTTATGAAAATAAAATATATAAAATTTGTAAGAAAATAATCACCGTATCACTGTCATCCCGTTATTAATCCATTTGTTCAAACAGGCACCAGCAACATCTCCATTCATCCCAGCCCTGGGATTTTAGCAGCCTCTTTTTACTTGTCCTTCCCAACGGTGCCATATTGGAGGCTCTTTCAGGGTCAGGGGAATGAGACCCGTTATTGTTCTTTCTTTTGGCATATTGAGTATGCCATGGGGAGCTTCCAGGCTCTGCTGTGCGGGCAGAATACACTCAGTAGCTTGCTGGACTCTCCAGGAGGGTCGATGAATGTACATACATCTCTGTAAAATAAATAAATAAAGTAAACACTGGCTGGAGAGATAGTACAGAGGGTAGGGCTCTTGCCTTAGCATGTGGCTCACGTAGGTTTGATACCCTGGACCACATATGCCAGGGGTCATCTCTGATCCAAATAGAAGGCATGGAGTCAGCTGAGTATGGGGGTGGAAAAAAACCATCCTGCTCCAAATTCTTTCACTAACGCCCTCAGAGCTCAGGGTTCCAAATTCTGGAGTTCCCACCCAGTAGTCCTGAGATTTGAGTTCTACTATTGGTTTGGTTAGTTTGGGAGACACGGCCGCACCAGTTGTGCTCAGGGTTTGCTTCCAGTTTGGTGCTCAGGGATGGCTCTCGGAGATGCCTGTGGGACCATACAAAGCGAGCTGTGCTGAGGACCGCACCCCAGGACTCCTACAAAACCTGCCCCTCACCTCACCCTGCAAACACATGTCTCCCAGACCCTTAGGTGCTGCTTTTTGTTTGTTTTCCCTCCAACTAAGATTTTGTTGTCCCCCCCACCCCAGTTTTGAGACCCTGATCAGACCCAGCATGCTAAGGGCTTACTCCTGTCTCTGTGCTCAGAACTGACTCCTGGTGAGGCTCAGGGGACTAATTATGATGCCAGGGCTTGAACGCCTGGTTGTGCCTATGCCAGACAAGTGCCCACCTGCAGTATTATCTCTCGGGCCCCTCCACCTGAGGTGTGAAACAATACCAGAGTTAGCTGGAACTGGGGTGCGACCTCCTAGGAAGATGAAACAGCCAGGGCAGCACAGGGAGAGGCAGAAAGTTTTGCCATCTTCCTGCCATCTTCCTCCCTCCCAGCTGCGGCAGCTCTGCATGGTGGGGTGAGCGTCCCACAGGTGACTGGGCATGGCCCTGACCTGCTGAGACCTTACAATGTAAACCGCAGAATCCCCCCTCCGTCCCTCCCACACCCCTGCTCCCCATCCTCCCCCCTGCCAATTTCCCAACTCGGGGCTGCCATGCATGTCATTGGTCGGTTGACCCTCCTCTTTTCTGGAACAAAACTTTCTGAAGTCACCAAGATTCAGCACAGAAGCAAAGTAGGAAGGCGAGGACACCACCGCAGGTCTCCATACCCCGGGCCACCTGTCCTGACTGGGAGCTCTTGGTAAGCACGGCGCCAGTCCTGGGGTGTATGACTTGTCTCAGAGCAGATGGGCCGGTCCACGTTCCCCCCCCCCCGGGTTTTTTTTTTTAGAAATCTGGAGGTGCCCCTCACTGGCCTGGTGTGTGGTCTCAGAAGAGGACCTGGTTCCTCCGCAGTTACCCCCACCAGTGGCCTCTGGAACCATACTTGGGCACTTTGCACCCAGAGTCTGTGCTCACGGGAGTCTTAAAGCCAAGAAGGACTGTGGCGGAGGTAGGGGCCTGGCGGGCTCCAGCTCTGACATCCCCACAAACTCCCTTTTCTGGGAAACAGATCCACCCACGTCCCATCAGGATGAGGGGTCAGATCTCTCCCCGACAGGAAGTTCAGCCCAGGCCGGTCTGGAAGTCTTGGCAGTAAGCAGACAGGGCGCAGGTATAGAGAGGGACCCCTTGGGGCAACTGTGGGTGATATCCTACCTGTCTGCTCCCCCACCCCACAACCAGAGGACTTTGTTTTTTCCTCACAGAGATGAGGAGAATGATGGGGAGACAGGGGATAGAAGGTTCCCTAGGGCCTCCGGGTGAGCAAAGAATAAGGTCAGCAGAGATGGAAAATTCACTTCAACCACCACCCAAGCCTCCTTAGATCGTGCTCAAAAGGACTGCAAGGGAACCTCCATATTTGCAGTTTGCAAGGGTGGAGGGTGAAACCATGTCTTCAAAGGGTAGTGGCCTGAGCTCTACCTCGAAGCCAAATCCCCCACTCCATGCTCCAGTTCTTCCTGGGGTATCTCCTGCTCTTTGCAATGGAGAGAATGGCCCCTTCTGGCTGACACTCAGAGCTGCCCTGGGATTCGGGTTCAGAACAGACATTCATTTTTTTTTAAATAATGTGGGAATACTGCTATTTTTGTAGTCACTGATTAAGCTGATTGAATTGGGCATAAACTACACATTACCTTTTTTTTTTTTTAAATTATATCACTGTGAGATAGAGTTACAAAGCTTTCACACTTGGGACTAGCCATACGGTGAAGGAACACCCATTCCTCCACCAGAGCACATTTCTCATCACCCACATCCCAGTCCTCACCCTGCCTCTATGGCAGACAATTTCCCCAATACATTCTCTCTAACTTTGGGCATTATGTTTTGCTCAAAATTTCCCACCACCATTCAAGCCTGTCTGTCAGGGGCAGAAGGTAGATAATTTATTTTCCATTGCTCATTTTGAATATCATGAGAGCTGGTATGGGCACAATTGTAAATGGAAATTTCTAGACTGGAAATGGTTGCGTTCCAAAGACATCTCTGTAGGGCACTCATCCATTTTGGGATTCAGTGGGGCCTTTCTGGGCCAGGGCCCTTGTTGTGCTAAGATGGCACCTGGAGGTAAATTGTGACTATGACTGCCAGTCTCTTGGGCAGGTGGGGACCCGGGGGGAGATAGCCTGGTTCCTCTGCCACTATGCGGCCTGGCATAGTCCTGGAACCCGCACAGCTGGGCCTTCCTTGTGGAAGCTTTTGGTCACCGTGTTTCCATCTGGAATAGGCGGGGAGAGCACACAAGCTCCGTCTGGGGTGTCCTGGTAAAATTGGCTCGGTATGGAGCCCGGAGAGATCTCTGGCACTGTGGTTCCTTCTTGGACTTGCTGCTTTGTCTCTGGGCCAGGGCTGTTGATGCGCTAAGATGGCGCCCGGAGTCAAATTGTGGGCCTGACAGCCAGTGAGTAGACATGCTTCTGCCTCCTGTCTTCCTACAGGAGGTTCCCAGCAGCCACCACCGAGAACAGGAGAGCCCAGCCCAGCCCTGCTGCCAGGCGCCCGCCAGCCTGCACCTCCTAGTGCAGCCATGCCCGGACACCATGGCTAACCCCAGCGTCCGCTTCCTGTCATTCTTGTTCAAGAATAATGATTGGGTGAGCTTAAATGGGCTAGTGGCCCTGGTCACTACGAGTGGCCAGGAGCTCTTCTTGTTTGCCTTCCACTGTCCGTGCACACCAGGGTTGAACTTCCAGTACGGGCTGATGACCATCGGAGGGCCCGCCTTGGTGTTCTTCTTCATCAGCATCTTCCTCAACAACCAAACCAGGAACCTGGTGGCTGAGTGGCGGTGCCACAAGACCAAGAAATGTTCAGTCATCACAACCTTCCTCATCCTAAATTCCATCCTTGTCTGTGCTTTCGTGGCCCCTCATCACTATCATTACTATCAGCACCATCACTACCATCATCCCCAACTTCCCAACATCATCCTCATCACCATCACCACCATCAACACCAACATCACCACCATCATCACCATCCTCACACCATCATCCTCATCACTATCATCACTATCACCACCATCATCACCATCACCACCAACATCACCATCCTCACACCATCATCCTCATCACAATCACCAACATCCTCACCATCCTCACACCATCATCACTATCACCGCAATCACCACCATCATCACCATCCTCCCATCATCATCCTCATCGCCATCACCAATATCCTCACCTTCCCCCCACCATCATCCTCATCACCATCACCACCACCACCACCACCACCGCCATCATCACCATCCTCCCACCATCACCCTCAGCACCAGCACCAGCACCACCATCATCATCACCATCATCTTCACCCTCACCATTACCCTCATCACCATCCTCATCACCATCCTTATCTCCATCCTTATCTTTCTCCTGCAACAGCTGTCTTAGAGAAACCACTAACTTCTCGAATGCTGTTCACACTACCCACTGCCTCCAGTCTAACCCACTCATCCTGACATCTGAGACCCGCCCTCCTCCACTCACACACACACAAGATGGGCTTCACTCAGTCTTCAAGGACGAACTGGCTCCTCTGGTGGGCACTTACTCCTTTCCCCATGGAACAGAGCCCCCACTTCCTGCTTCTGCGCCCTCACTGCCACACCCTCCAGCCACACCCACAGGGGCAGGGTCTTCGCCTACCCACTCCCCCTCCTGCCCTGCCTGGTCTCAGCCCATCCAAGAGTCTGCAAGGGACTGTGCAGATGCAGGGCTCTGGTCACACATGCCTTTGGGGGCTCCCTCACTGAGAGCTCTGCATCTGGCAGGCCTGGGGAATGGGCGCCCACATTGTTGAGTCTCTTCTGGGGGGTGCTGGGGGAGACTGGGAAAGCCTCACTTTGGGGAACACTGACCCTAAATCCACAGAAGTATCTGAAGAGAAGCCACATGGCCACATACCTGGCAGGACTGAGCACGGGGATGTCAAACGTGTGTCTCCATCTCCCACCTCTAGGGCTCTGTCCTGAGGTCGAGGGCATGCTCCCCAACTTGGCTCCCACAGTGCAAGACAGAGTCCCCTAAGACGGAACTGACATCTGTACAAAGCTGACGACTGTGGATTTCGTATCTGCGAGGTCGAGGTTACTGTAATACTGCAGTTACTGTACTTGGTCCACCACCTCCACCTGTTCCACCAGCATCACATGCTCTACCAGCTGTACCTGCTCCACCTGCTCTACTACCACCACCATCTCCATCTGCTCCACCATCTCCACCTGCTCCATCTGTTTCACAAGTTCCACCAGCTCCACAATCTCCACCATCTCCACCTGTTCCATTTGCTCCACCATCTCCACCAGTTCCACCAGCTCCACAATCTCCACCATCTCCACCTGCTCCCTTTGATCCACCATCTGCACCAGTTCCACCAGCTCCACAATCTCTACCAGCTCTACCTACTCATCCTGATCCATCATCTACATCATCTCCACCAGTTCCACCAGCTCCACCAGTTCCACCAGCTCCACAATCTCTACCAGCTCTACCTGCTCATCCTGATCCATCATCTCCATCATCCCCACTAGTTCCACCAGGTCCACCAGTTCCACCAGCTCCACAATCTCCACCATCTCCTCCTGCTCCACTTGATCCATCATCTCCATCATCTCCACCAGTTCCACCAGCTCCACCATCTCCGCCAGCTCCACCATCCCCATCAATTCCACCATCATGCCCAACAGCTCTATCTGCTCCACCATCTCCACCAGTTCTACCAACTCCACTATCTCCATCAGCTCCACCAGCGTCATCATCTCCACCTGCTCCATAAACTCTATCAGCTCCATCATCTCTACCATTTCCACCAGTCTACTTGCTCCACCGTCTCCACCAACTCTACCTGCTCCACCATCTCCACCAGCACCTCCAGCTCCACCAGTTCCACCTGCTCCATCCGCTCCACCATCTCCAAGTGCTCCACCAGCTCCACCAGCTCCACCTTCTCCACCAGCTCCACTCACTCCCCCATCTGGGGCTCTGGAGCTCTGGGGTGGCTAGATCCTCTCTCCCATCTATGAGACGGTGACTCCTCCTTCTTCAGCAGGTCACCCAGAGGACACTGATGGAAATAAGAGTGCACGCAGGTCTCCCTACACAGTGACGGCCGTCCACGGTAGCTGTTGTAAATATTATGATAATAATAATAATAAAACACCAGGTTTCAAGGTCAGCACGAATGGAAACTCTGCAGGACGCTGGGTGGAGGCTGAGCAAGAGATGCGTGTCCACAAAGCCCACGACATGGGCCTCTCGCAGCCTCTCTGCCCGCACTCCCAGTCGCCATTCAGGGCCGCGGCTGAGGGCGAAGAGCAGGAGGTGCATGCCTGACCAGCAAGTGTCATGGCAACCAAGAAAGCGCCAGCCGGGCTGTGCAGTACCTGTGGGCTGGCCTGGCCACAAGGAACACTGAGCAAGTGGACTCCCTAAGTCTCGGCGCTGAGGGTTAAGGAGACTCACTGGCAACAGCAGAGGGACACGGTCAGCTGCCATCTCGGGGATGAGGACCTGAATTCTGGAGCAGCTGCCCTGAGTCGCAGGGGAATGCAGGCCCCACCCCCAGAGAGAAGCCACCAGTTCAGAGTCTGCCAACAGGTGCTGTGCTCATTCTGGCCCCCTGGGAGAATCTAGCCCTCCCCCCGCCACACACGCCCCCAGAGGAGCCTCTGGGCCCCTGTCTGAGCTGGCCTCAGCCATCAAAGGAAAGAGCTTATTAGCACTGCCAGCATCTTCCCGTGTCACCCATCCCCCTCCCTACCAGAGGGGGGAAGGGGGCAGTCTCCCTGTGACTGTCATAACCAGTGGCTTTGTGAAACCAATTCAAGAACCACTTCGTGTCCAGTTGGAGGAGTGCCAACTTTTAAGAGAGGAACCGTTCCCTCCCGGTTCTCTACCCCCCAGGGACGCATAATAGCTATTCAGACAAAAACGTGCATACAAATCTTCACAGCAGCCAAACCAAAGGTCAAAACAGCCCACATATCCATCAGTGTGTGAACAAATGACACATAGCAAGTAGCATGTCTCTACAGTGGAATTCAGTCATTCAGTCAAAAAAAAGGAAAAAAAATAGAAAGATGTTACAAGGTCGGAAAGATGGTTCATAGGATCAGGCACTTGCCTTGCACGTGGCCAACCTACCCTGGTTCAGTACCTGGCACTGCATATGGTCCCCAAGCACCGCCACAAGTGACGCCTGAGCACAGAGCCAGGAGTAATCCCTGAGCACCACCAGATACGGCCCCCAAATCCAAAAAATTTAAGTGCTAAAATGTGGATATGAAAAGGAGGATATAAGTGAGAAGCCATTGGACACCTTGATTCCATTTCTCTGAGGAGAAAAGAGCAGGCAAAAACAGCGGAACAGGGGCTGGAGCGATAGCACAGCGGGTAGGGCGTTTGCTTTGCACGCGGCCGGCCTGGGTTCAGGTCCCAGCATCCCATATGGTTCACCAAGCACTGCCAGGAGTAATTCCTGAGTACAGAGCCAGGAGTAACCCCTGAGTATCGCTGGGTGTGACCCACAAAGCAAAAAAAAAAAAAAGCGGAACAGAAAATGGACTAGTGGTGGCCAGGAACTCCGGGTGGCCGTCTGCAGGGAATGAACTGCTTTGTGAGTGCAGACGTTCATTTCAGGGTGAGCAACATGTCCCGAAACTTGAGGCTGAAAGATAGTATAGCAGCAAGGGCGTTTGCCTGGTACACGGCAAACTCGAATTCAATCCCCGGCACCCCACATGGTCCTAAACCCTGCCTGGAGTGATCCCTGAGCACAGAACCAAGAGTAACCTCTGAGCACCGGGGTATAAGAGCAGAGATGAGAAAGCTGCAATCAGAAAGAGCAGGATGAGGCTCGCTCTTCCTGCCTGTGTTTGCCCTTGAGCATGTATCTGGCTAGCTTGTGTTGGTCTTTGTTTCTTGGTTTGCCTTTTTCCACAGGAGAGGAGCCCATGTTCTCTCTTGCATGCATGTCTTCCAGTCTCTCCCCTCACATCTCTCAAAATAAGTTTCAATAAAAACATTCTTGCTTCACCGGCCCCCCCATCCTGGTGGGTTGGAGGACCCCAGCGGAGCCCCGCCCCTGAACCCAGATGCGCCGCCCGCCCAGCGAGCCCCGCCGGAGGAGAGCGGGGACCCCAGGCCCCAGCGCGCCTCCAGATCCGAACCGGTGCGCACGGCAGCCCACCGGCCCCCCCATCCAGGTGGGTTGGAGGACCCCAGCGGAGCCCCGCCCCTGAACCCAGACGCGCTGCCCGCCGAGCTAGCCCGGCCAGAGAACAGCGCGGATCCCAGGATCCTGGGAGGGAGTGGCCTGGGATTGTCTAGGGGCGTGGCCTCTAAGAAGGGGGCGTGGGCTTCTAAAGTGGGCGTGGCCTGCTTCCGGGCAGGTCGCCGCTTACGCCGCCGCAGGTATATCATTCACTGCTAGCAACTTAGACCTTCATCCTTTCATCCTTTTCATCAACTTGTTACCTAATACCAACCAAAATTTCTAACCTCTTCTACTACAATTCAACAAAATCCCACTCTCCTACTCCATTTCCAACAAAAGTTCTGTTTGAAAATAGCTATGCAAGCTCAGTAGTAAATAGTAACTCCTCCAAAAGTTTCACTCAAAGTCAGTTATAAAACAAAGAATAACGCCTGATTGAGAAGAAGGTCAGACTCACAAAGGTAGAAGAGGCGCATCTAGCAGCAACAAAGCTGAACGGCTCCTGGCAGCCTCTCCTCACTCAACTAGAACAGTAGCAGCGAGTGTGAAGGACCAAACCACACTGGTCACAATGGTAAAGCAACGCAAAAGCCCACCAAACTTTCTTATTCACGAGGCTAGCCCAGACGACACCAACAGTACTATAGCGTTAGACAAACTCTCTGACAAGGAATTCAGAATGGAGCTACTCAGGATGCTTAGGGAACTAAAAGAAACAATGGAAACCAATGCCAATAAAAGACAAGAGGATTGGAAGGCAGAAATGAGGAAAATGCAATCGGAAATGTCAGACCTGAAAAATCTGGTAGCCGAATTGAAAACCACAGTGGAAGGCCTCAGCAGCAGAGTAACAGCGGTTGAGAACAGAATCAGTGAGCTCGAAGATCAAGTTCAGAGTCTTGTCAGAAAAGAGCAGAAAATGGAAAAGAGACTCACAGTTCGAGAACAGATGGCAAGAGAAGATCGTGACGAAGCCAAGAGGGGTAACATAAGAATTATTGGAGTCCCAGAGGGATGGGAAGAAAACCTTGATGAAGAAGAAACTGTCAAAGAAATCATTGCTACAACGTTTCCAGAGCTGAAGAAAACTTGTGACCACATCCAGGAGGCCCGAAGGGTACCGGCTAGAAGAAATCCGAATAAAAATACCCCAAGACACATCCTGATCAAAATGACCAAAACTTTAGACAGAGACAAAATTCTGAAAGCAGCAAGATCGAAGAAAGAAATCTCTTACAAAGGAGCATCCTTAAAATTCACAGCTGATTTTTCTGATGAAACTCTCATGGCCTGAAAACAGTGGTGGGACATAGTGAAAAAACTCAATGAAATAAATGCTTCTCCAAAAATATTTTACCCAGCGAGACTCTCATTCATAATAGAAGGAACAACACACAGTTTCACGGACAAACAACAGCTCAGGAACTTCATAGACTCAAAACCATGGTTACAAGTACAACGAAATGGGCTACTTTAAGGAAAGACAGGCCTCTCAAATACACCAAATTTCAACAGAACAATGGGACAAAATCCCATAACAATAATCTCTCTCAATGTCAATGGGCTAAACGCACCAATTAAAAGACATAGAGTGGCAGGATGGATTAGAAAATTGAACCCAACATTCTGCTGCCTGCAAGAAACACATCTCAATAGTCAAAGCAAACACAGACTCAGAGTCAAAAGCTGGAAAACAATCCTACAGGCAAACAGCTCCCATAAAAAAGCTGGGGTAGCCATTCTAATATAAGACCACATCGATTTCAGAGTGAAGAAGGTCATAAGAGACAGTGAAGGCCACTTCTTATTGATCAAAGGATCTGTACAACAGGAAGAACTTACAATAATAAATGTATATGCACCTAATGAGAGACCAGCAAAGTACTTAAAACAATTACTCATAGATTTGGAAAAAGACATCGATAGCAACACAATAATAGTGGGAGACCTCAACACCGCTTTGTCACCTCTTGATAGATCAACCAGACTCAAGGTTAGCAAGGACATACTTCATCTGAGGGAAACAATGGAAGAAAGGGGCTTAGTAGATATATACAGGACACTTCATCCACAAAAAGCTCAATATACATTCTTCTCAAGCGTACATGGAACGTTCTCCAAGATAGACCACATGCTGAGCCACAAAACATGCCTCCATAAAATTAGGAAGATAGAGATTATATCAACAATCTTCTCAGACCATAATGCGCTGAAATTAGAAGTAAATCACACACAAAAACAGAAAACTAAATTAAACACATGGAAATTAAACAGTGCGCTATTAAACAACGAGTGGCTTAGACAGGAAATTAAAGAGGAAATCAAAAGATTCCTAGAAACGAATGAAAATGAGGACACGAGTTACCAAAACTTATGGGACACAGCAAAAGCGGTCTTAAGAGGAAAGTTTATAGCTCTACAAGCATTCCTCAGAAAAGAGGAGCGAGCCCACATAAATAAACTAACCTCACAGCTTAAGAACTTGGAGAAGGACCAACAAAAGGAGCACAACCCGAACAGGAGGAAGGAAATAATAAAACTCAGAGCAGAGATTAACGAGATGGAAACCCAGAAAACAATCTGAAAGATCAATGAAACCAAGAGCTGGTTCTTCAAGAAAATTAACAAGATCGATAAGCCTCTAGCAAAACTCACAAAGAAAGGGAGAGAGAAAACCCTAATAAACCGAATCAGAAATGAAAAGGGGGTCATTACAACAGAAACTACAGAAATTCAAAGGATCCTCAGGGAGTACTTTGAAAAGCTTTATGCCACGGAACATCAAAACCTCGAGGAAATGGATAAATTCCTAGACTCCTACAGACTCCCAAGGCTGAACCAAGAAGACCTGGAATACCTGAACAGACCTATCACCATCAAGGAAATTGAAATGGTAATAAAAAGTCTCCCCAAGCACAAAAGCCCTGGCCCGGATGGATTCACCAGTGAATTCTTCCAAATCTTTAAAGAAGACTTACTCCCAATCCTCTTTAAGCTTTTCCATGGAATTGAAATATCAAATACACTTCCGAACAGTTTCTATGAAGCAAATATCACACTGATACCAAAAGCAGACAGAGATAACAGAAAGAAAGAGAACTACAGGCCGATATCCCTGATGAACACAGATGCAAAGATCCTCAACAAACTACTAGCAAATAGAATCCAACTACTCATCAAAAAGATCATACACCATGACCAAGTAGGATTCATCCCAGGGATGCAAGGATGGTTCAACATTCGGAAATCAATCAACATAATCCATCATATCAACAAAAGAAAAGATAAAAAGCATATGATCATATCAATAGATGCAGAGAAAGCATTTGACAAGATCCAGCACCCCTTTATGATGAAAACCCTAGCCAAAATGGGTATAGAGGGGACTTTCCTCAACATAATTAAAGCCATCTACCACAAGCCTACAGCAAGCATCATCCTCAATGGGGAAAAACTGAGTGCCTTCCCTCTAAGACCAGGGACGAGACAAGGATGCCCACTCTCTCCACTGCTGTTCAATATAGTACTGGAAGTACTTGCAATAGCGATTAGGCAAGAAAAAGATATTAAGGGCATTAGGTAGGAAAGGAAGAAATCAAGCTCTCACTATTCGCAGATGATATGATACTATACTTAGAGAACCCAATAACCTCCACCCAAAAACTCCTAGAAACAATAGACTCGTATAGTAAAGTTGCAGGTTATAAAATCAATACCCAAATGTCCATGGCTTTCCTATACGCAAACAGTGAGAGAGAGGAAAGCTATATGAAAAAATCAATCCCATTCACAATTGTGCCCCAGAAAATCAAGTACCTAGGAATCAGCTTAACTAAGGAAGTAAAGGACCTGTGCAAAGAAAACTACAAAACGCTACTTCAGGAAATAAAAGAGGACATGAGGAAATGGAAAGACATCCCCTGCTCATGGGTCGGAAGACTTAACATTGTCAAAATGGCAATACTACCGAAAGCACTGTACAAATTCAATGCAATTCCAATAAGGATGCCCATGACATTCTTCAAAGAAATGGAGTAAACACTCCTGAAATTTATATGGAACAATAAACCCCCACGAATAGCTAAAGCAATTCTGGGGAAAAAGAAAATGGGAGGAATCAACCTCCCTAACTTCAAACTTTACTACAAAGCGGTAATAATCAAAACAGCATGGTACTGGAACAAAGGCAGAACTGCAGACCAATGGAACAGAGTTGAATACACTGACATCTCCCCTCAATCATATGATCATCTAATATTTGATAAAGGTGCAAGAAATGTGAAGTGGAGTAAGGAAAGCCTCTTTAACAAATTGTGCTGGTATCACTGGACGGCTACATGCAAAAAAATGGGCTCAGAACTCTGCCTAACACCATGTACAAAGGTAAGATCAAAATGGATTAAAGACCTCAACATCAGACCAGAAACCATAAGATACATTGAAGACAAAGTTGGCAAAACCCTCCATGACATTGAGGCTAATGGTATGTTCAAAGATGACACGCCACTGGCTGAGCAAGTGAAAACAGAGATAGATAAATGGGACTATATTAAACTAAGAAGCTTCTGTACCTCCAAAGAAACAGTGACCAAAATACAAAGACAGTCTACAGAATGGGAAAGAATATTCGCCGAATACACATCTGACAAGGGGTTGATATCAAGGATATACAAAATACTGGTTGAACTCCACAAGAAGAAAACATCCAAACCCATCAAAGAATGGGGCAATGAAGTGAACAGAAACTTTCTCAAAGAAGAAATCCGAATGGCAAAAAAGCACATGAGAAAATGCTCTACATCATTAATCATCAGGGAGATGCAGATCAAAACCACAATGAGATACCATCTCACACCTCAGAGACTGGCCCACATTCAAAAGAACAAAAGCAACCTTTGCTGGCGCGGATGTGGCGAGAAAGGGACACTCCTTCACTGTTGGTGGAAATGCCGACTGGTTCAGCCCTTTTGGAAAACAGTATGGATGTTCCTCAAAAAATTAGAAATTGAGCTCCCATTTGACCCAGCGATACCACTCCTGGGAATATATCCCAGAGAGGCAAAAATGTGTAGCCGAAGTGACATCTGCACTTGTTTGTTCATTGCAGCACTCTTTACAGTAGCCAGAAACTGGAAGACACCTGAGTGCCCAAGAACAGATAACTGGTTAAAGAAACTTTGGTACATCTACACAATGGAGTACTATGTAGCTCTTAGAAAAGATGAAGTCATGAACTTTACATTCAAGTGGTACAATATGGAAAGTATCATGCTAAGTGAAATGAGTCAGAAAGAGAGGGATAGACATAGAAAGATAGCATTCGTCTGGGGGATATAAAATAATAAAATATGAGATTAATACCCAAGAATAGCTGAGAGCAACACCAGGAGAATTACTCCATAACTTAGAGGCCAGCTGGGTATTCTAGGGGAAAGGACAATTCAGATAGAAAGGGGAACACCAAGTGGAGGGTGTTTGGAGGATCCTCCCAGGAGGGGAGATGCAGGTTGAAAGTAGACTGGACTGAACATGTTCGCCACTCAATGCCTCTTTTGCTGATCACAACACCCAGGAGGAGAGAGAGAACAAAAGGGAATGCCCTGCCACAGTGACAGGGGGGGATGGGGGGATGGGAGGATGGGGGGGGAGGGATATTATCCTGGTGGTGGAAAATAGGCACTGGTGGAGGAATGGGAATTTGATCGTGGTATGACCGAGATCCAAGCACAAAAATTTGTAAATCTACAACTGTACCTCATGGTGTTTCACTAATAAAAAAAAAAAAACCATTCTTGCTTCACCAAATTTAAATAAAGAAAGAAAGAAATGACAGAAATAAAGAGTATGGTAGGTTATATTAGAAACTCAGCAGAAGGTCTGAGCAGCAAAATAACAGCAGCTGAGGAAAAGATTGATGAGCTCTGAGATACAGGAAGCCTTGAGAAAACAGCAGAACATGGGGGAGAAAGTTTGAAAATAAATGAACAACACACCGGAAAATTGTGGGATGAGTTCAAGGGGAGAAATGTGAGAATCACTAGGGTTCCTGAAACAAGAAGGCAAACCCAACAAAGAACCACTAAAGACTCCTAAGAGAAGAATTTCCCAGCGCTGGGGCTGGAGCCATAGTACAGCAGGTAGGGCGTTTGCCTTGCACGAGGCCAACCCAGGTTCGATTCCCAGCATCCCATATGGTCCCCCAGACACCACCAAGAGTAATTTCTGAGTGCATGAGCCAGGAGTAACCCCTGTGCAACGCCGAGTGTGACTCAAAAAGAAAAAAAAAATTTCCCAGCGTTGAGGAGAGCATGACCACAAATTCTAGGAACTCAAAAGTAAAAATAAACCCAAATAGAAAAACTCCAAAACACATTATAATCAGAATAACAGAAGCCAAAGACAGAGACAGAATATGAAAGCAGCAAGATCCAAAAAGAAGCACACATACAAAGGAAAGATTCCAGTTGTATCACATAAGACTTGAAGAGGCAGACGAGTGAGACAGAGTAAAAAAAAAAAAAATCAATGAAATGAAAACCTTACCAAGGACACTTTATCCATCTAGATTATCACTCAGATGTGAAGGAACAATACAAAACTTTGTGGACAGGCAACAGCTTAGGGAATTCATAGCCTTGAAACCAGTTTTGAAAGAAGTGTTAAAGGAGCTTCTTTAAAGGACAAGACAAATTTCTCAGCACTTAGACTGAGTATGTCGTCCACTAAATGGCACTTGTGGCTGCCCTCTGCTGGATTAAGGTCTGTTTATTTCTAGCTTCCTACGGGACTTTTACTTTTTCACTAATGAATTAACATTTTATATTGAATGTTCTGTGTCTATTCAGGGACTTTCATTATGATCCTTTACTGAATAATGCAGACACTTAAGCAATATCTACAGTATAGTATTTTCTAACATAGAGGCAATATTCCCTTTTTAAAATATATATACTTGGGGACACTGGTGGTGGGAAATGTATGCTGGTAGAGGAATGGATGCTGTATGACTGAAACCCAATTATGAACAGTTTTGTAATGGTCTATCTCATGAATATTCACAAATTTTAATCACTTAATCACTTAATAACTTATCTTCCCGTTAGTTGTCGATTTGCTTGAGCGGGCGCCGGTAACGTCTCCATTTCTCCCTGTCGCGTGCTCACTTAATCACTTAATCACTTAACTTCCCGTTAGTCGTCGATTTGCTCGAGCGGGTGCCAGTAACGTCTCCATTTGTTCCTGTCGCGTGCTAGTGTAGCCCAATGGCATCTGTTCGCTCTGGGAACATGAAGAGCCTCAAACCGATCATTCATGATCTTGAGGAAGAAGTCTGACCATCTGGTAGGTGGGCGGCCACGTGGTCTTTTGACATCCCATGGAATCCAGTCGGTAACAGCGCTAGTCCAGCGGTTGTCTTTAAATCTCATTACGTGACCAGCCCATCTGATTTTTGACACCTTGGCAAATGAGACAGCATCCTTGATTCTTGATCGTCGACCGATGTTTGAACTCCAGATTCTTTCTCTCATTTGAGTGAAACGTGATATTCCAAGCATAGCTCTTTCTATTCTTCTTTGGGAGACCTGAATAGCGTTCTCATGCTGTTTGCATAGGGCCCAGGTCTCTGAGGCATATGTTAATGCAGGAAGAACAGTGGAATCAAAGAGATGTGCCCGGAGTCGGAGGCTCTTCGTCCTCTTAGCTATTTCTTCGACGTTCTTGAAGGTGTTCCAAGCCGCTCTCTTCCTCCTGCGCAGCTCGGGTGCCAGGTCATTTGTCATGTTGACCTAGGTACACATAGCTGTTGCATTCGGAGATGGTCGTTCCGTTGAAAGCGAATGGGGCATCAGGAACGAAGCTGTTTCTCATAAACATTGTCTTTGTAAGATTCAACTGTAGTCCTACCTTTCCACACTCACGGTCAAAGTCGGCCAGCATTTGTGCCGCTTGGCTGATGCTTGATGTTATTAAAACAATGTCATCAGCAAAGTGGAGGTGGTGTAGTTGCCAACCATCTATCTTCACTCCCATTCCTTCCCATTCCAGTCGTCACATTATGTTCTCAAGGGTGGCACTGAAGAGTTTCGGTGAAATGGTATCACCCTGCCGAACCCCTCTTTTGACATCAACGATCACGTCTTTGTAGAATGGTGAGATCCTGGTAGTGAATCCGCAATACAGCTCAAGGAGGATCTTGATGTATTGGGTTTGAATGCCCTGATTGGCTAGGGCTTCAATGACCACTTCCGTCTCAACAGAATCAAAGGCCTTCTTTAAATCAATGAACGTTAGACAGAGCGGCATCTTGAACTCCCGAGAAACCTCAATGAGCTTGGTTATCATGTGGATATGGTCGATGGTGCTGAATCCTTTGCGGAACCCGGCTTGCTCGCATGGTTGTCCTTCATCTAGCGGTCTGCCAATCCTATTTAGGATGACTCGAGTGAACAACTTGTAGATGACACACAATAGGCAGATCAGGCGATAGTTGACAATGTCATGGATGTCTCCCTTCTTGAACAGTAGTACGGTCCTGCTGGTTTTCCATTGGGATGGAACCTTGCATTCAGACAGGTAGCGAGTGAAGAGCCGAGCCAGTGTATTGATGAGTACTGACGGCAGGTTCTTACAGGTGTTCAGATCTGACCTTGTCTGGGCCGGGTGCTGTTTGTTTCTTAACCGACGAAATGGCGTGTCGGATTTCGGAAGGGAGAACATTGGGAACGACATATCCATCCTGTGGAATTTGGTATGTCGGCAAGTGGACATGGCTATCGAAGAGATTTGAGTAGAAGTCATGGATAATCTTCTCCATTGCCGTTCTGGAGGATGTGATGGATCCATCAGGACGTCAGAGGGCAGTCATCTTGGTCTTGTAGTTGGCGAAGGACAGGAGGGCGTTACGAGTACTTTTCCCGGCTTCTGCCTCATCTACTAGCACTTCTGCTCTTTTCTCTTTGAGGTCTTCCTTGATCGCATCTCTGCACTGCTTTGCAAGCTCGGACGTTAGCTTGCGGTTGCCTGAGGCATGCGCCAAACCACGCTGGCAAATTAGCTCAAGAGTTTTCGAAGAAAGGCATTTTTTTGTGGCTATCTCTCTCTTGGTGTTCCTCGCACATTCATGGAGGCGCTGAACCAGTCGATCTTATTCCTCGTCAATGTTCTCAACAATGGCATCTTCCCATGTTGCCGCAATAGTGCCAAAGAGTTCCCAGTTGGTGGTCGTTCTGGGAGTTCTCTTTTTGAACTTTGCAGCCCTTTCTCCCAGCTCTGTGAAGTAGAATTTTGCACGAAGGAGACGGTGGTCTGATCCTGTTTGGAATTTTGGGTCAACAGCTCCGGCCGAGACTCACGCACAACTGAAGACCAACAGAACAAGATAAGCAGAACTCTCTGAGACCTTGGACTCCAGGCTCGGCAGACTCAGGGACAGAGATTCTCTGCTTGCTCCCACCAACCACAGGTGACAAAGGGATTCTAATCAGGAGCCCCACCCGACCCTGCCCTGTCTGCTTCCACCAACCACCCAGGGATCGGATTGCACACAGAAGACCCACCCTACCCAGATAAATACCCCACTGGCAGACTTCCACTATCGACACTTCCTCCACTACCCAGCCGCCGCCACACTCCAGGATGTTTTCCGGACCCGCGCGGCCGCTTTGCGGAGGCACAACACATCATAAGACACTAAATACCCATCTTCTGAAATTGTCCTACCATATTTGATAGGGTTCAAATATGGTAACACCTACAAGGGCGATTAGAGGTCACCCCAAAAGCCTCTATCCCTCTCGGAAAGACTAGCAAGCTACCAAGAGTATTCCGCCGCACGGAAGAGCCTGGGAAGCTATCCGTTGTGTATTCGATATGCCAAAACCAGTAACTACAACTGGTCTCATTCACACAAATTTTAATATTTTTAGAAAATTTTTTTAAATAAAATAAAAACATAATCTGGAGTTCATGCCCAATTCAATCAGCATAATCAATGGCTGAATACAAAGCAATACACACACACACACACACACACACACACACACACTTATTTTGGAGCTTGAGACCACACCTGGCTTTCTGTTCAGAGATCACTCCTGTTAGTGCTTGGAGGACGATATGGGGTTCTAAGAATTGAAACTGGGCCATTCAGAAGAGCAAATGCCCTACCCACCACAATATCCAGCCCTACCTAATATTCCCTCTGAACGATAAAACATACTTTTAGAAGGCTGTTCATATTTCCCCCCTAAACTTTCTTAATTCTCCTCTCCTCATTCTTACTCAATTGTATATTTGTAGGAATTTCATATTTCATGTAAACTTTAAATTTTTTTATTTATATACCTGTAAAAATGATAATTTTTCTAAAAATACTTTTTATCAACTGACAGGTTTACATTTTTCTAGAGCTTCAGGAGTTTAGCTTTATTCATTTATGTGTTTAGATGTCACCATCTCAACAATGGGATATAAAGAAACATGATGAGGAAACAAATGGTCAACACCATTGGAAATGGAGAATTTGTCTATAAAACTGAGTTTACGTGGGGGTGGTTGGGACGTGGTGAGGTGAGGGTGGTAATGGAATCGGGTACGCATGAAAAGTATCATTAATGACAAGTGTAAATCCCAGTACCTCAATAAAACTGGTTTAAAAATAAAGAAACTAGCTTGCTCTTCAAGCCCATGCTCTCCCTTGAACATGGACCTTGCTTGCTGCCTAGATGCTTCTCTGCTTCCCTATTTCCACTCTGGAGAAGCCTGTCCTCCTTACATCTTCATAAATAAGTTTCAACAAGAACTTTCTTGCTTCAGGGCTAGAGAGGTAACACAGCAGGTAGGGCATTTGCCTTGCATGCGGCCGACCTGGGTTCGATTCCCAGCATCCCATATGATCCCCTGAGCACCGCAAGGAGTAACTCCTGAGTGCACAGCCAGAAGTAAGCCCTGTGCATCGCCAGGTGGACCCAAAAAGAAAAAAACAAAACCTTTCTTGCTTTGGGGCTGAAGCAATAGTACAGCAGGTAGGCATTTGTCTTGCACGCAACCAACCCTGGTTTGATCTCCGGCATCCCATGTGGTTCCCAAAGCATAGCCCCAGGAGTAATTCCTGAGTGCAGAGCCAAGAGTGAGGCCTGAGTATCACTGGGAATGCCCTACCACCCCCCAAAAAAAATTTAACTTCAGAATTGATAAGTAGAGTCCCTTAAATGCTGTAATGGTATGAAGGGCGTACACATACATCCAAACTCATACAAATATAGGGCTGGAGAGACAGACAGTCCAGAGGGTAGGGTGTTTGCCGTGCTTGAGGCTGAGCCTGCATCCCACCCGTCCCCCGTGTACTGCCAGGGGGGATTCCTGAGAGGAGGAGAGAGGATGGCAGCGGTGAGGCAGCAGCTCTCAGCACTCTGGACGACAGGGCTGATGGGGGACATAAAATTTCTGCAGAGAATGACTGTAAGTGCCCTTTAAGCATTTTCTCTCCAAAAGAGTGGCTTTAAGTGAAACTAAACTGGCGGCCAGGATGAAAGCTACAGACAAGAGTGGGACACGTGAAGACCGCGGCTTCCAGGCTCCAAAGCTGATGGAGTTGCCCCGGTTCTCAGCACTATGGGCAGCTAGCTGGCTGCCAGGGTGGCAGGAGCACAGCATGAATGAACGGGGCTCCTCGAGCCCCACTTGTCACTATCGAGGAGTGCGAGTCCCGGAGTTGAGGGGGCACCTGGCTTCCCATGATGGAGGCCGGCTCAGGCAACTCACCCCCTGTAATCCCCGCCACCATGTCTTCCCCGGACCAGACCACGCCACCAGTGCCGCCCACAGCATATTATGGAGGAAAGCCTCCCTGAGCGCCTACTGTCTGGAGGCCGTGGATGGGGACGTGTGCCCCTCAGCAGTTCCTGCTGGCCTGGTGGCTGCAACCCGTCCAGAGCGCCCACGCCATAAATGGTAGCAACCCTGGACCCGGTCCTGGTCCCTGCTGGGTCCACTGCTGCTGTTGCTACTGGACCCAGGAGGTGTGGCACAACCAGAGGGTCAGCCAGATGGGGCCCTCAGTCTTCCTCACACCCCAAAACTGCTACTATGCCTCTGGCTGGACTCCAACAACTCAGGACCAACTTTTCTGAGAAATCAAACCGCCCAAAGTTAGGGATGTGGGAGTCACGCCCACAAACCACCTCCGGCTCAGCCATACAAACTCAGTTATTGGCCTTGTTCTGGAGACCTATAAATAAATCTCAAAAGAGATCAAAAGCCACAGATAGAGGCTGGAGTGATAGCACAGCAGGTAGGGCGCTTGCCTTGCATGCGGCCGACCTGGGTTCGATTCCCAGCATCCTATATGGTCCCCCAAGCACCGCCAGGAGTAATTCCTGAGTGCAGAGCAGGAAGAACCCCTAAGCATCACTGGGTGTGACGCAAAAAGCAAAAAGAAAAACCCACAGATAATCTTAGACCCACAAAAGGCTGAACAGACTGGGGGTAGATCAGAGTTGGGGGGGGCAGTGGTTTGCTTGGTGCCCACCCAAACAGAGCTACTGGCAGCTGTTTGCTCCCACAATCCAAATCGCCAACATGCCCCAGCTGAACCCCACCATCTTGGGACAGACCTCACTGATATGAATCTGCTAAAAATTTGAGTATGTTGTCTTTGTTATTGAAATCTCCAGGGTCAGGATGGGCTACCTTTGCCCACCTCACTGTACCTCCAGACACCCCAGCAGTCCGCACCCCAAAGCTGCCACCAGTTAAAAAAAAAACAAAGGAAAAACCTACTCTAGATATACCTTCCCAAAAAGAATGTTGAACGCCGGTTTTCTCCCCTGATCTACGCGGGACGGACACGGAGGCCCAGCTCTGGGCAACAAAGCTGCACGGCTCCTATTCCAACCAGGTACAGCCCGCCCCCAAGGGTCTGGGACCCTCTCTGGGCATGCGCAGCTAGCTCCATCTCCTAAAAAGCCGGTTTTCTCCCCTGATCTGCGCGGGATGGGCACGGAGGCCCAGCTCTGGGCAACAAAGCTGAACGGCTCCTCATTCCAACCAGGAGACTTCCGAACTCCTCGCCCAGTGCCAGGGACTCTTTCCGGAGCCACAGCCACTAATGTGGCCGTGAAATATTTTCCCACTACATATGCCATAGGAACCATAAGCTACATTCTTAGATGGAAACTTCTCTAGTTTAGCTCAGCCACTAGAAACACAGTAGCCAATAACTCATAAGCCTATCTTAACTCACACTGCATATCAAGCAGAATAGTAACAGTGAACGTGAAGGACTAAACCACACTTGTCACAATGTTAAAGCAATGCAAAAGCCCACCAAACTTTCTTATTGAAGAGTCTAGCCCAGATGACACCAACAGTACTGCAGTGTTAAACAACCTCTCTGAGAAGGAATTCAGAAGGGAGCTACTTAGGATGCTTACGGAACTAAAAGAAACAATGGAAAGCAATGCCAATAGAAGACAAGAGGATTTGAAGGCAGAAATGAGGAAAATGCAATCGGAAATATCAGATCTGAAAAACCTGGTAGCCGAATAGAAAACCTCAGTGGAACGCCTCAGCAGCAGAGTAACAGCTGCTGAGAACAGAATCGGTGAGCTCAAAGATGAAGTTCAGAGACTCTCCAGAAAAGAGCAGAAAATGGAAAAGAGACTCACAATTCGGGAACAGATGGCAAGAGAAGATCGTGATGAAGCCAAGAGGGATAACATAAGAATTATTGGAGTCCCAGAGGTACAGGAAGAAAACCTTGATGAAGAAGAAACTGTCAAACACATCATTGCTACAACGTTTCCAGAGCTGAAGAAAACTTGTGACCGCATTCAGGAGGCCCGAAGGGTACCAGTTAGAAGAAATCCGAATAAAAATACCCCAAGACACATTCTGATCAAAATGACCAAAACCTTAGACAGAGACAAAATTCTGAAAGCAGCAAGATCTAAGAAAGAAATCTCTTAAAAAGGAGCATCCTTAAAATTCACAGCTGATTTTTCTGATGAAACCCTCATGGCCCGAAAACAGTGGTGGGACATAGTGAAAAAACTCAATGAAATAAATGCCTCCCCAAAAATACTTTACCCAGCGAGACTCTCATTCATAATAGAAGGAACAACACACAGTTTCACAGACAAACAACAGCTCAGGAACTTCATAGACTCAAAACCATGGTTACAAGTACAACTAAATGGGCTACTTTAAGGAAAGACAGGCCCCTCAAATACACCAAATTTCAACAGAACAATGGGACAAAATCCCATAACAACAATCTCTCTCAATGTCAATGGGCTAAACGCACCAATTAAAAGACATAGAGTGGCAGGATGGATTAGAAAATTGAACCCAACATTCTGCTGCCTGCAAGAAACACATCTCAATAGTCAAAGCAAACACAGACTCAGAGTCAAAGGCTGGAAAACAATCCTACAGGCAAACATCTCCCATAAAAAAGCTGGGGTAGCCATCCTAATATAAGACCACATCGATTTCAGAGTGAAGAAGGTCATAAGAGACAGTGAAGGCCACTTCATATTGATCAAAGGATCTGTACAACAGGAAGAACTTACAATAATAAATGTATATGCACCTAATGAGAGACCAGCAAAGTACTTAAAACAACTACTCATAGATTTGGAAAAAGACATCAATAGCAACACAATACTAGTGGGAGACTTCAACACCACTTTGTCACCTCTTGATAGATCAACCAGACTCAAGCTTAGCAAGGACATACTTCATCTGAGGGAAACAATGGAAGAAAGGGACTTAGGAGATATATACAGGACACTTCATCCACAAAAAGCTGAATACACATTCTTCTCAAGCGTACATGGAACATTCTCCAAGATAGACCACATGCTGAGCCACAAAACATGCCTCCATAAAATTAAGAAGATAGAGATTGTATCAACAATCTTCTCAGACCATAATGCGCTGAAATTAGAAGTAAATCACACACTAAAACAGAAAACTAAATCAAACACCTGGAAATTAAACAGTGCACTACTGAACAACGAATGGCTTAGAGAGGAAATCAAAGAGGAAATCAAAAGATTCCTAGAAACGAATGAAAATGAGAACACGAGTTACCAAAACTTATGGGACACAGCAAAAGCTGTGTTAAGAGGAAAGTTTATATCTCTACAAGCACTCCTCAGGAAGGAGGAGCGAGCACACATAAGTAACCTAACCTCACAGCTTAAGAGCTTGGAGAAGGACCAACAAAAGGAGCACAACCCGAACAGGAGGAAGGAAATAATAAAACTCAGAGCAGAGATTAATGAGATGGAAACCCAAAAAACAATCCGAAAGATCAATGAAACCAAGAGCTGGTTCTTCAAGAAAATTAACAAGATCGATAAGCCTCTAGCAAAACTCACAAAGAAAGGGAGAGAGAAAACCCTAATAAACCGAATCAGAAATGAAAAGGGGGTCATTACAACAGAAACTACAGAAATTCAAAGGATCCTCAGGGAGTACTTTGAAAAGCTTTATGCCACGGAACATCAAAACCTCGTGGAAATGGATAAATTCCTAGACTCCTACAGACTCCCAAGGCTGAACCAAGAAGACCTGGAATACCTGAACAGACCTATCACCATCAAGGAAATTGAAATGGTAATAAAAAGTCTCCCCAAGCACAAAAGCCCTGGCCCGATGGATTCACCAGTGAATTCTTCCAAATCTTTAAAGAAGACTTACTCCCAATCCTCTTTAAGCTTTTCCATGGAATTGAAATATCAAATACACTTCCGAACAGTTTCTATGAAGCAAATATCACACTGATACCAAAAGCAGACAGAGATAACAGAAAGAAAGAGAACTACAGGCCGATATCCCTGATGAACACAGATGCAAAGATCCTCAACAAACTACTAGCAAATAGAATCCAACTACTCATCAAAAAGATCATACACCATGACCAAGTAGGATTCATCCCAGGGATGCAAGGGTGGTTCAACATTCAGAAATCGATCAACATAATCCATCATATCAACAAAAGAAAAGATAAAAAGCATATGATCATATCAATAGATGCAGAGAAAGCATTTGACAAGATCCAGCACCCCTTTATGATGAAAACCCTAGCCAAAATGGGTATAGAGGGGACTTTCCTCAACATAATTAAAGCCATCTACCACAAGCCTACAGCAAGCATCGTCCTCAATGGGGAAAAACTGAAAGCCTTGGCTTTAAGATCAGGGACGAGACAAGGATGCCCACTCTCTCCACTGCTGTTCAATATAGTACTGGAAGTACTTGCAATAGCGATTAGGCAAGAAAAAGATATTAAGGGCATTCAGGTAGGAAAGGAAGAAATCAAGCCCTAACTATTCGCAGATGATATGATACTATTCTTAGAGAACCCAATTACCTCCACCAAAAAACTCTAGAAACAATAGACTCGTATAGTAAAGTTGCAGGTTATAAAATCAATACCCAAAAGTCCATGGCTTTCCTATACGCAAACAGTGAGAGAGAAGAAAGCGACATGAAAAAAACAATCCCGTTCACAATTGTGCCCCAGAAAATCAAGTACCTAGGAATCAGCTGAACTAAGGAAGTAAAGGACCTGTACAAAGAAAACTACAAAATGCTACTTCAGGAAATAAAGGAGGACATGAGGAAATGGAAAGTTGTCCCCTGCTCATGGGTCAGGAGACATAACATTGTCAAAATGGCAATACTACCGAAAGCATTGTATAAATTCAATGCAATCCCTATAAGGATACCCATGACATTCTTCAAAGAAATGGAGTAAACACTCCTGAAATTTATATGGAACAATAAGCCCCCACAAATAGCTAAAGCAATTCTTGGGAAAAAGAAAATGGGAGGAATCAACCTCCTGAACTTCAAACTGTACTACAAAGCAGTAATAATTAAAACAGCATGGTACTGGAACAAAGGCAGAACTGCAGACCAATGGAACAAGGTTGAATACACTGACATCTCCCCTCAATCATATGATCAACTAGTCTTTGATAAAGGTGCAAGTAATGTGAAGTGGAGTAAGGAAAGCCTCTTTAACAAATTGTGCTGGCATCACTGGACGGCTACATGCAAAAAAATGGGCTCAGAACTCTGCCTAACACCATGTACAAAACTAAGATCGAAATGAATTAAAGACCTCAACATCAGACCAGAAACCATAAGGTACATTGAAGACAAAGTTGGCAAAACCCTCCATGACATTGAATCTAATGATATCTTCAAAGATGCCACACCACTGGCTGAGCAAGTGAAAACAGAGATAGATAAATGGGACTATCTTAAACTAAGAAGCTTCTGCACCTCCAAAGAAACAGTGACCAAAATACAAAGACAGTCTACAGAATGGGAAAGGATATTCGCCGAATACACATCTGACAAGTGGTTGATATCCAGGATATACAAAATACTGGTTGAACTCCACAAGAAGAAAACATCCAAACCCATCCAAAAATGGGGCAATGAAATGAACAGAAACTTTCTCAAAGAAGAAATCTGAATGGCAAAAAAGCACATGAGAAAATGCTCTACATCATTAATCATCAGGGAGATGCAGATCAAAACCACAAAGAGATACTATCTCACACCTCAGAGACTGGGCCACATTCAAAAGAACAAAAGCAACCGATGATGGCGTGGATGTGGCGAAAAATGGACACTCCTTCACTGTTGGTGGGAATGTCGACTGGTTCAGCCCTTCTGGAAAACAGTATGGACGATTCTCAAAAATGAGAAATTGAGCTCCCATTTGACCCAGCAATACCATTCCTGGGAATATATCCCAGAGAGTCAAAAATGTGTAGCCGAAGTGACATCTGCACTTGTTTGTTCATTGCAGCACTCCTTACAATAGCCAGAAACTGGAAGAAACCTGAATGCCCAAGAACAGATGACTCGTTAAAGAAACTTTGGTACATCTACACAATGGAGTACTATGTAGCTGTTAGAAAAGATGAAGTCATGAAATTTAAATACAAGTGGTACAACATGGAAAGTATCATGCTAAGCGAAATGAGTCAGAAAGAGAGGGATAGACATAGAAAGATTGCATTCATCTGGGGGATATAAAGTAACAAAATATGAGATTAATACCCAAGAATAGCTGAGATCAAAACTAGGATGATTACTCCATAGCTTAGTGGCCAGCCGGGCATTCTAGAGGAAAGGGCAGCTCAGATAAAGAAGGGAGCACCAAATAAAGGGTGTTTGGAGGATCCTCCCAGGAGGGGAGATGCATGTCGAAAGTAGACTATGGACTGAACATGTTTGCCACTCAATGCCTCTTTTGCAGACCACAACACCCAAAAGGAGAGAGAGAACACAGGGGATTGGCCTGCCACAGAGGCAGGGGGGTTGGGGGGATGGGGGTGGGGGGGATATTATCCATGGTGGTGGAAAATGGGCACTGGTGGAGGGATGGGTATCTGATCATTGTATAGTCGAAACCCAAGCACAAAAAATTGTAAATCTACAACTGTACCTCATGGTGTTTCACTAATAAAAAAAAAAAATGTTGAACGCCCTGAATAAACACAATGACCTCTGAGTACCCGTTCTGCAAACCACAGTGCACAAAAGGAGAGAGAAGGAGAAAGAAGAAAGCTGCCTGCCATAGAGGCAGGTGGGGGGAAAGGAACTGGGGACGTTGGTGGTGGCAAATGTACAGTGGTTGAGGGATGGGAACATTGGAACACTGCATGCCTGAAACCCCATCATGAACTTACAACTTTGTAAGGGTCTATCTCATGGCAATTCAATGTGAGAAGAAAAAATGTGATTCCTGAGTGCAGAGCCAAGAGTAACCCCTGAGCACTGCTGGGTGTGGCCCAAGACCAGTACACACACACACACACACACACACACACACACATACACACACACACATTGAACGTGCAAAATCAGAGACTGCTCGGCAGTTGGTGCTGACACAACCAGAAGGGAAACTGCAGGAAGCACCCGTCAAAGGCGGGAACAGAGCTGAGGGCCCTGAGTGGAGGGGGCTGGGCAAGAACAGGGAACCCCTCCCACACCAGGGCAGGCTCTGCATCTCAGGGCTGGAAGGAGCAGGGCCAACGCTCTCTGTCCACCTCCAGGAGGCAGACAGGGCAGCTGCAGAGGCAGGGGCAGGGGTGAGGAGGTGCTATGGATGGTAAGCGACTGCCCTCCAATCATTCCCTCTGAGGCACTGACCCCTGCACCCCAGAGGTCAACATCAAAGGGACTTCCCAGGACAGACAAGCAGGGAGTCAGGCCCAGAGGGCAGCGGCGAGGGCACGGGCAGTGAAGTGACCTTGGTCCCCCTCCTGCCCACACTCTCCTTTGCCTGAAACCCTGGCCACAGGGGCCTCCCAGCAGCCCCTCCTAGATGACACCTCACATTCCCACAGTTCCAAGTTCCAGATAAAAAAGGTGCCATTCAGACGCCTTCTCTGGGCCGCCGGGTGGTCACAGACAGGGCTTCTCAAGGCGGGGTCACCTCGTTACAGGACCCATCTACGCCATGCCTTTGGCACAAGGTGCCTGGCTTTGCCACCAGTCCTGATGGGTCACCCGAGTCCTCTGCCTTTCCCCGACTCTCGCGCGGAAGCAAGCAGCTCAAATGCAGGGGTGCCCCTTGTCTCCTGAGCGTTAGGAACGCTCCCACACCCGGAACCAGCCTTTCTACACTGACACATACTGCTCCTCTTCGATTAGGCAGAAACAACGCTTGTCCGCCGCCGCAAAGTTAGGAGAGAGGAAAAGATTTTAAAGAAGAGAAAGAGCGTGTAATCTGTGCGCCCCAGAGGAATCCCTCAGCCTGCAGGGGACGGCATTCGTTTCTTTTTAACCGAATTGTGATCTCACAGCCAATACTCCTTTATATCCTGTTTTTTTGTTAGCTTTTCCACCAGGCCTGCGATCAAGAACAACATCAGAGAACGGTCCCCCAAGGGAAAACACACCACAACATGGGGCAGTGAAGGGGTTTTTCCTGGTAAAAATGGACCTGCCCCCAAGCAGCCCAGCCACTGCCCACATCACCTGGTCCTGAGGACCAGCTTCTCCAACAGAATCACAAGGCAGGTGGAATATCATATTTCAAAGGAACTTGGATCTGGACTGACATATTAATTACCAAAAGAAAAAAAAACAGCTTCCCCACAATCTACCCTCCATTGATTTTTTCAAGTCCAGCAAGAACTGGGGTTCTGGGGGAGTTGGGGTTGGAAGACAAGACCCCGATCCTGTCTTCTGCCTTTCCCTTGTCTTGAAGGTTTGAACTGTGCAGCCAGAGACAGGACCACACCGCTGTCTGTCAGAAGTTGGGGTGTGCACCCTCCCTCTGCCTCTCTCTGGAAGCTAAAACAAGCCACGTGTGGGTCCCCCGCACACCACGGGCTCACTGGCTCTGCCCACCTCAGCCTTCATGGGAAAGGTGTTTGTGGAAGTTCTCCGTGAATGTCACTGCTTTGTCAAGTACTATCCTTCCTGAGCAGGGTGGGTTCTGAGAAAGCCCCAAGGCTTCCTTCCCTGTCTTCGGGAGCCTTCCACGCCGGATGCTGCCCAGGACAACTGCTGCCTGGAGCCCAGGAAGGCGAAGTATGTGAGGGGAACCTGCGGACCTGAGGGTGCTGGGGGGAGCTGTGTTTTCAAAGGGGGGTTGGAGGGAAGGGAGTTGGTCTGAGAACTAAAAGCACAAAGACCCTCTGTCAAGCGGAGCCTCTTCACTCGGTTCCAAGTAGCCCACCGACCTTTGGGGAAACCCGAATGCAGGATAATTCGGTGGATGCAAAAAGTCATCGCCCTTAGAGGACTCAGGCCCTTTCTTCCTGGCAGTTACAAGCTCTGGCGATTGGAAATGCAACTGGTGCCCGGTGTGTGACCGCCCCAGCCCCTGGCAGCGGGAAGGGAGACGCGGACGCCTCCCCTGAGAAGCTCTGGTGGGCAGCGGGCCCGACTGAGCATTGCCCACCCACCCCCCACGCCCCTGCCCTTCTCCACCCAGGCCTTCTCGCCAAGCCCCCCCACCCCCCAGCTCCAGGGCACTCCAGCGCACGCCCGCCCGGGGAAGAAGGGGCGCGGACGCCAGCCTGGAGGGGTCGCCCATTACCTTCGCATCTGGGGCAGCTCCCCGCAAGTCCCCACCCTGGTCCAGCTGTGCATCTCTCGGCTCCAAATGCGCACAGCAGGTGGCACCTCTGGGAAGCGGCTTGGATGGGGGGCGGCCGTCCCCGCCCCGGCTGTCCACCTGCGCCGCGACTCCCGGGCCCTTACCTTTGAGGTTGGCGGGGTGGCCCCGCGGCGGGCGATTCGCGGTTCCCCGGGGCACAGAAGAGACACTGGAGAAGTTGTTCCCCATGGCATCCGGGCCCGGGGCTCGGGCGCTGGCGGGGGGCCGGCGCGGCTGGGCAGGAGCGCGGGGCGCGGGCGGCGGCGGGGTGCGCGCGCGGGGGCGCGCCGCCGGGGGGAGGGCCCTGCCGGGGCCGCGGTCGTCGGGCTGCCGGGGGCTCCGCCGGCTACCTGCCGCCCATGCCCGGCGGGGGCGCGGCCCCGAGCCCGCGGGCGCTGGGGATCCGGCTGGCGGGGCGCGGCGCGGCGGCTCGGGCGCGCTCCCCGCGGGCCATAGAGTCGGGGCTCCGGGCGCGGGCGCTCGGCCGCGGGGCCTGTGGCGCGGGCTCGGCCTCGCTCCCCGCCCGCGGGGACGGCCGCGGCGGCGACGACGTGCATGGCGCCCGCGGGGCTGGGTCTCCGGGGCCGCCCGCGTCCCCCGCCAGCTCCGTCGCCGCGCGTCCCTCGCCGCGGTTGTTATGGTGACAGCTGCGCGGAGAATGAGCGGCCCAGTGACACGCGCGCCCGCGCGCCCGCCCGCCCGCCCGCTCGGCTCCCGGGCGCGCGGGGGGTGCCAGGCCGCCGCGGGGGGTGCCCCGGAGGGGTGCACGCCTGGACCCCGCGCAGCAGAGCGGGCCGCAGCCCCCCACGAGGTCCCCGGCTGGCCGGGCGCGCGGCCAGGCGGCTCCGCTTGACAATTTCCAGCGCATCTGGGAGCTGCCGGGCACCCAGGAAGCCCGAAAACGTCTGTTTGAAGGAGCGGCTGCGTGAATAACGGGGCTCGGGATCTGAAGGGGTGTCAGGGGGTGGGCCCAGAACAAGTTCCTCCACCACCACCACCACGCCGCCGGGGGCTGCCCAGTTAATTGGGGTCCTGGGGGGATGTGGAACGTCTACAAACGGGGCCTGCACGGAAGGATGAACTCCCTGAGCTGGGGGAGCACCTCTTCACCCTGGGGAATCGGCAGCTCTGGAACTGAAAGGCTCTGTCCCCTTCCGGAAAGGGGGCAAAGTGGGGGTCTCTGTGGCTGGAAGACTTACAGGGGGGCAGGGGGAGAGGGGCTCCCACAAGTCCCCTGCTCACCGTGACTTTTCCTTCAAGTGCCTCAGCCCTGTGGCCAGGAAGCCAGTGAGAAAGGGAAAGGGACTGTGGCCTGCTTCTCCTCCTGATCTGCCAGGGGTAGAATACAGCCTCCGTGTCCCCAGAGAGAAACCACCCTCCTGCTCAGCTTGGTTCACTCCCCAGGTGGTTTCAGGCATGGGGAGCCCTGGGCTTCCCCGGAACCCCATGGAAGGTTCTTCCCTCCAGGCTTCCTACATGGTGCCTCTGGATCTCACACTTCCTGGGTCACCCCCTCCCCCCTGCTCCCCCATAGCTCTGTACCCTTACTCAGATTTTCTGGGGAAACAGTGCCTCACCCCTCTTATGCTCTGCCCCCTCTGGAGGAAAAGCTCTGAGCAGGGAGAGTGTCTGTCACCTCCAATGCTTCCTGTACACCTAGGACTTAGAAAGTGGCCAGCTCCCCCAGCCTGCTGCAGACCCAAGCCCATCTGGGGCCTGAGGCCTAGAGCCAGTCTTGCTGATGTCTCTGCCCTCCAGGCCCACCCCATTCCAGGCATCACATCCTTAAATGTCTGGGCATCTGGGCAAGCTGGAAATATCCGTGACAGCTGCTGCTCTCTGGGGTCTGGAGAGAAAGCCAGCCCCCACCCCCCACCTCCAGGCTCTGCGATGCCCAGGTCACGTGCCTGGTCAGCTCAGAGTGGACACAGCAGGTCAGGGACACTGTCATCTTTGTAGGCGGATCTTCCTAGATTTCCTCCCACCCATGACTCATGCACCAGAAATCCCTGGGCTCCTGCTGGCGAGCACCTCTGCTCTATCTCTCCACTCACTTTTGCACACACACACACACACACACACACACACACACACACACACACTCCCATACTTGCCTATGCCCCCGCACCCACCCCCACCACACCCCCCCCCCCCTCAGATCTGCAGGAATGAGGTCACTGTGAGCTGGGCTCAGAATCCATCCCAAGGAACTGGGTTCCCTGTGAGGGGGAGGGGTGAAGAGAGGCCCTGGAGAGATTTGCAGATGGTGGCTTGGGGGTGGGGGCAGCTGGGGCCTTCTGGGAGGAGTCCCACCCCTCTCACCCAGGGGAGAGGAGCAGGAGGAGGGGCCAGGGACTGAGACAGGGGTGAGGAGGGCCTGCAAGAGATGGAGGAGGTCGCAGGCCTATACAGTCAGTCAAACCTTGAACTCTGGGCCAAGCAGGGAAGTGGAGAATGGGAAGGGGAATGGGGTGAGGGGCAGAGCCAAGCCTCCTGGGGGTGACACAACGCAGTCTGATCTTGGCCAGAGATGTTAGGGACCAAAGTGGAACTGAGATCAGGGAGAAACTCCCTCTCCTCCACCAGGACTGAGAAGCTGGTGGGAGCCTCAGGGCCGGGGCTGGGGACTGACACAGGCTTGGCTGTCCCTGAGACACCAACTCTACACTAGCTGGGCGCACTTCTGGAATGCTGCACCCCGGACCCTCCTCTCTGGGGTCCCTTGGCTCTGCCAGTGACAGATGTGAACTGGGGTGGAGAGACAGTGCAGCTGCTTCTTGCATGCAGCTGACCTTGCCTCGGACTCCCACCGATGGTCCCCGGCGTATCACCAAGGGTTACTCCTGAGCACAGAGCCAGGAATAGCTCCTGAGCACTGCCAGCTGTGGCCCTCCCCCGCTCTGCAAGTTTCTGGAGAGGCCCGGACCTGCAAAGGGGGCTGGGAGGAGGAGGATTTGTGGTTAGACCCAGCACCCTCCCACCCACCCCACCCGACCAGAACCGAACCCGAAGGCTCCGGGCCTGCCTTCTCCAGGGAAGCTGTCAGGCGGCAGGGAAGTGGCCCGCGCAGCCCCCCCAGGGCCCTTCCCGGGCTCCTCCGAGGACTGCAGAGGGAGAGGGGAACCCGCGGGGAGCGGGGCTGGATGAAGTCAGCGCTTGGAAGGCTTCAATGGAAGCTATTAATAGCCACAAGGTGGAGTTCTAGCACCTGTCGCCCTGGCAACCCGGCCTCCGGGATTCCCAGCCTGTGCCCCCAGGGGCGCATGTGCACGTGTGCGCTGACGCTTGCAGGGTGGGCGCTGGGCGTGCTCAAGCCGAGCCCCGGGAGCGAGTCCTGGGGAAGGGACCCCGGGGAGAGGCAGGCTTCCAGCGACCCCCGCGCCTCCCACTCTCCCCTTCCTCCTCCAGGCCTGGCTCTTTTCTTAGCCGGGCTCTCCCTCCCCTGGCTCTTGGCTCTCTCCTCCTCCCTCCACTCGCCCTCATCTTTCTCCCCTTCCCTCTGCCTTTCCCTGTTTCCCTCCACGTGGGACTCTCTCTCTCTCTCTCTCTCTCTCTCTCTCTCTCTCTCTCTCTCTCTCTCTCTCTCTCTCTCTCTCTCTCTCTCCCCCATCTCCCTCCCTCCTTTTCTCTCTCTCCCTCCCTCCCTTTCTCCCACCCCTATTTCCCTCCCTCCCACCGCCTCTCTTCTCTATCTCCCTCCCTCCCTCCCTCCCTCCTTCTCTCTCTCTCTCTCTCTCTCTCTCTCTCTCTCTCTCTCTCTCTGATAAAACAATAAAAATGGACTGGGGGGTTGTGGCCCAAGCCTTCCACATGCTGGGGCCTGGGGCTGCATCCCTGGCCCACTTCTTGTCCTCTCTAGCCCCACTGGGGGAAGTCCTATGAAGCATTCTAGAATGGGGTTCATCCATCTAAGCCATGATGGGTTCCCCTGAACTCCAAGGGACCCTTGTCTAGACCTTAATACTTTCCTTCCCAGTCCAGACACTGTTGATCTACTTATTTTTATTGTTGTTGTTGTTGTTTTTAGGACACATCAGGTAGTTCTTAGGCTTACTCCTGGCTCTGTGCTCAGGGGTCACTCCTGGTGGTGCTCAGGGAACCATATTCAGTGTTGGGGATTGAACTAGGGTTGGCTGCCTGCAAAGCAAGTCCCTTCGTTCCTGTATTATCTTTCCAGCCCAACAAACTAACTTGGAATAGAAAACCACCAACTCATCCCTACTGGCAATGGTGTTTCGCTACCATTCTATCTGCTACATCCTGAGAATGTGTTTATCGCCAAGCAATTGCACAGCGGGTGGGTGTTTGCCTTACATGTGGCTGACCCAGGTTCAGTCTCTGGCATTCCATCTGCAGCACCACCAGGAGCAACCCCTGAGCATCACTGGGTGTAACCCTCCCCCGCCACACACACACACACACACACACAGAATGTGTTTACCTTGGAACTGGAAGTTTTATCCTTTAACCAATAGCATAGGTCCCAAACTCTTTTTTCGGTCATGCATCCTTAGAGTTGATATTCTTAAGCATGCACCCTAACACATGTACAGAGGTTTATAATGTCTGTGCATAGAGATTGAAAATCTATTATAAATCAGACACCGTGCACGCAAATGAGACTGAAAGATGAATCATCTGGAAGCCCTCACTAAAGCAGTAAGATAAATTATTTCTGACAAAAATGCTAAAGAACTGACAGAAGGTGTAGCCTGGAACTAATAAGCAATTACAGCAAGGCTTTAGGGTATAAGGATAATCGACAGGAGTCAATAACTTGACTCTGAACTAGTTATGAATGAGAAAAAGCACAGCGGGTAAGGTGTTTGCCTTGCACGCGGCTGACATGGCTGACCCGGGTTCCTCCGCCCCCTCGGAGAGCCTGGCAAGCTACCAAGAGTATCTCGCCCACACGGCAAAGCCTAGCAAGCTCCCTGTGACGTATTCGATATGCCAAACAGTAACAGCAAGTCTCATGATTTGTTGTGAGACATTACTGGTGCCCGCTCGAGCAAACCGATGAAGAACGGGAGGATAGTGCTACACTGCTAATAATAAATTTATAATAATAATTTATAATAATACCATTTGCATTTTTGGGGGGTCACACCCGGCAATGCACAGGGTCACTCCTGGCTCTGCACTCAGGAATCAACCCTGGTGGTGATCAGGGGACCATATGGGATGCTGGGAATCGAACCCAGATCAGCCGCATGCAAGGCAAAAGCCATACCCGCTGCACTCTCGCTCCAGCCCCCCCATTTGCATTTTAAAAAGGAAATACTTTAGAGTAAATTGAACAAAATGTGTAAACAATCTATAGAAATAAAGCTATTTTTTAAATTCATTTTAATGTTGAAAAGCCACAACTGTTGACACAGTTCTAGAATTTAAATTGATTAGATAGCAATACATTTTTATTATTTATTTATTTTTGCTTTTTGGGGGTCACAGCAGGCAATGCTCAGGGATTACTTCTGGCTCAGTGCTCAGGAATTACTCCTGGTGGTGCTCAGGGGACCATATGGGATGCTGGGTCAGCCATGTACAAGGCAAATGCCCTCCCTGCTATATACTATAGCTTCAGCCCAGAGGAAAACTTTTGAAAAATCCAAGAAGATCTAAATAAATATAGAAATATCCCATGTATGTGGACAGGAAAACTCAATTTTGTCAAGATATCAGCTAATTTGGGGGTTTTGTCTGTTTGTTTGTTTGGGAGGGGGCCCAAGCCCAGTGGTGCTCTGGAGCTATCCCTGGCTCTGTGCTCAGGATCGACCCCTGGCACATACTCAGTGATGAGGACTGTGCCAGGGTCGGCTGCATGCACAGTCAGTGCCTTGTGTCCTGCACCATCTCTGCAACCTATGATTCCAGTTCTTTTCCACATAATCTATGCATTCAGTGTACCCCAGAGGAAAGTTTAGTAAAACTACAGTATGTATTGACAAAGTGATTCTAAAGTTTTCGTGGAGAAAAGAAAAAGAATAAAAGACGAGTCAATTCTGAAGAATAGCAAAATTTGAGGACAGACACTTTCCAGCTTCCAGACTCTATAACATAAACTAGAGCAATCGAGACAGTGGGGCACTGGCAAGGAGAGAAATAGATCAATGGAAGAGAGCGGAGATGCAGTACTGGATCCATAGAAGTACAATCAACAGTTCTTGAACAAAAGAGGCAGATAAACAATGGAGAAAAGGCAGCGTTTTCAGCAAGTGATTCATGAGCAACACACAAAATAAAATAATTTAACCACTGATTTTACACCCCTCACAAAGACTAATTCAAAATGCATCACAGACCTAAATGTGATGAGGAAAATGATGCTTGGTTTTATTTATTTATTTATTTATTTATTTATTTTGAGGGAAATCATGTTTTTAAAAAAGCTTCTAGGGGACCAGAGAGAGAGTGCACTGGGTAGGGCATTTGCCTTGCTTGCAGCTGACCTGGATTCGATCCCCAGCATCCCATATGGTCCCCCAAATACCACCAGAAGTAATTCCTGAGTGCTAGCCAAGACTAACCCCTGAGCATTGCCGGGTGTGGCCCCGAAACAAAAAATAAATTTAAAAAATTTTAGATGACATAAAAGAAAATCTAGGTGACTTTGAGTTTGGGTATGACATTTTAGATACAATACTAAAGGCAAAAACCATTAAGAAAAGAAACTGAGAAACTGGAATTCATTAAAATTTAAATTTTCTGCTCTGTGAAATATACTGCTAAGAAGATAAGAAGAAAAAGCAGAGACTGGGAGGAAACATCTGCCAGAGATAGCTGATAAAAGACTGTAACCCTAAATACACACCGAACTCATAATATTCAACCACAAGGAGACAACATGTAAAAATAAATGGGGCAATCACTTTAAGAGACTCATCACCAAAGACAGAAAGATGGCAGATAAACATATGAAGAGATGTTTCTTATGCCAGAAGAAGCATGCAGATGAAATCAAGAATATACACACTTAGAAGAATGCCCCCATCCACAGCACGACCACTACCAAATCCTGGCAGGCCACAGAACAACAGAAGCTCTGACTCACTGCTGCTAGATTAATAAGCACTGTGGCTTTAGAAGACAGTCTGACAGTTCCTCAGAAAAATAACCATTGTGGGCCTCAGATCCCACCCCAGCCTCCCTCTGGGGGCTGGGAGGGGGAGGGGGAGACCCCAGCTGGGTTCTTACAGGCCTGGCCAACACTCCTGCATGCAAGCACCATGCTTTTCTTTCCTTTTTCAAGTCCCTTGCGGGCAAGGACATGGTGGTGGAATTCAAGAAAAACCTGAGCATCTGTGGAACACTCCGTTCTGTGGACGTTGGAGAATCTCAACATCAAAATAGCGGGTATCAGTGTCACCGGCCCTGAGAACTACCCCCACATGCTGTTGGTGAAGAACTGCTTCATCGGGGGCTCTGTGGTCCGGTATGTTCAGTTGCCAGCAGCTGAGGTTGACACAGTTACTACAAGATGCAGAAGGAAGGAGGCCCCCCAGCAGAAACAGTGATGGTCCCTCTGCTCTCTGTCCCAGCTTACTGTGTTGTTTCAGTAATGGCTTTTTAATTTTTTTTTTTAAGGAATGAACAGGTGAAAGAAATAACAGTGGGCAGCAACTATCCCCTGTTGAGAATGAAGACTAGATCCGTAGGCTGGAGGCTGCAGTACCAGCCCTTCTCCCTTCTTGCCCTGGACAATGGGGACCCTCCCCAGATCTCTTCAGGGCAGAGGGTGATCTTGGGGATGGAAGGAACCTGTATCTCACTTCGGGAATAAAATTTATAATGCAAATTGGAAAAAAAAATAACCGTTGTCTCCAGTTATGCTCCTAGGTTGGGGCTGAAAACCAGATTTTTCCACACAAAAACCGAAATGCTCCCTATGGATGCTCATGGCACTTTGATTCATAACCACTGAAACTTGCAAGCAACCAAGAGGGTTTTCAGCTTGAATGGATCAACTGTGGTACGGCCAGACTATCGAATATTATTTGACGCTAAAAAATGAATTGTGAAGCCATGAAAGTCACGGGAGAACCTTCAGTGCGTGTGACTAAGTGAATGAAGCCAACACACAAAGATTACTGGTTATGAAAAGTCAAGACTAGGGAAATGGGGCCAGGGGTGATACAGTGGTTAGGGCACCACACGGTCCGTGAGCATAGCCAGATGCAGCCCTAGAGGCCCCAGCGCCACCCCTGTGGTCCAGTAGCCCCAGCACAGCAGGGCCGGCAGCATTGTGTCCTTGGCCCTGCCTTTGAACTTCCAGCCTCGTCGGCTAAGAATCAGCAGTGGGACCCCTAGACCTCTCGAGCACTACTTAAGAGCTCCCCCTAAAAAACAAAAACTATGGAAACAGTAAAAATTTAGTAGTGGCAGGGCTGGAGCAATAGCACAGCGGGTAGGGCGTTTGCCTTGCACGCAGCCGACCCAGGTTCGATTCCCAGCATCCTATATGGTCCCTCGAGCACCACCAGGAGCTATTCCTGAGTGCATGAGCCAGGAATAACCCCTGTGCATCGCCGGGTGTGACCCAAAAAGAAAAAAAAATTAGTAGTGGCCAGGGGATGGGCCACAGGCCAGATGAATCGTAAAGCACAAAAGAATTCCAGGGCCCTGGACCTTGTCTGTGTGACACTATAATTGAGGCTGCTACAGTATAACACACAGCAACTTGTACTTCTGCAAATATGTGAACCCCGATAACCCAAATGCCTAGTGAAGTGATTTAGAAAGGTGGTGCATCAGTTGTGACAAATACACCCCTTTCTGAGGTGTGGTGTTGTAGGGGAGACTGCATGAGAGGGGTAGGAGACAAGAGGGAAATCTGTCTCTTCCCTTCCCTTGTGTGGTGCCATAAATCTAAAACTTCTCCTAAAAATAGTCTTTGTTGTTTCAAAGGAGCCCCTCGCCTGCCCTCCCCCACCCCCCCCCAAGCCCCCACAGATGCACACACTCAAATGATTCTCAAGCGTAGCTAGCTTCAGAATCACGTGGCAGGGCAGGAGAGATAGTTCAGGGGTGAACCTGGCTGACTCAGGTTCAATCCCTGGCTCCACGTATGGTCTCCTGGGCCCAGCCAGGAGTGATTCCTGGCCAGGAGAAAAGAACCAGGAGTTAGCCCTGAACACCACAGGGTGTGGTCCAAAAGCAAAACAAAACAAAACCAAAAAAAGCCTTGCAGATCAGGGAAGAAGAGAGATTATTTAAACGCCAATTCCCTGAATTCCCCCAAGACATCTGGTTCTCTGCATTTATTCACTGGCCACCTTTCAGGAAACTGCTTCTCCTGGATGCTTTCCAGCTGAGAAGATGATTTACAATGCCTCCAGGGCTTAACGGGCGGAGCACAAACTTTCCCTGCAAGAGACTCTGGTATGACCCCACACAGCATATGGTCCACAGGGCCCGGCAAACCCTGAGCACAGAGCCAGGAGTAGTTGCTGAGTGCTCCAGGGTATGACCCAAACAAGCCATGCCTCCAGGCTTTCCCCGGGAGCTGACCAGCACGAGGGACCCAGGCAAGGGGAGCTGGCACCAAGCAGGCTGGTCACCTACTGGGAGGTAGCACCGAGGGGACTGCATTTTTGGAGCCTGATGCTCTCAGTTCAAAATAACTAATGTGGAATCACAGCCCACGTTAATCCTAATTTTTCTGCCTTAACCATTTTGAAAGGAATGTTATTAATTTGGCTTTCAGAATCAGTGGACTACAAGGAACTCATTGAATTTACAACTGGCTTTATTTCTGAGCAACCATGCATGGGCTGAATTTCTTGCCAAGTCGGAAAAGCTGACAATTGTCTTAAATATAATGAAATCTTTATGAGTCCATATTTAATGATTAATGAAGTTGACATGACATTCAGTTTCTTAGGCCCTCAAATATTTCTTACTGTTGATTCCGAAGTTTTCTTTCATAGTTTGGAGCCAGTAGGGTTTTGCCGTTCCTCATACACCCTCAGGAAGCTCACAGACCTGAGACAGGGGCCACTAGCGCCCATGGCAAAGTCAAGGCCACGGCCATCACCATTAGCTCCTCCTTCTCCACCACCACCACCACCACCAACCTCGCTATCAGTTCCACCACACCAACACCCTCACCACCATCACCATCAGTTCCACCACCACCATCACCATCAGTTCCATCACCACCATCACCATCAGTTCCATCATCACAATCACCATCAGTTCCATCACCACCATCACCATCAGTTCCATCACCACCATCACCATCAGTTCCACCACCACCATCACCATCAGTTCCATCACCACCATCAACATCATTTCCACCACCACCATCACCATCAGTTCCGTCACTACCATCACCATCAGTTCCACCACCACCATCACCATCAGTTCCATCACCACCATCACCATCAGTTCCACCACCACCATCACCATCAGTTCCACCACCACCATCAACATCAGTTCCATCACCACCATCAACATCATTTCCACCACCACCATCACCATCAGTTCCATCACCACCATCACCATCAGTTCCATCACCACCATCACCATCAGTTCCACCACCACCATCACCATCATCCTCACCACCCTCATCACCACCACCACCACCACCACCACCGTCCTCACTGCTGTCATTCCTATCAATACCACCACCACTTCCACCATCACTATCACCTCCACTATCACTACTTCTACCACTACTGCTGCTGCTATTACTACTACCAGGATCATCATAAATCCCGTTTTTGGAGGGGGCACACAGGCACTGTTCAAGGCTGACTCCTAGCTCAGCAGTCAGTGGTCACTCATGATAGTGCTCAGAACACCATATGCAGTTCCGGGGATCAATGCAGGATCAGCCGCATGCAAGATTAGTGCCCTGCCCAGTGGACTAACTCTCCAGCCCCAGTTTCATACTTCTTGGTTAACAAGAGTGGAGGAGGGAAACTGGGGACTGAGGCTCCCAGAACCATGCCACGGGACTCCGTGCCAGGCTGTGGGGCGGGCGAGAGCCCTCCCCACCCCAAGGGACCCAGCCCCCGGCAGCAGACCTCCACTACTCAGCCACCGCCAGGCTGCTTTCTGGATGCTCAGGCCGAGCCTCACACATATGTCCCACAGAACACAGATAATTTGGAACTTCGTGACCTTGGACCCTGGACTCAATGGGACCCCGGAACAGAGATCCTCTGCCTGCATCCCCCAGTCTCTGGTGACTCAGGGATCACACTCATAAGCCACACCCTGCCAGCACCAGATAATCTCCTCATCGGCCACCCTCCAGAACTCAGGATGCTCCTCCCAGATGCGAGTATAAAAGGAAGCTCCCAGAACCATGCCACCAAACTCCGCGCCAGGCTGTGGGGCAGATGAGAGCCTTCCCCACCCTTAAGGGACCCTGCCCCAGCAGCAGACCTCCACTACCCAACCACCGCCACACTCCAGGCCACTTTCCGGACACATAAGACACTTCCTACCCATTTTCCACAATTACTACACCATATCTGATGGGGTTCAGACAGAAGGCAACAAATCATAGAGAAAAATATAGAAATGTATGCCTCTCTGAGAGCCCGGCAAGCTACCTATAGAATCTCACCTGCATGGGCAGAGCCTGGCAAGCTCCCCGTGGCGTATTCAATATGCCAAATACAGTAACGACAACAGTTCTCATATTCCTGACCCTGAAAGAGCCTCCAATTGTTGGGAAAAGACGAGTAAGAAGAAGCTGCTAAAATCTCAAGTCTGGGAGGAATAGAGACATTACTGGCACCCACTCAAGTAATTCGACCATCAACGGGATGACAGTGACACAGTGATACAGGTTTGCAGTTTGAGACCACACCTGGCTGTACTCAGGGGTTACTCCAGGCTTTGTGTTCAGGGATCACTCCTGATGGACCATCTGCAGTGCTGGGAGTCAAATCCAGGTCAAGTGTGTGTGAGGCAAGCATCTAACCCCCTGGACTATCTCTCCAACTCTCATAACCCCTGTTTTTGACAAAGACTTAGGGAAACTAAGCCACTTGCCAGAGCCAATAAGTAAGCACTGAGGTACGGCCCCCTGAAGGTCTGAGTCCAAATCCCGGAGATGCCGTGACCCCAGGGGGGAGCCTTTCAAGCACGCCTCCCTGAATATCCTGGCAACTTCCAAAGCCAGATGTCTCCCTTCCTGAGGACTCCCTGGGGCTTTGACCCAGTGGCCCAGGAACTAGCCAGGGAGTGCAGGACAAATTCCAGTAATGGAAAGAGAATAGATTCCAAATCAAAGAAACATTCCCCAGCAGCCTCTTTCTCTCATAGATTGGGGCAAGGGGGTGGGGGGAGGCCTCACACCCAGTGGCGCTCAGGGGCTACTCCTGGCTCCCAGCTGGGGAATCACTGCACAAGGCCAGCACCTTGGCCCCTGGCTATCTCGGGGCCCTCTCAGAGATGTGCTGAGTGCCCTTTACTTGTAGGAAAGCCTTTCTAAGGATCCATCAAGCCCAGAGACCCGAGGCGTGCGATACGTGTGTCTACATACAAACTGGAAACATCCTCACGGCCACAATGGAGAGGACAGTAGGGTCAGCGAGCACCTCTCCAGCGAGGGGGCCTCCCATTAGCCCCAACACCAGGCGTTTCTCCGTTCCTGCTGGCAGTGATGGCTGGCTCCTGTCCACCTCACTCAAGAGGGGTCCCAGAGGCTCCTGTTTGTTCCGACCTTCACCCACAGGCGCCTGGCAGTGAGAGTAGGGTGCTCTCCCAGTGAGGGGAGCCTGTGGACAGTTTTCTCCAGCCTGCTCCTCCCCCTTTCTGCCATATCTCGAATTTCAACACTTGGTGGCGCTAGCACTCCATGCGACTCGGCCACGCCCAGGCAAACTTGGGAGGGGTGGCGGGAGGCCCTGCCCTTAGTCAGTTGCCTTAACATCAATATCACTCTTTTGCTCTTTCCAAACATCAAAGAGCTTCTAGGTAGGGGGAGAGATCTTTCTAGCTGCCCTGAGCGGTGAGCGACTTCACAGTCAAGAAAACCCATCAGAGGGTTGGAGCGATAACACAGAGAATAAGGCATTTGCCTTAAACGCGGCCAATACGCCGCCGATCCGGGTTCGATTCCCAGCATCCCATATGGTCCCCAAGCACACCAGGAGTAATTCTTGAGTGCATGAGCTAGGAGTATTCTCTGTGCATCGCAGGGTGTGACCTAAGAAGTAATAATAATAAAAATATATATATTTTTGCTTTTTGGGTCACACCTGGCGATGCACAGGGGTTACTCCTGGCTCTGCACTCAGGAATCACTCCTGGCGGTGCTCAGGGGACCATAGGGATGCTGGTAATCGAACCCAGGTCGGCCGCATGCAAGGCAAACGCCCTACCCACTTTGCTATCGCTCCAGCCCCATAATAATAATTTTTTTAAAAATAAAGAAAACCTATCAGAAAATGGGCTTGAGTGATAGTGCAGAGAGGAGGGCACTTGTGGCCAGCATCCCATATGGTCCCCCGAGCACCACCAGGAGTAATCCCTGGGTGCAGAGCCAGGAGTAACCCCTGAGCATCGCCAGGCGTGGCCCGAAAACGAAAAGAAAAGGAAGGAGAGGAAGGTAAAAAGGAAAAAAAAGTTAAAAGTTAACAGAGAAGAAACAAACCCCGCTTCCACCTCTGAGATGTTCCTCTCTGTAACCGTTTGCGTGACTGGAATCACTTTAGTACACTGCGGCCTGAGACAGGACCTGTGACAAGGTCAGGGTCCTTGCTCCACCCTTGCCCCCTGCTCCCACCTTCACTGGCCAGACCCTCCAAAAGAAGGGTCACACTCACCTTCGCAAACTCACTCCTGGGACTGAGAGAAGCCCCTGAACTCTGTCTCACAGGGTGTGCTCAGAGCACTGCTTTTCACCCGGGGTGACGCCCTCAGCACAGCACCAGGGCACAGGCAGCTACTTGTCGCTATGAGGCCAATCAGACATTCGATCCCCAGCACAGCCGGCACACACACAAGTGGGCCTCAGAGCTGAGACACCCCCTCCCAGTGGGCCTTCTCCCCCAGACTCCTAACGCCTCTAGCCCCAAGGAAGGCCTCAGAGGTCTCCTGACTCTGGGCAGAGATAGGAGAGAAAAGGACCCAGATCACCCCGACTTGGCATCTCTGCAGAAGGAAAACCATCAATGTCATCCAGCCCGACTCCCTCTGACACAGGCCTCAGTCGCATTCAGGGGCCCCCTTCCCTGCTGAGGTGGTGTTCAGGAGAGCAAAACCCCTCATCTTTCCCATTATCTCTGGATGGCCACAGCCCGCCTGTCAGGGCCCCCGCCCTCCTGAGGAACCTGGGACAGGGGATCTGGCCTGGGAGAGTTTCTGCCGAATGCCCTCATCCTCTTGGCCCATCAGCCTGCAGGTCCTAGAGGATGTCCCAGCCCCCTTCAGCTCCCTCTCCACATCCCCTCACACAGGTCACTCCTTTCCCAATGCCCCCCTCCCCTCCCATAAACTAAAGTCACTTAAGTCACTTAACTTCCTGTTAGTCTTCGATTGCTCGAGCAGGCGCCAGTAACGTCTCCATTTGTCCCTGTCGCGTGCTAGTGTAGCCCAATGGCATCTCTTCGCTCCGGGAACATGGAGGGCCTCAAACCGATCGTTCATGATCTTGACAAAGAAGTCTGACCATCTGGTAGGTGGGCGGCCACGCGGTCTCTTGACATCCCGTGGAATCCAATCAGTAACAGCTCTAGTCCAACGGTCGTCTTTAAATCTCATTACGTGACCAGCCCATCTGATTTTCGACACCTTGGCAAATGAGACAGCGTCCCTGATCCTTGATCGTCGACGGATGTCAGAACTCCGGATTCCTTCTCTCATTTGAGTGAAACGTGATATTCCAAGCATAGCTCTTTCTATTCTTCTTTGGGAGACCTGAATACACAAACCGGCTCAAAGAATGCAGAATACGGCAGAATTGTGTAACATACAGAAGAGTGGGCTGGAGTGATAGCACAGTGGCAGGGCGTTTGCCTTGTATGGGGCCGACCCGGCCAACCCAAGTTCAAGTCCTCCACCCCTCTCAGAGAGCCCGGCAAGCTACTGAGAGTATCTCGCCCGCATGGCAAAGCCTGGAAAGCCACCCGTGACGTATTCGATACGCCAAACACAGTAACAACAAGTCTCACGATGGAGACGCTACTGGGTCCGCTCGAGCAAATTGATGAACAACGGGAGAACAGTGACAGTGACAGTGACAGTGGCAGAAGAGTAGTAAAACCCAGGTGCCTGCCACTTGCTCCACAGAGAAACAGAGAGGGAGGGATGAGGTTGAAGAGCGTGTCCGGCTGTTTCTCCTGGGGCCACACCTGGTGGTGCTCAGGAGCCAAACAGGTGAGAATTGCAAGCAGCCATGGGAATGCTAACTCCCTCCACACACTCACAAACACACTGTACACACGCATGCACATACACGCACACACACACATACACACACGCATGCACATACGCACACACACACGCATGCACACACACATGCGTGCACACACACACATACACCCCACCCCATAGCCCAGAATCCCGAGTTTCTGGCCCCAGCCACACTGCCTCCCCTCCATGTCTTCGTCTGTGCTGGCCCCTGGGCCTGGCCCCTGGCCTTCGCTGACCAGTGCTGGCAGGGTGTCTGATGTCTTCCCCAAGACCCTCTAATCCAGGAGCCCCTCCTACCTCCACCACTTTGGAAGATGCTGGAATCAGGACTCAGCAGAACCAGATGGTGCTGACCTACGCCAGGGACTGGAAGCCCACTCGTGAGCACCTGGGCCTTGCCACACCCTGAATTTGCCTGTTCCCCCACCCCTTGCCCCTGCAGGACAGGGAAGGGCCCATTTGCCTGGAGGTGCTTTGGCTGGCGGTTGAGCCGGGCCCCACACAGGGCCAGCGGAGAGGAGCAGCTTTGGGCAGCCGTGGTGGGGACCTGCCTTGGCCAGCCCTAGGGCACCCGGGCTGGGCGCTGCTTCTCCTCCTGCACCTTGGACCCTTCCTGGAAGACTGGCAGAGGCACCTGCAGACCCCGACTCCCGCAGCCATGGACAAGCTCCGCCTGCTCTTCCAGCACTTCCAGGCCAGCTCGGAGTCAGTGATGAACGGCGTCTGCCTGCTGCTGGCCGCGGGCACTGTCAAGCTCTACGCCTCCCTGGATGTCCACTGCCCCTGCCTGGCACGCTACAACGCGGCCTACGGCCTGGGCCTGCTGCTGGCGCCGCCCCTGGCGCTCTTCCTCTGTGGCCTCCTGGCCAACCGGCAGTCCGTGCTCATGGTGGAGGAGTGGCGCCGGCCGGCGGGACGCCGCCAGAAGGACCCCGGCATGATCAGGTGCGACCCCACACCCCCCAGCACCCCAGGGCCCTAGTTTGCACCCCCACCAACTGCACAGGCTCTGCCAGGTGCATCCCAAGCCCCCAACACCACCACCCCTGCAGCTTTATTAGGGGCTCCCCCCACCTACTCACCCTCACAAACACGGCCAGGTCATCGCCCTAAAACCACGAGGTCCCCTCCACACTCTGCAGTGGGTACTGCAGCCATCTTCTTATGGAGGGAGGGGGGCCCACCCCAGCAGTGCTCAGGGTTGACTCCGGACTGTGTTCAGGGATCACTCCTGGTGGTTCTCAGGAGATCATATGGGGTGCCGGGGATCCAAACCCGGTCTGCCGCATGCAAAGCAAGTGCCCTACCTGCTGTACTATCCCTCTGGCACTGCTTGTTTGTTGGTGGAGGGAACCCCATTAGTGCTCAGGGCTTGCTCCTGGCTCTGTTCTCAGAGATCACTCCTGCCTGGCAGGCCTCGGAGAACCATATGGGGTGCCGGGGATTGAACCTGGGTCAGTAACATGCAAGGCAAGTGCCCTCCCTGCTGTACCATTGCTCCAGGCCCTGCATCCATTCCCTGACACACCCCAAGTGTGGAACCTCTCGGCCTCTGGGAAACACCGGCCATGCCGCCCCCACCTCCAGCTCTGTAGCTGTCCTCAGTGCTGTGGTCTCGTGACTTTGGTTTGGGTATTTTGGCAGTGCTGCTCCTAGCTCGGTGCTCCAGGGACACTCCTGGGGCTGGGTCTCCCACGGCCTCAGCTCCCCACTCCTCTCCGGCCAGGTATATGTGCTCCTCCGTGCTGCAGAGAGCGCTGGCCGCCCCGCTCGTCTGGATCCTGCTGGCCCTCCTGGACGGCAAGTGCTTGGTGTGTGCCTTCAGCTGCTCTGTGGACCCCGAGAAGTTTCTGGACTTTGCCAACATGACCTCCAGCCAGGTGCAGCTCTTCCTGGCCAAGGTGCCTTGCAAGGAGGATGAGCTGGTCAGGGACAGCCCGGCCCGGAAGGCCGTGTCCCGCTACCTGCGGTGCCTGTCACAGGTCATTCAGCCTGCCCTCCCTGGGCCTGGGTGGGTGGGGGGACTGAGGAGGGACAGCGATGTCCTGGGGACCCTCCTGCTGGAGACACACAGGCAAGGAACGAGAGGGTCCTGGGGGGTTCCCGTTCAGGACGGGGTTGGAGGCGCGGGCTCTATGCCATGCATGTCGACATCAGGTGTCCACCCACTCAGCCATGCTCCCAGGACACTGCAGGGACACAGCTCTGTGTTTGTGGAGGGCCAGGAGGGCTGCCAGCTCGCGGCCATCACTCAGGGGAGGAGGAAGGGGAGGCCACACAGTATCAGCTCCACCATCAGATTCTTCAGAGTTGCCCTCACCCTCCGCCAGATGGCTTGTTTCCCGGCTGTATCCTGTGCGACTGCCACCTCAGCTCTCAGCCAGAACCTCAGTTTCCAGGGCCCCCAAGTTCAGATTAGGGGTTCCTTTCTCTGAACTCCCATGTCCCTTGTAGATCCATCCACATGACACTTAGACATGGCAATATTTCTGCTGCTAAAGTGAGCAAAGACTGGGGTCCATTATCTCCATCAAAATACAGGACAGGGCATGCACAGATGGGACGATACATATGACCCAAAAGCTGGATGAAAAGGTGAATGGACATTGAGGCGGGGTGGGTGGGTGGGTGGGAGTGTGTGGGATGGTTGGTTGGATGGATGGTAGATGGGTGGACGGGTAGATGGATGGATGGGCAGGAGTGCAGGAAAGGCAAAACTCAGGCTTTCAGCTGAGGCTCTAATTAAAAGATTAACAAGAGGAAAATCATGCAAGAGAAACCTAAAGCAAAGAATGCCATTAAAAGCAATGACTTGGGGCTGGAGCGATAGCACAGCGGGTAGGGCGTTTGTCTTGTATGCGGCCAACCCAGGTTCGATTACCAGCATCCCATATGGTCCCCCGAGCACCACCAGGAATAATTCCTGGGTGCAGAGCCAGGAGTAACCCCTGTGCATTGCTGGGTGTGACCCAGAAAGAAAAAAAAAGCAATGACTTGAAATTCTGGCTTCTGTAGTATCTTCAACAATGAGTGGCGCCTTCAGAGAATAGATGGGACAAAAGAGAGCAGCTCTGGGTTTTGAAGGGCAGAAACTGCGAAGGCAAACGCACCAGAGAAACTAGTGGAGTGGTTTCTCTTTTGCTTGCAGAGTAGTGGGTGTTTAGGGTCATGCCTGGCAGTGTGCTGGGACCATTCCTCACTCTGTGCTCAGGAGCAACCCTTGGTGGTGCTCAGGGGACTAGAGGTGGTGCTAAAGTTCAGACTCAAGTTAGCCACGTGCAAGGCAAGTGCCCTGACCACCCTTCCGCCCCACAAGATTCTGCTTCAGTAAGAATCTCCGGGAGAATTTACTACAACCTGACTCGAGGCAGAAACGGGGAAAGGTCGAACTTTTTCGATATTTGCTGCTTTCTAACCATCTCTGAGATACTTTGCTTGGATTTGGGTTTTGGTTTTTGTTTGGGGACCCCACCTGGAGGTGCTCAGGGGCTCTTCACAGCTCAGTGCAGGGGTCACTCCCAGTGTGCCTGGTGGGCATGCCGGGGTCAGACCTAGGCTCCCACTGCAAGGCATTTGCTCCAGCCCATTCAGCGATGGTTGGGGAAGGGGATGCTGGTTGGGGAATTTGTTCATGGTTGGGAATGGGCGATGGGGTGACAGTCAGGGGCTGGGTCGATGGTGTTGAGACAATGGTTGGGGGAGAGCTGACCGGAGAGGAAATATGATGGGCAGGTCGGGGAGGGATGATTGACTAGATGAACGAATGGGAGGATAGGGATGGACGGGAGGGTGGGTGGAGGTGGTTAACAGGAGGGATGTTCCATGGGCAGATGCAACCATCTGCAGAAAGGCAGGCGGGATCCCTAATGGAGAGACCGTGGACACTCAATCACTGCCCACTTGTTCCCCCACCCCCACCCCATCTTGCTTGCCTCCCCACAGGCCATGGGCTGGACCATCACCCTGCTGCTCATTATCCTGGCCTTCCTGGCGCGCTGCCTGAGGCCCTGCTTCGACCAGACGGTCTTCCTGCAGCACCGATACTGGAGCAACTACGTGGACCTGGAGCAGAAGCTCTTCGACGAGACGTGCTGCGAGCATGCGCGGGACCTGGCGCACCGCTGCGTGCTGCACTTCTTCCAGAGCATGCAGAGCGAGATGCGGGCGCGGGGCCTGCGCCAGCCCGCTGACCACCCGCCGGCCCAGCCCAGAGACCTGCTGGAGCCCCCGGACAGGGACAGCCGGGCACACCTGCACGCAGTCTCCAGCCGCGAGCAAGTGGACCGCCTCCTGAGCACCTGGTGCTCCAGCAAGCCGCCCCTCGGCCTTGCGGGCCCCGCGGGACACTACGGGGGTGGCCTCAGCCACCGCGCCCCCACGGCTGCCCCTGACCCCCGGGAGCCCCAATACACAGAAGTGTAGAGACCCCAGCACCTGGCACCACGCGAAAGGAGCTGGGAGCTGGCTAAACGGAGGGACATCTCAGGGCAGCCCAGCACCCCCCCCCCCCCCGCCCCCATAGCTGAGATCCCCACTCTCTATACTGGGGACACGCCAAGGCAGGGCCAGTTGTCCCCGCAAGAGCTGACATCCCCAGTCACGTTTCTGGGCGTGATCTCATGTACACGAAAGCCGCTGCCCTCACGACTGTGCTGGGTTCTGCTTCCCCCAGGAGAGCAAGTCAGGGGCTGGGGCTGAGTGGGGTCTCCCAGCCACGGGGAACACTGGTGCTCTGTTCTTGGGGGGGCAAACTGAGGATCAAGAGTCTGAGTAGATCAGCCTTGGGATCTGGATGCAGCTTTTCATGTTTCGTAATAATAATAATAATAATAATAATAATAATAAATGACACTGGCACCTGCTTCCATGATGTTCCTATGTGCGTGTGGGGGGTGGGGGGCGCCGTGCTGACTCCTTCTGTGTCCTGACGCATTGCAGCTCCCAGTGACCTAGAGAAGCATTGTGGGTTTCTCAGAGATAATTCCAAGTGAATGACATTTCCTCTGAAAACCCTCCGTGGCTCCTCTCCAGCAGCCAGCATCAGTAGGTGCCACGCAGGTGGGTGGCACCAGCACCAGCTTGGTGGCCGCTCTACCTTCAAGCTGATTCTTCTGGTGAACTCCATGTTTTAATTCTGTTTAGTTTTCGTTTTTTTCTGCGCTTGGGCTCGAGTCAGGACCTCACGCACACACAGGATAGGTGCTCTACGGCAGAGCATTTTTGGTTTGATTTGGTTTAGGGGCCACACCTGGTGGCGGTTCTCAGGGCTACCCATGGCAAAATGCTTGGGGTCGCTGTCAGGAGCAGTGCCGGCCTCTAACACGGAGCTGTCTCCCCAGACCCAGGACCATTTTTCAGATGAGAAAACTGAGGCCTCCGGAAGTTGAGTTTCCTGAGGTCTTGGAAGAACTGGAATCAGGGGCTGGAGCAATGACAGCAGCTAAGGCAAGAGGCCGACTTGGGTTCATTCCCCGCCATGTCACATGGTCTCTGGAGTCCCACCGGGAGTGAACCCTGGGCACAAAGCCAGGAGTATGTCTCAACAGCTCTGGGTATGCTCCCCACCCCCAAATAAATAAATATATATATATATGTAAATAAGAGTTGGAACAGGAGCTCTGGCTTGGCCACTACTTGGCCCTCCAGGTTGTTCCGTGCTTGCGCTCATTCTCAGGGCTCTGGTTGGATCCCTGCAGCTTCACCCCAGCTCTGAGGGAGCCCCAGCAAGCTGTGCCCTTGGTTCCTCTTGAAAATGAAAGGACTGATTCGGGCCTCTTGCTGCCACTGCATGTGAAGTTATCTGCTTCTTGACCTCAGCACTTTCTGCTTCCCCTCCCCCCACCCCCCTCCATCTTTCTGGATTTGGGGCCACACCTAGTGGTGCTCAGGACTTCCTCTTAGCTCTGTGCTCAGGATCACTCCTGCTCCTGCTAGGCTAGGGGAACCTTATGGGGTGCCACGGATTGAGCCCCGATGTGAAGCGTGCAAGGCAAATGCCCTTCCTGCTATACTGTCTCTGCAGCCTATTTCCACTTTCAAAGTGGCCCACTTCCTTCAGCCGACCACCACGGCAGAGGGCCAGTTCTGTGTCCTGACACCTGAGAGATCCTCAGCCCTGCCTGCCCCGCCCCCCAGGCCAGCCCTCACCCCAAAGCTGACGCCAGCCTCTGTCCAAGGCTGCCTCTGCCCCAGGGCATGCCCAGGGGGTCCTGCTCAGAGGTTAGCACTCTTGTGGGGGTTTCTCTGGGGATGAGGGATAGGTCCGAGCTGGGAATCAGCAGGGGGTGGGCCCAGGGGATTCCAGAAAAGCTGCTGCTCGAGAACCTTTGGGCCACAGGCCAGGCCAGAGCCACGGTACAGCAGGGATAGCACTTGCTTTGTATGGATGACCCCAGTTCTATCCCTGGCATCCCATATGGTCCCCTGACCCCTGCCAGGAGTGAGCCCTGAGCACTGCTGTGTTCTGCACACACACCCCAACACCATCACCAAAAAAAAAAGCACACACACACACAAAAATCTCTGGGCTTGTTTATGGGTACAGAATATGGGATATGGTTCAGGGACAAGAGTCCTTGGAACATCAGTGTTGAACTCTGCTAGGAAACCAGCATTCAGCCTCTGCGGTTCAGACAGGAAGGACTGGGTCAGATCTGGGCTGCATCCCTCCTCCCCCTCCCTGATGAATGACTCACCACAGGTAATCACATAGGAAATCACACACACACACACACACACACACACACCACATGTACACACATATCACACACATGTACCACATGGACACACATACCACATACACCACATGGACACACATACTACACACATACAACATATATCAAATGAACACACATAAACACATGTACACATATGCCATACACATGCAACACATACTACAGGTACATAAAAACATACCTCATTTACATGCAATAACCACATACATATACATACCATATATACACACATAAATACATGTATACAGACATATCACACATATACACATACAACACACACCACATGTATATACTCACACACCTACCACACACACAACACAAATCACATAAACACACACATATATACCATAAACCACACATACCACACACAACACCACATATCCACATTCACATGAATAACACACTCACAAGGAAATCTCACGCATGCATACCACCACCATATACTCATACACACACACACACACCACTCACAGCCGGGAAATCTCTATACAGACTCATGCACACGCGCACACTTGCGCGCGCGCGCGCGCACACACACACACACACACACTCCTGCATACACATACATCCAGCAATTGCCCCCATCAGCACTGTGCAGGCTGGGGTCACCCCAGGTTCTGGTTCCTGGGGCTCAGGCTCCTCCATATCGGCCATCTCTGCTCTGCTGGGCTTAGTCTGCCAGATATTCCTGGCAGTGTGGCCTCCTCCTGTAGGGTAACTTTACTTTGTCCTTCCACAAGAAGCTTAGGTTTATCTGGTTACACCCACTAATCTGGTTACACCCATCAATCTGGTTACACCCATCACAGTGCTCCTGAAGCACTTCCACTTCCATTGTGTTTATCTGTAAACAGTCTTCCCTATGCTCTCCTTCCCACCCAGTTAATCAGCTTTCCCCTTAATCAGACTTTGTTAATTTGTAAGATCAGTTTCCCAGAAATCTATGATTTTATATGTATGAGTGAAATTGCCTTTCTCCTCTCCTTATGCCTTATGAACAGTTTACCTTAAAGTAATATCCTTTTTGTATAGATACAGGAAGACCGTTAACATTATGCTTTGTAATTTAGGATTTGATTGGCCTTGAATATTGTTCACTCCCGGGCATCTTTCTCGACTTAAGCCTCAGTTGCCCTTAGTTCCTAACACCCCAAAAGCAGGGTCCCGACGAGGGACTGAATGGACCCAGGGCAAGCGGTGAGCTACCCTGGCAGCGAAATGGGCCAGGCCAAAGTGCCACGATTCTTAACTATAAGTTAAGAGTTTGATCATAGACAAATGTTGTCATGATCCAAAGGTAATGACAAGACTAGGATCCTGCTAGGGGTGGGAAAGACTATCTGGCCTGAGCACTGTAGTCTGAGATCGAGATGGCCCTAGGAGAGCAATTCTATAAGTTTAAGATATTTCTTACTGTATCCATACAAAATGATTTATATTATGTATGCTTATATGCTTGTTGGACAAGGAGAGGAGAGACACACCCTTGGGATTCATGCTGAGAGAGGATCTGTCCTAGGAGTGGCCTTCCCTGAGGCTAAGATTTCTACCCCTATTGATTGTGACCACACCTATGTGTAATTGTTCCCCAATTCCTCATGGAGAGAGGATTTAACTGTACTGTAGGAGTGGGCTAGGGGGCAGAAGGAAGAAGCAAGGTCAGAGAGAGGATGAGAAGGAACAGAAGGAGGATGAAGGGGAGAGGAGAAGGAGAATGAAGTGGCATGGGGGAGCAGAGACAGAGCAGACACAGACAAGAGAGACTGGTGTAGATGGAGAGAGGAATGAAATAAACTGCTACTAATACCAACCAGCCTGGCCCTCGTTCCTTCCTCCGCCTGACCATCGCCATCGACCTCCCCAGGTGGGAGAAGGGTGAGACTACCGAACGCGGGCTGCGGGAGAGATAGAGATACTGCCGTTGCATGCCGTGCCCCCTTTGTGTGAGTTTACACATCATCCACCCCATCTATCCTGCTTGCAATCAGGACATGCAAATGTTCCATGAGTCCCTAGGGTGGGACAAGATTTCAGCTAAGATTTGATAGGAATTGGGTGGTGAGGGACCAGGGAGGCTTGGAGAGGTCTGAGGTCTTCACAGATAAGCTCCCGGTCCTGGGCATGGAGGAAGCTCCGTGACCCATTTAAGCTGCAAGGAAGCGCAACTGGGCAGGGAACGGTCACGAACGCTGACAAGCGCCCTTGAATCCTCACGCTGAGCACTTAGGTGGCACTTCCGGCACAAAAGATCCCATGCCAGGGAGCAGGCAGGAGTTAATTCAAGATGAGGCTTGGTTTCAGGAAGCCCACTGCCTCATAGAGGGATGGAGATGGGTTTGGGAAGAATTAGAACCCAGAGCGAAAGGCGGCAGCGAGAGAACTGAGGCCAGCCATGAGCCCCAGAGGTTTAGCACAGGGGGCCGGTGATTAGGACACCCCAGACCCACCTGGCATTGCATGGTCCCCCGAGCACCGCCAGGAGGAACACCAGAGCAGAAATAGGACTAGACCCCAAGCACTATCAGTGTGGCCCCCAAATCAGGAAAAAAAAATTCTTTGATCTGGGGACTCAGGGGAGGGTTGATTTGAATCTTAGAAAGAAAAAAATGGAGAGAGGGTTTTTGTTTGTTTTTAATAGTGTTTTAAGTTTTGTTTTGGACCACTCTTAGCAGTGTTCAGGACCTGCTCCCAGCTCAGTGCTCGGGGCTTGTTCCCAGGGGTGTCAGAGATCACAGCTGGGGCTCCTCTGAGCTGTCTCCCCTTGAGTTATCTCCCTGCCCCAGTCTTTTCTTTACATTTCCCCAGCCCCGCACTCAGGTCTATTCTGGTTGGGGATGTTGGGCTTGGGGATTTTGGGGGGTCTTTTTGTTTGTTCATTTGTTTGTTTGTTTGGGTGGTGGGAAGGATTTGGGTGTTGGGCCATACCCAGCTATACTCAGAGGTTATTCCTGGCTTTTCACTCAGGAATTACTCCTGGAAGGGCTCGGAGGGACCATATGAGATGCTGGAAATCGAACCCAGGTCAGCCGCGTGCAAGGCAAGCGCTCTCCCCGCTGGAGACACTTTCCAAGTTGAGGGTGTTTTTGCAATGCCTGGGAACCCTCCACTTGGCCGTGTTCTTGCACCCTGTTCACCAGAGGTGTGAGAACAGGAGCTCCCTGAGGTTTGCACACCTGGTGGTGGCCGCACACTCCAGTGACAGAGCCGGAAGGCGCTTGTCTGCACTGTGCTGAGACAGCACCTGTGGCTGTGTCAACAGGAAGCCCACAGAGTAGAGCAGCCACCTCTGGGGTCAGTGTCGGGGCCTGAACTCAAGGCCTCATACTCTCAAGTCCTCCCACTGAGCTCGTCCCAGGTCCGGGACAGAGTTTGGACAAGTGGAGAGAGACGAAGGGGAAGGGGACAGGGCCACTCAGCCACAGGCATGGAGGGAACAAGCCGCAGAGGGGCAGTACGGACTTCCAAATGCACCCAGAAGATTGCTGGTCCGCCTGGAGGGAGCCCTCACTGCCCCTCACAGCCCAGCGGGGAGCCAGGTAGGACAGGAAGGTGCAGTCCCACCTGACACCAGTGAAGGGTCCTGCCCCAGGGCTGAGGTGCCACTCCAGGGCCCATGGAAAGACCACTGAGCTCTGTGACAGCAGACCCTGTGCCCTGGACACCCCTCAAAGGCATCCCACCCTCTGTAGACCCCAGAGGACATGCTTTCAGAACTCCAGGTCTCTCGGCCACCCTCCCTCTGTCCACCTCTACTGCCCGGCCCAGGAGGGGAACCAGGTCACTGCACTTGGGACTGAGGCACATCAGTGACCCAGGCGGCCCTGCCGACAGAGGTGCCCCCATCCTGGGCAGAGTCTAGGTGCTGAGACAGAAGTGAGGGTCCCCTAGTTATGAGGAAGTGGCTCCAGAAAGCACCAGGAGAGAACGGATTTGGGGGAGAGGCAAAGGGGGGTGTGGGGAGGGCAGACGAGTTCATGGGTGGCTCGGGAACCCCGAGTGTCATTCAGAGCCGGGGCCAAGAGGGCTTGTTCCTACTCTCCACATTTGCTCTCCCTGCATTCATGTGCCCCTGGCTGTGCCTTCAGTGAGGTTCGAGCTGGGTGGGCACCAAGGCCCCGGGGGTGGGCAGAGAAAGAGCAGGGAATGCTGTGAGAGAGGGGGTAGGCTTCTGAGCCAGACTCAGTCCTGGTCCCACTAAGCCTGCAGCAGAGGCGGGAGAAGTACGGGGTGTGGGAAATATTGGGGGCATTCCTGCTCAGTGCCCCAGTAATCACGCCCCCCTCCAGGTGTCCAGGGAACCGAGGGCAGCTGCCGGGTCCTACTGAGACAAACGTTCATGCAACCTGGCAACCCATCTTGCTGATGACCGCTGCCTCTGCCACCATGTGGATCTTGGGGTGCGCCCAGAGCTGCAGGTGGGCCTCTCCCACCCAGGCTCACCCATGCAAATAGGGCATTTCCCTGCAGGTCTGGCCGCTCCCCGGGGGCCCCCTTTGCATACTGCTTTTCCTGGCTTGCTTGGCTTCTTGGAGTCGGGGGGGCCCCCCAGCACCCGAGTGATCATGTGGCTCCCTGTTTTCTGCCCACATGCAGCAGGGTCTTGGAGATGTTGGAGAGGACAGAATCAGGCAGGCCAAGACCCCCCGGGAGAAGGGAGAAGGGGACCCTGAATCCTCCTGATCTCCAGAACCAGAACTCACGACTCTTACCTGCAACAGCAACTCTATGCTTTTATGACTTGATTACCTGGCAGTGGGGAGTCACTCCTGGCTGCTCCCAGGGGAACCCCAGGAATCCCAACCGTCCTAAAGAGAACCTTGGAGGTTCTGGAGAGCTCGTATGGGGACTAAGGCACTTATTTGCCTTGCATGCATGCAACTGACCTGTTTGATCCCCAGCACCAGACCTGGTGCCCTAAGCACTGCCAGGGGTCACTCCTGAGCACAGAGCCAGGAATAGCCCCCAGAGCACTACCAAGTATGATTTCCCCCAAAAAAACATACTAAGACAGGTAGGAGGCCAGACTCAGAGCTATGGCGCTGGAGCAGAGGCAGGAGCAGAGCAGTGCCTGGGGCCAGAGCCAGAGGGTTCTCTGGAAGCTGGCCAGGGCACATGGGTACCCTGCTCAGGTCCTAGAGGTCAACCTCCCCAACTCCCATATATTCAGCCTCCCATCAGACGATCCCCACAGAACAATGGGGAGGACATTCTGGGGGTGAAGAAAAGATCTTCAACTATTCAGTGTGAAACCAAGTCAGTGAGACATTTGAAACTTTTTTTTTCTTTGCTTTTTGAGTCACACCTGGCAATGCACAGGGGTTACTCCTGGCTCTACATTTAGGAGTTACCCCTGGTGGTGCTCAGGGGACCATATGGGATGCTGGGAATCAAACCCAGGTCGGCCACGTGCAAGGCAAACGCCCTGCCTGCTGTGATATTGCTCCAGCCCCTGAAACTAATTTTTACCACTGATTCAAGATTTAAAACTGCCTGAAGAATTGGACTGGAGTGATAGTACAGTGAGTAGGACACTTGCCTGCCACTTGGCAGAACTGGCATCCCTTCCATAAGGGATGTGCACCACCAGGAGGGATTCCTGAGTGCAGAGCCAGGAGAAAGCCCTGAGCATCGCTGGGTGTGCGCCCCCTCACCACAAAGGAAGGAAGGAAGGAAGGAAGGAAGGAAGGAAGGAAGGAAGGAAGGAAGGAAGGAAAGAAAGAAAACAACAGCACGAAAGTTAACGGGCAAGTTGTGATGGGCAGAACTCAGGGCTCGCTGGTATGAGGCTTGGAGTTCACACCCCAGCACCACACACGCACCACACACACACACACTCTCTCTCTCTCTCTCTCTCTCTCTCTCTCTCACACACACACACACTCTCTCTCTCTCTCTCTCACACACACACACTCTCTCTCTCTCACACACACACACACACACACACACACACACTATTCTAGGGCTCACCCTTTTCATTCAATAACTGTAATAAAGTCCTCGTGAATCTCAGAATAATACAATTCAACCACTTCTATCATTTTACTTTATTGATTTGTGGGGGGTGGGGGTGGATAGTGACTGGGGCAGTGCTCAGAGCTATTCCTAGCTGCTCTGGAGTGCTTCCTGGTAGAGTGCTTAGGGAACCATGCTTGGTGACAGTGACTGACCCTGGGTCACCCAGATGCAAAGCAAGTGTCTAATCCCCGTACCATCTCCCTGTCCCTGTGGCTTTTATTGACAAATCATGTTGACTAGAAATCGCAGCAAACGTCTGAGGCCAGTGCTGGTGCCCCTTAGCCCATGTGGGTGTCTCTGAGCACTGCCCCTTCCCTGAGTGCCAGCCTCTCCCCATGGTTTAGTCCCGTGTCAGGCGCATGGCGCTGCCACAGATGTCCAGGGAGGCCATCTCTGTGGTGGGACTCTTCTCCCACTCTCCCAGGGAGCCCCCAACAAAGTCCTCCAGCAGTCACCAGCCTTAGGACCCCTGGAGCCTTTAGCCTGTTGCAGGCCAAAGGGGACAACTGTCCTCCCAGCTCCGCGCTGAGCTTCCCACCCAGACCAGGACAGGAGAGAAAGAGCAGAACCACTCCCTGCCCTGCCGTCAAGCCCAGCTGCCACCTAGCCAGGTCCAAACCCGTTTCTCTACCTCCCACCTTGTGTGTCTCTCCCCAAGTTCGTCCACCCATCTCAGCACTGTCCACAGGGTCATACCTCGCCAGGGCTGGCACTGGCCCAACATGGGGTGCCCAGCCCCTGACTGTTTTGTCAGCAGCACAGACTTGCCCCCCCACGGTGGGCACGTGCCCGCAACACATGCTGCATCTCACACAGCCCCACGTGGGAGGTGCTCTCCAGGACCTCGTCTGCGATCTCATCCGGGATCTCATCTGGGATCTTGTCTGGAATCTCGCCTGGGATCTTGTCCAGGACGGCCCAGAGAGGCGGATCTGACCTGCTTTTCAGGCATGCTGTCCCTTTAACCCCAAACCCGCAGCCCTTTCACTCTTCCCTCTTTCATCTGCCCATCACCCCTGCCCGGGTCCCGGTCTGAGTCTGTAGAGATGCCAGAAGCCCAGGGTCCAGGTGTGGAACCCACAGCCCCACCGCCTTAGCTTTTGGTCTGGGGCCATCGAGGCGAGAGTGGAGCCAGCAGGGGCTGTGTGGGCGCTGGGCAGAGAGGCTCCTCCCAGGTTCGAAATCTCTGACTCCAGAGCCTGGGCTTTTCCTCTATGCATGTCTCATTCTCAGTCTCTCTGTCTCCACGTTGATCCTTACTGTGCTCAGGGCCACCACCACATTTATTGCCTTCTCCATGGCTCCATCCCCACCACCACCATGCCTTCCACAAAGAGGACCATTCCCACCACCTCCAACTCCATCCCCAACAGCAACACACCATCCCACCACCTCCACCAGCCCCACCATCACCTCCATCCTCACCCCCACTGCCAGCACCATCTTCCCACCATCAGTCCCCTGCCCCCCGCCACCACCATTATCACTCCCAGCCCAGCCACCCTCACAACCAGCAACCCACCAGCACACTGAGACTGTGTGACCTGGAAGGAGCCCCTGAGACCCACAGACAGCAGAGCAGGCTGCTTCCCTCGCTCCCGCCGGGGCTGTGCCAGCCTCTCCTTCCACACACGCCTGCCAACCCCCCTGAATTGCTCCCCACCAGGCGTGGCCCGAGGCTTCCTGGCCGGAGGCAGCTGCAGAGGGAGAGAAAGCAGCCAGAGGCTGGGACAGGGAGGGCCACGCCCTGGGCACCCCCACGCCACCCTCCCACGAGAGTCTCACAGACGCTCCCGCCCCCGCCCCAAGCCACCCGTCTCCGCCATGCGGTGGGTGCCCAGGGGGCTGCTCGCAGGGCCAGCGCCGAGGCGAGTGGCAGGGGACCACGATGGACAAGTTCCGGATGATCTTCCAGTTCCTGCAGTCCAACCAGGAGTCCTTCATGAACGGCATCTGCGGCATCCTGGCCCTGGCCAGCGCCCAGATGTACTCTGCCTTTGACTTCAACTGCCCCTGCCTGCCGGGCTACAATGCGGCCTACAGCGCGGGCATCCTGCTGGCCCCACCGCTGGTGCTCTTCCTGCTGGGCCTGGTGCTCAACAACAATGTGTCCATGTTGGCCGAGGAGTGGAAGCGGCCACCAGGCCGTCGCGCCAAGGACCCCGCCGTGTTGCGCTACATGTTCTGCTCCATGGCCCAGCGCGCCCTCATCGCGCCCGTCGTCTGGGTGGCCGTCACCCTGCTCGACGGCAAGTGCTTCCTCTGCGGCTTCTGCACTGCGGTGCCCGTGACTGCACTAGGCAATGGCAGCCTGGCCCTCGGCCTGCCTGCACCCGAGCTCGCCCGCCTGCTGGCCCGGGTGCCCTGCCCCGAGATCTACGACGGGGACTGGCTGCTGGCGCGAGAGGTGGCCGTGCGCTATCTACGTTGCATCTCCCAGGTGAGGGGGTGCCGGGGCCTGGGTCCCCCTGAGCTCTGGCGGGGGTCTAAGTCCCTACCCTGCCCAGTGCAGGGAGAGAGCCCCGCGGTCAAGGCTTCTACATGCAGGGACCTGAGTTCAAATTTCAACACCATGTGTTCTCCCCAAAGACTTCTGGGGTGGTGCTGGGAACCCCCAGCCTGAGCAGTATCTCTGGGCCTAGAGCATTAAACTTTCAGGCCTGATTGGCCAAGTACTGCTGAGAAAAGCTCCTGGGGTCCTGAGCATTGCATAGGACTGCCACAGAACATGGACATCTGTCATTTGTACATCTGTGGAGCCTCCTTGGGCATGGTTTCCCACAGATGGAGCTCTGAGGGACACAGGCTCATTTTCCCAGCTGAGGCTCTGTGGTGTGTGTGTGTGTGTGTGTGTGTGTGTGTGTGTGTGTGTGTATGTGTGTGTGGTGCTAGGGGTCTCACGCATGCAAGGTAATTTTGTTTTCTTTCTTTCTACCTTTCTTTTTTTATGTGTGTGTGTGTGTGTGTCTTGTTTGTTTGTTTGGGGGGCCACACCTGACAATGCTCAGAGGTTACTCCTAGCTCTGCACTCAGGGATCACTCCTAGAGCTGCTCAGGAGTTCATATGGGAGGCTGGGGATAGAACCTGGGCTGGCCATGTTCAAGGCAAGCGCCCAACCTGCTGTACTATCTCTCTGGCCCAGGATAACTTCTCTGCACCACCTCGCTGGCCCAGAGTCCAGCTGCTGAGAGCCGGGCTGTCTCCCCTGGGCTTGCGCCCTCCAGGACACATGCCGGGCGGCCTCTGTCCAAGGAAGGCTGTCTGTCCTGGGGCCCAGCCCAGCCTGCAGCACATGCGCACTCTTGAGCCAGGAATTTGCATTCTATCCCCTCCTGGGCCTGGCGGAGAGGCACATGGGTGGCTGGGCTGTTTGGGAACATTTCCCTGGCAAATGCCCCCAGCTGGTGCGTCGCAGCTTGGGGGGTGGGGGTGGGCACTGAGGGCCTGGGGGCCCCTCCAGAGAAGGCCTAGATATTGTGGCACCATCAATGCAAGGGCAAGGGGTCCACCGAGGGGAAATCCAGGCTCAGCCCCCCCAGCCCCCTCCCACATCCTCTTCCTCCGACCCCCCTTCCTCTCAGCCCCTCATGAACGGGAGGAAAGGAACCTGGGGGTGTCAGAGGAGGGTGTGGGAGGCTGGGCCTGCCTGCAGGAGCTGGAAGAGTGTGTTTGCACTGTGAGAGGCAAGGCCAGACCCCCCCTCTCCTGTGTTGCCTGTACCAACACCCAGATACCCCACGTGAACCCCACAGTCTGAGGGTGCATCCCAAACTCTGATTTCCTGGGCAGCTAACACTTCCTCTCTCATGGGGGGGTCCCCCAGACAGCCTCACGATCCTCCTGGCCTTAGACCCAGAAAGCACCAGTGAACAGCACCCGGAAAGCTGTGTGGCCCCTCACACATTTCAGTGGGTTGACTTACAAATCCCATCTGAGGGGTGGGAATGACTGTACAATGGATAGAGTGCTTTCCTTGCACAAAAATGACCCAGGCTCGAACATAAAGTAACAAAATAGGAGACTAACACCCAAGAGTGGCCGAGATTAGTACCAAGAGTTTTGCTCCATGGCTTGGAGGCCAGCCACACATTCTAGGGGAAAAGGGAGCTCAGATAGAGAAAGAAGCACCAAATAAAGGGTGTTGGGAGGATCCTCCCAGGATGGGAGAAGCATGCTGAAAGTAGACTATAGACCAAACATGATTGCCACTCAATGCCTCTTTTGCAAACCACAACACCCAAAAGGAGAGAGAGAACAAAAGGGAATGCCCTGCCACAGAGGCAGGGTGGGATGGGGGGAAGGGGGGTGGGAGGGGATACTGGACCCGTGGTGGTGGAAAATGGGCACTGGTGGAGGGATGGGTTTTCGATCCTTGTATAATTGAAACCCAAGCACAAAGATTTGTAAATCTACAACTGTACCTCATGGTGTTTCACTAATCCCAAGTTCGATTCCTCCGCCCCTCTCGGAGAGCCCGACAAGCTACCGAGAGTATTCGATATGCCAGACACAGTAACAACAAAGACTCCAATGGAGACGTTACTGGGCCCGCTCGAGCAAATAAAAATTAAAAAAAAAAACTGACCCAGGCTCAATCCCCAACATCCCACACGGTCCCCAGAGCCTGCCAGGATTGATCCCTGAGGGAAGAATCAGGAGCAAGCCCTGACCACCGCTGGGTGTGACCCAAAGACAGAAAAACAAATTCTACTTAAGATTAGTTGGTTTCATCTGAACTCCAGAAATTTTCTTTTAATTGAGTTTGATTTAAGTTTTAAATCTTTTTAATGGATCACTGTGAGATACAGTTACAGGAAGTTCACAAACTTCCGTGTGAGCTCTATAAATTTTCACGTACAAATCAGATTCCCAGCTGATATGAAAACGCGAGTCTGTTCAGGCCTGTCGGACAGAGGCGAGGACGAAACCTGATAGAAGTTTTGGGCCCGCCTAGTCCTCTGGGCCCACAGGGCCACGTCTGCACAGACCAGGGGTGGGGAGTAGCCCCGAGCCATGCCTGCTGACTGTCCCCCTTCCGCAGGCCCTGGGCTGGTCCTTCGTGCTGCTGACCACGCTGCTGGCCTTCGCCGTGCGCTCCGTGCGGCCCTGCTTCACGCAGGCGGCCTTCCTCAAGAGCAAGTACTGGTCCCACTACATCGACATCGAGCGCAAGCTCTTCGACGAGACGTGCACGGAGCACGCCAAGGCCTTCGCCAAGGTCTGCATCCAGCAGTTCTTCGAGGCCATGAGCCATGACTTGGAGCTGGGTCACTCCCACGGGGCGCTGGCCCCCGCCAGCCCGGCAACTGCGGTGGCCCCGGCCAGCCCCGACGGGGCCGAGGAGGAGAGGGAGAAGCTACGGGGCATCACGGACCAGAGCGCCGTCAACCGGCTGCTCACCAGCTGGCACAAATGCAAACCACCGCTGAGCCTGGGCCAGGACGAGCCACTGATGGGCAACGGCTGGGTTGGGGGCAGCCCCCGGGCTCCCCGCAGGGAGGTGGCCACCTACATCAGCAAGGTGTGAGCCCGGCCGGGGAAGAGGCGGGCATGTGGGTGCAGGCTCCCCGGGCCCCCTGGCACGGGCATCAGCCCCCCCCCCATGTCCATGAAAGGACCTGTCCAGGCCCTCACTGAGAAGGGCTTCTGGGCCACTGGGGCCAGGAGCAGTATTAGCAAGAATGGCCCAGGCATGGCTGGGAGGACCAGTGTGCACTGCCGGCTCCCAGACCCTTCCTCCCTAGCTCACCATCTCACAGAACCTGCTGACCGCAGTGTCTGCGCCACCCCAGTGTTGGCGGGGCCCTACTCCCTCGGCTCTGCTCAGGGAGCTGGGGGTGTATCTGGAACAGGAACCCCGAGCTCTGCTGAGCCTCGAGAGAAGCTGGCAGCCCACAGCAGACCTGATGGACCAACTCAGAACCTCACCTAGGTGACAGGTGGTGAGGCCAGGTGCCTGATTCAGGGACACTCAAGAGAAGCCAAAGTGTAGCCCCGGGAAGGCCGCGTGGGGCCACAGCACCAGGCCCAGAGAGCAGCCTCTGCCCCAGGGCCCCCGACCCTGACTGCCTCTCCTGTCCAGCCCAGAGGCTTCAGGCTCTTGCCACGGCCTCGAGGGGTGCAGGTCCTGCCCTCATAACAGCTGAGCACCGTTAGGGGTGGTCAGAGCTAAATTATGAATAGGGGGCACATTCAGACCACTCATGGGGGTTCCTTCAAAGCCCCCCTAACACCCCTAACTCCACAGGGCTTGGCCCCATAGAAACAGAAGCTGCAGGCCAGGAGAGAGTAGATCAGATAAGACAATTACCCTCCACACTGTCAATCCGGGTTAAATCCCTGGCACCACGGAGGGTCCTCTGAGTCCTGCCAGGAGTGATCCCTAAGCACAGCCTGCTGTGACCCCAAAACCAAACAAACAAAAGGATCAGAAGTCAAATATGCCCCTTTCCTCATGATCCCGCAGAGGAAAGGGGCTCTAACTCGAGGCCCTGAGTTGGGGTGTGTGTGGAAGGAGGTTGCTCAGAGGGAGTTTCAGTGCCAGGATGAGCCAAATGATTCAGCGTAGGCTCTATGGCTTCAAACTGTGTCCCCAGGGTGTTTCCTGAGCCTCAGTTTCCCCTTCAGTCAGAGGGCTGAGGACAGGGTGCCGCACTCCCCTCTGAGGGGCACCATTCACTCCGCTCTCTCTACCCACCTACGGGAGGACCCGGGAGCTCAAGCTGTCCTAAGGGATGAACTGGAGGGAGAAGAGGGGCTTCATCCCCCCCACCCTTCTAATGTCCTCGAAACCCCAGTCTTGCTCATCAGTGAACCCGAGTCGCTCCGTGGCAGCGTTGTGGTTGTTTGTCTTTTGGTGTGTTGGGGTTGAACCCAGAACCTCATACATGCAGGTTAGTTTGATGGTTCCCGTGCTTCCTTCTGTGTCCCCGCCCCCATCCCACCGTTCCACTTCTGAGACCCCCCCAACTCCCTCCTTTAATTACTGGGAGAAGGGGGGGGTCCCTATTAGCTGATGTGGGGTGGGACGGAGGGTGGAGGGCTCTGCCGGGGCAGGGAGCTTGAGCCCATGCTTAGGGGAGGGCTCAGAACACTGAGGAGACAGCTCAGAGGCTGAAGAGGCCAGGGGCCACTTCCAGCACCCCGTCTCTTGAGCGTTTGCTGGAGCATGTCCCAGAACGCTGTGCTGGGGAAGCCGTTACGGCCCAGAAATAAAAATAAAAATGCAGAAATACCAGGAGAGGTACAAGGAAACCCTGGGCTTGATCCCCGACAGCGCCACACTCCAAGGGAGAAGCAAATAGAAGTCAGCAGTCTGTTGGTGTGTGGAAGTGGGGTGGGCCAAGGAGCCCCCAGGGGGAAAAGTCATCCTCGTGGAATTGGGGGCACCAAAGTACAGAAAGGGCATGATGGCGTCAGGGAGAGCTGAGGCCAAGCCCCAGAGCCTGAAGACTTACAGAGATTGATGAGCCCCCCTCTAAGCGTGTCTCTGGAAGTGGAGATGAAAGGTCTGCTCTGTCCCTCAGATTATGCTGAAAGGGAAGGAGAAAGAATCTGGAATGGTGTTCCGTAGGACCTTAAAAATAAACACTGAGGCCTGGTGCAATAGCACAGTGGGTAGGGTGTTTGCCTTGCACGCCGCCGACCCAGGTTCGATTCCCAGCATCCCAGATGGTCCCCTGAGAACCTCCAGGAGTAATTCCTGAGTGCATGAGCCAGGGGTAACCCCTGTACATCGCCAGGTAAAAAATATAAACAGTGGCTGGAGAGATAGTACAGCAGGTCTTGCATATGGCTGACCTCTTGTCTTGCATATGGCTGACCTGGGTTTGATCCGGCCACCACATAGGCCAGGGATGATCCTTGAGAGAAAAAACAAAAGGCAAGGAGTCAGTTGGATGTGGGAAGAAAAATAAAAACCACCCTGCTCCAAATCCACCCACCAACTCCCTCCTGGCCCAGGGTCCCACATTCTGAAGTTCCCACCCAGCACTCCTGAGATTTGGGTTCGACTTTTGGTTTGGTTAGTTTGGGAGCAATGGCCGCACCAGTTGTGCTCAGGGATTACTTTCAGCTTAGTGCTCAGGGGTGGCTCCCGGTGATGGCTGTGGGACCATGCAGAGCAAGCAGTACTGAGGACTGGACCCCAGGACTCCTGCAAAACCTGCCCCTCAGCTCATCCAGCAAACACGCGTTTCCCAGACCCTTAGGTGCTGCTTTTTGTTTGTTTTCCCTCCACCTAAGATTTTCCCCCCTTAGTTATAAGTCCCTGATCATACCCAGCTCAGGGGACTAATTATGATGCCAGGGCTTGAACCCCTAGGTGACCCTGTACAAGACAAGTGCCCACCCACTGTATTATCTCTCAGGCCCCTCAACCTGAGGTCTGAAATAACACCAGAGTTAGCTGGAACTAGGGTGCGCCTCCTGGGAAGATGAATCAGCCAAGGCAGGACAGGGAGAGGCAGAAAGTTTTGCCATCTTCGTGCCATCTTCCTCCCTCCCAGCTGGGGCAGCTCTGCATGGTGGGGTGAGCGTCCCACAGGTGGCTGGGCTTGGCCCTGACCTGCTGAGACCTTACAGTATAAACCACAGAGTCCCCCTCCCTCCTCCCACACACCTGCTCCCCACCCTCCCCCCTGCCAATTTCCCAACTCGGGGCTGCCATGTACGTCATCAGTCGGCTGGCCCTCCTCTTTTCTGGAACAAAACTTTCTGAAGGCACCCAGATCCAGCACAGAAGCAAAGCAGGAAGTCGAGGGTTCTGCCGAAGGCCTCCACAACCCAGGCCACCTGTCCTGTCCGGGAGCTCTTGGTAAGCAAGTCACCACTTGACCTAGAGCAGTCGGGTTGGTCCTCCCTTCCACCCCTCCTGTTTTGTTGTTTTTTTGAGAAATCTGGAGGTGCCCCTTGCTGGCCTGGGATGTGGTCTCAGAAGAGGACCTGCTCCCTCCTCAGTTACCCCCACCAGTGGCCTCTGGAACCCTACTTGGGGACTTGGCACCCAGAGTCTGTGCTCCTGGGAGCCTTGAAGCCAAGAAGGGCTGAGGCAGAGGGAGGGGTCTGGCGGGCTCCAGTCCTGGCATACCCACAAACTCCCTTTTCTGGGAAACAGACCCACCCACGCCCCATCAGGATGAGGGGTCAGATCTCTCCCCGAGAGCGAGTTCTGCCCAGGCCCGTCTGGAAGTCTTGGCAGTAAGCAGACGGGGCGCACGTATAGAGAGGGATCCCCTTGGGGCAACTCTGGGTGATACCCTACCTGTCTGCTCCCCCACCCCGCAACCTGAGGACTTTGCTTTTTCCTCACAGAGATGGAGAGAATGATGGGGAGACAGGGGATAGGAGGTTCTCTAGGGCCTCCGGGTGAGCAAAGAATAAGGTCAGCAGAGATGGAAAATTCACTTCACCCACCACTCAAGCCTCCTTAGATCGTGCTCTAAAGGCCTGCCAGGGCACCTCCATATTTGCAGTTTGCAGGGGTGGAGGGTGAACCCAGGTCTTCACAGGGAAGAGGCCTGAGCTCTACCTCGAAGCCATATCCCCCACTCCTTGCTCCAGATCTTCCTGAGGGTATCTCCTGCTCTTTGCAATGGAGAAAATGGCCCCTTCTGCCCGACCCTCAGAGCTGCCCCTGGAATTTGGGTTCAGAACAGACATTCATTTTTTTTAAATAATGTGGGAGTACTGTCATTTTTGCAGTCATTGATTAAGCTGATTGAATTGGGCATAAACTACACACTACTTTTTTTTTAATTGTATCACTGTGAGATAGAGTTACAAAGCTTTCACACTTGGGACTCAGCCATATGGTGACGGAACACCCATTCCTCCACCAGTGCACATATTCCATCACCCACATCCCAGTCCTCACCCTGCCTCTATGGCAGACAATGTCCCCAATACTTTCTCTCTAACTTTGGGCATTATGTTTTGCTCCAAATTTCCCACCAACATTCAAACCTATCTGCCAGGGGCAGAAGGTAGATCATTTATTTTCCATTGCTCATTTTGAATATCATGAGAGCTGGCATGGCCGCAATTGTAAATGGGAATTTCTAGATTGGAAACGGTTGGGTTCCAAAGACATCTCTGTAGGGCCCTCATCCATTTTGGGATTCAGTGGGGCCTTTCTGGGCCAGGGCCCTTGGTGCGTTAAGATGGCACCTGGAGGCAAATTGTGAGCATGACTGCCAGTATCTTGGGCAGGTGGGGACCCGGGGGGGTTTGGCCTGGGTCCTTTGCCACCATGCGGCCTGGCGTAGTCCTGGAACCCGCACACCTGGTCCTTGCTTGTGGAAGTTTTTGGTCACCGGGATTCCATCTGGAATAGGCGGGGAGAGGACACAAGTTCCGTCTGGGGTGTCCCGGTGAAATTGGCTCGGTATGGGGCCCAGAGAGATCTCCGGCACTGTGGGTCCTTCTGGGACTTGCTGCTGTGTCTCTGGGCCAGGGCTGTTGATGCGCTAAGATGGGGCCCGGAGGAAAATTGTGGGCCTGACAGCCAGTAAGTAGACATGCTTCTGCCTCCTGCTTTCCTACAGGAGGTGCCCAGCAGCCACCACCGAAAACAAGAGAGCCCAGCCCAGCCCTGCTTCCAGGAGCCCTCCAGCCTACACCTCGTCCTAGTGCAGCCCTTGCCCTGACATCATGGTTAACCTCAGCGTCCGCTTCCTGTCATTCTTGTTCAAGAGTACTGATTGGGTGAGCTTAAATGGGCTAGTGGCCCTGGTCACTACGAGTGGCCAGGAGCTCTTCTCCTTGTTTGCCTTCCACTGTCCGTGCACACCAGGCTTGAACTACCAATATGGGCGGATAACCATTGGGGGGCCCGCCTTGGTGTTCTTCTTCATCAGCATCTTCCTCAACAACCAAACCAGGAACCTGGTGGCCGAGTGGCGGTGCCACAAGACCAAGAAATGCTCAATCATCACAACCTTCCTCCTCCTAAAGTCCATCCTAGTCCGTGCTCTCGTGGCCCCAGTCACCTAGTTGGTCATCTCCCTGCTGAGCGGGGAGGCCTATGTCTGTGCATTCAGCGAGTTCGTGGACCCGTCCTCGCTCACAGCCGGGAACGAGAGCTTTCCTCTCTCCGATGCCACGTGGGTCCTGGCCAGTTTCCCTTGCAGAGAGGGCCCGGATAACCTGTCCAACTTCCAGGAGGAGGTTAACTGCAGGCTCAAGTATGAGTCTCAGGTAAGGCTCTGCTGATTGATCCTCATCCCTTTCCCTGTGAGGTATGTGTGTGGACGGGTGGGAGAGGGTTGGGGGAGCTAAGTGCCAAGGTCGGATATGATCCTCAGGAAAACTCCAAACCTGGGTCGCGTAATCAGTGACAGACATGAGGCAAGATTCTTGGTGTGATAAGAATCATTTCCAGTTTCAAATAGGAGAGTTGTGTTCATTTTTGCAGTGCTGGGGGTGGAACCGGTACTCACACATGCAAGGAAAGTGCTCTATCGCTAGGTCATTTTCCCGACTCCTCCAGATAAGAATTTTGATGATTTGGGTTTTGGCCAAACCCAACAGAACTCACGAATGCTTAAAACTTAACTAGCATTCATTTTATTTAGGGAAGGGGGAGACAGGAAGAGGGAGAGAAAGAGTCAAGCGTTCAAAGGGAACAGGTGCAGAGGGGAGAGAGCTGAGGATGCCCCTAGGTCAAAGAAAGGAATCACACATTCCAGCTGGGATGCAGCAGACCCGTACTGGGAGGTCCCTACTTGCTCTTGCAAAGTTCTCACAGACTACCCCAACTTGAGGTTTTCCGTGCAGATAAGAGTGTGTTACAAGGGGCAGAGTGATCGTACAGCAATGAGGGTGTTTGCCTTGCACATGGGAGCCTTAATTTGATCCCTGGCATCCCATATGGTACCCAGAGCACCACGGGTGTGATCCAAAAACCAAAAAAAGAGAAAACAAAACAAAATGAGTCTGTTGTTAGGGTCTTGTCAAGGGCAGAGTTTGGGGGAGTCTTCTTGTAGCTCACCACAGCCTTCAGTTCCTGTTGACGCCTCTCTCTCCTGGACCACCAACCTGTGCCAGCTGGGTCTCAGGGTCCCTGCCCTGTGCCTTGGGCTGCTGTTGGGCCGGTGATGTAGCAGCTTTGGAGCAGCTGTCTCCAGCCTCTCACACCTGCCCACACTCCCTGCCACCTGGGCCCTGGTCAGGCAGTAAGAACCTGGGCAGTAAGAACCGAGGCTTCCAACTCTCTCCACCTGCCGACCAGCACAGCTCTGTGGTGAAATCCGCTGCTTTAGATCCCATCTTGATCCCGTTGCTTCTGAGACATCCATCGCCGGTCCCTCCTCCCTTCAGCCTTGGCTTCGCTCCGAGGGGGCAGAGGGATCAGGGCAGAGTGAAGGAAGCAGCCTGGTGGGGGCTGAAGGGGCAGAGAGGAGGCTGGGGAGTGGCAAGGAGGCACTGACCTAGTCTCGGGACATGGCAAACAACAGTTGGGGCTGGGGACACTACTGGGCTAAGGCGCAAGCCTGGCATGCACCTAGCCCATAGGGTTCAATCTGGCACCACACAGTCCCCAAGAACTGCCAGGTACAGGCCTTGAGGCTCCCTGAGCATCACTGGATGTGGTCCACGCATCACCAGGGAAGCCTGTTCACCCCCAGCCACAGGGCTCGGGCAGCACCACATGCCTCAGGCCCTAAGGTTAAACTGTGAGCCAGGTTGGCTGAAGTATCACCAGTCACCCTTGGTCCCAACACACACACACACACACACACACACACACATACACACTCACACACACACACACACACGAAGCTACAGTCGAGGGGAGGGTTTGAGGAGCCCAGGAGTTGGGTTTGGAGACATGGGAACGGAATGCCAATGCTCAGAGCTGCACAGGGCCAAAAGTGGAGTGACACCCACCCCAGGGAGCCTTTGAGACCAGCTTGAGGCGATTTTCCAGCAATGTAGAGGGTGACGAGGAAGCGGGCATGGGGGAGCTCCCAAAGGGTCCCTGGGAAGGGGCCTGAGGCTGAGCCTCGCAATCTGAGCTACACTTGGTGGGCTGAGATGTGGAAGGAGGGAGGCCCTGTGGAGCAGAAGAAGGCAGCAAGAATCTGCCCAATTGAAGCACAGAGCAAGTGTCAGTTTGATGCCAGAGGGATCGAGTCAGTAGTCGAGCTGGGAACACTGGTTTCTCCTTGGGATGCAGAATTTGCAGATGCAGAGCCAGCTGGCTGGGGGTTGCTGAGGGCCAGCCACACCCCAGCTGTTCTGGACCCCCCTCAGCTGCCCCTTTCTCTGACTGGCCGTCTGTGTCTCAGCACTTAGGGTGGCTGTTCATCTTCTCGATGGCCATCCTGCTGTTGCTGATCAAGTTCTTCCAGTCCTGCTGCTCGAAATTTGGCTACCGACAGGAGGACTACTTGACCAGCTACCTCACCAACAAGGAGCGGCTCTTCCAGCGCACGGCCGAGGTGCGCTCGCTCGCGATGGCGGCCAACAACGTGAAGCGCTTCTTCGGTTTTGTGGCGCTCAACAAGGAGGACGAGGAACTGGTCGCCAAGTTCCCCTCACAAGGCACCCACCTGAAGCTACAGTGGGACAATATCACTGGCAGTTACCTGTTCCAAGAGAGGCTGGGTCTCCCCCTCTACAGCCGCCTGCACGAGTGGGCCCAGGATCCACGTGGAAAGGCCAGGCTCATCGACATGGAGATGGCGGACCTGCTCCACCACCCGGAGCCCCAACTTGCTGCGAGCCCGACTCCCAACCCCTGAAGCACCATCCTTCCTCCCGAACCGCTGGCTCTGGGGGAAGAATGACGATCAGAGGTATAGCGTGCAGTGGAGAAAGCAGCAGACCAGCCGCCCCTGAAGGACAGGCTTGTGGACCTGAAGAAACTCAGGCTTCACAGGCAGGAGTCCTGGATGCAAAACCCCAGTAGCAAGTTTTCCCGAGCACCACCCGGGAGTGACTCCCTAGCACAGCCCCAAGTAGAAACCTGACAGCAGAAAACCTCCAGAACCCAACTGGCACCATGCTCAAGGCCACTCTCCACACACTCGAATGACCTCACCCAAGTGGGAACAGGCAGGAAAACCTAGGTATGCGGGACCTGTGGCTGAGATCGCCAAGTCACTTGGATCGGGCCTGCCCCCCCCCCAGCTCCCCAGTTTTCCAGTAGCTTGGCAGTCACACACACTAACTGCCCCTGGCCTCACGTAATCTCATCAATGGCCAAGATCCAGAGCCTACAAACTAAAGTTCCTGGTAGAGAGGGTCTGAGAATTTCCTAATGCAGCTGCTTGACCTCTAATACTCTAGCCCACTAACATACCAAAAGTAGACACATTTGTTTGGTTTGAACATACTTACTTGTATTCTCTTATATACGGGCTTAAATGGCTCCAGAATGAAAGAGAACAACCTTCACACACTTTCCTCTTGTGTTGGGAGGGTGCTTGGTGGTGGGATTGGTGTTTGAATATTGCCTGCAATGAACTATTGTGAACTACTTTATGAAAATAAAACATATAAAATTTGTAAAAAAAATAATCACCGTATCACTGTCATCCCGTTATTCATCCATTTGTTCAAACAGGCACCAGTAACATCTCCATTCATCCCAGCCCAGGGATTTTAGCAGCCTCTTTTTACTTGTCCTTCCCAACGGTGCCGAATTGGAGGCTCTTTCAGGGTCAGGGGAATGAGACCCATTATTGTTCCTTCTTTTGGCATATCGAGTATACCATGGGGAGCTTCCAGGCTCTTCCATGCGGGCAGAATACTCTCAGTAGCTTGCTGGATTCTCCAGGAGGGACGATGAATGTACATACATCTCCGTAAAATGAATAAATAAAGTAAACACTGGCTGGAGAGATAGTACAGAGGGTAGGGCTCTTGCCTTAGCATGTGGCTTACCTGGGTTTGATACCCTGGACCACATATGCCAGGGGTCATCCCTGATCCAAATAGAAGGCATGGAGTCAACTGGGTATGGGGAAAAAAAAACATCCTGCTCCAAATTCTTTCAGCGATGCCCTCAGAGCTCAGGGTCCCACATTCTGAAGTTCCCACCCAGCAGTCCTGAGATTTGAGTTCTACTTTTGGTTTGGTTAGTTTGAGAACAACGGCCGCACCAGTTGTGCTCAGGGTTTACTTCCAGTTTGGTGCTCAGGGGTGGCTCTCGGAGATGCCTGTGGGACCATACAGAGCGAGCTGTGCTGAGGACCGCACCCTAGGACTTCTGCCAAACCTGCCCCTCAGCTCACCCAGGAAACACACGTCTCCCAGACCCTTAGGTGCTGCTTTTTGTTTGATTTCCCTCCACCTAAGATTTTGTTGTTCCCCCTCTCCCGAGTTATGAGACCCTGATCAGTACCAGCAATGCTAAGGGTGTACTTCTGTCTCTGCTCAGAGCTGACTCCTGGTGAGGCTCAGGGGACTAATTATGATGCCAGGGCTTGAACCCCTGGTTGTGCTTATGCCAGACAAGTGCCCACCTACAGTATTATCTCTCGGGCCCCTCCATCTGACGTCTGAAACAACATCAGAGTTAGCTGGAACTGGGGTGCGACCTCCTGGGAAGATGAATCAGCCAGGGCAGCACAGGGAGAGGCAGAAAGTTTTGCCATCTTCGTGCCATCTTCCTCCTTCCCAGCTGGGGCAGCTCTGCATGGTGGGGTGAGCGTCCCACAGGTGGCTGGGCTTGGCCCTGACCTGCTGAGACCTTACAGTGTAAACCGCAGAGTCCCCCCTCCCTCCCTCCCACACACCTGCTCCCCACCCTCTGCCCTGCCAATTTCCCAATTCGGGGCTGCCATGTACGTCATCAGTCGGCTGGCCCTCCTCTTTTCTGGAACAAAACTTTCTGAAGGCACCCAGATCCAGCACAGAAGCAAAGCAGGAAGTCGAGGGTTCTGCCGAAGGCCTCCACAACCCAGGCCACCTGTCCTGTCCGGGAGCTCTTGGTAAGCAAGGAGCCAGTCCTGGGGTGTACGACTTGTCTCAGAGCAGTCGGGTCGGTCCTCCTTCCCCCCCCCCTCCTGTTTTTTTTTTGAGAAATTTGGAGGTGCTCCTTGCTGGCCTGGGGTGTGGTCTCGAAAGAGGACCTGGTTCCTCCTCAGTTACCCCCACCAGTGGCCTCTGGAACCCTACTTGGGCACTTGGCACCCAGAGTCTGTGCTCACGGGAGCCTTAAAGCCAAGAAGGGCTGAGGCAGAGCTAGGGGCCTGGCGAGCTCCAGCCCTGGCAAACACACAAAGTCCCTTTTCTGGGAAACAGACCCACCCACGCCCCATCAGGATGAGGGGTCAGATCTCTCCCCGACAGCGAGTTCAGCCCAGGCCCGTCTGGAAGTCTTGGCAGTAAGCAGATGGGACACACGTATAGAGAGGGAACCCCTTGGGGCAACTCTGGGTGATACCCTACCTGTCTGCTCCCTCACCCCGCAACCTGAGGACTTTGCTTTTTCCTCACAGAGATGGAGAGAATGATAGGGAGACAGGGGATAGAAGGTTCCCTAGGGCCTCCGGGTGAGCAAAGAATAAGGTCAGCAGAGATGGAAAATTCACTTCACCCACCACCCAAGCCTCCTTAGATCGTGCTCTAAAGGCCTGCCAGGGCACCTCCATATTTGCAGTTTGCAGGGATGGAGGGTAAACCCAGGTCTTCACAGGGAAGAGGTCTGAGCTCTACCTCGAAGCCATATCCCCTACTCCATGCTCCAGTTCTTCCTGGGGTATCTCCTGCTCTTTGCAGTGGAGAAAATGGCCCCTTCTGGCCGACCCTCAGAGCTGCCCCTGGAATTTGGGTTCAGAACAGACATTCATTTTTTTTTAAATAATGTGGGAGTACTGTTATTTTTGCAGTCACTGATTAAGCTAATTGAATTGGTCATAAACTACACATTACTTTTTTTTTAATTGTATCACTGTGAGATAGAGTTACAAAGCTTTCACACTTGGGACTAGCCATATGGTGACGGAACACCCATTCCTCCACCAGTGCACATATTCCATCACCCACATCCCAGTCCTCACCCTGCCTCTATGGCAGACAATTTCCCCAATACTTTCTCTCTAATTTGGGGCATTATGTTTTGCTTGAAATTTCCCACCACCATTCAAGCCTGTCTGCCAGGGGCAGAAGCTAGATAGTTTATTTTCCATTCTCATTTTGAAAATCATGAGAGCTGGCATGGCCGCAATTGTAAATGGAAATTTCTAGATTGGAAACTGTTGGGTTCCAAAGACATCTCTGTAGGGCACGCATCCATTTTGGGATTCAGTGGGGCCTTTCTGGGCCAGGGCCCTTGGTGCGTTAAGATGGCACCTGGACAAATTGTGAGCATGACTGCCAGTATCTTGGGCAGGTGGGGATCGGGGGGAGATAGCCTGGGTCCTCTGCCACCATGTGGCCTGGCGTAGTCCTGGAACCCGCACACCTGGTCCTTGCTTGTGGAAGTTTTTGGTCACCGGGATTCCATCTGGAATAGGCGGGGAGAGCACACAAGCTCCGTCTGGGGTGTCCCAGTGAAATTGGCTCGGTATGGGGCCCAGAGAGATCTCCGGCACTGTGGGTCCTTCTGGGACTTGCTGCTTTGTATCTGGGCCAGGGCTGTTGATACGCTAAGATGGCGCCGGAGGCAAATTGTGGGCCTGACAGCCAGTGAGTAGACATGCTTCTGCCTCCTGCTTTCCTACAGGAGGTGACCAGCAGCCACCACCGTGAACAGGAGAGCCCAGCCCAGCCGTGCTGCCAATCGCCCGCCAGCCTGCACCTCGTCCTAGTGCAGCCCTTGACCTGACACCATGGTTTACCTCAGCTTCCTGTCATTCTTGTTCAAGAGTACTGATTGGGTGAGCTTAAATGGGCTAGTGGCCCTGGTCACTACAAGTGGCCAGGAGCTCTTCTCCTTGTTTGCCTTCCACTGTCCGTGCACACCAGGGTTGAACTTCCAGTACGGGCTGATTACCATCGGGGTGCCCGCCTTGGTGTTCTTCTTCATCAGCATCTTCCTCAACAAACAAACCAGGAACCTGGTGGCCGAGTGCAAGAACTGCATGAACAAGGAATGCTCAATCATCACAACCGTCTTCCTCCTAAAGTCCATCCTAGTCCGTGCTCTCGTGGCCCCAGTCACCTGGTTAGTCATCTCCCTGCTGCGCGGGGAGGCCTATGTCTGTGCATTCAGCGAGTTCATGGACCCGTCCTCGCTCACGGCCGGGGACAAGAGCTTTCCTCTCTCCCATGCCACGTGGGTCCTGGCCAGTTTCCCTTGCAGGGAGGGCCCAGCCAACCTGTCCGACTTCCAGGAGGAGGTGAACCGCAGGCTCAAGTATGAGTCTCAGGTAAGGCTCTGCTGATTGATCCTCATCCCTTTCCCTGTGAGGTATGTGTGTGGACGGGTGGGAGAGGGTTGGGGGAGCTAAGTGCCAAGGTCGGATATGATCCTCAGGAAAACTCCAAACCTGGGTCACGTAATCAGTGACAGACATGAGGCAAGATTCTTGGTGTGATAAGAATCATTTCCAGTTTCAAATAGGAGAGTTGTGCTCATTTTGGCAGTGCTGGGTGTGGAACCGGTACTCACACATGCAAGGAAAGTGCTCTATCGCTAGGTCATTTTCCCGACTCCTCCAGATAAGAATTTTGATGATTTGGGTTTTGGCCAAACCCAACAGAACTCACGAATGCTTAAAACTTAACTAGCATTCGTTTTATTTAGGGAAGGGGGAGACAGAAAAAGGGAGAGAAACAGTCTGGCGTTCAAAGGGAACAGGTACAGAGGGGAGAGAGCTGAGGATGCCCCAAGGTCAAAGAAAGGAATTACACATTCAAGCTGGGATGCAGCTGGCCTTGACCGGGAGATTCCCACTTACTCTCGCAAAGTTCCCACAGACTGGCCCAACTTGAGGTTTTCAGTGCAGATAACAGTCTGTTGCAAGGGGCCAGTGATCGTACAGAGGTGAGGGTGTTTGCTTTGCACATGGGAGCCTTAATTTGATCCCTGGCATCCCATATGGTACCCAGAGCACCGTGGGTGTGACCCAAAAAGGAAAAAAGAAAAAACAAAATGAGTCTGTTGTTAGGGTCTTGTCAAGGGCAGAGTTTGGGGGAGTCTTCTTCCACCTCACCACAACCTTCAGTTCCTATTGACGCCTCTCTCTCCTGGACCACCAACCTGTGCCAGCTGGGTCTCAGGGGGCCCTGTCCTGTGCCTTGGGCTGCTGTAGAGCCGGTGATGGAGCTGCTTTGGAGCAGCGGTCTCCAGCCTCTCACACCCGCCCACTCTCCCTGGCACCTGGGCCCTGGTCAGGCAATAAGAACCTGGGCAGTAAGAACCGAGGCTTCCAACTCTCTCCACCTGCCGACCAGCACAGCTCTGTGGTGAAATCCGCTGCTTTAGATCCCATATTGATCCCTTTGCTTCTGAGACATCCATCGCCTGCTCCTCCCTACCTTCAGCCTTGGCTTTGCTCCGAGGGGGCAGAGGGATCAGGGCAGAGTGAAGGAAGCAGCCTGGTGGGGGCTGAAGGGGCAGAGAGGAGGCTGGGGAGTGGCAAGGAGGCACTGACCTAGTCTCGGGACATGGCAAACACCAGTTGGGATTAGGGACAGTACAGGGCTAAGGCGCAAGCCTGGCGTGCACCAGCTTGATCGGGTTCAATCTGGCACCACACGGTCCCCGAGCACTGACAGGTTCAGCCCTGGAGGCTCCCTGAGCATCACTGGATTGACCCCAGGTGTCACCAGGGAAGCCTGGTCACCCCCAGCCCTACAGGGTTTGGGCAGCATCACATCCCTCAGGCCTAAGGCTAAACTGTGAGCCAGGTTGGCTGAAGTATCACCAGTGACCCTTGGTCCCAACACACACACACACACACACACACACACACACACACACACACACACGAAGCTATGGTAGAGGGGAGGGTGTGAGCAGCCCAGGAGATGCGTATGGAGACACGGGAATGGGATGCCATTACTCAGAGCTGCACAGGGCCAAAAATGGAGCGATACCCATCCCAGGGAGCCTTTAAGACAATAATGAGGCGATTTTCCAGCAAGGTAGTGAGGGTGAGGAAGAAGCGGGCATGGGGGAGCTCCCAGAGGGTCCCTGGGAGGTGGCATGAGGCTGAGCCTGGCAGTGTGAGCCAGACTTGGTGGGCTGAGATGTGGGGAATAGGGAGGCCCTGGGGAGGAGGGGAAGGCAGCGGGAATCTGGGGAATCTGCCCAATTGAAACACAGAGCAAGTGCCGCTTGGGAACGCTGGTTTCTCCTTGGGATGCAGAATTTGCTGATGCAGAGCCAGCTGGCTGGGGGGTGCTGAGGACCAGCCCCACCCCAGTCGCTCTGGACCTCCTCAGCTGCCCCTTTCTCTGACCGGCCGTCTGTGACTCAGTACTTAGGGTGGCTGCTCATCTTGTCGATGGCCATCCTGCTGTTTCTGGTGAAGTTCTTCCAGTCCTGCTGTTCGAAATTCGGCTACCGCCAGGAGGACTACGTGGCCCGCTACCTCGCCAATGAGGAGCAGCTCTTCCAACGCACAGCAGAGGTGCGCTCGCTCGCAATGGCAGCCAAAAACGTGAAGCGCTTCTTTGGGTTCGTGGAGCTCAACAAGGAGGAGGAGGAGCTGGTAGCCAAGTTCCCCGCACAAGACACCCACCCGAAGCTACAGTGGGATAAGATCACTGGCAGTTACCTGTTCCAGAAGAAGCTGGGTATCCCCCTCTACAGCCGCCTGCATGACTGGGCCCAGGGTAAACATGACAAGGCCAGGGTCATCGACACAGAGATGGAGGCCCTGCTCCCCCACCGAGAGCCCAAACTTGCTGCCAGCCTGACCCCTGACCCCTGCAGCCCCATCCTTCCTCCTGCACCAGTGGCTCTGGGGGAAGTATGAGGTTCAGAGTTATGGGGTGCAGAGGAGAAGGCAGCAGACCCAGCTGCCCCTGAAGGACAGGCTTGTGGACCTGAAGAAACTCAGGCTTCACAGGCAGGAGTCCTGGATGCAAAACCCCAGTAGCAAGTTTTCCCGAGCACCACCCGGGAGTGACTCCCGAGCACAGCCCCAAGTAGAACCCCGGCAGCAGAAAACCTCCAGAACCCAACTGGCACCATGCTCAAGGCCACTCTCCACACACTCGAATGAGCCTCACCCAAGTGGGAACCGGCAGGGAAACCTAGGTATGCGGGACCTGTGGCTGAGATCGCCAAGCTCACTCGGATCAGGCCTGAGCCTCCTCCCCCCACATCCCCAGTTGTCCAGTAGCTTGGCAGTCACACCCACAAACTGCCCCTGGCAACATGTAATCTCATCAATGGCCAAGATCCAGAGACTACAAACTAAAGTTCCTGGTAGAGAGGGTCTGAGAATTTCCTAATGCAGCTGCTTGACCTCTAATACTCTAGCCCACTTACATACCAAAAGTCACACACATTCATTTGGTTTGAACATACTTACTTGTATTCTCTTATATTCGGCCTTAAATGGCTCTAGAATGAAAGAGAACAACCTTCACACACTTTCCTCTTGTGTTGGGAGGGTGCTTGGTGGTGGGATTGGTGTTTGAATATTGCCTGCAATGAACTATTGTGAACTACTTTATGAAAATAAAACATATAAAATTTGTAAAAAAAATAATCACCATATCACTGTCATCCCGTTATTCATCCATTTGTTCAAACAGGAACCAGCAACATCTCCATTCATCCCAGCCCAGGGATTTTAACAGCCTCTTTTTACTTGTCCTTCCCAACGGTGCCGTATTGGAGGCTCTTTCAGGGTCAGGGGAATGAGACCCGTTATTGTTCCTTCTTTTGGCATATCGAGTATACCATGGGGAGCTTCCAGGCTCTGCTGTGCGGGTAGAATACTCTCAGTAGCTTGCTGGACTCTCCAGGAGGGACGATGAATGTACATACATCTCCGTAAAATGAATAAATAAATAAATTAATTAATAAAGTAAACACTGGCTGGAGAGATAGTACAGAGAGTATGGCTCTTGTCTTAGCATGTGGCTCACCTGGGTTTGATACCCTGGACCACATATGCCAGGGGTCATCCCTGATCCAAATAGAAGGCATGGAGTCAACTGGGTATGGGGAAAAAAAAACATCCTGCTCCAAATTCTTTCAGCGATGCCCTCAGAGCTCAGGGTCCCACATTCTGAAGTTCCCACCCAGCAGTCCTGAGATTTGAGTTCTACTATTGGTTTGGTTAGTTTGGGAGACACGGCCGCACCAGTTGTGCTCAGGGTTTGCTTCCAGTTTGGTGCTCAGGGATGGCTCTCGGAGATGCCTGTGGGACCATACAAAGCGAGCTGCGCTGAGGACCGCACCCCAGGACTTCTGCCAAACCTGCCCCTCAGCTCACCCAGCAAACACATGTCTCCCAGACCCTTAGGTGCTGCTTTTTGTTTGTTTTCCCTCCACCTAAGATTTTGTTGTTCCCACACTCCAGTTATGAGACCCTGATCAGACCCAGCATGCTAAGGGCTTACTCCTGTCTCTGTGCTCAGAGCTGACTCCTGGTGAGGCTCAGGGGACAAATTATGATGCCAGGGCTTGAACCCCTGGTTGTGCCTATGCCAGACAAGTGCTCACCTGCAGTATTATCTCTCGGGCCCCTCCATCTGATGTCTGAAACAACACCAGAGTTAGCTGGAACTGGGGTGCGACCTCCTGGGAAGATGAATCAGCCAGGGCAGCACAGGGAGAGGCAGAAAGTTTTGCCATCTTCCTCCCTCCCAGCTGGGACAGCTCTACATGGTGAGGTGAGCATCCCACAGGTGGCTGGGCATGGCCCTGACCTGCTGAGACCTTACAGTGTAAACCGCAGAGTCCCCACTCCCTACCCCCCACACCCCTGCTCCCCACCCTCTGCCCTGCCAATTTCCCAACTCGGGGCTGCCATGCACGTCATTGGTCTTCTGGCCCTCCTCTTTTCTGGAACAAAACTTTCTGAAGCCACCCAGATCCAGCACAGAAGCAAAGCAGGAAGGCGAGGACACCACCGGAGGTCTCCATACCCCAGGCCACCTGTCCTGTCCGGGAGCTCTTGGTAAGCAAGGCGCCAGTCCTGGGGTGTACGACTTGTCTCAGAGCAGTCGGGCCGGTCCTCCTTCCCCCCCACCTTGTTTTTTTTTTTTGGAGAAATATGGAGGTGCCCCTTGCTGGCCTGGGCTGTGGTCTCAGAAGAGGACCTGGTTCCTCCTCAGTTACCCCCACCAGTGGCCTCTGGAACCCTACTTGGGCACTTGGCACCCAGAGTCTGTGCTCACAGGAGTCTTAAAGCCAAGAAGGGCTGAGGCGGAGGTAGGGGCCTAGCGGGCTCCAGTTCTGGCATCCCCACAAACTCCCTTTTCTGGGAAACAGACCCACCCACGCCCCATCAGGATGAGGGGTCAGATCTCTCCCGGACAGCAAGTTCAGCGCAGACCCGTCTGGAAGTCTTGGCAGTAAGCAGACGGGGCGCATATATAGAGAGGGACCCCCTTGGGGCAACTCTGGGTGATACCCTACCTGTCTGCTCCCTCACCCCACAACCTGAGGACTTTGTTTTTTCCTCACAGAGATGGAGAGAATGATGGGGAGACAGGGAATAGAAGGTTCCCTAGGGCCTCCGGGTGAGCAAAGAATAAGGTCAGCAGAGATGGAAAATTCACTTCACCCACCACCCAAGCCTCCTTAGATTGTGCTCAAAAGGCATGCCAGTGCATCTGCATATTTGCAGTTTGCAGGGGAGGAGGGTGAACCCAGGTCTTCACAGGGAAGAGGCCTGAGCTCTACCTCGAAGCCAAATCCCCCACTCCATGCTCCAGATCTTCCTGGGGGTATCTCCTGCTCTTTGCAATGGAGAGAATGGCCCCTTCTGGCAGACCCTTGGAGCTGCCCCTGGGATTCAGGTTCAGAACAGACTTTTTTTTTTTTTTTAATAATATAGGAGTACTGCTATTTTTTCAGTCATTGATTAAGCTGATTGGTTTGGGCATAAACTACATATTACTTTTTTTTTTAATTGTATCACCATGAGATAGAGTCACAAAGCTTTCACATTTGAGACTCAGCCGTACAATGACAGAACACCCATTCCTCCACCAGAGCACATTTTCCATCACCCACATCCCAGTCCTCACCCTGCCTCTAGGTAAAGGTAAAGGTAAAGGCCCTCCCTTTGATCGCCGATTTGCTCGAGCGGGCCCAGTAACGTCTCCATTGGAGACTTTGTTGTTACTGTGTCTGGCATATCAAATACTCTCGGTAGCTTGCCGGGCTCTCCGAGAGGGGCGGAGGAATCGAACTCGGGTCGGCCATATTGGCCGCGTGTAAGGCAAACGCCCTACCTCTGTGCTATAATGTCCCCAATACTTTCTCTCTAATTTTGGGCATTATGTTTTGCTTGAAATTTCCCACCACCATTCAAGCCTGTCTTCCAGAGGCAGAAGCTAGATAGGGGCTGGAGCAAAAGCAGAGTGGGTAGGGCATTTGCCTTGCACGCAGCCAACCTGGGTTTGATTCCCAGCATCCCATATGGTCCCCTGAGCACCGCCAGGGGTAATTCCTGAGTGCAGAGCCAGTAGTAACCCCTGTGATTCGCCAGGTGTGACCTCCCCCCCAAAAAAGCAGAAGGTAGATAATTTATTTTCCATTGCTCATTTTTAATATAATGAGAGCTCGCATGGCCACAATTTTAAATGTAAATTTCTATATTGGAAATGGTTGGTTTCAAAAGACATCTCTGTAGGGCACTAATCCATTTTCGGATTCAGTGGGGCATTTCTGGGACATGACTCTTGGTGCACTAAGATGGCACCTGGAGGCAAATTGTGAGCATGTCTACCAGTCTCTTGGGCAGGTGGGGACCCGGGGCGGGGGACAGCCTGGGTCCTTTGCCACCATGAAACCTGCTGTAGTCCTGGAACCCGCATACCTGGGTCTTGCTTGTGGAAGCTTTTGGTCACCGGGATTCCATCTGGAATAATCGGGGAGAGCACACAAGCTCCGTCTGGGGCGTCCCGGTGAAATTGGCTCGGTATGGGGCCTAGAGAGATCTCCGGCACTGTGGGTCCTTCTGGGACTTGCTGCTGTGTCCCTCGGCCAGGGCTGTTGGTGCGCTAAGGTGGCGCCCGGAGGCAAATTGTGGGCATGACAGCCAGTGAGTAGACATGCTTCTGCCTCCTGCTTTCCTACAGGAGGTGCCCAGCAGCCACCACCGTGAACAGGAGAGCCCAACCCAGCCCTGCTGCCAGGCGCCCACTAGCGTGCACCTCGTCCTAGTGCAGCCCTTGCCCCGACACCATGGCTAACCCCAGCGTCCGCTTCCTGTCATTCTTGTTCAAGAGTAATGATTGGGTGAGCTTACATTGCCTAGTGGCCCTGGTCACCGCCATTGGCCAGGAGCTCTTCTCTTTGTTTGCCTTCCACTGTCCATGCACACCAGCCTGGAACTACCAGTACGGGCTGATGACCATCGGGGGGCCCGCCTTGGTGTTCTTCTTCATCAGCATCATCCTCAACAACCAAACCAGGAACCTGGTGGCCGAGTGGCGGTGCCACAAGATCAAGAAATGCTCAATCATCACAACCTTCCTCCTCCTAAAGTCCATCCTAGTCCGTGCTCTCGTGGCCCCAGTCACCTGGTTGGTCATCTCCATGCTGCGCGGGGAGGCCTATGTCTGCGCATTCAGCGAGTTCATGGACCCGTCCTCGCTCACGGCCGGGGACAAGAGCTTTCCTCTCTCCCATGCCACGTGGGTCCTGGCCAGGTTCCCTTGCAGGGAGGGCCCGGCCAACCTGTCCGACTTCCAGGAGGAGGTGAACCGCAGGCTCAAGTATGAGTCTCAGGTAAGGCTCTGCTGATTGATCCTCATCCCTTTCCCTGTGAGGTATGTGTGTGGATGGGTGGGAGAGGGTTGGGGGAGCTCAGTGCCCAGGCGGGAAATGATCCTCAGGAAAACTCCAAACCTGGGTCCCGTAATCAGTGACAGACATGAGGCAAGATTCTTGGTGTGATAAGAATCATTTCCAGTTTCAAATAGGAGAGTTGTGTTCATTTTTGCAGTGCTGGGGGTGGAACCGGTACTCACACATGCAAGGAAAGTGCTCTATCACTAGGTCATTTTCCCGGCTCCTCCAGATAAGAATTTTGATGATTTGGGTTTTGGCCAAACCCAACAGAACTCACGAATGCTTAAAACTTAACTAGCATTCGTTTTATTTAGGGAAGGGGGAGACAGGAAGAGGGAGAGAAAGAGTCAGGCGTTCAAAGGGAACAGGTACAGAGGGGAGAGAGCTGAGGATGCCCCTAGGTCAAAGAAAGGAATCACACTTTCCAGCTGGGATGCAGCAGGCCCGGACAAAGTTCCCACAGACTGCCCCGACTTGAGGTTTTCCATGCAGATTAGAGTCTGTTGCAAGGGGCACAGTGATCATACAGCAATGAGGGTGTTTGCCTTGCACATGGGAGCCTTAATTTGATCCCTGGCATCCCATATGGTACCCAGAGCACCACGGGTGTGATCCAAAAAGCAAAAAGAGAAAACAAAACAAAATGAGTCTGTTATTAGGGTCTTGTCAAGGGCAGAGTTTCGGGGAGTCTCCTTGCAGCTCACCACAGCCTTCAGTTCCTGTTGATGCCTCTCTCCCCTGGACCACCAACCTGTGCCAACTGGGTTGTGCTCCAAACAGCACCATCACCGGCCCTCCTGTGCCTTGGGCTGCTGTAGGGCCGGTGATGGTGCAGCTTTGCAGCAGCGGTCTCCAGCCTCTCACACCCGCCCACTCTCCCTGGCACGTGGGTCCTGGTCAGGCAGTAAGAACCTGGGCAGTAAGAACCGAGGCTTCCAACTCTCTCCACCTGCCGACCCGCACAGCTCTGTGGCGAAATCTGCTGCTTTAGATCCCATCTTGATCCCGTTGCTTCTGAGACATCCATTCCCTGCTCCCTCCTCCCTTCAGCCTTCGCTTCGCTCTGAGCGGGCAGAGGGATCAGGGCAGAGTGAAGGAAGCAGCCTGGTGGGGGCTGAAGGGACAGAGAGGAGGCCGAGGAGTGGCAAGGAGGCACTGAACTACTCTCAGGCCATGGCAAACACCAGTTGGGACTGGAGACAGTAAAGGGCTAAGGCGCAAGCCTGGCGAGCACCCAGCCCATCGGGTACAATCTGGCACCACACAGTCCCCGAGAACTTCCAGGTACAGGCCTGGAGGCTCCCTGAGCATCACTGGATGGGGACCACGCATCACCCAGGGAAGCCTGTTCACCTCCAGCCCCACAGGGTTCAGGCAGCACCACATGCCTCAGACCCTAAGGTTAAATTGTGAGCCAGGTTCGCTGAAGTATCACTAGTGACCCTTGGTCTCAACACACTCACACACACACACACACACACACACGAAGCTACAGTCGACGGGATGGTTTGAGCAGCCCAGGAGATGGGTATGGAGACACGGGAATGGAATGCCATTGTTCAGAGCTGCACAGGACCAAAAGTGGAGTGACACTCACCCCAGGGAGCCTTTGAGACCAGCTTGAGGAGATTTTCCAGGAATGAAGAGGGTGAGGAGGAAGCTCCCTTTGGGGGAGCTCCCAAAGGGTCCCTGGGAAGGGGCATGAGGCTGAGCCTGGCAATCTGAACTAGACTTGGTGGGCTGAGATGTGGAAGGAGGGAGGCCCTGGGGAGCAGGGGAAGGCAGCAGGAATCTGCCCAATTGAAGCACAGAGCAAGTGTCAGTTTGATGCCAGAGGGATCGAGTCAGTAGTCGAGCTGGGAACACTGGTTTCTCCTTGGGATGCAGAATTTGTAGATGCAGAGCCAGCTGGCTGCCGGGTGCTGAGGGTCAGCCCCACCCCAGCTGTTCTGGACCCCCTCAGCTGCCCCTTTCTCTGACTGGCCGTCTGTGTCTCAGCACTTAGGGTGGCTGCTCATCTTCTCGATGGCCATCCTGCTGTTGCTGATCAAGTTCTTGCAGTCCTGCGGCTCGAAAATCGGCTACCGCCAGGAGGCTTACTTGACCAGCTACCTCGTCAACGAGGAGCGGCTCTTCCAGCGCACGGCCGAGGTGCGCTCGCTCGCGATGGCGGCCAACAACGTGAAGCGCTTCTTTGGGTTCGTGGCGCTCAGCCAGAGGGACAAGGCACTGTTGGCCAAGTTCCCCGAACAAGGCACCCACTTGAAGCTACAGTGGGACAACATCACTGGCAGTTACCTGTTCCAGAAGAAGCTGGGTCTCCCCCTCTACAGCCACCTGCACGAGTGGGCCCAGGGTCCACGTGGCAAGGCCAGGGTCATCAACATGGAGATGGCGGACCTGCTCCACCACCCGGAGCCCCAACTTACTGCCAGCCCGACTCCCAACCCCTGAAGCACCATCCTTCCTCCCGCACCGCTGGCTCTGGGGGAAGATTGACTTTCAGAGGTATGGCGTGCAGAGGAGAAGGCAGCAGACCGGCCACCCCTGAAGGACAGGCCTGTGGACCTGAAGAAACTCAGGCTTCACAGGCAGGAGTCCTGGATGCAAAACCTCAGTACCAAGTTTTCCGAGCAACACCCGGGAGTGACTCCCTAGCACAGCCCCAAGTAGAAACCTGACAGCAGAAAACCTCCAGAACCCAACTGGCACCATGCTCAAGGCCACTCTCCACACACTCGAATGAGCCTCACCCAAGTGGGAACCGGCAGGAAAACCTAGGTATGCGGGACCTGTGGCTGAGATCGCCAAGTCACTTGGATCGGGCCTGGGCCCCACCCCCCCACATCCCCCGTTTTCCAGTAGCTTGGCAGTCACACCCACTAACTGCCCCTGGCCTCACGTAATCTTATCAACGGCCAAGATCCAGAGCCTACAAACTAAAGTTCCTGGTAGAGAGGGTCTGAGAATTTCCTAATGCAGCTGCTTGACCTCTAATACTCTAGCCCTCTTACATACCAAAAGTAGCACACGTTTCTTTGGTTTGAACACACTTACTTGTATTCTCTTATATACGGGCTTAAATGGCTCCAGAATGAAAGTGAACAACCTTCTCATTGCAGCACTCTTTACAATAGCCAGAATCTGGAAAAAACCTGAGTGCCCAAGAACAGATGACTGGTTAAAGAAACTTTGGTACATTTACACAATGGAGTACTATGTAGCTGTTAGAAAAGATGAAGTTATGAAATTTACATACAAGTGGTACTACATGGAAAGTATCATGTTAAGCGAAATGAGTCAGAAAGAGCGGGATAGACACAGAAAGATTGCATTCATCTGGGGAACATAAAGCAACAAAAAGGGAGAGTGACACACAGGAATGGCTGAGATTAGTACCAGGAATTTTGCTCCATGAATGGAAGGCCAGCCACAGGCTCTAGGTGAAAAGGAAGCTCAGATAGAGAAGAGAGTACCAAATGAAGGGTGTTGTGAGGGCCCTCCCAGGGTGGGAGAAGCATGCTAAAAGTAGTCGATAGACCAAACATGATTGCCACTCAAAGCCTCTCTTGCAAAACACAGTACCCAAAAGAAGAGAGAGAGAACAAGGGGGAATACCCTGCCACAGAGGCAGGATGGGACAGGGGTGGGGGATGAGGGTTTGGGGGATGCTGGGACCCATGGGGATGGATGACAGGCACTGGTGGAGGTATGGGGACTTGATCATTGTATAACTGAAACCCAAGCACAAAATTTGTAAGCCTATAACTGTACCTCATGGTTTTTCACTAATAAAAAAAAAAAAAAAAAAAAAAAGAAAGTGAACAACCTTCACACACTTTCCTCTTGTGTTGGGAGGATGCTTGGTGGTGGGATTGGTGTTTGAATATTGCCTGCAATGAACTATTGTGAACTACTTTATGAAAATAAAATATATAAAATTTGTAAAAAAATAATCACTGTATCACTGTCATCCCGTTATTCATCCATTGTTCAAACAGGCACCAGCAACATCTCCATTCATCCCAGCCCTGAGATTTTAGCAGCCTCTTTTTACTTGTCCTTCCCAACAGTGCCGTATTGGAGGCTCATTCCATGTCAGGGGAGTGAGACCCGTTATTGTTCCTGATTTTGACATATCGAATATGCCATGGGGAGCTTCAAGGCTCTGCCGTGCAGGCGGGATATGCGTGGTAGCTTGCCAGGCTCTCCAGAAGGGACAGAGAATGTACATACATTCTCCGTAAAAATAAATAAATAAATAAATAAACACTGGCTGGAGAGATAGTACAGAGGGTAGGGCTCTTGCCTTAGCATGTGGCTCACCTGGGTTTGATACCCTGGACCACATATGCCAGGGGTCATCCCTGATCAAAAAAAAAAAAAAAAGGCATGGAGTCACCTGGGTATGGGCAAAAAAAACAAAAACAAAATCAAAAAACAGCATCCTGCTCCAAATTCTTTCACTGACGCCCTCAGAGCTCAGGGCCCCACAGTCTGAAGTTCCCACCCAGCAGTCCTGAGATTTGGGTTCGACTTTCGGTTTGGTTAGTTTGGGGGTGGGGTGGGGGAAAGGCCACACCGGTGGTGCTCAGGGTTTACTTCCGGCTTGGTGCTCAGGGGTGGCTCCCAGAGCTGCTGTGAGGCCATGCAGAGCAAGCAGCACTGAGGACCGGACCCCAGCACTCCTGCAAAACCTGTGCTCCATTTCTTCCAGCCATCACACTTCTCCCAGGCCCTGGGGTGCTGGTTTTTGCTTGTTTTCCCTCCACCCTAGATTTGCTTTGTTTTTCAGTTTTGGGGCCTCAGCCAGCATGGCCCAGGGCTTATCCTGGCTCTGTGTTCTGGGATGACTCCTGGCAGGCTCAGGGCATCATCTGTGGTGCCAGGGGTTGAACCATGCAAGACAAGTGTCCTACCCGCTGTCCAGCCCCCTCCACTCAGGTCTGAAGCAGCACCAGAGTGAGCTGAGACAGGGGTGGGGCTGCCTGAGAAGATGATTCAGCCCAGGGCAGGGGGGGAGAGGGGATCCTTCCATCTCCCTCTCTCCCCAGCTGGGGCAGTTCCTCAAGGTCGGGGGGGGGGGGGGGGGGGCGTCAAGCCTCAGAAGGTGACCCCCTAGAGTCAGCGCTGCAGGCAGGGGAGTGCCCTCTCCCTCCTCCGCCCCCCTGCTCCCTGGCTCCTCCCCGCCCTTTGCCCTGCCTCGGTTCCCACCGCGGGGCTGACATGCGCGCTCAGACCAGCTGGCCCTCCTCTTTTTCCGAAGTGAAACTTTCTGAAGTCACTGGTCTCCAGCACAGAAGCAAAGCAGGAAGGCGGAGGGCAGTGCCTGCGGCCTCCACCCCTGCGAACCTCTGGTCCCGGAGCCGCTGGAGAGGACGACGCCGCTGCCTGAGACCCCGCAGCCGCTCTCGGTAAGCAAGTCGCCAGCCCTGGCTGTGAGTTTCCCCAGGGCAGAGTAGGGCTGGTCCCCACACCCGTCCCCCATCCCTCCTGTTATTGTCGGCAGAGTCTGAGGGTGCCCCTCCCTGGCCCCAGCTGTAGTCTCAGGAGAGGGCCTGGGCCCTCCTCAGCTCACCCCCACCACGGCCAGGACTCTGGAACCGTATTTGGGCACTTTGCACCCAGAGTCTGTGCTCGCGCTCACGCTCACGGGAATCTTAACGCCGGGAAGAGCAGAGGCAGAGAGAGGGCTGGGTGCCAGCTCCCACGTCCCCACAAACTCCCTTCCCGGGGAGCAGGAACAAGCCAGGATCCCTCTAGGTGTGGGGGGGTCAGATCTCTCCCCTCCCCTCGCACACCCCCACTCTCCGCTCCTGGCACCCGGCAACCTTGGCCTGGCTGGAAGTCTTGGCAGCTAGCAGAAGGGGCGCAGGTATAGGGAGGGGCCCCCATGGGGCGATGCTGGGCAGACGCCCCACTGTCTGGTGCCCGCAGCCCTCACGCCAACCCAGCCCCCGCCCTAAGGACTTTGGTTTTAACTCACAGAGATGGAGAGAATAATGGGGAGACAGGCCACACCCCGGCCCCAGTCTCAGTCGTGTGGGTGGTGCCTGAGGGGTGAGCCCCGTAGAACTCTCTGTCCTGGGGCCCAGACTTCCTGTCGCTGGCGGGCCGGGGGGAGGCCTGGGTCCAGGGTCTGGTGGTCAAGGCTACCAAGTCGGGAAGAGGAAATCAGGGGAGAGAAGGTTCTCCAGGGTCTATGGATGAGTAAAGAGCAAAGCCAGCAGGAACTGGCAGGATGGAATTCACTTCACCCAAGCCTCCTGAGATCCTACTCAAAAGTTCTGCCTGGGCACCTCCATATTTGCAGTTTGCAGGGGTGGGGGGCGAACCCAGGTCTTCACAGGTAAGAGGCCTGAGCTCTCCCTCGAAGCCATATCCCCCACTCCATGCTCCAGATCTTCCTGGGGGCATTTCCTGCTTTTTGCAATGCAGGGCATGGCCCCTTCTGCGTCTCTGGGTATCACCGTGGGCACAGCAGGTGATAGATACAGAGGGCCATTGCCAGGCCTCTGCACTCCCTCCCTGGCCCTCCCGCTTCCCTGAGAGGACAGGGGCCCAGAGGAGGTGCCGGAGTGGGCAGAGCTGGGAGCCAGTGCCTGGGACTCTCCCCAGCCCCTCGGGCCACTCCACAGCACAGGGTCACCTTCTCCCCCACCAGGGGCTCAGGTCCCCTCCCACATCAGGACACTGGCTCTCCAGACCACTGCCTGGTCCATCCCGCAGTCCAAAGGGCAGTGAGCGTCCCCGTTGCTGCTGGAAGGCCACGGGGCCCTCCTCAGCCCTCCAGGAAGAAGCTTGGGAAGCCAGGAGGTCTGAACATCCGAGGCAGGAGGGTGCACAACTCTGCCCCTTAGAGGCCGCCCTGGCAAGCCACTGCCCCTTCTCCATGAGTCTGGGGGTGAGAGCCCGCTGAGGGATCCCAAAGATGATGCGGACCACCATCACTGTCCCCAGGTCCCGCGGGGCATCATCCTTGTCAGACTGACCCCAGGAGCTGCTCCTGGCATTGGGGTTCAAAGCAGACATTCTTCTGCCTCCTGCTGTCCTACAGGAGGTGCCCAGCAGACCCCAGCATGAACAGGATGGCCCAGCCCAGCCCTGCCGCCAGGCGCCCGCAAGCCCACACTTCCTCCTAGTGCGGCCCCTGCCCCGAAACCATGGCCGCCCTCATCGCCGAGAACTTCCGCTTTCTGTCACTCTTCTTCAAGAGCAAGGATGTGATGATCTTCAATGGGCTGGTGGCCCTGGGCACCGTAGGCAGCCAGGAGCTCTTCTCCGTGGTGGCCTTCCACTGCCCGTGCGCACCAGCCCGGAACTACCTGTACGGGCTGACGGCCATCGGGGTGCCCGCCTTGGTGCTCTTCCTCGTCAGCATCATCCTCAATAACCAGACCTGGAACCTGGTGGCCGAGTGCCAGTACCGCAGGGCCAAGAACTGCTCGGCCGCCCCCACCTTCCTGCTCCTGAGCTCCATCGTGGGCCGCGCTGCCGTGGCCCCGGTCACCTGGTCAGTCATCTCCCTGCTGCGCGGGGAGGCCTACGTCTGTGCACTCAGCGAGTTCGTGGATCCGTCCTCGCTCACAGCCGGGAACGAGAGCTTCCCTCGCTCCCATGCCACGCAGATCCTGGCCAGGTTCCCCTGCGGAGAGAGCCCTGCCAACCTGGCTGGCTTCCGGGAGGAGGTGAGCCGAAGGCTCAAGTATGAGTCTCAGGTGAGGCTGTGCTGAGGGTCCTTATCCCTTCCCTGGGAGGTGGCGGGGGCTCAGTGCCCAGGCGGGAACTGATCCTCAGGAAGACTCCAGACTTTGGGTCCTGTTAATTAGTGGCAACCCTGAGGCAAGATTCTTTTTTTCTTTTGCTTCTCGGGTCACACCGGGTGATGCACAGGAGTAACTCCTGGCTCTGCACTCAGGAATTACTCCTGGCAGTGCTCAGGAGAACCATATGGGATGCTGGGACCGGGGCTGCGTGCAAGACAAACGCCCTACTTGCTGCGCTATCGCTCCAGCCCCTGAGGCAAGATTCTTAGTGGGACAAGAATCATTTCTAGTTTCAAGTAAGAGAGTTTTGTTCATTTTGCATTGCTGGGAAGTGGGACCCAAGGCAAGGAGAGTGCTCTATCGCTGAGTCATTTTCTCAAAGTACTTTAAGCCCAGTCCTCTATCTGGACTTTAAGTACAATAGTTTTAGTTAGGGGAGGGGAAGAGAGTAAGAGGGAGAGTGTCAGGCATTCTAAAGGGAGCATGAGCAGAAGGGAGGGAGCGAGAAGCCCCAAGGTAAAAGAGGAATTACACACTCAAGCTGGGGTGCGGCTGGCCCAGATGGGGAGGTCCCCACTTGCTCTGGGAGGTCCCCACTTGCTCTCACAAAGTTCCCCCAAACTGCCGCAGCTTGAGGTTTTCCATGCAGATCAAAGTCTGTTACAGGGCTGGAGCGATAGCTCAGTGGGTAGAGCATTTGCCTTGCACACGGCCGACCCAGGTTTGATTCCCAGCATCCCATATGATTCCCTGAGCACCGCCAGGAGTAATTCCTGAGTGCAGAGCCAGGAGTAACCCCTGTGCATCGCCGGGTGTTACCCAAAAAGCCAAGAAAAAAAAAAGTCTGTTGTTAGGGTGTTGTCAAGGGCAGAGTTTGGGGGAGTCTTCTCGCAGCTTACCACAGCCTTCAGTTCCTGTTGGCACCAACCTATGCCAGCTGGGTCTCAGGGGGCCTGTGTCTGCAGCCACAAAGGGCCATGCCCTGTGCCTTGGGCTACCGTAGGGCCGTAGGGCCGGCAATAGCTCGGTGCAGAGCTCTCCAGTCTCTCACACCCAGTCTGCCCTGCACCTAGGTCCTAGCTGGGAAGTAAGAGCCCAGGCTTCTGATTCTCTCCACCTGCCGACCTGCACAGCTCTGCTCTAGATCCCATCTTGGTCCTATTGCTTCTGAGAAATTCACGGCCTGTTCCCTTCTACCTTCAGCCTTGGCTTCGCTCCAAGGGGGCAGAGGGATCAGGGCAGAGTGCAGGAAGCAGCCTGGTGGGGGCTGAAGGGGCAGAGAGGAGGCTGGGGAGTGGCAAGGAGGCACTGACCCAGTCTCGGAACATGGCAAACACCGGTTGGGGCTGGGAACAGTACAGGGCTAAGGTGCAAGCCTGGCGTGCACCCAGCTCGATCGGGTTCAATCTGGCACCACATGGTCCCCGAGCACTGCCAGGTTCAGCCCTGGAGGCTCCCTGAGCATCACTGGATGGACCCCAGGTGTCACCAGGGAAGCCTGGTCACCCCCAGCCCCGCAGGGTTCGGGCAGTATCACATCCCTCGGGCCTACGACTAAACTGTGAGCCAGGTTGGCTGAACTATCACCAGTGACCCTTGGTCCCAACACACACACACACACACACACACACACACACGAACTACAGTAGAGGGGAGGTTGTGAGCAGCCCAGGAGATGGGAATGGAGATACGGGAATGGGATGCCATTGCTCAGAGCTGCACAGGGCTGAATGCAGCAACACCCACCAAAGGGAGCCTTTGAGACCAGCATGAGGCTTTTTTCTAGCAAGGTAGTGAGGGTGAGGAGGAAGTGGGCATGGGGGCACTCCCAGAGGGTCCCGGGAGGTGGCATGAGGCTGAGCCTGGCAGTCTGAGCCAGACTTGGTGGGGCTAAGATGTGGGGAAGGAGGGAGGCCCCGGGGAGGAGGGAAAGGCAGCAGACATCTGCAAAGTTCAAGCAAGACCCTATGCCAGGGAGAGAGAGGGCAGAGGGACGAGTCCCGCTGGGAAGGCCGGCTTCTCCTTCAGAAGCAGAATTTGCAGCCGGGGAGGTCCGAGCCCGCGGGTTAGGGGCCGAGGGTCAGCTTCACCCCGGCCGCCCCAGCCCTCCTCAGCCGCCCCTTTCTCTGACCAGCTTTTCGGGTGGCTGCTCATCGGCACGGTGGCCATCCTGGTGTTCCTGACCAAGTGCCTCAAGCACTACTGCTCGCCACTCAGCTACCGCCAGGAAGCCTACTGGGCCCGCTACCGCGCCAACGAGGACCAGCTCTTCCAGCACACGGCCGAGGTGCACTCGCGCGTGCTGGCGGCCAGCAACGTGCAGCGCTTCTTCGGCTTCGTGGCGCTCAACAAGGAGGACGAGGAGCTGGTGGCCAAGTTCCCCGTGCAAGGAACACAGCCGCGGCCACAGTGGAACGCCATCACCGGCGTCTACCTGTACCGGGAGAACCTGGGCCTCCCCCTCTACAGCCGCCTGCACAAGTGGGCCCAGGGTCTGAGTGGGAAGAGCACGGCCCCCGACATGGAGATGGCCCTGCTGCCCCCCTGAGGCCCGTCCTGCTGCCAGCCTGACGCCCCACCACCACCCCCTGAACTGCATCTGGGGGGAAAGTGAGGTGGAGAGGCCTGGGGTGTGGCCGCCCCTGAAGGACAGGCCTGTGCACCTGAAGAAACGCCCTCGGTGAGGGGCACTGGCTTGCCAGGCTGAGCTCAGGCTTCGCAGGCAGGAGCCCTGGACGCAACACTAGTGCCAACCATTCCTGAGCATCACCCAGGAGTGACTCCGAGCACAGCCTGGATATGGCCCCAAACTCAGAAGTCCCTTCCTGTGCCAGCATCCGGCAGCGGCTGTGGAGGAAAGAGCCTCCCCGGGACCAGCCTTACTCGGACATTTCCGGGGCTTGCTGATGGGGCTGCCAGCCGTCAAGCAGGGACAGTGACACTGCAGCGGGTTTTGGGGGACATCGATTGGGCTGTGAGTCTATGTTCGGTAGCCCAGTGGTCTGCCGGGAAGTGGCCGTCATGTGCACCGGCTATGTTTTGTGCTCGAAAACTTGGATAAAGCTTTTCTTAGGAGAAAGGGCCAGCGTGGTGTCCGTGATCACACGTCGCCAGCTGAAATCCCGTTCCCTGTAGAAGAGAGCAGGACAGGGCTGGCAGCAGGGGTGTACGGAGGGTCAGGACTCAGGTGTCCCCACAGTGGGCGTGAGACTTGCTCTGGGGGGGGGAATCACAGAGCCTCCCTCGTGGGGCAGCTCAGCTCCCCAGCACCGAAAGGTCTCGTTCCCTCGGGCGCACTCGCTCTGAGGCCCGCATGGCACAGCCCCACACCCAGCCGGGCTGCCCCTCCACCCCCAGAAGTTTCTGGTCACTGCCAGGAGTGTCCCATGGGAAAGTTTGGACCTGGCACCAGGGACGGAAAACATTTCATTGCCTGAAGCCCCGGGTGGCCGACTGGCCTCAGCTGTGACTGCGCGGACCTGAGCAGGGAACCCTCAGGGAACCCCAGCTGGCGGGACCCCTGTCCCCTCTCCTGCCCCCTCCCACACAGCTGGCAGCCTTGCCCGCAGACAAAACTGAGGACTATACCACTGGCCCGTGCATGTCCGTGTGTGGGCACAGCTCATACCCTACAGTCCCCAGCAGGGAGACTGGCCCTTAGGCTGCTCTTCAGGAAGGGCTCTGGGGGGTGGGGGGCGTCCCCAGCTGTTCTGAGGCAACCACACCCTGGCCCTGCTCTAGGGGGCCTGCTCCCCATTTCCCCATCAGGATGCCCATCCTGTCCCCACCTACGGCCCTGACACAAGTGCCCAGGCACCACACTGGGCTGAGGCATCACCGGGGATGGCCCCTGGCATGACTCAGATCCCTGTCGGGGTTCAGGGACCCTCCCTGCACCTCCTCCCAGGACACAGGCAGCTGCTCCAGGAGTGCGGGGCGGCCTCAGAGAGGGAACAAGAACGAACTGACATTTGTACAAAAAAGACAGAATTCATTCTGACCCCAACGGGGTCTTCCCGGGTGCCCCCAGGAAGCCGCCCTTAAGTCTGAGTGTGCAGTGCCGCCGGCCCCGCCCGGCTCAGTCCTCCGGCATGGCACTCCTGGCCTCCACATACTCCAGTGCCTTGGCTTTCACGGCCTGCACGGCCGCCTCAGTGCCGTGCTGCTTCTCGTAGTCCAGGTAGCGCTTGAAGAAGAATTTCATGCGCTTGGGGGCCAGGCTCAGGTGAATGACCCGCTCGAAGATGTTCCTGTAGGGAAGAGGCGGGCGGCATTGGCCTCGAGGCTCTGGGCACCAGGCCCCTCTGTGGCCACTCCTACTGTGTCAGCGTTAAAGACGCCCTCGGTGGGGCCATGGCAGGGCAGGGGGAGGCGCTGGCCTCCAACAGCACTGACAGTCCTGCTGGGCTTGTCCCCTCCCCTGCACCCAAATAACAGAACATCTGCCCTAAAAATATATATAACACCTGATAAGATACAATCTGGGGGTTGGAGCCATAGTACAGTGGGTAGGGCATTTGCCTTGCATGCGGCCAACCCAAGTTCAATCCCCAGCATCCCATATGGCTCCCCCAAGCACTGCCAGGAGTGATTCCTGAGTGCAGAGCCAGGAGTAAAGAAAAAAAAAAAAAAAACAATCTGACCTAAAATTAAAAGCCTCACAGCTAAGGGCTGGGAAATAGTACAGTTTTGGTTCCTAGCAGCACAAGGTGTCTGAGCACCCCTCCGGTGGGCCCCTCAAGCCCCCGAGCACCACTTGGGTGGCCCCCAAAGAATAAAAAATCTGCCCCCATCATGGCCCCAGGGGTGGAGAGAGCTCACTGCTTCCTTTCCCCAGGTGTTTCGGGGCACACGCAGCACCTGGGCTCAGGGGTTCCTCCTGGCTCTGAGCTCAGGAATTACTCCTGGCAGGTCTCAGGGGACCATACAGGTTGATGGGGATGGAATCCATGGACCACACCCAAGGCAAGCGCCCTTTCCACTGTGTTCTTGTTCTGCCCCCAGGCCCGAGAGGTTAAAGGAGAACGAGTACCAGGACAGGAACGTGAAGTAAGGGATGAGCTCGGGAGGAAAGCTCTGCCTGAAGCCACCCCAGGCCCACCCTCCCGGCCTGTGGGAAACGGCGACACCCGGGAGACCAGGCCTGGGCCTGTCCCCGACGATGAGCACCAGAGCTGGGGGGACATTGGAGAGACCCGAATGCCCGACTCCCAGACCGGGACTGTGGACAGAGCAGGCGGGTCCCAAGAGGGAAGCTGAATTCATTTGGACCCCAACGGGGAGATGGACGGAGGGCCAGGACACAGGTGTCCCCACAGTGGGCATGAGACCTGCTCTGGGGGTCACGGAGCCTCCCTCGTGGGGCAGCTCAGCTCCCCAGCGCAGGAAGGTGTGTGGACCTGAGCAGGGAACCCTCTCAGACCCGCCCAGAGCAGAGACCTGAACGAGATGATGATGCCACCTGAACGAGCAGATGGCACCGGGGAGTCCAGAGGACAGGGAGAGGGGAGAGGGCCAGGAGCTGTGGGAAGAATGTCCCCTCCCCCCCGCCCCCAGCACCGGGCAAGGTCCCACCAGTCAGCCCCGCTCACCGCACGTCCTTCTGGCTGCCGTGCTTGATGGTCATGTCGATGTAGACCGACCAGACGTCTGTGCGCTTCGGGTACATGCTCAGCGTATTCTCGAACATGGCCTTGGCCCGCTCAGCGTCTCCCAGCTGGAACTCGAGCTGGGCGAACTTGACAATCACATCCACATCTGCAGCGAGAGGAGGACGGACGCTTAGATGTGGCAAGCAGGCCGCCCCCTCCCCGCCGCGGACTCATCACGACATCACACGAACAGAGCACCAGCGGGGGCCTGGCTCCATGAGCCCGCAGAGGAGAGGACCCCGACCCGGCGCCCAGGCGGGGAAGCGGCACTCACGCTCCTTGGCGGGCAGGCACTCCAGGGCGCGCTGCATGGTGCGGTGGCTGGCCCCAGCCTGGCCCCTCCGCAGGAGAAAGCCCCCGTATTTGATCCAGACGTTTTTCTCCTGCCGAAATCGCTTCAGCATCCGGTTGTACAGGTCACCGGCTTCCTGGGGGGGGGGACGGGGGGGGGGGGGGGACAGATGAGGCAAGTGAGAGAGTGCGAGAGGACGACGGGACGGGCAGCAGGGACAGGCGTAGGGAGACGGGCGCCCTTGGGGGGTCCACCAGGATGGGGAGTGCCCCCCGTCACCAAGCCCCAAGGCCAGAGAAGTGGGCCGGGAAGTGGCACAAACATCTGAGCATGGGCCCTACGGGGTGCATCTCCCTCCTCCCTACCCGCCAAACGAGGGCAGGCTCTGGGCTGGGGATTCCCAGGAGTCTGGGGTGCCTTCGCTTTCCCAGGGGGCCAGGCTGGCGCCGGAAAGCCAGGCTCAGCCTCCATGGCCTCGCCCCCCTCTCCTCTGCCACACCAGACCTGAAACTTCTCCGACTTGGTGTAGATGTCCGCCAGGTGGAAGAAGACCTTGAGGGGCTCGTTGTACTGCACGGCCCGCTCGAACACCTTCTCCAGGGCCTCCCGAGAGCCATACATGTTCTCCAGGTTCAGCAGAGCCACCCACACGTTCAGCTTCTCCTGCTCCTCCCTGGAGAAGTCGGCGTGAGTGGCGGGACACCCACACCCTCGGCTCCCGGCCCCCGGGGTAGCTGGTCAGGGCTGGGGCTAAGGGCCCCTCCCCTCTGTTCCCGGGAAGAGCGCCCACCAAGCAGCCAACGGGACCGAGAATGAGGCGCGGGTGCTCTCCCTGGTCCCCTGCCTTCAGAAATCCCCTCTCTTTGCCTGGGGACCGGCCGCGACCTGCTTTCTGTTAACTAGCGGCCCCCCATCACGGGAACCAGAAAACACAAGCGAGGCTACGAAGAGATTCAAAGGGCCGGGGGGGCAGGAGGCCTGGGTCCCGTCCTTGGCCTCACAAGGTCCCCCCGCATTTCGGGAGCAGCCCCCCAAGCACTGCTGGATGTGGCCCCGGAACCTGTGTGTACACACACACTAAGCGCACACGTGCATGAGCGGACCAGCATGAGCCCGGGGCCCTCCCCAGGAGAAGCCCACCCAGAGCAGAGACCTGAACGAGATGGTCTTGAGCGCCCTCTCAGCCACAGCCCGGGCCTTCTCGATCTCCGTGGCCTGTAGGTGGAAGGCCATGTACTGCACCCACAGGATGGAGCTGTTGGGGGAGCTGAGCACCAGGCGGTCGAAGTCGTCGGCGCACTCAGGCTGCCGGCCCGGGTCCATGAGCGCGTCCTCCAGGCGCGCCAGCTCCTTCTCCGCCTGCCGCTTCTCCTGCGCCCGCTCCTTCTTGCTCTTCTGCTGCGGCGGCGGAGAGGTGGATTGAAGCATCTGCCCCGTGGCCCCACCCCTCCGGGGGGCTCTGTGGGGTTCCCCAGGGGGCGGGACACCCGGGCCAGAGCACGCCGGGGACCCCGCCAGCACCTTACCGTGGCCGGCCGCGGCTCTGCCTCCTCCTCGCTATCGGAGCTCTCTGCTCGGGGTGGTAAGGCCGGGGTCAGCGAGTCCAGCCCCACGTCCCACAGGAAGCCAGTAGCCAGCTGTAGCCGGGGCACCTCTGCAGGCCCGGCTGGCTTCTCCTGCGGGACCAGAGGAGCCTGAAGGAAGCCCTGGGCTCGGCAGGCGGGTCCCCTACCAGCCCACCAGGGTCTCCCGCCAGGTCCAGACAACAGGGCCAGGCCATAGTCTGGACACTGGACACTCCACAGTAACAGACAGAAGCTTCTGTGTGAACGTTATTCACAAACACATGTCCACACATGCAGACACACAGACACACACACACACGCACAGACACACATGCACAGCACGTGTGCGTGCTCAGGGAGGCTCTGTCCCCCTCTAGCTGGCCACCCTGAGTTCACTCAACTCCCCATGGACAATACTCTTCAGCCTCTCTTCAGCCTCTCTGGGCAGGGGGAAGGTCCCTGGGCACAGGGCAGCTGGGGGTCTCCTGCCCCCCCACACCCCCCTCACCTGGGGCACGCTGCTCATCTCATCATCCCCCTCCCGGTAGTACACATCCACTCCACTGTCCTCCTCCTCAGCCGGAGCAGCCTTCTTCTGCTTCTTCAGCACTGCTTCCTGCGGGGGGGGTGGGGACCAGTGAGTGACCCCCAGGGCCCGGCCTCCTCAGTCAGGAAAAGGCCAAGCCTCTGGCTGGCTTTGGAGCCGAACCCAGCAGTGCTGAGGGGAGACCTCTGATTCAGTGCTTAGAGGCCATTCCTGGCTGTTCTGGGGGACCATGTGATACTGCAGGGGGGGGGGGAGGGTTCCCCCCCGCCCACCCCGTGCATGCAAAGCCAATATTCAGCCACTTGGATTTCTCTCTCTGCCACCCACCCTGTTTCTGCTTTAAAGATTAACACATTTATTTCATTCATTGTAATCACAACCCAAAACATTTTCCTCCAGCCACCATTCACACCGCTGCCTACAATGTGCCTGCAAACCAGAGTTCTGAGTTAGACTCAAGTTAAAGACATGTGGCTCCGTGGCAGACCAATAGTACCAGCCGCTGGAAGCTACTTCCCTACCAGGCCCGCCGGGACCCTCCGGCTTGTGTGGTTTTCCATGTAGGCATGTCCTTACGAGAACTGTTCTACTGTTATTTGGTTAAAAACAGACACTGGCTGGGAACAGAGCAATGGAACAGCTGGCAGGGGGCTTGCCTTGCAAGGGGTTCAGGCAGGTTCGCTTTCCCCAGCATCCCACCAGGTCCCCAAGCCCGCCAGCTGCGATCCCTGAACACAGAGCCAGGCTTAAGCCCCAAGCACCAGCACTGGGTGTGGCCCCAAAGCCAAAAATTAATTATAAATAAAACATTAGTATTAAGCTTTCCCCAAGTGCCAACTCCCATAAAGAAGCCTGCAGCAAACGACAGCTAGTCACCTTCATGGCTGGGAATCGATAATTAAGACTTAATTAGAAGCTGGCTGCGGAGGCCGTGCCCTCCCTCCAAGGGACACACCTGCTGTCCGTCTGGCTCCGGGCATCCCCGCTTGCCCCGCGCCTGCGGTTTGGGGGGCTCTTTCTCCTCCTTGCTGGGCCGCTGCTTCTTCTTCCTCTTGGGGGTTTTCTGCTCTGTGTCCCCTCCGCTCCGCTCCCTCTCCTGCGCCCCAGGAAGGGGCAGACCCGGGGTGGCGGTGAACACGTCGGGCTTCCCGGTGTCGCGGGGCAGCAGGGACAGGCCCACCTGGCCCTTCTGGTGGTTCAGGCTGCGTGGGCAGAGCAGGGGTCAAGGAGGGAGCAGCCGGGCTCCTATCTCAACAACACTCAGAAGAGTCGGCCTCTATGCATGGCTGACAGCTGGGACAGCCCTCGCCACCCCCCAAACAGGGAACTGCAGGGAGCAAAGTCTCGCCAGCTGCTTCTGGGGCTGAAGCAGAAGTGCCAGTCAGGTGGGACCTTGCTCACCCGGATGTGACGCCCACCTCCACCTAGGTTGTTCGCTCCAGCCCCTGCCGGACTCCCAAGGAAGGGTGGTGGGGGAGGGCGAAACCGCCACTTACCTCAGGACCCTGGCCGTGAGCAGCTTCCCTTCTGGAAGGTGTTTGTGACACAGTTCCGTGTGGGACGGGCTGTGCTGGGAGACGTGTGGGTGCTGGGCCAAACCTACCACGGACGGCCCCAGGCTGACAGGAGAGAGAGACAGGGATCCCGAGGCCATAAACAGTAGTCCCGACCCAGCCCTGGGCTGCCCTCTTCCCAGGGATCCCAACTGTGGCTAGGATCTAAGGATCTCTCCGTTCCTGGCACCCAGCAGGGTCACAAGGCCTTGGCAGGCTGGAAAGACGGAGGGAACATAACCCAAGACGTGCCTCAGTCACGCCTTTCACCCCACGCCAGAACACAAGGCGTAAGTCACAAACCGCTGGGAAGAAGACGGAAGGAAACATGGGGACAGTGGCCAGGGAGATGGCTCAAGGACAAGCACTCGTCCCCGGGTCTGAGTCTCAGACATTCATGGGCCCCGAGCACTGCTAGCCGAGCAGCACTGCATGGCGGGACAGAGCACTGAACTGTGGGGTGGCCACGCCAGGCCGAGTGTCACCAGGTGTGGCCCCAGAGCCCAGGAGTGCTGGGGAGTCCCCCTCTCCACAGAACAAAAGAAAATGAAGACGGGAGGCAACAGCTGTTCTGCCGGCTGGTTTTGAACGTTTTCACTGACACGCCGTATTTCTGGTCCAAAACACCAAATAAAAATGATGAAGAAATGGGGCTGGAGAGACAGCACAGCGGGTGGGGCGTTTGCCTTGCACGCGGCCAACCCGGGTTCGATTCCCAGCATCCCATACGGTCCCCCAAGCACCACCAGGAGTAACTCCTGACTGCAGAGCCAGGAGTAACCCCTGTGCATGGCCAGGTGTGACCCAAAAAGCAAAAAAAATGAAAAATAAAAAATAAATAAATGATGAAGAATGTCCGAAAACATTTGAAGTCAAAGAAGTTTTGGGTTTCATTGTTTTTTTGGTGTTGTTTTTCTCTTTGGTGGGGAGGGGAACCCACACTCGTTTGTGCTCAGGGCTTTCTCCTGACTATGCTCTGGGGTCACTCCTGGCCATGTCTGGAGGCGTACGTGGTGCTGGGGCCAGAACGGGGCTAAGGCCGGCAGAACGGGGCTACCTGAGTATGTCCCCTCGGAGGGGCTGCCGGAGGAGTGCGCTGGCAGGCAGCCTCGAGGCAGGAGGTGCCTCAACTCACCTCAGGAGCACACCCTGAGGCTGCATGGCTTTCACGTAGCCCCTCACGAGCTGCCCCTTCTGGAGGTCCTGGATGGAGTTGATCTCAGGATCTGCTATTTTGCTTTTGGTCTCAGGGTTTGTCCTGAAGGAAGGAAGAGATTTACAAATACACGCCTTAAACCCCTTCCCGCTCCCCCCACAGCCCAAGCTGCTCTCCTGGAGAGCCGTCAGCTCTCAGGGCTCCCCGCACACCCACAGCCAGGCCTTAGAGACAGCCACACTCACCCCTACTGTGGAAGCCCCGGGGGTGAGGCCCCTCCCCGCCTCAGGGCCACCGCCGCGCAACCCTGAATGCCCACACATGGACATCTGCACCCGTCCCTGGGAAAATGAGCCGGAGCCGAATGATTCCTCTAGAAATCCTCATGTGCCACCAGCTCTTCCAGGTAAAAATGGGGCCGGGTACAGAGTGGACAGACAGGGCAGTGGGGGGAGCCCCAAGTTCCACTGTCAGACGCGTGGCACCTCTCTTCTCCCCAGGTGCCTCCCACCCCCACTCTCACCCAACACAACCCACAGCCACCTGGATGATCGCAGTGACAGCGTCAACTCGGGGCCCGTCGAGGACAGGATGTAACACCTGGAACGAGAGCAGATGAGAAGAAAAGGCACCTCGACACAACCACAGGTCTCGGCTTCCTTGTCACCGGGAGAAGGAACACGAGATTCAGGGGCTCTGCTTCCTGGTCAGCAGAGGGAAAAAAACACTACCCACCCTTCGCACCCAAGAAAGGTGCTGGGAAAAGAAACGTAGAGGAAACATGGAAGCTTCCAGAAGACCCAGAGCCACGTGGGCGCATTCTGAGATGAGGGCACCAACCCCGTGCACCTGGCTGGGAGCGTCTGATCTGACGGAGCGAAGCGTGTTGGAGAGGCCCGAGCCCAGCAGGGCAGCTCCCGAGGGAGGGAAAGCAGGGTTTGCTTTCCAGTTGGGATTCCAAACATTCCACACATTTCCTCTAAAACAGCAACGAGTGGCCGAAAGCTGCCATCAGAATTCCCAGCGACAAAGACCTCGGTGAAAATGCGGCCCGGCCTCCCCTGGGACCGGCTGCTGCCCTGATAGAAGAAGGGACCTCAAAGGAGCGGCTTTATCCGACAGGTGAAGGGCGAGTCTCGTCCGAATGAAACATACTGAAAGAGCGTTTTGCTCTGAGTCCTCTGTGCCTTTGAATCACTCTCAAGGTAAAGCCGAAACAGCAACCCTAACCCCGACTCGGAATCCTGGCACCCCGGGTGGACTCACGCAGTTCAGCTATGCTCAGGCGCTGAGATTTAGGCTGGGAAATGTGGCGGGAGGCAGGGATCTAAGTCTGCTTTTCAGTTCTCCATGCCTTTGTTTGTTCCCCTCCCCCCCTTCCGGAACTCCTGAGCATATAAGCCAAAAGCCCCCTCCTCGACATGAGTGGATTCAGCAGATTCAGGCTACCACCCTGCATGGAGGCAGTTCCATTTTTTGTGTACCTGAATAAGCTTGTAATAGGGCTCACCTTCACTGGCAAAAAAGCTCACTGCCATCTCTTTGCAGAGAACTGCTTATCTATAGACAATGTTTTCGTTTCCAATTAAAAAGATGAACCCAGGTTCAATTCCCGGCACCTCATATGGCCCCCAGGTTCACTGGGATTGATCCCTGAGTGCAGAGCCAGGAGTTCAGCCATAAACACCACCAGGTTCGGCCCAAAATAAAACGAAATAAAAATTTAAATATCAAATAAGAAAAAAAACAAGTTAGATTTAAACAAATATGCAGGGGAAAAGAAAATATCCATGAGAAATTGCTGCAAGAAAAGCGGCAGAACAGAAAAGTACAGTGAAACCCTGTATTTAAGGGGCCTGAGCGATAGTCCAGCAGGGAGGCATTTGCCTTGCATGTGGCCGACCCAGGTTCGATTCCCAGCATCCCATATGGTCCCTCAGCACCACCAGGTGTAATTCCTGAGTGCAGAGCCAGGAATAACCCCTGAGCATCGCTGGGTGAGACCCAAAAAATTAAAACAAACAAACAAACAAACAAAAAAACCTGTATTTAAAACATTTTATAAGGGAAAACAAAGCTTGGGTACACGCTCCTGTCTTTAAGAGAGAAACTATGAAGCATACAGAAGGTGCCTGGAGAAACAGGGGGGCATTTGAGGCATTACTTTCCCACACAAAAATCACACACTAGTCGCAGGATTTTTTTTCAACAGCTTGGACAGAGGATGTGCTCTGGGCCTACCTGACAATCTGCTGGGGGGTGAAGCTCTCCAGGGGCGTCTCCTGGTAGGCGTCGCTCACGTGGAAGATGCTGACACTCCCCGTCCTTCCGAAGGGGAAGGAGACGGTCAGCCCCTCCGGGGGCGTCACCTTCGTCACCCGGCCCATGGCCACGTCCCCCTCCTCCAGCTTGTGAGGACCTGGGAGCAGAAGGAAACGGGTCTGTGGGAAACGGTCAGGGGGCACTGGAGTGTGGCTGAGTGTCAAGGGCCCACAGACCACCCGGTGACCACCCTGGTGACCACAGCCAGAGCCCCGAGGCCATCCAGGACAAGGACGAGGGAACAAGTTCTCATTCTCAACGGAGAACTGATCCAACAAGGCACAACCACGCTAGGGTTCCTGGGGACCCCCCCAGCCTCCAGGGCACCCCTCACCCCTCCCTGCCCTCTCCCCTTCCCCCACCTATGAGTGAGAGACACAGGAAGGCCCTGGAGGAGTCAGAGCCAACCACAGTGGCCTTCAGGGCCTGGCCAATCCGGAACGTCTTATCTGGGTGTTTCAGGACCTGGAGGGAGAAGGAAATTGCTCTGATCCTGGGAGAGAGCTCGTCTCCCACAGCACAGGGTCTGTATCACAGCAGCCTCCGCGCCGCTCCCGGGGCAAGCAGCCAGCCCCCTACGCCCCCTTGTCCATGAGCACCCCAAGACCTCCAGCACACCGACCTTCAGGCTGAGAGAAGTGAGCAGCAGGGGGATTCTCCCCCGGAGGTTGGGCGTGATTTCCACCTCAAGCCATTTCTTGACCATGTTGAACTAGAAAAAAAAAAAAAAACAGGACGAGCGATGGGATGGGGCAGATAAGCATCGCTTCTGCTTCCTAAAAATCACAGGGCTGGAAATAAGACTCCCCTACAATTACAGGGTTGCGAGGGCACCTCATCCTGCACCGTCCCATGAGACAGGCGCCCTGCCACCTCCCGAAACCCGAGAGAGGAGCCCTGCCACCTCCCCACCACGCCCACTGCCACACCCCGGCTGAGTCTCACTGGGGCTCCGGTGTCGCCCCCCCCCCCCCCCCGCCGGGGTCTCAAAGGACCAGAAAGACTCAGACTCAGAGGTGTCCTCCCACATGAGACCAAACTCAGGGACATCCAGAGACTCCTGCGAGCCCAGCTGTGCCCAGCAACTGCTGACCAGCCCCAAAGGTCACATCATTCCTGAATCCATTATTGCTGCCCTAAACCAACCTCCTACCGCCGCCCCCCCCCCAGTCCCCCAGCTTTTAAGACAATTCAAGACATTTGTCCAGCAGCAAGACGCACGTGCAGGGTATTGCAGCCATAAAGACAAGGCCCTGTTCTCCGGGGCTGTACGGTTTACAAACAGTCCCGTGGGCAGTGAGCACCAGCACCCTGAGAGTCCAAGGATGGGGGAGGCGGAAGCTCACGTGTACGGAGCAACAGGACAGCAGCACTCCCGGGGGAAATAAAGCGAGAAAGAAAAAGCGGACTTTGGGGTGACTGGCGCCTCAGCGCACGAGGTCAGATCCTGAAGAGCCTGAGGTCGCACTCCAATGCGGCTGGGGTTCACGAACTTCCTCCCGCGACCGGTGACTCGGTGGACCAAGCAGCAGAGACACACAGAGGCTGGTCCAAGCAGCAAGGCAAGGCAAGGAGGAGCTACTCCACCAGACCTGCCCCGGCCCCAGCTGCTCACGCTGACTCTGCCCCTTCCAACTTGGGGCTAACACCGCTGCTTCGGGGACCAGAGAGATAGGACAGAGGGCAGAACACCTGCCTTGCACCTGGCTGATGCAGCTTTAATTCCCCGGCACCCCTGAGCGTCCCTCCAGCACTGCCAGGAGTGAGTCGGAATGCAGAGCCAGGAGTAAGCCCTGAGCACCACTGGGTATGGGCCCCAAAACACAACCGTTTTGCACTGAAATTCTTAAAAGGCAAGAACTTAAAACCTGAGGCCAGAGTGATAGTACAGTGGGTAGGGTTCTGGCCTTGCCTGCAACCAACCTGGGTCCGATCCCCAGCATGCCAGATGGCCCCTCAAGCCTGCCAGGAGTGACCCCCGAGTGCAGCTCCAGGAGTTAAGTCCAGAGGAGCACTGGGTGTGGCCCCAAAACATAAACACCGCCACCAAAAGAACCGAAAACACAATACTGTATTTTTTCCATTTGTATCTGCCTTCCATTAATCTACACAGAGAAGCTGAACTGAGTTGCCCACTGTTCTGTGGACATGCAGTTAGCTCCAGACCAGAATTTTCTAGTATCGTTTCCCACATGAAAGCAGCACAGTAGCAAACCCAGAATCTAGCGGAAAGCAAAAGGCAGCGGCCTCAGAGGCTCCCCGTCTCCTCGGAAGGGAGGCTGGACTCAAACCGCAGGACTCTCAGGCCCAACTCACCTTCCTCAAGAAGCAGGTCACGGTCTGACCCGCCTGGTACTGCTGGAGCTTCTCCAGGGCGCTGATGGAGTCAGTGTTGAGAGCGGTGCAGCCATCCTTCTCCAGCTCACTGTGAGCACCAGGCAGGGAAGAGAGAAGCGACCCCGATAAAGCGGATTCAGAATTACCTCCCCCAAGTGGCTAAGGGCGAGTGTGAGTACAGGGCTCCCCTGCTCACACACACACCCTCAGAGTTTTTGGTTTTTGGGGCCACACCCAGCAACGTACATACCCAGGGGTCACTCCTGGCCCTGCACTTGGGAATTACTCCTGGCGATGCGCAGGGAACCATATGGGACCCCAAGGGTCGAACCCAGGTGGGCAGCGTGTAAGGCAAGCACCCAACCCTGTTCACAATACAGGCAAAAGAACCAATCTTTGGCATTTAAAAAAACTGTAGGGAGAGCACAGTCAATTGGTAGGCCCAGATTCGATTCCTGCACTCCATTTGGTCCCCCGAGCCTGCCAGGAGTAATGCACACAGATGACCAGGGTTTGATTCTCAGCACTGCCAGGAGTGATTCCTGAGCACTGCCAAGAAACCAAAACCCAAAAAATAAAAAAGTACTTGTACATCTGAGTTCAATGATTCATTCACAACAGTCATACAGAGAAATATATATATGTACATACACGTATACATCTATACATATATAAGTGTATATAAAGGTAAAGGCCCTCTCGTTGTTTGTTGATTTGCTCGAGCGGGCCCAGTAACGTCTCCATTGGAGACTTTGTTGTATATGTATACATATATACATATACATGTATACATATACACACACATATACACATACACACTCTTGGAGAGCCTGGCAAGTTACTGAGAGTATCCCGCCTACACAGACAAAGTTTGGCAGGCTCCCTGTGTTGTATTCAATATGCCAAAACCAGTAACTCTGACGGGTCTCATTCCCCTGACCCTGAAAGAACCTCCAATCATTGGGAAAGATGAGTAAGGAAAGGCTGCTAAAATCTCAGGGCTAGGATGAATGGAGACGTTACTGGCACCCGCTCAAGGAAATTGAAGAACAATCAGATGACAGTGATATAGTCATGCTACAGTCATGCTGCAGAGGTGACATTAAGGCCCCTGATGGGCGAGTCGCTAATGAATGAAACCCAGCCCGACAATCCGAATACAGCTCTTCACTTACTTCCACATAACCCCCTACTGAGTGCACAAGCCCATTATCCCGACAAGAGAATAAGGCATGCTGGACAGAGAGCAGTGCTGGACTAACTCTGGCAGAACTGGGATCAGAACGCAGTTCCTAACTGATTCCAGCACTCTCCCCGACCATGAGGCCAGGCTGCTGCTGGTCCCCTCACCTTGGCCGAGCACTCAGCTCTGGGATGGTTCGAATGAATCTGGGATGGCTTATTGGGAGATACCTGGAAAAAAGCAGAGTCAAATCAACTCTCCTGTTCTCTGCCACCCATAACCCAGAGGTCAGAATTTCTCTCCCCTCCCCACCGAACTAAGGTAAAAAAACCTAACTGGCCCCCAAAAATGTGTGTGTGTGTGCGTGTATGCGCGTGTGTGTGTCCGTGTGTGTGTGTTGCTAGGGATGGAAGACGAAGCCTCATACCGGCAAGGCCTAAACTGTGACTCATCAGAAGACCCCAGAGTGAACAACAGAAATTACTATGTGAACTGTGAACTGTGACCAAACTGCACCTTTTGGGGGAGGGGGTGCAGGGGGTAACCACACGCAGCAACGCTCAGAGGATCACATAGTGCCTGGACTACAAAGTCCGTGGTTCCCGCCGTCTGAGCCAGCTCCCCAGCCCAGGCTTCCTGCTTTTCTGCTTTTTCTCTTTATAGCAAGAATCTCTGCTCCAACACCACATTCCATCTAGACTACAGTAAAAGAGTGCTAATACTGTACTGAGTATTACTGTACGTGGCAGAGGGGGCTGGAGAGTACAGCGAGTGAGGTGCTTGCACCTCACGTGGCGGACACGGGTTTGATCATCCCCAGCACCCCATGGGGTTCCCCGAACCCACCAGGAGTGATCCCTGAGGGCAGACCCAGGAGGAAGTCTCGTGTGGCCCCAAAACCAAACAAAAAGAAAAAAGGTACATGGTAGAGGGGAACTGTAACAGCCGCCGCTGCAGAATGCGCAATGACTGCCCGGCACAACACAAAATGTTCTCTCGGCCTCTGCAATGGCCCCACCACACAGTCACGACTGATACTTCACATGTCAGGAAAATACACACTGAGAGCTAAGCGACCCTTCAGCTCAGCCACATCCTTGAAAGCTGCAACCCTGGAACTTGAACCTACATCTGACCCCAGACCCATATCCCATTGAACAAGGGGGCACGCCAAAGGATTTCTGGCCCATGTGAAGAGAAGAGAAGAGAAGAGAAGAGAAGAGAAGAGAAGAGAAGAGAAGAGAAGAGAAGAGAAGAGAAGAGAAGAGAAGAGAAGAGAAGAGAAGAGAAGAGAAGCCCATGTAGCCGCAACTTTCTGCCTGTTCCCTGTCCCTCCATGACACCACACCATGCCCTGCCACGCCAAGGCTGCCCGGCAGAGCCCCCGCACCTGTGCGTCTTCACGTCTCGTCCGCCAATCACTCGAACCCTGATTCTCTTCCCCACTTTGAAGCTGGCGGTGGGCAGGGTGCCGGCCGGCACGTCATCCAGCACCTGGGAGGCGTGGAGAGAGCCGACGACACCGTCCTGCAGGCTCACCACCACATGGGTGGGCTTCACCGACTTCACGGTCCCCGTGACCACATCCCCGATGGACAGGGCATGCTGCCTCCCGGCGTTCGCAGCCAGCGCCGGGTCCAGCTCCTCGTCTTCATCCACCGTCTCAGAGTCCTTCCGGGGCTGGGCCAGGGTCCGCGTGGCAACCGGCCCCTCGACGGCCAGGAGGAGGCCCGTGACTCCGGGCTGCGTGGTCTTGAGGGTCAGGGACACCCCCTGGCCCACCTGTAGCTTCTCCGAGTCAAAGTGGAAGGTGTCGTTGAGGTGAGAGGTCAGGGAGAAAGCGGCCAGCTGGCCGGTCCCCACCAAGGAGGCCACAGCGAAGGACTCCTCCAGGTGCTGCACGACGGCCTGGTGCCTGCTGCCTTTCTTCAGCTGGAAAACAGGGTCCCCAGTCCAGCTTGCTAAGGGCACAAGGGCTCGGCCCTCAGCCCGGGGCATGAGGGGCACGGGGGAAGGGGGGCGGCCCGGGCCATTTTGTCCAGCAGCTCTCGTTCCCCCCGCATGAGCACCGAGGCAGCCTTCGAGAACTTATCTGACCTCCTCAGAGCTGCTTTGGCTCGGATGCAGATTTTTGGGTGCCCCCCTCAAAGGAGTGAAATCAGAATCCTTCAACCTTTCCAATGCACAACCCCTCTCCACGCGAGGAATGTACCCGGGACAAGCGCTGCCAGTAACACCCCGGATTCAGGACATGGTGGATGAACTGGTGGTTGTTGCACATTTGGAAACTTTTTTTTTTAATGGGGGAGTGAGGCAGAGGGGGGGTGTCACACCCAGTGATGCTCTAGGGACCGTATAGGATGTCGGGAATCAAACCCAGGTCATCTGACTGCAAAGCAAATGCCCTCCCCACTGTACTATTGCCCCAGTTCCCCCCGGAAACTTTTTAACTGTCGCCCAATTTTTGGCGACCTCCACATTCAGACCGCAGGTGGGGCCATCACACACAGTTTAAGAAGCGAGGCTAAGAAGAACCACACCAAGACAAGCGAAAACGGGGGACGAGTCCAGGCACATCCACCGACCTAAAGGGCTGCATTAGGCCGGCATGAAGGTTCAAAGAGGCGCATCGGGGCACCAGACCCACCTTCTTCGCCTTCTGGTTCAGCAGATCCGGCAGCAGGGAAACGTGCACTTCCAACTTCAGCAGGTCCACGCTGAGGACCACGGCCTTCTTCTTCTGCCCAGACTCCACGTCCTGTCCTGTGGGGCGGGGACAAATACAACATACTCACCTCCTGAGGCATGAAGGGAGACAACTCCTCCAAATGCACCCCGAGAGTGGCTGGAGCGGTAGTCCAGCGGGTAGGACACCTGCTTTGCACGTGGCCCACCCGGGTTTGATCCCAGCATCCCAGTGTCCCCGAGCACCGCCAGGACGAGGAGTGATTCCTGAGTGCAGAGCCAGGAGTAATCTCTGAACACTGCCAGGTACAGCCCCAAAACAAAGAAACAAAACCCCCCAAATGCTTCCCGAGTGCTCTTAGGCTTCAAGAAGAAAGGGGAAAGGGGAACTTTCTTTCTCTTTCTTTCTTTCTTTCTTTCTTTTCTTTTTTTTTTTTTTTTTGCTTTTTGGATCACACCCAGAGATGCACAGGGGTTACTCCTGGCTCTGCACTCAGGAATTACTCCTGGCACTGCTGGGGGACCATATGGGATGCTGGGAATCGAACCTGGGTCGACCGCGTGCAAGGCAAACGCCCTACCTGCTGTAATATCGCTCCAGCCCTGAAAGGGGAACTTTCAATGCTGGGTTTCCAGGGAGAAAGTCTGAGGCGGGCCAGGGCTCTGGTCCCAAGCACGAGTTCGGAACCTCAGCGCTGAGTGAATCTACGCAGCCTGGTCTAGAATTCCTGACTGGAACCAAGACTGTACCGAAGCCATCTTCAGTATATATATAATCTCAATTACTGTGATCTCAACTCACACACACACAGGAGGCCCCCAGTGACTGACTCAGCTCACTGACCTTCTTTGGGAACCCTGCAAGTGGGGGAAGAGGCCGCTAACAAGGGCCCCTCCACCGAGGTTGGGGGGTGGGGCCGTGGGGCGGTGGCAACTCTCACCTGCCCGATGGTATCGACTGGCCCGCAGCACCAGGCCCGCCACCGGGCCCTCACTGAACACCACAGAGCCATCTTCCAGTACCTCCTGCACCTCCAGGTCGAGGACCATCCCCGGGGTCATCTGGGCCAGCGTCTGGATCAGCACAGAGTCTGCAAGAGACCCAAGAGAACACCAGTTCATAAGAGGCCCCCGGGCCCACCTTGTTCTGCCCTGGGACCTATACAGCGCTGCAGGCATCGTGAGTGGTGGAATCATTTGGACAAATTCCCAGGGTTGGAATCTTGACAGCTGAGCGGGCAGAGAGCAGGCTTTGCACACATAAAGCCTAAGTTTAATCCCCGGCCCCATCTGGTCCCATGAGCATCTCAAAGTGATTCCTTAGCACAGAGCCAGGAAAAGTCTCCAAGAAGAATTGTATGTGGCTCGGAAACAAAATTCTCAGAGTCGAGAAGATGTCGGGCAGCAAGACCTCAGCTGTCCACTGGTGCAAACTGAGCCGGTGGCAGACACGGGACACTGAAGCTCTCCTTCGGCTTCTGAACAGTCACACTTCAGTGTGGACTCTGGCCTTGGAAAGCTCGGTCCCAAGTCCCACTGGGTCCCACGAACCCCAGGCCATGGCCCCACGTGTGTTAAGGGCCAAAAGAACCACCCCATGAAGTTTCTTCCAGCAGGCATGGGCCTCGGTTTCTTTCACCCACCACATAGCTGCTAAACAAATGAACAAAAAGTGAAGAAATTGGGCGGGGCGACAGTACACCTATTAGGGTGTTTGCCTTGCGCATGGCTGAACCGGGCTCTGTCCTCTACATTCCATCTGGTCCCCTGGGCACCGCCAGGAGTGATTCCTGAGTGCAGAACTAGGAGAAAGTAAGCCTTGAGCAATGCTGGGTGTTAACCCACCCTCCAAAAATACCAAAAACAAAGAAGTGGATGAATTCAGAACCAAAGCAAACCCGAGGTCATTGAACTACGAGATTTGGGGGTCTGGAAAGGGAAGGTACACTGAGAGCTTCCAGCATGCTGGGAGTGAACTTGGGCGGGGGGGGGGGGGGGGGGAATGGTGGCAATGGCTTTACAGAGACCACGGAAGAGGGAAACTTGGTCATCTGGGTACCTGTCATAGGTCACGAACCTATTAAGAGGCTGTTGATATTTAATTCTTTTTTTTTTTTTGGCTTTTTGGGTCACACCCGGCAGTGCACAGGGGTTACTCCTGGCTCTGCACTCAGGAATTACTCCTGGCGATGCTCAGGGGACCATATGGGATGCTGGGAATCGAACCCAGGATGGCCACGTGCAAGGCAAACGCTCTACCCACTGTGCTATCACTCCAGCACTCCGGCCCCTGTTGATATTTAATTCTGAGCAGCCCAACAACTCAGAGAAGACAAGCCTGACTTGCAGGGCACCCCGCCCCCCCACCCCCACCCCACCTACCTCGGTTGCTCATGAGGCAGCGCACTCCCTGATGCTCCTCCAGGCACTGGCTGAGCAGGAGCAGGCTGGTGGCGGCCCGGTCCCCCAGGGAACAGTCCGACAGCCGCAGCGACAGCAGCATCCGCTGCTTCTCCTCATCCACGTTGGTCACCTTGGCGACCACTGTCTGCCCCTCCACAAAGTGGTCACTTGTGGTGGTCACAAACTTGTCGCTCATGATCTGCCAGGCAGGAAAGGGAGAGAGGAAGACTCCGTGAAGACGACCCACGCCACACACCCAGGCGGGGTCCAGGAGGAACTGGGCCCTGGGCACAGCTGCTCCTCCTCCACCAACACTGTCAGCGAGGCCCCGGCAACCACGCCAGGGAGAGACAAGGCAGCCGGGCCAGAGGTACGTCACAGCCGCCCGGGCGACATCTGCCCGCCCCCCCCCCCCCCCCCCCCGCACCATGCAGGTTCCGGGGTCTCATCTGAAAAACTGTCTTCCGGGGGCGTCAGGGGCCGTCTGCTCACCAGCAGCCTGGCTTGCGCTGACATCTCCCACCTGCCGCTGCACTGGTCTGACCATCCAGGGGACTTCAGCGGGGACAGCTAGGGGCTTTTCCACAAAATGTTTACAGTTCAGGGCCATGGGGGCAGGGGGAGACACTTGGGGGTAGGAGAAGTGGGCAATTTCTTTTAACTTCGCCCTGTGGGGCTCAGGGGTTATTCCTGGGTCTATGCTCAGAATTCCAGCTGGGATAGAGTGCCTTAACCCTGGGACTATCTCCCCAGCACCACGGAGAGAATTCCAAGAACACGTCAGTCCCTGAAGAGCTCAAAGAACCTTGAAATCTGAAAGACCTGTTCTCCAGGAAAAAACAATGTCTGAGTCTAAAGATGCTGAGAGTGTAAATGAATGCTCAAAGGGCTGGTCCCCCGGGCACCACCAGGAGTGACCCCAAGCATCACAGAGAGCCACAAATCCAAAACAAAAGCTCCGCCTCCAGCACCAGACACGAGCTGGCCCTGGGCATCTCTGCCTGGCATAGCCCGTCCATTCATCCCCGGCTGGGGCATTCTGCCTGAAAACTCCTCGGGGGATCTGTGCTGAACCTTCCCACTCCCACTGCCTTGAAGACCGGCAACACCTCCCCCGACCCGGCTCAAATGCCTGTGAGCCTGGAGCTTAGTAACTCACAGCTTTGGGGGCCAGTCCACTGAGGCCCGAGGGGAACTGGACAAACACCCCGTAGTCCTTGATGCACTTCACGAAGCCGATGAGCAGCATCCCAGGGTGGATTTCTGCAAAGCTCTTGGGGTTCTGGTCGCCTTCAGCAGTGGAGACCAAGGCCGGCTTCCTGCAGAGGAGCTGGTGGCGCTTCGTCAAGGAGGGTTCCAGAAAGAGCAGAGGAACCACCATTCTCCAACTCTGTGGCTGAGGCGCCTTTGGCTCCTCTCTAGAGGGCAGGAGGGTGCCCCCCTGGCACACCTCAGCACCCCTACCCAGAGTCTGGCCTCCTGACCCAGAAACTAGGGCAGGGTTCCGCCTGAGGGGTCTCAACACACCCATCCTGACCTAGACACAGCAGTTTCAGGGTCGCCGCTTCTTCCCACCACTCCCCACAACACAGCTCCCTAAACCGGAGTGACTCATCCCTGTGGCCTGGCAGATAGCCTGACCAGAAGTCAACCTGCCACTGTTCCTGCCCATCACATCACCCAAGCCCGGCTCACACCACACTCAGTTCCTCCTCTCTCCGGGATAAGGGTAGTTTCAGCAGCACCCAGAGGAACAGCCAGAGCCCCCCAGGGGCTCTTGGAGGACAGGAAAGCAGCTACCCTTCTCTGTTCCAGCTCTAGGGGTGAGTACTCAACACCCCGAGGAGGCAACAAGCCATAGGACCTGACCAGCCATGCTGAACCCTCGTCAACTCCCTAGCAAGCTCTTCCCTCCCGTTCTTCCTTCCTGGGGCCACACCTGGTGGTGCTCAGGGGACCATATGGCGTACCAGGGATCAAACCTGGGAGGTCCGTGTACAAGGCAAGCAACCACCCTACCCACTGTATTTTCTCGCTGGCCCCACTCAGCCCCCTTCTGCCTGAGCATCTATTGTCTGTCCATGGCTGTGTCTGCTGGCGAATGTGATCCCACTGCTGAGTAAAATCAAAGGGCTGATTCTTGCTTGTGGAACTTCCTACCACAAGCAGAATCTGAGGAGCCAGAGAGACAGCACAGCGGGTAGGGCGTTGACCCAGGTTCAACCCCTGGCATCCCATAGGGTCCCCTGAGTGACACCAGGAGGGATTTCCAAGTGCAAAGAGAGAAGTAACCCCTGAGCATCCTGTGACCCCAAAACAAGACAAAGGGAGCAGTTAACACCACGGCCCACGCCCCAGACGCCAGCAGAGGATACGACCTGCCCCTCCGTCTGGCTCAGGCACAGGACTTTGTGAAGCGTGTCGCCTTCCTGGAGCCAGTGATGCAACAAGGGCCCGTTGGAGACGTGGTCCGAGAGGTGCGACATGGGGAGAAAACCCCGGGTGTTGTGGGGCAGGACAGCCACCTCCAGCCCGTCTGGGGTTTTCTCGAGAACCTTCACATCCACCAGCTGAAAGGGGGAAAGACAGCACCTCTCTTGAGCAGAGAGCAACTTCCACTGGGAAACGTCCGATTCTAGCACCGGGATCACTGAGACAGTGGGACCGGATATGCAAAGCTCCTTCAACATGGCCCCCGGGGACCCCAACCCAGCATGACGGAGTCCACCGCCAGCGGCACACAGCCAGGTGCAAGCTATCGTGCAGGGAGACAGGGGAGGAGGGAGGACGGATGGGCCCTGGACCAGGCAGAAAGGGGGCGTCAGGCCCTGGGGAAAGGTGTCCGTGAAGCTTGACCCCCTCCCAGCCAGTCTCACGGCTGCTGACCCCCAGGGAAGAAGGGGCCTGAGGTTCCCCTCGGCCCAGATCCTGGCTCGCTCCTGTGCCCTTGCTGGAACGGCAGGTACCTGACCCGCGCTGACAGATTTCTTTTTCTGACTGGATCCCGCGGGCTCTTTGTCGGGGTCACCCTGCGTCCGGAGGGACAGGAGCATCCTCTCTTTGGTGGGCTCGCAGTTCAGCACGGTCACCTTCACGACCTGGTAAAGCGACAGAGGCCTGGTCACCTCCTGGCAGACCTTTCCAGCAAGGCAAGAGTTGCCCGCCCCGGGGCTGGCGAGACCGAAGGAAGGAGGAAAAGCACCGGGGGCTGCAAGCCTGCCCCACTCCCACACCCTGCTACAAAGCCAGCCCTCGGGGGTCTAAGATGTGGGCTTGGTTTTTTGGTAGAACCCTAAAGTTTTACAAATTCCCTTTCCTAGACAGACCCAGATTCACTATTTTCCCGGCACTGCCCCCTTGTGGAACACGGCAACCTCAAGGTCACCTGTGACTTGAGGGACACACAAACAGAGAGGGACTTCTTCCGGGTTATAGGCTGAGGTCCCTCGGCACCTCCTGGAGTGTTTTTTCTCTCTTCTGCACCCCACCCCCTCCACTTAGCCAGCCGAGGCCCAATGCCCCGAAACTCCCTTTCCGATCCCTTCAAAAACCACCGGCCTGTCACGCCCTCCAACCCACGCACTTCTGAGGAAAGGGTTACCTGGCCGGGGCAGAAGACCCGCTCGGGGTCCGGGATGTACTCAGCACTGAGCTCCTGCCTGGGCACCAAGCCCTGCACGTCGTTGTAGAACCTGACGATGCAGCCGTAGTTCTTGACCTTGAGGATGAAGCCGTGTGTCTGCAGCCCCGGCTTGGCATCGGCATAGCAGGTGATGGCTGGCAGCTTGGATTCCACCAGGGTTTTCTTCAAGGTGATCAACAGCTTCTTGGCATCCGGGTTGCACAGCAAGACCTTGGGAGACGATACCAGCCAGCACTTGGTCAACTCAACAATGACCCAGAGCCACTGAGCTCGTCTCTGCCAAGGCCTGGGCTCAGAGTCCGCCACGGTACAGGCGCCCTGGCTCCAAGATGGGGCCGCAGACCCTCCTGCCTCCTGCTGCCTGACAAGCCCTTGCTAGGCGACACGCTTCCTCCAGGAGCTGCTGCGAGTCACCTACCCCAAGGGTGTGGCAGCCCGGCCATTCCACGGCACAGCGGCCCCCAGTCTCCCCTGGCCGCCTGTCTTCTGTCCTGCTGAACAGACTGAACCCCACAGCACTACAGATCAGTTAGAGCTAAGTCTCTGGAGAGTCAGCCAGCTCCCAGCCCTCCGAGGGCCATCTTTTTGCAGAAAGACAAAGTCCTCTTAGTTCCTATCCCGAGCCCAGAACTACAACCCTGTGCATCAGCAAGTAACCAATACCTTTGCTGACACAGGAATCACAAACTTAGCGTGATGGATGTGGCTCAGCTGTGCCTGCAAAAGGCCCAGGTTCGAACCCCAGCACCACACACACCTACAAATCATGAAAGTAAGAGCCTGTTCCTTTTTGTTTTGTTCATTTGGGGGCCACACCTGATGATGCTCAGGGGTTATTCCTGGCTCTACATGCAGAAATTACTCCTGGAAAGCTCAGGGGACCATATGGGGTGCTGGGGATCAATCTAGTTTGGTCACGTGCAAGGCAGGTGCCTGACCTGCCACACTGCCACTCCAGCCCCAAGCACAGCCAACATTCTAAGAAGCTGCACACACAAGCCCCTTGCTACACCCCAGACAGCAGCACATCTCATCGTGGTAACCCTGGGAAGCTTTTCTGGGGACTCAGGCTTTGTACACATAAACCAGCCAGGCGTGGGCTGCACTTGGTCACACTCCTCCCTCTCTCCCTCACCCTGCCAAATCCCACCCAGCACTTCCTGCTCAAGCCCGCCTGGGCCCAAAACCCTAGGGGGGAAAAATCACTATCAGATAGCATGGAGCTCTAAAACCAGTCCTGACGTTCCCCTGTTGTGTGACCTTGAACCAAAGTCCTGGTGTTTCCAAACTGCAAAAATGAGCTTACTCTTCCTTCCTTCACACTTGTCTTACGGATCAAGATAAATAAAAGGGCCGGGGTCTTGCCACACTGGCAGAGAACATGCGTGAGGCCCTGGGTTCAACCCAAGTAGATTAGCACTGTAGCACTGTTCTCCTGTTGTTCATCGATTTGCTCGAGCAGGCCCAGTAACGTCTCCATTTTGAGACTTGTTGTTACTGTGTTTGGCATATCGAATACTTTACAGGTAGCTTGCCAGGCTTTGCCGTGCGGGCGAGATACTCCCGGTAGCTTGCCTGGCTCTCCGAGAGGGGAGGAAGAATTGAATCCAGCTCAGCCGGGCTGGCCGCTTGCAAGGCAAGCGCCCTACCCACTGTGCTATCACTCCAGTCCACCAAGTAGATTAAAAGTTTTTTAAAATACTACTTGTCATGCACTGATCTGGCAGAGAGGAGTTGCTACTGTAGTCATTTCTGAGCAAAGGTAGAAACTCAATGGCAAAGCGTCCCCTGATCCGACACCTGAGAGACACTCCATGAGGCTTACCCGGCACTTGACATCCTTGCCAACCCGGTACTTCTTCTCTGGGTTCTTCATCAGGACATCAGCCAGGTGCAGGGTAGGAACCAGACCTCTAATTTGCTTGCTCAGCTCCACCAGCATCCCAAACGGCTTCATGGACAGCACCGTGCCCTGGGAGGTCCAAAGAAAAGATGCTCTAATGCTTTATGAATCAGGCTGGAGGGGCTAGAGCGATAGTACAGAGAGGAGAGTGTTTGCCTTACATGCAGCTGACCCGGGTTCGATCCCTGGCATCCCATGTAGTCCCCCAAGCAATGCAAGGAGTAATTCCTGAGCGCAGAACCAGGAGCCACCCGAGCATCACCGTGTGTGACCCAAAAAGCCAAAAATAAAAAAAAAAAGAATTGGGCTGGAGACAGTGCAGGGCCTCTAACCCTCCTTCAAAGACCCAGAATTACGTCTAGGCCCAGAGCCATCACCAGCACTCAATCAAGCACAAAACCAGGAATAGCCTCTGAGCACCACAAGATGTGGCCCAAAGAGTTGTGGCCTCCCACCTACCCCTATCCCCAATTCTCCAATCAGTCTTTTCTGTATCTTAGAAAAAAACATGTCACATTCACCTTTACAATGTCTGCCCCTAGATTAGTCTCCTGTATCAAAAGAAGCAAGTGGAGCTAGATTCTTCACATATCTGCCAGGCTACTAAGTGACCACAGAGGTAACTTCTGACCTGGCCTAATGAACATGCAATTTCACAGCTAATGACCTCCAACCTCTGCATAGCAGGGTAGTGCTAGAGAGAACATAGCTTGAAACTAATTAGGAGCTGCCCAAAGCAAGAGACACAAACTCCAAAAACGGGGAGAAGCAAGCAATATCACTTTGAACGTTATCTGTGGACAAACACTGTCCTCCCGTTGTTCATCGATTTTCTTGAGCGGGCACCAGTAACATCTCCATTGTGAGACTTATTAGCGTTTTTGGCATATCGAATATGTTACGGGTAGCTTGCCAGGCTCTGCTGTATGGGCGGAATACTCTCGATAGCTTCTCGGGCTCTCCGAGGGGCGGAGGAATCGAAACCAGGTTGGCCGCATGCAAGGCAAACGCCCTACCCGCTATGCTATCGCTCCAGCCCGTGGACAAGCAGGCTGATAATTTAACCTAAGAAGGGTGTCGGAGGGCGGGGGACAATCTATTTGCCACTTGTGGTCTTACCTTTACCAATTCCCCTGGTCTGATGCTGTGATACGTAAGGTACTGCGCCTCAATCACAGACCTAGAACAGAAGGACAGAGACGCCGGCCTCTGTCAGCGAGGGCCCAGGCTGCCAACTTGACTGGCCAAGCAGGCCAGGAGCGAGTGTGAGGAGGCGCCGTCCGGAAGGACACACTTACGTGCGCAGAGAGAGGAAAACCAGCTCGTCCATCGGGCTGTAGTCGATGATGCGGCATTTGTGCAGGTTCCCTGGCTTGAAGGCTTCAGGATTAAAGCCCTTCTTGGAATTGGAGAGATGGCCGAGCTGCAAAGCACGGGGTGGCGAGTCAAGGTCATCCTCAACAACGCTGCCCCGGGGTTTTCAGAGACAGGACACGAGTATCAGGGAATGTTCACAGCAGGGGAAGGGCTCAGGAGCTGCCCACGTCCCTGCGAGGAGGAGATCCCTGCCCGGACGAGCATCCTTACCCGGGCGTAGGCCAGAGAGCCGTCCTTCAGGCTGAAGGTGGCGCCCGCCTTGTGGAAGAAGCCTTGAGCAGGCACGTCCTCCAGCACGGCGCCCAGGTTCTGGCAGGACAGGCGCGAGAGTGGGCGCCCGGGCTGCAGGAAGACGGGACGCAGGCTGAGCCGCACCTCTCTGGTCCGGGGATGGACAGCAAGGACACAGGCCCTTACCTGGACAAGGGAAAGGGCGCCATGAGGCGGTGCACAGCTGATGAGCACTCACGGGCCCACCACATGCTGACCAGGTCCTGCTTTTTGTTTTCATTGTGGGTCCACATCCAGCTGTGCTCAGGGCTTAATCCTGGCTTTGCACTCAGGGATCATTCCTGGTGGGGCTCAGGGGCCCACGAGGAGGGGAGCAGGGGAGGGTGCAGGGGAATTAAATCCAGATCAGCCTCATGCAAAGCAAGTGCCCTACCCCACTGTGCTATCTCTCCGGCCCCAGGACAAGGTTATGAAAACAGGTACCAAAACTGGCATGCCCATTTTTTGGTGGAATGCAGGACAGTCCAACAAGATGTCCCAGAAGTGAATCGCCAGTGAAATAAATGCCTCACTAGTGAAGGCCAGGAGAAATCTCTCTGCCACCAGGTGAAGGACGCACGAGCAACGGAAACTATGTCAACTGTCACCGTAGCTGAGTCTCCTGTGAAACAATCCCTATAAGCCATCTCCAACCTCAAGTGCAAGGACAGGGTGCAAAACGCCTCTCCTCACACAGGGAGGGAAAAAGCTACAAGGAAGAATCTCACCAACGTGTCAACAGTACTACTGCTGGGTGGTAGGAAAACCACTCAACTTATGCAATCACTGGGTGCTGGGGTCTCTTCTGGACCTTCCCAAACACCAAACACCAGGGTGGTCCCCCACCCACCCACTGCTGGGTGCTGTCCCTCAACTGATCGCACAGCTGACGGGGGCACAAGTGGGATCGGGAGAGACGTCAAGTGTCTCACCGTCTGATTCGAGAAATATGTCCCCGCTTTCTTGGGATCCAGGTGCATGAAGTCAACCAGGCCAGTAAATAACGAGAGGAACTTCAGCGTAAGGCCAAGTGGGGTCACCTGGAAAGCAACAGAGCCAATGATGAAAGAGCCTCCTGAGGGACCCAGGCGGCCGAGAGGTGCTATCAGACCACACACTCGGGGCACATCCGCCATCTTACTCAGGACTCCTGCTGCCACCCCCCATCCAGTTAATTACCCTCAAACTTTCCTCCTCAGAAGGAAGGTGGGGGTGGGGAGAACACCATTTAGTGGCCACCTATGGACTGCAGTTAAGACTCTGTGCCTCCAAATAAAGGGTGTTGTGAGGACCCTCCCAGGGTGGGAGAGACATGCTAAAAGTAGTCTATAGACCAAACATGATTGCCACTCAATGCCTCTCTTGCAAAACACAGTACCCAAAAGAAGAGAGAGAGAACAAGGGGGAATGCCCTGCCACAGAGGCACGGTAGGATGGGGGGGATGGGGGGTGGGAGGGATGCTGGGACCCGTGGTGGGGGAGGATGAGCACTGGTGGAGGGATGGATACTTGATCATTGTATAACTGAAACCCAAGCACAAAAATTTAGAAGTCTATAACTGTACCTCATGGTGTTTCACTAACAAAAAAAAAATAAAGACTCTGTGCCTACAGACTCTGTCACAAGTACTGGAGAGCAATAGTAACAGTGCAGAGGAGTAACAATGGAGGAAAGGAGTAACAACAGAGGACAGAGACAACAACAGCCAGGGGAAGCAACAACCCAGAGAAGTATCAATGAGGAGTAACATCCGAAAGGAGGAAGTAGCAATAGAGAGGAAGAGCAACAATGAAGAGAAGGAGTAACAATGGAGGGGAGGGGTAATAATGAGAGGAGTAACGATGGAAGAGCAGTAACAATGGAGAGGAGGAGCAACAGTGAAAAGGAGCAGTAACTCAGGAGCAGGAAAGGAGGGGTAACAATGAGAGGACTAACAACAATGGAGAGAGTAATAATGGAGAGAGTAAGAGTGGAGAGAGAGTGGGAAGAATGGTGTGGCCCAGGAAGCAGGCGTAAGGTGGAGAGGAGCAACAACGGCTCGCTTACCTTCTGCACCTGGGCTCTGACCACCAGTCCCGGCAGCAGGTTGTTGAGGGTCCAGTTTTGCTCCTCAGTAGCAAGGGCTGCAGAGCCCTCGGCATGGCCCACAGAGAGCCGGACGACTCCTCCATTGCCCTTCACCTCTTCGATCGTGCAGTTTAGGTACTGACCCACCTGCAGCTTGGCACCTGCAAGCCGCAGCCCCCCCAAGAACAGACAGCTCCATGAGAAGGACTTGGACCAAACGGGAGCTCAACCCGGGCAGGGACCTGCCGGTTACCACGGACCAAAGCCATCTCCCCAGTCCTTAGGGGACCAGCAGTAAGAGAGACGTGTGACCTGTCAAGCCAGACAGCCGCAAGGCCCGTGTTTTGCCCATCTTATTTGAAAAGTGGCCTATAGATACAATCCTCACGCATACCACCTCACTACCACGTTCTGGCCCTTTCCTCATTTATTTTTTCTTTTTCTCTTTTATTTTTCGTTTTGGGGCCATACCCAGAGATGCTCGGGGGACCACATGCATGCCGGGGATCCAACCCAGGGCAGACGCATGCAAGGCAAATGCCCTACCTGCCGTACTATCTCCCTGGTGCGTCTCACCTCACCTTTGTTCTTCTCCCGGACTTTCTTCAGGGGCAGAAAAGCTCTTGCTCCAGCAACACCAATGTCTACCAGGTAGCCATGGTCTTCCAAGCTGGACACAGTGCCTGTGAGCAGCTGGGGGAAGAGAAAGCATGTGTAAGGTAAGGGACCCACAACCAAGCCCCCGCCAAGCAAGGGTGGCGCTCCTGCACTCCCATAACCCCGCACTACCCCCACTTTCACCTGCCGGCCTTCGTTGCATTAGAACAGAATCCCCCAGGCTTATTTGACCAACCACCCCCTTTGCAGAGAAAGACTCACTCGGCACCCCTGGAAATTCACCTTCTCTGAGTGAACAGAAGGTAGACCCCTCAACTGCAGCTGGGCCCACTACCTCCCCCTCTAAATTGTTCCAGTGGCACGGCCCTCTTTGGGAAGCATGCTAAGATTTCACCCCTAATTCTGCCAGGGTTTAGAGGATATAAGGTGCGTTTCCTGCTGCTGAAAACCTGCATGTTATTATTTCAGAAGACAGGAAAAAGGTGATGTGCCACAGAGGAATAAACCAGGTGGACTGCATCGACCATCGGAGAGCCATGACTAATGAAAGCCCCAAACTGGCCTGAAGGCACTTCCTGAGCAGCTCACCAGCGCCCTGCACATCCCGCGGGACGCTCGGCCTTTGGCCAGTGATCTCGAGCTTCCAGCGTGCCCTTCCACCCACACGGGAGAGAGGAGCTCTTCCTCACGGTGGCTCCGCAAAGCCCTTCAGATAGAATGCCTAAGCACAGCAACTCTCATTCCTGTCATTTCCCTTCAACTTGGCTTGTTTTAGTCCTACCCTTCCTAGCCAACATTCAGGGCCTATTCCAAATGCCACTGCTTCTAAACAAAATGTTACAAAAATCCACAGATCCTTTTACTTAACAGCATCAACTGAGAGGCAAGGAATGTGCTAGAAATCGCCAGACCTGGTTCTGAGCGAGGACTGACTCCTCAGTCTCCGCAGTCCAGGGGAGACTCCGTAGTGGGCTACCACGAGCTGAAACGCGAGCTGGTACCCAACCACCCGGCCACCCCACCTCTGGCTCTCAAGGGAACAACCCGCAGGACTGAGAGAGCTCAGGGAGAAGGCACTCAACGTGCACAAAACCGACCCTGGCTCAACCCCCATCACCGCACATGGCCTGGCACAGAGCGACCCCTGAGCCCTGAGCAAGATTAAATCTCCTGAACACCAGCGGATATGACCCAAATTGCCACCCACCCCCAAACAGAGAGGCACCCTCGAGCACTCCACAGAAAATGCCAGAAGACCTTTGAAAATAGATGCAGTCTAGGAAGGAGTGCTGGAGGGTAAGGCCTTCTGGGACTCACCCTCCCATCCCAAGATTCCCTACTCACTGAAGTCTTGATATTTTTGCAACCAGCAAACCCTGGACTTGCTCCAAAATGAAGTCATCAGATTCAAGAGGTCAATTGCCATTAAATATCCAGAGCAGGCTGGCCATTTCCCTCCCCAGGCCCCCAGGAAAAGACAGAAGACACACAGACACAGACACATCTATAGATAGAACACACTCAGGCTGGCCCCCAACCGACGGCAGACACGTACCATGCCAGGCTTCAGGGTGTCCGCACTCAGCACGTCGTTGACTTTCTTGGGGTTCAGCGATAGTTTGACAGTCTTTTTGCCTCTCTCTGTGGTGCCCAGACTGCTCACCACACATCGGACCAGCATCCCAGGAGAGAAGAGTTCAGGCAAGCTGGCCACTTCCTGTGTAACACAAATGCGAACAGAATGGACCCGGTCCATTCTGCCCAGAGCCGAGATTCCAGGGGCCTGCCCCAGCTGTGAGGCTTCTCCTCCTCAACACCCCAAAGAACCCACAGGCAGATGAAGGGAATAACCACTCGCCCCAAAGGAAATGCGTCCTGGGCAATTCAGCCTGGGAGTACAGCCTAGGACTAATAGTTCCACATCACGCACAGATGCAAAACTGTTTGTGTTTCCTGGCTTCTCAGGCAGGGCTCCTCTGCAGCCGTGTCCCACCTCTCCACCACGTCACCTCCCATCAAGCCATTAATGATGACCCTGAATCTAGTCACTCATTTTACAGTCCGTGTCTGGTCAACTTTTCAAAGCACTTTAACAGGGGCCAGACCACAGTACAGCAGGTAAGGCACTTGCCTTGCACTCAGCTGACCCAGGTTCTATCCCCAGCACCCCTGATGGTCTCCCGAGCCTACCAGGAGTGATCCAAGGAGGCAGAGCTAGGTGTGGCCCCAAAACAAAAACAAACAAACAAAAAAAGCATTTAGGGCCCTGAGAGGTAGTACTGCAGATAGAGCATTCGCCTTGTACGTGGCCAAGCCGGGACCAAATATGGTTCCCAAGCCCACCAAGAGTGATCCCTGAGCACAGTGCCAGGGGAAAACCCAGAGTATAGCTAGGTATGACCCAACCCTTCCCCATCCCCCGCAAGGGGTGAGATGGCCAAGCATCAGTCCGTGCTGAACAGGAGGCATGGGTTCTTCTACTTCTCTCAGTCGCGCCAGCCGTATCCAGCCCACCACAGAGCGACAGCTAAACCCCTGGGTCCCAGAGAGACCTGAGCCCAGGCCATCCTCAGCTCAGGTCTTCCCATTGGTCTCTCTCTTTTTTTTTTTCATTTTTTATTAGTGAAACACCATGAGGTACAGTTGTAGACTTACAGATTTTTATGCTTGAGTTTCAGTTATACAATGATTGACTACCCATCCCTCCACCAGTGCCCATTCCCCACCTCCAATGCTCCCGGAATGCCCCCCACCCCCCAGTCCCCCCACTGGTCTCTAAGCGGCGAGTCAGCATCTTCAATCTATCCTCTGCTGGTGACATGTCACCTATCCCAGTGACAAACGTTCCAAGGGGTCCCACTGGCTTGAGAACTAAAAACAATTGGTGAGGGTGGAGATAGCGCAGTGGTTAAGGCACTTGCCTAGCCTGTGGTCAATCTTGGCTCAATGCCCCGGCACCACATACTCAGCACTGCCAAAAGTGACCTCTGAGCACAGAGCCAGGAGTAAGCCCTGAGCGATCAGGTATAGCCTACACTCACCCACCCACGCCCCCAAATTAAAACCCCTCCTTCACATGGTCTGGTCTCCAGCCCTCTCTCCACTCCAACCGCACCGCTCTCAGCTCTCCCTGCTCTGCTTTCTGTTAGTCTCACACTTCTGTCTGCTGTTCCTCTGACTTCTGCCTGATCTCCGGGATGGCTCCCAGGGCCTTTGGGAGCCCCTCCACAATACCCAAAAACCCCAAAGCCAAAAGTCCTATTTTCTTTCTCTTTTTTTAAAAAAAAAACTCAAGCACCCTGGACCTTTCCTTTTTAGTACTTGGGGCCAGAGCAATAACACAGCGAGTGGGGCATTTGCCTTGCACGCGGCTGACCCGGGTTCGATTCCCGGCATCCCATATGGTCCTCCCCACCAGCACCGCCAGGAGTAATTCCTGAGTGCAGAGCCAGGAGTAACCCCTGAACATCACTGGGTGTGACCCAAAAGGCAAAAAAAATTAAAAAACCAAAAAAAAAAACAAAAAATATATATATATATTTTTAGTACTTAACAAAATTTCAATTTTACCTCAGTTTGTTATACTCTTTTCTAGTAAAACATATATATTCTGGTCCCTTACCTTCAGCGGTTCTTCTTGTGCCACCTGCTCGCTCAGCTTTTTGGTGTAAGCATCACAGATTTCGGTGACTTGCACAAACCCCTGGAGGCCATTCGGGAGACTGACCACCAGTTCCAGCTGCTTTACCTCCTTTACACAACCCAAAATACGCATCCCTTCACACAGCGTCTAGGAGGGGAAAAGTGACATAGCGTATGATGAGCAAGAGCATAATGACTGGGGAGGTCGGGGATGTGACCTCTAGTCCCAATTCTGATACGTAAGAGAAACTGCGATTCTTAAGAAACACACACCGCCATGTATAGGCCAGTTTACTGGCCAAGCATCACACTGACAACCAGCCAGAGAAGCTTCAATGGTCTGAGTGTGTGCAAAGCATGCAGAGACCGAGGTTCAACCCGCTGCCCCACACGATCCTCTGAGCACAGCTGGGAGCACCCTCCGACACTGAGCAGGGAGTAACCCCCATCACCATGCCCAGCGTGACCCCAAAATTAAAATTTTAAAAATTTAAATAAGGGCTGGAGAGATAGCACAGCAGGTAGGGCGTTTGCTGTGCATGCAGCCAACCCGGGTTCGATTTCCAGCATCCCATATGGTCCTCCGAGCACTGCCAGGAGTGATTCCTGAGTGCAGAGCCAGGAATAACTCCTGAGCATCGCCGGGTGTGACCCAAAAAGAAAAAAAAAAAGCCATGTTTGGGGATGGAGAGTAAAGGGGTTAGGTGGGGTGCTTTCCTAACACGTGTTTTAGGACCCATGTTCGATCCCTGGCATCCCATAGGGTCCCACGAGCACTGTCAGGAGTAAGCCCCGAGCATCTCCAGTATGGCCCCAAAACCGAAGCCATGTTCTAACAAACCTTAAGGCCAAGGAGTTCAAACTTCTCTTTCACAGGCTTGCTGCTTTCTCGCTTTTCAATTTTCAGCTTCTTTGCCTGTGCTGGGCCCTTTTGGCTCTTTTTCCTTTTGGTGGGTTCCTCTTCATTAGGCACCTTCAAGTGGGGGGGGGGGGGGATGGAAAATAATCGAAAGTAATTCTGGCCTCTACTTCAGGTTCTGTCATCTCTTTGCTGTCCCTCACCCCACCACCCCACTCCCAAATTCCCTAAATTCCTGCCTCAATCCCAGCCCTCCCATCTTGTCACCAATGCTTCCAAGGCTCTGTATCTGAGTCCCTTGCATGTTCTGAGAAACCCTTTCTCCTGAGTTCTTCTCCCCTTGACTTGAGAGGGACACCAGGTTCCCAGTATTAGCAGGAATAGAGGTGTGTGGGGGGAGCAATAGTATAGCAGATAGGGCATTTGCCTTAATGTATGTGTGCCTTATATATATATAATATACTTATATATATATAATATATATATGGTCCCTGAGCCCACCAGGAGCGATCCCTGAGCACAGAGCCAAGTGTGCACTTTGAGCACTGCCAAGTGTGGCCCAAAAGCCAAAAAAGAAAAATAAGAAAAAGAAAAATCAGCAAGGTACATTCTTAACTTGGCAGGTAAAGAGCAAGTGTCCCATGGATCATATTAAACAAGCACGTCACTTACATCAAATAAGTTGTCTTGTTCCACTGACCGCTGAGGCGCTTTTTCTGATTTGGGGGTCTTTCTCGTACCCCCTCGAGGGAAACTTTCTTCAAAGTCAGCCATGTTTAGGTCTCTGAAAAACAAAAAGAGTAACAAAGAGAGGTAGTCCTGATGTCAGATTCCAAAAGGTTGTGATCAATGGGCAAAAAAGCACCTTCTAGCACCAGCGCACTAGAGTATACAGGACCAAGAAACAGATGATGTGCAGCCCAGTCCCAGACAATCCATAGTTTACCTCCAAATATCACTGCTGCAAAACCACAAGCACATACAATTCTCTCCAGTGAAAAAAGTTACAGATTCCATGTAGTAAACACCAATAAGCAACTATTAGACTAGAGACACACCACCTAACATATCAGCTCCTATCCATGAAACACCTTTTCCCCCCAATGCAGTGCTGGGGGTTGAACCCAGGTCTTCCACTACCATTTAGTCACATCCACAACCCAACACCCGCATTTTCTTTTTTTCTTTTTTTTCTATTTGGGTCACACCTGGTGATGCACAGGGTTACTCCTGGCTTTGCACTCAGGAATTACCCCTGGCGGTGGTCAGGGGACCATATGGGATGCTGGGAATCGAACCCGGGTCGGCCGCACGCAAGGCAAATGCCCTACCCGCTTGTGCTATCGCTCCAGCTCTAGAACATCCACATTTTCAAGTAGATGAAACAACTATGCCAACAACTTACAAAGTACAAATCAGATTACAACTATCAACAGAGATAGGTAGTGATGAGGCCTTAGGAAAGGAGCAAGTTTCTGAAAGCTGCTTCTGAGCAGCTGAACATTGGAGGACGGACGAACAGGATTTTGACAGGTAAAAAGAGAAAAGCTAAAGGAATATGAGGAGGGGGGTTGGGGGATCACTGGGATCACTGATGGTGGAGAATGGGCACTGGTGAAGGGATGGGTACTCAATCACTGTATGACTGAAATGTAAGCACGAAAGTTTCTAAGTCTGTAACTGTATATCATGGGGATACATTAAAAAATAAAAAAATTAAAAATAATAAAATTTTAAAAAATAAAAATATAAAGGAATGTGAGGAAAAGCATAGAAATAAAAAAAGTGAATTACTTTGATAAGCACCAACAATTTTTTAAACACTGCTCATAAAAATTTTTCTCTTGGTGGCCAGAGAGAGAATACAGGAGCTAAGAGGCTTGCCTGACATGCAGGTGACCCAGGCTTGATCCCCACTGCATATATCCCCATGGACCATCCGTAGTGATCTCAGAGTATAGAACAGTCCCTGAGCACCATTGGCTATGCCCTCCCTTTTGTAGAGACCCCACAAAAAAACTCTTGCTGGGGCTGGGGCGATAGCACAGCAGGTATGGCATTTGCCTTGCACGCGGCTGACCCAGGTTCAATTCCCAGCATCCCATATGGTCCCCTAAGCACTGCCAGGAGTGATCCTGAGTGCAGAGACAGGAGTGACAACTGAGCATCGCTGGGTGTGAACCAAAAGCAAAAAAAACTCTTGCCTTTCTTCAAGGAATTACTGAACTATACCACAAAAAGCTTAACTGGTGGTTCACTGTCACTGTCATCCCATTGCTCATCAATTTGTTCCAGCAGGCACCAGTAATGTCTCCACTGTGAGATTTCTTGTTACTATTTTTGGCATATCGAATATGCCACAGGTATCTTGCCAGGCTCTGCCCTGCAGGCGAGATGCTCTCAGTAGCTTGCCGGGCTCTCCGAGAGTGGCAGAGGAATCGAACCCGGGTCAGCCACATGCAAGGCAAACACCCTACCCACTGTGCTGCTGCTCCAGCCCATAACTGGTGGTTAAATTTTTAAAAGATTGGGCAGTTTTATGGAAGAAAATGGAATGAGTAGATCGTTTACTTTTTAAATTAGGATCTTATGCAAAGGAAAAGGTGGAGCGATAGCACAGCGGGCAGGGCGTTCGCCTGACAAGCGGCCAACATGGCCGACCCGAGTTCGAATCCTCCGCCCCTCTCGGAGAGCCCGGCAAGCTACCGAGAGTATTCGATATGCCAGACACAGTAACAACAAAGTCTCCAATGGAGATGTTACTGGGCCCACTTGAGCAAATCGACGATCAACGGGAGGGCCTTTACCTTTACCTTTACCTTTTATGCAAAGGAAAAGATAGAGCCATACTCCAAAAATTTCAAGAAATGGGGCTGGAGAGATACTACAGCGGAATAGGTGCTTGCTGCCCAGCACTGCATATGCCCAGCACATCAGGGAAGATCCCTGAGTGCAGACCCAGGACTAAGCCCCATGCACAGCTGAATGAGTCCCAAAAGCTAAAAGACACACACACAAAAAAAAAATAATAATAAATCAAGTAATTAAGGAAAATACACTGCAGGACCTAAACAGGACAGCGAAAGGCAGATCTGAAGCAACGTTAACAGGGAAGAAGGGCTCTTGTGAGAAACCATCCGGATCAGAACCAGGTATAACCGAATCTTAAAAGGGTTGGTTCCGAGAGACACTAGAATCTATAAAGAAAATCTTAGGTTTCTAGATTTCTATTACACCGGTAACAGAAATGCCAAAGGTGAGGGGGTGTAAGAATTAGAATCAGAAATAGGTGTGTTTCACAGACACGGAAAGAGCAATGGATCTAATATGCCGGGAACGTGATTTTTAAACGCACTTTAGCCCAGGGTAAAAAAAAAATGCCAAAAAACCAGAAGCGATAAAGAAAGGACCCACCGAACGACTGTTGGGGGCTGAATCCGTAGCTACAGGGGCCGCCCCTCTATCAGATGGGGCTTCAGTTCTGGGCTAGAGAAGCCGAACCCCTCATCCGGCACTGCGGGTGCCTGACAGGGACCCAGGAACCTAGCTCTGGGGCACACCCGAGGGGCCGCGAAGTTCCCTCTCTTCCCCCAGAGCACTCACCTGCGCCGCGAAGCCCACACCTTCCTACATCAGAGCGCGCAGCACCGTACGGAAACACGCGGAGAGCAACATTGCATGCCCGGGGCGGGCTCTTCCGGAACGGGGGCGGGCTCAAAGCCCTACTTCCGCTCCTCCAAGGCGTCCTACTGGACTGGGGGTCGGAGGAGGGGCCAGTTTGACAGACAGGAAGCGGAAGGGCGGGACTTGAAGGCGTAACCAATCGCCGCGGAAGACAGCCCGGCTGCGGCCCATTAAACGCGCGCGGAGGTGGCGTCTCCTTCCGGCCGGACTTGGGGGTAGCGGTTGGACCTTGAAGGACACCGACTGCGGGCTCTGGAACTTCTGCCCAGGTGGGTGTCGAGGGGAAGCCGAGACTCGGACCTCGATCCTCCGCTTGCAGGGCCCGACCTAGAGTCTCAGGAATCGGTTGAGATCCTCGCTTTGGAGGGCGCTCGAGCGGCTGCGAGTAGGAAAAAAATCGGCGGAAACTGGGGCCTGGGCGCGAGAGTCGATCCGGAGGGGCCGGGCAGCGGCGCACGAGGGGGCTCGCCGCCCCCCAGGGCTCTTGGGGACGTTTCCGAGGGGGAAAGAAGGCCCATGATGGAGAGCGCCTTTCCCCTCCACCCCCACGGCCCCCCCAAGGTCACCCAATGACGCGGTATCGGTCGGGGAAGCCGGGCCTCTGACCCCATCTCATCCCCGCGGTCTCCCGGTGGCCATTGGGTTCCCTTGGTCCGGTCCGGCCAGGCCTTCTGGGTCCCGGGGGGCGCGGGGGGCAGGGGAAGCCCAGCGAGAGGCCCGCGGGCTCCTCGGGACCTCGAGCCGCCCCGCCTGCCTTCGCCGCGGGGTCGCACCGGTGGCCGGCGGCGCCACCTGGTCGCTCTGGGTCGTGTCCCAGGCGCCCTTTGTCCAGGTTGAGGGGACAGAGCTCCTGGGCGCCTCCGTCCCGTGCTGCTGGTAGGGGTTCCCCGCTCGGTGCAAGCTGCGAGCGGACGCCTGGCCGCCGGCGCTGCTAGAAATTAACTCTGGTGTGGATACGAGTTCGTGGATTCGCTGCACACAAGTGCGCGTTCTCAGCTCAGTTGCTCCTGCAGCGGGCACTCGAATACGAGGGTCCCTGCCCGGTTTTCGCCCGGAAGCGGCGTCCAGTTTGCCGAAGGTCGCAGACCCGCGTTTCCAGCTGCGTCCCGGCGCCCCCTGGATCGTCTTCAGTACCCAAACAGTTCTCACGCCCTGCAGATCGAAATAGGCCTTCTCGAATGTACAAGTTTAAGGCCTTCCGTGTTGTGTAGAGGGAAGTGGGGTATTTGTTTGTTTGTTTGTTTAGGCAACATTGTTACAATAGTTGCCTTATTGATATATGAAGTTACTGCATCCCACAGCCGTTCTCTATTCCCCCAATCAGTGCCCTAATGAAAATAGAGGGAAATTTTAAGTCCCTTAATGAGATTTCAATTAGTGTCCTGCTTTAAGCTCAGCGTCTATATTTCAGATTGATGATTTAGTGTCTTGGGAATTTTTTTTTCTTTTTGGGTCACGCCCGGCGATGCACAGGGCTTACGCCTAGCTCATCTCATGCACTCAGAATTACTCTTGGCGGTGCTCGGGGGACCATATGGGATGCTGGGAATCGAACCCGGGTCGGCCGCATGCAAGGCACATGCCCTATCCGCTTTGCTATTACTCCTGCCCTGGGAATTTTTTAAATTTTTCTTTTAAAAAGAAATAAAATAGGGGCTGGAGCAATAGCACAGTGGGTAGGAATTTGCCTTACACTCGGCCAACCCAGGTTCGATTCCCAGCATCCCATATGGTCCCCCAAGCACTGCCAGGAGTGATTCCTGAGTGCATGAACCAGGAGTAACTCCTGTGCATCGCCAGGTGTGACTCCCAGAAAAAAGCAAAAATAAAAAATTTTTAAAAAAATAAAGATTAGTTTTAAAAAAATAAAAAGAAAATAGCATAGTTCCCAAAAATACGTACATATATGCTGTTCCTCTAGATGCCACATTTTCCTGGAGAATTTTGTGGCATATTGTGTAGCGGGGTTCTGTTGTTTGGCATAGTTAAGCCTTATCTACTTTGTAGGGTTTCTCTGAGAAACCTGCTTGGTGGTATTAGAAACAAAAGGTTCACAATGACAATGTACGGGAAACAAAATACCTTTAGTAAAATGAATTTGTGTGTGTGTGTGTGTGTGTGTGTGTGTGTGTGTGTGTATGTGTAAGCACCTTTATAATTTCTTGGAATTCTAGGCTGGACAAGGAAAGACCTGTGAGGGTACCCCAAGGAAGGGTGAAGTCCCAACGTTGTTCAAAGAATCTTTCTGTTTTTTGCTTTTGAACCACATATAGCCATGCTCAGGCCTTACTCTTGGTACTGGGAGGGGCTTGGGGAACAATTTGCCTTTCTGGGTCAAATCAGGGTCAGCTATGTACAAGACAAGTGCATTACCCCTGTACTCTCATCTCTCCAGTCCCACCCAAGAATCTCATAAATGTTCAAAATCTAGGTCATTTTCCCAAGTTTTCGCCTACAGCTCTATGCATATGGATGCTATAGAAATTCGATGGTGAACCGTGTACTCCCTCCCACCTAGGGGCAGTGGAGTCACCGTCCTGTTTCTCTGTTACATGTCCACTCCCCCCGTGGACAAGAATTCACAAGTGTTGGTCTGGTGACTTTCAGATGTACTTTGCTATTTTTTTTAGTTTAAAAGAAATTTGTCAGGGCTGGAACAATAGTACAGCAGGTAGGACATTTGCCTTACACGTAAGCAACTCAGGTTCAATTCCCAGCATCCCGTATGGTCCCCCGAGCACTGCTCGGAGAAATTCCTAAGTTCAGAGCTAGGAGTAACCCCTAAGCATCGCCAGGTATGACCCAAAAGGAAAAGAAGAAGAAACTTGCCTTTATAAAATACATAGGTCGTATAGATAAAGCCTCTCTCTGGACCAAGGAGTTAACAGAAAGGGCAGGTATGCAAAGGCTGAGCTTGGCACAACAGTTGCGCAGCGCCCCAAGGGTAACGCAGATAGTCCCCAGACTTGAGTATCAGAATCACCCCTGACTTTTTCCTTTTTCCTTTGACTGCTCTTATGGGGGCTCCAGCCCCAGAGGTCCTGAGGTTGGAGGGTGATGGTATTGGTGACTGAAATCAGGAGCTCAAGGTTGAAATTTGCCTGCTATTACTTGCTCACGTCTCTAGGCTGCCTAAGGGGCTTTTAAAAAGTTGCTGGGAGCTAGAGCGATAGTATAGCTGATAGGGCACGTCCTGCATGTGCCCTAATTGGGTTCGATCCCCAGCACCGCAAATGGTTTCCTGAACCCTTCCAGGAGAACGGTGGAGTGGATGACCCAGGTTACTGGGACCAGAGAGATAATACAGTGGGTAGGGCACTGGCCTTGCATGCAACTCATCAGGTTTGATCCCTGGCACCACATATACCCTGAACACCATCAAGTGTGGCCCCAAAACCTAACAACAGATTATTGGAGCCAGAGAAGTGACATGGTCCCAGAGCACCCTCAGGTAGTGGCTATGATTAAAATAGTGATTAGTAGCAAGTGATGTGATTCGGTGCTAGAGTACACATTTTGTATGCGTGTGTCCGTCCCTATGCTGCAAAAACAAATGGATTGCTGGGCCTCAAATTTCTGAAACATAAGTCTGAAATACAGCGTGAAGAATTTTGCGTTTCTAGTAGACTTCAGGGATACCCCTGGTGCCTGGACTAGGAGAGCGCAGACTTGGAGGACCAATCATTGATGTGTCCGCTTAAATTCAAAAAGAGGACATCTTAGATATTTCACATTTTATGGGACAACTTTTCATGCCAGTTCATAAAGGTGTATGCACATATCCCCACCAATGGAAGCCATTATTTTCAGAATCCTGTAGGTAGCATTCAGTGTCTTCAGCTTCTCACTTTCATAAACAGTATTTTAGCCACCATTGTTGAACCATGTAATATTTGGGGGTGGAGGCCACGCTCGGGCTATTCCTGCCTGTTGTGGCCTTGCTCAAGGGATTTGAACTGGGTAAACAGCATGCAAGGCAAGCCTCTAGTATTCTCTCCCAGTTTGCTATAATTTATTGGGGTGGGAGGCCCATACACAGTTATTCCTGGTGAGCTTGGGGACCATATGAAGTGCTGGAAATCAAACCTGGGTTGGCCACTTGCAAGGCAAGCACCCTACCCACTGTATTATTTCCCGCCCCTGTAAGAGTAAATTTCAAGAAACAGGTGAACCTGCAAGACAAAAGGATATACTCAGTTTGTTTTAATAATTGCAAAATTGCATTTTGGGGAAGTTGTACCAGTATGTATTCCAGGAAACTAAGGGATCACTTTCCACATTCTTACTGCCACTCCTTAATTTTTTTTCTGGGCCCTATCAAGTGAGGAGGGGAATCATGGCGGTGATAACGGCTGAATGGGGGTCAGTCACATGCATGGCAAGGGCCTTAGCCCCTAAACTGTATCTCCCCCTCCTCCTTAAAGTTTTCTCCTTGCCAGGGACTGAAGCAATAGTACAGCAGGTAGAGTGTTTGCCTTTCACGCAGCCTGTCCAGGTTTGATCTCCAGCATCCTTTATGGCCCCTGAGCACTACCAGGAGTTACCTCTGAATATCACAGGGTGTGACCCAAAAAGCCAAAAAAAATTTTTTTCTTATTCTTTTCTTCTTGCCAGTCTGATACTCAGATTTGGGCCGCATTGATCTTTTTGTGCTTTTATTTTTTTGCCTTCCATTTTTCCCTTCTTGGAGTTAAAATATTTGCCCATGTTTCTTTCAGAATTTATTGTTATTGTTAAGTGTTTACCTTTAAATCTTTACATTTAGAGGCAGTGGTAAGATAGTATAGCAGTTGAGGCACTTGCCTTGCATGTGACTAAGCCTGCCTAGAATAACCCCCAAGCACTTGCAGTGTGACCCAAACCCCCTTGCCCCTCAAACATAAAGAATTCAACTTTCCATCACCACCATTAGCTAGTATGGATAAATTCTCTAATAGTTGTGTCCTGCCCTTTTCTTGGATATAAGTATAGAAGGAAGAGGTTGAGATAGTACAGCTGTTTAGTTGGTGGTTACTCCTTAATTATCTCAAAGGTCTGGAGCGGTAGTACAGTGAGTAGGGCACTTGCCTTGCATGCGGCTGATCGGTGTTCAGTCGCTGGCACCCCATATGGTCTCTCAGCCCACCAGGAGTGATCCCTGACTACAGAGCCAGTAGTAAGCTCTGAGTACCTCTGGATATGGCTCAGAAACAAAACAAAGTATCGCAGATTTTTCCATTTTCGATTTCTAGGCCATATCTAGTAGTGCTCAGGGAACCATATGGGACGCAAAGGATCAAGCCTGAGTTGGCCACATGCAAGGCAAGCTCCCTCCTTGCTGTACTATCACTCTAGTCCCAAGTATCACAGGCTTAACTGGTCTTAAAACTGGGTGCATGTACATTCTATCATGATACATACGCTACCAATGGGGGGACAGCGTTGATCCAAAGATTATTGTGTTCTTTTCCTGTGCGGAGTGATTAGACTTCTGTAGTGTATGCTAACAGCCAGAGTAAAAGCCTTCAAAAAAAAACCTTGCTTTTTAGTTTTTGTTCTGTGCGACTCCTGGTGGTGCTCGGGGGACTGTAGATACAGTGCCGGGAATGTGGCTTGTAAGGCCAGCACCCTACTCACTCTACAATCTCTCCGGCTGTCATGATGGGTTTTTGAACTGAATGAATTTTCTTCTAGAATGTATCCACACCAACTCATTAATAGTTCCTTTATCTTTTTTTTTTTTTTTTAAGATTGCAGTCATGGCAGGTCCAGAAGCTGATGCCCAATTCCAGTTCACTGGTATTAAAAAATACTTCAACTCTTACACTCTGACAGGTAGAATGAATGTAAGTATTAATGCTGCCTCTAAGCAGGTCTGTATTATAGTTGTGGACAGAAACTCTTGTTTACCTCTGTCTCCCTTTTTCAGTGTGTGCTGGCCACGTATGGAGGAATCGCTCTGTTGGTTTTGTACTTCAAGCTGAAGCCTAAGAAAACCCCAGCTGTGAAGGCAACATAAAATGGTAAAGAGTCGACTTTTTAAATTTTTTTTTGGGGGGGGGGCACACCCAACGATGCTCAGGGGTTAGTCCTGGCTCTTCAGTCAGGAATTACTCCGGGCGGTGCTGGGAGACCATATGGGATGCTGGGGATCGAACCTGGGTTGGCCACGCAGGGCAAACGCTCTACCCACTGTGCTATTGCTCCAGCCTAAGAGTAGACATTTAAAAGTTTAAAACTTGACCATTTTTATATTGACCCATTACCATGATGATGTTAATGATTTGTTAGGGGACCTCCTTCTTTTTCCCTTGTGTACTTTATTTGGATTCCAGTGGTATGGGCATATTTGCGGTTATATCCCTTATTCTTTGAATGCATAAGTATTCATTGGAGATTTATTTTATAGAGGATGTCTTTATTAATTTTTAAAATATAAAGAACATTGTGCTTTTGAGCATGGAATATAATCTTAATCTATGACTTCTGTGATTTGAGGGCCAGGGGACACCTGGTGATACTTATGGGTTACTCCTGGCTTTGTGCTCAGATATTACTCCTGGTGGGCCCAGGGGGACCATGTGGGTTGCCAGGGATTTAACTCCACTGGCCCTGTGCAAAGCAAGTGCCCTACCCACTATGCTCTCTCTCCAGCCCTCTTCTGCAATTACTTTCTTAGACTAAAGTTTTCTCAGGGTTGTGGGGGGGTGCCCAACTTTGTAAGAGAGCATCGCTTTTGCCCCAGCCAACGTTGTGTGTGTGTGTGTGTGTGTGTGTGTGTGTGTGTGTACACATATACATATATTCCTCACTTAATGACTAAAAATAATTGGTTTTGAATTTTTTTGTTTAGAGGGGACAGAATTTTAGGGCCACAGCTGGCATACTCAGGATTTACGCCTGGCTCTACACTCAGGAGTGACTCCTGGCAGGCTTGGAGGATCATATGGGGTGCCAGGGATCAAACCCGGGTCGGCTGTATGCAAGGCCTGTACTATCACTTTGCTCTGGCCCCAAAACATTTTTTTCTTGTTTTTCTTATTTAATAATTAATTACTAGTATTAAAAGTATAGGATTATCAACCAACCTATGAAATCAGTTGTAAATACATCTTGGTATCTTGGTTTTTGCTTGGTTAGCTGCACACAGACACGCACCCTCCCCCCATCACCACCTCTGGTTCATTTGCCAGGCAGGCCAAGGAAGGGCTTGTTTGGCTTTGATTTGGGACCACACCTGGTGATGCCTGGGCCTTACTCCTGGCTCTGTGCTTAGGGATCACTTCGGCTGAGCTAGGGAAGACCATGTGGGATGCCAGGGATAGAACCTGGGTTGGCCATGTGCAACACAAACACCTTACCCACTATACTATCGCTTGGGCTCCCTCCCCCCCCCCCCCCCCATATTGGTGATAATAACCAGGTCTCGTATGCAGGCACATACTTTACCAGAGACATATCCTTGGCCCTAAAATCAAAGTTTTACACAAATAATATCTTTCAGCTCCCATTTCCTCAGGCTAGTGTCAATATATACCCGGTCTGTTGTCAGTACACTGACACGTATATAACAAAAGCCCAGATCGCACCTTATAAGTCCTTTGCAAATAGAGAAAAAAAAATTTTTTTTTTGATGCGATGCTCAGGGGTTAGTCCTGGCTCTGCACTCAGGAGTTACTCCTGGCAGTGCTCAGGGAACCATATGGAATGCTGGGAATCAAACCCGGGTTGGCCACGTGCAAGGCAAATGCCCTACCCGCTGTGCTATCTCTCCAGCCCCGAAAATTTTTGTTCTTAGGGGCCTGAATATCCCAGGATGCAGTAGCCCATGGCTTATATTCCATTTTGCCCCTCTTTTCATGGTAGTTACTTTTAGAAAAGTGGTAATAAAAATGGAGAAATTGTGCCTTAGAGATTAACAGTCTAGCTATTGTTTTAGCATTCGTCATATTACTTGACACATACTAGACTTGTTCAATAGCATAGTCATCAAATCATACTGAATTGTTAAAGGTGAAATGTTGGGTTAAACTGTATTGAACTGAATTGGAGAGGGGCCAGGGAGTAACTGATTCCATTGGGAATTTGATGAATCAGCATTCACTTTCTCTAGTAAAATCATTGAGTATCTTCAGAGTAGAACACATCTTTGGTTAAACTTGTTTTTTTCTTTGCTTATAGGATTTTAAACTGTACCTCATCTGTCCAGTTCTGATACCTGAAGAAGCTAATGACTCATCGTGATAATTTGTACAATAAATTATGAACCTGGAAAAGCTGGTTGTCTTTATTTACAAGATATCAAAAATATAAAAACTGTACAAAATGCAACAAAGGCAAAAAAAACTGGCAGTGACTTGGTCTAAATATTTTAGTTTCCCAAAGCAAGGCTCAGTATTGGAGGTAAGCAACTGAAATGTCTGTCTGACTTCAAGTGTACTAGGTTGTATGTAGGCGTTTGAGCTGAAGTAGAACATGAGAGCTGCTGTTTCTTCACCTGATTTAAAGAGGGAGTGGGGGTGAGGGGCAGTGAGTACAGCCTTCAATAGGCATCGGTTCAGATATCAGTGGATGGCTGTACCTCATCTAGTTGGGGAGGAGGGGTGATACACTCAGCGGTGCTCTAGCTTACTCCTGGCTCTGTTACTGGGCACCATATGGGGTGCTGGGAACCCAGGTAAGCCGTGTGCAAAGCAAGCACCTTGCCCACTGTACTCTCTCCAGCCCCCTCATCTAGTTCAAGTTTAGTTTACCCTAGCCAGGTATGTTCCACTAACCATGGGCCAAGGAAAAATGTTAGTGGATTATTTGACATACTACTTGAGTGTCATACAGAAACATTTTTACAGTAGAAACATACATGCTCATAGAATTCTTCAGCTAAAATTCAAGACAGTATATTACTCAATTTGAATCTTGAAGCAGGATGAATTACTGAAATCAGTTGAAATTTTTTCTAAACATAATAAATTAAAGTAGCATCTGAACAGAAAATGCATAGTTTCCACACAATCCAAAGCACCATTAATGTCCCCTCCACGAACATAATACCTCTTATTCAACTAATAGAAATTAGTTAAATGTGGTTGCTATAGAAACGTGGAATTGTCCTGATCAGATTTTCCAAGCAGCATACTTCCAGATCCATATAGACAAAACATTCTTTGTAGCTTAAATATTAATCACTGAGGTATTTGCTTTTAGTCTCCCTTTTTCAAACAGTAGCTTCCAAAAGGTCTTTAACACCGATGGTTTATTGTGGACTATAAGCTCCTGCAGCTAGAACCAAGTTTCTTCGAGTAAAATGGAGGTGTACAACTGGTGTTGATTTGGTCATATATGTCCCCAATAGTAATTCCTGTGAATTCTCAGGTAAATTTATATGCCCAGTGGCTGTAGTAAAATCATCAGTCTCTAAATCTTCAAATGCTTTGACGGCATCCCATAACCGGACTGTGTTATCCATTGAACCTAGGGTAAATCAAAGGAAAATATTTAGGAATGCCCAATACATTTAGATTCTGAAATTTAGCCCAGTATTTGGGTTTTTTTGTTTGGGGGCCACACCCTTCAGTGCTATGGAGACCATGCATACTGGGGGCTGAGTCCAGAGTTCTGCACGAAAAGCAAGACTAACCCTTCATGTTAGCTTCCTGCAACCCCACCCCATCCCCTGCTTTAGCCCTTAAAGCCACCTCCCTAACCCTTACCAAGTATATTTATGTAGCACTGTCCTGTTGTTCATCGATTTGCTCAAGTGGGCACCAGTAACGTCTCCATTGTGAGACTTGTTACTGTTATAAACGTACAACGGGGGAGCTTGCCAGGCTCTGCTGTACAGGCCAGATACTCGGTAGCTTGCTGGGCTCTCTGAGAGGGACAGAGGAGTCAAACCCGGGTTGGCCACATGCAAGGCAAATACCCTACCAGCTATGGTATTTTTCTAATTTCAAGTCTAAACTTGATTAACAACTCTGCATCTTTCTAAAGGAGTATTTCAACAGTTTAACCTGAAAAGTCATTATGCATGTAAAGTAACACTCTGGAATCCTATGGCTAATCCTTGGAAGTAAAACCTAAAAACAACAGGGACTTAGTTTTGCTACTGTCAGTACCCAGTGTTTCCTTTTAACATAGTATTTACCCCAAAGCCATGTAAGGAATTTTACCTGATGCCAAAATTTCGCCATCTCTACTAAACCTAAGTGAACAGACTGTATCAGTGTGGCCTTTTAATTCTCCAACCATCAAGCCATGTCCGATATCCCAAAGGAGTACTCTGCCATCTGTTGCTCCTGTAGCCAGGAATCTCCCATTGGGAGAAAACGTCAAGGAATGAATTGGTCCCTAGAAAAGGAATCCATGGGAAGAGTCAAAAGTTAAAACAGGGTTAAAAATAACTACAAAAATACAGAGGCTGGAGAGCTAGTTCAACAGGCTGTATGCATGCTTTGCATACAGGAGATCCAGGTTCAGTCCCTAGGACCACATACTTCCCTGAGCACTGCCATGCGTGGCCCAAGAACCAATAAAAATTAGTTCAGTTGGATCGCCCATACACAAAGCAGACACTTCAACCCTTTGAGCCATACCAAAACAGCATTTTAAAAATTTTCTTAGCACCAAATAAAGGGTGTTGGGAGGATCCTCCCAGGATGGGAGAAGCATGCTGAAAGTAGACTATAGACTGAACGTGATTGCCACCCATTGCCTCTTTTGCAAACCACAGCACCCAAAAAGAGAGAACAAAAGGGAATGCCCTGCCACAGAGGCAGGGCAGAATGGGGGAGGAGGAATGGGGAGGGAGGGATACTGGGATTCATGGTGGTGGAAAATGGGCACTGGTGGAGGGATGGGTACTCGATCATTGTATAACTGAAACCCAAGCACAAAAATTCGTAAGTCTACAACTGTACCTCATGGTGTTTCACTAATAAAAATTAAAAAAAAAATTTTTTCTCGGGTGGTGCCAGGAACAGGACCCAGGGCCTCACATGCAAAGCAACTGCTCTATTGCTGAGCCATATCCCCCGCCCAAAACAATTTCAAATTCCAGCGATACGAATAACATATGAAATGTATGTCACTGTCACTGTCCTCCCATTGTTCATCAATTTGCTCGAGCGGGCCCAGTAACGTCTCCATTGGAGACTTTGTTGTTACTGTGTTTGGCATATCGAATACATCACAGGTAGCTTGCCAGGCTCTGCCGTGCGGGTGAGATACTCTCGGTAGCTTGCCGGGCTCTCCGAGAGGGACGGAGGAATCGAATTCAGGTCGGCCATGTTGGCTGCGTGCAAGGCAAACGCCCTACCGCTGTGCTATTGCTCCAGCCCCATGAAATGTATGAGTGGTTAAATATTTTAAAATATTTTTCTTGTGCTAGTACAGCAGGGAGGGTGCTTGCCTTGCACATAGCTGACCCAGGATCAATCCCTGGCATCCCATATGGTCCCCCAGAGCAGTACCAGGAGTAATCCCTGGGCATAGCTGGGTGTGATCCAAACCCCCCCACACACCCCAAATTATTTTTCTTTCAAAAGTAATCTCATCTTCTGAAATGGCAAGTGGAAGATACCTTGTGTCCAGTGAAAATCCTTACACAGTTCCCATTCAGGACATCCCAGAGCCGCACAGTTCTGTCCGCAGACCCCGTGGCAACATAATTAGAATTCGGATGGAATCTGGTACAATTCACATCAGCAAGATGGCCAGCAAATATCCTTAAAGGCTGATAGTGGTCTGTAGCCCAAAGCCTTTTTTATAAGTTTTAAAAATAAAGATGATAAATTAGCTATGAAATGTCAAATTGAACCCAAAACAAATGTGAAATTATCTGTGAAAAGTTAGTCCCAATGGGTGCCACCTCAATTTACTAGAGGAAAGGAGGGGGAATCATTGAGACTAACATTCCTGGGCCGGGGCTATGTGGTATAAAAACAAAACACAGCTAGAAAGACAATAAAACAGGTAAGATGCTTGCCTTGCAGGTGGCTGACCCAGGTTCAATCCCCAGCATCTCATATCCAATCCCAAAGTCCTGCTAGGAGTGAGCACAGAGCCAAGAGTAAGCCCTCAGCACCACTGGCAATGGCCCCAAAACTCATTCCTCAAAAATTTGATGTCAAAAATTTCATCAACTCTTCAATTCTCTATATAAAGCCTCTATTCTCTTCCATCCCAAATATTAGTATGACTCACAGTAAATATGTTTCCCAAGTTTTGGCCATCCCAGAATTAATATTTTCTTAAGCTACTTCCTCTTGAACTTATGTTTTGGATCACACCCAGTGATGCTTCGGGGTTACTCCTGACACTGCACTCAGGAATTACTCCTAGGGGTGCACAGCAGGACTATAGGGGATGCTAGGAATTGAACCTAGGTCGGCCACGTACAAGGCAAGCATCCCACCTGTTGTACTATCTCTCCAGCCCCTCTGAACTTGAAAGGTCAAGAGAAAGAAACAAAGGCTCAACAATAGAGCACACCCTTTATGTGCATGAGGTGCTGGGTTTGATCCCTGGCACACATACACAAAGTGCTCACAATGGTACTGAAAAGGTTAAATATTTGATGGGATGGGAATGGGGAAATGTGCTTATTAGCTAGGAAGGGAGGGGAGAAAAATCAGGGCACATGAAACTCCATATAAGAGACTTAGTGCAAACATCAGAATCAAATTAATTTTCAGATCAAAAGCTATGAATGCTGACATTCTCAAAAGGTTGATTCTGAATAATAAAAGTGAAAATGACTTTGGCAGGAGCTTTTAATCTCCAACAAGAAACCATTCTGCACGTAAAATAAAATAAACAGACCCAGTCATAAGATCACAATGTTCTTACCGAGCTACTCGGTCATGGCCCCCTGATACAAAGTAATATCCATACGGAGAAAACTGCGTGTCCCACACAGGATAGTTGTGTCCTTTATAGCCCACCAAACACGTAAACGTCTGAAGACTCCACAATCTAACAGTTCCATCCTCTGAAGAGGAAAGCAGGTAGTTTCTGAGAGAAGAGAAGTTAATATGATTGGTCCCCAGGATAACTTCCAGGTACCTATTCAGTTTCTCCGTACACTTATCACTACTGAACACAGTGAAAGACATCTACATCTCACTTTTGACTTATAACGTGGAATTCACAGTGGATAAGCAAGAGCTGAAAATGCTAACCAGAGTAACTTACTCAAACAGGTTACACTATTAAAAAAAAAAGGTTCCCCCTCCCCCCGAAAACAATGCTGGCTGGAACAATAGTACAGCAAGCAAAGGCACTTATGTGGCTACCTGGGGTCAATCCTCAGCACCCTGAGCGCTTCCAAGAGTAATCCCTGAGCACTGCCAGCTGTGGCCCAAAAAAAAAAAACGGTTCTTAAACAAAAATTCACAGAGGTTAATGATGAAAAATGTCAAATATAACCAGTTGAGAAAAACTTAAAGATTCAGAGCCAAAGACATAGCCCCTGAGGATAAGCACATGCTTTGCATGTGGGAGGCTCAGTGTGCCCCTAAAACTCAACAACTTATGTCACTTAAAATTCAACCATTTACGTCACTTAAAGCTCAACAATTTGGAGGACAAGCAAAAAGGGCACTTGACCTGCAAGAGGCTAACCCAGGTTGCATCCCTGGCACCACATATAGTCACCCAAGCCCGCCAGGAGTGATCCCTGAGCACTGCCATGTGTGGTCCAAAAACAAACCAAAACCTCAACAATTTTGGGAGCCAGAGAGAGAGTACAGTGGGTAGGTTGCTTGCCAATGCACACAGCCAACCTGGGTTCAATCCTTGGCAGTCTATGTGGTCCCCTGAACCCTGCCAGGAGTAAACCCTGAGCACAGCTGAGAACAGGTGGCCACAAAACAAAAATTTTTTTAATAAAATAATAAAAGATAATAGAAAACATGAGATTCATTTTTTAAATAAAGGCAGATTTTTTTATTTGGAGGTTTTTAGAAAGGGGAAAGGAGGGAGAGAAAGTGAGAGAGAATAACGCACTCAAGAGAGAATGTGGGCTTCTCCATAGGCAGAGAGAGGCACTACACACATCCCAGCATGAGAGAGGAAAGCATGAAAGGACACATCTCAAGAGGGGAGATGCAGGCAACACATGTGCTCGGCCATGTGGGCACAAGCAGCACATGGGCTTGGGCAGCATATGCCCCAAACATGAGATTTTTATAGAAGCATTTTCCCAAAATTTTTGCATAATATTTTCAGTAGTTAACGCTTATCTAATTCCAACATAACACAGCAGCATTTTGAAGTTATTATATTATTTGTATTTTTACCTATCCGGACTGAAGCTGGCTCCATAGACAGGTCCACTGTGACCATACAAAATCTTCAACTCACTTGCTGTTTTTTCGTCCATAATTCTTTCTAAGACATCATCTGATTCTTTGTCTATGAGACTAAGATCTAAAATGGTCCAGAAACACTGATTTTAAAAACAATTTAAGGTAATTATCTCATGATTCAGGAGAGGAACACTTGAACAGCTCCATCTACACATCAACCACCATATTAATGTCTCTCTAACTTAGGCAATAATCATCCCTCTGTTAGGTGTGAAGGACAGAAAACTGAGATTCAGAACTGATAATAATCTGCTAGAGTGCACATAGCTACTCAGTGCTAGACAGTGCTGGAACTAGAACTGAGTATGTTACCAAATTAAAAACACTGAAACTGGTGAAAATGTGTCCTCTTGTATAAACCAACAACTCTCAGTCAGAGGGCCTATGGTCCCCAGGATATTCCAAGGATGGCCACAGCTAAGAACTGCAAAAATGCGAGATCAAGGCACTAAACTAGGAGTCAATCAGAAGGAAGAGTGGGAAAAGTCACAGGAAGGAAACATCAGAAAAGGGGGACAGCTGGAAAAAAAAGGTTGAGAACGACTGGTTTATACCTTTGGTCCACAGTTTAGCACCAACCAGTTCATTAGCATGAAACAAGGTCAAAAACTTCGGATCTACTTCAGATAACAGCAGCTATTAACTAACACACTTCAGATACAAAAGCTGAGAGTCATGGATTCAAACATACTTAAATATAGGTAACAAGAAATATTTAAACATTTAAATATAAACAGCAAAAAACTTTTCAAAAAATTACTTAAACAACATAGGCAGCAAGAAACTTTTAAAAATGAAATCCAAAACTTAGTTCTTTCTCCACCATTTACTTCTTTTTGTATCTTACAGGAATTTTAGTGGAACTTTGTGTTTGTATTTTAATTGAATCATTGTGAGAACATTACAAAGCTGTTCATGACTGGTTTCAGTCATACAATGCTCCAACACCCATCCATCTTCCACCAGTGTAGTTGCCCAGGACTAATATCTCCAATTTCCCTCCCCCCACCTCCGCACCGCCAACTTCCCCCTCCCAGCCTGAATTTATGCGCTCTCTCTCCCCTCTCTCTGTCTCTCTTTCCTACCTCTCTCTGCCTCCTCTTTCTCCCTCCCTCTCCCTCTCTCTCCCTCCTTCTCTTCTCTCCCCCCCCCTCCCTCCCTCTCCCCACCCTCTCATTTTGGACATTAAGGTTTGCAATACAGATAATGAAAGGTATATCCCTTTACCTTCTTTCACCACTCAATTCTTGTCCAGAGTGATCATTTCCAGCTACTGTTGTCATATGTGACCCTCCTCTATCTTAACGACCCTCTGCGCACCCTCAACACTTGTGGTAATTTCCAACTACTGACCAGTCCTCCTGGCCTGCTTTCTCTGGCCTTGGATATTAGTCTCATGCTATTATTTTTTGTATCTCACAAATGAATGGAGTCATTCAATATCTGTCCTTCCCTTTCTGACTCATTTCACTCAGCATGTATTCTCCCTGTCCATCCATTTATACGAAAATTTCATAACTTCATTATTTCTAATAGCTGTATAGTATTCCATTGTGTACATATACCGTAGTCCTCCATCATTTTTATGGGTAAAACAAAGTATTCTCAAATATTAACTTTAAAGGTTTTTGAAGGGGACAAAGAGATAACTCAAAGGACTAGTGTGAATGCCTTGCATGTAGGAGGCCTGAGTTCAATTCCCAGCACCACAAGACCCGACTACCACCAGGAATTGTCCCCAAGTATAACGCCAAGAGGAGCCCCTGAGCACTCCAAGATGTTGCCCAAAATAATAAACTTTAAACTCACTGTCCTCCCGTTGTTCATCGATTTTCTCAAGTGGGCCCAGTAACATCTCCATCGTGAGGCTTTGTTGTTACTGTGTTTGGCATATTGAATATGTCACGGGTAGCTTGCCAGGCTTTGCCGTGTAAGCAAGATACGGTACTCTCAGTAGCTTGCTGGGCTCTCCGAGAGGGATGGAGGAATCGAACTCGGGTCAGCCATATTGGCTGCGTGCAAGGTAAACACCCTACCTGCTGTGCTATTGCTCCTGCCCAAACTTTAAACATTTTCGAAAATTTACTTTTAAATAATCATAAAATGTTAGATTTTGATCTTTAGAGACTATCCTACTATCCTAGTCTAAATGTTCTACAGATAGAAAAGCTGAGACCCAGAAAAGTTATTATCCTTTCTAACTCCAATATTGTGATTTCTATTCCAATATACTTTTTACTGTTAGGAATATCAGCATGCTAAATTAACAGAAAATCCAGTGAAATCCTTTTAAAAATTGCAATACCATATATATATATATATATACACACACACATATATATATGTATGCCCTGGAGCGATAGCACAGCGGGTAGGGCGTCTGCCTTGCACGTAGCCAACATGGCCGACCCGAGTTTGATTCCTCCGCCCCTCTCGGAGAGCCCGGCAAGCTACCGAGAGTATTCGATATGCCAGACACAGTAACAACAAAGTCTCCAATGGAGACGTTACTGGGCCCGCTCGAGCAAATCGACAATCAACAGGAGGGCCTTTACCTTACCTTTACCTATACACACACACACATATATATATATATATAAAATTTCATGCACCCCAGACTGATATAAAGCACTAATAATAGATGCTCAGTTACCTGCTGCTTGTTTGACACTACGAAGCTTCTTGGGTGTCACAGACCACACTCGGACAGTTGAATCTGCAAAACCTCCAGCAATCAAACTAGAATCATCAGTGACATCTACTGCGGTAAGTCCCTGCCGATGTGGGGGGGAAATTTTTATTAACCAATACTGTTTTAGGAGAAAACGTCATCTGTTAGAATGCATAATGCTACCTATTTTTCTGAGATAAAAGAGTAGAGTTCACTGTTATGAAACCCAATGAAAGCACTGACTTTGAAAACATGTCATCTTTTAACCCTTTCTGCCCTCTAAATTCATTTAAAGCAAATGTTAGTCATTTTTGCACTTCACTAATACATTCTTGGCAACCTATTACAAAGACTCTATAAAGATATAAAATTCTTAAGTTTGGGTTGGGAATGTAAGTCAGGGGTAACGAGGATGCTCATATGTGACTCCTGGGTCTGATCTCTGGTAACCACAACAACACACAGAAAATATGTGAGGTCACACCCTCAGGCTGCAGTGCACTAAGTATTATATACTATGGCGGCGCCAAGGATTCCAAAGGCAGTGCCACAGGATTGCATCTGGCCTATGGGGCAATGCTGGGGCTAGAGCTCATGGCATCATGCCTGCATGGCAGGTGCCCTACTACTGAGTCACCCCAGGACCAATGACTTTTTAAATCAAGAACAATGAAAATGAACCACAGAGCCGAGAGAAACAGTGCAGTGGCTTAAAGCCTTTGGTCATGAGTTCAAATGCAGGGTCCCATTTGCAGAGAACACAGTCCTTGCAGCTCAGCTGTTGCAATCCCTGGCACTGTATGTGATTTCCAGCCTTGGCGCAAACAGGCTTATGTGAGCATTACAAAAAGGGGTGCTGGGGCTCGAGAGACAGTGCAAGGGCTTGCCTTGCACACAGCTGACCACTATTCGATCCCCAACACCCTGTGTGTCATCCCAGCACTGCCAGGAGAAATTTCTGAGTGCAGAGCCAGGAAATAAGCCCTGAGCACCAAAGGGCTGGTCCAAAAAAACAAAATAAGGGGAAGGAGTTGTTGGGGAGGTATTTGCAAGCCCCATCAAGCACCACAGATAAGAAGTGCAAGTTCACAGCCAGGAAGGATGTGTGTGAGCACCAGGTGAGCATCACACCTGTGACTGGTGTGACTCAACCCAGAATGTGAGCAACCAGCAAGCATGTGTGCAGGTGCCCTAACTAAAGGAACACGAACCTCACAGAACACCCATACACAAAACAACACAGCGAAGTGTGTATTCAAGCCCCATCACCACAACAATGATGAGAGTGGAAAGGGCAGGACAGAGGGGGAAAACTGAAAGGTGTGGGGCAGAAAGAAGATAAACTACACTCTCCTCTTCCTCAATAGCTAGGAGAATCCTCATTGGTGAAACGAGGGCCCAATAGGCAAGATCCTGGTACAGATGTGATGGTAAAGGTCTTTTACACACTGGTAATGGTCTGTCTGTTCTGAGCAATGTCCAATTCTCCTTCCCTTACTGCTCTATGATATGTGTCTATCAAGAGTTCGCAAAAGAAGATGCAGTTAATGCAACGTAGTTAATGCATTTAAGTTTCCCTTCCTAGTAAATATTATTTTACTTGACCCTCCAGGTAGGGACTGTCCCATCATTGCACGTACCTGGTAAGCATTGAGGAATGTATAAAAACAAATGGAGGGTAAACAGTCAGGCCCAAGGCGCACTCGTTTGGTAGTTTCTTTCATATTCATTATCTTATCCAACTTATCTGAATCTTTTAACTCTGGAAGAGGGATTCTGCAAAAGCACAAGATTGAAAATGACTCTCTGCACTGAATAAATGAATAAACCTGCCCTCTCTCTAACACAGCACCTCACACCTCCACACATCTTCCTGAGGTCTTCCTCCCCTCACCTGTTTTGAGGTGGAGCGTTGGGATCTTGTTTTTTACTTTTGGATCCAATACTATCTTTTTTGGGCTTCTTCTTTTTAGGTTTTCCTTCTTCATTTTCTCCTTCCTCATCCTCATCATCCAAAGGTACTTCAATTTCTGGCTCTTTTAATAAACCAAAAAATACCTACGAAAGAGCCAACATTTTTTCCAATTAATTTTTCATTGATATCTCCTTTTCTTATCTTGATAGAATGAATCACAATGACATTAATTTATACTCTGAAGCACATTCTGTCTTTCTCTACCCAACAGTCATTCTCCCCTCCTTCCTAACAGAATCCTGATATTACTGGAACAGTGATGTGCTCAGTTAAATCATTTCTGTTCTCGGGCTCACTTGAAGTTGGAACAGCCATATAAAATAATTCTGGTCAACAGATGTACATAAAAATGCACTCTGGACTGGATTTTATGGGGGAAAAAATAGTTTTCCAGGAAAAACAGAGATTTGGCAAGGACTCTTTTTCCTTCCCCCTTCTATCATCAAGGGATGCAGTGGCAATGCTGAGGCTGCAATAACCATCTAGGCACAAAGAAGAAAGCCACATTCTGGGTACAGTTCTGTTCTTGCGGTGCTGGGAATCAAACCCAGAGCCTCACAGATGCAAGGCAAGCACTCAACCAGAGTCATGACCCTGACCCCCAAAGATACATCTGAAGAAGGGAGAGCAGAAACTAGAAGGCAAGGTCACTGGTGGTAGTGGGTGGGCCCTCACGCCAGCCTAGCAGAGTCTTCTTTAGTTCATCTCATATGAGAAATCAAACTTACACGTTCCAGCTACCATAGTCAGGGTTCTGTTACAAGCAACCATTCTTAAATTCTCACCTATCAGACATCTTCGTTAGAACAGGAACCTTCGCATTTAGAGTCTAAATTCATTCCCAAACTAGCCATACACATATGAGACGCCACACTTGTCATCATCTGCATTATACAGTTCTTAGGATTCGTCCCATACCTTGGATTTGTTTGCCTCTCGTTTAGCCTCTCCTGCCAAACTTCCCACCATGGCATCGATCTGCTGCTTACTACGCGGCATCCCGTCAAAGATGTCGATGTAGAGGTGCTCCTGAACTATGTTCCAAATCTGATTGTTCTGTTTCTCCTGAAGGTGCCTCTTCAAGAGTTGGTACGAGTCACGGGAAATACGGAGAACAAATTTACTTGTTCGAAAATCCAACATGGTCTCATTCCCTTTCATGTGTTCCTTTTTGGTAAGACTAGATAATACTCGTAGGTCATCCTGGTAATAACATTCCTGATCTCCATGGAACCTGTTTCAGTGATTTTAAAAAGTCATTTTCAAAGTAATCATTCAGGGGTTGCCTCTCCCCCACATACTTTTAAACATTCCCAAATACTGAAACACAGCAGTCTAACAATCCAGGACTAAAGCTATAGGTTCAAAAGTAACTCATTCCACAATCATTACAGTATAGTAATTTATCCTAAATATGACCAATTTCATTCTTGAAGTGAAATACATCCCCAACCATCTTAAAGAGTCTAAAAAATACTAAGTCAATGAAAAATATTTATCATTGGTAAATAATCGCTTTTGAAAGCCATCACTGGCAAGCATTTGAAATGTTAGAATTTCTCCGTTACTAAATTTTATGTTCTCTCAAAATTCACTCTTAAAAATTACTTATAATGTATATTTTAAACATAAAAAAGCAAAAATTAAAATAATTAAGTCAATATACCTGTCACCCAGATTTACACAATAATCAATACCAGACATACTCATAAAAACCTATTGTTTTAATTTTAATTGTTTTGGGTTTTTTTTGTCACAACAAGCGATGCTCGGGGCTTACTCTTGGCTCTGGGCTCAGGGATCATTCCTGGAGATGCTCAGAGAACCATATGAGGTGCCAGCGAGAAAAGCCAGGTCAAGCTGCCATGTGGATGGCAAGTGTCCTACCTGCGATACTATTGCTCCAGTCACAAACTTGTCATTCTTAATGATTCCTTACATGCTTAACATCAGACATATTTATTAAACATAAGTGGCTTAGTTTTTCTAGAAAGTAAAAATAAAGTATTTATAAGCAATAAACTTAAAACATTTTATAACCAAATACAAGAGTAGGGGCTGGAGCAATAGCACAGCAGGTAGGGCATTTGCCTTGCACGCAGCCGACCCAGGTTCGATTCCCAGCATCCCATATGGTCCCCTGAGCACCGCCAGGAGTAATTCCTGAGTGCATGAGCCAGGAATAACCCCTGTGCATCACCGGGTGTGACCCCCCCCCCAAAAAAAAGGAGTAAAATTAAAGATCAAAATATTGGCAATCATCAAGAGCAGCAAACAATGCAAAATTATTTAGAAAGCAATGGCTATATATACGGTATTAGGCCTCTGCCTTTGAGAGTCAAAAAACTCCTAAACTGTTATCCTATTATGACTATGTTACCCTATTACGACTCTTAAAGATGTTACAAGATGTTAGCTAAGTGTTTCTGTACAAAAGTCCCATGAAATCAGAAATGTCAACCTCTTGGTGTTTGTTATCAGTCACTGACTTGAACCTCATCTTAGCAAGGGGGTCCACACAAAGACTAAGACTGTTCATTACAAGGGAACAGAGGTTTCTATTGATTTCCTGTTCTCTTAAGTAAAGAGATGGTTATGCCATGTAACTGGAAAAGAAACATTTTTTAAGACAACACCATTAAAAAATTAATCCAGAGTAATAGTTTGGCCACCACTAGCCTGTCTTAATTTTTTTCAATTTGCTTTATATATTTTTAGGCACTGTGTATAACGATTGAATATCAAAACACATAATCCAAAGGTTGTGAGTTCTCTTATTACTCTGGTACAATTACCTATGATATGTGACAAGCCTGGCTTCTGGGTCTACTTGAGCTACACAGCTCTCATCCAAACTATAAAATTCTGCCCCCTTCTTACATGCTGCTTTTCTCTGGCATCTGCTTTTATTGGTGGTTTTTTATTTATTTATTTATTTTTGTTTTTTTGCAAGATGCTCAGAGCATCTTGCAAAGCTGGGGCATGAACACACAAAGCATGTGCTCAACCTTCTGAGCACTCTCTTCAGCCCTTTCTTTGGCTTCTATAACTCAATTCTCCTGGCTTCTTCCTGCTTCTCTAGCTTCTCCTTTTATATATTTCTTACTTTGCCATTAAATGGTGGAATTCCCCAAGACTCAGGTTAACCCTTGAGATGTTCACCCGCGTATTTCATACTTCCACCAGGCAAACTCATCCATATCCACCGATTTTGCACACCACTCTAATTTATGGCTCTAGACCCTATCCAGAGTTCCAGACCCTCATCAACCTCTGAACTTGGCATCTCCTAAATGGGTCAGAGGTCTGTTCAAATCTGAACTCAAAAACATTCCAAAACGTAATCATCTAGATCTTCTTCCAGTCTTTCCTATTTCAGTTAAGGTAACACATATCCAGCTGGGGGAGCCAGAAACCTAAGGGTTATTTTGTTTGCTTGTTTGTTTGTTTTTGGACCACACCTTAACTCCTTAATCTGCACTCAGGGATCACTCCTAATGGGTTTAGGGGAATATATGTAATACCAGGGATTAAACCTGAGTTCATGCATGCAAGGCATGCACCCTACCTGCTCTTGCCCCTAAAGGTTATTTTATCAACGATACTTTCAACTCCCTCACTCCTTCACCAAGTGTACCACCAATATGTTCACTTTTCTTCAACAATACTACCACACATGTCCAGTGTTTCTCAACAGGAGAGTTACTGACATTTCAGACAAAAAATTTCTCTATTACCTATAAGATAGGTAAAGGGGTGGGAAGGGAAGGAAACTGGGGACATTGGTGGATGAATCTTATACTGTCTTATACTGGTTAAAGGGTGGGTGCTGGAACATTGTATGACTCTAACCCAATCATGAACAACTTTGTAACTGTGTATCTCACAGTGATTCTATTTAAAAAAAAAAAAATCTGGCAACCCAAAGTCACTAGTTCCTCCCCACCAATCTAGTATAAAAACACAAAACACTTTCACACATTTTAAATAACCCAGGAAAAGGAGGAATATTAACCCCTCACTGAGAACCACTGCTGTATATTCCAAAACTGGTCACTCTGTAGTCACTCAGTTCCCTCACCATCTATTTCACCCATTGTAATAAAGGTCCTTTCAAAATGCAAATATAATAGTAACTGATCCTTCAATGACTTCCATAGAAAATACCTCATTGCTCATAAGCATTCTTTTTTTTTCTTCTTCCACGTTAAAACTCTTAAATGTTAGCTGAGCATATAGACACCTCGGTAAAAAATATTTGCTACTTCCCTTAAAGGTAGATGTGGCCATTAATTAATGTTGTTAAAAAAAAAAAGTGAGGGACATAGCTAACAATTAGAGCACTTACCTTGCATGTGAGGTCCTGGAGTTCAACACCTAGCACAGGAAGGGAGGGAGGAAAAGAAAGTAGAAAGGGAGGGAAGAAGGGAGAAGAGCAACTTCCAGCAGAGATCATAGTCTCCCTGCTGACATTAACACTGATATGCATACTCAGAGCTGCAAAGTCATCCTGTGCCATAGGTGGGAGCTACATACAAGAATGGTAAAACATTAGAGTAACAAGGGTTCCTAGTAGATAAGGACTCAGGCCAGAGAGAGTAGAGCAGGTAGTATCCTTGCCTTTCATGCAGCAGACCCAGGTAAGATTTCCCAAATCTGCATGTGTTCAACCTTCTTAGTAATCACATGTGGTCTCGAACAATTCCAGGAGTGATTCCCATTCACAGAGCCAGGAGTAAGCCCTGAGCACCGTCAGGTATGGCCCAAACCCCTCAACCCACCTCAAGAAGAAGAGTCAAGGATACTACCTGTCCTGGACTGTATGAAAGAGAAAAATTGACTTTTACTGTCTATATATAAGATGCTATCGTTTTGTGTTTTCAATCACTCTCAGACTAATAGAATTCTAACATGACTTCCTACTACTCTCAAGATAAAAGCAAAAAGAAACTTTTATTTATGCAATTACTGCTTGAATATTCAGTGAGTCTCAGCCAATTCTAATCCTACCCAAGACTACCTCCCATTGCTTTTAGGATTAATAAGGACCTTCAATATACCCTAAGAACCTGACTATCCTAGCCCCTAGGCAAATGTCCAGTTTCACGTTATACTACGCCCACCTTTCTACTTAGCTCCAGCTACACTGACCTTTTTTCATTCATCTGACCTACCCTTCATCTGGCTTATTCATTCCCACCCCACCTGCAGATCTTACCTCAACCCTTACTTCCTCTGGGAACTTTCCCTGACTTCTCCACAAGACCAAACCTAGCATTTTTTGTCCTCACAGCACCAAGGATCTCTAGTTTGCAAAGTATCTTTTGAGTTGCAACTTACATTTTGGGGGTTACAGAGCATAAGGTATAGTAAGAATGCATACAATGTACATAAAAATTCACCTACTTCTCAAAGAATGATTTTGCTTCATTCTCATGTTGATTGTAGACTAGTTCCAAGTACATGTGTACAAATAGAGGATAGAAGAGTTGGGATAATTCTGCCCGATGGCAGTCCAAGGAACATTCAATGAAGTGCTTCAGTCCACTATAGTATTCTTCATACATTGTGGGGTCTCCTTGTTGGTTATAGGCTGATAGCACAGCACTGACATCGGGCTGGTCTTCCACAGCTACACTTCCAACTGTTTAAAAAATAAAAACAATTTTCAAGCAAATAACCTGACTGTGGTTGTTTAGCTAAGGTCAAGAGGTGAATTGTGGCCAGAGTAATACCACAGTAGGTAAGATGCTTGCCTTGCACATGGCCAATCCCGGTCCAATTCCCAGCCCTCTCGTATGGTGCTCTGAACCCGGCCAAAAGTGATCCATGAGTGCAGGGCCAGAAGCAAGCACTGAGCTCAACCAAATACGATCCAAAAACAAACCAAAAAAAGGGGGCTGGAAGACTATAGCAATAGTACAGTGGTTAGGGCATTTGCCTTGCATGCAGCTGACCCAGGTTCGATCTGAGGATCCCATCTGGTCCCCCGAGCACTGCCAGGAGTAATTCCTGAGTGCAGAGCCAGGAATAACCCCTATATATCACCAGGTGTAACCCAAAAAGCAAGAAAAAAAAAGGGGGGGGTGTTTCTCAGATACATGTCCTTTGTTTCACCATTACTACATCATATTTAAGGGGATTTTTCACTACTTTGGTCGCCCTCCCCAGAATCCTTCAGATTGTCCATTTCTTAAAATTTTCAACACGTTGGAGATGTAGCTCAGTTACAGAACATATGCCTCTCATTTGTCAGGCTCTGGGTTTGATCCCCAGCACCACTTGTTAAGAATTTTTTTTTCAAATAATCAAGATTCATTTATTTCCCTGGAACAAACTACCTTAACGATCAATTTTATAAAACATGGTATATGGAAAAAACCAACTGTATCAATCTTGTTTCAAGACTGGCTATAAATGGCAGCCACCACCAGCAACCCAGACCCTGAATAACAATACCAACTCTCAGAGCTACATAAGTACTTACAGCATACCTATTATACTTTCTAGTCTGTGTTACCTTCACACTATAAAAATAAGCATTTGTGGGGAGTGAGAATTGGATTTTGAGGCTACAACTTGTGGTGGTTAGGGGTTGCCCCTGGCAAAGCCCAGGGACTAACTGCTGCGAGGATCAAATCCGGGTTTCCCACAAGCACTGTGCCAACTCTAGCCCTTTGAGCTGTCTCCCGGGCCCCTGAAAAATGGAAGCATTTTAGAGGTGGAAAGGAAGATAGGGGCAGCTTATTTTTAATTCCAAAATAAGGGCTGGAGAAACAGTACAGCAAGTAAGGTACTTGCCTTGTAGACGTCCAACCCATATTCAATCCCCAGCACCATATTATGTCCCCAAGCACTGTCTGAGCTCAGAGCCAGGAGTAATCCTCAAGCACTGTTGGGTGTGGGTCCCTCCCCAAATTTCCAAAATACAGCAAAATTGTATGTGCTTAAAACAATGTCCATAATATTTCAAGGCATAAAACACAAGTATTTAAAGTATACTAATCCCAAATATGACACAACTATTAATCAGAGTTTGATGTTGGGACTGGGTATAGCTCAGGGGCCAGTGGCACATGACTTGCATGCTCAAGGCCCAGAATTTGTTCCCCAGCATAGCAGAACTCCTTAGTATTGCCAGGTGTGGTTCTGATGTTGCCTAAGAACCACCAGGATGGCTATGATGGCCCCAGACACTGTGGACCTAAACAAAGCCACATGGACAGGTCCTAGCATTGAAATATCTGGTCTGGTTGGCCGAGTATGGCCAGAAATGCTCCAGAGCCCACTCAGTGCTACTTTGTCAGATACCCCAAACCTCCCCACTCCCCCAAAAAATGAGTTTGATGTAAAGAAAAAAAATTACTTTTGGCTTTTGGACTACACCTGACTGTGCTCAGGGCTTACTCCTGGCTCTGCCACTCAGTGGTCACACCAAGCAGGCTCAGGGAGCCATATCGGGTGCCAGAAATCGAACCTAAGTTGGCCCAGATGTCAGAAAAATATTAACTGCATAATGAACAGTCATGTTCTTTGGTTCTCTGATGGCCTCTCTTCCTTCTAATTATGATCAAAAAATAGAGGTTGTTTATTTAAAAAAAAAAGTGAGGATAGCAAAACAACTGATAAATCTGACACAGTTCATTCACAAAATTCAATATTCAGAAGAGTCTTCCCAATCGCATCTCCACTCTTTTCCAGGTATGAGTTAACATACTTGTTCACTTTTGGCAGTGCTGTAAAGACTAGATCTCACGTGTAAGTGAACTTGGGCCAGAGGCTCTGCACTGGATAATTTAATCCAATGAACATGTATCATCGGCTGGAGATGACCTTTGAGATGTTATATTCTGTTCTGAGTTTTGCTACTTGAACTTTTTGACAACACTTGTCGAAAAAGGGGTGGGGGGGTAAGCAGACATAGTCCAGTGGGTAATGTGTTTGCTTTGCTGCACCCGGGTCGGGTCCGAGCCCCGGCATCCCATACGCTCCCCCCCAGGGCTGCCAGGAGTGATTCTTGAGTCCCGAGCCAGGAGTAAGCCCGGTGCACTGCTCAGTGTGGCCCAAAAACAAAACAGAAAAAGGAAAAAAAAAGGGAAAAAAAGTTAGAAAAAGGAGAGGTGGGGTGGTACTCAGGATACCAAGACATACGCTGATGCGTGCCAGACCTCCCGAGAACCCATCCAGAAGCAGAGAGAAGAATTTCAGCAGCCCGCAATAAAACTTTCCTCCCACCCATCCCTAGAGGGTTGTCAAACTCTCCCCGGCGCACCGCAGCAGCTGCCTGGGCGCCGTTCGTTTTCCCAAAAGCAAAAATCCAACCACTGAAAAAGCGAAGAAAAACCCGCGCGCGTCGCGTCCCCGGCCCGCAGCCTCGCCAGGGTGGTGGGCTTCGCTTGCCCGCCCCCTCCCGGGATGCCCGGGACCCCGCGGGTCTCGGGAGGCCGCGTGCGGTCGCCACCCCGCGCGCCCCGCCCGCGACTCCCGGGGCCCCGCGCGGACGCCCCGCTCGCGCGCTCGCCCGCCGGCGACTGACAGCTCGGCGGCGGCGGGTTTGACGGCGCAGCCGGCGCACGGGAGAAAGGGGCGGGCGGGCGGCCCGAGAGGCGGGCCCAGGAAATTCAAAACAAGCCCGCAGAGGCGCGGGCCCGCCAGCCCCTGCCTCCCCGGCCGCGCCGGGACCCCCGCGGCTCACCTCTGCCCGGAGCCGCGGCGCCCGCGGCGGGGCCCGACCCGGCGGGGGCTCCCGCGCCGCCCGCGGCCGGAGGCTCGGGCGCCGCCGCGCCGGGGACGGCGGCCGTGACCCGGCTGAGGAGCGCGCTGGCCGCCTCGGCGCTGGCGCCGTCCGCCTCTCCCGGGGCTCCGGAGCCCGCCGCCGCCGCCTCCTCCAGCAGCCGGGCCTCGCGCCGCAGCGCCTCTTCGGCTTCGCGGAGGTTGCTCTGCCGGAGGAACTGCAGCACGGCCAGCAGGGTCTGTCGGTCTTGCGGCGCGCCGGCGTCCGCCGCGGCCGCCGGCACCGGGGCCGCCCCCGCCGGAGCCGCGGCGGAGACAGCCACGGCGGGCTTGGGGGTCCCGCCATCCCCACCGGCCGACGAGGCCGCCGCCACGCTCCCGCCGCCGCCGCCGCCGTTCGGGCCGTGGTTGGCAGGGCCGCCGCCGCCCTCGCCGGCCCCGTCCCCCGCCTGTGGAGGGAGCAGCGTCGGCGGTGCCTCAGACTCTAACTTGACCGCCACCTCCGTCTGCTCCTCCGCCAGCGCCGCCATCTTGCGGCTGAGCCACCTCGCGCCGTCAAGCGGGCTCGCGTTTTCGCCACATGGAGGGCGGGGAGGGGCGTTTTGCGACGGCTCCGGGAGGCGGTTTACGGCAGTGGGCGGGGCGAGGAGGGAGTCGAGGCCTCGGAGGGAGACCAACTTTCAAACGAGTGACAGCAAGGCAGGAAGTGGGCGTGGCCACCGCCTCTTCCATGTGCCCGGGGATTGTCGTTTATTGCCGACCGGCTCTGTGCACGCTCTGTGATTCACATTTTACAGGATATGACCTTTGATTCAAGAACCTCAAAAAGTAGCTCGTTTCCTCACTTTACGTGGCTCGACTGAAACCCGAATTGGTCAAGTAACTTGCCAAAGTCAGACTAGAAAAAAGTGAAATTTCAAAATTGGAATCCAGGACTTTCTCTAAAGGCATATGTCATTTACCAGACTTCAGAGACACTGGTAATGTTTTCTGTTTTGCTTCCGGTAACGATTCCTGTTAGTGCTCTCTGTTCTTTTTCGTTTCCCTTTTTTTTTTTCTGAAATTTAATTGAGCTGCCTGTTTTGTCTATCTCAAAAAGTTTTTTGATATGCCCAGAAAACATGGCAGAATAAACTAGATCAGAGGGAAATATCCTTAAAGAAATAAAGAGCTAGTAGAGGGGTTAAGGCATTTGCCCTGTACGTAGCCAACCTGGGTTTATATCCAGCCACCACATACATCCTACTCCCCATGCCAGCCCAGACTTTGATCATCGCAGGGTGTTGCCCCTCGCCCCCCAAAAAAGAAGAAAAATATCTGCTTCAAGTTACAACCCAAAACAGTTAAGTATCTCACGCAGCTTACATCAGCTTGTCATCAGAGGAAGAAACCTCATCAAGCCTCTGATCAGTCGCACATCCTAACTTGGAGTGTATTATTTCTTTATAGGGCGTTTTCTCTTCCCTCTCTCCTTTCTAAATATTTACTTAAAAAATTCGGACCAGGGACTGGAGCAATAGCACAGTGGGTAGGGCGTTTGCCTTGCACGCAGCCGACCTAGGTTCGATTCCCAGCATCCCATATGGTCCCCCCAGCACCGCCAGGAGTAATTCCTGTGCATCGCCGGGTATGACCCAAAAAGCAAAAAAAAAAAAAAATTTGGACCAGAGCAATAGTATAGTGGATAGGGTGCTTGCCTTACAAATACCCAGAAATCAGTTCAAAATGACTAGTCTAAAACTTAATGATTAAAACTATCATACCTGTGGCCAGCGAGTCCAGCACTAGCTTTGCATGCAGCCAAACATGATACCCCATATAGTACCCCTAGCCTGCCAGGAGTGATCCCTGAGCAGAGACCAGGAGTAAGCCCTGAATTGAGCAATGTGGGTGTGGCCCAACAAGCAAACAACAACAAAAATAATTTGAAAATCAAAATGATTATACTGTTAGAAAAAAAAACAGAGGAAAAGTCTCCTGAATTTTGATTGGGCAATGATTTCCTAGATATAATATTCTCTTCCCGGGTAACAAAAGAAAAATAACCTCCACCAGGTGCAGCCCTCATGACCCCCATCCACTGCTCAAACCACCAGTCTCAAACCCCTGACAGGGTCCCAGCTCTGCTGGCCAGGAATGTCCCCTATTTTTAAAAAAGCAAGATGATAAGTTGTACTATTTCAGAATGGAACTTCTGTGCATCAAAGGACACATTCATAGAATGAAACGGCAACAAATAGAGTTAGAGACACTAATCCGTAAATCATAACTCTGATAAGATAATATCTAGAATGTATAAAACTCAAGAACAACAAAAACACCAAACACCATGATACAAGAGTGGGTCAAAGTACTTGAACAGACATTTCTCAAAAAAATATATACACATGGTTATAAAACAAATGAAAAATATTCCAACATTAGGTATTAAAAATGCACATTAGGGGCTGGAGCGATAGCACAGCGGGTAGGGTGTTTGCCTTGCACGCGGCCAACCCAGGTTCGATCCCCGGCATCTCATATGGTCCCACAGTACCTCCAGGAGAAATTCCTGAGTGAAGAACCAGGAGTAACCCCTCAGCATTGCTGGGTGTGACTGAAAAAGCAAAAAAAAAAAAAATGCACATTAAAACCACAATGAGATACCACCTCACCCCCATTAGGATGGCTACTTTTAACAAGAAGGGACATATCAATAGTACGTGTGTAAGGCACTTGCTTTGCATTCATCCAAGTCAGATTCCGTCCCTTGCATCCCATCCCCTCTGCTCTCCTGAGCACCACCAGGAGTAATTCCTGAGTACAAAACTTGGAGTAAACCATGAGCATTGCCAGTTGTGGTTCAAAAACCAAAAGCGATAGAAGGAAAGGGAGAGGAAGGGAGGATGGGAAATAGGAGGAAGAAGAGGAGGAGGAAGAGGAGAAAAAGAAAATAACTGTTATTGGCAAGGGTTTAAGGAAACTGGAACCCTGGTAAGGTTATGATAGAATGTGAAATGTTGACACTGCTATGCAAAGCAGTATAATGATTCATCAAAAAATTTAACATAGGAGTCTGGAGTGTTAGTATAGTGGGTGAGTGTTTGCCTTGCACACAGCCACTCTGGGTTCAATCCCCAACACCCCATATGGTACCCTAAGCAACACTGACTGTGGTCCCAAGACCAAAAATAAGTAAGTAAACAAACATTGAAGGCCAGAGAGATTGCTCAATACCAAGTGCATGGTTTCTATATGCAGGAAGCCCTGGGTTGACTCTTGGCACCACTCCTAAGCATCCATGGGAGTGATTCCTGAGTACGGAACCGGAAGTAGAACACTAGCACAGCCAGATATAACCCAAAACTCAAATGGACATAGAGGAGCAGGGGAGTTAGTTCAGAGCACTAGAGCACATGGCTGGCATGTACAAGGCCACAGCTCAATCCCCATCACTACATGCTGTCTCCCCAGAGCCACTGGGTCTGGCCCTGACACTGCCAGATCCACAGACTGAACCCTCAGATCTACATAACCAGAACCAAGAAGAAGAAAAATTTAAATATACAATTATCATACATTCCAACAATTCCACTTCTAGGTATATATTCAAAAGAATTTAAAGCAGGAACTAAGATCCTTTTATGTTCTTGTTCATAGCAGTGTTATTTACAAAATAGTAAAGGTAGAAAAAATTGGGATAAACAAAATAAATAGAAATATACAATGGACTATTACAGAGCATTAATAAAGGAGGAAATTCTGACAAATGTTTCAGCATGGCTAGATCTACAGTACATTACGCTGGGTGAAATAAGCCAGGCATTGCAGGCAAACAGGTAAGTACTGTATAGTCCCACCTATTTGTGGTACCCGGAGCAGGCACCCTTACAGAGAAAGAAAGTACAGTGGTGGTGTCAGGACCTGGGGGAATGATAAATGGCAAGTTAGTACTTAATGCGTATACAAGGACCATAGAGAGACAAGGGCCACGAGGATTGATTCACGGTTTGGAAGCCTGCCTCATGTCCTGGGGGAGAAGGCAGTTGGGATGGAGAAGGGATCATGAAGTCAATGATGACTAGAGGGATCACTCAGTATGGGATATGTGTGCTGAAAGTAGACTAAGGACCAAACATGATGGTCTCTCAGTATCTGTATTGCAAACCGTGATGCCCAAAAGCAGAGAGAGAGTAAGAAGGAAGGTGCCAGCCACAGAGGCAGGAGGTGGGATGAAATGGGGGTGGCAGGAGGGATACTGGGGGCATTGATGGTGGAAAATGCACACTGGTGGAGGGATGGGTGTTCAATTATTGTATGACAAACTCAATCACAAAAGCTTTATAACTGCATCTCACAGTGATTCAATTAAAAAATATATACTAAATGGGTATAGAGTTCCAGTCTGGGATGATGAAAAGATTTTGGGGCTTGGGTGGTAGTTGTGGCTCAGTGCATTACCTTGCATATCCAAGGCCTGCCCTACACTGCCAAAAGCCAGAATTGTGAAGGTTGATGGCAGTGATGGGTATACAACGATGAATGGAATCAATGCCACAGAACTATACACTTAAACAGGATTGAGATGGATTTTATGTTTTTGTTTGTTTGCTCTTCATTTTGGTGTTTGGGTCACACCCAGTGGTGCTCAGGGCATACTCCTAGTTCTGCATTCAGTGATCATTCCTGGCAGAATTAGGGGATCATATGTGATGCCGGGGATCAAACAGGGGATCCACTAGGTGCAAACAAGGCAAGCACCCTATCTACTGTACTATCATTCAGATCCTAAAATTTTTTTTTTAAAGGAGAAACAGAGAGGTAGTACAGGGTTTAAGATGCTTGCCTTGCAATGAGAATGACCCTGACTTGATCCCAGGCATTGCTAGGGATTACACTTGAGTATAGATCCAGGAATAGTGCTCCCCCCACCCCCACCGTGGGTACACTTTATATTTGGACTGTGTGTTCATTTCCTAAAGTGGGTGTAACAAAATATCAAGTTATTCATTTGCTAATTTATAGCAATCTGTATATTTCCAACATGTAATGATTGTGGGTTTTTTTTTTTCATAGTTTCCTGGCATCCTGTAACCCTATATAGGGAAGATAAAAGTATTTGTACATTTCTTTTTATGCTAGCTTTTGGACTGAGAGTTATGGACCTGATGGCACATTTTGGGACAGCAGGTCATGTTTTTCTAGACAGAAAAATAGAGGACCCCTTCTCTCTGGGTCCCATACCCAGCCAATTCCACTGCGGCCCCTCAGATGGAGCAGGTATGCCCTTTCAGCACACTGTAGCTGAAAATCCGATGGCCATGAGCTTCCAGAACCAAATGCAGGTACATGGGTTCAAGGACAAAGACTACAGACCACGTGGCAGCAGTTGAGACAGGCTGTCCCTTCCTGTCTCCCTGTCTGCTTGGGGTCCTGGATGTCACACCCACAATCTGTCACCACGCGCCATCTCAGCACATCAACGGTCCTGATCCAGAGACTTTCAAATGAATCTCAAAATGGATTAGCTCCCTCAGAGATGTCTCTGCACCCCAACCATTTATAATTTTAGAATTCCAGAAGTGCACAACCGCTTTCATGGCTGCACAATCTTGAATGGTGGTGGGAAAATTCAAAATAATGGTGGTGAGAAGGTGTAATGGTGGTGGTATTGGTGTCAAAATATTGAACGTAATCAATGAAAATAAGATTTAATAAAAGAAAAGAAAAAATAGGGGACCCTTAGTTTAGAGACATGAATAGAAACCTAAAGAATGGAACTTTGAAGATGAGACCTTGGGAACTTGTTTATTTTTTTTCTTTTCTTTTTTTTTTTTTGTTTTTTTGTTTTGCTTTTTGGGTCACACCCAGTGATGCTCAGGGGTTACTCCTGGCTCTTCACTCAGGATTTACTTCTGGCAGTGCTGGGGGACCATATGGAATGCCAGGGATCGAACCTGGGTCGGCCGCATGCAAGGCAAACGCCCTACCCACTGTGCTATCACTCCAGCCCCCTGTTTTTTGGTTTGAGGGCAACACCAGAAGGTGCCCAAGGTTTACTCCCGGCTTTGCACTCAGGGATCACTCCTGAAAATGCTCTGGGAGGATCATATGTGGTTCTGGGGATCAAAGGTAATGTGCAAGGTAAGCTCCTTACTGTTGTACTATCTGCAGCCTCCATTTGTGTGTATTTGCATTTTTACATATTTGCATTTACATATATTAACATTTACATACATATTTACATTTGGGGCTACACCTGGCAGTGCTCAGGGCTTACTCCTGACTCTGCACTCAGGGATCACTCCAGGCAGAACTTGGAGGACCACATGTGGTGATTGAACCCAGGTCAGCTGCATGCAAGACAAGCACCCTATCCATTGTGCTATCTTTCCAGCTCCTATTTGTGCATTTTTTTTACTGCCAATCATGCTGTAATTCTCAGACAGTTTTGAACAGGAAAAATAAAGGGAAAACAGTTATTTCTCTCTTTTTTTTTTCTCTTTTGGGTCACACCTGGCGATGCACAGGGGTTACTCCTGGCTCTGCACTCAGGAGTTACTCCTGGTGGTGCCCAAGGGACCATATGGATGCTGGGAATCGAACCTGGGTCGGCCGTGTGCAAGGCAAACGCCCTACCCACTGCGCTATCTTCCCAGTCCCAAACAGTTATTTCTCTTGTGTCAACACCTGTGTCACCAGATGTGTGGATTTCTTCTAATACTCACCAATTCTCTGAGCCCAGTTGAATACGCTACAATTCAGTTCTCTTCTTCTCTACCCACAGTGTCAGGGCTCAAAGATTAAGGGCTCAGTCCCACAAGGCTGCCCTCAGTGCAGATGCCAATCCAAAATCCAGATTACCTAGATTTTTAATTGATCAGTGATAAACCAGGGGGTCTTATGATCCCCTTCTTAGGTTCAATAATTCCAGAACAGCCCACAGAGCTCAGTGAAGCAGTTCCCTTATTAAGTTACTGGCTTATTATAGAAGCAGACAAATCAGGGACAGTCAGAGGGGAAAGCTGTCGAGAGCAAAGTTGAGGGCAGGAACATGGAGGCTCCAGGCCTGCCACCTACCTAGACCCATAGACTCACCTGGATGGAAATTCTTTGCATTTCTTCAGCTAGGATTCTCAATGGAGCCTTCGATTTATAGACACACTTGATAAAATCATTGTCTACTCATAATTAGCTCAACTTGATGCCTCCTCTCCTGAAGGTAAGAAGAGACTAAAAATTCCAGCTTTCTCATCTAGTGGGTTGATGATCCTCTTGGCAACATATCCATCCTTAGACCATCTGGAATCAGCAACAATTCCCTCATCTCACTAGCATACAAAAGGAAACTTTCTTTTCGAGTGTTGGTGGGTGGGGGAGATGTACAATCAGCGTGCACAGGGGCTATTTCTGGCTCAGTGCTTGGGAGCTGGTCCTAGCAGTGCTGGGGGGTGGGGGTTTCCATCCAGGTGAGTTGATGGGTCTAGGTGGGGGGGGGGTGGCCTGTGGTGGTGAGAATGTCCTGCCTGTAAAGCAACACTCTTCTATCAGTTTTCTCTCCATCTCCCAAAAACCTTATTTTTTTTTTCCTTTAGCTGCAAAAGTGCCAAGGGTTTTAAAATCTTATTCCAGGAACAAGACTAGGGCACAGAACAAATACTTATGAATGTCTTTGTGGTGGAGGTGGGGCTGCACTGGTGGTGCAGGTGGGCTAAGAAGGGGCATCAAAGCCAGAGCCTTGCACATTCAGGCTAACAGGAGTAAGTTCGCAGAATCCTCAGACGCCAGGCACTGGGCTTGGTATCTTTCCTATTCAGGGTCACGTCAGAAGTGTTTTTTCTCAAAATGTCATACAAGAGAGACATTTTTGGCCTATCTCTGCTTCAAGAATCTTGTTTGTACTTTATGATCTCAGTCTTTTATGGGCTGGGGGCAGGGAGAACAGGTCAGAGGGATAGAATATCCTGTAGAGTTTGCCAACGCAGTTTAAATTCTAGAGCTCAGTAATGAAGTTGAGAGCATGTAAATCATCAATCTTAGAAGAAAATACAAAGAATCTGAGGAGCTGGGGCTGCGTGGTCCATTGCTCCAGGTGTGCACTGCAAAATCATCAATCACTGACTTAAAAAAAATTTGAGAATATATGCCCGGGGATTGGCCAAGGATCAATCATGGTTTGAGGTTCCCTTGAAAACAGAAAGAAATAAGTAACCAGACCTGCTATTTTAACTCTGGAATACATAGAAAATGACTAATAGATTTTCCTAAGGATATTTTTGTTTTAACAATAGAACCAACTTTATTTTATACATGCAGCGCTGTTGCATCCTGCCCACCACAAAAACGTGCATGCAAACAAATATCCATTAGAAGAGATGGTTTATATGTGTATATTTTTTTATATTCCAGAATATTATCAGTCATAAAGGAAAAAAACTTGCAACAACATGGGTGGGTCTTGAAGAAATTATATTAAATGAAATTAATCAGACCAAGAAGGAGAAATGGCAGGTGGAATCTAAAATCAAAACCACTCATAGGGCCTGAAGCGATAGCACAGCGGGTAGGGCATTTGCCTTGCACGCAGCAGACCAGGTTCGATTCCTAGCATCCCATATGGTCTCCTGAAGGCTGCCAAGCATGAGCCAGGAGTAACCCCTGTGCATCACTGGGTGTGACCCCCCCAAAAAAGCAAAACAAAACCCAAAAAACAAAAAAACAAAACACTCATAGGTACAGAGAGCAGGAGAGAACGGGAGTCGGGGATGGGTTAAAGGGGTGAAGAGGAGCAAAAAGGTACTTACGAAACAAGTAAGTCTTGGAGATGTAGGGTACAGTCGGGGGATGTGGGCAAGAAGATAGCATGGAAAAGTTTAAAAAGTTGCTTAGACTTAATGGGATGTATCTTGTGATCTGCCCTTGTGTTAAAAACGTAAACCTGCAAAGGTAACATTGTATGTCATCTATACTTGAATGGCAAGAACATGTAAAGTGCTTCCTAAGTGCAAACAAAGGCCCTGAACAAAGACTTCCAACAGGCAGACGGAGTGAAGTTTCCCTGCCGCCTCCAGCGAGCCCCTCCCTTAGGTCCCGGGGTCGCTCAGTTAGCGCGGGGGTCCACCCCACCGCGGGTGCGAAGCCGCGAACTACATTTCCCGGCGGGCCGTGCAGGCCGGGCGCCTGCGCATTGGGAGGGAGGGTCGGGCCGGCCGAGCTCCCGCGCTACCCGGGCGCGCCGGGCGTCTCGTGCCGGGGAGGGGGGGTGGTGTCGGCGATGGCCACGGGCAACGGGGGCTCGGCGAGAGGCGGCGAGGGGGCGGCCGCCGCGGCCATGCCGCCCCCGCCCCCCGTGTCCCCTCCCGCCCTCACGCCGGCGCCGGCCGAGGGGGAGGAGGCCCCGCCGCGCCCGTCCGAGGCGGGGGCGCCCGGCTGCTCGGGCTCGCGGCCCCCCGAGCTGGAGCCCGAGCGCAGCCTGGGCCGGCTGCGGGGCCGCTTCGAGGACGACGACGAGGAGTTGGAGGAGGACGAGGAGCTGGAGGAGGAAGAGGAGGAGGAGGAGGAGGAGATGAGCCACTTCTCGCTGAGGCTGGAAGGGGGGCGGCCGGACTCCGAGGACGAGGAGGAGGTGCTGGGGGGCGGCGGGGACGCGCGGCCCGCGGGGACCCGTGGGGACCGGCGCTGCGACCCCGCCGCTTAGTTCCTGCCCGCGGGTGTAGGGAAACTTCCTGCGCATCTCCTGGGCGGTCCCGCCGCGGGCTCTGTACCACCCTCCCCGAGGCTCCCGCGTGCCGCCCCGCAGGAGCGCACTTGGGTGGGGAGGATGAAGGTTTCCCTCCCGGGGGAAACAGTCCCACCCAGCCGGTGCCTCTTGGAAGAGCGATCTGTGTTCTTTTCTTTTCTTTCCTTTCCTTTTTTCTTTTCTTTTCTTTCTCTGGTTTGGGCGGGGGGCGCGCGCGCACGCATCGGTGCCCATTCGGCTTGCTCCTGGCTCTATGCACCGGGGTCGCTCCTGGTGGGGCTCGCGGGGGGACCCCCCCCCCCCCAGGGCGTGATCTAGTAACTCCGGGTAGCCGCGTGCACGGCAGGCGTCCTGCCCGGCTGTGCTCATTTCTGCGTCTCGGCCGCCCCTAGTTTGTTCTTCTCTAACGTGGTGGCTTGTAACTTAGGTAAAGCGGGGCCGGAGCGATAGTAGAACGCGCGGGCCGTTGGTCCTGCACGCGGCTGACTCGGGTTCCATCTCCGACACTTCCTAGGCTTCCCCCCCCGCCCCCGCCCCAGATCCTGCCAGGAGGAAGCCCAGAGCACCGCCGGGTGTGGCTCCCCAAACCAAAATAAATAACGTACATCGCTTAGCCACAGTTGTCTTAACATCAACATTGGGAAAGTTTTCCGGGCTTTTTAATTTATAAAGATGCTTTTCATGTGGCAGTGTTGTTTGTTTGCTTGGAGGGCCACACCCGGCGATGCTCAGGGGTTATTCCTGGCACGGCACTCAAGAATCACTCCTGGCAGTGCTCAGGGGACCATTTGGGATGCGGAGGATCTAACCCCGCGTTGGGGCATGCGAGGAAAGTGCGCTACCCGCGGCAACCATCGCTTCCACCGCTTAGGCGCCCTGGCAATGTCTTTTTTTTTTTTTTTTCATTTTAAACGTAGTATTTGAAACTTTAGTTTACATTGTTATTTTTTTCTGTAACTTTCGAAACGTTAAAGGTACTATGTTTCTATGTTGCAAAGTACATTGCACTTCGTTATAATGCGAATTTGGGATTACAGGTTTAAAGAATTCAGGAGGACAAAGATTTGTTTTTTAAAGCTGTTTCCATTGCATTTCCAGCGTCTGATTAATCTCTCTGAGCTGACCCCGTACATCTTGTGTTCCATTTGCAAAGGTTACTTGATAGATGCGACCACCATTACAGAATGTCTTCATACCTGTAAGCATACTGCTCACATTTCTGCATTAACGTGACATTTTTTGAAATGTCTCACAGGCACCTAATTTGAACATTTGCTTTTTCAACAGTTTGTAAAAGCTGCATTGTAAGACATTTTTACTATAGCAACAGATGTCCAAAATGCAACATAGTAGTGCATCAGACTCAACCTCTTTATAACATAAGGTAAGAAAAAATATAAAAGTAAGATTTGTGTTTTATGTATTCTGCTTCTCTGAAAGTCTGAAGTTGAATAGCTGGGAATCAATTCTTGACCTATCTAAAAGAAGAGAACTGCTCTACATCCTGGAAGGAAATTCAGAGAGTACTTAACTAGGGTTCCAGAGTGATAGTACAGTAAGCAGTACTTTTGTAGTGCTTGCTTGTATGTGGACTTGTGTGTGAACTCCTGAGCACCTTCAGGGTTTTTTTTTTTTTTTTGAGTCACACCTGGCAATGCACAGGGGTTACTCCTGGCTCCTCTGCACTCAGGAATTACCCCTGGCGGTGCTCAGGGAACCATATGGGATGCTGGGAATCGATCCCAGGTGGGCTGGGTGCGAGGCAAATGCCTTACCCGCTGTGCTATTGCTCCGGCCCCTCCCCCCCCAGGTATAATTCTTGAATGCAGAAATCCCTGAGCTTCCTTGGGTGTGGCCCAAATGACCCCTCTCCCCACCCCCCCATAAAAGAGTACTTGCTGTGTACCAGGCACCATAATATTTGCTAGGAATTGAACAAAAGGAAAACGGTACAGTCTTCTTTTTCTGAGGATTTGAATTTCTCCACTCAAGTTAATGAAGCTGATTTAAGCTTGCCATTTTTTAGTATATTTAAAATTCTATTTTATTTTTTTGGTTTTGGGCCACACCCAGTTTTGCTCAGGACTTATTCCTGGCTCAGCATTCAAAGATCACTCCTGGTGGCTCAGTCTGCTATAGGGGGTGTTAGGGATCAAACTTTGGTCAGCTATATGCAAGGCAAGCCCCTAATCCATGTACTATCTCTTTGGCTCCTAAAACTTTATTTTCTGAAAGTAAGATCTAGGGACCACAGCAGTAGAACAACGGATGGGGCGTTTGTCTTGCACGTGGTCGACCCAGGTTCAATTCCTGGCATCCCATATGGTCCCCTGGCACTGCCAGGAGTGATACCTGAGCGCAGAGCCAGGAGTAACCTCAGAGCATTTCTGGATGTGTCCCAAAAAGCAAAAAATAAATAAAAGTTAGTTCTAAACTTATCTTTGAAATAGGTCATTGTGGCTTGGTAATCAGATTTACATTTCTTGTTTAGTTTCCTTCAGGAAGAAAAATGCCTAAAAGTGGATTGTTTTCATTCAACAAATACTGTTATTTTACTACCTTTATAGAAGGGTGCTTTGCAGTGGAAGTTTAACATGCAATCTCTGCTCTCAAGATCCTTTTTTTTTGTTTGTTTTCATTTGGGGCCTCTCTCAGTTCAGGGCTCGGGAGTTGTACCTGGCAGTGCTCAGAGGACCATTTGTGGTGCCAAACCCAGGCCTCCTGCATACAGAGATTGCTCTCAGCTGGGTTGAGCTGTCTTTCCTTCCTATCAAAGCTTGCCTTCTGGGGCCAGAGATATAGTACAGCAGGCTAGGTGCTTACCTTGCATGTGGCTGACCTGGGTTCGATCCCTGGTACCCCAGTCCCATCAGAACTGATTCCCTGAGCCAAAAATAAGTCATGATCTCTACCTTGTGTGGCCCAAAAGCAAAAACAAACAAACAAACAACCCTTTTAAGGATATAAAACCAGTAGACATGGAACAATTTGGTGAACTGCTCAAGAGTCTGATTAGTTATAATTATGAATACATATTATTACTTAGGGTTCTCAGGTGAATTGTATCTTTGTGGTGCTAACCAAAAGTAACTCATTTTAAATGAGTTTTTTTAAAGCAGTAGTACAGCTGGTAGAGTATTTGCCTTGCCGACCTGGGTTCACCCCCCCAACATCCCATGTGAGTCCATGCAGGGGTAATTCCTGAGAGCCAGGAGTAAACCCTGAGCATTGCCTGGTGTGGCCCCAAAACAAAGAAAAAAAAATCAAGAAAAGTAATTAATTTCTGAGAAAGGAGATTATTTGTTTTATGGAGAGGATCACTAAATCAAAATTCATTTTTCTGAATTCTGAGGTCTTTTTCTTCATTTCCTTTTATTAGGTTGGACCGGCAGTTACAAGACATAGTGTACAAATTAGTGATCAATCTAGAGGAAAGTAAGTTTCTTTTATTACTAGCTGTGAATTACTATCTGCTGATTCCACTAGTAACCTTTGAAGTGTAATTTAGTCTGTGTTTTATCATTTTTTTAGGAGAAAAAAAGCAAATGCATGATTTCTATAAAGAAAGAGGTCTAGAAGTACCTAAACCTGGTAAGTTTTGGTGTGTATAAATATATACATATATCTCATAATGTTTTTGTAGATTAAAGATACTAATTTAATAAGAATTTACTCCCTTTGAGTACTTTTTGGTTCTAGCTGGTTATTTAATGATCCTCTCCTCCCTCCCCCAAATAAAAAGGTTAATCCAATTTAATTGTAAGAATTAAAGGGTAGAGGTTCTGGAACTAGATTGATTTTGATCTTGCTCTGCCAGTGTACTAGTTGTACGACTCTAGCAAATTACTTTGAGCAATGCAAAGCACTTAAAACGTGTCTGGAACACAGGAACTGCTGAAGTAGTTTTTGTGCTGATGGTAATGTCGTAGTACAGAACTTAGATTTGAATTTTAATACCGGTTCTTCCTCTTTCTTTAAGCTAATTTCCTAATTGCACTCTAGTGTTATTTCAGATTTGTTGTTTTGGGGCCACACCCGGTGGTGCTGGGGCCATTCCCACAGCTACTGCTTGAGCATCAAAGTCACATTCTCTTCACTTCACTCTTTGAGCCACCTCCCTACCATATTTTTTTTTCCCTTAGCTTTTTTGGGTCATACCTGGCAATGCACAGGGGTCACCCCTGGCTCATGCACTCAGGAATTCCTCCCAGCGGTGCTTGGGGGACCATGTAGGATGCTGGGAATCGAACCCGGCCGTGCGCAAGGCAAACGCCCTACCTGTTGGGCTATCACTCCAGCCCCCTTATTTTGTTTTTTGGTTTGTTTGTTTTGGGGGTACAGTCGGCGGTGCTCAGAGGTTACTCCTGGCACTGCTCTCAGGAAACCTGAGTTGACCAGAATGCAAGTGCCCTGCCCACTGTACTATCTCTCGCAGCCTTATCTTGGTTTCTTTATAGTTAAAAAAAAGTAGCTCATATCATGGGATTCATTGGGGGGTCCCCCCAGCCCCCCCCCACGCACACCTGGCCATGTTCAGGGGCTACTTCTGGCCCTTGGATCAGGAGTCACTCCTTGTCGTGCTCAGGTGGACCATATGCAGTGCTGGGGATCAAACCTACCTGCCCCTCCATGCAAGGCGAGTGCTTTAACCCTTATTCTATCTCTCCAGCCCCTAGCATGAGATTTAAATGAGATGATGCACATAAAGTGCTCAGCATGAGTCTCTGGCTTATAGTTCTGGCTATTAAAAATTATTTACAACAATTGCTGCTGTTAAGAGAATCTCTGTGGACTGAGAAACCAGCCTCATACTCTGCCCTCCACTAGGAATGGTCCCCAGACTTACTGAATGGATTTCACTAACAGATTGAAGTTATTCAAAATTGAGTGCTTTGCAGTGTTTGTTGTTGTTGTTCTTGTTGCTGCGGTTTATTTTTGTTTGATATTGGGGTATACCTGGCGACTCCTGGCTCTGTGCTTGGCATCACGTCTCGGGCTGAACCCAGGCCAGCATGCTGTCAGCCCCTTGGTTCCCACCATACAGTCTTTTCAGTTGTCAACACAGTCATATAATATCATAGTCGTCTGAAATTTTTATTCTAACTCAATTTTTTTTTTTGGGGGGTGGGGGCTTGTTGCTATCGAATAGCTGTTCCACAGCCAGTTCCGTCAAGCAAAGGAAGATCTAAGAAAGTCTTGGAATCAGTGTTTCGGATTCCACCTGAACTTGATATGTCTTTATTACTAGAGTTTATTGGGTGAGTACCTTGACCATCTACATCTTCACCTTAATATTATAATTAATAATATATATAGTTGTTATAACATATAAATAAATACTTTATATAATAAAGTTCTTTCTAAAATGCATGAGACTTTAGAACAGGTCTGAAGATAAAATGACCACTTTCATCTTCATCATTTGGCGTAAGATATATTATCATGCTTTGGCTGGAGAGATGGTTCTGTGGGTAGGGCTCTTGTCTTACATGTGACTGATCCAAGTTCAGTCCAGTGGCAGTGATTCCCTGAGCGCAGACCCAGGAGTAAGCCCTGAGTACAGTCGGATGTGGCCCAAAAAACTAAAAAAAAAAAAAATTTAATTATGCTTCCCTCAGTACCACCACAAAAGAAATAAACCATGTTAACTAAGCTGACACCGTAGCTGACTCTTCCTGCTCACTCCCCTTTCCCTTAGACATTAATGATGAGTCTCCTAAAAGTGGTGATGACATTTCTATTATTAACATTTCCCATGTATATAATCCTAAGCAATGTGTAACTATTTTTTTTTATTTTTAATTTTTTTATGTCTCAGACATTTTAATGTTATACTGTTTTCCAACTTAGTTTTTCACTCAATATTACGGGTTTCATCCATCTTGATTTTGGGGTATTTTTGTTTGGTTTTGGTTTTGGCCAGACCTGGCGATACTCAGGTCTTACCCCTGGCTCTATTCTCAGGAATTGCTCCTGGAGGTGCTTGGGGGACCATATGGGATACCGGAGATCGAACCCACGTTGGCAGGTGTGCAAAACAAACGCCCTTCCCACTATACTATCATTCTGGCCCCTGGGTTTCATCCGTTTTGAATTTATAGCATTCATTCTCATCATTGATAGATATAATATATATCATATTAAAATTGCCTAAAATACCTTCTACTGAATATTTAGGTTTCTAATTTAAGTTTTATAAACTATCTCCTTGTATATACCTGAGATCATTCTCAAAGAACATAATATATGAGTCTTGGGGCTGGAATGATAGTCCAGTGAGGAAAGCATTTGCCTTGCACGTGGCCAACCTAGGTTCGATCCCCGGCATCGCGTATGAGCCCCTGAGCACTGCCTGGAGTAATTCCTGAGTGCAGAGCCACAAGTCACCCCTGAGCATCGCTGTGTGTGACTCCAGAAAAAAAAAAAGAAAAGAACATAAATATGAGTCTTAAGATATGTTTGTTTTGGGCCAGAGCAATAGTACAGCAGGTAGGGTGTTTGCCTTGCACGCAGCTGACCCAGGTTCGATCCCCAGCATCCCATATGGCCCCCCCAAGCACCACCAGGAGTAATTCCTGAGTCCAGAGCCAGGAGTAGCCCCTAAGTAGCCCCTGAGCATTGCTGGATGTGATCACCTCCCCCCCCCAAAAAAAAAAAAGATATTTGTCTTCAACAACTTCATTGAATTTTGCCCTATTTTTTTTTTCTTTTTGGGTCATATGCACAGGGGTTACTCCTGGCTCTGCACTCAGGAATTACCCCTGGCCGTGCTCAGGGGACCATATGGGATGCTGGGAATCGAACCCAGGTTGGCTGCGTGCAAGGCGAACGCCCTACCCGCTGTGCTATTGCTCCAGCCCCGAATTTTGCCATATTTTCTCGAGTAGTTGGGTGAATTTTCAAATTCATATAAACCCCTTCAAGCACTGGAGCGTATGGTGTATGTAAGTTATACTGCAGCATTAAGTAAGTTATCCTCAGTAGTCAGTGTTACACTATTTTTTGTTTGTTTGGAGGCCATGCTCTACAGTGTTTTTGGCCATTCTGCCCTAGGTATGGTGCTTGGGGTCACTCCCAGCCTAGTGCTCAGAAGACCATATGGTCTCCAGGCTTGAATCTGGGGTCCAGCATGACAAGCATGTGCTTAAGCCCTTAGAGTCATCTCTTCCGCTCTCAAACTCCCTTTTGGGTTTGGGGGCCATACCAAACACTGGTGGTGCTCAAGGGCTGCTTTTGGCTTCGTGCTTAGGAGTGACCCTGCGCGTTGCTGGGAGAACCATATATGGGATCTAGACCAATTCTATGATGGCAGCATTGCAAGACAAGCACCTTAACCCCGGTACTATCTCTGTTCCCTTCCTGGGAAAGTCCAGATTTTAGGTTTTATGTCACTGATCATTTTTCAGTTTGGTTTTGTTTTTTGGGCCACGCCCAGTATTGGTGCTGAGGGGCTATGCCCAGCACAGGTAGTGCTCACTGTCAGGGACCAATCCTAGTCCTCCCACATGCAATGCATAAACTCAGCCGTTTGAGCACTCTTTCTAGAAGCTGATGACTATTTTTCTTCTCAGTCATTTCCTCCTCCTGGCCTCTTCAATGCTCAAGCGGGCACCAGTAACATCTCCATTGTGAGACTTGTTGTTACTGTTTTTGGCATATCCAATACGCCACGGGGAGCTTGCCAGGCTCTGCCATGCGGGCGGGTTACTCTCGGCAGCTTGCCCGGCTCTCTGAGAGGGATGGAGGAATCAATCCGGGTTGGCTGCATGCAAGGCAAACACCCTACCTGCTGCTATCGCTCCAGCCCTTGTTCTAAGGTAATTTAAAAAAAAAAAAAGAGAGACTTGCAAAACAGGCCTTACTTTTACTTTTCATGATATTAGCACAGTGGGTAGGGCGTTTGCCTTGCATGCGGCCGATACAGCCGACCCGAGTTCGATTCCTCCACCCCTCTCGGAGAGCCCAGCAAGCTACCGAGAGTATCTCGCCCGCACGCAAAGTCTAGCAGGCTCCCCATGACATATTTGATATGCCAAACACAGTAACAAGTCTCACAATGTTACTGGGCCCGCTCGAGCAAATCAATGAACAATGGGAGGACAGTGACTGTTTGATTTTAATTTCTAATCAAAAGTTGAAATGTATATTTGTTAAAAAGCATTTTTGGGAGATGTAGCTTTTACCACCAGTGCACAGTAGGAACTAAGCATTTTCAGTAACATCTTGGAGAGTGCAGGAATCTATTGTGGACTTACTCTTGGCTCTGTGCTCAGAGATTTTGTCTGTTATAATGTGAAAATAGGGATGTTTATATACTTTCGTGTGTTTATTTTTTATATACTAAACTTTTTAGCACTTTTTTAATCCTTAATGGCTACAAAGTACTGAAATACAGGATGAAACTGCTATGCCTTACCAGTAGGTGGCAGAAATGTCAATTAGCTTTGTTTGTTTCCTGAAGGGTTAGGACCTTTTGTAAAATTAAATGGATGTTCCTTAAATATTTATATTGATGTTTTCTTTTGTTAAGTGATTAACCATATGAAGTATCTTATTAATTTTGCTCTCGTTTTTCAGTGCTAATGAAGGCACGGGACATTTCAAGGTATTTTAACTTTATATTTCTCATTCATATCACAAAAGGATTCTGTTGGACATGAGTTTGCCAGATTATTAATCACTTGGAAGTAGGCTTTAATATGATCATGTTTTTAATAAGTGAAAGTTGCTGAAATAGGAGATAAATTGATTCATATTCTTCTGTGACAGGTTTATAAAGAAAAGACCTAAGTAGAAATTTGTTAATAATTCAGGACAGTGGCCTAAGAAAAAAAATACATGTGATTTTTAAAAATTTTTATATGATGCCAGGGAACAAGCCCGGGGCCTGCTACATCTGAGACTTGTGCTCCATCCCTGAGCCAGTGAGATACTTGTTTTTTTGGGGTGGGGGTGGGGGTTAACCTGCCAGTTCTTAGAGGCTGCTCCTGACCCTGTGCTCAAGGATTGCTCCTGGCACTGCTTGGGGGACCATATGCAGTGTTAGAAACTGAACCAGGGCTGGTTGCGTGCAAGACAAGCATCCTAGCTCCTGTCCTGTCTTTCTGGCCCCCTCTTTTATGGGGAGTGGGGGGGTGGGATTGGGCCACACACAGGTATTAGGGGCTTTTCCCGGCTCTGTGCTTAGGAGTGACCCTGGCAGTGCATGGGGGACCATTTGTGGTGCCCAGGATTAGAACTGAGGTCAGTGGGGTACAAGACATATTTCAACCCCTGTGCTAACTCTCTGGCCCCATACATTTTTCATTTTCATTTGGATGGGGGGGGGGTCACTCAGCTGTACCCTGGGGCTGTTCCTGCTTTTGTACTTAGGCGTTGCATTGCTGCAGTGTTCAGGGTGCAGTGTCATGCCAGGGGTTGAATCAGGGTTCCAGGTATGGCTACATGCAAGGCACTGCCTTAACCCTGTGCTATCTCTTCAGTTTCTGTAACAATCTTGTACGTTTATCATTTTTTTTTTTTTTTTTGCTTTTTGGGTCACACCAGGCGTTGCACAGGGGTTACTCCTGGCTCTGCACTCAGGAATCACTCCTGGCAGTGCTCAGGGGACCATATGGGATGCTGGGAATTGAACCCGGGTCAGCCGCGTGCAAGGCAAACTCCCTGCCTGCTGTGCTATCGCTCCAGCCCCTATAATTTTCTTTTCTAAAGATTGATACAGAATCCAAATAAAGATCACACATTATAGGTAGATATTAGCTTTATAATTCTGTATATTTTTCCTTTTTTTTTCTTTTTTGCAGTTCATAAAATGGAATTGTTTATAGTTTCTTACAGATTGGGCTTAGCTGTTGCATCTTTAGTGTTATTTAACATGTCCTTTTTTTTACTTTTTTAATTGAATCACTGTAAGATAAACTCTTAGAAATATTGTTGTTTGTTTTGTTTCATTTTGGGGCAACACCCAGTGATATTCACTCCTGACTCTGTGCTCAAGGATCACTCCTGGCTGGTTCAGGGAACCATGTGTGAACCATGTGTGCCAGGGATCAAACCTGGCTTGACAACATGCAAGGCAAATGCCCTGCCATGTATACTACCACTCCGGCCCCAAATCTTGTTACTTGTGAGACTGGGATATGGACGCCAAGAATGACCATGTGAAAATCCAACCTTTGAGGAGCCGGAGTGATAGTGTAGCAGTAGCCGCCCTGGGTTCTGTCTCTGGCATCCCATATGGTCCCCAAGCATCACCAGGGGTGATTTTTGAACACAAAGCCAATAGTAACCCATGGGCACCACTGGGTGTGGCCCAAAAAGCCAACCAAACCAAACCAAACGATTCCTACCTTTGAAAGACAAGACCAGTTCTGTTCTTTTCTGCTTTATAGGCCATACCTGGAAGTGCTCGGGCTGGAGTGATAGCACAGTGGAAGGGCATTTCCCTTGTACGCAGCCGGCCCGGCCGACCCGGGTTTGATTCCTCCACCCCTCTCGGAGAGCCCGGCAAGCTACTGAGAGTATCTTGCCCGCCTGGCAAAGTTACCAGTGACATTTTCGAAATGCCAAACACAGTAACAACAAGTCTCACAATGGAGACGTTACTGGGTCTGCTCAAGCAAATAGATGAACAACGGGAGGACAGTCCTACAGTGCTACCCAGAACTGCTAGAGCTCACGCCCAGAGGTGTTGGGAGTTGGACTGGGGGCTCCCCCATGCAAAGCTCTTGCTCTGGCACTTTGTGTTGTCTTCGGATACAGGTTTCATTTCTTAATTCTGTTCTGTACGTTATTGAGTGCTAGCTAACTTGGATTAGCTTTTACAGAGATAGAGAGTTCCCAAGAATTTAGACAGTGGAGCTCTATAATGAGCATAAATAGAGCTTAGCCTGTATAAACCCTCTTGGTAGCCTTCCTGGGCTTCCTCGCCTGCTAATGCTAGACAAATATTCTTCTGGGTTTCCTAAAAGTTTCCCGTGTTCTTTGATACAGTTTTGGGGCCACACCTGGTGGGGTTCAGGGCTTATTCCCGGTCTCTGCCAAGGGATCACTCCTGGCAGCTCAGGGGAGCCTAAGCGGTACCAGGAACCAAACTCTGGTCAAGTCACATCCACTTTTCTGCTTAAAAAAGAAATCTCTTTATTATGGGCATTTTTCAGTTAATATGAAAATAGAATAGTAACACAAATTGCCATGTATACGTCACTCAGCTCCAGCAGCTACCAACTCATGGTCATGCTCTTCATCTGTATTTTAATATTTGTCCTCCCATTTAACTTTGAAGCATATCCCAGACTGTGTATAATTTTATCAATAAATTTATTTCTATAAAGATAGTAGCTTTTTATAGATGTAATAGTGAGGCTCGTATTTTAAAAATGAATGTAATTTACTAATCAAATATCTGTATATTTCTTAGTTTGCCTCATAGGTTTAAATCAGGATTCAGGGACCAGAGCAATAATAAAGTGATTAGGTACTTGCCTTGCACGCAGCTGACCCAAGTTTGATCCCTGGCGTCCCATGTGGTCCCCCAAGCCCGCCAGAAGTGATTTCTGAGTGCATACCCAGGAGTAAGCCCTGAGCACTGCTGGGTATGATCCCCAAACCCGAGCAAAACAGAATAAATTGGGATTCAGATGAGAAACATACATTGTAATTAAATAGATCTTACATTTATAGCCCTTTCGTGTTTTTCCATTTTTCAGTTGAAGAAAGTATTTTTAAAACACATTTTACCTTGGGTTTTCTCTCTCTCCCAGTGAACCTAATTCTAAGCTTTATGTTAAGCTTTATCATGTATTAAATCATTAAGACTATAGGGATATTAAAATATCTTTTCTATAGGATTTGCCTTAAGCTTTATGCATTATATATACATTTTTTTAACCTAAAATTGGTTTTCTCTCTCTCTCTTTTTTTATTTTTTTTTGTAGCCATTGGAAAAGAAGTTTGTCCGAGTTTCAGGAGAAGCAACTATCGGGCATGTAGAAAAATTCCTCAGAAGGAAAATGGGTCTTGATCCAGCTTGTCAGGTAGTGACATTCATATGAAAGAATAAGCAATGCTGTCAGAAATTACCTTTAGCACATTGAAGTGTCATCTCTAGAATTTAAGCTGGCCAGAGAGAGTCCAGTAGTTAGAGGAACTTGCCTTGCATGTATCCAGCCTGGATTTGGTCCCGGCAGCACATAGAGTCAGTCCCTGTGGACCACCAGGAGGGGTTCCTGAGCAGAGTCGGGGTAAGCCCTGAGCACATCCAGGTGTGGGTTATGGACCTACCCTGCCCTTCACCATGTCATCCACCAAAAAAGACCCCAAATATAATTTCAGGCAATGCCTTCAGTTTTATAATATTAGTAGACAGTATAAATGCTAATTGAATATTGTACAGGGTGATTCCCACCCCAACTTTAATAATATTTGATGTACTGTATCGTGCTGGTGTGATAGTATGTGGGCAGGGCGTTTGCCTTGCACTCGGCTGACCTGCATGCAGTCCCTGGTGTCCCTTATGGTCCCCTAAGCACACCAGGTGTGGCCCAGTAACAGAGGCAGGGGGAGGGGAAGTGAGGGAGAGGCTGAGGGTATGAGCTCTAAGGGTTTTGTGTTATGGGACTCTCCGGCAGTGCTCGGTGAGTAAGGGAAAGCTTCTGGAGCCGGCTCAGGGGTAGGGGCACAAGCCTTGCATGTAAGGAACCTCAAACAGATGCCTGGAATTCCATGCCGTGCCCCCTTCAGCAGTGCTGGGTGCAGACCTGGTGACCCCAAGTACTGCTGGGCCCAAGTACCACCTTGGCTGAATCCCAAGCATTAAATGGTCCAGTCCTTTTGGCAAAGTATTGGCCAAAAGGACTGGCCCCTGGATCCCCAAGCAGTGTTTGAGGGGCTCCCCCAAAAAACAAATAAATCATTATAATACCCCTTTATTAATTTTATTATATGCTCGTTTTTTGAATGTACTTTCTGGGCACCTGGAGAGATAGTACAGGGCTTAAGGCACTTGTCTTGCATAAAGCAAACTCCTCTTGGATCCGCGGAACCCCAGCTGGTCCCTGAGGACCTCCAAGAGTAACCCCTGAACACAGAGCGAGGAGTAAGCCTGAGCACTGAGAGTTGTGCCCCAACACCCGCCAAAGCAAACGTACTTTCCCAGGGAGTAGTCCGCTAGCAGCACCGGGTATGGTCCATAAACCAATGAACAGACAAAAAATGTACTTCCCTATGCCTTGCCTTTTTATGTGGTATATGTTAAATGTAATTTTACTTGTTTGTAAAATCTTTCTTACTTAATATGCAAATAGGATAGACAAATCCACTGTGGAAAGAGTTGGAGTGATTTTTCTTTCCCCTCACCCCCACCCTACCCCCTGGGGGCCACACCTGGCAGTGCTCCTGGTTCTGAGACCACAGGGGATTAAGACAGGGATTAAACCTGGGTTGGCTGGATTGCAAGCCCCGTTGCCCAGCTCCCTAGTTTTCCCTAAGCTTTTCCTAGGACTTTCTGAAGCAGGAAAGCAATCTGATGCGCTCATTCCCCCAGGTTGATATCATCTGCGGTGATCACTTGCTGGAGCGGTTTCAGACTCTCAGGGAAATTCGGCGCGCCATTGGTGATGCAGCAATGCAGGTGCGTTTGGCTTTCTTAGGCCTGTGTTCCTTTTTTTTTTTTTTTTTTTTTGCTTTTCGGTCACACCCGGCAATGCTCAGGGGTTACTCCTGGCTTTGCACTCAGGAATCACTCCTGGCGGTGCTCAGTGGACCATATGGGATGCTGGGAATCGAACCTGGGTCATTCGCGTGCAAGGCAAACACCCTACCCGCTGTACTATCGCTCCAGCCCAGGCCTGTGTTCCTTAATGAGGCAAAAGGGTTTCTGAGGTTGGAAAGGCAGTACAGGGGTTCAGGGGCATGCTTTGCATGCAACTGACCCCAGTTGGATCTTTGCAACTCATGGCCCCCTGAATAATCTCTGGGTACAGGCCTGGAGGCATCAAGTACCACTGGAGGGGCGCTGGGTTTCCTGAGCACCAGTTGGGAGTGCTCACCCCCTAATAAAAAGAGTTTTGTATTGCCTATAAATAGTAACGAGAAGTAAAATTTGTTGAATTCTTACTGCTTGTCAGACACTGTTCTAAATGGTCTGAATGATTAGTACTTTGATTGCTTATAACATATAAGACAGGTATTATTTGCCATTTTAAAGAAAAGGAAACCAAGATTTATATAATTTGCTCAGTGTGAGTTAGTGGACGAGCCTGGGTTCAGACCCTAGGCAATCTGATTGTAAAGGCCTTGTCCTTTTTCTCGAATGGCGCAGTAGCATTTTGAGATTGATTTGGCAAATATATCTATGAGGACATTTCGTTTCTCTCTCTCTTTTGGCCAGGGGGAGGGGTGGAGGGGGGTGGGCGTGGGGTGCACACCTGACAGGGCTCAGCAGCTACTCCTGGCTCTGCTCAGGAGTCGCTCCTGGTGGTGCTTGGGGATCATATGGGATGCCAGGGGTCAAACCCAGGTCGACTGCACATGAGCACCCTCCCCACCATACTATCGCTCTGGCCCCTTCATTTCTCATTTTTGTGGTGCCAGGGGCTGACTCCAGGCCTTATACGTATGAGGCATGTGCTCTCTCTGTGGTTAAGCTGCTTTGTAGAAGCTTTTCTTATTAATTTATTTTTCGTTTGGGGTCCATCCCCAACAGTGATACGGGATCTACTTGGGGACCTATATAGGGTGCCAGGGGTCAAACTTGCTTCAGCCACATGCGAGGCAAGTGCCTTACCAGATGTATTCCGATGTATTATCTCTGTAGCCCCAAAGCATTATTTTCATTTGTTTGGTTTTGGGACTACAATCAGTGTACTCAAGGCTTACTCCTGGCTCTGTGCTCAGGGATCACTCCTGTTGGGACTCAGGAGACCAAATGTGGTGATGGGGTTTAAATCTGGGTTGGGTGCATTCAAAGCAAGCACCTTATCAAGTGTCTTGCTTTACTTATTTTTTTTGTGGAGGAGAGGGTTCTCCAGGTCATGTTCAGAGGGCATGCAGCAGGGCTCCTGCATGCTTTGCATATGCTTCAGCCCTTTGAGCTACCTCCGTGATGCTCAAGGGGAAACCTTGAAGCCCAGAGGAATAATATACAGACTTAGAGCACCTGCATAGCACAAGCTAAAATCCCTGGTCTCTCACATGCACCGAGCAAGATCTTCGTTCTCTTGTCAGAGCTGGCACTCTGCTCCATGCAGTCCCTGGCACCACTGGGTATTTCTGCCTGCACCACAGCAGGATATATGTGGACACCACAGAAAGGGGGTGGGACCCCCAGAGAACTCCACAACTAAAAGCCTGTGCGCTTATAGCAGGAAGTGCAACCTCTGCTATCAAGTCAAACCCAAGAAATCAGACAGATCAGAAAGACTCAGGAGTATGTGAAGTCATTTTGTCGGGTTACGTTACCCTCCATACTGAGGACATGGCAGAGTTTTGGCTCTTCGATTGTTTTCGTGTTTGAGTCACACCCGGCAATGCTCAATGACCACTCCTGGCGCTGCGCTCAGGAGGCCATGTGGGATGCTGGGGATTGAACTTAAGTCAGCCACATGTAAGACAAAAGCTTCTTAATATTGACTCTGGGTAGCAAAAAAGAGTTTGATTGTATTGAACAATCTTAACGAAGTAAGATTATGGTGCATTTTAGACTGTCATTAAAAAGTGTCCCAAGATTGTCTTAAAACCTTAGTGAGGGGGCTAGAGAAATAAGAGTGGAGTTCAATGCTTGCCTTGCCTGTGGCCAACCCTGGTTTAATCCCAGCACCACCCTCAGTGACTCTTGAGCACTGCTGGGTGTTAACCAATCCTCTGACCCACCCTTCAGAAAATAGAGACCTTTAGGGAGGAGGCAGGGATGTGGTTCAATTGTTACGCATATTCCTTGCAAGATTTGGTTCCGGTTTGGCTCCAACCCTACATGGCCTTCTGAATACCACGATGAGTGACCCGTGGACAGCAACACCCAGAAGAATAGCATGAGGGAGCCAGGAGATAGAATGATTTTTTTTTTTTTGCTTTTTTTTGAGGGTCACACCCGACAATGCTCAGGGGTTACTCCTGGTTCATGCACTCAGGAACTACTCCTGGCCATGCTCAGGGGACCATATGGGATGCTGGGGATCGAACCCCGGGTCGGGCGGCGTGCAAGGCAAACAGCCTACCCGCTGTGCTATCACTCCAGCCCCTAGAATGACTTTTAAATAAAAAAGAAATCTCTCATCAATTTTGGATTAGGAAAAATGAACCAGCTTTGGCTTGGTTATTTATAGAACTGACTTTGAATAATTGCATCTGTGTACCTTTTCAGGACGGCCTCCTGGTTCTTCATTATGGGCTTGTGGTTTCTCCTCTGAAAATTACTTGAAGAAAATTACTTGAAGATTCTAAGAGTATGAGGCAGGGAACAAAATAAGGCAACTTTCGCAGGATTGCACGTCACCAAAGAACTCCATGAAACATGTAATGGCTACCACTTAGTGCTGTACAAGACAAACAGGATCATCCTCAGCGCCAAGAATTAGAGCATTTAAAAATGCAACTTGGAATGATGAAATGCATCTGACTTTAACTAGAGACTGTATATTAAAAACATTCTTAGCTCAGGGGAAGTTTTCAAAGCATTGAATTTTTAATTCCTTATGATTTCAAACACTTTGACACTGATTTTGCTTCCTGATCTTTGAAGCAAATTGGTTACTGTGCTTTGAGCCAAGGCCCTTTCGAGTTAGGGTTCTGCTCTCTAATCCCGCACTTGGGAAGTTATTCTTTTGGGAAAGAAGGTTGCTTTTGAACTGAATATTCTGAGCCAGTCTTGGTTAAACTACAGAGTGTATCTCCCAGAGACCATGACTTAGGGCTACTTTTATATGTTGCCATCATATTTTAAACCTGTATGTCTGTTCTTTTTAGATTCCAACAACACTACTGAAGAAATTTTACTCACTTGTAAACAGAATGAATGATCATTCTGTCTCTCTAGCCTTCAGCTTCAGAATGACTTCTCTAACATCTCTTACAAAACAGGGGTGCTCTTCAGAAAATTTATTTTGTCCTTTGAATGTTAATTTGATTATCATTCATCCTATTCGCATACATACAATGATTACCTTGTAATGACACTGCTTCTGAAAGTAATTTTTAAGATACTGAATGAATTTGAGAAGTTTACCTAATACCTATTCATGGTTTCTTCAATAAGAAATTTAATGTTCATTTTCCCAGTACTTTGTCGGAGAGATAAAAATTCTGGATGGAGACTGGGACTAGAGCTCAGTTGCCCTGTGTGTGTCGGGGGCCTGAGACTCGGGATTCAGTCCCTGGCATCTCACACACACAGATTCGAGTGATTAAGTATTTACATGCATGCAAAGGCTTCAGTTTTAAACATTGTTTTGCCTTCAGTTAGCATTGTGTTGCTTTCAAAAATGAAATCCATTGTTGACCCTATGTTGCTGCAAAATTTCTAAGTCTGCATAGAAAGAATCACAATTAGACAAGGATTGACAGTTGTTAAAAAATTTGTGAATTATATATAAATCTCTTAACATTTAATGAAATTTTAAAATAAAAGTTTATTTTAACCTACATTTAAATGTTTGTGTTTATTGTGAGCTTATATAAAAAAAGTAACCAAAATGGAGCAAAGTATCTGAATCAAAGTTAATGTTTGTCATCAGTTGTTTCTGATTTTTTTTTTTTCAGGACACATCATTGCACAGGGTTTACTCCTGACTCTGTGTTCCAGGATTACTCCTGGCAATGCTTGGGGAACTATATGAAATGCTGGATATTAAGCTTCTCTCAGACACCTACAAGGCGAGCACGCCCTACCCACTGTACTATCACTCTGGACCCTTATAATGTGTTTCACACAACTTAATATTGTTGACATGTGGTCAGGGGACCCCAAGACTATCCCCAGATTTAAGTATTCACTGGGAGGATCATGGAACCCAGAAGAGCTATACACTTATAGTGTATTACTATAAAAGGATACTAGTCAAAATCAGCAAAAGGAAAAGATCCATCCAGCTAGGCACATGCTCTCCATGGGCCGGTCCCAGTGGGGAAGCTGAGACTGTTCAGTTCCCAACACCGACATGCCACATTGCCAAGTGTTGCCAACCATGAACGCTCATATGAGCCCAGCGTTCTTAGGTTTTATTGGGGGTCAGTAATAGAAGCAAACCAGTACATGCGTAATTGACAGCTCAGCCACTGAGGCCCCATCCTACTGGGCTTACAAAAACAGATGCTGACTCATGCTGGTAGCCTCGTAAACTACCTGATATGCCTGCAAAAAAACATGGAGCAGGGTAGTCCAAGGACTCTGAAATTAGATGATCATAGGAGAATATTTTTAGTAGATTATTATTTGGTAAGACTACTACAATAAGGAAGTCAAAGTAATTTCTTTTCGTTAGGCATTGTGTGGATAAAATTAAAACTAAGGAAGGGTGGGTGGTCTACCTTCAGTAACTTACAGCCTAACTGAAATTTCAGGCTCTTGGCTGTGCCTACACCCATCCAACCCAGGTTTCACTCCTTACACTGCATTCAATTCTCTGAACACTAGGAGTAAGGAATGAACACAGTCAGTTGCCCTAAATCTTCACCTGCCAAGAAAAAGGTCTGGGAACTGTCTCAAAGGGCAGGAAGTGTATTCCTGGGTTTAGTCCCTAGCACCAGGTGGTCCTCCAATATCCCTGCCTGGGACAAGTCCTGAACACTGAGCAAGGAGCAAACCCAATGTACTATCAGGTATTGTCCCCAAACAAATGAAGAACTAAAAGAAATACCTGTTTGGCCTGGCAATACCACCAGGTAGCAAACTAAGAAGCTGATGGGCTGTTTTATCAGTTTACCACCCCCACCCCCCCCCCCCCCCGCAAACCAGGATATTCTTGGTATCTCTACATCAAGAGTTTTATATCATGGGAGTGAACTCTCCGGTGCTTCAGTGTCCGGTTCTGGCAGCATACATCAAAAGTATTAAGAGACGGAGGAGGCCCAGAAGCCTATGGAAGAAGAGCACATGTTGAGAAGTTGCTTCTGTTGAAGTGGAGACATGAAAAGTGAGAGGCAGGACATAGCTGTATTCAGAATAAGGGGCGGAAGGCTTGGTCATGGGAAAGCAAAGCAACAAATGACCCATCTTGTTGCTTTGGCTCAGTCTCGTCACCAACAGCCCTGCCGTATGTTTAGTTTTGTTGTAAGATCCAGGCTCCTTGGCTCAAAGAGATAGTACAGCAAGTAAAGTGCTTGCCTTGTCTGCAAACGACCCAGGTTCAGTACCCTGCACCACCTGTGGTTCCCTCTTTGCTGCCATGAGTGACCTCGAGTGTGGGAGCCAGGAGTCAGCCCCCCACGTGGCCAAATGTGGTTCCCACAAACAAAACCCCAAGAAGAGTAGATGAAGTGCAAATGCCAGAGCCTAACTTCAAAGGTGAAAGGAGAATCTGTCGGATGGATACAACTCGTGGGTTCCTATGAGTTTTTTGTTTTGACTGGGTTTTGCTTTAGCTGTCTCCACGGTGACACTAAGCAGAGATGCCCAGCAGGATGGCTGTCCTTTGGAACACTGTGCCCTTGGCAGCCCTTTGATGCCATTCCAATCATGGTTCTCTAATGAGTCTGCCTGTAGGTGCATGGTCTCCCTGTTCCCAACACCTCCCCTCCTGACTGAGTCAGAGTCCTCTTCTGAACTCCGAACTGCTACAGAACTTCCCCCAGTGTCCACAGTAATATCTCCATTGAGGTAGCTCAAAGTGCGAATGTGAATGTTTTGCATGCTGGAGGCCTGCGTTCGATCCCTAACACCGCATGAGCAATTAGAGCAATCCCTGAGCACTGATTGAGAAGCAGTCCCAGAGCACTTCTGGGTATGACCCAAACCCCATTCAAGAAAAAGAAGGAAAGAATAAAATTGGAGAAGGGAGGAAAGAAGGAAGGAAAAGTTCTCATAGTGTGACCTCTGTGATCATTCTGTCATCCTGGAAACCCCTATAGTTTAAGACTTGAGCAGTCAGTCATTCATACAGATGGCTCACTCTTTCCTTTGGACCAGAGAGAAGGTCTTGTTTATACCGTTGTTCAGGATGTTGTTTGCTTGAGGAATGAGTTGGATTACTGGCTGCTTTTCAGAAGTGGGCTGATGGGATCTAAACTTCATTACCTACAGAGATTAATAGTCCACTCGCAAATGAAATGCTACATTGATTCCCTAAAAGCCTGCCAAGCAGCTGCTTATGTGAATATTATGGTTTTATCTTTAGTGCATTTGGATTTTGTTCTGCTAGCATCTGTGGTTTTGTTGGTTTTGGTTTTGGGGCCACACCCAGCAGTGCTTAGGGCTTACTCCTGACTCTGACCTCAGGGATCACTCCTAGAGGTGCTGGGGGTATTGTTATGGAGTATCAGGGATCAAACCTGGGTCCGCCAAGAGCATGGCAAGCACCTTACCTTACTATCATTTCCGTCCTAGTGTGTTTGTGGTTTTGTAGGGATTCTTATTGTGACAGGCTGGAGCGATAGCACAGCGGTAGGGTGTTCGCCTTACAAGCGGCCAACATGGCCGACCCGAGTTCGATTCCTCCGCCCCTCTCGGAGAGCCCGGCAAGCTACCGAGAGTATTCGATATGCCAGACACAGTAACAACAAAGTCTCCAATGGAGACGTTACTGGGCCCGCTCGAGCAAATTGACGATTAAAGGGCCTTTACCTTTACCTTATTGTGACACTATTTTCACTTAAATGAGATTTTTTTCTTTCAAACATACTAAGAAAACTTTTTTATAAGATAAAAGCAAGTTAAACAAATATTTTGAATTGGAAAACAACGAAGATACAGTTTGCCAAGAACAGATACTCCCTTGTCGTCCCTCGAAAGACAGAGATAGTATAGCAAAATGGTTAAGGACTTCAAAGGGTTTTTGTTTGTTTTTTTTGTTCTGTTTTGGGAGTTATGCCCACTGTGTTCAGGGATTACTCCTGGCTCTGCACTCAAGGATCACTCCTGGTGATGCTCAGAGGACCAGTTGGGGTACCAGTGATTGAACTAGGGTTAACCATGAGCAAAGTAAGTGCCATACCCACTGTACTGTTGCTCTGGCCCCAGGTTCTGCATAGGCTTGACTCCAGCTTTGTTACCTGCAAGTAATGTGATGTGTATGTGTGTGTGTGATATAACTACTCTGAGTTTTAGCCTCTCCTCCTACTCCTCTTCCTTCTCCTCCCACTTCTTTCTTCACTTGTATTTGGGCCACACCCAGCAATGCTCAGGGCTTACTCCTAGCTCTTGCTAGGAATCACTCCTGGTGGGCTCAGTGGACCATATTAGGATGTCGGGGATCAAACTTGGGTCAGTCGTGTCTAAGGCAAATGCAGCTGCTAAGACTTTTCTTACCTGCACATAAGGACCACCATATTTATTTGATGCTGGAAGGGCACCCCAGGTGGTGCTCAGGAGCTATTCCCAGCTCTGTGCTTGTGGGACCAGGTGTGCTCAGGGACCATGTGGTACCAGAGATCAAGCTCAGGCCTTCCCCATGCAAAGGATGTGCTCATCCCTTTGAGAAATCTCTAATTAGCACCTTGGTGTTTAACTTTGATTTGTTAAGAGAATGTATGCACATGTAAAGCACTCACAACTGTGACTGACTTGGAGTCGAGTTTCAAATTCAGTTTCAAAACCTGAGCAGTCATTCTCCATGCTCAGGGGTCATATGCAGTGCCAGGGATTGGCCCATAGTTGACTGCATGCAGAGCAAGCACCTAAACCTCCGTATTCTCCAGCCTCAGATCCTTTCTAAAGACTATGAAGGTCCAATAATATTTTTTTAAAAAAATTGATGTGGGGGGCAGGGGCTGGAGAGAGAGTACAGTGAATGCCAGGTTTGCCTCACACACATCTAATCCGGGTTCAATCCTAGCACCCAATACAGTCTCCCAAGCCCCTCCTGGAATACTGCCTGAGCACAGACTCAGGAGTAAACCCTGAGCACAGGTTGGTGTAGCCCCCAAACCAAATCAAACCAAACCACAACAGTTGATGTTGAACGTGTATTTCCCCCTTTCTTCTCCCATGTACGGGTCTTCTCTTTCCTGCCTATCAGTAACAAAGAGAAGGGTGGGATATAGACTCTAAACTTGGCCTTAGTTCTGCATTCTAATTGTCCTCTGGGTGTTACTGTTTTTCCTTTGCAGACTGGATTGTGATTAGCCTATGGACAGTGCCAAAAGGGAGTTCTTGCTGAGCTCAAAGCCTGGCTTAAGATAAAGATGAGAGATTTTGTACCCACAGAGGAAATGAGACATCCTATATATCACATGTAAATCCTTACGTCAGGAAATTCGTGGGAGACACAGGTTACATTTCTTGCGTTTTTGCATTTATAGCATAGTAGATGAATCTTAATCAGTTCAATTTGTTTTTATAAGCACCTCTAAGGAAAATGAGGTCCTCCCTACCCCCCTGCACTGTAATTATCAGCAATTGACTAGAACCAGCTACTGGTTGTATTCTAAGACTCCAGGCTTTTAATGGTTCTGGTTACAGACCACTGAGCATTCTATAACCCCCAGGAGCAAGTGATAGATCTGGAAAAGGCTCACTCAGACTTCTGCAGAACAGAAACCACTTGTGTCCTCAAGGGAGAGTGGCCAGGTGGTGGTTTATAGTAATTAACCCAGCCTGGAGCCCTCATCCAGATCAATCTTCATTGTTCTTTGTTGTCTGAGTTTTTCTCCATTTTGTTTTCTTGGGAATTAGGAAAATACTGTGAAAACACGTATCTTTAAGTAGCTGTAGTATAAGTGCTTTATTATACTCTGTGTGTGTGTGTTTAATAGGATTGCAAGGAAGAATTTATACATTTTAGCTATTTAAGATCATCACCAACACCACCACATAGCTATGTCATGAAATATCCACTAAAAGGAAATCAAATCATCTTCTAAGAGCCGGATAGAGCAGTAGAGAAGCCTTCCGAGCTACATAGCAACCATCCTTTTCTTCCTTGGCTGGTATGCAGCAGGGCATGGTAATGTAATAAAAGCAGTCCTTTGTTTGGCTGGAGTCAGGGGGACTCACACCCCATTTGCAAATGGCAGATTCATGTGAGATATTTGCGAATAACAGAAGGCATGAAGTCATCACTTGAACCTGTTCATTACATTTGAACAGGCAGCAAAGTAATGTTGAATTTTATAGGGAAAAATAAAGCTTCCTATATGAGTTCTATTTTAAGGACCTATCAAGCTCAGCCTCAGTTATTTCCATTTTAAATGACTGCAGTTTCCCGTGTACCAGTTGGTTTTAAGGGGGGAGCGGGGGATGTATTCTTATGATTTAGATGTTTTTAAAGACCTCGGAGATTTTTGATAATGCAATAATAATATTAGCTGGAATTAGTGATAGTTTCTCATAAGCAAATTGCAGTTCAGCTTTTTTTCCTTTTGTTTGCCTCCAGGGAGGTTTTTTTTTTCTTTCCTTTTCCTAGCTCTGTCTTGAAATCAATACTTTGATTAGATCTGACTGAGGTTGTTCTAATGGAATTCTTCTGACTGGGGTTGACCTGGCGGGGGGGGGGGGGGGCCTGTACATTGGTGGGCTCAGCTGGAATAAAGGAATAGCAGACTTGCTGTGATTACACTTTTCTGATAGTTCCATAAATTCCCTACCAATGAATTTTAAAAATTTAAGTAACATATAAAAGTCATCTCTTTTTTTTTGCTTTTTGGGGTCATACCCGGCGATGCTCAGGGGTTACTCCTAGCTCTGCACTCAGGAATTACTCCTGGAGGTGCTCAGGGGATCATATGGGATGCTGGGAATCAAACCTGGGTCAGTAGCATGCAAGGCAAACACCCTACCCGCTGTGCTATCACTCCAGCCCCAGTAATCATTTTAAAAGTGAACAATGTTGGCCCAGAGAGATAGTAAAGGTGCTTTGCATGTGGATGGTCCCAAGTGGATTTCCAGTGCTGCATATGGTCCCTTGGAACAAACCCAGCAGTAGTCCTTAAGCATTTCCAGGTGTGACCCAAATCCCTGCCCCCTCTCCAGAATAAAGTGAACAATGATGGGCAGTGACCACATTTTTATTTGGTTTTGGGGCCAACCCAGTGGTGCTCAGTGCTTACTCCTGGCTTTGCATTCAGGGACCTCTGCTGACAGGGCTCAGGGGACCATATGGGGTGCCCAGGTCAGCCATGCTCTACCTGCTGTATTTGGCTTAAAGCACACCGCTACCACTTTTTATCTAGTTCCATGAAGACATTTCCATCACTCCAGAATAAAATATTCGCTGTTTTCACTGAATTGTCCCTTCTCTCCAGTTCTGGCACCTATCAAAAATTTTTTTGATTCAGTGATTTAGTTATTTTTTGTTGTTGTTTTGGAGCCATATCCCACAATACTCAGGGGTTACTCTTGGCTCTGCACTCAGGAATTACTCCCAGACCATATGGGATGCCAAGGATAAAACTCAGCTCGGCCGCATACAAGGCAAATGCCCTACCTGCTGTACTATTGCTCTGACCCTTCAGTGATGTAATTTTGATTTTTTTCAGTGAAGCAAAGTCGTTTTTATTTAAAGAAATTAGAGAAGTGTGAGAGGAAAGAGTGATACATGTTCAAAAGAGAACATGCGCTTTACCAGAATGAGAAAAGCTGTTTCAACAACCTTAAAATACATTTTTGAAAACATGTTAGGGACCAGAGAGAGTGAGTAGAGGGGTTAAGGTTGTTGCCTTGCATCCCCCTGACCCATCAAAATGCCTGATGGTCCCTGAGCACTGCCAGGGGTCACTACTGAGCACAGTGGGCACAGTGCTGAGAGGAGCCCCTACAAGATGCCAGGTATATTATTCTGGTAAAAGGGCAAGGCCTTTCTCAAAAAGATCTGTAATCCAAAAAAAATGGCACTGTTCAGAGATTATTTCTGGTGGTGCTTGGGGAGGCCATATGCGGTGCTAAAGATTGAACACATGTCATTTGCATACAAGGCATGGGTCATACCTGCTATACTCTCTCTCTGACCCTAATTCTTTGCTTATGGGGGCCACACCCAGTAGTACTCAGGGGACCACATGGTGTCTGGAATTAAACCTAGGCCACTGCCATGCAAAGCCTGTCCTCTAGCCATTTGAATTATCTTCTTGACTCTGAAGGGTTTATTCTGTACATTCTGTTCACTCATTCTCAGAAATGTTTGCCTGTGAAGCTAAATCATTGTGAGGCACAGATCCCATTCTCGGTCATTCCCCAGGCTCTGCCATCAACTGTGCACTTTGCTGTCTGAAACCAACTCACAAGGGTCCCAGGCTTTTGCAGGAGGGAAACTTTCCGAAGGGGGATGCATGGCACTGAGCACATAGGATTTCTGCGTCATCTGGGGAATCAGCCTTCCCACTGCACCAAAACAGTCATCTCTCTCCATCAAAACTCCTTGCACCAAAACAGTCATCTCTCTCCATCAAAACTCACTGCACCAAAACAGTCAGCTCTCTCCATCAAAACAATAGAAAAGACCACAGGACACAAATGATTTGGATGGGATTCATGTCATTTTAATTCCTATTTTTACTAACATTTTTTCAGTAAGTATTGGGAGGAAGGGCAAGAGATGGTAGAAGGAAAAGGGAGAGAAGTATATTTCAAGTTCCTTGGAGTATTGAAGCGTGTGCTAGGATAAGAAAAGTCGAGGAGGAGCGTGGCATCCTTATCCCCAGAGTGCTTTATGGAGATGGATGGCAGACACGGAGCAACGCTTTAGCTCGGACTGCTGGCAGAGAATGAACTATCAGACATTGTATGCTGGAAGGCCAGGCTCTGCAGCTGCTTCCAAACAGGATGGATGAGAAGCTGACCTCAGAGTCTGCTTCCTAGCACATGAGCAAGAGAACGCGTGTCCCTTCTCTGGGCTGTTTCTTCCCATCCACTGGGGAAGAGAGCACCCTGCTGGGGAGCTGCAGCAAACTGCTGCGAAAAATTCTTAATTTAAAAAAAATGAGACGACTATTTCTTTTTTCCTTTTCTTTTTTTTTTTTTTTTTCATATTTGCTGGTGGTGTTCATTGACCAGAAGTGAATAACGTTTGGGGTAGTAGCATTGTGTCCCAGTGATAAAATATAGCCCGCATTTTGTACTTTTAAAAGGCAGAGGAGAGTGAAAACAGACTGTCTTTAGGACCTAGACTAAGGGGAAAGGGGCATTTGGATACTGCAGCTAAGCTAATTCTGGACCATCACAATGAACTGACACAGATAAATGAGACCCTGACTTTTCCCATTCATACAAATACTCGCCATTTCTAGCTTTTACTACTCAATCTAAGGTTGCTGTGACCATAGCCTGGGATCAACTATTAATGAACTTCTAAAATTAAAGTCACAATGCTACATTTTTAGTAGTTTTCTAATTAAATGGGTTTTAAATAAGCTGAAAGTCTAAAATCCAGGGACTCTTCATTATTTCATTTATTGGGGCAACTATTAAAATTTACCACTGCCATTTTCTTACACCTACAGAATGAAATGGGTGGGGAGCAGTTTTACATGAATCTTAGAAATGGCCAACATGCATCTAATTTTACCCCCAGAGGGCTGAAGGGGAAATGTTCTTTTGAGAAAAATCTTAATGTGTTTGGAAGGCAAGGTTATTACCAGTTTGTTTCTTTCTCCTGATGGGGAGAAAAGGCTCTATGGAATTAACATACTATTGGTGGCAGGTTCCAGGAGAGTGACTTGGGGGAATATGGACCATTGTCTTATTTTTGGCAGTGATCGTATGTTGTAGGTGCCAAAAGTGAGATAATATCCTGGGATAATGGCTGTGGATAAGTGAATGGATACAGGTTTGACCTCAATACGCAGCAAATGACGATGATCACAGATTTAGCACCTTAGTTCGTACTTCCTCTGTACCTGAATCATCTATGCTGTGAAGCCTGAGCTTTAGGTGAGAAAGCTGGATTCTTAGAGAATTCCTCTAGGACTTCTTGCTCGAGGATTGCAGTGTGCTCCAACCTAAGGGATGGTTATCTGACTAGAGAAAGGATTTGATGCTAACTGTGAGACTGAAGCCTGGAAGACAGTGTATCGCTGTGACAGGTGTTTTGGTTTAGGAATAGGCTGTTTAACAAGTCAAGTGCATTATTACTATCCCCTCTGATGCGCGAAAAATTCTAAGCAACATAATTATATTTTTTGGCTCGAAAGGGTGCTTTCTTCGAGATTTGATTTCTCAATTTTCTTAGAAGATATTACTGTCTCCTCCAATATTTCTTCAAAACTTTCCTCTATCTGGGAGGTTTTCTTAGACACCTCCTTGGAAGCCTCCTCCTCCTCCTTCTTAAGGGATAGCCCAGTGGATGAGACCTTTGAGGATGTAGAACTAAGGACTCTGGGTGGGAGCAGGTAACTTGGGTTAGGAAGTGGGTTCAGACCCGAAATGCTGAATCCACTGGTGCTAAAACGTGTTTCTTCTCCTTCCAGCAGTTTCCTGTAAATTCAATAAAGGAAAAAGTCTCAGGAATATATGCAATTTTTCTTTTTTAATTAAAAAAATTTGCTTGCGTGTGCCCAGTAACATCTCCATCATGAGACTTGTTACTGTGTTTGGTATATCGAATACATCATGGGTAGCTTGCCAGGCTTTTGCTGTGAGGGCTAGACACTCTGGGTAGCTTGCCAGGCTCTCCAAGAGGGGCAGAGGAATCGAGCCTGGCTCGGCCAGGCCAGCTGCGTGCAAGGCAAACGCCCTACACACACATACTTACTTTTCACACATACTTACTTTTAGCACCTGCCGTGCTTCCACTGTCAAAGGAAAATTATTCTATTCACAAATTCACAGAGGAAGCACCAACAACTTTCCTTTGCCTGAGCCTGATCACACTCATGTCTGGCACTGAGAGTACAGAACTCTGAGAAGAAACTTTGCTAATTAATACATTTACTACACCAGGGATAAGGAGGGGCAAAGTCCACAAAGAAGGCAGCAACTGCCTGACTCCACTTGTTTCAGCGTAAAGAGGTAAAAATAAAGTGTAACCGGGGACTGGAGCAATAGCACAGTGGGTAGGGCGTTTGCCTTGCACGCGGCCGACCCAGGTTCGATTCCCAGTATCCCATATGATCCCCTGAGCACCGCCAGGAGTAATTCCTAAGAGCAGAGCCAGGAGTTAACCCCTGTGCATTGCCGGGTGTGACCCAAAAAGCAAAAAATAAAATAAAGTGAAACTAGCCACAAGGAAAAATGGTCAGTAAAGCCCTTTTTAGTTGTTAGTTTCAAACAGGCTCAAGTAGCATCATAAAAGAGTGACTCCAGGGGCTGGAGTGATAGTACAGCGGGTAGGGCGTTTTCCTTGCACATGGCCAACCCAGGTTCGATTCCCAGCATCCCATATGGTCCCGTGAGCCCTGCCAGGAGTGATTCCTGAGTGCATGAGCCAGGAGTAATCCCTGTGCATCACCAGGTATGACCCAAAAAGAAAAAAAAAAGAGTGACTCCAATACATTATTTCCCATAACCTTAATTATGGGGAATTATGAGGTAGATAGACTTCAGGTCTAGGAAGGTAGAGCTTGAATATAACTGAGTCAGGGGACAGAGAGGTGCAGGCACCTGGCAGACACCAGTGATGTCTTTTCTCACACCCTACCCTGCCCCCCTGTACCCATCAGAAATTCAACAGACTAGAAAAACACTTCTTTGTGCAGTACTGCCCTGGAGGACTGGTCTGCTTGAGGGAAAATGCCCCCTGAAGTACCTGTAGGCTGCAATCTCGATGTCAAGAGCCATTTTGACATTGAGCAAGTCCTGGTACTCCCGCAGGTGGCGCGCCATCTCACTCTTGGTGTTCCTCAGGTCGTTCTCCAGCTGCCCAATGCTGTCCTGAAAACAGACACATGGCACACCAGTTAGACCACACCGCTGGCGAGCATGGAGATTTCTAGGAGGGCTGGATTCTCAACTGTGAATACACGTTGAAACGTCGATCTAGTCCCCAACCCAAATGCCAGCTCACTCTAATGGCTGATTGGCAGCATCTGTACTTTTTTCCATCAAGGTCCACAGGAAATTTGGATGCATGGTGAGAATTAGTTATTTTTGGTTTATTTTTTATTCTTTTTTCCTTTTTATTGGGGATGATGGTGGTACACCTGCAATACTAAGGGGTTAATCCTGGCTCTGCACTTAGGAATTACTCCTGGCAATGCTCTTGGGGACCATATGGGATATTGAGGATCAAACTGGGTTGGCCGCATGCAAGGCAAGCACCTTACCTGCTGTACTATCACTTTGGCCCAATCAGTGAAAATTCTAAACTCAAATCAATGCCATATACTGAACTACTAATATTTGTCTCTTGCAGCTGCAAACTGAGCTTTTTTTTTTTCCTGAAGGGAGGCAATGCCTCAAGGGCTACCCCCAGATCAGGGCTTGAAGAGCCATATGGCACCAGGAATCCAACCCAGGTTTTCCATATGAAAAGTACGTGCTCAGTCCACTGGGCTAGTCTCCAGCCTCTTTGGTTGCAGTTTTGCTGATGTAAAAACACAGTGACTGGGATAACTCTTATGAAACAGCCACGCAGATAGGTTTCTGATAGGTTTCTATCAGAAGAAACCCTAAGGAAACAAACGCTGACAGGCACCCACACAGCCCCCATGTGGGAATGAGGACTGAAGCCATGTGACTGAATCCAGGGTTGCGTCATCACGGAGCTTCCAAACCAAGAGAATCTGCAGGAAAAATGAAAATGCACACCACCTACCTGCTCTATAAATATTGACAGATCACCACCAAGGAGAGATACAATTGTCTGATGGTCCAGAGCAAGGGATGATAAGCAGCGGGGAAAATACATCTTCTACTAGGCAGTGAGGGAAATATTCCAAACTCTGATGGGAGATCACAAGAGCTTAAAGGATTCTTAGCAAGAATTTTCTTTGTCCTTTTCGGGCCATACCTGGTGGTACTAGGAAGGCCTTACCAGGTGTGAGAGACTGAATCCAGTGTTTCTGCAATGAGCCCTCCTGTCCTTCGAGCCATCTCCCTGACCCTTACCAAGTCATTTTTCCTGACCTAGTGATAATTTGGGTCAGAGAGAGTGGAGCAGGGAGGGCGCTTCCCTTGCATGTAGCCAACCGGGTTTCGATCCTTGGCATCCCATATGGTCCCCTGAGCATCTTCAGGAGTAATTTCTGACTGCACAGCCAAGAACAATCCCTGAGCATCACTGGGTGCTACACCTGCCAACTCCCCTCCAAAAAATATTTTCTAGTGATGGATTATGGAAAAAGAATCTTTGTTGCCATGCTGAAGGCAAAGGGGCTAAAGTGAGTGCAAAAGGAGGACTTAATTCATTCTCCTACAAGAAGCAGGAGAATGTTATATAAAGGAAAGAGATTTTCATTAGTATCTTTGAGTTGCAATTTCTGCTCTGGCACAAATATCTAATATACCTCAGTCAGTTTTCTATATTATAGTTTGTTTAGTCACCTTGTTTGGAGGTTTACTTATTTTGGGACCACATCTAGGGATGTTCAGAGACTACTCCCAGCTCCGGCAGATGCACTAGCCCTTTGTGCTACTTCCCAAGCCCATTTCAGTAACTTTAAAACTTCCATTTCTGGACCAGAGCAAAAGTACAGCAGGGAGAGCTCTTGCCTTGTACTTGGCCAACCTGGGTTTGATCCTTGGCATCCCATAATGGTTTCCCCTGAGCCCACCAGGAGTGATTTCTGAGTACAGAGCCAGAAGTAAACCCTGAGCACTGTTAGCTGTGCTCCTATTGAAAAAAAAAAGACAACCTGATAAAAAAAAAAAAAGAAAACCCACTTCCATTTCGCATGTAGAAAATGGCAACATTTATTCTTTTTTTTGTGGTGTTCTGATATTCTCAAAGGCCTAAAACTTAATGTACCTCAAGTGATTGTTAAACTGGCAATAGGCATTAGAATAGTGCCTGGCATATAAGAAACTGCTTTTAAAATAATGTGGGTTTTCTGCGGAGACTACCACCCAAGCAGTGCTCAGGGATCATTCCTGTGGGGCTGGAGAGACTATATGTGGTGCCAAGAATCAAATCTGAATCAGCTGCATGTAAGGCACCTTACCCACTGCATTACCTCACTGGCCCCCAAATGTGAGTGGTTTTTATTATTGCTACTATTATACCATGTGATGCTCTACTCTCATGATAATAAGGCCAGGGGCTGGAGTGATAGCACAGTGGGTAGGGCGTTTGCCTTGCAAACGGCCAACCTGGATTGATTCCCAGCACTGCATATGGTCCCCTGAGCACTGTCGGGGTAATTCCTGAGTGCATAAGCCAGGAGTAACCCCTGAGCATAACCAGGTGTGACCCAAAAACCAAAAAAAAATTAATAATAATAATAAGGCCAAATTATGTGTGAGGCTGAGTTGAATCCTTGATACTGTTACTCCAGCACTATTTTTTAGGACTTTCTAAAGTGGTTACTTTGAATAAGGACATTGATTAAGCAACTTTCTCAGTCAGTAGGTTTATGATAATGATCAATTACTTTTTTATAATTCTGTGATGCCTTTTGTTTTTTAGGTCAAATGGGCTAGCCTCAGCTATTTTTACTCTAACTAGTCCCAAGGACTACATGAATTAAATTCATGTAATTAATGCTCCTTATTGGTTTTTCTTTTCTTTTTTTTTCAGGGGCCACACCCAGCAGCAATGCTCAGGGATTGATCCTGGCCCTGCACTCAGGAATTACTCCTGGCAGTGCTCCGGAGAGACCATATGGGATGCTGGGGTTGAACTGAGGTCGGTCGCGTACAAGGCCAACGCCTTACCCGCTGTACTATCACCATGGCCCCCTTATTGGTTTTCTTTGTCCTGCAAGCTGCCCTGATCTGCGGCTCCCCATTGTGACAATGGCCAGATGCCAGTGGCCCCTGTTCTCTCTCTTGCTGCGGGTCTGTCATGGATATCCCCAAAGGCGAGAGGGACTAGGCTACTGCTCAGGGCTCACCTTCCCTCAGCAGCTTGGTTATGTCCTTTAAAAGAATTTGTTTGGGGGCAGGGGCTGAGCAATGGTGCAGCAGGTAGGGCTCTTGCCTTGCTCACAGCCGACCTGTGTTCCATCCCCAGCACCCATATCCTCAGCACCCTGAGCACTGTCTGCAGGGGGTCCCTGAGCGCAGAGCCAGGAGTAAGTCCTGAGCACTGCCGGAGTAGAGTTCTCTACAGATGCGATTTCCATGAATGCTGATGTGACACGTTTCACACGTGTGTTTTAGGGACCAGGAAACATAGCTGCTCCCTTCAGAAGGACAGTGCTGGCCGCTGACCACGTCTCTTTGTTTGCACTCTCCCTCCTCCAGCCAGTGTCTTGCCTTGCCCTTCAAAAGCCCTGCCAAAGATGGCCTCCAGCTTCGCAATCTGAGCCTGCAGCTGCGGCTGCCCCGCCCCCGCCCTGCAGCTGCTGTCCGGGAGGAAGGACCGCGAATGGAGAGTGCTCGGCCTGCAGCTGGGGTCCTCCCGGAACGAAGGGAATCAGTGCACAGGTGTGGAGCATCTTGCCTGGGGCTCGCAGGAAGCTGGCTGGGACTGGCCTGTGCTCTGGAGAACAGAAATGTCGGTACCATGGATTTCGTCTGTCTCAGGGGTCCTGCGGCAGCATGGTTGGACTGTTCTTCCAGATATCCTGAGGCAGAAAGGGACGTTCCTGTTTGATTTGGTTTTGGGGCCACACCCAGCTCAAGACTCCTGGCTCTGTGCTCAGGGAACCATATAGGATGGAACCTGTGTTGGCCATGTGCACAGGTAACGTCCTACCGCTCTACTATCCTCTGGCTGAGAGGAGATTCTTTTTTTTTTAAACCTGTTTTTTTTTTGTATGCCGATCTTTCATACATTTTTTTTTCTTATTGGGTCACACCTGGCAAGGCACAGGGGTTACTCCTGGCTCTGCACTCAGGAATTACTCCTGGCGGTGCTCAGGGGACCATATGGGATGCTGGGAATTGAACCCAGGTTGGCCGTGTCCAAGGCAAATACCATACCGGCTGTGCTATTGCTCCAGCCCTGAGAGGAGATTCTTAAATATGCAGCCACCAAGGGACTGCTTTGCCCAATACCCTGAGGACCCCGCTAGGCTCTGGGGCATGCTTTCTCCTTCGTCTCACTTTAACCCCACCTCTGCTTTCTTTCTTGTTTTCTTACCATATTTTCATATCTTTTTTTTTTTTTTTTTTTTGAGGAGGGTGCACACCCAGCTGTGCTCAAGAATCACTCCTGGCAGGGCTTGGGAACCTTATGGGATGCTGAGGGATCAAATCTGGTCAGCCGTATGCAAAGCCAGCGCCCTGCCCACTATCCTATCACTCTGGCCCATCTATTTTCAAATCTTGTACTGAGCTGGTTTGCACTGGGAGATGTGATTTAGGCTGGTGTGTCCTGAGATCTGAGTATTGACAGGAAGCTGTACTGTTTTTGGAAGCATGCTCCTGGGCCCTGCCTGTGAACTATTAAATCCATCTCTCCTGGGCTGAATCTATTGTTATCCGCCCTTAAGTGATGGGTGTCTCAATGGGTTCAGGAAGCACTAGTTCCAGTTGATTCCGGTAAAGGGGCTTCCACAGTAGCCTGGTGAATCTGACAGGAGGTGGAGATAGACAAAACCAAATACAAAAGGCACAGGAAAGAGTGACAACAAGAAAGGTTAAAGGTGGCCTTTTCCTTTCCCTCTTGAATTCTAATTTCAGAAATGGATCTATCAAGCTATAGATTTATATGCAGCCGCTGCCACATCCAATCTCCAAGGGACCAGCCCCTTCGTGCTATTTAATTAGGCTGTTTTCTAATCGCATATGGAGGGAAGAGGCAGACTTGGCTCCTTTCCCTGGAGAGCATTAACTAATGGCAATCTTGATTGTTCAGCAAGGTCTTTCAAGGAAAAGTCTGAGCTTTCTAAGACAACCCCCATGTAGGGTGAAGGCCCCCAGCACCCATCAAAACCTTCCTGAGGCATCTCAGGGACTGGAAGGGCAAAAGGCAGTGAGCAGCTATGCAGCAGACCAAAGCAGAAAAGCTAAGGAAGGTGGGTGGGTACACTTGGCTTTCGAAGACAATAGCCGTAGCTCATTCCAATTTCTCCTGTAGCCTGATTCAAAACCTCTCTGGCGCCACTGCACACTGTTTCACCTTGAATTACTCTTCACCCCTTCAAACGTGTAATGAGCATTCTCAAACAGGCGTAAGAAGCTTGCTCTCCCCCAAACAGGCCTGTCAGTTCTCTAGGGTAGGGAAATCGTGACTTTAATGGGGTCTTAGATGGTGGAACACTCACTCGCAAAGAAAAATGGGCCTGTCACTAATCTCTGAAGCAGAAGAAAGCCAGCGCTCCCATTACTGCAGCGAAAGGGAGGGGCAGGGTGAGAGGGCAAGAAAACAATGGCGACTCTCACTGTGGAGGCGGCCTTTTGTCTTGGTCACTGGCTGGCCTCAGGCCTTGGGGATCTTCAGGCAAGGCTCGAAGCACTGCCCCAACCTTGCAGCCCCAGGGGCAGGACAGGACTCTCAGCTGCCTGCTCTCCACAGCCACGCCACCTGAGGTCCACTGAGGCTCTGAGGAAGCAGAGAGGGGAGTACTGCAGAGCTATGAATTCTGGAGCAAAATAGAAATATTTAAATAGAAAATAAAAGCAAATGGGAAATATTGATTTGATTGGTACTGCAGTTCCAAACCACCAAAATTAACGAGTTTACTTCTTTCCCCAAAGGTTGTATAGCTTTTTCTTTTTGCTTCTCTGCAGACTGTCTGCCTGACCCTATGGAAAACAATGAAAACTTTCCAAAGCAAATAAAAATGTGCCAAACAATGTGGTCACGACTCTTGGCCTCGAAGGACAATATTAAGCAGAGGCCTTGGCAAAGCCCAACTCAGGTGGCAGTGCAGGAAAGTTGATCTTTTTTTTTTTTTGTAGGAATTCTCAGCCAGCCCTTCAGAAGACCACCACCTTGCTCATACTTTGAAAGAGGCCAGAGGAAAACATTCAGTCTCAATGAACTTAAAGAGATTAATTCAGGCCATCCTGGGGCCAAGCCAACAGTGAGAAGTTTGAGTTATAATTTTTTTTTTTTGCTTTTTTGGGTCACACCCAGTGATGCTCAGGGGTTATTCCTGGCTCTGCACTCAGGAATTCCTCCTGGCAGTGCTTGGGGGACCATATGGGATGCCAGGGATCGAACCCAGGTCGGCTGCGTGCAAGGCAAACGCCCTACCCGCTGTGCTATCATTCCAGCCCCGAGTTATAAATTTTGAAGTGAATTCCGGAGCAAAATAGAAATATTTAAAGAGAAAAATAGAAGCAAATGAGAAATACTGATTTGATTAGTACTGCAGTTCCAAACCACCAAAATTAATGAGTTTACTTCTTTCCCCAAAGGTTGTCATTTATCATGAACAGCCAATTACCTGCATATCAGTAATTCTGTAATGCTGGAATGAAATCACAGTTGTTTCACTCAAACACAGATCTTTCAGGGTGGTAGTGATGCTCCCAAACCTGACACTTTCATCAAATACAAGCTTAAATGATGCCTAAAATCAGTTATTGCCAAGTTTCTGAACCAAATAATTCTGTCCCACGGAATTTTTTTGTACCTTGTAATTGAACTACACTATTTTGGTTATTTTCTACACCATTCTCCTTCCTCTCCACCTTCTGTGGCCATAAACACAGAACGCCCTATACAGGAAGGCTGATGAGGCCGTGAGGGGCCTTTGTCTGGCCAGAGAAGGGGGGTGGGGAGGCAATCAATACTTCATGGAATCTTAGAGGACAGGCAATGACAGATAAAACAAGTAGCCCGTAACAAAGATTTACTTGTGATTCATCACATTCACTCACGATGCAAAAATATTAAGGAATGGGGCATTTTCTGGCGGGGCTTTACTGAAGCCGAGCCCGTTAAGTGGTTTCCGTTGAGTGCTCAGCCATCCATGGAAAGTGAGAATTGATGCCGTGCATGGGCTGACCTTTGATTGCAGGCTGCCAAGACTGATGTGCCGGTATTGCGGGGCGAAATGGAAGTCGTTAATTGCCCAGGGAGTCCTAACTGGGACACGAGAAGGCAGAGGCATCTTTCCCGAGCCAAGCCCAACTCCGAATCAGCACCGCGGACAGCGCCCTGCCAGCCACGAATTCTGCTAACTGGTGCGGCGCTCCCTTTTCCTTTTACCATCTTTAAATTACTGTTGCAAGAAAACGTGCCCTTATTAACAACAAGTGTAACGATTGGTGTCATTTTTAAGGGATAATGTATAAAGCTTTCTTGGGGGAAAGAATAGAACGGGCGGGTCACAACAGGGGAAGTGCCTGTACGCGTTGGCGGTTCTTTCTAGGTCTCCCCCGTAGCTTTCAGGCACTGAGGCTCTGCTCTTGGCGAAATGGAGAACATGGGACAGAACCTTGCAGTTTAGTCTTCCTCCCTCAATTCTAAGGCATCGCACTCCATCAGTATCCAAAAGCGGTTCACGAAGCCTTTCAAAATAAACCAAAGAAGCCGGACAGCGCAGGGAGCCCCGTCAGCCACCCCTCCTGGGCTCCCTCCTCCTTGCTCGGGGGCGCGCGAGGGGGACCGGTGTGCCTCTAACCTCTTCTTAAGAGACAGACATGGGGTAGAATTTAGATTCCGAAAAACCGAAGCGTTAAGGGCTTCCTTACTAATAGATCCGAGGGAGAGACGGAAATGAGGGGGTACAGAAAGTGGGCATCCGGGGGGGGGCTATAATCCTGGCGGACCCCAGAGCTTTGAAATTGCTAAAGGCCTCGAGTCCGGGCTCTTCGTCTCCCGCCCGGTCCCCGCCAGCACGCCGCGCCCCCCCCCTCCCCCGCGCCCTTCCCCTTCGGCTCTAGGCCCCGGGAAAGCGCAGGTCTGCGCGGGAGAGCGCAGGCACGGCCGGCCTCTACCTGGTAGCCCGCCACCTCCGCGCTGTGTCGCTCCTCCAGCTCCAGGATCTGCCTCTCCAAGGACTCGTTGGCGCCGCGCAGCCCCTCGATCTCGATGGTGCGCGCCTGCAGCTGGCGCCGGTACTCGTGGATCTCCTCGCGGCTGGCGCGGATGGCCTCGGTGCTGCGCGCCGCCTGCTCATTGAGGTTGGCGAACTTGGACTTGTACCACTCCTCGGCCGACTGCAGGTTCTTGGCGGCCAGGGACTCGTACTGGGCGCGGATCTCCCGGAGCGCCGAACTCAGGTCGGGCTTGGCCACGGCCACGTCCACCTCGGCCGCCGCCTGCGACGAGGCCTGCAGCGTGGCCAGCAGCTCGGCCACCTCCTCATCGTGCACCTGGCGCACGAAGGCCAGCTCGTCCAGCAGCGACTCCACCTTCTTCTCCAGGTCTAGGCGCGCCAGCGTGGCGCCGTCCACGTCGCGCTGCTGCGCCTTGAGGGCGCGCTCGGCGCCCTCGCGCCCGCGGCTCTCCTCCTCGCAGCGCGCCCGCAGCCGCTGCACCTCGTCGGCCAGCCCGTCGCGCTCCAGCAGGGCCTGCGCGCGCGCCGAGCTCGCCTCCTCCAGCTGCGCGCGCAGCTCGCGCAGCTCGCGCTGGAACAGCTCGCCCACGCGCGACGGCTCGGCGTGGCGCTGCCGCAGCGCCGCCAGCTCGGCCTCCAGCGCGCGGTTCTGCGTCTCCAGCTGGTGCACCTTCTCGATGAACACGGCGAAGCGGTCGTTGAGGCCCTGCAGCTGCTCCTTCTCGTTGGTGCGGATGATCTTGTACTCGTTGGTGCGCGCGGCCGCCTGGCTCAGGTCCAGGCCGTCGGGCGCGGCCGCCCGGCGGTAGGCGAGGCCCAGGCCGAGCGACGAGGCGGACGAGCAGGCGGCCGAGGAGGCCACGGTGCAGCGGGACAGCGACTGCGAGCGGAAGCCGCCCGCGCCGCCCGCCCCCGCCAGGCGCGAGGACAGGCGCGAGCCGTCGCCGAACACCTTGCGGTAGGAGGAGGCGGCGCACAGGTAGTGCTCGGAGCCGAAGCTCATGGTGCCGGGAGCGGGGTCGGGCGCGCGGCGGCGGCGGCGGCGGCGGCGGCCGGGGCTGCAGAGGCAAGGAGAGGTGCGGTGCGCGGGGCGCGGCGGGGCGGTGCGCACCGGCTTTTAAGGCGCCGGGGCGGGGAGGGGGGGCGCTGGGGCGGCGCGTTGGGGGCGGAGCGAGGGAAAGGGGGGGCTCCCTGGAGCGGGGAGCGGGGAAGCGCAGTGACTACCGCAGCGGCGCGCGCCCGGGAGCTGGGGACGCGGGGACCCAGCGCTCTGCGGAGCGGCCAGCCCTGGGCTGCAACCCACCTACCCCCACCCCGAGGCCCCCAGAATCATCGGCCGATTTGGAAGTGTCTGGAGGGAAGGGATTCCTAACCGACTAGGTGGCACGCCCGGAGAACACTCAGCTCGGTCCACAGCCCATGTTCCTGTGTTCCCCAGGGCCGCCTTCACCCCGCGGGGCCGTGACGGTTTGCGGGGAGGTTTCCCGTGCGCCCGCCCCCAGCCCGGACCCGCAGGGTGAGGCTTTGTCCTCTGGCTCAGCCCCTTCAGGGTGCCCCGAGGACAAGTGCGTCAGAGAGCCTCTCGGCAAGGATCTCTCTGCGGCGCCGGGAGTGCCCGGGGGCGGGGCGGAAGGCTCTGGGGGAAAGCCACCCCTAAAAAGAGAAAGAGGGGCGCGCGGGAGGTGATGGGGGAAGGAGCTGGCATGTCTGCAGTGGGCAGAAGGGAGGCGTCCCCGCCCGCCTTGGAGGAAGTGCTCTTCCGCATTGCATCCTCCCACCTTCCTGATTCCTTTATCCCTCCCGTCCCACGGGGAGTGGGGATCCCGGGCTTTGTAAAACCTCATCTGACTGCGAGAGCCCCTTTTACACATGGATTGACCATCAGGGTGGAAAAGCGTGGAAGAGGATGAACCTTTATTTACTGGTGGGGGTATCCAGTAATGGATCTGGAATGATGTTCTTTTTTGGAGGGAGGGAGCACCTGGTGTTACTGCTGGCTCTGCACTCAAGGATTACTCCCGGCGGGCTAGAAGGGCCATATGGGGTTTTGAGATCAACCCTGCCCGGCAGCATTCGAGGTAAACGCCCTACCTGCTGTGCTACCGCTCAGGACCCCTGGAAAGACATTCTTGGTTTTGGTTTGGGGGCCATATCGGGCTGTGCTCAGGGCTACTCCTGGCTCTGAGCTTAGGGATCACTCCTGGCAGTGCTCTGGGGACTATATGGGTTTCAGGGATTTGAACCCAAGTCAGCTGCTTGCAAGGCAAGCTTCCTACCCCCTATATAATTGGTCCCTGAAAAGACATTCTTGGAGGGTCTGTGGTGGATATTTGCTCCTAAGATGTGGTGGTGGCTTTGAGAGGGAGTAGGAGAACTTTGATTAGAATACAGGATTCCAGACGGATACTTTTCTGGATTTTGGCCTCTCAGATGTGTAACTTTCTAAGTTGCTTTCCTTTCCCAGGAGGAAATAGTGTCTGAGACAGGCTACTTAAGGAAGGGGAAGGGAAATTTTAGGGGACCGTGGACTGACCTATGGATCAGGCCAGGCCACAGCATGGTCCCCTGGTTCCTTTTTATTGACCCAAATATGAGCTGGAAGGATTCAATTCTGACCCCTCCAGACTCAGCACTCCGTGATGAGGTGAGGCAGAGATGAGTACTGACCCGGTTCTAGCACTGCTGTTCATCCTCCCCACTGGCCATGTGTCACTCCTTTCACAGGGAGTGACCTCTTTCTATTCACTCTTTATGATGCTGCTTTCCATGGGCTCAGCTGCAACTCTGCCGAAGGCTGCTGGCTATTATGCTTTCTTTTCTTTTCATTTTTGGGCCACACTGGTGATACTTCTGGCTTATTCCTGGCTCTGCACTCAGGGATCACTCCTGGCAGGCACAGTGCAGGGGCATCTGGGGTGCTGAGGATTGAGTTCATGTCAGCCACATGTAAGGCAAACACCCTACCTGTTGTATCTGGCCTCCATCATACTTTCTTTCCTCACTGCGTAATTCTACTTATTAGAGCAGTGAAACTCTTGGACTCTCATTAGTTTCTGTGCAGCTAGGATAAGCCTAAGGAGGCTTCTGAAGAGGATTAATAGAGGGCAAAGTGGCAGGCTGGTTGGTTAATAGAGTGGAAAGGGTGGGTTTGAATGTGGCTTCAGCCACTCAGTGGGTGGCTGTAACAGTACCTCTCCAGGGTCCTGAAAAACTCCAGTGGCTGCTTGTGGTGGTGCTGTGTAAACTGAAGAGGTATACGGGGCCCATTCGGTGTTTGGGTTTGTCATCATCGTCCTCTTAAATAAAGGGCCACGGCTTTACTCCTACCACCACAGGATATGGTTGAGTTTAGTGCTGGGATTTCAGGAAACTATCCCCCGACCCCACCCAGGCCTCAAGGAAAGACTTCTCCTTTGGAGAGAGAACATGGTACCAGGGCCAGGGTAAGAGTAATTTAATGGAAACAACCACAGGTTATTAGAAAATAAGGGCTGGAGCGATAGCACAGCGGTAGGGCGTTCGCCTTACACGCGGCCAACATGGCCGACCCGAGTTCGATTCCTCCGCCCCTCTCGGAGAGCCCGGCAAGCTACCGAGAGTGTTCGATATGCCAGACACAGTAACAACAAAAGTCTCCAATGGAGACGTTACTGGGCCCGCTCGAGCAAATCGACGATCAACGGGAGGGCCTTTACCTTTACCTTACTTGGTGGTGGTGGAGGGGAGGCACAGTTTCAATCTCATTTAACCCTCATTTCCATTTCAATCAGGGCTACTTAACTAGCAGAATGTATAGGTTAGGGTTTCACTTTATTTTCTCGGTCCATCCTCCAGCAGAAGCAATATTCCAAAAGCATCATTTACATGGAGGAGGAGAGTGAACATTTGAATAAGCGCTTGCTTTGGCAGCACACATACTCCAAAGGGCTTGAATGTGGATGAAAGAGGGTGGGTTCTGGAAACACCTCCAGTGGGCTGCATTTTGCAAGGTCCACAAGCTTCTCTGAGACACTCCACTGAAGGACATTCTCGTCTCCTTGTTGGCATCCCACCCCAGCCCAGATGTTGGCTTTCATCGTTTCAGCATCAAGCGGCATTACAAGGGAGGGATCTTGGCTGAGCCTCAAACCACAATTCCTTCCAGCTGGCTGGGTTTCCTGAGGGAGAGCCGGCCCTTTGCAGAGTCCCTGTCTTCTTCCTCTGATGTGGGACTCAGGCGCCGCAGACACTTTGGCTGATGGTGCCTGGGTTCTCCCTGTAGCCCCAGCCCTGTGGCCTCCCCCACAGTCTTTGGCAGTGCTCACCACCCTCCCAGCTTTCGAGGCTTTGTCTTTTGCTCTGCCCTCTTAAGCAATTTCTTAGCTGTTGGGCCTGGCAGTGGCAGAGAGGCTTTTGGAAAATGTCTCTTTCTGAGACATCTAGTCTTATGCCAGGGTTCTTAACCATGGGACTTTGCACATGCCACTTTTGTTTCCTGGGCCTTAATTTTTTCCTCTATAACTTTGCAGTAAATCCATTCACTTAAGTGGTCTCTAAACATGGCTGATCATTAAAAGTACCTGGGAGGGACTGGAGGGGTACTGTAGTGGGTAGGGTGTTCACCTTGCCTGTGGCTGACCCAGATTCAGTCCCTGGCATCCCATATAGTCCATCAAGCCCTGCCAGGAGTAATTCCTGAACACAGTCAGCAGTAAGCATTGACTGAGCACAGACGTGTAGCTCCGAACCAAAAAAAAAAAAAAAAAGAGAGACAAAGTTACCAGGGAGTTTAAATTTATATTTTCATGCCTTACCCCAACCCACTGAATTGGGGTTTCAGAGCACTTGATGGGAAAGGCTGGGGTGCTGGGGCTATATAGCTCAGTGACAGAACTTGCTTGCCTTGCATGTGTGAGGTCCTCCCATGATCCCCAGAACCACAAAGTAAGAATTAAATAAAACCCTTCAGCCAAGGGTCCAGGGTGTAGCTCTTGTACAAGTCATGCAGGTGTGAGATCCTGAAGAAACAGGGCATTGCTGAGTGGAAAACACTGATATCAGATGTTACTATGTGACAATGTATAGAACATTCTCAGTGTGTAGTAGCGGTTCCCAAACTTGCCTGAGCTCTTGGCTCTTTTAGAAAACTGAGGGACTGCAGTGATAGAGCAGGTAGGGCACTTGACTTTCACACAGCTGACCCAGGTTCAATTCCTGGCACCCTGACCCTGCCACGAGTAATCCTTGAGCGCCTGAGTTGCGATTATGGAAGGGCAACCCTAGAAGCCTCTAAAAATTGATCTATTGGGTCTGGGAGATGGGCTGGCAGGTTCTTGCTTTGCACATGGCTGACCTGAGTTCAACCCCTGGCACCACACACATTTTTTTGAGCACCATCAAGAATGACTCTTGGGTACAGAGCCAGGAGGAAGCCCTGAGCACAGCCGGGTATAGCCCCCCACCCCAGACAAATTGACATTGGTTTATAATCCTTAGGAGAGTTTTTGGTGTTTTGTGTTTCAGGGCTGGGGAAGGAACCCAGGGCCTCACACGTGCAGGGCAAATGCTCTGAGCTGTCTCCAGCCTCTATGGAATTCATGGAGTTAGAGAGAAAGTGAGGAGAGGGAAGAGAAAGATGGAGTTAACCCTGGGAAGGTATGTAGCTGACGTCATTAGCTGTGTAATATCATTGTATTGGTTGTGTTCATGTACTCTAGTTATGTAAGGTATCATCATTGTGGAGTTGAGTGAATGGTACCTGGGAACTTTCTGTATTATTTTTGCAACTTGTAAGTCTTTTACTTCAAGGCAAGAAAAAGCTCTTTGAAGAAATATAAATAGGCAGATGTTCTTTGTAGATACATTCTGACACATTTATAGTCTCAGTGTCATGATTTATATAACGTACTCTCAGATGGTTTGTGCCCTCAGACAGAGAGGAGAGAAAGCAAATGTAGAAGTTAATGGTGACAGGGACCAGAGTGATAGTACAGACAGCGGGAAGGGCTCTTGCCTTGCATGAGCCTACTGGGGTTTGATCCCTGACACCACCAGGTACCACCAGGTTTAATTCCTGAGTGCTGAGCCAGGAGTAACTCCTGAACATCACCAGGTGTGGCCCCCCAAAAAACAAAACAAAAGTTAATGATGAATCTAGGTGAGGCTGTACATGTGTATTGCATGACCCTTGTTAGATTGAAATTTTACAAAATAAAAAGTTAGGAAAATTGTTTAATATGGATAAAATGAGTAAAAATAAAAGTATCATCCAAATCTAGGATTGTATCAATGATCGGCTTTGTAAAAACTCTTTCAACTTTGGCTGATTGTTCAGTATCTCTCTTTCCTTCCCTCACAGCTAGGGAAACCCCAGCGTGTTCTGTAAGTAGCATATAGAGGTCAGAAGAGACAGTCTATTAGGAATATCATCTTATTTTTGTTTATTCATTTTTATATTTAGGGTGTGGGGGAACCAGACTCAGGGCCTCAGGCAAGAGCTCTACTTCTGACAAATGTCGTCATTTTTGTTGACACTTGCAACAAAAGTGGTATGGATGCTGGGGATTGAACCCGTGCCAGCCACATGCCAGGCAAACACCCTCCCTGCTGTAGTATTGCTCCCTACCCCACCCCCAAACACTCCCCCCCCACCCCCGTTAGTATTTTAAGTGCTGCATTTACCATTCAGGGAACTGTGGCTGTATGTTAGCTGCCAGGACTACAGCAGTTTGGTTCATTGAATTTGGTGGAGGGGATCGCTGGGGTGCGGAGGGCTCCAGAGCTACTCTGGGCAGTTCTTGGGAGTCACTCTGTGACCAGGGTCAAACCTGGTGCCCAGTACATGCGTCAGCCTTTTGAGCTGTCTCCCAGGCCCTGCTAATTTAATTTTTGTTTTGTTTTGCTTTCAGCCACACCCAGTGATGCTTAGGGCTTTCTCCTGGCTCTGTGCTCAGAGATCAATCCTGGTAGACTCAGGATAGTAAGTTCTGAGCACTGCCAGGTGTGGCCCAAAAACCAAATAAACAACCAAACAAAAAACCTAAAGCAAAGTCATAGTTGTTTCATTGTCCATAAATATGAAGCTGTTTTGGAGGCCAGAAGGCAGCTCAGTTGGTAGAACACACACCCTGCTTTGTGAGTTCTGGCTCAGTCCCCCAGCACGGCCTGGGCCTCTGGAGACCATCAGCTGTGGCCCTGGTGACTCCTAGAACTGTGGGTGTGGTTTGTCTTTAAAAAAAAAAAAGATGAATCTGATCAGAGGAATAGCTCAGAAGGCTTGAGTGCAGGTTTTGCAAGCAGCAGGCCTGGATTCAATACCTGGCACCGCATGGCACCCTGGATTCAATACCTGGCACCGCATGGAAGTGACTCAGAGATGGGAGTATCCCCTGAGCACTGCAGGTGTGACCCCAAAACCACCACCGCCACCCCAGAATAAGATTAAACTATTTTTATGTGTCCTCCCGTTGTTCATCGATTTGCTCAAGTGGGCACCAGTAACGTCTCCATTGTGAGGCTTATTGTTACTGTTTTTGGCATATCAAATATGCCACGGGAAGCTTGCCAAGCTCTGCCGTGCAGGCGGGATACTCTCGGTGGCTTGCTGGGCTCTCCAAGAGAGACAGAGGAATCGAACCTGGGTCGGCTATATGCAAGGCAAATGCCCTACCCGTTGTGCTATTGCACACCTGAACACCGCCAGGTGTGGCCCCAAAACCAAAAGTAGAATGAATCCATTTCTTTCCCTCCCTCCCCTTTCTGTTACCTCAACAGCCGACAGCCGGAAGTGCTGGTTGCAGTGTCCCAATACTTGCACTCTGGGGGGTGCATGTGTTAGTTAATGGTGCTCACACACATTTTGTTTTTTCTTTGTTTCAGTTTTAAAGTTTTATTTGCATGTTTGGGGGTCACACCTAGTTGTGATCAGGGCTTACTCCTGGCTCTGTGCCAGTCCTGGCGGTGCTCAGGGAACCATACGTGGTGCTGGAGATCAAACCTAGGTTGGTTGGCCACATGCAAGGCAGGTGCCTTAACCCTCTGTAATGATCCCTCTGGCTCTCTAGTTTTTAATTTTATTATAGTTTACATAACATACATGCAATTGTTATTATTTATGGTTTTGATGGACAAAGTTCCATACCTCCAATACCACCAATATTTGTGAACCCCCCCCCATCACTGTCCTTTTAATTGTTTTAAATATTTGTAGTGTTGCCAGCAATAAGCACCATGCACCCCAGGGTGCCAGGACCCCTGCATGCTATCCCACGTCACTTCCTTCCTCCTCACCCCCCAGCACTCTCAGATCACAGTTCCGTGGGACATATTTCAGGTTGGGGATTGACTAATCATTTCCCCTCCCCTTCCCTCCCTGAATTTTTTTGGCCCCACCCAACAGTGCTCAAGGTTTACTCCTGACTCTGTGCTCAGGAATCTCTCCTGGCAGTGTTTGGGGAACTGTATGGGATCCTAGAGATAGAACCAGAGTCAACATGTGCAAAGCAGGTGACTTGCCCCCATCTTATCTTTCTGGCCCTTCCTTTGTTTCTTCATATTCTGCACATGAGTGAGATCATCTGGTGTCTCTCTCCTTTCTGACTCATGTCACTTAGCATGATTTTCCATCCATGCTGCGGGGTGGGAGTGGGGGAAGTTTCCATTATTTCTCATGGCTGAATAGTAGTCCATGGTGTGTGCATTCCATAGTTCATTTATCCACTCATCCATTGTTGGGCACTTGGATTTTTTCCACATCTTGGCAATTGTAAATTATGCAGTGAAAGCACCAGTGTGCAACTTTTTTTTTAATGTTTTTACATTTTGCGGGGGGGAGTGGTGAGTCACACCCAGCAATGCTCAGGGGTTACTCCTGGCTCTGCACTCAGAAATTACTCCTGGCGGTGTGGTGCTCAGGAAACTATATAGAGTGCTGGGAATTAACCCGGGTTAGCTGCAGGCAGTACAAATGTCCTACCTGCAGTACAGTTCCTCTGGTCCCTGTATGGTAGCTCTATTCTGAAAGTTTTGAGAAGTCTCTAGACCATTTTCCAGAGAGGTTGGGAACCAGGTTCCTCAGAAGTTGATGAGTTTCTTTTTCTCCCACCCCCCCCCCCCAGCACTTCCTGTTTCCGCTCTTTTGGATACAGACTATTCTCCCTGGTGACACCTCACAGCTGTTTTGATTTGCATTTCCCTGATAATCAGTGAAATGAGCATTTTTTCCATATGCCTATTGGCCGTTGGTGTCATTTTGGGGGAATTGTCTCTTTATCACTCTCCCCATTTTTGGGGGGATATTGGTTGTTTTTGTTGATGAACTTTAAGGGCATAATCTTGCCTCTCGCCCCTGGCGCACATGTTGGCTGCAGTGATCTTGGGCTTGCACACTTGGTTTTGAAGTTTCAAGGCCCCAGGCTTTATTGGGATCCCAGGGGCAGCAGTACCTGTCCCACCTCAGGGTTGTGGGTGGTGCTGGGGAGTGAATGTCCCACCTCAGGCTCACAAACCAAGTGCTCTGCCCTGTGTCGTGGTAATTTTGCTCTACAGTTTTTTACATGGTTTGGGTTTCACATGCAAGGCTAGTGCCCTGCCTCCTGTACTATCTTTCCAGCTTCTGTTTTGCATTTTTTAATGTACAGCATTGATTCCCTTCCATTTGCTTCGTATCTTTGTGCAGGACATCAGGGATTTCTTAGCCACCATTGTTATTACTTTTTTCTTTTTTTTTTGTTTTTGGGACACAGCTGGCTGTGCTCAGGACTTATTCCTGGCTCTGCACTCAGGGATCCCTTCTGGCGGGGCTAGGAGGACCATATATGGTGTCGGGGATTGACACATGCAAGGCAAGTGCCTTACCTACTGTACAATCTCTCCAGCCCCTGGCCATTCTTATTTTGAAGATAAAATCACAACGAAAGTTGCTGTGTTTTGGCCTTTGCAGTCTCTGGCTGCCTGAGCCTAGTGGTAACGCATCTGTTTCTGTGTCCTTGTTCCCTCCTCTCTGCCATTTTTTTTCTTTTTCGGGTCACACCCGGCGATGCACAGAGGTTACTCCTGGCTCTGTACTCAGGAATTACTCCTGGCAGTGCTCAGGGGACCATATGGTTGCTGGGGATAGAACCCGAATTGGCTGCGTGCAAGGCAAACGCCCTCCCCACTGTGCTATTGCTCCAGCCCCTCCTCTCTGCCTTTTGCTCAGAGTTATTTCTTCCATCACATCTTCTGAATCCTGAATTAGGATGAATCAGAGTGTCCAGGGCCCAGGTTGAGAGGACACAGGGGGACTTGCGTCCTGGCCTTCAGGATCTCGGGCAGCTCACAGCTCTTCCAGTGAGTCCTGCTTTTAACAACTTTACAGAATGGCAGGTGGTTTCTTTGTTTGCTTGTTTGGTTGGTTTTTGGTTTTGGAGCCACACCCAATGGTACTTGGACTTACTCCTGGTTCTGCACTTGGAATTTTTCCTGTTAGGGCTTGGGCAACCATAGAGGGTGCTGAGCATCAAATTCGCATCAGCCACATACAAGGCAAATGCCCTAACCACTGGACTATCTCTCTGGCCCCTGGCAGATGATTTTGAATCTGAGAACTCTTGGTCCACCTGCCTTTGCGAGTGCCCGGAGAAAGAACTGCAGTAGGCAGATCCCTGAGGGTCATCACCTGCCCCGCTGTGGGAGCAGCAGGGGGCTCCTTCCCCAGTATCCCTCATCTCTATCGAGCCTGGAAAACTCCCCCAGGGCAACTCTGCACCTTTTCGAGAATCATGTTCTTTTCCCTCCTTGGCTAGAGATATAACCTGAATCACATATATTCTGGGAAGAGGATCAAGAGACTGGTTCTAGGAAGACAAACAAGGGAGTCCAGCTTCAGTGAGGATGTTCGTCAGAGCTGGTCTCCATGCACATATGGGAACCCCATACGGCAGGGTGAGGTAGGGGAGCAGAGCATGTGGGCATCACCCTGCTCCTACCAGCGCACCTGTCAGAGAAGATGCTTCACACTTCCTAAGCAGACAAAGAGACCCGGGGTCCTTTTCTGTGAGCATGCACAGCAGGTGGCCCCGAGATTCACTGGCATTGCTCATTGTTCCTCACACACTTTGCAAGGTTCTCTGACCTCCATTCTCCAAATGGATACACAGAGCAAGGGAGAGAGGCAAGGGAGAGATGGTTGAAGAGCCGAGGCAGCGCTGGGGGCCAGCTGTCTTCACTCCTCCGGGCGCCCTTCTGTGTGTGGTTAAAAAAAATGTACACGGGGGCCAGAGAAAACCCAGCACCACCAAAAACCCAAACCAGAACAAAAACATGAATAAGCTTCTCCTCCTCCTCCTCCTCCTCCTCCTCCTCTTCTCCTCCTCCTCCTCCTCCTTCTTCTCCCTTCCCCTACGTTCTTCCCCCTCTTCCCCCTCCCCCTCTTAAAATGCCACTAAAGGTCATTGCTGGGGCCTGGAGCTATAGTACAGCACATCGGGCACTTGCCTTGCACTTGGCTGACTGGGGTTCAATCCTCATCATCTCATAAGGTCTCCCTGAGAACCACCAGCAGTAATTCCTGAGTGCAGAACCAGGAGTGACACCGGAGCACTGCCATGAGTGGCCCCCAAAACAAAATAAATCATTTTCATTTTTTCATTTTCATCATCCTGTTATTCGTTGATTGCCTCGAGTAGGCCCCAGTAACGTCTCTTTCATCCTAGCCCTGAGATTATATTCAAGGCTCTTTAGGAGAATGAGACCCATCATTGTTACTGGTATTTGGCATATTGGGTACGCCACGGGGAGTTTGCCAGACTCTGCCCTGTGGGCAGGCTACATTCGATAGCCTGCAAGTTTGTCCAAAGTAGGAATGAGATAATCAGATGTCATAAAAAAAATCTCATAAATTGAGGATTAGAACTATAGCTCAGAAGTACACCAATTATCTTACATTTATCCCAAGAGTTGAATTTTGGGGATCACACCCAAAAAACTAATAAATAAATAAACAGGGCCAGAGAGATCAACTGGCTGGATTATAGGCTTTTCATGCAGGAGTCCCAGGTTGGATTCTGGAACTGAACGATCCCTTGAGTACTACCAAGAGTAAAATTACTGATCCCTGAAATATCTGTAATCCCTGATTACCTCAGAATATGAACTCCCTGCCCCCAAAAAATAAGTAAATAAATATAAAATCTGATAGTATTAACAGTGCCTTCTTTGCAGACACAAGACTACAAGTTTAACCCTCAACACCACACAACATGCCAACTATTATCCCATCAGTTGCCCTTTAAAATCCCAAGCGCCACAAAGTTTATGACCTCCAATACACAGAAACTAAGTATGTGTAAGCACCACAACTAAAGTGTACCAGACCAGGGCTTCAGAGATAGTACACTGGGAAGGACACTTGCCTTTCATGCAGTCAATACAGGTCCTATCTGATATGGTCCTCAGAGCCAGGAGTAGTCATTCCTAAGTCATTCCTAAGTCATTCCTAAGTGCAGAGTGGCCCCCAAAACAAAATAAATCAATAAAGGTAATCACATACTTCGCTGGTGAGAAGCCCAGGTCCAGTTCCCTGATAACTGCAGGTCCCCTGAGCACTGCTGAGCACTGCCAGGAGTGACCCTTGAGGACAGAGTCAGCAATAATTAATTCCTAAGCACAACCAACTATAGCCAAAAAAAAAAAAAGCGAACTAAAAACATTGCAGTTAAAGAGCAGTGATGGATATACTGGACCATGTCTTGTGGCTCTAGGGATTGACCCCAGGGCTCCAGTCACTGGTGTGTACTCTCTGCCACTGAGCCACAGTCCTGGCCCTGATGGATCTTCATTTTTATTATTTGGGAGGACGTTTGGGCCACACCCAGCAGTGTTCAAAGGTACTCCTGGGGTGCTTGGGGGGATCATACGCAGTTCCAGGGATCAAATGGGAGTTTGCCAAACACAGGATATGCACCTTAAGCCCTGCTTAACCCTGTATTATCTCTCCAGTCTCACCTAATGGAACCCATGCTTTGCATGCAGGAGTCCTGGGTTTAGTCTCTGGCTCCAGATGATCCCTCGCCCTCTGCCAGGAGTATTCCTTAAGTACCACCAGCTGTGGCCACATAGATCAGCAGTCCAGGAAAACTATTTAAAAAATGTATGTGGCTGACCCGGGCTCAATTCCCAGCATCCCATATGGTGCCCTGAGCACTGACAGGAGTAATTCCTGAGTGCATGAGCCAGGAGTAACCCCTGTGCATCGCCAGGTGGGACCCGTCCCCCCCAAAGAGAAAAAAAACAATAAAAGATGTATGAGGCCTGACATAATGGCGCAGTGGGCTGGAGCACATAGAGGAGATCTGGGTTCGAGCCCCAGCACCTCATGGTCCCCCAGCAGTGAGTACTCTGGCAGAGCAGCCCCTGAGTGCTGGATTCTCCCTCATGTCTGTGACTCCCCTGAGTTGGCTCCCTGGTAGTAGATGAAGAGCTTGGAGCAAAGGGTTTCTAGAACTTACCAGGGTCCTCAGAAATGGTGAGAAAGACAGTGAACTGAAGAGCATGGGGATGGGGGGTTGGGGTAGGGGGGAGGAAGAAGAGGGGGAAAGAGAAGCACCAGAGAGTTAGTATAAAGTAATTCCTGACCACTATCAGGTGTAGCCCAAAAACCAAAAAATAAACAAAAAGAGAGAAAAAAGAAAGCGATATTATATTTTTAGAAGTTGATAAATAGAATAAATATAAAACTGAGTAACTAGAATATTTTTAAATATATGAATATATGTAACCCCTGAGCGCCGCTGGGTATGCCCTCCTCCACACGCACACAAAAGTATCAGACCTTCAGAGAAGTTATGAATAGTACAGTGCCGGTCCCTTAGGCTGGAATCGCTCTGCAGTGGTTTTGCCATGTTGGCACTTACTGCCTGCCTGCATGTACCGTCTCTCCCTGGACACTGACCCAGGAGGTGCTGGCACAGCTCCGCTCCCCGGCTTCAGTGAGCATCTCCTCAGGTGCTGACTGTGCTCCTCCCCCAACACCTGTGTCCTGGGGAGACTTGGCATCCACGAGGCTGTCCAAGGCACTTCTGTACTGTGGTCCTTTACAGTAGTTTGGGGGGATTGTTTTTGGGTCCGTACATGGCATTTGACTGTTACGTGTAATCCTTCATCCCTTTGAATCTAGGATAGTTCTTCTGCCTTTTATTTACTTTTCTGTTATTCTTTTTTTTATTACACTGGGCTGGAGTGCTAGCAAAGCGGGTAGTGCATGTGCCTTGCATGTGGCCGACCCAGCCAACCTGGGTTCAATTCCTCCACCCCTCTCGGAGGGCCTGGCAAGCAACCGAGAGTATCTCTCCTGCATGGCAGAGCCTGGCAAGCTACCCATGACGTATTTGATATGCCAAACATAGTAAAAACAAGTCTCACAATGCAGACATTACTGGGCCCACTCAAGCAAATCAGTGAACAACAGGAGGACGGTGGACAGTGGACAGTTTATTACACTGAGGTAATCAGGCATTCAGACCAATTGTTTTGTCTTTGAGACTTTCTCATGCAGATTCAGGTTGCCCATTTTTGACAAGGGCCAGGAATGTGACTCAAGTGACAGTGCACAGGCAAAGCCTGTGTGACATGCTGATTCCTTGTGGTCCCCGAGCATGGTCAGATGTAGCCTTGGTGACCCCCATTCGCTGCTGGGACTGTCCCCTCCACATAAATAAAAAAATTCTTTCCAATAGCACCACATTTGTAAACTAGCATGTTATGTGGTCTCAGCATGCTATGGTTTGTTTTGTGTTAGTTTTGACATACGGATATGTGAGGGACTAGAGAGATAGTACAGAGGTTAAGTATTTGCCTTGTGTGAGGTTGACCCAGCTCAGTCCGCCCAAATTACATACAGTTCCTGAGCACTGCCGGGCATACCCCCCCAAAAAGTAATGGGTCAGAGAGATAGCACAGAAGGTAAGATATTTGCCTTGCATGCCAACTCCAATTTGATCCCCAGATCCACACAGTCCCCTGGCATTGCCAGGGGTCATTCCTGAGCACATTCTCAAGAGTAGTCTCTGAAGAATTGCCAGTTGTAGCCTAAACACCCTTACCCCAAGATAAGATGATATCACATCATTTTGTTTTACAATAGGTAGTGGACACAAAGCAGTTTTTTTTTTTTCCTTAATCAAGTTGACAAATAGATTTACTCAGACATTTGAAAGAATGCATGTTTAAAAACCCACAGTATTCATCTTTGGGTCTGCAGAAGCTGTAATTCTTTGGGTCTGCAGAAGTTCCGATGCAGAGGAGAGAGAGAGAGTACAGGGGTAAGAGACTTGCTTTGCATGCAGCGAACCTGAGTTTGATTCGGAGCCCTACCAGGAGTCATCTGTGAGCTCAGAGCCCCTCAATGCCTCTGAGTATCTCTGGGCGTGCACCCTCACCCCCCACCCCCGCATAAAAAGTTCATATTGATTAAATTGTTCTGCAATCTTAGTGTACAATAGCTTGGGACACAACATTTAGAACACAAAAGCCAATGTAATAGATTAAAACAATTAAGACTTCATCCAGCTCTGGCTTCCCAGTGTTCTTTCCCGCATTGTCTGTTAGGACGCTAAGAAACGCCTTCTCCTTCTTCCTGGCTTCGTTTCACTTCTGGATCCAGTCAGCATTCTCTCTGTCCACGGACTTCCCTTCGATGGCCTGCATCGGCGTCCCCCCCGGTCTGCAGCCCATGGCGCGCTCAGCTACTCATTCGAGGATGAGAATGGAGGACACAGCCCTGGAACCAGGCATTTGTACTGGTTTTTCTGTACGGAGTTTTCGGAAATAACTTGCTTTTTTCCCTTTTCACCATCTTCACTGTCAGAATCACTGCCTGAAAAACTTGAGAAAAACAAGTTTCTTTAATTTTGGCGTTGCTCTGCTCTTTAAGCAGAATTGCTTTTAGCTTGGCCTGGGGACTGACCAGACTCTGCTCTTCTTATTTGGAGGAGACGGGGGCGGGCCACGGCAGGCAGCGCTCAGGGGCTGTTCCTTGCTCTGTGCTCAGGAGTGACCCCTGGTGGTGCTCAGGGAACCCTATGTGGTGCAGGCAGTCAGGACCTGGGTCTCAGCCACTAGCAATGCCAGTGCCTAAACACCTCTCTCTGGCCTTTGCTTTTATTTTTTTTATGCTTTTGTTGTTGTTGTTGTTGTTGGAGGGAGAGGGGTACACCCAGCAACGTTTAGGGGTTACTCCTGGCTCTGCACTCAGGAATTACTCCTGGCGGGGTGTTCAGGGGACCATATGGAATATTGGGGATAGAACCCCAGGTGGCTGCTGCACTATTGCTCCGGTCCTGGTTTTTTGTTTTTAAGTAAATTAGTTTAATTTAAAGAAATTTGCTTAGAGAAAGATAAAGGGAGAAGGGGACAGGAGAGAGAGAGAAAGAGAGAGAGAGAGAGAGAGAGAGAGAGAGAGAGAAGTGAATTGAGTTGTGAGTGAGTCTCTGAGGTAGAGAATGTGCCAGACTTGTGGGGGGGATGTTTGTATTTGGTGTTTGAGCCACATCCAACAGTGCTCAGGACTTACTCCGGATTCAGTGCTCAGGGATCTGGGCCCTGGGCTTAAGGGACCAGATATGGTGCTGGGGATCAAATTTGGGTCATCCAGGTGCAAGGCAAGTGCCTAGCCAGTCTGCTATCTCTCCAGCCCCTAGATTCTGTTTTGTTTTTGTTTTGTTTTGTTTTTGCTTTTCGGGTCACACCCAGCGATGCTCAGGGGTTACTCCTTGCTTTGCACTCAGGAATCACTCCTGGCGGTGTTCGGGGGACCATATGGGATGCTGGGAATCGAACCAGGGTCGGCCGCGTGCAAGGCATAAAACGCCCTACCCGCTGTGCTATTGCTCCAGCCCCTACATTCTGTTTTTAAGGGAAAGGAGAGGTCATTGACACCTGTGGCAAACTTGCAGGTGTGACTTACCAAGAGCGTTTTTAGAATTAGTTCCATTGGATTCTCATACTACCCCCATTTCACTCAGATGGAATCTAAGGTTTTTAGGCTGTGTAATGGCTCTCAGACCCAGAAATTAATAGCTGAGGTTTAGTACAGGTCAGTCTTAAATAAAATTAATGCTTCCTTAACATATTGTGTCTTTTTTTTCTGGTTTTGGAGCCATACCTGGCGATGCTCAGGGGTTACTTCTGGGGTGCTTGGGGGACCATATGGGATGCTGGGGATAGAACCCAGATTGGCTGCATGCAAGGCAAATGCCCTACCTGCCGTGCTATCGCTCCAGCCCCCACATATCTTGTCTTTTTAAAACCATGTTCAGAATAAGGCAGCACATCCTCCCATACACCATCTGGCACTGGGCAATAAACGGGTGGCAGGTACTAGGCAACTAGCACCCCTCATGCCTCACTTACAGACGACACAGTACAAATCAAACCTGACACAAACCTCTAAGCCCGTAGATTGTTCATTTCATGTTATTATTAAGTTTTGGAGCCACACTCAGTGGTACTTAGGGGATACTCCTTAGCTTGGTGTTTGGGGATTGCTCCCAGGGGTGCTCTGGGAACCATGCAATGCTGGGAATGAACGTGGGGCTTCAGGGCCAGAGTGGGTAAAGGGTTTGCCTTGCACACGACTGACCTGGGCTTGAGCCCTGGCATCTTACTGGGGCCCTTGGGCAAAAAGAAAGAGAACGTGGGGCATTAGCGTATATGGCTTTTAAGGAAATCTGTCTTTTCTGTTTATGTTCTGAAGACTGTGGGAGGCATCAGGAAACCCGGGACAGTATCATCAGAGAGCCCTGGAGAGTGAATCCGAGAGGCAGCGGACCAGGTACAGCCTGGGCGCCTTCTGCAGAGGCCTGGGAAAGTGAGGGCGGTTTGAGCGTGTCACCACACTGATTCCTGGAGCTCCGGAGGGCCACTGGTGGAGAAGCGATCAGCATGTGCACAAGCGCTTACAAAGAGTGCAGAGAGAACAGCCCTTTGAAGGGGCAGGCCCAGGAGTGTCTGGAGATGGTGAGTCAGTTCAGGCGAAAAGTGGGGTAAAGCTTGTTCCCATGCCAGGAGATGCTGAGTGTTTTTGCCTACCACCAGGGGGCGGTGTTGCCTATAGTTTGGAGGCTGCGTTCGTTCAGAACTTTGAGTTTCTGTTTTGTGCCAAGAACTGGAGCTAGGAGCTTGAATATTCGCCCACCAGTATAAATTCTGAAACCAGTGGGGGTGCTTTGCATAGAGGTTGGCATTCTCCCCCTCAGTCATCTAAGCTGGTACTAATCACCTCCTGAGCCCTCTCCTGGATCAGGATCAGCCCCAAGTAGGAGCTGGCATTGAGGGTTAAGTGAATTTCTCAGAAATTTAAATTTCTTTAAATTCTCTTAAGTGAATTTCCCTGAAGGGATCTGAATTGAACTCAGTAATAAAAGCTGTACCCTCTGCCTTCCGCTGTAGCCCACAGCTCTGTTAAGGAGATCGTAGCATAGAAATTACATAGCATAGGGGCTGGAGTGATAGTACAACCAGTAGGGTACTTACTTTGCACACAGCTGATGCAGGTTCAATTCCTGCGTCCCGTATGGTCCTCTGAGCAATTACTCCCCAGGAGCAATTCCTGAGTGTAGAGCTAGGAGTAACCCCTGAGCATCACTGGCTGTGTCCCTCCCCCTCCCCCAACCCCCATCCCAAGAAAAAATACTAAGTATAAGATTGAACTACATAACTAATTATTAAACTCCACCAGTAGAGTTTCAGTTGGAGAAGAAAAAGTTCAGGCACTGCTGTATGGTGGAGACTGTTGTACATCTGAATGTGCTTAACCTCAATGAGCTGTACGTGTTATGGTCAACATGGTAAATTTTAGCCAGAGAGATAGTATAGCAGATAAGGTGCTTTCTTTGCACGTGGTCCACCCAGGTTCAGTCCCTGGCCTGGCATCCCATATGGTCTCCTGAGCACCTCCAGGAATAGTTTCTGAGTGCAGAGCCAGGAATATTCCCTGAGCGTCGCCACATGCTCAGGTCCTCCAAACAAAAACCAAATGGCAATATAACATTCACTGAATGATAATCGTTGGAGTTATATGCTGGTAGCTGCCTTCTAAAAGTCCTTATGAGGAGCCAGAGAGATGGTACAGGGGTTAAAGCACGTGCCCTTTAACATGCCTGGACATGTTTGATCCCTCGCGATGCATGACTCCCATCACCATCTGGTGCAGCCCTCAAGCCCCTGAGCCCCGGCCTGGGGAGATTCCTGGGTAACCCTTGCATTTCAGGGCTTGATCTGCACCAAACCTTTGGGCCTTTGCACTGATCCGCCTGCCCAGTTGGTCCATAGTAGCTGGGAGTGTTCCCTGGGTGTCCTAAGCACCACTTGGGAGAAACTGGCACCCCTTCCCATTAAAAATTAAAAACATTTATGAATAAAAACAACACTTAGGAAGCATTTAATTCTCACAAAGCCCTACTGGATTAGTGTGGGGGGGAAAAGGAAGTGAAGAGCAGTGCACCCATCCCCCTGCATCCCGCCTCTGGGCCAGGAGCCAGGCAGACCCTGAGACCTGTCCCTTCCACGCAGTTCCCAGGGTGAGGGCAGAAACATGCCCGGCGGCGTTCTCCCCCTGGGGCTGGGCTGCACACAGCCGCCCTTTGTTCTGCCCTTGCTCTGTGTGGAGTCTTAGCCCGCCACAGTGCCAGGTGCGGCCGACTTGGACCAGCCGGCCACCCACCCCGGGCCCACCCTCTTTCTGTAAGTGAACACGGTGATATCCATGTCTCTGACTGCTGGCCCTCTGAGCACTTTCCTTGGAGTTAGGACTCACCGCACAGGTTCTCTCAAATCTAGGCTTGCAGCAATTCGACTGGCCCATCTGACAGGGGCCCAAAGAAACTTATGCCATGACTGGGAGGGAGCGCAGCAGGGGTGCCCTGGCTGCTCTGGGCTGAGCCCAGAGTGGGCCCACGTCTGTGTGCCTTGGGACAGGAGCACCGTCGCTCTACACCGTCCCATGAGCAGGGGGATCTGGGAAATGCCGACTGGGCTGGAGGGTCTGCTGGTGCAAATGCCCAACAAAGGAAATACTGGGGGGGGGGGGGGGGTAGGTGGTAGCACAGGAGGTAAGGCCCTTGCCTTTCAAAAATTTTATCTTTTATTTTGGTTTTGGGAATATACCTGGTGGTGCTCAGGGCTTACTCCTGGCTCTGTGCTCAAGGATCTCTCCTGCAGGGGCTCACAGGACCATATGGGGTGCTGGGGATCAAACTCAGATCAGCTGTGTGCAGTTTCCTGTTGGAGCTATTCCAGCCAGTCTTGTTGTTACTAACTAGTTGTTTAGAGTTTCACGTGAGGGTTCCAGGAAGGCTGCCGTGTCCTTGGCCCTGCCATAATTTAGGGCTCTATGACATTTCTATTTTCTTAAAAAATAACTATTTTATTAAAGTACTAGAATTGCAAAGTCATTCAGAGTTGGGTTTTTGACGTACAATATTCCATCACTGACCCTGCCACCAGGGTCAACTTCCCTCCCCCAGCGTTCCCAAATTTACCTCTCCTAGCCCCCCACCCCAACCCCAGCTTGCCGTCTTGACAGGCACCTTTGATTTTTATGTATTTAATTTTTTTATTGAATCACTGTGAAATAAATAGACCTTACAAAGCTGTTCATGATTAGGTTTCAGGTTTCAGTCATATGGTGTCCCGACACCCATTCCCTCCACCAGTGTACATTTCCCAGCACCACTGTCCCCAGTTTCCTTCTCTTACCCCCGCAGCCTGCCTCTATGGCAGGTGCTTTTCTTCTCTCTCTCTCTCTCTCTCTCTCTCTCTTCCAACAGGCACCTTTTAAATCTGGTTATTAAAGTTGAATCTTACAATTTCTTGGTGTTGACTGTGGTTTAGATATTTAACTCTATCATTCCTTAACACTGCGGATGGACCTGAGTCCCGTGACCCCTGTCCCCATTGCTTCTCACCTATCTCTTCACCCCTAAATTAGCATTCTGTGATTTCTTACCCCCACAGATACTTTTCTGAATTTTCGAGGATCAGGTTCCTGTTAGGGTGTGACAGCCACCCTGCTGCTGAGTGGATTCCTGTCGGAGTGCAACACTGTGTCTGCTGTGGGACATAGACGGCAACATTGTATCTATTGTGAGGTTATAAACTGCAACATTGTATCTGCGTGGGATTATAGACTGCAACATTGTGTCTATCATGGGATATAGACTGAAACGTTGTGTCTGCCCTGGGTTATGGAGCCGGGTAGTCAAGGCTGAGCTTCCGGCTGGGAGAGATGGCATCCCAGAATCCAGAATCACTGCTGGGGGCACTCAGGGAGACCCTATACAGTGCCAGTGCTGCTCAGGGCTGACTTCTGGCTCTGTGCAGGAATAACATCAAGATTACGATCAGCTTTGAGTTGATAATTATGTACATTAAGATCGTAAATGTTAATATTAAATTAATATGTTATCTAAACTATAATAATGAATGTCAATATCATAAAGAAAAAAGACTGTGGTGAGCTTTAATAACAGATTGTAAACTTTCTAATCTGACCAGACAATAAAGAATAAAGAAGTATATCAGAATAACCTCATCGGCTTCAGGTTTGATTTGATTTTTTTAGTCTTTTAGTCTTTAAGCATCTGATGCTAGAGTACATGCATTGAAGCTGGAATATCACATTTCACTCAAATGAGAGAAAGAATCCGAAGTTCCGACATCCGTTGACGATCAAGAATCAGGGACACTGTCTCATTTGCCAAGGTGTCAAAAATCAGATGGGCTGGTCACATAATGAGATTTAAAGACGACTGCTGGACTAGAGCTGTTACCGACTGGATTCCACGGGATGTCAAGAGACCGTGTGGCTGCCCACCTACAAGATGGTCAGACTTCTTAGTCAAGATCATGAACGATTGGTTTGAGGCTCTTCATGTTCCTAGAGCGAACAGACGCCATTGGGCTACACTAGCACGCGACAGGGACAAATGGAGATGTTACTGGCGCCCGCTCGAGGAAATCGACGATTAACGGGAAGTTAAGTGATTAAGTCTTTAAGCAAACTCTTCTTTGCTGTCATAAGAAGTTTTATGTTGTTTTCGAAACCTGTGTCACTTTTATTGTTGTTGTCACTTTTGGGGTCATGCCCAGCAGATTCAGGGCTTACTCCTGACTCTGTGCTCAAGGATCACTCCTGGCAGACTCAGGGGACCATCTGTGGTGCTTTTGCTGGTTATGTCCAAGACACACTCCCGACCTCCTGGCCTGCTGTACTGTCTCTCCAGCCTCTTATACATATTTGGTAGAATACAGATAAAGCTGGGAAAAAAATGTGTGTTCAGTAACATATGCTTTTGTGCATGTTAGATTAGATTCTGCTAAACTATTTTTTAAAGTTTTTGCCTTTTATCTGTAATTTAAGATTGTGAATAATCCTAAATTATTCTTGTATCTGACTATGACTTTCCAAACAAACATTTCTAGTTTTTCCTGGTTGGCTTGCGTGGATTGAGAACTGAAGCCTGTCCTTTTCTGAAGAGCATGCATACAGCAGGACCTGGGATACCGGCTGCAGAAATGTCCCCTCCAGATGGTTACCCTTGGCAGGACTCTTTTCTGATCTCTGGAGGACACTAAACCCAAGATGCTGTCCCTGAGCAAGAGTAATTCTCCACTGAGTAATCACAGAGTTCCCAGAGGGGTTGGCTTGACTTCCATTTAAACCCTTTCACATTTTACCTCTATAAAATGGTTTCTTTCTTGTTGTTTATTATTATTATTATTATTATTGTTATTATTTAATTTTTGTGTCATGCCCAGCAATGCTCAGGGATTACTCCTGGCTCTGCACTCAGTGATCATTCCTGGTGGTGCTCGGGAGACCATATGGGATGATGGGCATCAAACCCGGGTTGGCCAGGCAAGAGCTCTGCCCACTAAAGGTCTCTCTGGTCCCCTAAAACTCTTTGTTATTCAGCATCAACAACTGAAATGCAACACTTTTGTTTGTTTTTATTTGGGGGCTGTACCCTGTGGTGCTCAGGAGTTACTCCCAGCTCTACATTCATGGATCACTCCTGGCCGACTCAGGAAATTATATGGGATACTAGGGATCAAACCCACACTGGACATGTGCAAGGCAAGAGCCTTACCTGCTGTATTATTGCTCAGGCTCTGAAACACAACTCTTTAAGAGGATTGATTCTGAGGCATAACTGGACAAGTCAACTTGTAAGAGGTGGAATTTCTCAAGAGATACCAGCCTGGGACAAAAGAGACTACAGGGTTAATGAGGTGGACTCCTGAAAAAAAAAATCAGTGTATTAATGTGACCTTTTTACTCTGATGGGGCATGCTGGAACCCACCGTAGCACATTCTGGCCGCGGGGCACCTACTTTCCTGGCAGAACCCTGGAGAGCCTGCCCAGTGCGTCTCTCAGTTGGAGGGGTACCAGGCCTGCCAGCCTGCTGCGTCCACCTCCCAGCCCTCCAAGTCCCCTGGGTGCGACCCTGGGTCTAGAATTCGAGTGGAAAGCTCTGGCCAGTCACAAGGCTGCTGCTTGGAACCAAAGTGACTTTGCTCTCCGCCTCCTCACAGAGGAGGTGACAGACACAAGCCAGAGAAGTGCTGACAGAGCCGTGTGGCCCTGGAGGTGCTGTGTGTGGTGGTACCCATGCCAGGTTGCCCAGATAGCATGGTAACCAGATCCCTGGTTATTCATGTAATGTCACACCACTTCTTTTTTTTACTTTTTTTTTTGCTTGTTTTTGGGTCACATCCGGCGATGCTCAGGGGTTACTCCTGGCTCTGAACTCAGGAATCACTCCTGGCAGTGTTCAGGGAACCTTATGGGATGCTGAGAATCAAACCCGGGTCGGCTGTGTGCAAGGCAAATGCCCTACTTGCTGTGCTATCGCTCCAGCCCCCAATGTCACATCACTTCTACAGGCCTTTGTCACACACCTCAGAGCTCTGACGTTTATTTATTTTGGTGTGGGGGCCACAGAGGCGGTGCTCAGGGGTAAACTCCTGGCCCTGTGCTCAGGAATCACTTCTAGTGGTGCCCAGAGTACCATATGAGATGTTGGGGATCAAACCCAGTTGATTGCATGTAAGGCAAGCACTGTATCTGCCTTGCTATCGCTCCAGCCCCTGCTTTAAAAAAGTTATTTCTTTGGTTTCAGGGTCACAGCCAGCGATGCTCAGGAGTCACTCCCGGTTCTGTGCTCAGGAATTACTCAGGGCACCATATGGGATGCCGAGGCTTGAATCAGGGTTGGCCATATATAAGGCAGGCGCCCAACCCACTCTCCTATTGCTCTGGTCCCAGGGTGCTCCTGACTTACACTCTACCCTTCTCCCACTGGTGTTCCTTGCCTCCTGCCCTCGGTCTTGGGGGTCTGACAGGGGGTTGGGGGTCCTGTTCATAGAGCTGAGCTGCCTCTTGGACTTGCAGATCAAGGATACAACAGGTAACACTCCAGGAAGATTGAGTACTGTGCAGAGTGGAAGGGCTGTGGTAAGAGAGGTGAAGGACATTAACTCTTCTAGGCGGGGAGCCCAGCTGACCCTGGGACTGGTCACTTCCACACAGTTCCTGGGGTGAGGGCAGAAACTCCTGGAGGCATTCTCCCCCTCGGGGCTGCGCTGCACACAGCTGCCCTTTGTTCTGCCTCCTGACAGTGCCAGGTGCGCTAGCCTCGACCAGCTGGCCACCCAGGGCCCACTCACCTCTGTAAGTGAGCACTGTGAAGCCTGAGTCTCTGACCACAGGTCCTCTGAGCACTTTCTTTGGAGTTGGGAATCTCCATGCAGGCTCTCTCAGATCTAGGCTGGGACGTGCAGGCATAATCTGAAAGAAAAAAAAAAAACCAGAACAAAAGATCTTAACAAAAGATAGTGGAGCCACTGGCAGCCAGCAGGGAAGCACCTTGGGTTAATATTGATTCTTTTTTTCTTTCGCAATGTGGAAACCCTGATAAGTGAGGCAGCCGTTCGTGAGTAAGCAGGCTGGGTACGAGGCTCAGCTCTGGCCCCCAGCCTGGCTCTGCATCGGATCCTGTGTGCCAGGGCCATGCAGCTGGCACTGCTCGGGGCAGGTTTGTTCTCCCAGGCGCCCACTGGTGCCTTAGCAACACCCGGCTCGTGAGTGTGTGGAGTGGCCCCAGTTCACTGTGGTTTGGTCTCTGAGTGAGGAAATGTCACCGTGGGTTTAGGGCCCTGCTTGGTGCTGCCCCTACCCCACTTTCTCTTCCTTTTTGTTTTTTGAGTCTCACCTGGCAGTGCTCAGGGACTAATCCTGGCTCGGCACTCAGGGATCACTCCTGGTGGTGCTTGGGATACCATATGGGGTGCCAGGGATGGTACCAGATCGGCTGTGTGCAAGCGCCCTACACACTGTCCTGTTGCCCCAGCCCCCTGCTGGGCTTTCCAAACACATCATCACCTTCCCAGAGGGGCCCCCCAGCTCCTTAGCACAGGCTGGTCCTGGGAAGAACTTCTGACTCTTTCCCAGCTCTCTCCTTTCACCTTGGTTCTCTCAGTGCCATCTATTTGCCACACTTGAGTTTTTGGTTGTATTTTTTGTTGGTTTTTTTGTTTATTTTTTGTTTTTTAAATTTTGGAGTCTCACCCATGGTTGTCCACTCTAAGCTTAGTGCTCAGGGCACCAAATGCGGGTCTGGAGTGTTAGCACAGCAGGTAGGGTGTTTACCTTGCACACAGCCGACCAGGGTTCATTTCCCAGCATCCCATATGGTCCCCCGAGCAACGCCAAGAGTAATTCCTGAGTGCATGAGCCAGCAGTATCCCCAAAGCATCTCCAGGTGTGACCCCAAAAGTAAAAAAAAACAGATCAGGGAACCAAATGCAATGTTGGGATGTAACCTGAGTCTTCTACAGACAGCCTTCACCTGGGCCTCAGGGAGTTCTCTCCCCAGGACTCTTGTTTTAAAATGTACATCTTAGGGGCCAGAGTGATAGTACAAGCAGGTAGGGGGTTTGCCTTGCACTTAGCTGTTTGATCCCCAACATCCCACATGGTCTGCTGAGCCTGCCAGGAGTGAAAGCAAAGTTACAAAAAAAATGTGAAGTCAGGTGCTCTTCCTTAATAAGATTTTAATAATTGATGATTAATATTTTAATGATAGTAATTTATTAATTAATAATTCCTGGGCACAGAGCCAGGAGTAACACCTGAGTATCACTGGGTGTGACCAAAAAACCTAAAAAATGATCAATGTATTTATGCCCAAAGGCAATGGAAACTGAGAGCTTGTCCTCAGTAGGAAGCTTCTCAGAGGGTTGGGGGTGGGTAGGTAAGGGACACTGGCCCAAGGGTGGTGACAGGTGGACACCTGGGTGTAGGATGTGGTGCTGGAATAGTTCAGGTATGAAATCCGACTAGTAGTCTGTAAATCATGGTGCACGCCCCCACACTCCTGAATCAGTTTGGTCTGAGGTCATTTTATTGAAGTTGACTCTTGGGGCAAAAGATCCTTTGAGAGTGACTGCTCCAGGCCTGGGGACATAGCTCACGTGGTAGCAAAGAGTCCCTGCTCGTGTGAGGCTCCAGCTCAATCCCTGGCCGTGCCTGGTCGTCCCCCGCCAGCACTGCTGGGTGTGTCCCCTATTAAAAAGTAAGCCAAGAAACCCTGTGTGGCCACATTGTTCGGGCTGTCTGACTCAGCGCTCCTTCTCACGCTGGGGCTCCTCCTCAGATGCCGTGCCTCCACCTCTGTGCCTCAGTGCCTTCTCCAGGGGGCCTGCCTGCCCTGTTCACCCCAGGGCCCTGCACTCAGGCCCTCCTACACTTTGACCTCGTGCAGGCCCAGGACTGGCTCTCACACCCATCTGCAAGCGCCTCTGAGGTTACGGGTGGCTGGTGTTTGAATGAGCATACGCAGCAAAGCAGCTGGCAGGAAGGAGCCGCTGAAGCAGTGATTGGAGATGGTGTCTGGGACTCAGAGCGGCAGCTGTCACCCACTGGAGGGAGGTGTCAGAGCAGGACTGAGTGTGCTGTTGGTTCCTCCTTTCAGCCTGTTCCCTGTCCTTGCAGCAAGCTACACTCTCACATTTCGGCAGAAGCTCTTTACTTTCATTTATTTTTTAAGTTTATTTATTGAGTCACCGTGAGAACAGTTACAAAGCTTTCAGGTTTAAGTCTCGGTCATACAATGATCAAACACCCATCTATTCACCAGTACATATTTTCTACCACCAAAAACCTCAATATACCCCCTATGCCACCCCTCCCCGTGCCTGTGAGGCAGATGATTTCCACTCAACTCTCTCTACTTTGATTGCATTCATTATTTCGACAAAAGAGGCACCATTATTATTTGGAATTTTCCTCCAACAATCAAACCTGCTGAAAAGGCATCATGAAACAATTTTTTTTCTATTGCTGGTTATGAAGACCATATGATTTTGGATTTCTGATATTTTACTAATTAATATTTTACTAATTAATTCTGGAGGAATTTCTAGCAAAAGATGAATAGTTCCGAAATTGGTTTGTGTGCCTCTGGGTTCATGGCCATGTTGGAGAGCCACTCGTGGGGGACAACTTGTAGTCTCAGCAGGGCAAGAAGGACGTCCTGGTTCCGCCCCCCATCCCATGAGGCTGCAGTTGCCCCGTCACTGCCGGCTCATACCTGACTGTCCAATAAGCTCAGAGGTGGCAGCCACTATGCTGTGGGCGGGGGGAGAGGGGATGGGGAATGGCAGAAGAGACAGAAACCCTTTCCCTTACGGGGGGTGGGGCACAGCATGTTACATTTCTGCCAGAAACTGATGGGTTCCGAATTAGGTCCATGTGCCTCTGGGACCATGGCTGTGCCGGAGACCCACTCCTGGGGGAAAACTCGCGGTCTTGGCAGGGAAAGAAGGACGTGCTGGTTCGGCCTCCCCCCCGCCCCCCATCCCATAAGGCTGCAGTTGCCTCCGAAAGCTCTTTTATAATTTTTATTTTATTTTATTTTGCTTTTTGGGTCACATCTGGCAATGCTCAGGGGTTACTCCTGGCTTTGCACTCAGGAATTACTCCTGGAAGTGTTCGGGGGACCATATGGGATGCTGGGAATCGAATCCCGCTCAGCCACGGGCAAGGCAAATGCCCTACCTGCTGTGCTATCGCTCCAACCCTGGCAAAAGCTCTTTAGGGTTGGTTGGAATTAGTATTTAACATTATTTTAATTTTTCAGTGGGGTATACCTGGTGTTGCCCAAGGGCTACTCCTGGCTCTATCCTCAGGGGTCAAACCTGGAAGTGCTCGGGGAACCCTGTGCAATGTTGAGGATTGAACTGGGGTCAGCTACTATTTCTGGCCCTAAATTCCCCCTCCTTTCCACCCCCCCCATTTTATCTAAATTCCATGGTTTACAGAGTTTTTTCCATGATTTATTTGTTACAGGCATTCAATATTCCAACACAAATCCCACCACCACTGTCTCCTTCCCTTGACCATTGTCTCCATTTTCCCAACCACCCCTCAAGTCTGCCCCCATAGCAGGCCCACAATAATTTATCTTATATTGCTTGTTACCACTAAATGGCTAACAGAATTATCAAGACATATTGCTGTAGAAGAAAATTTGCAAAAGTTGTTGTCTCTCCCCATGGGGACACAAGGTTCTTTCCTGAGGGTTTACTGAGCTGTTGTTGCAAGCTGAGCCTTCTGTGCTTATGGTTTTGTCCATTGAGATGGGCCGGCTTCTACGTGACATTCCCACCCAGTCTGGCGTGCTCCTACCGGGATATTATTATTGTAGAGTTTGGAGGTGTTGTGGGGCCACATTTGTGGCTGCACATTCCAGAATTTGGAACGAGGTGGGGTTTAGGCATGGCTTCAGGGCTTTTGGAAGTATGGGGAGGTGCGGGGAGGTTGCCCACCCCAACTCCAAGAAGGCCTGTTTACCTGGTCCAGAAGTACCTGAAATTTTCAACACAGAGATCTGTGTACCTGCAGTTTCCGGCAGATTCAGTTCTCTGTGTTTGTAAGTCCCGAGGCGGTGGGATCTGGCAGAGGCATGACGGCAGCTTTGCAATGTGGCTGTTGGGGCCTTGTTGGAGCAGGAGCTGGCCCAGCCCATAGAATTAATCTTTAGGGGCTGGAGCGATAGCACAGTGGGTAGGGCATTTTTGCCTTGCACATGGCTGACCCGGGCTCGATTCCTGACATCCCATATGGTCCCCTGAGCACCACCAGGAGAATTTCTGAGTGCAGAGCCAGGAGTAACCCTTAAGCATCGCTGAGTATAACCCAAAAAGCCAAAAAAAAATTAATCTTTAAAATCCACAACTGCGGGGTTGGAGCAACAGTACAGCAGGTAGGGCGTTTGCCTTGCATGCAGCCGACCTGGGTTCAATTCCCAGCATCCCATATGGTACCCCGAGCAGCGCCAGGAGTAATTCCTGAGTGCATGAACCAGGAGTAACTTCTGTGCATCGCCGGGTGTTACCCAAAAAGCAAAAATAAATAAATAAATAAATAAATAAAATCCACAACTGTGGACTGAAGAGACAGCTTCAAGGAATGGATCATATGCCTGGCATGCACAAGGCCCCGCATTTGATCCCTAAAACCACATCACATCTCAAGTAATGTGGAGTGGAGTGTAAGAGCCCCAGAGCACTGCTGGGGAGGACATCCCCCCCAAAAAAATCCTGAAATGTGATTCTGTGGTAAATTAAGAACTGCTTTTTCTTTGATTTTTTTTGGAGCCACACCCAACAGTACTCATATCACTCCTGGCAGTGCTCGAGGGACCATAATGATGACTGGGATCAATCCAGCATCAGCCTTACCCATGGTACTATCACTTCAGTCCTAAAATTGCTTTCTTTTTATCCCTTGGAGGATATAACCCACCAGACTCCTCTGCAGCTCTGTTCCTGCGATTAGTCATTTCACAATTCTCTTTTAACATTGTCATCAATCTAAAAGGTTTCTGTGTGTTGAAACTCAGGCTAAAATTAAAAGATACCATATTGAATGGGGAAAATATTTTTATACTGTACATCAGATAGATGACTACTAGCAAATATGTGTACAAAGTGTTCTTAATAAAACAACTAAAACAATCACCCTATCAAAAAATGGGTGAACAGATACTTACTTCCCCAAAGAAGACATATGGATGGCCAGTAGACAGATGAAAAAGTTTACATCATCACTGGTTATCAGGGGAATGCAAATCAGAATGACAGGGAGACATCATCCCCGAGCAGTGAAAATGGCATATAGTGAGAAGAAAGGTCCAGAGAGCTATTATGGGGTGAGGCACATACCTTGCATGTGACCTGCCCTGGTTCAATCCTGGACACCACGCGGTTCCCCAGAGCACCACCAGGAGTGACCCCAGGGCACCGAGCCAGGAGCAGCCACTGAGCACCACCAGGTGTGGCCCAAACACACCCCTCCTTCAAAAGAAGGAAGTTGTGGTATATGCACACAATGGAGCGTGATGTGACTGTAAGAAAAGGTAGAATTTGCAGCTGGCAGTAACTTGGCTAGAACTGGAGGATTTCATGTTAAATGAAATGAATCAGCGGGAAAAGAATAAATACTGGATGATCTCACGCATCTATGCTTTACAGAGAAACAAGACAAGAGAACAGATAGCGTCAAAAGATGAGAAACCTTGGGACTTAGACTGTGAACTGAGAGTACCACACAGTGGTGGGGAGGGGCGGGGGGAAATGAAAATGGAGGCAGGCTGGAGAGGATGAGAGGACACAAGGACAGTGGGTGGGGTCTGGGGCACGCTGGTGCTGGGCACAGGTGAGTCAAGTCAGTGCCTCCGTGCGTGAAAACCACAAACATCACCACTGTTAACACCAGCCGCATTATTGGAAGTTACAGAAAATATTGAGCTCTTTTTTTTTTTTTGCCACATCTGGAAGTGCTCAGGGATCACTCTTGGGAGGGTTCCCATATGAGGATAACACCCAGGTTAGCCTCAGGCAAGCTAAGTTGCCCTACCTGCTTGCTTGTCTCTTTGACCCTTGGGCTTTCATTTTTCATTTTTATTGAGGTAACTTTGGTTTTAAAGACCCTAAGTGTTATAAGGGTGTAATTTCATGCCTTTGGAAGATGTTTGTCACCACCACACCCGCCAGCACCTGTTCCCCTGAGGTAACCTGCGTCTCTGGCCAGAGGCCAGGGGGCTTGGTTCGTGTGGCTGTGCCCGTTCACTCGCTTTCTTTCTTTCTTTCTTTCTTTCTTTCTTTCTTTCTTTCTTTCTTTCTTCCTTCCTTCCTTCCTTCCTTTCTTTCTTTCTTTTTTCTTTCTTTCCTTCCTTCCTTCTTTCTTTTTTCTTTCCTACTTTCTTTCATTCTTTCATTTCTTTTTCTCTCTCTCTTTCTTTCTTTTTCTTTTTGGTTCACACCCAGCGATGCACAGGGGTCACTCCTGGCTCATGAACTCAGGCATCACTCCTGCCGATACTCGGGGGACCATATGGGATGCTGGGAATCGAACCCCTGGTTAGCTGCGTGCAAGGCAAACGCCCTACCCGCTGTGTTATCGCTCCAGCCCCTTTGTTTCTTTATGCCGCACTTTGGCGGAGGGCACCTGTTCTGGGTCTCTCCCGACTTACCCTGCAGTGCCACCCCTGGGATCTGCTCACAGAGCTACATCTCCTGAGTGCTCGTGACCTTTTAACTCTGGTGACTGACGTTGCTCCCACCGCAGCCAGGCACACCCTGGACTTGTCATCACTGACTCAGCTCAGAGATGTGGCATCACCAGCCAGTTCTTCCTCATCTCTGACCACTGGCTGCCCTCATCCATGCCCCCACTTCACCGACTCTGACCTGGGCGCTCCCAGAGTCACCTGGGCAAGCCTCTGCCCAGGAGGGCCTTCCTCTGGACAGCCGGCCGTCATCTTCGCCTCCTTCCCGTCCCTCTCCTGGCTCTTCCCCTCCCACACGTGGACGCATGAACGCCAGCTTCACTCATCTTTATGCCTCCTCCTTCTTGCTGGTGTCCACTTAAGGCTGTGGGACCAGTTGTGATGAGCGTGCAGTTCCCTCGTGCCATCCAGCCATCTTCAGATGCCAGCCGGCCCCTCTCTGGTTCCTCTCAGTTATGACCCTGTCTCCCTGCAGAGAGCAGTGAATTCCACAGGGTGAAGACTCAGCACCCCCGCGAGACTTGGTTTCCACTTCAGACGCAGACTCATCTCGGGTGGGCTGTAAACCTGTCTGTCTGGCCAGCCAACTGCAAACTGGAGATGCCAAGTGATGCCCTCCACCCCCACCCCGGCCTTTCCCTGAGTTCAGTTAGTTTGCCCAGGAAGCCAGCACATGAGTCACTGGATTATCAGTTCATTGTACAGGGATGTAACCCGGGCCTGGCCAGAGACTTGGAGAGGCTCATGGGGCGGGAGTGAGCTTACATGCCCTTGGACGTGCTGTTCTGGTTTCTCTCCCCAACCTGGAAGATTTCACCCCCGTACTCCCTCTCCCCCCCACTCCCCCCCCCCCCCACATACACCTTTGGATTGTGGTATGTAGATCATTGGCCACTGGCTTGGATTGCTTGGACCTTGAATCTTCAAACTCCTTGCCCCTGATCTGAATGTCGGGGGAGAGAATACAGCAGGAAAGGTGCTCACCTTATGTGGTCTCTGGACCCCCACCAGAGGTAAGCCCCAAGCACAGCCAAGTGTGGCCCCAAAACCAGAAAATTTCTCTTTTTTTTGGAGCGATAGCACAGCGAGTAGGGCGTTTGCCTTGCACGCAGCCAACATGGCCGACCCGAGTTCGATTCCTCCGCCCCTCTTGGAGAGCCCAGCAATCTACCGAGAGTATTCAATATGCCAGACACAGTAACAACAAAGTCTCCAATGGAGACGTTACTGGGCCCGCTCGAGCAAATCGATGATCAACGGGAGGGCCTTTACTTACTTTATCGAGCAAAAAAAATTTTAATAGTGAGACATCATGAGGTACAGTTGCAGACTTACACATTTTTGTGCTTGGGTTTCAATTATACAATGATCAAATACCCATCCCTCCACCGGTGCCCATTTCCCACCACCATGGATCCCAGTATCCCTCCCACCCCCCCATCCCCCCCATCCCACCCTGTCTCTGTGGCAGGGCATTCCCTTTTGTTCTCTCTCTCCTTTTGAGTGCAAAACAGAAAATTTCAACCCTCAACTCATATTCAGTTCCCTGGGCAAGTCTTTACCTGTAGTGAAACTGTGACCTATTAACACGAGAAAAGAAACTTTTATTGCTTTCCATGTGTAGCGGAATGCTACAGTTGTGGGTGCTCTGGGATAGAAGCAGGGATGAAGACTAAATGTCTTTGGTTAAAAGTAGACCTCAAATGATTACTTGATACATACTGAAATTTTAAGCTTGTGACAAGGGGCAGAAGGGAAATCCTACTGTTGCAAGGAAATCCTCACTTAAGCCCCAGAGAGCCAGAAGCCCTCAGAACCCACAGACACTCAGCTGTTCATTCCCTTCTTGTTCAGAGTTTCAATTTGGTGTCTGTCTGTCCTATGGGGGCTTCTTTATATGTGAGCCTTTGCTCCTCTCTGATGCTTTTCAAAGTCTGTCTGTCTGTCTCTCTCTTTAGTCTTTGCTATTTTTTTTTAATTTTAGTGTGTCTTAGTGATCTTCTGTTTGGGTATATTTTGTTTGGAACACTTTGATTTTTTGGTTTGGGGCCATGCTCAGCAATGCTCAAGAGTTACTCCTGGCTCTGCACTTAAGAATTACCCCTGAAGGTGCTCAGGGGACCATACGGGATGCTGGGGATGGAACCTGGGTCAGCTTGTGCAAGGCAAACGTCCTCCCTGCTGTTTTAATACTCTGCCTCTGTTCTAATGCTCTTCTAATGTCCCTGTTTGGAGCTCTCTAGCCTTCCTGGATGAGGGTATGTCTTCCTCCTCAGACTGGGAAATTCCTGGCTCTTCTTTCTTCACCAGCTTTTCTTCCCCTTTCTCTCTCTTTTTGCCTCCTTCTGTTATCCCTATGATGTGAATGTTGTTTCTCTTAACGCTGTCTATAATCTTCATATTTTTAACTTTCAGTTTCATTTTCCTCTTCTATATTGATGATGTTCTATACCTTCCCTCAAGGTCCCTAATTTGAGCTTCAGCTTCTTCCAGTCTACTGTGAAGTCCTACCAATGAGGTTTTTTTTTTTTTTATTTCAGAAACTTTACGCATTGCTGTTTAGATGAGTTTTTTCATACTTTCTTCAACTTTATCAAGAGCCTCTTTCACTGATTTATTCAGTTCATTGAACATTTATAGGAGTATTCTCAGAAGCATTCCTCAGACAGTTTAGAAAGTTCTAGCGTGCCCCTTTGCCACCATGAATTGGTGAGAGTGAACTCTGTATCTTCATTTTCCTTGCTGCCATGTGAGTGCTCCAGGTAGAGATCAAACATAAGCTATTGTGAGAAACGATCAGAGACTCATTTGCCAAATTGTGTTCATGCCCATGGCTTGTGTGGGCTTGGATAACCCTTTGCATCTGCAGTGACCCATAGCAGCTGCAGTGTGACCAAGAGCAACTCTGGTGATGCTGGCATGTGCTGTCACGAGCTGACTGCACCAGCCCTGCCCTGGCACCAAGGAGAGTTTGCCAGCACTCAGCAGTCTGTACTCCCAATCTCAAACCAGCCCTTGGGACATCCTGTGGTCCTACTCTAAGTTGGATCAAATCCAATACTCAATACCGGTACTCTAAGTTGGATCCCACCCAATACTCAATACCAGTATCTCGGGCCAGAGCAATAGCACAGTGGATAGGGCATTTGCCCATTTGCCTTGCACACGGCCGACCCGGGTTTGATCCCCAGCATCCCATATGGTCTCCCGAGCACCTCCAGTAGTGATTCCTGAGCGCAGAGTCAGGAGTAACCCCTGGGCTACCCCCCAAAAATACCGGTATCTCTGGCTGCTGCATCAATCATTTGATGTAACTGTATTGACTACTGGGGCGTCCCCAATCCATCCAAACGTAGCTTCCCTTTGTCTCTGCAGATATCTCTTTTTAACCCACTCTTTTTTTTTTTGCTCTTGGGGTCTCACCCAGCGATGCACAGAGGTTACTCCTGGCTCTGCACTCAGGAATTACTCCTGGCAGTGCTCAGGGGACCATATGGGATGCTGGGAATCAAACCCGAGTTGGCCACTTGCAAGGCAAACGCCCTACCTGATTTGCTATCGCTCCAGACCCCTTAACCCACTCTTAACAGTCAAATTGATATTTGACTGTTGTGGGGAAGGGCTGGCTTGTTTTGCTCTAAGGAAGGCAACTGTTTATTGGCTTGGGGACTACACCCAGTGATGCTCAGGGGTTCCTCCTGGCTCTGCACTCAGAAATTACTCCTGGAAGTACTGGGGGACCATATGGGATACTGGGGATTTAATCCTGCTTGGCCATGTGCAAGCAAACCCCCTATCTGCTGTACTATCTCTCTGGCCCCCTAAAATTCTTCATTTTATTGTATCCCACTGTATTATTATTTTTTGGGGGGGTGACACTCAGCAGTACTCAGGGGAACATGTAAAAGACACATTCCAACCCTTTGAGTTATGTTTGGCCCTCGGTGGGTTATTTTTGGGTTTTGTTTCCTGTTCTTTTGGTGTCATATCTCTTGTAATCTTTAAACATGTTACTATTTAGCTTATGATCCTTTAGCGGTCCTCTCTTTCAGACTCCTTAATGACATGGAATGGACTGTTTCACTCTCTCACCTCTTGTTAATATCTCCACCCACTTCTGCCCCTCAAGTCACTCACTCACTGAGTAGCACTGAACATTTGCTATGCTCTGACACCACCTTGTTGATGTCGGTGATTTGGGTGGTGCCCCAAGTGATGTGGGTTCTCCTGGGGCTTCCTCAAATGCTGTTGGTGGGAGAAGAGGGTCACGAGGGAAGTAGGAGCCTTGATAGTGTTGCCTCCTTCCTCCTCTACTCCTCTCTGTGGGTCTGGCCTGGTACAGTCTGCTGCCAGCTCCTGCATGGTGTGGACACCGGCATCTCACCAGCCCTGCTGGGCAAGCCATCCATCCACATCTGCCATCCACTTGATCTGCACAGCACGAAACTGGTCCTCACTACCCAGATTCCCAGGGAGCCTGAGTGTCAGGCTGGAGGGATTGCTCTTTGCAGAAAGAGGAAAGTCGGTCCCGACCTCTGCTCAGGATGCTAAGTCCATTGTCCATCCTTGCAGAAAGGAATTTCGGCTGGTGGACAGTTAACTAGAGCCGTTTTATTTAGAGTGTGTGCAGTGCATTCAGAGAGAATGCAGGCTTCTTAGGGGAGACAGCCAAGATTACAAATTCCAAGTGGAGATATATGTCCTCCACTTGTCTTGGCAAAGTCGGTTTTGTAAGTTTTAGGTAAAAATCTGTTGCGAGGTGTTGTCAAGGGAAGAGCTTTGAACTGTCAGTGGTCCACCTTCATGTTCCGGTCAGTCTTTAATTCTTCTGGAACCTTTCTCTGGGGTTGGAGGAGGGGGTCCAGACTTCTCTTGGGACCAGCACCAGACAGAGCAGTTTCTTAAAATCACATCTCGGTTTTCTTCCTTCCTGAGAACTCAGGGCCAGCCCCCCACCCTGTGTCAGCCTGCTTGCTTCATCGCCAGCTGCCTCCACTCCTCCTAAGACTTCACGTATCTCCTCCTGCCAGAATATTTATTTTGACTTTTCCCAGGAGTAGGTGCCTTCCCTGGCTTTCCCCGTCACCTTTCCTACAATGGTTGTCAGACTGTATTGGTACAGTTGTCTCTGTCCCTCCAGCTAAGCTAGGAATTCCTTACATCGGGGAGGGATTCCTTACTATCTTTAGCCTGTCACTGCATCCTGCTTGGATGGCATGGTTAAACAAGGACCTCTGCCCAGATCACTTGCTTTGACCTTGAGCACACGAGTTCACTTTTCTCATCGTGTCAGGTGGATGGAGATTGCCTTTAGGAGCTTCGCTGTTTACTCTGGCCCAGTATAAAACGCTAACCAAAAAGAGATGTGAGGATCAGCGATTCATTGAATTAATGTCTTAAATCCATTGTGTGGCTTTGGACAAAACTCCTTAATTCTTAGGGCTTCAGTTTCTCTGCAATGAAAGTGACCCACTGCAGTTCATTTTCTGAACAGGCTGTACAGTGCCATCAACATAGCACTGTAGCACTGTCCTCCCATTGTCCATCGATTTGCTCGAGCGGGCACCAGTAATGTCTCCATTGTGAGACTTGTTGTTACTGTTTTTGACATATCAAATACGCCACGGGGAGCTTGCCAGGCTCTGCCATGCGGGTGGGATACTCTCGGTAGCTTGCTGGGCTTTCCAAGAGGGACAGAGGAATCCAACCTGGGTCAGCTACGTGCAAGGCAAACACCCTACCCGCTGTGCTATCACTCCAGCCCACCCTCAAGGTAGAGCTTTAAAATCACTGATGTCAGGGGGCAAGAGTAATAATACAGCAGGGAGTGGGTGGGGGACATTTGTCTTTCATGTGACCAACCGGGTTTGATCCCTCGCATCCCAAGATTAATTAAGATCCCTGAGCATCACCAAGATTAATTCCTGAGTGCAGAGCCAGGAGTAACCCCTGAGCATTGCTGGGGTGACACAAAAAGTAAAGAAAGAAAGAAAGAAAGAAAGAAAGAAAGAAAGAAAGAAAGAAAGAAAGAAAGAAATCTCTGGTGTCTAGGTCCCACCCCCAAAGATCCAGAATTTCATTGGTGGGAGATACAGCCTGACCAGGCTATTTTTGGAAAGCTTCCTTAGTGATTCTAACCTGAAGCCTGAAGCTCTGGCCCAGAGGCCCTCATCTAGTTTCTTCCAGCTCTCACACAGGAGTAAGTGGAGCTGCCCAGATTCCCTGGAGGTCTGCGATGGAATGCCTCCCCGCATTCTTCTTTGTCACTCTTTGTTGGTTGGGCAGGAGGCATCAGTGAGCACGCTCAGCTGGAATCCTCCAGGGTAGATGCCTGAGTGTTTAATCCTCAGCAACTCTCTCCATCGTGGAGACCCCTGGGGACCAGGGTTCTGCAGAGAAGCATGGGATTCCCCACAGCTCTCACCCAAGGCCCAGGAGTCCAGATGCTCTGGTATGGTGTGTGACAGAGTGTTGGGCAGAAGGTGAGCCCAAACTTGGGTTGGGAGAGGAAGGAGGCTTAGTCTAAACTTGGTACTGAAACCTGGAAGCCTGACTTGACGGGAGTGAGAATTCAAAGTAATTCCTTTCCAATCCCCTCACACTATATCACACCCATTATTTATTTCAGGTTCGATTCCTCTGCCCCTCTCGGAGAGCCCGGCAAGCTACCAACAGTATCTCTCCTGCACAGCAAAGCCTGGCAAGCTACCCGCGATGCATTTGATATGCCAAACACAGTAACAACAAGTCTCACGATGGAGACGTTACTGGGCCCGCTCGAGCAAATCGATGAGCAAGGGGAGGACAGTGCTACAGTGCTATTTATTTCACTAGCCATTACTTATTTCAGTCACCAAACAACTAGAAACGCAGAGCTGGCATTACTGCCTCCATTTTGCACAAGAGGAAACTGGGTCTCTGGCTGGTAAAAAGCCTTTTCAGAATCGATCCAGTGGGCTCATGCAGGCTCCGCTCTTCCCTGTCTGGACTCGCTCACTGTGTGCAGGGAGAAAAGCTCTTTCTGTGTTAGCGAGGCAGATGGTAAATGTCAGGGGTGAGGCCATGGGGGTGAGCAGTGACCGTGAGAAGCATTGCAGGACCTCGTGTTTAAAAATCCAGCAAGAGACACCAAGGCCATATTTATGGGGGAGAATAAAGGCCCACCCCATTTGAATCCCCCACAAGAGCTCTCTTTTGCTACAACGAGGGCAGCAAGCCTTCATCAGTCCCAGGTGAACCTGAGAGAACGCCAGCTCTTTATTGGAACATTGTTGTGCTCTGACAGAGACCCCATGACAGTTGGCCGTTGCCATGGCAACCAAATACAGCCTCAGTCCTGGGTATTGGGGAGGAGCATGGTGGGAAACAGGAAATCAGGAAGCCGGAAACCCTAAAAAGATGTGAGACAAAGATAACACAGGTGTACCCAGGACCTCCACTCCCTGCTCTTGTCTGAGTGTCTTCATTTTTTTTCTCTTTTCCTTCAGTAAGCACTTTCTCCCGGCTGGGTACTAACTTAAGTCACTTGCTTACCCTAGCTTTAAAATAAATGCTTCAGAATTTTATGCTCCCGAGGAAGTCCTTCTTGAGGGTGGGGACTTGTGTGCTAGTGCCTTGGTTCCTCTCATACTTTATCACCACCCAGTGTGAATTCTCCGAGAGGGGCGGAGGAATCGAACCCAGGTCAGCCGGGTTGGCTGCATGCAAGGCAAACGCCCTACTCGTCCAGCTCTCGGAGAGCCCGGCAAGCTACCCAGAGTATTTTGCCCACACGGCAAAACCTGGCAATCTATTCGTGATATATTCAATATGCCAAACAGAGTAACAACAAGTCTCACAATGGAGCCATTACTGGGCCCGCTCAAGCAAATCGATGAACAACGCGAGGACAGTGACAGTGACAGTGTGAGATCACAGGATAGTCTGGTTTCTGTTCCTCACCCGAGGCTCCGAAACCCTTGTTCTTTTTGGTGGTGGTAGTGGCAGGCGGTGTGGGAGTGGTTGGGCCACATCCAGTGGTACTCAGGGTTTACTTGTGGCTCTGAGCTCAGGGATTACTTCTGGCGGTGCTCTGAGGACCATATAGGTTGCCGGGGATCAAGCCCGGGGTGGCGTATGCAAGGCAAGTGCCCTACTCGCAATCTATGGCTCTGGCCTTGAAACCCCTCCTTCTTGGAAGATAGGGCTGTGTTTTGCCCCAGTGAGAGAACTCTGGGTGCATTCGTCCATGGCGGCTGGTCCGCAGAAAGACCTAGCCTAGAAGGGAAACTTAGTACTCTCAGCCGCACTCCTGTTCTCCTGAAAAAGAAAGACTAGACATGGAGTTAATGATCAATCATGCCTGTGATGTGGCCAACAGGAAAATCCCCGCAACAGGAGTCAGGAAACTGCCAGGTGACTGAACACCTGTGCAGATGGGCAGGAGTGTGGGGGCGGGGAGGGACTTCTCTCGGAGACAGAACTGAAACTCCTGCAAGGACCCTTCTCCTCTTTGAATCTCATCTGGTGGCTCAACTATATCCTCCGTCATAGCCTCTCCTCAGCTTAAGTAAATATCTGAGTTCTGTGAGCTACTCTAGCAAATCATTGACCAGTTGGAGGGGGGGAGGAGTTAAGGCAACCTCCAGTCTGACAGGGGAGAGGTTGTGGGTAACTGGGAATCTGCAGCCGCTGTTATCTGTAAGCAGGGCTGGTGTTTGTGGGCCGGACCTTTCACCTGTGGCATCTGATGGTCTCTCCAGGTCGACATTGTCAGAACTGAATTCAAGTTCCGATACTAGGGCCAGAGAGATAGTACAAGGGGTAGGGCAGTGATTGAAGTTCGATCCCAGCACCCCATATGGTCCCCCGAGCCTGCCAGGAGTGATCCCTGAATGCAGAGCCAGGAGTAAGCCCTGAGCACACAGAGTATGGTGCAAAAATGAAAACAACAGAGGTGAGACACCAGCTGATGTCACAGAATTGTTTGGTTTCGGGAAAAAAAACACACACAGTTAGGGTCATAGGTATCTGGCAGCATGTAAATCTCTTTCTTTGAAGTCATGCGGTTCTCTTTTCTTTAAAAAGAAACTTGAAAAAAAATTATTTAGAAGAAAATTTTCTCCTCTTTAATAAAATTTCTTTTTAAAATGTTTAGCACAGCGGGTAGGGAGTTCGCCTTACAAGCGGCCAACATGGCCGACCCGAGTTCGATTCCTCCGCCCCTCTCGGAGAGCCCGGCAAGCTACCGAGAGTATTCGATATGCCAGACACAGTAACAACAAAGTCCCAATGGAGACGTTACTGGGCCCGCTCGAGCAAATCGACGATCAACAGGAGGGCCTTTATTTATTTATTTATTTATTTATAATTTTTATAACATTAAATTTTTTATTATACTTTAGATAAATAGGGTTACATTGGGATTCTGATAATGTTTCTTTTTGTTTGGGGGAGTCACACTTGGTAGTGCTCAGTGCTCCTGGTTCTGTGCTCAGGGCTCACTTCTGGAAGTGCCTGGGGGAAACAGATGTGGTCCAGGGATTGGACCTGGGGCCACTGTGTGCAGGCAAGTGCAAGCCCTTTGGACTATCTCTCCAACGCCTAGTGAAACAAAACCTTGTTTCCTTAAAACAAAACCAAGACTTGTCCTAAATGTGGTAGTTTGCATAAAGAAAAGACACAGGAAGAGCAGTCTGGAGGTTTATTCTAAAACTCCCAGGGAGCTCAGAGATCTTGGCTCTGGCACTGAAGGTTCTAAAAAGCCTTGTCAAATGTGCTAAACAAGCAAATTAACTCCTTCCAAGCCTCCTCAGGCATAACAGTGCTCACTGGGATTACTGGAAAGTACCTTCAGTCTCAACAAAACTTGGGGTGCTCAGTGAGTAATGGCTTTATGGCTTGTTATGTTCAAGGAAGTGAAGGTTCTATAGCCCTGAGGCACTCAGGGAACCCCACAGAATAGTCTTCCCCAATTGCTTGTTCATAGCCATTGGGTCTTGGCTCAAGATGAAGTGGGAAACCCAGGAAAAGGAAGTGTATTTTCACTAATTTAGATAGCACAGCAGGTAGAGCATTCGCCTTGCACTTGGTCAACCAGGGTTTGATTCCTTCGTTTCTCTTGAAGAGCCCGACAAGCTACCGATAGTGTCCCGCCCACACGGCAGATCCTGGCAAGCTACCTGTGGCGTATTTGATATGCCATAAACAGTAACAACAAGTTTCACAACGGAGACATTACTGGTGCCTGCTCGAGCAAATCGATGAACAACGGGAGGACAGTGCTACAGTGCTACCAAACTTAATAGAAAGTCCTGTCTTTTATATTGAGATAAGGTTTTTCTCTCTCTCTCTCTATATATATATATGTGTGTGTGTGTGTGTGTGTACATATATATAAGATATATATGTGTAAGAATTGCTTTTCATGAAATAATCATGCTTCTAGATGGCAGTTTGCTTTAATGCCCTGAATGATATAGTTTGAACATGCCATCCTATGTAAATCCCGGCATTGCTTTTGAAATATTAGTGCTATAAGGAATGTCAAGCCTGGAAGCCACCCACTTGCTGGAGTGCTTACTCAGTGAGCCTCGCCATCAGAACGGTGGGGAATGAGCCAGAGAGAGCTCAGAAGGCAGGGGCCTGGGTTTGATCCCTGGCCAGGCATGGTTGCCTGATTACTCCCAGGAGAGGTCCCTCCAACCCCCCCCCCCCGCCCCCAAGTATGGGACCAGGAAATAACCCCTGAGCACTGTGGTGTTCCCTCCTCCCCACAAAAAAAAAGGACTCATGGTAAAATATTAAACAGTGAAAGAATGAAAATTCTGAGGCCCGGGGACGCTTAGTGCAGAGAAGCCCTCTATAGTGAGGCTCCGTGTCCAATCCTGATGCAACCTCACAGCTCTGCAGTTCTGCGTTGATGTCATTGGTGTTTGCTACACTGTGTCTTCTTTAGATGTCCTTGAGACATTGACTTCTCTCTTTTCTTTTCTTCTAAAGAAAAATGACAAAGGATTAGCATAAGACAAATAAGAGCTCATTTAATTCTCATCAAGCCTACCGGGTAGGTGCTGTTATTAACCTTATCTTCATTTTTTAAAGATGAGAAAACCAGGACAAGGGCATGAAGAAACTTGCCCAAGGTCACAGCTCATTAGCAGAAGAGCCAGAAGTTAGAGCCAGGGAGTTTGGCTCTGAAGTCTGTGCTCTTAATCCCGGCACCATGCCGCCTAGTTAGAAGCAATTTAAGACTCTGTGGCATGTCATGGTCTATTTTCAGCCTCTGGTTCCAAGCACCGAGACTGCCTGTGGGTTTAGCTGCCTGGTCTGTGTTGAGCAGCTGTCAGTGATCTCTCTGGACCCTTTCCACAGCACCACTGTGAGACCCAGCAGGGCAGGCAAGCTGTGGACAGAGTTTGGCAAGTAGATGGAGCCAAAGCTGGGAATTGGGGCTATGTCAGCAAAACCCATCTGAGAGGTCTCCTAGACTGGCAATTTTCAAACACCTTTTGGAGGAGATTTGGATTACACCTAGTGGTGCTTAGGGGTCACTCCTGGCAGTGCTCCAGGGACCACATGTGGTGCCAGAGATTCAAGACAGGGAGTTTAAAGCAATTACCTTACCTCCTGTGCAGTCTTAGTGGCCCCTAAAGTAGCTGAAGCTCTCTCTCTCTCTCTCTCTCTCTCTCTCTCTCACACACACACACACACACACACACACACAGTTTGTTGATTGGCACTTTAGTCCCTTGTACCACATGGTCCCCTGAGTACAGAGTCAGGAATAAGCCCCTAAATCCTAACCGTTGTGGTCCCAGCCTCCCCCCACCCCACCCCACCACCACCACCACACACAAAACAAACAAACAAACAAACCCTCAAAACAAAAAATACAAACAAGTTCCGGTGGAGATCACGGTAAGTAGAAGTGTGGAAGCAGTTGACTTAATTACCATCCCTCTGGCATTATCTGGGACCCTCGAGTTTTGATTCACAACGTTTGAAAACCGTAACTCCAGACCCAGATTTCTTGAACAGCATGTCCCACAGAATACCGGTCTCATAGAGTTTTGTAGGAAGAAGTTTCATGGTCAAATGCATTTGAGAACTGTGTGTGTGTGTGTGTGTGTGTGTGTGTGTGTGTGTGTGTGTTTAATCTTTGGTACTTACAAGATTTTTGAGCAGGTGAAGATTCTGAAAAGTTGAGACTCACAAATATCAAAAGAGATCAGTAAGCTGCAGAGATGCCTCCAGACACTGCACCAGGCTGAATTTCCTATATGGGGCACCCCGAAGTGGGGTGGGTGAGCCTACCACCTGCCCAAACAGAGCCCCGGCAGCCGAAAATCTCCATAATCCAATGGCCGCCATGTTCACGGCAGGACTCCACGGGCTTGGACAAACCTCATTCAGGAATGAATCTGTTGAAAAACTCAGGTATGTGGGTTTTGTGACTGAAATCTTCAGGCTGTCACAGAGTTAGGGATGGGCCACCTCTCCACATCTTCCTCTGTTCTGGGAGCCTGGCAGTCATGCCCATGAACTGCCTTCTGTGCCATGTAAGCTCATTAGCCAACCATGATCCAGAGACTCATAAATAAATCTCAAAAGAGATCAGCAAGCTGCAGAGATGCTTCCGGACCCCAAAGTCACCATCCAGTTAAAATTTAACTCCAGGGGCTGGAGCAATAGCACAGCAGGTAAGGCATTTGCCTTGCATGTGGCCAACCCGGGTTCAATTCCCAGCATCCCATATGGTCCCCTGAGCACTGCCAGTAGTGATTCCTGAGTGCCAAGCCAGGAGTAACCCCTGAGCATTGCCAGGTGTGACCTGAAAAGCAAAAAAAAAAAAAAAAAAAAAAAAAATAACTCCAGGTGTATCAACCCATCAAAAATTAAGAGTTCCTGGAGTGACATCTTATACCACCACTGATATATCAGGAGTACCACACCACATTGGATGGGATTTAAAATAGAAGACAACCAATCTCGATTAAGAAAATATTAACGTACAAGGCTTAACCTGTAACAACATGTTAGTAATCTCTCACACAAGGGCTTCATAGCTCCAGGGTAAGATACAACAATCTTCACACACTTTCTTCTAAGAAAATCCTTTTTGATCATTTTTAGCGAATTAAATCATAACAAGTAATACAAAATAAATCGTTTAGGGCTTGCTTTTGAGGCAGGCTTTGATAGTGTTTGGGAAAGTTGGACATAATGGTGGTGGGAAGGTGTAGTGGTGATAGGATTGGTGTAGGAATATTAACTTTCATAATTGTGAACAATTTTATAAAAATTAAAATTAAAAAGAAAGATTCTGAAAAGTCCTGAAAGGGGATAAAGCCACTATTTCTTTATGGTTTTTTTTTTTCAATTTGTTTTTGGACCACACCCAGTGGTGCTGGGGATCTTCTTGGGCTCTGTGCTCAGGGGTTGCCCCAGTGGGTGCTGTGACCATGCGGCTTGAAGGCAAGCCTCCCCAGAGAGCTTAGAGAATGGAGGGCCTCCCCGCTAGCAAGAAGGAAAGTCTGGCATCGCTCAGGGAAGCCCACCTCCAACTGTGCTTGCTTCTGGTCTCCTTCTCGGAATTCCCTGTGTGTTCGTTTCCTATTGCCGACGTAGTCTGTCATCACACTCAGTGGAGTTAAATAACACAAATGTATTGCTTGCCCGTGCTGAAGGTCAGACACCTGAAAGGGAGGGAGGGCAGGGTGCTAACACTAAGATGTTCCTACTTCCTTCCGAGGTTCCAGGGAGAATCTGCTTTCTGCCTCTTTCCAATGTTCATAAGGTGATAGGCCTTGCTTGATTCCTGCCCCCCTTCCAGCCCCACCCCGCTGTCACCTTAATGACCAGGGGAAACCTTATCTTATATTGCATCCCTCTGACACTCACATTCCTCTCATTTCTGCATTCAAGGAAACTGATGGTTAATTGGTTCCATCCATGGGTTAGACAGACTGTACAATGGGTAAGGCCTTGTGTGCGACACACCTGGGTTTGAACCCTGGTACCCTGAGCACAGAGCCAGGAGCAAGTCCTGAGCACAGCTTTGGTGTGGCCACACCTAGAGAATTCAGGGGCCTCTTCCTGTAGAAGGTCAACTGATTAGTGAACTCAATTCTACCTGCTCCCTCATGCCTCTGTGCCGGGTGACTGTTCCTGGTCCCTTTTGCCTCCGTGCGGTGCCAGATGACAGTACCTTTGTCTCAGGGTTCACATTATTGACGATACCTTTAAGATTAGTTGCAGATGCAAGTATTTATCTCTAATAGGATCCTTCTAAAATCTCTAACTCCTTAAAGGACTTTCTTGTAGATAAGTTTCCTTGTACCTAAGGATTTGGTGAGAAAAAGGCTCTAAGGTTTCCTTAAAGGAAAAGTAGTAGGCGCTGGGAACAGCTCCAAAGGCTGGAGCACAAGTCTGCAAGCAGGAGCCCCAGGCTTGATCCTTGGCCCCTTCACGGCCCCCTGAACACCTCCAGAAGAGCACCCCCTAAGCACCACTAGGTGTGCCTCCCACAACCTCTTAAAATAAAATTAGCCACTTCGGCAACACATTCCTGAGATGGAAGTTGTCCTTGCTTTTCACTGCAGAGAACATTTCGGTAGGTCCCAGGCCAGGGAGAGCTCCAGCTGGTGGCAGGCTGAGCCCATTGGCTCTCTGGGAACGCCCACTACCCGGTCAGTGCAGTGCACTCATGAAGGGCCGAATCTGACATCTGCAGGGGAGCGGAGAAGGGGCATTAAGAGACGTGCCCTAGAGGGGAGGTGACGTCTGAATGTGTAATCCCTGCTCCTGCAGCCGTGAGTCAGTGCCTCTGTACGGGTCAATTGAATCATTTCTGCAATACTCTGAAGACTGCTGGCAGATGGTTCCTTGGGCTCACAAACAAGGAAGAGGCCCAAGAAGTCAGCTGTTGCCTGGGCAGCAGGAGGCAGGAGGTGGCTCAGATTGGCTGCTGCCATGGCAACATCGATTACTGCCACATGCAGGCATGAGGTAGACAGCATTGTCAGAGAACACTTGGACCACCTGCATCAGAATTACCTGGGGAGCTTGTTTAAATGGTGAATTTCTGGACCATGTGACCAGAGACTGGCTTTGGGTCTGGAATTTGCCTTAGAGAGGTCCCCAGACAACCCTGATGCCTGGTAAAGTTTGAGAATCACTGATGAGAGAAATCCAAAAACAGCACCTTTCATTTCAACAGCGATGGGCCCCATAGGTCTGCGTGGCTCCTGATTCATCCAGCTATGTTGAATGGAGGGACTTGCAGTCAATGGTGGTGGAGAGAGACACCCATGAGCCAGGAAATGGGCTGTCCCATAAGTGTGAAGAGGGTCCGTTAGAGGAGGAAGGAACCCCCAAAGCTGCAGAGAAATAACATTGTTCCTGACGGCAGTACTGACTCAGATTCCCTGAGTCTTCCAGGACTCTGGTTTTTTGGTTTTTTTTTTTCTTTTTGGGTCACACCCTGCAATGCTTAGAGGTTACTCCTGGTTCTGCACTCAGGAATTACTCCTGGCGGTGCTCAGGAGACCATATGGGATGCTGGGAATCAAACCCGGGTCAGTCGTGTGCAAGGCAAACACCCACCTGCTGTGCTATTGCTCCAGCCCCTGGGTTTTCTTTTTCAATCTCTTAGTTCTTGGGCTCGAGAGATAGTACAGGGGTTAAGGCATTTGCCTTACACATGACTGAGCCTGGTTCCATCCCTGGCACCTGTATGGTTCCCCCGCACACTGTGAGGAGTGATCCCTGAGCACAGAGCCAGGAGTAAGCCCTCAGCACCAAGTATAACCCAGCCCTTCCCCTACCAAAAAAACCCAACCCCCAGATCCTCTTTTTTTTCCCTGGATTTTTGATTTGGGGGCTCCTCCTGCCGGTTTTTAGGGACTACTCCTGAATTGGTGCTGGAGACGGGGTTGCTGGGGAGAGACTTGAGGTCCTGGGATTGTTCCCTGGCCTCCTGTGTGCAAAACATGAGCTCAGTTCATGGTGCCGTCTCCAGCTGCAGCCTGCCAGCTGTGTTTCCTCTTATCTGTACTCACAGGTAACAACTAAGGTCACTTGTTTACTTTGCATCCTTGGCTTTGTTTGTCTTGAAAGTACAACCCAAAGTACAAAGAGAGGGACTGTGGACTGTGGGCTGGGAGAGGGAGCAGCATGCAGAGGGAAATGTGGCCACAGGAATGGGGTGCTTCTCCCACAGGGAACCTGAGTCGCGCCCACAGGGAAACTGCCTTCCACTGTGCTGGGTCCAGGCATGCATGAAGGCCCAGCACTGCCAAACAAATGCGAAAACTACAAGCAGGGCCAGAGAGATAGTAATGGAGAGTGGGCAAGGCCTTGCTGAGCCTATTCAATCCTTGAGGCCCATGGGATTGACTCCCCAGAGCACCGAACCAGGAGGAGCCTGTGGAAATCACAGGAAGTTGTCACCCAGTCCTCCCCCACCCCTCAGCACACACCTCCCCGCCCCGTCCCTATCACACACAAACCCCAGTGAAGTTCTTTCTCCTGGCAGGAGTGAGTGTGCATTAATCTTTAGCTCTGATCGAATAGGGGTGCTTAATCCCAGAGCATGGGTGCTTGGGTGTGCTGACTGCTCTTGGGGTGGGCTGTCAGTTCCTGCCCCACTGGGAAAAGCTTTTTCCACTTTCAGCCCAACAGTGGGTCACTAATTAGACGGTTTGGCGATGGAGACTGGAGGGGCCGGGGAGGTCAGATCTCCACGGAAACAAATCTGACTGGTGTCCTGCTCAGGATGCTGAGGCAAGAGACTGCTGATGATGTCACAAGGTGGGGCAAAGGTGCGTCAGTATGAGAACACTGATTGTTTTTCTTTCTCTTTGTTGTTTTTGGTTTTTGTTCAGGCTGGGTGGGGGGACTTCCTGCTGCCTGGCCTGCAGTGAGCTTGGTGGTTAGTGCTCAGTATCACTATGTGGTGTTGCCCACATTCCAGGGTTTTGGGGGCCACCCGGGTCATGCTGGACAGAGCTGGGGCCATGGCAGGAGTCCCACCAGGAGTGATTCCTGAGCATTACTGAGTGCAGTCTCAAACCAGAAAGATTGGGGGAAAAAAAAAAGGCTGGAGATATAGTATAGCAGGTAGGGCATTTGCCTTGCATGTGGCTGACCCAGGTTCTATTCCCATCACCCTATAAGGTCTCCTGAGTCCCACTAGAAGAATTCCAAAGTGCAGAGCTACGAGTAAGCCCTGAGCACTGCTGGGTCCTGCCGCAAACAAGCAATCGAAGTAAACAAAGTGACAGAGGTTTTGGGGCAGAGAGCACAGTATCTGCAGAGATCTGGGGAGCAGGCATCGAGAGTGGCGACTGTAGGAGTCCAGTGAACAGGACGGAAATGGTCCTATTTGTGTCTTTGATTTTCTTTTTCCCCCCTGCTTTTGGGAGGGAACTCAGGAGACCCGAGGGCCACTCCTGGTGACCTGTGATCAGCTGGGCCAATGGCAGTGCTCTGATGATGGAGTCCTTTCTAAACACACTTCCCCCTTCCCTGCCTGTTGTTGATGCTGTGATATCTGGTGCTGGAACACCCTCCCAGTTGTGGGGTGTGGAAAGTCCCACTCATGGTGGGGCGTGGGGTCATAATGGCAGTGCCCCCAGGACAGCACTTGGCATGTGGGGAGGTGCTGGGGTAGAACCCTGGGCCTCACACCTACAAGGCAGCCACTTTACCACAGTACCAACTCCTTATGCCCCTTAAAATTTTTTTGTGAATATTAAAAAGAATTATTAAAAGACTATTTAGGGGGCCAAAGAGATAGTACAGTGGTTAAAGTGCTTGCTGTATACACAGCCAACCTGGTTTCAATCCCCAGCACCCCATATGGTGCCCCGAACCCACCAGGAATAATTCTTCAAAGCAGAGCCATGAGTAGGCCCTGAGCACTGCCAAGTGTGGTCCCAAAACTAAACAAGACACACACAAAAATATTTTAAAAAGCGTTTTGGTTTTTTGTATTAGGGCTATACTGGTGGTGCTCAGGGATTATTCCTGGCTCTGGAGTTAAGACACCCCTGGTGGTGTTTGGGGGACCATATGGGGTTCCAGGGATCAAACCTGGCTCAACAGCTTGCAGGGTTGAACAAGCAGTTACTCTCTGCTGTACTATCGCTCTGACCCCCTAATATTTTTTTTAATATTAAAAGGGTATTGAGTTACCTCATCAACATGAAATTCGCTACTTTGACCATTTTTAGGTGTATAATTCAATGCCGTTAGTTGCATTCTTAGTGTTATCCAACCATCATCACTTTCTGCTTTCAAAACTTTTCATCCCTCCAAATAGGAACTGTTCATGATTCCATTTCTCCCTCTTGCCAGCCCCTGGGGACTTTAACCTGCTTTCTGCCACTGCCTTTGCCTCTGCTAGGTCATTTCCAACAAACAGAATCACATATGATATTTGTCCCTTTGTGTCTGGCTGAGTTTTACTTAGCATAAGATTGTCTTCTTTTTTCTATTCTTTCCCCCGACCTCCCTTGGTTGGGGTTGATGCTACTGCAAGAACTGAGGGTGACGAACTGGAAGATATCATGTTAAATAAAGTAAGCCAGAAGAAAAAGTATAAGCACTGGGTGATATCACTTATATGTGGTATTTAGAGTAAGTGGATGAGGGAGTGCAATGGTTTAAAGAGGCCCCGGGATTTGCATAGATCGCTCTTAGCCCCAGAGTATAGGGAGGAGAAGGAAAGACAGAATTAAGGGGAGGGGGAGAAGAAACAGATGAGAAGCAATGGGGGCAGGGGTCACGGGGATTCAGGTCTATCCATGGTGTCAGGGAATGGAAGAGCCAAACACCCAAACCACACAGTCAATACTGAAATCATGAGACATGAGCTTGAACAACCAAACTTTAAAAAGTTACCTGTCAAAAGGGCAGGCTCTATGTTGTGAACCATTACACCAGAGAGAGAGAGAGAGAGAGAGAGAGAGAGAGAGAGAGAGAGAGAAAGCGAGAGAGAGAGAGTTAGAGCGAATGTGTCTGCCACAGATGCATGGGGTGGGAAGGGATAGGGGTGGCAGGAGGGATACTGGGAACATTGGTGGTGGAGAATGGGCACTGATGGCAGGATGGGTACTCAAACAATGATCAAAATGTAATCACAGAAATTTGTAACCCTGTAACTGTATTTCACAGTGATTCACTAAAAAAAAAAAAATCTTGGAACTGAGCAGCTCACTGCAGAGATCTCTCCAGACCCTAATTATCTAAAATTTTAGAATTCCAGGACATCTTCTGCTATTCATAACAAGCAATATGAAACAAATTGTCTAGCATTGCCTCTTTGGCAGATTTGAGTGGTGGCAGGAAAATTCCAAATAATTATGGTGGGACTGGTGTTGAAATTGGTCATGGTCACGGTCCTCCCGTTCATCAATTTGCTCGAGCGGGCCCAGTAACGTCTCCATCATGAGACTTGCTGTTACTGTGTTTGGCATATCGAATACCTCACAGGTAGCTTGCCAGGCTCTGCCATGCAGGGGTGTTGAAATATTGAATGTAATCAAAGTAGAGAGAGAGTAATGTGGAAATTGTCTACCACACAGGCAGAGGAAGGGTTGGGATGAGGAAGATACTTGGGACTTTGGTGGTGGAAAATGTGCACTGGTGGAGGGATGGGTATTGATCATTGTATGACTGAAACTCAAATATGAAAGCTTTGTAACTGTATCTCACAATGATTCAATTAAAAAAAAGAAAAAATCATTATAAAAATTATTAAGATCCTTCTTTGGGAGCAGGTTTAATGAATGTTTGGGAAAACCAGAGACAATGGTATGGGGAAGGTATAATGGTGGTGGGATTGGTGTTGAAATACTGAATTACTGTCATCCTATTGATAGTCGAATTACTCGAGCGGGCGCCTGTAACATCTCTATTCCTCCCAGTCCTGAGACTTTAGCAGCTTCTTCTTATTTGTCTTTTCCCAACGATTGGAGGCTCTTTCAGGGTCAGGGGAATGAGACCTATTGTCATTACTGTATTTGGCATATCGAATACGTCTTTGGGAGCTTGTCAGGCTCTGCCCGTGTGGGCTGGATACTCCCGGTAGCTTGCAGGGCTCTCCGAGAGACATAAGTAGGTAGGAAGTGTTTTATAATGTGTCACGCGGCCGCTCGGTCCAGAAAGCGGCCTGGAGTGTGGTGGTTGTTGGGCAGCGGAGGTCAGCTGCCCGGGGCTGGGTCCCTTGGAATGGGGAGGGCTCCCACCCGCCCCACAGCCTGGTGCGGAATCCGGTGGCATGGTTCTGGGAGCCTCCTTTTATACGCCCGTCTGGGAGGAGTATCCGTGTGTTCTGGAGGGAGGCTGATGAGGAGACTATCTGGTGCCAGCAGGGTGTGGTTTATGGGTGTGATCCCTGAGTCACCCGAGACTGGGGGAAGCAGGTAGAGGATCTCTGTTCCAGTCCCGTTGAGTCCAGAGTCTAAGGTCACAAAGTTCCGCATTATCTGGGTTCCGTGGGACTTCATTCTTGTGTGTGGGTTCTGTGGGACTTCATTCTTGTGTGAGGCTTGGCCTGAACATCCGGAAAGCGACCTGGAGCTTTCAATATATTTTTTTGAAATATTGAATACCTGTAATAAATAATCATAAACCATGGTGTTTATATAAAGTGTAAAGGGAAAATAAAATAAATAAGTTTTTGAATTAAAAAAAAAGGGTAGGGGCTGGAGAGATAGCACAGCGGGTAGAGCGTATCCCGTATGGTCCTCTGAGCACCACCAGGAGTAACTCCTGAGTGCAGAGCCAGGAGTAACCCCTGTGCATCACCGGGTGTGACCCAAAAAGAAAAAAAAAAGGGTAGGCTGTAGGGCATTGGAGGACCTGGGAGGGAACCTGGGAACACTGGTGGGGGGAGTTAACACTGGTGGTAGGATCGGTACTGGAACATTGCATGTCTAAAACCCAACCCTGAATAACTTTGTGAATCACAGTGTTTTAATTTTAAAAAAAGTATTTATTTTTAAATACTGAGAGCTATACACACATCTGGTTGTGGTGCTCATGGCAGGGTGTCTTCTTGCTGGTTGTGGTACTCACACACTCAGCCGTGTTGCTTACTAGATTTGTACTGCATTATTTGTGGTGCTTGTAGATGTGCTCAGTGGGGTTGTATACTTTTGAAAAAAAAAGCTTCTGGTTTGTATTTGGGCCACCCTCAGTGGTGCTCAGGGCTTAGGGGATCATACAGGGTGCTGGGAATCAAACCTGGGTCTGCTGCATGCAAGGCAAGCGCACTACCCACTGTCCTATCTTTTTGGCCCAGCAATACTCTTTGAGACACACAGTTGGGATACTTGTCTGGGGTCACTTTGGCGATCACACACCTGCCTACTCACCAGGGATCTCTCATATCTGAGTTTCCGTGCCTGCAGGTGATGTCCCTTTTAGTGGTGCTTGGACACTTCGCTGTGGTATGGCCTGAAATTGCTCATGGCACCAGGGTTTGCGGGATAACAGAGTTGGGAGACTCACTCTGGGCACATGTGGGACACCAGGGATTTGAAATTGTGGCCCCACACTTGCAACCCGCTGCACTATTCCTCTGGGCCCTTTGCACAATGTCTTCATGTTTCTTCCACACTATAGAAGCAATAGAATTTCACTCCTTCCCCCCTACGCCCATTCACTTCCCTTCATTGTGCTGGTTGTTGCCATGTCAGGGGTTACACACTGCTGCTTACATGCTTGGTTGTTGTGGGGCTAGGGGTGCTTCTCATACTTGTGGCACCTGGGATCACAGTGGTGGTTCAGGGCATCACATGTTTGACCTCGCACATTCATGTTAATTCTTCCCTAAGCTTTGCTTGGGAAAGAATAACATGAATCTTGGACTTCATGGCTGAATGATAGTCCATCTGTGTGTGTACCATATTTTTGTTTATCCGGTTTTGTATTGATGACACCAGGTTGCTGCTTATGTAATAACTCGGGTGCCAGTGGTTACTGGCAGACGGATCACTGGTTTTTTGTTTGTTTGTTTGTTTTTGTTCTTGTTTTTTGGCTTTTTGGGTCACACCTGGCGATTCACAGGGGTTACTCCTGGCTCATGCATTCAGGAATTACTCCTGGCGGTGCTTGGGGGACCATATGGGATGCTGGAAATCGAACCCAGGTCGGCCACGTGCAAGGCAAACACCCTACCCAATGTACTATCACTCCAGCTCCCCGATCACTGTTTAAGTCTCTGTTGTCAGTCTTATGGGGTTTTTACTCCAGAAGTGGAATTGGTGGGTCATGGGTCATTATATGCCAAACTGTTTTCCACAGATGTGGCAACCCCCCTCTCCCAGCAGTTTAAAGACCCTTTTTATTTTTACTTTTATTATTATTTTTTGCTTTTTTGGGTCACACCCAGTGGTGTTCAGGGGTTACTCCTGGCTCTGCGCTCAGGAATTACTCCTGGCAGTGCTTGGGGGACCATATGGGATGCTGGAGTTTGAACCTGGGCCGGCCATGTGCAAGGCAAATGTCCTACTCGCTATACTATCACTCTGGCCCAATTAAAGGACATTTTTATTTCCAAACTTATTTGGCCTTTTCAGAAATTAAAAAAAATCACTCAGCACCCCCTGAAAATCTACTTTCTTTAAGTAAATGAAAAATGCCCTTCAATTGTTCCTAAAACACTTCTCGTTCCTGTGCCCCCTGAGAGGGCAGTATCACCCACTTGGGAATACTACTCTGTCCCTTTGATCTCTCTCTGATCCTCTTTTGTTTATTATCATTTCTTGTTTTTGGTTTTAGAGCCACACTCAAAGGTGCTCGGGGTTTACTCCTGGCTCTGGGCTCAGGGATCACTCCTGGAGGGGCTCAAGGACCATAATTGTGTGCCAGGGATCAAACCTGGGTCAGCCACATGCAAAACAAGTGTCTTACTTGCTGAACTCTCACTTTTGCCCTCTTTATTTTTTTTTAATTGGGGCCCAGAGGAATAGTACAGAGCTTGCCTTGCAGACAGCCAACCCGAGATGGACCCCTCGTACTCTGTATGGTTCCCTAAACCCACCAGGAGTTATCCTTGAGCACAGAGCCAAGAGTAAGTGCTGAGCACAGCCAGGTGTGCCTAAAAATTAAAAAAAAAATTATAACTATCTTTGTAAGTCTGAAGAAAAATCCTTCTGACTTTGCTGTCTCCTCAGCAATCTTCCTCTCCTGAAATTTTGAAACTCTTTGGGGTCACTAATTTGTCCCAGGACTGATAATGCAATGTTCTCCACATTGCATAGCTACTTGCCAACTCTGGGCTAACGTGTGGGTGGAGGATGAGTTTGGCTCGTCAGTATCTGCTGCAAAAGCCATTCGATAGTCCAACGGTAGTGATAAAGGTTGCAGATCTTGCCTGTCCCACGTTGTCAACACACAATGTACATTTGCAACCGACACCTAACAAGTTTTTTCTGGCTTCTAATGAACTGATTTTCAGGAATGTGTGAGGTAATTGGTCGGTTACATTGCATTCATTCAAACTGCAGGTCTGATCCTGCTACCCTCTGCTCTATGTCCTCAAATAGTTCCCTCTGAACTGAAAGTGCAGGCCATTTATATGGTCTGTCCCTTCCCGCAAGGTCAGCCCTTTCTCCCTCCAGGACCGTTTGCCACTTCCTTTCTTTTTAGCCTGCAGACTTCAGATGCACAGGCTTCTTCTTCTTCCTTCAGGGCTTTTGTTTTGTGTTTTGGGCCACACCTGGTAATATTCAGGGCTTCTGACTCCTGGCTCTGCACTGGTGGTGTTCGGGGAACCACACGGGATGCTGGGGATCAAACCTGGGTTGGCTGCGTGTAAGGCAAGCACCCAACCTGCTGAACTGTTGCTCCAACCCCACATTAGGGTCTTGAGTCTACACTTCCATCTGTCCAGAATTCTCCACTCTTTCAAATCAGTCCCCGATTCAGAATTTTGCCTAAAGTCTGTTTCGAGACCTATTCTGGTCACTGTTGAAATGTCATTTCTTCAAGGAGGTGTTCCTGACCCGCATTTATCCCTCAAACGTAGCCCCTCTCCTTTCCTCAAGGTATCTTCTAATTTACCTGCACAGTACTTACCAACATTGTCGTAAAATAAATTATTTGGGAGGCAAGCACTGGTACCACACCTGGCAGTGCTCAGGGACAACTCCTGGCTCTGTACTCAGGGTGATTCCCCACGGTACCAGGGGAAATTGGGCAGTGCTGAGGATGGAACTGGGGTCAGCCCCAAGTAAGACCTTAACCCCTGTACCATCTCTGGGACCCATAACTATATTGTCTAAAGTCCATGTTTCCAAACAGGTAGAACGTTCCCGTGGGCTAGAAATCCACATTGCTGCTGGTTCCAGTTAGTACATGGTGAAAGCTCACTGTGGAGTTTTGAAGATCAGATTCAGGTGCTCCTGCATGTTCTGCAGATGTCCTGTCTCTGGGGCTGAACTCAGAATGTCTAAATGTTTTCTGCTGGTCTCCTGCATAACAGACCCATCCTGGGATCCTGTCCTGGTATGTGCTGAGTCCGTCTGTGAGAAGAAGCAGTGGGAGGAAGAGGAGTCCTGGGATGGGCGGGTTGGAACCAGATCGAGCACTTCCTAGGAGAAGCATTTTTGGCTCGTGCAAGGCTGTTCCCCGGCCCAGGGCCAGGGTGTTGAGCAATGCTTCTATTTCCCTGTGCGCTTCTGCCAAGCAGGAGAAAACTGATGAGTGACCCGAGAGTGGTGCTCACATTCTGGGTGACTCAGAGTTGATGGTATCCTGGGGAAAACAGAGTGGATGCGTGGGCGGGAAGCTTGGTCAAAGGCTATCCAAGGCCACTGTAGAATGGCTTCTCTTGCCAAGCAGTGCTGAGGCAGTTCCGCTAATGTCATTACAGTTCCCAAGCAAGCCACTCACAGCTTTGTTCTGCCTCCTCAGGCTCCCAGCCCTTGATTAGAAGGTGGTAATACACTGGCATGGCTTGAAAGTCACAAGGCCCAATTTCTTGTCTTTTTTTTTTGGCAAACATTTTGGGGGGTAGGTTTCAAGAGCTTTTATCTTTTAAAACATTAAAGCTGAAGTTAGGGGGTCATCCCTTGTGGTGCTCAGGGAACCAGGTGAGTGCAAAGAATGTACTCAACCTATTAAGTTATCTTTCTGGTACCCTCTCCCACCATTTTTTCTTTCCTTTAGCCAATATCTCTGTTATACGTTTTCTTCTTTTATTTCTCAAAAATTATCCTTGAGATTATAAAAGTCAACAATATAGAAAATCTGAGAATTTGGGACCAGAGTGATAGTATAGCAGGTAGGTTGTTTTCCTTGCATGCAGCTGCCCTGCCTTGGATCCCCAGCATCCGAGCACAGCCAGGAGTAATTCCTGAGTGCAGAGACAGGAGTAAGTCCTGAGCACTGACGGTGTGGCCCCAAAACTGTAGCACTGTAGCACTGTCTTCCCGTTGTTCATCGATTTGCTCCAGTAGGCACCAGTAACATCTCCATTGTGAGACTTGTTGTTACTATTTTTGGCATATCGAATACACATGGGTAGCTTGCCAGGCTTTGCCGTGCGGATGGGATACTCTTGGTAGCTTGCCGGGCTCTCCGAGAGGAGTGGAGGAATCAAACCTGGGTTAGCTGCGTGCAAGGCAAATGCCCTACCCTCTGTGCTAAGATAGTTCAAGCCCGATCCCTCCCCCCCCCCCAAAAAGAAAGATGTAAAAGAAACAGCTTACACTTATCACTGAAAGAAGGACACTATTTTTTTAATTTTTTTTTTTTTTTTGCTTTTTGGGTCACACCTGGCGATGCACAGGGGTTACTCCTGGCTCTGCACTCAGGAATTATCCCTGGTGGTGCTCAGGGGACCAGATGGGATGCTGGGAATCGAACCCGGATCGACCTCATGCAAGGCAGATGCCCTACCCGCTGTGCTATTGCTCCAGCCCCAAGAAAGACACTATTAACATGCCCAATTACGTGTATCCTTTTGGTCTTTTGGATATTGTGCATACAAAATACTGAGCACCTATGTTGCATACACACTGCATGCAACATTATGCATACATGCTATTGATTGTCATAGTCCTTAAGAGACAACTAGGACCTTTGTCCAAATGCACTTGGTTTAAAGGTGGTGTTAAAGGACTGAAGAGAGAGTATGGGTGGTGGAGATAGATTGGGTGAGCCCTGCACCCACCCAATCCAGGTTCAATCCCTGATATCCCATATGGTCTCCAAGAGTGATCCCTGAGCACTGCAGGGTGTGGCAGCCCCCCCCCCCCAAGTGTTATTAGAATTTTCAACTATTTATTTTTCACAGATCCTGAATAATCTCGTAGGTGACCCAGGTCTGTCCTCAATTGACCTGAGTTAAAGTTGGCTCAGAAACACGAGAGGGGGTAGAAATGTTCCAGCAGAGCACTTACTGAAAGTCTTGGCAGATTTAGTTGACTGGAGGCTCACAGAGTCACGAGCACGGGTGCCAAGAACTCTATAGCGTGAGTAAGTTTCACAAGGAAGCAGCTTTAGGTCTGCTTGGCTCTGATAGGATCGCACATATTTACTTATTTCTGTCTTGGACAACTGCTCTAAAAGAGCCACTACAATGTGGAACGAGGACAAAGACCCTCGAAGCACAGGGAAAAGAGAACAGCGGAGTGCCTGGGCGACTCTGGTCTTGCTTTTTCGCAGGGCTGGCCATGGAACCCAGAGTCAAGTGCTCAACAGCAGAGCAATCATCCTAGCCAGAGATTCTGATCTTGAGTTGAGACAATTTGGGGGCAGAAGCCTTCATTGAAGTGTCTGAAAAGTAGAAGGCCCACAAGAAATTAGGCTTATTCTCTGAGACTACAGAACTTGGGCTGAGAGAAAGCAAGTACTTTCTAACAAGTACCAACAAGTACTTTCTAACAGGTCGGCGCTGTACCAACAAGTACCGACAAGTACTTTCTAACAGGAGGCATTCATGGCTCTGGAAATAGTGTGTCGTTGGCGTCTCCTTGCAGACCGTGAGTTGGTGGTGGGTGAGTGGGTTGGTAAAATAACATTTTCTGAATGTCAACCATGGGCCAGGGCAGTGCTGAGGACTCTCTCTGTTATTTCATCCTTCGCTGGGACACTGTTGGGAACTATTGTTCTTTATTCCCAGTTACAGAAGACGAAACTGGGTAGAGCCAGGCCAGGTCACTGGGACCCAATCCCGTTCTGGCCAACTCCAAAGTCAGTATTTCTAGCTACCTGGGGGGTTCAAAGGACCTGGATTGCGGAGGGGTGAGGGTGTGGGGAGGGGTCCTTAGAGATGTTCCACTAGAAGACTCCGGGACTGAGAAGAAGGAAGCCACCTCCCAGTTCAGTGAAAGCCTCGGATTACAAGGCCTGGAAGCGCAGAGAGGCAGCGAGCGCCGGGACCTGCAGAGGGGTCGGTGGGCGTGCTATGCCCGGGGTTGCACAAGTCTGGCACTGTCAACGCGCCTCTCATCCCACCGCTCGGCTGCAAGTTCCGTCCGGCTGCGACTTGAAATCCCCAGGTGGCCGCGAGGGACCGAGGCGAAAGTCCGCGGCGCGCCCCGCTTGCCGCAGTGTGGCGCCGGGGAGGGTGGCGGCGGCGGCCGGGGTTCTGCGCGCCGAGCCGGGGCGCGGAATTGCGCGCCGCTCCCTGAGGCCAGGCGCGAGCGGGGGGCGGGGCCGCGGCGGCGGGGGCGGGGAGCGCGCGCGCGCCGGCGGCTGCGGCAGTTGCGCGCTGGGATCGCGGCGGAGCGGCGGGGCCGGTGAGTGCGGCGGGACCCGCGGGTGGAAGGGGAGGGAGCGGGCGAGCCGGGGCCGCGGCGCGGCGGGGCGGGGCGGGTGCGTGGCGGAGCGCGCGACCCGGGCCCTTGGCGGGCGCCCCCCGCCCGTGGCCGACCCTCCCCCGGGCCGCTGCGCCCCGGCGGCCCCTTTCCTGGGTGCGGGCGCCCGCCCGGCGCGTCGGGGGTCGGGGGTGGGGGGTCCTCGGCACCCGGGTCTCTGCGCGTCCGCAGCGGCCCTCGTGGGGGTGGGGGGTCCCGAGCTCGAAGCGGACCCTTGTCCGGCGCCGCGGCGACGCCCCCGGCCCCACGTCACACTCGCGCCATTGTTCCCCGCCGCCGGCGCGCTGGCCCCGGCCTGGCCCCTGGAGAGCGCCCCTCGCCCCCCGCCCGGCCCCGGCTCTCCTCCCCCGGCCCCCCGGCCCCCCGGCTCCCGGCTGGGACTTCTTCCTCCCTCCGGGCCCACGCCGCGTCCCGGCGCTTCCGCACCCGGGGAGGGGGGCCTCCCCCCAGCCCTGGTGCGCCTTCCCCGCCGACCCCCGAGCAGCAGCCCCGCGGGGCGGGGACCCGGGTGGGTGGGTGGGGGCTCGGGAGCAGCGGGGTGGGGGTGGGGGTGGGGGTGGGGCTGGGGGCGGCTTTTCTGGCGGGACCGCGCCCCGGGGCTAATGTGGTCAGGGCCCACAGGTCCGCCCCGGGACCCGGCCCCGCTTTCCGGGAAACACGCCCCCTCCCCGGTGGTCCCCGGCGCGCCCCGGGTCGCATCGCGTCGTGGGGCCCGCGGGCTCGTGCGGGTCTTTTCCCCGACGCCCCGGGAGCCGAGGGCGAGCTGCAGCCGGGAGAGCTGAGCTCTGGGTTGCACGTGCCCAGTTGTTATTGTTATTATTGCTTTTTTGGGGGGCGGGGGGTTTGACTCCGCCAGGCCTCAGCTTTTCAGAGCGGTGGGTCACCCTTGCCCGCCCGACCGGTTTCCCCGGGCGCCGTCGTCGCTGGGTGTTTTGGGGTTGCGGAGCTCTCCGGACTCTGCGGCGGGGAGCCGGGTGCGCGCGTGCGCGACGCGCGGCTGCGGGGCTGCGGGGCTGGGTGCGGACCCGGGTGCGGACCCGGGCGGGCTGACCCCCAGCTTGCTGCCGGAAATGCCCCGGCTCCCACCCTGGCTGGAGTTTGCCTCCTAAAGGCAACGCGGCGGCGATGGGGACTCGGAATGCGCTTGGGGAGCTGGTTGCAACCGTACCCAGTGACTCCTCGCGGCGTCCGGGGGGGCGGGAAGTCGTTTACATGTTTACCGGGACACCCTGCACGACCGTTAGACCATCCAGATGAAGACATTCTCGGGCCTGGAGAGGTGAACTTGAAGAAAGTCACATGTAGTTATTAAAACCCCAGTTGCACATACTGTAAACGAGAAGCCCGGATGAGATTTTCTTTTTCTTTTTCCATTCAGGTCTAAGATTTCATTCTGTTCCAGAAACTTGACAGCTGATATGGTTCTAAAAGTTTATAATTGCAGAAAGATGGGGGGTGTAGGGAGGAGGGAGGGGGGGAGAGGGAGAGAGAGAGAGAGAGATTACAGTGAGAAATATTACAGTGGGCTGTGAAGGATTTGTTTTCAGGCTATTTCTGCTGTTTTATGAGAATTAAAGGAAAACTCAAAATGCCTTTTTTGTTGCTCTATTCTTAGCAGAAAGAGTGTGACACACTAGTTGCATACAATAGATCAGACACACCCCACTTGTATCATACTTAGGACTGTTCCTTTCCAGCCCTTATCTAAACCAATTTTTATGGGCTTGTAATTGCTCTGCAAACATCGTTTTGAGTTTTGCATAATTACCTACATGTATGGAATGCCTGAATGTCCTGAGAACTCAGCTGTTGGATTTTTGTAGAGACTGTCACATGTACTTATTATACTCAGTGCTCAACAGTACCCTGAACCTATTCTCAGTTAAGTTTTTGTTGAATTAATGTCATATTTTGAGCAGTTTAGACAATGCTGTGAAGGCAAAAATATCATATCTCCCAGGTTAGTTTTGTATGAGCTGGAAATAGCATTACATAGGATATTTAAGGGCTGGCCTGGGTACTGGAGTCTGGGATTCAGACCTGACAATATCCAGGAAACCTTGGAGAACTTAACTTTAGAGGGCCACGTTTGGCTTCTTTTATTATGAAAAAGGAAAAAATAGAACAAATTTTACAGGCTGGAATTAAGTGAGATCATTCTGTTGAAGCAGTATTGGTATCTGTTAAATTCTCTACCAATGTTATTTTTTAGGTTTGTAGTGAAGAGATTATTACAGGTTGGTTGGGGTCAAGGAAAACAGAATGTGATACTTGAGAGTAGGGGAAGATGTAGAAGTGGACACATTGAGGGTTTGGTGATTAGATTGCTTTCATTAAAATGAAGGGTTTGGTATGACTATAACTATACCTAATCAATAATTAAAATTAAAAATAAATACAATAAAAATATAGACATGACAAAAAAAGGGTTTGGTAGAGTAATAGTAAGAGATAAAACTGGAGATTCTGGTGAACTGCCTAGATTTCTTGCAGATAGAGCATAAAGAAGCTCATCCTTTTTAATGAGGAATGATGTTTTGTTCTTCAGATTCAACCCTTAAGAAAGTTATTTGCTTCGGGCCAGAGTGATAGTACTGTGGGTCAGGCTTTTGCCTTCAAAGATATAGGCTGGTGGGTCAGGCATTTGCCTTGCAGAGATATAGGAGGTGGTAAGGCATTTGCCTTGCACGTGGCTAATGGCTGACCAAGGTCGATCCCTGCCACCCCCATGTGGTTCCCTGAGTGCTGAGACAGGAGTAACTACCCCTGAGCACTTCTGGGTGTGGCTCACAAACACAAAGTTATTTGCTTCTAGGGTATTGGTAGCAAATTGCTATGGAGTGTTAATGCTTTTATCATTGGGTACTGGTAAGCTTTTCATTTGCTTGCTTTTTTTTTCACATCTGTGGTACTTGGGGAACTATGCACCAAAACTTAGTCTGTGCTCCTAGCCTTTTGAGATCTCTTCCCAGCCCCACACAATCTTGGGACATTTTAACGGGTTGAAATTCAATTGAGTCTTGTGATTTGGTTAGGTTTGTAGTGGCTGCTTTCTCTCTTCTGATGGAAAATGACTTTGGCAGCACACCAGTAATAGCAAAATTCCAGCAGAGCAATACACCTGCCCCTTTAAAGCAGAATTCTGAATTAGAAGGATTAAGCGAAACCAGAGGGGCTGGAGTGATAGCAGAGTAGGTAGGGCATTTGCCTTGCATGCAGCCGACCTGGGTTTGAGTTCCAGCATCCCATATAGTCCCCTGAGCACCACCAGGAGTAATTCCTGAGTGCCTGAGCCAGAAGTAACCGCTGTGCATTGCTGGGTGTGACCCCAAAAGAGCAAAAAAGTAAAATAAAAAATAAAAAAATAAATGAACTTGGAGAGTGTCAAACCTTTGATGATCTCACTTTGGGCAAGCATTATCAAGAATGTGAGCATGTGTGAGCATGTGTGTGTCTGTGTGTGTGCGCGCGTGCTTGTGAACATGTTCATGTATTCATGTATTCATGTGCTTTGGGCCACACCTAGTGATTCTCTGGGCTACTTGGAGATGGCTCCCAGTGGTTCTCTGGGTACCATCATGTGGGGCAGATAAACTCTGGGCTCCCACATGCAAAGCATGAACTCCAGCCCTTTGAATTATCTCCCTGACCCAGAGTGAGCTGACAAAAGTCCACTGTGTCAGGGAACTGCTGGGAAAAAAAGACAGCAATCTGTTTGAAGTTTAACTGCTTAAACATTTTATGTTTATGTATTGTCAGTAATTCAGTAACTTTGTTGTATATTAATACTGGGTTTTTCTTTCAGATGTACAGTGGATTATTTTTTTTGGGGGGGTGCTGGGGTTGGCCGCAGAGCTTTACACACGCATGTAAGTCCATTTCTCCGCATATAGCTACATTCCCCAAACCTTGAAATAGATGGTTTCAAAAGGTCTTTGGTTCAGTGTAATCAGGTTTCATTAATGTCTTAAATTTATTTTAAAATGTGAAATATTTCAGGGCTGGAGCAATAATACAGTGGGTAGGGTGTTTGTCTTGTATGTAGCTGACCTGGGTTTGATACCTGGCATCCCATAGTATCCCCTGAGTGCTGTCAGGAGTGATCCCTGAGCATGGCTGGGTGTGGCTCAAAAAAAATAATTTCAAATGTACTCTCACTGTCCTCCTGTTGTTCACTGATTTGCTCAAGCGGGCCCAGTAACATTGTGAGACTTGTTACTGTGTTTGGCATATCGAATACGTCACGGGTAGCTTGCCAGGCTTTGCTGTGCAGGAGAGATCCTCTCGGTAGCTTGCCAGGCTCTCAGAGAGGGGCAGAGGAATCCAACTCCGGTAGGGTAGGCCATGTTGGCTGCGTGTTCAAATGTACATCAAATGTAATTATCTTTCAATTGTAGACTATTATATTTACTGTTTCCCTGCTCATTTTCTAATTGTGTCATCTCTTTTGAATGTGTGCATTATTATTATTTTTGGTTTGGGGTCACACCCAGCAGTGCTTAGTTACATGTAGCACAGTGATTGGGTGTTGCCTAAGGGAATCCTGTGGTGCTGGGGATTGCTACATAGGATTCCAGCATGCCAGCTCCCCAGCTCTCATATATATATATATACATATATATATGTATGTGTGTGTGTGTGTGTGTGTTTGGAGGGGCGCCCGCATTCGACCGTGCTCAGGGTTTATTTCTGGCTCCGTGGTCAGGGATTACTCTAGCGATGTTCAGAGAACCATTCGGGATGCTGAGGATCCAACCAGGGTTGGCCAAGAGCTGGGCAGGTGCCCTCCCCATTATACCATCTTTCTGGCCCCAGGTATGTTAATGGGTCTGTATATACCACATTAAATTCACTACTGAGAATTTAATCAATACTGTAAGATTTAAACATTTAAACATTAAATTTGATTTTTCCTGATCACAGTGAGATGGAGCTTCTTTACCTCCATTCATTGTAAGGTTTCTTTTTTGGCCTTGGGCCACACCCAGCAATGCTTGGGACTTGATCTTGCTTCTTTGCTCAGTGGTCACTCCTGGTGGTGCTTGGGGGACCTGGTGTTGTGCTGGGGATTGAGTCCCAGTCGCCACGGGCAAGGGTGCAAGGCAGATACCTTGCCTGCGGTACTCTTACTCTGGCCCCAAAGTTTCTTTTTTCCCTATAAGTTGCAATTTGTATTCTGAATCCTTATTCTGTTGACTTCTTTGCTCTTTAGTCATTAGGTTTTAGTTCTCTATAATTAATACTAAATCTCTCTTGAATTTACTAATTAATATTTGGCCTCCGCTATTAATATTAATATTACCTTATCCTATATACTAGCTTCTTGGTTTTTGGGGGGCCTACTCCTGGCCCTGTGTGTGGGGGCCACTCTTGGAAGTGCTCGGGGGATGGAACGGTGGCGGCTACTTGCGAAGCCTGTGCTCCTCCCGTTGATCTTCCTCCAGCTCTTCTATGTACACTTTCTCCTCAAAGAGGTAATAGGAAGTTGCAGACCCCTCTGACATTTCTCACTTGAGCAGCGGTACTTGGATATCCAAATAAGACGCTCTACAAAGCTACAGTACAGTTATTACATTGACAATGGATGAGACATCTAATATTTTGGGGGCATTTAAGGTTTTTCTCTATTGCCCCACTTAGGCCTTTACTTGTTTATTTTTTTGGGTACCTTGGATTGAACCCAAAGCCTCATGCATGCAGGGTACACTCACTACCACCGAACTACATCTCTGGCCAATAATGACTTTAAATAGAAACTTAAAAAAAAAAAGTTTTGGGACTTCCCAAACCTTAGCAAGCCTTAAGGTCACACCTACAACTTTCTGCCAGCCAGACTAGCGATTCATTGAAGGGCCCAGGATGTGATGCTGTTGGACATGGTACTTGTCAAACAGGCCACCCTGGTGTTGTGGGGGCCTCCAGGGCCCTAGCTGGCGGTACTTGGGGCCCTTCAAGGCTGCTCCTGGAGATGCTTGGGGGACCATGAGGTACTGAGACTTGAACCCATGTCTTGTAGGCCTAACTTTAACCCTATTTCCTGGCCCCCAGTAATGAGCTTTACAGCTGTTTCCCACGCCCATCCTTGGTTCAGGTTTTACTCAGAGGTGATAAATTACACTTAATTGTCATGTCCTTTGAACTAGGGATCTCCTGGCAGTGCTCAGGGGACCATATGGGGTACCAGGGATTGAACTAAGATCAACCGTATGCAAGGCAAGTGCCGTATCTGCTATACTGTTGCTCCACTCACCTCCCCCTTCTAATTCAGAGGTGTGCAATAGTACCTACAATCAAAGGGAGGACAAAATAAGTAAATTCATGAGTTAATCGTAAGTAAATATTTTCTTTCATGTGCCCTCAAACCTTTTCTGGTTTTGGGGCCATTGCCGTCAGTGCTTGGGGGCTGCTCCTTTCTCAGTGCTCAACGGCTGATCCCAGAATTGAACGTGTGTGTGTGTGTATTTTATGTGGGATTTGGGATCAAACCCAGATTTCCTGTGTGCAAAGCATGTGCTTGAGCCCTTTAAGCCTTCTCCTTGGCACCTTGTTCCTTTTGATGTTATTGATGAATGTCTGGTATTACGCAACCCAGGGATTGATCTCATATTCCAGAAAAAGAAAAATACCAACAAACCACATAGAAGCAACCTGACTATATGGCAGAAGTAATGGAATTGTAGGAGTTGCAGTTCAGAACAATAAAAATTCAAGTTTTTTTTTTTGTATATTTTTAAAGTGGATATATTAGGTATGTTTATTTTAGTTACATCTTCCCTAGATATTGGAGCTTGTTGCTTGAAGAAGAAAAATTGTCAGGGCAATAAGTAAAAGAACTCATTTTTCATTTGACAAAATGTTTTCTCAATTTTATTATTTTTCCGTGAGAACAAGGAACTTTTTGTTCTAAGCCCTGATGTTGAAATCTCAGGAAAATATTAACTGAAGAATCTACATGTTTCTGAAGCAAGCATAAGATTTCACATAGGCTTATTTAGAGCAGTATTTCTCAGCTGGGGGCATACGTCCTCTCCTCCCTGTACCCCCCCCCCCCCCCCCCATAGTCCTCGGGGAAGGAAGGGAGCCATAGGTGAAAATCCTGTAAATGGACTGTAGGAAGGAAACAAGGTCGCAAGAGGGATATGGGCAGGAAATGGTTGAGAAACAGGTTTAGAGCGTTAAGAAGAACTTGTGTAATTTTCTCGCATTTTTGGCCTTTCTTAGGAATTGGCTTTTATAAAAGCAAAGAGCTTCAGTTAGAGGCTTGGGGCTTCATTTATTTCTGTATTTTAGGAGCAGGAGATAAGCAGATATGACCCTGATGGGGCGTACATTTTAGAGAGGGACTGACAGTCTGCTGTGAAGTTTGTCTGGAAGTGTTCATGTGGGAGAAAATGAAGCAAGGTGAGGGGACAAGAAGTGATGTGTGTGAGGAGGCGAATGTCATCTTTAGTGGGAGCTTGTTAGTGGCCTACATCCCTGGTGGAAACTGATATAATGAAACTTGGGGCAGAAGAGAACTCTCAATGAAAATAACGAAATGAGGACCTGGAGAGAGAGTACAGTGGGTGGGGTGTTTGCCTTGCACAGAGCCAATCAGGGTTTGACCCTGGCATCCCATTTGGTCCCCTGAGCAGTGCCAGGAGTAATTCCTGAGTGCAGGACCAGTAGTAACCCCTGAGTATTGCTTGGTGTGGCCTCCAAACAAAAAACAATGATGAAAAATGAACAGTACACTTTATCATGAGCAGTACACTTTGTCAAAAGTAATGAATTTTTTTTCTTTTTTGTTTTTGGGCCACATTCGGCCATGCTCAGGGATCACTCCTGGCTCTGCACTCAGGAATTACTCCTGGCAGTGCTCAGGGGAACAATGGGATGCCAGGAATTGAACCTGGGTAGCTGCATGCAAGGCAAGCGCCCTTCCTGCTGTACTGTCTCTCAGGCCCCAAGTAATAAAACACTTAGCAATTTTTAAATAAAAAAAATTTTTTTTTGATGTTTGGGCCACACCCTGCCATGCTCAGGGGTTTACTCCTGGCTCTGCATTCAGGAATTACACCTGGCAGTATTCCGGAGACCATATGGGATGCCTGGGATTGAATCCAGGTTGGCTGCATGCAAGGCAAACGCCCTCCCCACTGTTCTATCACTCCGGCCCCCACATTTAACAATTAAATAATTTAAACACAATATTATTTAGTTTGTTTGCTGGTGATTGAACACAGGGACTCATACTTGTGAAGTATGCAGTTACCACTGAGCTCCATCCTTTGGCCATACATACAGCAAAAGTTTTTAAAGAGTTTTTCTTAGGGGGGAAATTGAGATTTCTTCATTAAAACAAAGCAATTTTTTGTTTGTGTCTCTTGGCCACTCTTGTCACTGCCTAGGGGCCGCTACCGGCTCTGTGGTCAGGGGTCACTCCTGGTGATGCCGGGGAGTAGAACTGGGGTGCAAACAAGGTGTGGCCTCTTGAAATACAAGTACCTTAATTCTTGTGTACTCTGGCTGTAAAATATTTTAGATGTTTATTTCCTTGTGTGTTTATTTTAATTAGAAGAGTGACAAAAAATACTTTCAGAACTATGTTTTTAAGTGTTCTTTGACATCTAAGTGACATTAAATTATATAAGTGTTTAAGCAGTATTGTTAGAAGAAATTAATCCAAACTTGGACCTGATTTCTGTTGTTTCAGGGGAATTTATTTGCAGGTGAGCTGGTTTGTGGATCATGTTACAGAGGGACCCCTTGAGAGACTAACTTACCACTGTACTCTTTCTTTGGCGTCCCCCTGCCTTGGGGCCCCAGGGACGAGTGCTCCTGCAGGCCCTTCGCCAGCATTGCAGGAAGCTCAGTGTGAAAGTCTAAGGGTGTGTTGTTGCCAGGACCCTGTTGAGGGCCTACCGGGGCCATGGCTGGGAATGCTCAGGGGACCTCCAAGACCATCCCAGTGATTTTCAGGGGCCAGGAGGTGCCGGGGGCTGGGCACATGCTGTGTACTCCCAGTTCCACCACTTAATTTTCTTGGTTTTTCTTGTCATTTGTCAAAGATCAGGGCTGTCAAGGGCTATGTATAAAATATGCCTACTACCAGGCTTATGGATACAGTACAGCTTGAACTTTTTCTGTAGTTAAATATTTAGTGTGTGTAACATGCTATTAAAATTACATGTATGAAGACTAAATTTTGGGCTGATGAGAAGTTGAAGCCATTCAAAATTAACCTTTCCAGAGGCCTCAACGATAGGACAGTGGGTAGGGTGCTTGCCTTGAGTGTGGCTGACTGCGGTTCAATCCCCAGCACCCCATATGGATCCTCTAAGCCATCGGGAGTGATCTCTGAGTGCAGAACCAGGGGTAATCCCTGAGCAATAATGGATGTAGCACAAAAACAAAACAAAATAAAAACAAAAATACCCTTTCAGGGGCCACAGAGATACCCAGGGCTTGTGCCCAACCCTTGTTAGTGCCCACCTGCTTGCTGTAATGTGTTTGGTCCTGGTTCTGTGTCCAGCACCACACCCCCCAGCATTGTGGGGTGTGACCCAAAATAACCCGAAAACCTCACAAAATTATCCTTTCCTTTTAAATTTTACAGCAGTGTTCAATATTCTTACAAGTATAATTGATTATAAAGCTGCTAATTTCTAATTTCCTTTTGGCCACACCAGGCTGTGCACAGGGCTTACTCCTGGTGGGACTCAGGTTCGGGGAACGAACCCAGATCAGCGGATGCAGGCCTTACCTGCTGTGCTGTTTTGTACTGTAAACACATACAAATTCCAGCACTGAATATTCTTACTCTTACTGTTGAGTTTTTTCGTCTCCACTCAATTCAACACGCCATATGATACATAAGAAGTGAGAATGGACTGGTGGGCTTGGCTAAGGCAGGCCTGCGCAGTGTCAGAGGAGTGGCCTCGCCAGGCTCTTCCGGGACGACGGGCGAAGGGTGGGCGACGGGCGGACTCCCTGGGGTCTTCCAAGCGTAGTCCTTATAGTCGCAGTCTCGGTCATCAGAGTTCCCTCATCCTAGTCTCCTCGCGGACCTCAAAGTCTCCAAAGTCTCCGACTGGCCTTCTGACCCTCTGACTCTCTGACTCCCCCCCAGCCCCTTACAGCCTAGTTTATATAGAAATCCTGTAGGGTGGGGAAACAAAGGTGGGGTTGAACATTAACTAATCAACAAAGAGAGGTAAGACCACTCCTCCAGGAGATTAACTCAAGACAAAATCTCATCTAAAGAGATTACCCCAGATTACTAGATCTGCTCAAGGGCTCAAGGGTGGGGTTCCATTCAGGATGTGTTGCTTTCTCCTTTCCTCAGTGAGTAATCCAATTAGTCATAGTAAATTTACTTCTAATAATATTTCTAGCAGTGTCATTTTGTATGAGCACAGTAAGAGATACCACGCTTAAGGTTTGGTTCTTGCTGAAATCATCTCTCTCACTATATATTCCAGACCACAGTCCTCAGGGTAGGTTAGTGTCCCTAACCCCAGCAGGATGCTTATTCAGTTACCTCTTTTGGGTCATGGCAGAGTTTGTCCATGACCGTGCTCTTAACTAAGAGTTGAGCATTATGGTGCTTGGCCTGGCCCATTTCAATGCCAGGGTAGCTCACAGCTTGCCCTGTATCCATCAGTCCCTCGTCAGGACCCAGCTCTTGGAATGCTAGGAATAAGAGCAACTGAGGCTTAAGTCAAATAAATATGGATGCCCAGGAGTAAATATTATTTTGGAGTCAATTAATTCCCATGTTACATAGCGTAGCATCAGTTGTCTTCCTGTGTCTATACAAAAAGGACACTGCTTATAAACCATACAGAAGAATACAGGAAAGAGAAAAGCAATATAGGATTATTAGTTGTGCCTCAGTTGCTCTGTTGTAGGAGTGGCTCAATAGATCTTAAGCTCCCTGAGGGAGCAGCAGAATATTATCCAACACTCTTACCTGTTTGTTATGTGGATGAGAATATATTGATAATGTATATTAATAATACCTTATTATCTTTATTAATCCATTAAAAATGAGTATTTGGTTCAGATTGCCATGTCTTAAGCAATTTGCCTACTAGACTTATGCTGTATATTGTGTTTATCACTTCTTTCTAGGTGGCTTAAGTGACATGACCTGAAAGATTTAAAATGATTTTGCTAAAACCGAACTAGTAGCACTGTCCTTCTATTGTTCATCGATTTGCTCGAGCAGGCCCAGTAATGTCTCCATTGTGAGACTTGTTGTTACTGTGTTTGGCATATCAAACCTGACTTCCCTTTCTTTAGGGGAAGGTGATGAAGTTTTCATTTAAAACCCCACAATACTGTGAATGAGAGTTCTTTTAGTTACTGCGCCCATTGTGAGAGTGTTGTCATGTATTTTGTAGACTGGAGATTTTATCTTTTAAGAAATTACTACTATTATTCTCATCATCAATTTGTGTTATTTTAGGCCATACCTAGCAGTGCTCAGAGCTTACTCCTCGCTCTGCGCTCAGGGATCACTCCTGGCAGGCTCGGGGAACCCCATGGGGTGCTGGGATCACACTTGGGTCAGGCAAATGCACGGCAAGCACCTTTCCCCACTGTACTATTGCTCCAGCCCCAAGTAACACAGTAACAACAAGTCTCACAATGGAGACAATAGAAGGACAGTGCTACTAGTTCCGTTTTAGCAAAACCCATTTGTTGCTTATGGCCCCTGAAGCAACCACCACAATCCAGATTTGCTGTCACAACTGGTTTACCTGGATCTCTTCCTTCACCCCAGGCAGCCACTGATCTGCTCACTGTAGATTAGTTGTTATTTCCTAGAATGTTACATAAGTAAAATCACTTGGTATGCACTCATTTTTTTTTGTCATACTGCAACCACCCAGCATAATTTTGAGATTTAGTCATGTTGTATAGTAATATTTCTATTTACATAGTGTTTCTGTTTTTGTTTTTAGTGGGGGTGGGGTGCGGGTGCCACACCTTTGCTCAGTGCTTCCTCCTGGCTCTGCAGTCAGGGGTCCCTCACAGAAACGGAACTGGTGTCAGCTATATGCAATACATATACCTGGACCACATACAAAAATCTGATTTTTGTTTCTTTGAGGGGCTGGAGCAATAGCGCAGCGGTAGGGCGTTTGCCTTGCACACAGCCAACATGGCCGAGCCGAGTTCGATTCCTCCGCCCCTCTCGAAGATCCCGGCAAGCTACCAAGAGTATCTCGCCCACATGGCAAGGCCTGGCAAGCTACCCGTGACGTATTGGATATGCCAAATACAGTAACAATTGTCACAATGGAGACGTTACTGGGCCCGCTCGAGCAAATCGATGAACAACAGGAGGACAGTGACAGTTTCTTTGAGAGGGTAGAGGGTCCTCCTAAGTTCACGGCGGCCTGGGTCACACACTACAATTCTCAGCCCACCGGGCCAAATGGTTCAGTGCTGGGCCCCCCGACACTGCACTGCTGGGGCCCCCTGGTGCTGGGGACCATGAGGGCTAGACCCAGCGGGATAGGGAGAGGCCAGACAGTGCTGGGGATTGAACTTGGTTCCTTGCTCATGTCCTGACTCCTGACCTGTATCACTGCATTATATATTAAAAGAGTCATTCACCAATATATCACAATAATAAATGCATATATGTACCCAGCGGAGCCCCAGAAGCAAACAGTGACCTAAAATGAGGAGCAGTGGGGGCGTAAGGGGGGCACACCTGGCTGTGCTCAGGAATCTTTCCTGGCAGTGCTCTGGGGACCTTGTGTGGTGCTGGGCTGGATCAGGGGTTCAGCTGCATGCAGGCAAGTACCTTAATCCCTGTGTTCACTCTCCAGCCATCATTAACAACATGGAAGGGAGCAGTCCTTCTGCAATAATACTTGAGATCTTCCAAGTATATCTCTTCCAGTAATGAAAAGAATGAAACTTGGCCCTCCCAGTACCTGACTGATAGCTCAGAGTTAAGCGAACTATCTAAATCAGCTCACTGTTTAGCTGACCCAGTGAATACAAACAAGCAGAAACTCACTCAGCCCACCTTGTTTCAGCATGCCTTTTACCTTCAAAATACCTTGTCAAGAATCTGTTATCATATTTTAGGAGATAATGTACAGAAAATATATTCTGTTGCCCATGAGCTGTTTTTCCGCTGTCTCCTATTTTTCCTGAAGTTCCTGGTTTTTGTTTTTGTTTCTTGTTTTGGAGGGGAGGTTGTTTTTTGTGTGTTGTATGGTTTAGAGCCACACCCGGCAGTGCTCAGGGTTTGCTTCTGCCTCTACACTCAGGGATCCCTTCTGGCAGGGCTTGTGAGACTGTATGTGGTGCCAAGGATAGAGCCCAGGTTGACAACGTGCCAGGCAAGAACTTTAACCCCTGTTCTATCTCTCCAGCACATCACCTCCTCCTTTTTAAAGAAACACAAAATGAAAATTTCAAACCACTTCTATCTGTATAAAATATTCCTTAAAGGGTTGAGGTGGGAGCTCTAAGCATTGTTCGTACCTCTGCTGTGCTCCAGACTGCAGTACACAAAACCTTTTTATTTCCTACAAAAGCCAGTGTGACCGTGTGACTTTCTGATGCAGAAGGCAGTGAATCCCCACTCAGTATCAAGAATATCTAGTACTAGGGGACTGGAGAGATACACAGTAGACTGGGCGCTTGCCTTGCTCGTGACTGGTGCCTGGTTCCATCTCCAGCATCCCATATGATCCTCTGAGGCCCACCAGGAGTGATGCCTGAGCTCAGAACCAGGAGTGATGCCTGAGCACTGCTAGGTGTGGAAGTATCAAGACCACTCCTGCCCTCCTCAGGAGACTGGGGGGGACCCACTGTATGGGTTGCTGGGAGTTGATCATGCGTTAGCCCTGCACAAGGCAAGCTCCACACGCACTAGAGTGTTGCTCCAGTATTTTGTTTTTGTTTTGGGACCACATCTGATAGTACTCAGGCTTTACTCCTGGCTCTGCACTCAGAGATCACTTCTGGTGGGGTTTGGGACCATATGGCATGCTGGGGATTTAACCCGGGTTGGCCATGTGCAACGAAAGCACCTTACCCGCTATACGATCTTTCCAACCCCCTACTGTAATAATTTTAATGGCAACAAAATTTTGATCTTCGTTTTCTTGTCAGCCATGAAAATCAAGGGATCCTCAGGACTGAGTGTAGCTCACAGAGGCTTCAGGTTCCCTGGGCAGGACTTGGGAAGACCCGCCCCCGCCGCCCCCCATGAATCAGATCTCAGCATACTTAAGGTACTTAATAATAAGCTATTAAATTACTGATTTTCTTTTCTAGAGTTCAGCTTACAATTAACATAAAATGACAACCTCTTGGAGTGATCGGTTACAGAATGCAGCAGATATGCCTGCTAACATGGATAAACATGCCCTGAAAAAGTATCGTCGGGAAGCCTATCATCGGTAAGTTTTTAGTTTCTTTTCGTCTTTGGAATAGTTGTACGTTGGGGTGGGAGAGATAGTCCAGGGCTGAAGTCACACAGCTGACCCCAGTTCCATACTCTGCACCCCATGGTCCCTGACACATTGCCAGGTGCAACCTTGGGGGTAACCCTGGGTAACCCCAGCACCAAGAGCCCAACTAACTACATCTCTGCACCCTCGCATTGAACTGCCTCCCTGGTTGGCCGAGAACTGAGACTCTGGAAGGGAATTCTGCTTGGAAGGCCAGAGAGGAGAAAAAAATAATGTTCCGTGAAGAGAGCTAGTATTATCTTCATTTTACTTGAAATTAAAAAGACACAACTGATTTCATCTATTTAAAAAACGCAGTTAGGGACCCACGTGATAGTATAGTGGGTAGGGTGCTTGCCTTGTACATCGCAGACCTGGGTTTGATCCCCGGCATCCCATATTGTTGTCCCCTAAGCCCCACCAGGAGTGAGTCCTGGGTATAGAGCCAGGAGTAAACCCTGAGTCCTGCTGGTTAAGGCCCCAAGCAAAAGTATGCACTTTTTTTTAAAAAAGTAAATGTTTAAGAGTCAGATATAAAGTTTGTGATAGACTGAACTTGGGAATACTTAACGCTAAATTTGAAATTTTCAAAGCAGTGAAAAGGACTAAAAATTTCCCAGATTTTCAGGTTTTGTGATGGGTTCAGGTTTTGTGATGCTGACCCCTCTCTGGCTGGTGACTTTATAAAGTGATGGGATTAAAAAGAAAAAATCTCTGAAGGTTTCTTTCAACTTTAACAACTTCATGCTCAGTAAGTGTTGCTTTGGCTTGAGTAATTGCTAATTAATAATTGCTGACTTGGGAGTTTACAAGCCACGTTGCTTGGTAGAGTCCCGGCCAGCTCCCTCACGAGTGGAAACACACTGAGCATTCACTCAACAGCCTCTTTATTTTTTTATGGTTTTTGGGCCGTACCTGGTGGTGCTCAGAGGTCACTCCTGAAGGGTGATCATATGTATTATCAGGGATCAAACCCTGGTCAGCTCCATGGAAGGCAAATGCTTGCCAGTTGTTCTGTCTCTCCTGCCCTGGGACTCCTAATATCTGACCTAGCAGATCATGATTTCAGCCCTCATGACAGTTTTCATGTGTGCGAGCACACTCAAAAGTATTTCATGATAAATTCATTTAAGCCTATAAAACATCTACGATTATGTAGTCTGTCTAGCAGTTTAAGCTGCTGCTGTTCCTTAAGCTGAGCATTTCAGGCCCCCACCAAGATGTGAAGACACTGGGGCTGGAGATAATAGTACCATGGGGATGGTGCTTGCTTTCCATGCGTCTCACCTGCTCTCGATCCCCAGAACCCGACACGGTCCCTGAGCCCAGCCACTCCTGAGCACAGGGCCAGGAGTAAGCCATGAGCAAAGTGGGTGTCGTCCAAAAACAAAGGAACAAGTGTGAAGACTCATGAGTCATTGGGTACAAGTCTACAGTGTTGTGTCATGTTGCTCCATACATATGTATAGGAATCTAAATGTAAAAGTGCTTATATATAAATAAGGTCATGTTTACATTTGAAAGATACTCAGATGTTTTAATTCTTTCTGTCAGTTATTTACTTAAGCCTTTATGCTGTGAAGTATACATTGAATCATGATTAATATAGTGGAGGAAACAAGGACTAGAGTGATGCAATGAAGAGATCTTTTAGTAAACATCAGGTGTCATAATCATATGTAATAATAGCTTGATAGCACCTCTGAGCCATTTGAAATATTTCCTGAAAGATTTCAGATAGTCTCTGCTATGTCCTATGTTCTTTGTATAGTAGTAGTGCAACCTATAATAATACAAATATAACATCTCCAAGAGATTGCAATTTTGGGTTATTTTAAATCACTCTTTGGGCTGGATGTACCTAGTCGTAGAGCACTTGCCTTCCATTTGTGAATATGATGTGTCTGCGGCAGGCAAGTGACACTTGCCTGTCAAGTGCAAGGCTAGGAGTTCAAACCCAGCTATACTGAGGCATGCCCGACAGCTTTAATATTAGGGATCCTCTTGAGAAAGGGCCCAGAACATGATTTAGTGGCTTCGAGAGTACCCAGGGCCGGCTTAATTTCTGAGCTGAATTCTAGGTTTGGTGGCACATAATATAAAATCTGCTATTTTATATATTTTGTAGTGGCAGGGATTGAATCCAGGGGCCTCATACATGCAGGGCAAGTATTTTTGTTTGTTTGTTTGTGGTTTTGGGCCACACCCAGTGGTGCTCTGAAGTTATTTCTGGCTCTGCACTCAAGAGTTACTCCTGGTGGGCTAGGGGGACCTTATGGGGTGTGGGAATTGAACGCAGGTCAGCTGCATGCAAGGCTGACACCCTCCGTACTGTTCTCTCAGTCCAGCTCAGTAGTCTACTTCTGAGCTACATTTCCACCCCATCTTCTTATTTTCTTTTTTGGGATCTCCCCAGCAGTGTTCAGGGTCCAGGTGCGTCAATGCAGGGATCAAGAATATGGTGGTAGGGGCTGGAGCTATTGCTCCAAATACAGTGGGCAGGGCGTTTGCCTTGCACACAGCCAACCCAAGTTCCATCCTCAGCATCCCATATGGTCCCCCAAGCACTGCCAGGGATGATTCTTGAGCCCAGAGCTAGGAGTAACCCCTGAGCATCTCTGGGTGTCGCCCCCAAAAAAAAACCAAAAAGAGAAAAAAGAATATTGTGCTAATTGGGCCCTCTGGGGCCAGTGACTGCCACCTTTGAGGTGCTCTGGGACCTGTAGGGCTACAGAGGGTAGGTGCGCTAGGGGCCATAACATGCTGATTGTGGAAAGCGTGTGCCCCTGACCCCCAACTTTCCACCTCTTCCTGCTTTCCTGAGTAAGGTTCAGTGGCGATAAATGCATCGCATTGTTGCGCGGACGCCAGCACCTTCTGTCCTTCTGACTCGCTATCTGGGGTAATTGAGACTGTACCGATAAAACAGCGGCTCTCTGTTCTCCAGACTCCGCCTTTTCGATTTTGACTACTCTGCGTGCCTCTTCTCAGTGTACTGTGTGTGTGTGTGTGTGTGTGTGTGTGTGTGTGTGTGTGACTGCTCATCCATGTTGCAGCATAATGCAATTTGCAATTAAAAAAAATCAAATTCTTGAACTCCGGCAGGTACTTGTTCTGTTAATTAAAAATGAGAAAGCGTTTAGAAGAAATTGTATTTTACTTCAACCTGTTGGTATTTGGGCCACAGCCAGGAATGCTGCTTTCCACTTACTGTGTGTGTGGTGGGAGGAGGGCAGGGGGGTTGCTCCAGGGGACAGTTCAGTTCAGGGACCGTGGGGGGGGCGCGGTGGGCATGGGCTTCAGCCTGCAAAGCGTGTGCAAAAACTCTTGTATTGTCCCCCTACCCCAAGAAGAAATTTATTTAAATTTTCTAGTTAAATCAACTGCTATTTTTTTTCTCCACTTTAAACACCGTGGTTTACAGAGTTGTTCACAGTGATTTGTTGCAGGCTTTGACGATAAGTCCCACCACTATCTCCCAACACCCAGTCTCCCCACCACTGTCCCCTTCCTTCCACCATCGTCTCCGTTTTCTTAACCATCCCTCGAGCCTGCCCCTGTAGTAGGTTCAACAGTAATGTATTGTATATTGTAGAGTGTTCTTTCATGACTTTTTATTAGAGACTCTTTTTGGGAATTGGTAATATATTGGTTAAATTGGTAATATATTGGTTAAATTGGAATATATACTGATCATTCATCCACTATGCTGTATGTGCTTTCGAATTTCTTTCTAGAAGAATCTACTTATTTTTACTGAACTAAATAAACTCCAAATTCCAGCCCTTTTCTTGCTTAATATTAGTCTTCTTAATTTCAGTGTGGTCACCTGTCATTATTAAGAAACTGGCTTTTGGAATGTGAATGACAATTGTTCTTCACTTCCTTATTAAGGTTGATGCATCTTCCTGGCTGAGGAGGGTGATCCTGGCCAGCCCTTCATTTGAATATGCGCTGCTATATATTGGTTGATAGGTTGAACTACTCAGATGTTACAGTGGCTTGAAGGAGGCAGATTACCTCATTGTCTCCAGTAGCTCCTTGTTTCCCATTGAGAATCTGATAGTGATCAGTAGAGATCGGAATTTCTATCTACTGAATCCAAGAATGGAACAATTAGATTTTTCGTCTGCTCTTCACATTGATTGTGATCAGGATGCTGAACTCAGGTATTTGTTTTTTACTATGTTTTAAGTTTCAGTGATTTTTATTTTTTCTTTCAGTAAGAAGAACTTTTGTAGGAGAATTGACTATTGATAAATGAATGCAGTTTATGAACACTGCAATTGCTTTTATGTTGAATTGATATTTGCTACGTAGTTGGACTGGTGATTTTGTGGTTAGCTGATCTTTTGCCTTATTTTAAATTGACTTTAAATTTCATTGTCTGTTTAACTGAAATTATTTTTTAAAATAGAAATGTAGGCCTTCAGATTATGTCAGTTGTATTTTTTCTTTGAATTGTTTTTTCTTCAATCAAAAGAAGTTTATTTTATATGTTTAAGGAACAAAAAGAAACATAAGTATGTAAAAAATATAAATATGCATGTATAAAATTACATTTTGTAGTTCCTGTAACTTGGCGCATATGAAGAACTAAGAATGTTTTTTATTTCATATTTTAAGCCCGGCAAGCTACCGAGAGTATTGGATATGCCAGACACAGTAACAACAAAGTCTCCAATGGAGACGTTACTGGGCCCGCTCGAGCAAATCGACGATCAACGGGAGGGCCTTTACCTTTGGGGCTGGAGCGATAGCACAGCGGGTAGGGCATTCGCCTTACAAGCGGCCAACATGGCCGACCCGAGTTCGATTCCTCCGCCCCTCTCGGAGAGCCCGGCAAGCTACCGAGAGTATTCGATATGCCAGACACAGTAACAACAAAGTCTCCAATGGAGACGTTACTGGGCCCGCTCGAGCAAATCGACGATCAACGGGAGGGCCTTTACCTTTACCTTTATTTTAAGCTTCAGATTAAAAGTAGGTGGTATGCAGATACTCAAGTTGATACATTTTTCTGTCTTAACTGCTTACAGGTTTATCCTTTTAGCTGTTAATATACGCTGAATTCATCTGTCATTTTATTTTTTAATTGTAATTAAAATTTTTTTTCTTTCCATTTTTTTGAATATGCGCTGAATACCCAGCAGTGCTCAGGACCTACTCCTGGCTCTATACTCAGCAGTCTCTCCTGGCAGGCTCAGGGGACCATATGCAGTGCCAGGAGTCAAGCTTGGGTCAGCACGTGCAAGGCCAGTGATTTACCCACAGTACTATCGCTCCAGCTCTTGTCTGTCATTTTAGCATGGGCTCAAATGTTGAAATGGATAGGTGGTTAAAATTTCAGTAGCCGTTTAAAAATTCATGGAAAATTAGGTCTTCAGTAATGCTGAGGATCTGTGTTCTTAAATAATGTGCAGCTGTTCTCTCACCTGCCAGAATAGAATGAGGTAGAATATTAGAACTGTTAAGAGTTTTTGATGAGTGTGTCATTCTGGTGCGTTGCTTAGTGTCCAGTATAGCTGGTGCTTTATGGTCCATGTTTCACATACGTAAGGAATGACAGGTGAGGGTTCAGGTCTTGTAAGAATTTTTTAGCCTATTTATTTTGCCTAAAACTTTATCTGTGAAATACTATTTGCACTGAGAAAGAAGGAGTCATCTGTTTACACACAACTTGATACAGAAAAAATATGCTGAGTAATATATCTACTGAAAAGGTTATATGCGGTATGATTTTATTTTTGAGTCTTTTTTTAAATGACAGTGATGGAGGTGGGGAATAGAGTAGTGGGGCTGGAGAGATAGTATAGAGGTAGCTTGTTTGCCTTGCCTGTGGCTGCAGGGTTCGATCCCTGGCATCCCAAATGCTCTCCTGAGCACCACCGGGAGTAATTTCTTAGTGCAGAGCCAGGAGTAATCCCTGAGAAAAAAAGCAAGAGAGAGGAAGGGGGTAGGAGAGGAGAGTGGGGAGAAAGAGAGGGGGGAGAGAGAGAGAGAGAGAGAGAGAGAGAGAGAGAGAGAGAGAGAGAGAGAGAGAGTAGATATTTGAGGGTTTCAGGGACTAGGGTGGGAGGGAGATGTGTGCATCTATGAGACTAGAACTGGGGGTTGGTGAGTAGGGCATGAGTACAGCAGATAGGGCGTTTGCGTTGCATGCAGCCGGCTTCAATCCCTTGAACCACATAAGGTCCCCTGAGTGCTGCCAGGGTGATCCCTGAGCACAGACCCAGTAGAAAGCCCTGAGCAACACTGGGTGTGGCCCTAAAACAAACAGAAAGGACTCACACTAGGGGTTCCTGTGCTAGAAATTGTTTGTGATCTCAGCTCTGGTGGTGATTACACGAATCAACTCCACACACTTACAAGCCAAGTGCCTGTAAAACTGGTAACATCTGAATAAGGTTGGTAAACTGTATCAGTATCAATTTCTGTGCTGTGATTTGTGTGTGTGTTGGGGGGGGTGCAGTATTGGAGATCAACCCGAGACACATACGTGCAAGGCACTGCTGCTCCTTTGAGCCACATCCTTGGCCTACTTGTTGTGATATACTCGTGCAAGAAGTTTCCTTTGGGGGGAGCTAGGTGACAGATATTACAGGGGTGTCTCCATATTATTCTTTTCTCTCCCCTCACTTTCCCCCCCATGGCTGTTGCTCAGCCCCAGGGCCCCACAGATGTGAGGCGTGCACTTTACCTCTGAGTCACATCCGCAGCCATCTGTTATTTTTCATTTCTGCAATGATCGCTACAATTAATACAAGTTTAGTGTTATGGAATCTGCTTGGGCTGGAGAGATAGTACAGTGGGGTGAGGATCTTGCCTTGCATATGCCCAGCCTGGTTTGATCCCTTGTCTAGTCCTAAAATCTCTCTTAAAGGCACCAGCCAGAACTGCCATGTTGTGTTACTACTAATGGCAGATACAGATTCATATTTCTAGAAAACTCACGAGTTGTTTTTTGAAGGAACTAATTATCTGACAGTACAATATCTTTTGCACAGGAAGCTCAATAGATGCGTTTAAATTCTGTTCAAGTGAGCTTTTCCCCCTTTCTCTATGTGAGTAGTACATTTTTAGAGTGGAAATCATATATATATATATTTTTTTTTGCTTTTTGGATCACACCCAGCAATGCTCAGTGGTTACTCCTGACTTTCACTCAGGAATTACTCCTGGCGGTGCTTGGGGGACCATATGGGATGCTGGAGATTAAACCTGGGTCGGCTGTGTGCAAGGCAAACGATCTACGCGGTGTGTTATCGCTCTGGCCCCAAGGTAATCACATTTCTAACACTCTGAGCTATGATGCCAAAGTTGAAAACCCAGAAAAGTGGTATGAAATTGGCACTTGTAAGAATCAGATCATTTTTCCAGAATCATTTTAGGGTCTTATATTTATTGGCTTGAAGATAACGAAAATCTTTGGTTTGAAGACAATAATGAAAATTTTTGATATCCATGTACAGTATGAGAATTTTAAAGAAGTTTCCTTTGGTACTGATCCCTGAGCACAGAACCAGGAGTAAACCCCAAGCATTAGTAGGTGTGACCTGGAAACAAAAGGAAATGAAAAAAGAAAAAGGCAAAAGTGTGTTTCCTCTAGGGGCTGGAGAAGATACAGTGATTGAGGGGTGTAGGTGCTTACCTGTGTGCGGCTGACCCTGGTTTGATCCCCGGCACCACACGGGCTCCCAGGCACCACCAGGAGTGGCCTCCAAAGCAAATTAATTGAAAAAAGTGTTCCTTGGGACCTGGGGATGTGGCTCAGTGAGTTTAATCCCTGGCATTATCCGCACACTTTGAGTGAATCCCAGTGGCACTGCTGTTTGGGCGCCTTCTTCCTCTCTTGGTCCTTTTTATTTAGATCCCTCTGAATGGCCACCGCTGTTGTCTCCTGCGCCCAGCTGTGGCTGCCGGAAGGCGTGGTGCTGAGCCTGCTGCAAGCACTCGGCCCCGGGGCTTTGGTTGTGTCCTCTCCCGAGCCCCGAGCGCCCGCACGCACCTGGCAGTGCTGGGGGCCCACGCAAGAGGCGCTGTGCTGGCCGGGAGGGAGCCTTCAGCCCCAGAGCCCCGGAAGCCAGCTGGAAACTCCGTTGCCCCACTGCCTCGTCTCTTTCCATTACGTACCAGACGGCTTTCCTAAATTCTGGTGGGACTTTGCAATTATTTAATGCCGTTTACTGATACTTGGCTTTTAAAATATTTCAGTGACCAGTAGTAGCCTATCATTTTAGTAAGATTCTTGAGGAGTACATATTTTTCGAATTCTAGTTTTAGTGCAAATAGTACTTCTCTAAGGTATGTGTTTTATTTTTGATCTGAATCACAGGATCTGCCATCTCAGAAAGACAAAATCTTCGATTTTATTTTAGCACACTTGTTTCCCCCCGCCTCTCCCTGTTGCATAATCCCTATGCATTGAATTGGTCAGGAGGCAGGAATGTTGCAGATGTTTTTTTCTTTGAAAGCTCAACTTCCGCTAAGATTGGAAATTAACCTTTAGAATGTTGTGGATTTATCTCCCATGTGCCAAAAACTTGTACATTTCTTCTCATTTGAGCTTACATTTTTTTTAGGCAGTAGAGCCTGCAAATTATTTGTGAGCAGATGTTTTCCTTAAAAGTACTTAATGATCAGAAGAAAAAAAGACCTCTGTGGAAATACTTTGTTCCTCCTGTAATGTGATCAGCACATAAATACTCCCTTCATTTGTAGTTCATGTTGTTCATTTTCTAAGAGAGGAATAGCCGAAATGATAATTAAAACATAATAATATTTACCTTGTTGATTTTTCCCCCCTCAGTGTAAACTAAAATTGATATGGACTGACTAGGGCAGCTTGATTCTGTGAAACTCACATTGTTTTCGTTTAGTTGGTGGGCCTCATTAGGGGGTAAATTTGCTTTTTCTGTGTATTTGCCAGTAACCATTCCTGTCTCTTACGGGAATTTGCCATTTGGATTGTCTCCTTCCTAAACTGGCGAGTCTGAAGCCGTTCAGACCAGTCGTGGTTTCTCCTGCTGTCCGTTTTCCCCTATTCTTCTCCAGCGTGAAGTCTTGAAAGCGGAGGCTATTGGTCCCTGAGATACTGCCTGGTTAGGGTTCGGCATCGTGCCCAAGTCACTGGGCCTCTCAGGGCCCGAGCTCTCTGCGCTTGAACAAATGAGCCACAGTTCTCAGGAGATCAGTGAAGCTTGTTTGTTGATCCTGTGTTCTCATCCAGAGGAAGTAGGTCTTGAGAATGTCTAAGGAAGGGTAAGTGAGTCTGTTACTCTTTCTCCTTCATGTTTCTCGGCGAAGAGGTGACCTGCAAGGTTGGGAGGGAGGAGAGAGACCTGGAGGCCAAGTTTGTGAGCGTTTCCCTTGCTGAGTTCCTCCGGCTGTTTTTGCAGGAGAGCACCGAGGGTGGGTAATCCTCAGGAGAACTTAGTGAGGATGGGCTCACAGCTTACCCTGTGGTAAATTTACACTGTTTCCAATTTTCCTACCAAAAAACCAGAGTATTACCAAATTATTTACATAGAAGTAAGTGAAGTTTGAAAGTTTTTTTTTTTTTTTAAATAAATAGGGCTTTTAGAAAATAGTGTGAACGATTTCAGTTTTTAAAGAAGCCTGTGGTTTTATTTCTTTCAGGGCTGCTGCTTGGGCAAAAAAATAATTTCAAGTAAAATTCCCCATTCCTCTTTGCAGTGCACAAGTATTCTGTGTTGTTTTTATTGTTTTGTATTATTCTTAAGCTTCAGAGTCTAAAGTGTTACTGATTTTTTTTTTCTTCACGGCCAGTGTAATAGGTGATGTTGTAAGCTAATATCTCTGTGCTGTTTATTTTCTTATTTCTAGCCGTTAAGCATAACTAAACTTGGTTGTTTTGGAGAGACATTCTGTTTGATTAAATAAGACAATTTTTTTGCTCTCAAAAAAATTTCAAAAGCACAGTAAAAAGTTTATTTTAGTGCTGTTGGGGGAGTGAACTCAGGCCCCATACTTGCAAATATGTACATCTATGACAGAGGTACATCTCTGGCCCAGTACAGAAGAATTTGGGGTTTGAATTTCTGAAAGCATATAATTGTTTCTCTAGTTCTTTGTTCTTTTAGGAATTTTGATGTAGTTTCAGATCCCTGTTAATAATTTCACTTTAATTGAATATTTGACGAAATAAAATTGGCCTCTTTACTGCTATATTAAAACTTAATTATACTAAAGAGAACAAGTGTATATATAAATAATTTTATATTGTTTTAGGTTTCTCATGACATCACTAGAATTTTGAAGTATGAAATGTGTGCCTCTTTTGGCATATTTTCCTAGTCTGTTTCTTTTCTTTCTTTTCTTTCGCTTTTTTGGGTCACATCTGGCGATGCGCAGGGGTTACTCCTGACTCTGCACTCAGGAATTACTCCTGGCGGTACTCAGGGTACCATTTGGGATGCTGGGAATCGAACCCGGGTCGGCCGCATGCAAGGCAAACGTCCTATCCACTGTGCTATCTCTCCAGCCCCTGTTTCTTTTCTTAATGGTACCATTCTAAAAGCAGTTTTATTTTCTCTTTTGACTTTTAAATTAAACCCAGTTTTGTATTTTTGTTCTTGTTTGAGTCTACATTTATTTTATCTAAGAAGTCATTATACCTAATTCAAGGCCACAGAGCTTTTGCCGAGATTTAAATATTTTTTAAAAAACATAGTCATAGGCTTTAATAAGATTTCCTTTTTGTTTGTTTGTTTTATGTGTTTGATTTTTTGAGCCGCACCTGTGGGTGTTTAGGGAACCACGTGTGGTACTGGGGATTTGAACCAGGGTCACAGCCACTGAAGCCACGTGCTAGCCAAGCACCTTCCCTCCTCTACTATCTCTTGGGCCTGTTTTGTTCTGTTTTTGTTTTTTTAAAATGATTACTTCTTTTGTTTGTTTTTCAGCAACACCCACTTTCATTTGTTTTTCCGGCAGCACCTGCGATGCTCAGAGGTTACTCCTGGCTCAGTGCTCAGGGAATCATATGGGATGCCAGGGATTGAACCCTTGCCAGCCCTTTGCAAGTGCTTTAAATACCACCTGTCTTCACCTCCTCCACCCCGGCCCCAATAACTATCACTGCAGCCCCGATCACTTATTTTTATTGAGGTTTACAAAGTAGTATGCTTTTTTTTTTTTGTTTTGCCTTTGGGGTACACCTGGCAGTGCTCACCGGACTCTGCTTAAAGATCTCCCAGGCAGTACCCTGTGGACTTCATGTGATGCTGGGGTTTTAACCCGAGTCTGCTTTGTGCAAGACTGTTGTTCTGCTATCTTGCTGGTCGTTGGTATTATACATTTAAAAAAAAATTATTTAAACACTGTGGTTTACAAAGTTGTTCCTAATACAGTTGTTTCAGGCATTCAGTGTTCCAACACCAATCTCATCACCAATGTGACCTTCCCTCCACTGTTGTCCCCAGTTTCCCACCTAAACCCCCAAACCTGCCCCCTTAGCAATACAAAATGAATTTATTTAATGTTGCTTGTTGCAATAAAATGGCTAATGGAATTATCAAATCATATTTAAGTGAAAGAAAATCTGTGAGGATTGTTGTATTTTGACTAAGGGGGTGTTAAAAGTCATTGAGGGATTACTGAGTTTTTTGTTGCTAGTTGAGCCTCCCGTGCTGTTGTTTTGTTTATTGAGTTTGGTTGGCTTCTTTGCCAACTCTAAGTACTTCCAGTATTTTAACTAAGCATTTCCCGTATTAACTAAGTATTTAACTGATTATTTGTTTAAGTATTTCCAGTATTAGACATTTTTAACTTTTACATTTTGGTCTGGGATCAGCATTATCTACAGTAGCCAGGCTTTGGGTTGTAGCTCAGAGGTAGAGCACGTGTCCTGTATGTGTGAGTCCCTGGGAATATCTGCATGTACACATTAGCTGAATGGGTTAGCAAGATATGGTTTACCCATACCAAAGAATACCACTTACAAGTAAACTCCGTTGGAGAGATATTACAAAGGATGAGACTATTGCAAGGCAGCTGAGTGGACCATTGCATTCAGCTGACCCCATTGGATCCCTGGCGCTGCATATGGCTCCTGAGCACAGAGCCCAGAGCGCCCCCTCCCACCCCTTAAAAGGGAACTAATGAACTGTATGTTACCATATGAATGAATCTTAGAAGAACTGTGTTAATAGGCCAGACTCCAGCTTGATTCTGCTTTTATGAAAACTGCAATGATAGAATAGCCCAGTGGTGGCTTGGGGGCAGGGGTTAGGGAGGCTATTCTAAAAGGACATAAAAAATATTTTTGGTTGAAGGATATATCCTAGATTGTGGTCATTGTTACATGTTTAGTGAATACTATTGACTAAAACTTAACAAACTTTACCCTTAAAAATGGATGAATTTTTTTTTCTTCTTTTTAGGGTATACCTGGCAATGCTCAGGGGTTACTCCTGGTTCTGCACTCAGGAATTACTCCTGGCAGTGCTTGGGGGACCATATGGGATGCCGGGGATTGAACCCGGGTCGGCCGCTTACAAGGCAAACGCCCTATCTGCAGTACTATCACTCCAGCCCCAAAAAATGGATGATTTTTAAAACCTCAAGTTGTTGGGGGAGTGAGGCCTGAGAAAATGATTTTTTTTTTTAGAATGCTGTTAACTAGTTATTGTTTATAACCAAAGGAGTATATTTGGTGGGAGATTAGGTGCCCTAAGACCTAGCTTCTTAAAACTTTAAAAAACTTCTTAAACTTTAAAAAATTGTTTTAAAAAATGATTTATTATCAGAAAAGGGATGATTCATATACCTGTTTTATTTATCTATATACCTAGAGTTACATGAAAATTTCTTAGATGAAACATAGCAGGGGAATATGCCCAAAGGCAGCAGAATTCAAGAACTGCAGTAGGAAGCTCGGGCGCACAGGGACCGATGCAGGGAAGTGTGTTCCTCTTTGTGCTATCCTGCCTGACCACTAGCAGTGTTATAAGCCAGGGTGCCTAAAATAAAACTAAAAAAAAAAAAAATCTCCGGAAAGGGGTCATGAATAGAAAAAGGTTGTTTAAGTTGGGAGGAGGTGGGGGGGGGGGGAAATGCATTCTTGAGGTAAGAATCAAACTAGTCTTTATAGAGTTAGATGATTATTACTATTGCTATTACTATTATTATTATTATTACTTTATTAGAGCTTCTGTCTCATAAGAGGCCCAAATGAGTTGCTTTTATTTCAAATACTACATTTTGGCCATTATTTATAACATTTGCTGTTATTAATTTGACTTAAAAATAGCATGGGTAATTGTCTTTCTTTCTCAGATTGTATCCCACAGAGTTTAGCCTTTATATTTTGCTGCATTCTAAAATAACCTCTACAGTCTGTACAGTGATCTTTGCTTTAAACAACTGTGCGTGTGGGCTGGGGAGTGGGACAGGCCATTGAGCTCAGCAGGCTCCTTGCATGCGGGAGGCGCCTATTTGAACCCCTGAACACCACTCAGGTGCTGAGTGCATGCTTTGCATGTGGGAATTGGTTCAGACCTTGGCATCACATGATTCCCTGAAGCACAGAGCTGAAAATGGGCCAGTTGTGCCCAAAACCCCTCCCTACCTCAAAAAAAAATGAGAGAAAATGTTATTGGGAAAACTTTTGTTTAAAGTACATTTCAGAACAATACATTTATTTTTACTGTTTTTGGTTTTGTTCCACACCCAGCAGTGCTCTGGGTTTATTCCTGGCTCTACTCTCAGGAATCACTCCTGGCAGTGCTCAGGGGACCATATAGGGTGCCAGGGATCCAACCTGGGTCAGCAGCTGCAAGGCAAGTGCCCAACCCACTGTCCTATCACTCTAGCCCCTATTTTTATTTATTTGTTTATTTTTAATTTTTTTGCTTTTTGGGTCATACCCGGCAATCCACAGGGGTTACTTCTGGCTTTGCACTCAGGAATTACTCCTGGTGGTGCTCAGAGTACCATATGGGATGCTGGGAATCGAACTCGGCTTGGCTGCATGCAGGGCAAAACACCCTACCTGCTGTACTATCGCTCCAGCCCCACCAGCCCCACCAGCCCCTATTTTTAGAAGTATAAACTCAGACTACAGCCTTACACGATCGTCTGTTCAAATTCTCAAGGAGATGCTTTTCCTTCCTGGAACGGAATCATACAGACCTTCTATATTAGAGACTTAGAGCCCTTTGATAGCCTAAATTTTTGAGGCTCTGACTTTTCTTGGGATCCCCTAACTTATTAGTCATTTAGAATGTGGGGAGGTTTTACAATTAAACATTTTATCTACTTTTTGTTTTGTTTTGGTTTTTGGCCACACTCGATGATGCGCAGGGCTTGCTCCTGTCTTTCAGGGATAACTTCTGGCAGTGCTCAGGGAACCATATTGGATGCCAGGGATTGAACCCAGCTTGGCTGTGTTCAAGCAAATGTCCACCCTGCTGTACTACCTCTCTGACCCATAGTCTTAGTCCCCCACCCCCCATGGTCTGGTTTATTTTATCATTAAATTTCATTTTGTCCTGTGCACAGCTTCATACTTGTTTTCTCTGAAAATTTTAGATGTTGAATATTTGAGTGAGAATAATACTATAATTCATGGTTTGGTTTATTTTAGAAATCATCGAATGTTTCCTTGAGCACCCCCTTGCATGTGCTTAGGCTTTGAGTTTGATACCCAAGCATCGCTTGCACCCGATTCTTCTGTGGCTCCAAGCAGTATTGGGTGTGTCCCAGGTGCACCCCCGCACCTCTGACCCCCAGGACCGAGCTGTCTCTAACCTTCACAGTTGGGCGGGTATCACGGGGGTGGGTCCTGGCTCCCTGAGCTCAGAGAGGCCTTTCCTGGCATGCCAGTTTTTGTAGAGAAAGATTGGGTACCATTCAGTTCACCTTTTAAAGGGTAATTTTATTGTTTTTAGAATTGGCACTAATTATGAGTGGTTACATTTCCTTCAGATATCCTGTGCTCAGGCTGGAGCTATAATCACAGCAGGTAGGGCGTTTGCCTTGTACGTGGCTGACTCGGGTTTGATCCTCAGCATCCCATGTGGTACTGTGAGCACCACCAGGAGTAATTTCTGAGTGCAGAGCCAGGAATAATCTCAGAACATCATCAGGTTTGACACAAAAAGTGACCACTCCCCCCCCAAAAATCCTGTATTCGTTCTAGCAGAATCCCCCCCACCTCTGCAGTGTATGACAACTGCTAACTAAAAGATTTAGTTTGAGTTTCTTAGTTGTGTTAAATATTGTGTCTGTTTTTACAAGGCTGGGAGTGTTGGGAAAACAACAGATCCTGGCCTCAGAAATGGTTACTGAATTCTGTGGCATAACCAGCAGCTTCTGAAGAGGTTGTTTGGGATTGCTACTGGGTCTTGGAAAATAAGATAGAAAAGCTGAGGAGGCCATTTCAGGTATTGGAAACAGCATAAACAAAGCTGCGATCTACTGGGAAGAAATAGTTCATTTTGATTTTTTAAAAGGTCATATTTTGGGTTTTTTTTTTGCCACACCCTGTGTTACGTGAGATGGAGCAGTAAACTGATTTGGGAAAGATAGTAAAGACCCTAAGCTCCCAGTAAGTAAGTAAGTAAGTAAAGGCCCTCCCGTTGATCGTCGATTTGCTCGAGCGGGCCCAGTAACGTCTCCATTGGAGACTTTGTTGTTACTGTGTCTGGCATATCGAATACTCTCGGTAGCTTGCCGGGCTCTCCGAGAGGGGCGGAGGAATCGAACTCGGGTCGGCCATGTTGGCTGCGTGCAAGGCAGACGCCCTACCCGCTGTGCTATCGCTCCCAGAAGATAAAAAAAAATTGCGATTTATGAGTTGGGCAGGGAGAAATTTTTTAAATTTAATAAATAGAGTGATTTGATTGGGGATGAGTTTTAGGATAGTGCTTTTCAAATTATAATGGAGGTCTTAAGAAACTCATCGGTTTCAAAATAGTGAAATACCATTTTTTAAAATTAGAGCTAGATAGTGCAGCAGGTAAGGTGTTTGCCTTGCACGCGCCCAACCCAGGTTCTGTCCCCAGCACCCCAGCACCCTGAGCCGACGAGGAGTGATTCCTAAGTGCAGAGAAAGGAGCCCTGAACACTGCTGGGTGTGGCCCCCAAAACAACAACAACAAAAAAAAACAAAATTATATTTATAATATTGTAACATGCTGCCATTTGTACTATATTTATAATGATATAAATGGATATTTTATTAGGTAGCATTTTACTACACTTATAAGACATAATAAAGATAAAAAGTAAAGTAAAGTAAAGGCCCTCCCGTTGATCGTCGATTTGCTCGAGCGGGCCCAGTAACGTCTCCATTGGAGACTTTGTTGTTACTGTGTCTGGCATATCGAATACTCTCGGTAGCTTGCCGGGCTCTCCGAGAGGGGCGGAGGAATCGAACTCGGGTCGGCCATGTTGGCCGCTTGTAAGGCGAACGCCCTACCCGCTGTAAAGATAAATTGCTGGGAAAAAGAAGAGACACGATGAAGTCTTTCCTTTCTTTTTTTGGTCACACCCAGCAGTGCTCAGGGCTTACTCCTGGCTCTGCACTCATGGATGACTTCTGGCAGAGCTCAGGGAACCTTATGGGGTGCCAGGGATCTGCCTTGGGTTGACTGCATGCAAGGTAAGTGCCCTACCCATTGTACTGTCGCCTGTTGCTCTGGCTCTTTTTCATTATTGTTGACCAAAAAAAAAAAAATCCCTCTCTGTCAAACACCTTTAGAAGTCTAAATACTTAAAATTTTTGGATATATCATGTCCTGGATTGGAAATAACTGGTCAGACTGACATTGGTCTATGGGCCGCATTTGATTACATTGCTTCAAAACGATGAATTTGGCATTAGTTTGCAGGAGGAACAAATGGGAGGTGATTACTGAAGAGATAATGAGTGTAGAGAGTATCTGGATAAAGGTTAGCACGGAAATTGAATGTAACATCTAAATTCCAGAGACATTTGGAAATTTAAATGAAGGCACAGATGTGAGATGATGTGGATTCGAGGGAGAGGAAAGAATTTACAAAAAAAAGGTTATTAACTAGATTTTAGGTTTGAGTGGGAAAATGAAAGCGCAGAAACAGCATTGGTCTTGGGGGGAAAGAAACATTTTTTAGAATAAAAATCCACAGCCTTTTCCTCTTAAGTAACAACAGTAAAACAGGGACACAGAGACACATCATTTGTATTATAATCTCAATTTTCACTCGTTCTTAAAGCACTGGTAACTTTTCTTTGATTGCGACAGACTTTTGAGTGTATAATTACAGAAACCCTAACACTGACCAAAGCATTCCCAAGAAGATCTCCTGCATGTATTCTCAGGCTCATTTGTTGTTGCAGTAACTGTTGCTGGGCGCTGTGCCAGGAAATTGTGACTCTGAGGCAGGGGGAGGAGTTAGGGATAAAGTTCACCATTGCCAGAGAAATTCTATTCCAAATGGATTTGCCGGAGCAACAGTGATATCCAGTGACAAGTTAAATTAGACACAGAGGTGTTCTCTCCAGCACTGTCGGGAAGACCCGTGCTGTCGGCAGGCCCGGTGCAGACCCAGTCTTTTTGAAGTTAGGCTAAAAGGCACACACCAGAAAAGTAGTTTTGATACCAGGGACTCGAAGACTTTTGTTATGTGACTTCAAGAACTAGTTGGCTCAGATAGTTTCACACTTTGCAAAAAACGGCAACCAGTGACAGATGAGGTAATGCTGCTTTGAATTTAGAGTTAAGTCAAAACCATTAGGAGCATGGTAACTGTTTAGTAAATTGCATGTTCATGTTCCTTGTGTGTAAGAATATTAGATCCCTTTTCTGAAAGCACATAGATGAATAGACTTATTTCTTATGACTCTTATCTATATTTATTTGGATGGAACTTCTTCAGATTTCATGCCTTACCGCAGTGGGATATTCTAGCTAAAAACTGCTGTGCTGTCTGTGGGCCGCCTGGCAGGGAGTGATCCCGTGCGCCTCTGGAAGATCGTTGCTCTTATTTGGTTTCAAATCTGGACCTTGGAAAGGATTTGGTATGTAGGAATTTCTGACTGATAATTGTGTCTTAAAGTTGTATGTCTGGTTCAGTCATGTTTCTAGAGTGACTAACAAGCTTTAAAAAATAATTTCATAAATATATTTGAGATACGTATCGCTTAGAAGACGAAGGCAGAGTATGTTCCATTCGTTAATAGTTTAGAAAAGTGACTCAAGTAAATTGTCATGGTCAAAGACAGTTGCAGGTCCTGGGACCAGTAGAAATGTTTAGGTGCTGTAGGTCAATCTAATCTTTCTGTTTGCCAAGTGTTGTGTGCCGTTGGTCAAGGTTTTAATTGATTTGGGACCTAATGCTCTCTTGTGTGTAGCAGTAAAGAGCAGCCGTGAGTGCGAGGCCAGAGACCAGTTTCTCTTGAGAGCCCTCCATCCTCGAGCTGGTATTTCTGGCTCTCGACTGCCTCTCTTTTGAAGTCAGTGCATACTTACAGTGTTTGGATGTTTGTTATTCTTGTAAATCTCTGTGTATATATTATCGCAGCGCACTATAATAGAGGCTTTCTGTTTACCAGTTGAGCTTTGTTTAGACATTTTAGATTTAGTTTGCATACAAACTAAATACATTCTCTATTACCCTCTCCTGCCGTGTTTTTTAACATAAAGAGATCAACATATGAGGTCTTTTGCTTTATACTAGATTATTATTTAGAGAGGACAAGAATATTGTTTGTTGGTTTGTCTTGGTTTGGTTTTTTGGTTTTAGCGCCACACAAGGCAGTGCTCAGGTCTTACTCCTGGCTCTGCACTCAGGGGTCACTCCTGGCAGTGCTTGGGGGACCATGTGGAGTGCCGGGAATCGAGTGGAGTCGGCTGTGTGCAAGACATGTCCCCTCCTCCTCTACTATTGCTTTGGCTCTGAGAGTATTTCTCTTTTGCATTTGGGAATTGTTTCTCTGAGTGAGAGTGCTTATTTTGAATGACATAAATTAGTTATTTTCAAACTTGTTTTGGAAAGAAAAAGGATATTTGGTGAAAGCCTTCCACAGGAACACATCTCTGCCTGGAAGCTTTTCCTAGCTCTGGTGCTCGCTGAAGAGCAGCTGCTGGAGTGTGTCACACAGGAGGTGGCTTTGTAGGAGGCATTCTGTGTGCTTTGAGTGGATGGTCTCAGAGCTAGCTCAAAGGGAAGACTGGCATTGGGTAGGTATGTAAGTAGTCATCACTATCATAGGCCAGGAGATTGTGACGTTTTCTTTGGGTATCATTTTCAGAGTTTGTATACCTAAAAAGCTTGTGATCTTTATAGCCATAAAAAACAGTATTGGGGTGGGGAGGCATTTGTAGGGGTTAGGGCGTATGTCTTGAATGCTCCCTTCCCAGGTGTTATCATTCTTGATCATCTCCGGGCGTGGCCCTGGTGGTTCCCAGCACTTCAGGGCCTGGGGCGTGTGGCATCCTCCCGCTCCAGCATGGAACTGTCCATGGACTGGCAGAGTGGCCTGAAGGCTGCCGGGTACTGCTGCGGGTGTTGGGGCAACAAGAAAGCATAAAGAGTTACCCGCCGCGTTTCAGTCTCTTTCCTGGTCAAGAAAGATTCTGGTAAATTCTTGCTATGCCTGTTTGCTAGTTTTTAATCTTTCTTTAGCACTGATGGGTGGGATTAGTGAGTACCTTTTCTACTTCAGGCCCGAGAACAATTCACATGGTTTTGTCTGAAACAAAGCTTTTTTTTAAAAAAAAATTATGTGGTCTCAAATAGGTCTCCTACGGATTTTATCACAAGGAAGAAAAATACTCCCGTTGATACCAGCCTGAATTCCCAGCAAATATTTTAGGCATGTCAGCTGTTTGATGTCAGTATCTGATTATGGATTTGCTCCAGTTGGCCCCCGCCTGAATTGAGAATGTATTTGAAAAGCCCAAGCCTCAGTGGTGGTATTTCCTTTCTGGAGTTAGAACCATGTATACCCTTGTGGGGCCTGTAAAAGGGGGGGTATTGGCTGAGTGGCAGAGTTGCCAACAATTTAGTCGCTGTCACGTGCTGTGTGTGATCTCTAGTGCCACAACAAAAGTTTGTGATTTTTTTTTGCACATTGAAACCAGTTCTGCTTAACTTCACAGCCTCCACAATCACCTTTGTGACTTCCAGTCATTGCAACAGTAGTAACCAATGGCAGTATCGACAAAGGGAGGGATAGGGTTTATGGAACTAGGAAAGGGTGCCAATACAGTAGATAAGTTCGGTCAGTATAGACGTGGATTTCGATGAAATGGTAGAATCATGATGATGGTGTATTTGAGATCGTGGAGTGTTTAAGAAAGCTTTTGGTGCTATGTCATTCCTCCTCCAATTCTTCTTTTTTTCAAAAATTTAATTTATTTATTTGTTTGTTTGGGGGCCATTCCTGGCAGTGCTCAGGGGCTAATCCTGGCTCTGTACTCAGGAATCACTCCTGGCGGTGCTCGGGGAACCAGACCATATGGCTTCCTGGGGACTGACCCTAGTGGGCTGCGTGCAAAGTAAGCACCTTACCTACTGTACGATCTTCTCCATCCCCATCTCCTCTAATTCTTTTTTTTTTTCTTTTTGGGTCACACCCGGCGATGCTCAGGGGTTACTCCTGGCTCATGCACTCAGGAATTGCTCCTGGCGGTGCTGGAGGGACGATACGGGATGCTGGGAATCGAACCTGTGTCAGCCATGTTGGCTGCGTGCAAGGCAAACGCCTTACTCGCTGTGCTATCACTCCAGCCCTCCTCTAATTCTTGACTCCTCAGTTACCCACCATTTTCTCCTCATATCGATTACTAATCAAAGACAAAATATTTTTCCAGACGACTTTTCTTAGGGAAAAAAATAAACTATTTAACTCTGTCTGTAGAATACTATAGAAACTGACAATTTCAGTTTCAACGGGTCAGCATTCTGAATTAACGAACGTATAAATATTTTCCTCAAACTACTTTGAGCAGATTAGGAAAATTTGCTTGCCTTGAGGATAATACATGCATCCTTAGATGAAAGGTTATCTGTAATTAATTTTTTTTCTTTTTGGGTCACACCCGGCAATGCACAGGGATTACTCCTGGCTCATACACTATAGTGGGATTCTGGGAATCGAACCTGGTTGGCTGCGTGCAAGGCAAACGCCCTACCCACTGTCCCACTGTGCTCTTGCTCCAGCCCCTGTAATTAATTTTTTGTGGGGGTTTTTGTGCCGTGCTTGATAGAGTTGGCACCTACTCTATGCTCTGTATTTTGGGGTTACTCACAGTGATGTTTGTGTGGTGCTGGGTATATACTGAGCCCTGGGGTTCTGCATGCAAAGCATTCATTCACTAAAGCCCTTTGGACAATCTCCCTGGCCTGTATTCAGATGGAAAGCTAATTTAGGAATTGAAGAGCTAAAAAAAAAAATTGCTTCCCAAGTTTTCAACTATTTTTTCAGATTAAATATGAACTACTTATCCCTGAATGTACTTATTTATAAATTACTTATGCCGCTATAACTTCATAGAAGGAAACAGATGCAAATTAGAGCTGTTTGAATGATGGATTAAGTACCAGTAGGTTTATTTTCTCTTGAATCACTACAGGCGGGATCATCTACAGCTCCCTGGTCCAGTCACTCCCCTTTGGAGACTGTTGACCTCGGTCCGTGTTTCTCAGCCTTTTTCTGGCCACAGCCCCTTTCTGACCTTGTTCTCTTCCCGTGGAGCCCCTGGTCTACCAGTTGGCCCCTGCGCGTTTAGGTAATTTTTCACCTTTGTTCCTCTGGAAAATTCCGGTGTCAAATGGAGCCATGTGGGGCCTGGTTAAGAAATGCTGATCTAGATCAGGGCATCATAAACTTTGTCCATGCACCACTCCTTTGGCGGAGGGTGGGGGGATGGGGGGTGTTGGGTCACACCTGACAGTGCTCATGGGTTACTCCTGGCTCTGTGCTCAGAGATTGGACCCGGCTCAGCCGTGTGCAAGGCAAGTGCCCTACCAGCCTGCTGTGCTACTGCTCTGGCCCTTCCCCACTCCTTTTTGCCTGAGAAAGTTTATGTGACTCTGGTTATCTCTATATAAATCAAATATTCAGTGATGATGAATCATAAAGAACCTTATTTAAATTTTTTTTAACAAATTAAAAAAGTTAATTGTCACAATCAAGTTTTAAGTAGGTTCACAGCCTGCAGTGTAAGAAGTTAGAACCTAGATCATCAATGGGGAACCTAGTTCATGCTCTTTCCTCCCTCAGTGTGCAGGGGTGACTCCTGGCATTCTTGGGCGCTCACATGTCGTGTTGGGGATCAGGATCCTTGTTGGCGGGATGCAGGGCAAGCACCTTCACCCTGTATTCTCTTTGTGGCCCAGCCATCTTTCTATTTAATAAGTTTCCTACTCGATTTCTCACAGTGACTTGTGAAATGAAGGCAAAGAAAGCGTTAGTAATTAAGAGGATGTAACACTGTAGCACTGTCCTCCAGTTGTTCATCAATTTGCTCAAGTGGGCACCAGTAACATCTCTATTGTGAGACTTGTTACTGTTTTTAGCATATGGAATACTCCACAGGAGAGCTTGCCAGGCTCTGCTGTGCGGGCTGAATACTGTAGGTAGCTTGCTGAGATCTCCAAGAGGGGCGGAGGAATCGAACCCGGGTTGGCCACGTGCAAGGCAAACGCCCTACCTATCTTATAGTTCTGGGCACTAAGCTGGAGACCATACGGAAATGGCAACCTTATTTTCAGTGATGATTAAAATTGCTCCAAGACACACTTGTGCTGATACCAATGTAAATATCATTTTTTCCCCTTTGTCTTTGATGGTGTTTCTGAAATTTGAATCTGGTTGTTTTGTTTCCTCAATATCTGATCACTTATTTTTGCCTCTAATGTCGTCAAACTCTGCAGTGTGGCATATAGAGCCTTTTAATTTTATAGCTTCATTGCCACCCCGATCTCCTAAATCCAGGAACCTTCCTTTGGTAAAAACAATCAGAAAAACAGAACCAAGGAAACGTCTTGTTTCGACCACAGCACGCGTTCTGCAGTCAGTGCAGACCTCGTGTTGTCCTTGCTTGCTGATCCTGTCTGGGTTGCTCGTTTCTCCCTACTGGGAAGTTACTACTGATTGTGTACAGCTCAGGTTATTTCTTCTGGTCTTTAAACAAGGGATCCCTTCTCTCTCTCTCTCTCTCTCTCTCTCTCTCTCTCTCTCTCTCTCTCTCTCTCCATGTTATTTATTGTTTATTTTTTGGGTTACACCCAGTGGTGCTCACTCCTGGCTCTGTGCCCGGAGATCACTGGTGGGCTCGGGGGACCATACGAAGCAAAGGATCAAACCCAAGATCAGCCATGTGCCAGACAAGTTCCCTACCCGCTGTCCTATATCTCTGACCCCTCACTCATGGTAGTTTATAGCATTTATTGAATTGTTGTAGTTCTTTGCCATACAAGTTTCACATTGCCTTAGTTCTTATTTAAGGATAGAGATTATAATATATAAGTAACATGTAGAAAGGTACTCATTTGATCACTGCCGTGTTGCAGTACTTGGCATATATTTGTGTTTGGGTATGCATATGTTGTTAATATACAGTAATTGTTAAATGAATATGCTTAAAATGTCATCCAACAACGACATTTAGTATTTGGAGTATGAAAGGAGAGTTGGCTCTGAGGTCTGGAGTTCATGTCATTGTTGATACCAAGACAGAATGAGAAAATCCATATATTTTTGTGTAATACCTGATTTTCCTAGTGGTATATGAAGGATTTGAATAAATTTCATTATGATCTTAAAATTATTTAAATGAGATAGGAAAAGTCAAATAATTCCGTTAACATTTTAAGATTTTTGTTTTATTAACTGGGTTATCATTTTTTTATTTCTTTCTTTAGGGTATTTGTGAACCGAAGTTTAGCCATGGAAAAAATTAAGTGTTTTGGTTTTGATATGGATTACACACTTGCTGGTGAGTAGCACTTTCGAATTGCTTAAGAACGATGTTTTGAATTATAACAACAATGGGTCCATAGTAGGCAACTCAATGATCACTTGTTAATTTAATCATATAAAAATATATATATATATAAATATATCTACCCCATGTCACAGTTTCCTAATATCAAGATACTGTCATTGGTTTTTTTTTTGGTTAACATCAAAATGATCATATATCCTTTAAATTTGGTTTGTACAGATAGGATAAATAATAAATTAAGAGTCCCTGGTTAAGAAATGGTATGATGAAATCATAATGCTAGTGTGTAAATTTGAACACATTACTTTTTTTCTTAATGTAGGAGTACTGCTATTTATTCAGCCATTGATTCACCTGGTTAAATTGGGCTTGAACTCCACATGAACACATTACTTTTTTTTTTCATTTCATTAAGTTTTTCTCTAAGATGGAATTTTATCTCTTTCACTCTACCACCAGGACAGCTTTTTTGTTGCTGTTTGTTTTGGGGCCTGAACCCAGCGATGCTTGGGGGTTACTCCTGACTGGCTCTGCATTCAGGAATTACTCCTGCCGGTGCTTGGGAATGTCAGGGATTGCTGCATAAAGGCATGCCCTACCCACTGGACTATCACTCCGGCCCCCGCAAAGTCAACTTTTGTTAGTTAAAAAATAAAATGCTGTCTCTTCTTCTTGTGTGTGTTGTGTGTGGGATATCATAGCCACACCCGGTGATACTCAGGGGTTACGCCTGGCTCTGCATTCAGAAACTACTCTGGGGATGCTTGGCGGTGCTTGGGGGACCATATGGAACTGTCAGAGTTTGAACCTGGGTTAGCCATGTGGAAGGCAAGTGCCCTACCTGCTCTCTTGTCTCTCCAGTCTCCATATAATACATTTTTAAGACAAATGGAAACTGGATCTATTTTCCATTGAAATTTATTTATTTGTTTGTTTTATTGAATCATCGTGAGATATAGTTGCAAAGCTTCATGTTTGAGTTTCATACAGTGATCAAACACCCATCCCTCCACAGTGCACATTCTCCACCACCAATGTCCCAAGTATACCCCCCTTTCCAATCCTCCCCCTGCCTCCATGGCAGACAGTTTCCCCCATATTCTCTCTCTACTTTTGGGCATTATGGTTTGCATTACAGATACTGAGAGGTTGTCACGTGTGTTCCTTTATCTACTTTCAGCACACATCTCCCATCTCGAACAATCCCTCCAACCACCATTGACTTAGTGATCCCTTCTCTGTTTCAGCTGATTTCTCCCCCAGGTCATGAAACAAGCTTCCAACTTTTAGGGCAATAATCCCGGCCCTTGTTTCTACTGTCCTTGGGTGTCAGTCTCACACTATGTTATTTTATATTCCACAAATGAATGCAGTCATTCTATGTCTGTCCCTCTCTTTCTGACTTATTTCACTTAGGATGAAACTCTCCATGATCATCCACTTATAAGCAAATTTTATGACTCCACCTGTCCTAACAGCTGCATAGTATTCCATTGTGTACATGTACCAAAGTAAAATTTATTTTCCATTGAAATGTACATACACACCAAATAAAAACTTTAAAAACAAACAAACTTGTAACCACGTGGCAGTGCTCAGGGCTGTTCTCAGCTGAGGCCTCTCCTGGTGGTGCTTGGGATGGAACCCAGGCTTCCTGCATGCAAAGTGTGTGCTCTGCCCATTGACCCGTCACTCCAGCTTTACAAACACCAGCACTGTGTTGCTTTTTCCTCTTCCAATATTTGAATTTTTTTTGGGGGGGGGGTCACACTCAGCAGTGCTCAGGGTTACTCTATGCTCTGCACTTAATAATTACTCCTGGTAGTGCTCGGGGAACCATAAGGGATGCTGAGGCTCTAATCTGTGTCTTTTGAGTGTAAGGCAAATGCCTTCCCCACTGTACTTTGACTCCAGACCCTCTAAAATACGTTTTAAATGATCAGTGTATCACTCAGTATTTTTGATATCTTTTCAAAATGTGTGAAAAACAATGGGGGTGAGATACTTGGTGTCTAGTCCCAGTGAATGAAATTTTTATTAAAATATTTAGTCTGTGAAGATTCATTTAAGAAGAATGAGGGGCTGGGGCTGGAGCGATAGCACAGTGGGTAGGGCGTTTGCCTTGTTGACCTGGGTTCAATTCCCAGCATCCCATATGGTCCCCCGAGCACCGCCAGGAGTAATTCCTGAGTGCAAAACCAGGAGTAACCCCTGAGCATTGCCGGGTGTAACCCAAAAAGCCAAAAAAAAAAAAAAAAGAAAGAAAAAGAAAAATCTTAAAAGAAGAAGAATGAGGGGCTGAGTTAATAATGTTCATATTATGTGCATACGTGTATGGTCTTCCTAAGACACTCTTTAGATCATAACGCTGTCTTTGAAAACTGATACGGCCACTTATCTTCAGGAAACCTTTTGTCTAACTGTGTTAGAAAACTGCTGTCTGGGGCAGGGAGATAGTATACACCGTGGGGTGCTCTCATACTTTGCTTGTTTGGGTCCGTGGTTCAATCCCCAGCACGATGTCCCCTCCACCCCACTGCACCCTTAGGTGCAGCCCTCGGGGTCCTGGAGCAGCAGGTGCCCAGGAGTCCTCAGTGAGGGGTGGGAAGGTACGGGTGAGGCTCGAGCCGCCATGTCAAACAATTTAACAGCAACAACAAAGATAGTGTCTTTCTCAAATTAGACACAGCTCAATTTGATTTCAGTCGCTGCAACTACAAGTGAATAAAATCAACACAAAATTTTACTCCTATAGGCTGTGGAAACTTGCCATGCTGTTGCAACTGTGACTATTTATCAGCAAGATATATATTAAAAACATACAAGGACTGAATTTAAGTTTCTTCTTCTCTCCATATGCTTTTTTGGTTTTTGCTTGCTTTAAAGTTATTTTTCCAGCACTTAAATTCTTCATATTTTTTTCTCCTTGGACACAAACACTTTTAGGAACACTTATCAGGAATTAGGTGGATGCTGTGTACTTTCTTGTGGTTCAGAGTGGGAGAAAATTTCATAATCTTTTTTCTGTTGAAATTAAATAGTTCTCCAGAGGAACGAATGGCAAGGTAGTTTGGCACCTGAAAAAAATATTTCCTAAGGCAGAAATAGAAGTCAGTGGGTCAAAGTGACACTCCCCTACCTCATTATTAAGACAGTGTCATTATATTAAAACTGTTAATTCAGAAGGTGTATTGAAAACTGGTAATATACCTGGCACATGTATATTAACAATATAGTGTATGTTCCTGTAGAGTAATGAAATAATGGATTTGTTCGGAGAGGGGGGGAAGTCATTAAATTTTAGTTTCTGAACTTTAAAAATACCTTATAATTTCTTTTTTTTTAATTTATTTTTTATTAGTGAAACACCATGAGGTACAGTTGTAGATTTACAAATTTTTGTGCTTGGGTTTCGGTCATACCATGATCAAATACCCATCCCTCCACCAGTGCCCATTTTCCACCACCATGGATAATATCCCTCCCCCCCAAACCCCCCATCCCCCCCTGCCACTGTGGCAGAGCATTCCCTTTTGTTCTCTCTCTCCTTTTGGGTGTTGTGGTCAGCAAAAGAGGCATTGAGTGGCAAACATGTTCAATCCAGTCTACTTTCAACCTGCATCTCCCCTCCTGGGAGGATCCTCCAAACACCCTCCATTTGGTGCTCCCTTCTCTATCTGAACTGTCCTTTCCCCTAGAATACCCGGCTGGCCTCTAAGCTATGGAGTAATCCTCCTGAATACCTTATAATTTCTTCATTCCTTTTCTTAAATTCCATTTCACACTTTAATGCTCATTCTTAATCTAGACACTACTATAGCAGGCTTACATATATTAATATTTAGTAACATTTATTAAGTGATTATTATACACCAGGCCCTGTTCTAAATATTTTATATAAATGATTTCTTTTGATACATGGGGGCTGGAGCGATAGCACAGTGGGTAGAGTGTTTGCCTTGCAAGCGGCCAACATGACCAACCTGAGTTTGATTCCTCCGCTTCTCTTGGAGAGCCTGACAAGCTACCGAGAGTATCTCGCCCGCTTGGCAAAGCCTGGCAAGCTACCTGTGGCGTATTTGATATGCCAAACACAGTAACAACAAGTCTCATGATGGAGATGTTACTGGGCCTGGAGGACAGTGATACAGTTGATACATGGACTTTTATCATGACACTTAATTTTTAAAAAGTGAAACAAGGTAGTTTTTATTGAGTGAAACTTATAAAGATGCAAGGGGACAGAAAAAGAGAAAATATGTTTTCAAGGGAGCAATATGTTTTCTCCTAGTGGAAAAAGCCACAAAGAGACATGGGGGAGACATGTGTGTTCAAGAGAGAACATGGGCTTCGGGAGCAAGATCGCTTATTTAACCTTGACAAAGTGTTCGTTCTAAGGGGCCAGTGGGAGAGCCGAAGGACCAAGCCTGTGTTCTGCATGAGGGAAGGCTTTGTTCAGTCCCTGGACCACGGGGTCTCCAGTGCAGAGAACCGGGAGTAGCCCTTAAGCACTGCCCAAAAGAAACAGATAAGAGTGGAATAAGGCAGATATTACTGTATTGTTCTTTTTTTTTTGTTTCGATTTTGGGGGAGCTCCCAGTGGTGCTCAGGGCTTACTGCTGGCTCTGAGCCAGTGATCCCTCCTGACTGTGTTGGGTGACCACATGGAGTGCTGGGGGTTGAACCAGTGCAGTTCAGGTGTCCTGTATTATCCTGATGTACTATTGCTCTGGCCCCAGATTGTTGTTCTTTTTTTTTTTTTTAGACGACATTAAGCGCTTTGGTCCAAGCACATAACAATTATATCACAGTAACAATTGTCACAATGGTGACGTCACTGGGCCCGCTCGAGCAAATCGATGAACAACGGGAGGACAGTGAGATATATATATATGTATGTATATATGTATATATATGTAATATATATAATTTGTGTGTGTATGTATAGTATGTTTGATTTTTTTGAGGCATTGCTGGGGATATGGTTTAGCAATAGATGGTATACTTTTCCCATGTATGTAACCCTGGGTTCAATCCTGCCACTACACAGACAAAATACAATTTTTAAGTAATGATAATTTATAGTGAGCAATAATTTTATTTATTTTTTTTTTATTTTATTGAGGGGCTGGAGCGATAGCACAGCGGGTAGGGCGTTTGCCTTGCAAGCGGCCAACATGGCCAACCCGAGTTCGATTCCTCCACCCTTCTTGGAGAGCCTGGCAAGTTACCGAGGGTATCTCGCCCGCACGGCAAAGCCTGGCAAGCTCCCTGTGACATATTCAATACGCCAAACACAGTAACAACAAAGTCTCAAAAAAAATGGAGACGTTACTGGGCCCGCTCGAGTAAATCAATGAACAACAGGAAGACAGTGACAGCAACAGTATTTTATTGAATCACCATGAAATACACTTACAGACTTACAAACTTTTATGATTACGTTTCAGTCATACAATGATCAAGCACCCATCCCTCCACCACTAGTTCCCATTCTCCACCACCAATGTTCCCAGTATCCCTCCTGCCACCCCCACCGCTTCCCATCCCCTGCCTCTGTGGCAGGCACATTCCCTCTTACTCTCTCTCCTTTTGGATGCTATGGTTTGTAATCCAGGTACTAGGAGACCATCATGTTTGGTCCATAATCTGCTTCCATCATGCATCTCCCATCCCAAGCGTTCTCTCCTACCATCATTTACTTAGTGGTCCCTTCTCTATTCCCAGTTGCCTTTCCCCCCAGCATGTGAGGCTGGTTTCCAAGCTGTGGGTGAGAAATAATTTTAAATTAATGAGCTCTCTCACTTAAGCCAGGACTAAGCACTCAAAGGTGCCTTAAGTCCTTTAACACAGTCCCACTTGAAATACCGGGTCATTCTAATGAATCTGTGTTGGTTGAAAAGCATCGTGATTCTTATGGTGCTGTCATTGCATCGTATATGAAGCGAGCTTGACTTTATAGACAGATCTTTTCTGTTTCCTGTAGTGTTATTCATTAAAATTAACAGCAGATAGCATCTGGTTATTTAAAAACCAGTTACATCTTAGTATAGTGCGTGGGGTGCATGCCTTGCACATGACTGACCCCCCCCACCCCATATGGTTCCCAGAGCCAGGAGTAATTCCTGAGTGCAGAACCACTGCGGGCGTGACACCCCCAAACACAAACAGTCACATCTGAAATATTGAGCACTTTGTACTTTCACAAAAGTGTGCCATATAGAGATAGGACTAAAATAAGTGGTTGTTAAGAAAGCTTTAAAGTATTTGGGATGGATATTTCTGTAATATAATTGTTCCCTGGGTGTGAACTCTTTAAGAGCATCTGTATTCATCCTGAAACAGTTTCTGCAAGCCTATCACCTTTGCATATCATTCCCTCATAGCAATTACATATTATTTGCAGCTTTTGTTTTATTGACGTGTATCCCCACTCATCTCTGAGAGCTCCTCAGGGCAAGAGCTCCTTCTTCTTCTTATTTATATCCCATGTGTTACTGAAAACTTGGCAAATATAAGTTCCGAGTAAACTATTCATGAACAGTTTGGGTATTAAAACCAGGCAGTTTGGTTTTAATATGAAAGTTTGAGAATCATGGCACTTTAGTTTACCCAATAATATACACGTTTGTTATTCAAGCAAACTACTTTTAAATATGAACTTAATTATTTAAGTTAACATTTATTGAAGAATACATTGTATATACTAAATGCATGCTTTTAAAGTATATAAAGTTTGAATAAATGTATGCATTTGTCTTGTTGCCCCACCTTACTCAGGGCGTTTTATAACTTCCATCATTCCAGAGTTTCTTTACTGCCTCTCCTAAGTCAGTTCTATTAAAAACAACTCACCGTCCCCTATGTTTAAACACCATGGTTTACAAAGTTGTTCTGGGCATTCAGTATTCCAACTCCAGGCCCACCACCCATGAATTGAACTGGTTCCTGGACATCTCATAATTTATACCACTGATATACCAAGAGTAGCACATCACATATGGTGGGGTTTAAAGTAGAAGGCAACCAATCTTAGGGGGAAATACATTTATACAAATAGATATAAGCACACAAGGCTCAACCTTTAACAACATTTACTAATCTCTTATAGACAGGCTTAAGGGCTCCTGGGTAAAATACAATAATCTTCACACACTTTCTCTAAGAAAACTTTTTAGGGTCATTTTTAGCAGATTACTCATAACAGGCAATACAAAATAAATTACTTCACTCTGCTTTGGGGGCAGGATTTGGGGTTCGGGATAGAAACATTCAAAATGTGGTAGGAAGGTGCAATGGTGGTGGGATTGGTGTTCGAATATTATATGTAACAAATTGTTGTGAACAACTTTTTTTTTTGGTAGGAGTACTGCTATTTATTCAGCCACTGATTAGCTGATTGAATTGTGCATGAACTCCACCTTACTTTTTTTTCCCCCATTTTTATAATTTTATTTATTGAATCACCGTGAGAGCAGTTGCAAAGCTTTCGGGTCTAAATCTCAGTCATACAGTGAAACACCCGTACCTTCACCAGTGCCCATTCTCGACCACCAAAAATCCCAGTATACCCCCATCCCACACCCTCCCCCTGCCTGTGGGGCAGATGATTTCCACATTACTCTCTCTCTACTTTGATCACATTCACTATTTCAACATCAGACCCACATTATTTGAGATTTTACCAACACTCAGATCTGCTGAAAAGGCAACAATAGACAATTTGTGTTCTATTGCTGGTTATGAATAACATATGATGTCGTGTGGCTGCAGTAGGGCCATGTGGTTTTGAAATTCCGAAATTTTAACACTTAAATCTGGAGGGATTTCTGCCAAAAGCCACTGGGTTTCGAGATCTGCTCCTGAGTCTCTGGGATCATGGCTGTTGAGCAGCTTGATCAGGAGCCAGAGAGGCCGTTCGTGGGCGATGACTTGGGGTCTCGTTGGGGTGGGGAGGACAGGCCCGGCTCCCCCCCCATCCCGTGAGGCCCTGTGTGTCTCGTCACTGGGGGCCCAAATGTGACTATCCAGTGGCCTCAGACGGATGGCGGCCACTGGGCCGCCAGGGGGAACAGGCCAAGGCACGAAACCTATTCCCACCTGGGTTGGCCCAGCACCGGTAGCCTACTGCAGAGACCAGACGCATTTCTACCTAAAGCCACTGGGTTCTGAGATTCGTTTCTGAGTCTCTGGGATCATGTCCATTAAGCAGTTCAATCAGGAACCAAAGAGGCCTTGTCTCCAATTATATAGCTGAGCTGGAGGTGGTTTGTGGGTGTGTTTCCCACATACCTAACTTTTGGCCGTTTACTTTCTTGGTAAACTTTGCCCCAAGTTTTTGGGGTCTGGCCAAAGGCATAGCAGCAATTTTGGGGCATCTGGAAGTCTGAAGGCACCGTGAGGCTGCTGATGCACTCGCCTCACAGGTACAGATTGACCTGCTGGTGGCACCATACCCCCCTGTGAACAACTTTTTAAAAATAAAGTTTTTAAAAAAAGATTTTCTTTTTCAAATTTCATGCCACATCTTTGATATCCAGGTACCTGCTGATAGCTATTAAGGTTGATTCCACATTTTGACTTTTGTGAATTACATGGCAACATAGGGGTGCCAATATTTTTTAGATTAGTCTTTTCATATCCTTTGGATAAGTGTGTAGGAGTGGTGTTGCCGAATTAATTTGAAATAATGGCCTCTGAAGAATAACTCAGGGTTCATGAAAGTCAGTATCGGCAACTCTTAGCCCAGCTATGTGGACTGGATGGTTCAATGGTTGCCCCCAGTGCTGGGACCTTCGGGGCTACCCCCCTCCCTACTGTGGTTGGTGTAGGGTGCCATGCAGGGGATCAACCTGGCTCCTGGCATGTCCTCTATTTGAGCTTCTCATTGGCAGTTGATTTTAATTATTAAAAGGAATTTTAATACTCTTTCTGTAGAGACTGCACCGTTTTCATTCCCACAGCAGTGCACCAGAGTTCCTTTTCACCAATCCTCGCTCACATTGGGTGTTTTATTTATTTATTTATTTATTTATTTATTTGCTTTTTGGGTCACACCCAGTGATGCTCAGGGGTTATTCCTGGCTCTGCACTCAGGAATTACTCCTGGCGGTGCTTGGGGGACCATATGGGATGCTGGGAATCGAACCCAGGTTGGCCGCGTGCAAGGCAAATGCCCTACCTGCTGTGCTCCTGTAATTTTTTAAAAAAAATTCTAAGTTTTAAAAATATTTTAAAGATCTGTTTGAAATAATTTTAGCCCTATATAAAAGATGGCAAAAATAACAGTTTTCTTTATATTTTTGACCTACAACCTGCTGAGCGTAGGGCTTAATTTTGGCTTTGTGCTCAGGAGTCAATCTTGTTTGGCTGTAGGAGCCAACTACTGTCCCTGCACTGAATTCAGGTTGACTCATGGAAGGTGAGTTCCCTGCCCTCTTTCCAGCCCAAACCATACTTTTTATTCTGTTTCTACCAGTTTTGCTACAGAGTTCTTTATTTCAAGCATGATCCAATCTAGAAGCTCACGTTGCATTTTGTTGTCATTTTTTTTTAAAGATTTTTTTCTTTTACGAAGGAGGTACCAAGAACTATTTTGTTGTATGGGGCACCATCATTTGTTAATCCATTATCTTTTAATGGCCATTTCAGTTGTTTCTAGTTTGAACCATCGGTTAGGAACAAAGCTATTATTAATGTTTGTTTGAAAGTCTTTTTGTGGAAATATATATGTATATATATTCACATTTATTCTTTACATGCCCCCCCGGCCCTCCAACTTTTCTTCCTTTATTTAAACTCTGTGGTTCACGAAGTTGTTCGTGATGATTTGTTACAGGCATTCAGTATTCCAGCATCAACCCGCCACCACTGCCACCTCCCTCCACCATTGTCTTCGATTTTCCAACTTCCCTTCAAGCCTGCTCCCATAGTAGGCTCACAGTAATTTATTTTATATTGCTTATTACCACTAAATGGCTGATGGAATGATCAAAAAATATTTCAATAAAAGAAAATTTGTGAAAATTGTTGCATCTCACTATGGGGACATTAAGTCCTTGTCTGAAAGCTTACTAATCTGTTGTTGCTAGCTAAGCCTTCTGTGTTAATGTTTTTGTTAGACGCGCTCAGTTGGCTTCCAAGTTACACTCCCATCCAATCTGGTGCGCTCCTTTTGGGATGCTAGTACTGTTGGGATGGGAGATGTTGCTCCAGAAAATCCAGAATATTCTGGTGAGCAGTGTGGTGAGAGGCCTGGTGGTAGTGTTGGGGTGTGAGTGTGGCTGCCGGGGCTTTGGTAGAGCAGGAACTTGGCCCACCCCGACCTCCCAAGATCACCTGGGACGTCTCAGCTTGAATTGAACCTGGTATCCAAGACATTTTTGTGGGTAGTTGGTCTCTTTTGAGATTCATGTATGAATCTGGAGCAGGGTCAGTAAATGAGCTAACTAACGTTGGATGGTGGAACATGGGCGTGGCTGTTGGGGCTTGGGGAAGTGGGGGGAGGTGCCCCCCAACTCTGAGAAGGCCTGGAGTTTACAACCAAAAATAAATGTGTACCGAAAACATAAGGCAGGTTAGTATCTCTCTGGAGCTCACACCAGCCCCTTTTTAAAAAATTTATTTTGGGGGCTGGAGCAATAGCACAGCAGGTAGGGCGTTTGCCTTGCACGCGGCCAAGCCGGGTTCGATTCCCAGCATCCCATATGGTCCCCTGAGCACCGCCAGGGGTGATTCCTGAGTGCAGAACCAGGAGTAACCCCTGTGCATCGCCAGGTGTGACCCCCCCCCCAGAAAAAGCAAAAAAAAATTATTTTGTGTGGGCCCACTTCAGTGATTCTCGGGCTGCTCATGGCTGTGCTCTGTGGACAGTCCAGTGTTGGGGACCTATTCTAGGGCTCCTGCAAGCAAAGCGTGTGCTCCAGCAGTCTCCCCAGCCTCTGCAGAGATGTCTCTTTATCGCTCCCCAGTAAATTAGGAGTGGGGCTAGTAGATAATGTTTTTACTTGATTGGGGAGTGGTTCTCAGAGTCTGGATGCTGATTCAGGTTTCCTCTTGCAGGCAGGAGCTTCCCAGGTGCTCCATTCCTCCTCACCCAAGTCCTTTGACTGTTCAGGCTTTCCGTGATTGTGTAATATTATCTCATTTTGGTTTTTAGTCTTTATCTCTCTGCTAACTAGTGTTGAAAATACTCATTTCCTTGTTGGCTACATATATTTTATATATGTTTATCCCCTTTGATTTTTGTGCCACACCAGTGATGCTCAGGGCTTACTCCTGCCTCCACACTCAGAAATTATTCCTGACTCTATAGTGCTCAAGGGATGATAAGGATGTTGGGCATTGGACCCAAGTTGGCCGCGTGCGAGGAAAGCTCTCTCTCTGCTGGGCTGTCTCTCCAGCTCCTTTAAGTGAAGTTTCTTTTCAGTGCCTGTTGTTAAGCTGAACACTTTTTTCCTGTTGTTGACTTCCAAAATATTATGTATATTCTGATTTCAGGGCCTTTGTCAGCTATGGCTTATGAATAGATTAAGCCAATAGGTATTTTTGCCTTTCTATTGTATACTTCTTATCACATGATTTCCAGTTTTAAAATTCAGTTGTACTCTTGGTGTTCTAACTTTTACTACCATTTGCTTTTTTTTTTTTTTTAAATGTAGGAGTACTGCTATTTATTCAGCCACTGATTAGGCTGATTGAGTTGTACATGAACTCCACCACTTTTTAAAACTTCTTTGTTTGTTTTTGTGCCACAGTGACATTGCTCAGGATTACTCCTGGCTCTGCACATAGAAATCATCCCCGAAAGTGCGTGGGGCACCGTATTGGATGCCGGGGATCAAGCCAGGGTTGGCTGCTTGCAAGGCCTTACCTGCTGTAAGGCCTTTCAAGCAGCTCTATAAACATTGTATTTTTTTCTGTCAGCCTACTTTCTTTCTTCAAGAGTTGTGGAAAATACCATTTTTTTGTGCAAAATAAAATATGGAGTTATTTTTTGGAGGCCATTATTCCCCAAAGGAAATTCCAAATTAATTCGGCAGTATTTGACTTTAGAATTTGAGAAATTAAGAAAGTGATTGGCGTCCTTTTTTTTCCAGTTTAAAGTACTTAATAAAGAGCTGTTGTAACAAAAAGCTACCTCCTTTTTATTTTTTAAATTTTTACTTTTCAACTTTTATTTTCATGGGCTGGAACAATAGCACAGCAGATGGGGCGTTTGCCTTGCACGCAGCCCACCCGGCTGACCCAGGTTTGATTCCTCCGCCCCTCTTGGAGAGACCGATAATATCTCGCCCGCCTGGCAAGCTACCCTTGACATATTTGGTATGCCAGACACAGTAACAACAAGTCTCACAATGGAGATGTTACTGGGCCGGCTTGAACATATCAATGAACAACGGGAGGACAGTGCTACAGTGCAGTGCTAAATTTTATTTTCATAACATTGTTCACATTAATTTATTACATTCAATATTTCAGCACCAATCCCACCACCATTATACCTTCCCACCACCATTATTTTGAATTTTCCCACCACCATTCAAACCTGCCTGCCAGGGCCAGATGCTAGATAATTTATTTACTATTGCTTATTATGAGTATCAGATGGTTGGGGTCCAGAGACATCTCTGTAGGGAGCTAACCCATTTTGAGATGGGAGTCTCTGGATCAGGGCCATTGGTGCACTGAGATGGCACCCAGAGGCAGATCGTGGGCGTGACAGCCAGGACCCCAAGTGGGCAGGGAGATGGGAAGGGACAGCCCATTTCTGCTGCCGCCCTGTGGCCTGGAGGCTTAGTCCTTGATCTCGCTTTTGCTTCTGGAAGCTCGTGGCCATTGGGGTTTCATCTGGAGCTGGCAGAGAGAGCACACCCGCTCCATCTGAACCGCCTTCTGTTTATACTGTTCCTACTGGAGCATTTGACTTTCGGCTGACAAGTTTTGAGAATTAGTCTAGAGTCTGTAACTGTTAGTCTCAGATTGATGATTCCGCAGTTTGGGTTGGAACTCTCCATGGCAGAATGGCCTGGCCATCGAGAGACAGCAGCTGCTGTGGTGGGGTCTACATTATTCACATGGTAAACTCTCAGACTTGTTTGGAGAAATCCAAATCTTTTCATTGTTGATCTGTCACTAGTAAATATAGACGTAAGAATATACACACTTATAATGTTAAATGTAGAAATGTTAATGTTAAATGTAGAAATTTAGTATTGTAATTAAAAAAAACTAAACTATTGGCAGAATCAAGTTAAATGGGGGAGAGGAAGTTGGTTGTTTTGGGGTTTATTTTTGGTTAAAAGAAAGGATATTTCTTGTATTTAAATAGTTTTTAAGTGGATTTCTAGGGGCTGGTGATGTGGCTCAGTGGTTGAGTACAAACCTTACATAGATATGTGAGACCTTAGATTCGACTCTTCACTGAAAAAAAGTTCAATGATTTTAGCTTTGCATTTTGATATATTTATTTCCTTGAATAAACTGTCAGAAATGTCATCTGTGCTGATAGGAATTGTATGGTCATACCATCTGATGCCAGCCTCACAACAGTTTCTCGGAAAAGGCCCTTTATCAGCTCCTTCTGGGGGTGGGTTTGCACTGCTGGAGACCAATGGAGATGGACGCGCACTGTCAGAAATCGAACCCAGGGCCATGCAAGGCATGTCATTCTTTTGGGGTGATTTGGGGACTTTCCTGTCAGTCTTGGGCCCGGGGACTGACCATTCCTGCTGATACTGGTCTGGGCGCTGCTGAGACTTGATGTTGGGGCCCGGGGATGTGCCGTTGCTCAGACTGATGCTGCAGGGACGCCACACGGTGTCGGTGACTGAACCCCAGGTCCCAGCAGGCTGGCCTCGAGAGCTCTCTCTTCAGAGTCTCGGCTTACAGAGGACAGTGAGGCTGGACTGCTGGGCACATTACCCAGGGGGGAAAAGATCCTGAAAGCCAACCTCTCATTAGGTCCTTGGATTTGGGAGGGAGCGAGAAATTTGTCTTAATTCAGTGAAGGCATTTATCTTTACTGTTTGTGAAGTTTCTTTCTCTGGTTTTGTTTGCGTAGAGGACTGATAAAATGTCACAGTGCTGAATCATTGCTGCTGGTGGGAGTGGAGTGAAGGAGAGAACAAAGGAGAGAGCCGGCATTGTCAGGCAGCTCGGAGCTTGCTTATTTTCAAGCAGCAAATCAGCATAAATAACCCTTGATTTCTGTTATTCTTCATGCTCAGTTCTTATATTCAGAAAGTGATAACCCTGAAATTTATTTCTGAGATTTGGACTGAGAAATTCTTCACTGACTAAACTAGTGCCATAAAGTTATTATCATTGTTGCTCACTCGCTGAGAAAATATAAATTTACGAAATGTAGAATTTGTCATCATCATCGTCGTTGTTTTCTTCCTCCTCCTCCTGCTCCTCCTCCTCCTCCTTCTCCTCCTCCTCCTCTTCCTCTTCTTCTTCTTCTTCTTCTTCTTCTTCTTCTTCTTCTTCTTCCTCTTCCTCTTCCTCTTCCTCCTCTTCTTCCTCCTCTTCTTCCTCTTCTCCCTCCTCTCCCTCCTCCTCCTCCTCTTCTTCCTCTTCTTCTTCCTCCTCTTCCTCCTCTTCTTCTTCTCCTTCTTCTTCTTAAGATGTGAGTGGGGAGCTTGCTCCAAGGGCTGGAGCACTTGCCATGGCACTTGCCATGCATGCAGGAGCCCTGGATTTGATCCCTGCCACCGCATCAACTCCTAAGCAATGCCAGGAGTGACCCCTGAGCCCTCAGCCAGCTAGGTGACCCTGGAAGGCAGAGCCAGTAGTAAGCCCTGAGCACAGCTGGGTGTGGCCTTCTCCTAAAAATAGTACTTCCCAATACTCATGGTAGCACTGCCAGTCACCCCCACGATCCAACTCCAGTGCCACCCTGTAAACTCTACTACCATCCTTGCTTCAGAGACCCATAAATAAATCTCAAAAAAGATCAAAAGCCACAGTTAAGTTCTGACCCAAGCATGGCTGAACAGACTGGGATATATCGGAAGGGGGTGGGTTGGCCTGGGGCCCACCCAAGCAGAGCCCTTGGCAGCTGCTTGCTTCCACAATCCAAAATTGCCACCATACCCCTGGTCTAACTTCATCTCAGGATGGACCTCACCAAGATAAAATCTGCTGAACATTCTGGTATGTGGGTTTTGTGACTGAAGCCTCCAGGCTTTCTCACAGTTGGGATGGGCTACCTTCCCCCACTTCCCAATACTCATGGAAGCACTGCCAGTCACCCCCCCCCCCCCCCGCCCCACAAACCAACTCCAGTGCCACCCTGTAAGCTCTACTACTCGGCTTGCTTCAGAGACCCATAAATAAGTCTTGAAAGAGATCAAAAGCTGCAGTTAAGCTCGGACCCATGCATGACTGAACAGACTGAGGTAAATTGGAGGCGGGCAGCTTGGCCTGTGCCTGCCCAAGCAGAGCCCCCAGCAGCTGCTTGCTTCCATAATCCAAAATCACTGCCACATCCCCGGCCTGACTCTACTGTCTCAGGACAGACCTCAGCAAGTTATAATCTGCTGAAAATTTTGGCATGTAGGTTTTGTGACTGAAATCTCCAGGCTTTCTCGGGGTCGGGATGGACTGCTCCCTACCACCTCCCTGTACTTCCAGAAGCCTCAGCAGTCACATCCACACCCCAAAGATTCCGCCCAAATGAAAAGCTACTCCAGCCTTACCATCCTGATAAAAATACCAAATGCCCCGAACAAATACCATGACCTCTTATCACCTGTATTGCAAATCATAATGCATAAAAGGAAAAGGAGAGAGAGCAAGAAGGAAAATGCCTCTCATAGAGGGAGGCTGGGTGTAGGGGGTTGGGTGTTGGGGGATGGTGGTAGGGAAACGGGACATTGGTGGAGGGATGGGTGCTGACTGAAGCCCAGTTATGAACAGCTTTCTTGTCTATCTCATAGATATTCAATTTAAAAAATTAAAAAATAGTGTGGAGTTCATGCCCAGTTCAATTAGCTTAATCAATGGCTGAATAAATGTAGTACTCCTGCATTAAAAAAAGAAGAAAATAGTACTCCAGTACATGATTAATAAAGTAGGTTTGGCAGCCGGAGTGGTAGTATAGTGGGTAAGGCACTTGCTTTGCATGCAGCCGCCAACCTAGGTTTGATCCCTGCATCCTATATGGTTCTCTGAGCACCACCAGCTGTGAGCACCCCCTCCCCCCATTAGGTTTTCAGTTTGGGTAAAAGTACTTAGTGTTACTTGAGATAATATATCCTCAGGACTTAGTGCGTGTATTCATACTACACTTGTATTACCTATTTTAGGTATATTTTTGCTCTCATGCACCACACACATTCTTACTCTTTGCCAAGTACTAAAATGTAAGCCACCTATCATTTTGTGAATACGTGTCACATAATTAGTAGCATCAATAAAAAATTACTAAAATGAATCTTTCACTGTTCTGGACAGTTGGGGACGGGAGAGCAGTCTATACCTGGTGATGCTGAAGGTTATTCCTGCCTCTGCACTCAGGACTTCCTTCTGGTGGTGCTCGGGGATTGAACACCAGCCAGTCACATACAAGGCAAACTCCCTCCCCATTGTACTATCACTCCAGCACACTTTCTGGCTTGGGTTCAGTGAGTCCTTTTCTGCCCCCTGTCCCTCCTCGGTCACATTATTAGTGAACTTCCTAAATTTATCATGATTGTCTAATTGTATATCTCTGTAGTGCACCAAGATCTCCGTAGGCTAAGTTGCTCAGGGCTGTTCCTGGGTCTGTGCTAGGGGTTGCACCAGGGTTGACCGTTGCAAGTGAGGCCTGTACTGTCTCTGCCCAACAGTAGTACTCTAAATATAAGTTCCTGGTCGTTGGACAGGATCTTGGGGGAGGGGGAATTTGAGGTGTTTTTTTTTTCCTCCATTTTAAGCTTTTAACTTTCTAATACTCTTAATAAAAAATATATTTTATTTCTCTTTGCAATAAGTTGAAGTTAGAATTGTTTTTCAAGTATTTTTTTTACTTTATGTATCTAGCCATGTGGGAAATTGCTTTTCTATTACTGAAAGTATTGCAGGGTATCTGGTTTTTATATTTTAAATAGGTGAGATTGTTTTCAGAAAATTTCAAATCTTAATAAAGTCATTTCTGAATCTCTAGGGTTAGAGATAAAATTTCTAACTATGCCTGTCCTATGTTAGCATTTTCAAATAATTTGAAAAGTAAAAATCATCCTCTGGTATTGTCTTGTGCAAATGGGAGGGGTTTTATCTAAAATTTATATAATGAAAATATACTGTTCATTACAAAATGAAAAATTTTTACTTTAGTCTCTAAGAACCAAAGTCTGAATCACAATAGAACGTAGATGTTCATCATATTTACCAAATAAAAGTCAATATTTAGGAGCGTTGGGCTTGAATTTATGCTTTTTTATTTTGGTTAGTGGTGGTGACTACTCTTGGTTGTAATATTTTTAGGACTTTCAGATACTATATTTAGTTATTCTCTATTTAGACAATCTTCCCCTTTCTAAAAAATTTAGAAATTGAGAAGAATCTGACCATGTTTAAAATGAAAAAACAACCCGGGTCTCGGGAAAACAACTTTACTCTAAGATTATATGTAATGCATATCTTTAAAAGTGTCAGTATCTTTAAAAGATGTTTGTATCTTCAAGTCAGTGATTCACTAGACTTAGACAGTTTAACTTTGAGAATAGAGTAGTGTGATGAAAATATCCACTTACAGAACCAGTGTTTCAAAATTTCCTTCAAGGTTCAGGAAAAAGGCTCAGTAGTGAAGCACTTGTCTGATATATTTGAGGCCCGAGTTTGATGTTTGGCAACACACACACATACACACACACACACACATATACACACACAGATGGACACACAGACACCTTCTGTTTCACACAGATTCACAAATCAATCTCTATATCTGTCACTCACACACACACCTGTTTCACATAGATTGCACAAATCTGGTTAGATTTTCAACAGCACTTGGTTCTTTTCTATATCAAGTGATGAAGTATTGAAAGGTTGAGAGTAGGTTGGTAGTTAAGTACAGGTAGACTTAGTTTAAATTGATACTTAAAAGTAAGATGAGGTTGCTCTGGTTTATTTTTAAGTCTTTCCTTAATTTTTCCTTTTTCACACACTATAGTTCAATTGAAATACTTTGCTGTATTCTCTTTCTGTCATATAATTTAAAATGCGCTAGAGAAAAGAAACCAAGCCAATAGTAAATACAGGGGCTGGAGCTGCAATACAGCGGGCAGGGCGTTTTGCCTTGCGCCCAGCCGCATCCCATGCTCTTAGCCCAGCCGGGGGTGATCTCTGAGCATGGTAATCCCTGGGTATGTCCCCCAAACAAAATAAAACCCAAAATAAATACATACTTCTATTTGTCTTCTGGCTTGACATTTAAGCATCACACTTGACGTAAATTCTAGGTTCTGAGTGCCAGAAAAGAAATAGTGCCCGGTGCTTGGGCTTATCTTCGATATCCCTGCTTTGTTCCTGCTAATTCGGTGAACTTTAGTGATGGTCAGAGGCTTCTAAGTAGGAGAGTAGCTCCTGTCAGTGCCAGTTTCCAGATGGTGTCTCTCTGTTCCAGCCCGTCACAGCAGTTTTAAAACCAGTTTTTGTTTTTGTTTTGTTTTGTTGCTCTGTTTGTTTTTTTTAACAGGCGAGCCGGTGTGAGCCCTTCTGGACTGGAGTGGCACTCTGCACCTGCGTGTGCCCGCCGTGCCAGCGCTCGTTCGGGCAGCAGCACCCTGCTAGGCTGGGGCCTCTGTTGAGGTTTGCCCTCTCTTTTCTAAAACCTCTAAACTGCCATACCGTGTGCCTTGGTGGAAAAGGTAAAAAGTGCATGAGAATTCCAGACTCCCCTGCAGAAATGTTGCCGCCCACGCCAGAGGGACTGTCCCCTCTCCCTGGGTCTGTTGGGAGCGAGTAGGTAGCATCTTCCCTTGCCAGGGACCCGCAGGTGGCAGTGTCCCGGGAGCTGTTGCCCCTGCAGGTTTCCGAGCAGAGACTGTCTTTCCGGCGCTTTCTGACCTGCATTGCTGCCCTCGTGCGTGAGTGGGCCCCTCTTTGGGGCTCAGGCCCTTAAAATGACCTTTTCCCTCTGTCTCTCGATATTGTGTAAAGGAGGATAGACCCGAGGATTTTTCTCGGGGAAGAGCCAAAGCAGCGAATGCGTGAGATTCAAGTGTTCTCTGAAGCGTGGGTGGTACCTTGGGGGTCCATCGAAAGCGTGGCACTTGAAGCTCTGCTTCCTGTGCTCACTGGCGAGGGAGATGGAGAGGAAAACCTTGGTGGCATGGAGGGGATGCGCCCTGACGCTGCCCCCGGCTCTCACGGACCTGGCTGGTGAGCAGAGCAGGCTCACAAGCCTGCAGAGGGGCACTTGGTAGGCGCTCTGAAGTCGGCAGGTTTGCCGCCAGCTCAGGGCAAGTAGTGATCATTCTCAGGAAGAGTTGGAACTGACATGGAAGGGTGTTCTGTGGAGCTGCAGTTCAGCCTCTCCAGCCCTGGTTGTACAGTTGTGCTCTCTGGCAGGTGATTTAATGCCCCAGGAGTTCATGTTGCTGAAATGGTTCTCTGGGGAGCAGGAGAACATGTTGGTAGCTTGTAGGTCTTAGTGACTAATACAGAGCTTAGCGCAACAGTGTTGTCTGGGTTGGAACTCGGACTCCCTTTGCTCAACCCGTTCCCACCTGTGGCCAGCAAATCACTTTGGAGTTGATGAAAGAAATTGGAGGGAACATATTTCATGAGAGTATTTTAATGCCAGGCACAATTTTGAATGGTTTATGTAATCCAGAAATTAATTTTTAACTATGGTAACAAGCCCTTGCCACAAAGAGCTTTGGATGAGATTTGGGGAGAAAGAAATGCTGGCTCGGTTGGATTCTTTGTACTTGTTACGCAGATGGGGAAAATGCATCATATTTTCTGAAAGTATCCTAAACTCTTTGAGAGAAAGGGCATCTTGAGGTATTTATTCTGTGAGGTGCTTATTCTAGATGGGATTTCTAGAAAGTTGGCTCAGTTGAGCCCTGGGACGGTAACCTGCAGTAAGCACAGCCCACCACTTCACTTACAGAGGCCCCAGGACCCATGTGGGCAAAATGGGAGCTTGACGCCCCTCCCCCAGATATATTTTGCTCCTCTAAGATTTAGGAATAAATTGAATTTTAATCCAGATTATCTATTAGACACAAGGGTTTGATCATCAGTTACTTCAGTTCTCTAGAGTTACTTGATTCCTAGGGGGAATTGCTGACTTAGAGGTGAGCCTGCCTGGGAGGGATTAGGCTCTGTTTCTTACAGCAGCAAATGATCCTTTTGAAAAATAACTTGTTGGAAATAGTTTATATGGGCTCAGTCCTAGTTAAGAATTAATGTTAATAAATTGGGTCCAAAGTACTGGAATATAATTGCAGTTTTGTTTCACTAAATGTTGTTTGAAATTAGTGGGGCTTTGTTAGGATTGAGAAGTAATCTTTGGGGCCAGAGAGAGAGTACCGGGGATGGGGCACTTGCCTTGCATGTGATGGACCCAAGTTCAGTCCCTAACACCCCATATGGTCCCTCAAGCCCCACTAGGAGTGATTCCTGAGTGCAGAGCCAGGAATAAAGCTGGGCAGTGAGGCTCCCAGCCCTCTGCCCAACCAAAACAACAACAATAAAATATTTTGTGGAAGTAATGTTAAAATGAGATTTACTTTTTATTGAAGGAGACACATGAGGTGGGGCAGGAGATAATTATTTTTGTGTTCTCAGGAGGTTTCAGGCTTACATTACTAGGTCCTGTGCTCTCTCTGGTTTTATGGCAACGTACCAGCACGCTCAGGATATTGTTTCTGTACCTCATCTATGGCACAGTCCTCCCTCTTCATCATAACGGATGTTATCTAGACGCAGGGGTCTTTGCTTGAGGAGAGTGACGGGGTTGGCATTGGAATTGCAGGGAGGGAAACATAGAGCCAGTTTGGGAAAAAGTTGGAAAATATCAGCCAGGGTTATTAACATCAGCACCAAATTTTTTAAATTTAATTTTATTTTTATAAGGTTGTTCACAGTAATTTATTACATTTGCTATTCCAACACCAATCCTGCCACCATTACACCTTCCCATCACCATATTTCCAATGTTCTCACCCTGAACCAACCCCAAATCCTGCCCCCATAGCACAAGCGAAATAATTTATTTTATATTTTATGAATAATCTGCTAAGAATTTCCTTAGAGGAAAGTGTCTGAAAATTGTTGTATATTTCACCCTGGAGCCTTTAAGCCCTTCTATAAGAGATTAGTAAACATGTTACTAAAGGTTGAGGCTTGGATGTTTACACGTGTGTGTGTGTGTGTGTGTGTGTGTGTACGGGGGGGGGGGGGGAGAGAGAGAGAGAGATTGATTTTCCCCCTGAGATTGGTTGCCTTCTACTTTAAACCCCATCAAATGTGGTTGCTACTCTTGGTACATCAGTGATGTAATGTCTGAGATATCTTGCGGCATTAAATTTATGACAATGAAAGAAGCAATAGCTTCTCTTGGGATGATTCTGCTGAGCCTCAAGCATCTTTTCAAAGCCTTAAATGTGTAGTCTTTTGTAACTACACAAATATTTGTGAAAGGAATTGCATGCTCAGTGTGCCATTTGAAAATATTCGGTTTAATCCAAAAAATAGGTGACCATTAATATGTAACAGACTTGGAGGGTCCATTATAATCATTTTTGTTCCTTCTTAGCTCCTCACTTCCCTTCTGTGGAGTATGGAGGCTGCCATTATTGACTCTATTATCTATCCTAGACATACTCTGGAAGATTGTTTTTTTCCCCCAAAGATTGGTTTTCAAATGGAAAAGTTGAATCTTACTCATTAAAATATTAGCACTGACTTGGAGAAGCAGACTAATTGCAGTGAAAATTAGTTTGTGTCATAGGTAAAATATAACTGTAGATCGAACTATAATAGTTGCTTTATGACTAGAATGGATTATTTTGGCCTCATTACACGTTAGCAAAATTTTAGGTCTTTCATTTTTAATATGGCTTGCCCATAACTAGAGAGTGATAAAAGGATGCTCATTTAAATATTTAATTTGAAGAAACCTATTAAAAGATTCAGCTGTTGAAAAAGCAGCATTTTCTTTATGCTGACATTCTAAAAGTCTTAAAGAAATCTTTTTTTTTTGGTGGGGGGAGGTGTTGTGCCTGGCTGCGCTCAGAGGCTGCTCCTGCATCAGGGGGGCACTGCTGGTGGTGCTGGACAGCAAACCTGCGTCTCCTGGAGGCAGAGCTGGTGCTTCCCGCCTTGGGGTGCTGTGTGACTTTCAGAGGGTTTTTTTTTTTTTTGGTGCAGTGCTCAGGGCTCAGGGATTACTCCTAGCTGGGCCTGAGGACTATATGGGATGCTGTGGATAGAACCCTGGTCCACGGCAAGGCAAGCAAGTGCCTTACCCACTAACTACACTTTAGCTCCGGCCCACATTATGCATTTTAGGTTTTTCTTTTCGCCTTGCAAATGTTGTGAAAGAACGCAGAGGAGGGAGGGTTTCGCTCAGGTTTCTGAAGGAGGAGACCTATTCTGGAGTTCCTGGTAATTCTCTGTCATCGCTCTTGTTGTACTCTGTCCTGTTTCCACTGAGTGACAGCTGAGTGCTAGTAACTGCTTGGGGCAGCACAGAACATGGAGTTTTGAGGAAAAAGAGAAAATGGTCAGGTTTAGGAGATGGGAGAAATTGAGAAAAGGTAGAAATGCTCTCATTTGCCTCTGCTTTAATTGTAAACTTCCTCTCTGTGCAGTGTACAAGTCTCCGGAGTATGAGTCCCTTGGCTTCGAGCTCACCGTGGAGAGGCTGGTTTCTATTGGCTATCCCCAGGAGCTGCTCAGCTTTGCTTATGATTCGACGTTCCCTACCAGGTAATTATTCAAGACTTTTTTTTTTTTTTTGCAATAAGATCCGATCCTTCCTTCTCTTCCCCAAATTAGTAACTCGAAAATCACTCCCGACCAATAACAAGCAGGAAAACAGGAAAAGGGTGTTTGATCCTAAGACCACCACCCTTCTTTCTACTGTTCCTGAACTGAACTTAGTGTATTAGTTGAAGAAGATCCATTGAGTCGGGGATGTCGCTCGGCGGGGGCACCTTGTGTGTGAGGGGGACCCTGGTCAGCCTGCAGCACACACCGCAGATCTGTGTACAGGAATAAAGGGGCCAGTCAGAACTGACGGGCATCCCGTTGGCTCCTCCTCCCTCTGATAATCAGAGAGCAGTTATGTGTTTCTGTAATATACTTTGCTGGTCAGCATGAGCCTCTTGGCAATTTGCATTTCTATCTTTTCCTTCATTTTTTTGGTGTGTGCTATGCTGGGGGTTGATTCTGTTTGTATGTGCCCTGTGTCCAGTAACCAAACAGGACTGCAGGCCAGCTCTGTTGCCCAGGGAAATTGAAAGGCTTTTCGAGTGAATCCTCCTATATTCACAGGAGTCATAGTTTAAGCCTTGTTTCTTTATGTTCTTACTGCGTGCAGAAGACCGTGAGGAGGCCAGAGAGAATACAGGGAATACAGTGCTTGCCTTTGATTGCTGCCAACCCTGGTTTGATTTGTGGCACTGAGCACAACCAGGAGTGATCCCTGAGCACAGAGCTAGGAGTGACCTCTGAGCTCTGTGGGTGTGGCCCAAAACACCCCCGCCACACACAATAAAGAAAAGTTGGAATAATTTTTCTGGACAGTTTTTGAAAAATGTGATCTTTATTGATTTATCCTTGGTCTAGAATACTAATGGAATGTTGGGGCTAGTGTTATGCCTCTATGTGTGACACTCATCACACCAAGTTCTGCTGTCACCCTCTCCCGAAAGGCTCCTCTGCTCAGGCCTTCCTCTCCTCCTCTTTGATTCTAGCAGACACCATAGTTTTCAGTCGAAGTCCTGAAATGCTGCTGTTGTTTTTTTTTTAATTGACAGTTTATTTGCATGCTGTTACATTCAGCATATGAATGAAACTACCCAGTATTTGTTTTCCTTCCTAATTTCACTTAGGATTATTACCTCACCATCCATCCATTTTGTCCCAAAAGGTAGTTTAATGGCAGACTAGTATTTCATTGAATTAATATAAACCACAGCTTCTTTATTCGGTCATTGTCAGAGTAAATATTTTTTATTTCCTTTGAGATTAGTTTTTAAGATTTTGTTCCCTCATTTTGCCGCTAGGGCTATTGGGACATACTTGATTTGCCATAATGTTTGGTTCAGAGGAGGCTGTTTCTTGGTGACGGAACAGGGGTGCTGGAACGAGAGGTTAGTGGGTCAGGCACTTGCCTCACACACATCCAGCCCGGTGCGGTCCCTGCTGCCACAGCTGGTTCCCGAAGCAGAGCCAGGAGTGAACCCTGAGCACAGCCAGGGATGGTCCAAAACCAGAAACAACTGGAACAGGAAGGGAAGTCAGCCGAAGGAACGAAACCTGTGCTAGTCCCACTCATGGCCCTGCGTCCTTCCCCTCTCGTCAGCACCATAGGGGTGGCCTGTAGGCCCCAAGCACAGGCAGCCGGGCAGAGTGGAGACGCTACTGAGCCCTTGAGAATGCCTGGGCAGCGGCTCCTCAGAGAAGATGAGCAGGAGCACCGTGGGCTCGCATCAAGACCCACCGCGCCTCTGCTTCCTTTGTGCGTGCATGTTCTGTGTAGAGCGTTCTGTGGTCTGTGAAGTATGGAGTTGGCAGTGCATGCCTTCATTCAGTGTCGCACAGTGATGCGAAGTGAGGTCATGCTTCGGGGAAAATGGTGCCAGTAAGTTTGCTTGAGGCAGGGTTGCCATAAAATTTTATTTTTAAAAAGAACAGTATCTGTGACTGGCCTCCAAGCCATGGTAAACCTCCTGGTACTAATCTCGGCTCTTCTTGGGTGTTAGTCTCCTATTTTGTTACTTTATGTTCCCCAGATGAATGCAATCTTTCTATGTCTATCCCTCTCTTTCTGACTCATTTCGCTTAGCATGATGCTTTCCATGCATTACCACTTGTATGTAAATTTCATGACTTCATCTTTTCTAACAGCTACATAGTACTCCAGTGTGTAGATGTACCAAAGTTTCTTTAACCAGTCATCAATTCTTGGGCACTCAGGTTTTTTTCCAGATTCTGGCTGTTGTAAACAGTGCTGCAATGAATAAACAAGTGCAGATGTCACTTCAACTATACTTCTTGCCTCTCTGGGATATATTCCCAGGAGTGGTATTGTTGGGTCAAATGGGAGCTCAATTTCTAATTTTTGGAGAATCGTCCATACTGTTTTCCACACATGCTAGGGGAAAGGACAGCTCAGATAGAGAAGGGAGCACCAAATAAAGGGTGTTGGGAGGATCTTCCCAGGATGGGAGAAGCATGCTGAAAGTAGACTATAGACCAAACATGATTGCCATTCAATGCCTCTTTTGCAAACCACAACACCCCAAAGGAGAGAACAGAAGGGAATGCCCTGCCACAGAGGCAGGGTGGGATGGGGGGGTGGGGGGCGAGAGGGATACTGGGATCCGTAGTGGTGGAAAATGGGCACTGGTGGAGGGATGGGTATTTGATCATTGTATAATTGAAACCCAAGCACAAAAATTTGTAAGTCTACAACTGTACCTCATGGTGTTTCTCTAATAAAAATTAAAAAAAAAAAACAGTCTCTGGAGCCGGAGTGTTGGTAGAGTGGATAGGGCACTTGCCTTGCATGCTGCCAACCTGGGTTTGACCCCTGGCATCCTATATGGTCCCCCAAGCCTGCCAGAAGTGACTTCTTACCCCAGAGCTGGGAGGGAGGAGGGAGGGAGGGGGGAGGGAGGGATGAAGGAAGGAAGGAAGGAAGGAAGGAAGGAAGGAAGGAAGAAAATAAGGAAGGAAATAAGGAAGGAAGGGAGGAAGGAAGGAGTACAGTAAAATGAGGAGTGTTTGTATTGTGCTGTTGATAATGTCTTCATTTTCATCTAGGGGACTTGTCTTTGACACACTGTATGGAAATCTTTTGAAAGTTGATGCCTATGGGAACCTTTTGGTGTGTGCACATGGATTTAACTTCATAAGGGGGTGAGTACAAAGAACCTTTAGTGACTCAGCGTGTTTAGTCACTGTGAAGATGATACATCTCCCGAATGTAATATTTATTCCTATTCCTTATCAGTGAAGAGCAGCTCTTTTGCATAAGATTACTTGATACTTATTAGGCTCTTAGAACCCAAACTGACTTCTAGTTAGCAATCATATTTTGAGAATCTACTAATTACATAGCATCCAACAAAAGTCATCTTGAAACTTGCCCCGAAAGTAGTGACTTTGGCTTCTGGAAATTCTAAGATTTTTATTTTCTCCTTTTTAATACAGTTCTCAGGTAGCTGCTCAGAAGAGGTATGTATATAAAAATGCTTTAGAAAGTTAAAACTAAAGCAATGTAAATGACTAAGACTTTTAATACTTAATACTTTATATTTTATTAAATAGCTTCAGCTATGTGATCATGTGGTTAAATTTTTAAACTTCCTGGTTAAAAATGAATGGTGATGATGATATTTAAGCCATATGCAAATACGCTTTTTTTTGGTTTTGTTTTGGGCCACACCTGGCAATGCTCAGGGGTTACTTCTGGCGGTGCTTGGGGATCCATCTGGGATGCTGGGGATCAAACCGTGGTCGGCCCCATGCAAGGCAAATGCCCTAACCGCTGTGCTTTCTTTCTGGCCCCAAGTTTGGATGTTCTATCCTAGTGAATTTTATCCTAGCAGATAAAATTATCTTTTTGGCGAAGCATCCCAGTTTTATTCTTTATTTGGGGGGAGGGTGTTTGGGCCACATCTGGCTGTGCTCAGGGCTCATCCTGGGGATTGAACTGGGGTGCTGTGTGGAAGGCAAGTGCCTTGACTTCTGGACTGTCTTTCTAGGCACCATCGTCCCAAATGTTTCTTTACAAATCAGAGCGCCTGTGCTAGGGAGGTCGTGCCCAGGCTGTAATGATGCTTTGCATTCTGGAGCCTCAGTTTCACTCCTGGTACCACCCGAATCCCCCATGCAGCACTGGGTGTGGTTCTAGAGCACTGCACCGGGATGACCTTCTTCGCCCTCAAAAGGACATGAATGTCCAAAACGAGCGGTATCTCTACTTTCGTGCTAACTTATTACTGTCATTGTATTAGGGTCAGAGCAACTTTTCCTAAAACCAAAATAGATTGTATACTAGATTGTATACTGGTCTCTTGTGTTACTTCTCCATATAATATTCTCAGTGGCAGAGTAGTAAAATCCAGTCTTTTTTGTTGAATGTCTTTTATGATTAGAGGCAGGAACTAAACTGTAGCAGTTTCCTGAAAATCTGAGTTCATGGCAGTGATCTATGCAGAGTTGAAGCATTGATACAAGGCTCTTTAGCCGGCAGGACAGTGGCTCAGAGACGGCCGAGAGTGTGTCGTGAGAATAGAATCACGTGAGCATCCCACCTCAGCACATCTGGACTGGCAGTAGTTAAATCATTTCATGCTTCTAGGTTTGTTAATAGGATCCACAAGTCCCATGAAGCAGGATTTAGATTGTGAAGTACTCGAAATGAACACTAGCATCCAAAGCTAATTTATATAAGGTTATCGTCACAGTAATTCAGAAATCCAATGAAGACGAACCAGAATTCTAGTTTATTAATGTTTGCAAAAGACTTTTGTGTGGCGGGTGGTAGGGGGTGGCTGTGGTAGAAAAGAAAAGGAAGAAAATCCGTTGTATACATTTGGATCACAATCAGGTTTGCTAATTTAAGAGAAGACCCCAGTTGGAGAGTGAATGCAGGGGTGAAAGTGCTTGCCGTGTAGGCAGCCAACCTTGGTTTGATCCCTGGCACCCCATACAGTTCCCTGAGCATTGCCAGGGGTGATCTCTGAGCACAGAACCAAGAGTAAGTCCCAGGTATCACCAGGTATGGCCCCGAAACGAGAGAGAGAGAGAGAGAGAGAGAGAGAGGGAGAGAGAGAGGTATATAAGCTAATAAATAGGTCCTGTATGAGTGAATGTCATTATTCAGACCGTTTTTAGCCCTGTACAAAAGGGAGTCAAAGGGGAAAGCCTGGAAGGAAGGGACCTGCGGGTGCAGGGAGGGGAGAAGGGGCCACTGTGCCGGACACCAGCTCTCAGGGCCTGTCGCAGCGCCATCGCCCTCCCCTGTTGCTTTACCCGCCTTGCCAGTGAGTTCAGGCTTCTTAGTTTGAAAAATAACAAAGATTTTTATTGACATTTTAGAATAGGATAATTACACTAGCATGATTTGGCAACTTAAAATGTAATTATTAATCTATATACATGTCAGTTTGGATTTTAATTGCCTAATAAATAACGTAGGGGCCAGAGAGATAGTTGAAGGGTTAAGGCGACTTGTCTAGCATGTGGCCGACCCTGGCTCAATCCCTGGCATGACATAGGATACCAGAAGCACCAGAAGCACAGAACCAGGAGTAAACCCTGTGCACTGCAGGTTGTGGCCCCCAAACAAGCAAAATTAAATTATCCTTATGAAAGGAATTGCTCTTTAATGACAGATAATGGGAAAATAGATCTAAGGGACAGTATCATTTTACAAAACCTGACCAAATAGAGCATCTAATTACTGTTACATTCGCCCTAATTTTTATAAGCAGAGAGCCTCGAAAGACTGTAGAGATGAGATACTGTAGAGTTATTCTTTGAGGAGGTATCTCTTAACGTGGAAACGTGATGAAGACTGGGAATTAATGTGAATTTATTTCCTAATTGGAGTTTATACTACTGATAGTCAATGAACACAGATTTGTGCAGTGTGTTTGAGTAGGAAAGTTAAATTTGATGCCATAATAGGTCAATCTCCATATATTCACTGGTAAATATGTGCATTTTTTCATACCATAGTCCTTTGAAGGGTTTATGAGTACTGTTGATTAAGACAAAGTGTTTGACTTTGCAAAATTTTCCTGCGTCTCTTAATCCCACCTGTGTGTCTCACTGGCTCTCCCCTTGGCCCCTGAATGTCCTTGATTCTGGTTTTGAGCCCCAGCCGCCTTCCCTTCTCACCCTTCTCTACACTTTCTAGCCTGTCCTGCTCCAACAGTCTCTGGCATAAGGGATCTGTTCTCTCAGGTCTGAGTCGCTCTTGGAGTTTCTTGACCCGTGCTGGGGTGCCTGTGAAAACTTTGAGTTACTTTGAGTTTAGTGTGGCAACTCAACTCCTGCATCTTACTCAGCTTCAGTTGCTGTCCCGGCTCCAACCATCCTCTCCAGACGCCTTCGTGTGAGTGTCTGGTCTTGGACTTCTGTCACTCAACACGGCATGCCCAGGGTCACCCGCCTGGCTCCTTGTTCCCAGCCAGTGTCCCTTCGTCCCTTCACACATCCTCCCTGTTGATCGCCTTTGCCGCCACTCTGGGGCAGACGACTCTCATGGGAACCGCCGGAACCACCACCTGTGTTCTGTTCCTTTGTGTCTGTATCACTTGGCTTTTGCTGCAGAGTAAGTCACTTCAACACTTAGTATCTTAAAACAGCAGCCATTTTATTTAGCTCAAAATTCGGAGTTCGCTGGGCACTTCGTTCCGAGGTCGTTCAGTGGGGAGAGGACAGCCTTGCTCCCACTCTGGCTCCCGATGGCACGTGGCTCCTTGTTTCTGAGCAGCTGGTGGATTGTTTCATTCTCATGTACGTGGTTCCATGTACCGCATTGGCACACCCCAAACATGGGTGCTTTTCACGCCTTTCCTTGAGTCCTGTTGGGTGCTGTGAGAGCCAGCTGGAGGAACTGCAGTCACATTACCAAGGCTAGGAAGAGTTCGTAGCTTGGAAGGAAGGGACCTGCGGGTGGAGGGAGGGGAGAAGGGGCCACTGTGCAGGCAGCATGGCAAAAGGCTCTGCTGCTTCATCCCTGGCCCCAGTAGAGCCAGTTTCGTACTGTCACATTTTCTTCCTCTTTTTGAGGGGGAGGAGGGTGTGGGGGGTCACACCCAGCAGTGCTCGGGGGCTTGCCCCCTGATTACAGAGGCTGGGCTTAGGAGACCATATCAGGTGCCGGGATTGAACCCGGATCAGCTGTGTGCAAGGCAAGCACCCCACCTGCTGTGCTCTTGCTCCGGCCCACATTTTCTTCATCTTAGTCTAAAACTTGTTACTACTTTAATTGTGCAGTTTGACTAAAATAGTTTTCTCCCACTGCTGCCCTCTGTTGCCCTTGAATAAAGTCTAAGAACAAAAGCAAGTCTCTTCAGTTGTCTCTAGCTTCATCTCATCCCCACCCCTTTCTGTAGTAAAGCTGGTGGCTTCCCGCACTGATCTACAAGGGCCGGCCTCTGCCTCGGCGCTCAGGAGTCCTTGCTGGATTGCCGCCCTCTCCCTCCTTCCTTTCCTCAGGCCTCTCTGCCTCTTTCTTGTGGTATTTGTGTGTGTGGGATTTTTTATTTTTAAATTTTTTTACCTTGTTACAGTTGTCTTGCCTGTAACTCACTTCTCTTACCTTACTGAGACCGTTTTTAGGGCTGGACCCCGGACCTCATCTTCATAGCTGCCCATGCGCACTGCCTGGAGCCCTGCCGGGTGTGTGTGGCCAGCAAAGTTTTAGAGCGAAGTTTTTGAGTGACGGATATTTCTTACGACTATCCTTGTGTGACTGTTTGAATGTCAGTTAATTTTTTCAAAACTTTTCTTTCAGACCGGAAACTAGAGAGCAATATCCAAATAAATTTATCCAACGAGATGATACTGAAAGATTTTACATTCTGAATACACTGTTCAACCTACCAGGTAGACCCCGCCTATGTTTCCGTGGACTGCTGCTTCCCCTCGCTCCGCGATTCTTGTCATTGCTCAAGGGGGATGGTGACGTCCCTTTGCGTTTTCCTGCTGGGGCTTATGAGTACCTGTTCTTCATTTTTCAGAGACCTACCTGTTGGCCTGCCTAGTAGATTTTTTTACTAATTGTCCCAGGTATACCAGGTATGTAGAGTCTGTGATTTTCTCTTTTTATCAATTGATTTTTAAATGAATGTACAGGGTTTTAGAGAACTGGCCATTGTAGGTCTTTTCTGCTTTTCTGAAGTGAATTTAGTGCTAGTGAGAGATGCCACATTGCCAGCCTGAGAGATGGGACGGCACCAGCGGCTTCACGCAGGCCCTCACCTCCCCACGGCCCCTCCCTGCCGCTGCTGCAGCCGTGTTCGGAAGGGACCACTTCTGATTGGCTTCTCCTGGGGATGAAGACGGCCAGCAGAGGTGCTAATTGTGACAACTGAGTGGGAGGTTTGTGTGATGATTATCTGTCCAAGCAGAATTACACTAAAACCCCCCAACTCATTTCACAGCAGCTACCCAGGAGCCACTCAGGGACGGTGACCCAGTGTCACTCCCAGGCCCAGCGAGGCTTGGTGGAGGGACAGAGTCCTCTCTGTGAAGAGTAGATGCGCATTAGGTTCCATTACAGTAGATTACTATAGATCAAGCAGAAGTCATTCTCTGTGAAGAATACGTAGAGAGGATAGAGAACCCTCTCCGAGGTGACATTTTGCCCAAGTCTTGAGCCAGGGAATCCTCAGGTTTTCGGGGAGATTGTCTGCCATTGCTGAACGTCCGACCGTAGGCACTGGGTTGGCTCACTTGTCACCCTCCTTAGGCCTTTTCCACCATTCAAGGCTGGGTTTGGCGGAGCCAATCCCCGAGACCCTTAGCTAACTAGAAGACAGGCAAGCGGTACCCCAGAGAGGTCGAGTGGAGGAAACAGAAATGACCAATTTTAAGGGTTTTTTGGTTTTTGTCTTTGGGGTTTTTTTTTTTTTTTTGGATGCAAGCTTTTTTTTTTTTTTTTTTTTTTTTTTAAGTGATGAACACAAGAATCTGATCATTTTGGAACTGCCCTTTAAGCTGCCAGTCAGTCTGTTTTTCTCTAATTGGTCCTTGTGTACAGTTGTATGCAGTTGGACACTGGAGTCATCTCTGGTGGTCACATGGATTGGCAGTCGGAGTAACCAGTGTTGTTGATTAGCTGCAGCCTTTATCCATGTGGTAACGGTGGAAGTTCTGGGTGCCCTGGGGCAGTGCTTGATTCTCCCTTTTCTCTTGGGCTCCCTGTCACGCTGTTTTCATCTCTTTCTAGCTGTGAAACAGGATTCAAAGATGGGGACCTCTTCATGTCATACCGAAGCATGTTCCAGGACGTGAGAGACGCAGTTGACTGGGTGCATTACAAGGTAGCCGGGAGCTGCTGCTTCCCCTGCTCCGTCTCTGGCTTGCTTGGCTTTTTTTTAACGGCAGTTGCTCCCTGTGACGCTCAGCCCTAGCGGTGCTCCAGGGCAGCTGCTGTGTGCGGTCTGGAGTCCCAGCGCAGGACCTGACACCTGCCAGGCACGTGCTCCACCCTGCTGTAGCACCTCCCTGGCTCTGGCTGTTTTATGATAAGAAAAGAACTTTCTTTGGTGGGGGCCAGAGCACAGTACAGTGGGTAGGGTGTTTGCCTTGCACACAGCCATCCTGAGTTCAATCCCCGGCATCTCATATGGTCTCTCAAGCACCGCCAGGACAAATTCCTGAGTGCAGAGCCAAGAGTAACCCCTGAGCATAGTTTGGTGTGACCCAAAAAAGGAAAAAAAGAACTTTCTTTAGGGGGAGCTGAGTTGATTGGGCAAGGACGTACTGCCAGCTGTCTGCTCAGGGATCACTATTATTGGTGCCCAAAAGACATGTGGGATGCTGAGGGCCAAACCCAGGTTGGCCGTGCGCAAGGCAGAGGTGTCTTACCTGCTGTACTATCTCTGGCTCCCTGACATTAACTTTCTAAAGTACAAATGGAGCAGAATTTTTCCTCTCCTACAAAAAGGAAAAATGGATTTCCCCCCTAGAGGATGTTGATCTTGGCTTTGTTTTTCATCCTTTTAGAAGGAAATGTTCGTCTACCTCAGTGGCGGAGCTGGGCTCTAAGATCTGCTTTCAGTTTTCATTCCCCAAACTTAATTTAGAATGATTTTTCAGTATTAAGAATATACTTACCGGATCCTTTGAGGATGTTCATGGTCCACTTGTGGGAGGTTTGGACCACACTTGGTGGTGCTCAGGACGCAGTGCTGCCTCCGAGCGTGTGTGGCGCTGGGGATGAGTGCGCCCCGGGGAAGCGCCTTCTCCTCAGGCCATCTCTGGCTCTGACTTCTAGTTTCCAGTAGGAAGGATTTCATTTGTTGAATCTGTTTTGGAGACAGCAAGTGTTCCACTAAATCAGCTTGCTGCCTTGTGGAGACCTTCTTTAGCCTATTTACTTTTCCATTCTGGTAAATACTTAAAATGCGCTTGGGCTAATAGAGTAGACACCGTTTTTCTTAGAAATTTTTAAAAACTTATTTTGCTTTTTCCTGATTTTCTTATCCTCTAGGGCTCTCTTAAGGAAAAGACGGTTGAAAATCTTGAGAAGTATGTAGTCAAAGATGTAAGTATAAAAGAGGAACACAGATCTGTGTTTTTATCTAACAGGGAAATGAATAACAAGCCTATTTATAATAAAATGGGAAAAGGAGGATATTTCCATATCCTGGATCTTATGTACTAGGTCTGATCACCAAGAGTCTTTAGACAGGTCAGCGATTTGTTTGTCAGCAAACAAAAAAACAGCTTTTTCTGTTTGTTGTTAGGCCCAAAGACCTAGATTTCATTTGTCTTTTTAGCTCTAATTATCATAATAGTTGCAGTGGTTCCTCTGAACACATAAGCCAGGCTGAATGACTATGTCACACCCTATTTAATCAAGCATTTAATTCTGAGTCATACATTGTAAATTGTCAAAATTCATATAGTAGGAGTCACACCTAAACCTATTCCAAATAATAACCACCGTGCTGAATCGTCTAAAGATTATCTGTGATTAATTCAGGTGCCTTATCAGTAAAAAAATGTTAAAGTACCTTTAAAAGACACTAGTGGAAAACCTTATATTTTAGAAATCCTGTTAATATTATTGTTCTGATGTTGATTTTGGTATATTTTATATTTATATTGTACTAAGTTACACTGTACAAATTTTGTACTAATGTTGATTGTGATATCTTATACTAAGGTTGATACTAATAATTCTGTGTTTATCTAAGATGTTAATATTAAGAAAGCTGGATGAAGAACGTATAGGAACATGTCGACAATTTCACAGCTTTTTGCAAGTCAAATTATTTTAAAATAAAAAATAACACATATATATATACACATGCAGGCTTAAGCTACTTCTTTTCTTTCCTACCGAATAAAGGCAGATAAATGTAATATTTTCTCAAAAGTTTTTTGGTACAAGAGTCCTTATTGTGAGAATTTCTGCCGGATTCCTACCTGTATCCTTTTGAAAAAACAATGAGGGTCTCAGGAGAGCTCTAGGAGAATTTGAGTGAAGGAAATATATTTCCTGGGAGAAAGGGGAAAAGTATTTTTCTATTACATCAGGAGTTAGAATTTCCTCGTTTTTCTTCAGGTGGGTAGAGGCATCTCTAGGTTGCATCATGCGTGGGTCATTGTATCATGCACAGGACTTTGAATACTGCTGGGGCAGACAGGAAGGAAGGTTGGGAGAAGCTAAGGGACTTGTGCTCGTGCGCCATGGATACGATCTAGATTCATATTCGACCTGCACTTACTGACATCTTTTTTCTCTTTGTGCTTTTTTTGTGCCACACCCAGTGGTGCTCAGAGCTAGTCCCGCTTGGTGCTCACGGACCAGGCAGTACTGGGGATTGAACTCAGGGCTCCCGCATGCAAAGCTTGGGCGTCAGTCCTTTGAGCTATCTCCCTGGCCCCAGTAGTGTTATCTTTTATATTAAAAAGTCCGAAACCAAATAAGCATCACAACCCTCAGGGCTCCCTTGCATCTCTTTCAGTGGACATCAGTCCAGTATTCCGATCTGTGATCAGTGTCGGTGGAGCGATTATACTGTACCCTAAATCTCTCCAGTGACTCCACTGTACATGGCAAAGTATTTGTGCGGAAGTGTCTTACTCACCATAATGATTATGTTTCAGGGGAAACTACCTTTGCTTCTGAGCCGCATGAAGGAAGTCGGGAAGGTATTTCTTGCCACCAACAGTGATTATAAGTATACAGATGTAAGTGCCACTATTGATGTCTATTTATTTGTGTAGGGGAAATAGTTTGTCTTTTGAGGAGCTAATGAGAAAGGGAGTTATTTATTGAGGAGAGCAGTTTCATTTTGCCATTTAGAGTGAAAAGAAAAGCAGCAAATAATGGAGGATAAAGATGACACCAGAGTAGTCATAAAAGTTTCCTAAATAGATATATTTTAAATTCTCTGATCACAATTGGCGCAGTGGTGCAGGGACTTTGAGTCTCGGCCATGGAGACCAGCCGCCTTTGATCTCTAAATGTGGTGCCACAGTTGTAGCATAGACAGAAGCTGATTTCTTAACCTTACTTTAGTTAAAAGAGTTAACAGTACTTTGTTAAACGTGTTAACAAGTTTAGAGTACTAGCCAGAAGCCTGGCAATCCCTACTTTTCTTTTTTCTTTGCTTTTTGGGTGACACCTGGCAGCTCAGGGACTACTCCTCGCTCTGCACTCAGGAATTACTCCTTGCAGTGCTCGGGGAACCATATGGGATGCTGGGGATCAAACTCGGATTAGCCCCATGCATGGCAAATGCCCTCCCTGTTACACTACTGCTCCCCCCACTACTTTTTCCATATAAAAATCTCAATCTAGAAATATGTGATTTGGAATAAGTCAGTCATTTCGGGGGTATAGGAGGGACGATGGTATTTGGGACACCCCTGGCCATCCTCAAGGGGCTTTCCCTGTTCAGGGGTCACTCCTCATGAGCTCAGGGGCCAGTATGTGTTGCTGCGGATTTGAACCAGGGTGAGCCCCATGCAAGGCAAGCGCCTGAATTCCTGTTCTGTGTCTCTGCCCTCCAACGCCAGCCTTACAAAGCCTCGACTGACTTGGTCTGGACCCCACAGTAGAACCAGGGCACTCAGTTCTTCATGGGACTTGTTAGTTTCCTTGAGAGTTGAATAGGGACATATGGGTGAATCCAGTGCAAAAATATCTTTTAATTTGCTTTTGGGCCCACACCCATCAGTGCTCAGGGGCTTCTTCCATCTGTGCTCAGGAGTTACTCCTGGTGGTGCTCAGGGGCTGGGTTGGCTGATGTGAGGCACATCTTGTCCTGTACTTTCTCTCTCCCCCAGCTGTCTTCTCGAAGCCTCTCCTCTGAGGATGTCAGGAATGATTGTTAATTATGATGAAGCATTACCTTCTGGCATGATTTCATAAACTTTAGAAAAAATGAAGAGTGTGGTTTTGAAACTGACTTCTTACAAAAAAAACTTCTTTAGCTGTTACATGTCTTTTGCAAATATACGGACCTTACATTGTTGTTTTTTTTTCCCCTTCCAGAAAATTATGACTTACCTGTTTGATTTTCCACATGGCCCCAAGGTACTTAGTAAAACAATGTAACTTAATAAAACAATGCTTTAATAATGTTGAATATACTTAAATTATCCTGGAATATTGAGGGTAAGAAACTGGTCAGGAACCATATAGAAATCTTCCTTAAAATTAAAAGTAAAACATGAGTCAGTAGCAATCGGAATACTGAGTCCACTGACAGGAGGGTGATACTCATTTGGTATGTAGTAAGATGGGTCTAGAATAGTATTAGGACCAAGAAAGTCTAAGCAGAACTGTTAAATTAATGTCGCAAAGAAATTTTTGGGTTGAGGAAGATGTCTCACTAAAAGGAATAGAAAATGAGAAGATTCTTGACATTATCTATAGTCTGCTGTTACTATTGCTGAGTTTTGCTTTGAGAAGAGTCAGCATTTATTTTTCGAGGGTCTTCACGGCTGCAGTGTGGCTGCACCTAGCGTTAGTCTGCTGTGGAAATAGTTACATCCCTGGGAAGTTCAGTTCTGTATCTCGGAATGAACTCCGGAAACCCTGCTTGGAGATCACCCATAATCACCCATAATGCATCTGCTCTTCAGCATGACCTTAAACTATGAATGCCTAACTTGTATACCGACATCAAGAGGTGTGGGCCATTGTCTTACATAGAGCCGTTGTGCTGAGGACATACCCAGTCTGGTTTCCTCCAAGCAGTTTGTGTTAGTGTGCAGCCCTGCTTTGCTGGTCTCCCGAGTGTAGACTTGCATCTTTCCGTGGCTCGTTTCAGAGTGTGAGCTTTCATATTTCTGCGTCATACCTGGCAATGCTCGGGGTTTACACTGGTGTAATTCCTGATTTTGCACTCAGGAATTACTCCTGGCAGTGTTCGGGGTACCATATGGGATGCTGGGGATGGAGCCTGGGTTGGCTGTGTGCAGGGCAAACGCCCTCCCCGCTGTACTGTCTCTCCAGCCCTGAGCTTTCACATTTTAAATCACAGTGAGGCTAATAATGGATGGAAGCACATGATGTTAAACTAATAAATAGATGTTCAGTGTAGGGTATATTAGTTGTTGACTTATATTTTCACCAATAGATGTTAAATGTAGGGTTTATTTGTTATTGGCTTATTTGTGGCCTATTTATAAGGTAACGTGTTTTAAATAAAATGGTGAGATCTTTGGCTACACTTAGTAGTATTTCTATGTTCATTGCATCTGAATGAGATGAACTCTGAGTGATGTTTGCCTCTTGCCTGTTCTCCGTCAGCCCGGGAGCTCCCATCGGCCATGGCAGTCCTACTTTGACCTGATCCTGGTGGATGCACGGAAACCGCTCTTTTTCGGAGAGGGCACGGTGCTGCGGCAGGTGGACACTGTAAGTGAGCTGAACACTGTCTGCGGGACACTGTCCCAGGCTTCTCCCTTACCCGCTCCCACTCTCCTGAGGAAACAGGCATTTCTGACTTACTGGCCACATGTTTCCTTGGAAATGAATCCAAATACCGGTCTTGCTATCTGTACCCAGTTCAAAAGAATGACAGCTCCGAGTTGCTGTGCATTTGGCTGCCCAGTCAGCATTTTGGGTAGAGATTGTGAGAGAATGACACATACAAAGACCATCATTTTTTCCCCCAGAAAACTGGCAAGTTGAAAATTGGTACCTATACAGGCCCCTTACAGCACGGCATCGTCTACTCGGGAGGTGAGTCCTAGACTTCCTTTATTCTTTACGTGTTTGAACTTTTCATTTGTTCATTGATTTGGGGCTCAGGGCCTAGGAGCCGCTGTTCAGTGGCTCTCGTTGTGGGGCCTCTGGGACAGCACCTCGCAGTGCTCAGGAGACCATGTCGTGCCGGGACTCCAACTGGGCTGGTTGCACAACGGCCTCAACCCCTGTACTGTTTCTCCGCCCCAGGCTTCCCCGTATTTGGTATAAAAAAGGCTTTGTTGTTCTCCTGACACAGAGTGAGTGCATTGTTTTGTATATTTACTGAAGGCAAATATTTCAGTAGTTACTAATGCAGTAGGGAGAAATGGATTTGAGGTGGTGGGAGCTGGAGTGTTAATTCAGCGGTTAGGGCTCTTGCCTTGCACACAGCTGACCCAGGTTCGATTCCCGGTATCCCATATTATCACCTGGGCACTGCCAGGAATAATTTCTGAGTGCAGAGCCAGGAGTAACCCCTAAGCATCACTGGGTGTTGTCCAAAAACCAAAAAGGAGAGGTTACAGTATGTCCTGATTGTTTTGGCGCTATACCAGGCGGTGCTCAGGGGCCATGTGCTGTACTAAGAATTGACCCGGGGTTGGCTGTATGCAGCGGTTCCCTAACCCCTTTACCGTATCTCTGGACCCCAGTATATCCTAACGATTCATTGCTTGTGACTGAAATGATTGTTTTCGTTTTGCCTGCAGACAGGATCCAGGGAGGAGTTTGTGCCATTTTACATTTCTGTGTCACCTCCAAAAGCCCTGAGTCTGCCTTACGAGGGTGCAGGAAAGCACGCTTTATTTTTCACTTGAGGCTTTTCCTAAGAGACTTGGAATCACTTGGGGGTGGTTCTCAGGAGTCCCTGAAGGGGTTCTTGAGGTGCCCCCGTGGACACAGATGCATATTTTTTTGGAGTAGAGATAGCTGAACACAGCCAGCCTTATGGCATATCAGTGATGAGAAATGGTGGGGATACTTTGAGGGTTGTAGATGCTCAGGTTGAAGTGGTCACACAGTTTGATGATGGGGCACTTGGAACGTTGGCCTTTTCTGTAGAGGGATTTTGATTTTCATTGTACATGCCGTTGTTTCAGGTTCCTCTGATACCATCTGTGACCTGTTGGGAGCCAAGGGCAAGGACATTTTGTACATTGGAGACCACATTTTTGGGGACATTTTAAAATCAAAGAAACGGCAAGGCTGGCGAACTTTCCTGGTGATTCCTGAACTTGCACAGGAGCTGCATGTCTGGACTGACAAGAGCTGTAAGGAGACATTTTTCTGCATGAGTGTTGGCAGAGTTTGAGGACCTGTTCCTTTGTATGGAGGGATCAGGGGGGTGTTGATATCTGGGTGCACCTTCTCATATAGCTAGCTAGTTTACAGAAGTCGAGGCTTGGTGGAAATAATGACAGTCGTTCGCCTTCATGAATCTCTGTGAAGTTGAGTGTAGAGTGTCACTACCCAGGGTTCAGTGACAGAAGCAGCTAAACTGAAAACTGCTCCTTCCGCTGTGACTCCATTTTCTCCAGCCATGGCTGTAGAGTCTCTTACCTGAGCATGTAGCTCCCGTACGGATGCTGGGGCCTCAATGGCCTTAAGTCTTCATTACCTTCTGGTACTGTTTGCAAATTGGGGTTGGGGGGAACCACCAAGTGGTGTTCAGGGGGTCCAGGCACCATTCCTAGTTATATTTGGCTAATTGGGCCAGGAATTCTGCTAGGATCGGAAGAGGGGTGCCAGGGAGGGGACCCAGGCTGGGGCATGCTAGGCTCCCTGCCAACCCCTTTCTTTGAGAAGTAGAGAATGGAGCCAAATGGCATTCTCTGAACAGAGACACAGTGCTCCGAGTAAGGCGGGAGGCCTAGCTACTTAAAGATGCTTTAACGTGGACATTCTCTCGCCTGTCATAGCTTGCTCTGCCCTGTGTGATTCGTGCTGCCTTGGCCCATGACCCATGACTAGCAGCGTGCTCTCGGCAGGGTCCGGGATGTTTTCCGCCAGTGCTCAGGGCCCCGGGATGGAGCTGGGCTTGGCCGCTTGCACCTTAGCCCCTGTGCTGTCTCTCTGGCCACCCTTTCCCTTTGTTTTTCTGAAGTGTGAGATGTGAGGAACCCACCTCATCACGGGGTGGGTACAAACCCTTCTCAGCTCAGCCAGAGGAGATTATTTGAATGGTTGCTGGTTCTCCCAGAGGCAGTAAAGAAAGTTTTAGTTAGTGGATAGGACTTATTTGGGGGGGGGGGGGGGGGTGCCCAGCTAGAGAAAAGCTGGAACACGTAGAAAGCATGTGACCTGCTGCCATTATGTACACTCGACTGGGTTTAGACAGCTTGCTGATTTGGTTCTTATTTCTCAACCTCTGACACTCTGGATGAGTCACTCGATTCTCAGTTTATCTGAAAATGGAACAGGAGGATGGGGTGTGTGAATTCAGAAGCAGCTTGTAGGCAGGAGGAAAGAGAGGTCAGAGAGGAAAGGGCACGAACCTGCTGCCTGACTGTCTCCGTCCTCACCCCCAGCAGGGACAGACTGGGCACTTTCTGTTTAATCCTAACATCTTCCTTTTCTTCCAAACCCTGCACAGCGCTTTTTGAAGAACTTCAGAGCTTGGATATCTTCTTGGCTGAACTCTACAAGTAAGTTGCACTCCACACATTGCCTCGCTGCCTCTCCCCGGGAGCCCCGCAGCGGGACCGGGCAGTCACGCACTTCCCTTTGTCTCCAGGCACCTCGACAGCAGCAGCAACGAGCGCCCCGATATCAGCTCCATCCAGAGACGCATCAAGGTACTCCAGTGGGCTCGGAGACGGTGTCAGTGACTCACTTTCCTGGTTCTGTTCAGAGCCTCTCCCAAAGCAGGTGTGCGGACGGGGTTTGCTAACACGCTGAACTTCCTTCTTGTTTCAGAAAGTGACGCATGACATGGACATGTGCTACGGCATGATGGGAAGCCTGTTCCGCAGTGGCTCCCGGCAGACGCTCTTCGCCAGCCAGGTGATGCGCTATGCTGACCTGTACGCGGCGTCCTTCATCAACCTGCTCTACTACCCGTTCAGCTACCTCTTCCGGGCCGCGCACGTCCTGGTGAGTGCAGGCAGCTGTGGGCGGCGACGTCAGGTACTCTCGAGGCGCGATGCTCGGGGCCAGAGCGACAGGACAGTGGGCAGGGCGCTTGCCCTGCACACAGCCCACCTGAATGCCATCCCTGGCACCCATATGCCCGGATGGTCCCCTGAGTATTGCTGGGTCTAATCCGAAACCAAGCAAAAAAGGCTCAATGTGTAACATGTTTCGCGGGGTTGCACGAGTCTCTGAATCGCTTGTTTCTAGTGCACACGGTCCCCGCGTCAGGCTCACTGATCTGTTTCAAGACCTGGTGATAGGAGGGACCAGACAGCCCGCGTTCAGGGCGCGCTTAGGCCTCTGGGTTGGCTCTCCGTGACTCCTGACCTCTGACCCTGCCCTAGATGCCGCATGAGTCGACAGTGGAGCACACGCACGTGGACATCAACGAGATGGAGTCGCCGCTGGCCACCCGCAACCGCACGTCGGTGGATTTCAAGGACACCGACTACAAGAGGCACCAGTTGACACGGTCGATCAGTGAGATCAAACCTCCCAACCTCTTCCCTCTGGCCCCCCAGGAAATCACTCACTGCCACGATGAAGATGATGATGAAGAGGAGGAAGAGGAAGAAGAGTAAAAGCGGAAAACCATCACTGAGCACCCATTAAATAAGTTCTGGCAGGACTCGGGAGCAAAGGATGCCCCCTTCGGGTTCTAGCCGGGGTAGTGGGGCGCTCTGTCAAAAGTACACCTGGACATTCTCTGAGGGCTTTCACCTGTCCTCATCCCTAGGGAGATCCTTGTTTTAGTTCTGTTTCTGCACTCTGCAGACAGCTCCACTTTACATGGAGCCTGTGTCGGAAGAAAGCGGGAGCCGCACCGGCCTGTTACTCTCTTGTTTCCTCATCAGTATCTGACGGTGGCTCGGGACACGCTGTGGGCGACGGTGGCAGAGGGGACCCACGTGCTGTTACCTTAGAAACTTCCCTCCCACCACGCCCCGCACTGTCCTGTCTCATTGGAGAGGCATCGTTCTCCCATGAGTGGACACGGTCTTCATTTAAGGTCACAGTCCCTTCCTCACGTCTCTAAGTGGCCTCGTGACTGTTCACAGCGGCTTTGCAGAAGTGTCTCCTCCTCGCTTTGGGACTGATCTGGAATCGTCAGCAGCAGCTTCATTTGGAGACGTCTTCACTTCTACATTTCTCTTAGTAGCAAAAATGCTTGTTATACCAAAACCAAAAAAAGTCGGTCTTCTTAGCTGAACCTCTAGAAGGAATTTCACTGCAAGGACAGAGGAGCAACCCCCGCCCCCAGATGCAGCCCGGCCTCGGGCAACCGGGCAGCAGGCACGTCTGGCACGGGCTGGGCTTTCCTCTTCACCTCGTCCAGCCTCCTGAGGGCTGGTCACTGTTTCCAAACTTGAATATTCGAGAAAGAAAGCATCGTAAGCCAAAACTTGCCTAAAGTCGAGGGCACAATCAGTGTGAATAAATTCACTTCAGACTCCCGAGTGAAATCACTTCTTGTTTGAACAAGAATGTATCATTACTATATATACTTGCGGGTATATTATAATTGCCTCACAAGTTCCGTGAAAGTTGTTAAAACATTTTTAACGGTGGCGTAGACATTTAACATCATAGATTTCTTCTGTTCTTCATGTCATTCGTCAACATGAGAGGGTAGATTAGTTGCTCAATAAAGTATAACATTTCTAATACTGACTTTGACCTTGTTCTGTAGCACAACTATGGCTCGGGCGAGGGCTCTTTAAGGGGCTGGGGTGGGCTTGGGGTCACCTTCATGGCAGTCTCTTACAGGCAATGAACACTAGTGCTTATGTTTATAACATTCAGGAGGCCTGCAGGGTTTTGGGGAGACAGCCCTGAGGTGAGACTTCCATTGTAGGGCCTGGGCAGATGGCTCAGAGGGCTGGGGTGCACGTGGAACCAAGGGGTCCCTCAAACACTGCTGACTTAGCCCAGGGCACATTGTCTTACCACTTTCAACCTAGATGACTTCATGTCCCTGAGTTGTGACGAGAAGGCAAGTTTTAAAGTACCAGGTGCGGCACTTGCCTTGCACAAGACTGGCCCGGTTTCCATCCCTGAGCGGTGCCGGATGTGGCCCCCAAAACAAAAGCACAAGGTTAGAAATGCTAGTCAAAATAGCAATTCGATACTTTTCCCGTTTTAAACTTGCAAAAGTGTTCCTGGTTCCTCCCACAATAAACATTCCCAGTGGAGACGTTCCGTTTCACTGGTTCCGGATTTTCTGAGTGATAAAGGGTAACTGTGCATCATCTGAAGCTCATCATAAAGCTCAGCAATTCTGGGGTAGGGCGTTTGCCTTGCATACGACCGACTTGGGTTCAATTCCCGGCATCCCATATGGTCCCCCTAGCACCACCGGGGGTAATTCCTGAGTGCAGAGCCAGAAGTAGCCCCTGAGCATCACCAGGTGTGACCCAAAAAGGAAAGAAAAAAAAAAAAAAACAGCTCCGCAGTTCACACAGTTCCCCTGGGAGAGCACTGGGCACTGGAGTCACACCTTAACTGTGCCACGCCTTTTGGAACAGCCACATAAAGTCTTAGCTAACAAGTTTCCTTCTTTAGCCAGCTCTCAGTAGGGTCAGATATAAAGAAGTGTACATAGAAGTTATGTAGATATGCGGAAGGAGTTCCTACACTCAAGAGTAGGAACGCGTCCCACTGCCACTCACCGTGCTCTTAAGACCACGAGCACCCCCTCCCCCCCAAGAGCCATCAGTACCAACACCCAGGGCAGAACGTCACTCCTCTGCAGTATCAGCCCTGCCTGTTTGGGACCTGGCATGCCCGGGACGTAGCCATACCTGGAGGGCTGGAGAGACGGTGCGGCGGGAAGGGCGGCCTTACCTGCAGCCGACCCAGGTTCCAACCTCAGCACCCCACATGGTCCCCAGAGCCCCGCCAAGGGTGGCCCTAAACCTAAACTAAATAAATACAAAATGAGCTTTCCTCTATTGCCAGTAGTTAAGGAAATAAAAAATGTGCCGTTCTTCAAAAACCGCCACATGGGCCAGAGAGCGAGTACAGGGATTAAAGGCACAGGCCCCCCGGGGGGCCAGTCCCCGTTTCGTCAGCATCTTGTGGGCTCCAGAACATCTCCAGGTGCAAGTGCCATCACACTCACACAGAACCACTAGATCAGGGGCTGAAACTCCTCCTGCCCCCCACCCCCAGATCCAAGGCATATTAAACTGTGAATAGACTTTGCTTTTCAGAATTTTTTCTCGGGTATTTGAGAAATCCTGGTAAAGTGTTAATGACATCTCCTCAGGTTCTGACGGACCCTCAGTGTCCCTGCCAGAGGCCCTCCATGCCTGTCCACTGAGGGGCAGCAGGAACCACCAATGCTCGGTTGCTCTGTCTCAGAGAACCTCAGAGTGTGTTTGTCCAGATCACAGATTTTTCTTCTGCCATGACTAGAGCAGGGTGCAGGCTCTGGGCACCTCTCTCCATGGCGCTGTGAGAAGTGGTTTCACTGAAACTGGTCTCAGAGCTACGATCCTCAAGTCATCTTAGTGAAACTGCATTAAAAAGCTGTGTCAGGTACAGATCAGATTTAAAAGTACTTTATCCAGGACAGAGACAAGCCAGCGGGCAGGGTCCTTGACCATGTGGCCGACCCCAGTTTGATCCCCAGCCCCAATATGGCCCCCCCAAGCACTGCCAGGAGTGGTCCCTGAGAGCAGGGCCATGTTCAGTAAGCTCTGAACACGGACCAGGTGTGCATCTCCTCACACACCCCCTCTCCCCAAGTAATAAGAGCACTTTAGCCAATGTTTAGATGTTTCTAAATCCGACTTCAAGAAATATTTGTCAACAACATTTAAAGCCCTGGCTTTTGTTTTTTTCCCAAGGCGTTTAAAAATACTCTGTTTCTTCACCACAAATAGCCCGAGACAAGCAACTGCATAGTTAGCCTGCATTAAGGGTGGGAGTCTTGTCCACATTCCATGTTACGGAAACTATTTCGTCTTTGACGGTGGGAAAATATGGTAACTATGATGCAGCCAGAGTCAGGGGTCCTCGACTTAGTTGTTTGTCTCCATTGCTCTCCACATCCTATGGCTTTAAAGTTTTTCCTCAAATGGAACACTGACCCTCGTCAAACTGGGAGTCCCTGCAAGTGTCCTCTCTGGAACTGCCTCAGAGGTGCAGGGGAATCATTGGACAGGCCACATCCAGCCCTGCCCCATCCCGCCCTCCACTGCCTCCTCTAGGAAGGCATTGAGCACAGCCCAGCCTCTTGTTCCCAGTGTGACTTACAAGCAGGGAGCAAGGCATCTAGAGAGAAAAACGCACTTGTTGGCAGAATGAACCCGGCAGCTTCTCTAGCCTGGCCAGGGAAACATTGTCAGTAGCTTCCTCCCCAGGGCACAACCATCAGACCTGCTCCAACAAAGCTGTGTGATTTCAGGAATAAGAGACACAGTGGAAAGGCCCACGAGACCTTTAGCACGAAATGTACTCCCCAAACGCATCACTGAACACACCACATTTCATCTTGGGCTGCCGACTGTTCCAGTCCAGTTCTTTTCAGGAAAAAAAAAGATACCGAGATACTTTTGCTGGATTTTTGAAACATTTCTTTTGGGGGCTGGAGTGACAGCACAGTGGGTAGGGCGTTTGCCTTGCACGCGGCTGACCCAGGTTCGATTCCCAGCATCCCATATGGTCCCCTGAGCACCACCAGGAGTAATTCCTGAGTGCAGAGCCAGGAGTAACCCCTGTGCATTGCTGGCTTACTCCAAAAAGCAAAAAACAAAACAAAACAAAAAAACCCGCACGTTTCTTTTTTCAGGAGATTGGTCCAAGTGCGTGTCCTCACACGCATTTTTCTCTCCGCGTGAGCTCTGAAGAGAGGCTGAGATAATTCTTAAGACCCACTCTTGGCTGGAGCCAAGTGGCTGGGCACATCCCTCCGTCAGACAGGGCACCTTGCAGCCTTACAAGCGCCTGAGCTACTTGGAAAGCGCGTCTGCCAAGCCGACCTTTATGATACTGATTAGAAGTCTATTAGATGCCCCCACTCTATGGGAAAGGTCTGCCACCAGAGGCGACCTTTGACCTGGGAGTGAATAAGGAACTTCATTTGTAGCCCGTGGCCTTTCAAGCGGATGAGGCAGCAGATCTGGGAAGGAAGCTGGCGCACCCGCCCAGCCGCTAATACCCTGGGCAGGAAAAGGACTTTGACAAAGCCCCTGGCATCGGCTCCCGCCTCGCACCCTCGGGCTGTCCAATCACCCCGCAGAGGAGATGGCGCACCACCAGAACAGCACACAGAGGGGCCCTCTGGCCTGCCTTTGTCTGCAACTTTTTGAAAGTAGGAGCACGGACAGATGTAGGCCCTGGGAAGAAGGAAAAACAAAAAAACAAAAAAACAAAAAAATGAAGCGACAAAGCAAAAGCAAGCAGAGCTTAATAGCCGCCATCTAATGGAAATCCAACTTTTCAGCTCTAACGATGACCGGTTCTTAATTAAGGTGAATTACCTTCAAGTGCCGTAAGTTTGCAGAAATCAGCTCTAGCCTAGGAAAAAGGCACTCGCTGGGACTCCCCTTCACAGGAGCGTGAACAGGCCGGGGTCCCCGGAGGGCTGAGGCAGGAGAGGCTGCAACTAAGAGACAAGGGCACGTGGCCACCCGGGGCTGCAGAGGGATGCTCAGGAAAGCTCGACGGGACAGGAGGAAGAACTGCCGTGATTCTCCTTTGAGATGGTCCCGACTGGAGCTCGGGGCTCATCTAGGCCATGTGAGCCAAAGCAGGAGAAAGGGCAGCGTGGGCAGCCACGAGTGGACGTGCCCGGAGCGTCCCCCCATTCGGCCCTGCCGCAGGAGGGCAGGTCAGCTCCTGAGGATGGGGACCAGCCTCGTTCCACTTGCAGGCGAGGGGGAGGAACGGCTGCACAGGTGGGAGCGATAGATTAGGTCTGGCCAGGTCTCAAGACCAGTTTTGCCAGGAGTCCTCATCGGAGCAGGTCCACAAAGACCACGAACGTGGCCGTTTGTGGGAAAGGAAGGAACCTGCCATCTAGAGGCTCGGATCTCAGAGCACAACCCGTTTTTTCTGTAATGGGATGGAGAGGACGTGGCGTGGAAAAGGATCCCAAGGAATGAATGAGCCCTGAATCGGAGCCGGGGCTGGGTTGCTTCAAGTGAAGAAGGGGCAAGAGGGATTCGAAAACTTGGGCAGCCGTGGAGGAGGGTGAGCGGAAGGATGTTCTGTGTCGGCCTGGATTCTGGAAAACATCTGAATGTGCTTTCTCCACTCCTGCCACGGTGGCAGCTGGAATGCCCGCCCCAACACCTCTCTCGGCCCCGCCCGGCGAGGGAACACCTGCAAAGCTGTGCTCGTCCCCGGGAGCCTGCCCAAGGCTTGAAAGAGGCTCTTGTCTAGAAGGAACCGCCTACACGTCTCCCCGGCCAGGCTGTTGTGAGTGGCCGAGATGATGCGGGCGAGCCCAGGAGGACCCCGCTACTGGCCGTAGAACTGTCTTCACAAAGGGGATCAGTTCCCCGCCCCTCCCCCACCCCACCCTCACTGCCCGGGGCACAGGGTGTAAATTGGAGGCTGAGCACTAACACCCCCTAACACAAGACTCCGTGGCATCTGTGCCAAGACCAGAAACGTGCCCTGCTGTGTGGCATGCCAGCAACCAAGCCCAGCTTCCCACCCCTGAAGCCCGGCCACGGGCCGGGAACCGGCGGGCGCTGCAGAAATGAAGAGGGGAAGGAGGGAACACACACCTGCTAGAAGAGTGAACGGAAATCATTTATCTAAATAGAAGGCAACAAAAACCTTTTAAAACAATCACAAAATTTACAAATAAATTGGTACAAAATAAATAGGAAAGATTGTAAATCTACATCATTTGAATTATAAAATGCATTCATTATGACAATCAGCTCAGGAAACCTATACACGGCGTTTGTGCTTGTCCGGGTTTATGTACACCGAATGCTGCGTCCGGAGAACACTGCTGGGACCACGGCCTGTACACTATGATACAGCGAGGAGAGGCTGGGGACAGAAACCTGCACACAAACAGGGCCTTCCGGGGGCCAGGCAGAGCTGGCCTGGGCCTCAAAAACAAGGAAAAGCGTTAGAAGGAGGAGCCCAGAGGCCTGGAAGCCCCCCTCTGAGTGGCTCCTCCCATCCCCGGTGGGGAGGAGTGGCGGGCAGGGAGGGGGGACTCGGCCCCACGAAGTCCCCAGGACCCCCCTCAGGTACTTCACGGAGGCACCCAGAGGACTGCCACGAGGCCGGGGAGTCGCCTCCACCTTCGTCCCAAACTCAGGTCGTCACTGCCGGTGTGCCCACCCTCGGCTCCCCTGGAGGAAGGCCCCAAACGGCTCTCAGTCACATGGTACTAACGGAGACGTATGTACATAATAAATAATACAAAACAAAGCATATACACTGACGGTGCCCAGGGCTCTGGGAGCAGACTGGCACCCCTTCTGCAAGGCCACCCTCAGACGCACCCTCAGGCTCTGGGCCCTCTTCCCCACCCTGCTGCCCGGTCTCTGCACCCCGGGGACGTGGGTGTGAGTTCTCTCCAGGGAGAACCTGAAACTCTCCCCTCTCCCTCCCGCTGCCACTTCCCAAGTGAACCCACACTGGTACTGTGTGCAGGCAGCTGCCAGGAGGACAGAGTGGCACAAGACAACCGTCCCCCGTCTTTTCAGTTTGTTCCTACTAGTCTCCCATGGCTGTTCCTACTCTGGACATCTCCTCAAGTCTACCTGTAATATGGGGTCTGCGCGCGCGCACACACACACACACACACACACACACACACAGACACCCTAGATCATGTCTCTGTTGCTCCAAGTATACACACACACACACACCCATGTCTCTTTTGCTCCACGTATACACACACACACACACCCTGTGTCTCTCTTGCTCCAAGTACACACACACATACACACCCCTTGTCTCTGTTGCTCCACGTACACACACACACACACACACACACACACACACACACACACACCCCTTGTCTCTGTTGCTCCACGTACACACACACACACACACACACACACACACACTCACACACACACCCCTTGTCTCTGTTGCTCCAAGTGCAGGCTGGTACTTCCATGCAGACACAGCTCCAGCGTGCAGAGATAAAGCTGGTCAGCTAAGCCAATGACAAAGGTATGTGCTGCAAAGACGTCCCAAGCCTGCAGTGGGGGAGCGAAGCAGCCTGAGTGTGACAGTGGCCGTGACCTACCCCCAGGATGGCCTAGAGACACTGGAAAGCTCAGCAGGGATGGAACCAAGTGCTAGGAAAGAAAGGCCCCGTCGGCCTGGGGGGACAGCGTACCAGCAAGCGGGGGGCCCTGAGTGCCCCTCGCCCTCACATGCAGCAAATGTCCCTCCCAGAACTCTCCGGACTCAGCTCTCTGATCAGCCCGCTTGAACGAAACAGAAATGGAAAGACGGTGAGTTACAGTTGGCCCTGAGGTTTAATTCCAGAGTAGGCAGCTCACTGACAAAACTCACCCGGGAACTTCCGGGGTCCTCAAGTCTTGTGCACATTCGGTCAACTTCCTCTCAACTCTGGAGGCTAACCTCCAGCTCACCTCGACACTTCGCTGGCCAGAAATGCCTCTCACTAGCCCAGGGCCCAGGATGCCAGCACCAGCGCCTATGTGATCTGGGGGTGTGATGTAACCCCAGAACATGGCTGGCACCAGCCGTGTGGTCCAGGTGTGGTCTATCAGGGGCACAGCCCTGGCCTCCTGGGATGTCCCTAAGGATCCCTCAGACCTTGTGATGTCACCAGGAGCCACTAGAGTCCCGTCCCCCTACCCTTTTACCCCCTCCCCCGCCAACTGGAGGAGGAGGCTGAAGCAAGAGATCTGAATTTCCATAGCCTCCCTTCCTGGGGAAAATGGGATTCTTGTCTCCACCACTGATTCCCAGACTTGGAAACGCTGCCCCTGGGACAGCAGAGTTTAATACACCCCTGGATGTGTGCCGGCCGCAGCACTGCTCACACGACAGCTCCTTGAATAACCCTGGAAGGGGGTTCGACACCCTGTCAGCCCCCTCGTCTGGGGAAGCCAGCCGCGTGCGTGGCGAAGGAAGAACAGTGTTCAGTGGGGTACCGCTCTGGCAGTCAGAAGAATCAAGGTGAAGCGAGTCGATTAGCACCCAATGACCCACGTGCACCGCAAGGTTCTGGTTTCCTGGGAGTTTAAGTGCTTGCTATTATAGCCTGACGGAATGAAGGGAGAGACTCGGCGCTCTGAGAGGGAGTGACAGGAAGGGCCTGTCCATCAAAGACAAGGCGGACAATTTGGGGACATCTGGAACTGGTGGGAGCTCAGGGATGCCAGCCCAGACAGAGCAGGGTCTGGCGACAGCAGGGGCCAGTGTGAGGGACGGTGAGGCCCCTGCCCCCTTAGACGGCCATCATGCTTACAGCGGGGGGGTGGGGGTGCTAGCAGAGGTGGGGTGCGGCGCAGAAGGCTATGCTCGGCTCGCAGACCTTTCTTTCTGGACAGATGCCCGTCTGCTCCACAGACAGGCATGTGTAGGCCTTGGAAGCAACAAACAAGCCCACGCTTTGGTGGCGGCCTCGGGTGGGCTCAAGCGGGGCCCGAGGGGAAGCATGAGCACTCAAGGACTCCCAGGGCTCCCCCACGCAGAACTCCAGCCAACTCCCAGCAGCCCAGGTGGATCCTCTGCTACTACAAAGCGTGGCGAAGGAAAGAATGAGCAGACGCCGGGGAGGCTGAGCTGGGTCCCTCGGGGCCGGCTCATGGGCCCACTAGAGCTCTCAGAGGGGGTCTCTGAGGGGTGCTTACACACGCCTTGCAGCAGTGGCTGACCAGCCGAGCAGCCTGAAGGTGGGGGCAGCCGGCCAGGCCGGGAAGGTCAGATGTGTCGGGGCAAGAATGTGGGCGGCCTCGGGGGGCATCCTGCCCGGCGAGCCCTCACTGCTGCACTCCTGCCAGCAAGCCCCATCCCCGTCTCCACCAAGCGCTCTGCCAGTGCCTCTGAACAGACAGACGCCCCTCAGCTGATCCCTTCCTAAAGCAGAGCACTGAGGGCGCATGGGACTCAAGCCCTCACAAAGGAGCACGGCCCTGCCTGAAGACCCTCGAGGACAGGGGCCCGCAGGAAGCAGTGGACAAGGCCCCAGTGGACGAGGCCAGCAGCCGTGGTTCCCCACTAGCCACACTGCGGGGCAGGGTCCTCCCTCGCTGGGTGGGGGCGGGGGGAAGCGGGGTACCCTTTGAGCGGGGAGATCTCATCTTCTCCTGGCACCAGGGGTTGGGCATCCGCTCAGGCCGTGGCGCTGGCCTTGCTGGTGCCCGATGCGAACTGGCAGCAGGATCAGACAAGACACACGGGGCAGGTGCCTGGTCCTGCAGCAGTTTCTGATCCCTGTTGGGGCCCCATGGACCCCCTGCACGGACAGCAGCCTTGCCGAAGACCCCCTGCTGTCTGACGAGCACAGAGCCCGGCAGACAGAGGTGGTAGGCTGGCCTGGGGGCTACCCTGAGGAGGATCTCTGGTCTCTGTCTCGCAGCTCTGTAGCAGTACCTACAATGGGATCAATGAGGAGCAGAAAGTCGGGGACCTGCGATGGGAGCGGTAGGTGAGGTTACCTGGCCTCTTGCCAATGACGAACCATGGGTTTAAAATTCATTAACATTCATTTGGGTGATAAAAATTCCTTAGAGTGGGAACAAAATCACATTTCCAAGCATAGAAACCTTTCCGAGGGGTGGGACACACTCAAACATTCGCATCTGGAAACGGGGGCCGGAGCGGTGCAGGGGGCGAGTGGCTCGGCGGGCCACACTAACACTGTTCACGATCATCCTTCAAGACCCGCAGCGCCCCCCAGCGCCCCCCTCCAGGCAGGGGGCCCCTCCCCAGGGTGCGGGGAACCCAGGAGGGCCGGAGTCCATCCTCGAAAGTGATGGGGTCACATCATGGGGGGGTCACAGCAGAGTTCTGACAGAACCACTCAGAACTCCACCACAGACGCTTTAAAAAAACAGAACAAAACAAAAAACAAAACAAAAAACAAAACCAAAAAACATGATCTCTTTGGGGTGGGGGAGGAAAAAAAAATAAATCGTTAACAATTTCCAACTTCATGCAAATTGAAGGAAGAGAGTGAATAATGATCAAAGGTAGAGCTGAAAAAATAAAACATGATTCTATTTGGGCGGAAGAAGTTCCTCGGGGCTCGTGGGAGGCCGTGCCCGGCCTGGCCGATCCCCCGCGCCATCCTGGGCCGCTCCGGGGAGGGGACAGTCTTTGGTGTCAGGAGGGTGCGGGGCGCAGCACGGCCGCTAGATGGCGCCCTCGCCGTGCAGGCTGTGGTTGGCCTTGCCCAGAGGCACGCAGTTCTGTTCGGTGAGCAGGTTGGCCGTCTCGTCCGGCAACCCGTCGTGCAGGTCCGTAAGAGTCAATTCAATTTTCGCGTTTTCACTGTCCGAGGACTGCGGGGTTTTGTCCATCCGGGAGGCCATCAGGGCGTTTTGGTATTGCTGCCTGGAGATCTGGGGCACCAAGAGCGCGCATGGGAGACAAAGCAGGGCAGACGCTTACTCTCGGGGGGCCGGGGGAGGGGGTGTCTCCCCCATTGCCCCCAACACAACCCTGGGGACGGACTGGGGCATGTTTGCCCAGAGGCAGCATTCTCCTGCTTCCCTCGGAACTCCCGAGGCCAGGACAGGGCAGACGAGCTCAGCCCAGCCCAGCCCAGCCACGGAGTCATGGGGCCACGGAGGTGGGTTCCCCAAACACTGTCCCCGCTGCAACCCCTGGGAAAGAACACCCAGTCCTGCCCCCCCCCCCCAAAAAAAAACAACCCCTGGGATCTGTGGCTCGCAGTGACAGCCTGTGCCCGGGGCTGGCATCGGGCTGGGGCTCGGGTGCAGGTGTGTGGCCACGGGGCCCCGAAGAGCACCACCCCCCTGCCGGCCGCTTACCTTGACGAACTGGAGGTCGGACAGGGCGCGCACCGAGTAGTCGGGGATGTAGACCTGCAGGAAGGAGTTGAGCTGGTTGTTGCTGCTCCCCAGGGTCGGCGTGACGGCGTCGATCCGGTCACTTCTGCTCAGTGAGTCCGAGTGATTCAGACCGCAGGGGCGCGGGGGGGACTTGTTTTCACCTGGCCAGGGAGGAAGCGCCCTCTGAGTGAGGCCCAGGGTGCATCGACTCCAGCACCGAGACCCCCATCCCCCATTCCCAGGAACACCGGGGTGGGGGTGGGGGGCAGAGAGCAATCCTGGGCTAGGACACGCACAGACCAGGGGCCGGCGGGGTCCCACGAAACCTGGGCCCCGGGAAGGCAGTTGCACAACTGTGCCCGAGAATGTTCCTGCACTAGAACATGTTTCCAAGGCAGCAAAACGGTTTTCACGCCAGGAGCCCCTGCCCAGCCCTTCCTCCTGGTCTCCGGGGCCCCCTGGCACAGGACAGTCACCAAAGCCTTGCGGGGTGTGGGAGGCTCTGATGAGACTGGCCGATGGGCAGGTGCTGGGGCCTTGGACAGATAAGAACGACCGCCCCCCCCCCCCAAGGCCAGAGTCTCCAACGGGGCAGCGGTGCTGACAGGGTGGCCCCCATTGGACAGGTCCTGAGTCCTGCCCCAGGCCTGGAGGGGACCGGCTCTCCCAGCCTGTGACTGGCACACATGTGTCCCTGGCGGATGCCCCCCGCCTCACCCCAACCCCAGATGTATCTCCAACACGGCTCCCCTCGCCGTCTCCCGCCGGGGCTCCCTGCCACGGCCCTGCCGAGCTTTCCTGGTGCGGTGGCCTCCCGCAGCCTCTTCCCAGGCTGAGCGCGGCTGGTGTCCCCACCCCACATGTCCCCCATCTCGCTCCGTCCCAGCTGCAGCCCCGACATGCTCCAGCAAACGCCCACCGGGGACAGGCCGCCCAGAACAACATCCTGTCTCCCGGGGTTTCTCAAACCGTGACTCAGGGCAGCCTGTTCGCCCTGTTGCTTCCACCCACCGTCCCGAGAGCACCAGGCACACACCAGGAACCTGCCAGGGGCTCCCACCCTCGCTGCTGGGAAGCCAGACCCCTGGCAGGGGCCGCCTGTGCGCAGCCCTCTGAACCTCTCTCCTTCCCGCCTGCTGTTCCCAGAAGACCTGTGACTGGGTGATGTGCGCGGAGCTGCCGGGTCCTAGTGTTAAGACACCAACCGCCAGGGGTCTGAAGAGGGACCGAGAGGCGCTGGGCTGGGCAGGGCATGCTGGGTGCCTGGTGCCGGAGCACTGACTGTGGGCTCACTCGGACTCCGCCATCCCGGTGCCTACCCCAGCTCCAGCTCCAGCCAGCCCTACTACTCACCGGCACCCCACGGCCTAAACAAATGCCCTTTGAACCCCAGATCCCCTAGCAGTCTCCACCCCGCTACTCTCCGGGGGACCCCTCTGGGCCGGTGCTGGCACTAGGCCAGCCTCCTGCCCACGCAGGGCCACCTCCCGGCAGGACCCTCACTCATCGGCCCCCAGGAACTGGGGGTGCCTTGGGACTCCGCTGTTTCCTCCCGCTCTGGCTCATTTCTCTGGTTGTCTGGGGGCTCCAGTCTCCCCGGCGATGTCCTCCCACCCTACAGCTGCCCAGGGTGTGGCGCGGGGGCCAGTGCCGTGGGCACCCACCCGGAGCACGTGGCCGGCTCCCAGGTCTCCTCGGGGACCAGAGGTCTCAGGCAAGAGTGATGAAAAACGCTTTCCGCCTGAAGTCCTCTTCTCGGAATTGTTTTCTATGTTCTGGGGATCACACCCAGCAGTGCTTGACCATATGGGGTGCTGGGGATCGACCCGGGTTGGCCACGTGCCAGGCAAGCGCCCTACCCGCCGCGCTCTCTCTCCCCGGCCCCGTTTCTGATATTCTCTCCTGCCTCGTTTCACTCCCTCCTGCCCCAGACTCGTCCTTCCCTCCAGAGAGATGCAGCAAGTGGAACATTCCGGCCTCTTCCGAGGAGCAGCCCGCCAGGCACCTCTGGAACAGGCTGGAATTCGCTGGTTTAGGGCAACCCTGGGCTCGGGTGAGACCAGCCTGCCCGAGGCCGGGGCCCACAGCCGGGGCCTTCCTGGGAGCCAATCACCCTGGCTGGGCAGAGCCAAGGACGCTCACAGCAACAGCGAAACGCAAATGGCCTTCCCATGGGCCGCGACCAGGTCCCTCTCCTTGGCTAGAGAGGGCAGCGAGGGTGGAGCGGGCCAGATGGACCCCACCAACGTGCTCAGTGTGCGTGTGCGTCTGACCCGCCAGAATGGACTCAGCCCGCCCCGCAGAGCCGCTCCTGCCCCTGGGAGCAAACCTGCTGGGAACAAAGGTGTGAGGGGACATTCCCTCCTCTCCAAAGACAGGGCCCGGGCCAGCCCCCCAAATCCCAGCTCTTTAGAACTTAGCTGGAACTGGATTCCAAAACAAGAAGAATCGGTAAGGTTTTTAGAATGTAAGCTTGCAGAGAACAAAATAAATAGCAGTTGTACTACCAAACAGAAAATCCCGGCGATTTTAATTAAAGGGAGATTAAGCCATGGCCTTGGGTCCCACAGCCCGGCTGACCAGGGCTGCGCAGGGCTCACGTGCCTTCCCAGAGGGGCAGGGCCCCCTGTGGGAGAGGGGGTTTGGGGGGAGGAGGGCTCCACACGCATGCCTCTCCCTCACGGGGACTTTAGAAAAAAGACCTTGGCAGTCAGGCTGCGGCGGGCTCCGAGCGCGGCCTTCCCCAGTGCAGCTGGGGGGTCATGGTCTGCCGGGGCCCCACGTGCTCTCAGATGCACCGGTGGCAGCTCTGAGGCCTGTGGGCTATCTGTGACCTCCAGAGATAACCCGCATTTGGGCAGACCCTGTGGGCTGCAGCTCGGTCATCCCAAGACCCAAGAGTCCCCACTGGGGGCTCCCAGGAGCTCCCACAGGCTCAGACCATCCGACGGGGCTCGGCTCTGAGATGACAGGTCGGTTGGGAGGGAGGACAGGGGGCAGAGCGTGACCAGCAGCCCCTGGGGGGCGAGGACGAGAAGGAAGCATGCAGTTACCTGGAGAGCCCGCCGCTAACAGCTCTGTTCTGCTGACGGCAAAGGTGCGAGACAGGGACAGGGGAACTGGAAAAGGGAGAGAACAGGGTGAGACGCACAGCAGGCCGCAGAGCAGGGACAGGGCGGGGCCAGCGGCGGGGCTGACCAGCGTCCCACTGCTTGGGGAGGATGGACAAGAGGCGGTGGTCACACGCTCCCGCACCAAAGGAGCAGGCCCCGGGCCACTGGTCTCCCTCCGGCCCGGTGCAGAGCTTGAACCTTACATGAAGACTTGGCTCCTCGGAATTCACAATGGGGATCCCAGCCAGCCACGGCCCCCCAGAGCCCGGGCCCGGCTGCATGTCCCGGTGAGGCAGCTATGCAGGAGGCCTAGAGGACTGGCCACGGAGGCAGAGAGAAACATGGCCAACATCACGGCCCCAATTTCATCTCTCAGTGAACGTCCGGAATCCCCAGCGCGGGGCCCAGGAGTCCGGGAAGACCCTTCCTGCCCAGCATCTCCAGAGGAGGGAGGCCTGGCGCTTCCGTCACCCAAGGAACGTGAGCGAGTCCGGCACGTGTCCGGCTTTCTCCTTATAACGATATCCCCAGATCCCCAGACACGGTGTGGTGTAGCAGATGGAAACCCACAACATCTGGCCATGTCCCCTGCCGGCCAGGACGGATCATCAGAGAGGGCCGTGTGCCCAGGGTTTGAGGAAGAGCGTGTCGATTGGCATGCCGGCCACAAGGTGGCAGTCCAGCACCTCTGCTGACGCGCCTGCCCTCTGCCAGCCGGGAGCAGGGAGACACAGCCACAGCCACGCAGCAGCAAGACGGAAGGAGCGTCCTGGTGGGGACAGCCCAGCGACACGCCAGCACAGCAGCACCAGCCCACGGTGGCCGGCACCCTAGCACCTCATGCTCTGAGAAATCGGCCTAACGCCCCCACCCCGCCCCGGCACACCCACCCGCCCGGCCAGCACTCCGGCTAAGAGCCGGTGGCAATGAACAGCTGCCGCCTCCTTCCCCCTCCGGAAAAGGCACGCAGACGCCCCCACACCCCCCGAGTTCACATCGACAAGGTCAGCCACTGCAGTGGCACCGTCGCACGGTGCCGGGCGGGCGTGGGAACTGCTGCAGCTACGTGGGCCGCTGGGCAGTAAGGAGCGGCCAACGCTGACCAGGGACCTGCAACTGCACCAAGGAGCTGACCCAGCAGAAACGCGCACACGAGCTCACTGGGGAGACGAGGACGTGAATGCACGTCTGTCCGTCCATCCGTTCGTCAGTCCGTCTGTCTGTCCGTTAGCAGAAAAACAAAGTGTGCTGCTGTCCGGTCACAGGGGCATGGCCGATGGGGCTGCCAGGCGCAGCTTGGGCGCAGACTCCCCAGGAAGGTTTAAGGTCTGGGGGACAGGAGCTATGGGAGTCTGCTGCGGGGGGGGGTTGTGGCAGGGGGGTCCTGCAGGTTGCAGGGCTCTTATCCCTGGAGCGGGGCGTGTGGCTCTGTGACCACTCAGGGTGGGCTACGCTGGGGGGGCGACGCACGGATCCGACAATCCAGAGGCTCCCAGGCAGAGGAGGAGGGTGGGCCGGCGGGCGGGGCGGGGGCTCACCTGGGGAGGCGGTGAGGGCCATGACGCCGTAGTAGGAGAACGCGCTGGCTTCGAACTTCATGCCTTCCTTCCCGGCCTCCACCTCCACCTTGCCCTGCCGGAGGAAAGGGTGGGGGGCGGTCATGTCAGCCCGACACTGGGCTCTGGCCACCATCGCCACGAGGGCCACTCCTCCCTCCGCCACGTGTCTCCGTGTCTCCCCCCAAACCCCAGGGCAGCCTCAGAGCGTCGTTCCCTCCCGGAGAGGGGCGGCTGGTCAGCGAAAACGGGAGACGACAAAGTGTGGTGTTACCCTGTCCCTGACACCCTCCCTTCCCAGATCCTTCGGGGGTCTGGCCCGTAAGGCAAAGACGGCGGCGTTCCTGGTCCAGCTGTGGATAAACGCTAGGAGGTGCTTGGTGGCAGCCCCCAAGGCCGCTGCAGGCCCGTGGGGCTTGGCACCAAGAGGACTAAGCTGGTCCCCGGGCAGCAACCCAGCGTGCTGAGAGCGAGACACCCCAGGGCCCCTCCTGCCCTGACTCCCCAAGGCCCCTCCCTGAGGCCAGGCTCTCTCCACCTCAGGCTGGCCCATCCAGCCCTCTCCACCTCGCCACAGCCCCTGCCATACCCTCACCCATCCGTCCGCCTCCTGGGAGGGCCTCAACAGCCACTTTCTGGGCTCCTGAGAGCTCCCCCCACCCAACTGCCCTTCCAGCTTGCCCGGGCGCAGAGAAGCTCCTGTCCAGCCCCTCTCAGTGCCCTCTGCAGGGAACACAGTCCGGGAAGGCAGGTCAAGAAACAAAGATTATAGCCCCCAGCAATTGCCGGTGCTTTGTCGACTCGCTTGGTACTCCTGGTTCTCTGAAAGGCAGAGTCAGCACCATCGTGGCCTCCGCCCCTCCCCATAACGGCTCTCAGAAGATGATGTAATCACAGAACAAGCTTTCATCCAGTAAGCGACACAACCCACTCACTCTGGGCGGTTGAGGCCTTGCTCATCCCTAACCAGCTCCGGGGCTCCGAGAAGAGCCAGACCCTGTGGCCTGAATTGAACACGGTGGCCCCACGGGCGCACAGGTGCCGAGGCTTCGAGCAGCCGCCCAGCGGGGAGGAGATCGGGAGGGCCAGGGGCAGTACCAGGCAGCAGGTGTGCCTCCCGGAGCCAGGAAAGGTGACTCTGACGCCTGGGGTGGGGTGGGGGGGCCTGGAAACAACCCTATGGAAAATGGATGGGAAGCGGGGTCCAACCGCTCGAAGGACGCAGGGGGGTGGGCAGGATGAATAGACTGGGGCCGCACGGAGACAGCGGGTTCTTAGCAGAGGGAGACGAAGCTGGATCCAGGGTAGCCACCCTCGGATGGGAAAACGCTTTCCCGGTCAGACCGAGAGTCACGGACAGGTAAGGCGAGGGCCAACCCTTCGCAAGTCTGGTCTGCGTGGCATGAATGGGGACACGAGGACTGAGAGTGGGGGAGAGGTGGCACTCATGGGGGGGGGCGTGAAGAGGGTCTGAGGGTCCTTCCGTCCGCTTGAAGACCAGGCCCTGTGAGCGTCCACGAGAGGGGAGGGAGGACACGGCGGGTGCTGAGGCACAGAGGGGACTGAAGGAGGGGAAAGGGGCAGCTGCGGAACCGACTCAGGGCTGAGGATGAGGTGGGCAGGACGCCTGCACGGGGAGAACCCAGGGCACAAGGGACAAGACAGGACAGGCAGGGACAGCACCCAGGGAAGAGTGACCGGCCAAGAAGCCCAGGAGCTGCAGACTAAGAGGGGAAGCAGGACAAGAGGGGTTGGGCAAGGCTGCTGCGGGCAGGAAACGGGGGTGCGCCAGACCAGGGCAGAAAGGGCAGAGCCAGAGCAGACCAGAGACAACAGCAGAGGCAAAGGCTGGCAGCAAAGATGGGGCAGCCTGAGCACAATGCTGGGGGCGCCCACAGGCATCCGGCTTGCTTCTGGGGGGCTGAGCCATTTCCTGGCCGGCTAACGCTGAGCTGTGCTGCAGACAGGCAGGCAGACGGACAGATGGACTGGCCTGTATCTAGTTCTGCAACCCACCAAAGGCTTCAGTGGGTTGGTGAAGGCCCCGGCTGCCAGGAACTGGGGGTGCCCTGGAAGAACTATCCCCTGTCTCTGGAACCTCCCTATGCCCCGGCTTATCAGGACACCCCCAAGTCCCAGCATTGCTGGTTCACAGAAACATGAACCCCAGACAGGCCATTTCAGCAGGTTCCGTGCGGGCCCTCAGCTCGGGCTCAGAGACCAGGCCGAGCAGAGACCTCGAGGTCAGCCGGTCCGGATCTGCCGGTCCAGGGGCAAAGACAGACCAGCTCGGCAGCTGCTCCCTGTGCCACTCAAGACCTGGTAAGACGCACCTCTGACCTCGGGGCAGAGAAGGCTACCAGCCTTTCATTTCCTACAGAACGGTATCTACAGATACACACGCATACACCAGGGATCCAACAGGGTCGGTCTCGTGCTTGTGAAGCACGTGTCCCACCATGAGGCTAGACCCCTGGCTCAGAAAGGTAAATATTTTTTAATTGCTTTGTTTTTTGGGTCACACATGGTAGTAGTGCTCAGAGGTCACTACCAGCGGGCTTGGGGCACCCTGTGGGGTGCCAGGGATCGAAGAGTCAGGTGTGTGCAAGGTAAGTGCTATGCCTGCTATGTTATCTCTCTGACCCTCGTGGACATTTTTTTTAAACCATAGCCATCGACTGTGACCATCACTTCATAGAAAATAAGGCACCTTAACCCACAAAATAGTATATAGAATTCCAGAATAACAGGTCTTTGGACCTTAATCCTCAAACTAGAATATAGAATTCCAGGGGCCGGCCTTACAGTACAGTGGGTATCGCATTTGCCTTGCATGTGGCCAACCCAGGTTTGATCCCCGGCATCTCATACGGTCCCCAGCATCGCCAGGAGTAATTCCTGAGTGCAGAGCCAGGGTAACCCCGGGGCACTGAGGGGTGTGATCCCTCCCAATAAAATGAAAGAATAGAGAATTCCAGAATAGCAGGTCTTTGGGAGGGCTTCCCTCTGCCTGATCCCATGGGCCGCCTGGTTCATTGTCTGGCGAGTCAGAAGCTGCTCAAGCCCAGAGGCGAGGGCCACCCCGGAGGTGCTGGGGGACCCACCTTAGGGCTTCCACCTGCCCTGCATATGTTCCAGCCCTCTGAGCTCTTTCTCCGCTTCCCAGAATAAAACAGGTCTTAAAACTGAACACTTGTGGCTTTATGGAGACCTCACTACTTAATTTGCTTAATTTTTCTCCTTTTGCCTCCGACTGGTGAAAACTTGTCAACTACCTGCCTTTAGGAACCACTGGATGGGACTAATTGACTTCGTTTTTATAAAACTGCCCACAGATGAATGGATTCCGGAGGGTCTTTCAGTTCTGGGAACTGAGAGAATGTTCAAGGGTTAGACTTTTAAGTTGTAAACTACCCAGCTGGAAATTCCTCTTTGCCTGGAGGAGGCTTATCTGGCAGGCAAGTTTTAGACAAATCCAGTCAACGCATCTGTTACTCAACTGTCTGCGTCCAGGGCTCCAAAATGGGGCCATTTTCAGTAAACCTCTGGAGCTGGGAGTGGACCCAGTTGGGAACAGCTTCGCCCTGCACAAAGCCCAGTAAGAGTGACTAAGAACGACCTTTGCCCCAGAAGGACAGGGCTGCGCTGCCAGCTTTCATTCTGCAGTGGGGTCTCAGACCTGGGCCTGCTGTGCAAGACGTGGGCTCCACCCCTGAGCCCCAGCCCAGCCCAGCCGGCCTGTGAAGCATTTCCTCTGCTGCAGCCCATGCCCAGAAACTCGGCAGGGGCAGTTCACCAAAGGAGTCACTTTGGGGGTGTGTTTTGTTTTGGGACACACACCTGGCGGTGCTCAGGAGCCATTCTTGGCTCTGTGCTCAGAAGCTGGTGCTCGGGGACTGTAGGTGGGGCCCGGGATGGAAATGAGGGTACGGCTACTGCAGCCACATGCAACGCAGGCGGCGCCTTCCCTCCCGCTGTCTTTCTTTGGCTTGGGGAGTCGGTTTTACACTGATGAGTGGAGGCCTCGCAGGTGCAGGCAAAGCTAGTTTCCCACAGATCCTGCCTTTCTGGAAGGTGGGTTCAGAGAGCAGTTTGTGGGCACCTAGGAAGAGCCCAAAGGTCTCTGGCTGCCCCACCTGTGCCAGCTGGCACTGAGAGAGGAAAAGCCCCATCTCTGGGGGCCTGGAGACACCCACAGGCCACATGCACAGAGACCTCAGGGGCATGTCCCACAGTGGGCGGCCCCCACCCCCCAGCCGGGGGTGCCATGTGCCAGGGGCACCCTGACCCCGGTGTGGCCGGGTCCCACACGGCAATGGCCACAAGGGATCCCTGAGAGTCCGGATGAATTCTCATCTCTGGACCCCCTTTTCTTTTTCTCAGTTTTTGTTTTGTTTTGGGCCACTCGGCTGCGCTCAGGGTTTTCTCCTGGCTCTGCACTCAGGGATCACGCCTGGCGGTGCTCAGGGGACGTTATGAGATGCCGGGGATCAAACGCAGGTCAGCCACGTGCAAGGCAAGTGCCCTCCCTGCCGCACTCTCTCTCTGAGCCCCTTGAGCCCCTTTTCTACCTGAGTACTACGACCAAGCGACCAAGCATCCAGCGCGAAGCCTGCCTTCCAGGTCACCACCACCTGCCAGGAAGCCCCGCCCGCTGTGTCCTGGGCCCTGGGGAGGCTGGTGTTAGCCCCAGCTCTCGCCTCCCTGAGGCACAGCCTTCAGGCGACACGGCCTCAGGTGAGATCTCTGCAGGAAGACACAGTGAGCCCCAGAGGGTTCTGCATGTGAATAACTCAGTCACACGGAGGGAGGCCAAGTAGCAGGGAGCCAGGCTGGGCAAATGCATGGAGTCGCTCAAACCGAGAAGAGGCTGGAGGGTCCCGGCCAGGCCGTGCCCCCAGCCATGGTGGGGGCCGCTTCCACCACCCAGGCGGCGTGGCCAGCACACCGGCACGCACCAACCATGCATCAGTTCTGGTTTCCAGTTGTGGGTAAGACTTCTAAGTGAAGGGAGCTGATGCCTCGTTTCGTTTTTACACGTATTTAAGCATAATAAGAAATCTGGGGTCGGGTCTGGGCAGATGGCTCAAAGGGCTGGGCCGGCATACTTTGTATGTGAGAACCTGGGGCTCAGTCCCTGGCATCTGGTCCCCACGCATCTTCAGAGGCTGAGAGCACAGTGGGTAGGCAAGTTCCTTGCAATCCCCGACACCCCAGATGAGCACTATCAGGAATGATCCCTGAGCCTTGAACACCACTGGGTGCAGGCCCCAAACAAATAATTACCAAAGTTTTAAAAAGCGCCCTAAAGTCCCTTTAAAAAAAATCATAAAGAGAGTGAGAGAGTGAAAGGACAGCAGGTAGGGTGTCACCCTGCATGCAGTTAGGGTTCAATCCCCAGCAGCACATATGGTCCCCCATGCCCACCAAGAGTGACCCCTGAGGGCAGAGCCAGGAGTAAAGTACCACTAGGTGTGGTCCTGAGTACCACTGAGTACCAGTAGGTTGTGGTCCCCCAAATAAATCTGTGATCAGAGATTTAGATAAATAAATAATAAATCAATAAATTTAAATAAATAAATCACCGGGACCAGAGACAGTGCAGAGGGCTGAATGCATGCTTGCTTGCGGGAGGCCTAGCTTCTATCCCTAACACCGCACGGTCCTCTCAAGTGCTGCAAGCCGTGACCCCAACTGCCTCCACATCTATCTCAAAATCAGAGATGACCAATGAACAAAGAAAGTCCTCTAAAACCAACCCCATTCTTAAATGCAGAATGCGACTCTCCCATGCATGCATCTAAAAGATACAGTTTCATAAAGCGCTCTGTGCCCTGCTGTGTGTAGCAAGCTGGTGGTGCTCAAGGATCACTCCTGGTAGGGCCCAAGAGACCATATTTGTGCTGGTTCAGCTGTGTGCAAGGCAAGCACCTTTCCCGCGGGAGTATCACTCAGCAGGTTCTCTCCTGGCTTCAGGGCTGGGCAGGGTTGCCGTTGTGTTTCCTTCCACTTTCTCATGCTAGAGGGTCTGGTTCTGTCCCTGCTATCACACGGTTCCCGGTACACTGCCAGCAGTGACCCATGAGCACTGCCATGTGTGGCCCAAAAACCAAAAATGAAAGGGAAAAAAAAATAAAAGACGAGAAACATTTACATCATCTTTTGTGCAAAGATGAATGTTTTTACTCCCTTATGATAGTAAATAAAAATAGTCCCTTCCAAGAGTCAAGCTTATCTGTATCCGGAGGGAAAAATACAGTGTGTGATTGAGATTCAGGCTACCGGAAGAATCAGGTGCTAGAAAACTTGCAAATGGAAGACAGACTGTGTGAAAGTAGCATTTAATGGGTCACTCCCGAATGACTCCACAGTTCCTCGCGGCTGTTCCAGACCCTACCCCGACACCAACACTGAGTCACACAGGAACACGGGGCTTCCCACAGTTCCTGACAGCTGGTGACCAGAGAATAGGGCTTTGGGTCACACCCAGCAATGCTCAGTGATGACTCCTGACTCTGCACACAGGAATTACTCCTTGAGGTGCCCAGGAGAACCTATGCAATGCTGGGGAACGAACCCAGGTGGGCTATGTATAAGGCTGTACATAGTACCCCCTGTACTAACTTTTCAGCCCCAGAACAGAGTTGTTTTAAAAGGAACTCCCCTCATGCACCAGGGGATGAGTAACTGGCTGCACTCACATTCCTTTAGGACACTCCACTAACCATGCTCCTCCCAGGATCTCCTCAACCCATGACTGGAAAGGGACCAGGAAACAGAAGAACCTAATGGGCTCGTGCTCTAGTTCAGAGGAGAACACAGAATCCCTCGACAGGGAATTCTTCAGTAGAGATGCCAAAGAAGACAATGAACATTCTTATTCACCAAAATGTTCATCCCCAGTGCTTACTGAGTGAGCTGGTGATCTGACAAAGGCCCGTCAAACAGAGGGGTAGGGGGGTCGGACTGGGTGGCTCCACCCCCGCCCCCCCTCCAACAGAACTGAAGGAGAAGGGATTAAGTCCCTGCTGATTTATGGGGCTGTGATGACATCAGTTCCTCTGTGAAGGAGAGTTTGGTAAAGAAGCAGGAACAGAAACAATAATGGGGTGGGGGTGGAGGGGAAGCAGCTCAAGGGCCTGGGGTGATGCTTTGCACAGGGAAGCCCTGAGTTTCATCCACAGCACCACAGAGCCCACAAACTAGGTTCAAACATTCAAGTGACTGGCATGCACAGCTGGGCTGCGTACCAAGTGGTCCCTGGGCCTCCTCCTCCACCAAAAGCACTACTTGGGAGGCTCCCTGTAAAGGAACGATGAATAGATATTGTGATGAAGAGAAAATATGTTATTGTCTAGGGAGTATATACGACCAAGTCCTACGGAGAGCTAGGAAGAAGACAGCAATAAAAAAAAAAAAGGCCAGGTAGTCAAAGCCTTCTACCACCAGCACACCGAAAACATTATTCTCAATGGGGAAAAACTGAAAGCCTTTCCTCTAAGGCCAGGCACAAGACAAGGTTGCCCACTCTTGCCACTTCTCTTCAATGTAGTACTGGAAGTACTCGCCATAGCAATTAGGCAAGAAAAAGGTATCAAGAGCATCCAGATAGGAAAGGAAGAAGTCAAACTCACCATATACAGATGACAAGATACCATATTTGAAAATTCCTGAGGACTCTAAAAGAGAACTGAGGGGGCACAAAGCGACAGTCTAGTGGTTGGGCATTTGCCTTACACACAACTGACCCAGATTCAGTCCCTGGCATCTAATATAGTCCCCAAGCCCTTCCAGGAGTGATCTCTGAGTTCAGAGATAGGAGTAAGCCCTGAGCACAGTCAGGTGTGACCCAACACTCCCTCCCCCAAAAATAACCCAAAGAGAAGCCTGACAGATAGCACAGGGCTTAGGGTGACTTGTACGCAGTCAACCTCAGTTCAATTCCTGGCACCACATATGCTCCCTGGAATACTGCCAAGAATGACCCCTGAACATAGAGCCAGGAGTCACTCTGATTATCACTAGGTGTGGCCAAAACCCTTTTCCTAAATAAATAAATGATAAAGTATCCAAGGAAATCCTCACAGGTGTCAAACGCCCAGCCAAGATTTGGAGATGCACAGGGAATGTCTCAAACTCTACAATAATACTATGAAATAAATTCTCCGTCCCTATGTGATTCACTGACTCAGCGATCACCAAGAGCCCTTCAGTGCTTGCAAATAAAGGAACTCATGGCATGGCTTGACATTAGAATTCCTGGACAGTTATGGCAAGGAGGGAGGGGACTTCCCCCAGAGGCACAGCTCTTCCAGTTGGTCAGTCGGGACCCCCCCCGGGCCACACAGGCATCCTCAGAACTGGAGGGTGGGCAACCAGCACCGTCAATCCCCACTACCAAACCCCTCTGACCTGCAGAATGAGCACGAAGTAGTCTACAGGCTTGTTGCGCTGGTAGAGGTAGTATTCGGGGGCCTTCTTGTTCTTCTCGTCGTACTTCAGTTCCTGGATGACATTGGGGTGCTTTAGCAGCCTTAGAAGAATCTTCTCTGACATCTGGGATGGGCTAAATGCTTCTACTTCTATAGATATAAACACAACTTGATATTACATTTCAAATGAATGGAAAACACAAGGCTAGTGATCAAGGCACTCGGACAGTCAGAATACAGGGAAGCAAAAGGGACACGCTACAGACTGACCAGACCCGGGGAGACAGAGTACCTGAGAGAAATGAGAAAATACTGAATTCTCACTTTTTTTTTTCAGGCTTTCTTATTTATTTGGAGTGGGCGAGAGGGTGGGGGTGAAGGACACAACCCCAGCAGTACTCAGGGCATACTCCTCGTTCTGCACTCAGGGATAATTCCTGGCAATTTTCGGGGACCATATGAGGTGCCAGAGATGGACCGTGGGTCAGCCTGTGCAAGACCAGTGTCCTGCTTGCTGTACTATCACCCTAGCCCCTAAGTAAATCTCCTTATTTTTTACTTTGGGGGCCACACCTGGCTCTGTGCTCAGGGCAGGGCTTGGTGGACCAATATGAGATGCCGGAGATCGGACCTGGGTAGGCCACGTGCAAGTATCGCTCTGGCACCGAGACTTTCCTTTTCAATCAGTCACTAGTGTCGGTTTACTTTTCTGATGAACAGAAATGAAAACCAACCAGCAATGGATTCCCTGATGACCAGGACTCCTGTTAACAGGCCTCACCACTGGCTTGGCAAGGACAGTGCAGGAGGGAGCGTGGCTGGGAAGTACAGGGGTTAGCATGGAGCAAATGGGGTCCCCTTTCCTCACCCGCCAACAACCTGAGACCCACTGGAGGGAAAGGACACCTGGAACTGGGACGAAAAGCAGAGCGCGTGCACACACCAGCATGCACGCCAGCTGGCTAGTTAAAAAAAAAAAAGGCATGTTAATCCGTATTTCTAAGGAGACCCATTTTATTGTAAACAAAAAGACCCAAATGACCATCTTTCAGTTGTTATTCTGCAACTGGAGTTGAGTATCTCAGAGGTAAGTAGGGTAACAGTTTTAAATCGTAGCTCTTCAGTGAGGAAAAACACCACCAGCAGAATTAGAACAGGAATAACAAGTGATTCTGAAACTTGTTCTTAGGTTTTTAAGATGTGAAAAAATGTGACATATAAAAAATTCATTGTATACTGGCTTCCTTGATTAAAAAAAAATAATAGCATGGAGGAATTCTGGAAAAGACAGAGAAAGAGAAAGGGAATAAAAATGACCTCATAACCAGCCACTTGTCATCACTGTGAACAATTCGGGCATGATTTCTTTCTGCACCTGTCTAGGCAATCACACACATGCACACGCATGCACGCACATGCGTGCGCGCACACACACTCACATGCCCACGCACGCATACCCGCTCTGTTCTATGTATATGTCTCTCTTTCTGTCACTCTTTGTCTCTGTCTGTCTCTCACACACGCACTCATACTCTCTCTTTCTCTGTAGGTGTCTCTCTCTAGGTCTCTGTCTCCCTGTCTCTGTCTATCTCTGTCTCTGCCGCTCTCTCTTGGTACCCAGTTTCATATTCTGAGTTTTTCCTCATTTTGTAACAAATCCAAGCACATTCCTCATGTCACAGCTATTGCCCTGGAGGCGTTTCCATGTATCTGCCGACAAGGTCTTGAAAAGTCAGTCACCTCCCATCCTCCTCGCTTTCTTTGCCGTGTGGTGCAAGGACACGTGGCTGCCTTCGCAAGTCACTGGGTGCCTCCCGCACTTCTCCGCCGGCCTAACTGGGCCTGACCGCAGAGCTCACCCTCTCCCTGCTGCCTCCTTGGGGGACGCCAGAAGGGTTAGTCTGTCTCCTACATCTGAACCGAGATCTCTCTGGAGTGGCCAGTCTTAATAATGTGGACACTTTGAAATGGACCTGAATGAACAATCTGATTTGGAGAGGCCGCCATGAAATCCACGTCAAAGTTCCCAAAACTTCTGATTCCACAAAACCACAAAAAATTAGAAAAAAAAAACCACACACACACAGGATTTGTAAAAATTTGATTTTTCTTCTTTGCAATTCAGAGCACCTGGGTACTTGCACTCGTGTCCAACTGTGCTTCCAAAACAACCGGAGCAAGAGACGCAGTGATTCCAGCGCCTCTGCTGGCCCGAACACTGGAGGCGTGTCTGGGGGCCACAGAAGATACAGGAGACACAGGTGCCTGGTGGGCTGGAAGCAGATGGCCTGGCCTATGTCACATGCAGTGTGGCACTAACATTCATCCTTACCTTTCAGACCAATTTAAAGTTACTGGTCCACCCCTGGCAAATGTCTCAGAGGGTTCATGCCGACACTGAACACGGGAGAGGAGAGAATTTAAAAAAGAAAGGAAAACAAAAGAAAACAAAAAAAAACAAAACACAAAGTGGCATTACTCATCACCCCATTTCCCCGTGTCCACCCGCAGCCCACCCCAGCAGTGGAGGTGGAGGAGGTCGTGAGCGGAGAGAGCCAACGCTGACAAAAGCCACACTTGCCTGTCGCCAGGAAACGGTGCATGGCCAGGAGGAGCTGGGGCGATATTTTAACCTTCATCTCGCTGTCTGTCTGCTTAAAGGCAGAAAAGTCCTGCTTCCTCTCACGGTGGGCCACTTTCTTTTTCGTTCTGTTATCAGCTGTGGGAGGCAGGAGAAAGGGAATGAGTGAAGGCAACGCATCCCCTCAGATCGGGGCTGTTGTGGAATGAGACTGACAGGTTCTCCTGGGGAAAGGCAACGCTGTCACCAGACCGTGCACTTGGTCCCACACACACCACGGACAGTGCTGGGGGGCGCAGAGAGAGCAGCCCGGGAAGCAACGTCTCCCAGCGCAGTGGGGACAGTCCATCTGCCACGTGAGGCACAGGTGCACAGGGACATGGAAAACACAAGTGCCACTGGAGATACAGGAGACACAGGGGTCTTGGACCCCACCTCATGGAGGAACCAAAGCCCCAGCACAGAGAGAAAACCAACCCACCAGCAACCAACCAAAGCTCCCCAAGGAGAACCTGCCCGCAGAGCAATGCACTGTCATGGTCACGGCTGACGGTTTCCTCTCCCCCTCTCCCGTGAACGCCACCGATCCTCAAGGTTGAATCAACCTGAGGAAACATGGTCTGAAAATGACCTTAGGGAAGGGCTGGATGATAAAACCTGGTCTTGGCTATGACCACTCAGCTGTCTGTGGGCCAGAGCACGCCTCTGGGAAAGGATGGGCCGGGAACGTTTTATTAAAGAAAAAAAAAATTTTTTAATTGAGGCACCGTGACTTACGAAGTTATTCATGATCGAGTTTCAGGCATCCAACAAGCCGACCCCCATCCCTTCACCAGTGCCCCAGTTTCCTTCCCGCTCCCAGCCTACCTCTACAGCAGGTGTTTCCCCCCTTTCTGGGTTCATAATCCTGTGACTGACAGGGTTTCCTGCAGAATCCAGATGCTCCCCAGTACCTCGTCCTGCTCTGGGGGTCCCTTCCCTCCGTCATCTCCTCCTGTCTGATTTCACCCCTGCGACCCTTGGCCCCATGTAAACTTCCTCCTGAGACCAGTCCTCAGGCGCGCAGCTCCTGTTCCCTCTGGGGATCTACCATTCCCCTACCAGGTTTCTTTACATTCAGGTTGGATGTGACATTTGAATTCAATGTAATTTTCCGTGTCAACAATCAGTCTTGATTATTTTCAACAACGTGAACCTATTTTAAAATCCAAATCCAAATCCCCCTCTCTGAGCGCGTGGTGCTGCGGGTATAGAGGCCCAGCTTCCCGGGACCACAGTCCGGCCGAACCCTGGTCTGGGAAGCGTCTGCTGCCGTTTTCAGTCTTCCTCAGGACAAAGGATCAAGAAGAAGAAACGGGGCTGAGCCGCCCGGGTGCGCGAGAGACCTCTGCGGGCGGCAGGGAAGCTGACCTTTGTTTGGCCGGGAGGCAGCCCGGCACTGAGTTTTCTTCTGTCTCGATGTCTTTTGAAAATCAACAGTACAGATCAAAACCCACAGCGACAATAACAATAACAACAAAAAGTATACACCAATAGCAAACTTGTGCCCAAGCTCCTCTCTAGATCAGCAATAGAGGGGCCGGAGCGATAGTGTGGCGGGAAGGACATTTGGCTGGAGATAATATAAGATTAGGGAACTTGCTGTATATGTAGTCACACACCAGTTCAATCCCTGCTGCCCCTGCACCACTGGGGTCAGCCCTGGAGGTGCCTGAGCACCAAGGAGTGGCCTGAGTAACCCCCCTGCACCACAGGGCTCAGCCACAACTGTGAGCCCCTGCACTGGCCACCGGCCCGCTGGACAAGAACTGTAGAGAAGGGGCCCAGGTCTCCTAAGCATCACCTGGGAGACACCCCCCTCAAAAAACCTGCAACTACAGTTCAGCGCTTCACGTGAGTCATGTCTGGCACACATCTGTAGGAGGTCGGCCCACAGGAAGGGTCACCTTAAGTACAAAGTAAAATCGTCCAAAACTCTAAATTCTGGGCAAACACAGAATTCCACAGAGACGCATGGTATGGAACAGTCACTAGGAGGAAGGGTGAGAAGAACTGAAAGACAACAACCAGAAGATTCTCGGCTGTTCTAACAAACTCCAGTGTCAGAAGGAAAAGAACACCCAGGACAGGGCAGGGTTCTGAGCCCCGGGCAGACGTGAGAAGAAACAGGCCATGTTTTTGGAAGCAGGTCATCAGTTCAGGGGGAAGTGTACTCTCCAAGGAGGCACCATCAGGCTCCATGTTCAAATGAGCACGTTGCCGTTCGACAGTTCAGCTTGGAGCAATATGAGTTTTGTCCTGGGTTCCCCAGGTCATGTGAAGTTCATTCCCACAAAGTTATGTTTAAAAGTCAAGTGTAGGGGCTGGAGCGATAGCCCAGTGGGTAGTCATTTGCCTTGCACAGACTGACCCGGGTTTGATTCCCAGCATCCCATATGGTCCCCCGAGCATCGCCAGGAATAATTCCTGAGTGCATGAGCCAGGAATAACCCCTGTGCATTGCTGGGAGTGACCCCCCAAAAGCAAATACATCAATATTTAAAAATTAAAAAAATCAAAGTCAAGTGTAGCCCACTTTTCCTCCCCTGCCTCTGAACGCCCCAAATTTCTCAGGTCTGGGGCCGCCATTAGCTTCAGGCAACCCTTAAGCCCAGTAGTTCTCAGGGCACGTCAAGCTCTGGATTCTTGCTGTGGACTCCAATAAGCCAGATTCAATACTCAGTCCACGAGCAGACTAACTCCTGCACAAACCAGTGTGCTCTGCTTCTTCCTCTGGTCTGCTCCAGGCCATCCCTCCTGTCCCCTTCACCTTTCCGTGGCCTCTCATGAAGACCCTCTGGCCTACCCCGGGCCCTGGCTTCTGGAACACCGCCACTGACACAGCTGCCATCCATCAGCCTGGCAACTCCCTCACTGTAAGTACCTGAATTACAGACCTTAACTAGAAACAGAAAAGCATCTAGAACAGTTCAACTATTGTGTCAAATGACAACTGAGTCGATTAACAATTCTTCTTCTCGCAGTAAAATAAAAGTAACCCCCAAATAGTAAGTAAGTCCCCAAGAGTGGACTTTCTATTAAGGTCAATACAAGTTCCATGCTCAGCAGTTGCCGGCTTCATGAAAACAGATCAATAAAGCACTGCCACTCGACATGACCGGATCTGTCCTTTCGTGGCCCCCAATGGAGGGTCGGGGACACACAGCAGCCCACAGCCCAGGTTCATGCTTAATCAGAAACAGAGCCATGGCAGACGACTCACAAAGGACACGACAGAACAGGCAAAGGCGGGGACAGCAGCAGTTGGATGGCTACTCACTGTACAGATCCGTTTCGTCCAGAATCTCGGACTTGATGATCTCTTCGATGACATCTTCTAAGGTGACGATGCCCAGGACTTCATAGAAGGGATCGCCCTCCCCCTCGTTGTTGACTCGCTGCACAATGGCCAGGTGCGATTTACCTTCAAAGAAAACCGAAAGAAATACGGCGGAGTCAGTGGCCATCTGCTGAATTTCCAGAACGGGATCAGGATTACTGAAGAGAAACCAACCAGTGAACACGGAGACTGACTAAATCACTCCATTCTGCAGTGGCAGGTGGGGGTGGTCTGGAAACAGCGCCACAAAGGGGCGAGAGCTTGACAGCCAGGGCAGCAAAGCCCGAAGACCCTCGGCCCCGGGCAGGTGCCATGGGGCATGGGAGCACAGCGCCTCCTGGTTGCCTCTTGGCCAGCACAGCGAGGTCTCTGGGCCCCCAGGGTGCCCAGGATTCCTCTGGGAGGTCAGCAAGGTGAGAGTGTTTTTTCGCGCTGTAGAAGTGCTCCTGGCACTGCTGAGACAGCCCAGAACACACACACACACACACACACACACACACACACACACACACACATACACACGCACGTGAGTGCTTGCTTGCATTCAGGAAGAGGCACAGAACTTTGTGATGCAAGCAACCTTGATGAAACAGAAGGAAGAATTTATTTCATGAAACCCTTTTTTTCTTGGGGGGCTGGTCACATTGGGCAGTAGCAGGAGTCACACCCAGTGGAGCGTGAAGTGCTAGATACGAAACCTGGGCCTCCAGGCACCTGTCTCAAGACTCAGGTGACCAAATGGCAGATGTGAGAAGATACTTGTCCTGCTTTCATCAGTTAGTGGCGTTTGCTTACCCGCTTTTCTTACTATCACTTTTATGCGTAAGAATCACTACTGGGCTTTGAGAGTCTGACATTTTCTTTAAAATTAAAAAAAAGGGCCTTTTAAATCAAGGGAAAAAAATAGATGGATTTGCTGCCAATTAAATGGCAACTTTTCCGGGAAAATCAGAATTTGGGGAAACTTAAATCCACTTCCACCAGGTTGAATGGGTTTCGGTGAGGATTTTTCTGATGAGACAGTTGTTGCTTCAGGGGTGTGAGGGAGGAATCTACAGTGGTGCTTACTCCTGACTCTGTGCTCAGGGATCACTCCTGGGGGGGGCTCGGGAAGGACTAAATGTTATGTTGGGGACTGAACTGGGGTGAGCTGTATGTAAGGTAAGTTGCCTTAGTCCCTTACTTAACTGGCTCCCAAGATAGGGATTGCTTTAACAAAAAAGTGACTTTTTAAAAATACCGAATCATGTGGTTTTAGGTTTTTTGTTTTTTTTAAACCTGCATAACTCAGCAGACCAGGATTTTCCAGACAACTGTGGCAATGCTATTACCGTTATGCCCGAGTGAACCACCTCTCGCAGGGCCGGGCAGAGCCAGGGGCTGCGGCCGGGAAAGGGGCTCCAGGCAGGGCGTGCTTCGCAAGCGTGATGCCTGGGGTTCAACCCAGGACACGAGAGGACCGGGGGAGGGGAGTGTTTCACAGGGGCCATATCGGGCAGGGCTGGGACCAGGCCGTGTCAGTACTGAGATAAACTTTTACTTTGGACTGACACACTGCCGAGCGTGGAGCAAGCTCCTGCTTCCGCTGTGCTGGGCCTCCCTGCTGGAGGATCTCACATTTCCTTAATGGATTTGCCAGAACTTAAGAAAGCGACAGGTTCGTTACTAGTAAGCTCCAGACTTTATTTGGATTGCACCAGTTTCCCCATCAATGTCCTCTTTCTGTTCCAAGATGCTATTCAGAGCAGCACTTTGGATTCAGCTGACATTTTTCCTGGCCTCTGGTCTGTGAGTTAGTCTTGTGTATTTCTTACATATTTTGGGGCGAAGGGGACGCTCCCAAGTGGGGCTTAGGGTACCTGGGGCCACTCCTGGCTATTTCTGGCACCTGGTCTAGAGGTTCAATGCTGGGCCTTAGGGCGTGGCTCTGCTTGGGCTGTGATGTCAGGGACTACTGTGATCCAGAGCCTCCAGAACTACCCAGTGCTGGGGGAGGGGGGAGGGACTGAGAGGATAGGATTGTTCTGGGTTCGGCTGCGTGCAAGGCAAGTGTCTCATCTCCTGTACTGTCTGCCAGATCCCTTGTTCCTTACTTTTTAATAACCCAGTCACTGAGCACTGGCCAGGATCCCAGACAGTGATCTCTGATGTGGCTGGCTGGTTCTCTCAGGACTGGATTACACGGGGCTTGTGCGTCTCCAGCACCAGCCTCTCTGGGCCAACCATGGGACGGTGGTGCTCAGCCTCACCCCCCGGTCAGTTTCCTGGGCTTCTCCACTGTAAAATCACTCATTCCCCACTCTAGTCCACTCACCTGTCGGGCAGATGGGGGGTGGGCGGGGACTAGACTCTACTTCCTGGGAAGGGGGAGTATTCTGTATATCACCTAGGATTCTTCTGTAAGGAAGATTTCAGTCCAAGGAATTTTGATATGACAGTGGACCCACTCCACTTGGTATAGATTCAGATTGCAACGATTTTTTAAAAATTTTTGGGTCACACCTGGAGATGCTCAGAGGTTACTCCTGGCCTTGCACTCAGGAATTACTCCTGGCGGTGCTCAGGAGACCATATGGGATGCTGGGAATCAAACCTGGGTCAGCCATGTGCAAAGCAAATGCCCTGCCTGCTGTACTACTGCTCCAGACCCATTGCAATGATCTTTAAAAAAAATTTTATACACACACACACTCTATGTGTGGAGTCTGCGTCCTATGTTAAAGGTACTATTACACAATTGCACAAAAAGACTTTTAAAATATAGTACCTACAGAGCCAGAGGGATAGGACAGGAGTTAAGGTGCTTGCAAGCACCCGATCCCAGCTTGATCCCCGGCATTTCAGTTGGTCCCTGGAGTACTGCCAGGGGTGATACCTGAGCACAGAGCCTGAACAAGCCTCTGAGCACAGCCAAGTGTGGCCCCAGACCCCCACCCCCAATACACTCCTTTTCCAATTACAGCTGGCCCTGACTAGCATTACATTATATCAATGAGGGAAAAAATATATCTATGCCAACACAAGGGAACGGGTGTTATTCACTGACGAGAAGTGGGAACTGGCCGTGCACAATTCTGAGGCCAGCTGTGACAGTCGCACACTGCAGAGACATGGCAAGCAGACCCCACTGGGTGGCAGATAAGCAAAAAAAGTTTTTCCTGTGAGTTGGTTTTGTTGTTGCTGTTGGTTTAGGGGCCACATCTGGAGGTGCTCAGGGGTTACTCCAGGCTTGCACTCAAGGAACACTCCTGGCAGAGTCGGGAGGGAGACCATCTGGGATGCCGGGGATCGAACCTGGGCTGGCCACGTGCAAAGCAAGTGTCCCCATGCTGTACTGTCGTTCCGGCCCCCTTTTGAGTTTTTACGAAACTTGATTGCGCACTGTGCTACGGCCGCAGAGCCGAGCCCATGCCCCGTGCCCGCGGAGGATGGCAGCCAGCACGCCCATGGGCAAGGCATGTGCGCTACCACTGAGCCGCGTCCCGGTCACCTGTAAAACTGCCCTGCTTGATTTACTGCTGTTCTTTTAAAGTGAGTAAGATGTCTGAAACTTGTTTTCATTTCAAATAAAGTATCTGAAGATAGAATTCGCATGAATTTGAAAGGTCCTTGACTATGGGTTTTTTCTTTCTTTTCTTTTTTCCCTTTTCTCTTCTTTTCTCTCTCTTTTTTAAAAAGAGTTAGTTTAAAGAGATCTGGAGACAAAAAAAAAAATTGAAGACTGCTCCAGGAGCCAGGCGGGCTCTCTGTGGAAGGCCCCTCTGTGGGCACACAGTCCTGAATTTGAACTCTAACACTGCCACTTGTTGGCTGTGACCAGCTGTGTGACCACAAGCATACGATGTGACTTGGGAGTGCCCGTCTCATTTCCAAAGCCAGGTTTCTAGTCATTGATGCCACATGGTGAGTGTCTGAGAAATGTTGGTACCTAGCGAAGACAGTGCCTGGGGTCCACTGGAGATCAGTGAGTGGAAGCTCATTCTCTTACTCAAAGGTGCCGTCAACTTACAGGAAAAGGAAACACTACAGTAAGTGTCTACCAGGATAGAAAGATGCAACACAACGTCAGAAAGATCTTTTAAAATACTAAATGCAGGCTGGCAAGCTGTCAAACCATCCCAAGTAGATCAATTTCCAAGATGAGAACTCTGAGACCTTCTGAAAATGGGGAAGCAGATCCCCCATCCTGCCAGGAGTCTAGCAGCCCATACCCACAACCAACAAAGAAATGGCCCCACTCCACAACCTAACCTCATCAAGTCACCAAATCCTCCCTGTTCCACAGCTCCTGGAGTGCATGGCACAGCACCTCCAAATTTCACAGTACTGACGGGGCAGTTGGAGCCCAGCAAATTTGATGGGAAAGTTGTGCAGAACCCATTAAACTCAACGAGCGAAAATGGTAACGCAGAAGGTTCAACTAGCCCCAACCAGCCCAGTAAATCCTCAGACAATGACCTTAGTAACACCATTGTGAGATACAACAATGATCACAAATTGACTCTCATCGAACTAGTTTTTGATAATTCCATTCGCCATTTTGTTCTAACAAGCAATGGGAAATAAGTGTTTGTGCCTGCCGAGGAGGGCAGGCTTGGTGTGGGGCCGTGGGGGTGGGAAACAGGGGACATTGATGGAGGGAAGGTCACACTGGTGATGGGACTGTTGTTGGAACACTAAATGCCTGAAACAACTGTATTATGAGCAACTCTATACATCATGGTGTTTCAATTAAAATACTACGAAACTGCTAAATGAGTCTCACAAACGCCAAGGCTGATTTTTCCACCCAAAGCATCTGCAACATATCCTTAACATACATACACCCACCTGTATTCTTTTTTTCAAGGCGGGGTTGTTTTTAGGACTGAGGGTAGCAGGGGATCCTTTAACAGTCTAACCTGAAACAAAGCCAGCTAGACAAACAAAAAATGCTCTCTCAAGGCCAGGTCTCATTACGTTCCCAGCACTGGCTTTGCTTCTGTAGGTCTGATCGCCTCTTTCCCCTCCACCTCCGGCCCCTCTCTAAGCAACCATGTCCGGAAGCCTATTAGATTGTTAGACAATTAGGCATTCTAGCAATTTTTCATCCGTGGTGTGCTCACGCTCAAAGAATGAAAATATTTTGAGCAAATGAGGCTAGGAGGGAAACTTATCAGCAATAGATATAAACACCCATCAGGTCAAGTGGACTCTGGGCTCGTCCATTCTGCCTGGTCAGTTTCTCACATCTGCTTTCCCAAGGACCCAAACATACGCAGTTAAAAATTCTTGGTGAATGCTGTCTGTCGAAAGTTAAATTCTTTTGCTATTCCCAGCTTGTGATCATTTAAAAGGAATTTTCCAAAGCAAGGTCTAATATTAGACTCAAAATGAAGTTTCCATTCCACTGAGGCGCTATTCTCACCAAAGTCACTACCGCATAATCAGATTGTCTTGGAGCAATTCGTTTAAATGCAGATGGACATACTTGAAATACCAGCTCTATAGCACCAACAGATCTGACTGCAAAAGGCCATACTCAGACTTAGTCTCTTAAGTTGGACCTCTCAGAAGTTTTTGAAAGTTTCTTTTTTGGAGCTCACTGTAGCCTTTTACACCCCCCCCCCCCCCAACACCACCCCCCACCAATGCTGAACGTTTGCATCTGCCCTGGAGCCACATTCTTTTAGCTTTGGAATTCCTGGTGAGAAGTCCTGTTTTCTGAACCTGCTTCCTGGTGAGCAGTGCAAAAGGAAAGAAAGAAAGAAAGAAAGAAAGAAAGAAAGAAAGAAAGAAAGAAAGAAAAGAAAGAAAGAAAGAAAGGAGAAGAAAGAAAAGACACCTCTGTCTCAAGCTAGCTCTTGGAGAGAAGAAACTGCATGCACCCATTCCAACCTCTTTGCTTCAGGGTACTCTGTCTCCGGTCTCAAGAGTGGGGCAAAGGAAATAACTTTTCGACAATATTGTCCAAAACTAACAATATCAGGTGTTGGAGGAGGTAAAGCAGCATTAAAAGCAGAAAAGCAACTTTGAGGAAACCAATAAAACACAAAACTAAAAACTAAAGAAAAAAAAAACTGGTGATAGATTCTTGATTTCTAAAGAATGAAAACACAGGGGCTGGAGAGATAGTACAGTGGGTAGGGGGGTTGCCTTGCAGGCGACTGACGGAGGTCCTATCCCTAGCACCACATATAGTCTCCTGGACCCTGCCAGGAGTTTGAGTCCTGAGCACAGAGCCAGGAGAAAACCCTGAGCACAGGTGGGTGTAGCTCCAAAACCACCCCCCCAAAAAAAAGGGAAAAAAGAAGGAACAGATATTAGACAAATATGCAAGCGTAGGCATTGAATAATCCACAATTGTAACATAGAGATGAACTCTACAAAGTAATTAGCCAAGAACCGCTGTCCTGAGCAGGCCTTGGAGAGCGCCCTTTCAGGCCAACGTACGGCATTCTGTAAAACTGTCCTGAAATCTAACCTCTCCCTCCAAATCTGGTTCTACAAAAAAGGGAAAGGGTTACTAAAATCACTGAACCAGGGACAGAGGACTAGATGACTGATGACCAGTTTCAAAGGAATATGCTTCCATTCAAACTCAGAACTACAAGCAAGTTGCTAAGAAATAACCCCTTAGACCATCTCCCTGAAACTGCTCTGAGCGCAAGGCAAGGCACCCACACCAATAAAATGATGAAAACTTGTCTTCAATCTATTCCTGGTAAAATCAGGATTAAGGGCCAGAGAGCTAGGACAATGGGTAAGCACTTGCCTTCACCCAGTCTCCCCAGGTTCAATCCCCAGCACCCCATCTGGCCCCTCAGCACTGCACCAGGAGTGATCCCTGAGTACAGAGCCAGGAGTAAGCCCAAAGCACAGTCAGATAGGGCTCACTATAACAATAAAATCGGGGTCAGATTTCTGCCTCTGCCTGCTCCCAGACTCAGGTGGGACGGTTTCTTGTTCACCTCCTCTCAGGGCTGGTACGCCTGCTCACAGTGGCAGCAGGCTGTCACACCTGCAATCCCGGGCTCTGAATGACAGCTACCACGTGTATTTTGATGGGTAGAAGGAACTAGTGATTAGGCTGACAATGGGAACCTGCAATTGCCTGATGACAGTTACAGACTCCGTGTCTGTAACAGAAACATGATGTCAGGGAGTTAAAAGGCACCGGCAGAGAGACTGCATCAGTGGAGGAAGCCAGCCGAGAGGGTAGAGGAAGCAGGATGGAATCAGGAACAACGTGACACAGCTGTGCTAATAAGAAGTGACAGACAGGAGCCCAGGAGACTTAAGAACGGGAGAGTCAGGGGTCCTCGATACCACTCAAACAGCAGGAGGAAAGCAAACAGTGGGGAAGGTGCTGAGAATCTCCAGCCCCAACAGCTTTAGTCACTGTACGTGCAACGAGCACGGGGCCTGGGCACCATCAGTCTGCACCACAGTGCTGCCTGGTCTCCCTGACGTTGTGCCAAGGCTGGGGCCCAGAGAGCACTGGATGAGTAGCCTCTTGCTTTGAAAGGGCTCTCAGTGCTCTCTCAAAAATGATCACAAAATGGGGCTGGAGTGATAGCACAGCGGGTAGGGCGTTTGCCTTGCACGCGGAAAACCCGGGTTCGATTCCCAGCATCCCATATGGTCCCCTGAGCACCGCCAGGAGTAATTCCTGAGTGCAGAACCAGGAGTAACCTCTGAGCACCGGCGGGTGTGACCCAAAAAACCAAAAAAAAAAAAATCACAAAATAATTCAATAGGCAGGAATCTAGCAAGTTCCTCAGTGAATTCTCAGGAACTAGTGATAAAAGCAAAGAATTTCGGTCTCATGTCTAACAAGCAAGAGGAGAGAGGGGCCCTTTCCATCCTCGGGCTGAAGATAAATCTCTGAGGAAACCAGTTTGTCTATCACTCATCCACATTAAACAGAATGAGATTTACGCAAAGCGCACACAGAGATCAAGTGAGCGACCCAGTGAGACAACGCAGGGGACATCATTCACTGCGGAGTAAAATTTTGGCAGCGGTGAATATTAGCTGGTTTTATTTCCTGTCTGCTATAAAGAGGAACAGTGCTCCCTCCCTTCCTTTTTTGACTGAAAGCCCTGCCAACAGCCCATCCTTCTAGCATTCCAGTCCCCTGCCAAGACCACCTCAGTAAGATTCAGCCCACTGTTACCCACCATTAGCAATCGCCCAGCAAGCGTTTTTCAACCTTTTTATAGCAGCGATGGCGCCAACCCTGGACACTCATCCATGGCCTACCAGCGACAACCAAGGCAGGAGACCAGGCCACTGCATCAGCACAGGTCATCTGTGGGCAGTGGCTGAGACCACTCATTCGCGGATAGCGGGGACCGAGCCTGGTGGCGCCCTTCCTTCAGAATGACCTGGCCAAGGGGCCAGGAACCATTTCCTCTGGAGTTCCATTTCTTCACACCTAGCGTACTTCTCTGCTCAGATTTCAAAAGTCTAGAAGCATCTGTCTTTTGGCAGGGACTGCAGGAACCAGCCACAGATACTTGGCTTTTCCTTCCATCACTTCTAATGTCAGTTTCTCTATGGAAAATGCGCGCCTTTCTAAAACGGCGTGAAACTGAAGCCTGTGCTGGGAGGATGGGGAGCGCAGGGCAGGACTTCCTGTTTGCTTCGTTCTTCCCTCATCCCTGAACTCTGAACTCTGGAAAATTTAAGTTCTCTTTTCATTCCTGCGGAGAAGATTTTTATGTGAGTGAACCCTTCTAACTCATAAAGTGTTCATAAAGTCTGAACCCTTGGAAGGCTGCGTGTCAATGAGAGACAGTCACACATTCGTTCATTCACTCAGTAACTTTACCGAACGCCCTTTAGCTGCCAAGCTCCTGCTTTGGGGAACAAAACAGTGGGGGACTTTCTAGCCAGGGTCATAGACGGCGGGAAGCAGATGAAGCACAGTCAAAGTTGAAAGAGAAAAGAGAAAAAGAAGGGGCTGGAGAGATAGCACAGCGGGTAGGGTGTTTGCCTTGCACGCAGCCAAGCCGGGTTCGATTCCCAGCATCCCGTATGGTCCCCTGAGCACCGCCAGGAGTGATTCCTGAGTGCAGAGCCAGGAGTAATCCCTGTACATAGCCGGGTGTGACCCAAAAAGCAAAAAAAAAAAAAAAAAAGAGAGAGAGAGAAAAAGAAGTGGAGAGTCCCAAAGACCGCAACGCAGGGAGCAGAGGGTCCTTGCCTGGCATTTGGTCAACCAGGCTTCCATCCCTGGCCCCACACATGGTCCCCTGAACCCAGGAGTCACCCCTGAGCACAAAGCCAGGAATAAGCCCTGGACACACATGGATGAGGCCCCCCCCCCCAAACAAAACACAACAACAACAAACTTTAAAAAGAAAGCAAACTGGATTATTTAGGAGGTGTCACGGAGAAAGAAAGGCAGGCTGGCATTACAGGGACCACCTGCACTGGAGGGTGACAGGGTGCTGGTCCAGTGGCATCTCAGCAAAGCGGAGGGCAGCAGAGGCGGAGGGGCATGGGCAGGGGTGCCAGGTGGAGGGGGAGCTGCGCCTGAGAAGAGCAGCGGGGCCAGCGCAGTGAACACGGGGGTGGGGGGAGGGCAGAGGGGAGCATCTGCGGGGAGGCGTGAGTTGCTGGAATGTTCTGAGTAGAAGAGTGACATGATCTATGTTATGTCTTAAAGGTCACTCCGGCGACTGTGCTGACAAAAGTCTCCGCAGGTGGGAGAGGGGCAGCAGTGGGAAAGGCAGAAAAAGGAAAACAGGAGCCAGGAACAGGGAAACACTGTCCAGAAATGATTTCAAAGTGAGCTTCCCACAGAGGGGGCACTGGGACATGGTGGACGAAGTGGACACTCTTTTTTTTTTAAGTAAAGAGATTTTTATTTAGAGGGTTTCTGAAGGTGTGGAAGGAGAGAGAATAACGGGGGGGGGGGGGAGAGAGAGAGAGAGAGAGAGAGAGAGAACTGAGAAATGTGCTCGAGAGAACCCAGGCTTCTCCAAGGGCGTAAAGAGCCCCTACACACATCCCAGCATTAGACACGAAAGCACGAACGTAGACATCTCAAGAAGGGAGATGCGGGGCGACACGTGTGCTCGGGCACCACATGTGCTTGGCCACATGGGCGCAAGCAGCACATGGGCCTGGGCAGCATATACGCCCAAAGTGAACACTCTTGCAGAGGGTGTAGGACTGGGATGTTGGACACATGAAACCCTACCGTGAACAGTTATTGCCAATCATGGTGCCTTGGATAAAATTTAGAAAGGAAAAAAAATAAAATTATTTCAAGGCGGGGGAGGTGGCTCAAAGGGCCTGAGCACGAGTGTTACATCTGAGGATCCTGGGCTGGACCCCTGACACCACCTGAGCCCCTGGGAACCACCAAAACAGAAATCAAACGGCTTCAGCCAGGAAGCTGGCTCGAGGATTGGCGGGCACAAGGCCTGGCTATCCCCCAGCCCCCTCCTCAGCACAGGGATTGGAGCCGGAGCAGGACCCGGCTGCCCCTCTCCGTCCGCTGCCCCCCCCCACTCAAAACCCTTCTCCTGCCTTCTACGCAGGAAGAGCCTACGATGGCGGCCTGATCCAAGTGACATGAGGCTGGCTCTAGGCTTTCATGGTTTAGGGAAGGCCAGAATCGCCTGTTACTGAGGAAGGAGGGGCGACGCGGGCTCAAGTAAGCACAGCTGGGAGGAGGTAGGGAGGGAGGGACGGACAGCAGGAGGGGACAGACCCCGGGAAGGGGGAAGCCAGTGCTGCTCGGGACAGGCTTGTCAAACCAGCCGTCCAGAATTCAAGGCCGGGAACAGAGATTCAGAGCATAGATGTGGGGAGGCAGAAACCCTACGAAGCCCGGCTCTGGACAGGAGCCGAGAGAAAGATTGACCAGCACCACCTGGCATGTGCCACGGCAGCTTCAGAGACAGAGAAGATGAGACAGAACCCAAAAGGAAATGACATCATTGTCACAGGATAAGGGGTAAGGAGAGAAGGAAAAGACAGTGTGTTGGAAGAAAACAAATATATTTTAAAAAATAAAAATAACAACCTCAAGGAGCAGAAAGGAGTCAAAAAAATCAATTGCAGGGGCTGGAGTTAAATAGTACAGCAGATAAAGGCGCTTGCCTTGCACGTAGCCAACCCAGGTTCAATCCCCGGCAGCCTGCAGGGTCCCCTGAGCTGCCCAGGAGTGACCCCTGGGCACAGAGCCAGGAGTAAGCCTTGAAAAGGGACGGGTGTGGCCCCCGAACAAAAAGCAGTCAACTGCTGCCCAAAGGCCATGAAGGGGGTGTGTGTGTGTATGTGGGGGGTGGGGGGGTGACAAAGCCCCACCAAGTCAGGCCAGGCAGCAGCAGACCAGGGACCACCCTGGAGTGTCCCCAGGGCCCCGCAGAGAAAAGCCCTGTGACAGGAGGACAGAGGGTCTTTCCCCTCCAAACCACACCTCTGTCCCTAAGTGCTCACTTCCAGAAATGACACCCACAACCATGCCAGGCACTCAAGCTTTTTCAGCTCAAACCCTGTCTCTCCTCCCTGCATCCTTCCCCTCCAGCCGTGTCTCTTCCTTGTGATGCAGAACGAAGGCCAGGGAGGCCCAGCCCACACGTCTCTCCCCATGTGCACCCTGGGGGACACCCACCCCCCCAGGAAGGAAGAGCAGGGCTGGGGCTCAACAGTGGGCTACGGGGGACCCCGGGGCAGCCAGGAGGGCACAGGCCTGACGGGAGCCTCTCCCCTCCGCTCTTGGCTGAGAGCAGGGCCCGAGAGAGCCCACAGATGTCGGGTCCCAAGCCTGGGGGAGCTGAGCAGGCCCCTGTAAGACGGCACACGCATGTCCCGTGAGAAAAACACAGCAGGCAAGAGGCATCTCTCCTGGGAGAGAAACGGACAGGTGGCCGGAGCGGGCGGAACGAAAACAGCCGCCAATTTCCTGCTTGCGGCCTGCACCTGCACCTCAATACGCAGCAAGTTTGGCTGGAAGGCTGTCCATGCAAGGGGCCTGGGGCCGACTCATCGTGTCCCATCTTTCCCTCAGCGAGTCTGGAAACATCCGGCCCTCCAGCATCTCCCCGGCATCTCCAGACAGGAGAGGAACAAGAAACCACAGGAGAAACCTGGGCCTGGGATTCAGAAGCGCAGGTTTCCCACCAACGACCCGGTCAAGGAGAACAGGGAAGTGAGGGGTTTTTGTTTGTTTGCTTTTGGGGGACACCTGGCTGATGCTCGGGGCTTACGCCTGGCCCCGCACTCAGGAATCACTCCTGGTGGTGCTTGGAGGACCCTGTGGAGTGCCAGAGATGGAACCTGCATCGGCTGAGTGCAAAGCAAGCGCCCTGCCAGCTATACTGTGGTTCCAGCCCTAAGGGGGCAGGGGGGATTAAAGGCTGTCAGAACTAGGTCCCCGACAGCCCCATCACCAGGACTCCAACAGTCCAACCAACGACAGCGTCCGGCTCTCTGGACTCGGAACCTCTGTGTTTTCAATGGGCGGGAGGGAGTCAGCGGTCACAGTAGCCGGCCCCTGCACCCACATGGCTCCAATATGTAGCCACAGTTGCAGCCATCGGGACAACCAGGGAGTGCCTGCGCCTGGCAGCCACACTGCTTCCAACGAGCCCTCGCCACAAGCCCCGTCACACAACCACGACAGGGCATTTTCTCACAGACTTCTGCAGTGAACTCGCGGATGAACTCTTCCACTGGCCTTGCATGTCTTCCACTGGTAATAGATCTAAATTTGTAACGGCTTAATAGGCCTAAGGAGAGGCAGTAATATTTCACTGAGGGAGCTGTCACCTTGAAAACCACATTTTTGTGGGGTTTGGAGGACTTTTTCTTCTCCTTTTTTTTCTTAAATCTGACCATCCCCACTAGAGTTAAGAGCATTTTTTCCAATTGAATTTTCCCACCATAAAATACACCAGAAAAATGACATGGATCTTAAAATAGTCCTATAAAAACAATACGGGAGTATATATATAGAAGCAATTGCTGTATATAGCAGTTGCTGGTTTTAAAGTGATGATAAGTGTTGCTATTCTGGGAGACAAAAGCCCCCTTTCACCAAAATTTTTACTACTTCCAAAAATTCCAGTGGGTTGATCAGTAAGCGGCTGGCTGCGATTTCCTCCAGAGCAGGCATGTGGGGGTCACTCAGCGATTAACAACATCACCCCCATTAGCCAAGGCCTCTGCGGGGATCGGTGGAGTTATCAGTTTCCAAGACACCTAGTGGTTTTGGTGAGGACAGGGGTTTATTTGATGGAGACAATAATTCTGGGGGGGAGGCATTGTGGGGGAAGACTCCAAAGTTTTGCTCAGAGGGCTGGGCCCAGCTTGCTCACTGGTGAGTGGTCCCGTTCTAGGGTCTTCCTAGCCCCAGGTAATTCTCCCTAGGGCACTTCCTCAAGAGAACCCTGAATTCATCCACCAATGCAGTTTTGGGGGAGAGGTCGGCTACCCACTGGCCACGAAAGCTCCAAAAGTAAGACTAAATCACTGAGGTGCTCAGTCTCCCCAACAGGGTTCTGTTGCTCTTTTTGTTTTGGTTTTGGGCCACACTTGGTGATGCTCAGGGCTTACTCTTGGCTCTGTGCTCAGGGATCACTCCTGCCGGGCTTGGGGGACCATATTGGGGCCACCGAACTCAGGTCCATGTGTAAGGAAAGTACCTACCCGCTTCTCCCCCGCCCCGCCCCCTACCCTTCTCGGTACTTTTGTTTTGGGGCCACATCCTGTGGTGCTCTGGGACTACTCCTGTCTCAGTGCTCTTGGATCAATCCCAAAAAGCTCAGGAGACCATGAAGAACTGGCCTCTGCAGGCACAGCATGTACTGCAGCCCAACCACTCAATGACTATTTGGGGCGGGGGGTGGGGTGTTTTAAAAAGGAAAAGTAAAACTTGTGCTTTTGTTGAGTACTGGGTATGATACAAGGACCCCCGAGAAACCTCAAGATCATGTTTCCCAGGGCTGCCCCCCACCAGGCTCCTTTCTATGTGCCCTGGATACCTAATTTCTTAATACTTAAGTGAGTTTGTGCCCACCTCCCCATTTTTAACTGTGTGTGTTTATAATATATCCCTAAAATAGGAATGCCTGAAAGAAAAATTTCCACTTGAAAATACCCTTAAAACAAGTCTAAAATTATTTGCATTTGCAGATATGGTTAAAATATTCTATAGTTGAATGGGTGGATTTCACTACTCCACAAAAATGTCTTGTGCACAGAAATTTAAAAAAAATTTTTTAAAGATACACATTGAAGGCCTAGAGGAAGAGCATAGTAGCTTATAGGACCTGGCTTGCAAGCATATGGTCATGACTTCAAATGCCTGGTGCCCCACATGCACTGGGAAAATCCCGGAAGCTCTGCGGTCTATGATCCCCTGTGTTGCATCTGAGTCAGCTGTTTGAGTCAGCCATCTGCCGTACAACACAAAGGGTACAGCAGCCCCCCAGTGAGCAGGACAGCTAAGAAGATGTGCGGAGGCTACGGCCAGGAAGTATGGCCACTGGTGATCGTGTGTGTGTGTGCACCACCCACACCTGTCACTCATGTGCCTCAGAGCCAGACCATGGCTAATAGGGTGCGGCCCTCTGTGAGCACCGGGGAGCACGGAGGCCAAGCACACGCGTCAGCCTGGATCACGGCAACCACCACATCAAGCGAAGGGAAGGGGAAGGCATTCCTAAAACCAACAGGAAAGAGAGAGGGATCAACGAGAACAGATGCCATCCAGCGAGAACCCTGGGCCCTGTGGCTCAGGTCTTGAGAGTGCGGGAAGGCAGGGCCGCTGTGCCCAAGAACATCAACATTTACATGGCAGGAAATGTTCCTGAGACACGGTGAGACCACAGATGCCTCCCTGGCACGCTGTTGGCAGGCGAGTGCATCCACACAGTTCTCTACATCCCATGATTGTGTCTTTATTTTCAATCTATACAACGTCTGGGGCTACAGGGAACGTCCCCTTTGGCTACAAAGTCCCTCCCGCACATTTTCAGAGGATTCCTTAGGACATTTATTTTAAGGTTTTTGTCTGGCATTGATTCTGGGGTTACAGCCCTTACCTTCTCACCAGTCACCATGACAAAGTGGAGATTCCGTCTACTTACAACACGCCCTGTATTTCACTGAGGACCCAGCCTGTTCTGATAAAACGAAGGGGCGGGGAGGGGGGTGCAGAGAACACAGAGCAATACTAGGGTGATAGTGCAAAACGGTGGAGCACCTGAGACCCCGAGTTAAATCCACAGCATCACAGGGGCCCCCAGGCCCCTCCCAGTGTGGCCATAGGACCATGAAGCACCTCTGCGTCCTGGCTACCAGAATAAAGCTGCACCACACCACAGATCCTGAGCACCAACCCACGAGGCCTGTACAACCAGCCCAATGCGGCCTGGCCCTCAGCACTGAGCCGGGCTGGGGAGCTCCCCAACACCACCACGAAAGCCGTTCTTAAAGGGCCACGCACAGTGGTGCTTGGCCCAAAGGATCAGTGCTGGCCAGAGCGCTTCCATCCAAGCCCTGTCCCCAGCCCCAGACCCCCACGCCCAAACACGTCCTTAGTGAATCCTTGCCTCCTCCACCACAGCCTGCACTTTCCCCACCTGGGGGCTTCGTTCCAGTCAAATACACGCAGGGGCGAACACGGAGCCCTGGGCTAAGTACAGGCAGACGGATCACTTCATAATCGAGCGTCGCTGCCTTTCAGAAGGCGAGTGAGAAACGCTTACTCGTACTATGAACGGATCCTTCGCTTACCCAAATTGGGATTTTTATTGTGAGTTTGCTGCATGTTCGCCTGTAGTCAAGAGAAATGGCGGATTTTGCGTGATTTCCCCCATTTCCGCTGCACCCTCCAGCCTCACAGAACCACTGCAGCCTGGAGTTCTGCCGCCCCGCCAGATATGGCCCAGCATGGAAGCGACACATACACCCCTGCACCCACCCCACAAAGGATGGTTTGCAGAGCCGTTCTGTGAGACACATGCCGAGTTGCGATGGGCACTTTAGTTCCAGTGCGTGCATTGTGACAAATTTTTTTTTTGAGGCTCACAAAATGTCATTTAACAGGAGAGCTTCCCCCTTCTCCCCCTCACCATATTACCAACACCACTGTTTTATGCTCGAGCGGGCCCAGTAACGTCTCCATTGGAGACTTTGTTGTTACTGTGTCTGGCATATTGAATACTCTCGGTAGCTTGCCGGGCTCTCCGAGAGGGGCGGAGGAATCGAACTCGGGTCGGCCATGTTGGCCGCTTGTAAGGCGAACGCCCTACCCGCTGTGCTATCGCTCCAGCTGTTTTATAGGCAGCTTTTTGAAAATCCCAGAGTGGAGCTGAGCCCTGACTGGCTGTGCTAAGCCGGCTCCCTGGGGTCAGCGGATGCTGAATGGGCGGCACGTGGGGAGAGCCTGGGGTGTTCCGGGCTCTGTCTCCTGAATGGCATTTACTTCCCAATGAGATGGGCCTTTCGTGGGTTAACTGGGTGTCTGGATGGAGCACTGACCCAGGTTCTGCTGTGTAACTACAGTCCTCAAGGAGCCAAGGAGAAGTAAGGAGGATTATCCAGGGCGGGTCTGACTGACTGAGGGGCTGCAAGGCCAGGTGAAGGCCTGCTGAGGGGAGAGAAGTTCCACCTGGCTAAACCAGCTGCACCATGCCTGCCCAGGGTCTTCCCTTGCTGACTGAACTTTCTGGAACACCTCTCTGGGACCCTGAGAGACAGTACAGCAGGTGAGGCGCTTGCCCTACATGCAGCCGACCCAGGTTCTGGATGGTTCCCATAGGATTCCCTGAGCACTGCCGGGAGTGATTCCTGAGTGCAGAGCCAGGAGTAAGCCCTGAGCATCATCAGCTGTGGCTCAAAGAAACGAAACAGAAATAAAAACCCCACCCAACACACCCCTCCCTAATTATGTGAGTCTGCTCCTTATAATAAATCACCTAATGGATGGCATGGGTGGGAGACTATATGGGAGCTGGGGGAAGAGGAGTCAAGACAGGAAATGTGGAAAGAGAGGAGGAAAAGAGGGGAGGAGAGACTTCTACTGTTGTGCTTTGTTAAACCGTGACCGATAAACGCAGGGTCCCCGCCACAAGGCTTTAGGACACAGATCCTCCAAGAAAAATACGATCGGACTGCTTCAACTTCCCCGAGCAACACAGTGGATGGCTGGCTGTCTCCGAAGACAAACTACTGTGTGTGTGCCATGCTCGAGAGAGTTCAACAGCTTCCTGGCAGAAACGGCATGTAGATTGATTAGGAGAGAAATGAACTTGGACTAAACACCGGCTGCATTTAAAAGACAAGAGGCCGTGTGCATCCGAGTGGCTGGCCCCATCAGACAGTCTTCAGTTCTCCCCTGCCACAGGCTTCGGGGCCACTGACCACGCACGGGGTCACATTCCCACCACAGCGGCCTGTGCTCTCATGTGCTTGCTCTTCAGTCGTGCTGCCAGAAACCCAGCGTGGAGCAGCTGTGGGAGAGGCCCGTCTTTACGGGCCTTGTTCAATGGCCTACTCAAGTGATGGGTGAGAAAATCTCATGAACCAACACAGTAAAAACAGAAGAGATTTTTCCATTATTGCTCTCTCCCAGAGTATTTAAAGCCTCGGATTTTCCCATCTTTTGGGGAAATATTTTCTTATAAATAGTGAGGCATGCCGGTGGCTCCACATCATCTTTTTTGGTGGTCTGTAACGCCCACTGCATGCCGGCTGGAATGTTTTCCTAGTGCGCGATCGGCAATGGAAAACATGGCTAAGACAAAGGCGGACGTTCAGGCCCCAAGGATGGGAACCTTCTCATCTTTCCCAAGAGACAGGTAGTTCTATAGAACCGAAGGGTTTATTTTGGAACCACGGAGTCTATTTCTGTCTTTCCTTTAGACTCGCGGCCTTTGTAAGATGACGGATGAGGACGGACTGTACTGAGATAATCGTCTAACTCTCACAAAGAGCCCAAGAGCTCCAACTGTCAGATTTTAAAATGAGAAATATATTTTCAAGCTCAGGCCAAATATGAATGTCTTCATTCAATGACTTACTCTCCGTTCCTTATGTCTTAGCTTGTGGACCGATAAGCATCTAGAACTTACCAGGGAACTGCTTAACCACTAAGCCCTAATGTCCTCCCCTAATCACAGAAAACTTTGCTTTGTGGTCTAAACTCTTGAACTTCTTGTTTGATTTCTACAATACAGTGAGAAAAGCCCTCTGAGTATACCAAGTCATATTTGAAAACATGGGTCTCCTGTTAGAGTGAATGAAGTTCACTAATGTGCCAGGAGATGCCACAGACCCGATGCACCACATTTGGCTTTAGAAGCTGCTGTGTCAAAATGCGGGATAAAATCATCGGTTCTTTTCACTTTTTTATTTTTGGGCTACACCTGACAGTGTTCAGGGCTTACTCCTGGCTCTGTGCTTACTCAGGGCTCATTCCTGGCAGCGCGGTGCTGGGGGCTGAACCCAGGTTAGCAGTGTGCAAGGAAAGTACGTGACCTACCTTACTACTTCACTGGCTCTCTCATCAATTATTTTTTAAAACCTTTATACTAAGCAGTTGTTAAAAGAAGAAAGACCTCTTTCCTTTTCTTACCCAAGTCTCCTCTTTTGGGGGGTCCCTGCTGATGACCTCAAGTTGGGATTAGGAGTTGGAGCTACTATGACTTAGATTAGTTATTATATCGCTAATGTAAGTCAATCATAAGTCTGTCATACAGATAATAACCACATAACACAAAAGAAGAACTATCAGAAAGTATCCCCCCAATGGGGCCACTGAATGAACATGTCCTACAAAGTAACTCTGAACGTCTTTATTTCATCTTAAGTCTCCAAAGGAAACGAGGTAGACTTATAACTGCACACACAGGTTATCGTATATGGTCCCGGGAGAAAACGGCCCCCATTCCACCACTGAAACACACTCGGGTCCCCCCAAAAAAGCTTCTTTTGGGTAAAAAATGAGTGAGAACAGAATCCTCGATTGACACTGATGCCTCCCCTGGCCCCACAGCGGACTCCCACGCCCTGCAGCGTCGACGCTGGCCACAGGCCTGGGGACAGCTCACAGCTCCTTCTCATGGCAGCCTGGGGGGAAGCTCCTGAAACCCACTGAAGGGGACCTCTGTCTCTGCACTCAGCACAGTTGTGAGAGCATTTCAACAAGCTCCTCTGAAGATCTGGGCACAGCGGCCAAAGCCACTGCACATGCGATCACGCCTTTGCGTTTTCTTCCCCTCCCGCCCATGTCACAGCCCAAATGCTGCTCCCTGGGACCCTGATCCACAGACTGCCCCATTAGGATGAAGACATCACTGGAGCAGCGAGTTTCCTCCCAATCAGATTATGGCTTCGTACCTCGTATCCTCTGCAGCCTTCCAAGATTCCGGTGCCAGATGTGCCTGGACTCATTCCCAAGGTGACCCACGGCTGGCCCCGCAGTTGGCACAGCAGGCAGGACCATCTGCCACGCTCATCCCCACACTCGGGGTGGCGAGCAGTGCTGTACATCCCAGGGACGGACGGCAAAAGCAAACCAAATGTACCCCCAACTCAGCCTCTGCCAGCTGGATTCCCAAAAATGCCCGGGGTCTCCCCCACATCACCAGACACAAGAGCAGGAAAGGGAGAGTCGATATGGCAGGACAGTGAGACAGACCAAACAGTTACAATATCCGGACCTGGGAAATTTTACAAAAGCACGTGACCACGTACACCTCCCCCAGGCCCATGCTTCTGAGAAGCACTCACTAAGCTATCTTTCTGGCAGATCTGCTCTCCACCACTTCCTAATGAAATAAATCACAAAAGTGGACTGCGAACGCAAAGAGTGTAACACAGCATATGGTGACTGCAGCAGAAAATACTGTCATCACAAATGTCAAAGGGACTAAGAGAGTAGATCTTCAACGTTCTCACTGCAAGAAAGAAAAAAATCGTAATTATGTATGAAGACAGATATTAGTTAGCTAGACCTATTGTCGTGATTTCATAAATAAAAACAAGTATCAAATCATTATGGTAGACACCTAAAACCAATGCTACTGTATGTTTAAATTTTTATACTTAAAAAGTTTTGGAGTGGGGGTGGTTTGAGCCACATCCAGTGCTATTCAGGGACTACTTCCATATCTGTGCTCACGGGTGACTCCTGGTGGAGCCCCTGGAGGACCCATGAGGTCCCTGGGTCGTCTGGATAGTCTGTAAGCAAGGAAAGGACTTTAACCCCTGTACTATTTCTCCAACCTACTACACTTCAACTTCTAAAATGTAGCCATAGTACATAGCCAGAAAGCTCTCAGATCTATATGCCACCATCCCTCTAGAAATCTTCTAGAAATATCCAAATGCCTCACTGAGTCCCCTTTACTTGTCCTACAAGCATCTCGAGTTCAACAAGTTCAAAACAAAATCCATCTTCTTTAACAAACTGGTTTCTCCTCTTCTACTCCTCTTGCTGACCAATGGCTCAGAACAAATGTGAGCCTATGGAAATCATCTTAGATTCCTCCTTTTCCTCTAGTTTTGCCCCATTTCGACAAACTCATTAACAAACATGGTTGCCTTCTAAATTTCAGACCACCTCCCAAATGTCTATTGAATCATAGTCAGACTCTGCATGGGCCTCTTATCTCTATTCCGAACCTCAATCACTTTCTGACTTTGTAATTTGAATGCCATTGCTTCAAAGCAACGTTTCAATGATGGCCACAGTAATCTCTCAAATAGCACATATAGCACTGTAGCACTATCCTCCCATTGTTCATAGATTTTGCTCAAGCAGGCATCAGTAATGCCTCCACTGTGAGACTTGTTACTGTTTTTGGTATATCGAATACGCCATGGGGAGCTTGCCACGCTCTGCCTTACAAGCGGGATACTCTCGGTAGCTTGCTGGGCTCTCCGAGAGTGACGGAGGAATTGAACCCGGGTCGGCAGTGTGCAAGGCAAATGCCCTACCCACAGTATTATCGCTCCAGCCTGCAGTACATATAAATAAAATCACTGTCACTGTCCTCCCGTTGTTCATCGATTTGCTTGAGCGGGCCCAGTAACGTCTCCATTGTGACAACTGTTGCTGTGTTTGGCATATCGAATACATCATGGGTAGCTTGCCAGGCTTTGCTGTGCAGGCGAGATACTCTCGGTAGCTTGCCAGGCTCTCTGAGGGGGTGGAGGAATCAAACTTGGGATAAATAAAATTGAATTCTAAAACATTTTTAAAAAAGCACATCTCGGGGCCAGAGAGACCGTATAGCAAGGCAAGTGTGACTGCACACAGCTGAGCCCTGGTTAGTCCCTGATATGGCATACGGTTCCCCACACCCTGCCAAGAGTGATCTCTGAGGGGCTGGAGCAAATGTACAGCAGGTCGGGAGCTCTTCCACGTTTGATCCCAGGTACCCTATATGGTCCTGAGTCCCACCAGCATAGAGGCAGGAGTAAGACCTGAGCATTGCTCAGTATGGTTCCCTCAAAATGAGAGTGACCCCTGAGCACAGAGCCAGGAGTAAGCCCTGAGTAGCGACAGGTATGACCTCCAAAACAAACACCCCCACACACAAGCGCACACACACACACACCCCTAAACATGGCATTGCCCTGCTCGGGGTTCTTGGATGGATTCCCATCACTCACACACATACACACACACATACATGCGCGCACTTGTGCACACACACACACGCACACATGTGTATATCTAAACACGATACTGCCCTGCTTGGGGTTCTTGGATGGGTTCCCATCACATTCTGGATCACTAAAACGCTTTTGACACTTGCCGTGACCTGACCCCTGGCTGCACTGTGAGCTTCATCTCTCACATCTTGGCTCACTCTCCACAGGCACGTGCATCTTGTCGGACTCCCGGTGAGGCACGCTGGGATCGAGTTCCCTCTGGGAAGAACACTGTCCTTCCTCCCTGGACTCCGTCACTCTTCTATCCTACCTCAAAGACCCACTATAGCTACCACCTTCTCCAGGAAGTCCCCTCACCTGACTGAGCCTGCAGGGTTTGGAGTCCTCTGTTCCCACAGTCTTCACTAGCTGCAGAAGAGCATTTATTATCTTGTATGATTTTCTTTCTTTCTTCTACTCTATAAAACAAATACATTCCTTTTTGTTTATGTTGGGCCATACTCAGCTGTTCAGGGAGTTTATTCCTGGCTGTGCTCAGGGATCACTCCTGTTAGGGCACAGGGGTGCACCAAACATGGTGCCGTGGATGGAACCTGGATCGACCATGTGTAAGGCAAGCGCTTTCCCTGCTGTACTAGCCCCAAGAATATATTTGCTTTTACATTTGACGCCTCAGAGGCTAGCACAGCGCCTGTTAGATACCAACAGTAAATATTAAATAGTTCAATTAATCATTTTAAAATGGGAAGATGGGTGAGGATTAGGGGGGAGGGGTATTATCTTTGGGAGCATTTGTCATAGAAGACATTGGCCTCTTTCACTGGATTGTGTCCCAGGAAGAAAAACAACCAGAAACTGCCAGTGGACTGTAATTTTAGCCACTGTTTCCCAGAAGAGCAACCCATTGTTGTTACCTAATCTAGGGCCTTATACATAAAAGACTCTCATTGCCTATTTAATTTAATTGTATGGATTTTATTATTCTAACTCCTGCTGGCACCAAATCATAGAAAAGTTACAATAGCATCTGTGCCCAGATGAAGCCAGTTTACAAAACAAACAGAAAGCAAACTCTTCCTCCTTCCTGTTGCATCTGAGAATAAAGTACGTTCACTGTCTTCTTATACAACATAGAATGATCCCTGAAATGGAGATTCAGATATTCAAATATGATGGTTTGTGTGAGTGTACACACACACACATACATATATGTACATATACTTTTAGCTCACTGAATAAATGAATATTTAAAAGAACTCAGTGATCCTTTGCCCTTGCAAAGATTCTGAAATAAAGACACACTTTTGTGGAGCCAGAGCCCGAGTACAGTGGGTAGGGCGCTTGCCTGACATGTGGCCTGGCTGGCCATCTGGGTTTGATTCCCTGCCATCTCATATGGGCCCTCCAGGAGAGATCCCTGTGCTTAGAGCCAGGAGTAACCTCTCCACACACACACACACACACACACACACACACACACATCCCAGCATCACTGGGTGTGGCTCTAAAACAAAACAAGCAAACAAACAAAAAAAGACTACCATTTGGAAGGATTTGCCCTTGGGTAACAGCAACAGCCAGCCTTTCCTCCTTGAAAGATCTTCACTTTAACTCCTGACCTGACACACACTCAGAAAGCCTCCATTCTCCTTAGTCACAGATTCTCCATCAGAAAGTCAGTATTTCCAGGGTTCAGCTGTGTGTGATGGGACCCTAGAGAGTACGGACTGGGCTTAACCTAGAGTCCGACAGATCTGGGGGACTCCTTTGATTCTGCGGCATGCTAGCTGTGAGAACGAGGATGCATCACATGCCCCCTCTTGGCCTCTTGCTCCAAACTGTTTGTAAAAAATAAAAATAAACCCTACACTCAATAGGAAGACTGACTCCAAAGAATTGAACACAGAGTCTACCACACAGTGAGTCCTCAAGTGACAATTCAAGTCATGATGAACTGCTTCCCGCTTCTGGGAGCAAAAAATAATCTCCAACATCTACGTCTGACAGCTTTCCCATCACTAGAGAAACAGGATACTGGGGTCATTCGGCTACAAAGCAAGTCCCATCAAAATACAGGTCAAACGTTTCTATCAAAGAGACCGTTCGTTCCCAGCCGAGTGTCCACTGTGACATCAGCTTGTGTTTGGAAGTTCTTTGCTATCGCCACTCTGTCTCTCAAAAGCAAGTGTGTTGCTGCTAGGTGGAAGAAACGGGTTACGGGGGTTGTCCTCTCCCCTCTCACCTCTAGAAGTAGCTGCTCCCGCTTACTGGATGAGGCCGCGGAGGGCGGCCCATGAAGGAAGCTTGTACAGCCACGGCCTCTGTCATATTTCCTCTGTGAAGAGACAGAAGACTTCAGTTCCTGGAACTGGTTACGCTCGAGAAAAGAGAACTACGGAATGACTCTGTATTGTCCCAGGACTCTCAAGTCTCTCTGCAGAGGCACCGCGACAACAAAGCTGTGACCCATTTACTGCATCTTTGTTGGGAAACTGGAATGACAATAAACACAGATAGCTTGCAATACACAATAACTGGAATGAAGGTGGCACAGAGCGGGAAAAGACTCAGAGGGCGCCTGAGGTGAGAAGAGGAGAAGCCAGTGAGAGATTAAATGACACACAATGGCCTTGCTGGCCTTGATTTGTGCAAAAATCACTATGTTTAAGACCAGAATTCACCTGAGGGCGGGCAGAACGTGCGTCTGTGGCTCACTCACTAATTGGCTCACTCAACAGCTATTTTTACTGAGCGTTTGTGCTCCACGCTAGGCACTGCCCCATTCACTAGCTGTTAAAACGCATGCACACAAGACAGACGTCACTGTCCAGGAACTGAGTCCAGTGAGGATGACAAGGCATGGAAAATGGCCATATGGCAGTTTCTCTACTGAGCTGTAACAACCTTCTTGTGACCCGTCCTGCCAGGCCCACGTCATACCAGCTGCCTTGACTATGAGGCTTCGGTCTAGTTCTCCACATACTCCTACAGATTACACCGAATGCTTACGAAGAGTGAGTTCTTTTTGGCTCTAAATCTATTCAAGCCACTTGTACTAGATGCTGCAATAATGCCATTTTGGTACATGTGGTGCCCGGAAGTAAACCCAAGATCTCCACATGAGTCCTACATTTAATCCCCACGACAGAAACCCAGGAAAACAGAAATGTTGTTTCTAAGGAAACTATGGAGTCAGAAACAGCCAAGTTGGAAGGCAAGCAGGAAGGCAGACAGGCAGGCAGGAAGGCAGGAAGGCAGGCAGGAATGAAGGAAAGATGAAGGGAGAGAGGGAGGGAGGGAGGGGGGGAGGGAGGGAGGGAGAGAGGGAGGGAGGGAGGGAGGGGGGGAGGCAGTCAGGCAGGTAGGCAGGCAAGGGCTGGACAGACAGTACAGTACTACAGCGGGTAGAAAGTTTGCCTTGTACATGTCTGATCCAGATTCAATCCTCAGCATCCCATATGGTTCCCGGAGCACCGCTGGGAATAAGCCCTGAACACAGCCTGATATGCCCCCTTCCCACCAAAAAAAGAAAGAAAACCACAGGGTGAGAGTGGGGGCTACAGATAATGCTTGGTGGCTATAGGAACCTGCCCTGCAAGTATGAGGTCATGAGTCGAGTGTCTAGTGCTTCCGACGTGTGTCCAGTACAGTCCCAGCATCTCTCTGCCTGGGCCAGCAGACACTATGCCGGAGTGTACAATCACCCGCACAGACAGCTGTGTGAGGAGAAAGCAACCGGAGTGTGTAATTCCTCCAAGAGGCCAAAAGGACTTAACTCTTAACATAACTGCACCCAACAAAGGGGTAGCAATTTACGAAAGAAGGAAGGACCTTCTGAGAACTGACTTGAGGAGGTACGTCAGTGGCAGCAAGGTAGGAGAGTGTCTGAGCCCACACTCGTCACTGGAAGAACTGGGGTTAACAGGGACTACAGGATTCCCCCTGCCCCACTCATGAAAAGTGAAATTCTCATTCCTGTCCACTACACAAAAACATGCTCCAAGGCAAACATGTGATGGGCACAATCTGAATGTCCATAAAAGAAACAAAGATCGTTTCCAGTATCTTTTCAGGCCACGATGCCATGGAGTTAGAAATAAACTATCAAAAGAAAGTCAGAGGTGGGGGATGGAGAGAGGATGGAGAGATAATAAGGGAGTAAGGAGTTTGCCTTTCAGAGAGCAAACTCAGGCTCCATTCCTGGCACCTCATGTGGTCCCCCGAGTCCCACCAGAAGTGACCCCTTAGTGCAGGGTCAGGAATAAGTTCTGAGCAGAGTCTGGTGTAACCCAATGCCTCTCTCTCTCTCTCTCTCTCTCTCTCTCTCTCTCTCTCTCTCTCTCTCTCTCGCTCTCTCTCTCTCTCACCCTCCCACTCTCTCACCACCCCACCCCCCCAAAAAAAAGTTGGAGGCCAGAGAGATCATACAGGAGGTAAGGCACTTGCCTTGCACATGCTGTGGTGGCTGTGAGCCTGGTTGGAATCACTGCACTGCAGACGGACCCTGAACACTGCCAGGTCACTCCTGAGCACAGGGCCAGGAGCAGTCCCTGAGCACTGCTGGGTGTGACCCCCAAACAAGCAATTAAAGAACAAAAAGGTTAAGTTATAAAAAAAAAAAACTCCCACATTTGGAAACTGAACAATATACTGTTAAATAAGCATTGAGTGAAAGAGGAAATCAAAAAAAATTTAAGAAGTTCTCACAGTAAATGAGAATGAAGACACAAGCTGTCAGACCCTAGACAGACCAGGGGAAGCAGCACTGTGGGGGAAGTTCAGGCATTCAGGCCTCGATCAGAAAAGTTAAGGCTCAAATAAATAACCTCACGGCTGAAGAATCTAAAAAGGAAATAACAAATGAAACCTAAAGCAAATGTGGAAATAATGTCTGTCTGTCTGTCTGTCCTCCCGTTGTTCATTGATTTGCTCAAGCAGGCCCAGTAACGTCTCCATTGTGAGACTTCTTGTTACTGTGTTTGGCATATTGAATACTCTGGGTAGCTTGCCAGGCTCTCCGAGAGGGGCGGAGGAATCAAATCCGGCTCGGCCAGGCTGGCTGTGTGCAAGGCAAACGCCCTACCACTGTGCTATCACTCCAGCCTGCGATAGCACAGCGGTAGGGCATTTGCCTTGCATGCGGCCGGCCCGGTTGACGCGAGTTCGATTCCTCCGCCCCGCTCGGAGAGCCTGGCAAGCTACCGAGAGTGGAAATAATAAATAATAAAAAAATTCAAGCTGATATCAATGATACAGAAATTGACAGGAAAAAGAAATACAAAGGGTGAATGAACCAGGACCTGAATTTTCCAAAGAACAAACAGTTCAAAGAACCCTTAGAGAAGAAAAAAAATGAGAAAACCCAAATAAATCAGATCAGAAAGAGAAAAGGAGAAATTACAATAGATAACTCAGAAATAAAAAAGACTGTTAAGAGTTAATTATGAACAATACAATGTCACTAAAGACATTTTTTAAAAAGTGCATTTCTAGAATCAGACATTCTCCTGAGAAGGAATCAGAAAGAGTCAGAAAGCATGAAAAAAAATAGGAAATTGGAGCAGTAATTAAAAATCTCCGCAAGACAAAAGTCAGTTCCAGAGAGGTTCACTAATGAGTTCTACCAAATCTTCACGCATGACTTACTACCCATACTTCTCAAGTTCTTCCAAAACAGTACAGGAACAGGAATCCTTCCTAACAGTATGAAACCAACAAAAGCAGGTAGTACTAAGAAATGAAAATTAGAGATCAATGAACATCAATGCTATGATCCTCCACAAAGTATTAGCAAACTAAGTCCAAAATATACCAAAAGGCTCAAACAACATGACCAACTTGGGACACATTCCAAGAAAGCTTAAATCAATTAGCTTAATACAAAATATCAATGAAAGAAAGATAGAAATCATATGATGATATCTATCAATAGTGCAGGAAAATTTTTCATCTAGACTCAACATCTACTCATAATAACAACCCACAACAGAATGGGGTAGAAGGAACTTCAAGATAGCAATTTCCATACATAACAAAGCGGCAGTCAATATTATACTCGGTGGTAAGAAGCTGAAAGCCTTCCCTCTGTGTTCAGGCACAAGATAAGGATGTTCACTTTCACCATTATTATTTAATATAATTTTAGAAATCCTCGCCACAGCAATCAGACAAGAAAAAGAAATCAAAGCCATTTAATTCAGACAGGAGGAAGTTAAACTATCACTGTTTGCAGATGGTGTGATGATATACATAGAAGACCCTAAAGATTCCACTTAAAACCTTTTATGGGGGCCAGAGAGTACAGGGGTTAAGGTGCTGGCTTAAATAAAGTCGTCTCTGGCTCAGTTCCCAGCAAATGGTCTCCCTAAGACCAAATGTGATCCTTGAGCACAGAGCCGGCAGTAAGCCCAGAGCACTACTGAGCAGGGCACAAAAATAAAAATCAAAACAACATAAAACAAAAATCCTAGGAACAATAAACCAACAGAGCACAGCAGCTACAAAATATATAATCACAAAAATCTGCTGCACTGCTATATGTAAACAAGAACTAGAAGAAAAAGGACAGTTCCATTTAAAATAGTCCCCAAGGACCAGAGAGACAGTATAGGGATTAAGGTGTATGCCTTGAATGCAACCAACCCAGATTTAACTCCCAGCACCACATACGGTCCCCCAATCCCCACCATGAGTAGTCCCTGAGCACAGAGCCAGGAGAAAGCCCTGAGAACCAAGTTGATGCCAAACAAAAAAGTCTCCAAAACATCAAGTACCTAGGAACCAACCTGACAAAAGATGTGAAGAACTCATACATGAAAAACATTTTATCACTGAGGAAAGAGAAGACACCAGGAATGAAAAAGTTTTTTCATTTTTACAGACTGGTAGAATTAACACTGTCGACTGGTAAAATTAACATTGTCAAAAGGACCATCTTATGCAAAGCTTTATACAGACTCAATGCAATCCCTCTCAAAATCCCAATGCCATACTTCAATGTCTATAGAATCATAAAAACCTCCCAAGCAGTCAAGGCAAGTGAGGGAGAAAAGATGGGAGGTATCACCTGTCCTGACTGTAAATTAAGTGAAAAAAGTAGCAATCAAAACTGTGTAGCACTGGAATAAAGGCAGACTCTCAGCCCAATAGAACAGAATTGAGAACCAGGAGATAAATCCTCATATACATGAATAATTAATGACAAAGGATCTGGATGCATGAAGTGAAGCAAAGAAAACCTCTTCAACAAATAGTGGTGGGAAAAATGGTTAGTCATATGCACAAAATGAAACAGAAATTCATACATTACCCCACATATAAAAGTTCATTCAAAGTGGATTAAAAAACCTTGAGAGTAGACCAGAATCCACAGAATATATTGAGCAAAGCAGGTGGAACTTCCCAGTATATGGACCTCAATGGTGTCTTCAAAGATCTGACTGCATTGGTAAACAAAAACAAAAACAAATGAATGGAACTACATCAAACGAAATGATTTTGACATGATGAAAAGAGACCTGTGCTATAATGAAGGCAGATGACTGAATGGGAGAAGATATTTCAGATATACATCAATAAAGGGCTAATATCCAAGACATTTAACATAGGTTAAAATTACACAGCAATCACAAATTGGCTCTTACTGACTTATTTCCTGATCACCTATTTGGGGCTGGAACGACAGCACAGCAGTAGGGCGTTTGCCTTGCATGCGGCTGACCCAGTTCGATTCCTCCGCCCCTCTCGGAGAGCCCAGCAAGCTACCGAGCGTATCCTGCCCGCACGGCGAAGCCTGGCAAGCTCCCCGTGACGTATTTGATATGCCAAACACAGTAATAAGTGTCACAATGGAGGCGTTACTGAGCCCGCTCAAGCAAATCGATGAACAATGGATGCTACAGTGCATCCAAGACATATAAAGCCCTCACAAAGCTAAGCAACAAAAATACCAATAACCCCATTAAAAAATGAGGAGAGGCAATAAACAGTCCCTAAGAGGATACCGGGACAGCCAGTAATATAGGAAGACATTCTCATCATCGTTTATTATCAGGGAAATGTGTTGGGGTCTCAGTAGCCAGCCTGAGACTTTGACTAAATCCCCTGCCCCTGAAAGAAAGAGCTGGTCCTGTTTACAGGGGCCCAGGGGCTTGCTCCAGCACTCCGCACGCACGTGGGCAGTCTGGCTGAGGATGAGGGATGTAACAGTTCCCATCTGCTTGAGCTAATACACCTGGCCTTGAGTGCGGGAGATGTAAACCATTAACTAACATCTGTATTGAGCCTGACAAGGTAAATGTGATACATGTGGATTGCCCCCTGAAATGGATGTATAAAAGCTCCTGTGTGAGCACTAATAAACGGATTGCTGCTTGACCACCAGCCTTCCTCCCTCAGCGTGATTCTTTCTCGGTGGCGGCGGGAGTCCACGGTGCATGGAGGACCAGGGCAGAGGCTTGCCCCCTTCCCACTCCCTCTCCCACGGGGAGTAAGTCTGGCAATCAGGGGGATCATACTCCAGAGTGACGGAGTTGACTGGCCAGGACCCCGACCGAAATGTAAATAAAAATGGCAAGTTATCATCTCATACCGGCGAGAATGCATATATAAAAAAGGCTGGAAACAACCGGCCTTTGTTAGTGGGAATGTTTTTTCTTATGAAAGATACCCTATTCAATGTTGGTTGGAATGTTATCTGGTTCAGCCTCTATGATTTCCAAGAACAGTAAGGTGAATTCCAAAGAGTAAAATAAGTAAGAACAGAGCTTCCACGTAACCTAATGATTCCAATTCTTGGGATCTATCCCCAAACACAAAAGCATTCCCTTGAAATGATGTTATCCATCCCTAAGAACAATAGCCAGGATCTGGAAACAACCCAAGTGTCCAACAATAGAATACTTTGGAGCTCAATGGAAAGATAAAATCTTGTATTTTGCTAAATTGGATGGGCCTGGAGGGCATCACGTTAAGTGAAAGAAGTCAGAGGGAGAAGGACAAATACCAGCGGAGCTCACGGAGAAGCAGAACCAAGGAACAGACAGTATCAAATGATGACAAACCCTGAGCCTTGGATTCCGAACTGAGATGAGCAAGGGAGCGGTGGGGAAGAAAGAACACATGGCCTGGAAGGGACACAGGGACGGTGCTGGGGGCCAGGCATACTGAGGGTGTTGAAGGTGCGTGAACTTTACACACTGAAACCATAAACATTAACATTAGTGTTTATGTTTGTACTGCGACCACATTACCTACCACACTGCCATAAAAATAAAAATTACAAGTATGTGACCCATGCTAAAAACAGATGAGCGAGCACTATGGCCACACCTGTGATTTGCATGGTGACCCCTGGGGAGCACCACAATTAAGAGTGTGACTCTCTCCAGCACCACAAGTAGATGTGGGACCCCAGGGAGAACCCCCAGAGAAGGTATAAGCTCCACAACAAGCACGTGGGGCTGCCCCTGAGTCACCCCGACACACCCCGGTCTCAGGGATGAGAACTGTGGGGCCCTCTTGGGACGGGGCAGGCCGAATCCCCCAACCAGGAGGCCCAGTGCCCCACCCACACTTGACATCCTCTGGCATATAAACAGCCCAGCGTCACAGCTTCACAACGGATCTCGAAAGGACACCCAAACTGCTGAGCTGTCCCAATTTCAAAGTTCCTGGAGCGACACCCCCAAATTTCAGAGTACTGACAGCCCAGTAGGAACACAGCAAATTAGATGGGAAGGTTACATCGAGGGCCACCAAGCTCAATGCGCAGAAACCTAACACAGAAGGCTCAGTGAGCACCTACCAGCTCAGTAAATCCTCAGACAGTGACTTTAGTAGTACCACTGTGAGCCGTATGCTGCAAGGGGCAATACAAAGTAAATTACTTTGTGCTTGTTACGGGTAGGCGTCGGGGTGGGTGGGAAACTCGGGACAGTGGTGAAGGGAAGGTCACACTGGTGGTGGGACTGGTGTTGGAACACTGAATACCTGAAACAACTGTATGATGAACAACTTTGTAAATCACAGTGTTTAATAAAATAAGGGGGGAGGGGAGGCATGTGGGACCCTTCCCCCATCCTGTCACTGCAGCAATGGAAAGAAAATGGGGGGAATGGGGAGAACAAAAACTGCTGCTGGAGTGGGCGAGATCATGGCCCAGAGCACTGGGAGCTCGTGGACTTTGGGTTCCATTCCCTTGGGACAGCTTTCCCTGGCTTGCTCTGCCTCTAAAGGAAAAGCCAGGTTTCTGCCTGGCTCACACCAGCCACAGGAAGCAGCCATGGGTGAAGAGATGGGGGGTGGGGGATTCTCCAATGATTCTGGAAACAAATCTGTCCAGGCAGAGAATGTAAAATAAGGCAAAAACCATTCAGGGAAGGGTCAGTGGAGAAAAGGTGCCCCGACATTACTCCATGGATTATGGCTAGTCCCAAAAGAGAAAGCCTTTTTTTTTTTTTTTTGGCTTTTTTGGGTCACATCAGTAATGATCGGGCATTACTTATGACTCTGCACTCAGAAGTTACTTCTGGCTGTGCTCGGGGGCCCATATGGGATGCCGGGGATCAACCCAGGTCAGCAGTGTACGAGGCAAATGCCCTCCCCACTGTACTATCGCTCTGGCCCAGAGGAAGCCTCTCTACTCAGGAGAAGAATGGCAACAGGACCTTCATCAAGGGGTCCGGGATCTGTCGTTGATGGGGGACGCCGGGCTCTGTATGTTACCTGAGGCACTGTGTTCAGAAGCAAGCCTGGAAAGTCCACACTCATCCAAAGTATTTCACTAAGAACTTGGATCTAACTTCAAAGTAGAGGAAATATCAGAGATATATACACTAGTTATACGATGTCACGTGAGAACAAACACAGAGTCCCAGAACATAGGACGCCAAAGATCTAGACTGGTTTCTTTTTTGTTATTTGCTTTCTTTTGGGGCCATACCCCACGGTGCTCAGGACTCACTCTTAGCTCAACACTCAGGGCTCACACCTGGTGGTGCTTGGCAGAAGCACAGTGGACGCCAGGGACCAAACCTGGGTCAGCCATGTGCAAGACAAGTGCCTCATCCACTGTACTATCTCTCTGACCCCACGTTTTTCCCCTTTTCTTCTTCCTTTATTTTCTTTTTGTTGTTGAATTTGGTTTTGATCCCCAGCATCCCACATGAAGGGGCATAACCAGACGCAGTGTGAAGATCTTGGGAGAATCCTCCTGAGCAAAGATCCATAGAGGACAGTTTAGAAAATAACTAGAAACCCTGCACAGGGATCAGGCAGCGGGTGGCCTGGGAAACTGCAACTCCGTGGCAATGAGCGTGGGATGACACAGTAGTGGTGAAGAACGTCAGGATGTCTGCGCTCACTGAGACGATTCAGGAAAACAGCCTTTACTAGGATCAAATCTGGGAGGGGCACTATCTGAGGTGCTGCTTGCGGGGGTCGGGGGTACAGTGCTGGAACCCCAGCCTCCTGAATGTACAGCCCTGGCTCGGGCCCTCTGAACCTCCTTCCTGGCACCCAAGTCTTTTTTTTTTTTTTAACCTTTACGGAAGGCAGAATTTTTGCGGGGGAGGAGGGCCACTCCCGATGTTTCTGGGTCTGGGGGTTTGGTGCTTGTGCTGGGTGACGAGTGCCACTCAGGCCCACCCAGTTGCTTTTCTGGGTGGGGGTGAGTGTGCATCAGAGCTATACGACAAGGCTCAAACTCAGACCCTTGCTTGCTAGTTGTGGCTTTACACTACGTCTTCAACCCTTTTTGTATTTGTAAAGTTTCATAAGGATGTGTACAGTGTGTCAAATGACTGCAAGTATGTATTTCAAAATAATTTACTTAGCTCACACATGGGTGCGTGGGTGGTTGGTTGGCGGTGGGTGGGTGGGTGCGTGTGTGGGTGCATGCATGCATGGGTGTGCATGCGTGCGCGTGTGTACATGTGTGTGTGTATGTATGTATGTATGTGAGTACAGAGCCAGGACAAGATGTATGTTGTAACAAGCAATAGTAAATGAATTATTTTGTGTCTGCTAAGGGAGCTGGCCTGGGAGGTGGATGGAGACACTGGTGTAAGGAAAGTCACATTGATGGTGGGGCTGGTGTTGGGACACTGAATACCTGAAAAAAACAACAGTATTATGAACAACTTTGTAAATCGTGGTGCCTAACTGAAATATATATACATTTTTTGTTTGGGGGCCACACCCAGTGATGCTCAGGGGCCACTCCTGGTGGTGCTGGGGGACCATGTGGGATGCTGGCGATCAAACCCGGGTTGGCCATATGCAAGGCAAATGTCCTACCCACTGTATTAATTCTCCAGCCCAGTGTTTAATAAAGTTTTTTGGAGCGATAGCACAGCGGGTAGGGCGTTTGCCTTGCACACAGCCAACATGGCCGACCCGAGTTCGATTCCTCCGCCCCTCTCGGAGAGCCCGGCAAGCGGCAAGCTACCGAGAGTATTCGATATGCCAGACACAGTAACAACAAAGTCTCCAATGGAGACGTTACTGGGCCCGCTCGAGCAAATGATAAAATAAATAAAAGGTCTGTCTCTGTCTCTCTCTTTTGGTTTTTGGGCCACACCCAGTGATGTTCGGGACTTACTTCTGACTCCGCTCAAGGATCACTCCTGGCGGGGCTCAGAGGACCATATGGGGGGACCAGGGATCAAACCCAGGTGGACCAGGCCCACGGCAAGTGCCTTGCCTGCTGTCTCGTCTCTCCCGCCCCTGGTCTCATCTTTTGAAAAAAGACACAAGCGGCTGCTCCTGCAAGGAGCCCCTATCACTAGGCAACCTGCAGGTACAACATCTTTCCCCATGATGCCCAATGGCCAATGTAGGAATTTACATCAACGTGCCCAGCTGCCAGGCTGCACATGAAGTTTCAAGGGCCCTGTACCCCATGCAGCAGTGAAAGTCTGACTGCCTCTGTGCCCACATGTCCCCAAGAAGTTTCTCAGAACTGTTGCATTTCACTCGTTTATTCATTCAACAAATCTCTGCTCAACACCTTCGGCAGATCTGGGCCCAGACATCGTCCCACAAGAACACTCTCTAACCTTAAGGAGTTCTGGTTTGGCCTTGGAAAGACTTCCTTACTAGGACCTTATCTAATCTTAGGCAACTATCTTTAGGCTGAAATTTTAACAAAAATATATAAATAGTAGAGGCAATTTTTAATCAAAGGAACTGGAATTTCCTTGTAATTTTTCTGAAAAACGTATTTCATTAAATGAATCCTGGTTTGAAAATATAAAGCAGAAAACATTCTTGGGGATAGGGGACCAAGCCGCAGGCCTGCAGCATGCAAAGCATGTGCTCCGGTCCTTTGAGCTGTCTCCCCAGCCCTGAAGATGCCTCCACTCCTCTGAAGGGGAAAAGGAGGTCATAGGAAAAGGAGATCAGGAACCAACCTCTTCAACAATTGACGGCGTGATTCCTACACTCAATCCCAAATGCTACGCCCCATCACCTGAGGGCCTTTGATTTTTCTGTATTTATTTTGTTTGAGGGCTGGAGTGATAGCACAGTGGGTAATGCATTTGCCTTGCACATGGCCAACCCGAGTTCGATTCTTCCACCCCCCTTGGAGAGCCCGGCAAGCTACTGAGAGTACCCCGCCCGTACGGCAGAGCCTGGCAGCTCCAGGCTGCTCGCCATGGTGTATTCGATATGCCAAAAACAGTAACATGTCTCACAATGGAGACGTTACTGGTGCCTGCTCGAACAAATCGATGAACAATGGGAGGACAGTGCTACGGTGCTATTTTTGTTTGGGGGCTGCTTCTGGCAGGACTCTAGTGCCAACTCCTGGCTCTACACTCAGGGACCACTCCTGCTGGTGTTCAGGGGACCATATGGGATGCTGACAACCAAGCCTGGGAAGGTCGTGTGTGAAGCAAGTGCCTTGCCTGCTGGACCATAGACCCGGTTCCAGCTTGAGAGCTTTGCAGATCACTCCAGCCAGTGCCCCAGTGATTCGTGGCCATTCTGCCAGTGGTTCAACGAATGTGCCTGACGATGTGGCACTACCAAGGCCCTGCGGTGCCAGCGAGTACCCCTCGGAGGTGCTGGGGGCCTCGAAGACCACATCTAGTGGTGTTCAGGGACCAGATGGTGCCCATATGGTACTGGGATCAGCCTCAGGCCAGGTGAGCACCTGAGCCCCTGCTCTCCCGCTCGCCTACCCCCTCCCTCTTCTCCCCCGCTCCTCTCCTCTTTTGTTTGTCTTTTCTTGCTTACTGCCCTACTGAGGCTTGATGCAGGGCCTCACATATACCTGGCAAGTGCTCTGGCCCTGAACCTCATCTCTAGCCCGTGCCTAGTACTGATTTGAATGTTCTTTGCCTCATTCTTCCACCTCTGTCCCCCAGTTTTCATTTTCTCTTGTTACTACAATGACCAGGAATCACACATGTGGGCATGGTGCTTGCAGAGGTATGTATATATGTTTATGTATGTAGTATGTATGTGGTGCTTACATACACTTGGTTGTGGCACTAGGGACCACAACCTAGAGCAGAGCTGCTGGGATGAAACAAAGACATGTGTGTGTGTGTGGGGGGGGGGGGGGGGGCGTGGAGAGCAGCAGGGACTGAACTTGTAGCCTCACTCTTGCAAGCACTGAGCTCTCTGGGGCCTCTACTCTGCTCCTTTTAATCCACTCCTCTAACTGCCCTCATGTCTTTCGTTCCCCCCCCCCACCAAGCTTCCTTTCATCCCCTTCTCAATCATCTGAACTGCATCTGCAACCCCTTGATTCTTCGCACCTCACCTTATTCATTTGGCTAAACTGTAACCCAAGTTAAACCACCTCACTAGCTAAGAGGACACATTTGGTAATTTATCTCATTTATTAGCCACTAGCAAGTTCCATGAAAACAGGAATTCTTATCTACTTTGTGTACTGTGCCATTCTTAACGCTTAAAACAGCCCCCCCCCCCCCCCGTGCATGAACAATGCTGATAAAATGCTAATTTTATCGGTTTAAATAATAAAATCCAGGGCCAGAAAGAGAGAGCTGGAAGGCTGAGTGCATGGTTTAAGCAAGGAGGCCCAGGCTGGAGCTTTTGTACCACATGGTCCCTCAGTACTGTCTAGGAATAGCCCCCTATGACCCGCATGAAAAAAAAACATTAATAAAGGGCATGGCCCCCCGGAAAAAATTATTAATAAAGTCTAATACTTAAGATAAGCATTCAAATGAAAAGACTAAAAGTGAATATACATCATCCAACCTCCAACAAACTAATTTTTGCAGAAGTCTTTTTTTTGTGTGTGTGTGTGGTTTCTGGTCTTTGATCTACTTAAAAAAAAAAATTATTAGTGAAACACCATGAGGTACAGTTGTAGACTTTTTTGTGCATGGGTTTCAGATATACAATGATTGAGTACCCATCCCTCCACCAGTGTCCATTCTCCACCACCAATAATCCCAGTATCCCTCCACCGCCCTCCCCCATCCTCCCCATCCCACCCTGCCTCTGTGGCAGGGAATTCCCTTTTGTTCTCTCTCTCCTTTTCAGTGCTGTGGTTTGCAAAAGAGACGTTGAGTGACAATCATGTTCAGTCTAAAGTCTACTTTCAGCATGCATCTCTCATCCTGGAAGGATCCTCCCAAACACCCTTTATTTGGTGCTCTCTTCTCTATCTGAGTGTAGTAGATGTCTTAAAAAAAAAAAAAACAGAAAATGTGCACGCAAATATGCATATAATTCCTAACCTTGTACTGATTTTTTTTAATGCTTCATGACTCTCACAAGATCCCCAAGTTGATCTAGCTGGTTCCAGAACAGGTGCATGACACAGTCTCACAGCGGTCGGTGGAGGCTCAGACCACGGAAGGCATGCAGGGTGCAGAGACCTCTTATTTGAGACCCCGGTGCTCTCCACACTCACTTGCCCTGCTGGCAAAGGCAGTGGGATGCCAGTTAAACACCAGCCACAAAGAAGGCTTCCATGCCCTCGGCCTGTAGTGCCGGGTGTGGGGGTCTCCGGGGAACCCTCACCAGATACGATGCGAGGCCCCCAACATAAGGAATTCAGAAACATGGTCTTATCGGCACACAAAGTAACTGCCTTCTAGGAGGAACCTGCTACCATGGGGCACAGAGGGCAGGAAGCAGCAGCCTGGAAACTTGAGACCTGATACCCAACAACCCACCACCCGGCTGGCCAGGAGGTTAGGCCATGAGCTCCCCAGAGAGAGCCAGAGGGACAAAAAACGAGGGAGGGAAAGAGCAGAAGCAGAGAGCAGGGCGAGGGCCGGCTGTGGCAGAGTCAACAGAGCCCAAGACCCAGATTTAGAAAAGGACGGCAGGCAGCGGATGGAAAAGAGCTCCTAAAAGGGAAAGAGAGAAGGGGGGACGCGGAATGAGACAGAGCCGGCCGAAGGAATTGGGAAAACAGGGAAAGGAAAAAAATCTCAAGTTCACAGAAAGAAGAGATCATTTATAAAGAGCAAGAATCAGGCTGACTCCAGAATTCTAAAAAAGAGGGTCTGGCGCCAACAGTACAGTGGGGAGGGCATTTGCCTTACATGTGGCCGACCCAGATTTGATCCCCTGTACCCCATATGGTTCTTGAGCACCACCAAGAGCAATTCCTGAGTGCAGAGCCAGGAGTAACCGTTAAGCATCACCAGGTGTGGCCCCAAACAAACAAACAGAATTCTCAAAAAAAGAAAAAAGACACCTCGGGTTTAAGAAGTCCCTGAAGGGCCAGCGAGTCTGACTCAAAGGGCTGGAGTGCATGCGATTGTATGTGGGGACCCTGGGTTTGATGCCCAGCACCACTCGATCCCCTGAGCTAGGAGTAACCCCCAAGAATCACTAAATGTAGTCCGCCATCCTTAAAGGATATAAAGTGAAAAAACTTGGGGCTGGAGAGATAGTATAGCGGTTAGGGCGTTGTCCTTGCACGCAGCCGACCCAGGTTCGATTCCCAGCATCCCATATGGTCCCCTGAGCACCGCTAGGAATAATTTCTGAGTGCAAAGCCAGGAATAACCCCTGTGTATCATCGGGTGTGACCCAAAAAGCAAAAAAAAAAAAAAAGAAGTGAAAAAAATTTAATATTGTATCCAGGGCTACCAACTCCAGTCTGGTTCCCGGCACCACACAGGGTTCCGTCAGCAGTGAAGCAGGAAGAACCTGGAACTGGGCCTGACTCCCCAACCCAATGCCTCCCCTCCTCAAAAAAGTAAACCACTATTGTATCTCCTTTTAGAAGAATGATAAAATTAATATATATTTCAGGCACACCAATCTGATCACCACTGGGGCTTCCTTTAAAATTGGGTTGTGGGGGGCTGGAGCGATAGCACAGTGGGTAGGGCGTTTGCCTTGCACATGGCCAACCTAGGTTCGATTCCCAGCATCCCATATGGTCCCCTGAGCACACCGCCAGGGGTGATTCCTGGGTGCAGAGCCTGGAGTAACCCCTGTGCATCGCCGGGTGTGACCCCCCAAAAAAAGCAAAAAAAAATAAATAAAATTGGGTTGTGGCTCTCAATGCCTCTCTTGCAAACCACAGGACCCAAAAGGAGAGAAAGAGAACAAAAGGGAATGCCCTGCCACAGAGGCAGGGTGGGATGGGGCGTGGGGGGGATGCTGGGACCTGTGGTGGTGGAGGATGGGCGCTGGTGGAGGGATGGGTATTTGATCATTGTATAACTGAAACCCAAGCACAAAAATTTGTAAGTCTATAACTGTACCTCATGGTATTTCACTAATAATAAAAAAAATTTTTTTAAATAACATCAAAAATAAATACATAATTAAAATTGGGTTGTGGCTATTTTTAATCTGTGGTGCTGGCTATTGGGATCGAGCCCAGGGCCTCACACTCCCCTGCTGAGCCATGACTCCAATAAGTGCTCGAGCAGGAACAGTCCGGAATACCATCACGTCCCTTTCCATCAGGTAAGTTAATTATGCATCTGGTTTACTCGAGAAGCCAGCGAGACATAGGGGGCCCTGACCTATGAGTTTTTCGGGGAAAACAATAAGACCAAGAGGTTATCTGAAGAAGTTATTCTGTTATCAGCACATGCAGGCCAGGCCCCCTTTGTGGACGCAGGAGCTGAGGCTGGTAAGACTCTAAGTGGCGCCAGTACGGACGCAGGGAGAGCCATGGAGATGCGACAGCAGGAACGAAGAGCATGAAAGAAAGTTCAAAGCTCTTTCCCTCAACAAAACCTAACCAGATTCCCACCCACAGCAGAAGCCTCAGGCTGGGGAGGTGTGGAAGAAAAACAATAAAACTAACTTCGCAGCCCACATGGTCCCCTGAGCACAGAGCCAGGAGCAACTTCTGAGCACCACTGGGTATGGCCCAAATGTCCCCCCCTAAAGGGGAGAGAGTGCACGGAGAGTGTCTAAAGAGAGAGCATCTAAGGGACTGGACTTGTATAAGATGTTCAACTGACAGGAGACTACCTATATTTAGAGACATGAAGAAAGTAGAAGAGAAAAAAAAACAAATAAATGTACATTAGTAAACTAAGGGCCAGGGACAACATCCAAATGAATAAAAATAAAATGCAAACAAGGAGTATCTGATTTATCTACTAGATGGTAGAAAAGAAGAAAAACAAAAGTATATTAAAAATAAATGCCCAAGGAAATTGGAATACAGAAATACTTTATGATTTAATTTATCATAAAGTGGGTCAGCTCAGTGACATTCTGCACACCTAATCACAAAAGAAGTGCTACATTCTCACTGTAGAACAAATACTGGAGATTCAGAAAACAAGAGTCTTATGAAGACATTAAAATTACCCATAAAGCCATCTTCATACCTATTTCCCTAACAAGGCATATAGTATGTTTTTACACACACACACACACACACACACACACACACACTTTTTGTACTAAAGTCTTTTTGTTTTAGGCCACACCCAGTGGTGCTTGAGGCTTACTCCTGGCTCTGTGCTCAGGTACCACACCTGGCTTGGTGGGCCATAAGCACCGCTTGCATGCCTGAACTGGTCACATACAAAGCAAATGCCTTACCTGCTGTACTATCACTCCAGCCCCAGTACTTGAGTCTTGAAAACCCTTCCAAGTCAGTACAGCCCTGTGTCGTGGTTTTTCATGGCTAACTAGCCTGTGGATAATGACGCTCGGGCTACAGCCACTCATTATGTCCTCACGCCTCTGGGCTTCAACTCCCTGGGGGTCCCACATTCCAAACTTGTACACGAGGCTCGGCTCTGGCTCCTAGAAAAACTCCCTCTGCTGACAGTCACCTCACCGCAGGACTCTGAGCTCAGAGTCACAGGCAGAAGGATGAGTCCCTCCACAGTGGGGCTCACCCCTCCAGATGGGGGTCATACCTTGGGGCAACAGGACCTGCTTCCTTCCTTTGAGGGTGACCCCCAGACTTTTCTCTGCTGTCACTCCACGTCTCTGCTCCTGCCTTTCACTGTCTCACCAGGACTACTAAAACCACTCTGCAGGGGTCTTCACACCACTTGTCCGGCTGAATCCAAAGATGCATTCTGGGGTCAGAGCAATAGTACAGTGGATAAGGCACTGGCCTTATGGCAGGCAGCCCAGCCGGGTTCCATCCCGAGCACCCCATGGGCCGCCCCCTAAGCAACCAGGAATGATCCCTGAACCAGAGCCAGGAGTAAGACCTGAGCACGGTGAGGCATGGTCCAAAACCAAAACCAGTGATGCATTCCAAGCAGTCATCTGTCTCTACTTCTGATTACCCTATCTCGAAGTAATTTTTCCACTTTGCTTCTACCGAGTTCCCTGTTTTTCCTCCACCTCCATCTCAATCCCTTGACCTCTAAAAGTCAAAAGAGGTCTTTGTCAGGGCAGTGCTAGGAATTGAAGCCAGCTTGTCTCACACAGGTGAGGTGTGAGCCCCCTCCTTTGCCCTTCCATGATTCCCTCCCAACCTCTTCTCTACCAACACTATGTGGGGAATGGATTCCTCTAGAGCCAGAGACCTACTTGCTAATACTCTGATTATGGCTGGATGCAGACTGTTTCTCTAAATCCCAGGTGTGCAAAGCCACCTGTCTATTTAAAATCTCCACTAGAAGGTCAACCAGACACATCAAATTTTATCTGTCTCCCAGGTGCAAGCTGGGAGGGAAAAGAAGAGGAAGAGGAGGAGGAGGAAGAGAAGAAGATGAAGAACAACAGCAACAGGAAGAAAAAGAACAACAACAACAGTAAGAAGAAGAACAAGAAGAAAAACAAGAAGAACATGAAGCAGAGCAGACGGGAGTTCTAGCCCCACCATGGTCTGGTCCCCATGCACGGCGGGGAGCAACCCCTCAACAGGGTGGAGAGCAGCTCCTTGTCACCCCTGGATGTGGTTCGAAAAGGAAAACAATACAAACTACAAAACATAACAGGTTCTAGGGCCAGGGAGATGGCTCAGGGGCAGCGAGCACGCTTTCATGCAGGAGGCCCTGGCTCAGTTTCAAGCCCTGGTACCCAATGGTGTCCCGAGCACTCCTGGGTGCAATCCCAGAAGAGCAGCCCCTGAGCACCCAAAACCAATCAAAAAGGGGCAGGTTCTCTAACTGGCCTGTTCAAACACTCCAGTGAAAACAAGCCCCAGGGGCCAGGGGTGCGCATGGGTGGAGCCCTGGGTTCAAGTCCCGGCACCTGAGAACCAACCCCCAGCATAGCCGGCAGAGCCCTGGGGATCCCTCCCCATCCTCAAGACACCATCACCCACTCGCCTGGCCTGGCTGACCTTAATTTAGAGTCTCATTGTTGCTCCCTGTTTTGGGGTTGGGGTTTTCTGTTGCTGTTTTGGGAGTACTCCCAGTGGTGCTCGGTAGTACCCACAGCATGGTGTTGGAGGGCAAGGGGACTCATTCCTGAAAGTGTGCGGGAGACCATGCAGTGCTGGGGAACAAAACCAGGCCTCCTGCATTCAAAGCATGTGGCCCAGGCCAGGGAGCCACGTCCCCGGCCCCTCAGGTCTAGCTTCTCAAACTCAGGGAGTCACAACCCCACAGGCGATGATGGGACTGAACGTGGGGGCCTTGGGAAAAACTGACAGCAGTGAAAGGTTTCTGAATGCACAAAGACCAGAAATCAGGGTGGGAGGGATACTGGGATCCGTGGTGGTGGGAAATGAGCACTGATGGAGGGATGGGTATTTGATCATTGTATAATTGAAACCCAAGCACAAAAATTTGTAAGACTATAACTGTACCTCATGATGTCTCACTAAAAAAAAAAAAAGAAAGAAAAAAGAAACCAGAAATCAAAACCAACCCCCTCACAAGCCCCGGGTGCCTCTGACCATACTGGGTCACGTGGCAAAGGGAACACGCATGGAAAAGGCTTAAGCAGCCCTGCCCCACTGCTTCTGGCTGCTTCCCGGGAAGGACTCCCTCTCCCTCCTCCCCACACGTTCCCAAGCCTGCCCACGACAGTGTCATCTCCCTGACTACACCTCAACCTCAGGAAATCCTCCCTGACAGTCCTCCCAAAAACAGTCCTCCCCTTCTGTGGGGGCCGAAGAGGTAGCACAGGGGTTAGGGCATTTGTCTTGCCTGCAATCAACCCAGGTTCTATGCCCATACGGTCCCCTGAGCACCCCTAAGGTGTACCCTTAAGGATCACTCCTGAGCACAGAGTCCAGAGTAAGCCCTGGGCACTGCTGGGTATGGCCATCATGGCCTCCAACCGAAAAATAAAGTAGCTGCTCTTTCCCCAACCTTGTCTCTGCCCCCTCCATGCCATGTACAGTGCTCAGCACTCTGCTCTCCCAACAAGAGTTTGTTTGCTCAGACTGCTGCTCATTTAGACATGGAATGCACAAAGGCAAGGCTACTCTCCTAGCCACACCCTGAGCTCACAATGCCATCCTCACGCTCACAGCAGCCACTGAGGGCGATATTGCCTCCCCACCCCAAACCACACATCTGCACATACGCGTCTATTAAAGGCAAAGGATCCACCTTTCCCCTCCCAAATCAAGTCAGATCAGAGCAATGTTAACTATGTGCTGCTGTCACTGACTATTTCAGATAAAGCAAACAGTATTCAAAGAACGAGGGCTCCGTGTCCCAACTGCCCAGCTGAAAGAATCAAACGTGATGAATAAAAATAACTTCGTCCCACGGATCCCAGCCACCGCAGCGACTGAGTGTTAGGCCTGAAGAAGAACCAAAAGAGCTGAAAGGGGTTCACCTGTTTCATTTGGTTGTTTTAACCTCTCTGTTGTTGTTGTTGTTGTTGTTGTTGTTTTAATGAGCAACTGAAACTATTTGGACAAAAGATTGGAAAGTTAAATAGTCAAACAGCAAGTGTTGACTACACAAAGGTGTATGAGTCCACCCTTTGGTGAGACTGTCCAGAGATGGAGACAAAGGGTGACCTCGGGGGAGTGGGCAGGAGAGGAAGTCAGCACAGCTGAGGGCCCCCTGACTGGAAGCATGTGTTCCCCATGCAACACAGGCGCCTCAATGAAACCAGGGGCTTAGGGACCCATTAGGTCCACCACTGACTATGTCCCAGGATGTTCAGACAACACCAATTGGATCAGTCTGACAGGGCAGCATATACCACAGTTGGTAAGTAAATGTAATAAAATAACAAGAGATGGGGGGGCGGGGACGTTTGGCCCAGATCATCCACCGGCTGTGTGTGACCCCTGGGTTCAATGCCCAGCACTGCAGGGCCCCTGCCCACTACTGCACCAAACAGTAACAAGAGTGGCCTGTACCACCACCCTCTTCCCGCAACTAAGGGGAAATAGCAGGGAAACCTTTTCACTGATACAGTTAAACTGGAAACACCATGAACCATTATAAAATAGATTATTTACAGTCAGCACAATATCACCAGGACCTAGCACCAAAACATTATGTCCACACCACCAGGCCAAGTGTCACCAGGAGTAACCTCCTGTCCCTGAGCATAGCATGGGAGCCCCTCAAAGAAAAAAAAAAAAAGATCTTCCAAGAGCTTTGTCTCTGAAGAGAGATATTAATAACGTAACATGGACTGCATCATCCACTCTCCAGCATATACTATCCTAGGTGTGTTATAGTATACAGAGCATGTGGGGTATACTGAATGGCACAGGATCTAATATCCTCCACTTCCAAAGCTACTGCTGGTTCCAACGGAGAATCCCTGATTCCGATCTAGTCCAAGGAAAAGGGAAAACGTCAAGATAGAAATGAAATTCTTCTTGCACCAGAAAGTCACCAAAGAAGCCAGTTTTTTTTTTCTTTTTGGGTCACACCTAGCGATGCACAGGGGTTACTCCTGGCTCTGCACTCAGGAATTGCTCCTGGCAGTGCTCAGGGGACCATATGGGATGCTGGGAATCAAACCTGTGTCGGCCATGTTGGCTGCGTGCAAGGCAAACGCCCTACCCGCTGTGCTATCGCTCCAGCCCCAAGAAGCCAGTTTAAAGTATCAAATGGCTATCTGACTATTAATCCTGTGAAAATATGATATTAAAGGAAAGAAATCTATGAGCTATTGGGTTCAGGTAGGTAGTGAAAAAAAAAAGGGCTGATAATGGTAAAACACAACCAAGCTTTTTCTCTCTCTTTCTCTGTCTGTCTCTCTCTATGTTATTTGTCATTAATTAACCTACCCCCATGAGGTACCTTTCTCCTAATTCATTCCAAGATACTGTGCTAGAGATGGACCTGGACATAGAATCACAGTATATATGAGCTTCCAAAAATAGGTGGAAATGTTATATATGAACCAGTCCAAGTCTCCAGATAAGACTCCTGAACAGGGCGCACTGGTGCCAGATGGTGATGATGAGATGGAGGTGAGGACTGCTGAATCATGTCTCAAGGGGAAAAGAGATGAGGGCCCAGAACCAGAAAAGCATAACAACTGCAAAGGCACAGGTCTGGCCAGTTCTGGCCCTGGAAACAGAGATTCAGGCCTGCAAAGCAGTTACACAATTGTGGAACCAGACATCTAACTCCCACACACAAACTCAGAGTCAGTTTGAAATGGTGATTTGGTCTATTCTGGCTGGGCAAATCAATCTGAAACCCTGAGAGATGAGAATTTTGTAGAAGTCATTTGCACAGGTAGCTGGAGTAGTAGCTTTTGTATATATGCTCCACTTTCAAAAGAAATGTATGGGGGCGGAGAGCTATTACAGTGGGTAGAGCGCTTGTCTTGTATGTGCCTGATCCAGGTTCGATCCCCAGCATCCCAGCAGCCCAGGAATGATTTCTAGTGCAGAGCCAGGAGTAACCACTGAGCATCACCGGACATGGCCCAAAAACTAAAAAAACTAAAAAAAAAAATTAAAAAATTAAAAAACCCACCCAACAACAAACAGCAAAACAAAACAAAACAAAACACCTTTCAGATTAGTCTGAAGGAAATGGTATATATAATTGGGAAGAATCCCTTAAATGTTCCTTTTTCTGGGGACCATGCAGTGCTGAGCACTGAACCTAAGTGTCATGACGGCAAAGCATACTCTGGAGCCTGCTGGGCTCCCTCTTGCACTCCTAAGCATTTTAAGGAACTCTGAGCAAGTTTGTAAAAGGCACAAATATAAATATTTCATGTTAAATTTAAAAGCATCTGAATATCAAGAACAAGAAAACTGTAATACTCAAACAACTAAATTTTAAGGGGACGGAGCTGGGAGCCACACCTAACAGTGCTCAGGGGTCACTCCTGGCTCTGCACTCAGGGGCTGCCCCGGTAGTGCTAGGGGGCCCATATGTGTGGTGCTGGGAAATTTTTAGTGGATTTATTAGATGGGAGTCAGAGACATAACGCGGAAGTTAAGGTGCTTGCCTTGTCATCTGGTCATCCTCGGTTTGATGCCTGGTACTCTCAGTAGTTCTCAAGCACTACCAAGTGTGGTCCAAAAACAATTAAAAAAAAATGAGCAAGGGAGCCGGTTCAATGGGCTGGAGTGTGTGCATTGCATGAGAAAGGTACAGGTTCAGTTCCCAGCACCACAGGTCCCCCAGCACTGCCAGGTATGGCCCCAAAAAACAGTAACAAAAGAGAAAGCAGTTAAAAAGCAAAACAGGTTTGGGGCTTTTTCCCCTCTGGAGAAGCGCATGTTTTCTCTTGAATCCATATTCTGCTCCTCCTTACACTTCTCTAAGTAAATTTCTTTTAAAAAAAAAAGACATTTTGTTTCACTAAAAAATAAATAAATAAAAGAAAAAGAAAAGAAAAACAGGCTTTTGATATCATTAATAAGCCCAAACCAAAGTATAAGTAACTCAGGTCTAAGGGAACGCCTCTGTGCTATCCTGTCTCAGATAAAGCCACTTGAATTTCAGTACCTTGGGATCTTCATCTATAAAACCAAAGACAGCGCCTACCTGAAAGTGCTCTTGAGGACTGAGCTGGAACACAGAAAGCATTTCCAGAGTTGGACAGAAAACAGTAAAACGCTCTCTAAATGTTGGCAATGACGGCCTCATATGATAATAGCGATCTCACAAGACTGCACCCCCAGGACAAGTGTCTTAGATAGTTTAAGACACCACCAGTGGCACTCGGCCAAGCGATACTCAACTTCACCCACAGTCAACAGGCTCCTTGAACATTCCGGCTATTAGAATTGGGGTGAGAAAACAGCAGGAGCGACCACAAATGGGACAATAAAACACCCCCCATTTTTTTTTACAGTAAAAGTGTCTCTTGGGAGGGTTTCTACTTGTCTCAAGGTCTGAACTGTGAGAAGGAACATTTGATTGGGTTTGGGTAGTAATAGGTCGAAATCCAGACACTAGACCCAGATTACACACATCTAGAGAATCTGAGGTTTCCCTCAATAAATTTGCTGTTTACTGTTGAACCAATTAACTTTTTCCAACAGCCAAAACGTGTGTCTAAATTAAAGGACAATGCAGCCTTAACCCCTTCAAGACAGGCTGCCCTCTCAATTTTCCATTGCTCTTGGACTTTCCAGCAGTTTAGTCTCATTTGGGTTAATGACCGGACTCTGTGGAAAGTTTTCCTGGTAGGTTGTTCCATTCGCAGCCATTTAGAAAGTACTGCTTGCGTCAGACTCTGTTTTTTTCACTTGGATAAAGGGGGCTGTTACTTGAAACCCCAGTTTTCCTGGGCATCTTGCGGCCACACTTGACTGAGCGCACTGTGTGCCTGCCTTCTACCAACGACCTTTCCAAGCAAAACGCTTCCTCTCAGCCACCACGCTGCAGGTTCACCTTTGCAGAGAGGATAGGCTCGTGCATTCAGGAGGCGGCTCCCTCAGCTTCCGCCACGGCCCCTGGACGCCAGTCACCGTGTCTGCATCTCCCTCGATTAACCGAGAACCTCACGAAGAGATGATTGATTCCATCTTAGAAATCACAAAACCGAGCCTTGAAAAGTCGGAAAAAAACTATTTCCCGGTCTTTTACCCACCCATCCAAGGACTCTTATAAATCACTTAAAATATGATCCTCGTATAAAGTCCTATCACCTACTGACTACATATATTAAAAATGGGAGATCAAAAAAAATTGGGAGATCAGGGAGCTTACTTAAGTGGGAGAGCACACGCCTTGCATGGAGAAGGTCAAAGGACTCAGCTCTAGCGCTATGTATACCACTGTACCCCACCCTGGCACCACTGGGTGAAGCCCCAACAAGAAACGGCAGGGAGCAGGTTTGGGCCACACCCAGCAGTGTTCGGGGCTTACACCCACCTCTGTTCTCAGGGGTCCCTCCTGATGGTGCTCAGGCGACCATATATGGTGCCAGAGATCAAACCGGTCTGCCCCATGTAAGGCAAGCATATTATCCCCAGTACTATGTCTCTGGCCCCCAGAAAACTTTTTATTTTTTGTTTGTCTGGGATTCATACCTAGTGGTGCTCAGGGTTTACTCTTGGTTCTGCATTCAGGGATCACTTCTGGTGTGTCTCAGGGGATCATATCAGAGGGCCCAGGGACTGAACCCAGGTCAGACACGTGCAAGGCAAGTGCCTTACCCACTATACTATCTCCCAGGCCCCTCCAGAAACTTTTTATAAAGCTTTTTTTTTAAAGCAAGAATGTTATATGGATTTAGAATTCAGATCTGTTTTATACCAAATTGTTGATTATTTTGCTATGCTAGCTATATAATTTATTAAAGCCTTCATACAGGACTTCCTTCTACTTTAGCTAAGGAATAAGAAATCTGCCTGAAAAAGACTTATTTTGTATGGTTCCTCTGTTTCAATATTTGCAGACCAGAAAAGTGAAAAAAGAAAAGAAAAGAAAGACTATAGTACTTAGTTCTCTAGTATGCATGACTAGTGAAGTGCCCTCTGGACAATGCTCAGTGCTGGGTCCATGAACTCTATGCAGTCACTGTTCCCAGGACACGTTTCACAATAAATCTCAGCTTATCCCTCAGACATAAATATATACTGTATCCTCTTCCACAAGCAATCTCCTTTGTCCAGCATATGATCACTGATGTAAACACAGACATCCTTAACAATAATCAGATGAGGGCTGCAGAGAGAGTACTGGAGGTGGGGCGCTTGTCTTGCACGCAGTTGACCTGGGCTTGATCCCTGACATCACATATGGTCTCCTGAGCTCTGCCAGGAGTGAGCCCATGTATGGCCCAAAGACCAAAATCAAATTAAAAAAGACAGGGAGGGGTGACCAGGAACAGAGTTATACCTATAAATTTTCTTCTACATTGCTGGTGGAAGTGTTCATACTTTAATCTCCTACAAGGACAATATGACCAAATCTATCGAATTTTACCATAGTTCCTGACTCAGCCCTTTTACTTTCTACAGGTACATTTTTCCAACATGCAAACATATATGAATGTAAAATGATGTCTGTCCTCCCATTGTTCATCGATTTGCTCGAGCGGGCCCAGTAATGTCTCCACTTTGAGAATTGTTGTTACTGTGTTTGGCATATTGAATACATCACAGGTAGCTTGCCAGGCTTTGCCGTGTGCGCAAGATACCCTCTGTAGCTTGCTGGGCTCTCTGAGAGGGGCGGAGGAATTGAACCCGGCTCTGCCGGGCTGGCTGCATGCATGGCAAACACCCTATCACTGTGCTATCGCTCCTGCCCCAAAATGATGTCTGAATAAAGAAATTCTTTGTTGCACTAATAGTAGTAAAAAGTTTAAGAGACATAAATGCCTATTAACAGGAAACTGGCTAAAGCAATGTCATATTCATACCATAAAAATGTAGCCAAGGGAGTTCTTTACATGAGTCAGTATAAAACTATCTCTAAGATATTGTGTCTGTGTGTGGGGGGAGGAGTAAAGCTCAGAAATTTGCATATAATATGGTATATGTAACAAAGGGGGAACGTATCTTTATCTATTTCTGAAGTTATAATTATATACAGAACCTTGGGCCACACCCAGTAGTACTCCGGAGTGATGCCTGGGAGTGCTCAGGGGACCATATGTGGTGCAGTGCCAGGGATATGAAACTGGGTCTGCCACATGCATTGTCTGTAGCAAAGTGAAAAAAAAATGATATAAAACATTTTCCGATGTTTTTATTTGTTTTTGGACCATACCCAGCTGTGGTCAGGGCTTACTCCTGGCTTTGTGCTCAGGGATCACTCCTGGTGGGACTTTCGGAACCATACGGGATGTCAGTGATGGAACCCAGGTCGGCCATATGCAAAGCAAGAGCCCTATACCCTGTACTCTCTCTCAAACCCCTACCAATGCTTTTCAAATGTTCTCTTTTAAAACCTGGGTTCTTTGGGGTTTTTTAAAATTTTTATTAGTGAGACATCATGAGGTACAGTTGTAGACTTACAAATTTTTGTGCTTGGGTTTCAATTATACAATGATCAAATACCCATCCCTCCACCAGTGCCCATTTCCCACCACCACGGGTCCCAGTACTGGTTTTTTTTTTAACCTCACAGTCACATAAGCTTTTAATTTTATTCTCACAATAATTTTTTTCAGAGCCCACACCTTGTGGGGATTACTCCTGCAAGTGCTCAGGGGACCACACAGAGTGACGGGACTGGGCCGAGACTGGCTGTGTTCAAGGCAAAGGCTCTACCAGCTGTACCACCTCTCTGGCCTCATAATATTCATCTTAATATATTTTCCCCTAAAATAGCTTATTTACTTCACCAATGGTCATGACTGCCCTTATTAAAGGAAACTTAGTGACACATTTTTCCCAAGTATCTGGGAACATTAAGTATCTTCTATGTTGCATAAGGGCAGACACAAAAAGATACACTGTGTTTTAAATTATGTCAAAATGCAAAGAGTGCTTTCCCTATCCCAAAAAATGGGATACAGAAAAATTACTTTTTAAGAACTTTTGGTCACACCCAACAGTGCTCAAGACTTACTCCAGGCTCAGGGCCCAGGGATCACTCCTGGCAGAGCTCTGGAGGATCATAGGTGGTGCCAGGAACTGAACCCAGCTTAGTATCTGCACGGCAAGTACCATAACCCTATACCATCTCTCCTGCCCTCAAAAAATTACTTTTGAAAAAAAAAAGACAACAGAAGGGGGCCAGGAAGACAGCACAGGAGCTAAGGTATATGTCTTCCCTGTGCCCTGTGGTCAACCCTGGTTCGATAGGAGCACTGCACGCCCAAGTATCACTGGTACAACCCTGGAGGCCCCAAGAACCACAGGCCTGAGAACATCACAAAGTTCATAACTGAGCAGCTGGAATCCAAACTCTTTCACATAGATAACCGTTCTACTTCTGATATAAAGTATAGATTTATGTCTAAAGTCAGGCTCCACAGAAAACTCCAAATGAATCACATGCTTCTCTAACTTGCAAGATTAATCAGTTAAAACACATGTCTAACGCCCTACCCAAGAGAGACCAGGCACTTTTCCTAGACGTAGGAGATATTTATATTATAAGTTCTTCCCCTGAGGATATTTTTTCTTTAAATATTATGTCTAAAATCTAATTAGTGAGCAATACTTCTCAGTCAGTCAAGATTAAGGCTGTAAAAATGTTCCCATACTTGAATATATCAGGTGGTCAAAATTCATGGTACTTTAAAAAAAATTAATTCCATATTTCATTCCAGAAAGAAGCCTTATTTTAGTTCTAAATTACATGTTAATATTATAGTTAATTTGCTTCTATTTACTTATGTAGGTTTTGAGGCCACTTCTGGCTATATTCAGGGACCACTCTTGACTCTCTCTGCTCAGGGATCACTCCTGGCAGGGGCTGGGGACCCAACGTGGGGCCAGGGACTTAACCCAGGCCAGCTACATGCAAAACAAATGCCTTACCCACAGTACTATAGCTCTGGCCCAAATTTACTTATATTCACCTAATTTTATAGACTATATTAAAATAGAATTTTCAAAAAACCTAGCTTTGCAAACACTTCAGGATATACAAACCTACATACAAATCAATAGGGGTGAAAATACGGCACTTTAAAGTTTCTTTTAAGGGCTGAAGTGATAGGACAGTATTGAGGGCATTTGCCTTGCACACTGTCAACCTGGGATTGATCCCCAGCATCCCAGGTGGTCCTCCAAACACCATCAGGAGTAATTCCTGAGAGCAGAGTCAGGATGCACCCCTGAGCATCACCAGGTGTGACCCAAAAAGCCAAATAAATAAATAAAGTTTATTTTAAGGTTTCACATTTAGTCTAATGTAAAGTAAAAAAGGCCCTCCTGTTGATCTTCGATTTGCTCGAGCGGGCCCAGTAACGTCTTCATTGGAGACTTTGTTGTTACTGTGTTTGGCATATCGAATACGTCATGGGGAGCTTGCCAGGCTCTGCCGTGCGGGCGAGATACTCTCGGTAGCTTGCCGGGCTCTCCGAGAGGGGCGGAGGAATCGAACTCGGGTTGGCCATGTTGGCTGCGTGCAAGGCAAACGCCCTACCGCTGTGCTATCGCTCTGCATTGATTCCAGGGGCTGGAGCGATAGCACAACGGGTAGGGCGTGTATACCCAGGTGTGACCCGAAAAGCGGAAAAAAAAAAAAGACTGCATTGATTCAATAAACCAATTTAAAGAAGCACCAATGTATTCGCAACATTCAAATCTCTGAGCATGATATAGGCCTCCATGACCGATATGGTCTTTAGTTTATCTTGAAGGATCAATTTGTTAATGTGGTTTTGGGTGACTTTATTTTCAAAATGCTATATAATTTTGGTGGGATGTGAAAATACAAGTGATTTTTGTATATTGACTTCTTAGGAGTTTTGCTCTTGTTTTATTTTAAACCACCCGCAGTCAGCTGTGCTCAGGGTTCTGCACCCAGGGATCACTCCTAGCAGTGCTAGGAGACCAAATGGGGTGCTGGGGATCAAAACCAGGTCAGTCGCATGCAAGGTTAAGTACTATCTCTGTGACCCTATAACCAATTTTTTGTTTGTTTGAGGGTCATACCCAAATGGTGCTCTGGGCTTACTCCTGCCTCTGCACTTATGGATTACTCCTGTTACGGCTCAGGGGACCATACGAAATGCTGGGAATTGATCAGCCATGTACAAGGCAAGCTTCCTACCCACTTTACAATTAGCCCTTGTATACTGATTTTTTAACCAAGCATAATAATAAATTCACACAGTGACTTTCTTTTGTTTTTGGTTTGGAAGCCATACTGGCAGTGCTCTGGGGCTACTTCCTGGCTCAGTGATCAGGGGATCATGCAGTGCTGGGAACCACATCAGGCCTCCTGCATGCAGAGCACGTACCCCAGCCTATTGTGCTGTCTTCAGTAACTTTCATTTTTACGTATAGATTTCTTTGGATTTGTGTGCGTGTGTGTACGAATACAATAAAGTAACATGCAAACAAAAATTTGTGGTAATTGTATCATTAATAATAAATAATACAGTTTAGAAGAAAATGGAAAGGCCAGAGAGAAGTTAAGACACTCCTGAAAAACGTTTACAAAATCCAAAATCTAAGAACTTCTATTAGTAGATCCCAAATCTATTTTTTTTCTTATTGGGTCATATCCGGTGATGCTCAGGGGTTACTCCTGCCTCTGCACTCAGGAATTATTTCTGGCAGTGCTCGGGGGACCATATGGGATATGGGGATGGAACCCAGGTCAGCCACTTGCAAGGCAAATGCCCTAGCTGCTATACTATTGCTCTGGCCCAAGATGGTAAGTCTTACAAAACTAAAATCATTAAGAGTGCATTCGCACAAACAGAAAACCTGGTGGGTCCAGAAACAGCTGCACACGTGCAGAACCAAAGGCATCTCACATGTGGTAGCCCAGGACACTGATGCAGTCACTTGAGAAAACCACGAGGGAAGTCACTGGAAAACCACATTCTTAACTCAAGCGACCTAAGCAGACCCTCAGGCCTTGCTCCTTGGGGTGCCCAGGGGAGGGAGCCCTGGGGCAGCATGTACTCCTCCCACACATGAGGCCCTGTACCCCACAACAGAGCACGGTCTGGTGCCTGTACAAGGCATTCCCTCCAGCGACTGAGAAGTGTAGCGAGGCCTTCCCCATCTCTACAGAGGTATCACCTTAAGCAGCTTGTGGGTAGGCGGGAGACACAGGCTGGGAACCCCTACCCTGTGATTCAGTGGCTTCCCTCCCCAGCACGCCCCGTCAGTCACGAATACAGATTGGGCTGGAGAGACAGTACCTGGCTAAGGTGCCAGCCTGACCTATGGCTGCAAGGGCCACCCTGATTCAAATCCCAAGCACCACATCTGGTCTCCTGAGCACAGAGCCAGGGACAGCCCCTGAGCATCACTGGGTGTGGCCAAACCACCTCCCCCATCCTCTACCCCTCCAAATAAAAGCAACGTTCATTTCAGGGCCAGGAAGGTGGCTCAAAGGGCTGGAGCGCACGTTCTGCGTGCACAATATCCAGCACCACATGGCTTCCCAAGCACCACCAGGCATGGCCCCCCGAAACCACAATTACAAAGAACTGGAAAGAAATTAAATAAGGGGGCTGGAGAGATAATACAGCAGATAGGGCGCTTGCCTTGTATACAACCAACCTGGGTTCAATCCCCAGCATCACATATAGGTCCCTGAGTACCACAAAGAGCGATCCCTGAGCACAGAGCTAGGAGTAGGCCTGAGCACTGCCAGGTGTAACAAAAAAAAATGAGAGAGACAGAGACAGAGAGGGAAGAGAGAAAGAAAAAAAGGAAAGGAAAGGGAAGGGAAGGGATGGGAAGGGAAGGGAAGGAAGGAAAGAGGAAGGAAGGAGGGAGGAGGGAGGAAGAAAAAGAATTAATTTTTGGAAAATAAAATATATAATGACTGACATTTTTGTTTACTCTGAGTTTCTAATTTGATATTTTCTATAACTTATAACTCTAATTTAATGTTATTTTACAACTTTCATGGAGCAAGTCTGGCTACTATCTCTGGTTGTTTCTGAAGGATTTCAGAAAAACCTCTAATTTTTGAATTTTTGAATCACTGTGAATTACAAAGTTACAAATTATTAATGACTGAATCTCAGGTTACAATGCTCCAACACTGTCCATCTCTTCGCCAGAGTCCACTTCCCTCCACCAAGGTCCCCCGTTTCCCTTTGGCCTTCAGGCTGCCACTATGGCAGGCTGAGAGTCACTTTTTTATCAGTTTATGGCATCTATAAACAGGGAAAACTAAAAATCTTTATTCTCTAAATTACGATAAAAGCTTCCCAGTTTTCCAGAAGTTTCTAAACTATGAAAAGAGCAAGCATAAAGAAAATGCAATAAAAATTTCAGTCTCTCAAGCTGAGCTCTGTATTTGAAAAAAAATGTTTAACTAGAAATATAATTACGTGGAGCTACAGAACCTTGTCAATATTTTCATATCAACTTTATCCTCCCCCCAACCCCTTTAGGCAACTGTGATAGTAACTGTATATTTTACCCGAGTACACATGCAGAGGTTTTTTAATATATGCATAGAGTTATATAACCACCGCCATTATTTAGTCCAGAGTTTTTTCATCACCCTAAAAACAAATTTACGCCACTCAGCAGCCACTCCTGTGCCCCTCGACCCCCGACTCTCACCACAGGCAAAAGCTCTATCTGCCCAGTCTCTGGAGATTTGCCTATTCCCGGCATTCAGCAATGTTTTTGTAGTTTGCAGAGGGCAAGTTTTACGATTCTTTTGTTAAGTTTCCTTAGATGTATTGTATTCTATTGTAAACAAAATTGTGTTCTTAATTTCATTGTAGAACTGTTGACTGAGCTTGTACAGAAATACAAATGCTCACATACTCTGTCATCCTGAAGTATTTTCGAATCATTTTTCTAGTGAATTCCCTAGAAATTTCTAAATAGAAGAACAGATCACTTACAAAACAGAAGTGGTTTCACTTCTTTCTTTCCTAGTCAGGATATCTACTTTATCCCATTTTAAAGGCCATTTATTATTCATTGCAGCCACATCATGTTGATAAGACCACCCTGCCTGGGGCCAGCCAGCACCATTCAAGTTCCCTGCGTCTGTTGACTCTGAGTGAAGCACGCCAGAGGGAGCTGTAACAAAAGCGAGCCCAAGAATACTGCATTATAGTATGATACTTTCATGGAGTTACATTTGATAGCTAAGGAAAAGAGTGGAAAGTACTTATCTTTCAAAGTATTGAGTAGCCTGTCAATTATGCATATTGATATGCCCAGGCCATTCTAGACAGGTCATTCTAATGTCCTCTGCCACTGAACTAAAAATAAGGTCCATGGGGTCAGGGCAATAGTACAGCACGTATTTGCACATGGCAGACCTGAGTTTGATCTCCGGAATCCCATATAGTTCCCCAAGCACCACCAGGAGTGATCCCTGAGTGCAGAGCCAGGAGTAACCCCTGAATAACACTGGGTGTGACCGTAAAATCCCCCCCAAAATTTTTTTTAATTTAAAATAAGGCCCAGAGGGGCTTTCTGGCTCCACACACAGGTCAAAGCAGCTCTATTATTATTAATTCTTTAAGTGTCCTCCTCTGCACCCATGGCTTGAGGTCACATTGGCATGTGGAGTAAGAAAGTCATAACAAAATAAGCTTCAATAAAGTAAGTGACTGAGAGGGCTTTTTGTCAAAGAAACAAAGTGCCCATAGGAATGTGCAAAGAGAGCCACCTACAATGGGCACAACTGAAGGTGGCATCAAAACCAACTTTACAAATGCTCCTGAACTTAGTCAGGTGTCTAGGAGCAGGGGTGAGGGGAACTCAAAGCGGTAACGGAATATGCCGTGTTCTTCCTGACTCTAAATAAATATGCTTCTATGCAAAAGGTATTACACATGCCTTCTTTTTCCCCCAAAGAAGCCTCTGTCCGAGATTTTTATAAAGTCCAGAAGCAATGTCACTTCACCCCATCAGAGTGTTCTATCCTTTCCGTTGCTACACATCAGGTCATACCTAATCATTTACAAGGGGAAGTGGTCCCCAGGCAGTGCTCAGGGAGTCTGGGGCCCACACCCAGTGATACTCCCAGTTGGACAGTCTGATACCAGGGCCCAGGAGTGCAGGAGACAATCAAGGCCACACCTGAGAGTATTCAGGACACAATGTGGTACCAGGGATCAAACTTGGGGCCCCAGGATATGCGTCTATCCCTTGGCCTCCTCAAAGTAAGTTTTAAAGGGTAAGGTAATGGACTAGAAACCATATTGGAAACCCAATGGGACTGTCGAGAAAATAAAAATAAACTGTTACCTTGTTGCTATTACATTTTATGTCAGTTGACTATATAAAACATATTACAGATATTTTATCTTCAAATAAAATACAACCCACTGATTTAACTTGGGGCTAATTGCAGAAAACTTCATATGAAACCAGACCTTTAATCGATACTATTTGGAACTTTATCATGAACTGCTTTTTCGTAAGTTATTGTTTATATATTTTTGCTAAGTTAAATATAGCTGGTCTAGAGTAAATGAAATCTGCATTTCAGATACACGCAACATGAACTCCAATATTAAAACAAAAAATGAACCTCACATCTATTTTCCCATTTTATTTAACACTACTCAGCAGGGACCAGAGAAAAGATGGAGGCACTTGCCTTGCATGTGGCCACTTCAGCTAACGCTGGTTCAATCCCTTGATCCACATATGGTCCTCTAAGCATGGCCAGGGATTACTCCTGAGCACAGACCCAGGAGTAGCCCCTTACTAGTGCTGGGTGTAACCCTAACCCCCTCAAAAATAAAATAAAATTCACCACCAGGATTTAAAGATTGTTTTACATATACTCAATAATCCTGATGACAAGTAGGACTACATTAAGAAGCTTTTGCACCTCAAAGGAAATGATTAGCGGAATACAGACACCCCAGAGACTGCATCTGATAAAGGGTTAATATCCAAGGCACATGAGCACTGGTAGAACTTTATCACAAAAAACACCTAACACCATAAAAAAAATTGGGAGAGGAGATAAAAGACACAAAAATGGCCAAAACACATACGAAAAAGAAAATGCTCTACATTACTGACCATCAGCGAAATGCAAACCGAAACAATGAGGGAGTCAGAATGACTGTACCTGCAGAAAGGGCATTTGCATAACCCACAACTGACTCAGATTTGATCCCCAGCATCCCATATGAGCCCCCAAGACTGTCAGAAATAATCCCTGAGCACTGCCAGGTTTGGCCCCAAAACAGAAAAATGCAAAGAACACAAATAACCAGGGTTGCTGTGAATGCAAGAGAAAAAGGAACCCTCATTCACTGCCGGTGGGAATGCTGAGTGGTCCGGCCATTTTAGAAAGCAGTGTGGGCATTTCTCAAAAAGCTGCCATAGGATCCAGCAGTTCCATTTCTTGAAAGATGCCCCATGAGGCCAAAAACACAATCCAGAAAAAAACACCTGCACCCCTATCTTCACTGCAGCATTAATCACAAATGGTAAAATCTGGAAACAACACAAGAACAGATGAGTGTATAAAGAAACTACAGTATATACACACAATGGAATACTACTTGGCCATGAGAAAAGTTGAAACCATGCCATTTGCTGCTACAGGGATGGACCTGAAGAGTATCATGCTGAGTTCAGTTAGTCAGAGGGAGAGGACAGAGGAGCAATAATCTCACTCATATGCACAAAGCCCTGGGTTCAATGCTTAGCACCAGGTGGTCTCCAAAGCTACCTGAGTGGCCAGTTGGCTTCTAAGCACCTCCAGCTATGGGCCCTATAAAAGAGAAAAGAAAAAACCAGCGGGGGCAAGAGAGCTGGCTGAGACCACCGTCAGGCGTGTGACCTCTGAGCACCAAGCCAGGTGTGGCGCCCCCCCCCCACCAAACAACAAAAAGTCACTAAATTAATTGCATATAATCAAACTAAAGATACTCACTTTCATGAATATTCATTATCCTAGTCAGAAGCAGACTTTTATCAAAACTGTATTTCCAAATACAGGAAGGGCCCTATAGGGTTCAGAGACCTGGGCCCTAAGAAAACAGGACGAGAACGCTATTCGGGTATCCCAAAGAGGAATCGAAAGAGCTATGTTTGGAATATCACATTTCACTCAAGTGAGAAAAGGAATCCGGAGTTCTGACCTCCGTTGACAATTGAGAATCAGAGACGCTGTCTCGTTTGCCAAGGCGTCGAAAATCAGATGGGCCAGACACGTAATGCGATTTAGAGACGACCACTGGACTAGAGCTGTTACTGACTGGATTCCACAGGACGTCAAAAGAATAGGTGGCCACCCACCTATGAGATGGTCAGACTTATTCGTCAAAACCCTGAACAAACAGTTTGAGGCACTTTGTGTTCCTGAAGCGAGCAGATGCCATTAGGCTACACTAGCATGTGACAGGGACAGATGGAGGTGTTACTGGCGCCCGCTCGAGCAAATCGAAGATCAATGGGATGACAAGTGACAAGTGATATTTCCAAATACTTAGTGCTCATTATCTAAGTGAAGTTTTTCGCTGAGTTAGCAAGAGATTTTTCACGATTGTTCTTTTTAGGGGCCACATTTGGTGGTGCTCAGGGGTTTACTCCTGACTGTGCTCAGGGATTACTCCTGGTGGTGCCTGAGGGAGCATATTGAGAACAGAGATTCAAGAACCCAGGTCAGCTGCCTGCAAGGCAAGCACCCTTTCCACTGCAATATCTCTCTGGCCCTTTTCTTTCTTCTTTTTTAAAATGCAACTTGATTAATTTGGGAGGCAACATCTTGCCAGTGGTGCTTGGGGAACCACATAGTGTTGGGGTTCAAACTCAGGGCTTCCCCATGCAAAGCATGTGCTCTAGCCCTTTAAACTTTCTTCCCAGGCCCCCTAACCATTGTTCTTAATGAAATGTTAGGATTCAATGAAGGCAAAACATGTCAAACATCATCTGAAATGAAGTCATTCAGATCTCCACTGCGCTGTCAGGAACTTGAACCACCTTTGGTTATAAAACGATACTGAGGGCACATGGTGCAATGATGCCCAAACAAAAGATCAGATCTTCATGCCAGAGGTGGGACTGTCCCCAGTAAGGCTTGTTGGCACTCTGTATACATGGGCCCGTGAGCCCACCACAGCTGCGACACTCCGAGCTGTTTTCCCCCACAATCTTCCTTCCAGACGCTCAACCTTGTGCTTCTCTCTCTCTCTCTTCAACCCAACCCCCCAATCCCTATCCCTTCAGTCTACTCGCTACCTGCCTAAACCCATCGTTTGGTCTCAGCTGGGCTTAAATGCCTCAATACTGCACAAAGGGAGTTGCCTCTTTGTCTACAGAGAACAGAAATCTAGCGTCCGTCGCTTTATTTCTTTTGTAGTGGAGCCATGTGGAGGCTAATCTCCTTCCCCTGGGCCTGGATGGGCCTTCTGACTCACTAGTAACCAAAAATATGGAGCAGAAATAAGAGTAGGTCAGAAGAATGCTTGTTTCACCTCACCATCTCTAGACACTTCGGCAACGCATGGAGTATAAAAATCAGTCACTCAGGTGGAAAAAAAGAACTGGGATAAGCCTCGCCTCTGTAGAACCAGACTACATGTCATTTCCCCATTAAGACTACATTCTAGTAAGAGAGCAATTTACAGAGACTCTTTTTACTGTGAGAGTCCACTCAGACCACTCAGTCTAGAAGCAGCATCCCAAGAGGAGCTGAGGGAGAGGACTCAGAGAGGACGATTTCTTCACAGTTGTTCACGGGCCCTTAAAGCTAGGTTCTGCCCAAATGCATGTGCATGTCAATAAAAGAAAGGAATCCTTTACTTGCATCCAACAAGATGCTTTTCTAGGGAAATAATGAAAGAATTCGCAGGACAGCAGCTATGAACACTATCTAGAGAGCAGTCAGTTCAGTTTGGGGAAACGGGATTCCAGGGAGATTTCAAGTAAAGGAGGAGGAGGAAGTTAGCAGAATATTACATAATAAAGAACCGAAAATAACCGTTAAAGGCGGGTGCCTCCAAAGCATTTAGGGAAAACACACACACACACACACACACACACACACACACACACACACACACCCCTATATAAGAAAGAATACGTAACCCAGCATTAGAACATAAAGTGACAATTTTTATAGCCACAATAATGTAGCAAATTATAAAATTTTATACTTAACCTGCATGCAAATCCAAAATAGCTCCCCTCTCCGTTCTCGCCCGCTTTTTCTTGGAGGAGTGTTGGGCCACATCCTCTGGTGCTTGGGAGCTACTCCTAGCACGGTGCTTTGGGTGCCGGGGTGCCGGGCACTGAACCTGGGTCTCTAACCCACAAAGCACACACTCTAGCCTTGGCGCTATCTCCCTGGCCCCTTCCCCTTTTCTGTCGCTGCAGTGACTGAGGGTCACACTTATGGTGATGGCGCCCGCCCACCCAGTGATGGTGCTTGCAGTAGTTGCAGAGCTGGGATCACACACTATAAGGCACACCTACAACTTGGTTGAGATAACAGGAGGCTGCACACATCCAGACTCACAATTGCCTCTTGGGGCAATATCAGGACAACCTCAAGCCTGCCAATCAGGAGTTCTCACAACGAAGCCACAACCTCCGCCCCAAATCAAAGAGATGAACAAACCAAGAGCAGGCGTCAAACCGCCCCACCACCACCACCACCACCATCCCAAGCCTGTGTGCAAAGATCACAACTAAAGGACCATAACCCCGAGCAAGTAAGACGCTCGAGTATGTCTTCAAACTACCGTCACTGAAGCAATCACCACCCCAAAGTAAAGGGAGGAGGAAATCTCTCTGATGCCTTGTAGAACAAAGTTCACTACTTGGGGCAGAGAGATGATGAAATCTCACAGGTTCTAGGTTAGCCCCGTGGTTCAAGGCCCTCCTACACCCCAGCTCAAGCTGCAAGAACACCGAATGGTCAGGGGCCAAGTCCACCGGACAAAGATTCCATGCCCTTGCTGAAAGTAGACTACAGACCAAACATGATTGCCACTCAATGCCTCTTTTGCAAACCACAACACCCAAAAGGAGAGAGAGAACAAAAGAGAATGCCCTGCCACAGAGGCAGGGTTGGGTGGGGGGATGGGGGGTGGGAGGGATACTGGGACCCGTGGTGGTAGAAAATGGGCACTGGTGGAGGGATGGGTACTTGATCATTGTATAACTGAAACCCAAGCACAAAAATTTGTAAGTCTACAACTGTTCCTCATGGTGTTTCACGAATAAAAATTTAATAATAATAATAATAATAATAATAAAAGATTCCATGCCCTTATTTGCCTTTTCTCCCACCAAGAATGATCTGCCCCAGAGACATCAGTGTTCTGAGTTCGAAACAGGTGGCCCTTTTTCACTCCATATGGGGGGTGATGACTTTTTAGTGTGAAGGCTGTGATTATGATCCCCATTTTCCAGATCAAGAAACTGAAGCTTGGGTGAGTAACTCAGTTTGCTCAAGGCAGAGCTGGCAGAGGCTCGGAGATGGGGTTCTGCAGTAGAGCAGTCGTCCCGCACGCGGGAAGCCCTGGGATTAACCCCTGGCAACACACATGTGCGCACACGTGCACATGCACACACCCAGCTGGGGAGACAGACTGGACAGAGCACGCTGACATGAGCTTGTTCTGCACACTGGAGTTCTGTTCTATCCTGAGCACCATGTAGTCCCCTAAGCACCTCCGGAGTGACCTCTGAGCACTGAAGTTGAAGTAGCGCCCTGCCCAGCATTGCCAGGCATACCCTCTCCCACCCCTGCCACCCCCACCGCCACACAAAGCTCTGACAGCTAGAGAAGGATAGCACTCTAGCCCAAGAAATGACGGCATCCAGTCTTTGTGGCTTATCTACTGTGGAACTGAAGCTGGCAGGCAGGTAGGGGGCGCCCTTGGCAATGAATTTCAGGAAGTCATAAAGCTGAGACAGGATCTGAAAATCTCAAGAGCCAGACCCAAGGCTAGACCCCTCTTGGGAGACAGTTCCAAAGACAGAAAGAGTCTTATCAGGGGCCTTGCTGAGCCTGAATGAAGACCACCAAAGCTCAAAATCCTTTCCCTTAACAAAGCTGTTATTGGCAGAGAGCAGAGGTCAGCGGCGCCCAGGGCAAGGTCTGAATGCTCACTGCAGAGTGGCTCACTTCGCCGCTGGACAGCAACCCCCATTCCTGCAGGAGGGTCTCTTCTTCCTCCCCTCTTTTATATTTTCTTTTTAAAAAAAATGATTGCACTTCACGAGACATCTTCCAAACTTTCTCTATGCAAGACAGACACCAAACCTGGAAAATCGGAGTGGAGTGTTGTGTGTGTGTGTGTGTGGGGGGGGGGGGGGGGGGATGTTAGGGGGAGTCGACCTGTGAAAAGCACAACCTGGCCTCAACCCAAAAACTGGAGAGCAGCTCCTACCCTGTGCGGACGGAACGGATCTCAGCTGCCCAGCCAGGGGCTGCCAGAGCAGGGCGGGCAGCACTCAGGACCATGCTGTACCCGCAAGACCCTCCTCCAGCCTGGCCAGCCTCTCAGTACCCACTTCACCTGAGACTGCAGCCCAGCAGAAAGAAACGTGGCCGCCCTTGCACCTCCCGCGCAGCAGTACTGATGCAGGCATCCAGAGGGACCCATGGACGGAAAAGATCCACGATGCAACAACTCACCAGCAGGCCGGCAAAGCTGGCAGCCTCCAGGCTCTCATTCCCCGCTCATTAGCATTCCAATTAGTGGAGCCCCAGGGCTGCTAGAGGAAAGTGGGGAACTTTTACTTGGGGAATGAGAAAGAAAGACCAACTAGCAAGGAGGCGCCTGCCCTCAGAGGGCTTAAGCGGAGCTGCCAACAAGAAGGATGTTTATATAAGAACTGTGAGGATTAAAATTCAGTTTGACGAGTTTAGGCACAAACTGGAAATGGAATTTATTTTTTTCCTCCAGTACCAGGCAGCGAATCCAGGTATCATGCATGCAAGCATGGGTTATGCCCACGCGTAGCATTGCCAATCCAGAAGCCTAAAATGAGGAGAGACAAAAGTGTGTGTGTGTGTGTGTGTGTGTGTGTGTGTGTGTGTGTTTCAATAGAGAGTAAGAGGGTGAGGGAAGAGTCAGATGAAGGGATTACAAAATAAAAGTAGATAGAAGCTCTCTTTATCACTTCTTTCAAACAGGATATTTGTGTTCTTGTAGGCTTCTTGGAATGTTGGCCGTCTGATTCAGTCCAAGGGTCTGACCCAATTTTAAAAAAACAGTTTATCTACAGCTTCAAAATGGCCCCAGTTATAGTTACATTTCACGATATCCAGAGACTCACTCAAACTATGGAATGCTCTGGGACCTTAATACACACGTATCCCTACCAATGTGTATACAGGAGAACAGTGGTAGACATAAATATGCCAGAAGACAAAAGGGTTACAGATGTTTTCTAACAATAAATACTAGTTCTATGACTACTCTGCTCCCTAATAATGTAATAGCCCCTACAGCTGCAACATACATCCCCCCCATCTGCTGAAAAAAGAGTTCATGAAGTGTAAGGGTTTAAGGACTTTAAGGGTTACTGGTTAAACTACTGCGAACTCTTTCCAAGTAGCCTCAAGCACTAAGAAATATCCATTTACATGCAAAACTAAGGTGCAGGTCATTGCAAATTCATACTAGGTAACACATTATAGTTCAAGCTTTTCAATGTATATATGCAAATGACAATACCGCTCCTTGAAAAATAGTCCCGCACGTAAGGTTTTGAACCCATTTAGACTAGTCTTCTACTCAGTCAAGTATTTCAAATTCATTATACTTTACTATTATTTAATAGAATTTAAGAAAAAGTTTAAGAGTTACATTAAAGCTGAAAAAAGTGGAAGATGAATGTAATGGCGAAATCTACATGGCAATGTTCAAAGTCCTGAAAGAATATGCCGCACTAGAAAAAGGAGATAAGCACTCCAGAATAAATTAAAATAGCCATTTTCGGGGGGTGGCAGCATAGTACAGAGGTAAAGCACTTGCCTTGCATCCCACTGGCCTCAGTTCCACATATGACCCCAGCACCACGCATGGTCCCCTGGTGCTGCCAGGGGTCACTCTTGGGCACTGAGGCAGGAACAAGCTCTGAGCACCGCCGAGTGTGGCCCAAATGCCCTCCCACAATTCCATTTTAACCAGCCTCTTACTTTTAGCTCTTCAGTGGGGATGGATTTCAGGAGAGAGACTAAGAAAAGCTAACAGACCAAAAGATATCCTTGAACCACGACGAAAAATAAAACGTGGGTCTTGGAGTTGGAGAGAAATATCTCATCGTTTCTCTCCGACAATGATGACAGTTGTCCATTCAAAGGGTGTGTCAGAACTTTGTGACTGGATTATTCCGAACTTACATGACTCAATGAGGTGGCAGGAGAACATGGAGCTAAGACTGTGTCCTGTCCCATGGAACTGGGGGGTGACTCTGAGGCATACAAGTGGAAAGGTCCAGGGGAGAAGTTAGAAGTACTTTGTGCTATTGCCATAAGTTTCACTCTCTTTACCCATCTCCTCAGTTGTTCTGTTTCTACATAATCCCCTTTTGTGGCTTTACTAGCTGATTGATTTTTCTTTTTTTAGGTGTGGGAGGTGGTGCTCAGGGGTCACTCCTGGCTCTGTGCTCAGGGAACCTGATGTGGTGGCAGGACTTGAACTGTGGGGAAAGCAACGTGCGAGGCAAGGTCCTTAGCCCAGTACTGGCTCTCCAGGCCTGATCGCTTTTCTGGGGTGAACAGGGAATAGGGTGAAAGAAATGACTGTAAAATCTAAGCGAAGATCTTTTAAGTTCTGCATCTTCAAATCATCAAGGCAGTGCCCAGAACACACAGGTTCCCTCACGCCTCACAAACCAAAAAGGGGCAGGGGGCCAGAGAGCTAGTATCGGGGGGAAGGAGCTTGCCTCGCACATGGTAGACCCTTCTCCTGTCCCTGGCACCATATATATGCCCACCTCCCCACTACCCGTACCACTAGGGATCACTCCTTAGCACTTTGCCAGGAGTATCTTCTGAACACCACCAGGTGTGGCCCAAAACCCCCCAAAGAGGGGTCAAATATAAAAAAGTATCAAAATTATACCAAAGGGTAGGCTGGAGCAATAATACGGCAAGTAGGGTGTTTGTCTTGCACATCGCTAACCCAGGTTCGATCCTCAGCATCTCATATGGTCCCCTGAGCAACACCAGGAATGATTCCTGAGCACAGAGCCAGGATTAACCCCTGAACATCACCAGGTTTGGTCCAAAAAAGGAAGCACTGTAGCACTATAGCACTGTCCTCCTGTTGTTCATTGATTTGCTCAAGCGGGCACCAGTAACGTCTCCATTGTGAGACTTGTTGTGAGACTGTTTTTGGCATATCGAATATGCCATGGGGAGCTTGCCAGGCTCTGCCGTGCAGGCGGGCTACTCTCGGTAACTCTCTGAGAGGGATGGAGGAATCAAACCCGGGTTGGCTGCGTGCAAGGTAAATGCCCTACCCACTGTGCCACTGCCCCTTTAAAGCAGCAAATATAAAGGATGAGTGAGGAAGGTCCTAGACTAAGAATTAGGTTTGGGGGGCTGGAGCAATAGTACAGTGGGTAGGGCGTTTGCTTTGCATACTGCCGACCCGGGTTCAATCCCCAGCATCCCATATGGTCCCCCGAGCACTGCTGTAATTCCTGAGTGCAGAGGCAGGAGTAACCCCTGAGCATTGCCCTGAGCATCGACGGGTGTGACCCAAAAAGAAAAGAAAGCAAATTAAAAAATGTTTATAATGATAATTAGGTTTGGGGTCGGAGATATAATACAGCAGAGAAGGCGCTTGCCTTGCAGCCAGCCAACCCAGGTTCAATCCCCAGTGCCCCATATGGTCCCCCAAGCACTGTCAGGAATAATTTGTGAGTGCAGAGCCAGGAATAACCCCCTACACATTATCGGGTGTGACCCAAGAGGCAAGAAAAAAAGAAGAATTTGGTTTGTTCTATCCTCACCTCTCACTGGCTGTGTGCTCTGTCTATTTGGAAACTTCAGATTTGAGGGACCAGAGAGATAGTACAGTGGGTAAGGTGCTTACCCCACACACAGCTGACCCGGGCTCAATACAATCCCCTGAGTTTGCCAGGAGTGATCCCTGAGTGTAGAGTAAGGGGTAAGCTCTGAGCATCACTACACATGGTCCGAAACCACTTCAGATGTAAAATGAAAGGGTTGCTTGTGTCTGTCACTAAATAATATCCATACAACCACCAAAGGAACTTGAATACATGAGCACCTCACTAAGGTTTGCTCAAGGGCATGAGCATTAAAAATCAACCGAGGATCTTTTATTTCCTTGATGTTGTTAGCCATGTCTCACTTAAACTGAGACCCCACATAAAGCACTATTTTCTTCTTCCCTAACATACATGCAAGGTAAATCTAAATTTAAAAAATCAACTTTTGTTTGCTGAACTAGGCTTTTTAAGAAAGTGAAACAAACCAAAAAAAAAAGAAAAATAGCAAAATTTTCAGAAAAGACTGGTGAATTTTCTTTAGGAACTTTCAAGATGGCTGAAAAGATAATGGAAGGTTCCCCAGCTCATTCTGACCTTTTGCCAAGGCTTTGGCAGCAGCACTGTGCTTATCTGCACAGACAGAAGTTATGTAGTGACACGTGCTATTAAACTTTAGGTAAGGAATTCAATATTCAGAATTAAAATTGGACCGGTTTGGTGTATTTAAAATATCAAGAGAACAACAACAACAAAATTATGGAACTCATAAGACAGACAGTATCTTATATAAGCGCCCATAGAATTTGACAACCAGGCTAACTATCAGTATTTGGAGAGGTATTATATAACCAGGCTCCCCAATCTTAAAAAAATAATCAAAATGGGGGAGGAGGGGCAGCACACTCAGTAGTGCTCAGGGATCACTCCTGGAAGGGCTCAGGGGAACATATGTGGTCCCAAGGATCCAACTGGTCTTGGCTGTGTGTAAGGTGTCCTACACCATCTCCGACTCTACTTTTTAAGAGTAAATGATCTCCTTTGAAAGGACTCGTGCGCTGGTGACTCCAGAAGCACCTGAGAGGGTAGAGCCAATCACAGAAGTCATGAAGAGGGCTGGAGCGATGGTATAGTGTGACCCAAATTGCCACCCCCACAAACAAACCAAAAAGTAAATTTTAAAATATTCTCCTTAGCCCGAGGGATAGTACTTGTGCTTGCCTTGCAAACAGTGGAACTTAATTTGATCCCCAGTACCCCAGGTGGTCCTTCGGACTCCACCAGGAGTGATCCTTGAGGGCAGAACCAGGAGTAAGTCTTGAGTACCACAAGGTGTGGCCCCCAAACAAAACAAAACTGACCCCAAGAGGCTTCCTTTCCCAGTGTACTGGGGAATCTCAGTGCCTTTTTCAAGAGGCTGCTAAACCAGCCTTGGCCCCCAGAATACAAAACTTTCAACAGTGTCCTTTTCTGCGAGGCTACTTAGGGAAAGCCCAGGGATGTGGCCCAGTGGCGGAGCAGATGCCTGCACCGTGGGGCCGAAGGAAACCACAGCCACTCAGCAGCAGAGCACTGAGAAATGCCCTTCACGCCTCACCACGCACTTTGGAGCTCATTCCCGGGTCTATATTCACTTGCCAGAGTGGACAGGGCTGGGAGGGGCCAGGCGACTCAAACACACGTCTTGGGCTTCCATGGGGACCACTAACCCAAGTGCCATGTCTCCGTGAGTCACACAGTTCCATGGGCCCCTCCTGCCACAGGCTCACCCGTCCTCAGACCCTTCCTGGCCCAATTTTCGAGGGCAGCACTGATGTAACTTCCACTAACACACCTCAGCCTCGCACCCTCCTCCCCTAGCGAAGACCTGATCCACCCTCCTCCTCTGATTATGCCCCTCCACCCCCCACTAGTTGCTATCAGTTCCCAGGGCAGAGGGGGACGGGGGAGGCAGAAAGAAATGACACCAGAGTGGTAACTAGAGTTTTGGTTTCTACCCCTTCACGCTTCTCAGTCAGGGATCTCTGTGAACTTCTGCAGCAATCACCACTGAGGAACTCAGGGATCCCAGTGACGGGGGCTTTCAGATGACACTCGCCTTAACCCCACGTGAAGGGAAAATATGCACAAGTATCCAGAAACACACTCAAACCCCCTGTTTAAGCACCTGGCTCTTCATTTTCAGTGCAGGTGACTGTCTGTTAGGTCATTCCCCTCCCTCCCCCTCCTTCCCCCTTTGTGGCTGCTGTGGTCACGGCTGGATGTCAGGGGTCACACACACCCTTGGCTGCGGTACTGGCCAATGCCCATGCTTCAGTCACCGTCTCCTACTCCAGACACTGTCAACACCACCAGGGACTGCACTGAGCGAGGGAGGGTGGCCCGGGCTGGAACAAGGCAGATACCCCACCTCTGATCCACACCCGGAGCCCCAGCTCCCTACACACACACACACACACACACACACACACACACACACACACACACGTCCCCTTCTCCAGTGGCTCCTCTGCCCTCCGTCACACACACACACCTCACTCGGCCCCCCAGGTGGGTGCTCACTCCGCATCCTTGAGCCTTCTGGGGCACCCTGCACCTGTCAGATATAGATATGCTGAAGGGTGCTGGGAGGGGGGAGAGCTGCTACTTCCCTTCAACTCGCCCACATCGAGCACTTGGTGGGCTCCGAGCAATGAGCAGCTGCCTCCCCGGCTCTGCGACACTGACTCCTTTTAGGATTAACTGATTCTAGACCAATTCCTCTACTTCGACAATCACCATTGTGCAGTCCTTCCTTCAGCAAATTCTCCATGGGGCCTGGATCACAAGCCGGGGCTGTTCTCCAGCCTGGGAAACCAAGCAATGAACCCAGCAGACATAAGAACTACAGAAACTGGGGCTGGAGCAATAGTACAGCAGGTAGGGCGTTTGCCTTGCACGCGGCTGACCCAGGTTCAATTCCCAGCATCCCATATGGTCCCCCGAGCACCACCAGGAGTAATTACTGAGTGCAGAGCCAGGAGTAACCCCTGGGCATCACCGGGTGTGATCCAAAAAGAAAAAAAAACCCAAAAACCAAAAAACTACAGCAGCAATGATGATGATGGAACCCTGCCCTTTGGGGGAGCACACAGTCTCACGGAGGGAAAGTGGGGTGATCTGGGCATCCCCTCATTTTCCATGTCACTATATTCCCCTTGCTCGGACTCTCCACGGATCCCCATCACTCCCCTGACTTGGGGCGGGGCGGGGGGGGGTGCTGTTGCTAACACAGCTGCCAGCAGCATTGCGAGGGAGGGGGGTGGCGGTGCTCTTCCCGGCGAGAGCAAGCGTGAGCATCCCCACTCCACCTGAATCAGGTCGGGCCCCGGCACTTCCTGTGAGGAAGAGAATCTGCAGCAGGAACTGCCCGGCCAGTTCTAGGCCTGATGGCTTCCGCTCTCCCAGAAACCACATCAAGGCCAGGATACCCAGAGAAGGAGACAGGACTTGAGGACGAGGGAGCAGGTGGCAAGAGAGAGCCATGGGGTAGTGTGGCACTCCAGCCCACAGCCCGAGACTGGGCATGAAGCCTTCTCAGGCTCCCGGCCCCACCCAGCCCTGTCCACTCACAGGGTGCCAGCAGATACAGGGGTGAGGTCTTGGGACTAAACCAGCCATTCCTGGTGAATGCCCTAACTACAGACGGTGGTTATCTTAAGCCTCTGAAATTGGGGGGTGGTCTGTTCGGTAGTGGCAGAAAACAGAGATGCCGTCATAGCGAGACCCAGGCTTCACCAAAGTCAAGATGAGCTCACGAACATTTTTAGAACCCTCCATTAAGTCTACTGTGGGTAGGCGAAGGTGAGCAGCCAAACAGCAGATGATGAATACGTGCGGAACTCAACAGGGGTGAGGATTCTGGGAAGTCGGAGTCGGAAAGACTAGACTCTGTCTCCTCACTTTGGTAGCGACTGCCCTGGTGGACTCTGGATGTGACTACTTCTGAAGGCTGAAGTCTATCAAGACTTGAGCCTTCCAGGGGCTGAAGAGATAATACAGTGGATACAATTCTTGCCTTGCACGTGGCCAACCCAGGTTCAATCCCCGGAATCCCAGATGGTCCCCCAAGCACTGCCAGGAGTGATTCCTGAGCGCAGAGCCAGGAGTAACCTTTGAACATCGCCAGGTCTGCCCCCTTCTCTCCTGCCCCCTCCCCCCAATAAACCAAAAAGCAAAAAGCAAACAAAAAAAGACTTGAAGCTTCCAGGAGAATACTTGATGGCAATGGGCAGTTAGAACCCCTGATTTCAGTCCCCTGCCACCAACCACCTTCCTGACTGAAAACAGACATGCTCCTGGAGCAATCGTCATGGGGCTTGTGGGAACTAGGATGGCAAAAAGGATCATTGTCCTCCAAGTATCCTGAACCTGTGCCCGATTGCTGCTTCTATCACAGAGCTGCAGAAAGGAGAGGGGTGCCCCGCAAGCGCTTCCCCAGGCCAGAGCCTTTGCCCTTTAGAACTTTTTTGTAATCTTTTTTGGTTTTCGGGTCACACCTGACGATGCTCAGGGGTAATGTTACTCCTGGCTCTGCACTCAGGAATCACTCCTGGCAGTGCTCAGGGGACCATATGGGGTGGTGCTAGATACCGAACCCAGGTCAACAGCACACATGGCAAGTAGCTTGCCCACTATCTCTCCTGCCTCCCCTTAGATTTTTTAAAGTCCCTTTTGGGAGCCAACATAAAAGAGTGAGGCACTAAATAATATCTGGAAATATAGAAAAAAAAAACAGGAAGTGGCCCGTGCTTGCCCAGAAAAGAAGAAGAGAAAATCTGAAACACCTTAACTTTCCACTGGAAGCCGAGGCTCAGCACCAACTATCCCAGACAACCAGAGGAAAACAAAGGCCGATACAAAGTCAGGGGAGGGGGAAATTAATTCTCAGAGTTTTCACGTTATTGAAAACTCAGTGATCAAGAGCTAATTAGAAAGAAAGAAAGCCAGGAGGCAGAGAAACAGGAACATCCAGTCAGAGGAGAAACAAAACAAATAGAAACATTACCTGAAAGACACCAACATGGCACTCCAGAAGGAATCTCCAACAACTCCTTGAAGGCCCTATGGGATAGCTCAGTGGCTTGAGGCACTTGTTGGCGAAGGGATGTGGAAGTATTTTTCCTTTTTAAGTTTGTCTTGTTTTTTCATTTATTTTTGGGATTCTGGGGCACACCCAGCGATGCTCAGGGGTTACTCCTGGCTCTACACTCAGGAATCACTCTGGCGGTATTTGGGAGACCACAGGGGATGCCAGGAATCAAACCTGGGTTTGGCCGCATGCAAGTGAAACACTCTACCTGCCGTATTATCCCTCCAACCCCAATGCCACCCACACTGCCAAGCACTGATCCTGGCAACTCGGTGACCGCTAGTGCCTCAACAGAGTGTGTGACCTCTGGACCACTGCAACTAAAGGTGTGTGACCACTGCCACCAGACTGCTACCTCCACCCCACCCCTGTCCGCCTGCTATAGGAGACCCTGGGTAGCTCTACAATCAGCCCCCACAGGCACAGAGATGTGTGTGATCCCCGACGAGTACATGTGCAAACACCACAACCCAAGTGAACAAGCCCCAGTGAGCACCGTGGGCAAGTCTGCAGGCACCACAGCCACCCGGATGACCCTCACATCCCAGCATGTGTAACTCTGAGCCACCACAACAGCAACAAGGAAAGGGAAGGGGCAAGTGTCAGGATGGCTGAGTGGTCTCGGGCGTCAGGTTGAAATAAAGGGTCGGGGAACTGTAGAAATCATACAACCATCTTAAAGCCCTTGGAGAACTAAAGGCTGATGCAGAAGGGGTGGAGAAAGCAATGTTTAAACACAAAGGAAAGATCAGTGTCCAGAGACTGTACAGGTCAGGGTGTTTGCCTTGCATGTGGCCAACCTAGGTTTGATTTCCAGCATCACACATTGTCCCCTGAGCCATGGTTCAGTCCTGAGCACTGAGCCAGGAGTAGTCTTTGACCACTCGGTGTGGTTCTCAAACCCCAAAACAAAATGGAAATACTATAAAGAGAAATCCCATAGAGAAATTCTGGAGCTGAAAAGTGAAAAGGGGATTCAAGGGAGGAGAACTCAAAGGAAGGCGACAGGATCTGTAAATTTCAAGTCAGAACAGTGGGAAATAATCCAACTGAAGAACAGAAAATAGAAGAGCAAATAAAGCCTCGGGATCTGTAAAACACCTTCCAAGAGGACCAACACGTGCACTGTGAAGTTCCAGAAAGAAAAGGAAAGAGCCAGAGAGGCTACAGATAAAAGATAGGACTATGGACATCCAAGAAGCATGGACTGCAAATAAAATAAGAAGCTGCCAGCTCATTATACTCAAACTTTCAAAACCTAAGACAGAAGGCAAATCTTGAAAACAGCAAGATAGGCAAACCATCACATACAAGAGACCCTCGGTAAGATCACCTATAGCTTTCCCATCAAAACTCGAGAGCAGAAGGCAGTGGACAAGTGTGTTCCATGTTTAAGTGGAGAAAAAAACCACCAAGGGTGGGGAGATGGCTCATAGGACTCAGTGAGAGTTCTTGGCTTAACCCCTGATTTAACCTCTCACAAGATCCCCCAATCACCACTGGATGAGGCAAAGCCCAAATAAATATAAAAGCTAGTATTACTGCTATAATGGCTTGTAATTGCACTGCTTTTTTTTTTACTGTGAGACATTTAAAGAATAATTATTATTGTAAGAACTAGTATTAACATAACTTTGGTTTGTAACTCCAAATATTATTTTCTACATAATTTAAGGGACTAAAGCATTTTTAAAATTGCTGGTTATTTCACGGCACACGCTGTATAAAGATGTAAATCTGTGACAACAACAATCAAAAAGAGAGTTGGGAGTTGTAAAGAAGCAGAATTTCTGTATTTTCTTGAAGTTAGGTTAATACAAATTCAAATCAGAGTAGAAGAGTAGAATAAATATTATACTCATGGTAACTATAAAGAATATAACCGGGGCTGGAGTGATAGCACAGCGGATAGGGCGCTTGCCTTGCACAAGGCCGACCTGGGTTGGCCGACCTGGGTTCTATTCCCAGCATCCCATATGGTCCCCCAAGCACCGCCAGGAGTAATTCCTGAGTGCAGAACCAGGAGTAACCCCTGAGCATCGCTGGGTGTGACCCCCCCCCAAAAAAGAATATAACCATAGGGGCTGGAGAGATGGTACCGTGGATAAGGTACTTGCCTTGTACATGGCTAATCCAAGTTTGGTAGCTGGACCCCCATACGGTTCCCCAAGTCTTCCATAAGTGATCCCTGAGTGCAGAGCCATAAGCCCTGAAAACACCATGGTGTGGCCATACACACACACACACACACACACACGCGCGTGTGTGTGTGCGCATATATTTATACACATACAGAAACACATATACAACAATAATATATATTCCAAAAGCAATGGGAGAGAAACTTAAATATTTTACTATAAAAGTTTTTAAAAAGAGAAAAAGGCAGTAAAGCAAAATATCTATTAACACCTACAGAAAATAAACAGCACAATGATACAGAGGGTCCCCTCTAATGAGTACGTAGTTTAAATGTAAGTGGATTAAACTGTCCAAAAGACAGTTCAACAGAATAGAGGAAAATGCATGACTGGGAATAGAGTGATAGTACAGTGTGTTGGGTGTTTGCTCACCCATGGCCAACCAGGGTTTAATCCCCAGCATCCCATATGATCCTCCAAACACAGCCAGGAGTGATTCCTGAGTACCACCAGGTGTGGCCCAAAAACAAACCCTCCCCCGCAAAAAAAATTGCATTTCTATTCTGTCCAGAAGAGACTTGAGACTAAGACACGAACATCTTGAGAGCAGAAGGATGGAAGTCAAACACAATAAAAGGGAGCTGGAAAAATTCTCAAAATTGATGCACGTGGCCGATCCGGGTTCGATTCCTCCGTCCCTCTCAGAGAGCCTGGCAAGCTACCGAGAGTATCTCACCCGCACGGCAGTGCCTGGCAAGCTCCCCGTGGCATACTCGATATGCCAAAAACAGTAACAACAAATCTCACAATGGAGCCGTTACTGGTGCCTGCTCGAGCAAATTGATGAATAACGGGAGGACAGTGCTACAGCGCTGCAGTATAAATTAAACAATACACTTTTTAACAAAGCATAAAAAGGGAAATTGGAAAGTACATAAAAACTTATAAAAATGAACACAGTCTCCTAAGATGGAGTGAAAGTGATACAAGTGGGAATTTATAGCTCTGAATGCTTTTGCTTTATTATTAAATAACAAGACGGAAATTACATATCTGAGGTCCTAGGTTGAATCCCTGGGCCCCCAGGCCCCAGAACAATGCCAGATGTAGCCCTGTGACCTCCAACTTTGAAAAAGAAGGGTAAAAATTTTTAAAGGCATTTTTAAATCGCTAAAGCAGCAACCTAACTTCATAACTTAAGGAACTAGAAAAAAACAACTGAATGGGTGGGAATGTTACTCTGCAAGTGTTCTTGCCTTGCTGTGTGAGACCCTCAGTTCCATCCCCAAGGAAAGAAAAGAGGAAGGAAAAGAATGAGGGAGGGAAGAGGAGGGGGAAAAAGGGAAAGGAAAGGGGAGGGGAAAATTATAAGAAGGGAAGAAAGAAAAGTAAAAGAACTAAATGAATTCAAAAACAAAAAAAAATCTGTGGGAAAAAAAGGTGACATTATGAAAAGATCAGCCAAAACCTTTAGTTAGATGAACCGAGGTCTTAGAGAGCAATGGAAGTGGGGGCAGTTTTACTGATGACAGAAACAGATGGGTATGACGGAACTGTGAACAACTGTGCGACAATTTGCCCACAAGCCAGGTAACCATGATAATAAAACGGACTGATTCTAGGAGCAAAACTAAGTCTAGTGCAAATATAGAAACACTTGGGCTAAAATTCACATGTAACCTCAAAGGACCCAAAATAGGCAAAGCCACTTTGAGAAGAAAGCAGAAACAAAAAAACTAGAGAACTCACACTTTCCGATCTCAAAACTTACTACAAGGCTACAGTCATCAAAACTATGTGGTACTGACAGAGATAGCAGGGCAGGGGGAGGATGAAGAGACAGAACTTGCCTTGTACACAGTCAACCTAGGTTTCATCTCTGGCATCCTCTCTGGTACCCTGAGCTCACCAAGAATAATTACTGAGCACAGAGCAAGGAGTCACCCCTAGGTATAGCTGGGCTTTAAAAAAAATACTTTGGCGGGTCAGGAGGTGGCTCAAAGGGAAAAAGTCAAGTTTTGCATATGGAAGGCCTGGGCACAGTCCTGGGCACTTGAACCCTGCAGCACAGTTCCCTGAACAGCACCAGAAGTGACCCATGAGTAACACCAAGGTATGGCCCAAGCACAAAAACAAATACAATTCGGAGCTGGAGTGATAGTACAGTGGGTAGGTGCTTGCCTTGCACACGGCAGGGGTCAATCCCTGGCATCCCATATCGTCCCCAAGCTCCACCAAGAACAATTCCAGAGGGCAAAGCCAGGAGTTACCCTTGAGCAAGCTGAATGTGGCCCAAAAACAAACAGATTAACTAAAAAAAATGAAGACAGACATTGGTCTTTGAGTCCTAAATTATTCTGGTTTTCTTCCTCACTGTTCTCCCTTCAGCAGCTCTACTTCCTGCTCCCATCTTTTATTTATTTGGCTTTTGGGGTCACACCCAGTGAAGCTAGGGTTCCCTCCTGACTCTACTCTCAGGAATTACTCCTGGCAGTGCTCAGGGGACTATATGGGATGGCGGGGATCGAACCCAGATTGGCCGCGTGCAAGGCAAATACCCTCCCCACTGTACTATCACTCTGGGCCTGCTCCCTTCTTTTACAGATGGGCTTTCCTATCTGACCTTCCACTCTTCTGGGTAAGCCCACCCTTGGCAATATCACCTTCATCTTGCTGAATAAGCATCGGCAAAAATTTGTTTGTTATCTTTCATTGTAGGAGTCTAGAACTACCAGAAATTTACACTTGAACCACAAAATCTCACTGCCACTCTGTTACCTTGTCCTGAGCTTCTTTCTTTCCTTCTTTCTTTCTTTCTTTCTTTCTTTCTTTCTTTCTTTCTTTCTTTCTTTCTCTTGGCTTTTTGAGTCTCACCTGGCAATGCTCAGGGGTTACTCCTAGTTCTACACTCAGGAATTACTCCTGGCAGTGCTTCAGGGGACCATATGGGATAACAGGAACAGAACCCGGGTTGGCTGGTGTGCAAGGCAAACGCCGCCTCCCCCCACCCCATACTATCGCTCCGGCCCCTGCCCCGCACTGCATAACTGAATGTGGGGGTTGCAAAAACAAACAAAAAAAAACTGGCAAAAGTAAAATATTTCTGAACACACAATGACCAAAACCTAATTCCAAATCAACTACGTAATGAATCCAAAACTGGCTCACGAGTAGAAATGGTTGAAGCAGCTCAGATAGAGCCCACCCTCCCACACTCCCACACTCCCACACTCCAACGCCAAACCTCTAACAGCTGCTCATCCAGCTTCTGCTGAATGATCCTTGCAATGTGACTCCAAAAATCTAAGGAGAACATACAACATTTTCCAACAGCTCTCTGTTTTGGAAATTCTACTTACATTAACTGAAACTGAACTTCTAGCTTCAGGCTGAGATATCACAAATGCCACGTCCCCACCCACACCCAGATCGAAGGCAAACGCTCTCTCATCTAGAGATTCAGTGGCAAGACGGGGTGACTTTATCCCAGTAAAACAGTGGTTTAAAGGTGAACGAAAAGCAAAACACTTGCTGAACAGAGACGACAACCAGGGCAGGCATAAAACAAGTCTTGAGGGTGACTGGGGAGTGGGGAGAAGCCTGGCTTAGACAGAGATGGAGCCAGGGATATGAACAACGTCTGGTGTCCAAGAGAGAAGACAACAGCCAAGGTCTGCACAGGCGACCACCTTCATCTGGGCGGATTTCCTTTGACTGCCGCAGCCTGCTCACTGTTTCACAACTCTTTAAAGTCCTCTCTGCAACAATCCTGCTTTTACTACCATCCTCTGAGAAGATGCTGCTAGCTGATTACAATGGATCTTGTAGAGGATTCCATAAGCTTGGTCTAGTATTTTATTTTTTGTTTGTTTGTTTGTTTGTGGGCCACACCCAGCAATGCTCAGGGCTTACTCCTGGCTCTGTGCTCAGGGATCACTCCTGGCAGTGTTCAGGGGGCCTTTATGGGGTGCTGGGGATAGAACCCGGATCAGTGGCATGCAAGGCAAGCACCTTACCTGCTAAACTATCTTTTAGCCCTTTGATACTTTAAAAACCAAACTATAATAATGGCTGCTATTAAACATCTTTCTGGTAACATCATTGAAATAATTATTCCTTAAAAAAAAAACTAGGCCTAGAGAGAGCATTCAACAGACTGGAGCACAAGCTTTGCATGTGGGAGCTCCCGCCCCCCCCGGTTCAATCCCCCCCATGCCCCCAGCAATACCAGGAGCAACTCCTGAGCACTGAGCTGAGAGTAGCCACTGAACATCATCACAGAACTTTTGCCCCCAAAAAGTAAGTAAATGAAGATTTAAAAAAAAAACAAACCAAATACATACTCTTTATAGCACGGTCATATGTGCTTGAAGAACCTCGGAAAACTTCTAGTACTAATCAAATTCTTAGGGCAGATGCTGGAGGCACCGATGGCAGGAAGGAGCGTGAGTGTGAGCATACAGAAAGAACTCAGGGAAGAATCTAGGGCAGCACAGAGACATGCGCCAGCCAAGTGCAGGCCGAGAATTCAGAATGAACATAGAGGAGACAGTGGTCTTCGGCCCATAGCATCACTCCCTGGGGAAGCTGAGGGCTCAGACTCTTTCAGTCATGTTTGAAGACCACTTTTAGCTGCATCAAGCAACACATCGTGACATGGAGGTGTATTCCTAATTAATTATGAAAGCAAGAAGGGAAAAAATGATTTTTTTCTTTCTATCCAAAACAACACCATTCAAATTCCTTTAAAAACAGACAAAACAATCTAGAGTGTTTTAGAATTCTCAAAGTCTGCCAAGTTTTCCTACACAAAGCAAGAATTTTGTCCAAATGCTGCGAAAGAAATAAAAAGAGTTTTCCCTTTTTTTACTTTCCTTTCTTGTTAGAATTTGTTAGCAAAGGTCAGTCAGTCTTTTTCTGCTCTTAAGAGACACTATAACTCAAGGTAGATATAATTATCCTATTATATTTAAGTTACATGCCCAGATTAGATTTCAGTAAATACGTGTTCTAGATAATTATTTCTTAAATCTTTTTGTACCTATTTTTGTACCTATTTTTTCTAAGGTCACTAATCACATAAAAAATAATTTTCCCTGCAAAAATCTTGTATACATAGACTCTTGAAGCCACTGCTATAGTTTGAAAGAGTAAAATTCCCCTGCTACTGACTACAGAAAAAAAACAATGTTAGCTGTTTTAGTCTTTCTTTGATCCTATGAATACATAACACTTTCTAAAGTCATCTTACCCTTCAGCTCTTAAATTAGTTAATTTAGTCTTGGTAGTGCCGCTCATCATAGGATGTCAACGGTTCTTAACCTCTCCAGCATTCAATCCTTATTCACTGCATACACCTATTTATTCATCCACTCATTCAACATCTGCTGAGAAGCTATTGACAATCAACAGCAGTCTCAAAACTTACACGGGAGCGGCCTGAGTGATAGTACAGCAGGTAGGTGCTTGCCTTGCAGGTGGCCGACCCAGGTTCGATCCTCAGCATCCTATAGGGTCCCACTGTTCAGAGTAATTCCTGAGCACAAAGCCAGGAGTAACCCCTGAGCACTGCCAAGTGTGGCCCAAAAGCAAAACCAAAAAAAGAGTAAAAATTTTTTTAATTAAACTGTAAATGTTATACAAGGTAAAAGGGCTAGGCTAAGATGTTGCAGTCCTTTAAGACCTAAAAACATTTCCACAGTAGCCCACCCCAGTTCAATCCTCACATATGGTCCCCCAAGTACCACCATAAGTGATCCCTGAGCACAGAGCCAAAAGTAAATCCTGAGCATCGCTGGAGGGTCAACCCTCTTCCCCAAAAGAAATGTAATATATTTAGACTTCACCTAGACAAGGCCTGTTCCAGTCCTAGAACTTTTAGCTCTACCAAAAGTTCCTGTCCTGGGGCCAGAGCAATAGCACAAAACGGGCTCTTGCCTTTCACAGAGCAGACCAGGTTCAATCTCCAGCACCCCCTATGGTATCCCAAGCCCCACTAGGTGCAATCCCTGAGCACACAGTCAGGAGTAAGCCTCGAGCACTGCCTGATTTGGCTCCCCCACAAAAACATTTTTAAAAAATTTTAAGTTGCCGTGCTGGAGATACAGTGCAGCAGACAGGGCACTTGCCTTGCACGTGGCTGACCCAGGTTTGATCCCAGCCATCCTATAAGGTCCCCTGAGACTGCCAGGAGTGATTTTTTTTTTTTTTTTTGCTTTTTGGGTCACACCTGGCGATGCACAGGGGTTCCTCCTGGCTTTGCACTCAAGAATTACTCCTGGTGATACTCAGGGGACCATATGGGATGCTGGGAATTGAACCCAGGTCAGCTGCGTGCAAGGCAAATGCCCTATCAGCTGTGCTGTCTCTCCAGATCCCAGGAGTGATTCTTAAGTGCAGAGCCAGGAGTAGCCCCTGAGCACAGCCAGGTGTGTGTCCTTCCCAAAAATAATAATAATAAAAATAAAATAAAATTTTAAAATTCCTATTCTAGTGATTAATATCAATATCTGTTGAAGAATGGGTTTTTAAAATATAAATCTCTTTCCAAATTATGAAAGGGTTTGTATGAAACCCTTTCATTTTCTCTACACTCAGGAATTACTCCTGGTGGTTCTGGGGCACTATACAGGATGCCTAGAATCAAACCTGGGTCGGCTGCATGCAAGGCAAAACACCCTACCCACTGTACTATCTCTCCAGCCCCATAGATAATTATTTTGACCTACATAGGTTCATGTTTGATAATTCTGAATATTTCATTAACAAATTCACTCTTTTTCTATAACTTGCTAATTTATAATGTTAATTTTCCAGACATTCAAAACTACGTAAAAGTAAAATTTTATGGAGAGAAATTTCAATCACAAAACTCAAAGATGAATTTAACATGTTCTCCTAGGTCTGGGAAGCTGACTTTGGTACTGCAGGGTCCCCCTAGGCAGGGAGCTATACTCCCACCACCAGCCACAGCATGAAGGGAGGATAACTCCTCAAAATTGCTGGGTGTGTCCCCAGTCCCCAACAAAACAAACCAAAGAAATGTTTTCGTCATTACAGACTGCTAACACTAGTCTAAAATAATAGTGAAAGCCATCTAACTCAGAACTCAATAACATTTGAATTACACCAGTGGCTACCCATTTCTGACTACTTACAAACTCCAGAGTCGTAATTAATACACTGATGAAAACAATTAGTTGTATCTGAAAGCCCTAGAGTCACAAAGAACTACTAATCAAAATTTGACAGTCTTGATTACATGGGAGAATAGAGTGAACCCAGCAAACAGTCCAAAAGGGAAGCCAGCTTATCTCTCCTGTAAATGGCTCATGTTTTTCCTCTTCTCAAAAAACCTTGAAGAAGCATACTCTACTTACAAAAGAGTCCAGGGGGGAAAAAAAACTAAAAATACTTCATATCCCTGAGATTTCATCATTTTGTCTGTTTATCCAACAAATATGCATTGTGTTCTCATTACTGCAAGCCTGAGGCTAAGCATGGAAACGGAACTTAAGGTCTATGAGGGATAGGCCACCATTAAACCAACTTTAACCAGTACATCACTGGGAAAACGACAGAGACACCTAAAGAATCTTACATGGTAGAGGAAGGTAGAGAACAGCTCCGTGTGAGAACAGGGAGGGTCCCTGGGCCACTGAGGGTGAGAAGGGAACTCTGGTGTAGGAGCAACGCATACACGAAGCTATCACTGACAACATAATAAATCACGGCACAGCAATAAAAAAAAAATGGGAAGGAAAAAATAGGACACGTCCCTGAGAATGTAATCCCTCAACAGACATTTGAAAGATGTGAACACTCTTTTTTGTGGTTGTTTTGGGGCCACATCCAATGGCGCTCAGGACACACTCCTGCCTCTGTGCTCAGGGAGCCTGATGGGATGCCGGAGCTTGAACCCAGGTTGGCCAAGTGCAAGGCAAGTGCCCCACCCGCTGTATTATAGCTCTGGCACCTGTTGGCTACAATCCTTTACTTACTTTTGTTTTGGGGCTACACCTACTAGTGCTCAGAGGGCCAGGCAGTGCTGGGGATCAAACCAGGGCTCCCAACTTGCTCGGGACTATCACTCCCCCCTCCTTTTTATTTTTCTCTTCATATTTGCACAGATAATACTTTGGGTTACCAAACAACTAGAGTTGCAAAATAGCTTTAAAAAAAAAAAGAAGCTGCAGCTGGTGTATTTAAAACCTAGACAAAGCATTCCTGCCTAGCTGTCTGCCCTCGCATCAGCATGCACAGAACACGGGTCAGCTAGACAAGGGGTTCGCAAAGCTGGCCGCATCCTGGAATCATCTGAGAGGATGTAAGAACAAGGTCCAGGTGCCGCCCTCAGAGACAATTCTGATGTCATTGTTGTGGCCAGGGACTGGCCCTCAACCATATGATTAAAGAACATTAGAGAGACATAAGGAATGTTAAAAGCTCTCCAGTGACTCAAGGACAGTCTGAGACCCTCTAGGCCAGACCACTCATTCCCAAGGCAGATGAGACACAGGAAGCAGAGCTAGTGCCTGAGACAGGGGGGTGAAGACCTTCCTGGAGGGGCCAGTTGTCAGCGGCCCCTTGAGAGATACATTCTCCAAGATGAGGATGTAAATTAACATATGCTTTGATAGAGGATTCAGAGGCGAAGACTTTAACACGGGTGACCAACAAAGGGAGGGGGCTGGAGTGATAGTACAGGTAGGGCATGAGCCTTACATGTGGCCAACCTGGACTCAATCCCCAAATGGTCCCTGAGCACTGTCAGGAGTGATCCCTGAGCCTAAAGCCAGGAGTAAGTCCTGAGCATCACTGGATGTGGCCCCCAAACAAACACAAACAAAAGGGAATTTTTAGGTGAAGCTGTGAAGGTAAGGGCCAGGATGTCGTTCATGTGGGGGGTCTGGCTTTGATTCCAGCACAATATATCAAAATAAAAAGTTGTAAAAAAAAAAAACACAATCTATGGCACAAGATTAGTAGGATAGTACAGTTCTATAGTTTGAGTTGGTAGTCTTAGGACAAATATCTCCAAAAACATTTTTGAAACCTTATTATTTCATGTGTGTTTAGAATGCAGATGAAGTACGTAAGAATAAACAGCCAGCAATGTGAAGCAAATAAACACAAAAATGACACTTATGAAAAATTTCAAGAGAAAAAAAAAAGACAAGTTGAGGGGCTGGAGCGATAGGAGGTAGGCATTTGCCCAGAACGTGGATGATCCCTAGCACGCCATGGTCCCCTGAGCTTTGCCAGGAGTGATTCCTGACTGCAGAGCCAGGAGTAAGCCCAGGGAAGGAGGGAGGGAGGGAGGGAGGGAGGGAGGAAGGAAGGAAGGAAGGAAGGAAGGAAGGAAGGAAGGAAGGGAAGGAAGGAAGGAGAGAGGAAGAGAGAGAGAAAGGGAGGGAGGAAGGAAGGAAGGAAGGAAGGAAGGAAGGAAGGAAGGAAGGAAGGAAGGAAGGAAGGAGAGAGGAAGAGAGAGAGAAAGGGAGGGAGGAAGGAAGGAAGGAAGGAAGGAAGGAAGGAAGGAAGGAAGGAAGGAAGGGAGGGAAGGAAGGAGAGAGGAAGAGAGAGAGAGAGGGAGGAAGGAAGGAAGGAAGGAAGGAAGGAAGGAAGGAAGGAAGGAAGGAAGGAAGGAAGGTGTGTAGCCTTGGTAGAAACACAGCAGATGACTTGGCTCACTGAGAACGGAGAATGGTCTTCACATTCACATCATCACGTGAACATGCACCGTGTGAGACCGAAGTGATGAGTAAGGGGACAGTCCCTGAAAGCTTACCAAGGGGAAGCATCTCTAAATGCCTAGGAATTATTCCCAGAGCACAAGGGACTGTGTGGGACCTAGAGGAGAAAGGGAGGACAGGAAAAGGAGAAACTTTGTTTGTTTTTGTTTGGAGGCCATACCCAGGAGTGCCCCTAGCTCTGTGCTCAAGGATAGCTTCTGGCATGCTCTGGCGAGTTTTGGGGATGCTGAGGATCAAATCCCGATTGGCCGGTTAGCTTTGAGCAAGGCAAGTCCCCTACCTGCTGTACTACCACTTCGGCACCAGGAAAAGACTTTGTCCTCCAGTGTGGAAATAGAAAACAAGAAGCTTAAAACTGAAAATTGAGGTACCAACTTAATCATAAATCTAAGAAATTTAAAAAAAGTTTAATGCCGTAAGGAACAGCTAACTGAGTTAGAAGTAGTTAACTTGAAGGAAGGGAAACTGGGATGAGATAGGTGGTTGCTATTTTTAGCCATAAGCGCTGTTTTGTTTTGTTCTGTTGATTTTTTTGTTTGGTTTTGGCTTTGGGGTCACACCTGGTGGTGCTCAGAGCTATTCCTGGCTCTGTGTTTGGGTTCATTCCCGGTGGCGCTCAGGGGACCATGCGGTGCCACAGAGTGAACCAGGCCTGTGGCATGCAAAGCATGTACTCAACCCTTGAGTTACTTTCTAGCCCAGCACTTTCTTTTCTAAGTTATGTTTTACTTTGATTAAAATTAAATGTTACCCCCCTCCCAAAAAATTAGGAGGGGGTGGGTCACACCCGGGGGGAAGGGGGCAAGTGGCCAAGGATTGAGCTCAGGCCTTCAACAAGCAAAACACACGGTCCTGCCCTTTTCAGTTTATCTCCCCAGCCCAAATTTTTGCTACACTGGGAATCGATCCCAGGGGTTCACTCTCTACCACTGAACCAGGTCCCTGGCCTCAATTTTTTTTCTAGAAGGGGAGGGTAAGGGGAGGGGGCCACACACATCGATGCTCAGTGTTTACTCCTGGCTCTGCACTCAGAAATTACTCTTGGAAGTGTTTGGGGACCACATGGGATGCTGGGGATCAAACCTGGGTCAGTTGCGTGCAAGGCAAGCCCCCTGCTGTACCACCTCTCCGGCCACAGGACTGCGATTTTCAAACTTCAATGCCCTTCATTCTCCCAAAACTTTTGTTTTCATCTCCTATTTCTATTTATACAACTATTCATCAAATGACTAATGAAGTCTAATGTTTTTAATGACATTAGATGATATAACATTTAACAATAAACAATGGAGAGAGATGGGTGAAACAAATGTCACAAATGTAACATATACACGATATAAACTGTATTGTTGATACAGTTTACTGTGGTACACAGGCGCACACACACACACACACACACACACACACAGTGATGCAAGGTATCAGTGCAAGATAAAGTAACAGGGATAGGCAGGAGAGCTTTTTTTTTTTTTTAAGTGAAACACCATGAGATACAGTTGTAGATTTATAAATTTTTGTGCTTGGGTTCCAGTTACACAATGATCGAGTACCCATCCCTCCACCAGTGCCCGTTCTCCACCACCACGGATCCCAGTATCCCTCCCGCCCCTCATCCTACCCTGCCTCTGTGGCAGGGCATTCCCTTTTGTTCTCCCTCTCCTTTTGAATGCTGTGGTTTGCAAAAGAGGCATTGAGTGGCATTCATGTTCGGTCTATAGTCTACTTTCAGCATGTATCTCCCATCCTGGGCGGATCTTCCCAACACCCTTTATTTGGTGCTCCCTTCTCTATCTAAGCTGCCTTTACCCCCTAGAGTGTGCGGCTGGCCTCCAAGCCATGGAGTAAACCTCCTGGTACTTATCTCAGCTATTCTTGGGTGTTCGTCTCCTATTTTGTTACTTTATGTTCCCGAGATGAATGCAATCTTTCTTTGTCTGTCCCTCTTTTTCTGACTCATTTCGCTTAGCATGATACTTTCCATGTAGTGCCACTTGTATGTAAATTTCATGACTTCAGAGGAGAGCTGTTTTACTATGCTGCCGGTGCTTAAGCAGATGCCTGCATCAGTGATACAGCTATGCAGCGAGAGAACAAATGGAGCAACAGGGGTAGGGAGGGGGGCGGAGGGGGTTGAGCCAGTGCAAAGGCCTGAGCACCTGAGGACAGCAGTATGCAGAGCAAGCTCAGCGGTGAGGAGGGAGATGAGGCTGAGATGCCATTACGAACATCAACTGTTACTCTGAGCGCCTACTACTTATTCCTTGACTGCAACCCTATTTATATGCTTAAAAGAACCATGCTTGAGTACAGTCATTTCAGAAAACCCTAACACTTAAGGCAGCCTAGAGCGACCTGTATAGTTAAGACAAAACAAAATAAATCAAACCAAAGGGCAAGGGCTAGAGAGATGACTCAAGGATCAGAGCATGCTTCGCACAGTGGAGCCCGAGGTCGAATCCATGCACCACCTGGTGCCCTGAGCGCCGACCCGGGAGCAACCCCCCACCCCCATCCCAGCACAACAAACAAGGGTCAGACTGCTTGAGCCAGGTGATCAAGATTGAGATCAACAGCAACCAGGCATGCTGGCAGTAGGTGCCCTTGGAAAGGTCACGAGAATGGCGTCCCGTCTCTTCCTCCCCAAACCAGCAACTCCTGACAAATCACTTTCATAAAACACCTGGCCCGTACTACTTACAATTGTCAGGATCATCAAAAACAAAGCAAGTCTGAGAAACAAGCACAGCCAAGAGAAACAGAGAGATGGGGCCAGAGCTATCGTCTAGCAGGTAGGGTGTTTGCCTTGAGTGCAGAGCCAAGAGCCAGCCCTGAGCACTTCGGGTTATGGCCCCCCAAATGAAGAGACTATCACAAAATATCCCGAATAGGATTCTGAAGGAGATAAAAGGACTGTCAGGAAAATGACTGAAATCCGAATAGGAAAAGAACTTCAATTAATTATACTGTTTCCAATATTAGTCAAGTAGTGGCGAGAGTGACACATAAATGGAATATGTTGAAAAAACAAACAAACTGGGGAATTGTGCCAGAGCGATAGCACAGCAGGTAAGGTGTTTGCCTCGCACACAACTGATCTGGGTACAATCCCTGGCATCCCAGCTGGGGTGCATCCCTGAGAGCCCCATGAGTGATCCCTGAGCACAGAACTAAAGAGTAAGCCCTGAGCAGAGCTGGGTGTGGCCCCCAAACAAAAACACAAATGAGGAGCTGAGTGTTCTATTGTGCACGATTTGGATTAGAATTCCAGGGCTGGAGCAATAGAACTGCAGGTCGGTTTCCCTGAGTGCTGCCAGGGGGAACGTCCAACCAATGAGCCAGGTGTAGCCCCTGAGCACTGCAGAGTGTGGCCAAAATAAAGGAGGGGAGGGGAGCACTTGCCACGCAAGCATAGGGTTATGGGTTGAAATCCCCATTGTCCCACATGTGCCAAAGGTTGTCCCAGCAGTACTGCCGTCTGAGCCTGGTGGTTGTGTTCCCTGTAGTCCTCCATGCCGTAAAAGCACTGTCTGGCTACACTGCAGCCAGTGGAAGCACCACCCAAAAAATGGTGTAAGAACCCTGGGGAGCCCTGTGTGTGCTCCACATGTGTGTGACCCCCCCCCCAACGGCATCCCAGCCATCACCTGGGTCTCAGGTAAGAGTGTGATACAAACACCACAACCAAAGGCATCAATCCCTTGGTGAGTACCGAGGGCAAAGGCCACTGGGCGACACCTGGTGAGCACCACGGCTCCTGTGTGCAAGGACTAAGGACCCAGGAGGGGTGTGTGCATCCCCCGCCCCAGCCATCACAACAGCAACAAAGTGAAGAGGGCAGAGAGGAGTCCAGGTCCCATCAGGGCCTTTGCTCATTATCAGCGTGCCATCACGGCAGCATGACCGGACAGGGACCCAGACAAGAAGCGGCAGGGCATGGTGATAAAGCCATCATCCAAAAGATGGAGAATCCACCGATATTAATGCTAAGCATTTTGAATTACTCAAACACAACTGGGATGGGGTACGGAGTTGGGGGAGGGGGACACAACTGAGACAGTCGTGATGGAGGATGTTGTATGGAACATTGTACGCATGAAATCTGACCACTGACATTATTTTAAATCATAGGACCTTTAACAAAAATTTAAAAAAAAAAACTTTTTGTGTTCTGAAGCCATACCCAACAGTGCTTAGTGTTTGCTTACTCATTGATCTGTGCTCAGGGATCATTCCTGGTAGGCTTTTTGGCTGAGTAAATAGGAGCCTCTTTCCCTTCTTCCTGCCGCTTCCTCGTCCGCCTGTCAGAGACGTTGCTGATGACCTCATCATGTGTTTGTCTTGGTGTCTAACGCCTTTGCATGCTGATAATTGGTCAGCTGGACCATCTGGGGTACTTGGGATTGAATCTGGGTGGGCCACATGCAAGGTAAGTGCCATACCTGCTGCACTCTATCTCTCCAATCTCAAAAATTACATTATTTTAAATAAATATGATTTCTATTTCAGGAGCCACAAATGTGACCCAGAGGCAAAGCACATGATTCGCATGTGTGAGGCCCTGGGTTCATCCTTTGCAGAGAAATTTTTTTCACAGAACTTAAGGATCCTGAGAATTAAGTTCCAGACCATCAGGGAACTCAAAGTTGAGAAACAACTGTCAGTTGAAAGACAAACATTCATGAGCGAGTAGCTGCAACCATTGTCATAATTTAGCTAGCAAACGCTTTCCACCCTGTAATCTGACAAGAGCAGCTTGTCAGGAAATTATTTTCTCAGAGACTAATATATTTTTTCCCTCTCTCAGTCGTTTCACTAGAAAGAATATAATATAATGAGCCTCTCCTCTCTAATTCCCAAGCTGACCAATTATCAGCATGCAAAGGTGTTAGACACCAAGACAAACACATGATGAGGTTATCAGCAACGCCTCTGACAGGCGGACGAGGAAGCGGCAGGAAGAAGGGAAAGAGGCTCCTATTTATCAGCCAAAAAACATTAAACCTTCCCTCTACACACCACCCAGACTGTCCAAAGATGCACCTAGCCCTGTCTTCTCTCTCTTTGGAAATTTGGATGCCCTGATTTACACAGCTGTTTACAATGGCTTTTCAGGCATGCAATGTTCCAACCTCCAGTCCCACCACCCAAGTCCCCATCCCTCCACCACTTAGCCCAGATTCCCTCCCAACCTGACTCCTTTAGAGTCACAGCTTTAGGTTTAATTGTTGTGGTTTGAGTCCCATTCTTCCAACAGTGTTGGATCTAGTGGTTAAATATATATAGACACTTCATCTCTACACTCGGCGGGGGGGCGGGGGGCTCCTTTTCTTGCTTTGCCCTCCAATTCTCTCTCCTTGACGCTTTTTTTAATGTTATGTAGACCAGTGCTTTGCCCATCTTTGCTAACAATCAACCGCAGACATGTTTTTCTATACCACACATCAGTGAGGACATCCAGTGTTTGAGCTTATCCTTATGAATGACTATACTTAAAGATCCTTCAGTTCCATTCATGTTGCAGTAAACTGTGAGACTGCATCATTCCTGGTGGTTGAGCAGTATTCCATGATGGATATCTATCACAGCATCATTACCCACTCTCGCCCTCACGGCAAAGCCTGGCAAGCGACCCGTGACGTATTTGATATGCCAAAAACAGTAACAACAAGTCTCACAATTTGTTGTGAGACGTTACTGGTGCCCGCTCGAGCAAATCGATGAACAATGGGAGGACAGTCTACAGTGCTACATTACCCACTCTTCTGTCATCGTTGGACACCTGGTTAGTTTCCATAACCTGGCTATGGTTCTCGTTCTTTCATATTCTCTCTATGTCTCTCTCTCTCTCATTTCTAATGAATGCCTTTGCATCTTTGTGGGTAGCTACTAAGCAATGGGATTGCCGTAGCCCAAGCTTCGTGAAACTTACATTCTAGAGGACTTGGATACCACCTACCAATAACAACACTGTATAATACACAGTGTAACAGGTAAAGGAAATACCAAGGGGCCGGAATGATAGCACAGCGGGTAATGCGTTTGCCTTGCACGCAGCCAACCCAGGTTCAATTCCCAGTATCCCATATGGTCCCCGAGCACCACCAGGAGTAACACCTGAGTGCATGAACCAGGAGTAATCCCTGTGCATCGCTGGATGTGACCCAAAAAGCAAAAGAAAAAAAAAAGGAAGTACCAAGGTGGGCGCCTCATGGAAGTGGGGGAAGGGCATAAACCTGAGGGATGAGTAGGAATTTGGCAAGGTCAGCAACTCTACAAAGCACTTCATTTTTCTTTCACCAGTGTAAGGTTCTACCCACTGTGTTTTCTTCTATTCAGTATCCCTCCAAAGATTACACTTTCTTTCATATTTGCAAGAACATGCACACTAAGTCTCTCTGGGCTCAAACTACTCCAAATCTGTCTCTGAAAGCACATCCTTTGCATGTGGAAAGCCCAGGTTCAATCCCCAGTGCCACATCGTTGTCCCCTGAGTACTATGAATTCTACCTCTGAGCAATGCTGAGTGTGGCTTAAAAACAAAAAGATCTTCCTTGTGGCTTCAAACCCTTCAATCTGTTCATCTTATACAAGTCATATTTTTAGTTCTTACTTTCATCTGATTTTTTCTCAAGAATGCTGAGGTTTCACACCAGGGATGTGGTTCAGGGTTTGACATGTGTTAGACACAAGCACTGGGGGGAAAATCCAGTGAGGGGCCAGACCCAGTTGGTAGGGCATTTCCCTTACACATGGCCTACCTGGATTCAATTCCCAGCACCCGGTCTCCTGAGCACCGCCAGGAGTAATTCCTGAGTGCAGAGCCAGGAATAACCCCTGAGCATCATCAGGTGTTACCCAAAAAAAAAAAAAAAAAAAACAGTGAGGGGTCAGAGAGATAGCATAGTAGGGAGGGAGGGCACTTGCCTTGTATGCAGCCAACTGGGGTTTAATCCCAGAAAAAAAAAATAAAACCCAGTGAGGACCTTTCAAGAGAAGGGAGAATTTCCCTTCTAGCTGGAAGTGGCCCATCGGGTCACTGGAGGGCTTTACTCAAGAAGCTCCATCCCTAGAGGGAGAGCATATTTCAGACTGCTGACTAATTGCCATTATGATTCCCCAAACTGTGGCCGATTTCCGGAGGGGCCAATTAAAATTCACCGACGTCTCGTAATTTTAATTGGCCTTGCTTCTGCTCCTCTGTAGCCCTCAACCACTGTTCGACACTGATTACAAGATCACCTCGCCGAGACTTCTACTGTTGAGAAGAGTCCTTAGGGATCATTCTGCTTGCAGACTGTTACAGACAAGTGCTCGCCTCATAGTCCTGCCAAGACAGACCCTCAAATTGTAACTGGCTAAAGAATTCTTTGTTTTTATTTTGGGCCACACCTGGTTATGCTCAGGGCTTACTCCTGGTTCTGTTCTCAAGGGTCACTCTTAGACTCCTGGAGGTGTTCAGAAGGACCATGGTGCCGGGGATCAAACCCTGGTGGGACTCATGCCAGGCAAACACCTTAACCCCTGTACTATCTCTCAAAACCAATCCCCCCTTCCCCCCGCCGTTTTTGGTTTTTTTGTGCCATGCCCCAGCTGTACTCTGGGTTTACTGCTGGCTCTGTGCTCAGGACTTACTCCTAGCCATGCTCAGGAGACCATATGGGGTGCCGGGGATTGAACCTGTGTCGGCTGTATGCCAGGCAAACGCCTTACCTGCTGTACTATCTCTCTGCAACCCCTCCACCCACATTTTTTTAAAAACTATCTGTTGAGGCCAGAGTCATGTGTGGTACATGCACAGGCTCGTGCACTCCAGAGACACCACCATCCCTTGCAAACTAAGTGACCTTGGCAGCATGTTCTGTTATGAGGGTAGATTAACGTCCGGGTGCGATTTTATGCTGCCAATGTCTGTTGCCTTCTCAACTCATCATGTGGAAAAGTGAGCAGCTGGTAGTGATTCCATTTAAATCCTTTACTTCATGGCTACAAGGTGACGGGTGCACGGTGTTCTCACACCCCCTGCAATGGGACAGTTATGCTCTTCCTCTCAACAGACAGCTTCCAATTACCCTTTCTACTGAGTACTGTCCTCTGGGGGCTTCACCTCACTTCTACAACCACAAGGTGCTTGTTCCTTTGAAAATACCTTATGACGACTTCCCCCATGTCCCAAGTTCTCCCATCCCTCAGATTCCTTTCGGGGGGGGAGAGTTTTTTTCTTTTTCTTTTTGTGTTCTGGGGCCACACTCAGTAGTGCTCAGGAATCACTCCTGGCAGAATGGAGACAGAACACAGGTCAACCGTGGGTAAGGAAAACAATGCCTTGCCTGTGTACTATTACTCTGGCACTCATATATTCCTTTAATCATTTTTTTGGCTTTTTGGGTCACACCTGGTAATCCTCAGGGGTTACTCCTGGCTCTTGACTCAGGAATTACTCCTGGCGGTGCTCAGGGACCATATGGGATGCCGCAGGTAGAACCTGGGTCAGTCACATGCAAGACAAATGCCCTCCCTGCTGTACTATCCCTCTGACACCCTTTAATCATTCTTTCATTCTTCCTGTATGTGACTTCCCATCCCTTCACTGGCCTGAGTAACCTCTGAACACATTTCAGAATTCATACTCCTGAATTCACCTCAATTCTAGACTTGTTTCTACTCTAGTACAAAACAAAAAGGCCCTCATCTTCCCTAACTGAAAGCATTCTTATTTATTAGTTCTGAGTCCAAGAGAGTGTTTGAGGGTCACTCTCAGGAGTGTTCAGGGGACCATGCAATGATGGGGCTCAAACCCAGGGCTTCTGTATGTGCTCTAGTCCCTTGATTCATATCCCTGGCCCCCAAAATATTTGTGGGTTTTTTATTGTTTTGCAACCATACCCTGAGACGCTCAAGGCTTCCTCCTGGCTCTGTGCTCGGGGAACGATATGGGCTGCCGGGGATCAAACCCAGGCAAGCTACATCCAAGGCAAATGCCCTACCTGCTGTACTATAGCTTCAGCCCTTCATGGTTGTTTTTTGTTTTTTGTTTTTTTTTTTAATAACACACCTGAGACTTTGTTAAGAACATCTCATTGTTGACCCACTCAGCTGTCACTCCAACGACCAGAGGCTGAGTCACATGACCTGAAACATCATCCTATGCTACTTACCAATTACTTCCATGAAGCAAAATACTTACTATAATTAGTCCATCATCTTAGCCTGACAAAATCATGACTCAAATTCCAGAATGCACAGGTACATATCCTCCGTATCTTAGATCTTCTCTCTCCTCTCTGAATTCAAAGTAAAAGACAGATCAAGTTACCTAGCTTCAGGCTCCCACATACGAACCCACATATTCTTTCCAATCTCTCCATCACAAAACAAAAATCATTTCAAACATATCTTCACCTGAAATTCAGCTCCTCTCTAAAACCACAATAAGCCCAAAGGAAACTATTACTTAGTGCCTAGGCCTTCGGATTCTTGAAACTAGGGTTCCTGGGGCCGGAGCAATAGAACAGTAAGGCATGTGCCTTGCATGTAGCCAACCTGGGTTCGATCCCCGGCAGGCCAGATGGTCTCCCAAATCCCCTAGAAAATTCCCTGAGCACCACCAGTTCTAGCTCAAAAACAAGCAAGCCTGAGATTTGCCCCCATTATCAACCCCTGAGCACTGCACCAGGAGTAGAGACCAGACAGTGCCAGTGTGCCCCACCGCCACTCCCTACCCCACCCCCACCCACACAGAAAAAACAACCCTTCAGAATTCCTTTAAAATTTCTCCACTCTGGGATGGATAGTATAGGAGGTAAGGCACTGAACTTGCCTGTGGCTGACCCTGGTTCAATCCTCCAATGCAAGTACTGCCAAGCAAGAGCTCTGAGCACAGAACCAGGAGGAAGCCTGAGCACCTCACGCTGTGGCCACAACTAAAACACACACATACTTTAAATTTTCCATTCTATTTCAAGAGTTATCTTTCACTTCCAGTAACATTAGCAGTGACTGCATCAAATATCTGGATACCAGAAAAGCTGAGCCAGAAAAAAGAAGTTGGATTGCTTTGTGCCACACCCAGCAGTGTTACTCCTGGCAGTGCTCCGGGGACCATATGGGATGCTGCGGATTGAAACTGGGTCAGCTGCATGCAAGGCAAGCGCCTTACCCACTGTACTATCTATCTGGCCCGAGAAGTTGGATTTAAACTTCAGAGATGGCAGAGATGTAGAAAGACTTGGGAGAGTTGCAGTTAAAGATTTAGTAAGCAAATATAATAAAAGGTGAAACAGTATGAGAGATACTGTTGACCTAGTGGTAACAGGTCAAATTCTGAAGAATTGGAATATGTAGAGATTATAATAAGATAGGGCTGGCGTGATAGCACAGTAGGTAAGGCACATGCCTTGCACATGGCCAACCCTGCCGACCTGAGTTTGATTCCTCCGCCCTTCTCGGAGAGCCCAGCAAGCTACCTAGAGTATCTCGCCAGCACGGCAAAGCCTAGCAAGCTCCCCGTGACGTCTTCGATATGCCAAGCACAGTAACAACAAGTCTCACAATGCAGACGTACTGGGCCCGCTTGAGCAAATCGATGAACAACGGGAGGACAGTGCTACATACAGTGCTACAGTGCGTAATAAGATAACCCAGTATTTCCTTCCAAAGGCCCGAAATACCATGCTAAAAAAAAAAAGTGGACTTTTTATTACAGTTGCTATTAAAAGTTACTGCCTGGAGTGGTGATTTAATGAGATTAACCTGCCAGCAGTGTATCAAACTAATTAGGAAGAAACACTAGAGAATAGCTTGTTCGTGGACATGAAGAACAACAAGGAAAAAGTTGTACTGAAAGACTCTAGACACAAATGGCAAATAGTTTACATTTCACTGGGTCTAAGATTTTAAAGTTCACCAATTACTCATGAGCTTAAAAAAAAAAGACACTGTGAAATAAACTGCAATATGTTATCATCCCAGTTTCACTGGTCTTAAAATGTTTCAAAACGTGCATTTTATAATCAGTGGCGTATAGCCCGGCTTGGGGTTTGTTTTAACACAATTGACTCAAAAGCAGGAAACCTGGCTGATTTGAAGGGTACAATTTACATCATCTGTTTATCAAGTACATAAAATCTCTCCTTACAAATTCTCCAGTACTATCATAAGAATTCAGTGAACATAACCAACCAGCAGTATTTCTTCACTCTAATAAAATAAAAGGCTTCTTTACATACCATCTTATTTTGTTATCTTTAATATAGGGGCCTCTCTTTTATTGTGTGTGGTGGCCCCACGCCCAGTAATGCTCGGGGCTTACTCCTGACTCTGCTCTCAGGACTACTCCTGGAAGTGCTCCGGGGACTGTATGGGATTGCCAGCGTTTGAACCTGGCTCGGGCACCTCAGTCCCCCTCCACCAGCACCTTCACCGGGGGTAGCCCTGAGTACCACTAGGTGTGACCCTAAAACAAACAAACAAACAAAAACACAGGATAAAGTTTAAATATATTCTTGTAGTATAGCCAAGGAGTTTCACTGCTACATTTCTGCCCAGGAGACAACATATCCACACCAAGATGCAGGCGTCTAGCGAATACTCCTGAGTTTGACTCATAGTAGCGCCAGCCTAGAAGCAACATCTCAACAACAGCGAACAGACCATCTGCCTTATCCTCACATCCAACCCACAAAACAGAACGAGCTCCAGCCACACAAGCCACAGAAAGATCCATCGCGCATTGTGACAAGAGCTGGATTCAGCAGGTGCTCACGGAGTCCCAGTCCCACCACGTGGGTTTCCCATGCCCGGGATGCAATTTTCCAACGCGAACTAGGAGCACCAGGGCTCAAGCAACTCCAGCATCCAGAGACAGTGCCCCCCTCCACAGGCCAGGACATCCTTGCCACCAACTGCCCCCTTGCCCCCACTATTCAGGCAATAAGGCCAGGACTAGAGAGAAACCCAAGGTCTCCACCGCTCTCACGTTGGGGGTCCCTCCTGGTGCAAGATCACGTCATACAACACAGGAAAGCAGGGACCTCACTGAGCACAGGTGTGTCCCAGAGGTGATCAGAGGGCGCATGTCAACAGCAAGATGAACAGATACTGAGCTGGAGGGCCTGAACAAAGGCGCGTGTGTGTCCGTGGGGCTTGGACCTGGATACAGTCCAAGGACACGTTCTGGTTCACCAGCCTAGAAGTCCTCCAAACCCCATCCTTTTCAGTTTTTAATGCCTTTTTGGGGCTTTAAAGGTAACCTCAGGACTGAGAATAATTGACGGAATGACTGGCTGCTGGTGAGTGAACTTAACCCCGCAGTCCCTCTCCCTTCCCAGGGGCCAGGGGGCCTGCAGGTTCCAGCCCTGACCGTCTCTATCCTCAAGGGCTTCCCAGAAGCCACCCTGTTACCATGAACTCAGATGTGACCAAGAGGGGTTTTTCAGAAATATCCAGACCCTTACTTGCTCTCATCGCTTGGGAAATCCAATGCCAGAAACAAGGACAAAAACCAGTTATTCAGACATAACCCATTACCATATTTTGGGGGTGAAGGCCAACCCAGATTAATCCCCAGCATCCCACTGGGACCCCCCTCCACCACCACCACCACCAGTCCCCACCAGCACTGGCCAAAAAAACAAAAAAACAGTATCACATCCTGTTTCCCCTTTCCTGTGACTTCTAGAAAGGACCGGTCTAGAAGGACAATAAGCAAAAGAGTAATTTCTGTGGTTGGAAGCAAAAGGTGGGACTGGCTGTAAATCAGCAGGAGGTAACTAGGACAGGGTGGGGACCACACAACTCTGCAAATGAGCTTTTCAAAATCAATACTCAGGGCCCAGGATGTGGCTCAGGAGGAACAAATGAATGCCTGAGATCCTAGGTGTGATTCCCAACAACTCTCTAATCAGTGACTCGGGACAGGGATGTAGCATGCACACAGATCTCGCATAAAGGTCATACAGAGGTAAAGCGCTTGCCTTGCACGCAGCCAGCCTGGGTTCAATCCCTGGCACTGCATTTGGTCCCCAAGCCCTGCCAGGAGTGATCCCTCAGCACAGAGTCAGGAATAAAATAATCCCTCCGCACTGCCAAGTGGTCCAAAAATAAAATAAAATCAGTATCACTGACTCAGAGGCCAGTACACACACACACACACACAGAGTTTGACCACTGACTCTTACACTTGTATGGACTGGATCTTAAGGGCTATAAATTCTACCTTTAAAAATGTTTTCAAAGAGGTAAAGATTTCCAAGAGGCCAGTAGGTTCTTCTCTAAGACACTGCTCAAAGTCCGTGGCTACTCCTAGTAGGACCCTCACAGCGCACCTCCCCGAGAACTTCCCTTCATCTCAGTCACCCTCAAGGAGAAGGCTTCTCCCTCTGAAGTGTACCTGTGTGCTCAGCACTAACTTCAGTCCTCTTGACGTTATACCTCCTAATAAGGGGATACATTCCTTGAAGAAAGAACCGTGCGTAATTCATCCATCTCTGCTTTACATAAAGCTGACACATAATAAGTATAACAGGAAGTTTAAAAAATCTACAGAATAAAACCCTGTCTTAACAAAGTAGCATGAAGAATGGCAAAAACCCGAACTGTTTCACACCTCTTCACAAACTATTATCTAAATCCTTTCTAATATCTAGAAAGCACTTGATTTTTTCCAGATTTTTTTATTTAATCAAGCCAATACAAAAATTATCAACTATATTTCAGTGAATAACAGTAAAATTTTGATGAATAAGTATAAAATCTGCACATCGAAAGGACAGTAGAACTTAATGAGACACAAGAAAACATGTGGCCAGAGCGATAACAGAGCAGAGAGGGCACTTGCCTGACACTTGGCCGACCGGGGTTCAATCCCTGGCACTCGATATGATTCCGCAACTTCTCCGGGAGTGATTCCTGAGCACAGAGCCAAGAGTAACCCTTGAGCACTGAAGGGTGTGCACCCCCTTGCCAAAATAAAAAGACTATACAAAGTCAAATTTCAACAAGCATAAAATTTCCAATCTAGAAGGAATGTCATATCTAAAGACGTTCTGCTCAAAATAAGGTCTCTCAGCTTCTGTGAAAGCTCTTTCATCTTGAAAAATGTCAGTCCTGCTGAATTCTCCTGACTATCACAGAACACAGATGAGACCTGGAAGTTCAGAAATGTTCCGGCAACACTACAGCTTCTCAAATGCTGGGCTTCAGGATTTGCCACTTCTTAAAAAAAAAAAAAAATTCTGAAAATTATTTGGTCTTAAATTTTCAAAGAAAGGTAAGACAACACAAATTCTTTTTGAAATCAGAATTTGAGTCAGATGGACTCTCGAAAAAATGTTTCACAAAGATGAGAGCAGAAAGGCCTCTGGGCTGAGAAGGACGAAGATGCTGACTCAAGACTTTAGACAAACAAGCTTTTAAAATGGCAAAGAAAAAGTATTGGGGATTGAAGAGCATCCACTGGTAATCTTCAGAGGGAGAAAAGATCACTGAGTTTTTTGGGTGTGTTTTTGTTTTGTTTTGTTTTTGGCTTTTTGGGTCATACCCGGCAATGCTCAGGGGTTATTCCTGGTTCTGTACTCAGGAATTACTCCTGGTAGTGCTCAGGATACCATATGGGATGACAGGGATTGAACCCAGGTTGGCCGCATGCAAGGGTGTGACCCACTGTATTATCACTCCGGCATAATCGCTGAGATTTTAACAAGTTTGATTATGAGCAAGACAGCAAGTCTGAATTACGGCGACAGTTTGAATTGATCACACACTCCTGGAATGGTAATACCCAAAGCTTGCAGCTAGCGGGGGAAAGGGTTTGCACTTGCCCTTGGACTGAGATGGGAAAATAACTAACACACCAATAGTAAACACCTGTGCTTTTATTCAGTACAGCAATAAACATCTATAACCTTTTCAGCCGTTTGTTTTCTGGCCCCACTGGTGGTGCTCAGGTCCAACCCCTAGCCGTACCGAGGGTCAAACCTGGGCCTCCTGCATGCAAACATGTACTCAGCCCGTTGAACTCTCCAGCCCCATGATCATCCATAGACTTACTGAACAGATAGAAATCATTCCAACTGGAGGCCGATCTGGTAGAGTGGGTGAGGTGCTTGCCTTGCACGCAGCCAAACCAGGTTTGATCCCCAGCATCCCATATTGTTCCCTGAACACAAACAAGAGTAATTCCTGAGCACAGAGCAAGGAGAGAGGAGAGGGAGAGGAGAGGAATCATTCCAATTGGAAGACAGAAGATTCCTCCCAAGCAAGAAAACAGTATATTGGGAGCATTTTTAACTTTTCATCCTTTAATTGCTGATCCTATAACCAAGCCCAGACAAGGTTGAGAGGAACCTCTCTGCTTCACAGATATTATCTCCTGGAATCTTCACAAGAGTTCTGTGAGGCATGTTAGAGATGAAAAGATGTAGACACAGAAGAGCAAAGTGAACTAAAACAAGGCCCAGCACAAGCGGCGGCGCTTCCTCCGACACTGCCCCGCTCCCCAGGCCCGTCTAGCTAAGGCGCTAAGTGCCAGTTAATTAATCACAGGACACCTGACTGCAGATGACTCCGTTTCTCCAGGAAGAGCTGCTAAGTGGGGGCTAGAGAGATACTAGGGCACCTACCTTATATGCAGCCAACCCAGGTGTGATCCCCAATACCACCTATGGTTCCCTGAACTCCTCCAGGAGTGATCCTTGTACACAGCTGGGTGTGGCCCCAAAGAAAAAAAACAGCTATCCTAGTTAAGTGTTGTTTTTTGTTTGTTTTGTTGTTTTTTTTTTTTTGGGGGGGGTGGAATGCCTGGTGATCCTGAGGGATACTCCTGGTTCTGCACTCAATCACTCCTGAAGGTACTCTGGGGATCCTGTGGGATGCTGGGTCAGTGAACTCAGGTCAGCTGCATGCAAGGCAAGCACCATACTCACTGTACTATAGCTCTGGGCCCCCAAGTTACCTGTTTTTATAAGTTTCAATATTACTCTATTTGGGGCATAAATTACATTTCAGTGCAGTTGGTAGACTGTAAACTCCTTGAGGAGAGGCTGAATAATTTGTAGGGTTTTCCTTTTTTTTTTAATTTTTACTTACTTGTTTTTATTGGGGGAGGGAGACTGGGGCGACACTCTGCAGTGCTCTGTGCTCAAGGATCACTTTTGGTGGGCTGGTGTCGAACCCAAGTCTGCCATGTGCATGGCAAGCACCCTACCCACTGTACTATCTCTCCAGTTCCTATTATTAGGGCTGGAGCGATAGCACAGCAGTAGGGCGTTCGCCTTATAAGCGGCCAACATGGCCAACCCGAGTTCGATTCCTCTGCCCCTCTCGGAGAGCCCGGCAAGCTACCGAGAGTATTCGATATGCCAGACACAGTAACAACAAAGTCTCCAATGGAGACGTTACTGGGCCCGCTCGAGCAAATCGACGATCAACGGGAGGGCCTTTACCTTTTATATTTTTAAAATAAATAAACAATAAACAACTCTGAAGTTCATTAACTGCCTAAAGGACTGTCTCCAAATATTTGCCTCTTTCCTTCACTTATCCTGAAGTGAAGCATCTGTACAATGGTGTGTTTGCTCCACTTCTAAGAGACAATTAAAAGAGTATGATTCCATGATCCCAAAATAAAAAGCTTCTTTTGCATTTCCACATGAGAAGAGAAGAGAAGAGAAGAGAAGAGAAGAGAAGAGAAGAGAAGAGAAGAGAAGAGAAGAGAAGAGAAGAGGATTGCTACAATAATAATGAGATTGCCCGGGAACAATTGGTCTTGAATCACAGTTGATTTCTGTCATCAGGTTCTAATTAAGAACGGCAGATAGAGCAGATGGAGAACAGCTTTAATCTTCATGCTAAGTTGATCCTACTCTGGTGAAAACACAGAAAAATTGTTTGGACAAGCCAACTGAACAAACACGATATTGGATGTCTGAGGAGAGTCATTCTCCGAGAGTCTTCTTTCCACTAGATGGCTATCTGAAGCTTACCCAGAGCGTGGGCAAAGGGACAGGATCACTAAACGTTACTGTGCATTCCAGCTGGGCCAAGGACGGGGCTGGGAATAAGGGGAGGAGGGCACAGGTGGGAGGGGGTCACCAAGGACAGGGGTTTTTCCATTGTAAAGGGCTTCCCCTTTTGGAACTGCTTGGTCCTCTTCCCCTGTCACTTGCTCCCATCATGGACTACGCAATGCAGAAGTATTTTTGTACAACAGATGAAATTGTGCCAAAGTTATCAAAGAAGTTTAGAGTTCCCTTAAACCAATTTGCCATTTGATTTCAGATGCCGGCTCTCAGGACTTCACTTGGCCATCTCAATGTGGAAAAATACCTACATGAATGATTTCATTGTTTATGAATGGCTCTAAGATAAAGAGAAGCATCAATTATTAACGGCTACCCAAGAACTTTTCCATTAAGTATAATGTGTTATGATCCATATAGCAAAACTCTGGCCATCTGAAATGAAGCACTTAGAGTCATTTGTTCAGAATCATTATTTTATACCAATTTTTTTTTCATTTCTTTCTAATGACAGATAAAAGCTCATTGAAAAAAATTTCCAAAAACTTAAGAACATATTCATTTTTCTCTAGTCTTTTAAAAAAAAACTTTCAGAGTTGGTAATATAGGTCAAGGACAGAGCACTCACTTGCATCTGTGAAGTCCTGGGTTTCACAGCCCCAGACCACAACAAATAAAATTACAGTTTCAGTGCAAAATTGGCACAATACTGTAATAATGTACATATTGTAAGAATTTCCCCATATTTTATGCTTTGACAGCATCGTTTTAATAGCTAAATAGTATTTTGTCATTTATATTTATTTTCCTAGATATCTGAATTATTTTCAATAGACGTTACTGGTGCCCTCTCGAGAATATTGATGAATAACAGGAGGTCAGTGCTACAGTGCTACTTTTCTGGTATGAATAATACTTTGATCAACATCTGAGCATACTTCCATGTCTGACCTTGACCATAATACCTCAACATGGATGACTAGAATAATTCCAAGAACTTCAAATGATGACTTGATTACTTTACATTTAGGCTCTAAAAATAATGTAAAAGTTCTAGTTTTACAGAAAAGAAACCTTTTGTTAATGTTTTATCTGCTAAAATGTAACTACTTCTTGACTAGAGAGATAGCTCATATACCTGAAGCACAGGGGTTTGGGGTCTTTTTGGGGGGGGGGGTGCTATTGTATGAGGGAGGAGCATTGGGCCATTCCTGGCAGTGTTCAGGGCTTGCTCCTGGCTCTGCCCTCAGCAGTTACTCCTGGCAGTGCTCAAGGGATCATATGGGATGCTGGGTATCGAACTGGGTCAGCCGTTTTCACGTAAATGCCCTCCGTGCTGTACTATGGCTCCCTGCAGCACAGGTTTTGCATTTGAGTGGTCCACCCCGTGGTCCTCTAAGTAACTGCCAGAAGTGACCACAACTGAAGAAGTCCCTGGGACTATCAGGCATAAATAAAATAAAACAGTGAATAATTCTTTCCTAGGACATATTCAAGTGAAAGTCTAAAGACATAGACTAGGCATTGCCATAAATACACTTAATCCTGAGTATAAGTAAATACTATTTCTTTTCATATCCCCAGCTTCTAATCAATTGAAGAGATTCCCTGGCTCCTCATGAGCAAGTATTTATTTATTTAATCATGAACTATAAATCAATTCAAAGAGAAGATTCAAATGAGCAATAAAGCTCCACAGCATGGAAATATTATTGGGTAAAGATTAAACAAAAGGGAGATTGGAAATCCAACCACCAGTTGAAGAGCCAACAACCATCTGCCAGTGTAGAAAGACTGAAAATCACTGGTTTACCACCATGACTGTAACTGCTGGTTCACGGACCAGTATGTAGGGCTGGTGTTGATCCATAAGTATGAAAAAGTTGAAGGATGCTGCTCTAATCCATCGGGGAATGTCTCTGTGTAGCCATTTAAAATTATGGAGAGGGGCAGGAGTGATAGCACAGCAGGATAGGACATTTGCCTTGCATGCGGCCGACCCGGGTTCAATTCCCAGCATCCCATATGGTCCCCTGAGCACCGCCAGGAGTGACTCCTGAGTGCAGAGCCAGGAGTAATCCCTGTGCATCACTAGGTGTGACCTAAAAAAGCAAAAAAATTAATTAATTAAGTAAAATAAAATTATGGAGAGATAGTACAATGGGTAAGGTGTCTGCCTTGCATATGACAGACCCAGTTTCAAGCTCCAGTACCCTATATGGTCAGGAGTGACCCTTGAGCACAGAGCCAGGACTAAACTCTGAGCACCACTGGGTGTGACCCAAAACACAAAACAAAATTATATTGATGAACTTGGGAGATGTCTCAAAGGGCTGGCGCTCACACGCTGCATGCTGGAGCCCCTGGTTTGATCCCTAGCACCCCACAGTCTCACTCTCTGGGAGTAGCTCCTGAGCACCATATCAGGGAATAGATCTGCACACCTATGGGCATGAACAACCCCCCGCCCCCAAAAAAGGAAATTCAAAGTTATACCTGATTTTATTTATTTACTTTTGTGTTTTGGGCCAGGCCAGGCAATGCTAACAGGTTACTCCCAGCTCTGCACTCAGGAGTCACTCTCTCCTGGCAATGCTACGTGACTGCATGGGTAAGGGGATAAAACCTGGGTCTGCCCTGTGCAAGGCTGATGCCCTACCCGCTGGACTATTGCTCTGGCCCAAAAGTCATGCCAAATTTTAAGACTAACTTTAAATGGGGCAGAAGGAAAAATATGATAGTATAATGTCAATAATTTCAACAAGATGAAACAATGCTGGACTCACATGTGAGTGGTCCTTGGTTCAATTCTTGGCTCTACAGAAAAGGAAAAACAAACGAACACTGTCCTCCCATTGTTCATCGATTTGCTCGAGTGAGCGCAGTAACGTCTCCATTTTTTTTTTTGAGATTTATTGTTACTGTGTTTGGCATATTGAATACGTCACGGGTAGCTCGCCAGTCTTTGCCATGCGGGTGAGATACTCTCGGTAGCTTGCCGGGCTCTCCAAGAGGGTCAGAGGAATCAAATCCGGCTTGGCCGGGCTGGCTATGCACAATGCAAACGCCCTATCACTGTGCTATCACTCCAGCCCCCAGTGGGGATGTGCAGAGGGCACAGCTCCCAACAGCATACGCAGCACAGCTGGCCACGGGCAATGACACGGTCAAGCATCCACCCAGTTTTCAGGAAGATGCAAGTAAAAGGTCAGGATGTCTGTGCCATTGCTGTCTGCAGTATGAGGGAGCAAGCCTGGGGTCTTACTCATGCAAGGAATGTGCCCTGCCACAGAGTCACAGCACGGCCCACACCATGCTGGGCACCGGGCAGACCTCTCATGTGAATACATTTCATTTAGGCCTCTCAACTCGACCAGATCTGACTACACTTTCTGCTCTAAAGATGAGGTTGCAGAGATAGCTCCTGGCACTGGAACACTTACCTTGTATGCAGGAGGCCTGGGTTTGATTCCTGGGCAGCAGCGACCCCAGAGTACTAAGCCTGGAATAGACCCTGAGCACTGATGGGTGTTCCCACCTGCCCCCCCCTCCCCGCCCACCACCACCAAAAAAATGAAGACATGGAGGCTTACAGATAAGCTCTGGTAACTTGTCCAGGTTTGTTCAGACATGAAGCAGAGGAGTCAAGACTCAGTCTGATGTCTAATGCCATTCCTCTGGCTGGTTACTGAGATGAGATATGCTTCGTTAGTAATCAGGCTGCAAATGGAAACCACATCAAATACTGCAGATAGCTTCCAGATGCAAACTGCAGTTATCTGGGTTACAAACACAGTTCCACTGACTCCCAGAGAAAGCCTGAGAATCTCTCCTGAACAGAAGCAATGCTGGGTTCACTGTTTATATGCAATTATATTGGTAAAATGGGCATTTTATTATCGCAGAATAAAATGATCTTACTCATTCACTGGAAATAGTTCCCCAAATAACCATTTCCACCTCTAAAATCACACACTGAATTCTAGTTATCATTGAAAAGGGTCTGGGTTGGGGATTTGACTCGACAGTAAAGCACTTGCCTTGCATGTGTGAGGTCCTGGGTTGGATCCTCAACACCAGGGGGAAAACGGGGAAGGTGTTAAAGCACTCGTCTGAAATACCAGTCACAAACCAAAGCACAAAGCCTACTTTGGATTTGGAATATTTGGGGGGTGGGGGGCAGGGGTGGAGGCCACAGCCAGCTATGCTCAGGGGTTCCTCCTGGCTCTGCACTCAGGAATTACTTCTGATGGTGCTCAGGGAATGATAATGGACACTGGGGATCAAACCCAGGCCAGTGGCATGCAAGGCAAGTGCCCCCAACTGTACTATGGCTCTGACTCTGAGGCTGCTTTATTTTTCATCTATTTTAGTAAGTAAGTAAAAGTAAGTAAAGGCCCTCCCGCTGATCATCGATTTGCTCGAGCGGGCCCAGTAACGTCTCCATTTTGACACTTGTTGTTACTGTGTTTGGCATATCGAATATGATACGGGGAGCTTGCCAGGCTCTGCCATGCGGACGAGCTACTCTCAGTAGCTTGCCGGGCTCTCCAAGAGGGGCGGAGGAATCGAACTCGGGTCGGCCATGTTGGCTGCATGCAAGGCAAACGCCCTACCGCTGTGCTATCACTCCAGCCCATCTATTTTAAATTTTTATTTATTTTTGCTTTGAGGCCACTCCCACTCTGTCACCAGGAGTTGCTCCCAGCAAGTGGTCAAGGGACCATAAAGTGCTGGGGATTGAATACAGGTCTCCTGCATGCAAAGCACATGGGCCCACAAAGTCCAGTTGTAAAACTGCACATATATTATTGCTGGAATTCAGCTGGATCATTTGTTTGTTGTATTTGAGCCATACCTGACAGAACTCAGGGTCTATTCTCAGGTCCATGCTTGACGGTCACTCCTGTTAGTGCTCAGGGCACCTTTTATAAGACAGACTCTCTACCACGAAGTCACATCCCTGGGCCCAGGGAACAGTTTTCAAATGGGCCATGCCAGAGTCAGGGAGATAGTTCAAAGGGCTAAATGACATTCATTCCCAGAAATCTGAGTCCCCTGAGCCCCACAGAATAGGGCCCCAAAATATTTTTTTAAAGAAAACAAGGCCATCCCATCAAACCATACAACTTCAAGTTATGGTTGCTTTAATTTCTTGCTTTCTACACAATATTGCTTTTTGAAACTAATAGTAAAGTAGAATATTCAACCAGATAATGCAGAAGAAAGATGAAAAGAAGACTTTTTAAAATATGACACAATTCAATACTTCCTACTTTCTCTCCTATAGAAAATCCTATTTAGTATTACAGCTGAGACTGTCGCAAGTGTAAGAACTTACTACAGAAAAGAAAAAAAATCATGCCAAAGTGAACAGTCCAACAGTTTAAAATGCCAGGTCAAGGGGCGTTCAGGGCGTTCAGGAGATAACACCAAGGACGAGTGCTCAAGCTTTGCATGCAGGAAGCCCAGATTTGATGCTCAGCATCGCATGACCCACTAGCATGACCAAGAGTCACTCCAGCAGTGCAGCAGGAGTAGCCCCAGAGCATCACAGGATGCGCCCATCTCTCAGATGTGGGATATAAAGACACATAGGAGGGGAGCAACAAATGACCAAAGGCAACGGAACCTGAGAACTGAACTAGAGAACTGAGCTTCATGGCTGAGGCGGGAAAGGGGCTTCAGTGGGGGACCCTGAAACAATGGTGGAGGGAAAGGGAGCCTCTGGGTATGGGGGTGTGGGACTGTGGGCTGGAATCCTGGAGGTATGAAATCCTATACTGGAAGTCACAGTGACTAAAATGTTCGGGCTTTTTTTTTAAAGTATCTCTCCAATATTTTTTTCTTTTTGTTTTCTGTGTGTGTTTTTATGATACCTGGCGGTGCTCAGGGGCAATATGGATGCTGAGGATGAAGCCAGGGTCACTGCGTACAAGGCAAGTGCCCGACCCACTATACTATCTCTCTAGCCCCTTCCTCCAATCATTTTAAAAAGACAGGTTAATTGCTATATGGAACCTTAAAGTATATCAAAACTGAAAGAGAGAAATCAGTCCATGCCTTTAAATGATGATTTTCTTCTATTAGTGCTTAATTCCAAGGACCTAATGTATGAAACCCAAACCTAAATATACTATCAAAAGCTATGTTTAATGACCAAAAAAGTCATGCTCAGAAGGAAAGCCCACCAACCTGAAAAAAAATATTTTGATTCTCAATATCAGTACTGTGATTGCTCATAACAGTTACTTGAAAAATGTAAATATATATTTACCTGATACATAAAATTCAAATAGCTCATCCTCTTGAAACCAGAGAGATAATACAGAGAGTAAGTTGCTTGCTTTGCATGTGGTCAACCTGGGTTCGATCCCCAGCAGCCCATATGGGACCCCATTCCTGCCAAGAGTGACTGCTGAGTGCAGAGCCAGGAGTAAATTCTGAGCACCATCGGGTGTGGCCCCCAAACAAAGAACAGAAAATTACTCATCCACTCAAAGACGTTCACTACCAGGGGACCAGGAAGATAGTTCAAAGAGCCGAACTGCATGCTGGGTTCCATCCTGGGCACCCCAGGGTCCCCTGAGCACAGGTAGGTGTGGCACAAACATTTAAAGCTTAAAAAAAACAAAAACTTTTCTTTCTAGACCAGCTTTCCTTTCCAGTACACCCTCCCTTGCCTTCTCTGCCCACACTCAACCCTCGAAAGGAAACCGTGTCTCCGACCATCTCTAGCTGTGGAATCTTACTCATCTTTCAGGTCCTCTTCAAAAGCTGAAGAGCTCCTTGAAAAGTCTCACCCCAGAGTGATCGATCTCAAAGCCCAGATCACCCGACAACTCTATCAACGCCCTTCTGCTCTGCCGGGCCAGTGCAGAAAATCCCTGGGCATAGAGGGTGCCCAGGCCGCCCCGCCCAGGCGTCTGGGCTCCGTGCACTCTCTGTAATGGACGTCTGGGGCACAGCAAAGACTGAACTGCAGGCGGGCCCAACCTGTCTTATAAATATTCATCACTGATTTATGAACTTATAAAAACCAAACTGCTACCAAACAAAATTCCACATGCAGAGGAACAGTGGTTAAGTGTCTCAAGGCAATTTGAGATTCAACTCCCGCTCGGCCACTTATTCACAGAGTAAACTTGAGCAGTTGCTTTGGCCTTTCTGAGCTTCAGTTTCCTGACTCGTGAAGAAGGAATAATAACGTGTGTTTCATTGGGCTGTTGTAAGGTGGAATTAAATAGCAGAGGGCCTGGGGTATGGTAAAATACTCAATAAATGGAACTAAGGTGACTATTTCATAAATACCCTTCTTGCTCAATAAGATTTAAGCAACAGTCTAAATAAAACATGAAACCAGCATTAAAAAATTTTTTTTCATCTTTTTATTACCCCATAACTCTTCCCTCAGAAATCACTGTCCTTCACTATCCTTGAAGTTCCACAATCTAACAATTCCACAAATCTTGTGGGATACTGGCATTTTATAGTCCAGTAATTGAATGGTCTCTTCAACACATAACAAAGTCACATTTTCTCCTTTGCACTCTTCTGTTGGAAATAATTCTAAGTTTCCCTATAATATACCAACTGGCTTACAAGGTCATCACTAACATCTGGAACTCTTACCAACCCTGTTAAGCAGCCCCCGTGTGCTTTTAGCCCAGAACCTCAAGGTCTTCTGCTCCAGAAGGAGAGCTACTAGTTAGAGACTCGCATTCAAACATCAGAGAGCCTTCCAGTACACGGGCTTCTCCAGGTGGGCATAAAATACCAACGTTCCCCATCAACCTCCACCCAACCCCGACCCCAACCCTGTCCTCCTCACCAGCTGCACTGATAAATTCCAACAACTTGATCTGGAAGAGTACTCCTTGAACATGTTTTTAAAAGAATGTTAAAATTAGAGTCTAAAACATTTAGACAAATCACCACAAAACACAAAGCAAAATTTGACAAGGTGTTACTTTTTAAAAAAAATATTTTTCTTTAAATGAATCACCATGAATTACAAAGTTATTCTGGACTTAGTTTCAGGCATACAGTGTTCCAACAACAATCCTTTCACCGGGACCCACTTCCCTCCAATGCCCCCAGTTTCCCTCCTGCCCCGAGCCTGCCACTATGGCAGGAACTTTTTTCTTCTTTTTTTTCCTTCTTCAATCCCCCTGTGTAGACACTGTGGCTTACCATACTGTTACTGACAGGCTACCAAGCATGCGTGCCACCTTACCTCCTTTCAGGACCTAGTCCTGGTCCAGAGGGACCATCTCCCTCTGCCATTGTCAAAGTGGTCCTTTCCCTAACCCATCCCACCCCGCACCCCCTCCCCACAGCGGCAGCTTCCTACTAAGGACAGTCCTCCAGCTCGTCACTTCTAATGCCTTTGGGCTACAGTTATTGCCCAACTATGTTTCTTTATATCCCGTATGGGAGTGAGTTCATTCTCTGTCTGTTCCTCTAGTTGTCACTTTTGAAGGCATGTAAGCAAACTCAAGTTCACAGAATGCTAAAAGAAATAAGAAATAACTTCCCATTGGAGAAACTAAAGAAGTTTGGGAGGAGAGCAGTATTTCACTTAAAGAGACATATTTCGAACACAGTGTCAGTAAAACAAACTGGGGACTTTCATGATTCTTGCCTCATAATCATTTAATTAAAAAGTTAAAATCTCCCTTTAAAATTATGATTATTTCTTTTTAATATTCTAATTAAGCCCCCAATCAGTTTCCAAGAACATTATAATAGCCAAGGACAAATAATAACATTCTGGGGAAAAAAAAACATTAATGCCATATGTTATTTATTTATTTATTTTGCTTTTTGGGTCACACCTGGCGATGCACAGGAGTTACTCCTGGCTCTGTACTCATGAGTTACTCCTGGCGGTGCTCAGGGGACCTTATGGAATGCTGGGAATCGAACCTGGGTCGGCTGCATGCAAGGCAAACGCTCTACCTGCTGTGCTATCACTTCAGCCCCTTAAATATTTTTTTTAAGTGCACAGTTAGTGGGGGGAGTGGGCTGTGTTGAGAGCCAGTTTCCTAGCACATGGTCAACCCCAGTCCTATCCCTGTCACTGCATATGGTCCCCCAAGCACCACCAGGGATAATCCGTGAGCACACAGCCAGGAGTAAGCCCTGAGCACAGTCCAGTGTGGTCCAAAAACAAAACAAAACAAAACAAACTTTAAAATTAAAGAGTTCCAAGTACAGGCTGGGAGCAGGGAGGGAACTCAAACAGCAGGCTGGCACGCCTGGCACGGGTCTCTGTGGGCCCTGCATCTCATCCCCAGTACCTCAAGGCTCTTACAGCAGCAGGCAGAGCCTGGGCCCAAGCAGCACCATGTCACCCAGCCCACAGTGCACCCACCACCCCATCTGGCAGAAAAAAATCCCCAGCCCCACCAGGGGTGGGCCCACCATCTCTGGTAGGGCCAGACCAACATCACCGCCTCAGGCCCTTGCACTGAGCAAAAGGCCAAGATGGCTGAGAAGAGCTAGGGAGGCCCCTGGACCTCCTGAGCGCTGATTTTTGGGGGTTCCATCCCCCCAATATATGGTAAGAATATTTTCTTTCTTTCTTTTATTTTTTTTGTTTTTGTCTTTGTTTCGTTTTGGGTCACACCTAGCAATGCTCAGGGGTCACTCCTGGCTCTGCACTCAGGAATTACCCCTGCCGGTGCTCAGGGGACCATATGGGATGCTGGGAATCGAACCTGGGTCAGCCACGTGCAAGGCAAACGCCCTACCCACTATGCCACTGCTCCAGCCCCCCTTTCTTTCTGTTTTAAATTTAAAGCTCCACCTGGCATTACCTGGCCCCTCCACACACTGCTCACGCCCCTGCTCTCAGTTTCCCGCGTGGAAGCTGGTACTTTCTTGCAGATGCTGCCCCAAGCATGCCAGGCACAGACACTTTCAATTCTCCAAAGGTCCATCCGTGCTGAGTAGAATTGGTAAATCCTGCTGGAAGGGCCTGGGAGAGGTCCTGGTGCACTCAAGGTCACCCCTCAGGCCAACACACAGGCAATTTCTTTGGGTACCAGCCACAGTCACCAGTTTCCCTGCTGAGACCAGGTACTTCCCACCACCGAATATTGCATCTCCCAGGAACAGTCTGTTGTCCAGACCCAAATTCCTGCCCTTCCCTCACCTTCTACCTGACACAGCTCTCTTGGCACCAAACCGTTCTCCTCCAGCACGACCCACGCTGGGAGTTTATCTGTGCAATTATCCGATTCATGCCTCTCCCCTACCCACCCACTCTCTCAACCCAAAAGAAGAGCAGCAGAAATAACAGGAGTCTTTCTCACCTAGGAGAAAAAGGAACCTCTCAAAACCCCATCCTAGGAAATGATGAGGAATGTCTACTTGTGTGTTTTTCATGCTTTTCTACATTTTTCCTTCATAAGCATTTCCAAGTAACTTTTTGAGAGTCTAGCCAGTATCCAAAAATCATCCCAATGTGAAACTCAAAGAACAAATACGTTTTTCCTAAAACACAGAAACAAAGGCATTGAAACATCAAAAGCGTTCGCCTGCCTAGACTTATTCAGAGCTTTAGAACACTGTGAAACACGGCTATTAAATACGAAGCTCAACCTTTTATAGGTTTATTTTAAAAACCCAGGAAACTATCAGAGAATTATAGTATCTATGAAGCAGTAGGAAAACTATTAAAACATATGCCAGAGAAAGGATTAAAAAGCATATGACTGCGGGGCGTTTATGGCAACAGGTTAGGAGCCATCAACTCATTCAGAGGAAGCGGTACTTATTTATACAAAAGAAAACTCAGTTCTTAGGGGCCAGAGAGTTAGAACACTGGGTAGGGTGTTGGCCTTGCACACAGCCGACCCAGATTCAATTCCCGGCATCCCGTACGGTTCCCCCAAGCACCACCAAGAATAATTCCTGAGTGCAGAGCCAAGAGAAACCCCTGAGCATTGCTGGGTATGGCCCAATATACAAACAAAAAGTCAGTTGTTTCCTAATGGTCAGTTCTTGCCTCACGTTTCCTAATTTACCATGATTCACTGTGAGCAAAAAAGTTATGTCGCTGAGTGGAGAATCATTCAAATTACAAGAAACGTAAGTTAAAGAAGAATTACAGAATAATAGATTTTAAACGCATTCATTTTTGTTCTTTCTCAGATCACAGTACTGCGTTCTCCAAGGTGGCACCTTAGTCTGTGCAGACCTGTCACCTTACTGGAAAAGAAACAGCTAGACAGTAAGAAGCACAGGGCTGGGGAGATAATACAGTGGGTCAGGCACTTTCCTAGAATGTATCTGACCTACGTTTGATCCCCTGCACCCCATAAGGTGTCCCAAGAACTGCCCGGAGTAAGTCTACAAGTGCAAAGCCAGTAGTAACCCTTGAGCACTGCTGGGTATGGTCCCCTCCAAAAAAACTTAAACATTCAAGTCCCACACATGACCCTTTCTCCATGAAGCTTAAACTCTTTCCTGGTTTAAGCCAGAATAGTTAAGTAGGGGGCAGAGAGATAGTACAGTGAGGGCGGGCACTTGCTCTGCATGGGACCAACCTGGATTCGATTCCTGACATCCCCCATATGATCCGCCAAGCCGCATTTGGAGTGAACTCTGAGCACAGAGTCAGGAGTAATCCCTGAGCACTGCCTGGTGTAGGGCCAAAACAAAACAAAAGGAATTAATCCTTTAAGGCTACGAAAAGCACTGAAAATTCAGGATCGAAGCTGGAATGCCTCAGAAGTTTTATTTCTCTTTTTTGTTTGTGTTATATGGGGGCCACACTCAGCAGAACTCAGGTGGTGTGGGGAGCTGGGAATCAAACCAGGCTCTCACACATGCAACAAAAGTGCTCTACCACTTAGCCACCTCCTCAGCCCCTCAGAGGTTTTAACAGTGGTTTAACAGTGTCATCTGAACCTGAAAACCTGGAGGAGTTTTGTACAGAGGAGCTGTACAAACTGTGAAGAACAGATCTTTAAAAATAAATAAATACTTGGGGGTAGGAAACCAAGGAGAGAGATGAAAGGGTTGGCTCACACGCCCCTGCCCCAGCCTGGCACTGCCTGGTAAAACCCCAGCACGTCCACATCTACACTGCACCACGTGCTCGGGCAGAGCATCAGACCTGCGCAGTCAGGCCAAGCAGAGCCAGGAGAGGGCCCAGGTCCCTGAGCATTAGTGTGAAACTCCCCCAAAATCATGTGAAACAAAGTTTTAAAACCTTGGGCTAGAACAATAGCTACCACTACAAATGCTACAGAGTCATCCAGGATAGAAACGGTCCCAATGTGGGGCTAGAGTGATAGCACAGTGAGGATGGCGTTTGTCTTGCACGCAGCCAACATGGGTTCAATCCCCGGCATCCCATATGGTCCCCTGAACACCGCCAGGAGTAATTCCTGAGCACAGAGACAGGAGTAAGCCCTGAGCATCGCCAGGTGTGACCGAAAAAGAAAAAAGAAAAAGAAAAAGAAAACTGTCCCAATGAAGAGATTTTATGGCCACACCGCTGTTCAACTGGTAACACTCAATGTACCTCGGGCACCCTACAAGCCAAACAGAAAAGACCCAGGACAGCAGTCAATATACAGAAAGAACCATCAGTGGGCACTATAGATGTAGAGCAAAGAACCGCAGGAGTCCATTGAATCAGCCACTCACATTCTCCCAAACACAACTTCCCTGGGTTCTGTGCCTTTCCCAATACTGCTCCCCCCACTGCAATGCCTGTTTCTTTACCCTGATCTCTGACCTCCTTCAAGATTGCCTAAGATCACCATCTTTCACAGCTAAAGCACCTCCATGGAATTTCCTTCAGTACAAATGAACTGTTTGCTGATATCTATAGCCAGCACTTTCGCCCCTATGCTCCTGGAGAATTCACATGATATATAAAATAACTTTCAATTTTCTCCACTTGCCTTACACACTACAGATCAATTTTGCTCTGTTTTGTTTTGATGGGGAGCACATCCGGGGGCACTCAGGGCTTATTCCTGGCTCCACACTCAGGAATTACTCCTGGTCTGCTCAGGGACCCATAGTGGATGACAGGGGTCCAACTCAGGTCACCTGCATCCCAGGCAAATGCCCGTTGTCCTATCGCTCTAGTCCCATAGATCAAATATGTTATGAATGCTATCAGAACTGGGGGGACTGAGAAAGGGGTCTGAGTCTCAACCAGGCTTTACTGTAAAGCAAGAAACAGCCACAGAGTTTAAAGGGTTTCTCTGAAAACCAAAGAGTGATCAAACACCTCTAGGTGGCAAGATCAGAGGTGGACAGAGAAAACTACTGATCTGGAGGAGTTCAAATGCCACCAGAGGAGCCTCAAAATGTAAACAACAGTGACCCGAGGAAAGGAAAAGACCCCCATGGTGGTACAGGAGTTCTAAGTAGGGCCCCACAGTAACAAAAATGATGCAAGGGCATCATCTAACTCAGTCTAACAGCAGGGAGACACAGACCGCCTTGGCAGAACTCAGCTCAGCTCCTGTAACGATGAACCAAAAATAGAAGAGAAGTAAAGGAAAGGCTTCTTAACACTGGTCTTGGTAGTGGTTTTCTTCGGAATTGGTACCAAAAGCACAGGCATCAACACCAAAAATAACTAAGTGGTACTACATCGAACTCAAAAGCTTCTGCACAGCAAACAACCAACAAAATGGAAAAGCAGCCTATGGAACAGGAACCATTCTTGCAAATCATAATATCTGATAAGCCACCATCAAAAGCATGCAATGCATTCATAAATTCAATAGCAAAACAAACCCCCAAAACCCTCTGTAAGCGAATAATCAACAAATTTTTCATTTAAAAAAATTCAACTTCTTTAGGGTACTTGAGGATCACTCAGAGCACGAGGTAGTGTTGGAGAGAGAACCCACCAGGATTCCCATACGCTAAGTATGTGTTCCCATCCTTTGAGCCCTCTCCTCGGCTCTAAGAGGGAAAAAAACAAACTCAATTAGAAAAGTGGAAGAAAGACCTGAATGGAATTTTTCCAAAGATACTTACATGCCAATAGACATATAAAAAGATGTTCAATATCTCCACCAACAGGAAAATGCCACAGTCAAAACCACAATCAGTATCATCTTACAGCTGTTAGGACAATTATTAATAAATATTCCAAAGAGGGGCCAGAGAGGTCAGAGAGATAGCAGAGTGGGGAGGGTACTTGCCCATGTTCAGTCCCCAGCATTGAATATCTGGACCCCCAAGCTCTGCCAAGTAAGCCCTAAACAATGCCGGACATGGCCCAAGAAATAAAAACAAAAGAGAAGAAATATTGGGGGGCAGAAGTCTATTAGTGGTAGAGTTCATGCTTTGCTATCCTGAGACCCTGAGTTCAATTACTGATGTCCCCACTTCAAAACATGAAAAAGACTAAAGAAGTCACAAGTGTTGGTGAGAGAATCAACATGAACTACCAGTGGAGACGTAAACCGGTACAGCTGTTATGAAAAATAACACGTAAGTTTCTCAAAAAAACTAAAAACAGAACTATCATATTATTCAACAATCCCACTTCTGGGTATTTATCCAAAGGAAATAAAAGTATGGTGTTGAAGGAATATCTTCACACGTCTGCTCACTGCAGCATTATTCCAAGTAGCCAAGCTGTGGAAACTATTTAAAGAGCCTGTGGATGGATGGATACAGACAGACAGATATATCTTACAAAGCCATTAAAAAAAAAAGGGCAGCGGCTGCATACCTCAGGTTTGATCCTCAGCACTGCATGATTTCCCAAGCACTGAGTCTAAGGGATACCCCAAGAACTGCAGGATGGAACAGAGGGAAGAAGGAAGGAAGGGAGGGAGGGAGGGAGGGAGGGAGGGAGGTCTCTCACATGAGAGACCCTGGATTTGATCACCAGTATCATACACCCACACCCACACCCAGAAATCCTGCCACTCTCAACAATACAGAGAACATAAAAGACATTGTTCTAAGTAAAATAAGCAGATATACAGAGAAATATGGTGTGATTTCATGTACATTGAAATTCCTAGTAAGAGAAGATGAAATGGTGGTTACCTGAGGCTCGGGGAAAGAGCAAAGTGGAGGCGCTGATCAAAGACAACACTCTCAGAAGCCAGAGCCGTAGCACAGCAGGTAGAGCATTTGGCTTGCACATGGTCAACCCAGGTTTGATCCCCAACATCCCATATAGTCCCCAGAGCCCGCCCTGAGTACCACCAGGTGTGCCACCCCCCCAAAAAGGAAAAAAGCAGTATATATCTATATGTGTGTGTATGTGTGTGTGTGTGTGTGTGTGTGTAAGACAAATAGTTTCTAGAATTGTTGTTTTGTTTTCTTCACTGCCTTAGGGGCAAGTGAGAAGCTTGGAGAGTCAGAGATTGTAATTTTTTTTTCATAAGACAAGTTGTTTATTCTTTTTAAAAAATCTTACTAGATTGTATTACAAGCTACTAAAGGTTAAGAGAACCTAAATACACTTATATTGTTTTAATGTTTAATCTATTTTGTAGCACTACTGGCTCTGCACTCAGGAATTACGCCTGGCGTTGCTCAGGGGACCATATGGGACGCTGGGAATCGAACCCCGGTCGGCCACATGCAAGGCAAACGCCCTACCCGCTGTGCTATCGCTCCAGCCCCCTATTAGTGTAGCACTAATAGGTTTAAAGGCTGGAGCGATAGCACAGCGGGTAGGGCGTTCGCCTTACAAGCAGCCAACATGGCCGACCCGAGTTCGATTCCTCCGCCCCTCTCGGAGAGCCCGGCAAGCTACCGAGAGTATTCGATATGCCAGACACAGTAACAACAAAGTCTCCAATGGAGACGTTACTGGGCCCGCTTGAGCAAATCGACAATCAACGGGAGGGCCTTTACTTACTTACTTTACTTTGTAGCACTACATCTTGGCTTAAACTGCAGACACTTATAAATATAAAGAATGCTCCTTACCAAATAAAAGATGTTTGGAGGATCCTCCCATGATGGGAGATGCATGTTGAAAGGAGACTATGGACCGAACATGAATGCCACTCAATGCCACTTTTGCAGACCACAACACCCAAAAGGAGAGAGAGAACAAAAGGGAATGCCCTGCCATAGAGGCAGGGTGGGATGGGGGGATGGGGGGTGGGAGGGATACTGGGACCCGTGGTGGTGGAGAATGGGCACTGGTGGAGGGATGGGTATTTGATCATTGTATAATCGAAACCCAAGCACAAAAATTTGTAAATCTACAACTGTACCTCATGGTGTTTCACTAATAAAAATTAATAAAAAAAAATAAATTAAAAAAACGCTCCTGTTGATCTGGAGGGTCGGTCAGGCTTCCAGTCATCCTGCAGACAATTAATGAAGTAACAGTAAGCATCGATATAGGCAGGGAGTGGCTTAGTTAGACAGGGTAGTCAAAAGGTCTTAAAATTTGAAATAAAATAAATAGAAAAAGGGGCTGAAAAATAGCATGGCTGGTAGGGTATTTGCCTTGCATGCAGCCCACCTGGGTTCTATCCCCAGCACCCTAGATGGTCCCCTGAACCCAACCGGGAGTGAACCCTGAGGGCAGAGAGGAGTAAGCCCTGTGTAAAAGTTTCTTCATGGACCTCCCTGCAGCAGTCATCACAGGTGACCCCATGCCATGGTGTGTAATGGTGTGGGAGCCACTGGCCTCTCGCCTGAGGAGCCACGTCCAGACCTGCTAGAGGGACAGAGGCCCACACAGCTGAGTGAGACATTGGGCTGGACCCAGTGGAAAAGAAGAAAGGCATTTTGTGTTGAAATTGAAAACAACCAAATTTTTGGAGCCAGGAGTGTGGCTGTTGGGAGTCTTTTGCACAGTTCTCTGAGTAAGCTGGATCTGTAGCTTCTCTTTGGCACGCAGTAAGTTGGCATTTTATCCCTACCAGAGTTAGAAGTCTGGAATACGGATGGATGAATGAGAATGTAACAAGAGATTTTCCCCGATGATTCCTTTAAAGACACAGTTTGAGTCATTCTCATAGAACAGCAAGCACGGCCTGCAGTGTGGCGCAGGGTGAGAGTGAGGAGTACCACGACTTTCATTAAAATTCTTAGAGGTAAGGTAATGTGTTTTACAACGGTGTCGAAATTTATGGCGTTTGTGTCCACAGACACCTCACCTCACTACAACAAAGTGCCCAAGACACCCCACCCACGGCTGCTGGGGCCGCTCGGCTACGGAGGATCCAGTGTGGCAGGAGAAGCTGCCAAGAAGACTGAGACGCGAGATGGTAGAATCAATGAAGAAAGCGCGGGCATGGATGTGGAGCTGACGGCTGAAGAAAGAAACCTCTTATCTGGTGCACATAAAATTGGGGTTGGAGCTAGAAGAGCTTCCCGGTGAGTATCAACAGCATCGACAAAAAAGAAGAAAACAAGGGAGGAGAAGACAAACTAAACGTGATCTGGGAAGATGACTGGAGCCATCAGAACAGCAGGGAGGTCACTTGCCTTGTACATGGTTGACCCGGGTTCTATTCCTGGCATCCATTTGGCCCCTTAAGCACTGGCAGGAGTAATTCCTGAGTGCCTGAGTGCAGAGCCAGGAGTAATCCCTGAGCACTACTGGGTATGCCCTCCCCCCTCAACACACACACACACACACACACACACACACACACACACACACACACGTTCTGGGAAAACTGACAAATGGCAGCTAGAATCAAACTGTTGTGACATCGTGGATATACTGGACAAACACTTCAGCTAACAGTGGCGAGTCCAGGGTTTTCTGTTATAAAATGAAAGGAGACCACCACAGGTATTTGGCTGAATCTGCCGCAGAGAATGACAAGAAGGAAGCTGCAGGGACTAGCCTAGTGGCTTATGAAGCCATTGGTGCTACTGCAATGGCAGAACTTCCACCAACACATCCCATTCGCTTAGGTCTTGCTCTCAATTTTTCAGTATTCTACTATGAAATTCTTAATTCCCCTGCCCATGCCTGCAGGTTGGCAAAAGCAGCTTTTGATGATGCAACTGCAGAACTGGATACGGTGAGTGAAGAAAGCTAAAAGGACTCTACACTTGTGCAGTTGTCAGTGGTAACCTGACACTGTGGGCTTCAGGCAGGCAGGCTAACGGGTGAAGAGCAGAATAAGGAAGCGCTGCAGGATACAGAAGATGAAAATCAGTGAGACATAAAAAAGCTGACAGGAGAAACCCCCTCTGGTCACCCCACTCCTTCCCATCCCTTCCCCTTTGGGAAGTCCCCCACTGTCATTGAGAACTACCAAATATGACTTTTACATTTGGTTTCAGACTTTAGGTTCCTGTCATGCTGGTTAAAAAAAAAAAAAAAAAGCTTTCAAAAGTTCTTAAAAGAGTGAATTTCTGTGGATTTTACTGGTCCGGCTTAAAGGCGAGAGTTAATTTCTGTGGATTTTACTGATCCAGCTTTTAGGTTCTTTAAGATATGCTTAACAGGACTGCAGAGAGGCTTTGTCAGAATCACTATATTGCCTCCTGCTAGATGTGGCAAGATAACCATTAGAAATGGAAACTGCATTTGAAAGCCATTAGATGTCTAGTGATGCAAACATCTCAGCGATGCTAGTCATACTACAGAGGCATATGTGGTGTCATTTTTTTCTTTGCCTGTTTAAATCGCTCATTCTTGCCTTCTACTCTCCCGCTGAAGCAAGTCAGCATCGCAGGTAGCATGGAAAAGTCTGCATGCGCGCTCGGTTCTTCATTTCTTCTCTCCCGTTCCCCCAAGGCCCCCCTCCCCTTCTCCTACTTTGTTCACTCAACCTCTTTCGTTCAGTACGTGTGATTTGTACTGCTGGATATCTGGCTGTAGCCAGACACACAATCTATATTGTTCTTACTGAAACACAGCATGGAATTAATGTTAAACTTGAAAAAAAAAAAAAACCTTAAATTTAGAGAAAAAAGTTCTAGAGACCTGATATACAGCATAGTGACTATAGTTAATGATAATGTGCTGGGTGGGGAGCTGCAGAGATAGTGCTTGCCTTGCATGGTTGCTGATGACCCAGGTTCAATCCCTGGCACCCCATAGGGTCCCCTGAATGCTGCCGGGAGTGAATCCCTGAGCACAGAGCCAGGAGTAAGCCCTCAGCACTGCTGGGTATGGTTCACAAACCAAAATAATAATGATTCACTGTATATCAAGTGGGGCTGGAACGATAGCACAGTGGTAGGGCGTTCGCCTTACAAGCGGCCAACATGGCCGACCCGAGTTCGATTCCTCCGCCCCTCTCAGAGAGCCCGGCAAGCTGCCGAGAGTATCTCGCCCGCACGGCAGAGCCTAGCAAGCTCCCCGTGACGTATTCAATATGCCAGACACAGTAACAACAAGTCTCATGATGGAGATGTTACTGGGCCCACTCGAGCAAATCGATGAACAACGGGAGGACCATGACCATGATCGTATATCAAGTGTGCTTGCCACATTTACACATTAAAAAAAAAAAAGTTCAGGGGCTGGAGAGATAGCACAGCGGGTAGGGCATTTGCTTTGCACGCGGCCGACCCAGGTTCGATTCCCAGCATCCCATATGGTCCCCTGAGCACCACCAGGAGTAACTCCTGAGTGCAGAGCAAGGAGTGTTGCCTCCTGTGTTGCCAGGTGTGACCCCAAAAAAAGCAAAAAGAAAAAAAAAGTTCATTCATCTGTCATAATCATTTCAATATACATATATCAAAATGTCATACTATACTTTAAGTACATGCAATTTCAATTTGTCAAAAATAGAGGCTGAAGCAATAGCACAGCAGGTAGGGCATTTGCATTGCACGTGGCTGACTCAGGTTCGATTCCCAGCATCCCATACGGTCCCCTGAGCACCACCAGGGGTGATTCCTGAGTGAAGAACCAGGAGTAACCCCTGTGCATCACAAGGTATGACCCAGAAAGCAAAAAAACACACACATATATATTTTTTAACTTTTTAATATTTTAATTTTTAACTAAATGGTAAAATACATGGGGCTGGAGAGAGCCTAACAAGCTGGAGGGCATGCTTTTTTTTTTCATGCAGGAAGCCTGGGCTAGATCCCCAGTTCTGCGTGGTCCCCAAAGCACTACCAGGTCCCCTAGCACCAAATCAGGAGTAGCCCCTTGAGCACCCCCGTGTATGGCCCCAAACTGAAAGAAAAAAATAGCACAATGCAAATACATTTAAAATACAAGATAAAGAAGAAGAGGACAAACAAAAGAAGCAGCACACAAAAAGACAGAGCTGAGTCCACGGAGCTCTGCTTTAGTCTGGCTAAATTTGAAGGGTGTGAGAAGCTGAGGCTCATCTTTTGAAAAACTGAATATAGGAATGCCTGCCAAAACACAGACCTATGTCTCGGTAACACGTACTTGTGCTGTGGTACTGGTTGAGGGTCAACAGGAGGCAGATGATATTAGCACAGGATTCAAAACCAGGAAAGCCAGGTTCTTGTCTTCACTTTATTACTGACACCGCAAGTTCTCTTATTAGCTCTCATCGGGAAAGTAAGATGTTGTATTAGAATCACTACTATCTACTCCAGATGAGTTGGGGTTTTATTGTTTAGTTTGGGGAGGGGAAGTGGAGGGGAATGGCACACCGGCAGTGCTCAGGTCTTACTCCTGGCTCTGCATTCAGGGATCATTCCTAGCAGGCCCAGGGGACCATATGGATGCCAGGGATCAAACCTGGGTCAGTTGCAGGCCCTACCCATTTTACTCTCTCTCTAGCCCCCAGATGAGTTGTTTTGCAGAACATTCCACAATCTGAATTTCTGATTGTTTCCTCTGAATGAGCAAGTGAAATCTTTTGAATAAGAAAATAAAGTACAAAGTACTCCCCTCCTATAACTAAATGAGTAATCTCCAAGGTGATGTGATATTTCAACATGGTGCATGTAGCACTGACCCCCACAATTCATCTCACTCCTTTTAAAAGTATCAGTTTGTGGGCCAAGAGATAGTACAGGGATTAGGGCACTTGCCTTGCACAGGGCTGGCCCTAGTTAGGGCCCCACCACCAACAGGTCCCGGAGCACTGCCAAGAGTGATCTCTGAGCACAGGGTCAGGAGTGAGTCCAGAACTGAAGAGATGAAGAATTCATGGTAGGTAGGGCACAATTACAAATGGCACGAGGTTAAAGATCATCAGAGGGAAAAAAGTGAAATCTAAACCAGGTGTAAAGGCTAAGTAAGCACTCTTAAATGGGCAGAACTCGGGGTCCTTTAGAAGAGGAATATGAGCAGAAGTTCGTTAGCCATAGTACATAAATATATGAACACATACATTTGTAAATATGGAAGCAGATACATGCATGGATGCATATGTGAAAAATATATCACATATATGCAGCTATGAGCTTTGGACAGATGGTACAGTTAGCTAGAATCAGAATATGAAGAGTATGCAACCTCGAGAAAGACCTAGATTCTCCCAAATAGGAAATGGAAAGTAGAAGGAATTTTGCATTCTGTGCCTCAATAAGAAAGTAATACCTACCCAACATTTTTTAAAAATGAAAATAGTGCAAAAATTATTCCATCTCTATTATTAACATTTTGGTGCATTTTCTACAACTTTTAAAAATTTCATTTTAGGCACTGTGACTTAAAAATACTGTGAATGATGGGGCTGGAGCAATAGCACAGCGGGTAGGGCGTTTGCCTTGCCTGCGCCTGACCTGGGTTCGATTCCCAGCATCCCATATGGTTCCCTGAGCACCGCCAGGATGATTCCTAAGTGCAGAGACAGGAGTAACCCCTGTGCATCACCGGGTTCGATTCCCAGCATCCCATATGGTCCCCTGAGCACTGCCAGGATAATTCCTGAGTGCAGAGACAGGAGTAACCCCTGTGCATCACCAGGTGTGACCCCACAAAAAAAGAAAAAAAATACTGTGAATGACAGGGTTTCATGCATCTGATGCTTCAAAACCACACACCCACCCCACGAGAATGTCTCCTTCCCTCCACCCCAACCCAGGGTCTCCCCTCCACTCCCACTCCCTCCATCTCCCTGCCCTGGTAAGTTCCATTCTGTAGACTAGTACTCAGGTTCTGCTAAACTCTAGGCATTTGTTATTCCCTCTGCTTCTCTGTATTTCACATAGGAGAGATGATTCTGTATCTGTTTCTCCCCTGGCTGACTTCACTCAGCACGCTACCCCGGGGAACATGGGAGGGGCTGGAGTGTAGAACAGTGGGTAGGGCATTTGCCTCGCAGGCCGTTTAATTGACCTGGGTTCTATTCCCCAGGACTCCATATGGTCCCCCAATCCCTGCCAGGAGTGACCCCTGAGTGTCGAGCTAGGAGTAAGCTCTGAGAACAACAGGGTGTGGGCCCAAAACAAACAATAAAGATTTTCAAGGCAGTTTCCAGTGGAAGGTCTGGGAGATGGCAGAGAGGTTAGGGCACGGACACCCAGGTTTAATTCCCGCCATCACCTGGTTCTCACAGATCGTGGGAGGCCCCCGACACCGACATAGCGGCTGGGGTAGGTATCCGCAGGACTGTCAGGCCAGCACAGCACCATCACATCTCCTGAGGTGGATCCTCTCACACACCTGCCCCAACCTCCCGAGCACCACTGGGAGGTCCCCACCAAAAAACGTTTCCAGGGGAAACAATTACTAAAGCCAGAAAGCAGAAAGTTCTTGTGATTCCTGATTGCTTTCTAAAAGTAACAGAAAGTTACAATGATATAAGGAAAACAAAAATGTTAATGCTGGGACCGGACAGATAGTGCTCTTTGGAGGATAAGGCTCCAGCTTCGCATGCAGCTGATCTGATTCGATCCCTGCACTGTATGGACCCCTCGAGCATTGTCGGGAGTGATCCCTGAGAGCAGAGCCAGGAGTAAGCCCTGAGCACAGCCAGGTGCGGCCCTCCAAAAATGCTAATTCTGGGGCTGGAGTGATAGTACAGTGGTAGGGTGTTTGCTCTACACTCAGCTGACCGTGGTTCAATCTCAGGCATCCCATCTGGTCCCCTGAGCACTGCCAGGAGTGATTCCTGAGTACAGAGCCAGGAGTAACTACTGACCCCCCCCCAAAAAAAAAAACTAGTAATGCTGTGTAAGAATTATTTATGCTATATAACCATCATCATTTTTTATACTTTGCCGGGGACCTGCTCTATCACTTAGCCACATCTTCAACGCCCATATATTTTATAATACTTTGTTTTTGTTGTTTTGGGGCCACACCCAGCTGTGTTCAGAGTTTACCCTTGGTTCTGTGCTCAGAGTCACTCCTGGAGGGCCCCAGGGATCATACGGGATGCCAGGGATCAAACTGGTAGAGCCATGCGCAAGACAAGTACCCTACCCGCTGTACTATCTCTCCAACCCCAGACTGTATATTTCTAATGGAATTAATGTTTAAAAAATTTATCAAGTGCAATTTGAGATTTTCCTTTCGTCTTCAGTTATTCAGAAAAGGGCTTCTGAAATCCATGGGCATTTGTTCAATTTCTTCTTAGACGCTCTCTTTTCTAGTCACTTCAGCATTAAGGAGAATAAAATTCTAATCAGTGTTCTCACTTTAAAGTAGGTAGAATATGTAATCCAATGGTTCCTTTTTTTCCTTAGAAATATTATCTGCATATGACCATTTCATTAAGTAACTATGACTACTGGAAGAGTCAAAGTGTCTAGAATTCAATCACAATTATTTTGAAACCTATGATGAGTCACTTTCAACAATTTCAACATCCGAAACAATGAGCACACAGGAACCAAGGCACTTCTCCGGACTATCAATCCCTAATCCAGAGAACAGAAAGATCCTAGAAAATCACCCTGATGAAAATAATGGTTCGCTGAGTGCCTGAGTGCGGAGTGCCAGGTACTATTAGCAGTGATTTTTTTTAACACATCCATTATCATGTTAATTATTACCAAGTACCCTCCAGGCTAGAAAATGTCCTATTTTACTGTGGAACACAAAAGAGATTTAAAGCAGTTTATTTGGGGCTGGAGCAACAGTACAGCAGAGAGGGCATTTGCCTTGCACTCGGCCGACCCAGGTTCGATTCCCAGCATCCCATATAGTCCCCTGGGCACCACCAGGAGTAATTCCTGAGTGCAGAGCCAGGAATAACCCCTGAGCACTGTCGGGTGTGACCCAAATAGAAAAAAAAATAAGTAAATAAAAATAAAGTGGTTTATTTGTCCCAAGTCACTGTCACTGTCACTGTCCTCCCGTTGTTCATCGATTTGCTCGAGCGGGCCCAAGCAGAAGAGCCCAGTTTTCCTTAAGTCTTGTTAGTAGGTTTAACCTTTGAATTCAGTCATGGGATCTGAATTCGGAAACGACATTCCTGTAGCTGGAGAGATAGTACAGTGCACGTGGCCAACCCGGGTTCAATCCCTGGCACCACATATGGCTCCCCAAGGCCCCCAAGGAGTGATCTCTGAGCACAGAGCAAGAAGTAAGCCCTGAGCACAGGGTGGCCCAAAAACCAAACGGAAAAGGAAAGAACAAACAACTTTTCAAACATTTCCACCAAAATCTTTCTGACTTAAAGAGAGTTAAGTGACAAGAAATGGTGATCTCTCCACCTCGCAACACCGTGACTGCAGTCTTCATAATCAATGGCAGCACTGAAATAAAAGAGGGGGAGCGTTAGCACCCCCATCTTCTCCTTCAACGCTAACCCAGTCTAATAAGCACATCTATCTACAAAGGGTGCTTGTTTTAGTCCCCTAGTTCCCCCTTCCAAAGTCCACCGCCCCTAACGCCCCTTTATTCAGACATTCTGGAGTTGCCAGTGTATGTGATGTTCAAAGAATGCCCACATTGTCTCTCCTCTTTAGTACTGGCTGAATTTGGGATTTCTTGTTTGTGTGTTCTGAGAATAAGAAAATAAAAAGACAATAATAAAATAAACAGTCTTCAGTCCTAGCCATCCATTTCCATGTCTTTAAGTAGAATAAATATTCTTTATATGTCAAAGCAAACCTTATCGGAATTTCACTTTATCGCCAATAAAATATACTAGTTCAGAGAAAAGCCCCTTTGGAAAGAAATATACTACTTTGTGTGTAACTAAAGTAAACATCTAATTAAGAGTCCAGAGGTTTGTACTTAAAAGCTTTAGTTCAAGAGCAAATGAAATAAGAGAATATTGTGTAAATTCAGCCTATTTTGTATATTTCTAGCTAACAATATATTAACTATGCTTAGATTTGTTAATGATTAAAATTAACTGGTCCCACACAGTTTCAATGATCTCAGAACATAATTCTCAGACCCTCTGTGGGGAAGAACGTGGTGTGGATCCCCATGAAAACCAAGAGCAAAGCAGAACAAGGATCTTTCCTGTCTTGTTCAGATCATCCCAAATCAGAAGTATACTCGCTACCTATATAAAAGGCTGCGCTCAGCCTTCAATGATTCTATTATCCCAAGTCACCTCACAAATCAAGCATGATTCTCAGCAAAAAATATAGATTATGGGGCCAGGGAAAAGATGGCTCAAAGCACTGGGCTGTATTGGGCAGAACTGATGGGGGGAAGGAGGCCACACCCAGCAATGCTCAGGGCTTAACTCCTAGCTCTGCTCTCAGGAATCACTCCTGATTGTACTCAGAGAACCATATGGAACACCAAAAATTGAATTTTGATGAGTCGCCTGTAAAGCAAGCACCCTACCACTGCACTCTCTCTCTCCAGTCCCTCTGGAGTGTCTGTTTTGAATGCAGGAGAGCTGGATCCCAATACACGGTCCCCCAGCACCGCCCAGAGCATCCCCCAGTACTGAGCAGGAAGTAGCCCCTAAGCACCATCAGGTATGGACCAAATAAAAATGTAGCTTCCATTATTAAGAAACTGAAAAGGGGCACACATATGCACGACTCATAATGGGAGAAAAGCTTCTCTTTTGATGAATAATCCAATGGAACTCTTATAAACCAATCATATGTACTAAAAATTTTATTAAAGGAACAAAAGAAATTTCACCTCGCAGACCCAAGTCCAATCTTCATCACTCTCATAAAAGAAATAGGCAAAAAGAGACTACATCACTCATGGATATTCAAAACGTGTTAGGTCAAAAGACAACTTTTTTTTAAAGTTTTTTTATTGAATCATCATGAATTACAAAGTTACAACGTTAATCATGACTGAATTTCAGGAGTACACTGTTCCAACACCAATCCCACCCCCACCAATGTCCCCAGTTTCTTTCCCACCCACCCCCCAGCCTGCCTCCTTTTTCCCCCTCTCTCCTATGGTTGACAATAATGTCACAGTCACGGTCCTCCCGTTGTTCATCGATTTGCTCGAGCGGGTTCAGTAACGTCTCCATCATGAGACTTGTTACTGTGTTTGGCATATCGAATATATCACAGGCTCGGCCGTGGGCGCGAGATACTCTCGGTAGCTTGCCGGGCTCTCCGAGAGGGGCGGAGGAATCGAACTCAGGTCGGCCATGTGTGATAGCACAGCGGTAGGGCGCTTGCCTTGCACGCAGCCAACATGGCCGACCCGAGTTCGATTCCTCCGCCCCTCTCGGAGAGCCCGGCAAGCTACCGAGAGTATCTCGCCCCCACGGCCGAGCCTGGCAAGCTACCCGTGATACATTCGATATGCCAAACACTGCAACAACAAAGTCTCCAATGAAGATGTTACTAGGCCCGCTCGAGCAAATTGATGAGCAACGGGAGGACAGACAGATAGACAGGCAATAATGTTACTATGATAAATTTTCATGCATAATACCTTACCTCCCCCCTTTAGGACCCAATCAATCCTCATCCAGAGTGACCACCTCTGGGGCCAGAGTGCTAGTACAAGGCAAGTACACAGTTGCCTTGCATGTAGCTGACCGGGGTTCAATCCCTCTGACCAAGGGGATTCAATCCCTAACATCCCCCACCCCAGCCAGGAGTGATCCCTAAGTGCAGAACCAAAAGTAGGTCTTGAGCACTGCGGAGTGTGGCACAAAATCAAAAACAAACAATATGAGTGACCACTTCCCTCTATCATTGTTGCAGTGAACAATCCCACTCTCCAGCGGCCAGCTTACTATTAAGAACCAATTATCCTGTTCTTTCTTTCTACTGCCTTCAAAAGAAAACCATTTGAGGGATTTTTGTGGGGTTGGTTGAGGCTTCCAGCCATCTAGATACGAACACTCACTTCCTAAAATATTTTCCATTAAACCAAATGCACAAAATATTTTCCATTAAACCGATAGCACAACGGGTAGGGTGTTTGCCTTGCACGCAGCCAACATGGCCGACCCGAGTTCGATTCCTCCACCCCTCTCGGAGAGCCCAGCAAGCTACCAAGAGTATCTCGCCCGCAAGGCAAAGCCTGGCAAGCTACCTGTGACGTATTTCGATATGCCAAACACAGTAACAACAAGTCTCACGATAGAGACGTTACTGGGCCCGCTCGAGCGAACAACGGGAGAACCGTGACCTTGACCAAACCAAATGCCTGTCAAAAATGGCTTGAATTCAGGATATAATAAACACGGTGTCATCTCACAAATGGGGCCAGAAAGATACTACAGCCAGTAGGGCTCTTACCTTGCACATGGCCAACCCAGGTTTGATCCCCGCACTCCTTATGGTTCACCAGGAATGATCCCTGAGTGCAAAGCCAGAAGAAAGCCCTGAGCACAGCCAGCTGTGGCCCAAAACAAAAACAAAAACAAAAACAGGCAAAAAAAAAAAAAAGAAAAAAAAAACCCTAATGATACCAAAATCACACAAAATAAAAAGCAATGGGAAGCCTCATTATTTGCCTTTCTAACCAGCTTGGCACAGGAGGCGTGAGCTAGCAGGTGGAAAGACGACAGTCTAGAGCTCTCTACCTGTTGATGCTACTTACCAGGTGCATTAAGATCAATAAAAAATTCACTTTCTCGGGCCGGAGCTATAGCACAGTGGGTAGGGCGTTTGCCTTGCATGCGGCCGACCTGGGTTTGATTCCCAGCATCCCATATGGTCCCCCAAGCACCGCCAGGAGTAATTCCTGAGTGCAGAGCCAGGAATAACCCCTGAATATCGCTGGGTGTGACCCAAAAAGAAAAAAAAATTCACTTTCTCACTACCTTTCTTTTCAGTGCTTAAAAGTTAGTTTGAGAGGTGCTCCAGGGACCATGCAGTCCCAGGGATCAAACCCAGGGCTCTGACAAGCAAAGCCTGCCCACTAGCCCCCTAGCAATGTCCCTGGCCCCTTGGTCTAAGAAAGAAATTTGGGCCACATCTAACAGTGCTCAGGGGCAACTTCCAGTGATGCTTGGGGGGACGATATGCAATGCCAGGAATCAAACCAAGGCAAGTCTCTGTCCCTGAGGACCGTATTCTTTTGGGTCTTGTTTGTTTGTTTTATGCAGTAAAATTACAAGGTTATTCATGATTGGTTTTCAGGTGTACAATTTTGCAACACTGGTCCCTTCACCAGTGTCCACTTTCCTCCACCAATGGCCTCTCACCAACCCCATTTGCCTTTCACCCATATGTCTGCTTCTTTGACATATATATATAGTGTGTGTGTATATATATATATATATAGAGAGAGAGAGAGAGAGAGATACATACATACCCATGTATTTATGTTTTGTTGGGTTTTGGAGGGGCAAGTTGTTTTATTTTTTGGTTTTGGGGCGACATCTAGTCCTGTTCAGGGGTTATTCCTGGCCCTGCACTCAGAAATCACTCCTGGTGGGCTTGCAGAACCAGCTGGGATGCTGGTGATTGAACCAGGGTCAGCCACATACAAGGGAAATGCCCTACCCACTGTACTAGCTCTCTGGCGCTGTATGTTCTTGCACTATGGTTTCTAGTGCTGTTGCTGATAGGATTTCAAAAGGGACACTTTACCACCATTCACCTTCGCCACCGAGTTGAGTGCTTCCCTCCACCACAGACATTGCCCCCTCCCTGTCCTATTCTCCAGGGGCAGATTTCCTACTGAATATCACTTCTCATGTCCTTTGTTTCCATTGTCTTGGGGTATTCTCTTCATTATTAGGACCTTATTCTTAATGAGTGACCAACCTCTAAGTAATTCTTAACCATCTTGTGGGTAAACGTTAAAAACTGAACTAGAGAATTGTCCAGCTGCCTGTCATCTGATTGCAACTCTGTACAATCTGATATCTCCTAATGATACCTGTTATTTTTAATAACAATGTTTCTTAAAAAAACAATTATAATTTAATATGTACTATTGCGCAATAACAACAAGAGATTACAAGCATAAATACATCAACCTTCTACCCTAACACCATTCATACTCTGAAACACCCCTAAAAATATCCCCCTGGATTCTATGCAAATGGAACACTATCTGGGGAGAAAAAAAAAAGTTTTTTAATATTAAACATAGCACGTTAATATAGAAAGATTTTTTTTTTATAAATACATATGGCAAACAGTCTCACATACCAGTGGTTAAAGGTAAAAACTACACGTTAAATTCTTCTCTAAAGAACAGTATCCTGGATCCTACCTGCTCCTACCTAAGAAAAGGCTAGAAAACAGCCTGGCTAAGTCCGGAGCACAGCTATAAAACAAGCTATGCACACAGGACTGCAACTATTACAAAGGGGAAAAGAAAACGAATTAAAAAAAACTAGTGACAGGATTCTTCAAATTCAACCCCAGGCAGACAACTGGGCAAGAAGGTCCCCAAGTCTTGTTAGGAAACTTTGTCAAGTGAACCAGAGCGCAAGTGTCCTTGGCTCATGCAACGATCACGCCCTTTAATTTCGTTGTTCCTGACTACACTCTTTTACTTTCAACAGCTTTTCTAAAATCCTCATCATTCTCCAATGGATTTATTCTTAGACTCTTATTTAGATTTATAAACAACCCCCAAAATAAGAGAGAAATAAAGACTGATCGCAGGGAGGATGCAATCAATTAAAAGCAAGTGACTACCAAAAACAAAGATAAAACGAAAATCAACTTGAAAATCAAAATGAAAAAACTGAAGTTTTTGTGATTCCCTAAGAGTGACACATAACAACACTACAACACTTTAGCTATTAAAAATACGAGCAGGTGGAACTTAAGAAGCACTTTGTACACTATAACGTCGGTATTTGAATATCTAACAGGAAAACAGTGGAAATAGAATTGTCTGGGTATAGGATCCCAAGAATCAACAACTAATTTGCTTTCATGAGGAAAGTAGGTATGTCCGGTATCATGCTAGGGCTAAAGCCATAAACATGTACAAGTTTAAGTATATTTCTGTGTCTGTTACCCAACAAACTCTGAGCAATGTTTTGAAAAGAAAAAAAAAAGCTTCACACACTTAAAATAGAAATGTAAATCAGTTTATTGAGAAGACCAGCATAACAGACTGGCTTAGAACACAAGTTTGGTTGTCACAAAGAGCTGAGTTTAAAAAAAAATCCAAAATCACAAATTATTGTATGACCTTGAAACAACCAAGTCACCTACACCTCAACCTTCTCATTTGTAAACTGAAGGCCAAATATCCCTCAGTCATTAAGAGAATGAGAAAAGGAGATCATGTAAAGTAAAGGTCCCCCAACTTATCTGGCTTACCTGTTTCCTTTTCAGAAACAAAATTACTCAGCGTACCCCTAGAAACCTATCTTCTCCAAGCAGACAAACGGAGAGTTCCTCAATCCCCCCTCCAGGGCAATCCCTCTCCCATCCCCTATCTGCAAGTATCCCCTTACCCCCAACACCGATGGAAGACTTTAGGTCCTGTCTGTGGCACAGAGTAAATAAGCAACAATAATAATAAGCAAACTGTACAATTAGCAGAATAACTTATCTTTCAACCTCAACTGAAGGGACAGAGCCTTGCAAGGCTTAAAGGGTAGTTTGCCTTGCACAAGGCTGGCCCAAGTTTGTTCCCAAGCATCTCATATGGTCCCCAGAGCTTGCCAGGTGTAATTCCTTAGTGCAGAGCCAAGAGTAACCCCTGAGCACCGTTGGGTATGGCCCCTAAACAAAACAAAAACAACCTCCACTCAAGTTAAGTTTCCAAGTAGTCAGGCAAAAGTTGCAGTCATTTGAAAGACATGAATAAAGGAAGCTTTTCGTTTCTTTTCCAGGTGTAGGATCTATCCCCCTCTTTAGTCAGGAAAACTCGAGCTAATGATGGACAGCTACAGACAGAAAAGGCTTCAGTACAAACATTCTTAATTGGGAAGAAGGATTTTCCATGCAATCTGGATCTAATCCAGTCTGGGGAGTTACAACTGGTACTGTTAGGAGAAAGAAGAGAGGAAGAAAAAGCCTTCCAACCAAATGTATCATTACTCAATAAAGAGAAGCAATATAAAGTTCAGAGATTCCCATTAGTTCATAATTTAAAATATGAAGGGGGAGAAGGGGAGAGTTGGTACAGTAAGGCACTTGCCTTGCACATGGCTGACACTGGTTTGATCTCTGGCACCACATATGGTCCCTTGAGCATGTCCAGGAGTGATCACTGAACACAGTCAGGAGCAATAAGTCCTGAGCACAATCTGCTATGACCCCCCTCCCAAAGTAAAAAGGGTCTGGAGAGAGAGCTCAACAGGAAGAAGGACATGCTTTGCATGCAGAAGGCCAGGGTTCAATCCCTGGCACCACATAGTCCTCTGAGCACAGCCAGAAGTGAACCCCCAAGTGCTGAGGAGGAACAGCCTCTGAGGCACCTGGGTATGTATGGCCCATGAACCCCCCCAAAAAAATGTGGAAAAATTCAGGTGAAATATTTTAAAGTGTACAGGAAAAAAGAACAGCTAACAAAAAAAAAAAAAAAGAAACAAAGAAAAGAACTGTTCTGTTAGTAAGGTTACAATGATCAAACCCATTCAAAAAATCTTGAAAGGAAAGTTGAAAAAAATCAGTATACCTAGAATTTAATACACAACCACTCCATGTCTTATATTTCCCTCACAACCACCCAGCTGCGTCTGCCCTTCTGAATGTTCCACTGATTTACAGGTACTTTTAAGTTATGCTATTCTGTTAACCAAATACATCATTCCAACGAAAGGCAAAAATGAAATCTCATGCATTATAACTTTTCCAAAATGGATGGGAAAACCTTAGTGATTCAATCAGAATACATTTCTCCCCCCCCCCAAAAAAAAGTAATACTGAGGGGGTAAGTCTCTCGTGAAAATAAGCCAGTCCTAGGAAAAAGCAGTTCAAGGACAACCAAAGACAAACTACAAAATAATGCAAATTTTGAATTTTGGAGTTAGGACAGGGCTACTCAGTTGTAAGATAAAGAACAATTTTCCCAAGGAAGTAAGTACAGAAGCAAAAATTTCAGCAGGGATGATCCTGCAGTCAATCCCCAGTATACTTACAAATTTTTTTTTAATGGCAAAAATTATCTATGCTGGCTCTCAAGAGGTTAACAAGAGATAAAAAGCAATACTGTACTTATTTCAAAGAGGTTTCTAAACCCTGCAAGTTATCCTATTGTATTACAAATATGACAGCAAAATAAGTGACTGGTCAGATGCTCTAATTAAGGGCTTAGCCCTGAAAGAGTAATGACACCCCCAACAGAAGCTCTATCCCCTGCAGATAATGGCCATTTTCTTTTGACTGTTTAAGAATCCAGGGGAATCTGGATTCTGCTTTTAAATGCAAATTGCCCATCTCCAAAGTACATTCTGCTCTATTCCTCTATCTGAAAATTACTGCAATGTGATTCTATTCCAGATAGGAGACCATATTCAGCCAAGAAATGAGAAATAGGACAACCAGACGTATCATGAGTATGTTGAGATCAGCACTTCCCATGAGAAACCACCCTTTATACATGAAAGGACTTCCAGGGAAGGACCCTCATGTGACTAAAATTAATTTTGAGGATTGTCAGGTTGCAGTCTCATTTCAGCACATGCATTGAACATGCATTCAACACAGCAATTTAGAAAAAATTTTAAAAACCAGCATCCCTTGGTTTTCAAATAACCACACTATCTACTAGAAACTTTTTAAAAGGCAAAAATGCAGCAATAACAGTCTAAAGTGCTGTGGATCTGTTTGTTACATGTTCAAACAAACAAAAATAAAATAATAAATACCACAAGGAGAAAAAGGTGAGCACTCCAGCCTCTGCACTGTGGAACCAATGAGCGCTGCCTTGGAGAAACACCTCAATTTAAAGTGCCAGGCAATCGCATTTGAAAAAAAGATACTTTCAAGCCAGAAAGACTCAAGAAATATGCCAGAATAGACGGATTCATCTCACTGTTGGAGGTTCGTGCTTTCTGCCAAAACCACACTTAGCTTGGGAAACTTGATTTGTTGTCAGATAAATATAAACAAATGGTGAAGATGATCAAACTAGAAACAGCCTCATAGAAGATCAGCTTGCCTCTAGTTTGTCCAACTGATACATTACTAACTTTAGTTTTTTTAACATAAAAAAAATAAAAACCCAAACACCTCTTTTGTAACTAAGGCAAGTCACAGCCAAATGACTGGGACTTTGTGTGAATGTGATGACTGGCTATACCCCATCCCATCCCCTATCTTTGCTGGAAGGCAGCCCCCCACTGGCTCCCCACACACAGGATGCCAACCAACAGGCACCAGGAGCTATTGAAAATGCACTTCTCAAAAAAAAAAAAAGTCAATGAATTACTTAGGAGAAGAGAAAGGGTCTGTATCATTTTGAAACGCTGTTTCCAAGTGCCTGCGATTTGGTACAGCAACCGAAGAGAGCACGCCGCGACATCAGCGGGGCCCCTCTCACCTCCCCATGCAGAACCCGGGCAACGAATGCAGACGACAGAACCCCCTGCACGCACACAGAGACCAGAGCGGCCCCCTCCCGCGCAGGGTCGGAGTGGGAGGGTCTCAGACGCCGAAACCGGGAAGCGGGTTTTTGGGGGTTTGGGAGTTTTGGGGTTTTTTCCCCCTCCTTAAATACTGGAGGAAAAGCAAGGGTTGGCCGTCGTCGGAGCGTTTTCGAAAGAACCCAGAAGCAAGCGCTCACTAGTTCAATCCGTCCCCCCAAATCCACGCCACCCTTTCAACTTCGCAATTAACAGGGAAGGAGAAATCCCGGTCAACTCGCCTTGGGGGGGCTCGGGGCTCGGGGCGAGAACTTCCCGGAGGGAGGAGGATCGAGGGAGCCGGGGCAAGCCAATGACGGACGGGGAGCGCGCAAGTCCCTACCTTTCTTAAACTCCTCCAGCATCGCGTCCAGCTTGGTGTCGTTGAACACGAAGTGCAAGGGGTGGTTGTAGAACTTCGTGATGGTCTTCAGGGGCGTGCAGTCGTCGGGATCCACGAAGGCGAGGTCCTTGACGAAGAGGAGGTCCACGATGTTGGAGCGCTCCCCCTCGAACACCGGGATGCGGGTGTAGCCGCTCTCCATGATCTCCGACATGGTGTTGAAGTCCAGGATGGCCTCGCCGGTGATCATGAAGCAGTCCCGCAGCGGGGTCATCACGTCCTCCACCGTCTTGGTGCGGAGCTCCAGCGCCCCTTGGATGATGTTCAGCTCCTCCTTCACCAGGTCGTTGTAGGGGTCGGTCACCCGCAGCATCTCCAGCAGCTTCTCCCGGTTGTACACGGTGCCGATCTCCTGCCCCAGGACGCAGTCCAGCAGCTTGCTCACCGGGTAAGACGCGGGGAAGGTCATCATCATGAAAAACTTGGTGAGGAAGATGGTGTTGGCCCCGACGGCCAGGCCGTGGCGGGAGCAGATGGCCTGGGGCACGATCTCCCCGAAGATGACGATGCCGATGGTGGAGACCACCACGGCCACCAGGCCCGAGCCCGCGATGTCGTCGAGCAGGATGGTGAGGGTGGTGTTGACCAGCACGTTGCCCAGCAGCAGCGAGCACAGCAGGTAGTTGCCCTGCCGGCGCACGGGCTCGATGCGCTTGGCGTAGTTCTTCTCCTTCTCGGTGCCGCAGTTCTGCACGATGCGCAGCTCCATCGGGTCCAGGGCCATGAGCCCCAGGTTGAGGCCGCTGAACATGCCCGACAGGCAGAGCAGCAGCGAGATGAAGATCACCTGCAGCCAGAAGGGCAGCAGGAACTTCTTCTCCTCGCCCACGATCATCTTGGTGTCCTCGCCGTCGTGGTAAATCCAGGTGGTCTCGGCCCAGGGGGGCGGCGGGAGCCCCGCCACGCCGGAGGCGCCCTTGGCCCCGACGGCGCCCCCCGTGGCCCCGGCTCCGCCGGCGCCCAGGGCCGGCGTGGACAGCGACGTGCACAGGTAGTAGGACTTGCTCTTCTCCATCTTGCGCAGCGGCTTGATCTCGATCTCGATGATGCCCGAAGTGCGGCGGTTGAGGATGATGTGGGGCAGGATGATGATGTCCGAAGTGCGGATGCCGCAGCGCTGGGGGCCGCTGTCCGGCTCGGGCGGCGCGGGACCCCCCAGCCCGCGCTCGCCGCCGGGGCTGTGGCGCCGCCGCTCGTGCTCGGTGAAGGCGATGCGAGACCACGTCTCGTTGTTGATGTTCTGCCCGTACACCCGCAGCTTGACCCGGGTCCGCTCGCTCACCCGCAGCGCCCCTCCTTCCATGAACGACACGTCGTTCGTGTCCTCCAGCCGCAGCCCGATGATCACCGTCTCCTCGCTCTCGCCCGCCGCCGCCGCCGCCGCCGCCGCCGCGCCGCCGCCGCCGCCCGCGCCGCAGCAGCAGCTCAGCAAGAGCAGCGGCAGCAGCCGCCCCGCCGCCGCCCGCAGGACCCCCCGGCCGCGGGCGCTGGAGCTGCGGCGCGCCGCCATCTTCCAAGTGGGCAGTGCGGCGGCTACCTGCCCGCCCGCCATCTTTACTCCGGGTTCACAGGCGCCACAGCCAATCATAGGGTGGCTCCTCCAGCTGCCGCTTCATCCTTCCCCGCCGGCGGCGCGAGCGCGGGCACCGGGCCCCTGGGCCGGATCGCGGCGGAGCGTCTGCACCCCCGCGCGCCCCGGCGGTCCGCCTCCCTGACTGACACGGACGCGGCCTCGGCCAGCTGGGAGCCTCGAGGCTCGCGGGAGGGGGCGAGGGGAGGGGAGAGGGCCCGCCGCTCCCGCGAGAGGCAGGCCGGGCAGCCAATCATGGGCGGGCGCCCGGACGCCCGGCCGGGGGGCTCGGATCGGGGGGTGGTCGCGAGCGGCCCCGCGGACCAATGGCGAGGTGAGGGGGTGGGGAGACGAGGGCCGCGGTCCGCCGCGGCACGCCAAGTTTCCTACCGAAAGGCGCGTGACTCTTGTGTATGTGCGAGGGGCGGGGGCGGGGCCAGCTGCGCCCCGGCAGCCAATCGCCGGGCGGCGCCGGCCCCACGGGGGCGGGGCCTCCCGCCCGCCGGCCAATGAGGAGGGGCTTCCCCGCGGCGCTGGCGCTCGGCCGCGGCCTCAGTAGTGGATCCCGGCGCTTGGGTTGGCAAGCTCCGGAGTCCGGTCCCGGGGAGCCAGGGCGCCGGCGCTCGCGGCGCCGCCTTGTCCGCTTCCCGGTGATCGCCGCGGCTGCAGAGACGGCGGCGCCTTCCTGCCCCAAGACGTCGGAGAAGCCCAGCTAGGGACGATTCCAGATACCCATCACATTGACCTTAAAAAAAAAAAAGAGAGAGAAGAGAAAGAAAAGGAAGCCGGCGTCGCAGCGGCGACCCCTACCCCATCCTCTGTCTGTGCGTGTCGCCCCGCCCAGGTTAAGCCAGAACCGGTGGCATCGGTACCGGGACTGACTTCGCTCTCCGGGCGTCTCGAGCTTCTCTCCCAGACGGGCGCGCACCTTTTGCCGTTCGTGGTCATGTGGCACCACCTGCCGGCTTTTTGCGCGCCCTGCAACGCCCGTAAACTAGGGGAGGTGGAAAGGTTAAAATTCAGTAGTTGTCCGGTCTCAGAAGACTCCCTTCCTATTCAGACTGAATTTCTTTGTTGCCTGGATTTGCCCCACATTTACATATTCGTGATCGATTCACGAATCTTTATTTCTAACAGGCCCCCAGCAAGCTTGGGAAACAGGACGGGACCGACATCCAAAGCAGACCTAGAAAGTGGTATAAAATCACTAATCAAACCCTGCCTAGTTCATAGGTGGTTAAGTAAGAAAAAAAAAAAAAAGTCGTGCAGGGGTGAGGAGAGGACAATATGGACTAGCATGCAAGCCGTGCACCCGGCTCCCAGTCACGGGAGTGGTTCCCGGACAATTATCAGGTGTGACCCCTGTCCCCTTTTTTCAAGCCTAGGACTCTTAGGTTCCATGATAGCTTTATACACGAGTTGGCAAGATAAAACCAAATACAAGCACCTGCAGTGCCATTTGCCTTCTGGAAAGGACCTTGAAGATTTTGTGTTTCAGGCTTTCTGACTTGCCTCCTTTGCTAGCTGTTTACCGGACACAGTTACTGGAGTGGGGAGAGGAAGGAAAACATGGAGTTTTGATGCAGTTGTGAGAATAACTCTTTGTCCCTGGAAAAGGGCACACATTCCTGGGGTACTGACTTTTCAGGAGGAGTCGAAGGGCCTCAATGGGCACTGAGACACGTGCCTTTCCCTTGGGTGTAGCCTTGGAGTTGGACGGTACCCTCAACCCTGCTGTCACCACTTCCTGCTGCCACTGTGCCCTGGATCTTCAGGGCTCTTTAGAGAACCCTGTTTCTGTTGCCTGAAGTCCACTGTTTGCTCCACTCCTGGCCCCTGTGGTCCCCTGAGTACCTCCAGGAGTGATCCCTGATTGCAGAGCCAGGAGTAAGCCCTGAGCATCGCTGGGTGTGGCCCCAAAACAAACAAAAATCTCAATTTTTCAGAGATATCTATTTTCTTTTTTAATGAATATTTAGGTTTGGGGCCACACCCAGAGGTGGTCCATGCTTGGGAGTCACTCATGGTGGTGCCTGGGGGAATATGAGGCGCCAGGATCAACCCCAGGGACCCTGGATACATGTCTTTGAATGTTTCCTCAGTCTGTGAACCTATCTCGCCAAGCCTGTTTGTTTTATTTTAAAGATCACTAAAGATTTTAGGCTGGAGTGATAGTACAGGAGGTAGGGCATTTGCCTTGCCCGCGGCCAACCTGGGTTTGATTCCTAGCATCCCATATGGTCCCCTGAGCACCGCTCAGAGTAATTCCTGAGTGCAAAGCCAGGAGTAACCCCTGCACATTGCCAGGTGTGACCCAAAAAGAAAAACAAACAAACAAACAAAAAGATCACTAAAGATTTAACTTACATCTCTCCACGTATTAATACACCACATCTCAAGTCCCTGCATTAAATTTGTTTTTGTTTGGGGGTCATACCTGTGGGTACTCAGGCCACTCCCAGCTTGGAGGTTGAGGAATCCCTCCCAGCAATGCTCGGGGACAATGCAGTGCTAGAGGTAGCACCAGAACCTTCTGTATGCAGAGCATGTGCTCCTGCCTATAGCACTATCTCTTCAGTCTGGTATCTTTGAAGTAAAGTCATTCAAAAATTTTAAATAATTTTAAAAAATAAAGTTATGTCATTCGTTCAACAAACATCTGTTGTAATGTTAGCGTTTTGAGTATATTTGGCAACATGAAACTATTATATTAAATCAGAAATTATCCCCCCAAAATTTCTAGTAAGGAGGTTAAGAAACATGTAGAGGTCATGCCTTGCTTTGCATGGTCTCTGGCACTGCATGCCCCTCCCACAGGGAAGGCCCCTATTAAAAACAATATATATACATATATATATAACAAAATAAAATGGAGGGATTGAGGAAAATCAACGAGCTGGTCCTTGACAAGATAAGTATTTGATATGCAGCCTTAAGAACTTAATCAGCTCCTGTGGCCATTTCAAGACCCCATAGACCATAGACCAGGTGGCTTCAACAATGAGAATATGAGGGCTGGAGAGGTAGCACCGCGGGTAGGGCACTTTCCTTGCTGCAGGAACCTAGGTTTGATTCCTGGCATCTTTTTTTTTCTTTTTGGATCACACCCAGCAATGCTCAGGGGTTATTCATGGCTCTGCACTCAGGAATTATTCCTAGTGGTGTTTGGGGGACTATATGGGATGCCGAGGATCGAACCCAGGTTGGCTGCATGCAGGGCAAACGCCCTACCCGCTGTGCTGTCCCTCCGGTCCATGATTCCTGGCATCTTTTACAGCCCTTTGACCTCTGTCAGAAGTGATCCCTGAGTGCAGAAGCAGGAATAAGTCCTGAGCACCACCAGGTGTGGCCTGAAAAAAAAAAAAAAGGTGAGGGGCTGGGGGGAGGGGCAAAAAAGGCTGGAAATAGGTTTGCTTAGTCTGGAAGAGAGAGGTGCCTGGTGATGGTTCCAGCACGGGTGAAAGCCCTTTCTAGCTGACAGTGTGACCCTATTTCCTCCTCCCAGTGCATGGTCTTAGAGTGTGGCATTGCTATTGTCACCTCAGAAAAGTACCCCTCCCCTAAGGTCAGGGCCCCCCAACCACCTCACCTCACTTCACCTTAACTACTTCCTCAGGGGGTCTTCTCCAAATAGTCACATGTGGGTGAAGGCCTCAACCTGTGAACTGGGTAAGGGATCTCAAACAGTCATCTGGAACAAAAGGGTTAAAGGAGAAGAGAGAAGAGGTTTGGAACTTGGTCCAGCCACCACAGGAAGAAGATTGGAAAGGTGACTGGCAGTAGCATGTGGTGGTTGGAATGCCAAGTTTAGATGGAGTCTGATTTCGGTTTCATTCTACAGGCAGTCAGGAGCTAGAACAAGAGGCACGTGCCAGAGCTGGGTGATAGAAAGGTTAGCTGTCTGGTCCCAGTGTGGTGTAGCTGAGCCTTGCTGATTTAGAGAACACCTGACACGGCTCAAAGGAAAAAATATCCTTCATGGTCTTCAAAGCATCTGTTCATCTGTCATCTTGGTCTGACCTTTCCAATAGGACTAAGAGCTGTATCACTTTTTTTTTTTTTTTTGCAACATACCCAGGGATGCTCAGAGGTTACTCCTGCCTCTGCACTCAAGAATTACTCCTAACGGTGCTCAGGAGACCATATGGGATGCCAGGCCAGCCGCAGACAAGGCAAGTGCCTTACCCGCTGTACGATGGCTCCAGGCCCAGAACTGCATCACTTCTGCATCTCAGATTGGACAAGATGATGGGAACAAAGACAAGACACCACGCCCTCTCTTCAGGCTCCACACCTGATACATAGCCACCGCCCTGTGGTTTGTGTGGTGATTGTGACTCAGATCAAAGAGATGATATCCTGGGTTGCAGCCTGGACCTGGGCGCAAAGGACTGAGGGCATAATTCGCATGCAGGAGTCAGGGTTCAGTCCTCATTATTCTCCATCCCCTAAAACTTTCAGGAGCAACCCTCATGCATCTTTCCTGGGTTAGCCTCCAAGCACCACGGGGTGTAGCCCAAAACACAACAGTAAGATTTGCCTGGGCTGGGAGAATCTCACATAGTAGTAATGCATTTGCTTAGCATGCATGATGCCTGAGTTCAACCCCAGTCCTAAAAAAGGAAGGAAAAAAAAAGAGTTCCTCGGTTGGCTTGGGCTACTGCTGATAGCTGGACGTCCAGTCATGTTCTTTAAAACATCTGAAAAAAGGGGGCAGGAGGGGAGGCTGGAGTGATGGTACAGGGGTAAGTCATTTGACGTGCATGCAGCCAACCAGAGTTTTCTCCCCAGCACCACAGATGGACTCCTGAGCACTGCCAGGAGTGATCCCTGAGCACACCTGGGTGTAGCCCCAAAACAAAAACAAAACATTAAAAAAAATGGGGGAGGCCATTCCCGGGAGACATGGCTGAAAGGCTTGATGCCCAGCACCGCATATGAGGCCCCGCACTAGCAACTACAAAAATAAATACACATCAAAGTATATAAAACAAAGCTATAAGAGAGGAGACGGGGACTGGAGCAATAGCACAGCGGGTAGGGCGTTTGCCTTGCACACGGCTGACCCGGGTTCGATTCCCAGCATCCCATATGGTCCCCTGAGCACTGCAGGGGTAATTCCTGAGTGCAGAGCCAGGAGTAACCCCTGTGCATCGTCGAGTGTGACCCAAAAAGCAAAAAAAAAAAAAAAAAGAGGAGCCGACATCATCTGCAATATAATCCATCTGGGGGATGAAAACAAAAATAGTTCAACTACTAAGTAACCTGGTTCCAGCAGGGGCAGTCCTGTTGATGTTAGAGCAATTTAGAATGTGAAGGAGAACTATGCCCTAATTAAGAAAAACCCTGGGGCTAGAGCCATAGCACAGTGGGTAGGGCATTTGTCTTGCACGCAACCAACCGGGGTTTGACTCCCAGCATCCCATATGGTTGAGCACCACCAGGAGTAGTTACTGAATGCAGAGCCAGGAGTAACCCCTGAGCTTTGCCAGGTGTGATCCGAAAAGCAAAAAAAAAAAGAAAAAGAAAAGAAAACCCTGTATATCATTTCCAGCTCACACCCCTCTCCTCCACCCGAGATGTAACCACGGTCTGTACTCTTACATCACTGGTTTCCTTTTAAACAGCTGTTGTTTGATTATTTGTTATAGGGGCTATCATGGGAGTGCTCCAGGATCTCTGAATATTACTCACCAAGATCCTCATCTTGGCTGGCAGCGTGAGCTGGACGCTCTAGTACCCATGGTGGGGAGGGGCGTGGCAGTGAGGCTAGGGAGAGCGCTCAAAGGGCACAGGCCTTGCATGCATTAGCCACGGGACTGATGGTCAGCATCACATGGCCCCCTGCGCACCTCCAGGTGTAGCCCCAGCTATGCAGCTCAGAGCGCAGAATGCCCATGCCTGAGTCGTGCTGCCAGTGGCTCCCAGGGGCTCCCATGCAGCTGTCAGAGGGTCTCAGGGTCTCTCTGATGGCTGCTTGGGAACCCTACAAAAAAAAAAAAACAAAAAAACAGCCACTTTTTTTTTAAGGGTTTCTATTCTCCTCCTGGACTCCTTTTACATTATTTAAAAAGCAAAAATGAAAATGCCTCCTTCAGAACATGCCCCTTGCTGGGCCCATTGAAAGGAATAATAAGGTTAATAGGAAAAAGAAAACGAGGACAGTTCATGAAAGATTAACTCGGCGGCCGGGAGCGTGCAAACCCTCAGCGCTGGCTGTGCAGACCTGGCCTCCCCCGCATCTTGACATTTGGAGTCTTTGCTTTCCGGGGGCTGCTCATTCTCCATTCACAAAGGAAGCGAGCGCAGGAAGCTGATTAACTCAGAGAACAGGGAAGGAACTGCCCCAACAGTGACCAGCACAATTAGGCTCTGAGCTATATGTCAAATCACCATCAGCCCCTCCTGCACGCTGGTCCCCTCCTGGGCGCCACTCCGCAGGGTACCAGGGGCCCTTCTGTGCTCCTGTTTGTGATGAATTAAATATGGAATCAGAGATGAGGCCGGACACCACCAGCCTGGGACGCAGGATGAGAAAAACTCATAACTGATGAAACTTGTGTTCACTCAAGTCTTTTTATTTTTTGCCTTTTGGGTCACACCCGGCGATGCTCAGGGGTTACTCCTGGTTCATGCACTCAGGAATTGCTCCTGGCGGTGCTCGGGGGACCATATGGGGTGCTGGGAATCGAACCTGTGTCGGTCATGTTGGCTGCGTGCAAGGCAAATGCCCTACCCGCTGTGCTATCACTCCAGCCCCTTACTCAAGTCTTAAAATGGGGCCACGGACTCAAAACCCATGGGGGTCAGTGAAGTTCAGTGGGCAGAGGGGGTACAATGGGCTCAAGGGCCTTGCTAGGGGCAGCCGTTGCGATGGCCAAGCCAGCGTGCAAAGCGGCTCGTGGCTTTCGAGGCTTTGAGAGAAGCCAGCAATTCCAATGTTAGAACAAAGCTTCTGACTCGTAACTGAGGGCAACTAATTCACACAATTGGAAAAGTCCTGTTATCTGGGCCAGGGAGACAGCACAAAGGGCTGGAGCGCATGTGGAAGACCTGGGGTCCAGCCCCAGGCTGGGAGTATCCATGAGTACCATCAAAAGCCGCACCAAACACAGAATCAAAGAAGCAGAAACGCTGTGACTCCAGGGCCAGGAATGTAGCCACAAATGGTAGAGCACACGCCTGGCATGTGCGAGGCTCTGGGGTTCAATTCTGGCACCAAAATCCTGGCACCCTATCGTGACTAGGTGTCACCCTACATCACCCCGTGATGCCACCCCAATCAATAGTGACAGAGAAAAAGGGAAACTGTGGGTTGGGAAGATGGTTTCAAGGTCTAAGGAACATGCTTTGCCTACTGGAAGCCCAGGCTTGATCTGAACCCCAGTGTCCCAAGCACAGAGCCAGGAGTAGCCCCTTGACATCACTGGGTCTGGTTTTATTAGAAATAAAATCGGGAGTGGGGTGGGCACAGAGTGGTATTACAGCGGGTACATGCAAAACGCTTGTCTTGCACGAAGCCTACCTGGGTTTGATCCCCAGCATCCCATGGGGTCCCCCGGAGCACCACCAGAAGTAATTCCTGAGTGCAGAGCCAGAAGTAACCCCTGAGCATTACCATATAGTATTACCATATAGTATTGCCATATAGTATTGCCCCAAAACAAAAAAAGAAAGAAAGAAAGTCAGTGGTCCTTCCTTATCAAGACAAAGTATTGAATCCCTAAATGGAAAATGACTGGCCAATATGCCTACATGACAGTGTTTGAACAAACAGGGTTTTGAGGATGTGGGGATCAAAGGCAGAAAACCATATTAATGCCCCCCCCCCCCCGAGCCCCACCACCCGCAGGAGCCCATATATCACAGCTGCCTAGTCCTGAAAGGTAGTTTGGGGTGGGGGAAGGGGTATCATTCCAACCCAAGTAAGGCTCACTCAGCTGGAGATTAAGCACACAGCTTACACCCAAATAACACGCCCATTAACCTCAGTGGGTGCAGAACTTCAGATCAGCACTTGAACAGAGTCTGGAATGAAGCCGCCAAAGTCACCCGTGATAGGTTGTTGCTGGATTTCATTAATCCTGCTCTATAACTAAAAAAAAATCTTTTTTTGTTTGTTTGGGGGCCACACTCAGTAGTTCTCAAGGGTTATTCCTGGCTCTGCACTCAGAGATCACTCCTGGTAGTGCTTAGAGGACCATAGAAGATTCCAGGGATCAAATCCAGGTCAGTCACTTGTAGTAACAGGCACTCTGTCTGCTCTACCATGGCTCTGGCCCAAAAGAGGCCATTTATTTATTTTTTTCTTTAGCTTTTTGGGTCATACCCGGTGATGCTCAGGGGTCACTCCTGGCTCTGCACTCAGGAATTACTCCTGGCGGTGCTTGGGGGACCATATGGGATGCCAGGGATTGAACCCAGCCATGTGAAGGTAAATGCCCTACCCACTGTTCTATCACTCCAACCCCCAAAAGAGGTCATTTTTAGAAACTAGTGAGGTCTCCATTACTGACCTTTAGGGCAGGGTCTATAAAGGAACTCTGGTTGACCCAAACTGTGTTGTGTGGCTAAAGAAACTTGGCAAATCAAAGCAGTTGAGAACAGATGCCCAGAGGTTAGAAAATCTGCCTACAGTTTGGGTCCCATAGGCCCAGGGGGGCTGATAACTTCCTGTTAATGTATGTGGAACCTAGAACAGTACCTAGTACATAATAGGTGCATAATAAATACTTAGTGACCAGATGACAGAAGGATGGAGATGCCTGAGCACGAAACTAGGAGTAAGTTCTAAGCAGGTGAGGCCCCCCCTCCAAAAAAAATTGGGATGGTTTAACACTCGGAAATTAATCAACATAATCCATCATATCAACACAAGAAAAGATAAAAATCATATGATCATATCAATAGATGCAGAGAAAGCATTTGACAAGATCCAGCACCTGTTTATGATGAAAACCCTCGCCAAAATGGGGATAGAGGGGACTTTCCTCAATATAGTTAAAGCCATCTACCACATGGCCGACCCGAGTTCGATTCCTCCGCCCCTCTCGGAGAGCCCGGCAAGCTACCGAGAGTATTCGATATGCCAGACACAGTAACAACAAAGTCTCCAATGGAGACGTTACTGGGCCCGCTCGAGCAAATCGACGATCAACGGGAGGGCCTTTACCTTTACCTTTACCACAAGCCTACAGCAAGCATCATCCTCAATGGGGAAAAACTGAGAGCCTTCCCCCTAAGATAAGGGATGAGACAAGAATGTCCACTCTCTCCACTGCTGTTCAATATAGTACTGGAAGTACATGCAATAGCGATTAGGCAAGAAAAAGATATTAAGGGCATCCAGGTAGGAAAGGAAGAAATCAAGCTCTCACTATTCGCAGATGATATGATACTATACTTAGAGAACCTTAAAACCTCTACCAAGAAACTTCTAGAAACAATAGACTTGTATGGTAAAGTTACAGGCTATAAAATCAATACCCAAAAGTCCATGGCTTTCCTATATGCAAATAGTGAAAGAGAAGAAAGTGTCATGAAGAAAACAATCCCGTTCACAATTGTGCCCCAGAAAATCAAGTACCTAGGAATCACCTTAACTAAGGAAGTAAAAGACCTGTACAAAGAAAACTACAAAACGCTACTTCAGGAAATAAAAGAGGACGCCAGGAAATGGAAAAATATCCTCTGTTCATGAATGGGGAGAATTAACATTGTCAAAATGGCAATACTTCCCAAAGCACTGTACAAATTCAATGCGATCCCTATTATGATACCCATAACATTCTTCAAAGAAATGGAGCAAACACTTCTGAAATTTATATGGAACAATAAGCCCCCACGAATAGTTAAAGCAATTCTGGGGGAAAAGAAAATGGGAGGAATCAACCTCCCTAACTTCAAACTCTACTACAAAGCAGTAATGATTAAAACAGCATAGTACTGGAACAAAGGCAGAGCTGCAGACCAATGGAACAGGGTCGAATATACTGACACCTCCCCCCAGGCATATGATCATCTAATCTTCTATAAAGGGGCAAGAAATGTGAAGTGGAGCAAGGAAAGCCTCTTTAACAAATTGTGCTGGCAAAACTGGACAGCTACATGCAAAAAAGTGGGCTCAGATCTCTGCCTAACGCCATGTACAAAAGTAAGATCAAAATGGATTAAAGACCTCAACGTCAGACCATAATCCACAAGGTACATTGAAGACAAAGTTGGCAAAACCCTCCATGACATTGAAGCTAATGGTATCTTCAAAGATGTCATGCCACTGGCCAAGCAAGTGAAAACAGAGATAGACAAATGGGACTATCTTAAACTAAGAAGCTTCTGCACCTCAAAAGAAACAGTGACCAAATACAAAGTCTTCAGAATGGGAAAGGATATTCTCTGAATACACATCCAACAAGGGGTTGATATCAAGGATATACAAAATGCAGGTTGAACTCCACAAGAAGAAAACAACCAACCCCATCAAAAAATGGGGAGATGAAATGAACAGAAACTTTCTCAGAGAAGAAATCCGAATGGCTAAAAGGCACATGAGAAAAAGCTCTACATCATTAATCATCAGGGAGATGCAGATCAAAACCACAATGAGATATCATTTCACACCACAGAGACTGGCCCACATCCAAAAGACCAAAAGCAACTGGTGTTGGTGCAGATGTGGCAAGAAAGGGTCTCTCCTTCACTGCTTGTGGGAATGCCGACTGGTTCAGCCCTTTTGGAAAACAGTATGGACGATCCTCAAAAAATTAGAAATTGAGCTCCCATTTGACCCAGCAATACCACTCCTGGGAATATATCCCAGAGAGGCAAAAAAGTATAGTCGAAGTGACATCTGCACTTGTTTGTTCATTGCAGCACTCTTTACAATAGCTAGAATCTGGAAAAAACCTGAGTGCCCGAGAACAGATGACTGGTTAAATAAACTTTGGTACATCTACACAATGGAGTACTATGCAGCTGTTAGAAAAGATGAAGTCATGAAATTCACATACAAGTGGTGCTACATGGAAAGTATCATGCTAAGCGAAATGAGTCAGAAAGAGAGGGACAGACATAGAAAGATTGCATTCATCTGGGGAACATAAAGTAACAAAATAGGAGACTAACACCCAAGAATAGCCGAGATAAGTACCAGGAGGATTACTCCATGGCTTTGAGGACAGCCGCACATGCTAAGGAAAAGGCAGCTCAGATAGAGAAGGGAGCACAAAATAAAGGGTGTTGGGAGGTTCCTCTCAGGATGGGAAATGAGTGATGAGAGTAGACTATAGACCGAAAAAGATTGCCACTCAATGTCTCTTTTGCAAACCATAGCACTCAAAAAGGAGAGAGATAACAAAAGGGAATGCCCTGCCACAGAGGTAGGGTGGGATGGAGGAATGGGGGGTGGGAGGGATACTGGGACTCGTGGTAGTGGAGAATGGGCACTGGTGGAGGGATGGGTATTTGATCATTGTATAACTGAAACCCGAGCACAAAAATTTGTAAGTCTACAACTGTACCTCATGGTGGTGTTTCACTAATAAAAATTTAAGAAAAAAAATTTGTAAGTCTACAACTGTACCTCATGGTGTTTCACTAATAAAAATTTAAGGGAAAAAAAATAAAAGAAATTTGCCTAAGAAAAAAAAAGTTAGGCCTGAGAGATAGAATAGAATAGCAGGTAAGTTGCTTGCCTTACATGCTGCCATCCCGGGTTCAATCCCCAGTATCCCATGTGGTCCCAAATACCATCAGGAGTGATTCCTGAGTAGAGAGCCAGGAGTAACCCTTGAGCATCACTGGGTGTGGTCCTAAAACAAACAAACAAAAAAAGATCTATATTGTTGAAATCAATATTTAAAAACTGAACTATCAGTTTCTGGTAACAATGAAAAGAATCAAAATTAGACTTTATTTAACCATCCTTAAAACTCTTCTTAATGATCTTAATTTCTCTTTTTTTAAATTTTTTATCTTACTTCTTAGATTTATTTATTCCTATTTTTTATTTTTATTTTATTTTTTATTGAATCACTGTGAAATACAGTTACAAAGTTTTCATGTTTGAGTTTCATCATACAATGATCGAACACCCATCCCTCCACCAGTGCACATTTTCCACCACCAATGTCCCCAGTATTACCCGTCACTTCCAACCCCTCCCCCTGCCTCTCTGGCAGACAATTTCCCCCTATACTCTCTCTCTAGGGCTGAAACGATAGCACAGCGGTAGGGCGTTTGCCTTGCACGCAGCCAACTTGGCCGACTCGAGTTCGATTCCTCCGCCCCTCTCGGAGAGCCCGGCAAGCTACTGAGAGTATCTCGCCCGCACGGCAGAGCCTGCCAAGCTACCCATGACATACTCGATTTGCCAAACACAGTAACAACAAGTCTCATGATGGAGACGTTACTGGACCCGCTTGAGCAAATCAATGAACAGGAGGACCATGATACTCTCTAATTTTGGGCATTATGGTTTGCAATATAGATACTGGCAGGTTATCACATTTGGTCCTGTATCTACTTTCAGAACACATCTCTGATTTCCCCAACCATCATTGACTTTAGTGATCCCTTCTCTATTCTAGCTGCCTTCTCCCCAAGTCATGAGACAGGCTTCCCACTATGGAGCAATATTTCTGGCCCTTGTGTCTACTATCTTTGAATGTCAGTCTCATTTTAGGTTATTTATATTTCACAAATGAATACACTCCTTCTGTGTCTGTCCCTCTCTTTCTGCCACATTTCACTAAGCATGATACTTTCCATGACCATCCACTTATAAGCACATTTCATGACTTCATCTTTTGTAACAGCTGCATAGTATTCCATTGTGTAGGTGTACTAAAGTTTCTTTAACCAAGAAAGTTGTCTGTTTGGGGGCACTCAGGTTGTTTCCAGATTCTGGTTATTGTGAATAGTGCTGCAATGACATACAGGTGCAGATGTCATTTCTACTGTGCTTTTTTGCACCCTCAGGATAGAGTCCCAGAATTGGTATTGCGGGGTCATATGGAAACTCAATTTCTAGTTTTTGAAGGAATGCCCATACTGTTTTCCAAAAAGGCTGGAATTGTTCTTAATTTCTAATAATGTAATCGTTTTTGAACTATTCCTCAATTTTCTTAACTATGACATTTGGAAGTCTTTACTTCCCTAATGGTTTAACCTGGCACCACATAAGGAATAAAGAAACTTACCATTTTACATCTCCTAGTTTCTCTTTTGGGCTGGAGCGATAGCACAGTGGTAGGGCGTTTGCCTTGCACGCAGCCAACATGGCCGACCCGAGTTCGATTCCTCCGCCCCTCTCAGAGAGCCCTGCAAGCTACAGAGAGTATCTCTCCCGCACAGCAAAGCCTGGCAAGCTCCCCATGACATACTCGTTATGCCAAACACAGTAACAAGAAGTCTCACGATGGAGACATTACTGGGCTCGCTCGAGCAAATCGATGAACAACGGGAGGACCGTGACCGCGACCATGACCATGAGTTTCTCTTTTGGGCTGGAGCAATAGCACAGCAGGTAAGGCGTTTGCCTTGCAAGCAGCCAATATGGCCGACCCAAGTTCAATTCCTCCACCCCTCTCGGAGAGCCTGGCAAGCTACCGAGAGTATCTCGCCCGCACAGCAAAGCCTGGCAAGCTCCCCCTGACGTATTCAATATTCCAAACACAGTAACAAGTCTCACGATGGAGATGTTACTGGGCCCGATCGAGCGAATCAATGAATAATGGGAGGACCATGACCGTGAGTTTCTCTTTTAAAAATTATCTGGTGTCAGAGTGATAGTACAGTGGGGAGGGCGTTTGCCTTGCATATGGCAGATCTGGGTTAGATTTCCAACACCCCATATGGTCCCCTGAGCCCACCAAGAGTGATCCCTGAGTGCAGAGTAAGCCCTGAGAATCGCCAAGTGTGTCCCCCATTTTTTTAACAATACAGGAACTTGCCTTGTATTGACAGAAGCCAGTTTGGTCCCAGGAACTTTATACTGTATATTGTCTCTAACCACCAAACAACACCAGAATTGATCCTGAGTCCAGAGTCTGGACAATGCTATGGATGTCCCCAAACACAATGATCAGATTTGGGCTAGGGAAATAGTTCAAAGGACTAGAGTGTAAATGTGGCATGCCTGAGTGTAACCTTTACATCTGGAGAGGTTTCCCCCCACCACCACCAAAACATATTTTACCTAACTCTTTTCCTAAGCTGGTTAAGGTTTTACTACATAGTGACTGTGACGTCATTCATCCATATGGGCAAAGTGAGATCAGACACTTTTGCTTTTCATAGTTTTTTTCATTAGAAAAATATATTTGGTTTAAAAAAAACAAAAAAGTCCATGACCTCAACTACACTCTTCCTCAGTTTGGTTTGGCAACCTTTTGGCCTGTTCACATGATTTCAGAAGGAGCTTGGTTGAATGAGTAAACATGTAATAAATCAAAAGGTGCTACCAGTTCTGAAGAGAGATGTTCTACCCAATATTTCTAAGGTCTTTAGACCCCTGGCTGGCCCATGGCACTTCTCCTTGGCCCCTTGGGCCGCTGAGCCAGGATGCCTGTTCTGACCCTTTGGTGCTGGTGGTGCAGTTACAACTACTGCTTTCTACCCTTGATCTTGCCAAAATGAAGCTGCAATCTGAGGTACAGTACATCAACATATAAGGCAGGATTTTTCCAACCCATTGGCAATCATCTAATTTTAAATGCCTGCACAGGGAACTCTCGGAGAGCCCAGCAAGCTACCGAGAGTATCTCGCCCGCACAGCAAAGCCTGGCAAGCTACTTGTGACATATTCGATATGCCAAACACAGTAACAATTGTCACAATAGAGACGCTACTGGGCCCGCTCGAGCAAATCGATGAATAACGGAAGTACAGTGACAGTGACAGCACAGGGAACTCATGGATGGAAATGGTTATGAGGTATGTAAAACAGTGAACAGAGCCGATGTCTGACATAGAGAATTTGCTTCAGAACCAAAGCAATGTCTTCCAAACACTGCCTCCAGCTATGACCAATGCAGACCACGGGGATGTCACCTTGTCACCTCCAACAAGGAAAAGGGTTTCTGTTCCTACAACTGTATACTCCTCGACACCATCTAAGCCTGTGAATCAGAAATTAGGCCTCATACTCCACTCTGGAGTTAGTTCTAAATGGCTTTGTTCACTGTTGCTCTGAGTTCCACCACTAGAACAAATATTTTGAGGCCCAGATGGAGTGGGTATAAAAATTTTTATTGATATTATATTGTTTCAGTCCCATAATAAAAGGTATTTTGCCTTCTTTCAAAAAATTGGGGAGGTTTAGAAGCTTACATTTTATTTTTAAATGTTTTAAATTTATTTTTAATTGAATCACAGTGATATACACAGTTACAAGGCTGTTCATGATTGGGTTTCAGTCATACAATATTCCAACCTTCGCCAGTGTACATTTCCCACCACTACCGATGTCTCCAGTTTCCCTCACGTCACTGCGACCCCCTATCTCTATAGCAGGCATTCTCTCTCTCTCTCTCTCTCGCTCTCTCTATCTATCTATCTATCTATCTTTTCTCTCTATCTTGCCTCTCTCCTCTCTCCATCATCTCTCCTCTCTCCTTTTCGGTTTGCAATTCAAATATGAAATGTTATCAAGTATATCCCTTTACATACTAATCTTTTATGCAATTCAATTTCACTTTCACCTCAATACACTGTAGCTTCTGAAATTAAAATCAATGGACAGCACATCTTATTATCTCGCTCTTACTTTAGACAACCCAGCAGGCTACCGAATGTATCCTACCCATATGGCAAAGTCTGGCAAACTCCCTGTGGCATACCCAGTATGCCAAATACCAGTAACAATGATGGGTCTCATTCTCCTAACCCTGAAAGAGCATTTCTCAGGGCTAGGACAAAGGAGACGTTACTGGTGCCTGCTCGAAGCAATCGACGAACAACAGGATGATCATGATCGTGATCGGACAGCACTTATTTCAATTTATCTTTAATTAATTTTCTTTATCTCTGTGGATGTTATAGCAATATGGAGCTGAGTCATCAGTGATTATTGTAGTTCTGTTGGTGTGTGCAGCCTCCATAAAAACAAATTCACAGAATAAACAGAATCCAAAAAAAAAAAAACCACCAAAGTGTTCCTTTTTTGATCACTAGGTGGCACCAAACCTCTAAATTAATTTAAAAAAAAAAAAGAAAAACTTTCCTAAATTTTATTTTAGGCCACTTGCTTTATTTTTTATTTATTTATTTATTTTTGGGCCACTTGCTTTAGACCCTTCAATAAATGCCTTCTAAAAGTCTTTCATTTATATTGATCAGTGATCTGGAATACCACAGCCTTGGGCCACTGCTTCTTGTCTTTGCTCTAGGGAAGATCCAATTAGGCTTGACAGCTTAGCCCTCTGCCTCCTAACCACCGTCTTCTGATCACCTGGAGTTTCAGCAGCTTGTCTTGGCGCCACAGCAACTGCCGGCCACATTGGCAGAACATCTGGGCTTTTGTTTGTCAGATTCTTCTGCAAGTTTGAATGGGTCCGAAATTAAATCCTGTCAAAAGACAAACCCAAAGGAACAGACAAGTTAAAGGTGTTTAGAGGTACCTGGACCCTAATATTTCCTTTTGATTGAGGGTGTTGACCTAGAAGAGAGATAGAAACAATTGTATAATTCCATGGATTCCTAGGACCACCAGTTCTCTCTTTATAGAGGTGGACAACTTCCTGGTGATTCTAATCAAATTATTACTATTCTCAAGATCAACGACATGTTTTTTTTTTAATGTTGTTTTTGGTCTATACCCAGCTGTGCCTAGGACTTATTCCCGGCTCTACACTCAGGACTTACTCCTAGTGGATTCAGGGACCATATGGGTTGCCAGGAATCGAGACCAGGTTAGTCTCATACAAATCAAGCACCCTCCCTGCTGTACTGTTATCATTCTGGCCCCACTCAATGACATTTTAAACTTTTGTCTCGAGGCTGGGGTCAAACCCAGTAAAGCATGTACTCCACCATTGAACTAGCCCCCAGATACTTATGTTGATTTGTTTCAGTTTGGGGACTACACCCAGCAGTCCTGAGAGGCTACTCCAAGCTCAGTGCTAGGGATTCATTCCCAGGGGTGCTTAGGGAAGCAAGAGGTGCCTGGGATTGAACCCAAGACTCCCACTTGCAAAGCACATACCCCAGCCCTTTGAGCTACCTCCTAGGCTCTCCCAGAGGAAAGATGCTTTTAAACTCTTACTGGATCAGAGAAGTTGATTTCACTGTTTTATTTTGTGAGATTCCTACTTATGTATATGCATTTGGGGGCGGGGGGAATTAGCTACATTCAGCTGTGCTCAGGACTTACTTCTGTCTCTGTGCTCAAGCATAACTCCTGGTAGTGATCAGAAGACCATCTGTGGTGCCAGGGATGGAACCAACGTCAAACAAGATCAGTCATGTACAAGCGCTTTGACCTGTACTATCTCCATGGACACTTAAATGGACTTTTCGCCCTTTTGGAACAGAGATGCTGGAGGGCTGAGATGTTGGCATCCCATTTGGTTCCCCCAGCATAGCCAGGAGTAATTGTTGAGTGCAGAGTCAGGCAGTAACCCCTGAGCATCCCTGGGTATAACCCAACAAAAAACGGGTACATCCTGCTGTCAGGTCACTATTAGCAAAGACTAACATGCCATGCTGAGATGCCAACAACAGCCAAAGAGATCTCAGGGTAGAGGGAAGGGAAGAAGCTGCAGGATGGAAGAGGTGAAGAGGAGAAAAACAAGAGGAAAACATAGAAGAAAAATAACAGAAGGACTCTCCCACAAGCCCAGTGACAGTGGAGCTGCTGACGGGCGAGGCAGAGCCTCTCTTTCCTCCAGCGGAGGGCAGGGTGGGTGAGGGCACCCAGCCTTGCACCCAGCTGCCTGCCTGGGTCTCGGGCTTATCACAGAGGCCTTCAGTGATAAAGCTAAGAGGCTCTGCCCCAAAGTGCAGGGCTAGAGTTCTAGGACACACAGCTGTGCATCCTCCTTCACTCCTCCTTCAGTCTCCCAGATACCCACTTCAGAAACTTGGAGCAGAGCTAGACACTGGCACACAGGAAAGAAAGGAAGCCGGGAGATAAGCCAGCTCTCGTTTCCAACCTCAGGCCTCAGCAGGAGCGAGAGGAGCAAAGTGACACGAGAAAACGGCCTTCGAGAAAGAAGCCCCCTTGTTCATGAGCTTCCGGGTTTTGAGACTGGCCACCCTGGGAAAACTGGGGTTGGGGAACTTTTCCAGCCTAGTTTGGGGAATCCAGCCCTCTGAGGAAAGTTGGGTGTGTACCCCAAACAATAAAATAATAATAAATAATAAATGTATTTAATTTGTATATTTTTTCAAAGCTACCTCTTACTCTTTTCTGTTTTTAAATGCCATTGCGGGAACGAAAAGAGTACAGTGGTTAGGGCACACAGCCTGGCACATAGTCGATCCAGGTTCAACCTCCAGCATCCCATATGGTTCCCCAAGTACCTCCAGGAGTATTTCTTGAGTGCAAAGCCTGCAGTACCCCTGGACATTGCTGGGTATGGTCCTCCCTCAAACCCTCCCACCTTTCAAAAAAAACACCATTGAGTGCCAGGGGGTCAGTACTGCATTTGCCTTGCATGTAGCGGACCCAGGTTTGATCTCTGGTCCTACATTTGGTCCCTGATCCCTCGAGGAATGAGTGATCCCTGAACAGAGAGGCAGAAGTAAGCCTGAGTACTGCTGGGTGTGGCCCCCAAACCAAAACAATAAAAATGGCCTTGGGGACATACTGAAAGTCACAGAATTATTTCTGAGGAAATCCCCCTAGACACATCAGAATTGAAAGGGTCGCAGATGCCCTGAGGTCCACGCAGGAAGCCCTTGGTTAGAAATCTCTGACTGATCAGCATTCAAAAAGTGCAGTGATGAAATTAATTCAAATCCCGTTTTAGATGCAGAGAGGAGAGAAAGGAAGTCATGGTGACTAATGAGCGAAGTGGTGTCAGCTGACTTGTTTGCTGCAGCGGCAGCCCGTGTAGAAAGTCACACCAACCTCAGACTGCGGACCACAGCTGCCTCCACATGTTGCTGGCTTCACTCCCGTTGGTTTGACCTGGAACTCTGGGGCAAATCTCGAGTTCTTCAAGATGGTTGCAGTGTGTCCATCCACCTCCACCACCTCCCCTGCCTAAGGAACAGGTAGGGGAGGGAGCAAGGTTGGTGGCTGGTTCATTCTATTTGGATTTGCAGTTTGGGGGCCAGACCTGGTGGTGCTCTGAGAGGACTCAGAGAACCATGTGGTACAGGAACCAAAGCCCAGCCTCCCACATACAACACATGTGCTCAGCCCTTCCACTCGACTCCTTTTGCTTTTTTGTTGTTGTTGTTGTTTGTTTGTTTGTTTGTTTTTGCTTTTGGGGTCACACCCAGTGATGCACAGGGGTTACTCCTGGCTTTACACTCAGGAATTACTCCCGGCAGTGCTCGGGGGACCATATGGGATACTGGGAATCGAACCCGGGTCGGCCGCGTCCAAGACAATCACCCTACCCGCTGTGCTATCACTCCAGCCCCTCCTTTTGTTTTTAAAATGGAGGTCACAACCAGAAGTTCAACGTGTCTCTGTGTGCTGGGTAGAGGGAGGGTAGAGAGGAGGAGTAGGAATACCACATGGTACCAAGCACCAAACTCTCTCCACAGCTCAATTAATTGATTTTGATTTCCATTTTCAAATTATTTTGGTGTTCGGGACACGCCCAGCTGTGTTCAGGGATCCCTCCTAGCCATTCTTAAGGTACTACATGTGGGATGGGCCGCGAGCAAGGCAAGAACTTTAATCCCTGGACTAGCTCCCTACCCCCTTAATTTATGTATTTAAAACTTAAACTTTAGGGGCTGGAGCAATAGCACAGCGGGAAGGGAATTTGCCTTGCATGCGGCCAACTGGGGTTTGATTCCCAGCATCCCATATGGTCCCCTGAACACGGCCAGGAGTAATTCTTGAGCACAGAGCCAGGAGTAACCCCTGTACATTGCCGGGTGTGACCCAAAAAAGCAAAAAATAAATAAAAAATAAAAAAACCCTTAAACTTTGGGGCCAGGAAAATCGATATGCTATTTGAGCCAAAAAAAAAAAAAGAAGAAGAAGAAGAAGAAGAAGTAGAAGAAGAAAAGACAAATAGTAGATCCTTCCACCTTCAGGACAAATAATAACCATATAGTCTATTCATTTAGTTCCCAATAAGCAGGAATGTTTATTAAAAGTATGTATAGGAGGGGTTTTTTGTTTGTTTGTTTGTTTTGACCACACCCAAGGGTGCTCAGCACTTACTCCCGGTTCTGTGCTCAGGGATGACTCCAGATGGAGTTGGGGGAACCAAAAGGGGTGCTGGGGAACTGAACCTGAATATGCCGCATGCAAGGCGAGCACCCTACCTGCTGGACCATCTCTCCGGTCCCTGTTATAGTAACGGCTATAGAAAGGCTGAAGAACAGGCATCATTGTTCCCTCTCTTACAATGGTACACGTTGCACCTCAGAGAATTTTGGTCATTCATTCATTTACTCAAATATGGGCTGGAGTGACAGTCCAGAGGGCAGGGTACTTGCCTTGCATGCAGTCAAACCAGGTTCAATCCCCAGCATCCCATATAGTCCCCCGAGCACGCTAGGAGTGATTCCTGAGTGCAGAGCCATGACCACAGTTAGGTGTGGCCCAAAATAGTAAGCAACCAAGTCCGAATTTGAACTCGGATATCAGATTCTAAAGCATGTACATTTTCATATTGATAAAAGCAAAAAAGATGTGAAAGTAACCATTTGTGTCATCATTAAACCCCTTAGTTGCATGGCACACTGTAGCACTGTAGCACTGTCCTCCCGTTGTTCATCCATTAGCTCGAGCAGGCCCAGTAACGTCTCCATTGTGAGACACTGTTTTTGGCATATCAAATATGTCACGGGTAGCTTGCCAGGCTTTGCCATGCGGGTGAGATACTCTCGGTAGCTTGCCAGGCTCTCTGAGAGGGGCGGAGGAATCGAACCCGGCTCGGTTGGGCTGGCTGTGCACAAGGCAAACACCCCACCTCTATGCTATCGCTCCAGCCGCTTAATCACTTAATCACTTAACTTCCCGTTAGTCGTCGATTTGCTCGAGCGGGCGCCAGTAACGTCTCCATTTGTCCCTGTCGCGTGCTAGTGTAGCCCAATGGCATCTGTTCGCTCCGGGAACATGAAGGGCCTCAAACCGATCGTTCATGATCTTGACGAAGAAGTCTGACCATCTGGTAGGTGGGCGGCCACACGGTCTCTTGACATCCCGTGGAATCCAATCAGTAACAGCTCTAGTCCAACGGTCGTCTTTAAATCTCATTACGTGACCAGCCCATCTGATTTTCGACACCTTGGCAAATGAGACAGCGTCCCTGATCCTTGATCGTCGACGGATGTCAGAACTCCGGATTCATTCTCTCATTTGAGTGAAACGTGATATTCCAAGCATAGCTCTTTCTATTCTTCTTTGGGAGACCTGAATGGCGTTCTCATCCTGTTTGCGTAGGGCCCAGGTCTCTGAGGCATATGTTAATGCAGGAAGAACAGTGGAATCAAAGAGATGTGCCCGGAGCCGGAGGTTCTTCGTCCTCTTAGCTATTTCTTCGACGTTCTTGAAGGCGTTCCAAGTCACTCTCTTCCTCCTGCGCAGCTCGGGTGCCAGGTCATTTGTCATGTTGACCTCTCGACCTAGGTACACATAGCTGTTGCATTCGGAGATGGTCGTTCCATTGAGAGCGAATGGGGCATCAGGAACAAGGCTGTTTCTCATAAACATTGTCTTAGTGAGATTCAGCTGTAGTCCTACCTTTCCACACTCACGGTCAAAGTCGGCCAGCATTTGTGCCGCTTGGCTGATGTTTGGTGTTATTAAAACAATGTCATCAGCAAAGCGGAGGTGGTGTAGTTGCCGACCATCTATCTTCACTCCCATTCCTTCCCATTCCAGTCGTCGCATGATGTTCTCGAGGGTGGCACTGAAGAGTTTCGGTGAAATGGTATCACCCTGCCGCACCCCTCTCTTGACATCAACGATCACTTCTTTGTAGAATGGTGAGATCCTGGTAGTGAATCCACAATACAGCTCACGGAGGATCCTGATGTATTGGGCTTGAATGCCCTGATTGGCTAGGGCTTCAATGACCGCTTCCGTCTCAACAGAATCAAAGGCCTTCTTTAAATCAATGAACGTTAAGCAGAGCAGCATCTTGAACTCCCGAGAAACCTCAATGAGCTTGGTTATCGTGTGGATATGGTCTATGGTGCTGAATCCTTTGCGGAACCCTGCTTGCTCGCATGGTTGTCCTTCATCTAGTGTTCTGCCAATCCTATTCAGGATGACTCGAGTGAACAACTTATAGATGACAGACAATAGGCAGATCGGGTGATAGTTGCCAATGTCATGGATGTCTCCCTTCTTGAACAGTAGTACGGTCCTGCTGGTTTTCCATTGGGACGGAACCTTGCATTCAGACAGGTAGCGAGTGAAGAGCCGAGCCAGTGTATTGATGAGTACTGACGGCAGGTTCTTCAGGTGTTCAGGTCTGACCTTGTCTGGGCCGGGTGCTGTTTGTTTCTTTACCGACGAAATGGCGTGTCGGATTTCGGAAGGGAGAACATTGGGAACGACATACCCATCCTGTGGAATTTAGTATGTCGGCAAGTGGACATGGCTATCGAAGAGATTTGAGTAGAAGTCATGGATAATCTTCTCCATTGCCGTTCTGGAGGATGTGATGGATCCATCAGGACATCGGAGGGCAGTCATCTTGGTCTTATAATTGGCGAAGGACAGGCGGGCATTACGAATACTTTTCCCGGCTTCTGCTGCATCTACCAGTACTTCTGCTCTTCTCTCTTTGAGGTCTTCCTTGATCGCATCTCTGCACTGCTTTGCAAGCTCGGACGTTAGCTTGCGGTTGCCTGAGGCATGCGCCAAACCACGCTGGCGAATTAGCTCAAGAGTTTTCGAAGATAGGCGACTTTTTGTGGCTATCTCTCTCTTGGCGTTCCTTGCGCATTCATGGAGGTGCTGAACCAGTCGATCGTATTCCTCGTCAATGTTGTCAACAATGGCATCTTCCCATGTTGCTGCAATAGTACCAAAGAGTTCCAGCCACTAAACAACTGAAATGTGGTTGTGTGATACCAATTTTTTTCTATCCTCGGTAATTCCATTAAACTCATGCTTCTGCAGAGCTGGCAATACAGAATGGGAGTCAAAGTAGTTACCTTACATGAAATTGGCCTGAGTTCCATCCCCAGCACCCTCATAAGATCCCCTGTGTACCTCCAAGAATGATCCCTGAGCACAGAGCCAGGAATAACCCTGGAGCATCAACAGGTGTGGTCCCAAAAAAGAAACAAAACACAATTCCAAAAATATTAACTGGTGCTTCTCAAAGTACACTACTTGAATATGATCAAAGAATAGTGGTTTAAAAGGGGGGGAGCAGGAGGAAAAGGGTGCTGTCCCTCTGCCTGCTCCCCCTAGGTGGCTCAGTGGCCACCATCCTCCAGAGGCCATTGGACAGTCAGGCTTCGACCCGCAGTGACGAAACTTGTTGGGCCTCACAGGACGGGGGTGGAGCCGGTCCTCTCATCCCCACCCCAACGAGACCCCAAGTCATCATCCATGAAGGGCCTTTCTGGCTCCTGATCAAGCTGCTTAATGGCCATGATCCCAGAGACTCAGGAGCAAATCTCGGAACCCAGCAGCTTTTGGCAGAAATCCCTCCAGATTTAAGTGTTAAAATTTCGGAATATCAAAATCACGTGGCCACTACTGCCGTCACATGACATCATATGCTATTCATAACCAGCAATAGAAAACAAATTGTCTACTGTTGCCCTTTCAGCAGATCTGAGTGTTGGGGTAAAATCTCAAATAATAATGGTGGGTCTGGTGTCAAAATATTGAATGTGATCAAAGTAGAGAGAGTAATGTGGAAATCATCTGCCCCACAGGTAGGGGGAGGGTGTGGGATGGGGGTATACTGGGGTTGTTGAGGGTGGAGAATGGGCACTGGTGAAGGTGCGGGTGTTTCATTGTATGACCGAGACTTATACCCAAAAGCTTGTAACTGCTCTCACGGTGATTCAATAAATAAAATTATAAAAAAAATTTTTAAAAAAGAGGGGGAGGAAGAATTGTGGTTATGTTTTGTTCCTGAGCTGTACATGCAGAAGGACTTAGGATAACATAGCATAATGGAGGCATAAGTATAATATACTAACAGTTCAGTAAAGGTACATGAACTTACCCATGTACAAACCAGAGAAATAAGAAGCATTGCAAAGCGAAGGCTAAGAGTCCCAGTCTATGGAGCAAGGCTCAAAGTAGAAAGAACAGCACAAGTCAGGCTGGTGATGTGGGACGGGAGGAAAAGGAGGAGAGACAGAGGTCCTGGAAATTCTTACTTACCTTAAATGTGAAATTTGCATCAAAGATTAGTTCCTTTTCATACCCCTTGATTCCACCATTGTAAATCACTTGACATCTCTGCATTGCTTCTGTCTTTGGCAGTTTAAAGAGACGATATGTCGCAGAGACAAAACGACAGTCACCTGAAAACAAAATTTAGTCAAGAACCCTGCGCTTCCTCTACTGTGGGCCTACTCAGTGACCAAGAGTGCTGGCAGTGTAGAGATGGCTTTCACAGGCAGCAACTGCTTTAGCTCTATTAGGTGATTAACTTTGAAGGCTTTTATTAAATCCCAAATCTGAGAGGTTTGGTCCCAGAACCAAACCACGATTTCCAGGGGACAGGAAGCTCAGAGTCAGTCGCTCAGTAGACCCTCACTGGTCTCTGAATACAAGCAGTCTCATCGCCAATTATGGCTTACCAACCACGCTTTCCAGTTCCTTGTTTTGAATTGTAATAATGCTGGCAGTGACCAGACGTGGAGGGCAGAATCCAACTTTTTGGGCAAGGATGGCAAGGTCCTTCCAGTACAAAGCACCACCCAAGCACTCTCCTGAAAGAAAAAAAGGAAAAAGAAAAAGAAATAAAAAACATGGGTTCATGCCCAATTCAATCAGCTTAATCAATGGCCAAATAGATAGCTGTACTTTTACCAAAAAAAGTACTCTTAAAAAAAAGAAGAAGAAGAAAAAAAACATGGGCTGGGTATTAGCTCACACATCACAGCATCTGCCTGGCATATGCAAGCCCCGAAGTTTGATCCCTGGTACCGGGCCACTCCCTGTCCCCCCGCACTACCCACTGTGGCCCCTATTTATTTTGGCTTGTGGGACATATCTGGTGGTCCTAAAGGGTTACTCCCAGCTCTGTGTTTGAGAGCTGCTCCTGGTGATCCTCAGGGGACCCTGTGGTGCCAGAGATTGAACCGAGGTCTTCCAAAAGCAAAGCCTGCATTCCCTCTGATCCCTCTCTCTGGGCCTGGGGCCTCTATTCAAAACAAAACCAGAACATTGGTCCAAGAAAGAGAAGAACCTTGGTGTATCCCTGAGATCTAGAAAGTTACAATTAAACCATAGGCCAAGATATGACTTGGTTCACATGTGAGGTCCTAGGATTAGTCCTTAGCACCAAAATCAATAGACTAATAATAATCAATAAAACTAGATAAGCCAGCTAATAGCCCACAGGAAACATTCTTTTGTTTTGGGGCCACATCCAGCAGTGCTCAGGGCTTCCTCCTAGCTCTGTACTCAGAAATTACTCCTGGCAGCACTCAAGGGGACCATTTGGGATGCTGGGGAATTGAACTCAGGTCAACCATATGCAAGGCCATTGCCCTACCCACTCTGCTATTTCTCCAGCCCCTCCGCAGAAAACATTCTTCAGAACAGCTATGAAGGTATCACTTTCACCTATCTGTGATCATAATATTCAGGCAGTTTTGAGGCACACAGAGAAAAGCACTGTTATGTTAGTAAACGGGAAAAAGAAGCACACACCCACAAAACTATCCCTTAGCTCAGATTAATCTCACAATGATCTGCTCTTGGACACTCCTACTCATGTTCATGAGCATTTTATAGTTTTTTGATTTCTTTTTATTCCCGTTGTTTTGAGGTTGGGGGGTGTTTATTTGTTCTTCGGGGGGAGGAGGCCACACGTGGTGATGCTGAGGGGTTACTCTGGCTCTGCATTCAGAAACTACTCCTAGCTGAGTGCTCAAGGACCATATGAGATGCTCAAGATGGAACCTGGGTCAGCAACGTGCAAGGCAAGCACCGTACCTGCTGTCCTATTGTTCTGGTCCTAGTTCTTTTTATTTCTTACATCAATAAATCAGAAGCAAGTTCAGTGATCACCAGGGAACAAATGGTCTGATAAAGCCTAGTGCAGGGCCAAAGGAACAGCACATACATTGGTGCGTGTGTTTGCCTTACACGCGGCTGACCCGGGTTTGATCCCCAACATCATATACAGTCCCCTGAGCAACATCATGAATGAACCCTGAGTGCAGAACCAGCAGTATAACCTTTGGTATGGCCGGAAAAATAAAAGGGAAAAAAGAACAAAAGAGAAAAGAAAGAAAAATTTTAAAAGGTCTGGTGCAAATATCTACCACATCTATCACAAGTATTTAAAGATATTTCAAGAGCCAGAAGGTAGCGGTAGAACACTAGCCTTGTATGGCTCAGGCTCTGGTTTGGATCTTCCGCACCAAAATATGATAATTATTTATATGCTTACATAAGATATTTGGGGTGGGGGTCAGTGTTACAGCAATAATCTTTTTTTTTTAATGTAGGAGTATTGCTAATTTATTCAGCCACTGATTAAGCTGACCGATGCAGGCATGAACTCCACATTACTTTTTTTTATAATTTTATTTATTTATTTATTTTTTAATTTTTATTAGTGAGACACCATGAGGTATAGTTGTAGACTTACAAATTTTTCTGCTTGGGTTTCAATTATACAATGATCAAATACCCATCCCTCCACCAATGCCCATTTCCCACCACCACGGATCCCAGTATCCCTCCCACCCCCACCCCCCTATCCCACCCTACCTCTGTGACAGGGCATTCCCTTTTGTTCTCTCTCTCCTATTGAGTGTTGTGGTTTGCAAAAAAGGCATTGAGTGGCAATCATGTTTGGTCTATAGTCTACTTTCAGCATGCTTCTCCCATCCTGGGAGGATCCTCCCAACACCTTTTTTTTTTTTTTTTGGTGCTCCCTTCTCTATCTGAGCTCCCTTTTCCCCTAGCATGTGTGGTTGGCCTCCAAGCCATGGAGCAGATATTCTGGTACTAATCCTGGCCACTCTTGTGTGTTAGTCTCCTATTTTGTTACTTTATGTTCCCCAGATGAGTGCAATCTTTCTATGTAATTCCCTCTCTTTCTGACTCATTTCGCTTAGCATGATACTTTCCATGTAGTACCACTTGTATGTAAATTTCATGACTTCATCTTTTCTAACAGCTACATAGTACTCCATTGTGTAGATGTACCAAAGTTTCTTTAACCAGTCATCTCTTCTCAGGCACTAAGATTATTTCCAGATTCTGGCTATTGTAAAAAGTGCTGCATCCACATTACTTTTTTTCAGTTTTTTATTTTCATAAACTCGTTCACAATAATTGTTCACACTCAACATTTCAACACCAATCTCACCACCATTACACCTTCCTACCACCATTATTTCAAATTTTGCCACCACACAAGCCTGATTCATAGACAGATGCTAAACAATTTATTTTGTATTGGTTGTTATGAATAGTATGAGACATGTGGCCGCAAAAGCGGCTGAGCACTCCTGGAATTCTGAAATTTTTTAAATATTTGGGGTCCGGAGGCATCTCTGCAGCTTGCTGCTTTCCTCCAAGATTCATTTGTGAGTCTCTGAATCATGGCTGTTAATGTGCTTAAATGGTGTCCAGAGACAGTTCTGCGGCTGACTGCCTAGGAACCGGAAGGGCAGGGAGATAGGGGAAGATCACCTATACCAGACTCCGTGAAGCCTAGAGTTTTCAGTCACTGATCCTACATACCTGGGTTTTTCAGCAGATTCATTCTCATGCATTGGGGGGCTTAGGACAAACCTGTGAAGGTCAGCCATGAGTATGGCAGTGATTGCGTTCTGGAGATTTGCAGCTATTGGGGTTCATTTGGGGCGGGGGGAGGAACACACCTACCCTGCCCTAATATGCCTGGTGAAATCAGCCTGATGCAGGATGGGATACAGCAATAATTTTGCAGGCACTACCCTACATGCTAAATTTGACCCCTTGCATCACAAAAATGTACATGATTTCTGGCACAGTGCAGCTAATGTTTGTAACCTCCAGCTCACAGTGAAAATCAAGACTCCTGCAAGAGTCACACAGCAACCAGGGCAGCTTTTCTTTTTTTTCTTTCTTTCTTTCTTTCTTTCTTTCTTAAACTATTTATCTTCTTTCCTTGCCTTGGTAAATTGTTGTAGCATTGACCAGGGATCTCATACACACACATGCACACACGTGCACACACACACTTTCTTGGGGCTGTTTTATTATGCTCCTGTGGCTGCCATTTTATTATGCACACTTCACAGATTAGAGAACAATAATTCAAAATGATGTATTCCACAGACTGAGGTCATCCAGTTTGGAGTGCCCAGGAAGGCACGGGAACCTCCAGACCTTGCTCTGGGGTGCCCCTCCCCACCAAGGGCAGCGGAATGGAGCCATTGCCTGAGTGAGTCACAGCCTTGCAACCAAACCACATGAACAGACCTACCCCATAGCACTTTGTGGGTCCTGATGGTCTCCGGCAAGTCAAGGCTGGCGTAGACATCACTGAAATAGAGCTCCCCACCGGGCTGCAATGCAGACGGACAGAGTTAGACTCTGCATGAATAAAGGGACAAACACAGATGCTGTGCTGCAGCTGAGCAAAGTGTAACGACGACCCAACAGGGAGCGAGGCAGCCTGTCCCCCTGTCAGAGCAGATGAAGAGGAGGAAGAGCATTGAGGAGCTGAGGGGTTAAGGCATTTGACTTGCTCATGGCTGGCCGGGGTGTACCACCAAAGAAGTGATCCCTGAGCACAGAACCAGGAGTAAGCCCTGAGCACTGCTGGGTGTCAGTCAAAAAAGAGAAAACAAAGCAAACCAACAAGCAACAACAGAAAAACAGAAATAAGAAATTTCTAATACAACCACATCAAAGTAGAACAAAGATAGAAAAGAAACAGTTGCTGAAGCCCTGAGCCGCCAGGCAGGCAGGTAAGTCAGATCTCAGAAGGGAAACTCCTAGGGGCTGGAAGTGGATCGGTGAGGTAAAGTGACTAATGGTTCCTCTGAGACTGAATGGTACTTGGCTTTAAGAGGAGGAAGAGATCTTTAAAGCTGGGGGCAGGAGAGCGGCGGAGGCTACGTGCCTGCTTTACAGGCATAAAGTGAGGAGTTTGAGCTCCGACATCACTGCACCAGCACCACAAGTGTGCGACCAACCCCTTCCCATCATCTCAACACCCACACAAAAAAGGAGGAAGTAATGACATTGAAACAAAGTAATTACATTAAAAATTGAAAGCAAATTGGGTTTCCAAGTCTTTCACAACTCTGACATTAAGGGTTTTGTTTTGGGTTTTGGGTCACACCCAGAGATGCTCAGGGTGCGAGCTTTCAGCTCTGTGCTCAGAGATCCCTCCTGGTGGGCTCTGAGGACCATATGAGATGCTGGCAATTGAACCCAGGTCGCCTGCGCACTATGATGCCCTATTTCTCTGGCCCCTAAGGTATATGTTTTTAATAAAACAACTTTTGAGTATGTCTCCTTAGTTTACATTTATTTTTGGTACGGGTCACTCCTGGTGGTGTTTGGAGGATCACGCAGCACTTGCACTTGAATCTGGGACTCCTGCAGGCAAAGTATGTGCTCCAGCCCTTTGCATCATCTCTCTAGTAAGTATGTTTCCTACATAAAGAACTAGTGTACATGGGCTGGAGAGACTGCAGAACGGGTTTGGCATTTGCCTTTCATGAGGAAGAAGGAAGGAAGGAAGGAAGGAAGGAAGGAAGGAAGGAAGGGAGGGAGGGAGGGAGAGAGGGAGGGAGGGAAGGAGGGAGGAAGGAAGGAAGGAAGGAAGGAAGGAAGGAAGGAAGGAAGGAAGGAAGGAGCAGCCGTGTGGAACAGGAGCTGGAAATGTGCACTCACAGTGTTTGGTGAAGAGTTTATTCATCAGTGCAGCTCAACAGGCTGCAACTCAGGCCTTACATGTGGGAGGGACAGGTATCCCGAAGTGGTCCAGGAGCAACCACCCAGCACCCCAAGAAGACCCTGAGCACTAGTGGGGGTGTCCCAGAACAACAACAGTAGAAGCTGTTGTCAGCCTAGAGCTTCCTCCAGCACTGCGGAAGCTATTCAGGGAGCACTAAATTATGAGCCAGTAAAACAAGGCTTTAGATATATTCAATGATAATCCTGATTTTTGACATTTTTTTTAGTTTACAAGCTAAAGGGAAAAAACAAAAGAAAAAGAATCTGTAACTGGGCTATTGTTTGCTTTTGTTGTTTGATGTCAGGCTGTTGCTCAGGGTCCCAGGTAGTGCCAGGTGACCTCGCGCTCCAGCCCTTAGCGTGATCCCCGCCCGGTTTGGGTTTCGACTCAGCAGTTAAATCAAGGGTACGGGCGCTTAGCTCAAGCGCTAGAACATCAGAGTTGGGCCTGTTTGTTTGTCCAGGACCATTTTTAAGAACCGTTGATCCCCCAAGTCCTCCATACCTTGAGCACTCGATACACCTCCCGCAGCACTTGTTCTTTATCAGGCGAAAGGTTAATGACACCATTTGATCTAAAAAAGACCAGAGGTGAAGCCAGAGAGAGAACAGCAAGTAAGGCAATTGTCTTGCACAGGAGCGACCTGCACCCCAGCACCCTAAATGCTCTCCCAAGTCCTGTTAGTAGTGAGCCCTGAGTGCAGAACCAGGATAAGCCCTGAGTACAGCCACGTGAGTCCCATATCAAAAAAAGAAAAGACCACAGGACATGTCAAGCCCATCTGTGCATCACCCCAACATTTTCTGCTCCTTCCAGATCCTAAAGATGGCACCCACCACTTTACAAAGCCACCTCTTGCTACCTGGTCCCCAGCCTCAGCTTTTTCCCAGAGGGGAAGGGGTGAGCAGAGAATCTAATATCTCAATACACTGTAGCAAGTGCAGAAAAAGTCATCAGGTATTATTCTTTCTACCCAGGTGAGCCCCATGCCACAAAAGGCCACGTGCAAACTGAAGGCACAGGTGAGTGGCTAAGTTCCACTTCTGTAAGGCTGTCATGTGGTGGCGGATGGAAAATGGGAGCAAAGAAAAGACAAAACGTGAAAAAAAGGATACAAAAAATGTCATGCTGCGGGGACAGCCAACCCAGGTTTGATGACCAGCACCCCATTTGGTTCCCTGAGCCTGCCAGGGGTGATCACCTGCTACAGAGCCAGGTGTGGCATCAAAACCAAATAAATAAATGAAAGAGCAACAGGGAATAGTTGTGTTTTTTTTAATGTCATGCTGGGGTCAGAGTAATAGTATAGTAAGTTGGGGAGCTTGCCTTGCACGTGGCCAACCTGGGCTCGATACCGGCATCCTATACCATCCCCAGAGTGAGTGCAGAGCCAGGAGTTACTACTGAGATCACCGGGTGTGGCCAACTCCAAAATAAATATCATGCTGGGGGGCAAATAGTACAGCAGGTAAGGCCCTTGCCTCAATCACAGCTGACATGGGTTCAATTCCTAGCACCCCATACCATACCCTGAACCCCGCCTGAAGTGATCCTTGACCAATAGCCAGGAGAAAGGTCTGAGCACTGCCAGATGTGGAAAAAAAATCATACTGGTCCTTTGGACTCCCTGATTTATATTAAGTTTAAAATAAGTTCCCTAAGGATATTCGCCAAATACACATCCGATAAGGGGTTGACATCAAGGATATACAAAGTACTGGTTGAACTCCACAAAAAGAAAACATCCAACCCCATCAAAAAATGGGGAGATCAAATGAATAGAAACTTTCACAAAGAAGAAATTCGAATGGCTGAAAGGCACAGGAGAAAATGCTCAGATTAATGATGCAGATCAAAACCACAATAAGATATGACTTCACACCACAGAGACTGGCCCATATCCACAAGAACAAAAGCAACCGGTGCTGGCGCGGATGTGGTGAGAAAGGGACCCTACTTCAGTGCTGGCGGGAATGCTGACTGGTTCAGCACTTTTGGAAAACAGTATGGACGATCCTCAAAAAATTAGAAATTGAGCTCCCAATTGACCCAGCAATACCACTTCTGGGAATATACCCCGGAGAGGCAAAAAAGTATACCTGAAGTGACATCTGCAATTGTTTGCTCATTGCAGCACTCTTTACAATAGCCAGAATCTGGAAAAAACCTGAGTGCCTGAGAACAGATGACTGGTTAAAGAAACTTTGGTACATTTACACAATGGAGTACTGTGTAGCTGTTAGAAAAGTCATGAAAATAACATACAAGTGGTACTACATGGAAAGTATCATGTTAAGCGAAATGACTCAGGAAGAAAGGGACAGGCATAGAAAGATTGTATTCATCTGGGGAACATAAAGTAACAAAATAGGAGACTGACACCCAAGAATGGCTGAGATTAGTACCAGGAGGTTTGCTCCATGGCTTGGAGGCCAAGCACACATGCTAGGGGAAAAGGGAGCTCAGATAGAGAAGGGAGCACCAAATAAAGGGTGTTGGGAGGATCCTCCCAGGATGGGAGAAGCATGCTGAAAGTAGACTATAGACCAAACATGATTGTCACCCATTGCCTCTTTTGCAAACCACAACACCCAATAAGAGAGAGAGAACAAAGGGAATGCCCTGCCACAGAGGCAGGGTGAGATGGGGGGATGGGGAGGGATACTGGGATCCGTGGTGGTGGGAAATGGGCATTGGTGGAGGGATGGATATTTGATCATTGTATAATTGAAACCCAAGCACAAACATTTGTAAGTCTACAACTGTACCTCATGATGTTTCACTAATAAAAATTTAAAAATAAGTAAATAAAATAAAATAAGTTCCCTGGTTTTTCCACTCTGAAGAAACCCACGTTCTCTCTTGAACATGCCTATCTCTCTCTCTTTCTCCCTCTCTTAAAAATAAAACTAATTTGGGGCTGAAGCGATAGCACAGCAGGTAGGGCGTTTGCTTTGCACACAGCTGACCTGGGTTCGATTCCAAGCACCCCATATGGTCCCCTGAGCACCGCCAGGAGTAATTCCTGAGTGCAGAGCCAGGAGTAACCCCTGTGCATCGCCAGGTGTGACCCAGAAAGCAAAAAATAATTGAAAAATTTTTTAAAAAATAAAAAAATAAAACTAATTTACTTCACTAAAAATAACAGTTAATTAAATTCGGCCAGTTTCCCCTTGGCCCACTGTGTTCTCCAGCACTACAGTGCTCACCAGCTCCCTCCCACCAGCTTCCTGCCAAGTTTAGTTTTCACACCCTTGATGAGGCAATTCAGCAAAAAGTGGTGATGTCTGTGTGTTCAGTGAAAGTGAACTGATACCCACATCAGGATCAATACCTACACCACAATGTCGTGACTGTCTGCATCGATTCCAGCCTCCCCCAGCTTCTCTATGTAGCCAAGAACAAAAGTCACGTTGGGAGTCCGGAAGCCATATTTTTCCATGTGGTAGTCAACGTATTTCTTAGCCAATTCGACCTAAATGAAGAAAAACTGAGCTCATCATCAACATCTTAAAAATACACTATCGGGGGACTGGAGTAATAGTACCTTGGGTAGGGCTCTTGCCTAGCACAGAGATGACTGGGGTTGGATCCCCCCTACCCCATATGGTCCTCCCAAGCCCTGCCAGGAGTGATCCCTGAGCTCAGAGAGAGCCCTGAGTATGACCCAAAACCAAAACCAAAAAACACTATTGGGCGCAGGGGCTGGGGGAATCTTGGGGGAGTTGGGGATGGGGTCAGACCCTACAGTACTCAGGGATGTCTCTTGGCTCTGTGCTCAGGGGTCACCCCTGGCACTGCTTGGGGAACTATATGCAGTGCCAGGGATCAAACTGGGGTTTTCCACATTCAAGACAAATGCCTTAACGCCTGTACTCTCTAGCCCCCAATATACACTACCTTTTCCCTATAATATTCTCTATTATAAATGGAATATACTTCCTCCGGTTCTTTCTGGGTAGAATCATACCAGATTTTTTACTCTGGGCATATGGGATTTATTACAACCCTTGCCCACACACACTGAGACCAAATTCCCTGCTTGATACTTGGAATTTGCCTGATTTTCTTGGAACTTGTCCAAGAGAGCTCCAAACAGTTCCTCTTTGGATCTTCATATATCAGAGTAAACCTGCCTCTAGATTCACCCCAAAGAACGACTAACTGGGGGCTGGAGCAATAGCACAGCAGGTAGGGCGTTTGCCTTGCACGTGGCCAACTCAAGTTCGATACCCAGCATCCCATATGGTCCCCTGAGCACTGCCAGGAGTAATTCCTGAGTGCACAGCCAGGAGTAAACCCTGTGCATCACTGGGTATGACCCAAAAAGCAAAACAAAACAAAACAAACTAACTGTCCAAGTTCTCTGCCTCGAGGACAGGGAACATCAGTGGAACCAATGAGTAATCAGAAAGAGCAACTCTCATAAATTATCCTGAGTCAGAGCGGAAACAACTGTATCTACAGATGAAAGTGAGCTGCAGGGAATGCTTTCTTGCCTCACCTGGCCTTCGGTCATATCGATTCCAGTGACACGTCCTTTCTCACCAACCAGCTGGCTAAGGGCATAGCAATCTCTGCCACTTCCACTACCCAGGTCCAGAATCCAGCAGTTTTCCAAACGCACGCTCAGGCAGAACCAGACCACAGCCATAATACCTGAGGAAGCAAGGACACAGAGCTACATTTCTTTTCCCCACAAGAGACGAACTACAAGGTGTAGAACACCAAGTTTTGTTTGTTTGCCTCATTTCTAAACAAAGAAATTGCCTGGTGGTGCTCAGGGGCTACTTCCAGCTCAGTGCTTGGAGACCAGTCCTGGCAGTGCTCAGGGGACCTTGCCGAGCTGGGGACCTCAGGCCTGCTGTATGCAACGTGGCAGTAAGTTGCAGCCCCTGCGCCATCTCAGTCTCGGACCACCAAACCTTAGGTATCTTCCCTTTCTCCCTCCCTCCCTCCCACTTTCCCTCCTCCCATAGACCCTTAATTTCTCTTCAGTTGATTCATTTCCCCTTTAAACCAAAGGCTCCCTGAGGAATTAATGAGTGCGGAGCCAAGAGCAGCGGGAAAATGAAAAACGAAACAAAAAATCATCAGCTGATAAATCCTGAAGAAGAGAACATCAAGCTAGTCAGTGTTGCTCTGAGGAGTGAGTGTACCGTGTAGTAAAGTGTGTATGTGTTCGTGGGGGAGGGGTGGTGAGAGCACTGTTTGGGAGGCAGGCTACTCTCATCAGAGTTGAGGGCCAGGCTCCAGTTCTGGGTTGATTAAATGCAAAGCATGACCCTGCCCTCAGAGTCAACTATCAGCCTTTCTTTGAAAGTGGGGTGTGCAGGAGGATTACCCCATATCTTAGAGGCCAGCTGGGCATTCTAGGGGAAAGGGCAGCTCAGATAGAGAAGGGAGCACCAAATGGAGGGTGTTTGGAGGATCCTCCCAGGAGGAGAGATGCAGGTTGAAAGTAGACTGGACTGAACATGTTTGCCACTCAAAGCCTCTTTTGCAGACCACAACACCCAAAAGGACAGAGAGAACACAAGGGATTGCCCTGCCACAGAGGCAGGGTGAGATGGGAGGGATGGGGGTGGGAGGGATATTATCCATGGTGGTGGAAAATGGGCACTGGTGGAGGGATGGGTATTTGATCATTGTATAATCGAAACCCAAGCACAAAAAATTGTAAATCTACAACTGTACCTCATGGTGTTTCACTAAAAATAATTTTAAAAAAATATCTAAATGAAAAAAAAAGAAAGTGGGGTGTGTGTGTGTGTGTGTGTGTGTGTGTGTGTGTGTGTGTGTGTGTGTGTTTTGTGAGTACCATACGCGGTGCTGGGATGAACATCCACCAACTACACGCAAGGCAAGGCATTGCATTCCCCCTTCAGATCCAGGTGGAAATTCTCTCCCCACTCCCTGCCACCCACCCACCCCCACCACCGGTTTTTGTTGGGTCACACCACCTGGCGCTGCTCGGGGATTACTCCTGGCTCTACCCTCAGAAATGACTTCTGGTGCTCAGGGGACCATCTGGGATGCTGGGGGTCAAACCCGGGCTGCCTGCGGGCCAGGCAAGGAACCCTACCCGCTGTATACTCTCTCCAGCCCCTTCATCCAGGCTGAAGTGCTAAAGTTAGGTCAGGGCTGTGCCAGGTGTCTGCTGGGAGAGCCAGGGCACACCACTGGGTGGAGGCCCGGCAGCACTTCGGCGGCGGTGACGGCGGCGGCGGCTCTTCCAAGACAGGCGACTAACCTCAAGGTTACTTCCTCGTGCACATTCTGCAGCGCTTCTCGGATGTGCTTGGGCACCGGCCTGGCCGGGGTGACGCACGCGTTGGTCTGGAGATCCGCTGACTTCTTCAGCACCTTCCCGTAGTACGTCTGAGCCAGGGGTCGAGGCCAGGGAGTGGGGGGAGGGACAAGCCGGCGTCAGAAGCCTGCGGCCGGGCGCGGCCCCGCCCGGGCCCTGCCTGCGACCTCCGTCCCTGCGCCCCCGAGGAGTGAACAGAGTGTGGGGAGTGGGAGGCCAGCCCCGGCCCCCGCCCCCCATCCGAGCCCCGCGGCGCTCACCTTCACGGAATTCAGGATCTCGGCGTCTCGAGAGGCAGCCACTGCGGGGCAGAGGGACAAGGGGCAGGAAGGTGAGGGTTGAGCTGGGGCGGGGGGCCCGGGCGGCGGGGAGAGGGGGGCGCATACTTACTCTCCGCGTCCTTCGCCTTTCCCGCACTGGGACCCAATGGTGCTTATAGCGCCCGAAGCCCCGCCCGCGGCGGTGGCCAGACCTGGGCGGTGGCCTGACCCCTTCCCACCCCCACCCCCACCGCGGCTGGCGTGCGGGCGCGGCTCGGCATTGCCCATCGCCAGGTTCACGGTACCCGCTACGCCCCCATCCCCCACCTTGGTTCTGCCTCCGAGGAACCCCCAGGTCCAGCGCCTTTGGCCCGCCGCTTGTGGGATGCGTTTGACGCGCCCTGAAACTCGCCCTCTCCCAGGGCAAAGGGCTGTGCGTTCAAGACTCCTTCACCACTGTGCATGCTTGGCACTGGGCCCTGGACCCCCCCACCCCCCAAAGTGACTTCGAGGCCCCCAGCCGCCAAATGCCCTCCTTCCGGCCCTGCTGGTATAGCTCGGCAACATCCCGAAGAATCCGACGTGGCCATTCAGGGTCTGCTTTGCACTGTATCTAGGGAGGCGATTTCGCTCACTGCTTTGGGGGTGGGGGGGAAGCGGGGCGCAAGACGCCCCCAGAGGCGCCAGGAAGGCTGGCAGCGGGGCAAGCTGTTAATGCCAGGGCAGGAGGAGGCAGTGCTACTTCCCTTCCCACTTCCTTCTTCCTCTTGTGGCTTTTTCTTTTTTCTTTTTTCGGCCTTTGAGTCGCATTTGCAGTGCTCAGGGCATAACCCCCGATTCCACGCTCAGGGATCCCTCCTCCCTCCTGGTGGAAATCCGGGACCATATAGATGCGGTGCCCGGGTGGCCACAATTGCACCACAAGCAAGGGACCCGGCTGTGCCATCACTCTACCCACACCACGCCGCCCTCCACTCTATATTTTAACTTCTGTCAATTTTTGGATTTTAGAGTTCGCCCTTGCATCTCAAATTTTTCAAAAACTTTTGTACCGTAGGGGCTGGAGAGGTAGTACAGCAGGCAGGACGCCTGGCTGGCATGCAGCCATCCCAGGTTCAATCCCTGGCACCCCATACGGTCCCCTGGGAACCGCTAGGTGTGGATACTCAGGGATACTAGGGGGTATCCCTGAACGCAAAGCCAGGAATAGGCCCTGATCACTGGCAGGTGTGTCCCTAAAACAAAACAAACAAAAAGTTTGTTATGGCTATGGGAGGGGGCCACTACCAGTGGTTCAGGGGCTATGCTATGCTCAGGAGTACATACACACCATCAGGGGTCCGTGGGACACAAGGCAACAATCTTAAACCCTGTATTGTCTTTCCAGCGCGTTTTATTTCATTACTATTTTTATTGAGATATCAGGATCTACAACCAGTTTTTTCCAACATCACCTCTGTTAAATACAAGCTATTCTACGTAGATGGGTACACTATGGGACCAAGTTAGGGCACTCACCATTTAAAAAATTAGATAAGCTAATCTCCTGAAGCTACACAATTAAACTTATATAGAAACAGGGGCAGGTGACTGAAGTCAGTCACTTCCAAGATTCCTTCATGTGTTGCTCCATGCTAGGGACAACAGGAAACAGTGGGGTTCCTATTTATACTGAGGAATTAGCAGGGAACACCTGACAAGTGTTCGCCAACTGACGCTCAAACTCGATGGAAGGGCCTGGATAGTTGGGTCTTTTGGGCCACAGCTGGCGATGCTCAAGGATCACTCCCGGCAGTGAGCAGGGGACGATCTGGGATGACAGGAATTGAACCTGGGTTGACTGCGTTCAAGGTAAACTCCCTACCTGCTGGACTACCCTGGGGAAGTATTTTATCTGACCCTGGAGAAGTTATTTTATCATCTGTAAAATATGTGGTCAGAATGTAAACACTGAGCCTCACAGTTCTAATATTTTATTCTGGCATTCTTTGTTGTTCTTCAAAGATTTTGTTGGTGCTTTGTTTTTAAAAATAGTTTGAGAAGGGTGGCCAGAGGAAAACTGGGGACACTGGAGGTGGGATATACATATTGGTGAATGGACAGATGTTGGAACATTGTATAACTGAAACCCAATCATGAACCAATTTGTAACTGTGTATCTCATAGTTTCAATAAAAATCTTCTTAAAAAGAGAAAGAAATTATCACTGAAAAGGCCTTTTGAAATTTCAGTTATGGAGCAAAAAAGAAAACTGTGGGGGCTATATTCATTTTGCTCGAGGGACCTTGTGTCATGCCAGGGATTAAACCCCTGTCAACCACATGCAAGGCAAGTTCCCTACCCACAGGACTAATTCTGTGCTGCCCGGCTCTTAGAAACGTTCTTAAGTGTGATTTAGAAACAAAAGTTAAATAGGAAAGAAACAGGGGCCAGAGAGACATCACAGAGGTTAACACACTTTCCTTGCAGTAGCAGGGTTGACCTGGTTCCACAAATGGTCTCTCGAGCACAGAGTCAGGAGTAAGTCCTAAGCACAGTCAGGTGTGGCCCCAGAACAAATAACCAACCAAACAAAAGTATAGGTGTTGAATTTTTTTAAACAGTGTTTTCGTTGTAAATCAGGGGCAGTTCATTATTTCCTAGTAATGAACTGTGTTTTGCAGCTGCTGTCAAGCATGTCTTTATAGAATTAATTTAGCAATGCTTCAAAATAGTCAATGATTTTTCACCTATAGGTACAAAAAAAATCTTCTACATAGCCTTGTGCCATCTTATTTTAATTTTTCCCTTTGTTTTGGTTTCTGTTTTAAGGTCACCCCTGCCAGTGCCCAGGAACTGCTCCCAACTCTGTGCGTGGGTGACCATGTAATGCTACAAACTGAAGGCTGGGTTCTTTCATGCAAGTCCTCACTTTTTTGTTTTTGTACTGAAACACACACTTGGGCAAATGAACTGGATATCATACTATCCTTTTCTATACTTTAGGAGTATATGGAATAGATCTGGCTTTAAGAGTTTTTTTCTCTTACAGAAAACACTATTTTTTAAAGTTAGCTTTCTTTACTTTTATTAAGTAAACTGAATTTGAACAGGATAGAATCTCATTTTATTTTTTTTACTTTTTTTTCATTTTTATAATTTTATTTATTGAATCACCGTGAGAGCAGTTACAAAGCTTTCAGGTCTAAGTCTCGGTCATACAATGAAACACCCATACCTTCACCAGTGCCCATTCTCCACTCCCAACAACCCCAGTATACCACCATCCCACACCCTCCCCCTACGTGTGGGGCAGATGATTTCCACATTACTCTCTTTCTACTTTGATCACATTCAATATTTTGACACCAGACCCACCAATATTATTTGAGATTTTACCCCAACACTCAGATCTGCTGAAAAGGCAACAGTAGACAATTTGTTTTCTATTGCTGGTTATGAATAACATATGATGTCGCGTGGCTGCAGTAGTGGCCGCGTGATTTTGAAATTCCGAAATTTTAACACTTAAATCTGGAGGGATTTCTGCCAAAATCTGCTGGGTTCCGAGATTTGTTCCTGAGTCTCTGGGATCATGGCCATTAAGCAGCTTGATCAGGAGCCAGAAAGGCTGTTTGTGGGCTGTGACTTGGGGTCTAGTTGGGGTGTGGAGGGCAGGACTGGCTCCACCCCCATCATGTGAGACCTAAAATATCTCGTCACTGCGGGCCCAAACCTGACTGTCCAATGGCCTCTGGAGGATGACGGCCACTGAGCCACCAGGGGAAAGCAGGCAGAGGCACAACACCCTTCCCCCCTGGGGTGGCCCAGTGACAGTAATCTACTGCCTGGTCCGGATGCATTTCTGCCAAAAGCCACTGGGTTTCAAGAAGAATCTCATTTTAAAACCAAACAATGAAGAACTTAGTCCTAGACTAAGTTTCTTCCTGGTTGGGGAATTTCCTTTCCTTTTTCTTCTACTCTCCAATAAACCTTTCTATTTTAAAAATAAATAAATAAAATGTAAACAATGTTCAATTACGTCAGTGACCATGGCAATGCCATTTAGTAAGGGGGTTTCTTGTCTACAAACACAAGGTTTTAACCATGGCCCAACCCTCATAACAGCTATCATTCAACTTTCTTGGCACTATCATCCAAGTAAATTTGCTGATGAATAGCAGAATTACAAAATGAACACATGGCCAGTTAATCAAGATTCACAATATCCCCCAGGAATGTAGGTCAAGGTAGGGACTGCAGCTGGCCGGACATTATATCATTTGACTAATTTTTCTTTGGAACTTTGCTACAATGAAGAAAGCAAGTCAATTTCTTTGACAGGTTAAAAATTTAAAAACAAACAAACAAAACAAACAACCAGGATTACCCAGTACCATGAGGTGCTGTACCATGGAGCTACATCCAGGCCTCCATGTCTTTGAAACATATTTTATTCTTTATATCCTCAATGTCTATCCCAGGGAATGAGTTGATTTAAGGGCACAGGTCAACCAAGGTTTTGTACTAATCCCAGGCTAAGCAGCACAACTGCCCCTAGACTACTTGAGTTGATCCCTTACTTCCCTACCTTCTTGAGGTTACTTACTTTTTCTGAATAGCTTCTTGCCTAAATCAGAAAAGGAAAGAGGAAAATCAAACAGAGAAAAACTCAGTGAACTAGCAGAAGCTATTTATGGCCAGCGATAAAGAGGCAGAACAAACTTCCAGCTTATGCCACATTCTGTACCCCTATCCATCCTACCCTGAGTCTTGTTATTAAATCTGTGCAGTATCTGAGCAGAAAGATGCTAAACAATGGACTCTAAACCCAAACTGCGGGGGCTGGAGATGTAGCACAGCGGATAGGGCATTTGCCTTGCACGCGGCCGACCCAGGTTCGATTCCCAGCATCCCATATGGTCCCCGAAGCACAGCCAGGAGTAATTCCTGAGTGCAGAGCCAGGAGTGAACCCTATGTATCACCAGGTGTGACCCCCCACCAAAAAAAGTAGAATTAATATGTTAATTAAGATGTTGAGGGGCTGGAGCAATAGCACAGCAGGTAGGGCGTTTGCCTTGCACCCGGCTGACCCAGGTTTGATTCCTGGCATCCCATATGGTCCCCCAAGCACCGCCAGGAGTAATTCCTGACTGCATGAGCCAGGAGTAATCCCTGAGCATCGCCGGGTGTGACCTGAAAAGCAAAAGCAAAAAAAAAAGATGTTGATATTAACTTATTGGACTAAGGAGAAGAGGAACACCCCTAGGAGGTGTTTCCACCCTTGAGCCTGACAGGAGGTCAGGAATGGTTTTCTTATGTTGATTTTTCCACCAGGTGGGTTATAGCATCTACCCCCCAGTGCTGGGGAGTTGGAGAGAGATGAGAGAGTTGGAAAGAATTAAGAGAGAGCAGGGCAATGGAGCAAGATGGAGCGCGGAGAGACTAGCAAGGGGGACAGAGGATGAAGAATGTAGGGAAAGAATGAGGAGCAGGCACGTGAGGAGAGAGAGCACAGTCTGGGAGATGTAGGATGGAGAGATGAGCAGGAAAAGACAGGAGACATGGGATGAGGTGTAGTGTGAGATTAGAATGGGGGGCTTTTAGTAGACTGAAACAGGTGCGTGGGGAGAATGGAATAGATGGCGACTGATTATCAAGTGGCTTGGCCCTCGCTTCCTCCTCTGTCTGCCCCATGACCTGGGCCGCCCCGGGTAGGGGAGCACAAGAGAGAGCCGCCAGGGCCTTCCCTAGCCCTGAGGAAACTATACACCCACCCACTTCCACCAAGTTAATAGCGGTTTTAAAATCTTACAAGTGAGACCTTAGAAATATATCTTCTGGGGCTGGAGCAATAGCACAGCAGTTAGGGCGGTTGCCTTGCATGCGGCCAACCCGGGTTTGATTTCCAGCATCCCATACAGTCCCCTGAGCACTGCCAAGAGTGATTTCTGAGTGCAAAGCCAGGAGTAACCCCTGCGCATTGCCGGGTGTGACCCAAAATGCAATATATATATATATATATATATATATATATATATATATATATAGCTTCTGTAGCTATAGGAAAGCAAATTCCATTTCTGTTTAAATTAGTAATCCAAAGTACAATGTGTGCCCTGTTTCTGGCAGACTTTATGCCCAGCTATTAAGCTACTGTTACATGTGCCCCACCAACTTTGCACTATCTTCGTAGATCAAAGATTCTAGACAAAAGGGAGAACTGTTAATGGGCAAATGCCCTACCCGCTGTTCTATCACTCCAACCCCCAAAAGAGGTCATTTTTAGAAACAAGTGAGGTCTCCATTACTGACCTTTAGGGCAGGATCTATGAAGGAACTCTGGTTGACCCAAATTGTGTTGTGTGGCTAAAGAAACTTGGCAAATCAAAGCAGTAGAGAACAGATGCCCAGAGGTTAGAAAATCTGCCTACAGTTTGGGTCCCATAGACCCAGGGGGGCTGATAACTTCCTGTTATTGTATGTGGAACCTAGAACAGTACCTAGTACATAATAGGTGCATAATAAATTCTTAGTGACCAGATGACAGAAGGATGGAGATGCCTGAGCTCGGAACTAGGAGTAAGTTCTAAGCACTGTCAGGTGAGGCCCCCCCCCAAAAAAAAAACATTAAAAAAAAAAGTTAGGCCTAAGAGATAGAATAGCAGGTAAGTTGCTTGTTTTACATACTGCCAACCTGTTTTCAATCCCCAGTGTCCCATGTGGTCCCCCAAATACCATCAGGAGTGATTCCTGAGTATAGAGCCAGGAGTAACCCTGAACGTTATTGGGTGTGGTCCTAAAACAAACAAAAAAGATATATACTGTTGAAATTAATATTTAAAAACTGACTGTTGGTGGGAATGCCGACTGGTTCAGCCCTTTTGGAAAACAGTATGGATGATTCTCAAAAAATTAGAAATTGAGCTCCCATTTGACCCAGCAATACCACTCCTGGGAATATATCCCAGAGAGGCAAGAAAGTATAGCCGAAGTGACACCTGCAATTGTCTGTTTATTGCAGCACTCTTTACAATAGCCAGAATCTGGAAAAAACCTGAGTGCCCGAGAACAGATGACTGGTTAAAGAAACTTTGGTACATTTACACAATGGAGTACTATGTAGCTGTTAGAAAAGATGAAGTCATGAAATTTACATACAAGTGGTACTACATGGAAACTATCATGTTAAGCGAAATGACTCAGAAAGAAAGGGATAGACATAGAAAGATTGCATTCATCTGGGGAACATAAAGTAACAAAATAGAAAACTAACACCCAAGAATGGCCGAGATTAGTACCAGGAATTTTACTCCATGACCTGGAGGCCAACCACACATTCTAGGTGAAAAGGGAGCTCAGATAAAGAGGAGAACACCAAATAAAGGTGTTGGGAGGATCCTCCCAGGATGAGAGAAGCATGCTGAAAGTAGACTATAGACCAAACATAATTGCCACTCAATGTCTCTTTTGCAAACCACAACACCCAAAAGGAGAGAGAGAACAGAGGGGAATTCCCTGCCACAGAGACAGGGTGGGATGGGGGGGATGGGGGGTGGGAGGGATACCGGGATCCGTGGTGGTGGGAAATGGGCACTGGTGGAGGGATGAGTATTTGGTCATTGTATAATTGAAACCCAAGCACAAAAATTTGTAAGTCTGCAACTGTACCTCATGATGTCTCACTATTAAAAAATTTTTAATTAAAAAAAATAAAAAAAAAAAAAAACTGAACTATCAGGTTCTGGTAACAATGAAAAGAATCAAAATTAGATTTTATTTAACGATCCTTAAAACTCTTCTTAATGATCTTAATTTCTCTTTTTTTAAATTTTTTATGTTTCTTCTTAGATTTATTTATTCCTATTTTTTTTTATTGAATCACTGTGAGATATAGTTACAAGCTTTCATGTTTGAGTTTCATCATACAATGATCGAACACCCATCCCTCCACCAGTGCACATTTTCCACCACCAATGTCCCCAATATTACCCCTCCCTTCCCAACCCTCCCCCTACCTCTCTGGCAGACAATTTCCCCCTATACTCTCTCTCTAGGGCTGAAACGATAGCACAGCGGTAGGGTGTTTGCCTTGCACGCAGCCAACATGGCCGACTCGAGTTCAATTCCTCCGCCCCTCTCGGAGAGCCCGGCAAGCTACCGAGAGTATCTCGCCCGCACAGCAGATCCTGGCAAGCTACCCGTGACGTACTCGATATGCCAAACACAGTAACAGCAAGTCTCATGATGGAGACGTTACTGGGCCCGCTTGAGCAAATCGATGAACGGGAGGACCGTGATACTCTCTCTCTACTTTTGGGCATTATGGTTTGCAATATAGATACTGACAGGTTATCACATTTGGTCCTTTATCTACTTTCAGCACACATCTCTGATTTCCTCAACCATCACTAACTTAGTGATCCCTTCTCTATTCCAGCTGCCTTCTGCCCCAGTCATGAGACAGGCTTCCAACTATGGTGCAATATTCCTGGCCTTGTGTCTATTGTCCTTGGATGTCAGTCTCATTTTAGGTTATTTTATATTTCACACATTAATGAACTCCTTCTAAGTCTGTCCCTCTCTTTCTGCCTCATTTCACTAAGCATGATACTCTCCATGACCATCCACTTATAAGCACATTTCATGACTTCATCTTTCCTAACAGCTGCATGGTATTCCATTGTGTAGGTGTACTAAAGTTTCTTCAAACAAGAAAGTTGTCTTTTTTGGGCCACTCGGGTTGTTTCCAGATTCTGGTTATTGTGAATAGTGCTGCAATGAACATACAGGTGCAGATGTCATTTCTACTGTGCTTTTTTGCACCCTCAGGATAGAGTCCCAGAATTGGCATTATGGGGTCATATGGAAACTCAATTTCTAGTTTTTTTTTTTTTTTTTTATAATTTATTTATTTATTGAATCACTGTGGGAAAAGTTACAGAGCTTTCGGGTTTAGGTCTCAGTCATGTAGATACCAAACACATTTCCCTTTACCAATACTCATTTTTAACCCCAAACCCCAATAGACCCCCACCTCCCACCCCTCCCAATACTTTGTGAGGCAGATGAGTTCTAGTTAATACTCTATCTACTTTGACTAGATAGATTATTTCGATAGAAGATGCACAATTATTGTTTAGAGTTTACGACCCACCCCCCCCCCCAATCAGACATGCTGAAACAGCGTTGTGAAATGATTTGCTTTCTACAACTTGGTTTAAGAATAAAATGAGGTTTTGAATTTCTGCTATTTTACTTATTGACCCTGGAAGAATTTCTATTAAAAGTTAGCTAGTTAAGAGATTGGTTGCTGTGCTCTGGAGTCGTGGCCGTGCCGGAGAGCCGCTCGTGGGGGGCAGCTGGCGACCTCGGTGGGGCGTGGGGGACGGCCCACAAAGCCCCCCTTCCCATGAGGTCCCCGCCGCTCCCCCGAGCCCGGCTCAAACCCGCTTTCCACAAGGCTCCCGTGCGGCCGCCATCTTTCTTTCCAGAGAGGAGCGGGCGGGCTGGTCAACGCCCTTCCCCCTCCGGGCAGGCTTGGTGGCGCGGATCAACACAAGTCCATTTGCTTTTCTGCTCCAAGCGGCTGGTTCTCTGTGCTAAGTCCTTGTGCCTCCGGGGCCGTGGCCGTGCCGGAGAGCCGCTCGTGGGGGGCAGCTGGCGACCCCGGTGGGGCGTGGGGGACGGCCCACAAAGCCCCCCTTCCCATGAGGTCCCCGCCGCTCCCCCGAGCCCGGCTCAAACCCGCTTTCCACAAGGCTCCCGTGCGGCCGCCATCTTTCTTTCCAGAGAGGAGCGGGCGGGTCAATTTCTAGTTTTTGAAGGAATGCCCATACTGTTTTCCAAAAAGGTTGGAATTGTTCTTAATTTCTAAAAACTTAATAGTTTTTGAACTGTGTAAACACACAAAAAATAAAAAGGCCGGCGGTCAGGCCGCTTCCCCACTCCAGGAAGGTCGATGGCGATGGTCAGGCGAAGGAAGGAAACGAGGCCAAGCTGGTTGGTCTTAGCAGCCGTTTATTACATGGAAGAGATGTATGTCATGGAGGTCTCAGGAATCCTCAAGCACGTGCGCCCTTGTTCTCTCCGCTTCTGTCCTCCGCCCCATCTTCCCAGGTTCTCTGGTGCACGTGTCCCCCCAGAGAGCCCTGAAATCTCCCTTATATAGATCATAGTACCTCTAAAGGGTGCAATATAATGATGTCATCAAAAGGAGTTACAGAAAGAACGTTGAGGCAGCAAACATACATTGTTTCCTTACATCTGCAGGCCAGTAATCCTGGCATCACCTTTTTACAAGCTACAAGCACTTAGATTAGCACAACAAAGACCAGTCTGCTAGAGCTTGGAATCTACATCTCCAAAATACTGAAATCATTTACTGAAGACAATTTGAAGGGGAGAAAGCAGTCTCATCCAAGCTAGTCAGGACACACAGGAAACTGCTTCTAGGACGTGTTTCTCCTCTCCTTGTCCAACCAACATATAAGCATACATAATATTAATCATTTTGTATGGACACAGTAAGAAATACTTTGAGCTTATAGAATTGCTCTCCTAGGGCCATCTCGATCTCAGACTGCAGTGCTCAGGTCAGATATCTTTCCTATTCCTAGCAGCAGGGCCCTAGTCTCGTTGTTACTTTTGGATCATGACATCATTTGCCTATGATCAAACTCTTAACTTATAGTTAAGAATCGTGGCACCTTGGCCTGGCCCATCACGATGCCAGGGTAGCACATAACTTACCAGCTTGCCCTGGTTCCATCCAGTCCCACGTGGGGACCCTGCCCTTGGGGTGCTAGGAAGTGAGGGCAACTGAGGCTTAAGTTGAGAAGGCAGATGCCCAGGTGGGCTGGAATAATATTCAAAGCCAATCAATTCCTAAGTTACCGAGCATATTAATTAATTGTCTTCCTGTATCTATACAAAAGGACATTGCATTAAAGTAAACTGCTCAAAGACATAAGGAGAGGAGAAAGGCAATATTAACTTACAGTACAGTTTCAGTGTCTAAGAAGGATGAGACCTTACAAATTGGTTGGGGAAGAGAGCATAGAAGTGGTTACAGACTGACAAAGTAATGGGAGTGACTCGGGAGCACTGTGATGAGTGCGATTCCGATAAGGTACTCCAACATCTCCCCCTTTTCTGTTTACGAAACGCCAAAGATTATTAATAGTTCCGACGGGTCATGGATTCAGCATTAACTAGTCTTTTGCGAAAGAGGCAGCATCCTATAACCAGTAGAATGAACATGATTAATAAGGCTATACCAGCACTACCAATAGCATGGGTAATGCTTTGCCACCATGACCTCGGATCAAGGCCCTATAATGCATCCGCAATACCCTGAGCTAAATTCTCATACTGAACACCTGGGAGTTTCTCCTTAAACACTTGAACGATCTCATTCTGAAGGTCGAGAGTGTCCAAAGACATATTTCCCTTCAAGTCCTGCAAATGGTATCTGATTTTTTCCCAAGCATGAGCAGACCCATTATATCTATGGGGAGTGACACAGAAAGAAGAGCTATTCCAGTCACAAAACAGTCCCATCTGTTGCTCTAAGATATCTACTCTCCCCTGGACCCAAAGTAGCATTTGTTGTAAAGTGTCCAATCGTTGTTCAACATCATGGTTGACGGTAGCCTGCATTTTCCAGAGATGGTGAGAGTCGTTTTGCCATGTTTTCACGAAATCATGAGTCTGAATTGAGGTTTGGAAAGCTGTTCCCGCAACAGCAGCAGTAGTCGTCACAGCAATGAGTCCCAGGATAGCCACAATCAGGAGTCCAAGGAATCGTCGGGAACGCCGGAGCAATCGTGTCATAACTTCCGTCAGGAGTCCTTCAGCAGCTTAGCGTTGCCATTCTCTGGTCAGGTTCACTGGCAGCCATGTGTGTGATTTGGCCTTTAATAAAATTATACTCTGGGGAGAATCTGGACTGAGAGGGAAGAATTGAGACAGGTAAATTATGCACAATCACGACAAGAAACCTTCTTATTGACAGGGTCAAAAGAAAGAGTGCCTCGAGCAAACACATAAGGATGCTTGACACACGCCTGCACATGGAAAGAGGAGTTATAACTGATATAATAAGTGAAGTTGAGTTGTTTAGAACCATCTAAGTGTCCATCCCAATAGTGGCCAGGGCTTAGGGCTGCAGCCACCTTCCATAGGTCAGTGTGTTCCGGATAGAGCGTTCCATTACGCATAGCTTGAGGGCGAGGGGGAGCATATCCCCCACCGTGCCATTCCAGCAGTTCCTGGGTCTGGATATGACAGCTTGGAGGAGAACTAAAAAGAGAAGTGATACACCACTTGGCTGCAGGGAGAAAATGGCATCTAGTATAATCTGAAGTCTTTACTTCCTGAATGGTTTAACCTGGCACCATGTAAGGAATAAAGAAACTTACCATTTTACATCTCCTAGTTTCTCTTTAAAAAATTATCAGGTGCCAGAGTGATAGTAGAGTGGGGAGGGCATTTGCCTTGCATATGGCAGATCTGGGTTAGATTTCCAGCACCCCATATAGTCCCCTGAGCCCACCAAGAGTGATCCCTGAGTGCAGAGTAAGCCCTGAGAATCGCCAAGTGTGTCCCCCATTTTTTTTAACAATACAGGAACTTGCCTTGTACTGGCAGAAGCCAGTTTGGTCCCAGGAACTGTATACTGTATATTGTCTCTAACCACCAAACACCACCAGAATTGATCCTGAGTCCAGAGTCTGGACAATGCTATGGATGTCCCCAAACACAATGATCAGACTTGGGCTAGGGAAACAGTTCAAAGGACTAGAGTGTAAATGTGGCATGCCTGAGTGTAACCTTTACATCTGGAGAGGTTCCACCTCCCTCCAAAACATATTTTACCTAACTCTTTTCCTAAGCTGGTTAAGGTTTTACTACATAGTGACTGTGACGTCATCCATATGGGCAAAGTGAGATCAGACACATCTGCTATTCATAGTTTTTCTCATTAGAAAAATATATTTGGTTTAAAAAAATAAAAAATCTACAACCTCAACTACACTCTTCCCCTTTTTGGTTTGGCAACCTTTTGGCCTGTTCGCATGATTTCAGAAGGAGCTTGGTTGAATGAGTAAACATGTAATAAATCAAAAGGTGCTACCAGTTCAGAAGAAAGATGTTCTCCCCAATATTTCTGAAGCCTTTAGACCCCTGGCTGGCCCATGACACTTCTCCTTGGCCCCTTGGGCAGCTGAGCCAGGATGCCTGTTCTGAGCCTTTGGTGCTGGTGGTGCAGTTACAACTACCACTTTCTACCCTTGATCTTGCCAAAATGAAGCTGCAATCTGAGGTACAGTACATCAACATATAAGGCAGGATTTTTCCAACCCATTGGCAATCATCTAATTTTAAATGCCTGCACAGGGAACTCTCGGAGAGCCTGGCAAGCTACTGAGAGTATCTCGCCCGCACGGCAAAGCCTGGCAAGCTACTCGTGACATATTTGATATGCCAAACACAGTAACAATTGTCACAATGGAGATGCTACTGAGCCCGCTGGAGCAAATCGATGAACAACGGGAGGACAGTGACAGTGACAGCACAGGGAACTCGTGGATGGAAATGGCTATGAAGTATGTAAAACAATGCACAGAGCTGATATCTGACATAGAGAATTTGCTTCAGAACCAAAGTAATGTCTTCCAAACACTGCCTCCAGCTATGACCAATGCAGTCCACAGGGATGTCACCTTGTCACCTCCAACAAGGAAAAGGGCTTCTGTCCCTACAACTGTATAGTCCTCGACATCATCTAAGCCTGTGAATCAGAAATTAGGCCTCATACTCCACTCTGGAGTTAGTTCTAAATGGCTTTGTTCACTGTTGCTCTGAGTTCCACCACTAGAACAAATATTTTGAGGCCCAGACAGAGTGGGTATAAAAATTTTTATTGATATTATATTGTTTCAGTCCCATGATACTCCCCGTGACGTATTCGATATGCCAAACACAGTAACAACAAAGTCTCCAATGGAGACGTTACTGGGCCCGCTCGAGCAAATCGATGATCAACGGGAGGGACTTTGTAGGAGTACTGCTATTTATTCAGCCACTGATTAGCTGATTGAATTGTGCATGAACTCCACCTTACTTTTTTATAATTTTATTTATTGAATCACCGTGAGATTATGAGAAACAGCCTCGTTCCTGACGCCCCATTCGCTCTCAACAGAACGACCATCTCCGAGTGCAACAGCTATGTGTACCTAGGTCGAGAAGTCAAAATGACAAATGACCTGCACCCGAGCTGCGCAGGAGGAAGAGAGCGGCTTGGAACGCCTTCAAGAACGTGGAAGAAATAGCTAAGAGGACGAAGAACCTCCGGCTCCGGGCACATCTCTTTGATTCCACTGTTCTTCCTGCATTAACATATGCCTCAGAGACCTGGGCCCTACGCAAACAAGATGAGAACGCTATTCAGGTCTCCCAAAGAAGAATAGAAAGAGCTATGCTTGGAATATCACTTTTCACTCAAATGAGAGAAAGAATCCGGAGTTCTGACATCCGTCGACGATCAAGAATCAGGGACGCTGTCTCATTTGCCAAGGTGTCGAAAATAAGATGGGCTGGTCACGTAATGAGATTTAAAGACGACCGCTGGACTAGAGCTGTTACCGACTGGATTCCACAGGATGTCAAAAGACCGCGTGGCCGCCCACCTACCAGATGGTCAGACTTCTTCGTCAAGATCATGAACGATCGGTTTGAGGCCCTTCATGTTCCCGGAGCGAACAGATGCCATTGGGCTACACTAGCACGCGACAGGGACAAATGGAGACGTTATAGGCGCCCGCTCGAGCAAATTGACGACTAACGGGAAGTTAAGTGATTAAGTGATTAAGTGAATCACCGTGAGAGCAGTTACAAAGCTTTTGGGTCTAAGTCTCAGTTATACAATGAAACACCCGTACCTTCACCAGTGCCCATTCTCCACCACCAAAAACCTCAGTATACCCCCATCCCACACCCTCCCCCTCCCTGAGGGGCAGATGATTTCCACATTACTCTCTCTCTACTTTGATCACATTCAATATTTCAACACCAGACCCACCATTATTATTTGAGATTTTACCCCAACACTCAGATCTGCTGAAAAGGCAACAATAGACAATTTGTGTTCTATTGCTGGTTATGAATAACATATGATGTCGTGTGGCTGCAGTAGGGCCATGTGGTTTTGAAATTCCGAAATTTTAACACTTAAAATCTGGAGGGATTTCTGCCAAAAGCCACTGGGCTTCGAGATCTGCTCCTGAGTCTCTGGGATCATGGCTATTGAGCAGCTTGATGAGGAGCTAGAGAGGCCGTTCGTGGGTGATGACTTGGGGTCTCGTTGGGGTGGGGAGGACAGGCCCGGCTCCCCCACCCGATCCCGTGAGGCCCAACAAGTTTCGTCACATGGGCCCAACTCTGACTGTCCAGACGGCCACCGAGCCACCAGAAGGAAACAGGTGGAGGGGCAGCACCCTTTCCCACCTGGGGTGGGCCGGCGACAGTTACCTACTGCGGGGTCTGGACACATTTCTGCCAAAAGCCGCTGGGTTTCGAGATTTGTTTCTGAGTCTCTGGGATCAAGGCTGTTGAGCATCTTGATGAGGAGCCAGAGAGGTCATTCGTGGGCGATGACTTGGGGTCTCATTGGGGTGGGGAGGACAAGCCCGGCTCCCACACCCGATCCCGTGAGGCCCAACAAGTTTCGTCACGTGGGCCCAAGGCTGACTGTCCAATGGCCTCTGGAGGATGACAGCCTCCAAGTCACCAAGAGGGAGCAGGCGGAGGGACAACACCCTTTCCTCTCTGGGGTGGCCCGGCGACAGTAACGTACTGTGGGGTCCGGATGCATTTCTGCCAAAAGCCACTAGGTTTTAAGATTTGTTTCTGAGTCTCTGGGATCATGGCCGTTAAGCAGCTTGATCAGGGGCCAGAGAGGCCATTCGTGGGAGATGACTTGGGGTCTCGTTGGGGTGGGGAGGACAAGTCCAGCTCCATCCCCATCCTGTGAGACTCTGTGTGTCTTGTCACTGGGGGCCCAAATATGACTATCCAGTGGCCTCAGAAAGAAGGCAGCCACTGGGCCGCCAGGGGGAACAGGCCAAGGCACGAAACCTATTCCCACTTGGGTTGGCCTAGCACCAGTAGCCTACTGCAGAGACCAGAAGCATTTCTACCTAAAGCCGCTGGGTTCCGAGATTCGTTTCTGAGTCTCTGGGATCATGGCCATTAAGCAGTTTAATCAGGAACCAGAGAGGCCTTGCCTCCAATTATATAGCTGAGCCGGAGGTGGTTTGTGGGTGTGTTTCCCACATACCTAACTTTTGGCCGTTTACTTTCTTGGGAAACTTTGTCCCAAGTTTTTGGGGTCTGGCCAAAGGCACAGCAGCAATTTGGGGGTATCTGGAAGTCTGAAGGCGCCATCAGGCTGCTGATGCACTCGCCTCACAGGTACAGATTGACCTGCTGGCGGCACCATACCCCCTGATAAAAGGTATTTTGCCTTGATTCTTTCAAAAAAAATTGGAGAGGTTTAGAAGCTTACATTTTGTTTTTAAATTTTTTAAATTTATTTTTAATTGAATCACAGTGATATACACAGTTACAAGGCTGTTCATGATTGGGTTTCAGTCACACAATATTCCATCTTTCGCCAATGTACATTTCCCACCACTACCGATGTCTCCAGTTTCCCTCACGTCACTGCGACCCCCTATCTCTATAGCAGGCATTCTCTCTCTCTCTCTCTCTCTCTCTCTCTCTCTCGCTCGCTCGCTCGCTCTCGCTCTCGCTCTCTCTCTCTCTCTCTCCTGTCTTTCTTTCCTCTCTCCTCTCTCTCCTCTTTCCTCTCTCCCTCCTTTTTGGTTTGCAATTCAAATATTAAATGTTATCAAGTAGCCGCACGGGAGCCTTGTGGAAAGCAGGTGTGAGCCGGGGCTGGCGGGAGCAGCGGGGACCTAATGGGAAGGGGGGCTTTGTGGGCCGTCCCCCACGCCCCACCGAGGTCGCCAGCTGCCCCCCACGAGCGGCTCTCCGGCACGGCCACGGCCCCGGAGGCACAAGGACTTAGCACAGAGAACCAGCCGCTTGGAGCAGAAAAGCAAAGGGACTTGTGTTAAACCGCGCGCCACCAAGCCTGCCCGGAGGGGAAAGGGCGTTGACCAGCCCGCTCGCTCCTCTCTGGAAAGAAAGATGGCAGCCGCACGGGAGCCTTGTGGAAAGCAGGTGTGAGCCGGGGCTGGCGGGAGCGGCGGGGACCTCATGGGAAGGGGGGCTTTGTGGGCCGTCCCCCATGCCCCACCGAGGTCGCCAGCCGCCCCCCACGAGCGGCTCTCCGGCACGGCCACGACTCCAGGGCACACAAACCAATCTCTTAACTAGCTAACTTTTAATAGAAATTCTTCCAGGGTCAATAAGTAAAATAGCAGAAATTCAAAACCGCGCGGCCGCTATTGCGGCCGCGCGACCTCATTTTATTCTTAAACCAAATTGTAGAAAGCAAATCATTTCACAACGCTGTTTCAGCATGTCTGATTGTGGGGGGTGGGTCGTAAACTCTAAACAATAATTTGGCATCTTCTATCGAAATAATCTATCTAGTCAAAGTAGATAGAGTATTAACTAGAACTCATCTGCCTCACAAGAATTGGGAGGGGTGGGAGGTGGGGGTCTATTGGGGTTCGGGGTTAAAAATGAGTATTGGTAAAGGGAAATATGTTTGGTATCTACATGACTGAGACCTAAACCCGAAAGCTCTGTAACTTTTCCCACAGTGATCCAATAAATAAATAAATTATAAAAAAAAAAAAAAGATCAGCCCATAATTAACCAAGGAAATGCAGGCTAAGGCCATAATTAAAATAAAAATAACTGATATTACCTATTATGAAAGATAGTATATGTACTGAAGATGTGAGAATAAACAGTAAACAAAATTAGGAAAATGATTTGAAATTACATCTACAATCTAAATATTACATTGCAATCTAAATATGCACATTTATAAAGATAAAGTACTTCTAGAAATGCATATATATATATACACACACACACAATTACCAACATATAAAGGGCTGTTCAAAGCATTCTCTTTCGAATCTGCTTTTGATTTATAGGAACCTATACTAGAAGTGTACGAGTAGAATGAGCAAAATTGTGGACTATTATATGGCAAAGAAAAAAGGAACACCCATATGACTATGATAGTACACTGATTTTTTTTAAACTTTAAAAACCTACAGACCACAGGGCTGGAGCAATAGCACAGCGGGTAGCGGGTTTGCCTTGCATGCGGCCGACCAGGGTTCGATTCCCACATCCCATATGGTCCCCTGAGCACCGCCAGGAGTAATTCCTCAGTGCATGAGCCAGGAGTAACCCCTGTGCATCTCCGGGTGTGACTAAAAAAGCAAAAAAAAAAACTGAAAACAAAAAAACCTAAAACCTACACTCCAGTGAAAATGGGAGAAACAGTTTACTAAGAATAAATATCAGTACTGAGAGCTGCAATTGTATACTAATTTTTAAATATATTATTATAAAATGAAAAAAATAAATAAATAAATAAATGTTATCAAGTATATCCCTTTACATACTAATCTTTTATGCAATTCAATTTCACTTTCACCTCAATACACTGTAGCTTCTGAAATTAAAATCAATGGACAGCAGTTATTTGAATTTATTTTTAATTTATTTTATCTCTGTGGATGTTATAGCAATATGGAGCTGAGTCATCAGTGATTATTGTAGTTCTGTTCGTGTGTGCAGCTTCTGTAAAAACAAATTCACAGAATAAACAGAATCCAAAAAAAAAAACCACCAAAGTGTTCCTTTTTTGATCACTAGGTGGCACCAGAACTCTGAATTAATTTAAAAAAAACAAAAAGGAAAACTTGACTAAATTATATTTAGGCCACTTGCTTTAGACCCTTCAATTAATGCCTTCCAAAAGTCTTTCATTTATATTGATCAGTGATCTGGAATACCACAGCCTTGGGCCATTGCTCTAGGGAAGATCAAATTAGGCTTGACAGCTTAGCCCTCTGCCTCCTAACCACTGTCTTCTGATCACCTGGAGTCTCAGCAGCTTGTCTTGGCGCCACAGCAACTGCCGGCCACATTGGCAGAACATCTGGGCTTTTGTTTGTCAGATTCTTCTGCAAGCTTGAATGGGTCCGAGATTAAATCCTGTCAAAAGACAAAGCCAAAGGAATAGACAAGTTAAAGGTGTTTTGAGGTACCTGGACCCTAATATTTCCTTTTGACTGAGGGTGTTGACCTAGAAGAGAGATAGAAGCAATTGTATAATTCCATGGATTCCTAGGACCACCGGTTCTCTCATTATAGAGGTGGACAACTTCCTGGTGATTCTAATCAAATTATTTCTATTCTCAAGATCAATGAAATTTTTTTAAATTTTGTTTTTGGTCTATACCCAGCAGTACCTAGGAGTTACTCCCGGCTCTACACTCAGGACTTACTCCTAGTGGATTCAGGGACTATATGGGTTGCCAGGAATCGAGCCCAGGTTAGTCGCAAACAAATCAAGTACCCTCCCTGCTGTACTGTTATCATTCTGGCCCCACTCAATGACATTTTAAACTTTTGTCTCGAGGCTGGGGTCAAACCCAGTCAAGCATGTACTCCACCACTGAACTAGCCCCCAGATACTTTTGTTGATTTGTTTCAGTTTGGGGGCTACACCCAGCAGTCCTGAGAGGCTACTCCAAGCTCAGTGCTAGGGATACATTCCCAGGGGTGCTTAGGGAAGCATGAGGTGCCTGGGATTGAACCCAAGACTCCCACTTGCAAAGCACGTACCCCAGTCCACTGAGCTATCTCCTAGGCTCTCCCAGAGAAAAGATGCTTTTAAAGTCCTACTGAATCAGAGAAGTTGATTTCACTGTTTTATTTTGTGGGATTCCTACTTATGCAGATGCATTTTGAGGGGGAGGGAATTAGCTACATTCAGCTGTGCTCAGGACTTACTTCTGTCTCTGTGCTCAGGCATAACTCCTGGTAGTGATCAGAGGACCATCTGTGGTGCCAGGGATGGAGCCAACGTCAAAAAAGTTCAGCCATGAACAAGCGCTCTGACCTGTACTATCTCCATGGACACTTAAATGGACTTTTCGCCCTTTTGGAACAGAGATGCTGGAGGGCTGAGATGTTGGCATCCCATTTGGTTCCCCCAGCATCGCCAGGAGTAATTGTTGAGTGCAGAGTCAGGCAGTAACCCCTGAGCATCACTGGGTATAACCCAAAAAAACCAACAAAAAACGGGTACATCCTGCTGTCAGGTCACTATTAGCAATGACTAACATGCCGTGTTGAGATGCCAACAACAGCCCAAGAGATCTCAGTGTAGAGGGAAGGGAAGAAGCTGCAGGAAGGAAGAGGTGAAGAGGAGAAAAACAAGAGGAAAACATAGAAGAAAAATAACAGAAGGACTCTCCCACAAGCCCAGTGACAGTGGAGCTGCTGATGGGCAAGGCAGAGCCTCTCTTTCCTCCAGCGGAGGGCAGGGTGGGTGAGGGCACCCAGCCTTGCACCCAGCTGCCTGCCTGGGTCTCGGGCTTATCACAGAGGCCTTCAGTGATAAAGCTAAGAGGCTCTGCCCCAAAGTGCAGGGCTAGAGTTCTAGGACACACAGCTGTGCATCCTCCTTAACTCCTCCTTCAGTCTCCCAGATACCCACTTCAGAAACTTGGAGCAGAGCTAGACACTGGCACACAGGAAAGAAAGGAAGCCGGGAGATAAGCCAGCTCTCGTTTCCAACCTCAGGCCTCAGCAGGAGCGAGAGGAGCAAAGTGACACGAGAAAACGGCCTTCGAGAAAGAAGCCCCCTTGTTCATGAGCTTCCCGTTTTGAGACTGGCCACCCTGGGAAAACTGGGGTTGGGGAACTTTTCCAGCCTAGTTTGGGGAATCCAACCCTCTGAGGAAAGTTGGGTGTGTACCCCAAACAATAAAATAATAATAAATGATAAATGTATTTAATTTGTATATTTTTTCAAAGCTACCTCTTACTGTTTTCTGTTTTTAAATGCCATTGCGGGAACGGAGAGAGTACAGTGGTTAGGGCACACAGCCTGGCACATAGTCGATCCAGGTTCAACCCCCGGCATCCCATATGGTTACCCAAGCATCTCCAAGAGTAATTTCCTGAGTGCAAAGCCTGCAGTACCCCTGGGCATTGCTGGGTATGGTCCTCCCTCAAACCCTCCCACCTTAAAAAAAAAAACACCATTGAGTGCCAGGGGGTCAGTACAGCATTTGCCTTGCATGTAGCGGACCCAGGTTTGATCTCTGGTCCTACATTTGGTCCCCTGATCCCTCGAGGAGTGAGTGATCCCTGAACAGAGAGGCAGAAGTAAGCCTGAGTACTGCTGGGTGTGGCCCCCAAACCAAAACAATAAAAATGGACTTGGGGACATACTGAAAGTCACAGAATTATTTCTGAGGAAATTCCCCTAGACACATCAGAATTGAAAGGGTAGCAGATGCCCTGAGGTCCACGCAGGAAGCCCTTGGTTAGAAATCTCTGACTGATCAGCATTCAGAAAGTGCAGTGATGAAATTAATTCAAATCCCTTTTTAGATGCAGAGAGGAGAGAAAGGAAGTCACGGTGACTATTGAGCGCAGTGGTGTCAGCTGACTTATTTGCTGTGGCAGCAGCCCGTGTTGAAAGTCACACCAACCTCAGACTGCGGACCACAGCTGCCTCCACACGTTGCTGGCTTCGCTCCCGTCGGTCTGAACTGGAACTCTGGGGCGAATCTCGAATTCTTCAAGGTGGCTGCAGTGTGTCCGTCCACCTCCACCACCTCCCCTGCCTAAGGAACAGGAAGGGGAGGGAGCAAGGTTGGTTCCTTCTATTAGGATTTGCAGTTTGGGGGCCATACCTGGTGGTGCTCAGAGAGGACTCAGGGAACCATGTGGTACAGGAACCAAAGCCCAGCCTCCCACATACAACACATGTGCTCAGCCATTCCACTCGACTCCTTTTGCTTTTTTGTTGTTGTTGTTGTTTGTTTGTTTGTTTTTGCTTTTGGGGTCACACCCAGTGATGCACAGGGGTTACTCCTGGCTTTACACTCAGGAATTACTCCCGGCAGTGCTCGGGGGACCATATGGGATACTGGGAATCGAACCCGGGTCGGCCGCGTCCAAGACAATCACCCTACCCGCTGTGCTATCACTCCAGCCCCTCCTTTTGTTTTTAAAATGGAGGTCACAACCAGAAGTTCAACGTGTCTCTGTGTGCTGGGTAGAGGGAGGGTAGAGAGGAGGAGTAGGAATACCAAATGGTACCAAGCACCAAACTCTCTCCACAGCCCAATTAATTGATTTTGATTTCCATTTTCAAATTATTTTGGTGTTCGGGACACGCCCAGCTGTGTTCAGGGATCCCTCCTAGCCATTCTTAAGGTACTACATGTGGGATGGGCCGCGAGCAAGGCAAGAACTTTAATCCCTGGACTAGCTCCCTACCCCCTTAATTTATGTATTTAAAACTTAAACTTTAGGGGCTGGAGCAATAGCACAGCGGGAAGGGAATTTGCCTTGCACGCGGCCAACCCAGGTTCAATTCCCAGCATCCCATATGGTCCCCTGAGCACTGCCAGGGGTAAATTTCTGAGCACAGAGCCAGGAGTAACCCCTGTGCATTGCCAGGTCTGACGCAAAAAGCAAAAAAAAAAACACTTAAACTTTGGAGTCAGGAAAGAAAATCAATATGCTATTGGAGCCAAAATAAGAAAAGACAAATAGATCCTTCCACCTTCAGGACAAATAATAACCATATAGTCTATTCATTTAGTTCCCAATAAGCAGGAATGTTTATTAAAAGTATGTATAGGAGGGGTTTTTTGTTTGTTTGCTTGTTTTGACCACACCCAAGGGTGCTCAGCACTTACTCCCAGGTCTGTGCTCAGGGATGACTCCAGATGGAGTTGGGGGAACCAAAAGGAGTTCTGGGGAATTGAACCTGAATATGCCGCATGCAAGGCGAGCACCCTACCTACTGGACCATCTCTCCGGTCCTTGTTATAGTAACAGCTATAGAAAGGCTGAAGAACAGGCATCATTGTTCCCTCTCTTACAATGGTACACATTGCACCTATGAGAATTTTGGTCATTCATTCATTTACTCAAATATGGGCTGGAGTCATAGTCCAGAGGGCAGGGTACTTGCCTTGCATGCAGTCAAACCAGGGTCAATCCCCAGCATCCCATATAGTCCCCCGAGCACTCTAGGAGTGATTCCTGAGTGCAGAGCCATGACCACAGTTAGGTGTGGCCCAAAATAGTAAGCAACCAAGTCCGAATTTGAACTCGGATATCAGATTCTAAAGCATGTACATTTTCATATTGATAAAAGCAAAAAAGATGTGAAAGTAACCATTTGTGTCATCATTAAACCCCTTAGTTCCATGGCACACTGTAGCACTGTAGCACTGTCCTTCCATTGTTGATCGATTTGCTCGAGCGGGCCCAGTAACGTCTCCATTGTGAGACTTATTACTGTGTTTGGCATATCGAATACATCACAGGGAGCTTGCCAGGCTTTGCTGAGTGTGCGAGATACTCTCGGTAGCTTGCCGGGCTCCCCAAGAGGGGCAGAATAGAACCCAGCTCGGCCGGGCTGGCTGTGCACAAGGCAAACGCCCTACCGCTGTGCTATCGCTCCAGCCACTAAACAACTGAAATGTGGTTATGTGATACCTATTTTTTTCTATCCTTAGTAATTCCATTAAACTCATGCTTCTGCAGAGCTGGCAATACAGAATGGGAGTCAAAGTAGCTGCCTGACATGAAATTGGCCTGAGTTCCATCCCCAGCACCCTCATAGGACCCCTGTGCACCTCCAAGAGTGATCCCTGAGCACAGAGCCAGGAATAACCCTTGAGCATCAACAGGTGTGGTCCCAAGACAGAAACAAAACACAATACCAAAAATATTAACTGGTGCTTCTCAAAGTACACTACTTGGATATGATCAAAGAATAGTGGTTTAAAAGAGGTGGGGTGAAGAATTGCGGTTATATAGAAGAATGTTTCGTTCCTGAGCTGTACATGCAGAAGGACTTAAGGGTAACACAGCATAATGGAGGCATAAATATAATATACTAACAGTTCAGTCACTTCACTTGATCACTTGACATCCCGTTATTCATCGATTCACTCGAGCGGGCACCAGCAATGTCTCCATTCATCCCTGTCATGTGCTAATGTAGCCCAATGGCCAGGAACACGAAGAGCCTCAAATCGTTCAGGGTCTTGACGAAGAAGTCTGACCATCTCATAGGTGGGGGCCATGTGATCTTTTGACGTCCCGTGGAATCCAGTGGGTAATGGCTCTAGACCAGTGGTCATCTCCAAATCTCATTACGTGTCCAGCCCATCTGATTTTTGACACCTTGGCAAATGAGACAGCTTCCCTGATTCTTGACTATCAACGAAGGTCGGAACTTCAGATTCTTTCTCTCATTTGAGTGAAGCATGATACTCCAAGCATAGCTCTTTCAATTCCTCTTTGGGAGACCCAAATAGCGTTCTCATCATGTTTGTGTAGGGTCCAAGTCTCTGAGGCGTATGTTAATGCAGGAAGAACAGTAGAATCAAAGAGATGTGCCTGGAGCCTGAGGTTCTTCATCCTCTTAGCTATTTCTTCGATGTTCTTGAAGGCGTTCCAAGCCGCTCTCTTTCTCCTGTGCAACTCAGGTGCCAGGTCATTCATCGTGTTGACTTCTCGGCCTAGGTACACATAACTGTTGCATTTGGAGATGTTCGTCCCATTGAGAGTGAATGGAACGTCAGGAACGAGACCATTTCTCATAAACATTGTCTTTGTAAGATTCAGCTGTAGTCCGAACCTTCCACACTCACGGTCTAACTCGACTAGCATTTGTGCCGCTTGGCTGATGTTTGATGTTATAAGAATGATGTCATCAGCGAAGCACAGGTGGTGTAGTTGCCGACCATCTATCTTCACTCCCATTTCTTCCCATTCCAGTTGTCGCATGACGTTCATGAGGGTGGCACTAAAGAGTTTTGGTGAAATAGTATCACCCTGCTGAACCCCTCTCTTGACATCAATGTTCACCTCCCTATAGAATGGTGAGATCCTGGTAGTGAATCCGCAATACAGCTCACGGAGGATCCTGATGTATTGAATTTGAATGCCATGTTTGGCTAGGGCCTCGATAACCACTTCAGTCTCAACAGAATCAAAGGCCTTCTTTAAATCAATGAACATTAGACGACGCGGCATCTTGAACTCCCGAGAAACCTCAATGAGCTTGGTTATCGTGTGGATATGGTCGATTGTGCTAAATCCTTTTCGGAAACCAGCTTGCCTGTATAGTTGTTCTTCATCTAGTGTTCTACTAATCCTATTCAGGATGACTCGAGTGAACAGCTTATAGACGACAGACAGCAAACAGATCAGGTGATAGTTGCCAATGTCATGGATGTCTCCTTCTTGTACAGTAGTACAGTCCTGCTGGTTTTCCATTGGGACGGAACCTTGCATTCAGACATGTAGCGTGTGAAGAGCCGAGCCAGTGTATTGATGAGTACTGACGGCAGGTTCTTCAGGTGTTGAGGTCTGACCTTGTCTAGGCCAGGTGCTGTTCGATTCTTTACCGATGAAATGGCGTGTCGGATTTCAGAAGGGAGAACTTTGAGAATGACATATCCATCCTGCAGAATTTGGTATGTGGTCAGGTGGACGTGGCTATCAAAGAGATCCGAGTAGAAGTCATGGATAATCTTCTCCATTGCCCTTCTGGAAGATGTGATAGATCCATCACGACATCGGAGGGCAGTCATCTTTGTCTTGTAGTGGGCAAAGGACAGGCGGGCTTTGCGAATGCTTTTCCCAGCTCTGCCACATCTGCCCGCACTGCTGCTCTTCTCTCTTTGAGGTCTTCCTTTATTGGTTTTCTGCACTGCTTTGCGAGTTCGGACATTCGCTTGCCGTTGCCTGAGGCTTGTGCCAAGCCACACTGGCAAATGAGCTCGAGAGTTTTCAAAGAGAGTCGTCTTTTTGTGGCTCAGTTTACAGTTCAGTAAAGGTACATAAACACCCATGTACAAACCAGAGAAATAAGAAGCATTGCAAAGTGAAGGCTAAGAGTCCCAGTCTATGGAGTAAGGCTCAAAGTAGAAAGAAGGACACAAGTCAGGCTGGTGATGTGGGATGGGAGGAAAAGGAGGAGAGACAGAGGTCCTGGAAATTCTTTCTTACCTTAAATGTGAAATTTGCATCAAAGATTAGTTCCTTTTCATGCCCCTTGATTCCACCGTTGTAAATCACTTGGCATCTCTGCATTGCTTCTGTCTTTGGCAGTTTGAAGAGACGGTATGTCGCAGAGACAAAACGACAGTCACCTGAAAACAAAATTTAGTCAAGAATCCTGCACTTCCTCTGCTGTGGGCCTACTCAGTGACCAAGAGTGCTGGCAACGTAGAGATGGCTCGCACAGGCAGCAACTGCTTTAGCTCTATTAAGTGATTAACTTTAAAGAGTTTCATTAAGTCCCAGATCTGAGAGGTTGCCACTAAACAGAACCAAACCACGATTTCCAGGGGACAGGAAGCTCAGAGTCAGTCGCTCAGTAGACCCTCACTGGTCTCTGAATACAAGCAGTCCCATCGCCAATTATGGCTTACCAACCACGCTTTCCAGTTCCTTGTTTTGAATTGTAATAATACTGGCAGTGACCAGACGTGGAGGGCAGAATCCAACTTTTTGGGCAAGGATGGCAAGGTCCTTCCAGTACAAAGCACCACCCAAGCACTCTCCTGAAAGAAAAAAAGGAAAAAGAAAAAGAAATAAAAAAACATGGGTTCATGCCCAATTCAATCAGCTTAATCAATGGCCGAATAGATAGCAGTACTCCCACATGAAAAAAAAGAAGGAAAAAAAAACACGGGCTGGGTATTAGCTCACACATCACAGCATCTGCCTGGCATATGCAAGCCCCCAAGTTTGATCCCTGGTACCGGGCCACTCCCTGTCCCCCACACTACCAACTGTGGCCCCTATTTATTTTGGCTTGGGGGACATATCTGGTGGTCCTCAAGGGTTACTCCCAGCTCTGTGTTTGAGAGCTGCTCCTGGTGATCCTCAGGGGACCCTGTGGTGCCAGAGATTGAACCGAGGTCTTCCAAAAGCAAAGCCTGCATTCCCTCTGATCCCTCTCTCTGGGCCTGGGGCCTCTATTCAAAACAAAACCAGAACATTGGTCCAAGAAAGAGAAGAACCTTGGTGTATCCCTGAGATCTAGAAAGTTACAATTAAACCATAGGCCAAGATATGACTTGGTTCACATGTGAGGTCCTGGGATTAGTCCTTAGCACCAAAATCAATAGACAAATAATAATCAATAAAACTAGATAAGCCAGCAAATAGCCCACAGGAAACATTCTTTTGTTTTGGGGCCACATCTAGCAGTGCTCAGGAGTTCCTCCTAGCTCTGTACTCAGAAATTACTCCTGGCAGAACTCAAGGGGACCATTTGGGTTGCTGGGGAATTGAACTCAGGTCAACCATATGCAAGGTCATTGCCCTACCTGCTCTGCTATTTCTCCAGCCCCTCCGTAGAAAACATTTTCACAATAGCTATGAAGGTATCACTTTCACCTAACTGTGATCATAATATTCAGGCAGTTTTGAGGCACACAGAGAAAAGCACTGTTATGTTAGTAAACGGGAAAAAGAAACACACACCCACAAAACTATCCCTTAGCTCAGATTAATCTCACAATGATCTGCTCTTGGACACTCCTACTCATGTTCATGAGCATTTTATAGTTTTTTGATTTCTTTTTATTCCCGTTTTTTGGGGGTTGGGGTGTTATATTGTTCTTTGAGGGGAGGAGGCCACACCTGGTATTGCTCAGGGGTTACATCTGGCTCTGCATTCAGGTTATATCTGGCTCTGCATTCAGAAATCTTGCAGGCATTACCCTACATGCTAAATTTGATCCCTTGCACCACCAAAATATATGTGATTTCTGGCGCAGTGCACCTAATGTGTGTAACCTCCAGCTCACAGTGAAAATCAAGACACCTGCAAGAGTCGCACTGCAACCAGGACAGCTTTTCTTTCTTTCTTTCTTTCTTTCAACTAAACTTTCTCTCCTTATAAAAAAAAAGAATATAAATAAAAATGCATGTAAAAAAAAACAACAACACCTTCTCTCCTTGCCTTTCTAAATTGTTCTTGCATTGACCAGGGATTACACAAACACACACAGGCACGCACGCACGCACACACGCAAGCATACTCATACATGCACACACACACAAACACACACACAAACTTTCTTGGGGCTGTTTTATTATGCTCCTGTGGCTGCCATTTTATTATGCACACTTCACAGATTAGAGAACAATAATTCAAAATGATGTATTCCATAGGCCGAGGTCATCCAGTTTGGAGTGCCCAGGAAGGCACGGGAACCTCCAGACCTCGCCCTGGGGTGCCCCTCCCCACCAAGGGCAGCGGAATGGAGCCATTGCATGAGTGAGTCACAGCCTTGCAACCAAACCACATGAACAGACCTACCCCATAGCACTTTGTGGGTCCTGATGTTCTCCGGCAAGTCAAGGCTGGCGTAGACATCACTGAAATAGAGCTCCCCACCGGGCTGCAATGCAGACGGACAGAGTTAGACTCTGCATGAATAAAGGGACAAACACAGATGCTGTGCTGCAGCTGAGCAAAGTGTAACGACGACCCAACAGGGAGCGAGGCAGCCTGTCCCCCTGTCAGAGCAGATGAAGAGGAGGAAGAGCATTGAAGAGCTGAGGGGTTAAGGCATTTGACTTGCTCATGGCTGGCTGAGGTGTACCACCAAAGAAGTGATCCCTGAGCACAGAACCAGGAGTAAGCCCTGAGCACTGCTGGGTGTCAGTCAAAAAAGAGAAAACAAAGCAAACCAACAAGCAACAACAGAAAAACAGAAATAAGAAATTTCTAATACAACCACATCAAAGTAGAACAAAGATAGAAAAGAAACAGTTGCTGAAGCCCTGAGCCGCCAGGCAGGCAGGTAAGTCAGATCTCAGAAGGGAAACTCCTAGGGGCTGGAAGTGGATCGGTGAGGTAAAGTGACTAATGGTTCCTCTGAGACTGAATGGTACTTGGCTTTAAGAGGAGGAAGAGGATCTTTAAAGCTGGGGGCAGGAGAGCGGCGGAGGCTAGTGCCTGCTTTACAGGCATAAAGTGAGGAGTTTGAACCCCGCCATCACTGCACCAGCACCACTAGTGTGCGACCAACCCCTTCCCATCATCTCAACACCCACACAACAAAGGAGGAAGTAATAACATTAAAGCAAAGTAATTACATTAAAAATTGAAAGCAAATTGGGTTTCCAAATCTTTCACGACTCTGACATTAAGGGTTATGTTTTGGGTTTTGGGTCACACCCAGTGATGCTGAGGGTGTGAACTTTCAGCTCTGTGCTCAGAGATCCCTCCTGGTGGGCTCTGAGGACCATATGAGATGCTGGCATTGAACCCAGGTCACCTGTGCACTATGCTGCCCTAATTCTCTGGCCCCTGAGGTATATGTTTTTAATAAAACAACTTTTGAGTGTGTCTCCTTAGTTTACGTTTATTTTTGGTAGGGACCACTCCTGGTGGTGTTTGGAGGATCACGCAGCACTTGGATTTGAATCTGGGATTTCTGCAGGCAAAGCATGTGCTCCAGCCCTTTGCATCATCTCTCTAGTAAATATGTTTCCTACATAAAGAACTATTGTGGGGCTGGCGCGATAGCACAGCGGGAAGGGCGTTTGCCATACATGCAGCCCACCCAAGTTCGATTCCCAGCATCCCATATGGTCCCCTGAGCACCGAAAGGAGTAATTCCTGAGTGCAGAGCCAGGAGTAACCCCTGAGCATTGCTGGGTGTGCCCCGAAAAGGTAAAAAAAAAATAAAGAACTATTGTAAAGGGGCTGGTAGAGGGGCTGGAGAGACTGCAGAACGGGTTTGGCATTTGCCTTTCATGAGGAAGGTAGGAAGGAAGGAAGGAAGGAAGGAAGGAAGGAAGGAAGGAAGGAAGGAAGGAGCAGCCGTGTGGAACAGGAGCTGGAAATGTGCACTCACAGTGTTTGGTGTCAAGAGTTTATTCATCAGTGCAGCTCAACAGGCTGCAACTCAGGCCTTACATGTGGGAGGGACAGGTATCCCGAAGTGGTCCAGGAGCAACCACCCGGCACTCCAAGAAGACCCTGAGCATTAGTGGGGGTGGTCCCAGAACAACAAAAGCAGAAGCTGTTATCAGCCTAGAGCTTTCTCCAGCCCTGTGGAAGCTATACTGGGAGCACTAAATTATGAGCCAATAAAACAAAGGCTTTAGATATATTCAATGATAATCCCGATTTTTGACACAGTAAGCTAAAGGGAAAAAAAGAAAGAAAAGGAATCTGTAACTGGGCTGTTGTTTGCTTCTGTTGTTTAATGTCGGGCTGCTGCTCAGAGTCCCAGGTAGTGCCAGGTGGCCTCGCGCTCCAGCCCTTAGCGTGATCCCCGCCCGGGGTGGGTTTCAACTCAGCAGTTAAATCAAGGGTGCAGGCGCTTAGCTCAAGCGCTAGAACATCAGAGTTGGGCCTGTTTGTCCAGGACCATTTTTAAGAACCATTGACCCCCCAAGTCCTCCTTACCTTGAGCACTCGATACACCTCCCGCAGCACTTGTTCTTTATCAGGCGAAAGGTTAACGACACAATTTGATCTTAAAAAGGCCAAAGGTGAGGCCAGATGGATAAAAGCAAGTAAGGCAATTGTCTTGCACAGGAGCAACCTGCACCCCAGCACCCCAAATGCTGTCCCAAGTCCTGTTAGGAGTGAGCCCTGAGTGCAAAGTCAGGATAAGCCCTGAGTAGAGCCTCGTGAGTCCCATATCAAAAAAAGAAAAGACCACAGGACATGTCAAGCCCATCTGTGCATCACCCCAACATTTTCTGCTCCTTCCAGATCCTAAAGATGGCACCCACCACTTTACAAAGCCACCTCTTGCTACCTGGTCCCCAGCCTCAGCTTTTTCCCAGAGGGGAAGGGGGGAGCAGAGAATCTAATATCTCAATACACGGTAGCAAGTGCAAAAAAAGTCATCAGGTATTATTCTTTCTACCCAGGTGAGCCCCATGTCACAAAAGGCCATGTGCAAACTGAAGGCACAGGTGAGTGGCTAAGTTCCACTTCTGTAAGGCTGTCATGTGGTGGCGGATGGAAAATGGGAGCAAAAGAAAGACAAAACGTGAAAAAAAGATACAAAAAATACCATGCTGGGGGACAGCCAACCCGGGTTTGATGACCGGCACCCCATTTGGTGCCCTGAGCCTGCCAGGGGTGATCTCCTGGTGCAGAGCCAGGTGTGGCACCAAAACCAAATAAATCAATGAAGGAGCAACAGGGAATAGTTGTGTTTTTTGTGGGTTTTTTTTTTCTTTTTGGGTCCACCTGGCGATGCACAAGGGTTACTCCTGGCTCTGCACTCAGGAATTACCCCTGGCAGTGCTCAGCGAACCATATGGGATTCTGGGAATCAAACCCGGGTCGGCCACATGCAAGGCAAACACCCTACCCACTGTGCTATTGCTCCAGCCCGTGTTTTTTTTTTTTTTTTAATGTCATGCTGGAATCAGAGTAATAGTATAGCAAGCAGGGAGCTTGCTTTGCATGCAGCCAACCTGGGCTCGATCCCGTAGTAAGCGCAGAGCCAGGAGTTACTCCTGAGATCACCTGGTGTGGACACCCCCAAAATAAATATCATGCTGGAGGGCGGATAGTACAGCAGGTAAGGCCCTTGCCTCAATCACAGGTGACATGGGTTCAATTCCCAGCACCCCATACCAAACCCTGAACCCCGCCTGAAGTGATCCTTGACCACAAGCCAGGAGAAAGGCCTTAGCACTGCCAGATGTGGGAAAAAAAATCATGCTGGTCCATTGGACTCCCTGGTTTATATTAAGTTTAAAATAAGTTCCCTGGTTTTTCCACTCTGGAGAAACCCACATTCTCTCATGAACATCTCTCTCTCTCTCTCTCTCTCTCTCTCTCTCTCTCTCTCAAAAATAATTTACTTCGCTAAAAATGATAGTTAATTAAATTCAGCAAGTTTCCCCTTGGCCCACTGTGTTCTCCAGCACTACAGTGCTCACCAGCCCCCTCCCATAGCTTCCTGTCAAGTTTAGTTTTCACACCCTTGATGAGGCAATTCAGCAAAAAGTGGTGATGTCTGTGTGTCCAGTGAAAGTGGACTGATACCCACATCAGGATCAATACCTACACCACAATGTCATGACTGTCCGCGTCGATTCCAGCCTCCCCCAGCTTCTCTATGTAGCCAAGAACAAAAGTCACGTTGGGAGTCCGGAAGCCATATTTTTCCATGTGGTAGTCAACGTATTTCTTAGCCGATTCGACCTAAATGAAGAAAAACTGAGCTCATCATCAACATCTTAAAAATACACTATTGGGGGGCTGGAGTGATAGTACCTTGGGTAGGGCTCTTGCCTAGCACAGAGATGACTGGGGTTTGATCCCCGCTTACCCCACATGGTCCCCCCAAGCCCTGCCAGGACTGATTCCTGAGCAGAGACAGGAGTGAGCCCTGAGTATGACCCAAAACCAAAACCAAAAAACACTATTGGGCGCAGTGGGTGGGGCAATCTTGGGGGAGTTGGGGGTGGGGTCAGATCCTGCAGTACTCAGGGAAGTCTCTTGGCTCTGTGCTCAGGGGTCACCCCTGGCAGTGTTTGGGGAACTATAAGAAGTGCCAGGGATCAAACTGAGGTTTTCCACATTCAAGACAAATGCCTTAACGCCTGTACTCTCTGGCCCCCAATATACACTACCTTTTCCCTATAATATTCTCTATTGTAAATGGAATATACTTCCCCCAGTTCTTTCCGGGTGGAATCGTAGCAGTTTTTTTACTCTGGGCATATGGGATTTATTACAACCCTTGCCCACACACACTGAGACCAAGTTCCCTGCTTGATACTTGGAATTTGCCTGATTTTCTTGGAACTTGTCCAAGAGAGCTCCAAACAGTTCCTCTTTGGATCTTCATATATCAGAGTAAACCTGCCTCTAGGTTCACCCAAAGAACGACTAACTGGGGGCTGGAGCAATAGCACAGCGGGTAGGGCGTTTCCCTTGCACGTGGCCAACTCAAGTTCGATACCCAGCATCCCATATGGCCCCTGAGCACCACCAGGAGTAATTCCTGAGTGCACAGCCAGGAGTAAACCCTGTGCATCACTGGGTATGACCCAAAAAGCAAAACAAAACAAAACAAACTAACTGTCCAAGTTCTCTGCCTCGAGGACAGGGAACATCAGTGGAACCAATGAGTAATCAGAAAGAGCAACTCTCATAAATTATCCTGAGTCAGAGCAGAAACAACTGTATCTACAGATGAAAGTGAGCTGCAGGGAATGCTTTCTTGCCTCACCTGGCCTTCGGTCATATCGATTCCAGTGACATGTCCCTTCTCACCAACCAGCTGGCTAAGGGCATAGCAATCTCTGCCACTTCCACTACCCAGGTCCAGAATCCAGCAGTTTTCCAAATGCTCAGGCAGAACCAGACCACAGCCATAATACCTGAGGAAGCAAGAACACAGAGCTACATTTCTTTTCCCCACAAGAGACAACCTACAAGGCGTAGAATCACCAAGTTTTGTTTGTTTGCTTCGTTTCTAAACAAACAAATCGCCTGGTGGTGCTCAGTGCTTGGAGACCAGTCCTGGCAGTGCTCGGGGGACCTTGCCGAGCTGGGGACCTCAGGCCTGCTGTATGCAACGTGGCAGTAAGTTGCAGCCCCTGCGCCATCTCAGTCTCGGACCACCAAACCTTAGGTATCTTCCCTCCTCCCCATAGACCATTAATTTCTCTTCACTTGATTCATTTCCCCTTTAAACCAAAGGCTGCCTGAGTGCGGAGCCAAGAGCAGCGGGAAAATGAAAAACGAAACAAAAAATCATCAGCTGATAAATCCTGAAGAAGAGAACATCAAGCTAGTCAGTGTTGCTCTGAAGAGTGAGTGTAGTAGAGTGGGTATGTGTTCGTGGGGGAGGGGTGGTGAGAGCACTGTTTGGGAGGCAGGCTACTCTCATCAGAGTTGAGGGCCAGGCTCCAGTTCTGGGTTCCTTAAATGCAAAGCATGACCCTGCCTTCAGAGCCATCTCTCAGCCCTTCTTTGAAAGTGGTGTGTGTGTGTGTGTGTGTGTGTGTGTGTGTGCGCGCGCGCGCGCCCCCATTTTTTGTTGGTCATATCGCCTGGTGCTGCTCAGGGATTACTCCCGGCTCTATCCTTAGAAATGACTTCTGGTGCTCAGGGGACAATCTGGAACAATCTGGAATGCTGGGGATCAAACCCTGGCTGGCTGCGGGCCAGATCAGGGCCCTACCCGCTGTATACTCTCTCCAGCCCCTTCATCCAGGCTGAAGTGCTAAAGTTAGGTCAGGGCTGTGCCAGGTGTCTGCTGGGAGAGCCAGGGCACACCACTGGGTGGAGGCCCGGCAGCACTTCGGCGGCGGTGACGGCGGCGGCGGCTCTTCCAAGACAGGCGACTAACCTCAAGGTTACTTCCTCGTGCACATTCTGCAGCGCTTCTCGGATGTGCTTGGGCACCGGCCTGGCCGGGGTGACGCACGCGTTGGTCTGGAGATCCGCTGACTTCTTCAGCACCTTCCCGTAGTACGTCTGAGCCAGGGGTCGAGGCCAGGGAGTGGGGGGAGGGACAAGCCGGCGTCAGAAGCCTGCGGCCGGGCGCGGCCCCGCCCGGGCCCTGTCTGCGACCTCCGTCCCTGCGCCCCCGAGGGGTGGACAGAGTGTGGGGAGTGAGGGGGGCCAGCCCCGGCCCCCGCCCCCCATCCGAGGGTTACCGGCGCTCACCTTCACGGAATTCAGGATCTCGGCGTCTCGAGGGGCAGCCACTGCGGGGCAGGGGGACAAGGGGCAGGAAGGTGAGGGTTGAGCTGGGACTGGGGCCCGGGCGGCGGGGTGAGGGGGGCGCATACTTACTCTCCGCGTCCTTCGCCTTTCCCGCACTGGGACCCAATGGTGCTTATAGCGCCCGAAGCCCCGCCCGCGGCGGTGGCCAGACCCCTCCCCCCCACCGCGGCTGGCTTGCGGGCGCGGCTCGGCGGTGCCCATCGCCAGGTCCGCGCTACCCGCTACCCCCCCACACACAAACCCCACCTTGGTTCTGCTTCCGAGGAATCCCCAGGTCCAGCGCCTTTGGCCCGCCGGTTGTGGGATGCGTTTGACGAGCCCTGAAACTCGCCCTCTCCCAGGGCAAAGGGTTGTGCGTTCAAGACTCCCTCACCACCGTGCACGCTTGGCACGGGGTCCTGGACCCCCCCAAAGTGACTTCGAGGCCCCCAGCCGCCAACTGCCCTCCTTCCGGCCCTGCTGGCATAGCTCGGCAACATCCCGAAGAATCCGACGTGGCCTTTCTGGGTCTGCTCTGGACTGTATCTAGGGAGGCGATTTCGCTCACTGCTTTGGGGGAGAAGCGGGGCGCAAGACGCCCCCAGAGGCGCCAGGAAGGCTGGCAGCCGGGCAGAGCTGTCAATGCCAGGGCAGGAGGAGGCCGTGCTACTTCCCTTCCCACTTCCTTCTTCCTCTTGTGGCTTTTTCTTTTTTCTTTCTTTCGGCCTTTGAGGTGCATTCTGCGGTGCTCAGGGCATGCCCCTCACTCCACGCTCAGGGATCCCTCCTGGTGGAAATCCGGGACCATATATATGCGGTGCCAAGGATGGCTACAATTGCACCACAAGCAAGGGACCCGGCTGTGCCATCACTCTGCCCACCCCAACCCGCCCTCCACTCGATATTTTAACCTCAGAGTTCGCCCTTGCATCTCAAATTTTTCAAAACCTTTTGTACCGCAGGGGCTGGAGAGGTAGTACAGCAGGCAGGACGCCTGGCTGGCATGCAGCCATCCCAGGTTCAGTCCCTGGCACCCCATACGGTCCCCTGGGAACCGCTAGGTGTGGATACTCAGGGATACTAGGGGGTATCCCTGAATGCAAAGCCAGGAATAGGCCCTGATCACTGGCAGGTGTGTTCCTAACACAAAACAAAAAGTTTGTTATGGCTATGGAAGGGGGCCACTACCAGCGGTTCAGGGGCTATTCCTGTTGTGCTCAGGAGTCCACACACACCATCAGGATTAGAACTGGGGTCCATGGGACACAGGGCAAGAATCTTAACCCCTGTATTGTCTTTCCAGTGCGTTTTACTTAATTACCATTTTTATTGAGATATCAGAATCTACAACCAGCTTTTTCCAACATCACCCCTGTTAAATACAAGCAATTCTACATAGATGGGTATACTATGGGACCAAGTTAGGGCACTCACCATTTAAAAAATTAGATAAGCTAATCTCCTGAAGCTACACAATTAAACTTATATAGAAACAGGGGCAGGTGACTGAAGTCAGTCGCTTCCAAGATTCCTTCATGTGTTGCTCCATGCTAGGGACAACAGGAAACAGTGGGGTTCCTATTTATATCAAGGAATTAGCAGGGAACACTGACAAGTGTTCGCCAACTGACCCTCAAACTCGATGGAAGGGCTGGATAAGTTGGGTCTTTTGGGCCACAGCTGGCGATGCTCAAGGATCACTCCCGGAAGTGAGCAGGGGACGATCTGGGATGACAGGAATTGAACCTGGGTTGGCTGCTTTCAAGGTAAACTCCCTACCTGCTGGACTACCCTGGGGAAGTATTTTATCTGACCCTGGAGAAGTGATTTTATCATCTGTAAAACATGTGGTCAGAATGTAAACACTGAGCCTCACAGTTCTAATATTTTATTCTGGCATTCTTCGTTGTTCTTCAAAGATTTTGTTGGTGCTTTGTCTTTAAAAATAGTTAGAGAAGGGTGGCCAGAGGAAAACTGGGGACACTGGAGGTGGGATATGCATATTGGTGAATGGACAGATGTTGGAACATTGTATAACTGAAACCCAATCATTAACCAATTTGTAACTGTGTATCTCATGGTTTCAATAAAAATCTTCTTAAAAAGAGAAAGAAATTATCACTGAAAAGGCCTTTTGAAATTTCAGTTATGGAGCAAAAAATAACCTGTGGGAGCTATATTCATTTTGCTCGAGGGACCTTGTGCCATGCCAGGGATTAAACCCCTGTCAACCACATGCAAGGCAAGTTCCCTACCTACAGGACTAATTCTGTGCTGCCCAGCTCTTAGAAACATTCTTAAGTGTGACTTAGAAACAGAAGTTAAATAGAAAAGAAGCAGGGGCCAGAGAGACAGCACAGAGGTTAACACACTTTCCTTGCAGTAGAAGGGTTGACCTGGTTCCACAAATGGTCTCTCGAGCAGAGTCAGGAGTAAGTCCTAAGCACAGTCAGGTGTGGCCCCAGAACAAATGACGAACCAACCAAAAGTATAGATGTCGAATTTTTTCAAACAGCGTTTTCGATGTAAATCAGGGGCAGTTCATTATTTCCTAGTAATGAACTGTGTTTTGCAGTTGCTGTCAAGCATTTCTTTATAGAATTATTTTAGCAATGTTTCAAAATAGGCAGTGTTTTTAAAGACTTTATTAGGATTTTTCACCTATAGGTTCAAAAAAAAATTTGCTACATAGTCTTGTGCCATCTTATTTTATTTTCCCCCCTTGTTTTGGTTTCTGTTTTAGGGTCACACCTGCCAGTGCCCAGGAACTGCTCCCAACTCTGCGCATGGGTGACCATGTAATGCTACAAACTGAAGGCTGGGTTCTTGCATGCAAGTCCTCACTTTTTTGTTTTTGTACTGAAACACACACTTGGGCAAATGAACTGAATATCATACTATCCTTTTCTATACTTTAGGAGTATATGGAATAGAACTGGCTTTAAGAGTTATCTTTCTTTTACAGAAAACACTTTTTTTAAAGTTAGCTTTCTTTACTTTTATTAAGTAAACTGAATTTGAACAGGATAGACTCTCATTTTAAAACCAAACAATGAAGAACTTACTCCTAGACTAAGTTCCTTCCTGGTTGGGGAATTTCCTTTTTTCTCCTTCTACTCTCCAATAAACCTTTCTATTTAAAAATAAATAAATAAAACGTAAATAATGTTTAGCTACGTCAGTGACCATGGGGTTTCTTGTCTACAAACACAAGGTTTTAACCATGGCCCAACCCTCATAACAGCTATCATTCAACTTTCTTGGCACTATCATCCAAGTAAATTTGCTGATGAATAGCTGAATTACAAAATGAACCCAAGGCCAGTGAATCAAGATTCACAACATCCCCCAGGAATGTAGGTCAAGGTAGGGACTGCAGCTGGCCGGACATTATATCATTTGACTAATTTTTCTTTGGAACTTTGCTACAATGAAGAAAGCAAGTCACTTTCTTTGACAGGTTAAAGATTTAAAAACAAACAAACAAACAAAACAAACAACCAGGATTGCCCAGTACCATGAGGTTAACGAGTTCTTGTTAGAATGGTGAGAAAGGGCAAAGTCTGTAGAGATTATCGATCCTTCTTATATGTTCACAATAAAACATTACTAAATTTTAACTAATGAAAGTAAAACATTACTAAATGTTTGCTTAGGAATCAGTTTAGGGCTGGGGCTGTTGCTCAGCCATAGCATGCAATTATCTTCATTTTGCTTGCATGGCAAAATAGCAAAACCACTTATAACATCCAATAAGAGGGCCAGAGAGACAGTACGGCAGGTAAGGCACTTACCTTGCCAACAGTCAACCCAGACGCAACCCCTGGCACCGTATCTGGTATCCTAAGCAGTGCCAGGACTGAACACTGCCAGGTGTGGCCCAAAAACTAATAAATAAAAAGCATAAAAAGATACAGTACAATAGTACAGTGTGGGGGATGCCTGCCTAGCACATACTTGGCCAACCTGGGTCCAGCATCCCAGATGGTCCCCTGAGCACCGCCAGGAATAATCCTTGAGCGCAGAGCCAGGAGAAACCCTGAGCACTGCTGAGTGTGACCCAAAAAAAGCAAAAAGCAAAAAAAAAAAACAAAACAAAACAAAACAAAAAAACCCAAGTACCTAAAGTACCTAACTTCTTTCAGAAGAAACTAAGAAACTATACATCATGACCAATCTTGTCTACTTAAACTCTGGAGAAGGCAGGGAAAGCAACACACAGCAGGTACTGTAAGAGGTTGAGCCTCCACAACCAAGGCCCCGAAGCATCTCTGCCCTCTGATCGGCCGTTTTACTTTAACAGATGATTCAACTGGTCCTGGAGATCCGATGACTGCTCAACACTACAAGTCAAAACAGAGCAAAAGATTTGGCATGAACTGAGAACTGAGAAGACATCTCTGTGGATAATCTACTTGTACTCTAAAGCTAAGAACTATACAATTATGTAGAAACTTATATTGATCCATGAGGATCCTAGGGGTGCTTAAACTTTGAGGAAAACGCTTTGTAGGGCCTGGGGGTTGCTCAGCAGACCACAGCTGCTTTGCACGTGTGAGGTTCCGGAATCAATCCATGGCTCAGCAAGGAAAGGAAAAGGTTTATGATGCCAGTTGATATCTTGCAAGGAACAGATTTACCGTACTGAAAGAAAACAAAACAAAACAAAACAAAAAAAAACAAGGGGCCAGAGAAATAATACAGGGTTCAGACGCTTGCCTTGATTAAGGCCAACATCACTGCAACCTCCAGCACTGAATATAGTCCCCAGGCATTGCCAGGAATGATCCCTGAGCTAAGAATCAGGAGATGTGGCTCAAAAACCAAATCAAACCAAACCCAACAAAATTATTTAAAGACTTGGGACATTTATTTTACTTAATAAATATTCCCAGCATAAAAAGTTTTCTCTTCCTATATCTCACTACATCCCCACTTTTAGAAAGCTTTTACTTACTGCTGGCCTTCGTTTTCTTTTTTAAATATTTAGGGGGGGAGGGGACATCGGGGATTTTAGGCATCATCTGGCTGTGCTCAGGGATCACTCCCTGTGGTGCCTGGGGGAACATGCAAGTCCCCCAATGCCTAGGGATCAAACCAGACACTTCCACATGCCAAGTGTACGCGCCAACCATTTGAGTTATCTCCCTGGTACCTTGTGGGTTTTTTTTTGGGGGGGGGGTGGGAGGGAAAGTTGGTTGGTTTATTTGCTTGTTATTTACAGTGCTGGGGATCAACGTCTGGACCACACTAACATATGAATCTCAGAAGAGAGCAGCACACTGCAGAGAGGTCTCCCATGACACGCAAGGCTGATTTCACCGGGCACTTCAGAGAGGGGGGACAGGTGTGTCCTTCCACTTGCCCCAAAAGAACCCTGGCAGCAGCAACCCTCTATGATCCAGATTCACAAATGAATCTCGGAAGAGAGCAGCATGCTGCAGAGATTTCTCCAGATCCCAAATCACCAACCAGTTAAAAATATTATATATATATTTTTGGGGCTGGAGTGATAGCACAGCAGGTAGGGCGGTTGCCTTGCACGTGGCCGACCTGGGTTCGATTCCCAGCATCCCATATGGTCCCCTGAGCGCCACCAGGACTAATTCCGGAGTTTAGAGCCAGGAGTAACCCTGTGCACCACTGGGTGTAACCCAAAAAGCAAAACAAGTAAAAAAAATTTTTTTAAACATATATATTTTTAACTCAACCAGTTAAAAAATTATATATATATATATATATATTTAACTCCTGTTCTAGCACCCTATGAAAAATTGCAGAATTCCAGGACATTTACTACAATTATGCTACTGATATACCAAGAGTAGCATACCACATTTGATAGGGTGTAAGGTAAAGACAACTGATCTTGAGAGAGATATATATATAAATATATATATAGATACACATAAGTACACAAGACTCAAACTCTAACAACATGTTAATGATCTCTAATTCAGGGGCTTAATGGCTCCAAATGAGACGCAACAATTTTCACACACTTTCCTCTAAGGAAGCCTTTTAGTCAATTATCCAAAACAAGAAATACAAAATTATTTAGCATCTGCCTTTGGGGGTGGGAAAACATGAAATAAAAGTGGTGGGAAGGTGTAATGGTGATGGGATTGGTGCTGAAATATTGAATGTAATCAATAACTATGAATAACTCTTTGAAAAAAATTAAATCAGTAAAAAGCCAGGACCTCACACATGCAAGGAAAGTGCTGCACCATGGAGCTACATCCAGGCCTCCATGTCTTTGAAACATATTTTATTCTTTATATCCTCAATGTCTATCCCAGGGAATGAGCTGATTTAAGGGCACATATTAACCAAGGTTTTGTACTAATCCCAGGCTAAGCAGCACAACTGCCCCTAGACTACTTGAGTTGATCCCTTACTTCCCGACCTTCTTGAGGTTACTTACTTTTTCTGAATAGCTTCTTGCCTAAATCAGAAAAGGAAAGAGGAAAATCAAACAGAGAAAAACTCAGTGAACTAGCAGAAGCTATTTACGGCCAGCGAGAAAGAGGCAGAACAAACTTCCAGCTGATGCCATATTCTGTACCCCTATCCATCCTACCCTGAGCCGGGGGCTGGAGAGATAGCACAGCGGGTAGGGCGTTTGCCTTGCACGCGGCCGACCCAGGTTTGATTCCCAGCATCCCATATGGTCCCCCGAGCACCGCCAGTAGTAATTCCTGAGTGCATGGGCCAGGAGTAACCCTGTGTATATCACCAGGTGTGACCCAAAAAGCAAAAAATAAAATAAAATAAATAAACCCAAACTGCAATAATACTTTATCAGAGTTAACAAACATGACCCAACACACTATAGGCAGGGATCAAAGACAGTCTGGGCTTGGGGAGTCAATGTTTGCATATTGATAGGTATATGCCCCAAGCAAGCCATTTATTTATTCTAGTTTTCTGCAGTGCCTGGGGTTGAACCCAGATCTCGTGCATGAGTCAAATCCCCAGATATGTCAAGAGTTACATTCTGAATCAAATTTTTCCTTTCCTTTTCTTCCCCCCTATTTTTTGTGCCATACCTGAAAGTGCTCAGGGCTCACTCCTGGCTCTGTGCTCAGGGATCATTCCTGATCTATCCATACTCCTGATCTATACTATCATTCTGCCCCCGCATAAAATCTTTTCTAACAGGTATATAAGTAGAAAACTGCTACCTCAGATATACGATGACATATTGTGACAAGCTGGTTAAATTACAATTTTATCCAAAATGATAATGGAGAAGGGACCGATATATTCCAAATTTCCTGGTGGGTTTTTTTTTTTTTAAATTTTAATTTTTTGCTTCTGGGGTCACACCCGGCGATACACAGGGGTTACTCCTGGCTCATGCACTCAGGAATTACTCCTGGCAGTGCTCAGGGGACGATATGGGATGCTGAGGATCGAACCTGGGTTGGCCGTGTGCAAGGCAAACGCCCTACCCGCTGTGCTATCGCTCCAGCCCCGTCCTGGTGGGTTTTATCCCAAGCTAGGACTGCGTTCCATGGGGGACTGTGGCCTTTGTTCCCCCGTGAAAGAGCAGATGCCCCTGAAGAGATCTGAGAACAATGAAAAATGCTGACTCAGTGCCTCCTGGGTGCCAAACACTCTGCATGCCCTGTCCTGGCATGGCCTTGGCCCTGAGTGGGTTTCCGGTCTCTCTCATGAGGGGCCTCAGGAAGGCAGAGGTGCACTGAAACACAGTCTGAAGGCAGAGGTTTACCACCCCGATCCCGAGTCCTCTGGACTGTCACCCAGTATTGTTTGGGAGCTACTCCCAGCTCTGAGGTCACTTGGGCCGTGCTCAGTGGGAGCAAGCAGGGCGGGGATGGGTCCCAGCGCTCCAGCCCTCTGGGGCCTCTCTCCCAGAGGGAAACCATTCACGACCCTCCCTCCCAACCTGGCTAAAGCACAGGGGCAGCAAGTCACTGGGGGATGGGGGTGGGAGGGGTGGGGAGAGGGGAGGAATTCCACGCAAGGACGCAGTGCAGAGAGCACTTATACTCACTGGTACTGAAGATGTGTGGTGATGATGGACATTTTCCTTAAGCTCTAAATCAAAGAAAGGTAGAGACAAGCAGTGAAACAGAACATTCCTCCTTCCTAAAATGCATTCTAAAATGCAAGCGCGGCACATTTTATTTTATTTATTTATTTATTTATTTATTTTATTTTTGGATCACATCTGGCGATGCACAGGGGTTACTCCTGGCTCTGCACTCAGGAGTTATCCCTGGCGGTGCTCAAGGGACCACATGGAATGCTGAGAATCCAACCCTTGTCAGCTGCGTGCAAGGCAAAAGCCCTACCCGCTGTGCTATTTCTCCAGCCCCAAGCGCAGCACTTTTTTTTTTCCTTGTGTACATGTCTTCCACCTCCTGGATAAATTTATTTCTAGATCTCATTCTTTTTAATGAAACTGCAATGGAATTGTTTTTCTGAATTTGCTTTTGCTGTTCACTATATTATACATTGCATAACACATTTGCTAATACATTATATTTATCTATACTGATTTTTGAAATGTGCTAATTTCTTATTTCTATTACCTTTTTCTGGTCTCTTTTGGGATTTTTTCCTGTAGATTATCATGGCATCTACTTATAAAGACAGTTACACATTTCTTTTTTTTTCTTTTGCTTTTGGGGTCACACCTGGCGATGCACAGGGGTTACTCCTGGCTCTGCACTCCGGAATTACTCCTGGCGGTGCTCGGGGGACTATATGGGATGCTGGGAATCGAACCCTGGTCGGCCGCATGCAAGGCAAACGCCCTACCGCTGTGCTATTGCTCCAGCCCCCACATTTATTTTCGATTGGATTCTTTTGATTTTCTTTTCTTTATTCAATTGTTCTGTGATTTCCAACACTGTGTGAATAACAGTGGTGAGAGTAAACAGTCTTGTATTTGTGTTTATCTTAGAGGAAAAACTTTTAGTTTTTGACTGATAAGTATGCTATTAGCTATGGGTTTGTCATATATATAACATTAAGGAAAGTTTCTTTTATTTTTTATTTTACCCAGGACCATGGGTTGGAGCAATAGCACAGCGGGAGGGCGTTTGCCTTGCACGTAGCCAACATGGTCGACCCGAGTTCGATTCCTCTGCCCCTCTCGGAGAGCCTGGCAAGCTACCGAGAGTATCTCGCCCGCACGGCACAGCCTGGCAAGCTCCCCGTGACGTATTCGATATGCCAGACACAGTAACAACAAAGTCTCCAATGGAGACGTTACTGGGCCCGCTCGAGCAAATCGATGAACAACGGGAGGACAGTGACAGTGACAGTGACCCAGGACCATTTTTATAACGGTTTTTTAATTTTAAAAATGTTTTCTGTGCCTCTATTTAGATGGCAGTATTCCTTTTCTGAGGTAGTGAATGGACATGATTGATTCTTCCATGCTACAATAAAGCACAGCACATTTTAGAGATTCCAAAGCACAAAAGGAATTCATTCTTACGTCTTCTGAGCGCAAGATGGCATCTTCCTGGAGCACCATGTTCCGAGCTGCCTGACCCAGCAGCTGGAAGACACAAACCAAAGGGTGATCATCAAAGTCTCCAACCCTCCAAGCCCTCCCCACATGGTCACAGACCCCACCGCCGCCACCCTCCTCCCCACCCCACACACGTGGCAAACTCAAAATGCCGCAGGGCAGGACTTCCTGCGTGTTTGCCTGCGGGATCCAGTTCAGTGCGACAGTGGCAGTTCTGGCCTGGGCACAACCTCTGCCCACTGGCCACTGCCCCCAATCCAGAGCAGCTGCCCACACGGCATGCTTACTTGTCAGGTGCCCAGGGAAGACAGCAAGATACCTTGGCCCCTCACCAAGTGCCAGCCTCTCTTTAGGCTCTTTCTGGGAAAATTTGCGAGTGGGGCTGTTTGGGAAGGAATGAAGGAGTGGGCATTAGGGTAGAAATGGAATGAGACTGAGACTGGGCTCAAAGAGCTAAGACACGCTTTGCAAGTTGGAAACCTGAGTTTGATCCCCAGCACTAGACGGTCCCCCTCGCTACCTAGCACTGAGCCTGGAGCACTGAGTCAAGAGTACCCCAGCACCACAAGGTGTGACCCCCAAATTAGTAAGTTAAAAAGAAAAAGAATGAAAGACAGAGTTGAAGAGGCCTGGGAAGCACCATGAAGGGCGGCTTGGGAGACGGCTTGATGAGAAGTGTGGAAGCGTATTTGTGAGGGTGGGGGTCAGGGGAGCAGAGTGTTAAGGGGCTTGGGGACAAACCCCGGGACCTGGTGGTACCGGGGATTAAACCTGAGTCTCCCACATGCAAAGCCTGTGTTCAGGGCTTTGACCTATCTCTCCAGCACACTAAGCAGATAAGAATGAGTTCACTGATACCAGCCACTATGTTCTGATTTACCCAGTCACCTGTGACTTAGCAGTACTGGAGTCAGCACAGAGGCAAGAACAAATCAAAGCTCTGATTTACCAGGTCACCTGTGACTCAGCAGTATTGGAGTCAGCATAGACGCAAGAAATCAAAGCTCTGATTTACCCAGTCACCTGTGACTCAGCAGTACTGGAGTCAGCAAAGGCAAGAAGAAATCAATAGCAGAAGGACCAGAGACACAGTATGCGGGCAGAGTACTTGCCTTGAACATGGCCAATCCAGGTTCCATGCCTGGGTTGCACCCTCAAGTCCCACCAGAAGTGATCCTTGAGTGCAGAGCCAAGAGAAAGCCAAGCATGGCAAGATGGACCCACCTGTAGGATAACATTGGTTTGTCCTTTCTGCCTTGCCACAGGGAGCTTAGGTTTACTGGGTTAGTCCCATAGCAGTGCTCCCATTCCTCTGCGTTTACTTCTAACTTTTTTCTTTGTGCTCTGTTGACTTGTAAATATTGCTTTTCTCTTTTCCTTAAGTCCTTTGCAGAGTGAATTGAGAACAATGTCCTTTTTGTATGGACACAAGAAGACAGCTAACGCTATGATTTTTATAACTTGGGAATTAATTGACTCTGAATGATATTTTCCTCCTGGACATCTGTTCTCTCGATTTAAGCCTCAGTTGCCTTTACTTCCTAGTACCCCAAAAGCAGGGTCTGGATGAGGGACTGGATGGACCCAGGGCAAGCTGTGAGCTATGTGCTACCCTGGCATCAAAATGGGCCTGGCCAAAGTGCCATACTGCTTAACTATAAGTTAAGAGCATGGTCATGGACAAGTGCTGTCATGATCCAAAAAGTAATAGCTAGATTCGGACCCTACTAGGGTTAGTAAAGATTAATCCGGCCTGAGCAAAGTAGTCTGAGTCTGTGGCAAGATGTCCCAGGAGAGCCACCCTACAAGCTCAATGTACCTCTTACTGTGTCCATACAAAATCACAACATTAAGAAGTAGAATTAAGGGTCTGGAGCAATAGCACAGCAGGTAGAGCGTTTGCCTTGCACGTGGCAGACCCAGGTTCGATCCCAACATCCCATAGGGTCCCCTGAGCACCACCAGGGGTAATTCCTGAGTGCAGAGCCAAGAGTGAATGAACCCTGTGCATTACCAGGTGTGACCCAAAAAAAAAAAAAGTAGAATCAAGATGTTAATTAAGATGTTGATAGAAAGTTATTGGACTAAGAAGAGGAACACCCCTAGGGCATGGTTCCACCCTTGAGCCTGACAGGAGGACAGGAAGGGCTTTCTTATGTTGATTTTGCTACCTGATGGGTTATAGCATCTACCCCCCCCCCACCCCCAGTGCTGGAGAGTTGGAGAGAGCAGGGCAGCAAGATGGAGCACAGAGAGACTAGCAAGGGGGACAGAGGAAGAAGAATGTAGGGAAAGAATGAGGAGCTGGCACGTGGAGAGAGAGAGCCCAGGTTGCGAGATGGAGGGTGGAGAGACAAGCGGTAAAGACAGGAGACAGGAATGAGGGGCAGTGTGAGACTAGAACGGGGGGGCTTAGTGAGACTGGAACAGGCGCGTGGGGAGAAAGGAATAAACGGCGACTGATTATCAACCGGCTTGGCCCTCGCTTCCTCCTCTGTCTGCCCCATGGCCTGGGCCGCTCCAGGTCCGGGAGTCCAAGAGAGAGCCGCCAGGGCCTTCCCTAGCCTTGCGGAAACTATACACCCACCCACTTCCACCAAGTTAACAGCGGTTTTAAAATCTTACAAGTGAGACTTTAGAAATAAATCTTCTGGAGCAATAGTAAGTAAACAGCAATAGTAAGTAAACAGCATGTAAGGCGTTTGCCTTGCACGCGGCCGACCTGGGTTCAATTCCCAGCATCCCATATGGTCCCCCCATCACCGCCAAGAGTGATTTCTGAGTGCAAAGCCAGGAGTAACCCCTGAGCATTGCCGGGTGTGACCCAAAATGCAATATATATATATATATATATCTTCTGTAGCTATAGGAAAGCAAATTCAATTTCTGTTTAAACTAGTAATCCAAAGTATGTGTGGGGGCTGGAGCAATAGCACAGCGGGTAGGGCGTTTGCCTTGCACACAGCTGACTCGGGTTCGAGTCCCAGCATCCCATATGGTCCCCTGAGCACCGCCAGGGGTAATTCCTGAGCGCAGAGCCAAGAGTAACCTCTGTGCATTGCTGGGTGTGACCCAAAAAGCAAAAAAAAAAAAAAGTATAATGTGTGCCCTGTTTCTAGCAGACTTAAAGTCGCCACATTTGAATTAGTAATTTAAACACAGTAGCCCATCTATTAAGCTACTGTTACATGTGCCCCATCAAGTTTGCACTATCTCTGTAGATCAAAGATTCTAGGCAAAAAGGGGAACTGTTAACAGTCCCCCAATTTCTTTCTCCAAGGCAACTTTTATTTCCTTTTGAACTTAAGCTTTAAAACAAATAAGCCTTTGCATATATCTTAAGTCAAAATAATAAATAAGATCGCCATCCCTGGCCTCTCCTGGCCCCTCTTGTTCTCTCATGCATAGATTTTTTTTATTTGCTTTCGGTTTAGCTTTCCATTGATCCTTTTTAAAGCAAAGGAGCAAAGGAATCTAAGAAACAGAACGACCGAAATTGTGACCAGAAGGGAGAGTGAGAAAATAATAGGGGAAGTAGGGTTGAGGAGGTAGTGCAAAGGACTGATTCCGGCTTCACATGAAGAATCTTAATCTCCTCTGCACCTCCCCACCCACCCTGAGAATGACACCCTAAAACACCAATAATTGTGGCCTCAAAACCCTCCCCAAAGTGTATGAGATCTGGGACGTTAAAAGCATGCGAAACTTGGGAGCCAGGAAGAGGCGTTCGTTTACTAGGAAAAACCACGAGAACCAGGTTAGGGACCGGTTAGGACCTGGTTCTCCCGTGGTCCCTGCCTGAAATCACCGACTCCCATGGCTCCCCCCACACACACCCCGAAGACTACATTTCCCAGAATGCAACTCGCACCCGGCGCCGACCAGCACGCCAGTCCGCAAGTCGGTTTCGCAGCCTCCGATTCCCAGGATGCAACGCGACGCCCTTCCCACGGCCCCGCGGGACGAGGAAGCGCCCGGCCGATGGGTCCGGGAGAGGCGGCGCGTAGCTCACCTCCGAGCTCCGCGAGCCCTTCAACACCTGTTTCGTGAGCGCGATCACGTCAGTCCCACAGGTGTTGACCTTCTCCGTGAGGAGCCCCTTCACGGACTGGCCGAAGCGCGCTTGCGAGTCTGGCGTCCCCGTCGCCATCGCCTGGGCAAGGAACCGCCCTCGCACCAGCGACGGCGCGTCGCAGGGCCAAAAGAGCTGCAGGGCAGAAGGCAGGGACAGCTTCGGGATGTGGGTTTTTTTTTTTTTCTGCTGTGGGAAAAGAGAGCGGACGCATGCGCATAACGGAGCTTGCGCTCTGCCTTTTTTTTTTTTTTTTTTTGCCTTTTGGGTCACACCCGGCGATGCACGGGGGTTACTCCTGACTCATGCACTCAGGAATCACTCCTGGCAGTGCTCGGAGGACCATATGGGATGCTGGCAATCGAAACCGGGTCGGCCGCGTGCAAGGCAAGACGCCCTACCCGCCTTGCTATTGCTCCAGCCCTGCTCTGCTAACTTTTAAATTCCTTCAAAATACTCAGTTGATTGACATCGTGATGGAAGAAAACGGGTCCAGATAAAACGTCGCCGGAGAGGATAAAGGACAGTTTTAGTCATCCCAGGGCCCAGAGTCAAAGGCGCGGAAGAGAGTCCCAGTTCAGTCATTTAATTGTGTGATCGCTCATTACCTCTGGGGTTTCTGTGGAAGAGAAGCAATAGCATGAAAGTATACTAAGTGTTAACGGGAATTAATCAATGTCGTGCAGTTCAGCTTTAACAAACATTTCATTAACTGCTTAGTCACTGCTCTGCGCTGATCACATGGAAATAAACGAGTTACCATCCTTCTTTCCAAGAAACGCCCAGGTTGATAAAGCTTGTCACCAGAGCCAACTATTGGTGAAGGTCACAAACAAGCATTGGCGTCCAGAGCGCGGGCTTTGGGCCCAACGCAGCACCAGGGATAGAACTGTGCGTTGTGAGGCCCAAGGTTTTGTTTTTTTTGTTCCGTGTGTGCGTGTGTATGTTTTGTTTTGTTTGGAGGCCACAACAGAAAAAGTGCGCAGGACTTACTCTTGACTCTGCTCAGAGATTTTCTCCTGGTGGGGCTAGGGGGACCATATGGGGTACCAAACCAGGGGCAGCTGCATGCAAGGTGAGCTTACCTGTTATACTCTCACTCTGGCTCCTTTTCGTCCTCTTAACAGTGGATTTCTCCAGGCAGCTTTACTTTTGTATGAAGTCTGACTCATCAGGATTTTTGTTGTTGTTGTTGTTCACTTATCCCTTTCTCTTTTGTTTTCCTGAGTCATGCTTATAAGGTGTTTATCTTTTTTTGTTTTGTTTTGTTTTTGTGGGGGAGTCACATCTGGCACTCGCTGCACAGGGGTTCCTCCTGGCTCATGCACTCAGGAATTACCCCTGGTGGTGCTCAGGGGACCATATGCGATGCTAGGAATCGAACCTGGGTCAGCTGCGTGCAAGACAAACGCCCTACCCACTGTGCTATTGCTCCAGCCCCATAAGGTGTTTATCTTTAAAAAAAAAAAATGGCGGGAACCAGAGCAAGACAGTAAGCAAGATACAACAAGCAAGATAGTACAGCAAGCAAGATAGCACAGCAAGTTAAGATAGTACAGCAGCTGAAAGTAGACTATAGATCAAACATGATTGTCACCCATTGCCTCTTTTGCAAACCACAACACCCAATAAGAGAGAGAACAAAAAGGAATGCCCTGCCACAGAGACAGGGGGGAATGGTGGGAATGGGGAGTGGGAGGGATACTGGGATCCGTAGTGGTGGGAAATGGGCACTGGTGGAGGGATGGGTATTTGATCATTGTATAATTGAAACCCAAGCACAAAAATTTGTAAGCCTACAACTGTACCTCATGATGTCTCACTAATAAAAATTTAAAAAAAAAAAAGATAGTACAGCAGCAATTACTTGCAGTCAACCTTGTTTGTTCCTGGTACAGCATATGGTCCCCTGAGCCCTGAGCACAGCCAAATGTGGCTCAAAAAGGAAACATTGGTAAGACGGTGCCAGAGAGATAGGTCAAGCAGCAGAATGCAACCTGAGTTCAATCCTGGCACTGTGTGCGCCTCTCCTCAGCACCCGCTGACAGCCCTGGGGGCCACAGCACCACTGGGCATGGCCCCTTTAAAAAAATAAAAATGAAATCTTGTCTTGCATGCAGCCAACCCAGGTTCAATTCCCAGTACCCCAAATGGCCCCTAGTCACACCCAGGAGGGATCCTAAATGCAGAGCCAGGAGTGAGCCCTGAATATCACCAGGTATGAACCCTCTCCCGAAAGAACCAAGAGATGAATGGATAATACAGTTGTTAAGGCACTTAACTTGCATGCTCTCTAACCCAGGTTCCAAGCCCTACCAATCCATATGGTCCCCTGAGCTCATGGAGGGCTCATTTCTCAGCACAGAACCTCAAATAGCCCTGAGCACCATGGGGTAGCCCGAACTTGACCACACCAAATAATAATAAAAATAATTTTTTAAGTTATTATTTTTGTTTGAGGACCACCGCTGGTGGTGCTCAGGGGCAAATCACATTGCGTTGCTCAGAGGGTTACTCCCAAGAGTGTTCAGGAGACCATCAATGGAAGTCCGGCCTCCTGCCTGAAAAGCAGGCACTCCAGCCCAGTGATTTTTTTTTCCTTGACCCTGAAAACACTTCGTTAAATGACTCCAATTTTTCAACTCTGCTGTGACAGATGTAGCCCTGATCAAGGATGAAGCGGCAAAGGAGCTGCCTTTGGGGGTATAAAGTCAGCGTCTGAGGCAAGCCCACCATCTCTGACGAAACCACAGGGCTAAAAAAGAAAGATTCTGGTCAGCTTAATCAGTCCAGCTGAGAGCTGATTCCCCAGTAGGCTGGTCTCCTGGCGCAGGCTGGGTCCGAAAGGTCAAGAGCAGAGACTCAGGGCGAAGTCAGATGCATGGAGGCGACAGTGATGGACATCATCAGTGGAGTCCTTCATTTCCAAATTCTCTACCGGTCAAGAACAGCGCCTCTTTGTTAGATGCCAGATATTGGTAATAAAACCTTGAGATTTTATTGGCAATTAAAACCTTGAGGGGGTAAGATAAGTTGAGGAAAATGTCCATGGAGAAGAGCCAAGGACAGGCCCCTAAAGAACCTTGACATGCCTGAGACTGTACAAGCAAGAAGAAGAGAAAGAATCGCAGCAAGAACTGTGCAAGATTTTATTGTAGAGGGTTCCGAGTAGGTCCAAAAAATCTTTAGTGGCTGGAGAGATAGCACAGCAGGTGCGGCGTTTGCCTTGCATGCAGCCAACATGGCCAACACAGGTTCGATTCCCAGCATCCCATATGGTCCCCTGAGCACCGCCAGGGGTAATTCCTGAGTACAGAGCTAGGAGTAACCCCTGCGCATCGCCGGGTGTGACCCAAAAAACAAACAAAAACAATCTATAATGCCAAGAAAGATTGTTTTTGCAGCCAAAGGGGTTGAGTGACACCTGGCAGGGCTCAGGGCCTAGTCCATATTCTCTCAGGCATGACCCTGGTGTCATCCTTGATGTTGTTAACGAGAGCCAATGGCCATCAACAGTGTAGCAAGGCAAGAGCCTTACCTCTTCCCTACTTCCCCACCCCAAACAACAGGGAGTTTTTATGAGAGGAGTTCCCAAAAGATTTAGCAATACGCAGTAATTGCTGACTTTGGTAAAGGCCATTCCACGTGAACTGAGGCCAAAGGTCAAAATGCAATGAAGGTTCAAAGAAAAGAGATGAAGAAATGAATGTCTATAATGTGGTACCTCCAAAAAGTCTGGTTGAAAAAGAAAAGGGAGAAGCCATTCAAAATCACTCTTCCAGGAATTGGAGAGAGTACAAGGCTTAAAGCACGCGCCTTGCTCATGACTAACCCTGGCTCAATTCCTGGGATCACAGATGGTCCTTCCTCTGGGCACTGTATGTGTATATGATCCCCCAAGCACCACCAAGAGTGACCGAGCATGTTGAAGTGACCCAAACAAATATGTATATGTGATCTTTCACTAACAATTTCACTTTCAGGATTTTATTCCAAGAAAATATTAATAGTTACGCTCTAAGGTTTTAGTACAAAGGCTATTCCTTGTGTTGTTTTTATCAACAACTAAGAAAAACAGAAACAACCTGAATGAATGTCCAATATAAGATCAATTAAACTATCACAGGACTAGAGGGATAGTACAGGAGTTCAGGTACTTGCTTTGCTTCCTGAGTTCGATATCTGGCAACCCGTATGGTCCCCTGAGCCCCGCCAGGAGTGATTCTTGAGTGCAGAGATGGAAGTAAGCCCTGAGCATTGCCTGATGTGCCCCCACCATGTAAAAAATCCCTTCCCCAAACAAATCTTAAAAAAAATTTTCAAGAAGCATTTTCTGAGTTGTCAAGTGACACAGGTTAGTAACTTACGTTTCTTGAAAATTTGTAATAAGAATTTGACTTTAGTTTCAATGGACCCAACTCCACATCTTTTGAACATTCCCCTGCTCACTGCCGTACCATTATAATAATAAATAAATAAAGGCCCTCCCGTTGATCGTCGATTTGCTCGAGCGGGCCCAGTAACGTCTCCATTGGAGACTTTGTTGTTACTGTGTCTGGCATATCGAATACTCTCGGTAGCTTGCCGGGCTCTCCGAGAGGGGTGGAGGAATCGAACTCGGGTCGGCCATGTTGGCCGCGTGTAAGGCGAATGCCCTACCACTGTGCTATCACTCTTCAGATCGTATAAATCTTTCGCCATACCATTCCAGAGATTAATCTCCAACCTTTACACCCAACCTCTGCCACTTCACAGGCCCAATTCCACATCTCATGGAATTTCACAGGGCTTACAGTTATACTTCCTTGCACTGAGTGAGGACAGGCAGGGCGAGAGAAGAGCAATTTCCAGCCTAATTCCTCAGAACGGCAGGGAGGGCTAACTACAGATTCACCTACACCACAATCGGGCAGAGCAAAGCCCATGGGGAAGATCTGAGAAGACCCCCAAGATCAATGAGTGAAAACAGTAACACAGAAGACTCAACCCACAACAACCAGCTCAGTAAGTTCTCAGACAGTGGCTTTAGTGACACCACTCTGAGGAAATTTTAAAAGCTAAAAGACAGGATGACACAAGTAGCAAAGCAAAAGAATGTATGAAAGCTTAAATGAAAGAAAAAAAACTGAAGAGCAGGGCAAATGGTATTTTTTAAAAAGCCAGGTGCAGGGCTGGAGAGATAGCACAGCAGGTAGGGTGTTTGCCTTGCATGCAGCCGACCTGGGTTCAATTCCCAGCATCCCATATGGTGCCCTGAGCACTGCCAGGCGTAATTCCTAAGTGCAGAGCCAGGAGTAACCCCTGTGCATCGCCAGGTGTGACCCAAAAAGAAAAAAAAAAGCTAGGGGCTAGAGCAATAGCACAGTGGAGAGGCCTTGCATGCAGCCAACCTGGGTTCGATCCTGGGTATCCCATGTGGTCCCCTAAGCACTGCCAGGAGTCATTCCTGAGTGCAGAGTCAGGAGTAACCCCTTAGCATCTCTGGGTGTGATCCCAAATGCCAAAATAAATAAAAAGCCAACTTGGGGCTTGGGAAGATGGAAGGAGAAGAAACAGATGAGAAACTAAAGGGCAAGGGGCAGGGGGATTCAGGTCCATCGATGGTGTTAAGGAATGAAAAAACTGAAGATCCAAACCACACAGCCAACAACACTGAAATCATGAGATGCTAACTTTAACAACCATACATAAAATGGGCCTGTCAAGATGGCAGATTGCAGGGTGGGGTGGGAGGAGGAATATTGGTGGAGGAAAGATGACATTGATGGTGAGACCAGTGCTCAGACACCGTATGTCTAAACCCAACAGTGGGAGGCTGGAGCGATAGCATATCAGGTAGGGCATTTGTCTTGTACACGGCAACCCGAGTTCGATTCCCAGAATTCCATATGGTCCCCCAAGCTCCGCCAGGAGTAATTCCTGAGCTCATGAGCCAGGAGTAACCCCTGTGCATCGCTGGGTGTGGCTCAAAAAGCAAAAAAATAAATAAAATAAAAATAAATAAACCCAACTGTGGGACCAGAACAATAGTATAACAGGTAGAGCATTTGCCTTGCAAGGCTGAAGTGATAGCACAGTGGGTAGGGCGTTTCCCTTGCACGCGGCCAACCCGGGTTCAATTCCCAGCATCTCATATGGTCCACTAAACACCTCCAGGAGTAATTCCTGAGTGCAGAGCCAGGAGTAACCCCTGTGCATTGCTGGGTGTGACCCAAAAGGGCTGTAACAATAGCACAGCGGGTAGGGCATTTGCCTTGCACGCAGCCGACCCAGGTTTGATTCCTCCGTCCCCCTCAGAGAGCCCAGCAAGCTACCGAAAGTATCCCGCCTGCACGGCAGAGCCTGGCAAGCTCCCCATGGCGTATTCGATATACCAAAAATAGTAACAACAAGTCTCACAATGGAGCTGTTACTGGTGCCTGCTCGAGCAAATCAATGAACAATGAGAGGACAGTGTTACAGTGTTATAGTGGTTGACCAGATTCAATCTCCAACATTCCAGATGGTCCCCTGAACACTGCCAGGAGTGATTTCTGAGTGCAGAGCCAGGAGTAACCCCCAAGCATCACCAGGTGTGGACCCCAAACAAAAACAAAACAAAAATAGGCAATTGTGGATAGCTTTGTAAATCACAGTGCTTTAGTTATTTAAAACAAACGAAAAATAATGATGGAAGCTCTTGGCAGCAGAATAATAGCAGCTGAGGAAAAGATGGAGGTGCTCCAAGATGAAATGGAGGAAACCGCTAGAAGTCTGAAAAGAAACGAATACCAAGAACTGTAGGATGAGTTCAAGAGGAACAACGTAAGATTCACTGGAGTCCGTAAAGAGCAGGAAGGCAAGTTCAATAAACAAACAATAGTTAAGGAAATCATAGATAAGAATTTACCAGAATTGATACAGGCCCCAAGATCTAAGAAGCCCAAAGGGTCCCAGCTAAAATAGCTTCAAATCCGAAGACTCAAAGAAACATTGTACTCAAAACGACAAACTCCAGAGACAGAGACAGAATATTGAAAGCAGCAAGATCATAAAAGGAACTTACACACAAAGGGAAGTCCAGAAGATTTACAGCATATCAAATGAGACTCTACAGCCAGGGGAGAATGAAGGGATATAGTACAAAAATTCAAGGAACTGAACACCTCAGCTAGAATCGTCTATCCAACTAAGGTTATCATTGAGATCTGAAGCACCCACACAGAGCTGCAGGGACAGGCACCGGCATAAGGAATTCATATTCTTTTTTTTTTTTTTTTTTTTTTGCTTTTTGGGTCACACCCGGCGATGCTCAGGGGTTACTCCTGGCTCATGCACTCAGGAATTGCTCCTGGCGGTGCTCAGGGGACCATATGGGGTGCTGGGAATCGAACCTGTGTTGGCCATGTTGGCTGTGTGCAAGGCAAACGCCCTACCTGCTGTGCTATCGCTCCAGCCCCAGGAATTCATATTCTTAAAACCATTTTCACAAGAAGCATTAAAGGAACGCCTTTAAAAGACATGACAGTCAACTTGGAAACCGGCCTCACATGCTGGGGGGAAAGGCAGCTCAGATAGAGAAGGGACCACCAAGAAAAGGGTGTTTAGAGGGCCTGCTCGGGATGGGAGATGTGTGCCGAAAGTAGACTATAGATCAAACATGAAAGCCAGTCAATACTTGCATTGCAGACCAAAGCACCCAAAGGAGAGAGAGAGTAAAAGAGAATGTGCCTGCCACAGAAGCAGAGTTGGTGGGGGAGGGGGGATGGGGGGCGGATTGGGAGGGATACTGGGAACATTGGTGGTGGAGAACAGACACTGGTGAAGGGATGGGTACTTGATCATTGTATGACTGAAACATAAGCACGAAAGTTTGTAAGTCTGTAACTGTACCTCATGGTGATTCATTAAAAAATAAAAAATTAAAAAAATTAAAAAGTAAAAGACATGACAGGGACCAGAGCGACAGTACAGTGGGGAGGGCATTTGCCTTGCATGCAGCTGACCCAGGTTTTGATCCCCAGCATCCCACATGGTCCTCTGAGCATTACCAGGAGTAATTCCTATGTGCAGAGCCAGGAGTAACCTCTTAGCATTACCAGGTTGTTCCCCCACAAAAAAATAAATAAAATAAAATAAAAGGCATAACAAACTCCTCGACACTTAGCCCTACGAAGTGTGGCACTCATTATGGCGATTATAATTACCCTCTACTAGACTGGGAAAGGTTTGTTTACTCCTATCCTACAAAGGGACTGTATGCATTCACAATAATTAATTAACATTTATATAGAATGCAATATTTTTGATCAGGTGTTCTTTTTCATATCCACATAGACTTTAATCACAGTTATTTTTACTTATTAATGCAAACTCTTAAGCAGTATCTATATTTTCTAAATTAAATCCAATATTCCATTTCTTAGGATAAGACATACTTTTACACTTCCATAGGCCTACTCAGATTTTCTCCTTAAATTTTCCTAAATTTCTTCACTCTTCCTACATTTTACATTTGTAGCATTTACTTATTTCACATAAGTCTTAGAACATTTCAACAGAACTATTCATCATATTAAATTTTGATTTCTATCCCTATAGAAAAGATTTGTCTTTTGAAAAAGATTACTATATTATCAGTAATTTACAATTTTACATAATTCCAGGTTAGCTCTATTCATCTATATGTATCTATATGTGAATACATCTATATGTATCTGTGTCACCACCTCCATAATTAAGAGAGAGAGGAGAGAGAGAGAGGAGAAAGAAGGGGAGAGAGAAGGAGGGAGAGTGAGAAGGGGAGAGAAAGAAGGAGAGAGGAAGAAGGAGAGAGAAAATCTATTCTAAATATGGAATAACATAGGAACAGAGTAAGAGAAGAAGAAATGCTTCAAAGTCATCAAAACAGAAGATGCTATCTATAAAACAGAGCTTATATGGGGGTGATGGAGGAAAACAGGCTCTCTGGTTGTGGGTGTGGTGTTGGAATGATGTATACATGGAAAGTGTGATTAACAAGGGGCCAGAGAAATGGTACAGCAGGCAGGGCACTTGCCTTGCAGGAGACAGATCCAGGTTTCATTCCTGGTACCACATATGGTCCCCGAAGCCCTGCCAAGAATGATCCCTGGGAGCAGAGTCAGGAGTAAGCCCTGAGCATCATTGGGTGTGGCCCAGAACCAAAAATAGAAAGAAAAAGTATGATTAATAAAAATTGCTTAAAGGAAAAAATTTTTATTTCAGGTAGGACATAATTACTAGCATATTTCTGTCATTTTGCACTACACGTTGATGATCATAAAATCAAAACATCAACCAAATCTGAAAAATGTTAATGATGGTCTCTGCCCTGCAATATCACATATGTAGCCAAGATTTAATTCGTTATGTAAAATCAACGAGGACATCATCTCAAGAGCATTCAAATTTGCTTTTATCTCTAATAAATGGTAAAATTATATGTGGGCAAAAGAGTTGTTTTAAAAGGCAGTTCTTTGTGGTTCATTATGAGTCTATTGTCTGTGAAAATTGTCTATTGTATAGATCTATTTTATGTACCCAGGATCACAACAATTTCTTTATATTCACAGCTGACCTGGATGGGTCCTCAAGCCCCGTCAGGATTCCCTGATCACAGAGCCAGGATAAGCGCTGAGCCAGTTGTGTTCCCAGAACAAAAGCAAACAAAATTTCTCTGGCACAACTGGACAGAAAGTAGACAAAAGTTAAGAGCCAGGCTTGCTCCCACAATCCAAAATGACCGCCATACCCCTGGCCTGACTCCACCGTCTCAGGACAGATCTCATGAGACACCACTAATCACTAATCACTGTCCTCCCATTGTTCATCGATTTGCTCAAGCGGGCCCAGTAACGTCTCCATTGGAGACTTTTGTTGTTACTGTGTTTGGCATATCGAATACATCATGGGTAGTTTGCCAGGCTCTGCCGTGTTGGCGAGATACTCTCGGTAGCTTGCCGGGCTCTCCGAGGGGGCGGAGGAATCAAACTCTGGTAGGCCATGTTGGCTGCATGCAAGGCAAACGCCCTACTGCTGTGCTATCACTCCAGTCCCACTTTCAGGGATCATTTCTATAGTATGTTACTAGAGAAGTTTCTCTGATCATGTAGAGCACGAGACATAATCTGCTGAAAATTCTGGTATGTAGGTTTTGTGACTGAAATCTCCAGGCTTTCTCGGGGGAGGGATGGGCTCCCTCCCCCCAGTTCCCCGTACTTCCAGAAGCCTCAGCAGTCACATCCACACCCCAGAGCTGCTTTGAATTAAAAAGCTACTCCAGCCTTACTGTCCTGATAAAAATACCGAATGCCCTGAACAAACAACATGACCTCTTAGCCCCTGAATTGCAAACCATAATACACAAAAGGAAAAGGAGAGAGAGCGCAAGAAGGAAAGCGCCTCCCATAGAGGGAGGCTGGGGATGAAGGGATGAGGTGTAGGGGGATGGTGGTAGGGAAACAGGGGACATTGGTGGTGGGAAATGTACAATGGTGGAGGGGTGGGTGATGGATCATTGTATGACTGAAACCCAACTATGAACAGCTTTGTAATGGTCTATCTCACAGATACTCAATTTAAAAAAATTTTTTTCTTTTTTGCTTTTTGGATCACACCCGGTGATGCTCAGGGGTTACTCCTGGCTCATGCACTCAGGAATTACTCCTGGCGGTGCTCGGGGGACCATATGGGATGCTGGGAATCGAACCTGGATCGGCCATGTTGGCTCCGTGTAAGGCAAACACCCTACCCGCTGTGCTATTGCTCCAGCCCCCAATTAAAAAAATTTTTTTTTAGGTAATGTGGAGTTCATGCCCAATTCAATCAGCTTAATCAATGGCTGAATAAATAGCAGTTCTCCTACCTTAAAATAAAAAAAAAGAAAAGTTAAGAGCTGGCTGTAGAGCACTGTGCCACCAAAGATCAATTCCATAAGCTTTTCCTGATTGCAAACAGAAAAGCGGATGATCCCACAGTCCCTGTGTGTTCCCCTGCAACTCAAACCTCCTTTGTCCCTGTGACCGCTCTGGGGCCAACCTGCTTCAGAACTCTCAGGAACGCCTCGATATTCCTTCCACGTCAGGCTCAAGAACCGAGCACTTGTCAGGGAGGACTCGACATACCCATTGCATCTGCAGCCAGGCCCCCCACTGTCCTCCACATCTGACTTGGCCGCTCTCCCTTCCAGGGGCCCTATCTTCCCCACTGCACACACCTCTGCCCACTCTCCTCCCTGGCCTTCACGCCCTTGCTCAAGTCCCCCTTCCTTTCTGAAGGCATCTCTGACCACCCCACCCATAGTGCCAGTTCGCAGGGTTGCCTCATGAACCACGCATGAGCCACTGAAATAAGGGGCCCTTCCTCCCAGCAGTCTGGCTGGCCAGGCCTTGTGGGTGCCTGTTCTTCTGGAAGACCCCGGCTGACCTCTCCATGAGCACTCCAAAGACGGGCATCACTTCCACCTCCCTCCTCTGAGGGTCTAACGCGGGGAGTCTTGCTTATTCCTCTGAGCACACGCCAGAGCTCTTCCCTCTCTTGGGGCTGTGGCTCCATCTGGTGACAATTGGGTCATCCGCTGATAAGTATTAATTGAGCAACTACAGGTTTTCTGTGCAATGCAGACTTTGTCCACCAGGAGGACCTGCTGCTAAGAGAAAGCCCTTTGGGGATAATCCCTGGTAAGGGCCAATATCGAATGAGGGCTGGTTACATGCCAGGTAACCCTTGCGTGAGTCATGTGTTACCTCGCTAACACTGCCACTCTAAATAGATGATTTCTTACTACCCGTGGGTTACAGTGGAGGAGACAAACACTTTAAAGGTTTGAGCTTGGGACGAGAGAGACAGTGCAGCAGGTAGGGTGCTGGTCTTGCGCACAGCCAGCACCCCAGATGGTCTCCTGAGCCAGCCCCGAGTGATCTCTGAGCACAGAGCCAGGCATAAGCTCTGAGCACTCTCAGAACTGTTCCCGGCCTTGCTTGCACCTAGGTATGACCCCCAAAACCAAACAAACAGAAGAGCTGGAGAGCTAGGGCCAGGGGGTGAGCATACATTTTGTGTGTTGGAGGTCCAGGTCTCTCTGCAGCTATTGGGAGTAACTCCCAAGCACTATCCCTAGATGAACCAAGCAAGTTAGGGAGCTGAGGGACTAGGGCACATACCTGGCCTACACAAGAGCCTGCGTTCAGTCTCCAGTACACATGGCCCCAGCACAGCGCTGGCCAGAGCAGAATGCTAACACCAGAACCATCTGACTGAACCATCTGACCTGGCTGGGTGACTATCCCAGGAATGACCCGAAGGCCCCTGAACATTACTTACTCCCCACAAAGGAAAAGTTAGGGAAACAATTACTAGACTGTCCAGAAATTTCACTCCTAAGGATATACCCCAGCAAAATAAACAGGCTTCTCATGCCTCCGGACTCTGCGCCAGGCTGTTTTCACTCGGGGCGCCCCAGAGAGGGGCAGGTGAGAGCCCTCCCCGCCCCAAGGGACCCAGCCCTGGCAGCCAACCTCCACTACCCAACTGCCTCCATGCTCAAGGCCACTCCCCACATGCTCGGGCTGAACCTCACATCATGATCACGATCATCCTGTTGTTTGTCGATTGCTTCGAACAGGCACCAGTAATGTCTCCTTCTTCCCAGCCCTGAGATTTTAAAAGAGCCATTTCAATGCTCTTTCAGGGTTAGGAGAATGAGATCCATCATTGTTACTGGTATTTGGCATATTGAGTACGATATGGGAAGTTTGCCACTCTGCCGTGCGGGCAGAATACTTTTGGTAGCCTGCCAGGTTCTCCAAAGGAAAAATAAGATAATAAGATGTCGCGTGGCTGCAAATGCAGCTGCGCGCTTCCAGGAGCTGGGTTTTATAGTCTCTGCGTCTTGCTGGTGGCAGCTGGTGGGTGTGATGCCTACCTACTGGAAGATGGGGGATCTGGGCGGAGAAGGCCCAGACCCAATCCGAGCAGGCTTGGAGATCTCAGCCCCGGGACCTGCATGCCTGGGTTCCTCTGCAAGTTCTTTCATGCACGAGGCCCATCTGGACGTGTGGAGAGTGGTCCCAGCATGGCCATGACTGGCTCCGGAGGTCCTCAGCTGCTGGGGCTCTGCTGGGGGAGGGAGGGAAACAACCCACCCCCCTCCAAGGGGCCCCGGTGAGGACAGCCAGGCGTGGGGGCATTTGAGTGAACATATTCCTCATATATGAGTGAACATATTCCTGGACTGGCAGCCACTCGACACATCATAAGACACTCTCTACCCATTCTTCATAATTACCACACCATATGTGATGGGGTTCAGACAGTAAGCAACAAATCATAGAGAGACATATATATGTGTGTGTGTGTGCATATACACACATTTTCAGATCTATATCCCAAAGCTCACATCACCCAAACTTTAATAACATGTTAGTGATATCCTACAGAATGTCTTAATGGCTCTTGCCAAAATAGAACAATCTTCACACTGTTTCCTATATAAACGCTTTTTTGTAAGCATGTTCAGCAGTTCTTCATAACAGACAATGCAAAATTCTTTCAGTTGTGTTTTGGGACAGGGATTGGGCTTGGGATGGAAACCTCCCAAATTTGGTGGTGTTTGAATATTAAATGTTATCAAATATTTTGAAATAACATATAAAATTTTAAAAATTAAAAAATAAAAAGAAAGAAAAAACCGGGCTTTTGAGTAATGCAGGGGGTAGGGTGCGTGCCTGACTTGCTGCTGACCTGGGCACAATCTCCAGCTCCACATATGGTTCCCCAGACACACCAGGAGTGATCCCTGAGCACAGAACCAGGAGTAAGCCCTGAACACTGCCTGCTGTTGCAGAAAAGAGAAGAGGCAGAGAGAGGGGAATCAAGAGAAGGTTCAAGGTTTGAGAGGGATGAGAAGTGATCCTTTTTTTTTTTTTGCTTTTTTGGGTCATACCCGGCGATGCTCAGGGGTTACTCCTGGCTCATGCACTCAGGAACTGCTCCTGGCGGTGCTCAGGGGACCATATGGGATGCTGGGAATCGAACCTGTGTTGGCCATGTTGGCTGCATGCAAGGCAAACGCCCCACCTGCTGTGCTATTGCTCCAGCCCTGAAGTGATTCCTTTTTGCTTTTGAATTAAGTGCGGGGGGAAAAGGTGTCCCCCAGCAATTCTCCAACTGGAATAGCAGCTCAGTGCAAGGGCCCAAGGATGTGGTGCTGACCCTGAGTCCCCCTGGAATCACAGAGTGTTCAGGGTCTCCAGGACTATGCTTCACTCTGTATGGTGCCAGTGATAAAACGGGAGTCAGCCACATGCGTCTTGACACTTATAGAATCTCTCTGGCCCAGGAATGATTAATAGGTATGCTTTCTGTTTGTGGTAGCACCGTAGCTCTGTCCTCCCGCTGTCCATCAATTTGCTTGAGTAGGCCCAGTAACGTCTCCATCGTGAGACTTGTTGCTACTGTGTTTGGCATATTGAATACGTCACGAGTAGCTTGCCAGGCTTTGCCGTGCAGGCAAGATACTCTCGGTAACTTGCTGGGCTCTTCGAGAGGGGCGAAGGAATCAAACCCGGCTCAGCCAGACTGGCTGCATGCAAGCCAAATGCTCTACTGCTGTGCTATCACTCCAGCCCATTATAATAAGTAAAACAATCTATAAGAAAGTGTAGGAAAAAAGGTCAAAAGTAATATTCAACTTATCTGCATGGATTTTTTTTTTTTTTTTTTTTGCTTTTTGGGTCACACTCGGCGGTGCACAGGGGTTACTCCTGGTTCATGCACTCAGGAATTACTCCTGGCCGTGCTCAGGGGACCATATGGGATGCTGGGAATCGAACCTGGGTCGGGCATCGTTGCAAGGCAAACGCCCTACCCGCTGTACTATCACTCCAGCCCTCTGCTTGGAATTTTAACGCTTTGGGCTTTACTTCAAATCTGAAGTAAATGGTTTAGCATGTTGAATAATGGAAGGCTAAAAAGTGACCAGGTATGAAATAATTTCAATGTAATACAAAGAAGTATCTTTCAAAAATATTAAACCCTTGTGTTGCAATCACATTTGTGGAGAAAATAAACAGGAAAGTCTGGCTAAAAAGGTAAAGAAAGATAAACAGCAGAGTACTGAATGGAAAAGCATTGGGAGCTGATAGTGGTGATTAGTTAGACTCGTGGCACCAGTCTGAGTCTCTACTGTTACAGAATTGCACCCTTAAAATGACTTGGGGGCTGAAGAGATAGTACAGCAAGTAAGGTACATGCCTAGCATGCGGTTGATCTGGGTTTAATTCCTGGCATTATATAAAGTCCCCTGAGTACCACCAGGAGTGATCCCTAAGCACAGAGCCAAGAGTAAGCCCTGAGCACCACCCCCCACACCAATTAAAAAAAAAAATTCATTTTATTCATTTTATGTTGTGTATATTTTAACATAATAAAATAATTCTTAAATGGAAGTGACTCACCCAAGATCACGTATATATCAAAAGGGGTGAGCAGGGGCTGAAGAGATAGCACAGCTGGTAGGGCATTTGCCTTGCATGCGGCCAACATGGGTTTAATTCCCAGAATCCCGTATGGTCCTCCAAGCACTGCCAGGAGTAATTCCTGAATGTAGAGCCAGGAGTAACTCCTGTGCATTGCCAGGTGTGACCCCCCCCCAAAAAAGGGGGGGTGAGCTGGAAGTGGTACCCACCCCCACCGACTCAAGGTCAAAGCCCTCAGCCCAAGGCCTTCATTGGCAGGGCCGGGTGGCAAGCCGGGGACTGGCCACCTGTGTTCTTGACATCACTGTCTTATAAAATTGCGTCTAGGCTTTGCCTACGGAGCACACACATTCCTCCGTGGGGAAATGATAAGCAGAGATAAAAGGTCTTGGATCGGCCTTCTGGCTGGAACTCTCCCGACTCTCATCTGCTCCTGATTTTGATTTCCCGGAGAGCATCGGGGCCTGATTTGGACCCAGGTAACATTTGCTTCTAGCATCTCCTGGGGAGCATCGGGCAGGGGACCGGCAGCCATCCTCTTCCAGAACCCTCTCCAGGGTACTGACGGGAGCTGAGCTAGGCTTTGAGGATCCCTCCATCCCCCCAGCCTCTTCCCTTTCTGAGAAGGGCCCAGGCCTGGCTGTGCTCCAGCATAAACTCCCACAAGACAAGCGATAACAGAGAGTCAAGGTGAAGGGCAGGACCGTCACTTAAAAGGCCTCCTTGCGCCCCAGAGCTGCTCCTCCACCCGCCACCATGTGGGAGCTGCTGACACTCTTGATGCTCAGTCTCACCTACTTCTTTTGGCCCAAGCTAAAGTCCCGTGATGCCAAGTACCCCAACAGCCTCCCATGCCTGCCCCTGGTGGGCAGCCTGCCGTTCCTCCCCAGGGATGGCCAGCAACACCTGAACTTCTTCAACCTGCAAAAAAAATACGGCCCCATCTATTCCTTTCGGCTGGGCTCCAAGACAACAGTGATGGTTGGTCACTACCAGCTGGCCAAGGAGGTGCTGATCAAGAAGGGCAGGGAGTTCTCTGGGCGGCCCCACATGGTAAGCAGTGCCCCCTCCCGTCTCCATCCTCCTCTCCACAGCCAGGGTCGTTCCGTTGCTCAGCCGAGGCATGGCCCAGCCCCTGCACGGCCCTGCTGGTAACTGCTGCAGCTCCCGGGTGGCCTGGCTCAGGGACCCACTCCCAGGCCGCTGCTTGTGGCCAGCAGGTCCCTATTTCCAGGGGTGCTGAGGAGTTCCTCTGGGGAAAGTGCAGAATGACCACCCAGAGGTGCTCCCACTCAGCCCTGGCCTGAGTGTCAGGCAGCACCCCTCACCTTTTCTCGCTTTCTCTCGGTGGATCCGAGGTCAGCTGCCTCCCTCCTGCGGGTGAAACAAGGAGGCAGGCACAATCAAAAGGGTATGTGAGTCAAGGGTGGGTGAGGGGAGGCTTGGGAGCCACCGCGGGAGAGGCAGCTTGCCCAAACCCATTCTGGGTGGACGAGACTCCTGAGCTTTCCGGAGGTGGCCTAGGAGAGCAGGAAAGGCAGGGGTCTCCGGGCTAAACACCTGCTCCCCACACCCAACACCCATCCATGGTGTTGCAAAGAAGCCCCAGGGCACCCAGGGCTAAGCTGGCACCCAGGGGTCCCGCCTCTAACTGTCTCTCTGCTGGGACTGGCAGTGGGGGTGGCTGGGTGAGGCAGAGGGTGTTCCGCCGGGCGGGGGCGCCGCGGAAGGCAGGCACCTGTCCCGTGGGAGGGGGAACATGGGCAGGAGGCCCAGGGCAAGCCGGGAAGGTGGCACAGATCTTTCCTGTGTTTCTTGCTCTCCAAAGACAACGCTTGACATCCTGTCAGACAACCAGAAGGGTGTCGCTTTCGCCGACCACGGTGCCCAGTGGCAGCTTCATCGGAGGCTGGTGCAGGCTACCTTCACCCTCTTCAAGGACGGCAGCCAGAGGCTGGAGAAGATCAGTAAGTCCCCATCCAGCCTCCACACACATACCAGTGCCCCCCGCCCCGGGAAAAAGGGGGTGGCGGAGGGAGAAGAGGGGTGCAGAGGAGGGAGGGGCTCCGAAAGGGGTCAGTGGGACCTTTTCTTGGCCACTTCTGCCACCTAGTGGCCATCTGCTACCTGTCCCTAGCAAAGATGCCCAGGCTAAGAGGGGCTGACCGCCCGCCTCCTCTCTCTCTCCCCTCAGTCTGTCAGGAAATCCGTTTACTTTGTGATTTCCTGGCCACCCAGGACGGACAGTCCTTAGATCTGTCCGAGCCCACCTTCCTGGCGATGACCAATGTGATAAGTGAGATCTGCTTCAGCTCTTCCTACAAGCGCGGGGACCCTGAACTCGAGATCATACAGAGGTACAACGATGGCATCCTGCATGCTCTGAGCCAGAACACTATTGTGGACATCTTCCCTGGGCTGAAGGTGAGCGTGAGACCACAGCCACCCCAGGTCCCTCCCACCGCCTCCCCTGCCCGCTTCTGATCCCCTCAGCCACAGAGAGCCGCACCTGCGCTCCTGCCACTTTTTTGTGACTCCACATTTGAATACCCTGACAATGGCTCTCATTGTCAATTGCCCTAGTGGCTTGAGTTCTTCCACGGGCATCAGCCACACAGCCCTGCTCCCTGGGAGCGAGGTATCTTTCCATCTTCATCTGGCAAATGGGAAAAGACGCCTTGGGAAGTAAAAGAATGCGGCCAACGCTTTAGAATCGCTTCTATCTCACTCCAAACACTAGGCAAGTACTTGCAGTAAAACTGCCCACCCCACCCCACTCCATCCCTACCCCTATCCCCAGCGTCCCATATGGTGTCCTGACCACCATCAGGAGTAATTCCTGAGTACAGAGCCAGGAGTAAGCCCTAGCATTGCCAGGTGGGGCCCAGAACAAGATAAATTTTAAAAACTTTTTGTTAAACTGACCACCTTCCACTCAGGGCTTGATGTTTATTAGAGGGGGGAGAGGAAGTGGAGGCACCCCCTTCTTCCTTCTACGAAACTATCTTACTTTTCCATTCTGCATCCCCACATCCATGTGGGTTGAAGGAATTCCTGAGACAGAAATCTAGGATCAAAGGACAGAGAGATACTACAACAGGTGAGGCACTTATCTTGCCTGTGACTGACTCAGATTCCATCCCCCCACATATGGTTCCCTGATCTCGGTGCCTTGAGCAACACCAGGTGTGTCCCCCAAACAAACAACCACAAAAACCAGAAAGTTAGGATCTTTCTCCTGGAGAATTTGAGTAGCCGGTGAAAAGGGGGTGGATTGATATTTCTTACTGTCTTTTCAGGTTTTTCCGAATAAAACCCTGAAAAAGATGAAGAGCTGTGTTAAAATTCGAAATGACCTGCTGAATAAAATCTTTGAAGACTACAAGGTAGGTGAGGCGCTGAGCACTGTTAGGTGTGGCCCCCAAACAAAGCACAAGTACCAGGTGATAGCGCCAAAGTGAGTCCAGGTCAGGTTAGGAGTGTCCGGGAGCAGGGCTGGGCTCCTTTGGGAAATGCCCTGTTTCTCTGCCCCGCGACAGGAGCCCAGGAGGGCACTGCAGATGGGGCTGAGTCCTTATCACACTCTCCCAACCTTTCCCAACCAGAAGAGCTACATCGGCGACTCAACCAGGAATATGCTGGACCTACTGATGCAAGCCAAGATGAACTTGGACAATAACAATGCCACCTCGAACCAGAACTCCACACTGCTTTCTGATGAGCATATCCTGGGCACCATAAGCGACATCTTCGGGGCCGGCGTGGAGACCACTGTGTCCACGATACAGTGGCTGATCGCCTACCTGCTCCATTACCCTCAGGTGGGCTTCCCTGCTCCCGTATCCCTGATCTTCACTCCAACCAGCCCCACGTCTGGCCCCAGAGTAGAGAGGGACACGGCTCTCGGGCCTTCTGTGTGGCCATACCAGGCTGCCCTGTCTCCCGGAAGCCACCAGCAGGAGGCTCTGGGCCAGCTCTTCTGGATGGGACCCTAGAACCCTGTTAAGCTCACTGGGCATATCCACCCTGCTCTGGCCCTCAGCTGATGAAAAGAATCCAGGAGGAGATTGACCAGAATGTGGGTTTCAACCGGACACCGACGATCAGTGACCGGCACCGCCTCCTCCTGCTAGAGGCCGCCGTCCGGGAGGTGCTCCGCATCAGGCCCGTGGCCCCGCTGCTCATCCCCCACAAGGCTATCGTTGACTCCAGGTGTGTCTTCCCTCCCTACCCAACCCCAAGACGCCCTCCTCTGGACTTCTGGTCTACCCAAGGACCTGCCTTGTGGTCAGTTCCCCTGCGAGGTCCATCTTATTTCCCTTGACCCACCAAGTGTCCACCCCCCAACCCCGAGGGACTGCTCCAAAGAACTGCTGGCCACCCTGGACACACAAGGTGTGGAAAGAAAACTGGGGTGTCGGGGATGGAGCGATAGCACAGTGGGTAGGGCGTTTATCTTGCATGCGGTCAACTCAGGTTCTATTCCCAGCATCCCATATGGTTTCCCGAGCACTGCCAGGAGTAATTCCTGAGTGCAGAGTTAGGAGTAACCCCTGAGCATCGCTGGGTGTGACTCAAAAAAGAAAAAAAAATAAAATAAAAAAAAGAAAGAAAAGAAAACGGGGGTGTTCTGTGCTCCCAGAGCTGCAAGACATACCCAGTTCCCAGAATCAGGCCAAGTGATTTGAGTGGTCACATGCATACACAGACAGGAGAGAGGGCAGAGGAGGGTGGGTTCTGAGAGAAAAAGGAAGAGTGTGGGTAAGGGAGGAAACTCCCATAGATACCTCCCTCCGCCACCCATGGCAGCTCCCAGATGAGTGGGGGAGGGGGAAGAGAACAACCCCCCCACCCAGGTCTCCCTCTCTGTTGCAGCATTGGTGATTTGGCCGTGGACAAGGACACAAATGTCATCATCAATCTGTGGGCACTGCATCACGATGAGAAGGAGTGGGCCCAGCCCGACCAGTTCAGACCTGGTGAGCCCCCCTCCCTGCCCCACTGCCCATCTGCCTCCTTTCCGGCTTCCTGGCTCTCCAAAAGCTCCTGGTTCTAGCTGCAGGGACCTGACAACCCACCCATCACCCCGCCATGCCTGCCCTAGGTTGGCCCCCACTTAGAGCAGCTCCATCTCCCATGTCACCAAGTCTCCTGTCCAGGAAGCTGACCCCAGTCACTAGCGCCTCCTTCCGACCCTTCTCTGGGTGGCTGAGGGCCACTGGGCAGCCAGCCCACCTGCGTGCACTCCCAGCTTGGGCCCTGACCCCTGCCGCCTGCATCCACAGAGCGCTTCTTGGACCAGACCCGGACCCATCTCATCAACCCCTCCATGAGCTACCTGCCCTTCGGGGCGGGCCCCCGCTCGTGCCTGGGTGAGCTCTTGGCCCGCCAGGAGATCTTCCTGACTGTTGCCTGGATGCTGCAGCGGTTTGACTTGGACATCCCAGATGATGGCCAGCTGCCCTGCCTGGAGGGGCAGCTCAAGGTGGTCTTCCTGATCAAAGCTTTCAAAGTGAAGGTCAAGATACGCCAGGCGTGGCGAGAGGCCCAGGGTGAGGGGAGTCTCTGAGGCCTCCAGGGGGCCCTGGCTCCCACCTGGAAGGCCCAAGCGTGCTGCCGCCTGGGCTGAGGCCAAGTGTTTGAACAAGTTTCCCTTCACCCCGGCAGCTCTTGCACTCACTTCTTGGTTCGTCTAACACGGCTACGTTCTTGCTGCCAATCTCTGTCCGGCGCCTGGCCTGCCGGGTGTCACCCGCTCCCCCTCCCGCATGGTGGAAGGACCACATTCCTGTAAAATCCCACAAATAAATGTGAGTTCAGAAGCCCCCTCGACCATTCTCCCGTTATTCATGGAGGGTGATGGGAGCCAAGGGGAGGTGTGGCCCTGGGGGTGTGTCCGCTCTGAGAAGCAGCCAGAGAGGCCAGGAGGGTGGACACAGAGCCAGCAAAGGGGCAGGGTCCTGCTGACGTTCTCGAGAGGGACCTGGTCCCATGGCATCTTTGGAGACAGCAGGGAATTGAGGGGTCCTTTTGTTTTGTCTTGGATGGGGGACCCCCTCAGCAGTACCTAGGGGGCCCAGGGTCGATTTCCAGGAAATACTCAGCCAGCTGGGCTAGACAGATCAACACTCAGGTTTGGGGACATCATGCCAGTGCCGGGGATGGAATGTGGGGCCCTGTGCAAGAAGGCATGCACCTCTAATTCCTGAGCTGTCTCCCCAGCTCGAGTTGAGGTTTTCATCCAAAATGGTAGGAAGTCACCAGAGGGTTTAGGCTTGTAAGAGGGGAGATCTGGTTTCTGTTTGAGAAAGATCAGTAAGAGAGAGAGAGAGAAGGTAAAGGCATTTGCCTGGCGTGTAAAAGCAAACCAGTTTAGTCCTGGCTTGTGCTGGCCAGTGAGCCGGGATCTTGTCCAAGAGCCTCTAGTTTAGGAGGATCCGTGGGCCACTGTGTGTCGGGGGTGGGAGAGGGAGGTAGGGGGGAGGTATAGGGAGATGCTGACCCCACAGCGAGTGTACAGGAAAGGGTTAACCTGGAAGTCCCTGTCCTTCTGTCCCAGCCTCTCTCCACCCCCAGCTGGGAGCAGGTGGACCGGAGGGGAGTCAGTGACCCACATTTGCCGGGGTGGAGGAGGGGAGAGAGGCCTTCAGTGAAGGCCATTAGCTGCGGGCTGAGTCTCCTGCAAAGCTGTGGGTGAGTACGACGGACTTGGGGACAATCTCAGGCCATGGATGTGCCTTGGAGGGGGAAGGGAAACAAGCCCTTTCCTGTCACTAGAGGGGACCGAGCGAGCGAGGGCTGGGCAGGGCAGGGCTTCAGGGCTGTGGGGTCCCCGTGAGGGGCCACAAGTGTGCGGAGTCCTGCCACCCTCCTCCTGTCCTAGGAAGGCCTGTCTCCACCCTGACACACCTCCATCAGGCCCCAGATTGCCCCTCATGACTTGCAGTCCTCCAGCAGCGCCTCCTCCTGCTGCTGACCCCCCCGTGCATCTGGGCACCTGAACCCTCAGGGATGCACACGCGCGCGCACACACACACACACACACACACACACACACACACACTCTCCCCATCTTTGAAGTTTAACATGGTGCCCTGCATCTTTTGCTTTTGGATTTTGGGTCACAGCTAGCAATGCTCAGGGCTTGTTCTTGGCGCTACACTCAGGGTTCACTCCTGGCGAGGCTTGGGGAACCCTATAGGGTGTCAGGGATCAAACTTGGACCAGTCATGTGCAAGGCCAGTGCCCTACCCTGTCCTATCTCTCCGCCATTTGAAACGCTTGCCCACCAAACATTGCAAACGTGAGCACAGGGAGATGGGCCCTTCCTCGCGGAGGGCGGTCCTCAGAGATCCCACTCAGAGTGGAAGGGGCCCTTCTTGGAATGTGGTGGGTGAAAGTTCGTGAATGTTCTGGTTAGCCAGTGGTGGCCACAAACCTGAGGCAAACGGTCACTAGCTCTTTCTGGTCACTCTTGCAGGCATCAAAGAGCACGATGACCTCATCCTGTTCCTGGAGGGCGGGGCAGGAAGAGGACCAAGGGGGACCTGCTTCTGGTCTGAGACCTGACTCCTAGCCTCTCAAACCCATTTTCTCATGGGTAAATTGGGGGGACGTCCCACCTGTGCTGTTATCTGGGAGGCTCTGGCGAGGATGAAGAGAAGGGTGGTGGGCAGCCATGGTCCACCTGGCGGGGCAAAAGGGGTGGTCAGACTGTGGAGGCAGCTTCTCCAGGGGCATGTGGCGTCTATAGACTGTAGCACTGTAGCACTGTCCTCCCGTTGTTCATCGATTTGCTCGAGCGGACCCAGTAAAAGGCTCAAGGGTGGGGTTCCATTCAGGATGTGTTGCTTTCTTCTATCCTCAGCAAGTAATGCAATTAAATAGTCGTAGTAAATTGACTTCTAATAATATTTCTAGCAATGTCTACAGACTAACCCTGGGCAATTCATTTTGGGGGTCACACCTCCGACTCAAAAACTTTTCCTAACTCATTGCTCAGGTCAACTGGTGGTGCTCAGGGGTCCGGTGGTGCCAGGAAAGAACTGCCTGCCCCCCAACTCCCACCACACACACACACACACACACACACACACAAAGCCTGTGCCTAAGCACTTGAACTGTGCCTTGAACTCTCTCTGGCCTTTTCTTGACTTTTTTAATGGCAGGGCAGGGGATGGGGGTTACACCACCCCTCACCCCTTGGGGGTGTGGGCAGGTCCAGCTGGGCTGTCCTCAGGAAGTAACTCCGGGGACCTGCCCTTACTCAGTGCCTGGGTTAGAACTGGGGTGGTCTGCATACAAGCAAGCAGTTTGACCCCAGTGCTCTCTCTCCAGCCTGTTCCTTGACCTTTTTTTTTTTTTTGCTTTTGGGTCACACCCGTTGATGCACTCAGGAATTACTCCTGGCGGTGCTTGGGGGACCATACAGGATGCTGGGGATCGAACCCGGGTCAGCCGCATGCAAGGCAAACGCCCTACCTGCTGTGCTATCGCTCCAGCCCAAGAGACACTCTTATTTTTTTTTTTTTTTTTTTGCTTTTTGGGTCACACCTGGCGATGCACAGGGGTTATTCCTGGCTCTGCACTCAGGAATTACTCCTGGCGGTGCTCAGGGGACCATATGGGATGCTGGAAATCGAACCCGGGTCGGCCGCGTGCAAGGCAAACGCCCTACCCGTTGTGCTATCTCTCCAGTCCCCCCTCCCCCCCGAGAGACACTCTTGAGAGGAAAAGATACAAAGGGCTTGGGATGCCTGAGCACACTGTGGCCTATTTGTCCTCCTGTGATCCTGAGGCCCAGCTCACTTTCTCCCGAGCAGCCAGCACGCTGGACACCAGGGGGCGTCTCGCCAAGATGAGTGTCATGGGCTGACTCTCCAGGCCCGCCCCCACACACACACACACACACACACACACGACTGGACAAGGATGGGTGGGGAACCCCATCACTCAGAATTCTTACCAGGAGCCCAGGGTAGGGGGGCCTTTCAAACTTCAGGTTCTAGCTTTGGGGTACCCGACAGAACCTGTTCTTACTTTCCAGGGGTCTGACTGTGACCTGTTTGTGAGATTTAACCAAGCAGCCTAAACATTACAGGGGTGGAGTGGTTCTGGGAAGATTCCTAGAACAGAACGTAGCCTCCAAGCTTTGGGGGTGCAGGAGCTGGCTCTCCCTCATTCCTCTCCCAGGAGGGCCTCTGTGTGGAGAGGGGAATGGAAGGGACTCTCAGTTTGGGACCTGAAGGTAGGACACGCCCTAGATGTTCAAAGGAAAAGAGAAAAGTGAATATAGTGGGTGGGCGGGGGCGCGGGCTCGAACCTGGGTCAGCCGCGTGCAAGGCAAACGCCCTACCTGCTGTGCTATATCGCTCCAGCCCCGAGAGAGACACTCTTGAGAGGAAAAGATAGGAAAGGAGCAGCGGCAGCATTTGGGGGATTTGATTTTATTGAGGCTTCTCACAGTGGTTACAGCCACTCGGTCTTCAGGACAATCACAGCACAGGAAATGCGTCACCCAGGCTGCCCAAGTCAAGTCTGGCCAGCTGAATCTTATTGCTTAAGATACACGTATTCACAAGGCCCGGCACAGGGGTGTACCTCCGACAGGAATGTGGCGGCGCTGGCAAGCTCCCCGAGGTCCCTGGCCCCTGGGGAGTCCTTCGAGCACTCATCTCAGTGTCAGTCCACGCAGGGGAGACTCTTGGGCTGGGGTCACATCTTGGGTGCGTGCGGCTGGAAGGAAGCCCAGCTCTGGGCTCTCCTCCTCCTCGGGGTGCAGCCGACAGTGAGCACTGAGATGGGGGTCCCCTGCCCCTGCACGCTGGGGAGGCTCAGGTTCGTCCAGGTGATCAGTGAACTAACTGAAGGACTTGTTTCGGTACAACGGATGTCCTCTGAGACGCAGCAGTCACGTGGGAATTCTTCTGGTCAAGGCCAAAGGAGCAGGCCCACTCCTGGTCTCGCCACAGGCTGGCTCAGGGAGCCCAGGCCTCAGTGCAGAAGGGCAGGCAGGAACACCCCCTGCCTGGCAATTCTGGGCGGGGTCCTGTCTGAGCCCCAGTGAGGCCCGCCTTGTCCCAGACAAGCCAATCACTCTTCTGCCTGGTGTTCTAGCATCACTTCCGATCCCGGGAGAGGGTAGGCACCCCCAGGGGACCTGGAGTCACTGTGGAAGGCAGAAAGGTTTAGAGCACGCTCCCATTCATAGGGGACAGGACACAGGCCTCCGGGATGGGGTGGGGCTGGGGGTCCCCCAGAGCAACGTGCAAACCGCAGTGATGGGTAGAGTAAAATCTCTACGCAGAGCCAGGCTCTCTGGCGGGCACAGGGGGGGCTGCCGTCCACGAGGTCACTGAAGGTGCCCGGGCCCACATTTGTTCCGTAAACAGTAAGTGTGTAAAATAAATGACCCTGAAAGGGCCACGTGGGGTCGGTGGGTGCTGCACGGCGGCCACTCAAAGTATATTCACAGGAGAACAGGGCGGGGGGCACCGCCATGACACGCACACGCGCACACACATCACCCGAAAGAGTCATCAGATACAAGCTTCACTTTGTTCAACAAGGGGTTTTGGTTTTGTGGAACCCAAATACAGACATTTGTTTACCTCACAGCCTTGGATGTGTCTATTTGTGTGTATGTGTCTGTATTTATATATATATAATGTTTCCCCCTTTCTTACCATAACATCAATGTCTAGTCTGAGTCTCTCCATTCAGGAGTGGGGAACAGGCGGGACAGGGAATGTTCTTTTCAGCCATCAACTTGCTCTGTTGAGATTCTTGCCATCAGAGCTAACTGCAAACCCTCTCGGGCCCTGGGCATCCTGCAGTGCATCCCCTCCTCCGACCTGAGCCGCTGGGCCTCTTCACAGAGGCTCCGTAACACTCTGAAAGGGCTGCGGGCAGTGAAGGGAGGAGCAGGGAAACCACACATATCCAAGACCTGCCCCACCTTCAAGCTGGTCAGTTTAAAACAAACGAACAAGAAAACAACTTGAGAATCAGCGAGAACATCCCATGTGAGGGCTCAGCTCTGGGCCACCCTTTCTCAAGACCCACAGAGCCTCATGTCTGTTCCCCGAGAACAGGGTGACAAAGGCCCGCAGGCCGTGCTGGGGAGCAGGAGGCGTAGGCCCCGGGGGACACAGAACAGAGGTGCAGAGCGACGGCCAGAGCCCCACAGTCTCCCTTCAGAACCTACGGGCAAGCACCTCCTTCCAGCTCCACTGGGCCAAGCTCCCTGCGGCCAGCTCCGGGGAGAGTGCTCGCATCCCTCTCCCAGGACGATCGGCTGGGTGAAGCCTTCCCAGTGGGAAGGACCTTGTTTTCAGCTCGCTTTTGTTTCATTTTTTAAAAAGAAAATCCAAAAAAGAAGGCAGTGAAATAATTGTATCTCCTGGATGGCCACCAGCCAGAACCTGCTGGCAGGGGGCCCTCCTGGACACAGGGAGACTCAGAGGGAGCAGGCCGACCCCCAGCTACCTTCGAGGGTTGGTCAGGGCATGGGGTGAGGCACCCGGGCCACGCCTCCGCGGGCCCCCTTCTTCACCCAGGCCTCTCCAGGCCGGGATACAGCCAGAGTCTCCCGGCAGGCTCACCCCAGAGCACAGACCACAGCTCTGCAAGAGGCACCTGTGGGCACCGTCTCTGCCCATCCTCCTGGGCTCGGACGCTCTGACACACAGACACACACACACACAGCACACTCTCCAGGGAGCAGGTTCTGAGATACAATTTGAAATGGGGAGAGGGCGGGGAAGTCGTGGGGCTGAGGAATGAGTCAGGGAACCGACTTCTCAGCCCTCCACGATCTGTGCTTCGGGGCCGGAAGGTAGCTGGACCCACCTAGCGGCACCTGGAGATGTAGAAAAATGCAAGAGAGGAGAGGGGAGAAAAAACCAAAACAAAACCAAAAACCAAAAACCAAAGAACAGAGCGGCTGGGCCACGTTCTCGGGAAAGTCACCTAATGCTTCTCTTGCCGCTCCAGGGGGGGGTTCCCGGTGGGGGGCCAGGCAGGGCCTGCTCTAGCTGGGGGAGCCGCTTCCCTGCGAGTTGGGGGAGTCCTGCTCGTTGATGGTGTTCAGCAGCAGGCCGGCGGGTGGCCGGGGCAGGTGCGGGTGCCCGGGCTCGGGGGCCTGCCCCTCGGGGGGCTGGCACAGGCCTTCCTCCTCGTCGCAGGGGGGTCGCACGTGGCAGCTGTCACAGAAGCCCAGGGGCCCGTCCAGCGCGTCATCGATGAGGGCGCTGAACTCTTTGAGGTCGTCGTCGTCGTCGTCATCGGCGTGGTTTCGGTTACACACGCACACCTCGATGCCCGAGTCGCCGGTGAAGCGGCGGTGGCGGCCCGGCGTCTTGTCCTTGGCGTCGGGGAGGGCACCGCCCGGCTCGGAGCCGGGGTCCCGCAGCAGCTCCTCCTCCTCGGGGCTCCCGGCCTCGGCATCCAGGCTGGCCCCGGGGCTGGCCGAGCCGCTGGGCTCCGGGGCGGGGGGTTTGGCGGCGGCTGGAGCGGCTGGCATGTCGAACGGCTCAGGGTCGGCGGTGCTCGGGGGTCTGGTGCTGCTCCGGCTGGGTGCTGCCCGGGGGCTGCCCTGCACCGCCGGGGGGTCCCTGCTGGGCTCGGCAGCGGCAGGGGGGCTAGCGCCCGCCTGGCCGCACGGGGGCGAGAGCTGCTGCTGGAGCTGGAAGGCACTGTAGGGCGGAGGAGGAGTCGGAGGCCGGTCCACCACTTCCTCATAAGGAGGTAGTAAATAGTTTGGCAAAAACCCTACAGGGGAGAGGCAGGAGGAGAAGTCACCACACTGGCCACCCGCCAGGCTCCCGGCGCACAGACTCTCTCCCCACACCCAGACGCCCACCCCTGTCTGTGCCCCAGGAGGCTGGAGCGGAGGGTCCCGCTGCGCGCGGGCGGATGGTACAAAGCGGCTTCCCGGGTAGGAACCGAGCACGAATTGGGGAAGTCGGGGGTGACCAGGAGCCGGTTTCCGCCCGGGAGGAGCCCTTCCGGTCAGGCTCAGGGTCCCCGGACTTCCTGCCCAACCCGCGACCCCCAGATCTAGGCAAGAAGTAGAGGGTCTTCTCCCGAATGCAACCGGTGGGGGTCTGGAAAGGCCAGCCAACCTCACCCGACCGTGGGGGAGGTGGGTGGGCTGTCACCAAAACGCCCCTGGACCTAAGCGCGCCGCACGGGACCGAGGGCGCCACACGGGACCGAGTACACCACACGGTCACCAAAAACACCGCACGGTGACGGAGTGTGCCACACGGTGACCGAAAACACCGCATGGGGACCGAGCGCGCCGCACGGGGACCAAGAGCGCCGCACGGTCACCGAAAACACCGCACGGGGACCAAGCGCGCTGCATCGTGACCGAGCGCGCCACACGGGGACCGAAAACACCGCACGGGGACCAAGCGCGCCGCACGGGACCGAGTGCACCGCACGGTCACCAAAAACACCGCACGGTGACCAAAAACACCGCATGGGGACGGAGCGTGCCACACGGTGACCGAAAACACCGCATGGGGACCGAGCGCGCCGCACGGGGACCAAGAGCGCCGCACGGTCACCGAAAACACCGCACGGGGACCAAGCGCGCTGCATCGTGACCGAGCGCGCCACACGGGGACCGAAAACACCGCACGGGGACCAAGCGCGCCGCACGGGACCGAGTGCACCGCACGGTCACCAAAAACACCGCACGGTCACCAAAAACACCGCATGGGGACCGAGCGCGCCGCACGGGGACCCGAGCGCGCCACAGGGGGACCGAAAACACCGCACGGGGACCAAGCGCGCCGCACGGGGACCTGAGCGCGCCGCACGGTCACCGAAAACACGGCACAGGGACCGAGCGCGCAGCACGGGGACCCGAGCGCGCCGCATCGTGACCGAGCACGCCACACGGGGACTGAAAACACGGCACGGGGACCGAGCGCACTGCACCGGGACCGAAAATGCCGCATGGTGACCAAGCGCGCTCGCTGAGCCGCCACGAGTGCGCATGCGCGCGCGCTCCAGGATGCTACGGATTGCCCAGTGATGCCGAGTCCTGCGCATCTGTAGGGTTGGGGGAGCCCTGGGGCACCGCAAGTGCTTGCTCTCAGGAGGTTCCCCGCTCCAGTTCTAACACCACTCCCTGCCCAGTAGAAGAGGGCGTCCTGACATGCGGGTTTGCTGCATCCCGCGGGTACGTACTGAAGTAGAAGGGCAGTGCCGAGAAGCTGTGAGCTTCCCGGTAGGCGATCAGGTTGATCTCACGCTGGCGCTGCTGGGCCTGGAGCCGGTGCTTGGCTCTGCGATGGTGGCAGACGCAGCAGCAGCTCAGGATGATGATGATGGTCCACACCAGCCAGAACCCTGCGAGGCGAGGCAGAGGGGGAGGCAGGGGGCACCCGGTGAACACCAGCCTGGGTGTTCATGTTCTTCCTTCTCAGGTTTTGGGCCATACCTAGGTGTTGATGCTTGCGGAAACCAAACCTGAGCCTCCCCCAAGGAAAACATCCACTCCAGCCTCGAGCTATTTCTCCAGCCCTCGTGTGTACAGATATATATATATATATATATATATATATATATATATATATATATTATGGTCGTACTAACGTGGGCCTCTTGGTAACCTCAGTTCTGTTGCTGGAGTTGTTTTTTGTTTTTTGGGCCATACTCGCAATGCTCAGGGGACTATATGGGATTGGGGGGGGAAGGGAGGACGAACCCAGGTCAGCTGCAAGGCAAGTGTCCTAACTGCTGTACTATCACTGTGGCCCCTGAATGTGTTTGCTTTTATGTGCCATTGTTCATTCCTTTTGTTTCTTTATATGCCGTGTATAACTGTTGAATTTTCTCATTTTGGGGGTAGGCAGGGGAACTGGATCACACCTGGAATCATTCCTATCGGAGTTTGGACAACCCAACGTGGTACCAGGGATGGAACTGGGGTCAGCTGCATACAACCCCTGTACTATTATTTCTGTGGCTCAGAATAAGGTTTTTCTTACATGTTTTGTACCAGTGTGAATGGCACATGGGCTCGAAGAGGACAGGGATGTAGAAATGGCTGTAAAGGAGGCCACTGACTTTGGGGCCACTGCGGGGACTGTAGGGGAAGGCATGAGTTCCAGCACGGCTGAGCCTTCTGCAGCCGAGCACCAGAACGCAGTCCATGCACTGGCCTTCCACAGTAGCTGCGCTCCACCCACCCTGTGCCCTGCCAGCCCTGCTTCCAGCCCATCATGGCATGGCCCCAAGCTCAGGGCTTGCTGCTAACACCACACTGCAAAGAGCCCTAGGAAATCGCCAGATTCCTGGCTGGCAGGGGCCTCAGGGGAGCCATCTGATAAAGGAATTCTTAGTTTCCTTCCGCCATCACCAGAGCTTTTCTCTCTCAGGCATCCTCCAAGAGTCACTAATGCGAGAGGCTGAAAACTCCTGATGGCCTCAGGTTCACCTCCTCCCTAGAGAGGATAAATGATTTCCTCTGCGCACAATCTCTCTGCTGCCACCCGCAACCTACTCCTGACCCCTTTGGCCCGTGGCTGCAGCTTCCCCTTCATCCGGTCGGTCAGCTCTGGGGAGAGGCGGGGGGGGGGGGGGGGGGGAGAATGTGAGGCCCACAGCCTTCTTTTCTCCTCTCCCACCCCCTTATCTCAGATCATGCTCAGAGAAATTTAACAAACCCCAATAGGACAGCCCCTCGATCTTCTGAGTACGCAGGAAAGGCTTCTAAACATTCCTCTTTGATTTATGAGCAAGTTTGTTTTTTTAAAGAGTTTCCATATACAAACACACACATCTAGGAGCGAACGATGGGAAGGTAAAATAGTGTTTTAAAGTATGAGATTTAAGAATTCTCTGACTGCTGTAAGTAGGTAAAGAGATATACATGACAACCTTTCAGTATCTGTATTGCAGACCATAATGCCCAAAAGGGGAGGGGGGGAATAGTGAGGATAGAGAGAAGTGCCTGTTGAGGCAGGTGGGGGGTGGGGGGGAGGGAAACTGGGGACCCTGGTGGTAGGAACTGTACAGTGGTGAAAGGATGGTCATATGACTGAAACTCAATCATGAACAACCTTGTAATTGTGTGTCTGTGATTCGATTAAAAAATGTTTTAATGTTATAAAAGAAGCATACAATACTTAAAAGTAAAAAAAGGATAACATTTTGGACAGGCTTGTACATTCTCTGAAAACATTCATATATTGGAATATGAATCACTTAAAATGATGCAAAGGATACCACTTTCGATATATCAAGATATTTCTGATAGGAAAAGAAACAAACACATTACAATACAGTATAAAACAGCACGCAGGGAAGGGACTAGAGCAATGGTAGAATGGGTAAGGCCCTTGCGTTTCACATGGCCGATCTGGGTTTGATCACCAGCACCCCAGATGATCCTCCCAGCCCACCCAGGAGTGATCCCAGAGCACAGCGCCTGGAGTAAGCACCACTGGGTGTGGCCAGAAAAGAACAAAATTAAAACCAAAAAAAAACCCAAAAAACAGCAGCAGCTGCAGAATCACATTGGGAGGGTCCAGCCGGAGTGTCTGCCTTTGCATGTTCAATTCTTGGCACTATAGATACATTTTTTTGACCCAATTTTTTACTTTGAAATATGAATCACTTAAAATGATGTATAGGGGACAAAGAAATAGTATAGTTGTAGGTAAAGTACGTGTCTTGCAGATAACTGACATAGGCTGAATCCCCGGCTCACTAGGAGTGACCCTTCAGCACAGGCTGAAGGAAGCCCTGAGCACACCGGGTGCGGCCCAAACCATGCTTCCCCCCAAACATGGCCACGGAGTTGATTACTAGCTTCCTCCTAAATAACACAGTGGACTCTTTAACACTAGATTCTGCAGTTTTTTGCTTGCTCACTTTTCCTAATTTTTTTCCTAAGAGTTGTAAGAAAAAGAATGGTTTTTACTTTGGCTTTTGGTGTTTTTTTTCCTGTTTTTTTTTGTTTCGTTTTGTTTTTATTTTGGCTTTTTGGGTCATACCTGCCTTAGGGCCTACTCCTGGCTCTGCACTCAGGAATTACTCCTGGTGATGCTCAGGGGACCCCATGGGAGGCCAAGGATCGAACCCAGGTCGGCTGCGTGCAAGACAAATGCCCTTCAACGCTCTGCTATCACTCTGACCCTTTTCTTTTTTTAATGAATGTTTTTCACCAATGAAAATTTCTTTTTGGGGGGCTGGAGAAATAGCACAGCAGGTAGGGCATTTGCTTTGCACACAGCCGACCCAGGTTCGATTCCCAGCATCCCATATGGTCCCCTGAGCACCACCAGGAGTAACTCCTGAGTGCAGAGCCAGGAATAACCCCTGTGCATCGCCAGGTGTGACCCAAAAAGAGAAAAAAAAGATCTTTTTTTTTAATCAATAAAAAATTCTAAAGCAAATTATTGAGAAGAGATTTTTTTATGGTCTATTCTTTTTCTTGTCCTGAAAAAGTTCTACTTGTTTCCATTACCAGTGCTACATGTACTTTAAAACTTCTACTTTGTCATTATAATTTTCTGTTTAGAATCCTTGGAGGTGAGAGATAGCCCCAGGGTAAGGGACCAATCTGGTCTGATCCGGCACCTCACTGGTCCCCCAGCTCCATCAGGAGTGATCCCCGAGCACAGCAGAGTGAGCCCCAAATAAAAAATATATATTTGACTTGACCTCACAAATACAGATTCACTGCAGAAATGATTCTAGTCAAAGCAGGTTCTCCCCAATTCTAGTGGGGTATGTGGGGGTTTCTGTGTGAAATCTAGACCAGACCCCTTGAGATGTACAAACCTTCAATTCCCCCCCCCCCAGATTTCTCCAATGAGGAGGACTGACTTTGAAAAGCAAGTCTTGCAGGCCCGGGGATGTGGCCCGGTGGTAGTACACTTACCTTATAGGCTAAGTTAGCACATTTGATCCCTGGCAACACCCCACATGCCAACTGTGATTCCAAGTGAGACACTCACACACACACACACACACACACACACACACACACACAGACACACACACACACACACAGAGTGAGGCCGCTATACCCTGCAACTAAGTGTATGAGACCCTGGTCACTCTGGTAACGGTCAGGGGGAGGGGGAAGAATAAAAAAAAAGAAAATAAATGAAAAAGGAACTCTCATAAAAAGACAAAGACCTTGCCCCCAGACACACACCGACCCAGAGACCACATTCCAATTTTCAAAACCGTGACCTCATGGTGGGAAGCATTTGTCATGCTAAGCAAAATGGAAAACATGTTTTTAAAAACAGACAATCCAGTGTAGGAACTGAGTCATGTGCCCAGAGTCCACTATAAACTCTCAGGGAAAACACCACTCCCCCACGGGCAGGAAATTCCTCCTTAGAAAAGCCAAAGCAGGCTGGAAATTATCTCCTTCTCTCCCACAGAGTGGTGGGGGACCTCCCTGCCCCACTGGAGGCTCCAAAGGGGCCCCGACCCTGCCACCGTAGAAAAGGTCTGGCTGGGGAAAGACTATAGGATCTGGGGCCAATGAGTGAGTACAGTGGGTCAGGCACTTGCCTTGCCATGAGTGGTCCCTGAGCACAGCTGAGTGGGATCCAACCCCCAGCCACCTCCTAAAAACAAAAACAAAAACAAAAACGAAGCAAAGGCACTGGAGGGCTGGAGCAAGAGCATAGTGGGTAGGGTGTTTGCCTTGCACTCAGCCGACCTGGGTTTGATTCCCGGCATCCCATATGGTCCCCCTGAGCACCGCCTTAAATAAGTCCTGAGTATAGAGCCAGGAGTAACCCCTGTGCATTGCCAAGTGTGACCCAAAAAGAAAAAAAAAAAAAGATGTTGGGGTCAGAGAATTCAATGGGCTGCCCTGGGTCTGATCCTCTGATCCCAGCACCTCCTATGCTCCGGCGCTGCTAGGAGGAACCCCAAGCTCTGAGGCGGTGGGGTTCTGAGAGAAGGGAGGCAAGGGGAGGGAAGGCAGGAGAGGAAGGATGTTAGCTAGCAGGTGAAAAACCAGCAGTGTGGGGCCAGAATGATAGCACAGCAGGTAGGGCGTTTGCCTTGCATGTTGCAGACCAAGGTTCAATCCCCGGCATCCCATATGGCCCCCCAAGCACCGCCAGTACTAATCCCTGAGCGCAGAGCCAGGAGTAGCCCCTGAGGACTGCTGGGTGTGACCCCCACTCAAAAAAAAAAAAAAAAAAAGGAAAACCCGCAGTGTTAGGTGAATTTGCCAAAAACCAGGAACCTGCTCGCTCTAGAAACATTCCCTTTCTCCCAACTAACATCCCAAATGAGGGGTGGGAGGGAGAGTGGTGCCGAAGCAAAATCACCCCAAATGACCTTTCTCTACATCATGTGTTGGGGGAAAGGCCCAGGACAAGAGCTGGGAGACCCAGACCCGCGTTGCTCCCGTTGGCGGGCCTTCCTCAGTGCTCACATGTCCAGGGAGACGGGCCTGAGGTGGGCACGGCACGAACAAGCACATCCTACTTCCTCAGTCCACCCGGTGTTCTAGAAGGGGAGCAGCCCTGGAGTCACACGCAGCTCCTTCTTCCTAGATGGGACCAACTAAGTTGCTTGACTGGGCCCTGACTCCAGGGCTGGAGGTGGCACCGGGCAGGCTGTTCTTGGGGGGAAACGCGGCGCTCTTCAGCAAGACGGCCTCACTCAGTGCCCAGCATGTGGGAGAGTGTGTGGCCACCAGCGCCTCCATCTCCGCCCAGGCCAGGCCGGCTTCCTCTGCTCTGGCCCACAGCGCTGGGCCTGCACGGTTACTCCTGTGTTCCCAGGCTTCCTCGGCGGGGAAGCCCTCTCCTCCCTCCGTGGGACTGAGGAGACTGCCATGCTATATGGCCCACTTCAAATGCCACCTCGTCCCCACAGCCTGACAGAGTCCTGGCCAGAGGAAGTGAACTCTCCTCTGAATGCTCACAAGTCATTCTGGGACACACATTTTCACTGTCTACTTCGTTACAAGTGGGACACCAGCCAGGAGAGACCCCTGAAGGCCAGGGGTTTCTTTAATGCTTGCCCTCCACTCCCAGAGGCCATGGCACCCAGTAATAAATGTTAGAGTTGCAAGTTCTTGGGTCCACTTCAATCAGGGAATCAAAAACTCGGTGTGTGTGTGTTGTGTGTATGTCTATGTGCGTGCGCAACACACATACCAGTACATGGTTTGAAAATTCAGCTTGGTAGAAGTAAAAAGATCAGTGAAAACCACACGTTCTCCCCTGTTTTCCTTCCCCGTGGGCAGCTCTGGTTAAGGAAGTCCTTTGTCAGATGGGAACTCCACCAAGGATTTCCTGGCTCGGACTTTTTCCTTCCGAAGGAAAGAGACAAAACCAATCACCCAAATCCCTTCCTTTCACATTACAAGTGAAGTTGAGAGGCAGTTTGAGGGGATGGGGGCTCAAAGGAACAAAAGCTGATGAGACCTGCAGTAGTCTTGTTCCAGCATCCCAACATCTCCCTTATGGGAAACCCAGGCAACAGAGACGGGGGAGGGGGGGCACACTCTGGGCAGCCAGCTCCTGGCCACGCAAGCAACGCTGGGGCACAGACGAAAGTCTCTCTGGCCTTCCAGAACGGGGAGAGCTGTGATGGCGAGGCTGCTCTCCCCATGCAGACTCTGGTCTCTCCCGGCTGCCTCTTCCCCCAACTGAGCACTGCTGAGCGCAGAGGCGGTCTATAGACCCGGGGCAAGGGTCTCACACTGCCTCCCAGCCTCCTGGCCTTGGTGCCTCAGTGCCAGAGTCGGCCCCACCCGTGGCTCTGAGCCTACCGCCGCCCTCCGCAGGGCCCTGCAACTGATGCTGCCTGGGCCCGGCCCCAGAGAAACAAACTGTGTCTCCGCGGCCTTTTTGGCAGCTGGGCCTCAACTTGTGTTTTAACAAGGGGTGGGAGGGAGAATCTGAACCCAGTGGTTATCTCCATTTTAAAACATTTAAATACAGTCTGTCCACCTGCTTGGCATGCTGTGTACCCCTCCCCTCGGCACCCCACCCCAACCACCTCCAACCCCAGTCACCATCAGCAACGACCACTCTGGGGACCCTGCTGCTGCTCACACAAGTGGAGTGGAGGGCTGGGGGTGGGGGTGGGGGGGGAACATCTTGAGCCGGTGGCCACCGCTGGGAGGGGAGCCTGCACTTAAGTGACCCCACAGTTCCCAGAAGGGCAGAGCGGGAGGGGGGGGGGCAGTCCTGGAAAGGGAGAAAGGGAGCGGCCCTGTTTACAGAACACTCCCGCGGGCCCTCATTTACGTTTGCAGTTCAGAGGGAGGGATTCCCACGGCTCAGAGTCTAGTTTCCTTCCACGGCCAAATGACAGTCCTTCCAGCTGCAGCTGACCACCAGCAGCCAGGCCAGGGGGAGGGGATCACAGGGATGAGGAGGGAGAAGGGGAAGCAGGACAGGGTCGGTGGTGGCGAGGGGGGCAGTGAGGACGCGGTGCTGAACAAGCCTGGAGTGTGTGTCCATGGGTGGGGGGCGTGGAGACAGGCCTGCGGTCAGCTGGGGAAGGCACTGGGTGGGGGCAGGGCGCAGGCATTGTGTCACATGCAGGAGGCCTGGTTTGGTCCTGGCCGCCACAGATGGTTCCCAGAGCATCCTAGAAGCAACTCCTGAGCACAGAGCCGAGAGGAGCCCCGAGGACCGCCGGGCGTGGCCCCCAAACCAAAAATTAAAAATATTACAAGGGGGGGAGATGAGCCCGGCACACGGCCTATCTTCCCTCTCCCAGGAGACGGACGTGGGGACACAGCCAGGCCGGCACCCTCCATCCTCCCCTTCCAGCTGCCTAGAGGGTCCCGCAGGACAGCCAGGGTCAGAGGACAGATGAGTTAGTGGCTACAAGGCCGCGCTGCTCCCAGGAGCCAGGTGGCACTGCCCTGCCTGCTGAGGGGCTGGAGGAGGAGGATGTCCTGTGGCCTGGAGCGGACAAGCAGCAGGAGAAGCCTGCCGGGGAAGATCTCGACACTGCCACAGCCCTGAGCACTGCTGGGAGCGACCCCTAAGCACTACAGGGTGTGGCCCAGAATAGAGACACAGAGACAGAGAGAACTGGCAAAGAAGCAGAGGGCTGAGCCCTGGAATTCCTCTCTCTCCCCGGGGCCTCCATGGGCAGGGGGCCCCCAAGAAAGATTATTCCTTTTCAAAGAATCCTTGGGAACGGAGTCAGCCCCTGGCTGCTCTATGGGGTGCTGACGAGGACATGGCCTGTCGCCATCTGGAGAGGCCCACCCAGCAGTCACAGCCCTTCTCTGCAGAGGGGACCGGCCTGGCCCCTGGGCGGGCTCCCCAGGAAGAACCCAAGTTGCTGTCATTGCCCAGAGACAGTTCCCTACAGAGGGCATCTGAGCCCCCCCTGGGCAGGAGCTCCAGCAGGTTTCAACCCAGAAGAGCCAGCGCAATGGGCCGGAGTTGGTGTGTGTCCTGGGTTCCATCCCACCCCCCTACCCCGCCGAGCACTAAGCCAGGAGCAGCCCAACAACAAAACAAAAGAAAATGAAACAAACAAAAAAAAAAACACATCTTGTTTCTGGAGCCTGGAAAGAGATTCTACTGGTGAGAATGAGAAGAGGCCTGACGGCCCCAAGTTTAGCGGCCAGCAGAGACGCGCAGCCCTGGGGTCCCCGCAGCCCCGGGTGGAGGCTTACACCAGAGTTCGTAGTAGTAGTTGCAGCACTGAGACTGGCCGCAGCAGTGTCCTGTGTCGCAGATGTAGCTCTGATTGTTGGTGCCCACGCAGGTTTCCTTATCCTGGAAAAGCAACAGAACGAAAGGCACTTGAGCACATGGGGCTTGAGTTCCTTGAACAGTGTCTCTCACCCCCGCTTCTCCTGGCTGTTTGCTTTCCCGCCACCAAAGAGGGCTGCACCGAGGGTCATTCCGCTACAAAATGGAAGGGACCACAGTGCCCTCGCTCTGCGGGCGCGAGACTGTGCGCTGCCCCCTGGGCCGCGCCTGGCACAGTCCGCGCAGCTCCGCTGTTTGGGTTCCCGGCACCAGAACCAGAGCGTGTGAATACCGCCAGGCTATCACCAGAAATGTGTGAAAGCGTGTAACACTGGGGAGTGAGGGTGCAAATCCTGGTCACAGCAACAAAGGGATGGGAAGCGGAAAATATATATATATATATATTTTTTTTTTTAAAGGAAAGGGAAAACTTTTTTTTTAAAAGAATGACACAACAGCAATTTTAAAGGGGAAAAATCTTTATTAAAGGTAGGAGGGGTAGACAGGATTCAATACACAAAGGCAACAGGAGTCCTTTCTCCTTAGCCAGAAAGGACTGATGTCCGAGTGGAAACACTTCATGTTTTGGAGCTGGGGAGATGGTTCAAAAGCCTACAGCACGGCTGGGGCAATCGGACAGCGGGTTGGGCGATTGCCTTGCATGTGGCCGACTCAGGCTCAAACTCCGGCTTCCGATATGGTCTCCCAGTACTGCCAGGAGTAATTCCTGAGTGCAGCACCAGAAAGTCACCCCTGAGTATCATCAGGTGTGACCCAAAAACATAAAACCCAAGACAAACAACAAAATGCCTAGAGCATGTGCTTTGCACGCAGGTTTGATCCCTGGCATCGCATGGTACCACCGAGTTATCACCAAAACCAAATAAACACAGAGCCTGCTATTAAAATCCTTCCAAAAAGATGCTCAAGTCACCAAGTTCGAGTTCAGCTTGCTGGATCTCTTTTGCTTACTGAATGATCTCGAGTGGACCCAGGCACTCTACTCAGGAACAGCTCTATCCCCATGAGGGCACCGATGGATGAGTAACCGTGGCGTTTGCCAAATTCTATTCCCAGCACTGCTAGGTGGAAACAGAAGGCAAGGAGCTCTCCTAATTCCACGGTCAAGATAGGAAATAGAGCAGGGAGAGGCTCCAAGCACTGGAGCATGTGCCTTGCCTGGGTTCCATCCCTGGTACCACGTGGTCCCCTGAGCACTGCCAGGTTTGGCTCCCAAACAACACTAGGGAACATTCTACCACCTCCACCGACCTGAACCGTGGCCCCTGCTTCACTCCGGGCCCCAAAGCACCAGAGGAGGCCTGTGGGTTTCTGGTCTCTCTGGCTTCCCATACTTCTTTCAAGGAAGAACCACCACATCCTCTGGATATGGCCTTTGTACCAAGCACTGTTTGGGGCACAGGGACACCGAGATGAATGCAACACTGTCCCTCTGCTCAAGAGCTCAGAGTTTGGAAGGGAAAAAGAAACCTTGCTGGGCAAAGAAACTAAAACTGGCGTATTGTATTTGCGGCCCCACGGGCTGACCCTGCCTGGTGCATATCCGGGCGGGCGCCTGCCAGTGGAAACTGAAGTCACGTGGTCCTGGCCACCTCCCTGGGCCTTGCTTGGCCACACTATCTACTTGGCCCAGGGTATGGACAAAGCACTCACGTATCCCCAAGCCAGGGCCGGGCGGCACGAGCTCAGCACCTGTAGACAAAGGGCATGTTTAAAAAAAGCAGCGCCCGGGGCTGGGGACACGCCTGGCAGGGCTAAAAGGCATGCTCTGCATGCATGCAGGAGGTCTAACTCCATCCCTGGCACTGCAAGGGCCCCCCACTACTCCTCACAGAGCCAGGCACAGCCTCTTAGCGCCACCAAGACGGAGCTCCCACCCCAATGAAGAGGAGAAGCATGGCTGAGTGTGGGGCCCACCACATACCCTGATCTTGGTGAGCGTAAAGGGACTTAGGCCGACGGAAACATAGGAAAGGCTTCGTTAGCTCTTTTGCCATGTTGCAATGTTCTAGATCCACAACTGGTGATACTTGGGGGGTTACTTCTGGCTCTGAGCTCAGGAAGCACACCTGGCCGTGAGGGGGACCATATGGGGTACCGGGGATCGAACTCAGATCGGTTATGTGCAAGGCAAGTGCCCTAACTAACCACTGTCCTATCTCTCCGGCCCCCACTGCCGAGTGGCTGGCTGGCCCGTCAGGCCGCTCTGAGACGGCAGATCTTGCCCGGCCGCTTCTGCCCCAGCACACGCTCTCGGACGCCCAGGGCCCAGCACCCATTTTCACAAGGACCCAGAGTGGTTCTCTGGAGTTTACCAGGCCCCGAAATGCCATTATTTTGGCACCATCTCCCCCAGAACAGTTCAAAATGTCCCCGTAGTTTCTAAAAGAGTCCGCGTTGCCTACGGCACAGGAAAAGAATCCAGTGACGCTTCTGCCTCGCGAAAATTCACCAGCCACCAAGGTCCAGGCTCCGAGCACAGGCCGCCAGCTGGTCCTACGCGAGGCGTGGAATGGAATGTGTCTGAAATCTAAACAAGTGGCATCCTCGTGACCCCCTGCCATCAGCTCCTCTCTGGGCACCTCCAACCCCAGGGCAGGGACCAGGGCTGACAGGCCCCCACGCCTTCTTCCTGCCCGCCTCTACATTCCTCTGAGAGCAGGCCCCAAGGCACATCATGAACCCCGTGTCCCCCAAGTACTTTCTGCCCAGTATAGCTCACTCCTGTCGTTCCTCCCTTGTCCCCAATTACAGCCCCCAAGCTGCCGGAGATAGTCTTGGCTGAGAACTGACATTTCCTGCTGCAGAAGGAAAGAAGGTGGACATATAAGGAAGACAAAAAGAGTGGACTCAAGATCTATAGCAGGGAGCCCCGAGGACCAGTACACAGGCTAAGAGCACCACCTGTCTTGTAAGCCTTGGCCATGAGTCAGATCCCCAATGTCATAGGGGTCGGGCGACAGGAGAGTAGGTAGGGAGCTTACCTTGCACGCAGCCAACTTGGGTTCAATTCCCAGAATTCCATATGGTCCCCCCGAGCCCATCAGGAGTGATCGATCCTTGAGCATCACCAGGTGTGCGCCCCCCACGCCCCCGCCAAAAACCAAAAACCATACTCAAACTAACAGATTCCCAGCGTCCCAAAGCCCTAGGCATGTTTGTTCCCGGGAAGCTCTCCTGCCTGCGGCCCCTGCACAAATGATTTCCAGCGACACTGCAACCAGGTATGTGTAAAGATCACATAGAGGGGTGCCGTATGACCAGCGAATACCACAGCTCAAAAGATGCACCACCCTCTGACAGGCCAGCACTAGGGCTAAAGGAAAGTGGACACCAGCGAGCGCTGCCACCGGAGGTGTGACCCCCAGGTACCACCAGTGTGTCACCACCAACCAAGGGAATGAGGAGGGCGCATAAGTCAAACAAAACTATCCTACTGACCTGTAACATGGGGCTGGAGCTATAGCACAGTGGGTGGGGTGTTTGCTTTGCACATGGCCGACTTCGGGTTTGATTCCCAGCATCCCATATGGTCCCCCAAGCACTGTTAGGAGTAATTGCTAAGTGCATGAGCAGGAGTAACCCCTGTGCAACACCAGGCGTGACCCAAAAAGCAAAAAAAAAAGACCCGTAACAGGGCATAACGGTGGGCTGATCGGGGAGCGGCTGAGCGCCTGGAGTCTGGGGGGGGAAGCCTGGTAACCGGGGGTGTGCCCCAGGCTGCCCCCCCAGCATGAAGGACAGATTCTAGCTCTCCTAGAGGACTCCCGAGAGCCAGTCCTGGTAGAAGTGGCTGAGTCTGTCAGATGAGGTGACCCCGACCTGACACTACTACTACACTTTCTGGGACCGGCTCCAAGAGAACATAGTACCGGCGGCTGCCAAGCCAAAGGCATGGGTGCAAAAGACACGCAAGACCCCGGCGGAACTGGAAAGAACATTTTTTACGATGGAAAGGGACGAGCAGTTTGCCTTTTGCACATGTGCAAAAAATTATCTCAATTCTGATGGCAACGGAAACCGTGGGACTAACAACATTTTCCTTAACGGTTTCCAGGTCCTAACAGCGCTATTCTTAGCTCATCCACTGTAAAGGTCAATTTAATCAGCACAAGAACTTTCTAAGGACCGGCAGAGAGGGACACTGGGCAGGGTGGTTCCCTCGGGACACCTTTAATCAGCCAACTGATGAGAGCAACTGGCTCCTGTCATCCCGTGTCCTTAGAAAAGACTACAGTGCCGAAAGAGTAAAAGTGAAGGGCCAGAGAGATAGGACAGGAGGTAAGGCGTTTGCCCTGCATGCAGCCAATCTGGGTTCAATCCCAGGAACCCCAGATGGTCCCTGAGCCCTGCCAGGAATGATCCCTGATGCAGAGTCAGGAGTAATCCCTGAGCACCGCTGGGTGTGGCCAAAAACAAAATACAAATTTAAAAGTGAAAAATAGGACCAGGAGGACTTTGACCTTGCATGTGTGATGCCCTAGGTTGGATCCCCAGCACTGCAAAAAGAAGTTTAAAAAATAGGAAAATCTGGGGGCTGGAGCAATAGCACAGCGGGTAGGGCATTTGCCTTGCACACAGCCGACCTAGGTTCGATTCCCAGCATCTATATGGTCTCCCGAGCACCACCGGGAGTAATTCCTGAGTGCATGAACCAGGAGTAACTCCTGTGCAACACCAGGTGTGACACAAAAAGCAAAAAAGTAAAGTAAAGGAAAGGCCCTCCCGTTGATCTTCGATTTGCTTGAGCGGGCCCAGCAACGTCTCCATTGGAGACTTTGTTGTTACTGTGTTTGGCATATCGAATACGTCACGGGGAGCTTGCCAGGCTCTGCCGTGCGGGCGAAATACTCTCAGTAGCTTGCCGGGCTCTCCGAGAGGGCCGGAGGAATCGAACTCGGGTCGGCCATGTTGGCTGCGTGCAAGGCAAACGCCCTACCGCTGTGCTATTGCTCCAGCCCAAAAGCAAAAAAAAAAAAAGGAAAATCTGACTCCTTCACAGGGTGCTGAAGAACACAGGATACGACCTTGGCTGCTAGAACTGAATGAATTTGGGATACCACACCTGAATTTCCCTGCAGGGAAAAGAAATGGCTCCTAATTCCACAAACTGACATCATTAATATGTGACTAATATCCCTCCTCATATGCTAGCTGCCACAGCAATGAGGAAGACACTCCGGGGAGAGGGCGAAAGACAGCACAGCAGGGAGGACCCTTGCCTTTGGAAGAGAGAGGTCAGCAGGTGAGGCGCTTGCCTTGCACACAGTTGACCCAGGTTTGATCCCACGCATACTCTAAAGTCCCCTCACCCTGCCAGGAGTGATCCCTGAGCGAAGAGCCAGGAGTGAGCCCTGAGCACTGCTAAGTGTGGCCCCAAAACAGAAACGGAAGATGATTCTGCATCTGCCAATACAATTGAGTAGGTAACTTTAAAAGTCCTTCTATTTAAAAAGCATTCCTAAGGGCCGAGCAATAATAAAGGGCACAGGACGTTATGGTCCTCCGAACCCCACCAGGAATGATCTCTGAGTGCAAAGCCGGGAGTCAGCCTTGAACACCGCCGGGTGTAGCCCAAAAGCGGGGGGGGGGGGGGGGGGGGGGGGGAAGCATTTCTAGGAATCAAATTTGAAAATGCTGATCCCTAGAAATACTGATTACATAACACTATTCTTTTAATTACACAGCTGGCCTCTAAGAAAGCAAGCCAGATTCTTCTTGGGGGCAGTAACGTTGAGGGAATCAGGAACAACCGTGGTAAGTAAGGCCAGGCTTCCCCATTGTCCTGGAAAGAGAGCGACTCTGCTCTTGGGCCCACCTGAAACTGAAGAATTACATGTAGCTCAACTCCCAGATCGAGCCAGGCCCCTCGAAGAGAGCGCACGTCCTAGGGGAACCAGCTCGGTGACACAGTGCCAGGAGGAAGCTGACTTGTGAGGAGGTTGAACAAAAGCATTCCTTAGGACCAGGAGGTGGGTCAGTGGTGGAGCACAGATCTCGCCTGTGTGAGTCCCCGGGTTATAATCTCCAGTGTCACCAAGAAAACGGAAGTGTTTCTTCTAAGAACCTGAAGTATAGTTCTTCGCACTAGTCCTCTGGGAGAAAGGGGACGTCTCAACTGTTTGCTGGCTGATGAGGAGCCAGTGTAAGCAGCTAAACCGAAGGGAGCCACAATGCAGGGGGGAATATCAAGTGCACTCAAAGCCACCAAGGCACCCCCGCATATGGTTCCCCTGAGCCCTGCCAGGAGTGAACACAGGGTCAGGAATAGGCCCTGAGCACCTATGGGTGTGCCCCCCATCACCACCCCCTCCCCCCGCCAAAGGAAAGGATGAAAGGATGGAAGAATGGATGGAAGGAAGGAAGGAAGGAAGGAAGGAAGGAAGGAAAGAGGCTAGTGTGGCTGAGAATAGTAAATCTCAGGGACAGTAGTCTGGAAAGTATATGAGGACAATAGTTAAAGTAAATACCCAAATACCCAGCGGACCACACACAGCTTGTAAATCATGTTGGCACCAACTGTTTCTTAGTTTATAATGTGTAACAGCAAAAGTAAAGTATTTTTGCAACTCTAAATTTTTGCAATCTTTTCTTTTCCTTTTTTTAAATTTTGGATGGGGGCCTGGGCCACACCCAGTGGTGCGTTGGGGGATTGGGGGGTGGGGAAGACCATGCTCCCCGGATCTTAGCTGGAGCTCCAGCATGCAGAGCGCTCACTCCAGCCCCCTGAGCTACCCACCTGGCCCCTCAGATCACACCTCCCTTCTTTATTATCAACCCTACCGAGGTTGCGGGCTGGTACTGCTGAGTTAGCAACCAGTCCATTTCCCACCCATCACTCAAGCAGGGGTGGTTTTCACAGAACCAGACCAAATGCTAGCACTGCACATCTACTGGAGCAAAGTTCTATCTGATTTGGTAACGCTCTGTAACCAAATAACCAAGTCTTCATAAACAAGGCAGACTCCAGATGGTTACCTGACAAAAGACAGCAAGCAACTTGAACTCAGAATCACCTGGTTTTGTTCTAGAACCTTCCCATTCTCAAAATGTAGCTCTTTTGAGTCCTAGGTGGTCATAAAAAATACTCTGGACCTACCTATATTCTTGCAATACTATTTCCCAGTACTACTGGTTTGAAGGCTGTTTGAAGAGCCGAGGGAAATAAGTAAAACTGATCAAGGACCTCTACTTTGAATTGAGAGAAAGGAAGTTCCGGGAGATCGAGCTGGAAGAAAGTGAGTTCAGGAAGAATGAGTCAGCAGGAGCAAAGTTTCCTAAACCTGATCTCCCCTTAGTCCAATCTCCTATTCTTGGATGGCAGAGCCTGTCACAGATTACTTTTATAGCCTTCACTATATATTTATATACACACACACACACACATTAGACAATAATTACTCCTCAAAGTTTAACTAGCTAAAGAGGGTACATTCCATTCTTTTTGACAAAGGACAAGCTAAAGTTAACCAAGACTGCTTTGCACTGGAAGATGAGAAACATTTTTTTCCCCCAGAAATGAATTTTTATCCTGCTTGGTTGAGAACATTAATCTCCCCAAAGATCCAAGTATCTGGGAGAGAGGAGTGGGATCAATCAAGAAAATAATCATGCCTAACCTAATCAAATTAGGCCTTGTGGGCTGGGGCAATATTGTTCAGCAGCTAAGGCGTCTGTCCTGCACAGGACAGACCTGGGTTCGATCCCTGTGGTCCCCTAAGACCCCCAAGAGCAATCCCAAGTGAGGTGCGTGGAGTAGGCCCTTAATACAGCCAGCTGTGGTTCCCCAAACAAAGAAAAACAGATAAAACAAAATCTGGCCTCGTGTCTTGGATTTGCTATTGGGCTATCCCTTACAAACTCGAGACTTGATCAACATGGGCTCACTGTACACGCCGCACCCGGCCCCCCCTCCACCCCTCCCCCTCTGCTGTGGAGCAGAGTTTCTCGAACTTTCCTCAGAGTTCAGAAAGGTCCTAGTTGTCTTTTCCCGTACTCCTAACCACACACTTGAGGGCCAGACCACGTCAGAGCCTCCCCTGGGGAGGGTGCCGGGTCTCAGTTTTGACGTTTCTCAGGCGAGCCCAGCCTGTTGTCAGTGGGAAAAAATGGATCATACTTGGGTGTTTTTCTTAAAATTTTAGCTTTTGTTGACCTCGGGAGGTGCGGCTACAGAGTGCCTTGAGGGAGAAAGCCTACAACTGGCACTAAAGACACGCCAGAGAAAAGCCTAGAGAAAAAGGGGGGCGGCTGGTGCCTCAGAACGTGGCTGCAGTGAGTGGTCCCAAGGGTCCTCTGAGGCGGGGACAAGAGTCCTTTCCTTCTAACTGATGGAGGCAGGCAGAGAGCAGGAAGGGCCCCATGACAATGAAACTTCTAGGGAAGAGAGTCACCAGAGTTTACGATGAAATTCCTGGGAAGTAAAAGTCCTAAGGTCGGGGCTGGAGAGATAGCACAGGGGGTAGAGTGTTTGCCTTGCACGCGGCCAACCCGGGTTCGATTCTCAGCATCCCATATGGTCCCCCAAGCACCACCAGGAGTAACTCCTGAGTGCACAGCCAGGAGTAACTCCTGTGCATCACCGGGTGTGACCCAAAAAGAAGAGAGAAAAAAAAAAAAACAGTTCTAAGGTTGAACAAGACCTTCAGCAGGGGTCCCTGAGGAGATTAAACCCCTCCCCATGAAGGAAATTCCTCGAATACCCTGGAACCTCTCCCTTAACCTGATTAACTTTAGCGATTCGGCCCAGAAAAGACTTCAGAACATTGCAGACCAAGGAGATATCCTCTAAAAGCCACCTTGAACAAAGGAAGGGCGCGCACATGCTGCCTCAGCCCATGTGGCCGAGCACATGTGGTGTCCGAGCACATGTGTTGCCCGCATCGCCCCTCTTGAGATGTGCACTTTCATGCTTTCATGGCTATTGCTGGGATGTGTATAGGGGCTCTCTCCGCCCTTGGAGAAGCCCGGGTTCTCTCTTGAACACATTACTCTCCACTCTCCCCCACTTTCTCTCCCTCCTCTCCTTTGAAACCTCCACATAAAATCCATTTTACCTGACTGCTTGTCTACTCCTGAAATCCTTTTCTGAGAGGCGAGATAACAACCCAGTAACCCTGGTTCACGGGTGGCAGAGGCGGATCGGGAGAAAGTGACCGTCTTTCTCCTCCCCGCTTCACGTAAAGCACCTGTGGGGCCCTGCCCTGTCTACCTGCCTGCCCACCTCATAACCAGCCGGTGGTCCCCCACAACAAAGACAGACCCTCCCAGGATCTGAGGGAGGTCACCGCGATCAATCAGAACAAATCAGGCCAATCTCACGAGTAAGTGGACTGGCCCTAAAGGAGCAAAGGACACACTGGACAGGAGAAGCAACAGGGACAGGGCCCCCAGAGCACGGTGCTCAGGGCCCCAAAACACCCTGGCTACTTGTTAAGAAGGGACACTGGGGCTGGAGGAGGCTGACCCTCATTCGATTCCTGTCGGAGAGAGAGGGGCAGACACAGAATGACCTCGGGATAAAAAGAAACACAGAAGGGAAATAATTAATGCCCAAAGACAATAAAAATAAAGGGCAGGAGAACTGGGCTTTAGCAGGAAGCTTGCTCTAGTAATGGGGCGGGCAGAGGAGGACTGGAGTTAGGACAGGGAAGGGACCATGACAACAAGAAGAGAGGGAAGGGGTCGCTCTGAACGAGAACTGGATGCTGAAAGGAGGCAGAGCGATATGAAGGGCACCTGCTCAGCAACAGTGCTGCAAACCAGTGCCTAAAAGAAAAAGAGAGAAAGGAAAAAGTGCCTGCCATAGGGGGGCAGGTTCGGGGGAGAAGGGAAACTGGGAACACTGGTGGGAGGAAGTAGATTCTGGGGAAGGGACTGGTGCTCAAACACCGTCTGCCTGAAACGCAATCGTAAATAATGTAACTTTGTAATTCATGGCGATTCAATAAATTTCTTTAAAAATAACAAACAAACAAACACAGTCCTCCCGTTGTTCATCGATTTGCTCGAGCGGGTCCAGTAACGTCTCCATTTTTGAGACTTGTTGTTACTGTGTTTGGCATATCGAATACGTCACGGGTAGCTTGCCAGGCTTTGCCCTGCCGGCGAGATACTCTTGGTAGCTTGCCGGGCTCTCCGAGAGGGGCGGAGGAATCGAACCTGGCTCAGTCGGGCTGGCTGCGTGCAAGGCAAACGCCCTACCGCTGTGCTATCCCCACTTTAAAAATTTAATACTTTTAAAAAATAAATAAAGGGGCCAGAGAAATAGTATAGTGGGTAGGGTGTTTGCCTCACAGATGACCAACCCGGGTTCGATGCTTGCCCTGCACGCAGCCAACCCAGGTTTGATCCCCTGCATCCCACACAGTCCCCGGAGCACCGCCAGGAGTGATTCTTGAATGTAGAGCCAGGAGTAACCCCTGAGCATGGCCAGGTATGGCCCCCAAACAAAACAACAATAGCCAAGAACAAAACAAAGCAGAGTCAGGGCAGATGATGAAAATTGGAACTCTGCTCATGCTCCTAGTCGGCGGGGTGGGGGGGTCTGATCCCCCCTGCAGCCGCCACAGGGAATGCTGTGGGGCCTCCCCCCAAATGAAGAATGGAACTTCCACGTGACCCAGTGACTCCCTCCTGGGCGTCTAACCCCAGAACACTGATCCGCAGGCATAGACGATTATTAATTTAATTAGTGAAACATTAATTCGCATGCACACCTGCGTTCATCGCAACGTTATGCACAGCAGTCGAGATCTGGAAAGAAGCCAGTCCAAGTGCTGGAAACAAGCAAATGGGTAAGGAAGTCGCCGTCTGCCTATACCAGGGGCTACTCGGCCTCGAGAAATGATGAAACCTCGAGGGCTCACTGGAACCTGGTTGGAATTAAACCCGGGTGACTGGCTACGTGAGTCAGGAGGAAGAGGACTATTTACCAGGTGATACTGCTCTTTGGTGGAGTAGAAAGAAGCCAAGCCAGGGAACAGGCAATCTTGATGGAAACGAACCCCGGAGACAGTGCCAGGAGAACAGTAAACTGAGACTGCAAACAGTGTTCAGGGGAAAGGAGGGACCTTGGGAGAGTGGCGGCGGGCTACTGACACCCCGGTGGTAGAATGATGCAGGCTACTGCAAGTAGGACACAGTAACATCAATGCTACTGCAAGCCATGAGACCTCAAGAAAAAGAAGCAGAAGAAGCAGCAGAAGAAGCAGTAGCAGCATTGTTGGGGCAGGATTGTAGCTCAGCAGCTGAGCCTTGCCTCTCACTTGTAAGGACCTAGATTCAACCCCTGGCAACACAAAAAGGAAAACAAAGAAAAAAAGATGACTACAATAAATGGACAATACAGTTCTTGTCTGCTAAAAATGATATCAAATTGGCTGGACAGATAGTATGGGGGGGCGAGGAGGGTGCTTGCCTTGCATGCAGACCACCAGGTTTAATCTCTGGCATCCCCGAAGTACCCCAACCCCGCCAAGAGTAATCCCTGAGTGCAGAGCCAGGAGCACTGTCAGGTGTAGCCCCAAGGATAAAACAAAACACAAAAATGTAAAATGATTCTTCTCTTCCTAAAATCCAAAATACATTCCAACAGAGTTATTCCCATGAGTAGCCACTTAAAATCAAAGGATACTGATTTGCACTCTCTACTTCACTCCATTAAAAAAAAAACATACACAAGGGGCTGGAACAATAGAACAGCATATAGGGCTCTTGCACTGCACACAGGGATTAATCCCTGGCACCCCATATGGTCCCTCAAGCCCACCAGGAATGATCCCTGAATGCAGAGCCAGGAGTAAAGCCCTGAGCACTGCCGAGTGTGGCCCCGAAACAAAAACATACAACCGGCTACGGAGAGATAGGAAGGGGTTAAGGCACCTGCCAGCTGGGTTCGATCCCCGGCACTATCTGTGGTCACCCCCGAACACTCCTCAGGGCTCAGTCCTGAGCAGAAGCTAGGACTGATCTCTGAGAACTGCCAGGTGTGGCCCAAGCTTCCCCCTCAACCACCCCTGGAATAGATCATAAAATACGCACAGAGGAGAGTGACGGGCTGGCTCGGTACATCACCTGCGCCAGCACTTCCAAAGCTTCACCACAACTAGATCTGCATTAAATAGGCCCCAAACAGAGCAGCCAGCAGAGAAGTTAAAATCCATTTCCTGTGTTGCTATTAGGAACCTGAATGTTAAACTCGGAAAAAAGCCACTTAATTCTGGTAGGAAAATCCCAGGGCAGAGATCAGACGTCGCAATATGCCCCGTGGGTTTATTAAAAGATCCTGGGGGGGGGAGGGGGGCGGGGGAGAAGAGGCTGGAGAGAGTGTCCAGAGGGAAGGCGAAGGCGCTGGCCTTGCATGTGGCCGCAATGGCTGCGACCCTGTTTCCACTCCCAGCACCACACATAGTCTCCTGAACACAGGGCCAGGAATAGGCCTTGAGAGCTGCCAGGTGTGGCCCCAACCCCTCCACCCCCCTCCATGCCCCCCCACCACACACAAAGATCCTGAGGGGACCAAAGTGAGAGGAGTGAGTATAGGGGGAAACTCTTTTGCCTTGCAAGCAGTTGACCCTGGTTTGACCTTGGCACCTCCTGGTCCTCTGAGCACTACCAGGAGTGACCCTCCCCCAGCACAGAGCAGGGAGGAGCCCAAGTATCAATAGGTGTGGCCCCCAAACTCAAAACCCCTAAATACATAAACCAACGAATAAATAAAAGAGCCTTGGCGGGGCTGGAGCCATAGCACAGCAGGTAGGGTATTTGTCTTGCACGCGGCTGACCCGGGTTCGATTCCCAGCATCCCATATATTCCCCCGAGTACCACCAGGAGTAATTCCTGAGTTCATGAGCCAGGAGTAACCCCTGGGCATCACCGGGTGTGACCCAAAAAGGAGGAAAAAAAAAGAGCCTTGACATTTGGGGGTGGGTGCATGCAGACCTGAGCAGGCGGGCTGGCAGCCCTGCCCTGGGCTACAGGGTGTAGGAGGGAAAGGCAGTCCTGCCTGGAGGCACCCCAGCCACCCCCGACACCCGCCTTTCCTCTGCCATCCCGCAGGACGTTTGTCCCACAAGGAGGCAGGAACGGCAACTAGGAATTTTCCACAGGAAGGCAATTTGGAATCTGCCTGGTCTGGATGTCTGGTTTCTCCGTTCAGGTAAGGGCAGGTGCAGAGGGTACGGGACGCAGGCAGAGGCGGCTGGTGCCAGCGTAGGTTACAGCAGGCGGCAGCCAGGCAGAGCTCCTGCTTTCCTCCCCCATGGCATCCCTGCCTCTTCCTGCTCGGAAGCGGAGGCTGAAAATCGTGGGCCCTAAGCCCAGCCCTTGTGCTCTGCAGGTGGGAGGCCCCATTCGACCTCGGCACTGCACAGTCCCCCAAGCGGCACCAGGAGAGACCCAACCCCCTGCAAGACCGCAGAGAGCAAAACGAGAAGAAAACCGGCTGGCAGTATTTTTTTTGGGGGGGGGGGGGTCACACCTGGTGATGCACAGGGGTTACTCCTGGCTCTGCACTCAGGAATTACCCCTGGCGGTGCTCAGGGGACCATATGGGATGCTGGGAATCAAACCCGGGTCGGCCACGTGCAAGACACGCACCCTACCCGCTGTGCTATCGCTCCAGCCCCCACAGCTGGCAGTATGAAGGATTCCTGCCGAAATTCAGGTTTCTGGTCCCTCTAGTGAAAGCCGAATCTGTGCTGAGCGACAGGTTCGGCAGAACCTCCCTGACACCCTCCAGCCCAACAATTACCCCATGAGCGGGCCTCCAGGGACCAGTAGACCTTGCCTTGCCCCTGCCCAGAAGACCAGTAACAGATTATTCTTGCCTGGAGGCCAGGCACACCACAGACACCGCAACAGAAGCAACAGCTGCCCAGCAAGGCCCAGGCAACAGCCGCCACAAGACAAGGCCCCTCTAACAAAGGAGGGACGCCTGCAGACGGGACAGGAACAGCCGGGAACCAGGAACCCTGACAGCGTTGAGAGCTGCTCAGGGTCTGTGCACCAAGCATTTGGTGCAGTATCATGTGCAGTATCTCCCCACAAACATATGTTGGGGGGGGGGGGCGTTGAGAAGGGGCTCCCAAGTGGTGCTCTAAAGGCCAGGGGCCACCCCAGTAACACTCTGCGCCAAGAAGGCCAGAGGCTGTGTGCCCAGACCTGGTGATGTGAGGCTGATGGGGCCACGGGGGCAGAGGACATGGAGTGCCAGGGATGGAGCATGGGTTCCTGACCACTGAGCTACCTTCCTAGCCCTGGGGATCCCTTTTATCAGAAAAGAGGGAACAGTCCTAGAATGGTCCCCGAGAGAAAACAAGTTTCCCAGCATTCTACCCTACAGGCAGTGGAAATAACTTAATGCTCACTGATTAAACTTTCAGCCCTGATGCTGACAGGCAACAAACTGAGGAACTTCGTAACAATGGAATAGTAATATTTTTTTTATGATTAGAAGAGGAAGAAAAAAAATTTCTATGTCAATTCTTTTTTTTTTAAAGATAAAGAAAACTTTATTGAACCTCGCTTTAGGTTCGTTTACTCATGGATTTGCTTTAGGAACTTAGTAATTTAGTGTGAGAACTGTTTTCTATGTCAATTCTTCCTGCCGAACCCTTCCTGAAAGCATTCAGATTGTTCCAGGCTTACTCACAGGCTCACCAACAGAATTCAGTCTTTTCTTTCAAAGGACTGAGCTCTTCAAGGTAGAAGGCAATCTGTTGCCAGATGTGCTGTAACAGAGTCACCAGCTCTGCTGAACAATGAAGAGAACACGTGTGTGTGTGGGGGGGGGGGGCGCAGAAACAGGCCCCCTTTCAAGCAGAAGCCCCAATCTCACCCCAATTTTCTCTTTGCAGCACCCACAAGCTTTGGCCGGGAGCTGATAATGACAGGACCTGCTCTGTGCGCCTGTCTCTGCTGTCTCTGCAGAGATCTGTTCCAGTATCACATGCAACACTGCTCAAGGAAACCATTTGCGCTACCTCGGACAATGGGGCCACATTAAAAATCATCTCAGGACAGGAAAGAGAGCGCAAAGAGCTGAGTGTAAGCTTTGCATGCGGGAGCCCCGAGTTCAACCCAGAGCGCCACATTGTCCACACCGCAAGCCAACAAAGGAACCCAGTAGGTCATCAGAGACAAACAACAACAAAAAGTCACAATCAATCGATACCTGGCTTGAAATGTGGTCTGATACCAAAGGAACCGCGATCTAATTATTCTTAGTATATAAAAGTATTTAGGGGGCCAGAACAATAGTACAGCAGGGAGGGCGCTTGTCGTGCACATGGTCAGCTCAGGCTCAATCTCCGGCACCCCATATGGTCCCCCAAACACTGCCAGAAGTGATCCCTGAGCGCAGAACAGGTGTGGTCCAAATTAATCAAAGGTACTCTGAGACCCTAATCTTTTGGAAAGTGGCTACCCACATTGTTGAGAGGAAAAGGTAAAACTTGGAAACTGCTGCTCCTGGTGATGCAGCAACACCCCATCCCCATTTTTGACAACCAACAATGTCCAAACACTGCTGAGGTGTGTATGTGGGGGAGCGTGGGAGGGGGGCAAAATAGCCCCAGTTTGGGGATATTTTAATTGGGTCTCTCTTGGCTGGAATCCTTTGGGTTTCCTGCACACCTGAGCTCTGGGGACTTCTCAGCTATGATTCCTTTAACTGATGATTCTTCATCACCATCACCTTCCTGTTCCTCAGGGACTCCAATGATTTCTATGCTGCTTCTCTTAAACTCATCCCCCTAGTTTATTGGTTTTTTAATTTTATTTTTATTCTTAATGAAGTGAGGTAGTTACAGACTTACAAACTTTAGTGATTACATTTCAGTCATACAGTGATTGAGCACCCATCCCTCCACCAGTGCCCATTCTCCACCACCAATGTTCCCAGCACCCCCCACCTCCCCCAGCACATCCCCTTTTACTCTCTCTCTCCTTTTGGGTGTTATGGTTTGCAATACGGGTACTAAGTGGTCACCATGCTCGGTCTATAGTCTACTTTCAGCACGCATCCCCCATCCTGAGCGAGCCCTCCAAGCATCATTTACTTGGTGGTCCCTCTCAGCTGCCTTTTCCCCTAGCATGTGAGGCCAGCTTCCAAGCGTTAGAGCAAGCCTTCTGGCCCTTATCACTACTATCCTTGTCATCCCCCTAGTTTAGACCCACTGATGAAGCCTCCCAATTTCCTGTGCACTATCCCGCTGTTGCCTGTCTGCCTTGTGGGCTCCCTGACTCTTCTGTGCCCCAAGAGCAACACTGACATTCCCTCTCACGAGCTAATCCACCCTGGCAGACAGTCACAACCTCCAACACCTCCAGAAACCATCCAGCACCCGCAGGGACTGGCCCTCCCTGATAGCCTGCGCTGCCCAGCTACCCAGTACACAGCAGGACAAAGAGCTTGGCCACGGGTTCCTGGGCCAAGGCTGCAGGACCTGATTCTGCAGGACCAGGTAGCCAGTCCATCCTCACTGGGACCGTCTATGTCCAGGCTGAAGTCGCCCGGCACGGTCTGAGCCTGGCCCGCAGCCGGCACCTGAGCTGCGAATGGGGGATGGCCGCACTTCTGGTTTTGTTTGTGGTCTGCCCCAACCTCTCCCGGGGCTCCCCGCACTTCAGAGTCACACCCAGAGGAGTAGGGGCAGGGGGATGGGGGGTGGGATCACAAGTATCCACACCACAGCCTGGTAAGGAAGTAGAAATTTCCAAACCTTTGACAGAACTATATGAGAAGCTGGGCAGAAATCTGGAAACAAGACAAAGGCGACAAGTCTCTGATCAGTGGGAGCCCCTGGCAGCACGCGCGGCAAGCGAGGGAAGCCAACGGGAAGCCAACGGTGACCAACATTCCGGCCTTCCTCCAGGCAACGCCCCAGGGAACCCATGTCCCAGCAAACCCTAGGACTCTTCTGGTGTGTCACACACACACTGGGTCACTCTCAAGGCATAGAACCCCTGAAGTGCCTTGCACATGGCTGAGCTGGGCTCAATCCCCTGCCCCCGGTATGGTCCCTCTAGTTTGCCAGGAGTGATCCTTGAGTGCAGGGAGTGGGGGGAGGAGGAGGAGGAGGAAGGGGGGAGGAGGAGTTGTTGTTTTAGGAAGCCAGAATTAAAGAAATTATTCTATTGGACAGTTAGAAAATTAGGGCAAAAGGGATTTTATAGTACTTTGAAATTTTATTTATTTAAATTTTAGGCCACACCTGGCAATGCTCAGGGCTTACTCCTGGTTCTGAAATCACTCCTAGTGATGCTCAGAGGACCGGATGGGATGCCAGGGATAGAATGATTCAGCCATGTGCAAGGCAAGTGCCTTACCTGCTGTACTATCTCTCCAGCCCCCCCCCTTTTTTGGGGGGGGTCACACCCAGCAATGCACAGGGGTTACTCCTGACTCATGCACTCAGGAATTACTCCTGACGGTGCTTAAGGGACCATATGGGATCCTGGGAATTGAACCCGGGTCGGTGGTCACGTGCAAGGCAAACGCCCTACCCGCTGTGCTAATGCTCCAGCCCTTCCAGACCCTTGACCATACTTTTGAAAAAAGCCTCCAATTTACTCTGTTTGGCCCGACTAAACTTTACCTCCTCAAGGAAAAGAAGTAGAAGGGGGTGGATCAAACCCATGAGCTATCACTGGAGGAAGTGAATGTTTTCTTTGGCGCCATCCCGGATACAAGTTTCAAAACCAACAGTCTTCTTTCCCACTGAGGATTCCGTCCAGCCCCCCCTCCACTTGGCGTCTCTGTGCTTTGATAAGAGGAGTCTGGTGAGAAGACAAACCAGCCCCGTTCCTCTAAAAGAGGAACAGAGATGTCTTCGCAATAGAGATGATTGGGAGTTTAAAAATTCACTTGAAAGGACTTGGCTACTCGCCACCCTTTCTTTTGCACAGTGACAACAAGCGACGGAGGTGCTTTCTGGAGACGCCACATTTCTCTAAATCGCTTCAGATACAAATTTTGGCTTCAGCTTCTCGGGGTGCAAACAACAAGCGTCACCTCGGTGTTCACTGCACTGTGTGCGGGCGGGGGCTGGTTTCGTCTGTCCTGAGAGTGGGGAGAGAGGCAGGAGAGGGAGAGAGGCGGCAATGGGGGTGCCCGTGTGCGGTCCTTGGCACAGCGAGAGCATGTAGCAAGCCAAGTCTGGCCACGAGCTTTGGGGGCACGTACCAGCCCGGAACAACCTGTCAAGCAAGGCCACCCCGGGAAGGTCTGCCCGCCCCCGCCAGGGCCGCACACGAGCTGCCCAGCAGGCACGGGTCGCTTCTGGGGCTCCGGCTTCCTCACACAGGAGAAAGAGAGGAACCTCTTACTCAAGGCGGCTGTCGTGGCGAAACAGAAAATGTCACGGACACGTTTGCCTAATGCCCGGCTGCGTAGATCCAGGGCTGTCCTTGCGGGGGACCCAACTTCTCTTCCTTCCCCTGACCCTGGGCTACCAAGTCCAACACGCGGGTTACCCCGTCACTCCAGCCTCAGGACACTCCAGGACCAGGAGGTGACCTCCACTCCATCACGCAAGCAGATAAGACAAGCTCGCTGGGCCAGCAGATGGTTTCTCCCTGCCTCGGTCGTCACAAATTCCAACCCGAGGCAAGCGGGTGTACGTCTCGGGGGTTCAGAGGGTACACTGCCTGAGAGGGTCCCCCCTGGGGATGACTGGAGGGTCCTCGCTTTCAGATCAGGGCTCATCTGACTTCCTCGGCAAGGACAGTGTGGTAACAAGGGGCACAGTGACCGAGAAATGGAGGATTCCGTTTGGCAGTGGGCTGTTCAAGGTCCCCCACACCCCCAGCACTGCACAGGACGATCCTGCAAGCACCGCCGGAAGTGGTCCCGGAGCACTGAGCCAGGGGTCAGCCCTGAGCACTGCCAGGTGTACACCCTCCCCGCCCCTCTGCCACCACACAGGATGAAAGTCTGCCTTGACCAGATGCAGCTTGCGTTTATTTCACCAAGCAGGCCTTCCCCTCGCCTCGTGACCTTCCACGCAACTACAGGATGGGGGCCACCTGCAGCAGCCGTGTCTCGCTGCGTATCCCCTCGCTGAGGTCCCACGTGACACCTCCACTTGCAGAAAGTCCCCTCACCTGTGCCTACTCCCCTCCCCGTCCCCAAGCCCCAGGAGGGCCGGGGGGAGCCTGTATGCCTCTTCGCATCCACAGCGTCCCGGGGACGGACGGGGACACGATCCCTCGGAGATCCCCAACACTGGCGATGGGAATCCTCCCGCATTACTGAATCGGTGCTTTCTGAGCCCCAACAGGAAACAGAACATTCCAACCGGCAGACGGAGAACACTCGGTGATACTCGGGTTCTCTGGGAGGCCATCATGTGGACCGGCTCCGTCAGAAAGCCCATCTTCTGATCGCTGACAACACAGGGAGAGCATCCAGTGCTCGAACTGAAATGGGGGGTGCGGTGCCGGCCCCCGGAAGTCCTGCTGAAACTCCTCTGGGCTCAGGCGCTCAGGTTCTCGTCCTCGGGCAGTTGAGACTGAAGGGGGGGGGGCGGCGAAACTTGCCTTGAAGAAGGCACCAGAGCCATGGTGCAGTGGGCAGGGCACTCGCCTTGCATGCGGCCAACCTGGGTTCAATCCCGGGCCACCAGAAGGTGTGACACCCCTCCCCCCAACCCCGGAAAAAAAAGAAAGAAAGAAACCTGATCTGAAGGAAGGAAGGAAGGAAGGAAGGAAGGAAGGAAGGAAGGAAGGAAGGGGGAAGGGGCCACATGGTCTCCTTAAGGATGCTCAAGCCAGGTGAAATACCTCTTTCTACATTGCCTTAACCAGGGAATGAGTGACCTGCAGGATGGTCAGATAAGCATTTGGGGAGGGGCAGAAAGTCTGAGAGCATGATTTCCGGCATAGCCTGGGTGCGGATCTGGAGTCCGTGCTCAGGAGTTTTCCTTTGGGGTCAATCTCTCGTTAACCTCACCCACCTATTCATTTCCCTCCTATCCCTAGATTACCATATCACTTCACACACAAAAAGCAAAAAAAAAAATTAAAAATAATCATAAAAAAAGAAACAATAACTGTCCCAGGCAAAGAACTAATATACCCTGTGGCCCACCTGCTCTGCCCTTTACAGACCCTGAATTCATCACAGACAGACAGACAGACAGACAGACAGACAGACAGAGAAGGGTCTGAGGCACCCCTCCTTCCTTTTGTCATAAAGGACAATAACCACTGGGGACCCAAGGTCCCCGGCTGGCCCCGGGCAGCCTTCATGCTAAGCCCAGGGACAGTCTTCCTTCTCATCTTCAGGAGGAAACAAAAACAAGGTCCTGACCTGAGCTGTCTGGAATGCTCCTTTCCTAGCTCACATGTCTGGTAAACTCCTACTCACTCCTCAAGGCTCAGATCGGGTATCACCTCCTCAGGGAAACCTTCCGTGCCACCCCCAGCCCTGGGCATGACCACGGGCATGTCCTGTTCAGGACCGACAGGATTTCCCGGCTGCTGAACTTGAGTATGGGCCGGGGGTGGGGAGGAAGGAGGCAGAACAGTCTTCCACAGTGGGATCAGGAATAACCTAGGGGAGACCCCTCTGGGAACTTCACAAGAACGCATGTACCCAGAACCAGGGGCCCCAAATCTAGAGAATCTCCCCCTTTCTGATGGGGGAGGGGAGAGCACATTCTTGCTTGGTGCTCAGGGATCACTCCTGGCATGGCTTGGGGGAGGGGTGGCAGATGGGGTGCCGGGGATTGAACCCAGGGAGGCTGTGTGCAAGGGGAGCACCCTCCCCACTGTACTTGGGCTCCAGCCCCAGAACCTCCAACATAACAAGCCCTGCTCACAGGTGATCCGCACGCATTCTGAAGGCGGTCACACAGAGTGGGCACAGGGGCCCAACTTCTGAGTGCATCTCTGTGCCGGGCCACAACATTCACTCCAAGTCTCCGGGCGGGAGACGGCATTGTCCACAGAGGAAAATGCCAAGGGAGACGAGCCGTGTCTTGGCTGTGACCTGGCCCGACCAGAATCCAGACACACCTCAAGGAAGAGGGAAGCCAGGCTTGGGAGTCGGGAGACCCCAGATAAAAAACAAACAGGCTTCCATCACCCCTTCCCTCCTTAACTGAGCACTTCAGGCTCTCTCGGCTTCATGCCTCACACGCCACTCCAGAAACAGGATCACACCACCGCACGGATTAAGAGGGAAGAAGCATATGAAAGTATACGCACGTTAAGCATATTAAAATTCATACTTTCAGGGCCAGAGTGATAGTACAGCAGGCAGAGCGTTTGCTTTGCACACCCGCTGACCCGGGTTCAATCCCCGGCAACCCATATGGTCCCCTGCGCACCACCAGGAGTAATTCCTGAGAGCAGAGCCAGGAGTAACGCCCGAGCAATGCTGGTTATAACCCCAAAACAAAACGAAACAATAGTATTTGAGTTTTGTTCTCTGAAACAGAACTACCGGGCTAACGAGACAATACAGTGATGGGCTTTTGCCTTCCATGCGGCTGACTGCGTTTAGATCCCTGTCACTGCATATGGTCTGAGCACAGAGCCAGGAGTAAACCCTGCACAAAGCCAGGTGTATTCAAAAAAAGAAAGAAAACAAAACAGAATTACCAACATCTTCCCCCTTCGACTCCCACGGAGTGGGGGGTGGAACCAAGCCTCACACATACAAGGCAAGGACTCTACCTCCGAGCCACGCCCCCGCCCCTCAACAAGTCATCTTTAGAAGGGTGACTTCAATGTAGCTCCAAACAGAGAATGCAGTTACTCTGTCAGACACAGAAATGCTCGAAATATACAGAAGTAGGTAACCAATACCATTCAAGATTTTTACAGGCCAAGTTTGATTGTGTGTTTTGGGTCTGCACTCAGGAATTACTCCTGGCAGGGTTGGGGGGACCATACGGGGTGCCAAGGATGAAACCCAGGTCAGCTGCATGCAACGCAATGCCCTACCCACTGTACTATCTCTCTGGCCCCCATGGGCAAGGTTTAAACCAGTGACGCCAAGGGCAGGAAGGACCTTCAAGAGGTCCTCTGGCTCTGGCGTTCGACAGTTCTGCGGCCTGCACCCACGCCAGAGATGAATCTGACTCTCTGCCCCGGTTACCGTCTGGTCCACACCCCTCACCCACACATGCAGGAGCACGGGGAAGACCTGGGGGCTCCTGGAGGCTGTCAGGTGATGCCGACCAGAGGGAAAGCTCCTGAAGCTCTGCCCCTAGCCAAGATTCAGCGGGTGCTGGTCCTCAGTGCCCCTCCCTGGGTACGGATCCTTCCCTTCTGACCTCCCTAGTGTGTGAGAGGGTTAGCCCGTGGGGTTGAGAAGTGGCCGCCTCCCGACTCCAGACAGGGCACAACGGGGTCACAGGCCAGGCGCCAGCACTCCTGTTCCACACCCTCCGCCCTGCAGGGGGCACTTCAAGGTTCCTGCAAACCCCCCCCCCCGCCCCGTGCCCCCCGAACCCCCCTCCCCCACAGCAGCTCATCCTTAGCAATGAGCAACCAAAAATTTCCCCACCACCCCATCTGAGCACTGCCAGGAGTGAGCCCTGAACACGGAGATAGGAGTAAGTCCTGAACATAGCCTAGTGTGGCTCAAAAACCAAAATAATAATAATAATAAAAACAAACACTGTCCTCCCACTGTTCATCGATTTGCTCAGTAACACCTCCATTTTGAGACTTGTTGTTACTGTGTTTGGCATATTGAATACATCACAGGTAGCTTACCAGCTTTGCCATGCGGGCGAGATACTCTCAGTAGCTTGCTGGGCTCTCTGAGAGGGGCGGAGGAATCGAACCCGGCTCGGCCGGGCTGGCTGCATGCAAGGCAAACGCCTCACTGCTGTGCTATAGCTCCAGTCCAATAATAATAATCATAAATAAAATGGCAGTCTCCCCTCAACACTTCCTCACGGTCAGCAACGGCACCATTAATAGTGGACACTATTACTGTGAACTGCTCCCAACCCCTCTGTATGGAGGAGGGCGGCTCCGAGCAAGACAAGGGCGTGAGCCACCCCCGCTGGGGTTATGGGAACTCAGGCCTCTGCTCCTCCCGCTCATAAGGGGGATGTGTGTGAGGGAGAGTGTGAGTGCCCCAACCCCACCCAGCGCTGCTGACCTCGCAGGCGCTGCTGCCTCTGTCCTGCTTCCAACGCTCAGAACCTTCGCCAGGGCCCGGTCTGCCCAGGTCAGAAGATCAAAGATTCCTGAGGAAGGCAGATGTGCTCAGATGGGGTCCCATTCTCTGTCTCTGTCTATCTCTGTGTCTCTGTCTGCCTGTCTCTATCTGTCTCTGGGTCTCTGTATGTCTCTGTCTCTGTCTGCCTGTCTCGGTATCTCTGTCTCTGTGTCTGTCTCTGTCTCTCTCGCTACATTAGTGGGACACTGAAGATTAAGGCCAACGGCAGGGGAAGGGGGACGATCGCTTTATTAGCCAGAACTTCTTCCTGACCGATTCCCTTTACTCAGGGCCTTCCTGAGCCAGCAGACCCAAGCCCTGGGCCACGGCTTGACCAGCGCTCCTGCTTTGATCCCTGAGGCTGTTCCTCACCCCGGCTTGGGCAGCTGAGAGTGTGGTGTGGCCAGCTGGCCAGGCCTGTCGTCCCCACCCCCTCCGACAGCCGCCAGTGGTGACAGTCCCACATTCTGATAGAGACTCTCAGACTATAGGGGGCGGCGGGGCCTGCTCTCTGGAGCCCTGGAACAAATGGTCGGCCGCCCACAGCCCCCGCAGTTGGTCCTTGGTGCGACCACGCTCGTTCCCGTTTCGAAAACGAACTTAGTTTCAGGCCTCCAACACCGCCCCTCAGCCCCTGGGTCCCCGCCAGGAAAGTCAGACCGAGGCTCCCCACCCCCCAGCCCTCTAAGGCAGCCCACAGGTCCCAGAGGCACCCCCGGGGGTGGGGTGGGGTGGGGGGGCCGTGAGAGGGTCCACCCTTCCGCAGGGAAAACCCCACTGCACCCTCCAATCTCTTCAGAACCAGAGAACCGGGGAAGAAAATTCCTGTAGACCAGCTGAATCCAGAGAGGGAAGAAAGGAAGGAATGGGGGTTGGGGATAAGAATCCCACCACTCCCTCCCCTCCCCCTCTCCCCTCCCCCTCTCCCCTCCCCCCTCCACTGCTCCTTCCGGCCTTCCCAGGTCTCCTTAGGAGGGCACAGGCCCCCTCGGGCCCCTCCAGGCCGCACAAGGATGGAGGGGGAGCAATCCTGTGATCCAGAAAGGAAAGAGCAACTGGCCGAGCAGAAGGGAGGCTCGAAGGGAGGCGAGCCGTTTCTTCAGAGGCGCCAGCCGGTGGCAGCTGCACTCTTTGCCCGGAGTCCCTCCACCCCAAGCAGGCTCCTGCCCTTCAGCCCTCCCGAGCCCCCGGCCCATTACCTGTCTCAGCCCCCAGAGGAAAGGCATGGTGCAAGAGCATCATCCACGGGACACACGCTGGAACAAAGGACTCTGAAAAGTTAAGGTCTGGGAAGGCGCCTCTCCCCCCCACCGCGAGGCCCCGGGCCCCCGGCCTCCCTGGCAAAGAAGAGAAAGTAAACAGAGTCCGGGCCCCAGCCGGCGCACTCACTCACTCCCGCCCGCCCTCCCTCCGCTCGCCTCTCGACTCCCCCTGCCTGGCTCCCTCCCTCCGCCAGGCTCTGACCCACCCCCACCTTCCCATGACATATCTCAGACGCAGCAAAACCCCAAGCTGTCTGCCAAGGGGGAAATGACATCAGTTCAGGCTCGGCAGGAAAAAAAAAAACTCCAGACAGCTGCTGTGGAAGACAGAGGAGGATGGACTGCGAGCCCAGAGAGGGCCAGCCCTGCGGGGAGGGCAGGGGGCCACTCCGCCCCGGAACGTGCATAAATCAAGCCCTCCTCGGCTGAAAGCTGAAAGGAGCGGCCTCTGAATGTGGGCTGGACGCGCCCCATTGTTTCTAAGCCCTGGGAAAGAAAATCAGACCCCTGGTCCATCCATTTCAGAGCAGAGCCTCGTCTCCCCGGCCAGAGTCCCAGCTCAACACACAGCCGTGCATGAAGGGGGCTCTCCCAACGTTTCCCTGGTGCGGGTGTTGAAGGCAGTTGTGAGGGAGATCTCAGACACTGACCTGGGGTGGTGGGGGGGGGGGGGGAGCGGGGAACACAGATTCAGTTCAATAGTCAAGTTTCTGTTTCATAAACAAGCTGTGCGTGTACAGGTGCCAACATCTTTCCTCACTTGTCTTAGAAAAGGTACAAGCGCACACCCCTCCCCACCCCGCCTCCAAGTGGCCGGCAGAGCAGATAGTCTATATTTAAACTCTCCCTAGCTCAGTCTCTTCCTTAGGAGTAGCTTACGGAGAAAAAGACTCTCTCTAGTCACAAGCTCAACCCTGAGCAGCCAACGCCCTGGGACTCTCCGGGAAACCAGCCCGCACCCCCCACCTGGCCACCCTTCCCTTCCCTGAAGATCAGGTCACTGTCCCACTCCCTGGCCCTAAACCCGTTACCCTCCTGAGACACTTGCAAAGGACAGAGAAGACTCCTTAAAGGGGGAGTCATCTTCAGAGGGAATGTGAAAATCCAGAGTGCCTCCGCCCTCCCCCACTTCAGTTTTTGAGTCATACATGGCTGTGTACAGGGCTTACTCCTGGCTTTGTGCTCAGGGATCACTCCTGGCGGGCTTGGGGAATCATGTCAGGTTGCGGGGATCAAACCCAGGTTGACCACATGCCGAGCCAAGCACCCTGCCCCGCTGTATTCTCTCCAGCCCCCAGAGTTCTTTTCTGTTAACTTCTTAGACCACAGGTAAAGGTGACTTGCCATGTCTTTTAAAACAAGCACGATTTTCTGTCGGCCATCAGTGATCGACACAGTGAAGGCCTCCGGGCGTGTGGCACGGGGCTTGGCAGGACCCAGGAAAGTCAGAAATGACTCTTGCAAATGAATACCAATCACCCCTATAAATTAGCTCTAAACTAGCAGGACCAACACTCACAGCAGGTACCAGTCCGTCCCAATCTGCAGCAGTGGGGGGGCGGGGGGGCCGCACACGTGCGCGCACAGACACAGTGTACTTCTGCAGACCTCTCTCCCTGCCGGTCAAGGTCACAGCAACTTTCCTGACAAGGAAATGATTGGGCCGAGCCTGCTGAGCCTCTTCCTCAAAAAAGAAAAGAATGCAAAAAAAAAAAAAAAAAAAAGCTTCACAGCTAGGGGAAAGAGAAAAAACAGACACCATTCTGCCCTCAGATTCTCCAGACACACAGTCTTATCTACTCCAGGCCTGACTACCACTTCACCAACAGGCCACCGTGCCAGGCAGGCAGGTGGAACGGCAAGGCAAGCCCAGGGCAGAGCAAAGAGGCAGCTTTCAACACCTTCCTCTCATTGCCTCGGTGCCCTGGTAATTACCGGCTACCCCAGAATCCATGCAAGAACGACTGACACCGGAGAGCCAATGAGATGGAGAGGTGTCCCCGGCCTCCTCAGCCCGGCCCAGGGCACTCTGGCCTCCGTAGAGCCGCTGCGTCCCCCTGCCCGGAGCTCCTATAGGCAGGCCTCTAGGTGCCGGGAAAAGCCCTGCTCCCAGGGATTGAGGGCACCGGCCCATTTCTCACCAAAATCTCTAACCAACAGTTATCTAAGTCAGTGCAACTGCCACAAAAGTATTCAAAAGTAAATCTGGAGGACTTCAAAAGAGCAAAGCGGAGCCGGAGTGATACTAGAGCACGTTGGGCGCAGAGAGCTAGCTTGCTCACACCTGACCCAGGTTCAATCCCTGGCAACGCATAAGGTCCCCGGAGCCTTCCTTGCCAGGAGTAATTTCTAAGTGCAGAGTCAGGAGTAAGCCAGGAGCATCGCAGGGTAAAGCCCCAAAACCAGGGTGGGGGAAAAAAAAAGCAACAACTGTGTCAAAGGTTTCAGGGTCCCAACCACCATGACACCCTTTAGGGGAGCCTCCCAGGACAGAATTTCTAACTCATGTCCACTGCTCTGTCTTTGGTTTTGTGGGTTTGGTTTTAAATTGGGCTTGTTTTGTTTTGGGGCCACACTTAGCTGTGCTCAGGTCCTACTGCAGGTTCTGCACTCAGAAATCATTCCCAGGGGGTTTCAGGGGACCATATGGGGTAGTGAAGATGGAACTTGGGTCACAGACACCTAACGTCTTATTGCTCCAGCCCTGCACTTCGTCTTCTAATGAGATGAGAAAGCCCCATGTAGGAGGCAGCACTAAAGCCGGAAGTAACGGAGCAAGATCACGGACCCTCACAAAGTGAGAGCTGACGGTGGCTTCTATATGGTGTCCCACCCCTCGGTCAGTTAATGCTCTTGGAGCACTGAAATTTAGGGTGTGAGCAGAAAAAGAGAACAAATTGGCAAACACAGGCACTCCTAGGAAGGGAAATTCATTTTCTTGCAATGCCCAACAAACATTACTATAACCAAGGGATAAAGTAACTTAGCTTCGGGTGGGATTTAAGAGGTGAGACCATTATTAGCAACTTTTACTTGTCTGAGGAAAAAAAAACGGGGGGGGGGGGGGGAGGAGTGTTCTTTCATGTTAGTGATTCAGGCTCAAATCTGGTAAATCAAATCCTTCTTCAGATCATTTGTCATCTACCTAACAACACACATTTCAATGAATTCATGACAATGAGAGAGAGAGAGAGAGAGAGAGAAGAGACATTCTAAATCAAATAATGCAGGATAATGTCAGAATGTTACAATTTATGACAATAGTCAGTGTCTGACACATGTGATCATTGACCCAGTCACCTCCTTCCCAGCTCAGCCAGTTTCCAACAGTGATGCTGAGCCCCTGGGGAGTCTGATTAACTTACTCTTTAAGAGGACCCCCTGCAGAAGCCTATGTGTTCAAGGCTAGCAGAATTAAAACTTTCACTGACTGATTTAAGAACACTGGGCTCAAGGGCTGGAGAGAGAGTGCAGTGGTTCAGGCATTTACCTTGCATGCACCCAACCTGGGTACGCCCCCCCAGCACCACATGTGGTCAGTCGTCCAAGCCCCACCAAGAGTGATCTCTGGGCACAAAACCAGGAGTAAGTCTTGAGCACCGGTGGGTGTGGCCCCAAAGTAAAAAAGCAAAACAAAGCGCCACTCCCCCGGCCGCCCCCCCCCCCCCCCGCAAAAAAAAAAAAAGTTAAGCCCAGGAGATGGCTTGAAGGATGGAGCGCATGCTCTGCATGTGGGAGACCTAGGTTCAAACCCCAGCACCACACGGTCCGTCAAGCACCGCAGCAGGAGGAGGTCCGGAGCACCACATGGTGTGGTCCCAAACCCAAAAGGAAATCAAAAGAGAGTCTCGGGGCTGGAGCAATAGCACAGCGGGTAGGGTGTTTGCCTTGCACATGGCCGACCCGGGTTCAATTCCCAGCATCCCGTATGGTCCCCTGAGCACCGCCAGGGGTAATTCCTGAGCACAGAGCCTGGAGTAACCCCTGTGCATTGCCGGGTGTGACCCAAAAAGCAAAAAAAAAAAAAAAAAAGAGTCTCTGAGCAGGTCGGGGGGGGGGGGGGAAGCACAAGTACTAGCATGTGGAACCCCGCCTGCACGCCCACCCCACCCCCAACACAACTGGGGGTGGTTCTGGTGCTCCCCGACAGTTCTCCTGCCCTCGGCGCTGGGTCCCTGTGACTGCCCCGCAAGAACCTTCCCAAGCACGAGACCGGTCAGGCCGGTTTATGACAGCCGGTTTCATCACTGCCCTCCCCACACCCCCGCCAGGCGCCCAATTTCTCGTCTTTAAATTCTGGCGCAGGCAGAGGGGAGAAGGGAGAGTGTGTCCAGCGCTGACAATGGAACTAGACTGGACAAGGAACGCCACTTGGCCCACTCCTCCCTAAACCCCAGAACGAGCCCGTGCGGTCACTACCATCTCCGTTTCTCAGCTGCAGAAACCGAGGCAACGGGGCAGCGAGTCGGGAGCAGGCTCAAGAGGCCGCTTCCTGCACAGGTGCACATGAGTCAGGGGCTCTCTCACCAGCGGTCCCGGGAGGGCGAAACCCAGGGCCGAGGACCGGCTGGAAACCCGAGGAGACAGGCCTGAGGCCGGCCTGTGCTCTGCAACCATGTTCCTGAGGCGGCCACTTGAGCTTGCACGTGACCGGGGCATTCCAGAGTGTGGCCAGGGCCTCGGCCCAGGACGCCTGTGCTGACCCACGGAGGAGCCGCAGCTGTCCTGGGCAGACGTCCTGGGAAAGCCCCACAGCTCTCGTCCGTTCCCAGCACTCCGAGGTGCCCCACCCCCCGACACACACACACACCCTACACCACACAACGGGACCCCAGGCCTGGGACCTCGGGGATCCGGTCAGCACGCCTTCAGCCTCTAGCCATGCAGTCAGCCCGGCAGCAAGCAAGGAACCTGAAGAAAGAGAGTCTTGTCAGAACACAACAGCACCGCCAGGCCTGCCACCGAAGAGATCCTTGAGCGAGCAAAAATGGCCATTTTTTCTCTCCAGGAGCTGTGGGTAGAGGCGGCAAGGCTGACGCAGAACATCTGTGTGGTTCTGGCCCTCAAGTCTTGTCAGGTCAGGCCGCGGCACGAGTAAGTCCTGCAGAGTGCTGACTTTCACAGAGCAGCCAGACACGAGTGGGTCCCGATTCCCTGCCCGCCGCCCCCCCACAACCCAAGGGAGCACTACAGAAAGAGTCAACCGGAAGCTTCACACCACAAACGTGGGGCTGGACAATCGAGGGACCCTGAGGTCTTCCTTGCCACCAGCACCTGCAGACCTGGGGAAGGAGCCCCCGGCACCCCAGATGGTCTCCTGTGCCCACCAGGAGTGATCCCTGAGTGCAGGGCCAGGAGTACGGCCTGAGCACAGCCAATTGTGGACCAAAATCAAAAAAAGTTTCAATGAGGTCAGTTTCACTGGGAGCCCCGGAGGAGCGGGTGCTATTACCATCCAGGGAGAGAGTTTATTCTTTTACAGGAACATCCAAGGCACTCTTTTTCCCCTTTCCCTTTTATTCTGGGGGTGGGGGGTGGGGGGGATACGGGGAGGGCCTCCCAAGAGTGCTCAGGAGGTAGATCTGGGGGCCCCGTTGGTGATCTTTGGCCAGCTGGGCTGGCAGTTCAATGCAAGGGCTTGAGGACACCGCCTTTGGGTGCCAGAGACCACACGGGCTCTCCTGGCAGAGATCAAGGTCTCCAGGGCTGCCCCCGGTGATGCCTGGGGGAAACCAGGGTCAGCCACGTGCAAGATATGCACCTTAACTCCTGTACCCTTCCGCTTACTCTCCTAGCCCCGCACATTCATAGCCCCGCACAGTCATCTAAAGCAGTATTTCTCCACTGAGGCCAGATGTACTCCCTGCCCCAATGTACCCCCAGAATACCCCGAGGGGGTCATGATGAAGATCACATGGAGGGTGGATATGGAGAATACTGGACTAAGGCCTACTGGACAAGGAGGACCACAGGGAGGAAACGAGGTCTGAAGGAAACCATGGGGAAAAGAATACCAGCAATTCAGGAGACAAGAGCCCGCACTTCCGGCCCAAGCATCAGTACAGTGGGTAGGGCGCTTGGGTTGTACGCGGCTGACCCAGGTTCAATCCCCAGCACCACAAAGTCTTCTGAGCCTACCCTGAACATACCCAAAAAGAGAGAGAGAGGAAAAAAAAAGAAGAAAGAACCTGCATTTCTGTGGCCCTCGCAGCAGCAAGCACTGGTTTGCATAAAGGGGCCTTAATCAGAGACCCCAGGATACAGAAGACGGCAAATATGAAGACAAAGCAATCCAACCCCCCACATGAAAGTTGGTGACACTCCCCTGGCCACAGAAAAGAAGCCCCAGAAATGACTAAGAGACCAGGAAGGCTGAGCTCAAGTCAGAGGGAATATGAGGAAACCCTTCCAAATCCTCAGCCGGGGAATTTAAAGCACCTCAGGAAGCTCAGAAGCAAAAGTGCCTTCCTCCGAGCTGAGCCGGGCCCTGCCAGAAAGCCCCTTGGTCACGGTTTTTCACTTAGGGGCTCTGGGGTGAATCTGTGCTGAGTTTGGTTTCCCTCTCCTCCCAGCCCCCCCCCCCCAGAAAATTCCATTAGCAACACCTTGAAGATGCTTTTCTTCTCCCCCACCCCCCACCCCCGTTTTTATCCCTTTGCACAAAGGATTGTGAAACCTAATAGGGTCTCATTGGAAACATAGCTCCTGGCACCCAGCCGTCCCCCCCATTTACAGGATCTTACGTAAGTCACCAATTATCTCCCCCTCCCGAGGCTATTCCATGACCCTCCATTCCACATCTAAGATTTCATGGTCTAAGGCACCGGGCAGACAGCCCTAAGACAATTCATCCTAGTCCCTGAAACAGCTCAGTTGGGAGAGCGAAGACAATTTGTCCTGGCTGGAGGTGACCCGGAGGGCTGGAGCACACGCTGTACATGAAGGAAGCCCGGATTCACTCCCCGAAAGGCACGCTCCCCCTAGCACCCCAATACCGCATGGTCCCCCAGCACCGCCAGGACGACCCGTTGCGCAAGTGGGGAGTAACCCCTGGGCACTGCCCCAGGAGTCAAACAAGCAGGGAAACAAAACCAAAAACAGATCATTTATCCTTCCCATAAACTGCAAGGACTAGGAAAACTTCTGGATTACGCATGACCACAGTCCAAGCAAAATGGCAACGGCAACGAAAGGTGGTGAAACTGGAAAGGGTTTCCTGTTTTTGTTTTGTTTTGGCCCCCCCCCCCCCCCACACACACACACACGCGCACACTACTCATGGCTCTGCACTCAGTAATCACCCCTGGGGGATGCTATGGGTTGCTGGGGATTGAACCCGGGTTGGTCTCCTGCAGGGCCAGAGCCTCCCCGCCGTACGCTTGCCCCAGCCACGAAACGGGACAAGACTTCACAGCACTGCTGGCCCTTTGGTCATTAGGACGCCCGACCGCAGGCCACGAAGAGTACGACAACCCAGAGAGAGAACAGAAAGTGTGCTAGCACTCCGACCAAGAGGGGCCAAGTCAGCGGGTAAGCAAAGCCGAAGTGGGCAGACGCGACGTTCGGGGCCTGGGCTCCAAGGGATGAGCTGGACATACCTTTGAGAAAGGGTTCCTCCTCCGGGGCAAAAACAGGCACAGCAAGCACAAGCCAAGGGCCTCCCCCGGAGACAGAACAACTTAACACCCATTGTCCTGACTCTTCGCTTTGCCCCAGATGTAGCTCTGGACAAGATGCGACCAGTCTGAGCCATCCGGTCCCTTTGCCTCAGCAAATGGCATGGTCTGTGCGTGGGGCGCCCCGGGACACGGCCGGCCCCTCTGCCGGGCAGGCACACTGAAGGTCAGAGAACATGCTATGACCTAGGACTCACGTTTCCTGATGGAAAGGACAGAGGTGTCCCAGAGAGATTTCCCCCATGGACCGTCCCTTCGGCACTGCAATTTGTACCCATTAAGCCACATCCAGATGTGAGCCACAGGGCGAGATCTCTAGCATCAGGCGCCAGCCAGATGCTGCCAGGCCCAGACTCTCCACTGTGCTACTGGCCACGAGCCTCATCCCCAGACCTGGGGCCAGTTGCTTAACCTCTCTGAGTCTTGGACTTAGTCTTTATTCTTTCCAGGCTTGGGGGCGCTATACTCAGGAGGGCTGAGGGTACAGGGAACTATCCCAGTTTGCAGGGTTTGCCATTATTCCTTCTTTTTTTTTTGCTTTTTGGGTCACTCCCGGCGATGCTCAGGGGTTACTCCTGGCTCTGTGCTCAGGGGACCATAGGGGATGCCAGGGATTGAACCTGGGTCGGCTACATTTGGGGCAAATGCCCTCCCGGCTGTACTATCGCTCCGGCCTCCCAGGTCTTGCCAAAGATGACACTCAAACCCAGGGCTCCCCCATGTCAATCACAGCTGCACCCTTTAAGCCTCTCCCCTGGCCAGGATATTACTTTTTCTTTTTAAAGATTTCTCCTGTTCTTTTTTCGTTTGTTTGTTTCTGAGGGTCACACCAGGCAGTGCTTTAGGACTTACTCTGGGCTCCAGCTGCACCCTTTAAGCCTCTCCCCTGGCCAGGATATTACTTTTTCTTTTTAAAGATTTCTCCTGTTCTTTTTTCGTTTGTTTGTTTCTGAGGGTCACACCAGGCAGTGCTTTAGGACTTACTCTGGGCTCTGCATAGTGATGCCAGGGATCAAACCCGGGTTGGCCACATGGAAGGCAAGCACCCTGCCCACTGAACTATCTCTCCTATCTCTCAAACCCCTTAAAGTTATTTTTTTAGTTTAAAATTGTTTAGGTCACATTTGGGCTGGAGCGATAGCACAGCGGGTAGGGCGCTTGCCTTGCACATAGCCAACCCGGGCCGACCCCGGTTCAATTCCTCCGCCCCTCTCAGAAAGCCCGGCAAGCTACCGAGAGTATTGCACGAGCACGGCAAAGCCTGGCAAGCTACCCGGGGCATATTCAATATGCCAAAAACAGTAACAAGTCTCACAATGGAGACGCTACTGGTACCCGCTAGAGCAAATCGATGAACAGGAGGACAGTGCTACAATGCGACAGAGCTAGGTCACCCTTGGATGTGCTCAGGGGACCACATGTGGTACAAGGCGTTGAACCTGGGCCCACCACATGTAAGGAAATGCTGTCTCTTCAGCACTCTCTCTCCAGCCCCTCCAGGCTCACGACTTATCGGCATTGCCCAGAGACTGCTCCAAGGCAGGCATTTCTGATAAGGGTCAGGCCGCCTCTGCCCTACAGTTCATCTGCCCATCAGTCCCCCAAGCCAAAAACCTGCTCTAGGGTTCAAGCGTTTTTCCACAGCATCCTTCTTCCCAGCGGCTTTCAGCCTCCAGATCCTACGTCCCATGTTCTCCCTCGATGGCACTGCCCGTCAGCTGTAAAAACCCCAATACTGTACCTTGAGGGCGCGCATAGCCAGCCAGGCATGGGACGGGGACACACAGCTGACACTCCCGGAGAGCTGAACGGAGAAAATCCACTGACCGGGCCTCCTCATTTTCCCAGGTTTCTCTGAACATTTGTGCAATCTCAGATAAGAGCAGGATTTTTCCAAAATTTCTCCCTATGCTAGAAATCGAGGGCAAAAGTCATAAGTTAATCTTTCACTTTATACACTGGGCAGAGGTTGGAAATAGATTATGTGTCACACAAAATGACAAACGTTCTAAGGGAAGGAAGAAAAGAGTTTGCCACGGGTCACTTGATGAGAATTAATTGTGAAGATTGAAGAATTATTTCACAATTTGCTTCATTTTCTTTCTCTTTTTTTCACTTGTCTCTGTTTGGGGGCCGCTCCCTGGCAGCTCTCAGGGCTAACCCCAGCTCTGTGCATCGCTCCCGGCCGTGCCCCGGAACTCAGAGAACCAGACCTGGGCCTGGGCCTCCCAGCCAATCCACCGAGCTATCTCTCCGACCCTTGCTTAATTTTTTTAATAATACCACTAATCACTTCCAATCAAAATACTCATATTCTCCATAGCCATGTACACTCCTCGTGTATGTTACTAAGTTGGTTTTTTCCTTTGCAGAAACAATACATTCTCACAAGCAATGTCTTAGCCTGTAACTCTGAGGCGTTACGGCCAGGCTGGGAGACGCTCACAGAGCTGAGACACGCTTTTCACGCAGGAGCTGAAGGTCTGATCCCCAGCACCACACGGTCCTCCAAGTACCACCAGGAGTGGGCACGCAGCACTTTCCTCCTTTCTCCAAAAGGAGAGAGACAAAGAAAGCAAAAGGAGAGAGACAAAGAAAGGCATTGCTGCTGATTTTTTTTTTTTAGGGCATGATAAGGTATGCGGTTTTCTGCTAAGAAACAGAATCCTTTTTCTCTTTTAGAGAGTCTAACAGAACTATTTATGGCTGAAATGATATGAAGTTTGCAAGTGGCTTCAAAATGATGGTGTGCAATTTGCTTCAAAGTGAAAGAAAACTGGGGACAAGTGGAAGTAAAAACGGACAGAGATAAAACAAGGGCAGTCATGAGGATAAGCTACTGAAGCTGACTCAGGGTACACGGGGCTCATTTGTCCAGGCTCTTTACTTCTGTCTGTGCTTCAAGCTTTTCATAAAAAGAAAAAAATGTAAGAGGATTCTATTCTGAATAGTGCTCATTCTTTCTTACTTTATTTTTGGTTCAGGAGTCACACCCAGCGATGCCCAGGGCTTACTCCTGGCTCTACACTCAAGAGCCTATGGTCCCCCTACTCACTGGTCGTGCTAGGGGGGACCATATGGGGTGCTGAGGATTGAACCCAGGTCGGGTCCTGCAAGGCAAGCACACTACGCACTGTACTATCTCTCCAGTCCTCACCCCCCATGCCCATTCTTGACTTAAAATAATATTTAAGTTTTTTAAAGAATTTAGGAATGAGCTGGGAATTTGGCTGAAGAGTAGAGCATTTGTGAGGCTTAAGTTTAAAAGGGAGGGGAGGGGTCAGAGCCGCAGTCCAGCTTGTAGGATATTTTGCCTTGCATGGGGCTGACCGCAGTTGGGTCCCCGGCATCCCATATGGTCCCCCAAGCACCGCCAGGAGTAATTCTTGAGTGCAGAAGCAGGAGTAACCCCAAAGCAACACTGGGTGTGACCCTCAAAAGGCAAAAATATTAAAAAATATTTAAAAAGAGGGAGAAGAGTAAAGGGGAAGGAAAAGGGAAGGGGAAGAAAGGAAAGGAGAATGAAAAATGGAAGGAGAGGGAAGGAGAAGGGAAATAAGGGGAAGGGGCGGACTAAGGAACACCAAAGGCTCAAGCAGCCAAAAGAAACAGAAAAAGTGGAGACTTCAATGAAAAAACTCTCTCTCTCTCTCTCTCTCTCTCTCTCTCTCTCTCTCTAACACACACACACACACACACACACACACACACACAAAGAACTCCACACAGACAGTGAAAAATGAAACAAAACCCGAGATTGAGAATCGCTTCCTAACTGAGAGCTGGGGTGAGGGGTGGGCAGTGTCCTCAGAGGCTGACTGGAAAGCACAGGCACCATCAGTCTCCAGGGCCACACAGGTTTGTTTTGTTCTTATTTTTCCATTTTGGGGCCACACCTGGAAGTGCTCAGGGGCCACTCCCGGCAGGGTTTTGGGGGACTAGCTGGGGTGTCGGGGATCCAACCAGGATAGGCCGGGACAAGGCAAGAGCCCTCCCTACCCCTTGTACTGTGCTTCCAGCCCTGCGACGGAGATTTTTTTGACTGGAGGAACAAACTGCAGAAACGGCTGCTCTGATGAGGCTTCTGGGCAGCACCGCAAGAAGGGAAGTCCTGAGGACAGGGGACGGCACAGTGGAACACCAGAAGCCGAAACAAGTCCAGAAACAAGGCCAGCTGCAGGCCCTCGGCACCACATGGTCTCCAAGCACCCCTGAGTGCGGCCTTCAAAGTCCCCGGGGAATGCCCAGCACCCCAGGACCCAAAGAGCTGCCATCCTAGGTCCCTTGTGCCAAACCACACCCCTGGTTGGCCATGAATTGCCAGTGGGAACCCAGGCCACCTGAGCACCACTCAAGAGGGTCTCCCAAGTTCTACAAAAAGGTCGACCGCAAGGCAGAGAGAGCACTCAACATTGCTCGTGCTCTGCCAGCAAGAGGCTTCCGGTGTGATCCCCAGTGCTGAATGATTCCCCCGGGCACTCCCAAGGATCACTGAGTATGGCCCCGAAACCAAAGTATAATTAAACAGGTGCACAAAGATCAACCTCTTCCCCAGACCGTGTCTCATTAAACCTCTTTCCCTTCAGCTGGAAAAGGCACGTAAGCAAAAGACCGAACAGAAATTTCCCCCAGAGATCTACTAAACCAGGCTGGGCGCAGGGCTCGGTAACCAAGACTCGTCTTGCAGATGCTCTTCCTTGTCTATGTACAAGGCCCTGATTTCCATCACCTCCAAAACAAACACTGAAAAAAGAACAGTCTGTAAATGCCAATCAGAAGCCAAAAAGATGTTTGAGATCACTAATCATTAGGGAAATGCAAAGCACAGCTACGACTAGGTATTATTTAAATCTTATCAGGATAGGGGGGAAAAAAGACCACAAGGTTGTGGAACTTGGGAAACAACCTCAGACACCGTTAGCAGAGGTACAAAATGGTCCAGTCTTGACAGATCCTCAAAAAGTTCAACAGAGTCACACCACCAGAACATAAGACCAGTCTTTCCCCTGCTAGGTACATAGCCTAGAACAAAAACATCTTTTAAAATTTATATATTTATTTTGCTTTTGGGGTCATGCCCAGCAGAGCTCAGAGGTTATTCCTGGCTCTGCACTCAGGAATTACTCCCGGCGGTGCTCAGGGGACCATATGGGATGCTGGGGATCGAACCTGGGTCGGCTGCTTGCAAGACAAACGCCCTCCCCACTGTTCTATCACTCTGGACCAAGAACAAAAACATTTATCCAATCACAAAACATTAGGAAGATGCAAATCAAAATAAAATGAGATACCATCTCACACCACTGAAACTGACACATGTCAAAAAGAACAAGAACGACCAGTGCTGGCACAGATGTAGAGAGAAAGGGACTCTCATTCACTGCTGGTGGGAATGCCGACTGGTCCAGCCTTTCTGGAAAACATCATGGGCATTCCTTAAAAACCTAGGAGGCTCTTTCGGCCGTGCTCAGTAGCACATGCTGCCATGAACCATGTGATCCATGGGCAGAGGAAGGGCACAGGCTCCATATTCCATGCTCACGTGAAGCATCACAAGGGTGTGTGCCATGGACTTCACTAGGCGCCACAGCTCCATCAAAGGCATCGTGAGGGACGATGTCCACGACCCCAGCCCTGGGGCTCCCCTCACTAAGGTAGTCTTCTGGGACCCGTACCAGTTCAGTAAGCGGACAGAGCTGTTCATCGCTGCCAAGGGCATCCAACTCAATATCGGTACTGTGTTCCCAGTGGGCACCATGCCAGTGGGCACCATCATATGTTACCTAGGGGAAGGCTGGTGACCGAGGCAAGCTGACCCACGCCTTGGGGAACTATGCCACTGTCATCTCTCACAACCCTGAAACCAAGAAGACACGAAGGAGGCCACCCTCAGGCTCCAGGAAGGTCATTTCTTCAGCAGACAGCTGTATGTGGCAAGTGTGGTGGCCAGAGGTGGTGGTACTGACAAGCCCAGACTGATGGCTGGATGTGCTACTGTGGAAGTATATGGCAAAGAGGAACAGTTGGCTCTGTGTGTGTGTGTGTGTGTGTGTGTGAGAGAGAGAGAGAGAGAGAGAGAGAGAGAGTATATGTATGTGTGTGTTTGTGAATGTGTTGTGTGTGGGGGTGAGGGAGGTGTCACCATGAACCGCCCTTCAAAGGTGGTAAACACCAGCATATTGGCAAACCCTCTACCATCCGCAGAGATGCCCCTGCTAGCTGCCAAGTGGGGCTTTTTGCTACCCGCCACACTGGGTCTCTCTGTGTGGGACAAAGAGAAACAGTGGCTGGGAACTTTTACACGAAGTTTGCGCTAAAACATACACACAAACAAACAAACAAACAAAAATCTAGGAATAGAGCTTCCATTTGATCCAGCAACTCCGCTTCTTAGGTTATAACCCAGGGCCCCCGCCAAAAAACGGAGAAAGGACATCTCCACAATAGCCAAAATCTGGAAACAAACCAAGTGTCCAAGAACAGACGACTGGATAAAGAAACGATGGTACATAGACAAACTGGAACATTACTCAGCCATAAGAAGAGATAAAGTCATGCAGTTTGCTGCTCCATGGAGGGACCCGAGGGCATCATGCTGAGTGGCTTAAAGTGGAGGGAGAGGGATAGACAGAGTGATCTCTCTCATCTGCGGGAAATAAGCATAATGGCAGAGTAAGGAACATCCAAAGATACTGGAAACAAAGAACATAAGGCGTGACATTCAGTAGGAAACGTTGTCACTGTGAGGGGCTAGGGATAAGATGGGGCGGAGGAGAGGGGGTCACCAATGATGGAGGAGGAAAGCACGGGGAGGGGGAGAGGCGGTGCTGAGAGGGGGTAGAGTGTTACAGCAACAGCACTGTGAGTCACAAAGCAGAGACTTATTATTTTTTTTGTTAAAAGGCGGCTCTTGTAGAAGCAGACTGGGGGGGTCAAAAAGGGGCGGCGGAGAGAAGTGGACACCGGCGAAGGGATTGGTGTTGAAACATTGTATGTCTGAAACCCAATTATGAATAACTCAGCAATTTCACAGTGACTACATTTTTTTAAAGAAAAAGATACAAAGAAAAAAAAATTTATCCCCACAAAAACTTGTAAGTCAATGGGCAAAGCTGCATTATAACAGCCCAAGGTAGGAAGAACTCAAACATCCATCGCTTAATAAAGAAATAAAACCTGTGCTGTACCCATGCAGTGGAATACTTGAGGAACATGAAAAGAAATAAACCACTGGTGCATGCTTTATGAGAGGGGTTCGGTATGGGGGGGGCATAGAGACAGAGCAGGCTGGGGCGTGGAGGGGGTGACTGCTATACGGTTTCCTAGGTGGGGGTGGGGTGAGGAATATGTTCTGAAGATAGCGGTGAAGATGGCCCAGCCTTGAGAATATTCTAAAAACCACTTAACTGCAATCTAAAAGGGCAGAATTTATGGTACATGAGTTCATCTTTTTTGGGGGGGGGTCGGGCCACACTTAGCAGTGCTCAGGGCTCACTCCTGGTGGTGTGCAGGGACCCTTTGGGATGCCAGGGATGGAACGTGGATTGGCTGTGCACAAGGCAAGATCCTACCTGCTGTACTATGGCTCCAGCCCTTGCAGGAATATTCTCTGTCTCTGTTTGTCTTTGTCTCTGTCTCTGTCTCTGTCTCTCTCTCTCTCTCTCACACACACACACACACACACACACACACACACACACACACAGACTTCCCACACCCAACACACACACCCCATCAGTGGTAACTGATAGAAGAACAGCTAAGTCCATGCCTTGTTATCAGAGCACAAGCACAGAAAAGGCCTCTCCTCTGACTGCCAAGGCTGTTGCCATGGGAAGTGGTTCAAGTGCCTTTGGGACTGGGAGTCAACCAAAAAGTATTCTTAAATTCCTCCACTGCAAACAAATCTTTAAGGGAGGAGGGAAGCCTTCCAGCTTCCCCAAAACTTAAAAGACAGAAGCCCAGAGGCTGCTACTTACCGGTAATTACTCCAGGGAAGGCACTAAGTGCTTCCTAGCATTCACTCAACCTGCCTGATAACCCAATCAAGCAGCTGCTATTAACCCCATTGTACAGATGTGAAAATTGCGCTAATGAACTAGCCTAAAGTCATATGGGGACATTCTGAGCCTAGAGCAAACATTCCTCAATGCCATATCCAAGTATTCCTAGTTCTGGGACTCTCACAGAAGTCACTGGTGGCCACTCAGCAATCACCCAACAGCTGAGGCCACATGCCTGCAGCTCCCAGGAGACCCACATCTGTCCCGCAGTGCCCCCACAGGGGCCTTTTCAGGTACTACAATGCCCTGGGTGACTCTTGCTCCAAGACTAAGGGGGGCAGTGTGCACCCGGGGAGAATGAAAACTTAAGCAGATTAGAGATTCAAGGATCTTGGTGGTTTGGGGAACCGCACCCAGAGGTGTCAGGGCTTACTCCGGGCTCTGTGCTCAGGGATCATTCGGAGTGGGGCTTAAGGGACCACATGTGATGCCAAGGATGCAGTTTTAAACTCTATTCTAGTCCCAAAGTGCTCTAACATTCCAGTTAAGACAAAGTCAAGAATTCATTTCCTCACCCAAACAAACCACTAAGAGGGAAAAAAATATTTATATCTGGTCAGTAAATTGCAGTTTGATTTTGCTGTCATTTCTGAGTTTGATTGGCTTTTAACATAACTAGCTTGAGAGACTACTTTTCTTTAGGTGGAATTTTAGATAAGGAATTATGAGGGAAAAGGCAGCGTGTAGAATTTCAAAAGACATGACTATTTGACCCATGAAAGCCTCTGATCTGCAAGAATGTGGGATAAAACAGTGCGATAACAAGATCCACCTCACTCGATATTTTATTTATTTTTTTGGTTTTTTGGACTACACCCAGCAAAGCTCAGGGGTTACTCCTGGCTCTGCACTCAGGCAATTACTCCTGGTGGTGTTCAGGCACCATATAGGATGCTGGGGATTGAACCCGGGTTGGCCGCATGCAAGGCAAGCACCTTACCCACTGTACTATCCGGCCCTATCACAAACAAATATTCTTACAAAAACTTCCAATCACTTAATGTTTTTTTTTTTGTTAATTGTGTGTATGTGTGTGTGTGTGCGTGTGTGTGTGCGTGTGTGAAGGCTTGAGGAGAAAGTTGTGCAAGTTTCACAGTCAGGAAGTGCAACCTCTGGCCAGTGTGAGCGCCACAAGGACCCCCCTCCCCGCTGCAGCTTTGTGTGCTGGCTAAGAGCGCAAGCCCCAGCGAGCACACACACAAACACAAGGAAAGGAATGCAAACGAAGCTGAGCGGGCGAGCACAGAGCCAAAAGGGCGTGCGACCCTGGCCATAACATCCATGAGGCGGGGAATGGCCCAGAACAACCGGACAGCGGGCAGGGCGCTTGCCTTGCACGCGGCCAACCTGGGTTCAGTCCCAGGCATCCCATATGGTCCTCCAAGCACCATCAAGAGGAATTCCTGAGTACAGAGCCAAGAGCAACAGCGGAGCCTCGCCGGGTAGGGCCCCAAAACAAGGAAGGAGAGAGAGAGAAAGGGAGAGAACTAAAACCAACCAACCAAAAAACCCACCTGAGAGGGTGGATAGATCCTTAGCCTTGGCACACTAAGGACTGCGAAGACCCCAGCGACACGAGACGCACAGCTCATCCGTTTTCCCACGGAAGAGTGTGGAGAGAAGACAACCCAAAGCAAATAAACCAGAGTCCGGGGAACGCAGCTGAGTAAGCGAGCTTATCCTGAAAGCCCGGCCACGCAAGGCTCGGGCCATCTCCAGGCCGGAGAGAGTGACCTGCTCTTTCTCCTGCACAGGGAAGGTCCGGGATCGTCTCAATAGGCTGCAGAACGCTGGAGCGTGAGACTTTGTTTGCGAGCTGCTTACCTCCCCGGAGGCAGTGCCCTGGATTTGCCTGCCTGCCTTTCTTTCCTTCCTTCTTTCTATCTTTCATACTTCCTTCCTTCCTTTCTTTTCTTTGTGGGGAGGGAGGGTCAGGGAAGGTGAAGTAAGCAATTCATGTTATTGAATGCAACTTGACTTAGAGTGAGGGGAAAGAAAAGAGGAATCCGTGGTTTCTCCAGAGTGATCAAAGCAAGCAATGACACACGGAGGCAGGCAAGTGTTCAAGGGAGAACTTGGGCCTAAAGAGCTTTATCTGCACCGCTTTGTGGCATCCACATTCCATGCCAGGGTTTGGGGATTTCTTTTTTTCTATTTCTCTCTCCACCTAGTGAACTGCACAGGCCAGCCGGAGCGTGTGAGACCTGCCACCGTCACTGCCCCCTGGGACTGGGTGACTGTCCGGTGACTGTGGGGCGGGTGCTTCTGCCTGCGAGTGGGGAAGGGGACAAGGAATGAACCCACGTCACTGCACTGCCAAGATCCTATAGTTACCTGAGTGTCAGTCATGACCCTTTTTGGGGGGTGGGGGCTGGGTCACATCTGGCTGTGCTCAGGGTTTGCTCCTGGCTCTGTGCTCAGGGATCACTCCTGGCAATGCTGGGGGGGTGCGGGGAATCATATGTAGTGCCAGGGGTCAGACCAGGGTTGGCAGCATCCAAGGCAGAGCCTGAACCCCTGTCCTATCTCTCTTTCCCTCCAAAGGGCTATTTTTTGAGCATCAAGGGGTGTGCCACGCCCAGAGGTGCTCAGCGTTTGCCGCCCGCTCTGTGCTCAGGGATCACCAGATGGGTGGGCTCGGGGGACCAGATGGGCTCGAACCTGGGTCTGCTGCATGCAAGGCAAGCGCCCCAACTGCTGGACTATTGCTGGGGGGGCCCCCTCAAGCATCTTAACAACTCGCGTAAGGCAGGAGAGGAAGTGCTCTCGGGCCCTCCAGGATCGTGGCTGCGGTCAAGCTTTCACAGGGCAGTTAAATTTTTAATCCAAAACCATCTGAGATGGTGGTTTTCAGCCTTTCTAAGCCTGAGGACTTGCGGTCGAAAACCACTCATCTGAGACACCTACACATCCACAGAGAGCCGGTGGGGCTGGAGAGCGCTCAGAGGGATCCCCGGAATCCATGATCCCCGGAGCACAGAGCCAGGAGTAGCCCCTGTGTACCAACAGCTGTGGCCCAGCCCCTCCCCCCCCACACACAAAAGGGGTCGTTACAAGTGCCCGACACCTACAGAGGAACAGCACCCTGACGCCTGGAAAGGAGAGTCTGGGGGCTACACAGCCACCCCCAGGTCCCACACGGTCTCCCAGGGACCCTGAGAACATCTGGTAGCTACTGCGGCCTGAGCATGTGGGAGAAGAAAAGAGCAACTCGTAGAAATGAGCGCGGGGGTAAGGGCTGGAACGGGAAAGGAAAACGGTCCTAAGAACATGACTCAGTCCCAACTGGCTACGGGACCGGGAAGGACGCGGAGGAAAGAAAGTCTCGGGGCCACCAGGCTCTGCACCAGGCAAAAACAAACACGCTGTTAAAACGAAACCACAAGGGCAAACCGCAGCTAGGGGAAAGAGAGTTCAAGACGAGGTGAAAAAGGGAGGTTCACCTGCCTGCTGAACCACAGACCGAAAAGACTGGCTTTTTTCAGACGGTCGGATGCTGGCTGGAGCCAAAGGCCGATGGAACCCGAAAAAGACCCAGGCTGGAGGGCAGCGCCGGGCGGGCGGGCTGACGGGAAGCAGGGCCCAGGCCGGCCCACGACCGCACTCCACAAGCCGGGTTGGCCACGGTTTTGTTCTGGGGGGTACCCTGGGCATGGAGGGTGGTGAGCGCCCCTGCTGGCTTCCCCTAGGAGATGCCAGGTGTCCTCCCCAGGTTGGGACAGCCAAAAGCGTGCCCAGCCCCAGAACAGTGTTCTGGGGAAGGGGCGCAGACCTGCCTCCAGCTGAGAACCACGACTCGGAACACAGCGGGTACAGCGCTGCCGGGCACATGGTTGGCCGGCTCGGGTCCCCGGCACGACACACGGTGCACTGAGTCCCGTCAGGAGTGACCCCTGAGCACAGAGCCAGCAGAGACTGCTGAGCACTGCCTGGGGGAAGGAAGGAAAGGAGGGAGGGAGAAAGGAAGGGAGGGAGGGAGGAAAGCAGGCAGGCAGGAGGTGTCCTGAATAGTAAGATCACAGGGCCTGGGCCAGAGAGCTAGTACAGCAGGTAGGGCACTTGCCTTGCACATGGCCAACCTGGGTTTCATCCCCTCATCCCCTGAGCACCATGACATATGGTCTCCTGAGCACCGCCAGGAGTGATCCCTGAGAACAGAGCCAGCAAAGAACCCTGAGCACCACCAGATATGGCCCCAAAATTAAAAAAAAAAAAATGGGGGCTGGAGAGATAGCACAGCGGAAGGGCATTTGCCTTGCACACGGCCGACCCAGGTTCAATTCCCAGCATCCCATATGGTTCCCTGAGCACCACCAGGAGTAACTCCTGTGCATCGCCAGGTATGACCCAAAAAGAAAAAAAAAATGTCAGGGACACACCTCAACTCAGACAGAAGGCAGAAGCAAGGGCTTGACTCTCCTTCACTTCCTAATCTGCCATCACACCCTCTGACAGGACACAGAGGCCACCAACTGTAACAAGAGTGCTAATCATCTTCATACTTAGTACCTAATCATCTTAATACTTACTAGCCACTAAACACTTATGAGAATCTGATGTATATTAATTGCCCTTTTACCTTACGGGAAACAGATACATATAGAAGGTAAATACTCCTATTGCTCCCATTTTATAGATGCACACACTGAGGAACAAAGAGCTGCCATGTAAAATGCTCAAGGAGTCTGAGCAGCACCCTTCCCTCGGGCCAGAACCTCACCTAACTGCCCACCCTCACTGCAAGTGGTTGGAACTCAGCCGCTTCAGGTCAGCTGCAAGTCTCTCGTTGATATTTAGCCTAAGTAAAAATCAAACATCCTACCACTTTGGAAAGGCCCTTGTAAGTTTAGACATAGAGTTACCATGTGACCCAGCTTTTGTGTAGGTTGACACAAAAACTTCTGCCCACACGTCCACGGCGTTCTGCATGAGAGCCCCAACAGTCCTCAACTGGTAACACATCAAGAAAATGTGGCATATCCCTACCAATGAGGATGACTAAGTTAGAGAAAACTGCGAAGGGGCCCGGGGCGTGGCTCAATGGCTAAAGGGGCTGCCGGGAAAGCTGGGGTCTCAAGTTCCACCCACAGTGCCACTGCTGGGGGTGAGCCCAGTCCCAGGAGCGCTGCTGCGACATTTACACAGCAAGCAACTCCGGCCACGTGGCAGCCGGGTGCGAGTGCTTCGACCAAAGGGGTGCAGCTCCCAGCAAGAACCCAGGAAGGACGGCCCCTAGTGAGCGGGTACGTGGGCACCAGCACGTCCACAAACAACACAACTCTAAGGACGGCAGAGCCCTGGCAAGCACACATGCAAGCAGATGGCGACAGGGCGACAGGAGTGAGCCCGACCAGTGCCACAACCAAGCGCGCATCACGCCAGTCATGCTGCCAGTGGAAGCAGTGACCACAATCAACAAACAATGGTGGGGTGGATACTGATACACACACTGATAAAATACCTGATAAAATACCTGCTGGTGCTTTATCTAGTGGGGTTTTGTTGGTTTTTTGGTTTGTTTATTTTTCTAGGGGCCACACCTGGCCATGCTCAGGAGCTACTCCTGGTTCTGTGCTTAAGAGTTATTCCCGTCAGTGCCCAGGGGACTATAAATAAAAGATGTCAGGGATCAAACCCTGCTCAGCCGCTCAAGGCAAAGAAATCCCTATCTGCTATGCTATCACTCCAGCTCCTGGTCCTATATCTACTTTTAAAAGTTGAATTTTGGGGCTGGAGAGATAGCACAGCGGGTAGGGCGTTTGCCTTGCACACGGCCGACCCGGGTTCAATTCCCAGCACCCCATATGGTCCCCTGAGCACCGTCAGTAGTAACTCCTGAGTGCAGAACCAGGAGCAAACCCCTGTGCATCGCCAGGTGTGACCCAAAAAGCAAAAAAAAAAAAAAAAAAAAAGTTGAATCTTGGGAGCAAGGAAGAGTGCCCAAGTGGTAAATCACATCCGAGCACAAGTGAGACCCAAAGTTAGGTCCCCAGCACCCACATGGCCCCTGAGAATCACCAATGTGACCCCTGTTTCAAAAAAAAAAAAAAAAAACAGAATTGAGACCAGAGAGATCACATAGAGGTTTAGGCTCTTGCCTCGCACATGGTTAATTCCTTTGTTCCTTGGCACCACCAGGAGGGTTCCCTAAGCACAGAGCCAGGAGTAAGCCTTGAGCACCACTGGGTGTAGCCCAAAACCAAAACCAAAGTATTTAGCAATGAATCTTTTGGCGTGAGTGACAGTACCAGTAAAACCTGACACACAAAAAAATTGAATATTAAAATTTCAGTTCCTGGGCCAGGGAGGCAGCTGGGAAGGTCAGAGTTCATCTTTTGTGAGCAGCAACTGTGAGTTTGGTCCTCACCAAACCCCCCACTACAGGGCACAACCCCAAACACCAAGCCAGGAGTAGCCCTTGAGCACCACTGAGTATAAGAAAAATTAAGATTCTCAGTTATCCCAGATTCTTTTCTTTTTTTTTCTTTTGAAATAAAAGTTTCATGGAAGGAGGATACTAACTCTAAAAAGACGATGGGATTCTTCAGAGAGAGAAAGAAAGAAGACCGAAAGTAAAGGTAATCCATGTGCTACAAGGTACGGGAAACCCCGAGGCAGACTGAGGTAAAGGCACCCACAGTTGGAAGTGGGGGTCCCGAAAGTAGAGTGTCTCTCCTACCCACAATTCTAAGGCCCCAAAGCCACCTGCATCTCAGGGAGGCAAGGGAAATGCCATCCCACTGAGCCAGGCTCTGTACCATTCCCAGCCGGAAGCAGCACATAGGCCCCCACAATGCAGTAGCTGCTGGAATAAGGCCAGTGAAAACCTGAAGTAGATTCTGGACCAGATGACTTTTTCCTTCATTAATGTCTGCAAGGCAAGAATCCACCAGAAGAAACAAAAACCAAGGGCTGGAGCAATAATACAGCAAGCACACAGGGCACTTGCCTTGCATGCGGCCAACCCAGGTTCAATTCCCAGCACTCCAGAAGCTACCCCAGCCCTGCTAGTAATAATACCTAATTACCAGGACCAGGAAAAAGCCTTCAGCACTGGGGCTGAAGTAATAGCACAGTGGGTAGGGCATTTGCCTTGCATGCGGCCAACCCGGGTTCGATTCCCAGCATCCCATATGGTTCCCTGAGCACTGCCAGGAGTAATTCCTGGGTGCAGAGCCAGGAGTAAACCCTGTGCATCGCCAGGTATCACTCAAAAGGGAAAAAAGAAAAAAGAAAAGAAGCCTTCAGCACTGCCAGGTATGACCCAAAAACAAAACAAAAAAAGCAACAAAACAAAAAGATGACCCAGTGACGACCAAATGGACTAAATTATGGTGGCTTCTGTGTCAATCATTATATGGCAAATCCATCCCACAGATTAAAGTTTCCAGCATCACTCTCCCAAGTACTCACCCACAGAAGAGACAACATGATAGGGGGCGGGGGTGGGGGGACAAGGGTGAAGATGAGGAGGATCCTCATTACAACAATCCTTTCTCTGCAGCAATGGAAACCACAGCAGCACGGCTGGTCAATGCTAGCACCCATCCAAATGGAACAAAGTACAAGAGCCACCCTGTCCCAAAATAAGTATCGGGAGAGCCAGAGACACGATAAGCCAACTGCGGGTGATTGGCAAACTGCAATCAGGGCATGACATTGAAGCTCGCCTCCCACGGGTCCTGGCCAGCTCCCAGGCGGGCACGAGGAAGCTTCCCCTCCCATCCTTTCTCCTGCTCTCTGGGTGGGTCTGGTCCCACCACCCACCTGGAAATACACTCCGCTCTCCACCGGGGTGAAGCAGTCCACAGACCCAAGGGCCCCCAACTCCAGCACCGGAAGGAGGGCTCCGAGGGCTGGAGCCCAAAACACCTGAGAGTAGCATCCCCCAGCCCAGCACGGCGGGATAGGATTCCCCCAAACAAAACCAAAGAGTAGAAAAGAAAGTTCCACTGTTTCTAGATCAACTCTCTAGTCATACTTATTTATGAGAACCTGGTAACAGGTTCTTAGAGATACAGAAATCACAGATGCAATGAAAAAGCAACAGTTTGGGGCCAGAGCAATAGTACAGCGGGAGGTCGCAATGTCCTGCATGTGGCTGACTGACTTGGGTTCCCTACCCAGCAACACGTAAGTCCCCCGAACCCGTACCAGGACTGATCCTTGAACACAGAGCCAGGGGTAAGCCCTTAACTCCGCTGTGGCCTCCAAAAAAACAAGCCAAAAATGAAGAAAGGGAAAAAGCAACAGGTCTGCTTTGTCAACATCTATGCTTCTTAGCTCTAATGGTGCTGAGGATGTAGCTTTTCTAATAAAGAACTTCGGCCAGTTTAGAACTTTGAAAGGGAAAGACAAAGAAGCCAAACCAAATCTAAAAATAAAGGACTCCAACCCCGGCAAGGGGTATTTTCCTGGGCCAAACACCAAGCCCCGCGGCTTTCACCTGCGTTTCTAATATACGGAAATAGATTCGTAGGGGGAAAGAGAAGCAATCCCGCAAGTAAATGAATCAACCAGATGGAAGTACCGTCACACAACTGAATGTTATTGAGCCACAAAGAGCAATAAAGTGCTCTGGCACTGAGACCCGTGGATGAACCTCGAAAACATTATGCTCAGGACAAGGAGCCAGACACAAAAGGTCACCTAAGGACGGATTTCATTTATAGGAAAACTCCTGAAGAGGTTAAAGACACAAAACAAACCTAAGGTTGCCAGGCGCTTGAGGTAGGGGCACAGGGAGTAACTGCTGAGTGGGTCCAGATTTTTTAATTAGGGAATGAAAATGTTTTGGAACTAGAGACGGGTGGGGGCGCACAACGGTGGAAATGTACTAACCACCGTTGAAATGTTCGCTTTCACACATTTAATTTGATGCTATGTGCGTTTCCTCTCATTTTTCCAGAGGAAATGGGCAAAACCAGACACCAGCATGAGAAGACGGGCCCCTCATCTGGGGGGGAGGGAGGAAGGTCAGCACTGCTGGCCTCTGCTTTAACTGAGGACTGCACATAGAGTTCAAGTGCAACATGGCACCAATTCTGCAGCCGGGAGTGGCCGGAGAGTGGGCTCCCAGGTGTACCCTTCTGAAAAGACAAGGGAAGGAAATAAAAACAGGAAAGTTCAGGCAAAAGTAAGGGAAGGAGGCGTGGGTTCCCCCCCCCCACAAACTGCACCCCACCCAACTTGGCACCAGGAATCACGCTCCAATTAGGGTTTCGAAATGCCAGCCTGAGCTGGAATCGGCACCAGCAAGCTTCTCTCCGGGGACACAAAAGCCAGCCACCCAGCAAGAAACGCTGGGGAACTCCATTTGCTGCCCATAACTGCCACGAGCACCGCCCTTGCTCAGAAGCCCCGTGCTGGCCCCTCTGGGCATGGGAGAGGCGGGGGAGGGCAAGAGCCAGGAGCAAGGGGGACTCTCCTCCTGGGGGTCGTGCCCCCAACACCACGAACATGAACATCGGGGGGGGGCCACCTCTGAGCAGCCTGAGCTTAGTAGCCCTTCAGCCCTCCTCCCTTGGGACCAGGCCTGCACGCCTGCACACACGCACGCGCGCACGCCCTGCCCCGCAGGCTTGCCCCACCGGGTGGGGGGCCACGAGGGCGCCCCGAGGGCCCCAGCTGGGCACCCCTACCCAGTCCCAGTCGTCCCAGCACCCCCGGCCTAAGTGCTGTCTCCACGGCCCCTCGCTCGCTGGGCAACGTGCTGGTGCCACCTCCCTGACGCCCAAGCCGAAACAGGTGTCCCTCAGCTCCACCCCGGCCCCCTGAGGTCCTGTCCACTGCAGGCGGGAGGGCCCTTCTCGGGACCCTCGGGCGCCAACGCTCCCTCCTTCCACTGCAGCCCGCCAGCGACGCCGTCTCCGGCGGCCTCCAGCCCGACCCCGACGACCACCGGGCCCCCCGGCTGATCCGGACGCTCCCTCCCCTTACCTGCGGGGGCTCAGCCCTGGCTGACAGGGGGCTGGGCAGCGCCTGGAGGAGCAGGAGCGCCATGCCATGCAGGAGCCTTCTCCTCGCCATCCCCCTCCTGCTCCTGCTCCTCCGCCACGGCGCCGCCACCTCCCTCCTCCCCCTCCCTCTCCTCCTCTTCCCTCTTCTTCCTCCTTCCCTTCTTTTCCTGTTTCACTCTCCCCTCCCGCTTCCGGCTCTGTTCCAGCCCGCCCCAGCCCAAACACCCGCCCAGACGCGGGAGAGGCTCCGCTTCCCGGGCGGCATTGGCCTCTGCCCTTCGTCCATTGATCAAAGCAGCTGTCGGTCAAAGGGAAGCCCCGCCCCCCCGCCCAGCCAATGAAAAGTAGGAGGAAGCCGGGCCATCTTGAGAGGGGCAAAGCCGTGCGAGCAGTCCGGTCCACGGAGAGGCGGAAGTCGCCGGGTGGGGGGCGGGGCCGCCTCGAACGTGCGCTGATGAATCGAATCCGAGTGTGGCCATTTTGAGTGTGGCGGAAGTATTAATTTCTACGGGTCATAAGGGAAGCGGTCTGTTGATTCCAGAGTCGGACGGAAAATAACTTCTTTTGAGCCTAAAAATATTGGCATGATTTTTGTGTCGAAGCTTAGCCCTGTTTACGAGGATCACTCTCTTGTCTCAAGTTACCCAAACAGTAATTTAGGTCAATTTGAATTCCCTACGATATCCTACCTTTACCTGAACTACAGTGCTTTGTCAGCCCAAGTTCCAAGGATAAAGTCTTTTTGTTTCTTGTCTTTGTTTTTTGAGGGGCAGCACCACAGCGCTGCTCTGGGGCCACATCCGTTGGTGCCAGGATTAAACTGGGGCTACTTTAGCCATCTCCCAGGCCAGACAAATTCTATTGACTTCTAAACCCACCCTCAGACCTGCCATCCACATTCTCCTTTTCTGATTAACATAAATGCTGGCCTCCCTGCTGGCCAATTCTTCCCTTTCAGATTCTTTTCACCCACCACAGCAAGAGTGCACTAATCTATAAAGCAAATACTTTAACACCTACAGGATACACCTATAGGTCTCCGAACACCTCCAGGTCCTGTGTGTCCTGGGACCTGCCAACTCCTCTTTATCTCCCCTTCTGCCACTTTCCCGCAGATTACACCCACATCAAATATCTAAAAGATCCTTGAAGGTCCAGTTCCCTGTTTACAAACCTTACTTTCCACCCTTGTTCCTACTTCTAGTCAGGTAACAGTACACAGTGTAGCTAATCTGTAATTTCGCCTACCTGATTCCTCCCACTAATTTTACTTATTGTAGGACACACGCACCAGGTTTTATGTTTTCAAGCAGTCCCTACAACATCCTATTCAGGGTCCACAAGTGAGTTCCATTCACATTGATAAATGAAAACCAAACGATCCCTTGCAAAGCAGCAGCTGTCTGTAGGTGCTGAGTTCCTCCAAAAACCTGCCCGAACATTTTAGTTTTACATGCTGGTCCAGCCTAAGCCAAAGATAAACCCAGAAGGAACTTGTTCTTGGCTTAAATGTTGTCAAGAACGGGAAACAGAAAAGACTGAAGAAGAATCCGTTTTGTTTCAACACAAGAATGTTAAATCAGGGGGCTGGAAAGATAGTACAGCGGGCAGGATGCTTTTTTTGCACATGGTCAACCTGCATTTCGATCCTCAGCATCCCATATGGTCGCTCGAGCACTGTCAGGAGTAATTCCTGAGTGCAGAGCAGGAGTAAGCCCTGAGCACCAACAGGTGTGACCCCTTTCCTCCCCAAGCAAAAAGGATGTTAAATTTGTTAAATCAACACGCATGTTGCCAGCCCATGTGGATGTGGTGCCCAGGCACGTGGTTTCCACATCTCCCGCCCCTTTTGAAATGTGTATTTTCATATTTTAACCCTGGATATGTACTGGAGCTTTCTCCACTTTGGAGAAGCTCACATTCTGTCTACAGCCTCTGTCTCTGTCTCTCTCATTCCTCAAGACTTCCAGATAAAACCTGTTTTGACTTCATAGGGGCTGAGCAATAGCACAATGGGTAGGGTGTTTGCCTTGCACACAGCTGACCCAGGTTCGATTCCCAGCATCCCATATGATCCCCCAAGCACTCCAGGAGTGACCCCCCCGCGAAAAAAAGAAAACTTTTTTGACTTCAAAAAGTGTCAAACAGGGGCTGGAGAGAAAGCACAGCGGGTAGGGCATTTGCCTTGCACGCGGCCAACCCGGGTTCGATTCCCAGCATCCCATATGGTCCCCTGAGCACCGCCAGGAGTAACTCCTGAGTGCAGAGCCAGGAGTAACGCCTGTGCATCGCCGGGTGTGAACCAAAAAAGAAAAAAACAAACAAACAAACAAACAAAAAAAAAACCAGGTCAAACAGTGTCAAACAGGTTGAGCTGTAGTACAGTGGGTAGGGTGTTTGCCTTCACAAGGCCAACATAGGTTCAATCCCTGCAATCCAGATAAGTTCCCCAAGCCCCACCAGGAGTGATCCCCGAGCTCAGAACAAGGAGTAAGCCCTGAGTACTGCTGGGTGTGGCCCAAAAACAAAGAGAGAGAGAGAGAGAGAGAGAGAGAGAGAGAGAGAGAGAGAGAGGTGTCAAACTTTGTCCATCCTTTCTTAAAAGGAAATATTAGCTTTTTGGTCACAGTCATACTCAGGAATCACCATATGGGATCCCAGGAATCAAACCAGGGTCGGCCATGTGCAAGGCAAGGCAAATGCCTACCCACTATGCTACCTCTCCGGATCCTACACCAGTATTCCTCAAAGTGGGCATTACCACCCCCCAGAGCACTGGACTGACAGGAGGAGCAGTAGGTAGCCGCAGTTAAGACGAGGTGGAGGATTAACTTAATGAAAGTGGTTTTTCAGGGAGGTGCTAAGTTTTCCTGAAAAATGGGCAGCAGGTTAAATGAGTTAGGGAAGCTCTGCTTTATTTTTATTTTTCAGAGGAAATCTCTGCTTTAGAGCAGTGGGCCCTTCAAGTGTGGCCCCCATCAACAGACTCAGCATCCCTGGAGAAGACCAGAAATGCAAACCTACAGGCTCCACCCCCAGACACACACACACACACACACACACACACACACACACACACACAATCAGGTCAAAGGATGGGTCTTGCCTCTGCCTGCTAGGAGATCCTGATGCTGGCTTAAGAACCATTGCTCCAGGGCCAGGGAGAAGGTTAAAAACCCTGGAGCCCACACTTACTGCACTTACTTACGTGCATGTGTGCATGTGGGAGCCCTGGGCTCCATTCCCTGGAGCAAGGGCTGAGCACTGGGCCAGGAGTAGCCCTGAGCACTGCTGGGTGGGTGTGGCCCCCCAAAAAACAAATATTGCTCCAGAGTTGGGGAAGCATTTCATGAACAGGGCCTGGTAATACTTTCATTTTACCGCCAACGCAGGGGTCTGTCATGTAGTCCTCTTTCTCTTTTCTCTTAATAAATGCAAGTCATGGTGTGTAATGGCAGGATAGCAGGTAGGTAGGGTGTTGACCTTGCATGTATCGACCTGGTTTCAATTCCTGGCACCCCACAGGTTCCTCCAAGCACACTGAAGTGATCCCTGGGCATCACCAGGAGTGGACCCCAAATAAATAGAATGTTTTTTTTGGGGGGGGGCACACCTGGTGGTGCTCAGGGGTTACTCCCGGCTCTGTGATCAGGAATTACTCCCGGCATGCTCAGGAGACCATATGGGGTGCTGGGCTTCAAATCCAGGTCGGCCGAGTGCAATGTGAACATCCTTCCAGCTGTACTAGCTCCACCTCCTAAATACATATATTCTTTAATATGTCAGGCCTGGAGATTCTGGGCACAAGCTTCGCAGAGGTTCTACCCTCTACACTCTAGTTCCCTGAGCACCAACAGGAGCAGCCCTCCAGCAGAGGCAGGAGCAGCCCCCGAGCACTGGAAGGTGTAGCCCAAACCTAGAATTGATTAATTAAAATAGAATTTTTAAATACAAAGCCATTCCTAGTTCCCCCGCCTGAAGAGCAGGGTAGCTCCCAGCAAAGGCGAGCAGCTTCTTCCTCTGCAGGGCAGGACCAGCCGGGCCAGTGGCCTCTGGGTATCTGTGGCCCCTTATCTGTGATACTCCCCTCCTCACTAAGGTCAAGGTCAGATCCTGACCCTGGTAGCCATGCCTTATTTGGTGAGCTGGCAGACGTTCACCTGTATTTTTTTCAGAAAATGACTTTCCTTCCCTGGGATAGCCCCTGCTTGTCTGACGATACCAAATGCAGACCCAGACCCGGGCTAAGGCGGAGAAGCCACAGCAGGCCCCCAGCTGGCGCTAAAGGAGCCGCCTGGAGAGGGGCTGGTGGGGAGTGGAGGGCAGCACAGACGCACGGGTCCCAGCAGGCCCACCAGTCGATTCTCAATAGACTGCGGTGAGGAAGGGAGGAAGGATTCCATCACCGTGATGAGCACACAACAGCCTGTTTCTTGCCATGATCACATTTCTCTTTCCAAAGCCAAGAAGAGTCAGGCAGAACTCTGGGTTGGGGGAGTGGAGCCAGGGGCAACAACCATGCCCAGGAGGTTGTGGGCACTAAGACCTCCCAGAAGCCTGAGGCTAAGCCTATACGTGAAACGGCTGGGGGTGGGGGGACCATAGGGGCAGTGCGGCAGGGAGGGTGGTGGAAGCAAGGGGAAACACACGTCTCTCCTCTCCCTGAGGCTGCCTGGCTGGGGCAGGGGTAAAAGGGTCCCTGGCTTGAGAAGCTGGGGAAGGGGGCACAGGTAGGGTCTTGCATGCAGCCAATCCAGGTTTGATCCCCGCATCCCATATGGTCCCTCGAGCAATCCCAAGAGTAATATTCCTGAGTGCAGAGCATCACTGGGTAAGACCCAAAAAGCGAACAGAGAGAGGGGAGACGGAAGGAGGGGGAGAAGGAAAGAGAGAGAGAGAGAGAGAGAGAGAGGAGAGAGAGAGAGGGGAGAGAGGAGAGAGGCAGGGAGGGAAGGGAGAGAGAGAGAGAGAGAGAGAGGAGAGAGAGAGAGAGAGGCAGAGGCAGGCTGTGGAAGAAAAGGCAAGAGAAGAGGCTCAAGTCTAGCTCCAGCTAGAACCAGAAATCTCAAAGGTTTCCTCCTTTTTGTTTTTGGGCCACACCTGGTGATGCTCAGGGTTTATTCCTGGCTCTGACCTCAGGAATCTCTCCTGGTAGTGCTCAGGGGATCCTGTGGAATGTCAGGAATCGAACCCCAGGTCGGCCGGTCACATGCAAGGTGAGCGCCCTAGGCACTGTACTGTCGCTCTGATCCCAGGTCTCCTCCTTCACCACAGGTTTGCTCACATACCTTCCCAGGTTCCAGCAACTCCTCCCTGAGGAGTTTGGGGGGGGGGGGGGGTGTCTCCAGGGGAGGGGGCAAAGCAAGGAGCAGACAGAAGACTGCAGCTGTTTGGCCTGTTTCACTTTTATCCCCTGAGGTCCAGTCAAGCAGAGGCCAGGGAGAAGGCTGCAGGCTGGGCGGGGAGAGGCGGTTAGAGACCCTTGTTGAAGTAGACGTAAGGCATGGTGTCCCCGTATGTGGCCTTGATGGTGTCTTGGAGTTCTGGTTCCAGAGAGGAAACTGGAAATTCGCTGAAATGAGAGAAGGGAGTGAGGAGCATCCCTGAGGGGGGAACAGAACGGGGTGGGGGCTGGAGCCATAGTACAGTGGGGAGGGCATTTGCCTCGCACACGGCTGACCCGGGTTTGATTCCCAGCATCCCTTAGGGTTCCCTGAGCACCGCCAGGAGTAATTCCTGAGTGCAGCGCCAGGAGTAACCCCTGAGCATCACCAAATGTGGCCCAAAAGCCAAAAGAAAAAAAGAGCATCCTGGGAGCTGGGGAGATGGTACAGTGGGTAATGTACCTGCCTTGCATGCAGCCAACCTGGATTTGATGCCTGGCACCGCCCCCCCTCCGCCCGCCAAGAGCAGCCAAAAGTGACCCCTGAGCACAGAGTCAGGAGTTAGTCTTGCGTATCACCAAGAGCCCAAAAGTCCCAAAAATCAAAACAAGAGCATGCCACTCAAGCGAGCAGCCAAAGGCCTGCAGATAAAACTTATGTATCACCTCTCAGAAATCCCCACCCTGTTTTTTTCTATCAGGTTCTTTTTGCTTGTTGGGCTTTTCAATTGTTTCAGAGCCACACCTAGCTACTCCCAACTTAGTGCTCTGGAGACCATGAGGTGCTGGGGAATCAAACCCGGGCCTCCTGAATACAAAACAAAGCATAAGCTTAAGCATTCTGAGTTACTTCCCTGGCCCTCCACCGGAATTTTTCTGGGGATGTGGTGTGAGGGTTGGGTGTTAAATTTTGGGGCACACCCAACTGTGGTCAGGGATCAGGAGATATCTCTTAGCATAGATCCAGGAGTAAGACTGAGCAAAGCTGAATATTGTCCAAAAAGCAAAACCAAAACCAAACGCTATTAATAATAATAAAAAGGAAAGTAAATAGAAGATATGTTTCTACTCGGGCTGAAGCGATAGCACAGCGGTAGGGCGTTTGCCTTGCGCACAGCCAGCCCGGCTGAGCCAGGTTCAATTCCTCCGCCCTTCTTGGAGAGCCCGGCAAGCTACCAAGAGTATCTCGCCCGCACGGCAAAGCCTGGCAAGCTCCCCGTGACGTATTCCATTTGCCAAACACAGTAACAAGAAGTTGCACAATGGAGACGTTACTGGGCCCACTCGAGCAAATTGATGAACAACGGGAGGACGGTGACAGTGATGTTTCTACTCAGTGCACAAGTGGAAACCTTCCTTTTTGGTGAGATTGTGGGGTGGGAGTTGGGCCTCACTAGTCAGAAGGTGCTCAGGGACCATATAAAGTGGCAAGGGTGGAACTGGAACTGTGGCAGTCTGATTGCAAAGCAAGTGCCTTAACCCCTGTACTATTACTATCTCTGCCCTAAGTGAACAAATACAAAGCTCCCCCCAGTGGAACCTAAATGTGTGTGTGTGTGTGTGTGTGTGTGTGTGTGTGTGTGTGCGCGCTGGGTGTACCCTTCACTGTGTGTGTTGGGAGAAGGGGGTATATCTTCCACTGGTGTGTGTGTCTGTGTATTTGGTGGGTATACCCTTCATTGTGTGTGTTGGGGGAGGAGGGTATATCTTCTACTACAGGATATACTGCTTTAGCAGATGACAACTGAACTGCCTCCCTAAGAAGGGAGAGGGACAAGACTTTTCACTGGATATCGACAAGCTCCAGATCGCTGGGGCTTCCCATCCCCGGTTTTCTGTTGTTGTTGTTTTTCTTTTTATTTTATTTTTTGCTCTTTGGGTCACACCTGGCGATGCACAGGGGTTACTCCTGGCTCTGCACTCAGGAATTACCCCAGGCAATTCCTGCTCAGGGGACCATATGGGATGCTGGGAATCGAACCCGGGTCATCAGCGTGCAAGGCAAACGCCCTACCCGCTGTGCTATCTCTCCAGCCCCTCCCATCCCTGGTTTGATGCTTTCTCCCCCTTCTCCATCATCCCTTCCTATCTGCTGCTCCCCACTGAGGCCATGCAGGAGAAATGGCAAGACCCTCGTCATCCACTCTCTGAGCCAGGAGCCAGAATAACTCCCAACTCTTCGTTCACATTCACAGACGTGGGGAGATGCAGCTCCCGAAAGCGGAAATGCGGAAAGGCCGGAGCTGTGGCCCTTCCTCAGCTCCCTGGAGACCCGCCTGGGTTACTGGTCCTCCGGGACTTTCTGGCCAGCATTTGGACCAACATGCACTTGTCCCTGGACTAACGCCGCCCTTCCTGTCCCAGCAGTTTACCATATCTGGGGGAAGAGCGCGCATCCCACCGGCACCATGAAGACGAGGCTGCAAAGAAAGGAGAAAGCACCGCGTGAGGGGGCACCCACGTGCCTCCCAGCCCCTCCTGCCAATCCTCCTGTGGCCTCCCCCAGCCCTGATGCCCCTGCTGAGTTCACAGGTGTGGGAGCAGAAGCCCCCGTGCCTGCAGGCCCCTGCTGGTGTGTAGGGAAGGCAGCAGGGTGGGAAGGCCACGGACCTGTCCCTGCGACCAATGGGCACTGGGCTGTTCCGGGACAGCTTCCCAAGCCACCGCACATGCAAGGAATTGGTTAAAGCTGCTAACACGTGATGCTGACTCAGCAGGCCAAAGGGGGCCAGGGAGCGCTGAGCCTGGCTGGCGTTCGGGCCTGCACCTGCAGGCAGGCATCTGTGGTGCTGGAAATCGGACCCCGATCTCCATGTGAAAACATGTACTCAACCACGGGGTTAGACCCAGCGTGGCTCAGGAGTGACTCCCAGTCCATGATCAAAGGACTCTCCCAACAGTGCTCAGGGGTCCCGCCTGGGGCTCCTCCTTGCAAAGCTTGTGCTCCAGTCCTCTGGACTCTCTCTTCCTGGCACAGTCCTGAGTCTCAGTTTTTCTAACAGGTTCAGTTGATACAGGTCTTGGGGCCACAGGACAGAGGATTCAGAAGTTTGGGGGCCACATCCAGCCTATGCTCAGGGCTGACTCCTGGCTCTGCATTCAGGGATCACTCCTGGTGAAACCCGGGGACCATATGGGGGGTGATGGGGAACTGAACCCCTATAAGGCAAGCATCCTACCCACTGTACCGTCTCTCCAGCCCCAGGATCCGGGATTCTAACAGAGCTGGGTTCGCAGCTCTGCAGCCCTGCCACACTTCCCAGGGAGCCTCTTTCACAAGAGGATTAATTGAGAGAACAGGTAAAGCACCTAGTCCGGGGGGACTGCTCACTTAGTGGGAACCACATCAGCAGAAGCTACGAGAGCACAGCATTCGCTAGGACGTGGGTGTGGCCCCCAGCTCAGCTCTGGCAATTACCAGCTGGACACCCTTGGGGAACCCTCTCCACCTCTGGAAGCCTCAGCATCATCATCCTAAAGAGTGGTGAGGCGTGGGGGCTGGAGCGATAGCACAGCGGGTAGGGCGCTTGCCTTGCACATGGCCGACCCGAGTTCGATTCCCAGTGTCCCATATGGTCCCCTGAGCACCGCCAGGAGTGATTCCTGAGTGCAGAGCCGGGAGTAACCCCTGAGCATCACCAGGTGAGATACAAAGAAACTAAATAAAGAGTGGTGAGGTGAGAGGCTGGAGCACTAGCACAGCGGGGAGGGCGCTTGCCTTGCACATAGCTGACCCAGGTTGGATCCCTCGCATCCCCATTCAGATCCCCCTGAGTGCAGAGCCAGAAATTAGCCCTGTGCATCACTGGGTGACGCTTCCAGGGCTGAGGAAATCCAAGGCCATCCCAGGAAGCCTTAGCGCAGTGGGAACAGCTCACACAGAATCCAGCTTGGTGGGGCGGGGACCCGGAGCTGCAGCTGGCACTGGATGCTGGGCACTGGCCAGCCAATGGAGGCCTCTGAGAGCGACCAGGGGTGGGGGGTGCTTCCTCTGGAGCACTTGGCAACCTCAGGCTGTCTCATCATGTATGTGCATTTTTTTTTAGGAACGCGGGAGCTGTTACTCCTGACTCTGTGCTCTGAGGACCCTGTGGGGAACAGGATGCGGGTGGGGGGACACGTAGAGGGGATATATGTAAGGTAAGCGCTTTATCCCCCATCCACATCTCCAGCCCATCATCATTTAAACTTCCTAAGTGACTGGTATTGGGATGTAAAGGAACTGTGACTGCAGGTTGTTGCAGGGCTGTGTCCACCGTAACACTCCCTAGCACTCCCAACACAACACATCATTATCATTTTTTTTTTTGGTGGGGGGGCTTGTCTCAACATTTTTGTCTTTCTGCTAAAAATGCAGGGGCTGGAGAGATAGCACAGCGGGTAGGGCATTTGCTTTGCACACGGCCGACCCGGGTTCGATTCCCAGCATCCCATATGGTCCCCTGAGCACTGCCAAGAGTAACTCCTGAGTGAAGAGCCAGAAGTAACCCCTGTGCATCGCCAGGTGTGACCCAAAAAGCAAAAAAAAAAAAAAAAAAAAGCTTCAGACCTAGAATCAGAGACAAGATCCAGGGGCTGGAGCAATAGTACAGCAGGTAGGGTGGTTGCCTAGTACATGGCCAACCTGGGTTTGTTCCCCAGCACCCCACCCGATCCCGAGCCTGACCAGGAGTGATCCCTGAGCGCAGAGCTGGGTGTAAGTCCTGAGCACTGTCAAGAGTGAGAGAGAGGGATGGGGGAGGGGGGTCATTCCACTTTCCATGTGAATGTGTGATTTAGCTCAGCCAATCAGACCCACCCTGCTCCCTCCCCCACCAAAAAAAAAAAAAGTTGGGACAAGAGCGAGGCCAACAGCCCAGAGGTGTTCTGAGCCAGGCGTTTTGGAAGCCAGGTGAAGGGTCATATGCTTCCAGGCAGCGGCAACAGACCTTGGGGATCCTGGGGCCCCCAGAATCCAGAGCTGGAAACTGTGATACTCACAAGCACCCACACAGCAGGACCTGCAAGGGGGCGTGCAGCGTCTTCACTTTCTGCAACAGGACAAACGAGAGAGGGACGGACACGGCACTGAGGGACGCTGCGCTGGCCTCTATGCCCGCCCATCATGGTCAGCGTCCAGGGGCCAGCCAGCATGGAACAAAGGGGGTCTGGGGTCCCCTCGCCCTCCAGATAGGGCATGGAGGCAGGTGCTGGTGTCTCAGGGCAGTGAGAGGGAGGGGCGAAAGGACGGGCGGGCCCCACCTACCTGCATGAAGCGCAGTTTCTCCAGCCGCTCCATGATGATGGGCAGCAAGACTGGAAGAGACCAGGGGAGAAGCCGGGGTCAGTGGCTGGTTTCCCCAGGCCCCTCACGAAAGCTGGGGGGAGACTGAGTTCTGCTCCCTCTTCCGAGAGTCTCCAGAAGACACTTCCATTTGGGAAGAAGGAGAAGGGGCGTGTGGGCTCCGTCTTCCTTGACTTCCTCCAGCCGGCAGAAGGCGCTTCTCAAGTCCCCCCAAGCCTGCGGCCCGGAGTCATGGGACAAGTAACCAGAACTCTCACTGGACTCAGCAGACAAGGTCCAGGTCCCCCCACTCCATGGACCCCACACCGAAAGTATTTGATAAACGGCTGCTGGCAGGAAGGACTTCCTCCATCAACCGCTAATAGACATCCTAGGAGTGGTAGAGTGGGACCCCCCACATCTCAACACCCCAAGAGACCCCAACACTGAGTGTGACTGCAGTCTCTGCCCTGAATCCCGGGGTTCCCCAGGACGGGAGGGAATCCCCCACTTACTCATGCCAGGAGCACAGATGGTGATCCGAGAAATGACCACCTGGGTGATGCCGAGAGCTGCCGCTCTCTGGACAGAGAAACAGGGTGAGAGTCAGAAGCTGCACAAAGCGGGAGGGCAGGGGGAGGGCTGAGCCAAGGATGGAGATGGGGCTGGGGGAGCCCACAAAGCCCGCTCCCCTCCCCCCCCCCGGCCACGCTTGCAGGGCCCCAGGTGAAGGAGAAACACCGTGAGTGGCCTGCTATGGACAGGGCCCGAGTCCGGGAGAGGCTCTCTGCTCGCTTGGGGTCCCCGACAGTCAGGACAGGGGCTGCTCACCCGAGACTGACCGATCTCGTTCTGATTCCTGTCCTTCACGCAGATGCCCTGGAGCAGCTCCCTGTGCAGAGACAGGCGGGATGGACACTGCCCAGCCACAGGACAGCAGCTTCGGGAAGGCCCTGCCTGCAGTGCGGCCCCCCGCCCCTCCCCAGCCTGGCGAGTGAGGCCTGGGAGTGTTCCCCGCAGGGGCGAGAGCCAGCCCTGCATCCAGACCCAGAAGTGGACATGGTGATCGTGAGCAAATTCCATCAACCGTACGAAGAGTAAATTATCCTCATCTGCAGGACGGGGCCAGGTCCCCTGCGACCAGGTAAGGAGCAGAGCAGACAACCCCACAACATGCTCTCTGCCCGGCCCCTGGCGTGGGGGATGGAGCGATGGCTCTCGAACCATTTCTGTCTTTATTCGGGGGACGGGGTGGGAAGGGGGTTTGGGCCAAACCCAATGCTGCTCAGGGTTTACTTCTGGCTCTGTGCTCAGGGATCACGCCTCAGGCAACTCAAGGACCATCCGGGGTGGCATGCATCAAACTGCAACCGCTCACGTGCAAGGCAAGCGCCCTACCCTCTGTACACTCTCTCTGGGCCCTGCATCCATACAAGACTGGGGCCGGTGACGTGGCTCGGGGGCAAAGCATCTGGCTTGAGTTTGAGGCCCCGGGTTTGGTTCCAGACATCATACCACACACACACCCTGCCACACACACACACACACACACACCTGAAAAAACACTCCACCAAGGCAGGGCGCGGGGACTCGGTCCTTTGTTGAAAGGAGTAACTGATGTGAAAGGGAGAAAAATGGGGCCTGGAGCTTGGGCTACTAGTGACATGTACCACAGGGAGCAGGTCGGGACAGTCCCAAGGATATGAGGCGTGTAGGCAGCAGAGGAGATAAAGGCAACGACAACCAGAGCAGCAACGGCAGCTGATGGGACATGGCTTTTTGTCATATCCCAGGCCCTGCTCTGAGTGCGTTAGGGCTCCTTCATCTTCCTTCGTGGCGGAGCCAGGGGTTGAACCCAGGGACGCCTCACACACAGAGCTGTACCGTGAAGTCCCACGGGCCCTCCAACATTATAGTTTACATTGGTGTGTGTGTGTATGTGTGTGTGTGTGTCGAGCACAGGGCAAGGCGTGTTTTGCCACAACTGGTGTGCACAGGACTTAGTCCCGGCCCTCACTCCGGGATCATTCCTGGCGGGCTTGGGGACCATATGGGACTGCACCCAGCTCAACCCTGTGTAAGATCCCTCTCGGCTGCACTATGGCTCTGGCTCCACATTCAGTATTTTGTAACCAAGGAACATCTCTACGCCCTAGTCCGAACCACGAACCACAGGACAGGCGGGTGTCTCCTCCCGCCTCTATCTGCTTACTACTCTGGCTCCTCCCCTCCCTCCCCCCGACCTTTTCTTGTTATTGGGGGGAGATCTGGGAACCAAGCAGCAATACTCAGAAGCTACTCCTGGCTCTGAGCCCAGGGTCACTCCTGGCGGTGTTCAGGGGACCATACATGACGCCAGGGTCACACCAGGTCAGCTGCATGCAAGGCAAGCGCCTTACCTCCTGTCCTAGCTGTCCGGCCCTTCTATGACTCCTTGCAAAGCGTCTTGGCTCCCTTCTCTCTTTGGACACCTCGTTGGGCTACCATTCCTTCCGGAAGTCAGCCCCAGGGCTTTGGAAGTCGGCAGCGTTCACAAACTAACTACGGTGGCGGTTGAAAGGACACGATCCAGCATGAACCCCGTGGGGCCGCCCTCTCTGCCCGCTTCCAGCCCAGAGGAGACGCGTCCATCCGCCCGCCAGCCAGTCCCAGGGCCACAGCGCCCAAGCTGGTGCATCTTCTCCAGGTACTGCCAGAGGCTCTCCCTTCATCCCTCCCGCCCCAAGAAACCCCCCTCCCCTCTACCCTCCAGCTCCCAGAAGCCCCCCCACCGCCTGGTTTCTTGCCCTTGCCCTGGTAACCTCAGGGTGTGCAGGGAGGGAGGGGGGTCTCTATACTCACTGCTGTCGCATCATTGGGATGTTGATGCAGTTGGCTGCGGCCACCGCAGCAAAGGGCACCCAGCGGCCCACCAGGGGTGGCGCTCTCTGGGGACAAGAGGGAACAGGGTAGTTTAGCTCACTGGACACTGGGAGGAGGGGGATGGCAGCTCAGGGACGTCAGCTCTGCCACACAGTTGGGACTCCTTCTGAGACCTAAGAGAGACCCACCAGGGCCACCTTCCCGGCTGCCTTTCCCCCCACAGGCCTGGGCTCGGGCCACAACCAGCAATGCCCGCCACCCACCCCCCCCCCCCACCCCCCCCCACCCCCCCCCCCCCCCCCCCCCCCCCCCCCGCTGCCGCGGGAGAAAGCTGCTTTCCCTGGGACTTGGCTGCCCCCTAGTGGCTGACGTGCCCACCACCACCCTGGACAGTACCTTTGTCAGCATGTTCATGCCCACGGCAGTGGCCACTGCTGTGGTGGTGGCTGTGACGTAGGAAAGGGCCATCTGCCTAAGGGGACAGAGAGTTGCTGAGGGCCAGGACTGAGCGTGAGTGAGGGTCTGCAGACGGACTAGGAGAGAGCGAGTGACCGCCCAGCCCGGAGGGTGCTCCAGCAGGCCTGCTTTCAGTTCAGAAGGTTTTAAATTTTTTTTTCTTTCTTATTTTGGTTTGCGATATGCCTCTCGGAGAGCCCAGCAAGAGTATCCCACCTGCACGGGCAGAGCCTGGCAAGCTCCCCGTAGCATATTCGATATGCCAAAAACAGTAGCGACAACAATCTCATTCCCTTGACCCTGAAAGAGCCTCCAATCGTTGGAAAAAACGAGTAAGAAGAGGCTGTTAAACCTCAGGGTTCTGGGAGCTGGAGCAATAGCGCAGAGGGTAGCGCGTTTGTCTTACACGCGGCCCACCCAGGTTCGATTCCTAGCAACCCTGAGCATGTCAGGAGTAATTCCTGAAGTGCAGAGCCAGGAGTAACTCCTAAGCATTGCTGGGTTTGACCCAAAAAGCAAAAAATAAATAAATAAAATCTCAGGACTTGGAGAAATAGAGACGTTACTGGCGCCTGCTCCAGTAAATCCATGAATGAGATGACAGTGATACAGTGATATTTTGGTTTGTGGGAAGTCACATCCAACAGTTCTTGGGGGCTAGTCAAGGTATGGTAGGGCAGGGACAGGGCTCCTGCAGCTCTGGGTTGCCAGTGAGCCCTCGGGCCTCTGGCCTCCTCTCCAGACCTTTGTTTGGTACTTTACACAGGCCAGCACTTCCTGCCTCCCTGCCTTGGAGCCCACGTGCACGCACAGGGGTCCCCCGGCCTCTACTGGCTGATGCCTGACTCTGCATAGCTCAGCTGTGCCGGCAGCTTGGCAGAGTGCCCCCACCCCCACCCGCCTTTCCTGCAGAGAGGCCATTCTGCCCTCTGGCTTCCCCCTGAGGCAGCCGTGCCTGGCATCTGGTTTGTTGGTTTTTCTAGGGGGGGCTTAGGGAACCCACATTTGGAGGTACTCAGGGCTTACACCTGGCTCTGCGTTCAGAGATCACTCCCGGTGGTCTCGGGAGACCATACAGGAGGCCGGGCACTGAACCTGGGTCGGCTGCATGCAAGACAAGCACCCAAGCCAATGGACTCCAGCCCCGGTGCCCATCTCCTGACGAAAGACCCTCATTCAGCGAGCACGGGCACCTCCTGGCTCAGCCAAGCGCACCCCCGCACCCACTACCCACCGACGGCTCTGGTCACGCGCTCTGGGGCATGAGCACCGCTGGGACTGTCCGAGGCGGGGCTGCTCCCCTGCCCAGACTAAGAAAACACTTGCCAAACCCCAGAAAGCGGAGACAAGGGCAGCCGAGACCCTCTCAGACAGGATGTCCCTGAGGAGGAGGCGGGTGGCGGCCGGGCCAGATTGAGAGACCCCCGCCAGGGGCTTGGGTCGCCTACCTGCCGGACGTGGGGGAAGCGGCGTTCCTGTTGGTGTAGTTCACCAGGGCGTTGAAAGACTGGTTCACCCACTGCCAAAAGACCACCGCCGGCACGGTTCTGCAGGCACAAAAGGGGGAGGGCACGGCACGCCTGTCACCCACCTACCCAGCAGCCCCCAGACTCACTTTGCGTGCCAGCTCACTTTGGCTCCCGGCCCAGGCTGCTCCCTGGACCTGGCATGTCCAGCCTCCCTCGAGGTACACGGCAAACCCTGCTCAGCTGACAGAGCGCTTCCTCCGAGAAGCCTTCCTGATCCTCTCCAACTCTTCCTGAGCTAGTCAGGCCAAGCTCCTTTCCCCCAGGACCCCATTTCCCACCTCTCCCATCCCCACCCCCACCTACCACCTGGGAACTAGGTGGCAACTGTTCATCCATCAGCTCAACAACACTGGTGATCCCTCGAGGAAAGGTCTGAGGATTTGTTGGGTTTTTTTTTTTAAGTCCCAAACCCTGGCTTAATAATTGTACTTGGACTTGGCTTAATAATTGTACACACAGGCTTGTTCTTCAACAGGCTTGTTCTTCAAGCCTGTGCCCTCACTTGCTTGTCTCAAAGTTTCTTAGCCTGCCAGTTTCCACTCTTTCTTAACCACACGATCTCTCACGATCTTTCTCTCTCTCTCTCTCTCTCTCTCTCTCTCTCTCTCTTTCTCTCTCTCTCTCCTCTCACATCTTTCTAAATTAGCTCCAATAAAAGCTTTCTGGGGCTGGAGCGATAACACAGCAGGTAGGGCATTTGCCTTGCACATGGCCGACCCAGGTTCTATTCCTAGCATCCCATATGGTCCTCCGAGTACCGCCAGGAGTAATTACTAAGTGCATGAGCCAGGAGTAACCCCTGTGCATTGCCGAGTGTGACTCAAAAAGAAAAAAAAAAATCAATTTTCTTACTTCAGGGTTGGAGCAATAGTACAGTGAGAAGGGCGTTTGCTTTGCATGGCTCTAACCCCTAAGTATCACCGTGTGACCCCCCCCCCAAAAAAAAACTAAAATCCTTTTTGTCTTCACGAATAAATAAATAAATAAATGGGCAAACTGTGGCAGAGGCAGGGAGGACAGGAAGGGGAAAAGTGACTCAAGGCCGGGCCGTGAAGCCAGTGCATTAGCAGAAGCGAGAAAGGGCCTAAGTTCTGCTTCACCAGGGCCGCAGGCTACAAAAACTCATGCAGGGCTGCACAAGGGCTCGAAGGCCTGGAGCACACGTCCAACGTCGCAGGACCCGGGGTTCAATTCCAGGCACCGCGTAGCCTCCTGAGTACTAGGTGGAAGGCTGGTGGCCCCCAGTACCACAGGGAAGCCCCCTGCCCTAGACATACATTCAATGCATTACTGAAGAAACTTTTGGATTTCGGTATTTTGCTTTGATTTGGGGCTGGGGGTTGGGGAGGGGGGAGGGACACACCTGGCAGTGCTCAGGGGACCATACAGGATGCCGGGAATGGAACCCGGCTCAGCTATATGCAAAGCAAACGCCCGACCCACACCGGGATGCTTGCCTGTGACTGAGTTCAGGCTGGCAATGACTGTACTGGAGGGATGGGAGGCACGAAGGGGGGTGGGGGCGTGCTGGAGGGGATGTGGCTGCTTTCAGGGCTTCCTGCACACCAAGCACCCGCCCCAGTCCTGCGCCAAAACCCAGACCCTGAACAATCACTCTAGGGAGGAGTGTCTCCATGTTCCTCCAGGCAGCGTCCCTCTGAGGACGATCTCTAGCGTGGAATACACACCCGAGGGCCCCCCCTCCCGCCTGTGCCCTCCGCGGCCCTCTGCCCAGGACACCCAGCACCCCACCCCCACCCCAGCTGCTCGGGTCGCACCTGTAGAACTGGAGCATGAAACCGGTGATGATCATGCCCCCGGGGACCTGGAAGGACATGCGCCCCATAAAGTTCATCTTCTCCCCGGTGTCTGGGTGGAAGGCCGAGTCGTACAGCTTCTTGGCGTACAGCAGCTGCTCCGGGCGGGTGCCTGGGGGTACCACCCCCAGCCTGCCCCCCGCACAAGGGGTGCGGTCACCTCCTGGCACCCACAAGGATGCCCTTCACCACACCTCCCTCCTCCTGCCTCCCCGCCAGCCCCCACCTCCTCCTGAGCCCCTCACCTGCTCTTCTCCACCATCATCTTGGCCCAGTCTAGCTCCCGCTCCGGAACCAGGGCAGTGCGGGGGTCTGTGATATTGAAGAAGTGCTTCACCCGCCCCCAGAAAGTGCACTGGTCCCAACGAGGGGCATCGATGTCAAAGGCCGCCATCCTGCTCACACTCGGGCTGAAGGATGGGGGGAAAGGAAGATGGGACCCAGCAGAAGAGTTTCCCCCAGGCTCTGAGACTTGCACCGGGGAGGCGGCCCGCCTGCCTTCTTCCTGGCTTCATCAGGTTGAGTGGTGGGATATGGACGTGTACATCCTGAGTGCCTGCCAGTGGCCCCATCCTGTGCCTGACCACACTGGGGGGGAGGCCACAGAAAGGGAAATCTCCACCTGGCCATGGGGAGCCTGAGTCTGAGCCAGGAACAAGAGCCCCACTGTGCAACAGCAATCAGACATGTGAGGGGAAGCAGAGCAACCCAAAGGGGCTTTCTGGAAGAGGCAGCACGTGAGCAAAGTCCCAGACGATAGAACAGACTTGGTCTGATATAGGAAGACAGTACAATGGCAGGGCACTTGCCTTGCACGTTCCACCCAGTTCGGTCCCCAACACCCCAGGGCCAGAGTGACAGTACGGCAGGTAGGGTATTTGCCTTGCACGCAGCCACTGGGTTTCAGTCCCCAGCATCCCATATGGTCTCCCAGTATCACCAGAAGTAATTCCTGAGTGCAGAGCCAGGAGTAGTAACCCCTGAGCATAGCCGGTGTGAATCCCCCCACCCCCCGCCACACACACACACACACACACACACACACACACACACACGCAAAAAGATCCCCAGTAACCTTGCAGTCCCCAACCTTGCAGTCCCCGCAGCCCTCTAGATGTGATTCTGAGTGCAGAGCTCAAGAGTAAATAAGCTGAGGGGCTGGAGCGATAGCAGAAATGCCCTAGTAGGGCGTTTTCCTTGCATGCGGCTGACCTGGGTTCAATTCACAACATCCCATATGGTCCCCTAAGCATCGCCAGGAGTAACCCCTGTGCATTGCTGGGTGTGACCCAAAAAGAAAAAAAAAGAGTAAATAAGCCGAAGGGGTGGGTGTTGGATGACTGTATGATTAAAACTCAAACCTGAAAGCTTTGTTACTGTACCTCATGGTGAATCAATAAAAATAAAATAAAAAAAAAAGAGTAGGGGCTGGAGTGATAGCACAGCGGGTATGGCGTTTGCCTTGCACTCAGCCAACATGGCCGACACAGGTTTGATTCCCAGCATCCCATATGGTCCCCCGAGCACTGCCAGGAGCAATTCCTGAGTGCTTGAGCCAGGAGTAACCCCTGGGCATCGCCAGGTGTGACCCAAAAAGAAAAAAAAAAAGAGTAAATAAGCCCAGGGCAGTGCTGGAGAGATAACACAGCGGGTAGGGCAGGGCGTTTGCCTTGCACAAGGCCTACCCAGGTTCGATTCCCATCATCCCATATGGTCCCCCAAACACTGCCAGGAGTGCAGGAGTGACCCTTGAGCATCGCCAGGTGTGACCTGAAAAGAAAAAAAAAAAAAAGCCCAGGGCACCACCTGGTGTAGCTCTAAAATGACAAATAAGAAAAAAAGGAGCCAGAGAGAGAGAGAGTACAGCAGGTGAGGTACGGCCGTTGCATGTGGCCACCCCAAGTTTGATCCTCGGCACCACATACGGTCCACCAAGCACCTCCAAGAGTGATCCATGAGCACAGAGCCAGGAAAAAGCCCTGAGTACTGCCAAGTGGGGTCCAAACAATGTGCAAGGTCCAGGGAGAGAACTTGCATGTCTGAGACCCAGGGCCCAGGGTTCTATCCCAGACTCTGCCAAAAACTCCAGTAAACACTTGTGTGAGCTCGGCAGGCAGGAGTGAGGCAGGCCCAGGCATGGCTGAGCTGCAGCTGGAATCTCCGACCTGGAGAGGGGGGTTGGGCACCCTTTTTTTCAAGGGACTGCATATGATTAAGTCAGGTCACCCAAGAAGGAAAATCTCCCTTTGGATCTAACGTAAAGCCAACCAATTAGGGGACCTAGGGAACTTTCTTCACCGGGATACCCAGAATGGAGTTTGGTGGATCACTGGAAGAGGTGGGGGCACTCCACGGGGATGGACACCCTTGCCAGCTGGACACACACTAGAGGGGGTTCCAGCCAGTTCTATTCGAACTAGCCAAGCTGACAACTGGACCAAGATCTGAAGCGAAGCCTGAGATTTCTGAGGCAGAAGCGATAGAAAAACAGGATTTGAAGACGATGTGTGGATCTTTTCATGTTGCATTGCAAGAAGCAGGAGACTTCCTTAAATGAAGAGAGGGCCCGTCCCAAGTCCTTCAAACGCCTGCTCCCATCCATGATGCTGCTCCTTCCCCTCTGCACTAAAGGTCATCTGCCTCTTCCACCCTCAACCCCACCCCAACCCACCCTCAGTTTTTGGGGGACACCCAGCTGCATTCAGGGCTTATTCCTGGCTCTGTGATAAGGGATTACCCCGGGCTGGGCTCGAGGAATTAGCTATGGTGTCAGTGCCGGGATGAACCTGGGTTGGCCCCATGCAAAGTAACACCTAAAAGCATGTGCTACCTCTCCAGCTCCGGTCTTTCATCTTAAAGGTTTGAAACATAGCCTCACACCAGTGAGAACGGCACATATCAAAAAGTCTGGAAACAGCCAGTGTTGAGGTGAGAAAGACACTCTCATCCACTGTTGGCACAAATACCATCTGGTTCAGCCCCTGTGGAAAGCAATACGGAAGAGATAGAACAGCTAATAGGCTGCCTGCCTTGCATGCAACCGACCAGGGTTCAATCCCTGGCATCACCCGAGCCCCGCCAGGAAGGATCCCTGAGCCTGAGCACATCGCCCCACCAAAAAGAAAAGCTGATGGGGCTGGATCAATAGCACAGCGGGTAGGGCGTTTGCCTTGAACACGGCCGACCCGGGTTCGATTCCCAGCATCCCATATGGTCCCCCGAGTACCACCAGGAATAATTCCTGAGAGCATGAGCCAGGAGTAAGCCCTGTGCATCACTGGGCATGACCCAAAAAGCAAAAATAATAATAATAATAATAAAAAGCTGAGATAGAGCCAGGAAGAAAGATGGTACAAGGGGTTGGAGCATGTGCTTTTATCTAGGAGTACCAGGTTCAATCCCCAGCACCACAGTTTCCCAAGGCACCCCTGGGAATGAGCCCTGAGCACTGATTCAGGATTCATTCCTAAGCACCACCAGGTGTGGTCAGGGAAAATAACAACAACAAAAAAAAAGACTGGAATTAGAATTGGAATAAAATAAAATCATGGGGCCAGAGATACTATTAGTGGCTCTACAGTCCCATAGGTCGCCCAGGACCTGCCAGGAGTCAGTAACCCTGAGCATTCCCGAGTGCAGAGCCAGGAATAAGCCCTGAGCACTGCTGGGTGTGGCCCAAACACAAAAACCAAAAAAGGAAGTAAATAGATAAAGGCAGATATAGGGCAGGAGAGAGCCTGAGGCAGAGAAGCTCTGCAGCCCCCCAGTACTGAACCATCATGCTCACAAAGTGATTCTCACACCTCCTGACGTTGTTCATCAATTTGCTCGAGCGGGCCCAGTAACATCTCCATTTTGAGACTTACTGTTACTGTGTTTGGCATATTGAAGACATCACGGATAGCTTGCCAGGCTTTGCCGTGCGGGCAAGATACTCTCGGTAGCTTGCCGGGCTCTCTGAGAGGGGCGGAGGAATCGAACCTGTCTGCACGCAAGGTAAATGCCCTACGGCTGTGCTATCACTCCTATTTAAAAAAAAAAAAGGAATGTATTAGCACATATTTAAGTTCCCTCCTTAAGCCCTCTCCCCCAACTCCGGAGTTCCCTGCAAAGAAGCACCTGTCGTTCAGACCGAGGCTTGACCCGCCTCTCCAGATGTCCCTTAGAAGCAGCCCTTCCATACACCCCCGAAGGCCAGTGCCCGCTACAAGTCCTCTCTGCTGGGAACATTTCCTTTACTTTTTCTTTCTTGTTTTGTTTTGGGGCCATACCTATTGATGCTCAGGGCTTACTCCCGGCTCTGCACTCAAAAATCACTCCTGGCAGTGCTCAGGGGACCATCTGGGATGCCGGGGCTCGAACCTGGGTCAGCCATGTGCAAGGCAAGCGCCCAGCCTGCTGTACTAAACTCTCCAGCCCCCTCTTTTTCTTCCTTTTTGGTATCCAGGTACTTTAGGGGTTACTCCCAGTTCCATGCTGGGTTTGCTCCTGCACATACTCGGGGATCACGCCACACAGGGGATCCAACCTGGGTTTCCCCTATGCAAAGCAGGGGCTCTGGACCCTCAAGAGCAGTTTTTATTTGGGGGAGGGGGTCACACCAGCGATGCTCAGAGGTTACTCCTAGCTGTGCTCGGGGGACTATATGGGATGCCAGGGATCAAACCCAGGTCAGCTGTGTGTAAGGCAAATGTCCTATGCTCTGTACTATCACTCCGGCCCCCAAAGTGTTTCTTTAATGCGATGCCAGGTTCTCATCAAGGCTGGTGTGATGAGAAATACCACGCACTTTCCCCACGAGGCGACGCACTCTTTGAAGTCCAGGGTTCCGTCCATTTTGTTCATCTCTGCTGCCCCAGTATCTCCCCCGAGCAGCCAAGTCTTCACTGGGTATGAGGCTCTCTATACAGCAGCACCTGGACACTGAGGCTCAGAGCAAGCTCTGGGTCCAGAGGCCAGAGAACTCCAAAGGGGGAGTTCTGGAGATGGGCACAGAGCTGGAGTGATAGGACAGCGGGGAGGGGTTCTTGCCTTGCACGTGGCCATCCCGAGTTCAATCCCCAGCATCCCATACCACCCCCAACCACCACCTCCAGGAGTGATTCCTGGGTGCGGGGCCAGGAGTAAGCCCTGAGCATCACTGGGTGTATGGCAAAAATCAAAAAGAAAATGATGGGCCCAGTGGACAAGCACAAGTAGGAGGTAGAAGAGCCAATGAGTGTGGCAGATGTATCGTGGTAGCCACCGCAGGGATTTCCTGCCGGTGGGAGAGCCATGCGCTGACGGGTAAGTGGGAGCGGTGATTTCTCCAGGGGGAATAAGCCACAACACGGGGCTTGAACAAAGCCTGTCTTTAGCCCTTTTCATGGGCAGGAGGGTAAAGGGGAGGTTTAGCCAAACCCAGCAGTGCTTAGGGGCTACCCCTGGCTCCAGCCTCAAGCATCAGTGCTGGCAGGACTCAGGCTATCCATAAGCAGTGCCTGGACAGAACCTGGGTCAGCAAGTGCCTTACCTCTGGACTCAGTCTCCAGCCCTGGGAACTAGGCATTTGTTTTTAAAGCCCTTGGCCTGTCCCTAACCTCAAAACTCCCATGGCAACCTCTGAAGAAGTCAGAGGCCAGAGAGCAGTGGCCGTGTCCAGCACGCCCACATCCGCCCCTCCCGCTCCACTCTCCAGGGACAGGCTGGGCCGAACACAAAGGCATTTCACCCAGAACCAGCTGACCCCAGGAGTGGCAGGGCCCAGGAGGTCACAGTCCTCGACGCTGACAGAGCCCCCTCGGGAGAGAGCCTGGCCTCCCCCTGCCTCCCCCTCCCACCACAGACATACACGGGGCGTTCTCAGGCCTCACCCCAACACTGGAAAGCCTTCCACAAAGGAAGCACTTCACACAGAAGGGTAATCATTTGCGAAATTATGCAAGCACACTCACCTTCCTGACCGAGGTCAGGAAAGGAACTGTCTGGTCCCAGTGCAAAGCCAAATGCAGTCCAACAGAAAGAGCTAAGTTCTGAGTCTGGGGTACTGCCCCCAGCATTGGCTGCCCCCCATGGGCACAGTTGTGGGGCTCCAGCTATGGACCCCCGTCTCAATCTGCTCCCTGGCAGCTCGGTGAACTTCTGCAATGGTCATTTTCTCGCTGTTGAGCTATCGCTGTAGAATCCACCTCCCTGGCATGCCGTCAGCTCCTGCCACCTCTCAGCTCCTCACCGCCTGCCTGGATTGTACCCCACTGGTTTGAGGGGTGCCCTGGATCCAAGGTCCAACTTTCAGGTCAAACTAACACTCTGCCAGGGTTACGGAAGGGGCAGGTTTGTGTTCACCTAAATTACCAAGTGTCTCCATTGCCCTGTTTGCTACGCCCATGCGCAGAACTCCCGTGCTCCAAGTTTTTTTTATCTTCCCTCCCTCCCTCCGTCCCTCCCTCCTGCCCTTTCTTTCTTTCTTTCTTTCTGTTTTTTGGGCCACACACAGCAATGCTCAGGGGTTACTCCTGGAGGACCATAAGGGATGCTGGAGATCGAACCCGGGTTGACCCCATGCAAGGCAAACTCTTTACCTGCTATACTATCGCTCCGGTCCCTGTTTCCTTCCACATGCCACACAAGTCATACCAAGTACTTCCTGAAAGAAATCTCAGGGTCGCCCGAAGAACAGTTTCCACTGATGGACAATGGGGAACAAGGGGTAAGTTGGAAATCGGTAGGGTGACTGATGGATTTGTTTCAAGGATTTGAGAATATAAAAAAAAAAAAAAAATGGAAATCCAAGATCCCACTAACCAGAAGAACCTGGAAAGGCTCACATCGCAGACTAGAGGCACAGAGCCTGCTCACTGGCTGAGGCCAGGCTTGGCATACGGGAGGCCCAGGCTCAATCACGTGGTTCCCTGAGCACCGCCAGGAGTGACCCCTGAGCACAGAGCCAGGACAAGCCTTCCCCACCTCACCCCTGAGTGCCGCTGGGTCCAGCCCCAAAACAAAACAAAACAAAAAACTAAACCGTATCCAGCACTGGGGAGCACTGCGGAGCACTGTGGAACACTGAGGCTCAAATGTCTTTGCACAAAGCCAAGGAATCAGCAGGAGGAGCGGACCCAGGGCTGCCCTTCACCTGTAGGCCTGGCTGTCGTGAAGACTTCTCCTATCCAGGGCCACCAGGCTGAGGATGTGTTAGACGGGCCTTCCCAGAAGGGAGGGGGGAACTGGAGAGAGACCTCTCACCTCTGGAAGGATCCCATCCTTCCCAGGCAGCTGATTTTCTCTGGCAACTCAGGATTCAGTGGACAGACTGCCAACCGCCTCTGAGAAATCTTGCAAGGGAAGGGATAAATCCAAGAACTCCCTGTCTGTCGCCCCAAGCAGAAACACAAACAGCATCTCTGCTGCTTGTATAGACACAGGGAGCGCTGAGCCAGGCAAACACTGTCGTTAGGGCTGCCTCAAACCAGCTGGAGGCAACTCATAAAGCAAAAACGGAACACCAGGGCCACGGTGTAGCTAGACGCCAGATGCCACAGAAAGAGAAAACTACTGAGGCCAGAGCGACAGTACAGCAGACTGGGCGCTTGTCTTGCACATGACCAACCTGGGTTCGATCCCTAGCATCCCATCTGGTCCCCTGAGTCTGCCAGCAGTAATTCTTGAGTGCAGAGCCAGGAGTTACCCGTGAACGGTGCCAGATGTGTCCCCAAAACCAAAAAAATAAATAAAGAGAAACCTACCTCCTCACCTTTCCCCCAAGACAGGGGAGAGAGGGGGACTGTTCACCTAGCACCTCATTAGTCAAGGGTTGGAACTAGGTTTAGTCACAGATCAGAACTAATGAATTGGAGCTGATGTTTCAGATACAGTTTTTTGGGCTTTGGGCTATACCCTGCAGTGTTCAGGGGCTACTGGGGGAGGTCTTGGGGGGAGGGGGTAGTGCTGGAAATGGAGCCTGGGCTTCCCACACGCAAAGCTTCTGCTAACCTCCTTGGGGTAGCTCTTCAGCTCCAGATCCGGAGGCCCGCTAGGAAAGAGGCAAAGCCCCAAACCTGGACGAAACAACACCCAACAGGGTGCCTGCATGTGCTTGGCACTGCTCTATGTGCTGGGCTGAGAAATTCACCTCATCCTCAAAGAATCCTGAAATGCTGGTCGGGTTGGAGAGGCGTCATGTTAAATCACCAGGTCCACACTATCAGTACTTAAAAAGTTCTGGATTCAGAGGCTGGAGCAATAGTACAGCAGGTAGGGCATTTGCTTTGCACACAACTGACCCAGGTTCAATCCCCGGTGTCCCCTGAGCCCCACCAGGAGTGATCCCTCAGCACTGTCGACTGTGACCAAAAAAATCAAAATGATAAATAAAAAGTTGTGGATTCAGGGGGTCGATGGAGAGGTATAGCAGACAGGGAGTTTGCCCTACTGGAGAGCCCACCAGGGTTTGACCCCAGGCACCCATATGGTCCTCTAAGCCCCAGAAGTGATCCCTGAGCATAGAGTCAGGAATAAGCCCTGATCACCCCCAAGTGTGGTCCCCCAAAAAGGTATGGGGGCTGGAGTAATAGTACAACAGATAGGGTGTTTGCCTTGTACACAGCCAACCCCAGTTCAATATCTGGCATTCCATATGGTCACCCAAACACCACCAGCAATGATTCCTGAGTGCAGAGCCAGGAATAATCCCTGAGCACTGCCAGATGTGACACCCTCCCCCTTACCTCACTCCCCCCAACACACACACAGCTTCTGGATTCAAGGACGGCAGGATAGCACAGAGGCTATGGCACTTGCCTTGCTAATCAAGGATCCCAATTTGAGGGGCCAGAGATAGTAGAGCGGGCAGGGTGTTTGCTTTGCATGGGATGACCTAGGTTCCTTCCACCCAACCCTACATGATCCTCTGAGCACCACCAGGAGTAATCCCTGAACACCATCAGACATGGCTCAAAATCCAAAATCCAAGGCGGCTTCCCCGAGCACTGCCAGAAGGAATTCCTCTCCCCAAAACAAAATAACAGTTCGTTCACTTTGCTATTACAAACCAATGTGTTACTCTTACCTTAAAAATATGATGATGCTTTGAAGCATCCCAGTCCCTACTCTATCGCGTTAAACAACCGACCAGTAACGCTGTGAGAAAGAAACCCCGTGGGAAAAGCATTTCCCTAGGATGTCATTTCCGTGAGGGCAGCGTTTTGTCCTTCCACGCACTGTCGGGGGTGGGGGTGGGGTAGGTTAGACTAAAACCTGAACTTGGAAGTTTTGGGCAATTAGTGCCGCTGCGGGCCATGCAGACCAAGCACCCATCCCGGCCCATCGGTTCCACGTTGCTTATCAAAACCGGTCCTTCCAAAACGCCTTTCACCCCTGCAGCCAAGCAGCGCACCTCTTGCGCCCAGGGCCAATTCCTTAGCGACCTCTTGCCCTTCCTCTACCCGAGCCTCTCCATCCCAGACTCAAGACGGGCGTGTGCAAACGGGTGCGCCCCGGAGGCCGGCGCACGAAGACACTGGGGGTACCGAAGAGACGTTTCCTGGGCAGCCCCGGGGGACGCTCCTGGTGCCACGTGGCTTCGCCAGCTGAAAGCCCGGGCTGCAGCCCGTCCAGAGGGGTCAGGACAGAGATCCAGGCTTGCCTCCCCGGGGCCTCGAGCGCGGGAACGGTGGCGGGCGGTTTCCTCCCAAGATCCCTTACCTGGTCCTGGGAGGAAGACACAGTGACAACTGCCACCAGGAGCAGCCCGTGTCCGCGGCAGGCTGCACGAACACGCCGCCTGCAGCCGGGAGCCGCCCCTTCTCCCCGCCCTCACGCCCCTCCTGCCGACCAATCGCCGGCCGGGCAAAGCCCCGCCAGCCGCGCGGGCCAGGAGCATCCTCCAGGGCCAGCCGCCGCAGGCCGCTCCCGCAAGCCGCCTGCGCAGTGGCCGGGCGCCGCGGCGCGCTTGCGCAGTCCAGGGACAGGCCGCGCTGGACCCCGCCCCGTCCTGCTGCTCGGCCTCCGCGCCGTGCGTGCGAGGGACGTCGGGGGCGGCGCCGCTGCAGTTGCCCCTGGTAACGGGGGAGGCAGCAGCAGCAGCAGCGGCAGCAGCAGCAGCAGCAGGAGGAGGAGGAGGAGGTGGAGGAGGAGGCGGAGGAGGAGGAGGCGGAGGAGGAGGAGGAGGAGGGACCCGGCGGGAGGATGGTGAGTGTGGGGGCCCGAGCTCCCTCCAGAGCCAGCCGATCTCTGGCCTCCAGTTCTCCAGACCCGGGTGGGGCCCGGCGCCTTGCTGCTCAGGAGGGAAGCGCCCCGCCTGCCATCTGGGTCCTGGGGTGGCTTCGCGGGGCGGCGGGGACTCCCCAAGGGTGCGCGCTGGAAGGAGACCTGGGCCCTGGGAAGAAGGCGGGGCTTGCAAGCTTTGCACGGGGCTCGGTAGGGCGTGTGGCGGCGGGTGCGGAGCCCAGGCCGCTTCTCTGCTCGGGTTGGGGTCAAGGATGAGGGCGGATCCGGGGAGCCGCGGCAGAGCAGCATCGGCAGGCGTCGAGGTTCCCGGGGACGCGGCCTCCCCGCGCCGCGGGAGGATGGGGTCCGCCCGGGGCCAGGCCCGGAGCCGGAGGAGGGTTAGCGCCCGGGTCTTGGGAGCGCTGGCGGTCCCCGAGGAGGTGGTAGCCTAGCGCTCCCCTTCCCCGCGGGCCGCGGGCCCCCGGGGGCAGGTGGGAGTCCCCCGGCTCCGGAGGCGGGAGGTCAGCCTGGCGGGCGCGCTGCTGCAAACCCCTGTTGTTTTTTGCGGGGTGAGGGTACTGAATTACAGGGTTGATGGTGATGACCGATTTAAATCCATCCTGATGGAGGCAGATTTGCTTGCCACGTCCCTGCTGGTCTCCCGAGGAACCTTTGGTTGCAGCCTCCTTTTGCGTTGGGAACGCACCAGAACGTTTGGGGTCCCAAACTGGAAAGAAGTGGAAATTGAAATGAGATGAGTGACCATCAATTTGGCGCGAGGTTTTCCTCCCTTGCCGCTAATTGTACACTGTGTGATGTGTCCCACGTGGCTGTTGATACTTTGTTCCTATACTTTGTTCCTAGTTTCTTTCTTTTTTGTTTTGGAGCCACACCCGGCAATGCTCCGAGGTTACTCCTGGTTTTGCACTCAGGAATTACTTCTGGCAGTGCTCAGGGGACCATGTGAGGTGCTGAAGATCTAAATTGGGGTCAGCCACATGCAAGGCAAGCTCCTTAGCCCCTATACTTTCTCTCTGGTCCCATCTTTTTTGGGGGGCAGGTGGCTTTTTGGGGTCACACCCTGAGATGCTTAGGGGTTACTCCTGGCTCTGTACTTACTCCTGGAATTACTCCCGGCAGTGCTGGGAGGACCATATGGGATGTCCGTGAGCAAACCCAGATCAGCGGCTTGCAGGGCAAACACCTACCCAGTGACTCCTGGCCCCTGTTCTTACGTGATTTCTGTGTAGTTAATATGAGGGAACCCAAATAGCAGAGCGATAGTACAGCGGGTAGGGCATTTAATCTTGCATGCAGGCCAACCCAGGTTCAATTCCTGGCACTCAGTGTGCTCCTCTGAGCCCCTCCAACAGTGACCCCTGAGCTCAGTACCAGGAGTAAGCCCTGAGGACCACCCGTTGTGGCCCAAAAACAACGAGAGAGAGAGAGAGAGAGAGAGAGAGAGAGAGAGAGAGAGAATAAAATGGAGTCTCTCTTTAGAGAAAATCAAAATCAAAACTAGTCAGAGTTGATTTTGAAGCTAAGAGCAGAAGGCCACCAAGAGCTGTCTGAAAATTATGGTCTCATCCCAAACTCCAGTCCCTTCTTGAGTTCAGAAATGTTAAACTTATTGATGAGCATTATTTTTTTTTTAAATATTTGGTTTTGGTGCCACACTGGGCAATGCTCAGGAGTTACTCCTGGGCTCTGTACTCAGGAATTATTCCTGATAATGCTCAGAGATTATTCCTGATAATGCTCATTCCATGTAGTGCTCAGGGACTATATGGAATGCCCAGGATCCAACCCAGCTGGGCATGTGCAAGGCAAGCCCCTATAGCAGGGCTATAGCTCTGCTCCTCAATTCATTGGTGAAGTGAGAAGCTAATGTCTGTCCTCAAGGATGAAATACTTGTACCTTGGCTCAGACCACGCAGTGCAATGAGTACATTTCAATAAAAAGAAAGAACTTCATTGATTTTCCATTGTCAGATTGTTGAAAAAGTAGAATTATTTGATCTGAAGTTGCCAATCCTATTTCACACTTGCTGCATTGCAGTTTTATTAACCTCGGGCTAAACAGATTTTCGCATGTTTTCCTTTTATTAATCGTTTATACATGAGCTGTCCATTTAAAGGCTAAGTTTTTCTCAACAAATGAGTACAAGCATAAATATTTATACAGAAAATAAGTAGAGTTGAAATGAAAAAGGCATGCCAAACTAACAGAGATGGGGATGCCATGATAGATGGGAAACACATGAATTGGGTGATTTTTTTTTCCTAGCATGTTTATCAGAAGTGGACTGTGTAATTACATAATTGTTTAATTTATAATTACAGGCCACAATATGTTAACCGCTGCTCATGTTTCTGGTTTTCAATGAATATTGTACACAACAAATTGACAATGTATATACAGCACTATTGTACACAAATGTTGGACTGAATGATCAAACAGAAATCCTGTTTGCTTTTTTGCCTAGTGAATAAAACGGGACCAGAGAGATAGTACAGGGGATTAAAGTACCTGCCTTGTTGCAGGCTTTAGTTAAGTCCCCAGAGCACTGCTAAGAGTTATCCCAGAGCGTCACTGGGTGTGCCCCCCCAAAAAAAGACTAAATTGAATAAGAACTTAAAGTGAATTATTTTATATTGTTTATCTGGCTTTCCGAATACACTTTATTTTTTTCTGCTTTTTGGGTCACACCCGGCGATGCACAGGGGTTACTCCTGGCTTTGCACTCGGGAATTACTCCTGGCGGTGCTCAGGGGACCATATGAGATGCTGGGAATTGAGCCGCGTGCAAGGTAAATGCCCTACCAACGCTCCAGCTCCTGCAATACATTTTTTTCTCTTCAAAAGTGCGAACTATTCTTAGAACTGAAAGTGGAACATGGAATTTATTTATTTATTGCTTTTTGAGTTATACCCAGCGATACTCAGGGGTTACTCCTAGCTCTATACCCAGAAATTACTCCTGGGGGTTTTTGGGGAACCATGTGTGATGCCAGGGATCGCCCAAGTTGTCTGTGTGCAAGACAAATGCCCTACCCGTTCTACTATGGCTCTGGCCCCGGAACACGGAATTTAAACATTCACAGATGTGATTGGGTCTCACTTGGGATCACCTGGGGCCCTATTGCACTGAAGGAAGGATGAGTCCTGAGTTTAGAGCCTAATTTTTTTTTCCTTTTATTTATCTCCATTTTTTTAATTAATTTATTTATTTATTGAATCGCTGTGGGAAAAATTACAAAGCTTTCAAGTTTAGGTCTCAGTCATGCAAATATCAATCACAATTCCCTTTACCAATACTTATTTTTCACCACGCAGAACCCCAATAAACCCCCACCCCCCAACCCTCCAATGTCTGTGGGGTAGATGAATTCTGGTTAACACTCTGTCTACTTTGACTAGCTTCATTGTTTTGATAAAAGTTGCACCATTATTATTTAGACTTTACCACCCCCTCCCCCCGAACTCAGCCATGCTGAAAAAGCATTGTGAAATGATCTGCTTTCTATAGCTGGGTTCGAAAATTAACCCTGCAAGTATTTCTACTGAGAGTCAGATAATTAAGAGATTGGTCTCTGTGCTTCTGGAGTCGTGGCCGTGCCGGAGAGCCGCTCGTGGGGGGCAACTGGTGACCTCGGTCGGGTGTGAAGGACGGGCCGGAGCGCGCCCCCCTCCCCGTCCCATGAGGTATCCATAGAGCCTAATTTTTAAAACTCCAGCCATGACATACACAGTTTTTAAAAAATTGGTAAGACTGCAACAAAAACTCATCATTGCCACTAAACATTTAGAATAAGTTGTTTTGACCTTGTCTTGTGCTACAAAACCTTTGGAGGAAGACAAAGATGATAGCAAGTTGAGCACCTTAATCGCTGTCATTTCATCGACCCATAGCTTTATAGCTTTTCCAAAAAAAATTTTATTTCACCCGAGAAATTTTATATTTCACTCACCCAGTATGCATGACCAGAAAGATATTCCAGGAGGGAGGCACTTGCCTTGCATGTGGTCACTTCAGCGACAGCCCTGATTTGATCCCTAGCTCCACCTTTGGTCCCCCAAGCACTGCCAGGAGTGATCCCGGAGCACAGAACCTAGAGTCAGCCCTGAGCACCTCTGGGTGTGGCCCAAAAAAGCAAAGGAAAAAGAAATGTACGTGATTCTGGGGCTGGAAAGACCCTCAGGGGTTAACGTGCTTCCCTTGCATCCCACTGACCCCAGTTCAAACCCCCAGTCCCACAATCGGCAGGAGTCACTCCTGAGCACAGAGCTGGGAATGACCCCTGAGCACTGCAGATCCTGAGTCTATAAGCATATAAAAGTATATACAAGGGGCTGGAGCGATAGCACAGTGGGTAAGGCGTTTGCCTTGCACACGGCCGACCCAGGTTCAATTCCCAGCATCCCGTATGGTCCCCTGAGCACTGCCAACAGTAATTCCTGAGTGCAAATCCAGGAGTAACCCCTGTGCATTGCCGGGTGTGATCCAAAAAGCCAACAAAAAAAAAAAAAAGTATATACAAATAAAACATAGACTGATACTAAGTCAGAAAGAAGTTTACTTTAAAACGACCCCCACATTCAGTTACACAACCCCATACGGGATCATAACCCACAGCTGAAGAAACGAGGTCCTGGACAGCTCTCCAGGAGTTCCTCACGGAGCACTTTGTTGGGGTGGGGAGACCCTAGCAGTAGTCGCCAGGCGTGTTCAATGTTTGAGCACAGTTCCCAGCAGTATTTATGTCTTCTAGTCAGAAAAGAGTCAGGGAAAAGTCCAAACACAAATTCAAAAAAAAAAAAAAACCCAAACCTCCTATCTTGGGGATAGGAGGGAGCACTCCCAGCAGTGCTCAGGGGCTATTCTTGACTCGATGTCCCAGGGGCCAGAGCTCAGGAGACCGTGTGGTGCCGGGGATGAAACCTGGGCCCCTGCCTGCATGTGCTCAGCCCACTGAGCTCACTCAGACCCCCATATGCTGCTTGCTTTGTTTTTGTTTTGGGGGCCACCCAAGCAATACCCTGGCAAGGCTTGGGAAACCGTATGGGGTGCCGGGGCATGGGACAGCTGCATGCCCTGCCCACTGTACTGTTGCTCCCCCACACCCACCCTCACAACTGCTCCTTTTTTTTTTTTTTTGGGTCACATCTGGCGATGCACAGGGGTTACTCCTGGCTCTGCACTCAGGAGTTACTCCTGGCAGTGCTCGGGGGACCATATGGGGTGCTAGGAATCGAACCCGAGTCGGCCGCATACAAACGCCCTACCTGCTGTGCTATCTCTCCAGCCCCACAACTGCTCTTTTGAGGCCTCCTGTGCACCTTGCTTTACATGCATCTCATTTAACGTCTTCATCTTCATCGTTTTTTGGGGGTAGGAGGGTTGGGGGTGAGGTTTTTTTTGGTTTTGTTTTGTTTTATAAGCATTGGTCTCGTTTTCTAGATGAAACTGTGCCCAGGGCACTGTCCACTGTCACTCTCTCCATTGTGAGACTTCTTGTTACTGTGGCTGGCATATTGAATACTCTCAGTAGCTTGCCGGGCTCTCCGAGAGGGGTGGAAGAATCGAACCCGGCTCGGCCGGGCTGGCTGCGCGCAAGGCAAACGTCCTACTGCATACATAGAGAAAAACTGAATACAGTTCTGTGACGCTAAAGTACATAACGCCCTTTTTAATTAGGACTCTAATGAATTAGGAACCCACCCTTCCTGAGGAGATGCCACCTTTTGTCCCTCAAATACTGTATTTATGTAGTAGAGTAGTGAGGTCCAAGAAGACTGTTCGACTGAGGTTATCCCCATCAGAGGGACAGGAGCTCCTGGAAATTAATAAGGTCTCTGTAGGCAATCCTGAGTTTGATTTGGTCTGGTTTGGTTTGGGGGCGGGGGGGGGGGGGGTGGGCACACCCACTGGTGCTCAGAGGTTACACCTGGCTCTGCACTCAGGAATCACTCCTAGCGGTACTCGGAGGACCACATGCTGGGGATCGAACCTGTGTCAGCTGCATGCAAGGCAAGTGCCTTACCCGCAGTACTATCTCTCCAGTCCCCTGTTTTATTTTTTGTGGTGGTGGTGGTTGAAAGAGATAAAAATTAATAGGTCCATTTCATTTAAGTTAGTTATGAGAAGTGCGTGTACTTGACAGTGGCTTCGTTAATTTCAATATTTAAATCTGGGCTGCTCCCCCGGGGCCACATGTATTTTTCCATATCCCAATGCATTCCTTTCTTCCTCCTCCCTCACCACCCCACTCTCTCTGAATGACCTAGATTGTCTCATTTTACGTCAGCGCACCAGGCCTCTGCCAGGAGTTGAGTGTAAGCTGATTTTGAGGCCGATAAAATGTCTGTAGGCAATAGCCCATCTATTCATGATTTGCCTGGAGAAAAGTTTGTTTAAATGCTTCATGGCTGAGTCAGACCGCTTCTGTCCACCAGGGAGCAGACGACTTGAATAAACACACATCACCAACTTGCTGTGTGCGATGAACATTCTGGTATCCTGAACTGCCTTTGCAGAGAGGATATATATATATATATATATATATATATATATATATATATATATATGGAATAGCATCACAGTCACCTGTCTGGCTCTCTGTTATTCTTGGAGCATATGCTGGGTATTTAATGATAAAGCAATGAATGGACACATCGGCAAACATATACCTTACAGAACATACACCTTGTCTTTATGCTGTAAAACTCTGACCCATAATAAAATGAACTGCTCAGGACTTTCTCCCTTTCTTGACATTTACACGCAAGTGTGAGCAGGCCATCTATGGCAAGATGCATGGGGCAGACAACCTCTACCTCTGGGCTTTATCTAACCTTCCTTAAATCAGCTTACTTTGTGTCTTTCAGGCAGAATCCGAATACCTATAAATATCCTCTTCCCTACTTAGCAAACCCTCATAATCCCCGGCTCCCTGTCCTCAGGCTCTGGGAGAATGTGCTGCCGTGTTATACTTGCGTTGGCCCTGCCCAGACCATGCTGGAGATGTCATTTATTATTTTTGTACGGGAAATGTTAGGGGAACTTTCCATTTCTCCGTAACTGCACCGAAAGGTGAAGCATGTGATGTTATTGTTTCCAGACAAGGAGAATTCCTCACTAGAAATGTTAGAAGTGTTCTTATTTTATGATTTATTTGAGTTTGGGGACCGTACTATGCAGTGCTGAAGGGCAGCTCCTCACTGAGTGCTCGGGAGTCACTCCTGGTGGTGCTGGAGGCCTGTGATCTCTCTTGTTCCAAAGTGTTGTTTTGAAACCATTAGGGAAGGGGTTGGAGCGATAGTACAGCGCATAGGGCGTTTGCCTTGCATGCGCCGGACCCGGGTTCGATTCCTACCATCCCATATAGTCCCTGAGCACCGCCAGGAGTAATTCCTGAGTGCAGAGCCAGGAGTAACCCCTGTGCATCGCCGGGTGTGACCCAAAAAGAAAAAAAGGAGAGAGAGAGAGAGGGAGGGAGGGAGGGAGAAAAGAGACTGTTAGGGAAATGAGGTTTAGCTGTAATTAGAAAAGTTTCTTTTCCTTTTTTTTTTAAATCTGTCTTTTGCTTCCCTCCTTTTTGGACGAAGAGAAATTATATTCTCTTACTGAGTTTCAGATATAATGAGTGTATATAGAGTCTTCGGCTGGAGCGATAGCACAGTGGGTAGGGCGTTTGCCTTTCACTCGGCCGACATGGCAGACCCGAGTTCGATTCCTCCGCCAGTCTCGGAGAGCCCGGCAAACTACCAAGAGTATCTCGCCCACATGGTAAAGCCTGGCAAGCTCCCTGTGACGAATTTGATGTGCCAAACACAGTAACAAGTCTCAAAATGGAGACCCTGCTGGGCCCACTCGAGCAAATCGATGAGCATCGGGAGGACAGTACTACATATAGAGTCACAACTTGCAGAAAGTGGGTTTTTGGTGGTTGTTTTGTTTCAGGACCACCCCTGGCAGTGCTGAGGTGGGGGCTACTTGTATCTCGCTGCCCCGGGGTCGCAGGAGATTGAACCCTGTCCTCCTGCATGTGAGTCCTGCCTCTGCCTGCCAACTCTTTGATCCATTTCAGGCCCTATATTACAGTGGCCTTTGTTTTTGTCTTTTGAGGGAAGGGATGTTGGTCGTGTTTTGGTTTTTTGAGGTTTTGGGTTTTTTTTTTTTTTTTTAGTTTTTGGACCACACCCTTGGTTGGTGCTCAGGGCTTTCTTCTGGCTCAGAGCTCAAGAATCATTCCTGGAGATTTCGGAAATCATATGGGATGCCAGGGATCAAGCCCAAGTCCCACTGAACAGTCTCTCCAGACCTCCAGGGCCCTATATTTACTGAGTTTTTAAAGAATGACTAGGGATAGAGAAACAGTACAAGTGGGCAGGGTGCTTGCCTTGCATGTGGCTGACCTGAGTTCAATCTCTGGAATCCCATATGGTACCCCCAGGCATCACCAGGAGTAACCCTGAGCATCACCAGGTGTGACAAAGTAGTAATAATAATAATAGTAATAAAGAAAAAAATTAGCACTCATGAGGAAAATCTAAGATGCTCATTTTGTTGTGTGTGTGCATGTGTGTGACACCAGGGATGGGGCCCAACCAAGGTCTCACAGTTGTAAGGCCAGTCCCTGGCCTGAGAATTAATTTTGGTTGGGGGGAGGGGATTGGGAAGGCCGGAGGGTGCTAGAGGAAGGAAGAGGGGTTTGGGCCCAGCAGTGCTCAAAGGCTATTTCTAGGTCTGTGCTCAGAGGTGACCCCTATTGGTGTTCAGGAACCATAGGTGCAAAGTCAGTGCCTGAACCTCCCAGACTATCTCTCCAGCCTAACACCTTGAAAATACATCATAGCGGGGGGGCTGGAGCGATAGCACAGCAGGTAGTGTTTGCCTTGCATGTGGCCGACCCGGGTTCAATTCCCAGCATCCCATATGGTCCTCTGAGTACCGCCAGGAGTAATTCCTGAGTGCAGAGCCAGGAGTAACCCCTGTGCACCGCTGGGTGTGACCCAAAAAGGAAAAACAAAAAACAAAAAGAAAGAGAAAGAAAATTTACCTTCTTATGATTTCTTTCTAATATAAGACATGAGAACTTCGGGGAACTGGGAGGTAACCTAGTATATACCCTGACCCTGATTTACTCCTCTGTAGCAACGTTCCCCCTCTCCCCAAATTACTGAGTGACATTCTGGAGGACCCCCCAAAACTCCTCAGGTGGCCTGGGTATTGCCAGCACTGCAGGGCCCAGCAGCACCACGGCCTCGGGTCCTCGCATTGACCACCAACCCGATTGGCGGAGCATCACAATGGGAGCCCTTGGACCTCCAGAGCACTACTAGAGAGCCCCCACCCTTCAAACTGAAAAAAAAAAAAGATGAGAATTTCACTTGTGTTATTGTCTAATGCAGTAATGTGATAAACTGCAGTTGTTGGGATGATATTGGGAGCAGTAATAAGAGCGTCTAATCAGAACTCGGACTGAGTAGGTCAGTGTATTTTCTCTGTTCTTAGCCTTTTTGTATCGGTAGTCCTTGAGGATTTTAGAATTCTAATTTTAACTTTTCTGAAAGGTGGTATTATAAACAAGTGATCGCCATGTAGCTAATGGAGGCTGAGAAGCTTCTCATAAATGTAGCTTTAGAAAGGAATGATGTCAAAGAATTCAAGGCCAAGTAAGATATAAACTATCAGGGTGGGAAGGGGGGAGAAATGTTATGTTATTTATTTTTAAATCTGCCTATCTTTTGTTTCTCTTTTTCCAACTCTGCTCAATTTCTCTTCCCCAAATATTTTGGTATAGAATTTGCCTTTCTGTCTTAAACTACACATTCCACTTTATTGCTGGAAAAATTGAGACTGAGGAGATTAGTGTGATCCTTAGCAAGTCAGTGCAAATATAGAGCTAGAAGTGGTAAACAGTCTCTGAGGCAGAAAGGAATTTTTTTTTGGGGGGGGGTTGGGGCCACACCCGACTTATGCCCCTGGTGGGGCCTTGGAACCAGAGGACCATCTGCTTGCGCCAGAGATGAACCTGAACAAGCAAGGGAAGGGATGTGTCAGGCAAGAAAGTTGGATTTTGTTGTTGCTGTTATTGTTGTTGTTGTTGCTATTGTTCTGACGCTACACGTGGAAGTGCTCAGGGCTTACTCTCGGCTCTGTGCTCAGGGACCGCTTCTTGCTGGTCTCAGGAGAACATTTGTCATGTTGAAACCTGGGTCAGAACTGGCTTGGCCACGTGCAAAGCAAGAGCCTTACCGGCTGTGCTATCTCTGATCCCAGAAAGGAATTCTTAATGATTATGCTTATTTGTGTATCATGGTAAAAAAAACCCAATTGTTGAGAATTATTTTATAAAATTGTTATTTGATCATTGGGAGCATACTGGTTTGAATTATTGCCCAGTGTAGTGCAAGTACAAATATACATATATTTATTTATATAAATAAATTTATGTATGTAGGTTAGCACTGTAGTACTGTCCTCCCATTCATCGATTTGCTCAAGTGGGCACCAGTAGTGTCTCACAACAAATTGTGAGACTTGTTGTTACTGTTATTGGCATGTTGAATACATCACGGGTAACTCGCCAGGCTTTGCCGTGCGGGTAATTTACTCTCGGTAGCTTGCCGGGCTCTCCGAGAGGGGCGGAGGAATCAAACCCGGATCGGCCATGTTGGCCGCGTGCAAGGTAAATGCCTTACCCGCTGTGCTAATATATATATATATATATATATATATATATATATATATATATAATCATTTTGGGGCCAGAGAGATAGAAAAACAGGTAAGGTCCTTCCTTGCCTTGTACACAGATGACCCAGGTTTGATTTCCTGTACCACATATGGTCCCTCAAGTACTGCTAGGAGTGATCCCTGAGCTCACCGCCAGGACGCAGGGCCGGAGCAATAGTACAGCAAATTGTTCATTTGCCTTGCATGAGATCAACCTGGGTTTGATCCCCAACATTCCCATATGGTCCCCCAAACTCCACATTTGCAAATTACTCCACACCAGAGTAATAACTTTGTGCAGAGCCAAGAGTAAGTCCTGAGTATCACCTGGTATGGCCTCAAAGCCTTTTTTCACTTCCAAAAAAGGCGGGAAGTAAGCACTGAGTGTGACCCCAAAAGAAGAACAACAACAAATATACATATGTACGTATAAAAGCTTTTTATATAATTCTTAGACTCGGTTCAACAACTTTATGCTTGAGAGATTAGATTGTGTGTGTGTGTGTGTGTGTGTGTGTGTGTGTGTGTGTGTGTGTTGGGGGGAGGGTTGGAGTCACACTTGGAGATTCTCAGGGACTATTCCCTGCCCTTGCTCAGGGGTTGCTTCCAGCTGTGCTCAAGGAACATGCCATACAGGTATCAAACCTGGACCTCCTGCATGCAAAGTATATGTCCAGGAGTAATTCCTGAGCTCTGCCACGTGTGGCCCAAACCCCTCTTCCCCAGAAGTTGTATTAACTTGCTTTGAGAAGTCTATTCAATTCAACAACTGTTCACCTGTTTTACCAAATAAGTACCAGATAGTGTGAAAGACGGAGACCGTAGTCCTTACCTGCAGGAAACTTCTTTCTCTGTAAGGAGAAACATACAAAATTCAGTTATCAGTTACCTGGTATGATGCATGCTATACTCTGAGCATATATAAAGAGCTTTAGGAACAGGTGTTGGGCATGAGCTGGAGCAATTTACAGTGGGTAAGGCACTTGCCTTGCTCGCAGCTGACCTGGGTTCAATCCCTGGCATCCCACATGGTCTTCTGAGCATCGCCATGAGTAATTCCTTAGTGCAGAGTCAGAAGTAACCCCTGAGCATTGCCAGATGTGACCTTACCCCCCCCCAAAAAAAAAAGGAACAAGTTTTGGGCAGTACTTCATTCCCCCCAGGAGATTCGGGGTGACCTCTAAGCTCATAGAAGCAGGAATACGCCACGGTATCAACTAAGTGGCTGAACTTACTACAGCACATCGGCTGAAAGCTAGAGAGAGGGTAACAGAGGGGATAAACGACCTCAGACTAGACTGTTAATACCCTAAGGCTCCACCACCAGGGATTTTTTTCCAGTAGGAGTTGTTCTGACATCCAGCAACATCAAAGCCTGTGCTCCTCTAGTAATCTCCCTTCTCTGTGCTTGTTCCAGGGCTTGCTCTCAATTCTGCGCAAATTGAAAAGTGCACCGGACCAGGAGGTGAGAATCCTTCTCCTGGGCTTGGATAATGCTGGCAAGACCACTCTCCTGAAGCAGCTTGCCTCTGAGGACATCAGCCACATCACACCGACACAGGTGAGAACTGCCTTGGCCCCCGTGCCACGTAACCCAAGGAAGATGATCCCAGCAATATGAATGAGAACCTGGGAAATGTTTTTTTCTGGTTCCCAGTTTTGTTCCTGTGAAGCGTACACAATTTTAGGGGCCGGAGAGATCGTACTGAGGGCAGGGCACTTGCCTTGCATGTGGCTGACCCAGGTTCAGTCTCCAACATCCCATATGGTTCCCTGAGCCCAGTAGTGATTCCTGAGTGCAGAGCCAGGAGTAACCCCTGAGCATCACCAGGTGTGGCCCTAAAACAAAAACAAAAGCATATGCAATTTTAAAATGATCGGAAATTTCAAAATATATATATATCAAGATTTCATTCACAGGCAATCCTCAAGTGCATGGACAGAAAATGGAGCAGTGATGACCCAGGGCTCGAGAGGAAGGGTGGTAGAGATTGACTCTTTAGGGGGAAGGAGTATCTGCACCACTCGGGGACTACTCCCTGCTCTGTTCTCCTGGTTGTACTCAGAGGCCCATGCAGTGACAGGGCTCAAACCAGAGTCAGATGCACCCAAGGCAGGTCCCTTAACTCTTGTACTGCCTCTCTGGCCCAGTACTGATTATTATTACATGCTTTAAAATGATTAAAGCATGGGACCAGGCAGGGAGATGGCTTGGTGGGCTAGAGCATGTGCTTTGCATGTAGGAGTCCTGAGTTTAACCCTCAGCATCAGATGGTCCCCTGGCTCTGCACTCAGGAATCACTACTGGGCTCAGGAGTGGTGCCTGAGTACCACCGGGTATGGCCACAGAACAAAACTGAAAATTAAAAGAGGGCCTCGAGGCTGGAAGCGATAGTACAGTGGGTAAGGTGCTTGCTTGCCTTGCAAGTTCTGTCCCCAGCACCTCAAGATAGTTCCTCTTCACACCTTCCCCCCCCCACCTCGAGCCCTGCCAGGAGTAAGCCCTGAGCACGGCCGGTTGTGATCCAAAACCAAAAGAGAAAAATAAAATAAGGCCTGCGGGAATAGCTCAGTGGCTGAGCTTGCATGAGGTCATGAGTTCAGTTACCAGGGTGACATCCTACATTGTCTGGGATCGCTTCCTGGGCTGCGAGCAGTTTCCAAGCCACACTGCAGCTCGGTGTGAAGATCACCACAGAGTGTGCAGTCACCAGGGAGCATCCCGTGAGCCTCAGCCTAAGGGCATGATCCCTGGCGAGCTGGTGTGCGGACCCCACAGTGAAGGATATGCGATCATATCCTTCAGCACCTCAATCGGGCACGTGTGTGACTCCTGACCGTCTCAGCACTTCAGCACAAGGGGAAGGAGACAGGAAGGGTTAAAAGGATCGTTTTTGTGTTACTTTTGTTTATTTTGGGGGGCCACCTCCTGCATTGCTCAGGGTGTCACTCCTTGCATGTCTGGGAGACATATGTGGTACCGGGGATCAAACCCAGGTCAGCAGGTCAGTCGTGTGCAAGAGAAGTGCCTTTTCCACTATACTATGATTCGACCCCAATTATATTTGTGTTTTTTTTTCTTTTGGGGTCACACCCAGCAGTGCTCAGGGGTTACTCCTGGCTCTGCACTCAGGAATTACTCCTGGCGGTACTTGGGAGACCATATGGCATGCCGGGGATCAAACCCAGGTCGGCCACATGCAAGGCAAACGCCCTACCTGCTATGTTATTGCTCTGGCCCCTGTGGTGGATTTTTTTTGTGTGTGTATGGGGGTGGGGGTTTGGTGGGTTTTTTTGTTTTTTGGTTTTTTTGCTATGTTTTGTTTTGTTTTGTTTTGGGGCCACACCCAGGGCTTACTCCTGACTCTCCACTCAGGAATCACTCCTGGGGATGCTCAGGGGACCAGAAGGGGTGCCAGCGGTTGAACCCAGGTCAGCTTCATACAAGGCAAGCACCCTACCCGCTGTCCTATCACTCCAGCACCCCAGGTTAAACGTTTGTTTTATAACACATTCCTAATTTAATTTTTTTTCCATTGTTTTGTTGACCACACCCAGTGGTGCTCCAGGTCACACCCGGTGGTGCTGTTAGGGTCGCACCTGGTGGTGCTCAGAGGGGCAGGTGGTGTTGGGGAGTGAACTTGAGACCTCGCACCTGAGACCAGGCACACTTCAGTGGGGGCGTTTGCATGCACCTCATTGTGGTACACTGGCACCCGCCCACGTGTGGCCCTGGGGGATCCCCGGGCACTCCTCTACTCTCGGACACCCTGCAGGGCTGGAGCGGCCAGGGTCTTAGCCACGCCACAGTTCTTAGTGTCTCCTGTCCCTGGACTGCAAGGCGCTCCGTGTATGCTTTCGGTGGCTGTGCATGCACTTCACGGCCTCTGAGCCCGCCTGGTGTACACCTCCCTGCAGAAAAGTCGTTTCAGCTGCTCCTAAAATGAGCAATTTTACAGACTCTGAACAAATTTAATGTATAGCCTAAGGAGGTGCAAATTACAGTAGTCTAGCCTGGAAAGACGGAAAACATGTATTAGGGTGTCAGCGTTTTCTGCCAGAATCAGAAGGGCCAGGCTTTGTTTTTGTTTTTGTCTTTAGCTGGAGATCGGCTCAGGCTTTCTCGAGCCCCGCGAACGTGGGCCTCCCCCCCCTCACATGCCGACTGTGCTCCAGGGAGGGCCCAGCCTGCCAGCTCAGATTCTCAGGCTCTTAAGTGTTCTGGGTGACTCTGCAGTTACATTAGATCAAGGTGTCTGAGTTATTTAAGAAAAAGAAAAAAGAAAAGAAAAAGACGAGGGGGTGCAGTGCCATCAGGTCAACCTGTACCCATGGGCGAGTGCATCGGCAGCCTGATGGTGCCTTCCGGTTGCCCTGATGCTCCAGAATTGCCGCTGTGCCTCTGACCAGACCCCAACAACTTGGAGCCACGTTTCCCAAAAAATTAAAACTGCTAAAAGTTAGGTATGTGGAGCTGGAGCAATAGCACAGCGGGTAGAGCGTTTGCCTTTGCACGCGGCCAACCCGGGTTCAATTCTCAGCATCCCATATGGTCCCCTGAGCACTGCCAAGGGTAATTCCTGAGTGCAAAGCCAGGAGTAACCCCTGTGCATCACCAGGTGTGACCCAAAAAGCAAAAAAAAATAAAAATAAAAATTTAAAAAATTAAAGTTAGGTATGTGGGAGCCACACCCACAAACCATCTCTGGCTCAGCTACACAAACTCATTTATTGGCCTTGCTCCAGAGACCCATAAATAAATCTTGAAAGAGATCAGAAGCCACAGTTAATCCCACACCCGCGCAAGGCTGAACAGACCAGGTAAAACAGAAGGAGGCAGGTTAGCCTGGTGCCCACCCAAGCAGAGCCCCCGGCAGCCACTTGCTTCCACAATCCAAAATCACCACCATGCCCCTGACCAGACTCCACCGTCTCAGAAAGAACCTCAAGATATAATCTGGGGACTGGAGCAATAGCACAGCTGGTAGGGCGTTTGCCTTGCATGCAGCCAACATGGCCAACACAGGTTCGATTCCCAGTATCCCATATGGTCCCCCAAGCACCGCCAGGAGCAATTCCTGAGTGCATGAGCCAGGAGTAACCCCTGAGCATCGCCGGGTGTGGCCCAAAAAGCAAAAAAAAAGATATAATCTGCTAAAAATTTGGGTGGTAGGTTTTATGATTGAAATCTTCAGGCTTTCTTGGGGGTCGGGATGGGCTACTTCCCCCCTCCTCCTTGTACTTCCAGAAGCCCTGGCAGTCACATCCATACCCCAAAGCTGCCACCCAGTTAAAAAGCTGCTCTAGCCTTACCTTTCCGATAAAAATACTGAACGCCCTGAACAAACATGATGACCTCTTAGTATCTGTCTTGCAAACCATAATGCACAAAAGGAAAAAGAGAGAGAAAGAAGAAAAGTGCCTGCCAGAGAGACAGGCTGGGGGAAGGGGTGGGGTGTTGAGAGATGGTGGAAGGGAAACGGGGGACATTGGTGGTGGGAAATATACACTGGTGGAAGGATGGGTGTTGGGTCATTGCATGACTGAAACCCAATTGAAAAAAGTAGATAGAGTGATAGTACAGTGGGTAGGGCATTTGCCTTGCATGTGGCTGACCCGGATTCGATTCCCAGCATCCCATATGGTCCCCTGAGCACCACCAGGAGTAATTCCTGAGTGCAGAGTCAGGAGTAACCCCTGTGCATCGCCAGGTATGACCCAAAAAGAAAAAAAAAGTTATGTGGAGTTCATGCCTACTTCAGTCAGCTTAATCAGTGGCTGAATAAATAGCAGTACTCCTACATTAAAAAAAAAAAAAAAAAAAGGAGCCAGATCAGTCATAGTACAGCAAGTAAGGTGTTTGCCTTAGATGCACCCAACCCAGGTTCTATCCCCAGCACCCCATATGGTCCCCTGATCCCTGCCAGGACTGATCCTTGTGCACAGAGCCAGGTGTAAGTCCTGAGCTCCGCCAGGCATGACCCAAAAACTAAAAACCTTTATTATTCTTTATTTGCTTTATGATAGATAAAATAATAGCTGCCCCCTATAGTAAATTTAGAAAGTCTAAATAAACAAAATTGAGAAATTAGATATCGGATACCATGCCAGTCAGACGTGCCCACTGTCAACACATGAAAATGTGGCTGACCCTGGTTCAATTCCCAGCACCACACATGGTCGCCCCTAAGCACCACCAGGGATCACAGAGCCAAATATATATCCTGAGCACTACTGGGCGTGGCCCCAAAACCAAAAATGAGAAGGGAGAATGAGGGAATGAACTCCAGACAAACAGATGCGCCCTTGAAGCTTTAATCATATCCTGAATCTGAATAAACTTGGAAGTATTCATTCCCCTACCAGTGTTTATTCATGGTAGTTATTCCAGTTATTCACATAAGGGGGACAGTGACGAAGGCAAGGGAGCCAAGGACAGGCAGTGCTGAAAGCTATGTCCAGAGAACCACAGGGCCTTGGGGTTGGGAGAGAAGGTATTTCAAGAGTAAGAATGAAAGAATCTCACAAGAATGATCTAGGGGCGGGAGCGGTAGTCCAGCGGGTAAAACACTTGCCTTGCACGCAGCCCACCAGGGGTTCAATTTCTGGCATCCCATATGGTTTCCTGAGCCCCACCAGGAGTAATTCCTGAGTGTAGAGTCAGGAGTAACTCCTGAGCACTGTCGGGAGTGGCCCAAAAACAAACACAAAGAGTGGCCCAGTGTCTTTTTCGTTTTTGTTTGGGGCCACACACATAGCTGTGCTCGGCTTCTGGTTTTCCATTTTTTTTTTTTTTTTTTTTTGGTTTTTGGGTCACACCCGACGATGCTCAATGGTTACTCCTGGCTCTGCACTCAGGAATTACTTCTGGTCATGCTTGGGGGATCATATGGAATGCCGGGAATCAAACCTGTGTTGGCCGCATGCAAGGCAAATGGGTGTGCCAAAGTATTTATTTCTTCCCTCTACCCGTGGCACTGAGAGCAAGACACGGTGCCTCCTTCAAGTGTCATGTCTGGTAGAGTATCACATAAGAAAGAAATAGCTATTTTGTATCACAGTCTCAAAACTTAATAGCATAATGGTGACCTGTGCCTCTTTTTACAGGGTTTCAACATCAAAAGTGTACAGTCTCAAGGTTTTAAACTCAATGTATGGGACATTGGTGGACAGAGGAAAATCAGACCATACTGGAGGAATTATTTTGAAAATACAGACATTCTCGTAAGTACAGTCTTTTGCTTATCAGAAATTCCATTCCATTGCCATAACATTAGTCTCCATGAACTTGGGCTGGCAGGAGCCTACAGATTGTGGAAGAGAAACAGCTCTGTAAAACTTGTACAAGAACCTTCCCTGTCGCTCAGTAACAGTGTTGTGCCTCCCCTGCCTTGGCAGAGGGAGTGTTTATTCATGACTCTAGCAGTGAGAGCAGCAGAGGAGAGGAAGAAACCAACAAATCAACAGACCTAGGGTCCAGGATTGCAGTTCAGTCGTAGCACATTTCCCTTACACCACCAAAAAAGTTCAGTTCCTGTCACCCCAAAAAAGAAGGGGGGTGGGGCTGCGGTAATAGTCCAGCAGGTAGGGCATTTGCCTTGCATGTGGCTGACCCAAGTTCAGTACCCAACATCCTTTATGGTCCCCCAAGCACCACCAGGAGTGATTCCTGAGTGCAGAGCCAGGAGTAACCCCTGAGCAACACTGGGTATGGCCTAAAAAGAAAAAAAAAAAGAGGGAGAGGAACGAGATATATATAGGGTATTGGAGGGTAAGGCATTCATTCCCTTGCATGAGGCTGATCTTGGTTGGGTCCTTAGCATCGTATACGGATGGTCTCTTGAGCACCACAGGAGTGAGCCAGGAGTAGCTCCTGATCACTGTCAGATATTGCCCCGAAACCAAATAAGCAAGCCAACAGGTCCGTCCCAAGGAGAGCAACCCAGGCAGTGAGAGTCCTGAAAAGAATTCAAATAAGAGCTGGTTTAAGGATGGCCAGAGCCATAGTACAGCGAGCAGGGTGGGCAGGGCACTCGCACACAGCCAACCCGGGTTCAATCCTGCATCCCACATGGTCCCCTTGAGCCCAGAACCAGGACTAAGCCCAAGTACAGCTGGGTGTGGCCTAAAAACCAAAAAATGGTTGAAAGAGCTGATCATGTTCTCCCTACCCTAGAAAAGAAGATGTCTGCGGTCCATCTTTAGTTGTTTCGAAAATGACATTGAGTCAGAAATTAGCCTCATTCTGAATAGTTTCCAGAACAACAGTCACAGGACTCATGGATGAGGAGCTTGTGGGGAAGTGTCAGGTGCTAGAGTTAGGACACTGCTTCCCACAATTGTAACTATCCCAAAGTTGCCTCATGCATTGGGGTCCTCCCCACGCTCAAGCAGAGGCCAAGATTTGAGCTTGTATCTCAGTGGTTTGCATTCTCTTCATCCCTGCAGACCTGCAGTTGAAACTTTCCTAGGTCTCCTATCATTACTGTTTCAGAAATCTTTGCAGATGTCACTATTCACATGCATAATCTCTTCAGTATAAGGCCTTTGCATCTCCTTTAATGATCTTCCTAGCTACATTACCTCAGCCATGAACATGCCCAGGATCCAAGGTGCAGGGAGAGTGTGACTGGAGAGATTCTATGGCTGGTAAGGCTCTTGCCTTGCACAGGGCGAGCCCTGGTTTCATCCTGGGCATCCCATATGGTGGTCCAAGATTGCCAGGAGTAACCCCTGAGCATCGCTGAGTGTGGCCCAGAAACAAACAAAAAGAACCAAGGGGGTTCTTATGAACTTGCATAGGGGGAAAAAAAAGGGTTTTGTTTTGTTTTGTTTTTTAGTTTTAAACCCTGTGCTCAGGGCTTACTCCTGGCTCTGCCAAATGCTGATGAAAATGTGGAACAGCCAGAACTCAGTTCGAACTCCTATTCATTGCTGGTGGGGGTGTGCAGTGTACGACCGTGGTGGAAGATCATTTGCAGTTTCTTGCAGAATGAAACATTCTCACTCAACTGAGTTACTGACCACTCTCCACGGTGATCTACCAAATTCGCTGAAAAATTCAGATCGGAGAGATGGCTCCCAGGGCATCCTGGCATGCCGGACATTGGGTTCTCTCCCCATTGCCCCTCAGGCTCACTGTACACCGCTGGGGATGACCCAGGGTAGTTAGGACTCCTTCTTAGGTTTGTTTTCTTTGCTCTTTTGGGGCCTCGCTCAGCAATCTTAGGAGCTACTCCCTGAGCAGAGCTGGCTGGGTGTTCCCAGTAGTCCATAGGTCAGCCCACGGCCCCCACATGCAAAAGCATGCGCCCAAGCGTGGAGCACTTGGTACCACAAGGAAGGTGCTTGCCTTACCTGCAGCCAATCCTGGTTTGGTCCCCAGCACCCTGTATGACTCCCCAGTCCCTGCCACAAGTGATCCCTGAGTACAATTAGGAATAGGCCCTGCCCACAGCCAGGTGTAAACACACACACACACACACGCACGCACACACGCACACACACACATGCACGCACGCACCCGCACACACAAAGCCTGTGCTCATCTATTTGAGCCATCTCCCAGCTCTTGTATTAGGACTCTCTTATTTGGAGTCTTTTTTATTTAGGGGGGGGGCGGGGAGCTGTAATAGGGCTCCTTTCCCCATATTTCTCATCAACTGAGATGCCCAGGAAAGAACAGATCAGAACAGCCTAAAGGAGTTTCCTTTGGCTCCATCAAAGTTTGATTCAGAGTCAAACTTTCATTGTTTTCCAGTGTTGCTTGAGCTTCAACAAGTTCTGGGCAGCCACTGATTCCCCGGGCTTTGATTCTAAGGCTTCAACCTGCATGCCAGCCTGAAGCAGCTTGGAGTGGCAGTGGTCGTGGGGCTGTGCTTGCTTGTCTATGTCTGATAGTGTCCGCTGTGACTGAGAAGACCTGTTCCACTAGGCTGCATGCCAGCAAGATAGGACCGGGGCTTGACACACTTAGCCTGCTTGCTTCTTGCCAGTTATCTCTGGAGGGCTAGAATACATTCTGCTTTGGAGCAGTGCTGACACCTGGCCAGCCGCCTCCCTGTATTGTATACATTAGATGTGGCTTTTTACTGACTTTTATATTTCTTTGACGTGGGGGCTGGCGTTAGGGGGTTGCTGAGGATTTTGAGCTATTCCTGTGGTGCTCGCAGGACCATGTTTGGTGCTCGGGACAGAGCCAGTGTCTGTGGCTTGCAGGGCGAGCCCTTTCCACGTTATTCTTTCTCTGACCTGTTTGTTTGTTTGTTTGTTTTGCTTTTTGGGTCACACCCGGTGATGCTCAGGGGTTACTCCTGGCTTATGCACTCAGGAATTATTCCTGGCGGTGCTCGGGGGACCATATGGGATTCTGGGAATTGAACCTGGGTCGGCCATGTTGGCTGCGTGCAAGGCAAACTCCCTACCCGCTGTGCTATCGCTCCAGCCCCATTTGTTTGTTTTGTTTTGTTTTGTTTTGTTTTGTTTTTGAGAGGTGGGGTCAGAGGTGGGGTCTGGGCCACCTGTGCTCTGGAATCACTCCTGGCGTGTTCAAGAGACCTTCTGAGGTGGCAGGGGTAGAAACCTCATCCACCGTACAATACAAGCACCCAACCTCCTGCACTGTCTCTCCCTAGAGCTATTTCTTATATATTTTTCTTTGTTTTCCTTTGTTTGGTGGCCACACCCGGCAATGCTCAGGGCTTACTCCTGTCTCTGTACTCAGGAATCACTCCTGACAGTGCTCAGCGGACCCTATGGGAGGCCAGGATTGAACCCGGGTTGCAACCTGCTGTACTTTCTTCCCGGCCCTTATTTCTTTGGTTTTTTTTTTGGGGGGGGTCACACCCGGCGATGCACAGGGGTTACTCCTGGCTCATGCACTCAGTAATTACTCCTGGCAGTACTCAGGGGACCATATGGGATGCTGGGAATCAAACCTGGGTCGGCCACGTGCGAGGCAAATGCCCTACCCGCTGTGCTATTGCTCCAGCCCCTATTTTACATTTTCCATTGTGGTCACACACAGAGGTGCTGGACAGGCTGCAGGGGACCACCAAAGTCACCCCAGAGGTGCTCAGGGGTCCACATAGTGCCAGGGATCAGGCTTGTGGCCCTGAACACAAAAATCCTGTGATCTGCCACTTGAGCCATATTCCTATTCCCTGCAAGGTGTTTTTTTTTTTTCAATTTTTACATGAATGAAAAGAATCAAAAATAAGATCTCCCAACACATAAAAGTGATAAATATATAATTCAAATCTTAGTGTCCATATGGGGCTAATACAGTGAGTAGGTTACTTGCCTTGCACATGACTGCCCCAGATTTGATCCCTGGCACCTCATACGGTCCCTTGAGCCCCACCAGGAGTGATCCCTGAAAGCAGAGCCAGGAGTAAGCCCCGAGCCGAGCACAGCCGGATGTGACCCAGAAACAAAACAAACGTTAAACAAATTTCAGTGTCCATAAATGAAGTTGTGCCGTGACACAGCTGTGTTCTTTTGTTTGCCTGTTTCCTGTGGCTGCTTTTGCACTACAGGAGCAAAGATTAAAAGCTATAAAAGAGAACATACGGGTCACAAAACCTGAAACATCTCTTGGCACCAGGGAGGTAGTCCAGAGCTCAAGGCACTTGCACTGCATGTGGCCAACCTGGGTTTGACTCTCCACACCACATCTGGTTCCCTGTGCACCACCAGGGCTCAGCCCCAAGCACCACTGGGTTTGACAACAAAACAAAACTAAAATAAAAGGGGGCTGGAGCAATAGAATAGCGGGTAGGATGCTTGCCTTGCTCATACAGCCAACCCGGGTTCAATTCCCAGCATCCCAGATGGTCCCCTGAGCACTGCCAGGGGTAATTCCTGAGTGCAGAGCCAGGAGTAACTCCTGTGCATCGCCAGGTGTGACCCAAAAAGCAAAAAAAAAACCCTAAAATAAAGGATCTCCTACCTTATAGAAAAAGATTGTTCACCACCATCGTTTATCTTTTTAATGTTTTTTTTTTCCTTTCCTTCTCTTCTGTTATTGTTCTGTGAGAATTGGAGGATGACACACCTTGCCGATGTGTGTGCCAGGCCGCACACAGTTCCCATGTTTGCACACACTTGGTTGTGGAACCTGGAGCCCCAAATGACAGTGCCACTGGGGATCATGCTTGGCTTGTGGGGGATGGTGCTAGAAGCCTCCCAGCTGCCCTGCCTTCCCAGGACAATTCTTGAGAAGTTTGAGAGGGTTAGGATAACTCCTGAGAGAGTCAAAATTATCCTCAGGGAAGATGACACTCAGCTTTATTAACGTGGGGGAGGTCACAGTAATAAATAAAACTTGAGGTGTGGGGCCAGAAAGATAGTACAGCAGGTCAGGCGTTTGCCTTCTACATGTCCGACTCAGGTTCAATCCCCAGCATCCCATGTGGTCCCCCAAGCCTGCCAGGCATGATCCCTGAGTAGAAAAGCATGAGTAAGCTAGAGCACTGCTGGGTATCACCCCCAGACCAAAATAAATAAAAGATTTTTTGTTTGGTCCTTGGGGGCCATACCCAGTGGTTCTCAGGGTTGACTCATGGCTCTGCACTCAGGGATCATTCTTGGCAGGCTCGGGTGACCATATGGGGTTCCAGGGATCGAACCACATCAGCCGCATGCAAGACAAACACCCTACCCACTATAGTATCTCTCAGGCCTCAAAACCTGTTTTGCCTTATTTATTCATTTATTTTGGTTTGGGGGCCAAGCCTGGCAATGTTCAGGGGTGACTCCTGACTTTGCACTCAGGAATTATTCCTGGCAGTACTTGGGGACCATATGGGATTCCAAGGATTGAACCTAGGTTGGCTGCGTGCAAGGCAAATACCCTATCCACTGTACTATCGCTCTGGCCTCCCAAAACATTTTTGTTTTTTCCAAAACATTTTTTTAAGTGAGCTAGATCTTGAACATTCATCTCTTCCATGACTTCTCTGTCAACCTTGAGCATCGGTACTATTAGGAAACAAGTAATTGAAAACTAGAAAACTAGAAGTTACCCAGGAACCACATTTGTCAGTTTCAGGCTCCGTTTGGACCTTTGTTTCAGCTGCCACTGAAGAGCCACACTGGTTCGTGTCATCCCTTGTGTCTGCTTACCCTCTGATGGAGTGACACTTAAGAGCAGTAAAATCGCCAAAAGGGGGCAGCAGGAGGGCGGCAGCCCAGAGTCAGAGACACAAAGAGCTCTCCTCTCCCTCTCTGCTGGGTCAGCAGTCTCTGGGTAGGCCCGAAAGGCCCAGCTGCATCAGAAATGTCTTTTATTTCTAGGTCTTCCTCCCACAATCAGATAAGAACTTCAGGGCAGGGCTAGGGAGATAGTACAGGTTTATTTTGGTTTGGGGGCCACACCTGCTGATGTTCAGGCACTTGCCTTGTATACAGGCAAACCCAAGTTCAATCCCCAACACCCCAAATGGTCCCCCCTGGCCTCCTGCACCCCAGCACAGAGCCCTGAGGTCAGCCAGGGATGTCCAAATGGGAAAAAAAATTTCAAGGCAGTTGCAAAGATGTGAATTGGCTTTCCTTGTAGCATCTTTCTGACTAACATGGATAATAACAATTTGAGATTTATGAAATTTGATTTTTAGAGGTTTATACTGGTTTGGTTTGTTTGTTTGTTTGTTTGTTTCTTTGTTTTTTGGTGGGGGTTCCAAACCTTCTACCAGTGCTACTCAGCCCAACAGTGCCGAGGCCTGTCAGTGCTGGGCTTCTCCAGATGGTACTTGAAGAGGACATTTGATGCCGGGAGTCAAACTCAGGGCCTCATGACTGCCTGGTACACACTTCAGCCTCTGAAGTTCTTTGTTTTGGGGCCTGGATCAAACTCAGGGCCCACACGGACAAAGCAAGTGCTTTACCACTTGACCCACACCCTGGCCCTCCTGTTTGAAGATCAATCAAAACACTATGAATGTTTTACTTTCTTTGATTCTTGCTGTTTAGTTTATGTGTTTTCTTTCTTTTCTTTTCTTTTTTTTTTTTTTTGTGGGAGTGGGGTTTGGGCCACAGCTGGCAATGCTCAGGGGTTACTCTTGACTCTGCACTCAGGAATCACTCCTGGTTGAGCTCGGGGAACTATAAAGAGTGCTGGGCCAGCCCACTGCACTATTGGTCCAGCCTTGTTTTCAGATTTTTTTTAAGTATATATATAACTGGGATCAGTGGTAGAGCATGTGTCTTGTATGCGTAATTCCTGGGTTGATCCCCAGAATTGCAAAAAGAAAAAAATTATGTATTGTTTCATTCTTTTGAGGGGCTACCCCTAGTGTTACTCAGGGCTTAGTCCTGGCTCTGAGGATCATCCCTGGTGGGGCCCAAGGGACCATATGGGCCCTGGGAATCAAATCTAGGCCAGGTTTGCTGCATGCAAGGCAAGTGCCTGACCCATTGTATTATCTCTCTGGCCTCCAACAAAAAAGAAAAATATTTTAAACAGGAACCAGAGAGAGAACTCAAAGGTGAGTACATGCTTTGCACATCAAAGACCCTGGTTCAATCCCCGGCACCTTATTGGCCCCAGCACCACAGGAGCGACTCCTGGTGAGGAGCTGGGAATAGCATCAAGAACCAGCAGGTGTGAATCCCCTCCACACACACACACACACACACACACACACACACAAAGATCTGGCAACAGTTATTAGCAACAACAATGGAGGGACCAAAACAATAGTACAGTGGTAGGGCAACTTGCCTTGCCCACTGTAGACCCAGGTTGGATCCCCAGTGTCCCATATTGTCCCCCAAGCACTGCCAGGAGTGATCCGTGAGCCCAGAGCCAGGAATTAGCCCTGAGCATCACCGGATGTGGCCCCCAAAACAAAAATAAATAAGTAAATCAATAAAGAAGAACAGCAGATGAGGTGAGGCGCTCCTCGTCCTTAGCTGTTTGCCTGAGGAAAGAAAGTTGGCAAGAAGGAGCAGGCAGGTTCAGTGGGGCGGTGCCAGGCAGGACACTGGGTGCCGCCCCAGAGTGCAGGAGCTGGAGAGTTCTCCGTGCTCAGGTCTTTTCCCCTTGGCCCTCTTCCTCATAAATGGGGCCGTTGTCTTGTAGTCTTCATCATTATCAGCTGATCGTTAAGTTCTGTGAGGAAAATGCTAAATGGCAGGGAGGGAAAAATAAAACTATAGTTTTGGCAAATCCTCCTGGTGAATCACTTCATGGAAATGTTTTCTGTGAAATTCCAAACCCCAGTAGTAAACGGTGAGGGAGACCGAGAACTTTCTCCCAACTGACCTGGCACCTGGCAGTCCTTTTTCTTTTCCACTCTTGGAGCCGGCCTCCCCTCCCTGCCTCATTGCATCAAAAGGCAGTTTCTGAACCTGCTCTCTGCCGCTGTCTTTTGGATCTTGGGCCACGCATCGCGGTGTGCCAGGGCTATCCCCAACCCTGTGCCCGGGGTCCGCCCCAGGAATTCCCCGGGGAACCCGTGCAGTGCTGGGCATCGGACACCAGCTTCCTGCCTGCAGGGCATCACTCAAACTCCTCTGTCCACATACACTTGATTTTTTTTTCTTTTTTTGCTTTTTTGGGTCACACCCAGTGATGCAAAGGGTTTATTCCTGACTTTGCACTCAGGAATTACTCCTGGTGGTGCTTGGTGGACCATATGGGATGCTGGGAATCGAACCCGGGTCGGCTGCATGCAAGGCGAACGCCCTAACTGCTGTACTATTGCTCCAGCACCTACACTTGATTTTTTTGTGTGTGTTTTGGGCCACACCTGGCAGTGCTCAGAGTCTAATCCCAGGTAGAGACTTGGGGAGTCACTCCTGACCTGCTATACTATCTCTCGAGCCCAGAAAAGTAGTCAAACCAAGTGCATCCATCCTTCTTCCCCTGATTCTCCATAAAAGAAACACAGCTAGAAATACAGGATATTCTTCAGAGAAGAGAATGAACTTTGTTCCTTGTATAATCACTGTGCACTAGTGATTCTAACTGAAAGAGATTTAAGCAAAAGAAAATGTAATTTTTTTCTTCAAGAGAGCAAATGTTCAATGTAGCACACTATTTGACTTAATATCTTGGGCTGAAGCGATAGTACAATAGGTAGTGCATTTGTCTTGCCCACGGACACCCCAGGTTCAATCCCCAGCACCCCATGTGGTCCCCCAGCCCTCCAGGAGTGATCCCTGAGGGCAGAGCATGGAGTAAGTCCTGAGCACTGCTGGGCATGGCCAAATAAAATAGATTAACTAGGGGCCTGGGAGTATCATTGGCTCAGTGATTTAGAATGCGCAGTTTGCAAGTGTGAGTTTGGTTCTTGGTGCCACTAGCAGTGCCAGGACAGTCCCGGCAGTGCTGCCTGTGTTCGTCATGCTGCAAGTGACTGCCAGCTACATCACAGCCAGGCATGAGCACCACTGCTCAAGGGGCGTGGCCCCGGTGAACCCTAACCTCCAGTCATCCTGTAAGGCTGAAAGGAGAAGGAGGTCCCTGAGTCTCCCGTTTAGTGCCTGAAGACAGCATACGATAAACCCGCCAAGGCTCTTGAAGGTGATGGCCTGGAAGAATCGCCACACACCACTCCACCCCTGCCACTTTTGTCATGGAACACGGGCTGTGCAGTGGCGCCTTTGGTGTGTGGCCCGCTGGGCAGTCCACATTTGTGAAGCTCCCGGGATGAAGCCATAGCTCAGCAGGTGGGGCACTAGCCTTGCGTGCTGCGAGCCTGGGTTCGATCCCCGGCATCCCATATGACTCCCCCAAACACTGCCAGGGCCGATCCCTGAATGCTGAGCCAGGGATCACCCCTGAGCACCACCACATGGGGCCCCAGAACAAACTGTCACTGTCACTGTACCCCTGTTGTTCATTGATTTGCTCATGTGGACCCAGTAACATCTCCATCTTGAGACTTGTTGTTATTGTGTTTGGCATATCGAATACGTCATGGGTAGCTTGCCAGGCTTTGCCACACGGGCAAGATACTCTTGATAGCTTGCCAGGCTCTCCGAGATGGGCGGAGGAATCGAACCTGGCTCGGCCAGGCTGGCTGCGCGCAAGGCAAATGCCCTACCACTGTGCTATCGCTCTAGCCCCCCAAAACAAAAGCAAAGCAAAAACAAGAAATTCCCCTATGACATTCACCCAACTATGAAATCATCGAATGGCACATTTCTCACAACGTATTCCATTGTTCAGTGTGTGACTCTATAGGATTTTCAAATACCTCCAAATACCCTCCCACCACAAACAGACTAGCAAGAAGGCAGTGCCGGGTGTGGCCCCAGAACAAAACACAAACAAAAGAAATCAAAGAGTGAAAGGAGGATGGATAGACTGAATCAGCTAAGCATGTTTAGTGACAAACGCCCATTAAGGTTTTACCGCCATGACTCCCCTCACTTCTTAGACTTTGGAGTACTGCTGGAGGAGTTTTTGGGGCCTCTCATTCGTGTGTGTATTTCACTCATGGATGAGGTCAGCAGCCCATGGGCCGCTCTAACATGAAGTAACCTCTTCCTCTCACTTTACAGATATACGTGATTGACAGCGCAGACCGAAAAAGATTTGAAGAGACGGGCCAGGTAAATAATCCTTTTGTTGAGCTACTTCCCAAATAGTGGTATTCTTCCAACTACCTTGTAAACACAGATATCTTTTTGGTTTAAGAGGGGCAGTTCAAACAACAATCATTCTTGCAAACAAGCCAAAATATCAGTTGCCTTGGGGCTGGAGCAGTGGTACAGCGGGTAGGGCATTTGCCGTGCACGCGGCCGACCCGGATTCCATTCCCAGCATCCCATATGGTCCCCCGAGCACCTCCAGGAGTAATTCCTGAGTGCAGAGCCAAGAATAACCCTTGAGCATCGCAGGGTGTGACCCAAAAAGAAAAAAGAAAAAAAGAAAAAAAAAATATATATATATCAGTTGCCTAAAAGAAATTAGTTGTGGGGCCAGAGAGATAGTGCACCAGGTTCAATCCACAGCCCCACCAGGAGTTATCCCTTACTCTTGCAGAGTCCTGAACACAGCCAGATGTGGGGGGAAAAAAAAGAGGGGTCATACGTATGACCTAGTGGGTAGGGCACTTGCCTTGCATGCGGTCGACCCAGGTTTGATCCCTGGCATCCTGTGTGGTCCCCCGAGCACCACCAGGAGTAATTCCTGAGCATTGCTGATGTGACCCAAAAACAAAAGAAACAGAGAAATTAGTTGATTATTTGGACAGTTTTCTTATTAAAACCTTTAGTTTATTAAATAAGATATCGGGTTGGGTAGGGCACTTGCCTTGCATACGGCTGACCCAGGTTTGATCTCCAGCATCCCATATGGTCCCCCGGGCATCACCAGGAGTAATTCCTGAATGTAAAGTGAGCAGTAACTCCTGAGCATCACTGGGTATGACTGAAAAACAAAAATAAAGAAACTCTAAGCAGGTGTGGAGCCAACAAGTCAGGTATGTGCCTTGTACACCACAAACCATGGTTCAGTCTCTGGCACCATGTGGTGAGTGGTGCCAGGAGTCATTCCTGAGCACAAAGCACCCCTGGGTGAGGCAAAAATGAACAAACGAAAGACACAAGGAAATCAAAACTACCACTGTGTCCAAAAGTTCTTCAGCTTTCTTCCCAAACCAATTCACTTACCGTTATACATTGTCAATAGTAAGGGATCCCATGGGGCTGGAGTGATAGCATAGCGGGTAGGGCGTTTGCCTTGCATGCGGCCAACCCAGGTTCGATTCCTAGCACCCCATATGGTCCCCTGAGCACCGCCAGGAGTGATTCCTGAGTGCAGAGCCAGGAGTAACCCCTCTGCATTGCTGGCTGTGACCCAAAAAGAAAAAAAAATAGTAAGGGATCCCTATGTTGGAAGAGGTGGGAAGGAATGTAAAGCCTAGTCTAAGCTGCTCTTATTTTCAAGCTAAAAAGTGAGGTATGGGGCCTGAGCCAAAGTACAGCTGGGAGGGAGGGCGCTTGCCTTACCCACCCGGGTTTGGTTCCCCGGCACCCCATATGGTCCCCTGAGCACCACAAGGAGTGATCCTGAGCGCAGAGTCAGGAGTAACCCCTGAGCATCGGCGGATGTGGCCCCCAAACAGAACAAATAAAAGATGAGATAGACCTTGACTCTGAAACAGTTGCAGGTAGAGAATGCTGGTCGCGGTGATTACACAATGTGGTTTTAGGCACACTTTTAAATAGAAAAGCAGAGGCCGGAACAATCGTACTGGAGTAAGAGTACTTGCCTTGCACACAGCCAACCCTGGTTTGATTCCCTAGCACCCCATATAGTCCCCCAAGCCTGGTTAGGAGTGACCCCTGAACACAGTAGTTCCTAAGTGCAGAGCCAGGAGTAAGCCCTGAGCACCGATGGACAGGCCCAAACCTCCCCCCAACACACATACGCGAAAGTCTCAAAAGGAATTTTCACTTAATGTTGACATTTAAATATGTGCACGTAATAGGTGTGTGTGTATATATGTCTGCATTGTCGACCTTGAATAAGTTTAGAGTCTCTTAAGCACAATTTATTTACCAAATTGATCTACAAGCGCCCTAGAGCAGACTCTTGTTTGGAATGCAGATTCCTGGGTCCATGCTTGGCCTTGGCTAAGCCAGTCTCTTCGGCCTGGGCCCAGGCATCGGCCAGGGGACCCGCTGGAGAAGCCCTGCTCCAGAAACTGGCTCGTGGATCAGCCTGACTTTTGTTTTCCCCTAATTAGAAGTGTCTGGTGAAAGGGATTTCATCACCCTTCCCTCCCCATCCTTTCCCCGCAACGATCCAGGAACTAGCTGAACTACTGGAAGAGGAGAAACTCAGCTGTGTGCCAGTGCTCATCTTTGCTAACAAGCAGGACCTGCTCACGGCAGCCCCCGCCTCCGAGATCGCCGAGGGACTGAACCTGCACACCATCCGCGACCGGGTCTGGCAGATCCAGTCTTGCTCGGCTCTTACCGGAGAGGGCGTTCAGGTGAGGTTGCCGGAAGGCCAGGCCCCTGGCAGCCAGAGCCAGCCACGGCCCGTCTGTCCCTCTCGCTGGGGAGACAGAGCAGGACGGGAAATAAATCACCTGGGCTTGGCACGTGGACGCGTCCAGGATGCTCTCCCGGGACACGGAGAAGTTGGGTACTTTTCGATTCAGAAACTCAGCTGACGTTATTAACCGTTCCGGGAAAGCCAGAAGTCACCCTCCCATACTCCCCCCCGACTTGGGGGGAATCAGAACACGCTGAAGGTCCCGTCTCGCTCTCGGGTCTGTGCCGATTAGGTTGGGTGCTGTTTCGTGTCTCAAGTCGGGGAGGCTAAAAGCCGATCCTCCCCAGATAACAGCTGTCGACGCTGGTGCTCAGGCCCTCCTGATATGTGCTCTGTGCTGTTGGTTCTCTCCTTGGCACTTGGTTTGGTGTCTGTTTCCTGCCCCATCCATCGGCTTGGTTCCTGCTGCCAGAAAGCCCTGTGCTTTATGCCACGGGCGTGGAAGCATCCTGCTTTACACTGGGCCAGAAGGCACGCCCCCACGATCCTAGTTTAGGAGAGAAAATGGCTGTATCTCAGGGCTGGAGAGAAAGTACAAAGGTTAAGGCACTGCCTGCCGCGCAGTGTAGCCGTGACATGGGTTTGTTTCCCGGCACCAAATACAATTCCCCAAGCACCACCGGGTTGGCCTGAAAAAAAAAAAACAAAACGCCACTGGGACAGGAGAAGCGCCCCAGTCCCCTGGGAGGCACATCCTCCGAGGATGAGAAAGTGGGAGCTCTGGTGCTTCTCGCGAAGGCACCGTGAACCACTGATGCTTGGAGTAAGCCTTCCGGGACCCCCACTCTATTCTGAAGCCCCGGAATGCTCCCTGTGCCTTAGTTGTTTGTGTTTTGATTTGTTTTGTTTCTCGCCTTAGTTTTGTTTTGTTTTTTAATTTATTTTTCTTCAGGTCAGATGGGCAATGTGCCAAGTGTGTAACACATTTCAAGGCATGTGTCACACAAACATGTAAACACTTCATGCCTATGAACCAGAAAGGGATTCCACGTGCCCCTTTTTAAACAACCTGTTCTTGCCAGGCATGTGGTACGGGCCCCAGAACCGGGCGGTACCACTCTTGGTGCACCCTTGAGGGAACCGTGTCGTGGGGCCAGGGGATGGCTCAGAGGGTCGAGCACATGCCTTGCATAAGGGAGCCCCAGATCCATCCTGGGCACTGCATGGTGCCCCGAGCACCATGCCAGAAGTAGCCCCTGACCGCCACAGTGACCCAAGAAGACAAAAACAAATAAAGGGGACAGTGGACAGGGCACTTGCCTTGCACATGGCCGACCGGGATTCCATCCCCCTTGGGGCCCTTGAGCCCCACCAAGATTGATCCCTTAGCATAGAGCCAGGAGCAAGCCCTGAGCACTGCTGGGTGTGCCCAAACACACACACACACACACACACACACACAGAACAAAGTGAACAGAAGCGGCTGCAGTACTTTCCCAGGGTCACGTCACTGTACCTGGTGCCGCCTCTCCACCTTCCTCCCCTCAGCATCTGCAACCCTGCAGCCTCTTGCCCTCTCCCCACTGAGACCTGTGGCCCACGGTACTGATGTGGCGTGAAACTGCTGGGCCGGGGCTCTGTTGGCGCACACGCCCCCCAGGCGGGAGACCCCGTGTTCAGTCCTGAGCGCCAGGGCTGGGGGCTGCCATCTGCTTTAGCCGCTTCCCAGAACCATCTCCGTAGTTTCCCCTGCCTGCTGCCTGCTTTGTCCCCGGCTCATGTCGAGGCGGGTGGCTTCGGAATGGGACCCCTAAATCTAGAGCAGTGAGCACTCATACCCTCTTGTGGATTTCTCAACCACTGCACCCACAGAAGAGAGAGACAGAAAGTGTGTGTATGTGTGCATGTGTGTGTACACTTCTTAACCCCTGGAATCAAAGAAGAGTGTCTGTGTGAGTGCATGTACAGGAGTGAGTGTGGGAATATATAAGAGTGTGTCAGTGTGTGGGAGTGTGTATACGTGTATGAGAGAGAATGTGTGTCAGAGCAAGTGTGTGTGTGTGTTGTGAGTGTACATTTCCCGTCCCCTGCACTTATGTTCCTCAGCTGGGCCCACTCCCACCCTCACTTTAGCTCCTCCTCTAATGGGTTTTCAGGCTTTATGAGTGTCTAAAAGGTTTGGGTTTGGGAAGGGGGACAGTCTTAATATTTTTGTCTTTGCCACCTGATGGTAAAAGTAATATATTCATATTTTTATCACCTAAAAGACATGAAGTAAGGGCCAGAGCAATAGTATAGTGGGTAGGGCCTTTGCCTTGCATGTGACTGATATGGGTTCAATTCCTAGCATCCCATCTGGTCCCCTGAGCTTGCCAAGAGTGCTCCGTGAACAGAGAGACAGGAGTAACCCCTGAGTATCACTGGTTGTGACCTGAAAAATTAGTAGTCCCTGCATATTAAAAACAAAAGGAGGGGCCAAAGTGATAGAACAGCGGGTAAGGCATTTGCCTTGCACGTGATCGACCCGGGTTCAATCCCCAGCATCCACATAGTCTTCCAAGCACCACCAGGAATAGTTCCTGAGTGCAGAGCCAGGAGTAACCCCTGAGCATCGAGGTATGGCTCAAAAAGAAAAAAAAAAGACATGAAGTTGAAAACTGAAAAGGTCTTTCCTCTCCCGGAGCCCGCACAAAGAAGCGGCCCACCATTAATGCTCTGCTTCTGCTCCTCCGCTCTGTTGAAGCTCAGCCACGTCTGGGAGTGTGGCCCTCTCGGCTCTCAAACTGAGCGTCTATTTCAGGCCTTAGTGTGCGAGCAGGCCGAGCCGGGACACCGCTTCACTTAGCTTCCCTCTTCAGCAGAGAGCGGAGCTGGAGTTTTCCGCGGGGCATTTCCCTGGATGGTGCAGCAGCAGGGTCGAGAGTGGGAGGCGGTGGCCCATGACCCCTGCCTCCCTTGTTATGTGCTTGTGTGTGTGTGTGTGTGTGTGTACACTTGTGTGTGTATGCAGCAGGATGCCTGCCCCTCTCACTGACTCACAGCACAAGCACCCAGACTAGAGACGTTTTGAGGCGGGGAGTTTCTGAAGGGAAGACTAACGGAGTGGGCCACCATGGGGTACAGACTCCCAGTAACGCAGGAGCGCCAGTCCGGGCCCCGGGGCACTCGGCTGGGAAGCCGGGATCCTGGGTCCTCAGCTAAGCCTCCTTGCGGGTGTCAGGGGGAGCAGGAGTGTCCCCTAGAATCCAAGTCAGGGACAGGTGGGTGAGGGGGCCCCGTCGGGGCTCTCCTGTCTCTGGAGGCCCACAGTTGGGGCCTTCATCCCTCGTAGCCACCGAGAAATGCACTTTTAAGTCACAGGGTCTCCGGCCAGAGAGAGGCCGGAGCTGTCAGCCCGTGGGGGAAGTTCTCAGGATCAGAGACTCCGTGGGAAATGACTTCAAGAGGGGCGATCCAACAAAGGAGCTCAGAGCAAAGGAAAAACGTAATGATTTTCCATGGAGGAGAAGTAGTTTCAAGGTCACTTAATTAGTTTAGTAGATAGTACCACGGTGTACAGCACTGGGTAGTTAAGACTGGGATTTCAAGGTTAATGAGATTAGATTATGGTTAATAGAATGATATAAATTTAGAGAATTTAACTATTATTTGAAATGGGTTATTTAATAAAAATGTTAATTAAGAAGGGAATCTACTGTCTGTGGTCCTTTAGTGGTAACCTTTGGAGATGGGAGAAAGGTCGTGGGGTTTTCTGTGGAGTTACTGACCGTCCCTCTCAGGCTGTGCCCCTCGCCTCCACTCCTGCCCACTTGGCCAGCTTGTTTTCAGTTTAAAGAGCCGCTGACCAGGGGCAAAAAGGCGTTTGCCTTGCACATGGCCAGCCCTGGTTCAATCCTCAGCACTGCATATCCCCCGAGCACTATTAGGAGCGATCCCTGAGCACTGCCAGGTATGGTCTAGTCTCCCCACCACCAATATTAAGAAAAGAAAAGAAGAGCCACAGATGGAGGCGAGAAATCGAGGCCTGGAGCACTTTCTCTGTATGCAGGAACCCCAAGTTCAGTCCAAGCAGCACTTGGTCCCCCAAACTGATGGGACTCAAAAAGAAACAAGTAATAATCACTAAACAGGGACTTCTTTCCCTGTGTTGCTTTAGTATATGCTTGTAATGATTCTTATTAAGGTCTTGATTGTTTCTCTCACCATGGAAGTCACATAATAATTACTAAAATTTCCCCTAAGAGTCTGTTCTTCCTCCCGTTCCACTCTCCCCCACCACCCCAAAGCTGGAGGCCCAGAGAGTTGCTTGCCTTGCATGCAGCCAACCTGGTTCAACCCCCAGCATCACCGGGTCCTCTAGCAGTGACACATGTGCCCCCCCCTAAAATTACACAGCTGGTCAGTAATGAGCAGAGGTGCCCAAAATCAGAGTAGACCCTAAATGGGTCGTGACATCTGGCACCACAGTCCTAATGAACTTGAAAGAAAATGTATGCACACCAAAGAGTGAAAGAAAAGGAGGGCCAGATGGGCCGGAGCCATAGTACAGCGGGTCGGGTGGATCGGGCGTTTGCCTTGCAAGAGACTGACCCAGGTTTGGTTCTCAGCACCCCAGATGGCCCCTCTGAGCCCACCAGGAGTGATTCTGTGTACAGAGCCAGACGTAAGCTCTCCCTGGGCACGACCCAGAAAAAGAAGAGTAGAGCATAGGACCAGATAGTACAGAGGGGAGGCGCTTGCCTTGCACACCACCAACTTGAGTTTGATCCCCAGCATCCTGTATAGTCCCCAAGCTCAGTTGTAGCTCAAAAGTCAAAAAAGGAGGAAGAAAAGAAGGAAGGAGAGAGAGAGAGAGAGAGAGAAAGGAGGGAAGGAGAGAGAAGACCAGAGATATAATATGGGGGACCATGGGTAATCCCCATTACCACCCAGAGTTCCCCCTTCCCAAAAAAATAGGAGGAAAAAAGACCCATAATTTCTGTGAGGATTTTTTTTTTTCTTTTTGGATCATACCTGGCAATGCACAGGGGTTAACTCCTGGCTCTGCACTCAGGAATTATTCCTGGCGGTGCTCAAGGGACCGTATGGGATGCTGGGAATCAAACCCAGGTCGGCCGCATGCAAGGCAAATGCCCTCCCCGCTGTGCTATCACTCCAGCCCCTCTGTGAAGATTTTAAAGAGTGTCTCTCTCTGGTTTTGGGGTCACACTTGGCAATGCTCAGAAGTTCTTCCCGGCTTTGCACTCAGGAATTACTCCTGGTAGTGCTCAGTGGACCGTATGGGATGCTGGGGATCGAACCCAGGTTGGCCATGTGCTAGGCAAGCGCCTTCCCACTGTGCTACCTTCAGCCTTGGCCGTGTGTCTCTTACCCTGTGTCTCAGTCTACTCTGGATGCGTTTGAGAGACCAGTATCGTCCTGAAAAATAACAGCCGGCAGAGTTGAGCTCAGCCCTGGGGACTCCGAGTGACTCCAGCGAGTCTCCACAGTCGCCTACCTTAAGCATACAATTGTTTTGTTTGTTTGTTTGTTTGTTTGTTTGTTTTAAGCATACAGTTGGAGATTATGGAGAATAGTGATTCCTGGGAGGTAGTGATTAGGTCCTACTCCGAAATCAGTGCTCAGCATTGTTTTAGCAGTGCTTTGGGTCTATGTACCGAGCCAAGAATGGAACCAGGGTCGGGAGTGTGCAAAGCCAACGCCTTACCCCACGCTCTCTCCCCAGCTCCTGTAGGTACAGTCTTTCTTTACAAATCTTGACTCTTGAGCGGGAAACAAAAAAAAAATTGGTGGGAGGGAGAACGGGGATGGTGGTTGGGTGATATCTAGTGGTGCTTGGTGAACCATAAGGTACTGGGGTTCAGACCTGGGCCATCTGGGTGCAAAACAAGTGTTCAGTCTTTTGACCCATTCCCCTGACCCCAGAAACTAAATTTTAAGTGTTTCCAGACACGTCTTTACTTGCCTGGTTGATGGAGGAGGCGGCCAGCCTGTCCTCTTGTGAAGGCAGGACTTGCTGGGAAGCCCTCAGCAGAAAGCACAGGTCAAGGAAGGTCCGAGGGACCGGAGTAATAGGACAGCGGGTGGAGCATGTAACTATCACTTTGCCTTGCGTGCGGCTGACTCCACCCCTGAGTGCTCCATAGGGTCCCCGAGCACCATCAGGAGTAATATCTGAGTGCAAAGCCAGGAAGAACCCCTGAGCATGGCCCAAAGACAAAAAATAAATAAATAAAAAATAAAAGATCCAAAAGGCCAGAGGAGGGCACGAGTTTCAGAAAACCCTCCTGCCGAGAGGCCGCAGACCAGGAGGGATGGGCAGAGCCCCGTTATGATAAAGGAGGAGTTGATGCTGAACAGCTGGCAGGGAACCCCTTGTTTTCACGGGTGGAGGCGCCTCCCCTTGTGTCCTGGGTGAGGCCGAGGTTGCTAGGAGGCCCAGGGAGAGAGACATCAGTCGTTCTTCTACTCCTAAACTTCTAGTCCTGAAGAATCTGAACCCCAGCTCAGGGCTCTCCCTGTGGGTATTAAAAATACTTTGTCTCTGAGACTCTGTGAGAGTGTGTGTGTGTGTGTGTGTGTGTGTATGCAGTGATACTGGAGAGCTAGAGTGATCCTCCAGTGGGTAGGACGCTTGTCATACACATCGCTGACTTGAGTTAGAGCCCCCTGGCACTGCAAATGGTTCCTGCCCTTGCACCCCAGGAGTGATCCCTGAGCACAGCTGGGTGTGGCCTGAAAACACAGCAAAAAAATTAAGAAACTGGACCGGAGTGAGGCCAGAGCAATAGCACAGCGGGTAGGAGAACACAAGTTGCCTCGCGTGCAGCCAACACAAGCTCAATTCCCAGCATCCTGTATGGTACTGTGAATACTGCCAGGAGAAATTCCTGAGGGAAAAGGCAGAAGTAACCACCGAGCATTGCTGGGTGTGGCCCCCTCCAAAAAAAAAAAAAAACTAGTCCAGAGAGATCATACGGAGGATAAAGTGCTTGCCTTGCACACAGCAGACCCAGTTCATTTCCCAGCACCCCATATGGTCCCCTGAGCCTCCAGGAGTGATCCCAGCGCACAGAGCCAGGAGGAGTCCCTGAGCACTGCCAGGTGTGGCCTAAAAGAAGGGATGGGAGAGAGAGTAAAGCAGGTAAGGCACTTGCCTTGCATGTAGTCGATCCAGGTTTGATTCCCGGCATCCCATATGGTCCCCTGAGTTTACTACCTCAGGGAGTAATTCCCGAGTGCAGAGCCAGAACTGACCCCTGAGCATTGCTGAGTGTGCCCCCTCCAAAAAAAAAAAAAAAAAACACAACCAGAGGTTAGATTGGTAGTAGAGTGGCTTGGGCACTTGCCTTGCACATGTCCAATACAGGTTCAATCCCCAGCATCCCATATGATCCCCCAAGCCCACCAGGAGTGATTCCTAAGTAGAGCCATGAGTAAATCCTGAGTACTGCAGGGTGTGTCCAAAAAAAGAAAAAAAAATTATGCTGGATTAGAATTTCACTTCCCGCAGAGATGAGCAGTTCCAACCTGCTCGAAGCCTGAGCCCTAGCAGACCCGCCTACACCAGAAGCTTTGAACTTGGGGGAGGTCAGCACCCGCCTCGCGCCCACCTCTGGCTCTTGCATCAAGCTCTGAGCAGGCCCAGCCGGGTAGTTTCTTTTATGGAACTTTTCCCTTCATATGCCAACCGCATTTTCTTATCTCATAGCAGGTTCCCTACTTCTTTCTCAGCCTGTCGTCACTTGTCTTTGACTCTGAGTTGTACTTGGAACTGTTTATCTGCAAGGTAGACCTCAGATCTGTTGATTCAGTTTGATAATGGGGGCACTTGAGCGATGCTCCAGGGGTCACTGGGGACCCAATTCATGACTTCATGTCCTAGGCCTGGGCTTTACCACTTGAACTATATTATTTGTATTTTGGTTTTGTTGTTATTTTGGGTTTTTTTTTTTTTTTTGAGCCATGCCCGGAGATGCTCAGGGTTTACTCTGGGCTCTGCATGCAGGAATCACTCCTATTGGTGTTCCGGGGACCATATGGGATGCCAGGGATTGAACCTAGATCAGCCGCATGCAAGGCAAGTGCCCTACCCACCGTACTATCGCTCCGGCCCCCTCAGGTTTATTTTTAAACGTTCAAATGTCTCTGTGCACTCTGGAAGTGCCACCTCTCGGGTGCAGTACCCTTGTCGGCGGAGAGAAATGCTAATAGGCAGCCGAGTTCTGTATGTGCTGCATGACCCCGGGGGCCCCGTGGCACAATGCAACAGGGACCGGCAGCGTGGCTCCATGCTGGTCTGAGCGCCTGGCTGTCTTGAAGCAATTACCTCTGGGGCTGTGCAGTTCTCATGGCACTGAACACCAGGCCCGCCCAACCGCGGCTGCCACCGCTTCCTCCCAGCCACCAGGCAGTGCCAAGTGCCGAGTGCAGAGAGCTGGGGCCAGGAGGAGGCAACCGAGGGTCTCCACAGAAAGGGCCATCTCGCCCCTGATCCTGGCGGGAGGAGGCTTCCATCTGTGTGGCAGGGGCACACCCCGACCCCCAGTGGTCATCGTTCCAGGGAATCAAACCAGGACCTGGTCGTTATTTTTTTTTCTTTCCTCCCCATGAGACCAGTGCTCCACAGTGGAGGTCGATGTGAATCACACTGAGCTTCCGCAGGGTGGGGAGAGGGACAGTGGAGGCAGGAAGGGCAGGGGGAGACGCCTCCCCGCCTCAGCCTGGCATCTCTGCGCCCCGCAGATCAGATGCACGCAAAAGTTGCTCCGACCAGTTTCAGACAATAAAGGCCCCGCCACGAATCAAGCTCTGAGTTCATTTCCTTCTTGGGAGGCCGAGCCCTCGCCCGCCTCAAGTGAAGGATCACCTTTTCCTCAGTCGCCTGTGGTCAGCGAGCAGGCCCTGGCCAGCTGAAGGCGGGAGTGTGGCGGCTAATTGGAACCTGAGACTCAGAAGGCGCCTCCCCCCGCAGCGCTGTCTCCGGAGTTTCCACTGGAGGTGGTGGTCTTGGCGGGCGGCACCCGCGCAGGGAGGTAAACATGCAGGCTCCCACACGCTCGATCCCATCCCTGGCAGCCTCGGGGAGTTGAGTGGAAGGGCCGAAAACAGCCCCTGGCATCTTCCTGGCTGCAGCCAACCGTGCGGAGCCTTCGGCTGGTGACTCCCTCGGTCTCAGAGCTCTATTCAGTTATAATTCTTTTCCTTTCTTTTTTTTTGGGGGGGTGGGGGGTTGGGGGGCCACTCCTGGCAATGTTCAGAGGATACGCCTATGCATTGTTCAGGGGGTGCTTTTTCTTTGTCACACCCAGCAATGCTCAGGAATAGCACAGCAGGTAAGGCGTCTGCCTGCCCTGCACGCGGCCAACGTGGCCGACCCGGGTTCGATTCCTCCGCCCCTCTCGGAGAGCCCGGCAAGCTACCGAGAGTATTTCGCCCGCACGGCAAAGCCTGGCAAACTCCCCATGACGTATTCGATATGCCAAACACAGTAACAAGTCTCACAATTTATTGTGAGACGTTACTGGTGCCCGCTCCAGCTAACCAATGAACAACGGGAAGACCGTGCCACAGTGCTACTCTTGGCAGTGCTAGGGGAACCATATGGCGTGCCGGGGGTTGAACCTAGGTGGACTGCACGCAAGGCAAACGCCCTACCTTCTGCACTATGACTCCAGCCCCTCGGGAGTCGCTTCTGACAGTGCTTCAGGGGCCGCATTGTGCCAGGGATGAAACTGGGGTCAGCTGCATGACGGGTTAAGTGCCTTCACCCTCAGACCATCTCTCTGGCCCCCACAGCGGTCCAGAAGTACGGCCTCTCCCAACTTCAGGGTGACGCCTGGCTTCTCTGTGAGCAGAGACAGAGCCGCCTGCCCCACAGCTGCCCAGGGTCCTTGAGAAATGGCATATGGTCAGAGGACATGGACACCTGTGCCACGGGGCCTCGTTTCCTCACCTGGAATGGGGACGTGCTAATAGCACCTACTTCCCGGTGGCCACAGGGAGGAGAGAGAGTACAGGGGTGAGAGCATTTGCCCTGCATGTGACCCGGGTCCAACTCCCCGCACTGAATATGGTTCCCCCAAGCACAGTGCCAGGAGTGATCCCTGAGTACTGGCAGGAGTGACTCCAAAAGCAAAATAAATAAAATGTCATTGTAAATACTTTTTAAAAGAGAGAGAGAGGGGCTGGAGTGATAGCACAGCGGGTAGGGCATTTGCCTGGCACGCGGCCAGCCCAGGTTCGATTCCCAGCGTCCCATATGGTCCCCTGGGCACCACCAGGGGTAATTCCTGAGTGCATGAGCCAGGAGTAGCCCCTGTGCATTGCCGGGTGTGACCCAAAAAGTGCAAAAAGTGAGAAAGAGAGAGCGAGCAAGGAAGTTGGCGGAAAACGACAGTTCGGGCTGAGGGCATGCTTTGCAAGCAGGAGAACCCGGTTCCGGTGATTCACCCGACAGATACCTCCCAGAGTCCTAGTGCAGGACTTCCTCCCACAGTGCACGGGGCTAAAGTGCGGAGACGCCCCATCCGCTGGATTATCACCCCAGCCCCTCTGGGATCTTCAGGGATGCCTTCTGCTGCACCCAATTCTCCCCGTCCTTCCCAGCAGAGGCAGCAGTCAGCTCTGCTGCGCGCCCTCTGTCGGCAGGACTGAGTTGGGCGGGACAAGGGCCCCTCCAGCCCTGAACATCTGCCGGGGGGCCCTGCGAGAGCTCCACTATCCCAGTCGTCCTGTCCCCCCCACCCGCCCGGGAGCGCGCAGCCCCGCACCCGCCACCTTCTGCCCAGGGATCCTGCAGCTGAGTAAATATTTTTCCTATCTCTTTGGCTGCATTCATGTTCCGTTACATATGATAAAAGAAAACCTCCCTCTCTTGTCAGCCGTAAAACTAGAATGAATCTGCAGAGTGTGGGAACGCTGGTGTTCGGTTCCGCTGGCGAAATAGCGCAGGTCTCCATAGAGGCGAGCGTGGTGCAGTGGGTCCCTGGGTCCTGTTGGTGTGGGTGCCCAGGGGCAGAAGTCCCGAGCTGTTCCGCTGGAAGGCTTCAGAGATGGTTATCATTATCCATTTCCTCTTTATTGAATAGATTTTATTGGTAAAAACCTTTTTTTTTCCTTTTTGTCTCCCGGCAGGTGATCCTTTTTTTTTTTCTTGGAAACCAATTAGCTACTAAAATTAAAACATTCTTCCTCTTTAAATAAATCCTTTTCACAAAATGGCCTTCAGATCGGCCTCAGCTTTTCCAAGGAAGCTGCTGACCCAGTTGTCACTGGAGGCGCCCACCTTTCCCCTGCCTGCGTCCCTCCACCGTGACCTGTGACCAGCTGCTGCCCACCTCTGCCCGGCCAGCCAGGGCCAGCCTCCTGGCGGGTGCCTGGGCGCCAGCTCTGGGCCGGCCCAGCAGCTTACGGGGGCTGTCCTGCCCGAAAGGGCTTCCATGGCAGCCAGCAGAATTCTAATCACAGTAAATTCGGGTTATGGTCAGATTAGCCGAGAGATAGGATGCCTGCTGGTTGTTTAGCACTGATGTATTGTTTATGGGATTAATGTGCGCAGTGGCCCAGGGTGTCAGCTGATATTTATTACTTTAAGCTGTCTCAGCTGTTCAGGTTCAGCAGCTAGCGCCATGGTCACGGAAAACCTGGGGCCCTGCCCTGCGTGGTTGCCCCAAGAGGTGTAACCCAAGGTGGGCCTCCGGCGAGGGCGGGGGCCAGGCACCAGGCAGGGGGTGTAGGCAGGAGCCCCCTTGATTTGGTTCTGAGGTCTAGCAGGGACTGCACACCTTGAAGGTCAGAGAGACTTTGGGGAAAGGCAGAGCATTCTGGGAAGTGGGGGTGAAGAGGAGGTCATCCCAGCAGGCCCGGCCGCTGCAGGGAGGGCAGGGAGGGGCCTGGTGTATGTGGTCACTCTCCTGTCCCTCTCCAGCCTTTTCTTGAGGACACGCTCAAGGTCACTGATCCTTTCAGGGAACCTTCTCCCCAACTCCTCTGCCTGGTGGGGCTACCGGAAGTGGGTAAGGCCTGCTTATGCCTGTCTGCGGCGCACCCCGGCCACCCCCAGCGTGTCCAGTACAGAGCTGGGCCTGTTTCTGCAGAGAGAGATTTCATGTAGCCCGAGCGTGCGCGGTCCCACTGTCAACACCGGGCCGCCAGGCGTGGGGCTGATAGGACGAACTGAGCGCCTGAGCAAAGGTCGGCTTTCAGGAAAAAAAGGGCCAAAAATGGCCGGAATCTTTCCTGAGCGCGCCTGCTCCGTGGGGACCGGGACCCAGGCAGATGTGTTTGTTTTTTCAAAGGGAGTTCCTGAGGTCCCATCTCAAGTTCAGACCTTGAGCGCAAGCGTGCCTCCTCCTCCTCCGGAGGTCCCTGATATCACGGGCTGGGCCCTGCACTCCCCCCACCCCCCAGAGTCCCTGGAGCTGGCGGTTGGGAGGGAGGGGCCAGCCCCCTCCCCCCGCAGTGCGTGGGGCCTGTCTTGCAACTGACCCTGCCTTTCTCTGCCCCTTTCCCCCAAAGGACGGCATGAACTGGGTCTGCAAAAATGTCAACGCAAAGAAGAAATAAAAGCACGGAGGTGCTGCGGGAGCTGCGGGCGCCGGATTCCATCCCGAAAACACTGATTTGCTGCTTTCTGACCAAATGTTTTCCCATCTGTGCTCACAGCTACAGCTGTTTGGAGAGAGGGACCAACACAGTTGAAAGAGAATCCTCATTCCAGCAGTAGATTTAACTGATCTCTGAGGTTCAGTATCATTTTTCAAATAAAGGAATTAGATTATTTCCTCTGCATAATTGAAATAGTATTAAATGTCTCAAAGCACATGATTAGAAAATGAGATCTTTTAAATGAGTGAGAGATTGCATTGCAGTTTAGACAATTCCAGTGGGCTTAAAAAAAAATGGAAAGAAAGAAGGGGAAGAAGAAACAGCAGTTGATGCCAGTCTGATTCACTGACGTGCGGCCTCTCATTTGCACCCAGGTCTGGAAACCACCATCAGGCTGGCGGGGAATGGGGAGGGGGGGGGGTCACCCACTTTTACCACCACCAGAGAAGCCAGGCTGCACTGGGCCGCAAGCAGCAGAGTGCCAGCATCCTGTCTGCAGGTAGAAGGAAGACATGCCGGTAATCCCGACCCTAGGGAGGGAAAACCCTCTCCCTACAATCAAGTCCCCATAGAAACCTCCCTTCCCCTCCCCCCGCCCAGCCCCCCAGCCGGCCGCAGCGGGAAACCAATTCCTGTGACTTTTGACTGTAATGACATCTGGAATGTAAGGAGAGGTGGGAGGTTTAATTCCAGAAAAATTACAAGGTCCTTAAAAAGCCTCACATGGAGGGCTCGGGCCGGAGTAAACAGGCTTTCCCCAGCTCAGTGGAGCAGGGAGCCGCCGACAGATTAGCCGGCTTCTCCCCTGGCCGTCCTATAGAAGGGATTTCTAAAGCTCAAAGACGCCTGTGTTTCCAGGATCACAATAGGCTGCTGCTATCAGATTTAAAAAAAAATTAATAAATGCAGCTTTGCCACTGACGAGCTCCACGGAGAAAAGCCGGGCAGATCGATTTTTAGAAAGAGATCCATTTTTACCCTGAGCTGGCAGCCGGGGCGGGGTGGGGGCGGCAAGGGCCGGGGCCCGTGCATGAGGGCAGGGGCCATGTCCAGGAAGGACGGTCAGCACAGCTGGTCTCCTCGGCCTCTCGCCAGCAAAATGTGTCCTCTGTTGATTGATTAGAGAGCAATGACTGGAGACTTCTCCTGCCCCCTCGTTGCAGAACGAGCTTGTTTCCCAGAGCCTTAAGAAATCCCAGCTTCCAAAAAAAAAAAATCCAGAAAAAGAAAATCCCCAGCTTCAAGGCCAAGCAAGCAGGCCGGAGCGTTGCTGGGCTCCTGGCTTGCACTGTTCTGGTGCCCGAGCAAGGCGGGGGAGTGGGGGATGAATAAGACACCGGTGGCCTGGTGGCCGGTGGGGTCCCCATGGCCACCTCAGACTGGGAGGTCGCCCTCCCCAAACCCGCTGCGGGCACCCAGGGGGAAACACTCCAACACCCCGGGTTCTCCAGCTTCTAGGTGAGGCAGGAGCGTGAAAGGCTGAAAGGCGTCTGAGTGGAAGTCATTAACCACCGAAGAAGAGCAGAGCGCCAGAGCCCGCGGGTGCTGCGGACAGACCTGTAAGCACTTGCAAGACAAAAGAACGGTGGTGTCTGCAACCTGCAGGCGCGGGGGGGGGGGGGGGGGGGGGGGGTGCGCACCTTGGGTCCCCTGCTGCCTCCTGCAGGGAAAAGGAACCAAACCTGAAAAAGAAGCAAGGAGAAGCTGCCCCCAAAGGCAAACTATAGCTCTCACATGGGAAAAAAGTGAGATTTCCCCCCAAAGAGTGCGTCAGGCCAGGCTTTGGGGAGCCGCACTACGGCTCTGAGGTTGCAACCTGATGTCCCGGCCCTGTCCAGTGGCTCAGACATTTTGTTTGCAGGGACCTAAGGAGCCTGGGAGCCCCAGTCTCTGGGCATGAGCCCCACCTCCCGCCCGCCCCCCCCCCCCACACACACAGCCCCTCTGAGTGGTCCAGAACGTCGAACCTGCCGGGACCTGGTCAGGGTTTCTGAGAGCAGAGATGGAAAAATCCCTATTTAAAATAATAATAATTTTTTTTTTTAAGCACGCCTGTCCCGCTCCCCCTGTGGCTGCAGACGGAGCGGGGGGACACCCTCGCCCCAAGCGCCCACTGCACCCCGCACGCACTGGGCACTTAGCACCCAGACGGGCTCGGCCCCCACAGCGACGCCTGGGCTGGGGGAGCGATGTGGGCAAAGGCCTTCCCCTCCCTCCGCCGCCCCTCTCCCCTTCGCGCTCCCCGCTGCCATGGCAACGCGGTGTCATTGTTGTGGGCAGCGCTGGGGACCCAGTGTGAGGCTGAGAGTCAGCACTTCTGCCCGTGGGTGGGTCGGCTGGGTTGGGCGTCCAGAAAGTACTGGAAGGGCCTGGACCTGCCCCTCCCGCCCCCTCCACCTCCGTTCTCTCTCTCTCTCTCTCTCTCTCTCTCTCTCTCTCTCTCTCTCTCTCTCTCTCTCTCTCGCTTTTGACAAATTTCTCTATTCCCCTCTGGGCAAAAGCAGCGGCTATTTTTGTGCCACTTTTTTTTGCCCCACCCTCCCCGTCGGCCGCTCCTTATCCGGCCTGGCGTGGAGGGTGACACCATGTCACCCGCGGCCCGTTCTCGCCCCTTGATTCCCGTCCGCGTTTGCTTTGATTTGCTCTCCTTCTCAGGGCCAGTTCTTCCTTCCTTTTATTTTTAGCTCTGCACGCCATGTGGTTTCAGGGTTCAGTCTGATCCCTCCAAAGACTCTTTTTTTATTATTTTTTTATCGTCCCTTTTGAAAATGATAATCAAAGGAAGGGACGTGGTATTTGGTCATGTGGAAAATCCAATGTATAATTTAGATGTCTGTCCAAACCCCGACAAATGCCACCTCTCTGTAAGAAGCCTGGCTGCGCACGGGCTTTGCTGAGCCCGGAGAGTTTCAGAAATGGGCTTGTCCCTCTGGAGTTTAGCGCTCCTCCGGGCCTGTGGGGGAGGGGGACCGGAACGTCCACCTCAAGGCCACCAGCACCACCCTTGAGTATGCCTGGGGGGGAGGGGGCAGCTTGCTCCCTCTGTGAGGGGGGGAAACTGAAGCACAGACGGATGAAGGTTACATCCTAGATCATGGAGCTGAGCGCCAGCACAGAGGAGCCTGGGGTCCAGGTCTAAATGCAGCCGGAAGTGGCCACTTTTCACAGGACAAAGACAGTCCTGCTCACTTCCCAGCACAGTGCCGCGAAGGCTCTCTGCTCCTGTCGTTGTCCTGGGGTCCCTGTTTGAGTATTTCCTGTTCTCACAACAGCACGACTATTGATTCTACACTGATGAGATTCTATAGATACGTCCTAACAAAAGCACAGAAGATAATATTCAGGAAGTCAAGTGGGCACAGGGTAGGTGCCTGCCAAGTGAAATCTAGGTTGTCAGGTAAATGGCTGGATGCTCTGTTAAACTTGAATTGCAAATAAACACCCACTTTTAGTATAAGTAGATCCTGTGTCCATTATTTGAGAGCTACTTATAATACATTAAAAACGTCATTGAGGGCCAGAGAGACAGTATAGTGGGTAGGGCACTGTCATGTACAAGGTGGACCCGGATTTGATCCCCGGCACCCCATATGTCTCACACCTCCTGCAACACCCCCACACCCCACACCTCTATCCCCGCACACCCACATCCGGCCAGAAATAATTCCTGACTGCAGACCCAGGAGTGAACATTGCTGAGTGTGGCCCCACACACACAAAAGGGAAAAAAAAAACCTGAGACCTAGCACATCCATGGACGACACACGTGCTCTTTTATGGGGGGAGGGGACAACAGGGCACACAAGGAAGTGCTCAGGGCTTATTCCTGGTGGGCTCGAGGGATCACATGGAGTGGCCCGAAATCGAACCCAAGCCAGCTGTATGCAAGGCAAAAATGCCTTACCTGATGTACTATCGCTCTAGCCCCCACACACCTGCTTCTTATCTGTAAAAGTGAGGCAATCACCAGGGTTAGAGCGATAGTATACAGCAGGTAAGGCCTTGCACACACATGCAACCCAGGTTCAATCCCCAGCATCCCAGATGGTCTCCCAAGCACCGCCCGCCCGGAGTAACCCCTAAGCATCGCCAAATAACCCTGGTGTGGCCCAGGAACAAAAACAAAAAGACAATTGCCAAACCCAACCGGTTTCTCCTGAGGATGAGGGAGTCTGCAGCTTCCTGCAGCCTCTACAGCTTCCCTAGCTCTCCTAAGTAAGTACCCTGCATGCCCCAAGAGGTGCTCCCCCCACACACACACCCCACCCCCCACCCACGTGGTGCTGACTCTCAAGGCAATCAGGGGCCAGCAGCTTTCCCGGAGGTGCCTGGCAGCCCCATGATCTCCTCAGGCTCCCAGGACCACCCCAGCCACACCTCCTGCAATTAGATTTATAAGTGGGAACAGGCTCTTGTCAGAGGCTCCTGATTGGCTCCAGGCAAAAACACAGTTTAGCGCTCAGTCAAGCTGCATTTTAGGGCCTCTGTCTCTCTCACCCTCCTTTCCCCCCTTAATTGCAATCTGTTCAGTAATTTCCTTTTCCAACACTGCAGAACGCAGAGAAGCTGCAGCACCAGGAGCTGGCCGGGAAGAGAAAGGCAGCACCGGCTCCCGCAGCCCGCCCTGAGTCCTGCGTGCGTGCATGTGTGCGTGCATGTGTGTGCATATATGTGTCTCCAGAACCAGCCTAACTCACAGGAGAGATATGACTGACAACCAGGTCCCACAGGACAAACCAGAACAAACTGTTCAGGGAGTGTCCACCTGTACTTCCCAGTTATCTTTTTTTTTTTTTGGCAGGGGGTGGAGGGGGCACACCCAGGAATACTCAGAAGCTACTTCCGGTCCATGTTCAGGGGTTGCCATGGATTGCCAAGGCTCCGCATGTAAAGCATGCCACTCAATTTTGATCTCATTTAATCCTGCGTCACTCGCTGTTGGGGACACTCTCCGTTGGACACAGGGCTCACAGAACTGGAATCACGTGCTTGAGGTCACACAGGAAGTGTGGGGCAGAGCCAGGATTTGCACCCAGGCCTGTTTGATTCTGGGCTCCCGGTTCATCCCATGAAACCTTGTTTGCCACGCTCAGAAAAGGAGCTAAGGAATCCTCCCTTCACAGAGGAAACTGGCGAGGCAGCTTTTCCCAGGGTGAAGAGCGGTGTCCCTGAGACAAAGCCTTTGCAAGGGGAATGAAATATTAATGGCTGAATTGCAGGGAACAGGCTCGGGCCTCTGGGGCGAAGAATGCCCTGGCACACCTGAAGGCTGGAAGCTATAAAGAGCTGGAGGGCGGGATTACCATTTAGAAACTACAGTTCCGTCTCCTTATTGGCTGATTGGTCCTGCCAATAGCCCCACAAATACCATCTCTCAGCTGAAGAAACCAAGGCACTCAAAGATGAAGCCCCCTTCCTCCAGCGCAAGTGTGGGCCAGTCTCTGCCTGGATTCCTGTCCTGTTGGGAAGGCCAATGTTCTACCATCTTGTTTTGTTTGGGGGAGCCACACCTGGCAGTGCTCAGAGCTTACCTGGCTTCCCGCTAAGAGATCACCACTAGTGGTGCTCAGGGGATCACCGGGGGAGCCAGGATCAATCGAAAACTGGGTCAGCCCCACGCGAAGCAAGCACCATCCCAATGGTTATCTTTTTTGTTCTTTGGGGGCCATACCTGAGTGTGTTCAGGACTTACTCCTGGTTCTGCACTCAGGGATCACTCCTGATGAGGTTCAGGGTGGGGGGTACCATAGGTGATGCCAGAGATTGAATCTAGGTTGGCCACTGGCCACGTGCAAGGCAAGCATGCCCTCCCTGCCCGCTGTTCTCTCTGGCCCCTCCCATGCCTTCTGAATTAAATACAAGGCCATATGCAGCAGCTGGGAGTGGTCAGGGGGGAGAAAGCCCAGAAAACAGAGAGGGGAGGGAGCTGTGTCTGTTCCTGCCACTGTCCTCTACAGGATCCACAAGCCCCTTCTCCAGTCTTAGAGGCGGACCCTTCTCTGGAGATCACCTGCAGAGGGGGTGGCCCACCCACTCCACACTGACCACAAAGGAAGAGGAGGTTGTTGCCTTGGGCCCTGGCTTAGCATCCTCTGCCTCTGTTCCCACCCAGGGCTCAGCGAGGAGAAGAGCTGAGGGCAAAGGGCCCACAGGGGCCAGCGAGAGGCTCAGGGAGCTGAAGCACATGCTTTTTTGTTTTGTTTGGGGGCCACATCAGAAGTGCTCAGGGATCACTCCTGGCGGTGCTTGGGGGATTGTATGGGATACTGAGAATGGAAGCTGGGTTGGCCGCATGCAAAACAAGGGCCCACCTGTGCCGTCCTATCACTCGGTTCCTGGTGCACACACTTTGTGTGCAGAAGCCCCACGTCCACCCCCAGCACCCGCCTGGCCCCCACACAGTCTCCGTTGGCGACCCCATTATCGGAGCTGCTGTGACCCACCCCACCTGAGACAGAATGCTGCACACCAGTGTGGCCTGAGGGCCTGGACAGACATGGGGGCAGGGGACTGGCCTGTGATGCCACCACGCCCCTCGTGGGGTCCCCCACCACGGCCACCTAAGCTGGTCCCCCCATTCTCACCTGGACGGTCCCATCTAGAGCACTCTGGGATTTGGGGCCCCTGAGCCTGCCCTGCTGGGAGGAAGACAGAATGGAAGCAGTATTCAGAGCCGGGGATGCAGGTCCAGGCAGGGGGGCGTTGTCTGCACAGCTGCAGACGCCCCCCTGCCCGCCCCCAACGACTGTGAACGGGCACGTCTCCCCCTCCCGCCACAGCTCCTGAAACAGTTGGTCCTAATGAAGGCGAAGTGGGCAGGGCAGATGTGTGCATTATCCATATGCATGTGGGGAGGTGTATATTTATCCTCACGCGGCCCACCCCGCCCGGCAGCTGCCGCCACCCTATGCCAGGAGGGTGAGTGAGCACTTGTGCCTGCCCCCTGCCCCCCTTCCCCACGAAGCCCTCCTCCCCAAACCACACCCACAGCCTCCACTTGACCCATTTTGGAGGCCGAAGCGCTTGTGTGTGGAGAGCGAGCACCGGAGCGTGTGCGCACAGCAGCTCCCCGGTGGGGCTCTCGAGAGCGCCTCTGAAGTGTCTTGATTGCAGCCATACAATGGCGTCTCCTGCCAGTGCTCCCTCTGCGCCTTCTGGCTCCGTGCCGCCGCCTCCCTGGGGCTAGAGTTTCTGCTGACTCGGGCAGAGGCTGCCGTGCAGGGAAGCAGAAAGGCTGATGAGGGACCCCTGGCCTGGCCTAGCCACAGTCCCTCCTGCTCTGGGTGCTGGGTGAGGGGCCTACCTGCCATAGCCCCCAGCCCTTCTCTCTCCCTCAGCCCCTTCCTAGACATCTTGTTGACTCCCATCAGGCCCCTCACTCTCTACTGCGCTCAGTCAGGGCCATGGGCCCCACACCGTTTCCTCCTCTGCACCACGAGACCCACTGCTCAGAATAGGCCAAAGTGTTAGCGCTGTCATGGAAGGGCCCTTGATCTGACTCCAAATCTTTAGCGGGTTTGGGGGCCATAACGGTGGTGCTTTGGGGCTACTCCTGGCTCAGTGGTGTTTGAGCAGGGATCAGAACAGAACACTTGCCTTGCACATGGCTAACCTGGGTTCAGTCCTCAGCATCCCACGTGGTCCCCTGAACCCCACCAGGAGTGATCCCCAAGTCACTCAAGGACTTGTGATCCCCAGCGGTGCTCAGACTGACTCCTGGCTCTGTGCTCAGGGAACACTCCTGGCGAGCTCAGGGGACTATAAGGGGTGTTGAGGACTGACACTGGCCAAGTGGAAGGCAAGCACCCTACACACTGTACTACCTCTCCAGCCCCCACCCCTGCCCATGGTATTCTTTTTTTTTTTTTTTTTTTTTTTTTTTGCTTTTTGGCTGGAGCGATAGCACAGCGGGTAGGGCGTTCGCCTTACAAGCGGCCAACATGGCCGACCCGAGTTCGATTCCTCCGCCCCTCTCGGAGAGCCCGGCAAGCTACCGAGAGTATTGGATATGCCAGACACAGTAACAACAAAGTCTCCAATGGAGACGTTACTGGGCCCGCTCGAGCAAATCGACGATCAACGGGAGGGCCTTTTTGCTTTTTGGGTCACACCCGGCGATGCACAGGGGTTACTCCTGGCTCTGCACTCAGGAGTTACTCCTGGCGGTGCTCAGGGGACCATATGGGATGCTGGGAATTGAACCCAGGTCGGCTGTGTGCAAGGCTAACACCCTACCTGCTGTGCTATTGCTCTAGCCCCACCCCTGCTTTTCTTACCCTTCCTTTAAGGGCTTGTCTGAGTCACCTGCCCTGCTAGGATGACCCAGTAGCCCCAGGGCTCCCCCTTTCTCCATGCATTCATTCATTCAGGCCTTCATTTATTCAGTAACTCTCCAAGAGGGGCTGCTCCTCCCTGCTGTCTCACTGACCTTGCTCGGAAATACCCAGTCCCTCCCCTGTCTGCCCCCCCCACACACACACACACCACACACACACACACACACACACACACACACACACAGCCTTGAGCCTCTGTACACATTCTCGCTGCCCAGAAGACTCCTGCTTAGATATGCCGCGTGCTCTCCTCTCATTCTAGAGGGCTCTGCTCAAGGTCACCTTCTCAGGAGGGCCTTCCCAGGTTGCCTCCCTGGGTAAAAATAGTCATGCCTCTGGCCCTGCCTTCTCCCCCTTTGCTGGTTTATTGTTTGTCATCTTCCCTAGTCAATCATCGGCTCCGAGAGGCCATCTGTTTGTTCCCCACCTTGGAGACTGTGTCCAGCAGGAAGAGGGCCGTGCTCAGTGCGCTCAGGATTTGCTCAGGGAATGAGTGAGGAATGAGACGGGCTCTGGGAAATCAAGGCTATCAATAGCTCCTGTCCCACGGGGATTCCTGGGCCCGTGGTAGGAGGCAGCCGAAGCATGGTGGCCTGACACGTCCTCACCATGCAGAACAAGACCAAAGGAGAGGACACATGGTGACCCACCTGGATTCAATTCCCGGAACCTCACAGGGTCCTGAGCCCTGTCAAGAACAGCGGGGAGAGGGGCTGGAGGGATAGCACAGCGGGCAGAGCGTTTGCCTTGCATGCGGCCGACCCGGGTTCGATTCCCAGCATCCCATATGGTCCCCCTTGGACTGCCAGGAGTAATTCCTGAGTGCAGAGCCAGGAGTAACCCGGGGACCCCCCCAAAAACCAAACCAAACCAAAACAACGACGACAACAAACAACAACAACAACAACAACTAAATACACCTAATATAGAGCCAGGAGCAAACCATGAACACAGCCATGTGTGGTCCCAACAACGCAAACAAAACCCTGGAAGAAAACAAAATTACAAGAGACCCCAGCGAGCAGAGGATCAGGCTGCTAGGAGAGGCCCAAGCACAGGGAGAGCTCGCTGGGCCCCATGGCAGCTGTGACCCCGGCTCTCCCACGTCCTTCATTGCTCCTGTATTTCTTCTGCAGAGCAGCGAGGCGGAGAGAGACCTACTAGACCAGGGGGAGCCGGCCAGGCAGAGGGAGGACAAAAGGCAAGGACGCAGCCCCCAGAGCATGGCCCCACGGGGGCTGCCGCCCAGAGATACCAAGGCCAGGATAAACAGGAGGGAATCCTGAAGCTGCAGCTGGTGGGCATTTGGTGTGGCTGAAGAGGCCCTTTTGTTAGGTGGGACAGACACATTTGTGTCTCTGTCCCTCTGTGCAGTCTCCCAGCAGGCACACCCCTGAAACGTGTCTGCCAACCATATCCCTCTGCCATAGTTTCCTGGTGGACCAGAATTCCATCTGCATCACTCTTTTAAATTTTTGTTTTGTTTTGAAATCCATCTGCATCACTCTCTTTTGTTTATTCTGCTTCGTTTTGGGCGGGAGTGATGCTCGGGGCTCACTCCTGACCCTGTATTCAGGAATCACTCCTGGTAGTGCTCGGGGGACAATACGGGATACTGGGGTTCTAACCCGCATTGGGCAGATGCAAGGCAACCTGCTGAACCATCTCTCTGGCTCCTGCATTGCTCTTTCTTGAAAATCTGCTCTGCTATCTCGTTGTTATGTCAGGCATATGAGAGGATCATTCTGTATCTGCACCTCTCCTTCTGACTACCTTCATTCAGCAAGATCTCTCCAGACCCATCCATGCAGCAGCAAATGACCCGATTCCATCTTTTATCACAGCTGAGTAACCATTGTGTCGATGTACCATAGCTTCTTTATCCAGTCATCTGTTCTCGGGCACTTGGGCTGTTTCCAGATTTGGGCTATTGTGCTGCAATGAACATAAGATTGCAAATGTCTTTTCTGAAGAGTGTTTTTGAGTCCTTTGGGCAGACGCCAAGAAGTGGAACTGCTCCTTCATTCCACTTTTTGTTTGCTTTTGGACCACACCTGGCAGTGCTCAGTGACTTCTCCTGGTTTGTTGCTCAGGGGTCACTCCCAGTGGTGCTCAGAGGACCTGGTGGTGTCGGGGCCCAAGCCTGGGCCCACTACGCGAACAGCAGGCATTCCCTTTCCCTTGGATTTAATTTATTTTTTTATTTTTTTAATTTTTACTTATTTATTTATTTTCCCTTGGATTTAATTTTATTTCTGTTTTCGGGCAACCCCTGGCAATGCTCAGAGCTTACTCCTGGCTCTGCACTCAGGGATCATTCCTGATGGTGCTCGGGGGACCACATGGAATTCAGAGGATTGAACCCAGGTAGGTCACACGCAATGCAATCACCCTACTGCCTGCATTAACGCTTTAGTCCCTCCCTTTAACCTTTTGAGTGGTCTACTAACCCTCTCCACTTCTTTCCATTTGTTTTGGAGCCTCATTCCACCTCATACTTACAATTATTTATTTTTTGCTTTTTGGGTCACACCCAGAGATGCACAGGGGATACTCCTGACTCTGCTCTCAGGAATTATTCCTGACGTGCTTGGGGGACCATATGGGATGCTGGGGGTCGAACATGGGTTCGCCGTGTGCAAGGCAAATACCCTACCTGATGTGTTATTGTTTCAGCCCCGAATTCTTTATTTTTTGAAACTACAATTCTGGTGGGTATTTTTTTTTGAGGGGGGGTGGCGGGTGGCAGTACACACCTGGCAATGTTCAGGGGTTACTCCTAGCTCTGCATTCAGGAATTCATCCTGGTGGTGCTCTGGGGACTATATGTGATACCCGGGATAGAACCCAGGTGGGCCTGGATGCAACACAAATACCTTACCCACTGTACTATCAGGGAAAACCTACTATTCTGACATGTTCTTATTTATTTGTTTTTGAGTCACACCTGGTGTTTCACAGGGGTTACTCCTGGCTCTGCCCTCAGGAATTACTCCTGGCGGTGCTCAGGGGCCCAAATGGGATGCTGAAAATCGAACCCGGCTTGGCTGTATGCAAGGCAAACGCCCTACCAGCTGTGCTATCGCTTCAGCCCCCTGGTGTGTTCTTTTTGTCTATCTGCTTGTTTGGGGGGCCACACCCAGCAGTGCTCAGGGCTTACTCCTGGTTTTGTGCTCAGGGCTCACTCCTGGTTGGCTAGGGGAACTCTATTGGTGCTAGAGATCAAATGCGGGTCACCGCATGGAAGGCAAGTGCCCTCCCCACTGTGCTCTGGCTCTGCTTCTGCCAAGTGCTGGAAGCCGCCACACCCCACCCACCAATACCCCTTCTCTTGCTTCCATGACTAAAGCAAACCATGGCCCCAAGTAGCTCAACGAGCTCTCTCTCAAGGAAGGCCAACTGAAGACCTAGAGAAGGAGAAGCCAGAAGGCTCCCTGTTTCCTTCCGTTGAGAGGAATGAGCCCCACAAAATTTTAGAAAACCCACTCCCCGGCTGAGCGGTCCAGGTGAGTCCACAGCCCTGCGCCACAACTAGCCCGGAGGGAGAGCCTGGGATGTGCCGGCCTGGCCTGGAACTCTTGCCTTGCACGTTAGGAGACCTTGGGTTCAATTCCAAGCATCACATAGACCACCATGCACTGCCAGGAGTGACCGCTGAGCACAGAGCTAGGAGTATCTCCTGAACATCCCAGTGACCTAAAAAACAATAAATGAATAAATAGTTAGGAAAGAGACCAGGGGCTTTGGTCTTTTTTTTTTCTTTTTGGGTCATACCCAGCGATGCTCAGGCAGGCGTTACTTCTGGCTCATGCACCACTCAGGAATTACTCCTGACTCAGGGGGGACCATATGGGATGCTGGGAATCAAACCTGGGTTGGCCACGTGCAAGGCAAACACCTTACCTGCTGTGCTATTGCTCCAGCCGAAGGCTTTTCTCACTGGGGGAGGGTCTCACGTCAGGAAGAATATGGTGGCTGGGGTCCTAAGCAATAGCACAGTGGGTAGGGCATTTGCCTTGCATGCAGTCAACCTGGGTTCGATCCCTGGCATCCCATATGGTCCCCCAAGCAGCGCCAGGAGTAATTCCTGAGTGCAGAGCCAGGAGTAAGCCCTAAGCATCACAGGATATGACCCAAAAAGTCCAAAAAAAAAAAAAAAAGAAGAAGAATATGGTAGCTTTGGAGATGGTTCAGGCAGAGCAAGGCAGAGCGCATGTCTAGCAGGTACAGGCCCCGAGTTCCCTGGGACCACTGGGGTGTGACCCTCCTTTTTTCACAGTGCAGGAGGGAAGATAACATGGATTCCAGCCCCTGCCGCCAGCTGTCACTGCCTGTATCCGCTCTCTGATCTGTTTCCCACTTGTATTAGCCTCCAAAGAAGATTCTGAAATGTGAGCCCTGCTTTTGTTGGTCTAGGGCAGGGGCTATCCAAGACTGCACCCGGTTCCTTGGATGGAGCCATAGGTCAACTCAGGTTTGAACCCCATTTGGTCCACAGAGAATGCCAGGGTTTGATCCCCTGTGCCCCATAAGGTCCTGAGCCCTGCCAGGAGTGATTCCTGAGTTGAAGAACGAGGAATAAGCCCTGAGCACCACCAAGCATGGACCCCCCCCCCGAAAACAGAAAACAGGGGCTGGATCAATAGCACAGTGGGTAGGACGTTTGCCTTGCATGCGTCCAACCCGGATTCGATCCCTAGTATCCCATATGGTCCCCTGAGCACCACCAGGAGTGATTGCTGAGTGCAAAGCCAGGAGTAACCCCTGAGCATTGCTGGGTGTGACCCAAAAAGCAAAAAAAAAAAAAAAGAAAAGAAAACAGAAAACAATGAAAAAGGTATCCCATTCCTCCCTTCCTTGTTTCTTTCCTTCCTCCCTTCCTTTCCTTCCTTTTTTATTTTAATTTTTTAAAATTTGGGCTAGGGCTTACCTGCTGTACAATCTCTTGGCCCCAGTTTCTTGTAAATGTAACACTTAACAATGAAAACAGGGCTTAGACTGTCAGAGAGATCAGTTTCTTTCTTCTTTTTCCCTTTGGGGTTTGGGGTGGGGAGTGTCACATCCAGCGGTTGTCAGGGCTTACTACTGATGGCTCTCAGGGGACCACATAGGGTGCAGGGGATCAAACCCAGGCAGGCGGAGTGCAAGGCTAAGGCCTTAGCCACTATACTTACCCGCCAACTCCTTACGGCCTGAGCCCAGCTCTGGAGAGCAGTTTTTTGTTTTTTTTTTCTTTTTGGGTCACACCCGGCGATGCACAGGGGGTTACTCCTGGCTCTGCACTCAGGAATCACTCCTGGCGGTGCTCAGGGGACCATATGGGATGCTGGGAATCGAACCCGGGTCGGCCGCGTGCAAGGCAAACGCCCTACCCGCTGTGCTATCTCTCCAGCCCTGGAGAGCAGTTTTTAAAGCGCCTCCCAGGATGTTTCGCAAACGTCCAGTAAGGTATCATTTTAGTGTAGGGGCTGAAATGCAGACGCCCAGGACCACGACCTTCCTCACCGCAGGCCATGCAGGCCCCATCCCCAACATACAGGATGCAGACCCGCAAATCTGGTCCAGAGAACCCCCTCGGCATCCCCAACCCTCCCAAGAAGGTGTCTGGGAAAAGGGCACGTGGTGTGAGTGGGCGACCGGGAAGGGGGACCTGGAAGAACCCAGAGGGAGGTTAGAAAGCGGGGTCTGCGTTTCAAGAGGGGGCCCGGGGCGCCGCCTGGGCCGCAGAGCCTTAGTTCCGGGGGATCCCGCCGCCCCCATCCCCGCCCCCCGCCGCGCCCTTTGAAGCCGGGAGGGGGCTTTGATCTGGGGTCTCGGGGGCTCTCAGCTGGCCGGGCCAGCTGCGCGGGGAGGACGCTTGGAACCCACCATCCCTCAGGCCTCGCCCTTCCCGCCCCCTGCACCCCCTCCTGGCCGCGGGGACTGTTTCCGGCTGTGGCAGGGGGCACCCACCCACCCCCGCCCCGCCTTGCAGCTGTTCCCCAGCTGCCCGGCCCCACCCCAAAGACAGCTGGGAAGAGAGACGGGGGCGGGGAGCAGCGGGCGCAGCTGCTCGGCTCGGGGGCTGGCCGGGGAGGGGCGCAGCGACTTGAAAGGCGGGGGCCGGCGGGGTGGCGGTCGTCTCCCGGAGGGATCTTCACATCTGGGCTGCAGGAGCTGGAAGCCGGGAACGGGGGGCGGGGGGCGTGGGGGGAGCCTCGCTCTGGACACCTAGTTCTTCCCGGAAAGTGGGGGCGGCCGACTCGGGGTGTGCCTACCGGCGCAAAGGTGTGTGTGTGCAATCCCCGCCCTGCACCCCATTAGGGCGGGAAGGTTCCTCCACGCCTGTGCCAGGGGGACCCTGCGGAGGCAGCTGCCCGGGCTGCCCGGGGCCTCTAACCCTTTGGGGAGGTGGGTGACAGCTGCTCCTACAGACCCAGGGACAGCTGGGGGTCTGGAGACAGCTGGATAGGGTTAGCGTTGCCCTCCTTGCCTGGCTGCACCCCCAGGACACTAGGGGAAGGGGTGTGTCACTGTCTGGGGGTGGGGTGGGGTGGAGGCCTGGGGAATTGGGTCAGTATTCTTCTGGCCCAATCCAGCCCCTGGAGCTCTCTCCTGCTCCCAGTCTGTGGAATGCACGGGAGACCCCCCCAGACACACACACCTCCTCTTATTGGCTATGAAAGAAAGCTAAGTGGGAAGGAAAGCGTCGGGCCTCCCAACTTGGGCACAGAAGCGTCCCAGGGTCTGACAGGCAGAGACGGGCGGTGAGAGGGAGCAGATGTGAGTGGTCTCAGGCAACCGTCCCATCCTGGCTGGAGGGGCCGACAGCAGCCATCTGCCCCAGCTCCAGCCCAGACAGGTGCAGCGGAAGCTGCGGCCCAGCTGTCACGGCCCCAGGCGCCTCCAGCTCCTTGCTCAAGTCAGGATGGGGGTAGCAGAGTCAAGGCTCATGGTCCCCCACCTGGACGCCTCCCTCACACGCACATACTCTACGTCCCCTTCTACTCCCACAGGGCATGACTGAGGCACTTAGCAGGACCAAGGCACTGGTTTGGTCTGGCCAGGGACGGTTGGAACCCAGCAGAGCCTCACACATGCAAACCACAACCCCGCCTACCAATCTGAGCACCACACTCGCTTATCCATAGCCCTGGCCACCGGGTTCTTGTAACTGCATCTAAGGGTCTGTGACTCCTGGACCCTGCTTCTCTGCCTTTCTGTTTGCCCGGGTGGGAGGGATTTGGGCTGATCCCACCCAGTCAAGGGTAAAAGCCAGGTTCCCATCCTGTCTTTCTACAAGGGACACAGGTTGCTTTATTTTTTGCTTTCTGGGTCACACCCGGCGATGCTCAGGGGTTACTCCTGGTTCTGCACTCAGGAATCACTCTTGGTGGTGCTCGGGGGACCATATGGGATGCTGGGAATCAAACCCAGGTTGGCCGCGTACAAGGCAAATGCCCTACCCGCTGTGCTATCACTGTAGCCCTGACACAGGTTGCTTTAAAGAGGTTGGGGTAGGGTGCTTGGGGACACCCTCAGCAGGGTTCCGGGCTACTCCTAGCACTGTGGTTGGGGGACCGTGCGGTTCTGGGGATTGAACCTGACTTGGCTGCATGCAAGGCAAATGTACTCCCCTGTACTATCTGTGGCTCAAGGACAAATCGTTTACAGATTCTTCAACAAATGTACGTGGTGTTGGCAGGCCCTCCCACTCCAGAGGTCCCTGTGACAAGGATGCTCTGCCAGTCTCTATAGCAACACTTCTCAAACCCTGGAATGTGTTACTGCTGGGGAGTTAGATCTGACCTGAGCCCTAGTCTCTCCCACAAGAGCCTCCAGTCAGCTTTTTGCTTTTTCAGGGCTTTGGGGCTATACCTGGCTGTGCTAAGAGCTTACTCCTGGCTCCATGTTCAGGGATGACTCCTGGCAGGACTCGAAAGACCCTATGTGGTACTGGGAATGAACTTTTATCAGGGTGCAAGACACGCACCCTACCCATGATTCAGCCTTTTCAAGGTCCTAAGCAGCTGTCAGGATGGGAGAACGTCTTTCTCCCTTGCTCCTCACCCTGAAGGCAGTTTTTCCCAGGCCCTTCCTTTGTGCTCTGGGGCAGGGGCCAGACCTTGAGTCACTCAAGGAAGCTTGGGGCTAACTCCTGCTCATGGGGCCCAAGCCCCAGTTAGAGGACAGGGCCTGCTCTGTTCCATGTTCGTGTCTCTGCATAGTGCCTGGCACTTAGCATGTGCTCGATAAATATTTGTGGACTGCAGGAAGTAAACTTTGCAAAACTCACTGAAAGGTATTTCTTCCTTTGTTCGTCCTAGCTAAGAGCGTATTGGCAGAACCTCAAAGAGATGCCAGGGCCCGGGCAGCAGGGGGCCAGGCCTGGGAGGCCCTCAGCAAATACTGGAAGCCAGTGCTGAGTGGATGGTGTATCTGAGAGTCAGCACGCATCAGGAACAGGCCAGACCCAGGGCAAGGGCTTTCAAGGGGGAGCTGGGGGAGGCATCTCCCCTCCCCACCACCGGAAGACCCCAAGCCTAGGAGTGGGGAGTGGGGTAAGAGGCAAGGCAGGGTGGGACTGCGCCATTATGTTTATTAGAAGGCTGGATTTCGGTGTGTGCTCTAGACAGATTACAGAATAAATACCTGTGCCTTAGGACAGGAAGTCCACGATTCATACAAAGTGCTCGCTACAGGAAGTTGCTGTGCCAAAATCCAGGCAAGGGCCCAGCGTGGGGCAACCCCTCCTCCCCCGCTGACCTCAACAAGGGCTATGCTGTTTATTTTATTATTTCTTTTATTTCTCTTTATTATTATTAATATTATTATTATTTGCTTTCGCTGTGGTCACTATCATTGGCAAAGTTCCTTTCCCCTTTCCTGGACATGGGGTTCCTGTCTGGAAGATTCCACTCTGAGGCTGAAGATGCCAAAAGCTGCTTGAGACGTGGCCTTTGAACTCCATTTGGGAGGAGGGTGAGAAGAAGGAAGCAGGAGAAATCATTCTTGGTTTAAAAATATTAAAAAAAAAGTTCCACCATCTACAGGTCATTCCTTACTCAGTGATCAAAGTGCCCCAAACAGAAGAAGCAGGTCAGTAGGGCCCGGGTGTTCCTCACAGGTCTGGACCCCACCCGCCCTCCAAGGCCTGAGGGTAACTGAGGCTCCTTCCAGCCATGGGAGAAGAGTGGAAGTAAAAAAAGAGAGCAGGAAGTCGTAGAGAGAGCAGAGAGGAGAAAAGAGAGAGAAAGAAAGAGAGCTCAGCGCCTTGAGGTAGACGCTTTCCCAACTCCAAGGCCACCTGTGGCCCCGGCCCGGGCCCGGGCCAGCTCCCACTATCACCTCCATGTCCAGGAGAGTCATTAAAAAAAAAAAAAAAACCAAAAAAAAAAAAAATCCCCCCAAAACCCTAAAACCAAAACAAAGGCCCAAACAAAATAAAATCCAAAAGGAAAATACTTGGGGAATGAAGGAAGAAGAGGGCCGGGCAGATCTCTGAATGCATAATCCCCGAGCCACTGGGGGCCGGGGGGGAAGATTCCCCAGCGCCCCTGCCCGCGCGGCGTTAGCTCGTCACGTAGTGCTTGGTGGACGGCTGCCCATACACCCTGTAGAAATCCTGGTGGCCAGGCTGCTGGGAGGCGTCGAGCCAGTCTCTGACCGCCAGGCCAGGAAGGGACTGGGGGACGGCGGGTGGTGCGGGCGGGAGCGGGTGTGAGTACTCCTGCGAGGGCACTGTCCAGGGGAAGTGGCCGGAGCGGGGGTAGGGCTGGTGGCCGCCGTGGTTGGCCACGGAAGAACAGTAACAGTTGTCCACAGAACAGACGAGAATCTTGCGGCCGCCATACTGGGGGAGCATGGGCTGCTGGGGGGCAGAGCCATTGGGGTACTGCGATGGGGGGAACACGGGGCTCGAGTGCACTGGCTGGGCACCGCCCGGCAGGGCCACCAAGTGCTGCGTGGAGCTGCAGGGCCCCAGGGGCTGCCCTGACTGGCCCTCGCCGCTGGCGGGGCCCGGAGCCCCGTACTGGCTGCCCACTGGGCCCGAAGGTGTCTCCAGGAAACTGGCCTCGGGGAAGGCCGTCGAGTGCTTGCGCTTCTCGGCCCCAGAGCTGCTCACGCCACAAGGGTACAAGGGGACACTCTGAAGGAAGGGCACCGGTGTGCCGAAGGGGCCTGCGGAGAGGGTGGGGGCAAAAGCGGTCAAAGCTCACTGTCCCATTCCCCCCAGCCCTCTCCCCCCCGGGGCCCTGCCCGTTCCTTGCACCTACCACGCCCAACCACCGCTATTCCCGATCCACAGCTGGAGAAATGGGCAGAGGCAGAGTGGACTCTGGGCTTGCCCTGAGTCCCACAGCTGTAAGCGGCAAAGGCAAGATGCGAAAGTCTATTTGGTGAGGATAAAGCCCCTCAGCGAGAATACTCTGGCCTTTGCAGCCCTGCCCAAATGGGCCTTTTTTTTTTCGTCCTTTTGGGTCACACCTGGTGATGCTCAGAGATCACTTCTGGCTCTGCACTCGAATTATTCCTGGCAGTGCTCAGGACACCATATGGGACGGCTGGGGATTGAACCTGGGTCGGTCACATACAAGGCAAATGCCCTCCCCTCTGTACTGTCGCTCTGCCCCCCACCCCACTCTACCCCGCAAAGGGTCTTTGCTTAGATTGAAAACCACCCCTCACCTTCTAGCATCTTCCGCAGGTGCTTCTCCTTCTTGGCCACCTCGTTCAGAAAGAGTTTGGAGTTCAGGTGGCCAATCTTAGGGGGAGAAAGGCTGCTGCCCGTGCAGGTCTGGGTCCTGGGGGCAGTGGACGGGGCATCTGCTGTGAGGAGGCATCACCGGTGAGGCCGCCCCACCTCCCCCACCGTGGGCCTGGGCCTCCCGCACTCCCATAACCACGGTCCCTGATGGCGGGGGCCGGCAGCTCACCTGTCCATCAGGATTTTCACAGACTTGGTGTTCTAGGAGGAGAGAAAAGCGTTAGTAGGAGAAGCACCATGGGCTGAGGGGAAGCCAGAAGCTGCCCAAATTCTCTCTTCCCAGATTCCAAAGAGACTGTGGCGAGGGCAAGGACAGGATGCCACTTTTTTTTTCTTTTTTTGGGTCACACCCGGCGATGCACAGGGGTCACTCCTGGCTCTGCTCAGGGGCCATATGGGATGCTGGGAATCGAACCTGGGTTGGCCGTGTGCAAGGCAAACGCCCTACCCGCTGTGCTATGGCTCCAGCCCCGGTCTGATTGTTTTGAGGCCACACCTGGTGATGCTCAGCACTCAGGAATTACTACCTGCTGGTACTCGAGGAACCATGGGATACCGGGGACCAAACACAGGTTAGTCACATGCAAGGCAAGTGCCCAACTCATTGTACTATTGTTCCGGCCCCCAAAAGAAGCATTTATTGAGCACAAGACAAGTTTTTTTTTTCTTTTTTGTGTCACACCCAGAGATGCTCAGGTGTTACTCCTGGCGGTGCTTGAGGGATCATACGGGATGCCGGGGATTGAACCCGGGCCGGCGGCGTGCAAGGCAAATACCCTCCCCGCTGTACTATTGCTCCAGCCCCAACAGTTATTTTCGCTACCTCCATCAGTCTATACAGCTGTCCTGGGCAGGGGGCAGGGGTAGGAGGGGTGGCATACAGCGCTCAATACTTGCTCTGAAACTGTCAGGGCCAAATGTGTTTTAGAACTGGTCATTTTGGCTTTTAAAAACCTTTCTTTTGGGGGCAGGAATAATAGTACAGAGGGTAGGGTGCTGGCCTTGCCATCATGTGGCCACCATACTGGGGGAGCACACGCTGCTGGGGGGTACTGCGATAGGGAGAAACAGGGCTTGAGTGCACTGGCTGGGCACCGCCTGGCAGGGCTACCAAGTGTACTTGTGAGTACCGCCAGGTACGGCCCCAAAACAAACCAAAAAAAAAAATCAAATTAATTCAGAGGTGCTCAGGGCTTACTCCTGGCTCTATGCGCTGGTGTCTCCCCTGGCAGAGGCTGGGGTTCTGGGATGGAACCCAGGTTGGCAGCATGCAAGGCAAGTGCCCTACCGACTGGAAAAGCCCTTCCTTTTGGCTTTTAGAAACATTGTCTAGAACTCCCAGTCAGAGAGCATTTCCTATTTTGAATTTCGCAGCCACAGCCTATGGTGTTCAGGGGTCGCTTGCAGCAGTGCTAGGGATCAGAGGCCTCCTGCACGCAGAGCATGTGCTCAGCCCTTTGAGCCGCCTCCCAACCCCAGGACACCATATTCAATCAATGCTTCTGCAGCAAAATTGAATATTTATACCATGCGAGAGAAATAAAGCTCAGAAATGACCAACATCAGCGCAAGTCAAAATTACTATTGCATGAGTTGCCAATTTTTTTTTTTTTTTTGCTTTTTGGGTCACACCTGGTGATGCACAGGGGTTACTCCTGGCTCATGCACTCAGGAATTTACTCCTGGCGGTGTTCAGGGGATCATATGGGATGCTGGGAATCGAACCCGGGTCAGCCGCATGCAAAGCAGATGCCCTACCCGCTAGGCTATTGCTCCAGCCCGAGTTGCCAATTTTTTAAGGTTTTCAGAGGTTTCTTTCTTTTTGGGTTTTGAGATCACACCCGACAATGCTCAGGGATTACCCCTGGCTCTGCACTCAGGGATCACCCCTGGTGGGCTCGGGAGACCAAATGGGAAGCTGGGGATCGAACCCGGGTAGGCCATGTACAAGGGAAGAAGCACCCGACCTGCCGCACATTCCAGCCCCGTGAGTTTTCAGAGATTTTTTTAAAATTGGAAATTGGGAACTAAGGTATTAGGAACAGAGTGACCTGTCTGAGGCCTCAAAGCCTGAAAGAGCCGCGCGGTTCTGAACCCGGCACGCCGCTCCACAGAAGCTGTGGCTATCCTTGTGGGGAGCGAGAACTCTCCCGAGCCCGGCCCAGCCCACCTTCATGAAGCTGACGTCCTCCGTCTTGTCGAAGAGCAGCTGCAGGGAGCCCAGCAGCTTCTTGGCCTCCTGCATGCGCTCCCCGAGGTGCAGCGCCTGCGCTGCATTCTCGCTGCAGAACTTGGCCTGCGCCTTGTCCAGGACCTCCACCGTCTGCCGTAGGTCCTCGTCCAGCAGCTGGTGCAGCTTCTCGTACTGCAGCCGCACTTCCTCCTTCAGCTGGTTCACCTTCTCCTGCAGGCGAGGGGGGCCGTGTGGGTGGGCGGCCAAGCTCGAGGTGGGGTCTGGGATCCCAACCCCGCAGGAGGTCTACCCAAATGTGACGAGGCAAGGGGCCAGTCACCCCTGGCAGCAGTGGGGGCCTCAGCCCTGAGAGGTGACTGGATGACTGACCAGCCGATTCTCAGGAGGGAACCAGCAGGATTTTCTGCCCCCAAACCTCCCTGGTCTGACGGCGCGTTAGCTTAGCTACCTCCACCAGGCGCTTGTCGGTCTCCAGTTTGTAGAGCTGGTCCTCAATGTCCTGCTCCCGCTCCTCCAGCCGGTCCTGCTGCTTCATCAGCATCTTCTGCAGAGAGAGGGGGGAAGGGCTTTCAGAGGGGAGTGCCAGCCTTCCCTCTAAGAACCAACAGACATGCCCTCAGCCCTCTGACTCCCCCAGATGGTATGAAATGCCTGCCACTCACCCCATGGTGCCCCCACACTCTCGGGGGACTGCTGACAGCTGTCAGGCCCTCCCGCACATACCTCTGACTTTTGTTTCCCTGCGTGGCTGTGACGCACGAGGTACCATCACCCTCCTTTCAGAGGGCAGGAAACCAAGGGCCCGAGAGTCCCTGGCTGGTAAGGGACAGAGCTGGGATATCTTGAAACCCAGTCAGTCCTCTGGCAGCAGGATGGTCTCTTCTGGAGGGGTGGGGGCAAGCTATGCTCCCTGGGGTGCCCACCTTCCAGGTGATACTGTCCGACGCAGAGGGTCACCCTACTAAAGTCACGTGGACCAGAGGGAGACCACCAACACTTCCCTCACCCTCGCGGCCTTCGCCCAGCTACCCCATCCCTTGGTCTTGGTACACAGCCCGTCAGATGAACAGGAGACCGGCTCCCCAACGACCAATCTGAGGGAGGGATGGACATCAGCTGCTCTTCCCCAGCCTGCAGGACGATGCAGCTCAGACAGCAGAGCTGGTGAAGCGGCCAGGCCTCAGAACTCACAGGAATTCCCTCCTTGCAAACTCCCGAGCAGGGCAGCAGCTTACAAGCCCACTGCCACGCCTGCGGGCCCCACTGAATGTGGGCAGCCTAGCCTGGCCGTGCAGTGTAGAGCCGCGGCAGCTCAGGTTAATTCAAAAGGTTTGTCAGAACCAGATCTTCAGCAGCACAGGCCCACGGCGACAGGCTCAACGGCAGGAGACAGCACAGAGGAGAGGGCACTGGCCTCGCATCAAGCCGATCCCAGTTCAATCCCCAGCACCCCTGAAGGTGCCTGAGTCCTGCCAAGAGTGATCCCCGAGCACTGGAAGGTGTGGCCCAAACCAAAGAACAAAAATGCAAGCAAACAAAGGCAGAAAACCCAACAACCCAACAGCTCCATATAAGCTCCATATAAGGCTTCATGAAGGTGGGCTGGGCCGGGCTCGGGAGAGTTCTCACTCCCCACCAGGATAGCCACAGCTTCTGTGGAGTGGTGTGCCGGGTTCAGAATCGTGTGGCTCTTTTAGGCTTTGAGGCCTCAGACAGGTCCTCCTCCATGGCTGTGCTGAGCACATGGATAGAAAATGGACCCGCCATGCAGGCAGAGGAGTGACTGCCTTCATGCTTGGAGAGCCCCGGCCCTCCTCCACCTCCTCCTCAACTCAAGGTCTCTTAAAAACCAGGCTTGGCCACTGACCCTCTCCACCCCCTTCCAAGGCCGGCCACACAAAAGCTCCAGCACCTACAGACGTGAAACATGATCGCTGAGTAAATCCGGGCTCCTGCGCACCGAGGAAGACCTGCGGAGTCCCAGCAGCCCAGCCGGAGCAGAGCCGGCCCCACCAGGAACGCTTCCTCTTCTGCCTGGCGGGAGGCCACCCGGTGACCCTCGGGCTTGACCGCATGCCCGACTCCCTCCCACATCCAGGTGGTCTCTGCGGTCAAGCTGCGGCCACCCAGCCTTTCTCTTTTGCTCTTCCCCACTGGCAAGGTAGGGAAACTGAGGCCATCAGACTCCACTGCACGGGTGGCTACCGTGGAAACAAAAGCTAGGGTGGTGTGGGGGTGACTTAAAGGTCAAGTTGTTGGTGGGGTGGCCCAGGTTTTCTCAGCTTAGAATTGCTGCGGAAAACTGGGGTACCCCCTTCAACAAGTTAACCTTTAAGTGACCCAAGGCAGGATCTCAAAAGCCAGCCTGGGGGGCCCAGGGATGCAGCTCAAAGCGTTGGGGGCACATGCTTGGCTGGGAAGGCCCAGCAGCACCAGGTTCCCTCATCACCAGCCAGGAGTGACACCACCCACCCAGAGCTGGTAGTAACCCCCAAGCACCAGTGTGCCCCGCCCCCCCAAACCTGACAAAGACTTGCCCTGGTCTTCCCGAGGTCAGGGCTGCAGAGTCAGCACAAGGGGAGTCCGGCCCTGCCCACTGGTGGCCTGTGAGTGACCTGGGCAGTGCAGCGGACACGGACACTGATCCATGCACACACAGCCGCACCAGGCCTGCCGGGATGCAGAGGGGACAGGACCCCTCGTAGGCTACAGCAGGTGCCCAGACTCGTGCCTGCTGGCTGCCTCCTCCCTGCCTCAGGGCCCAGGACCCCACACCTGTGCGCCAAGGTTTCCTTACTTGACTCCTCACAGCCAAAACCAAGGGCTGCGCCCGCTGTGCCCCTGATGAGGCGCAGGAAAGAGGCAGCCCCAGTTCTAAGCCGTTTCCCCAGTGCGAAATGGGGATGGTCCAGCCCACCCTAGAGGCTCAGGGTGCTACTTCCTGCCTAGTCTGAGGGGGTGGGGCTCGGCCTCTCTCACAGCTCTGGGGGCAGTATTCCTGCCCTGGAGCTCCCCAATGTCATCCCTCAGCCTCAGAGGCCTGCAGGGTGGTGCCCACAGGCCTGGGGCCCATGCGGTGTGGACCCTCATGTCTAGCAAAGGTAGTCTTTTCTCTCTCCTCCCTCCCGTCCCCCCTCCTCCCCTTTCTTCTTTCTGTGGGGGCCACACCTGGAGGTGCTCAGTGCTTACTCCTGGCTCTGTGCTCAGAAACCACTCCTGGCAATTCTGGGGCCATATGGGATGCCGGGGATCGAACCTGGGTCGGCAAGGCAAATACCCTCCCCACAGTACTATCACTCCAGCCCCCCGCAGGTTTTATTATCATTCACTAACTTTTATGCAGCCCAGAGTCTCCACTGCCTCCCCCATTCTGCCCAGTCCAGGCTGGCACCAAATTTCCCCCCAGTTTGGACGCCATGGGGCTCCAGAGGAGGACCCACACCCACCCAACAAGTGATGGCAATCCTACCCCACCACACCCAGGAAGCAGGAGAGGAGGGGAACCCAGGCTCCCTCAGGGACCGGGGAGTTTGCAGGGGCTGGTCCCTGCACACTCCTTCATCGCTTCTCCTTCATCCCCTTCACTCTGACCTGGGCAGGATGCAGAGCAGCTGGGAGAGGGGGTGCAGAGGAAGTGGGGTCTGCGCCCCGCCCCGTGGCCAGCAAGCCTCCTTTCCAACCTAGCCCCGGCGAACTACAGCAGCGGACGCCCCACTCCCACAGGAAACCCCAGGGCGAAGTTAGGCCCAGATTTCGCCGTTTGATTCTGAGCAAGAGCTCTGAGGGCGGGGTTCGAGAATCACTTTACAACCTGCTCCCCGAGGCTGCGGCACCCTCAGGAATGTGGGGGCCCTTGAGGGAGCCTCCTGCAGGTGAGGTCCAGCTCCGCCCAGCACTGTGGCCCAGGCAGCATCTGTCCCCTCTTGTCCCATCCCTGGTGCCAACTGACGAGCCTGCGAGGGGAAAAGCAGAGGACTCTGGGCGTGGAGGTGCTCCAGGCCCATCCCTGCAGCCCTGAAGCTTCCTCACACCTGTTGCCCAAGGCAGCAGAGGCTGCCAGACCTGCACCGCACAGTCTCCCCCCTCGACAGACAACCCCCTGCCCTGCACTGCCGTCACTCCCCTGAACCTGTGCAGGCCTGGAGGAGGGACACTGTCTCCCACATGGGAAACCTGCCGAGCCAGAGATGGGGCACTCTAGGTCCCCGACACTCGCACCCGGGAAAGCCCCACTTCCCCCTGCAGCCTGACCGGCCGGGCCCAGCTGGCATTTTGGGTGCCAGACTGGACTGGGCAGATAGGGGAGGCTCTGGGGACTCTGGGCCGTATCAAAGTTAATAAATAATAATAATGAAACCCTCAAGTCAACCTTGAAGAGAAGCAAGGTCAGGAGGAAACAGGGCCCCACAGACCGGTCCAGAGGCAGGGCTGAGGCCCTGATGAGGCCAGCACTGGGGTGGGGGTGGGGGGGCGGGCTGCTCCCTCCCGTCCCACACAGTCACAGCCCACACAGCCCCCTGGCCTCAGACCTGGTCCCAGGAACTCCTCAGCCTCCTTTCTCCCCGGGCCCGAGCAATTCCTGTCTAACTGAAAGCCCCGATTCCCTGTCATGGCCTACCGTGGGGCCAGCACAGACTCAGACTGAGCCGCCCTGCAGCCCCGCAGCCCCGAGAGGGCTTCCCAGCTGCAGAGTGGAATCAGCTCTAGGCGTGCAGAGAGCAGCGCTCTGGGGCAGCGGAACAAAGAGGCGAGAGAGAAGGCCCCCCTTTGTCTGGGTTTGAATGCCAGGCCAGCCGGCAAGGGAGGCTTTCCCAGAGCCAGGGCGAGCCAGCCTGCTCTGCCCAGGCCAGGGGCCCCGGCGGGCTCACCTTCCGGGCTCTGCCACCCCGCCCCCAGCACAGAGGCAGGATGCGCCTGGGTATCCACCTCCCAGGCCAGCTCCAGGCGACTCCCCTGGTTCCTGGTCTCCCAACAGTGCCCACCGCAAGAGAAAGTCACTACACGCCCCCACCTGCCAGGGCCAAGGGTGGGCAGTGCAGGTGTGCAGCGAGCAAGAAGGCGCCCTCACACCTCTGCCCCCACAGCCACGCAGAGCAACTCCATGACCCAGTCACTCGCACTGCTCCTTCGTGCACATACCTGAGAACCAGAAAGAAAAAAAGATCCCTCGTGTGCGCATGAGGTACGCAGTCAGTGGACACACACACCTGCCGGTGGCCAGGCAATCAATAGAGCGTGCGTGATGGGCGCCCGGCTGTGTCAGCAGAATTCTGGGGGCACGTGGCGGGGGGGAGGGGGTGAGCTGGGCCTCAGCCTGGGCCCCACTGTGCAGTCTCCACCAGGCCGGGATGGAGCGAAGGACCCTCCCATCTTGCACACACAGCTTCTACCCCGCTGCCCTCGGAAGAATGCGGGGAGGCGGGGAACAGTGGGGTGCCGGGACAGTCTCACCCCCTCAGCCCACCAGGACACAGACCCAGCAGAGAGCGGAGATCTCACCTCAGTGTAATCACCCCTGTGAGCCAGGCAGCAGGAGGAGGACACCATCTCCCTCTGCAGCTGGACGTGGAAGGTGGCCCAAGCAGTGGGATCCCTCCCCAGAGGACATTATTTCCCTCAATGCTGAACCTCTGACAATGTAAGGAGCACTTCCAGTCTTGCTCCAGAGCCCGAGGCACAAAAGTGACGGTGACCTGTGCCTGCACATACCTCACCACAGCTGGACAGGGCGAGGGAAGGCTCTAGCTCCTACCAGTGCCCACCCTTGCCCAAAGGAACCCCAAGACCCTGGGTCTGGTGAGGGTCTGACGACGTAGGCCTGCCAGCCCAGGCCCACCTGAATGCCTCCAATGGCGCCTCCAGGGAGAAAGATTTTCAAGGCCTGGAGCTATAGTACAGCGGGCAGAGAGCTTGCTTTGCACCCGCATGCAACCCCCAGCATCCCACATGGTCCCTTGAGCACTGCCAGGAGTGATTCCCGAGCACAGAGCCAGGAGTAACCCCTGAGTACCACCCACTCGGTGAGACCGAAAAACCAAAACCAAACAAAAAAAAATGATTTTCAGTATCTAGGCTGGACCTGTCCCATCCAGTGGGCATCTTGGCCTCAGAGTGGAGTAGGCAGGCGAGGAGCAGGCCTGACCGGGGGAATGCTGGCCTCCCTGCTGGGCTCAGCTCTAGCTGTGGCCCAGACCCAAGGGGATTTTCAAGTATGCAGTAGGGGGGCAGAGGAAAGCATGTCTCTAGCCCCTAGGGCACTTCAGTGGCTGCCCCCCCCCCCCCACCTTGCTGTCCCTAAGCAAAAGCACAAGAAGCAGAGCTGGTCTCTGAGGCAAGTGCGGGGAGAGGCCCAGCCAAAGGCCCCTCGTCCTGGCCGCCCACAGCTGAAGCCCTAGCGATGGGGTCTTCCTCTCAGGGCGGGCACTCTTCCTCACAGTAAGTCTCAACCTGGCGGGGACTTGCTATTTAAGGGTTTCCAACGCCAGTGCCCTGGGGCGCCAGAGAGAAGCAGGAGGGCCCCGGTGGGGGAGCCGGTGGGGGGAGCTGGGAGAGGGATGAGGACTCAGGCTGCGGAGCACAGATGCTGAGTGCACAGAATTGCACATCTGGGCCTGATGCAACCCCTCCCCACTTCTGAGCCTGCCCACACCAGGAAGAGGAACGAGGGCGCACACATATATGCAGAGACAGACCAAGGCCACACACACACACACAGCTGCTGACAAAGTTCCGTGACGGCTCCCACCCGGTTCCTTCCACGAGGAAGGGATCGGCGACATGCTGGTGGCAACCCCAGGTAATACACCAAGCGTCTGTGCCACCCACCCCATCCCGCAGCCATACAGACGGGAGACAGGTGCACTCGAGGGCAAAGCAGACAGTCTCAGACACTCGCAAACACAGACACACACCTAAAGATACCCTCCCCTGACGAAATCAGGTACAATTATGCTTCCTCCCGCACCCAAATTAAAGAGACTCCTGGCACTCAGACACGGCTAAGAGCAAAACCATGGGTGTGGGTACACAGACACTCACACCCAGGTTACTGCCCCCACCCCGCCTGGATCCTTTTAGCTACAGCTCCTTCTCTCGCGCCCCCCCCCCTTCCTACTGCTGCACCAGGGACAGAAAACCGGACAGCCCTTTCTCCTGCCTCTGCACTTTCCCCAACCTCCTCCCCCAGCCCTTCTATTTTTATTAATAGCAGCGGCTTCCTAATACCGGGGGAAGGCTGGGCCCGGCCCGGCCCGAGCGGGGGGCAGAGGGCGCCAGGGGCTCCTCAGCCGCCCCTGAGCCTCCGCGTCTGCCCGCCCAGAGGGGGAGGGAGAAAGGCTCTCCATCCCTCCCACCTCCTCCAAGAAACCAGAGGCCAGGTCCTGGCACAGAATCCCAGGACTCGTCCATCCGACTGGAAACTAATTATAGAGCAAATTTTATTTGCCGTCCCTGCCCTCAGCCTGTGGTGACCCTCCTGCCTTTTGTTAGTTGCATGTGTATGTTTTTTAATTGCTAAACAATGACTCACTCTGACTGGGTCCTGTTCCCCCCGCCCCCTACACACAGGAAACAACCCCCATCTACAACTGTCCCCTGCCCAGGGCTTCCTCATACCCAAGCTCCCCACTGGCCCCGACTAGCCTCTGGGGGTCCCCACCCATAAACACTCCCAGGCAGACCAAAGCCTAACCTCACCCTCATGATATCACACCCAGGCCCCATGTTGGGGCTTCCGAGATGGCTCAGACAGTCTCAGGCCAACCCCTTCTTTCTGCTCTCTGGTATGACTCAACCCTGAAAGCCAGGGGACCGGGGAGGGACCTATGAGCACCCCCCCACCCCCCTCCAGTAAAGAGGACGGAAGTATTGCCTCAGTCCAGCTCCCAAGCCCGGCCCAGAGGCCCGAGGGGGAAGGTGGTTTTGACATTGGCCGCTGCTGCAGGGTGTATACAATGGGAGGGGATGCGGTTCTGTAATCACCCAGCCGGCAGCCCAGGGGAGCCAGCTGCCTGAAACCAGATTGCAAGGCAGCTCAACCTTAAACCCACAGGATTCTTTTTCCGTCTTCCACTTCCCCTCCCCAAATGTGGGAGGGCTGTGATCAAGGGCTGGGCTGGGGAAAAAAAAAAAGAAAAAAAAGGGCTCAGGGTGAGGAAGGCACAGACTTTAAGGCTCTTTCACAGCAGACACAGGCAACACCACGCAGGAGGCGGCGAGACGCACAGGCGCGCAAGGAAAGCTCCTGATGCCTGGGCCCCCGGGTGCAGACCAGTAGCAGTCCCGGGCCTCGTGCGGGGAGATACCCAGGGTTCTGCTCGCCCTCCGGAAGCACCTCTCGGCCCCCCCATGTGTTTCCAATAGGGCTGGAAACTAACATGGCTGCTTTTGTTTACTTCCTCATTGGTATGCCAGCATCATGGATCATGTCAGCCACAGCCGAGGCATCAGGACACTCATTACATAAACAGCAGCTGGAGAAGCAGGACCTGGGTCACTGCCTTGGTGACTTCCCATTGGGCCCACGGAAACAACACACACAGACACACAAATCGAGGGGGAAGGAGCTGAGGGCCCAAGAGAAGAGCGAGGGAGCAGCACCCAGACTCTGCCAGGCAGGGCCCCGCACCTCCGTGCTATCAATGACTCCCAAGATGGACCCTCATAAATACAGGTGCAGGAACGGGTCCAGTCGCCAGAGGGTGGAACCCTTCTTCCCCAGGACCCGGCCCTCGTCCTCCCCTAACTTTCAGAGTGGAAGAGTTGGAGGGCTGAAGCGCCCAGAGCGGGGCAGGGAGGTTCTCCCCCCCCCACCACGCCCGGGCGCGGGGCCGCGGGTGCGTGGAGCGGGCGCGCGTGCAGGGTACTTGCCCGGATCTCATTCCTGCGGATCTCCACGTCGCACACGGAGTGTCCCTGATGCGCCCCGCTGTAGTAGCAGCAGTACTGGCACACGGCCACCTGCTCGGCCTCGCAGTGGTAGAGGCGGTAGGCGTTGTGCTGCGGGCAGCTCCAGGCCCGCACGTCGTCCGCCTCCACCAGGAGGTGCCCGCGGGCGGTGGAGGGCTGCTGCAGGTGCGTCTGCACGTGGGACTGGCAGCAGGGCGCCTCGCAGCGCAGGCAGACCTTCTGCGCGGGCAGCGGGGGGCCGCGGCGGCAGAACACGCAGTGCAGCGCCGCCGGCGGCTTCTCCACGTGCAGGGCGTTGAACTTCTCCACGATGTTGGTGAGCTTCAGGTTCTTCTCCAGGCCCGGCTTCTGGTTGTAGGCCTGGTTGCACTCCGGGCAGCGCACCAGGCCGCTGTCCTTGGCCCACGCCTCGCCGATGCAGCCCCGGCAGAAGTTGTGCTTGCACGGCAGTTGCACGGGCTCCACGAAGACGTGCAGGCAGATGGGGCAGATGAGCTCCTCCTCGAAGCAGTTCTTCCAATTCTCCGCCATGGCGGCCGCGGGCAGGGGGCCCGGGCCGGCGGCCTCCCCGACGCCCCAGGCGCGGGGCTCCGTCGGGAGCGGGAGCTGGGGGGGCCCGCGGAGCCCCGCGCTCCGGCCCCCGACCGTCGCTCGGCCGCCCCCCGCGGCGGGGAGCCGGGGTCCTCACGCGTCGCCTGCTCCCGGCGGGCGCCTAGCGGGAGGCGGCGGACTGCGCCCGGGCCGCCGCGGCCGGGGCACCGGCCCTGGAGGGGAGCGCCGGGGTCCAAATTCCATAGACGAGCCCGCCTCCCCGTCGCCGGCGCGCGGCTAGGGCAGCGGCGGCCCGCGGCGGCCTGCGCCCGGCCCCGCGGCTGACATGGGGACGCGCCCCGCGCCGCCGCCGCACGCTTCCTTCCTCCCTTCCCGCGCCGCCGCCGGCTCGAGCGTCCGGGGGCGCGCCGGGCTCGGGGGTCCGAGAGGCCGGGGCGGGCGGGCGGGCACGCGCGCGCGCGGCTAGGCGGCGGGGTCCGGGGCCCGGCGCGGGCGCCCCCGGGCCGCGGGCGAAGGCTGCGGGGCGCGGGCGGGCGGGCGGGCGGCGGCGACGACTCCGGGGCGCTGCGTGCGCGCAGGGGCAGTCATTCAGCTGAAATTCCAGTCCCCGGCCAGAGACACCCAGCCCGCCTCTGCCTTCCTCCTCCCTTCACAAATAGAAACGGAAGGGGGAGGGAGAGAAGTGGAAGGGGAAAAAAAAGAGCGAGCGAGAGAGCCAACCCCCCGAGAGGGGAGGGACGAGGAGGACGAGGAGCGGCCCCCCCGCGGGGCTCCGGCCGGCCTGACCCCCCGCGCTCGCTTCCTCGCGCGCCCCGCGCCGGGCACCGACCCCCGCGCGCTCCTCCGGCCGCGTCCGCGCCCGTGCCCGCGCCCCCGTCCGCGTCCGCGTCCGCGTCCGCGCTGGGCGGGCGCCCGGGCTCGGCCGAGGAAAAACAAGGATGGATCAAACTAGAAAGGAATTTTTTTTTCCTCCACTGCTAATGAACGGGAGGCTCGGCTCCCCGGCTTCCCCTCCCCCCGCCGGGCCCTCCCCCTCCACCGCCCCGGCCCCCTCCCCCCTCCCCCCACTTTCTTTTCTTCTCGGCCTCGGCTCCGGCCGGGAGGCGCCCGGGGCCGGGTGGGAGCCCGCCCGCGGCGGCGGGGCCCGCGGCCTCCCTCAGCGCCCAGCCATCTTGGGCTGCCGCGGGCGCTCGCTCGCTCTCCCGCTCGCTCGGGGGGTCCTGCCGCCCCGCTCCCCTCCGGTGGTGGGCTTCCTCCCCTCCCTTCCTTTTTTTTTTTTTTTTAGGGCTGCTGGCGTCCTCCCTCCGATTAAGAGAGAAAACGCCAAGTCCCGATCTCTCTCCTCCACCTCCTCCTCTGCTCCACCCACCCCGGTCCTTTCCAAAAAAAAAAAAATTTTTTCCCCTTCAAAAAAAAAAAAAGATGAGAATTGGAAGAAGAAGAAGTCGGCCCGACGGCGAGGAGCGGCCCCGGCTGCCCGGGCGACGCGTCCGGGGCGGGCCCACGCCGGGTCGGTGGGTCGCGGCTCGTCCGCCCGCAGCGGCGTCTCCCCGGGGGAGGGCGCTCGGGCGGGCGGGGGATCTCCGCAGCGCCTTGTCGCCTTCAGAGCTTTATCCTTCGATCAGGGGGGAGGAAAAAAAAGAGGAAGGAAAAGAAAAAACCCCAACACTCTCTTCCCAGCCACCTTCAGCCATCTTGCGCGTGTTAGGATTTCAGGAATAATCTTGTTTAATAAAAATAGCTGCGTCTCTCCAGCCCCCTCCTCCGCATCCTGGGGTCCCCGCCCCCTTTTTAATAATAATCCCGAGAATAAAAATGACCCCGCGGGCCGGGAAGTCCTTTTTTTTTTTTCCTCGCTCGGACTCGGGCACTCCTAACCCTCCTTAAAAAAAAAAAAAGACCCTCAACAGGGGACGCGGGTCTGGGGTTCGCCGCTGGGGGCCGGGGTCGTGCGCCTCGGCCGAGAGCGAAGCACGGGGCGTCTCTCGTCCCTACCGCGAAGCTGCGAGGAGGGCGGGCGGGGAAGGAAGGGGATGCACCGGCTCTCGGGGCGCTAAGGGGTCCCCGCTCTTCCCGCCAGCGCCGGACCTCGGCTCGGCTGCGGGAGGCGGGCGGACAGGGCGGGGATACAATGGGCTCGGAGGACAGCGCGGGGCGGCCGGGGCACTGCGGTGAGCCGGACTCGCGAGCCCCGGCCGAGAGGGGCGGAGGGCGGTGTCTACATCAAGGCCGGTCCCGCTACTCGGAAAGGGGCGGGGAAACGGGGAGGGGGTGGCGAGGAGAAAGCGGCAGGGCCAAAGCGGCGCCTTTAATCTGCACCCGCTCGTCCGGCCCACCCGGCGCCGGGGAAAATCAGCGGACGGGGGAGGGGCGGGGCTCGGCGTCCGGAAGCGCCGCTACAGTGGCCGAGGCGCGAGGCTCCTCCCCTTTTCCCTATCTGGTGCCGGGTGCCGCGGAGACTGCGCCTGCCATTGGTTTTCCACCTGAGGCCCCGCCCCCTCGAGGCGGGGCACGGCCGAGGACTTCACGTGACTCGCACTAACTTCGGTACTTTAAACATCGGGGTGGGACGGCTGGGTTCCACGCTTCTTAAAAGGGCGATGATGCCGCTGTGCGGTGGGACCACTTCTTCCTGGGCCCCGATACACATAGCTCTTTTTACCTGAGAGCGAAAGAGGGTGTCAATCAGCTCATCTGATGGAACTGAACAGGGGCAATGGCGAAGATTTACAATGTGGCAATTTCCTGATGTCCTTAGTACTTTTATGCACATTCCTGAGACTTGAAACTACCAACAAGATTGACATTATTACCTGAGTTATATTTTCCTTTCCTAAGAAAACAGACTTAAAAGAATTGAGCGAGAAAATAAGCCCTGAGCACGGCCCAAAGTGGCCCCAGCCTACCCCCCACCAAAAAAACAAAACAAAAAAGCCACTAAGAATGGGCTAAGGACTTAGCACTTGCCTTGCTTAAATGTGAGTGTGTGAGGCTCCATCCTCGACACCTAGGGTTTCATCCTAGACACCTCAAAAAAAAATACATGCTAGAGATTAATTTATTAGTTAAAATATTTCACAAGATGGGCCAGAAAGATAGTACAGCAGGTAGGGCATTTGCCTTGCTCTGGACCAACTTGGGTTCAGTCCCCAGCATCCCTAACGATCCCCCAAACACCACCAGGAGTGATTCCTGAGCACAGAGCCAGGACCCCCAAATCAAAATACATATATTTTACAAGAGCTAGGAACTGAAGACTTAAGGTGCTTGCCTTACTCTTGGCCAATGAGGATTCTATCCCTGGAATCCCACGTGGTCCCTAGAGCATTGCCAGAAGTAACCCCTGAGCATTACCCATTGTGACCTCCCACCTCAACAATTTTTTTCAACAAGGTTTTTTTTTTTTTTGTGCAAGGCACTTTTCCAGGCTGTGTGGATTATGTTTGAGGATCATGTAGCAAAAAAAAAAAATTTTTTTTTTTTAATTAAAGAAGCTAATTTCTGTGATAGAGTAAGGGGTTCACACGACTCTTGAAAAAAGTTTACATTTAAATCAAAACCTGAATGCTCAGGAGTCAGGCAATTGACAGCCTGGGTGGAAGAGTGCTCTAGTCAAGGAAAAACAATTGCAAAAGCATGGGAGAAGCCATGTCCCAGGGGAGAAAGAAGGCTATGCGGTGAGAGAGAAGATAGGCTGGGCTGGAACACCTGAGAGCCTTGTAGCTCATGGTAAGGAGTTTGGACTTGAAGCTGGTTGTGACAAGCTGTCAGATCTAAGATCAATTTTGGAAGCAGAGCCAATACGACTCAGTATAGATTAGATTGGGGTTGAGAGGAATCAATACACTAATAGTAACAGGGAAGGAATTAAATCAAAATGTGCTTACAAAGTCTACCCTTTGGAACTTCCAGAGCATTTTTATAGCTCAACAGGCAAGAGGGCAGGCTTTGTATGCAGGAGACCCAGGGTTTGATCCTTGGCACTGCATGAGCCCTTGAGCACAGAGCCAGGACATTGTTAGGTGTGTCTCCTCAACACCCCCCCCCCCCACACACACACACACCCGGCCCCATTCCCTCTTAGTTGATTTGAAGAGGAGACAGGCTGAGTGGAGTATCTGAACACATGGTTGGCTTGGGTGCACAAACATGTTTTGGGTCTGGGCTCTCTAGAGATTACCCATTGGTTATGATGTGCACACACTTGTTCTTGGTGACGCTTCAAGGGGTCTGGTTGCTTTAATTGTGGTACTCCCACAGGGGTGTGCAAAAGAACCTCATTTTGCGGTGGGTGAGACAGGTAAAGGCGGGTCCCGGTTGCAGAGCTGACCGCCACTCCAAGCCTGTGGCAGGAGCTATGCATTGTCTAATCCCTGGCCCCTCTGTTTATTTCTATTTTCTTATTTTGGGGTGCTGGGCAGTGGAGGGACCACATGAGTGAACCTGGGTCTCCTCCACAAGTCTCCTGGCAGCCACTCCAGCCCTTAGAGCTCTCCCCAACTCCTCCCTCAAACCCTTCTTACTGAGTCTCTTTGCATACATGGAGCTCCAAAATGTTCAGAATGATACCTATGCAGACCGAACCCTGAGGGCACGACAATCAGAATGTGTTACTTCAGCTAAAGGTGGGACCCCCGGGGAACACAGGTACTGAGAGCCACAGCTAGAGGAGAACAAACGTCCTTGGTGAGGACCACCAGCAGGCACATGCTGTCGGTTATGACAATAAAGGCAGGAAGGGAAGGGAGAGGAGGAAGAGGATAAAAAGGGAAAATAAGGAGAGGGCCAGCGAGATACTACTGCACTTGCCTTATGTGCAGCTGACTTGGACTGAATCCAAGACACTGCACATTGCCCCCTGAGCACCACCAGGAGTGATCCCTGACTGCTGAGCCAGGAGTAGGCCATGAGCTCCTCTGGATGTAACCCCAAACCAAAGAAAATAAATAATAAAACATGGAGCCAGAGAGATAGCACAGTGGGAAGGGTGCTTGCTCTGTACATGGCTGGACCAGCTTTGATCCCCAGCACCCCGTATCGTCCCCCAAGCCCCTCCAGGAGTGATCCCTGAGTGCAAAGCCAGGAGTTATCCCTGAGCATTGCTGGGTGAGCCCCACCCCAGGCAAAAAAAAAAAAAAAAAAGAAAGAAAGAAAGAAAGCACAAATCCAGCATCAGCGTGATAGTACAGAGGTAGGGTGTTGGCCTTGCATATAGCCGACCCAGGTTTGATCCCTGGCATCCCATCTGGTTGCCAGAGCACCACCATGAGTAATTCCTGAGTGCAGAGCCAGGAGTAACCCCTGAGCATCACCAATGTGACCCAAAAAGCAAAAAAATAAGGAAGGAAGGAAGGAAGGAAGGAAGGAAGAAGGAAGGAAAGCAAGGAAGCACAACTCCTCCTGAAAACATCTAGAATTTGCAACTCAGCAAGAGGTAGATAGTAGTGCCATTTACTAGAAGGGAATGGAAGAGTGGGATTTGGATGGAAAGATTTTCCATGGCTCTAAGTTCGAGTTGGCCCTGATATCACAGGGGAAATGTTGAGACAATTGTATATGCAGACTCAGGGGGAGGTTTGTACTTAAGCTTATGGATTTCAGAGTTATCGGTGATTACATTCTAAATGGTAGAACTGAGATTCAAATCTAGTTCAATATCACCCTTGGGTCCCTGATCCTTGCAGAAAATTATAGGGCCTCTCTGCTCCAGGACCTCCTTCCTCCTCCTTCCTGATGTGCAGGGCTGATGTGGGCCCTTCAAGGACAGAGCCCAGCCTTCATCTCTGAGTACAGAGCCAGGCGTAAACTCTGGGCCCCCCTGAGTGTGGCCCACTTTGCCTCCCTGAGCTTGGAAATCTTGTTTTGTTGCTGTTGTTTGTGTTGCAGGGTCCGGTAGGGCTTGGGGCCTGGAGGGGCTATGATGCCTATCTCAGACCTCCGGGTAGTAGACCTATGATTTTTCTCACTGTTCACCTACTGGCAAGCATAATCTGTGTTTTTTCTGACCAGGCTGCTCTGATTTCCATCTCCTCCATGAGCTCAACTCCCAACTCCCGCCGTCTTCTCCTCCCAGCAATCAGCACCGGCTTCCTGGACACCTTATTTAGTCCTAAGGGTCCCTGAGTGTCCAGATAACGACAGCTCCCTGATCTGTCCCTCTAGCTTGGATGCTTGCTCTCCTCATTGCTTTTGTTTTATTTTACAGGCCACACCCAGCTGTGCTCAGGGCTTACTCCTGGCTCTGCACGTAGGGATCACTCCTGGAGGGACTCAGGGCATTATATGGGGTGCCAGGGATCGAACCTGGGTCAGCTGTGTGCAAGGGAAGCTGTACTACCTTTTGGGCTCCCTAGCTGCAGACTTAGCTAGCCATATTCTCTCTGCCCAGCTATCTCAGGCCCCTTGTATTCAATATATTGGAAACCAAACTCTTCATCCTCCTGTTCCAGCTAGTTCCCCTCCCCTGGGCTCCCCGTCTCAGTCTCAGTCTCTGGACTCACCAGTCAAGGATCAGGGAGCACTGTGGACTCCTCCTGTCTGGAGTCCCCTCATGCGTCAGTCATGGGTCCATAGCTCCTCCTCCTCCTCTCCTCTAGATCTGGAAACCAGTGCCTTACCTGAGGTACAACAAACATTTTGACAAACATGTCGAAATCAACACGTGCACGACTAGATCAACGTGAGCACTCCCACCCACGCCTTGATTCTGCAGGTCTATTTGTCAGAGAACATCCGGTTGCCAACCCGTCAGCAAATTTTGACTGCATCCGGATGGGGAGATGGTAACATGGTTAGGACATTTGTCTTGCTTGTGGCTGACCCAGGTTTGATCCCTGGCACCGCAGATAGTCCCCTAAGCACCTTCAGGAGTGATCCCTGAGTACAAGAGCCAGGAGTAAACTCTGAGCCCCCCTAAGTGTGGCCCCAAAACACAGAGTAACCAAAAAAACCCTAAAATTAGGGGCTGGAGGGATAGTACAGAGGTTAAAGCACTTGCTTTGTGCATGGCTATTCTGGGTTCATTCTCAGGACCCTTTATAGTCCCCCAGTTCTGCCAGGGGTGGTCCTTGAGCACAGAACCAGGAGTAAGCCCTGAATACCACTAGGTGTAGCCCAAAAACCAAAACCAAAAAAATAAAAAATAAAACAAGAACCTAAAATCAGATTATGGAACAGGAGAGATAACTGGTTTTCTTTCTTTCTTCTTCTTCCCCCCCCCCCCCCCCCACATTTTCGGACCACACCCGGTAGTGCATAGCTGGAACCAGGGTTGGCTGCTTGTACTTTAAACTCTGTACTATCTCTTTGGCCATGGAGAGATTGTTGAAAGGGCTGGAACATAAACTTTGCATAAGGGAAGCAGGCTTTTGATCCCTAGCATCACAGGGTCCCTGCAGTACTGCCAGGAGCAATCCCTGAGCAGAGAGTAGCCGCCCACCCTCCCAGGACCTCTGGGTGGGGCCGAAAAACAAAAATGTCAGATTAAGGGGCTGGGAAAATAGCTCAGACAGCTGGAACACGTGCTTTGAACTCAGAAGCCCTGCTATGATTCCTGCATGCACCTTATGATCCCCCAGGTGTGGCCTCACAACAACAACAAAAAGGAAATAAAGTGAAATTGTGTGACTTTGCTTAAATTCTTCTAAAGGGCTTTCCGCTCTGAATAGGCTGAAAGTTTTAAAAATGGTGGTGGAAGTGGGGCGGAGGGATAGTTCAGGGGATAGGGCAGTTGGCCTTGCACACGGCTGACCCGGGTTTGATCCCCAGCATCCCATATGGTCCCCTGAGCAGCGGCCAGGAGTAATTCCTGAGTGCAGAGTTAAGAGGAACCCTGAGCATTGCTGGGTGAGACCCAAAAAACAAAAAAAATGGGGGAAGGAGTGTCATTCCTGGCGCTGCTTGAGGGTTATTCCCAGCTCCATGCCGAGAGGTCATTCCCAGTGGTCTACGGGGACCATGCGGTGTTGGGGATCAAGCCCTGGGTCTCCAGCATGTGCTCCAGCCCCTTGAAGTATCAGAAGTCAAGGATTTATCCCTGTGGCTGAGTTGGACTCTAGAAGGCACTGGGAGAGGCTGTTTTTCTTATCTGCGGTCTTGGCAACAGCCACGCCACTACCCCTGGTGTTTTCCTGCGATGCCCCTACACAGGGCTTTGCTGTTGCTTATATTTTCTGGTTGCCTATATTAGGACTTCTATATTAGAAATACATTTATTTAAAATGCCCATATTAGAAATCTCTTCCCCCTCCCCCCCAGTATTTCTGTTGCCGTTTCCAGTGTTGGTGGGGCCTTCCCACCGGTGCTGGGGTACCATGGGGGACAACTGAACCCAGAATTCCTGCTCCAGCATACTGCGCACTTTGTACTCGTTTAGGGCTCTGGTGGATCAGTGGTCAGGCCACATGCTCGGCACGTGCTCGGCTTCTGGAGCTGTTTCCCCAGCCCCAAGACCTTCATGACCTTTATGTTTGAAATGTACCCTATCCCCCTGCCCTCATGCCCTCTCCTCTTCCGCTCAATTTTTCTCGGTAGCACAGCTCCTCATCCCATGTATTTTACTTACAAAAATCCTGGCCATCACTACAAGATTTTCAACGCAGGCTGCAGCAGGATAGGACACTTGCCTTGCACACAGTGGATCCAGGTTCGATCCCTAGGACCCATACGGTCCCCTGAGCTCCGCCAGTAGTGATCCCTCAGCACAGAGTCAGGAGTAAGCCCTGAACACCACCAGGTGTAGCCCCAAACCAAATAATTAGATAATATATTTTTAATTTTTTTTTTATTTTTTGGTCACACCCGGCAATGCTCAGGGGTTACTCCTGGCTCTGCACTCAGGAATTACCCCTGGCGGTGCTCAGGGGACCATATGGGATGCTGGGAATCGAACCCGGGTCGGCTGTGTGCAAGGCAAACGCCCTACCCACTGTGCTATCACTCCAGCCCATAATTAGATAATATTTTTAAATTCAGACATTGTGATTTACAAAAGTATCGAAGTTAGAGTTTCAGACACATAATATTCCAACACCAACCCCACCACCTGTGTCAACTTCCCGTCACTAATGTCCCCAGGTTTCCTCCCACCCTACTTGATTTTAATTAGTCTTAGGGCCACACCTAGCTGTGCTCACCAAGCTGTGCTCAGTGCTTACTCCTTGGTTCTGCTCAGGGATCACTCCTGATGGTGCTCAGGAGACCACAGAAGTGCAAGTACCCTACCACCTGCTGCATTACCTCCCAGAGTCTGGGGGCTGGTGCTCTCTTGTTCTAACAGGAGAACATTTTTTTGGGGGGGCTCACACCAGGCGATGCACAAGGGTTACTCCTGGCTCTTGCACTCGGGAATGACTCCCTGGTGGTGCTTGGGGAACTATATGGGATGCTGAGAATCGAACCTGGGTCAGCCTCTTGCAAGGCAAATGCCCTACCTGCTGTGCTATCAGCTCTAACCCTACCCGAGAACTTTTGTGAGCAAAATTCCCTCTTTTGTTGAATTAAATCTCCAGCATCCTTGAGCTTTTGAATTAGAAATGCCTTTTTTAGGGAGTGGTGGGGATAAGTCAGGGAAGGGAACACTGGGGCAGTGGGGGAGGGGCAGGGCGGGAGGGAAACTGGGGATGTTGATGGAGGGAAGCGGACACTGGTGAAGGAATATTGTATGCCTGAAATTTAATAACCTTTGGGACTGGAGTGATAGTACAGCAGGTAGGGCGTTTGCCTTGCACGCGGCCGACCCAGGTTTGATCCCCGGCATCCCATATGGTCCCCCAAGCACTGCCAGGAGTAATTCCTGAGCATTGCTGGGTGTGACCCAAAAAAAGAAAAAAAAAAGACTTAATAACCTTTAACGCATCCTGACTAAAAAGTAATTTTTGTTGTTGTTTGGGCCACACCTGGCTCTGCACTCAGGGATGACTCCTGGCAGTGCTGGGGGGACATATGGGATGCCGGGGATCAGATCAAACCTGGGTTAGCTTCAAGCAAGACAAACGCTCTACTCACTTTTGCTCCGCCCCTTTCCCATCTTGAGATTTTCACCTTGACCCACCTTCCTTCTGGGCCCAACCCCAAACTCTAAGGAGAAAAACGCCTGGGTCTTGGGTGAACCTGGCTTGGACCAGCCCAATTCTGTTGTTCTAGCTGCCGCATGGAATTGGGGAGGGGGCTGGCTAGACAGACCCCGCCCGGCAGCTCTGAGCCCATCAAGGCTTGGGAGTGGCTGTTGTAGGGGAAGGGGCCCAGACACAGCGGGGAGGACCTAGATTTGTTTGCTTTCAGGGGCCACGTCCGGTGATGCTCAGGGCTTACTCTTGGCTCTGCTCTCAGGAATTACTCCTGCCAATGCTCGGGGGACCATATGGGATGCTGGGATCAAACCAGTTCAGCCGTGTGCCAGGCAAGTACCCTACCCACTGTACTCTCTCTGGCCTCTTGGAGCACCTAGAAGGGAGCTGAGTCCCTTCTCTGGACTTGACACACACCCTGTGCTCTCAGGGTCAGTGAGCCCCATGGGTGCTGCAGCTCTGTCCTGAGTCAGGGGATGAGGGCAGAAAGATAGGCCCATGGCCTGAGCTTGCCTTGCACATGGCTGACCGAGTTCAGTCACCCCAGGAGCCCTGCCAGGAGTTCAACCAGAGACAGGATTAAGCCCTGAGCACCGTCCAGAGGGCAGGAAAAGGCTATGTGTGGACCTAGGGCCATCATGTTCCATCTGGACACAAACTCCCTCTTGTTAGCAAAGTCCCCCTCTCTTCCCCAGGGGCACTGGGCTGAGGTTTGTCATGCCTGTCCTGGAGGCAGGAGCTGGGAAATCCAGGGCGGAAGATGGCCACTGGCAAACCCCACAGGCCCAGAGGAGACAGAGTCACCCACTGGGTGTGCCCACACCCCGCCCCAGGCCCCATCAGGGAGGGGTATGGCAGGAAGGTGGTAAGGAGGGCCCACCCTCCCTCCCAAGGGGAAAGGGATTGGGGTGGAAAGGTCGAGGAAGAGGCCGTGCAAGCCATTCCTTCCTTCCCTGGGTGTGCTCAGTCTCCAGCCCCCTTGACCTGGGAGGAATTAAGAGAATAAAGGCCCGGCTGTTCTGGGTACCACCTAATTCCCTAGAACGCTCTTTTATTTTTTTCCCTTGCGGGGTTATACCCAGAGGTGCTCAGGGCTTACTCCTGGGTGGGTTCAGGGAACAGTATCACGGTGCCAGGATCAAACCCAGGTGGGCCACGTTGCAAGGTGCCCTACTTACCGTCCTATATCTCCGGCCCCCAAACAACATGCCTGGGAGACACCCCACTCCTCTTCTTTCAAGAGGTGGGTCCAGGGCCCCGGGCCCTCTGCTCCCCTCTTCAGCAGCGAGAAAGCAGCACAAGACACAGCACTTCTGCAAATCCGTTTAATGCGCTTCGATTACACAGAGGAAGAGGGGGCAGGAGGGAAACGACCTCTAAGTGAGTCACCCAGAAATTCTTACAAAAGTCCCAGGCTGGCTGCAGCCCCGAGGAACCGAGTCGCCACTGACATTAGAAACTCATAGAAAACGTTACAAAAGTCTGTGCACTGCACCACTGGGGGTCTTGTACAAAAGGAGGGGCTCTCTAGGGCTCCTGACTTGTAACAGGGACCCCGTCACCTCCCTGGCACAGAGGACTGAACGCCAGAGAGGACAGACAACCAGATTAAAAAAAAATAGTCAAGGGAACTGCCCCATAGGGGCGTCAACTTGGGGTTTTCTCTGCTCTCAACTCAAAACCCAGTCCCAGGCCCTGTGTTCATCTTTGTAGGGGCTCCCCCAGGCTCCCCATCCAAGTCCCGAAGTCTTGCTTTTGGCAGAGCCACAGGGGCCAGAAGGCCTGTCAGAAAGGCAGTGTGTGCCCCCAAACAGGAGACAAAAAACCAGGGTGGGCTGGGGTCCCCCAGGAGGGCAGATTGGGGGCAAACCTCAAGAAAAGGGGGGAAGAGGCACGTGGAAGGAAGCTCCTGAAGGTCACACCTAATTTGCCGTGCGGGGAGGGCTCCCCAGGAACTTCAGGGAAGAAAAGGGGCACATGCCGGGTCTGGAACAGGGTCAACGGCCTTGGTCCTCAGTGAGGGGTCCCTCTCAAGGGCCAGAAACCCAAGCGGCACCCCGTCTCTGAGGAAGTGCTGTGAGAACCATGCCTGAGAAGAAGGGGAGCTGGCGGGGAGTGGGGTGATGTTCTCAGTGGGACCAGACCCCAGTCTCAGCATCCTGGAGTTCACCTGTGTCCCCCGCGATGACAAATCTCAGCTCAGAAAATACTCCTAGGGGCCGGAAAGACAGTACAGTGGGTAGGGTGTCTGCCTGGCACTCAGCCTCAGCGAACCGAGGTATGATCCCCAGTATTCCATATGGTTCCCCAAGCCCCACCAGGAGTGACGCCTGAATGGAGACAGACCCAGGAGTAAGCCCTGAACACTGCTGGGTGTGGCCCAACCTCCCTCCCCAAAAACCCAAAAATGAAACAAAAAAATCCAAATATGGCAGGTGGAGGCCAGCCCCCCAAAGTAAGCATGGATATGGCCAAAAAAGGGAGGTGAGCTGCCAGCACTCTCTGGCACCTCCGAGGTGAGGGTGCTGGGGTGGGGACTGCGGAGAAGGGTCTCAGCCCGATCCAGGTCATTTCCGGCTGCGGCCGCTGCTGGACCTTGAGGCTCCGAGCTGGACGCAGTAGCCTGGGCAGTCCCAAGGTGTGTGCAAAGGTGCCGGGTCCTGGGGGCCCCTTGGGAACCCAACTCCTGCCCCTGGAAGCAGCTTCTTGGCTGGGGTCTGCCAAGTGAGGGCTCCTGTGCCCGGTAGCCTCCGGGCGCCCTGCTGGTATGCTCCCCCCCCCCCCCCCCCCCGCCCCGCCCCGGGCCTGTGGGCTTTGAAGACTGTGCTTTGGTGAGGCTCTACAGAGGGATCTTTAGGGCCACACCTGGTGGTACTTGGGGATCACACCAGGCAGTACTTGGGAGTCGGCGGCTCACAAGGCAAGAATCTTACCAACCCTTGTACTCTCTCTCCCGACCATGCAAAGGGATCTCAAAGTAGCAGTCCCAAGAGTCAGGTGAAAGAGGAATGAAAGCCATTTGCTGATTCTCCAGAGGATCCCCCAAACCATGGGCCAGAGCTAGACAGGCTGCCAGAGGGAAGACGATGAACATGCAGGGCTGGGGGTGAGGGTAGACAGCAGGTGGCTGGGGGAGAACAGGCGAGGAAGAGGAGTGAGTCGAGGCAGGGGGTGGGAGGGCACAGCGAGCAGTGTTTGCCCAATGGGTGGAAGGGGACGGGGCGACAGGACAGCAGGTAGGGCATTTGCCTTGCACGTGGCCAACTGGCTTCGGTCCCCGGCGTTAGCATCCCATATGGTCCCCCAAGTCTGCCAGGAGCAATTCCCAAGTGCAGAGCCAGGAGCAACCCCTGAGCACCACTGGGTATGGACCCCAAACCAAAACAAACAAAACTGGGGTGAAGGACAGATTGAGGGGCTGATTTTCCCACCTGTCATAAAGCTGGAGGGCGAGGGGATGTGTGAATGAGGGGGGGCAGGAGGAGGTGATGTGAGACCCCGAGCCTCGGCCTGGGAAGTGAGGCTGGGTTCGTCGCCACGATTCTGACGGCCCGTGAAGTGTGTGAGGGCCCTGTCTACCTTCCCTGGGCTCAGGGCCCAGAGGTGGGGAAGCATCTCAGCTTGCCCCCCCTGGCCCCAGCTATACCAGGTGAACTCTGCCACCTTCTCTGGTGTTCAGCGAGAGATAGGACCCCAGGCTGGGCCCAAGAGAATGAGACAGTTCATTCTAAGAATAAAGTTCTGTTTACAAAAAAAAAATTATATACATGGCTTCTGGACATCTTTGAAGAGCAATAAAATACCGTCCGGTGTCTATAAAATACAATAAGGAGGAGGAAAACCAGCGTGGGGGCCTGGACTGTCCTGTGGCCACAGGGGCTGAATGCCCAAAGACTCCACAGTGGAGCTGGGCTGGGCACCCATCTGGCCACCCTCCCCGCCGTCTGGTTCCGTCTGTCTCCACCGAGGGCCACAGACCAGGTCCGCAGCAGGAGGGAAAGCTTGACGGCTGCCCAAGCAGCGCCCGGGCCTGGGCAGGGCAGCCCATCCTCACACGCGTCCTGTCCTCTGCAGGATCTCCGGGTGCAGGGGTCTCCCCAGAAGTCCCTGGGAGCAGCTGGGTGTGCTTGTGGCCCCGGTGGGGCCCAGCCCATGTTAGTGCAGAGGACTGTCGAACACCACGTCGGGAAGGATGGAGACTTTCAGCTTCTTTTCGGGCCAGCTGTACTCCTTAGGCAGTTTGAACTGTAAGGGAGCAAGCACAGACCTGAATGCAGAAGGCCCGCACACCGCCACTGCCCGGCTGCCTTCAGTCCCCAGGGCCGGACCCGCCAGGGGCCACTGCCGTCCGGCTGCTGGGGCCTGGGCACCCCTCCTTTCCCCTCACCCTGCCACTTAGCAGGCGAGGGCTGGAGGAGGCCGGCTGGGGCTCTCTCACCCCTGCTGGCCTCCCTGAGAGGACACCCTCCTGCCACAGGCATGTCAGGAATCTGCCCCGGAGGGCGGGAGGCCCGGCTGGAGGCAGGGGAAGGTGCCGATGCTACAGGAAGTGACTTGAGGTCTCCAGCTCCCCAGGGCCACACTTCCAGAGGCGGGTGGGGAAGCAGCCTGGGGAATCAAAGGGCTGGGCTGCAGGCAGGCAGGCCCGCAGGCCCGTCTGCACCAGGGCAAGTGTGGCTTGAGGTGTTTCCCGGGGCTTGAGCAAACTGCCTGCTTCCCCCTTTCATGCTTATCAGCTTCCCAGTGTTCCAGCCTGGGGGTGCTCTCAGTGGTGGTCACAGAGGTCCCCCAGGTCCTCCCGCCCCACCTGACTCAGTTTGCTTAACCTGCTGTGTGAACAGGAATCAAACCCGGGGCTTTATTTACGCATGCCAGGCATGCGTTCTACCATCTGGTGGGGGGAGGGGGAAAGAGGCGAATATTGATCTGTCTGTCTGTCCATCTGTCTATCTTTCCTGTAGCAGCAGGTATCAGACCCTGGGCCGCATGTGTGAGCTACATACCTGGCCCCAAGCTCACATCACATTCCCTTTGCACAGGACCTTGCAAACGGGCTGGCACACAGCTGGTGCTCGATAGATGTTCAGTGACTCGCCCTGAACAGCACTGGAGCTTGGAAGCAGGGTCTGCCTTTTGTGACTCTCACTGTCCCCAGGCCAGGCTGGACAGGGGGAGGAACAGAGCTCTCAGGCTGCCCAGAGCTGGGGCCGGAAGTAGGCAGGCCTGACTTCTAGCTGGCAAATCTCCCTCCAATGGAGGAACTGGCCAAGGAGAGACCGAACCGGAGAGAAGGGACAGCCTCTGGACAGGAAAGCAAAAATAAAACAACATACAAAACCACGGTCCTTCGTGACCCACTTTCCCCAGCTCCCCCGGCTCTATCCCTCCCACTGCACTGTCCCCTCGCGCCCCCCACGCCCCAGCTCCAAGCAGCGGCCTGGCCTGCTGCCATCGCTGCGGCCTCTCAGGAAGTGCTCTGGGCAGCTGGCTCTGGCCGGGCTGAACGGGGGCCGGGCCGCGGGGCCTGCTGCCTGGCGGGGCGGATGGCGGGCCCGGAGCGGGGGCCTGGTGAATTCTGAATGGATCAATGAGCTGATTGATGCAACCACATCCTGGAGGACAGAGAAGACACTATCGCAGTGGGGGTGACCTCAGGGCTGGAGGACGCTTGGAAACCTGGGCAGGACACATGCCTCTGCCCAGCGCAGGCTGGAGGGGCCCTTGGGCCTCCAGGTTAGCTGAGGCCCCCACCCCCACCCCCGGGGAGCCCCTGAAGCTGTAAGCTCCAGTACTGCCCGAAAGTTCCTTTCTGCCTGGCCTCCCCGCTTCCAGCTTGAAAGCCTGGCTCCAGGGAGGCCAAAGAGCCCGCCCTGGCTCCACTTCCAGGCAGAGAGGGCGCAGGCAGGGTCTATCTGGAGACCACAGGCAGGGGCGGGCCCGGGCGCTCTCCAGGGCCAGGCTAAAGTTCCACCAACTGAGGGGCACAGACGCCAGGGAAGCTCAGATTCCACTGGGGTGCAGCTTAGGAGGAGTGGGGGGCGGGGAGGGGAAGGGACTTTCCAGGATGAGGTAAGGCCCTGCAATGGGGATGCCAGGAACAAGGAAGAAAAACAAAGGGGATTACGGGGCTCCACTCCCGTACCCCTGAGGAGCGGCCCGGGAGGCACAAACCCCCACCTGGCCGGTGGCTGCCAGGCTGGGCCGAGGGCAGGCAGAGCGGCTCCTGGGTGGCCCGAGGCGATCGCAGGAGCCCTCTGCCCACCGCGACTCCCTGCTGGAATGTTCTCTGGCAGCAGACGTGGGCCTTCTGTTCAGAACCTGCCAGGGAACAGCAGGGGCTGGAGAGGCGGACTAGCCGGAAGCCCTGCTGCCTTCTGAGGAGGTTCTGAGGAACCGAGTCAGACATGCCCCCGAAGCAGGGAGCGCTCGGCCGTCGGACACCACTCGGGCGCCCTCCCACGCAACACGGCCTTACCTCTTCTGGAGAAGTCAGATCTTCCAAGTCCTCCAACATTTTCTCTACAAATTCTTCCGTCAACAGAATCTGGGAAGGAGGCACAAGACAGGCTTTTAGTTTAAATATCTGGGTTTCCTGCCAGCTGCCAACTGAGGGCCTTTCTCCTGGCCCCGGACCACAAGCCTCCTGGGGTGTGCTCTAGAGAAGGTCTCAAGGCACCCCCGTGGACATGAGGTCCTGGTCCTGATGCCCAAGACCACCGGGCCCCCGACAAGTCAGCCATCCTCTCCTTCTTTGCCCCCTGCTGCAACAGCAGGGGACCGAGGCAGGGAAGTAAGGGCCAGCGGGTGGGGGGCCCCGAGGTGGGGTGGCCCGAGCAGTGCACATGCTCTCTGGGAGGGCCCCCCCCATCCGTGGCCCAGGCTGCTGCGGGGTGTGGGGCACTTTCGGGAAACTGCATCAGCCCCGCCCCACAGGACTCACAAGTTCCCCCAGCCCTGGCTTGGTAGGAACAAAAGGAATCTATTGGATTTGGAAGCCAGCCTGGGGGAGAATGTGGGAATGTCTCAGAAGGTGCATCCAGGAAGGCGGGCGCTGGAGGGTCTGGGCGCCGGGCACCACCCTCTCTCTCCTTCATGGACGAACAGCCTCTCAACTCCCATTTGTTTTGGCCAGGATTCCTCCAGGCTTCCTTAGGGAAACCATTTCTCCAGCCTACCTGCCCTAGGTCCCATTTTGCTGTGCTTGTCTGATGGCCTCCCACTTGACATTTTGATGTCCAGGACCTCCTGTTCCCCCCACCTCCCTCCCCGCCTGTCCCATGGCTGGGCACAGCCATCCCCGCTCATCCTCAGCTCATGAGGAGTTTCTAAGGTTAACGGCAGCATCTGCAGGCGGGACGGTGACTTCCTCACCACACTCTGAGCTCAGGCTGCATGCGCAGAGCTGGACCGGCTGTCCCCAGTCAGGCTGAGGGAGTCCTCCCCCTCCCACTCTGCCCTGAGCTGGTCCAAGAGGCTCCCGGTCTCCACTGCTGGCCTTTGTGTACCCGGATTGTGCCTTTCCCTGCCCCCAGTCCCCCACTGAGAACATCCTGGTGGGGAACAGAGGAAGGGGTGGGGAAGAGAGACGGAGGGTGAGGGGCCGCCTCTGAGGGAAAGCCCAAGTGGATGGAGAAGGGTGGGGATGAAGATGAGAAGTGCCCTGTCAGGTTCCCCTGAGAGGAGCTCGGTCCGGTAAGAGGCTGCAGGGCCGAGAGCTCAGGAGGTCCAGGTTCCATCCCCAGCTCCGCATGAACCCCGAGCACTGTAGGGCTCGTGCTCAGAATCTGGGAAGGAGGCAAAAGACAGATTTCTATTATGAGCTGGTTCTTGACCACTGCAAGAAAACGAGAACAGAAGCTTCCACACCTCGGAAGAGTCCGCTTTAAGAGTAAGTGAACGGTCTGGGCTGCTACAAGAAGGGAAAATATGGGGCCAGAGAGATAGCACAGTGGGTAGAGCACTTTTTGTGCACACAGCCAACCCGATGAGATCCCTGGCACCACATATGGTCCCCCAAACACAATCAGGAGTGATCCCTGTGCTCAGGGCAAGGAGTAAGCCCTGAGCATCGCTGGGTGGGCCCTACACCTAAGTAAATTAAAAGGCGAGGGGAGTAAGTGGGACCCGTATGGATCTCAAGGGAGGGAGGCTGAGGGGATGGAAGTGGGTACAAGTTACAGGACAGCACCCGTACCTTCTCCAGGACGTGACTCACCACCAAATGGCTTATGGGGCGTTGCCATCTGCAGAAGGCGGGAAGCGACCCAAGAGGGGAGGGCATGTACTGGGGTCCATGAATGGCCGAAAAAGACCCCATACCTGTCTAAATTCAGCTCAGGACACCAACTCACTCCACCTAGGGTGCACGCACCCGTCCAGCCTAGCACCTTTCGGATCACACATCCCCGGGGCGCCTCTGCGAGGCTGGCTCTGGCAGGAGGCCCAGGACACAGGTATGAAAGCAGCTCCAGGGGCCGGAGTGATACTATAGCCGGGAGGGCATGTACCGTGCAGGCGGTCGGCCCGGGTTCAATCCCCAGCATCTCATCTGGTCCCCGTGCATCTTCAGGAGTAATTCGAGTGCAGAGCCAGGACTAACCTGCCGGGTATGACCCCGCCCCCCAAACAAAAACAAAAACAAAAAAAGCAAGCAGGTCCCCCCAGACAGGCACCCTCCTCCAGGGAGACATCTCTGACCCAGCACGCCAGCATGTATGACCAGGCACTCACCACTGAGCCACCGGTCCACATCTGATTCTGCTCCAGGAGCTCAGGCCTCGGTGGAGGCCAGAGCTGAGGTCTGTCGTGGGCCCCAGGAAATGCCCATCCGCTGCCACCCCACCCCCCACCCCCGCCCCGTCACCTTGCCCTGCTGTGGCCTCTTCTCCTCCCACAGGGTTTCTTTCCCCCGAAGTCCAGAGAGTTCCTCGACCAGTTATCACCAGTCTGCTAGAGCAGTACAAAAGTCACATTCATATTTTTGGTATTTCCGGGGTTTGCTGCCACGGCTGTACACACAAGCTCCAGCACACGCGGACCGAAGGAAACCCACTCAGGCCCCAAGGGCTCCCATTCGGCCCACTGCACTCATCCCCAGCCCGGGAGTGTGCAGGGGACCTTCCTGCCAGAGAGGAGAATAGGTCTGGGGGTGGGGTGGTGGCCGGGAGGAGGGGTCCTCCACAAGGACCTTGGCCACCCAGAGAGACTCAAACAAAAGGAAAGTTCCCATCCCCAACCCCCAAGCTAAACCAGCTCCTCCTCGCACAAAGGTCTGCAATTAGGGGCTAAAGGAAGACCAAGTGGGAGCCATCTGCCTCCAAAGGGACGCCATCTCCGTGGCCACTTCCTATGCAGCTGGGGGGAGGGGACAACGGAACCGAATCGGGGACACCCCCAAGTGGCTCCTCCATTTTTCACTTGTGGCGATTCGCTGCTTCCTTTGGAAAAACTTCCTGGGATTTTTAAAAAAGAAACGAGACACAGAGGAAAAAAATCACACAGGAGATGTGCGTGATAGGAAAGGGTGAGATTCCCCGGCAAAGAAACGTGGGGCCTGGGCTGGACCGTCACAGCCCCAGGCACCTAATTTAATTTCCTCTGGGAGTTAAACCTTAGAAGCTGGGATTGAACAAACAGGCCCTGTTCTTTGTATATCCCAGACCTGGAGCTGAGAATGTTAACAGATCTTATCAACAGGACCCTGGAGATAGACAGCTATGATGGAGCAGCTCCTGGGCACTCTCTGAGGAACAGACTCGCTGTTGTGAGGCAAGTGTGGGAAAGGCCGGTGCTGAGCTGGGGGCCCAGGGCTCTGGAAGCTCCCCGGGGCCCCACAGGGCTGCCTGGCTCTGCAACAACTCATAACAGGAATCATGACAGGAATGGCTGGAAGGACAGCCAGGATGACACCACCCCCAGCGCCACGTGGGGGCAGGGCCGTCTCCCTGATGAGGATCGATAGTGGACGACGGAGGGGCAGTAGGGGGAGACTGGCAAGAGAAGGGACCCAAAGAAAAGTCCCAGCGTGGTGTGGAACCACCCAGGAAGGGGCCCAGGGCAGTGCACCCAGGAGATGCAGGAGACGGCCCTCTCCATCAGCCTACTCACGCCCTACCCCTTAGAGCATCCCGCGGGTCCGAAATCCAAGCCAGAGCTCACCTGTGCCCTTAGTTAAGAAGTAAAAGGAGGGACCAGAGAGATAGTACAGTGGGTAGGGCGTTTGCCTTGCATGTGGTTAACCTGGGTTCGATCCCTGGCATCCCATAGGGTTCCGTGAGCACCGCCAGGAGTGTGGCCCAAAAAGAAAAAAAAAAAGAAGCAAAAGAAGTTTTGTTGGTTTTTGAGTTACAACTGGTAGTGCTCAATGGCTGACTCCTTTTCTGTGCTCAGGCCTCACTCCTGCTAGGCTCCTCGGGAGACCATACAGGGTGCTGGGGATGGAACTTGGGTCAGCTGTGTAAAAGGAAAGCGCCCTACCCACTACGGTAGACTCTTAGGCTCTGGCAGTTCCTCTACCCTGCCCTTTCTTTCCTCAAGGTTTCTACCAAATTCAGCCTCTGTGCTGATCATAACAGTCCGAGGACAAGGACCTGAGCCCACTGGAACAGTGGCTGATTATTCCCCTAATAGCAGGCCTGCAGGCAAGGAGCTATTGCCCCCCACTCTGCAGAAGCTATCTCTCGCTCTCTGGCCTACAGAACAGGATACTCTTTAATTTGGCGGTGTGTGTGTGGGGGGGAGGGGTGCTTTCAAGCAATGCGGATGGGGCCCAGCAACTCCCGGAGACACAGAGCCAACTTGGTCAGAGGTTCAGAGGATGGAGCCTGGGATAATGGGGCCACCTAGGCTATATTCAGTGACGCTCACGGCCTTCAGGGCTACATTTGGTCATGGTCAGGAGCACTCAATGGTGCTCTTTCTTGGGTGGGAAGGGACTGATTCGAGAAGCCTCAAATACTCAACACTCACTCCTCTCTCCTCTAAAGGGGAGGTGAAGGGGGTTTCGGCTTCTACCAATGGCCTGGAAACCTGCAATCCCAACGCCAAATACCATGCAGCTCCCGGCCACAGGCTCAGCGACACGGGCTGAAGCCATCCACCCGCAGCTGCTCAAGAGCTCGGTTGGTCAAGTGGAAAAGGCAGCAGACCACGCCCAAGGATGGTCTTTCCAAGTAGGGGAGCAGGGGAAGTTTGAGGCCGGCTTGACACATACAGACAAGACAACACTTATTGTAGCCCAGAAAAAAAAAAGGGTAGCAGGAAAAATAGCAATAATAATAAAACAGCAGAAATAGTCATCGTCATAAAATTCACAATAGCACTCCGCCGATGTATCCAGCACATCTGTGCAGGAACAGCTTGGGGGTGGGAAGAGCCAGGCCGGGTCAATCCGAGATCAATCCAAGCAGCCAGCCCCTCACTCCCCGCAAGCTTTTGAATATGGAGCTCCTAGGTCTAGCTTCAGGATCAGAATATCCCAGGTACCTGTGTTTGAAAAAAGGCACCCCAGGAGGCCTTGGGAGACTGTGGGCACAAGACTAGAGCTCACAGGAAGCGGGAGAGGTATGTGGACCCAACATGGGCTAAGCTAGGAGGGGCAGCCCCCGTCCCCCGACCCCTTCCATGTTTGGGGACTGATCCCAGGTGCCTTGGAACAGCCGGACTTTATCTAGACCTCACAGTACCCCAGACCCCAGCAAGCCTCAAAAAGGACCCCAAGGGGCTGGAGTGATAGCACAGAGAGTAGGGTGTTTGCCTTGCAAGCAGCTGACCTGGGTTCGAATCCCAGTATCCCATATGGTTTCCTGAGCACCGCCAGTAGTAATTCTTGAGTGCAGAGCCAGGAGTAACCCCTGAGCACTGCCGGGTGTGACCCAAAAAGCAAAAAACAAACAAACACACAAACAAAGGACTCCAGGTGTCTGCCATGGGCGGGTGGGCACGCGGGCTGGGTGCAGATCTGAGCCCCATCTCCATGAGGGCTGGAGATGCTCACCCTACCTGGGGTCTCACTCGCCATGCTTTGTCCGGGCCTTGTTTACTCTTCATGGGGACGTGAAGCTGTGGCCCTCTCCCCCTCCCTCTGCTGCTCTCAGGGAAGGAAGCCAACCACTGACAGAGGGCCGCCTGCCTCAGAGCTGCTTGGGTACCCTGGGGATGCGGAAGCAGCCGGCCTGCACCTCGGGCCCCCCACGACAGGCAGATGAAAGCCAGGGTGTGGCCTCCTGTGCGCGCCCAGTGCAGTGCAGTGCAGGGTGAAAAGCTGACTGGGGCAGACGACAGGCTCCCCTTAGCCTGGGTCGGGATGCCCCTGGCCCAACCAAGGGTTCCCGGAGGCAGGAGGAACAGTAGGGGCACCAGCAGGGTGGTGCCCAAGCCAGGGGCACGCATGATGGGTGCTTGAGGGTGGAGGCGGTGGCAGTCTGTGGGAGGACAGGGCTGAGCCAGCCAGCAGCGGGGCTTCCCATCAGACGCTCACAGCGGGAAAGCACGGTGGGGCTTAACAGGATCTCGTGATTAGGGATGTGACCGCTGGGGTCCGTCTCTGGCGTCAGGGCCTGGGACCAGGAGCCAAGCGCCTCATGCTGGGTGCCTGGTGATGACAGGCTCCGGGGAAAGAGGCTGGTTAAAGGCCTGGGGAAGGGCATGCTGGGAAGGGGTGAGGGAGGGTCCACACAGCAAGCGGGAAGGCACCAGGGGCATCGCCTCCTGGGACGGGGAAGCCCCTGGCATGGGAGCTGAGGCCCGGTCCCTCGGTGTGCCCAGGGGAGCGGCTGCGAGCCGAGGCCTGGACCTTCCCAGGTCTGGTGAAACGGGGGTGGGAGGGAGGCCAGGAGTGGGCAGACGTGGAGGCCTGTCCACGGCACGTCCCGGGTTTTGGAAAGGGCCCAGATTCCCTCACCTTCTGCCTGTTTCTCTCGGCCTCTCCTTTGTCACTCTTCCCCCATGTGGGGTGTCTCTGCCGTGCCTTTCCCCAAGAGCTCGCCGGCCTGGGCCGGGCGCCAGCACCAGGTGCCAAGGCCGGGAGAGCGGGCGTCCAGGGCTGACGCGAGGAAGCTGCCCCGCCCGCCTGCCACGGCGAGAAGCTGGGCCGGCCCCTGCCCAGCCCGCCCTGCCTTGGACCCGCAGCAGGCCCTGGGGGGCACAGAGGCCAAGGAGACCCTGCAGAGTGTGTGGTCACCTCTGTGCTCTGGGTCTCCTCTGGCCCCTCACCCCCGCCCCGGGCAGGGGCTCTTCTTTGCCCAGTGCCGTGGCTACTCCTGGGAGACCATGAGCCTCACCCCAGGCCTCCAGGAGGTTCTGCAGATGCCCAGGGAGCCAGGCGGCCCGAGGGAGCCGGAGGAGCCCACAAGTAATTACACGCTCAGGTTCCCACAAGCTGGGGAGCTGCCTGGACCCACCACGGCAAGACCCTAGAGGAGAAGGCGGCTGGCAGTGGGCTGAGAAAGTGCTGACGGCGGCGGGGAGGGCGGAGGCTTGCCCAGCGCCCCTTGGAATGGGCCCGAGGAGCAACCTCCCGGTGGTGTGCGTGGGGGTGCCTGCTTGGGGAGCGGAGCCCCAGCCAGCCCTGCTGGGCTCTCCCCTGTGAGGCGGCCCCCGTGGCGGACCACACTAATGAGCCCGTAACTTAGGCCTTTGATTAAGCAGTTTCTAGCACAGCAACTTTATTGAAACATGCCGAGGCCAGCGGCTGGTTCCCACCGCTCCCCGTTCCCCAGGCAACAGCACCCAGGAGGGGCCGGGCTGGGGCATCGGGGCTGCGGGAAGGTCCAGCGCTGCCCGAGCGGAGCGTGGCGGCCGGGGCACAAAAGGTGCTTGGGAATTGGGGCTGGGTCCAAAACTCTGGCGGGGAAGAAGGGTCATGGGGCGTCTTGGGAAGACAAGGGTCCCAGGCTGCTGAGAACCCCAGGGGTGCCCAGGAAGATGGGGGGAGGGACTTTATGCTCACAGTGGAGCAGGTGAAATGGGGCTGGGTGGGATTTCTTCCTGCGTTTGGGGCCACCCCGGACTCTGCCTCCCCAAGAAAATGCTCCGAGACCTTCACGGCAACATGAGCCCTGGGGAAGTTTGCTGAGACACACTGGCACATGGTCTCTTGCTGGACACGGGGACCTGTGAGTTGCCCAGGCATGGGCTCAGGGGAAGGGGCCCTGTCCACCCCGGGCTCACTGCAAACTGCCACACTTCAGAGCTGGTGCTAAAGGAACTCCCAACACCACATGGACGGAAATCTAACAGGACCAAGTGGGACTTTTAAAATGTATTTATAACTTTATGGTTCAAAGTAATTTTGTTATGAAACAATGTAATAACAACAGTGGAAAAGGCACCATAATTTATGGAGCACAATATCCCCTAAAGCGCCCTCCCACTTCTGGCCAGGGAGTGTGCCCAGAGCCCTTTGTTTGCTGTTTGTTTTAATTAAGGGTTAGTATTTTGGTGGGGGACTGCGGAGCTGGCTGAGGAGGAAAGAGTCAGCTGCAGAGACGCACACAGCAGGCGGGTGCTGAGGTCTCTTGCGCGCGTGAGCACACACACACCCCCACCCATACACACACACACCCCTACCTATATGTGCTTCCCTGACCCCACAACCCCCACCCCCAACCGGGTCACACCCAGAAAGCCAGCATCATTCTTCCCCTCTCTACTCCAGTTCTCCTGCCCGTGCCCCTCAACCCCTTCCCCACAAACAGGCCCAGTCCTGGATGCTCTTTCCTGACACTCGTGAGAGGTAAGGCAGAATTCCTCCCTCCACCCTCCCACCAAGAAACAAAAACGAAAAAAATGGGTTGGAGCAATAGTATAGTAGGTAGGGAGCTTGCCTCGAATGTGGCCGACCCAGGTTCAATCCCCAGCACCCCATATGGTCTCCTGAGCACTGCCAAGAGTAAGCCCCGAGCACAGCCAGGTGTGGACCCCCTCCCCCCCAACCCCGCCTCGCCCCTCCCAAAGGCAAGCAAACAAAGCCCACTGACACAGGAAGGATGCTGCTCTTCAAATACAGTTAGGATGTGCCTGACCGGGCCCAGGAGGGGGCAGGTGGCTACAGCTCTCGGGCCCACACCTCACTTGGCAATGGCTTGGAAGCGCTGCTTCAGCTGGGGGAGCGAAAGAGGGACAGTGTCCTGACAAGCCACCGGTTGACATGCAGAGGGGGACCTTGGGGAAAAGGGGGTCGGCCCTGTCTGCTGAGGCCCGTCCGTCGCAGCCTCCGCCCCGTGTCTAGAACCTACTCTTCGGGGCTTCTGGGGTGTGGGGCTTCCACTAGGGAGCGGCTCACATAGTCCCTCCCTTCCTGCTTCTCTTTCCTTCCTTCATTCTTTTTTTTTCCCCCTTTCTGGGTCACACCCAGTGATGCACACGGGTTCCTCCTGGCTCTGCACTAAGGAATTACTCCTGGCTGTGCTGGGGGGACCATATGGGATTCTGGGTATCACTAGGGTCAGCCGCATGCAAGGCAAATGCCCTACCCGCTGTACTATCGCTCCGGCCCCCTTTCTTTCTTCTTGCTCCGGTCCTTCACCCCCATTTACTTTTATTTCATTTTTTGTTTGGTTTTTGGTCCACACCAGACAGTGCCCAGGGCTTACTCCTGGCTCTGTGCTCAGGGATGACTACTGACGGGCTTGGGGGACCCTATGTGGTGCCAGGGATTGAACTCGGGTTGGTCACAGGCCAGTAGGTCATAGTAAGTAACCCTACTTGCTGCACTCTCTCCCCAACCCTCATTTTCTTTCCTTTTCTTGCTTGAGTTTTTCCCTTCTATTTCTGGGCCACACCTGGTGATGCTCAGGGTTTGCTCTTGGCTCTCGCTCAGGAATCACTCCTCACTGTGCTCAGGGGACCATATGGGATACCAGGGATCAAACCCAGGCCGGCCAAGTACAAGGCAAATGCTCTACCCGCTGTACTATTGCCCATGCCCCTCACCCCCTTTTTTTATACCTCGGTTTATCCAGAATGCAGAAAGCCTCAACATTTCTCATGCCTGGATTTCTGACCTCCCCAAAGGTGAGGCCTGGAGAGTCACAGCTCAGGTAGCAGCAGGTGTGTGTGTGTGTGTGTGTGTGTGTGTGGTGTGTGTGTGTGTGTGTGTGTGTGTGTGTGTGTGGTGTGTGTGTGTGTGTGTGTGTGTGTGTGCGCGCGCGCGCTCCGGAAGTGCTCCTGGAGTGGCGACAGAGGCAACATCCCCTGCAACCCAGCGGTCTCCTAAGGGGCAGTGGTCCCCAGAGCTGCCCAGGGAGGAGGGGGCAGGGAAGAGCCTCCTCACTTGTAACCAGGGTCCGTGAGCCGCGTACGGGTGTTCCTCGGTGGCAAAGGCGCCTTCTACTCCCGTGGAGACGAACGTGATGGCCATGTCACCCGTGATGCTCTTATAGGTGAAGTGTCGCCCGTGCAGGAGCCTGCCCCTGGGGGGGAGGACAGGGAGAGACTGAGCAGCTGGTCTGTTACCCCTCAGGTGATGCCCCCTGGATGCCTGCCTGCACCTGGGCACCATAACTGAGCTCATCCCACACCTCTCGAGGCCACTTCCCGCCCCATCATCATTCCCCACCAGCCCGGCCAGCAGAGACCCCGAAGGGGCATTCAAATGGCCAGCAGGGACCTGGCTGCCTCAGTGTCCCAGTGAGGACATTGAAGTCAGGAAGACGATTGGCAAATGTGCCCACACGCATGCCAGGAACTAAGCGAGGGGTTTGAGAGGCGCCTCAGAGAGAGTGTGGGGGTGAGGCGCCCGCCTTGCATGTGGCCAAACCCAGACTCAATCCCCACCGCAGGGAGGGGATTAGTACAGAGCTGGGATTAGCCCCCGAGGACCGCTGGCACGGCTCGAACCCCACCCCCTGCCCTGCCCCACACCAACCACCTGCAAATGAAAAAAAATAGGAAAAGAGAAGGAGAGATCTGGCGAGAGGCAATAGATTCAGCCGCAGAACCGCCTCGAGCAGAGTGAGGGGCTGGGCATCGGGCAGCGCAGCCTGTGGGCACCACTGGGGCGCCTGGTCCTCAGCGGCTGGGCTCAGAGAAGGAAGGTGGTCTGTACGGGCAAAGCAGCACACGGCAGATGGGTCCCCAACTCTTGGCTGGCGGGGCGGCCAGAGCAAGCAGGCCCACACATGGACAGGTGAGTTCCTCAGCGCGGCAGGATCAGAGATCAACTGTCCTTGGGTCCCCGACAAAAGGTGGGGGGGGGGCGTGTGTGCATGCTGGGGGGCTCACCGGAGGCAGAGGGGAATGAGGGCGCCAGACTCCTGGTTGAATTTCAGGTGCACGCTTTCGAGCTGCCGCGTGCGGATCAACTCGTGCGGGATGATGGCCGTGGAGCTGTCGCTCTCCAGGCTGTCCTTGCGACTCCTGTAGGGGTGAACACAAGCGCGGCAGCAGACTCAGCACCTGTGAAGCCGTGGGAGGAACGCCGAGGGGTAGGGGGTCTCGGGCAGGGGCGACTAAGGCCAGGGAAGGGGACTGAGGGGCGTTGGGAACAGCCACTGTCCCCACACACTCACCAAGCCCCTGTGGCTGTGCTGGGACAAGCCCGTCCCCTGACCCTGCTCCTCACAGTGCCTGCCCCTGGCAATAGGGGGCAAGAAACTTGTCCACTGCTGGGTTGTGGGTGGAGCCGGGACTTGGAGTCTGAAAGGTGCTTAAATCTTCATCACCGTGGACCCAAGAAATAATACTGGGATTGGGGCGCTTGCCTTGCACACAGCTGACCTGGGATTTGGTCCCCACCAAGTACCACCAAGGGTCACCTCAGAGCCAGGAAGAGCCCCGAGCACCACCAGGTTGGGCCCAAACTCCCCCAAGAGCCGGCCCACACGGCATACCGGCCAACCACAAACAAGTGGCCTAACCCCAGCACGGCAGCAGGAGCTTATGGGAGTCCTCCCCCAACTGCTCCCAAGGTCTCAGACCTCTCATCCTCCCAGGTTGAGGGGTTTACAGTCCCAGGAGCTGTAGGTCCAAGAGCTTCCCTTCAGCTGCCGCTGCAAAGGCCAGACCAGAGCAGGTGCTGGCATGCTGGGCATGTATACTACTGCCCACAGCCAGCCCTCCTTTAGTTTAATTTTCTTTTCTTTCTTTCTTTTTTTTTTTTTTTTTAAAAAAAAAGGTGGTTAGGCTGGAGTGATAGCACAGCAGGTAGGAGGCCGACCCGGGTTCAATTCCTAGCATCCCATATGGTCCCCTGAGCACCGCTAGGAGTAATTCCTGAGTGCAGAGCCAGGAGTAACCCCAATGAATCACCAGTGTGACCCAAAAAACAAACAAAACAAAATAAAATAAAAATTTTTTTTAAAAAAGGTGGTTTGGGTTTCTTTTTTTGGGGGGTGGGTGGATTTCTTGTTTTGGGGCCATATTCAGCTGTGTTCAGGGCTTACTCCTGACTCTGCACTCAGGGATCACTCCTGGTGGGGCTCAGAGGACATGGGATGCCAGGGATTGAACCTGGGTTGACGGCATGCAAGGTGAGTGTCCTCCCCACTATACTATCTCTCCGACCCCAGCCAATATGCCTTTAAACCTGGATGCCACCCGACCTTGCATGTAGCCATCCTGGGTTCAATCCCCATCATCCCATATGGTCTCCCCAACACTGCCAGGAGTAATTTCTGAGTGCAGAGGTAGGAGTTACCCCAAGCATCTCCAGGAATGTCCCCTTCCCCCCAAAAAAGAAGAGAAAATAGAAGAGGTCGTGCTCCCAGCAGCTGGGCAGACCCACCCCCAAGCTGACCCGCCTGCACAGGGGCCCCTTCCTCTGGCTTCTCAAAGCCAGTTCTGAAACTGCCCTTTGCCCTGGCCGCTCCTCTGACGAGAACTTTCACAAGGACCCGGAGGAAATCAACGCCACGGCCAAGAGGGTGATGGAATTTCACGACTGGAAGGAAACCATGAGGTTGTATAATCTATTGCTTTCCTTTACACTCTGAGAGCCGGTAACGTGTTCAAGGCCATGGGCCGGGCAAGGCCTCCGGCCTGGAAGTCTCAGCCCCAGGCAGCTCCTCTCCCCACCCTGGGGGGCAATGCGACCACCAAGCATGCCTCCAGGGCCCCTTCAGGGCACAGGCTCTCACTTCCTCATTTTGTTATTATAATTATGATTATTCCCTTTTTTAGGGGCAGTGGTATTAGAAAGGGAACATGGGGACCCACCACGCAAGGCAAGTGCTTTCCCATGGGGTCACCTTCCCCAGCCCCCCCCTCCCCTTCCCTGCCAGCCAGCCCTCTTGGGTATAAGGTCGCTTTGCTCCAGTGAGATCGCAGGGACTTTGTGGTGCCCTCACCGGCAGCAGCCCCCTATGTGGTTGATGCCTGGCCCGATGGTTAACTCTTCCTTTACAGAGGAGGAAACTGAGACTCAGATGTTTGTGATGACAAGCCTCAGGTCCCAGGCTGGCTGCTTTGTTAGTCAGGGCTGGACTGTGGGCATAGTGGGTGCGAGGGTGCTGGGCTACGTGTGGCAGTGCACAGAGACCTTGTGTCATGCCCAGGACTCAAACCAGGGCCGGCCACCTACGAGGCAAGCGCCTTACCCGCTGAGTTATCTCTCTGGCTCCCCATGCCTGACTCTGGCCACGACACCTGCAGACTCCTCTGACAAGAGTCCACGGAATGACCTCCCGCCTCCCTCGCTGGGGACAGAGGCCCGGCTGGCCCCCGGATTGCTAGGGGAGCCCTGAGTGTCAGGCACAGGCAGAAACGCTGATGAATAGCAACTGGGGGCGGGGGAGGGGGTTTGAGAGAGCAGCAGAATCAACAGCACACAGGGCTGGAGACGTCTCAAGCTGGAGGGAAAAATAAATTGTTGAAAGTCAGCTAAAGTCACCTTGGTAACTGCTCCAACACACTCACCCAGAACAGAGGACATCAAACCAAACTGCAAACAGCTTTAAAGAAATGGAAAAGAACTTAATCATCTGAAGAATTAATGTGACAAGGGCCCACATTTACACCTCCCACCAACCTTCAATCATTTGAAAATGTACTTTAATCTTATAAGAGAAAAAAAAAAAGAATTGCAAAATGCTAGATCTGCAGTCCTGGGGCTCCGCACGCTGCTTCACTGGAAATGTCCCCTCACTCGCTCCCCCTGTATCTCTCCCGTGCGCAATCTCTCTCTCTCTCTCTCTCTCTCGCCCAGCTTTTTGCTGATTTGTTTTTTCTGGACATCGATGCAGAAGCATGAATTATTTGTGTGGGCTGGGTGAGGTATTAAATCTGCAGCCGACATAGGTTTGCAATGTTTTGCATGGTTGTCAGCTTAATCTTAGTCATAAAAAAAAAAAAGAGAGAGAGTGTGTGTGTGCTCACCAGCATGGCCTAATTTTTCAGCTGGGCTGTTTTCTCCCGAGTTCCTGGTGGAGGGGAAGGCGGGGACTTGGGGGTTGGAAGGGAGCAGAGCTCCTGGGAGGCCACCTGCCCGGGACAGCCAGGACAAAGGCAGCTCAGGGCCGAGGGTGCGCGTTTCCAGTCCTGCATGGCCTTGGACAGACACGCTCCTTCGCACCTCTCGCTATCCTCTGGATGGAAATAAATAACTCCCTGAGACAGCCCCTGGAAAGCCTGTCAGGCACCCCAGAGTGAAGCCATGAAAAGGATGTTAGTGGCGGCCTCTCTATCTGCTCCACCTCCAGGAATGCTGATAGCTTAACTGAGACTTGTTTGTCTTCTCCTGGACCCCAAACCCAACTGCCTTAGCTCAGGGCAGACCGCCCCCTTCTGAGCAAAGGTCCGGCCCAGGCGGGAGAGGGCAAGTGGGCGGCGGACTGCTCCACCATGGACTCTGGGCCCCCTGCAGCCTGAAGCACCTTCCCGGAGGCCTTTGTTCTGCTGGGGCGCCGGGCGGGGCCCCCCCTTTCGCAGCCAGCCTTCCTGCGATTCTCATCTGCTGGTCCTCCCGTGGCCCGGAATCACTGAATCCACCCTGCCTGGGCAGCCTTTCAAATCCTAGAAGCTGTTCTTTCCGTTCACCGATGGTCTCCCTTTTCCAGGGTTCGTGGCCCTCACTTTGCCCGGCATTTCCGGAAGACGGGGCTCTGAAACCTTCCGTCCATCCAAGTCACACTCCCCCGGCTTGTCAAAGCCAGAGTGTTTGTGTCCGGAAGTGGAGCGTCAGGAGCAGAAATAGAGAATGTGGCCAGGGCCAGGGCGGGGCATGAGGACCCTATGTGCTTTCTTTCCTCTAGCCACTTTATTTCGATTCCAACTGCCACAGACTGCCTGCTCTCCACAACCCCCTCACACCACCAACTGGTACTGTGTCCCCGCGGGCTTTCTCCCCCGGGCTGCGCTGTCCCAGAGGCACTGTGAGTTGCTGGGTGCCAAGAGCAGAACTCAGCACTACCTGGCTCGTGTTTCAAGCAGACCGGATGGTTCTGAAACCTGACCCTGGCGTCCATCATACTGGCACTCCCCCCTGACTTCACATCACTGACAACGATGATAAACTCACCACCATGCTCTCAGCTCAGGCTTTGATTGAACAGAGGTCAGGACGGGGCTGGGCGGGCCGGCCAACAGACTGACCTCACGACTCTGGGAACACTCAACCCGACGCGTCAGCCCACCTCCCATCACCAAGCCCTGGGCCCTCTTGGGTGCTCTAGGCACATTTCCCTGCCCTGCCAACAATGAGGTCAGGAGACATTTGCAAAACTCTCAAAACGTGCTCCAGCTCACCTCCTTCAGATCTACGGCATTTCCTCTGTCTTGCAGTAGGAGGAGGTAATGAATTCTAAAGGCATTGAGGAAGGACATTGGGTAGGGCACTTGCTTTGCATGTGGCCTGACCCAGGGTTCAAATCTCCAGTATCCCATATGATTCCCCTGAGCACCGCCAGGAGTGGTTCCGAGTGCAGAGCTAGGAGTAAGCCCTGAAGATCACCAGGTGTGGCCCCCAGACAAAAACAATAAAATAAAAAGGGAGTAAGGAGAGCTGGGGAGCTCGTTCTGAGGGCTAGTGCTAAGGGTTCCCAGCACTGCACAGGTCCCAGGAGAGACCCCCAAGGAATTTGCTGGAAAACCCCTCAAGGACCTCTGGGTGCGGTCCAAACCCCTCTCATCTTACCCAAAAAGGGGCGGTAAAGTGATAAGGCGTGCTTGAGCCTTCCTGAGTCCGTGCAGACTCTCAGGGTTCCTGCTCCCCATGAAAGAAGGTTCTCGTCCACGTACTCAATAATACACTCCGGAATTTTCTCTGAGTAAGGCACCAGGCTAACCAGATGCCTTTTGCATCTAGAAACACTTAATTATTATTATTATTTTTTGGAGGGCTTTAGGTCACACCCAGTGCTGCTTAAGGGTCACTCTTGACAGTGCTCAGGAGCTATTCCTGGCTCTGTGCTCAGGAGTGGTCCATGGCAGAGTTCAGGGAACCATACGAAGTGCTGGAGATTGAACCAGTGGAAGGCAAAGCGCCCTGCCCCCATGCTAGCTCTCTCGTCCCTGCATCTGAAAGCTTAGAGCGTTCGGTCTGCCCGCGCTCGCCTCCATTCCCTCAGACTATGGACACTAGTCAGGCTAGCGACCAGTTTCCTAGGTTTTCCAGATCACAGGAACCGTGGCCAGAGACTATGAAACCAAGGTACCAATCTTTTCATCAGCACCAGCGTGGCGTTCCCTAGCCCGTTAACTGTTTTTTGGTTATTTTTTTTTTTTCAGTTCATCTTTGCTTTCCTGCTGCCACAGATGAATGTTCTTCTGTCCACACAATGGAGCCACGTTGTTATCTTGCTCCAAACAGAAGAAGGAAAAAAAATTATTTTTTGGTAAAGGGAAATGTGTTTGATATTTGCATGACTGAGACATAAACCTGAAAGCTTTGTAACCTTTCCCACAGTGATTCAATAAATTAAAAAAAAAATTATTTTTGCTGGTAATAGCATCTTTCTGCTGGGTTCTGTTCTTGTATTTCAGCTAAATTTTGACCTGTTTCTTAACGTGGGGGCTGATACACATCTCCTATCAGCTTTTGTTCAAATTCTTCTGGGGATCAGAGTTGCGTCAAAGATTCTCTGTCCACCTATACTGGCCCTTTGTGGGGACTATTCATAATAACAATATTAAGGTACCTTTTTGTTTTGCTTTGGGGACACCCGAGTGGTACTCAGGGGTTACTCCCAGGGATGCTGGGAGACCATGTGGTACCAGGGCTCAAATCTGGACCTCCCACATCTACAAAGCATCTGCTTAGCCTTCTCTCCAGTCTCTCAGAGGTATCTTTGACTCAATGTAGATGCTAGTACTTGGTCCTATGCTAAATTCATTTACATAACAGCCCTATAAACGGGCATTATTTTTCCCATTTTATAGATGAAGCTGGGCTGGAGTGATAGCACAGCGGTAGGGCGTTTGGTTTGCACGCGACTCGCCTGGTCGAACCGAGTTCAATTCCTCCACCCCTCTCGGAGAGCCCGGCAAGCCACCGAGAGTATCTCGCCCGCACGGCAGAGCCTGGCAAGCTACCCGTGAGGTACTTGCTATGCTTGATATGCCAAACACAGTAACAACAAGTCTCACAATGGAGACGTTACTGGGCCCGCTTGAGCAACTCGATGAACAACGGGAGGACAGTGCTATAGATGAAGCTGAAACTGATCTAAATAACTAGTTCAAGGTGACACAGTGAGCAAATCCTGGGCTGAGACAAAACCCACAGGTCTTCCTGACGCTGGCTAAATCTAGAGCACAGGGGCTGGAGCAACAGCACAGTGGGTAGGGCATTTGCCTTGCATGTGGCCAACCCGGGTTCAATTCCCAGCATCCCATTTGGTCCCCTGAGCACCACCAGGAGTAATTCCTGAGCGCAGAGCCAGGAGTAGCCCCTGTGCATCACCAGGTATGACCCAAAAAGCTTAACAACAACAACAACAACAAAAAAAAAACCCTAAATCTAGAGCACAGCATTTCTGCTTTCTCCCGTTCTTCCGAGTAAACATTTTTTCTTCTGAGGTCTCAAGACCATGAAGACAAACCTAATTTTTCCCCTCAACTCGTAAGGGGGAGATACTCTCGGTGGCTTGCCGGGCTCTCCGAGAGGGGTGGAGGAAAGAACTGCTTCCTGGAAGCTAGGACTAGACTTCCCAAAGGTCATGATGCAATTTTAACGTCGAGAAAGTTCTAGAAAAGCAGATATGGTGAGGGCTGAAAATAATAGGCTGCCACTCAGACAAGATTCATAAAATGTAGGCATCGCGAAGGCCCTGAAGACTATGAAAGGCAAACGAGCTGGTTTTCCTTCTGTGCAAGTCAGCATCTTCCATGAACCCCACTTTCCCTTCGTAAGCAGCAGCCCCCTGAAGGGCTGTGGGGACCCACGTTCGGCAGACCGCTGGCCAAGGGACGGGGCTCCACAGTGCTCCTTCTCAGTGCCGTGCCACTCTGCCAACTGCTTTCTCCATGGCCCTGTCCCTTCACATCGGCAGCCTCCCTGCTGGCCAGGCCCATCTTTTTTTTTGCTTTTTGGGTCACACCCGGCGATGCTCATGAGTTACTCCTGGCTTTGCACTCAGGAATCACTCCTGGCGGTGCTCGGGGGACCATATGGGATGCTGGGAATCGAACCCGGGTTGGCCGCATGCAAGGCAAACGCTCTACCCGCTGTGCTATTGCTCCAGCTCAAGGCCAGGCCCATCTTTCCCTTACCCCGAGGAAGGTGCGCTCACGAAGCCTAGGGGACGGCTGCCCACTTTCAGCCTGAGGCCGGGGAGGTGGAAGTTCTACTGCATGGACAAATATATAGCCTTGGTGCCAATTTTGGGACCTGGAATGTACCATCATTTCTTCTTTTCATTAGAGGTGGGGGGTGGTTTGGGCCACACCCAACAGTGCTTATGGGCTATTCCTGGCTCTGTGCTCACTGGGATCATATGTGGTGTCGAGATTCAAACTGGGGTCAGCAAGATGTAAAGCAAGCATTTTAGCCCCTGTCCTATCTCTCCAGCCCAATTGTCCACTTTTCCTTTTTATTGGGCAGGGTAAGCTGTAACAGCTCCCACAATAGCACATCTTTTTTGGGGGGATGAGGGGCAGACATCCTGTGGTACTCAGGGTGTACTCCTGGCTTTGTGCTCAGAAACCACCCAGGGGACCATATGGAGAGCCAGGGATGAAACCTGGGTTGGTTGTGTGCAAGGCAAATGCCTACCTGCTGTACTGTCACTCCAGCCCACTTCTTTGACTTTCTTGTTTATGCCCACATCCAGCGATATTAAGGAATTATTATCTGTGTTCAGAGATCACGTCTAGAGACGCTCAGGGGAACATATGTGGTACCAGGGTTCGAACCAGCTCAGCTGCATGCAAGGCAAGCACCTTATCCCCTGTACTGGCTCTCTCTAGTCCTGACATTAAGAAAACGATCATCCTTTAAAAATTCTTTCTTCTTTTGTTCTGGGTCACATCCAGCTGTGCTCAGGGATCATTCCTGGCTGTTATTCGGGGACCATGTATGCTGCTTGGGCTCGAACTGGGCTGGCAGCCTACAAGGAAAGCGCCCTACTTGCTATACTATCGCTCTGGTCCCAGGTATTATTTTCTCCATCAGTACATTTTTGCAGCCAATGGTTCCTTCCCCATTGGTCTCCAGTGAAGCCATCAGCTGCCCTGTGGCATTGGTGGGGAGACAGTCCACTCCTCCTGCCAGTCTACGCGCCTGTGAGCTGGCAGGCACCCTCTCCTATGCACCCTTTTTTCTCCCCTATGGTTTTTGGGCCACACCTGGCAATGCTCAGGGGTTACTCCTGGCTCTGTGCTCAGGAATTACTCCTGGCGGTGCTTAGGGGACTGCATGGGATGCTGAGGATTGAACCTGGGTTAGCAGTGTGCAAGGCAGGCGCCCTCTGGGCTGTCCTCTCACTCTGGTTTCACTGCCCCCCTCCCTGGGCCCTCTTTCTCAGGCAGAAGTCATTCATGAAGAGGCTCTAGAGTCACACTAGGGTGTGTGACTGTCAACCCCAGGGTGACAACTTGGCTTTGAACTTTCTGAAAGCTTTAGTGACCCTAAAGATGCTGTAGAAACCACAAAAGCTTCCATGTTCTCATTTGTAACTGGGGGACAACCCTGGTAATTCAAGACCTCATCCCGTTCCTTCCTTCCTTACCACCTGCCTGTATGACACATCCTATATTTAGACTTCCCACTGCATAAGGTGACTTTTCCCGTATTTCCCATGCTCCTCCCACTGCTAGACCCCTGGTGTCTGGTCCTGTATCCTTTACATGCTCTTTGCCACATCCACACTTCACACAGACAGAACCTGCCCTGTTTTTTCCTCTGCCTTGGCCTCTTTCTCCTGTTTCCACATAAGCCTGAGATCCGGGCCGTGTGCAGCAGCGGGCCAGGAGAGGGGGGAGGGGAGACCCTGGGGTGGGGGCCTCCTGAGAAGCTGAGTCTCCTGAGCCCCGCCCGGCCTCCGATTGCCGCGTCCTGTCTTTAGTTTTCCACCCTTCCTTCCTTGGCCATACCTGGTGATGCTCAAGGCTTACTATGCCAGGCTCTGCACTCAGAATGACTCCTGGAGATGCTCGGGGGACCATATGGGATGCTGGGGATGGAACCCCAGGTAGGCCGCCTGCAAGGTGCCCAGGTAGACAGCCTTCCCCACTGTCCTATGGCTCCGGTGCCCTGCCTTGCTGTAGTTTCTGATGGTGCTGAGGGCTGTCTCCCTCGGGCAGGAGCCAGCTGCCCTCCTGGTCAGTGTGGAGGACAGAGCCCTATCACCAACTCAGTGCGACCAATTCCCTGACAGGGCTGGTCCTGGAGGGAGGGTCAGGGGGTGTGGAGTAGAAGGTGATCACCAGTGACCTCCAGGTAAAGGCTCCCAGTCCCAGTTCATTTCCCAAGATCAGGGTGGGACAGTGAACAGTGGGCAGGGTCTGGCTGAAGGAACTGGAGCAGGTGAAACTCACATAAGGGGCGGGGGGGGGGGGGGCGGCGTTCCTTCATCAGACATGAGCTGCCCTGGGCTCTGGGGATCGTCTGTCAGGCGTGGCCGGTGACGAGGACCCCGCAGCTCTCTGCTTCTGGACGCCCTGCGCCACTCAGAAAGTGCCCTCTACAGAAAGGCTGGGTGACACGGGGGCTCGAGGATGGGTGACACAGATACTTCTAGGTGTGCAAAGCCAGAAGGGCTGCAGTGTGGACTGAGAATTCAAGGTGAGGCCGTGAGCTTCCGGCTAACCCATCTGTCTGGGAAATAGGGCAAGGGTGGGGTTCATGGGGAGCACAGCAGCCTCGTTGTGTTTGCAGCCCTTGCTCTGTCCCTTCAAAGGTGCCTTTTTTTTTTTTTTGTGGGGTGGGGGTCGGGCCACTCCTGGCTCTGCACTCAGGAATTACTTTGGCAGTGCTTGGGGGACCGTATGGGATGCTGGGGATCGAACCCAGTCGGTTGTGTGCAAGGCCAACACCCTACTCACTGTACATTCGCTCCGGCCCGCACAGTGAGCATTTTAAGTAGTGCATCACAGAAGTGCACCCCTCTCGGTGAGAAACACCCCTCCCAGGACAGGCAGGGAGGGCACTGGGAGGGTGGGTGCAACCCACAGGACTCCCCTGAGCCCCACAGCCTCAGTCAGCTTGTCACTGGGGCCAGGCGGCGCCTGAGCACTGGAGGTGTCAGCATCAGTGCACTCGTGTCTGGAAGTCGGCGCTGATGAGCACGCGGAGAGGCTGGCGCTCCGGGACAGGAGACCTCGGAGACGGGGCGCCTGGTCACCACCCTGCAGATCCTCATGAATATCGGGATGTGGTCTTCATGGCAGGTCCATATCGGGATGCCCAGGACTGGATCCCTCGGCTAACCTGGCCTGACTGGCACTAGCCAAGCCAAGAGGCCTTTTCCCCACGGCCAGTCTTGGAAAGGCCGGATCCGCATTTCACAGCTGGAATGTGCAGGTTGTGAAACTCCGGGAGAAGCTCAAGAGGGCCAAGCCCAGCATTCCCGGAAGGCGGAGGGAGGCGGCTGGCTGGGGGGACATGAGAGGAGCAGGGACCAGGGGCCTGTCAGTGGCATGGTGGATGGCAGGGAGAGGGAAGGAAGGCAGGTGTTGTTGTTGGTTTTTTTTTTGGGGGGGGTCACACCCGGCAATGCATAGGGGTTACTCCTGGCTTTGCACTCAGGAATTACTCCTGGCGGTGCTCAGAAGACTGTATGGAATATGGGATGCTGGGAATTGAACCTGGGTCGGCCACGTGCAAGGCAAATGCCCTACCCACTGCAGTATCTATCCAGCCCCTGTTGCTAAGGACTTAAAAACAAACCTCTGATGGTCTCTTTATTCTCACCCAGTGGTGCTCAGGGACTATTCCTGGCTCTATGCTTGGGGTAACTCCTGGTGGGGACCATATGGGGTGCCGAGGCCCTCCCCCACTATGCTACTGCTCCAGCCCAGAGGGTAGCTTCTGAACAGGAGAAAAAAGGGTCCCAAGGCAGCCGGTACGAAGGGGCCAACGGGACACAGCTCAAGGCCACTGGGCCAAATGGCGCACCCTCCTCAGGGTGAGTCCACACCATGGGCCTCTCTCTGCAGGGCAGTTTCCACCCGTTCGCCAGTGCTCCAAGGAGGGCTCTGGTCTACTGGCTGGGTGAGGCTGACACGTGAAGGTCACCAGCACCTCAGCGGCAGTCTGTGTCCCTCGCAGGACCCTGAGAACAGAGCTGGTAAGGTCAGACCGTGCAACTGCCAGAGTCAAAGGCCATGTCAGCATCTCCATTCCTCAGTTTCCTTTTCTGATTATCCCCTTTCAGGCACCGGAGAAACAGTCCAGCTGTGGCTGACCCGGGCTCTTCCCCTGCCATCTCCTATGGTCCCCTGAGCCTCCAGGAGTAATTCCTGAGTGCAGAGCCAGGAGAACCCCCGAGTATCGCTGGGTGTGACCCCAAAACTAAACAAAACAAGGATTAACCCCTTTCCAGAGCGACTAGGGATGGGAGGAATGAAGGTCGCAGAAAGCCCTGGCAGGGTGCAGGGCGCGCGGCGAGCTCGGTCTAGGTGCTCTGCCACACAGCTGTGGGAAGAGCGAGTTGTGTGACTCGCCCCGGCTGCTGCGGCCCAGCTTCTGCCTCTTCTCCTGAAGTGGAGCCACCTCCGGGCCATACTGGACACGGAGCAGCAATGCGTCCGCTCGTGGCAGGCCAGGAAGCCTGACGCAGGGAAAAGCGGCCAGGCAGACCCAGCAAGGCCGGCGCTGCCGCCGCCGCCCCCCGGGACAGGAACAAACACTGGAGCCAGCACATTTGGGGGCCACTCTCTCGGCCGTAATTTCTCCGAAACGGGGTCAGGTCCCAGAGAGGGCAGCACAGATATTACGGCTGTGCTTGCTGATCTGAGCGGAGCCCATCACCATCAATTCCGGGGAAGAGAGGGCTGCGGGGAGAGAGACGGAGGGGCTGCCGAGGACGTTGCGCGGGCGGGAAAGGAACCACTTCTCGGCCTCCTGGAGGCAGACTGCACCGGGAACCTCAGCGGAGACCTGGGTGCCTGCCAGACTGCAGGTTCCAGTCCTCGTGGGGCTGACCCGGGCCCTGGGCTCTGGGGGGAAGCAGGACCCCAAAGGGCGGACACCTCCAATCTTCTACCCATCTGGGGTGGAGTCAACACAGGGCCAGGTGAGGCGGGGTGGCCTCTACCCGTGTCCACAGAGAGCCTGTGACCCCGATCCAGGTCCCCAAGGACCGGTCAGGGGGAGGGGTGCGTAGCATTCAGGAACCCGGAGCCAAGCCGTGAGCAGGGCAGGCTGCAGCAGCCACAGTGAGATCTCGGGCCTGTGCTGGGCACATGAGAGAGGCATGTGGGACCCGTCTCAGCGGCAAGCCCTGCCCTCCTGCCCAGAAACCTGGACCTTCCAGAGGTGGGAGGGACAGCCGGGAAGAGCCTGCCTGCAAGTTCCAGACAATGATCGAGTCTTAAACCTTTCGCATCACTCCAAGCGCCCCTACCAGTGCCAACGGAGTCCTGAGGAAGACGCCAAGCCAAGGGCGCGGGAAGGGCGGCCGGGCCAGGGTCCAGGCCCACAGGTGGCGTTCCCACATGCCCTGAGCCCTGGCCTGGCCCGCGGCTGCCACTGGGAAAGACACAGTGCCTTGGGCCACTCACTCTGCACGCTCTGTGCGGCCAAGGAGGCTTCTCCGGGCACTTGCCCAAAAGCTCCACTCTCATGGTTTTGGGACGACAGATGCACCAGAGGAGCCGCCGTGGGCAGCCCAGTTCCCAGAATAACTTTCTCTGCTCCGCTCCCCCGAGGGGGCCTCCGCTGGAACCGGACGCGCCGGCTCTCTTCCCGTCAGCTCTTTTCTTTGCTCCCGGGGTAAAACCCCTTCCTGAGAACCCCTCCGAGGTTCATCTCAGGTTCCGGGTCCAAGAAGGCCTCCCTCGCCGAGCCTAGACCCTGCCGCTGCGGTGCTTCTGGGAGCCCCTTCCCACACACTGCACCCTACACACTGCATCCGGGGTGCTCAGGCCATTCATTGTTTCAGCCTCTGCACCCTACCCCCCCAGCACTCCAGATGGACCCCTGGGCCCAGAGCCTGCCCCGCTCCCCCCCACTGGCAAGAGGGACACCCCAGAGCACAGTGACTTTCTCCCGGGCAGTCACCGTGCCGGCCCCAGGCTGCCGTGGCAGCAACCGTGCCCAACAACGGCTGTGGGGCTGAGGAGAGGGTGCCCAGCTCTGGCTCTGCCCAGCCGTCAGAGGCCGAGAAGTCAGTGGGAAGCGGATCTGCCCTCTGGGGTGGCCAGCCTCTCCCCAGGGCTCCGGGGCCCCAGACCAGGTGGGGGGGGGGCTTGCACAGGACTTCCCGTCCCCTCGTGGGCCCCGTGGCGGGGAGGCAGGAAGAAGGCCTCAGCAGCACAGGGCTGGCCAGACAGGGAGGCCCCTGGGGTTGCGGCTATCGGCCGGAGACCAGGCTCCAGGAAGGAAGGAAGGGCAACTCTGGCTGAGGCCGAGATAAGGGGGGCTCCGTGCTCAGCACAATGGACTCCCACAAGGCTGAAAGGCCCCGAGTCAGATTTTGCCCCAACTCGGCCTCCCACCTGCTCTCCCAATCCGGGTAAATATTTACCGGCGTTTACATTCCAGATCTGCTGGGCCTCCAAGCAGCCCTTCCCGACGGTCACAGAGACCCCGGCCCGCACGGGTCACGGGCTCTGCTCTCCCTCGTAGGAGCTGGGGGACAGGCACCACAGTACCGAAAGTCCCCGACTCCTGGCTGTTGGGAAGACCTGGTGACCAGGAGGTGGGGGCGGGGGGGGGGCGGGGGGACTCACGGGGCCCGGTCGAGGGAGAAGCCATTCTGCCGCTGAGTGTTGATTGGCGGAAGGACGGGTTTGCTGTTGATCTCGAGTCCTCTCCTCAGGGTCTCGCGGATCTGCTCTGTGTCTGCAATGACACCACCAAGTTGCTTGAGGTCCCTCCCCTCTGGTCTCCCGGCACGACCCCCATTCCAACTTCCTTCAACACCCTCAAGGTTGGTGCTGAGCCTGTGTCATGCATCAGCATGGCGAGGCGGCTCTGTGCGCTCAGGAAACCTCTGGTCCAAACAGAGCCCAGCAGGGCTGGACATCAGAGGCCCCTCCAAGAACCAGCGCTTGCCCACTCCCCAGGCCTACCCCGAAAGTGTTCTGGAGTGACCACAAGGCCTTTGGCACTCCTTAAGACCACTCGGGCTCTGCTCGCTCACTGACACTGAAGTCAGTCAGGGTTCCGAGGGCACTGGCACGAAGAGGCAGGCGTCTCCTCCTCACGTTTTGAGGTTCTAAGCAGTCAACTGGCATCGGGCCTGGCCAGTCCTTCCTGTTAGGTCGGGTCAGAGGGGATGCAGAGGTCACTATCCACCTGGGCCCAGAACACCCTGTTGCCCTGAGGGCCAGGCAAGGGCCTAGGAGTGAGAGGAAGCCCTCAGTGGCATGATTTGTTTGCAAGGGGCTTTGCTCATCCTCAATATGACGTTTACTAGTTTTTCTTTTTTTAAGCTTTTGGGCCACACTTGGCGATGCTCAGGAGTTACTCCTGGCTCTGTATTCAGGAATTATTCCTGGTGTGCTCAGGATACCAACCGGGGCTGGGTGTGTGCAAGACAAGTATCTTATCCGCTGTACTATTTCTCCAGCCCCCACAAAACTCACTAGTTTGAGCCCCTATACTGAGATTTTGATCTAAGATTTATCTCTGCAAACACAAAGGGAAACAAAGCAGATTAATATTAACTGCTCAAAGGATGGACTTAGGGCAGATAACAAGATGATCAGTTTTTGGGGGTGGGTGTTCGGGCCACACTCAATGATGGTCAGGATTTACTCCTGGCTCTCCATTCAGGGATCACTCCTGGTAGGGCTCAGAGGACCATATGAGATGCCAGAGATCAAATCCAGGTCAACCACATGCAAGGCAAGCATCCTACCTGCTGTACTGTCTCTCCAGTCCTATGACGATTCATTTCTAACTGCTTTGTTACAGTGGCATGGATTACTTTTATAATTAAAAAAAATAATAATGTTTGAAGAGGATTGCCTCTCTGAAATTACCCATTTGTCAAACACAAGGAAATGGTTCTAATAAAACCATTTTTTCCACTTTGACTCTCCTCTGGGCTTAACACACCATTAGAACAAGCAGGGAGGGGAAAAAAAGAGTGTCCAGTATTTTCACTAGGGGGCCTAAGCTTGTTTTAAGGTAAATAAGATTTATTTAAGGAGCTGGAAAGACTGTACAGCAGGTACGGGGGGCTTGCCTTGCATGCAAACCACCCTAGTTCAACCCCCAGGATCCCACATAGTGCTCCAAGCACCCCAGGAGTAATCCCTGAGCAGAGCTAGGCGTTAGCCTTGAGTCAGTTGCATATGTCCCCAAAACAAAACAAAACAAAAAACCTTTTCAAAATCAGGAATTAGAGGAGACAAGAGAGAAGAAATAAAGCAAAGGAAAGAAATTATAAATCCCAACTGGGATCCTAGCAATTCTAGAGCGGCGTGTCCAGGGTTTAAGTTTTATTTTATTTTTCCCTGAAAGAAGAAAATCTTTTATTTGTGCTATCACATATGTAGATATATTCAGCCTTTAGGCATCTTCGTCTTAAAAAAAAATAGGAAGAGGTAGAGCAATAGAGAAAGGACGTGGACATAGAGGCCGTGAGCGTGCATGGATGTGTGAAGGGCGGTTTTCCTGTTGGTCTTAGTAAGGAATGTCCTTTACCGCAGGACAGGATACTCAGAGCCCCTGCCCCAGCCCCACCGGGAATGCAGCAGGGAAGGGGCACCCGGTGCGGGTCTGGGTCACTGTAGGCCCTGCTGGCTCCACACTCAGGCCTCCCTCCCCCAAGGCCCTCCCACCCCCCCACCCCGGGTCTGACATGGCTTCGAAGCCAGCACTGGGCCCTGTGTCAACTCTAGGATGGTTCATGCTTGTTCTCCGGTGCTTGGGTGGACTATGGTCTTTTCCTGTCACTGTTCTACAGCTTCCACTCACCTCCGTGACCTGAGGTTACCAGGGGCGAGTCTAACACACAATGGTTTGGTGGTGCTGCTGGTGGCACACTGGAAAAGCACCGCAGGAACCCAAGAGAAACGGGCTGATAAGGCTCCCCAATCCCGCCCTGCTGGAAGGCTTCAACTCGCTGCTAGAAGCATGACCGGAAACAGACACCGAAGGGCCAGACTCTGTGAGAGACCCATCTTCTAGGGCCTGAAAGAGGAAGTGGGGAGGGGGGCTTGGCAGTGACGCCCACCTTTGCCTGAAAGCCGCCGGGGCTGCGAACCGATGCAGATACTCCTGCTGTCCTCGTCGTCTTCAGGCGGCCGGCTCAGGTCATCCCAGGCACACTTGGCGCTGACACCGCTCAGATTGGAGCCGTCCGTCTCGATGCCTTTGTCAACTCTCTCCTGCTTGGAAGGAGCCAGAGAACCAGAGTTCCCTCAGTGACCCCCTCACTCAGCCCCTCGGGGGTGCAGGCAGCACGAGAGGCCCCAGGGAAGCCTCTGCTCGCCTCGCCCAGCCGGGCCTCCCACCAACACCACCTGCTTGTGGGCTTTTGGGGCCTCAATTCTGCCCACCCCAGGCTGGCACGGAGCTGATGCGACTGAGTCAAGGCCATGGCCTGTGAGGAAAGGAAAAGGCCTCCCTCACTTTCCTGGTCATCGGAAAAGCCCCTCAGTCTCTGGGTCAGGGGGCCCAGGACTGGGTGGAAGCTGACCTCTGGTGGGGACCAGAGACTGGGACCGACGCACAGCGGCGGCACCGGCTCCACACCTGCAGTTTCCTCTCCCGACGGCAGAGGGTGCTGCCGTGCAGGGAGAAACAGCTGCACGCCGAGGGGCGCGGACCTGGCGCGCAGCCGCCTGGCCTCTGGGGCTCGCTAGTTTGGCCAAAGCACTCAGGACGGGGACCCCTTCCCAGGCCTCCAACTGAAACGGGGTGCTGGAGGTCAGCAGCCATCTGCAGACCCCACTGGAGGTCCTGGCCTGGGTTGGGCCTGGGCACCGCGGTGCCCCAGCCCTCTGCACATGGCCCCGGGGAAGAGCTGTGCCCACACATTCCTGGCATTTCTGGTGAAACATCGCTCGGCGGTGTGAAAGGGCATCTGGAAGAGGACCAGCTTGTCTCATAAACAGCCATGGGGGCCTCGGGAGGCAGCTGAGTGAATGCCCCGGGGAGAGGCGGCCTCCTGAGTGCCCACCCCACCCCCCCACAAGGCGCCAGGGCCCCCAGACTGGCCAGCGAGCAGCAAATCTGGGAAGCGCACAGATGCACGTCAGGCCCTCATCTGCGGCTGCTGCTTGGCAGGTGGACGTGCCCCTGGTGCCTCTTTCCCTCCCTCAACCACACCCTCCTTCCTGGTGTCCTGGGCAGAAACAGACTGGCGGCAGGGAGTGGCTTTTCTGCTCCAGGCTTGTGGGCCCTGGTTCACGTGTGGGATGGGGGGTAGGTGCCCCCCCCCCCCCACTATACCTTTCCCCTCTAGGGAATGAAGAGCCCAGGATACCTCTAGTCAGTTAGGCCCATTGCCTGATGGAAAGGGCCTTGGGCAGGCACGCAGCTGGCCAGGGGTCGAGCTGGACCACAGGGATAACAAAGAGTCCGGAAATGAACCAGCCATAAGCCTCAGAAAGGCACAAGTGGATGCAAGGACCAGTGTATGGAGCAGAGCAGAGCAGAGCCAGCAGAAAGGAAAGCTGGGCCAGGGGGACAGCACAGGGGTTAAGGTGTTTCCCTGCACGCAGCCAACCCTGGTTTGATCCCTAGCACTGCACATACTCATCCGAGCACTGCTGGGAAGATACTCCTGAGCTCAAGCCCCTGAACACTGCCAGATGTGGCCACAAAACCTACCTATAAAGAAGAAAAAGGGGGGAAGAAGCCCTTAACTTCACCCTATGCCTTCTAAGTGCTTGTGTGTTTTTCAGTTTTTATTTGGGGGAGAACCTGCAGTTAGCCGTGCTCTAGACTGACTCCTGGTTCTGTGCTCAGGTATCACTCCTGGCAGGGCTTAGGAGACCATATGGGTAGCTGGGGACTGAAACTGGGCTGGCCACATACAAGGCAAATGCCCTACCCACTATACTCTCTCTCTGGTCCCAGAGCCCTTGCTTGTTTTATTACTATTTTAATAAGGGGGCAGTGTCAGGAATCAAACCCAGGGCCTCACACATGCTAGGCAAATGCTTTATTGCTGAGCCACATCCCGCAAACGGCCCTTGCCTGCTTGCCTTTACAGACCACTAGGTGCTCTGAACCCTGGTTTCAAGACAGCGTGGAGACCATGGAGAAAGAGCTTAGATAACAGGGGCTGGGCAGGTTAAAGGTATTTCACGCTTGGTACCGAAGAGGGACCAGACAACAGGGACTTGGGAAGAACTAACCCTCGTAAGCAGAAGCTACAAGGGCCTGACTCTCCAAGCTCTCCTCGCTTGCTTGCCTATTTCCACTCTGGAGAGAAAGTTCTCTCTTCAACATATGATTCTCCCTTTCTCTCCCCTCATATCTTTCTAAATAAGTTTCAATAAACTACCTTCAGCTTCAAGGGCCAGAGCAACAGTAGAGTGGGTAGGCACTCGGCTTGCACATGGCTGATCTGGGTTTGATCCCTGGCATCTCACATGGTTCTCTCCCAAGCACCACCAGGGGTGATTCCTGAGTGCAGAGCCAAGAGTAACCTCTGAGCATGGCCAGGTATGGCCCCCAACACCCCCCCCCCAAAAAAAAACCCATCCTGCTTCACCAAAAAAATAATAGGAACAGCAGCTACAAGGAAACCAAGCTTAAAGGAGAGGAAACGGAGGTCATTACCGGGAAACCTCAGGGTCAGAGGGCAAAGAAAAGAGAGGCGCGTCATCTGTGAGCGAGTGGGATTTCCGCCTGCAGGAACCTACATGTCCACATGCTGCCTCTCCCGCCTGCCTCTTCCTGTCCCTCCCAGAGCCCACGACACTCCTGGCTGCTGCCCAGGGCCTGCCAGCCTATTCCAGGCAGGAGCTGCCTCGCGGGGAGCTGTCTGCGGCTCAGGCGGGCCCTCCGCTCCCGGGACTGTGAGAGGCAGCAAGCAAGCGCCTCTGGCTGGCTCAGGAGCTTCCTGCCACCGGTCAGCTGGGGTGCCCTGTCCTCGGGGGGCTCCTTGCAGGGGACGATGAGAGGAGGGAGACTGGGAGAGGCTGGGGGAAAGGAGCGGCTCCTCTTCCAGCAGGAGTCTGTGCACAAACTGTGCTGTCCCCAGAATCTACCACGACACTGATGACACTCAGGTTCTGCGGATGGTCCAGGGCGCACCCTGTCTCTCGAGTCTCAGGGACCGCCACGCCGCAGGAGCTGAGCTCAGACACAGCCGCAAGGAGAAAATGTATCCAGGGCCCCGGCCAAAGAACTAGTACAGCAGGCAGGGTGCCTGCCTCGCATGAGGCTGACCTGGGTGCGATTCACGGCACCCCATATGGTCATCCAACCCCCATTAGGAGTGATTCCTGAGCGCAGAGCCAGGATTCATGCTTGAGCAGAACTGGGTGTGGCAAAAAAAAAAGTATCTAGGACCAGAGAGTACAGCAGGTAGGGTGCTTGCCTTGCATGAGACTGACTTGGGTTTGATCCCCGGCACCCCCTATAGTTCTGAGTCTGCCAGGTATAACTCCTGAGAAAAGAGGTGGGAATAAGCCCTGAGCACCACCGATAACCAACCAAACAAACAAAACAAAAACAAAAATGCATCCAAAAGGGGGTAGGACTTTGTTGTTGTTGTTGTTTTTTTTTTCTTTTTGGGTCACATCCGGCAATGCACAGGGGTCACTCCTGGCTCTGCACTCAGGAATTACTCCTGGCGGTGCTCGGGGGACCATACAGGGTGCTGGGAATTGAACCTGGGTCGGCCGCGTGCAAGGCAAACGCCCTACCTGCAGTGCTATTGCTCCAGTTCCGGGGAATCAAGGCTCAGCACAGCTGCTGGGCTGAGGGGGTCAGTATCCCATTCTTCGTGTTGCAAGACTCTGTTTGAGGTGCTCCCTGAAAACGTTCTTTAAACAATGGGGAAGCGCGACTGGAGAGACAGCACAGGGGCTAAGGGTCCTGCCGAGCACGGCCAAGCCTAGTTCAATCGCCGGATGTGCTTCCACGGAGCACCACCAGGAATGGTGACCCCTGAGCACAGGGCCAGAGTTCCCCGAGTACCACTTGGTGTGGCCCAAAACCAAACAAAGAAGAGAGAGTGAGAGAGATAGAGAGACAGAGACAGAGAAAGAGACAGAGAAGTTAAAAAAGGGAAAGGGAGGGAAGAGAAGGGCCACATGGAGGGCGGGACCCAAAGCTCCCGGAGAAAAAGAAAAAAACAGGTTCCAAAAAGAGCCGAGATCATCGGGAAGTCCCAGATGGGGTAGGTACCGCATCCCGCCTCCCCCAGATGGAACCCTGGTGACCAGAAGCCTCTACAACCATAGCTCGAGTATGCGGGAACTAGGACATTTCCTCAAAACCGCGCGGCCGCATAAGCCGCGCGGTTTTGAGGAAATATAGAGTGACATCTCTCTATATACAAAGTGATCAATGGGAAGTAAACCACCGAACGTTTCTCCCTGAAAATCAGAGTTAAGTTTGGAGCACGGCCACAGCCCCAGAAACACAAGGACTTAATGCAGAAACCAGCAGCTTGGAGCAGAAAAGTGAACGGACTATGCGTTAATCCAGGCCATCATGTCTGCCCGGAGGGGAAAGGGTGTTGCCCCATTCGCCCTCTCTTCTCTGGAAAGAAGGATGGCGGCCGCATGGGGGCCTTGTGGACAGCAGGTATGAGCCGGGGGTGTGGGGGCGACTAAAACCTCATGGGAAGGGGGGCGTTCCGGTCCGTCCTTCACGCCCTACCGAGGTCACCAGTGGCCCCCCACGAGCGGCTCTCCAGCACGGCCACAGCCCCAGAAGCACAAGGACTTAATGCAGAACCCAGCAGCTTGGAGCAGAAAATTGAACGGGCTATGCGTTAATCCAGGCCATCATGACTGTCCAGAGGGGAAAGAGTGTTGCCCCATTCGCCCTCTCCTCTCTGGAAAGAAAGATGGCGGCCGCATGGGAGCCTTGTGGACAGCAGGTATGAGCCGGGGGTATGGGGGCGACTAAAACCTCATGGGAAGGGGGGTGTTCCGGTCCGTCCTTCATGCCCTACCGAGGCCACCAGTTTCCCCCCATGAGCGGCTCTCCAGCACGACCACAGCCCCAGAAGCACAAGGACTTAATGCAGAACCCAGCAGCTTGGAGCAGAAAAGTGAATGGACTATGCGTTAATCCAGGCCATCATGTCTGCCCGGAGGGGAAAGGGTGTTGCTCCCTTCCGCCCTCCTCCCTCTGGAAAGAAAGATGGCGGCCACATGGGAGCCTTGTGGACAGCAGGTATGAGCCGGGGGTGTGGGGGCGACTAAAACCTCATGGGAAGGGGGGCGTTCCGGTCCGTCCTTCACGCCCTACCGAGGTCACCAGTGGCCCCCCACGAGCGGCTCTCCAGCACGGCCACAGCCCCAGAAGCACAAGGACTTAATGCAGAACCCAGCAGCTTGGAGCAGAAAAGTGAACGGACTATGCGTTAATCCAGGCCATCATGTCTTCCCGGAGGGGAAAGGGTGTTGCCCCATTCGCCCTCCTCCCTCTGGAAAGAAAGATGGCGGGCACATGGGAGCCTCGTGGACAGCAGGTATGAGCTGGGGGTGTGGGGGCGACTAAAACCTCATGGGAATGGGGGCGTTCCGGTCCGTCCTTCATGCCCTACCGAGGTCACCAGTTGCCCCCCACGAGCGGCTCTCCAGCACGGCCACAGCCCCAGAAGCACAAAGACTTAATGCAGAACCTGGCAGCTTGGAGCAGAAAAGTGAAAGGACTATGCATTAATCCAGGCCATCATGTCTGTCCGGAGGGAAAAGGGTGTTGCCCCATTCGCCCTTTCCTCCCTGGAAAGAAAGATGGCGGCCACATTGGAGCCTTGTGGACAGCAGGTATGAGCCGGGGGTGTGGGGGCGACAAAAACCTCATGGGAAGGGGGGCGTTTCGGTCCGCCCTTCACGCCCTACCGAGGCCACCAGTTGCCCCTCACAAGCGGCTTTCCAGCACGGCCACGACTCCAGAGCACAGAAACCAATTTCTGAACTATCTGACTTTCAGTAGAAATACTTCCAGGGTCAATAAGTAAAATAGCAGAAATCCAAAACCAACATTTAATTCTTGAACCCAGCTGTAGAAAGCAAATCACTTCACAATGCTTTTTCAGCATGTCTGATTTGGGGGGGGGTAAACTCTAAATAATAGTGGTGAATCTTTTAATGAAACAATGAATCTAAGCAAAGCAGACAGAGTGTTAACTAGAATTCATCTGCCTCACAGGGACTGGGAGGGGTGAGGAGTGGGGTCTTATTGGGGTTCTTCATGGTAAAAAAATAAGTAGTGGTAAAGGGAAATGTGTTTGATGTTTGCATGACTGAGACCTAAACCTGAAAGCTTTGTAACCTTTCCCACAGTGATTCAATAAATAAATAAATTAAAAAAAAAAAAAAGGGAAAGGGAAAAAGAAGAATGAATACTGCAAGCAATATTCATGTCTTATCGATATTATTTAGTTGCTGCTGACTTTTTCAAACTCAGATTTATTGATGCATTACTGCAAACAGTAAAATTCAAAACTGTTTGAGTTTTTTTTGGGGAGGGCCTTCACGCCCTGGTGGTACACAGAGGTTGTTCCTGGTGATGCAGGGGACCAGGTGGTACCAGCACAGGGGTGGGACGGGGGCAGTAGTACAGTGGGCAGGGCACTTGGTCTGCACATGGCTGACTCAGGTCTCCCTCATGCAAAGCACGTGCTCAGTCCACTAGGCTAGCTCGCCAGCCCTAAAACTTGTAATTGTTTTGTTTCGCTCTTGGGCCACAACCGGCTGGGCTCAGAGATCACTCCTGGTGGGCTCAGGGGAACGTATGTGGTACCAGGGATGGAACCCAGGGTCAGCCGTGGGCAAGGCAAGTATCTTACCCACTGTATTATCACTCTGGTCAGGAAATTCAGAATTTTTTAATGAAAAACATACATGTGTCTGAGATAGGCTTTCCTGGCCAGAAATTTCTGCTTTTTGACTTGCTGGATTCAGGTGGCCAGTCGCAAATTGTGACGGACTTCTACTCACTCACAGACGAAGCACCTCTACTCCCCCAGCATGGAAGCCAGTGCTTCTGGCTGAGACCGAGGAAAGTGTGCTGGAAGCTTTTCCCCATTAAAACTTACTTGCAGCTGCGGATCAATCTCGAATATGGTCTCTCCCCGCCGCATGTCCGTTATCAGCCAGGGGCCGCCGGCTCTGTGGACCGGAGAGCGGGGAGGGTGGTAACTGAGGAAAGGGTCTCCGCCCACCCCAGCTGGGGATGCAGTGGGGACTGTCCTGATGGGAACAGGGGGACCCGCCCGGGGTGGGGGGGAGGCTCCCACAGGTACTCACACGGGCACCGTGCGCAGCAGCTCCAGGATGCCCTGCCCGTTCCACTGCTGGGCGGCGTGCAGCTCCTCCGTGCAGACACCGACGATCTGGGTCAGGACAAGAAGCCCGTGGGCATTAGTGGCCTTTTGTCCTGCCCTCCTGGGTCCATCGCCTTTTTTTTTCTTTTCTTTTTGGGTCACACCCGGTGATGCTCAGGGGTTACTCCTGGCTCATGCTCTCAGGAATTACTCCTGGCAGTGCTTGGAGGACCATATGGGATGCTGGGAATCGAACCCGGGTCAGCTGTGTGCAAAGCAAATACTCTACCCACTATGCTATCACTCCACCCCCCTCCATCGCCTCTTAAGGACAGTTCTGGTGAGTGGACCTATGCTTGGGGTCAGGGGCTCAGGGGCTCAGGGGACAGTCTCCTTAGCGGGGAACAGTTGCCTGGCTGGGAGATGGATGGACGCAGATGGGGCTGGGAGGCCTGACCTCGGCCCTCAGTGATAGGGAAGGGATCCTCCCTCTGCCACAGCAAACTCAGACAGAGGGACAGGGAGCGGGGCCGCCGCGTCCGGCATCACGGGGAAGGTCTGAGATGCGGCATTCTGGCAGCTCATGCAGACACTCCGGTCCCTGCTGGACACTGACCGAGCTCTGACCCTCCGCCAGGCCCCGTCCTTCCCACCGGGTCCCGCAGGGCTGCCCCTGACTTCTCTGCCTCCCATAACTACCCCGGCCCTGCTGCCCTTCTTGGCAGGCTGGATCCCACTTGACGCCACCTGACAAATGGGCAGACAGGAGTAAACTGAGTCCCACGGCCCTCCCTGGGGGGTCCCCCCTAGTGCCCGGTGCCTCACCTGCAGGAAGGTGACGACCCCGAAGGGCGTCTGCACGGGCTGCATCTGCGGGTCCTCTGTCAGCAGCATGTGCTGGATCCTCGACTCGCTGTTGTCCAAGGGGCTGTGCCAGGACACGTGGTCCCCACTGCAGAAGGTGTTCTCTGTCGAGGAGACAGACGGGCCATCAGCATGCATCAGGGGCCAGAGCCACTCTCCCGGGAACCAGAAGCCCTCCCGGGGCAGGCCCCAGCGGGGATGGTGGGATGTGAGGCTGCGGTCCCTGAATCTCCTGTTCAAGGGAACAGCCCCGACTCTGCTCTGCCTCTCAGCACCTCATGGAGGGCATGGCAGAGAGGGCAGCTAGGGGTACCAATGCCAGCAAAGTGAAAAGCGCTGGACCGAGGCCCTGCCAGGCTCAAATCCGCAGGGGAAGCACCGTGGAGAAGGCAGCTCAGTTCGGAGATTCTGTTCCTGAAAGCAGACACCCAACCTCAGCAGCCTTAGACCTATCTACCACCGGTTTCCAAAAAGAGGCAACAATGTGGGGTCCCACCTGCCTTGAGCGGTGGGAGTCTCGTTTGGAGCACACCCTTGGCAGAGGGTGCAGTGGGCAGAAATCACTCCTTTGTGTCCCCTTCCCCCAAACACACACACACATCAGGGTATCCTCCTGGCTCTATGCCCAGGGTGCGGTTTGGGGGGCCACGTGGGATTGAACCTGGGTCGGCCATGTGCAAAGCAAGCGCCCTCCCTGCTGTACTGTGTGCTCGACCGCACAAGTTGCACGAACATCTTGGAAGCGATTCTGCATCAGCACACAGGGAGACATCTGCCTTTCAAACGGGTGCTGCAGACCCTTGCCTCACTTTCATGACCCGGGAAGTTCACAGCTGAGGTCTTTTCCCTTTCTATCAATTTTTAAGGTAATGTAAAACACACACACACACACACACACACACACACACACACTTACACACACTCCGAAGGCAGAAGGAAGATGCCTCTTTTCGGAGACATGGGCTAATAAGCAAGGTCAGAGGCTGCAGAGCTCAGCAGGCAAGAGCACGTGCAAAGCATCATGGTCTCCTGAGCACTGAAGCGCGAGTGGCCCCCAAACCAGAGTGGGGTGGAGAGAGAGAGAATAATTTCATTTACAATAGAGTTTTAAAAAAACAAATCAAGACAAAAATAGAAGAACACAATACTGAGGAATGAACTTTGCACAAGAAATGTAAGACTTTGCACCGGGTGGGACACAGTACGGGGCAGGAGCGGGCTGGCTGGCTGTGATCCTGGCAGTGTGGGGTCATGGCCTCGGGCTCCACTGCGGAGGCTAAAAAAACCAAAATCAACACAACTGTGTACTCTGAAAAATGATACCGTGATGAGGGAAATTAAGATAAGTCACTGGAGATGTGTCTGGGGGTGGCCCGCGGTGTGGCATCTCATGTTTTGCAACCAAGAGGCCCCTGGTTTCAATTCCCGGCACCAAAACACACACACACACACACACACACACACACACACACACACAAACCAACAAAAGAGACTACAGCGGATTTACAGAAACTAAAAGATGTCACTGAAGGATGGCAGAGTTTAAAAATGGCAAAAGTTGGGGCTGGAGAGAGGACAGGGTGAAGGTGCTTGTGTGCAGGCAGTTCATTTCCGGACATGCATGTGGCCCCCAGTACCACTCCTAAGCACAGAGCCAGGCGTAGCCCCGAGCACCACTGGGAATGGCCCCCCGAACAAAAAATGGGGCCAAAGTACCCAAAATTCAACGAAAAGGGCAAGGGATTCTGAAGAGCCAAAGCAATGCTCATCAAAGTTGGAAGATTTCATTTCCTCCGTTTAAACTCTCTCTCCACAGCTGCCCAGACAGTGTGGTTCTGTCCTAAGGACAAACATATGATCAATGTAACCAAGTCTCGACTCCAGAAATAAACCATCACATTTATGGTCAATTAACTTCTGACAAGAGCACAGAGACAATTCCCTGGAGGAAAGAAAAGTCTTTCAGCAAATGGTTCTAGAACATCTGGAATGCAAATATGAAATAATCAATATGGATGCCTTCCTTACGTCACAAACAAAAATTAATCCAAAATGCATCACAGGTCTAAGGGTTTTACAGTCAAGACTATTGCATTCATAGAAGCAGCAAAGGAGAAAAACTTCTGAACTTGGTTGAAGCAACGGTTTCCAAGCGAGGCACGAAAAACCAGAGGCACCATCGACTTATGGTCAGACTACATGGAAATGGACAACCTGTGAGTGGCCAAAGGGTTTGCAGAGACAGTACGGTGGGCAGGGGACTGACCTTGCACACGGCTGACCCGTGTTAGATCCCTGGCACCTCACATGGTCCCCTAAGCCCCACCAGGAGTGATCCTGAGCACAGAGCAAGGAGTAAGCCCTGAGCTCTTCTGGGTCTGGCCCCCAAGCAAAACAAGCAAAAAGTAATATTACATTGTAAAGAAATATTACAATGAGGTCCTCATGTAACCTACAGCACGAAATACTGTAAAGTGGGGTTTCGGGAAGAGCACAAGTGCATGCAGGTGGCAGGTCACGTGCCCACTGCTTGCGTCCGATCTGAGACCAATCCCTGATGCCTAATGCCCTCGGCCCCCAGCACTGCCAGGTGTGGCCCCTGTAAGAGAAGAGACAGACTCTGCGTGTTACTGAACTAAATAAGGTGAACATGGAAAACACTTGCTCACAATTAGGCAGAACAGTCTGACAACTGAACAATAAATCTAACAAGTGTAAGAAACTCCGTGAAAACAAAATGTTATGAATTTCTGGGGGTGCTCAGAGCTCACTCCTAGCTGAGCTCGGCGGGAATCACAGCCAGGTCGGGCACCCGCAAGGCAAGCACCCTACCTGCAGTGCTCGCGCCCCTTGCCCGCCTTCTAGGCCCCAGATCTTCTCTTCACCAGAAAGCTGAAGAGGAACATGGCTTGCAGCTTACAGCAAGCGCCGGTAGGTGGCATCATTGCTCTGGGTTTAAGGCAGGGCTGGGCGGGTTCACTCCAGTGTCCCACTAGAGGTCAGCTTTGTACCCCCAACATGGCAAGTGCTTAGGCTACACATGGGAGGGGGGAGGGGTTGGGGGGCCCAGGCGGGAAGGTCTGGAGCTGTCACCTGTTATTGACCAGAAGTGACTGTGATTTGAAATAAAGGCATAAGCACACATTTTCCGTGAACTAAAATGGACTGAAAGGTCCTTCGAATGGACTTACTCGGGGCAGGGGCTCCTTTCAGGCAGCGGGGCGGGGAGAGGCTGGGGCGTGAAGGGAGACACCCAGTCGCGCCCCAGGACCCATCCACCCACCCGGAGCGTGTGGTCACGATTTGGCAGAAGGCACTCGTGAGTCGAGGCGGGCGGGGTGGGGGGTGGTGGGACGCCCCTGTTCCCGGGCTCTGGCGGCAGCCAGCCAGAGGCCAGCCTCTCCTCCGCGGCCTGCCTGGCGGGAGGGGGGGGGGGGAACTGGACGTCGGAGCCCGGCTGGGGCCAAGAAACGGTTTTTCTTAACAATGAAAGCGCCCTGGTCACAGTTTTCAAGCCTGGGACAAAGCCACAAAGGGCTCATTCTTGAGTCGGGTCTGGTCTTTATGCCCGGGATGCTCAGCCCATTCTGCGCAGAGCCACTTGCGGGCTCAGGCCCAGGCCCCGGGGCCCACCCCAGGAAGCCCTCGGCCCCTTCCAAGAGGTTTTCAAATGCTAATGAGGCTCCACACAGGCCCAGCTGTTTGGTCCAGAGGCTGAAGGGCTCCCTGCCAGCCTCTGCTTCCTTTCTCTGGCTCACCACAAGTATCCTCACCACAAGAAATCAGGATGCAAATCCCTGGGACCTCAGCCCAGCTCCTCATCTCCTACCCCAGGTAAGGCATGGACACCCCCTCTCCACAGTCTTTCCTCCTCCTCTAAGCCTGACCTCAGGTACCAGAGAAACCACCTTCCATGCTGCCCTATTGGGCACATGGACCAGAGGGGAAGTGCCACTCCAGAGTGGCCGAAAGATGCTCGCTACAGTCTCACCCTTCCTATCACTGCCTGATGAACAAATGTCTCCTTGCAAGGTGTGTGTGTGTGTGTGTGTGTGTGTGTGTGTGTGTGTGGTGGGGAGGGGGAAGAACACACCTAGCAGTGCTCAGGACTTAGTCCTTGGGCTCTCCACTCAGGGATCACTCCTGGAGGGTGTGGGAGACCATCTGGGATGCCGGGGATGGAACATGGGTTGGGGGCAAGCACCCCGCCCGCTCTGCCATCGCTCTGGCCCTAGCAAGAACTCCTGAAGGTCGGGCAGCGGCACAGCTGCCTGAGTGGCCTCTCCAGCGGGCTGTCCCCGGCCCTGCCCCGCTTCCCAAACACAGGTTTAGTCTTGGTGGTTTGAAGTTGCTATAACTGAAATCAGCGAAATCGAGGGAAATATGGGTCGTGGAAGAAAACGGCTATTGTTTGCTGATTCACTGGCGCTGCCTCCGAGGAATGAGAAAATGAAGCCATTCTTGGAGAGTTCTTCATTGTCCCAACTCAGCAGAAAAACTCTATTCTGCGGGGCAGTCCCACGGCCGGGACAGAGAGCCAATGTGGCCCCCCCCCCTCCGCCCCCACCAGAGGGCAGAATTGGCACGCCTGGTCCAGAGGACAAGAAGAGCTGCTGCAGGCTGGGGCAGCGGGTTCTGCACAAGCACACCTGCATGTGGTTCCTCTGAACACGACCCGGAGTGGCCCCGCTCCTTCCCCCTCCAAGAAGGGGGCAGCATCGGAGCCCAAGACCCTGGGGAGCCCCCTGACACAAACGGCAGAGGCAGAAGAGGCCACGGGAGAGGCTGGCAGCAGGGGTGTCTGCGACATGCCCAGGTCCAGCTCAGGGTGTCTGGGGATGCTCCAGAAGAGTGTGGGGGCCCACGCAGTACCCAGGAAGGCACCCAGGGCTTCTAGGGCAAAGCCTGCACCCCAGTTTGTTTTGGCATCTCCCCAGCCCAGTCTGCCAGAATCCAGTCGGGAGGGGGGGGGGCGGAGAGAGAGTTTGGCGGGCAGGGCGCTTGCCTCGCCGTGGCTGACATCGACCCCCAGCTCCCAGAGAGCCCCCTGTGCCTGCCGAGAGTGACCCCTGAGACTGCTGGGTGCAGCCCTGAATCCAGAACCAAAATAAGTAAGTTAAAAAGGGTAGAGAAAGAAATCGTTTTACTTCGAAAGAGGGAGAAGGAGCCACCGAAAAAGGAGATTCCGTGGGGTGGGGTGGCGGCTCCGGGACAGGCATCTCACCGTGGCTTAGGGCCCCGTGTCCCCTGGGGTCCTCCTATGGGGTCCCTACAACACAGAGTGCTGGCAGGGAACGGCCAACCAAGCTGTGCCCCGTCCCTGGCGTGTCCTAGGAATACTGCCACACACACAGGAGAAGCTGGTGACGAAGCTGAATGGGGCCATGCTGTGGCAGCAGCTGCTGGCTCCGCCACGAGACACACGTCTGTGAGGGCAGAAGCACCAGCCTGCACAGCCCCCTGACTCAGGACGCCTGCTCGGGTGACAATGTGGGCCTGAGTTCGAGTCCTGCAGCTCAGAGCTAGCAGTGCGCCTGCTGGACAGGTCAGCCCATCCTCCTTCCTGAAGCCCAGGGCTGCCTCGTTGTTCTACGCTAAGGGCAGGGGTCTGGGGGGGGGGGGCGGGGGGGGCAGGGAGGTCAGCACTGAGTCTAACTGGCTCTTAGATCTTTCCAGGAAAGAAGAGCCACTGAGGAGAGCCCGCTGTCACGACCACAGTACGCATTTCAAGAACCCTTAACACCCCCAGGAGATGCATTTTGGGGCGACCTGGGCACTGTGCAGAGGACATGACCTTCATTGTGCTGGCACTCTAAGACGCTGGGTCTCTCCTCGCCACCCCCAAAGAAAGGACAACAGGGGCTGGAGCGTTAGGACAGTGGGGAGGGCGCTGGTCTTGCACGCAGCTGACCCAGGTTCAATTCCAGCACCATATGGTCCCCTGAGCACCGGAGTAATTCTTTTTTTTTTTGCTTTTTGGGTCACACCCAGCGATGCACATGGGTTACTCCTGGCTCTGCACTCAGGAGTTACTCCTGGTGGTGCTCGGGGGACCATATGGGATGCTGGGAATCGAACCCAGATCAGCTGCGTGCAAGGCAAACGCCCTACCCGCTGTGCTATCCAGCCCCACCAGAGTAATTCTGGAGTGCAGAGCCAGGAGTAAGCCCTGGCTTACTTACAAAACAAACGGAAGCAGTGCCTCTGTGCACTGCGAACACCAGGCACCCTCCTTTTCCTTAACAACACCCCCCTTCCTTGCGGGGATGAGAGAAAGCAGGGCACAGCTGCCTGCCTGGCCCCTCTCCTGGCTCCTGGCTCTGGGAGTGCCCAGATGTGTAGGAGCAGTGAAGCAAAAGTGTGGAGAGCGATGGTGTGGTGTGTACCCATCACTCAGGAGCAATCCCCAAACCCTAAAATGCCCGAGACTCCCGAGCACTGCAGGGAGGCTGAGTCCCGGATCCTCTGGCGTGTAGAGGCTTCAGCTGCTTCCATACTGCAGGCCTCGGCACCCCGCTTCCGCTTCTACGAACTCTGGGGACCAGCGGCCTGGGGACAAGGAAATCCTAAGGTCCGGCTGGGATGGAGCTGGTGGGAGAATGCTTCCTTTGCACGTATGTGTAAGGCCCAGGACTCAATCCCAGGCACAGAAATACCAAATAACAGGCCGGAGGAATAGTACGCAGGTGGAGCATGCTGCTGACCTGGGTTCGATCCCAGCATCCCATATGATCTCCTGAGTACCGCCAGGAGTAATTCCTGAGTGCAGAGCCAAAAGTAACCACTGAGCAATGCCAGGTGTGGCCCCAAAACAAAACAAAAACAAAACTACCAAAGAAATAGACTCACATATACACACACAAATTAGACTCCTTCAAGGAATGGTGCAGACAAAAGGCCCACTTTAAGAAAAAAAAAAAAACACAACAGAGCCAGGAGCTGCTCGGGGGGCTGGAGTGCAGCTTTGTATGTGGGAGCCCCTGATTCCTTCCTCTGTACCAGTCTCCTGAGCATCACAGGAAGTGGTGATGCACCATCTCCCCCAGAGCTGCCCTGGTGGCTACTCCTAGTAGTCACCTACTTTGGCGGTAGCCACCAAAGCACTGCAGGAAGAGACCCCCCCCCCCACACACACACACAAACCCCCCCTCCCTACAAGAAACAACAACCCAAACAATCCAGAGAGATAGCACAGCAGGTAGGGCACTTGGCTTGCAGGAAGCTGACCTGAGTTCCAGCCCCAGCACCCCATCTAGTCCCCTGAGCACCACCAGGCAGAGTCCATTAAGCAAAGAGCCAGGAATAAGCCCTGAGCACAGGTGGGTGTGGCCCCCCGCAAAACAAAACAGAAACCCCACCAACCCAAATCTGGGAAGAGAGGTGGGTTCATGCGGGACAGATTACCCAAAGGGTGGGTAATGGCTGGAAGGCAGCGGCTGGCTGGCTGGCTGGGATGGATGGTGGCCGCCTGTCAAGAGTTCGCCCAGCCTGGGTGAGTGGTGGGAAGCATGAAGCAATCCAGCCACCCACCGTGCGCCTCTGGAAAGTTCTGAGCGCAGAACGACCACTGGTGAGCAACTTCCGCCTGAGACCGCATCTGGCCTCACACCGCTGCAGGGCGCGCGCCCTGACAGGACCAACGGCAAGAGGGGGCATGTCTGTGCTTAGAGAACTGGGAGGAAACGGAAAGGGGTGTTGGTCCTTCTCGGGTTCGCCAGAACCAGAGGAACTGCCACCGAGGAGAAGGCCAGTCAGAGAGGATGCAAAACGGTTTCCCTCACATCTTCTCCAAAAGGACCTCTGGGTCCTTGGCTGCCTCCCACTCAGTTCCAGTCAAGGTGCTCCAGGCACACAGGGAGATGGACACAGAGAAGTCTGGTCTCGGGACACTGCTGGGGGTGGGGGGGAAGGGAAGCACGGGGAGGAGCCCACGCTTGGAAGCCTGTTCCTCACTTGACTCAGGGGCGTAGGTTCCAGAGAAATGAGACCAAGTCGCACCCCCTGCCCCCATGCCCCCAAAATACAAAAAACCTGTTACTAGGGTTTCTGTCAAAGAGGAGAAAAATATACCCAGCATTTGGCTTCAATAATTATTACATCACGGGCAATCCTGAATCATCTATAATCACCACCCTCCCTTTTCCTGCAGGATCTTTTTTTTTTTTAATTTTTATTAGTGAAACACCCTGAAGTACAGTTGTAGACTTATAAACTTTTTTGTTTTTTTGCTTTCTGGGTCACACCTGGCGATGCACAGGGGTTACTCCTAGTTCATGCACTTAGGAATCACTCCTGGCGGTACTCAGGGGACCATATGGGATGCTGAGAATCGAACCCAGGTTAGCCACATGCAAGGCAAACACCCTACTCGCTGTACTATCACTCCAGCCCCCAGACTTACAAACTTTTGTGCTTGGGTTTCAGTTGCACATTTTGAAGCAAATCTCAGGCATCATTGTTTCACCCATGAATGTTTCACACTGAGCTCTAAATACTAACTTTTTCTTTCTTTTGCTTTCTGGGCCACACTCGGGGCTTACTCCTGGCTCTGCACTCAGAGATCACTCCTGGAAGGGGGCTCACAGCTGCACATAGGGCAAGCACCTTAACCTCTGTATAATCTCCACAGTTTTGTAAATAAGATTTTTTTTTAGAAAAATAGTGCAATTATTATCCCCACACTTAAAACGTTTGACAGTAGTTAAATTTTATCAACTACTAACACCACTGCTCAAATTTACTTTCCAAACAAGAATCACACAGTTTATTTAGCTGATTTTTTTGGTTATTGTTTTTGTTTTTATGGACCACAGTCAGTGATGTTTAAGGGATCACTCCTGATGGCACTCAGGGGATCACATGGAATGCTGGGGATCAAACCCAGGTCAGCTGCATACAAGGCAAGCACCCTACCTGCTATACTATCACCCTGGCCCTGGGCTGATCTTTCTTTAGGGGTGGGATTTGGGCTGTACCCTCTGTCCTGAGGGCAATTCCCAGCTGTGTGATGCTGAGTTGCTCTTGGTGGTGCTCAGGGGAACATGTGATGGCAGGGACCTTGTGTGTGTGTGTGTGGGGGGGGGGGGGGTTGGCTGCAAGCACGCAAGCATATCAACTATATTCTCTCTCTAGCCCTGATTTTTTTTTTTTAATTTTTGGGCCATAACCGGCAATGCTCAGGTGTTCCTCCTAGCTCTGTGCTCAAGAATTACTTCTGGGGAGCTCAGGGGACCATGTGGGGTACTGGGGATCGAACCCTGGTTGGCTGTGTGCAAGGTAACGTTAACATTTTTTTAAATGTAGGGGGTCATATCGAAAAATGCTCAGGGCTTATTTCTGGCTGTGCACTCAGGAATTGCTCCTGGCAGTGCTCGGGGGACATGTGGGATGCCAGAATGGAACCTGTCCTGACTAGTGCAAGGCAAATGCCCTCCCCACTGTACTATCTCTCTGCTCCCTATTTTTAACATCTTTTAAAACTTTAGGGACTTCTTCCTCTTCTTTTTTCCCCCTTGCAATTTATTTGTTGAAAGAATGAGGCTGCTTGTCTAGTAGAATTTCCCAGCCTGGTATCTTGTCGATTGCATCTGCAAGCCCGATTAATGTGTTCCTCTGTCTCTTGGCCTTTCCGGTGACAATCAGAGATTAGAGAATCACATTGTGGTACATTTGTAGCCACTGATGACAACTGTCTAGAGCCAGGATTTCATTAGGAGGTTCCAGAAACTGTTTTTTCTATTTTTTATTATTTCCAGCTTTTACTTTTTTTTTTTTGGCTAGAAATATTTGCTAAAGATACCCCCTACGTTAAACATAAAAGGCAGCTTAACTGTATTCTTTCATTTGCCGATTTTCAGATTTGGCTTAACAATTCTTACTGACCTATAAGTGGTAGTAAAGGTCTTGTTTTTTATTTATGTCTTGGGCTACATCTAGCAGGGCTCAGGGGCTATTCCTAATTGTGTTCGGGGGTCACTCCTGGAGTATTTTGGGGACCAAATGCTGCCAGAAATTGAACGTGGGGTTCCTTCACGCAAAACACATGCTCACCCCTTTGACAAGGCCTCACAATCTTTAGCAGCCTGGTATAAAGAGACGGTAGGTTTGGGGCAAGGGTGGAGACTCAAAGGGCTGCAGCTCATGGAAAGCATATGAGACTCCTTTGGTCCCCAGTCCCACATGGTCTTCTGAGCACCACTGGGAATAGTCCCACAGCACCAGAAGGCACAGCCCCAGAACAAAACAAAATAAAAAACATACTAGAGAAAAAACATTTCATGTACATCCTGATAAAACCATTTCATGTACATCCAGTTAAATTTTTTTTTAATTCTTTTACTTCTTATTGTGTTTTTCTTTCTTTTGTTTTGGGGGCCATATCCAGGTGTGCTCAGGAATCACTCCTGGCAAGCTCAGGGGAGGGACCACATGGGACGACGGGGTTTGAATCTGCGTTGGCCGCAAGCAAGGCAAACGTCTAATTCGCTGTACTACCCCTCTGGCCCCACCAGTTAAAATTTGAAAAAATTTGAAAAACTATTCTTGTTTAATTTTGTGTTTTTTTTCTTTCCTTTTTCATTCTTTTGCTTTTTGGGCCAAGTCTCACGATGGAGACGTTACTGGGCCCATTTGAGCAAATCGATGAACAACGGGAGGACACTGCTACAGTGCAGTGCAGTGCTTTTGGGGCCATAGCCAGCAGTGCTCAGGGATTACTCCAGGTGGTATTTGGGAGAACATGCAGTGTGGAGTCTTGGCTCTGCACGCAGGATTAATTCCCGGGGCCAGCGAGAGTACAGGGCACGGAGTGGTGGAGGGCATTTGCCTCCCTGGCATCCCATATGGTCCCTGAGAACCACCAGGAGTAATTCCTGAGTGCAGAGCCAGGAGTAAGCCTTGAGCATTTCTGGGTGTGCCCCTCCCTCCCAAAAAGGAATTAACTGCTGGTGTGCTTGGGAGGCCCTATGGGTTGCCAGGGATCAAATCCAGGTTGCCACACGCAAGGCAAGTGCCCTGCCCACTAACTATCTCTCCGGCCTCTGTGTTATATTTTTCGAGGAAGTGCTGTCCTGCTCTTCACAGTGGCTACGTACCTCCCAGTAATGCACACGGGCGCCGATTTCTCCACATCTGTGTGTGTGTTCACAGTAGCCCTCATAATGGTTCTGAGGCCAAAAGCAGATGATTTGGAGTTCATTAAAAGAGAAATTGTTCCTAGGAGGCTTGACTGAGTCCGGAGACAACCCTTAAAAGGACAAGAGTGCGCGCGCGCGCGCACACACACACACACACACACACACCAGACACAGCGCTTCTGGCATTAGAGAAGCATTTCGTGCGTGTATGGTGCCAAGGATTCAAAGCCCAGAACCTCAACACATGCCAGGCATGTGCTCTACCACTGAGCCACAGCCCCGGCCCAGGAGCAAGCTGCCCTGAGCTCTGCAGCCACAAGAGAAGGAATTCTGTCATCAACCTGAGGAAATCTGGAAACAGGGGCCAGGGCGATAGTACTGTGGGGAGGGTGTTGCCTTGCATGCGACCGACCTGAGTTTGATGCCTGGTATTCTGTATGGTCCCCTGAGCCATTCCAGAAGTAATTCCCGAGTGCAGGGCTGGGAGGAGCCCCTGGGCACTGCCAGGTGTGGCCCCCAACCAAAACCAAAGTAATAAAATTAATCAATTAAATTGGAAAATAGGTTCTTCCCCAGCAGGGTTCTAAGGAGGAAAGCACTGGCTGGGGGGTCAGGCCAGAGGGCAGGGGCACGAGGATTGAACTCTGGCCTCAGAAGGCCCCACAAGCACAGCCAATGGAGCCCTGGAGGTCCCTGAACACTGGGGGTGGCCCTGGTAGTCCCCAGTCCCATAGGCCCTGGGCAGCTCCGGGTCCTTGGGTCCTCCCTACACAGAACCAACGATCAGGCCCAGTTGGGGGATCAAACTGGGTCTGGTCATGTATGTGCCAGGCAAGTGCCTTACCCTGTGTGCTGTCTCTCCCGTGCCCCACTTTGTTTTCTTGGAGTGGGGGGGCTTGGGGCCACACCCATTGCTGCTCAGGGGCTACTCCTGGCCCTGGGGACCATAGAGCACTGTGGACGGAACTGGGCACATGCAAGGCAAACACCTTAACCCCCAGAGTATCCCTTGTGCCCCTCAAATGCTTTTTTTTGCTTTTTTTGCTTTTTGGGTCATACCCGGCGATGCACAGGTGTTACTCCTGGCTTTGCACTCAGGAATTACTCCTGGCAGTGCTCGGGGAACCATTTGGGATGCCAGGAATCGAACCCGGGTCAGCTGTGTGCAAGGCAAACCGCCCAACATGCTATGCTATCACTCCAGCCTCCTCAAATACTTTGAAAACACCAGAGCAGGTGATAGTTGATCAACTGCCCTCATACCAAACTCATACATCCACCTCATACCAAACTTTTTCCCCAAATAAAACATTTCCCGCCTTTTGCTTCTCTGACCTGTGCCCTAACCTCCCAGACCTTGTTCTGAGTGCTTTTCCCAGTCTGAAGGCCACCCTTCTCCCACACGCTTTGAGCTGTCACTGTCCAAAGGACAGTGGGTGCCCAGGAGGGGCAGTGGGATCAGAGATGGGACAAGAAGCAGGCAGACTTCTGAGTACGTGTTACTGACAAGCCTCTGGCTGTCTGTGGGCTGCCCGTGGACGCCCAGAGCTCCGTGCCCATCAGATGTGGGACCGGGAGGAGGGAAACCAATTTTGGTGATCTGGATATAAAAAGAGACAGCAACATATTCTGAGTAATAACGTTTTAGAATGTGGGCCAGACTCCTTGCCAGGATATTTCTTCTGCTTGGAGGAGAGCAGGGTGGGAACCCGCGAGGCCTGGAGTCTGCTGAGCCTCCAAACTTCCTCCCCGCTGGGACAGAGCCAGCCCGGGAGTCACGGACTCTCGTGACCCACATCGTAGGCCGGAGAGGCTCCATCGGGCGTCCTCCTGGCGGGGCTTCCAACTCCGAGCGAGACCACAGCGGCAGTTGCGGCCACCCTGTCTCTGAGATCATGTCCACGGAGGCCGGCTGGGCACACGTGCCAAGCTGCTGAATGGGCTGGCCTTATGGCCCACTAATCCCACTTTCCAATCAACTCTAGGCCAACTAAAAACTGCAGGGATGTATATATACAGATGCTCCTTCCCTATGTGTAAGAGAGAGGGGGGGAGAGAGAGAAAGAGAGAGAGAGAGAGAGAGAGTGTGTGTGTGGTGGGTGTTGGGCCAGACTGGGCTTACTTCTGATTCCACATTTGGGGATCATTTCCGGTGAGGTCTGGGGGGCCATATGGAGTGCTGGGAACTGAACCTGGCTTGGCCACGTATAAGGCAAGTGCCCTGCCTGCTGTACTGTCTCTCCAGGCCCCAGAGGTTCTATGTTTTTATTTTATTTATTTATTTATTTTTAAATTTTTATTAGTGAAACACCATGAGGTACAGTTGTAGACTTAACAAATTTTTGTGCTTGGGTTTCAGTTATACAATGATCGGGTACCCGTCCCTCCACCAATGCCCATTCTCCACCACCACTGAACCCATTATCCCACCCCCCCTGCCCCCCATCTCACCCTGTCTCTGTGGAAGGGCATCCCCTTTTGTTCTCTCTCTCCTTTTGGGTCCTGTGGTTTTCAAAAGAGGCATTAAGTGGCAATCATGTTCGGTCCATAGTCTACTTTCAGCATGCTTCTCCCATCCTGGGAGGATCCTCCCAACACCCTTTATTTGGTGCTCCCTTCTCTATCTCTGCCTTTTCCCTTAGCATATGCAGCTGGCCTCCAAGCCATGGAGTAAACCTCCTGGTATCTATCTTGGCTATTTTTGGATGTTAGTCTCCTATTTTGTTACTTTATGTTACCCAGATGAATGCAATCTTTCTATGTCTGTCCCTTTCTTTCTGACTCATTTCGCTTAGCATGATACTTTCCACGTAGTACCACTTGTATGTGTTTTTATTTTTTATATTTTTGTGGTGCCAGGGACTGAATTTAAGGCCTCCCTCATGCAAAGTAAATACTCTGCCACTGCGCTAGCTCCCTGACACATACAGATGCTTCTTGTTTGTTTGTTTTGGGGGTTTTGTTTTCGGACCACACCTGGCAGTGCTCAGGAGTTACTCCTGGCTCTGCATTAAAGAATCACCCCTGGGGGCCGGAGCGACAGTATAGGGGGTAGGGTATTTGCCTTGCACACAGCCTGCCCTTCCCAGGTTCAATCCCTGGCATCCCATATGGTCCCCTGAACACCACTAGGAGAAATTTCTGAGTGCAGAGTCAGGAGTAACCCCTAAGCATTTCCAGGCATGACCGTCCCCCCCCCCCAAAAAAAATGCCTGCTACAGAGGCAGGCGGGGGATGGGGAGTGGGGTGGGAGGGAAAATGGGGACATCGGTGGTGGGAAATGTACACTGGTGAAGGGAAGGGTGTTGGAACATTATATAACTGAAACCAATGATGAACAACCTTGTAACAATGTATCTCACTATTATTCAATAAAAAAATTTTTAAAAAGAAAGAAAAAAAGAAAAACTTCCCAGGTATGGCTGTGTTCCACAAAATCTTATTTACAAAAGCAACAGACCAACAGGCTACCTTTGTCAATCTCTGCCTGCTCTTTGAGTTTAAGTTTCCTGAAAAATACCCAGATTCAGGGTTGAAGATAGTACAGTGGGCAAGGGAGCTTGCGTTGCATGCGGCCACCGGGGTTCAATTCCGGCACCCCATATGGTTCCCTGAGCCTGTCAGAAGTGATTCCCCGAGCACACAGCCAGGAGTAAGCCCTGAGCACCACTGGGGGTGACCCCAAAACAAAACAAAAACAGCCAGATTTAGGGCTGGAGAGGTAGTACAAGGTTTAAGGTGTCTGTCCTCCAGCACCCAAGAGGTGAGCACAGAGCTGGGAGTAGCCCTGAGCACTGCAGGGTGTGGCCCAAGACCCCCCCAACCCTACACATCCCCCCACCAGACTTAGATATTGGCTTTATTACAATTCACATGTAAGCAATTTAAATTTGAAGACCTAAGCTCATTTCTGAGGGGCTAACCAGTTTTTCTTCAATGCAGTTGGAATACGATCTTTTAACTATTAAATCTAAAGTCTTGGAAATGTGCAGGGAAATCAGATATAGTTGGTCAGTATTACTAACAGATGAAAGGGAAAATATTTTACAGATCCACTGCCACCAGAAAAGAGGATAAATTAGGCTGAGGGAAGAAAACGTCAGGAAAATCAAGAGGAGCACAAGGAAGAAAAATGACATTAATATAACCAGGCAGCGCCATTTGGCTTCAGTTAAGGGCTGGGGCGAGGGGTTTGGCCAAACTAGGAGACAAGAGAGCCAGGGCTTCTTGGGGGTGATGTTGGCGTCTCTTGTCAGGCATAGACATGAGGATACACACACGGTGTGGGCAGCTCAGGAGACGTAGAAAAGTGGCCCAGCGAGGTCCGGGCTGGGAGCGGGAGAGATTCCTTCGCCTCTCAGACCTTACCTTGCCTTGCTTCCATGAATCTGAGGCAGAGGGCACGCGGGGTTGTGGGCCCAGGTGTGGCGGGCAGAGCACCGGGTATAGGGGACCCATAACACGCAGGAAGATCTGAGTTCAAAGCCTCAGGGATTAGAATGGGGAGGTGAGAAGAACACTAATTTTTTATTTTATTTATTTATTTATTTTGCTTTTTGGGCCACACCCAGCAATGCACAGGGGTTACTCCTGGCTCTGCACTCGGGAATTACTCCTGGCGGTGCTCAGGGGACCATATGGGATGCTGGGAATCGAACCCGGGTCGGCCATGTGCAAGGCAAACGCCCTACCCGCTGTGCTATTGCTCCAACCTAATTTTTGAGGATGGAGCTGCACAGGCTGCAGCCAGCACGGCCCCTGGGCGTCTGGGGAAGGGTCACTCTCACAATTCTGGCAGGAAGTCTAGAACACCTCAAATCCAAGCACTTGCTGACTTAGGGAAAGGAGGAAACGTTTTCCCATCCCTAAACCGTTCATGTCACTGCCCTTCTGAGACTGCCTCTGCCTGGAATCCCACCCAGACGCTGTCCGACTCGAGCGTCAGGGCAAGGCCAGCACTGTCAGGGTGCCGAGCCTCGTCCCCCCACCCCCGCCCTGAGCCCTTGCTCCCCTACCCTCCCTCACATTCCTCCAGACTCAGCTCCTCGAGTTCCTCCTCCTCAGCCAAAAATCCATTTCTCGGCCCCCTTCCTTCCAGCCCTGGTCTGAGCCCGCCTTGTCGAGGGAGGCCACCCGCTTCTTCTGGAGCCAACAAGCCTGCCTCTGGGACCGGGTATTTGGTCTAAAACATTCACTGGATTGAGTGTTCAGTGTCTCGCTCACTGCCTACCTGCGGGGGTCCTGTCTGTCCTTCCACAGGGCTGACACGCATCCGACAGGATCCCTGGCATGTCATACACACTGAAACTGAACAAACAACGGGTGGGAAAAACCACTCCCACTCCCCCAAGTCAGCTCTGCATTGAGAACGGATTCTTGGAGGGGCTGGAGAAATAGCACAGCAGGCAGTGTGCTTGCTCTGCACACGGCTACCTGGGTTCGATCTCCAGCATCGCTTATGGTCCTCTGAACCTCACCAGGAGTGATCTCTGAGTGCAGAGACAGGAGTATGCCCTGACCACCACCAGGTGTAGCTCCTCCACCCCCTCCCCCTTTTTTTTAATAAGGGTGAAGATAGCCCAAAGGGCTGGAGTACGTGCTTTGCATGGGAGAGCCTGTCTTGATCCCTGGTACTGCATGATGGTTGCTTGGGCACTGCAGTGAGCAACCTCCACTCCAGCACCAAGAAGGGAGCAGCCCCCAAGCATAGCCAGATGTGAGCCCCAAGCCAAAAAGAGGTATAACCTTCTATGCACATATCTATTTACAGCTCTGGGAAGTGGCTCAGGTTGGACTGCATGCCTTGCAGGTCTGAGGCTGTGGGTCTGATCTTCAGCTGTCCCTCCCCCTCCTTACACACACACACACACACACACACACACACACACACAAATTCATGCAACAATTATCATATCGGCCAGTGAAATAGTACAGGGGCTAAGGCATTTGCCTGGCACCCCACTGACCTTGGTACAGTTTTTATAATGAACAAAGATTTTTTTCTAATGGAATGGAGAAAGGGAAGAAAACGTGCCCAAAAGAAGGCATGGTTGGTGCTAGCCCGTGAGGCGCACGGAGTCCAGCTGGCCACGCTGCTGGTTCCCGCAGGGCCGCGGTCTCCCAGCTGGAGCCCGGATCCCAGACAGAACCACAGGCGGCCCCCACACGGCACCCGTGGAAGGCCTGGCCACCTCCGCAGGCCAGTTAGCGGGTTGGGGGCCATGCCACTCCTCAAGACCCAGATGAAACTGCCTTGGAATTTGTGGTGAAGGCCAGCCCCACGGTAGAATTGAGAGCAGACGTCTCTGGCGGAATTTGACAGCACAAATCAGAAATCGAACCCTGCTGAGCTGGGAAACGGTTTTCTAAAGAAAGCCAGAGGGTGGAGGGCAGGGGAGCAGTCGCTGGCAACCAGAGCGTAAAGTGATCGTGAAATCAAAAGGGGATAAGAAAGGAAGAGAAGTTGGCTGCAAAGTAGGAAGGAAAGAAATTCCAGTAGCTACTGGTGACATTCCCTGGGGTCGTTACTGCAGAACTGGACAAATGATTCAGGCCACAGGCTGGGTTTCGTTCTGCAGCTGCCATGGCTGGAGACAATGACAGCCGCCCTTCCCTCAGGACGGCACCTTCTCTCTCCACACGACACTTCTGCACTGGCCCGAAGTACTGATCAAGGAGGAAGGTTACGGCCAGTGGCAGGGCTGGGCTTCTGTGAGCGGACAGACGCTGCTCTTTCCAGGAGCGGTTCTTCTGTTCCATTATACTCCTGGGCCTTTCCTTGGCCCTGACCATGGAGCCAGGACCCATCCTCAGAGCGAAAAGATGGACACTGGTTCATAAACAAGTGTGGTAGTCTAGTCAATGGGACACAGCAGAAATGAATGGGAGCAACTCCTAGGAGGTTTGCCCAGTCACTAGGAGACAAGCATCCCTGCTTATAGACCTTGTCTAGCGTGATTCTAGGCTGTGAGGGACTATGACAGTCAACTTTACTGACTGAGCGAACCAAATTCTCTTACTATTTTTCATTATTTTATTGCGAGGCGAGGTTGGGCCATAGTCAGAGGTACTCTACGACAATTGCTGGTCTCTGTGCTCTGGAGTAACAGTTTCTCGGGGGACCACATGCGGTATCTGGGACTGAACTAGGGTCAGTGAGTTATAAGGCAAGCACCTAAACCCCTGTACTATCTCTCCAGCGGCCCAGCCTCCCCACTAATTTTTGTTATTCGTTTTGAGGCCACATCTGGCGAGCTCAAAACCTCACAGAACTTCTTCCTGGCTCTATGCTCAGGGATCACTCCTGGCAGTGCTTGGAGGATGATATGGGGTATTGGGGATTGAATCCAGATAGGCTGTGTGCAACACAAGCGCCCTACCCACTGTACTATCATGTCCCCAGCTCTCTCTCTCTCTCTCTCTCTATATATATATATATATATATGACGTACATAATATATATGTAGCACTGTCCTCCTGTTGTTCATTGATTTGCTCAAGCGGGTACCAGTAGAGTCTCACAACAAATTATGAGACTTGAGACTTGTTGTTACTGTTTTTTGGTATATTGAATACGTCACGGGGAGCTTGCCAGGCTTTGCCGTGCGGGAGAGATACTCTCGGTAGCTTGCCGGGCTCTCCAAGATAGACGGAGGAATTGAACTGGGGTCGGTCATGTCGGTTGTGTGCAAGGTAAATGCCTTACCCACTGTGCTGTGTGTGTGTGTGTGTGTGTGTGTGTGTGTGTGTGTGTGTGTACCAAAATGGCTTCCTCTACTAAGGAAGGCAGAGCAGAAAGTTAGAAAAGACTCAAGTTACAACTGCTGAACAGATGGCAACCAAGCCCTAGAATTGTTCTACCACAGAGGATCTGCTATAGAAGGCAAGTGTCTGGGCCAGAGCGAGAGTACAGTGGTAGGGTGCTTGCCTTGCAGGTGACCAACCTGGGTTTGATCCCTGGCATCCCATATGGTCCCTTGAGCATTGCAGGAGTAATTTATGAGTGCAGAGCCAAGAGTAACACCTGAGCATTGCTAGATATGACCCAAAAACACGAAAAAAGAAAAAAGAAAGAGAGAAGGGCAAGTGCCTTCTGTCAGGTCACCCAAGTGCCTGTCAACTTCATCCCAGTGGATCCAAGAAGCAGGAAGACGGTTGCTCCATGTGCGCATTCTCTGACATTATTCTCTGTAACCACACACCATCAAGGCCGATTCTCCTCCGGCTCTGACTTCTCGACCCAGAGCAAGAGCTGCTCATTTCTCACCCGCAGGAAGCCTTTGCAGCTGAGCCTTTCTCTACCACACCAGACGGTTGCAAGTGAAGAAGGGGGAAAACTTTCATTCTAAATCCAAATGCACCATCACAGACCAGTGTGGTCACAGGACACAGGCAAGAAAGCAAAAGCCACCCAGTGTCCTTGCCCATGACTGGAGGTGGGGACAGTGGGAAGGTGCAGTCTCCTGCTTGCTGGGACCTCAGTCTGAGAGAAGCTGAACTCTCCTGACGGCGGGCACTCCCTGGCACGCAAGGAGAATCTGCCTGTAATACAAGACACAAGACCAACAACACACGAGGCAGAGCCCCGAGGACACTCTGAGCAGACAGATGAAGCCGTGTCTGAAACTCTGGACGCCTCACTCGCTCACTCGTGCCAACAAAGCCTGTTGTTGTTTCAGGTAGCCTGAGTTGGACTTTCGTCTTTTTTTTTAGAACCAGAAGCATCGCCACTAGCTTCAACGCTAACCTGCCCCTCCCAGGACTTGATACCTTCACCTTGTCTATCCTCACCTCCTTGAGGCCTCTCTCATCCCACTTCTGTTTCTCCATACACACCCACTCCTGGCACCAAGAGTCTCTGGCAGGCGGGGCTAAGACATGGAGGGGGGGCATCCCCATCTTCAGGTGGGGAGGTCAGAGGCCGCCTCCCACAGCCGCTCCCTCAGAACCTCGAAGCATCCCGGCCAGCCACCTCCCCAACACTCCTGTCAAGCCCTGCTGTGAGCAGACCAGACCCGGAGGAGCAGCCTGGGAGCTGCGTTCGTTCGCCTGATGATTACCGCCCGGCGTGTTTTCACAAGCAGATGGGAGGGGTGCCCTGCAGTCACTGAGCCGAAAGTGGACACCCCGGTGAGGCAAGACTATCAAAGGGAAGGACGCTGCCAGTTACACAGGCAGGCATTTCCTGTGTGCCCAGAAAATGGCACAAACCATCAAACACACACGCTGCCCAGCACCTGTGCCTGACCCTTAGTGACGTCACCACACGGGATGTGGGGGAAGGATGGTGAGCAATGCTTACCCACCCTGAGGGAGGGTCTACGGGAAAGTGTGGGGCGCTCTACACTGAGACGACCCCCAAGGCCTAAACCTGGACAGGCACAGTAAGGAGCAGGCGACCATTCCACAGAGAGATCCTCCATCTTGCCAGAGGATTCACTACAACATCCCACGACACCACACAGGCCCAGCGGTACACAGCTAAGAACCAATTGGGGCTGGAGGGAGAGCACAGCAGGTAGGGCATTTGTCCTGCACAAGGCTCACTCGGGTTCGATCCCTGACATCCTGTATGTCAGAGTAAAGACAGAGTAATTCCTGAGTGCAGAGCCAGGAATAACCCCTGAGCATTGCTGGGTGTGGCCCAAACCCCACCCACCCCCAATGAAAAGAACAGGACTGACTCAGCCACAAGCTGGCTATGTAAGCCAAGGAGAAACTGTGTGTGTGTGTGTGTGTGTGTGTGTGTGTGTGTGTGTGTGAGATTTCTTTCATTGTTATTACTGTTTATTTTTTATATAATATTCAAAACAAGGAAATTTTATTTGAAAATCACTATTATTGATTTTCTGGGTGGGAGAAAGATCAAGACATGAAGATTCTGACTTCAGGTGAGCAGGGATTGGGGAAAGCAAAGCATTTCTTATCAGTGTTGGTTTCTTGTTTTCTTTTGGGGCCACACCCAGCTATGGTTAGGGTTTACGCCTGGCTCTGCACTCAAACTACTCGTGGAGGTGCGTGGGGAATCACATGGGCGCGGAGGATCCGACACAGGTTAGCCCTGGGCAAGGCAAACACCCACTTGTACTATCGCTCCTGCCCTCAGTGTTTTGTCTTCAAATGGGCTTTTCACGGTCAATGGAAAAATAAAAAGAAGATAGCCAAAATATCCACCTTCTCATTCCATACAAAGCTTTTAAAGACTCAGGTCCAAGATGTATGTAGCCTTGTCTCATGCATGCACCTGCCACACATGCATGAGACGGTGGCTTTGGTCCTTAGTACATGCACGTGTGCGTGCTCATGCTCACACACACACACGCATGCATGCATGCATGAATGAATAACAATAATTTCAGGAAATGCTCATATAGTACTTACTGTATATTGGGCACTGTTCTAAGTGCTCTGCAAATAACTCCATGCATAGTTAGTTTTATCTTCACTTTAAAGATGAACAAATTATAGAGCCCATGACAAAACTAAGAACACTGGCCAGCTTACTGGGGGGGGAGGGATATGCTCCAGATTGCACTGAACTTTTGCCTCCCTCCCTCCCTCCCTTCCTTCCCCCATACCCCCATACCCATGTGCTCAGGGCTTACCCCTGGTCTTTAGCTCAGGGATCACTCTTGGAGGGTTCGAGGGAGAGACTATACGGGGTTCTGGGACTGAACCTGAGTCAGCTGCACACAAGGTAAGTGCCCTGCTGTACTATCTCTGGCCCCTTCTGCTGGTGCTTTGATCAGGCAGTACTCTGCAGGATGACAAAGGGTACATGGGAGAAGAGTTGAGCTAGAGGCTCTTCTGCTTATAACCCAGGGGTTTGGATACTTTCTGAGGATCTGTACTCATGAGGTGCTCAGTAAAAAGGCAGGGGGTGGTGGCAGCTAAAATGAGGCATAAGGGAGGTTTCGGAAGCACTACTCTGCTTTTCTCTGCAGTGCCAGGGATCAAACCCAGGTCTCATGCATGCACGGCCTACACTTTACCTCTGAGTCGCAGCCCTGTTTCTTGATTTGGATGCGGATAGTAGGGCTATGTGTGGTGGTTTGTTTTTTTTTTTTTTGCTTTTTGGGTCACACCTGGTGATGCACAGGGGTTACTCCTGACTCTGCACTCAGGAATTATTCCTGGCGGTGCTCGGGGGACCATATGAGATGCTGAATCCGTGTTGGCCATGTGCAAAGCAAACACCCTACCCTCTGTGCTATCACTTCAGTCCCCTATGTTTAGCTTTTGAATGCTCAGGCAGTTGTCGAGTTAACAACTGTTATGAATAAAGAAAGGATAGGATGGACCAGAAAGAGAGACAGCTCTCAGCAAGCTGAGCACATACTTTGCATGTGGGAGACTCATGTAGACTCAATCCCTGGCGCCGTGTGGTCCCCAAGCACTGCTGGGTGCAAGCTCCAAGAACAGGGATGGAAGTAATCCCCAGCACCCCTACCTCCCCCCCTCAAACAAAAAAAGACAAAAAGGAAGACTTCAGAGGATTTTTGTAATGCTACATCAGGAAGCCCAAATCTCAGCTGAGTTGCAGGTAACACAGCGGCCTGGGGACAGTGTCACTAGGGCCATGCCTGCCTGCACTGCAGTGCTCCTCCTCGCGCTTGCTCTGACCGAAACCATGCCCAGCTCTCGCCACTGCACATTAAACAAGAACGTCGGAGATGAGGCGGGCAGAGAACGTCGGAGATGAGGCGGGCAGCTGTTAGCTCGTGTCACCTCAGAGACACAGTCAGAGAGGCCACTGTGGCCGAGGGGCTGGGGCCCACACTCCCGTCCTCACACATTCAAGCATCAGTCACAACGTTTTAGCCTGAAATTTCCCCGTCCCACAGAAGTCAGCAGAAGACTCTGGGAACCTCCGTCTGGACCCACCACCCTTGGGACACTGCGCTGCCCTGGCCTTCTCTCTTTCCCACATGAAATATTTCACCAGTCTAAACATCAAGTTACAAACTTCACTTATTTTATAAACACTTCATCAATTATCTAAGGACAGTGAACATTGGTGTACCACCATCGTGTGTGTGTGTGTGTGTGTGTGTGTGTGTATCAACATAGAATATCACTGGCATACAGCACTGTTAACTGTAAAACTCATGCATAGAAATATAGCTGGTCTATGTATTTTTCCAGCTCCCCTCAAAGTAAGTGAACTTTTGTAAAATTAAGAGTAAATGCATTTAAAGTTTCACGTGTGGGGTCACAGCAATAGAGCAGTGGGAAGGGCACTTGCCTCTCATGTGACCGACCCGGATTCAAACTCTGGCATCCCATATGGTCTCCCAAACACTGTCAGGAGTGATTCCTGAGTGCAGGGCCAAGAGTAATTCCTGAGCATTGCTGGGTGTGGACTCCCCAAAAATAAAAAATAAAAGTGCCATTCCATTCAAACCTTTCCACAGTGAATGTACCCTTTCTCTTTCTTTTGCAATATGTGGAGGGAGTCTTTGAGTTCTTAGGGCAATCCTGACCCCAAGCAATTCTTATTTATTGGTTGGCTAGCTGGTTTGGGGATCATACCTGGCAGAGCTGGGAGGGGCCTATTCCTGGTGGTATTGGGGTCTACATGCAAAGCTTGTGCCCTTGAGCCCCTTGAGGCTTCTCCCTGGTCAGCCCAAAGATCTTTTTATTCAATCGTTTCAGCATCTACTGGTAATCAGTCTGGATCAATGATCAAATTAGTGTTGAAAAAAGGGGTCACAAGCAATGTTTACCATTTGGGGTGAATGAACTCAAGAGAAATCCTATTTTCTGCTCACTGGCATCTTTTTTGTTTGTTTTTGGGCCACACCTGGCAGTGCTCAGGTTACTCTTGGCTCTGCACTCAGGAATCACTCCTGGCAGTGCTCAGGGGACAATATGGGGTGCCAGGGATCGAATCCGGGTCCAACGCATGCAAGGCAGATGCCCTCCCCGCTGGACTATCGCTCCGGCCCCAGCATTGTTATTTCAGACCTGTAATATCAGAATTTCATCTGCTTGACTCCACCTGACAGTGACTCATAACACCTGTTTTACATTTCTCTCTGATCTTTATCCACCTGAGCAGGTACATTAAGTGGAAATAAACACAGGAATGCACTGGCTTAAGCAGTGACCCAAGAGTTACCTGTCTGTACAAGCCAGAGGCTGCCCAGCCCACAGAGGCCCCCCCGCCCCCAACTTTTCTATGGCAGTTCAACTTCCCCATCAGTAAACGTCTATTTTCCCAAAGATGGTTTTATATGCGCATCTGCTGCAGGCATCCCACGAGGGAAGAAAGGGGAACACAAAGCATTATAGCAGCACGATGGCTACAGGCTGCAAACCAGCTGTGGATCCGCGCCTGTGAACACCGTCTCTTCCAGTCAGCAGTGGTTTAGGGCCCAAGTACCATCCTCAGACCTTAAGAGTCCCTCTGGAGAGTCAGGTCAGAAAGCAGGAAACAGACACCCCAGTTCAGACTCTGGCCAAGTGAATGAAAGCCTTGCACGGGTGTGAGGATCATGCAACGGCAAGCTCTTCTGGGGATTTGGGAAACTCACTGAGAGCAGGGTGTATATCCCACGGATGGCATTTAAGAGCCCCTCTCATCATGCAATAGCTACATGCTTCTAACAACTGACTTCCAAGGTCTGGAACAAGACTAGCTTAAAGAATTAATTGCTGGACTGAAATGATGGCACAGAGGATAGGGTGTTTGCCTTGCATGCATCCAACCAGAGTTCAATTCCCAGCATCCCATGTGGTCCCCTGTGCCCCACCAGGAGTAATTCCTGAGTGGAGAACCAGGAGTAACCCCTGAGCACTGCTGGGTGTGGCCCCAAAACAACACCCACTGGGATGCTAAACAGACCCAGGAACTCTTATGTTCTCAGCAAGTTCTCCAGGACCTTCTGAATCAGAAGGGTCGGCGATCACATTTTGGGGATCACACCCTGAAAACTACAGGTTGTTCTGTCCTCATCTATGGCAGTCAAAGATTTGAATAAAAATGCCTTGGACTTCATGTGAAGGTGTCTAACCAAATCAAAGAATCAAACTCTGCGGTGATATAGGAAATGCTTGTGAGCAATGACCCTAACGGGAGCAACTCCAAGGATTAAAAACAAACCCAGCATGACCCAGTAACTCCCGTCTCGTGCACAGAGCCTCCCCTTCGGGTCCCTTATCAGCGTCTCCAGGAGGGCTCCAGGAACACAGGCCGGTGCTCCGGATGGCACCTGAACTGCTTCAACATTTCTGACCGCTTGAGATACTGCCTGATCCCAGTTTCCCCTCCACTGACAGCCAAGACTTAGCAAGGGGGGGCGTGCCCTTACAGGCCCGGGAGGGCTTGGTCACTGGCAGTCAGGAGCAATGAACATTAGTACTGACCACGGGGGACAGGGCAGACACAGACGGACCATTAGTCAGGGGCTCACTGGGAGCAGGGCCACAGCCTGCAGCGAGGGTGCAGGGTGTCAGAACAAGAGGGTGGCAAGGAGGAGGTGACTGTCACACCGTCTCTCCCACAGCCCAGGGAGCATTCTACCCAGGAAGCAGCAGCTAAGACACAGCTCTTGCCTTAATGGTACAAACGGGGTGCCAGTACTCCTAGGGAAGGTCGCCCCTCCGGCACCCAAGCATGCCCGCCAGTGCCCAATGGCCACCCTGGCTTGTGGCAAAGGGACCATCACAGCAGCTGGCACCCGGGCTCTTACCTGACTGGAACACGTATCTGGCCAATCCCTGCATTAGCTCTGCGGGCCAGGTTGGGGGTGCAGATTCCCCGGTTTCTCTCTTCAGACGAAATGTCAACTCAAAGCCAAAACCACTAGGTCCATCTGTTCCTGTAAATCTGAAAGGAATCAAAAGCAAATGATTTTAGTTCATCACATTAGGAGAAACACTCATAATTTTAGTTTTCCTAGCAGGGGAATGGGGAGAGAGTACAGCAGGTAAGGCATGTCCCCTGCACACAGCAAACCCAAGTTTGATGCCCAGAACTGCCTGCAGTCCCCAGTCCCTCCAGGAGTGACCCCTGAGTGCAGAGCCAGGAGTAAACCCTGAGCATCACTGGGTGGGCCCCTAACCCACCTCCACACACACAGAGACACACACAGACACAGAGACACAGACACAGACACACACACACACACACGGAGGTAAAACATAGTCACGACAAAATTTGCAGCAATGGCATGTCCTATGCAAACATGAGCCCACTGGAATAACACGTGCATGAACTCCTCAGCAACCAAACACAAACCCTGAAAAAAGGAGAATTCTGGCCGAGCAACAGAAGCAAGAGGCCGATTCAAAGGGCAGCCCAGGCCTCACTGGAAACTTCCACAGGGCAGCTTTCAACCACCCCCCCAATCTCTGCGGCCAGGCCGGGGACACAGGGCAGACAGTGATCTGGGTCTGACACCAGCCGACGCCTTACTGCCCTGCGGGGCTGTGCTCTGCCCAGCCAGCACGGGGACTGACAGTCCTCCTGAGACCTTCAGGACCTGTGGGCAGCGTGTTTCCTCCTCCGAGAGGCATCTAGCAATGCCAGAAACAGGCTCTCTTTTAAGTTTTCGTTTTGTTTTGCACTTTTTTTGGAGAACTGTGGGGCGTGGGCACACCTGGTGGTGCTCAGGGCTTTCTCCTGCCTCTGCACTCAGGACTCACTCTAGGTGGGGCTGATGAGACCATCTGGGGTGTCAGGGATGGAACCCGGCTTGGTCATGTGCAAAGCCAGAGCCCTGCCCGGTGCACTATCTCTTCAGCCTGCTCCCTCCTTCCTTCTTTTCTTCTTCTTTTTTTTGTTTTTTGTTTTTTGGATCACACCTGGCTCTGCACTCAGGAATTACTCCTGGCAGTGCTCTGGGGACCATATGCTGGAGATCGAACCTGGGCCGACCGCTTGCAAGGCAAACGTCCTACCCGCTGTGCTATCACTCCAGTCGCTCTTTCTTTTTTTAAGAGGCTGAGAATTAACTTTTTGTCTTTTGTTTTGTTGGGTCTGTGTTTGTTTACAGTGACAGGAATCAAACCCAGGGCCTTACATGAGTTATATCTCTGGCCCCATACACATAGATTTTGGAGGCCTGGCTGAAAAGAAAAAGAAAAAAAAAACTTGACAAGACACAGTATAATCTATTTTATTTCATTGTTGTTTTTTTTTTGGGGGGGGGGGAACTCATTTCAGAGAATGAAGAACTCCATGAAGCAAACAGGTGGGCTGGGCTTACAGGCTTGCGGGAGGCATGACCCGGGCCTGGGCAAGGCTGACCTCCAGCTCAAGCCCTACAAAGGTCCCGGGGTAAAGAGGTTTCAGGCAGCCTCCAATTAGCGGCGGCTTTGTACCGTGCATCAGACCCCAGCTCCGGGCTTTCATCTCGGGCCAAGAGAAATACGTGAATTCCTAACCACAAAAACTTGAAAAAGAGACTAAAAGCAGCCCATGCCTTCGGTTGTGCAATGGGGCAAAGATGCGGGTGCAGAGGGGCGGCCGCGCGGGGAGGGCACGCACAAGCACGCGCGTGCACGTGTCCGCCAGATGCGGCCAGCAGGGGTGCGGCCGGGACCGGGGGCTCCGGGCCAGCGCTGGGGTGGGCAGACCGGCCCTCCCTTGGCTGGTAGGGGGGTGGGGGGGGTGGGCCCAGCCAGATGGTCTCCACCTGCGGTGCACTACCACCCACCAGGCCGGGGTGGGGGCAGGGGCGGGGGCACCACCTCTACACCCTGGACCTCCAGTGTGGAGGGGCCCCGCCTCGGGATAAACACGCAGCCGGGATGGGGCAAAAGGGCTCGCGTGTCCAAAGCAGACCAGCCTACTGACGAGATCACTCAGACGTGAAAGGGCCCTGCAGGGGCCTGACGTGGCCTGAACCCCTTCAAGCGTGGACTTCTCCAGTCCACCGCCAGGCAGGACTGGAGGATGTAGACCCTTCCCGGGCAGCTGCTCTCCTGCGGCCCTGCCAACGAAGGGGTACCGAGGGGAGTGGAGGGTGCCGCAGAAGGTGGGCTGGGGCCAGAGAAAGAACCACGCATGGGGCCGGAGAGATAGCGCGGCAGGTACTGCGCCTGCACTGTGCCTGCACTGCCCGCAGACCCAACCCTGCACCCCATTCGGTCCCCTAAGTGCCACCGCCAGGGGTGATTCCTGAGGACAGAGCCTGGAGCCAGGAGTAACCCCGGAGCACAGCTAGGTGTGGCTCCAAAACAAAACAAAACGAAAAAAAAGGAACCATACTACCAGAAGGCTGCTCGGACGCTGGCCTGTGGTGGAATGTCTTCCCACGGAGACATGGATTTCCAAGGAATATACGACAGGTTCCCCCGGCCTGGCAGGGAGTTGGGAGGGAATCCAACCCTGGCTGCACAAGGATGGAGGAAGCAACCCTCAACACTTTCCCCAAGAAAAGCCAGCTCACTGAGAGAGGCGGGCGGGCAGACGGCTGTGCTCTGGAATTGTGCCAGCCACAGGAACGCCAACTCTGCTCACGGGAGAATCCTAAAAGTGGCTGCTGGACCACCAGGGCTAGCCCCCACATCTGCCCCAAAAACCTGGCTAAGAAACAGTGCTCCTTCGGGGCCCCAAAGCACCATGGTTCCGGGCCTGTGACAGGAGCCCAGGCGAGACTTTCTGGAAGGAACGTGGCGGGAGGGTCATCACAGCTGCCCAAGAGTTGGTCCCTCATGTTCACCCCCCCTTTCAGGACGAGGGAAATTTCCATCAGAGCCAGAGTGAGGGACCATGCCACACCGCCCGTGCTGGTGACCGCAGGGAGAATGCAGACCACACATGCACTGTCGGCAGAAACGTACAACGGCAGAGCTGCTCTGGAGGGCAGCTTGGCAGCGCCTCAAGAAGTTACTCACTCTATAGGATCCAACAGTTCCTGGTTTCCTGGTGTAGCTCCAGGAAAACCGAAAACATTTGTTCACGCCAAAACGTAAATGCTAATGCTGACAGTGGCAGTATTCATAATAGCCCCGAATGGAATCAGCCTCCGGTAGATAAATGGGTAAGCGAAAGGAAGCACATAGTCCTACAGGGAAATAAATACCATCTGATGAGAAAAGGACTTATGGATCAGTATTTACAATCGATGCCCACTACAAGGATAAACCCCCAAAACACCATGCTAAGCAAACAATGCCAGGGAAAAAGGCCACATATCATGATTCCACATGTGCGAGATTTTCAGAATAGATGAATCCAGAAACAAAAAATAGGTGAGGGGCTGGAGAGACAGCACAACAGGTAGGGTGTTTGCCTTGCACGCGGCCGACCCGGGTTTGATTCCCAGGATCCCATATGGTCCCCTGAGCACCGCCAGGGGTAATTCCTGAGCGCAGAGCCAGGAGTAGCCCCTGTGCATCGCCGGGTGTGACCCAAAAACGAAAAAAAAAAAAAAAACAAAAAAACAAACAGATGAAGAGTTACTGGGGCTAAGATGGGAGAGAGAATGTGAAGGGGATTCTTGGAGGGGGAGGAGGTAAGTTCTGGAATTAAATAGCTGGGATGGTGGCATGACCTTGCAACCAAACTAAAGCACTGAATTGTATACTTTACTTATTTATTTATTGTTTTTTTGGGTCACACCCAGCGATGCACAGGGGTTACTCCTGGCTCTTCACTCAGGAATTACTCTTGGCGGTGCTCAGGGGACCCTATGGGATGCTGAGAATCGAACCCGGGTCAGCCACATGCAAGGCAAATGCCCTACCCCTGTGCTATCGCTCCAGCCCCTGAATCGTATACTTTAGCAGGGCGAATTGCATAGCATACGAACTGTCTCCTTAACAAACAAACGTGGGCATCCTGGGCATACCTGAACGCCGCGAGACGAGGCCAACCCTGCCAAACATACCAGCTCTTCGCCTGGCTCTACAAGTGTGACAGAGGACCATGTCAGCACCAAGACCCCTGGTCATCACAACAGGTCAACTACAACGAAGGGAAGGAACTTGGGGAGGGAAGGAAGGGGGGATGGAATAAGAGAACAGACGGTAAACAATCAAAGTGCCCAATCATAAAGAACTGTTAGGTTAAAAAAAAAAAGCAAAAGAGGGGTTGGGGAAGAGAGCTCAAAGGGCTATGGTATGTGCTTTGTACACTGCAGGCCCAGGTTCAATCCCCAGCACTGCATGATCCCCTGAGCACAAAGCTGGGAGCAGTGTCTGAGCACTGCCGGGTATAAGACCCAAACAAAAACAAAGCAAACAAAAAAGCGAGAGGGTCGGAAGCAAAGGCTCAAGGTCTGGTGCTCACACTTTGCATGCAGGAGCTCAAGGTTCAACCCCCAGCACCCCAGCGGGCCTCCAGCCCCGAGTAATTAAATAGCTGGAATTAAATAGCTGGGATGGTGGCATGACCTTGCAACCAAACTAAAGCACTGAATTGTATACTTTACTTATTTACTTATTTATTTACTTATTATGCCCTGGGGATCTCTTAAGTACCACCAGGCATGGTCAAAACACCAAAGGAAAAAAAATAGTTACTAGTTTTTGAGGAAGAAGAAAATAAGGAAGGCAGAAAAAATGCTTGTGCCAAGGAAATACAGCTCAGGGTATATCTCATGCCTTTGCCTGTATGATCCCCAGCACCATCAAAAATTTAACACACACACACAACTTATGGTTCTCAATAGTTGGATATAAAAACAAAGATGTGGCTCAGGAATGTGGCTCGATAACCGAGCCATTACCGTGTGTGAGGCCCTGGCACTGAAAACAATCCAAGAGTACATCTGTGTATGTTTCCTAGCTCTCTCCAGTCACGGGCTACCCACGAGCAATGGCAATGCCTAGCACCAGACTGTGCCTTCTAAGTATCATCTTTGACCATAAGGAAGCAGAGCTCCCTGGGGAAGTGCCGAATCCAAGGGCTGGGAAAGTACAGGATGAACTTGACATTTTGTTGTGCCAGAAAGTAAGAAATGCTCAGAGTCTTGAGAGGAACACTCAAGCTAAACTGAAGGACTCCCACTGGCCAGATCTAGGTAAAAATCTGAATACTGAAAGAAATGGTAATAAATTAACATCTTTTCATTAAGGATCCACGGGAGCCGGAGCAAGAGTATACCAGGTAGGGCTCTTGCCCTGCATGCAGCCAACCAGGGTCCGATCCCTGGTATTGCACATGGTTCCCAGACCACGGTCGAGAGTGATCCCTGAGCACAGAGCCAGGAGTAAGGCCTGAGTACCACGGGGTAGGGACCCACCCAAATAAGAATCTATGAGTTCATGTGGATCACAACAGACCTAGTAACATCAGTGCTCTGTACTGCAGATCTGCCTAGAATCCTTCACTTTGAGTCAATTATTTAGATACAGACATGCATATAGAAATAACATATATATACACAGACATATGTATTCATATCCTGTTAATTCTGACTCTTTGGAGATGGTTAGCAAATACACTTTTATAAAAAGTAAATAAATAGGGGCGGGAGCGATAGCACAGGCATTTGCCTTGCATGTGGCCAAGCTGGGTTCGATTCCCAGCATCCCATATGGTCCCCCGAGCACCGCCAGGAGTAATTCCTGAGTGCAGAGCCAGGAGTAACCCCTGAGCATCACCAGGTGTGACTCAAAAAGAAAAAAAAAGTAAATAAATAGAGGGAAAAAAGGGCTCTTCCTTACAGAAAAACTCAACCAACAGATGTAGGAACAAACTGGGAATTAGAAACCACCGTTTGGCAGCCACTGTAATAATTGACTCAGGCAAGAGCCATGAGTGGGGATGCCAGGGATGTGGCTGGGTGGTAGGACGCGAGCCCTGCATGTGTGAGGCACTGGCTTTGAAGCAAAACATCATTAATGGGGCCGTAGAGATAGTTCAAAGTGGTGAAATACAAGCCTAGAATGTGTGCGGTCCTGAGTTTGATCCGTGTCCCACACTGCTTCACCCAGCACTGAGTACTGCCAGGTGTGGTCCTAAAAGCCCCCTGAAGTTCACCCAGACTACTGGGTGTGACCCTTATTTAAAAGAAAAAAAAGGGCTGGATTGACAGTACAGTAGACCCAGGTTCAGCTCCTGGTGTGTGAGGCTGTGGCCTCAAAACAAAAAACAAAATTTATGGGCTGAAGAGGGAGGACAGCCAGTAAGGCGCTTGCCCAGCATGTAATCACCAGCACCCCATATGGTCCCCTGAGTACCGTCAGCAAAGATTCCTAGGTGCAGAATCAGGAGCAACCCCTAAGTATTTTGGGTGTGGGCAGCCCCCCAAAAAAACCAGCAAAAGAATTTAAAAAATAATAATAACAATAACAAAAGAGGGGCTGGAGAGACAGCACAGCGGGTAGGGCGTTTGCCTCGCATGTGGCCAACCCGGTTCGATTCCGGGTTTGATTCCCAGCATTCCATATGGTCCCCTGAGCACTGCCAGGAGTAATTTCTGAGTGCGGAGCCAGGAGTAACCCCTGAGCATCACCGGTTGTGACCATAAGAGGCATATGAGCAGCATCAAAATAAGTAACATTCACACATACAGGTTCGGGGTGAGGGGGATACTTGATGGTCATTATATTTTAGTTCAGGTAACATAGTTTGCAAGAGTGTCGACATAATGTACAAAGGGAGTACAACCAGGCTGAGATAGTACATCAGTTAGCGGACATGCAAGCCTAGCAGAATCCTGACCCACGTATGAATTCTGGTACGTGGTCCCCCAAGCATCACTGTGTGCATTGCTGGAGGCCCCCAGCACTGCCAGAGTGCCCTGGGGATCCCTGATGCCACCATCCAAGCAGCATCAGATCCTCAAGACTTTGCTATGAGCCTCCAGCCCAACTATGTAAGAAGACACTAAGGGTGTGGGGCATCGTTCAGAGGGTAGAGCGCTTGCCTTACACAGCGCCAACCCAGGTTCAATCCCCAGCACCCCACATGGTTCTCTGAGCTCCACCAGGAGTGATCCCTGAGCACAAGCCAGAAGTAAACCCCGAGTATCGGTGGGTGTTATCCCCCACTACCCACGAAAGAACTGACGTTGGGGACCATGAGAGTCGCGCTGGGGGCTGTTTGACAGCTGAAGAGCTGCCCTGCAAGAGTGAGGCTGAGGCCAGGCCCTGCTGCCTGGGCTGCCCAGTTGCCCAGCACCCTATGCATTTTCTGCCGTGCCGCCACCAGGTGTTGTGTGAACCTGGTAAGGTGGTCTATGAGCACTGCAGCCTGGAGTGAGTGGGTGTGGGCAGCTGTATTTGCACTGCAGCATGCCCCGATGAGCACAACAAAGTGTGGGAACCTCAGCAAGCCTGGGTTGGAACAAGACAGCTAGAGAGGAATGACCCCAGAGAGCACAGCTATGAGCTCAAATGCCGTGCATGTGCACGTGTGTCCATGTGTGCCTGTGTGCATGTGTGTGTGTGTGAGGGCAAGCAAGTGAGAGAGAGAGAGAGAGAGAGAGAGAGAGAGAGAGCACTCCCAACATCTTAACAATACCCATGGAGGTGGGGGAATGAAGATCATTTCTCACTAACAGTCCTTCTCTTGCTGGCTCGGAAGTGTCCACGACTCTCCCAGCTGCGAGGCAAAGAATTCTGCCCAGAAAAGTCATCCCCAGCGGAGCCTCAGATGGAAACGCAGCCCGACTGACACGCAGGCTGGGGAAACCCTCAGCTTAGCAACCCGGGGCCTCCTGACACAAAGGCATCAAATTGATGTTTTACTTTTTTATGATTTTGGACTTTGGGCCACACCCAGGGATGCTCTAGGGCTACTCCTGGCTCTGCATGCAGGAATTATTCCTGGCAGTGCTTGGGGGACCATATGGGATGCCGGGGATTGAACCTGGAGTGTGCAAGGCTAAAAGTCCTATACACTGCACTATCGCTCCCGCAAACTGATGTGGTTTTTAACCAGCATCTTCAGGACAGTCGGCCAGGGGAGGAAGGTTGAGAACTATGGTTCTCCCAAAATCACTGCAGAACTTATTAAGTTTTGTTTTGTTTTGGGGGGCCATGTCTGGCAATACTCAGGGGCTACTCCTGGCTCTGTTCTTAGGAATCACTCCTGTCAGTGCTCTGGGGACCATAAGGGATGCTGGGGATCAAACCCAGGTCGGCTAATGCAAGACAAGCACCCTACCTGCTGTACTATCACTCTGGTCCCTCACTGCAGAATTTATGCCAGTTTTTGTTTGTTTTTTTGCAAAAGAAAAAAAGTTCAGGTTTGGCCATTATGTAAAGCTTTTATAAAGGATATAAGCTGATTTGGGGCTGAGAAAGCTGGGTGTGATGAACATGCGAAGGCGACGATTAACGTGGGGAAAATGGTACCTTCCCTGTCAGACTATGGCAACTTTGCTGAATGTCACCATTTTTTAAAAGTCGGGGTCACTTGGGGCTGGAGTAATAGCACCGTGGGTAGGGCGCTTGCCTTGCACGCGGCCGACCCGGGTTCGATTCCCAACATCCCATATGGTACCCCAAGCACCGCCAGGAGCAATTCCTGAGTGCAGAGTCAGAACAAACCCCTGAGCATTGCTGGGTGCAACCCAAAAAGAAAAGAAAAGTTCGGGGCCACTAGCACCAGGCTATTTCACTCAGGGCACCCCATTGGGGGGCGGGTGAGAGCCTTCCCCACCCCCAAGGGACCCAGACCCAACAGCCAAAAACCTCCACAACCCAATTGCTGCCATGCTCAAGGCCGCTCTGAGTGAACGCATTTCTGGACCACGTGGCCGCATGGTGACACATAAGATACTCCCTACCCATTCTCCAAGAGTACCACACCACATTTGATGGATTCAAATAGTAGGAAACCAATCATAGAGGGAAATACATATATATATATATGTGCATATATACATATTTTCAGATATATATATACATACATCACTCAACCTGTAACAAGATGTCTTAATGGTCCCTGCCAAAATAGAACAATCTTCATACTGTTTCCTCTATGGATACTTTTTTTGTTGCATTTTCAGCAGTTTTTCATAACAAACAATACAAAATATATTATTTCAGTTGTGCTTTGGGACAGGGATTGGGGATTGGGATCGAAACATTCCAAATATGGTGGTGGGAAGGTGTAATGATGGTGGGACTGGTGTCTGAATACTGGATATGATCGAATATTGTGAACTACCTTATAAAATAAAAAATTAAAAAAAAAAACTTGGGGCCACACTCAGGTGACCTCAGCTTGCTTGGATTGGGGATGCTTGTCTGCCGGGTGCTTAAAGGCCATCAAGGCCACACCTAGAGGTGCTCAGGGGTCACAGGAACTAAGCAGGCACTGCTAGAGTGGAGAGGCCACATGTTAAAGAGGGCTGAACTCAGGGACACGCACTCTACCATTTGAACGATGCAAATGCACTCTACCAATGTGACCCCAAATGTCACATTCTTTACCCTGCCTTCAAACTCTCTGACCTCATTTTGCCCCCACTGGTCTAAGAAGACACACTAGTCTTCTTTCTGTTCCGAGAAGATCAAGGTACTTTCTACCTCAGGACCTTTGCACTACTAGCTCCTTTTATTGCCTTCACACATATAAAGTCCAGGGCGCACCAACTACACTGACCGAAACCAACAGTGCCCCTGAGGTTGTATTATGTGCCGCTACTGCAGCAGCCAGGACGGTCACATAAGCTGCCAGTTCAAATGTTCCATCTTTGAGGAACTCATCCCTGAATACCTAAATACACCCTCTTCGCCCTATTAACCCCTTCTTCTACCTTGGACTCGGGCACATCAGCCCTGATTTATTTTCAACATGACACTCACTCCACCCTTTTTTTTTTTTTGCTTTTTTGGGTCACACCCGGCAATGCACATGGGTCACTCCTGGCTCTGCACTCAGGAATTACTCCTGGCAGTGCTTGGGGAACCATATGGGGTGCTGGGAATCGAACCCAGGTCGGACACGTGCAAGGCAAACACCCTACCTGCTAGGCTATCGCTCCAGCCCCCACACCCACGCTATCTTAAAACAATATGCATTTGGATCTATTTCTCCAGAAGAATAGATGGTCTGACCTGAGGCACAGCTCGCATGTGTGAGGCTGAGCTCAATCCCTGACCCCGCATCAAAAGAAAAGAAGCATGAGAGCGAAACCTGTGCCATGCAAGGCTAGCACCTTACCCGCGGTACCAGCTCCAGCCCGAGATGATGTTGGAGGGAGGAACTCCAACAGGAGGTGAGGGAGCAAGGCCTGGGGCAGTCTGGGAGGCCAGGGGTTGGGGGGTCAGGTGCACAGCCCTGGGGCAGGACAGCAGAGCGATGCTGACACTCCGGAGGAAGACTAAGGGGACAAGTGTGGATGGAGCAGGGTGTAGGAAGGGGAAGAGGAGGCCGCCAGGGAGCCCACCCAACTGCTCAGCCATGGCCTGCCTTCCATCCTTCCTCTCCACACACAACTCCTGGCCACAAAGTAAAACTCCGTGATGAGCCTGGCTTGGGAAGACTCTGGCACAGCTGTTGGTTGCGTTTGTTCTCCCACCAACCAAGCTCTTCAGAAGTCTTCAGAAGTCAGATCTGTCATGTGCAGAAAGTCCAGCCAACCGGCGTGCCCCCTGGGACGCAGAAGCTGGCCAGGCCCCATTTCCCACGGGTCAGGCTCCAGAGCTCCCGCCCTCGTGCCCCCAAGGCCTGCGACCAGAGGAGAGGAGGCAGGTGGTCAGAGGCCCGGCTCCAAGGCCCCCAGGTATCACCCGGAGGTCAGCGCTAGAAAAAAACTAAAACATCTCCCTGCCTTCTGCATGCGGCAAGGCCAGTTCTAGAACCAGAAACCGAAGAAGCCCAAGTGCCAGGGAAGGGGGTAGGAAGCGAGGCTTCTGACTCAACACACTGGCAGTAAAGGGCTGGGCGTCCACTGAGGCACGCCTCCCTGTGAAGCTGCTATAAACGCACGTTCTCACTGGCAAACGGGCATGTGGCCAGGCCTGTAAGAAGCCAGTTCCGAGCTGCATGGCTCCTGCTTACAGTGGGCTCTCCCCTGGGCTCAGCCCTGGACCGCGGACAAAGACGCTGAGAGGTTCAGAGAGTGGTGTCCAACCCACCTCACCACCTTGTTCTCCAGTGCAAGGGCAATCCAGGGCTGGAGACAGTACATGGGTGAAGGAGCATGCCGTGCATGGAGCCAGTCCAGGTTCGATCCCCGGTCCCCCTTGGTACATCCACAACACTACAGGATGTGACCCTGGAGGCCCCCAGCACTGCCCGGGGACTCAGGGACCTCTTGGGCACCACTTGAGAGATACATCCAAAAAAAATTTTTTTTAAATGAAGGTGAGAATAAACCCTTCAGTCAAAAGACTGAGGTTCCATGAAGCCCAAGACCAGTTCTGTACCCTTCATTACAATCTACTGTACTGCACACAATTGTGCCCACTGCAGCAACTGGCTTTGTGACAAATGAATGCTGGCCCTACCCACACAGGCCAGAGGCCAATGGGCTCACCTGGAGGTCCGTCCCCCAGATCCACAGAGCACACGGGCGGCCAACCAAGAGTAGGATTAACAGTAGCTGATGCCGACGCTTGGCAAAAGGCCCCCCAGACCTAACAGTAGCCCATTTACTTCCGGCAGACTTCCTGAAAAGGCTGTCACTCGTGCCCTGTGAGCTGCGAGCCCCCTGCCCCGCTGTGTGCCTAGGGTGGCGGGAACCCACTCTCTCTGGCCATCTCTCCCACTTTCCAAGGTCACGAGTGGGAGAGAGAAAGGCTCATGGTGCTTCCTGCTGGCACCAATTCCTGATTGGTCTAAGGAGAGAAACAACAGCAGGGTTAAGATGATCATTCTCAGGATTAGTGGCTCCACATGGGGAGATTTGTCTCGGGGCAGGCCGATCACAACTGCCCCCACTTCTGTGAGAAGGCGTAGGGAAGAAGGAAGGTCGGCAGTTGATGGCAGGTGGTGGGAAAGTGCCATCGTCCCCAGCAAACGGGCTGCGTGAGGATCTGGAGGCCCTGCAGCCTCGGACCTACTGAATGTTGAAAGCTGTGGAAGCCAGGTCAGGGGAGATGCGGTCTCCAGCTGAGGGGACGACGGGGAGGCGTCACTCACAGCCAACTGCAGACAGAAACTCCCCAAGCTATCGGATCGGTGACATAAAGACTAAGGGTTTTTCCCTTCTCTCTTCTCTGCTTTCCACAGGGACATTCACAATGTCTTTATAAGTGTATGTGTGTGTGTCGGGGGTGGGGGTGGGGGTGGGAGTGAATTTATAATTTAAAAAGTGACAACAGTACTAGATGGGACTGTGAAAAACACAGGCCAGCAAAGCATGGGATTTGGGGAAGCTGATTTGACACAGATTCAACATGGGGTCTGTCTGGGGTCTCACTCAATTCTCATCTAAGACAAGAGCAAGTTGTAGGGTTCTCTGTACTGGAGTGCACCATCAACCATGAATCCTTGGTTGACCCAGGTTCGATCCCCAGCATTCCATATGATCCTCAGACTCATGACAGGGAGTGACACCTGAGTGCAGAGCCTGAGCATCACTAGGTGTGGCTCAAAAATCAAAAAAGCAAAGAAAGCAAAGAAAGGGGAAGAAAAGAAAGGAAAAGGAAAGAAAAGAAAGTCAACAGAATAGCGGGATTCAGGTGTGGACCCAACAGCTCCTCAGGGGAAATAAATCACTTACTGGTTTGAGAATCGACCAAAAGGGAGAACACGCCAGAAAGCATGATTCGCCCAGCATCAGAACCCAGGAAGTGAGAAAGGGGGTCTTTGAGGTCAAGGGTGGAATGCAGAGTGGGAGGTGAGGAACGAAAACCTAAATGTGGCACCAAAGGAGAGATAACACTAAGCACATAAAATGATACTCAACATCACCTGTTACAGAACTGCAAAATTACACAAGACCCCTCTGCATCCCTACTGAAGGGCCCAAACCCCCAAAGTGGCGGTGACAAATGCTGATGAGGACACAGAATTAAAAGAAACTCTCATTTGCTGCTGGTGAAAATGCAGAAATGTACATCAGCCCTGGGAGACAGCATAGCAGTGTCCTGAGGTAAACAGAGCCCTGTGGGTGATCCAGCAGTTTTACATGATGAGATGACTATGTGTGTCCGCACGAAGACCTGCAGATGAATGTGTGTCACAGCATCTTTTCAAAACTGCCAAATACGGCACACAATGTCCTTCAGTAAGTAAAAATTTATGGTGTACACACACAATGAAGTATTATTGAGCGATAAAAGAAAATGAGTTATCAAGGCTCAAGACACGGAGGAGCCGTTAGTGCACACTGCTCAGTAAAGGAAGCAAACCCAAAAAGCTGCACGCCGTCTGGGTTCAACTATATGACACTACTGAAAAGGTCAGGGCCAGAGCGATAGTACAGCAGGTAGGGCATTTGCCTTGCATGTGGCCGACCCAGGTTCAATTCCCAGCATCCCATATGGTCCCCCAAGCACCGCCAGGAGTAATTCCTGAGTGCAGAGCCAGGAATAACCCCTAAGCATCTCTGGGTATGACCCAAAAAGAAAAGGAAAAAAAAACCCAAAAAAGGTGAGATGAGGAAAGACAGTGAGACAGTCATCGGTCGCAAGGTAGAGGGGAGAAGGGAGAGAGGGATATAAAATTGTTCTAAACTATAATGACTAGGAACTATGTATCTGTCAAAATACATGGAACTACATGTGAATGGAGTGAGCCCTAATGTAAACTGAGAACATTAATCAATAATAATGCATTATACAAAGGTTTTTTGAGGTGTTGGTGGTATAGTGGGGAGCACAGGTGCCTTCCAGAATTGGTTTATAAACTGCAGCAAATGCATCACTGATACTGATAAGATGTTAATGATAAGGGAACTATAGAAGAAAGGGTATGTGGGAAAACTTTGTGTTATCTTCTTCATTTTCTATCAACCTAATAAAACTGTCCTAAAATATAACCTATTAATTTAAAAAATAGTATTTTAAAAACTGACAGGGGCCAGAGAGATAGTTCAGTGAGTAAAGTGTTTGCCTTGCACACAGCCAATCTGGGTTCAATCCCAGCACTTCATATGGTCCCCTGAGCCTGCCAGAAGGAAGCCCTAAGCACCACCAAATGTCAGCACAAAACAACATCAAAAAATAAAAAACTGATAATCTGCATTTCTCTAAGGATAAAGGGAAAACTATCCACCCCAGGATAACAGCTGACAATTTTAATACACATTCTCCCAGACTGGACTCGCAGACACACTAAATGTGGGAGCACTCACTTCTCTATTCCTCCCCAGGGAATGATCAGAAACCCAAATCGTAGGCGAGATTCATCCTGGGCTGTGACATGCTAGGCACAATGGTACCAGGTCAGAAACGTGACCGTGGGAACTTGCCATCCAAGTCCTACACATCATCTTGTGCTCTAAAAGCTGCAAGTATTCCTGGCAGCCCACGGATGCTGACTACGGGAAGCAGTAGGAATGACCGGGAATAACGGTGGGATTGACTGTGGAGTGATGTCATAATGAAAGTGGGAATGACTAGGAATGACAGTGGGAACAACTGGAGCCAGAGACAGTTTGGGAATGACTGCAGGTCTGACTGCAGGAATGGCAGTGGGACTGACTTGGGAATGACGGTGGGAATGACTGGGAATGACTGCGGGAATGACAGGGGGAATGGCTGTGGGAAGTAGCGGGAATAACTGCAGGAGTGATGGCGGGAATGACTTCTTAAATGACAGTGGGAAACAGCAGGAGAGACTGTGAGAATGACGGTGGGAAGTGACAGTGGGGCGCAGCGGGATGACGGTGGGAATGCCTGCAGGAAGCAACAGGAGCCCCGCTGGGGGGCTGGTGTCTACTCTCCTTTACCCTCCGGCCTTTGCCAGCGAGGCAGTCTAGTCCGTCAAGTTGCTTCCGTCTCCAGCTCAGTTCTCCCACGAAGCACTTCCTGCTGCATTATTCACACACCATTAATCCCAGACACCTTTCAACTTCATGGTCTCGGCTGACCGTGGCCTCCAGCTGCTGGCTCCGGTCCCCTTCCTCCCTCACCCCAGCCCACTCTCTCTCTCTGCAAAGGTTGTGGCCAGGAGCAACGGGGCTGCGGGAGTCAGACTGCCTGGGCTCGTGTCACAGGTCCAGCATGCGCAAGTCATGGCTAAGTTCCTCACCTTCCCGGTGCCTACATGCCTTGTAAAAGAAGGAGGGGACTGAACAAGCTTAGAGAAAGCACTTAGAGCAGTGCCTGACTCAGGGGCCAGAGCCAGAGAACAGCGGGTAGGGCACTTGCCTTGCCCCCGGCCAACCCGGGTTTGATTCCTTGGCATCCCACGTGGTGTCCAAGGCACCACCAGGAGTAATTCCTGAGTGCAGAGTCAGCAGTCAACTCTGGGCATGGCCGGGTAGGGCCCCCAAATCAAAATCAACCAAAAAAGAGTAGTGCCTGGCTCAAAGTAAAAGCTGTGTCTGCAATTACACTTACATGCTTTTAAGTTTCCTCAACACTCAGGGACCTGGGTGCGGGGAGATGGATGCAGTCCCACACAAGTCAGGCAAAGCCCAAAGCTACTCTCTATCCACCCTTCTGTCGTCTTCCCAAGTCTGCCATCTGGTAACCTGCCGGTGTTGGGTTTTTCACAAACAGGAGCCAGGTCTGGTTTCTCATGGTCCCCCCAACCCTTAACCAAATCCACCTTCTTCTTCCGCAGTGCTTCACCTGGACTGGGGCTTGCTGCCTGGTGTGCTAGGCAGGTCCATCAGTGTCTGAGGGCTTGGAGGGCAGGTCTGGGAGAGGCCAGGAGAGTCCAGGGGCAAAGAGACTGTTCCTCAAGGCTTGAGTCAGGACAGACACAATCACCCCATACTTCCTAGGACCACAGAGCCACCCTGAGCGGCTGAGACAGGAAACAGAGCTGTGTGCCACAGCAGAGGCAGCTGGAGGGATGAGGACGGGGTGAAAGGCCAAAGTCCAGGGTCTTTAGACCACTGAGCAGGAGAGGTGCTAGAAAACACTCAGGTGTTTGAACTAGCACTTGGCACAGGGGAGCTGGGAAGATGGGGCTGGAAGGGTGGGCCAGGTATGACTGCCTCCAGGGTATCAATCAGAGCGGGGCAACCAGGAGGTGAAGTCAGCGCAGCCCGGAGGGGGCGCCACTCTAACTAGTCCTCCCCCCACCCCGACCCCTCAACAGTCAGGCTCGAGGAGCCTCTCCCCAGCTGTACGTTTACTATTGAGGGACTCTGGGCTGAGGAGTTTGGGGTTCTCCCCTCCCTCCCCAGCAAACGCAGAGACAATCCAAGCTGCAAGTGAAAAGCTTGACCAGGGAAGACTCCCCACATCCTTCTGGCCTGCAAGGAAGATCACATGCCTCAGTCTCCCTGCGATCTTATGGGGAAAAAAATAAAAGGGAATCCTCAGCATCCTTCTATGGACTTGCCTGCCTCCAGCCTGGGGTGACTGGCCTCTTCCTTTTTACTTTACGGGGATCCCTCGCCTCCCTCTGACCATTCCTAAGTAAAACTATAAAAGAGCAGGATGAAAGGAACTCTCAAGGCCAGAGAGATAGAGAGTAAAGGGCTTAAGGCACTTGTCTTGCATCTCGCTGGCCCTATTTTGATCCCGAGCACCAAGAAAGTCCTCCAGCACCTGAGCACAGAGCCAGGAACAAGCCCAGAACCCAGCTGGGTGCCGTCCAAACACAATACAAAATCCGAACCCAAATAAAAAGTGAATGGGGGGGAAATTCTCACCATTTCAGAATGCAGAGATCTGAGACCTGGGGCCTGAAAGCCGGCAGGGGTTCAGGCCCCTACCCCCACAAACACTGGCACTTCTACCCTCCCAGGACCAATTCTAAAGGCTCCTATTCCTCCAAGGCAGCCGGGAACCCTGCCCTTAGCGGTCAGCCTGAGAGCCAGCACCTTTAAGAGTTCGTATACGTGGGGCCAAGGTTTTGGGGGGCCGGCTTACCAATGAACCTACCGTGCATGCAGCCTGCTGAGCTCAGGGAATGCAGGAGGGGTTCCACTGGTGAGTGACTTAGAGGAAGAAGCCTCTGTTATCAGCCTCACAGAGCTGAAGGAAGAAAGCCAGGCGCAGGGCCCAGGAGAGAGCTCTCAGGCCTTGCACGCAGAGGTCCCTGGAATGATCCCCAGGGACTATAAGGTTCCCCAAGCACAGCTGAGATATACAGTCCTGGTAACCAGAGCACCCTTGGGCCCAAGGAACACCCCCGAGCACTGATCTGGGAGTTGTCCTCAGGCTCCCTGAGTACTGTTTGGGTGCCCCCATCTGCTCCCCAAAAAAGAAAGCAAAGCAACAGCCCAACCAGAGAAAGGACTGATCTCCCAAGACAGGTTATGGTCGGGAAAGGTTTCACTAGGAACCCTACAGGATAAAGCGGCATGTTAGAAAGTTGCTCCCAGGCGAGAGGGAGCTCAACGGACCAAGGACACACTCGCATCCCAGCACTGATAGTCCCCAAGTGCTGTGAGGAGCAACCCTTGAGCACTGGGCCCTCCTGAGCACCAGCCGGGACCCCCCTCACGCCCCCCCCCCCCAAATCTTTTCACAAACCAAGCTTTGAGAAGGAAAAATTCACATTTCCCAGCTGCAGGAGACCAAGGCCACATGAAACTACAACTAGAAAAGTTAATCTGTATCCAGTGCTTTAATAAATAACTCCTTTGGGTGCAGAGCCCAGCCGTTAGGAAGGCACCTCAAGGGGAACGGGGGTGTTCTTCACCCCGCTGGCCTGACAGAGGCCAGTCACTGCTGCTTACACCCCTGGGAGGGCGAGAGCAGCTTCAACCCTCCCAGGGAGCAGGTGCCGGCCAGCCAGAACATGCAGGGCGACACGCAGCCTGGGCATGGCAGGAGGATGTCCAGCCTCCAGAGTGGCCAGACCACCAGGCCTTGGCCACAGTGAGTCCTTCCAGTCCAACACACAGAGTGAACGACCTTAGGCGGTGGAATCCCACCACAATCGGCTGCCTGAGGTCACGAATGCACTGTCCTTGGGGCCAGAATTCGCCGTGCGGGTGGCCGACGAGGGTTTGATCCCTGACATCCTATATGGTCTCCAGAGCACTACGAGGAAGTGACCCCTGAGCACAGACCCAGGGGTAAGCTCTGAGCACCAAAGAGGAAGACAAAAAAACAAAAACACACAAATGCCTGCTCTCATTCGCCTGCCCCCCCGGTTAGGCCCTGGAGTCTGGGTCAGCTCGAGCTGCTGGCAGCACCAGGCAGCCTCTCCCACAGCCACACGGCACACCCAGCCCCCCACACTGGTCTACGCTGCCTGGCCCCAAAGGGGCAGTCGGGGTAGCCCGTAGATTCGGGGTCTGCAAAAAGGCACCCCACTCTCCCCTACAGCTGCCCCGAGCTGGAATTTGTTCCTGCACCCCAACCTCAGAAACAGGTCTCTGCAGGGGGCAGGGGTCGTGACTGAGTGGTAGAGCAGGCGCCAGGCGCGGGGCTGGTCCCAGCACCAGTGCCCCGCCCACCTCCCCAAGCAGGACCAGGAGTGGCCTCCACAACAGTAGGGGACCCGAACACGTGCTCTCCTGCCGTTTGCTACAGTGAATAGGGAAGAGCAGGGTCAGCACAGGCAGTCCCAGGGCTGCATCCCACAAACCATGACCCACCCCAGGGCTGCCCAGCCCTGCAGCCCGGGAAGCCTGGCTGGAGCAGGGAGAGGCGCACAAGAGCCCCCTGCTCGTCCTTAGGCTCCACTGACCGACCGTGAGGACAGCTCTCAATGGGAAGGGGTGTATACTGGGCCTCTAACACAGCCTTCTAAGAGATTCAAATGGAAAAGCAGTGTCACACAGAGGCTAAAAAGGCAGGTTTTTTTTTTTTTTTGCTTTTTGGATCACACCTGGAGATGCACAGGGGTTACTCCAGGCTCTGCACTCAGGAATCACTCCTGGCAACGCTCAGGGGGACCATATGGGATGCTGGGAATCGAACCCGGGTCAGCCACGTGCAAGACGAAACGTCCAACCCACTGGGCTATCGCTCCAGCCCCTAAAAAGGCAGGTTTTGAAGTCACTAAATCTGACTTTTTTTTATCTCCTATGAAATAGGTTCTCTACGCCTATAACTTCTGTATCTATAAGCAAGAGGTAGTAACAATTCTTTAGGTCACAGAACTACTATGAAAATCACATAAAAGGGCCAGAGAGATTGTATAGGGGTTAAGGTGCTTGTCTTGTTTGTGGTCGACTCGGGATCAATCCCCATCACCACATATGGTCCCCAAGGCACCCGCAGAAGTGATTCTGAGCACAGAGCAGGACTAATTCTGAGCACAACCAGGTATGGCCCAAACTGCCACCGCCCCCCCCCCCAAAAAAAAACCAGAATAACATAAAATAATGCCCCACTGAGGCCAGAGCAATAGTACAGTGGGTAGGGCGCTTGCCTTCCATGCAGCTGATCCAGGTTCAATCCTTGGCACCTCATGCAGTTCCCTGAGCACTGCCAGGAGTGATCTCTGAGCACAGAGCCAGGAATAAGCCCTGAGCACCACCGGGTGTGACCCAAAATAAAAACAAATAATGCCCCATAGAGTCCTTCACCCCGATCATGGGACAAAACAGAGAACAGGGATGTCAGAAAACGCTTTGGCTGTCTCCTCAACTGAACAATTAAGGGAACTGCATCGGTATTTCCTGTCTGAGGCAATAAATAATACTGGGTCACATTTTAAAACAAGTTTCCTTTACAATCCTGTTAATTTTTCCATTTTTTAATCACAGCTAGGGTCAGGTTTAATTTGGTGTTAGTGTATCTTTCCACACCTCCGCAGACTTGACTCTCTCCTGAACACAGAGCAAGATCGCCTCGGGCTCAGCGGCCTCTGCAACAGACTCAGTTCTGAAGGAGAATTTCGTAACATTGCCCTCTTATCACTCATTTCAATAATTACCTTCAAATTACTGCAAATGATACTGCAAATGATACTGGTTTCCATAGACAGTAGTGATCTTAACTAGTTTTTTTTTTTTAAAAAAAACCGGGCAGCTGACAAATGATGCTACAGTTTCCGTGGGCTTCCTTACCCATGGCTGCAGGCCCCCTGACACCTGGCACTCAGCAGGGAGGTGAAAGGCGCAGGGGGACTGCGCCTGCCTGTCATCTCAGTCACCCAGGGAAACGGCTGGGAAGAGTGGGATGGGTAAAGTCGGCCACAATGCTCAAGTCCCACCAGTCGCACTGGGCACCCATCAGGCAGTGCCGAACCGAACCCCCAATCTCCACAGCAGGGAAATCAGGCACCCGCCCCCACCCATTTCCCGGGGAGTCATGGACTCGGGCTTTCTGCAGGAAGAGGAGAATCAGTCCTGAGCTCTGCCCAGGCTTTCCAGGTTCACAGTCTTCCCTCACAGAAAAGAATCCCAGGAGGTAATGAATGGTGAAGGAGAGTAGTTTTATTCAGAGAAATATGGAAAGACACAGAGAGAGAAATATGGAAAGAGAGACAGCGAGGTGGAAGGAGGGAGAGGAGAGAGAGTGTTACATGTTCGAAAGAGAGAACAGGGGTTTCTCCCGAGGGTACACGTCTCTCTCACGTACACATCTCCTCTGATATGGGAGAACCGCCAAGATAGACAATGTGCCAATTGCAACTTGTTCGTGGTGGGGGTGGGGCTCAGAGCTTACTCCTGGCTCTGCACTCAGGAATGAAGCCTAGTGGTGCTTGGGGGATATGCGGGATGTCAGGACAGAGCCCGGGTTGGCCCCAGGCAAGGCGAGCACCCAACCTGCTGGACCATTGCTCTGGCCCACCACCAGACTGTCTTAAAGAGGCTCCATCATGTGAAGTTTGGAAAAGCAGATTTTCCTTCAAGAAGCTTACCAGGTTCTGGGCTGCAGAGATAGATAATACTGAGTTAAGTTGCTTGTCTTGCACGAGACCAACCCTGGGTCGATGCCCTGCACTAAATATGGTTTCCAGAGTCCTGCCAGGAGTGACTCCTGAGCATAAAGGCAGGAGCAGCCCCTGAGAACCATCTGAAATAGTCAGAACCATACCTTCCTACCCACCCCAACCCCCCAAAAAGATACCAAGTTCCAGAAGAAACTAGTCATACCAGCCGAAGATCAATTACAAAGAAAGGGTCAATTACAAAGAACTTATGCAACACAGCCCAGAACCGGGTAGCTACCAAAAACACAGGAGGCAACCCTGCTCCCATGCTCCTTCAGAGCCGGAATAATGCCGGAAACACACGTTCCAGTGGTGAGCTGAGACCCAGGGAGCTGGGGTTGGAGACACAGCACAGCGAGTAAGGTGCTTGCCTTGCACACAGCCAATTCAGGTTCAATCACCACACCACGCATGGTCCCCTAGGCATGCTGGGAGTGACCCCTGAGCGCAGAGCCAAGAGTAAGCCCTGAGCTGCCAATCTAAAAACCAAATAAAAAAGAAAGTTCAAGGGGTATGGTGCCGCCAGCAGGTCAGTCTGTACCTGTGAGGGCGAGTGCATCAGCAGCCTGATGGCACCTTCAGACTTCCAGATATCCCAAAATTGCTGCTGTGCCTTTGGCCAGACCCCAAAAACTTGGGGCAAACTTTACCAAGAAAGTAAACAGCCAAAAGTTAGGTATGTGGGAAACACACCCACAAACCACCTCCGGCTCAGCTATATAATTGGAGGCAAGGCCTCTCTGGTTCTTGACTGAACTGCTTAATGGCCATGATCCCAGAGACTCAGAAACAAATCTTGGAAACCAGTGGCTTTAGGTAGAAATGCGTCCGGTCCCTGCAGTAGGTTACCGGTGCTGGGCCAACCCAGGAGGGAATAGGTTTCATGCCTTGGCCTGTTCCCCCTGGCGGCCCAGTGGCTGCCATCCTTCAGAGGCCACTGGATAGTCAGCTTTGGGCCCCCAGTGACGAGACACACAGGGCCTCACGGGATAGGGGTGGAGCCGGGCTTGTCCTCCCCACCCCAACAAGACCCCAAGTCATTGCCCACGAATGGCCTCTCTGGCTCCTGATCAAGCTGCTTAACGGCCTTGATCTCAAAGACTCAGAAACAAATCTTGAAACCCAGCGGCTTTTGGCAGAAATGTGTCCGAACCCTGCAGTAGGTTACTGTCGCCGGGCCACTCCAGGGGAGAAAGGGTGCTGTCCCTCCGCCTATTTCCCCCTGGCGGCTTGGTGGCAGTCATCCTCCAGAGGCCATTGGACAGTCAGGCTTGGGCCTGCAGTGATGAAACTTGTTGGGCTTCACGGGATGGGGTGGAGCCGGGCCTGTCCTCCCCACCCCAATGAGACCACAAGTCATCACCCACGAACGAACTCTCTGGCTCCTGATCAAGCTGCTCAACAGCCATGATCCCAGAGACTCAGGAGCAAATCTTGAAACCCAGTGACTTTTGGCAGAAATCCCTCCAGATTTAAGTGTTAAAATTTCGGAATTTCAAAATCACATGGCTCTACTGCAGCCATGCGACATCGTATGTTATTCATAACCAGCTGATTGGATTCCACGGGATGTCAAGAGACCGCGTGGCCGCCCACCTACCAGATGGTCAGACTTCTTTGTCAAGATCATGAACGATCGGTTTGAGGCCCTCCATGTTCCCGGAGCGAAGAGATGCCATTGGGCTACACTAGCACGCGACAGGGACAAATGGAGACGTTACTGGCGCCCGCTCGAGCAAATCGACGACTAACGGGAAGTTAAGTGATTAAGTGAACCAGCAATAGAACACAAATTGTCTATTGTTGCCTTTTCAGCATATCTGAGTGTTGGGGTAAAATCTCAAATAATAATGGTGGGTCTGGTGTTGAAATATTGAATGTGATCAAAGTAGAGAGAGAGTAATGTGGAAATCATCTGCCCCACAGGTGAGGGGAGGGTGTGGGATGGGGGTATACTGGGATTTTTGGTGGTCGAGAATGGGCACTGGTGAAGGTACGGGTGTTTCACTGTATGACCGAGACTTAGACCCAAAAGCTTTGTAACTGCTCTCAAGGTGATTCAATAAATAAAATTATAAAAAATGGAAAAAAAAAAGTTCACACAGAGGTCTCACTACTAAAGGACATGAATTTCCTCTTTTCCTTTTTTTCTTTTTTGTGTTTTTGGGACACACACAACGGTGTTCTGGGGACTCCGCCTGCCCCTGGGCTCAGGGTCTGCTCCCTGCAGCGCTGAGGAACCATGTGGTGCCAAGGATGGAGCCCAAGCCTCGACGTGCAAAGCATATGCTGAGCCACATGAACTAGCTCTCGGGACACTTTTTAGTTCTTAAACTTAGTAATGAGGTATTTAACTTTATCTTCCCCCCCTTCCCTGACCTTCGTAGGTGCTGCAGGGTCTGGGGTGGGGGTGGGGTGGTCCTACTCTTGGTTCCAGAGCTCATGCTCGTATGGCAGGGACTCAGCTCGTGCTCGGGTATGGCGGGGTGGTACCAGGGAGCAAAATCCTGACTTCACACATGCAAAGCAGTCGTTGCACCGCGCAGCCACTTTCTAGGGCCCTGACTTAAATATCAAAGTGTTTTACCACACAGACCTTGAACACATGCAAGAAGGTGCTGCTGGGGGAAACAGTGTATATGTGTGTGGGGGGGGAGGTGGAAGCCCCTGCTCCTAAACTCAAAGGTTTTATTGGCCCGTTGGAAATATGGGAGTTTCTTAATTAAATTTAGAACTTAGACCTATAATTAGTAAGCTAACTAGTAGATCATAAAACTCTATAATTTAAGAATTTAGATTTTTAGATTAGATTTGAAAGACAAAATCTTCTAAGAATGTAGACAGTAAACCACAAACTTGGAGAAATATGTCAACAAAAAGGTATGGGTGAGAGATAGTACAGTGGATAAGGCTGTACTATATGATCCCCCAAGCACCACCAGGAGTGATCCTTGAGCACAGAGCCAGGAGTAACCCCTGAGCATCACTGGTGTCCCCCACACTCACACACCTAAAGAAATACAGGTAGAGGTTAGAGGCTCTGCATACCTGCTGTCGGTTCTTACTAAGAATATAAACTGAAGCCTAGCGCAGTTAGGGTCTTTACTGTCTGCATCTGTTTTCTATTCTGCCTCATTATTAATACTGTAATGCAGGGCTCCATTCAGGCAAGATTAATTCTCTGTTCCCAAAGACTTCAGCTGACATTGCAATGGATCCACTCAGAAGGCTACGCAGACAAACCCAGGCACAGCCACTGACATGTGATCAGTGAGAGGTGAGGCCCAGGAAGGGGAAACTGGCCGAAGCCTATGTTCAGAGAGGTGGTGTGACCCCGTGGTTAAGTACACAGAATTCTAGATCAGCAAGATAGTCCAAAGAGCTGGAGCACATGTTATATTTTGTTTTGTTTTGGGACCACACCCAAGTCATGCTCAGGGGCTTACTCTTGGCTCTACACTCAGGAATTACTCCTGGCAGTGCTCAAGGGACATATGGGATGCTGAGGATCAAACCTGGGTCAACCGCATGCAAGGCAAGCGCCCTACCTCTATACGTCTCCTGGATATGTTTTACATTTTGGGGGGGGAGGGAGGAGGGGGTGCAGTGCGGGTGTCATTGTATAAATCCAAAATACCACCTAGAGTGATCACTATACAAGTAGTCAGGGTGGTCAAAAGACAAAAGAAAAAAAAGAGTTTAGGCACCAGACCAGATATCGCAATCCAACTCCAGCTCTTTCACGGCCTTGCGCATGTGACTTCAGGGATCTAACCCCTCAGAGACTCAGTTTCCTCAATCACAAAATAGAAACACCCAGGGCTGGAGCAATAGCAAAGCGGGTAGGGCGTTTGCCTTGCACGCAGCCAACCCGGATTCGATTCCCAGCATCCCATATGGTCCCCCAAGCACCGCCAGGAGTAATTCCTGAGTGCATGAGCCAGGAGTAACCCCTGTGCACAGCTGGGTTTGACTCAAAAAAAAAAATAGAAACACCCAAATAAAATTATAAAGTGTTTGAAACAGTAACGTGGAACAGGACCAGAGAGACAGTACAGGGGCTGAGGCACTTGTGCGCATGCGGCTGACCTAGGTTTGATTCCTGGCACCACATTCAGTTCCCTCAGCCTCACGATGAATAACTCGTGAGCCCTCAAACAAGAAAACAAAAACAAAACAGCACCCACAAAAAACGGTGTGGAAGACGGTAAGAATTGAAATAAAGAAAAGGCTATTCTCTTCTTCATCATCGCCTTCAGAACCAGCCTCAAAAACTCAGGCTGAGCAGGGAAGACTCCCCGGGAGACACGGCCAACACCAAGGTATCAGAAAGACAGCTCAGTAAGGCAAAAAAAAGACAGAATCAGCTTTGGATTAATCGAGCTAATGAAGGGGAGGGAGAAGGACGTTTTACTGAATGAAAGAAACCCACCAGAGGACAGAGCGATAGTACAGCAGACACGGTGCTTGCCTTCCATGTAACTAACCCAGGTCCCCATATGGTGCTCGGAGTCACACCAGGAATGATCCCCAAGCACAAAATCAGTTCTGAGTACATTGGGTAGGGCTCAAAAACCAAAGAAAAGAAACCCTCCCTTTAGGGGGCAGGAGAGAGAGAGCACTCAGCACCGCCTGGTTCCCCAAGCACATGAACCCCACTTGAGAGTGACCCTCAAGCAGAGACAGGAGTAGTCCCTCGGCACCGTCAACAACCCCTCATAAAAACCCTGAGTCCCTTTTTCAGACATACCCAGTAGTGCTCGGGGCTTACACCTGGCTCTGAGTTCAAGGATCACTCCTAGTGGGGCTCAGGAGACCACCGAGTGGTACTGAAACTGAACCTGCATCAGCCATACGCAAGACAACACTCTACCTACTATACTATCACTGGAAGCTATATGTATCTTTAAACCTGTTTTTTTTGTTGTTGTTGTTTGGGGGGGAATAGCATGGAGGAGAGTTTGCCTTGCATAGAGCCAACCCAGGTTTGATCCCTAGCACCGCATATGGTCCCCTGAGCATCACTAGGAGTGATTCCTAAACACTAAACAGAGCTGAGCATAAACGTTGAGTCCCACCAGGTGTGGCACACAGAAACACCTGGAAAAAAAAAAGAAAGAAAGAAAAAAAAAGAAAAAATTATACTCAGGGCTAGAAATAGTTCAATGGGCTGAGCACACACTTTGCATGCAGGAGGCTGGGCTCGATCTGGAGTACCACATGGTCCAAGCACAACCCCCAAATAGTGTGCAAGCCAGAAGTAGTCACAGGGCACTGCCAGGTGTTGCCCCCAAACAAGAGGAATAAAAAGACTACACACACACACACACACACACACACACACAATACCTTATTGAAGAAAGTAGTTAGTGAGCTAATTATTTAAGAGGTCATGAAGCAGCTCATACATCCAAGGACAGACAATAAGATATAGGCAAAAGGATAAAGAAGCAATTATATATCTATAGAAGAGAATATTACATAGAAGGAAACATGAAATCTTGCCGTTTGCTACAACTTGGATGAACTAGAGGACATGATGAAGTGAGCTCAGAGAGAAAAGAACAAATACTGGATGACTTCATTCATCCATGGAATACAGAGAAATAAATCAGGGGACTAGACACGGCTGAATCATGACAAGCCCTTGGTCTTTGATTATAGAACTGAGGACACCAAGCCATGGGGGAGGGCAGGAACGAAAGAGGCAAACTTGGAGTGACAGAAAGACAGTGGTGGAGGCACTCAGGGGAAGTAACTTTTCAGGTGACATAACTTAGACCATTGTACCCCCATGAAAGTTGACACTTTGTAACCATGTTCCCTAATCTACAATTTTAAAGAGAGGCTCTAAAGCACAGTCATTCAGAGGAGGGGCCTGGAAGCAGAATGCCGCCTCTATCACTCCCAAGCTGGGTGACATTTATTAAGCAAATTATGGAACTCCCTTGTGACTCAGTTTCCTCATCTGTAAAGCAGAGCGCATATTAGCACCTACCGATATTACAGGGCTGCGACGAAAATGAAACTAGTTAAAACATGCACATATAAAATGATGAGCAAACCCCTGGGCTCAAGAGCCCTGCTTAGGGAGGGTTAGCTTTGATTGTTCTTACTCCTGCCGCTACTGATTTAGCTGATTTCAGACTAAGTTTACTATGGTAAACCTGATATTAAAATTTGTTTAGGAAGGGCTGGCGTGATAGTAGAGTGGGTAGAGCACTTGCCTTGTATGTGGCCGAGCCAAGTTCAATCCATGGCACCCCATTAAGTTCCCCAAGTCCTACCAGGATTGGCCTATGAGCACGGAGCCAGGAGTAAGCCCTGAGCAACACTGGGTATGGCCCAAAACAAACAAACAAACAAGCAAACAAATCTATTTAGAAGCTGGGGAAATAGCTCAGAAGTCCATAGTGCATGTCTCGCCTGGTTCAAACCCCATGTTTGATCCCCAATATCGCATGGTCCCTCCAATCAGCCTGGATGGCCCTGGTGGCCCTCAATGCCACCAAACCTGAATCCTCCACATCAGGACCTGCACCACTGGGTCGAGTATCACTGGGAGTGGCACCAGGACACCAATGGGAAGGCCAACAATTAAGAACATAAAAATAAAATGCGGGGGGCTGGAGAGATAGCACAGCGGTTAGGGTGTTTGCTTTGCACGCGGTCGACCCGGGTTCGATTCCCAGCATCCCATATGGTCCCCTGAGCAACGCCAGGAGTAACTCCTGAGTGCAATGCCAGGAGTAACTCCTGTACATAGCCAGGTGTGACCCAAAAAGCAAATAAATAAACAAATAAATAAATAAAATGTGTTCATTTCTATTTATTTATTTATTCTGATTTTTGGGTTCCACCCAACAGTGCTCAGGCTGCCAGGGACTGAACCAGGTCGGCCACATGCAAGACAAATGCTTTGCTTCCTATACTATCTCTCTGGCCCAAAATAAATTTGTTGAAAGTCAGTCACTATATACTATATCTTTCTGTCGTGGCTTTTTTTTTTTTTTTTTTTTTTTTTGCTTTGGGGCCACACCTAGCACTCAGGGCTTTACTCCTGGCTCTGTACACAGGGATCACTCCTGGCGGTGCTCAGGGGATTTTATCACGTACTGGGGATCAAACCCAGGTTGGCCACATGCAAGGTAAGTGCCCTACCTGCTATACTATGCTATACTAGAATCAGTCAGTGTAGAAGGAAGTAGGGAAGGCAAATAGAATTTAGAAGTACACAAGGTGGAAAACAGAAGACAGATCAGATTAAAAAAACATACTGTGGATAATCTGACCAGATAATTACAGGTTAAAACAGCATTCTTCAGATCAGAGAGATAGTACAGAAGGTAAGGCTCTTGGCACTGCACAAGGCCAAATCCAGCTTAGATCCCTGGTACAGCAGATGGTCCCCTAAGCACCCCCAGATGTCCCAGAAAAGAGACGAGGAAAAAAGAAGGAAGGAAGGAAGGAAGGAAGGAAGGAAGGAAGGAAGGAAGGAATATGGGCAAGGCAAGAGGGATAAAAGATGCAGCTAAGAAATAGCCAAGAAGAGGGCCAGAGTGATAGTAAAGCAGGTAGGGCACTTGCTTTGCACACAGCTGACCTGAGTTTGATTCCCATCATCCCATATGGTCCCCCAAGTACTGCCAGAAGTGATTCCTAAGTGTAGAGACAGGAGTAACCCCTGAGCATCCCAGGATGTGAGCCAACAACCCCCCCCACAAAAAAAAAATAAAGCAAACAAAAAGAAATAGGAGAGTAAAATGTAGTAGTGATACTGTCAAATATTTTGAACTTGGATTTATGCTTTGGTTTTGGTTTTGTTCTATAATAAGCTAAAATAGAAAAAGAAGTAGGTTTAGAGACATCCACCCAAGTTCTGGGTCTCAACAGGTCTCAACCTGTTCCTGAGTTCAGGCACCAGTGCCAGCTTGGAAGCAGGGGATGGTCAGGAATTCCCGCGCATCATCTGACACTTCCCCCGCGCTCGATGAGCAGTGCTTGCGGACTGACCTGGACCACCTCCACACAAGCAGATACAGGCGGGGAGAGCAGGAAAACGAGGCCCTTGGCCCCACAGGGCTATGGCACTAGCACCCATGCTCGGGGCAACCTCCGAAAGAAGAAGACCCCCAGGGCCAAGGAACGGGCAGGGACAGAGCGGATGAGAGGCGGACACTCACTCGTGGACTCTGCTGTCACCGTAGAGATCGCTCAGGCCGAAGCTGATGTAATGCCAGTGCTCGGGGATGCTGGCAGACGGGCTCCCCACGTTCCTGTACATGCTAACGTAGTCCAAGGGGTCTGGGCCCCCCAACCTGGGAAAGACAAAAAACAGAGGGGTCAGTGGGAGCCTGGCGGCAGACAAGACCAACCCAGGGGCTCACCAGCGAAATGGAAGCCCCCTCAGGGAGGAAACTGACAGGGAAGGTGAGAGAGACCTCGCCTTGGGGTATAAGATCAAGAGAGCTGCAAGAGGTGCCCGTCCATCTCCGATGGGCAGGACCCCTTTTGAGGAACGACAAAGGCCGGGTAGTTTCCCGTCTGGCTTCCTCCTGTTTCAAATTACCAAACGGAACTGGCAGGGATCAAGGCTCTTCGTCACTCTCCCATGCTCTTCCAAGGCATCTCACACACATACCGACTCTAAGGGCAGCCTCCATAGGGGGTCTCTGGGCATTCCCCAGACCCTCCTGGACATTCCCCACGGGCATTGTCCCCACACCGTTCCTAGAAGCAGAGGCTCCGCCACTCCTGCCGCCAAGCTAATTCCTGAAAGACTACACTGTGCCCTACGTCAATTCCAGTCTGTTCCAAACAAGCCCAGTGCCTCCAGACCCCAGCTTGGCACCCCGCAGACCAAAGCTGGTCTTTAATCATGCAGGTGACAAATGCCAAACTTAGGCTAGCTTGGCTCAGCAATGCAGAGAAGCCACCAAGCCCTTGAGGGTCTACATGAGAAGACCCCAGGAGACTGGCAGATGGGGAATATGAGATGATTTGGGGCCTCAGAATATCACAGTAAACTTTCCCCCTAAGTCCAGCAGAAGCTGCTGAAAAAGAGATCCATCATCACCTCACTCTGAGGATTTAATTCAATCAGGGTTCTCTTTAGAAGAGTATTTAGTGCTTTAAAAAAAAAGAAAAGAAAAGAAAGGAAAAGAAAGCAAGACTGCGTTTCTTCAGAATGAACAGGGAACTTGGTAGAGTGAAGAAAGATACTAAATGAAAACCATCACGGGAAGGAAGTTCCCATTTTGCCCATAATTGCACCAAAGCCGCCACGGATGGCTGCACCAACCCAGCTCACCCCGGGGACGATGGCAAGGTGCACTCCTAGAGCAGACAGAGCTTGCTGATGGAAAACGAAGAACCAAAGACAACACATGTTACACGCGATCCAGCAAGCATGCCAGTGGCATGCAATGCGAACACTATTAAAACCAGTAGGTCTGTTTTATTCCTCTTTTGCCACAAAATTACTCGTCTTTGTAGAAATCCTTATTCTCTGCTAGGAAATGCTACTATTTACAGAATTTAATTTGGTGTAGGGACACCCTTAGCAGTGCTCAGGAACTATTCCTGAAGTGATCCTTAGAAGACACTTTTATTTTCTTGTTTTGTTTTGGGTTTTATTTTTTTCTGGGGAGGGGGTAGCAGACCTCAGGGCTTAATTCTGGTTCTGCATTCAGGGATCACTCCTAGAAGTCCTCAGGGGACAATATGGAGAGCTGAGGATTGAACCTAGGTCGGCCACATGCAATACTAATGCAATACTATACTATCACTCCAGCGTCTCAGGAGTCACCTTTTTTTTTGGGGGGGGGGGAGGCAGGGTGTTGGAGGCCATACCCAGAGGTGCTCAGAGCTCACTCTTAGCAGAGCTCAGGGGACAACACGGATGTCAGGTATCAAGCCCAGGTTGGGTGCCTGCAAGGCAAGCACCCTACCTACTCTGGCCTCAACAGGAGTCACTCTTGGGAGTTCTTATCTTCTCACCAAGATCATAGGTGCTGGGGCTGGGATTCAGGCCACCCGCATGTGAAACACGTGCTCCAGCCCAAGGCACCATCTCACTGGTCCTATTTATAGAATTTCTAAGAATAAGCTGCCACAAATAGCTTTGACTCCAACTGAGTGGATTAGGAAAAAGAAGAACGCTCCATCCATGTCGTAACTCCACTGAATCTAATTCCACAGACAGTTGGAATTCGGAAGTTTATGAGGAAGAGAAGAAGAAAGAGCAGTTCTCCCTGGACAGACCCCAGGCCAGCAGCAGAAGGCAGAGCATGGGGCAGTGAGGCCAGGCTGGGGCAGGCTCAGTCCAGCCCCTCCTGCCACCCAGACGCTGCATCCACCCTCCAGGGCTTCATCTGCCCCACCATGGCCACCCTCCTTCTCGACAAATCTTCTGGGAGATGCTCCCTCAAGGAGAGAACTTCACCCAAACATCTCACCGCTAAGAGCTCAGAGTGGGATGATGCTAACTGTGACCCCAGCACAAAGCTTTCAGTTCTATAATACAGAAACCTGATGGGAAGCCAATAAGCATGTAGAAAATAACTGTACTTCACACTTAGAAAAAGATGTTCTCAGGGGCCGGAGCAATAGTACAATAGGTAGGGCATCTACCTTGCATGCAGCTGACCTGGATTCGATCTCCCGCATCCCATATGGTCCCCCAAGCACCGCCAGGAGTAATCCTAAGTGCAGAGCCAGGAGCAACCCCTGAACATCACCGAAGTGACCCCCTCACCACCACCAAAATAAAAGATGTTCTCCAAGGACCCACACAACATCCATCTCTTAATTCCTTGAACACCTGATTTTCTCTCACAGAGATATAACAAGACTGGAATGGCCCCTGGGTCTGGGTTCTACCTTGGCGTCTACTCATAAAGTCTCAATGGTTATTTAAGATGTCAGGTGCCAGGCAGTCAATCACAAAAATGGAAACATTGAGTGCTGAAGAGACAATAAAGGGGTTAAGGGGTTTGCCTCACCCCACCAACAAATCCCCGGGTTGAATCCTGACACCATATACAATCCCCTGAGCACTGCCAGATCTAGGAATAGCCCACTGAGCACTGCTGGCTATGATCCACTCAAAAAAAAAAAATCTAAAGAGGTCTGTGAGACCCCAAATGTAAGGGATGTGAAATGAAGCAATTTCAGAATCCTAATGAAGCGAAACTCCGAACCAGACGCTGAGATATTCCCTCACATTTCTCAGCCTCTAGGCTGCATTTCTAATATCACAAAGTGCCAACTTTGCCCATCACTGATGACAAGTCCTAGAAGCAGCGTGTGGCAGAAAGAGTTCCCCAACCAGTAGGGGTGGGGAAGAGGGGTGGTATTGGAGGGAAACTGGGGACACTGTGGCAGGAAATGTACACTGGTGAAGGGAGTGGGTATTAGAAATCCTGACTGGGCTGGAGTGATGTAGCACAGCGTATAGGGCATTTGCCTTGCATGCAGCCGACCCGGGTTCAATCCCCAGCATCCCATATGGTCCCCAAAGTACCATATGGGACCGGAGTAATTCTTGAGTACAGAGCCAGGAGTAACCTGAAAGAAAGAAGGAAAAAAAGAAAGAAAGAAAGAAAGAAAGAAATCCTATGTATAAAACCTAATCGAGAACAACTTTGTAACTGTATATCTCAAGGTGATTCAACCAAAAAAAAAAAAAGTTACCCAACCCAGTTTAAGTTATTTGCCCGTGCTAAGTATCTTTTTTTCTGGGTGGGGAGGGAGGGGAGTGGCTGAAGGGGAGAATTTTCTACAGCAGTGCTCAGCGGACCAAGCATCACTCCCTGTGATACCTGGCCAGCCAAATCTGTGGTTCACTGCTAGGGCCCAAGGATGATGAAGCTACTCAGACCCTGTGGTACTGGGGATCACCAGAGCCAACCCAGCAGCCTCCTGGGGGTCATGCAGTGTCAGGGACCAAACTGGAGTCCCAACCACAGCAGACACACACACGCCCCTAAGCCATGTGCTAGCTCCCCTGTGCCTACTTTCATACCTTCTGAACTAAGCTCAATATTCAGAGCCACTTGGGTGGCAGAAAGAAAAACAGCTGCCACTCTGTCAGCAGAGGGTTTTCTCTGAGCACGCAGCAGGGCAGGGCCAGCCCTTGTCTCTCACCTCGAAGTCCTCTAGCGCACGCACACATCAAGATCCAGACTTAAATACTGAGGTGCAATTTGAACGGGTGATTAAACTGCCAAAGAGCTGCTTTTCACTCAGAAGCTCTCTCCCCAAACTGAAAGCCCATATTGTGCCTGCCACAAGCTGGAGAATTCATACAGAGGCTAAGCACTTGCCTTGCATGCAGGTTTGATCCTTGGCACCCCAAGAGACCCCTGAGCACAGGTCCAAAGTGTGCTCTGCCCCACCTCCCAGAAAAAAAAAAAGCAGGACCTGACCACAAAAGAATAGTTAGCCTGTCAGAGAAAATTGTACCTATGGTCAGTCACATCTCCTCCTGCCCCAGACAGAGGCAGGCAGCTGGGCTGTCCCCATGCTCAGCCTCTTCCCACCCTCCCTCCATCAACCACAGCCTTGGGTCTGCCACCTCCGGAGGACAAGACCCAGTCCCAAGACAGAGGGACTGTTGGCCCCACACACCTGCATCTGCCCTTCTGGCCAATTCTCCTGGGAGGTGGCACCTCAAGGAGAGAGGCTGCCCAGGGAGTCCTTCCCGACACATCTAATTCAGTGTCTGCATTACTGTAGCTCTGGACAGTCAACCCAACTGCCAGGCTCCTGGCACTGAAGACCCCCCAAAACAGGCTCTTCTGCAAAGGCACCTCAATACCTGTTCTGCTGTGAGCCTGCAGGCTTACAAGAAGGAATGGAAAACTACTAACCCAAACCCAAGCGCTGCCCAGGAGGGTTACTCTCCACTCCCCCCGCCACCAACCGCCCAGAAACTGCTGCTGAAATCCTGATGCGTGTGGCCAGGAAGCTCCGAGCTACATCCCAGCGCCTTTCTTTGCCCGGTCTATGCCACAAGCCCTCCCCCACTCGCCCCATGTCTTCACCATTCGCCCGTGGCCCCCTCCATCCAAAACCAAGACCCGGGTCTCGCTGTCCTAGCCCACGTTCTAAAGCAGAGCTGCTGCAGATGCAGAAGGAAACTGCAGAGAGAGAACGGTGCAGAGTAAGCAGAAAGTTTGTCCGGGGGAGTTGTTCCGCCGAACTTCACGCGCAGGACACTGCCCAGATAGGATGTCTGGGCTCACCCGCAAAGGATCGCAAGGAGACCGCCAGCCCCAACGTGCCCCCCAGCAAAGCCCACTCGGCTCTCCCGGGCCCCGCCCCGCCGCCCCCGCCCCCCGCGGGCTTCCCCTCGCCCACTAATGACCCCCTACGGGCGTCCTCTCCTTTCACCACGTTTACAGTTCCCTCTCTCCTGCGGTTCCCCCCACGGCTCCGACAACCCCCCCCCATTGACTCTTTTCTCCTAATCCCGGCTAACCCTTCATCCTTCCCTCCCTCTTTAACTCTTCCCTACCCACGGGCTCCGTTAACCCCTTTGTCCCCATTACCAACTTGTGCCCTAACTCCTTCAAAGCCTCGCAGCAGGAAGCCCCCATCCAAGTCCTTTAGCCTTCCTCCTCCTCCTCCTCCTCCTCGCCTGCAAATGACTTCGCCCCCGGCGCCTAAACCCTTCCCAGCCCCCCCACCCCCGCCCCGGCTCGGTCCCCGAGCGGCCCAGGGCGTACCAGTACTTGACGATAGCGGTAACCTGGAGCGGGTTCGGCTGGTCGGGGTAGAGGCGGCGGCACTCCCCGTAGATGGCGTGCAGTCCCGGGGGGAAGAGCGAGGCGAAGGGCGGCGGGGCAGTCGGGCCAGGGGCCGGGGGCGCGGCGGGGCCGGGGGGCAGGCTAGGCCGCAGCTCCGCCATTGGGGCGCGTAGGGCGCAAGGGGAACCCGGGAGCACGGGCGAGGGGAGCACTGACGCGCCAGCGGGCCGACTCCGAGGGTGCGACTCCCGGAGGCGCCGGGGGCTGCAGCGAGGTCTAGGCTCTGCGCGCCTGCGCACAGCGCACGGTCCGCCCAGGCCGCCGCCGCCGCGGAGACCGCCGGAGGGTGCCTCGGGGACCGCGGGGCGCTCGAGGGGGCGGGGCGCCGGCTCTCCCCGTCCCCGCACCTATTGGCTAGTGTCCGTGCCCATCGAGGGTGGGAGGGCGTGTCTTGACGGTGAGTCCCGCCTCCCCTCCTGGCCGAGAAGGCGTCCCAAGGCTCTTGGCCTCCCCCTAGCGTTAGGAGGAACCCAGGTTTCACTAGAGACGGCGAGGTGCTAGGGTCCCCGGCTGGGGGAGTGCGCCCAGTTTCGAGCAGTTCTGCTAACACTGTGGTAACGAGAATGCAAACGGAAATCTGACAGTGGACTTCTATATTTGTTCTTGGGATGCTAATTTTCATCTACTGTAAAGCTTACTATTTCCTATTCCTATCTTTGACGGTCCATTGACCAGTCCGTTGCCACTAACAGTACCAAATTCAGGGGTCTTCTACTTATTTTGGAGTTCTGCCAGAAAGTTGCGAGAGTCAGTGAATTAAAGAGATTTGGCAATTATTTGCTCAATGTTTTTAACGATGACAACAAGCTTTTCTTTGTTCTGTATGCAGATTACCTCAAGGAACAGGAATATCCATCATGCATTATGAGTCTGCCTTTTCCCATCATGGCTCGAGTCAGTAACTAGGAGGGGAAAAAAATTATTTTTGGTTTGGGGGCCACACCCTATGATGCTCGGTGGTTCCTCCCAGCTCCTGGTCTAACCGGTGCTCCCCGTATGCAAAACAAGCACTCCAGCCCTTTGAGCCATCTACCCCAGCCCTGTAATTCAACTTTTAATTCCTAAGGCACCAGTGGGAATTATTTTTCTGTTACCAATAGTCTTTCATTAACTTATTCCTATACTAAGTTCCTCCCCGGTTGGGGAGCTTCTTTTCCTTTTACTTTCCAATAAACCTTACTACTTCCAAACACAAGAAACAAACAAATAGAAAAAGCCTTCCATGTATAAATGCCTTTCAGATATCTTATTAGGGTGGAGGGGATAGTTTGGCGACCAGTGCTAAAGGATCTTTGCAAGTTGAAGTAGGGTGAAGGGGACAAAATTAAATCTAAAGAAAAAATGCACCGGGCTGATTTGAAAGCAGTAGCAAAAACCTCTCCTCACCTCTATTTTCTCACCACCAATGATATTCTTGCTCTCCTTGAAAATTAAAGCATGCTTGAGCAGTTCCTGAACCTCATGAACAAGTTTTAATGACCCAAACTGATATATACTAGTATAGATAAGCTATACTTCCAAATACCAGTCTTCAGATCAACATTAGCCTGTTACAAGGTTTACACCTATTCAAGGAGATATACGAGGGGCTGGAGCAATAATACAGCGGGTAGGGCGTTTGCCTTGCACGCAGCTGACGCAAATTCAATCCCCAGCATCCCAAATAGTTCCCCGAGTATCGCCAGAGATAATTCCCGAGCACAAAACCAGGAGCAACCCCTGATCATCGCCAGGTGAGATCCAAAAAAAAAAAAAAAGAGCATAAAAGAAGATATACGAAAGGCAGAAAAAATATTGGTTTTTCCATAACAGCAGATTGTATGCAATTTATTTCTCATTGTTTCCAGTTCTTCCCCCGTGTATATTTTTTTTTGTTTTTTATTTTTGGAGGGGGGATTACACTGGTGATGCTCACGCTTACTCCTGACAGTGCTCAGGGGACCATATGGGACGTCGGAGATCAAACTCAGGTCCGCGGAGTGCAAGGCAAAACCTCCTATCCGCTGTACTATTGCTCCGGCCCAGAGTACATAGGTTTTAAACTTTGCTTTATTTTAGGATGTGATAAGGTATACTAACTAATATAAACATAATTTAAAAAATTAAAATTTTTCATTACAGAATATAAATTTAACTCACAAAAATGACCTTATATTGTCCAGAAGTGAGTGGAGTTTAAACATTCAGAAACTTTACTGACCAAACTATAAACAAATACTCAAAAAAGACATCGTTCACGGGCGCTGCGGATCCTTTCTAAAGGACTATACAGATCCAGGCAAGCTATTGCGTGCACAGATCGACGGCCCTAAATTAACGCGTCCTGAGCTCTTATAAGAAAATACAAAGCCCACGGCGCTGCGCATAGGGAACTCGACGCCCAGTTTCTTGAACTAGGCGGGCCTCCAGAGCCGGCTGGTCGAGGCGACCTAGTGCAAGGCATGCTGGGAGTTGTAGTTCTTCCGAGACGAGGTCGGGCCGCTCCCTGGTCGCCGGTCCCGGCGGCCAGACTGCGCATGCGTGTCAGTGGCGTTAGCAGCAGCCGGGACTGGCAGTTCCTTCCTCGGAAGGAGAGATTCCTCTGCCATGGAGTCCTACGATGTAATCGCCAACCAGCCTGTCGTGATCGACAATGTGAGTTGCATCTTTTCTATCCCTAAAGAGACTTGTGCGCTCCTCTTCTGAGGGATCGCTTCCCGGGTTCCAGCCCGGCCGCCGGCTCTTTGTCACTGGCCCGGCCTGTCAGGCGGGTCCAGCCTCCGCCAGCTCCGTCCTCTCCCACACCCCCGAACCCTCGGCGGGGAGGCCGGCTGGCGATCATGGGATGGTGAACTTTGGGGTGGAGGAAAGCGAGAGCTGAAGTCTGAGCCGGGTCCATGGGCCCGTGGTTCGAGGGGCCTTAACAGCTCTGTGAGCGCCGGGCGCCCGCCCCTCCCCAGTTTCTGGTTACTCTATTGGCTCCTCTGGCTGTCCATCTTGGCCGCTGAGCCCGCCCCTGGGCCTTGCCGGATGAAGGCAGCGCTCTGCAGTGATTGGCTCGCGGCCCTGCCGTTCTTGCAGGCCGCCGTCGTGTTTCCCCCTCGGAGGGGCGGGCGGTGCGCGGAAGCGGTGAGGATTGGCTTCGGGAACTCTCGCCGCCCGGGCCGGCGCACTGGGGCCCGCCCGCGGGTGAAGGTCTGACTTTCCTTTGGACGCGCGTGCTGGCTCTGCAGTAGGGCGTGCATCTGGGTGGGGCCCGGAAATCTGATGTTGTCAGGAAGGGCCCTAGGAGTTCAGTTCTCGCTGGGTATCAAGTATAACATTAATAGAGGTCGAGAAGAAAGGGGCATGACAAAGCAAGTGGGATTGCAATCTTCCTGTTGGGAACGCCTGATTAATGCGGCGGGGACAGAAATTAACTGTCCTCTTGGGAACGCCTAATTAATGCGGCGGGGACAGATATTAAGCGGGCGCTCCGTCGCTTACAAGTGAGTTTTGCGTGCATCCCACTGGAAACCGCCTAAAAACTGGCGTGACCCACGTTTTACAAGAGCAAAGAGGTAAAGGGAGGCCAAGGTCGCCCAGGAATGGTGCCCTCCACCCAGGGCTTGGTCCGTCGTAGCTTTTGCTGATGCCTGCATACAGATGCACCACGAGTGACAAGTGGAAAGAGTCTGGGTCCTGCTCAGGCTTCGGGCGGAGGGGTCTGTGCCCTTTCCAGATGCCTCCACTGAGGCCAAACCGCCCGGTCCTCCTGTGCTAAGCAGATTTCCCCGTGGTCGATCCAGCCCTTAGGGCCTCATTTGTGTTACTTGCATCGTCTGCTTTACAATGCTGGTAGGTGACCACACAGGTGCGATTCTGCAGAGAAGTGAGGCTCAAAGAGGTTGGAGTTTTTTAAATCACCTGGCTCCTGAGCTGCAAGACCAAGGCCCAGATGGAGACCAGAGGCCACGTCCCTCCCTTTTTCCAAGAAAACTTGCTTTTGTTTATTTGCATTCGGAGGTCTGGCCACTGCCTTGAAACCGGGAATAGTCAGTGAGATGCCTCAGTAGTGGAGGGAGGATGATTTGTTTGTCTTCCTTACCAGAGTGTGAAATCCATATGGGAAAAGATGGAGATTCCTTCATTTTTCATGACTCTGCCTTCACCACCTCCCTTCATACCCAGTGCTTGGTACTACCAGCTCAATAAACATTCTGTATTGGGTTGGTGGGTGGGTGGAGGAGCAACTGGATAGCTCTATCACAGTAACAGAGATGCCCCTCAGTAAAGGGGGGGATAACTCCTAGTTTCTGCAGAGGGGTGAGTAGGACTCCTTGTTCTTGAGGTTGATTTTCAGAGAACACGACTATTTTTTTTTTATTTTTTACTAGTGAGACATCATGAGGTACAGTTATAGTCTTACAAATTTTTGTGCTTGGGTTTCAATTATACAATGATCAAATACCCATCCCTCCACCAGTGCCCATTTCCCACCACCACAGATCCCAGTATCCCTCCCACCCCCCCACCCCCCCAAACCCACCCTGCCTCTGTGGCAGGGCATTCCCTTTTGTTCTCTCTCTCTTATTGGAGAACAAGACTTTCTGTCAGTCAATTTCTGTGCACTTCATCAGCCTTTTTCCTGCTTTTTTTCCCTCCCCACCCCCTTTTCTCTTACTTTTAGGCGGAAGAGAAAAGGAAAAAAAAAACCCTAGGAATGAGCAATTTCTTGTTTTCACCAGCAATACAGAAGGGCTATCCATCCACCTTCTTGAATTGTTGAGTGGGACTTGCGACTCTATCCGGTTTTCTCTCAGCCCACCCATTGCCTTCCCTTTTGTTTTTGGGCCACATCCTGTGGTGCTAAGAGGTGGGGGCTACTCTTTTTGTCTTTGAGATCCTCAGTGATCATACACTTGATTGCTGTGTTTGCCAGGGGTCACACACAACTTGATTGTTGTGGTGCCCCAGAGATAGTGTACACACTGATGGGGTTATCCCAAAGGGTGAGGCCAACTACACCATGTGGGGCAGTTTAGGGTAGAATTTGCCTCCCCGGGCTGCCAAGCAGGCACTCTACCAGCTGGGCCATTCCTGAGCTCCCTCGAGCCATTTTCCTTAATCTCTTAAACTAATGCATCACTCTCTCTCCTTTCTCTTTCTTGACTCTGTAGTGGAATACATCAAGCAGTATAATACAGTTTCAGCTTTGCAATGTAAAGAATTGAGCTTTAGAGATAGTACGGGGATTAAGGCATTTGCATGTGGCTGACCTGGGTTCAGGCCCCAGCACCACACATGGTATGAAAGCATTCAGCCAAGAGAAAGCCTTCAGCACTGCTGGGTACGGCCCCAAAATCTAAAGAAAAAAAATGCTAAGAATTTACTTTTCGGGGCAGGGAGTGGCAGTTCATTGGGTAAGATGCTTACCTTGCACGCATCGAGATTCAGTTCCCAATATCCCAGATGGTTCCCCAAGCACTGCTAGGAGTAAACCCTAAGCATTGCCAGGTATGCTGTCTCCCCCGATCGCACTCCCCACCCCCCCCAAAAAAAAGAAGATGAAGAGGAATTTAGTTTTCTTGAACCGGAAGCTAGTATAGCGGGTAGGGCACTTGCACTTGCCGTGCACACCGCCTACCCCGGTTCAATCCCCCAGCATCCCATGTGGTCCCCAGTAGTGATTCCTGAATGCCAAGCCAGGAGTGAACCCTGAGCACCACCAGGTGTGACCTGAAAAGAAACTAAAAAATAGTCATGCTTTATACTATAGGAATGATATGTCTCTAGAAGGTTTAACTGCTCCATAGCGTAACGTTGCTACAATTTTATTTCTGGACGATTGAGAGTATAATTATAAAAAGAGAGAACAAAGAAAGCAACGAAAAGAGACAAGGACCATATTATCACTTCACAGCCTTTTTGGTCTTAAGAAATTGTTGACCATTCCTTTCATCATGTTCTGGCACCAAACCAACTCATCAGGATTTAATGAGGAAAATGGAGAGATGGAGGTAGGGGTGTGTGTGCACATGCTTTAATGACAATGATAAGGTGTTGGGTGTTTTTTTTTAATTAAGCAGGAGTAATTTTTCCCAAGGAATGTAATAGATGATTCACAAAGAGAGCAGCTCTCAGACCATGGTTTGAGGACTACAGCATTTTGATCAAATACTTGGTGCTAAAATAAATCTCAAAAGTTGTGCTCATACCTAAGGTAGATCAACATTCTCGTTAATCTTTTTTAAAATGTGCATCGAGATCGGGGAGATGACTCCAACGGCTGGAGTGTTTACTTTGCATGCTGGAGACCCAGGGTCTATCCCCATTACCAGGTGGTCCCCAAGCACCTCTAGGAATGACCCTCCCCAAACCAAGCCAAGCCAGGAGTAGCCCCCACCCTCTTAGCACCATTGGATGTGGCCCAAAAACAAATAACATGATTATGGATTTTGTAGGCCTAAAAGCAGGAACAGTGCCAGATCTTTACAGCTTCCTCAATAAGCTGACTTTTATCTGTTGCTTCTGCTGCTTCTTAAAGATGAGATAGTGGGGCCGGAGAGAGAGCACAGCAGAGAGGGCACTTGCCTTGCATGGAGCCAAGCCGATTTTGATCCTCAGCAACCCATATGGTCTCCTGAACACCATCAGGAGTAATTCCTGAGTGCTGAGCCAGGAGTATTGCTGGGTGTGGCCCCCAAAATAAAACAAAACAAACTCCCAGTATGCAGAGCGTGCGCTGCAGCAGTTTGAGCTACCTCCCCAGCTCCAGCCAGTATTTCTAACTTTTTTTTCTTTTCCTCTATGGGGGTTTGGAGCATTGGGGTTGTTCCCTGTGGTGCGCAAACAACCAGATGCAGTGCTGAGATCTATCCCAGGACCCTTGAATGCAATACATGTGCTCTCTAGACCCCTATAACTACATTCTTCCCTTTTCCACACACTCTTGAAACTTTAATATGTTACAAACCTAGTAAAATTGTATCATCAAATACTCTATCAATGTTCAAATTTCACTATTTGTCTTTTTGGGGGCCATACCCAAACAAAAAAATCTAACAAAAATGGCCAGGAGAGCCCAGCCTCCTGAGTACCACTTGGAAGGATCCACTCCTGTCATTCAAACACAGACAGGTCAGGAGGACCAACTCCATTTCACAATATGAAGTTTATTTCCATTGTGAGTAAAAATTTCTGCTGCTGACCTGAATACTATAATCACTTGAAATTTTTCTTCATGCTGGAGCAATAGCACAGCAGGTAGGGTGTTTGTCTTGCACGCGGCCAACCCGGATTCAATTCCTCTGCCCCTCTCGGAGAGCCCAGCAAACTACCGAGAGTATCCTGCCTGCACAGCAGAGCCTGGCAAGCTCACTGTGGCATATTCAGTATGCTAAAAACAGTAACAACAAGTCTCACAATGGAGACGTTACTGGGCCCGCTCGAGCAAATTGATGAACAACGGGAGGACAGTGCTACAGTGCTACCTGGCGCTGTTACGGGCTTATTTCTGGCTCTGCGCTCGGGACCATTCCTGGGGAGACTTGGGGGACTCTATGGGATGCGGGGAATCAAACTCAGGTGCTATATGACTCCAGCCCTCTTTTTTAAATTTTAATTTTAATTATTATTAATTTTTGGATTTTGGGGTTACACCCAACGATGTTCAGGGGTTACTTCTGGCTCTGTACTCAGGAATTAATCCTGATAGTACTTAGGGGATGCTGGGAGTTGAACCTGGGTTGGCCATGTGCAAGGCAAACACCTTACCCACTGTACTATCACTCTGGCCCCCCCCATATATATATATATGTATATATATATATTGTTTATATATATTGTTACCATTGGCTCTCCTGACACATTTAAAATTAACTGAGGCAATGAAGTCAGTGTTTCTTTTACACTGTGTTTAAGATATGATAGGCAGGCTTGTTGTTTCTACAAGTTAAGCAAGAATCCATTCCTGAGATGGAATTTTAGCTCAGTGGTTGATCCCTGACTTTATGTGTATGAGGCACTGGGGTCCATCTCTGGCCACCTAAGCAACAAACAGACAAACAAAAAAAACCATCCCGCTGCTTGACAAAGAAGATAAACAGGAGTGGCTTCCAGAGATATTGTCACTGTTCAGTTATGTGTCCTTTGAGAGCCAAGATGTACTCGGAGAGTAAGAAAGAAACCAGATAGGGGCTGAAGCGATAGCACAGCGGGGAGGGCATTTGCCTTGCACGTGGCTGACTCGGGTTCGATTCCCAGCATCCCATATGGTCCCTCAAGCACCTCCAGGAGTAATTCCTGCGTGTAGAACCAGGAGTAACCCCTGTGCATCGCTGGGTGTGTCTCAAAAAGCAAAAAAGTAAAAATAAATTAAAAATATCATCAGTATTTTTTTTTAAAAAAAAGAAGGAAGAAAGAAATCAGATATATGTGGAAGGAGAAACACTGAACTATTTTATTGAGACTGTCTGGGACTGCTGTAGGATCAGGCAGGACCCTTGGAGAAAGGGAGGGTCGGTGAGGGTGGCCTTAAGACACTGGAGAAGGCTGAAGTGGGAGCTCAAAGGAGTTGAATGCATGCTGGATTTAAATGGCATCGCATGGTGTCCCAAGCACTGCTCCTCTGGAGTAGGCACCACCACCCCCCCAGAGGCAGCCTCCCAAACCCAAAAGACACTGACGAGTATGGAAGAGCATTGGGCGCGCCTGAACAAAAAGACCCGTGGCTGCTCCTTTGCATGGTCGCCGGGCAGGAGTGTAGGCCCAGTGCTGCCAGATCTTATGAACAGTCAAGAGAAATCAGGATTGAGAAGTTTCATATGCGGCCTCCAAGCTGTGGCTGTTGCACGTTAGTGTAAACGCAGTCTGGGGTTAGAGAGGTAGCATGGTGGCACGAGGCACTTGCCGACCCTGTTTGGTCCTCAGCACCCCATATGGTCCCCTGAGCACACCATGGGTAATTCCTGAGTGTCTGGAGTAACCCCTGAACACTGCCCAGAGTGGCCAAAAAAAAAAAAAAAACACCCAACCAATTTGTGACTGGTGGGGTCAGAGAGATAGTATAAATGATACTAAATGCTTGCCTTGCTTGCACCCAACCCCAGTTTAATCCCCCAGCACTCCCAGGGGCTACTCCTAAAGCAGAGGCCCAGGAATAGTCCCTGAGCACCACCTACTGTGACCCCAACCCACCCACTCTCCCACCTCAAAAGAAAACTATCTGTAGCCAAAGAAAATGTGTCTCTGAGCAAAAGTAGGCTGCCAGTTAATAATCTCTTTCCTACAGTCGAAGGTTCCAGTATTCAGTATTCTTTTCCCATATGTCGAATGGAAAACTACTAGCCCCTTTCCCAGTATGTCAAGAATATTCAAGCAGGAGCAGTAGTACAGTGGACAGGGCATTGACCTTGCACACAGCTGACCCAAGCTCCATCCCCAGCACCACATATGGTCCCCTGAGCCCCACTCAGTGTAAGACCTGGGCACAGCCAGTATAGCTCCAAACCCAAAACAAAAAGAATATTCATGTGTGTTTGGGATAACTGTGGGATGAGTTTGCCCAAGCTGCAAGGCCTGTAGCCAGCAGGTACTAGGAGAACTCTGCTGAGATACTGCTATTTTTGGCCTGCATCAGAGAACAGTCAGTGGTGGCAATCGTCCGGTCAAGTTCTCAGAAATCAAGTACTCATCCCCAGCATCCCATATGGCCCCCCGAGCACCACCAGGAGTAACCCCTGAGCATCGCTGGGTGCGCCCCCCCAAAAAAACAACTCCCCCCCCCCAAAAAAAGGGAAAGCAAATACATATGAGACTACTTTTTCAGGAAATCTCTAGGAGGCATCTGTTTTCTTAACTTTGCCAGAGTAAATAGCCAGGAGAATGGCCACTCATTTGCCTGGGATACAGTTTCTAGTTCAAGTCTGCACGCCCCATTTTGGCGCTCTCCATCAGGACGGAGTCCCATTCTGCTCCGTGTGCGCCTGGCAGGGGCGGGCTGGGTCTCACTCTGCCCCCCGCGTCATTCCCTGCATTCCAGCTGCTCACTCAGGTTCCATCTTTTATACTTCAACTGCCAGTCACTTGCACCTAATTTTAATTTCAGCCAGCCAGTGTTGTCTGTAGGAGTTTTTCCACAAATGCCAAATACTGCCGACGTAGAGAGCCTCTTACTTCAAGGAACTTAAGCTGGAAAGAGACACAAATGGAAACCATAAATTCTAATAGAAAGCAGAACGAAATCCAGGCTACCTGATGGTACAAGTAATGGTGATTTCCTGAGATAATAGGAAGATAATTCTTTCCAGCCGGGGATTAGTCTTTAGGAGGAAGGTAGTAATATTTGAACCGGGCCTATTATACTTCTGCTGGGAAAGAAATGAATTTGCAGGGGCTGGAGCGATCTACAGCCTGTAGGGCACTTGTCTTGCATGCAGCAGACCCAGGTTCAATCCCTGGCATCCTGTATGGTTCCCCGAGCATTGCCAGGAGGAATTTCTGAGTGCAGAGCCAGGAGTTACTCCCTGAGCACTACTGGGTGTGGCCCAAAAAAGCAAAAAAAGAAAGAAATGAATTCGTTAGTCTGCTCTGCTTCTCACACATTCTAGTCCTTTCGCCAGTAAACTCAAAATTAAACATCCAGAGAAATCATCTTTTAAAATTATCCAGACTCTGAAGGACAGGTCTCATCTTTCCTTTTTTTTTTTTTTTTTTTTTTGGTTTTCAGTCTCTGCCAAGAGATTCAATTAGCCTGTTGACATCACCACACCCAGATGATGGCAGTGAGCAATTATGGGAAGCTTGAGCTAACAGTTGCCCCAGGTTCTCTTGGAAGGTGCTGGTCTCGTCATCCATGCGCTGCCCCAGAACCCCCGAGCTTGCTCCTTCTCAGCCCTGCAGACTCTTCACAGCTACCCACATACTGCCTAGCCTGTGAATTTGCCCTCCGCCCAGGTTTTCTCTCTTCTCCTGGTTTGTTTTGTGCTCAGGGCTTACTCCTGGCTCTGTGCTGAAGGGTCCCTTGTAGCAGTGCTCAGGGGGGAATTATCTGGGCTACTAGGAATTGACCCCAGGCTGGCCACATGCAAGGCAAGCACCTACCCGCTGTACTTTCTCTCCAGCCCTTCTCTTGCTTTTGAGCTTTCCGTCTCCTGGAATCTAGGCTTGCCCTGTTCTTTCTCACACCTCTTTCCCTGGCCTTCACTTCATCCTTGCTTTGCTTGCCAGCGTCAGGCATCAGTCTGGCCATCTCAGCCCGCCTCCACAGAAGAGCATGAGTGAGACAGAGGGAGCAGGGGGTCACTGGGGAGGCCATGGGACCAAGCTAACATTGGCCAGCTGAGATGTGATGCAGTGATAGAGCAGTGGGCCTGGCATGGGTGAGACCTCAAGGTTTGATCCCTGACACCACCGTGGCGTCCCAGGCACCATCAGGAGTAATCCCTGAGCATTGCTCGGTAAACACCCCAAAACCAAAAAAAAAAAAAAAACAGCAAAGAGATCTCCTAGGTATCTCCTGTGTGGTTGGGAAATACCACATTCTATGCCCAGAGAAGTGGTCAGCGGGCAGCAGGAAAAGGCTTGCCCCAGTCACACATGTTGCTACAAGCTGGGTTGGGGTGGAGAATGAAGGAATTAGGTGTGGTGGTAGAAAAGCCAAGAAGGAAGAAAGAAGGGAGAGAGAGAGAGAGAGAGAGAGAGAGAGAGAGAGAGAGAGAGAGAGAGAGAGAGAGAGCTCAAGGGCTAAGCACATGCTTTGCATGCAGAAGGCCCAGGTTCCATCCACTCCAATGTGTGTGCGCCCCACCCCCACCCCCCACCCCGAGCCAGGAGTGATCACACAGTTAAACCAAAAAGAAAGAAGAAAACATCTCTGCAAGTAGTCCCAACCCTGATGCTTGGCTGGCCTTGACTGGGTGTCTATGGAATCTCTGTTAATACTTTGGTTGGGCCCTGGGTGATAGTAGAGATATTGGTGAGGAGCCCAGATTCTTTGGGAGAGTGGGGGGAGGGGGGTGCCAATACACATACTATGTATTGGAGCAGCAGGATTGTCACCTTGGGTTCCTTACCAGTGCTCCGGGACTGCCCTGTGTTGATGAGACGTAGTAGTAACACAAAGCACAGTTCAGAATAAAGAACAAAGAGCTCTGTGTACTGCCCCCTCGTAAGAACCTGCCCTGCTTGTCCTGGGGGACCGGGTCCGTGGAGTGTGCGGCAGGGAAGCTCCGGGGGCCAGGGCGGGTTCCTGACTGGGGAAGCAGGTTCAGAGCGGGCACTGTGTCTTTCTAAGACACCAGCACTTCCATCTTGACTGTATTCCTGAGCTTGTTGGCATGCTTCGCGTACTCACCTTCCTGCACAAAAGAGTGCCCTTCTCTTCATTAATATAGATACATATATATTTTTTTTTCTTTTTGGGTCATACCTGGCAATGCACAGGGGTTACTCCTGGCTCTGCACTCAGGAGTTACTCCTGGCGGTGCTCAGGGGACCATATGGGATGCTGAGAATCAAACCCGGGTCAGCCGCGTACAAGGCAAACGCCCTACCCGCTGTGCTATCTCTCCAGCCCCCTTTATTAATATTTTAATAATCAGAGTGCCTTCAATCATAATCAGGTGCTTTCTCTTTATTAATATTTTTTGGCGAATGGACACACCCAAAGGTGCTCAGGCCACTATCATCTTGAACTTTTTGACATTGAACATATTTTACTTTTGGAAATAAAAATATATTAATAAAAGGCCAAAGAGATAGTACAGCAGGGTGGGCGCTTGCCTTGCACACAGCCAACCTGGGTTCAATCTCCAGCATCCTATATGGACCCCGAGCACTGTCAGGAGTGATCCCTGAACACAGACCAGGAGTAACCCCTGAGCAACACCAGGTATAGCCCCAAAATTTAAAAAAAAAATCCAAGACTAAAGAAAAATCAAGCAGTGTTTGGAGTATACAGTGAAATTTCTCATCAAAACACAAATGTTCATACAAATGTCTGTATTAGAGGCAAATAAAAAAATGTGTAAGCTCTGATGTAGAGCCCTTTTTGTTTTTGCTAGTGTTCTGACCTTTCTCTCTTCTCTCTCCTCAGGGATCCGGGGTGATTAAAGCTGGTTTTGCTGGTGATCAGATCCCCAAATACTGCTTTCCTAACTAGTAAGTTGTTCTGTGATGTCGTGAAATACGGGACGTTTGTCAGCTTGGTTCTGGGCTCAGCCCCCTAAACCCTAGAGGGGAGGGAATCTCCCTGTAAGCTGTAGGTCAGCCTTGGTCCTCCGGACAGTAAGCAGGGAGCAGCAGCTGGCTTTGGTGGTAATCAAAGGGAACTGCTGTGGGCGTGGCACAGTTTGCCAGGTGCCGGTGCAAGTGATCTGTGGCCTGATCTGATGCCCACATGTCACCATTGGTGGTTCATCCCTTTGGATGTCCGCCTTTTTGTTGAGCCTCTTTTTCAGATTCCTCTGTCACCTGGATGGAGACTGACATTAAGTACACCCCCTGTCCCGGTGAGAGTAGTGAGTCTTTTTTTTTTTTAAATTTTTTGTTTTTTTGGGGTCACACCCGGTGATGCACAGGGGTTACTCCTGGCTCTGCACTCAGGAATCACTCCTGGCGGTGCTTGGGGGACCATATGGGATGCTGGGAATCGAACCCGGGTCGACCGTGTGCAAGGCAAACGCCCTACCCAATGTGCTATCTCTCCAGCCCTGAGTAGTGAGTCTTGAAGCTTTCTCGTGATGCCCAGAGGCCATGAGCGGAAGGAGCAGTGTCTGAGGACCAGGCCAAGGGGGAGAGAGTCAGCCCGGGAAAGGGACTAAGGGAATGAAATGTTCTGAATTAATCAGCCATTTAGAAATGATTTCCTTATACCTGCTCCCTTGGTCTGTGCACACAGTAGGTCCTTAATGTCTTCGAGGGTGTCTTGGCAGCTGCTGCCCTAAGCCCAGGGAAAGCAGGGCCTTGATAGCATGGTTCCCTTTGTTTGCTTGGACTATATTGCAATGAAACAACAGCTCACCTGCCATGTGGAAAAGGAGGGAGCAGGGCTGGAGAGATAGCACAGCGGGTAGGGCATTTGCCTTGCACACGACGGACCCGGGTTTGATTCCCAGCATCCCATATGGTTCCCTGAGCACCGCCAGGAGTAACTCCTGAGTTCAGAGCCAGGAGTAACCCCTGTGCATTACCAGGTGTGACCCAAAAAGCAATAAATAAATAAATCTGTCACTGTCCTCCCGTTGTTCATCGATTTGCTCAAGCAGGCCCCGTAATGTCTCCATTGTAGTACTTATTACTGTGTTTGGCATATCGAATACGTCACGGGGAGCTTGCCAGGCTTTGCCGTGCGGGCGAGATACTCTCGGTAGCTTGCCGGGCTCTCCGAGAGGGGCGGAGGAATCAAACTCGGGTCGGCCATGTTGGCTGCGTGCAAGGCAAACGCCCTACCCACTGTGCTATACTCCAGCCCAAATAAATAAATAAAATAAATAAAGCTTTGTTTAAAAAAGGGGGGGGGCTGGAGTGATAGCACAGCGGGTAGGGCGTTTGCCTTGCATGCAGCCAACCCAGGTTCGAGTCCCAGCATCCCATATGGTCCCCCAAGCACGGCCAGGAGTAATTCCTGAGTGCATGAACCAGGAGTAATCCCTGTGCATCGCTGGGTGTGACCCAAAAAAGGAAAAGAAAAAAGAGAAAGAAAAGAAAAGGAGGGAGCTAAGCAACCCCAGCCCGTCGGTAACCTCACGCCTCCGAGACCGTCGCAGTAGACCTGAACACCTTTCCCTGCTGCCCGAGTGTGTGTGCGTGTGTGTGCGTGCGTGTGTGCGGACACAGCCCTGTGAGCTGTCCTGAATGGTGATGGTGCCCCACTCTCTCCCGTAGTGTGGGCAGACCGAAGCACGTGCGTGTCATGGCAGGAGCCCTGGAAGGAGACATCTTCATTGGCCCCAAAGCCGAGGTAATTCCCACACCTGCCCACCCTCCTTCTTCCCCACAAGGGGAGGGTCCGCGTCAGGGCGTCGCCAGGAGCACCGAAAACAGTCCCGCTGCAATGCTCCCCCGGTGGCTCCCTCATCTGAGGGATGTTCAGTTTAATTCTCCCTAGGAGCAGCCTCTGGCCTTAGGAGACACATGGAGCCCCACTGGCCTATACTCAAAACTACTTTACTGGTTTTTCAAGTTGACCGGGTTGGTTATTATTTTGGCAAAAAGAGGGAACTGGAGGAAGATCCTGGAGAGGGTATCCCTGGGGGTTGAGTGAAATTAGCCCAATTTGGCAGAGCCCTCAGGCAGTCCCCAGAAGCAGAACTAGGAGTCACTCTCACCAGCCTCCAACTCCTGCTGGGGTGGGGTCAGTGAGCTCGCAGTGTAGACGTTGAGTGGGAACCCAGAGCCTGAGAGGCACAGAGTCTGCAGGGCAGCCAGGCCGAGGCTGGCCGCCACCGTCAATCCCGCTCTCTGCCCCCAGGAGCATCGAGGGCTGCTTTCCATCCGCTACCCCATGGAGCACGGCATCGTCAAGGACTGGAACGACATGGAGCGCATCTGGCAGTATGTCTATTCCAAGGACCAGCTGCAGACCTTCTCAGAGGAGGTGAGGGTCCTGTGTGCAGGGACCCCATCCCCGGGGACCACTGCCAGGGGTGTTCTGTGATGTGTCGGGCACCAGGCCACTTGCTTTCCACAGTCACTTCTTCTTTCTTTTTTTTGTGGGGCCACATCTTTTTTTTTTTTTTGCTTTGCTTTTTGTGTCACACCGGCAATGCACAGGGCTTACTCCTGGTTCTGCACTCAGGAATTACTCCTGGCGGTGCTCAGGGGACCATATGGGATGCTGGGAATCGAACCCGGGTCGGCTGCATGCAAGGCAAACACCCTACCCGCTGTGCTATTGCTCCAGTCCCGTGAGGCCACATCACAATCTTGGAGGTGGCCAGGGGTTACTCAGGAATCACTTCGGAATCACTCAGGGGACCACATGGGACACCAAGAGTTGAACTCGGGTCGGCTGCATGCAAGGCAACCGCTCTCCCTGCTGCAGTTTTCTGCGGCGCCTCCGTATTCACATTTAATCCCCACACCGTTTCCTGTGAAACCAAGATGGTCATATCTGCACGGGAATGAATATTCAGAGAAGCCACATAGTGTTTCTCTGATCACCCAGCGAAGCAAGTGGTGCAGTTGTATCTGCATCTGTCAGACTTCAGAGCCCGTGTGCTTTAGCTTCTAAGGAGGGAAGGTGTGGTGCAGGTATGGCAGAGCTGCCAGGGAGGGAGAGCTCTTCCCAGGTACACGCAGGGCCTCAAGGTGGGGATGTGGCTCAGTGGGAGAGCGGGTGCCTTGCACGGAGCAGCCCTGGCTTTAATCCTTAGCACTTCAAAGAGACAGAAAAAAGTACCTTCAATGCTGAAATTTATTTTTTTTTCTTTGCTTTTTGGGTGATGCTCAGGGGTTACTCCTGGCTCTGCACTCAGAAATTACAACTGGCGGTGCTTGGGGGACCATATGGGATGCTGGGAATTGAACCTGGGTCAACTACATGCAAGGCAAATGCCCTGCCCTCTGTCCTATTGCTCTGGCTCCAAATTTTAATTTTCTATTTAAAAAAAAAAACCACAATGAACTGAACTTAGTTCTGGACTAAGTTCCTCTTCTGCTGGGGACTTTCTTTTCATTTTTCTTCTTTAATAAACCTTTCTGCTTAAAAAAAAAAGTAAAGAAAGAAAAAAACTACCATTATTTTTGCCATAGTACAAATTTGTGAGCTTAGCAAAAGCTTGACAGTTGAACACAGTTAGTAAACACCAGGATATCGACAAGAATCCTGGGCTTGCTCTTCAAGTCCATGTTCTCCCTTAAATACTTGTACCTCGCCGCCAGTCTGGAGAAACCCTTGTTCTCTCTGAACACATTTTCCCTCTTCTCTTCTCTCACCTCTTTCTAAGCAAGTTTCATCCAGTAAAACCTCCCTTGCTTCACTGAAAGAAATAAAAAATATCTTGGCGGTCAAGGAGAGCTGGGGAGGTGGAGGCGCGGAATTGGGGCCTGACCTGATCTGAGGCGGCTGGCAGGGAGGCTGACGGGGTTCCCGGGATGTTAGGCACCAGTGTTAGCATGTGCTGGAGATGCGTCCCCCTGCTGACTGCCCTCTGGCCTGTTTCACCAGCATCCTGTGCTCCTGACAGAGGCGCCTTTAAATCCACGGAAAAACCGGGAACGAGCGGCTGAAGTTTTCTTCGAGACCTTCAACGTGCCAGCCCTTTTCATCTCCATGCAAGCCGTGCTGAGCCTGTGAGTAGCCGTTGCCCGCTCACCTGGCCCCAGACAGGGAAAGGTCCCGGCTGGCATCAAAGCTTCTGGCTCTGCACTGAGGAATCACTCCTGGTGGTGGTTGGGGGACCATCCGGGATGCCGGGGATTGAACCCCGGCCGGCCAGTGCTCTGCCTGCTGTACTCCGCTCCGACCCCGTGTCAGCAGACTGCTTCTTAACGCTTGTCCTGTGGCCCCTGCAATGTGTCCAGACGCTCTATTCACCAGCTGCTTCAGCCAGGTGCTCTATAAAGCTGGTGATGGCGTTGTGACAAAAATAGTATCCTGCCCCGTCCTTCCTGTCACACCAGGCCCAGGTCTCCTCCTGAGATTGTGCACAGTGACCAGCAGGTGGGGGGATGTGTTTGACCCCATTCTGAAATTGTGAGGCAGGGCTTAAGAATGGGGGAATTTCCTACACAACATCAAACCTCTGGCTTTTCTGGAAGAGAGAGAGAGAGACAGAGAGAGGGAGAGGGAGAGGCCTGTTGGTCCTGGATGCTTTCCTCCAGGCCGGGAGTCTGCAGGGCGGGGCTCAGGACTGGCCTCCCAGCTGCTCTTTGGGCCGGGCTGCCGGCCTCACCTTACCGTTCTGCTGTGCTCCCTCTTGTCTCCCCAGCACTAAGGCTGAGGACCAGGTGCCATTTGCCAGACTTTTATTCTTTCCTCTCATATCAAAGAAATAGGTCTGTGCCCCCAGACTCCGCCAAAAGAACAAAATTAAGACCAGACCCAGCCATATAGGGGGAAAAGCTACTTATTCCATGCGACAAGACTCAGACTTCCTGTTACTCCTTTACTTTTGTCTCTGATATCGAGGGTAAAAGCTGCCCCTTTGGCTGGGTCCCTCCAGCCCCTCCCGGTCGGTCAGGCCTTGCCCCTCTGGGGCCAGGCTCAGTGCCAGCTGTCTGGAGACAGGTGTCTGGAGAACGCCTCCATGCTCGGGCTTCTGCTCTCTGTGCTCTGGAGTTAAGACCCCCGCAGGCCGGTTCTAATCCAGCTGCCCTTGGCCTCTGAGAGGACCTGAGTTTCCAGTGACACCCGGAGTAACCCCGGGCCCCTCTGCTTCAGTTACGCCACAGGCAGGACCACGGGCGTGGTGCTGGACTCGGGGGATGGCGTCACCCATGCTGTGCCTATCTACGAGGGCTTCGCTATGCCTCACTCCATCATGCGCATCGACATCGCCGGCCGCGACGTCTCCCGCTTCCTCCGCCTCTACCTGCGCAAAGAGGGCTATGACTTCCACTCATCCTCCGAGTTCGAGATCGTCAAGGCCATAAAAGAAGTGAGTGCAGCCGTGGGCCCAGGGAGGGGATGTGAAAGGGAGGCGGGGCAGCCAGGACCCCGGGGCCTGCACCCAACAGGTGAGGTCTGGGAAGCAGCGGGGAGGTCTGGTCTGGCTCTGGTCGCCCCAGCTGGGTCCCCTGGCAGAAGTTTCTCACTAGCCAGCATGTTCCCTGCAAGCCTGACTGTCCTGCTTGGTTCTGCAGAGAGCCTGCTACCTGTCCATAAACCCCCAGAAGGACGAGACCCTGGAAACGGAGAAGGCCCAGTACTATCTGCCCGATGGCAGCACCATTGAGGTAGGTGCCCCCTCCAACACTCACACACACCCTGGCCCCCTGCACACACACACACACACACACACACACGCACGCACACACACACATGCACACACACAAACACACCCTGCACCCCGGCTCCCTACACACACAAATGCACATGCACCATACACCCCGGCTCCCTGCACACACACACACACACACACACACACAGGTACCATGCACCCTGGCTTCTTACACACACACACACACACACACACACACACACACACACACCCCAACCAGACCTTCCCCACTCTGTCTGGAACCCTTCTTCAGCAGTACTGTCCCCTGCAGAGCAAGGGGACCTGGTCTCTGACCCTCCAGCATGGAGGAGAGGGGATGCCAAAGGCGTCTCCCTGAGTCCCGATGGGAATAGGAGGGGTGGCAAGTGCTGTCCTACTTGGGCACAGGCTTGGGGAGCTGCCCTTGGCCAGGCCTCTATCGAGAGGAAGAAGTGTCTGGGTGTTGATGATCCTGTGTGTTAGTTAGAGCCAAAGCTGTCTGCATTCAAAGCTGGACTAAGGGGCCAGCGAGACAGTAAGGTAGGGAGGGCACTTGCCTTGCACACGGTTATCCAGGTTTGCTCCCCAACATCCCATGTGGTCCCCCCGAGCATTGCCAGGAGTGATCCTTGAGTGCAGAGCCAGGAGTAAGCCCTGAACACATCCAGGAATGGCCCAAAATCTAAAAAACAAAATGAAAACAACTGGACTAAAGAAAAGCTTCCTCGCGACTTTCCTTTTTGCTGTTCCGTGAGGCCCTGATTCACCGGCCTTGCCCGAGCCGGCTCTCCTGATGCCAGGAGTGTCCCCTCCCCCTCCCCCACTGGCCCTGGCCTCTGCAGCTCGCCCTCTGCCCTGCAGATTGGTCCTTCCCGATTCCGCGCCCCCGAGCTGCTGTTCAGGCCAGACCTGATCGGCGAGGAGAGCGAGGGCATCCACGAGGTGCTGGTGTTTGCCATCCAGAAGTCGGACATGGACCTGCGGCGCACGCTTTTCTCCAACATCGTCCTCTCCGGCGGCTCCACCCTGTTCAAAGGTGGGTCTTGGCTGCCCCGGGAGCTTCCCCTCCTGGCTGGGCCCAGGACTGAAACTTAGCGTCTCCTTTGCATCCACCCAGGTTTTGGTGACAGGCTACTGAGCGAAGTGAAGAAGCTGGCTCCGAAAGACGTGAAGATCAGGGTAGGAGCCTGGTGGCACTGGGGTGGGCACGAGGGGTCTCCCAGCATCCGAGTGCCACCTGAGTGCCCCTCGTCCCAGTTCTGCCCAAGCTGCTGAGGCCTCCAAAGCCAGAGAGACACCTTCACAGGGCACCTGATGCCACCCTGACCCCGAAGTCGGCCAGACGGGCAACTGTTTTCTCTCTTTACAGAGGGGGGGGGACAGATGGACCTCAGGGTGGCACTGTCCGACATCCTAGTGCTGTGCCTCCCCTCCAGAGGAGAGGGACCCCCAGCCAGAGGTCTCTCTGGCCCCCAGCATTAGTGAACCTTCTTCCCAGAGCCCCAGCTTCAGCTTTGGGAACTGGAGATGTTTGGGGCTGTGGAAGCCGGCTTCCCCTGACATGGACCCACTGGCCTGTCCCCACACCCCCCCCCCCCCCCCCCGAGAAGCCAAGGGTCCTGCAGGGCCACAGCTTAAAGCAGGGCCTGGGATTGACACACAGTGAGGAGGGAGAGGGAGGGCAGGGCCTCAGATTTCCCCTTCCCCCTTCAGATATCTGCGCCCCAGGAGAGACTCTACTCCACATGGATCGGGTGAGCGGCTCTGCTGGGAATGAGGGGAGCAGGCGGGGGTTGGGGGGGCTGCCACTACCCAGTGGTGCTAGAGGGAGCATGTGGCCCCAGGCTTGTGCCTGGGGCTCCAGCCCCTGGAGTCCCTTCCCCAGCGCCTCGCTTCTTCCCGTGAAAGCCAAGCCTGACCTGGTTTGGCCCCCAGGGACTGGCCTCGTTCTCACTTGGTTCCTTTGGGTCCCCCCCTGCCCCACTCCAGAGGCTCCATCCTTGCCTCCCTGGACACCTTTAAGAAGATGTGGGTCTCCAAGAAGGAATACGAGGAAGACGGCGCCCGGTCCATCCACAGGAAGACCTTCTAATGCCGGGACATCCTCTTCACCTCTCTCTGAAGTTAACTCCACTTTAAAACTCGCTTTCTTGAGTCGGAGTGTTTGCGAAGAACTGCCTGCGTGTGCGTGTGCGTGTGTGTGGGTGCGGGTGCGGGCGCGGGTGTGGGTGCGTGTCTGAGTGCGTGTGTGTGCGCGGATGCCAGTGCCCTGTGGCCCGGTGACCCCAGGGCCCAGTAAGGACGATGAACGACCACAAGGTGACGGCCGTGGCCCTCAGCTGACCGGGCCCTGGCGGGGCGCCCCACTCCTTCATCAGCTGGGCCTCGGACCGTGTGGGACTCTGCACCATCGGGGGCGAGGGAGGGAGAGCCACACTCCCAGATCATGCTGCTGCCCATCCTAGACGGGGCTCACCGACCCCACCCAGCAGCTGTCCCCCTTGCTTCTCATTCTGTTCTCGGGTCTCCTGATCTCCGACCGAGGACGGGGGCCGGGCGAGCTCTGGCTAGTTTGCTGACGGTTCGGGTTTGGGAGGCAGGAAAGGACGTTTCTCAGCTTTGCGGGGCCCCAGGGCTGCGGCGGGCGTGAGAGGAAGCCTGGGTGTGCTCAGAGACCGTTGGCTCCAGGTCCTGTTTCTTGCTTCACGTCCATCCCTGGGCAATGCCATCATCCTCTAACAGTTTATTTATTGAAGTGTTTGTTCGTTCGGGGACCGGAGAGAGGGAGCTGCTCGCTTCCTGCCCGCCAGTCACCCCATCACACTCATGTTTACAGCACTAGGCTTAGCGTAGCACCCAGGGCCCGCCACTCCCTGCTCCTGTGGCCAGACGGTGTCCCTCAGCACCGTTGGGGTCCCGGCGGCCCTCACCCACTCCCCTTCCCTCCCTCCTCCTCCTCCTCGCGGGCCGGCAACCAACAGGCCTGAGGCTGGCTGGGTTTTCCGACACAGGAGGTAGGAAGCAGAGGTTCTTCGCAGAAGAGGTCTTGGGGGGTCTGGTGCCCGTAGGGCTGGCAGTAGCCACACTGACCAAATTGCCTTTTCTCACTGGAACGACCGAGGGGGCTGGCCTGTGACGGCACGAAGGCCCCACGGGGCGGATTTTGTCCCGTTTTTTGGTCTTTGGACTTGACTGCTCAGGAGGGAGGAGTTCCAGGGGTCCCAGCCCCGGGGGCTGACCTCACAGTGGTCCACACGCCCTTCTGCCCGGATATAGCAGAGCCGGATATAGCAGAGCCGGCTCCCACGCCTGTGACGCCCAGCCCTGTTCCAGCAACGCCCTGAGGCCAGCAGTGCCCCCACTCCTCCTCCCCCGCCCCCCCCACACCGTCTGATGACCAAAGGTCTTGCCAGGTGTGGGCCACAGCAGCAGGTGTGTGTGAGAGCGATGTGGCGAGCCGCGGACTGCAGTGTGCTTAACCAGCTCACCCCCTTCTCTTAGCCCAAGCCTGTCCCCCCGCACAGCCTCGCACAAACCATGATGCCTGGTGGGGCCCATTGTACGTAAATAAAGTCGTTCCAATCTCTGTGTCAGCCTGGTCTTCCTGCAGTCTGTGCTAGTTGAGGGTAGCTGGAAGCGCTGTGGGCCTGGAATCCAACGCCCTGGCCCAGCCTCTAGAGGGCGCTGTCGTCCGCAAAGCCTTATGATTTGGCGGGGGGGGGGGGGGGGGGGGGGGGGGGGGGGGGGTGTCCCCTGCCTGGTTACACAGCTCCAGCTGGGGGAGGTCCTGCACTGAACCTTCTGGCCCACACAGCCAGGCAGAAATCCTTTAGGAATAGATCTAGGGCCCCGCCAACACCTACCGCCCCCCTCAAAAAAAAATCCACCTTTCACATGGGGGGCTAGGAAATGACTCACTGGCCAAAGCATCGGCTGCATAGACGAGGCTGCACATTAGAGCCATCCCAGGGCTGCCCAGTCGGCCATCTGCAGTCTCGGTGTCCCTAATAGTCATCCTGCAGCCCAGGTATGTGCGAGCAGGCCTAAAGGGGCGATGGTCAGGGGCGCAGCTCCACCCGCCAAGTTCTGGGACCAGAATGTGCAGGAACATCCCCAACTGAAGGGGTCCGCCCTGGTGAGCACCACAGTCACGTGTGCCTAAGACCCACCCAGTCAGTTCAACAGCAAAGGAAAGGGGGGAGGTGTAGATCAAAGACCAAGGAGCTGAGTGACACGTTGGTGGGTCCGAGTACTGGCAAACAGGAAGCAGATGCTCTGCATGTGGAAGGTTCAAGCCTCAGCACCACATGCTCTTCTGAGCACACAGGTAGGACCCCCCAAATGCTTCCAGGTGGGACCCTCCTATTCTGACTAGTCAGCTCTACAGACAGGCATTTGGGCCCCGCTCAGCAGTGCTCAGAGGCTACTCCCTGCAGAGCTTCGCGGACCGAGTGGGGCTGGGGATCAAACCTGGATATCCTACGAAGTGCAACGTATTCACTCAAGCCCCCCTTCGTTTTAGTACTTTTCCCCCTTCCTTTCCCTTTATGATCCTGTCACTGCTGTGTGGACTTGGGTTCTCATGCACAGTTCGTTGTGGTGCTCACCAGGCATCTCACGCCTTTATTTGTGCAACACTCCAAAGGTTGTACTCGGCACATGGAGTTGTGCCTGGGATCGAACTCTCGGCCTCATGCCTGAAAGTTCCCCACGGCTACCATTTGAAATTTGTACTGGGGTGAGGGGGCAGCTGTCAGGCACTTTGCAAATGTTAACTCCTAGCAGCCCTACAAAGTGTTGGTATTTTATTTTCCACTTTACAGATGTGGAAGTAGAGGATGAAAAGATCTATTTCCTAGAGCCCGAGGGTCCACCTTCTTTTCCTGAGGGGAGAGAGATCCAAGAGGCAAGGCAGAACCTCTTACATGCTAAGCATGTGCTGTCATACTGAGCTCCACCCCTGGCTCCAGAAGAGCCAACTTTTTTTTGGGGGGGGTCACACCCAGCGATGCTCAGAAGTTACTCCTGGCTCTGCACTCAGGAATTACTCCTGAGTGTGTTCAGGGATGCTGGGAATCAAACCCAGGTCAGCCACATGCAAGGCAAACCCCCTACCCACTGTGCTATCATTCCAGCCCCCAGAAACATTCTTATACACCGTGTAGCCCCTAAAAAACCTACTGACCTAGTACAAGAGTTAAGGAACTTGCCTTGCATGAGGCCAAGCCAGTTCAATCCCTAATACTGCTCAGGGGACCCAGCATTATCAGACACCAAACCTGGGCCTCTTGGACACAATGCATGCACTCCAGCTTTTGACTGATCTCCCCAGAAAGAATTATTGAGGTTGGGTCTGGTTTTGCATAAGACACAAGGAGGCTTCCAGAGCCAGAGAGAGAGCACAGCGGGTAGGGTGTTTGCCTTGCATGCGGTTGCCCCAGGTTCGACCCTTGGTACCCCATAGGGTTCCCCAAGCACCACCAGGAGTAACTACAGTACAGAGCCAGGAGTAATCCCTGAGCATCACCAGAGGTGACCCCAAAACAAAAACAAGATTAAAAAAAAATGACGCCTTAAAAACTACTCCCAGTTCTGTGCTCAGAAGCCCTCACAGTGCCAGGGACTGGACCTACACGCAGAGCATATGATCAGTCCACTCAGCTGTCTCCAGTTCCGAAGAAAACTTTTTTTCTTGTTTGTTTTGGGGACACACCCAGCAGTGCTCAGGACTTATTCCTGGTTCTGGACTCAGGAAGTCTCCTGGCAGACTCCAGGGATCATTTAGGATGCTGGAGATCAAACCTAGGTTGGCCTCGTGCAAGATCAAAGGCCTCCTCTCTGTACTATTGCTCCAGCCCGTGCCCCTGCTTTTTCAAAAAAGATGCACAACAAAGACCAATCCAGCCCCAAATGTCGCTTGTGCCCAAATGTCGCCTGAGAAGTGCCAACCTAGCACAGAAACTCTTCTCTCAACTGAACGCAGATGTCCACGCCAGACCCCAGACCCTGGAATGAAAATCCAGGGGGATAGGCCTCACGTCCGTCGGTCGGAAAGCTCCTTAGAATCACCAGAGTAGTTGGAGTGGCCGAGAAGCAGCCCCTTCCCTGCCCGCGGTGCCCAGCAACAGTCGGGGGCAACGGGCCAGGACGACAGCCACAGGCCTGGAAGTTCCTTCACTCTCAGGCTACACACCCCAGGGCAAATGTCCTTGGGTGCTCCTCCTATTCAGGGAGGAGGACTGGTGGCCACTTGCACTGCCCCTCCCAGTGCAGGCCTCAGGGACTCAAAAGAATGACTGACTTTAATCCAGCTGGAATGACACACACCTCATCGGTGGGGATGGGGGTGGAGGAGGGTTTCCTGCAGTGCCAGGGTGGGGGTTGGGGCCGGTGCAACTTCAGGCACAGCTGAAGCAGGGGACTGTGAGAAAGCACTGGAAGAAGGGTGGAGGGGAGTGGGTGGGTCTCGAGAAAGGGGGTCGACGTATCAAAAAATGGTTCCTGAGCCCGCACAGCGCACCAGCGCCAGCCCCGGCCGTCAGTGGACGGGCCAGCCCTGGCCCCCGTGCCTCTTGGTCCTCGTCTTCCATCTACGCCACAGGCGGGGCAGATCCCTGAGCACATCTGGAGTCATCTTTCCCGGGACTGGACAGCTGCCGGAGCTGAGAGCCTGGGACGCCTCAGTCTCATGAGTCCCTCTCATGCCCCGTCCTGCAGGCTGCACGTGAGGAAGGCGGGTGGGGGGAGGGGGGGAGGAGGACACCGGGCTGGCCAGTGGCGCCCGCCCCAGCCCTGGTGGTCTCCTCAACACAGCGGCCCCGCCGCCACCGGCTCACACCGTCTTCACGTCCAGGGGCTGGGCCTGGGCCAGGCTCTGGCGCTGGGCCTTGACCATGTGCAGGCGGCTCCCGTGCAGCGTGAACCGGGACCAGGTAAAGAGCTGCAGCAGGGCACAGGTGATGGGCACCAGCACCAGCAGGTAGAAGCAGCCCTGGCGGAGCGAAGGCGCCGGTGCTGGCGGCAGGGCCGGGGGCTCTGGCCACGGCTGGGCGCTTCCCACGGGGGCCAGCAGAGGCTGCTGGAAGAGGTCGTGACCTGGGGCAGAGCAGGCAGGAAGAGCAGGGTCAGGGGCCCGCGAGAGAGCACAGGGGGCGAGGCACCTGTCTTCACACAGCGGACCCCGGTTCCAGCACCCTCACTGCACACGGTCCCCCGGGAGTCCCTGAGACATCTCCTGCCCCGCCACCAAAAGAGATGAAGAGAAGGTCAGCCCAGCTTCCTCCCACAGCGCCATCACTGTGCCACAGACTGCCCACTCCCCCCAATGACCCTGTGTCCCCCGTTCTCCCTAAGGGTGAACAGCACCAACTCCGCTCAGTCTCTGGGGTCCAGCACACCCCAGGACCAAACACATCTCAGAGCAAACATTCTTCCCACCCCCCTTCCAGGTACCCCCAGGACCCAGCCTCAGAGGCAGCCACGGCCTCCCTCCAGCCCCCTCACCAAGCAGCCCCCAGCAGCTCACAGTTCAGACCCGGCACTGTCGCGGGGTCTCTGTCCATCTCCCCGCCTCCCCTTCCGGCCTCCTCTCCCGGCCGCCCCAGCCCCGGGACCTCGGCATGAGCTGCTCCCTCTCTCTGGAACTCAGGTTCTTTCTAGCACCCAATCCTTGCAATCAGCCCACGTCTTGAGCATCACCCCCGGGGGGGAGACCTAAGTCCCCATTAAGTAGCTTCTTCTCAGTCACAGAATTTTTACCATCACACAAACCACGCGGGGCATTTTTTGACTTGGCTGTAACAAAAGCCCGTCCCTTCCCCCAAACTGGAATATGAGTGTCATACGGGCAAGTCCGGTTCTGCCTTGCGGTGACTGCCCTAGATAAGCGCGAAGGGCAATGCCTGGCCCAGAAGGGGCATTTGTGAATGAGTGGGCGAGCCAAGGGACAAAGGGAAGAGCCTTCCCTGACACCCAGGGGGCGGCCAGAGGCGGCCCAGCAGCAGGGTGGACAGGCCAAGGGTGGGCCAGAGGCCATGCCCTCCCTTACTGCCCCTAGGGCCCCAGGAGGGGGGGGATGCTGCCCAAGCCTGCAGAGCCTGCTGCCTGCCCCGCCCCGCCCCTCACCTGTGTAGAAGCACAGCAGCCAGGTGCCCAGCAGTGGGGCGAAGGTCTGGCCCGGCTTGGTCACCAGCGCCACCATGCCAAAGAGGAGCGCCGAGGCGGCCTGCTTGCGGCGGTTCAACACCAGGTCCTCGTCCACCAGGTCCGTGACCACCAGGGTCAGCAGCTTGCAGGTGCCCTCGGTGAACACGCGGTTGCTGGCCGGGACGGAAACGGGGAGAGCGTGAGGGCGCGGGGCAGCGGAGGGAGCGGGCCGGGGCGGGCAGGGCAGCAGGTACCTGGCGATGAAGAGGCAGAGCAGGCCGGGCCGGTCGGGGCCAGCCAACAGCATGAGCACACTCAGGCCCAGCTTGAGCACGAAGAGCCCCCGCACCACGGCGTAGGCTCCCCAGCGGCGGCACAGGGACAGGAAGTAGAGGTTGTTGAGGTGGGGTGCAACATAGGAGATGCCTGGGGCGAGACGGGGTGCAGCCGGGTCAGGGGGGCCCCCATCGGCGTTCAGATGCCTGGGCTACGAGCGTCTTATCCGTGGCTTTCATGCCCACGGTCCCTAAAGCTAAGTACAGTGATGATCCTACTTGACAGATGAGAAATAGAGGCCCAAAGAAATGGCGGAGTGGGGGGGGGCGAGAGAGGGGAGGAGAGGAGGAGGGAGGGTGGGGAGGGGCCCTTGCCAGTCACTACCCGCACCCAGGCCTCGGGCTGCTCAGCAGACGCTGCAATACGCCGCCTCGCCTCTGGGTGGCACCATCACCAGGAGAAGCGCAGAATCGAAAGCAAGCACTCCCACCCACCCCGCACCCCCACCCCACCCTCACCCCCTTCCCTAGTGGCTGCCTGCGACTCCTTAGGAGAAGAGAGGTGAGACCACCGGGGCTAGATGAAAACCCCCGCAGCAGCTTCAGCTGGTTGAGCGGCTGTGTCTGCAGCCAGGACAGGATTCTGGGTACAAGTCTTTCGTCTTTGCCACCTGCCCAAAGCCCCCACTCACCCAGCAGGAAGGAGCCTGTGGAGAGGGAGATGCGGTCAGCCAACAGGTGCTCCAGGAAAAGGGGGAAGAAGTTGCTGTTGAAGTGACAGTGAAACACCTGCAACCCAACAGGGCCCGTGAGACTGCGCACAGAGGAGCGCGAGAGCCACAGGGGGGCGCTGCCCCCCATCCTTTGAGCAGCCTCATTCTACCCCCTTGGAACAGAACCTAAAACCAAATCCTGGAGTTTATTTTATTTTTTTTCCCAAGCTTTAAGGGATTATTCAATTACCACTAGAACAACTGAAAGTTTGTTTTTGTTTTTTGTTTTTTTTTTGCTTTTTGGGTCACACCCAGCGATGCACTGGGGTTACTCCTGGCTCTGCACTCAGAAATTACCCCTGGCGGTGCTCAGGGGACTATATGGGATGCTGGGAATCAAACCCAGGTTGGCCACGTGCAAGGCAAACGCCCTACCCGCTGTGCTATCGCTCCAGCCCCAAACAACTGAAAGTTTCTTTGCCATTGAAAACACCCTCGTGAAAAATAAACAATGACATAAATGCGAACTATTTCTAAATTTGGCTAGGCAGGTTGTAGGTCTGGCACATGGTATTCTGAAAGTTGTTGTCAAAAGGTCAAGGATGTGGCTCAGCAGTTAAGTGCATGTCTCACATGGGCGAGGCCCAGGATTCAATCACCAGCACCTCAACAACAACAACAAAGATTTAAAAAAATAAAAATGGTTGGGGCCGGAGAGAGAGTACAGTGGGTAGGGTATTTGCCTTACATGTGGCCGACCCAGATTAGATTCCCAGCATCCCATATGGTCCCCTGAGTAACTGCTGGGGGCAGTCAGGGGTAACCCCTGAGCATCGCTGGGTGTGACTCCCAACCCCCCCTCCAAAAAAAAGGATTGTCAAAAGTCCCCGAAGCCCCGTAACTGGGTAGGGGTTACTAAGTGATTAAATGCTGTAAGGTTGATCCTGGGAACCCCAAAAGTCAAACCTAGAGGTGCTTGGAAGCCACCAAGTCTACATGCAGTGGTGCCCAGGGGACCACGCAGTGCTGGGGTAGATCTGAGGCATGCAGAGCGGACACTCGGGCCCTTTGAGCTATGTCCCCAAAGCAAAGGCATATCTTTCACTTTTCCTAGAGGAGGACATGGCTGTAGCCGGCCTGGATGCACAGGAAGTTAAAAGCTCAGATGCGGGGCTGGAGAGATAGCACAGCGGGTAGGGCGTTGGCCTTGCACGCGGCCAACCCGGGTTCGATTCCCAGCATCCCATATTGTTCCCTGAGCACTGCCAGGAGTAACAACTGAGTGCAAAGCCTGGAGTAACCCCTGTGCATCGCCAGGTGTGACCCAAAAAGCAAAAAAAGGGAAAAAAAGCTCAGATGCTGCTGGACTCAAAGCATCTTAGCCTAGCCTGGACTCCCGCCACCAGATCATGCTGCAGTCCTCATTCATGGCCCAGAATGGATTTCCAGCCTTAAATGCATCTGGGGTTGGGGGTGGGGGGTGCTCCCCATACCTGCACCAGGTCCATGCCCACGAACCACAGGAAGTTCCGGTGGCGTGCCAGCTGCCGCAAGTACTGGCCCAAGGTGATGCTGCCCGTCTCCTCGCCCCCCACCAAGAGCCGCTCTCCGCACAGGCTAAAGGGCAGAAGGGTGTGAAGAAGGAAGGGCTGAGTCTGGGCCATGGGTCAACACCGCCTCCCCCACCCTGGGGAATCATCCCGCAGTGCCGGAACCAGACTGGGAGGGGGTGGGTGGGGAGCCGGGAGCCCGCACCCAGTCACTCACCTGCCATCCTCAGCCAGGGCTGGGCAGGCAGGCTCCCTGCTGGTGACCTCCACCCGCTGCCTCAGCAGCTGGGTGGCCCCCACGAAGCCCAGGCCAGAGCCAGCGGCCAGTGCCACACAGAAGGCACGGAAGGAAGAAAAGTCCTCCTTGTTCCAGAAGGCATAGGAGGCGAAGACCGAGAGGGAGCCGGCCGCGCTGAACAGGGAGCAGTAGAAGTTGAGGTGGGTGCGGCCGTGGGCCGAGACGGCCAGGTCAGCCAGCAAGGCGTGGTGGTGCAGGTCCACGAGCGTCAGGAAACCGTCGTAGAGGCACAGGCAGAGCAAGAACTGCAGGCCCGCGGGAGCCCAGGGCACCCAGAAGGCCAGGAACGACAGCGCCAGCAGCGGCCCGTGCCAGCCCAGCGCCCGCACCCGGGCCAACACCACGGCCCTGGAGGAGAGCTGGGGGCCCGACCTGCCGGGGACAGGAGGGATGTTGGGAGATGCCCCGCAGCCTGGGCCTGGGCCCCCGAGGCGGGAAGGAGGCCAGGGGGTAGACCTCACACTGGGCAGTTCCGCTGGGCCCTAATTCCTCTGCCCTCCATGTTCCTCCAGTGGGTACACGCGCTCCTCTGTTCCCTTGCCAGCCTGCCCTGGGCTAGCAGCCAGGGTAGAGGAAGACCCACTTCTCAGGACTGGGGGCGGGAGCCTGCCAGAGCCACCGAGTCTGTGGCCTGGCCCAGCTTTCCGGCCTGAGAGCCACCAAACAAGCTGGGGGCACATCACCCCATGCAAGCCAGACCACTTCCACAGCCTAGACACAGAGACCTCAGGAAGCGGGGAACCGGATCACAGCTAAGGTGCCCGTCCCCACCCCCCACCATTCCCAGCCATGGGGGGAGAGGGCAGGGAGCAGGACAGTTATGAGTCATCCCCAAGACACAAACCGGGTCTGAGAGCTCAGAAACCGACGGTCACTCAGCCAGCCGAACAGGGGGTCGTTGAGGCTGTTCCAGAGGAGAAACACGGCCTGCGGGCACAGGGGAGAGGAGGCGGGGGGCTTCAGGGCCCGGCCCCTGTCTGCTCGCCACCTCTCAAAGGTGGGTAGGGTCCTCGCCTTGCCTGTGGCCGGCACAGGTTTAATCCCCAGCCCCCCCTGAGCAAAGCCAGGAGCAAGCCCTGAGCACCGCCTGGTGTGGCCCTCCAGAACAAAACAAAAAGAAGACCCCATTTTCCTAGGGGCAGCCTTTTCTCATGCCCGTGCCCCTGCTAAAACCAGGCCACCCGGGACTGTCCGTCTCGACACCCCCAGCAGACCACCAGCTGGGAGATGGAAGCACATCAGCACACACCCGTGGGCACAGAGTGTCGCCCTGAGAAGACACCAGGGCCTCCAGCCCCTCACACCACTGGGGGCTGGGGGTGCCCGGCAGGCAAGACACCCCACTGCGGGCCTACCTCTCCGACCCAGAAGGCCACTTTGTTGATCTTGTACACGGAGACAAAGGTGTCCACATAGTAGAGCAGGAACACATTGTGCAGGACGGAGATGAAGAGGGCCAGGGAGCCATAGACCAGGGCTGTGGGCAGGCCCAGCAGCCAGGCCTGGAGCCCACCCAGCCCCGCCACTGCCATCCCAGTCTCAGGCCCCGAAGCTCTGAGGGAGGTGCATGGCCACGGGCTGTCTGGCCATCCTTGTCCCTGGGGGAAGAAGGAGCCGGTTAGCGACAGGGATCAAAGCCAACCAGCTCCTAACCCCAGACCCTGAGCTCCGACAGACTCGGTCCCGCTGGGAGAACACTGGTGTGTGAGATGAGACCCAGCCGGGAAATTATCTACAAAGTGTGGCTTAAAGCACCAGAGCCGGCCGCCACTACCCGGGACTAACCCCAGGCAGCTGAGAGGCGTGGGAAGGGAAGGCAGGCGGCCAACCCGAGCCAAGCCAAGTCATGTGCTCGGGACCTCCTACGAGCCCTGTGTCTGGGACAGAACCCTGGGCTCGCTGAAGCAAAGCGCCTGCAGGACAGCCTCCAGCAAGCGACTGAGATACTCAGCCAACTCTCCTTGACCGCTTCTGTGAACCAGAAATGGGGGGGGGGGGCGGAGGGGGTGCTGGGGTAAGGGCCTCAGTGGCAGAGCACGGGAGCTGGAGCAACAATGCAGCGGGTAGGGTGTTGCTCTGCATATGGCCAGCGGGGGTTCAATCCCTGGCACTCCATATGGTCTCTTAACCCCACCAGGAGTGAGCGCAGAGCCAGGGGTAAGCCCCAAGCACTGCTGGGTGTGGTCCAAAAGCCAGTCAACCAAACAACAACCCCAAAAAAGTGTAGAGCGCATGCCTAGAATGTGCCAGGCGCTCAGTTTGATCACCAGCATTCCTTGGCCCGTAGCATCCCTGAGTGTAACCCTGGTGGTCCTGAGCATCACGAGAAAGGAAGGGGGGTGGGGTGATCCAGTCTCAAAATATGCTCACTAAATGACGTTGGTGGTACTGTTATTTTTATCAGATCCCTACAAAGTTCACGGCACTGTAACAATATTACAGGGGAGTAAACTGAAGCTCAGAGACTCTAAGTGATTCATCCGATGTCACACAGCAAAAAAGATTTGAAGACAGGTATAGCATGTCAGGTAAGCCTTGTATGCTGGCAACCCTGGTTCAATCTTTAATACCACGTATGGTCCTCCGAAAACTGCCAGGAGTGATTCCCTGAGCACTGAGTAAAGCCCTAAGGACCGTGGATTATGGCCCAAAACCAAAAGAAAAAAAAAAGAAAACAAAAAGGAGAAAGAGAGGGATTTGAACCAAGTCCAGCCTGGTTACTAAACCTTTTCTGTTACTTGATCTCTCACCTGCTACTCACGTTCCAATGCACATAGGGCCGAACAGGAAAAGATGCTGTGGTATCAGTTTACTTAGGCAGGTAAGAGTGATAAAAATCCCCAACTGCTCCTGTACTTCGACTCTACATATTCACCTCAGGGAACTAACCTAAAGGAATGTATGCAAAGGTGTTCATGGCACCAGCACTTACAAACAGCAAAAAGTTGGCACAGGCCAAAGACGCAAATAAGGGACTGTCTGAGCAAGCAGAACGCTCTGCAGGAAGGTCTCCTCAACGTGTGGGAGAGAAGCTCAAGGATATGCCTCAGGAACAAAGAACAAAGAAGCACAGTGTCAGGTTTCCAAGCAGGACAACTCAAGCACAGAGCGGGCCCAGTGCCAACCGCGGGAAGGAACTCAGAGCCAGTGCTTTCAGCGGGCAGTGCTCCTCCACACGGCCTCCCGGGGAAGCCTGGTCCCCACAGACATAGCGACTGGGAAGGGCTGCGAAGGCCCAAGGTCCTACACTTTGATTTTCACTCTGTTTGGGGGCAGGGAGCACCGGGCCAGATCCTGGACTCCTGCGTGTGAAACGTGTGCTCCTATCTCTGAGTCATCAGCCCAGCCGGACATTCTGCAACCACACAAGGCTCCCGGCGAGCCACTGGCCCAGGGCCAGAGTCCAGGCAGCAGAGAGGCGTCGCATCTGTCTTGTTATTTCCTCTGCATTTGGGAGCCGGAAATAATCAGGGACTCTTCCTGACTGTTCTGGTGGCTCCGGCCCACGGGGCACCAAGGATGGTACCTGGGCTCAGCTCACTGAACTCTCTCTGGCCCCTGCACTTGGTTCTAAATCTGCAAGCTAGACTAAGGTTATTGTTAGCAGACAAATAGAAAATAAGCATTTAGGATGATAAATGAGGGGCCCACTTGAGAGATTATTACTATGAAAAACTTTCAGACCTTCTGTAGGATGAAGAGTCCCTCAGAGAAGGTGAGGGGGCTTTAGATTTATTCTGCTTTTCTCATTTCAGAAAATAAATCCCCAAGTAAATCTTGACCTCATTAGGAAAGCTGTGGGGGAGGGAGCAGGGTCTTCCTTCTGCCAAAGTCCCTAAGTTGAATGTGCCCCCTCTCCTCCTTCCACCCCCAAAATACCTTCATGTCCTAACACCAGGACCTGGGAGTGTGACCTGATTTCAACAGGATCTCTGTAGTTGTAAACAACTTAACTTTGAAGTCAGACTGCTGGGAGGTACCCAGAGCCTATGGCCAACATGGCACAAGAGAGAGCAAACTGGACAGAAACCCACGCAGAGGGACGCGAGAAGCTGCGAAGGCGGAGAAGGTGCAAAGGCAAACAAGGTGCAAAGGTGAAGAAGGTGCAAAGGTGAGGAAGGTGCAAAGGTGGAGAAGCTGCAAAGGAGGAGTGATACAGCTCCAAGCCAACAGACTCCCAGAACTAGTCACCAGAGGAGACTGGATGAGGCAGATTCTTTCCTTTCTTTTTTTTTTTTTTTTTCCTTTTTGGGTCACACCTGGTGATGCACAGAGGTTATTCCTGGCTCTGCACTCAGGAATCACCCCTGGCGGTGCCTGGAGCCTCCAGAGGGAGCACGGCCCTGTGACCCTGTGATGTCTTGGTTTCGACCCAGACACTGAGAGTGTGAGAGCCCATTTTGGTTGTTTCCAGGCAGCCCGTGTGGGGTCCGTGATGCTAGACAGGCCTGGATACTCGCACTGGCCCTTGGGCCGTCTCTGCTCAGCCATGTACAGGCACACGGCGGGGCAGCCACTTCCGCTTCCCATCAGTCAGGCCCTGAGAGTCCAGCAGGAGCAGCAGCAGCCCCAGGACCTGTCCTGGCCCGCCGGCCTCCTCGGCTCCTCTCCCTGCCCAGCCTGCCAGGGCCTCCTGCTTGGCCCATGCCGGATCAGTTCTTCAAGCCGGCTCTCCTCCGACCAGGCCTTTGCTCTTGAACCTTGCTGCCTCCACCCTCTACAACCTGGGGCGGGGCAAAAACATTTCAGGCAAAGAGAAGTCACAAGGAGAGAAAGTTTAAGCCGCCCGGTTCTAAAACACTTAGGGAAACGTGTTGAGCACTTTGGAGATTAAGTACCAATAACCCTTTCAGAGCTCCATAAAATGAAAAGGACCCCATACAAGGCTGGGGTGCTCGATGCTAGAACTCAGTTTATTCTGTCATTCTCCTTCTAAATTTTATGCATTAGGGTTCTGGGTCCACCGGACTCCGCGCCAGGCTGTTTTCACTAGGGGCTCCCCAGAGGGGGGTGTGTGAGAGCCCTCCCCATCCCAAGAGACCCAGCCCCAGAAGCTGACCTCCACTGCCCAACCACTGCCATGCTCCAGGATGCTTTCCACATGCTCACATCACTGTATCACTGTCATCCTGTTGTTCATCGATTGCCTCGAGCAGACCCCAGTAACATCTCCTTCATCCTAGCCCTGAGATTTTAAAAAGTGCCACATTCGAGGCTCTTTCAGGGTCAGGAGGATGAGACCCATTATTGTTACTGTTTTGGGCATACTGAATACACCATGGGGAGTTTGCCAGACTCTGCCGTGTGGGCAGTACACTCCTGGTAGCCTGCCAGGTTCTCTAGAGTAAGAACTAGATAATAAGATGTCGCGAGGCTGCAAATGCGGCCGCGCGCTTCCAGGAGCAGGGTTTTATAGTCTCTGAGTCTTTGCCGTTGATGGGATTACATAGTGTGTGTGTGTGGGGGGGGGAAGTTGATGGGTGGAACACCTACATACTGGAAGATGGGGGATCTGCATGGAGGAGGCCCAGTCCCAATTCGAGCAGGCTTGGAGATCTACGCCCCAGGTCCCATACACCTGGGTTCCTTGGCCCAGTGAACATATTCCTGGCCACTTTCACGGCCGCGTAACACATCATAAGACACCCCCTACCCATTTTCCATAATTACCACGCCATATTTGATGGGATTCAGACAGCAGGCAACAAATCATAGAGGGAAATATAGATATATATGTCTCTCAGAGAGCCCGGCAAGCTACCGAGAGTATCCTGTCCGCACAGCAGAGCCTGGCAAGCTACCCGTGGCATATTCGATATGCCAAACACAGTAACAATAACGGATCTCATTCCCCTGACCCTGTAAGAGCCTCCAGTGCAGAAGCATTGGGAAAGATGAGTAAAGAGAGGCTGCTAAAATCTCAGGGCTGGGACGAACGAAGACGTTACTGGCGCCCGCTCAAGTAAATCAATTAACAAGGGGATGACAGTGATACAGTGATACAGGGGTTCTGGGGCCATACTCAGCAGTGCTCAGCAGTTACTCCTGGCTCTGTGCTCAGGAGACCAGGGAAGGAAACGGGGTCTGCAGGGCCAGCACCTTGCCTCCTGTCCTCTGTGGCTCTCGTCTTTGTCCTGGTCACTTTCTCTGATCCCCAGTGCCTTTCAGCACTCTGTGCTGCATGGTCAAAGCCTGTGCAAGAAGTGAGGCGTCTGCCACCAACCAGATGCCAATGGCCTGCCTGTTTGCTGGACGGGAGCCCGATCCCCACCTGTGACCTCATGCACCTGGGGAGAGCTTGGTTTTCCATCCCAACCACACCTCCTGTGAACAGCGGTGACACAGACAAGATGATGATGAATCTGCCTGAGCCTTGGTTCCCTCACCTGTAAAATGGGGGGTAACACAGCCTATGTTGATGGGAGGGCGAGAGGACTAAAGGAATAGTTCAGAAGTACCATATCTATTGGGTAGAAACCACTTTGAAATTGACTCTTTCTGGGCTGGCTTACAGCAGGTCAGGCAAGGGCAGGGGAACCTCTGTTTTTGTACTTTTTTTTTTTGCCTTCTGGGTCACACCGAGTGATGCTCAGGAATTGCTCTTGGAGGTGCTCAGGAGATCATATGGGATGCCAGGGATTGAGGAATCAAACCCGGGTCAGCAGCATGCAAGGCAAACCCCCTCCCCTCTATACTATTTGGCTGGTGGGGGAACCACGAATGAGAAGCAGTCCCTTGAACAGAAGCAGATAGGAACAGGGCCCAGGAGAGTCAGAGAAGGCCTGCAAGGATCAGAAAGCCCCTACAGAAGGAACCAGAGGCCCCACAATCTGTCCGCAGCTGCGGGAGGTTTCACTTCCGCGCCTGTTTCTCCCCCGGAAATGAACCCCCCCATCTCACTCTGTCCGAGCAGAGAACAACAGTCGTGCTTTTCTGGGGAGCCACAGCCTGGGGCCCACACCCAGGCTCCTGGCATAATCTAGGGAGAGGGGTTTGATCACCTTCTGACAATCCCATTTCCACCCTGGCATGGTCCAGGGAGCCCCATGGCCTGAGTCCATCCCATCCCTTTGCTGGCCTGCCTTGAACCAGTCACTTCAATCATGCCCCCCCTAACCCAACTAAATCTGTCACCTGGTCTACAAAGTGGGGGTGAGAGTAACCGATTAGGGGCCAGAGTGACAGTACAGCGGGTAGGGCATTTTCCTTGCACACGGTTCACCTGGGTTTGATCCCCAGTATCCCATATGGTCCCCTAAGCACTGCCAAGAGTAATTCCTTCATGCAAAGCCAGGAGTAATCCCAAAGTATCACCAGGTGTGACCCCCCCCCCCAAAAAAAAGAAAGAGTGTTATCTTAGAAATTGTGGAAATAAAATGCAAGAAATGAGGCACCAAGGATATAATGTCTGGCACAGAGGCTGCTTAATGGACCATAAAGGACACTTTCCATGTCTCTGGGGTTGGGTTTTGTCACTTTAAAGGGCTTCCGTTTCTGTTCCCTTTGCCAAATCCATGGTTAAGTTGTCCTGCCAGTATCCAACCCTGAGGCCTCTCCCTGCCAAGCATATCCTGCCTTCCCCCAAATTCTTTTCTAAAAGCCACCTCCACACCTTTGTTCCTGCTGTTCCTTCCATCTAAAATACCCAATAAAGAACTACACTCCATTCTCAGGCAGAAGTGACATGCCTGGCTTGCACACATCATCACCCTGAATCCTAATGATCACTTGACATCCTGTTACTCATCAATTTGCTCAAGCAGGCACCAGTAATGTCTTCATTCCAATTGTAATGATACCTTATGAATTTCAGATCCATTTTATAAACAAACAAAGCAAGGCTCTGATGGTGAAATACTTGGTCCCAAACCTCAAAGTTCTTAGGTGCTAGGACCAGTATTCACAAAGGTGCTTTAATTTAAAGAACTTGATTTCTGGGGAAATTTCAATGTCCCCACCGAGTGTGGCCCCCAAACAAAGACACACAGACCTCACATCACCATGCCCCTCACGCCACCTCCACACTAAGGTAATTGAATGAATGATGACCTAGGTTTGGTCCCCAGCACTGCAAAACAATTAATAATGCTGCTGATTCCAGACTCAGTTTGGCATCACAAGCCTTCCTGAGTATCCCAAGTCACGGATTCTCACCCCATTCTACCCCTTAGCTCCTGTCTCAGGACCCAAATGCCGCCTTCATTCTCTTCCTGCCAGTAAGCTCAGTTCCTTGTTAGTGGCGCCAATTCCTGCTCCTGCGTTTACCAGCCTCCACCACAGAGAAGATGCTCAAGACCAGCTGGGCTGCACCCCTGAAAAGGCAAGAATGGCTGCTACAGCCCTGGGAGAGAAGAGGAGATGCCATAGGAGGGGGGCCCACTGTGATCCTCCTTTTCTGCTGGAGCAGGAGGCAGAGAGAGGCAGCCCCTGCACCCCGCTGAGTAGAGCCAGCTAGCCAGGCCAGAAAGAAACACTAACAGCAAAGTTGACACATCTTCAACTTTTACCCAGTGCCACTCTCCCCGCCTCCAGAAAACCACCTGGGAGAAGAGCTCAGAGCAGAGAAAGAGCATCAGAGCAGTTACGCTAAGAGGGAAGCTGAGAGGGAAGCGGGAGAAAGGGTTTTGCAAACCACCTGGGGGACAGTGATCTCCAGGGAAGGAGCCCCGTTTTCCGGCCGCTGGGCGATAAAGTCCTGGAAACAGTAGCCCCTCCTGGATTTCTGAAGCAACGACAGTGAGTGGGGAGGGGGTGGAGGGCGGTGGATTGGGTAGAGCAAACCAGGCATGCCAGAGCAGACCCCTGGAGCCAGGGGTGGCACTGAGCTGGTGGGCGTTTGCTTCTGCGGGTCTAGGGGAGCAGGGAGAGGGGGCTGCCTATCGGTAAGCATGATGTAGAACGGGGAATCCCGGGCGAGGAGCGCGCTTGGTCCTCTCTCGCCGCAGCCGAGAAAACACAACGTCCCTTCCCGGGAGTTGGCGGAAACGGAGGGAGGGTGTAAATACCCTATGCAAATATTAGGAGTGCTGACCTCTGAACTGCCCGCTGTTTCCCCTTTCACATCCCGGCTCCCCGGCTCCCCGCGCGGCCTCACCCCCCACCTCCCCCGCGCAGAGACGGCCCGGCCAGGGGTCACCCTCCGTCCCATTACTGATGGTTGCATCCTCCTCAAGCGGGAAATGAAGTTGCACCTGATTGCAGGAGGGACCTTCTTCCTTTCCGCCGGTGGCCACGGCGCTCGGGCGGGTGAGCAGCTTCGCCGCGGGGCGCAGTCTGAGCCCAGCCCAGGTGGCCCCGTGGCTAACTGAAAGCCGGCGCTGAAGCGTGCGGTGGTTCTGCAGTCCATCCGCGCGTTACATATCGGCCGACGGGCTGCTCTGCAATCCCGAGGTCCAGGCATCACCCCAACTAATCCAATCGGAATCTCCAGGGGTCGGGCCCCCGCTTCTGCGTTCCTTTCAAGCTCCCCAAGGGTTTCTACTACGCCACTAGGGGTGAGAACCATCGTGATAATGAAATGATCTCAGCCTGATGAGTGGATGACACGGATCCCCATCAGATGCGCCCCGCTCTCCCCGCGCCCTCCCCTGCCCGCTGCAGCTCTCACCCTGATCCGGGGGCGCACACGCCTGCACCCCATCCAAGGTCTCTCCCAATCCACAATCTCATCACTTTAAGGACCCTGCAAAATCCCTCACGACTCCCTGACAGGCAACGTTCCTACCCTCCTTGGGTCTGCCCTTGGGTCTGCGTGGCCCCCACATTCGCCCTGCCCCGGACTCCCGGCCACCCGGCAGCCCCTCACCGCAATCGAGGTAGTCGAAGCCTCGTCCCGCGGCTGCCCAGCCAGGTGCGAGCCAGCGCGCCTGCGCACAAGCGGCCGCCGGCTTTCACAACTCAGGCCCCGCCCCCACCCAGCGATTGGCTCCGCGCCGCTGGACCTCAGTCCTGCAGGTGGCCAAGCGCGAAGCTGCCGACGCCATATTTGTCGAGGGCTACTGCCCTTACTGATCAAACCGAGTTCGATCCCCATCCCTTCATAGGGTTCGCTCGAGCCCAGCAAAAGTGGTCCCTAAGCGCAGGGTCAGGGGTCAGCCCTGAGTACCACCAGTTGTGGCCCAAAACAGCCTCCTCCTCCCTTCCCCCCCAAAAAGGACATCGACCCCAGTAAGGAAGGTGAGCTAGATTACTGACCCAAGAATCCTGACTCACCCTAATCTTTCTCTTCCAGGAATACTTAACTTCAGTTCAAATCGGATTTGTTTTTTCTTTAACTGGAAAGTATGCCTTTGGTTTTTGGGAGGCCACATCCACTGGGGCTCAGCGCTTACTCCTGGCTCTGCTCTGAGGGATTGCACCAGGTGATTCTCAGGGGACCATGTGGGATTCAGAGGAACGAACCTGGATAGGACACCTGCAAGGTTAGCGCCTTATCTGTGACCAGGTCTTGGAATGGAAAGAGGGTGGGGCAGGGAATTTGAGCAGATACCCTAGTTCAGCCTCCACAGTTACTGCCCCTAGGCCAGTGGTCTGAGTTAGACTTGGGAGAGAGCTCAGTTAGGAATAGAAATTATGCCAGACTGGAGAAATAGCACAGAAGTTAAGGCACTTCCCTTACTTGTAGTTGCTTCAGCCACAACCTTGGTTCAGTTCTGGCAGTGTTTATGGTTCCCTGAGCACTGCCAGCGGTCACACATGAGCACAAAGCAAGGAATATCGCCTGAGCACTTTGAGTGTAGCCCAGAGATAGAAGTAGGCCCTGACCACTTCCAGGAAACAAAGTAGAAATTATATTGCCATGTGGGTGTAAAAGTCCTTCTCATGGATAGCTGGGCTTGGAAAGATGCTGAGATGCTGAGAATCTAGGAGATCTCTGGGCATTACTGGTGACATCATTTGAATTCATGGGAGAGGGGGAAGGCAAGTACTACAATCTGCCAGCCCAACAATTAGGGATAAGTATCAACTTGAATAATCAACAAAACTGCTACCCACCCCACTGGGGAAAAAGAGGTGAGGGGTTGAGTGAGAGCTTCAGGGAGGGCCACCGGAGCTCAGACAGGCTTGGGCTCACCATGTCTGAGTGATGTTATTGGTGGGAGGGGGGAAGGGGCAGGACACACCAGGCAGTGCTTAGGGCTTACTGCTGGCTCTGCACTGAGGAATCACTCCTCGTGTGCTCAGGGGACCATATGGGGTACCAGGGATTGAATCTGGGTTGGCCACGTGCAAGGCAAGCATTCTACCTGCTGCACAATTACTCCAGTCCCTAGTGCTCAACCTGTCTAAATGAAGCAACTTGCTGGTTTCACCTAAGTCCCTTCTGGCTTCAAATTCCACTGAGCTCCTCCTAACAGGCTCTGTGACCTTGGGAAAGTGGCCTGGAGTTTCTGAGCTTCTGGGCCCTTATCTTTTAATAATATTAAAGGAACACAACATGCCTTGTTCTTAAGTGATAATAACAAACTAGTTCATTTGTAACCTCCTAGAGGCCAGGAGAGGGAGACACAGAGAGACACAGAGAGCAGCCCCCACAGGAAAGATAAGGCTAATACTGTAGGCGTTTTGAGAAGACACAGGATTGAATTTGACGCAGACTGTAACTGGTGGTGTAAGTCTGGGCTAGTGTCGGAGTTAGAATGCATGTACTGTGTCCCACCCTGGGGCAGGAGTTAGAATGCATGTACTGTGTCCCACCCTGGGGCAAACGGCCTCCTGCCTGCTGTGGGAGGTGGATATTAGCCCACTTCCTTTCTTAGGGCTGCTGTGACCTTGAAGTTAGAGGCTCAAAAGTTTTCATTCACTACGGGCTGGAGCCACAGCACAGCGGGTAGGATGTTTGCCTTGCACGCGGCCGACCGGGGTTCGATTCCCAGCATCCCATATGGTCCCCGAGCACCGCCAGGGAATTCCTGAGTGCAGAGCCAGAAGTAACCCCTGTGCATCGCCAGGTGTGACCCAAAAAAAAGGGAGGAAAAAAAAGCTTTCATTCACTATCTGTTGTAGACGCTTCTGTGCATGGCTAGGATAAGCCGCTACCTGGAGCAGCTAGGAGAGCAGGGTGTGGGCACATCAAGCTAACTTGATAAGAAAAGACACAAGGATACCCTCAGTGGTGATGTGAGGAGGGCATTCCTGGGCACAGGCCTTCGCTTCTAATCTGGGTCCTATCTGGCCAGCAAACTCACCACTGTGTCCACACAGGCTAGCTGGCGCCTGGCCAGCCCGAGGTGTTTCCCTTTGCCTAGAAACCAGGAGGTGTGACTGAGGCCTGGCATGGGGGAGAGAGGAACCCTGTTCTCTCTAGCTTCCCCAAATGCCCAGGACCAGCTCCCCCAGGCTGAAGGAGATACGTGAGTTGAAGGGAAACTACCTGGGAAGGGTCCTTCAGGGCTGAGGGCTTGGAAAGGTGGTTCTTTTATTTATTTATTTGCTTTTTGGGTCACATGGGGTTTGGGGCCAAGCCTGGGGAGAGAAAGGGTGCGGAGGGGGATGAACGCCTTAGGAGGAGGTTCCTTACAGCCCACGGGGGCCAGATGAAAACACCTGAGCCACACGCTCACACTGCAGGTCTGGGTCAGGACGAAGCCCCAGGTGCTGAGAGCCGATTCCTGCGTTTCGGACCATGTTCTCATACTGTCTGGCGTCAGGGGAGGGCATCTGGCCGCCGCTGCAGCCCGTCACCTATGCCTACCTGCCCACGCCCTGGCTACTGCCCCCCATCCAGGCCCACAACTTCTGCAGCCGGCCGCAGGGCATGACCGCAGGTGAGCCTGCGGGGCCCCGAGAATTCCACTACTTCCACGGTCCCACGGCCGCGCCGTCCTGGGGATGGGCCTTCCCGCAGGCTTACGCGGCCGTCGTGCGCCCGCCCTTCCCCGCAGCGGGTTACCAGGGGTCGGCGGGGAGGCCCGAGAGTGGGGCGCCGTGGCCCGAGGGCAGCAGCGTGCAGGCCGAGCTGCGCTGGGGCCGCGTGGAGCGCGTGCTGGGCCCGGGCCTCGAGCTGCCCGACTTCGTGCTGCTGGAGCTGCGGCGCGTGTACGGCACGTACCCGCACACCGACGCGCGCGTCACCTACCGCGGCGGCGAGTTCCTGGTGCAGGCGGCGCCGCGCGCGCGCGAGCCCGAGTACCGCGTGGAGAGGCGCGTGGCGCGCGTGCCGGCCGGCAGGGGCAGCCGCGACAGCAGCCCGGGCCCCCCCGGGGCCACCGAGCGCAAGCCAGGTCGCCGGAAGAAGAGGAGAGGCCTCCTGGGCTGAGCACGTGGGTAAGCCCCGGAGCACGCGCGCCTCCAGCCCCCGCGGCCAACGCTGCCCCTGGCACCTGCATCTGCTCGCTAACCTGGACTGCCACGCTGCGCGTTACTCTCACACTCCTGTTGGCGGGCAGCAGGAAGGCCAGGACTTCTGCGTGCCTGATCCACCTCCGTTGGGCTTGGGAACTGAACTCATCCTCTCTCCAGTTTGTAGCACTGTAGCACAGTCCTCCCAATGTTCATCAATTTGCTCGAGCGGGCATCAGTAACGTCTCACAACAAATTGTGAGAATTGTTGTTACTGTTTTTTAGCATATTGAATACCTCACCGGGAGCTTGCCAGCCTTTGCCAAGTAGGGGAGATACTCTCAGTAGTTTGCCCGGCTCTCCAAGAGGGGTGGAGGAATCGAACCCTGGTCGATCATGTCGGCTGCAAGGCAAACGCCTTACCCACTGTGCTATCGCTCCAGCCCTCCCCAGTTTGTAGTGCAAAGTAATTCAAGGACCTAAGTCCGTTGTCTGCTGTGGGCCAGACAACGACTGTTTTTTTGTTTTGTTTTGTTTTGTTTTTGGGTCACACCCGGCGATGCACTCAGGGATTACTCCTGGCTATGCTCAGGGGACCATATGGGATGCTGGGAATCGGAACCCGGGTCAGTTGTGTGCAAGGCAAACGTCCCACCCCCTGTGCTATTGCTCCAGCCACACAACAACCATTTTCATATTTCGGGTCGGGTGTTTCCCTACCTATGTAACAGGAGCCCAATTTCCTGCTGGGATAGAAGGAGCAAGGGAGTTGCGAGGCCTGGGCGAATCAGAGTGAATGGATCTCTGAAATAGTGGACCTCCCTACCCAGCTGGCCTGGCTGCTCTTCATCCGCTCTCCCCCAGGGTACCGCTGACCCCTCTTCTAGCATCCCTGGTCCTGTTGGCCACCTCCTACCCTCTGAGGGCTTTCTGATCTGGTGATGAGGTGAGAGGCAGAGCCAAGGAAGGGATGCTAAAGACAGACTTCGAACTGACTATTTCCAGTGATGTAAGCGTTCTCTGAGACTCCATGTCTTTACTGTGAATGAATATGACCTCTTCCCCTTCTGCTATAAAGTTCGCTACATTTGGAATATCTGTTGAATAAATGGCACAGTCTCCTGATTCTTGCTAAATTTCTTTGTGTCTGTCTCTGGGGTAGGGATGGAGTGATGGAGTGGGGCAGGGAAGGGGGCCACTGCCCCCAGCTCTGTGTTGGAGAGACGGGAGGTGCCAGGTCTCTTGTGCATGTGCTTGAACTTCAGTACAATAGACTTTTTTCGTTGGGGTGCGGGCCCACCTGGCAATGTACACACCTGGCAATGTTCAGGGCTTACTCTGGCTTTGTGCTCAGGAATCACTCCTGGTGATGCTTGGGGGTCCATATGGGATGCCAGGAATCAAACCCTGGTGGGCCACATGCAAGGCAACACCTTACCCACTGTACAATTTTTCTGACCCTAGTACAACCGTCTTTAATAAGTTGAAGTTGGCAAATATTCTTGATATTCTAGGAGGTTGCTGGAGGGTTAGACTACATAAACAGTTTTAGCTATACTTGGCTCAACTGACAGTGCTTGGATTGAACTGGGGTTGAGTGCATGCAAGGCAATTGCCCTGACCCCCATACTATCTCTCTGGCCCCATGATGGTTGACTTTGATCTTTGAAGCACCAAAGATCATGTTTTTCTCTTTGTCCTGGTTCCTACAGAGCTCAGAGGCAAATCTACTTAGTATCTGGTAGAAATCTTGAAATCTGAACTGATATTTAATTTTTTTTTACTTTTTTATATTTTGTTTGGGGGCCACAACTGGCAGTTCTGAAGGTGTATTCCTGGCTCTGTGCTCAGAAATGACCCTGTGTGTGCTCAGGGGATCATATATGGTGCTGGGTATTTGAACCAGAGGCCCAGCAGAGGGAGACACATGTCAGGAAGTGCCTTACCTCTTGGACTGTCTCTCTCACCCCTTTGCTTTTTATTTTTTTAATTAAAAAAACACAGGAGGGTTGGAGCGAGAGTACAGTGCATAGGATGTTTGCCTTGCATGTGGCCAACCTGAGTTTGATTCCCTGGCACCCCATATGCTCCCCCAAGCCTGCCAGAAGAGATCCCTGAGTAAGAGCTGAGCACTGCCAGATGTGGCCCCCAAACAAAATATAAGCAAACAAACAAACAAACAAAAAAAAACAAAACAGGAGAGTCTTATGATGTGCCTGCTGTGTGACCTTAGGCAAATTATTTTCTCTCAATTTCTTCAAACACAATTTTCTCATCACAATGGAGATGATGGTATCAGTATTTATCTCATAAGATAAAGGGACAATAGCATGAAATTCTGTATACTGCAGTGTTTGCTACAGTACCATGTACCATGTACCAAGTGCACAAATGTTGGTTTTGTCTTGGTTTGTTGGCAGTGCCAGAAACAAAATTCAGAACCTCGTACAAGTGCTGTGCTGATAAGTCACATCCCAATCCCACAAATATCAGTAATCTTTAAAATTTTAATTGCAATACAGAAATACTGTCACTGTCACTGTCCTCCCGTTGTTCATCGATTTGCTCGAGCGGGCCCAGTAACATTGTGAGACTTGTTACTGTGTTTGGCATATCGAATATGTCACGGGTAGCTTGCCAGGCTTTGCTGTGCAGGCGAGATACTCTCAGTAGCTTGCTGGGCTCTCTGAGAAGGGCAGAAGAATTGAACTCAGTTTTAGGTTCGAACTCGGGTCAGGGTCGGCTGTGTCGGCCGCATGCAAGGCAAACGCCGTACCTGCTGTGCTATCGCTCCAGCCCTACCCTGGACTGAACAGAAATACATGGAGCAAAATTTAAAGTCTTTTCTTTTCTTTGTTTTTTACTTTTTTCTTTCTTTCCCTCTTTCTTTCTTTTTTTTTTTTTTTACTCCTGGGTATCTCAGGGATTGGGTGCCAGGTATCTATGGGGTGCCAGGGATTGAACCCAGGAATCAAGCCCAAGTCTGCAGGATGAAAGGCAGGTTTCTTGCACACTGTACAATCTCTCCAACTCTAAAATCTTTTCTAATCTTCACCCTTAAATGAGCCCTAGGGTCCAATATTACCTTTCCTAACTGTTTCCTAAGCACATAGAAGGCATTGCACTGTCTTGCCTATTGCCAGGCCTTTTTTTTTTTCTCATCTTTTTTTTTTCTTTTTTGGGGGGTGGGGGTCACACCCAGCGATGCTCAGGGGTTACTCCTGGCTCATGCACTCAGGAATTACTCCTGGTGGTGCTTGGGGGACAATATGGGATGCTGGGGATCGAACCTGGGTTGGCCACATGCAAGGCAAACACCCTACCCTCTGTGCTATCGCTCCAGCCCCCTTTCTCATCTTTAACTATTAAAAATCCAGCCAAGAGGAGCTGGAGAGATAGTACAGCAGGTAAGGCACTTGTGTTTCACGCAGATGACCTGGGCTCAATCCCTGGCATCCATATGATCCCCTGAACCCTCCAGGAGTGATTCCTGAGTGCAGAGACAGAAGTAACTCCTGAGGGGCTGGAGTGATAGTACAATAGGTAGGGTATTTGCCTTGCATGTGGCCAACCTGGATTCAATCCCAGACATCCCATATGGTTCCCCTGTGCACCTCTAGGAGTAATTCCTGAGTGCAGAGCCAAGAGTAACCCCTGAGCATTACCGAATGTTATCCAAAAAGAAAAAAAAAAAGTAACCCCTGAGCATAGCCAGTGTGACCCAAGACCCAACATTCCCCCCACCAAAGAAAAAAAAAACTCCAGCCAACAAATTTCTTTTTTTTTAATTTTTATTAGTGAGACACCATGAGGTACAGTTATAGACTTACAAATTTTTGTGCTTGGGTTTCAATTATACAATGATCAAATACCCATCCCTCCAGCAGTGCCCATTTCCCACCACCACGGATCCCAGTATCCCTCCCACCCCCCAACCCCCCTCATCCCACCCTGTCTCTGTGGCAGGGCATTCCCTTTTGTTCTCTCTCTCCTTTTGGGTGTTGTGGTTTGCAAAAGAGGCATTGAGTGGCAATCATGTTTGGTCTATAGTCTACTTTCAGCATGCTTCTCGCATCCTGGGAGGATCCTCCCAACACCCTTTATTTGGTGCTCCTTTCTCTATCTGAGCTCCCTTTTCCCTTAGCATGTGTGATTGGCCTCCAAGCCATGGAGCAAACCTCCTGGTACTAATCCCGGCCACTCTTGGGTGTTAGTCTCTTATTTCCAACAAATTTCTTGAATGTATATTTGCCAGGAACTCTTCTAGGTCCTGTGAATAGAGTAGTGAGTGAGACAGTCATGATATTCCCTGTCCAGTGGAATTGGCATTTTGGTGGGAAGAAATGGAGTTGGACAACTGAAAATTAGGTGGCAAAGTTGTGCTATAGGGAACTGGAGAGACAGTACAGGAATTAAGGCAATTGCATTGTGTGCATTCAGGTCGTCTGCATGCAAGACAAACGCCCTACCCTCTGTGCTCTCATCCAGCCCTGTTTTAACTTTAAAAACTGGACTGTATGCTGATAAAATAAACCTCCTCAAATCTTTCTTTTTTGGTGCTGGATAGTGAACCAGGACCTTATACATTAGAGGTTTGCACCACTGAACTACATTCCCAAGCCTCAAATTCTTTTTTGAAACAAAGTGATTTCCAAATAAGTTATAAGCCATGCTCCAAATAAAGTGTATTCTGTATTCTCTTCCCTCCCTGTCCTCTCCTGCCCTGACCCTCACATCTCTCACTCGTGCCCGTCTCCGTGGATCCTCATTGCAAGCAGATGTTCTTCCCAAGGCTTCCACTGAGACCTGGAAATGGCCAGAGGCAGACTCAGCCTTACTCCTGCCCTCGCCCACCTGATTACAGGCCTCCTGAAGGAGGTGCCTCTGCTCTGCTTGGTCCAGGCCCCGGTGGGAGGAAGACAATGCTGCTGAGAGCCTAGATGCTACCTTCTTTGATCTTCTCTTTGAACTTAACCCTGAGAAGCTCAGGACTCATAAAACATCTGGGCTGCCTTGACTGCTCCCCAGGTCCCCCCCTCTCAGTTTACATTTTACTGGGCAGCCAAGCCTGAGGAGTGACTCACCCAAGGTCACAGAGTGGGTGGGAATCTGGAACTCCCAGACTCCAGTAGGGCTTCCCCTCACCCTCCCAACACCCCTTCAGTCCTGGTTCTGACAGCCTCCTCCACCACCCACTGAATCCAGCCAGGGCATGTGGTTCCAAGTTGATCATTCACCTAATAAACCATGACTGATCTAACCTGGGTGGAAGATGCTCGACTCCAATTCGAGTAGGCTTGGAGGTCTCGGCCCTGGAACCCGCGTGGCTTTGTCCCTCTGCCAGTACCAGATCCTCCAAATTCCAGTAGGCGGGGGTCACACCCACCACCTGGCCCCCTGGCGCCGTGTAATCCCATCAGCGGCCAAGACTCAGAGACTATAAAATCCAGATCCCGGAACCGCGCGGCCGCGAATGCATCTTAACAGAACTTTTTTTTTTTTTTATGACATCTTATTGTCTTATTTATTGTCTTATTCCTACTTTGGACAAACTTGCAGGCTATCGAATGTAGCCTGCCCACAGGGCAGAGTCTGGCAAACTCCCCGTGGCGTACCAAATATGCCAAATACCAGTAACAATGATGGGTCTCATTCTCCTAAATAGCCTTGAATATAATCTCAGGGCTAGGATGAAAGAGACGTTACTGGGGCCTGCTCGAGGCAATCGACGAATAACAGGATGATGAAATGAAATGAAATGAATGATCTAACCTACCTCCCAACTGGGCATCTGACATCTATTTAAGGGAGTAAAATTAGAATAACAAGGGGGGGCAGAAATAATACAGTGGGTAAGGCATTTGCCTTGCACACAGCCTAACTGGGTTTGCTCCCTGGCACCACATATAGTCCTCCTGAGCCCCGCCAGGAGTGATCCCTGAGCCAGGAGTGGTAAACCCTGAGCACAGCTGGGTGTGGTCTCCCCCCCACACCCCCCTGCTTTAAAAAAAAAGGGGGAGGATGTGGCTCAAGTGGTGAAGTACATGTCATGCATGTTTGAGGTCCTGAATTCCATCCCAAGCACCACAGGCCCCCAAACACTGATGAGGTTATCCTCGCAACAACAAATCTCTACTCAAGCACTCGTGTGCAGAGATTCTGCTAAAGTTCTCCAAAGAAATTCTCTGTTCCTGTCATTTAATCTTTTCTTATTTGTTTTGGGCCACACCTGATGGTGCTCAGGGCTTACTCCTGGCTCTGTGCTCAGGTATTAGTCCTGACAGGACTCAGAGGACCACATGGGGTATCAGGGATAGAACCCAGATCAGTCATGTGCAAGGCAAGCACCCTGTCCACTTACTATATTCTTTTTTTTTTCTGTTTGGGTCACACCCGGCGATGCACAGGGGTTATACTCTTGGCTCATACACTCAGGAATTACTCCTTGCAGTGCTCGGGGGACCATATGGAATGCTGGGAATCGAACCCGGGATGTGCAAGGCAAACGTCCTACCTGCTGTGCTATTTCTCCAGCCCCCACTTACTATATTCTTGAGCTCTCATTCAATCTTCATAAACATCCCCATGTGGATATAAGAACTATTCCTATTTCCCAGCAAGCAAACTGAAGAGTAGAGGAACTAACAATGGACGCTAGGTCACCCAGAAGAAGGCAGCTGAGCTATCTGACCTTTAGACCTACCTGCATCTTCCTATATGAGACCCGTTTACTGAACAGCTACTCTGTTCAGAACAGGAGACTAGTGAGGAGAGTAGGACATCTGCAGGTACTTGCTTGCCTGGTAAGGGGTGGAGAGAGGCTTCTCGGAAGAGGAATCTGAGAGAGAAGCTTTCAAAGATGGACAAGTTCCTGGACTGGAGAGATAGTATAGAGATTAAGGTATTTGCCTTGCAGGCAGCTGACCCCAGTTTGATCCCCAGCATTACATATGTTCCACCAAGCATAGTAGTAGCTCCCAGTACTGCCAGGTGTGGCTCAAACCATCACAGTTCCCCACACAAAAAAGCTAGGATTCTAACAGATAGTGATGCATGGATTGGTCAAAGAACTGAGGGCCAGGTCAGTGAGCAAAAGCAGCAGAGTTTCATGGGGACTGGGAAACAGTGGAAGACAGGCTTGAAAGCTAAGTCAAGGCTATGATGTGAAAGACTAGCAGCAGGGGAGGAATTTGGGGACACCATTGGGGTCTTTGGCAGAAAAGGAGTTCAACTTGAGGTTGCCAAAAGGTCTGACCTGCGGCATCATGGAAGATTGGAAAAAGCCCTGGCTGGGATGTGGTGAGCTGACGGCGTGGCACAGCCGGGCGCCAGAACTGAGTTCCGAGGGCGTTGCTAGAGCTTACAGCCTATGGAATTCAGTTCTCAGAGCCAGGTGGCACAGTGCTCTCCATCCTTCTGCTGCCTTCGATGCTGTGTTCTTCCCGCCATTCCCAAGATGGATCAGAGGAGGAGCCTGGAATTTCCAGATACCTTCCGCCCAAGCATCTGAGCTTGGAGCCAAAATTAGGGGGTTCAGAGCAGGAACAGAATCCAGGGTTCTCTAAAGTCCAACAGGAGTTGAAGAGGGAGGGGAGGAAGAGAGAGGAGCTTCAAGGGAGTGGTGAGGATTCGAGAGCCAGGCCTGCCGGATGAGCGTCTGGTGGGTCCAGATGGGGAATTAAGGAGAAGAGCACAAACATGTTTGCTGAAAAGGGCATCTCTCTGCAGACAGCGAACTTCTGGACCAACAGGGGATCTCTGAAATGGAGAGCTCCAAGGGAGGAGCTTGGAAATCCCAGGAAAAGTGAAGATTCAAAGGTCTGGAGAAGGGGCCGGAGCAATAGCACAGCAGGTAGAGCGTTTTCCTTGCATGCAGCCAACCCGGATTTGATCCCCAGAATCCCCTATGGTCCCCCAAGCACTGCCAGGAGTGATTCCTGAGTGCAGAGCCAGGAGTAACCCCTGAGCATCACCTAGTGTGACCCAAAAGGAAAAAAAAAAGGTCTGGAGAAGAGAAGAAAGATTTCCCAGGCATATCTTCTTGCTTTCTGGAGAGTTGGACAGGGTTGGGGTGCTCTTCCCATTTCCAGGGCAGAGCTGCAGCCTAGGCCCGGAGAAGGGTCAAGGGAAAGGATTCCACACTTACCCTTGAAGCCCTCTCGGGAAGCTGGATCTGCAGTGATGCTCGGGGGAACATCCTTAAGTAGGGCACTCACCCCGCCCAGCCACTCCCACCCCGCCCAGCCTAACTCTTCTGAGAAAGGAGGAAGGTGTGGGAGGGCCGGGCAGCCTGCCCAGAGAGTCCTTTCTGTCCTCAAGCAAGAAAGGGGAGCCCCTCTGGCTTTGCCCCCCACAACCTCCTCTGTCCTTCCAAGCATCCTCTTTCTCTCCTGGGTCTCTGAATGGGTCCCTCCCATTCTTCAAGATGTGTCCACTGGGTGCTTCCCTGCTCCAGTGTCCGGGAAATCTGCCCTCATACCTCCTCCGTCAACCTGGTTTCTCCTTCTGAGGTTGGCTGACGGGGCACTGGGGAGCTTGAGCAGAAGCACCTCACTTTTCCCATCAGCTAAGGAGCCCCAAGAACCTGGAATCAGAAGCAAAATTCACCCACGGGAATGGGGAGAGAGGAGAAATCATACTCCCCACCCCCCTCACCATGTGGCTTCCAGCAAAGAGCAGTGGAGACTTTCCCCACCTCCAGGAGGAAGCAACTGAGACCCAAAGGGATAGAAAATCAGGGGTTTCAAAGTGCACCCAGCTGCGGGATCTGTGCAATGTCCTCCAGTGTCCCTGGAGCCCTGGGGAATGTGGAAGTGTCCCTTGTCTGTGCCACTTCCTTTCCTGCCCACCCTCTGAGCCTGACCACTGTACAGGCTTGGGATCCCCCAGAATTTGATCTGGGAGTGAAGAGACTCCCCGAAAGGGTCTTTTCCTTCCCTTTTCCCTGAAAGCACTGGAAGTTCTATTTTGTTTCTTTGTTTTGAGGTAACAACCAACTGTGCTCAGGGCTTACTCCTGGCTCTATGCTCAAAGGTCCCTCCTGGAAGACTCAGGGGACCAAGCACCGTGACCCCTGTACTATCTCTCAGGTTCCTAGCACAGGAAGTTCTTTCTGTAGCTATCCAGTCGCAATCCAGTGCCTTCCAAGAAACAGGGGTTGGGGAAAAGGGAAGGTTGGCTGCAGGGACTACAGGTCATAACTTGAGGAAGCTTTACTGAGGAGATCTGTAAGGTCCCCCAAAGGGGGTGACAGGGAGAGAGGAGTTTTTGGTATTGTGCAATGGGGCCTTTAGAGGGTGTCTGAGGCCTGGGGTTCATGGAACTACCTCATAGCTGGGGGGAGGCTGCTTGGCCAGAGTTCAAAGTGGCTGTGACCCCACCCTTCATTAACCCCAGCAGGGCCAGACTGGCAGTAACTATTTTATGGGAGACCCAACACGGAATATGCTTCTTCCTCCTCCCTTCCTTTTTCTGCCCTCACTCCTCAGCAGCCAACATCTTGTTTGCTTTGAAGCCAGAGGACAATGGCAGGGAGGTGACAGATTGGGGAGAGGGACAGGGTTGGAAGAGGAAGCAGTGAACTCCCCTCTCCCTCTTAATATTGTCATATCAAGTATGACAATAATATTTTTTTTTGCTTTTGGGTCACACCCTATGATGCACAGGGGTTACTCCTGGCTCTGCACTCAGGAATTACTCCTGGCGGTGCTCGGGGGACCATAGGGGATTCTGGGAATTGAACCCGGGTCAGCTGTGTGCAAGGCAAGCGCCCTCCCTGCTGTGCTATCGTTCCAGCCCCAACAATAATATTTTGTCTAGTAATAATATATATTACTTCTGTCCTTAGTAGAAAGGAGAGAACTTTCCTCCTTGAAATGTGAGTTCCCTGAGGATAGGGACAAAGTCTGTGTCCGGGGTACCCTACAAGTGAGACTAGTCCTGAAAAGGGGTTCCCTCTTGTTGACTGCGGAGTCAGTGAACTCATCTTGGATGAGAACCCATTGAGGACTTTTGCAAAGGGTAGCAGCAGGAAACTGAAGCAGCAGAGAGAGAAAGGGGAAGCTGGGGCCTTGCTGGGTCTTAGGGTTCAGTTGTCTTTTCAATGGGAACCCCAGCATGGGCTTGAAGACACTGAAGGTAGGATGTATAATACAGTGGGTAGCACACTTGCCTTGCATGTGACCAACTCAGTTTTGATATCTGGCATCCCACATGGCTCTGCAAACGCTGCCAGGAGTATTTGCTGAGTTTAGTCAGAAGTAACCCCTGAGCATTGCTGGGTGTGGCGTCCCTCCCTAATAAAAAGAAGGGGGCCTTGGAGGTGGGTATCACTGCAGGGGAGGCCTGGGTTGTGCTCAGATCCTTCCTCACCAGGGCACCTGCTGCCTTTCCCCCACTCCACCAATCTCCTGGGTCTCAGCAATCAGACCCTGCAACTCGGTAACCCTGGGGAGTCACAGCAGTTAAGGGAATGCAGAGATGTCAGGTAGGGTGAGGAAATAATCACCTAGGAGCTAATCGGGTGACGATATTAAATCTGGATTGGGGAAAAGTAGCCGGTTTGGGAGAGAGCTTTAGGATTTGAGGAGATTTGCTGGGGCAAGGATTAAGGCGGAGGCGAAGCATCAGGCGGTAGCTAAGGGAAGGGGCAACGGCGCTGTCCATCACTGAGGCTTCTCCCCCTCTGGCTCCTCCCCCTCACGTAACTCCTCCCCTTACATAACTCCTCCCCACTCGCAGCAAATATGGCCGCCGCGCGAGCCCGAGCCAGACCCCAGGACAAAAGGGAATGAACGCAGAGGCCCCGCCCACTCGTGGGCAAGCGCCCTTCTCAAAAATGGCTGCCGGGGCGCTCCTAGAAGAGAACCGCTCTGGGCCCCGCCTTTGATCTCGTTGGTGGGGCTGGGGGGAATGAGAGCTGCACGGCGCGGGACAAGTCGCCGGCGGCGCCCGACGGAGCAGGTGATTTACCCCTCCTGCACCCCCGGTCCGGGTCTGGGAGAGCCGTGGAGAGCGCTGACCCTGGGTCCCCGCCCTGTGTGTGCCCCACGGTAGCCGCTGGGGCCCGCCGGACCCCCGTCTTTGATTCTCGCCGTGGCCCGGCACCTCCCAGCTTGCCCAGGCCGGCGTCCCTCGGCCCGCTCCCGCCCAGGGCCGTAACCGCATCCCGGCGCCCTCACCCCGCCGTGGTGGACCCTGGCAGGTCGCCCCGCTAAGCTTGTTTAAGGGGCTCCTGCTTTAGGCGTCGGCTACCATCACCGTTTGTGCTCCCGCCTGACTTGGGATGTGCGAATCCGTCGTTGTTCCCCTTCATGTCCTTGGCGGCTCTGAGACCCGGCTTGGGGGTCGGAGGACGGTGATGCCCTCCGGGACCTGCATTATGGGACCGAGACCCCCAGGAGCCCGACTTCATGGCGGCAGGGATAAGCGGGACGACCTCCCTGCTAGACCCCGCAGTGGCCGAGACTGGTCCCTCACCGCTGCCCAGGACTCCTCCCACATGGCCTTCCCCAATCTCCCGCCACCCGTGAGCAGTGGCCCATGGCCAGGGACCAGCATCGCACTTCTTCCTTATAGTCGCCCCGAGGTTTGCATGGTGCACGTGGAGAGTTAGGCCTGTGCTTTGCTCAGGGAAGTTCTCTGGCCAGCTGAAGGTAGTGAGAAAGAGGCAGTCCTGGCTGGCTTCAGGGAGGAAGTGAGTCCTGCAAGATGTGAGGGCAGAGTGGTAGGAGACAAGATTCTCAGGTAAGGCTGTCCGAGCAGGGAAACAGGAGCAGGGGCCGGAGAGAGTATAGAGGATAGGGAGTTTGCTTTGCATGGAGTGGACTTGGGTTGGATCCTGGCACCTCCTTTGGTCCCCTAAGTCCTGCCAGAAGTGGTTACTGAGCACAGGGCCCAGAGTAAGCCCTGAGGACCTCTGGGTGTGACCCCAAAACAAACAAAAGCTCAAGGCAGGGCAGGGAGAAGCTTGAGAGCCAGAGCACATGCTCGCCATGTGGGAGCTGGGGTTCATCCTGGGCACCACTGTTCCCCAGCATGGCTGGATGTGCCTCTAGATCTGGGGTGTGTGTGTGTGTGTGTGTGTGTGTGTGTGACTGTTTCCCAGCATGGCTGGATGTGCCTCTAGATCTGGGGGTTGTGTGTGTGTGTGTGTGTGTGTGTTTGTCTGTGTCCCCGTCCGTCCAGGTGAGGAGTTAGTCAGTAGCAGCTTCCAGGCTGTCTGACCTTGCCTAGAACCTAGAGGCATGAGCCCCATCCCGACAGCTTCTTCCTAGAACCTGGGCCTCAGTGCCTTTGTCCTGCCAGAGAGCTGCCAGCAGCCAGTATTGAGGTCCCCCAGGGTGCATGTAGGTCTAGAGGTGGGGGCTGATAGCACCTGGTGTGTTGAGGCCAACAGTTCTGCTCCACCCCAGGGCTCAGCTCCAGTGCTCGGGTTGGGGAGCAGAAGATGGGCCTCCCCAGCTAGGCTCGGGCAGCTTAGACCGGCTGCCCAGAGTGTCCCCTATACAAGGCATGTGCTGGCACAGTAACTGATACCTCTCAAGGGACCAGGGAACTGCCCTCAGAGAGGGTGGCTGTACCTGTCTTCTTAGATATCCCCCTTCCTGGTGCTGCCCTGAGGGGCTGGTGAGATAGTATAGCTGGAGAGGCACTTGCCTTGCATGCAGCTGACCCCAGTTAGATCCCAGGTACCCCCTAGGGTCCCCGGAACCCTGCCAGGAGTGATCCATGAGTACAGATCCAGGAGTAAACCCTGATCATAGCTGGGTGTGACCCCCAAACAAAAGAAAACAAATAGACACCCCCCCTAGACGACCTGGATTTTTTTTATTTGTGGGGATTTATTTGATGGGGATGCCTGGAACCCAGGGTCTCACGTGTGTGGGACAGACGCTCTACTGCTGAGCCACTTCCCAGGCTGCAACCCAGATTTATGTTAGTTTGGAGGGGTCACTCCCTGCAGTGCTTGAGGGGCTACTCTCTGGTGCTGGAGGGGGTGGGGGGATGACCATGTGGTGCCAAGTACCAAACCCTGGCTCCTGGGTACAAACAAAGCCTGTGCTTCTGCCCACTGAGCTATCTCCCCATCCTGTTATTATTTTATTGTTGTGAAGGCCACACCCGGCGTTGCTTAGGGGTCTGAGGCCACTCTTGGTGATGGCTTGGGAACCATCAGGGTCATCCCTGGTGGTCCTCAAGCAGCCTTGTAATGCTGGCATTGGGCCCAGGGCCTCACTCATGCAAGGCATATGCTCTACCACTTTGCCACATCCCCGACCCTATACAGACTGCTGGAGATTTGGATGGGGCCAAGAACTTGTGATTCTCTGTGCTGGGGGTGAGACCCAGGGACTCACACACATGAAGCCTATGCTCTTTAACTGAGCCCCATTCCCAGCTGTGGATTTGAATGCTGACCAGATTCAGGCCAAGTGACCTCTCTCAAGCCACTAAAGGCATCAGCTTGTTTCTTCACCTGTGAAGTTGGAGGTAACTCTTCATGGAGTGTGTTTCGTGGGAGATACTGAGGGTCCATTGGTGAATATGCCAGGTATGTGTTTTAAAACAGCCGAAAGGCCAGAGAGACAGTGCAGGGATTAAGGCTTTGCATGGGGCTGACTCATGTTCAATTCCTGGCACCCCAGCCCTGGTGAGTGTGGCCCTGGAGGCTCCTGTGCCCAGCCAGGGTGGCCCCAGGCAACCACCTGTACCCCAGGGCTCAAGGAGCACCATATCCTTGGTTCTCAGTACTGAACCTCAGGCTGGTTGACTGAACACTGAGTCCCCTGAGCAAACCCCCCCCCTCCAAAAAAAGTGGAAGAACATTAAACATTGACCAAACAGTCCTGTCATTATAGATGTGAAAGGCCCAGCTTGGTATAGTCTGCGATTGAAGGGGAGACGGAGGGTCCAGGCCAGATCCTGGGCGAAGGATGTGGTTAACAGACCTGGAAGGTGCTGGTGCAGGCAAGCAGGTGGAAGGGAGAGACCCAGGTTGGTGGGGGCGTGGAGGCAGGGGTGAGCACTGAGGCAAAGCCACAGAAGAATCTGGGCATATGTGAAAGATGGAGAAGCCACTGATAGATTTATTTATTTATTTTTGCTTTTTGGGTCACACCCAGTGATGCTCAGGGGTTATTCCTGGCTCTGCACTCAGGGGTTATTCCTGGCTCTGCACTCAGGAATTATTCCCGGAGGTGCTTGGGGGACCATATGGGATGCCGGGGATCGAACCCAGATCGGCCGCGTGCAAAGGCAAATGCCCCACCCACTGTGCTATCACTCCGGCCCCCGCCACTGATAGATTTTTAAGTAAGACAAACATGCTTTTTGGTAAAGATGGCTCAGCTATGGTGTGGACATTAGGTTGTTGGGGCAGTGATGGCACTGGGGAGAAGGGTTGGGGATGAGATGAGGGGCCAGAGATAGTGCAGTGGACAGGTTGCTTGGCTTGCACCATCCCAGGCTCGATTCCCAGCATCCCCTATCCTCAGGTCCCCCAAGCACTGGAAGGAATAATTCCTAAATGCAGAACCAAGAGTAACTTTTGAGCACAGTTAGGCGTGGCCCCAAAAATAAAATAAATAAATAAAAGAAGGGTAGAGTGGGAGTAGAAAGTGATGAGCTCAGAGATGGTGGTCAGGACCGATGAGTGGTCAGATGTGGGAAGCCGTGTCCAGGGTCATTCCTGGACTTGTGGCAGGAACCGTGGGTGCGTGGACATCCGTTTCCCTTTCCCGAGGGAAGTCTGAGAGCAGGACAAGACTTGGGAGAATGTGTTTAGGGGCATTTTAAATCTGCTCCATGAAGGTTTCAGAGAGGCAGAAGAAGAAATGTAGGGCTGGAGCAATAGCACAGCGGGTAGGACATTTGCCTTGCATCCGATCAACCCGGATTCGATTCCCAGCATCTCATATGGTCCCCTGAGCACCTCCAGGAGTAACTCCTGAGTGCAGAGCCAGGAGTAACCCCTGTGCATCGCCGGGTGTGATCCAAAAAGAAAAAAGAAAAAAATAGAAGAAGAAATCTAGAGCTCAGGAGTCTAGATGTGGGGGTGAGATGTTTGGGAATTACTGACTGGCAGGAGTTGGTACATCAAGATGTGGGCCAGAGTTGCTGGAGAGACAGTATGGAGGGTAAGGCGTTTGCCTTGTGCACGGCTGACCCTGAACCCCACATATGGTCCCCCAAGCCTCACCAGGAGCGACCCCTGGGCGCAAAGCCAGGAGTCAGCCTTGAGCACAGCTGGGTGTGGCACAAAAACAAAGATGTGGGCAGAGGGCCAGGGATGTAGCTCAGCAGCAGAGCACTTGCCTTCCCTGAGGCCCTGAGTTCCATCCATGGAACTGGGAGGAAAAAAGATGTATGTGCAGACCTCCTGGTGAGGAGGAGGGAGAAAAAGCAAGGGTTAAGGGAGGAAGAGCAGTTCTGAGCCTGAACTTTGGTTCCACCTTTAGAGGGCAGCAGAGGGAGGGCGCTGTGGTAGAAACGGCCAGAGAGTGGAAGTCATGATGCTCAGACTCAACACTGATGCTTTCCAATGGGCAAATGTTAGCTCAAATCCGAAGAAACTGCTGGGTTTGTGGAGTTCATGCCCAATTCAATCAGCTAATCAGTGGCTGAATAAATAGCAGTACTCCTACATTAAAAAAAAAAAAAGAAATTGCTGGTTTTTTTTTTTTTTTTTTTGCTTTTTGGGTCACACCCGGCGATACTCAGGGGTTACTCCTGGCTTTGCACTCAGGAATTACTCCTGGTGGTGCTCAGGGGACCATATGGGATGCTGGGAATCGAACCTGGGTCGGCCGCGTGCAAGGCAAACGCCCTACCCACTGTGCTATCTCTCCAGCCCCAAATTGCTGGGTTTTTGTGTTCTTGGGTTTTTTTTGGTTTGGGTTGTTTTGGTAAGTCAGAACCAGGCAACACGGGCAAGTTGATCTGTGGTTTACTATGATTAGACCAACTTGAATGACTAACTTGTGAATGTAGCCTGAGAAATTCTGATCAAGATGTTGGAGGATCCAGGCTGGAGTTGGGGAGATGTGGGTAGAGTGAAGGAGTAGAATTGAGCATTTGGGAACCCATGATCTGGAATTAGGAGTGGAATGGTCAGGGCCTGATCACTGCTTGAGTCCAGCCGCGGGTGTGGGGAGAGCAGGAAATGGGAAAATCTTTGCATCTCGGGCTTGGCAGCAGAGTGACTGAATGTGGTATCAGTGGGCGCAGGGGGGCTGGGCGTATATTTGGAGGAAGGATGCCCACAAGATGGAGTGAGAATGGGGTGGGTGGAACTGGAGTTCCTCTGAATCTTTTTTTGGTTTGTTTTATTTTGGGGCCAAACCCAGTAGTTCTCATGAGTTACTCCTGACTCCGCCCTCGCGAGTCACTCCTGGTGGGCTTGGGTGCCAGGGATCAAACCCACTCTACTATTGTTCTGGCCCCTATGCTAGATCTTCTGAGTGGGGTGATGAGCAGACATTTGGACCATCAGCTGTTCATTAGCATCCCCATGTTCCTGGCTCCCAAATATAGACTCCTTTCGGGGAGAAGGGGGTGTTAAATGCATACAGGCGAGAATGAAATAATTAGTATTTATTGCATATCTACCAAGTATGGGGGTTTTTCTAGGTGTTGGGTTATACCATTATACAGTGACTAAGTGCCTCTGTTTGGAATTTATGAAAGAGATAGATAATAGGTAAGTAAACCGAATAATTGCGCTTCAGTCCAGGCAGGGGATGAGGGTGTTTGGGAAGGTTCATCAGGAAGGTCTCTCAGAGGTAATATCAGAGCCAGGTGTGTGTGTGTGTGTGTGTGTGTGTAGGTCTCTCGAGGTAATATCAGAACCAGGTGTGTGTGTGTGTGTGTGTGTGTGTGTGTGAACTATGGGGGCATCTGGAGAGTCTAGGAGTCTAGAAGCAGAGTCTAGAGTCTAGAGAAGGAGCAGCCGGGGTGCTGGTGCAGCTGGGGTGGGGTGCGTGAGCAGGGTGGGTGCGGCTAGAGAGGTCCGCCCCAGCCTTGCCAGGAAGGAAGGGCCTTCGTAGGTAGCCCACTGCTGTTGGGAAGGCGGGGTTGGACAAGAAGAGAATTCATGGAGGACTTCCCCTTCTGTCTGCGTCCCACAACCAGAAAAGCCTCTTTGTGCAGAGGGTGGGTGGTCCGTTCTGGGGGGGCGAGGTGGGGGACAAGGGCCAAGCTCCTTCCAAGGCCTGTTCCTGGGGATGCTACACAATGGGCCCCTTGTGGTGGAACTCGGGGGGCTAAGTGGGCCTCTTGGTGATGGGATTCCTCCACCAGGAGGCATGTGACCCCCAGACCTTGGCTTCTTGGCAAGGGTTTGGGCCTGCACTGGGGAGATGGGAGAGGTCAGGATGGGGTGGGAGGAACATCCCCTGGAGACGTCCTGAGACACTGCCCTGCCCTGTCTCAGACTGGGGGAGTGGGCGGGGCAGGGGCCCACAGGGAGCAGCCACAGATGGTTTCCCCCGGGCGGGCCAGAGGGAGGAGCTGGCTGCCCCACGCCTTGTGTCCCTTCAGAAGCGAGATCATGGAGCTGGAGAGGATCGTGAGCACAGCCCTGCTCGCCTTTGTCCAGACGCACCTCCCAGAGGCTGACCTCAGGTAGACCAGCACTCCCAGCAGGAGGATGTGGCCAGGGCCAGGGCAGGAGCTGCGGGACAGCACTCTGCCTCGTGGGAGGGCTGGGGCAGGGAGCTCCTACCTTGGGGGTACCTGTGGTGGTGAGGGGTGGGGGTGCTGGTGCTGACTTGCGGGTCTGACCTTCCCTTTGACACTGTCCTTGTCACCCAGTGGGACCGATGGGAAACGGAGGGAGGGTGGAATACTCCAACACAAGGATTGAGGGCAGACTCATGGACCCCATGGAGCTGAGAGTCGGCGTCTCAGACGGGTGGGGATCTACATCCTACCCAGCATGGTGTGTCCCCTTCCTCAGCGGCTTAGATGAGGTCATCTTCTCCTATGTGCTCGGGGTCCTGGAGGACTTGGGCCCCGCCGGCCCGTCAGAGGAAAACTTCGACATGGAAGCCTTCACCGAGATGATGGAGGCCTACGTGCCCGGCTTCGCGCACATCCCCAGGTGGGGGCCTGGCTGGAGCCGCAAGGATGAGGGGGGCTGGCCGATAGTGGCGGGGCCGTCGCTCATCACTCTCCTTGCCTTTTTTTTTTTAGGGGGACAATAGGAGACATGATGCAGAAGCTGTCAGAGCAGCTCAGCAGCGCCAGGAACAAAGGTGAGTCTGGGAGCTGGGCATCAGCCTCTAACCGCCAAACCCTAACATCCTGGCCCACCTGATACTCTTCTTTGCCTCTTCAAGAGAACCTGCACCCGCAGAGCTCTGAGGTCCAAGGTCAGGTCCCCTTCTCCCCAGAACCCCTCCAGAGGCCTGAAAAGCTCAAAGAAGAAACTAGGTCTTCTCTTGTCGCTACTGGGGACGCCCACGATGAGGTACTGGCAGAGGAGGAGGGCACCAACAAGGGGGCGAGGGGTGGCAAAGGAGGAAGTAATACCTCTTGTCGACATTGATGTCCACAGGCAGCTGGGACTGAGGAAGACCTGCTGCCAGGAGTGGATGTTCTCCTGGAGGTCTTCCCCACCTGTTCAGTGGAGCAGGCCCAGTGGGTGCTGGCCAAAGCTCGGGGGGACTTGGAAGAGGCTGTGCAGATGCTGGTAGAGGGGAAGGAGGGGCCTCCAGCCTGGGATGGCCCCAGCCAGGTATCCCTGCCACGGCCCTACCCCCCTGTAGTAGCCTTAGCTCCATACATCTTAGTGTTAAGCCCCTGCCCAGAGCTTGTCCCTGGGCCCTGCTGGTGCCACAGGGCCGAGACCAGGCTTCCCTTTTCTGCAGGACCTGCCCAGGTGCCTCAGGGGCCCCCAGAAGGATGAGCTGAAGTCTTTCATCCTGCAGAAGTGAGTCTGGGCTAGGCTGGTGGAGCCCTGGGGGGGGGGGTCGTCCCAGGAGGGCGGTAGGACCATCACGCAGCTGGTTTTTGGCAGGTACATGATGGTGGATAGTGCAGAAGACCAGAAGGTGCATCGGCCCATGGCGCCCAAGGAGGTGAGGGGGGACTGCTCGGGGTGTGGCGGGGTTTGGGGGCGGGGAGGTGTCTCCCGGTTTCCTTGTCTCACTCCCTGTTGGCTTGACAGGCGCCCAAGAAGCTGATCCGATACATTGACAACCAGGTCGTGAGCACCAAAGGGGAGCGATTCAAAGATGTGCGGAACCCTGAGGCGGAAGAGATGAAGGCTACATATATCAACCTCAAGCCCGCCCGGAAGTACCGCTTTCACTGAGGTGCCTGCCGGACTCAGCACCAGCCTTTCTCGGCTCAGCCCTCAGAGGGATGCAGGAGCCCTAAACTTCCCACAGGGCCCACCCAAGCCCCGCCCCCTTCTCTACGTTCCTCTCCACAGTGTTAATCTCCTCTTGGAGCTGCCCATGGGTATAGTAAAGGTGGCCCCAGGAAGGTCTGAGTGCATGCTGGTCATTTCTGCCTCAGAGCTGGGGTGTTGGGATTCTGTGTCTGTCTGACTTTCTCTCCCATCTTCAAATCCGTCTCTAGCAGGGCAGCAGCGCCAGGCAAGAGAGGGGTGAAAAGCTCTTTATTGGATGCTCTGGGTAGGGCCGGGCCTTGGCCCCCACAGTCCGGCTTCCCTCTAGCTCACAGTCAGGCCCGGCCACACAGTCCAGCTGTGTCCCATGGGAGCGTGAGTTAGACCTGCAGGTTGACGAAGGGTGCGAAGCCGGCCATGTCCCGCAGCAGTACCAGGGCCTGGTGCAGTGGTGGCTCCACATCGATGTCCACACCACGCTTCCGCAAGCGGCTCAGGCTGACTTCAGCCACATGGTGGCAGTGTCGAACCCGCAGTGAACGCAGCGCCGGGCAGTACTCGGCCAAAGTCCTGGGAGAAGCGGAGCTAGAGTCACTATCGCGAGGGGGTGCTGCAAATACCTCTTCTTCCCTCTAGTCTGGGCATCTTTTCTACTTTCATACACTTGGGGTCTCCACTGAAATGGGGACTTCCTTTTTTTCTTTGGTGTGTGGGGGGCTATGTTGTGCTCCCCGTGGTGCTCAGGGATCACTCCTGGCAGGCTCAGGGACTACATGAGGATTGAAACCGGGTTGCCTCATGCAAGGCAGATATACCCTAGGCGCTGTACTATTACTGTGGCCTTGAGATTTCCTCTTTAAAAGGGCGTCCTGCTCTAAAGATCTGCCAAAGATGGCAAGGTTTCCCACGAACTCTTCCCCATGATCTCAGAGGTACCACAACCCCCATCTGCCCATCCAGAAGTTCTGAGTGGGTCGGAGAGAGTTCAGTGCATGCTAGGCCCACCGGCAACCTCCCCTTAGCACTGCCAGGTGTTTCTCAACTCCTGTCCCCAAACTTTTTAAACTGGCGCGCAGGGCGATGGTGGTTTCTCTGCTTAAGCAATTCTAGAGGCTTCCTGCTTTGAATTGGAGGTTATGTGGCAGAAAGATCCAGAAGACCTGGTTTCTACCTTTTGACTACCAGTACCCACCCTGACCCTCAGCAGTAACTAACCACCAGCCCCTTGGCCTTGGCACCTGATGCTGTCGCTTCCCACACGGAGGCAGCCGGTTAGGTCAAGGTGCTGGAGCTGCGGGCAGTTGCGGGCCAACTCCTGGACGGCGGTGTCCCCCACGTTGGCATTAACGGCGAGCGAGACGCTGCGAAGGCTCGCGCCGCGCCTCTGCGCCAGGTACACGATGGCTTCATCCTTGAGCTGCCGGCAGGCAGTGAGGTCCAGCTCCTCGAGAGCGGGGCAGCGGTCGGCGAGGCCCCGCAGCGCCAGCCCATCCACCCAGTCACAGTGCGCAAGCGACAGGCGCTGCAGGCGGGGGCAGCCTTCGGCCAGCGCCCCCAGCGCGCAGCGGCTCAGTTGCCCGCAGCTGGCCAGAGCCACGCTGCGCAGCTGTGGGTTCCGCGCCAGCACGGGCAGCAGGTCCTCGTCTGAGAGCCATTCGTGACAGGGCGCCAGCGCCAGCTCCTGCAGCCCTTCGGCGTCCCGCAGTAGGCAGGTCAACGCGGCCCGCGGGATCTGCGGACCCAGCTGCGGGCGGGGAGGCGACACTCAGCCGAGCCCCGAACCCGGAGGGCGCTGCCAGTCCGCTCCGAGAGTTCTTTCCGGGCAGCCGCCCACCCGGAGGAAACCCCCAAACGCCCTCGGGGAACACCCGGTACCCGTCCTTCCGGAGCACTCCCCGCAAGTAGCATCCTCCCCTGGCATTTCGGAAGGCCCCAGGGGGGTCTGCCAGGGTAGACCTGAGCTCCGGGGGGGCTGGGGCGGGGCTGAAGGCGGGCGGGGCGGGGCCTAGGCGGGGGGCGGGGCCCGGCCCCGGACTCACCTGAGCGGCGTCAAAGCGGCGCAGCCCCGCCAGGTGCAACTGCACCAGGGCCTGGAAGGCCCGACTGACGCGCTGCAGCCGGAGCAGCTGGCGCAGCGGGACCAGACTCAGGACGTGTGGGAGCAGCACGTCTTCCCAAGGCAGGTCCAGGAGCCTGCGGGTAAAGGGACACTGGGCACGGCGTCCTTGGGCCGCTCGGCACCTGGACTCCTCCTCCGTGACCCTCCTGCGTCCCAGCCGCTGAGAGCGGACCCCTCGACCCGGCCCGTGTTCAGCTCCCCCACCCCCACCCGCCAGGTCCTTTCCCCCGACCCTGTCTCGGCCCCTCCGGCACTCGGTACCTGACGGCTCTGGGCGCTTGCTCCCCTCCGGACGGCTCCATCGGTGGCTCCGCGGTCTCCCGCGCGTGCGCACTGCGCTGCGGCTCTGGCCTTGGGGCGGCCGCTGCGAGTCCGCCTCCCGGAGCCGGGGACAGGCCGATTAAATCGAGCGCCGTCTTCGCGAGGAGCCTGTCCGAAAGCGTTCCGGATGGATCCCGACCGCGACGGGGACCCCCTCCCCCCCCCCCCCCCGCGCCTCCCCGCCCGCCGCCCCGCAAGACCGACCGGCGGCGTAAACGTTAGACCTCGCCTTCTCGGCCACCGGGCTGGAGGCCCGCGGCGGAGAAGGTGATGGGCAGCCGGACGGGCTCGGATTTTCGTCTCGGGCCAGTGGCCGCCTCGGAGTGCAGCGGTGATGGGAGGAGCAGGCAAGGCCCAACGCAGAAGGGGCGGAGCCCGTCTCCTAGGCTCTAGGCCTACCCTCTGCCCTCTAGTTGCGCTTAGCGAGCGACTTTGAAAAATAGGCAACACACTATCTGGCACGTAATAGACGCCGAATAACTGTTGAATGAACGCACGGGCGATGCTAGAATTTTCTACGAGCAGAATTCCTCAGACCTCCCATTCTTAGTTAGTGGTGAAGTATGCAGCTCTCCCGCCCCTTCCACCCTGATTTATTTGGGATGCGTCTAGACCCGGTGTGCGAAGTAGGGGGCACCAGCAAGGGCAGCCAGGTCCCTCTCCTTTTTCCGAGCAATCCAGAGTTCTGAGAAGGATGAGTGCCCGGCCTACTCCTTTGGCCTGGCAGTTTTTTTTTTTCTTGTTTGATTCTTTAATTAATTAATTAATTAATTTTGCTTTTTGGGTCACACCCGGTGATGCACAGGAGTTCCTCCTGGTTCATGCACTCAGGAATTACTCCTGGCGGTGCTTGGAATCAAACCTAGGTCGGCTGCGTGCAAGGCAAATGCCCTACCCGCTGTGCTATTGCTCCAGCCCATGGCCTGGCAGTTTTTTTTTTTTCTTTTTGGGTCACACCTGGCAATGCACAGGGGTTACTCCTGGCTCTGCACTCAGGAGTTGCTCCTGGCGGTGCTCAGGGGACCATATGGGACGCTGGGAGTTGAACCCGGGTTGGCTGCGTGCAAGGCAAACGCCCTACCCGCTGTGCTATCTCTCCAGCCCCAAGGCCTGGCAGTTTTTAATTGGGATGTTAACACCCAGAATTCACAGCAGAGTTCTGTGCTATCCTTTCGCTGAGTCCCCCAAGCTCGGGATCAATTCCGAGGGACGCCTGGAGCAGTGCTTTCCCAGTCATCTGTTGGTGGGGAGTGTTTGAAAGGGAGTACTATTGTTATCCCTGAGAGATTCCCTGTCTCCCTCAGCAGTGCTCCATTGCACTTTTGTGCAACCATTTTATATGCTCCTTCCTGAGGAAAACTGCTTCTTATCTATTATTATCAGAGCTGGAGTTGTCGCTCCACTTTAGTTTTGTTGTTTGGGTTGGGGGCAAATGCTCAGGGATTTCTCCTGGTTCTGCACTCAGGAATCACTCATGGCGGTGCTCCGGGGGGACCACATGGGATGCCAAGGATAGATCCAGATCAGCTGTATGCAAGGAAACACACTACCTGCATTCAGGCCCCATCCACTATAGTTTTTTGTTTTTAATCCACACCCAGGGATGCTGTGAGGGAGAGGGGGGCTACTCTTGGCTCAGTTCTTGGGGGTCATTCCTACTAGTGCTCAGGAAATCATGCAGGATGGGGATTGAACCTGGAACTCCAGCATGGAAAGCAAGTGCTCCAGCCCTTTGAGCCCTCTCCCTGTCCTGGTAACTCCACTTTAAAGATGAAACTGAGGGGCCGAAGCAATAGTACAGTAGGTTGGGCATTTGCCCTGCATGCAGCCGACCTGAGTTCAATCCCTGCTATCCCACATGGTCCCCCAAGCACCACAGGAGTAATTGCTGACTGCAGAGCCTGGAGTAATCCCTGAGCATCGCCTGGTGTGACCCAAAAGCAACAAACAGGGGCTGGAGCGATAGCACGGTGGGTAGGGCGTTTGCCTTGCACGCAGCCGAACCAGGTTCGATTCCCAGCATCCCATATGGTCCCCTGAGCACGGCCAGAAGTAATTCCTGAGTGCAGAGCCAGGAGTAACCCCCGTGCATTGCCGGGTGTGACCCAAAAAGCAAAACAGAACAAACAAAAACAAAAGCAACAAACAAATAAAAAGATAAAGATGAAACTGAGGAGTCAGAGAGACACTACAGGGGTTTGAGGGGCTTGCTCTCTTGCATGCTGCAGACCTGGGTTTGATCCCGTCCACCCTATATGGCTCCTTTAGACCTGCCAGGAGCAATATCTGAACGCAGAGCCAGGACTAAGCTCTGGGCATAGCCAGATGTGGTCCAAATACAAATAAAATAAATGAAGGTGAAACCAAGGCCCAGGAGAGCAAACACGTTGTCCTCGGTGAAGCGAAGCAGGGAGAGTGAACTGGTTTCCCCGGCATCCCTTCCCCACGCAGCGAGAAGGGGGAAGGCAGCTGGAAAGACCAGAGAGGGGTCAACTCGGGTGAGAGACGAGTCCCCTCTTCCTCAGTCGCCTCGGGGAGGGCTGGCTGGGAGGATCGACTCCTGCTAAGATGGAACCACGTGGGCGCGCACCACCGCGGGGCGCGCGCTCCTCCTACCCCCTCCCCGCTTTGTTCGTGCCTCTGCGCCTGCGCAGTGCGACAAATCTGGCGCTGTCCCCTTCAGCACCACGCGGAGCCCGCGCCGCCCCTCCCGCGGTGAGCTTCGCGCGCCCCCGCCTCGCACGTCCCCGCGCCCCCTGACCGCCCAAACAGACCCCCCCCCACCTCGCGTCCTTCCGAGGTCACCGCCTGCCTGCCCCGGTCTTTCCAAGGAGAGCGGCAGCCTTAGTAATTGGTGGCGTTTTCTTAAAATAACTGCGCCCCCTTCTACCTTGGCCAAGGGCACAAGGGCTGTCTGTCCCCTACTTCCTCCAGTCCCGGCGTGGCATCCACCTTCCTGTTCCCAAACCACAGGACATTTAACTCGGGCAGCAAGGAAGTTCTGGAAGTCTGGCTGACACCCCCCCCCCCCAGCCCCATCGTCCTGTGTCCTGGGTGGGTGGTCAGGGTCAGGGCGCCCGTCCGCCCTAGCGGGTTGCGGCTGCGTGCCCCGCAGCTCTCTGCCAGACATCGATGGTCTTCGGGATTTTAGGGGGCGGGTCCAAGTCTACACCCAGGCCGTGTACTTGGTTCGGCCGCGTGCTCGTGGGGGCGGGAGCGCGTGTGGCATGTAACAGGTCATGTGGCCACCTCCTAGGGACACGCGTGGGGTCCGGAGCGGGGCTTGCGTGTGCAGCTGGGTCCTGCATCGGTCCTCGGAGGGCAGCGGGCGAGAGGGACGCGGCCTCAACTGGGGTGGGGCTCATGAGGGTCTGCGCGCAGAGCTTGGGGCTCCAGCCGGCCTCCCCCTCGTCAGGGGCGGGTCTCAGGTTGGCGGGAGAGCCCAGCGGGGACCTAGTGTAGAGGGGTGGAGGAGAGCCTCTGGGGCCGGGCCCGGAGAGCCGCGGGGTGGGGTGGGGTGGGTGGGGGGATTATCTCTGCCTGAGCGGCGCGTAGGGGGAGGAGGAGGGACTGCGAAGCGGGCGGGCGGGCCTGAAGCAAGCGGGAGCAAGCGGGAGCCGCCTGCCTTCACAGCTGAGCTGGGCCCAGCCTCTCCCTTCATCTCCTCGGTCCCAGCTCCCGGCGAGCCGTGGTGAGTACCCAGGCGGCGGGAGTCGGCCATGCACTGTCGGTGGGGTGGGCTGCATTGAGATTCCTGCAACCTGCCCGGCCGGGTTGCTGCTCCTGACCTCTGCCCCTACCCTAGATTCGTACCAGAGCCCCCACTGCCTCTCATGGGCCCCTCCTGGCTCCACAGGATCCATCCTAATTCCCTGGGCGGAGGGCTGGAGGGCTGGAGGGAGGACGCTCTAGGCTGCCCTCCCCAGAGACTGGTGCCTGGGGAGGGTGGGGGAGAGGGTGTGTGTCCCTGTTTAAGCCTCTGTGTGTGCACGCTTGCGCGTGTGTGTCTGTATGTGTGTGTGTGAGTGTATGCAGGCGTGTGCATGCCTGTTTGTGTGTGGCGAGTGGTCTCTGGGTGTGAGAGCCTGCGTCTGTCCACACTGGGGAATGAGGAGCTGTGTCTTGTGTCAGGGTGGCTCTTTGTGTGTTCACGTTTGATGACATTATGTGTGTAGAGCCAGCATGTGCCTTTCCATGACACGCATATTTGTTGTGGCTATGAGAGTGCGGCTGAGGGTGTGTCTCTGAGCAATGTGTGTGTTGTGCCTGTGTCTGTGTGCTGGAGGGTGTTGCCTATGAAGGCATTTAACCGTGTGCTGACATATTTGTGTGTGTGTGTGTGTGTGTGTGTGTGTGTCCACCTGCATGGAGAAGAATGTTCTTTTCCCTTACAGTTGAGCATGTACGTGTTGGGCTAGGGCCTCTGTCAGGCCAGTTGGCTCCCCTTCACGCTGTACCTCTGGGCCCCTCATGGTTCCTGAACGAGCCTTGCCCCACCCACCCCTGCTTTCCCTCTCCCTCTCCTTCCAAGAGGCCTGACTTCTCCCTTCCTGAGAGAGGGACCTCCTCTGAGGGACTCAGAAGGATCCATGGCTTTATGATGGCAAAGGCTGGCTGAGACCCTGGTCCAGAAGGAGCCCCTCCCAGAAGTGGCTCCCAAATGCCACAGGGACTCAGGGCTCTCTCAACTTCTAAAGCATCTGCCCCTTTCCTCCCAGGCTGAGGGCCCCAGGCAGAAGGACAGGGGCCAGGGGCCACTTTAGGTCTCTGTGGAAGTGGCCCCAGCAGGAAACCAGGTCACCCCCAGGGGTGGGATCAATGCCCCTGTATTCCTCTACGGGTTCTGCACCAGGGCTCTGCCACCCCAGCCAGCTTCCTCTCTGTTCCTGCTCTTATATGGGCGGGGGAGGGGTCACATCCAGCAATCCTCAGGGCTAACTCCTGGCTCTGCACTCAGGAATCACTCCTAGCAGTGCTCGGAGGACCATAGGAGAAGCCAGGGATCGAAACCGCATTGGCCGTGTGCAAGGCAATTGCCCTCCCCGCTGTCCTGTTGCTCGGGCCCCTGTCCTTGCTCTGGTACCTCTCGAGCTCCTCAGCAGTTCACCCCTGCTCCCCTTCCTCTCTTGCAGGCCTGTCTGAAGAGCATGCTGCCTCCTCACTCCCCGCCTGGCCTCGCCATCCCTGCCCCCCCAGCCTGACCCCCGGCACCAGCATGGCCCAAGGTGCCATGCGCTTCTGCTCGGAAGGCGACTGTGCCATCTCCCCACCACGATGCCCGCGCCGCTGGCTCCCCGAAGGCCCCGTGCCCCAGAGCCCCCCGGCCAGCATGTACGGCAGCACAGGCTCCCTGCTACGGCGGGTGGCAGGTCCTGGTCCCCGAGGCCGGGAATTAGGACGAGTGACAGCACCCTGTACGCCCCTGCGTGGCCCCCCCTCACCGCGTGTGGCTCCCTCCCCCTGGGCCCCCTCTTCACCTACCGGGCAGCCCCCGCCGGGGGCCCGCAGCTCCGTGGTCATATTCCGCTTTGTGGAGAAGGCCAGCGTGAAGCCACTGAATGGGCTCCCTGCCCCCGGTGGCTTGAGTCGGAGCTGGGACCTGGGTGGGGTCTCTCCTCCCAGGCCCACCCCAGCCCTTGGGCCTGGCTCCAGCCGGAAGCTGCGCCTCGAAGCGTCCACTTCAGACCCACTGCCAGCCGGGGGCGGCGCCACGCTGCCTGGAGCCCAGGGCCTTTCTCATGGGCCGCCAGCCCAACCTCAAGTTGGGGCCGAGGGTCTTTACTCCTCTCTCCCCAACGGGCTGGGGGGGCCCTCTGAGCACCTGGCCACACTATTCCGAGGACCCGCTGACCCTGGCCTCCTGCACCAGGTATGCGACCTTCCTTGGCCTTTCTGGCAGCCCAGAGCCCCTCCCGGCTTTGATGATCCTGGGCCTATGGGCAGTTGATTCCGAATCCTTCAAATTCCCCTAAATCTGCCTGTTTCTTCCCCTCTGTGTGTATCTCTGTCTGTCCTGGTGTGTTTTCTTTCCTGCTGTACCCTGTCCCGTGTGCTGTGTCCCATCTGACTGCCCTTCTCTCTGGGGGCCTCCGTGCCTGGCTAGGGGGACACCTGGTCCTCCCCCCGGGAAGTCTCCTCTCATGCCCAGAGAATCGCTCGAGCCAAGTGGGAATTCTTCTATGGCTCCTTGGACCCCCCCAGCTCAGGTAAGGCCTGGCCTGAGTGCAGGGGAGCAGGCGGGGCCTTCCCACACCACGAGAGCCTGGAAGAGTCTTTCTTAGACTCCTGAGGCAGCTTCTGCTTCCCCAGGACTGTTGTTCTCACGGGGGGAGGTGGCGACTGTGGGGTACCCGGAGGGAGCTGGATAGTGGGGCGGAGGGGCAGGATCTCTCTCAGGCCCCTCGAAGCTATCTGACAAGGACTTGACTTGAAGTGAGCTCCATGAGCACCAGGAACAAGCAGCTGTGTGGCAGCGAGTCAGGGGGAGAGCTGGCTGCAGCCTGAGACAATGGGGGGGAGAACCCTTCACAGGGGAGAGCCGCCTGCAGCCCATGGCCTGGGGGGAGCCCCTCAGAGGAGAGAGAGCCGGACAGGGCAGGGGACCGAAGCCTCCTAACGGCGATGCCTATACATACTGCAGGTGCTAAGCCCCCAGAGCAGTGCCCCCCATCTCTAACTGGGGTGGGAGCAGGGCAGGGCTCTGGGGTGGCTGTGGGGCGAGCAGCCAAGTACTCCGAGACGGACCTGGACACGGTGCCCCTGCGGTGCTACCGCGAGACCAACATTGACGAGGTGCTGGCCGAGCGGGAGGAGGCTGACTCGGCCATCGAGAGCCAGCCCAGCTCTGAGGGCCCGCCTGGTACCGTCCGTGCCGCCGCAGTCCGGCCCAGCCCCCGCCGTGGCCCTTGTCGGAGCCTGAGCAGTGGCAGCGAAGAGGAGGAGGAGGCTGAGGCGGGTGGGGAAGAGGATGTGGACGACGAGGTGTTTGAGGCCTCAGAAGGGGCCCGGTGAGTTGGGGAGCCGGAGGGGAGCAGGGCCGGCTTCCTCCTGCGGGTCGAGAGGCAGGAGTGGCCTCAGAGGGCTGGTAGAGATGGGGTAGGGCTGGCGGGGCAGATCGGGAGGTTCTAGACAGAATAACGAGGTCTGGAAGAACCCTGGGGTAGGGGGTGCCGGTGGTGGCATCTGCAGGAACCGAGGAGACAGGACCGAAAGGGGTTCTAGGGAAGAACCAGGGGCAGAGCGCGAGGCCAGAGTCTGGGGGTGTGGGAGCATCTATCTGGATCCTGGAGGGAGGTGGGAGTGTGGGGCGTCTCCTCTCTGTCTCACACCCCATTGCAGCTTGGAGCCTCGTCTTCTCCTAAGATGTTTCCAGAAATAGAAATGGGATGGCAGGAGGGGAGAGGATCAGAGAGAAGGAGGAGAGAGGGAGATTAGAGGGGAGGGAGAGAAGAAGGGGATTGGGTGTTGGGAATGGGGAGGCCAGCCAGCCCAGGGACACCAAATACTTTGGCACACCTGTTGTGGAGGACCCCCCACCCTACTCAGGTGGCACTTCTGGGGTGTGGGGGGGCTAGTGGAAAGGGGATGACAGTGGGATTACCAGTGGGTAGGAGAGTTTAATGATAGACTCCCCGGGCTCTGTCCTCTGTGGGCTGAGCGGAGATTCTCCTGCCCCTGCAGGCCGGGCAGTCGAATGCCTCCCTCTGGGCCTCTCAAGTCGCCTGTCCCCTTTCTGCCTGGGACCAGCCCCTCTGCTGACGGGCCTGACTCTTTCAGCTGTCTGTTTGAAGCCATCTTGGAGTCACACCGGGCTAAGGGCACCTCCTACACCAGCCTCACCTCCCTGGAGGCCCTGGCCTCACCTGGCCCGACCCAGAGCCCCTTCTTCACCTTTGAGCTACCCCCCCAGCCCCCAGCCCCCCGGCCCGACCCACCTGCTCCTGCCCCCCTTGCGCCCCTGGAACCAGATTCTGGGACCAGCTCGGCTGCCGACGGGCCCTGGATCCAGAGAGGGCTTGAAGAGGAGGCCGAGGCTGGAGCCAAGCAGTCCCCTGGCGGGGCGCCCGCTAGTCCCTGCCATTCAGAGGACAGCTTTGGGCTGGGAGCAGCCCCACTGGGCAGGTGAGCAGTGGCTGTGTCCTGCCAGGGCCCGGGCCTGAGGAAACCTCTCCCAAGAGTAGGGCTGAGAGCAGAGTTCACATCCCACAAAGGAGGGGGCATTTTTTCTTTTTTTTTTTTGCCTCGTGGGGAAGACTCCTTCCTTGGGCTGTGAGGGGAGCCCCTCCTGACCTCCCCCTTGGCCTCAGTTCCGGTGGCATGAGAAATCATGACTCAGATGTGAAGGGTCTCTAGAGAACACCGCCCTTCTTCCCCATGACAATTCCCTCCTCAGAGACTCTCCTGTTTCCCACCCAGCCTGGAAGCTTCTCCCAAAGATCCAGCCTCCTCCGCCAGCCTCTCCTATCGACTCCCTCCCTCTTCAACTTTCCCTCCAATCAAGCCTCTTTCCCGTCTCCAGGAAGTCCTTTCACCAGTCTAACCTTTCTGCTCTCCCCCCTGCCAGCTACCCTCTCAGTGTGGAAGCCATGGCAACAGGAGGGGGTGGCCAGGGAGAGGAGGTTGCTTAGCAACCAGGAGTTTCCGGCCTCTGTCTCTGGGGTGACAGGTGGCTTTGCGAGTAGAGCAGCTGGGGTGGGAAGGGAAGGGGAGGAAAAGACAGGGGATAAGGGGGTACACTCTGACCCCCAGCCCCCTCCACCCCAGAACCTGCTTCTTTGTGCATGGTGAGGGACCCAGAAGGTACCTTCTCCCCCTGAAGGGTGTGTGTGTGTGGGGAAGCTGCCCCTATGGGCGTCAAATCTCTGCTGACCCCCCCCCCACTCCCACTGCTCTGTTCTGACAGCCTCCACCCCACCTTTGCCCGGGTCTCAGAGATAAGGGTCAACGTTGCCATGGGGATGGGCATGAGGTCGGGGACAGGGGAGCATTGTTGGGGAAGTATCTGGAACTTCCGTGGTAGCAAGAGGGGCGAGGGTGAGATTTGAAGCAGGACTGGCTAGGCTCGTGGGGACAACCTGCACAATGCTGTTTCCCGGAGAAAAGAAAGCTGCCTGCTCTGTGTTCCCTGCTCCTCCTGCTGTCTTCCGGGTGTGGAGGCAGAGAAGGGGCTCCTGTACGTGCTCCCCAAGAGCCCCACCAGCCCCCTGAGCCGTTGCTCTGCTCTGGCAGTGAACCCCCGCTGAGCCAGCTGGTGTCGGACTCAGACTCTGAGCTGGACAGCACCGAGCGGCTGGCCCTGGGAAGCACAGACACTCTGTCCAACGGGCAGAAAGCAGACCTGGAGGCCGCGCAGCGCCTGGCCAAGAGGCTGTACCGGCTGGACGGCTTCCGGAAGGCAGACGTGGCCCGCCACCTGGGCAAGAAGTAAAGCCACCGGGCTGGGTGGAGAACGGGGGTGGGTGGGGGGCACATTTTGAGGCAGCACCCACCCCTCCTCCACCTGAGGCCTCCAGGTCTCTCAGTGCTTCCCGCTGAGTGCTCTGACACTCTCCCTCTCTCTGCCCTGCCCGCAGCAATGACTTCAGCAGACTTGTGGCTGGCGAGTATCTCAAGTTCTTTGTCTTCACGGGCATGACTCTGGACCAGGCTCTTAGGTGGGTACGAAGCCCCTGAGGGCGGCCCTTCTCCCTTCCCTTCAGATGTAGTGCTCCCCTCCCGGAGCTGACCGGGTGGGGGTGACCTGTTCCCCACTTCCCATCAGGGTGTTTCTGAAGGAGCTGGCCCTCATGGGAGAGACCCAGGAGCGGGAGCGCGTGCTGGCCCACTTCTCCCAGAGATACTTCCAGTGCAACCCGGGCGCCCTGTCCTCAGAGGGTGAGGAGGCTGGGCTGGTGGGGGGGGGTGCTGTCCTACAGGAATGAACACAGGCTCTGGCCAGGGACTGGAGCCATGGGCGGGCTGGCGTGTTGGTTGGGGCCCATGTGTGTGCAGTAGGTGTCAGGCCTGTCTGCCTGCCCCGTCCACACAGGTGCAGGTCAGTGCTCCCCAGCCCCACTCACCTCTCCCTCTGCAAGGGGGATGCTTGCTTGGGTGGCCCAGGGAGTCACCTGAGTAAAGGAAGGGATTTCTGCTAACGTTGGAAGAGAGGGCTTTGCTTGGAGAGGTCTGCAAATGGGGTTCAGGACTTAGGAAAGGAGTGGGGTGGCAGGAGGAGGAGCCTGAAAGGGTGGCAGGGTGGCGGCAGCTCACAGAGTCCCTGGAGGTGGTCAGGGCTGAAGGGCAGCTCTCCCCTAGACGGCGCGCACACGCTGACCTGCGCCCTCATGCTCCTCAACACCGACCTGCACGGCCACGTGAGTGAGGGTCAGGAGGGAGGGCCCCCCCAAGAGGGGAGCGGGTCTGAGACCTGAAGGCCTCCCTGCTCTCTCCCTTAGAACATCGGGAAGCGCATGACCTGCGGCGACTTCATCGGGAACCTGGAGGGTCTCAACGAAGGCGGCGACTTTCCCCGGGAGCTGCTAAAGGTGGGGGGCGGGGGGGTAGGTGGGGGTGGGGGGGTGGGCTGGGGACCCTGGAACTGGGGACGCGACCGTGCTGGAGGTGTGAGGTAAGGGGCCTACTGGCCCTGAGCGCCTGCTGGAAAGCCGGGGCGCCCGTGACTCAGCCGGGGGACCGCCCCCCCTCCCCCAGCCCCCACTTGCTGGCTCTGCCGGAACATGCGCACTCGTAGGCCGTCGTTGTCGCGGCCGCGCGCGCAGCGGGGGAGGGGAGACGACTCCCGAAACCCCGTGATTCGGCGGCTCTGGCCCCGGCCTCCGCCTGCAGCGCAGCCAGTGGGCGCAGAGTGGGAGGGGGTCCCTGCTGGGGCGGCGGGGTGAGGGGGGGAGAGGCGGGCACGCAGGCACGGTGGCACACTGCCACCCCTCCCCAGCACCACCGGGCTGGAGGGATCCCCAGGTAGAGGGGCCCGGAGGGGACAAAGCCCCTTCCCCGCCACACCAGCGGCCAGCCAGCAGCTTGCTGGGACAGACAGAACCTGTGCCCCAGCGCGCGAGGGGCCGCCCTCGGCAGGGCAGGGGGGAGGGCAGCGGCGGGGGAGGAGGGAGCCCCGTCTCCGGGGTCTCCTGTTTCACCAGGACCCCTGGACTCTCTGACCCCCAGGCTGCAGAGTGCCCTTGGGCGTGCCTTGGAGCTTGGGGTGGGGTGCCGGGCATCTGTATCTGGGGGCAGAGCTGAGCGAGAGGGCCCCTTGTGAGCTGAGGAGGGGCCGAGGGTGGGGGGCGGTGGGAGGGGGGTGGGAGATGTGTGCTTTTCAGGGTGCTGGCGAATTCCGTGCTCTTTCTCTGTGTTTGGATGCGAGCTCGGGGCTCAGGGCTCCTGATTGCAACGCGGTGTTGGGGTGTAGGTTGGATGGTTATGAGTGTAGGGGGTGTGCACCTACGAATTGGCTGGCTTGCTCTGTGACGTGTCAGTGAGTAGAGGGTGTATGTTTGTGAGTCGAAGATTGTACATTTTGAGGTGTGCGTTTGCGCTGGTAGTGCCAGTGAGTCGGGGCGAATGCATCTGGTTAGCTGGGGTGTGTCTGAACACGGGGGCGTGCGGACGGGAACAGCGGGGCAGGCGTCAGCCCCGCGGGTGGGCGGCTGGACGAGGCCGCCGAGGTCCCACCGCCGCCTGGGTCCCACACCCCTAACCCGCGGCCCCTCCTGTCCCCGGGAAAAGGGGCGGCGGGGCGGCGGGCCCCCAGAGCGAGAGGAGCGCCCCAGACCTCCGGGGTCGCTCCGTCTTTAGCACCCCGAGCCCCGGGGCGCCAGCGCCCCCTCGCAACGCCCCCGGAGCCACTCCCCCTCCCGCCTCCCCAGCCCCTCCGGGCGGCGGCGGCGGCGGCGCGCCGGGGGCCCCCCTCGCGGTCGGACTCCTCCATTTTGCGCCGTCCCCGCCCCCAGCCCTCGCCCTCCCTCCCCTTCCCGTCGGCGCCCCCCTCCGGCTCCGGGAGCCGCAGAGCCGCCAGCGCCGCCGCCGCCGCGCGCTCCGTGCGTCGGTGGGAGCCGCGCCGCGCTCGGGCCGCGCCGCTCGCTCGCGCCGGCTGTCGGGGCCGCCGTCCGCGGGCCGCCGGGCCGGCCGGGGCCGAGGGCGGGCGGGGGCATGGCCGGGCCAGCATGATCGGCGTCAACAGCATCCACAGCAGCGCCGGGCGGCTGCGCTCGCGCTCGCTGTGCTCCGTGCGCTACGGGCGCACCCACCGCGGCGCCGAGACCCTGTGCTACGGCTGGCCGCAGCGCTCGCGCAGCCTCAAGCCGGTGCTCTACACCGACCTGGTGGTCAGCCGCCTGCAGAGCCGCAAGAAGAAGAAGGCGGTGAGGGCCGGCGGGCGGGCGGGCGGGCGGGCGGCGGCCCGGCCCGGCCCGGCCCGGGGGGCGGCCGAGGGCGGCGCGGCTGGAGGGGGCGGCTCGCGGGGGGCGGCGAAGGTGGCAGCCGCGGGCGTGCGGCCGAGCGGGGGCCCCGTCGGGACGGCCCAGCTGGAGAAGGCAGGGCACCCCCGGCCGCCGGATCACCTGACCGAAGGGTCTCCGCGGCTTCTGCAGGGAAGCCTGGCCTGGGGCTCTGCCCCGGGGCTCAGAGTTTTCCGGGGAAACTGGGGGTTTGCATCCAGAGGCGTCCGGCGCGGGCTGGGGTGGTCTGGGAGACTAGGGGACAAGGGCAGCAGGTGGGATGTCTGTGGTCACTTCGTCCTCCCAGTTAGAGAGTTGGAGAGTGAGGGCTGGGTCCCGGCCGGGCGGGAGGGTGCCGTGCCCCCCAGGCTGGAGGGCAGCAGCCCCCCTGGGCAGGCGCACGTGTGGGATGCCCGGCCAGCTTGTGGCAGCGAGCGACTGTGGGGTGCCGTGTCCCATCACGGGGAAGGCGCCGACGTCACCACTGCACCCGGCTCACACGCAAACAGCATCACACGCCACACGCTCAGCACAACACACACATGCCGGGACACACCCACTCAGACAGGCTGGCGCGGCGCCCCCACAGCAGGAGGGAGGCGCTGGTGTGGGGCCTGTCACGGCCACCCCGGAGAAGAGGGGTCCTCTAGCTGCCCCTGACGGCCCTGCTGGCCTCCACCTCCGCTCGCACCCTGCACTGCCCCCGCCTAGCTCCCAGACCAGCTGTCTGGGGGCAGATCCAGGATGCCACAGGGACTTTGGGGTGTGCAAGGTTGGCAGATGAGTGGGGACTCCTGAGTGTCCTGAAGCCTCAGAGCCAGCAGGGGCTGGGTCCCCCGGCCTTTGGGTTGGTGACTCTGAGTTGGAGGAAGGTCTCAGCTCGGTCTGAGGTCAGAGCCTTGAGAGTCGCTCGCTCGCTGTGAGGCAGGGAGGGTGACAGGTGCAGTCTCCTTTCTTGTGCCTCAGTTTCCCCAGATGCTCCACGTGGATTTAGAGTGGAAAGCAGCCAACCTTCTGGTTGGGGGGGGGAAGGAGAGCTTCTGCTTCTCTCAGCGACCCCCACCAGTCAGCTGTCAGTGATCAGAGTGGAGTGCTCTGCTCACGTGTCACTGCATTCCCCCCCTCCAGGGACCCTTCCCCAAATCAGGCAGCTCTGATGGCAGAGCTGGGCCCGAGGAGCCTGTGTTCCGGGTCACTGTTCTCTGCTGCTCTTCCTCCACATCGGGAGGGAGGACTCTGGCACTGGGGTACCCCCAGGACTGACCTGCCCCCCCCTTTGTTTCTCCCTCCCAGGCCTTGTACAGTTCCATCAAGAATGAGAAGTTGCAGTGGGCCATGTGAGTCCTGGGGTTGAGAGGGGGATGGGGGAGCAGGGGGACAGCGGCTGCCCAAGAAGGGGAGAGCTGGCGGGGTGTCCGGACGGGGAGCTCGAGGCCAGGAGCAGCAGCCAGGCTGCCCCACTTCCTTCTTTGGAAATGCCTGCCTAGACCTGGGGTTCTGTCTTGTCTCTAGCTAGGTTGTTATGACACGCAGGGGTGGGGTGGGTGGCCACTGTCATCTGACCTGGGAGGAGGGGTACCGAAACACAAAGGGGAGGTCTCTTGGTAACCCCAGTGGGAAAGCAGAAGTTTCTGGGGTGTGGCCCTGAGCGGTAGCACAAGTGCCCTCTAGGAAGGCCTGCAGCAGAGCGCAGGGCCCAGGACCCCACTGGAAAGCCCCCGAGTCTCAGGAGAGTCCAGTTCGGGGCAAAGTGGGTGCAGTTTCAGCGGCTGATCCTCCCGTCTGAGGGGCGTGTGGCGGAATCCCCTGAGCCCTAGGAGTGCTCAGTTGCCCCTGGGGTGCGCAGTTGGCGGGAGAGAAGACCTCAGAGGGGCCAGAACTCAAGGGTGGGATGCAGGGGAGATCAGAGAAGGCCGCTCTAGGGCCAGGGCAAGTGCTGGAGGAGGGAACCGCTTCTCTGCGGGAGGAAGGGGAAGTGGCTCCTCAGGCGAACGTGTGAGTGAAGTGAGTGTGCGGAGGCGGGGCTGGAAGGCAGAGCGGACCGGCCGCCGGCAGCTCGGGAGGGAGGGAGGTTCGAGTGAGAGTCAGAAGCCTGCGGGACTTTTGCTGGCGCCTCAGGACCAGGGCGTCCTGGGGGCTTCCCCGCTAGGATGATTTGGCACCGGGTGGGACCGAGATCCCCAAACCCCACGTGCATCTTGTCCTGGTGAAGGATGGGAGGGCGACGCGTGCAGAGGGAGAGGCCGGGGCTGGGGCCAGGTGAGGGGAGAGGACAGGACAGACACGGGTGGCACCCCCAGTGACCCCAGCGTTGAGCTGGAGCCCCGCGGCCCGGAGACGGCCGGCCCCAGGCCCCTCCCACTCCGGGTGGGCGGGGCCGGGGCTGAGGGGGGCGGCTCCCCAGCCGGCCCCCTCTGAGGCATCGCCCCTGCAGCGACGAGGAGGAGCTGAGACGCTCTCTGTCTGAGCTGGCCGACCCCAACCCCAAGGTCATCAAGCGGGTCAGCGGGGGCGGTGGCAGCGGCTCCAGCCCGTTCCTGGACCTGACTCCCGAGCCCGGGGCGGCCGTCTACAAGCACGGGGCCCTGGTGCGCAAGGTGCACGCAGACCCCGACTGCAGGAAGAGTACGTGGCCGGCTGGGCTGGGGCCGGGTGGGGGGGCAGGGGAGTGGGCCAGCACCCGGCGCGCCCCTGACCTGTCTTCCTCCCCCAGCACCTCGGGGCAAGCGGGGCTGGAAGAGCTTCCACGGTGTCCTCAAGGGCATGGTCCTCTACCTGCAGAAGGTGCGGGGTGCGGGGGGGCTGGGGGGGGGCTGCGCTGGCTCCGGGTGGGCCGGCCTGGGCGGGGCTGGGCTCGAGGCAGGACGAGGTGGGTACCCCTGCAGGAAGAGTACCAGCCCGGGAGGGCCCTGTCGGAGGCCGAGCTGAAGAACGCCATAAGCATCCACCACGCGCTGGCCACGCGCGCCTCCGACTACAGCAAGCGGCCCCATGTCTTCTACCTGCGCACGGCCGACTGGCGGGTCTTCCTCTTCCAGGCCTCGTGAGTGCCAGCCCTGCGCCCCAGACCTCCCCCCTCCGCGGCCCTGCTTGCTTGCAAGGCTACTCCCCCTGCCCGGGATGACTTCCTTCCTTCCTTCCTTCCTTCCTTCCTTCCTTCCTTCCTTCCTTCCTTCCTCCCTCCCTCCCTCCCTCCCTCCCTCCTTTTTCCTTCCTTCCTTCCTCCCTCTCTTTTCCATCCTCCTTCCTTCTTTCCTTCCTTCCTTCCTCCCTTCCTTCCTTCCTTCCTTCCTTCTTTCTCCTTCCTTCCTTTTCCTTCCCAGGCCACCCTGAGCTGGCCTGGACAGACACCCCAGGCCCAAGCCTCAGGGGGCCGCGTGTCTCCCCAGGAGCCTGGAACAGATGCAGTCCTGGATCACGCGCATCAATGTGGTGGCTGCCATGTTCTCGGCGCCCCCTTTCCCAGCTGCCGTGAGCTCCCAGAAGAAGTTCAGCCGCCCTCTACTGCCCAGCGCTGCCACACGCCTCTCCCAGGTGCCCGTGGGGTTGAGGGGAGGTGTCCGAGGCCAGCATCCTTCCAGCTTCTCAGGTGGCTTCGTTGCTGTCCACACCGGGGCCCTGGCCATGGGCTATCAGCAGGGTCTGCCTGCCGCTCCCCCAGTCACAGGGCTTGTTCATGCAAATGAAGAGGCAGGGCAGTTTTTTTGAGGCTTTTTTTTTTTTGTTTTAATTGTGCTACCAGTGATGAAACCCTTCCTCACACCTAGAGGGCACGCTTTTTGGGAGGGGGAAGGTGTGGCCACAAGTGGTGCTCAGGGGTTACTCCTGACTCTATGCTCAATGATCACTTCTAGTGGGGCTCAAAGGGGCCACCTGGGGTGCCAGAGTCCCCTTGGGGACTGCTGCAAGGCCCACCCACTGTACTAATGTTCTGGTCCCAGGGGACCTTTTTAAAGAACTTGCACCTGTGGGGATGTGGCTACCGGGAGGCCAGACCTCAGCACCACAAAGCAAACCTTGCACAAAGCCCCACACTCCTGAGCTGGGAGCAGCTCCCGAGAAACGCCAAGTTTGGCCCCCAAACCGAAGCCCACCCAACCTGCGCAGAACTCTGTGTGCTCCAACTGCTATCCAGAGGGGGCGACACTGCCCCCCGGGGGGCACTAGAACAACCCAGGGGGCAGGGGTAGTGGTGGGCACCATCCAGGGGCACTTTGTCTGCTTCTAGAAGGTGGTTTTCCAGGGGCTGCTGCGCAATACTTTCCTGAAAGGCGGGGCCAGTCCGGGCACCTCTGGGCTAGAGAGATGCTGACTTGGCTCCCCCTGCCCCAGGAGGAGCAGGTGCGGACCCACGAGGCCAAACTGAAGGCCATGGCGAGTGAGCTGCGGGAGCACCGCGCCACCCAGCTGGGCAAGAAGGCCCGGGGCAAGGAGGCCGAGGAGCAGCGGCAGAAGGAGGCCTACCTGGAGTTTGAGGTGAGCCCGCCTCCCCTTGGCACTCCGCACCCCCACGGGGCCCCCAGGCTCAAGCTAGGAGAGCCAAGCTGCAGGGCCTGCTGGAACAGTGGCACCCCGCTAAACCCGAGCCCCAGTTCCCACTCATGTAGGACCGGGCCAAGGCACCATGCCTGGGGGAGGGGAGAAGGGGCCGCCCTCCCAGTGAGTGGTCCTGAGACCGCAGAACCCCAACCCGTCAGGCGCCTCAGTCCTGGTAGGGCTGGGTGGAGCAGAGCGGAGCGTGGCCTCCCAGCCCCGGCCTCTCTGCCGCAGAAATCCCGCTACGGCACGTACGCTGCGCTGCTTCGGGTCAAGCTGAAGGCCGGCAGCGAGGAGCTGGATGCTGTCGAGGCCGCGCTGGCCCAGGCCCGGAGCACGGAGGAGGCGCACCCCCCAGCTCACTCCAGCCCCTCCCTGCAGCCCCCCTCCTCCAGCCAGCCCAGGGCCCAGGGCCACGGTGCGGAGGCTCGGGCCAGGGTGGGTAGTGGGCGGCGGAAGCCCTGAGCTGGGGTGGGAGTGTGTGGGGGTGATGCCCACTGGGCACCTGCATGACGTGGTCCTGCCTGAGCCCGGGCCGGCCTCGGGTCACCCATGAGGACACCTTGGCCCAGGGCCTGACCGCGCCGGACGCGGTGTCCGGGGCAGGGCAGGGCTAGGGCATGAGCCCTGGGAGCCCAGGCCAAGGACCCCTCCGAGACCCCCTTTTTGTGATAATGTTTTGCACTTTTTCGTACAGGGGGCTGGGGCGGGAGGGGCCAGGGCCCCAGGACTTTTGATGCTCTTTTCTTTTCGTGGGGGAGGCCTGACGACATTTCCGCTTTCTGCTGAGACCACCCCACCCTGACACCAGCAATTGCCTCCATCCTGGGGCCTGGTCAGACGGAGGCCAGGAGCCGGGGCTGAGCTGGTTTCTCTCCTTCCTCCCGAGCGCTCCCCTTCCCTCCCTCCTGCGGTGGAAGGGCGTCCGTGCCGAGCCCTGGACCCTGGCTGGGGCGGCGTGGCCTGGCTCCCCGTCCTTTGGGGAGCCCTGCCCTTTGTAGAGCCTCCACCCCCATTAAAACTGCTCTGGACTTGCCGCTGGCCTCCGTCTCTCCGGGGCTCGACGGGGGGACAGGAGTCACACCCGGGGCTACGATGGTAACTCTGGGAGGAGGCTGGGCCCCCTCCCTCTCCCATGAAAATTCTTTATTGGTCTCCACCAAGGGGTGGGCATGGGGCGTTAAATAAGAGCTGGAATGGGGGGGGGCTGTACAGAGTGGCCCAGGAAGGAAGGGGCTGGCAGGCGGGCACAGTCAGTGCACCTGGGGCTGGGGGTGCCCGTGGCAGAGTCCGCCTGGCGGCTCGGGTGGCGGGCCCAGCTTCTCAGCCTCCTCCTGTTCCACCGACTGGCTCCCGTAGGCGCTGTCCTCCTTCATCTCCACTGGCGCCAAGGATGGGGAGACGGAGTCAGGGTCCTGAGCCCACCCCCAGCCCAGCTCCCCCTCGGAGGCACCCTTTACCTGTGCTGGGCAGCTTGTCCCCGGCTTCCGGGCCCCTCAGCAGCCTGACACCCTCCTCCAGGCCCATGTCGGACAGGGCGTCCAGCAGCCCCGCCAAATCCCCACCAGCCAGCTGAATGGGAGAGAGAGAGGCATGAGCCCAGAGCTGTGTTGGGGTGGGGGGTCAGGGCCCGGGGCACAGCACGGGGTGAGGGCGCCGACCTTGTAGCTGCGCAGGAGGCTGCCACTCGGGGACGCCGTCTTCCGGTAAGTGTCCACTAGACTGCGCAGCCCCAGGCGCTCCGCCAGCTCTGCCCAGCCACCCTGTGTGCCCGGCTGGTCCAGCAGTTGCTCCAGGTGCTGCAGGGCTGGTTCCTCTAGGGGAAGCTCTGGTGCTGGGGGAATGGCTACAGTCACCCCGAGAAAGGCACAGGTCCCCGGCCCTTCATCCTCCCACCTCAGGCTGTGAAGGAGATCAGCGGTGACATCTGCCTCACCTGCAGGGCTCGGCGGGGTCACGGGGGGCACCAGCCTGCCCTGAGCAGCGTGGAGCAGCAGGGTCTTCACCTGGGAAAGGCTCTGCTTGATGCCCGTTCTGGCCCCACGGGAAGCCCAGCCCCCCACCCAGGTGCCTCACAGCCCGGTCCTCTCCCCGAGGAAGCTCAGCCCTTCGCCTGGCTGACCTGTAGCTCAGTCCTCTCCACTGGAAGCCCAGCCCCCAGCCCAGGTGACCTGTAGCCTGGTTCTCTCCCCAGAGGGCCTCACCTTGGTGCTGCGAGTGAGGTCAAGAGCTGTGTGACCCCGGAAGCCTCTTGGGATGTCCCCCTCTGAATCTGAGTCACTCTCGGAGCTGGGGGGCGAGGGCAGCAGGCGCAGTGGCTCCCCATTCTCTGCGTGGATGTTGGCACCTGAGGGAGGCACCGTGGGAGCCCACATGAAGGACGATGCCGTGGGGGCCCCGTCTCGTCCCAGACCCTGTTCCCGGGGCCCCGAAGAAGCGACTGACCCGCCTTCAGCAGGAGGCGCGTGAGAGTTGGGGACCCCAGCCCGGCGGCCAGGTGGAGGGCGGTGTTCCCTGCGAAGGTGCGGGCGTTCACATCGGCATGGAGCTGCGGGTGAAAGGAGCTGTTTGGTCAGTTGCACCCCAACCCCAAAACTGTCCACGTCTCCTCACAAGCCCAGGCCCACCCACCTTGGTGACCAGATGGGTGACCAGGCCCAGCTCCTCCATCTCCGTGGCCAGGTGCAGGGCCGTCCGACCGCCCTGCCGCTCTGCAGCCTCCACCTGAGCCCCGCTCTCGGCCAGCAAGTCCAGGCACTCGGGGCTCCGCGTGCGCACTGCCAGGTGGACCGGGTACAGCCCTGTGGACACAGGACCCTCAGCCTGGCACGGGGACCCCGCCCGCCCCTCCCGCCGCCCCCTGCTCTGAGGAGCTGGGGAGCGCACCCTCGAAGTCGGGCATGTGCAGCAGTGGGAGCACGCTGGGGAGCCCGCTCTGCAGCAGGGCGCGTAGCAGGTCGGGGGCGCAGGCGCCAGCCCGCAGAGCCAGGTGCAGCGCCGAGTCTCCGTGGCGGTCCAGCAGCGCCGGGTCGGCGCCCACCTGCAGCAGGAAGCTCACCACGTGGGCCTGCCCTGTGATCACCGCCAGGTGCAGGGGGGTCTGCGGGCACAGGCAGACTGAGCCGGGCTGGCCCCTGGCCCAGGCCCCCGCCCGCTCTCACCTTACTATAGGGTGCCCATCACCTGGTGCAGGTGGTTGGTGAGGTTGACCACGCCAAGGTGCTGCGCATGGCAGATGACCTGGATTATCTGCTCGATGACGTTGCTCTGCCCATGGATGATGGCCAGGTGCAGCGGCCTGGGGGGGGGGCGGACAGCAGCATGGAGGTTGGGCGGAGCAAGGCCGTTCTCAGCGTTCCCACCCTAGCGCTGCCACACCTCCCCCGCAGCCCCGGCCAGCCGGCTGTCTCCACAGGCAAAGCAACACCTGAATCGAAGCTTGGGACACCTTTTTTGGTGGATAATATATCAGTGCACCCCTTTATAATATATATATATATATGTATATATATATATGTTTTTTCCGCTTTTTGGGTCACACCCGGTGATGCATAGGGGTTACTCCTGGCTCTGCACTCAGGAGTTACTCCTGGCGGTGCTCAGGGGACCATATGGGATGCTGGGAATCGTGCAAGGCAAACGCCCTACCCGCTGTGCTATCTCTCCAACCCCCCGCCCCCTTTATAATATTGGTGCTTAGGGTTTACTCCTGTCTTGAGCTCAGGGATCACTCTTGAGGGCACTTGGGAGATCATTTGGGTGCCAGGGACCAAACTTGCGTCGGACACATGCAAGGCAAGCACCCACCCCGCTGTGCTCTCTCTCTGGCCCCTTCACTCATTTAATACTCCACAAAACTCAATCTGGAGGGCCTCAGTTGTTCGCACAGAGCTAACCCGAGCAAGGCTGCACCTGAAACCCACCCGCCCAGTTCCGGATCTCCACGTCTCCCCACTAGCCCAAGTCCACCTTGGTGACCGGATGGGTGACCAATCAATCCCAGCTCTCCCAGGCTCCCGACACCCCGTGACCTTGCAGGAGGCACTCAGTCCCGACCCGCCAGGGCGCTCCCTCGCCCCGCGGCCACCTACGTGTCTCCGTCCTCGTCCTGGGCCGTCAGGAGGTGGCGCTGTCCCGCCAGCAGCGTGCGTGCGTCCGCCGTGACGCCGTAGTCGAGCAGGGCTCGGGCGCTGCGCTGCGCCAGGCCGAACAGGCGCGCGTTGTACTCGCGAGCTGGGGGCGACAGGGCGCCCGGTGGGCGTGGGCCACCAGGTCCCCAGCCCCGGTGTCCCGATCCCCGCCCCCCCCCCCCCCCCCGCTCCCGCGAGGCCGTACCTTGCCGCAGCTGCTCCGGGGCTGGCGCCTCGTGCTGGGGGGTCTCGGAGGGCGCGCTGAGCTCGGCTGCTCCGTCCTCGTCCTCCGTTTTGGGCGCAGCGGACATCTGCGCCCCGCCCCCACCTCCCGGGTAGCAGCCCATGGGGGCCGCGCCCGACTGGTAGGGGCTGTAGGCCAAAGAGGAGAAAAAGCCGAGGCTGCCCCCTGGGGGTGCGGCAGGGGCGGGGAGGGGCGTGAATGACTCCCACATCCCTCTCCCCCACAACCGCTTTTCCCCTTCTCCCCTTCCTTCCTCCACCCCACTTCCCATCGCCCTCACCTCCTCCTCCTGCTCCTCCAAAACCGCCGGCTGAGCCCCCAGAACCTCCACCCATGTGGGATCCGCCCCCGAAGGGCTGGGAGAAGGTGGGCAAGGTCTTCCGGCGCTTGCGCTGCACCTCTTCCTTGTCTGCGGGTGGGAAACGCTGTTCAGAGCTTCCCGGGGGTCCCCGCCCACCTCCTCCCAGACCTGCCCGGATCCCCGGATCCCCGTAGCCCAGCCCCGGCTCCCCCGCAGGGCTCCACCTTCCACCAGCGGGTAGTAGGTGAACTGTTTGGAGTCGGAGACGTCGCCTCCACGTTTGCGCTTCAGTTGCAGGAACACGGTGACGGGGCGCTCGATCTTCATCTTGTGATAGGGAGGTGTCCGGAACACGATGGCATACTGTGGGGGCGCGGGTGTGTGGCAGTCAGGGGGGGCGTGTCTGCCAGCGCCCGGCCCTGCTCTCGGCCCTGGTGCAACGTACCTGTTTGTGGACATCTGTGGGAGAGAAGTCCCCAAAGGCCTGCCAGCCATTCTCATCGTCCTCATAGAAGCGAACCTCAATGTCGTCTGCAGGGAAAACAAATGTTGGGCACGGCCCTGGGAGCTGATCCGGCGCCCAGTCTTAAGCCTGGAGCTTGGAGCCTGGGCTCAGACTCACCTTTCTGCACCTTGTCACAAAGCAGATAAACCTCATCTCCACCCCGCACAGAGCCAGCTGTCTTGTCCATTCGAGAAATCTTCAAGTTAGAGGCTCCGGGGGATTCTATGGAGATCGGAGATTGAATTCAGGAGATGGTGCCAGGTGCTTTGTGTCCTGAGCCCCCCATCCCCCGGCCCCCCTCTCCCCCAGGCCTGAAACTGTGACCATCTTGGTTCACTAAGATGGAAGCCAGACACAGGGAAAATGACTCCACAGTCTGAGGTCCCCCCAAGCTCCCTCTGGTGATCAGGACACTCACTGCTGTCATGGATGGGCTGGGAGATAACTGGCTTCAGGGGCAGGGAGAAGGAGCCATCGCTGGCCCGAAGGAAGGCAGAGAAGCGGAGCCGAACGATGCTCAGATCCATCACCTTCTTCAGCTCTTTGGCCTCCTGCTCCAGTTCCCGCCGCTCAGCCTCTGGGTAGGGCACACGCAGGACTCCTGGACCACTCCTTTCTCCAGCATCTCCACGACTACCTCCCACACGCCCTCTCTTCCCCCACCCCGCACCTGTAATAAGTCCCAGGGATGTGGAGCGGAGGCGCTGCCGTTGAAGTTTCTGTATCATGATATCCATCATGTTCTTCTTGGTCACATGCAGGATGCCCAGGTTGTTGAACCTAGGGGCGTGGGGGGCAGGGGTCAGGCCTCGAAGACTGTTTCCGCCTCCTCCCGAAGCACACTCCCCACTGCCACGCCTCAGGAGGGCCTCTCTGGTGTTCAATGCGGCCATGGGCTCTGGGGGCAACCCAAATATCACCCGTCCCGGGGGGCTGGGCTCACTTAGGTGGGCTGGGGCCTCGAGCTGGCAGGCAATGAGGGGGGTATGTCGTTGGGGGTCAGGGGTAGGTGGCACCTACTGGGCAGTCATGTCCTTGGGCCCCACAGACACGACGCAGACCCCCAGCTCCGAGCACTGCTTGCCCACCAGGCTGTGGGCATGAGCGCGAGGCGGGTCACTGTGTGTTACCAGGTCCACCTCGATCTTGGCCAGTCCCTCGTAGTTACAGATCTGGGAGGAGGACGCTGTCAGTAATGTCCCTGCACACAGAGCCCTGGATGCGCCCCCTGGGCACTGCAAGCCTCACCTTGACTGTGGGATACGTCTTCCGGCCCTTCTCGCTGGAAGCACCTGGCAGCCCTCCATGGGAGGGGCCTTCGCAGCCATATCGGAATCGGAAGCCTCGCTGAAGGTCCCAGTGCAAAGTCACATTGGCACCAGGAGAGACAGTCCCCAGCCAGCCACACCCCCAGCCATAGTGAAGACTCCCCCTCACCCCCCACCCCTACCCCACCGTAGCTTCTGCTCACTCACTTGCTTCGGCTGCTCCACAATCACCAGATATGGGCCATCAGCTGGGGACAGAGGGGACTTGCTCAGCCAGGAGCTCTTGGCCCGTCTCTGAGGCAGAGGGCACAGACGCACCACCCCCGGCCCAGATGAGGGAGGCAAAGGCAGTTACTAACCTGTCTCTGGCATGGGCTCCTTCGGCTCCTCAATAGCCGGGTTGAATTTGAAACCCTCGTATTTAATGATCCCATCGAGGCCCTGCTTTGGAGACGGACAGTAGCAGCGGACTCGGCCATCCCAGGGGACCCCCCCCACCTCCCAGCTCTCGGCACCCACTCCCTCCCCCTCCCTTTAGAAAGCTCATATTATTAACGGAGTGCGGACACACAGACAGCCAGGCAGGCTGAGATCATCGGAGGGCATTCGTCTGGGTTGTGGGGGAGCAGAGGGGATTCCACCAGACATAGGGGAGCAGCCGGCAGGCTTGGAGGCCAGTCGGCGGCGGCGACTCACTGGGTCGTAGCAACTGTCCATGTTTCTGGGCAAGGCCCGGCTCTGTCTGGTGGCTCCGGTTCTGTTTCCCCAAGTTCCAGGCGCCCGCCTTAGGAGCGAGGGAGTGGGGGGTTGGGGAGTAGGGAGGAGAGAGAGATCAGGAAGAGAGTTGGTGGGGAGAAGGGGGCCCCCGATTTGGGGGAGGGTCTGATCTTGCCCAGCCACCAGTCCGGGTGTGGCGGGAGAGATTCGGGCAGAGGGAAAGCGCCCGGGCTGGGCAGGGCCAGGCGGGAGAAGGGGCAGGAAAGTTAGCGCAGCTTAGGAAAGTCCCTAAAATACCACGGGGAGGCGGGGCCGGAGGGGCGGGCCTGGAAATGACGCCACTGGCCACGCCCCGCGGCGGGAGGGGCGCCAGGTCGCGGCCGTCCGTGGGCACCGCGGCCGCGCTGCTGGCAAAGGGTCGTGCACACGCCGGGAAGCCCCCGTGGGGAGTGCCTGCCCTCTCGTCACCAAAGCAGGCCCGGGGACACCAGGGCCTGTCTGGGTTCGGGGAGACTCAGTGCGGGCCCAGCCCGTTTCCGCACCCTTCCCTCTGGTCCTGGAGCTACCTAGGGATTTTCTACCCCAAGGGAGGCCACGGCTGATTCACCCGGGGCTTTTGGGGGGACATTCCGGCTCTAAGAAGGTCTTCTCTCTTAAGGTCTGTAGGCGGAGTGTGGGAGGGGGGCGCTCTTCCCAGTGGGCGGCCCTGAGGTTCTGCCCGGAGACCGGGACTTGGAGCCAAGGAACCGGGAAGGAAAGTGTTTCTTTCCTGGATGGGCTCCTGCCTTGTCTCCCTGAAATATCTTTTTTTGTTTGTTTTTGGGCCACACCCGGCAGTGCTCAGGGCTTCGTCCTGGCTCTGCGCTCAGGGATCACTCCTGGAGGGGCTCGGAGGATCATATGGGATGTCGGGGACCGAAGCCAGCTCAGACTTGTGCCAAGGCATGCAGTCCCCCCCTCCTCTGCTGTACTGTCGCTCCAGCCTTTCCCTGAAATACCTTCAGGACCATTGCTTCCCACATGGCACCTGTCCGCAGGTGACGGATTGCCTTACGCCACAACCCATGGTCGTGTGTGATATGTGTATCACAGGTAAACACTAAGCTTTGGCGTGTGTGCAAGGTGTCTGCATGCAAGTCCATCTGAGCACGCCCATGGACTGGTGAGTGTCCTTAAAGTCGTGTGGATACGTCGAAGATGTGTTAGACGTGCTTAGTTAGGGCACGGTGAAAGTATCTGAGTTTCTGAGGCCCAGGCCCCTGTGCACGGGGGAGCCTGTTAGCGTGTTTGCATGTTTGTGTGCGTGCACGACGCTGTGCAGACGACGGCATGCAAGTCTTTGTACAAGTGTGCAGACATGTGTCGTGACCGTGGTGCTTGCTCTGTGTGTGTGTGTCTCTGTGTGTGTGTGTGTGTGTGTGAGCATGAGCATTTACACACGGGCCCTAGGTGTAAATGGGTCAGTTAATGGCCTCGCTTCTCGCCCGTTCCCGAGACCCGGCCACCCAGGGGCCTGCACCCGGCCACTCACCGCGGCGGCGGCTCTGCTTCCGGCTTCTCTCCCGGTCCGACCCTCCTCGGACCGGCCGCGACTCCTCTCTAGCCACGGAGGCTCCAACCGGGAAAGCCCCTTTTCCGCCCCTGGGAGGGGGGAATTCCCGTGACGTTTCTGTGCGTCACGCCCCTCGCCTCTTCCCATTGGCTGAAAGTTTGACTCCGAACTCGCGCAGCCAATCGCGGGCGAGTCGGGCGCGCCTCTTAAAGGGGAACGCGTCGAGTGTCCCCGCGCCCCCTTGCCTAAAGAGGGGTCTGGGCAGAGGCCCTTAGGCCGGGGCGCGTGACCGCTCACCGAGCGCCGTCCCCCGCTCTCGGAGCCTGTCCAGTCCCATTCCCGACGGCGGCGCCCCGGCAGCGCCCGGCGCCCAGCCACCTCCCAAGCCGGGGAAGCCCAGGGGCAAACTGGGGGGCCTCAGGGCTCCGGGCCGCTGCCGGGAAGGGGGTAAGAGGAAGGAAGCTGCGCTTGCGGTCGGCCCTGGGGCGCCACCTGGCGGGCCCGCGCGCCGCTCCGGCCCCGGCTCTCGGGTTCTTCCCGGCGAGGAAAGCGAGACCAGGGTTCTCTGGGACCCCGGGGGCAGGGAAGGTGTCTGATGAGACGCCGTTAGAACAGCCTCGAAGAAAGCGACGGGCCGAACTTTCCGGCGGGGACGGGGTCGCGGGATAAAGGGATGACCGTGCCGGGTTGACAGTGCTCGGAATCTTAGTCTGAAACGCCCGGAAGTCGTGAGGCGGTGGTGAGCAGTGAAAGTGAAAATGACACGCTCTTTCTCTGTTTGAGGGGATCCAGTCCGGTAGGTCGCTTGCAAGGTGAGTGGCCCCTGCCCTGTACTTTCTCTCCCGCCCACCCCGGACATGACAGGGTTTCAAAGAGCCACGTGTCCTGGGCACCCCCCCCCCCCCCCGCCCCAGTACTGGGGGAGGGAGGGAGGGGGGAGAAGAGTTCAATCTTCTTGCACGTGGCTGACCAGAGTTCAATCCTTGTTCCCCCATGATCCTACTAGGAAGGATCCCTGAGCTCAGAGCCAGGAGTAAATCCTGATCAGCAATGGGTGATGCAGGGAACCACAGCTGGAGAAAGCAGCAGAAGGTCCAGTCCGCATCCTGGACTGAGGCTATGGAGATGAGAAGCCAACCAAGGAAATGAAAAGGCTTGACCAGTGCTACGAGGACCAGGAAAAACCAGTGTTAGAAGCATAGTGAAGAATATTTCAAGAAGGAAGTGATGAATTTAAAAAAGTGTTGTTTTGGGGTCACTTCCAGAGATGTTCAGGGGTTACTCCAGGCACTGCACTCAGGACTCACTCCTGGTGGTGCTCAAGGGACCATATGGGATGCCCGGGATTGAAACTGGGTCAGTGGCGTGTAAAGCAAATGCTCTACCCACTGTACTCTCTCTCTCTCTCCAGCCCACAGAGAACCCTGAATAGTGTTAAAGGGTTCAGAGAGTCACTATTTCCCGTGGTACCCAGGGCTTACTCCTGGTTCACTCCTGACAGGGCTCAGGGCACCATATAGTGTCCTGGGGATCAAACCTGGGTTAGTTCTGCACAGAACAATTGCTCTGACCTCCTGTATTATCGTTCTGACCCCTCATTGGTCGTTAAAAAAGTAAAACAAAACCCCTACCTGGAATGCTGAAAGGAGTGTTCCACGTGGTACTGTGGTTTGCACTCAGGGTCTCACGTATGACCTATTTCCCTGGCACCTTTTATTTCTCAGGAAGTTCTTGAAGACGTGGGATGTGACTGAGTAGTATAGTGTGGACTCCACATGTGTGAGGCCTTAGGTTTGGTATCACACACCAAAAAAAGGAAGTGTGAGGGCCAGAACAATAGAGCAGAAGTGGGGTGTTAGTTTTGCACACGGCCTACCCGGGTTTGATTACTGGCACCCCATATGGTCCCCCGTGTACCACCAGGAGTAATTCCCGAGTGCAGACCCAGGAGTAGCCCCTGAGCACAACTGTGTCCTCAAACCTATCCTCTGTCACTGTCCTCCCGTTGTTCATCGATTTGCTCGAGCGGGCCCAGTAATGTCTCCATTTTGAGACTTGTTGTTATTGTGTTTGGCATATTGAATCTATCCTATCAAAAAAAAATGGCCAGAGATAGTATAGCAGGTAAGGAGCTCGCCGTGTAAGCAGTTGATTTAAATTCCATCCCTGGCACCACACATAGTCCTCTGACCACTACCAGGGATAACCCCAGAGCACAGAGCCGGAATATCACTCTTGAGCACTGCAGTGTGTGACCCACGAGCCAGAAAGTAAAAACAAAACAAAAACAAAAAAACAAACAAGTGGGACAGGAGAGATAGTACAGAGGGTAAGGCATTTGTCTAGCATGTGGCCGACCCAAGTCCAATCCCAAGCATCCCATATGGTCCCCCAAGTACCACCAAGAGTTAATTCCCGAGTGCAGAGCCAGGAATAAACCCTGAGCATCTACACTCAGAGAATTATTCCCCGCAGGACTCAGGGGACCAAGTAGTGCCTGGGTTTGTTGCAAGTGCCTTATCCCCAGTATTATCTCTCTAGCCCCTGCTGTTGTCTTCTAAGAGACAGAGACAGTGCTGTCCACAACCCAACTCATGTAGGTGTCAGGTGTCTTTTCGGTAAAGACTTCTACTTCTGGGAATATATCCCAAGGGTGCAAAGAAGCACAGTAGAAGTGACATATGCACCTGTATGTTTATTGCAGCACTGTTCACAATAGCCAGAATCTGGAAACATCCTGAGTGTCCAAGAACAGATGACCGGTTAAAGAAATTTTGGTACATCTGCACAATGGAATACTATACAGCTGCTAGGAAAGTGAAGTCATGAAATTTGCTTAGAGGTGGATGGTCATGGAGAGTATCATGCTAAGTGAAATGAGTCAGAAAGAGAGGGACAGACATAGAATGACTGCACTCATTTGTGGAATATAATAGAAGACTGACATCCAAGGCCAGTAGAGACACGGGCCAGGAATTTTGCTCCATAGTTGGAAGCCTGCCTCATGAGCTGGGGGAAAAGGCAGCTGGAATAGAGAAGGATCGCTAAGTTAATGATGGTTGGAGGGATTGTTTGGGATGGGAGATGTGTGCTGAAAATAGATAAAGAACCAACTGAGATAGCGTCTCAGTATCTGTATTGCAAACCATAATGTCCAAAAGTAGTATGGGGCAAATAGCCATAGAGGCAGGGGGAGGGTTGGGATGGGGGGATACTGGGGGCATGGAGGGATGGGTGTTTGATCATTGTATGACTGAAACTCAAACATCAAAGCTTTATATCACGATGATTCAATTAAAAAAAGAACGAGACTTCTGGTAAATGTTTTTTTTATTCCTCAGGGTCATCCCTGTGATCCCTTCTTTCCTAATATTTGTAGGCTGACACAGGGACACCAGGTCATCATATTCCTTTCTTTAGGGGCTGCTCCTCTTTGTAGCTGTTATTACTGTTTCCGCCCCGAGGCAAACATGGATGCTTCTAACAGTAGAGCTCATAGGGCTCAAATGAGTGAACAGAGACACAGCCGAAGCCCGGAGCCTTCCGTTTCACCTGCCTGTCATCCTGGCTCCTTTGCACTCGTGACTAGGAATGCAGCCATACTTCTAACTTCCCCAGCTTAGGTCGGGCCAAGCTTCTTAAGTATGTAGACCACGCACAAGGAACAGGAGGGACCAGGCCTCAGGTTAGTATCCTCCGCAGCAGGCTGTGCCCACTGCCCTCTGGTTCAACTTCTCTCGGATGCTGCCTTTGGAGCAGTGAGAAAGGAATCACCTCTATTTGACTGTGCAAGGCCCATGTCCCAGGGACCCAATAGCACAGAGCTCTGACCCACAAGCTCAAGAAGAAAAACAAAAGCAACGGAGGGGCTGGAGATATTCCAGCGGGGAAAGGACTTGTCTTGCACATGACTGACCTACAGGTTTTCAATCCCTGAATGTTGCTGGGTGTGGCCTAACCTCAACCCTCTCATGCAAAAGAAAACCAGCGTGGGAGGCAATGAAGTTGGTACTAAGACATTTATTACATCATAAAAAGTCCATTGTTGTCCTGTTTTTCCGTATGTACATACACCTCAGGCGGTCTGCCATCCAGCCCCTTCCCACCCTTCATGGTGCCAATCGATTCTCCAAACCGACCAACTAATTAATAATAGAGGAAGAACTGGCAGAGGTGGCCCCAGGCTGATGGGAGCGGGACGAAGAGGAAACAAAGTGCAGAGTGGGGAGGAGGGTGGGCACTGCAGGGGGCACGGCGAAGCCTCCCCAGAGCTGCCGGGCTGTGCAGGTGAAACCTGAGTGTTTTCAGGTTGTACCCCCAGGAATGGAGAGCAGAGGAGGAAGAGGGTTCTGCTGCCTGATTCTTGGCCCCAAGGAAGAGTAATGGTTCTCGTGTTCAGGTCCTTATTCAACTGGTAGCAACAGCAGCTCGGGCTGGGCATGGAGAGTTGGTGGCCCCCCGGGAAAGCTGGAAGGGGGCTTTGCTGAGGACAGCCGGCCTGGTAGGGGGCTCGGGTCCTGATCTCTGGTGGGTGTTAGTTGACCTCTGAGGTGGGCATGGGGTCTGTGGGGCGCGGAGTGGACAGGAGGGGCACTGGCGAGGTGGCCTCGATGAGCGCAGGGTTGAGGATGATGGGCAGCGTCATGGGTGGCACGCCCACCTGCAGAGGGGAGGCCAAGGGCTGCAGGATCAGGGGGGGCTGAGCCAGTGGGGGAGGCCCGTCTGGGCTAGGGCTCAGCCTACTGGGGCTCGAGGCCACGGGGGATCCGGGGGAGCTGCTGTTGGCAGGTCGGGGGGACTCGGTCTTCTCCAAGTCTGTAAGAGGACAAGGTGGCTCCAGTCAGACTCACAGTCCCCCCACAGGGCCCCCAAACCTCAGGCCTCCACTCCCGCGAGCAAAATGAAAATGATCCTCCCAGGCCAAGGAGCTGACGTCTCTTCTTAGAACACATTCAAGAGTCCATTACTCTCTATGTGTCCTATTCTTGCTTTGCTGGACCCCTAGTCGGGTTCCATTTTGGCCAGGTCTGACCAGACAACCTGAAGGCTGACCCCTGCATCTCTATTCCAAGCTCTTGCCGAGCCTTCTCTTGAGTCTAAACTCCCGTGCAGCCAGCTCACCAATGCCGACCGGCCCGCCATGGCCCACAAAGAGCAGGCACAGGACCTGGTTTGCTCGCTGGCCACCTGGGCCCCTGCTGAGGTCTGCTTCCCACCCACCTAAGCAGGCAAGCCCAGAGGGACTCACCTGAGGCCCCCAGCTCGGAGGGCGCCTCTGGTGGAGGCGGGTGGCTGGGCGTCCTGGGGTCACCCGCAGCAGGAGTCAGGTGGGCTGAGGCTGGAGGTTTCTGGGCATGAGGTTCCACAGGTGTGGGGTCTGGGGGAGGGCAGAGAGTCCAGAACACAGATCGTGGTGTGTTATTTCAAGCAGAGGCCTGGCTACCTAACTGGTCTTACCACTCACCTGAGCGCACAGGGAACTAATTAGCTCTAGACTCTTAAAATTTTTTAGTGGCTGCCCCCTGGTGTTTGGGGGACCAGAGTGTGACAAGGAATGGATGCGGGGCCTTTGAGCCATCTCCCTGGCCACTAGACTTTTCTCTTTGGAGGGGGACCATGCAGTGGCAGGGACTGAACCCGGGATTCCCACACGCACACACACACACCCCGGCCCTTTGGACACTCTCCGGCCCCCACACTCTTCCGATGAAGCTGGGGTGTGCACCCTACCCTGAATGACAGTCTGCTTGAAGAGCTCATCTCGGAGGTGAGGGAGAAAACAGTCAATCCTCTCCCAGGTGATCTCCCAGAGCGCGGACGGGCTGCCGCCTCGGGCCTCTGCGCTGTGGAAGATGGCTGCCGTGTCCATCACCAGCAGCATGTTCTTCAGAGACTCAGGGATGGCCTCTGACTGCAGGCAGCAGTGGGACCATGAGAATGGGGGAGGGGGCGGGCGGGGATGGCGAGGAGGAGGCAGCAGGTGGAGCTGAAGCAGAACGTACCAGTAAGTCACTGGAGCCTGCGTGCATGTACTTGTCCATGAAGTCCAGGATGGTCAGCCAGAGGGCAGCAAAGGTAGAGAGCGACAGCAGTGGAGACAGGTGCTGCAGGAAGACCTGTGGCCCGCCAGCCCCTTTCAGTCAAGGGTAGGGTGGGAGGAGTCACACTCCTCTCCTGCCCTCTCTTGGGTGGTAATCTCAGAGATCTCTCTGAGTTCCAGAAAGTTCCCAGGGCCCTAGAGCCTGCTGAGTTTCTATAGCTGGGGGTCCTGCGCACTAACAGTATTGCTTCGGTAGATTCTACCAGAAAACTTCCTTCTCTGCAGAGAGACAAGGGTGTGGCTGGGTGGGCGGGCGCGGTGGTGAGAGTACCTTAGAGAGCAGCGTGGAAGCCCTCATCCGGGTCTCCTCCATCCCGCCCACGTCTGCAGGGCTGATGTTCTCCAGGAGCTTGGTCAGCAGGGGAAAGAGCACCTGGGGGGTGAAAGCCAACACCTCCCTAGCAAGAGCTGGTAGCCAGGGGCTGGCATGGAGTGACGCAGAGCCAGAGGAACGGCAGAGGCTGAGGAGTGACACGAGGGGCTGCCCAGGGCCGGCAGGCGTCCTACCTTGTTAAAGCAGGACTCCCATTCCAGGGCGTCGAGCTTCTGCAGATCATGGACCAGCAGCGCTCGCTGCAGGTAGGTGAGCGCCTGCATCCGCACCTGGCGCCGGGCATCACAGCACAGGCAGGCAATGCCTGAGAGTGAAAGCAGGCTCAGCATCTTCCCGGCACCTCGAGCTCCAGCGCCACCTCAGCCCCTGCCTGCCCAGCCGCCTCCCCGGAGGTTTACCCTGCAGTAAAGGGCACCAGCAGTGGGCCCAGAGGGTGCGTGAATCCGCCTCAATCTTCCGGCCGCCGGTCTCCAGGTGGCGCTGCTCCGCTGCCCAGGAGCTGTAGATGGAGGCCGCCCGCGTGTGCAGGGTGTGCATCAGATCCAGCAGCTGCCGCACAGGGGCGGAACAGGAAGGGATTAGCTGTGGTGCAGACCCAGTCCCACACACACTCCCTCCCCCTCCCCTCTCTTCCCTTCCCCAACCCCTCCCCTTCCCCCTCCTCCCCCTTCCTCCCTCCTCCCTCTCCTCCTCCCACTCCCCATCTCCCTCTGTCCCTGACTGAGTCCTCAAGGGAGCACCTAGAGCCAACCCCGCCAGGCCCCCTCCTGCCCCAGTCTCATGCTCCAATCCCGTTGGTCGGAGTTGGGTTTTTCTCTAACAGAGCAGATTTGAGGAGGATGTGAACTCGACTTAATACTGAGTAACGCTATGAGAAATGCTTTCTCCGCAATTCTTTCAAATCTTCTGATGAAAGTCTTGTTAATCTAATTTTAAAAACAAAGCAAACTTCAGCTTAGAAGCTCTGATGAGCAGTAGTGTCTCACCACATTTAATATTTCTTCTTTTTGCTGTTTTTCTAAGGTTAGTCTATGGAGGCAATTAGTTTTCCAGTTTTCTAGTGATATGAAGTCTGCTGACAAAACACATCTCCTCTCCCTTGAATAGACACAGAATGACTGGGAGAACAGGCAGGAAATAGGTGGCAGTGGTTGCTTCTGGTGAGGGGAACTTAGTGATTAGGGACAGGAATGGAAGAGAACTTACTTTGATCTGTTTACCCTTTTGTACCTTTTGAACTTTGTACCATGTGCATACATTACCTATTCAAAAAAATAAATAGACCTTAAAATTCAAGCAAACAAAAGACTTACAGGTCCAGGGATCACTGCAGAGATAGTGCCTGAGGGCCTGGACTGGACCGCAGGGACCCTCCCTCTGGGTTCTGGCTATCCCTAGCCCTGGCCACATTCCCAAAGCCAAGTTCAGGGCGAGGAAGTAGTAAAGGGTGCCATACTTACGTCCTGACTGACCTGTAAAGACACCGTGTGGTAGCTGGCAGGCACGCCTTCATCCTCATCATCGTCACTATGCCCGCCCCGGGTGGCATGCTGGCTGGAGGTTCGAGGCCGCCGAAGCATCGAGCCTTCCTTGGATTTCTTCTTGAAGCGGTTTCCTTTGCTGTCATACTTGTGGCTCTTCCCACGTTTCTCCTGGGACTTGCACCCTGAGCAGAACCAGAAGGCAGCTCTCATTGCCAAGCGAGAGGGCACAGATGGCCCGCCCATTCCTCCCTCTTCCCTCTCCCCGACTCATTCACATGGTTACTTCCCAACGGCTCGCCTCGGGTGACCCACCACCATTCAGACTGGCCTCCACAAAGATGCGCAGAGTTTTGACGCAGAGCTCAAAGTTGTCGGGCGTGATATGGGCGGCGTCGCGCACGATGAAGGACAGTGACTCCACGCACTTAAGCAGGGATTTAGTGTCATGTGGTCCAAGGTCCAGCCCCACAGTCAGACTGTACTGATTGACCAGTGGTGAAGAGGAGCTTGGCCGGCTGGGCCCAGGCCCGGGCTTGGAGTTATCAATGTCGTCTTTCCCTACCTGTAATATACAAGAAGAGCTGAGAATCCATGTTTGCTCCCCCTGCTCCCAAAATAATCTCCCAGAGGGCCAGAAAGCTTCCCACAGGTGGGGGAGGGAAGACTCAGCCACTGCCCACATGCTCACTCACCACTAACCACCCGCTGTTGACCACATCAGCATCTGTGGCTGAGCGATGGATCTTGCCGGGCCTGCCATGGTCAGTGTAGACCTCGGAGTCGGAAGTGTAGCCCCGATCCAGGACCACATCGTTTTGATGGTAGGAAGGAAGCTCACTGTCTGACTGGGCCCCTAGACCAGCAGGGAGGGCAATCAGTATGAGGTTGGGGACTCTGGGATACGACAACTTTGGTCACAGAAGAGAAGTGCTGGGGTCTGGCCTCTCCTCTCTCTCAGTGTGACTTAGTTTTAGCCCTGTCCAAAGGGAGGTGACGGATGGGGCAGGCAGCTTCTCCCTGAACCAAATAGGGCAGCAGGCTAATTTGGGCTCCTGATGGCATGAAGGAGCAGCTGTCTATGGAGGGTGTGGAGGCAAGCACAGTTTCTGGGAACTAATACTCTTTTCCGCTGTCTACTTGCCTTTTTTGGCTTTGGGGCCACACCCAGTAGTGTGCAGGGGTTATTCCTGGCTCTGTGCTCAGGGGTCATTTCTGGTGGCACTCAGTGGACCGTATGCAGTGCTACTGATTGAACCTGGGTTGGCTGCTAGCAAGGCAAATGCTGAACCTCTTGTACTACCTCAATGGCCCTTATTTTGCTGTGTAACAAGTGTACTGGGGAGAGGCCAGTAGGCATGGAAAGATCTGGAAGCAGACAGCGGAAGCAAGGGGCACTTGGAATGTAATAACCTGCACTATTTTTCACTTCAACCCGTGAGACCCTAATTGTTTACAGCTAGTGTGGGCTCCCTGGTAGACGTGGGCTTCCTTACCAGCGTCAGGCGCATCGGCTCTGGCTGTGGCCTGCAGGGCTGCGGGGGGCTTCACGCCTGAGCCGATGCACTCCAGCAGTGTGAAGAGGGTGGCCCAGTCGTCCCCCGAGTGGATGTTGGCTGCGTTGGTCTTGAGGAGTTCATGGAGCCCGTAGGCTACCTGGTGACTGGCGCGGGACAGCACACTGGGCTTCATCAGTAGCAAAATACGAAGGGAGAGCAGTACCTAGGGTGGGTGTGAAGCAGGAAACAGGAAGTGGGCACACAGCGTCTTGCCTAGAATGCTCCCCGCCAGTCTCCTTAGCCCAGTGAGAAAGTTTGGCTGGACTCAGGCTAAGGCAGTGCCAAGGGGTTTCTCTCTTCTGCTGGGGACAGGCCTGCTCAGGGACTTGGGAGACCATGTGGTATGGTGGTGGGGATGGATGGGGGGCTCCCATGTGCAAAGCACGTGCTCTGACACCCTCTGATCTCTCTAGTCCCTTTTTTTTTTTTTGCCATACCCAGTGGTTCTCAGGGGTTACTCCTGGCTCTGCGCTCAGGAATTACTATTAGCAGTGCTCGGGGGACCATCTGGAATGCCGGAGATTGAATCCAGGTTGGCTATGAGCAAGGCAGACACCCTACCTGCTGAGCTATCTCTCTGGTCTCTTCATTTTGTTTTCAGTTTTGTTTGAAGCCACGCCTGGCAGTGGTCAGGGGACATGCAGTGCTGGGGCTGAACCTGGACTTCCCATGAGCTCCACCCTCCAAACTATTTCCCCGGGCGCCCTTTTTTCAGGGGCTGCTCCTGGCAGTGTGTGTAGGCCACCAGGGCCACGTGTAGCAGCGTGAGGGGGGCAAAGAGTATGGGGGACTGAACTTAGGGCCTGGCATGTACTGGGCCTGTGCTCGCCACCTCGGCTCTCTCTCCACCCGCTCCCGCGTTTTCTCAGTTGAAATTCTGGAGGTAATTACTGACTCAGAGGGCAGATGTAGGAGGGCCAGAGAGATCTGAGGGAAAGCGCGGGCACAGCATGGACGAACTGAGTTCACTGTTCGATAACCCCACAGGCCTGAGTACTGACAGGAGTGGCCCTACTAACAACAAAACATATGCGGCTGTAGGAAATAATAAAGAGATGTCTTATGTACTTTGCCCAGTTTACCCCAATGGTCTCACAGTATGCAAAACTGTAGTTTAACTAGAATAGCAACAGTGATCCAAGCCCTGGTCTTATTCAGATGTCCTCCATTTAACTTGGACTCGTGTGCAAGTAGTGTATCTACACTAAGCTCTCCACAATTTAATCACTTGTAGTGTGTGTGTCCACCATTAGTGAATACACTAAACACTTCCAACACAGGATGCCTCATATTGTCCTTTTGTAACCACACCCACCCACCCATCCTTCCCGTTCAACCCTCACCTTGCAACCTATCCTCGACTTCTAACTGGTGCTGTTGCAGGGGTGGAGAGAGAGCACAGCAGGTACCTTGCACTGCATGCAGGCAACCCATGTTCAATACTTAGCACCACACAGGGTCCTCTGAATACTGCCCAGAGTGACCCCTAAATACAAAGCTAGGAGAAAACCTTTTGTATTGCCAGGTGCCAGACCTGGCAATACTCAAGGTTTATAACAAAAAAAATTGCTGTTTCAAAAATGTTCCATTATGGGGCCAGAGCCATAGTACAATAGGCACCACAGGTTGCCCTGCATACAGCTGACCTGGATTCAATCCCACACATTACATATGGTCCCAGAGCACCACCAGGAATAATTTTTGAATGCAGAGCCCAGAGTAACCCCAGAGAATGACTAGGTGTGATCCAATGACCACCCCTCCCCCCAAAAAACTAAAAAAAAAAAAAACAACAACAACAACAAAATACTTCAAATAAAAAAATGTTACATTAGTGGAATTATGTAGTATATAATCTTTTGATACTGAATTTTTCTTCTTTTGGGGGGTTTTGGGCTAAGCCTGGCTGCATTCAGAACCAGGCTGATGGAAGCTCATGGGATATATGTGGTGTGGGGATCAAACCAGTATCCACTGCATGCAAGGTAAGCACCTTACTCACTGTACAATCTCTCAGGCCCCAGGGGACTGCCTTTTTATATTCATCATAATATCTTGGAAAGTCATCCAAGTTGTCGCACATTTCAATGGTGTGTTATTTTTACTTATTAAAAATATTTGGGGAGCTGGAATGATAATACAGTGGGTAGGGCGTTTGCCTTGCATGTGGCTGACCCAGATCCGATCCCTGGCATCCCATATAGTCCCCAAACACTGCCAGGAGTAATTCCTGAGTGCAGAGCCAGGAGTAACCGCTGAGCATTGCCAGGTGTGATTCAAAAAGCCAAAAAACATTTTTTTTTGGTGCCAGGTGTCAAATCCAGAGTTCTTGGGGCCAGAGAAATAGTGCAGCGGTGGGGCCAGAGTGATACTACAGTGGGCAGGGCATTCCCTTGCACGTGGCCAACCTGGGTTGAATCCTAGACATTCCATATGGTGCCAAGCACTGTGAGGAGTGATTCCTGAGCACGGCTGGGTATGATGCAAAAAAAAGAAAAAAAAATTCGTGCAGTGGGTAAGGTGCTTTTGCTTTTGTTTTGCTTGCGACAACCTGGGTTCAATCCCTGGCACTAAATATGGTCTCCCAATCACCCCAGGAGTGATCCCTGAGCACAGAGCTAGAAGTAAGCCCTAAGTAACAATGGGAGTGCCTCAAAAATCAACCCCAGGATCTTATATATGTAGAGCATGTAGTTTTTCATGAAGCTCAGGGCTCCCTCCCAGCAGTGCCTTATCTGCAATACTATCTCTCTAGCCCCTGGGGTCTTGGATTTCTTTCATCAGAAATTTATAATTTTCAGCATGCATATCCTAAAATATTTTCTTAGGTATATAAATATTTTATCTGGGGTACTTATTATCTGTATTGTGTTTTTGGTTTCATTGTCTACTGGTCATTGTTAGTATATAGAAATGTAGTTAGGTCCTCAAGAGAAAGTACAGCAGGTAGGGCAATTGCCTTGTACATGGCTAACCCGGGTTTGATCCCTTGTACTTCAGATGGTTCCCATCTGTAATTCCTGAGTATACACCATGCACCACCCTTCACCTTCCACAACAAAACAAAACAAAACATCTGCCAGAAATGTAACTATTCAACTTTTATCCTGTAGCCTTGAAGAAACCCTGTATTAGTTTTTTTGCTGATTGTCTTTTATTTGTATTTTGGGGCCACACCTGGCTGTGCTCCAGGCTTACTCCTGGCTCTGTGTTCAGGGATCACTCTTGGGCGGGCTTGGGGGACCACATGTGATACCAGGATTGAATCTGGGTTGGCTGTGGGAAGCAAGCACCCTATCCTCTGTACAATCACTCTGGTTCCTTTTGACTGTCTTTTAGAGTAGGGCCCAAAACATCTACGAGATCCTAAGCACAGAAGCCAGAAAACCAGGTACAGGACCTCAACAGTGTCATACAAGCCTGCAGAGGAACTAAGCACTGGCTTCATACTTGACACCATTCCAAAATGCCCCACAGTGCTGTTTAACCCTACCAGCCGGCTCACAAAAATGCAATCTGTTTTAGGCTGTATCCATAAATGACCTAGTGGCTTCAATCTCCCGCATCCCTTCTTCCTGCCTTCCCAGTTGCATCCTGCTTACCTGGCCACTGATCTCTTCTCTCCGGAGCAGTCGAATGGCCAAGCGCAGCAGCCCTACTACTGCCCGCTCCACAAGAAAGCAGAAATCCTGTGCCTGGACACACAAGTGGTAGAGATGGTCTCGAACAGTCTGCCACACACAGCCTACACGATCCCTGAGGAAACACAAGGGAGGAAGCCGGTCTTAGCTGGAGAGTCCCGGACAGTCAGCCTCTCTTTCTGTGTCAGGTTAGACCTGTTTCAATTCACTGAAAGTGGAACCTCAGCAGACAGGCAATGAGGAAGTTTCTCCTCCACTCGCTGAGCCTCCTGCCCTTCTTGCATCCAGTCCTGCTCAGCAAGCTGATTCCGGGCTCCCATTCCGTTGGCACAGTCCTTGCGTGAGGCCCACTCCAAGACTGCCTTTACCTGTTCTCCAGCACAATCCTCAGCAGCATCTCCAGGCAGAAAGCAGCATCTTCCTCGTCATATGTTTCTTCATCTGGCGTTACGGACACCAAAGCCTGGAAATGGAGAACAGAAGGAAAGGAGGCATGAAGGAGAGACTAGTCCCTGGCTCTGTGCTGAGGGAAACTGAGGCATACCCACTCATGCTGACCCCCTGCTATTCCATCCCTTTCCTCTTCATTCTTTACCTTCATGAGCTCTTGCAGTGACTCCAGCTGGAGGAACTTGCTTTCCGTGATCATCTTTTCGGGGTCACATTGCTAGAACGGATACAAGAAAGAGGGGGACAGTGACAAGGGCCAGAAGGAAGAGAATGTCCCAAGAGCCAGGGAGCGAGGGCAGGAGTGAGCTGTGGTCACAAATCTTAGATGGTTGTAGTTTTCAGTCCGTCTGTCCAGGAGGGAGGGACTGCGCTTGTTCACCAGGACAGGCAGTTACCTTGATACAGTCCAAGGCTATTTTCTTGGCCTCCTGGGTCTCAGTGGATGGGCCCCGCACACTAGACTGCTCAGTACCACTTAGTGTTAGCCAGCTCACAAAGCTCAATACTGTTGATTCTCCTCTGTAGAAAAACAGTATAAGTCCTGGTGAGCCCCAAAGTTTTTCTGTTTTGTTTTTTCCTTGTTTTGTGGACCATAGACCCGGTGATGCTCAGGGGTTACTCTTGGCTCTGCACTCAGGAATTACTCCTGGAGGTGCTCAAGGGGACCATATGGAATGCCAGGGATGGAACCTGTGACAGCCGTGTGCAAGTGCTTTATCGCTGTACTATTGCTCTGGCCCCAAGTTCCAAAGTTTTGATCCTCCCTCCCTCCTCCCTCCCTCTACCTCTCGTCTATCCTTACCGGTTAGATGGTGTCTCCTCACGTTGTAGAAAGATCTTGCCATTGGGATCCACAAAATCTTCAACCTGGATAAGATCAAGAAGCAATAACTTCTTTCCATATGCACTTTGCACTTCCTTATCTTCCGCACAAAATTCTTGCTGTCTTCCTGTTGCTCTCTACCCTAACACGATTGATTGGGCCTCCCCTAATTGATGAATGATGATTATTTCTACCAGTCTTTTTTCACAGCTGCCCACCTCATCCATGTCTGTGGTGGTCTATCTGAGGCACTCCTTGTAAGTTTCACTTGTAAGTGCTGCTCTCAATCAGTTCTATCTATATCGGCAGCACAGAATCTTGGAGCTCTCTCCCTCTTGTTGTTCAGTCTCCTCCCAAGAATTACCTCCACCATAGCCTTGGGCAGCAGCTGGGCTCGGAAGAGTTGTAGCATGGCTTCCATGATATTCTTCCAGCCCTCACGCAAGATGTCACCATGACGATGGGCCAAATGGAAAACAGTCTTGGCTGCAATGTGGGCTTTAGGGTTGCTTCCAAACACACTGGGAAGATTCTCAATAGACTGGGAATGATAAGAAGAGGTTTAGTGGGAAGTTAAGACAAGGTCAAACGCGGGCTATCTACAGCCTGAGATGGTTTTCTGGATGAATTGTCTCTTCAAGACTTTTGTCAAAGACATAAGAAAAAGCAGCAAAGTGGCAACAGGCCTGGCATATGATGAGAAAAAGAAATCTTCATGTCTCTACTTATCCTCCTGTTAAATTGGCTTTGATTCTCTAGATTTTTATTGAAGGGTGAATCTGATTAGGACCTTCCCCACTAATTCTTCTTCTCTCCCATTACTGTTACATAACAACCTACTATTCTCCTCCTAGGGTGTACAAGATAGAAATGGCCTAAATAAAGCTCAAGCAGTCATATGCGGTGAGGAAGATGGTAAGGGGACCAGACTGCAGAGAAGGGTAGATCTGTGGCTAACAGAAAGGTCCTATTTTTGAACTCGAAGTTCATGGTCCCTGTCCCAGCTTACCTCACTGCTGAGAGCTGTGAATTTGCACAAGGAGATGATGAGATTGTCAAACACATCGCTGAGGCCGTAGTGGGCAGAGATCATGGCACACTTCCTGAAATGGCACCCCACACCCCACAGAAAGTCAGAAGGCACGACAGCCTTCAAGTCTCTGAGGAGACAGGTCTGGGATTCTTCCATCATTAGCTCCAGGATGAAACATTTTTCTGTTGAATATATTTTGGTTTTGGGGCCACATCTGCCAGTACTCAGGGTTTAGTCATGGCTCTGTGCTTAAGGACCCACTCCTGGTGGGACTCGGGGGACCATATAGGGTGCTGGGGTCAAAACTAGGCAAGGCAAGCATCCTGCCCACTGTATTATCTCTTCTGACCCTCTTTTTTTTTTCCTTTTTGGGTCACACCTGGCGATGCTCAGGGGTCACTTCTGGTTCTGCACTCAGGAATCATTCCTGGCGGTGCTCAGGGGACCGTATGGGATGCTGGGAATTGAACCCGGGTTGGCCATATGCAAGGCAAACTCCCTACCCACTGTGCTATCACTCCAGCCCTCTTCTGACCCTCTTTTGAGAAGTTTAAGACTAAGCTCTACCAAGCTTTAGCCTCCCTCACTCCCTTCTCACGGAGGCAATATGTCAGCTCAGAGAAGTAGGAGGAAGTTAAGACCAAGGTCAAACATGAGCTACCTGAAGCCTGAGATGGCTTTCTGGATGATTGTCTCTTCAAGACTTTTGTCAAAGACATAAGAAAGAGCAGCAATAGTAGGGCCCCAGGTCATGGTGAAGAGGTCAAGATCGTAGCTTCCAGCAGGTACACGCAGGAATATGCCCTCTGGAGTGGCACCTCGATGAAGCAACACATTCCACACGTAATTCTCCCGTACCCAGCCTGTCTGCTCCTCAGGCATCACAATTTCCTCATTCCTGTCAGGAGGGAGGGAAGGAGTAGGTGCAGGACGTGAACTCAACAAAGAACTTTACCACACTGGCCACCCTTTCCTTAAGAATGAGTTCATCCATCAGTAGGAGGTACCCAAAATGCAGCCAGTGGTCTGCTTCCCAACCCCACCGGGCCATCTCAAAGTCCTGTCATTAAGCGGGGCCTTTCGTTCTACAGAAATATCCCATTCTTTCTGGGTATGAAAGAATAAACTCTTCTATCTTTTCTGATTTACAGTAAAGAATGAAGTGTCCCATCTTTTGAGTTCTGACTCAAGTGTCAGCCTGCAGCACCCTGTTGGGTTACTAGTCCCAAAATGCATCTTGTGAACTAGACAGCAGAATACAGCTGCTCTGGGTCTGAGGAATGAGGGATGACTGCAGCAGGGGCAGTGGGACCCTGGGTAGAGTACTAGAGTACTACAGATTTGTTTCAGCTGTCCCCCACCCCTGCGGTGCCAGGAATAGAGCCCAGATCTCATGTATGCAGGGTATGTGCTTTACTGCTGAGCTATACCCCCCAGCCCTGTTCAGGCTTCTTTAAGGAAGAAACCATCTGGGACAGAGGGGCTATCTAGCTATGTTCAGAGCATGAGTTGTTGCAGTTGGATGCAACCCTAATGCTGGAAAAATTGTATGCAAATCCTTAAGAGAGATGCGACAACACTCTCCACATACTCACTTGATGGCGTTGTACATGTCTTCCAGGATGTCTTGTTCAAAGTCTTTGCCTCCATTCACACCTTTCAGGTTTTTGCGAAACTCCTAGAGGCAGACCAATCAATTTCCTCTCCCTCTACCATGGTCGGTGCTAAAGCCCCACCCAAGGAATGCCTGGATTGTGCTAAATAGGAGCTCGGAAACAGAAAATGAGAGGACGCACCTCCTCACCCCAGTTCCCCTTCTGGATTGGCCAGTCCTCCCTAATTCCCCTGGACAGAAAAGTGTCCATGTGTCCACTGGAAATCTCAGGTCCTTCCAGCTACCTTCAAAGTCGTGCTGGAGGCACATATGCTGCCCGAGCACATGTGTTGCTGCACCACCCCTCTTGAGATGTGTAGCTTCATGCTTTCCTGTCTAATGCTGAGAAGTGTGCAGGGTCTCTATCTTTGAGAAGCCCGCGTGCATTACTCTCTCCTCCCCCTTCCTAAAAACCTCCAAATAAAATCTGTTTTACTTAAAACCAAAACCTAAACAAACAAAAATCCCAAAGCTGTGCTGGGTTGCCTCTGCCATGGCTTACCTCAAGGGTCATGGGCACATTCTGTTTGCGAACGTTGTGGTTATGCTGGTCAGTGTTAAGCAAGATGACGGCATAGGCCAGGGCAAAGCAGGCATCGCTATTGGCAAATGGGGAGCCGTTACAATTCTGAAAAAGCAAAGACCCCACCTGAGTCAATGCCCTTTTCTGGCCAGTTAGACCCTTACTACCAATCCACTGATCAAGCTCGGACAGAGTGGAGATGCCAGCAACCAGGTAGCCAACCTCTTGCCAAGTCCTTAAGGGAAGACGGCTTCTCTAAGGAACACTCACTGAAGTGCCCCGTTGTTCTCAGCCTCCTTAGGAGGCAGCAAGGTCCTTTGGGGCCACAGAAGCCCTAAAATTAACCTGGGATGGTGAGAGCCCCGGCCACTCTACTCACCCTCCAATGCTCTGTGAACACTTCCAGCAGCCTCTGGATGACTGGTGCTTCCCCAGGTAAGCGAAAAGCTTCTAGGTAGAGGCGCAGGGCTTCATCCAACCGCAGGCCCTGAAAACTGAAGGTGCTGTGGAGGAGGAAGAACAAAGGTTGATGAAGATGTGTAAGCTGGACATGCTGAGCTATTTTCTTTTTTTTTTTTGCTTCTTGGGTCACACCCAGCGATGCACAGGGGTTACTCCTGGCTTTGCACTCAGGAATTACTCCTGGCAGTGCTCGGGACCCTATGCGATGCTGGGCATCGAACCCGGGTCAGCCGCGTGCAAGGCAAATGCCCTACCCGCTGTGCTACTGCTCCAGCCTATGCTGGGCTCTCTGTTAGTTACAGTGTCCCCGAGCTTTTCATGCTTAACACAGACTTTACATCTCCTTAGTACTTTCCCCTTTCTCTAAGTAAAAAAGTTTATTTGAGAAATAAGGGAATGAGAGACAGAGAGATAAGCGCTCAAGAGAGAACACAGACTTCTCCACAGTGGCAAGCACCTTCATACTCTTCACACTGGGGCATTCTGACTCAGCGTGCACCCTCAGCCCCTGGAATCTAGGATCCACTGAGCAGTGACTTCCTTACCTCACAAAGCTGTCCAACAGGTCAATGTTTTTACGATCACTCACAAACTCGCCAATCATTTTCTTGTCCAGCCGAGGGTTCTCTCGGAGCCACTGGGCTACCTCTGCATTGTCCATCGGGATGGCGAGCAGGCCTTTCTCCTGAAGAAACTGGATTCCTTTCCTTGGTTTCTGGTTGAACTGCTCTGTGCCAGTGATCAGTAGCTGGAGGAGAAACAGCAGGTTTCAGGTCAGAAACTTCCCTATCCATAAACCAAACAAAGCCAAGCTAGAATCCCTCACGGCCAATAGGTGGGCACTTAGGCTCCTAGGATGTTGTTCCTAACTCATCCCAGAACGAGAACTGGGTCATGCTGGCTTTAGCTTTTCCCAGTCTTCTTGACTAGTCTGAATTGGCTGAGGAGCTCCTTTTCATCCTCTTCTGGGTGCTCAAGATGCAATAGGACTTTCTCCAACAAGTTGAAAATTAGAAAAAAAAAAGTTGAAAAGAAATTAGCAAGATATTTTTCCCTTTTGTTCTATTTTACATCTTTGACATCTCTTTACAGCCAAGCCTAGCTTGGATTATCCTTCTTTCTTTGGTTTCCTAATTCAGTATCCCGAGGTTTGAAGGAAAAAGAACAAGATAACTCAACTCTCTGTCTACTCACAGCTCTGCAACCAAGAGCTCATATGAACCGGTTATTTAGGCTGAGAACAAGAGGAAGAAAGGGTTGAAGAGCAAAGGGTTGAAGATGTTCTCTGTTTAAGAAAGCCAGAAAGGGCCTAGAGATGTGACTCAAGTGATACAGCACATGCCTAGCATGTCTGAGGCCCTAAGTTCAATCTCCGGTACCACATGGACCCTGAGCATTGCTGGCGTTGAAACTAAACTTTCAGGCCTATATTACAGAACCGAGTACTGCCGGGAGAGACCCCGGGCTCCCAAAGTATGTCTGAGTGTGTCTCCTATTTAAGGGGCGGGGTTGGGGAAAGGCAAGCGAAGAAGCAGTTATTTAAGCTTTACCAGATAAAGTACCAGAAAAAGTGGCAGCTTCCTTTTACTGCACTCATCCCCCCTAGCCAGAGATGACAAATAACCGTCAGTGACTCACATGATACTCCTAGGGCTCTTGTCCCCACCAGACCTCTTGGTCTCAGTCAGGCAGTATCTCCCGAGAGCTATGCCTTACATGGCTTAGAAGCAGGAGACTGGAGGGTTGCTGAAGTCCCAGGAGGCCCGACTAGCCTTAGGAAGCTGCCCACTGAGGTGACAGTTTCTCCCTCTTTCTCTAGGACAGAGACGCTAGTAAGGACACCCAGATAGTGGTGGGCGGAAACTGAACTCTGGGGATATCTACATGTACCTTCTTTTTGTTTTTAATCTCAATCAGTTCCCGTGGATCTGGTAGGAGGCAGGAAAATCGAAGTGGCTTCCGGGTAAACTTTTTGTCAGCTAGGAACAGGAGGAAGAAAGGGAAAAAATCCGTAAGACCTCTTTTACCATGATGTGACTTTTGGAAGGTTGCTGATACACTGTCTAGCGAAGATGCCCCAGAAATTTCCTTGTTCTCATCAATCTTCCACTTCTCTTCCCATCAATCTTCTACTTCTTCTTTTGTGTATGTGTGTGTGTGTGTGTGTGTGTGTGTGTGTATGTGTTGTGTGTGTGTTTTGGGGCCATACTTGGTGATGCTCAGCAGTTACCCCTGGTTCTGCTCTCAGGAATTACTCCTGGCTGTACTCGAGGAACCACATGGGATACCGGGGATTGAACCTGTGTTGGCTGCATACAAGGCAAATGTCCTACCCACTGTACTATCTTTCCAGCCCCTCTGCCACTTCCTTAGAAGACCTAGGTTCCAGCGATCCAACTGGCCTCTTGCCTCCCTCTGAGTTCGAGGCACGGTGATCAGCCAGGGCTCTCTCAAGCACTGCCGTAGAGTATCAGTGTTGCCTTCCCCTCTGCTCTTCACCAAGCCCTCCAGTTGTTGGGACTATGGTCAAGAGGACCAAAAACCCACCTCCAGACTCTCCAGCTTCCTCCAGATCACTGCATCCTGGCTTCCCATGATCTGCTGGCTGCCACCCTCCACCTGGCAGATGCAGGCCTGGGGCGTCAGGTGCCATGCTCGCAGCTTTCCCATCACTGGCTATTCTCTCGGCTGGGAAAAGAAAAGAAGATAAGCACATGAAGACTTAAGAAGGTAAAGGAAGGCAAAGAGATTTAAGGAAGTAGAGCTATGGGAGAAGTCAAATCAAGCAGACCCACACGCTAGACCCAGGCTGCCAGCACTGGACAAACCCAAGCCCCAGCAAGGGTTTTTTGTCCAGTCAGTCAAATTAGAGTCTATAATGGAACAAAGCGATTACCCGTTTCCCCTCATCTTTTGAAACCTCAGTCAAGGAAGAAAGAGAAGATTAGAGTGGGAAGCAGACACTGTGGGTGGGTAAAAGCAGGGTATGGAGTTTTTAAGAAAAGAAGTCCTATACCCTTTATAAATATTTCTTTTGGGTCACACCCATAAGGGCTGATGGATCATGCAATGCCATGAAACAAATCCAGGCTTCTCCCATGCAAAGTCTGCTGAAGCTTCAGTTCTTTGAACTATTTCTCTAATCTAATCCCTGTTCTCTCCCCCCCCCCATAAAAATAATTCTATTAAAATAATTCTATAAAAAATTACACGAAGGAATAAAAAGGGAGTAATCTATGAGTTCTGCTAACCTCCCGCCTCGCCTATGATTCAAACCACCACAATTTGGAAACACAGAACTGGGAGTGTCCCGGAGAAAAGATGCAGAGCAAGAGAAAGGGGTAGAAAGGGTCAAGTATAGAGCTCTGGGACCCTCAAAGAAAGAAATGTCTCTCACAACTGCTGACTTCTCGGGAGCCTTCTACTGCATCATAGCTGGGTCTGGCTGACTCTTTCTTCTCCTGCTGGCTAAGGTTACTGAGGACTTTGGCCTGGCAATGGCCCTCAGTGCTATCAATCACCGTCAACAGAGCATCCAGGGATAGTAGGTGTGTTGTATAGAGCTGACCAGACACAGGGAAGGCATTCTGGAAAGTGAAAAGATCCAGGAGGTTAGAATATTTTATACTTTAAACTTTCTGAGTTTAAATTCTGAATTTTGTAACTTCACATTGGCCCAAGAAAATGTCTTCTTCCTATTTCCCTCTGTGATGCAGTATCCTCGCTATTGCTAGAGACTTCCTTAATAAAGTTTTTCTCTACAGGCAGTTGAGAACTTAGTACCTTGGACAGCAGCTTGGTAAGCTCTTCAAAGAGGTTGGAACAGTAGTAGTCACAATCATAATTGATGTAAAGCTCAGTGACAAAACTGGGAATATGCCAGAGCTGCACAATGGCCTCCAGCGCCATCTCCTTCATCTCATAAGGCATCTTGGGGTTTTCCACAGTGATGATCTCCATGAGTTTTTTGATGTACATCTGGCAATAAAATAGTAATTGTCATTTGGGTGAGGAAAGGACTCAAGAGTGTGTTATGACGTACTTAAGTTTGTATCCTCAGACAGTCAAGATTGATGGCAGAGGAACAGAGACAAGATGGCCAGATTCAGTAGAAACTTGATTTTTTTTTTTTTTTTTTTGCTTTTTGGGTCACACCCGGCGATGCTCAGGGGTTACTCCTGGCTCATGCACTCAGGAATCACTCCTGGCGGTGCTCGGGGGACCATATGGGATGCTGGGAGTCGAACCTGGGTCGGCCATGTTGGCTGCGTGCAAGACAAACGCCCTACCCGCTGTGCTATCGCTCCAGCCCCCAGAAACTTGATTTAAAGAAAGGAAGAGAACGTAGGGAAGCTGTGGTACAAGTTACTCATGAGATACCCTTAATTAGGGTGCCTGGGAAAGATGAAAAACCTTTTCTTATATATCTTTTTTTTTTTCGCTTTTTGGGTCACACGTGGTGGTGCACAGGGGTTACTCCTGACTCTGCACTCAGGAACTACTCCTGGTGGTGCTCAGGGGACCATTCGGGATGCTGGGTATCCAACTCGGGTCGGCAGCATGCAAGGCAAACAAACGCCCTACCCGCTGTGCTCCAGCCCCCTTTTCTTATATATCTTAACTAGGAGGATGAGTAAGCACTTTGCATTGGGTTTAAGACATGCAAGATGTTACACTAAAGGGGTTGAGAAGAGCAGAAAGTTTGAGAGGAGGATCTTCTGTATACCCTGTGCCCATTTCTGGGGTTATTCTTTTTTCTAATCTCACCTATCTACTTCCCTCCTATCCCTCTATAGCTTTATCAACAGCAAACAGCAAAATGAGACAGTAAAAATATTGAACAGGAAGCAGAAGTGCAGTCAAGACCCATGACTAAGATATACTAAAGGTATTCCTTCCCTTAAATCAATCCTCCTTTGGCCCCATGTTGGCACAGCAACCTTGATTCCATACTGCATGCTTGATCAAAAATAGATGGCCTGTCCCTCTTTGTCCTCTCTTAGTAATCTAATTGAATTCTATTTAGAGTTCTGTGTGTGTGTGTGTGTGTGTGTGTGTGTGTGTGTGTGTACACACACACATGGCTGAGGGTCCCTAGGGCTGGTTCTCAGCAGACTAGGTCAGATGGTTCAATGCCAGGGCTTTGTACTGTGGTGCTGACAGAGGGCAGTGGTGCTGGGGCCTATCAGGGCACTCTGGCAGTGCTCAGGGGCTTATGTAGCGCTGGGAGTTAAATTCAGAGACTCGGGTACGCAAGGCAAGTGCCCAACCTCTGAGCTTTCTTCTCAGCCCATCAAATTCCTTTTATGCAATTCAGTGGGAAAGTCGGCTTGGCCTGCTGAACAGAGACTAGCTCCTCCTCACGGTGAAATTAGTTGCCTCTCCTCCTACTTTGTGTTCTACCTTATAGACTGCCAGTTTTCCCTGGGTAACACTGGATTTCTCCATGTCACGGAATCAAGCCATGGAGGCGGTAAACACTCTCCTACAGAAACCCCCGCACCCCACCTCTGCAGCCCAGAAGAGCTGGCCCGGCTGAAGATGCCACATATTTCCCTTTTCCTTCCCACTTCTTTCAAGGTCAAGAAACTCACCTCCAACTGGAATTTGAGATGCTCCCTCATGCTCTCAAAGAGCAGGAAGCACACACGCAGGGAAGCAGCATAAAGATTCACTCGCTCCACGCTGAGAAGCTGGAGATCAGAGAGGAGAGGCCATTAGTTTTCTGACCCTGACTCAGTCCAGAGAAAAAGGAGGAGAGAACTGAGTGAGGCAACAACTCAAGTCCTCCAGTCTGAGGGACTCCAGTGAGCCATTCCTCTACATTCCTGTACTTCCCTTTGACTCTTTGTCCCTGAGGACTTCATCATCATCATCATCATCATCATCATCATCATCATCATCATCATCATCATCTTCTTCTTCTTTTTTTGGGGGGGTGGGTGGGTGGGGCTGGGAGATAAACCTGACAGTGCTCAAGAAACAGGGTAAGGCAAGCCCTTACCCCTGTACTATCTCTCCACCCTGCCCTGGGGACTACTGAATTGTGAATACTGATCATATTTAGGGGTCTTTTCCTGGGCCTTCTAATCTTCGAGAGAATCAGATATGCTTCCCAATGCTCCCCTGGCCCAGAGAACCTGAAAAATAGCACAGAGTCTCTCTGACAGTCCAGTCTTACCTCGAATAAATGGCGGCACATCTCATCCTTGACAAGGCCCAGGAGGGTTTGGCAGTGGGCTACAGGGGCTGACTCAAGAGCCACTGTCAGCAAATGCAGTCCCATGTGAATCATGACCTCTGAGTTGTGGCGGTCGTGTGGATTGGTGAGGGAGATGAGGAAGCGGAAGAGCTCTCGAATACAGGGAAGACCATAGGGGACCAAAGCTGTACCTGGGGAAGGTCAAGAGGGAAACGGTGATGTGAGAAACAGTTGGCTTGATAGCCTGGACTAGCTGCCCTTGCGATTCCAGGGGACTTTCTTCAAGAAAAGAAAATTATGGTTTTGCCTCACAAGCAACACTTAGGCCCCAGGGGCCACTCCTGGTGAAACTCGACCAATCAGATGGTTTGATACTCAGGTAAAAGATGTGCTATTACTTGGCCCTGCATTCCTAGGGACTACCAGGGTGACCAAAGTGGTGCATTGGGGCCAGCTTGATGGTGCCTGGGGGAATTCTAGGTCTATACCCAGTGGTGCATCGGGGGTGCATGTCATGCGACTGACAGAGTTCTGCACATATGAAGCTTGAATGCCCTGGACCCCTGTTCTATCTCCCCAGCCTGTGGTTATTGATTTTTTTTTTTTTTAGAAAAAAAAATTAGTCTTGGGACTGGAGTGATAGCACAGCGGGTAGGGCGTTTGCCTTGCATGCAGCCAACATGGCTGACCCAGGTTCGATTCCCAGCATCCCATATGGTCCCCCGAGCACCGCCAGGAGCAATTCCTGAGTGCGTGAGCCAGGAGTAAGCCCTGAGCATCGCCGGGTGTGACCCAAAAAGCAAAAACAACAACAACAACAACAAAAAAAAACCAAAAAAAAAAACAAAACACCCAAAAAATTAGTCTTATTTACTGGAGGAGGGAATCAGTATTAACCCTATCTTTCCATTAAAATCCCCAGCCTTCTCTTTTCCCTCTCACTTGCTATTGTGCATCAAATTCCCGCTCTGCACGTGAGGAAAGGCTTCATACACACCAATAGTCCTCTGACTTGAGGACTTGACTATATTTCCTGGCTAAAAAAAATGGCCTCGCACTTAAGACCAGCAGAACCTTGGGTCTCGGAGGGAAGTGGGAGATGAGTGGCCCAACCTGCCAGGAGTACCCACCTTCTTTCTGGGAGGACTGTGTGAAGCGAACGCCCCGAGGGTTGACGTAATCCATGTCATGGACAGAGGCAGAGTCGGAGTGGTCTGCCGGGGACGAGCACTCCTCTAACACCTCAGGGATGGATTCCACGGATGTTGACTGGGCCTGCTCCACATGTGTCCTTTCCTGCTATGACCAACAGCAGGCGACATAGGAAGAGGGATGATGCACAAGCAACTTGGAACAAGTTCTCAGAAACTGTCCTCCAGTGGCTCTAACGGTTGGCAATGCAGGGCCAGCTCAGTGGGCTCTGAATCAATGCCCTGAGATGGCCCTGGGCAGGAGTAGGATATGAAGGACTCGGAAAACATCTCTGGAGACATCACAGGCCTCGTTGACCTAGTGAACTAGAATGCTGGAGGCAGCAGAGGCTCCCACAGCCTGGGGATTCAGAACACTGCTTTCCAGGAAGAGCCTTAGCCAGCTCCCTCACCATGTATGCATACACTGCTAAGTCCCAGGAGCTCCTTCTCACAGTGAGTCATGCTGCGGGTTTTCTAGGTCGCATAGCTAATTCTGGGAATCAGGGATTAACTCCTTTATCCCAACCTTCATTTGTGCTAAGGAAGGCAGGGATAAAGGATCAAGTCAGTTGCCACAGTGGAAGATTCGAGAAGGGCCTTTAGGAATTAAAGCTGTACCTGCAGGTCAGGCTGCTCGGCAACCCCGAGCTCGCTGCTGCAAGGCTCCGCAGCTGAGCTGTGTCCTGGAGAGCCGGGCTGCTCCAGGTCAGTAAGGTCCTCCTTGGAGGTGGTCTGGGAGGAGAACTCTAGGCCACTGTCTGTACAGGGGCTGACCACTGCTGAGGCAGCTTCTGAACTTGCAGAAGAGACGGATGTGGGCACATCAATGAAGGGCATGCCACCTGCCAAAGAAAGTGAGGTTTTCAGACTGTTGAAACCATTCTTGTCATGGGCCAGGAAAGGGAGGGCTCTAGTGGCTAGGCTGTAGACTCTTCTCTGCAGACCCTGCCCTCTAAAGGAGTCAGGGTTCCTCTGCAAGGAGAAAACCCGAAAGCACTAGAGTTGCTTGCTGCTTCATTTGCTCTGACCTGGAATTTTCTCTTTTTGCTCTCAGCAGAAAGACCAAAGCCCCCCCAAAGGTGGGGTCTCAATGTCAAAGTACCTCCAAGAGGAAGGGCCATTTTTCTTTTTTTTTTTTAATTTTATTTTTTATTATTATTTTTTTTAATCATTTTTTTTATTAGTGAAACACCATGAAGTACACTTATAGACTTATAAATTTTTGTGCTTGGGTTTCAGTTATACAATGATCAAGTACCCATCCCTCCACCAGTGCCCATCCTCCCCCACCACGGGTCCTAGCATCCCTCCCACCCCCCATCCTCCCCCCCACCCCCCCGTCCCACCCTGCCGCTGTGGCAGGGCATTCCTCCCTGTTCTCTCTCTCTTCTTTTGGGTACTGTGTTTTGCCAGAGAGGCATTGAGTGGCAGTCATTTGCTCTGACCTGGAATTTTCTCTTTTTGCTCTCAGCAGAAAGACCAAAGCCCCCCCAAAGGTGGGGTCTCAATGTCAAAGTACCTCCAAGAGGAAGGGCCATTTTTCTTTTTTTTTTCTTTTTTTTAACTTTTTTTTTTGTAGGAGTACTGCTATTTATTCAGCCACTGATTAGCTGATTGAATTGTGCATGAACTCCACCTTACTTTTTTTTTCTTTTTCCATTTTTTATAATTTTATTTATTGAATCATCGTGAAAGCAGTTACAAAGCTTTTGGGTCTAAGTCTCAGTCATACAATGAAACACCCGTACCTTCACCAGTGCCCATTCTTCACCACCAAAAAATCCCAGTATACCCCCATCCCACACCCTCCCCCTGCCTGTGGGGCAGATGATTTCCACATTACTCTCTCTCTACTTTGATCACATTCACTATTTCGACACCAGACCCACCATTATTTAAGATTTTACCCCAACACTCAGATCTGCTGAAAAGGCAACAATAGACAATTTGTGTTCTATTGCTGGTTATGAATAACATATGATGTCGTGTGGCTGCAGTAGGGCCATGTGGTTTTGAAGTTCTGAAATTTTAACACTTAAATCTGGAGGGATTTCTGCCAAAAGTCACTGGGTTTAGAGATCTGCTCCTGAGTCTCTGGGATCATGGCCGTTGAGCAGTTTGATGAGGAGTCAAAGAGGCCATTCGTAGGTGATGACTTGGGGTCTCATTGGGGTGGGGAAGACAGGCCCGGCTCCACCTCCCCCCCCCCCCGCCCATCCCGTGAGACCCAACAAGTTTCATCACTGCGGGCCCAAGCCTGACAGTCCAATGGCCTCTGGAGGATGACAGGCACCAACTCGCCAAGAGGGAGCAGGCGGAGGGACAGCACCCATTCCCCTCTGGGGTGGCCCGGTGACAGTAACCTACTGCAGGGTCCGGACACATTTCTGCCAAAAGCCGCTGGGTTTCAAGATTTGTTTCTGAGTCTCTGGGATCAAGGCCGTTGAGCAGCTTGATGAGGAGCCAGAGAGGCCGCTTGTGGCGATGACTTGGGGTCTCATTAGGGTGGGGAGGACAGGCCCGGTTAAGGGCCATTTTTCTATTCCAATGAGAGACAAAGCTGTCCAGGTGACTTACCGGTGAGATTATTAGAAGGTGTGGTGTTTCCATTGGCGGGGGGCTGCTCTGAACCTGGTGTGCCTTTGGTCACATGGCGTGGGGGCCGCGGGGATCTCTTCTGTTTCTTCCACTTGGATGCATCGCTCATGCCCCCTGCTCTCATTTTCAGCTGAAAACATTACACGTCATTAGCACTGGTACAACCTGAGACTCTAGCCCTAGAAATCTCCCTTCTTTTAGTCCTACTAGTCCCTCGAAAATAACCTATCCCCCACATCTGTGCCAAAGGAACAATCTAGACCCATTGGAACATAGTTCTACTCCTTCTAAACTGGCTTCTAGGCTCACCACTTGGTAGGTCAGCCTGGTCACCTCTATATGGAAGGTGACATTCTCCTTTCAGGCCGGCCATTGACAGGACCAACTTTTATACCTAATTCTGCTTTCCTGAGGCCTGGGTGGTAATCCTGAGGCCTGCAGCTGTCACCCTCTGAGAGAAAGGATAAGGGCAGAGGATCCTTATCTGGACAGCCTCCTAGTCCTAGTTCTTACCCAATATGAAAACCCCCTCCTTTCCAGCCACTCAGAAGCTACTGCAGCTTGTGAAGAGCACGAGATCACAAACATCCCTTACTCTCTAGAATTTCTGAATCAAATCCAAGACTTATTCCTTAGTTAAACTGATTAAGGAATAATATTTCAGCTCATTTATGGAGTTAAGGAAGGAAGGTCACGTCATGCTGCTTTGCTGCTCCCAATTTTGGTCTATCAGTGGGCCCTAATGTCCTCAGTATTGATCTGTCTAGATGCTCCTCCCATTCCTCTATAGCTTCTGTTTAATCACACAAGGAAATATTTGTTGCTGTTCTAAAATAAGTCCTTTTTTTTTTGTTTGTCTGTATTTTTGCTTTTTGGGCCAGGTGATGCTCAGGGGTTACTCGTGGCTCTGCACTTAGGAATCATCCTGGCAGTGCTCAGGGGACCATCTGAGATGTCAGGAATCAAACCCGGGTCGGCAGTGGGCAAGACAAACGCCCTCCTCCTCACTGTATTATTGTTCTGACCCACTAAGATAAGTATACATTTTTCACGCCTTATGTTCATAGCTACTTTATTTAGGGCCATTTTTGTCTTACTAATCCTGATGCATTCTCAGAAGAGTTTGAACCCAATCCCTCTAGAGTCATCCTAAACTGATGGGTCCACTTCCGGATTGGACAATGCCACATATCTTCCAGTGATTTTTAAAAGAACCCTAAAGAGAGGCTGGAGTGATAGCACAGCAGATAAGGCAAGAGCAGAAAAAAACTTTCCTCCCTGCCTCTTTCTAAAAGCAGAATATACTCAGATTATCACTGGCCTGTTCAAGTCCTGCTGATATTTGGGGGATAAAGTCCCTTCCTCAAGTTCCCCCAATTCCTTTAGAATTTGGGTAACCTCTGATCACGTTGCTTGAAACAGGTAATTCTTCCTTCTCTACTCACAGCTCCATCCCTGAGAGAGGTCCAAGAGAGCTGAGCTGGTCCCTCCAGCCCTTAGTAACAGAGCAACAGCCTCTCCATGACACTTTCCATCTCCAAATGCCTAAAGTGGAGCTTCACATGCCCTGAGTACTGTGGCTAAGGAGGAACCACGATGTTTTCTCTAGGAACCACTGAAGCATGTTTGGCTCAAGTTCAAAGTTAAAAAAAAATGTGGTAAGAATAAGCCAAACATGCAGCTAGTTAAGAAGTCCAAGAGACCCATGAGCAAAAATAAGAACCTTCTATCTTTGTCACTGAGCTCCATTAAGTACAAACATTTGGACACACCTGGGAGTTATCTCTTCTCTTTCTGAAACACCCTCCCACTTCAGGGAGCAGAATCAATCTTTCCAAATGTTTTCCTTCTCTGTCCTCTGCAAAGCTAGCCCCAACCTCTGCAATCATTTCAGGGATCTCTGCCTCCTGGTTGGAGTAGGGACCAAGAGTCTGCCAATTCTTACAATTCTTACACATGTCTCAGCCCTTAAAAGGCTTAAACAGGGGTTGGGGAGATAGTGCAGCGGGTGGGGTGCTTTCCTTGGCAGCTCTATGATCCCCCGAGGCTGCCAGGAGTGATCCCTGAGCACTGAGCGATGTGGCCTAAACAAACAAACAAAATTATACAGACTTCCTACTTAAGGGTACCCCATGTCCCACTTCCCCACTGTTCCTCAAATAAAGTTTCTACAGGAGGAATAAGCATAAATGGTTATGTCCTCAGGCCTAAGGGCGAGAGGGAGCAGTAGGTTTTCATGGACTCATACACCATACTTTCCATAAAACTCTACATTTCAAACAAAAAGTATTAGGAAAGGGTAGGTCCTAGACTAAAAACCATGACAAAATGCTGGGTTATCCACTAAATAAAGCTTCAGCTTTGAGGCAGGCAAGCACGAATAAAATCTGAGGCATTATAAGCCTATGAACTATCTAGCTGGGCACGTAAGATATGAACAGACTAATTCTCTTATCTTTAATAACCTGGATGTCCACAACCATGCCTCCAGCATGTACTTCCTATGATGATCTAGGCAGACTATACCTCCGTCTCTTGCTCTTCTTTCTAAGGCAGGATTATGGGAATCTTTACCTTGGATCCCTCCCTTGTGCCCATATACAACTTGATATTTAAAGGACAGAGGGTGTCTTGCAGATTTCAAAATCCTCCCAGTGTCCTGGACTATTCTGGAATCTGGCTCCTTCCCAACCATCTGGATCCTCTGTGCTTCTTGGAATGACCTCTTTAATGGGAACCAAGAGAAAGAAAAAAAGACCCCGACTAGATGGATCAGCCTTACCCTCAGACCCAGCCTGGTTTCCCAAACAGAGTGGAGACTATGCTTAGAATTCCCTGTGCCAGCTCTGACCCGGGGAGAGGGGGAAGAGGGAATGGGGGCTGCCTGGAAGTCCCTTATGGTTCCTTTGGAAATGGCAGATACTAAACCTCCCCACAAGATGTCAGTACGACTCAGGCTCTCAATCTAGTTTCACTACATAATATGCCACCAGTTTAAGGCTTCCTTCTGCCTCCAGCCAGCTGGATGCCCTAGAATGCCCAGCACCGCAAAGCTAACAACGCATGCCACTGTTCCAAAGTGGAGCTGTGTTATGTGTTACTAGGCAGGGGTAAGTCATGCTCTCCACAATGGAAACAGGACCCAGCTGTTACATATATATAAACAACAACAACAACAACAACACTTAAGTAAATTAAAAGGGGGAAAAGAGAGGGAGAGGGAGAGAGACCTTGAGGTTCTTAAAGAGTAGTACCCTCTCTAACTGGTTCAGGGCTTTGGTCTGCTCCCCACTACTTAGCTCCAGTTTGTTGAGGAGACATGGAGAAATCTGTGAAAGACAGGCAAATGAATGATTTACACAGAGTGAAATAAACTCACACAACGCCAACAGGGCACAGGGCAGGACTGGGAATGGATGATGGGGGGAAGGGAAGGTCAGGTGCATGCACCAAACAGCCAAGGGACATCTCCATGGACAGAACCTCTCAGGGCTACCAGCAGAATCCTCAGCATAGGCCTGCGAAGTCCAGGGTTTCTGTTCAACATGAGTCATTCTCCCAACCACTATTCTTTCAGTAATTTGAAAACCTGATCTGAGGTCAGATTTATTTTTGTTTGTTTCACCTCTGGTTTTGGGTCATACCCAGTGGTGCTCAAGGCTCATTCCTGGCTCTGTGCTCAGGGATCACTCCTGGTGGAGCTGGGGGACTATATGGGGTGTCAGAGATCAAACCCAGGCTGGCTGTGTGCAAGGCAAGAGCTCTACCCACTGTTCTATTGCTCCAGCCCGATTTGTCTCTTCAGACACCAACCCAAGCATGAACCCAGTTTAATCCAGCCTACAGTAGGTTTTGGGGCACAGTCTCTCTTGGCCTTGAACCTGCAGACAAGGTTGGTCCCTGAAGAGAATGGAAGGACTTGTTCCTTTATCAATATATAATTTTAGCCCTGATGGACCTCATCCAGTTTCCATGAAGGACTAATTTTACTCTTATGTGATAGGTCAACAAAGATAGGCCAGAAAGGAAAGGTTGGGGAAGGAGAGATATCTGGGAAAGAACGAATTTCTCACTAAAGAACTGATTAGCTATGTCTAGGTTCCAAGCAGACCTGTCCTGGCAAAAGCATGTTTTTCCTAAGGAAGGGTATTCAGGAAAATCCGCGTAACACTGAAGTTGGGAGAGTAAGATTTGGATGAGAGACAGCAGGCTGTACCTTCTTCATGTTGGTCCCCACATAGTTCTTGGGCTCTTCCTTAAACTGAGGCAACCTATAAAACAGACAATCTCATGTCACTAGGGATAGTAACAAATATCTCCCTTTGAGCCAGCAGATGTGCTATCAACCAAAGATGCTCTAGGGCAGAGCAAGCCTAATATCGTAGGAAAACCAGGAAGAGAAGTCAGCTAATTTAACCCTTTTGACAGCTTTAACAAAAAGTAACAGGAATAAGACGCCAGGGGCATTTTTTCAAAAATAAGGCTATCATCAGGGCAAGTTGCCCTGTTAGTATGGAAGCTCTTCATACTTTTTTTTTGCTGGGGACTGGATCCAGGACTTCATTTCTCTACTGCTAGTAGAACTAGTACAAGTTCTCTACCGCTGAGTTAGAGTCCCAGCCCTAACTCTTTTCATCCTGAAACTGACCGCTTCTTGCTTGTATTCACTTGGCAAGAATTGTTGAAAGCCAAGTGATAGGAAGAGTGCAGTCTTTCAAAATCCTGGGAGACTGGGCATAGTGTGAAAGTAAAAGTTAAAAAAATTCGGAAACAGTGAATTTGAGCATGAGGATTAAGAAATGTTGCAGTAAGGTCCAGGGGCAGATCTAGTCTACAGATGAAGAGGATTATTTATAAGCCTGAAAAAGCGGGAAAAAAATACAAGGAGAATAATAATAATTATTATTGTTATTTCGGTGGGAGGGTTGGGGGCTTGGGAGCCACACCTGGCAATATTCAGGGCTTATTCCTGGCTCTGCATTCAGGAATCACTCCTAGCACTGCTCAGGGGGCCACACGGGACGCTGAAGATTAAACACAGGTTGGTGGCATACAAGGCAAGCATCCTACCCGCTGTACTACACTCCGGCCCCAGAAAGCTGTTTCTTCAACAGACTTACTTTTTTTCAGAGAAATTTTAACTTCACGGTAAAACTGAGCAGAAGGTGCATTGATTTCTCACAGAACATAGGCCTGCATATACGCAGAGCCTATTCCATCACCAATATCCCCTGGGGGGATCTTAAAGCTCTCACTGTCTTCCCTCTTCTTTACATTAATACTACTGAAAGGACGATGTTTTGCCTCCTCCCTCCCCGCCCCCCCCAATCGAGGTCTTTGACAAGGGTAAATAATAAAAGATTGGGAGGGGTGTGGCTTCAGCAGTAAGTCTTGGTTTGCCTGAGACTGGGGGTTGATGTGGCTCCCACACTTTCAGCGCTAAAATTGGTACAGTCCAGGTAAAACATCACTATCACCAACCCTCGCCTGGATGGTTCCTCACAGAACGCAGGTTGCGCCTTGGGGGCTCAGCAACCTGTTCCTGGCTCCCCTGTGCTTGACTTCCTCTCTGGGTTCCCTCTCCCAGCTGCTACCTGTACAGAAACAGACACAAGTCTGGGAAGCAAAACAAGGTCTGTCAGCCCATATCAAATAACCCTTTGCCTTCCCCCGCCCCTCCGGCCCCCAAGGCCAAGCCAGCTGCCTTCTCCTTCTCCCTAGCTTGGTTACCCTGCGCCCAGAGAACTACCCCCAGCCATAATCCCAGTGGCCTCCGATGTGGCTGTGGGGTTGGCCAGGTCCCTGAAGTGGCTGTGTGGAAGCAGGCAAGCTCAAGAGGCCTGGGCAGCAGGGCTGAAGCAAACAGCAGCAGGTTTACCTTGTGAAGAGCAGCTGCACCATGTCCACGAGAGTGTGCTCTGCGGATTTTCTCAATAACTCTGCACAGGCAAAAACAAATAACACAGGTGTCATTACTTGCCGCGCTATTATCAGGAGGCTTCTCAGAGCAGACTCCCCTCCAAACCTTGTTTACCAAGGATTATGCCAAACTTATTAAAACCAGCTCCAGCTCAGCCTGGCAGACGTAACTTTACTGGTCCACTAGATGGCACTACTGAGTCAGAGAAAAAGGGGGTGCAATGATGTGCTGGGCGGGTTTGCAAACTGGTGTTAATTTCAGAAACCGTCCCCCCCTCCCCTCCCAGAGAGATTTGGTGCCTGGGCTGAGTCAGTCTGGGATTTATCCCAACACCTCCTGCTCTGGCACAACAGGTTAAGTCTTTATTCCAGCAGCACAACAATGAGTCAAAATACCAAGGCGTCTACTTCCCCATGGCGCCACAGAGGAAATATGATGGAGAAGCCCTGAGTTTTCTTTCTGGGCTTCAGAAATAGCACTCTTTACTCAGTCTGGCTCCCCAAATGGTGAAAGGCCCCAAATTAATCACCCACCACTGAGCCTCATTTCAAAGCAGATCCGGAAGCAGGACTGCATGATCTCACACACAGATTCATTGGTTAGATGCGCACCCACGGGGGTCAGCAACAAAGTTCGTAGCACCTATCAGGAAAAAAAAGAGATTACTGGGCTAAACACGGCAGGATGGGTGCAAAGGGGACCACCTTCTTCTCTCTCCTGCTGGAGGAGAGAGGTCTCCTGTTCTCTGAGGACCCAGGTTTCTGAATGGGGGCACTCCTGAGTGGATGTGAAAGCGTAGCAAGACCTCTCCCCAGTGTGGTGGGGGGATCGGATCTCGGAGGAGTTTGTCTTGGATCCGTGTCTCTACTTTGTACAACCCTAAGTAGTTTAGAGCTCAGTCCTTGCCCATAAGCCCAACAGATGGACAGCACAGATTCAGTCTGCTAGAGAGACACATGTATCAAGGGTTTCTGGTATTTGATATCAATTTATTTAGAGCTTTTAATTATTTTTCATAAAAAATAAAAGCTTTTACTTTGGGTATCTGAGAAGCTTGTTTGGAAACAATGTAGCTCCCTAAGCCCCAGTGGAGTCAAAACATAGCTTTACCCTGCGGCCGACTTGGGTAAGTGGAGCTGGTGGCACCGGCCCCTGGCCATTAGCCTAATTGCTCTTCCCCTCCATTTACCTGAAGGATTTTCATCAGGACAACCTCATCGCTGGCAGGATCTGTGCCTACAAAACGGGCATGGGTGACAGCATCTGCCATGTTCTCCATCCCCTCTGCTGTGCCTTCATGAGTGGGATCTGCTCCAGCAAAAAAGGGAGACTAAATGATGTGGAAAAGAGAGAAAAGGCAAGACATCCTGTCTAGAGATTGCTCTGCTAAAACTATGCTCTCCTGTTCATCAATTCCCTAACTTTGACTCCTTGAATTATCTGAGAATTTGTTACTCTTACAGCTTGGCTTTAACGGGCATCTCAGCACAAACTCTACTTGTGTAAAATAGTGACTCTCAAAGTCAAGCAGATATGAAAATCACCCAGAGCTTGTTAAAAAATACAAAACAGCTGTAGCCACTGTCAGACTTCTTAGTAGGTCTAGAGTGGGGCATGCAGATTGCATTTTGGGGGGGCGAGCATACCCACTGGTGCTCAGGGCTTACAGGATTGCTCCATTGGGGGAAATCTCATGGGGTACTGGGGATTGAACGTAGGCTGGCCTTGTGCAAGGCAAGTACCTTACTTGCTGCAGCAAGCACTGTCTCTCTTGTCCCCAATTATTTGCATTCCTAACAGGATTCCGGTGAAGTTACTGATGCTGGTCAGGGAACCACACTTTGGAATCACTGGAGTAGAGCTACTCATGTCACAGTGACGGAGCAGGGAATACGTTTCTGTAGGGTGCCAGAGAGAGAGAGTAAAGCAGGCAGGTTGTTGCCTTGCACACGACCGACCTAGGTTCGATCCCCGGCACCCCATAGGGTCCTTTGAGCACCACCAGGAAAGATCTGAGTTCAGAGTCAGGAGTAAGCCCTGAGTACTGCTGGGTGTGACCAAAAAACAAGTGTGAGTTCAGGCAGAGTTCTTGGCCCAAATAAGGTCAGAGCTTCAAACGATAAGAGCCTGCATCCATTCTCTTTAATACTCTTATGTCCATTCTCTTTCTGGTTGATTTTAGAGTCTGTATGTTTTGGTGTATCTGAAGTAGAGGAGTGGGGGTACGGAACAGAAAGGTCCCGCTGCCAGTACTCATTTCTGGGTGCCCCATTACAGCAAATCAGAGAACTCTTTCTACTTCGCTTTCATTCTTATTTAAAATAATGATACAGAACAAGAGTGCTTTCAACCAGCTTAACTAAAGAGGCATTAGGAGGGGTGGGAGTAAAAGCATGGCAGGTAAGGGTAGGGGTGCTTGCTTTTCACGATCGAGGCTCAATCTCCTGCAACGCATATGGTCCCCCAAGCTGCATCAGGAGCAATTCCTGAGTGCAGAGCCAGGAATAACCTCTGAGCATTGCCAGGTTTGCTGCCCCCACCCCCACCCACCAACTCCCCAATAAAAACAAGCAAGCAAATAAAAAAGAGTTATCAGGAGAGAAAGAGATGTGAACAATGCTGGAGGTTGTCTAACGGGGCAGTAAAATGAGGGAGTATTTCACCCAAGAAAAAGAGAGAGGGGAGAAGCTAGATGTTGGATAGCCAGCACTAGGCTGGAATATAATAATACAAATGCTACCATAGGAAGGAAAATGCTGATTCATGTGGTAAATGCCACAAGCAAAATAAGTAGGTTCCATCAAGGTCTACAAAGGTCCTGGACCTCTGTTTTGAGAGTCTCTAGAATGTTCTTAAAAGGGGAGCAATAACTAGGATAAAAGGCAGGTACGTGGGGCCAAGAGAGATAGTTCAAAGATATGTCAAAGAGCTGAGCAGTTGAGATCTTTAACACTGCATGGTCTCCCAAGCACTGCTAGATGTGGCCCCCAAACCAAAAAAAAGGAAGGGTCATAATAATGTCTTTAAAACAAATTTTTTAGCCACACCCATTGGTGCTCAGGGATCACTCCTAGCGGACTTGGGGGACTATATGCAGTGCTTGGGATCAAACCAGGGTCAGGCACAGGCAAGGTAAGCACCCTTCCCACCGTACTATCACTCTGGTCCCAGATAACGTCTTTTTGCCCTAGTTAAGTGGCGGGAATGAGAAGAAAGTAATTTTCTCTTTTCTATCACTTAAACTTAGCAGATTTCCTGGCCTAAAAGGCATAGGAGATAACTGGGAAACTGGAACCTTTCTCTTTTTTGTAGTGTCGGGCTGCAAGGTAAGTGCTCTGCCTGTGAAGTAACTCCTCCAGCCTGAAACCAGAACATTTCTCTTGCAACAACGAGCCAGAAGGCTTTCTTTGTCAAGTGGTTTTCATTTGTTTTCTTTCTCCTCTATTCTGGTTAGTTTCTGACATCTAGAAAGGTCTTTTCTCTGACTATTCAGCATGAGGACCGGCTACTTAGAAGATCATGGAGAAGTTGAGGAGAGGAGATAGCTCAAAGGGCTGGAGTGTCCGCTTTGCCTATGGAGCCCCGAGTTTGATCCTCAGCATTGCCTGGTCCCCTGAGCACCATCAGGGAGTAATCTCTCAGCACAGCCAGGTGTGGCCCCAAAACAAAAGGGATCATGCAGCAGAAAGCCAATTTCCTGATGATAATATACTGAAGGGAATGACCCTGCTCCTTTTGGGGGGTGGGGAAGCACATGCCCAAGGGGGCTTAGATGTCGCTCCTGGTAGTGCTGCGGAGACCTTGCGGTGTCAGGGATTGAAGCAGTGTGCAAAGCATGAGCTCTGTCCATACAGCTCCCTCTGGCCTCCAGCTGCTTCTGTCTTCTGAACTCCCCGTCTTTCTCACCAAAACAGAAACTCCTACACTGTCTCTCAGCCTTGCCTGCTAGTCCTTACTCTGACTTTCAGGGTCCCTTTTCTGGCACAGGACATCCAGATCTTTTTTGATTTTCTGGAAGCTCAGTGAATAGCAATCTTGCTCCCATATCAAAAACTTTCCTTCCTTTAGTAATCTCCCCTGTAAAAGATAGTTTAAGCTCTCGGATCTTTTTGCTGGTTCTTATCATCTGAGTTTGAATAAAGTACCATATTTAATTTTCTAAAAGGCAGACAGAAGTGATTGGTTTCTAAGACCACAGGTCGGGCCTGCCAGCAAACAGGGCAATCAGATGCACAAATCTTCAGTGTGGCAGCTGTGTGAGGCCAAACAAGAAACCAAGGGTCATATGATAGAGGAGCTGGGGGTGGCTTACTCTAGAATGCTATCCGAAACAAAAGGCGGCTGGACTTGGGCTCACACAGTGGCGCCCTTCACTCAGAATTTCCTCCTTTGCTGGCCACTCTGCAGGGCAGACTGCAGGGAAGCGTGCCAGCCTCATCTTCTTTAACTTCTAACTTTCGCGTATGCTTCCTGCTCCTTTTCTCATGCCCACGGCAATCACCACCTCCAGCATTCTCTTTTCCCACCACAGGAAACTCCAACGACCAGCTGGGCTGAAAGTCTCCAATGACCAGCTAGTGTGCCAAGTTCAGGAAGGGGAGAAAGGAACTCTGACAGAGAGCAGAGGGAACAGAGGGCAGCTGGAGAGGCCGTGGAGAGAGACAACCTGCAGGTGGTGCTCAGGACCAAGCCTGATCTTTATTTAGGAAAAGTCTGAAGCTAGGAGTAGGGTGGCCCGAGGGGCTGCTGCACCTACCCATAACTAGCTGGCACCCAGGATCATGAAAGCTTCAGTTGTTATGCAATAACTTTCTAGAACAGACTGAATTTTCTTTTCTTCTTCTTCTTTTTTTTTTGTTTTTGGGCCACACTCAGTGGTGCTCAGAGATCATTCTTGTATCACACCCGGTGTTGCACAGGGGTTACTCCTGGCTCATGCACCCAGAAATTGCTTCTGGCAGTGCTGGGGGACCATGTGGGATGCTGGGAATGGAAGACAAACGCCCTACCCGCTGTGCTATCACTCCCGCCCTTCAGCAATCCCTCTTGACTTTAACTGAAGGCCACTTTCCTTTCAGGCTAGCTAAGGCCTGAGGAGCTGCTGCTTTTCCTGTCTCCCTACTTAGAAACAAAGACAGCTGCCTGTCTTCTGTATTCCTGACCTGGCACATGAGTGAGCAATGTGGGACGGGGGAAAAAGAAATTCAGGATCCTGAAAGACCAACTTAAAAAAATCACACACACACACACCATACACACACACACACACACACACACATACACCATACACACACATATCTCAGGTATATCAGCGGCTGGAGAGATACAGAAGATAAGGTGCTTGTCTTGCAAGCAGCTAACCTGGGTTAGATCCCTCGCGCTGCATACGCTCCCCTGGGTACAGTCAGGAGTAAGCCCTAAGCACAGTCAGGTTTGGCTCAAAACCCAAATATATAATAAATTAATTCATTTATAAACAACAGACTAGCGAAAACATTTGGGATAAACTGAAAGAAAAATACGCAATACAATGACAGACAATATGTTAATAGCCCCACTACACAAAGTGCTCCTACAAATTGATAAGAAAAACAAATATTCTCAATAAAAAATTGGTCAAGGAGATAAAATTTAAGTGTTCGACCTCAAGGAAATAAAAACCACAAAATGCAAAATTATCACAAATAAAGAATGCTAACACTAGTGATACTGACAGGATGGGAGAATGGAAAGTCTCCCACATTAGCTGTTGGAATTGCAAGTGCTGCTTCCCGTCAGGCAGGCCCTCACTGCGGTTATCGCCCAACTCAAAGCACCGCTTTTTTATTTCCAAAGTACTGTTACCTCTTGGGGAAACAAGGAGGCAGTACCGATGAAAGTTTAATATGCACATGCCCTTTAGTCCAAAAATTTCAAGTACAAGAATTTGTTATATACAAGGGAACTTACTAAGAACACATAAACAGTGATGCATATTTCAGCATGACATAATGAATCAAAGTAGGAATCAGCCTAAACTTTTACTTTTCAATAAAAAAGGGGGGCAAAGAGTAAGCTGGACAACTAGTTCTGTCATGTATATCAAAGTTAATACAATTAAGTGAAAATATACAACACATAATTATATTTAAATTTTTAAAAGATGGCCACAGTGCTACAGTGCACTTTATATAAAAAATACTTTCTGTACATATATACAAGTATACATATATATAAGTATACTTATATACATGTAAACAAAAGTGCAGAAAGATCCAAACTTGCTTGTTTTTATTGTTCTTACAGCGATGGGGATTAAACCCAAGGTCTCACATATTCTAGGCAAATGCTCTATCAGTGAGCTGCATCTGTGGACCTTCAGATCTGCTCCTTAACATTATGTGAAAAGGAGGAGGGGCCAGTGTGATAGTACAATGAGTACTACTAACCTTGTTGACCTTGCATGAGGTCAACCTGGGTCTGATCCACAGCATTCCATTTGGTCCCCAAACACCGCCAGGAGTAATTTCTGAATGCAGAACCAGGAGTAACCCCTGAGCACTGTCGGGTACGGCCCAAAAAACAAAACCAAACAAAAAAGAAAAAAAAAAGGAGCAGATGCTTTGAGAGAAACAGAAGACACTAATAATTTTCTTCTCTCTTTTTTTGGGGGGGGGGAGGGAAGGGGTCAGACCTGGCGATGCTCATGCTCAGGGGTACACCTGGCTCTGTGCTCAAAAATTATTCCTATTAATGCTCAGGGGACCATAAGGGATGCTGAGGATTTAACCCAAGTCTGCTACATGCAAGGCAAGTGCCTTACTTGCCGTACTACCTCTGTGGCCCCTAATTTTCTTTAAGACACCTCTTGTTTCTCCTCCTTATAATAAGCCCTATATTTGAAAAATAACTTAAGAAATGAAACAAACCAGAGCCAGAGTGATAACACAGAGGGCAGGGCATTTATTTGCCTTGCACGTAGCCCTGGGTTCAATCCCCAGCATCCCATATGGTCCCCCAGGCACTGCTAGGACTAATTCCTGAGCACAACCCCTGAGTATTGCCAGGTATGACCCAAAAAGCAAAAAAAAAAAAAAAAAAAATTAAAAGAGTAGAAAATAAAAAAGAAACAAACCAAATCAAACCTCCAAAACACTCTTCAAAGCACAGGAAAGAAACCTCCCTACCCTCCTTCTCTACTCTGTATAACCTTCGTCAATTCGCAAGATGAGTAATCAATACAATCCTATTTCTCTTCTTCAAGGAAACAGATGACTAGGAAAAACTTTTCAGCATTCAGCAAAAACTTTAGCTCACTGTCTAAAGACCTAAGAGACGTGAAATGGAAGTATTGTGGTCATTATTATGAGACATAAACTCTTACCTATGAGTGCGTAGGACAGGAACTTATTGATAGAGGTGAGTGCCAGTCCAGTGATAGGGCCAGTGGTATCTTCAGAGCGAATCACTTCCAGAAAGGGACGAAGGAACACAATGGGCTCAATTTCTGAGAGTACTGCAAGGAAAAACAAAAACAAAAAATAAAACAGAAATAAAGTAATGCCATCTAAAAAACAAAACTGAACCTAGTAAAAGTCCCTTCTTTTGTCTGCTATGAGGTTAGAGATCTTAGTTGCTGGGTCAATCTTCCTCTCTCTGGATTGTCATGAATCAAATCCCCGATACAATCATTACCTGTAAAACTTTTGGTATAGTCCTGAAATTCTGAGAGAGGTTAAAAAATTATCATGCTTAAAATATATATAAAACTATATATAAGATAATCTTATTATATATAAATTATATATAAAATAGTTAAGATTGTAAAATCTACATTAAATATATTTTACGACTAAAAACAATGAAATATGATTATCGCTGAGTTAATTTCCTATGTCTACTTCACCACCGTCCTTCAGTTAATACTTGTGAAATCTTAGTTCAGTACAGCAAATGTGGCTAAAGGGATCCCAGCGTAGGCTGCTGTCATTAGGCCTTTAAGTTTTTGTCTTTTTTGTTGTTATTGTTATTTTTGTTTTTTAGGTTTTGGGGCCACACCTGGTGATGCTCAGGGGTTACTTCTGGCTCTGCACTCAGGATCATTTCTGGTGGGGATCAGGGGACCATATGGGTGCCAGGGGATAAACCCAGGTCGGCCACATGCAAGGCAAGCACTCTACTCACTGTAATGTTACTCCAGCCCCTAGTCTTTGTCTTATGGTCAAGGTGTTGCCTCTCAAGAGATAAAAAATGTAGAACATCTTGAGAAGGTCATAATTTATAGTCCCTTGAAATCTTGAAATTAATGGTACTTTGCTGAAAAATGAATATAAACAAAAGTGTGCACAGCCTCCTATTCATGGAAGAGTCTATCTTTTTCTCTTTTTCTTTCTTTTGGGAGGGCCACACCTGCTGATACTCAGGGGTTACTCCTGGCTCTAAATTCAGGAATCACTGCTGGAGTGCTGGGATGGTTGTGCACAAGGCAAGCACCTTAACTGGACATACTATCTCTATGGCCCCAGTACTTTGCAATCTTAAAAGGTCCTAATCACTTTTCAGTTTCTTTCTGTCTACTCCTGCAAACAAAGGGCTAAATGCCCATTTACAATCCTTATTTTACAAAAAAAAAAGTGAAGCTCAGATATAATTTGCCCTAAATTACACACACACACACACACACACACACACACACACACACACACACTCTCACACTCACACACACACACACACACACCTCCAAAAACTGTAAATGAAACCCATTTTATCTTTTATACCTAATTACTCGCACATCCTCCTGAATTTAGAAGGTTTCATTTCAGGTCAAAGAAGCAATCTTACACTGGATTTGCGTCATACCTTACTCTGCTGGGGATTTAATTTGTTTTCTATATGATGCTGTGCTTTCATCTTTGGGTGACCAGATCCCTAAGAGGCATCCTTTATAGGACAGAAAGATTTAGAGACATAATAAAGCTGCCAACCTTAAGAGACAAAAAGAAACTGGATATCCAAAGCACCTTTATTTTCATGCAAATACAGGGAGCTTCTCACTCAAATTCCTATCACCCCTTTCTAGGTAAACATTCCCTGGGACGGCTGCAACTCAGATTAATGCTTTAATTAATTGGCAGATTGGTTAGCATTTTCCAGAGCTTGTCTGTACAGTGATCACATCAGCTGTGTAAAACCTGCTTCTCATCCCCCATTACCCCCACCTGCAGATGAATAATTTTGGGGGAGGGTGAAACAATCTAGAGAAAAACCTTTGTGTAAGGGTTAAAAAGTAGGGCATAAAAATATTTGGGATGATTAAAATACAGAAAATGTTTTAAAAAGTACATTAGGGGGTATGGTGTCGCCAGCAGGTCAACCTGTACGTGAGGTGAGTGCATCAGCAGCCTGACGGCGCCTTCAGACTTCCAGATACCCCCAAATTGCTGCTGTGCCTTTGGCCAGACCCCAAAAACTTGGGGCAAAGTTTACCAAGAAATTAAATGGTCAAAAGTTAGGTATGTGGGAGACACACCCCCAAACCACCTCCGGCTCATCTATATAATTGGAGGCATGGCCTCTCTGGTTCCTGATTGAACTGCTTAACAGCCATGATTCCAGACACTCAGAAACAAATCTCAAAACCCAAAGGTTTTTGGCAGAAAAGTGTCCAGTTCCTGCAGTAAGTTATAGGCGCTGGGCCACCCCAGGTGGGAATAGGTTTCGTACCTTGGCCTGTTCCCCCTGGCAGCCCGTGGCCGCCATCCTCCAGAGGCCACTGGACAGTCAGGTTTGGGCCCGCAGTGACGAGACACACATGGCTTCACGGGATGGGGGTGGAGCCGGTCCTGTCCTCCCCACCCCAATGAGACCCCAAGTCATCGCCCATGAATGGCCTCTCTGGCTCCTGATCAAGCTGCTTAACGGCCATGATCTCAGAGACTCAGAAACAAATCTTGAAACCCAGCGGCTTTTGGCAGAAATGCGTGTGGACCACGCAGTAGGTTACTTTCGCCGGGCCACCCCAGGGGCGAAAGGGTGCTGTCCCTCCACCTACTCCCCCTTGGCGGCTCAGTGGCTGCCATCCTCCAGAGGCCATTGGACAGTCAGGTTTGGGCCCGCAGTGACGAGACACGCGGGGCCTCACAGGATGGGTGTGGAGTCGGCCCTTTCCTCCCCACCCCAACGAGATTCCGAGCTGCCGCCAATGAACAGCCTCTCTGGCTCCTGATCAAGCCATTTAATGGCCATGATCCCACAGACTCAGAAACAAATCTCAAAACCCAAAGGCTTTTGGCAGAAATGTGTCCAGTCCCTGCAGTAGGTTACCGGCACTGGGCCACTCCAGGCGGGAATAGGTTTCGTGCCTTGGCCTATTCCCCCTGGCGACCCGGTGGCAGCCATCCTCCAGAGGCCACTTGTCAGTCAGGTTTGGGCCCGCAGTGACGAGACATATGGGGACTCACGGGATGGGGGTGGAGCCGGCCCTTTCTTCCCCACCCCAACGAGATCCTGAGTTGCTACCCACCAACGGCCTCTTTGGCTATTGATCAAGCTGCTTAATGGCCATGATCCCAGAGACTCAGAAACAAATCTTGAAACTCAACGACTTTTGGCAGAAATGCGTCCGGACTGTGCAGTAGATTACTGTCATCAGGCCACCCCAGGGGCGAAAGGGTGCTGTCCCTCCACCTGCTCCCCCTTGGTGACTCAGTGGCTGCCATTCTCCAGAGGCCATTGGACAGTCAGGTTCGGGACCACAGTGACGAGACATGTAGGGCCTCACGGGATGGGGTGGAGCTGGCCCTTTCATCCCCACACCAATGAGACCCTGAGTTGCCACCCACGAACGGCCTCTCTGGCTCCTGATTAAGCTGCTTAACGGCCATGATCCAAGAGGTAAAGGTAAAGGTAAAGGCCCTCCCGTTGATCGTCGATTTGCTCGAGCGGGCCCAGTAACGTCTCCATTGGAGACTTTGTTGTTACTGTGTCTGGCATATCGAATACTCTCGGTAGCTTGCCGGGCTCTCCGAGAGGGGCGGAGGAATCGAACTCGGGTCGGCCATGTTGGCCGCTTGTAAGGCGAACGCCCTACCCGCTGTGCTATCGCTCCAGCTTGGTTAGTACTTGGATGATCCAAGAGATTCAGGAGCAAATCTCGGAACTCAGCAGGTTTTGGCAGAAATCCTTCCAGATTTAATTGTTAAAACTTCGAAATTTCAAAATCACGCGGCCACTACTGCAGCCATGCAACATGGTATGTTATTCATAACCAGCAATAGAAAAGACATAGTCTACTGTTGCCTTTTCAGCAGATCTGAGTGTTGGGGTAAAATCCCAAATAACAATGGTGGGTCTGGTGTCAAAATATTGAATGCAATCAAAGTAGAGAGAGAGTAAGGTGGAAATCATCTGCCCCACAGGTAGGGTGAGGGTATGGGATGGGGGTATCCTGGGGTTTTTGGTGATGGAGAATGGGCACAGGTGAAGGTACAGGTGTTTCATTGTATTACCAAGACTTAAACCGAAAGCTTTGTAACTGCTCTCACCGTGATCTAATAAATAAAATTATATATAAAAAAAAGTAAGGTGGACTTCATGCCCAATTCAATCAGCTAATCAGTGGCTGAAAAAATAGCAGTACTCCTATATAAAAAAAAGAACATTTAAAATTAAGAGTTACTTGGTCTTGCTGATTTAAGAACACAAATTACATACAATTTGGTCTTGTTAATATACATAAGATGAGAAAGACAAGATAAAAAAATATTTAAATATGACTTAAGGATTGGGACAGTAAATATTATTTTTTCATGAGGGACCACACCTAGAGGTGCTCAGAGTTCACTCCTGGTGGGCTTGGAGTACCATATGGGGTGCTGAGGATTGAACCCAGGTAGGTGCATGCAAGGAAAGCGCCTCACCTGCTGTACTATCTCTTTGGCCCCAAATGTCTTTAAATAAGGGCCAGAGATATAGTACAATGGGTACGCCTGCCTTGCACACAGCCAACCTGGGTTCAATCCCTGGTGCCACATATGGTCCTCCGAGCCCCACCAAGTATGATCCCTGAGAACAGAATCAGGAGTAAGCACTAAGCACCACCAGGAAAGGCCCAAACATCTAAACAAAACAAAAATAAAAATAAACAATTTTACTTCACTATTTTGTCTCCTCTGGAAATTCTTTTTTGCGAGGGAAGTGATGTTCCAGGGAAATCTGGGCAAAATTAGAACTAAATTTCCTTTTTCTTCAAAGAGTAATTCCACACTCCAGCCTGGAGGCTATGACTCCCTAAGAACGCAAATGGTGGGGAACACAGCAGACCAAGTCACTTTCAGATGCAGCCTGACAGCTGCCTTTTGTGGCTGCTGGGCCATTAGCGTCTGTCAGGTAATGCTCAAGGCAGACTATGTGGGTCTTCCCAGTGGTGGACCGAAGGGCGACCAGGTGGGTGGAGCGGAGTGTGGAAGCATTCTTTTCCCGAGGCTGCTTCCCTCCCTCCCCACTTTGCTCAAGTGTCCTACATAAGTTCTATGAATTTTAACACATAAACATCTCTGAAATTACTCTAGCAATTAGGATACAGAACAGCTTCATTACCCCCAAAAAGTACTTGTTATCCCTTGGTAATTGCACCCGAGCCCCACTTCTAACCCTACCAAACACTGATCACCATCACAGTCTTATCAAGCAAATCATATAAACTAAGTATATATAACCATATGTATATTCATATAAACATATAAATAAATTGTGTGCAACCTTCTGAGACAGGCGTCCACTCAGAGTCCCAGCCTTGAGATTCCTCTAAATGGCCGCACAGATCAATAGTTTATTCCCGTTTCCCTGCTGAGAGGTATCGCAATGCATGTGTGGATCATAGTTTGTTTGTCCATTCCCTAGTTGTAAGACATCTGACTCTCCAGTTTGGGGCAATTAAAAATAGAGTTGCTATAAACATTTGTGTACAGGCTTTTGGAATGGCTCTGGTGGGGGAGGGTGAGTCCAGAATGAGAGGCTTAGGAGTGGGAAGTGTGCATTGCACCGCGCAGAGCTTCACCAGGTCCCACACTGAAGCCTGCAGGCTCTGAATATGGCCTTCCTATAGCTCACAGGCCAGGTCACTGGACATGAGATCATTGGTTTCACTCCTAGCAACAGCCATCTAATACCTGTCATATTCATCTGTCAAATTAGATAATTGGAATCTATGACTGCTAAAATATAAACATGTTAGCACTTCCAATGTGTATGTAAAACTTTATGGAAACTTCATGATGGAACTCTTCCTGGATCTTACCGAGAGAACCCACCAAGAACCTTCATTATCACCCTCACTCCTGTGTCCTTCCCAAAGAAAGAGAACCATGGTGTAAAATGAAGGTTTCCAACCACCAGATCACGGAGTGATGCTGGTCCACTGGTGCAGAAAAGTTGAGAACCACATTCTATCCTGTTGGTTATAACCGTCCCTTTGTGGACCAGTATGCAGGACAAGTGCTGGTCTGCAGATATAAAAGACTGCAGAATGCTGGAATATAGAATTCACTTTCTGAGGAGAATTTGGCCTAGTAAAATTCGAGTATTGCTCTCTAAATTCAACTGATAATGGCCAGGAGTGTCAGCGTCTAATAGGAGCAGTAATTATAACTTTCTCTGCTGGTGAGGGTCTTATCAGGGGAGGCTATGCCCCTATTGTAACACCACCGTAAGGACATTTTTTTTTGGGGGGGGGCCCACATTTGGTGATGCTTAGGTTACTCCTGGTTCTGTATAACTCAGGACTTACTCCTGGCAGGATGTGAGGGTGATGTGGCTGTTCTGGCTGGCTAGGTGGATATTCCCTTCCTCCCTCACTGCTCCATGTGCATCCCTTCTGAAGCTGAGCGCTTTGTCAAACAGAGATGGACATTTTTCAGTTGAGGGTATACAGAGTAGTTGTACTCCCCTGCTAGAGCCTCAAACAAGCTCTCAAGGAATTACTCCTGGTAGTGCTCAGGGATATAGTATGCCAGGAATTAAACCGAGGTCTGCTGTGTGCAAGGCAAATGCCCTACCCATTGCACTATCACTCCGGCCACCATAAGGACAATTCTGAGTAGAGGTTATCTCTTTCAATTATAAGTTTTAGAACTTAAAATTTCAGGGCTGGAGCTGTACAGTAGATAGGAAGCATGCCTTGAATGGGGCCAACTCTGGCTTGACCTCAGGTACCCCATATGGTCTCCTGATCCTGCTAGGAGTGTTCCCTGAATGCAGAGTCAGGAGTAACTACTGGACACTGATAGGTGTGGCCCCAAACAAAAGACAAAACCAAACAAAAACCTTAGAATTTCAGGCTGGAGAGATAGTAGAGAGGGTTAGGCACTTGCCTTGTACACAGCCAACTGGGTTTGATCTCTGGTACCATATATGACCCCTTGTGCCCTGCCAGGAGTGATCTGTGAATAATCTTTGAGCACTGCCAGGAGTAAGCCCTGAGCACAGTGGGATGTACCCCCCAAAACCAAAACAAACAAATAACCCCCCCTAAAATTTCAATTAATAATCATGGTAGGGCTGGAGTGATAGCACAGCGGGCAGGGCGTTTGTTTGCCTTGCACGCAACCAACATGGCCGACCCGAGTTCAATTCCTCCACCCCTCTCGGAGAGCCTGGAAGGCTACTGAGAGTATCTCGCCCACACGGCAAAGCCTGGCAAGCTATCCATGACGTATTCAATATGCCAAACACAGTAACAACACGTTTCATGATGGAGATGTTACTGGGCCCGCTCGAGCAAATCGATGAACAATGGGAGGACCGTGACCATGACCGTCAATCATGGTAAGCTGTTCAGATAGTCTTCTAAAGTAGAACTTTGTGATGAAGGGCCAATTCTTTGTTTGTTTGTTTGTTTGTTCGTTTGTGGTCTAGGGTGCTACTCCTAGATAGGTGCTCTGGGGCTGCTCCTGTTTTTGTCTGAAGGACCACATGGTATGGTGGATCAAATCCTGGTCCACCGCATGCAAAGTATGCAATCCAGCCTGTTTAGCCATGATTCTGGCCTCAATTCTTTCTTTTTTCTTTGTGTCATCTGCTGCAGACACCTAGTTTTACATACTATATTATTAGAGAATGAAATTAAGGGTCTAGGAATATAACTTGGGACACACTTTGCATTCATGAGGCTGTGGATTTGATCCCTAACACATACCGAAAGAAAGGAGGAGGGAAGGAAGGATAAAGGGGAGAATAAAGAGAGGGACAGAAAGTAAAAAAGAGAGGAAGAGAGAGAGAAGGAAAGAGAGAGAAAGAAGAGAGAGAGAAAGAGAGGAAGAAAGGAAGGGAAGAAGGAAAAAAAAACCCTAAAAATAGACCAAATAATTACTTTGTACTCTTGGTTTGGGGGCCAAGAGTAACTGGTGGCACTCAGGCATTGTTACTCTCAATGGTGTTGCAGGGAGCACAGGGTGGGTGGGGAGGAACAACCATATGGTGCTGGGGATCAAACTTGGTACTTTCACATACAAAGAATGAGCTCTAGTCCTCTAGTCAACTCCCCCAGCCTCCATTAAAAAAATCAGACTCAATATATCTAAGTACTCAGCTCATGGAGGATCCTGATGTACTGAGTTTGAATGCCCTGTTTGGTTAGGGCTTCGATGACCAGTTCAGTCTCAGCAGAATCAAAGGCCTTCTTTAAATTGAGGAATGCTAGACAGAGAAGCATTTTGAACTACCGAGAAACCTCAATAAGCTTGGTTACCATGTGGATATGGTTGATCGTGCTGAATCCTTTTCAGAACCCGGCTTGGTTGCATGGTTTTCCTTCATCAAGTGTTCTGCCAATCCTATTCAGGATGACTCAAGTGAACAGCTTGTAGAAAAGAAACTCTCGAGCTCATTCACCAATGTGGCTTGGCGCGAGCCTCAGGCAACCACAAGCTAACGTCCAAGCTCTCAAAGCAGTGCAGAGAAGACATAAGGGAAGACCTTAAAGAGAGAGGAGCAGCAGTGCTGGCAGATGCAGCAGAAACCGGGAAAAGTATTCACAATGCCCGCCTGCCCTTCGCCAACTACAAGACCAAGATGACTGCCCTCCAACATCCTGATGGATCTATCACATCTACCAGAAGGACAATGGAGAAGATTATCCATGACTTCTACTCGGATCTCTTTGATAGCCATGTCCACCTGCCCACATACCAAATTCCGCAGGATGGATATGTCGTTCTGAAATCCAACACACCATTTCATTGGTAAAGAAGAGAACAGCACCCGGCCCAGACAAGGTCAGACCCAAACACCTGAAGAATCTGCCGTCAATACTCATCAATACACTGGCTTGGCTCTTCACATGCTACCTGTCTGAATGCAAGGTTTTGTCCCAAAGAAAAACCAGCAGGATCGTTCTACTGTACAAGAAGAGAGACATCCACGACATTGGCAGCTATCGCCCGATCAGCCTGTTGTCCGTCGTCTACAAGCTGTTCACTCATCATATTCAAGTTATATGCTGAGTACTTACATCTATTTTTATTAAAAAATTTAAATTTCTAAATGCTTTTCATTAGAGTCTATATAACTATTTACTATGCAGTCATTTAGGGACCTAAAGTGGTTTATGATTTATACTTTAAATCATTTTTTTAAAATCTCTAATCTTCAACCAGTCATTCCAGAAAATTCCCCAAATACTGGGATATTATAGTTAAAACACGTATTAAAAATCATTTACCAATGAGGTGATTCAAACTTAGGGCAATGGATTTCCAAGTATAAGGTCTGCACTTGATCCCTGGAAACACACAGGCACCCAGCAGCATGCTGGGTGGGAGTAACCTCTAAATACTGTTAGATGGGGCCCCAAAACAAAACACAAACAAAAAATATTTAGGGAGGTTAAGTAATCTGTACAATGCCACAAAGTCAGTGAGTGAAGGAACTAGGGCTAGACATTGTAAAAAAGAGGCATTAGTACTTTCAATACATGGTTTTGAGTAGAGCTCAAAGCCCAGTCCCGCAACTTAACAGCTTCTTCTTCTGTTCTGTTTTATGGCCATCAGTGGTGCTCAGGGCTTATTCCTGACTCTGTGCTCAGGATGACTCTTAGAGGGGCTTGGGGTCCTGGGGATCAAACCTGGTTGGTTGTGTGCAAGGCAAGTGCCTTATCTGCTGTACTATCTCTCCTGCCCCCAACTTGACAGCTTTGTTAAGACACTTACCTTTTTTAAGACTGTAATTTATCTGTTATAAGATGAGTATCAGAAAAATAAATTACAGGGGCTGAAGCAATAGTACAGGGGGTAGACCTTACACATGGCTGACCCGAGTTTGATTTCTGGCATCCCATCTGAGCCCTGCCAGGAGTAATTCCTGAGTACAGAGCCAAGGCCTAACCCCTGAGCACTGCAGGGTATGGATCCAAAACAAAACAAAGCATAAAAATAAAAATAAATTACAGACTCCAGGGATGACTGGGTGACAAAAGCACTTGCCTCAAAAGTCTGAAGCCCAGTTTAACCTCCAGTACTGCCCACACACACTGAGCATGGTCCTAGGAGTTCTGCTGCTTGGGACCCCCAGTGCCGCAACAGAAAAACACGCAACCCTCAGTGCACATGTGTGCAAACAGCACAACAAAAGTATGCAATTCCAGATGAGCACCACAACCACGACTAAGATGCAACCCTTAATCTTAGCAACAACAAAGAGATGGGAAAATTCAAAATGAATTATACCAGTTAGCATTTATTAAGCATACATTGTGTGCCTGGCACCATCTCCAAACATTAATTAAAAATAATTTCCAAAATTTGTCTTTAATGCATGTATATATAAAGTACAATGCATGAATGAAGTAAATGTGCAATTAAAAAAAAAAAGGTTATTCTAGTTTTTTGTTCACTTTTGTTTGGGGGCCATACCCAGCTATGCTTAGGGCTTACTCCTAGCTCTGTACTCAGGAATCACTCCTGGAGTGGGTTGGGGGGCAATACGGGGTGACAGGTATCAGACCTGGGTCAAACGTGTAGAAGGCAAGTGCCCTACCCACTGTACTATTTCTCTGGCCCCCAAGTTATTCTACTTTTTAAGTTGCAGGGTTTCAGTTCAGTGTTGTTCTTAATAATGTAAATTGTAAGTTCAGTTTGTTTATAAAGATTTAAGTAAACGGAGGCCAGAAAGTATGGGGCAAGTGATCTTGCATACAGGTGATCCTGGTTTGATCCCTGGAACTGCCTATGGTTCCCCAGGCACTGCCAGAAATAACCCTGAGTTGTTGTTTTTTTTTTTTTTTGCTTTTTGGGTCACACCCGGCAATGCACAGGGGTTACTCCTGGCTCTGCACTCAGGAATCACCCCTGGCGGTGCTCAGGGGACCATATGGGATGCTGGGAATCGAACCCGGGTCGGCTGCATGCAAGGCAAAAGCCCTACCCGCTGTGCTATTGCTCCAGCCCCAATAACCCTGAGGTGGGACTGGAGCAATAGTACAGCTGGCAGGGCATTTGCCTTGCACATGGCTGACCGGGATTCAGGTCGTGGCATCCCATATGGTCCCCCGAGCACCACTCGGAGTGATTCCTGAATGCAGAGCCAGGACTAACCCCTAACCCAAAAAGCCAAGGGAGGAAAAAAAGAGCCAGGGTGACCCAAAAAGTCAAGAAAAAAAAAATCACCCTGAGCACACCACCAGGAATGAGCTCTGCCAGATGTGGCCCATATCCTTTCCCCCCCACCAAAAAGTTTAAAATATTAGCGGGTAGGGCATTTGCCTTGCATGCGGCTACCCAGGTTCGATTCCTCTGTCCCTCTCGGAGAGCCCGGCAAGCTACCGAGAGTATCCCGCGTGAACGGCAGAGCCTGGCAAGCTCCCCATGGTGTATTCGATATGCCAAAAACAGTAACAACAAGTTTCACAATGGAGACATTACTGGTGCCCGCTTAAGCAAACCGATGAACAACAGGAGGACAGCGCTACAGTGCAGTGCTAAATATAAAAAATTTAAAGGTAAGTCTTTCTACCTTTGATTCCTAAATCTTTTTTGCTTTTGTTTTTGGGTCACCACTTGGATGTGCTCAGGGATCATTCCTGGCAGTGCCTGGTTACTATCTGTGGTGCTGAGGATCAAATCCACCTTGTCATACAAGGTAAGAGCCCTACCCACTGTACTAGCTCCCTAAATCTTAACAGGGATAAAGGAAAGGGTAAATACCAAGATATGTGGTTGTTGTTTTTTATTTATGGTATAATTTTAATTTCGGAGGGCTTTGGCTTTCTCCAAGGAATATATAGTTATCAGAGGAGAGACTAGGTTTCTGGGCTGGAAAGAAAGCCCAATAGGCTGAAGCACAAGCTTTGCACGCAAGGGGCCCGGATTCAATCCCCACCACCACATGGTCCCCAGAGCACGGCTAGGAGACACCTTCCCGTACTGTACCAAGCCGGGGAACACCACCAGGTATGGTTACCCCCCAAAAGAAAAGAACAGTTTTCTTCTCCTTTCTTCTTTTTTCTTCTGGTTTTTGGCCCACAACCAGCAGAATTTAGGTCTTCCTCCTGTTGACACACCTGCTGTACTACCTCTCTGGCCCCTAAGCTTCCTTTTCTAAAAACGATTGATTATTCAACTTCCTTTCATAAGAAACAGATAACAATAATATCAGTTACCATTTATTGCCTTGCACGCAGCTGATCGATTCCTCCATCCCTCTCGGAGAGCCTGGCAAGCTCCCCATGGTGTATTCGATATGCCAAAAACAGTAACAACAAGTTTCACAATGGAGACGTTACTGGTGCCCGCTCAAGCAAATCGATGAACAAAGGAAGGACAGTGCTATGGTACTACCATTTATTACCTTGTGCTATGCTATATACTAAGTATATTAAATATTTTTCTCTTCATAATTAGCCCTACTTTGAGAATAAAATGAGACTTAGAATAAGTAGATCTACTCACCACCTAAGATTATATACAACTAGCAAGTGATGGAAGTAATAATCAAATCTGGTTCATTTTACTCTAAAATTTGTGCTACTAAGCTAACCAACTCTACTTCTTCCTGTCTTCCTGCAGAAACCAGTCAGAAAGTTTCTAGTGAGGCATGAGTGATAGTACAATGAGTAGGATGCTTGCCTTGCATGCAGCCAATCTAGGTTTGATCCCTGGCACCTCTTTATGGTTCCCTGAGACCTGTCAGTAGTGATCCCTGAGTGCAGAGCCAGGAGTAAGCCCTCAGCACCGCTGGATGTGAGCCAAAAACAACATAAGTTTCTGGTCTTCTACCTCCTGGTTTGGTCTGAATAGGGACTGAGATTCGATTGTCTAGATCTTCCTCAGAAGAGTGAGAAGAGCTAAGTCCTCAAGGGTAGGGTGCCATGCTGCTACTCATGAGGAGTAAGCAGGCTGAGTAATTTCACAACCAAGGAGACATTTGACACTCCCACCAACCAGCCAAAATTCCCATCCTGGAAGGCTATCAACCTCAAGGCACAAACAGTCCAGTAAACAGAGTGCAGCTCAGGTAGAGGGGTTCCCTGAAGGTGACCTATTCATGTTGAACGATAGGAAAAAAATTAAAGGAATGGGCACAAGGAAGAGGGGAAATTCAACTTTCCATCAGAGAAAGAAAACCTGGGAACCTTAAGGATGAGGTCATGTTTCTAAAATCAAAACTACGTTCAACTTTATGGCTAATAAGTACAAAATAAGAAAAATTTCAACAAGAATCATTTAACTTTTTTTCTGGAAGACCTCATAGGCCACTTCAATCTAAAAAAAAAAGACCCAAGATGTCTTCTTTATTTTCATTTTTTGCGGGGCCACACCTTGATTATTAATTGAATGTGGGTCAGCTGCATGCAAGGCAAATGCCTTACCCACTGTACTCTCTCCTTGCCCAAAAGTGAGATGTCTTTGTGGCATTCTGCTTATACTCTGCTCAACAACAGCAAACTTGGCCCTGGAGAGATAGTATAGTAGGAAGTGCACTTCCTTTGTACCTGGCTAACTGGGTTTGATCCCCAGTACCACAAAGGGTCCCCTGAGAACCACCAGAAGTGAGCTCTGAACACAGAGCCAGGATAAGCCCTAATCACCACTGGGTGTGTCCCAAAACAAAACCAAAACAGTAAATAAGAAGTTCCCTATATTACAACATCATCAAGATGTCTAACTTTGGCCCAATGTCAGTTTGTGAATCTGTAGAAGTCCTTCAATTCTCCTGTCTTCTCAGATGATGAGATGATTCATTCCATGTCAGGGATGAATCCTGACACGATTTTCTCTTTTCACAGCTGAGCTGCCACCTGCTTTGATGATCTAAGTTAAAGGCCTCAACATGTGGCATGAAGCACTACCCAGACAAAAGAGAGTACTCCCTTCTTACTCTACAGGGAAGCAGGCACCATCCTCCCAGGAGGCTTGTGTTCTCCAGTCCACAGAAGCCTTTTCTCATTTGACCAACATTGGGCTGGCACATTCCTGAGCCAAAATGCACACATAAGCGGCTTTCCCTGGTAGCAAAGCTCTTTACTCCTGAATGACTCTTATTAGGGGCAGTTGGGCATTCTCAATTGGATTACGCTGACAAGGAAAAAGGTCTGTGATATATTATTTCAACACCATTTCGCTTCAGAAATGCCTGTTTCGACCCTTTTGCCCTCAGAACCTACTTTACCCTTTCTGCTTTCTAAAGGGTTACCAGCCTATCCCCACCCTAGTTTTTCATTCCATAAATATTGGCTCATGTTCCTGGAGACAGGATATCATCATTAATAAGGTGGTTCATGTATAACAGATTAATAATAATTAAGAGCATGATTAAAGGGAAACAGAGGTTTTGTTAATTACCACTCTTGACATTTCTGTATCCACAGACATGGAACAAAATTATTCTTAATGGTTATTTGACTTTGCCTACATATTCCATCTTAGGAGAAAGTGTTATGTCCTCATATTCTGGTTATGTTATACCCAGGAACGTTTCTCGTAAAGGTTAAAGTAGGCTTCAGAATGATGTATAAACGGAGTTTCTAAGAAAATTAAGTTCAGTGGGAAGGAGCTATGCTTTTTTTGGTTCAAAATAGTAGTTTCAGAGTCCAGTGGGTAAGGCACTTGACTTGCAAGCAGCTGACCCAGGATCTATTGCTAGCACTACATATGGACCCATGAGTACTTCTAGAGGTGACCCCTGGGCAGTCATAGGAATAAGCCCTTAGTACCACTGGGTGTGACTCAAACACTCCTCCCCCCAAATTTTTCAAATCAACAAAATTAAAAACTCTTTGGGGAATATTCACTTTCAAACCAATCTATCCCTCAAATAAAAGCCACAAGAGAGCTTTGTTTATTTTTTATTAATAAAAAAAAACCCAAACCAAGCTCCCTCCCTCTGCTCCCACTACCTCCCTCTCTCTCTCTCCACACACACACACACACACACACACACACACACACACATACACACACACACACACACACACACACGCACACAAACCCTAAACATATCCTCGGGTTTAACTCAATCTGCAACTCCATTGATTAGAGATCACAATTTTAGGGCCAGAGCAAGGCCAGTATAGCCTTGAACATGGCCAACTTGGGTTTGATTCTTAAAACCACATATGGTCACCGGAGCCCTGCCAAGAGTGATCCCTGAGCACAGAGCCAAGAGTAACCCTGAGAACCATCAGGTATGGCCCAAAAACTAAGAAAAAATAAAAGAAATCATAATTTCATATAGAAGAAAACATAGGGAATACATTCTAGGACCACAACATCAGGACTCGCTCTAATAGCAAATGAAACAAAAGCAAAAGTAGGGCTAGAGATAGTAGAGAAAGCATTTGCCTAGCAGTGGTGGGTCCCTGTTCCATCCCAAAGCTTCCTGGTCCTTTGAGCATTGCCAGGGTGTCTCTGGAGGGATCCCTGGGTCTTCTGAGCACCACTTGGAAACCCCCACAGAGGAATAAACAAATACATCAAATTAAAAAACTACACAGTGAAAGAATCTACCACAGAAACAAAATGGCAGCCTAATAATTGGGATAAATCATTTTCTCATCATCATATTTCTCATCATCATATTAACAAGGGGTTAAATAGTCAATAGACATAGAGAATTCATAAACTCCACAATAAAAAATAAGCAACTCAACTAAAAAAAAACAAAACCAAACAAACAAACAAACAAACAAAAACAAGGGCAAAAGAGCAAAAGACTTACACATTCTCCCAAAGAAGATATACTGATGTTTCACAAATACATAAAAAATGCCCAGTATTGGGGTTTGAGAGACAGCACAGGGGCAACGTACTAGCCTCCATACAGCCAGATCCAGTTTGATCCCTGGTACCATATATGGTCCCCGGAGCACTGCCAGATGTGATTCCTGAATAAACGAACTACGGTCTCCTAAACACTGCATGTTCTGCTCAAATACCACCGACCCAAAGTTAAAACATGGCTAGATAATCATCAACAGGAAATTAGATAAAGCTGTGGCGTATATGCTGAATGGAATATTCTGTCATCACAAAAGAGCTCAGGGGTCTGAGAGATAGTACAGTGGGCAGGATGCTTACCTTGCAAGCAGTAGACCAGGGTTTAATCCCCAGCACCATTTATCATCCCCAGGAGGGATCCCAGAGCACAGCCAGATATGGGCCAAAACCTCCTCTCCTCCCCTCCCCACCCTCCCTTCTCCTCTCCTCTTCCTTCCTTCCTTCCTTCCTTTCTTTCCTCCTTTCAGTCTTTCTTTTGGGTCCTATCCAGTGGCAATTTGCTTCAGACATCAGCAATAGCTAAACAGATTAAGAAGCGTAATTATTTATACACAGATTATTCATTTTGTCTCCCTATAACTCTAAGAAATAATGTAACTGTTCCATTTTACAGATAAGAAAAATCAAAGCTCTAAGAGATTAAGTGACTTGGCCCACTTGAGCCCAAGAGACATAGTGTACTGGGTAAGGCACTTTTCTTGCATGCAGCTAACCGAGATTCACTCTCAGCATCCCATATGGTCCCCCAGCACTGCCAGGAGTGGTTCCTGACAGCAGAGCCAAGAGTAATCCCTAAGTATCACCAGGTGTGGCACAAACAAACAAATAAAAAGTGACTTTCCCAGTTAACAGAAAGACATAGAATTTAAGCCTAGCCTGTGCTGGCTCCAAAGTATATGCTATTAAACTGTGCTTCATGTTCTTAAGTATTATGCCATACTGTCAGGACAGGTTTCCTACTATATTTACTCAATGTCTTGGATGGCAACTTACAATTTTACATTCAACTATCCTAGAAGTTAAGTTTCTTCTGCACCATTCTTCTTGCTATCAACAACTAAACACTTCGTTCTTGATGTTACAGCCATACAATATAAGCATCAGGTTTGTCCAGGTTCCCTTCTAATCCAAGAGAAAGAATGAGGCCCTTTAATAAGGCTAGCAGGGCTAAATAAAGCCCACAGGGATTGGCTCAAACCTATCACAGAGGCTCGAGGACAGACTGATCCATCTGTCTTACTGAGAGTACAAGTTTGATGAGTATTGACTCTGAACACTAGTTCTCTTTCTGTTAGAGGAAATTGGCACATATTGAAAGGAAAGCAATTAGATGATAACATACAGGCAAACCTGTGGACCTTTATTCTATCGCATTCTGCATGCACTGTGCAAGACCAGGACCAAACTCACACAGGCAATTTGAAAGCCCAGGAGAAATTAAAAACTTTTGTTGCTCTACTTTAAAATAGAAGAATTTGCCCCAGCTTTATGCAGACATTATACTTCAAGTAACTTTTTCAATACAAATTCCTCTTGTAGTCTGGTTTTTAAAAAAAGTGCTATTTAGCAGCGAGAAGAAATGACAAGCAAAGGTTTATCATAAATATCAATCTTGTCAAGTCTCCTCTAAAGGGAACTAAAAGCAAAACTTTTTAAATAAAATAAAAAGACAAGTGGGTTATGCACTTATCTTGCACGTGGCCAACCTGATTTTAGTCCCCAGCACCACATACGGTCCCCTGAGCCGCACCAGGAGTGATTCCTGAATGCAGAGCCCAAAGTAAGTCCTGAGCATTTCCAGGTGTGGCTCCCTCCCCTGTGCCACCCTAAAAAGAACTTTTTTGTCCTTTTTGTCTGTAATCTTTTTTTCTTTTTGGGTCACACCCAGTGTTGCTCAGGGGCTACTCCTGGCTCTGCACTCAGGAATATCATATGGGATGCCGGGGATCGAACCCGGGTTGGCCGCATGCAAGAAAAATGCCCTACCCGCTGTACTATTACTTCAGCCTTATTCATAATTTTGAATTAACAGTAGAAAAGTCTATATAGATGATGGGAAAGACTCAGTGTCAACAGCCAAATCTCTAGGAGAAGGATCAGAAGCCACAGAGTATCAACTATAGGACCAGTAAGCAAACCTTTCCCTATCATCTAAATCTACTTATTCACCTTTCTCCAACAGCTGAGATGGGCTCTAGATAGCAGTATATCATGAGTTCTTAGTGTCACTATGACTGAGATATCTTATTTTGCAGTAGCCACTTTTGTGCGAATAGCTCAAGAATGTTATAATTAAGGGGTCATTTCCCTGAGCGTGTGAGGTCCTGATTTGATTCTTGGTACTGGAACTAAAAAGCAGGGGACAGTTCCTATTTTACTGACTGGAATATCAAAGGCATGAAACTTCCAGGGCCCGAGATATATTACTGGTGATAAGGTGCTTACCTTGCATTCAGTTGACCTCCATTTGATCCTTGGCACTGCATGGTCCCCTGAGGACTGCTAGGAGCAATGCCTGAACTCAGTCAAGTGTGACCCAATGCCCCCACCCCCACTCTATGCCTAAAATGTAAATTTCATCCACTAGGACAAGTACTGTAACTCCTTGCCACTACTACCTCTAAAGATTTGTAAATTAAATAGTGAACAAATATGGCTTGTGAGAGCTATAGTGCTCAGAGAGGTCAAATTTGCCCAGAGAACCTTCAAGATGCCTAAGTGTGAAAGAGCAATCCTGAAGGAGTTGGGAAACAACTTCAAAAAACATGTGAAGGAATACAGGCTCAGTAAACACCTGTTTGCCCAATATCTGTTTGTCTGTTCTTCTCTCTCTCTCTATCCCAAGTACATACAATACAAAAGCTGCATTATTCCAATAAAGATGCATTTCAACCCAGAGCACACAGTTAATTTTTTTATAATCCACAGAATTCCTTGTAATAAATGATCACTTTATAATGAAACAGTTTATGCTCAATCAAATTCCAGATAATGTGTTTCATTAAACGATACTAAAAAGGGGCAGGAAAGATATTACAGTGGGTAGGGCACTTGCCTCACACGTAGTCAACCCAGGTTCAATTCCTGCTCCCCATATGATTCCCTGAGCCTTGCCAAGAGTGATCTCTGAGCACAGAGCCAGTAGTAAGCCCTGAGCAACAGTGGGTGTGATCCAGAAACAGAATAACAACAACAACAACAAAGAAATAAAAAGAAAAGAAAAAGATGTTTGACATCACCAGACATTTGAAAAATGCAAATTAAGCAACATGGAGACACCACTACCTGTCTGGTTTAAATAAAAACACTAAAAATACCAAGAAGAGGAGAGGAAGTGTAAGAACTAGAATTCTCATTGCTGGTGGGAATGCAGAGTGGTACAATGACTGTGAAACACAGTTTGGTAGTTTCTTATCATGTTAAATATGTATTACTCTGACTCAGAAAGCAGACTTCTGGTTGCTTATTCTAGAGAAAGGAAAAACCTTTCAGTGTTCTCAAAAATCTGCACACATTTGAACACCATGGGGGGGGTGTGGGGGGCACCTAATGACCATCAATGCCGCTGGGTCCAGGCACTGAACCAACCCACTCCAATTAGATTTGTATTGCTGGGAGTGATTCCCAGTCCCTCTTAGCACCGCTTGGGGGGCCCAAAAAGCAAAAACCCTACACACAAATGTTTATAGAAACTCTACTCAAAATTGCCCTGACTAGAGGGGGCTGGAGCGATAGCACAGCGGGAAGAGTGTTTGCCTTGCACACGGCCAACCCAGGTTCAATTCCCAGCATCCCATATGGTCCCCTAGGCACCGCCAGGAGTTATTCCTGAGTGCAGAGCCAGGAGTAACCCCTGTGCATTGCCAGGTGTGACCCAAAAAGCAAAAAATAAAAATAAAAAAATAAAATAAAATATTGAAAAGCATGGGAAGATAGCTCAATGGACTAGAGGGTACGTCACGCATGCAGGTCTGGTTCAGGCCCTGGCATTCTATGATCCCCTGAGCACCACCAGGAGCAACTCTTTCTCAACACCTCAGGAGTCGGCCCTGAGCACTGCTAGGTATGGCCTAATTCCCACCCACTCACATATACAGGTACCAATACAAGTCACACACATACACATACAGTAGTAGTGGGGTGGGGAGGTTCCTAGGGAACAACTCAATGAGTATCTATGTGACAGAAGTAGGTCCACAGGAGCAACCTACAGAGCTGTCACATGAGCAGAGCGTAGTCTTCGCAACCTTATTTGAGCCTAGTAGCTCTGTGAACTCTGGCACCAAAAGCTATTTTTGGCTGCACCACAGCCAGGCATGTGTGTGACCCCCCCAGCCACTACAACAACAATAATGAAGGAAAGGAAAGGAGGGAGGGAGAACTGACAAGAACCTATCTATCTCCCATAGTATCTGACACATTAGATACCAAATATTACCTAGCTAAAGGCCCTTGGCGATATTTACTTTACCGAGTATTGATTTCTACAACACATAGCTTCAAGAAGAAAAGAAGAAGGGGTGGAGCGATAGCACAGAGGGTAGAGCATTTGCCTTGCATGTGGCTGACCCATATCCCATATGGTCCCCCGAGTGATGCCAGAAGTATTTCCTGCGTGCTGAGCCAGGAGTAATCCCTAAGCATCGCTGAGTGTGACCCAAAAAGAAAAGAAAAAAAAAGATGGTGTGTAAAAAGAAAGGGAACCTCCAGAATGCAATGAAAAATTCAGGTACAGGGAACAGTGACTGAAATCTCCAGGCCTCAAGGGATCAAGGATTGGTCGCTCTTTCCCATCTCCCCGCCCCTTAGGGGTCCTGTTTGTCACACCCACAAACTGCCTCCAAGTGCCATTTAAGCGCATTAACGGCTATGATCCAGAGACTTACAAACAAATCTCAGAATCAAGCAGCCTGCTGCAGAGATGTCTCCAGACTTCAATTAATTAAAATTTTAGAATTCCAGGAGTGACATCTCATGCTATTCATCACAAGAAATATAAATAATACAAAATAAATTACCTAGCATCTGCCTGTGGGGCAGGCTTGAGAGGTGGTGGGAAAATTCAAAATAAAAGTGGTGAGAAGGTGTAATGGTGGTGGGATTGTGTTGAAATATTGAATGTAATCACTTACTGTGAACAGCTTTATGAAATTTAAAAAAGCAAGGGTGGGAGTTTTCAGCAGGCACACAGACCAAGCACCCCTGCTCAAGAGGCATTTGGGCTACAACAGGCCCCTCTTCTGTATGAAGATGTTCATTTGCCTGCTTCCAATGGCTCACTGCACACCATTATGCAGTGATGTCCTGCCACCACCTCTAATCCTGCATCCATTAGAGTAGCTGTGAGTTATGATGGCCAAGCCTCAGTCTCTCAGGAGGCTGGCAGCAAACAGGGAGGCTGGAGTTGGGTTTCAAACACCTGTTTCAGCTTTTAAAGTATCCAAGTCAGGCCTCTGTACTCTGGCAGGAGGGACTCTGATGATGTGGGTTTTCTTCTTCTGCCAAATCCTCAACTTGAAGAGCCTAGCCCCTCTGGGGAGGAAACCATACAGCTGAGGGGTACAGTCACTTTGAAGAACTATTTCTTTTAAAGTTAAACATATAACTATCCCATATGATCCAGCAAATTTCACTCTTAGGTATTTATCTAAAGAACTGCAAACATACATTTATAAAAAGACTTGTGTAGGAATGTTTATAGCCTTTTTCATTAAAGACGAAAATTGGAAATAGTCCAAATGGATAAATTTTCAGTTTATCCAAAAATTTGACGACTACTCTGGGCCAGTGAGAGAGTTCAGAGGGCTGAACAAAGCTTTGTACACAGGAAGCCAAGGTCCATCCCAAGCAAGGCACTGGGAAAGGTTCCTGAGTACCATCAGTATGATCCCAAACCTCTCAACCCTCAACTGATTATTATTCAATCAAACAAATAAAAACAAAGCACTAATAATGCATGTAGTAACACAGGTGAATTTTTAAAAATGAATACTAAGTGAAAAGCAGTTAGATATGAAAGCACATCCTACATGACTCCATTCACACAAACTTACGGAACAGAACAGAGTATTTCTTGGTTTTGTTTCTGGGTCATACCCCGTGATGCTCAGGGGTTACCCCGGCTTTGTGCTCAGGGGGCCATATGGGATGCCGGGAATTGAACCCAGGTTGGCCGCATACAAGGCAAGCACTCCAGCCCTGGTAAAGTGGTTTTATATGTGTGTGTGAGGCAACTTAAAGGGGACATGCGGGTGATGAAAGCATTGTATATAGATGTTTCTAAAGCACTGTATATAGATGTTTATGGCTTAATATAATTATCAAATCTATCCCTTGAACATCTACATTTTATGCATTTATTGTATGGTAATTATACATTATTTTAAAGGGGGGAATGGAAGATAAGAAAGGGGTTAAGACTGGTTCAATCCTGGGCACCATATAGTACCATGACCCCAGAACTGCCAGGCACAGCTCTAGAGGTAACCCCGAGCACCACAGGACCTAAGCAGCACTGCATCCTCAGGCCAAGTACTGAATCACAGACCCAGTTGGCTAAGAATTGTTGAGATCCTGATGTTTCCTGAGAAACACATGGGAGCACCTCCTCATCCCTGCAAAGACTGGGTTTGATTCCAAGCACACACACAAAAGAAAAGAGAGCCTGGTGCTTAGGGTAAGACTCCCCTACTTGGCATTACCTGGAGAAATGAAGTCATAAATAAAACCTGCTTCCCAAGTTACTATTCTGGGTGGATTGGGTTTTCTTTTGTTGTTGTTTTTGCAGGGGGTGAGGAGCAGTGGCATAGCCAGTATGTTCATATGTTCAGGGATTACTCCTGGTACTGTGTTTAGGGATTACTCCTGATAATACTCAGGGGACCACATACGGTGTTGCAGATGGAACTTGGGTTGGCCACATGCAAGGCAAAGCAAATGCTGGCCCCAAGTTCACCATTCTAGAAGTAGAAGCTCAATAGCCAGTTGAGCTGTCACTTCAAAATCCCTTTGGAAAGGGGGCTGGAGAGATAGCACAGCGGGTAGGGCGTTTGCCTTGCACGCGGCCGACCTGGGTTCAATTCCCAGCATCCCGTATGGTCCCCTGAGCACCACCAGGAGTAATTCCTGAGTGCAGAGCCAGGAGTAACCCCTGTGCATCGCCGGGTGTGACCCAAAAAAAAAGCAAAAAAAAAAATCCCTTTGGAGAAAGAAAAGATGTTCAGGTGGTAACTGATATACCCTCAGGGGTGCCCTGTTGCCCTTGAAGGAATGCCACTAAACTGGGTTCAAATTGTGAAGAAAATTCACACAGAACAAGAGCTAAACCTCTAGATTTTATGACTCAATTTTTTTTATTGTTTTGTTTTTGGGGTTTGGGCCACACTCATCTGGTGATACTCAGGAATTATCCCTGGCTCTGCACTCAGGAATAACTCTTGGTGGTTCTCAGAGGACCATCTGAGATACCAGGGATTGAACCTGGGTCACCTGAGTGGAAGGCAAGTGCCTTACCCACTGTATTATCTCTCTGGTCCCTATGATTCAATCTTTAAAAGTTAAATTAGGGGGACCAAAGAGATAGTTCAAACGGCTGAGTGACTGCTCTGCATTTGGGAGTCCAGGGTTCAATCCCTGGTACCACACAGTCTCCCAAGCACTGCCAGGAGCAATTCCCAACCAGAGAGCTAGGAGTAGCCCCAAGCATCCCACGTATTTCTACCCCAGTTTTAAATATAATCATAGCAAAAGACAAGTTGGTAAGAGCTGCAATATCTCTCTGGCTCAGCTCAACGTTCTTACAGAAGATTCCCCCTTTAGTTAATGAGGACCACCAACAGAATTCTACTTAGTAGGTGAAATTACTTCCTCCGAAACACAGAGTAAGATCCAGGGACAAAAGCAAAAATAAATCTAGATGCCAGAAGCTACTATATGAAGTTTTATCCAAGGTGGCACAGGATAAAAGAAGATAGCCTCAGAGTTCTGCAAGAAGACTGGAGAAAAAAAAGTGTTTGGATGTCTGCTAAGTGCAAGGCTGTATTCTATTAGACACCTTGCACAAAGTATCTTATTTAATCCTCACACGAATAAGAACACCAGGGGCGGAGAGATAGTACAAGGATTAAGGCACTCGTCTTACATGCAGTTAAACCAGGTTTGATTCCTTGAACTATATGGTCCCCAGAACACTGCTAAGAGTGACTACCAAGAGCCAGGAGAATCCCCTGAGCACCGCCATATGTGTCTCCAACCTTTCCTGCCACAACCCCCATAAAAAAACAAGAATCTTGTGAGCTTTTCTCTGTTTTACAAATGAAAACTGGAGGTTTTTTCTGTTTTACCAATGAACACTGGAGGTCCAAGATCACCCAAAGGCTGAGTCAAGGGATAGCTCAGTGAAAAGCACCTGCCATGCAGGTAACAAGGGCATAAGTTTGAACCCTAGCTCCATATACAACAAGCTTGATTTCATCAGAAATATCATTTGGAATCCCTGGCATCAAAATAAAGCATATAAGTACTGTGAACAAGTGTTTGGCCCCTGTTATCACAAAAACAATGAAAGGGAATACATTTTTAATTTATAAAATGTGGAGCAGGGGGAATGGTAGCAATGGGATTAAAATCAGATCTAACCAACTCCGAAGTTCATATGTTTTCTACAAAATATGAAATTTTCCACATTTGGAAAGAAATTGGAGATTTTAGATCTCAAAAGGGTCTTGCAAAATTCTAGTTTTTTTTCTCCTGTTTGCAAATAAATAGTTTTATGTTTTTTGAAGTAGCTGTTGGTATTATATAGAAGAAAGGGTTAAGCTTAGAGTTCGGGAGAGGAAATTCCCTGGAAAATTGAAATAGATGCTGTGGCTCTGACTAAATTTCACACTAGTTTTGTCGAGCAACATCCATACTGTGTGAGAAAGGACCAAAGGGCTCCTTCCCCCTGCAGCCCTCCCCCCAATCCTTTATGCATTCCATCACCTGCTGCCTTCCTTCAGACAAAACTGAGAGGGAGGAAGGGAAGACTATACATCTCTGCTTGGTACATAGTAAACTCAGAGGCGGGTCAATTCAGCTTTGGGAGAAGTACTATGTAAAAAAGAGAAAAAAAAGAGAAAAAAAAATAACATATTTTCATTTCTACGTGTACCGATACAGGAAGGAGCTCTTAAGACGAGCTATCATGAGTGAAAGGGTTGCATTTCTGCTGCAGAGGAAAGGGGGAGGCTGTCCTTCCTGAAGAGTAGGCAGAATTCAAGAGAACAAGGCGAATTTACACCTGTCCCCTAGGCTGGTATTTCATGCTCAAGTGAACTCTGTATTTCTGTCCATGAGAGTTACAGCTCACCCAGCAGGAAAACAACGGGAAAGTGGTGACATTCCTTTCCCCCTCTCTGCTATTCCCTTCGTTCAAATTTCTGCTTGTAATAATGAGTATGGCTGGAGCAGTAGCACAGCGGGCAGGGCGTTTGCCTTGCACGCTGCCGACCGGGTTTGATTCCTCCATTCCTCTCAGAGAGCCCAGCAAGCTACCGAGAGTATCCCACCTGCACAGCAGAGCCTGGCAAGCTCCCCGTGGCGTATTCGACATGCCAAAAACAGTAACAGGTCTCACAATGGAGACGTTACTGGTGCCCGCTCAAGCAAATCAATGAAAAATGGGAGGACTATGCTACAGTGCTACAGTAAATATTTACTATAGTCAGTGTGGACATGTAGCTCAGTGGAAGAGCCCACACTTAGCATGTGTAAGGCCCTGAATTCAATTCCCAGCATTAAAAATAAAAATAAAATAACAAACTATACCCAAAAATTAGAGTATTAGAATCTCAAGAATATTTATTTAAACAAGTAACTGGTAAGAGATGAGTGTACTCATGCGAATATGAATTGGCATGCGCCCTTTGAAATAAAGTGAATAATGAAAATGCCTAGGAAAACTAAGGAGTACTTGCAATATAGAGGAGTACCACTGCTCACCCTGCAGTAAAAGTAGAAAGCACTACACTGCTATGATGTGTCAAGATTCTTGTTCTGGGTTAACTCTTATCTACTGGATTCAGGGTATTACATAAGGTCTCTTTGATGGCAGGAATAAAACCAAGATCTTCCCAAGAGGCTAGGTCTGGGCTCTTTTATGCTCCTAATTTCCACAAAGATAACATGATAACCTTTCATACCTGTTTTGTAAACCATAATGCCCAAAAGGAGAAAGAAGGGGGGGGGGGGAGATGAAGAGAGATGGAGAGAGAAAGAGAGACAGAGACAGAGACAAAGATAGAGAGACAGAGAGAGAGACAAAGAAGAAAAATGCCTGCCATAGAGGCAGGCTGGGGGAGGAGGGTTAGCAGGAGGGAAACTGAGGACATTGGTGGTGGGAAATATACACTGGTGAAGGGACAGGTCCTGGAACATTGTGTGACTGAAATCCCATCATGAACAACTTTGTAACTGTGTGTCTCAAGGTGATTTAGTTTAAAAATATATAACTATCCTTATTTCTTGCTGTGCTTTAATGTAATACATTCTGGTTTACGGAATAGCTAACTGTAGTCCATAGACTCCTGGAAGACAGAGGGACAAGAGCTACAGGGCCTAATGGAGGGCCTTGAACATAGTGCCCAACTAATGTTTTGGATTAGTTGTAAAGGTCAAAGGGAACTGCTAAACTAATCCGCATTCCAATTTTCCTATAAAAAATGTCCTGTCATTTCCAGAAAAAACTGGTTAAAAAAATAATGTTTACAAGAAATAGTGTACCACCTGAACAGAAGGTCCTCCCATATGTGGCCAGTGGCCAGTGGCCAAGAGTGAGAATTTAGAGGAGTAACACCTTTGAGAACAGGCTGCCAATAGTGATGGAAAGCAGCCTAAACTTTGAGGTAGCTGTATTGGGAGGGAAGATGGAGGAGAAGCCATTTTGTGCTCTTTGGGGAAAATGTTAATGAGAGGTTTCACAAATGTCAGACTTGCCTGATTAAACGAAGCCAGCTAGGTAGATGTTTTTCATATTAATGCCATCTCTGCTAAAAGAGCAAAGAGGGGGAAGAAAAGGAGGTTTGAGAAAGGAAAATGATAAACCTCAATTATTTACAAAAGAAATTATGCTTCTGCTACCTTGGGCAAGGATATCAAAGAAGAGAACTGTTGTCTGTCAGGCTTGGCTCTGCTACCTCCTTGCCCCTTTCAAAGGGAAATATGTAATCCCTGAAGCCCTGCAGGAGAGGTGATGGACCAGTGCACCCAGTGCTCTGTGTAAGAGAGCTACTGATTAAGAACTGAAGGAATCTAAATGCAAGTCAAGTCATGGAGAAAGTTCTACTTGAATAGTTACTCCTAAAACTTAAAGGGGAAAGAAAAAGGCACTAGGCTTGCTCTTTAAGCTCATGTTTTTCCTTGAACATGTATCTCACCTCATATTTCCATGCTTCTTTGCTTACTTATTTTAACTCTGCAGAAGCCCATGTTCTCTCTCGAACACATGGTTCCCCTCTCTCTTCTCGCATATCTTCCTAAGCAAGGTTTTTTATCTTCTCCCCAATAAACAACAACAACAAAAGTATATAGGAGGAAAGTCATTCAAATAACACTTGTATCTAAGGAATGCGTCCTCCTTGGTTTGGGCCTGTGTCTTTATAGTTTTTTAGAGTTTCTGCCATTTAAATTAAAAGCTAGGGATGGCTTAATGCTGTTGATTAGAGAGCTCAAGTATCCTTTTTAATTTTCTCCCCAGCCCAGCCCAGCCTATAATTGTGTCCCAACCAACCAGTATGAATACAAATAATCAGAGATATTTGTTTGCCTCTGATTCTGCCTGGCTTTTTTCAGGCTCCATCTCCCTGTGTATTTAATAAATCACACTAGTTAGGTGGACAGGATTAGTTCCAAGTCACCTAATGACTATATCATGAACTGCAGCATTAAAGGGATTAATATTAATCCAGGCCGCGGCAGTTCAGTGGGAAAAGGCCAGTCTGTTCTCCAACAGGAGCTCTGGCTGGCAAGAAATCCTCAACAAGACCAGGAAGATTAATGAGGGCTTCGACATTCTGCCTGCAAATCTTCACCTACCAGGGTGTGGGGCAGTGAATCCCAGCCCAGATGAGCTCATAAATAACCCACAATATCACAAGTATTTGGGGCAGCTGAGCCCCAGTGAGGGAGGGCCAGCTAGCCCTCTTCATCTTCGTCTCTTGTAACCCACACCACCTAAACGGCACAAGAATTTTAGAGGCCCACACAGTGACTGGTTCTGTTTTCTTTCATGAAGGGCCCGCTCCTCATAAATCACTTTCTTTTTCTAAGAACAGTACTAACTACAGTTTGGGTTTGCGTATGTATATTCGGAAGAATAGAAGCTTCTTAGCGTGTCACTTCTCTGAAAATGGGAAAATTATGTGGCTTCTACAATATGAGGAACATCCTTTCATGCCCTTGGCTCAGCAACACAATTCTTCCTTGGAACCCACAGTGTGCTATCACTGCACGGGCCTCCAGAGTGTATACTCAGAACTATTTCCTTGGCTTTGCCAAAGTGAGCACTCACTAGGAAGAACTGTATCCATCAGACCATCGTGAGAACCAGTATTTCTTTGCTACTCGGTCCTAACTTTACTGTTTAGAAGACCACCAAGATAAGCCCAGTCAAGCTCCCTGGGGTAAGGGTGGAGAACTTTATTTACCCATACCTGGCAATGCTCAGGGGTTGCTTCTGGCTCGGCACACAGGAATTACTCCTGGAAGTGCTTGGGGGACCATATGGGATGCCAGGGATCAAACTTGGTTTGGTTTGCAAGGCAAATGCCCTGTCTGCTGTACTACTGCTCCGGCCCTGAGTAATTCTTTTTTTCTGAAAAAGAGTTGGGCATCAGGCCAAATCAGATTGAAGAATATTGCTTTAAACTGCACAGGGTAGCCACAGCGATAGTACAGTGATGAGAAAACAATTTACACCAAATTTTCTTCTAAGGAAATATTTTTTGATCAGTTCATTAGCAATATATTGGTACCAAGTAATAAAAAATAAATTCTTGTGGGCCTGCTATGGGGGTGAGTTTGAGAAGTGGTTGGAAAAATTGGAGACAATGGTGGGAAGATGACAGTGGTGGTGGGCTGGTGGTGGAATACTGAATGCCTGTAACAAACCATCACGAACAACTTCGTAAATCACAATGTTTAAATAAAGTGTAGGGGATAAAAGAAGACTGTTATGTGCAGCAACTTTTCTTAATAGTTGCATGAGGCTCAATTCTCCTAATTCACATATCTGAACTATTTTTTATACCTTCCAACTCCCTGTACCCTTGTCTCGTGACCACCCCACACATGGAGTTCAAAGCCTTCTCTTCACAGACAATTCAGCACACTTTACGGTTCATGCCAGAGACCTCAGGACAGTTAAGGATATTAATCAGAAGCATTACAATGCTACGATCATGTGTATATGCCACAGGAACCTGTTAGAGCTTCATCACTAATGAAGAATAACTAGGAGGGTGTCCGGGACAGCTCAGTGCAGAGAGACCTGCCCTGCAGGCATGAGGGTGCAAGTCCAATTTCTGGGACAGCCCTACACAATGAGTGAAGTCCTGGCAACACTATTTGGGATCCCCATTGTCACAACTGTGATCCCTGTTTCACCATGATCAGATGAGTGTGAGCAGCAGCAAAACTAAAATGTGCAGCCCCTAGTGAGCACCGCAATAGAAAAAAACAGGAGCAAGGTCACCAGCGTGTGACCCATGGAAAGCACTTCCACCAAAATGTATACAAGCACCACAATGGAAGTGTGCAACCCCCAGCAAGCAGCACAACCAGGTATTGTGAACCCTTTGCAAAGTTGGAAAGTGTGTGTCCCTATGTCAATGCAGCAGCGACAATAGAGGGAAGGAAAGAAAACTTTTTTTTTAAAGAGTAGAACCCTGAGGTAATTAAACTCAGCAGTCAGGGCATCTGCCTTGCGTGTAGAGGGATCTGAATTTGGTCCCCAGTACTCCACAGGCCCCAAGTACTACCTGGGGTAGCCCTAGTGACTCCCAAGCAGCACTGCATTACCAGTCCGAGCACTGAGCCATCTGGCTTGGTTGACTGAGTAGAGCAGGAAGTTCTGCCTATCCCTCACCCCTACACCAATATACAGAAACAAAAAGACTAGGAGCATTTATAGTACATAAGAACTCCTCTGTCTCTTGCCAGATATTTCCATCTTGACAAATTTTTAAACCATTAGAGGAAAGATACTCTTCTAACATAAAGAACCCATGTTACATAACTCTTTAAAAAGGGGATTTCTGTAAGCAGCTGCAAACTTTCTTCAGAGCAATCTGCAAAGGAGTGTACCAGGGCACTGTGCATCCCCAGGCCATGGTGCACACGGGAGCAAGACTATCCAGGCGATGCATCAGGCTTCAGGAATGCTGAAGTCTACATATTTGCCATTCAACACCAAAATGGCTTTTCAAGTTCAATCAGCTATAAATGTTGCTTTGTTTTAACTTTCCACTGAACTTCCTGGAATCTATTATCCAACTGTCAGGGATGTATATTTAGCAAGAGCAACATGGCCTCTTTGTCACTGTCCCATTGCTCACGTCACCTCTAATAAACAGAATCAACCCATTTCTCACCCTCTGTTCGAATTGCTGTGGTTTGGAGCTGATAAAAGACTTGGTGTAAAAGTCACAAGCTGACCATCCTCCACAGTTACCTGCAAGACCCGTGTCACTTCTAGGCTAATGCTGCTGCAAAGTTTTAACAGCCCCCCCACAACACACACCCAGTCCTTACACGCATCAGAATCAAGCACACATAAAGGCTTCTATTTGGGGAAGACAGTTGTCAGAATAACCTAACAGAAGCCAGAAATTTAGCACAGATTAATAGGAATTTCAATCAAAATAGGTAAAGCAATTTCTGAAACTTTCACTACTATTATAACATAATTGGAAAGATTAAAAAATAAATAAAATTGGCAGATATAGGACTCCAATTTATCTCAGGAAATTAGTTTGAAATATATTTGAAATATATCCTCTTAGTAATAGAACATGACGCAAAACTTTTCCCATTCTATCAAGATACATTTGGCTTTTTGAGATATTGATTTTCTTTTTATTCTGACAGCAAACAGTAAGAATAGACTAGATTTAAATGAAAAACACGTGTACCCTACCACTTTTTCAATTCACCACTTCTACCAACTACAAATCCACCTAAATCCTTTAAGTATCCACATGGCCTCTTTCCAGTTCTACAATATCCAACTAGCACTTTAAGTCAAACAGAAAAGGAGAGGCCTATATATATTTAAAATACAGGTGGTAATATTTTCCTAAATTATATACAAATGTAAACCAGGAATCATAAATAAGTTCTCTTAAACCCAGAACATATATTAAACGAGAACTGAAGGTAATTTCTAATTTACCATCATAAATTAACTCTTAATTAAAGTTTCATGACAACAAATTTAGAACAGAGAGAAAATAAGGTGACCAAGATATATCTTTCATTCTATAGCTAATAATGAATCAAGTTTGAAATCTATAAACAGGGATAAAAAAAATCACAAGAGGCACAAATGCTTATATTTAGAGGATGACAGGAGTTTAAATGACCTAAGAGAGACTAGAAATCTAACACAAATTTTAGGAATCTCCAGAAAGGCCAAAATTCTCCAGAGAAATGGCAGCCTAAATCTAAATAAGTGCAGTACATGAGAACTAACCATCAACCTTGTAAGCTGAAAAAGAAAAGCTTATTTATGAATGAGGATAGTGAAGCAAAACTAAGAACTAGGTATAAATTGAGCTGTCTACAGGAAAAGAAAAGTTTCACATTTATAACCTCAGGATTCTGACTCTGCTGGGCGAAAACACAATATTAACAGGGGAAATAAAAAATAAGTGCATGAATAAAAGGGCAATTAATTTATGACAAAGAAGCTAAGAACATATAATGGAAAAAGAACAGTTTTTAATAAATTATGGGAAATTGGAACAGCCACATGCCAAAGAATGAAACTGGGCAACTTCTTACATTAAACACAAAAATTAACATAAAAGTGATGAAAAACATAGGTGTAACATCTGCAACAATAAAATTCCTTTTTTGAGAAAACACAGATAATGGGCTGGAGACAGTTTAAGATTAAGATACTTACTTTGCGTGAGGAGGACTGCAGTTTATCGCTGACACCACATGGTCCCCATAACACTACCAGATGGACCCCAGTACTGTCAGGAGGGATCCTAAGCATAGAGCGCAAACCCTTCCTCCCAATCACACCCACCACCTCCCACAACACCACGGGGGAAAAAAGTGAAAATAAAACATAGATGGTAAGTATCTTGCCATTGGTCTTGGTGATGATGTTTGGGATCTGATTCTAAAAGCAAAGACAACAAAAGCAAAAATAAACAGGAGAAATAGCAGAGCTCCTCTCATGATTTTAGTGATAGTACATTAATTTCCTCAAAGGCCTTTTTATTATTAATCCTCAAAGTAATCTGTATGCCATATGAAATACATAATTCGAGGAGAGAGGGGTTTGAGGCCATACCCTGCAGTGCTCAAAGCCTACTCCTGGGGCTGTATTGAAAGGATCACTCCTGTATGGGCACAGAGGACCATATGCAGTGCCAGGGATCGAACCTGGATCAGCCACATGCAAAGCAAGTGCATTTTTCTATACTCTCTCTCTGGCCCCAAACTGCATCTAGTTTGACTTAACATTCACCATCTCAAATACTGTGAACAGAGCCAGCGGACTGTAGTAAGTGCTTAATAATCAGCTGTGAGAATACATATTTTACTTATTAATTTCTTTCTTTCATTTTACACCTTCTATCCCATCCTATCAATTTTATTTCTGAAAAAAATTGACAGTTTCCTCTTTGGCCTTCTATAAACATGCTACTATATTAACATTCTTCTTTTTGTTTTGTTCTGGAGTCTCCCTCAGAAGTACTCAGGGCTACTCCCAGTTCAGTCTCGAGGAACCACATGGTACAGAAAATCAGACCCAGGAATCCCACATGCAAAGCACATACTCCAGCCCTTTGAGCTATTTTTCTGGCTCTATTCAAATATTCTTCTACACATATTTTGGTATATGAATTCCCATTGAGAAAAATCAGATCCTTTTAGCCATTCTTCTTGTATGTATAGTATTCCACCTGTGGCTTTGAACTAATTAACAACAAATCAAGTCAAGTACCTTTTCTTTGTTCACTGACTATTCAGGTATTTATCCTTTTGCGAGGATATCTGTTCAAGCATTTCACTTATTTTCCTGTAAAGAATCTTCCCTTTTTTATTAATTGAAACTGGTATACAATTCTTATAAAGACTATTTGTGATTTTTTGGGGGGTAGTCACAACTGGTGGTGCTCAAGGATAACTCCTGGTGGGTCTCAGGAAACCATATGGGGTTCCAGGGATGGAACCCAGGTTGGTAGCATGCAAGGACAGTGCCTACTTGCTGTACTATAGCTCTGGCCCTTTATCTGCAATTTTTTTATCATTTATAAGTATTGACAGAATTGTTCCTCTCAGAAATTTACTGTATTTCACATACCTCTATCATTCTCCACATAAAACTCAACTCTAGGATCCAGGGAACTAACTCAAAGGACTGGAGCATTTGTTTTGCCTGCTAAAGTTCTGAGGTTTAATACCAGACACAGCATGATCCCCTAGCTTCACAAGAAATGGCCTCTAAGGATCTCTGGGTATGATCCAAAAATGGAAAAAAACCTTTAAAACATACAGAGACATATAAAAATATCTAAAATCTAATTTCATGTACTTATATTTGTTTGTGATAGTAGGGGCTGTAGAGACTTTCAAAAAGGAATGCTTTCTCTCTTCCCTCTTGCCCCTATTACTGGGAAGATGATTTGCAACTTTTATTGGTGCCCAGGGGGATGATGTGGTTCTGGGGATCAAACCGGGATTGCAACATACAAAGCATATGCTCAGCCAGTTGAGTTCTCTCTCTAGTCTTGTAATCTGAAGATTATTATTATTATTTTTCATTTTGGGTTTATGTCCAACAGTGCTCAGGGTCTACTCTCAGCTCACTACCGGGGGTTGCTTCTGGAGGTACTTGGGGGACCATGTGGCGGTAGGATTCAAAAAGAGGTCCCTACATACAAAGCATATGTTCAGCTCACTGAGCTATTTCTCTGGTTCAATATATTCTATTTTTTTTTTTTAGAAACTCATTTATTTTCCATCAACCTTATTTTCATTTCCCGTTTGAGTCTAGAAGAACAGCTTAAGACCATTCGGTAATGGTTCCAACCCACTCAGTGGCCTGAGCAGTAGGAGCTGCAGACCAGTCTTCTGTGGCAGGCTGAGCACTACAATATTCAATAGGGAACTGCTGAATGGGCACAGAGGGCACCTGCACCCCTTCAGACCAGTCTGCAACCTCAAGCTGAGTCGCGGTGAACTCCGGAGCTGGAGCAGTCCATTCACCCTGGAATTCCTCCTTAGTCACGGCCTTCTCGGCAGCAGCCTGCTCTTCCTTTTCAATCTCCTTGGGATCTCTGTGGCAGCAGCAAATTCCAGCACAGCTCACTGGCCAGTATTCCTGGATGAGATCACACTGATATCGGCTGGGTTTCAATGGCAACAATGGCATGAGCTGCCAGCAGAAGCTTCTCCCAGGTTCTCTTCAAATTTACGATGTAGATGCCATCACTTTTCCTTTTGTATATGTACTGTTCCATCCGGAAGTCCAAGTTGGTGCCTCCTAAGCGGGTGCCTGCTGCAAGGAATTTGAGGACATCCTCCTCCTTCACCTGCAGGACATCAAGGGCTCCGGACATTGTGAAATTTCCCTTTAAGTTACGAGTTACGACGGGAATCGTGAACAGCGCCGTATGGGTCCCTCACTGGGCAGCGTGGAAAGGTTATTCTAATTTTTAACCAATAAATTCAACCTCTGATTCTACTACCTGAGGTCCTTAGTAGCAAGAAGCATGAACATTCCAGGTCTTGGGGATACAGTTCACAGGTTCATTGCATGTGCTTTATATGCTGGGTTCAATTCTCAGCACTGCCTGATTTCCCCAAAGCACTACTGGAAACAACCTCAGAACAATGACCTACTAGTTGCCCAAGTGTCACTGGGGGTGGCCTAAAAGTCAAAGGGGGGGGGAGTGCCAGATCTCAATAAAAGTTGCAAATCATCTTCCCAATAATAGGGGCAAGAGGGAAGAGAGAAAGCATTCCTTTTTGAAAGTCTCTACAGCCCCTACCATCAGAGCACTGATTAGTAAATGGAAATTCTAGACCTCCTCTGAAAAGAATCCCTTTCCACCTTTCAAATAATTTACAGCTTAATGTCAGCTAAATTTAGTAACTTCTCCCATTTGTCCATGGTAAGGAGATTCTTGGCAAGCTTTCCAAGGCCATTACAGGCCTTCTCATGGATCCCTGAAACATGATGTGGCTGTCAGAATGTCAGCACTTACCTGTTGCCCACATTCTAGACAGCTCTCAGGTCAGTTACTGTTAACATGAAAAAACAAGACTAGCTTTAGGACCAGGGCTGTGGTTCAAGTGGTAGAGCACATGCCTTGCATATGTGAGGCCCAGGGCTAAACAACTTGCACCTCATGGCCCCTTAGCATCACTGGGTTGGCTTTGGTCCCTAAGCACTCTTGGGTGTAACCCTAAGAGGCACAACAACACAAGACTAACTACAGATCTGATTCAAAACTAGGCACCTAGGTGCAAGGGATATGGCTAGATAGTAGAGTATTCTGTGCTGTGTGAGGGCCTGGGTTCAATTCCTGGCACTACCAAAACAAAGAGACACCAACCAAAAACAAACAAAAAAACCTATCCGATTGGAGCCAGGGAAATGGCTCAAAGAGCTGGAGCACTTGCTTTACGTGTGGGAGCCATGGGTTTGATATCCAGTACTGGCAGGTATCTGGAGCACCTCTGAAGTGGTTGGCCCAAAAACAAATAATTTAAATGAATAAAACCCAGGTCAGAGAGACAACTCAATGAACTAAACAGCATACTCTGTATGTGGGAGGCCTGGGTTCGATCACTGGCACCACACGGTCCCCCAAGCACTTCTAGGAATATCCCCTAAGAACCAAACCAGGAGTAGCACCTGACACCTCTAGACATACCCTCCAAACTAAACAAAACACCCAATAACTACCAATGGAAGGGGCTGAAGAGATAGTACATAGGGTAAAGTGCTTGCTTTATACTTGCCTAGATTCTAGTTCCAGTTCTGATGTGACCAGGACAAATAAAAACTTCTCTAAACCTCTTTCCACATGAGTAGATGGAAATTTGAAACAGAACAGCACACTGCACAGGCTTGTTTGAGCACAAAATTGTGTGTGTGTGTGTGTGTGTGTGTGTGTGTGTGTTATTATATTATTTCAGGTCAACAGAGATAAGGAAAAAATTTAAAACCTAAATATTGGCTGCAGCAATAGTACAGCAGATAAAGCACTCACATAGCACATGGCTGACGGGGTTTGATCCCTGACACCCCATATGGTCCCCCAAATCCTGTCAGGAGTGATCCCTGAGTGCAGAGCCAGGAGTAAGCCCTGAGCATCACTGGGTGTGATGCAAAAACAAAACAAACAAGCTAGATACTGAGAGGCACTTTTCTGTATATAAAAATGTATCATAAACAACAAAAGTAGAATTGAGAATACTTAGCAGAGTTGCATTAGTGACCCTAAATGCTTCACAGTTTTGATCTTAGCCTACCTAGGGAACCTAAAGCTGCGGGGTGTGAGCTCCTGTCCATGTGTGACGAGAGGAGGTTTAAGACATCTTACCCCTCAATCTGTTGTCACTCGGGTATAGAAGTACTCATACAAAGACAAGAGTAATTTTTTTTATAATGTAGGAGTACTATTTATTCAGCCACTGATTAAGCTACAAGAGTAATTTTTTAAAATTTATTTATCTATTTATATTTGTTTTTGGTGTTGGGATCGAAATTAGAGACTCACCCATGCAAGGCAGGCACTCTGCCACATTCCTGGTCACACATAATAATTTTTGAAAATTCGACCCACTTTTTATTAGACCACTGTCCTACAGAACTATTCAGCACAAGCAGCAAGGAACTCAACACCAAAACCACAGTCTAACGCAGTTTAGCAGTATCTTCTCTCAACCTGAAAAAGAGCAATGTTCCTCATAATAATCAATGACTTGGCTCCACACATACAGTAAGACAAGTTATAAAAGAAGCAAGATGAATAGTAGAGTTCTGCTTGAAAATTAGCTCACTGCCATAATGAAGTCATGGAAGGGTGGAGCGATAGTACAGAGGGGAGAGCTTCTGCCCTGCAGAGGGATGACCGGAGTTCCTGGCATCCCATATGGTCTCCTGAGCACCACCAGAAGTAATTCCTGAGGAAGAGCCAGGAGTTACCCCCTGAGCATCACCGGACATGGCCCAAAAACAAACCAAAAAAATTTAAAAATAAGTTCTGGAAGAAAAAAAATCACTCCTTAACCAAAACACTTACCAATTATCGCAAAAGTTCCTCTCCTTCATCCTTGCTTTCTGAATTAGTGTCATTAGCTTAAATGCATACAATTCACAGACTAGTAAGAGCTAATAAGAATAATGTGTAAGGTCTAATTAATTTTACTATCAATTTAACTAGTTTTGATTCAGGTTTTGAGCTCTTTTACAGGGCAACTAATCCACATAACGGAAAGGTCAAGGTTTCAAGTAGTGCCTTCTTTTTCACTACTGGTACAACTACTGTGCCACTTCGACCTTAACATTTTTTTTTAGCTCTTGAATAATGCTGGCCTTGCTGATGCTACTATCTACCACAGTGACTGCAGCTGGCAGAAGGAAACGGCTATGGAAACCACAGCTGTAGAAGACAAGCTACCACCTTCCAAGTATGAGAACCATTTCCAACTCCTTCTTTGATCAGTCTGCTCAATGAAAATTTCAGATTTACTCTGAAGGCAGTGAAAGGAGTTGTAGCTTCTGAGACCAAAGCTATTTGTTGAATAATAATATCAAGGGAACTGTACATGCAGCCAGAAGAGAAGCCAGCTGCCAGGTAGTCCAGAAATACTATGCCGCCTAATCTTCCCTTGCCTTCCAGAACATCTCAAGTCCCTTGCCAAGTCATGTGAAAACATACTCCATCTGACTCACGGTTACTCATTTTTCTCACTGTTTACTGACTGTACCCATGCAGATGGTGTGAAAATTTGTTCCATCTCCCTTTCAATGAATGCCACTATATTTAATATCATACTCTTAGTGATAAAAATAATAATAAAAACAAAAATTTAGTCACGGTGTATCAAATACTAGGTACTATGACACACATTACTTATTAATTTAATTTTGTTTGTTTTTAGTTTTTTGGGCCATACCCAGAGATGCTCAAGGCTTACTCCTGGCTCTGTGGCTCAGTGATCTGACCATATGGAGTGCTGGGGATCAAACATGCAAGGTAAGCACCATACCCACTATACTATCGTTCTGGCCCTACTTCTTTTTGATTTTAACAATGAACTTTTGAGAAAGGTTTTATTACTATTTCCATTTTATATCATTTTAAGAATTAGGATACTCTTCTGTGAGTTTTAGCATATCAAGAGACATGTACCCACCACAATGAGGATATAGTACATCACTTCATCCGTCATCTCAAACATTCCCTATACTGCTCCTCTGTAATCACACTGTCTACCTACCCTCTAACCCCTGGCAATAAAAATATATTTCCTCTCTCCACAATTTTTCCTTTTCCAGAATGTCATATAAGGGGAATCATTCATTCAGAATAAGTTCTAAAAGATGTAGACAGCAGAGCACCTGACTATAAGGAACACAGAGTCTAGTTAAAGAGATAAACATTTTCTTTAAAATATAATTGATGGTGGGGCTGGAGGAATAGCACAGCAGGTAGGGCGTGCGTTTGCCTTGAAGGCGGCCGACCTGGGTTCAATTCCCAGCATCCCATATGGTCCCCCAAGCACTGCCAGGAGTAATTCCTGAGTGCAGAGCCAGGAGTAACTCCTGAGCATCACTGGGTGTGATCAAAATAATAATAATAATAATAATAATAAAATAATATAATTGATGGGGCTGGGGAGATGAGTACAACAGGCAAGGTGCCTTGTGTACTGCCAAACCAGGCTTGATCCTTGGCATCACTGGGATTGCCCCACACACACACATACTCTAAAACACACACACACACACACACACACACACACATTAGTCAATAGTTTTACCTTTTAAATTTTTTTAACTTTTGAGACCACACCCAGCAGTGCATGCAGGGGCTATTCCTGAGTCTGCTAAGTTTTTTAATTCTAGGTGCCTATATCTATTTCAAAATGATAAGTATCTGTCCTGATAATTTTTGATGCCTGAGTGAAAGAAAAATACATAAAGGCCTGAATTCTATAGTATTTGGTAAAAGACTGATTTAATAAGATTTGGGGGTTCTTTAGGGAAACAGGGTATGCTTCAAAAGGCTTACTAAAGAATAAAAGAACTCAAATTCAAATAGCCAATGGAATTCTGTATGATAATTCCCTTTCTGGGCTCTTTTTGGTTTGGCTGGGGAAATACACAAACAGGACTAAAGTAGGAAAGTAAAAGAAGAAAAAGAAGAGGAGAATGGGGGCCAGAGATGTGACTCAGTATTGATAGTAAACTTAGCAGGTATGTGTTCAATCTGAGGTATTTCAGAACCCTGAATATCACTGAGTGTAGCTCCTATAAAATCAAACCAAAAATCTATATACAAGGTAAAAGGTAAAGGCCCTCCCGTTGATCGTCGATTTGCTCGAGCGGGCCCAGTAACGTCTCCATTGGAGACTTTGTTGTTACTGTGTCTGGCATATCGAATACTCTCGGTAGCTTGCCGGGCTCTCCGAGAGGGGCGGAGGAATCGAACTCGGGTCGGCCATGTTGGCCGCGTGTAAGGCGAACGCCCTACCCGCTGTGCTATACAAGAGTATTCTATTTTATTCTGATGCTTTTCCCTCAACTACTATTTAATATGAGAACCCTTGCCAGACAGAAAAAAATTCTTTAAAAGATGGCTAAGGTTATTAGTTAAATTAATTGTGCATATAAAAAATATACAAAATAAGACTGCTCAACTCCTTATTTGCCAATCTGATCTGAAAGAAAAACCTAGTAACAGCTCTCTAGCAAAGCATTTTACCAAGGTTCTGTCATAGTTACTAAGCAACATATTCACAGTTGTAACCTGCCCACACAGCAGAGTCTGGCAAACTCCCCGTGGCGTACCCAATATGCCAAATACCAGTAACAATGAAGGGTCTCATTCTCCTAACTCTGAAAGAGCCTTGAATATGGCACTTTTTAAAAAATCTCAGGGCTAGGACGAAGGAGACGTTACTGGGGCCTGCTCGAGGCAATCGACGAACAACAGGATGGTCGTGATGGTCATGATATTCACAGTTGTCAAACCTGTACATCCATGTTCCTGGCTTTGTGCTTCAAACTTGGAATAGTCAAAATAGCTAAACTTTTTTTTTGTTTTGGGGCTACACTCAACAGTGCTAAGGATTTACTTCTGGCCCAGGGATCACTCTTGTCAGGGTTCAGAGGACCATGTGTGGTGAATTGAACTGGGTTGGCTGTGTGCAAGGCAAATGCCTTACCCGCTATAAGTTCTCTAGTCTCTAATTTTTTTTGAAAGTTAAAGTTCACACAGAAGCATTTTATAGTGGGACTAAAATCTCACTTGGGGTTCAAACAAACCAAAGGGGTTCATTTTCCCAGTCATGTATCAGTAAAAGTTTTATGCTTAGAATTTGCCTAAGCTTTGCAATTCCTTATTTCATCCTAACATAGCTTACCCAAGGCTTGAAATTGCACTAGACTTTAAAGTCAAATCTCTTATTCCTATCACCTTACAAAGAAGCCAAATCTCTAACCAATATTCTGAAGAAAGAAAAAAAGCTAAGTTAGGAAACAGAAAACTCGCAGCAAAACCATAACCCTTTTTCTCATTTAGTCAGTTAAGCAATTTTTGTATTATCAGCAATATACAAAGAATCAGGAGACCTTATTCTCATTATTCCTGCTGATAAGTGTAACCTTGGTCATATTATAACTACTTTATGCTTTAGTTTCTTTTCCTCTAAAATGAAAAGGCGAAGGGTTAGAGAGATAGTATAGGGGGAAGAGGGTTTGCCTTGCACAAGAATGACCTGGGTTCCATCCCTGCATTCCATGTGGTCGCCCAAGCACCACCCAGAGTAATTCCTGAGTGCAGGGCCAGGAGTAACACCTGAGGATCACAGGATGTGGCCCCAAAACAATAAATTTTTTTAAATTTAATTTAAAAATAAAATAAAATGAAAAGGCTAGCGCAAACTCAAGCAGTCAAACCAATGATCTGTCAAAAAATGTAAAAATGTCAGGGAGATAAATCAGACCACATTCTTTCCGTGGGAGCCCTGAGTGCTCCTCAGCATTGCATGCTCCCCCACACATCAGGGAGTGACCCCCAAGCAGAGCACCATGCCCTGAACACTGCTGTGTGTGCCCCAAATCCAAATTAAAACAAAAAATGTAAGCTTGGAATATGACTATGTGATAAATAGCACATAACTTTTATATGTGGTATCCTGGGTTCTATTCCCATAAATACAACACATACAGACACACACACACACACACACACACACACACACACACAATGTGAACTGGTTCTTCCGTTTTGTTTGTTGTATGCTGTAAGTTTTCTTTTTTAAATTCTTGGTGGTGTAGGGGGCACACCTGATGATGCTGGGGCTTACTCCTGGCTATGTGCTCAGGGATTATTACTCTCGGCACTGCTCAGGGGACCACAAGGGGTGGCAGGGGTCAGCTACATGCAAGGCAAGCACCCTACCTGCTGTACTATTGCTCTGACTTCATGTGAGTTTTATTTTTTATAGCAATAATTAAACTTCTTAAGCATAAATAAAATCACATTTTAAAATGACATTATAATCTATTTAAGAGCATAAATATGTAACTGAGTATACAAATAAATATTTAACAAATGAATATAGCTATTGAACTAAGTGAAGAAGCCTTCCAGTTTCCTGCAATCTATACGGCTATCTACTCTTATTTAAGTTATTTGCTAGGCACTTGAAGTTTTTTGAGTCTTGAGTCTCTAGAGGATCTGAAAGCTCTTCCAATTTTAACATATCTTGACTTGTAAACACTAACAGAGAGTTAAATTCTTAAAACAGAAAACCTGGGACTGGAGAGATAACTAAAAGAGCTGGAGATCATGCTTTCAACGCTGGAAAACTGAGTTCAATACCCAGTCCCACATGGTCTCCCAAGCATATCTAGAAGCAAGCCCTGAGCGAGACGTAGCCTGCAAACAAACAAACCAAAAAAAAAAAAAATCCACTTTCTTACTGAGGAAGATGGATCCCATGACTAACAAAACAAATCCCAAACCCATTCTTTAAATGGGCCTCTCACTCGACAGAAATAAGCAAAGATGCAGAGCAAGCCAGTTTCAATACCTTTCACTTTTCTGAAAGGGAAAAGAGCAACACATTCTCCAAAGATCCTAATGCCTCATCTGCTTCAGAGCCAATCAGTAAATAACTTGGGGAAGACAATAAAAGTGACCTAATTCCTATTTGAAAACACAAAACGAAAACTTGGGTTATTTATAGGTCTGCTGTCAGTCTTGTCCTCAACTCCCCCCCCCGTATGCCTTGGACTGCCTGCCCTCTACACAAGGAGGCTCCCTGAACCTCCTCACTGGATCTCTCATTTCTACACTTCAAATGCAGATAGCTAGCTGAAATCCAAGCACTTTTTCATAAGAATAAAAAACATTACTATCTAGGTTTCAAATAGCCCTAAGGGGTGGGGGGTAAAGAGGGGACATTGATAGTAAAGATGAATTTTTTTTGTGGAGGGGAGAGGACCCATATCCAGCTATACTCGAACCTTACTCCTGGTTCTGCACTCAGAGATCACTCCTGATGTTGCTCAGGGAACCATATACAGTGTTGGGATCAAACCAGGGTCAAGCACATGCAAGGCAAGTGCCTTATCCCCTGTAGAATACTCATGCATTCTAATGATACATTTTATAGGGTAATATAGATAATAAATATAGGTACATGCATGGAATATAATTTAATCAAACCAAATTTAAAATAACATGGCATAATTAGTTAAGCCATATATAAATGATAAAGATTAGATGAGGTTACAGAGTTAGGTGAAGAGAGAGTTTATGGTAAAAAATAAATCGGGGGGCTAGGGAGCTGGTACAGTGATTGTCTTGCACATAGCTGACCTGGGTTCTATCCCTGGTACCACATATAGTCCCCTATCCCCTCTAGGAGTAATCCCTGAGTACAGAGCCAGGAATAAGTCCTGAACACATCCAGGTATGGCCCCCAAACAAACAAAATAATAATTTTGTTTTGTTTTGTATGCCTGCTTGGTTACTCTTTTTTTTGGGGGGGGGCACACCCAACAGTGCTTAGAACTTACTCCTGGCTCTGCATTCAGAGGACCATAAGGGGTGGAATCTAGGTTGGTTGCATGCAAGGCCAACACCCCAACTTCAGTACTATCACTCAGCTCCAAGCTTGGTCATTCTTCTATAGAGTTAAATACAATTCAAAATGCTTTCTGGTTCTAGAGACTCTGGCATTTTTTCCCCCAGGTCTTAAGTTCCTAATAGGACAGTCAACAGCAACAGCAACAAGAATATAAGAAAGTTCATTTATTATAAGTTCAGACCTATTTTTTTATTTAATATAGCAGGGGGGATTGGGCCATACCTGGCAGTGCAAATGGGCTATTCTTGGCTCTGGGCTCAGGAGCAACTCCCGGCAGTGTTCATATGTGGTGCTGGATATTTGAACCAGGGAGGCAGCCAGTGTATATACAAGACAAGTGCCTTACCTCCTGTACTATCTCTTTTGCCAAGTTCAAGTGTACACCTTTACAAGTGTAATACCTAAGAAGTCAAAAAAGCTCTGAAATTTTTGAGAAAATTAATTCTCCACTAATGTCAAACAGAGGCTTATCTGCTTTAGAATTTAGTATATACCAAAGTGAGAGACAAATACCAATATAATACTGTAACTCACATGGTCAAGGAATAGGCAGGACAGCAGCTCTACTGTGTGTGATCCCTAGATGTTTCTAAGCACCAAAAAAAAGGGGGTGTGCCCCCCCATAAGCACAACAAAAAGTGATGCACAAGTGCCACGACCAGAAGTATGACATTGGGCAAGCACTTGTATGAGCACCAACTACCCAAGCAAACACACCTGTAAAACATGCCTCAACTAAGCGCTCACCCCAGCAAACACAGGTGCAAGCACCACAACCTGCTGTGCAACCTCCAGTGAGTATCACATTAAAAAATCCACGTACCACAACCAGGTGTATGTGTGCAACCTCCAGTTATTGCAACAGCAACAACAGCAGGAAAAGAGTGGGGAAAAGAAATTAAAAAGTGGGGAAAATATAATCTTTTTTTTTTTTTATTTTTGGCTTTTGGGCTCACACCCATTGATGCTCAGGGTTTATTTCTGACTATGTGCTTACGATTCACTCCCAGCAGTGCTTGCTGGGAGAGAAGACCACATGGAATGCCAGGGTTTGAAACCCATATAAGTCACGTGAAACCCATATAGGTCATATCAAACCCATATAGGTCACGTGAAACACAAGCACCCTACCTAACTCCTATTCCACTTCTTTGAATATGAAAAGTAATGTTTACAAAGTAAACAACTTCAGTTGTTTCTTTTATGAGGAGAGGAAGTTTGAGGCCATACCCAACATTACCTAGGGTTCTAGAGTTTACTCCTGGCTGGCTCTGTGCTCAGGAGTCACTCCTGACAGTGCTTGGGGACCATGCGGTACTGGGGATCAAGTGGGGGATTGCCACATACAAGGCAAACAAATTTTTTGGGAGGTGGGGTTACACCCAGTGATGTTCAGGCATTACTCCTGGTGGTGTTCAGGGGACCGTACGGGATACTGGGGATCAAACCTGGGTTGGGTGTATGCAAGGCGAGCGACTTACCCACTCTAAAGTTCAGTCCCAGCAAGACAAACACCTTTAAGTCCTGTACTATTCTCTGGCCTCCATATATAAAGGGACAAATAATCCATGAAGTAGCAGTCAAATTGAGCTAAATTTAGCTAAATATCTCTGATGCGCAAGATCTTTATTTCCATGTTTGAGCTCTTGGGTAGAATCCAAGAAAAGCTCACATACATTGTTGGATATCTTTGGAGGACACAATGGTGGTCATACTAGAGTGACCAAAAATCACTCTAGGTCATTTGTTCTAAGTTTCAAAAATCAGAGGTGGAATGGGTGGAAGCACAAAGGATTAAGTGAATCCAATGGAAGGATTCTCCTTAAGAGAGAGGGCTCTTTGGACCAGTTACCATGCTTATTAAAGGGTTTTAATTAGAATTTAGGATTGAAATGGCAACGGAAGAGAAGTCATATGTTGAAGCAATATTCAAACATATATCACCATATATGCACTGTTAACTTCAGAGACATCAAGGAAGGAAAAAGGAAGAGGGAGAAGATTGAGTAGAAAGAACACAATTTTTCAGGGTGAAAAAAAAATCAATCTTTCATCCAACTGTATATCTGAAATTTTCCAATTAACTTGCTATCCAGTCTCCAAGATGACTTCTAATAAATTATATCATACCTATAGATAATATCAGGCTTGGTCTGAGTGACCAATATAATATGGCAAAAGTGATGGTATGTTACTTCTGAGATCATTACTGAAAAGACTATGCATAGCTTCTGTTCTCTCTTGGATCATTCATCTAAGTCAAATGTTCCAAACTTATTTGACCTACTGTCCTCTTTTCAGGAAAACCAAAACAAAGCAACAATAAACCATCTAATGGACCACTGGGAATCTACCTTCTCTTTTTGTTTTTGGGCGACAACAGCAATGGTCAGGGCTTACTCCTGGCTCTGTGGCCTGGATCACTCCTGGTAGGGTTCAGGGGACACTAAGCAGATTGGGGGATCAAATCTGGGGGTCAACTGTGTGCAAGGAAAGCACCTTAACCTCTATCCTATCTCTCTGACCCTGGAATCTACCTTCTTTATTTTTTTTTCTTTTGGAGTGTTGGTAATCAAATCCTAGTCTTCCATATACAAAGTATGTTCTCTACCACTGAGTAATCCCCAGCTCCATAAATCTATTTTCTTCAGAGAACAAACAGAAAATGTTACCCACTCCCCACCCCCCATCATTCCAGTGACCCCACATGAAAATCACCTTCTTTGGAAACATTTCTAACCAGGTCGATAGCAGCCTTATGGAGAAGTACATATTGTGAGCAGCTGAAGATAACGGTCTTCAAGAAATTGTGACAATAAGAATTGTCACAGGAGTGAACTTGGAAATAGATCCTTCCAGCCCAGTCAAATCTTCAAATGACTACAGGACTAGCTGAACTTTTTTAAGTAACTCTAAGCCAGAACCGTCTAAATGGCTCCAAGGTTTCTGGCCATTAAAAACTGCATGAAAATGATAAATTAGACCATATAAAGTTAAGTTATTAATGTACCCTTAAGGAAATCTGTTGCACAACAATAGATAACAAGGTAATATGACATCAAACTAATCAAGAGAGCTCTACCACATGGTAATATCATATCTTACCATATGGTAATGTCATATTTTTGTTCTGGCTAAAAAAGAGATCATCTTCAAATTAAAAGTAGTTTGCTACCCAAGATGCCACTGAAAACTAAGTAAAGTTAAAGAAGGGACTTACTAAAGGAAATAAGTTACTTTTCTCTTCCAACACTAAAGATTCGGAGCCAACGAGGAGCCATCCAAATAGTCGAACACTGTTCCTTCCCTCCCACTAATTATATTATTTATCCTTTAGTCATAGAAATGGGGTTAGTTAAGGTTTCCATGCAAGCCACAGTGAAGGTGTTGTCCTGTATCACAGTAGTCAAGGGTTAAAGTTGAGGCAGCAAATTTATTCCCCAAGATATATGCCTGGCACAGGCTGAGAGTCACAAGATTCTCCGAGTTTTCCTTACTTCTAAATGCTGGGATAACTGATGCTCACTGAATGCCGATATTTGTATGAATAAAAATGAAGGGATTTAGCAAATCTTGTTCCTGCACACAGTTGTCAAAAAAAATCTGACCTTTACAACAGGAAAAAGAGGGGGGATTTAAAGATTTAAAGAAGAGGCAGTGACTGTCTGATGTATAACAAACCTTTGAAAAATTATGAAGCAGTGAAAATCCCCTACAGGTCCCAACAAAATGTGTCCAATTTGCATTCCAGCAAAGCTTTCCATACATACCATTTGGCTCCTGTGTGTACTTCCAGGCAAATAAATCCTGAGGAATAATCCCATTGGGACCTAAATCTGATCTCTAATATATTACTGCTCCACAGCTCCAGACCATACTCCACAAACTGCCTTTTTGGTTCCAAATAACTAAATCAAAGTCATCCTGATAAGCTTTGAAAACAGGGAATGTGAGGAGTAGTTTAATGAATGTTACAACTCAACCTATTATAGACCATAGTACATTATTGAAAGAGAAGGTAAAAAACCTTCATACTTTTACATCCCCAAATCTCTCAAGACCAAATCCAGACATACCTGTCATTCAACCATACCTGTCTATAAAGCCTTACTCAAAGCCTGACTTTGATCAAATGGTTAGGGCACATTTGCAAACGCAACACCAGTATGTGTTAGAAATAAGGGAAGTACAGTTGGACAGAGTAGAGACTATAATTCATTCTTTATGTTGAAAGCTGGTCCAAACTCATTTTTTTAAATAAGGCTGGAGAGATAGCTCAATGGGCTGAGCCATGGTTTGCAATCCATGGAGCCAGGTATGTTGCTCAATGATAGAGTATATACATGAGGCTCTGCTCTGGGCTCAATCCCTGGAACCTGGAACCAGGGTTTAAAAAAAAAAAAGCCCCAGGAAGCCATTCTTTAGTTTAAAAAATAGGTATCTTATTTGGCGCAGAAGTCATTCAGTTACTTCAAAAGAAGCACAACTGGGGGTAGAGAGATAGCACAGTGGGTAACAATTGCCTTGCACATGACTGACCCAGGTTTAATGCCCTGAATCCCATATGTTTCCCAAGGCTTCCTGGTGTAATCCCTGAGCACAGGGCCAGTAATAAGCCCTGAGCACTGTCAGAGGAGGAGGAGAAGCAGCAGCAGCAATAACACACCATGAGCTCTGAGAGGAGTTTTATTATCAAAGTCCTATCCAGTCTCCAAGACTTAATTTTTGGCAGGGGAGTGTGGAGGAATTTGAGACACACCCAGCAGTACTCAGGGGCTATTCCTGGCTCTGCTCTAGAATGACCCCTGGCGGTGCTCAAGGCACAGGGAACTGGACCAAGGTAGGCATATGCAAAGTAAGAAGTTTGCCTCCTTATACTGTCTCTCACTTAATTTTAAAAGTTAATTTTCATTTAAATTTAAAAATTAAATTAAAAAAATTTAAAAATTAAATTTCATTTAATTTTAAAAGCACTTAATTTTAAAATTATAATTAAAAAACAGGGAACCAAAAGAGTACAGCAGATAAGGTGCTTGCCTTGAAAACCAAGTTCAGTCCCTGGTACAATATATGGTACCCCATCATCACAAGGAGTGATACCTGAGTGCTGAGCCAGGAATAAACCCTAAACACCACTGAACGTGGCCCCCAAACAAAAACAAAAAATAAAAAACCCAGAAAATAACAATTGTTGGAGAAGATGCAATGAAATGGAACCTTTAGACATTTACCACTAGCACTATAAACTATTTCAGATTCTATAGCAAACAACTTGGCAGTTCCTCAAAAAGTTAGAGTTACTATGAGACCATCAAATCAAATCTACTCATAGTTATATATCTAAAAGAACTGAAAACAGATGAACAAATATATGTACATACATATTAATAGAAAAACTATTAACAAAAGCAAAAAGATAAAAACAATTCAAATATCCATTAATGGATAAATGGGTAAACAAACAAGTCATTCACACACACACACACACACACACACACACACACACACACACACAGAGTGGACTATTATTCAACCATTTAAAAAAAAATTAAAGGGGCCGGACCGATAGCACAGAGGGTAGGGCGTTTGCCTTGCACGCAGCAGACCCGGGTTCGATCCCCTGCATCCCATATGGTCCTGAGCACTGTCAGGTATAATTCCTTAGTGCAAAGCCAGGAGTAACCCCTGAGGATTGCTGGGTTTGACCCAAAAAGGGTAAAAAATAAATAAATAAAAATTAAAATACTGATGAATCTCAAAAATCCCCTCTCAAGTGGGGGAGATAACTCAGAGGACTAGTGCACATATTTTGCAAGTCACATCCCAGGTTTTGATTCCCAGAATAACATAGGCCCTGGAAGCAAGCACCAAGCTGGGAGTAATTCTGACTTCTGCCTGAAGTCATCCAAAATCCAAAACCAAGCCAAAAAACCCATGTGCTACATAAAAGAAAAACCAATACAAAAGGTCATATATTATATAATTCTATTTATGGGTAAATTCGAATATAGACTGTAGCTTGGTGGTTGCTAGGAGTCAGAGGGAAGGGAGAATGGAAAGCAACTGTCCGGAGTTTCCTTTTGGAGTGATAAAAATGTCTTGGAACTAAATAGAGGTGACAGTTGCCCAATATTATGAATGCTAAATGCTACTGAACTGCTCACTATAAAAATGTTAAATTTTATATAGATTTTATCTTAAACATCTTCAAGAGACCCCAGAAAAGAAAAGTAAAGACTTCCTGTCATGAATCCTATTTTATTTTTCTAACCTGTATTTGAGATTTCCTCTTGGAAGTCATTCTATATTCAAAGTAAAGCCAACAGCTCTCCTTTGTGACTTATGTAAAGAAAAGCAGTCACTTCAAGCCAAAGTATAAAGGAATCTACTGGAGACTTGCTTAACCCTAGCTTCTTCAATTTCTCCATGGAGACTCTTTATCTACTGAGACCTCATGAAGATTTCACATTATTCAACACCAATGGGTAAGAAATTTCCTCATTTTCCATCACAGCTCAATGAAAAGTTTTCTGGAAACATGGGTGCTTCATTGTCTTCTGACACTCTGAACAAAAGATCCCTGCCAGTCTTTTCCTATGTATCAGGTCAGAATAAATCTCATCAATGAACAGTGTTTTCTGGTAGAAACACTGAGTCAACATTCTTCATACTGTCATTTTCTAATTATTGAAGCAAATGCATTTTTAGAGTATGAAATCCACTCTGTAATGTTTAATATCTATTGTCACCTTTGCTCCTATCAATTACCACCATCCTCCTGGCAGAATGCCTCAGTTATCAATGCTACTTTTTTAGAGAATCCAATTGAGGTCAGGAATGGAGCTCAGTGGTAGAGATCATGCTTTGTACATCTTAGACCCTGGGCTTGGATCTCTGGTACCAAAAAAAAAAATACTCTTGGGCTGGAGTGACAGCACAGCAGGTAGGGCGTTTGCCTTGCACACAGCCAACCCAAGTTCGATTCCCAGCATCCCATATGGTCCTCTGAGCACCGCCAGCAGTGATTCCTGAGTGCAGAGCCAGGAGTAAACCCTGTGCATCACCAGATGTGACCCAAAAAGTGAAAAAAAAATATATAAAAAATTTAAAAAATAAAGAGGTTGTTAATGATGTTAATAAACTGTTGACCCCGTTAGCTTAAGTTGAAACACTTTAAAAATTACCCATTATAGACAGAGTGATAGTATAGTGGGTAACGTATTTGCCTTGCATGAAGCCAACCCGGTTGATCCCCTGAGCACAGAGCAAGGAGTGAGTCCTGAGCACTGCTGGGATGACCCCAAAACCAAAATAATAAACAAAAACTAGCCTTAAGGGGCTGGAAAGATGGCTCAAAGGACTGAAGTTCATGTTTCATATGCAAGTAGTGCAGGTTCGATTCCATTACAAGATCCACTCCCCCCCACCCCAGCATTGCCATATGTGGTCCAAAAAAATATAAATAAGCTAATCTTTAGAATCTCTACGTTTTCTTTTCTTATGGAGGCTCAGTCATATGTATTTATCAGATCCTTAAGAAAAAGGAAAAATATAGACAATAGAAAAAAAAACACAGAGAAATAAAAAGAAATGAGGGGCTGGAGTGCTAATACAGCAGGTAGGGCGTTTGCCTTTTGCACACAGCCTACCCAGGTTCAATCTCTGGCATCCCATATGGTTCCCCAAGCACAACCAGGAGTAATTCCTGAGAGCAGGAGTAACCCCTGAGCAGCATTGCTGGGTGTGACCTCCCCCCAAAAAAAGAAATAAAAGAGGGTGATGGAAGAGAATTAGGAAAGTTACCATTTAAAGTTACCCTTTTAAAAATAAAGTAAATGTGGAGCTCACGCCCAATTCAATCAGCTTAATCAATGGCTGAAAAAATAGCAGTGCTTCTATATTATAAAAAATAAAAAGTAGGGGCTGGAGCGATAGTACTGCAGGTTGGGTATTTGCCTTGCACACAGCCAATCCGGGTTCGATTCCCAGCATCCCATATGGTCCCACAAGCACCACCAGAGTAATTCCTGAGTGCAAAGCCAGGAATAACCCCTGAGCATTGCCATGTGTGATCCAAAAAGCTAATAAATAAATAAATAAATAAATAAAACAAAAATAATAAATAAATAAATAAATAAATAAAAGTTGCCCTTTAGGTCTGATTTTGGAACAAGATACACCTGAAATTCAATAATAAATATTTTTGTAACTTTGAATTCACAGTGATTCCATTAAAAAAAAAAAGATGTGATGGTTTGTATCCACAGTTTCCATCTCCCTGAGATGCTCTTTCGGCTCTTCTTTCCCTTCCCTCTCGTTCACCTCTCTGGGTGAGTCTTCAGAGTCACTAACTGCCACACCTTATTAGAATTTTTCATTTTTCTACAACCATTCAGAATTGCAGTTCTCTGAATCACCTAACCACAATATTAGTGCCAAACTAGACACTGGAACTAAAAAAACTAACTTGTGGGGCTGGAGCAATAGCACAGCGGGTAGGGCATTTGCCTTGCACGAGGCCGACCCGGGTTCAATTACCAGCATCCCATATGGTCCCCTGAGCACCGCCAGGGGTAATTCCTGAGCGCAGAGCCAGGAGTAGCCCCTGTGCATCGCTGGGTGTGACCCAAAAAGCAAAATGTAAATAAATAAATAAATAAATAAAATAAACAGAAAACTAACTTGCTTTCTTCCTGAATAGTTACCTCTACACAGATCGGGTACCCCCTGATTATGTCAGCAAACGTGCCATACTTTCACTGGGTCAAAGTATCAAACACTGAATATCAAACCTGAGTATCTAATAACTGGCACTAGTAAACAATCTAAAGTCTTCTGTGAGAGAATTCAACCGATTAGGCAGGTAGCCCAGGCTTCTCTGTGATCTGCTCTACTGGTACACAAAGCAGAATCACAAAGACAAAGGGTAATCCCCATGGAACTGTGACTGAAATCACGTTAATTCATATCCAAAGTGATTTAAAATAATTAAAATATATGAAAAATCACTTTATGAACTAAAATCCTAGTCAACTGCAAAACATCAAGTAATTCAATAGGCTTAAATATATTTTTTATAGATTAAAATATAAAACTGGTAGGTATGATAGATCTTTTATGTTTATGGTTGTTGAAAGTATCTTATGTTTCTTAGATAACAGATAACTTGAAGAGTTAAATTCTGAAGTGCTAGAGTCTAGCCCCCAGAAACATCCCAGCTGTTTCCTGACAGCTGGTGCCTCATGTCTGGCTTTCAATAAAGTTGATTTTCCCTGTATAATTATTTATGTCTCTCAACCTGTTTGACAAAAATAGTTACTTTTAAAAGAAGCTCTATGTAGGTATGCGATTCAATTTAAAACTGCCAAAAGTGAACTGAAGACACGGATATGACCATTTATTGTGTTCAATTCATAACTGGTTGAAATAGACATGATTTTCACTCCCAACTTCAAACATAAGAGCAGAAAGACACTCAGAGATAGAATACAGCAAGTGTACCCAGCCCCTGCCAATTCCTGTTTTGTCCTTAAAAAGAAAAAGAAGAAAGCAAGAGTCCCAGAAGTGCAGGAAATTGTTTCTCAGACGAAAGACAACACTTCCTTTCCCAGAACAATCCATCTCCCACACTGACATCCTGCTCCTGCTATATTTACCCAACCCAAATCTGCCGATGATATACTTCCAGCTGCACCTCTGCCATATGGTCCTGTCACTCAGCTGCAGCACTCAGAGGGGAATCTGTCCAGAGGACAGAGCCTAGAAATCACTACACACTAATCCATGCTTCCTCTATCGGTAGCCTTCAGAGTAAAGTGAGACAAAATACGGACAGTATTACTCCCTGTTTATTTTGGAAGTGACTGAAGAGACAAGAGGTACTTCATTTTATATAGTCGCTAATTTTAACTTCTCTCATAGTAGCCAATGGAGGAACCTGGACAATAAAGGGACTGAAATGGCAGGTTAAAAATAACTTTGTTAATGCTAGCTGGCCAAAAAGCATCACTTAATAGCCTCTTCCACCCCAACCTACTAAGATCAGGCTATCAAGTCACCTTATTACAGGGTAAACCTTGCAGTTCTGGAAGGATGGGTCCAAGAAATCAAGGATGGGACCATTTCATTCACCCGAACTCACCCTGCCTCACAGCACATGCTGCTAAAAAAGAATAAATCCCAAACACTGAACTGGGTAAAAGTAAATGTTAGAACTGATTTGCATCTACCTATTTCAGCAGCTCTGCATTCTTGGTCCCTAGCTCCCATTCTGTACTCCTCCATCCCAAATACTTTTCTTCGGCTTCTTTCTGCTGATTCCTTCTACCTCTCTGCCTCTTAAGCTGCTCTTCTTGACTTTCCATGCCTATTTTTCTTTTTAGTGAGGGCTTCCTCAACAAAACATAACCAATGCCTTATAAAGCTTTCCTTAGTAATGTGATATCATTAGCCTACTCTCCAAAAAAGTAGGAGCAAAGAAGCTTAGACTCCAAATCAACAGTTTTCATTTTCTGGACCCTACCCAGAATTGCCTAGGAGATACTCCTCGCTCAGTGCTCAAAAACCATCCCGAATGGTACTCAGAGACGATGTGGTATAAGGGATAAAATCTGGGCCTCCAGCATTTAAAGCACTGCTCCAGTCTACTTAACTATCTCTCCAGGTCCATAATCCCTATTATTTTTCCTGTCTTTTTTATTTTTTGGTTTTGGGTCACACCCAGGAGTTCTCCAGTCTTATTCCTGGCTCTGTGCTCAGGAATTACTCCAGGGTGCTGGGGATCAAACCCAGTTTGGCCCAGCAAAACTAATGTACTATCTAGACCCTGCCTTTTCTTTTCCTATAGACTAAATTAAACACATTTTAAAAACCTATTCTTTGTTAATTTTTTATTGAGATTCTGTTGTTTGCAATACTTTTTTTTTCTTTATGGGTCATAACCAGCGATGCACAAAGGTTACTCCTGGCTCTGCACTGAGGAATTACTCCTGGCGGTGCTCAGGGAACCATATGGGATGCTAGGAATCAAACCTGGGTTGGCCACATGCAAGGCATACGCCCTGCTGTGTTATCACTCCAGCCCCTGCAATACTGTTAATAAAAGTTTCTTGGGGCTGGAGTGATGGTACTGTAGGTAGGATGTTTGCTTTGCACAAGGCTGACCCAGGTTTGATCCCTGGTACCCCATATGAGTCCCTGAGCCCCACCAGGAGTGATTCCTAAGCATGGACCCAGGAGCAAACCCTGAGCACAGCAGGTGGGGTACTGAAACCAAAATAATAACAATGATGATGTAGCATGTATATAATTCCAATACAACATCCATCACCAGTGCACCTCCTCCTGCCTCCCCCAAGGACTCAAATTCCCCTCCCTTTCAACTCCCCTCCACCCACCCTCAGCTATCAACTCAACTGTGTGGATCAGTTCTCCCATTATGGTATCATTAGTGCTTTGTTATCTTGCTATATCTTTAAATTCCCACATACGAGAGAGATCATTCTGTGTCCATCCCTTTCTTTGGACTGACTTCACTCAGCATGATATTCTCTAGTTCCATGTATTGCTGCAAATTGCATGATTTTGTTCCTTTTTAGAGCTGCGTATTATCCCATTGTGTATTTATGCCACAACTTTTATTTTTCTTTTTTGGTATTTGGGTCACACCCGGCAGTGCTCAGGGGTAACTCCTGTACCTGCACCAGGAAACACTCTGGGCAGGTTCAGAGGACTATATGGGGTGCCAGGGATAAAACTCAGGTCAGCCACATGCAAGGAAAGCACCTTACACACCTATTATCACTCTGACCACAATGCCACAACTTCTTGGTCCATTCATCAGTACTTGGACATGTGGGTTTTTTCCATATATTGGCTATTATACTAAGTGTGATGATGAATCAGTCACACATACTTATCATATTCTTCAAAAAAATGAAAGTAGAATAAAAAGGGGAAATGCAGAGAGACCAAAAGAAGTGAGATAAGGTAACTGTAGAGAAGAATGAGAAACCGTTTTTTTTAACCTTTCCTCTCAAAACTTCCGGATATTGAAAGTATCTAGACTATCTATTTAGGCAATGTGCCACTTTGGTAGCACTGTCCTCCCGTTGTTCATCAATTTGCTCGAGCGAGCCCAGTAATGTCTCCATTATGAGACTTGTTGTTACTGTGTTTGGCATATTGAATACTTCACAGGTAGCTTGCCAGGCTTTGCAATGTGGGTGAGATACTCTCAGATACTTGCTGGGCTCTCCGAGAGGGGCAGAGGAATCGAACCTGGCTCAGTCGGGCTGACTGCATGCAAGGCAAAGGCCCTACCACTGTGCTATCGCTCCAGCCTGCCACTTTGGTATTCTATGTTTTTTAAAAAGAAAGAAAAGGAAGGAAGGAAGGAAGAGAGGGAGGGGAGGGAAGGGAGGGAGGGAGGGAGGGAAGGAGGGAAAAAGGGAAGAAGAGAGGGAGGGAAGAAGGGAAGAAGGATTCCCAGTGCTCCTAAGTGCTGGGATTTTCCAAATTTCAGATTTTTATTTATTTATTTATTTATTTATTGCTTTTTGGGTCACACCCGGTGATGCTCAGGGCTTACTCCTGGCTCTTCACTCAGGAATTACTCCTGGCGGTGCTCGAGGGACCATATGGGATGCTGGGAATCGAACCTAGGTCTGTCACGTGCAAGGCAAATGCCCTACCCACTGTGCTACCACTCCAGCACCCCCAAATTTCAAATTTTTAAAAGCTTAAGCAGAAGTTCTTAATGAGTTTGAAGTGCAAGCACCCTGCCCACTGTACTATCACTCTGGACTTCATGTTGCCATATTCTAGAAAACTATAAAGCCCTGAGTCAAATCTCAATAAAATAAACCCTTTTTCCAGTTTCTTAGTTTTTTTTTTCCCTTTTGGGTCACACCTAGCGATGCTCAGGTGTGACTCCTGGTTCTGCACTCAGGAATTACTCCTGGCGGTGCTTGGGGTACCATATGGGATGCTGGAGATCGAACCCTGGTGAGCCATGTGCAAGGCAAACGCTCTATCTGCTGTACATCTCTCTGGCCCCAGATTTTTTTTAATACAGGTTTACCAACCTTAGACTTATGGTACACGGCCTTAGAAAGCCTGTCTTGCAAGCCTGTGGTCCTGAGTACAAATCCCTCAGTGCGTCACACACACTAAGTGCGATCCTGGCAGCTCTGTTCGAGTCTGGCAACTATACTGCCTGGAAAACCCAGTGCAATTTTGGGCTGCACCACAGCCAGGTATGTGTGAGCACCACCAAAAAAGGTGTGACTCCTCCCCACCTTGCAAGCATCTGCAACTAAAAAAAGCTGCACAATTCTGAACCCATTAGCACTTCTGCTGAGAATCGCACTGCCGTCACATCCCCCCAAACCCTTTAATATGTCTCTGTTCTTCAGGAATATAGCCAATAGCACCAGGTCTGAAAACGTATGATATGAATTTATCATGTACATTATGGTCTTACAGTTGATGTGTCTGTTCCATCTGATTTCTACATTCACCATCCGAGAGGATTTACTCTGTTCAGTTTGAGGATGTATGTCAGGTTGTGGTTGCTTTACATAATTCGGACAGAAAGTAGATTTGCAGACACCAAATCGAAATACAGTTTGCACAGGGGTACTAGAAGACTCCAAATCAGATGAAAGTCAAGGAAGAGAGAAATATGTTTCCATCAACTTTTCACACTAGAATGACTATGACAAATACAGATATACTGGAAGCCAAAGTTAATCAAAGTACATGGGCTGGAGGGATGGAGAAATAATACTGTAGGTAGGACATTTGCATTGCAAGCAGCTGACCTAGGTTTGATCCCTGGCACCCCATCTGGTCCTCTGAGCCCCACCACGAGTGATACCTGAGCACAGAGCCAGAGCAAAGAAAAAAAAATGGTTGAGGCAAGAATCACTGATGTACCAAAATTAGAGAAGGAAAAATATACTCAGTACTCTCAAACATGGTCTTTAAGTGTTCTCCCATAGAAGACTGCTGATGACTTTGTTTGTTTGTTTGTTTTACTTTTTGGTCACACCCACCGACTCTCAGGGATTACTTCTGGCTCTGCACTCAAGAATTACTCCTGGTAGGGGGACTACAAAATGGGATGTCAGAGATCAAATCTGGTCGGCTATGTGGAAGGCAAACACAACTGTACTATGGCTCTGGGCCCTGCTTATGAGTCTCAAGGAGAAAATAATATCTACTGAAAGTCAGGAAATAGCTTTAGAACTGGAGCTATCTGGAGCACATGACTGGCATGCATGAAATCTCGAGTTTGATCCTCAGCACCACATGCCCATCACCACCACCACCCAGTACTATCAAGCATGAACTACCACACTTCCATTTCTAGGAATGGGCCCCAGGATTCTGAGAAGGGCCTCCTCACAAGTTAAAATCTTTTAATTTTTTAAAATGTATCTATTCAGGGGCTGGAGAGATAATATAGCAGACAGGGCGTTTCCTTGCATGCAGCTGACCCAGGTTTGATCCCTTGCACCCCACACGGTTGCTTAGCGCTGTCAGGAGTGATCCCTGAGTGCAACCAGGAGTAAGCCCTGGGCACTGCTAAGTGTGGTCCCAAAACAAAGTATCAAAGTTAATATCGCCAATAATGAGTACATCTAGATAAGTCATCCTGAAAAGAATACTATATTGGGAGTCGTAGATAGATCTACACAAGGTCATAACTTGAATCTAATTTTGAAGAAACATTAGACCAATCCAAAATGAAAAACATTCTCTAAAGAAAAAAAGAAACAAGTATAAAAGGAAGGGAGAGTAGGAGGAAGGGGAGAGGAAGGAAGACTGGTCTAAAACAGCTGGTCTACATTCATATTATCAATACCGCAAAGGAAAAGGAAGGCTGATGAATTCCTCCATATTAAAGGAGACAAAAGAGGGCCAGAGTGATAGTACAATAGACAGGGCATTTGCTCTGCATGCAGCTGACCTGGGTTGGATCCCCAGCACCCCACAGGATCATCTGACCATTGCCAGGAGTAATTTCTGAGTGTCGAGTCAGGAAAAACCTCTAAGGGTCACCAGGTGTGGCTCAAACACCAATGAAACATAAATAAATAAATAAGCCTAAAGAAACATTACAAATAAATATCGCATATAACCCATTACTAAAACAAAAAATGTTTATACATTATGAAAAATAACAAAATTGGAATATGACTACTAAAGTATTGTATCAATGTTAAATTTCTTGAATTTGATGACTGTACTAAGAATACATAAGAGAATACCCTTGTTCTTAGGAAATACACACTCAAGTATTAAGGGATAAAAGGTCAGGATGCATATATAACCTACTCTCAAATGGTTTAGAAAAAAAATTATCTACATATGTATGTGTGTGTTGAGAGGAAAATAATAAAAACAAAGGCAAAAGGTTACTAATCTTGCAAGATTTCTTCAAATTTAAAAATTATTCCAAAATCACTTTTCAAAAAAATTTACCATCTTTTGACCTGATCAAGTGTACTAACACCAGTTAAGATAGGGAGGAAATGAGAAGGAATTCACAGTCTAGGAAAAATAAAGACAACTTCTGGTAGGGGAATGAGCCAACTTCCTCCTCCTTGGAGCTTTTAGAGGAAGAATACTAGCAACACAAGTTAATTGCCACTTTACCCCTTTAATACTTGCACACAACAGTTCTGTTGACTCTGGAGCTTATATAGAGACTACCTAGGACCACTTAGGCCTCTGGCTCTATCTTCCATTCTCTAGGTATCAAATAGATAAACCAAATGTAGTCACTGCTCATTTCCTTCCTTAAGGAGAACAGAATGAGTCTTTAAAACCTCTGAAATGTGACTGATTAAGATGCTAATCTTGGGTTCACTTGGGAGGATTAATGAGCCACATTTGGATTCTGGCAACAGAAATCCATTTTCTCTTGACTACTTTCCTAACAATGCCTCTGTCCAAGTGGGCTGAACTCTTCTCATCCTGGGGCAGAGGGAAACAGGATTATTTGCCAGAGTCACTAGACTCTGGTCACACACACACACACACACACACACACAAATTGGCTATAGAAGATACTAATGATATACTTTGGATATCAATCCTCTAACAACTGGTGAGTGTTGGGGGGCAGCCACAGGAGAAAGAACTTTATTCATTCATTTAGTTATTATTTTTGCAAAGCTGAGGATAGAACCCAGGGTCTTATGTGCACATGCTCTACTAACGAGTCACACCCTTAGTCTCAAAAAAAAAAAAAAATAACTACTTTAAGCTGAAGCACAGTAAGCTGTCTCTTTGTACTCCAAATCACATAAAAAATTGTAAATTTTCATACTTCTTCCCTGACATGAAGTTCTTGGGCTAAAAGCACTATGTTGTAGCAGAGAGATAGTACAGTTGACAGGGCATCTACCTTACACAGGAATCACGGATTTGATCCCCAGCACTGCATATAGTCCCTGAGCAATTCCCAGGAGTGGTCCCTGAGCACAGGGCAAGGAGTAAGCCCTGAGCAAGGCTGGGTGTGGACCAGAAACAAAATACAAACAAACCGAAAAATAAAATATGCATTAGGTTGCTTCTAAAAAATAGATTCATGTTATTTTTTTCAATTCTTTTTTTTAAGGGATCATATGCAGCGTGCTTGGTGAGCATGGGGCCCTGCCCAGCAATGCTTAGCCCAGCACTGGCTTCCGGGTTAGGCAATCCAGCTTGAGTCTGCTGCTTGGGTCTGGAAGCATGCGGTGTTAAGAGACTGGGAATGGAACCCAGGTCTTATATGTGCCATGCATGTGTTCTACGACTTGAGCTGAGTCACTGATTTTTTCACTGGCACTAACTATAAGAACGGAGTTACGGTAATAGACTGTAAGAAGGACTTAGTTCTATGTCTACTAGTCTAGTATTTGGCATCTTAGCTAAAGAGCTAATAAAGGGCCAGGAATGTTGTTCAGGGGTTAGAATACATACTTTGCATGTGTGAGGCCCTGGGTTTGTTCCTCAGAACCACGAGAAACACAGACAGTGAGAAAGTGAGTGGGAGAGGAGAGGGAGAGGGACAGGGACAGGGACAGAGAGAAGGAGAAAGGGAGAGAGGGAGGGGGAGAGGGAGAAGGAAAGGAAGAGGGGGAGAGGGAGAGGAGACGGAGGGAGGGAGAGGGAGGAGAGACTTTATGGTCAGGGAGATAGCTCAACAGATGGAAATAAAAGTTTTGCAAGCAGCAGCCCTGGGTTCAATTCCCTGAGTACCTCGAGGAGCAACACCTGAGCACTGAGTTGGAAGTAGCTCCTGAGCACCACTGGGTGTTCCCCAGTCCCCAAAATAGTAATAACAGAGACCAGAGAGATAGTACAGCAGGAAGGGCACTTGCCCTCTATTTGGTAGACCCAGGTTCAATCCCCCGCATCCCATATGGGATGCCTGCCCAACCTGTCAGGAGTGACCCCTGGGTGCAAAGTCAGGAGTAAACCCTGAACATCACCAGGTGTGGCCCAAACAACAACAACAACAAATAGTAATAATAAATAAACAGTAAGACTTGTTTTGTATGCTTAGATTCAAAATCCCATCAGTGTGTCAGAAGCCCAAGCCTGCAAAGACTCAAGATCAAAGATTAATCTTATTAAAAAACAATCATTTAGTACTAGAGATGTAGACAGAGGGTAGGGCGCTTGCCTGGCACACAACTGACCTGGGTTCAACCTCCAGCATCCCATGTCATCTCCTAAGCCCTACCAGAAGTGATCTCTGAGCCTCCCCAGATGTGGCCCAAAAGTAAACCAGAAAAAAAGACAATCATGCATATCTTATCATATATTGTAGTTCAGCCTGAGATACAGACTGATTAATCAAAAGTGAAAATGTACAAATCGCACCCTAAGATAAACACGGCCCTAAAGGTGCAGCTAATAAAGCTGCCAAGCGGGTGGTCGAAGCCAGGCAGCCTGAGGGAGAGCAGGAAGTGGGGTGGCGAAACAAAGCAACCGCCACTGAGTCCTTCTGACCATCCTAGAACCTCCTTCAGTACATAAGGGCATACAACTATTTCCTGAGGTCACATGTGAAAGCTGGACAAACTTCAAACCAGTACCCAGCTGTCCCCTCAAATTCAAGTTTCTCAAATCGCCAGCCCACTAGACCATAAACTTTCCGAGGATAGGAACTCTCAGTCTCCTTGGAAACTAGATTCCTAACACTCAGGTTCAGTGTCTGGCACTGAACATCAAACATTAAACAAACAAGAAATATTTGTTATATGAATATATAGCTAAACTAATTTCCACCAACAGCAAAGTTCATGAGTGCTTATGAGTCTTTCCAAGACAAATAACTTCCAGCCCACCAACAAGACTCAGAAGGATAGTCATGTCAATCGCGACATATTATCCCCGTCTCTGCTACACAAGCCACGTTAGCATCAAGGTACAGGATGGTACAAAACAACTAATTAGTCACAATTATATCCACTAACATTTCTTTTTTATTTATTTATTTATTTTTTTGCTTTTTGGGTCACACCCAGCAATGCACTGGAATTACTTCTGGCTCTGCACTCAGTAATTACTCCTGGCGGTGCTCAGGGGACCATATGGGATGCTGGGAATCGAACCCAGGTCGGCCATGTGAAAAGTAAACGCCCTACCCTCTGTGCTATCGCTCCAGCCCCCTCCACTAACATTTTCTTGGGAAAGAATATTCTTATTTTTCATTTGCTTGTTCTGGGGCCACACCATGTGGTACTTGGGAGTTACTTCAGGCTCTGAACGAAGAATTACTTCTGATGGTGCATGGAAGACCATATGGGATGCCAGAGATTGAATCCAGAGCCCTACCACTGTACTCCTCTTCAGGCCCAAAGAATATCTATTCTGAAATTCACTACAACCATTTTGAGTCAAATGGGTCCAAATTAATCTCTACCTTATAACAACTGATTCAGCAAAAGAAACAATCATTGAACAGAAGTACTATAACTATAATAAGGAAATGCTGCCAGTTGCAACAACAAAGATGAACCTTGAGGATATTATGTTAACTAAAATAAGTTACATAAAGACAAATATTATGTTCTATTTATATTCAGAATCTAAGGGGGGAAAAAAGGTTGAATTCATAGAAACAGAGGGTAGAATGATGGTTGTCAAGGATTAGGAGGTGCCAAGAGGAAAATAGGGAAATGTCAGTTAAAAGACATAAACTTTCAGTTATGAGTAAGTTCTATGGATCTACTATGACTATAGTGAACAATATTACATACTTGAAAGCTGCTAAGTAGTTCTTAAATATTAGTATGCATAATATTTGTATACACAGAATGTGTTAACTAATACATTTTTGTGTTATTTCTCAATTTAAACATGTATAAAATTATGACACATTTACACACATCACTGTTATATGACAACATAATTTTTGTAAAATGTAACTATTAATGAGTCTAAAAGTAAATAAACAGGCAAATTATAGCTAACTAGGAACAACTTTACCAAAAGCAAAGTTGATAAAGATGAAACCCAAATGTAACAGGTGCCCAAATCAGAAAGAACTAAGACTAAGAGTTCTTCATAGAATGCCAAGATTGTGGAGGAAGAGACATCCCGACTCAGTACCTTCTTTGACTCCTTGCTCAAGATATATTATTGCAGAAAAACAAATGTAAACCAGTGCTAGAACAAAAAGTTTATAGCAAGATCTCTCTACCAGAGCTTTCAAACTTCTTTTGACAATAATCTACAGAAAGAAAGTTCAAAGAGAGTGGTCACTGTAGCTATTATTTGAATGTTTATATAACTGCAATTTAATAGAAATCTGAGAAAAGAAAGTGTTGTGGTCCTTTTTAAAATGGCTTTTCCAGTACTGGAGTGATAGCACAGTGGATAGGGCGTTTGCCTTGCATGCAGCCGACCCGGGTTCAATTTCCAGCACCCCATATGATTCTCCAGCACTGCCAGGAGTAATTCCTGAGTGCAGAGCCAGGAGTGACCCATGTGCATTGCCAGGTGTGACCCAAAAAGCATAAATAAATAAATAAAATAGTATTACCAGCCACTAATGAAATATAGTCTGTAGTCTGAAAGTTATTATTCTAACCTATGTTAGGGGCGTGAGAATTTTGGCTTCTACTATCAATTAGGAGGCAGTTTCTTTAAACTTGACATTTTTCCCAAAGAGAATAATAAACTTTCATGAAAAAATCCAGAATGTTTTTATCCTATACCCCCTCACCATAAATTCTCCCAGTTTTGTATTTTTATGACAAATTAGCACCTCATTTTACTTGAAAGGATAGACTGAGTGAAAAACTTCCTACAAATGTCAGAGAACTTGTCCCTTTAATATTAGAGGATTTTTCCCAATTCAGCGCCATCACTGATAGCAACAAAGTATAGTTTTGACCCTTTTTCTCCCCAATAATGTCTCTAACTCCCCTTAGCCTTCAGTTCCCAAGCTGCTTTCCAAGACACCTGGAAGCAAACTGCCTGGCTGACTATAGAAAACCCCCTGCTCCCACACTACATCTGGCCCTGCCTTTCCACCAAATCAAATGCCAATTTATTGCCCTCTGATGTACAGTCTATCAGGCGACTTCCTGGAAGCCCCCACTTCACACTGGGCCAGAACACAAGGCAATAATGTGAGTTTCACAAAAGGGCAAGTAATCGCTCAATAAGCGTGGAACAAGGAAAGGTCAGTTGTGACGTGTGCACATGTGGCAGCCCTTCACAACTCAACCTACAGTGGCAACAGTGGTAATAGAAGGCTGGTATCACAGAAGAGGCATGCAGTGAGACGCCAGCCAACAGGCCAGGAGTGCTTGTCCATCTAAGTCCTTCAAGAGTTCCAAAAGCCTAAGCAAAGGAAGCAAAGGTCTCAATGCTAGGCGGGAGAGTTTCCAAAAGCAAAACTGAGAACTGGAAGAAGTCACTGTTCCCCATCTACCACCCTTTTTCTTAGTGATGTGATCTAGCTGAAATGATCTAATCTGCATTTTGTGCTATGCCCTAACGTTCTATCCTCTAATGGATGCCTGGAGAAAAAAGACAAATACCCTGTCCTTTCCACAAGATACCACTTTAGAAACTGAGATGGCCAATTATGCTTCTATTATCATAGAGCGGTAAGAGGGGACAAGACGGAGATAAGTAACAATAATAAGGAATTCTTCACTCTTCTAAACTGCGCTTTGGGGACCAGGAATGTGGCTTAGTGGCAGAACACATGCCTTGCACGTGTGAGGCCCTGAGTTCGATCCCTAGTACTGCTGGGTGCAATACACAGTACTGCAACACCAAAGAACAAAAAACAAAACTGCCCACTGATCTGAAAACATTTGGCTGCTTCTTCTAAACCCCTCTTGGCACTTGCCCTGAGTTTGAGTGGGTGGAAAAGAAGAAAGGAATTCTTCCTGCCTCCTTGTTAAAAACAAAGTAGCAGCTGGCTTTCCCTCTTTTCACTCATCTGACTGCTGTCATAGCAAGTTGGACACATACCCAGAGAGAAATTTCAGGCTTCAGTAAGTGGCCAAACTCGAAAGGACTATGGTAATGAGATACAAAAGCACCTTTAAACTCAGCGTACTGCCACAGCTGCCCCCTACCATCGAGCAGTGTGACAGAGTGATGAGCTTCTACCAGAGGAAATTAGGTTTCTTAAACCCTACTTCTGAGCAACAAGCTCGTAAGATGTAATACCCTCCCCTTCCCCGCCCCGCCCCAATTCCCCCCACAACTCCCTTTCAGATACATGTGGCAGAGAATGTGGCAGCAGACAAGTTCTGATGGATAAGTATATTTGAGTATTCATTAAGAAGAGAAAGAGGAGCTGAACTCATAAGAAGTCATTCTATGAATGGGCTGGAGAAATAGTACAGAGTTAATGCCTGTCTTGCACGTGGCCAAGTTCAATCCCTAGCAACAAATATGGTACTCGGAGAAGTGCCAGGGGTGATCCCTAAGCACAGCCAGGTGAGGCCCTAAAACAACAAAATGAAGCCAGTCTAAGCAGAACTGCTTCTTTTGAAGTCTCCTTAATTACTTGTTTCTTCTTAATTTTTCATTTTTTCCAGGGTTATGAAAATGTATTACCATTGTGCTTACCATCAGAACTTATGATCTTGAGGGGTTGGAGAGACCGTACAAAGGTTAAGGCATTTGCACTGCATGTGGTAACAGAGCCGGAGCGATAGTACAGCAAGTAGGGTGCTTGCTTTACACACTGTCGACCCAGTTTTGATTCCTGACACCACATATGGTACCCCAAACCTGCTTCCCTGAACACAGCCAGGGGTAAGCCCTAAGTACTGCCAGGTGTGGCCCCAAAACCAAACAATTTAAACACCACATATGATCCTCTGAGCACCACAAAGCCTTGAACACGGGGTGATACATGTACGACACTTGCCTCCTCCAGAAAAAAACAAAAACTTATAATCCTGGCCTTTTCTTCCTGCCTTTCTTTATATAAGACCAAATTAAAAACACTGGCTACTTTAACAATCTTAAAGCCGACTCCAGGAATGTGACCAATAGCATAGCCTTTACAAATCTAACAACCAGAGTTTCATCAGTTTCCTAAATAAAATTCAAGCAGCTATCACTGAGCACATAGGCTGTGATTCCATAGAAATGTTTTGATCAGCAAAACTTAGATGCTCGTCCTAATACAAAATTTGGCTTCAACCACCGCTTTTTCCAGTACAATTCCCTTCATATGGGAAGCACCTCCAAACAGGCTGGCCTTCAGGGATGTGCTCAAGTGGGCATTCCTGTACTATCTTCCATGCTACTTCTTATCTCAATGGTGGCTACAGAATTTTGGGGCAGTAGGAAGATGGTGACGCTTCCCCAACTATCCTACAAAAACCTCATTTTCTAAACTTGGGGACAAATAGAAGAACATTAGGTTTACAAATGTCAGGTGAAAAGGGTTCAGATAGTCTGGGAAAAGCAACAGTAAAAGGAAATGACAGGCATCAAAATATAGGCCTCTAGGAACTAACTACTGTGGGCACGATGCATGAGGCTGATCCGCCCGCACATACATGGTCCCCTAGGCATTGCCAGGAGTGACTCCCTGAGTGCAGAACTGAAGTAAGCAAGTAATCGTGAGCAGAGATGTAATCAGAGATGTCCCCAAAACAACAACTATATAGATATATTGGGATATATCTATATCTATCTCTCTCTCTATAGACATACACACACACACACACACACACACACACACAGGCCTGTTGAACATACCTGATTTACATGACTACTCCCTAAGGAAAAAAGAATCGTAGTACTTTTATTTTCTCTACTTATTTTGAAATGCTAAAACTGAGGTCACTCAAGCTACCAAAATTCTTTTTTTTTTTTTTTTTTGCTTTTTGGGTCACACCTGGCGAGGCACAGGGGTCACTCCTGGCTCATGCACTCAGGAATTACTCCTGGCGGTGCTCAGGGAGACCATATGGGATGCTGGGAATTGAATCTGGGTCTGTCGCGTGCAAGGCAAATGCCCTGTGCTATCGCTCCAGCCCCAAGCTACAAAAATTTTAATGTGTCAAAGTTAGTCTAACTTAAATTCAACTCATCTCTTAATGTGCTGCTCAACAATCTGCAAACTAATACAATCTTAAGTTTTATTATAGTAAAGTAAAGGCCCTCCCGTTGATCATCAATTTGCTCGAGCGGGCCCAGTAACGTCTCCATTGGAGACTTTGTTGTTACTGTGTCTGGCATATCCAATACGTCACAGGGAGCTTCCCAGGCTCTGCCGTGCGGGCGAGATACTCTCGGTAGCTTGCCGGGCTCTCCGAGAGGGGCGGAGGAATCGAACTCGGGTCGGCCATGTTGGCTGCATGCAGGGCAAACGCCCTACCGCTGTGCTATCGCTCCAGCCCAAGAAATTTAAAGGAGGGGGCAAGAAAAACAGATACTTATATAAATGTGCCCAATTTTGCCTTTTCCAATATTCAGCCAATTACATGAATGCCTGACAGATTTTACTGTACTTGGTTCTTTTTTCTCTACTTAGTCAGACCTTGAACAATTCACACGTTCAATTCCAAGCAAGACTAAGCTAATGACCCTTCAACCTTCCACTCATACTCTTTAATGATACACTGCTTTGCTTTACTACTACTCTCTAAATTATAGGTCCCTACAGGGAAAAGTGAAAGTATACATTCAATCAGTATAGCAAAAATATTTTTTCCAAATAATGTACTCATTTGATCTTTTTCCTAACAATGATAACTAAGAAGTGTTTTCCCTATATCTCCTTTTTTCCAGTTGTTGTATTTTTGGTTTTTAGGCTACATGGGCAGTGCACAGGGCTTACTCCTAATTCTGCACAGGAATCACTCCGAGTGGGGTTCAGGGGATTATATACGGGGCCAGGGATCAAATTCAAGTCAGTCACATGCAAGGCAAGTGCCCTACCTGCTGTGCTATCAGTCCATAACCTCCCCATTTTCTAACTGAAACAGATTCAACTGTGAGATATGAAGTATCCTTGAGTAGTTTTGCATTACTTAGAAGGCTATTTCGAAGAGCAGAGACCAGCCAGGAGTTAAGTTATAGTTCCTCCCAGGTTGGCTTCCAGACACTGTTTAAATGTTCTCTGCAAACCTCTGGAGGTTACGTGGATTCAAACCTCCTAGCTCAGACTGTGAATTCACAAAGCTTGAGACAGACAGTACCCTACAGGTGTGTTTGTCCAGGATAAACTATATTTAAATAAACTCCTGAAACTCCCACTATCTTTAGGCACCTGCTTCTCACTCTTATATACTCAAGCACACCATACCACACTATCCAGGTACACTAAGTAAAGAAATATCTGACCTTGGGGGAGAGCAATGGTATAGCAGGTAGGGTGCTTCCAACACAGTCAACCCAGATTTGATTCCGGGTATTCCATAGGGTACCCTAACCTTGCAAGAAGTGATTCGTGAGTACAGAGCCAGAAGTAAGCCCTGAGCACTGCCTAGTGTGGCCCCAAACACTTTCTCTCTGACCAAAAAAGATAAAGAAATATCCTATCTCTCAGAGTTACTCTACAACCCACCAATGTCTTTGGGAGTATCTAACTCTGGTCAGAAAAGAATTACATGAAAAAGTCAAATAAGCAAATATGTTACAATATTTATTATACTCCATAATTTTTGTTCATATCTTTGATTATTAGCAAGAGGAAGAATGGGAATAATAAAATGCATGATAAATTGCTCTTATTCACTATTATGCATTCCATGCCAGAAAGAGAACTCTATGGCATATAGTTGAGACTACAAGGTTAGCCTTGGGACAGTCAGCTAGGGCCTCGAGTCTGGAAATTTGTTCATCTTACAGACTCAATGCTTAAGTGCTGAAGTTAAATGCTTAATATATATCAGATAACAGCGGGTAGGGCGTTTGCCTTACAAGCGGCCAACATGGCCGACCCGAGTTCGATTCCTCCGCCCCTCTCGGAGAGCCCGGCAAGCTACCGAGAGTACTCGATATGCCAGACACAGTAACAACAAAGTCTCCAATGGAGACGTTACTGGGCCCGCTCGAGCAAATCGACGATCAACGGGAGGGCCTTTACCTTTACCTTTACCTTAGTTTAAAGCACTTGAATATATCAGGCCCAGAAGGAATCTACAGTTTCTCTGTGATAGAAGCTATCACAGAGAGAAAAGGTCTACGAAATTAGTACAGTTCTATAGTGAATACAGATGCATCTACTGGGCTTCAAGCCCATCTTAGTACTACATTAATTCTCCCTATTCTCATAGATCCTCAGAATTTTTAAAGCCTGGGGTTCAATCTCTAAAGACAAGATCACTACCCCCCACACCTACCCTAATACATACACCACTACAAAACTGTCTTCAGAATCATGTAGATAGCTTCAAAGAGCTGGAGCACACAGTTTTCATGTGGGAGCTCCAAGATCATCCCCAGGACCACATGGTCCCCCAGCACCATCAGGAAAGCCCCCTCACACCTTCTGGGTGTGACCCAAAAACTAAAGGATTCTGGTTGTGCTACTTAAAGACTTTGATTTTCAGATGTCAAAGGCCGCCAAAATCTGGAGGAAATGATCACAACCAAACACAGCAAATCACAACTGACTCGTGCACTGTCTACGAAAACAATACTGGATGAAGGGGTAGTAAGGCTTACAAGAACTTGCCTAGTTGGAGAACAAAGAGATCAAGTACTGCAGACCATGTCAGTTAGGAATCTTCTAAACTGCCTATTCTCTTCAGACCTAAAGCCAAGAGCAGTATCAGTATCTTGATATTTCACTTTCCCTTCCATTCCCCTATCCCCACAGATCTTAACACCAAGTCTAGCTGGGAGACTGACAATAACTCCAAAATGCAAGAGTCCCACAAGATCTCTATAAGGATAAAAGAAAACATGTCCTTGGAATCTCAGCTTAAGACTGGGCTTGGACAGGGGTTAGAGAGAAGCAGTGGTCCTTCTACCCCTAAAGCCAGGACATCCCAGCCCTGCAGGCAGCACAGAGTTAACTATCCTCCCGCTTTGAGAAGCACAAAGGTACATCACTGCAACATGCCTAACATTTACATTGCCTCTCTCTGCTCATTAAACAGGTTTTGGTTAAATAATGAACAAACTGTATTACAGACTCCGATGAGAATTCCAAAATTATAAATCAACTGGGAAAGCCCAAAGGGGCAGACAGACAGGGAGGGGGGAGAAGGATAATATTGACTAATATAAAGGGCGCAGCTTGACAGTGGATATTCCTGCCACACCTGATCAAACACATGCTGTGGGGGGAGGGGAAAGAGAGCAAGAGAGGGGAGATGGGACAAGACAGCCTGAAATTTGCATCCGGAAAAGATTAAAATGGATTCTTTGGGGATAGAGAAAATACATAATATATATTACTATAAATGCAAAACTGTACTAAAAGCTAACTCAAATGTCAAAGATTACAGCTTGAATAAATTTAAATATAAAAGCCATGTGCTTCCTTGAGTTAATGAGAGAGACATAAAAGGACAAACTGGGCCAGAAGGTTGAACAGAGCCTTATGCTGCCTTTGCTGGGCAATGGGTCCAATGTGTCATAGCCACCATAGTCAGAGGGTGCCCTCCAGAGTGCTGAGCGGTGAGAAAGAATGGGCAAATCCCATCACACGTCCACACTACATTTTCTGGCTTTTACATTTAATTATTAATATAATACATGTCCTAAAGTTCACCCTTTTATACTATACAATCAATGGTTTTCAGTATATTCACAAAACGGTACACCTATCACCAAAATATTTTCATCCAAATATCTGGGAGAAAATAAACCTTGGACTTAAATACCCAAAGGTGGTGGGCTAAAACGTTATCAAAAGTTTAACAACATATAAACTCTGCTCTGGGGCACCTTGTAGCTTCCAACTATAATTATTTCTTTAAAGTTGGTATTAGAATGTTCTATCACTCTCAGTGCTACAGAGCATGTAACCATCATGTAATCTGGTCAAATACTGACTACAAATATGTGTCCAGAGATACATATCTGTAAGAAGAGCTAACCGTACTAGAGACAATGGACTTATTTCCTTTACAATGTTCAGATAATATTCCTGGAGGAGTAGATAAGGTTTATGTACTTAAAAGATCCTCTGACTATTTACAGGAAGAGAAAAAATATCATTTTGGTTTACTGACAATGTCCAATGAACTACCCATCTCCAACAGTGATATTGTTACAAACCAAGTCAGCAGACAGTCTAGAAAAAGGCAAATAAAAATCCTTTATAAAAGGACACCAAGTACAAGTCTGCTTCATAAGTCAACTGAGTGGAAGTTCAAGAATGCCAGCCATACTTCCTCCGGTTTATGCAGGACACCATTCCCAGTCACAGAGGAATGGGCAGTCCCCTCGGTTTCTCTCAAGTTCCAAACCCTCTCCCAGCTTCCCTCCACCAACAAGCTTCCAATAAAGCAGGCCTCCTGACACTGCCAATCAGAAAAAAACTGTTTGTTTCAATAAAAGAAACAATACATTGGTCATGGATTGCTGAGCCCAGGACCACAGGGACAGCTGACCCATAAACTTGCCCCTGCAAGTCAAGAAGAGATGGGTGTTGGAGTGTGTGTGCGTGCGTGCGTGCGTGCGTGCGTGTGTGTGTGTGTGTGTGTGTGTGTGTGTGTTGGGGGAGCAAAGGCCATTAAATAGCTCTTTTTTTTTTTAATTACTCATTCTATCATTTTCTCACGCAGGTAATTGCTAAAACCAAATAATGGAACAATGGGCAACCTTGGCAGGCAGATTTCAACACTGGCAACAGCTATTAGCCCCTGGAAACACTACTAACTTCCTTGCTCCAGGAGAAAGTCTGGCAAAATTCAGCTATGTTCTGGGCACAACCAACGGAACTGGTTTCTCAACACATTCTAGTTTTATTAGTTTCAAGCAGCAAACAATATGGATTCCTAACCCAAGGATTTAAGAAAATAAGCAAACTAAATTTTAATATTTCTAAGATGGTCTAGACCAGTGTTTCTCAATCTTTTCCCAACTGTGGCCCCTTCCAACCATGTTTCCTTCCTGTGATCCTCCCGTCCTGCCTCTTAGTCCCCTAGTCTCATGCTGTGGGGCTCCATTCACAGAATTTTTCACTTAGAGCCCCCTTGGAATATTCTGGAGGCACACAGGGAACCATATGGACCCCAGTTAAGAAACTCTGGTCATTTAAAACTCCCAAGACCTGGAGCGTGGTCAATCACAGACACAGTTTCTGAGCTAGAATTTTAAGACACACATCAGAATGGAGAAAACAAGAGTGGGAGCAGCCCCATATTCTTAGACTCTAGCACTGGACCACTTCTAGTTGGCCAAGTACCTCCAGAAGTGGTCTCCAGGCTCTCTTAGAACTGCTTGGGAGCGCCTCCCCCCACCCCCGCCCCCAAACACACATACACAAAGATAGTACAGCAGAGCTCATACTTTACAAGTACGAGGCCCTGAGTTCATGCTCAGGGAACCAAAAAAGAAAGGATAGAAACAGTGTCCCAAAACACAAGTGCCTTGAACTCTGACCACCCCTTCTGGCCCCCCAAAACGTTGTAAATCTCTACTTAATACATTTTCTAACTGGGATATGGAAACTTATATGAAAAGTTATGGGGGTTGGGTAGGAATCTATTAAAGCAACTAATTTTTCAAAACAGCTATATTACTTAAAATATAGGTCAGATCACCTATTGCAATAGTAGACTTGATAACTAGTAATCAATTACCTCATCTATACTATAACCTTTTTGGCCAACATTTTCAATTATTTTCAAGTAAATGAACTTTGTTCCTTTAAATAAAACATTTTGCTTGTTTTCTGGTTTTTGGGTCACACCTGACAGTGCTTAGGGGTTACTCCTGGCTCTGCACTCAGGAATTACTCCTGGTGGTGCTCTGGGGACTCATGGGATGCCAGGGATCAAACCCTGGTAAACTATGTGCAAGACAAGTGCCCTACCTGCTGTACTAGACTGTCCGATTTTAGGGAGAAACCAATGTCCACAGAATTGTAAGCTTCCTTATTGTGTTAAAAGTAAGTTACTTTTTATTTTGTGTTAACTACATCTATCTTGATCAATATATCACAGAAACTGGGGACACAGTGAAATTTTTAACTTGTAACAGAACTCTTCTTCCAGGAAGTTTTTGTTGCTTTAGTGGACTTACCCCTGTGATGCTGCTCGTAGCAATCCTCAGTGTGTTCCCAAAATCTTTTGGCCCTCCCCACCACCTCATCTTTCTAATTATGAGCATCTTATATAATATTTATATGTTTAGAAATCTCAAAGCCACTTTCATACTTATTATCATATTGAACTCGACACAATCCTAAGAGGGAGAAATGGCAGATATTATCTTGGTTTTTGTCTGAAGTTAAAGCCCAGAAAGATTTAAGTGAATTAGCAAGTTTGTACTGACCATAGATGTGAAGTTAAAATTAAGATTCACCTGTTCACTACAGCAGGGCACTGGGGTAGTGCCCTGCTCAACTTTGCTTTTGTTCATACAGTTAAGAGAAGTGTATGTTTAGGAAGTGCCTGATAGATATACATTGTACCTGTCAGGGAAGGGAGGTAAGTTTTAATGCTTCCTGGCTTTATATCCCAGTACCATATATAGGGAGTCACTCCCTATGTTGCTCAGGGGACCAGGTGGTGCTGGATATCAGACCTGAGCCTCCTGCATGCGGTGTGTGGTCTGCTCATTGAGCTGTTTTCTCCATTCTCCTCCTCACGCTTTTTCAGTTTTTCATGGAGGTAGAAAAAGGTTGAAAGGAAAGCCTCATGACAATGTTCCTCTGTTAACTGTAAAGGACTATTTTCATGTATATTCCCGGGATGACTGTAGCTAGTGACATATCTAGGACCATAACAGACTTAGTATTTAAACTTCTAAAAATTAGGAGAGGGTGGGAGGGGGGTATACTGGGGAGATTGGTGGTGGGGAATGTGCACTGGTGAAGGGATGGGTGTTTGATCATTGTGTGATTGTAACTAAAACATGAAAGCTTACTTTGATTCAATAAAATCTAAATAAATAAATAATAAACTTCTGAAAATTAAATAAACAATTAACAAAAAAAATTTTTTCATGAGAAATACAGAAGAATTGGAGAAAAAAATTCTTCTTACTTTCTTAACACACACCAAAGTTATTCAAGGGTTTCTAAATGTTTTCTTCGTCTTTATGGAGAGATAGTAAAGTTAGTAGGTGCTTGCTTTGCTTGTGACCAACCTGGGTTTGATTATAGCACCTCATATTGTCCCCTGAACCCCACCAAGAGTGATTCTTGAGCTCAGAGCCAGGAGTAACCCCTAAGCACCATCAATTGTGACCCAACAAAACAGAAAAATGGGACAATTTTCTAAAAACTCTAGGAAAAGGATTAATATAATAAATCAGAGCAACTTACACCCATGTGCAAAACGTGGCTTGCTTTTCTAAAGAACTTTATCACTCATTCATTCAAATATTATCTATGTCTAAATTTAAGGTAAAGGTAAAGGTAAAGGCCCTCCCGTTGATCATCGATTTGCTCGAGCGGGCCCAGTAACGTCTCCATTGGAGACTTCGTTGTTACTGTGTCTGGCATATCGAATACTCTCGGTAGCTTGCCGGGCTCTCCGAGAGGGGCGGAGGAATCGAACTCGGGTCGGCCATGTTGGCCGCTTGTAAGGCGAACGCCCTACCCGCTGTGCTAAGCTACAGTAAGTAGCTGCACAGTTGATATGCCCTATAAAGTCTGGAACATTCACTATATAGTCTTCATGGGTCCTGGGAAATAGATCAAGTGGTAGAGCTATCCAGACTAATGCCTAAGTTTGATTTCCCACCGGATGGCCCCAAACACTGCTGGGAGTCTATACCACTGCCAGGCTAAGTACCAAATTCTAAATAATCAAGTCAAGTTATCACTAGAAGTATCCCCAGACCCCAAACAATACTGAGGAAATCCAGAAATAAATCAATCTTTAAAAAAAAAAAAGTTTGGGGCCTGTAGGATAATGGTTGGTTTGCCCTTCCTTCCTGGCCACTGGAAGCTTGTGTTTGTTGATTGCCCCCAGCCTGTCAATTACCTTTGTCTCCTGATCAGACTCTGACTTGTAAATATTGTCTTTCTCTTCTCCTTAATGTCCTTTGCATGGTTAGCTATTTCAGAGCAATTGCTTTTTGTATGGATACAGGAAGACAGTTAAAAAGACAAGCCTGTGGCTTGGGAGTTGATTGACTCCAAATAATATACTGCCTGGACATCTGCTCTCTTGACTTATGCCTCAGTTGCCCTTACTTCCGAGGGACTGGATGGACCCAGGGCAAGCGGTGAGCTATGAGCTACCCTTGCATCAAAATGGGCCTGGCCAAAGTGCCCTAATGCTTAACTGTAAGTTAAGAGCTTGGTCATGGACAAATTCTGTCATGATCCAAAAGAAATAACTAGATTTGGACCTTGCTGAAGTTAGGAATAACTGATCCGGCCTGAGCACTGTAGTCAGAGTCTGTGGGAAGATGTCCCCAGGAGAGTCACCATATAAGCCTAAAAGTGTCTATTACTGTGTCTATACAGAATGGTAAATATTAGGAGAATTAAAGATGCTAATTAAGTTGCAGGTCTAAGGAGAGGGGAAACACACCTAAAGGTTGTTTTGCCCTCATGGGCAGCAGGTGGTCGAGAAGTCTAGAAAAACATTTTTGATCACGCTTCCCATGGGGAGGCCTGGTTGGGGAGGCGTTGTGAGAGGATAAAAAGAGTGGCTGCGGGGAGAAGAGGATTGTAGGGAGAAATGGATTGATTGATGGTTGGAAGGAGAGACAGTCGCAGAGAAGCAGTGAGAGAGAGAGAGAGGAGACAGATACAGTGGGAAGAGGGGAGAGAGAGAGATGGGCAGAGAGAGAGAGAGAGAGAGAGAGAGAGGGGAGAGAGAGAAAAGATTATATAAACAGCAGCTAATCGCAACCAGCTTGGCCCTCGTTCTTCCTTTGTCCGACCAAGGCAACAGCCTTCCCGGGTGGAGAAGCAGCTCGAGAGCACTGAACGCCGGTGGCGACAGAGAGCCACCCGGAGAACACACGAACATCCTTTCACACGTCATCCCCGTGCATGGAGTGGGGAATTTCACAGCCCCTCTCAAGCGCAGAATTTGTTTTTACAGGGGCCAGAGAGCTAGTAGAGTGGGTAGGGCACACGTCTTACATGTGACCAACCTGGGTTCAATCCCCAGCATCCCAAATGGTCTCCCAAGCACTGCCAGGAGAGATACCTGAGTGCACAGTATGGAATAATCCCTGAGCACCACTAGGTGTGGCCCAAAACTTAAAGTGAAAATCAAAAAAAAGGCTTGTCTATCCTATAATAAATCAAACACATTTTTTTAAATCAGGATAAATAATCCTACCCAGATGGAAACTTACCTGTTATATTGTTCAGAACCTCCTTTAGATGACTAAAACTATGCAGAAGAGGATCCCGTTCTTCATCCTGTAACATAAGTTTATAAAGAGTCACTGGGGGTTGGAGGAAGTCACTGGGATGGAGAGACAGCACAATAGTAGAGTACATGCATAGGACAAGATGCCCTGAGTCTGATCTCCAGTACCATCCCCTCTTTGCACCATGAAGTATATCTCTAGTGGCCCCAAACACTGATGGGCGTGGCCCTACAAAAATATAACTTAAGGGCCAGAGACACAGTACAAGGGATAATGTACTTGCCTTGCAAGCAATCAACCTGGGTTTGACTACTGGCATTGCACTGTGTATGATCCCCTAAGCACCGCCAAGAATGATTCCTGAGCACAGAGCAAGGAGTATGCCCAGAACTTAGGTGGGTGTGGCCAAAAAATAAAAGGTATAAATATATATTCTTAGGGCCCGGGGTTAAGGAACTTGTCTTGCATTCAGACAACCCCAGCGATAGCTCCTGAGCACCACCAAGTACAGCCTCAAACATCAGACCCCCCCAAAAAATGTATATACATATTCATATTTTTTGCTTTTTCAGGGCCAGGTATTTAACCCAAGGGCTCACACTTAAAAGACAGATGCTTGTATCAGAGCGATGGGACAGCGGGCAGGGCACTTGCCTTGCACACAGCCAACCCAAATTCAATTCCTGGCACCCCATATAGTCCCCTGCAATCTGCCAGGAGTGATCCCTAAGCACAGAGCCAGGAGTAAGCCCTGAAGCCCTGAGCATTGCCAGGTGTGGCCCCCTCCTCCTCCCAAAATAGGACAGATGTCCTACTATTGAGCCACATCCTTGGCCAACAAAACGTATTTTGGGGAGTCTGCCCATTCCCACCACTTACCAGTGGAGTATGGGTGCTCCATCGGGCATTTCGTTTGATAGCTCCAACCACAATGTTAATCTCCCCTTGAATGATATAAATATTCTTATCCACCATTCTGGCAAACCTATAAAAACAGTTAAAAGTTTGGTCAATATTTAGTTATTCAAAGAACACCTATGTTTAAATTAGTACCTGGTAAAATTAGAATGATATAATTTAACTTTTTAGTTCTCGTCCGGGATCTGGATTTTATAGTCTCTGAGTCTTGGTCGCTGATAGGATTACACGGCGAGAACAGTGCAGTCTTTTGCCCCCGCGCCTGGGTGTTCCTCGGCGGGACCCCTTGGAGGGGAGCGGGTTGAGCTTTCCTCCCCGCCCCGACCAGAGCTCCGGCAGCCGAAGACCTCCAGGACCAGCCACCACCATGCTGAGACCACTCTCCGCACACATGAACGTACTGGCAGAGGGACAAAGCCACGCGGGTTCCGGGGCCGAGACCTCCAAGCCTACTCGGATTGGAGTCGAGCATCTTCCATCCAGATCCTCCAAATTCCAGCAGGCAGGGGTCACACCCACCACCTGGCCCCCTGGCGCCGTGTAATCCCATAAGCGGCCAAGACTCAGAGACTATAAAATCCAGATTCTGGAACCGCGCGGCCGCAAGTGCGGCCGCGCGACATCTTATCAAAACTTTTCTTTATAACATCTTATTATCTCATTCCTACTTTGGACAAACTTGCAGGCTATCGAATGTAGCCTGCCCAAAGGGCAGAGTCTGGCAAACTCCCCGTGGCGTACCAAATATGCCAAATACCAGTAACAATGATGGGTCTCATTCTCCTAAAGAGCCGTGAATATAATCTCAGGGCTAGGATGAAAGAGACGTTACTGGGGCCTGCTCGAGGCAATCGACGATTAACAGGATGATGAAATGAAAAATGAAAACTTTTTAGTACCAAGATTTCTCACCCATAATATAAAATGAGGAGTTGGCGGTATGGTCCAGAAGTAATACACTGGTCTTGCACGGGGAACCCATATTCAATCCCCAGCACTTCATATGGTCCCCCAAACTCCACCAGGAGTAGTCCAGAGCCAGGAAAAAGCTATAATGCTTATTCACAGCCAGGTATGTCCTCCTCCCCACCCACCCCCTGACACACACACACGCATACACAAATAGTCTTGATTTGAAAACACAGTTTTAATGTTAACTTATAAAATATCTCATTCTACTAAGGCAGCTCCAGAAAACTAGGCAATGGTAATGATATAACCTCTGAAAAGGTCTGAAAACTCAAAAATCACTTGCTAATAATAGAAAACCTCTAATAAGCAGACCAAAAAAAAAAATCTGTTTTTAAAACTACTTTTTGGGGCTGGAGCGATAGCACAGAGTTAAGTCACTGACCTTGCAGGCAGGCAACCCAGGTTCAATCCCCAGCAGCCCATGGTTCCCCGAGCACCGCCAGGAGTAATTCCTGAGTGCAGAGCCAGGAGTAACCCCTGAGCATTGCCCTGTGTGGCCCAAAACAAAAAGCAACAAACAAAAATCGCTATTTCTTTTTAAAGCTGAAATAATGCTGTAGTATTTAAGTGTTCCCAACTGAACTGCTACAAAATTTTCTTTGCTGCCTAGAACAGCACTTAAAATAGAGAATTATTTTCCCAGATGAAAAAGATTTTTAAAAGGCAGGTGGAGGAGGAGAAACACATAGACAAACATTTAGATTAGGAATGGGGACTGTCTGGCATGTGGGCTGTATAAGATCAGATAGATCATGTGGTCTGGCCCTGGTACATGATACAACAGAACATATGCCTCTTGTCAGCTGTCTACAGCCTATCTGCCTGTATTGTATGGCCCATAAATGATGTTATGAATATCCAAATGGCCCTTTGATTGAAAAAAAAAAAGTACCCTACTTCTGATTTAGATGGAGGAAAGTTAAAACAGTAAGGCAATCAGGATAAAAGAAGAAGAAATTGCAGGCTGGGGAGAGCGCTCAAAGGGTTGGAAGCACAAGCTATGTATGTGGGAGCCCCAGATTTGATCACTGTCACCACATGGTTCCGTGAGAACTCTAGGAACAACCCCCTCAACACCAACCTAGAAATAATCCCTAAGCACTGCAGATATTGCCCCCAGAGAGAGAGCGAGAGAGAAGCAAGAGAGAGAGAGGTCACAAGGGAGGTGAATTGCAAACTTTAAAATGAGAAGGGTTAGGGGCTGGAGCAATAGCACAGTGGGTAGGGCGTTTGCCTTGCATGCGGCTGACCCGAGTTCGATTCCCAGCATCCCATGTGGTCCCCTGAGCACCGCCAAGGGTAATTCCTGAGCGCAGAGCCAGGAGTAACCCCTGTGCATCGCGGGGTGTGACCCAAGAAGCAAAATAAATAAATAAATAAATAAAATGAGAAGGGTTAGATAATTTTTTAGAAAGAAACAGAGGCAGGGGCCGGAGAGACTGTAGGGCAGGTAAAGCTCTTGCCTTGCATGCGACAGACCGGAGTTCAATCCCCGACACCACATATGGTTCCCTGAGCCCACCAAGAGTGATTCCTTAGTGCAGAGCCAAGAATAATCTGAGAATGGGTGACTTCTCCCCTATTTCCCTGTCTTGTCTCCATAGAGGCAAGCTGGGATACAGGAGAGAAAATGGGGACATTGGTGGAAGGAAGTAGACACTGGTGAAGGGATGAATGCTAGAACATTGTAAGAATAAAACAATCATAAGTAACTACCTCACAATGATTTTCAATTCATAAAGTGATTCAACAAATGAATTTTAAGTAAAAAAATATAGAAAGAAAAGAAATTCCAAGAAGATTTACTTATTAAGTATATATTACGAAGTAAGGTGTCTTTTTTATTTTTGACCACACCCAGTGGACCCTAAGGGTCATTGCTGGCAGTGACCATATGGGGTGCTGGGTGTTGAATGGGAGTCAGCTGCACACAAAGCAGCAGCTTAACCCTTTACTGTCTCTTTGGGCACCACTTTAAGAGTGCTAAAGACACAAAGCAAAAGAGGCTTAGAAAAAATTCTTAGACATTAATGAAAAACTGTGGGTGAAAAAAAAATACTGTAGTATATGATTGTGTTACCATTTATGTAAACGTAACCAAGCAGGGACTGGAGCGAAAGCACAGTGGGTAGGGTGTTTGCCTTGCACGCGGCCAACCCAGGTTCGATTCCCAGCATCCCAGGGATTGCCTGGCCACCCAGTGGGGTTCACCCACCCAGGAACTTCCAGGGCCACACCTGTAATGCACAGGGGCCTCTTGGGCTGTACCCAGTGATGCTTGGAGTATTGGGGGTTAAACCACAGTTGACTGCAGGCAAAGCAAGAGCCTTCCCCTGTACTATCACTCCAATCCTGGAAGGATTTATTTATTTTTTTTATTTTTTTGGTTTGGGGGCCACTGTTGGCAGTGCTCAAGGCTTACTCCTGGCTCCACACTAAGAGATTTCTCATGGCAGTGCTCAGGGGATATATGAGGGATATATGACCCTGGGTCAGCAGCATACAAGGCAAGTGCCTTACCACTGTAATATCTCTCTCTGGAAAGATTTTTTTTTAAAGAAAATGTTAACGAGTTATGCTGAAGAAATAGTACAGCAAGTAGGGCACTCGCCTTGCACACAGACAACCTGACTTTGATACAGCATCCCAAATGGTCTCCCAAGCACCGCCAGGAATAATTCCTGAGTCCAGAGCCAGAGAAGAATGTGAGCATTGCTGGGTGTGACATCCCACTCCCTCAAAAAAAGAAAGGGAAAGCTAAGAGGCTTGCTCTTCAAGCCTACGTTCTCCCTTGAACACATTTCTCACTTGTTTATCTCTATGTCTCTTTGCTTTCGCCCTCAGGAGAAGCCCATATTCTCTCTTGAACATATAATTCCTCTTTTCTCTCTCCTCCCATCTTTTTAAGTAAGTTTCGTTAAATAAAACTATCTTGCTTCATGTTAAAAGAGCTCCATTGAAAGATAGAAGAAACTTTCCAAACTTTCCATCATGTGGCACTGAGTATGGCACTCATGAATGGTGCATATGGTTGTCCTTTACTAGATTAAGAAAGGTTAAAAATATACAGCTATTAATCATGGAAAAGAAAGAAAATGTTAAGATGTTACATCTTAATAAAGGAACTGGAGGGGGCTGAAGAGATAGCAAAAGGCCTCGAGTAAATGGTTCACATGTGGGAAGCCTAAGTTCAATCCCTGGCATCATACAGTACATGAGCACGGCCAGGAGAAAGCACTGAGCCAGGAAAAACTCCAGAGCACTGCCAGGTATAGGTAACAGCCCCATAAAAAAAATAAAGAAAGAAGGAACTGAGGGAATGAGGTGACTTATTTTTCTCTGTATATTCTTTTTTGACAACAAAAGAGCCTGGCAAGCTATCCGCGGCGTATTCGATATGTCAAAAGCAGTCACGTAACAGATCTCATTCCCCTGACCCTGAAAGAGCCTCCAATATGGCAGCATTGGGAAAGACAAGTAAGGAGAGACTGCTAAAATCTCAGGGCTGGGACAAATGGAGACGTTACTGGTGCCCACTCGAATAAATCAATGAACAACAAGATGACAGTGACAGTGATACAGTGATATTCTTTTGTGCCTATTAAAGATACTAAGATACTATCTTTAAAAAAAAATTTACACCTAGGCCTCCTCCTCTCCTCAGTCCTATCTGATTTTTTTTTTAAATTGGGCTCTGTAGGTGTCAGAGGGAAGTATAGGGAAGTGAAAGTACTTGTCTTACATGCAGTCAACCCTGGTATAATCCCCAGCATTGCATATGATCCCCTAAATAGCACCAAGAGTGATCTCTGTGCAGTAAGCCCTGAACACCACCAGGTGTGACCCAAAAATAAAAAAAAAATTAATAAGAATAGGCTCTTTAGAGAGTTATTTCATGTGTAAAAGAACAATAATCAAAGCCAACTAACACACATTACTTAGCAGAACTATCCTTACTATCCCACAAAAAATATATAATGGATTAGTTAAAACATACATAGCAATAGAGAGATAAGCTCAACAGGCATGTTTCGCATGTTGAGACCCCGGTTTTGATCCTCAATACTATAAAGTCCCCCAAGCACCGCAGGAGCAACTACTAAGCCAGGAGTAAGCTCCTAGTACCATTGGGTGTATGTAGTCAAAAACAAAGCATAACATAAATGATATACAGAAACCCCTATTTATCTTGAATGCAAGAGTGATACACAGTCATAGCAGTGAAACAAATAATAAATAAATAAATAGTTCTGTTAAGAATCCTGGAAGAGGCCTGGAGTAACAGCACAGCGGGCAGGGTGTTTGCCTTGCACGCGGCTGACCCAGGTTCGATTCCCAGCATCCCATATGGTCCCCTGAGCACCGCCAGGAGTAATTCCTGAGTGCAGAGCCAGGAGTAACCCCTGAGCATTGCTGGGTGTGACCCAAAAAGCAAAATAAAGAATCCTGGAAGAGAGCAAGTGAAAAACATTATACAGTCAAAAGTATTGAAAGGGGCTCAACAGATAGTAAAGCAGGTGGCCTTCCACACAACCAATACCACATATGGTCCCCTGAGCACAGAGCCAGGCATAAGCCCTGAGCACCACTGGGTGTGGCCTAAAAGCCAATAATAACAATAATAAATTTTATATATGGGGCAATGGCAAGAACAAAGGCTTGTAGGTGGGAAAATTCAGTATGTATTTATGAGATCTTTTTCTATTCCATACTAACCGGAACACTATTCCTAGAGAGTTGAACAAGAGGTAAAGCTAGAAAAGTGGAGGGTGTACCACAGAGAAGCATTAATACGTAACAGTTACTGAGTAGCACTGCACTGTAGCACTGTCCTCCCGTTGTTCATCAATTTGCTTGAGGCACCAGTAACCTCTCCATTGTGAGACATGTTACTGTTTTTTGGCATATCAAATATGCCACGGGGAGCTTGCCAGGCTCTGCTGTGCAGGCAGGATACTCTCGGTACCTTGCTGGGCTCTCCAAGAGGGACAGAGGAATCAAACCCAGGTCAGCTGTGTGCAAGGCAAACACCCTACCCGCTGTGCTATTGCACCAGCCCCTGTGCTATCGAGTATTAAATTCCTATCATTGTAAAACTGTTCTGGAGAGGTCAGAGAGATAGTACAGCAGGTGGGGTACTTGCCTTGCACATGGCCAACCTGGGTCCAATCCCTGGCATCCCCTATTATCCCCTGATAATCACCAGGAACGATTCCTGTGTGCAGAGCCAGGACTAAACCCTAGGCATTGCCAGGTATGGCCCAAAAAACAAAAATAAAAACAAATGCTTTGGGTGGCCTGGAATGGACATTATAAAGTTAAAAAAAATACTAAAAACAGCAAGAAATAAACAACCACAGCACTAAACTATAAATTGCAAACAAAAGTGCCAATGAGAACAAATGAAATCTGATAGAATCTATATACTCTTTGGAAAGCTTCCTGGGGGAAATAAATTTTGAACTGGGATTCGCTGGAAGGAGCGAGAGAGATAGTACAGGGTTAAGGTACTGCCATGCATGCAGCTGATCCCACCACTGGAGCAATGCCCAAGCATATAGACTGAAGTAGCCCCTGAGCACTAACAGGTAAGGCCCAACCACACTATCCGCCCCTGCACAAAAAAAGGGAAAGAGGAGTTATCCCCTTGGGACTTTGAGCATTTGTCTCCTCACCCAAAGAAGCTCCCAGGAGAGTCTGTCCTTTGGTTTCAAATGGGAAAATGAATCACTTGCTGTCTCATGGCCAATATCCTAGAACCCTGCGTCACAAAAGCCTGCCGAGACCTCATGCAAATATAGTAGAAAAGCACTTGAAAAAAAGAAAGAAAAGAGGGACCAGAGCAATAGTACAGGAGGTAGAGTGCTTGCCTTACATGCAACTGACCCAGGTTTGATCCCTGGCACCCCATATGGTCCTCTAATCCCCATCAGGAGTCATTCTTGAGCACAGAGCCAAGAGTAAGGCCTAAGCACTGTCAGGTGCAACACAAAACAAAGGGAGGGAGGGAAGGATACAGGGAGGGAGGGAGGGGATAGGAAGAAAGGGAGAGGAGAGAGCGTGAGGGGGAGAGAGAAAAAGAGAGGAGAGAAGAGGCAAAAGGACTTAATCCAGAGCCTGGCAGCTTGTGGCAGAAAAGTGAATGGACCATGAGTTAAACTATGGCACCATGCCTCCCCGAAGGGAAAGGGTGTTGCTCCCTTCCGCCTTTCCCCCCCCAGCAGCAAGGTGGTGCTGCCTCAGAGCTTATAAGGATGCCAGATATGAGCCGGTGGTGACAGGGCAACTGCAGTCTCATGGGAAGGGGGGGCGGTACTGGCTCTGGCTCATCCTTCACGCCCTACCGAGGTCACGAGTTGCCCCCCATGAGTGGCTCTCCGGTACAGCCATAACACCAGATGCACAGAACCAATCTCGTAATTATCTGGCTCTTTGCAGGAATTCAAAATAGCACATCTGCTATTGCAGTCGTGTGACAGTATATGATTCTCATAACCAGCTATAGAAAACCAAGTATTTCACAATGTCTTTTCAGCAATTCTGATTGTTGGGGGGGAGGAAATTCTAAACAATAATGGTGCATCTTCTGTTGAAATAATGAATGTAATCAATGTAGAGAAGAGTTAAGTAGAGATCATCTACTCACAATGGGAAGAGTGGGAGGGGGGTATATTGGGGTTCTTGGTGGTGGGAAATGAGTACTAGTGAAGGGAAGGGTGTTTGATCATTGTATGACCGAGACTTAAACCTGAAAGCTTAGTAACTTTTCCCACAGTGATTCAATAAATAAATATAAGAAGAAAACTAAATAAAATTATGGGGGAAAAAAAGAAAAGAAAAAGAGAGGAGAGAGAGGAGAGCAAGAGAGCGAGAGAGCGAGAGAGAACTGAATTTGTACCCAGGTTCAATCCTCTCTCAAACCCTACCAAGAGTCATCCCTATGCACAGATCCCGGAGCACAGTTGGGTGTGACCCAAAAACCAAAAGATAAACCATCAAACATTTCTTTTTTGGAGGGACTGCAGGTACTTGCAAGCAGGGCTCGGAGGTCTGGGGACACATCAGGTGAGACTTGACCAACAAGACCAGTTCAAGCCTATCACTCCAGCCTCCCAGTTTACAGAATATGTGGTCAGGGGTGTGGCTCAGTGGTAAAGTGATGCTTCAAATGTAGAGAACCCTAGGGATGGGGTGATAGTACAGCAGGTAGGGCATTTTTGCCTTGAAGTAATCAACCCAGCATCCCATATGGTCACCCGAACACAACCAGGAATTACTCCTGAATGCAGAGCCAGGAGGAAACCCTGAGCACCGCTGGATGTGCCCTTCTCCCCAAAAAAGTGAAGAAAGCCCTAGGTCCAGTCCCCCAAAAAGTAACAAAAAGACATGAGATAAGGACTGGGACAATAGTACAGCAGGTAGAGCACTTGCCTTGCAAGCAACCAACCTGGCTGGGTTCAATCCCTGGCACCACATAGGGTCCCCCAAGCCCGCCAGATATGGTGCAAAAACCAAACAAAAACATGAAAAGAAGAACCAAGCACACACCAACATTCTCAGCCAGATAAGCCACAGGCTCAGAGATCTGAGTAATGGAGATTCTTTGAAAGCGCTGGCTCTTTAAGACTGGATCTAAGCATCCCCCTGGCACTCTGCAGTTACTCACCCCAAAAGGATCCAAAGAGGAGGCACTACATCAACTGAAGACTCCCTCTAGATCTAAACAAAGGCAGGAGAAATGACAAATTAAATCCTTATTTCAATAGAACACCAAAAATTCTATTTCAAATGAATTATATAAACACCCTACCAGCTGTACTATCTCTCCAGCCCCACCTCTCACATCTTTCTAAATAAATTTTATTCAAAAGCTATCTTACTTCACACACAGAAAAAAGTCCTCCTGGGATGCCAGGGATCAAATCAGGGTTGGCAGCATGCAAGGCAAACACACTACCCACTGTACTATATCTCCCACCTTACAGTATGGGCATTTTAAAACCAGAAAAATGTTAGCTGTTGGCTGAAGAGATATTACAGTGGATAAGGCACTAGCCTTGCATGTGGCCAACAGGTTCAAGCTCCAATTCCCAGAGTGTCTCCTGAGCCCACCAGGAGTAACCTCTGAGTACAGAGCCAGGAGTAAGCCCTGAGCACAGCTGTGTGTGGCACAAAAACAAAACAAAACAAAAACGTTAGCTGTTACTATGATAATATCTACTGTGAAGTCTTCCTTAGTTAAACCATCTCTCCAGAGAGTATTAGGGCCGTTCATTACCACAAGCCTATACTCCATCTAAAAACATCTACTACTACTAGTTTATCTATGTTCATCTCATGATTCGTCCACTTTATTATCCCTAATGCCTAAAACATAGTTCAAAAAAATGGCAAATACTAAATGAACAAACTAATATCAAAACTAACTCTTCAATACTGGTGTACCTCCTATAAGAAAAATGACTTTAAAGAAAACAGATTCCTGCCCGGCGGGCAAAGCTTTTTGTCTTTCATATCTGTTTCTTTATCAAAAGTTACAAATCTTATACAGAAAGACTCCACTTTTATGGAGTTTCCTTTTTCACATTTACTTTCTTGAGGTGTTCCCATGCTATTTGCACATCCACCTTCCATCTGTAAAAATATATACTTTTTTATGTAATTCTGGATTCTTCACACATAGACATGTTTTATTTTCTTTAGTTCTAATAACTGGTTATTAGAACACCTATTTTTAATTGTTTGGATTTTTTGTTTGTTTGTTTTTTTGCTTTTTGGGTCACATCCGGTGATGCACAGGGGTTACTCCTGTTTCACGTACTCACTCCTGGCGGTGCTCAAGGAACCATATGGGATGCTGGGAATCGAACCTGGATTGGTCGCGTGCAAGGCAGACGTCCTACCTGCTGTGCTATAGCTACAGCCCCTAATTGTTTGTTTTGTGGGGTTGTGCTTGTTTGTTTGCAGTTCTGAGAATTAAGATCTCAGCACTGCAAGGCTCTCCCTACCCGCTATGCTATCTCTCTGGCCCCATGATAGTATTCCTTAGAAGACAGCAGCTACGGGAATGATCCTTTACTGACCTTTCCAGGGTTTATCTGTACTCAATCTCTAGCACTACAATCTCAAACCTACTCGGATTTGGGCCGAGCATCCTCCACCCAGATCCTCCAAATTCCAGTAGGCGGGGGTCACACCCACCAACTGGCCCCCTGGCGCCATGTAATCCCATCAGCGGCCAAGACTCAGAGACTATAAAAATCAGCTCCCGGAAGAAGAACAGTGCAGTCTCCTGCCCCCGCGCCTGACTGTCCTCGCCGCCGGGGCCCCTTGGAGGGGAGCGGGTTGAGCTTTCCTCCCCGCCCCGACCAGAGCTCCGGCAGCCAAAGACCTCCAGGACCAGCCACCACGATTCTGAGACCACTCTCCGCACACATGAAGGTACTGGCAGAGGGACAAAGTCACGCGGGTTCCGGGGCCGAGATCTCCAAGCCTACTCGGATTTGGGCCGAGCATCCTCCACCCAGATCCTCCAAATTCCAGTAGGTGGGGGTCACACCCACCAACTGGCCCCCTGGCGCCATGTAATCCCATCAGCGGCCAAGACTCAGAGACTATAAAAACCAGCTCCTGGAACCGCGCGGCCGCATTTGCGGCCGCGCGACATCTTATTATGACATCTTATTATCTCATTCCTACTTTGGACAAACTGGCAGGCTACCGAATGTAGCCTGCCCACACGGCAGAGTCTGGCAAACTCCCTGTGGTGTACCCAATATGCCAAATACCAGTAACAATGATGGGTCTCATTCTTCTAAAGAGCCTTGAATATAATCTCAGGGCTAGGATGAAGGAGACGTTACTGGGGCCTGCTTGAGGCAATCGAAGATTAACAGGATGATTTGTGACTGATTTTGTGAATCTCTAGCACACCCCAGAGAAACACTAAAGATGCAGAGCTTACAAGGTTTCTTGAACTATCCAAGGAACATATGGTATTCAGTGCTTTATTAAGTGACCAAAAATTATTGAACCAGTAAACAGTTACTGGAATTAAGAAATTTAGCCAAAGAGTGGAGGTAAAACAGAAGGCCAAAGAGACAGTACAGCAGGTAAGGCACTGCCTTGCACATCACTGACACATGTAAAAGGCATCTTTTGTTTTCCCTGCAAGTGTCTTTTTTAGAATACAGTTTGGCTTGGCTGGGGTGGAGAGATGGTACAGCAGGTCCCAAGCACTTGCCTTGCACTCTGCCAACCTGGATTAGATCCCCAGCATCTCATATGGTCCCCTAAGCCTGATTTCTGAGTGCAGGTTGGATCCCCAGCCCCACATATGGTCCCTTGAACCCCACCAGGATTGAACTTTGAGCACAGAGCCAGGAGTAAGTCCCGAGCACCACCGAGTGTGGACCAAACAGGAAAAAGAAAAGAAAGTCAAAGCAGGGGAAGAGGTGGTGCCCTGACAGCATACAGCTGGAAAATCCTACCCAACCCAATAATCAGGTGACCAGCGTACCTCAGCTCTGTATACTACCTCCTCCTATTGTGGAGAGTCTATCCCAAGAATTACCTGCTAGTTGGGCAAAGATGTCCTTTCTGCCAATTTAAAAATGAAAACAAGTCTTCTCTTTCACTCAACTTTTAATCAATCAGGGAAGACTAACCATTAGAAAAGTAGCATAAAGGGGCTAGAGTAATAGTACAGCATGTTTGCTTGGCATGGGGCCAACCTGGGTTCAATTCTCGGTATTCCATAATGTCCCCTGAGGACCACCAGGAGTAACTCCTGAGTGCAGAGCCATGAGTATAACTCCTGAGCATCGCCAGGTGTGACCCCAAAAAGAAAAAAAAAGAAAAGTAGTATAAAGGAAGTCAGTCTAGATTGGAGAGATAGATAATACAGCCGGAAGGGCCTTTGCCTTGCACACTGCCAACACAGGTTTGATTCCCGGCACCCCAAATTGTACCCTAAGATCTGCCAGAAGTGATCCCCATGTGCAGAGCCTGGAGTAAACCCTAAGCACTCCACTTATGGCCCAAAAACAATTGGGGGAAAAAAGAAAAGAAACAGTCTGAATTTTTATAGAGAACTGTAATGATTAAGTCTCATAAATCCTGCCCTTATCAAGGGTCATAATCCATTGTCATCAGGTAGAGTCCAGCCACAACATCTTTTGTTTTCCCTGCAAGGGTCTTTTTTAGAATACAGTTTGGCTTGGCTGGAGTGGAGAGATGGTACAAGCAGGTCCCAGCACTTGCCTTGCACTCAGCCAAGCTGAGTCTGATCCCTAGCATCTCACCTGGTCTCCTAAGCCTATCAGAAGTGATTCCTGAGTGCAGAGCCAATCACCCCTGAGCACTACTGGCTGAGGCCCCAAAATAAATTAAATTAAATATAACTTGGCACACACTAATCTGGAGTTGTCCACATCCCAACTCATGAGTAGGTAATCTCTCTACTTCAATGGGCACTCTCGCGTTCTCATAGTCCTAAAATAAAACTACTTTACTTAAAATAAGGGGTCAAGGGCTGGAGAGATAGCACAGCGGATAGGGCATTTGCCTTGCACATAGCCAAACCGGGTTCGATTCCCAGCATCCCATATGGTCCCCTGAGCACTGCCAGGAGTAGCTCCTGAGTGCAGAGCCAGGAGTAACCCCTGTGCATCGCCAGGTGTGACCCAAAAAAAGCAAAAAAAAAAAAGGCAAAAAAGAAATAATAATAAGGGGTCAAAGAGATTGCTCAATCAGCTTGAATGCATGCCAGGGGACCCAAGTTCCTTTCCCAGTACAGTAGTCCCTTGATTACCACTAGGCGCAATCCCAGAGCAGGAAGTAGCCCCTGAGTTATTAGCAATAATAATAGTAGTAATGACAATAATAATAATTAGTTGCAAGTTAATTTAAAAATACAATAGGGGGCTGGAGTGATTGTACAGCAGGTAGGGCGTTTGCCTTGCACGCAGCCAACCCGAGTTCAATTCCCAGCATCCCATATGGTCCCCCGAGCACTGCCAGGAATGGTTCCTGAGTGCATAAGCCAGGAGTAACCCCTGCGCATCGCCGGGTGTGACCCAAAAGCAAATTAAAAATAAAAGTACAATAATTAGAATTTCCTGCTTATCCTGAAAAAAGGAAAAATTGCTTGTAGTTTACCCATGTTCTAATATACCAAGAGTTCTTGACTCATCCTACGGATATTCCCACTTGGTTCACTTCATTCATTGATATTACCAGTCTAATACTAAAGCATTTGAATTCATAATCCCTGTTTTACATAACAAAGCTCTACTACCATAACCACTTCCCACTATGACTGGGCTTAAAATCACCACACTATTATATTTTTATTTAAACAACGCTATCGGATAAAATAAATATGGAAAAAGAGGAGCAATATAAGCTAAACAATCCCAATATAAGCTGAAATCACATTTACACAGCTCTTTCAGACTGAGATATAAACTTAGATATAAACTAATATAAACTTCCTCTTGTCCCTTCAAGTCAACCTCTTTCTTACCCCAACAGCAAAATCATTCTAAATATCACACAGAACCAAAGAGACAGACTGTGATCAATCAATACAAGGAGCATACAAAGGCCACAATGATCCTTCCAATGAGTATTATATAAATGCAGTTGGGTGGGGTGGAGAGACAGTACAGTGGCCTTGCACAGGGCCAATACAGGTTCAATCTCCAGTACTGCATACTGTCCTCTGAGCACCACCAGGAATGATTCCTGAGTATAGAGCCAGGAGTAAGCCCTGAGTATAGCCCGAGTGTTCCCTCACCCAAAAAAATTTTTAATTAAAAAATAGATTAAATAAATAGATAGATAAATGCAGTGAGTCTCACCAGGAGAAAGCTCTGTCTTTTCCTCCTTGAATTGATCCCACTAGCCAGTCTAAGAACCCTGCCAACGAAGTTATTATCTAAAAGTGGTAGTCATCCAGTGCCAGTGATAGAGTACAGTAGGCAGGTCACTTGCCTTGCATGCAGCCCCTCCCAGGTTCAATCCCTGGCACTACATATGGCCCTGGAATAAACCCTGAGTATCGCAGGGGTGGCACCAAAACAAACAAACAAAAAAAAAGTGGAGTCATCCTGACATCTGAAACACAGGAAAGTGAAATAGCAGTGGAACTCCAAGAAGAAAATTCAACTAGGACTGATGCCCATGTACTCAATGAGCATCACTGCCAGGATTAGAATACACTGCCTATAGGCACCTTTAAAACATGCTGAAGGGTCTGAGGGTAGCTTAGCCCTAGAGCATGTGTGAGGTTCTGGGTCAATCCCCAGCACTGCAATAAACCAAAATACAAACCAAGGGGCTGGAGAGATAGTACAGTGGATAAAGCACTTGTCTTCCAAGTACCTGACCCAAGTCTCATCCCTGGCATCTCATATCATTCCCCAAGCACCACTAGGAGTAATTCCTGAGTACAGAGCCAGGAGTGACCCCTGAGCATTGCTAGGTGTGACCCAAAAACTAAAAAACAAACAAAATTATTGGGCTGGAGTTCATGGGAGCAAGCCCTGAGTACAGAGCCAAGAGTAGCGCCCCCCAACCCCAGTACATTAAACAAAACTAAAAAACTGAAATACAAGTTATGAAGAACAAATTTTCTGATTTGCAGAGTGGGGCTAGAGAACAAAGACTTATGTTTATCTAGGAAATTATTTTTTTAAGAAAGGGAAAAATCTTTGCTGCTGACTCACCTCCACATGGATTTGGTCATAATAACATCAACACAAAAACTAAATCAATTTAATATGCATTTCGTCTCAGATGAACAAAGCAGGTACATCAACTCTGAACATTTCCTGGGCTAACTATTCATATCACAAGCCACTTCAACGACTTGTTGGGAGATTCTGCAACTCAGACAGCAAGTGAAAATGCAAGTAGTTTCTTGTACAATTTCCATCCCACTTATTTAAAATCCGTATATACAAACAATAACGCTTTCCTCCACAAAGACACACTCATCTACAGACATTTCAAAAGGGCAGAGGTCATTTAATAGAAAGAAACGTAGTCATTCTGATCCCAACTTTCCCATCTAGCAGGATGAAGTTTTGGTTCTCCTTTTTTATTATCCCACCATGCAAAAGACCTGATTGTCAGGTCACACAAGTCAGGATCACAAACAAAAACTAATCCAAGGAACAGACAACATTCTTCTTTTTTTTTTTTTTTGGAGTATTCACTATTTTGCTAAGGAGCAATAGATGTGTACTGCTTTATTCCAGCAAGGCCCTTGTAGTACATCAGTAGAACAATCCTTTTCCCATTAAAATACTCCTCCAGCCGTGCAAACTTGAATCAGTAAATTCAAATTTCTATGCTGAACATTAAAAACACCATCCATACTATTTCTGAATTCTAAAAGCACTCTTTATTCTTGGGGGACTTCTGTTACAATGCAACAGTTTATCAAAGTCATCACCGTGCCATCAATTACACGCTGGGATTGCCGTTCCATCACTTAACACTGCTCCCCTGACCCTAACAACTTTGAACTGGCTGAACATCTCTCACCACTCTACCGACCCACTGAAAATCCCTATGCTCACTCTGGGGGACTGAGACGCAGCTCAGGACGCCGCGAGCAGGCCAGCACGCGAGAGAGGCGAGAGAGTCGGAGCGCTACCCCAGGCACGACAAATCGATCAGGAGACCAACCGAACTCCAATCTGCAGCAGGACCCAGCTCCCCGCTCCTTGCTTTTGGCCACGGAGGGCAGAACTTGAGAGGCTTCCTGGTGAACCCTCCTCCTCCTCCTCGGCCAAGCGCAGAGAAGACCTGGAGGGAAGGGGGAGGATGTCAACCAAGAACAAACACCCGAAGGGGATCTACGGAAGCCGGAGTCGGAGGGAGAAGCGCGTTCAGAGGTAAGGGCAGTGTTGACACACAGATCTGGCCGGAAGTCGCGCTGCCTGGTAAGAGCGAAGCCTCCTCGCCCAGATTCCCTGACCCCTGGCCTCAACCTTCCCCCCAGCCAGCCGCCCTCTCTCACTCTCCGGGGCCGGGCTGCAGCCAGACTTATATCAGCAGCCAGAACTGATGTAGCGCCTCGTCGATATTCATGAGACAGACACGCAAAAGCGGGCGCAGGACAGAACCTGGGGGGGGGGGGGGGGGGGGGAGTTGGGGGGAGGAAAGGGGCATCCCCTAGCCAAGATCTAAAAATCAGCTCTGAAAAGTAAATGCCAGGCTTTTAGGTTTGCTTCCAGATTTGGCTTGGTTTGGTTTGGTTTGGTGGGCTGGGCTCTTTAAGATGCAGAAAGTTCCAGAAAAAAAAAAAAAGAGAGGAGCTGAAGGTTCGGTTCAGCCTGGGAACATGGACGCACTCGGGCACGCTCCAAGGATCAGAAGTCAGAGCCCAAGTCGCCCATCCTGCGACAGGGACCTGACCTTTGGCACCTTGCACGCCTCCCGGTTCCCTCCCACAACAAACTCTCCCTCCGTTCTGGTTCCAGTCTTGACTTCCCGACGCCATCCAAGCCGTCCAACGCCAAGGCCCTCCACCCATTTTGTCCCGATCGCGATGTCAGAGCGGCCTTCCCGACTCTGGAACTCTTAGGAAGAGACTTCGCTGACCTGTCAGCGGATCCAAAATGGCGGGGCCTAGTCCCAGGACCAGCAGCTGCAGCTCATGTCCAGTCCGGCCCTGCAGGCGTCTCCAGGCGGCTCTCAGAGCTCTGGCGGCGGATGGGCGAAGGGAAGGAGCTCGTTCCCTGGGAGCTGAGGCCGAAGTCAAGGGTCGCACAGTCGGCTGGGAAAGAGTCGGCCAGAACAGACGGTGGAGCCGGCTCCCTTCCCTGTCAGCTCACTGACGTGGTAACTAGCCTCAGTCTAGCCCGCTGCCTGGTAACTGCGCGAGCCCCTCCGCTGACAGCCAATCATCGCTTTGGACCGTGAAAAGTGGCATTCTCGCCACCCAATCCACGGCAGCAAATTGGCCTCGGGAGGCGGGGAGTCCCAAAGTAGGCGAGTTTACCAGGGAGCGAACTGGGGTAGGTAGGAAGTGACCAACGGCTGCAAAGATTTTCTGAGTGACAGCTATAAAGGCCAATTAAAAATGGGGAATTATTCCTGGGCGGTTGAAGAGGCGGAGTTAAGTAGAGTTCGGTTGCAGTGCGTGGCTTGGCAGTGGCTGCTGGGCATTATGGGGAGAAAAGCTATGATTTGCTGGGAAGGGGGCGGGGTCCGTTTTTTGAGAGTGAAGCGGGCGATCCTTTTTCCCCACTTTTTCCCACGGCCACTTGCTATCAGTCCAAAGGCAATACTTCCTTTGAGGGATCATTTCTTTTCAAAATAGCTTGGGCGTAGGCTGTAGCTCAGAAGCAGAGTGATTGCCTTGCGTTGTGTGAAACCTTAGGTTCAATCTCTGACTTCACAAAAAGCAAAACAAAAATAAAAATACCGCAAACATATTATTCAGAAGCCTTTCGGGTTGAGGGGGAGGGTCTCGAAGTACAGTGAATAGGATAATTGCCTTGCACAAACCCTGCCACCAGGAGTGATCCCTGTGCGCAGAGCCAGAAGAGCATAGTTGGGTGTGGCCCCCAAACAGAAAAATCTCTCATCGTGGTTCTGGGTATCCTCCCCCCAAATCAGCTAAACTCATCCCCGCCCCACCTTTCCTTTGCCGTTTCTCTTGTGGCTTCTCACAGATGTTTCTGCTTCTACGTCTTGTGCCCTGTTCCTATCACCCAGAAACAGAAAAGTGAGAGATGCAGAAGTCTTGAATTTGTTAATTCAGACCTCTCACTTTTACAGAAGGAAATCTCAGTCCCAGAGTTCACATAGTTCATGGCAAAGCAGGGAGACAATCCCAGTTGCTCTAATACTGCCCAGATGCCTTCACTGCCTCTGCTGCTAGTCTATTGGGTTGTCACACCAAGTTCTGTCCTCATCAACAGGGTCTTGGAAGGCCAAAGAGACAACACAAGGGTTAAAGGCCTTTCATCTGTCCTTACCACAATCCCTGGCACCACATTGGTTAACTCACACATCCAGGAGTGAGCCCTGAACACAGAGCCTGGAGTAATCCCTGAGCATCACCAAGAGTAATTAATTTCTGAGTACAGAGCCAGAAGTAATCCCTGAACATCACCAGGTGTGGCCCCCCCAAAAAAAGAGGGAGAGATTATCAAGGTTGCCAGGATATTAAAATTGTCTAGAAAAGAATATGAGGAATAAGGATGGAAAGGTGATTTTTCTCCTGGCAGAGTGAATGGTGGGACTCCTGTCTGCTGAAATAGAGCTCAAATGTCCCTGAAGATCTGGAGAGACTGTGGGAGGAAGTGGGAAAAAAATGTGTATCATTCTCCCCTCCCTACCTCTCATTTATGATACCATGGATGACCAGAATATCTCCACAGGAATATGACCTCAAAACCAGATATGCTAAAACCACCCATTCCCTTAATCTGAAGAACCCATCAAAACTGACATTGGACCTGCAAAACTCAACAGTTCCCTATACGTGCCTGCATACTGGGTTTCTGGTCTGGACTAAGCTGAGGACCTTACCTCTTTCACAGGTTTAGGGGTCACAGAGGAATGGCTCAGGGACTTAGAATGCCTGCTTTTCAGATATATGTTCAAAAGTTCAAATCCCCAGAATCACACATACAACAAGCACAATTCTGGCAGTTCTGCGGTTCAAATGTGGCAACTCTGCTTTTTGCATTCCCTGGCGCCACAATGATTTCCAGTCACACCACAGCAAGATGTGTATAAACACTACAAAATGGGATGTGACCCCCTGATCAGCAGCTCCACAAATAAGGATGTAAGGGTTGGAGAGATAATGCAGGTGATGGGGTGCTTGCCTTGCATGTGGCTGACCTTGGTTCAATCCCAGCACCACACAGGATCCCCCAAGCACTGATAGGTGTGATTCCTGGGCACAGATCCAAGAGCAGCCCCTGAGCATTGTCAGATGTGGCCCAAAGCACCTACACCTACACACACACACACACACACATACACACACAAAGATGTGTGTGTTATTGCCAGGAAGTGTTAACACTGCAGCAATCATGGGTTCAATCATGATACCAAGGATGACCAGAATAGCATATCACCCCATCACCTGAATCATATCACACACATGATCGCATGTGTGAGCACTGCGGCGACCTTGTGAGCACCACAACTGTAACTTGCATGCCTGCCTCAACTAACAGTGCCCATCCTGGTTAGCATGTGTGCAAGTGCCATGACTAAAAGAGTGCAAACCTTGGTGAGCAACTCGGCTGAGTGTGCAAGCTCCACAGCTTGCATGTATATCGCCCATCACCACAACAGCAACAACAATGAAAAGACAGAGAAGAGAGAGAATGAAAATAAACGTCAAGCTGAAGCAGAAGATACAAGCACCTCTTTCCACCATAGATTTCAGCCATCTTCTAAATTCCTTCAAAATCCGGGGTTTGGTCTCTGGGCTGTTTGCTATTGAGAAATCTTCAATAGCCAATTGGAAAATCCTCTAAGTGAATCAAAACTCCCCAAGTCTCCACTTAATTCCTCACATTTCCCCAGAAATGAATCTGCATGGGGGTTGGAGAAATAGCTCAGGGTAAGGAAACTTGCTTTGCACATAGCCAACATTGATTCAGTCCCATACCTGCATATGATTTCTTTGAGCACCGCCAGGTGTGGTCTCAAACAACCTCTCCTGGATTTCAGTATTGAGTTTCTATGTTATGCCTACAAAGAGAAAGATGAAAAGATATGGTCCTGGGGCCAGCGCGATAGCACAGCAGGTAAGCTGTTTCCTTGCATGTGTCCAACCCCCAATATCCCGTGTGGTCCCCTGAGCACTGCCAGGAGTAATTCCTGAGCCTGAGCCAGGAGTAACCCCTAAGCATCACCGAGTATGACCCAAAAAGTCAAAAAAAAAAAAAGGAAAAGACATGGTACTTGACCTCCTAAAATTTTGTATAGTAACATATAAGAGGCTAACACATAAGCTGACATTTTCAATATGGTGAGTAAGGTCATAGAGAATATGCACAATGGTTATAGGAGCAAGACGTTAGACATATTCAAACCCTAGAATTCAAGAAGACTTGTCAGATAAAATAAGGCTTGTGTAAAGCTCAGAAGGATGAGTAGGAGTTAGCAAAATAAAGACAGTTTGAAAATACCTGTCAGAAGCAAATTGTGCAGGAAACCACCAGGAGACTGGCCATTAAGACAAAAGTCAGGTCGGGGCTGGAGCGATAGTACAGCAGGTAGGGTGTTTGCATGGCACATGGCCCACCTGACTTCAATCCCCAGCACCCTTTTTGGTCCCATGAGCCCTGCCCGAAGTGACCCATGAGTGAAAATCCAGGAGTAAACCCTGAGAACCACTGGTGTGTTCCAAAAACAAAAGACAAACAAACCCCCCAAAAGACAGGTCAGGGAACTGGAGAGAAAATTCAAAGGGCTAAGTGCATGCCTGGCAAGCACAGGGCCCCAACTTTGATCTCCAGCACTTTATGTTCTCCCAAGCACTGCCAGATGTAGCACTGTTGATTCCTCAGCACCTCTGGAGAGGACCTCCCCTCCCACAAAAAAAAAAAAGTTGGGGGGAGAGCTCAGAGAACTGGAGAGCATGTATGCAGGAGGTTTAATCCTCAGTACCAGATGGTTGGAGAGCATTTTGCCCAGAGCAGCCCCCAAGCACTGCAGGATGTGGAGTACACACACACACACACACACACACACACACACACACACACACACACACACCATACAAGGTCAAGTCCTGAAAGTCTTGTATGAAAAGCACGGGAACTTGATCTTCATCCTGAGGGCAATCAGGAGTCATTCACGGGTTTTAAGAAAATAAGTGAGGGTATAGGGTGGGGCACTTGCCTTGCAAATGGCTGACCTGGGATTGATCCCTGGCACCCCATATGGTTCCCCCAGACCCACCAGGAGTGATCTCTGAGTGCAGAGCCAGGAATGATCCCTGAGCACTGCCATGTATGCCCCCTGCTCCCCGCAAAAAAAAAAAAAAAAAAAAAAAGGTGAAGATAAGTGACAAGGTCAAATTTACTTTAGGAGCATATTGCATGACAAGGTTCAGGGAACCCCAAGCAATTCAACCTGATTCCACATGTTCCTGGAACTTCTGTCCTGTTCCTTTTAAGTCTCCATCTAGCAAGCACCAAGGTCACACCCTGGTCACAGAACTGAACCTAGATCACCAAGAAAGAGCTAGCCTAACCTTTTAAATACTGGACCAGCATGATCTGGACAAACTAAAGGTGAGGGCTGACAGATGAATCCTGCAAGCCTCTGAGAAGTGCTCAACCCATGTCTTGACATCCAGTAAGAAGCTCTTTTAATTTGGGAGTTTGGGGTTTGTCCAAGGTCACTCCGAAATGGTGCTTTGTTTCATTTCAAACTCTGCTTTCTCTCCAAAGCCACCTTACTGGAAGGAGAGGAGAAGGTGGGGAAGGAGCTGGGAGATAGCAGATAAGAGAAAGAGAAAGATGTAGAAAAATGAGGAACAAAGAGAGAAAAAAATGGTCTTTCAAAGTGACAGAGACAAACAGCAAAAGCAAAGTGACAGGGAAGAAAGAAAAGGAAAGAAAGGCGAGACGTGAGAGAATTGGAACAGAGACAAAGGGTGGAGAGACAGACAGCGACAAGTGGAGAAAATAGGCGAAACTTGAGCGGCAATGAAGTCTGAGAGCTAAGAGCCGGAGGCCTCTCCTGGCCCGTGCACACTCACACCTGGCACCCAGAAGGACCTCTCCACATGGCACTGCTCCATTTTGCTCAAAGTGGCGTCCTGGACCCCCTCACTGTGGCGGGTCGGGACTCCGCGCATACCCGGTCCATACTAGTCTCGGAAACTGAGCTTTTCTCACCGAGTTCTGGCCGGAGCCGGGTTTCAGAACACGTGGGGAGGGGTGTGGCTCAGTTGCTGATGAGCTGCTCCGATTGGCCAGGAGGCCGGGCTATTGGCGGAGCACCGCCCCCGGGGGTGGGGCCTCGGGATTCACAGCTGGAAGGGGTGGAGCCCAGGCCTCGCAGCTGGAAGGGGGCGGGGCCCGGCGCGCGAGGCTGTCCACGGCGGGCTGGGGGCGCCCGGGGCTGCCATAAAGTGAATGGGCGCCGGCGGGGGGTGACAGAGAGCGGCGAGGCTCACTGCCTCACTCAGCGAGTCCCGGAGAGTCCGAGCGCAGCGGCAGCCCGGACGCAGGGGGGTGGCCCCCACCCCGGCCGGGTGCCCGGCCCCTGGCCCCAGCCTGCCCTCCAGACTGCGGCCGCCGCCGCCGCCGCCGCCGCCGCCGCCGGGAATCAATCTGCCTCGGGACTCACTGTGAGTGCTTGACCATGCGGGGCACCGGGACTCGCGGGCCCAGGGGCCACCGGGCGAACTTGCGGCAACCGAAGACGGGACCCGGGTGGCTGACCTGCGGAACGGTGCCTAGGGAACGAAAGGGTCGAGTCCAGGGCAGACGGACTGCAGAGCCGGAGCTAGGACTTGGGGAAAGGGAAACTTCGCTTCAAGACCCGGGGAGCAGAGGCAGGGGAGACGATGGGGACCGGGAGGGAAACCGAGACCTGAAGCCAGGACAGGCTGGGAGTTGGGAATCGGCACACCGTTGCAGCAAAACTCCTTGGAATCCGGGGGCTCGGGGGACAGGCAGCCCGCGGGCGAAAGGACTTGCCGAGGCCCTGTCGGAACCACCTCCTAGTCTGGGGCAATTTGTGGGTCCCAAGCGCCCCTGGTCCGTCGGGGACGCAGATTTCTGGGGCTGGGAGCCAGGGTGCGTCTGGGTCGCGACCGCTCCGCAGTTGAGACAGGAGGAGCCGCCGCGTGAGAGCCGGGCGGTGACCGGGTCAGGTCGCCGCGGTGCGGGTAGCAGCGTCCAGGCATGGCAGCTCGAGCGACCGGGCGGTGGGTCTGGCGTGTCTGGCTTGGTGTTGTCTGGGCCCAGATGGGTCCCGACTTGGAGCCGACTGGGAATCAGATGGAATGTCCGCAGAGCGCGGGGCTCCGAGCGAACAGAATGTCCGGGGCGGCGAGAAAGGTGGGTCTCCGGAGCAGGCGCTGTCCGGCAGCGGCGGACAGAATGTCCCTGGCCGAGTGGCATGTCCATCTACCCGGGCAGCGCCTGCCCAACTGCTACGTGTGCTGTGGGGTTCGCTCTAGTGGGTCAACCTCAAATTCCAGTTCGTGCTTTGCAAACTTGCTTCTGTTCCTAGGGGCTGCAGGACGGGGAGCAGGGATTGCGCTGCTGTGTCGCATGCCACCGCCTGCGACTGGGGGGCCTTGGGGGTGGTGTTGGCAAACATTCCCGTTTCAACCCAGACAAGACCTCAGCATCCTCTGAACTTCCAGTATCAGAATTCTAGAAAAGTCAGTAATTGGCACTGTTCGTAGAAATCAAGGCCAGGAAAAGAAAGGAATGAACCCCAAAGGGCAAGGGGAGGGGTCCCGGTACAAGCTCCTGAATGCCTGAGTCCTTCTGCCCTTCAGACTCATTCCCACAAGGCTGACTGGGGGCCCCCAAGACTGCCTGTCTGGGCGTCAGTGACGGATTCTTCCCTGAAAGTGCTGGATTCTGGCTGCAGAGAATATTGCAGCACTTTAGCAAAGCTAACCTTGGTCTTGGTTCCGTTTTGCTTCCTTAACCCCATCAATCCCCACTAATCCCAACACCAACGGAGGCTGAGAGGAAGTAGGAAGAGAGACACAAGGGATCCAGATTCCAGGGACCGACGTGGGACCTGTGTATCCCAACTAGTCTGGAGGGAAGGAATGGCTCAGCCTACCCCACTGCCCGATTTGTTTTCTCTGTTGCTGGGAAAGGACTCTGAGTTATTTGAACCCATTCAATGACTTCCCACCTGATGACTCCCTCCCCGCCCCCCACCCCCCACCCCCACCCCGCCCTCAAACAGAACCCAGTTAGGTTGAAGGGGACAGAGTAGAAAGAACTCTCCCAGTCTAAGGGAGTGAGGAAGAAAAAAAAAAAAGAAACTGGGGACAAAGTTTTCATGGGGACAAGTAGAAAGTGATGTGGTTAGCAAGGAGCAGTCTCAACAAGTGGGAAAGTTACCTTTCAAAGCCTCCACCCCCCAGAGAGTAACACTTTGTATTTCCTGTGTCCCACCCTTGTGCCTCAGTTTTCAAGATTTACTTTTATTGCTTAGACAATTGTTCCTCAACCCATTTTTCTCCCTTGCTCCCTTTTGATATATAGTGACTGTCCAACAAGCTCCCCAATCCCCTCTCCCCCCACACACACATTCTAATACCCTTTTCAGCAAGCTTATTGTGCCATCACCATTGAAAGTCTCTGAAATTGTGGATGAAAAGGTCTGTGTAAAAAAAAAAAATAGGCGAGATATTATAGATATTTCTTTGAGTACCTGAATCCAAAGTTCTGCTTTTGTCCAAAAGGCAATAAAGCAGCAACACTATAATGAAGAAGATTGGAAACAAAGGGCACAGCTTTCCCTATCCTTATTCAAAACCATGGGGCTGAGTGCGTGCATGGTAACTGGCTCTTACGAAGAGATCAGGGGCCTGGAGAAGGGCCCCCAAAACAGTCGACAGAATGGGGAGAACCAGGAATACTGAGAGCTGGTTTTAAAATTTAGGCCTCAGGAAGGTGAGATAGGATGGAAACCCACAGAATACGGAAAGGCCTAGATAAGCAGAGGCTTGTTTGCTCCCCAAATCCTGAAACCGGAGATGAGGGGGCCTCTCAGCATTGGAATGATGCAAGCTCAGGATGAATAGAAAAGTATTCCTTGGCTCACAGTGGGCAGCTAACTTCCAGAACTCATTTCCAGAGAGGTGGGAAAGGCAGGAAGTAGAAATGGAATCCTTCAGGGCCGGGGAGGATGTGTGCATGTCAGAGCCACAGATGACGGCTGGGGTGGCGGGAGCCAGAGGGAAGAGCTCATCCCTGGATTGAAGAGAACTAGAGGCAAATCTTTTCAATCTGTGTAATCTTGAACAAATATTCGCCTTCTTAGAGGTGAAATGGATGTGATCATTTCTGCCACTCAGGGTAGTGATAAGAGTTCAATGAAATTATACATATGAATATCTTTTGTAAAGGAAGAAACACTCCAGAAATAAGAAGCATTATTGCTATTATTATATCCCAATTGTAGGTCCCCTGTAATCACAGAATCTTTGTTTGGACAGGTGGAATTTTAAGTGTTGGATCAGCCTGATAGAATCCCCAGTTCAGTCACCAAAAAAAAATTGCTCAGTGATGGCTGGGACGCTTCATCCCAGACAAACGTCAGCCAGTCCCCGTCCCCCGCTACTCTCCAAAGAAGAGCTCCAGCACACTCCCTCAGAGACGAACCCCTCCCCATTCCCAAGCTAAATACCCTAGTTTGATGTCTGTCTGCTCGCTGGAAGGATGTGGCCATGGAGGGTAGATAGGGACAGACTGGAGCTGGGTCAGAGAGGACATGGGGAAGGACACGCCTCAGACCTTTCTCCTCTGCTCATCATATATGGTGTTCGGAGAGCGGATCTGCACCTCCGTCTGGTCTGGTCCTGAATTATTGGACTATTTAGTGTCAAGCCCATGGTCGTTGACAAAGACCCTGAGAAATATGGGGGCGGGGGGGCAAAGAAAAGAAGACAGGTGGAAGAAAAAGTGCCAGTGAGCTGCTTCTCCCAGGGGGGCCCTCCTGGAGTGGGAGGGGCCTGTTGCTGCGTGGACAAACCCAACCCACCTCCTGGTGTGCTGATGTCACTTGGAAGTTTGAAAACAATTTTTCTAGTAAAAGGAAGTTACCCAAAGTGTGGAATGTCATACAAAATGCACTTCCATGGATAACGGAAGGCTGGAGAGCACAGAGAACTTGCCCAGTGGTCAGCAGTTTGCCAGGGTGATGTTCTCTCCTGGTTTGTTTTTGTTCATGGACCAGTCAGAGGCTGGAGCCTGCAAACCTCTGCCTCACCCCCTAGTCACAGGCTCCCTCAGATTGACCCACTGATGTTGGTCTCATCTGACCCTGTTCAAGTGAGGCACCCTGGAGCCTTAGAAATAGCTGCTTTATCCCCCTCACTACCTTATTATTTAGAAGCTCTGCTCCCCCCCCCCCAAATCCAAGCTCACCATGTGGAACGTTCTCTGAGCCCCAGGCCCCAACAACACATCTCTGCTTACCCAGACTAAGAAACCATCCCATGAAACCATCACTCCACTCTAGGCGCTGCTTGCTGTTCATACTGGGGGCTCCCAAAATTAGAGTTTGCCCCCTAATCTTGGAGTTCAGCCTGAGCAACTAACATTTGCTGAAGGAGAGAAGGAAAAACACAGAGACGGTGGTATTTCTTTGGCCCTCATGGCTCCCTGTTCAGTGCACCAAACCATGGCTGCCTGCTTCTGGGCTGGAGGTTTCCTCTTGGAACTGCAAACCTGATTTACCTGTTCCTATTTGCTGCAGCAGAGCAGACAGTTTGGGGGCTCAGGTTCAGGCTCGGGATCCATGTTGGGAAGCCTGCCCTCACTTTCAGGTTTAGGGGAGACCCGTCCCAGATCAGGTCTGTCCCAGATCAGGTCCGATACATACTAGCTCTCCGACTTACTACTGGCTCATCTGAGATTCCTCCACTCTGCTCCCTCCTCTCTCACCTCCCTCTTCATTTCTTCTAAAAAAAAATGTTCTCTCACATCCCCTTTCTAGGTATCCCTCCTGCCTTGGCCTTAGTTAGCATAACTGCTTGCTCTGTGCTGTGTGTGGAGGGGAGTGTGGGGGGGGGATTTTTGGGGGGGTTCAGCTACACCCAGAAGGGTTCTCAGGGGTGCTCAGGGGACCATGTGGTACTAGGGATAAAATCCAGGGCTCCAGTTTGCAAAACACAAGATCCAGCTTTATGAGCTCTGGCCCAGCCCTACTCTTGCATCAACTGGGGGGACTCTCTGGCTCTTGTCCTGCTCTACCCCCTTCTGTTTCAGGACAAAAATGGGACCACCACGCAATTGTCTTTGGGTGTGAATTTTGTCCTTTGGAAAGTGTAACCTCCCTACATGGTGTCTGGCTGGCTCTGGGTTCCACCTGAATCTAGCTCTCAGACTTCTCTCCTACTGCAGTCCTCAGCAGCTTTCGCTCATTCCAGTCCAGACTTCCAAATCAGTGCACACCCACAGGCCTTCTGTTTTTTTTTTCCCTAGGGTTGGGTTTGCCACCAGACCCCAATGGGGCTCGCCACGCAGCCCAGCAGAGAGTCAGCCAGGCTGGCACTGGGGCAGGGCAGCTCCTGCCAGCGTCAGACTCAGCACCATTGTGGTTCTTTTGTGTTTTGGTTTGGTTTGGTTTTGAAACACATCCGGAAGGCTTGGGAGGCTACTCCCAGCTCTGTGCTAGGGGTTGCTCCAGAGGTTTTGGGGAACCACATAGACCTAGGGATCCAACCCATGCAAAGCATATGCTCAGCCCATTGAGTCATCTCTCCAGCCACCACTGTGCTCCTGGGGGCCTCGAACACTCAAGGCAAGTGCTTACCCCTGAGTCTCTCCCCTGGCCTGAGGCCACCTCTCTAAGCCTTAACTCACTTTGGCCTTGCCCAGTACTTCCTATAATCTTCAGACTAGTCGACCGCTGCCAAACTACAGTTTCCTCTGTTCACCCAGAGGACCAAGTGCCTGGCCCACTCTCCGGCTTCCTGACCTCCTGCAGGCTGGAGGAGCTTAATGCTCAGACAGTTTGTCTCCAGCTCAGACAGCAGTTTGGTGCCCCCAGCCTCTGCCTGACCAGCCCACCCAGACTCGAGTCTGCTTAAGGCCTGTGCCTCCAGCCTCTCTCTCCTGCCTGCTCTTCCTGCTATTGCTCTACAGTTCCTCAGCCTCCTCACCTCTCTCTGCTCTTACACACCCAGTCAAGAGCCTGAAGGTTTCATTCTTTCTTTTTCCAGACTCCCGTCCCCAAAGAGGAATTGTCTGGGTCCTCCTTTCTATTCAAGACACAGAGCCCACGACATGTCTTTGCACCCTCTCTTAAGTGGGGGCCAGATTCACCTTTATTCCCCAGAGAAGTTCGTCACTGAAACATGCAGGGTCTAGAGGGTGAAACCTTCCAGCAAGGACTAAGAAAAAGGTGAAGTCTGATCTACCTTACCTGTGCCTTAGTCAATATCCAGATTATAGATGATACCATTTGTTTGGTGGCCGGAGAGGTAGTACACTGGTTTGGCATTTGCCTTGCACGTGGCTGACCCTGGTTTGGCCCAAGCATCACTTATGAATCCATAAGCATTTCAGGAGCGATCCTTAAGCACAGAGCTAAAAGTAAGCCCTGATCATCACTGGATATAGCTCCCAAACCAAACCAACAAACAAAATAAACCAAAACCAAAGAAGCACTTATTGAAGAAGTGAGAAAAAGTGCTTGACCAGTGTTTTATCCCTATCCCTATTTTTAATAGGGAAGGAGTGGTAAAGAACACACCAGGCAGTGTTCAGGGCTTACTCCTGGCTCTGTGCTCACGGATTACTCCTGGTGGAGTTTGAAGAACCATGTGCAATGTTGGGGATTAAACCAGGATGGGCTGTATGCAAGTCAAGTGCCTTCACCCCTGTATCCTCCCCAGATCCCGCCCCCCCGCCATTTTTATGTTATGTTTTTCTTTAACATCTGAACAATCTTGAAGCTAGGTAGGAAAGGAGTATGAGCACCCTTCAAAACATGCAGCAATGCCCCCAGACTGGTCATTTGCAAATTAGGGGGGACCTGAGCATGTGGTTCAGATCTTTGGGCTCCAAATTTCACTTCTTTGGGCTGTGCCAGATCACTTTCCTAAGATGATCAGGGCAGTTTCTCTCCCTGCCCCCACCCCGGCCCCCCAATCTTCTTCATCTGGCAATTTCATGCCTCTCCCTACCCAGCCGAACAGGCTCTCCCGAGCAGGCCCTGAACGCAGACCTCCCGGGCCCCTTTGGCCTCCTCCTCCCCCCACCTAGTCCTCAGTGGCCGGCTGAGAGCTGAGATTCGAGGGGCAGGAAAAGAAGGGGGCGGGGATGGCTCGCTCTGAAACCGCGGGGCAGCTGTCCCTGTCACAGAGCGGAGACTGTGACGGTGTGTGTCTGCCCGAATGTGGGCGCGTGTGGGGGAGAGGATGGGGGCCGGGGGGGCTGGGACTCCGAGTCCAAGTGCTTATTTTGTCTGGGTGGGGGCCCATGTGTGTGTGTCTGTCTCTGGAACACGCAGCCTGAGCTTGGCCTCCTCTCACTCTGCTCCTGCCCTCTCCTCTCCTTGCCTCCTTCTGCTGAAATAAAGAGTGAGACCAAGACACAGGTATGGAACCGGGGGTGTGTGAGGAGGGGGGTGAGCTGGGGGCTTGGGAAATGTTAATGTCCCGGAGCCAAAGCAGACTGGAGGAAGGATGAAGGCCGGTGTGGGGAGTGGTCGCACCCCGCTCTCCACACAGGCCAGACCAATATGTCCCTCTTGTCCCAGCTCTGGGTCGCTCCAGGCCTCCAGAGAAGTCTCAGGTGGAGGGCCTGCTGGGTACAGAGACCCCAGAGCACCACCCCAGAGCACCATCTCGAAGCGCCCAGCGCTAAGTCTCCCCACCTGTTTGGGGCGAGCAGGCATCTAGGCTGCCAGAGATGTTTCTAGAGGGCCTGGCTCTCAGCACTTTGCTTCCCAACAGGCCTAGAAGAGGAGGGACACTAAGCACCTCCCACCCCCATTCTGCCTTCTTCCCTTCCTTCCTGGGCTCCCTGTTGCCCCACCATGCCAGCTGCCCAAGGAAAGAGTCTGGGCCCTGCAGTCTCTCTCCCTGTGGGAAGGCCAGGAACTGGGCCTCCTCCTTGACCTCTGGGCCACCCCCAGTCTGGCTTAAGGGGAAGGGCTGCTGTCATCTCAGAGCTGGCTGGAGGGGGCATCGCCCGCTGTGAGCAAATACAGGCTACTGCCCATCTGCGGAGCCCTGAAAAGGCTCCTCATCAATTCAGAGTAGCCAACGGACACACATCTCAATCCAGGCTAATCCACTGCATTAATGCCGCCCTGCACAGCCGGCATTAAGTCTGTTAATGGGAGAGGCAACCCCTCCTTCTCGCTCTTCACCCCTTTTGCTGGTCCCTTGCTCCCTCCTTCTCCTGTCTAGAGGGGCCACAGAGATAGTACAGCAGGTGGGGCACTAGCCTTGCATGTGGCCAGTATGGGTTTGATCCCCAGTACCACAAGTCCACTGGGAATGATCCCCGAGCACAGAGCCGAGAGTAGGCAAAAGAAGTCAAAAAGAGGCACCTGGAGTTCTTGAACCGAATCCCCATGGATGAGCCTTCTTTTTTTCTACCAGAGGGGGACTGGGAGAACCAGCAGAAAAGGGGGGCCTGCAGGGGCGACCTGGGGACCCTGGTTGGTTCCAGGGCACTGTCAGGCAAGGTCTGGGCAGGGACTAAGGGTAAGCAAGTGGCTTTAAAAAATCCATGTTTTGGGGCTAGGGTGATAGTACAGCGGGTAGGGTGTTTGCCTTGCATGCGGCCGACCTGGGTTAGATTCCCAGCATCCCCATAGGGTCCCCCGAGCACCACCAGGAGTGATTCCTGAGTGCAGAGCCAGGAGTAACCCTTGAGCATCGCTGGGTGTGACCCCAAAAGCAAAAGTAATAATAATAATAATAATAGTAAAACAAAAAAGTAAAAATCTATGTCTCGGGGCCGGAGTGATAGTATGTGTAGTGCAGTGGGTAGAGCATTTACCTTGCATGCAGCTGACCTGGGTTCAATCCCTGGCATCCCAAGTGGCACCATCAGGAGTAACTCCTGAGCATTGCCAGATGTAGCCCAAAAGACACTAAAAAAAAAAATTATAAAGGAACCCATGTCTGGGGTCAAGGAAATAGCTTGAAGGGCAGGAGGCATGGCACGCACAGGGCCCCAGGGATTGATCCTGTGAATGGTGGGATACGGTGTGTGTCTGTTCCAGAAAAGAAGCATACAGGACCCAGATAATCTACAAAATGGGTTTTGTTGTTTTGGGGTCACTCCAAGCAGTGTTTAGAATGTATTCCAAGCTCTAGGGAGGGGGTCATTTGCAGCAGTGCTAAGGGGACCATGTAGTACTGGGGATCAATCTTCAAGGTTCCACATACAAACCATATGCTTAGGCTGTTGAGTTATCGCTATCGCCATTGCTCATGCCTCCTGCCCTTCAAGAGCTATAGCTCTCTCTCTCTCTCTTTTATTTTCTTAGTTTATTTATTTATTTATTGCTTTTTGGGTCACACCCAGCGATTCACAGGGGTCACCCCTGGTTCATGCACTCAGGAATTACTCCTGGCCATGCTCAGGGACTATATGGGATGCTGGGAATCGAACCCGGGTCGGGCCACATGCAAGGCAAACGCCCAACCTACCGTGCTATCATTCCAGCCCCTCTCTCTCTCTTTTAAACTTTTGGGGTCACACCCACTGGTGTTCAAGGCTATTCCTGTACTCAGGAGTAACTCCTGGCAGTACTCAAGGGGCCACATGCAGTGCCAGGAATTGAACCAAGGCCATCCGTATGCAAGGCAAGAGCTTCTGTTTGTTTGCTTGCTTATTTTTATGCCTAAGGGTTACTCCTGGCTCTGCCCTCAGAGATCAGTCGTGGAGGTACCTGGCAATCATCTGGGATGCTGGGGATGAACCAGGGTCGGCTGCCGCATACAAGGCAATCGTCCTACCGTTGCACTATCGTTCTGATCCCAAGGTAGGAGCTTTAACTCCTGTGCCATCTCTCTAGTTCTCAAACTTTCTTTTGTTCCTCAAACCTTTTCTTTAAATGAATTCTTGCCGATCGAACCGAATAGACTCTAGCAGCCTTATCCTAGCTGAAGCAGACTCAGACAAGTCTGTGTTAGAATTCCATCCCTGAGGCTAGGCGGTCCAGTTCCAGAGGGAGTTTCCAGGTAGGACCCCAAAAGAACACAGTATAGGAAAGCAAATAAAGATAAAGTCACTGTCACTGTCACTGTCCTCCCGTTGTTCATCGATTGCTTGAGCGGGCCCAGTAACGTCTCCATTTTGACAATTGTTACTGTGTTTGGCATATCGAATATATCACAGGGAGATTGCCAGGCTTTGCTGTGAGGGCGAGATACTCTCCAAGAGGGGCGGAGGAATCGAACTCGGGTCGGCCATGTTGGCCACTTGCAAGGCAAACGCCCTACTGCTGTGCTATCGCTCTAGCCCGAAGAAAAAGTATTAATGTTGAAATCACAAAGCCCTGATTCCGACCTGTGACGTCCATGGAGTTACCTGAATTTCCTCACCTGAAAATGGAAGATAATCCTTAATCCTGATGCAATCTGGTGGGGAGAGGGAGGCACTGAGGGGGCAGGCATGTGGAAGTAATTATGAATGAAGACAACCAGGATTATAACATTTAGCCTGAAGGGACAATCCAATCTGTGTCAAGGAGAGTGACTAGCCAAGACCCAGCCTAGGTGTCAGGCATGCTTGGCCAAGGGACATCGATGAGTTTATGAGGATATTGGACATTCCTGGAAGAGACAACTGAAGTGTTGGCACATGGTATTTGGCGTACGATGTGCGACTGTGTGGTCTGCGGTAATTCAATCACCAACTGTCATTGAGTTAATCACGCTGCAGGGAACAGTGTTCATGCCCCATCTCTGCCTGAGCCTCGTGCGGGTACAGAGCAGCCCAGGCTGCAAGCCCCTCTCCTGGCGCTGGGCTGCTCGGCCCGCATCCTGCATGCTCCGACCTCAGGATCCCGCGTGTCCACTGCCCCACACAACCTCAATCTCGGTCTCACGCAACCGCGCGTTTCTTCGCTTGCTGGCCGCGGCTCGGGCTTTGCTCTTCACCCCACATGGCCCCTCAAACTCGTTCCCCTCACCCCTCGCATTGCGTCTATCCTCGGCTTTCGGGATGCCCGGTCCTGTCCTCACCCAGAGCGTGATGCCAGTGAGCTCATTAAGGAAATCGAACTTTGGGAGCAAACACTGATAGAAACCGAAGCATCCAGAAAATCTGATGGCTGTTAACGTGGTCTGTGTTTTCTCCTCCCCCAGAGGCCACGCTCCATGGAGTTTGGCCTGCTCAGCGAGGCGGAGGCCCGGAGCCCTGCCCTCTCGCTGTCGGACGCGGGCACGCCGCACCCTCCTCTGCCCGAGCACGGCTGCAAGGGCCAAGAGCACAGCGGTGAGCGCGCCCCCTGGTGGGCAGAGGGGAGAGCCGGGATGGGGACCCCCGTGAGCAGAAACTGGGGTGTGAGCGAGCGGGAGGCGGGGAGGGGAGATCCCGCAGCCCAAAATCGGTCGGGACCTGGGCGCCCCATTACCCGCCCTGCACCCCCCAGATTCGGAGAAGGCCTCGGCTTCGCTGCCCGGAGGCTCCCCCGAAGACGGCTCGCTGAAGAAGAAGCAGAGGCGACAGCGCACGCACTTCACCAGCCAGCAGCTGCAGGAGCTGGAGGCCACCTTCCAGAGGAACCGCTACCCGGACATGAGCACTCGCGAAGAGATCGCCGTGTGGACCAACCTCACCGAGGCCCGCGTGCGGGTACGGAGCAGCCCGGGCTGCAAGCCCCTCTCCTGGCGCTGGGCTGCTCGGCCCGCAGCCCGCATGCTCCGACCCCAGGATCCCGCGTGTCCACTGCCCCACACAACCTCAACCCCGGTCTCCCGCAACCGCGCGTTTCTGCGCTGCTGGCCGCGGCTCGGGCTTTGCTCTTCACCCCGACCTGGCCCCCAAACTCGTGCCCCTCACCCCTCGCGTTGCTTCTATCCTCGGCTTTCGGGATGCGCGCCGCGATCCCCCACATCCCCGTGCCCCAGGTCACTCCATCTCGTTGAGCTGGGGCTGGGAAACTCGGATGTTGGGGGGGGGACGACTCTGAGCAGGTCCCCCCCTCCCTGCCCCGGGTCCTGACCGCCCTCTCTCCCTCCCCCCATCCCGGCTCGCAGGTGTGGTTCAAGAACCGGCGCGCCAAGTGGCGGAAGCGCGAGCGCAGCCAGCAGGCCGAGCTGTGCAAGGGCGGCTTCGCGGCGCCGCTCGGGGGGCTGGTGCCCCCCTACGAGGAGGTGTACCCCGGCTACTCGTACGGCAACTGGCCGCCCAAGGCGCTCGGCCCGCCGCTCGCCGCCAAGACCTTCCCGTTCGCCTTCAACTCGGTCAACGTGGGGCCCCTGGCGTCGCAGCCCGTCTTCTCGCCGCCCAGCTCCATCGCCGCGGCCGCCCCGGGCGCCGTGCCGGGACCCGCGGCCCTGCAGGGCCTGGGCGGGGGGCCCCCGGGACTGGCGCCCGCCGCCGTGTCCTCCGGGGCGGTGTCCTGTCCCTACGCCTCGGCCGCCGCCGCCGCCGCCGCCGCCGCCTCCTCCCCCTACGTCTACCGGGACCCTTGTAACTCGAGTCTGGCCAGCCTGCGGCTCAAGGCCAAGCAGCACGCCTCGTTCAGCTACCCGGCCGTGCCGGGACCCCCGCCCGCCGCCAACCTCAGCCCGTGCCAGTACGCCGTGGAGCGGCCGGTGTGACCGTCCCCGCCGCGGCCGCCCGCCCCCGCGCCCGGCTGGCCTCTCCGGCTTCGCTCCCGCCCCGGAGGGTCGGGAAGGGGCGGCCGGGCTGCTGGACTGGACGGCGGGGTGGTCGGCGGGCTCGGGAGACGGTCTTCCTGCCACCCCCACGCCCACCTCCGACCCTCCCCGGCCCCAGGGCGGGTGGCCAGAGCTGCGCACACAAGGCCGAGGCCCGGGGACGAAGGCCAGGCACAGGGACCAGCTGCCCCCGCCGGGGCCGGCTCACGCGGGGCCCGGCCCGCCTTCTCCAGCCTCCCCGTCCCTCCGTTTCCAAGTGACTTGAAATAAACGTGCGCGGACAGTCAAGGCCTGGTGGTGATTGCGGATCGCCGCGCAGCGCTCTCTCCCCCTCCCCCGCTTAGCACTCTCACGGTCCGGAGGAGGGCAGGGTGCAGGGGAAAGAGGAGGGGGTCGGTCTCTAGGACGCCGGGTGGGCTGGGGGTGGGCGGATCCGAGAGCCAGGAGGCGCGTCCCCCCCCCCACGCCCGCCCCGCTCGCTGGCGCCCGCGTTGATAACTTGTTACACGCTCCTCGACGGCGGCGGGCAAAGCTGGTACTGCAGCGCCACCTCGTGGTCTCAGGGAGGATGTCTAGACGATAGAGACTGCTCGCAAGTGTCAAGTCTATGATTTAGGAAGCCTCTAACCTTGAATAAGTTTCTTCAGTTGTTTTTGTTGGTGGTGGTGGGTTGGGTTTTTTTTTCTTGTGTGTGTGTGTGCGTGTGTGTGTGCGTGTGTGTATTTTCCTGCACCTGTTACTCGCTGTTCCGATGAGGGGGTTGGGCCTTTAACAGAAATAAAATTCTGGTCTGTAACAGACATTTACTAAGTGCCTATCAGGCCTGCAGAGGATCCTTATTGTCTCTCTGTGTGTTCACCTTTCCACACACCCTCAGGATTCTCGCATGCCCAGAGCCCATTCCCCTCACAACAGTCCTCTTACGACCCTAAACTGCCAAGGACCCCAAGTCAATTTTTTTTTTATTGTTGTTGATGGCGGTACTCAGAGCTTACTCCTTGCTCTACGCTCAGGCATCCCTTCCAGTGGTGCTCACGGGACCATATGGGATGCCAGAGATTGAACTGGGTTGGATGCATGCACCCTACCCACTGTACTATCGCTCCAACTCAAAATCTTGATGTTTTTCATTTTAAAAATTAGAGCAAGAAGAAAAAAGATTTCTGGATAGAATATTAAATAACTTACCTCTGGAGAGCCTCTTCAGTCATTCCCCACCCCCCACCCCCCACCCCAGGGCCTGCCTGGCCTTCACATTAAAAAAAGACAGGGAAAAAAAAAAGACAGACAGGAAGAAAGAAAAAGAGAGAGAAAGAGAAAGAATGATCTAAATACTAGATTACATTCATGTCTCAGTTATTACATTCTTGTCTGTCATAACTTCCTGCCATCTGGGGAGTTGGGCCCCACCTGTGGGGAAACCATGAAGAGAAGGTACCCGAATAATTCTCCCAAACCCAAGCGCAGTCCCTCAGTGTCAGGGAGGAGAGGACACGGCGGCAACAAGGCTCATTTCTCCACAGCCCTTCACTGGCTCTTGACCTTGGCTTTGCTCTTGGGTATGATGTAAGTTCGGTGGAAGAAGTGGGCAAAGAGGATGAAATAGGATGTGTACAGGACGGCGGACCAGAAGAGTGCATGCTCTGTCATGAAGCAGCCGTAATCTTGTCTCCAGATGTACGCCATGATGCTCACGGAAACTCCAACCGCCATCTGCAGGATCTGAAGGCTGGTGATGAGCATGGGAAGGATCTTGGGCGGCTTCACTTGGGCCGCCTTCAGAGTATAGTAGCTGTACATGATGGCGTGCACCCCGAAGTTCATGGTCATGAACCAGCCACCTGCAGGCACCTTCTGCTTCATCCCGAAGCTGGCGAACATCAGTACGGTGCTGTGGTGGTACCAGTGCACGAAGATGAGGGGCCGCTTGCGCAGGATGATGAAGGCCGTGTCTCCTGGGGGATGAAGAGTCACGGCTGGCAGAGCACACAGCATTGAGGCCCACCCTCTGCTCTGGGTGTGGGGACATGGAGGGGCAAGTCTTAGGGCAGAGGGAGGTGTCTCTGGGCTTGTCTCAAGATGGCCTCTTGGGATTGGGGTGGGGGGCGGGGGAAGAGAATACTGATGTTAGCACACAGGCCTGGTCAAGGCTGTCACTGTCCAAGGGAGGGAGGAGGGGAGGGCCCTGAGGAGAGATGCTGCCTTGTGGGCACCACGGAAACAAAGCCACGCCACTCACCAAGTTCGATGACCTTGCTGAAGGTAAAGATGGATGACCAGAACTTTATAACGGAAGTGGACGTGTAGAAGGAGAAGCACACGGTGTGCTTTGGGCTGTACTGGTGCCACAGCGTCCCCATGTAGCTCCATGTTCTCACTGCCCCCAGGATACTGGAGTGGAGAGAATGGGGGTCAAGCGCATCCTCAGGAACTCAGCCTGCTCCGCCACCTCCCCACCCTTCCAAGGGGGAGGGATCACAAGTTCTGAGATGCTAGTTAGGGGGCAGGAGTGATAGGACAGCAAGGAGGGAGTTTCTTTGATCTCCAGCACTCCATAGGGTCCCCCAAGCCCTGCCAGGAGTGATCCCTGAGTGAAGAGTCAAGAGTAAGCCCTGAGCACTTCTGAGTGTGGTCCAAAAACCAAAAAAAAAAAAAAAAAAAAAGAAAAGAAAAGAAAAAGAAATAGTAGGCTGTTAGGTTGTGGAGAAGAAAAGAAAGAGGGTAACATGGGAGGAGCATGGGAACTGGGGGGGACTGTCTGAACTGGGGAGTTGAGACAATTGGATAGGGAAAGGTTCAGGGCAGGCGGAGTGCAGAATGGGAGTTGATGCAGCTGAGGCTGGAGGAAGCTTTGGGGAATAGAGTGAGGGTATAGGACAGCTGCCAGGGAGGAAAGGGTGAGAGCATCTTACCTGAAGACAGAAAGGCTGAAGGACCAGAGGATGAGTGGCTTCTGCAGGTTGAAGCCCTTTCGCGTCTTCATGTAGGCCTTCCCCACGAGGATGAGCAGCAGGTAGATGGGCACTATGATGAAGCAGCTACTCCTGGCAGGCAGAAGACACACATCCAGGCTCAGCGCTGGGTCCAGTTAGAGAAATGCCCACTCTCTGTTCTCGAGAGCCAGTGCTTCAAAGGCATGGGATCAGGCCTTGGGCCTCCCACTGTGAAGCACACACTCTACTGTATTAGCCCGCGATACTTATTTAGTGGGAGACCACCCCCAGTAGTGTTCAAGGACTATACCTGGCTAGGTGCTAGGGAGGGGGACCACGGGATGTTGGGCATTGAGAAATCCAACTGGCCTACATTTTCTTGTTTTATTTTATTTATTTATTTATTTATTGCTTTTTGGGTCACATCCGGCGATGCACAGGGGTTACTCCTGGCTCAGCGCTCAGGAATTACCCCTGGCGGTGCTCAGGGGACCATATGGGATGCTGGGAATTGAACCTGGGTCTGCCGCGTGCAAGGCAAACGCCCTACCCGCTGTGCTATTGCTCCAGCCCTCTTGTTTTATTTTGGCTCTGGATCACACCCAGCAGTGTTCAGGAGCAACTACTGGCTCAGTGCAGTGTCAGGGAATAAACCCAGGACTCTAGCATACAAAGGGTGTGCTCCAGACTGTTAAACTATCTTCCCAGATCCAAGCCTCTTTATTAAAGAAGGAGGCTAGTACCGCTCTTCTGACCTATGTAAATGCATAAAATACACGGAGCAGAGGGCTGAAGCTGGGTCTAAACCTTCCCTTCCCCTTCCCCTTCCTTCCTTCTTTCCTTCCTCCCTCCCTCCCTCCCTCCCTCCTTCCCTTCTCTCCCTCCCTTCTTTCCTTTCTCTAAACTCTCTGAAGTGCTACACTACTAACACCTTGAAAACGTGGGGCCAATACAGGGAAGCCCAATAGGTATGCTCTTTAAGAAAATCATTGCAAACAAAGCTCCCGGGATAGCAATTCTCAGAGCCCACCCTAGTATTGGCCTTCTCCTGCCCCACGTCTCACCAGTACTCCTGCACATAGTAACTCAGTTCCAAGAGCTCCTCGAACTTATAGGGCCTGTACAGCAGGTCCATTTCTTGGGTGAAATTCACGGCTGTAACCATTTCGTTTTGCTGTCGTCGAGGTCGTGAGCTTGGGAACTTGGAAGAGTTAGGGGGTCTCGGACGACGCGAACTCGTGACAGGACGGCACGCACCCGGAACCCAAGGAACTCCCGCCGGGCTCGGCACGTGTGCGGCAGCGCGGCAAGCTTTCCGCGCCGCGGGCGCCAGGACAGTTTATAACGCTGCGTCCGCAAGCGGCTAGCCTGCGCGGAGCGGGGCCCCGCCCTACTTCTGGCACTCCTCCAATCCCAGTTAGGACTCGCCACTGCCCCGCCCATTCCCCCCGCCCCTACAAGCCCCACCCCCAATTATAGCCACGCCCCTCTCCTTCTACCCTGCACTTACACCACCTGCTCGCCTCATTCTAGCATCCATGCTTGGGGCGGGGCAGACCAGTCCTTCCCTGGCACTGACAATCCTCACCTTTAGCCTCGATTTACCTTAAACCTGACCTGCCCAGGGCTGGCCAGGTGGTCCTCAGCCTGTAGGAGCGCCCTCCAGAGAGAGGGGCGTCAGTTTTCCACCAGGCTGAGATTCCCAGGAAACCCAGGTCTGGCTGGGATGAGGATGACCCAGAGGGGGATGGCAGCACCAACAGCGTCCCCCATAGTCCTGTGTCCGAACTCCGGGTTTCTGGTTGTGAGTGGGAAGGAGATGAATAGCGTGCATTTTATTGTTGAGGATGCTTTGTTTGGGAACCTGATTGTTGTAGCTTCCTGAACTGCTCCAGCCTGACGCTCAGTAATAATCTCAGAGAAGAAATGGGGTCAACCTCTGGCTTTGGGAGATGATCTTAGAGCTGTATTAGAGTTTCCCTCTCCCAGAGTTTAGGAAGGAGAGAACCAATGCACCTCGGAATATGCTCTTCCCCCAGTCTGTGCTTGTTTAATTAAATGTGTTTTTTTCTCATTTGCATAATCAGCCACAAAGAAATACTTTAAAATTTCTGTCTTGCAGTCACACCTGGTGATGTTCAGGCGTTATTCCTGGCTCTGCACTTAGAAATTACTCCTGGCTGTACTCAGGGACCATATGGAGTGCTGGGGATTAAACCCAGGTCAGCTACAGACAGGGCAAGCACCTTACCCAAGGTTCTATCGTTTACGTTCCCCAATACTTTAAAACCTTTAATATCTTACAGATGGGGGCTGGAGCGACTGTACAGCAGGTTGGGTGCCTGCCTTATCCACAGCAGATCCGGGTTTGGTGCCCTAGACCCCATATGGTCCCCAAACCCCACCAGTATCATCCCTGAGCGAGAAGCCAGGAGTAAGCCCTGAGCACCGCCAGGTATGGACCAAAAATCAAGGAGTGGGGGCAAGGATCTTACATATCTATCCCAGATTTCTCTTCTAGACATTTTGAAAGTGAGGAAGAAATTCAGGTCTTGAAAGCTGTTTGAACTACGACAGTGATTTGCAAAACAAGTGCTAAAAAATAATTATGGAAGATTTAATATTAAGTTGTGGTTATTAGTGGCTCTGTGCAGTGGAACCCACAGACTCTGGGGTCAAGAACTACAAGCCATAATCTCCTGATTTTGGAATCTCAGTTGCTTCCTGAGATGGGCAGGAAATACTGCAGTGTTTGAGGGAGGGGGGAGCAACGAGGGGGGAGGGACAAACAGTGCCAGGACCTCATACTGCAAGAATTCTGCCATTGAGTCACAGGCCAAGCCCTGTCCATACTATCAAAATGACTCTCAAATGCATCCTTTTTGGGGGCAGTGGGGGTGGCCACACCCGACAGTGCCCAAGGTTTAGTTCTTGTTCTGCACTCAGAGATCACTCCTGGTGCGTTCAGATGACCTTAGGGTTGCCGGGGCGGCCAAGTGCAGGAAAAACAATTATCCACTGTTCTATCTCTCCAGCCCTCACACACATCCTTTGTCTCTGTATTTCACTACCTCTCACTTGATTACCACAGACACCACCTTAGTCACATTAACTGATTGCAACATCTACTTCTCTAATACCTCTCTTTTCTCTATTGTGTTAGAATCCAAAACCTAATCATGGCTGACAGGAAGACTCTGGCCCAGTCCACAATTTCAGGTAATGCTTGAAAGAACTCCATTTTCTGTTCACTCATCTAGAAAACTTTGCTCTAGGTGTTACCGTACCTGGGTTCACCTCCAAACATCCCCATTAACTGATCATATTACGTTAGACAAATTATGTAACCTCACTGAGATTCTTGATCAGTAAAAATATGATCATTCTTTTTAAGGGGGTGGTGTGAAGGGGTTGGGTCACACCTGGCAGTGCTTGGCAGTCCACACACAGTGCTCAGTGGACTGCATGCAGGCCAGGGATTGAACCTGGGTTGGTCCCATGAAGGCAGGTGCCTGAACCCCTACAGTGTCTCTACAGACACACAGTGGTAATTTTTACCTTACCTATCTCACAAGCTCAGGGTCAAAATATACATCAGATGATGTCAATAAAAGGATATAACAGATTAAACAAATGGAAATATCTGGGTGAATCATTCTGGGAAATGACAAAGACATATAGAAAATGTACACTCAGTCCTGAATTTCTCTCCGAGGAAGATATTTTTCATTGGCACAGTTTGAGGTGGGGTGATGATGGAAGAGGGGAAGATGAAGAAAAACTCTTCAGAAATAATTTCCTTGGACTCACTCCTCCTTGAGAATGGCATACAGCACTTGGCACATAGTGGGCACTCAAATGTGTCTGTGGCTATGAATTAAATAGGCACTCCAGAGGAAATGCAAACAATAAACACAGATATTAAAAAAAGACTCAACTTCCTTAGTAATTAGAGAAAGACAAATTAAAGGCTTATGTATGTACAGCCCCAATTAACAGCCATTAGACCAAGTAAAAATAAAATACCCAACGCTGCTCAAGCTTTGGGGAAACATACATTGACATAACTCTTCTGGAAACATACCTAGGTAACACTTAGCTAAAGCTGAGTTTCTCATCTAAAAAATTTTAACTTATTGAAATAGATCAGAAATGTTTCAACTATATGTATGGAATAAAATACTTATGCCAGTGGGATTTAAAACAAGAGAAGGGGAATTCTCTAAGGAATGAGTAATATTTTGAATACTGACCACACAGAACATCTTGCAGCCACCAGATATGAAGAAACATGAGGTTACAGTTTGTAAAAGATTGTGAAAGATAAACAATGTTTAAAACTGCATATACAGGCCTAGAGCAATAGTGCAGCAGATATGGCTTTTGCCTTGCACACAACTAAGCTGGGTTTGACACTTGGCATTCTATCTGGTCCCCTGAGTACTGCCAGGAATAATTCTTGAGTGCAGAGCCAGGAGCATGACTCAGAAAGAAAGAAAGAGAGAAAGAGAGAAAGAGAGTAAGAAAGAAAGAAAGGAAGGAAGGAAGGAAGGAAGGAAGGAAGGAAGGAAGGAAGGAAGGAAAGAAGAAAGGAGAGAGGAAAACAACCCTGCATGTAGGCCTATTGGCTCAGAGCACTTACGTCACAAGTGTGTGGTCAGTCCTGAGTTCCAATGTGCTGAGCATGAACCTGGCAGCTTCACTATTTGAGTATCTGGCTGATCTTGGGGCTTCTTCCTGGCTCTGTGCTCAAGCATCACTCCTGATGGCTCTTTGGAGCTAGAGAGATAGTAGAGCAGATAAGGCACTTGAGAGTGCCTGACCTGGATTCAGTCCCCAGCACCCCGAATGGCCCAATATGGCCCATTTAGTTTATCAGGAGTGATCCCTGAGAGTAGAGCCAGTAGTAAGCCCTGAGCACAGCCAGGGGTGCCCCCCCAAAAAAATCAAAGAAAAATTCAAAAACATAGATAATCCTTAGTGAACAATATCTGGCACCAGGAATCAAACCTGGGTTGACCACATGCAAGGCAAGAACCTTCCTACATTCTTCCCTGTACTAACTCTTTGGCACCTCCTCTGTCTTATGTCCATATTTCTGCCTATGCCTTTTCTGGGTTTTCTGTCATTTTGCCCTTCTGATACTGCTGTTTCTTTCTTTTTCTTCTTTTTTTTTAAATGCTATTGTTTCTTTTCTTTTCTTTTCTTTTCTTTTTTTGCTTTTTGGATCACACCTGGTGATGCACAAGGGTTATTCCTGGCTCTGCACTCAGGAATTACCCCTGGTGGTGCTCAGGGAACCACAGGGATGCTGGGAATCAAACCTTGGGTCAGCTATGTGTAAGGCAAATGCCCTACCCACTGTGCTATCGCTCCAGCCCCTAAATGCTGCTGTTTCTTAAATCCTGTTCCTGACCCTTACTTTTTTGTTGTTATTATTGTTGTTGTTATTATTATTATTATTATTATTTTGCTTTGAGTCACACCCCGCTGTGGAGCTACTCCTGGCTCTGCACTCAGGAATTACTCCTGAAGGTCTCAGGGAACCATGTGGGATTCTTTTTTTTTTTTCTTTTTGGGTCACACTGAGCAATGCTCAGGAGTTACTCCTGGTTCTGTACTCAGGAATTACTGCAGGCAGTTCTTGGGGAACCATCTGGGATGCCGGGGATCAAATTCAAGTCATCTGCGTGCAAGGCAAACACCCTACTCACTATACTATCGCTCCAGTTCCCATATGGGATTCTGGGACTCAAACCTCGGGTAGGCCACTTGCAAGGTAAATGCCCTACCTACTGTGCCCCATGACCCTTACTTTTTCTTCTTCTGTGGCTATCTGCCCTTTTTCTAGCAATCTGTTTCCCTTTCATGACTTTACCAATTATGTCTATTGGATAATCCCAAATCACCTTTCTTCTATCATGATGTCTCTCTTCCTGCCCACATTTCTAGTTGCATACTGGAATCCTCCACCGGGCTGACCTGAGTTGCAAAGAGCTTATACACATTGTGTAGAGACTCAGCTCACATTGTTCCCAGACCTGTATTTTTTGTTTTGTTTTTGCTTGATTTCCTGTCTATAAAGGTCACTACCTGGCTCCTAGGCAGGACCAATCAATAATTTGCAAGTCTTAAAACAAAGCAAAAAAAAAAAATAGACCCATTGCTCAAAACTTGGGCTGGAGCAATAGCACAGCGGGTAGGGCGTTTGCCTTGCAAGCGAGTTCAATTCCTCCGCCCCTCTCGGAGAGCCCGGCAAGCTACCGAGAGTATCTCGCTCGCATGGCAAAGCCTGGCAAGCTACCCGTGTCATATTCAGTATGCCAAACAGAGTAACAACAAGTCTCACAATGGAGATGTTACTGGGCCTGCTCGAGCGAATCGATGAACAACGGGGGGACAGTGACAGTGACAGCTCAAAACTTAAGCATTAAAATTTCAAGATGGGGATGGGAAAGATAGCCCAGCATTTGAGGCATTTTCCCTGCAGCCCTCTGGTGCTGGTTTGACTCCCAAGTAGTGCTCAGGGTTCTTGAGCAGCACAAGCGCATGAGCACAGAGCCAGGATTAGTCCCTGGACACAGTTAGATGTGAGCCCTTAAACCAAAATAACAATAATAATAATGATAACAATGATTTCTAGAAAGAAGACTAGAGATATAATTTAAGAAAGTCTGGGCTAGATTCCCAGCACTGTATGGTCCCCCCAACTCCCCCTGCAGGACCCACTCTTAAGCACCGACTGGATTAGCCCTTGAGCATTACCGGTGTGGCTCCCAAACAAAATATACCAAAACCAAATGAAATTTCAAGATGGGGATTCAGAGAGATGGCTCAAATGGCTGCAGTGCATGCTTTGCATGAGGGGCACGCAGGTTTGAACCCTACTACCATGCGGTCCCAGAGTATGGGCAACTAGTCCCTGAGGGTGACCAAAAATACTTTAAAAACAAACAAATGAAACTCAGACTGGGAGACAGCACAGGGATCAGAAGCATGTGTTTTGCATGTACAGGTACTCCCAGCAGTACCTGCTCTCCTGGGCTCTGCAGGGAGCAGCCCCCAAGCAATTTGCTAGGAAGGGCTCCTGAGCACTCCCTGGTGAGTCCCCTATGCCAAAAACAAAACACAAGCACACAAAAATATTCAAGCATTGCTTTTGCTAATTTTGGGGTTAAGGCCAAATTCAGCAGTGTTCGAGGGCTACTCCTAGCTCTGTACTTGAGGGGGCCAATCTGAGAGGTTCTTGGGGAACCCTGTGGTGCCAGGGATCAAACCCAGGTCTCCTGCATACAAAGCCTGTACTCAGCCCACTGAGGAATCTCTTCAGCCCCATCCAGGGCACTTCTAATGGTTTCTTTTTTCTTTTTTTGGGGGGGGGTCACACCTGGCAATGCTCAGGGGTTACTCCTGGCTCTGTACTCAGGAATCACTCCTGGAAGTGCTCAGGGGACCATATGGGATGCTGGGACTCGAACCCGGGTTGGCCATGTGCCAGGCAAACAAATGCCCTACCCGCTGTGCTATTGCTCCAGTCCCTCACTTCTTTGCTTTTAATCTGATATAGCTAATAGTGTACAGAGTGCATTCACTCACAAGATTAGAACGAGTAGAAGAGAAACCTATGGAAACAGCAGATAACAAAAGGACAAAGTTCAGTTTGGATCCCTTGAATGACAGAAGGAGCACTCTGGTGGAGAATCTAATGCTAGGTGGTTTTCAGTACTCAGAGTGCAGGGTGTCACTGGCCCCCTGAGGGTGAGATTGATCAGTGAGAGGCTGGAGAGATAGTTCAGTGGACTGGAATGCAGGCCTGGCATGCACAGGACCCTGAATGTTCAGTGTTCCATGAATTTCACCCTTCGTGCTTAGACCAGAGATAAAATAGCTCTGTTTTGTTCCACTCTCCATGGCTTCAGGGTGAGTCTGTCCCTCTCTATCCACCAGGTTTGTTTCCATTTAGCAGGGTAACAGGGCCCAGCTGGAAGGATCCCCAGGCCACCTTACAACTGCAGTGCAGCCTTGAGCACTGTCAGGCCCGTTGCTGGCTTGCTGGGACTCTCCTTCAGTGCAATGCAGTTCCTTAGGTCCCAGTCAAGGGTGATGCTGTGGACAGCAGCTGAGTAAGGTTGTACACTGGGATCAGGGAAGGAAGGTGGAAACCACCAGAAGACAGACACTGGCAAAGCAGGACTGCTCACAGCAGCTGGAGTCTATGGCCACTTCCAATATCCCTTAGGGTCTGTTTCTACAGCACGCCTGGTACCTGGGCTGACGGCATGCACATTGAGAGTCACTGTGGACTATGGAGTTCTGTGGCTTCCATTAAATTGTTCTTCTAATCACATTCACTACCTTCAAAGCACTGAGATTTCCTCGAGACCATCAGACTTGCATCAAAAGCTTTGCATTATTGTATAATTGAAACCCAAGCACAAAAATTTTTAAGTCTACAACTGTACCTTATGGTGTTTCACTAATAAAAATTAAAAAAAAACTCAAAAAATTAAATTAAAAAAAAAGCTTTGCATTATGGTGTTTTGAATTTCTTTGCTTTTTTTTTCTTTTTTTGGTTTTGCACCACACTGAGCAGTGCTCAGGGATGATTCCTGACAGTGCTCAGTGGTCGTATGTGATGTGAGGAATTAAACAAGGCAAGTTCCTTAACTCCTGTACAATCTCTCCAGCCCTAAGCTTTGTCTTGTGGAAGTTTCAACTCTGAAGGATCTGTGGAGCTTAGATTTATACATATTCCTGCCTTCTGGCAACCATCTCTCCCTCTGGTAACTTCTGAAAGCAGTAGTTTTTGAACTTCAGAATATGATTTATGAGAAGAATTTATATTCTTCTGAGCATATGAGCAATCATATGAGCATTCTAAAAACTAAAATCCGACAGATGAAAATAAAATACAATAGATAAAAATATCAGACAGGGGCTGGAGCAATAGCACAGTGGGTAGGGCATTTGCCTTGCACGCGGCTGACCCGGGTTTGATTCCCAGCATCCCATATGGTCCCCTGAGCACTGCCAGGGGTAATTTCTGGGTGCAGAGCCAGGAGTAACCCCTGTGCATTGCCAGGTGTGACCCAAAAAGCCAAAAAAAATATCAGACAACATGGGGCCCAAGCAACAGTACATCCAGGTAGGATTTCTGGCATCCCATATGGTCCCCTGAACATTGCCAGGAGTAATTCCAGAGTGCAGAGCCAGGAGTAAACCCTGAGCACTGCCAGGTGTGGTCCCAAAACAAAACAAAACAAAAAGACATGTGTATTGGGGTCAGAGTAATAGTGCTTGCCTGGCAGACGGCCAACCAAGGTTTGAACCTCGGAATCCCATATGGTCCCCCAAGCCTGCTAGGAGTGATCCCTGAGTGCAGAGACAGGAGTAAGCCTTGAGCACCGCTGGGTGTATCTAAAAAATACATACATAAGGTGTGTGTAATATTATAAAATGAATTTCTCAGGGGCTGAAGAGGTAGTACAGTGGGTAGGGTTTTTTCCTTGCATGTGGCAAATCTGAGATGTTAGTGCGTAGACAACGAAGATAGAAACTGCAGGCAGCGAGCCACATCTATTCAAATGTAAACGTCCGATTCAGGTTGTTAGGCATTCGAATGAATCAATGCTCTTGGCCAAGTTTGTGTTGACAAGGACACCGACGCCTCCAACACCTCTTTTATCGCATGTTCCGAGGAACAATTCTTCTCCAGTGTCGAAAACAGCATGGTGAGATTCGTGCCTTCTTGTCTCGGTCAGACCAATGATGTCGTACTTGATCATTCGCGCTTGTACCATCAGGTCCTCGATGGATGCATCTGATGCTAGCGTACGTGCATTGAAAGTACAGACGATCATTTTTGTCTTCCTTCGTTGTGGCAGCCTAGGTCGGCCTTGAGATTTTGTCGGCCTCTCCTTTCTCATCCTTCTCAGTGCTGCCATGTCGGTGAAGCCGTCAGGGTCAGGTGAATGAGACCAGTTGTAGTTACTGGTTTTGGCATATCGAATACACAACAGATAGCTTGCCAGGCTCTTCCGTGTGGGCGGAATACTCTCGGTAGCTTGCCAGTCTTTCTGAGAGGGATAGAGGCTTTTGAGGTGACCTCTAATCACCCTTGTAGGTGTTACCATATTTGAACCCTATCAAATATGGTACGACAATTCCAGAAGATGGGTATTTAGTGTCTTATGATGTGTCCTGGAGTGTGGCGACGGCTGGGTAGTGGAAGTAGTGTCTTGAGCTAATTCGCCAGTGTGGTTTGGCGCATGCCTCAGGCAACCGCAAGCTAACGTCCGAGCTCGCAAAGCAGTGCAGAGATGCGATCAAGGAAGACCTCAAAGAGAGAAGAGCAGAAGTACTGGTAGATGCGGCAGAAGCCGGGAAAAGTATTCGTAACGTCCTTCGCCAACTATAAGACCAAGATGACTGCCCTCCGACGTCCTGATGGATCCATCACATCCTCCAGAACAGCAATGGAGAAGATTATCCATGACTTCTACTCAAATCTCTTCGATAGCCATGTCCACTTGCCGACATACCAAATTCCACAGGATGGATATGTCGTTCCCAACGTTCTCCCTTCCGAAATCCGATACGCCATTTCGTTGGTAAAGAAACAAACAGCACCTGGCCCAGACAAGGTCAGACCTGAACACCTGAAGAACCTGCCGTCAGTACTCATCAATACACTGGCTCGGCTCTTCACTCGCTACCTATCTGAATGCAAGGTTCCGTCCCAATGGAAAACCAGCAGGACCGTACTACTGTTCAAGAAGGGAGACATCCATGGCATTGGCAACTATCGCCCGATCTGCCTATTGTCTGTCATCTACAAGTTGTTCACTCGAGTCATCCTAAATAGGATTGGCAGAACACTAGATGAAGGACAACCATGCGAGCAAGCAGGGTTCCGCAAAGGATTCAGCACCATCGACCATATCCACACGATAACCAAGCTCATTGAGGTTTCTCGGGAGTTCAAGATGCCGCTCTGTTTAACGTTCATTGATTTAAAGAAGGCCTTTGATTCTGTTGAGACGGAAGCAGTCATTGAAGCCCTAGCCAAGCAGGGCATTCAAGCCCAATACATCAAGATCCTCCGTGAGCTGTATTGCGGATTCACTACCAGGATCTCACCATTCTACAAAGAAGTGATCATTGATGTCAAGAGAGGGGTGCGGCAGGGTGATACCATTTCACCGAAACTCTTCAGTGCCACCCTCGAGAACATCATGCGACGACTGGAATGGGAAGGAATGGGAGTGAAAATAGATGGTCGGCAACTACACCACCTCCGCTTTGCTGATGACATTGTTTTAATAACACCAAACATCAGCCAAGCGGCACAAATGCTGGCCGACTTTGACCGTGAGTGTGGAAAGGTAGGACTACAGCTGAATCTTACGAAGACAATGTTTATGAGAAACAGCCTTGTTCCTGACGCCCCATTCGCTCTCAATGGAACGACCATCTCCGAATGTAACAGCTATGTGTACCTAGGTCGAGAGGTCAACATGACAAATGACCTGGCACCCGAGCTGCGCAGGAGGAAGAGAGCGGCTTGGAACGCCTTCAAGAATGTCGAAGAAATAGCTAAGAGGATGAAGAACCTCCGGCTCCGGGCACATCTCTTTGATTCCACTGTTCTTCCTGCATTAACATATGCCTCAGAGACCTGGGCCCTACACAAACAGGATGAGAATGCTATTCAGGTCTCCCAAAGAAGAATAGAAAGAGCTATGCTTGGAATATCACGTTTCACTCAAATGAGAGAACGAATCGGGAGTTCTGACATCCGTCGACGATCAAGGATCAGGGACGCTGTCTCATTTGCCAAGGTGTCGAAAATCAGATGTGCTGGTCACATAATGAGATTTAAAGACGACCGTTGGACTAGAGCTGTTACTGATTGGATTCCACGGAATGTCAAAAGACCGCGTGGCCGCCCACCTACCAGATGGTCAGACTTCTTTGTCAAGATCATGAACGATCGGTTTGAGGCCCTTCATGTTCCCGGAGCGAACAGATGCCATTGGGCTACACTAGCATGCGACAGGGACAAATGGAGACGTTACTGGCGCCCGCTCGAGCAAATCGACGACTAACGGGAAGTTAAGTGATTAAGTGATTAAGTGGCAAATCTGGGTTCTATCCTGGGCATTTCAGATAGTCCTCTGAGCACCACCTGGAGTAATTCCTGAGTGCAGAGCCAGGAGTAAGCCCTGAGCATTGCTGGGTATAGATCCCAAGCCTAAATAAACAAATTCCATTTGATATTCTAGTCAAAAAGCATGGCATCATTATCTTATATTTTGATGATCCCTAGGCTCTTTAATCTAAATTGCATTAATAGGTGTCAAATATAATGACCATAAGAATCACCTGAGGGGGTGGACCAGCGCATGAGTCCGGTGGGTAGGGAGTTTGCCTTGCAATGTAGCTGTTCTGAGTTTAATCTCCAGTGCCCTGTATGGTTCCCTGAGCCCCAACAGGAGTGATCCCTGAGTACAAAAGCAGAAGTAAGCCCTGAGTGCAAAAGCAGGAGTAAGCCCTGAGCGCAAAAGCAGGGGTGAGGGGGCTGGATAGATAGTACAGCAGGTAGGGCGTTTGCCTTGCACTTGGCCGACCCGGGTTCGATTCCCAGCATCCCATATGGTCCCCTGAGCACCACCAGGAGTAACTCCTGAGTGCATAGCCAGGAGTAACCCCTGTGCATCACCAGGTGTGACCCCAAAAGCAAAAAAAAAAAAAGCAGGAGTGAGCCCTGACCACAAAAGCAGGAGTAAGCCCTGAGCACAAAAGTAGAAGTAAGTCCTGAGCACAGCTGGGTATGCCCCCACTCAACCCCTACCCCCCACCCAGAAAAAGAATCACATGGGAATGACCAGAACTGGTATAGGAGTAAAGGCATTTGCCTTACATGTGGCTGCGTCTACAGTGAACTTGGTCTGATCCCAGCACCACATGTGGTCCTCTGAGCACTGGCAGGGGTCACTCCTGAGCACAGAGCAAGGAACAAACCCATGAACACTATCAGGTGTAACCCCAATACCCAAGTAAATAATCTTAAAAATCAATCAGCTGGGAGGAGGTTGGCAGTGATAGTTCAACGAGCTAGAACAAACGCTTTGCTTGCAGGAACACTAGTCTCAATCCCTAGAGTTGCCTAAGCACCACCAGGTATGGCCCTTGGCCCAATACAGAACTAAACCAAAATCATCTGGAATGCTTGTTAAAACTTCCAAATGTTTCAGTTCAGAGGGCGAAGGGATCAGGAAATTGTTTTTGTTTTATGAGCCACACTTGTGCTTAGGGCTTACTCTTGGCTCTGTGTTCAGGGGTCACTCCTGGCAGAACGATGAGGATCTTAAAGAATGCCATAAAATCAAACCTGGGTCAATTGCAAGCCAGACAAGCACCCTATCCTATATATCCCTAGCCCCAGGAAATTTCATTTTTAAAAAAGGTTTTTATTATTTCTTTTTTAGTGCCAGACTCTCCAAGAGGGGTGGAGGAATCGAACCCGGCTTGGCCGGGCTGGCTGCGCGCAAGGCAAATGCCTTACCGCTGTGCTTATCGCTCCGCGATAGCACAGAGGGTAGGGCGTCTGCCTTGCACACAGCCAACATGGCCGACCCGAGTTCAATTCCTCCCCCCCTCTCGGAGAGCCCGGCAAGCTACCGAGAGTATTTGAGATGCCAGACACAGTAACAACGAAGTCCCAATGGAGACGTTACTGGGCCCGCTCGAGCAAATCGACGATCAACGGGAGGGCCTTTACTTTACTTTCCTTTTACTTTTTTAGTGAGGGTGTCGGGCCACACCTAGTGGTGCTTAGGAATTACTCCTGATCTGTGCTCAAGGATCACTCCTGCTAGGAGGACCATATATGTGTCTGGGATCAAACCAGAGTTGGCCCTGAGCAAGGCAAGTGTCTTAACCCCTGTTCTATTTCTCCAGTCTGGGAATATCTTTTTCTTTTTGTTTTTTTGGGCCACAACTGGTGATGGCATGCCAGGGAGCCAACCCAGGTCAGCCATGTGCAAAGCAAACACCCTATCTGCTGTACTATTGCTCAGGCCCTGGAAATCTCTCTCTCCCCCTTTTTTTTTTCTTTTTGCTTTTTGGTTCACACCCAATGATGCTCAGGGGTTACTCCTGGCTCTGCACTCAGGAATTACTCCTGGCAGTGCTCGGGAGACCATATGGGATGCTGGGAATCAAACCTGGGTTTGCCACATACAAGGTAAATGCCCTACCTGCTGTGCCATTGCTTCAGCCCCTGGAAATCTCTTTTTTTTTCACCAGAAATAAAACTTTTATTTGTTATCAATGAACATCTGAATTTTAAACAGATTCTTGGACTGGTGGTTCATACCCATCAGCCACCCATCAGCCCGTTCAACTTTAGCACCTGTCTCATCTCCAGTAGCTTTTCCAGAACTGCTACCTTCACCATGAAGCTCCATGAGTTTTCCCAATTCAAACTTAGGTTTCTTTAGCATTTTTACTTTTCTAACAAAGACATCATGGAGTGGCTAAATAGACTGGCAAGCCTTTTCTATGTCTTTCCCAATGCTGTCTGGAATCAATTTATTGACCACCTCTTTTAAGTCATTTGTCTGCACGAGTCATGATCTCCATCATCTTCTTCCGAATCTGGCGAACCAGCTGATGCTGAGCATAAGCGGTCTTTCGAATCTGGTTATTACGCTTCTTAGTGAAACCAACACAGAATAGACGAAGCAAATTACCATCGGTCGTCTTGACGTCAACATGAGCCTCAATCATGGTCTGCCAATTTTTGGCCATGGAGCACCACGGGAGAGGTCCATGCCATGGAAGTTTGTCAGGCAGTTTTTGCCCTGAACATCCTCCGTAATCAGCTTGAACTTCCTAAAAGCAACTTCATCGTTCTGCAGGTCAGCAAGACTCACTTCAAATACATGACCCTTGAGGCCATCGGATGCAATTTTGGTTCCCTGGGTTCTGGTGACAAGCGGTTTCCCAATATTTCTTATATTAAACATTGCGGGTGCTTTCACGTCATACCAGTCTTTCTTAGAAAATGGATCAACCACTTTCTTCTTGGCTCCCTTTTTGCCGCCTTTGGTAAGCCGCTTGTTTTTGCCGACCACCATGGTGCCGCTCGGAGAGCCAAAAGGGTGGAAATATCATTTTTAATGAGAGATTGCTGTATAAGTAGCTCAGGGACCTCACTTTAAAAAGCCTTGCTTAAACTTGCTCTCAGGTCGTTTCTTTTCTGGTGTGGCAGCCTCCCGGGCAGTTCTCAGAGTCATCACAGTGCTAGGGATTGTGCGGTGTCAGGATTCAAACCTGGGGCTCCCAAACACAAAGCAGACACTAAAGCACTTTGAGCCATCTCCTCAGGCCCTAGTTATTAACATTTTTCAAACTAAAAATAGAATTTTTGTAGAAGTAGAAAAAAACCTAGTACTGTTAATGAAACAATAGTAAAGGTAAAGTAAAGGTAAAGGACCTCCCGTTGATCATCGATTTGCTCGAGCGGGCCCAGTAACGTCTCCATTGGAGACTTTGTTGTTACTGTGTTTGGCATAACGAGTATGTCATGGGGAGCTTGCCAGGCTTTGCTGTGCAGGAGAGATACTCTCGGTAGCTTGCCGGGCTCTCCGAGAGGGGCGGAGGAATCGAACTCGGGTCGGCCATGTTGGCTGCGTGCAAGGCAAACGCCCTACCGCTGTACTATCGCTCCAGCCCAATGAAACAATAGAAGAAATTAACTTATTCTCAGGTAAACAAAAGCTCAAGGAGAGGCCAAAGCAATAAGAGAGGGTGCCTGCCTTCAACATAGCTGACCTCGGTTTGGTCCCTGACAGCACATATGGTTCCCCGAACCCTTTCATGAAAAATCCCTGAGCTCAAAACCAAGAATAAGCCCTGAGCACTGTGGTATGTGGCCCCCCAAACAACAACAAAAGCTGAAGGAGCTACTAGCGATTAGACCTTCCTTACAAGAAATGCCAGGGGCTGGAGCAATAGCACAGTGGGTAGGGCGTTTGCCTTGCATGCAGCTGACCCAGGTTCGATTCCCAGCATCCCATATGGTCCCTCAAGCACCGAGCACCGCCAGGAGTGATTCCTGAGTGCATGAAACAAACAAACAAAAACAAAAAGAAATGTCAGAAGACAGCCATAGAAGTAATAAAGTGGGCTGGAGAGAGAGCAGGAGGATTGAGTGCTTACCTTGCACAGAGTCAACCCTAGTTTGATCCCTAGCACTCCAGATGTTTTTGGGCCAACCCAAGCCCTGCCAGAAGTGATCCTCGAGCACAGAGCCCAGAGTAAGCCCTGACCACCACAACCCTCCCCCTCCACCCCCCAAAAAAACTATGGGAATTACAAACACTCTCTCACCTAACAATGAGCTCTAAGATGAACAGAATCAAGTCAGAGACTTCAATACCTCACTTTCAAAACTGATTGAACATGTGATGGGAAGAGAACTCAAGAGGGGAGTGTGGCTGGCACGATGGTTCGTCCCAGGCAGCATGTGTGCCCAAGCATCACCAGGTAAGCCCTCTATACAAGCAAAACCAAAACAACCATCGGCGGTAAAGTGAAATAGACGTTCCAGAATTTGGACACCACCTGACAGACATACAAAACTCTACCCGCAGGAGCAGAATATATACTCACCTCGGTTAGATGTGGAATGTTCGTTTGTTTGTTTGTTTTTGTTTTGGGGTCACACGCAGTGATGATTAGGGTGATGCTCTGACACACACACAAGTACAGATACACATATATGTGTGCATGTGTATATATCTGAGACAGCTAGGGAAGGAAGAAAGGAGCGACAGGGACAGGAGAAAATCCTGCCTTATCTATGTAGTTCCAACATTGTCATACATCCAGGAACACAGTTATACTTGAATTACTGATTGGCTCTGCACTCAGGAATCACTCCTGGCAGTGCTCGGGGGACCATATGGGATGCCAGGGATCAAACCCAGGTCGGCTGCAATGCAAGGCAAATACCCTACCCACTGTACTATAGTTCCAGCTCCCCAGGCAAGTATTCTTATCACTTGATCACCTAATATCCTGTTACTTATCAATTTGCTCGAGCGGGCACCAGTAAAGTCTCCATTCATCCCTGTTGCGTGCTAGCGTAGCCCAATGGCATCTGTTCATTCTAGGAACATGAAGAGCCTCAAACCGATCGTTCAGGGTCTTCATGAAGAAGTCTGACCATCTCTTAAGTGGGCGTCCACGCGATCTTTTGACATCTCGTGGAATCCAGTCGGTAATGGCTCTAGTCTAGCAGTTGTCTCTAAATCTCATTACATGTCCCACCCATCTGATTTTTGATGCCTTGGAAAACAAAACAGCATCCCTGATTCTTGAGCATTGATGGAGATCGGAACTGCGGATTCTTTCTCTCATTTGAGTAAAGCGTGATACTCCAAGCATAGCTCTTTCAATTCCTCTTTGAGAGTTCCAAATAGCATTCTCATCCTGTTTTCATAGGGTCTAAATCTCTGAGGCGTATGTTAATACAGGAAGAACTGCAGGAAGAGATGTGCTCGGAGCTGGAGGTTTTTCGTCCTCTTAGCTATTTCTTCAATGCTCTTAAGGCGTTCCAAGCTGCTCTCTACCTCCTGCGCAACTCAGGTGCCAGGTCATTCGTCATGTTGACTTCTCGACCTAGATACACATAACTGTTGCATTCAGAGATGAGAGTGAATGGAACATCAGGAACGAGACTGTTTCTCATGAACAATGTCTTTGTGAGATTCAGCTGTAATTCAACTTTTCCTTTTGGTTAGCATTTGTGCCACTTGGCTGATGTTTGGTGTTATTAGAACGATGTCATCAGCAAAGCAGAGGTGGTGTAGTTGCCGACCATCTATCTTCACTCCCATTCCTTCCCATTCCAGTCGTTGCATGACATTCTTGAGGGTGGCACTGAAGAGTTTCTGTGAAATAGTATCACCCTGCCAAACCCCTCTCTTGACATCAATGATCACTTCTTTGTAGAATGGTGAGATCCTGGTAATGAATCCATAATACAGCTCACGAAGGATCCTGATGTATTGAGTTTGAATGCCCTGATTGGCTAGGGCTTCAGTGACTGCTTCCGTCTCAACAGAATCAAAGGCCTTCTTTAAATCAATGAACATTGGACAGAGCGGCATCTTGAACTCCCGAGAAACCTCAATGAGCTTGGTTATCGTGTGGATATGGTCGATGGTGCTGAATACTTTGCGGAACCGGGTTTGCTCACATGGTTGTCCTTCATCTAGTGTTCTGTCAATCCTATTCAGGATGACTTGAGTGAACAGCTTGTAGATGACAGACAATAGGCAGATTGGGCGATCGTTGCCAATGTTGTGAATGTCTCTCTTCTTGTATAGTCGTACAGTCCTGCTGGTTTTCCATTGGGACGAACCTTGCATTCAGACAGGTAGTGTGTGAAGAGCCGAGCCAGTGTATTGATGAGTACTGACGGTAGGTTCTTCAGGTGTTCAGGTCTGACCTTGTCTGGACCAGGTGCTCTTTGTTTTTTTACCGACGAGATGGCGTGTCGGATTTTGGAAGGGAGAACGTTGGGAACATATCTATTCTGCGGAATTTGGTATGTGGGCAAGTGGACGTGGCTATTAAAGAGATATGAGTAGAAGTCATGAATAATCTTCTCCATTGCCCTTCTGGAAGATGTGATAGATCCATCAGGACGTCGGAGGGCAGTCATCTTGGTCTTGTAGTTGGTGAAGGACAGGTGGGCATTATGAATGCTTTTCCCGGATTCTGCCACATCTACCAGCACTGCTGCTCTTCTCTCTTTGAGGTCCTTGATCGCTTCTCTGCACTGCTTTGCGAGCTCGGGACATTCACTTGTGGTTGCCTGAGGCATGCACCAAGCCACATTGGCGAATAAGCTCAAGAGTTTTTGAAGACAGGCGTTTTTTTTGTGGTTATCTCTCTCTTGGCGGTCCTTGCACAATCATGGAGGTGCTGAACCAGTTGATCATATTCCTCTTCAATGTTGTCAATGACAGCATCTTCCCATGTTGCCGGAACAGAGCCAAAGAGCTCCCAGTTGGTGGTCATTCTGGGAGTTCTCTTCTTAAACTTTGCATTCCTTTCTCCCTGCTCTGTGAAATAGAATTTTGCACGAAGAAGATGGTGGTCTGATTCCTTTTGGAATTTTGGGATAACAGCAACATCAGTCAGGCAAAACCGTCAATTGAATATGATGTGGTCAATTTCGTTGTGGAACCGTCCACCGGGAGACTCCCATGTCCAACGTTTAGATTCGGCCTTCTGGAGCTGTGAGTTACCATGGATGGTCTTGGTCGACATGATGAACTCAGACAGTCTCTCGCCCTGTTATAAGTATTCTTATAAACTTTTATAAATAAATGTTATATGATTGACATTCAATTATTTTCTCTGGCTATAATGAAATAAAATAGGGAAACTGTACTGTACAAAAACTTACAAATATATAGAAATTAAGTATCACACTTAAATGACTAATGGACCAAAGAAGAAATCACAAGGGAAATTAAAAACTACTTTTAAGATGAAGGAAAACAAAGGGCTGGGGAGAAAGCTGAAGAGCTGGCATGCAGCCTTCACGCACGGGCTCCAGGCTCCATCCATGGCTCTGCATGGCCTCTTGAGCTCACCCTGGCAGTTACCCCCAAAGAAAAGAAGGGCGCAAAAGCAAAAACATCATCTACTGGACACTGTATAAGTTCTGAAGTGAGAGGTAAAGGGAGGAAGAAGCTAATGCTGGAGAAGACGTAAAGCACATCATGTTCAAATAGTTGAAGCAGGGCTCAGGAATGTAGCTCAGTAGGAGAGCACGTGCTTGCAGGTATAGGGTCCTGAGTTCCAATCCCAGCACCACACACACACACACACACACACACACACACACACACACACATGCAAATATATATACACATATATGTGTACATATGTATACATTTGAGACAGCTAAGGAAGGAAGAAACAGGCGACAGGGACATGAGAAAACCTTACCTTATCCATGTAGTTCCAACATTGTCATACATCCAGGAACACACATACTTGAGTTTATCATTCATTACAGTAAGGCAGAACAAATAATAGCAAGAGGCAATTGATTGATTGATTGATTACTTTTTGGACCATACCTGAGGATGCTCAGGGGTTACTCCTGGCTTTGCACTCAGGAATCACTCCTGGCAGTGCTCAGGGGACCATATGAAATGCTGGGAATCGAACCCAGGTCGGCTGCATGCAAGGCAAACACCCTACCCGCTGTGCTATCGCTCCAGCCCCCGCAAGAGGCAATTTAAAGGAAACCTGCTAGAAGAGTTGGGTTTTGTGTGAGCAGCATTGGGTGTGGAAAAACAAAGTAAGTAAAAGAAAAATGTTAGGGTGGAAGCAATAGTATAGCATGGAGGGCACTTGGCTTGCTCTCTATGTTTCCAATGTATATAATTTACTGTGGTAAAATGCATATAACCGATACTTGTAGTTGTTTATAAATGCTGATCTATTTCAGAAGTGTAATGGTGTAATCTATTTCAATGGTGTAAGTACCTTCTGATAGTTGAAATCATCCCACCACATACCTCCAGATGTTATCTTTTCATCTTGCAAAACTATAATTCTACATACAATAAACTGCATGTTTGCCTTGCATGTGACCGACCCAGTTTGACCCCTGACTCCTATATAGTCCCTTGAACACTGCCAGAATTAGTTCCTGTGTGCAGAGCCAGGAGTAATCCCTTAGCATCACAGAGTGTAGCCCCCAAACAAAAACAAACACCCCCCCAAAAAACCAGAACCACCACCAACAAAAACAAAAATAAACAATGCATTCAATTCTCCAGTCCCTAAAACACACCATTATTGTTCTGATTCTGTCAAAAAGTTAAAATTACTTAAGGTGGAATCAGACAATATATATTTTGTAGATGTATCAGAATATTCTTTGGGCTATTTATGTGTCATGCTGTTCTTAAGTTTCATTCAAGTCACAGTAGATATCAAAATGCCCCTTTTTTCTCTTCTTGTTTTCAGTGCAAGAATAGAATCCAAGAACTTAGACACCCTCAGGCATGTTCGTTACCACTGAGACAGACCTGCTCATAAGAGTGCTCAGGCCTGAGTCATCGTTCCAGCCCTCTGAGCTCTGTCTCAACCTCAAAGTCTTTCTTTCAGACCAAGATAATAACCAGACATTTGGGTGGAGACCACACTTAGGCTCTTTCTAGAACCCCTAAAGAACTCTATCTCCTCCCAATCTAGTTTTTCCGTTTTCTTGGCACTCCGGCTGTCCCCTGGCTCTGTGCTCAGAGATTACTAGTGGTTGAGCTCGGGGGATCAAACCCAGGTTGGCCACGTCCAAGGCAAGCACTTAGCCCCATACCAGCTCTCCTCAGGTGGTCTTTTCAGGTTGAAAAAACCCAAATCACCTCACAGTGACATGCTAGAACTTGTTTTCTTTCTTTGGTTGCTAGCATCTCACAAGGTCATTCATCTGCTCCACACAAATCATCACACAATGGCTGCAGTTTCCCACTTTTCTGTTGTAACTGCCGAGCATGAACTGGAATCTCTACCGACTTGGCAAAGCCCCTCGAAAGTGTAACAAGTTTTCCCCAGCACAAAGACATTCAAAAGAACATCTCTTCAACACACTTGTTAAGTCACGTAGGGGTAATTGCAAAGGCTGTGATAGGAACTGTCAGATGAGAGTTGTCCAAGGAAAGGTGCGTATTAGGACGACCTTCCTGAGCACTCCTGAGCCCAGCCCTCTGGGAACAGCCATACTTTTCTTACTGCTTTTGGATTTTCCTTTACTATTGCTGTTGTTGTAGTTACTTTTGTTGTTTGTTTCAGTAACATTGCATTTTCTCATTATACAAGGTGCAGGAGTGTGTCATTTAAAAAATCACTATCTGATGACAGAAAGATGGGACAAGGATTAAGGCACTTGTCTTACATACAGCCAACCCTGGTTTGATCACCAGCACCACCTGGTCCTCTACCCACCACTGGTGCCTTGAGCACAGAGCTGGAACTACCCCTGGAACTACACTGTGGTTTACCCTGACCTCCAGGTCAATATCTGGGCCCTGGAGATAATTGAAAGCATGGACAAACACGCTTTGCATGAAAAAAGACTAGATTCGACCCCAGGCACCACATTATCCCCAGAGCACCTCCATGTCCAAAACCAGAAACAGAATCACTTTTTTTTTATCCCCCTATCTAACTCAGCAATACTCAGGGCTTATTCCTGGCTCTGTGCTCAGGGATCACACCTGGTGGGGCTTAGGGTACCATATGAGGTGCCAGGGATGGAGTCCAGGTCACCCACGTGCAAGGCCACCCAACCTGTTGTATTGTCTCTTTGGTCCTCCAAAACAAAATGTACTGAAAACAGAGGCCTGGAGAGATAGCTCAAAGGGCTGACATTTGTTTTGTATAACTAGTGTAGTTAGTATACAAATAATAAACAAATGTACAAACATTATTAATATACAAATAATGTTGCAGATTAAAATAGAGAAGGGACTGGTAAGACAATAATAGTTGGAAATGATCGCTCTGGATAAGCACTGAGGGTTGAAAGCAGGGCAAGGGACACACATGATAACCTTTCAGCATCTGAATTGCAAACCATAATCCCCAAAAGAGAGAGTGAGAGAGAAAGAGAAAGAGAGATAAGAAAGGTAGGAGGGAAGAGAGAGAGAGAGAAGAAAAATGCCTGCCACAGAAGCAGTGGGGGTCGGGAGGGAAAATGGGGACATTGGTGGTGGGAAATGTATGCTGGTGAAGGGATAGGTGTTGGAACATTAAATGACTGAAAACCAATCATAAACAACCTTGTAACTGTGTATCTCACTGTGATTGATTTATAATTTTTTTTTTAAGTTAACAAAGGGTGGGGGGCTGGAGCGGTAGCACAGCAGGTAGGGCGTTTGTCTTGCACACAGCCGACCCGGGTTTGATTCCCAGCATCCCATATGGTCCCCTGAGCACCGCCAGGAGTAACTCCTGAGTGCAGAGCCAAGAGTAACCCCTGTGCATCACCGGGTGTGACCCAAAAAGAAAAAAAAAGTTAACAAAGGGGCTAAAGCAATAGCAAAGCGGGTAGGGTTTGCCTTGCACATGGCCAACCCGGCTTCGATTCCCAGCATCCCATATGGTTCCTTGAGCACCGCCAGGAGGAATTCCTGAGTGCAGAGCCAGAAATAACAGGACTAACCCAGGTGTGACCCAAAAAGCAAAAAAAAAAAAAAAAAAAGCAAACATAAATAATGCTGTGGGGTCCAGCACTTTCATTATTTAGCAGGTAGGGTGCTTGTCTGGCATGTGGCCGACCTGGGTTCAATCTCTGGCATCTCATCTGACCCCCAAAGCCCACCAGGAGTGATTCCTGAGCCTAGATCCAGAAGTATGCCCTAAACATCGCCCGGCAGTAGCCCCCAAATCAAAATAAAAGCAAATAACACTGTAGTGTACAATAGAGATATATGAATCTCTTCTATGGAAAGTATCCAAAGAGGGGTAATTGGAAGGGACTGGAATTCATTTTCAGTTTTTTTTTAAATAATTTATTTATTGGATCACTGTGGGAAAAGTTACAAAGCTTTCAGGTTTAGGTCTCAGTCATGCAAATATCAAACACATTTCCCTTTACCAATACTTATTTTTTACCCCGAAGAACCCCAATAAAACCCCACCCCCCAACCCTCCCAGTGCCTGCGAGGCAGATGAATTCTAGTTAACACTCTATCTGCTTTGGTTAGATTCACTGTTTCAATAAAAGATGCACCACTATTATTTAGAGTTTACCCCCCCCCCCAAATCAGACATGCTGAAAAAGCATTGTGAAGTGATTTGTTTTCTACAGCTGGTTCAAGAATTAAATGTTCGTTTTGGATTTCCGCTATTTTACTTATTAACCCTGGAAGTATTTCTACTGAAAGTCAGATAATTAAGAGATTGGTTTCTGTTCTCTGGAGTCGTGGCCGTGCCAGGGAGCCGCTCGTGGGGGGCAACTAGTGACCTCGGTAGGGCGTGAAGGACGGACCAGAACGCCCCCCTTCCCATGAGGTTTTAGTCGCCCCCACACCCCGGCTCATACCTGCTGTCCACAAGGCTCCCATGTGGCCGCCATCTTTCTTTCCAGAGGTAGGAGGGCGGAAGGGAGCAACACCCTTTCCCCTCCGGGCAGACATGATGGCCTGGATTAACGCATAGTCCATTCACTTTTCTGCTCCAAGCTGCTGGGTTCTGCATTAAGTCCTTGTGCTTCTGGGGCTGTGGTCGTGCTGGAGAGCCGCTCATGGGGGGCAACTGGTGGCCTCGGTAGGGCGTGAAGGACGGACAGGAACGCCCCCCTTCCCATGAGGTTTTAGTCGCCCCCATACCCCCGGCTCATACCTGCTGTCCACAAGGCTCCCATGCGGCCGCCATCTTTCTTTTCAGAGAGGAGAGGGCGAATGGGGCAACACCCTTTCCCCTCTGGGCAGACATGATGGCCTGGATTAACGCATAGTCTGTTCACTTTTCTGCTCCAAGCTGCTGGGTTCTGCATTAAGTCCTTGTGCTTCTGGGGCTGTGGCTGTGCTCCAAACTTAACTCTGATTTTCAAGGAGAAACGTTGGGTGATTTACTTCCCATTGATCACTTTGTATATACAGAGATGTCCTAGTTCCTAGTTTCTAGAAAAGTCCTAGTTTCCGCATACTCGAGCTACGCTTGTAGAGGCTTCTGGTCACCGGGGTTCCATCTGGGGGAGGCGGGATGCGGCACCTACCCCATCTGGGACTTCCCGGTGATCTCGGCTCTTTTTGGAACCTGGTGTCTTCTCTGGGAGCTGTGGAGCCAGCCCTCCATGTGGCCCTTCTCTGCGGCTGTATCTCATTTTCAGTTTTTAATTTCATGTGCATTTTGTTTTGGGGGGTCACACTCAGAAATGCTGGAGGCTACTCCTGACTCTGTGTTCAGGCATTACTCCCAGTGTTCTTGGGGAACCATGGTGTTGGGGATCCTACTTTGCATACAAGAGATCCAGATTTGATCCCCAACACAAGGTACCATGAGCACTTCCAGAAAATATGTAAAACAGTAAATAAATAAATAAATAACTTTTATTGTAGGCTGAAATATCTATTGCCTCAGGAATGCTTTTCCAGACTCTGTATGATTTCTCTGGAAGTCGTTTTTGGGGGGAGGTGTGTGGTTTTGAGACTCCATCTGGTGGTGCTCTGGTGGTGCTCAGGGCTTACTCCTGACTTCAGGGCTTGGAGGACCATATGGGGTGTCAGGGATTGAACTCAGGTCAATTGTGCAAAGCAAGTGCTTTGACTACCTGCTGCACAATCTCTGCCGCCCTGGTAGTTGGTTTCTTGTAGGGAGGAGCTGGTTTGGGTGTTTTTTTCTATGCTGGAGATCAAACCCAGGGCTTCACACATGTGAAGCACATACTTCATATTCTGCCACTGAGTCACATCCCTGGCCTTCTGGGAGGTTTTGCATGTGACAGTAAAGTGTTTAAATTACTATAACTTCTTTTTGCTTTTTTTTTCCATTGGATCTCCATGAAATACAGTTACAAATTTTCATGATTACATTTCAATCATACAATGATCGAGCACCCATCCCTCCACCAGTGCACATTTTCCACCACCAATGTCCCCAGTATTCCTCCCGCCACCCCGACCCCATCCCACCCCCTGCCTCTGTGGCAGGTACACTGCTTCTTACTCTCTAATTTTGGGCATTATGGTTTGCAATACAGATACTGAGAGGTCATCATGTTTAGTCCTTAGTCTACTTTCAGCACACATCTCCCATCCTGACCTATACCTCAAACCATCATTGACTTAGTGATCCCTTCTCCATCCCAACTGCCTTTTCCCCCAGCACATGAGGCAGGTTTCCAAACTGTGGAGTGATCCTCCTGGCCCTTATCTCTACTGTCCTTAGGTGTTGGTCTCATATTATGCTACTTTATATTCCACAAATGACTGCAGTAATTCTATGTCTGTCCCTCTCTAATTTCAATTAGCATGATACTCTCCTTGTCCATCCACTTACATGTAAATTTCAAAAATATGAAACAGTTCATGAATTTGTATGTCATCCTTGCTTGGGGCCATGCTAATCTTCTCTGTATTGTTCCAATGATAGCACAGCGGTAAAGCATTTGCCTTGCGCGTGATCAGCCTGGCCGAGCCGGGTTCGATTCCTCTGCCCCTCTCGGAGAGCCCAGCAAGCTACCGAGAGTATCTCGTCCGCATGGCAGAGCCTGGCAAGCTATCCGTGACATATTCGATCTGCCAAACAAGTAACAACAAGTCTCACAATGGAGACGTTACTGGGCCCGCTTGAGCAAATCGGTGAATAACGAGAGGACAGTGCCACAGTGCTACAGTGCTGCTGAAGCAAGCACAAATTACTGTAGCTTTAGAGACTGTTTGAAACTTTCTGGGATCTATTCCCTTCATTGTCACTTTCAAATTTTTTTTGACTCTCCTACACATTAGCTTGTTAAGTAAACGTTAGAGTCAGTCCAATTTCACAAAATATTTAACTCAATTTTTCTCCAAGACTACTATTTTTAAGTATTTTTTATTTAAAGAAAAATGAAAAACACAGGGGCTGGAGCAAAAGTACAGCAGGTAGTGTGCTTGCTTTCCATGCAGCCATCCAGGTTTCGTTCCTGGAATCCCATATGGTCCCCTAAGCACCACTAAGAGTAATTCCTGAGTGCAGAGCCAGAAGTAACTTCTGAGCATCACTATAAGAAAAAAAAAGAAGAAGAAGAAAAGAAAAATGGGGGAAAAAAAGTAAAATGAAAGCCTATATGTTCTTTTTTGTTGTTTTTTATGATGGGGTAGGGACTGTTGGGCACAATTGGACCTCACATGTCATTGCTCAGGGCTTAGTCCTGGTTCTGTGCTCAGGAATTATAGCTGGTGGTACTTGGGGGACCATATGCAGTGCTGGAGATCAAACTAGGGTTGGCTAGGTGCAAAACAAGCACCTTAACTCCTAAATTATCTTTCTAGATCTTTTTGACAAGCAAAAACACTACAGGTGTTAAAAAGGTTGAGGCAAACTAGAGTTTCAATATATTGAGGTGAAATTGCAAAATGTTGGACAATAGTTTGGTAACATTCTACAAAGTTATACGTACACTAATAAATCAGAAATCCCATTTTTTATGACCCAGCAACTTAGAAAGTCACCCACAAACAATATAAACATATGCCCACACAAAAATTGCAAGGAATAGAAAAAAATAATAAAAATTATATACAAGTTGCATAACTGTATTATTCCCAATAGGCACAAACTGGAGCAAAGCAAATGTTTGTCAACCAGTCATTGCATTAACTGTGTACCACAATAAAATGAACTATTACTGTGGTCAGTGCATTCAATAGCAAAAATGAATCCCAACAATAGGCTAGTAAGGGAAAGACATCAAACACAAGGACCGAGAGATAGTGCAGTGGGTGAAAGAGCTTCCCTTGGATGAGGCTGACCCGAATTTGATTCCTGGCACCACTTACAGTCCCTCTAAGCCCCCCCAGTATGAGACAAATGGCATGGTTGGGAAAAGTGGTAGGCCTTTTTACCTAGAAGGAAGGAAGCTAGGCCCTGGGGATGATACAGAAGATGGAGCAACTGCCTTACAAACATAAGGGCAGTGAAGAGAGTTTGATCCTTGGCACTGGCTCCCAAGCTGAGTGTGATCTCAGCAGTGTTGCTATATCAATCCCCTTTGCCTCAACCAAGTTTGCAAGCATCACAATCAAGTATGTGACCTCAGTGAGCACCACAACTAAGGGTACAATCCTCTGTCATCACAGAAATAATAACAAAAACCAGTATAAAAATGAACCAAGTCTAGATTCAATTTTTAAATTATTTTTTACTTTTCGCTTTTGGGCTATAGCCAGCCATGCTCGAGATTATTCCTGACCAGAGCCAGGAATTACTCAGAAATTACTCCTGGTGGTGCTTGGGAACCATGTTGGATGCTGGGGAGTCAAAACAGGGTCATCAGCATGCAGTACCCTCTGTACTATCCCTCTGGCCTTAGATTCAAAAATTTGTTTTGTTTTCGGGAGGGGAGGGCCAGGGGAGAGTTTGGACCACACCCAGTGGTGCAAAGGGACTGTTCCTCACTCTGTGCTCAGGATCCCTGGTGATGCCAGGAATTCTAACAAGGGTGGGATGTAAAGCAAGAGATTTCCTTCCTGTGCTAGTTCTCCACCCCAGACTTAAAATTTTAAAGAGATGGCACCATTTTTGGGGGTGGGGGCATACTCAGTGTTGATCAGGGGTACCTTCTGGCTCTACACTCAGGGATCATTTCTGGCAGGGCTCAGTAGCCACAAGGGATGCCAGGGATTGAAACATGGTCAGCCATGGCAAGGCAAGTGCCCTACCCACTGAACTATCACTCTGGTTCAGGTACCATTTTTTAGACTTAAATTTTATGAAATAGTTTGTAACAGTTACTCAAACATAATAATGCTTTAAAACATTGGACCAGGGAGCCGGAGAGATAGTACAGTGGATATGGCATTTGCCGTGTACACGGCTGACCCAGGTTCAATCACCAGCATCCCATATGGATCCTTGAACCCACTAGGAGTGATCCCTGAGCACAGAGTCAGAAGTAAACCCCGAGCATCAGTTGCAGTGGCTAAAATAAAATAAAATATAGGACTGGAAAGATAACACAGAGGACAAAGTGCTTACTTTGCATGTAACTGACCCAAACTGGATTCTGGGCACTGCATGATCGCCTAAGCACTGTCAGGAAAGACCTGAAGCACAAAACAAGGAGTAACTTCCAAGCACTGCCAGATATGCCCTCAAAATAATATTAATAAAAGATAGTAACAGTAACTAACATTCACTGAGTTTTGATGTGTCAGGCATTGGTTAAGACCTGTTTAGAGCAGGAGAGAAAATCAGCAAGCTAAGGGGATGCTTTGTATGCAGGAGGCCTGCTTCCACTCCAGTATCACCTGGGCCCCAGTACAGAGTCAGAAATAGCCCCTGAGCACTTCTGAGTGTGGCCGCAAAGCAAAACAAAAAGCAAAGATCAGGATTATCTGCGGGGCTAAGGAGGGTCCAGTGGTAAAAGTACCTGCCTTGCAAGACTGAGGCCATGAGTGTGAGGACAGAGAGTTTGCCCTTTTAGGGTTAACAGTGGACATGGCAACCCAATGAGTATGTTCTGAGGATTGTAGCCAGGTGTGAGAGTGATCACTGCAACAACATTAGTGAAAGGACTGGGAATTTATTACAAAGATCGGATAGGGAGAGAGCACTTACTTAGCACCTTCACTTTTTTTTTTTTTTGAGTCACACCCGGCAGTGCTCAGTGATTACTCCTGGCTCTGCACTCAGGAACTATTCCTGGAGAGCACCTTCACTTTTATTTCCATTACCCTTCTGCCCAGATTACTGGGTGTGGTCTTGGTGGCCTCCAAGCTCTGAGCTTCTTGAAGGTTTATGCTGGCCCCCTCTCCACTCCCCACCCCCCGCCAATTCTATTGCCACTGAGTCTATTGCCATCCAAGTGCTCCTCAGCCCCTGCCCCCCAAATTATTAAGGGCTTTTTTGTGAGCCACACCCAGTGGTGCTTAGATGCCATACTTTGTTCTTTTTCCTTTTTTTTTTTTTTTCTTTTTTGGTCATACCCAGCAGTGCTCAGGGTTTACTCCTGGCTCTGCATTCAGAAATTGCTCTTGGGGTTGCTCAGGGAACCATCTGGAATGCTGGGGATTGAACCTGGGTCAGCCACATACAAGGTAAATGCCAACCAACAGTACTGTAGGTCCATCCCCTTAGCTAGTTCTGTGCCCAGGTGCCATGGCAGGCAGTCCTCAGGAAACCAAATGCAGTGGTGCTGAAATTTAAATCAGGTTGTGGCCATGGCTACTTGCTAAACCAGTGCCTTAGTCTTTGTACTGTGTCTCTGGCTCTTAAGTTCTATATTTTGGGTTTTGTTTTTTAGCAGGGAGGTGACATACCTGGCGGTATACAGGGGGAACCGTGCAGTGCTGGGGATTGATTAATTATAGCAATAGAAATTGCACACAGTGGCTGAGCAATAGTACAGTGGGTGTTTGCCTTGCATGTGGCCAACCTTGGCTTGATTTCCGGCATCCCATATGGTCCCTCAAACACCACCAGGAGTAATTCCTGAGTGCAGAGCCAGGAGTATCCCCTGAGCATGGCTGGGTGTGATCTCACTCCCCCCAAAAATTGCACACAAAAGTTATCTATATCCAGACAGTTTGTAAGTTGTGGGTTCATCAGAGAGAGCTGGCTTCTTGCAGATGAGGCCACTATCTGCTTCACAGTAAATGTGAGGAGAGAGGAGTCTATGGAACTGGTCATACCCACTCAAGCAGTCTTGGTCTCTGTGGGCCCACTCAAGGAGTCAGTGGGCCCCAGAGGACTATCCCAAATCTCAGGATCTTATTGGGGAAGTCACAACCCAACCAAAGTTCTCTGTTGAATCAAAGGGGGGAAATCCTGACAGGACATAAAGGGTTTCCAGAGTGACCCAGGAAAACCTCCGGTATAAAGGAGCTAGTCTATTTACAAGCTCTGCCACCTTGCAGGAAAATAAGTTTGCTGTGTGCTTGGAAGAACTGGGGCGGGGTGGGGGGAGAGACAGGGAGTAGGGAAAAGAAGGATGTAGGGGTTGGAGAGGAGGGGCTTGCACCAGGCCAACCCTGATTTGATCCTCAGCACTACAAATGGTGCCCAAGCCCCACTAGGAGTGATATCTGAGCACAGAGCCAGAAGTAAGCCTTGAGCACCACCAGGTGTGACCCCAAAATTATATATATATGTGTGCGAGTGTGTGTGTGTGTGTGTGTGTGTGTGTGTGTGTAATGTAGAAGGAAGTTAGAAAGGAAGAAAAGAAGGAAGCAGGGAATAATGAAGGAAAAAAAGAAAGAAAGAAAGAAAGAAAGAAAGAAAGAAAGAAAGAAAGAAAGAAAGAAAGCGAGAGAAAGAGGAGGAGGAGGGAAGAAGGAGGGGAGGGAGGGAGGAGATATCTGGAGGGTATAGTATACAGCAAGCGGTCAGGTCTGTGGTCTGTGATAGGAGATCATCTCACTCTGGTCTGATTGCAGCACAACAGGAAATGAGCTGCAGGTGGTACAGGTGTTAGCAGGAACCGAGGCACCCAGCCTCCCAGGACCTGCTCTTACCTTTTGCCTCCCAATAACATGAGTGACACAAGCTAGAATCTGGATCCTGACTCTTCACCTTCTGGGTTAGGCATTTTCCTGAGATAATCTCTAAGGGACTGGAGCGATAGCACAGCGGGTAGGGTGTTTGCCTTGCACGTGGCGGACCCGGATTCGATTTCTCTGCCCCTCTCGGAGAGCCCGGCAAGCTACCGAGTATCTCGCCCTCACAGCAAAGCCTGGCAAGCTATCCGTGAGGTATTCGATATGCCAAAAACAGTAACAAGTCCTGCAATTTTTTATGAGATGTTACTGGTGTCCACTCGAGCAAATCGATGAACAATGGGAGGACAGTGCTAATCTCTAAGAATCTCTATATTCTTGGCTTCCTTGGGACATGGCACTTTTCCAGTTCCTCTGTGTCCCAACAGTGTTCTGTATCTGAGGGCATGGTAGGGTGTCCATTCTCTCCCCCATCGGAACTACCAGCAGTTGTGCCCGGAGGAGCCATTGGGAACGTGCCCCTTGGGTGAGACCACAGATGGTCCCAATCGGGATCTTGTGTTTTTCACTAGACTGTGTGTCCTCTATTCCTCAGTTTATGATAACATTTTTGCAAGTCAGAGTCCACATGACACACCCTGAAACCTATCAAAATCTCAATCTTCTGGGGCAGGGAGATAGTATAGTAGATAGGAGGCTTGACACAGCTAACCTGGTTTCAATTCCTGGCATCCCACATGGTCCCCCAAGCTTGCATGGAGTAATTCCTGAGTGCAGAGACAGGAGTAACCCCTAAACATTGCCTGGTTTGATTTTAAAAAAATCCAAAAACTCAAGGTTCCAAAGCTGGAGACATAGTATTACAGCTAAAGTATTTGCCTTGCATGCAGCTGACCCGAGTTCTATCCCTGGCAGCATATACGGTCCCCTGAGAACCACAAGGATTGACCCCTGAGCACAGACGCAGTAGTCAGCCCTGAGCAGAGCCGAGTGAAACCCAAACCCATCGCCCAAACCTTCAGGGTTCTCCCTACAACATATCCTTTGTTCTTTCCATTACATTCAGCATTCCCAAATTAGGAAAAATCTAGAAAAAAGTTGAAAAATATCTTTGTGCTGGGGAGCACTGCACCTCTAGGAAAATTGGGGAAAGGGAGCCAGGGCCAGAACACAGTCACGAGACCCAGTGCCCCCAGCATTACGGAGACTGGGAACTGGAACAGCCTGCTTTCACTGCCACATGCTGCCTCTGCCCACCTGTCCTTGCTCCACTCTGCCCCACATTGCTCCACATTGCCCCAGTGGCTAAATTCAACAGCAGCCAGATGATCTAGGAGATAGATTAACAGGCAGCTGGGGGGGTTCTTAGAGCACAGAGGACAAGAGGCGAGTGGGTCTGGAAGGGTCATGCAGAGACCATCTTTAATCCAGTTCCTACAGTAACTGCATTCTGGAATCTGATTTTTTCACAGCTACCAAAGAATTCATTTTTTTTTGGTGGGGGGGACATTTGAGTCACACACCTGGTGGTTCTCAGGGGTTGTTTCTAGCTCTGCACTTAGGAATCACTCCCAGTGGTGCTCAGGGAACCATATGAAGTGTTAGGAATTGAACCCAGGTTGGCCATGTGCAAGGCACCCTACCTGCTGTACTATTGCTCCCAATTTCTTTTTTTTAAACCCTGAATATTGCTGGAGCAATCATACCGGAACTGTCTACAACCACTACTGAGAGGCAAGGCAGCCTCATATGATCTTGAGTAATACAGGTTTGTGGTAACTATGACAAATTTGTTGCAAAATGTACATATGATATGACACGGTCTAGTGTGGGAATATTAAGTCTGTTGGAGGTTAATAAATAATCTATAATCTAGTAACAGTACTCAAGGAATTTACAATTTAATGGAAAGAAAAAAAACAAATAATTACATAATATTAAATTAAATTAAAAAAAAAGAAAGAAAAACGGGCTGGAGAGATGGAGAGATAGTACAGCAGCTAGGCCGCTTGCCTTGCACACAGCCGATCTGGTTCTATCCCTGGCATCCCATATGGTCCCTCAAGCACCACCAGGAGTTAATTTCTGAGTGTAGAGACAGGAGCAGAGCCAGAGCCCTGAGTGAAGACTCTGGGCATTGCAGGGTGTGACCTAAAACTGTCACTGTCCATCTGCACTTGTTTGTTCATTGCAGCACTGTTTACAATAGCTAGAATCTGGAAAAAACCTGAGTGCCTGAGAACAGATGACTGGTTAAAGAAACTTTGGTACATCTACACAATGGAGTACTATGCAGCTGTTAGAAAAGATGAAGTCATGAAATTCATATACAAGTGGTACTACATGGAAAGTATCATGCTAAGCAAAATGAGTCAGAAAGAGAGGGACAGACATAGAAAGATTGCATTCATCTGGGGAACATAAAGTAACAAAATAGGTGACTAACACCCAAGAATAGCTGAGATAAGTACCAGGAGGATTACTCCATGGCTTTGAGGCCAGCCTCACACGCTAGGGGAGAAGACAGCTCAGATAGAGAAGGGAGTACCAAAGAAAGGGTGTTGGGAGATTTCTCTCACGGTGGGAGATACGTGATGAGAGTAGACTATAGACCGAACATGATTACCGCTCAATGTCTCTTTTGCAAACCACAGCGCTCAAAAGGAGATAACAAAAGGGAATATCCTGCCACAGAGGTAGGGTGGGATAGGGGGATGAGGGTGGGTGGGAGGGATACTGGTATCAGTGGTGGTAGAGAATGGGCACTGGTGGAGGGATGGGTATTCGATCATTGTATAACTGAAACCCAAGCACAAAAATTTGTAAGTCTACAACTGTACCTCATGGTGTTTCACTAATAAAAATTTTTAAAAAATAAACTAAGGGAAACGGTTTCTAGGGTTTTTTGTTATTCGGTGCTGGGGATTGAGCCAGCACTCAGGCATGCCAGGCACACACTTGACCACAGGGCCACACACCTCCTGTCTCCCATTATGCTCTTGAACCATATTTCCTTGATGTTTAATGTTACTGAATGTTATCTCTTCATGATTTCATTGTCCATCAGTGTATCTTATTTATTTTATTTAGTTAATTTTGGGGCTGGAGTGATAGCACAGTGGGTAGGGCGTTTGCCTTGCACGCGGACAATCTGGGTTCGATTCCTCTGCCCCTCTCAGAGAGACCGGCAAGCTACCGAGAGTATCCTGCCCGCATGGCAAAGCCTGGCAAGCTCCCCGTGGCGTATTTGATATGCCAAAAACTGTAACAAGTCTCACAATGCAGACGTTACTGGTGCCCGCTCAAGCAAATCGATGATCAACAGGAGGACAGTGCTACAGTGCTACAGTTTATTTTGAGTTTTGGGGATCACATCCAGTGGTTTTCAGGGATAACTCCTTGGCTATGAGTTCAGGGATCACTCCTGGTAGTGCTCAGGGACCCATATGTGTTGACAGGGACAAAATCAGGATCAGATGCATGTATAGCAAGTGTTATGTACTATCTCTCCAGCCCCTCTGCCATTTTTCATTTGTCTTTTTAATTGAGTGGGAAGAATTCTGTTTTTTTTTCTTTTCTTTACTTCTTCCTTCTTTTCTCTTCCTTTCTTTCCTTTATTTCCTTTTCTTTTTCCTTTCTGTGGATGTTCAGGGCTAACCTGAGCTCAGTACTTGGAGGTTGCTTCCACCAGTGTTCAGGGACCTTGTGTTTCTGGAGATCGAACCTGGGCCCCTGCATGTAAGGCAAGTGATCCAGCCCTTTGGGTTATTTCTCCAGCCCCTGTTTTTCTTTTTGTTGTTGTTTAATTTAATGTTATGTAAATACTTTTTTTCTTTCCATTAAATTATAAATTCCTTGAGTACTAGTACTAGATTATAAATTATCTTTTTTTTTTTTTTGCTTTTTGGGTCATACCCGGCAATGCACAGGGGTTACTCCTGGCTCTGCATTCAGGAATCACCCTTGGTGGTGCTCAGGGGACCATATGGGATGCTGGGAATAGAACCTGGGTCAGCCTCATGCAAGGCAAACGCCCTACCTGCTGTGCTATTGCTCCAGCCCCTGATTTTTTAATCATTAACCTCCAACAGACTAAATATTCCCACATTACACCGTGTTGTATCATATGTACATTTTGCAACTAACTAATCATACTTATCATAAATCAATATTACTCAAGAAGGTTGTATGAGACCGTCTTGTCCCCTGACAGTGGGTGTAGATAGTCCATCAAGTATTATAGAGAGCGATGTAGCAATGCAGAGAAACAAAACAGTTGCTTTCTTAGCACTGTCAAGCCCGGAGATTAGGAGCTTGGCTGAACACCCTCCAAACCGTCCTTCCCTCCTTTCTACCACCAGGAAGCTTTCCACAGCACCCCGCTCACTGGTATAAGCTACCTCATCTACAGACTTGTCAGATCCAATGAGGTGCATCCCTCTGAAATGGAACTAATAGCATGTAATAGCATCTAATGGCAACCAGATAGAATATCAACAGTTACTTTCAGGGGCTGAAGCAATAGTACAACAGGTAGGGTGTTTGCCTTGCACGTAGCCAAGCCAGGGTTCAATCCCCAGTATCCCATATGGTTCCCCGAGCACTACCAGGAGTAATTCCTTAGTGCAGAGCCAGAAGTAGCAAAATAGTTATTTTTGAAAAGGATGTCACACGTCCCACAGCTGCTGCCACATAAAGGGCCCAACTTCAGTTTCACCACTAATCTCAGAAGTGATGCCACGCCAATAAAACTCACAGGTACAGTGATCTTCAGGCTGAAAACTCAGGGCGCCCGCCTGGGAGGGGGGCAGGCCGAGTCCCTGCCCTGCCAAACCCCTGGCAGCTGTACCCACACCCCACAGCCACTGTCATATACATGGCTGAGATTCATGACTAATTTCTGAAGAGATGAAATGTCAATGAAACTCCAAGGTACAGTGCATGTGTGCATGTGTGTGTGTGTGTGTGTGTGTGTGTGTGTGTGTGTGTGCTGGAAACTCGGGTTTTCTCAGCGTGAAGGTGGGCAGCCAGGAATAAGAGTATGCCCTGAGCACTGCCAGGGTATGATGTGGTCCAAAAAACAAAAGGGGAAGAGAGAGAGAGAGAGAGAGAGAGAGAGAGAGAGAGAACTCACTTATCTATATAGAATGACGAATGACGTGTCTGGGAAATGGACAGTATCAAAGATGAGTAAAACACTGCCACTATAGGACCAGAGAGAAAGTACAGCAGGTAAGGCGCTTGCCTTGCATGTGGTCAATCTAAGTTTGATCCCTGGCATCCCATATGATCCCTCAAGCTTGCCAGGAGTGATCCCTGAATGTATGAAACTCCAAGGGCGGTCAAGGGCCCGGGCCATGGGGCAGACGGTGGAGGAGACAAGGGCCAAACCAGTTGATTGATCAGATGCCGTTTATTCCATTCTCATCCCCGTTCGCTCCTGTCTCTCTCTCTCCTCTCCCTGGTCGATCTCCTGGCTCCGGCTCTGGATCTCACACTTGATCTTAATCCCCCAGCCCACTCTTAGAGTCTAGTTAAATCCCCACAACCTTGAGGGGCTGGGCTTGCTCATAGGTGTGGTAAAAATCAATAGGGTTAAAGTTCTTCCCCTCAGGTGATTAGTAGATAGTCCACTGTTCTTCTCGGACAGATTCTCTTTCAGCAGGATGACCCTCCCAAGAGCAGAATCCCTTGGGTGTGTTTCTCCTCTCCTTGTCCAACAAACATATAAGCATTCATAATCACTTGATCACTTGATATCCCGTTACTCATTGATTTGCTGGAGCAGGCACCAGTAATGTCTCCATTCATCCCTGTTGCGTGCTAGCATAGCCCAATGGCATCTGCTCATTCTAGGAACATGCAGAGCCTCAAACCAGGGTCTTCACGAAGAAGTCTGACCATCTCGTAGGTGAGCGGCCACACAATCTTTTGACGTCCCATGGAATCCAGTCGGTAATGGCTCTAGTCCAGTGGTCATCTCTAAATCTCATTACGTGTCCAGCCCATCTGATTTTCGATGCGTTGGCAAATGAGACAGCGTCCCTGATTCTTGAGTGTTGACGGAGTTTTGTACTCCGGATTCTTTCTCTTATTTGAGTGAAGCGTGATACTCCAAGCATAGCTCTTTCAATTCCTCTTTGAGAGACCTGAATAGCATTCTCATCCTGTTTTCGAAGGGCCCAGAAGTCTGATGTATGTTAATGCAGGAAGAACAGTGGAATCGAAGAGATGTGCTCGGAGCTGGAGGTTCTTCATCCTCTTAGTTATTTCTTCGACACTCTTGAAGGCGTTCCAGGCCACTCTCTTTCTCCTGTGCAACTCAGATGCCAGGTCATTCATCATGTTGACTTCTCAACCTAATTACACATAACTGTTGCATTCGGAGATAGTCGTTCCATTGAGAGTGAATGGAACGTCAGGAATGAGACTGTTTCTCATGAACATTGTCTTTGTGAGATTCAGCTGTAATCCGACCTTTCCACACTCAAGGTCGAAGTTGGTCAGCATTTTTGCTGCTTGGCTGATGTTTGGTGTTATTAGAACGATGTCATCAGCAAAGCGGAGGTAGTGTAGTTGCCAACCATCTATCTTCACTCCCATTCCTTTCCATTCCAGTAGTCGCATGATGTTCTTGAGGGTGGCACTAAAGAGTTTCGGTGAAATAGTATCACCCTGCCAAACCCCTCTCTTGACATCAATGATTACTTCTTTGTAGAATGGTGAGATCCTGGTAGTGAATCCGTAATACAGCTCACGAAGGATCCTGATGTATTGAGTTTGAACGCCCTGATTGGCTAGGGCTTCGATGACCGCTTCCATCTCAACAGAATCAAAGGCCTTCTTTAAATCAATAACATTGGACAGAGTGGCATCTTGAACTCCCAAGAAACCTCAATGAGCTTGGTTATTGTGTGGATATGGTCAATCATGCTGAACCCTTTGCGGAACCGGGCTTGCTCACATGGTTGTCCTTCATCTAGTATTCTGTCAATCCTATTCAGGATGACTTGAGTGAACAGCTTGTAGATGACTGACAACAGGCAGATTGGGCGATAGTTGTCAATGTTGTGAATGTCTCCCTTCTTGTATAGTCGTACAGTCCTGCTGGTTTTCCATTGGGACAAACCTTGCATTCAGACAGGTAGCGTGTGAAGAGCTGAGCCAGTGTATTGATGAGTACTGACGGTAGGTTCTTCAGGTGTTCAGGTCTGACCTTTTCTGGGCCAGGTGCTCTTTGTTTTTTACCGAGAAGATGGCGTGTTGGATTTCGGAAGGGAGAATGTTGGGAACATATCTATTCTGCGGAATTTGGTATGGGCAAGTGGACGTGGCTATTAAAGAGATCTGAGTAGAAGTCATGAATAATCTTCTCCATTGCCCTTCTGGAAGATGTGATAGATCCATCAGGATGTCAGAGGGCAGTCATCTTGGTCTTGTAGTTGGTGAAGTACAGGTGGGCATTATGAATGCTTTTCCTGGCTTCTGCCGCCTCTACCAGCACTGCTGCTCTTCTCTGAGGTCTTCCTTGATCGCTTCTCTGCACTGCTTTTCGAGCTCGGGATGTTCACTTGTGGTTGCCTGAGGCATGCTCCAAGCCATGTTGGCGAATAAGCTCAAAAGTTTTTGAAGACAGGCGTTTTTTTGTGGTTATCTCTCTCTTGGCGTTCCTCGCACAATCATGGAGGTGCAGAACCAGTCGATCGTATTCCTCATCAATGTTGTCAATGACGTCATCTTCCCATGTTGTGGCCACAGAGCCAAAGAGCTCCCAGTTGGTGGTCATTCTGGGAGTTCTCTTCTTAAACTTTGCATTCCTTTCTCCCCGCTCTGTGAAGTAGAATTTTGCATGAAGGAGACAGTGGTTTGATCCTGTTTGGAATTTTGGGACAACAGTGACATCAGTCATCAAAACCATCGATTGAATATGATGTGGTCAATTTCGTTGTGGAACCGTCCACCGGGAGACTCCCATGTCCAATGTTTAGATTCGGCCTTCTGGAGCTGTGAGTTACCATGGATGGTCTTGGTCAACATGATGAACTCAGACAGTCTCTCACCCTGTTCGTTCCATTCTAGGCCATGGGTCCCAATGTGGAGTTTTTAGGCTGATCTTGGTCCTATCTTGGCAATAAAATCACTGACAATGATCTTGTAGAAGGTGTGGTCTTCTTTATAGAACTTCTCCAGCTCCATGTAGAATTTCTCAATTTCTCCTTCATCATAATTGGATGTTGGTGCTAGACAACGAAGATAGAAACTGCCGGCAGTGAGCCACATCTATTCAAGTGTAATCGTCCGATTCGAGTTGTTAGGCATTCGAATGAATCAATGCTCATGGCTAAGTTCATGTTGACAAGGACACCGACACCAACACCTCTTTTGTCGCAATTTCTAAGGAACAGTTCTTCTCCACTGTCGAAAACGGCGTGATGTGATTGATTCCTGCTTGTCTCGGTAAGACCAATGATGTCATACATGATCTTTCGCGCTTGTACCATCCGGTCCTCGATGCCAGTGTACGTGCATTGAAAGTACAGACAGTCATTTTTATCTTTCTTCGTTTTGGTAGCCTAGTTCGGCCTTGAGATTTTATCAGCCTCTCCTTCCACATCCTTCTCAACGCTGTCATATTCAGGGTCAGGGGAATGAGACCCACTGTATTTACTGGATTTGGCATATCGAATATACCACGAATAGCTTGCCAGGCTCTGCCATGCGGGTGGGATATTCTCAGTAGCCTGAAAACACAAATAAACTTTACAGGTGTTCCTATTCAAGCATATGTGCTGGTATGATATTCTCAGTAGCCTGCAGGGTTCTCTGAGAGCAAGAACTAGAGAATAAGAAGTCGCGCGGCCACTTCTATAACATAACACTGGGAGCTTGGTGTTATAGTCTCCGGATTCTGGCCATTGATGGGGTTACACAGCAGTTGATGGGTGTAACTGTCTAGCTACTGGAAAGCCCAGTTCCGAACCAAGCAGGCTTAGAGATCTCAGCCCCAGGTCCCGCACACCTGGGTTCCTCTGCTGGTTCTTTCATGCATGAGGCTCATCCATAATATTAATATTATTTAATATATTAAAATTAATTTGATCCCTGGCATCCCATATGATCACCCAAGCTTGCCAGGAGTGATCCCTGAATGTATAAAACTCTGAGGGCAGCCAGGGGTCTGGGCCATGGAGCATATATATATATATATATATATATATATATATATATATATATATATAAAGTAGCATTCATAATATTAATAATTTTGTATGGACACAGTAAGAGATGCATTAAGCTTATGGGATTGCTCTCCTGGAGTCATCTTGATCTCAGACTACAGTGCTCTGACCAGATTAGTCTTTTCTATTCCTTGCAGGGTCCTCGTCTCATCGTTACTTAGTCCTGAGTGACTCGAGAGCACTTTGATGGGTGTGACCCAATCAACCTAAGCTCCTTGTGGCAAGGGAGAAAGGACAAAGCAATGTTATCCTACACCTGAATGCAGAGCTAGGAGTAAGTCCTGACATCGCTGAGTGTGGCCCAAACCCTCTTAAAAAAAACTGTGTCTGTGAAGGAGTCAGGTTGGGGGTTGGGAGAAGATCTGGGGTCATAGGTGGAGGGAAGGGTTCACCAGGTTGTAGAATTAGAGGTAGGAACATTTTATGTCTATTATAAAACCCTATTATAAACCCTATTATAAACAACTTTGTGAATCACTGTGTCTCAATTAAAAAATAATAATATCAGGTGTCAGAGAGATAAGAGCGATAGTAAAGTGAGGAAGGCATTTTCTTTGCACACTGCCAACCCAGATTTGATCCTGGGCATCCCATAGGTCCCCCAAGAGTGAGTCCTGAGTGCAGAGAGAGAAGTAACCCCTGAGCATTGCTGGGTGTGGCCCAAAAACCAAAATAATCATTATCATAATCAGAAATGAGCCATCTGAGTCAGGAATAAGGCCTGAATACCACCCGGTATGGCCCCCAAAACAAAAGAGAATGATCTGATTCCAAGTAACTGAACTGCACACCAGAAAAACATATCCAACATTATTTAAAAGAATGGACTGAAGCAATAGCACAGCGGTAGGGTGTTTGCCTTACAAGCGGCCAACATGGCCTACCCGAGTTTGACTCTTCCGCCTCTCTCGGAGAGCCTGGCAAGCTACCGAGAGTATCTCGCCCGCACGGCAGAGCCTGGCAAGCTACCCGTGACGTATTGGATATGCCAAACACAGTAACAACAAGTCTCACGATGGAGACGTTACTGGGCCCACTCGAGCAAATCGATGAACAACAGGAGGACCGTGATTTAAAAGAATAGAAAGGGCAGGGCTGGAGCGATAGTACAGCGGGTAGGGCATTTGCCTTGCACACAACCGACCTAGGTTGGATCCCCGGCATCCTATATGGTCCCCTGAGCACTGCCAGCAGTAATTCCTGACTGAGTGCAGAGCCAGGAGTAACACTTGAGCATCTCTGGGTGTGACCCAAAAAGAAAAATAAAGTATAGAAAGGGCTGGAAAGGTAGTTCAGTAGTTCAGCAGGTAAGATGCTTTCTTTGTATGCAATGGACCAGGTTTCCATCTACGGTACCCTATATGGTCTCCTGAGCCCCATCAGGAGTGATCCCTGAGTTCAGAGCCAGGAGAAAGCTCTGAGCACAATGGGGAATGGCTTCAAAACATAACAATAGAATATAGAGAACCAGGGATATGGCGGAGTGGGAGAGTGCATGTCTCATATGTACAAAGTGCTGGGTTCAATCTCAGGCACCTTTTGATCACCACTGGGTGTGGCCCCCCCACAGCAGTTAATTTTTTAAAAAAGAATACGATATAATCTAGCAACCAATAATGCAAATTTGCAAATCTTACCTACTCAAAAATACTAACATCTGGGCCGAGGCTGGCTCACTGGTGAAGAGCCTGCCTTGAAAGCGCAAGGTTACAAGCCCAAAGGCCAGAGCTATCCACATGCACATGCTTGATTCCGGCAGCTCTGCTTTCAGGGATGCCCCCCAGGGCAACAGCACCTACACCTCCCAGCACAGACAGCTGTGAGCAAGCACTGCGACTGAAGTGTGCATCCCCCCACAAGCACAACTAAAATGTGTGTGTACGGGAACGGAGCAGGCGTATCATACTCAATGAAACCACGTCCAAGTGTGTGTGAAACCCCACTTATGGCAACAAACAAACAAAAAAAAAAATCAGTAGGGGGAGTGAGATAGTCCAGAGGAAGAAGGGAAGGCACTTGCTTTGCATGTAGTTGTGGTTTGGTTCAAATCCCCAGCACCAGACATGGGTCCCTGAACACCACTAGGGGTAACCCTGAGCACATAGCCAAGAGTCTTCCCTTAACACCACTGGCTGACACCCAACACTCCCCCCACACCCACCCACTTCCCCCAACTCCCCACCAAACAATGAAATTTTTTTTTTGCTTTTTGGGTCATACCCGGCAATGCACAGGGGTTACTCCTGGTTCTACACTCAGGAATTACTCCTGGTGGTGCTCAGGGGACAATATGGGGTGCTGGGAATTGAATCCAGGTTGACCGCATGCCATTGTGTTGTCACTCCAGCTCCCAAACAAGGGATTTTTGGTCTGAGATACAAATGATCAAAGTGATCATCCATACTCTGAAGCACTAGACAGATCTGAGAACTGGAGAAATCACATCAACAGGTTAAAGGAACAAGGAGATCCATTATATTGTTTGTTTGTATGGTTGATTGGTCTTTTTTTTTTTTGCTTTTTGGGTCACACCCAGCGATGCTCAGGGGTTACTCCTGGTTCACGCACTCAGGAATTACTCCTGATGGTGCTCGGGGGACCACACGAGATGCTGGGAATTGAACCTGGGTTGGCCACACGCAAGGCAAACACCCTATCTGCTGTGCTATCGCTCCAGCCCCAGAAGACCCATTATAAATGTGCTCAGGGACCCGAGAGATGGCACAGTGTACACATACCTCTATCAAATATAGTTATACGATCCATAAGTTCAAAGAGGTAGGTGAAAAACCTAACCATAATTAGAGAAGTGAAAAATATAAAAAAATATACAAATGAGGGGCTGGAGAGATAGTACAGTGGGTAAACTGCTTTCCCCAACATCCCATATGATCCCATGAGTACTGCCAGGAGTAATTCTTGAGCACAGACCCAGGAGTAATGCTGAGCATCACTAGGTGTGACTTCCTCACTGCCCACCCCCCCCCCCGCCTTGGGTATACACACACACACACACACACACAGCCTTAAAAAAAATCCAAACAAAAAATTTTCCCCATTTTTTATAATTTTATTTATTGAATCACCATGAGAGCAGTTACAAAGCTTTCGGGTTTAAATCTCGGTCATACAATGAAACACCTGTGCTCATTCTCCACCACCAAAAACCCCAGTATACTCCAGTATACCCCCATCCCACACCCTCCCCCTACCTGTGGGGCAGATGATTTCCACATCACTCTCTCTCTACTTTGATTACATTCAATATTTTGACACCAGACCCACCATTATTATTTGGAATTTTACCCCAACACTCAGATCTGCCAAAAAGGCAACAGTAGATAATTTGTTTTTTATTGCTGGTTATGAATAACATATGGTGTCACGTGGCTGCAGTAGTGGCCGCGCGATTTTGGAATTCCGAAGTTTTAACAATTAAATCTGGAGGGATATCTGTCAAAAGCCACTAGGTTTCGAGATTTGCTCCTGAGTCTCTGGGATCATGGCTGTTGAGCAGCTTGATCAAGAGCCAGAGAGGCCATTCGTGGGTGGTGACTGGGGGTCTCGTTGGGACAGGGAGGAAAGGGCCGGTTCCATCCCCATTCCGTGAGGCCCCGCGTGTCTCATCACTGTGGGCCCAAACCTGACTGTCCAGTGGCCTCTGGAAGATGGTGGCCACCGAGCCACCTAGGGGGAGCAGGCAGAGGGACAGCCCCCTGGGTTGGCCTGGTGACAGTAAACTACAGTGCAGTCCGGATGCATTTCTGCCAAAAGCCGCTGGGTTTCGAGATTTGTTTCTGAGTCTTTGAGATCATGGCCATTAAGCAGCTTGATCAGGAGCCAGAGAGGCCGTTCATGGGCAGCGACTTGAGGTCTCGTTGGGATGGAATGGAAAGGGCCGGCTCCACCCCCATCCCATGAGGCCCCATGTGTCTTGTCACTGTGGGCCCAAACCTGATTGTCCAGTGTCTTCTGGAGGATGACGGCCACCGAGCCGCCAGGGAGAACAGGCCAAGGCATGAAACCTGTTCCCACCTGGGGTGGCCCAGCACTGGTAACCTATTGCAGGGACCGGATGCATTTCTGCCAAAAGCCGTTGGGTTTCAAGATTTGTTTCTGAGTCTCTGGGATCATGGCCGTTAAGCAGTTCGATAAGGAACCAGAGAGGCCATGCCTCCAATTATATAGCTGAGCTGGAGGTGGTTTGTGGGTGTGTCTCCCACATACCTAACTTTTGGCTGTTTACTTTCTTGGTAAAGTTTGCCCCAAGTTTTTGGGGTCTGGCCAAAGGCACAGCAGCAATTTTAAGGTATCTGCATCATCTGCTGATGCATTCACCTCGCAGGTACAGATTGACCCGCTGGCAGCACCATAACCCTGACCAAATGAAATTTTTGTCTACAATTAAACAATAACTCCGAGGGGCCAGGGAAATTGTTCAAAGGGCAGAGTGCCTGCTTTGCATGCAGGGACAACTCAGGTCACTTCCTGGAACATCATGGTCCCCAGTACCTTCAGGAGCAACCCCTGAGATCCAGATTCAAGCTGAAAGCAGGGCTAGGCATGGCCCACAAATAGCAAAAGTAATAATAATACAATACAGAAATGTAAGGTACTGAGATGGGATAAAAGTGGATGCTGGGCTATTGGCATTTTTCTGGGGTAGAGTACACAGCTTGCATATGAGTCCCTAGGTTAGACCCCCACATCATACATATCAAAAAACAAAATCAAAACAAGAAAGCCACTGGTTCATAGTATAAGTGAAATCAATTTATATAATAATAATAATAGCACAAAAAAATGAGAATTGGGGGTATGGTGCCGCCAGCAGGCTAATCTGTACCTGTGAGGTGAGTGCATCAGCAGCCTGATGGCACCTTCAGACTTCCAAATAACCCAAATACCTTTGGCCAGACCCTAAAACCTTGGGGCAAAGTTTACCAAGAAAGTAAATGGCCAAAAGTTAGGTATCTGGGAGACACACCTACAAACCATCTCCGGCTCAGATATATAATTGGAGGCAAGGCCTCTCTGGTTCCTAGTTCCTGATCGAACTGCTTAACGGCCATGATCCCAGAGACTCAGATACAAATCTCAGAACCCAGCGGATTTTTTTCAATATTATTATTATTTTTTATTGATTATTATTATTTTTTTTTTAGTGAAACACCATGAGTTAGTGTTGCAGACTTACAAACTTTCGTGCTTGGGTTTCAGTTATACAATGATTGAGTACCCATCCCTCCACCAGTGCCCATTCTCCACCACCAATGATCCCAGTAGCTGTCCCACCCCCCCACCCCATTCCCCCCACCCCACCCCGCAGGGCCTTCCCTTTTGCCCACTCTTTTCTTTAGGGTATTGTAGTTTGCAATAGAGATGTTGAGTGGCCATCGTGTTCAGTCTATAGTCTGCTTTCAGCACGCATCTCACATCCAGAGAGAGTACTCCAAACATCCTTTACTTGGTGTTCCCTTCTCTATCTGAGCTGCCTTTTCCCCCAGCATGTGCTGCCGGTTTCCAAGCCGTGGAGCAGACCTCCTGGTACTTATCTCAACTATTTTTGGGTGTTTGACTCCCATTCTATTACTTTATATTCCCCAGATGAGTGCAGTCTTTCTATGTCTGTCCTTCTTTTTCTGGCTCATTTTACTTAGCATGATAATTTCCATGTAGAACCACTTGTATGTAAATTTCATGACTTCATCTTTTCTAACCTGCATAGTATTCCATTGTGTAGATGTACCAACGTTTCTTTAACTAGTCATCTGTTCTCGGGCACTCAGGTTTTTTTCAAATTTTGGCTATTGTGAACAGTGCAGCAATGAACATAAAAGTGCAGATGCCAAACCCAGCGGCTTTTGGCAGAGATGCGTCCAGTCCCCACAAAGGGTTACCAGTGCTGGACCATCCCGGGGGGAAAAGATGTTGTCCCTCCACCTGCTCCCCCTTGGTGGCTCAGTGGCCGCCATCCTCCAGAGGCCATTGGACAGTCAGGTTTGGGCCTGCAGTGACGAGACACATGGGGCCTCATGGGATGGGGGTGCGGCCGGCCTTTTCCTCCCCACCCCAACGAGATCCTGAGTCGCCGCCCATGAATGGCCTCTCTGGCTCCTGATCAAGCTGCTTAACGGTCAAGATCCCTGAGACTCAGAAACTAATCTCGAAACCCAGAGGCTTTTGGCAGAAATGCGTCCGGACCCTTCAGTAGGTTACTGTCACCAGGCCATCCCAGGGGGGAAAGAGTGCTGTCCCTCTGCCTGTTCCCCCTTGGAGGCTCGGTGGCCATCATCCTCCAGAGGTCATTGGACAGTCAGGTCTGGGTCCGCAGTGAAGAAACTTGTTGGGCTTCACGGGATGGGGATGGAGCACGTCCTGGTCTCCCTGTCCCAACGAGACCCCAAGTCATCGCCCACGAATGGCCTCTCTGGCTCCTGATCCAGCTGCTCAACAGCCATGATCCCAGAGACTCAGGAGCAAATCTCGAAACCTAGTGGCTTTTGGCAGATATCCCTCCAGATTTAATTGTTAAAACTTCGGAATTCCAAAATCGTGCGGCCACTACTGCAGCCACGTGACACCATATGTTATTCATAACCAGCAATAAAAAACAAATTATCCACTGTTGCCTTTTTGGCAGATCTGAGTGTTGGGGTAAAATTCCAAATAATAATGGTGGGTCTGGTGTCAAAATATTGAATGTAATCAAAGTAGAGAGAGAGTAATGTGGAAATCATCTGCCCCACAGGTAGGGGGAGGGTGTGGGATGGTGGGTATACTGGGGTTTTTCATGGTGGAAAATGAGCACTGGTGTAGGGATGGGTGTTTCATTGTATGACCGAGACTTAAACCCGAAAGCTTTGTAACTGCTCTCATGGTGATTCAATAAATAAAATTATAAAAAAAGGGAAAAAAACGAGAAGGGAAAAATGATAGTAAATTATTGTTATGTTCCTTTTAAAAATTTTTTTGCAGGGGGCTGGAGCGATAGCACAGCAGGTAGGGAGTTTTCCTTGTACTCAGCCAACCCAGTTTTGATTTTCAGCATCCCATATGATTCCCTAAGCACTGCCAGGAGTAACCCCTGTGCATCGCCAGGTGTCACCCAAAAAGCAAAAAAAAAAAAAAAAAACAATTGTCTGCAGGGCCAGAGAGATAGTACAGTGGGTAGGTGTTTGCTTACAGTCAATCCGGGTTTGATCCCCGGCACCTACATGGTCCTCCAAACACCACAAGGGCTGTAAGCTTAAAGCCAGGAGTAAACTGCCAGGTATAGCCCCAAAACAAATAACTCCAACACCCCACATGTTGGGCTGGAGCGATAGTATAGCGGTAGGGCGTTTGCCGTGCACGCAGCCAACATAGCCAATCTGAGTTCGATTCCTCCGCCCCTCTTGGAGAGCCCGGCAAGCTACCGAGAGTATCTCGCCCGCAGGGCAGAGCCTGGCAAGCTCCCCATGACGTATTCGACATGCCAAACACAGTAACAACAAAGTCTCCAATGGAGACGTTACTGGGCCCGCTCGAGCAAATCGATGAACAACGGGAGGACAGTGACCAGTGACAGTGACTAGTGACCCCACATGGTGGGCATGAGCGCCACCTACTGACCTCAGTAAAGTATATTGTCACTGTCACTGTTCTGTTGTTCATCAATTTGCTCGAGCGGGCCCAGTAACGTCTCCATTGGAGACTTTGTTGTTACTGTGTCTGGCATATCGAATACGTCACGGGGAGCTTGCCAGGCTCTGCCGTGCGGGCGAGATACTCTCGGTAGCTTGCCGGGTTCTTCGAGAGGGGCGGAGGAATCAAATTCGGGTTGCCATGTTGACTGCGTGCAAGGCAAACGCCCTACCGTTATTATTGTAACGTTCCTTTAAAAAAAATTCTGCAGGGGGTTGGAGCGATATCACAGCGGGGAGGGTGTTTGCCTTGCACACGGCCGACCCAGGTTCAATTTCCAGCATCCCATATGGTCACCCAAGCACCGCCAGGAATGATTCCTGAGTGCATGAACCTGGAGTAACTCCTGTGCATCGTTGGGTGTGACCCCCCCCCCAAAAAAAAGGCAACTTATGCAAGCTCTGCAGGGACAAAGGGGAAGGAACAGAGGCGGTCAGTAGGAGCTTATGCTTCGCTCTCCAGAGCATTGCTTTGAATTACCCATTCTCTAACATTCCCAAGTAGCTCAAACAAAAAATTCACTCTCGGTATGGACACAAAAGGCCATGAACAAGGGGTAAAACTTGCATGATCTCACCCTTACCTCCCAAATCTCTCCACTTGATCTAACCTAAATGCCCTCTTTTTTTCTCACTGGAAAAACTTCCTCTTCTTTGCACTGTACGTGCCTTCCTCACATCTGATAAGCTGATATACTTTCTTTGGATTCTTAGGACATGGTATTCTCTTGCTTGTCCCCCAAGGGGACAGTATTTTGACTTTTGGTGGTTAGGTACAGCAGTTCCTGAAGTTGGTCCAAAGAAATGAAGAGCTGGATTCATGCGACAAGACATGGCTCAATGAGTTGAGTGAGACATGCTTCACATGAAGTGGGTCCACACCACCAGGAATGACTCCTGAGCACAAAACTGGAAATAGCCCCCAGTACCACTTCACCACTTGAATGGAAAAGAGGAAAGGGGGAGGGGGAGGAGGACAAGGAAGAGGGGAAGGACAAGGAGAAGGAGAAGAAAGAGAAGGAGGAGAAAACTGGATTCAAAAATGAAAGAACAGCAAACTCAAGGGCTGTTGAGAATGAAAAGAGCATCTCCTGTGGGACAGAGAGGAGCTCAAAATGTGCTGAGCACAAAGTATAAAGGAGACCCAGGTTCAATTACTGACTCTGCATAGTCCTTCAACCACTAGCAGGAACAACCCTGAGTACAGAATTGAGAGTAGCCCCAAAGCACCGCCAGATATGTGCCACCCCCCAAAAAAATAGTTTCCCTTATCACCCTGCTCTAAAAAATTAAAAAATCTATTACAAAGAAAATGCATTTAAATACATCTGAGGAGCAGCCCATGAGGAAATCTACTGACCATGCTGGTGAGATTTATTGATCATCAGTCTGCCACCAGCCCTTTCTGTTTTGTTTTGGGCCACACCTGAATTACACCCAGCTCCACACTCAGGAATTACTCTGACAGTACTCAAGGGATCATATAGGACGCAGGGAATCAAACCCAGGTTTGCTGAGGCAAGGCAAGCGCTTTCCCTGCTGTACTATTGCTCCTGCCCGCTGTAACCGGCCCTTCTGAAAACGAACTTCCTGACCTTTTTCCTGTATGTGGCTCATGAGCCTTACAAGCCAGATGCTGCTCTAGGACGTGAGCTCTCCCCATCCATCACCCTCTTGGATGTTTTTTTTGGTGGGGGTGCTCCCAAATATTGCTCGGGGGGCTTGGGGATCACTCCCATAAATTCTTAGATGTGTTGCTGGCAGTTAACTGGTGGTGCCAGTGGTTTATTGCTACACATGTAGCAATAAACTTGCTTTGACTCCTGTTCTCTTTGAACTCTTGCCTCTTGATTGGCAGCCTCAAGTGGCAATGGAACCATTCCAAACCATCAGAAAAGTATTCCAATGTGCAACATTCCCCATTGAACAATGAGCTCTCAGGGTACCATGTTTTTCATTTTTGGTGGAGGGAGAGTCACACCGAAAGAGGTTCAGGGATTGCTTGTGGCTCAGTCTGCAGCTGTGTTTGCATTGCAGTGCCAAGGAGAGAACCTGGAGGCTCATTCATGCAAGATACTTGCTCTACTACTGAACCACATCCCCCAGTCCTTCCAAGGGAGTTAGATGGTAGGCAAACTGTAGGTAATGTCAAATACAGGCGAATTTTTTTTTTTTTTTGCTTTTTGGGTCACATCCAGTGATGCTCAGGGGTTACTTCTGGCTCATGCACTCAGGAATTACTACTCTGGCAGTGCTCAGGGGACCATATGGGATGCTGGGAATCGAACCTGGGTCAGCCATGTTGGCTGCGTGCAAGGCAAACGCCCTACCCGCTGTGCCATCGCTCCAGCCCCACAGGTGAATTTTTAGATCTAGACAAAAACCTCCTTGTCTCAAAGAACCACTAAAATACTATTTAATCAACCCTGATTAGCTAATCACCAGATACTCTGGGCTTTTCCCTAGTGGTTCTTAATTAGTGGCAACATTATCTACTGGATATCCGGCAAATATCTGGAATCATTTTCAGTTGTCCAAACTGGGAGATGTCATTGGCATTTAATGGGTAGAGGCCAGGGATGCTGCCACATGTTCCAGGGCATCCCACAGGAGAACAGCTTGGCCAAATGGTACAGTAGGGCGCAGATATAACTCACTGGCAAAGCACCTGCTTCTCATCTATGAGGTTCTGAGTGTGATTATCGGCACCAAAATACAAACAAAACAAAAGACTGGGGGAGGGAAAGGCAATGATCCCGTGGTTGAGAAACTCTATTAATATGTGCCTAGCAGGACTGGATAGTATAGGGCTAAGGCACTTGTTTTGCAGACAGCCGACCCAGGTTTGATCCCATAAGGTCCCCTGAGCACCACCAAGAGTGATCCCTGCCTGTAATCAGGTGTGGCCTCACAATACAAAGGAAAACAAGACAAAAATCCTGCCTAGCCAGGACATAAACTGCAATGAACCAACCTACAGAGAATGCTGGAGGGTCTTTTGCCTATATCTTGCAGGGCCCTCTGAGCACAATCACTGATCAGTGGATTTATTCCAGCAATGGTGCCAAATGTCCAGACCGTCTCATAATTCAAGTTTCTAAAAGGACCAATTCTATATATAAATCGAGTTCAAGACCCACATGTTCCAAGCATAAGCCTCGAAGCGAGCAGCTATCACTGGTGCCACAGTTGTACCACAGGTGGGTGGGTATGAACTGAAGAACCCAAGGGCGGTAGACAAAGATGGAGATGGAGAACACACCTGGGGCCAGGAACAGAACTCAGGGCCTCACGTGCCAGGCATGTAGCTCCATCCTCTTCAGCCACATCTTCCGTCTTAGAAGTTTAATTTTCATTTTATTAAATTTACAGGGCATAATATAAATGAAAGCATGAGGGGAAGGAATGGGGGGAAAATGCCAATTCATTTATTTTCAAATAGCAGTCTTCAATTCCAGTTACTGTTTACTTGAGGAACTTTTTAAGAAAATCCTCAGAGAAGGATCTCTGGTTAGCCTACCCATGGACAGGTCTCCTGCTATCCATGTCCTGAGAACACCGCATGGTCCTCCAAGACTCAGATCAGGCTCAGTAAACTTTCACTTTTTCAGGAGGGGAGTCTTTGGACCACACCCAGCAATGCTCCTGGCTCTGCACTCAGTAATTACTCCTGGCAGTGCTCAGGGGATCATATGAGATGCCAGGTGATTGAACCTGGGTCAGCCACATACAGGTAAGTGCCCTACCCACTCTACTATTGCTCTGGCACTGGCCAACTTTTACTCTAACCAACACTAACCAATATATAAAAATATTTTATGAGATACCCATCATCTTGACAGCAGAGAAATGGCCCAACTCCACAACTAATCACCAAAAGAACATGCCACCAAATCATCCCAGATAGACTGGTCTGGACTGAAAACTCTGGGGTCTTCTTGGAATGGGGATAGGCAGATTCCCTCTCTGCCCAAAGGCACAGCAGCCAACAGCCATACCTTGATATCCTTGACTTAGAGAAATAGCTCTGAGCCTCACCAAGTTGCCAAGTCACCCCATTGTTTCAGCTCTAAACTTTGGTGTGGCTGTACACAGAGCCATGGGACACCTTCAAATTTCATAGTCCCGTCACACAATAGAATCACAGCAAATCCAGTGAGAAAGTTTTATAGAAGCCAACCAAGCTCAATGAGCCTAAACAATAACACAGAAGGTGTGAGTAGCACCAATCAGCCCAGTAAATTCTATGACTCCAATTAACACCGTTGTGATATATAACAATGATCGTGACTTTTGTCAATCTAACTTTTGATAATCCCATTTGCCTTTGTGTTTGTTACTTCATAACAATATGAAGTAAATTTGTTTATACCTGCTAAAGGGCAGGCTGGGTTGGTGGGTCGGAAACTGGGGGAGGGAAGGTGTGGGATTGGTGCTAGATTGAATGCCCTAAACAACTGCATTATGGGGGCTGGAGCAATAGCACAGCGGGTAGGGCATTTGCCTTGCACGCGGCTGACCCGGGTTTGAGTCCCAGCATCCCATATGGTCCCCTGAGCACCGCCAGGGGTGATTCCTGAGTGCAGAGCCAGGAGTAACCCCTGTGCATTGCCAGGTGTGACCCAAAAAGCAAAAAACAAAACAAAATTTAAAAAAAACAACAATTGCATTATGAACTTAGTAAATCAGTGTTACAATTAAAAAATTTTCAAATTTATGATTTGAGGGGCCTGAATTGCTAGTACAGCAAGTAGGGTGTTTGCCTCACACGTGGACTACCTGGGTTTGATCCCCAAGCATCCCATATGGTCCCGAGCCCCGCCAAGAGTAACCTCTAAGCATTGCCGGGTGTGGTTCAAAACACAAAAGATTTATGATTTGAAAATGTCATGTGAGACCCATCAAATATTAAGTTCCTAAAATATGCAAAAATCTCAGGCAATACAAATGCAAGCTGGATCTCACTGTAGACCATTTTTACCAACCCCAATTTATAGCAGGCAGAGGCTGGACTACTGCCTGGAAACAGCACCAGGAGACAAGTGATCAGGAGCCAGCAGACCACTGCCAAGGAGGCTTTGCTAGGAATTCACAGAACTAAACGTCGGTCCTCTGATAATGTGAGCTCTGGTCTATCGGGAAGGGATTTGGACTCAATAAAACTCCCAAGACACATTATAAACCAACCAGTTTATTATTTTGTTAGACCGTTTAACTTTTACCATGCAGACTGATGCACCTATGTCAGCATGAACAGTACATTTTCTTCCCAGAGGCAGTTACACGGAAGACCAAATTATGATCTGGTTAATTAGCAGGTGTGGATTCCAACAGGAAGAACTCATCTTATGACCTACAGCTGATGCATGAAGTTAGGCCATGCTCCCACAGTCCAGGGAGTTGGTTGGCTGGCTCTTCTCACTTCATCTTGTTCAGGCCTCTGAGAACCTCTTACAATCAGCCACGTTTGACCTAGGAGGCAAAGCTCTGCTCACTGGTTTTTATTTCGTTTGGGGTGACAGACTCTGGGGTGTTCAGGGGTCCAGGTGGTGCTGGGATCAAATCCAGGCCTTCGTCATGGAAAGCCTGCACTCCGGCCCACTGGGCTATCTCCAGCCCTCACTATTCTTTACTCATTACTTTCACTGCTACAGTTGAAAGTTCAGGATGGCTCCCAGGTAACGACGACAAAACACAAATCCTGTTATGTTTTTGCAATCCCATTCTACTCATTTTACCAGTTAACAGACTTTTGGAAAGATTCTTCCTATCTCCATCAGCGCATGTTTAGGTTACCTTATAAATTTACTTGACTAATAAAACCCTAATTCCTACAGAGGATTGAAGTTTTTTAATTATAGTATTTCTACTCTTCCTTTCTTAATTCTCAACCATCTAGGAGTTAGTAAAACGCTTTCTGGGTCGCACTGCTGTCAAGACAGAATTATCAAGTGTTATGTGCTTTTCACATTAAGTTATTTTATTCTCTAAAAGGTAAAAAAAATAAAAATAAAAAAGCATGCAGTCCTCAACTGAGTACGCAATGCTAATAAGGGCCATCGAAAAGTGTTTGAATACAAAACTTTATATGCTCAAATTAAAAACATGTTTTACAAACAATAATAACCAAAACAAAACAAACTACTCAAACAGATCTCCGACATTCACACTACACCACAATTCTGCCTGTAACAAAGCAATGAATTTTATCCCCTAAAAGTAGGTAAATGCATGTGGGATAAAAACTTCGTTTAAACTTAATGAGTGAAGATGCACAATTTCGTGCTGAACAGACAGATGTAAACCATTCCTCACCCCCCTCACCAGGGCTCAGGGATCAGAGGGGTGTAAAGGGCACCCGTGTGCTACATAGGCAGAGGAACCCCACTGGCAACCCATAAGGTTCCCCTGTACTATGTTTTGCACAACAGCTTTTATCTGTCGGGACCCACTCCTGAAAATCACAGCCAAAATCAACAGGAAAACAATTTAATATAAAATATACAAATTTCTCAATACGAGGACTTCCACAGGGCAGGGAGTGGGGACCACCAACAAATTCCCTTAAACAAACAAACAAAAAAACCACTCCCCTTACCTCATCCTTGCTACTCGACACTCAAAATCAAATCTGTACACAGCTACCAACACAGAAAGGACCAGAGAGAATGTTGGGACATTCAGACCAGTCTTCGGACCAAATCTAAACCGTGGCCTTCACTAATACCCTCCCCTTATGGAGCTGAGGACTTCCAGGTCCACCAGGGAAAGTGGTCTTGGTCACGGGGAGGTGGGCTTGAGGGGCGCAGGTCACTCGCTGTCAAACTTAATAGAATTGACCTGGACAGAGATGGAGCCTCCCCGGTAGCTGCCCCGCTTCTTCTTGGTTTTCTCATGCCGGAAGGATTTGCCTTTGGTGAACTTCAGAACCTGATTGGCTCGCTCCCCCCAATCTCCAGCGGCACCTCGCTGGGAAAGAGAGAGGCAGCTCACACGAAGGCCAACAGGACCCTGACGCGTGCTCCCTGTTCAAAGCCACCCAAACCCAGAGAGCTCCCACCAGCTGTCCTCCCTGCCCCCTCCCACCCACAGCGAGCCGACACCCTTCAGCTCACCTTGGCATCAAAGGAGTTGTCGGCCACTCGGGCATCCACCTCGATTTCTTCTTCCCTGACCCTTCGGAATGGGGACGAGGCCCTCTTTTCTCCCTGGAGAAGAATTCAGTAGGACACTAAAGATGAAGGGACAGTTGACCGAAATGCCCTCCTAAGGCCACACAGGGTGCCTGTGCCAGGTGACCCCAGGTTTCCCTTTTTCCTTTTGGGGGGGCAGGGTGGATAGGTTCCTGGTGGTGCTCAGAAACCACTCCTGGGAGTTTTGTGGGACCACGTGGAACGCCGGGGGTTGAAGCTCGGGCCAGCGGCGTGCCAGGCACGCGCCCTTCCCACTCTCCTATCGCTCCAGCCCCTCCTGCTCTTTACGCACGGACTCTGGAGAAGAAACGAAGACAACTTACTTTCTTCCTTTTGGGAAATGTGTTAGGGGTCTGGAGCTTTATCTTCTTGGCTTGAGGCGTCTCTGTCTCCGTCTCCGTCTCCTTGGCAGCTCCGTTCTGCTTCCGCTTCTTCCCTGAACCTACACAAACCAAAAAGGCAGACACTCAGGAGAGCAGCCTGGTCCCTCCACCCGGCTGCCCGCACAGGACCTGCCACTGGCCAGGGGCCTCCTCCACCTCCCCCATTTACCCACCGTGAACTGGGGGGCCCAAACCCACGGACCTGGCTTAGGAACAGCAGCCACCGCCTTTTTCTTGCCCCCCTCCTCCTCGCTATCCTGCTCCGCTTTCCCATTCTGGGCAACCGGTGCAGAGATGCCATTGGTCTTGGGGGTCTGCGGTTTTGCGGCGCCCTTGCCCTTGGGCTTCTCTTCCTCCTCCTCTTCTTCCTCACTGGAGTCGTCAGAAGAGTCGCTGCTGCTGCTCTCAGCCTTTACTTTCTTCGCGGCTGGCTTGGGGGTGCCTGCAGCTCCTGCTGCCTTCTGCGGCTTCTTTTTCCCTGGGGCTTTGGACGGCTTCTCTTCCTCCCCGTCGTCTTCCTCACTGCTCGAGCTGTCAGAATCAGAGCTGCTGTCCCCACCTTGCGGAGGGGCCTTCTTTGCAGGCAAAGACGTGGCGGCTTTGGCTGGTGCCTTGGCCTTCGGGGTGGCTACTGGCGTCTTGGTCGCCGCTTCCTCCTCACTGGAACTGCTCTCCTCCTCACTGGAGCTGCTGTCGGCTTTTCTGGTCAGTGGCTTCGGGGCACCGGCTGCCAGCTGCTTGGGGGTGGAGGCTGGCTTTGCTGCAGGAGACTTCGGGGTGGGCACTGGCTTTGCTGCAGGGTGCTTAGGGGAGGGGGCTGGCTTTGCTCCAGGGTGCTTGGGGGCGGGCGCTGGCTTCGCCACAGGGTGCTTGAGGACTGTGGCAGGAGCTTCATCCTCAGAACTGTCCGAGTCTAGACAGAGAGACTGAATGAAGAGCTCCGCCAGGCAGCCTGAGGGGAGGCCCAGCTGCCCCACGGGCTTCCAGGTGCCTTACCCGAGCTTTCGGAAGAGCTCTCTGCCGCCTTCTTTGCTGGAGCCGCTTTAGCAGCCACTTTTGGGGGGACTGTCTTAGCTGCGGGTTTCATCTCTTCCTCGGAGCTGGAATCTGGGGAGAACCTATGGCATTAGACTGAGGCCCGAGTCGCAACTAAAAAAAGCAACAAAAAGCTGGGTACAAAGACCGACAGAGCCTCCATCCCAACTTCAACCAAAGAAGACAGACGTGGCTCTGGTCCCCGCTCTGCACGTGGCCCCCAGGCCGGCTCACCCGACTCCTCGCTGCTGTCCTCGCTGCTCTTGGCCGGCTGTTTCTTCTCTGCTGCTTTCTTGGGAGCTGGGGTTCCCAGGGGCTTTTTGGGAGGCAGAGCTGAAGGTGGGGGAACTGAACTATAGGGACCTGTTTGAAAGGGACAGAGAGGTGGTTTTAAAATATGTAAAACAAAAGGCTGGAACAATAGCACAGTGGGTAGGGCGTTTGCCTTGCATGTGGCTGACCCAGGTTCGAATCCCAGCATCCCATATGGTCCCCTGAGCACCGCCAGGAGTAATTCCTGAGTGCAGAGCCAGGAGTAACTCCTGAGCATCACCGGGTGTGACCCAAAAAGCAAAAACAAAAACAAAAAACATATATATATGTAAACAAAAAGAAATTTTTTTTGGGGGGGAGGTGAGGGAGACACCCAGTGATGCTCAGGAGTTACTCCTGGCTCAGCACTCGGGAATTTTACTCTTTGCGGTGCTTAGGAAACCACGTGGGAGGCCAGGGCTCAAATCTAGGCAGGCAAGTGCAAGGCAAGCCCCTTATCATCTGTACCATCTCTTCAGTCCCTGTACACAGCCTCTTTGTCAACAAAACCTTTTAGAAATGACACTCTGGGCCTGGCTTGCCAGCATAGGCGCCCAAGTTCAAATCTCGGGCATCCTGCCATATACTGAGCGCACTCCCAGACAGCTTCTGTTGGGTGTTTTGTCTGTTTGGGGGCCAGAACATTTAGTGGTGGTCAGGAGAGACACCTGATCAAGAAAAGTCTTCACTGCAGCCCTAGACCTGCCCCCAGGCCCGCAGCTCTGCTGAGCCTGGAAGCTCTGCTCTCTCTGATCCCTAATACCTCTACCAATTTGTGGTCACATACTATGTATGGAGCGATAGCACAGCGGGTAGGGCGTTCGCCTTACAAGCAGCCAACATGGCCGACCCGAGTTCGATTCCTCCGCCCCTCTCGGAGAGCCCGGCAAGCTACCGAGAGTATTGGATATGCCAGACACAGTAACAACAAAGTCTCCAATGGAGACGTTACTGGGCCCGCTTGAGCAAATCGACGATCAACGGGAGGTCCTTTACCTTACCTTACCTTACTATGTATGTATGTAAAGGTAAAGGTAAAGGCCCTCCCGTTGATCGTCGATTTGCTCGAGCGGGCCCAGTAACGTCTCCATTGGAGACTTTGTTGTTACTGTGTCTGGCATATCCAATACTCTTGGTAGCTTGCGGGTAGGGCGTTCGCCTTGCATGCGGCCAACATGGCCGACCCGAGTTCGATTCCTCCGCCCCTCTCAGGGAGCCGGGCAAGCTACCGAGAGTATTGGATATGCCAGACACAGTAACAACAAAGTCTCCAATGGAGATGTTACTGGGCCCGCTCGAGCAAATGTATGTATGAGTACCATAAAAATAGGGGTAAGCTCCCCCTAGCGACAACAGCTCCAACAAGCACCTCAACTGAAAATAGAGGAACACCTGGTAAGCACCTCACGTTGTGTGCTTCAACCGGAAGTGTGACCCTAGGCCAACACATGCAGGTACCAAAACCAGGAGTGTGAGCCTCATGAGCACCCAACATGCCGTGTGAGCCTGACAAGCAGCTTAAAAATATGAGGGGGCTCACAGATCAGGGGAGGTAAGATGCTCGTTCTGCACACAACGCATGTTCAATGTTCCCCGACACTGACAGGGTCACCACCTGAGCACAGAGCCAGGAATAAGCTCTGAACACTACGGATACGGCTCAAACCTCATCAACCCCTAACCAATAAAAATGTGATGGCCAGGGAGAGCTTGAAGCACTGGAGCACGCACTCCGCACAGTGGAGTCTGAGATTCAATTCCCAGCCCCACGTGATCCCAAGGACACAAAGCCAGGAGAAGCCTCCAACTCATAACAAGGGGCTGGAGCGATAGCACAGCGGGGAGGGCATTTGCCTTGCATGCAGCCGACCGGGGTTCAAATCTCAGCATCCCATCTGGTCCCCTGAGCACCGCCAGGAGTAATTCCTGAGTGCAGAGCCAGGAGTAACCCCTGTGCATTGCCAGGTATAACTCAAAAAAAAAAAAAAAAAGCAAAGTACCACAGCCAGGCATGTGTGCAGTGGCTATCCCAACAACAAAGGAAAAGGCAAAGTAGGGAAATAAAAATCTAGTAACTTGGGGGGGCTGGAGAGATGGTACAATGAATAGGGCATTTGCCTTGCACGTACCAACCCAGGTTCAAGCCCCTGAACCATGTGGTACTCCAAGCCCTGCCAGGAGTGATCCATGAGTGCAGAGCCAAGAGTAAGCCTTCAGCACAACACAACTGGGTCTGGGCACACAACCTGCACTAAAAAAAAACAAATAACCCACAACTCTGAAGATTAACAGAAACGGGGCTTAATTCCAAAGGGGCCACAAACAGAACTTAGCAGGTCACTTCCAAACATAGGTGACAAAGGCTCTCTCTCTGGGAGAAGCTGATGGTCAGTAACAAGATGATCCATGGAGAGACCAAACAGTACAGTGGGGAGGGCACTTGCCTTGCACGCAGCTGACCCAGTTTCGATCCCTGGCACCCCCATATGGTCCCCCGAGCCCTACCAAGCATGACCCCTGCACAGAGACAGGATTAAGTGGCCCCCAAATCAAAATAATAATAAAAAAGAACAAAAGATCCTGTGGGGAGATCCCGGCCACTGTGCAGCACAGCTTGCGTCCAGTCACCTGGCTTTTTCATGGGTTTTTTCTGCTCCTCCTCCTCTTCCTCGCTGGAGGAGTCCTCACTACTGGAACTCTCCTGGGCGGGGGCGGCAGCCGCTTTCACCGGGGCCTTGACCACAACTTGCTTTTTTGGGACAGCCTGTGCCAGAGAAAACCAGTTACACGGGGAAAAGCAGAGGCTGCTGGGAAAGAGCTGCCCTCCCCGCGCCAGCTCCGGCCCAGACCTTCTTGGGGAGCGCCGCTGCCGGCTCTTCCTCGGAGTCATCGCTGCTGCTGCTGCTGCTGCTGCTGCTACTGCTGCCAGCAGCTGCTTTGCCGTTAACTTTAGGCGCTGCCCGCGCTGGAGTACCTAGCAAGGAAAAGGGAAATGTGTCAGGACCAGAGCGGATAGTACAGCAGGTAGCGCACTTGCCTCGCACGTGGCTGACCCGGACTCGATCCCCCACACCCAGCCAGGGGTAAGACCTGAGCTCCGAGTGTGACCCTAACCAAAAACAATCCCAAAAAAGAAGCTCAGCGCATGCAACGCAGGCTGGGGATGAGAGGGCTTAGGGTTGCAGAGCCTGCTCCTGGCTCTGTGCTCAGGGATGACCAGATGCAATGCCAAGAATCAAACCCAGGTCTGCTGCATGTAAGGTGCATCCTGCCTGCACTTTTCAGAGCCAATTATCACCCACCACACAACACGGCGTGAGATTGTGTGGCCTCCATGAAGAAAACGAGGCCCAGGAAACATGCGCGAGCACAAGTAAAGGGGAGCAAATCTCGAGTACTGCAGTCAAATGTGCAAACATCACGCGCTGGGGCTCCACGGCCAGGCACATGTCAGCACCCCCAGTGTAGCAAATGTCAACAACAAAGAAATGAGGCAGGGGGTTAGAGGGGGATTTAGAAAAACAAATCGGGACCTGAGAGATCACAGGCTGAGCACAGGCCTTACGTGTGGGAGGCCTGGTCTGAGCCCTTTTTAAAGCAAACCCTGAGTACTCAGAGTAACCTTTGAGCCACCCAAAACATCAAAGATATTTTTTCAGGGAACTAGGGGTTTTCCGGTACAGCAACACAGGCCTGCAGGTGAGATGGCCTAGTTTCAATTCCTAACACCACAAAGCACAAAAGATCATTTCTTTTGCTAAAGACTTTCTCTATTGACTAGACCTTAATAAAATTGTACAGTAAGCCAAAGTCTTCCTTAACGATACGTAGGGCCAGAAAAATAGTTCAAAGGATTGACTGCATTTTGCATGCGGGAGGCCCAGGATCAATCCCTGGCACCACATGGTCCTTTGAGCCCTTCCGGCTTTTTCTTTATTACTTTCGTTTTGGGGGCCATACCTGGAGGTGCGCAGGCCTTACTCAGACTCTACTCAGGGGTCACTCCTGGCATGTCTAGGGGGGAAATATGAGGTGCGAGAGGTTGAATCCAGGTCAGACACCTGCAATGCAAATGTCCTACCCACTATGCTATTGCTCCAACCCCTCTCTGGGCACTTCTGGAAGTGACCCCCAAGCACAGATATGGGAGCAAGCCCTGAAAACCAAATGGGTGCAGAAAAAAAAAGAACCATTAATAACAAAATAAATATACACATCTGGGGGCCCTGGGTTTGACCCAGTGGCTGAGTGTGAACCACGCAAGCATGAGGCTGCGCGTTCAGTGACCAATGCCTCCCACTGAGTATGGTGCCCACAGCACCTCCAACACCCCAACTACAGGCACGAGCACAATATCCAGAATGTGCTTGAGCACCACCACTGAGGAGAACTATGCTGATGGGATCTATGTGACCTCTTAAGTGGGCCAGAGCCCAGCAGCCCCCAGCAAGCACCAGAACTGGGCAAAAACCATCCATCAACACAACAAAGGCAATGGAAGGTGGGAAATAACCCATTTAAAGGGGGCAAGGTGTGGGAGGGAAAGTGCATATCAGCACGATGAGCACATGTGTTGCCCCTGCGAGAGACCTGGGTCCCATCCTGAGCACTATTGGGAGTGACCACTGAGCACAAAGCCTGGAGTAGCCTGAGTACCTCCAAGTATGCCCCAAATCAACAACAATGAAGACTCATCAGTAGTCTCTCATCAACAATTTTTACCATTTTGCTTCTGTGGTGAATGAGCAATTTAAGCACAGACCCCAAAAGAACCTGGTCCCACAGGGCTTCTTGTGAGCAGAAACTGCACCTGGGGGGCTGGAGTGATAGCACAGTGCGCAGGGCGTTTGCCTTGCACGCAGCTGATCCAGGTTCAATTTCCAGTATCCCATTCCAGTTTCCTGAGCACCACCAAGAGCGATTCCTGAGTGCAGAGCCAGGAGTAACCCCTGAACATCACTGGGTGTGCTTTTTGGGTGACCCAAAAAGCAAAAAAAAAAAAAGAAACTGCACCTGGTTTGGTGGGGGCCTTAGCCTGTGATTTAGCGGCAACAGGAGTTGTCTTTTGCTTCTGGTTCTTTGGTTCCTCATCCTCTGAGCTGGAGTCAGAATCCGAATCGGAACTTTCGGCCTTTTTAGGAGGAGCTTTGACAGTCTTGGCCTGGGGTTTAGCTGCCTTCTGTGAGGAAACACACAAAGAGCACAATCAGCTAGAGCTTCTGGGACCCCAAAGGGCTCTATTACCTTTCAGGGTTTTGGAGAAGAGCAGGGAAAGCTAAGCAGAACCAAGAGGGCAGTAATTGGACATGTCTGCCCCGTCCCCACAATCTAGGACACTCTCCCTCCTATAGACGTGGGAAGCCCAACACCACTAAGGAGACAATGGGCTAAATTTCCTCAAGACTGAGAGCCCAGGGTTGACGTGATGGTACAGTAGGTAGGGCATTTGCCTTGCACATGGCAAACCCGGGTTCGATCCCCCAGCATACCATATGGTCCCCTGAGCACCACCAGGTGTAATTCCTGAGTGCAGAGCCAGGAGTAACCCCTGAGCATCAATCACCAGGTGTAACCCAAAAAGACTTAAAAAAAAAAAAAAGACTGAGAGCCCAATTGCAACTTCCCATTTTCTGGGGAGCACTGGGAATAGAACCCGAGCTCAGACGGCAAAGCAGGCCCTCAGCCACTGAGCTACTCCCAGGCCCAGACTGCATTCTTTTATCAACTCTGAAGGTTCCCAGGATTTCATCCCACATCTATTGTATCTACCAACTTGGTCTCTACCTAGGCTTCGACCTAGAAGTCAAGATGTTAGGGTTATTCTTTCCAATCCCTTAAGAAACCCCAAAGCTGCAAACCTGAACAGGCTTTTTCTTGCTGTCCTCCTCGTCATCGTCGTCGTCGTCATCATCACTGGATTCTTCACTGCTGCTGCTCTCTGATGCTTTGGCTGCAGCCTTTCCAGGAGGCTGAGGCACACCAGCCCGCTTGGCAGGTACAGCTGAACAAAAAGCCCCAATAAGGACAGTCACGTGGCACACAGACAGGTTACAACCCCACCCCACTCACCCACCAATGCCTAATTCCTGCTCCGCCTCACCAGCTTTCTTTGCTGGAGGCCCCTGGGCTTCCTCCTCTTCCTCACTGCTGTCCTCACTGCTGTCACTGGATGAGGCCTTCTTAGCCTTCTTTGTCAAGGGTCCGTTTGTCTGTGACTTCCGCTTTGGGGCCTTGGGGGACCTACTGAGGTAGAGTTCTGGGAGTATCAAGAGCTTCCCCAGTCAAGATAAAGAGCCCAGCCCATGGGAGGGGAGAAGAAAGCCAGTGGTACAGAGACAGACTTACCTGAGCCAGAAGCTATAGATGTCCAAGAGGGATGAGGCATTGGCGTCCTGCTGGGTCTATAGGAGAAAAGAGAAAGAGCCAACTAAGAATATTTTATTCTGGAGGCCGGAGAGGTGATACAGCAGGTGGGGCACTTGTCTTACATGCGGCCAACCCAGGTTCAATCCCAGGCATCCCATATGGTCCAGAGCCCGCAAGGGGTAATTCCTGAGCACTGAGGAGTGTGGCCCCAAAATCCAAAACAGAAAAGAGAACATTTTGTTCTGGTTACAAGAGGGTTGAGATTTTGTGTTATTCTCTCACTTGTTAAAGATGACTCCTTAGATACAGGGAGTGGCTTGGAGGTGCTTGCTGTGCTTTGCAGGCAGGAGGTTCAGGTTCTACCCCACACCCCAGGTGTGACCCAAACATACACAGACACACAAAATCTGCTTTATGTATTCTCCGATATAAATGTTACACCTCTATTTACTTTTGTGGTTGTGTCCTGCTGTGTTCCAGGCTTATTCCTGGCTCTGCCCTCAGGAGTCACTACTGGAGAGGTTCAGGGGACCATAAGTGGTGGTAGAGATTGTGTCCAGGTTATCTGCCTGCAAGGCATGCACCTTACCCACCACTGTACTATCTTTCTGGTCCCTAAATGTGACATCTTTAAAGACTTCTTGAATAATAGGATGGAGCGACAGGAAGTGGGTAGGGTGCCTGTCTTGTATGCCACCAACCCAAGTTCGGTGCCCTACACTCCTGAGCACCACCAGGAGTGATCCCTGAGTCCAAGACAGGAGCAAGCCCTGAGCACCGCTAGGTGTGGGCCCCAAAAAAGAACCCCAGGGCACCAATAGAGGTCAACCTTTAAGGGATCACTGCTGAGCAGAGCCAGGAACAGTCTCTCAGCATCCAAATGTGTAGTCTCCTCCACCGCGCCCACCCCCTAAAAAAGACACAACACCAAGAAGCAGACTGGAGCAATAGTATAGCAGGTAGGGCACTTGCCTTACACACAGCCAAACTGAGTTCAATCCTGGAAGCACATTTTGTACATATAAAAGCAGTACACTATGTGATCACCTAATAGGCTGCCCTTTCTGAAACTAATCAAATTTTTGCAACTTCACTGTCCACAAAGAACAAGTCATCAACTACCCTCTTCTACTAATGGGGATGTGGCTCAGTGATAGAACACATGTTTGAGGCCAAAGGTTTGATCCCCAGTCCAGCATGGTGCCCTGAGAATCCATTGCTCCCCCCCCCCCAAAAGCCCTCACTTTATTCAACCTTGGTTTTCCCCAGACACTGTTTTTCTTGAGTTACAGATTCCAGACCAGGAATACATCCTTAACATTCCACATTAAGCCAACAATGGTAACAGCTTTGTCCTTAGTACTTTCAGGATCAAGTACTGAGATCACTACTTTGTATGCATCAATTCTACCAAATGGGTGATGACATCACATTCCTGTAGGGGGACAGAGTCTGAGCAGGCTGCCTGAGTCTTAAATCTCTACAATTTAAAAGTCGTGGAGCCGCGTGGCAAATCCAGATTTAAACTGAATGCACAGATGAAAGGCCTGCCGGGTAGGATCAACCTCGCTTCAGCATGACCAAGTCAGAACGCTGCCTCTACTCTCATTCAATTTTTTTTCTTTTAAAGACGTGAAGGTAGAGAAAGAAGTAAGCGTTCTGGAGAGAACACGGGATTCTTCGGAGTGGAAATATGCCAACAACGAAATATAAAGATAAGTAAGCGAGATACGGACTCAAGGGAAAACGCGGGCTTTAAGAGCAAGCCATACTTGATTCTTTACTAAGCCTCCGTTTCTGACGCGATACCATTATCTATGAGTCCTGGGCAAATTCAAGTGATTTAATCAGTCAGCGTAAAGACCAAAGTGGGAACCAGCAGCTTGCAAAGCCTCGAGTGGGTCTCAGGGACTCCCTGCTCCCTGCCCAGCCACGTGACCCGAGCACGAGGGTCTCACGCCGCCGTCTCAGCACCAGAAAACCCGCACCAAGTCCTGTCGCTAGCTGGTCCTAAGGCCTCGACACCAGGCTCTCTCCGATCACCGCTAAGAGCACCTACAAAGGCCCCGCAGCCAGGCTGCCGGACCCCACAAGACGCCCCCTCCCCGGAAACCCGAGGACATAACAGCTCCGCCCTTACTCACCGCGCCTGTTGCCTTGGCAAACTTATTGGCCACCTCCGACAGCTGGTTCTCGCGCAGGAAGCCGAGCACCAGAGGATACAGGTCGCTAGGAACCACGCGGCGCAAGCCGGCGTCCGCCATCCTCCGGGCAATACGCGTCACTACCGTCGCCGACACGCACGACTCAGGAACTCGAGCATTAGGCGTGCTGGGGGCGGCGCTGCGTGACGCCATCACGCCGCGCGGGCGCAGACCGGAAGGGGCGGGCACACCCCCACTGCGCAGTCCCGGCTCCACCGCTCCGGCAGGGTCAAAGTTCTTTCCGGTCCCGCCAGTGTCGCCATCTTGGTGAGGGCGTTACCCGACGTCCGCCACCTTGTGAAGGCGGAGCCTTCCTAACGTCAGGCGCCACGCCCTCGGCCGTGGCGGGAAAACTCCGGATTTCCCGCGCTGGTCTTTTCTGGTCTTTTCTGCTAGCGGCAACTGTCTAGGGGGCACTGGTTTCGCAAGTCTCCCAGAAAGGTTTTGGATTCCAGTATAATTAGTAAATTAGCATGCGCGAACTGATCGTGAACTCTCCAGACTTGGGTCACGGGATCGTCCAGCCGCTACTTGCACTCGCCCCGCCAGCGAACACCCGTCTTTCTTCTTCACTGCCTTTTCTCCGATGACTTCCGCCTCCACTGCAGAGAATCCTTCAGATTATCCGGCATAGTACTGGGGTGTTGGTCCCCAGAACTGCCCCTCTCGATCATGTCTTGCCCTTTGAGACTCCCCTTCCTCCCCTTCCCAACATTCAGCCTTAGCTCCAGAAAGGGAAAATCACAGATTGGGCACCTAACTGCAGTGGCACCACCAATTTCTTCACCACAGCTCTGAAAATCACCGTTTTCAGAAGATTGAGGGGGAAAACTCGTAAATTAAAAAAAAAAATTTGTCCTGAGAACTAAAATATTAATGACCATTAATTACCTACTACTTCCTGACAATACCCCTCAGAATTATGGACCCATTTCCCCATCTGTAGAGTCTTATCAATGAGCCGAGAACATGCATCAGGCAGGAGGACCAAGGGTACAGTCCTGGCAACATATTCCCCCACCCCCTCACCATCATGCTCTGCCAGGGCTGGCCCCAAAGCAACCAAAAACAGACTTTCTAGTGCTGGAGAGAGTACACGGGTCAGGGCTCTTGGTCTTGCATGTGGCTGACCTGGGCACAGAAGCAGGAGCAGGAGTTGCCCTGAGCATCTCTGGTGTAGCCCAAATCTCCCAAAAATTAAATACAGAATATGCTATCACAGAGATAGCACAAGTGATAGAGCATATGCCAATGTGTTCAGAAACCTGAGCTCAATTCCAGGACTTGCATGCCCTAGTCCACCAAGATGGCCCTTAGAAAGAAACGTGGCTGGAGAAAAAGCTCAAAGGCTAGTGTATGACTTGAATGTGGGAGGCCTGGATTCTTTCCAGGTACGGCATGGGCTGCAACAGAGAGCTGGGAGTATCTCCTGAGAACTGCGGAGATAAAACAAACCCCATCTCACCCCACCCCACCAAAAAAGTAGCATCTTTGGCCCTATCAAATCAGGCTGCATTCTAAGAATTTTTTTAAATATTTGGGAGGAGGGGCAGAGAAACAGTAGTGATAAAGCATTTGCCTTGCTACACACAGCTAACTGGACTGTATCCCCAGCACTGCCAAGAGTAATCCCTTAGTACAGAACCAGAAGTCTTGAGTACTGCTGAGTGTGCCCCCAAACACATTTTGGTTTTGTAAACACCCAAGGGTATGCAGGGGAAAATGCAGTGCCAGGGATCAAGACCACAGGCAAATCATGCACTCAGTCTGTCTCTCCACCCACCCACCGTTTTTTTGCCACACTCAACAGTTGTAAGATTCATTACCTGAGGTCCTAGCAGTGCTGTGGCCCACTCCTGGAAATACTCAGGTCCTATGCAGTAGTGTGAAGACTTTGTGGGCCACACCTAGAGGTGCTCAGGGCTCACCCCTGGCTCTGAGCTTAGGGATCACTCCTAGTGGGGTCGGGACCATACTGGGGTACAGGGGATCAAACCTAGATTGGCTAAGTACAAGGCAAATACCCTATCTGCTGTACTGTCACTCCAGCTCCTGAACCCAGACTTCCTGGAATGCAGTACAGATGTAGAGCCCAGGGCTCCTGGGTACAAGTATAGTTCTTTGAACTAACTTCCCAGATTCATATGCCCCCCTTTTGTGGGGGTGCTGGAGAGAGAGTCATACTTACCAGTATTCAGCAGTTATTCCTAGCTCTGAGCTCAGAAATAATCTTGGCAGTGGACAGGAACTCAAACCAGGGTTGGCAGGATACAGGACAAGCACCTTAATCCCTATACTCTCTGGCCCTATCAAATGTTTTCAAGTTTTTTGTTTTGTTTTGTTTTTGCTTTTTGGGTCACACCCGGCAATGCACAGGGGTTACTCCTGGCTCTGCACTCAGGAATTAACCCTGGTGGTGCTCGGGGGACCATATGGGACGCTGGGAATCAAACCCGGGTCGGCCGCGTGCAAGGCAAATGCCCTTCCCGCTGTGCTATTGCTCCAGCCCCAAATGTTTTCAAGTGTGAGAAGCAGCACTCTAGATGACTGACAGCAAAGTCACTGTCACATTTTAGTTCTAGTTTTGTATTTAAATACAATAACGTTTTGAACCTGGCCAGAGGTATTCTTAATGAACTTAACAAAGTTACTGATACAGGATGTGTGTTCAGGAAAAAAGTATGTGTGAAACTAGCACCACTGAAAGAAGCACAACACTCAGGTTCTTTTGAGTTGATGTTTATTAATCTGCATAGTTACTCAGATGTTCCAAATACTGGGGGCACCCCACAACCCCAATCTTACACAGGAATGCAAGTTAACTTTTTTAATGCTTATTTAAAAAAAAAAAGAAAAGGAAAAAGAAAAACCCCTTAAAAATCTGATTTAACACATTTTTATTTCACTTTTTTCCATTTCTTTATAAAACAGTCATTCCTCACTAGCAGCTCTCCCCCCTATGGTGGGGGAGGGATGAGGCTGGGCACCTCCACAGATAAGGGAAAGGGGGAGAAGAGCCCAGGGTTACCTCCTGAGGTTCTTCTGGGCCTGTTTCAACAATGTGTCAAAGTCAAGAGAATCAAATTTGCTCTTTACAGGAGCTGGGTCAAAATCTTCCCGATTGGAGTCTAGAGAGAGAAACACACACACACACACATACACACAAACTCGAGAGTGTTCTTCCCAACCACGGGTCCTCAAAGGGCCCAACCCAGTAACGGAAGCTAAATGCACCCTGATTTTAAGTCAAGGAGAGCCCCCACTTCTCATTTCTGCTCTCATCCCACCTTTTAGATACTTGATGTCTGATGAAGACAAGTCTGCTAGCCTTACTCTCAAAAGGTTGGGAACCCTTCTGGGGAGGAATCAAAGTACAAGGGAGTTCCCGGCCTCCCTCTACTCACCAAGATCAGAATAACTTCTCTTGCAGAACTGCCTGCGGCCCCCAAAACAGAGATCAAAGGGCTGCTCATCTGCTTGCCTCAGCTTGTGGCCACTCTCGATGGCTGCAAAGGCCTCCTCGGCATAGCGGTAAGTGACGAAGCCATAGTTGTCACTGGTCAGGAGGGTGGGGAAAGGACTGGGATGGCTCTCTGGGCACAGGCCACAGAGAAGAGAACGCTCCCCGGGAGAGAGGGGTACTGGGGTGGTTCTCATTCCCCAAAGGGCCGACCTTTCTGACTGTAGGAATGAAGGTGCCCCCGTTGCCCAGCACACATCAGCAAGAGGTAAAGACAAAGTATTACAAAAATCAGCGAAGACAAAAGCATCAGAGAGATGAAGGGACCGGAAAGCACGTCCTGATCACTAGGGCCCAGGCTTACCCTTGGACACGGAAGTGGATGGTGCACTCCTCAATCTCTCCAAAAACAGAGAACCTTTGCTTCAGCTCTGACCGAGTCATGCGGCCAGGTATCTTCCCAATGAAGACTACTCTTCTCTCTTCCTGTGTTGGCAAGAACATTGGGGCACTGAGCCTGCGCACGGGGGGGCAGGTGGCTCTGCTCACGGCACAGGCACAAGCCCCCCGCGCCCGGGACCCATCTTCCACTCACTATTGCACGCTCCTTCTGCAGCACTCTCTGCCTTTGGTAATGGTCGTGTGAACGGTAAGAGCTGTACCTGACAAAAGAAAATGCCATGAAACCCCCAGATGTCTCGAGACTCTCAGTCAGGCACGTGCCTCCCAGATGCTCTGACTCCCTGAACACGTGCTCACCGCCGCCTCCTGTCACTTCTCCGGCGGGGGGATGGAGAACGAGAACGGCTTCGGGAACTGGATGAGGAAGAGGATGTTGAGGAAGATGATGATGAGGAGGAGGAGGAGGAAGAACATCTTCGGGACCGTCCAGAGGAACTGCAACTGGATCTGGGGAATAAAGGGGCCCACAGGAATGCGGGGAGTGACGCCGCTATTCACATACTAGCCTCCCTTCGGCTCCAGGCTGCCGTGCTATCAGGAAGCTCAGGACCAGAGAACAAGCAGAGAAATCTGAAGACCCTCCACAACTGACCTGAGAACCACCTGTTTAGTTTTGGGGTCACACCTGGCAATGCTCAGAAGTTACTCCTAACTGCACTCGGGAATTATTCCTGCAGGCTCAGGGGGCCATGTGGGGTGACGGGGTTCAAACACAGGTCAACTGCGAGCAAGGAAAGCAAGCTAGCCAATGTCCTATCATTCCAACCCTTCACGTGAGCTTTAGATGTAGCTGGAAATATTTCAGAGTGTTTCATAGTATATTTAAGTATGTAACAATGAAATTTTAAAATATTTAACAAGACAGAAAAAAATGGAGGTCTGCGGTCAGAGCAACAGTAATACAGTGGGCAGTGTTTGCCTTGCACATGGCCAACCTGGGTTTAACCCCCAGCACCTCAGATGCTTCCCCAAACCCAATCACTCAGGAGTGATTCCTGGGCACCGCTGGATGTGGCCCAAAAACAGAACAATAAATATTAAAATCAAAATATAAATGGAGGCCCGACACTATTAGAAATGTATCAGATAATGCAGGTCCAAGTTTCTGGATCCCGCTCCCCTACTGTGTCTCAAAGAAGTGCTATGACACAAGAGTAAGTGACTGTGCGAGACCTGCAACAGGGGTCATTTCTGAAGACATGCCTTACTGTCAAAAACCAAAAATTCTTGGGGTTGAAGAGGGTAGTACAGGGCATAAAGCACTCAACTTGCATGTGCCACTGCCCTGCCAGGAATGATCCCTGACTAGAGTCAGGAATAAGTACTGAGCACCACAGGATGTGGTCCCATAACCCCTCAAAAAAAAAAAAAAAAAAACCCAGAGGACAAGAGTGATAACACAGCAGGCAGGGTGTTCTGAGAAGCTTTGAGCACCGCCAGGAATGCAGGAATGATTCCTAAGAGCAGAGCCAAGATTAAGTCCTGAGCATTGTCAGGTGTGGCCCCAAAATGGAAACAAACAAAAAAAAATCCAGACACAAATTTAAAAAGGTCCTCAGGAGCTGGAGAGATAATTCAGCAATTCAGAGGGTAGGGCATTTGCCTTGCATGGAGCCAAGCCCAGTCTGATCTCTGGCATCCCACATAGTCCCTCCAAGGCCCATCAGGATTAATTCCTGAGTGCAAATCCAAGAATAACCCTTGAGCACCTCTAGGTGTACCCCCCTGCCCCCCGCAAGTCTTCAGTAAGTGGGAAAATTTGGGCATTACTGAGAAAAAGGTAGTCCCATGAGACATTGGGCACATAGTAACACCCAACAGACTGCCACACTCTTTAACAGCCATCTATTTCCCACCTTCCACCTTCTGATACAGAAATGTGAAGAATATAAGGAAATCAATATGATCACTGACAATCAGACCCTTCTGGTCTCCCCAAAGCAAGTCTCAGAGAGTTTTAGGTGCTGAGCACAAGCTTTGCATATTGGAGACCACACAGTCCCCTAGGATGACTATAGGTGGCTCAAAATCAAGAACCAAAAAAGAAAAGGGAAAGAAGGATCCCCCCCACTCCCAACCCCGCCCGGGATCTCCCAAGCCTCAGAGGGAAATGAAAGCTAGGGCCTTGGTTTGCCTTTCAACTGCCCAGAAAAGGGGACCACAGAGCAGCCTCAGGGCCTGGAAGCAGCAAAGTCCATCAGAGGGTTGGTCCTCTCAGTGGAGAGGCCCAACAGACCATCGGAGCTCACCTTCGCCACCTCTTGTGTGGGGGGGAGAGGGACCTGGACCGGGACCGGGATGAGGACGACGATGAGGATGAGGAAGATGATGCTTCGCTGGTCTGGTTGGACCCAGAGCTGACAGAGCGACTGCTGCGGCCCCGACGGCCCTGCCAGCCCCGGTTCTGGGGACTGGCCGACCTGCAGGCTTTGCGGTAACAGCGCATTGACCGCTGCTTGGCTGAGGGCTCGGGAAGAGTCCTAGTGTCAGTCCGGCACGGCGAGGCCTCAGGGGAAAGCAAGGCGGAAGGGGCGAGGCACGGGGCAGGGGGTTCTGCCTGCTCATTGCTAGTCCTGTGGTCAAGTGGCTCCTGGGAGGCAGCAGTACGTGGGGGCACTGGGGCAGCTGGGCCCAGGGACAAGACAGGTTTGATGGTGATGTCCTGATGGCGTTTGACATTCCAGCGGGAGCCCACCTCTGGAATGACTAGAGCAGGCATCCTTTTGGGGGGTGTCCTGCTCCGAACACAATAGTCATGGTCCCCGGAGCCCACATGAACTGGACTGGGGCCCTGGGCCCCTTCTTGGAGGCGGGCTGCAGCTGGATGTTTGGCCTCTGTAACTCCTTCAGACTTCAGGGTCCCCTCCTGGGCCGTGGATTTAGGAGATTTGGCTTTGGCCAGCAGAGAGACAGCAGCCAGGGGCTTCCATAACTGGTGGGGAGGGGTGGCTGGAGGGGTGAGCCCTGTGAGGGGAGGGAGGATGGACAGCAGAATGAGATCTGAATCTACACTTCCAAACACGGCGTTAGGGGATCCCGAGACCCCCACCTATCTCACAAAGTACACCAACAACGGTCAAGGGCCCAGCGGCTCCCATGCTGCACTATTCCCTCAACTTCCCCATCATGGCACCTGCAAGAGAAGCCCCGCCAGCTAAAGTCCTCCTGAACCCCTCAACCTGTCACTGCATTAACTTTGCTGGGGGCCAGGGCCTGTGGCATCTAGCTCTTCCTTCACTGGCCCACCCTCCCCACCCAGCACCCGCTGGCCTCTCAGCTGTACCTTGCCTGGGCTCAACCTTGAGATGATCGCCTACCCCAGCGTCCTCTTCATCTGCCTCCCACATTCCTGCTGGGCAAACCCCAAAAGCAACCTGGCAAGGCTTCTCCATGCACAGGATAAAGTCTGAACGGTGTGTCTGGCACTCAGCTGTTATGATCTGACTTCCTACAGACGACTCACCCACCGCCCAGGTCCGTTCACCCAACTCCAGTCAAAACTAACCATTCGCGATCCCCACCCCCCCGAAACAGCAGACTAGTTCTGTTTCTCGCTCAAACTGCTCTCCCTGTTAGAATGCGCCATGGCCTCAGTCTACCTGAGCCCGGTGCCTTTCTCGTCACCTTCTCCATAAGCCTTCCCTGAATGTACGCCTTCCGTCCCAATATGAAGACACAGACTGCTTTCACATTCAACCAAATCCGCAACGTGCTCACTTGTGCGCACATCCTTGAGGCGGAGTATCAGATCTCTGAACTCCCAACACCTACATACTTGGTGCAGAGAAGGTTCTACAAACGTTGGCTGCAGACACTAATCAAAGGCACGAGATCCCCACCCTGAACCCACCTGCCACGTTGGCCAGTTCTGGGGCTTGTAACCGGTCTAAGGGCTTCTTCTCCTGGGGAGTGTCAACGCTGCTGGTGGGGGGAAAATGGAAAGCCTGATTGATTGCCTCCTCGACATCCTATACATCTGCTTTCCACGCAGAGCAGAGGGAGAGGAGAGGAGCGTGGGCGCAGAGGAAGTAAGGTACACACACTGCCCTTATCATTCTCCTCCAGCACGAGAGAGGATCGTAATGACCAAATTGTAGGCGGGGCCCCAACTAAGCGCTGTCCAATCCAGGAGGTAGCCCAACTATATAACTGCAAAAGCACCACCCAATTCAAGGCAGGAGACTCACTGGCCCAGCTCAAACCAACCCGAAATTAACATGTAAGGGAACACGCTGCACAGAATGGGACAGGGTATCATGAACATGAGAAATGGCCTCTCCAGGTTTGCAGATGGAAAATAGGGAGGTCCAGGGCACTTATGTCCTCCAAGGAGTCGGGACACGGAGTCCTCGCTGCCAATCCCCTCCACCCACATCCTTGTTTTCCACCACCCCATGTTGAGCAAACTTCAGATTTCTTAAAGGAAGGAAATACCCAAAGGCATGAGTTTGCCGGAAGGTAAGGGTACATCCAGGCCTTGGCTGGAGGACAACACACATCCTCCTTACCTCCCTACCAAGATACCTGTGTGTCCTGCCCAGAGCAAGGGATGGGGCAACAGGAAAGCTCTAGAGCTGACTGAACATCCCTGCCACAGTGGCATCCAGCAGGCGGTTCGGGAGCGCCAGCTGGCTGCTGACCAACAGCTATAGGGTAATGCCCATAGCCAAAATGCCAGTATAGCCTGACCTGCAATTTAAGAACTAATCTCTTCTTGGAAAAATGCTAAAATACATTGTGTAAGTTTCTGAGCTATGGCCGGGATAAGTGCCATGAGCCCACCGCTAGGGCTCACACCATGATTTATTGAAAATCTGCATGCTTGGTTAATTCCCCATTTCCCCACTTCCTCACGTAATCAATTATAAAAGGCTAGCTTGGGAGAAAGAAATTGGGAGCTTGATCAGAGTCTTGACTTGCTCCCATTCTTCTGTCTCTTTTTCTCACTCGCGCACCCTCTCCCGGTTATCCACGTTGACTAGTCCCGCGGGTCGGGGCAGAGTAACTCACTCGGAAGTCTCCATACTCACCCTGAGTTTCCTACAGCCAAGCTGTCAGCAGGAGCGGGGGGAGGGCACTCCTTTTTGGCTGCAAAAAAACCACACTAGTTAAAAGCCCAACAGGAGGTGGAAAAGTTCACTCTGAGACCCAAAGAAAGAAAATCTACTTTGCCTACATAGTGCACTGGGCTCTCCCCAGCCTTCCCTTCCGGGGGGGGGGGGGGGGGGGGGGGGGGGGGGGAGGGGCGGCACCAGGGTCACTCAGACACAGCAGGGGTCAAAGATTCCAGCAGTGCTGAGAATGGAAGTCAGGACAAGCGCAGCAAGACATGGCTCTCACCCTTGAGCCCCCCACCAACCCCGAACTACTTCCAATCGTCCTTTCTCCATTCAGAAACAGGGTCCACGCTTCGAAATCTGACAAAGTTCTACATAACCTGCCTAAACTGTTCTCAAAGTTCTACATGACGTGCCAAACCATGAGCTGTTCTTGTTTTACAGCTGATTAAATTCTGTATTTTGCTTGATACTACAAGATGCCTTAAACTCAGGTGGGGGTGATTTTGGAAGGTTATTTGCCCCAGGTAAAAGCATAAGCTGATTCAGAACAGGACACAGCATCCCTCACGGCCCCGCAATCCATACACTGCACTCAGAAAGCTGTCCAACCATCCCCCACAGCGACAGCCTTCCAATCAAACCCTCAGGCATTGCTGACCCCTCTGCTTCCATTCACCGCACTCCAGACGAAGTCCTGTCTTTTTGCTAGGTCCAGCTTGAGCACTACTTAACTCAAGAACCCTGCCTCCATTCGAGCCAACTCCAAGCTCCCTGCCCATCTGTTCCTACCTTGCTGAACTGCCATCCTCTCCTGAGCTTAGTCACAGGTGAGCCCTCGTTCCAGTGGGGGGGGGGGGGGGGGGGGGTTCTAATGTCTGAAAATACCTCCTCCAGCTCAACAACTTCCCCCGTGTTTAAGAATCACAGCATGTTGGGCCCAGAGAAAATGCCACAAAAATGTTAACCACCAGAGTAGCCACGTAGGCGCCCTCACCTTCTGACTGCTCAAATTGCTCCAGCAGACTGGACAGGTCTGATGCCTCAATTCCTGGACAAGAAAACCAACATGGAATCAACAAAGTGACGAGTGACCGCAAGCCCCATCACCTCACTTCTCCCTTCACGCTCCGCTTTCCTACAGTACTCAGCAACACAACGCAAAAAGGAAGGCATCATCTGCCCGAGCGTCTGCCCCCCCCACGAACCTCCTCAGGGCTCTAAGGCAGGCCGGCCCCCCAGAGCTGGCTTAACCTTGCCTACGAAGGACAGTCCCCTCCCGTGCAGCTTCTATACCCACAGGTCCACGTGGCACTCACCGATCTCACTGATGAAAGCTTGCACGACATCCTCGGGGCCCTGGGCGCGCGGCTTAGGCAGGAAGGAGAGCTTCCTCAGCCGGGCCGGGTGGAGCGCGGGCAGCTTAGGAACAGTGCTCGGCTTAGGCGTGGCTGCAGAAGCCGCCTTGGCTACAGGAGAAGGTGGCTTCTCCCTGGGCCGGGTCTCCTGCGGCTCCGGCTTCAGTCTCTCAGACTCGGGCTCCTGGACGGCCCCACACGGTGGAGTCTTGCCCGGGGCGCTCTGGCCGGGGGAGGACACCTTGTGCTTCAGAGGAGGTGCAGGCACTGGCTTCCCCTCCACTCTGGCAGTCTCGACGGCTGCGGCTCCCTGCCCAGCGGAGGCTTGAAGGCCTTGGGGAGGCGCCATCGGCACAGGAAGTACACTTTCAGAAGGGCCAGCGGGGGCGCCACTGGACTCCACCTTGGGTGGGGGGACAGCCCTTCCAACGGAAGCCAGAGGCAATGGAGGTGGGGGCACAGCAGGCCAGAACGGAGGGGGCTGCAGTCCCGGGCCCCAGCCCAGGGGCCCGTAGGAACAGCTGGAACTGTAAGGTGGGACTGGGGCAGGGGGAGGTACCCAAGGCACGTTGCAAGTAGGGGGCACAGCATAAGCACCAGGAGTCCCAGACACTAGGGGTACCGTCGGCGGGGGAGGCAGGCAAGGGTAGCCAGAGGGGGCCACGGGGGGGTAACACGGCCAAGGCGGCACAGGAGCATAGTGAGGGTACGGATCAGGGGGCACCGGGAGACTCGGAGGCTGCAGGGGGGGCGGGGGGAGACTGGAGACCCCTTGCCCACTAGCAGGAAGGGGCAGCATGGCAGTCATGCCCAGTCCACCAGGAGGGAAAGGCGGCGCAGAGGGCATCGGGGGGAGCATGGACTGCACGGCAGGGGGAGGCAGAGGTGCGGCCGGCAGTGGCATCTCCTGGGCTGGCATCTGCTCAGGAGTCGTGGAGGACAGAGGCTTGCTCGCGGGTGGCTCTGGACTAGGAGAGGCAGGGCTGGGAGCCACAGGGACAGAGCACGCGCCTGGAGGAGAGACCTCAGGGCTTCTCTGCGCAGCCGTCTTCTTAGTCGGGGCTGTCGGGATGACAAGACAAGGGATGTCTGCCAGCCCCGTGGGGGTCTCCGGGAGGCTGGGCCACTTCCCAGCTGGGGGCTGCGAACTCCTCTCTTCTGCCTCTGCTTGACGCTGCTGCCTCCGTCGCCGGTACTCAGACAGGCTAAGGGGTCGGGGTTTGGCTTCCTGGGTGGGGGCACCGGCACCATTTTCCACCTTCAGAGGACCTGCGGCCTTGCCTTCAGGGACGGGAGCTTTCGAGAGATCTGAGACCTCCGACTCCAGAAAGAACGGAGAGGCTAAACTCGCCTGGGCAGATAGCGCCGCGCCACGACGGGGATCAGTGGGCCGAGACTTGGCCAGTACTGAGTCACCTGGAGGGGGGTCTGTGGGAACAGAGTCAACTGGCATCGGCATAGCCGGGACAGGGGCAACGGGTGGCATGTCATCTGCGATGGGAACAGCCACCGCAGGGCCCACCGCTGTGGAGTCAGTCGGAACTGGGTCAGAGGGGAGAGAATCAACCAGTTCCAAGTCAGCTGCAGCAAGGCCACCTGGGGCGGGGGGCAGCAGGTGCAGGGTCGGTGGGAACAACGCCACCTGCTGTGGGGTCAGCTTCAATGGAGCCAGGTGGCTCAGGGTTGGCTTGGGCAGAGTCCCCCAGTGAGAGATGAACCTGAACTGAGCTGCCTTGGACGGGGTCAACCAGGGAGGGACGGAGGTCTCGAGGACCCTCCCCAGCTGGACTAGCTTGTCTGGCAGGACTCTCCAAGCGGCCGGAACTTGGTTTCTCCAAGGCGGCTGCCCAGGCCCGAGCCCAGGCCCGGGGTTTCCCTCTGCCACAGGAGGCTCCTGCCTCTCTCTGGACTTCTTCTGGAGGCAGGGAAGTCATCTGTCCAGTCCCTCTACACTGCCCGCGAGAGGATGACCTCAGCCTCCTGGAATAGCCTTCTGCACTGGCTGCGGGCTGATCCTTGCTCTTCTTCCTCCTGCCCTTTCTGGTCTTCTGGGAACTCGATGCGGCATTGTCTGGTGCGTTCAGAGGCCCCTTGGGTGCCTCTGGGTCCATGCTGTCCTGGGGCGCCATCAAGCTGCTTAAGTCTAACTTTTCCCTCAGGTCCAAGGACAGACCCTCTTTCTCCAGGCTGAGGGCTTCCTTGGGCATGCTGGCCTCTGTCCCTGACTCCAGTGTGGGCATGAGCAGTTCCAAGGCCGGACCGGCCTCCAGGGCATCATGCAGGAGCCCCGGCTGGGGTTCAGAAGGGATCTGCCGCACCACAACTGGAATCTCCAGGTCACTGCCAGCTGTAGCCGCATGTCCCACAATCTCCAGCACCACACAATCCTCAGGCAGGGCCAGGCCCTCGGTCTGCTCCTGCAGCTCACCGTCCAGTGAAGTCAGGTGGGTGAGGGCGGGCAGGCAGTAGGGATGCATGGCTCGCACCAGTTCACTCAGGGAGGAGATGCTCTCATCCCCAGATGCCTGCCCGGATATCTCTGCTGTCGCTGCCATCTTCTCTTCCTCCTCAGGACAGGCTAGGTGCATGGGGAAGTCTGGAACGCTGCTCGCAGGCTTGTCAAGTTCCCCGGCAAGCAGCTGGTGGCTGAAGCGAGCCACCTCCTCCTCTTCTTCCCCATCACTGCGCTGCTGGGGAGGAGACTGGCCCCAGCGGGGTCTGGTCCTCGAGGGACGCCAACTAGGAAGTTTGGGGGATGATGTGTCCAAGAAGGAGGGTGGGGAGAAGTCCCAAGAGGGATCTGCGAGAGACATTTCAACCTGCCGGAAAGAGAACAGGAGTTAAAAGAGAACAAGGCCTATTCCGCATTACCCTCCCTCTTAAGAAGCCGCAGAGGTTAGGCTTACCCCACTCATTCTACTACTGCCTGTGCTGGCTGCCAGCGGGTCAACTGGGGTGATGAGGTCACGCTCTGGGGGTGTCCGAGAGATGGTGAGCAGCTTGTGCAACTAAGAAAAAGACTTACAATTAACATGGGCTCCCAAAGGCAGTGTGAACCCCTGCGGCCCCTCCAGGCCTCTCCCCCAGCCTCCACTCACAGAGGAGCCCTCTCGGGGTGACACAAGCAGGTCCGAGTCAGGAATGCTATCAAACGGAGACAGATTCTCAGAATCCGCATTGTCCAAGATCTCAGTGAGAGCCGTGAGCAGTGACACCTCATTCTGGTCCTCCAAAGACAACCTGCTCTGCTCCAGAAAGACAACAGAAGGTGGCACCAACATCCCTAAATGCCCTCCTGGACCACCAAGAAGAATCCATCTCTCAGGATCAGCTTAGTCATCTTGTCTGAGAGGAGAACTCCAGGAGGTGTGGCCTCCAATCCCTTGTACCTCCACCCAACACCCCCAAGGTCAACACAGACCTTTCAGAACTGACTCGGGGGACCTTCCAAGCAACATTGTAGGAGCCCTGTCATAACTGGCCAACCTAGCCAGCAGGGTCGGTGCTTGGGCAAGGTGATACAGTGTTGCTTGGGGGGCTCCACAATGTCCCAAGGATTTGAGTTTGGACCGTGCATCTTTGTCATTGTTTTTTGGCAGTACTGGGGATCAAACCCAGGGCCTTAAACATTCAAGGCAAGTGTGTTACCAGTAAGCTACTTACCCTGGCCCAGAATTGAGTTCTTTTTTTATATTTTCAATACACCACTCCTGGAAGCACTTACAAGATCAAGTTGACAGGGCCAGAGAAATAGTACAGTGGGTAGAGTTCTTGTTTGTACATGCCAACCTGGGTTTAATCTCTGGTACCCCACATGGTCCCCCAAGCCCCAGCAGGAGTGATCCATGAGCACAGAGATAAGTGTAAGCCCTGAGCACTTCCAGCAGTGGCCCAAAATAAAAAAAAAAAAAAGACAACGACCAAGTCAACACATAGGAACAGAGCAAACTCCTATTCTGTCTTCTGCTCAAAATCCATTTACTCAACTGTTGTAGGATATGGGACATATCAGATATTAAACTGATAATAACAGGTACTACATTTGACCTTTGCTATGAGGCCAAGAAACAGTAAGTCTTTATTTTATAGGGGCCCATCTTTACAGTGATCCATCCACTGTGGTGTTGGGAGCCATGAAGTGTCAGGGCTTAAACCCAGGGTCTTTAACCAGAGATCAAGCTCGACAGGCTGAGCATATGCTTTGCATGCAAGAGGGTGAGTCTATCCATCCTCTGCACAGCACCATTCCCTAAGCACTGCCAGGAGGAGCCGGCAAGAGGCACCCAATAAGGTCAGGAGTGATAGTACAGCAAGCAGGGTCCCTGCCTTGAACGCAGCCAACCCAAGTTCAACCCCCGGCATCCCATACGGCTCCTCAAGCACCACCAGGAGTAAATCCTGCGTGCAGAGCCAGGAATAATTCCCAAGTAATACTGAGTTTGGCCCAACCCCTCATCCCCCCAAAAAGGGGCACCCAGTCTGATTCAAAACAAAAATTAAAAAAAACCTGGCCCTTCACATCTTAGGTTTATAAGCTCTGCTACCTGAGGTATCTTCCTGGTCCCCAGGATTGAATGTTTATTTGCTTTACATACTCTATCCACGGGCTGGAGCGACAGCACAGTGGGTAGGGCGTTTGCCTTGCACATGGCTGACTCGGGTTCGATTCTTTCGTCCCTCTTGGAGAGCCTGGCAAGCTACCGAGAGTATCCAACCTGCACAGCAGAGCCTGGCAAGCTCCCCGTGGTGTATTCGATATGCCAAAAACAATAACAAGTCTCACAAAGGAGACGTTACTGGTGCCCGCTCAAGCAAATTGATAAACAACAGGAGGACAGTGCTACAGTGCTACTCTATCCACACTTAGAAAAGACATAGTGTTTAACAGATAAACTTGGCTAGGAGCCAGAGAGACAGTTCAAGGAAGTAAGATATTTGCCTTGCCCTCAGCTTCCTCCACTCAAATCCCTGGCACCATGTATGGTCCTCTGAGCTCAGGGTCATTTCTGAGCAGAGCCAGGAACAGCCCGTGAGCACCAGCAGGTGTGGTTCCCCCCCTTGCCCCTCCCCCAAAAATAACCACTTTGGTTAGGCTAGACTTGAGTTCAGATATTAAAACCCTAAGAACATGTAAATCAAGGTCACAGGCAGGGAGAAAGAAAGGCCCACCAGAGTATACTTACATAGAACATAATCTGACAGTCTACAGAGATAAAACAAGCAATTTCAAGGTCTCAAGGCACCCAGAAGCCTGGTTCCGGGGAATCCAGAGCTAGCAAGTCACAGCCACCCATGCAAAGCTACTTCTTAAAGACCCCCATGCCCAGTCCTTGCTTACCTCTCCAAGGCTCCCAAAATCTTCAATGAGGGAGATGAGTGACGCATCCATGTAACTCTGCATGGTCCCCAGCAGTGTCTCATCTTGTAGCAACAAGGCATCCATCTCCAGGTCCTTGTCCCTCAGAGTGGGGCCCAGTCGTGACAGACTGACAAAGCCAGAATCATCTCCTTCCTCTTGAAGCAGCACCTGTGGCAAAAGTCCCAAGAACAGATGAAGGCTCGTGTGTGGGCTGTGGGGCAGGCAGCTGACTGACGAGCCCCCGACACCAGGCGCACAGCCCCCTCACCAATGGGTCAGACTCTGTACAATCCAAACCATGAGCCAACTCCACAACCACAATGGCAGTGTTCAAGAATCTTAAGGGCTGGAGTGACAGTACAGCGATTAGGGCGCCTGCCTTATATGCGGCCAACCTGGATTCGACCCCCAGCATCCCATATGGTCCCCAAGCACTGCCAGGAGTAGTTCCTGAGTGCAGAAGCAGGAGTAACCCCTGAGCATCGCTGGGTGTGACCCAAAAAGGAAAAAAAAATCAAAGTTTGTTCTTGGGAGAGGGGAAAGGGAAAGAAGGACCTTCTTGGACTAGCTGGTTGGGTCCACAGTATATTAAACTGGTGGGGTAAGGAAACCATAAAAAAAGATCAAGCTGGGAGTTGGAGAGAGAGTACAAAGGGCTGGAGTACATGTAGAGAACATGTTTTACATGACAGAGTCCTAGATAGATTCCTGGCATCACACAGTCCCTAATCATGACTGTGCCTGTACCCAGAGACGAAGCCGTCTGATGCATGTCAGTGATAGCTACTTCACTCCGATCTCTCGCTGTTTAACTCACATCCCATCTTCTTCCGGATGACACCTCAGACTCCCCATACTCCTCTGCTCTCTCCTCGCACCTCTGGATCTCCAGATTTCAGTACCACTTGCTTTCCTGGCAGTCATGTCCTGGCTCATCCTCACAAAATTCCTGGGGGCTGGGGATGCAGCTTGGAGATAGAGCACTTGCTCTGCAATGTGTGAAGCCCTGGGGTTAACCCTGGCACAGCAAAATCATGAATAAAACTAGATCTCAAGTTCCTGTGGGGACACCAGGCAGTACAGGAGGTTAAAGCATGACAGGGTCCCTAAGCACAGCATAGGGTTCTCAGCTCAGCCAGAAGTAAGTCCTGAGCATGGCTGGGTGTGGCTGGCCCTGCTCCCTCCCACAAAAAAACAAAGTTCCTCTGGGGCACACGACCCTTTGTATTTTGTTAGCTTATATCCTTCTCCTTTTTGGAAGGGGTGAACTGCTTATACATCCTGCAGGGCTAAAGAGGCCACCAGACCCAGAGTCTGTAACAGAACTGACAGTCATACTAACCTCAGACTCTGCTACTTCAGGCTCTACAATGTAACACACAAGCTCTCAACTGTTGCTCCAAGGACAGAAGTCTCTTTCCCATGGTACCAGGGGAGAGCCGAAGAGAAAACTCCATTCTGCATATGGAGCAGCCCCACCCCACCACTCCCCAAAGAACTAGCAACCCTTTCACCTTGTCAGGCCGGAGCCGCCCGCCCAGGCCTGTCAGGAGTGTGGGCGTGGGCAGGGCCCTAAGTGGCTAGAACAGAGCTGACAAGACCAGCGGCCAGAGCCTCGGCCATCTACTCAACAAAACTCATGAAGCGAGGGCAAGATGAGGCTTCAACAGACAAGCCTTTCTGGAGCCAGGGGAAAGGCCATCTCCTCCAAAGGCGGAAAAGCAACAGGTGTGACTAGGAGTCCTGGTGCCCGGGGAGAGGAGAGGCGAGACAGAGACACTCGGGAGGTGAGGTCTGGAGATGAAGTGGAAGGTGGCAGGGCTGAGGAACGCGTTCCTCCCAGACCTTCACAATCCTGTAATTACGACCAGCATCTGAAGAGCGCCTGGCTCAGCAGATCCTGGGCGAAGAAGGGGCCTGCCCTGTGACCTGTCCTGCCACCTCTCTGACCCAGGCACTGGGCCAGAATCTCAGGGACAAGGCACAGCTCTCCAATCCCTCGCCCCAGCAGCATGGCCCCCAGAACTAAGATCACCGACAGACCCGGAGCAAGTTACAAGCTGCACTGAGGCTCTTCTGGATTCGACCCTGGCCAATTCCTGAGTCTCTTCCTCTATCCTCCCAAGAATATTACTGTACAGTGCTACTTCTATTAGTACTGGTCTGAAAATTCCTCCCTCTGGCTTACAGGGGTCCTGATCGCCCTCCTCCACCTCTTCTGTTGCAGCACCCTCTTCCACCACATTCTAACACATTCATATACAGGTCTCTCCCATTTTGGCCATAAAAAAAAAAAAAAGAAAAAGAAAGAAAGAAAGAAACACCACCACCAAGAAAAAAAAGTCTACCCCCTCCTATAAATGCTCCTCCATGCACAGTCTTCAGGTCCCTGCATAAAAACTAGATTTCCTATGGAGGAGTCTCCATCTATGGGGGGACACCTTTGGTCCACTCACCATCATTTGTCTAGCCCAATAATCCAAGACCCGGATGACAGGGGAACATGCTGGTTGGAGTCTCCTGAGCTTGAACACAGTAGCTCAATAAACAGCTGGCTGATGAGCTTCCACAGACCCACCTTTATGGGGATGGGGGACACACCTGCAGTCTCCATCAGATGACCATGGCACTTGGATTACAGGGAGGACCATGGATCCTTCCAACCTCTCCCATATAGTTCAAGTAGTGCCCTGTCCCACGGGACGGGAAGGGAAGGGAAGGGAAGGGAAGGGAAGGGAAGGGAAGGGAAGGGAAGGGAAGGGAAGGGGTGGTGGGCAGCTCCAAGTTCCGGCCCCAGAGGCCCCAGTAGCCCTTCTGGGGGTAGCGTCTGGATTCATCTGTTAAACCTGACATTGCCTGGCAACCTACTGTCCACCAACTGCCACCCACCCCAAAATGCTTTCAAAGACTCCGCTTCATTCTTTCAAAGAGACAGCAGCAGTTCAGATGAAATCTAGGCACCCCTCCACGCAGAGTGGGGGACAGACTGCAAATAAGGCAAGCTGAAGGCCCAGGGCTGGGGGGGGGGGGCGTGGGGAGGAGAAAAAAAGACAGCTGACTGGATAGAAGCCCCCAATGCAAGAGTTCTGCTAGGGTAGCACAGTTCTCAATGGCCTCCAACTTTTCCCAGCCCCTGGCCACAATGCCAGCGCGCCTTCCACAATGCCCCCCTTCCCGCCGGCATTGTCGGTCCCGGGCATCAGGCCTCGGCAGCCACCGCGGCTGGGAGGGTGGAGAGAAAGTGAAGGGCAAAATGCACGATTCCCTTCTCTTCCTGCAGCTTGTCCCGCGTGTCTGCGGGCGCGCTCCCTGCACCCGAGAATCGCCAATGAGGGAGGACTGCGGGCAACCCCAACGCCAGTGCGGGTGACTCACAAGCCGGTCAGACCGAAGCCGCCACCAGCTCACGCCGCGGCCCCGCCACCCCCACCCCGCCCACCCGCCCCCAACACACGCCGCCAGCCGCCGGGAAGACGCCCAGCACCTCTGCAAAGTCGTCCGACCATCCGCGGGCGGGAGACGCCGCGGGACCCCCAGCGCGAGAGGGGGGGGAAAAGTCCTCCAAGGTTCTGGGCAAAGTTGCGTGCCGCAGCTCCCAGCCCCCGCCTCCTCCGCACCTTCCCTCCCCGCCGGGGGCCCTCCGCGGGCCCGGCCGGCGATGGCGGGACCGGGGGAGACACACCCAGTTCCCGGCAGTGCGGCTCCGGCGCCCGTCCGAGCCGCCGGGCAGCCCAGAGCGGGAGAGCCACGTGGACAGGGCCTCCCCGCCCCCACGTGGACCCGCGGCCCGCTCCCCCCGCCGGGAGCCCAACCCACGTGGGAGCCGCCGGGCCGCCCGGAGGGGGAGGGGAAGCAGACAAGTTCTCCCGGGAAAAATCTCTCCCCCGGCCCCACGTGGCTCGGAGAGGGGGCCCCGCACGCGGGACGCGGGCCGCCCCCCACGCGGCATCCTCGAGATCCAGAGGCCGCCCCCCGCCCCCCCGCCCCGACTCCACGCCCCAGCCCCGGGGCCCCCCGCCGCGGGCCGTGTCTCCCACACCCGCGGCTGCCCCCCGAGCGTCCTCGAGGAACGGCCCTGAGGACCCCGCCTCCGTCCGCATCCCCGCAGCGAACGGTCCGGGGCTCCGCTCGAACCCGGCCCCGCGCCGCGCCGCCGGCCGGCATCGGCTCGCGAGCGCTTCCTCCCTCTCCCGGAGCGTCCACGTGTCACCGCCCGGCACACGCCGTTTCTGCCTGCCAGCTGCGGGCCGCCCGCCAGCCTCTCACCTGCTCTCCGCCGCTCCCCGCGCCAACGGTCCCATAGGGCGCTTGGCTCCGGCTCCCCCAACCGCTGCCGCGGACTCCGCCGCCGGGGTCGGGGCCGGGGCCCCCACTCGGAGGCGGCGCGACTCCGTCTCTCCGTGCCCGGCGCGCCGCCATCTTGGCCCCTGAACGCCCAGCGCAGCTCCGATCGCCGGCGCCGCCTCGCCCTGCCGATTGTGGGGCGGGAACTACAAGTCCCGAAAGACGCCGCCAGACTACGACTCCCAGAAGGCCCAGCGGCGCGACAAGTGCCCGGAAAGAGGCGCCTGGCTTCGCAAGGGCGTCTGGGAGTCGTAGTCGCTTTAGCGAGGAGGCCGGCGGCACGTATTCTAGTCGTTCGGTAATGCTTAGCTGTGTTGGGATCGGGAGTTCCCTGGCCCTGGGAGGCGCGGAGAGACCAGACAGACACAATTCCTGCAGGAGTAAAAACGGGGTTTATTTAGACCAGCATGCTGGGGCTCCGCAGCATACCCCAAAAATGGGCAGTGGCTGAGAGCCCCGAACTTCTTCAAAGGGGATCTTATATAGGCCTTCACTGGCCGTTACAGCAAAGCCCGCGCATTTCATAGCCAATAGATTTGTAACAACATATACTTTCTTAACCAATCCATTTAAAAGTACCTCACTCCTTAGCCTATAGATTCAAAGATCAGCATTTACGTACATCGATTGTCAGCACAAGCAAGGTTATAGCTGGAATCATTAAGCCTTAGGTAATCTCCCTTGACCATCCTCGTTTTGTGTTACCCAAGTCTGCAGGGTGCTTTAGTGAGACAATACATTCCAGGAAAGGGCAATTTCCCCCAACCACCAGCATCCTGAGTTAGCCTTTACCCAAATCTGCAGGGTGCTTTACTGAGACAATACATTTCAGGGACAGTAAATACACCTGAATCTTGTAGAAAGAAGTTATGCCCTGTTCACTTTGCAAGTCCCCTCTCCCCCAGGTGCAAAGCAGCCAAGCAGTTTTACAGAAAGCAATGTTGCAAGTTAGCTAAAGTACACAAAAATTTGATGCCCTAATATGGATTCTTTCATTCCCCACTTCTTTTCATGAGCATCTCTAATCCTAGAGATCGTGGGGGGGGTCGGGGCCTAATTCAAGGACCCGTGGTTAAGAGTAGCTTCCCTCAGTGGGTAGAGTCCGGTATTGTTGCCCCGAATTAGGAGGATCTTCAAGACTCAAACCAATTCTCCCAGGCTTCTCCGACGTCGTTCAAGGCCTTCCCGTAGCTTGGCTATAGAGTCTCTGACAACCTCAGTGTGGTCTGCGTAGAAACAGCATCCCTCCACCAGATCAGAGCAAAGCCCTCTGTTCTTGAGGAACAACAGGTCGAAGGTCGAGTCCTCTCAGGTTTTGGGAGACTATCTCGAACAGGGATGTGAGAGATTTCTCGATGAGGTCTTAAAAAGAGTTAAAGCAACAGAAACCAAAGCAACATAATGCCATACCCATCTCTATCATTAAAACAATGAAAAGGATTAACTCTACAAACAGGTTTGGTTGATAATATAACTTCCTGTGTTCAGATTTTTCTAATGGTCACAGAAACACCAAGCCATTCTCTGGCTTTCTCAGTACAGACTGGAAAAGCTTCTGCCCATATACTGAAGCTATCAATGAGAACCAACATATATTTATACCTTGAACATATGAACATTTGATCATTTGTATGAGGTCAAGCTGCCGATTCACCTCTAAGTTCCTTGATGCTGAACAGGTGTTAGGAGAGGAGGCTCAGGATTTCCACTAGGTTCATTAATGGCACAGAAAGCACAGTTCTGAATTACTTCTATCTTACTTGCTGTTCAGTTCCTCCCCATGGAAGATGGTTCTCACTAGTGTTAAAACATAACCCTTTAATAATATTCCATTGCATTGGTTCAGGAGTTGTTAATCCCATGATGCAACAGAAATTAAGAGCTGATAATATTCTTGTTCTCTCCAAATGACTGTTCACAGAAAATGAGATGCAATAAAGTATAGAAAGAAAATTCACAGTATTTTAGAACTAGATATTAATCTACTCTAATTTGACCAGTTTAGATGCCTTTCTCGACACTTTGGCCAATTCAGACCGGGGGAAAGCAATTCTGCACTTTGAGATGAGCTTCACCCTAGTAAAGCTCTGGCTTTCAATGCTCGAATCAGACTAGTGACAGCATGTATAATATTGAGTTCCCTTTACAGATTAGGCTGTTTTACCTACAGACAGTAAACTAAGTTTTATCTAAATTTCCCCAAAGGGGGTACCTTTTAGATCAAGATTAGAATACATTTATTCAATCACCTCTGTAGAATTAGAATCTGATTCTTACAAAAAGCAAGTTACAGAAACATGGTTTTCTCTCCACCTTCATTTTAAAACGTTGCAAGATAGTTTAACAAACCTGGCTTGTTCTTTTGCATAAACACAGTAAGATTAGAGAACTCTCCATTTGGGATACCCAATTATTTACTGAGAAGTCCTGGGGATCAGCTAAAGACAGGAGACACAACAATAGTGGCATTAATCTTCATTAATCTTATCTGGCACGTCAGAGCTACCCAGGCCTGGCCAGAAGATGTCCCGCGATGTCTCGAGCCCTTGGGTTGTGGCTTTGGTCCTCGTTTTCCACAGAGATGTCCTGGCAGAAAGGAATCCATCCCATCCCTTCTTCAGGGCTGGGAGAAATCCTGGTTTCCAGGTTTTTCCTTGACGCTGAGAGTAGGCCCAGACTGAGTTAGTCATTGCAGAGTCCTAGATTCCTCATTCTCCATAGCAGTGACGGTTTCCAGTCTTTTCTCGAGCCAGCCTGCCTCTAGGGTCGCTCTGAGGTTTGTAGGGTTCTTGAAACAGTACCTGTTAAATCCCTGCTCCTGTCATTTAGACAGATCCCCTGACTGTTTCCCTGGAAGAGGGCTTTGGGGTCCCATGGCTGGTTTTTCCTGTCTGCATGAGGGGTAGACCCTATTACAGAGAGGAAAGACTTATCTGGATTTATGCAAACCAACATAGTGCCATGAAACATCAAAAAACATACTGAAGGTACAAAAGAAGAGAAAAGCAAGTATTTCACTTTACTCACAGAGATGTAATACACCTGTTTGCTGTGGGTCCTAGTCAGAGAAGCTAAAATCTGTAGAGATAAAGCATACCGTTTAACGTGTTTTTAATCCCATGTCAAAACCCTTGATTTCTGCAACTTTTGAAAAATTCAATGATCTTAAGAGCACTGTAACAGGAGTCCAGATAATCCATCAATCATCTTTACCATAGATCTTACCACAAAGGTGCTAGAAGAATTCTGCATGTGATTTAAAGCGTTTCTTATAACAGTTTGACCAGTTCCTTTTCTTTAGAACAACCTCAAACCTTCTACACATTCCTTTACACACATTCTGTAACTTTCATTCATTTAAAAATCAATTTCACTTTAACAGAATTCCTTTCCTTTCTTCCCACTGACGATATCTCCATCCATTATCTTTCTGACTTATGGCATACATCTATAGTAGTACAATGTACAATGTGATCTCCCAAATTTAGACACAAGTTACCAACCATCTCACTTAACATGACAAAACTGTACTCTGCAGTACTATTTCAAAAGCATTAGATCAGTTCCATAGATATTCAAAATGCTTAAAAATGCTCACAATTAAAGCTTTTACAAGGTATATCCACTGGGCAAAAGATCACTTTACATTAGAAACTAACCAGGAGACATCTTAAAATTCTGATTTAGAGGAAAACACAAATACAAAAAGATTAAAACACTCATATATTACCATGAAACAGAAAGCATCTCAGGTCAGGGCTAGGTTGATACCTGGAGACAAACCTTGGCATAAAATAAAATTATCAAAATAATAGCATGCACTTTCAAGCACTAGACAAGCAATGCTATGGCTTCAAATTGTCAGGCTGACATCTGAGACTAATTCAATACAACTTATTACTAAGTAGCCCTAGAAATTTTAGTTACCAAGAGTCTCAGAGATCAGATAGAGCACTGGTAGGACAAACTTTGTAACCAATTTTATAACTCTAGAAACTCATGATTAAACTAAACCATTACTTTTAAACCAGTTTTAATGTGTCATAGTTATTTTAACTCTTTCTAGGTCAAATATTCTAATCCAATGCAGATACAAATATGTACATTAACATAACAGCATAAGACCTATAAACAATCAATTTTTATAAAACATGATAAAACCTTCTTTGGCTTAATTTCAATAGTTCTTGTACCTTAATTATTTAAAATCATGAGCTTTCTACACCAGATACTTTTTAACAATTCCACAGAAATACAAACATGCTTTCAGACACAGAAAAAGCCCTTTGGATTTTTTTTAACCAAACTTTGATATCAGCATAAGAAAATATTTGAATTGTTGTGTGAGCACAAAAAGGATGGCAACAATCTATCTTTCCCACCGCCAGCGTTCTGTAGTTTCCCCCACTCCAGGGAGGTAGATGGAGATGGGCAGGAAAAGGAAGGAAACCTTATGGCCAGGCTGCTTGATCTTAGTTGCAGTTTATTCCAATCCTCTCTCCACTCTCGTACCAAAGACTAGCCTGCCTAGAGCTGGGAATCTGCAACCCAAAGATCAGGCCTGGCTAGCACCTGAGATCTCCGTATCTAAGACCTGCTAGGTTCTGTGAGAAAAAGGGAAACTGCCTCTTACAAATTTTTCATAAAAGTTAGCTGAGGCTTGTAAGACAAGTTCTTGCTTTCTCTGAACTCTTATTTCACTTTAGTTTCAGGCTCTAGTTCCATAGCTCTTCTAGACAGTACAAGATTCTTAAGTTCAAAAAGGATTTCAACTGTTAATAATATAATCAATGTTCTTCTAACAAGAAATTTAGATTGAGAATTCTGCTTTCTCTGTAGGCTCAACCTTCTGATAAGGATTAACCCTTGTCTAACAGGTTCCTAAAACAACTGCATTTCTTAAATCACTGGGTTGCATGTCACTAACTTCTCTAAAATTTCTACTTCTGATTTCAGCCTGGTTCCAACACTCAAGTGTTCCACACAGACACACAGACAGACAGACAGTCAGACACAGACAGACGGACACAGACAGACAGACAGTGAACTGACGAAAACACCACACGTACATGTGCACATATCTGTAGTTGATCGATCAATCTGACCCTTCAAAAAAATGGCAGGGAGAAACTGATGGACTGAGAAAGGAAGGGACAGCTCCCAGGGCGGCTGATTGGGAACTCTGCTCCTCATTTCCCAGCCTAACTAGTCAGTCTCCCACTTGTTAAAAATGGGTCAAGAAAGCGCTTTTGTTGATATAAGCCGGCAAAATAAACTATGACAAAGATGTTACCATATTTTCGCCAAGGCTAATTCTGAGGCAGGGAACTAGTACCTTCCTATCAGACATGGGGATAGGCTTCTTTGTTTCTGATGTCAAACAGTTAATCATAAGATCTCGCATTTTCCTGCCTCCTCTGCTTTGATACTCTCCTATTTCTTTTGTTACCTGCAAAGATCTGACTGCAAAATGATCTGGTAATGCAAACTGCCATTCACTGGCTATCTTTCCCCAATATACTCAGGCCACATGGTGTTACAGAGGTCAATAAGATCTCCTTATCTAAAACTACCTAGTTAGAAGCTCCTCAGATGATTTCCTAATTGCAAGCAAGAATCTATGAAAAGGGATGGTTCCTTGGCAAAACTTTTCTCCAGGTCTATCACTTTTGCCTCTCCTAAGGGGACTCCAACCTCCCTTAAATTGGCCTTTATTCAGAGGCTCATCTCCACCTGGGTGGGCCTGGCTTTGGGCAGACCCACAGCTGTGTGCCTGAGCCAAACTTAGTGCTGTGGTCTTAAAAACTCTGCTCCTTAAAAAAAAACAGTTCTGCCTTCTCTCAGCTTGCTACATCTTCCCTGCTTTTGCTGGCTTGCTGCTTTTCTTAGGCTTCTTACCTGCCTTTTACCCCTTTTTTTTTCTTTCTGCCTTACATCTGGACTGCCTTCATTAGCATTTGAATTGACCTCTAGCTGAGACTGGGTGGGGAAAAGGATTTTCTGCCTGTAAATTGATCTGCCTTAGTTTCCCAGAATCTTCTCACTAGTGGGCTTTCCTCCCATCCCCCCAATAGTGGATGGTGACGCAAGACAGACAAAGGAGGGGTGCCTCTTTGCAGAGACTATTCAGATGCTTGCCTGGAGGAGAACTTCACAGCAGATCTTCCACAGATTACCTCCTTTATCTGAGCCACAAGGTTTGGAGAGAAGGAACCTCGTGGGGGCCAATCCACACTGAAGGAAGGTCATTCTGATGAACAATAAGTGTCAAATTTACCTTTCTTGATCATCAAGCCCAGATCCTGAGCTTTCCTGTGGATCTCAGAGAAGTGATCAATTCTGACCCGTATTAAACAATCTTAATAAACAGAATTAGGAGAAAGATAATAAATACACACACTATGGATACACGCACAGATCACACTTAGGCACTCGCTCGGACCGGTCCACTCTTTCACACGGGTGTGCACCACACTCACCAGTCACCCTGGGACTCCCAAATATGCCCAAAGGGCATGCACATGATTTTTCACCTCCAGAGGGTTTAGTTCTTCCAAGTGAAGAGATCAGAAGTAGGGAAAGGCCAGTGCTGGCCCGGGAGTGGCAATAGAGAGTTCGGGGTTCAGGGGCAGAGGAGGAGCAGAGTAAGTGGGGGCCCCTTCTCCCCCCCGGCCTGGCACTCCTGCCTAAGGCTCCTGGTCCGGGTACCCCCGGGGAGCAGGCTGGTAAATGACTCCCTTGACCTGGAAGATAAGCGGCGAGTGGAACGATCCCTCGGGGGGGGCCAACCAATCTGGAACATCGGCCATCCTGCAGAGCAAAAGGTCTGCCATTTAGGCTTTTTAACAATCAGAAAAGGATTCTGAGCACGAGAGCAGACCTCTGACCAGTGGGAGAGAGTGAGTGAGAGGAGTGGACGGAGATTGTCCCATGGTTCCAAAGACGGTGTCTCGGTAGAGAAAAAGGACGAGCTTGATCCAACCTACAAAAAAAGAATGACGCAAGCGCAAGGCCTTTTGGAGAGGAAAGAAGAATAGAGAAGTAATAGAGCGGCCGATGATTCCTGACACACCAGATGTAGCCTCTCCGAGGCTACCACAAAAGAGGCCTCCAGGCGTCCCTGGCCCTCATCCACCTCCGGGGCGTCCCCCAGGGCTGCGGCCCGTGTCTATTCCCGACACGTCTGTCAGACACAAGGCTCGCACACACAACAGTGTGCTGCACACCACTGTCACTGTGCTTGCACACCACTGTGCTTGTGTCACCGATCGGTAACTACAGTAAAACGGTACCGGAGAAACAAAGAGAGAGAAAAAGGCGCCTTAACTTACCCCGCGGCTCAATCCTGCGTCCCTGGGGCAGGGTCCTCGGTGATCTCGGTGGGACCTCCAAATGTTGGGATCGGGAGTTCCCTGGCCCTGGGAGGCGCGGAGAGACCAGACAGACACAATTCCTGCAGGAGTAAAAACGGGGTTTATTTAGACCAGCATGCTGGGGCTCCGCAGCATACCCCAAAAATGGGCAGTGGCTGAGAGCCCCGAACTTCTTCAAAGGGGATCTTATATAGGCCTTCACTGGCCGTTACAGCAAAGCCCGCGCATTTCATAGCCAATAGATTTGTAACAACATATACTTTCTTAACCAATCCATTTAAAAGTACCTCACTCCTTAGCCTATAGATTCAAAGATCAGCATTTACGTACATCGATTGTCAGCACAAGCAAGGTTATAGCTGGAATCATTAAGCCTTAGGTAATCTCCCTTGACCATCCTCGTTTTGTGTTACCCAAGTCTGCAGGGTGCTTTAGTGAGACAATACATTCCAGGAAAGGGCAATTTCCCCCAACCACCAGCATCCTGAGTTAGCCTTTACCCAAATCTGCAGGGTGCTTTACTGAGACAATACATTTCAGGGACAGTAAATACACCTGAATCTTGTAGAAAGAAGTTATGCCCTGTTCACTTTGCAAGTCCCCTCTCCCCCAGGTGCAAAGCAGCCAAGCAGTTTTACAGAAAGCAATGTTGCAAGTTAGCTAAAGTACACAAAAATTTGATGCCCTAATATGGATTCTTTCAGCTGTTTGCCGAGCGCACGCACCTACTTAACTCGGGGCTCCAGGAAACAAGAAAAGATTCGACATTTTTCAGAACTTATTATTTTCGACCCGTGTCGAACTGTCCGAACGACCTCTTTGTCTGGCGTTCTACCTGCTATACATTTCCTTTCACCTTAGTCCAAGGGGATCTAAGGTTGGAAACAGCACCATCTAGTGGAAACCCAGTCTCCCAAGAGCTAACCCTTACCTAATCTTACACTGCGGCATTAAATTTAACCTTAACCCTGCCTCTCAGAACTTCAGAAATCCATTTTAGGGGTCTGAGCGATGGTACAGCGTGTAGGACGCTTGCCTTGCACGCGGCCGACCGGAGTTAGACCTCGGCATCCTATACGGTCCCCCAGGCCTCCAGGAGTGAGGGATCCCCCAGTGCAGAACCCGGGGTAAATCCTAAACACTCAGATTCCCGGGTCCATCCTTGCTGGTGGATGACTCCTGGCAGTGTTCAGGTGACCAGGCAGTGGTAGGATCCAATCCAGGCTTCTGACATCATGCACACTAGTCCTTTGAGCTATCTTTCCTGTACTCGTTACCGTTTTTCTTAGGGGAACACCCTGTGGTGTTCAGGAACTATACTCTTGGCTCAGTACTGAGGGGATATGGGGGTATCTCCCAGAGGTGAAATAGGAGGGTTGAATCAGATCCTCTCCAGCCTTTTGAGGCATCTCTCCAGCTTCATCTTACCTTATCATGTTATTCTCTGCTACTCCAGATAACTTGCAGCCCCTTATAAGGCAACAGATTTTGGAACCTGATGTGGTTCAGTGGTGGAAGCACTGGGTTCAATCCCTAGGGCATCACGAGAACAGACCCAAAAAAAATTGTTTTGATTTTGATTTTTCAGTCACACCCAGAGTTGCTCAGGGGCGACTCCTGGCTCAGTGCTGGATCTCCCCTCTCTGTTCCTGCACGGTTTCAAAGCATGCAAGGCTGCCTGCTGAGCTATCACCTTACCCTGGCTTGTTCTCTTTTTGCCTAGAAAACTCAAGTCTCAATAAGCTAGGAGAGGGGTCACAGAGATAGTATAGGAATTAAAACATCTGTGCATGGTCAACTCTGGCTCAGTCCCCCAAGCCCTCCAGGAGTGATCCCTAAACATAAAGCCAGGAGTGAGCCCTGAACCAGCCAGGTATGGCCCAAAAACCAAAAGGAAGGAAGGAAGGAAGGAAGGAAGGAAGGAAGGAAGGAAGGAAGGAAGGAGGGAGGGAGGGAGGGAGGGAGGGAGGGAGAGAGGAAATATTGTCAACTCAGTTGTGCATCAGGTTCCCACAACATCCCCACCTACCTTCCAGCCCTGCTACCACATGACTCACCAAGTTCATATCAGGGGAATCCACCCACAGTGTGAGTTATTTGAATAAAGATCCTTAAGAAGGCAACAAAAATTAAGATGGTTGAACCCCATCAAACTGGTGTCACACGAGGAGTACCTGACCAGCCAGAAGGCAGGAAAAGAGGTGCCCTGGCAAGCAACCCCACCCGCTCCTTGATGGGGACATTGGCCTGCAGACTGTGTCATTGAATGAAGCCACCAGGGAGTCTGTGGCAGCCTGAGACCTTGAATATGACTCCTTTTGGTTATTTACTTGGGAAGGCACACGCAACAGTGTTTACTGCTCAGAAGTGACCTCTGGCCATGCAGGAGCACATGCTCTTCTGGGATCTGGGGTTGGCTACAGACAAGGAATTTCCTACCATATCTCCAGCCCCTTAGTTTTTTGTTTTTGTTTTGGGGTGGCACCTCGCTGCACTCTGGATTTATTCCTGCCCCTGTGTTTAGGATCACTCCTGGCTGACAGCTCACAGTTACACACAAGAAATTCCCCTACCCAACCCCCCCAACACCCCACCCCTCACCCTCCCACCCCCATTGTACTATCTCTATAGTTCCTCTTCAATTTTTTTGTTTTGTTTTGTTTCATGGCCCACACCTAGGGGTGCTCAGGGTTTAATCAGATCTCTGTCATCAGAGACCACTTGTGATGAGGGGATACATATATAGTGTAGGGGATTGTTTTTATTTTTTGGTTTGGTTTGGTCTTTTGGGCCACACCTGGAGATACTCAGACGTTACTCCTGGCTCTGCACTCAGGACTTACTCCTGGCGGTGCTCAGGAGACCATATGGAATGCCAGGGACTGAACCTGGGTAGGCCGGTTCAAGGCAAATGCCCTACCCTACCTGCTATAGAATGGCTCTGGCCCCTGTGGTGCAGGGATTGAACCCAGATCAGCTATAGGCAAGACAGTATTTAAGTACCTTTTTTTTTTTTTTTTTTGGTGGAAGGAAGAGAGTTGGACTTAGAGGTGCTCAGGATCACTTCTGGTGATGCTCAAGGGACCATATTTGATGCTGGAGATCAATCCAGGGTTAATCACATGCAAAGTAAGTTAGCCTTAAGCCCTTTACTATCTCTCAAGCCCTTCTAAGTATGGAGGTGCATGGAAGCAACTCAACAAGCTGATGAACTAGCCCTGGGTTCTCCATGGCCACCAGACATGGGCGTCATGCTTACTAATTTTTGGGTAGGTGCATTTTGTTGTAGTTTTTGTTCTTGGGCCACACTCAGCAATGCTCAGGGGTTACTCCTGGCTCTGCACTCAGGAATCACTGCTGGTGGTGCTCAGGGGTAAAATGTGGGATGCAGGGGATTGAACCCTGGTCATTTCTGTGAAGGCAAAGACCCTACACACTGTCCTATCACTCTAGTCCCTTGGCAGGTGATTTAAAAAATTATATATATAGGGGCTGGAGAGATAGCACAGCGGGTAGGGCGCTTGCCTTGCACGTGGCCGGACCAGGTTCGATTCCCAGCATCTCATATGGTCCCCTGAGCACCGCCAGGAGTGACTCCTGAGTGCAGAGCCAGGAGTAAGCCCTGTGCATCGCCGGGTGTGACCCAAAAAGCAAAAAATAAATAAATAAATAAAATTAAAAATTATATCTATATAATTATTATTAAAGCACCATGATTTACAAGTTACTCATAGTTGAGTTCTAAATGTATAGTGTTCTAGCACCAATCCTACCATCATTGTCAGTTTCCCTCCACCAGTATTCCCTGCTTCCACCCCCCTCATCCTCTCCAGTCTGTGGGGTGCCTCATTTAAGGGCCCTGACCTGACTCCATGCTCACCAGATTCATCTGATTCCAACTGACCTGTCATCTTATTTACAATGAGGAGAAAGTGTGTAACGCAAATGAGACAAAATTATCAAATTGCATGAGATATATTCCTCACTATAAATGAACCAACCAGAATTCTGGTTCATTTAGTGAATGCCCATTATGTGCGAGGCATTGATTAAGGCACTGGAGATAAAGCTATGACAAATCCAACAAACAACAAAAACAACAACAAAATGCCCTCCATAACAGCTCACATTTTAGTGGGGTGAAAAATCTCTCCATTAGGACATATCTTTGACCTCAATTTTGACTCCATTAGGAGTCAAAATTATTTCAGAGAGGGCTGAGAAGATAGTTCAAAAGATTGAGTAAGGGCTGGAGTGATAGCACAGCGGGTAGGGCATTTGCCTTACACACCGCCAACCCAGGTTCAATTCCCAGCATCCCATATGGTCCCCGGAGTGCTGAACCAGGAGTAAGCCCTGTGCATCTCGGGTGTGACCCCCCCCCTAAAAAAAAAGGTTGAGTAAGTGCTCTGCATGCAGGAGGCTTGAGTTCAATCCCTGGCATTCCACAGTTCCCTGAGCACTGCCAGCAATGACTCATCAACACTGAGCAGATAATGGACCAGGAATACCGTGTGTGTCCCAAAAACCCAAACCAAGAAAAAATAACAGTTTCAGAAAGCCTTTAGGCTATCGGAAAAGTAACATGTGTGGGGGAGAGGGGAATGAGGGGTCAAGAATGGAGCAGTCTTGGGTGTTTGAAGTCCTGGCTACCTTCTATCTTCTATGACCACAAAATAAACAAGTAAGTGGAATGGAGAGTGGAATAAGCTAGAAGGAAACAATGTTACACTGTGTGTGATCGGTTCAGGTCTCTAAGGCAGGAATAACTGAGACCTGAATCACCAGGAAGACCTAAGCAGCACAGAGTGTGCAGGGGACGGAAGCCAGAATACAACAGGTATGGCACTTGTCTTGCACCCAGCTGACCAGAGTTCTATCCCCAGCACCCCATATGGTCCCCTGAACATGCCAGAGGTGATTTCTGAGCCAGGACAGAAATAAACCTTGAGCTCAGCCAGGTGTACCCTCCCCACCCCCCACCCCCAAAATAGTTTTCTAAAGGACCAAATAATAAAAGGGTTTAGTGCTAGCCTTGCATGCAGCCTACCCCGGTTCAAATCCATGTCACTCCTGAGTACAGAGCCAGGAATACTCGCTGAGCATCTAAGCATCACAAGGGTATGGCCCTCAAACCAGAAGCATAGCACAAGAGAGATTGTTAAGGTGCTTGCCTAGCACATCGCTTCACGTGTTCCCCCAACACTACCCTGAGCAAAGAACCAGGAACAGTCCCTGAGCACTGTTGTGTATAATCCCAAACCAAAAACAACTCCCCCACCCACATCCCAATAAAATGAGCTTTCTAGGCTCTGAGAGACAGTTCAATAGACTGAGTGTTTATACACAGCAGAGGCAGGGGTTCTATCCCTGGCACCTCATGATCCCTCGTAGTGAGCCAAGTATGATCCAAAAAAAAAAAAAAATGAAAAACAAACTAATGCATATGTGGATTTCTAAATTGCTTCTCTAGAGATAGGATTTCCTCCCTCTGAGGAGGAGCCTTCTACACTTTTATCAGATTTCCTGGAAGTTTCTTAGAAACAGAAACTGCTCTAGCAAGGAAAGGTGATGGTAAACAATGATGAGAAGGGTGAATAAATCAGAAGGGAGGGAATTGTGTATTGGGATAGTGGAAGAGATATGGAAGAGATATGTTATCAGGAGTTGTTTTTTTTTTTCTTTTAAATCCAGGGCCTCACACATGCAAAGCACATTCCCAGTCCCCCCTTTCAGATTACTTATATTTATTCAACAAATGTTATAGGACACATATTATGTTCTAGACACCAGCCTAGGACATGTACCACTGGACCAAGCTGGAGTGCAGGTTCTGCATGCAGTAGGACTGGGTTCCTTGCATGGCATTGCGTGGTTCCTCAGCACCGTAGGGAGCAGACCCTGAGCACTGCTAGGAACAGCTCAGACTATTGTCAGGTGATGTCCCCAAACAAACAGGGCCAGACAGAAAGGATATGGTTTAAGACAGTTGTCCTAAAGGTAGCCAGTCCCAGTTAGCATCCTGCACAGCCTATGATAGATTCCCCTGAGCACTCACTGCCAGCAATGACCCCTGAACATTGCTGGCAGGAGTAACTCCTGAGCACTGCTGAATATCACCCTGGTCTTAAACCACAAACAAAATAATTATTATATTGGATTTGGAGAGAGAGTACAGCAGGTTGGGCACCAAGTGCTTTATATGCAGCTGAACCAGGCTCAATCCCTGGCACCCTATATGCATAGCCCTCCAAGCCATGGCAGGAGTGATCGCTGAGCACAGAGTCATTAATAAACCTTGAGCACCCCTGTATGTGGCCTGAACTGCCCATCCCACAATGTTGCAGATATTGGAAGATGTGGTTCAGTGGTAAAATGTATGTTGCATAATATCTAGGTTTGATTTTTGGTACAAGAAGAAAGTATGAGAGGGTCACGGAGGTTTTTTCCTTTGTGTGTGTTTTAATTTTTATTTATTTATTCATTTCCTTTTTGGATCATCCCCAGCCCATGTTCAAGGATTACTCCTGGCTTTGTGCTCAGGAATTACTCTTGGCAGTGCTTGGGGGACTATGTGGGATGCCGGAATCGAACCCAGGTCATCTGCATGCAAGGCAAATGCCCTACCCGCTGTATTATCGCTCCTGCTCTTGCGTGTTTTTAAACATTTATTGTGAGAGACTAACAAGTGGTGCTTGGGGGTTCAGAAGGGCCACTCCTGATGATACTTGGCCAACCAGGTCAGTGGTTAATGTGAGAACCTGAGGATGCTGAGCTGCTTGGGCCCTTCAGTGCTGGAGACAACCAGGGTCATCCTAGTGGTGCAGGTAGCCATTAGGGCTATCCCCAACAATGTTCTGGGAATGTCAGGGATTGAATCAGGGTAAGCTGCAGCAAGGAATAGGCCTTAACTCTTAGATTGTCTTTCTGGTCCTGATTTTCATTTTGTTTTTGTTTTGGGGTCACGCTTGACTATGCTCAGGGCTTACTCCTCGCAGTGCTGAAAGGACATTTAGGGTGCCAGGCACTGAACACCATTCAGATGCATGTAAAGCAAACACCTTATCTGCTGTACTCTTTGACCCATTTTTTTTATTAAAAATTTTTTTAATTGGGGGCCACACCTGGCGATGCTTTGGAGTTACTTCAGGCTCTGCACTCAGAAATTACTTTTGGCTGTGCTCCAGGACTATATAGAATGCTGGGGATTGAACACAGATCTGTTGAGTGCAAGGCAAATGCCCTACCAGCTATACCATCACTCTGGCCTCCATCATTATTTTAATTATTTATTTGCTTTTTGGGTCACACCTGGTGATGCACAGGGATTACTCCTGACTCATGTACTCAGGAATAACTGCTGGCGGTGCTGGGGGGACCATATGGGATGCTGGGAATCGAACCCAGGTCAACTGCATGCAAGGCAAACACCCTACCTGCTTTGCTATTGCTCCAGCCCCTCCACCATTTTAAAAAATTATCTTATGGGTGGGGAGTCCTGAGGGTGCCAGGGATCAAATTCTGGTCAGCTGTGTACGAGGCAAGTTCTTTACTTGCTATACTATCTCTCTGCCCCAAATGCTATTTGTTGCTTGTTTTTGTTTGTTCATTTGTTTTTGACCACATCCAGCGGTGCTCAGGCCTTACTCCACGCTGTGCTCTCAGGGATCATAACCTGATAAGGCTTGAGGGGCCATCTGTGATGCTGGGGATCCAACCCAGGTGGTGCGCCTGCAGGGTAAGAGCCTTATCTACTGTAATATTTCTGCAACCCCCAAATGCTATTTTAAATTCTTTCTGGCCTCCACCTTCCATACATGTGAATCTAGGAGCCGGGAACTTCAAATTCAGGAGAAAATGTCCCCAAGAGGAAGAGGGTGAGTTTAAGTTTTTTGTCCATTCAGGGGATGGTCATCATGGAATCTAGCCAAGCTAGTTGTCTGGAATGAGTGGCCTCAGGGATTAGTTGTTCACCAAATTGGGGGAAGGTAGGTTTAAGAACAGTGGAGACTGAAAGGGGTCAGGATGGATCGATACATCTTCCATATCCCCAAATCCCTCAGTCAACCCAGACTCCTCCTGATACTCTTTGAGAGTTTATTTCAACAACCTTGGAAGAACTAGTCCAGAGAGACAGTACAGCAGGTAGGGTGCTTGTCTTGCACATGGCCAACCAGGGTTCCATCCCTGGCATTCCATATGGTCTCCTGAGCACAGCCAGGGGATTCCTGAGCGCAGAGCCAGGAGGAATCCCTAAAGCATGACCAAATGTGCCCCCCCCAAACAAACAAACAAACAAAATAACCTTGAGATAACCTCAAAGAAAGCAAGAAGGAGCTCATAAATATTCAGTACTGACTTCATGGTGGGCACCGGGCTAAGTAACCTACCATTTGTTTTCTGGTTTTATTCTCATCACATGCAGATACCAGATACAGATGGGTTAGGCTAAGCTTAGAGCAGGGATGTCAGTGGTCTCAATCATTCAACTTATGATAGAGCTGGAGTGCAAACCCAGGTAATCCAAAATTCCAGACTTAGTGTTCCGTGGCTTCGGGTTGCTTTTTTTCCCTTCTGGTCCTACACAACTGCCTGGAGATTTGTGAGGTGAAAGAGAACAGTAGGGGTGGGGATGTGCTGCTAAGAAAATACTGGGGAAATGTAGACAACTTTGGTCCTGGCTCCTGTCCTATGCAGCCCTCTGCCCCAGTCCTGGAGGTGGTGGGCAGCCTCTGCAATGCAGAGGCTAATGCCTGAGTGTGCTGCTGTGCTCTGGGCTCCCCTCCCCCCTCCCCCAAGCACAGGGAGGGAGTCCTCAATTCTCTGAGGGTCCCTTTGCAACTCTGACCCTTCACCCTTATGATTCTGTGCTGCTTCGGGCAGAGTTAAGGTAGAGAAAAGGGGTCCTGCAAACACTTAAGCCTTCCCCCCAGCCAGCCGAGCCAGCTGTGCTGATGCCGCCCCAGAGAGGCAAAGTTCTAAACCACCCCCCACCCGCAAATCGCAGAAAGGAGGCCCCTCAACTGGACTTCTAAAGGAGAGTGGACCGGTTGCCTTCCGGAAGGGACACCAGCCCTGACTCCCAGACGTTACTTGTGGAGCCCACCCTGAAGTTTAAGAAAGAGACGCTAGCAGCTAAGGACCCCCCAGAAGGGAGGGGGCCAACTCTTTTCCAGACAGTCCCCTCCTCTCCCTCCTCCCAGCTAATAGGTATTTCCTGTTTATGAGACAGCTAAGGCTGGGCTTTGCGGGAGGGGGTGGAGATGAAGACCCCACCTCGCCTCCGAGGCCTGGGTTGGGGAGCCCTTGAGGGAGTAGCTGAAGGTGGGGAGGTTCCTCCTTGGGGAAGGAGTAAATTGACCATCCAGCTCACACACACCCCTTCTTCTCCAACCCCCTCCCCGCCCCCGCCGACCTCCCACCCCCGGCCCAACGGGTAGGGGCACTGGAGCGGTCGGCTTCCTGTTCTCCCCAGTCTCCAAGGAAAGCAGCTTCCCGGCGGGTGGGGGGTGGCGGGGAAACTGGCTGGAGAAGGGGGGAAGGGAACTGTGTCTTGACTGATGAGTCAGAGCCCGCGAGGGGAAGGATGGCCTGCGGACCCCTCCCCAGTGCAACCTGGCGGTCCCCGTCGCCGCCCTCCTCCCCACCCGCAAATCGCAGATCCCAGCCCCTTAGGCGGGGGAGGGCGGGGACCCCACTTAATTAACCCTTTTAGCTCTAGTCCCACTGGTTTAGCAAGCACGGGGAGGAGTGGGTGATGTCGGGTGGGGGTGAGCAGCGAGGTGGCGAGCCAGACGAGGCCGGCGCGGTTTCTCCCACCCACCCAAGTCGGGATGCGGGCGCCTAACACGGGGCCTCCGGAATAAGCCTGGGGGTCTCGGCAGAGAGGGGAGGGGAGGGGGGCGGGGGGAGCCGGCCGATCCTTTCTCTCCGGGAGCGCGGCCGGGGGTGGAGAGCTACACCTCGCCGCCCGCACTGGCTCCGCCTCCCCCATCGGGGCTCCCGCTCCGGCTGCTCGCCGCTTCCCGCTCCGCGGCACCCGGAGGACGGCCACCGAGCCCTCCCCGCGCCCGCCCTCCCCGGGGTCTCGGGCTCCTTCCCCTTTTTTTGAGAGCTGCGTCACAGGCACGCCGCGCCCCGGCGGCCGCCGCACGCACGTCTCGGGCCGCGGCGCGCTCGCCCAGGTCACTTTGACACGGCTCTCCCCTCCCACTCGCCGGCAATTAGCATATTAATAAAGGCCGGCCCAGCCCGGCGGGGCCCGGCGAGCGGGGGCGCGGGCGGGGGCGCGCGGCGGCGGCGGGAGCGCACGGACACGCACACGCGCACACGCGGACACACACTCGGGGGACGCACCCCCGCGCGCGCACACGCGCAGGCCGCTCGCCTTCCTGCCCCGCTTCCTTCCTGTCTGCTCGGCGCCTGACAGGCCGCTCGCTGCAGCCGGGGGCCGTGCGCACCGGGCCGAGGCCGGGCCGGGCCGGGCCGGCGCCGAGGGCAGTGGGGGCCGCGGGCGGCGGCGGCGGCTCATGCCCGGCCTGTCCCCGCGCGGGGCGGGCACCGTGACTCGGCTGGGCCCCCGGCGGCGGGCGATGTGAAGATGTCAGTGGGCTGTGCCTGTCCTGGTGAGTGGGGCGCGCGGCCCCTCCCTGCAGATCCCGCACCCCGGGCTGGGGCGAGAACTTGCAGGGGGGCTGGGGTGGGGGCGTCTAGGACCGGGGTGGAGGTCGGGGGGGCGATCCGGGGTGTTAGAGGCCCCGGGCGTGGGGGGAGGGTTCACCCCATGGGGTAAATGCGCAACAACCCGGAGACCTGGGAGGGGTGGCGGGGAGGGGTAGTTTATGTCTGTGTACGTGGGGGGGAGTGCTGGGGGGAGGCTAATTGGATAGGGGGGGCTGAAATTCCCAGAATTCCAGGGTGTTAACCAATCAGAAGTGACTCTGGACTTTTGACCCCCCCCCTCAGGTCATCATAGAGTTGTGATTGGCTCGTTCGGTTGCCCCCCCACCCCCTCTTCTCTGCCGCGGACTCCCTCTTACCTCTCCAGTGACACCCCCCTCCAGGCAGTTCCTAGGACCGTGTTTAGGGGAGGAGGGACTGTTGGGGCCCTTCTTGCCCCCCTCCAAATTTTCCTGCCTGTTGCCAGGGAAGGTTCGCCCTCCTGAGGGACAGGAGGTACCCTTGGGGGGTGCAGATAATTGGGCCCTTGGGTCTGGCGTCTCCTCCTCCGTGGGAGGGGGAATGTGGCAGCCCCAAGCAGGCTGGGAAATGAAGTGGTTGGTGAGTCAAGCTTGACCCAAGGCGAGAACTTGGGAGAGGACTGGAGGGCTCAAATACCCACCGCCCCCAAACATAGCAGCACTGGACAGTACCGCCAGCGACACTTCTCTTCTGGCGGGGAGGGAGGCTCTGTCTAGGAGGGCATAGAGAGCAGAGCACTGGAGAAATGGCTTCTGAGGGCCTCGAACTCTCTCCCAGTGCCCAGGAACTCTCTCCCCACCAGGCTGCAGTGCAGTATCTTGGGAGTTCCTGCGCCTGTCCTGGTTTGGACTCTTTGCCCCTCCGGGCGGCCCAGTCTTTAGGAGCCCCACACTTAGCACTGGGCCTGTCCCCTCCCCCAGTCCCACCCAAAATTCCCAAGGGAGGCCTCCTTGAAAGTCATGTGACCAGGTCAAAGCTAGTAGACTGCTGGGCATACACTTCAGGTGCCTGCTAAAGCCCATATTTCAGGGACATGGGGCCCCCCGAGAAGAGTCCGCAGATCCCAAGGATCCCATAATATCTGGGTGTGGGAACCTCTGGTTGCTGTTGCAAAGGGTTGGGGTGAGGAGGAGGGGAAGAGCTTGCCAAACTGGAATACTGCCTGATCCCATCCCTCCTCCTACCAGTTCTGTGTGTGTGTGTGTGTGTGTGTGTGTGTGTGTGTGTGGTGTGTGTGGTGTGTGTGGTGTGTGTTCCCTCATGATTGCCCCATGTTGGGTATTCTGTTCCGGTTGCCCCTTGCTCTAAGCCGGCCCTACTGCCCTGGTCCTCCACCACCAAAAGCAACAGGATAACTGAGGCTCCGAACAAGCCCCAGGCCTGTGAGTTAAGATTTGGTTTTTGGTTGTTGAGGTGTCGAAGGTGAATAAGAAGGGGCGGTCAGAAGAGGAGCCTGAGTCCTGTGAGAGGAGGGAAAGCATTTCCTTCACAGTCTCTCTAGGGATAGGAAGAGGCCCCAGGCTCAGGTATGATAGGGGTGGGGTGGGGTGGATAACTTCAGAAAACCAAAGGTGTGTTCCTTTTGTGAGTCTGCTGTCTGCGTGAGGGGTGAGAAGGCAAGAGAAGGCTAAGAGTGTTTTTTTCTGAATGTCAGGAAATTGTGGCTTGATGCCACAGAGAATGGATGGAGGTTAGACTTCAAGGAGAACCACGTGGGGAGGGCTCGGAAGTGTCCTGGGTGGGGAACGGCAGGCCTCGCAGGAGGAAAGGTTTGCTGGAGGGCCTGGGAGCACAGTCGAACCCAAGGGCATCCTGGCTGCATGTCCACTCCAGGCCCAGAGACCCTGCACACACACACACACACCCCCAACCTTGAGCAGCCCTGGGGTGGGGGCCTGAGGCGCCTGGCAGGCCGCCCGCCTGCTGCCTGTCTGAGTCTCTCCTTTGTGCTCTGCTGTCTCCGGGCTCCTCCTCCTCCCCCAACCCGGCAGAGACAGCACATGCCCCACACATGTGACTGAGGGAAGCCAGAGCACACGCAGACCCACACACATGCACATGCGGAAGGAAGCCCCACAAGACACACGCAGGCACACACCCTTGGCTCCCCGCGTGCCCTTGCGGTGGGGGGTGGCTTCTGGGGCCTCGGTCAGGAGCTGAGAGAAGAGTATCTGCTAAGAGCATCACCCCGGCAGGTCGCAGAGGGGCCCAGAGCCTGTCTGGGGCAGCCTGTGGCTCAGAAGGGTTAAGGCCAGGAGGAGTAGGGGGAGGGGAGGAGGCAGAAGTGGTGGCGGCTGGGAGCCAGGAGAGGAGGATGGCAGAGCGCCAGGCCAACGGGAGGCCGGGCACAGACAAAGGAAGGGGGGCAGGCACACTGGAGGCCTGGGTCAGGGAGCCCCAGGGGCCCAGGCAGGGGGCAGTGCTGGTACCTTATCCTGTGGATGGGCGGGCGCTGGCTGCTCCCCGCTTCTAGACTGGCCCTCCTCTCCCCCATCACCTTTGTCATTCTTTAATGCTCCATGCTCACTCCTCTCCCCGCTCCCTAATTTTAGGGCCTTCTAATTCAGACCTGCTCTTTAGCAGGACCTCTTCTGCCCCTGTGCAGTGCGGGGATTAAGTGGAGGAGCGGTCTGTCTAGAGAAGGGGAACTTGGAGTCAGCCTGCGTTGAAAGATTTTTAATCTTTCAACCAGAGTTTTAATACCGCTTAGTAGTTAGGGACCCTCCCTTCCCAAATTTGAGGAGCCGAACTGGGTAAGGGGTTCTGAGCTGAGTGTAAAAGCCAGAGCGCACGCACACCAGTCCCCTCCTGAGTCTCTGTTGGCCATTGCTGGAAGGGGATAGAGACTAGACCTGGCTGGAGGGGAGTGGGAGGTGGGTCCAGGGTGATGCTTGCCCCAGTGGGATTCCAGCCTTGGGCTCTCCTGCCTCAGTGATTTAAGTTAGGATATTTGACCCTGTAAGGACTAGGGGGTCTCTTCCTCTCTTGGCTATGAATACAAAGTTTAAAGACCCAAAACAATGGGCTGGATAGAGAGAGAGAGAGAGAGAGAGAGAGAGAGAGAGAGAGAGAGAGAGAGTATGTATGGTTAGTCAGAGTTGGCTATAAATTTGGGGTTCATGTTGTTTCAAGGGCTGGTGTAGGCAGCACATTGCTGGTTGAGTGTCATCAGTGTGGATGCATTTGTGAAAGCTGGGGTGTATCATGTGACCAGACTGATGGAGAATTGGAGACTGGCATACAGGTTTCCTGGAAGGTGGTTTAGGGGGGAATGTCTGGATAATGAATGAGCAGTGTGTGTGTTTTTGTATATTTGTCACAGGCTCAAGGGACCAGGGGGTATGTTTTGTGGGGAGCATGGATGGATGGCTCAGGTCCCTGTGAGTGGAAGTGAGGGTCTAGTGCAGACCATGCCCGTGTATGTGTTCTGGGTTGGGGGGTTACCTGGGGATTGGGGTTTATACAGGTTCAAGTGTGTACAGGTGCTGATATCTGCGATGTGAGTGGAGGATGCCTCCCCCACCACCATTGGGTGTGTCTTCAGAAGCCCTCTTATGGGGTTGTGTGTGAAGATGGTTGTAGGGTAGGGCACAGGGAGCAGGGACTTAAAATGCAGCCAGGTGGGAGGTCCCAGCCCCCTCTGCCAGGCACTTTCCTCTCTGTCCAGGTAGGTTTGGGGAAATCAGACACCTTCACACTTCTCTTCCTGGGGTGTGTATCCTACAGCAGGGCCTCCTTGGGGGACCGTGGGCTGGCCTGGGGTGCCCGAAGTCCCCCCATCCACGTGCTACTCCAGCCTTGGTGGGCGAGGGGCTTTCTGCTCAGGCCTCTCTGAGTCTGGGCTGGGAATTCCGCTGGGGTGGGGAGCCGGAGCGTCCCCCTCCCATCCGTGTTTACAGGCTGAGGTCGGAGTGTGTCTGGTCATAAATAACCCCCTGCAGCCTGCCTCCAGCTGCTCGGGGATTTCCCCTGGGACTGAGCCCAGGGTGGCGGCCCAGACTGGCCCTCCACCCCAGAGGAGATGGCAGGAGAGAACGGAGGGATGGGGGGGTTGGTGGCTTTGGGAAGGGGAGTGAAGATCCTGGAAGTCTGAGGCGTGCACCCAGCTTCCATCCCTGCTCCAGCTTGGCCTCTTCAGCTCACCCGAGCACCAGCCTCGAGCACCTATGTCTGTCGAGAGCTGGGGGCGGGGGCGGCCATCCCAGGCCGGGTCCCCCCGGGCCTCGCGGGCTGCCTGCACGCCCCATCCATGCGGGTCCCCACCGCTGCATCCCCGGTCTCTGCCGGTCTCTTGTCTCTCTTTTGTTTTTCTCGCCTGCCCTCCCTGTCTGCCTGCCTCACTCACTCCCTCCCTCTCTCGCTCCCTCTTCCTCTTGCCTTGCAGGGAGGGGGCGGGGCCGGTGGGGGCAGCTCCACCCTCCGCCCGCCCTGGGGCCTCATTCTGCGTGCGGCTGGGAGAGAGCTGGGAGGAAGGGAGAGAGAAAGGCAGGGAAGGCAGGGAAGGCAGGGAGCCGGCGGGCGCTGTGCGTCTGTGTGTGTGTGAGTGTGTGTGTGCGTGTGTGAGCGTGTGTGTGCGCGTGCGTGCGCGCGGGTGCGAGTGAGTGTGAGGGCCGGGCCCTGCCGCTGCTAGTGTCTGGCACTGGGGCCCAGGGGCCTGGGGAGGGCGGGCGGGCTGCTTGGAGGCAGAGGCGGCGGCGGGGAGAGCCGGGGAGGAGGAGGAGGAGAGAGGAAAGAGCAGAGCAGCCATTGTTGAGGGAAACCTAGCAAACAAAGAAGGCTCCGGACTCCCCGCGGCCCCCCGCCCCCCAGGCCGGCCCCCCGGCCCCCGGCCCCTGGCCCAGTGGCTATTGGAACTTTCCCCCGGGGCTGTGGCCGCCTCCGGGCGGGCCCAGGCCTTGCGTGTGAGTCTTTGTGTGGCCGGCCGAGTGGAGCTCCCAGCCGGGCCTGCCTGTCCCACTCGGGACATGAGCTGCTGAAGTTGGCCTCCCCGCCACCCTTACCCTTGCCAGGGTCCCTGGGGGCTTCCAGCAGCTCCCTGCACCTCTTCTGGCCCCCTCAGTTCTCCCAGGTAAGTCTGGGCACCCTGCGATTCTGTTGGGGTTGGGAGGAAGGGTCTCAGCCTGGACCAGGCCCGATAGGCTGGACTCCCCGAGGTGTCCCCAACTCCGAGGCCAGCGTGCCCCAGCGTGTTGACCTGCGATCAGCCCCCAAAGGGAGGGGGCTTGCCCTCTGGTCAGGCTGGTCACCATGGAAAAGCAGCTTGGGGTGCCCCCCTCCACCCCAGGACATGGAGTCCATCCTGAGAAACTTTCTAGTTCTGGACCCTTCTCTCTCCCCCTTGCGAGGACTCCAGCTGGGGGGGGGGGTCCTCTGCCTGACTCCCAGGCTGGGTGACACAGCCCCGTCACCCCTCCCACCCCCACCTTGCTCTCTACCCCTGTTGCTGGGGACAGGCAGCCACAGGGACAGATGGTCGGGGTGGTGTCCCCTCCCATTCTCTTCTCACTCCTGAGCCCAGTGCCGAGCCGCGGGAGTCTCTGCTCCAGTGTTGGTGCCCAGTGACCGGAGATGCGGGAAAGACCCCAGCGCTTTGGGCTTTAGCTCCTCGGCCGTGCTCCAGAGAAATGGAAGCTCTGAAACTTTTTTTCCGAAGTGGAGGGAACTCCGAGGTCCTGCCACCCTCCTCCAGTGGGCCTGGGGGCCTCCCTGAGATGGGGAACGCGGATGCTTTGGGGGAAAGCCGGCCTTGTTGCAGAATGAGGGTCATCCGGGTCATCTGGGCTTGCTCCTCTGACCGGGCTTCTGATGGGCCGTGTGAGCTTCGGCGTCTGTGTGCCTAAGTCGGCCTGTCTGGGAAGTGGGGAGACGCAGCGGGTCGGGCGGGCTCAGCCTGGCTCAGCCTGGCAGGTGAGGCTGTGTCTCCAGGGCGGGGGGCATGCGCACACGTGGTCTGGGAGCGCTCCCGCGTGGGGAGAGGGCCTGTTGTGGGCACCCCGCTCCTGCCTGGGGCTGCTGGGTTCCGGCCCTGGCTAGGCATGTTGGGGCGAGCTGGGGGTGGAAGCCTGCTGGGCAGGATGAGGCACACGCGTGTGCGGGCACACACAGGCTCCGACTCGTGGCACCTTTAGGGACTGGGTGGTGGAGGCCCCTCTGGGACCCTCCTTTTGCCCATATTGTGAGGAGGGGGCCCTGGGGAGTGAATTAAATGACACATCTTGGCACGGGGTCTTCCTTTGTCTCTCTTCCCCCCAAGGAACAAAGTAGATCTTGTGTTTGAATTGGGGAGGGGGCCTCAGGTACAGCTAATCCAGCCACTCTTCTGAGAGGAATCCAAATGGAGGGGGGGAGGGAACCTCTGGGTAGGTAAATAGGACCGAGGTCAGTGCCATGGGAGCCATGCCTCAGTTTCCCTTCTGTTTGGAGAGGGGAAAAGTGAATTGGGAAGGTTCCTGGCTCACACCGCACTCCTCTGATATGCTGGGCTTCTTTGGGTCGGGGGTCCTGGTGCCCCGGCCCAGATGCACAGTCCTGACTAGGTACCACTTAGGCTGGGCCCCCTGGGTTCTAGGCTCTTGCACTACGCCTCCTGTTTGCCACCTGCGTGTCGCGCGGGGAGCCCTAGTGCCTCCGTCCCTTGCTGCTGGTCTCGGGAGAGTTCAGGAACCCAAAGTCCTGTTCTGAAGACAGCGAGACCCATGGCGGGGGTGGGGAGGGGGCTGGTCTGATAAGGGAATAGCCGTTGCTGGGGGAGGCCAAAGGCCCAACTGGTTATCTGGTGGGCGGCACCTACCCCCCCCTTATCTTCCTATCCCCTGCCCTCCGGAGACCCTGAGGTGGAGGAGGGGCAGGGAGTTGGCAGAGAGAGTCCCCTCTGCTCCCCCAGCCCTGGTCTCCAGAGGGCAGCTGAGGGGCAGAAATAGTACAGGAATAAGAACGAGAGGGCTGGGGCCAACTCCTGGCCCTGCTGAGGCAGGTACTGAGCCAGTGGTCTTGGCAAGGCCAGAGGGATCTTCGGAGCTGATCCTGCAACCTGCCGGGGTTGTGATGGGCGAACAAAACCATGTGGAGGGAAAGGTCGTTTGTAAAAATCAGATCCTAGTCTTTGGAGGCACACTCTCTGGTGTTGCTGTCTCATCCCAGTTCCTCTTCTGTCACGGCTCGGGCACAGCTGGAATGGGGTGGTGGGCACTAGTTAGGGCCCGCGTACTGCTAGTTTTAGGGGCGCGGCTGTGGAGCAGAGTCACTGCTTTCCCTGGGTTCCAGAGCAGTAGAGCCTGGCCGCAGTCTAGCTGGCCAGCAACAGAGTGCCCAGGAGGGCCTCCGACGACCCCTTCTTCTCCTTCCTAGGTTGTTCCTCAAAGTCATTCAAGCTGTACTCGCCGAAGGAGCCCCCGAACGGCAACGCCTTCCCCCCCTTCCATCCCGGCACCATGCTAGATCGGGATGTGGGGTGAGTCTCTGGTCATTTCGCCTCCTTTCTCTGGCTGGGATTCTGCCTGGCAAAGAGAAGGGGTGACGCCTGTGGGTGATCCCGGTCCCCCATCCCCATTCTCATAGTCTCCTCCCTTCTGCAGCCCGACTCCCATGTACCCGCCTGCATACCTGGAGCCTGGGATCGGGTGAGTGGGGCCCCCGAACAGGGGTGGGGATGGGGGCGCGGAACTGCTTTCTCCATCCAGGGAGCTGCTCCTCCTGACCCCCCTTCCTCACTCCCCTCAGGAGGCATACACCGTACGGCAACCAAACCGACTACAGAATATTCGAGCTTAACAAGCGGCTTCAGAACTGGACAGAGGTGGGCCAGGCGCCAGGGGCCGGGAGGCAGGGGGCCCTCTGGGCACCCCTGTGAGTAGCCTGCTGCACTCACAGCCCTCCCTGTGCTCTCTAGGAATGTGACAATCTCTGGTGGGATGCTTTCACAACGGAGTTCTTCGAGGATGACGCCATGTTAACCATCACTTTCTGCCTGGAGGATGGACCAAAGAGATATAGTGAGTAACTTCCGGGGTTCCTGCCATTTGTGCTGGGAGGCTGTGTCTCCTGTGACTTTTAAAGTTGGAGCCTGGGTCTTTGTCCCTGGGAATCTGTCTCGGAGGGCCTGGTATCTACCTGGCTTCTTCTGAAGGCTTTCGTTTTGGGGGGTGAGGGTGGGTATAGGGGCCCATACCCAGTGGTGCTTGGGGGACTAGATGGAATACTGGGGGTCGAACCCAAGTTGGCTGTGTGCAAGGCAAACATCCATCCTCCCTGCTGCACTATTGCTCTGGTCCCGTGAAGGCTTTCTCTCTGAAGAGTTTGTCCATCTCTGCAGCCATTGGACGGACCCTGATTCCACGCTACTTCCGAAGCATCTTTGAGGGGGGTGCTACGGAGCTGTACTACGTACTCAAGCACCCCAAGGAGGCATTCCACAGCAATTTTGTGTCCCTCGACTGTGACCAGGGCAGCATGGTGACCCAGCACGGCAAACCCATGTTCACCCAGGTCAGCAGCCCAGCCCGATGTGGGGGTGCGGGAGCCAGGCTTCACACAGCTCCCCACACGTCCCTGCCTGTTGTCCTTGGAAGCCAAATAGGAAGTGGGAGGGCCAGAAAAGGGAGGGGCACCAGGCTGCAGCAGGGTTTAGCCCTGAGCAAGTTCGTGAGCGTAGTTTCCTGGGCACCAGGGCACACCTATATATTCATAGAGCTTACAGGCATAGTTCAGAGTCCAGGGAAGAAGAGAAGGGTCTGTTGCACATGCCTGGGGGGTGCCTAGAGGAAGGGGCCTTGGAAGGACATGTCCGTATGACTTGTGTTTCCTAGGGGTGTGGCAGTGTATGAGGGGATGGTGTGTCCGTCAGGCTCCCGGATCTCTGTGGGTGGTGGGAGTTGGTGAGGGGTGGGGGTGAGCCAATAGAAGAATTGTCAGCGGCATGTTTTGGGGGATGTGGCGAGGGGAGCAGAGTCACGATGAGCTTGTCTCCAGGTGTGTGTAGAGGGCCGGTTGTACCTGGAGTTCATGTTCGACGACATGATGCGGATAAAGACGTGGCACTTCAGCATCCGGCAGCACCGAGAGCTCATCCCCCGAAGCATCCTTGCCATGCATGTGAGTGTTAGGACCAAGACACGAGGTGAAACACTTCTTCGGAGGCCGGGGGCTGGGGCCGTACCCAGCAGTGCTCAGCGACTGTCCCCGGCTCTGGGCTCAGAAGTGACTCCCTGTGAGCCCTGCCCGGAGTAAGCCCTGAACACCACTGACTGTGGCCCCATAACAAACAAAAAAGAAACAATGGCAACAACAAAAAAGCCAGAACTAATCTCTGGTGGTGCTTAGAGGACCATGTGTGATGTCAGTGATTTGAACCTGCTCAGTCATATGCCAGGCACGTGCCCTACCCTCGTACCATCTCTCTAGCCAGTAAAACTTTTTTGTTTTTCCCGTCTTTTTGGGGTCACACCCAGTGATGCTAAGGGGTTACTCCTGGCAGTACTTGGGGGACCATATGGGATGCCGGAGACTGAAACCGGGCCGGCCATGTGCAAGGCGAATGTCCTCCCCACTGCACTATTGCTCTGGCCCTAGTAAAACATTTTTTGACTGAGACCTTAGATGGGATTTGTTTCCTTTTTTTGGGGGGGGGGAGGGGAGGAGTGGTTTGTTGTTTTGTTTTTGGGCCACACTCCACGATGCTCAGGGGTAACTCTTGGTTTTGTGCTCAGGAATCACTCTTGCTGGGCTCAAGGACCCATGTGAGGTACTGGGGATCAAACCAGGGTCAACTGTGTGCAACACCCTCCCTGCTGTACCATGTTTTCTTTTTTTTTTTTTTTTTTAATTTATTTATTGAATCACTGTGGGAAAGGTTACAAAGCTTTCAGGTTTATGTCTCAGTCATGCAAATATCAAACACATTTCCCTTTACCAATACTTATTTTTTACCATGAAGAACCCCAATAAAACCCCACCCCCCACCCCTCCCCGTCCCTGTGAAGCAGATGAATTCTAGTTAACACTCTATCTGCTTTGATTAGATTCATTGTTTCAATAAAAGATTCACCACTATTATTTAGAGTTTACCCCCCCCCCCGAAAAAGCATTGTGAAGTGATTTGCTTTCTACGGCTGGGTTCAAGAATTAAATGTTGGTTTTGGATTTCTGCTCTTTTACCTATTGACCCTGGAAGTATTTCTACTGAAAGTCAGATAGTTAAGAAATTGGTTTCTGTGTTCTGGAGTCCTGGCCGTGCTGGAGAGCCGCTCGCGGGGGGCAACCGGTGGCCTCGGTAGGGCGTGAAGGGCGGACCGAAACGCCCCCCTTCCCATGAGGTTTTAGTCGCCCCCACACTCCCGGCTCATACCTGCTGTCCACAAGGCTCCCATGTGGCCGCCATCTTTCTTTCCAGAGAGGAGAGGGCGAATGGGGCAACACCCTTTCCCCTCCGGCAGACTTGATGGCCTGGATCAATGCAGAGTCTGTTCACTTTTCTGCTCCAAGCTGCTGGGTTCTGCATTAAGTCCTTGTGCTTCTGGGGCCGTGGCCGTGCTGGAGAGCCGCTCGTGGGGGGCAACTGGTGACCTCGGTAGGGCGTGAAGGACGGACCAGAACGCCCCCCTTCCCATGAGGTTTTAGTCGCCCCCACACCCCCGGCTCATACCTGCTGTCCACAAGGCTCCCATGTGGCCGCCATCTTTCTTTCCAGAGGGAGGAGGGCGGAAGGGAGCAACACCCTTTCCCCTCTGGGCAGAAATGACTGCCTGGATTAACGCATAGTCCTTTCAGTTTTCTGCTCCAAGCTGCTGGGTTCTGCATTAGGTCATTGTGCTTCTGGGGCTGTGGCCGTGCTGGAGAGCCGCTCGTGGGGGCAACTGGTGGCCTCGGTAGGGCGTGAAGGGCGGACCGAAACGCCCCCCTTCCCATGAGGTTTTAGTCGCCCCCACACTCCCGGCTCATACCTGCTGTCCACAAGGCTCCCATGTGGCCGCCATCTTTCTTTCCAGAGAGGAGAGGGCGAATGGGGCAACACCCTTTCCCCTCCGGCAGACTTGATGACCTGGATCAATGCATAGTCCGTTCACTTTTCTGCTCCAAGCTGCTGGGTTCTGCATTAAGCCCTTGTGCTTCTGGGGCCGTGGCCGTGCTGGAGAGCCGCTTGTGGGGGGCAACTGGTGACCTCGGTAGGGCGTGAAGGACGGACCGGAACGCCCCCCTTCCCATGAGGTTTTAGTCGCCTCCACACTCCCGGCTCATACCTGCTGTCCACAAGGCTCCCATGTGGCCGCCATCTTTCTTTCCAGAGAGGAGAGGGCGAATGGGGCAACGCCCTTTCCCCTCCGGCAGACTTGATGGCCTGGATCAATGCATAGTCCGTTCACTTTTCTGCTCCAAGCTGCTGGGTTCTGCATTAAGTCCTTGTGCTTCTGGGGCCGTGGCTGTGCTGGAGAGCCGCTCGTGGGGGGCAACTGGTGACCTCGGTAGGGCGTGAAGGACGGACCAGAACGCCCCCCTTCCCATGAGGTTTTAGTCGCACCCACACCCCCGGCTCATACCTGCTGTCCACAAGGCCCCCATGTGGCCGCCATCTTTCTTTCCAGAGGGAGGAGGGCGGAAGGGAGCAACACCCTTTCCCCTCTGGGCAGAAATGATTGCCTGGATTAACGCATAGTCCTTTCACTTTTCTGCTCCAAGCTGCTGGGTTCTGCATTAAGCCCTTGTGCTTCTGGGGCTGTGGCCGTGCTGGAGAGCCGTTCGTGGGGGGCAACTGGTGACCTCGGTAGGGCGTGAAGGACGGACCGGAACGCCCCCCTTCCCATGAGGTTTTAGTCGCCCCCATGTACCATGTTTTCAAGATCGGATTAGTTTCACCATCTGGAAAATGGGTCTAATAACCAAAGCTTCTCTCCTAAGGATGGTCTCAATTCTCGGATGATAGGCAATGGGAGCAGATGCACCCAGACATTGGTATTTTTATCTTTCCCCTCCTGTAGGCCCAGGACCCTCAGATGTTGGATCAACTTTCCAAAAACATTACCCGGTGTGGGCTGTCCAATTCCACTCTCAACTACCTCCGAGTGAGTCTGATACCCCAATGCTAGCCCGTTCGACTGGTGTCAGTTCCACAGCTCTCCCCTGACACGCCGCCCTGCCCTCTGGTCTACCCCCAGCTCTGTGTGATACTCGAGCCCATGCAGGAGCTCATGTCCCGCCACAAGACCTACAGCCTCAGCCCCCGTGACTGCCTCAAGACCTGCCTTTTCCAGAAGTGGCAGCGCATGGTTGCGCCCCCCGGTGAGTGCCCCACACCTGCCCTGCCCTGCCGCTGCAGAGCGGCCGTATCTCTGTTCTGGAAGCTTCCTCCTCATGCCCCGGTCTGAGGCTTAGGCTCCTTAGGAGCGAGCAAGGGGGGGCTTGGGACCCCGCCCCGCCTAAGTTTCCCTTCCTTGGCACAGCGGAGCCTGCACGCCAGCAACCCAGCAAACGGCGGAAACGGAAGATGTCAGGGGGCAGCACCATGAGCTCGGGGGGTGGCAACACCAACAACAGCAACAGTAAGAAGAAAAGCCCAGCCAGCACCTTCGCCCTCTCCAGCCAGGTACCTGTAAGCATCTCGGCTTTCTTCTCTCTTCTGGGCTGCCCCACTGCTGACCCCTGACCCTTGACCCTGTCCCAGCCTGAATGCACTAGCAGGCATAGAGCCCAAACAAAAAAAGAACGAAAGAAAGAAAGAAAAAGTTTGTCCCAGCGTCCTCTGCTAGCCTGGGCTGATGCTGGCCGCCACTGATGAGAGCCCTTGTCAGTCGCGTGCGTAGTGGTGAATGCACACACTCAGACATAGCCACGCAGGACCTGACGTGACAGCGACAGCCCTGAGAACATGAACATACAGGACACATGACAGACCTCTCAGACCGTCAGACACACTCACTGACCCTGACTTGACTGTGTGAGAGTCTAGAACGCAGATGCACGCACACACGCACACACCACCTGTCCATGCTTCTCACCTGTCCTCTCTCCTTCCATCCCGACTGCAGCTTAGGAATGTGTTGAACTGGGGGGAGATGGATGAGGCAGCTAGGGGACTCGATTGACCTCTCTTCCTGAGTCTAGTGGACATGGGTTGGCAGTTGTGACGCTGTGCAGTCCTCTAGTGGGAAGGAATCCGGGGCGTAGGGTGTCGGAGGAGTGGGGATTCTTTTTTTTTTTTCCGTTGGGGTCTAGAGGAGCGGGTGGGGGTGTTGAGCTTCCTTGGGTGGGGACTGGGGCTCTGGGGTATCTGCCGCCCTGGGCCGGGCGAGCCCCTGCCCCGATTATGTTTGGGGACCTCCGCCACTCTCAGGATGTGATGGTGGTGGGGGAGCCCACCCTGATGGGCGGGGAGTTCGGGGACGAGGACGAGAGGCTCATCACCCGGCTGGAGAACACCCAGTTTGACGCGGCCAACGGCATCGACGACGAGGACAGCTTTAACAACTCCCCCGCCCTGGGCGCCAACAGCCCCTGGAACAGCAAGCCCCCGTCCAGCCAGGAAAGCAAATCGGAGAACCCCACGTCCCAGGCCTCCCAGTGAAGGCCTCACCGCGGCCGCCCAGCGCTCTGCCTGCCTGCCCCACCCCTCGCAGCCCCGGGGAGCAGAAGACGGAATGACGAGACTGAGCGTCCGCCTGAAGTGGGCAGCCTCCACCCACCAGCTTCAGGGAGGAACTGGACTCGCTGGGGCCAGGGGGCAGCGTTTGCTCCCTCCGTGGGCCCTGGGCTGGGCCTGGCCTCTGCAGAGCCTTTTGGGGGAAGGGGGTTCTCACGTGGATGCCTCTGTGGACCCTGGGCCTCTAGAAATGTCCTCCCCCTCCCCCCCCAGGGCACTTGCCTCCATCCTCACCCCAGATCCTGGGTTCCCCTTCTCCTGACTCCACCCCTCATAAGCCCGGGGTTGTCGATACCCACAGCCCGTAGGACTGAAAGGTCTGGGGCTTGGTCGAGTGCCCCTACCCCAACCCTTCCCTAGGTGGGTGGTAGTAGAGGGGCAACGTCCTGGGTTCCTCCCATCTGTCACCTATCCCAGCCCCCCTTTTTAAAAAAAATAATATTATTAAAAATGTAAGTTTAAAAAAAAAAGTCACTCATGTACCCCCTGTCCCCCTTATTAAAAGTCCAGCTACCTCCCTACTTCTGGCAGATGGTGGGGGGCCAAGGGCCGGATGGAGCACGGGGCCAGGACAGGGTCATCCCATGTTATATGGTGTTTGAGAGCTTCGGGCCAAGGAGACGCTCGGCCATCTCTTCCTCTGGGGTGACTGGAGTTGGGGGTGACTGGCCATGGGGTGGGGACTTTGCCAGCCTGGCCTTGTGACAGCCCCCTGCTGTTGTCTCTGTCCCCCCTCCTTCCATGATTCTGGCCTGCCCTCGGCTCCTTTCCCCCCCGCGGTGTGTACCCTTCACTACAGCAGCTGTCCTGGAGGGCAGCCGCTGGGAAGGGGCTCCCAGTCCTGTTTCCTGTGTTGTCTCAGTCAGTCAGCCATGGGCAGAGGAGGAACCCGTCCTCCCTCCATGCCCGGCTCCAGTTAGTCCAGCTGCCCATCTAGGCCCTCCCTGCCCTCCCCCACCACCGAGAGGCCCACTAGGGTGTCCCAGCTCTCAGCCCACCGGGGAGCCGGAGGTCTCTGTGCCCCCCCCCAGCTGAATTAGTCTCTTCATGTCCCAATATTCCCTCCCTGCCTTTCTCCAGGAAGGGAGGGGCTATCAGGATCCCCCTTTCTCAGCTGGACTTGTGGGGGCCCAGGCCAGCCACCGCAGGATCCAAGGAGTCCTGCTCTGCAGCTTGGCTGCCTTTACTGTGGCCAGTTCAGAAGTGATCAGGCCACCTCTCTCCCCCTTTCCTCCTGGAATCTGGGGTTTCCTCCCCCTGCCCCCCACCCCTGTGCCACCACTCCAGCTGCCATGGTTGGAAGGGGGGGGTGCCAGGAGTTGAGGGGAGGGGTGGGAAGATGGATGGCCCACCCCAATTGTAATGCTTTTTTTTTTCTTTTTTCCTTTTTTCTTTTTCTTTTTTGGCGGGGGGGGGGGGTGCCATTTGAGTCATGTATGGTACCAATCAATAAAGAGACTTTTTGGTTTGAGAGTGTCCTGATTGGTCATTCGTGCCTAATAATGACTCAATAAAAAGTATCTCCCTCCTGCTTCCTGCAAAGTCCCTAAGACCTGTCGGGAGGAGTATCTGGGTTGAATTCCCCTTTTCATTTCACTTGGTCTCTCAACAGACTGGACCCTGTTTCCCTCAAAAATTGACCTGCCTAGGGGCTGGAGAGATAGCACAGCGGGTAGGGCGTTTGCCTTGCACGCGGCTGACTCAGGTTTGATTCCCAGCATCCCATATGGTCACCTGAGCAGCGCCAGGAGTAACTCCTGAGTGCAGAGCCAGGAATAACCCCTGTGCATCGCCAGGTGTGACCCAAAAAGCAAAAAAAAATTTAAATGACCTGCCCAGAGCTAGAGAGGTAGTACAAATGTTAATGCATTTGCCTGGCACGTAGCTGACCCTGGTTTGATCCCCGTGCCCTCATGCCCTCATGCCCGCGCAGTTTCCATAACAACCAGGAGTAGCGCCCTCTCCCCTCACCACAATCCTAAATAAAAACAGGGAAGTGACTTTCCCCAGCCCCTTACTGCAAACTCACAGGGTGCCAGACAGGTGACCCTCCGTGTCCTTGGGACTGAGAGTGCCAAATTGAGCTGTTAGGGCTGGTGTGGGAGGAGGCTCGCTCCAGCCTGGGGGACGCAGCCCAGCGTGGGCAGCAGCGGGCCTAGGACATAGCTTAGAAGGCTCAAGGATTTGTCTAGCCTTTGGAAGGCCCGAGTGTGATGCCCGGTGTTTCCTGGCCTCCAAAGCAGTGCTGTGAGTGGAGCCCAGTATCACAGCCCTAAACACTGCCAGGTGTGGCCCCAAACACCGAAACATTAAGTTCTTTGCCATCTGTGAGGGAGGAGGGACAGGATATAAGCACCATTTAGAAGGGGCGGCCTGAACCTGTGAACAGGGTGGGGCTGTTGGCCCTGCCATCAGCCCGACCATGCAGGGAGTAGCCCCTGACCACCCCCTCCGCCCCCAGGTGTGTGGTGCTTAGTTTCACTCCATTCCAGGCTGGGGCCTCAACCATTTTCTCACTGTCTCTGCATCTGGTCAGGCTGCCTCCCTCCCTCACCAACCCCAGCTGCAAGAAGAAAGCAGGCAAGAGGCCCCTCCCGCTCGGATTCCCACAGCTCCCTGGGCCAGAGCACGCAGATACCCATTACACGCACACACCAGCACACGCGCACATGCCCTTTGCGTGCCTGATCTGTGGCATCATATATGCAAGGCACGTACTTTGCCTCTGACCTCTAGCTCTGGCCCTACCTTTGACCTTTTTGCTTGAGCGAGCACCAGCAGGCCTGTGAGCCGCGGGGAGGACATGCCTGCCCTGCTGTGCTGGTGGGAGTGTGGATACGCCGGTGCTGGGTCCCGAAGGTCTGGGGTTCGGGGCTTGACACAGTGGGGAAGACATGATGGCTGGCTTCGTGGCTGTATGTGGCTGTGTTGTGGAGTGCATGGTTTGGCTTTGCAGTTGTGTTGGACTAGGCTGGTGCTGGAACAGTGGTTATGGAACTGCATTGGGCCTTTGCTGGCTCATATCCTGAGAAGGCTGAGTGTGTGTGTGTGTGTGTGTGTGTGTGTGTGTGTGTAGTGGAGGCTGGAGTCAGGGAAGAGGTAGATGGCCATGAAGGCTGAGTGTGTGTGTGTGTGTGTGTGTGTGTCTGTGTCTGTGTCTGTGTGTCTGTGTGTGAGGTGGAGTCTGGAGTCAGGGAAGAGGTAGATGGCCATGAAGGCTGAGTGTGTGTGTGTGTGTGTGTGTGTGTGTGTGTGTGTATGTCTGTGTGTGTCTCTGTGTGTGTGAGGTGGAAGTTGGAGTCAGGGAAGAGGTAGATGGCCAAGTCTGAGCTCCTGCTTGGAGGAAGAGAAAGGGCCAGAGAGAATGGGGAATCTACTGTCAGGAAATACAGTGGCTGGCAACTTCCGCCAGAGCCCCCTGTCTGGCTCTGCCCTATTTGTCCCAACAGCCCCTCGAGGGAATGCCTGAGTCTGGGGGATCCGCTGGGGCAAGGGAAGGGAAGGGCCTCTCAAGGCCCTCATGCTGTTTCCAGGTATGAGGACCCTACTTCAGTCTAGAGGAGCCTGTTTAGCTCATCTGTGAGCCCCAGCCAGGGGCCACTTTGAGGCCCTGGGCGCGCTCAGCCTGATCCCTGCACTTCCTCCATGCTCCCTATCTCAGCCCAGACCAGCCTCACCTCTCCCTTTCTCCCCAAAGATTGCAGCCCAGCCTAACCAGCTCAGGGTTCAGTCTGATGACCAGCCCCTTCCGTAAGATGAAGAGCCCTAAGCTGTCCTCCAGATCCTCTGTCCTATTCCCATACAATCGGGATGGGGGGAGGGGGGAAGAAGGGCAAGGCAGTGAGGGACAGGCCTGAGGTTCTGTGGCTGACACAGGTAGGTTCTGGAGCCGGCTGGAAGGAAGAGAACGTGTCAAAAGAAAATGTGCGTCAGCGACCCACTAGCTGGAGGCAGAATGTCAGGTGCTGGTTCCGCCACTGCAAGTCCAGGCTCCCCAGTACCCTGAGCAATCAGGAGGACTGTAGCCGCAGTTCCATTCTCTCAGGACTTACCTCGCAGCAATCCCCGCCCCCAACCCCCGCAGCCTGAGGTTTTTGATAAAGTGAAACAGGAAATGGGTGGGGGACTGCACCCCACCTTAGGCGTTGGAGTGGGGGAAGATGAATGGGTTTGGAGCCTCTCACTGGAACCTCATTGGGGCCATTTCCTAAAGGATTCCCGGCCCTTTTCGGCATACGAAACCTGCCTTCCTCCCTTTCCTGCCATGCCCTTCTCTTACTGCCAGCATTATATTCAGGCATTCCTTTAGGCATTACATCCACTTGGTGCTCAGGGTCTTCTCCCAGTTCTGTGCTCAGGAGTTGCTCCCCAGGGAGCTTCACAGAAGCATGCAGTGCTGGTGACAGAACTGGGGCCCCCTGTATGCAGGCTGCAGTGCTCTCTCACCAACCTTCTGTACGCCGCTTGCCGCTTTTTTGTTTGTTGGTTTGGTTTTGGTTTGCGGGCCACACTTGGCTGTGCCTAGGGCTCACTCCTGGCTCTGTGCTCAGGGACCATTCCTGCCAGCTTGGGGGACCCTACCGGGGATCGAACCTGGGTGGATGAGCGCAAGGCAAGTGCCTTCCCTGCTATCCTACTTCTCTGGCTCCAGTTGTACCCTTCTTTATTTCTGTTTTTCCACACCCAGCTGTGCTCTGGGGATCAAACCGGGAACTCCCTAGTGCAAAGCGTATGCCCCAGGCCTTTGAGTCATCTTCCTAGCCCCTTTAATGTTACCAGCTGCCTCTTTGTTTCCAGCTCACCTCTCCAGGTAGAGAACCTGGAGCAGTTGCTGGTCTCTGAGAAGGTGAGGGGATAAGACTCTTTCACCATCACCCCTCAAACAAAGCTGCCTGGGGGAGGCATGCAAATTCTCAGGAGCACAGAGCTAATCCTCACTCTGTGTCTAGACATTCAAGGCTGTTTCAGACACAGCACATATTTATTTACTTATACTTCCATAGCTGGAGTGATAGCACAGAGGTAGGGCGTTTGCCTTGCACGCAGCCAACATGGCCGACCCGAGTTCGATTCCTCCGCCCCTCTCGGAGAGCCCTGCAAGCTACCGAGAGTATCTCGCCCGCACGGCAGAGCCTGGCAAGCTCCCCGTGATGTATTCGATATGCCAAACACAGTAACAAGTGTCACAATGGAGACGTTACTGGGCCCGCTCGAGCAAATCGATGAACAATGGAGACGTTACTGGGTCCGCTCGAGCAAATCGATGAACAACGGGAGGACCGTGGACCGTGGATACTTCCATAGCACAGCGGGTAGGGCGTTTGCCTTGCAAGTGGCCAACATGGACGACCCGAGTTCGCTTCCTTCGCCCCTCTCGGAGAGCCTGGTAAGCTACTGAAAGTATCTTGCCCACACGGCAAAGCCTGGCAAGCTCCCCATGACATATTGGATATGCCAAACACAGTAACAACAAGTGTCACAACGGAGACGTTACTGGGCCTGCTCAAGCAAATCGATGAACAACGGGAGGACAGTGATAGTGACAGTGATACTTCCATATAAGAACCTGAGTTGGTTACATACAAGTGGTACTACATGAAAAGTATCATGCTAAGCGAAATGAGTCAGAAAGAGAGGGATAGACATAGAAAGATTACATTCATCTGGGGAACATAAAGTAAAATAGGAGACTAACACCCAAGAGTGGCCGAGATTAGTACCAGGAGTTTTGCTCCATGGCTTGGAGGCCAGCCACACATTCTAGGGGAAAGGGGAGCTCAGATAGAGAAGGGAGCACCAAATAAAGGGTGTTGGGAGGATCCTCCCAGGATGGGAGAAGCATGCTGAAAGTAGACTATAGATCAAACATGATTGCCATTCAGTGCCTCTTTTGCAAACCACAACACCCAAAAGGAGAGAGAGAACAGAGGGGAATGCCCTGCCACAGAGGCAGGGTGGGGTGGGGAGATGGGGTGGTGGGAGGGATACTGGGACCCGTGGTGGTGGAAAATGGGCACTGGTGGAGGGATGGGTATTTGATCATCGTATAATTGAAACCCAACCACAAAAATTTGTAAGTCTACAACTGTACCTTATGGTGTTTCACTAATAAAAATTAAGAAAAAAAAAAAGAAAGAATGCAACCAACCTGGGTTCAATTCCCAGCATCCCATATGGTCCCCTGAGCACCACCAGGAGTAATTCCAGAAAAGCAGAGCCAGGAGTAACCCCTTAGCATCACCGGGTATAATCCAAAAAGAAAAAAAAAGAAAAGAACTTGAGTCAAAGAGAAGTACAGGAGTTAAGACACTTGCCTTGCAGGCAGCCAAACCTAGTTCAATCCCTGGCACCACATAGAGTTCTCTAAGCACCACTGAGTGGAATGCCAGGAATAGCCCTTGAGCACCACTGGATGTGGACCAAAATGTACTCTGCTCACCTAAAAAAAACAACAACAAAAAACTTATGAAAACAAACAATCTCTACAAAACCGGGAAATAGTGCAAAAAAACTGAAACCCATGCCTTGCATGCTTGAGGCCCTGTCTTTGATCCCCACCACAAGCTCCCAACCAAGTATTATCACTTGTAGCTCTATTGGCCCCCAGCAACCTAGTGGCCCTCAGTACCACTGAGCCCCAGAAGCACTGCATGTCCAGGCCCGAGCACTGACCCAGCAGTTCACACTTTTGAGAGCAGTAGCTCCAGGTGTCACCCGGGGGCAACTAAAACATGACCCCAGAAAACCAAAACTCATGAGAGCTAGAACCTTGGCAATAACAGAAATCTAACTCCGTGGTTCATCTCACCTCATCCCTCTCCCAAGGTCTCAGCATCAGATTTCTGGTTTTTCTTTTATACTTTTCTTTTGACCAGTGCGGGGGTGAGGTGGGTGGGGGGTTGAGGAGGGGTACACCTGGTGATGCTCGGGTTTCTCCTGGCTCTGCACTCAGGAATTATTCCTGGAGTGCTTCAGGGATCATATAAGATGCAGGTGATTAAACTCTGGTCAGCTGTGTGCAAGGCAAGCACCTTACTCACTGCACTATTGCTCCGGCTTCTTGTTTGGGGGACAATATGAGGATGAGGTACTAGAGGTTGAACCCAGGTCAGCTGCATGCAAGGCAAATACCCTACCTGCTGTACTATTGTTCTGCCCCCACATTTTTCTTTTAATATATTTGTCTTAGCTTTGTTTATCTAAACATTTAAATTATCATTATTATTATGATTGGGCTGGAGCGATAGGCTGGAGCGATAGCACAGTGGTAGGGCGTTTGCCTTGCAAGCATCCAACATGGCCGACCCGAGTTCGATTCCTCCACCCCTCTCAGAGCCCCGCAAGCTACCAAAAGTATCTTGTCTGCACGACAAAGACTGGTAAGCTACCTGTGACGTATTCGATATGCCAAACACAGTAACAATTGTCACAATGGAGACTTACTGGGCCCACTTGAGCAAATTGATGAATGATGGGAGGACAGTGACAGTGACAGTGGGCTGGAGCGATAGCACAGCGGGTAGAGCATTTGCCTTGCATGTGGCCAACCTGGGTTTGATTCCTCCGTCCCTCTCAGAGAGCCCGACAAGCTACTGAGAGTATTCTGCCTGCATGGCAGAGCCTGGTAAGCTCCCCATGGCGTATTCGATATGCCAAAAACGTAACAACGAGTCTCACAATGGAGACGTTATTGGTGCCCGCTCAAGCAAATTGATGAACAAGGGGACAGTGCTTCTTCTTCTTCTTCTTCTTCTTCTTCTTCTTCTTCTTCTTCTTCTTCTTCTTCTTCTTCTTCTTCTTCTTCTTCTTCCTCCTCCTCCTCCTCCTCCTCCTCCTCCTCCTCCTCCTCCTCCTCCTCCTCCTCCTTCTTCTTCTTCTTCCTCCTCCTCCTCCTCCTCCTTCTCCTCCTTCTCCTCCTCCTCCTCCTCTTCTCTGCTTCTCCTGGCTCAGTGCTTATGGATGACTCTGCAGGGTTTTTGGGGTACTCTGCAGTGTGAGGGACAGAATCCAGGGTACCAGCCTCTACAGATTTTTAATTTAATTTTATTGTTTTTGGTACCAGAAGTGCTCAGGGATTATTTCTGCCTCATTTCAGGGAATTTCAGGGATCATTCCTGGCAGTGCTCAGGGAACCATATGCAGTTCTGAGGACAGAACCAGCATTTAAGGCAAGTGCCTTAACCTCTGGGCTGGAGCAATAGCACAGCAGTAGGGCATTTGCCTTGCGCACAGCTGACCCGGCCGAGGCGGGTTTGATTCCTCCACCCCTCTCGGAGAGACCGGCAAGCTACCGAGAGTATCTCGCCTGCAAGGCCAAGCCTGGCAAGCTACCCGTGGTGTATTCAATATGCCAAACACAGTAACAACAAGTCTTGTGATGGAGACATTACTGGGCCTGCTCAAGCAAATCGATGAACAGTGGGAGGACAGTGCTACAGTGCCTTAACTTCTATTTTTTTTTCTTTTTGGGTCACACCCAATGATTCTCAGGAGTTATTCCTGGCTCTGCACTCAGGATTTACTCCTGGAAGTGCTGGGGGTCCATATGGAATGTTGGGGATTGAACCTGGTTTGGACCTGGTTTGGCTGTGTACAAGGCAAACGCCCTACCCACTGTACTGTCCTCACTTTGACCCCTTTTATTGTTTTTTTGTTTGTATTTGGGCCACATCTGGTGGTGCTCAGGCTTATCCATGGCTCTACACTCAGGAATTATGGGGTGCCTGGGTTTGAACCCAGGTCGGCCATAGGCAAGGCAAACTCCCTCCTCGCTGTACTATCACCCACCCTCCCACCGTGTGTGTGTGTGTGTGTGTGTGTGTGTGTGTGTGTGTGTTTGGGGGCAACACCTGTCAGTGCCCAGGCTTACTCCTGACTCTATTCTAATATTACTCTGGGAATGCTCATGCTCAGAGGCCATCTTGCAGTGCCAGGGATAGAACCCAGGTTGACTGCGTGCAAGGAAAGTACTTTACACTTTAAATTCTATACTATCACTTCATGTCACAGCTCCCCACTGCCGCCACCCCACCTTTTAAATTATTATTATTTTTTTTCCTTTTTGGGGTCACACTTGGCAATCCACAGGCGTTACTCCTGGCTCTGCACTCAGGAGTTTCTCCTGGCGCTGCTCAGGACACCATATGGGATGCTGGGAATCGAACCCTGGTCGGCCGCGTGCAAGGCAAACACCCTGCCTGCTGGGCTATCTCTCCAGCCCCCTCACCTTTTAAAATTTTGTTTGCAATGTCAGGCATTGAACCCTGAGCCTTGTACATTCAAGGCCAGTGCCCTACCACTGAGCTATATCCTCGGCCTGATAGATCTGCCTTAAATAACTTTAGTGTGGTGCTGGAGAGAAAGAACAGCAGGTAGGGCACTTGCCTTGCATCAGCCGACTCAGGTTTGATCCCTCACATCCCATATTGCTCCCTGAGCCCCATCAGGCACAAAATCCCTGAGCACAAAATCAGGAACAACCCCTGAGGATCACCAGATGTGGTCTAAAAAAAACAAGAAAATAAATAATTTTAGGTTGAATTGGTTGCAAGATCTGAAAAAAGGAAGACTAATTAGTAGACCTTGAAGTCCATGTAGTTCGCAACTTAAAATGAAAACTAAAAGAAGGGCCGAGTAATAGTACAGTGGGTGGGCCTTTTGCCATGCATGCAGCCGACCCAGGTTCTATCCTTGAAATCCCATGTGGTTTCCTGCCAGGAGTAATTCCTGAGGATCACCAGGTATGGCCCCAAAACTAAAATAAATTAATAAATAAGAGACTGTAAAGAAATAAAATTAGAAATGAGAGAAATGGTGTTGATCAACCTTTGAGAAGTATATGTGGGGAAAACACTACCATGTTTTATTAGGGAAGAAATCAGAAAAAGTGAATTTTGCCTTCATAAAAAGTGGGGGCTGGGGGCTGGAGAGAGAGTGGCACAGCGAGTAGGGTGTTTGCCTTGCATGCGGCCGACCCAGGTTCGATTCCCAGCATCCCATATGGTCCCCTGAGCGCCGCCAGGAGTAATTCCTGAGTGCAGAGCCAGGAGTAACCCCTGTGCATTGCCAGGTGTGACCCAAAAAGCAAAAAAAAAAAAAGTGGGGGCTAACTGTGAAATAATGCTGACCTCTTTGATCTTCAGGATCGCATCCTTCCAGCCCCCGACATTGCTGTGTGTAGCCTATGGCCTTGGCACTTGCAAATAGCACTCATGCTTGGGCCCTAGAATTGTTTGATTTGGTGTGATTTGTTTTGGGGTCACTCTTGGCAATGTTCAGGCATCACTCCCAGTGGATCTTAGGGGACTGTATGTGGTGCCAGGGATTGAACATGGATTCGCTGCATGCAAGGCAGATGCTTATCTGTAATACTATAGTTTTATCCCCATAGGGCCAAGCATTGAACCATCAGCCCTGTTGACCAATTATCATGTGGACCCTTTGAACATCACTTCGAAATGAAAAAAGCAGGGATAGTGGAGGTGGGATGGTGAGGGAAGCTATGGATATGGTTCAAAGGGCTAGTGTGCATGATTTGCATGCAAAGCCTGGGTTCTTTCCTGAGCACATGGTCCCTCTGAGCAAGGATAGGACTGACCCTCAAGTACCGAGTAGAGTCCCTGCGCACTGCCAAGTGGAACAAAAAAAATTTTTTTAAAGGCTGGTAGGAGGGTCTGGGGGAATAGTACAATGTCTAAAGTGCCTGCTTTGAGGTTCAAGAGATAATATAACAGGTAGGATGTTTGCCTTGCATGGGGCTGACCTGTGTTTGATCCCCGGCAGCCCATATGGTCCCCTGAGTACCACTAGGAGTGATTCCTGAGTGCAGAGCCAGGTATGTCTCCTCCTGTTTCCCCCAAAATAGCAGCACTGTACTGTAGCACTGTCCTCCTGTTGTTCATCAGTTTGCTCGAGCGGGCCCAGTAACATTGTGAGACTTGTTACTGTGTTTGGCATATCGAATATGTCATGGGTAGCTTGCCAGTCTTTGCTATGAGGGCGAGATACTCTCAGTAGCTTGCCAGGCTCTCTGAGAGGGGCGAAGGAATCAAACCTGGGCCAACCAGGTCGGCCGCATGCAAGGCAAACACCCTACCCGCTGTGCTATGGCCCCCCAAAATAATTACAATTAAATAAAAAAATAAAGTGCCTGCTTAGGATCAGGAATGTGGCTCAGGGGCAAAGCTTTACATGCATGTAACCTAGTTTGATTCCCTGTGCTCGTGCGTACCATACACATACACCATACACATGCCATATATACGCAAAAGCACTTGCAAGCATGTGGTCACAAGTTCACATCCCCTGTCCCAGGTCCTCTGAGTACAGTAGCGGCTTGCTGTGTCAGCTGGCAGCTCTGCTGTCTCATGTCTGCTTCCACGAGCTCTTTCTGGCCATATTACAGTGAGAAACATGTAAGCTCCATGAAGAGGGGAGTGACATCTGGTGAGCAGCACAACTCAAAAAGATGTGCCAGGGGTTCAAGCAACAGCAAAAAATAGCTAAAAAAAAGCTTGCTTGGCATGCAACCAACCTGGGTTTGATCCCCGGCATCCCACACAATCCCATGATCACTGATAGGAATGGTTGCTGAGTGCAGAGTCAGGAGTAACCCCTGGAGCATTGCTGGGTGTGATCCCAAAACCAAACAAAAACACTGGACACCCACCAGTACTGCAAGTGTGACCTCTGGGAAGCACACTTATGAACACTATGGTGACCCCCCACCCCCATGAGCAGCACAGTCAATGCTTGTGCCTAAACAAGAGTGCACCTCCTGGGCTGGAGCCATAGCACAGCGGGTAGGGCATTTGCCTTGCATGCGGCTGACTTGTGTTCAATTCCCAGCTTCCCATATGGACCCCTGAGCACTATCAGGAGTAATTCCTGAGTGTATGAGCCAGGAGTAACCCCTGTACATAGCCAGTGTGACCCAAAAAGCAAAAAAAAAAAAAAAAAAAGCACCTCCTGGTGAACACATTTAAGTGTCCCACAACTTAAGAAGAGTGTGAGGGGTGGGGTCAGAGGGAGAATACAGCCAGTAGACTTGCCTTGCATGCTGTGAAGGATAGGGGGCCCAGAGTACAGAGGGAAGGTGCTTGCCTTGGACAAGGCCAACTGGATTTGATCCCCAGCACCACAGATGATCTCCTGAGCCCCAGCAGAAGTCATTCCTGAGCATAGGGCCAAGGCCAAGCACAATGGGAGTGGCAAAAATAAAAAGGTGCAACGTACAGTGCTGGAAAAATTATACAGCAGGTAAGGTGCTTGCCAGGAATAAGCCCTGAGCACAGCCAGGGGTGCCCCCAAACCCAAAAATAAATACATTGAAATAAAGAGTGCAAACCTTAGTGAGCATCTTGACTGAGTGTGCACTGCAGCTGGATGGATGTGCAACCCCTGCAAGCGTCCCTGCCCCCCACAAGCCCCCATTGCAACCACAATATCCTCAAGGTCAGCAGCAGAGGAAAAGGTCACCCTCCTCCCCAGGTAGGGCTCTTGCCTTGCACACAGGCAATCCGTGTTTGATTCCCCCATCCTCAGAGCCCTGCCAGAAGTAATCTCTGAATGTAGAGCCAGAAGCAAGCTTTGAGCACTGTCAAGTGTGGCCCAAAAATAAATTAAAAAAAAAGGAAAACAAAAATGAAGAAAAAGAGCTGGGAGGGAAGAAAATAAAAGAAAAGAATTACCAATTTGACTATATACGGTAAATTTATGACCTTGGTTTATCTATGTATAAATAAAAACTAAACCATATTCACTGGAAAAATATTTGCAGCAAATTATTGTGAGTTACAATCTTTTTGAATAGCTAATTTATGCAAAATAGGTTTAAAAAGAGCTCCCTCAATAAATAAGTGGGTAAGGGGTAATTTCAGAGGAGAAAGTTCTAAAAGTAAAAGAAATATGGTGATTAAATTAATTCATATTAAAGTAATATAGCTCTTTTTATTTTTTAGTTCTATTTACAAATAAAAACAATATATATAACAGCTTTGTTGTGATAAAATCTAGATACCATACACTTCACCCATGTAAAGTATTCAATATTCAAGTTTTGTGCAATCGATACTGCAATTTTTCAGGTAGGGGGTCCCAAGCAGTGTTCAGGGGTCCCATGGACACTCCAAGGGATACCCATCAGATGGTTCAGTGCCAGGGCCTGAGGATATAGTGCTGCTAGGGTCCTGCTTGCAGCATATTTGAGGGAGTGTTTGTCTTTGGGCCACATCCTGATGTGCTCAAAGCTTAATTGTGGCTAGGAATCACTCCCAGGGGTGCTCAGGGGACCCTATGCGCAGTGCCAGAGATAAACTGAGGTCAACTGTATGCAAAACAAGATCCTAAACCCCTGTGCAATCACTATGGCCTCAGTCACAGAACTTCCTAACAAACAAATGCTACCAAAACCAAAAATTAATAAGTATGTTTAACTAAATAAGGACCAGGAGATAGCTCAAAGAATTGAAATGTGTATTTTGTATGCAGGCATTTCTCATTCTATGCCCCGCCTGGACACCACATGGCATGGTCCCCCTTAGCATTGCAAGGTCCCAGTTCTACCCCTCATCCCAATAATAATAACTTCAAAGGGGCTGGATAGTATAGTGGGTAGGGTGTTTGCCTGGCACGTGGACAAGCCTGCACGTGGCTCAGGGAATCTTATGTAGTCCCCCAAGCATGGCCAGGAGTAACCTCTGAACATCACTGGGCGTTCTCCCCCCCAAAAAATACAAAGGATGTTATAAGCTATCAAAAAGGTATTTACTGAGACCCCAAGTCACCACCCACAAGCAACCCCTCTGGCTACTGATTTAATTATTAAAATTTCAGAATTCCGGGGCTGGAGCAATAGCACAGCGGGTAGGGCGTTTGCCTTGCACGCGGCCGACCCGGGTTTGGTTCCCAGCATCCCATATGGTCCCCTTAGCACTGCCAGGGGTAATTCCTGAGCGCAGAGCCAGGAGTAACCCCTCTGCATTACCGGGTGTGACCCAAAAAGCAAATAAATAAATAAATCAAAATAAAATAAAATAAAATAAAATTTCAGAATTCCAAAATCATGTGGTCGCTATTGTGGCCACATGGCATCATATGCTATTCATAATCAGCAATAAAAAACAAATTATCTAATGTATCCTTTTCGGTGGGCTAGAGCGATAGCACAGCAGTAGGGCGTTTGCCTTGCACGCAGCCAACATGGCCGACCCGAGTTCAATTCCTCCGCCCCTCGCCCCTCTCGGAGAGCCCGGCAAGCTACCGAAAGTATCTTGTCTGCATGACAAAGCCTGGTAAGCTACCTGTGACGTATTCGATATGCCAAACACAGTAACAACAAAGTCTCCAATGGAGACGTTACTGGGCCCGCTCTAGCAAATCGATGATCAACGGGAGGGCCTTTACTTTACTTTTACTTTTATCCTTTTCGGCAGATCTGAGTGTTGGGTTAAAATCCCAAATAATAATGGTGGGTCTGGTGTCGACATATTGAATGCAATCAAAGTAGACAGAGAGTAATGTGGAAATCGTCTGCCACACAGGTAGGAGGAGGGTGTGAGATGGGGGGTATACTGGGGTTTTTCATCGTGGAAAATGGGCACTGGTGAAGGGACGGGTGCTTCATCATTGTATGACCGAGATTTAAACCTGAAAGCTTTGTAACTGCTCTCACGGTGATTCAATAAATAAATAAAGAAATGTATATATATATATATATATACGCATGGTGATTCAATAAATAAATAAATATATGTATATATATGGATATATATATGCATATATATATATACTTATATATAGAGTCTCCTGGCCCCACGCCTGACTGTCCTAGCCGGGACCTCTTGGAGGGGAGCAGGTTGAGTTTCCCTCCCTGCCCCGACCAGGGCTCCGGCAGCCGAAGACCTCCAGAACCAGCCACCACCATGCTGAGATGACTCTCCACATGCATGAAGGTACCGGCAGAGGAACAAAAGCATGCGGGTCCCGAGGCTAAGATCTCCAAGCCTGCACGGATCGGGGCTGAGCATCCTCCACCCAGATCCTCCTTCTTCCAGTAGGCAGGGGTCACACCCACCAACTGGCCCCCTGGCACGGTGTAATCCCATCAACAGCCAAGACCTAGAGACTATAAAACCCAGCTCCCGGAAGCTCCTGGACATCTTATTATCTCATTCTTACTTTGGACAAACTGGCAGGCTACCGAATGTAACCTGCCCACACGGCAGAGTCTGGCAAACTCCCCGTGGCATACCCAATATGCCAAATACCAGTAACAATGATGTGTTTCATTCTCCTAACCCTGAAAGAGCCTTGAATATGGCACTTTTTTTAAAATCTCAGGGCTAGGACAAAGGAGACGTTACTGGGGCCTGCTTGAGGCAATCGACGAACAACAGGATGGTCATGATCGTGATATATATATATATATATATATATATATATATATATGTATTTACCAAGACATTAAAAGAATATGAGGGGCCAGAGAGGTGGTACCATGGATAGGTTGCTTGGCTTGCATGCACCTGACCTGACTTTGATTCCTGGCATCCAATATGGTCCCCGAGCACTGCCAGTCCTGAGCATCACCAGGTGTGGCCCCAAACCCAAAATAAATCAAAAGTATGAAAAAGAAAAGCTACTAATAAATGTTAACTGGGGACCTGAAAGAGAAAGCCTCATGCCTGGCATGCAGCCAACCCTGCTTTGCTCCCTGGCACCACACAGTCCCTGGAGCATTGTCACAACAACCCTGGGGGAGTCTGAGCACTGCTGGGTGTGGTCCTGAGTACTACCATGCTGGTGGGCATTCCCTGGCTCTGCGGGGCCCAAGTAGCACAGCTTCCTCAGGCCCGAGCACGAGCCATCAACCTGGTTGGCCTAAAATCAGAAAAAGGGGCCCAGCCCCCTGAGTACTGCTTGTGATGCCCTCCACTTACCCAAATAAAATTAATGTAGATTGAAAAATACAATGAAAAACTTATCCCACATATTTCTGCAGTTGGGGCCAGGGATATACTTAAGTGGTAAAGCATGTTTCTTACATCTGTGAGAAGCTGGGCTTGATCCCCCACAATGTGACCTCCAGAAATGGGCCTAGTCCCAGAACAAGAATTTTTTTTTTTTTTTTTTTTTTTGCTTTTGGGTCACACCCGGCGATGCTCAGGGGTTACTCTTAGCTCTGTGCTCAGGAATTACTCCTGGCGTGCTCAGGGGACCATATGGGATATTGGGAATCGAATCCAGGTTGGCCGCGTGCAAGGAAAATGCCCTACCCGCTGTGCTATAGCTTCAGCCCCCAGAACAAGTTTTTTAACCTCTTTGACCTTGTTTTCTCATCTCTGAAATGGGAATAAATGTACAGGGTTCAGATGGGGGTAAAGGTGCCTGCCTTGCACGCAGCTGACCCCAGTCTGATCCCTGGCACTGCTGTAAGCAACCCCTAGCACGCAGCCAGAAGCAGCCCCCTGAGCAGTCAAATCTCAAACCCAAATAAATAAAATAAAGTGTGTGTGTGGGGGGAGGGAGGTGGGGTGGAGCAATAGCAGAGCGAGTAGAGCATTTGCCTTGATCACAGCCAACCTGGGTTCGATTTCCAGCATCCCATATGGTTGCCTGAGCACCGCCAGGAGTAATTCCTGAGTGCAGAGTCAGAAGTAACCCCTGTGCATTGCCGGGTGTGACCCAAAACCCAAAAATAAATAAGTAAATGAAGTGGGGATAATGAGAGGTCAGAGAGATAGCTCAATGGGTGAATGGGTGGAGGGCGTGCTCTGTATGTACTTAGGAGGTCCAGGTTTGATCCCTGGCACTGCACGGGGTCCCAAGCACTGCTGGGTGTGGCCTGAAAACAAACTGAATAAATAAGCAAGCAAATAAATACAAATAAACAAATTGTGGATAATTAGAGTCTGGAGAGATAGTACAGGCTCAAGTCTCTTGCCTTGCATGCAGTCAACCCCATTCTAATCTCTGCCACAAGTGGCCCCTGGTATAGACTTTAGTACCACTGGGTACAGCACAAACTGTTTTCCACCATTTTTTTTTTAATGGTGAAAAGGAGGGATAATACAGAGGGTAAGGTTCTTGCCTTGTATACTGCTAACCTGGGTTTGATCTCTAATAACCTATGTAATCCCTTGAACTCCACCAGGAGTGATCCCTGAGCACAGACCCAGGAGTAAGCCCTGATCACCACCAGGTGTTGCCCCCAAACAAGCAAAAAAACAAAATGGGGGGGAGGATAATGAGCGCATCTGTCCTTTTTGCTGTTGTTTTGCTTTTTGTGTCCCACCCAGCGGTGCACAGGGGTTACTCCTGGCTCATGCACTCAGGAATTACTCCTGGTGGTGCTTGAGGGACCATATGGGATGCTGGGAATACGAAGCCGGGTCGGCCGCGTGCCAGGCAAACGCCCTGCCTGCTGTGCTTTCACTCCAGCCCCATGAGCGCATCTGTCTTGATTGTTTACTTGTTTTCATGCCAGGGATCAGTTCAGGGCATCCTGCAAGGGAACGCATGTGCTTCATCCCTGGCCAACAACGCATGTCTGACAGGGCTTTGAGGGGGGTTGAACTGACATAGGGCTTCTAGAAAGTGCCTGGCACAGTATAACTGAAACCCAAGCACAAGAATCTGTAAGTCTACAACTGTACCTCATGGTGTTTCACTAATAAAAAAAATAAATAATTAATTAAAAAAAAAGAAGGTAAGTGCCTGGCACAGGAAAAATTTTCTCTGAAGTTCTCTATCTCGCTCATGCCCAGCAGCCTGAAAGAGCAGAGACCAGCGGCTGGAGCAATAGCACAGCGGGTAGGGCATTTGCCTTGCATGCGATGAACCTGGGTTCGATTCCCAACATCCTATATGGTCCCCCGAGCACCGCCAGGAGTGATTCCTGAGTGCAAAGCCAGGAGTAACCCCTGAGCATCGCCGGGTGTGACCCAAAAAGCAAAAAACAAAAACAAAAAAAAAAGAGCAGATGCCAGCACCTCCCCATTCCCCACCCTCTTTAGACAGGAAATAGCCCTTCAGTTTCCCCTCCCCACCCCCACTGCAGGAGGGTGTCTTGAGCGGGGAGGTGCTCCAGAACCTTCTGGAGGGGTTCTGGACTTGGAAAGGGAGAGGAGAGTGGAGAGCAGGCATGGAGCTGAGTTAGGAAGCAGGAAAGCGCTAATAAAATCAGCCGATCTAGCAGTGAAGCAAAGGGCTTTGGAGAACTTGCCAGGACACCCCTGTACATTGTCTATATCCATCGGGATGTTTTCTGGATGATGTAAGGAGGGAGCAAAAAGCAAGCATCTCCTCTGCCCTCAAGGCACACAGGGCCCGTTCTGCATCACCTGCCGCTGCTCCACCTAGCCCGGCTGAGCATGAGAGTCAAGGACAGGGCCAGTGGAGACGCAGCGATACAGTGCCATGTCTCTCGGGTGTGAGCCCTTGGTCAGGCCTGGGCACTGCAGTCCCTCATGCCCTTCCCCCCGCAACACAACAGTACTGGGGATATGACTCCAAGCCTGGCACGCTCAAGGCCCTGAGCGTGGCACTACATGCCCTACCCTACCCCCAGCACCACCAGGCCCACTCTAGGGGGGCTGGCCTTTGGGAGAGTGACTCTGGGTATGATACCAATTAACACCACCAGGACAGGAAGTGGGACATTTGTGAGAAAGTAAAGTAAGAAAGGAGCCTGAGAGATGGGTTAGGGAGCAGAAACTCTGCATGTGGGGGCCATGGTCCCTCCAGCACCTCCAGGAACAAACCCCAGCAGAGCTGGATGTGGCCCCCCCCAAGGAACAAACAGAAAAAAATAAATGAGGGAATCAGTTGACAGGTCTGTCGAGGCCCCCCACAACCCTTTTTCCTTGTCCTGGGCACATGGGAAGCGGGAAGGAAGAACAGTCCCAGCAGATGCCTTAGACCCACTTCCTCCAGGGCTCCTCCCTGGCCCAGAGCTTTGAGGCTGGCCACAGAGCCTGGTGTTTGCTGTTGTCTCCACTGGGGACCCAGCCTGTGCTGATTCCCAGGGGGGCTGTCACTCCACTTCCCAGCACTGCCTGCCTGCTGCTTCCGGCTGGGGCGATTCCACTGCCACAAGCAGGTGGCCGACCCCTACACAGGGCTCCGTGCTCGCTCCTATCTGTTTAGTTTGGTTTTTGGTTTGGGGGCCACACCTGTCTATGCTCAGGGCTTACTCTTGGCTCAGCGCTCAGGGATCACTTCTGGTGGGGCTTAGGGGGTCATATGTAGTGCTGGGTCAATTCTGGCCTGAAAGGCAAGTCCTTAATTCTTTACCTCTCCAGCCCCCCCCCATCCCCGCGAAGGTCTGAAAGTTGGTCCCTCAGGTTCCTTAGGAAAATCCTTTTCCAGCCTGTAGCTCCTCCCACCTCAGGCACTTACTCCCCACATTAACTATCTACGATCCCTTTGTTCATAAGCCATCTCCTTTCATTACTTCAAACCCCCCTCTCCACACACCTCCCAACCCCTAGCTACCTAGCTTCCTCTTCCGTTTCATCTCACCCTAGCATCCCATCTCCTCCTCCATCCCACCCCCTGCTCCGCGCTGACTCCTCCCCGTCTCCTGATCCACCTTCTGACCCGCCACGGTTCCGCCCCTCTGGCTCGTCTCCCCAGGGGCTGAGGCATCTGCAGCCTCAGAAACACTAAGAAGCCCTAAGAGCCTCTCAAAGCAGCTTCTCCCTCTGAGAAAGTGCACGCAGCCATGCTCGGCGTTTCACTCCACCCTCCCACCCCCATCCCATCCGAGTAGTTGCCCTCTGTGCCCAGGATTTAGACCCCCTTCTCCCTCCAGTGCTGAATCCCAGGCTCACAGAGCACCTGGGTCCCACCCTCGGGAGTGTCAGATTCCAAGTCCCCTCTGTGGCAGACAGCACAACACCCTGGATCATGCAATCACAACAGCCTAGCTGTCCCTACTCTTGTGGGGTCATTTCTGGGCAGGAAATCCCGCTACCTTAAACTTCCTCTGACTCCTGTCTCCTGACTCTGCTCCTTCGGTTCCCAGGACAAGGCTATAACCACCATCTAGAGAGAAGCTCCAAAATATAATCCTAATTGACCTGCCGGGTGAGGCAGTTTGGGACAAGGACTGAGCACAGGGCACGTGGGTCCCTCTACGGGGTCATGGCCCATCCGTCTCCCCCAGACTTGGGACCCTGCTGGGGACAAACATGTGGCTTAGTCTCTTGGGCAGACCTGCCGAGTCTTCACCACCAGGGCACCACTTGGATGTCTCACAATTTCACTCACTTGGTTTCCAGTTGATCTGAGAGAGCATCAGATCCCAGAGGCTGAGCTGAAGGTCCTGCCTGTGAGACTGCACCCTCCCCTGCACTCCCGCCAAGTCCAGTGCCCCTACTTCATCTGAAGTCACAATCTAGGAGGTCCCCCAAGCTGTGTGCTTCTGGCTGACCAATCATAAATTGGAGATTCCTACAATGCAGTCCTCTGATGAATTAACTTGCTGTGAACCACAGAAAATGACTTACTAGATCCCCAGTTTATTGGCTTTGGTTTTGTTTTCTCCAGTTGTATTCAGGGTATCCAACCAGAACCGGCTACATGTGAGGTAGATTAGCAGTTTATTATTTGGATTTTGGGGCTTCACCTTTGGTGCTCAGGGCTTACTCCTGGCTCTGTGCTCAGGAATCACTTTTGGCATTACTGCATTATAAGAGGTGTTGGGGATCGAACCCCGGTCAACTGTGTGGAAGACAAGAGTTTTATCTTTGTGGAGAAGACAAGAATTTTGTCCTCTTTCTGCATGGAAGACAGGAGTTTTATCTTTCTGACCCCTGAGTACCAGATTATTATAAGGGGTATAGAAGGTGTGAATGAATAGAGTCCTGAATTCAGGTACTTCCGTGCCCTTGGGATTGTGTGTATGCCATCTACCTGGTACATGGGTGTATTCTGGACCATCAGCTGAGAAAGCCCTCCAAACCCTTTCCTTCGGATTTTGTGAGGGTTTCATTGCAAAGGCATGGGTGATGAGCTCATTGGCCGAATTAATTAATTATTTAATTAATCCAGTTACTGAATTAATGGTCAATACTTCTCAAAGTTAGGCAAATGGGGCAAGTGGAAGATAATACAGTGAGTAAGGTGCTTGCCTTGCATGCGGCTGGCCTGGGTTTGATCCCCAGCACCCAATATGATTCCCTTAGCACCGCTAGGAAGTATTCCTGAATACAGAATCTGGAGTAAACTTTGAGCACCACTGGATGTGGCCCCAAAGTCCCTCCCCTGCCCCCCTATCTTACCCCAAAAGGTAAGCTCAAAGTCAGGCAAATGGAACTAAAAATTCCAACCCTCTATTTGGTTTCCCTGGCAACCCATCCCATCCTGAGGTGCTTTTCCAAAGTCATCTTTTTGTTTTTGTTTTCAGATCAGGTCCAGGCTGACCACCTGCCTCATTATCTCTCCAGCCTGTCTTTCTTTCTTTCTTTCTTTCTTTCTTTCTTTCTTTCTTTCTTTCTTTCTTTCTTTCTTTCTTTCCTTCTGTTTCCAGAGCCTCACACATGCAAGGCAAGGGTTTTATCAGGTTCAACCTGGACCTCCTGAACCTGCTTTGAGTCTCACACCCACACCCTCTCTCCAAACTCCTCCTCTTCACTTTTCTCTTTGTTTTTTAGGCCACACTTCGCACTTCTCAGGGATTCTTCCTGGCTATGTGCTCAAGGATCATTCCTGGTGGTTCTCGGAGGACCATATGGTGTGCTGGAGATCAAACTTAGGTTGGCTACATGCAAGGCCAAATAACCAAAACATGCAAGCGCCTTACCCACTGCACTATCTCTTCAGTCCCATCTTCACTTTTAACCAGTTCAGATAGAGATGTGATATGGTGATTCATAATTAGGAACAGATATGTATTATATACATGTACACACACACACACACACATATATATATATATATATATATTCCTGCTGCAGTGGGTCATGGTAAAGGCTGGAATTCAGGCCTCCCATATGCAAAGCATGCACCAGCCCTTGAGTTATCTTCAAACCCCTTTCAACCCTACCTGAATTTGTTGACAAGATGACTTTGTGGGGTTGGAATGATGAAAAATCAGGTAGGGCACTTGTTTGGCATGTGGAATCTCTGCAAGTTTGATCCCTGGCATTTCATATAGTCCCCTGAGCCCACTAGGAGTAATTCCTGAATGCAGAAGCAGGACTAACCCCTGAGCATGACCAGGTGTGGTCCAAAACTCAAAAACAACGGCAAAAAAAATAAGGCAGACAGACAGAACGAAAGAAAGAGAGAAAGAGAGAAGAAAGAAAGAAAGGAAGGAAGGAAGGAAGGAAGGAAGGAAGGAAGGAAGGAAGAGAAAGAAAAAAGGGAAAAAGAGTGAGAAAGAAGGAAAGAAGGAAGGAAGGAAAGAAAGAAAGATGGAAGGAAAGAAAGAGGGAAAGAAAGAGGGAAAGAAAAAAGAAGGAAAGAAAGAAAGATAAAGAAAGAAAAAAGAAAGAAAGAAAGAAAGAAAGGAAAGAAAGAAAGAAAAAGACAGAAAGAAAAGAAAGAAAGAAAGAACGAAAGAGAGAAAGAAAAGGGGCCAGAGCTAGAACAATGTGTAGGGCATTTGCCTTTTATGTGGCCTACCCAGGTTCAATTCCTGGCATCCCATATGGCCCTCCAAGCACTGTCAGGAGTAATTCCTGAGTGTAGAGCCATGAGTAACCCCTGAGCATCTCTGGGTGTGACTCAAAATACAACAACAACAAAAAAAAAAAAAAAAAGGAAAGAAAGAGAGCGAACAAGTCAGCCAAGCAAGAAAAAGCAGGCTCGGGAGAAAGCAGGCTTGAGCTGACAGTCAGTGCTCCTTCCTCCATCCACAAGGAACACACTCTTGGGGCGAATACAGCTATTAGGTTCAGATCTTGCTTCAGCCACGATGAAGCTGCGTCACTGGAACATTGAACTTAGGGCTGGTTCAGCTCTGTGCACTCAGAAAAGAGCAATTCCACTCTAAACAGCTGGCAAGGGTGAGCAGGGAGATGGAATCTCAGTTCCATGAAGTGTGAGTTCAATGATCCAAGCATTTCCCGCACAACATGGACCCTAAAAGCAAGCCAGCTTCCAAGTATTCCACTCACCGTTATGATAGCATGTGCTTCCAAACTGGCTGAGCTGCACTTACAGAGAGTTGGGCTTTACTTCACTCTGTGGTTGGCTTAAGGCATTTGCATGTTTTAGTTATTTCCAATTTTGACCTATGCATTACTTTGGATCAACATCCTTTTTTTTTTTTTGGCTAAAATTTTGGGTCACATCCAGGGATGCTCAGAGGTTACTCCTGGCTTTGCACTCAGGAATTACTTCTGGCAATGCTTGGGGAAATATATGAAATGCTGGGAATTGAACCTGGGTCAGCTGCATGCAAGACAAACGCCCTACCCACTGTTCTATTGCTCCAGCTCGTAGAACAATATCTTGGGCTGGGGGCTGGGGGTTGACCCCTGATACCACATGGTCTCCCAAGCATTGATGAGGGTGGTCCAAAACTAAACAGTTCTCCAAACCTAACCTCGATTAAAACCTAAATACGAAAAAATTCTGCTGCATTTTGTCATCTTTTATAGGTCTCTCAAACTCTGAACCTAGTTTCCTCCTAGACAAAACAGAATTAGAGGAAATGACCTTGTAGATTCTCAAGGTTCCTATTATTTGTTCCGATGTCGTTGATTGCCTCGAGCAGGCCCCAGTAACGTCTCCTTCGTCCTAGCCCTGAGATTTTTTTTTTAAAAAGTGCCATATTCAAGGCTCTTTCAGAGTTAGGAAAATGAGACCCTTCATTGTTACTGGTATTTGGCATATTGGGTACGCCACGGGGAGTTTGCCAGACTCTGCCGTGTGGGCAGGTTACATTCGGTAGCCTGCCAGTTTGTCCAAAGTAGGAATGAGATGATAAGATGTCCAGGAGCTTCCGGGAGCTGGGTTTTATAGTCTCTGAGTCTTGGCCATTGATGGGATTACACGGCGCCAGGGGGGCAGTTGGTGGGTGTGACACCCCCCCCCCCCACCTACTGTGATTTGGAGGATCTGGGTGGAGGATGCTCAGCCAAAATGTAATATATAGAAAATTTACAACTTTCCTTGGGGCTGGAGCAATAGTACAATGGGGAGGGTACTTGCCTTGTATGTGGCTGACCCAGGTTTGATCCCTAACATCCCACATGGTTCCCTGAGCAGTGCCAGGAGTGATTTCTGAACACGGAGCCAGGCATAATCCCTGAGCATCACTGGGTACGGTCCCCGAACAAAACAATACAAAAATTTACAACGTACTGATTTTTTTCCTCCCAGGGGGCTATACTGAGCAGTGCTCCAGAGTTCCCCTCAGCTTAGTGTTCTGGGGGAACCATCCAGTTAGGGATCAACTTAGACCTCCTGCATGCAGAGCTTGCACTGCAGGCACCAGGCACAGGCCCCTGGGTTCGATTCCTGGCACTGTGCGCCCTCCAGGCTAGCACACACACATGGCTGGATGTCTTTTCCCAGAGTTGAGGGGGAGGGGGGTTCCGATCCAATAGATCCAATAGTTCCCCGGGAGCTGTGGGAAGGGGAAGGCACTGGCCTGCAGATTGACATCTTTTTGTCCTCCCAACTCATCTGCTCGTCAAGAAGTTCTGTTTGCAGCTTGGTTTTCTCATCTGTACCATGGGCATTATAACCTGGCCCTACGGAATTTAGAGGGTAAAAGCATTAGTTGAAGTGACTTAAAGGGATGTGTTTTATTGATTTATTTTTAAAACAGGTTTTATTGGATCACCGTGAGATACAGTTACAAACTTGCATGATTGTGTTTCATTCGAACAATGCTCAAGCACCCATCCCTCCACCAGAGCACATTTTCCACCACCCTGTGTTTTTATTTTATGAAAAAAAAAATGTATCTTTTGGGCCACACACAGCTGTACTCAGGGCTTATCCCTGGTTCTGTGCTCACTCCTGGCAGAAGACCATCTGGGGTTCTGGGGCTCAAATCCAAGACATCCAAGTGCAAAGCAAGCAAGCACTTTACATGCTATTGTATCTCTCCAGCCCTAACGGGAAGTGTTTTAAATGACTTTTACTGAGCTAGGGAGATAGTAGTAGAGAAGGTAGGGCACTTGCCTTGCACATAGCTGATCTGGGTTCAGTCCCTGGCACCTCACATATGAACCTCCTAATCTGCCAGGAATCACCCCTGAGTGCAGAGCAGGAGTAAGCTGAGTACCACTGGATGTGTCCCCCTTTACCAAAGAAACGCCTTTGATTTTGTTTTGTTTTGTTTTTGGGCTACACCCAACAGTGCTCAGAGGTTACTTCTAGCTCTGCACTCAGAAGTTACTCTTGGAGGTGCTCTGGGGACTGTATGGGATGCTGGGGATAAAATTTGGATTGGCCAGTGCAAGGCAATCATTTTACTGGCAGTACTATCGCTCCGGTCTGCCTTTGTGTTTTATTATTTCTTTTAGGGGTTCCATGCCCTGCGGTGCTCAGGGACTATTTCTGGCTCAGTGCTTAGGATCCTGTGTGATGCTGGAACTTGCACTTTTGAACCATTTCTCCAGCCCAGGGAGGTGTTTGGAAGTGTGAGGTGCTCTTCTGATGTGCGTATGTGTGTGTGTGTGTGTGTGTGTTAATATGTATACACACATGTGGGTGCATGCGTGCACGTAAGCTATTTAATGACACCCCAGAATTGTGGCTGTAGCTTGACCTGGCAGGGCAAAGCCTTCCTGGGCTGGGGTCAAAGTCAGGTCATTTGTCCACAGTCCACCAGCGCCTGGTCTTGTTTGTTCTTGGCTCCTCTCCTAGCAACCAAGGCTTTGAAGAAGGTTCTGGCGAGTATCGAAGACCTTGTTTCTCAGTATACTAGGAAGAGAGAGCATCTGACCCAGGCCATTCCTGGGAGCAGCCCTGAGCCCCCTGGGCAAGTCAGGAGAGGGGAAGGAGGGTGCCAATCTCTGATGGCTCAGCCCCAGCCTGAGTCTGGAAAGGGTCCCCAAGAGGCCCTCTTGGCTATCCCTTCATGGTCATCCTGAGCCGGGTCCAGATGCTTCTCCCCATGACCGTTCCCTTACCCGGGGGCAGCCACAGTCTGATGAAACAGACAGAGCTTCATTCTTGAGGGATTGACCAGTTCTTTAGGCTCTATGAGAAACTGTGCACACTTGGTGGCCTCAGACGACAGGAATGGCTCTCACACTGGAGTCTGACCTCAGAGGCAAGTGTTCGTGGAGGGCTTGTTCTGGGGGTCCTGGTGGGTGTCCGTCCATGCTCCTTCTCTCACCACTTTAGCTGGCACAATGCCAGAGCTGCATTCACTCTCATTTCTGCCATTGCCTTCTCCTTCTTTGGTCTTTGCATTTTCTCCTTTTTTGGGGGCACCGCCTCTGACAGTACTCAGGGAACCATGTGGGGCCAGATATTGAGACTGGACTTCCTCAGGTCAACCATGAACTCAACTATCAGAGTCCTCAGTAGGCCCTCTCCTTTTTTTTTTTTAATGAAAAAAATTATTCTTTATTTTGGGCCACACCTGGCAATACTCGGGGGTTACTTCTGGCTCTACACTCAGGAATTACTTCTAGTGGTGCTGCTCAGGGGACCATACAGGATGCCAGGGATCAAACCCAGTCAGCTGTGTGCAGGGCAGATGCCCTACTCACTATACTATCTCCCCAGCCTCCCCTTTTCTTATAACGGACACTCTGGGGGCTGCCTCAATTACCTGTCTAGACATGCCTGCCTAGAGCAAGGTGGTTTCTTGAGATTCTTATCCTCATCACATCAGTCAAACCCTTATTCCAGAGACAGCCACATTCTGAGGTTCTGGGTAGGCCTATCTTTTAAAAATTTAAAAATATTTTTCATGGGGCTGGAGCAATAGCACAGCGGGTAGGGCGTTTGCCTTGCACGTGGCTGACCCGGGTTCAATTCCCAGCATCCCATATGGTTCCCTGAGCAGGGATAATTCCTGAGTGCAGAGCCAGGAGCAACCCCTGTGAATCGCCAGGTGGACCCAAAAAGCAAAAAAATTTTTTTTTTTTTTTTTCGTTTGTGGGCAACAACCAGCAGTGCTCAGGAATCACTCCTGGCAGAGCTTGGACCATATGGGATTCTGGGGCCAGTTTGGGCCTGACCTGTTGTACTACCTCCCTGGCATCCAGGGTCTATCTTTTGGGGTCACTATTTAGCTTGCTACGGGGAAACTTCAATTTGAAGTGGGGAATTCTCAGTTCGAGAGGAGAAATCAGTCTATTTTAAGAAGTTCCCTTATGGTGGATTAAGAATGATTCCTATGCTGGTCTCTAGTACCCCCCTGCCCCCACCGCATTCTATCTACTCCTGTCTCTTCTGCTGCTCTAAACCCACCATCTATTGGACTCTTGTCACACATACTCTGTCTTCATTCTTGTTCTCCCTTATATGTGGCCCCTGGGGACAAGGCCAAGCTCTTCCTTTGGGAATAAGAGGTGAAATCTCCGGAGCTTGTAAGTGATGTGGTTTTTGTTTGTTTGATTTGCTTTTTGTTTGGGGGCCACACCTGGCTCTGTACTCAGGAATTACTCCTGGTGTTCGGGATACCATATGGGGTGCTGGGGTCACACACATGCACAGGCTTTATTAAGGACTGAGGAAGCCTCTGGAGGTGATAAATTAAGAGAGACAGGAAGAGAGGGGAATGGGGGCAGAATACTATCACTCTGGCCAAAGCCAGTAAGCGACTCTGGTCACTCAGCCCTGACCTCTCTGCCTGAGCCAGTCCCCTCCCCATTTCTCCAGCAGGGATAGAAAGTCATGTGTACTATTAGTGTAATTCACACGGGGGAAAAAAACACAACGTTTTATTGAAGTAAAGTTGTATTTATTTTGTTTTTTGGTGACACACTCAGTGATGCTCAGGAGTTACTTCTGGCTCTGTGCTCAGAAATTACTCCTGGCAGTGCTCATAGAACCATATGGGATGCTGGGGATTGAACCTGAGTTGCTCTTGTGCAAGGCAAGCATCTTCCAGGCTGTACTATCTCTCCAGCCCCAAAGTTTTATTATTAAAAAATGAGGGAGAGAGAGAGAGAGAGAGAGAGAGAGAGAGAGAGAGAGAGAGAGAGAGAGAGAGAAGAGCCATAAGGAAGAGAAATGAAACACTGAAATAGGATGCATGTGGCTCCAGAGTGGAGTGTGTTGAAAAATGTCTGATTTGGGGGAATTTTACCTCTAGTTCACTCTTTGTGATAAAATGAGACTGCTGGTTTTATTTTATTTGTTTATTTTGTTTATGGGTCACACCCAGCAATGCACAGGGCTTACTCCTGGCTCTGCACTCAGGAATTACCCCTGCAGGTGCTCGGGGGACCATATGGGATGCTGGGAATTGAACCGGGTTGGCCGCAGCTGCGTGCAAGGCAAACGCCCTACCTGTTGTGCTATTGCTCCAGCCCCTGATTTTATTTTTTGGATTTTGGGTTGTATCTGGCAATGCTCAAGGCTTATTGTTGGACAACATTGGGTTGTCCTTGCTCCTCCCACAGGGAGCTTAAGGTTTATTGAACCTGTTTATTGAACAATAGTGCCCCTGAGGCACACCCAATTCCATCAAGCACTAATAATATATTGCTTTCTCTTTCCTTTATGTCACTTGCATGGTTTATTTAGCAATGCCCTTTTTGTATAGACACAGGAAGGCAGCCCATGCTGTGTTTTGTAACAAGAGAGTTAATTGACTCCCAAATAATATTTACTCCTGGGCATCCATATTTACTTGACATAAGCCTCAGCTGCCCTTAGTTCCTAGCACTCCTAAAGCAGAGTCCTGGAGAAGGGACTGGATGGACCCATGGCAAGCTGTAAGTTACCCTTCCACTGAAAGGGAACAAGCTAAGTACCATAAGTATAATAAGTTAAGAGCATGGTCATGGGATAAACTCTGTCATGACCCAAAAAGAAGTAACTGAATAAGGATCCTGCTGGGGTTAGGAAATATTAACCTGGCCTGAGGACTGTGGTCTGGAATACATAGCAAAATGTCCCCAGGAAGAGCCAACGTTTAAGCTTAATATATTTCTTACTGTGTTCATTCAAAATGACTAGAAATATTATAAGGATTAGAAAGGAGAAAGTAATACACCCTCGATGGAATCCTGTCCTTGAGCGGATCTCCTAGTAATCTGGAATGATGAACCCTCAGATGAGATTTTGTCCTTGAGTTAATCTCCTAGAACTTCCCCTGTAGGAGTGACTTTACCTCTGTTTGTTGTTATGACAATGTTCAACCCTACCTATGTGTATCCCCACCCTTCATGATTTCTATATAAGTATGCTGTAAGGGGAAAGAGGGAAGGATGAGAACTGGGACTTTGCAACCTTCACGATCACGGCCATCCTGTTGTTTGTCGATTGCCTCGAGCAGGCCCCAGTAATGTCTCCTTCATCCTAGCCCTGAGATTTTTAAAAAGTGCCATATTCAAGGCTCTTTCAGGCTTAGGAGAATGAGACCCATCATTGTTACTGGTATTTGGCATATTGGGTACGCCATGGGGAGTTTGCCAGACTCTGCCGTGTGGGCAGGTTACATTTGGTAGCCTGCCGGGTTTGTCCAAAGTAAGAATGAGATAAGATGTCGCGCGGCCGCATTTGTGGCCGTGCACTTCCAGGAGCTGGGTTTTATAGTCTCTGGATCTTGGCCGTTGATGGGATTACACGGCACCAGGGGGCCAGTTGGTGGGTGTGACCCCTGCCTACCGGAAGGTAGAGGATCTGGGGGTGGAGGATGCTCAGCCCCGATCCGAGCAGGCTTGGAGATCTCAGGCCCGGGACCCACATGCCTTTGTTCCTTTGCGACCTTGAGAACAAGAATATGGGGACTAGAAGGAGGGCTAGATGATGATGATAATGGGAAGTAGAGGACTTTGAGGTCTATGAGGAGACTAGGATGATGGAACTTATGATGACTGGGACTATGACCAAAATGACGGCTATGACTGCACCGTAAGGGGAGAGACTGGACTACTCTGGGGAGGAGAGAGAAATAAACTGTCTATTGACCAGCTTGGGCCTGGGCCCAGTTTCTTCATTCCCCCGATCCTTCATCTGTCGCCGGGGGAGGCGGCTCTCAGCCACCAAACACTTGAGTTCCACCCATGACCCTCCCTTTTTCTTTTGAAACTCATAGCTTACTTCTGTTCTGTGCTCAGGATTCACTCCTGGCAGGGTTCAGGGCCCATATGGGGGTGCTGGGGTCGAACTGCTATTGGCTGTGTACGATGCAAATGCCTCAACCTCTGTACTATCTCTCTGTACCTGAGAGAGCTGATTTGAATAAGAGTGACATCTTTTTCCTTTCTTTCTTTCTTTCTCTTTCTTTCTTTCCCTTTCTTTCTTTCTTTCTTTTCTTCCTTTCTCTTTTCTCTTCCTTTTTTTATTTTTGGTTTTTGGGCCACACTCAGAGGTTACTCCTGGCTCTGCACTCCTGAATTACTTTTGGCAGTGCTCAGGAAACTGTATTGGATGCTGGGTGTTGAACCCGGATCAGCCGCACGCAAGGGAAAGTTCTTTACACGCAGTACTATTTTTCCAGCCCCTTGTATCTATATTTCAAATTCACATAAAATACGACATTACTGTGCTTTTCAGGATACCTGCTGTCCTTTCTACTTCTCCAAAATCCTACCACTTTTCCAGGTCAGGCTACTAACTGGGGCAGAGTTCCAATCCTGGTAGCTCAAGCACCCTTTCTTCCAGAGAGCACATGCCTTGTACAAACCCAGAGTTATCTCCTCCTCCAAAATTAGGATTTTACTTCCTTAATTCTACCCTGCTCTCTTTTCCTTCTCTTCCGGTTCCTCTTAATTTATCACCCCCAGAGGCTTCCTCTGTCCTTGGTCTGTGCAGGTCTCAGAGTAATGCGTGGAGCTGGCAGTGACAAGAATAACCACCAGGGGGAGCCTGTGCCTAAGAGACGGGCTGGCCCAGGGAGCCACTCAGGATTTTTCTCTTTTCAGTTTAGTAAGGGGCCTTACATCAGAGCCTACCTATGGGGTTGGGGGTCTAAAGCTGACCCCTTTCCACACTGACTCTTCCCCTGATCTCGCAGGTCAGTGTGAATCAAATGCTGATGTGTCTGGTACAATGTTGACCAGTTCCAAAGAGCAAATGTCCTACTCAAAGTGGGAATTAATCCTTCAGTCCTTTTACTTCACTCTGTAATTCCCACTAGGCTCTGCTTAAACCCAAACTCCCCTAAAATGTCACTGACTCCTCCCTCCTATTCATTTTCTCTCTGACCTGGGGTTCCTGGGAGCCTGGCAAGTAGCAGTTATGTCTATTATTTCATCTAACCAACCCCAACTTCCAAGTCAGCCCTCAGAGACAGCCCCATCCCCAACACAGGTGGACTGGTTCTTCCTTTGAGTCTAGCTGACCTCTTTTTCAATCATCTCCAGGTCTGAATCAACTAAGCAGATGCCTCAGACTTTTGATCACACGGACAAGTCAGCTCAAGACCTCTTGAGGCTGAGAATAACAGAGGTCATGACAAGTTGAAAAGCTGTCCCCCTGCTCAGAGATGATGGAAGTGTCTCTATTCCTTATGACCTAAAAGAGATATTTATTTTTGGACCACACCCAGCAGTGCTCAGGGCTTACTCCTGGCTCTGCACTCAGGGATCACTTCTGGTGGGTTTGGGGGACCATACGGGATGCTGGTGATTGAACCTGAGTAGGCATGCACGACAAGCACCTTTCCTGCTGTACTACTGCTTCAGATTTGATTATTTGCAGAAAATCTCACTGAACTCAGGGAAATACTTTTTCTGGTCTATTACAAAGGACTTAAAAGAGATAAATAGGGTATGGCGGAGGGGAAGGGGGCATGTTCAGGGGCTTCCATGTCTTCTGGGTTTATCTCCTCAGCACCTTTGATGCTTTCTCTAAGCCAGAAGCTCATCATGTTATTATTATTATTTTGCTTTTTGGGTTACACCTTGGTGATGCTCAGGGACCATATGGGATGCTGGGAATCGAACCCGGATCCGCTGCATGCAAGGCATGCTCTACCTGCTATGCTATTGCTCCAGCCCCCATGTTATTATTGTTTTGGGGCCACACTTGGTGATGCTCAGGGCTCACTCCTAGTGGGGCTTGGAGAATCATAATAGGGTGCCAAGGATCAAACCCAGTCAGCCACACCCTACCTACTCCAGTTCCAGCTCATCACATCATTGAGGGTTTTTCCTAAGCTTCTTATGTAGCCTAGCAAGTCAGGGACGGGACTTAAAGGTTCCAACCCTCTATTCCTTGGTGATAAGCCCTACCAATCATCTCATTAGTATACATGTTAAAGAGTTCTTTTTTTGGGGGCGGTTTTTGGGCCACACCTGGCAGTGCTTGGGGAAACTGCATGTAGGACAGTAATCCAACCAGGTCTGCAAATGAATCCCAGTGCTAACTCTGTGGCTTAAAGAACTCTTTATGAAAAAAATCACAAAAGGCATTCCCACCTCTTGGGAACATTCGGCTTTAAGTCAGGACAGATTTGAAGACCAAATATATTTATTATGCCATAATATCACATATATATATGTATATATATATGCCTCAAAACTGCTCCAGAAGAGTATTGCACATGCAGGGCCCATCTTGGGCCTTTCCAGCTCCTGGACACCCTTCCCCGGTCACTGTGCCCTTGAGATGGTTTTCAGCTTATGTGTATTGCACAGAGGTTCTGTCCAGATGGTGTCCAGGCCTCTAGGCTTCTAGGCTGGGATGGTCTGACGCCTGGAGTGCCGTCACAGGTCCTCCCCGAGGTGGGGTGGGGGGCGGAGGGCCTAGGTCCCAGAGAATGTCTTCATACAGACTTAGAACTGGACCTGAAGGCCTCCCGGGTGCCCCCGTCTGCTCCAGCAGGGTTCTGAGCAAGCCCACGGTGAGAGGGGTGTCCGTCCCGGGCTCAGGGAATGGCATAGGGGGCCGCATCTCATCAGGCAGGTGAGTCTGTAGTAGAAGCAGGAGCTCAGCCGGAGCCAGGTCTGACGGGCAAAGGCGGCACAGGAGGGGCAGGTGGGCATCTAGCCGTCGGTGCTGGGCAAATTCTGCCAACAGTAGTTTGAAGATCTCGCTCTGAAGCAGGGGACTGGAGGGGCCGAGGGCCAGGCCGGCCTCCAGGGCCCGCTCCCACTCTTCCTTCTGCACCAGTTGCCTGACAGCCTGGAGCACAGCTTTGGGTCGCCCGCTGCCCAAGAGCAGCTCTAGTTCCAGGGCCTCGGGCCTGGCCCCCTCTTCCCCTAGGACTGCCAGGGCTCTTCGATACAGCGGCAGCCCCGGGGCCCCTGCCCCCCAGCCCGGCCCCCCCTGCTGCTGTGCCAGTTCCACAAAGGGTGGCAGCGACTGCGGCTCCAGGTGGCAGAGGTACTGGCACAGAAGTTCAAAGAGAGGCAGGACCCCTGCTGGTGGTTCCTTCCCAGCGGCTGTACTGGCTAGTACCTTCTTCCACATGTCGGGGGGAGCTTGGGACTTCAGCCGGCCATTGCCATCGGGCTGGAGCTGCAGGGCCCTGAGGATGGCCCCCCAGGCCGCTGTAGGAAAAGTCTGGAAGACGGTGTTGAGCTGGGCTAGCTGGTCTCCCGTCAACTCGGTCCTCAGCAGGCGGGCCACTTCCTGCTCGGCCAGCTCCGTCCAGCCCGTCTCTTCCTCCTCTCCAGTCACTAACTGGGCTTTGAGCCGCTCGAGGCCCCGGTAATCCCGAAGCTCGGCTCTCAGCATGGTCAAGAGCGTAGAGGGGGACACGTGGCCCTGGAGGATGGAGGCCAAGACTTGGGGTGCCCGGAATGTGCTGCTGTGTCTTAGTTCCTCTGGGGAGAGCCGGGCACCGCGCAGGCTCCGCCGCTGGTAGTACTCGCAGGCCGCCTCAAACACCAGATCTTCAGCTGCAGGAAGCGCAAGGCCCTGGGGGGCCTCCCAGCTTATTCCAAACAGACCCAGGGCTGAGAGCAAACGAAGGCCCCCACGACTCCCCAGCAATTCCTCCTCCTCCACGCCTGGGGCTGGGGGGTCCAGCAAATGTACCCGGTCTGTACTTAGGACCTTCCTCTCCAGGAGCTGCCCACTGCCCATGTCCAGCAGCTCCATGGTGGCGCCCAACACACAGACCAGAGTGCCATGAAATGTTCCCAGGGCTGCAGACCCTGCCATGCCTGCAGGAGCCTCCTGCAGGGTACCCACCGCCCGGACACCACCGTGGGGTTGCACCAGGGTCACGGTACCCTTGACATCAAGCAACAGCAGGCCCTGGGCAGCTGGGGCCCAGGAATGCACAGTCACTGGCTCCCTGGGGGTCAGCAGTCCAGGAAGGCCTCCAAGCAGGGTGGGGAAGTCCCAGGTGTCCCCTCGTTTGGGATTCAGGCTCTTACTGTGGGAGAGGCCAAGGCACGTGGAAGCTACCAGCACCTTGCCCTTGCTAGGGTTCCAGATGAGCAGAACGTGAGCCAGACCAGGCCAGGTGGTATCAGTGGGCATCAGGTAGAGGTCCTTGCGGGTGGCCAGCAGGGCAAAAGGCGGGCAACGGTGCAGCAGGGTGTGTGTGAGGCCCAGGTTAGCACTGGCCTCCCCACTGGGTTCCAGGGTTCTGGTGCACACGCAGTGGCTGAAAGCACCCGAACTCTCGGCCTGACGCTCCTCGCACCAAACCAGGCGGCCTCGGGTCGCCGCGAAGGCCACCACGCGGGCGCCACCGCCCGGGCACAGCTCAAGGCTCTGCAGCAGCCTCCAGCCGGGTCCCAGGCCCGTGCTCCACACCTCGACCAGGCCACTCTCCCAGACCAGGACCAGCGCGGGACGCAGCGGCCAGGGCAGGAAGACGGCGTCCAGCGGTGACGGGTGCTCTGGGGGCCAGGCTCGCTCCAGCTCCGCACCCGGCCCGCGCACCGCGACCAGCAGCTGCGGAGCTGGCGCCCCCGGGGGGCGCAGCAGCAGCAGGTGGCGGCCGTCCGGGCTGCAGCGGGCACGCACGGCCGAGTCCCCGGCCAGCAGCTCCCGGAGCCGGGCGGCGCCGCTGAAGTTGCTCAGGTCCGAGAGCAGCCGCAGCGCGCACGCTCGCTTCATAGCGCTGCCGCTCGCCGGGACCCGGGCGGCCCGCGGGGGCTCGGCGCGGTGCTCGGGGTTCTCGGGCGGGCGCTCCCGGGAGGGGCGGGCGGGCAGGCGGCGCGCCGGAGACTTCCGTCCCGCGGCGATGAGGTGGACCGAGGCCGGGTCAGAGAACCCACTCGGCCCCGCCCACCCCAGCGCTCCGGGCTGCGGCAGTTCACGCCCCGCCGGGAGGAGCCGCGGGAGGGGCCTCCCGGACCCTCGGGGGCACGCTCGGAGCCTGCACGCTCGTGGGCGTTGCAGACCCGCGCTGGGAAGGCGCGGAACGCCCCAGGCTCTGACTCAGGGATCGCGACCCCAGCCCCACTGAGCGCTAAGTGGAGAGCGGCCCTTTCCGCTGGCTTTCTGCCCTCGCTCTCTCACACCCAATTTATTATTCAGGGATCCGGGAAGTACTTATTGAGCACCTACTAAGTACCAGGCTCTGAGTGGTGGACAGCCCTGGACAAAACAAAACTTCAACCTCACGGAGATGACAGTTTTAACAGGACACAGAGTATTTTCCATAGCAGTGACGCTGGGAAACTGCCGCCTCTCCTACTTCCTGTCTCAGATAAGGAAAAAGAAGCGAGCGAGCACACACACACACACACACACACACACACACACACACACGCACGCATGCACGCTAAATGGACCAAACTCACACTGCCTGCAAGTGGGTAGATGAAGTGGGTTTTCAACCACAGGCAATCTGAGCGCAGTGCTCAGTAAAGGTTTATTAAACGGGAATCAGGCAAGAAAAGGTTTCTTTCAGTTGGGTGGGAAGCTTCTCTTGCTCTGGTGTTCGGGCCACACCCGGCAGTTCTCTCTCGGGACTTACTCGTGGCTCTGCACTCAGGAAGTACGCCTGGCCGTGCTCCGGGGCGGTTACGTGCAAGGCAAGCGCCTTCACCTCGGGTCTATCTCTCCGCACCCCCGTCACAATCTTTTTAAACCACTCCATTTTTCAGATAAGAAAACCAAGATTCAGACAGAATCCTGGCCCAGTCAACACGCAGCCGTACATGGTTCCTTGACATAATACCCAGTTGCTGAATGAACTTATTTCCAATCGTTCACTCGCAAACGTTGCAAGATACAATCCTTCCATACTTTTCTAACGTTTCTAGAGAAAACATCGATTCCTGGAGGTGGTGCTGCCCCGTTCAAAAAGTCCGCTACCACTTAGGAAAAAACAAAAACCAAACAACCGCAAACGCTCCCAGCAGGACCCTCACGAGGGAGCGTTCCTCGGCGGCGGCACCTTTTTTTTCCCCTCTCTCTCCCCGCCCCCGCGGTGCATTTCGGGAGTTGTAGTCTTTGCGATGCTCGCCGGGAATCGCGGTCCGAGTCCGCTTCAGGAAGCAGGCGTGTGGACGCGCAGCCCTCACGCGGGCGGGCTTTAGGACCCGGCCGGGCACGGCGGGCGGGGAAGGGGTCGCGCCGTGGGGGGGCGGGGGGAGAGCTCGGGCGCGCGTCCGGGATCCTGAAGCGGCGGCGGCGGGGGCGACGCGAGCGAGAGGCCCCGGAGCGAGAGGCGCGGCAGGTGGAGGAGGAGCCCGAGCCTGGGTAAGCGGCGCTGCCCCGGCGGGTCTCCGCACCTGGCGGGCCCCGGCGGCTCCTGTCACCACTAGGCCCCGGCTCCTGAGGCGGCTCTGGGGGCGGGGCCTGCGCCGGCTGAGGGGGCGCCGGGGAGGGGGCTGAGGGGGCCGCCGAGGCCGCGCGCGGCGGGGAGGCTGCGCCGGGGGCGGCCGAGCGGGCCGAGGAGCGGGTGGGACCCTCGGGCCGCCCACCGGTGCCGGCCGAGCCCCCCCTCCCCGGCCCCCCGCCTCGGAGCGCCGACCTTTGACCCCACTCTGGGGTGACCCGCCCCGCCTCCCCCCTTCCGGGTGGTTCTTCCCGGTGGCTGTCCCCGGGGCTAAACCCTGGAGAAGGGGCTGGCGGCCTGCGGCTCGGTCCCGGAAGGGCGCCCGTTCCGCCCCGGTTCGGTCCCCGACGCTGGGCTGCGGCTCGCGGGCTTCTCGGGGCGGCGTGCTGCGCGTCTGGGACCCCAACCTGGTTCCGCACGGAACCAGAAGGAACTGGCTCCGTAACTGGGGTATAGGGTGGGGGCGTGGGGCGGCGAGGAGAGCGCTCCAAAGTTTTTTCCCTCCCCGCGACCCCCAGGGTCAGCCCCCCCAAGTGTGCGTGTTGTTTCTGGATCTGCAGACCCTGCCCAGTGCTGCCGCTCCAGGAAAAGTTTGGGGCTCAGTTGAATCTGTGGCTTTTGCTCTGCCCGAGCTCTGTCACTCTGCACACCGGGAGGAGGAGCCGGTCTGGGGCGCACGCGTCAGCTGGGGGTGGCTTTTGGGGGTGCCGACCTTTGAATGGGTCAGTGTGCGCGGAAATCGGCACGGGACGCCCGCCCGTGTGACGCCTTTCGGGGTGTCGATGATGGATCAGGCTAGGGAAAAGGTGGCTACCTGTTAGGGAAAAGGCGAGTGAGTGAAGATTTCCCACTCTTCACGTAACACGGAGGTGTTCAGGCTTTTTCATCGGTGCTCTGGCCGTGACTGATCCACAGCATTTGTCAAAGAAGTTGAAAAGCCTGGACAACTCAGCTTTGATTAGGAAAGTTAGAACTGCACCTTGCGCCAAGTTCAGGATTTCATAACGTTTCGAGAAAGTAGTCAAGTTGGGGCTGGGGGGAGTGATCGCTGGAAGGGCAGGAGTGCTGGGCATCTCTCAGTCCACTGCCTGCGTTGCACACTCGCACTCACTTGTGCTTGCCTCGCCCCAGGAGTTGAGGAAATAGCCACAAAACAGATTTATCCAGGATAAGGAAGGCTGAATAGTCATTTAGTGAGCACTTAAGTATATATGTCTGGCACCCAGTATCTTTCCCCAAGGACTTCAGAAAAATTAGTATCTTTCTTCAAGGACATTAGAGATTTTCATTTGAAGATTGTGGTGCTGAGTGTTACAAATGAAGCAGTTTTGCTGCGCAAAGGGGGCTTTGGCATTGGTTAGGAGCAGGGGAAGCTTCATCCCGGCAAGATAATTGAGTACATGTTGAAGAATGAGGAGGAGCTTGCATGGGGAAGGAAAAGTGGGTAAGGAAAGGCGTTTGTTCTATTTGGTTCTTGCAGCATGCAATCGCAAAGGCACCGTGAGACTGTGAGGAAGAAAACAATATGATGAGGAGGTAGAGCCATCATAGTACAGTGGGTAGGGTGCTTGTCTTGCATGAGGCTGACCCAGATTCCATTCTTGGCATCCCTTGTGGTCACCTGTGCCCACCAGAGTGATCCCTGAGGATAGAGCCAGGAGTAAGCCCTGAGCACAACCAGGTGTTGCCAGGAAAAAAAACAAACATGATATTCTAGTGTCAGTAACTTGTACAGTACAGGATGGCTATGTAATGGGAAAATTGCAAGGAGGTGAGACTGAAAAGAGTGGGAAGCTACTGGAGATTTTGTGTGTGTGTGTGTATGTTAGGGAGTGACAGAACTACAGATGAAAGTAATGAGATATGTGGCCGACTAATTAAAGTTGTTGCAGTTGACTGAGAGTGTCAATAAAATGTGACAATGGGAATGAGGAGGAGAATGGATTTTAGAAATATTTCTGAGATAGATACAACATGACTTAGTGACTATTTGGGCTAAGATTTCTAGTTTGATAGATTAAGTGAATGGGAATCTCATTGACCAGAATATGAATTAGAAAAGTAGAACCTTTTTTTCCTCCCCCTGGGCCACACCTGGTAGTGTTGAGGGTTGACTTCTGGTTCTGCACTCATTAGTCACTCCTGGCAGAGTTGGAAAACCATGTGGGATGCTGGGGATCGAATCTGAGTTGGCCTTATATGAAACAGGCACCCTGCTGTATTGTCACTTTGGCCTGGAGTTGATGTTGAGGTGGGAGTGGTTAGACACTTAGTGGAGATTGTCATTTATGCTGTAACCAGGTTGCACGGAGAGATGTTAGTCAGGAGACCTAGTGAGCTTATTATTTAGGCTATAACTGGAGGGATAGTACAGTGGTAGGGCATTTGCCTTGCGCGCAGCCAGCCCGGCCGAGCCGAGTTCAATTCCTCTGCACCTCTCGGAGAACCCGGCAAGCTACCGAGAGTATCTCGCCCGCACGGCAAAGCCTGGCAAGCTACCTGTGACATACTCAATATGCCAAACACAGTAACAACAAGTCTCAAAAAAAAAAAATGGAGACGTTACTGGGCCCGCTCCAGCAAATGGATGAACTTGGAGTAAACGAAGGCATATTATGGAAAAAACATCTTGGGGAAGAATGTTTTATTTTGCTAATTTATAAGGAAATATAAGTATATGCACTTATTCCATGTAATAACTTGAACCATTTGAGTCTTTTTTAATCTCACTACCTCTATTAAAAAATTTTCATAATTTCTTATACTAGGGGTTGAAGAAATAATAAAAGAGATAATGCACTTCCCTTGAATCCCATTGACTCAGGTTCTGTTTATAGGACCCTGTATGGTCCCTGAATCCTCAGGAGTGATCCCTGAGCATAGAGCCAGGAGTAAGCTCTGAACACAGCTAGCTGTGACCCACAAACCAAAACAAACACCCCTCTCCCCCACTATAGAGATAGAGGGTAAGATGCTTGCATGCCACAGAACCTACCTTGGTTTCATCTCAGGCACCACATATGGTCTTCCAAGTCCCTCCAGGTATGATCCCTGAGCACAGATCCAGGAGTAAGTCCTGAGCACAGCTATGTGTGACTCCCTCAACAACAACAACAACAACGACAACAACAGCCCATTAAAAATTACTAAACTAACTGAAGGTCAATTTTCTTTTCTTTTCCTTTTTGTATTTGGTCCATACCTGGCGGTGCTCAGGGCTCTGCTCTCAGGGGTTACTCCTGGAGGGGCTAGGGACCATATGGGGTACCAGGAATCAAACCCGAGTCAGCCACATGCAAGGCAAGCACCCTATCTGCTGTACTATTGCTGTGGTCTCTCAATGTACTTATCAAAGTTATAGTTACCTTCTGGTCTTTCAGAAGATTATGGAAGTCTTGTAATTTTTATTTTATATTTAGGTTGTATTCATGAGACTTGTATGGTTCACCAGGAAAGAAATTGAAGATATGAATGACATTTCGATGCTTGAGGAAGTTCAGGGCTTGAGCAGGAGACAGACAGTATTAAATTACAAGAGTCTCCTGCTCATTGAGAAGAGACTTCTACAGTGACTTTTCATTCTGGGAGATGTCAGGAAAAAAGTGATTTTCAGTCAGTTTCCCATACTTCTGTCACTTTGGAATTGGTTTCTCCTGATTGTGCAGATACATTTCTTCTTGTAAAAAAAAAATTGAAAGGGAACCTTGAGATAGTTGTGTTTATTTAAGCCTCTTCATTTATATTATTTGTGTACATAGGCAGGTCCTGTAGATTGGGGGTAGAAGGGGTGGAACTGAATTATCTTCTGTAAAGCTGGATTGCTTCTATTGGATATAGTCTGGGTGTTTAGACCTAGATAGTGTAGGGACTGGGAAATACCTGTTTTCACTCTGTCCTGTGTTGGTTTGGGAAATTCCTGAGTTTACTTCTCTAAGGGGTAAAGACTAAGTACCCACATGGTTAGCAACACTTTCTAGAGCACACACAAGATATGGAAATTTCTCTGCAGGAGTTTATGGGAAAATTAAACCTGGCAGCTTTGTTCTGGCATTAGAAATAGGGATAAGGGGCTGGAGTGATAGCACAGCGGGTAGGGCGTTTGCCTTGCACGCAGCCAACCGGCGTTCGATTCCCAGCATCCCATATGGTCCCCTGAGCACTGCCAGGAGTAATTCCTGAGTGAAGAGCCAGGAGTAACCTCTGTGCATTGCCGGACGTGACCCAAAAGGCAACCCCCACCCCCCAAAAAAAACCCCAGAAAATAGGGATAATATTTATTGACTGAGTGTTCTTGGATAGGGTAGAAATATTGATATGAATGGTTTTAAGTTTAGATTTTCCATAGCTTTTTGTGTGTGTGTGTGGGGGGGGGGAAGAGGGCCTCTACCCAGTGGTGCTTAGTGCTCAGGAGCTACCTGTGTCTGTTCTCTGGAGATCTTGGGATTGTGCTCAGCAGTGCTTGGAGATTTATACTGGGGGTTGAACCCGGGTCTCCTGCATGCAAAACATGCTCTCAGCCCATTGAGCTATCCTCAGTGGCTCCGGTAGAAACTTTTTTTGAGGGGTGCACTGTCTTTCCGGCCTGATATTTTTTTTTTTTTTGAGGGCAGCGCCTCAGCTGCACTCAGGGCTTACTCCTTATTTGCTTTCATTTCATTTCAGAAGATCATTGCTGTATCCTCTAGTCCCTAGGTTATTAAAACTGTGAAGAAAAATCTTTGATTCGTATATTTTATCTAATTATCACTCGGGTTCACATAAAAATGTCTTTTAAAAATTTTTTGGGGGGGACTGGAGAGTGTAGAGTGTAGAGTGTGTATACAGGCCACTAGCTTTGCACAGGCCAATATCGGTTTGATCCTTGGCATTTTGTATGGTCCCTTGAGCACTGCCAGGAGTAATTTCTGAGTGTAGAGCCAGGGGTCACTCCTGAGCATTGCCAGGTGTGACCCAAAAATCAAAACAAATTTTTTCTGGGGGATCACACCTGGTGGTGCTCAGAGTTGGCTTACTACTGGCTCTGCACTTAGGTATCATTCTTTTTTTTTTTTTTTTTTTTTTTTTTTTTTATTAGTGAAGCACCATGAGGTACAGTTGTAGATTTACAAATCCTTGTGCCTGAGTTTCGGTCATACAATGATCAAATACCCATCCCTCCACCAGTGCCCATTTCCCCCCACCCCCCCTCCCACCCTGCCTCTGTGGCAGGGCATTCCCCTTTGTTCTCTCTCTCCTTTTGGGTGTTGTGGTCTGCAAAAGAGGCATTGAGTGGCAATCATGTTCAGTCCATAGTCTACTTTCAACATGCATTTTCCCTCCTGGGAGGATCCTCCAAACACCTTTCATTTGGTGTTCCCTTCTCTATCTGAACTGCCCTTTCCCCTAGAATATCCGGCTGGCCTCTAAGTTATGGAGTAATCCTCCTGGTGTTGATCTCAGCTATTCTTAGGTATTGATCTCATATTTTGTTGCTTTATATCCCCCAGATGAATGCAATTTTTCTATGTCTATCCCTCTCTTTCTGACTCATTTCGCTTAGCATGATACTTTCCACATTGTTTAGGTATCATTCTTGGAAGGGCTCTGGAGACCATATGGGATTTTAGGGATTGAACCTGGGTTGGGTACATGTAAGGTACTATCTAATCAGCTCCAACAAAAATGTCTTGAGCTGAAGGGGATCACAAGTCGAAAATATTTAATAAGTTGTTCTGCTCTAGTACAGTGGTTTTTAGTCTTTTTTTATACCTTTTGACCCATATTTGTCCATGGGCTAGCACTTGAAAACCACCAAGTGCTCTAGTGTGTAACACCTAAAAGGCAGTCAATAAATATTTATTGAAAGAATAAATGCCTGATCTGTATTTTCTTTCTAGATAATGGAGACATTAATTTTTAAGTTAATTTTTATCTTTAAATTTTTTTTCTCCCAACGGGAGAACTAGTATGGCAGGTAGGGTGTTTGCCTTGCATGTAACTTGGCAAACTACTCTTCGGAGCGATAGCACAGTGGTAGGGCGTTTGCCTTGCACGCAGCCAACATGGCCGACCCAAGTTTGATTCCTCCGCCCCTCTTGGAGAGCCTGGCAAGCTACCGAGAGTATCTCGCCCGCACGGCAGAGCCTGGCAAGCCCCCCGTGACGTATTCGATATGCCAGACACAGTAGCAACAAAGTCTCCAACGGAGACATTACTGGGCCCGCTCGAACAAATCGACGAACAACGGGAGGGCCTTTACTGAAAGAATCATCAAGTAGTTTGTCTAGTCTGGTTCCCTTGTTTTACTTGGAAGAAAACTGAGATGCACAGTTGTAAAAAACTATGCACGCAGAAGGTTGTGTGTTCGCGGGCTCTCTGGACGGCTCTATCTCACCGCCCGCGTTCGGTGCCCTAGAGCCGCTGTGTGTAGCCTGCATCGGGACGGCTGTTGGCCAAGGGCAGATGAAGGAAGAGACGAGGGCCAGGCCGGTTGATCTTAGTGGCAGTTTATTACAAGGAAGTTTATCCCATAGAAGAACTTATGTTGTGGAGGGCCTAGGTTCTCTCAAGCACATGTTCCCCTTGCTAGTCTCTCGGTAGTCCATCTTTCAGCCCCGCTCTCTCCTTCTCCAGCTCCCTTCTAGTCTGGGCTGACACTCCACCCAGTCAGGTAGCCAAATCAACATAAGAAAGCCCTTCCTGACTGCTCAAGGGCAAGATACCTCTTAAGGTGTTTTATCTTTTCCTCAGTCCAATAAACTATCAACTATTCCTGAGGTTATGCAGGAAGGATAGAACAGTGTTATTCTACACACAGTGACTTACTCAGTGTTCTCTGGTCATCTTGTGTTCTATAGTTTTGGTTCTGCCATCACTCAGCCGGTGCTTGTTCATTGTATCCCTGTTTCTCAACCTTTGGTCTCTGGAGCAGTGTTGTCCATTGAAATTTCTTTCTTTTTTTCTTTTTTGGATAACACCAAAAAAAGTGTGAATTTTTTTTGGTCATGCTCAGGGGTTACTTCTGGCTCTGCACTCAGGAATTTCTCTTGGCAGTGCTCAGGGATCATATGGGATGCCATGGATTGAACCTGGGTTGGGTATTGTGCTATCTCTCTAACCCTCTCTCTCTCTTTTTTTAAATTTTTATTAGTGAAACACCATGAGGTACAGTTGTATACTTACAAATTTTTGTACTTGGGTTTCAGTTATACAATGATCCAGTACCCATCCCTCCACCAGTGCCCATTCTCCATCATTTACATTTTTTAAAAAATTTTTGTTAGTGAAACACCATGAGGTACAGTTGCAGATTTACAAATTTTTGTGCTTGGGTTTCAATTGTACAATGATCAAACACCCATCTCTCCACCACTGCCCAATTTCCACCACCTCGGGTCCCAGTATCCCTCCCGCCCTCCATTCCCCCTTCCCACCCTGCCTCTGTGGCAGGGTATTCCCTTTTGTTCTCTCTCTCCTTTTGGGTGTCTAACCCCCTCTTTGTAGAAATTTTGTGGCAATCTGTAATCAGGTAGTGGCTATGTGATTTAGGAGCTTTATTGTAATTAACATTTAATTTAATAAAATACTACTTGCGGGGCTGGAGCAATAGCACAGCAGGTAGGGCGTTTGCCTTGCAAGCGGCCGACCCGGGTTCGATTCCCAGCATCCCATATGGTCCCCTGAGCACCGCCAGGAGTCATTCCTGAGTGCAGAGCCAGGAGGAACCCCTGTGCATCGCCAGGTGTCACCCAAAAAGCAAAATAAATAAAATTTAAAAAAAAAAAAATACTACTTGCGTTGGGCCGGAGTGATAGCATAGCAGGTAGGGCTTGTTGCCTTGTACGCGGCCGACCCGGATTCGACTCCTCCGCCTCTCTTGGAGGGCTCAGCAAGCTACCGAGAGTATTCTGCCCGAGCGATAAAGCCTGGCAAGCTATGCATGAGTAATTCAGTATGCCAAAAACAGTAACAACAACTCTCCCAATGGAGACATTACTGGTGCCCGCTCGAGCAAATTGATGAACAACGGGAGGATAGTGGCAGTGACAGTGTTAGCTGGCCTGTGAATTATTTTTCTTATTTTCTCTGACCTGTAGGTCTACAAAGGTTGGAGAACACCGCACTCTACAGTAGATGAGGATTGTAGAAGAGAAAAAAAAAATCTCTGGGATCTGTAAACAGATTGCTCTCTTTTAATGATGTTAGGCAGTTTACTCCTTTATGATTCAGATCTTTTTCTATCAAATTTAGGAGTATGGACTTAATTTCTGAGATCTCCCCCATCAAAACAAAACAAAACAAAACAGCTTCTCTAAGAGTTTTCTATTTTCTACTCCATCATCCTAGAAATGCTCTTCTTAGCTATGTTTCATGGCAGGAAGAGGCATAGTGATGTCAGAGCCAGTCACATTTCTGCTTGGGTGGTAAATTCCAGTCACCTAAGATAATGACAGAGAGTAATGAGCTGAGACCCTTGGTATTTTGACCCTGCTTCAGATAGAAGGAAGCGTGATGAAAAGAATTTAATTTCTTAGGAAATTTGGTGCTTTGGATTAGAATTGTTTTTCTTTCTTTTCCTATTTCTTATCAGAGAATATTGATTCTGAAATAGAGAAAGTGAATGTATTAGATTTGGGGTGGACATTGATTAGCTGTAATCCAATTATAAATTCTCTTGGGGGGATGTTTGTAAACATGAGCTTTTCACATCTAGGAATTGTGATTCCCGCAATTCCTCCTAATCAACTGGTTGAAGTTGAGTACACAGGAGATCTATATCCACTAAGTTTAGAATTGCATTGCTTTTGATTTATTTTAATAGGGTCTTCTTGATTTCCAATTTATTTTATCTCGATAAGGACATCTTATTCTTGACAGCCTATTTAAAAGACACAGCAATGTTTTGAACAGAGGGCGTATTTCATGCTCTAAGGCAAAGCCATGATCAATATAGTATAAATTGGCTAAAAGAATCTTGTCTTTTTGTGGTTGCTAATTTTGCCTTCAGTTTTCTCTGGACCATAGTGGAATTTGAGAACTTAGTGAGGCCACAAAAGGGGTCTGGCCTGGAGAGAGAGGACAGGGCTTAAAACACTTGCCTGCCATGTTTAGTCTCCAGCACCACAAAGGCCAGAGCACTACCAGGGGCAACCCCCAGGCAGAGTCAGCAGCCCTTGAGTATCAGTCACTAAATGGCCCCACCTGCTGTGCTGGGGGCTGCTCCCAGGAATCTCTCCTAGCTGTGCCAGGGTTTGATCCTGGGCCTCCCACATGTTATACATGCACCTCAACTCTTTGGACTATCTCCCTAGCCTCTAGAGACATAGGATTTAAATAAAAAATGTTGTCAAGTGCTAGAGAGAGCTTAGTGGAATGAACCCTGGGCACATGCTTTGAACTAAGGAGGCCTGGGTTTGGTACCCAAAACTGCATAGTCCCTTCCACTTGGAACAGTCCTCAAGTACAGAGCCAGGAGTAGTTCCCCTGAACTCTATATGTGGCCTCAAAACAAAAAAAAAAATTTGTCAATAACAGATTCTGAGATGTGAGGTATATGTGTATGTTCATAGGTGAGACTTGTGGTATTTCAAGTTCCTGTTGAAAAATAAAATAGAAATTTCCTTGAAGCAAGATGGGAAAATATGGGCATGATTCATAGAACTGTTTTTATATAGAATTAAAAAATATGTTGAAATTTGATCAGCAATTGTATTACATATAATTCAATTCAAAAGGAGTAAGTTGATATATTTAGTTACTTTTGAAATCAGATTTAATTTCTGACTTTCATAACTATTATTTTCTGCCTTGGGTCTCTTTCTAAGAGGAATTTCTGAAGACAGTCAAGTGCAGTGTGATTTATGAGGCAGTGAAGGCCAAGTACTTTGCAATGATGAGGACCCTACTTACTTTGGGGAAATCAATAGAGCACATCAGTCTGCAGCACACTTCCTGCCTTAATGGTCCCAAGCTCGATCAATACTTGAAATTTAACTTTACCATGAGACTGTGGGTTGTGTGTGCTTTGCAGTCTACTTTCCATCAACCTCAAATATATGACCAGGCCTATTATAGATGGGGCTAGTTATACTTTTCTGCTTGGTTTTGGATCTTCTTTATGCCTCATCTACTGGCATGTTTTAAGGATGTCAGATGTGTTGTGCTGTAGGCGAAGTAATGATTTAAACCGTGACATTACCTCTTCAGGGGATGTGGTGTTGGACAGATATGCAGGATGCTAGCTATTTATCATTACTTCTCCCTAAAAGTTTTCTATTGATAGGTATTTTAGTGTGGAGGCACTCTAGCATTTCTAGCACTGACTTATTTTTTCTTCACAGATTCTCTAACCATGTCACAGGTAGAGAAACGAGGGGGTTTGCTCCGGAAATCTTCAGCATCCAAAAAACCATTGAAGGAAAAAGTCGTGTTGATGTATGATGAAATCTTCATGGTAAGGCCTGAAACCCTGACTTGCTGTACACCCTGACTTAGTTTATTGTTGCAAAGTGAGAAATAAGGTCAACTTTATCTGCCCCCTTTTAGTTCTTCAGAGGGAGAAGATAAGGGAGTGAGGGGGAAGTGGGAGAAAATACTATGTTGTGGACTGGAAAGATAGTATAGGGGTTAAGGTACTTGCCTGGCTTGCACAACTCTGGTTCTCTCCCTGGCACCACATGGTCCCCTGAGCACATCCAGTGACCCCTGAGCACAGAGCCAGGGTAATCCTTGAACACTCCCATGTGTGAGTAAAGCCCCCAATACCCCCCTAAAAAAAGCAAAAAAAATTCTTCATATATATCATATAGATTGTTATTTGTCCTTATGATTATTGTCATGAGCTTAGTAAAACAATTGAGTGTGTGGCTACAGCGGTAGGGCGTTTGCCTTGCATGCGGCAGACCTGGCAGACCCAAGTTCGATTCCTCTGCCCCTCTTGGAGAGCTTGGCAAGCTACCGAGAGTATCTTGCCCACATGACAAAGCCTGGAAAGCTACCCCTGAAGTATTCAATGTGCCAAACACAGTAACAAGTCTCACAGTGGAGAGTTACTGGGCCCTCTCGATGAACAAGGGAGGACAGTGCTACAGTGCTACAGTTGCTACATTTGCAACCTCATGACACTTCCAAACTTTATGATCCTAACATCCCAGTAGGAGCACACCAGATTGGATGGGAATGTAGCTAGAAGCCAACTAATCTCAGCTAACAAGACATTAACACAGAAGGCTCAACTTGTAGCAACAACTCAGTAAAACCTCAGAAAAGGACTTAATGTCCCCACGGTGAAATATAAGTTTTCACAAATTTTCTTTTACTGAAGTAATTTTTGATTGTTCCATTAGCCATTTAGTAGTAAAAAGCAATATGAAATAAATTATTGTGGGTCTACTATGGGGGTAGGCTTGAAGTGTGGTTGGGAAATTGGAGACAGTGGTGGAGGGAAGGTGGCAGTGGTGGTGGGATTGGTGTTGGAATATTGAATTCTTGTAACAAATCATCATAAAAAACTTTGTAAACCTTGGTGTTTAAATAAAATGGGAAAAAAGCCCTGTCTTTTTTGGGGGGGTGGTGTGGAGTGGGATTTGGGCCAAACCTGACTCTGATCAGGGCTTATTTCTGGCTCTGCACTCAGGGATCTCTCCTGGTGGGGCTCAGGGAACTGCATGCATGCCAGGGATTGTACCTGGGGTCCACTTTGTGTACCTTACCTGCTGAACTGTCTCCAGCCCCAGGACTTGTCTTCCTTATGATCTGAACTAAGTACTTTCTAAGTTGCTTCAGTTACATTTGGCCCTAGAACTCTAATTGTTTAGATAATTTACTAATTTTTTTTTTTTTGGTCACACTTTGGTGTGTTTAGGTGCCGTTTCTGGCTCTGCTCAGTAGTGACCCTTGATGGTGCTTAGGGAACCATATGTGGTGGGGGGGAATTGAACCAGAGTGGGCAACTTGCAAGGCAAATTTGTCTTACTTCCAGTACTATTTTTCTGGCAATCAATTTTAATTTTACATTTTATTTTTTATTTTTGGATCAGCTGCATGCAAGGGAAGTGCCCTTCCTGCTGTACTGTCTCTCTGGCCCCCTCCTTCCCCTCAAAACCCCCTATATTAATTCTTTTTTTTTTTTTTTTTTGCTTTTTGGGTCACACCTGGTGATGCACAAGGGTTACTCCTGGCTCTGCACTCAGGAGTTACTCCTGGTGGTGCTCAGGGGACCATATGGGATGCTGGGAATCGAACCCAGGTCGGCCACGTGCAAGGCAAATGCCCTACTCGCTGTGCTATCTCTCCAGCCCACCTCTATCAATTCTTATCTAATGAAGATACTTGGTAGTAATTTGAAAAGATCAACTTAAGGTTAAGATAATAATAAAACAATTTATTGAATTTGCTTTGAAGTAGTTATTTTACTTATTTTGCTTATCAATTAGAAATCTGCAGAATTTCTGTGTGAAAATTTTTGCTAAGAAATTATAGATTTTAGAACTATATTTTGTCAACCTTTTGGACCTAGTTGAATTAGGAAAAAAGTATATTAAAATCCTTACATAGAGGATGGGACTAGAGCAGTAGTATAGTGGATAGGTATAGTGACTTGTACACAGTTAACTTGGGTTCCATTCTGGCACCCAATGTGGTCCACCAAGCCTGCAAGGAGTGATGCCTGAGCTTAGAGCCGGGAGAAAGCCCTGACCACTGCTGGTTGTGGCCCAAAAACTGAAAAAAAAAAAAAAAATCTTTATACAGAGGATGCAATCCATATTGGCGTATTGAAGTGCTGTAGAAATAGTTAAATGCTTGTTTATTTTTTGCTTTTTGGGTTACAACCAGCAATGCCCAGGGGTTACTTCTGGCTCTGCACTCAGGAATCACTCTTGGGGATGTTGAATTTGCTTGTCTTCTGGTTTCAGGCGGAGGACCCCAGTAAGTGCACTCCTCGATTTTGGGAGGAACTCTTCCTCATGAAGGTAAGACTTGATGACATCTGTGTATTGTCTTGTTAACTTAGATTACATCTCTCATGAGTTCTGGGTGCTATGCTAAAAATATACTGAGGCTTTTGTTTTTTCCTTGTAGGTGAATTTAGAGTACCTGGAAGGCAAGCTGGAATCTCTTGATGGTGAGGAGTTAATGAAGATCAAGGACAATATTAATTGCTTGTTTCAACGCTGCATCCAGGCTTTGGGAGAAGAGCATCCGATTCGAGTTGTCAATGCTTTACAGGTACATGGCTGGGAGACTGGAAAAGTCTTTTTTTTTGCTCTTTGGGTCACACGGTGATGCACAGGGGTTACTCCTGGCTCATGCACTCAGGAATTACTCCTGGCGGTGCTTGGGGAACAATATGGAATGCTGGGGATTAAACCTGGGTCGGCTGTGTGCAAGGCAAACACCCTACCCACTGTGCTATCGCTCCAGCACTGGAAGAGTGTTTATTATTTTTTATTTTTTTAAATTTTTTTGCTTTTTGGATCACACCCGGAGATGCACAGGGGTTACTCCTGGCTCTGCACTCAGGAATTACTCCTGGTAGTGCTCAGGGGACCATATGGGATGCTGGGAATTGAACCCGGGTCAGCCGCGTGCAAGGCAAACACCCTGCCCACTGCTATTGCTCCAGCCCCTTGGGAAAGTCTTAATAGGAAAAAGAATTGAAACACACCTGTTGGAACCTGAGAAATCTCAATAAAGTTGCCCTTTGGTGTTGGGTTTTCTGTCTTCGTCATTTAAGTAAATTTTGTTTGCTTAGCTATCTTCCTTGTTAAACAAATGAATTCCTATATTAGCCATTTTGTTATTTTTTGGTTAATACCTGGTGGTGTTCTGGATCACACGGCGATGTACAGGGGTTACTCCTGGCTCATGCACTCAGGAATTACTCCTGGTGGTGCTCGAGGAACAATATGGGATGTTGGGGATTGAACCCGGGTCGGCTGCATGTAAGGCAAACGCCCTACCCACTGTGCTTTTGCATCAACCCTGGAAGAGTCTTTATTATTTTTTATTTTTTAATTTTTTTTGCTAGCTTCAGGGACCATATGGAATACCAGGGATTGAACCCACGTAGGCCACCTGCATGGCAAATGCCCTATCTGCTGTACTATTGCTCTGGCAGCATTTTGTTCATTTGTAGTTTGTCCACATATATAAATGGTTTGACAGAATTCTTATTACTTGAAGAAAGGAAATTAAGGTTTGGATGTTTACTTAAAGCGAAGTTCAAAAGATAGTATTACTTTGGGGGGTGGGTTGGGGTCTGGGCCACATCTGACAGTTCTCAGGGACTGCTCCTGGCTCTTTGCTCAGAGCACTTGAACACTTGAAATTGAACTTAAACACTCCTGGTAGTGTTCAGGGAACCGTATGTGGTGTCGGTGACTGAACCTGGGGTCAGCCACATGCAGGGCAAGAGCCTTACCCCCTGTAGTTCCTCACTAGCTTTGGAGTTCCTTTTTTTTGTAAGTGCTGTGACTTGAATGCAGACTATCATACATATAAGACAAGTGCTCTACTGTTGAGCTATATTTCTAACCCCTAGATTGAGGAATTCTTTTTTTTTATTTAACTGTTTGCTTTATTAAGTCAGTAGCCCAAATTGTAAGAGTCCACTTGTTTAAATTCTCAGGAGCGATAGCACAGTGGGTAGGGCGTTCGCCTTACAAGCGGCCAACATGGCTGACCCGAGTTCGATTCCTCTGCCCCTCTCGGAGAGCCCGGCAAGCTACCGAGAGTATTTGATATGCCAGACACAGTAACAACAAAGTCCCAATGGAGACGTTACTGGGCCCGCTCGAGCAAATCGACGATCAACGGGAGGGCCTTTTACTTTTTTAAAGTCAAAAATATTTTCTTTTCAAATTTATTTTCATAAAGTTGTTCACAATAATGGATTACATTCAATATTTCAACACCAGCCCACCACCATTACATCGTCCCACCACCATTATTTTGAATTTTCTTGCCACCAGTTAAACCTGCCGAAAAGGCAGATGCTAGATAATTTATTCTGTATTGCTTGCTATGAACAGCGTAAGATGTTGTGCGGCTGCAAGAGTGACCATGCGCTCCTGGAATTCTAAAATTTTATATAATTAGGATCTGGAGAAATCTCTGCAGCAAGCTGTTCAGTTCCGAGATTCTTCTGTGTGTCTCTGAATTATGGCTGGAGCTTAAATAGCAGCCAGAGGCAGTTCATGGGTGTGACCTCCAGGGTCCCAAAGGGATGAGGAGATGAGAAGGACCGGCCCATCTTCTGTCCCTTGAGGCCTGGAGTTTGCCATCACTGAACCCGCGTACCTGTGCTTTTCATTGGGTTCTTGAAGTTGGTGGCTGCCCGGATTCTTAGGGGGTAGGTGGGGGGATGATGCCTGCTCTCTGTCTGAGGCACCCCAGTGAAGTCAGTCTGGCTTAAAGTCAGGCAACTCTGAAGCGAGCTGCTTGGTTCCGAGATTCTTTTGTGTATCTCTGAGGAATTCTTAATCTGAGGTGTTCTTTGACTTTCTGAAAAATATTTAGTGTCCATATATACATTAAGAAATAACTTTTGGGAGCTGGAGCAATAGCACAGTGGGTAGGGCGTTTGCCTTGCACGCGTCTGACCCAGGTTCGATTCCCAGCATCCTATATGGTCCCCTGAGCACCACCAGGGGTAATTCCTGAATGCAGAACCAGGAGTAACCCCTGTGCTTTGCCGGGTGTGACCCAAAAAGCAAAAAAAAAAAAAAAAAAACCCAGAAATAACTTTTATCAGATTCTCAAAAGGACCTTTCACTCAAAATAAATGAACAACAACAACAACAACAAAATCACTGTTCTCCCCACGTACTACCTGGGTATAGCCTGTTGACTTCCAGCATTGCTTACCTGACCTGAGCGTCACTGTGTCACCTGCCCCTCCTCGCATTGAACAGTGCATAGGTTTCTTGCCTTGCATGTGGCATAACTGGGTTCGAGCCCTGGCATTCTATATGGTTCTTTAAAAAGGAGTGATCCTTTTTTTATTTATTTCTGGGTCATACCTGGGGATGCTCAGGGATCACTCCTGGCAGGCTCCTGTGACCATATAGGGTGCCGGAAATTGAACCTGGGTCATCCACATGCAAGGTAAACTCCCTACCCTCTGTAGTATCTCTCCAGCCCCAAGATTTAGACTGTGTTAGAACTCAGAGTAACAGCACATGAATGTCATTTTCGAAAGAGAGTGTCTGAGCTTGCAATGTGAGGTTTGTTTTGAGACTTCATTTTCTCTAGAAAGACTTTTCTCTGATTTCTGCAGACCTTGTGTGCACTTATTCGAGGAGTCCATCAGAAGAATAAATCTACCTCTGGGTTTGACATTATCAACATGTTGATGGGCTTTGACAAGGCGGAGCTGTGCATGAAGGTGAGACATTAGCTGCAGATGTGCTGGCAGTGGCTGGCTCTGACAGCTGCATGTGGAAACCATCTGCAGACTGATAAACTAGGATATTTGGACTCATAACAATTGTTGAGTTTGGTCTTGCATTGGGATTTTTTAATTTTACCGCTTTGGTTTACCTAAATAAAGGAAAATTTGAAATTCAAATTTGAATTGAGACATTCTTTCCTTGTGGCATAAAGACTGAGCTATTATTTTATATCAGATGAGCATGTATTCTTTTTTTTTCTTTTTTCTTCCTTTGGGTCACACCCGGTGATGCACAGGGGTCACTCCTGGCTCATACACCCAGGAACTACCCCTGGCGGTGCTCAGGGGACCATATGGGGATGCTGGGAATCGAACCAGGGTTGGCCGCATACAAGGCAAAAGCCCTACCCACTGTGCTATTGCTCCAGCCCCTGATCAAGTATTCTTAAAAGCACTAAAGAATTTAAATAAATTACAACTGATTCTGTATAACATAAAAATAACTTTAACTCTTTAAACTTGAAACTTTCTCTCTTAACAAAATAACATTTATTGTACCCACAGTTGTTTTTTGGCCATACCCCAGGATGATCAGGGGTTATTCCTGACTTTGCAATCAGCAATTACTCCTGGCAGTGCTTGATGACTATATGGGATGCCAGGGATAGAACCTGGGCCTTGTGCATTTGCTTTACTTACTGGATTATATAGCTTCTTGAAAGGGACTATTTTTATTTATTTATTTGTGCTTTTTGGGTCACACCTGGTGTTGCACAGGGGTTACTTCTGTTGCGGTGCTCCGGGGGACCATATGGGATGCTGAGAATCGAACCTGGGTCATCTGCGTGCAAGGCAAATGCCTACCCGCTGTGCTATTGCTCCAGCCCAAGGGGCTATTTTATTTTTTTAATTATTATTTTTTTTTGTTTTTGGGTAACACCCGGCGATGCCCAGGGGTTACTCCTGGCTTTGCATTTAGGAATTACTCCTGGCGGTGCTAGGGGGACTATATGGGATGCTGGGAATCAACCCGGGTCTGCTGTGTGCAAGACAAATGCCCGACCCACTGTACTATCACTCCAGCCCCAAGGTTCTATTTTTATTTATTTATTTATTTATTTCTTTTTGGGTCACACCCAGCGATGCACAGGGGTTACTCTTGGCTCTGCACTTAGGAATCACTCCTGGCCGTGCTCAGGGGACCATATGGGATGCTGGGAATCGAACCCGGGTCGGCCGTGTGCAAGGCAGACGCCCTACCCGCTGTGCTATTGCTCCAGCCCTAAGGGTCTATTTTTAAATAGAAGCTTTATTAATGTATAACTTATATGCAATACAGTTCACCCTCTTAATACTTAACAATTAAGTGGTTTTGTACAACCATCTCTATTTAATTATTTATTTATTTATTTGGTTTTTGGGCCACACCTGAAGCTGCTCAGAGGTTACTCCTGGCACTGCCAGTTCTGCACTCAGGAATTACTTCTGGCAGAACATGGGGGCCATATAGCATGGTGGGGATGAAACCTGGGTTGGGTGCTGGCAAAGCAAGCACCCTACCTGCTGTACTGTTTCTCCTGCCCCCACTGTTAATTTCAGAACATTTTATATTACCTTAAAAATCATTTGTAAAAGGGCTGAAGATACAGTACAGTGGGTAGAACATTTTTGTTCATATGCCAACCTAGGTTCAGTCCCTAGCACCCAGTATGGTCTCCCAAGCCCTACCAGGAATGATCTGACTACAATACCTGCAGTAAGCCCTGAGTGTGGCCCCAAAACAAAACAAAAAAAAGTTATAAAAATTTCTCATTTTTTTGTTCTGTTTGTCCCTCGACAACCATTAATTTGTCTGCTTTCTGTCTCTGTGGATTTGCTGTTCTGGAAATGTCATATAATTGGAATCATATCATATGTTGTCTTTTGGGTCTGGTGTTTTATGTAGCCTAGTGTTTTCAATGTTTATTTACAATGTAGCATGTATTAGTAATTTTTGTTTAGTAGTTCTGGGCTGAACCCAGGGTCTTATGCATCAAGCCACATTCCCAGCCTTTCATTTCTTTTAAAAAATTTCCTGATTATTTTTCTCTTCTATGACTATACTACATAGTTTATGAATATACCACATAGTTTATCTATTCATCAGTTCATAGATATTTATCATATTTAAACATTTGAACTATTGTGAATAATATTACTGTGAACTTACAAGAGTTTATGTGGACATGCATTTTCTGGTTTGGGGGGGATATATACCTAGGAGTAGAATTGCTGGGTCATTTGGTAACTCTGTGTTTCACATTATGAGGAACTTCCAGTCTTTTTTTTCAAAATGCAGTACCTTTTTATATCTTCACTAGTTTGTATGAGGTTTCCAGGCTCTTCACATCCCCATGAAGTATTTATCTTTAGTGTCAGGTTTCACACTTGTTCCTGTACATACCTACATAAATGCTTGTTTCTATGTCAGGGATGCACAAGGAATTACACCTGGCAATGTTTGTTATAACTTGTTATCGATGTTGGGGGTAGTTCTGGGGATCAAATGTAAGGCCTCACACATGCAAAACATATACTTTACAATATCACTGTACATATATGTGTATATATGTGGCGATGGTCAGTTATTTGTGCCCAGAAATTATTGCTGGCAGGCTCAGGGGACCATATGGGATACTGGGGTTCTAACCTGGGTCTCCTGCATGCAAGGCAAGCGTCCTACCCATTGTACTATCTCTCCAGGTCCACAATTTTGTTTTTGTTTTTGGGTAACACCCGGTGATACTCAAGGGTTCCGCATTCAGGAATCACTCTTGGCGGTGCTTGGGGCACCATATGAGATGCCAGATTCAATTTGGGTTGGCTGTGTGCAAGTTAAGTGCTTTGTCCACTGTTCTGGCCCCCCACACCTTTTTTTGTTTTCTTTTTTAAAGAAATGTCTGTTCACAACCTTTGCCCTTTTTTTCCTTTTTTTTTTTTTTTTGGTCTATATCTGGTGGTGCTCAAGGTTGACTTCTGGCTCTGCTCAGGGATCACTCCTGCAGGGTTCATGGGGACCATATGAGGTGCAAGTGTCCTTCCTGCTGTGCTATCACCACAGCCTAATGTGCCCATTTTTATTCACAAATCACAAATCACAAATCATCCTGTTATTCGTCGATTGCCTCGAGCAGGCCCCAGTAACGTCTCCTTCATCTTAGCCCTGAGATTATATTCAAGGCTCTTTAGGAGAAAGAGACCCATCATTGTTACTGGTATTTAGCATATTGGGTACGCCACGGGGAGTTTGCCAGACTCTGCCGTGTGGGCAGGCTACATTCGGTAACCTGCTAGTTTGTCCAAAGTAGGAATGAGATAATAAGATGTTATAATAAAATGTCGCGCGGCCGCAAATGCGGCCGTGCGGTTCCAGGAGCTAGTTTTTATAGTCTCTGAGTCTTGGCCGTTGATGGGATTACACAGCGCCAGGGGGCCAGTTGGTGGGTGTGGCCCCCGCCTACTGGAATTTGGAGGATCTGGGTGGAGGATGCTCGGCCCAAATCCGAGTAGGCTTGGAGATCTTCCATCCCTGATCCTCGTTGGTTAATCCCAGATGCATCACAAGGTAAAAATGTACCAGGAAGTCTGAGTTTGGCAGCACATCCTGGCGTCTGGTCATCATGGCACAGATAAGTCTGTAGGCTTGTAGTTTACCTTCCTTATATTCATTAGGCAATATAGTTGCCTTAAACAGCCATGATGCAAACATTCTGAGTGGTGGAATGAGGACCGGAGGGGATGGAGAAGACTGGTTATCCAGGCTTTTGCTAGGTTATCCCTTATCTTTGCTAGTTTATACCAGAGTTCATAGAGATAGCCAAAAACTTTGGCATGGATCTTCGGTGACTGGATATTATTCACATCTCCAAGGATCCCCAAGATCCGTCTCCATAACACAGTAGCAGAGTCTGGGTGCCAGCCAGTGAGGTTCCCTCCAGCAATTATTCTGCAGTCATCCACAAGGCATTCGTTGCTATCTGTTAAGTTTGAAGCATCAGTAGGACTTAGCTGCAACCAATGTCGTGCATCAGAATCTGTAGAGATAGACAAAAGAGTGACAGTGTTGGCAGTGACACAGCTCTGGGCTCTAATAATGAGACAGAGCTGACCATGAGCCCATGGAACCCATTTTTATTGAGTTAATTTTATTTTTATTCTTGAATTATAATGCACATGATATAGACCTCTTATCATAGAGGTATTTGCTGTGTTTGATACTGTCTTTTTCAGGGGTTGGGGGCTCAGGCCATACCTCATTGTACTCAGGGATCACTTCTAGATTATGCTTAGGAATGCATATGTGTTGCTAAGGATTGAATAGGGGTTGGCTGCATGTAAGGCAAATACCTTAACCTCTGTACTCTCTCTCTGGTTCTTCAATGCCGTCTTTTTTTTATTTTTGCTTTTGGGTCACACCTGGTGATGCTTAGGGGTTACTCCTGGCTTTGTGCTCAGGAATCACTCCTGGCAGTGCTCAGGGATGCTGAGAATTGAACCCGGGTCAGCTGCGTGCAAGGCAAACGCCCTACCCGCTGTGCTGTCACTCCAGCCCCACTTCAGTACTGTCTTGAATGAACAGTATGAACTTTAAAAGAACTAGTCAGTCATGAGATTTTTGTTTTGTTTTGATTTTTGGGCCATACTTTGCAGCTGCTTGTGGGCTACTCTGGTTTTGTGTCGCAGGTTTTTTCTGACTGGGTCTCCTTCACTGAGCAAAACATACAGTGTGTTGCATCCCTGATTAGATTATTTTAAGATTTAAAGATATTTTAAAAATTCTATTCTGTTTAACTTTAGAGCTAGCTAATGGCACAGCTGTAGGGCGTTTGCCTTGCATGCAGCCAACATGGCCGACTCGTGTTCGATTCCTCCGCCCCTCTCAGAGAGCCCGGCAAGCTACTGAGAGTATCTCACCTGCGTGGCAGAGCCTGGCAAGCTACCTGTGATGTACTCGATATGCCAAACACAGTAACAACAAGTCTCATGATGAAGAAGTTACTGGGCCCGCTTGAGCAAAATCGATGAACAACGGGAGGACCGTGACCGTGACTGTTTAACTTTAGGCTTTTGGGCCATCTCTGAGCTGGTGGAGCTTAGGGGTTGCTTTTGGTATTTCCCGGGACCATGCAGTGCAAGGATTGATCTGGGGTTAGCGAGCCACATGTAAGGCTAACGTCTTAACCCCTATATTATATCTCTGACCTTGATTAGGTAATTTTTTTAAAAGTTAGGAGTATAGAGGCTGGAGTGATAGTACTGTAGGTAGGGTAGAGTATTTGCCTTGCATGTGGCTAACCCATGTTCGATGCCCAGCACCCCATATGGTCTCTTGTGCACTGCCAGGAATATTTCCTGAGTGCAGAGTCAGGAGTAACCCCTGAGTAGTTCAGGGTGTGGCCCAAAAATCCTGCCCCTGACAAATGTTATGAGTTTACAGAGATTGAGTATCTAGAATTAGTTTTTATTTTAGTCTTTCAGTCTATGTATAATGGTAAAATCCTAGATATCATTTTTATTTTTGTAGCTCTAGCTGCTGTCTATGTGCTGCTGATTACTAAGTCTCTATATTTAGCCTAACATTCCCTTACAAGCCTTAGAGTTATATATAGGAGGTCCTGGAATAAAGTTGTCTTGTTCAGTGTTGTTTCATTATAACATTGATGAGAAAAAATGGTATTCCCAGCCAGGACTACTGTCTGTGTGAAACTTGCACATTCTCCTCATGTTACTGTGAGTATCCTGGAGTACTCTGGTTTCCTCCCACATCCCAGTGATGTGCATGTTCATTGATGTCAAGTTGTCCCAGTGTGAGTGTGTGTGTTTGTGTGGGGGGGTTGGGAGGTGAGGTCTTTTTTTGTGTGTGTCCTGGCTGCTGTATTCAATCCTGCTACCTTTGACCCTGAACTGGAATAAGTGGGTTGGGAATGGATAATGGATGAATACAAATTGTTATTTAATATCAGAAAAGTTTGGACTTCCATTTTGAAATTTGGCATCCAGAGTGATAGTACAGAGGGTAGGGAAGTTGCCTTGAACATGGCCAACCCAGGTTTTGACCCTGGCATCCCATGTGATTTCCTAAGCCCTGCTAGGAGTAATCCCTTAGTATGGAGCTGGGTAGGAGTAAGCCCTGAGCATCACCAGTGTGGCCCAAAAAACCAAGAGAAAAACCAAGAAAAAAAAAAAGGAAAAAAAATTTGATGGTTCTTGTGACTAGAAATATAATCTTGTTTACATTTCTTGATGTATGCTTACACTGTGTGTTATTTTACTTCTAGTCACAGCTTCCCAAAACTAACCTGAGTCGTTGGGGATTTACTATACTCTGTAAATGTTCGGTAAATGTACACTCTCACACTTCCTTAAGTACTTTTTGTTTAATGTATGGGAATGGAGCTTATTTCACTTGTATCTATCTCTTCAGCCTCCTATCTTCTCTGTTAGAATGGGGAGACCTATCCTTCTCAGTTCCCTAAACCAAAAGCCTGGGAGTTATTCTGGATTCTTCTTTCTCATTTTTTCTGTCCATATGATCACCAGGACTAGGTTCAGCTAATTTGGTTTAGCTAATATTTTCCATATCTGTTTTTACTTTTTCCTTTTTTTGGGGGGGGGCACACCAAGTGATGCTCAGAACTTTTTCCTAAGTCTCTGCTCAAGGATCACCTCTGGTGGGGCTTGGGGAACCATAAGGGATACCAGGGATTGTACCTGGGTTGGCAGCATGCAAGCAAGCACCCTACCTGCTGTCCTATTGCTCGGGCTCTTCTTTTTACCTTTCTCAGCTGCCATTGTTCCCATTATCTCTCACCTTTACTCCTGCAGTGATGCCTTCATTCTTTTTTATTTATTTATTTATTTTTATTTATTTATTGAATCACTGTGGGAAAGGTTACAAAGCTTTCAGGTTTAGGTCTCAGTCATGCAAATATCAAACACATTTCCCTTTACCAATACTTATTTTTTACCATGAAGAACCCCAATAAAACCCCAACCCCCACCCCTCCCAGTCCCTGTGAGGCAGATGAATTCTAGTTAACACTCTATCTGCTTTGATTAGATTCACTGTTTCAATAAAAGATTCACCACTATTATTTAGAGTTTACCGCCCCCCCAAATCAGACATGCTGAAAAAGCATTGTGAAGTGATTTGCTTTCTACAGCTGGGTTCAAGAATTAAATGTTGGTTTTGGATTTCTGCTATTTTACCTATTGACCCTGGAAGTATTTCTACTGAAAGTCAGATAGTTAAGAAATTGGTTTCTGTGTTCTGGAGTCGTGGCCGTGCTGGAGAGCCGCTCGTGGGGGGCAACTGGTGGCCTCGGTAGGGCGTGAAGGGCGGACCGAAACTCCCCCCTTCCCATGAGGTTTTAGTCGCCCCCACACCCCCGGCTCATACCTGCTGTCCACAAGGCTCCCATGCGGCCACCATCTTTCTTTCCAGAGAGGAGAGGGCGAATGGGGCAACACCCTTTCCCCTCCGGGCAGACTTGATGGCCTGGATTAATGCATAGTCTGTTCACTTTTCTGCTCCAAGCTGCCGGGTTCTGCATTAAGTCCTTGTGCTTCTGGGGCCGTGGCTGTGCTGGAGAGCCGCTCGTGGGGGGCAACTGGTGACCTCGGTAGGGTGTGAAGGACGGACCGGAACGCCCCCCTTCCCATGAGGTTTTAGTCGCCCCCACACCCCCGGCTCATACCTGCTGTCCACAAGGCTCCCATGTGGCCGCCATCTTTCTTTCCAGAGGGAGGAGGGCGGAAGGGAGCAACACCCTTTCCCCTCCGGGCAGACATGGCCTTCATTCATTTTTTAAAAAACATTTGTTAGACTTCTACATGCCAGGCATTGGGGATACAGAGGCAAATAAGACATGGCAGCTATCCTCAGAAAATTGATGGATTAGTCCTCATTTGTCTCCCTCCCTCCAGGCTTACTATCTTTAAATCTGTTCTACACTGACACCATTCCTATGTTTTCTGCTTAAAATCCCTCATTAATTTTTCTATCACTTTTAATAGGATAAAGGCTGCACCCTCTAGTTAACCTATAAAACTTTGGTAATCTGCTTCCTATGTACTTCTCTAGCCTCATCTCTTACTACTGTAAGAGTAAGCCTCAACACTTCTGTATTGTGTTCCACACCCGGAGCTGTTTTATTCTTCCTTAACCTTTGATTGTGCTAGAATTGCTTTTCTCCTCAAGTATATGTGTGTGGTGGGGGTATCCAGCAGTATACTGGAAGTCTGGGGCATATACCTGGAGATCTTGTACCTGGAGGTATCAGTCTTTTGTTCAGTGCACAGGCTCTACTCTGCAGTGCTGCACAGATCCTGCCACGACTGCTGGCCACCAGGATGAAAGCAGGTGGGGTTCAGGAGGAGTATGGTGCCAGGGATTGCATTTCAGTCCTGGTGCATTCAGGGCAAGCACTCCAGCCCTTTGTGTTATATCTCCCAATTCTCCTCAAGTTTCATTAATTATATTTTTGTCTGCACCCGGCAGTGCTCAAGGGTTACTTCTGGCTCTGGACTTAGCAATTATTCCTGCAGGCTTAGGGGACCACAATGGGTGCTGGGAAATAAATCCTGGTCAGCCGTGTGCAAAGCAAACTCCCTACCCACTGTACCCTCACTCTGGCACAGTCTCTGAAGATTTAATGATTTCTTTTTGATGTTCAAAATATGGGCTGGAGCGATAGCACAGCAGTAGGGCATTTGCCTTGCATGCAGCCGACATGGCTGACCCAAGTTCGAGTCCTCTGCCCCTCTCGGAGAGCCCGGCAAGCTACCAAGAGTATCTTGCCCACATGGCAAAAGCCTGGAAAGCTACCCATGACGTATTCGATGTGCCAAACACAGTAACAACAAGTCTCAAAAAATGGAGATGTTACTGGGCCCGCTCGAGCAAATCGCTGAACAACGGGAGGACAGTGACAGTGTCAGTTCAAAATATAACCCACTCTGAGGAGTTCTAGAGTAGGTCACATCTAAAATAATTCCTTTTCTCTTTGTATATTTCTGTTATAGTAGCCATAGGATTAAAACTTTTTCGTTTCTATTAGACTGAAAATACCATGATACTGTTGGTGGGCATTAAGAGTTTTGTCTTAGTCATTGTTTTGATTTTTTTTGACTTTGGGCTATACTCGGTGCTTAGGCAGCACTCTCCTGGTGTGGTGCTTGGGGGTTGCTCCTGGTAATACTTGAGACTATGTGGTGCCAGGAATTGAACCAGGACCTCCTTCATGCAAAGCATTTACTCTTGCGCTTCGAGCTATTTCCAGGGCTTATTATTTTATTTCATTTATTATTATTATTATTATTATTTGTGTTTTTGGGTTACACCCAGTGATCCTTGGGTTATTCCTGGCTTGACACTCAGGAATTACTCCTGGCGGTGCTTGGGGGACCATATGGGATGCTCAGGATTGAACCTGAGTCAGCTGCGTGCAAGGTAAATACCTTACCCACTCTACAATCCCTGTGGCCCCATTATTATTCACTGTATCACTGTCATCCCGTTATTCATTGATTTACTCGAGTGGGTGTCAGTAACGTCTCTTCTGTCCCATCCCTGAGATTTTGGCAGCTTCTCCATACTCATCTTTCCCAATGCTGCCGTATTGGAGGCTCTTTTAGGGTCAGGAAAATGAGACCCGTTATTGTTACCGTTTTTGGCATATTGAAGATGCCACAGGTAGCTTGCCAGGCTCTGTTATCATTATTTTTTGAGGGGCCATCGGGTGTACTTGGGCTATTCTGGCACAATACTTGGAAGTTACTTCCAGTGGCATTAGGGAAACTATACAGTGCCATTGCTTTGGTGACCTTGTAATGCCAGATTTCAGCCCAAGAATTCTGCATGCTAAGCTTGTAGGTCAGTCCTTTGCTTTATCTTTCTGGTCCTGAAGGAACTTTTTTCTTTTTTCATGTAAAAGAATTTTTTCCCTCTCTTTTTATTATAGTCTCTAAGAATTTTGTTTTGTCAGCTGTTTGTTCATATGAGTGATGAGCTCCATGGGGCTGGAGAGATAGTACGGCAGGTAGGGTACTTGTCTTGTACATGGTTGACCAGGGTTCAATCCTGGGCAACTCATGGTTGCTTGAGCACCACAAGGAGTAATTCCTGAGTGCAAAGCTAGGAGTAACCCCTGAGCATTGCTGGATGTGGCTTCCCCCCAAAACAAAACAAACAAGCAATGAGCTCCAATCTTATTGTCTATGGATGGGCATGAATTAGCTTTGTTGGGTAATGCATAAGGCCAGTGATAGTAGTATTTTCTCTCTGTTATTTAAGTATGCTTATATTAAGTGATCATGTTTTCTTTGATAATAAAACCTATTTTCAGTTATTTAACTAATACTAATCCTGAACTTGGGCTGGAGCGATAGCACAGCGGGTAGGGTGTTTGCCTTGCACATGGCCGACCCGGATTCGATTCTTGTGTCCCTCTCGGAGAGCCCGGCAAACTACTGAGAGTATCCCACCCACATGGCAGGGCCTGGCAAGCTCCCCATGGCGTATTTGATATGCCAGAAACAGCAACAACAAGTCTCACAATGGAGACGTTACTGGTGCCCACTTGAGCAAATCTATGAACAAAGGGAGGACAGTGCTACAGTGCTGCAATCTTGAGCTTGTTTATTTAAAATTTAATAAAATTTAATTTTATTTAGTTAGTATAGTTGTATTTATATACTTACAATTTAATGTAACCATTATGTTTTTTTTTCCTAACATTTAAAAATTTTTACTTCAGCAACTGGAATAATAGTACAGTGGTTAGAGCACTTGCCTTGCACACAGCTGACCTGGGTTTGATCCTCAGCATTCTATATGGTCCCCAGATTCCCTCTAGGAGTGATCCCAGAATGCAGAGCCAGGAGTGAACCCTGAGCATTGCTGGGTGTGACTCAAAAACCAAACCCAAAAATATTTTTTTTTACTTCATTATAAGCTAGAGGTTTATCTGAAGCTATCAGGCTATAGACATTCATTTGACAAAGTAGTGAATTCTTTTTCTTTACATTTTTAATTTAATAAAAGATAATTGCAGTCACACCCAGAAGTTCTGAGGGCTTAGTCCTGGTTCTGTGCTTATGAATCACTTTTGACAGTATTCAAGCGTCCATGTGGGTGCCAGGGATCAAACCTGGGTTGACCACATACAAGACAAACAGCCTACCCTTTCTGTCTTTCCAGCCTGAGTAGTGAATATTATTCTCTGCCATTGTTTTTAAGTATTTTTCCAGAAAGAACTAGACTTTGAAGGCTTCTTTTCTTTGTCTAATCTTGCAAGGCCCAAATCTTGTAAGAGAGTGATATGGTTGTGTTATTCACATTAACCTTGTTAACTTTGTACCATAATTCCAAATTTGACAGAGACCCCCCATTGAAGATGTTATTTGATATGCATTAATACTTAGTGGTTTTCTTTCTCAGAACTTGATGGAGAGCTTGGATTCATTGCTTTGCGCAGAAGGTTCTGAAAGTCTGAAGAGTTTATGTTTGAAACTTCTTCTTTGCTTAGTGACTGTAAGTGATCCATCCAGGTGCTTCTTTATCAGGGAAACTAATTGTTAGTAGAAGCAAGCTTATTTGAATACTGAACAATTCAGTAAGATAAGAAAAAAAAAAATTAGTGTTTGAATGGAAGCTATTTACTTTCCTGGGTATTACTTCCTCAGAGTTTCTCTTAGGAGTAACTGCTGACCTTTGTAAGCTGCAGGATATATGATACTTATCACCTTAGAAGTAACACATTCTTTATTTAAAAAATTATTTATTTGGGCTTGGAGTGATATGGTACAGTAGGTAGGGTGCTTGCCTTGCACACAGATGACCAAGTTTGATCACTGGCATCCTACGTGGTCCCCTGAGCACCGCCAGATGCCCCCCCCCAACAGAAGTTATTTATTTACTTTTGTTTGTTTGTGGACCATACCTGGAGATGCATATAGAAGTTACTCCAGGCTCTGCACTCAGGAATTACTTCTGGTAGTGCTCAGGGGATCATATGGGCTGCTGGTGATTGAACCTGGGTTGACCACATATAAATAAGGCTAATACCTACCCTATACAGCCTCAGGGAATAACACTTTAGTAGTTGCTAGAGAACTGCTTTCTTCTGGAATGTCTTTTTTGCCCTTATTTATCTTTTTTTTTTTTGTGCCACACTCAGCAGTGCTCAGGAGTTATTCTTGGCTCTGTACTGATAGGCTTGTGAAAACCTCATGGGATCCCAGGGATTGAACCTGGGTTGTCTGAATTTGGGTTGGCACGTGCAGGGCAAGTGCCCTACCTATTGTACTATATCTCTGGGGTGGGAGTGGGACCCTTTTTTTGTTTTTATTTTTTGGGCCATACCTGGTAGTACTCAGGATTTACTCCTGACTCAGTGATCAGGGATATGGGGTGTGAGAGATAGAACTTGGGTTGGCTGAATGCAAGGCAGATGCCCTACTTGCTGTCATGTCTCTCAGGTTCTGAGGGTGACTTGCTTTCTTTGTAAATCATCCTTTGAAAATTTATGATACAGAAGCCACTGGAAGGCTTCTATATCCTAAACTTCTTCCTGTGCATTTGAGGAATGAAACCCAAGAAGCTGTTAAGCAAACTTGTGTTGTGGTATAAGAGAAACAAATGAGATATATTAAAAGATACAAGAAATTTGGAACTAGAGAGATAATACAGCAGGCTGGCTGCTTGCTTTGCTCTTGACCTGTCTGGGTTTGATCCTGGCATTCCAGATGGTCCCTTGAACACTGCCAGGAGTAATTCTTGAATGCAGAGCTGGGAGTAATTCCTGAGTTTGGCAGGGTGTGGTCCCAAAACCAAAACCACCGCAATAAGTAAACCTCAAAAAACCAAAGATAAATTTGTAAGTCTATAACTGTACCTCATAGTGTTTCACTAATGAAAATTAAAAAAAAAAAACCAAAGGTACAGTGTCAGAAGTGCCTTGATAAACATTTTTTAAAAGCCTCTTATTGCATTTAGGTGACAGATAACATCAGTCAGAACACTATCCTGGAGTATGTAATGATCAACAGCATATTTGAAGCAATTTTACAAGTAGGTTATTCCATTGTTTCTTTTTTCTCTTTGGGTGAACTACCTCCCCACATCTTCTGTCTGTATTCCCAGGAGTTAGCACCCTCACGTTTTTTGGTTTCATTACAGATACTTTCCCACCCTCCAAGTCGCAGGGAACATGGGTATGATGCTGTTGTCCTCTTGGCATTGCTGGTGAACTACAGAAAATATGAGGTAAGCAGTCTCCTAAAAATCAGTAGTAAGGGGGCTGGAGCAATAGCACAGTGGATAGGGCTTTTGCTTTGCACGCAGCCGACCCGGGTTCGATTCCCAGCGTCCCATGTGGTCCCCTGAGCACCGCCAGGGGTGATTCCTGAGTGCAGAACTAGGAGTAACCCCTGTGCATAGCTGGGTGTGACCCAAAAAGCAAAAAAAAAGAAAAAATCAGTAGTAAGCTCCCTAAATGTGGCCACTTATAGTGGAAGACATATATTTTTGTAAATGATATATATATATATATATATATATATATATTTTGGTAGGCCACATTCTGAAAATCCTATATTGAATTCTTGGGGCAGAGGGTATCTGTGGTATAATTATTTATTTTTTGCTATTTTGGGTCACACCCAGCGATGCTCAGAGGTTACTCCTGGCGCTGTACTCAAGTATTACTCTGGTGGTGCTTGGGGGACCCTAATGGATGCCTGGGATCAAACCCGGGTCAGCTGCATGCAAGGCAAATGCCCTACCCACTGTACTATTGCTTTGGCCCCTGTGGTGTAGCTTTTTTTTTTTTAATAAATTGAGTAAGTAGCATGTTTCACTCCTTATCACTACCACCACATAGTTGTAACATCAAAAATAACATAGTTGTTATTTTTTGGGGGGACCACACCCAGCAGGGCTCAGGGCTTATTTCTGGCTTTGCACTCAGGATCATTCCTGGGAGTGCTCAGGGGAGCAGATAAAATGCTGGGGGTTGAATCCGGGTCAGTTGTGTACAAGGCAAGAACTCTACTTACCCCAGCCCCAACTATCACATCTTGAATTTTCAGTATACTAGCACAATTTGCTCTTTTTTGGGGTGTGTGGGGGGAGGGTGGTCAGCACACTCAGTGATGCTCAGGGCTTACTCCTGTCTTTGCACTTTGTAATTACTTCTGGTTGTGCTCGGGTACCACATGGGATGCTGGGGATTGAACCTGGATCAGCCACGTGCAAGGCAAGCACCCTATCTGCTGTACGCTGTACTATCCCTTTGACCCCTATCAGCACAATTAAAAAAAAAAAAAGGCTTGCATAGTGATCACCAGTTACTTTTTCTGCACAAAAATTTTCTCCCACCCAAAGTAAACAATCATTATTACATAAAAACATAAAAGCCCAGCTTATAATTAAAATTGCCTAGGAAAATTTAAATTTAAATTTAAATTTTTTGTTCTTTGGACCACACCTGGTGGTGCTCAAGGCTTGCTCCTGGCTCTGCACTCAGGAATCACTCTTTCGGGTTCAGGGGCCCATATGGGGTGCAAGGCAAGTGCCCCACCTGCTGTATTCTCTAGCCCCACCTTTTTGTTTTTAATGTAACTATAATTTTTCAGAGCTGATGACTGGGAATCATGCATATGCTTGGTTATGATAAGTGCACATTTGGTCATAGCATTTGCCTGATCACACTCCTGTGGCTATTGTGCTCTTGTACGTTACGACTGTAGTGCTAGCTGGGAGTTGTTATGGAGCTTCTATATGCTCAGGGCAAATGACCCAAGTTCAGTCCCTGGCACCCATTATGGTTCCCCAGACCTTGCCAGGAGTGATCCATGTGCTCAGGAGTGCTCTCTGTGCACTGCCAGATGTGGTCCCCAAACAGACATATACATACTAATGGAGGGAGGGTGTACTTCTGTCTGTGGTACTTATGTCTTAAGTTGTGCTTGTTGAGAATCTCACAGTTTGGGTTGTTTATTTTGTTTTTGGGTCACTTTGTGGTGTTCCAGGCTTACTCCTGACTCTGTGCTCAGAATCACTCTTGGTAGGACTCGTGGACCATATGGGTGCCTGGGAATGAAGCCTCCCCATTGTACTATTTTCTCTGGCCCCTCACACCTTGTTTTTTTTTTTTTTGGGTCACACTGAGTCGTGCTCAAGACTTCTGGATTTGTTGGGGAACCATAGTGGTACTGGTTATCGAATTGGGTTCAGTGCTGTGCAAGCCAGGCATCTTACCCCTGTATTGTCTCCTTTGCTCCTGAGGGTTGTACTTTTAGTTGTGGTGTTTGCATACAGCCAGCTTGGTGCTCTGGAGATCATATGCTGTCATGTAGCTCCAGAGATTCTAGAGAGCTGAGTTGCTGGGACCTTGTTTAGTGCATGTGGGCAGCACTAGGAATCAAGTCTTACAATCTTATGCATGCAAGGGAGTTGCTATCCCTAGGTTCCCTAGAAACTTCCCCCACTCCCCCACCCCCGCCCCCACTTTTTGTTATACTCTGAGATGCTCAGGAGTTACTCCTGACTCTCTGCTTAGGGATTAGTCAGAGTATTCTCTGAGCACACAGCTGTGTGTAGCCCCCAAGCACCATTGGTTGTGTTCCCCCACCTAAAAATAAAAAGGCATGGGGCAAGAGCAATAGCACAGCTGGTAGGGCACTTGCCCTGCACACAGCAGAACCAGGTTGATCCCTGGCATCCCATGTGATCATCTGAGCACCGCCAGGAGTGATTCCTAAGTGATTCCCCCTCCTTTCTCCCCAAGCATCGCATGTGGGTCTGAAACAACAACAAAAAGCAGGGACCAGACAAATAGTATAGTGGGTAAGGCACTGTCTTGCATGCAGCTGACCCAGGCTCAATTCCCAGCACCCAATATGGTCCTCTGAGCCTGCCAGAAGTGGTTCCTGAATGTAGAGTCAGGAGTAAACCCTGTGCATCTCTGAGTATGGGTCAGAAGCAAACAATCGTGTACCCCTAAAAACCCAGTGACAGGTGTTAAAAATGTAGAGCTTATATAAGAAGGACCACGGAAGAGTGGAAAGCTGTGAGAAAAGAGTGATTGTACTATGTGAAGCAATATTAGTATGTTATAAATCCTGGGAACAACTTTTTTTTTTCCCCCGGGTTTTTGGCCCACACCCAGTATTGCTTGCTCAGGGGTTACTCATGGGTCCACACTCAGGCAGCAGTCCTTGCAGACTCAGCGAACCATATGGGGTGCTGGGAATTGAACCTGGGTCCGCTGCATGCAAGGCAAGTGTGTGCCCTGCCCACTAAACTATTCTTCCAGCACCCTGGGAACTTATTTCTGTTGTTGTTTTGTAGTAATTTATAAATAGTGAGTATAGCTACTAATACATTTTAATAATAACTGATAAAATTATAATGTAATTTATAACCAACACCTGTTGAACTGGGGGTTTATGGGAACTGACATGATGGTCATTTTGGTCTCTGTCATGTCTAATGCCCTCTGGGACCTTATATAATAGCAAGAAAAATAGCTGAGGAGACATGCTGAAGATAGTTAAAGAGTTGAATTATATCTGATAGGAAAATACTATTGTCAGTAATGAATATTTTTGGAATAGTCGGCTGGATGTAGGCTTCTTTGAGGCAATGGCTTGGCTTCTCTAGATGTGAAATGAACCCTGGCCGGCCTAGTAAGGCTTTCTGAAATGTCAGCCTGAAAAATTGGACATGGCCAAGGAGCTGGAGAAAATCATATTTCTGGAGTGAGGTATGCATCTCTAGTCTGTCAGAAGTCCCAGAAGAATTAATATAGTAGGCGAGGGCAAGCTGGTGGGCATAATTTATCTGGGCTTTGCAGTTTTTGGTATAAATCACTTGCTAGAAAACATCAAGTAAGCGGGTGACCATGGAGTAGGAAGGTTTTTGACAGGAACATGAGGAATTCTACATGAACATAGCACAACCAAAAGCTGCTGAAATTTTTATGTAAACTATTTGCCAGGGAGAATAGTATTCAAGTCATCATCTTGATTAATTCCGTGACCAATGGGGTAAGTTGTAACCTTTTAGGAAACAGAGAAGCTGGGAGGCCAGCTAAACACAGAGAAAATAAATAAGGTCTTAGATGGAAGGGATGGCAAATATATTATGTGTTGAATGTAGATAATTTTTTCACTCTAGTGTTTTCTGTATTGGTCCTTCGCAGGGGTGGGGAATAGTTTTTGTGACAAGGGTCATTTGGGCATTATAGCATCATTTGTGGGCCATGCAATACAGGCAGATGGGCTGTGGCAACCAACAAGAAGCATATGTATCTGTTCTGTCATATACCAGGGCCAGATCACGTGATTTCCTGGGCTTTATATAGCTCCTTGTCAGTTAATAATACAGACCAGGAATGTGGGTAGGGTGGTAGAACACATGATTTGTTTGAATGAGGCCCTAAGTTAAGTCCCTGGAATTAAAAAAAGAATGGCTCTAGGCAGGTTGCTCAGAGGGGTGTAGTTAAAGAGCTTTGCATTTGGAAGCCCCAGGGAAGCTTTTTGTTACCACGTGGATCCTTGAGCTCCAAGGGACTAACCTTGACGTACTGCAGGCTGTGGCCCAAAACTCAGAGAAAAAGCAGAGAAGTTGGACTCAAACCCTTGCTTTTTCTTCAGCTTCTGCTTAGTAACTAGATAATGATGATTATTATTTTTTAAAAATTTGAACCACACATTGTGATGATCAGGGGCTGCTCCCAGTGCTGTTTTTGAGGGTCATTCCCAGTGGTGACCAAGATCTGCATTTAAAGCATTTGCTCTAGCACTTTGAGTTGCTTGCTTTATTTATTTATTTATTTATTTATTAATGTAGGATTACTGTTAGTTATTCAGCCTCTGATTAGGCTGATTGAATTGTGCATGAACTCCACATTACTTCCCCCCCCCCCCATTTTTTTATAATTTTATTTATTGAATCACCGTGAGAGCAGTTACAAAGCTTTCGGGATTAAGTCTCGGTCATACAATGAAACACCCATACCTTCGCCAGTGCCCATTCTCCACCACCAAAATCCCTATACCCCCATTCCACACCCTCCCCCTACTTGTGGGGCAGATGATTTCCAAATTACTCTCTCTATACTTTGATTACATACAACATTTTGACACCACACCCACCATTATTATTTGGGATTTTACCCCAATACTCAGATCTGCCGAAAAGGCAACAATAGACAATTTGTTTTCTATTGCTGGTTATGAATAACATAAGATGTGGCGTGGCTGCAGTAGTGGTCACGCGATTTTGAAATTCTGAAATTTTAACAATTAAATCTGGAGGGGTTTCTTGTCAAAGCCTGCTGGGTTCCGAGATTTGTTCCTGAGTCTCTGGGATCAAGGCCATTAAGCAGCTTGATCAGGAGCCAGAGAGGCCATTTGTTGGTGGCGACTTGGGGTCTCATTGGGGCGGGGAGGAAAGGGCCAGTTCCACCCCATCTCGTGAGGCCCTATATGTGTTGTCACTGAGGGCCCAAACTTGACTGTCCAGTGGCCTCTGGAGGATGACGGCCACTGGGCCACCAGGGGAAACAGGCCAAGACACAAAACCTATTCCCACCTGGGGTGGCCCAGTGCCAGTAGCCTACTGCAGGAACCGGACGCATTTCTGCCAAAAGCCGTTGGGTTTTGAGATTTGTTTCTGAATCTCTGGGATCATGACCATTAACCAATTCAATCAGGAACCAGAGAGCCAATGACTCCAGTTATATAGCTGAGCTGGAGGAGGTTTGTGGGTGCGTCTCCCACATACCTAACTTTTGGCCGTTTACTTTCTTGGTAAACTTTGCCCCAAGTTTTTGGGGTCTGACCAAAGGCACAGCAGCAATTTTGGGGTATCTGGAAGTCTGAAGGCGCCATCAGGCTGCTGAGCACTCACCTCACAGTTACAGATTGACCTGCTGGCGGCACCATACCCCTGCTTCATTTAGTTTTTCTTTTGACTACACCAAGGGATCCTCCCAGCTCAGTCCTTGGGGGTTGTTATTGACAGTACTCTAGGACCATGCAGTACTGGGTATCGAACCTAGGTGTCCTGTATTTGATCATGCACTCATCCCATTGAATGATCTTTTGTGACCCTGTCTAATTTTTGTCGGGCTGGAGCGATAGCACAGTGGTACGGCATTTGCCTTGCACGCAGCCAACATGGCCGACTCGAGTTTGATTCCTCCGCCCCTCTTGGAGAGCCCAGCAAGCTACCGAGAGTATCTCGCCTGCACGGCAGAGCCTGGCAAGCTACCCGTGATGTATTCGATATGCCAAACACAGTAACAACAAAGTCTCCAATGGAGACGTTACTGGCCCGCTTGAGCAAATCGATGAACAACGGGAGGACAGCAGACAGCATCTAATATTTGTCATTACTTAGCATAGTCCACATTTAGGAATAACAAAGTTAAAATTTTTAGAAAATACCAGGACCAGAGAGAAAGTAACGGGTTAAGGGACTTGTATGTCCTGACCCTGTTTTGATCGATTCCTGGCAATGCCTGTGGTCCCTTGCATACCTCTAGGAGTGATTCCTGAGCTCAGAGCCAGGACTAATTCCTGAGCTCTGCTGTGTGTGGGCCAAAACTGAAACCAACCAAACAAAAGCCAAGAAATTGTACTTCCTTATCCTTATCCTGGTGGCAACTATTACTAGTTTCCTTTTTCTTTTGTTTTAATTATAGGACACACCTGGTTGTACTAAGGTCTTATTTCTGAATCTGTGTTCAGGGATTACTTCTGGATGTGTTGAGGGGACTGTATGATTGCTGGAGATTGAACCAGGGTTGACTGTGCGAAGGCTTGTGCCTCAGCCCCTGTACTAGCTCTCTAGGTCTGTTGGTTTTGGAGAATCCCTTTGCCTTGGGTCTTGTCTGAAATCAACAAGAATTTTCTGTTAGCTATGGAAAGAAGTGATTCAATGACAAAAGGAGTAGGTTGTTCCTCTTTGAGTTGTACTCCAGAAAACCGTATAAACGTTTAGACTTACAAGAGAGCAAAGCTGTTGCTTTCTCTATTCCCAACTGACATTAGAAAGATGCCCTCAGAAACTTGATTAAATAAGGTCTATGTGGGGGGTTAGCATTTTAGTTAGAGTTCCAACTTTCTCAGTAATGAGTTTTCTTGGTTGCTGTAAAAATTACCAATCTGAGAACTATTGTTTCTTGCTTCCCTTGGGTTAGAATTGTTGCCTGATCTAGATCAGATCTTTCCTCACATCCCATGGGTGGGATGTTTTCAAGGTAAGCCGGTCATTGGTTCTCCTCCCATTGGTAGGAGATGGCCTAAGGGCTTAATGAGTTTAAATATATGTCCGTTTCCATATGTTGCCCAGCTGAGATTGGTTCTGGAAAAACTCAAGAAATCTTCCAGTGCTGTAAGTGATGGGACAATCATTAAATCCCAGTGTCCTGAGCAGATTGTAGTTTGGGTAATTACATCCTTTTTTTTCCAGTTCCCCTGCAGTGTTATTTGGGAATCGGATCCATAAATGGCCTCTCTGGCTGTTAAGCAGCTGCCACTTTCCACCCCCAAGGTGGCTTTGTTTTACGGGTGGGTAAATCCATCCCTGCTTTGGTGTGTGGAATAGGTTAGGGAGCCTTTGGGATGAGAATGTAAGTTAGCAATTTATAAATTTGTGCCTTATGGCAAAGAAACTTTTATGTTCCCCAAAAGACAGCTGTCCCTATGGACTCAGTCCTTTATCGTCAGGAAAGGACAAAGTACATTTTGTCAACTCCTTCAAGTCTTTGAAACAAAGAAGAGGGAGGGCGTGGCCTTTCACTCAGTAGTAGAGCTCTCGATTTTGCCTTTTGTGTGTGACGCCCTGGGTTTGATCCCTAGCATTGCAGGGAAAAAAAAAAAAAAGGAAGAGAAAGGAACATATTAGAGGGCGAGATGATAAAAATTAGGTCTGACCTGATAAAAATTAGAAGAAAATGCACGTAGAACAGAACTGTTTGTGTGTGTGTGTGTGCACACGTGCAGTTGCATGTGCACGTGTGCATACTTGTGCTTGGTGAAGGCCAATGCGTCTGAGGGGAAATGGCAGGAATCAGCTGGCAAGATAAAATTAGGCCTGAGTATTAGGATCATCACTAGAGAGAAAGGGGTCTTTTAAAAAAGGAACTCCATAGTTAACACCATCTAATAGCTAATGGGTTCTTGACTGGGTCACACTCACCTTGAGTCTCTCCTCTTGTTTAACAGTCTGTGAATCCATACATTGTGAAACTATCCATTGTGGATGATGAGGCTACGCTCAATGTGAGTATCTGGATTCTTGTGTATTGTTTTTAATTACTTGCATTTGGTGGCCGTACTTTCAGTGGATATTAGAACAGATTGCAGAAAGCTATTGTGTTAATTTCATCTGGCTATAAAGAGGAAATCTGTTTTTCTTTTGAGAGCATCAGTGCAACTGTCTTGTTGCCATCTATCTTCTAATCACGGGAAGGTTGGAGAGGACATTCACTTGCTGCTACTTATGTTGAAATGATTCTATTTTATGTTAGAGTTTGTTGATTATCTTACAGAGTCAATAAATTACAATTTTAAGAATAGGAAGAGATGGTATGCATATCAAATTCAACCATGAAACCTTTAACTTTCTTACCATTTCATATGTCACTTATACCTTAAGAAAACTGGGGGAAGAAAGGCTTAGGAGACAGAATGATGGGAGATTGCTTCTAGTAAAACTGCCCAGATGATATTAATGCCTGATAGTGCAGTTTGAACATGGAGGAGAATATGTATATGCTATAGGAGCACTTGAAAATTTGGAAAAAATGAACCAGGGAGATGATTCAAGGGCCAGTAATCGTGCTTCTCATGCAGGAGATCCAGGATCCATATTTAGCACTACATAGCCCTACAAACACCCCTAGGAATGACCAAAATGAAAGAAAAAGATTTGAAATAAGATCTCTGATTATAGGGAGGGAAGATGATCATATGATCTGGTTTTGTTCTTTCCCGTCTTGTCCTCTTCATTTTCATAATGTCCTTTATGAGAAAGGATATGGGGGGGGTTTACCCTGGAGCAATAGTACAGCTGGTTGGGCGTTTGCCTTACACACAGCTGACCTGAGTATCAGCCCCAGCACCCCATATCGTCCCCCAAGCCTGCCAGGAGTGAGCCTTGAGTGCAAAGCCAGGAGTAATCCCTGAGCATCGTTGGGTATGACATTCCCCCCCACCCTGCCAAATATAAATAAATAAAATATGTGATCTGTCAATTGCTGGCACTCGTGTCAGCAGCATGCAAGACAAGCACCAGAAAATTTAAATTTAAAATTTCCAGAAAATTTTAACATTTATTGGATGCATCTTTCCATTGCATTCCTGTGGCTTGAAGAGCATGGTTTATCTACAAGTTATCTTCATTTAGACTGGTATTCTATTCTGTCATTTTTACTGAAGATTTTATTTAACTTATTTATTAATTTTTTCTTTTTGGGTCACACCCAGCGATGCTCAGGGGTTATTCCTGGCTCTGCACTCAGGAATTACTCCTGGCGGTGCTTGGGGGACCATATGGGATGCCGGGGATTGAATCCAGGTCGGCCGCCTGCAAGGCAAATGCCCTACCCGCTATGCTATCGCTCCGGCCCCACTGAAGATTTTAACAGTTTTTTTTTTTTTTTGCTTTTTGGGTCACACCTGGCGATGCACAGGGGTTACTCCTGGCTCTGCACTTAGGAGTTACTCTTGGAGGTGCTCAGGGGACTGTATGGGATGCTGGGAATTGAACATGGGTCGGCCGCGTGCAAGGCAAATGCCCTACCCGCTGTGCTATCTCTCCAGCACCAAAGATTTTTTCTTTTAAGGTGATGTGATCCCAATCAAAACTATTAGTATTCTGGGCTGGTGTTTTTCATCTCTCGTCATCTTTCAGTTGTGTATGAAAATTGATAATTTCTTTTTTTGGGTAGGGCTCGGGCGACCATATGGTATGCTGGGGATTGAATCTGAGTCAACTATGTGCAAGGCAAGCACTCTACCTGCTGTACTATCTCTCCAGCCCCTGGGAATTCATAATTTCTGTTGTTGTTGTCCACTTCTAAGTGGAACTTCTCGGGCTTGAACGTTGCAGTTGTGATTAGTTTTTTTTTTTTTCCTGGCCTAGTCTTAGCTTCCCCAGCCCCTTATGTCACCTTTTCTGTTTTTGTCTTTCTCTTTTCTAGGGAATGGGACTGGTGATTGCTCAGGCTTTATCTGAGTATAATAGGTAAGTCCAACTTTACAGAGAGAAGGATCTATTATTTATTTAAGTTATCGAGTAGGAGATCGGTGTATTAAAGTTACTAGGTTAAGGACCCTTTGTTACCCTAGAAGTATAGCTGCTGTGAGAAATGGATTTGCTCTAGCTTGACTGGATGTCTTCAGCAGGGCTGGTTTCTGACACAGGGAAAAATAGTTAACCATATTAATGCTCATTTTTGTCTAAGAAATTAGGCATGTTCTATTATAACCTTTGATATTTTACTGCTGAGCATTTAAGCTTTTTTTTTTTTTTTTGCTTTTTGGGTCATACCTGGCAATGCTCAGGGGCTACTTCTGGCTTTGCACTGCACTCAAGAATTACGCCTGGTGGTGCTCAGGGAACCAGATGGGATGCTGGGGAGAGAACCCAGGTTGGCCTCATGCAAGGCAAATGCCCTACAAGCTTTACTATGTCTCCTGTCCCTAAGATCATTGTTTTTAAAAATTTAATTTTATAAATTTATTCATGATGATTTATTACATTCAGTATTCCAGCATCATTCTCACCACCATTTCACCTTCCTACCACCTTTATTTTCAATTTTCCCAACCATTATCCAACCCTGCCCCCAAAGCAGGTCCTAAATAATTTATTTAGTAGTTTAAGCTCATTTTCTAGACAGAAGTGGCCTCTACTTTTTTAGCTCAGCTTGTCCTACAAATTCCATGTTCTATGTAAACATGGTTGTGAAACATTGCTGTTTTGTGCCTTTAAAAAAACAAGCTAGGAAACATATTGAATTAGCTCAGTGTGACAGAGGTTTCTTTTTCATCAGGAACCAACTGCAACTTCACAGAGTTCATGTCTGTTCTGGGGCCTCTTTTCACTGATGCTTGTTTTCCCCCTTGCTGTGGATAGGGAATGATCTGGTATCCAGTAAATGGAAACTAGATGGAATTAGAAGTGTCCCGTACACCTTCCAGGGAGGATCTTTTTTTTTTTTGGCAGGGGGCCACATCTGGCAAAGTTCATGGACCACCCTCTGCTCTGTGTCTTAGGATTAGTCCCTCTGGTGCTCAGGGAACCATACCATGCTAGAGATCAAACCCAGGCTCTCCTACACGCAGACCACGTGCTCAGCTCATTGAGCTCTCCCTGCAACCCCTAGGGAGCATCCTTCTTGCTCCTCTCCAGACTTTCCTCACACACAATTGGGTATTGAAATTTCAAATCTGTCCTATTTCCACAAATAGTTTAGCTCACAGGTTTCCCTCCTCATTCTTCAAAAATAAACAAGATTTTCACTGTTACAGCCTTAAAGTAATTTCACTTTTCAAGTAATAGTCTGTTTGAGAAATAACTGGATCAGCCATATGTTAGAGCGGTTTCACACTTTTGCAGCTTGCTTTCTATGTCTCTCCCAAAGTAGCCAGGCATTTTGATATGTACTACCTCAGGCGCAGATGGGTGCCTCTTGGTTTGCAGGGCCATGGTGATGGTTTGATTGTGGTGATGCATTTGTTTCCAGGAGTCAGTGCTTCCTGTAAGTGCCCTCCACTGTTATACCCAGAATGCCAAGGAACAAAGCTGAGCTTAAAGAATTAATAGTAAACCTAGTTGTTTTTTGTTCAGGCAGTATAAAGACAAAGAAGAAGAACATCAGAGCGGGTTTTTCTCTGCTTTAACAAATATGGTAAGTCCTACTTATTTTTTCTCTTTAGCCCCAAAACACATGAGGTTTGCACTGGGCTTAGAAGTGCAGATGTTTGAGGTAGTGAGCTGATGAGGGGAAGACAGGTTGCTTAGAGCAGAGTTTTTTGAGAGTAGTGTCTCATTTAGTGATTTCCAAAACCAAGTGAGATGGGAAAAGAGCATTTTGATTTCTCTGAAACCAATTTTTCTTTTTCAAATCAAGGTGTTCCCCCCCCCCCCCCCCCCCCCCACACACACACACACATCTGGCGATGCTCAGGACTTATTCCTGGTTCTGCACTCAGGGATCATTTCTGGTGGGCTCAGGGGACTATTATGAGGTGTCGAACCCGGTGTGGCTGTATGTACACAAGGCAAGCACCCTATCCATTTTACTACTGCTTCAGCACAGATGTCTTTTTGACCTTTAGTTAGTGTTTACATAGTCAACTCGAGGGAAAGTCAATTTTTTTAGTTAGTTGCAGGAACCCTTGTTTATAGGGGACCCTAAAATGTAAATGTCCCCTCTCCCCCATGCTTTTGTCCTCTTCCATTTTTCAGAACCATCTCCCAGGAAAGGATTTGATATACTCTTTAAGAATGAATAAGTCTCTCAGAGCAATGTGAATGCTGCTTTGATGTTTGAGTAAATGAATTAGATCAGCATTCTTCAATCTCTTTACACCTGTGGACTGGCATGTGTCCTGCACATGGTTCTCAGACCAGCAGTTATAACCAAGGTGGTAAACCAGTGGTTTCTACCTTTCTACACCTGTGGGCAATGGGCTACGGACCAGTGTTAAGCATTAGGTATATTGTTGCCAGGGGTTTTGGCCTTTTTTTCAGGAAGAAAAAGTTTTATACCTAGCAGATAAGGGGATTTTTAGAGGGTAGGCATTTTGTTTTTCTTTTTGGGTCATACCTGGCAATGCACAGGGGTTACTCCTGGCTTTGCATTCAGGAATTACTCCTGGTGGTGCTCAGGGGACCATATAGGATGCTGGGAATCGAACCTGGGTCAGGAGCGTGCAAGGCAAATGCCCTACCTTCTGTGCTGGAGTGTCAGTGATGGAGTGTCAAGGATTTTTAATTTATTTATTTCCTGCCAGTGAGATGGAGAAAAGTACTGGGGATAATTTTTCAAGTACCTTTTTTTTTAAAAGTTTTTTTTTTTAGAAGCCAATTTATTTTTTTTCTTTTTTGGGTCACACCCAGAAATGCTCAGGGGTTACTCCTGGTTTTGCACTCAGGAATTACTCTTAGCGGTGCTTGGGGGACCATGTGGGATGCCGGGGATCGAACCCGGGTCGGTCGTGTGCAAGGCAAACACCCTACCCGCTGTGCTATCGCTCCGGCCATCAAGTACCTTTAAGGAACAATGATTTTGTGGAGTTCTCATTCATTTATTTGTAAGTTCTGATTCTTTTAAGATCTTCATATGTGCTACTTTTGAGTGTGTGACTGATGGGCCAGAGTTGAAAGTTTTCTTGGCTGTAGGCAGCTTGATTTTTCAGCCTGATAGAAAAGCTTGGAGCTCTAACTTTCCTGTGATGTAATCTGCAGTTCCCCTTTCCTTCCACAGGTGGGCAGCATGTTCATAGCAGATGCCCATGAGAAGATCTCAGTACAGTAAGTGCCTGATACACTTTCTCTACTGGTGAAACAAGATAGTTTGTATTGAAACTTATTTAGAAAGATGTGAGGGGAAAGAGAGGGAAGAATGTGAGAGGAGAGAAATAGGGGAACTGTGTTCAACAGAGAACAAAGGGAGCAAAGAAACATAGAGTCAAACAAGTGGGACACATGTTTAAGGGAAAGCATGGGCTTGGAGAGCTGCCTAGTGCTTGCCTTTTTTTTTTTTTTGGCCTCACCCATGGATGCTCAGGGGTTACTCCTGGCTCTGTGTTCAGGAATTAGTCCTGGTGCTGCTTGGGGGCTATATGGGATGCGGGGGATCGAACCCTGGAAGGCTGTGTGTAAGGCAAGCACCCTATCCACTGTACCATCACTCCAGCTCCTAAGGTCTTTATTTTTATTCTGGTTTTGACCACAGCCAGTGATGCTTAAGGGCTATTCCTGGTTCTGTGTTGACTGTGAGAGGACCTTGTATAATGCCGGGATTGAACCTGAGTTGGATGCATCAAAGGCATACATCTTAACCCCTGTACTATCTCTCCACCCCTGTGATGTAAAACCTTATCCTGTTAAGTTGTACTGTTTTAACTCCTCCACTCTAAGTGTCTCTCTGATTTGTTCTTCTATTCTTTAGAACCAATGAAGCTATCCTTCTGGCACTTTACGAAGCTGTTCATTTAAATCGCAACTTCATCACGGTGTTAGCCCAGGTGGGTTATACTAAAAATTCCAGTCCCTTTTATTCCTAAATTTTGTACACATTTACTTTGCCTCAGTTTCCTTTATATCATAGTATCCTCAAATATGTCTATTGTGCTGCTGAGTTAGGTTTTTTTTAATCCCCAGCACCCGGTGATGCTGAGGTTTTACTCTTGGCTCTGTACTCAGGGATCACTCCTGGAGGGATAAGGGGGACCATTTGGGGTGCCAGGGGTCAAATCTGGGTGAGCCGCATTCAAGGCAAGCGCTCTTCCTTCTGTACTGTTGCTCTGGCCCTAATGTGAGGCTGATAGCAGGTAAAGTTAATAGTTTTGACAAGTTTAGTAACCTGTCAGCCAAAGACTCTTGCTATTATTTGCTCACATGGATTTTTATATTATGTTCTCTGCTTTCTGAACCATTGTAGAAATAGAGACAAAATAGGTCAAGTCACTTATGTTATTATTTCAACAGTTTCTAGAAAAAAACAGTTAAAAAATTATCCTATCTGGTGGTGGGAAATGGGTACTGGAGGAGGGATGGGTATTTGATCATTGTATAATTGAAACCCAAGCACAAAATTTGTAAGTCTACAACTGTACCTCATGGTGTCTCACTAATAAAAATTAAAAAAAAAAAGTTGACACTTGGTGGTGGCTCAGAAGACCATGTGCAGTGCCAGGGGTCAAGCCAGTGTCAGTAGCAAGTCCTTACACCTATACTGTCTTTATGGGTCCTTCAATAAATATTTTTTTAATTAAAAAAATTATCCTATCTAAGGGCTTGAGGGATGGCACAGTGGACAACTCACTTGGTTTGCACACAGTGGACCCCGGTTTGATCCTGGGCACCCTTAGTTCCCTGAGCCCACCAGTAATGATCTCCGAGTACCTCTAGGTTTGGTCCCAAAACAAAACCAAAAAACCCTGTCTAGGATAAAGTTAGCTGTTAACAGAAAAAGTGCTCTATAGCTCCTGGAAACAGGAAATCATAGAATAGTGAGTTTCAGGTCACTTGTCTAAGGGATATCCTTAGCAGTTGGCACAGAAGGGGACTATTTTAGGCTGAGAACTCAAGTGCTGCTCATAAAAGCTGTCTTAAAAAATTGATGAAGTATTTTTATCTTAAAACCAGAGCGTTTAAAATATGTATGCAGGTTTCTTTTAAAAGAAAATTTTCCTTTTTTTTTTTCTCAAAAGGCAGATAAGTATAGAATACACTGATTTTCCTTTTTTTAAAAATTTTTTCTTTTTATTTATTATTTTTGGCTTTTTGGGTCACACTTGACGATGCTCAGGGGTTACTCCTGGCTCATACATTCAGGAACTACTGGTGGTGCTCGGGGGACCATCTGGGATGCTGAGAATTGAACCTGGGTCGGCTGTGTGCAAGGCAAACGCCCTACCCGCTGTGCTATCGCTCCAGCCCTTGGTTTTCTTTTTATTTATTTAAATTATGTTCTATTTATTTATTTACTTTTTTGCTTTTTGGGTCACACCCGGCGATGCTCAGGGGTTACTCCTGGCTCATGCACTCAGGAATTACGCCTGGTGGTGCTCGGGGGACCATATGGGATGCTGGGAATCGAACCAGGGTCGGACATGTTGGCTGCGTGCAAGGCAAACGCCCTACCCGCTGTGCTATTGCTCCAGCCCCTTGATTTTTTTTTTTTAAATTTTAGTTTTCATTTCTCTGCCTTGTTTTCTGGAATCCACTGATTTTCAACAACAAAATAAGATTATACTTAAAAAAAAATGCTCGGGGCTGGAGTGTCAGCACAGCAGGTAGGGTGTTTGCCTTGCACACAGCCAACCTGGGTTCGATTCCCAGTATCCCATATGGTATCCTGTGCACCGCCAGGAGTAATTCCTGAGTGCAGAGCCAGGAGTAACCCCTGTGCATCTCCGGGTGTGACCCCAAAAGCCAAAAAAATATATATATGCTAATGTGGGATCTTCCTAGGACATTATCTTTTTTTTCCCTCCTCCTGCTACCTCCTGCCACTTTTTTCATGACAATAGCATAGGAAACTTTTATCTGCTGGTTTTTTTTGTTGTTGTTGTTGGAGGGTGCATACCTGGTGATCCCCAGGGCTTCCTCCTAGCTCTGTGCTTAGAGATTACTCTTCATGGGACTTGGGAGACCATATGAGATGTCAGGGATTGAACCTGTCCAGCAGGTGCAAGGAAAATGCCTTATCTGCTCTTCTCTCTCTCTGGCCCCTCATTTGTAAGAGTCTGATGAAGCTGTTAGACAAAAAAATTTCTAAGCTGCCATTGTTGCTTAAGTCTCAAAGAGTTGTTGAGATTGGGATAACTAGGTAAGGTCAGACACTAAGGAGTCATTTTGTTTTCAGAAACTTCCCTAAGTTTCTCCCTTCTCTACACATTGTTATTGTTTTATTTTGGGTGCTATATCTGGTGATCCTTGGGGACTACTCCTGTGTTGGTGCTTGCAGTTCACTCTCCTCGTGTTTCAGGGACCATAAGGGATTGAACCTGAGGCTCCTGTAAGCAAAGTATGAACTGTTTCCCTGGCCGTATTTCCCGTATTTTACATGATCAGAGTGATTCCTTCCTAGCTTTATATGATCAGAGTTATTCCTTCCTAACTTTAGATAGGATTACAAAGTCCATTTTTTGTTTTTTGGGGCCATACTAGGCGGTCCCAGGGCTTGATTCTTTTTTTTTTTTATATTTATTTGTTTTTTTTATTAGTGAAACACCATGAGGTACAGTTATAGACTTACAATTTTTGTGCTTGGGTTTCAGTTATACAATGATCAAGTACCCATCCCTCCACCAGCGCCCATCCTCCACCACCACAGGTCCCAGCATCCCTCCCACCCTCTGTCCCTCCATCTCACCCTGCCTCTGTGCAGGGCATTCCTAGGACTTACTTCTGATTCTACACTCAGGAATTGCTCCTGGCATTGCTCAGGGGCCATATGGGATATGTGGGATTGAACCTAGGTTGGCCACATACAAGTAAGCATCCTATCCACTGTACCATTGCTCCACAATGGCTCCACTGATGTCCTGTTGTAGACTAGTCCTGTGTATTTGTTTACCCTAGTTTTTTCTTTGTATCATTATGCAGAAAAACTTATATAATAGCAACTTCATTGTTTAAAGAAAACTAGGTCTCAGAGCTTTTCATTAGTGTTTAAGCAAGCCTCAACAGTAATCAGGTACTCATGGGAACCAAATGTAAAAGCAGTCCCCTTAATAAACTTTATGTCTAATTGTGAGATGAGACCAGGAATACCAGAATGAATATTAAGCAAAGAATATTCAGAACTTCTTATTTTCCTATCTCTGTGCTCTTTCAGAATCACCCAGAAATGGGCTTGGTGACAACCCCTGTCAGTCCTGCCCCAACAACTCCTGTCACACCACTTGGGACCACGCCACCCTCTTCTGATGGTAAGCTTACTGCCTCTTTTGGAGTGAACATAACTGTGTTGAGCAAAGAACATAGCTTTTCTTTCTTTCTTTCTTTCTTTCTTTCTTTCTTTCTTTCTTTCTTTCTTTCTTTCTTTCTGTGAGGGACCAAACTCAGTTGTGCTTGTGACTGATTCTTGGCTTTGGCTTTGTGTTCAGGGATCACTCCTGGTGGGCTTGGGGAACCATAGGCATCGAACTCAGGTTGTCAGCATGCAAGACAAGCACCCTGCTCACTATACTCCAGCTGATATATTCCTGAATCAATAAATAATAGTGAACCTGACATTTTCTCACTGTTATATATCCGCCATTAGCTTTCAGTTAGAAAATGAAAAACTTTGAATGTAATTTAATTTTAGTTTGGTGGATTTTCTCTTAAAAAATAACTAATAGGGGCTAGAGCAATAGTAGAGCCAATATGCAATTTCCTTGCATGTGGCTGTCTTAGGGTAAGATGCCTGGCATCCCTTGACTTTCACCAGGAGTAATTTCTCTCAGTGTAGAGCCAGAACTAGTAACACCTGAATATCCCAAAGTGGGAGACCCAAAACAGAACAAAAACCCTCGAAACCAAATAGAACTGATGCTGTAGTTTAGCAATTGTGTTTGCTTGACTTGCTTTGCATATGCAAGGCCCTGGGTTTGATCTTGGCTTTGCAAAAACAAGGCAAAAAGGACAAAATTTCATTTTATAAGTTTTATGGCTATAACTTAAGAAAAAAGGTAAGAAAACAAATATGAGTTTTGTCCAATGCATTTTTCTGCCTCGGGTTGGTTTGTAGTAAGCTGTATATGTTAGAGGAATGTCTTAACCTAAAAGCAATGATTTATTTTTAAATGTAGGAGTATTGCTATTCATTCAACCATTGATTAAGCTGATTGAAATGAGCATGAACCCCACATTTTAAAAAAATTTTTTTATTAGTGAATCACTGTGGGGTACAGTTACAGACTTACAAACTTTTGTACTTGTGTCTTAGTCATACAATGGTTGAGTACCCATCCCTCCACCAGTGCCCATTTTCCACCACCAATGGTCCCAGCATCCCTCCCACCACCCCCGACCCGTCCCCTCCACCCCACCCCGCCTCTGTGACAGGGCATTCCTTTTTGTTCTCTCTCTCCTTTTGGGTTGTGTGAACTCACATTTTTTTTTCAAATTAAAACATTTTTTAAAATTGAGTATCTGTGAGATAGACCATTACAAAGCTGTTCATAGTGATCCAGCACCCTTTCTTCCACCAGTGTACATCTCCCACCCCTAATGTTCCCTGTTTTCCTCCCACCATCCCCCAATGCCCCACCCTCCCACCTCCAGCCTCCCTCTATGGGAGGCACTTTCCTTCTTGCTCTCTTTCTCCTTTTCCTTTAAAAGCAATGTTTATACTTGATGTTTGCCTCATATGTTGATCTCATTTGGACAGGAAGAATAGGAAATCTAATTTTAATTTTTTTTCTTTGTATCTCCCTCTTGTCTATACAGTGAAGTAATTCTTTTTGGGGGAAGGAGGGGCACAGTGGGTAGGGCGTTTGCCTTGCACGCGGACGATGTGGGTTTGATTCCTCCGCCCCTCTCTGAGAGCCCGGCAAGCTACTGAGAGTATTCTGCCTGCACGGCAAAGCCTGGCAAGCTACCCATAGGTACCAAGCTACCTATGACGTTTTCGATATGCCAAAAACAGTAACAAGTCTCACAATGGAGACGTTACTGGTACCCACCCGAGAAAATCGATGAACGGGAGGACAGTGACAGTTACAGTGATGGGGGGGAAGGAGGGTTTGGGCCACATCCAGCAATGCTGAGGGCTATTTCTGGCTTTGTGCTGGAGAACCATGTGGTGCCAGGGATTGAAGTGGGATTGGTAGCAGTCAGGGCAAGCACCATAGTTCTTGTGCTTCTCTACTGCCCTTCTTTTTTTTTTGGGGGGGGGAACAGTACATTTTCCATGCTCAGGGTCTACTCCTGGCTTAAGGGACCCCCTTGTCAATGTTTCGGGGACCATGTGATACTGGCAATCAAACCCTTGCCTCCTGCTTGCAAAGTGTGTGCTCAGCTAAGCCTGCTCTGGCCCTTCTTTCTTTTTCCCTTTTTGGTTTTGAGACAATACCCAGTGGTACTTGGGAACTGCTTGCATTGCTCAGAGATTGCCCCCAGTGATGCTCAGTGGTCTACCCAGTTTCAAGAACTGAACCTGGGCTCCACTGTGCTTTGCAGTTACTCCAGCCTCATGAGCTCTTTTCCGGTTCCTGAGGTAACCTTATTTAATTTGTTTTCTCTTCTTTACTCTTTCATCCAGTACCCATGACAATGGCAGTTCAGGATGATAGTATAAGTAGTGTTGCAACAGAAGCATGATAGGGAACTGCCATTGATGGTCAAGTCTTTGTAACAAATTGCATCTACTTAGAATCGAAAGTCAAATTCCAAAATATCTGTAATGAGAAGGAACAAGCAGTGAGGAATGTCTAGTGTGTCTGCTTATTCAGGTCACTGAATAATCCCATGGCAGTACTTTTCTTTCCCTTCTAAGGAGGAAGCCTGCTTAGTTGCCATGGATATCAAAAGCTGTATATATATGTACATGTATATGTGTATGGATTTCTGTGTTCCGTGTGATGCTGAGATTTGGATGCCTTAGAGAACTGCTTTTCATACTGTTCATTGTGAATACTTGCACCCACACATTTGATTATGCAATGGTAAAATTTGTGCTTGCTTGCTTACAACCAGTGAGCCTTTTTTCTTTTCCCCTAGTGGAAAGAGAAAGTAGGCCCCTTTTCCAATGACTGTCTTGTTTAACAAAGGTTTCTGTGAAGAATTATAAGTCAAAGAACAAGAAATCTCTTCCTTAGAAGGGAGATTGCAATGTGTGAGGGATTTTGTTTGATTTCTTTTTGTTGTCGTTATTTTTTCTCTCTTCTAAATAATTTCCCTTCTATAGGGGTCCTAAATATTATAGTCTTGTTTTCAGGTTTTGGTTTTTAATTATGGTGGTGCTCAGTAGCTCTAGTTATATTTGAAGGTATGTAACTGGAGCCATTATTTTTAAAAACCAGCACTTTAGCTGTAACATTTGTTCTCAGCTCAGGCTTGACATTTGACAACTCAGCCTTGGCATGAGAGGACTTTCTGGTAAACTAAAAATACATATACTTCTTTATTTCTACATATTACATAAGAGATTTTCCAGTTACTGCTGCATGTGAGTGGGAAAAATAGTCCCACTTACCAGTTAGATCTTTGTATTGGACAAAGGAATGGTTACAGACTCTGAGCTTCAAAATAAGCTGTTTGAAATGACAGTCTCAGTTCATTAACCTGTAACATGAATTAAGATCTTTTAATATTTCAACGTAAAAATGTGTTTGTCTTTTATTAGTTCTTGGGGGCTGAACTGTGGGAAAACAGCCAAGGGTTGGGCATGCTAATTCCCCCCCCCCCCCAAGACTTTTTTTGCTGTGCTTGCTGTATATTATGGATCCATAATATGCAAATGTTTCCCATTGTTAATAAATGTTCTCTGCATACATCATAATAACTCCAGAGGGATCCATTATGGTTATAATACATATTATGAATAACATCTTAAACTTAGCTGAGTCTTCAGGGGTGAAAATAGAGTAGAAAGCTGTAGATTCTCTTTGTAGACTAGGCCTTCCTGAGTCTTCTCCTGTTTTATATGGTATATTTTAGTATTAAAGCACTTAACTAGATGTCTTAGTCTAATTTAAAGTCTTAGAAACTCGGGAAATCTACATAAGCTTTTCTGCGTGGCTCAACTTTGGTCTGGCCTCTTATTGTTTACTAGGACTATGACTCAAAGACTGGGGGGGTGGATGGTTTCTTTTCAAAATAGCAAATTGCTGGGTATGTAAAACTCTGTTTCTAGATTGTCCAAGTTACTCATGTACATATTTGCAGCCTGGTATTTCCTTTCAGGGTCCGTTTTGGAGTTAGGTGTAAAGGTGAATTAAGGAGTAGAAATTGAACGGATGTTTTAAAGTTTTTTTGGTGTTTTGGCAGTGCTCAGGGGTTATTCCTGGCTTTCCACTCAGGAATCACTCCTGGCAGTGCTCGGGGGACCTTATGGAATACTGGGGATCAAAACTGGGTCACAGGCTGGAGAGATAGCACAGTGGGTAGGGTGTTTGCCTTGCACGCGGCCGACCTGGGTTCAATTTCCAGCATCCCATATTGTCCCCTGAGCACCACCAGGAGTAACTCCCGAGTGCAGAACCAGGAGTGACCCCTGTGCATCGCTGGGTGTGACCCAAAAAGCAAAAAAAAAATACCCAAAAAACTGGGTCAGCTCTTTGCAAGGAAAGCACCCTGCCTGCTGTACCATCTCTTTGGCTGCTGAACATGTTTCTGATTTTTTTTTCTCCTTTCCATCTTGGATATTTTTTGTGTAAAGACTTATTCTCAAAGTTGAAAAAGATTTCTCCTTTATGTCTCCTTTATGGTTCTTACTCATTTTTGGAATACTGCATGTTTTTACCCATACTGTATGTTTTCACTCCTATATAGAAAATAAAGAAAAACAAATAAACAAATAGGCCAAATCTAAAACTAGCTATAAGAACAAAATGGGAGAGGCAGAGCTATAGTACAGCAGATAGGGTGCTTGTCTTGAATGAGGCTAACCTGGATTCAGTCTCTAGTACCCAGTATGGTCCCCCAGCATTTCCAGAAGTGATTCCTGAGTGCAGAGCCAGGAGTAAGTCCTGAGCATTGCTGGATGTGACCCCAAAACAAAAATGAACAAAAAACCAAAAAAAGGTTATTAACAGAAAGTAAGGGTCAAAAGGGTGGGTAAAATTGGGTTGAAAGGGTAAATTTGTGTAGTAGAAGATGAAAAATACTTTGGTAATTGTTATGTAATTTATGTAGTTTATAAGCCAAGTTCAGTTAAAGTGATAGCAGTGGGGGCTGAAGAGATGGTGTAAGGGCTAAGTTATTGTCTTGCAGTGTACCAATCTTAGTTCTGTACCTGTACTACGTGGTCCTCTGATCATCCCTCGGAGAAACTCCCAGGAGCAGAGCTAGGAGTAGTTACTGTGTACTGCTGGATGTGACCCATCCTCCCAATAAAATTAAATAAAATTGCAATAACAACAACAATAATAAGAGTAATAATAAAAGACCTTGAACCCTTTGGATTCTAGAATTGTAATAAAAATTCCCTTCAGATGTTGGAATTTGATACTGCTCCGGAAGACTGGCCTCTGAAATGTGAGAAAGGGGCACTGAACTTAATCTTGGGAGTAAGAAGGACTTTAGAGACACATGAACAGTAGGTAAAGGTTTTATGATAAGTACTCAGTCCTTTGTGGTAGAAAAAGCCTCTTCAGTGATTTCCTGGCCTCTTGGAAAGTTGGTTATTTATGTAGAGGTGTTAGATGGAATGTTGTTGACTAAGTGCATTTCATCTGTTCTATTTCAGTTATAAGTTCTGTGGAACTCCCACTGGATGCAGATGTACAGACCAGTAATCTACTGATAACCTTCCTGAAGTATAGCTCAATTGTCATGCAGGACACCAAAGGTAAGGCATGTTACTCTGGGGGCTCAGGAAGCAGAAGGTGTGGCTGCTAACCTCAAAGCAAGGAGCAGCCTGAATGCTTACGAGGTTTGATTGGATGAACCATAGGGGCCTCCTGTGCAGGGTGATGGTCTTGATGATAGAAAACAGAGATTTTTCACTACCAGATGGTAATTAGGTGGTGTTGGGAAAACCTGGAGTTGGAGGGGGAGTGCTTCAAAATAGAACAGGAAAAAAAATTGGTCTCTACAAAAAGTAGCAAGTCTTAGCAGATTTTGGTAAGTAGATGCAAACGCATGTGTGGGAAGTGGGGGGAGCGCTCACTTCAGGGAATTCCCTTCTGAGGACAAGAACTGAAAGCATCAGCTTGTGGTGAGAATTAGAGGACTGTCATACACAGTACAGTAGGAAGGTGAGATTCAGAGGGACTGTGTTCCTTAACACTTAAAATAGAACTGCCATGCCCACCGCAGAAATGCAAGTGGATGTGGGAGAGAAATGGTTGTTTGGGAAAGTTGAGCCTTAATTTCTTTGGTTTTCTGTTTTTCCTCTGTTTGTGATTTTTTTTTTTTTTATAATCTTTTAACTGGTAGCCAGGGTAGTGAAATAGTTGCGCTAAACAGGAGAAGGAATGAGAGAAAATTCAGCAAATTCTAGACAGTGTTTTTGTTTGTTCATGTTTTTGTGCTCCTCCCTCCACCCCCAGCCCTGCCTCCCATGTTCTGAACTTTTTCCTCGCTCTGCTGAGGGATCACTCCTGGAGGGCTCAGGAACCATATAGGGTACCAGAGATAGAACCCAGGTAGACTGTGTACAAGGCGAGCAGCTTAGCCGCTGTGCTATCTCTCTGACCCCCGAGTTTTCTTTTAAACTCTGTTTTGTTCCTTATACTAGAATTGTATGATTTTCAAATATTTATTTCTACTATTATTTTTTGTTTCTGTTTTTGGACCATATCTGGTGATATTCAGGGCCTCCTCCTGGTTTTGTACTCAGGAATCACTCTTGGCACTGCTTGGTGGACCATATTGGGTACTGGGGATGGAACTTGGGTCAGTTGCATGCAAGGCACGTGCCTTATCTGCTGTGCTATGTGTACTTCCTGTTCCAAAAAGCCCTGGGGGAGGGGGGGTTGAGGGGGGAACAAGGAGAGGGTCTGACATACGGAGGTGAGCAAGCTGAAATGGCAGAGGTCAGGTATGGAGGCCGCCAGGATGGCTCTGCCTTCTTTCTTTTTCTTTCTTTTTTTTTTTTTTCTTTTTGGGTCACACCTGGCAATGCACAGGGGGTTACTCCTGGCTCTGCATGCAGGAATCACTCCTGGCGATGCTCAGGGGACCACATAGGACGCTGGGAACTGAACCAGGGTCGGCCGCGTGCAAGGCAGACGCCCTTCCCGCTGTGCTATTGCTCCAGTCCCTCTGCCTTCTTTCTTAACTGAAATGTAAATTTTGAGAAACCAGGCACCTTTGTTTACTTTAGTTCCAATCCCTTGTGCTTAGCACAGTGCCTTTGCACAGAGGAGGTACTAAGTATCTTGCCCGCACAGCAAAGCCTAGCAAGCTACCAGTGACGTATTCGATATGCCAAACACAGTAACAACAAGTCTCACAATGGAGACGTTACTGGGCCCGCTTGAGCAAATCAGTGAACAACGGGAGGACAGTGCTACAGTGCTACAGGTACTAAATATATATTTGTAGGTTGAACACTTTGGCAGGGAGAATGAGATTTGGAGTTTATTGTTTCTTGGTCAGAAGTAATGGGCACCGTGTAAGGAGATGCATGGGCCAGTGACTGACCTTTTGTTAATTTCTATGTCTGTGTTTTTGGGAACAGTTATCCAACCTTTCTAGACTGTGGTAGATGGGTGTGGAGGGTGGGTGAGCAGGGATGGAAGAGGACATGTACTCTTCTGTAGAACAGGATTGATGCAGATTCAAAGGATGTGGTTGGGGCTGTGATGGTGGAACTACTTTAGTAATTTCATGACCCTCAGGAGGGTGACTAACTATCCATCAGGTTGCCGCAACACTTAAGGAAAACTTTTCTGGGGGAAATTTTGAGAATTACTTTAGTAGAACCTTAGCTTTCATTCATAAATTTTGTGGGGAGGGAAATGTGAATGTGCACCTCAGTGATATGTTTATTCTTTAGAAATTTCGTCTGACAGCATTATCTGTAGTATAATTTCTTTTTCGGTTTCGGGAACATATGGAGGTGATCAGGGCTTTTTCCTGGCTCTGTGCTCAGGAATCCCTTCTGGCAGAGCTGAGGAGACCATATGGGACACCAGGGTTCGAACTCTCATTGGCTATGTGCCAGGCAAGCGCTCTACCTGCTGTACTGTCACTCTGTCTTGTAAATTTTCTGAATTCTTTTCAGTCTTATTAAAATTTACATTTATAGGATTTACTTATTTTGCGTAAGTTCTAAAATGTGTTACTGTAGAAATATCTATAATATTTAAATTTATAAAACTATTAAAAAGGACCAGACCAGAGTGATATAGTCCAGTGGGTAATGTGCTTACCTTGCATGCAGCTGACTCAAGTTCAGTCCTTGGCATCCCATATGGTGCCCTGAGCATTTCCAGGAGTGATCCCTAAGCACAGAGCCAGTAGTAAACCCTACTGGGCAGCCAGGTGTGGGCCCCTCCCCCCCAAAAAAAGCCACCCCAAAATATCCTCAAGTGTATAAAGATTTAGAGGTTATTTTTTTTTTTCGGGGATGGAGAGGGCCACATCCAGCAGTGCTCAGGGCTTTCTCCTGGCTCTGTGCTCAGGGATCACTCCTGGGGATTGAATACAGGTTGGCTGCATGCAAGGCAAGTTGCCTATCCACTGCTCCAGTCCAGATTTAGTTTTTTTGGGAAAAAAATATTGTTTTTAACTTTAGGAGATAAGCTCTATTCGTCATATGTGTATTGGTGTAACTTATTCCACACGAAGAACAGATCTCTCCAATATATGGGGGTCAGGATGGAGGAACATTGTAAGAGAACAAGAAATGGTCAGAGTCATTAGAACTGTAAATTTTGTCTGTCTTGAAGTGGGTGGAGTTGAGAGGAGTCCATGACACTTGAGGAGAGAAGCAGGCTCTGTGGTGGTGGTGATGGGGTGATGGGTGCATGAAAAGTGTGGTTAGCAGTATTGTATATCCTGATGCCTCAATAAAAATGGTTTAAAAGAGAAATGAAAAAAAACTTTGATCTGGACGATTTAGAGAGAAGTGTTATTTTTTTCTTTACAGATGAGCACCGACTTCACAGTGGCAAACTTTGTCTGATTATCCTTACTTGTATTGCAGAGGTAGGTCTCACCAATCTTCTGGTATTAACTAATATCTTACAAAGTACAAGGCCAGAGATAGTGCATGGGTACTTGCCTTGCATGTGTCTGATTAGCATTCGGTTTTTATTCCATATGGTCCCTCAAGCCCAGTCAGGAGTAATCCCTGAGCACCGTGAATGTCACCCAAAAACAAACAAACAAAGTGCTGTGTTTTTTTTTTTTTTTTTTTTTTGCCCTTCTGCTTCAGTTCCTATGTCTGACTTTTTTGGTTCAAAGCTTGGGAGGAAAATTCTTTCCCCTTGGAATTATTTGTCTCTTCCCACAAAGTACAGATACTTTGTCTCCTACACTAAAATATTCTCAGGTTTGGCACATAGTGGAGATGCTTGTTAGCATTTGCTACATGACTTAATTGCGAATTGTCATATGGTAACTGTTATAATTGGGAATTGGAATATTCTAGCTTTTTCACAGTTTAAAAGATTGGGCCAGAATGATGGTACAGTGGGTAGAGCACTTGTCTTGCATGCAACCACCCAGATTCAACTTCTGCCATCCCATATGATCCCTGAGCCTACCATGAGTGATAGCTGAGCACAGAGTCAGGTGTTACCCCTGAGTACGGCCAGGTGTGGTCCCCAAACAAAAAACTAAAACCAAAACCCAAATACGAGAGATAATTAAGCCTTTTTAGAAAAAAAAATTCTTTAAAGCTGCTCAAGTTGTGTCTTTTTTATTCAGGAAAATGGGAGAAGGAATTCAAGTTTTTTGTGTAGGTAGGGAGGTGGAGAAAAAAAAATCAAACAGTGGAATTAAAAACTGAATAAAGTTGTGTGAAGAATAGGAGAGGTCAGGGATGTAGCTTAGTGTAGGACACTTATCTTGCATGTATGAGGCTCTGGGTTTGGTCCCTAGAATTGCCTCTCTTCCCCTCAAAAAATTGTTTTGGGGTCAGGAGATAACTTAAAGACTGGAGTACGTACCTGACATACGGAGGCCCTGGGTTGATTCTTGGCACTGCATGGTCTCCTAAGCATTGTTGAGGTGTTCCTGACAGCCCTCTGCACTGCTGGGTCTGAGATGCACTGGGCAGAACCAACTCAAGTATTGCTAAGTGTGGCTCCCAAGACCCAAGTAAGAATAAGAACTTGAGAGCATCAAAAGAAGAGGTCCTTTGACCTTGGAGAGAGGCACTCTTGCTTGCATTAATATGGCTATATCTCACCCTAAGTCTTGGTGGCAACACAGGTATGACCTAATGAGTCCTTTTTTATTTTGTTATTATATTTTTTTTGGTGAATCTGTCTTGGTTGATAGTTGTTCTTTTTTAAAAAAATATTTTACTTAAAAAATTAGTTTTTAATTGAATTACCATGAGATAACATTTAAATGTAAATTTGTAGCTTCAGTTCCCCTGAAGTTTTTTTATTTATTTTTTTTTGTTTTGGGATCACACTAGTGGTGCTCAGGACTTACTCCTGGCTCTGCAGTGCTCAGGGATCACTCCTGGTTGGCTCAGGGGACTATATGGGGTGCTAGGGATTGAATTTAGGTTGGCCATGTGCAAAGCAAGCACTTTATCCTCTGTGCTATTTTTCCAGCCCCTCCTCCTGTCTTATTCTGATCTTTCCTCCTAAGTAAAATAATAAAGGAGGTCCAAGTGGAAGAGATCTCTCTCTCTCTCTATCCTTTTTTATGCTCTCTGTAAAAATATGACCTATTCATTTGCCTTGCACGCGGCCGACCGGGTTCGATTCCCAGCATCCCATATGGTTTCCCGAGCACTGCCAGGAGTAATTCCTGAGTGCAGAGCCAGGAGTAACCTCTGTGCAATGCTGCTGTGACCCAAAAAGAAAAAAAACATATATATATGACCTATTTTCGCCAGGTTTAGTGCAACTGGTTATAGAAGTGTATTAGCAGTGGTATTGCTTATTAGCAGTGGGCCTTTTGTAATTGCTTTTCAAAAATCTTTCTAAGAAAATCGTTAAAGAAGTTGTTTTTCACAAATTGTAACAGTTCTAGTAATTGGAGTCTGTAGGCATGTCAGATCTTTAGAAAAGGTGTTAGGAAAGGGCCAAGGGATGTTATTACTGATCTATGGTGAGAGATTTTTGATTTTCCGTCAGTCTTCAACAAAGCAAGGATAGACAGGGTCTTACCTGCTGCAGTGCTGGCTGTGTGGCAGTTTTCTCTTACTGTGCCAAACCAGCTCCCAGTGGAGTACAGGCCTTCATCATGGATCCTCATTTGGAGCTTGCACATGCAGCCTGCAGCCCCTGTGAAACCTTCAAGCTGTCACAAACAGAGTGTGCTCCTCGGGCAGATGGGAAGGAAGAGAGACTAGAAAAACAGACTTATCTCAGCATTTGTTTCAAGTCCCTATCTCTTAATTTTTGTTGTTTCTAACTTGTTGTTTATAATTTGCTTAGAGATTTTTGGCCAGTTGGAAAGACACATTGAAAGACGTCCAAGTAAAATCTCATGGCTTAAGTGGGTTTTGACATAGAGATGCTGGACTCATTCCATTAGCCCTTCAAATTGCTCTCCAGAGTACTGTCTAAAATCCAAGGATCTGTAGCAAGTGTGATAGATTATAAGTTTAGTTACTTAAACATAGCCTCTATTTCTTACTTTTTCTCTGTTGTAATTTTTATTAGGATCAGTATGCTAATGCATTTTTGCACGATGACAACATGAATTTTCGAGTAAACTTGCATAGAATGGTATGTGTGGCTTTTGCTTCTTGTTTTTTCCTAGCGAAAATTTTTGGGATTAGCAGGATTGGGAGGAGGAAATTGATCCTACTAGAACAAATGTGGGAGGAAAGTTGGGCAAAAGGACTCTTGTTGACTACTGTTCAACACGCCCATGCTTCTTGTTGGGATTTTTGTGTGGTATAGAGCTGTATCTGACTCAAGAGAAAATGGAAATATATGTAACCATATACCCATGGCAGTAATGTTAGAATGCATCAATAATGTAATCTGATCTAGGGGATAGATGTGTCTGTAGTGTGGTCTTTGTGAAGACCAGGTGTTGCTTTATTCCTCTGAGAGGAGGGGTACTGGCAGCTCCAGAAGCTTGGAAGTGTGTTAAAACAGTAGGACATTGTGGTTTATATTAGAAATTCCTTTAGGGTTTTTTTTTTCTGCCTCTACATAATCACTTTTTCCTTTTATTAATTATTCGATTGTTCCAAAGAAAGATACCAGTGCACCTCTTTTGTTGTTAGTAAGGTCACTTTATAGATAAAATCAGAGTGAAAACAACAGCTTTCCCATTGTATTTTGCTCTGGCATTCTCTGGGACTGTTGTCTTGCTGCGAATTATGTTTTTGTTATAGACTTGCCTTGATAATTGAAAAACAAGTCCCCCTGGCCAGCCCACCCACACCATTAGAAAAATAGAAAAGTAGCATCTCTGTTATAGTGGTTTTATTTGCATGAACCATTAGATGAAAAAGGTGACAGTGAACCATTGGATGTCAGTTCAGGTGTTTATTAATTTTCTTTCTTGTGTGTGAAGCCTATGAGACACAGAAAGAAGGCAGCAGACAAGAACCTCCCCTGTCGCCCATTAGTATGTGCAGTATTGGGTGAGTATCATCAAAATTACCATCTTCCTGAGCCAGTATTCGGTTTTTGTGATTAATATCCTGGCAAGCTACCTGTGACGTATTCGATATGCCAAACACAGTAACAACAAGTCTCACAATGGAGACATTACTGGCCCGCTCGAGCAAAATCAATGAACAATGGGAGGACAGTGTTACATTGCAGTGCTATCCATATGTTGGATTGATCCTGGTTGATAGGCTTTTTCCTTTAGAAGTGACTAGTCATGTTTCATCTCTGGCCTAAGAAACCATGTTTATTGTTGAACTTACTGTTAATTATTGCAGCCCCATGTGAATAAAATATCCAATAAAAGGTGCTGTCTTTTTTAAAAAAAAAAGTCTTTAAAGGGAAATAATTTTAAATTGTGGCTAAATTTTAAATTGTGTTGTGTAAAAAATTTAAATTTGTTTAAAAAAAAAGTCTTAATCGAAATCAAGATTTCAACTTTTTTCTTCCTGTCCAAATTGATGGGTTAGTTGGCCAAGGAGACTTGAACTTCAAGGTTCAGGCATATAAAACGTCTCTGAGTAAATTAAACTGAGATGAGGTTGACAGAGATGACAGGTAGGGGGCTATATCTTAGGTAATTTTATCTGCACAGAATTCTGAATTTTCCTCAGGGGAATGATTTGAACTCTTAAACCCATTCACTTGGGTAGTCAGCTCCAGTTGCTAAATCTACCTGATTTTTGAAACAGTAATTAAGAGCATATAATAAGCCTTTATTGACCCAGAGCCCCACAGACCATTGCAGTCAATATCTGCCAAATTGAGCATGATAGTGAGATGAAATAGACTTGTCATAGCTTTAGAGCTGAGTCTGTGTTATAAGAATATGATCCTTAATTTCTTCTCTGCTTGCCTCATCACTTGGTTCTCAATATGATTTCCCTGTGGCATTTTGTGTTAATGCCACTATATGAAATATCTGTACAGTGAAGTCTCCCATATAACTGAAGTTATTGGCAGGTATTCTGGAAGTATAAGGGTGAACTAATTTTCTTATTCTTTGTGACAGTTGGTGAAGAGTTTCAAAAAGTACATTATGTAAAATGAATGTAAATGCATATGAATAAAGATGTGGTTAGTGGAAGGCTTTTGCATGTATACAAGAAATACTCAGAAGGCTTTTTTTCCAGTTTAAAGGCTAGGAATGAATTTCATCAAGATTGATCTAAGTTTTCTTCTTTTTCCATCCAGACTTGATGGTAGAGTTTATTGTAACACACATGATGAAGGAGTTTCCTATGGATCTCTATGTGTAAGTACCATGTATATTTAATGTGTGAAAATCAGAGCCAGAGAGATTGTACAGGGGTTGAGGCATTTGCCTTATATCCTGCTGACCCTTGTTTGAATTCTCAGCACTGCATATGCCTTTGAAGCACTTCCATGGGTCACTTCTTTGTACAAAGCCAGGAATAACCTCTATAGTATATAGCCACTCCCCCCTAAAGTAATAGGTGCAAATCCATTGACGGGAAACTTATAGTTTGAAAATTTCAGTGTATGTTTGATTTCATGAAAAGCACATTTGAGTGTGAGAAGGGTTAGGAAACAATTAATGGCCTGGACTTCCTCATCTTTCTGAATGGGGGGGCTAGGGGGGAGCAGGAAGCACAGTTTGAATTATGCTCCGATCCTCATTGTCACTTTTAGGTACACTGTGTGACAAACAGGGGTGATATACTGAAGAAGGGGTCATGAGTGATTATTATAATCCAGAGGGAAAGAATCCGAGGCCACTAGTCATTCTTGGGCTTTTACTACACAGTAGTCAGCACTAGTCAGGAGATCGGGAAAGAACAACTAGAGCTTATGGTACTAGTGTCTGGTTCTCATTATTTACTTATTAGCATTTATACATATTTTGGGGTGGGTAGTGAGGCTCCCAAGCAGTGCTCAGGATGCCCAGCTCTGTGACCTAATGATTCAGAGTGGGACTTGGCAGTGTGGGACTGCTTGGGTCCAATAGTGCTGGGAGCCACTTAGTGCTGGGATCAAACTCTGGGTTGAGCTAACTCTCCAACTTCTTATCATCCATTCTTAGCTTATGTTGTCCTAGGAGCCTATTATGACTTCTAACTAGGTATATTATTCATGTAGCAAAAGCTGGAGAGAGATTATAGGGATAGGCAAGTGATGACTTTGGTTTGATCCCAGGCACCACATATGATTTCCTTCGCACCACTAGGAGTGGCCCCTGAGAACCACTGGGTATGAGGGGCCCATCCTCGTGTGTGTGTGTGTGTGTGTGTGTGTGTGTATGTGTGTGTGTGTGTGTGTACACAGAGCAGCCTGGCCTGGAGATCCTGCTTCCTGAAGGGGATTTTACTGTCCATCACAATTTGTTACAGCCATTGCAGCTAGATACAAAAACATCATGTCTTAATAAAATTTAAGCTTTCAGGAATTTTTTTCTTCTCTGTTTCTCATATATATATATATATATATATATATATATATATATGGTTTTTTGTTGTTGTTTTTTTTTTTTTTTTTTTTTTTTACTTTTTGGGTCACACCCGGTGATGTACAGGAATTATTCCTGGTTCATGCACTTAGGAATTACTCCTGGCGGTGCTCGGGGGACCATATGAGATGCTGGGAATCGAACCCGGGTTGGCCGTGTGCAAGGCAAACACCCTACCGGCTGTGCTATTGCTCCAGCCCCTCTTATATAGTTTAAAAATTTGTTCTGGGGAGGTGGTTTGGGCCACACCTAGCAGTGCTCAGGGCTTACTCCTGGCTCTGCACTTAGGAACCACTCTTGGTGTTGGTCAAGGGACCATATAGGTTGCTCCGAATTGAACCTGTGCCTGCCACATGCATAGTAAGCACCCTATGTGCTGTACTATGGCTCTGGCCCTATTTTTTTTTGTTTTTTGTTTTAGTTTTTGGGCCATACTTGGTAATATTCAGGGTTTACTCCTGTCCCTGTGCTCAAGATCGTTCCTGGTGGGGTTCAGGGAACCATGTACAGGTGCAGATATTGAACCTGGGTTGAACCGCATGCTGGGAAACTGCCCTGCCCACTGAACTATCTCTCTAGCCCCTCTAGATTCTTCTTACCTTTAATGTTCAAAAACAGCTGTACAATGTTAGTGTGATCCTAATTTATTATTTTTATTTCCTGAAAAGTATCTGAATTGAGTCTGACAAAAGAATCAATACCTCCACTTTTCGGGGGACAGAAGAGCAGTTTGATGCCCAGCAACTCAGTGTACCTCATTTCAGATACTAAGCCTAGGATCTGAAGCAGTCTAAAGCATTCTTCCAAGGGCCAGGGAGATAGTTCAATTGGCTGAGTGCATGCTTACATGTGGGAGGCCTGGGCTCCAATCCCAGACCACATGGTCTTCTGAGCACTGCTAGGAACAGTCCCTGAACACTACCAGGTTTGAGCCAACAACAACAACAGCAGAAAGAATTTGACTTCAGCTGGTGTAGACCTCCAGCTTTCTCAATTGACTGTAAGTTAAATAGTTTGGGTTTCTTAAATCTAAAGCAATGATACAAATTTTACTTTTAAGTAATGCTTTGAAAATTTTTGGTTTTGGGGTGAGGAGGACATTTAGAAGTAAAATTTGATCTTTTGTTTTTATTTGAAGACCAGGAAAAACTGACTTTTCTAACACTTAGCAGATGAATTTTCTGCTTGTTTTAGATGGTATCTCTGAGCCTCAGTACTTTAGGGATTAGATTTGTTTTGGTACAGACTTTATTTTTAGCTTGATTATCTTATGTTCTAGTTTTAGGATGTGCTGTTTACTTTGTAATATATTATTATAATCTCAGTTTCTCATTTGCCAAGTAAGGAAACTGAGGCTCAGGAGAGTAAGTCGTGTCCGAGAGTCCTTTTATTGACACCATAGCTTTGAATTCCACCCCCCGCCCCCGCCCTTTCTTTTTAATTTTGGGGCTAGACCCACTAGTGTTCAGGGAATCATGTGGTAGTAGGGGTTGAACCCAGCCTTCTGCATGCAAAGCATGTGCTCCAGGCCATTGTGCTCCTCCGACATGATCCCACATTTTTTAAAATTTTCTCTAAATCGAGTGTTGCCATCCCTTCTCAAGTGTGAGTTATTCCTTGCTGTGTAACAAGCCATGCTCAAACCTAGTGATTTAAAAGAAACCTTACTGGGGCCAGTGAGATAGTATTGTGAGGAGGGCGCATACCTTGTCTATCACTGAACTTGGTTCAATCCCCTACACCACATATAGTCCCCTGAGCCTCACCAGGAGTGATCTCTGAGCACAGAGCCAGGGCTAGGCCTCAAGCACAGTTGAGTGTGGCCCCCAAAGAAAAAAATAAATAAAAATGGGCCAGGGGATAGTATAGTGGGAAAGGCATTTGCTTTGCAAGCAGCCAACCCTGGTTTAATCCCGGGCATCCCATATGGCACCCCAGGCACTGCAGGAGTAATTCCTGAGTGTAGAGCCACGAGTAACCCCTGAGCATTGCTGGTTATGGCCCACAAATAAAAAAATAAAAGAAAAACATTTATTTTTCAGTTTCTGTGGTTCAGGAATGTGGAGCTACTAGAAACAGCCTGTGTTTTGGCATAAGCTTTCTCACGAGGTTGTAATTAAAATTTTCACTTCGGCGATAGGGTATCTCAGGTTCTTCTGGGGCTGGAGAATTTTCTTTTAATCTTTTTTATGAGGGAATAGGGAATTGTGCCACATCTGACAGTGCTCAGGTCTTTTTCCTGGCTCTGTGCTCAGAGATTTCTAGCACTGGTGGTACTGCTTACTGTTTCTATTCACCCTTTACTATTTCTTCATCCCTTCAGGCTCACTTTCTCCGTGCACTACCTCTAAGTTGTTGTCAAGCCTTAGTTTTTTGCCACATAGGCCTTTTCATATAAGGGCTCATATGGGACCTGACTTCCCCAAAGCAGATAATCCAAGAGAGCAAGAGGTGAGTGAGAGTTCAGAATGGAAGTCATAATGTTTTAACACAAATCAATCTGATACAGAGTTGGGCATGTCAGGTGATGGGGATTTCTAGGGACTCTTTCAGATGGGCACCACAATTGGTCAGTTAGTTAATAAGTTACATAGCCAAGATTCATATTCAAGTCACTCTGATCCTAGAGGTTGATGCCTCCTCCTCCTCACCCGCCTCTCTCTCCTCTGCCTTCCCGTCCTCCACTTTTTCTTCTCCCCCCCCCCCCCACCCCAGTATTGCATATTGCTCAGGGACTAGCCCAGACTCTGTGCTCAGAGGTTATTCCTGAGCACCATGTGGTGCTGGGAGTTGAACCAGGATCAGCCACACACACCCTGTACTCTCTCTGTAACCTAGAGGCTGTATTCTTTGTGTGTATTGGACCGTAGGCTATTCCTGGCTCTGTGCATGCTTACATGTGGGCTGGTGGTTTTTGGGGGACCATATGCAATGCTAATTCTAATATGGGTCACGGTCACGGTCCTCCCGTTATTCATCGATTTGCTCGAGCGGGCCCAGTAACGTCTCCATTGGAGACTTTGTTGTTACTGTGTCTGGCATATCAAATACGTCACGGGGAGCTTGCCAGGCTCTGCCGCACTCTCGGTAGCTTGCCGGGCTCTCTGAGAGAGACGGAGGAATTGAACTCGGGTCAGCCATGTTGGCTGCGTGCAAGGCAAATGCCTTACCCGCTGTGCCATCGCTCCAGCTCTAATAGGGGTAGGTCACAGCAAATTCCTTAACCGTTGTACTATTTATCCACTGCTAGAGGCTGTAATCTTTTTTTTTTGGGGGGGGGGTCACACTCGGTGTTGCACAGGGGTTACTCCTTTCTGCATTCAGGAATTACTCCTGGTGGTGCTCGGGGAACCTTATGGGATGCTGGCAATTGAACTCGGGTCAGCCGCGCATCCAAGGCAAATCCCTACCCAATGTGCTATCGCTCTAGCCCCGAGGCTGTATTCTTATCTACTACTGTGACAAAGGAAAGACTGGTGCAATATGAGTTATGCTGGCTGAACATCAGAACAGATAGCAGAGAAAGTTACATTTGACCTGAGTCATGAAGAAACCAGAGTGCTCATTTTCAAAGACTTGAAAAGTGACATATTTGGATAATAGAAAATAATTCAGGATGAATAGAGTGAGGATGCATGGAGGAAGTTTGGGAGAATATGAAAAAGGTTACCTAAAATTAAATGGATGGTGGGGAATAGTTGAAGGTGAGAATGACATGAAAAGATTGTGTATTTAGTATTTAGAGTCAGTTGTGTGTATCTCTCCACCCAGACCTTTCCACTTCCAATTAAGGAAGCCAGTCCATACTCTATTAACTTCTTCCCTCTAGTTCATTTCTTCACCTCTGAAGAGGTTTTGTATTACCTTGCTCTCTTAGTTGCTTTTTCTGCTTGCTCCCTAATTGAGTGTTCTGAGGTTAGGAAAGATGGAGAAGCTAATGAGGTATCAAACTGACAGAGGCTGGGCAGAAAGTCTTCCCCCTCAGGCTGAGTGCACTTTCTTCATTATTACCCGTGGGCATATTTCCAGCTCTTCCTCCTTCCACTTCCAACTCCTTTTCCAGTTTTTGGCATTTAGAGCCTCGAGTTTTTGGGTGAACTTACATGCTCCCAGCTGGGCATCAGGCCAGGTTGCTGCTCTTAATTCTTGTTATGTACTGCTTTTCAACAGCAGACAGCAGAATGAGAAGTTGAAAGCAAAAAGAAGTTCTGCATTTCAGATCAGCTTATATTCCTGATGAAATATGAAGAAGTACAGAGTGTGGAAAACTTTAGTGCTAGAATCTGGATCAGAATTGAAGCATTTTCATATGTGTATAAAGTGTATAGGCAAAGTAATAATGAAGGATGATGTGTATATAACCAACATACATATACTTATACTTGTGTAAATACATGCATACACACGAGAGCAGGAGGGAGGGAAGAAAGGAAGAAAAGGTGAAACTAACACTCACTTGAAGCAGTAAGAGGTAAGAAATTTCCAGCTCAGCCAGCTAATTTCTTTTTTTTTTTCCCTTTTTTTTTTATTAGTGAAACACCATGAGGTACAGTTGTAGATTTACAATTTTTTGTGCTTGGGTTTCAATTATACAATGATCAGATACCCATCCCTCCATCAGTGCCCATTTTCCACCACCATGGATAATATCCCCCCCACCCCCACCCCCCCATCCCCCCTGCCTCTGTGGCAGGGCAATCCCCTGTGTTCTCTCTCTCCTTTTGGGTGTTGTGGTCTGCAAAAGAGACATTGAGTGGCAAACATGTTCAGTCCATAGTCTACTTTCGACATGCATCTCCCCTCCTGGGAGGATCTTCCAAACACCCCCCATTTGGTGCTCCCTTCTCTATCTGAACTGCCCTTTCCTCTAGAATACCCAGCTGGACTCTAAGTTATGGAGTAATCCTCCTGGTGCTGATCTCAGCTATTCTTGGGTATTAATCTCATATTTTGTTACTTTATATCCCCCAGATGAATGCAATCTTTCTATGTCTATCCCTCTCTTTCTGACTCATTTCGCTTAGCATGATACTTTCCATATTGTACCACTTGTATGTAAATTTCATGACTTCATCTTTTCTAACAGCTACATAGTACTCCATTGTGTAGATGTATCAAAGTTTCTTTAACCAGTCATCTGTTCTTGGGCATTCAGGTTTCTTCCAGTTTCTGGCTATTGTAAAGAGTGCTGCAATGAACAAACAAGTGCAGATGTCACTTCAACTATACATTTTTGCCTCTCTGGGATATATTCCCAGGAGTGGTATTGCTCAGCCAGCTAATTTCTACTCCTTACTGTACTAGAGTATTCCTCAGTTACTCCACTGCTGCCAGTTTTGTTTTCTTTTTTGGGGGGAGGGGCAGGGTTTGGGCCAAGGCCATACCTGGCTGTGTTCAGACCTTCCTCCTGGTCCTGTGCTTAGGAATCACTCCTGGCAGGGCTTTGGGAACCAGGTGTGGTGCTAGAGTTTTAACCAGGGTTGGCCATGTGCAAGGCATGTGCTTCCCCCCTGTACTTTCTGTCCAGCCTTGCCCCAGGAATTTGGAATAAACTCTCCTTTATTACTTTTATTACTTAAATTTGAAAAAATTTTCCACTACCTAAGATTTTCAAATTGGTGGTTAGGCACAAGAAGGAAAGTAGATTTCAGTAAACTCCACATAAAGATACCAAGTTGAAATGGCACTATTTTATGTTTCAGTAGAAAACCTCTGTACACATTATAAAAAAGCTTTTTGAGGAGTAAATTTGGGATTGGGAAAATAGCTGATAAGTCTGGAGTGTATACTTTGCATGAAAGAAGCCCCATTTTGATTCCTTGCTCCACACGATCCCCTGAGCATTGCAGGGTGCAACTTCTGAGCACTGAGATAAGAGCCTCCAAGTACCATTGTCTGTTTCAAAACCAAAAAGTACAGAGGGGTCAGGAAGATTGCTCAGCAGTCAGGTATGTGACAGGCATGTACCAGGGCTGGAATTCAAATTCTGACACCGCTTGGCTCTTGAGCACTGCTGAGTGTAGCTCTGAAGACTGCTGAGCAGTGCCAGGTGTGGTCCTAGTGACCCACAATACTACCAGGCCTGAGCATTGAACTGTCTAGTTTGATCTGAGTGTTGGTGGGAATTGCCCCTGAGTTCTCTGAACACTGCTGGAGAAGGCCAAAAAACCAAAACAAAGAATAACGTGGTTATTTTGTGTGGAGATACACACATACACACACATTTATTAAATTTTTTATGTTTTTGTTTTTGGGCCACACCAGGCTATGCTCAGTGGTTACTGCTGGCTTTGCACTTAGCAATTGCTACTCCTGGAGGTGCTTGGGGGACTATATGGGATGCCGGGGATCAATTCCTGGTTGACTGTGTGCAAGGCAAGTACCCTACCTGCTGTACTATCATTGTGGCCCCTAGTATATATTTTTAATATGTTTTTGGGTTTCGGGGCCACACCTGGCAGTGCTCAGGGCTTCCTCCTGGCTCTCTGCTCAGGGATCACAAGTAGTAGAGATTGGGGGATCATATGGGATGCCAGGAATCAAACCCAGTTGGCTGTGGGCAAGGCAAGCACTCCATCACTGTGCTGTCACTCCAACCCCTCGTATATCGTTATGATAGATTTTAGTACATCATCATAGAGCATTTATTGTATATTCTGCTTGGTATACATAGTACATGTTATAGAGATGGCAAGGCTAATGATGTCATCCCTCGGGTGGCTGTAGAGGTAGGTGTGGAGCCACAGAGCGTGGAGGTGCATGTGGGTGGCTTTGAACCAGAAGGCAGTGTGGTAGGGGTGGGACCCCCCTGGTATCTTGCTGCTACTCCTTAGTGGCTCAGCGTTGGAGTGGTGGTGTTTACGGCACCAGAGTAGATTTTCTTGACCTGCACTGTGTGAGGAGTGCTGATATCTAGGCAAGTGCTGCTGGCATGACCGAGCTTTTAGCACTGGAACCCAAAGCCACCATTTTTATGGAAAGCTAAATGGAAGAACTGACAGATACCTGAGTTAAGTACTGGATCAAGCAAGAGCATTCTGGCAGCTGACTCTGGCTACCTGTATGGGACAGCAGACTGTGCTACAACACCCTAAAGTCAACAACTGATTTGGAAATTATTAGGATGATTTGTGCTATGGTTTGTATTATTTGATAGTTGATAAGCTTATTTATTTGGAGAATAAAAGAGGAATTATTTAAAACTTTTGATGTATTATTTACATGATACTGTATTTCTGTATGTTTCAAACTGTATAATTTTATTCCCTTCCCAGTTTATTGCTGTGGGGGTGCTCAGAGGCTACTTTTGGCTCATTGCCCCGGTAGTGCTTGGGGGACCAGGTGGCTGTGATTGAACCTAGGTTGGCTGCGTGCAGGACAACTACTTTTACCTCTATACTGTCTCCCCGCTCCTTTCTTCTCTTTTATTGGGATGACTGAAAATTCATGCACTTGGTTACAGTGCTTACATGTTTGGTTGTGGCACTTCCTAGCGCGTGAACACTCTTGATTGTAGGGCTTGCACATTTAAGTTGCAGTGCTTGCCAGAGGTCCTACACCCTACTTGTTCACCAGAGATCCCAAAACACCATATTGCTGGGATCATGCTTAATTGTGCCTGGCATCAGATTCAGCGTCACATTTGTAAGGCAGGTGCTCCGCTACTGAGCTATTGTTGAACCCATTAATTTTTTTCCTAAAGATTTAAGTCTTTGTGTGTGTGTTTGGTGTGTGGTGTGTGTGTGTGTGTGTGTGTGTGTGTGTGAGAGAGAGAGAGAGAGAGAGAGAGAGAGAGCGTGCTAGGGTGGGGGGTTTGAGCAGTGCTGAGAAGGCCTGGAGGTATCTCCTGGCAGTTCTCAGTCAGTTGGGTCAGTGGTTCAGCGTGAGGGTTTGAGAATGCTGTACTGCTCAGCCCTTGCTTTGCTCGGATTTTCCCATTCCTCTCCCAGCAATGTTTGGGTCTTTCAGAGACACACACAATGGTGCTCAGGGAATCCTGTTGTGCTGGAAATCAAACTGGATTGGCTGCATGTGGGGTTTAACCCTCTCTCCGGCATTGATGTGGAAGTCTTTTTGTGGGGGCTGGGGTGGCATTTTTAGGCTACATCTGGTGGTGCTCAGGGCTTACTCCTGGATTTTGTGCTTAGGATCACTCCTGTTTGTGCTCAGGGGTCCATTGGCAGTGCCAAGGGTTGAACTGGGGTCGATTGCAAGCATGGAAGGTCCTTAACCCCTGTAGTTTCTCTGCAGCTCCCATATTGAAGTATAAGAGAGATGTGTTTATGTAGTCCTGGATCCTGGTGGTGCTTGGAGGACCACATGTAGTGTTGGTGATTGAACCCTGGACTCCAGCATGTGAAACGTGCTCTAGCCCTTAGAGATACTTTTTTGGGGGGGAGAGCAGACCCAGTGATGATGCTCAGGGGTTACTTCTGGCTCTGCACTCAGGAATTATTCCTGGCGGTGCTCAGGGGACCATATGGGGTGCTGGGTATCGAACCCGGGTTCACTGCGTGCAAGGCAAATGCCCTACTCACTATGCTATTGCTCCACCCCCAAGAGATACTTTTTAAAAAATTAATTTGTTTTTGTTTTTGTGCCTCAGCTGGTAGTGCTCAAGGCTAACTCCTGGCTCTGTGCTCAGGGATCACTCCTTGTGGTGCTCAGGGGACCATATGGGGTATGGGGGATCAAACCTGGGTGTACCGTCTGCAGGGAAAATGCCCTGTCTCCTGTACTATCTCTCTGGCCTCTAAAAAAAAACATTTTTTTTAAACTCTTCTTTTCTTTCCTTCTGTAATGGCCAGAGGTCACACACTCTAGTTTCATGCTTATATCCTTGGTGTGGTTCAGTCTTGAATGATGTGGTGTTAGGAGTCTGCCAGGATCACACCTGGTTATGCTTGGACCTTACATAGTCTTTTAATTAAATTGTATCTGTAAAACCTTTCTTTTAGAAGGAATGTAAAGAACAGAAATGCATAGTAGAGTACAGTCTAATAAGATAGCAGTGCAGTCCTATTATTGGAAATATTTTGAAAACTTTGAGAGACGAGTAGTTTTTGGACTTTAACTTAGAAATTGTGTTCTCTTTATTTGTGTCTTGATATATTGTCGGTTGCTTTCATTCCTTTTGATAGAGTCTTTGGCTCTCACTCCACAGAAGGAGACTAGTGGTGTCTTTCTGCTTTCTTCTCTTCCCCTCTGCTAAGAGAGCCAAGAAATTAGCTACCATCATATATGCTTAATTCTATGAACTGTCACATTGACATCCCACAAGTTGATGTGATGTCTGCTGGATTTAGTAAACAAAGAGTGATTTTTTTTTTTAAAGGGGAGCATCTAATCCAGCAGTGCTCAGGATTTACTCAGGGCTTTGAGCTCAGAGATCATTCCTGACAGGGCTCAGGAAACTATATGGGAGGCTGGGGATCGAACCTGGGTCCACCATGTGCAAGACAAGTGCCTTTAGCACTGTACTATCTCTCTAGCTCAAAGAGTATAGTTTAAGAGAAAGAATATCCTGATTTCACATCAGAAGTTACAGAACCTGGGAGTCTCAGACCTACCTCTAGAAGTATTCTTTTCATGAAGTTCCCTTTCAGATAAATTGCAGTCGGGGAGCTGGAGAGATATACAGTGGGTAAGGTGCTTGCTTTGCACATTCCTGATCTGGGTTTGATTCCCAGCATTCAGTGTGGTCCCTCGAGTACTGCCAGGAGTGATTCCTGAATGCATATTGGTGGGTGTGACCCAGAAACTAAAAACATAAAATAAATTGCAGTTGGTGTATATTAGATGGAGAGGAACCATTTTCCCTCCTTTTATGATATGCTGGGAATCGTGCAAGGCAAATGCCCTATTTTACCTATTTGTTTGAACTATTTGTTTTCTCTTCCTTTATCTTATGTCAGATGATTTCAATAGGAAAAGCAGTTTTCATTTGACTGGAACTAGGTTTTCTGGGTCTAGTTTCTGGGAAATTAACAACTTAGTTCTAGGAAAATGTGCTAGATGTTTAGTTGGAATATAATCAGTATTTACTGGATGGATGAAAGATAGGTCTGACAGTTTCTTCCTTTTTGTTTTTGTTTGGGGACCACACCTGGTGATTCTCAGGGGTTATTCCTGGCTCTGTACTCAGGATCACTCTTGGTGCTGGGGGACCATATGGGATGCTGGGGATTGTGCAAGGTAAATGCCCTGCCTGTTGTACTATTGCTCCAGCCCTGACAGTTCCTTTTGAGCCTTTTGGTTGGTGAGAAATGCCTGGATCCCCAAAGGGGTACAATATAAACTTGGAACCACTGATTGAACAAGCTGTCCCTTATCCATCATAATTTAAGTACTAGTAGGACATCAAGGACACAAAAAATGGGGCCTAGAATCTGGAGTTACAGCATTGTAGAGACCTAAAGCACCAGTGATTCCAAGGGCTATGATTCTAGTTAATTGAACATTGAAATTGCAAATTTAAAATGAAAATGGGATATGTAAAAGCTAATTCCCACAAATAAGGATCACCAATTTATCCACATTAAATGAAGTGAATATTAAAGTGGACTTTTAATGATTTAGTCAGGAATCACGCTTACTTAGCTATATAGAATGTTTTAAATTAACATTGCTGTGAGAACTGTAGTTTGCTTCTCCTAACAGCTTGGAAACCAGGCTGCAAAGTATGTTTTTGTTTGTTTCAGGGTCACACCTGGCTATGCTCAGGGTCTAATCCAGGCTTGATACTTAATGACCATGCTGTGCAGGGATCCAACCCAGGCCTCCTGTGTGCAGAGCATGCCTTCCAATTCTCTGTGCTATGTCTTCCCAACCCCTGCAAAGTATTTTTTTAGCAACCTTATTTAGATATAACTCATGTGTTGTACAATTCACTGTTTTTGATTATATTCACAATGTTTTGTAACTATAACCACAGTCTGATTTTTGACCTCCTGAATAAAGAAATTCCATATGCATTAGTCACATTCCCTATGTCCATCTGTCTCTCCTCCCACTCCTTCCCATTAGTCTGCTTTCTAGTCTATATAATTGCTTGTTCTGGTCGTTTTATGTAAATGTAATAATAGAATATATGACCTTTTGTGACTGACTTTCGCATATTTTCACAATACATCTGCATTATAGTATGTATTAGAATTTCCCTCCTGGGGCCAGAGAGCTAGTACAATGGGTAGGCCTTTGCCTTGCATGCAGCTGGCCTGGGTTTGATCCCTGAAACTACTGAGCCTTACTAGGATTAGGGTCTCAGAGTATGGAGTAAGCCCTGAGTACAGTTGAATTCCTTCCCAGCCCTCTAGAAAAGATATGATACCAACATAGAATATATATTGCCTGACAGACTGTTGATCTATTTGTAGCTGTAGATCAGTAGCTCCCTTCTAGTGATAAGGGTAATCAAGTGATAGTACATGTAGTGTGTGTGTGTGTGTGTGTGTGTGTGTGTGTGTGTGTAGATAGAGACAGGATTTATTCAGATGTATAGTTTCATATCTAAGATATATGTGTTTATGTATATATTTTTAAAAGTAGGGGTTGTGGGGTTGGAGAGATAGTATAGCAAATAAGTTATTTACCTTGCATGCAACTGATCTGGGTTCTATCCCCAGAACTAGCCTTGCTACGAGTAATCCCAAGCGCAAAGCCAGCAGTGAGCCTTGAACATTGCCAAGTGTGGCCCAAAAAAGGAAAAAAGAAAATAGAAGTCACAGCCAGTGGTGCTGGAGGCCTGGAGTCATTTCCTGCAGTCCTGTAATGCTTTGCTTGGTGGGCCTGAGGGCTTGATTCTGGGCTCTAACTATGCTGCCAGGGGCCACCAGAATGGTACTCCATGGTGCTTGTAGGGTTGGTCTCCATGTGGTTGGTATTGGTGATTGAGCTCTGCTCCTGGGCATGTGTTCTACCATGTGACTGTTTCCCTCAACACTCATATCTAACATGGTTTTTTAAAAGTTTTTTTTAAGTTTAAAAAAAGCCTAGTATTGTATTGGGGAGGGGCACCCTCTCCCCTGCAGTGTTCAAGCCTGACCTCTGGCTCTGTGGTCAGGAATAACTCCTGGCAGTGCTCAGGGCAGCATGTGAGGTGCTGAAGATCTAAATGAGGTCAGCCAAATGCAAAGCAAGCGCCTTAACCTCTATAATTTCTCCTGGTTCCCCCCCCCTTTTTTTTTTTAACTTGGGTCACACCCAGTGATGCTCAGGGGTTGCTCTTGACTCTGCACTCAGGAATTATTTCTGGTAGTGCTTGGGAGACCATATGAAATGCTGGGGATCAAACCCTGGTCAGCCGTGTGCAAGGAGAACACCATATCCACTGTATTATCACTCTGACCCTCTCTGGTCGCATCTCTAGTCCCCTTAGTATGCTTTCTGTCTCACGAAAGAACAGCTGTCTTGGGACCAGAGTGATAGTACAGCAGTAAGGCATTTGCCTTACATACATCAGACTCAGGTTTAATTCCTGGCATCCCATCTGGTTCTTCAAGCACCGCCAGGAGTGATTCCTGAGTGGAGAGTCTGGAGTAACCTCTGAGCACTGTCTGGTATGGCTCAAAAACAAAAAAAAAAAAAATTTTTTTTTAAAAGAGAGAAAGAAGGGGCTGGAGCAATAGTACAGCAGGTAGGGCATTTGCCTTGCACGTGGCCAACCCGGGTTCGATTCCCAGCATCCCATATGATCCCCCATGCACCGCCAGGAGTAATTCCTGAGTGCAGAGCCAGGAGTAACCCCTGTGTATCTCCGGGTATGACCCAAAAGTCTAAAAAAAAAAAAAAAAAAGAAAGAAAAGGTTGAGTTTCTCAAAATTGTTGAGTTTCTCATTATTATTTCTTTAAATTTTTTTTTGTTAAAAACACCACGATTTACAAAGTTGTTCATTAAACTGTTGTTTCAAGCATTCAGTGTTCACACCATCAGTGTGACCTTGCCTCCATCAATTTACCTATTTTTCTCCAATCCCCAGCCTACCTACTTAGACAAAAAACAAAGTTATTTTATATTACTCATTCCAACAAAACTTTAAGAAATGGCAAATAGAATGAAGAGAAAATAAATCAGCAAGAGCCAATTTGTAATTACTATGTGATTTTAACCTATGTAAACAAGGAAAATAAAACCCTTTAATACAGTTTACATAAGTTTACATAAGTTTACATAAGTTTTCAACTCTGGAATCTAAAGTAATCAATATTGTTTCTTATACCAGTTTGTCTTTCTCTCTTTTCACAGACGCTGCATTCAGGTAGTGCATAAACTGCTTTGCTATCAGAAGAAGTGTAGAGTACGCCTGCATTACACCTGGCGGGAACTCTGGTCAGGTAACTTTCTTTTGAATTCAGCTTCTCTTGTCTTACATCTTATTTTTTTTTTTTTTGCTTTTATTATCTTTTTTCTCTCTTTTTTTAAAATTATTTTATAAGGTGGTTCACAATATTTGATTACAGTTAATATTCAAACACTAATCCCACCACCATTACACCTTCCCACTACCCAACTTGGGATGTTTCCATCCTGAGCCCCAATCCCTGTCCCAAAGCACAACTGAAATAATATTGTTTTGTATTGTCTGTTATGGGAAACCGTTTTATGATGTGTTGTGCAGCCTCATGTGGCCGCGCAGTCCAGCAATACGTTTACACGTACATGAGGCCAGGATTATGTTCACTCGTACGTGAGCATGTGGGGAACAGCCTTGAGCCTGGTGGCGGTTGTGTTCTGGAAGTTTTTGGCTGCTGGGGCTGGGTTCCTCCCTTATGGGGAGCCCTGAGTTATCTTTAATGAAAATCCATAGGCCTGGGTGCAGGATGATTTTATATGTTTGTTTTCAGGCCACTCAGCAGTTCTCAGGGGCTACTCCCAGAATAGTGCTCAGGTGACTAGCATTAAAACTAGGGATTGAACTCAGGCCTCCCACATGAAAAGTGTGTGTTATAACCCTTTAAGCTATCTTCTTAGCCCCTGAAAAATTGGGGGGGGGGGTCTTTTGATCACACCCAATTTCTGCTCACCAGGTCTTCCTGACCTTGTGCTTAGGAGTGACTCTTGACAGTGGTCAGGGAATCAAATGTGATGCAGGGCATCTTACAAGATTTGGCTGCAGTGGCTTTATACAAGGATAGTTCCTTACCTCCTGTACTGTGTCTCTGGCTCTGAGTTTTTGTTTCTTGTTGTTTTTCTTAACTCATTAGTTTGTCTTGAATGCTTCTGTTTTCAATAGCACAGCGGGTAGGGCATTTGCCTTGCACATGATGGACCTGGCTGACCCAGGTTCGATTCCTCTGCTCCTCTCGGAGAGCCCAGCAAGCTACCAAGAGTATCTTGCCCACACAGCAAAGCCTGGCAAGTTACCCGTGGCGTATTCGATATGCCAAAAACAGTAACTACAAGTCTCACAATGGAGACGTTACTGGGCCCGCTCAGGCAAATCTATGAACAACGGGAGGACAGTGCTACAGTGCTATCTTTTATTTGAAGTGGAGGGACAGGGGTGGCCATACTTTGTGATGCGCGGGGGTTACTCCTGGTTCTGTACTTAGAAATTACTTCTGGTGGTGCACAGGGGACCATACGGAATCTAGGAGTGTAACTGGGTCAGCTGACTGCAAGGCAAGCCTCCTACCTGCGGTATGCTCTGTGGTTCCGCTTTGATACTTCTGCTTTGTTCTAATGCAGACCTGGGCTGATCACATACTCACTCCATACCTCCTTTCTTCTCTCATTCCCTCTATTTATTTTGTAGTTGATGAGTTCCAGTGATTCTTCCTTTCAGTAAGATTGAGGTAGGAGGGGCCATTACAAATTTGGATTCTCCCTCTGTTCCATTTGGTAGCAGCATATGGGCTATAGGGGGAGGCTTCTTTGTGTTTCCTCAAAGTGAGTAATCACAGGGGGAATGTCACAAGGAGGGGGTAGGGAGGGCAGGAGAGATGGGGGAATCCTGTTCTGTGTATTACATCTGGCATTATTACTGTTTACAGACATTGTCAATTGTACCACTCCCCCTGTGCCAGAGACAAAAACAGAAAATTACAGTGTTTACTTTTGTCTTTAGATCCATTTGGTTGCCCAGTAAAGTCTCTGCCACCCCTGCAGGCGGGAAGTGGCTCTTCTCTAAGGGTGCAATCAATGCCTGCTCCCCACCCCTTTCTTTTGTGCAACTAATTGGAGGTTTCAGGAAAGTGAGGAGATATGTTCCCTGAGGCATTTGCTTTCTGATAGGTCCTGTGGCTTTTGTGGCCTTGTGGTACAATAAAGTCTTCTCCAGATGATTATAGTGATGAATGGCTACCCCACCCATGAGAGTGCTCTCTGTATTTGCAGCAGGAGGAGGGTGTGTTAGTGTCAGAGACTGTATAAGAAACAGGCCAGTAACTCAGCCCCCTTCCATGGATTCATCTCACTTGTTGTGACACATGGGTTCCTCCCAACCCAATTTGGTTTTCTAAATTTAGTCCTCCATAATGGGAAGCAGAGATCTTTAATTAATGGATTAGCAAGTTCTTTGCAGTTACTGCCTTTGGTGAGTAGGAGAACACTAAATGGCAGTAGTGGCATTTGGTATTTTAGGAGACAAGAGTCTGATTTTTGTGAGAGTTTGAGATTGAGAAACTGTCAAGAGAACTAGAGATCTAAAAATAACTGAAATGACTGCAATTAGTAGAATTTCTTAGGTAGGAATAATTCTTTTTAACATAAAGGACTATTGTTGTCTGGATAGTTATATTATAATTAAACTCTAATAGCCTCAAATTAAAAGAAGACACAAAAATGATGCAAATCTGTGGATGTGGGTACAATTATAAGACTGAAAACAAATACAAAATGGTTCCTGCCTGAAATTGGGATGAAGTGATACATGATAGTACTGGTAGTAGTTATTTTTGCCTGCTTTTGTTTTTGCTTTGTTTCTTTTTGGAGTGGGGTGGTTTGGGCCACCCTGTGGTGTTTACTTCTGGCTCTACACTCAGAAATCACTTCTGGCGGCTCCTGGGAGACCAGATGGGATGTTGAGAATCAAACCCCAGTGCAAGTGAAGTGCCCTACCTGCTGTCTTACCTCTCCTCTGGCCCTGCTTTTGATTCTCATTTTATTCTCTCCTTCCCTTCCTCCCTCCCATGGTCAGTGGTGCTCAGGGCTAACTCCTGGCTTTGTGCTTGGGGATTGATCACTCCTGGAAGGGCTCAAGGACCATAAAGGGTTTAACCCAGGTCAGCTGTGTGCATAGCAAGTGCCCTTCCTGTGTGTTTTCTCTTCAGCCCCTTGACCTCATTTTCATATGCACTCTCCCTCTTGTCCTTTGTGCTGTTGATGTCATACATTTTCTTGCTATAGAGCTCAAGACACACCGCCAGCATTTTTTATTTAAAAATAGTATTTTTAAAAATCCTGCCTATTTTAAAAAGATTTTAAAATAACTTTTTGTCTTGTTTAGCTCTTCACATTTCCTAGTCCTGCTAGGAAATTGAGAGGCAGGATACCTATTCTTTAGGTCTGTTTGTAATTATGTTTTATTTCAAGACTGATAGGCATTCTGATAGCCTCGATATGTTGACAGGATGTGTATTTGAGTGTCCTTAGTGAGATCTGGATGATTGCTTGTTCCTAAGTCATAGACTTTTCTATTAGAGTTCTCAGTCAAATGTGGTTAGCTCCTTTTTCTGTATAGACTCAGTGAGCCTTTCTGGAACCCTGGCTCCATGTGTTCATACATGGAATGTACAGTGAGATACAGAGCAGCAGGTGCTAAGGAAAGCTGCAAAATACTATGCTATATCTGATGCATCTGAGCCCATCGTAATGTATAATACTGCAATCAGTGAATATAAATGTGGTTGTGGTAGATCCACCCACTCTTTGGCTGGTACTACCCGTCATATGTTGGTATGCCCATGTTTTACTTTTTCTTTGCCTTCTACACTTAAGGATTTGAAGGAGGTGTGTGACATTCACCATTCTTATCTGTGTAGAGGCTTAACTGTACATATGCCCAACCTTAGTTAAAATTTATTTATGGATGAGATTGACAAGGCACGTGTTGTTGAATTGGGTGTCTAAGATGCAGTTGACTTTCAGATGCCTTTGTCCTTTGGAATGTGGATGTTAAGTATCACAAATACCACCACACTTGGGGTGGTTTTCTTCATGTTACACGACTACAGTAATCTTTGTTAAGGGGAAGGTAGATAGTGATAATGCCACAAATTCCTATATGGACTTTTAAAATACAGTTTCTGGGCTTCTTCTGGTGGTGCTCAGGGCTTAATCCTGGCTCTGTTCTCAGGGGTCACTTCTGGTGGTGCAGGACCATATGCAATGCCCAGGATTGAACCAGAATGGACTCATACAAAGGAAGCACCCTTAACTCCTCTACTATCTCTCTGGCCCACAATATATTCCTGTCTGGAATTCCAAGACTTTTCTTCATGCCAAGAAAAGTAGTCTGTATTAGTTGGGAGATTAATCTGCTAGACAGACTTTTCCTTCCTAATAGTTCTGCAAATATGAGCCCTGACCTACTCTGCTTCTACTCTCTATTTATACAAGGCCTGTCACCATGGTATCTGAGGAAATGAAGAATACATTTAGGCTGACTTCAACTAGAATATGGAAATGAAATTCCTTCAAGAGAGCACTCACTATTTTTGTTTGTTTTGTTTTGGACACACTGGCAAGTTCTTAGCAGCACCTCCCAGTTCTGTGTGTGGGGTCATTTTGGTGGTCCTCAGAGGATCATGTATGCCAGGAATTGACCCCAGGGCGTACTGAGCATGTACTCAGCCCTTTGAGTTGTCTCACTGCCCCAACTTTTTGAAGTTCTCTGACTTCTAGGCTACCCCGATCTCTACTTTTTGAATTTAAGATTAGATTGTTTTGTTCATTTTGGGGCCATACCTGGTGATGTTCAGAGATTACTTCTGGCTCTATGCTTAGGGGTCTCTCCTGGCAGGGCTTGACGATCTATGGAGGGTGCCAGATATTGAACTTGGGTCATCTATGTGCAGGGCAAGCATCTTACTATTGTACTCTCTCCAGAAAATTTTAATTGTTTTAATTCTAGTACACTATTTGACTTACACTAAAACTTTTCAGAAAACATTTGAATGGATAATTAATGGAAGAATGATAGGTAGAATTTCTATTGATTATAAATCAGTGTTCTCTTTTAGTAGTACAGTGTGGTCTAAGGGCCTCAAAACAACAGCAGGTAGCATGTTTCCAAGATTTATTGCTGGTAGTGGCCATGGGATCTCCAGCTACATGCTAGAGCAGCGTGGAGAGACTTTTGCATTTTAGTACTAGTCCCTGCGACTGCCATGTGCCTTTTTTTTTTTAAATAAACTTCTGGACTTGCACTGGAAGTCTTGGTTCTTTGTTGTTTTCTGTTTTGCTTTGGAGCCACGGGGGCTGGGGGGAGTGCTCAGGGTTTACTCCTGGCTCTCTGCTCAGGAATCTCTCTTGGCGGGCTTGGGGCACCAGGTGGGATGGCAGGGATCAAATCTGGGTTGGCCGAATACAAGGGAAGTGCCTTACCCACTGTACTATCCCTCTGACTCCTAAAGTTTTGGCTCTTGAATTCAGGGTTAACATATAGGCAGGTGTATTGAACCTGTTTTTAAGAGGTTACTAAACTGTTTTTAACCTTTCACACATTTTTTTCCTCTAGGTTTCCATCAAGGTTTCTGGTAACCACTGACACTAAATCTGAATATGACAACTTGTTGCCAGAGCTGTTCCCTTTTTTTTGGGGGGGTCACACCCAGTGATACTCAGGAGTTACTCCTGGTTCATGCACTCAGGAATTACTCCTGGCAGTGCTTGGGGGACCATATGGGATGCCGGGGATCGAACCCGGGTCTGCCGCGTACAAGGCAAACGCCCTACCTGCTGTACTATCACTCTGGTCCCGTGGAGCTGTTCCTTTTTAAGGTCTTAAAGCTCCCACTGATCATGGGTTTATGCTGTTAGGTGTGAAAACAAAGAGACAAGCTGAAAGACAACAGGAGATGTCTGAAACCAGTAGCTTTGCTTTTGGTCTTTGGGTTACAGCAGCTGTTGTCAGGGGGACTAGTGTTTCCCCAAGGCAAAGCGTGAGCTCCTGCAGTCTGTGGGGAGATTGCTCCTGGCAGTGCTTGGGTGGCCATGTGGTGTTAGGGATCAAACCTAGGAATGCCCTCTGCAAAGCCTGTCTTCTGGCCATTTCAACCTCTTCCTGGCCTGTCATATTTCTTTTTTTTTTTCATATTTCTTTTGATTACTTTATTTCTCTTTATCTCTCTTCTTACCTATCATACTTTATTTCTTTTTATCTCTTTTTTCTTACCTCATACATGGATTGATTTTTTTTTTCTTTTTGGGTCACACCTGGCGATGCACAGGGGTTACTCCTGGTTCTGCACTCAGGAATTACCCCTGGCGGTGCTCAGGGGACCATATGGGATGCTGGGAATTGATCCCGGGTGGCCGCGTGCAAGGCAAATGCCCTACCCGCTGTGCTATCACTCCAGCCCCAGTTATTTTTTTTTTTAATGTAGGAGTACTGCTATTTATTCAGCCACTGATTAGGCTGATTGAATTGGGCATGAACTCTATCTTTTTTTCTCATTTTTTATAATTTTATTTATTAAATCACTGTGAGAGCAGTTACAAAGCTTTTGGGTTTAAGTCTCGGTTATCCAATGAAAGACCCATACCTTCACCAGTGCCCATTCTCCACCACCAAAAACCCCAGTATACCCCCATCTCCCACCCTCCCCCTACCTGTGGGGCAGATAATTTCCACATTACTCTCTCTCTCTCTCTACTTCGATTACATTCAATATTTTGACACCAGACCCACCATTATTATTTGGGATTTTACCCCAACACTCACATCTGCCAAAAAGGCAACAGTGGACAATTTGTTTTCTATTACTGGTTATGAATAACATATGATGTTGCGTGGCTGCAGTAGTGGCCGCGCGGTTTTGAAATTCCAAAATTATAACAATTAAATCTGGAGGGATTTCTGCCAAAACCTGCTGGGTTCCAAGATTTGTTCCTGAGTCTCTTGGATCATGGCTGTTAAGCAGGTTGATCAGGAGCCAGAGAGGCTGTTCATGGGTGGTGACTCAGGGTCTCGTTGGGGTGGAGAGGAAGGGCCTGCTCCACCCCCATCCTGTGAGGCCCCACATGTCTCATCACTGCGGGCCCAAACCTGACTGTAATGGCCTGTGGAGGATGGCAGCCACTGAGCCGCCAAGGGGGAGCAGGTGGAGGGACAGCACCCCTTCCCCCCTGGGGTGGTCTGGTGACAGTAACCTACAGCAGGGACCGGATGCATTTCTGCCAAAAGCTGTTGGGGTCTGAGATTTGTTTCTGAGTCTCTGGGATAATGGCCATTAAGTGGCTTGATCAGGAGCCAGAGAGGCCATTTGTGGGCGGCGACTTGGGGTTTCATTGGGGTGGGGAGGAAAGGACCGGCTCCACCCCCATCCCGTGAGGCCCTGCATGTCTCGTCACTGTGGGCCCAAACCTGACTGTCCAGTGGCCTCTGGAGGATGGCAGCCACTAGGCTGCCAGGGGAAACAGGCCAGGGCATGAAACTTATTCCCACTTGGGGTGGCCCAGCGCCAGTAACCTACTGCAGGGACTGGACGCATTTCTGCCAAAAGCCATTAGGTTTCAAGATTTGTTTCTGAGTCTTTGGGATCATGGCCATTAAGCAGCTTGATCAGGAGCCAGAGAGGCCGTTCATTGGCGGTGACTCGGGGTCTCTCATTGGGGTGGGGAGGAAAGGGACGGCTCCACCCCCATCCCATGAGGCCTGGTATGTCTCGTCACTGTGGGCCCAAACCTGACTTTCCATGGCTTCTGTAAGGTGGAGGCCACTGAGCCGCCTACGGGGAGCAGGTGGAGGGACAGCACCCTTTCCCCCCTGGGCTGACCTGGCGACAGTAACCTACTGCGGGGTATGGATGCATTTCTGCCAAAAGCCGCTGGGTTTCAAGATTTGTTTCTGAGCCTCTGGGATCGTGGCTGTTAAGCAGTTTGATCAGGAATCAGAGAGGCCATGCCTCCAACTATATAGCTGAGCCGGAGGTGGTTTGTGGGTGTGTCTCCCACATACCTAACTTTTGTCTGTTTACTTTCTTGGTAAATTTGCCCCAAGTTTTTGGGGTCTGGCCGAAGACACAGCAGCAATTTGGGGGTATCTGGGAATCTGAAGGCGCCATCAGGCTTTTGATAAACTCGCCTCACAGGTACAGATTGACCTGCTGGCGGCACCATACCCACCATGGATTGCCCTTAACCATGTAAAAATGGAAATTTTGGGGGCCACAGTGATAATGCAGTGGGTATGGTGCTTGCCTTGTGCGTGGCTCACCAGGGTTTGATACCTGCCATCCCATCTGATCCCCCAACCACTGTCAGGAATAACCCTGAGCATTACCATTGTGGCCCAAAAATAAGAGCGAAAATGAAAAAAGTAAACTTTGGGCTAGAGAGGGTAGCTCAGTGAGCTGAGTTCAGCATGCTTTACAGGTAGGAGGCCCAGTTTTGATTGCTGGTGCTACATTGTCTCTTGAGCAGAGGTGGGAGTGACCCTGAGCATTGTACCTGTGTGCCCATTACCAGAAAAAATAGGAAAGGAAACTTTGGTGGTTTTTAAACCAGTGTTATCAATGAATAAGCAGATTGTTTAAAGAGAAGCCTATTATTAAAAGAGGGAAATACTGGAACACAGCATCATAGATCAGCTTATTTCACAAAGAAGAGGTATTTCAGTGGTAACTTACATGTTAATATTCTACCTTTCCATACTCTGAAATTATGGAAATTTGGTTTTGTGTTTGTTTGCTTTTGGTAATTTTTGGTTTTTGTTTTTGGGTCATGCCAGGCAGTGCTCAGGGCTTACTCCTGGCTTTGTGTTCAGCAATCACTTCTAGTGGGCTCCAGTGACCATAATGGGATGCTGGGAATTAAACTGGTCAGCCACGTGCAAGGCAAAGACCCTACCAGGTGTTACTGTCACCCTGGCCCTATGCTAGCATTTTGTATTTATCATTAACCCCTGGATCACTTATCTTCTAACTCTTTCACTATTAGTGTCCATGAGTGGAAGTCATTATTTTTATCACTGTTACTTGAGGAAGGGAGTAGAGGTATAGGAAGGAAAAGAGACTTAAGAGAATCATGGAACCAGACACAAAATAGTCATGATTAGAACTTAGAGTTCCTGACTCCTATGCTCAGATACAGATCGCTAGGCAACATTTGCCTCCCTGCAGGAAGAAAGGCCCCGAAAACAATCTGTTCAGCTTCACTGTGCTAAATAGCATCCAAAGCATTCACAGCTTTCTGAAGAAGAGAGAAATTACATGTAGCCTGACCTTTCAGATGCCTACTGGGAAAAATGGAAAACCCAGGTTGTCACAGCTCTCTGGATCCAGCTGACTTTCTTATCAGTGCAGATGCCTGTGACTTGATGGTTAAGTACACCTTGACACTGGGATTCAAGAGCCTTTCTTTGGAAACTTGTTCAATCGTAGGTGGTGTCATTATACTGTAGGACTGAAGTATTTTAAGAGAAAGAGATACACTTGAATCCTAGTGCTTTTGTTTTTTTTTGGGGGGGCCCATATCCAAGTAGTACCTTGGCTCTAGACTCAGCGATCACTTCTGAGGGTAGTTGGGAAACTATATGTGGTGCCAGGGATTAAACTCTGGTTGACTATGCACAAGGCAAGCATCTTAACCCTATTCCTATCTCTTCAACCCTATCTCATAGTTCTGTTTTTGTTTGTTTTTATTTTGGGCACTCAACAGTACTCAGGGCTTAATCCTGGCTCTACTCAGGGATCACTTATGGCTGGAATTGGGGCACCATATGGGATTGAACCCAGATTGACTTTGTACAAGGCATGTGTCCTCGCCACACTACACGTACTATTGCTCCAGCCCTCTGGTAGTTTTTTTGTAGATGTTAGAGCTTAGACAGTTTTGCAGCCCCTATTAACTTGGGGAAACTATCCTTTGAACTTTTATTGCTGCTTTTAGTTTAATTTGTTTTATACTTCTTATTTTGCTAAATTTTAGACTCACAGGAAGTCGCAAAAATAGTACAGAGTTCTTGTACCCTGTATACCCAGCTTCCTCCAGTGGTGACACCTTATATAACTCTACGATAATGCTGCTTTTAGTTCTAGAGAGGGTGTCCAGGTGAGAAAGAACATAGCAGTAAACAGAGTAGATGGAAAGAATAATTTGAGCAGCTGTTCTTGCTATTTTGTTTTTAAAATTGGTCTTTAATTTTTCCTTTCTCTTTCCCTAAATTTTCTGTGAGGAAGAATGTATTAAAAGATTCTAGTCTTAATATGCCTAATAAGGGTTATTTGAGATTGCATGTAAAAATAAGAGGCTCCTTTCTTCTCTGAATAATCAGTTCTTTTCAAAGTTAGACAGTTTGGGGGCTAGAGAGATAGTATAGCATATAGGGTGCTTGCTTGCACACAGTGAACCTGGGTTTGATAACCAGTATTACATATAGTCCCCTGAGCTCTGCCAGAAATGATCCCCAAATGCAGAGTCTGGAATAACCCTGAGTACCACCAGGTGTGGTCCCCAAATAAAAGATAAACAAAACAAAATGATAAAAAGAAAATGTTCCAATTATAAAGGATAAAGGCATTAGAAAATATTTGTTTTATTAGTTTTGTTGGTCTGGAGCTATAGTATACTAGGTCAGGCACTTACCTTGCTTTTGGCCATTCAAGATTTGATCCCAGCATTCCAAAGGATCCCCTAAGTCCCATCAGGAGTAATTCCTGAGTGCAGAACCAGCTAACCTCTGAGCAATGCCAAAACAAAAAACAAAACAATATCAACTCATTTTGTAGTTTTGTTAATAAGAATTCTTTACAGCAGTGAAGAGTGCTCCAGAACTGGAAAAAAAAAGTCAGTTAAGTCTTCCTTCAAATCACCACATTTGGTGAAATACAAAATTTTCATTAGTTTGCACCTTTTTCTCCTCCATTCACAAACTCAACAGAAACAGTCGTAAGAATTTCTGATATATTTGGCCTGGAGGGGCAGTGTAATACAGTGGGGAAGGGCACCTGCCTTGTACATAATGGACCCTGGTTTGATCCCTGCTGGATGAGGCCCCTCTCCCCTGAAATAAAAACAAAATTTAAGTTTAAGGGATAGAGAGATAGTACAGGAGATAAGGCACTTGCCTTGTAATTGGGTGTTCCTGATTGGAACTTTGGCACCATATAATGGTTTCCAGAGCACTGCCAGAAATGACCCCTTGGCATAGAGCCAGGAGTAAGCCCAGAGTACGACTAAGTTTAGTCCAAGACAAAACAAAACAAAGGATTTCTAAGTCCTTTGACAGCTTTTAAGAGGGAATCTTTGTCACCTATTAAGGCTACATCTATCAGGAAAAAGTTATTTTGTTTTATGGATCACACCCAGGTGTGTTCAGGGATCACTCCTGGCAGGCTTGGGAGACCTGTTGGTGTCAGGGATAAAATGGGGGTTGGATGCAGGGCAAACACTTAAATCCCTGTACTATCTCTCTCCATCCCTAAGAATGAGAAATCTGTTCTTTGCAAATGGAGTCACTTCAGGTTCAGAGTTATGTCCACTCACAGTCCCATGTCAGATATGAGACTCAGAAGTAGTCATGTATTTATACTGGTTCTAAGGACATATCATTTTTTATAGTAATATAGGGGTACTGCTATTTATTTAGCCATTAATTAAGTTGATTGAATTGGGCATGAACTTCACATTACTTTTTTTTTTTATTTTATTCTGAGGGCTGGAGTGATAGCACAGCGGGTAGGGCATTTGCCTTGCACACTGCTGACCCGCGTTTGATTCCTCTTCCCCTCTCGGAGAGCCTTGCAAGCTACCGAGAGTATCCTGCCCTCACGGCAAAGCCTGGCAAGCTCCCCGTGATATATTTGATATGCCAAAAAACAGTAACAACAAGTCTCACAATTTGTTGTGAGATGTTACTGGTGCCCGCTCGAGCAAATTAATGAACAATGGGAGGACAGTGCTACAGTGCTACCATTATGTTTCACAGTGGTGCTACTAAAGTCATTGTCAGAGGATTTACCGGGCTGATTGGTGCTAGTTGAGCCTTCTGTGTTACTGTTTTTTTTTTTTTTCATTGAGCTTGGTGGGCTTCTATGTGATTTTCCCATCAGATTTGCTGTGATCTTACTGGGTTGACTGAAATTCGGCGGTATTGTGTATCCGCATATACATGAGGTATGGAGTTGGAACGATTTGGTGGCATGGCAATTTGATGAGGTTTTGTTGTGGAGCTGGGCTTTATCTTTGTTGGAGAGTGTTGGGTGTGGCTGTGGGCTACTGTGCCTCAGGCAGAAAAGAGGAAGATGCCTTTCCCCTCCCCATTTTGAGAAGACCCCAGACCTGTCAGCTTGATATTGTCTACCTGGGGAGATTTGGCGGCATCATGTTCTTTTTGAGCTTAGTCATGGAGCTGGGCCATTTCTGTGCCGAAAAGATGGCCAGTGTAGGCCACGTTTGGGTTTCTTCAAGTATCATTGTTCCTTGGATCTCTAGTGAGCGTGACAGGCCTCTTACTGATCTTCCTCACTTTGGCAGAATGTCTTTGTTCAATATCAGATGTCTCTCTTGAAACACGGTCTTTTTGACACATTTGTAAAAGGGTGATTTACAGTGTTTGGTTAACATTGATTTGGACAGTTTTAGAAAAAAAGAAGCAGGTCCTAGAGGACCCTAGAAGAGAGCAGTGACTTCTCATCATACTTAGAGGCAGCAGCATAGGAATGAGACGTATGGGGTCCTGCAGTTCCCAGAGTCTAAGTTCCATAAGGGAGGTTTCACATAAAAATTCATTTTCATGATAAAGAACAGGGTGGGTGGTAACTGTGAGAATTGCAGTGTCCCCAAGTAAATGGGGAACTGGAGACAGTTGAACCTTATTTTCCATTTTAGTGGATTTACTTTAGCAGGAAGAAAAATAGTAAGACAAACCTGGCTTTCACTTAAAGGATTGGTTCGTTTTCCCATTTATTGAGAGTGGCCCTGAGCCTTCAGGCTGTGCAGCCTGATAACATGGACTTTTTTTATTGTGGTAAAATACACATAATGCAAAATTAACCATCTTAATCATTTAAGTGTGCAGTTCAGTGGTAGTACTTACATTGTGGTTGTTATGTAACTGTCACCACTATCCAGCTCTTTTATCTGATAAATCTGAAACTATACTTAATAAACAATAACTTTTCACTACTTCCTTCCCTGATCTACTGCAGCTACCGTATACTTTATGTCTTTACAAAGCTTAAAAACTTCATGAAATTCAGTTGCCATATTGAAAGTTATAAAGCTTTATCTTATATTTTATTTAAGTGTTTCATGGTTATACAGGGTTTTAATCATTTTGAGATCATTTTTGTTTTTAGTTTTAGTTTTTTTTTTTCTTTTTGGGTCATATTCGGCGCTGCTGTGTGATCCAAAAACCAAACACACAAAAAAATGCTCAGTTGTTACTCCTGGCTCTGTATTCAGAAATTACTCATGGTGGTGGTAGGGGACCATATGGGATGCTGGGGATCAAACTTGTGTCAGTTGTGTGGAAGGCAAGAGCCTTACCCATTGTACTATTGTTCCAAGCCCCCGTGAGATCATTTTTGTTTATGATGTTAGGTAAGGATCCAACTTTATTCCTGTACATGTTGATCAAATTCAGTCTCTCCTCCCTGACCCTCCCACTCTGCCTTTGTTTTGGTTCCAGAGTTAGAACCAGGGCCTCTTACATACAAAACACATGTTTTTGGTTTTTTGTGTGGTTTTTGGATCACACCAGCGGTGCTTGGGCATTGTTCCCAGCTTTGTGCTCAGGCAGCATTTCTTTGGTGTTTGGGGAACTACATGGTGCCAGGATAGAACCAGGCTGGCTTCATCCAAGACAGTATCTAAATTCCTGTGCTGTCAAGTCCAAAGCATGCATTTCTGCCACTGAGCCATACATTCCCGGCTGCCTAGGTTCATTTTTTGAAAAGAATTTCAATCCCTGTAGTCAGTGATTAAGTATTATTTGGTTTCAATGTAAATCTTTTAGATATACTGCTGAATTCTGTTTGCCAGTATTTTATTGAGAATTTTTGCATCCATGTCATTAAGGATAATGGTCTATAGTTTTCTTGTATTTGTTTGGCGTTGGTATCAGAGTTGTGCTGACCTCATATAATGAGTTAGGAAGTGGCCTCCTTAGTGCTTTCCAACAATTTGAGAGAGATTTGATAATAGTAATTCTCTAGCTATTTGGTATAATACTTCAGTGAAGTCATTAATTCTGTGTTTTTCTTTGTTGAGGGGGTTTTTGATTTCTGCTTCAATTTCCTGATATTCAGATTTTCTTTTTTCTGATTTAGTTTAGTAGATATTGTGATTCTAGGAAAACTGTCCAGTTTATTTTGTTTACTCAGCTTTGGGGCACATAGTTTTTCATAGTATGTGGTTATAGTCCTTCTAATCTCGTAGACTTGGTAGTAACATTCCTGTTCTTATTTATGATTTTGCTAATTTGAGTCTTTTCTATTTTTTGACTAGCTAGTAATGGTTTGTCAGTTTTATTGTTTCAAAAAACAACTGTTAGTTTCATTGATTTTTCTCTCTTGCTTTTCTGTTTTCTATTTTGTTTCTTTCTGTTCCAAACTATTATTTCCTTCTACTAATTTGGGGTTCTGATGCTCTTTATTTTATAATTTGTTAAGATATGAATTAGGATTTTGATTTGCCATCTTCTGTGCTTACACGTACATGTTTAGTAAGGACCACATCCAGAGAGCTGGGATTGGGAAGTGCAGGCTACTTCCAGAGATGCTCAGCCCAGGAATGCTGCTGGGTGGTTTGGTGCTCAGGCTTGGGGCCCACAGAGCAACACCTAGCAGTGCTTGGGCAATTTTCCTGCATGCAGTGCCAGGGATTGAATTTAGAACCATGTACATGTGAGACATGTGTTCTACCACTTGAGCTGTTTTCCCATTCTGTTCTGATGTGCTTATAGCTGTACATTTCCCTCCCTTTATTTCTGTCAGATTTTGTTTCCTCCCTCCCTCCCTTCTTCTCTCCCTCCCTTGTTTCCTTCCTTCCGACAAAATTTCTTCATACTGCCACCATCACCACCAAGTGCCAAGATCCTCCACTATAGTTCTTATGTTGCCTCTTGTTGCATAACATTGGTTTGTCCTTGCTCCTCTCATAGGGAGCTTAAGTTTATTGAGTTACTCCCATCAAAGTGCTCCCGAGACATACTCGATTCCATCAGGCATTAATAATCCTGTGTTACTTTTATCTTTCCTTTATGTCCTTTAGCCATGTCCTTTTTTATATAGACACAGGAAGACAACTGATGCTATGCTTTTTTAATATGGGAGTTAATTGACTCTGAATAATATTTGCTCCTGGGCATCTGTCATATTTACTTGACTCAAACCTCAGTTGTTTCTACTTCCTAACACCCCCCAAAGGTGGGTCCTGGCAAGGGACTTGGCTGGACCCAGGGAAAGCTATAAGCTATCCTGGAATTGAAAAGGGACAGGATAAGTGCCATAAGAAGTATAATAAGAAGCATGGTCGTGGAACATACTCTGTCATGACCCAAAAAGAAGTAACTGATTAAGGACCCTGCTGGGGTTAGGAAAGACTTACTTGACCTGAGGATTGTAGTCTGGGATATATAGCAAGATGTCCCCAGGAGAAGTTACCCTTTAAGCTTAATATATCTCTTACTGTGTTGATACAAAATGACTAGAGATATTAGTAAGAAGTAAATTTAATATGATTGTTTAAGTGGATTACTAAGGAAAAGGAAAAGCAATACATCCTTAGATGGAATCCCACCCTAGAGCTGATATCCTAGTAGTCTAGAGTGCGGAACTCCCAGATGAGATTTTGTCCCTGAGTTAATTTCCTAAGGGAACTTTCCCTGATGGAAGGGCTTTTCATCTATTTATTATTATGATACTGTTCAATCCTACCTATGTGTACCCCCACCCTTCACCATTTCTATATAACTAATGCTGTAAAAAGAATGAATGGTCACTGATTATCAGCTAGCCTGGGGCCCCTTTCCCTGTTTTTTGTTGACCTAGTGCCATTGGTGGTGGTGGGGGGGGTGGTATCTCTGTTCTCAGCCACTTAACACACCCACTCTTTGAACTCACAGCCTCTAGTCTGGTCTTCTTCCCCCCAGAGAGATCCCCCACCCAATTTTTCTAAAAATATTAAGCATCTACTTTTAGTCAGAGCCTGGGATAGACACAAAAGTGAATAAAAATCAGGTTGTCAGACTTCAGGCTCTTTCCGACAGGCTAGAGCAATTGTTTACAAACACTTTTTTCCTTTTTTTTTTTTAAAAAAAAAACAACCAGAATCATGTCTACAAAGGCAGTCTTAGTAGGAGGTTCATTTTTTTTTTCACTTTTTTGACTCATAAAATCTTGAACAGTGGGGCTGGAATGATAGCACAGCGGGTAGGGCGTTTGCCTTGAACGCGGCCATCCTGGGTTCAATCCCCAGCCTCCCATATGGTCCCCCGAGCACTGCCAGGAGTAATTCCTGAGTGCAGAGCCAGGAGTAACCCCTGTGCATCACTGGGTATGACCCAAAAAGCCAAAAAAAAAAAAAATCTTGAACAAAATTGTTTAATTTCTAAGTGCTTAAGGTTTTTTACTTTTCTTTTTGTGATTGATTTTTTTTTATTTCAGAGCATTGTGATCTGAGAGATAATAAGATGTCACGTGGCCGCTAATGCGGCTGCGCGCTTCTGGGAGCTGGGTTTTATAGTCTCTGGATCTTGGCCATTGATGGGATTACAAGGTGGGGGGTGCAGTTGGTGGGTGTGACCCCTGCCTACTGGAAGATGGAGGATCTGGGTGGAGGATGGTCAGCCCCTAACCAAGCAGGCTTGGAGATCTCAGCCCCAGGACCCGCATGCCTTTGTTATCTTTATTATCTCATTCTGATTTTGGACAACCTGGCAGGCTACTGAATGTAACACGGCAGAGTCTGGCAAACTCCCCGTGGCATACCCAATATGCCAAATACCAGTAACAATGATGGGTCTCATTCTCCTAACCCTGAAAGAGCCTTGAATATGGCACTTTTTAAAATTTCAGGGCTAGGACGAAGGAGATGTTACTGGTGCCTGCTCGAGGCAATCGAAGAACAACAGTTTGATCGTGATTGTGACCTGAGAAAATAGTTGATAGGGTTTCTGATTTCTTGATTTCATGGAGGTATGTTTTGTGACCCAGTGTGTGGTTTGTCTTGGAGTATGTCCCTTGTTCACTGGATAAGAATGTGTACTCAGGGACTGGAGCGATAGCACAGTGGGTAGCGCATTTGCCTTGCACGAAGCCAACAAGGCCAACACAGGCTTAATTCCCAGCATCCCATATGGTCCCCCAAGCACCTCCAGGAGCAATTCCTGAGTGCATGAGCCAGGAGTAACCCTTGAGCATCTCTGGGTATGACCCAAAAAGCAAAAAAAAAAAAAAAAAAGAATGTGTACTCAAAAGGCCCTATGTATGTCTTCGGGGCCTATGTCCTGTTTCTTTTTCTTCAAGGCCAGTGTTTCCTGATTAAGTTTTTGCCTACTTGAACTGTCTTGCAGTGATAGAGAGGAGTATCACCATTTCCTACTACTTTGTGTTGCTGTTGGTGTCTTTCTTTAGCAGTTGTTTTAAATGTTTTTGTGGTGATGCTTAAGGAATTTAAGAGTGTAAGTTCGTCTTGATATATTGATCCCTTGATCGTTAAGAAATGGCCAGTCCTGATTAGCATATTTTGTTGGCGTTTAAATGTTTATAATTATTATACTTTGTTGTGCCTAGTCTTTTAATAATGTAATATCTCTTTCTTTGAGGTGTAAGGGCAGGGTGATTCCTGACTATGCTCAGGGCTTACACTGTCTCTGTACTCAGGGATCTTGGGGGACTATGTAGGGTGCTGGGGATTGAACCTGGATCAACTGCATGCACCTTAACCGCTGTACTCTCTCTGGCCCCTATAATACCTTTTTTAATCTTACGTATTCCTTTAAAAAGATGGGGAGGCCCACACCTGGTGGTGCTCAGGGGTTACTCCTGGCTCTGTTTGGGGGACCATATGGGAACCCAGTTCGGCTGTGTGCAAAGCAAACACCCTGTCTGCTGTACTATCACTCTGGTCCTGTATTCCTTTCTTGGGGGGAAGGGAAGGGGGAGCGGGGATTACCAAACCTAGAGTGCTCAGAGCTTACTTCTGGCTCTGTGCTCAGGAATCACTCCTGGCAGGGCTCAGGCTACCATACGGAGTGACAGGAATTGGACCAGGGTTGGTTGCTTGCAAGGCAATTATCTTACCTGCTATACTGTCTCTTGGGTGCACTTAATGTATTCCTTTTTGATTTGTCTAATATCAGTATAGTTACTCCTTTTTTTTTTTTTTGGATGAGCATCATAGGAGTTTTATTTTCACATTAAACATTCTTTTTATGGTGGCTTATACATCAAAAACACAGGTGGGTTTGGAAATTTTTAATAGTGAGTGATGGCAACACTAATGTCTATTCTAGAATTTTAATAATTATTCAAGGAGCACCAAATGTGCATTCTCAAATGAATATGTATCATTACTGTTTATGCAAAAGTGAATTTATTTCTGAGCTCATGGGTTCTGGAGAATCATATGAAAGATTACCATATAAAACTCAAAAACTTAAGAAGTCAAAGTTCATTGTATACTTTAATTATTTGAGTTTGGCTTCTCCCCAATGTCCATGAGTTTTTTTTTTTTTTTAGACTTATAAATTTTTGTGCTTGGGTTTCAGTTATACAATGATCAAGTACCCATCCCTCCACCAGTGCCCCTTTTTATGTTTTAATTTTTTTAATTGAATTACAGTGTTAAAACACATTTACAAAGTTGTTCATGATTGGATTTCAGTCATATAATGCTCTAACACCAGCTCTTCACCCATGTACTTTTCCCACCAACAGTGGTCCCGGGTTCCCTCCTGCCCCCCTTGCCCTCTTCCCCCACCCCACCCCTGCCCCTTCCCCAGGCACTCCCTCCTCCTCCCTGCTGTCCTCTCCCTCCCCTCCACCTCTTCTCCCTCCCCTCCCTCTTCTCATGCTGATCCCTTCTCTATCTTAAGTGTTCTTCACCTGACACACTCTTGTGGCAAGAGTATAGCTATTCTTGATTTCTTGGTTACTATTTATTTACATGGACTGTCTTTTTTTAATCCTTTCACTTTCAACCTGTTTGTATCCTTGGATCCCAGGTGTCCCACAGATGCATCTGCTTTCATCCTGTGTTTTGTATTTTTGGTTTTGGACCACACCCAGCAGTGCTTCAGAGCTAATCCTGGCTCTGCTCAGGAGAGACCCCTACCAGTGCTTGGGGGACTATTTGCCACAAGCTTGGCCATATGCATGGCAAGCACCTTACCCACTGTACTGTCTGGCCCCTTCATAGGTGCTTGTATTGATGCTTTTTAACAAACTTTAGAAATTTTCAACTACTTTTCCTCCCCCCATATTTACATTTTGGGGCCAGAAAATGACTCAGTGCTTAAAGCAACTACTTTGAAATTATGAGGCTGCATAAGCCAGGTACTACTGCATGTGTTGGTCACTTCCCTGGAAACTCAGCTATTTGTGCGTGACAATTTGAGATCCTTAGGGCTTCCAGTGATTTTTCAGCTGCATTGTCCCAGGTGTGTGCAGTCACCACAACGTAAGGGTGTGATCCTTGGTGAGGACTGCATCAATCGCAGTCCTCATGCGATTGAGGTCCAATTCCTGGTCCAATTCCTGAACATGAATCAGGGGTGCAGTTGCCTTGTTGTACTTTGTGCGTGAGCATTCAGCAACCCCTGCAAGCGCCACAGCTGGAAATGGACAAACTTTACAACCAATTAGATAGGCCCCTAGTGAGCACTTACGAGCACCACCAACTTAGGATCATACATGTCAGGCTTATGTTCGACCTTGAGCTATCTTCTGTGCCACCGTTGATTTATTTTCCTTCTTTGAACAGAACATACTTTGCTGTTTCATTTATTTATTAAATGCTGAACATTTCACTCTAATAGTGTTAATAAAGTGGTAACTTTGGAATCAGATTCTCCCCTCCCTCAGTTTACTGGGTTTTTTTTTTATTTTAAACATTAGGATGTAGGTTATTCTAAACTAAGGCTTAGCCTGAGGGGTAAGATTAATGTCTTCTTAAATGTCTTGGGAGTCTTTACCTGGGCATGTACAGTTATTTTGTAGTTTCTCCTATATGCATTTGTTCTTGAAAGTCTCCATCTTTAATGTTTGGCTTCCAGAGGAAAAGTGAAAATGAAAGGCTTATAAGGTGCAGGGAGGGTCTTCTAAGTTTCCTGGTAGTCATTTATCTGGGAGGGTTTTGTGGGCGTGTAGGGAGGTTGTCCACTCTTCCTTTCTCTGTGATTAGAAGCAGCATTCAGCAGGTAGAACATAGTTCCAGAATATTTGAGGACAGGCCCCTTTTTAGCTCCCCCGAGCTGTTCCAGAGCCCAGTGTACAGCTGCTTACTGCTCAATAGAGATGGGGCATGAGCTAATTAAATAAAATTTAAAGCTTCCCTGGGAAATTGTAAACCATCAGTACAGCCCAAAGTTCTAAGATAGTTACATCATTGTGTCTAGGTGCTGAAGAGAGATCTCTGGTCCTTTCTTTCCCACCATCTCTCAGAATTCCCAAACTAGATGTACTGACTTGTGTTCTGTTCTGCTAAGGACACTGATAAGCTTCACAGCTAAAGCCATTTTGCTTTTTTATTTGATTGATTAGGCCATTCTCCTACCCTCTCCCACTCTCACCGCCCCCCCCACCCCCCAAATTGGACTGATACAGGGAGTGGTAGTAGCCTTGGGTGCATTTGGGGGTGCTTTCCCCTCCCATGGTGGTAGGCCACATCAATTTGGAAATCTATGTGTTAGCCACTGTTGGTAGATGCTTGGATTTGCAGCTATACAGATGCCTGCATTTTGCACATTATCTAGTTTATTTTTAATTATTCTGCTAGTTTGTATTGGCTTTTAATGCTTCTTTTGTTGGCAATTATACAGTAAAATTGTTGATCTTGTCCAGAGGTGCTAGAATTGGCTAGAGTTGTTAATGGCTCTGGTTTTGCAGGGCGGGGGTGGGGAGATGAGGGATTAGCTTATTATACTATTTCTAAGTCATCCTTTGAGTTCCTTTACCTTTCTCCTAAGCAGTATGATGCCCAAATTTCTCTTCTATCAGTCATTGTGAAATTACCCATTTCTCTAATGAGCATGTTTTGATTTGATTGGTAGCATCTCATTGTAGCTCTATGCCAGACCTCCAAATAGGATCTGGCTGAGTGTTGTCTTCACTTTCTTTTTCCCTTCACAGCATTTAAAAGCTATTCAAACAGTCAACTCTCTCTGACCAGATTCTTTGGAGACATTTATTTGTGCTCTGCTGGAGCCCTCTGTCTTCCTCCTGTTTTTAATCTTATTTAAATGTCATTCACTTGGTTTTGTAATTAAGCCTGCTCTCTGCTTCTCTGAGGCTGGCATTTGAGCTACTACTTAATTGTGTCTTCACATGGTTGGCTTGTTCATGTATGCACCTGGTTTACCTAAATGTGGGGCACAGGTTTCGGTCCTGGAGAAGTTCCCACATCTATTTTTCATTCTCTTCTACATGACAATACAATTTGCTGCTCCCTTTTTCCCCCTTCTCCTTGAATTCAGATCAGAGTAGGAAGACATCTAGGAAAGATCTTCTTGTGCAGAATGTACAAATGCTGGAACAGCTCTGCAAATAAGATTCCTTATTAGGTGAGAGGGTGGTGAGGTTCTTAGGTGGGTGATACTGTTTCTTCCCCTTTAAGAAATAGATTGGTTCTCTCTGCCTCTGGGAATATACTTGTGACTCAGGGAATCACTGATCACCAACCATTCCTGGCTCAGCTTTTCAGAACCTGTACAATATTTTTATTCTGCTCGTGTCTGTGTACAAAGAAGTCAGAACTGGTGCACGCTGCTGCCATATTTGAGGTACAAGATTCTCCAAGGGAAAAAGCTTGGGCCTAAAGCTAAGCATGAGACTGACAGTTGCCTCTAGTATCGAGTCAAGAGCAGCCGCACCTGGAGCCAATTAGTAGTTCCTGAAAAAGAGTCCAGAAATAAAGTTTCCAAAGTGCCTGGTGGAAAAGGCTTCCCAACAAAGAAACAAGTGTGTGTGTGGAACACTCCCTTCCTTAAAACTTAAACATATTTAACGTGAAATATTTAAATATTTAACACTTAAAATATTTTGCTGATAAAATTTTATTTTTTTCTCAGTGTATTTGAAGCTTTTAGTAGTGATAGTAAAGATGGGGAATCAATTTCAGCATTTCCAAGGATTTCCTAGACTGTTGTTGTTATTTAAATTTACTTATAATGAAAATCAAAATTTCATTAATAGTTTTGACTGTGAATTTGGATTATTCTGAAGACTGTGTTAGCTTGTTTTAACTGCTTCCTAGAGTTGATTTTGAATTTACCTTCCTGCCCGAGGGTCCATGGCTGTGTTGACTCAGTATAATTTTTAGCTCATTTCCTTTTCCCTTTTGTGGGCTTGGCCTTGGACTCAGTGAGGTGCACTCTGATGTTAATAGCTGCTAGTCAGTTATGCTACGATTGCAGAAAATTGGAATGACGGTATAGAGAGGAGTACAGTGGGTAAGGCATTTACCTTGCATGCAGCCAACCTGGGTTTGATTCCCAGCATCCCATATGATCCCCTGGGCAACACTAGGAGTAATTCCTGAATGCAGAGTGTGGAGTAAGTCCTGCACATCACTGAGTGTGCCCTACTCTGGAAAAAAAAAAATTGGAATGGAGTATTTATAGGACTGGAAGTAAACACATTGATCTCTTGGTTTTATTTTCCCTAACTCTGGTCTTTTATTTATTTATTTATTTATTATTGATTCACCCTGAAATACACAGTTACAAAGTTGTTCATGATTGGGTTTTAGTCATACAATGTTCCGACATCCGTCCATTCACCACTGTACATTTCCCACCACCAGTATCTCAATATTCCAAAATTCCCTTCCACCACCACCCCACCCCCCCGCCCCATGCCCTGCACCTGCCTCTGTGGCAGGCAATTTTTTTCTCTCTTGAGTGCACACGCTCACTCTCTCTTTCCTTTTGGGCATTATGACTTGCAGTACAGGTACTGAGAGGTTATCATATACATCCCTTTACCTACTTTCTGCACTCAGTTCTTGCCCAGAGTGATCATTTCTAATTATCACGGTCATGGTGACACATGCAGGGCAAGCACTTTACCCACTGTACTGTGGCATTAGGCTGGCTGGAGCGATAGCACAGTGGGTAGGGCGTTTGCCTTACACGCAGCTGACCCGGGTTCGATTCCTTCGCCACCTCTTGGAGAGCCTGGCAAGCTACTGAGAGTATCCCACCCACACAGCAGAGCCTGGCAAGCTACCTCTGACATATTTGATATGCCAAAAACAGTAACAACAAGTCTCACAATTTGTAGTGAGATGTTACTGGTGCCCACTCGAGCAGATTGATGAACAACGGGAGGATAGTGCTGTAGGGCTACTGTGGCATTGGCCCTACATCCTGTCGTCTTTAAAATAATTACAGCAAGTATTATACTTGATATCAAACTCTAATAATCACATGACTCATTAACAATACTATGTTCATACTATGTTCATTAACCAACAATGCCTTAGCTCTCATAGTTATCTTAACTCTTCCCCCTATGTATTGCTGTCTCTCTGTGTGTCCTTGGAACTGTTTGACTGGTCAGGTGCCCAGATAGCATCAAATAGACAAGTGGATACAGTTTTCTAAAAATGTATCTGTGGGGAGAGTGGAGGTGAACCAGGAGCCAGCCAGCATGAGCTCTGTCCGCTTGGGTTTTGGCACTGAGGTTTTGAGTGCTATTTTCTACTGTCTTTGAACCTGCCCTGACATCAAGCATTATCTTCTTTGGACTTCATTGTCTGAATCTCTATACTATTAACAGTTTATGCAGAAGCCTTGTTTTTCAGTTGTTTGTACCTATGAGTTTCATTTTTGTCTCAGTTCTAATGTTGTGTCAAAGAAAGGAGACCTGGCTTCCCTTTGGCCCAGTCTCATTCCATGTTCTAATGACATTCATGTCCACTATATAATTTTGTTTTGTTCTGTTTTGTTTGGAAGCCACATCCAGCACTGCCCAGAGGCTACTCTGGCTCAGTGTTAGGAGACTGTGTAGTGCTGGGATCCAACCCAGGCCTTTGGCCTGCAGTGCATGCACTTTAAGCTGTCTTGCTGGCCTTACTATATAATTTTGAACTAGGCAATTCTGAATAAAGGATAGTAGAAATAATTTTTTTTCCTCTTTTTGGGTCACACCCGGCGATGCACAGGGGTTACTCCTGGCTTTGCACTTAGGAATTATTCCTGGCAGTGCTCAGGGGACCATATAGGATGCTGGGAATTGAACCCAGGTTGGCTGCGTGCAAGGCAAACGCCCTACCTGCTGTGCTTTTGCTCCAGCCCCAGTAGAAATAATTTTAGGTGAGTTATTTCCTATGCTGAGTTTTTCTTTTTTCTTTTTTTTTTTTTCTATCATGGATTAAACGCAGGGCTTTATGTACAGCAAGCACATACTCTGCCACTAAGCTACTTTTTTAGACCATTCTGTTATTTTAATTTTATTAATTTTCATTTGTTTTTATTTCTTGGTGTTTGGGCCACACCTGATGGTGCTCAGGACTATCTGTGGCTCTATGCACAGGGATCATTATTGGTGTGGTTCGGGGACCACCTGTAGTGCTGGGGATCGAACCCAGGCTGGCCATGTAAGGCAAGTGCCCTACCTACTGTGCAATCACTCTGTCACTGTCACTGTCACTGTCCTCCCGTTTGTTCATCGATTTGCTCGAGCGGGCCCAGTAATGTCTCTATCGTGAGACTTGTTGTTACTGTGTTTGGCATATTGAATACGTCACAGGGAGCTTGCCAGACTTTGCCGTGTGGGCGAGATACTCTCGGTAGCTTGCCGGGCTCTCCAAGAGGGGTGGAGGAATCAAACTCGGGTCGGCTACATGGGCCGCATGCAAGACAAACGCCCTACCCACTGTGCTATCACTCTAGCCCCTCTGGCCCTATTAATTTTTTTAAATTTTTAAAATTTTTATTAGTGAGATACCATGAGGTACAGTTGTGGACTTACAAATTTTTGTGCTTGGGTTTCAATTGCACAATGATCAAATACCTATCCCTCCACCAGTGCCCATTTCCTACCACCACGGATCCCAGTATCCCTCCCACCCCCCATCCCCCCCAGCCCACCCTGCCTCTGTGGCAAACATCCTACCTGTACTATTGCTCCAGCCCTAATTTTTAAAGTCTTAATGATTTCATTGATTTGTCATTGGTTTGCAATATTATGGAATTTCAGGTGTTTACTTTCATATATGTGTGGAATTGTTACGACACCCCAAAAGATCTGTCTGCTCATTCCTCCCACCCTCCATCCCCTTTCCCTCTGTACCCATTTATACATTTTACAGTCTCAATGTTTTGTTGTTTCTACCCAGTTTGCATTAGAAATTCATATTCTACACAGGATTGAAACAATCTAATAATTGTCTTCCACTTCTACTTCAGTATTTCACTTAGCATAATCAACTCAAGTTTCATCTATTTTTGTCTTAAAAGCTTTTTTTTATTTGTTTTGGGGAGTTCCCCACAGTGCTCAGGGGAGACTCCCAGCTCTGTGCTCAGGGGGTTTCTCACAGCTGTGCTTGGAGGACCATGTTCGGTGGGGATTTGAGTCCCAGTTTGCTGCTTTGCCTGTTTAGTGGTTTCTCTGACTGTTTTTGCATTAAAAATAATAATAATAATAATAGAACAAGTTAAAACAGAAGAGGAGAGAGTGGTGTGAGAGGGGACAGAAAAGGAGAAAGATGGAAGTATTGACATCATAAGCCCCCTGCTGAGGGGGCTTATGATGAGAAAAGTTTTTGTTGTTGAATGTTGAGATTGAGGAGTAGAAAAGTATTTCACCTGCACTCTAATAAAGTATATGAGAACCCATAGAAAAGGGGACCAAAATGGGCAGAAATAACCTGGATGGACCAGCACAGTTGGATCAAGTTGTAAACTAGTCTCCATAGAAGTGCAGGTAGCAGAGCAGTGGGCCTGTCTGAGTAAACATACGGTTTTCAGTTGTGCTTTCGGCCTTTGAACATTTAACTCCATCTGGCACCTTTATGTGTTTAATCATGTTTTGTTTTTGCTTTTGGGACACACTTGGTAGTGTCCATGAATGATTGCTGGGTCTGTGCTCAGGGGACGTGCTGGAGATGGAACCCAAGTGTCCTGCATTCCAAACATGAATATTAGCCCTTTGAGCTCTCTCTCTGGCCCTGTTTAACTGTATTTTAATGAAATCATAAAGAAATCACTAAACGGGAGAACAGGTTTTAGGTTTTAGTCCTGCCTGGTCATTAGCTAGTTGGGGTGAAGGGTGGGGGTAAGATTCCTTAACAAAAAGGAAGACATTTGATATACTTGCCTATATAGTCCCTTTTAGCGCTCTCTCTCTATAGGGGTGTGTGTGTGTGTGTGTGTGTGTGTTTGTCTATATCTACATATAGATAGATATATTTGTCTGCTATGTTGAAGCCAGATAGAATACCCATCCTGTCATATCAGAAGAATGCATGTAATGCTGTAAGACATTGTACTCATAGGATGAGTACAGAGGTAGGAGCTGTTGAAGGGAAAGCACTATTTCATGAGATATTGCCTCTAGAAGAGAATTGTAATCTTTTCAGAGGCTTGTGGGACCATCTTTAAGGTTGCTTTGTTCATGTTGGCTGCCTATTAAATTCCTTCCAGAGCAGTGTTTTTGACATTCTTTTCTGACTATGACCCCAGTTCAACCTTGTTTTCTTTCCTTGGTCCCCTTTGTCCTATTGGTTAGCCCCCTAGTCTTATGCCGTGTTCCCCCACCCCCCTATTTACATTTTAACCTGTAACCCCGTTGGACTATCCTGGTGCACCCGAGGGGCCATGTGGCTTCCAACTGAGAAACTCCGGTCTAGAAAATGATTGCTTTTAGGTGAGAAATTCTTGGTTTAATTTGGAGGGGAGAGGGTGTACCTGAATAATCAGGAGCAGACTGCAGCTACCTTCTAAGACTGACACTCAGTATCACCTTCTCTGTGATGTCTGTGGCAGTTGGGAAACAGGTCACCTCTTAGCCTGTGTCAAAATTGCTCTCTTCCTGCTCTCATATTTATCACTTTGTCATCCCTGGCTCTGAATCCCAGAGATGAAGACTAGCTGTAGTCCAACGGAGGAGCAATAAATCATTGCTCCCACTTCTTTCTTCTGGATTTCTTACTCCTTAATTACCACATAACCAATGCTGAGGCTGCATCTTTGTGCTGTGTGTGCTGGGAACAAAAACCCTTGACATCCGTACATAGAAGCTGCTTTGTCCTTTCCAGCTGTTCTGCTGTGCAGAGTGCCACTTGTCCTGCCCACCATTTTTTCTTGTCTCCTGTGACTGAGGCTGATTGTCAGGTGATTTATCTACCATCAGGGCTTATGTAAGTTCTGGGGTTAGGGGTTGGAGTGAGCAGCTCTTAAATAACTCAGCAAGATGATCATTCAGGAGAGAGGTTTTGTCTGAGGTTAATCATCTTTATGTGAATTTTGCTAGTCTCATTTATCTGTGCTCCTTGTAGGAGCTAAGCGTGGACTCCCATAGAGCCTCTTTTTGGTCTGGTTGTACAGATCACTTGCTAACAGCATCAAAAGGGCCAGCTGTCTATCACTTGCCTTTCTATTATGAAACCTCAGGAACTTAAGTTGTCAGGACAGAGGTGAAGAGTTCATAAACGATGGTGCCTACCTCCTTCATCCCTAGCAAAGCGTTTTTGCTATTTCTGGGGGAAAGTACAGGCTTAGACAGAGAATGTAGACACTCTTGTCTTTTTTTCTTGCCTGCTGTTTCCTTTACTGTACCTGTGCTTTCAGGGGGTTGAGAATGAGAGGGTTCGTGTGTCAGGCAGCAGGTGTCTAGAGAGTTCTACTCCTACTCGTCATTCCCTGCTGTTTCACACCAAAGCTCACATCTCTTCCCTTAGAGTGGTAAACTTCACACAAAGTTAGACAGCGAGGGAGAATGAAGTTCTTTGATTGCAAAGAAGCAGATATAGTCTTGGAAAAGAAAGGGTCATGTCAAGCCTGTTTTTTGTCTGTGGAGAATGGGGATGGAGGCTGAAGGGAAGATTAGACCATCAGTCCTTCATAGGTAGGAAATCGAATATAGGAGAAGTATTCTAAATGGATACAGAATGAGCATTCAGTTCACAGCCCTGGGGGGAAAAGTAAGCCTCCTGGTAACTGCAAAAATATCTCAATAAGTTTTTTGGTTTTTTTAGTTTGTTGTGTGGTGGGGGGTGGTCACACCTGCTGGTGCTCAGGGATCACTACTGGTGGGGCTCAGAGACCCATATGTGTGCCAGGAACCAGCTATGTGCAAGGCAAGTACCCTATACACTGTACTGGCTCTCCAGCCCCACAAAAATATTTTTATACCTACATTATTAACCTAGGTTCACCCCTCCTTAGGCAACCTGGTGGTCCTCCGCTGGCAAGCTCCCCGTGACGTATTCGATATGCCAAACACAGTAACAACAAAGTCTCCAATGGAGACGTTACTGGGCCCGCTTGAGCAAATCGATGAACAACGGGAGGGCCTTTACCTTTACCTTTTGTTAACCTAGGAAGTTAATAGTCTCTTTACTTAGGTTGCTTGGGTTTTAGCAATCACACCCGCATTAAAGATTGGCAGGCAGAGGGGCTGGATACAGCAGGTAGAGCATTTGCCTTGTATGTGGCTGACCCGGTTTCAATCCCCAACATCTCGTACGGTCCCCCAAGCACCACCAGGAGTAATTCTTGTGCAGAGCCAGGAGTAACTCCAGAGCATTACAGGGTGTCACTCAGAAACCAAAAAACAAAAGAAAAAGGAAAATAAAGATTGACAGGCAAAATGGGGGCCTTTTCAAATATTGCCATCATTGATAGAGGCCAGAGTAAGCAGCACATTATTTTTAAAAGCTAAATAGGGATTTTTGCCTCCCATTCAGAGCTAAAGTCCAGCTGTAGGTTTTATGCTACTGCTAGCAGACTGGTGACCAGTTAGAATTAAGGTATATCTCTTCTGGTAATGATGTTTGGAACAAAATACATAGCTAAAGCTTAGTAATATGAGATTCTAACAGCCAGGGGCGAGGGAGGGGGGTGTTCAATTTTGCCTGTAAATTGAACACATTTGAAGGGGAAATCGCCATGTGGGAGTAAATTTGGAACATGAAGATTTCTGTTTTATAGTCAAATTTCTGAACTTATTATTTAAAAAGTGGTAAAAAGTAGTTGATTTTAAAAAAACTTTGGGAGATAAGCAGGCACATGTTTGGGAGGACCAGTGCTTGCTTCAAACATACCTGTCTTGCCTGCTTTTACTTCCCCCCCACTTTTTTGTGGGGGGTTGTAGTTGAGAGACCTTATTCAGTGGCACGCATATGGGGAAGGGAGCACACCAAAGCTCTGGGGACCATGTGGTGTTACGTGAACCTAGGCCTTACATTTGCAACATATGAGCTTGCCACTTGAATCACATCCCAGCCCCCTTACTTACTTTTTAAAAGTCCTTGGTAGGGGACTCTAGATATAGTGATTAAGGCACTTGCTTTGAATACGGCCAACTCCAGTTTAATCCCCAGTACCACAGTCTTTTGAGGCATCATTGGAGGAACAGCCCCTGAGCATTGCTGGCTATAATCCAGTATGACCCCAAACCTCTCCCCACTGCCCTCGCCCACACACATATAAAAGTCCTTGATAGCCTGACTTATTTTTGCCCTATTTCAATTACTGTAGAATCAGTCTACTTTCATTGCATTTATTTAACTTTATAGATTATGCTTTAAATCATTTCTCTTTCTCTTTTTTAAAGCTTTGATAAATTTGCTGAAGTTCCTTATGTCAAATGAGACCGTCCTTTTGGCAAAACACAACATTTTTACCTTGGCCCTTATGGTGAGTAGCAAAAAAGCATTTCTTTTTCTGAAGTCATACCTAAGGGAGAGCTGAGCCAGTTTGGAATAAGAGCTGGTGGCCTTGGGATTAACCTGCAGGAGGAACCAACTCTTTACTTTCCTTTTGATCAAAATATGCAGACTTGTGTTCTCCAGTTTTATATCTTTGCTGTATCTCAGATACTTTCTCATTCCTGAAAGTGTATTATTTCATGAAAGTACACTGCAGAGGCAGGTATAGGATAGTATGTACAGTAAGACTCAATCCTTGTTGAAATTGTACTTTGCTACTGTAATTTCTGCTTTGGAAAATAGCTTTTTAAAAAACAACGTTAAATAGCTGGAGAGATAGAATAGCAGGAAGAGTACTTATCTTACACATGGTCAACCTGAGTTTGATCCCTGGCACCCCATATAATTTTCCAAGTCTGCCAGGAATGATCCCTGAATACAGAGCTAGGAATATCCCTGAGCACCACTGGATGGTGACCCAATCCTCTACCCTACTCCCCGCCCCCATTCCTGCCTCCACCCTAAACGAAAGGCTTAAAAAAGTCTCTACCTCTAGGTAAGATGAATGAGTTCATCATGGCCATACTTGGTTTCTGAATAGTGTAATACATTGTATATCTAAAAGGTTATTTGGAGTTGAAGACAGGCATTCTGTCTTTTGACTCCCTCTCTCTCTCTCTCTTTTTTTTTTCTTTTTGGGTCACACCCGGCGATGCACAGGGGTCACTCCTGGCTCTGCACTCAGGAATTATCCCTGGCGTTGCTCAGGAGACTGTATGGGATGCTGGGAATCAAACCCGGGTTGGCTGCGTGCAAGGCAAACGCCCTACCTGCTGTGCTATCACTCCAGCCCCTCTTTTGACTCTCTTCTCTGAATATTACTTAGGGTGTTTGTAAATGTGTCCTATATTTGGAGGAAAAAGCCCTATTGTAGAATTGCTGATTTCCAATGGTAAAAGCATACTCATCATGGTCAATTTTAAGCTATCAGTATAACATCATTGAAAATGTAAAGTTAGGACACCATTTTTGATAGTCCTGCCTCATAAATGTAAAAGGTATAAAATAATCTCAAGAACAATAAGAGTAGCAAATAGAATATATTTAGGAGTGACCAGTTTAAGTATTACCTTTATTTTATTTTATTTTTGCCTTTTGGGTCATACCTGGCGATGCTCAGGAGATACTCCTGGCTCTACACTCAGGAATCACTCCTGGTGGTGCTCAGGGAACCATAAGGGATACTGGGGATCTAACCCTGATCGATCACATGCAAGGCAAATGCCCAATCCGCTGTACTATTGCTCCAGCCCCTTACCTTTATTTTACTTATTTATTATTCATTTTTAATTTTTATAAAGCAGCTTACAATAATTTATTACTTTCAATATTCCAACACAATCGCACCACCATTACACCTTCCCATCACCATTATTTCCAGTTTTCCCAGCTACCACCCAAGCCTGCCCCAGTATCAGGACCTATTTTATTGCTTGTTATAATTAATTTGCTAAAAATGATCAAAACAATTTCCCTTAGAAGAAAGCATGTGAATTGTTGTATCTTACCCTGAAGCTATTAAGAGATTACTAACATATTGTTACAGATTACGCCTTGTGTGCTAATATTTTCTTAATTGAGATTAGTTACCTTCTACTTTACATCCCATCCAGTGTAGTATGCTACTCCTAGTATACCAGTGGTGTACAGATGTTGCATAGCTGCAAATGCAGCTGTATGCCCAAGGAATTCTAAAATTTTGATGGGATGATACACTGAGGTTAAATTTTTAACTGGATGGTGACGTTGGGGTCCAGATACATCTCTGCAGCTTGTTGATCTCTTTCGAGATTTATTTATGAATTTCTGGATCATGGCAGGTTAATGATCTTACATGGCGTCAGAGCCAGTTCAGAGGCTCCTTACCTTTATTTTAATATAATTTATTTAATATGTGTTTTGCTTCTAATATTGGTCTCTCTCTCTCTCTCTCTCTCTCTCTCTCTCTCTCTCTCTCTCTCTCTCTCTGCAGTTTTGGGGATGGAACTCAGGCCCAACAAAAGTGGTTTTTTTGGGGGGTTGGGGTGGGCATACCTGGCAATGCTCAAAGGTTTAGTCCTGGCTCTGTGCTCAGGGATGACTCCTGGTGGGACTCAGGGGACCCTATGGATTGCTGGGGATCAAACCTGGGTGGACTGCATGCAAGACAAGCAGCTTACCCGCTGTGCTATCACTGCAGCCCCAGACCTCACAAAAGTAAAGCATATACTCTACATTCCCTGTTTAATGATGGCCATGTTTAGCTATCAGCTCATAAAATTCCTGTAAATTTGACAGTTCACACAAGTTGACCATACCTTTTGGGTTCAGTCTAGAGAGACAGTACAACAGATAAGACAATTGTCTTGCACCTGGTTGGCCTCAGTTTGATCCCAGGCACTGCAAAGCCCCTCTTGAGTACTGCTCAGAGTACTGAGCATGGAGCTAGGAGTAAGCTCGAAGAACTACTGTGTAACCCAAAAACAAATCTTTCTGGTCTTCATAGACTGATACTTTTGTTTTTTTAGATTGTGAACCTATTCAATATGTTTATTACATACGGCGACACCTTCCTGCCCACCCCTAGCAGCTATGATGAGCTCTACTATGAAATTATTCGCATGCACCAGAGCTTTGACAATCTGTACTCCATGGGTAAGCTCTCTTTTCTTTTTACTCTTGTTCCCTATCCAGAGGTCAGATTTGAGAGTATAAAAAGATGTCTACAAAAACTTTCCTTGGTGTTTTGGCTTGGCATAGAAATATAGGGTGGGGCTGGAGTGATAGAACAGTGGGTAGGGCATTTTTCTTGCACATGGCCGACCCGGGTCGGTTCTCGCATCCCATATGGCCCCCTAAGCACTGCCAGGAGTAATTCCTGAGAGCAGAGCCAGGAGTAACCCCTATGCATCTCTGAGTGTGACCCAAAAAGCAAAAAGCAAAAAAGAAATATAGGGTGTGAAGAGATAGTTAAGATGAGTAAGGTGCTTACATTGCATGTGACTCAACCTGGCTTTTTCCCTAGCACCACAGGGAATGACCCCGAGCGTAGAGCCAGGAGTATACTCAGTCACTATCAGGTGTGACCCCTCCATAAAGCCCTAACCCCTTTCCTCCCCGAAGGAATAATAGTGGTTGTTTATTCTCAGGCAATCAGAAGGTAAATGTGGACTTCTTTCAGATAGAGAAATGGCGGTGGGAGTTTGGGACAGATGACTGCACACAGGGGCCCATGGTTCTGTTGCCTACCTCCCATGATCCTCTAAGCACCACCAGGAATGACCCCTGGACACCACCAATTGTGCTCAAAAACAAAGCACAGATAAAGAATAAGAAAAATTTGGATTAAGTGAATACCAGTGAGATGGGAGTGAAAGAGTAGGCGGGAATTGACAGCGGCAAATAGAAGAGCTTGAATCCCAAAGGAACATTGTGTGATTTGAAAAGGTACAGGATTTTAAGGAGTTTTAATGTACCTATATATTTTTAGCTTAGCTTACAAGAGGAAGTGAGCATTAGCTAAAAATCTTTTCCATAAAACTTTTTGGTGATTGGCTCACAGAAACTCCATTCTGCAGGCATTAGTGAGTATATAACTTATTTCTGACATTGGTCAGGCACCCAGGTTAATGTGAGTTGGGAGTCTAGTCAATCCTATGTAGACTTTGAAAGTTGAGAAAAGATTTTTGTTGTTAGCACAGAAATAGTCATGTAGTCAACCTACCTATTAATATCTCCATACTGTATTTATTGTATTTATTTTAAGGTAAAATTGATAACATAACAAACTTTTCTCACTTAATGTGTACAGTTTTTAAAAATTTATTTTTATTGTAACTCCATGATTTACCAAATTGTTCATAATTATGAACAGTTGTTTCAGCCATTTAATGTTCCAGTACCAATCCGACCACCAGTGTGCCCTCCCTCTACCAGTGTCCCAAGTTTCCCACCTACCACCCCATCATGCCACCTTGTAGGGACAATCAAAATTACTTCATATTGTTTGTTTCAGCACAAAGGCAAATGGAATTATCAAAACTTAGATGAATAAGTGAATTTGTGATCTTATATCTCACAATGATGTTACTTAAGTCAGTATTTGAGGATCTACTGTTCTGGGAAATGCTAGTTGACCCTTCTGTGTTGTTTGGACTCACTGAGCTCAGTGGTCTCTTATGCAACTTTCTGATCTGAGTTGCTGTTAATTTACTGGACTGACAATGCTATGAAATTTGCAGGTAGCCTGAGGCCTCATATGCAGCCGTGTGGTTTACAAACTCTAAATATCTTAACAATTTCATGACTTCGCAGTGTGATGAGGTTAACTTGTGGAGCTGGACCTTTTCTAAGTCAGAAGGTATCAGCTATGGCTGCAGGTTGCTGGGCCTTCCAGCAGAAAGGGGAGTCTGTCCACCTCCGGTCAGAGAAGACCCCAGAGTTCACAGCCCAGACCAGTCTACCTGGGAAGAATTGGCAGTCTCCTGGTCACTTGGAGCTGTGATGCTGGGCCATTTCTCTGCTGTTAAGATTGCCTATGTAATTTTTGATAAGGTTTCACACACACACACATATATACATATATATTATACATATATATATACACACACACACAAACATGAAGCTATCTCTACAATTAAGATAATAAACTTAATCTGTCACTCCTGAAAAATTTCTTTTTTTTTTTTACTTTGACTAGCTTTATTGTTTCAACAAAAGATGCAACATTATTTAGAGTTTACACCCCCAAATCAGACATGCTGAAAAGACATTGTGAAATAATTTGTTTTCTACAGCTGGTCACAAGAATCAAACAATCAAACAATTTTGGATTTCTGGTATTTTACTTATTAACCCTGGAAGTATTTCTGCTGAGAGTCAGATAGTTATGAGATTGGTTTCTGTGCTCTGGAGCCATGGCCATGCCGGAGAGCTGCTCGTGGGGGGCAGCTCCGACCTCGGTAGGGCATGAAGGATGAGCCAGGAACACCCCCCTTCCCATGAGGTTTTAGTTGCCCTATCACGACCAGCTCATACCTGGCTTTCCACAAAGCTTCCAAGCGACTGCCATCTTTCTTTCCAGAGGGAAAAAGGCAGAAGGGACCAACACCCTTTCCCCTCCTGGCAGGCATGGTGGCGTGGATTAAGGCATAGTCCATTCACTTTTCTGCTGCAAGCTGCCGGGCTCTGCATTAAGTCCTTGTGCTTCTGGAGCCATGGCCGTGCCGGAGAGCCGCTCGTGGGGGGCAACTCTCGAAAAATTTCTTTATAACCCTTTAAGTTTCTTCTTTAATATCCCTTTTACCAATTGTACCTCTTATCCACCCCACCCTCACCCCTATCCCTGAGTAACCAATATAGATCTGTTTCTTGTCACTATAGATGGGTTTGCTTTATCCCTTTTAAGATTGTATGAAAACTCCATTTTTTACTTGGGACTTCTATATAATGAGAAAAGTAAAGGGGTTTTGGAAGGAAGTAGAGTAGGAACAGATAGTGGGAAAGAAATACTACTTAGGAAAATGGGAAAAACAATTTCAGGGACTGGGAAGAATCGTGGATCGGAACCCATGCTTTACATGCAGGAGACTTGGACTTAATACCAGGCACTGCATAATACCCTTAGCACCACTGAGAGCAGTCCCTGAACACTGAGCTGAGAGTAGCCTCCAGCATTACTGGGTATGACCCTCCTCTCCAAAAATAATATTTTTTTCTTTACTTGGCAGTAATCAAGGCTTACTCCTGGCTTACACTCAGGGATCACTCCTGGCAGGGTTCGGGGAACCATATAGGGTGCTGGGGATTCAACCCAGGTCAGCTGCATGCAAGGCAAGTTCCCCTATCCACTGTATTATCTACTCCCCCAATATTTTTAAAATATAGACTTTAATATTTAAATCAGTAGAGGAATAAGTTTTTGGGGGTGTGGGGGACACCTATAGGTACTCAGGGCTTACTCCTGGCTCTGTGCTCAGGGATCACTTCTGGAAGTGTACAGGGGACCTTATGGGGTACCAGGGATTGAACCCAGAGCAGCCACATGCAAAGCCAATCTTACTTACTGGACTATCTCTCTGACTCCAGTAGAGAAATACCAGAGCCATGTATATCTTTGCTATGACATTAGCAATGGGAATGGGGCCTTGTGTTTCCTAACAATATCAAGAAACTCAAGCCATTATTTCACTTTACAGTAATTCTCAGGGATAAAAGTTCCAAAGTGGTGTGACCACATGCTCAGCTAAGTTTGTAAGGATCCAAGTTTTTCTGTTACTAATCTCTCTCATTCTTGGTTTAATGACCAAATTAGCATTAGGTTTGCTCCCCTCAGAATAACAAATTCCAGTTGGCACATCAATGCACATGAATTTTTGCTTGGAGTTAGGAAGTCTTCTGTGAGACCCGTCCAGTAGACTTCCCACTGAGTCAATGTACTGGAGTGCCCTGGTACAGGGCTAGAGTGATAGTACAGCGGATAGGGCTTTTGCCTTACATGCAGCTGACCTGGGTTCGATTCCCAGCATCCCTTATGGTTCCCCAAGCACCACTAGGAGTGATTCCTGAGTACAGAGCCAGGAGTGACCTCTGAGCTTTGCTGGGTGTGACCCAAAAAGAAAAAAAAAAGTGCCCTGGTATGTTTTGCTTCTGTCTAACTTTTCCAATGTCAAGAGTATAGAGTTCCCAAGGGTGAAGTGAAGCTCCAGAGATATTTGTTTTTTGAACAACACATGGCAGTGTTCAGGGCTCACACCTGGCTCTATGTTCATGGATCACTTCCAGCAGGACTTGGGGGACCATATGGAGTGCTGGAATCTAACCCAGGCTGGCCACATACAAGGCAAGTGCCTTAATCCTTGCACTTTTTTAAAAATAATTTTTAAAAATTTTATTTTTATGAAGTTGTTCACGATAATTTATTACATTCAGTATTCCAACACCAATCCTGTTGCCATTATTTTGAATTTTTCCACCATTACCAAGCTTGCCTGAAAGGCAGGTCCTAAAGAATTTATTCTGTATAGCTTGTTATGAATATTTCGCTAAAAATGATTTTTAAAAGTTTCCTTAGAGGAAAGTGTCTGAATATTGTTGTATCTCACTCTAGAGACATTAAGCTCTTGTATAAGAGATTACTAACATATTGTTACAGGCTGATTATGTGTGCCAATATTTCTTTATCAAGATCAGTTGCCTTCTACTTTAAACCCCATCAAATGTGGTATGCTATTCCTGGTACTGGAGAATGAGATGTCATATGACCACATTTGTGGCTGCACACTCTAGGAATTCTAAAATTTTAAATAAGGTAATAGAGCTAGAGTTAAATTTTAAACTGGATGGTGACTTGGGGATCTGGAGGCATCTCTGCAGCTTGTTCCTCTCTTCTGAGATTTATTTATGAATCTCTGGGTCATGGCTGTTGATGAGCTTTTATGGCACTAGAGGCAGTTCATGGGCATGTCCACCAGACTCCTGGAAGCACAGGGTGATGGAGGGAGGTTGCCCATTCCTGACTCCATAAGAGCTTGGAGATTTTGGTCACAAACCCCACAAACCTGGATTTTTAAGCAGATTCATTCTCATGTGTGAGACTCATCCTGAGTGTGTGGAGCATGGTGGTGATTGGGTTATGGAGGTTTTAGGCTGCTGGGCTCTGTTGGGATGGGTGCTGGGCTGACCCTCCTCCCTCTGGGACACCCTGCATGAGAGACAGCCTCGCGCTAGGTCTGAAAGCATCTCTGCAGCTTGTTGCTCTCTTCTGATATTTATTTGTGAGTCTCTGGGTCATGGTCATTAATGAGTTTATATGGTGCCAGAGCAGTTTGTGGGTGTGACTGCCAGGCTCCCAGAACAACTCCTGCACTTTCTCCTTTGCCCCTGAACCAGCAGTTTTAAGGCTCAGTTATAAATGAGTAAAGTGGTTTTGTTTTTTCCTTCATATTTCATCTCAATAAAGATGCTTTTCAGTGAGGAAAGGAAAGAAAGTTGGAATGAGAGAGATGTTTTATGGAAGCCTGACATGCCTATTCAGAGGGGCCAGAGACCCAGTCAATAAGAGAAACCCTTGTAGCAATAGCAACAAGACAAGGGAAGGTATTTGGGAATGTGCAAATCTTGTCAAGGGAATTAAAATATTAAACAGAAAAGCACAAGTTGGAAATCAGTATTTCACTGAGGCCCAACAAATATTTTGGCATTCTCTCTTATATAAAGAATGATAAAACTTCTGATGGAGGGAAAAAAACCTCACTTTTTTTGGAGTCAGTATTTTGAAGCATAAACAATGTCATGTTGCTATCCACTGTCCTCCAGTTGTTCATCAATTTGCTTGAGCGGGCCCAGTAACGTCTCCATTGTGACACTTGTTACTGTGTTTGGCATATCAAATACATCACCAAAAAAAAAATACATCACCAGGTAGCTTGCCATGCTTTGCCGTGCAGGATACTCTCAGTATTTGCCAGGTACTGAGAGATACTCTCGGTAGCTTGCCAGGCTCTCCAAGAGGGGTGGAGGAATTGAACCTGGGTTGGCCAGGTCGGCCGCGTGCAAGGCAAATGCCCTACCCACTGTGCTGTCACGCCAGCCCATAAACAATGTATAAAGTAAAATTCACCCAAGTCTCAGGGATAACCTCGTGATGGAGCACCTACTCTGCAGCCAGGGGACCATGCATGCATTTTGATCCTGGCAGCACTGTCATTTGGGATTCTTAACACCACAACAAAGTGTACCATCACCTGTGCACGGAAACCAAATGTGTTCACATGCCACAGCACAATGTCTGATTAGAAACATCAGTGATGAGTAACAGAGTCAGGGGCATGAGCACTCTAACCAGGCGTTGGCTTACAACCCATTTTAAGCCTAAACTTAAACTGTAATCCAACATTTTTCCCTTTTCTGTTTGCGAAATGAAAAACACTGAAATAGACTTGATAGGTCATGCCCTCAGCTTTGGCGAATCTTTCCCAAAGAGGCAGGAACCTATAATCAATAAAATGTACATGATAAGTAAGGCCTTACTAACGCCGCCAATAGTATGGGTGATAATTGGCCATCAATACCTCAGGTCGAGGCCCTGTAATGCATCTGCAGTGCCCTAGGCTAAGTTTTCATATTAAACTGGGAGTTTATCTTTGAAGACTTGAACAATCTCATCTGAAGGGCATGAGTATCCAGAGACATATTTCCTTATAAGTCTGCAAATGGTAGCTATTTTAGTCCCAAGTGTGAGTGGATTCATTATATATCTATTTGATTCCCAAATACCATGACAGCTAAGAGAAGGGAAAATTCACCCCTGAAATTCAGGGCGAATTTTGTAATTTTGTAATTCATATAATTACTATAATAATTAGAATAATGTAATTATTGCCAGTAATAATTTTGTTATCTTAAAAGATTTTGTTTTTCTTTGAAGAAAATGTTTACATCGTTAATTTGATTTGCTAATATTTAGAGGAATATTGGTCTATAGTTTTAATTTTCTTACATCTTTTCTGATTTTATTTTTTTCCTCTTTTAGCCTTTTTCCTTTAAAAAAATGCTTTTTATCGAATCTCTCGGATTTTTGGCCTTTTTAAAAGTATCATTGGTTTGTAACATATAATGCTAGGTCTATACCGACATCATTGTGTACTATATTATGTTTGCCAGAAGTCCCACCTTACCATATAGATGTGCTACATCTTAATCAGTCAGTCTATGGGCGCTTAGATTATTTCCAATTCTTGGAAACTGAAGAATGACGTGATGAACATGGAGTGTGTACATCTCTTCTAATTAAGATTTTCTTATTCTTTGGATAGTCAGAAGTGGGATGATTGGGTTGTGTGTAAGTTTTCTTTTTAATATTTTGAGAAATTGGCATATTGTGGTTCATAATCAAATATTGCCAGTAGTATATGAGAGTTCTCTTTACATATATATATACATATACATACATATATATATATATATATATATGCTTGGCAAAACTTGTTTCTTATCTTTTTGATAATAGCCAGTCTAACAGGTAAGGTGATAGCACGTTGTATTTTGGTTTGCATTTCCTTAAGGGCTGGAGCGATAGCACAGCGGGTAGGGCGTTTGCCTTACAAGCGGCCAACATGACTGACCCGAGTTCGATTCCTCTGCCCCTCTCGGAGAGCCCGGCAAGCTACCGAGAGTATTCGATATGCCAGACACAGTAACAACAAAGTCTCCAATGGAGACGTTACTGGGACCGCTCGAGTAATAAGATATAATAAATTATTTTTTGTTTGATTTGTGGCCACATCTAGTAGTGCCCAGAGCTTACTCCTGACTGTGCCGAGGAGTGAATGATGCCTTTCAGTGCTCAGGGGATGGTATGGGATGCCTGGGAGTTCATCCAGTATCAGAGGGATGCAAGGCAGCCACTCTAACTCTTGTATGCACTATCTTTTTAGCATCCCCTATTTTAAAAAATATGTGCACACATGTGCACATGCATGCGCACGCGCGCGCACACACACACACACACACACACACACACACACAGTGCTTGGAATTTGTTCTCAGAGATGCCAGGGATTGAACCTGGTGTTTCCACCAGCAAAGCCCTTTGAGCCATCTTCTTGGCCTATTTCACTCCTTTGTTCATGTATTTTCTAGCTCTCTTAAAGGATGTATACACATTTAGGATGATCATATCTGAATGAAGCACTTCTCTTAGTATTAGGTAATATCCCTCTTATCCCTAATCATATTTTCTTGTTCTGTTGGGTATTGTTTGGTTTAATTTGGGTCCATACCTGGCAGTGCACAGAATCACTCTTTGCAGGCCTTGGAGGATAATATATTGTCCCAAGGATTGAGGTCTGTCATGTGTGAAGTCAGTACCCTACCAGCTGTGTTAGCTACTCATCCTTATTTCTTGATCTAAAGTCTGTTTTATCTGATATTAATGCAGCTATTTTTGGTATTAAGTATTAAACTTTGGTATTAAGTAGTATCTGCATGTCTGTCTTTTTCTGTCCTTTTACTATAAAAATCTGTGTTCATATTTAGAGTGACTTGTCATGCTGTCTTGATAGGACTTGTTCTTCACTTTTATTTCTTTGTGTGTGGGGGGTTAGCCCTCCCATGTAGTGACTCAGCAGCCACTCCAACTATATTCAGCTAACTAGGCCAGAGAGTTCACCACTTGGGACTTATATTACTGGGGACCACTAGAGTAGTCTTAGCAGTCCTCAGAGGCCATGTGGTAAACACAGTTGTGCTCAGGAGCCATGTGGTGCCTAAGTTAGGTTCCTTTGCATGCTGACAAGCCACACTCCTTTGTTTTTTTATGGGGGGGGGTCACACCCAGTGATGCACAGGGGTTACTCCTGGCTCTGCACTCAGGAATTATCCTTGGCGGTACTTGGGGGACCATATGGGATGCTGGGAATCAAACCCGGGTTGGCTGCATGCAAGGCAAATGCCCTACCCGCCATTTTATTGCTCCAGCCCCTGTTTTGTTTTTTTATATAATGTTTTTGTTCTGGAATGCGATTTTGATATGTGAAATTATTTTGGTCTGTTGAAGATCCTAGTTTAAGGATTTTATTTAGACAGGTCAAAGACAACCTTAATATAAGCTACTTGGCCTCATAATATTAATACAGTCTTTAATATAAACTAATAAAATACCTGTCTGCAGATATTGACTGATAAACCAATGTTATACTAGGTCACTTCTACTCTTTGTGTGTGTGTGTGTGTGTGTGTGTGTGTGTGTGTAGCTTTTCATAAGCTTGGGAATTTCCTCTTTCATAAGTGTGCATTACTGTTTAGCAAAAGACATCTTTTTGTACATCTTTACAGTTCTCCAAAGTTTCTTGTTAAATTCCCTTTTCATCACTACTTTACAAAATCTTCTTTTGATTTGTTTGGTTTTTGTTTGTTTGTCTGTTTTTTTGGACCACATCAGCGTGCTCATGGCTTATTCCTCACTCTGCATTCAGCATTCACTCTTGGTGTGGCTCAGGGGATCATGATGTAAGGTGTCAGGGACCATACCTGAGTGTGGTGTTACCCCGAAACAAACCAAGTGCATTATCCACTGTAATATAGCTTTGGCCCCATCTATTGTACGAACTTTAGGTGCTTAACTTCCTCAAATATGTATATCTTTGTCTTCATAGAGTCTTATCGTGGTAAAATTTCTTATTGTGGCAAAATTTTAGGTTCCTCCTGTTTACTAAAGACTGGAGGCTTCTCCATAAAGTAAGCTCCTGGATCATATTTATGCTTTTTATTTTCAATATGCCAAACACAGTAACAGTCTCATGATGAAGACATTACTGGGCCCGCTTGAGCAAATTGATGAACAACGGGAGGACCGTGACTATGACCATGATTTTCTTTCTGTAGGAATCACAGTTTTGTATTGTCTGTTGCCCAATATCTGAGAACTGACTGTTCTTTCATATATATTGTTCAATTTTCTTTTGTTTCATTCCTAAAAACAATTATTCACTGTTGGGCTAAGAAGATAGAGTAACCAGTAAGGTACTTGTTCTACACGCAGCCTACCTGGGTTTGATCCCTGACATTGCATATGGTTCCCTGAGTATTACCAGGAATAATCCCTTAGCACAAAGCCTGGAGTAAACACTGACCACCTTTGCCTATGGATCCCCAAGCCCACCAGGAATGACCCCTGAGTGCAGAGCCAGGAATAAGCCCTGAGCATTGCTTGGTATAGCCCAAAATCAAAAACAAAAGCAAGAAATTTAATTTGTTAAGTTCTTATTTGCCAAATATTCTCAAATTAAGTTCAAAACCTGTAAAAATGATTACTTATCTGTGAGAAAATTGAGACTCAGAAGTTATACTTCCTCCAAACCAGTATTAACTGTGGAACAGAGCTACATACAAAACTTTCTTTACTAGATATTTATTTTCATTGCCAAATACTGCATTGGTTTAAAATTATCTAAACTTCAATATTTAATTATCATAGCATTTTTTTAAATGTAGGAGTGCTGCTTTTTATTAGCCATTGATTAAGCTGATTGGGCATGAACTCCACATTACTTTTTTTTTTTTGATTGAATCACTGTGAGATACAGTTACAAAGCTTTCATATTCGAGATTCAGCCGTACAGTGATCGAACACCCATCTCTCTACCAGTGCACACTTTAGACCACCAGTGTCCCCAATATATCCCGTCCCCCTCCCCCCATCCCAGTCCTCACCCTGCATCCATGGCAGGCAATTTTCCCAATACTTTCTCTCTACTTTTGGGCATGATGTTTTGCTCAGATTTTCGCACCACCATTCAAGCCTGCCTGCCAGGAGCAGATGCTAGATCATTTATTGTCCATTGCTCATTTTGAACAATAGCACAGTGGGTAGGGCATTTGCCTTGCACGCAGCCGACCCTGGTTCAATTCCTCCGTCCCTCTCGGAGAGCCCAGCAAGCTACCAAGAGTATCCCGCCCACACGGCAGAGCCTGGCAAGCTCCCCATGGCATATTCGATATGCCAAAAACAGTAACAAGTCTCACAATGGAGACGTTATTGGTGGGTGCCCGCTCCAGCAAATCGGTGAACAATGGGAAGACAGTGCTACAGTGCTCATTTTGAATACCTTGGACGCCATGGCCACGTGCTTCTGGAATCCTAGATTGTAAAAGGTTGGGTTCCAGAGATAATTTATGTAGGGCACTAATACATTTTTGGATTCAATAGGGTGTCTCTGAACACTAAGGTGGCTCATATTGTGGGTGTGACAGCCAGGCTGACGAGCAGGCTGGGAGCCAGGGGGGGGACAGCCCTGCACCTCTGCCACCATGCAGCATGGAGATTTAATCCTGGACCCCGAATACCTGGGCCTTGCTTGTGGAAGCTCTTGGTTGCCGGGATTCCATCTGGAGGAGGCGGGGATGCTGCACCTGCTCCATCTGGGGTGTCCCGGTGAAATTGGCTTGGTATGGGGCCCAGAGAGATCTCTGGTTCTGTGGTGTTCTTCCAGGACTCACTGTTGTGTCTCTGGTTTTTGAGGTTTGTTTATGGGTCTCTGAAGCAAGACCAGTAATAGAGTTTACAGGGTGTCACTGGAATTGATTCATGGGGGTGACTGCCAATGCTTCCATATGTATTGGGAAGTGTGGGGAGGTAGCTCACCCCAACTCTGTGAAAGCCTGGACCTTTCAGTCACAAAACCCTCATACCCAAATTTTCAGCAGCCTTTATCTTGGCGAGGTCTGTCCTGAAACGGTGGAGTCAGGCCTGGGGTAAGGCAGCGATTTTGGATTGTGGAAGCAAGCAGCTACTGGGGGCTCTGCTTGGGCAGGCACAGGCCAACCTACCCCCCTCCAATTTACCCCAGTCTGTTTAGCCATGTGTGGGTCCAAGATTAACTGCGGCTTTTGGTCTCTTTCGAGATTTATCTATGGGTTTCTGAAATAAGGCCAATAAATGAGCTTGTATAGCTGAGCCAGAGGTGGTTTGTGGGCATGGTTCCCACATACCTAACTTTTGGCCATTTAATTTCTTGGTCCCAAGTTGTTGGGGTCCGGCCAAAGACACAGTGGCAATTTTGGGGTGTCAGCTTGAAGGCACCATCAGGCTGCTGATATACTCACCCCGCGGGTACAGGTTGACCTGTTGGCAGCATCCTACCCCCAGAGAGCATTTTTTTAATTGAATCACCATGAGATACAGTTACAAAGGTTTCATGTTTGAGTTTCAGTTATACAATAATCGAACACGTATCCCTCCACCAGTGCACATTCTCCACCACCAATGTCCCCAGTACCCCCCCACATTCCACCCCTCCCCCTGCCTCTATGGCAGACAATTTCCCCCATACTCTCTCTCTACTTTTGGGCATTATGGTTTGCAGTACAGATACTGGGAGGCTATCACATTTGGTCCTTTATCTGCGTTCAGCACACATCTCCCATCCGAAACTATATCTCCAACTATCACCTTTGACTTAGTGATTCCTTCTCTGTTCCAGCTGCCTTCTCCCCCGCTTGCGAGGCGGGCTGCAACCATAGAGCAGTATTCCTGGCCCTGTCTTTACTGTCCTTGGGTATCAGTCTCAAATTATGTTATTTTATATTTCATAAATGAGTGCAGTCATTATATGTCTGTCCCTCTCTTTTCACCTAGCATGATATGCTCCATGACCATCCACATATAAGCAAATTTCATGACTTCATCTTTCCTAACAGCTGCATAGTATTTCATTGTGTAGATGTACCAAATTTTCTTTAACCACTTGTGTGTTCTTGGGCACTTGGATTATTTCCAAATTCTGGCTATTGTGAATAGTGCTGCAATGAACATACAGGTGCAGATATCATTTCTACTGTGTTTTTTTGCATCCTCAGGATATATTCCCAGAAGTGTTATTGTGAGGTCATAAATACTGAAAGGCTTGTGAAAAAATGCTCTACATCGCTAATCATCAGAGAGATGTAAATCAAAACAACAATGAGGTATCATCTCACACCACAGAGATTGGCACTCATCAAAAAGAACAAGTGCTAACACAGATGTGTGGAGAAAGGGCCTCTCTTTAATTGTTGATGGGAATGCTGACTTGTCCAGCCATTTTGTTAAACAATATGGGCAGTCCTTCAAAAATAGAGAGCATTTTAATATCAGACAACTCTCAAGACTAACATACTGTATCTCATTGGCCCTTAAAATATTAAAAATGCTAAAACTTCAGTTCTAATCTTTTATTTAAAAAAAAAAAAGCATTTCACATGGCTGGAGCACAGCAGGTAGGGCATTTGCCTTGCACACAGCCAATTGAGGGATGCTATTCCTGCATCCCTCTCGGAGAGCCTGGCAAGCTACCAAGAGTATTCCGTCGCACGGCAAAGTCTGGCAAGCTACCTGTGACGTATTCGATATGCCATAAATAATAACAACAAGTCTCACAATGGAGATGCTACTGGTGCCCCCTCGAGCAAATTCGTGAACAACAGGAGGACAGTGCTACACTGCAGTGCTTCATTTTACATAGTTTACCTCAAAGATTATTATGTGAAGTATAATTCACTCATGCAGTTTTCTACAGTTTTCTGCAGTTTTTTGATCTGTGTTTGTTTTATGACCACACCAAGCAATGCTTAGTGGTTAGTGGTTAGTGGTTAGTGGTTAGGTACCATACGTGGTGTTGGAGATTGAACCAGAGTTGACTACATTTAAGGAAAACGCTTTAAGCCCTCTACCATCATTCCGCCCACTCAAGTTAATCTTAAGCAAAAACAATTTCAATGATGATAACTTGCATTTCATTATTTACTTAGATGTTTAAGCTCTTGCACTGGATTTTTACAGCATGGTAAACACCGACAAATTGTTTCTCTACAGAACTACAATCAAACTATAAATACATGGTTGAACGAACATTAATACACATCACTATTTCTTGATTATATAATAAAACAAAGATTAAATATCTAAATATTAAGTTACATATCTCAAAAGGCATATAAAGTAATAAATATTTGCTTAATTCATTAGCAGAAACCCTTTCTTGTGGGGCGCGGTGGCAAGAGAGGTCAGAAAGAGAAGAGAACAAATCACAGTTCTAGGGCTGGGGAGACAGTACAGTCGGTAAGGCGCTTGCCTTGCATGTAGCTGATCTGTGATCCATTCCTGGTGCTCGTATGGTCCCTTGAAGCCCCAGGAGGGATCCCTGAGCACAGTCAGGAGTAAGCTCTGAGCACTGCTGGATGTGAACTTAAATGAAAAATAAAATCAAACAAATGACATGTCTAACAAAAATAAGTTGGTAGTCAACTTTAGATAAATATAAAGAAAATTATGGGGCTGGAGAGACAGTATTTAGGTACTTGCATTGCATGCTGCTGACCCTAGTTCAATCCCTGGCACTGCCCTTGAGTGTTGTGAGAGGTGGACAAGCCCCCTCCCAACTCAAAAGAAGTATGAAGAGAATTAGTTTCAGAAATTTTATGATTAGCACTGTAGCACTGTCCTCCCATTATTCATTGATTTGCTCGAGCAGGCCCAGTAACATTGTGAGACTTGTTACTGTGTTTGGCATATCGAATACGTCACAGGTCTAGCTTGCCAGGCTTTGCTGTGCGGGCAAGATACTCTCGGTAGCTTGCCAGGCTCTCCAAGAGGGGCGGAGGAATCGAACTCGGGTCGGCTGGGTTGGCCATGTGCAAGGCAACTGCCCTACCCACTGTGCTATCGCTCCAGCCCAATTTTATGATTAAGCTACAGTAAATCATATCTAAATCTTTTCCCCCTAAATTTAGAACTGGAGGGACTGGAGCAGTAGCACAGTGGGTAGGGCGTTTGCCTTGCATGCTGCCGACCCAGGTTCGATTCTCAGCATTCCATCTGGTCCCCCAAGCACCATGAGGAGTAATTCCTGAGTGCAGAGCCAGCAGTAACCCCTGAGCATTGCCGCATGTGACCGAAAAAGAAAAAAAAATTAGAACTGGAGAAGATAATATAGGAGGTAACAGTGCTTCTCCCAGGTTCAGTCTTTAGATCACATAAGGTCCCTACAGCCTCTCCAGGGGTCCTTCTGAACACTATTATTCTGGCTCCTAAGAAGGCTTCTTTGTAGGGGAATATAAAAGACATGTTTTTCTTGGACCGAGAGAGATAGGACAGTGGGGAGGGGAGAGTGCTTGCATTGTACACAACTGGCCCAGGTTTGGTCTCCAGCATCTCATATAGTATCATGGGCCCCCACAGGCGTGATCCTTGCACACAGAGCCAGAAGTAAGACTTGAGTACTGCTGGGTATGGTTAAAAAAAAAGAAAAGAAAAGAAAGATGTGCTCCTGTATGATGTAGATTTCCAAACATAAATGGGATGTTTTCCATAATATCACAAAATGGTATTTATAGAAAGGCAAAGTAATCACTGTAAAACTTATTTTGTTTTTTAAGGCAGCAAACCTGATGTATATTATATGAGTATATTATATGGGAGATGTGAGCATGCAATAACCATATATTTTCTATGTTTCAAATGACTAAAGGACAAAACCATATCAGAGCCAAAGTAGTTATAGTTTATGGGATTCTAAATTTTGTATGTTACTGAAAATACTCAAATATTATGCTGAGTATTTTGACACCTCTTATTTCTGATTTTTTAAAATTTGCATCTACTAGGTGGTGCTTAGGACTGACTCCTGGCTCTAATAGGCTCAGGGATTACTCCTGGGCAGTGCTCTGGAGACCATTTGTTGTGCTAGGGATTGAACCCCGGTCGACCACATAAAAGACAACCTGCTGTACAATATTATCTCTCCAGCAATTTAAAATTTCTTATATGCTGGATAAGATTCTTTGGAATAGGTTTAGAGACCTATTTCAGGACTACATGATTTCAGAAAGGTCTGTTGGTACAACCAATTAAGAAACTTATTTTTCAATTTTGTTTTGGGAAGCACACCAGTAGTGCTCAGGGGCTATTCCTGTGCTCTGTGCTCACAAGTGACCTCTAGTGGTGACTAGGAAACATACATACATATATATATATATATAAAAGCTTGGAGCCATAGCACAGCGGGTAGGACGTTTACCTTGCAAGCGGCCCACACGGCAGACCCGAGTTCGATTCCCCTGCCCCTCTTGGAGAGCCCAGCAAGCTACCAAGAGTATCTCGCCCGCATGGCAAAGTCTGGCAAGCTACCCATGACGTATTCGATATGCCAAACACAGTAACAACAAGTCTCACAATGGAAATGTTACTGGGCCCGCTGGAGCAAATCTATGAATAAAGGGAGGACAGTTCTACAGTGATATATATATATATATATATATATATATATATATATAGCCAGCGTTTTGAACCAGGGTTGGTGGGATGCAGGGTAAATGCTTGCACTATCTCTTCAGCACCAGGAACATTTTGTTTTGTTTTCTTTTGTTTTGTTTGGGGGCCACACCCAGTGGTGCTCAGGGCTTACTCCTGCTCTGTGCCCAGAGATCATTTCTGACAGGTTGGGGCACCATATGGGGTGTTGGGGACTGAACTCAGGCAAATGCCTTATCTACTATACTATGTCATTCTGTCTCCAAGCACGTTTTAAATGCTGACCCATTAGAATATTTTTGCTAAGGGTCCAAATAGATTGATTGTAAGCTAGAAATAGAGATCGCAATTCTGTCAGGCCTATGATTTGATAAAATTGCTTTCCATTACCCCCACAGAAGCTTCATTAGACAGTCATCAGGTTACCATGTTGACCAAGATATGTCACAAATTAGGTCCTATCTCAGGTTCCATTTCTAAGGCAGTGGCACCAGGCACCCCATTTTTATTGAATGCAGCTATTGTTTCTGTGGCCATTAGATTCTTGGAATCAGAACCCCATTTTGGGACAGTACTTCTCCACATTTAAAAGTTGCTAGTGTTAAAAGCTCCACACCACTTTTATCATGAGCTGTTGTTCTTCATCTTCATATTTCAGTCCAATTTTTTTTAAATGTTAAAGTTAACATTTAACTTTAAAAGTTAAATGGGTTTGTGTGTTTTGGGCCAGCCATGCCCAGCTGTGTTCAGGGTAAACTCCTAGTTCTGCACTTAGGGATCACTCCTGGCAGGAATCAGAGGACTATATTTGGTGCCAGAAATGGAACCTGGGACAGTTTGTGCGAGACAAGAGACTTAGCTGCTTTCCTGACTCTCCAGCCCCTCACTGCACCCTTAATGCTAGTACAGCAAGCACTGGAGGTCTCCCACAACCTTCCACACAATGAACAGCAGCGAAACAACCAGACAACCAGGTTTCCTCATAAAACTTATTTTTTTTTTGGTATTAACTAGTGATTAACAATCTGGTTAGACATTGGTACATTATCATCATCAAAAGAACAGTGGAGAATAGATGCCTTCTTTCTTCACAAGTGTGATATCACAGCTTGCTTGACATACATCCTTCATTCCTCTACAGATTTATCCAGCTTCACATTTATTGGATTATGTGTAACAAGAAATCTCACGTTCTTACATGAGACATCCATAGGAGCTGGGTGTTTCCTCTGGGCCGTGTTAATTTAGTTCCAAAATTAACTTACGGGCTGGAGTGATAGTATGGTATGTCGGGCACTTGTTTTGCAGGAAGCTGATCCCCAAGCTCAATCCTGGGAACTGTATGGTCCCCTGAGCCCTGCCAAGTAGTGATCCCTGAGTGCAGAGCCAGGAGAAAGCCCTGAGAACTTCCAGGTGTGGCCTTCCCCCAAAAAAATTAACTTAAAAAACTGAGCCCATTCAATTTCATGTTTTTTTAAACCTGAGACCACAGAGATAGAATGCAGGATAAGGCACTTGCCTTGCATGGAGCTGACCCAAATTAGATTCCTGGCACTGCTTAAGATTCCCTGAGTACTGTCAGGAGTGATACTTGAGCAACACTGGGTTTCTCCTGTTAAAGAACTAGTGGAGAATCTAGGAGAAAACAAATACAACTAAATAATGTTTACAGTTTGGTTGAAAGAGAGGTGTCTGGCCTGATTTAATTCATACACATACACTGCCTAAAACCAGAGTTCAGACTATAGTGGTTTAACTTGGAGCCATAACAAATTCCCCTGTACTAAATCTTGTTAATTAGAAAAGCAGCACTCTGAAAATATGTTTTATTAAGGCTCCTGCCTTCTTTTTCATAAAACTATGAATTTATAAAAATAAGATATTAATAGAACAGATATAAAGCCAAAAAACAGAGTTTTTTCTATCCAGTTGCAGTTGTAGGCCCTATTTCTGATAGAGCTGCTGCTGCTACTCTTTCTAGAAGGATCTTGGGTGTGCTGTAGTAGTATTCAGATATGAAGTTCTTGGGAAAATTATCCACATTTTAATTTTTTTCCTTTTTTGGGGGGTGGGGGGGGGCAGGCACCCTGCAGTGCCCAGGGGCTCTGCTCTCAGGGGTCACACTCCTAGTGGAGCACAGGGACCATGTGGTGCTTGAGACCATGCAGTGCCAGGCCCAGGGACATTGAAAAGCATTTAGAAGCATTTGAAATCAGGCCACTTGCCAAACACTAGTCTAAGACTCATATTGACTCATTTTAACTTTCACTTAAACCTTTCATGTAAGAATTGCGGCTGTTCTCTACTAAGTGCAAAAGGCTAGAAAAGGATTTGACGATTGGGTCAAAAGTCCTACTTAAAGCTGGATACCACTCACTGCTCCACCTGACTGTAACCTCTCAAGTCATTCCCTCCAGGTTCTAATTCTAGCTCTATCACTTATAACAAGTTAATATGAAAGAAAGATATATATATATATATGAAGTATATATATGTGTATACACATGCATGCACACACACACACACACACACACACACACACACATATATATATATATATGGGCTGGAGCGATAGCACAGCGGTAGGGCGTTTGCCTTGCATGGCTGACCTGAGTTCAATTCTTCCGCCCCTCTCGGAGAGCCCGGCAAGCTACTGAGAGTATCTTGCCCACACGGCAGAGCCTGGCAAGCTACCTGTGATGTATTCAATATGCCAAACACAGTAACAACAGTCTCCAATGGAGATGTTACTGGGCCCACTCAGTGACTATATCTGTCACTGTCACTGTCCTCCCGTTGTTCATCGATTTGCTCGAGCGGGCCCAGTAACATTGTGAGACTTGTTACTGTGTTTGGCATATCGAAGACGTCACGGGTAGCTTGCCAGGCTTTGCTATGCAGGCGAAATACTCTCAGTAGCTTGCCGGACTCTCCGAGAGGGGCAGAGGAATTGAACTCGGGTCGATGGTGTCGGCCTGTGCAAGGCAAATGCCCTACTCGCTGTGCTATCGCTCCAGTCATATATATATCTATGCTTTTTAAAAATTCTAGGATGAAGAGAAAATTAGTATACACTCTGATTATTCTAATAGAGCTATTTTTAGAGGTGTCTTCATTCCCTGTGTTTGTATTTCCAAGTAGGGGTCTGAGAGATCTTTGTTCTTTTTTTCAGTTCTGAGGCTTTCTACCAATGCAGGCCAGTGGAAAGAAGCAGCTAGCAAGGTGACCCATGCATTGGTTAATATCAGGTAAGAGCCAGAAGTTATCTTGGTTTATCCTGAGGTTTTTTTTTTTTTTATACCTTTTAAATGGAGTTTGCTCAGCACCACTATAATTTAAAGCCCTGCTGTCTGTAGAAATGGAAGAGATTGTCGTATTTGATCAAGAACATCAGGAGTATGTGAGGCTTTCCTTTAAGTCCGCTGAAATAGCTCACAGTGCTATTCTACGAATTTCCTACCAAGAGATGGGTGCAAACCGTTTTCAGGAGTCTTTGTTGCTGGAATGTGTTCTATTGATAAGATCTCAAAGCTTTTCTCTGAAATTTTGTTCTGTGAGTTCCGTGAATGACTCATGCGGATCTGGAACTTTGACGTTTTGCTTTGCATGGCTATTCTATTTGTGGTAAACAGAGACAAATGGAACTCATGGGGCTAAGTCATTTCTATTTTAAAAGTTTATTATAAAATGGAAGGCATTTATAGAATGCTGTATTTAATGGACAGTAATACTGAGTCAGAAATAGAATTCGTTTAGGGTCTTCAGGAGATACTACTCACCCAGAAAGTGAGCTGTTTTGTAAATGGAGAAAATGTGCTTTCAGTGTTATGAAATCCAAAGCTGACTTTTGTTACATTCCTCACTCCCTTTGTGCCTATCATTTTCCATTTTCTCAACAGTTATTAAATTGTTCTTGCAAACAGTTGAAAAATTAATGTTGAGTAGAAGAGGCAAACCCAGCAGATGGGGAAACTTGATTTAGCTCCAGATGTAAGCCTTGCCAGATAATCCCAGTAATAGTAATACACAGTTACAACTTGGTATAGATTCTAATGCGTGACAGAGCTGAAATTAAGTATTTCTGTGTTTCCCTTTCTCTTTCTTTTTTTCTCTTAATGTGGAATATCCTGTGCTTGCTCTAATATACTACAGTTCTTGGCACATCTGGGAACAAAAAGAAAAGTGTGAAATGTATGTGTTGGGAGGTCTGGGCTGAGGGAGCATGGAGATGAGAGGTGCTAACAAGATAGGCTTGAAGGCTGATCTGCCTTACCTGACTCTAGAGACATTTTGCAGCAAACATAGTTTTATAAATCTTACAAATAAATGCATATCTGTACCTAGCAAATAAGTCAGATAGTATGGAAAGACGTTATGATGAATGTGATTTTCTGTAAAAACAAGGAATTGCATACTGTCTTCTCCCAAATATCCCTTTGTGACCCAAGGGCAGTATGACATATGTGGGCGTTTGGAAGAAGCTCCACATTCTGGGCTAGAGTATCAAGTGCGTTATAGTTATAATTTATGTTTTTCTTATTTATTAATGTATTTACTTAGGCTTTTCACTCAGCTCCTTTTCATCTGGGGCTCTTTCCTCAATCACATTTCTTTATGTCGGCATTGTTTCCTACTTTGTTGTCTTTCCTTATTTGGCTTCTGTCTTTGTTGCTGTCCTTGGGGGTGGGGGATGGGGCACACCCAGCCATACTTAGGGGTTACTCCTACCAGTGCCCAGGGATATGGGATATTAGGAATTGAACCTGGGATGACCATGTGCAAGGCAAGCACCAATCCGCTGTACTCTCTCTCCAGCCCCTGTCTTTGTTCTTTTTGAGAGCCATGAAGCAGCTGATTTAAGCTTTTGGCCTATCCTTTTTCTGAGTGGTCCACAAATGACTGAACTTATCTTTGAATGAATGCCCATAGCATATTTTGTTCATTTTCTTTGCAACTCTGTCAGATCTATACCTTGGTTTTAATTCCTCAAACTGCTTTTGAACTTCCTTCAGAGAATCATTACATGCTTTTCACTGTCATTAATGGATTATGCTCAGCATGTGCCAAAAATATCAAAGACTCAACCATTTTTTTTCTAGAGAGTTCTGGAAAGATGTGCTTGAGTACCACGTTCCACACTAAGTCCAAAGTAAGGAGAAATTTTGGTGACATTTCTAAGTGCAAAAGCTTACTTTTTTCCTTTCTCACGTTTCTCCTACTTAATTAACACTGAGGGCTGGAGCCGTAGCACAGCAGGTGGGGCGTTTGCCTTGTACATGGCTGAACGGGTTCGATTCATCCATCCCTCTCGGAGCTCGGCAAGTTACCAAGAGTATCCCGCCCGCGTGGCAGAACCTGGCAAGCTCCCCATGGTGTATTCGATATACCAAAAACAGTAATAACAAGTCTCACAATGGAGACGTTACTGGTGCCCACCCGAGCAAATCAATGAACAACAGGAGGACAGTGCTACATTGCTACAATTAACACTAAATTTTATACTCCTCTTTCATATACTTTCTTTAGTCATCAAACTACATTAGCTACTTTTAAAAAATGCAGTTTTTACAAAGGATAAAACTGAATTTTATTGATATTGTGTGTTGCATAAAGTTCTACAGTGTGTAGCAAAGCTCAGGATATATTAAAGCTCTCTAATTACCAATTCCAGTGCTTTTTCTTCTTTATCAGGGTTTAAAATATTTTTTCCATTCAACTTTCCTTTTTACCCATGAAATACAACACATGCTAATGAAGAAACACTTCAGATTTTTTTTTCTTTAGATTTTTATTAGTGAAACTCCATGAGGTACAGTTGTAGATTTTCAAATTTTTGTGCTTGGGTTTCAGTTATACAATGATCGAATACCCATCCCTCCACCAGTGCCCATTCTCCACCACCACTGATCCCAGTATCCCTCCCACCCCCACCCCTGTCCCCCCATCCTACCCTGCCTCTGTGGCAGGGCATTCCCTTTTGTTCTCTCTCTCCTTTTGGGTGTTGTGGTTTGCAAAAGAGTCAAGCCTGATTTTCAGGGAGAAATGTTGGATGATTTACTTTCCATTGATCACTTTGCATATAAATGTCCTGGTACCCGCATGCCACAGCCATGCTTGTAGAAGCTCATAGTCACCGGGATTCCATCTGGAGAAGGCGGGACGGCAGCACCTACCCCATCTGGGACCTTCCGGTGATACCAGCTCTGTTTGGGGCCCGGAGCATTCTCTGGGAGCTGTGGGGCCCTCCAGCCGGTTTTCTTCTTTGTTGCTGAGTGCTGTAAGATGGCACTGGGGGGTGAGTTGTGGGTGTGACTTCCCGAATCAGAGGTTGCCTGGGAGCCAGGGCAGCCCCATTGCAATTCAGAAAAAATGTCCTGGTACCCGCATGCCAGAGCCATGCTTGTAGAAGCTCATGGTCACCAGGATTCCATCTGGAGAAGGCGCACTTCAGATTTTTTAATGCGGTTGAGTTTTAACTTAAATTTTGGGCTTATGTGTTCAGATTTCTTTTTTTAACTGTCAGATATTTCAGAAGTAACCCCCTACATTTAAAATTTTTATTTTTTAAAGTTTTTCACAATAATTTATTACATTTAATATTCCAACACCAATACCATCACCATTACACCTTCCCACCACCTTATTTTGAATGTTTCCACCCTGCCCCCCAAAGCGAGCCTGGAGATTTCAGTTAAAAGTTCCACATACCTGGGTTTTTCAGCAGATTCACTTATGGATAAGGCTTGTCTGAGCCTGTGGAAGTTGGCCAGGAGCATGATGGTGATTGAGTTCTGGAGGTTTTCCACTGCCAGGGCTCTATTGGGGCGGATCAGAACCCTCTACACTTTTAAGGTTTAGTGTTTAAGAGGCTAGATTCTATATCATAATTCCGCCTTCTGTAGTGTTGCATCAAAGATCTATCATGAAACAGAAAACTCAGCATGGTATATTGAAAGATACATGGAAATTTGGTTAGATTAACTTGGATTTTGTGTGTTTGTGTTTGGGGAAAAGAGAAGATTGATTTCATTTTTAGCTTTTTTATTTTATTTTACTTTATGTATGGGGTTTTTGGACCATACCTGATGGTGTGCTCAGGGGCTTTTCCTGACTCTGTGACAAGGAGTGATCCCTGGCACTGCTTGAGGGGCCATATGCAGAGTTATGTATTGAATTGGAGCAGCCACATGCAAGACAAGCACCTTGCCTCCTGTTCTTTCTCTCTTGTCCTAGAAAATTAATTTTTAAATATTTGTCTCTTCTGCTTAATGTGTGACCTTGAACAAGTTACTTAGATTTTCTGATCCTCTTTCTATTACTTATAAAAATAAGTCCTTTTGATATCAGCTATTTCATAGGGAAACGGTTTTGTAAATTTGTGTAATATATATCAGTATATTTTGTAAGGGCTGGAGCAATAGCACAGCGGTAGGGTGTTTGCCTTGCATACAGCTGGCCCAAGTGAGCCGGGTTCAATTCCTTTGCCCCTCTCGGAGAGCCCAGCAAGCTACCGAGAGTATCTCGCCTGCACAGCAAAGCCTGGCAATCTACCTGTGACGTATTCAATATGCCAAACACAGTAACAACAAGTCTCACAATGAAGACGTTACTGGGCCCACTTGAGCAAATTGATGAAAAACGGGAGGACAATGACAGTGATATTTTGTAAACTATAAAATGCAAGGCATTTCACTTAGCATCATATAGTCCAGGTTCACCAATGTTGTAACATGTATGATAACTTTCTGTTTAGACGGAATAGTATTTCTTTGTATGTGTATATCCATTTATCCATGTTGAAACCCCAATTGAGTTCCTTCCACCTTTTTTTATAGTTTTGGTTATTTTTACATGGGTATACAAATGCTTCTTCAGTTCTTACTTTATTCATATGTTTTGAAGGGGGAGGACTCCCAATGGTGCTCAGGGCTCACACCTGACTCTGTACTCAGGTATTAGTCAGGCATAGCTTGGGGAACCATAGATGTTCTCAGGATTCAAACCATTGTTCCGGCCATAGCCACATACAAGACAAGTGCTTTAACATCTGTTCTCTCTCTCTCTCTCTCTCTCTCTCTCTCTCTCTCTCTCTCTCTCTCTCTCTCTCTCTCTCTCTCTCTCTCTCTCTCTCTCTCTCTCTCTCTCTCTCTCTGCTCCTACTACTTAATTTCTGGAGGACATTTAACCAGAAATGAAATTGAATCATATGGTAGTTCTGTGTTTAATTTTTTGAGAAAGTGTCATATCTCTATTCAGGGTTAGCATTTTGAGTCTTCTCAAAATGTTTCCTAAATTTGTTTTTACTTGTCCCTTTCATAAAAGTTAAGATATTTGGGGATGAGGGGCAGAGAGATAGTACAGTGGGTAGGGCACTTGCCTTGGCATGCCAAAGACCCGGGTTCGATCCCCTGCATCCTATATGGTCGGCCAGGAGTGATTCCTGAATGTAGAGCCAGAAGTAACCCCTGAGTACCACTGGGTGTGATCCACTGCCACCCTCCCCACAAAAAAGGTGTTGGGTAGTTAGTACAGTGGGAAAGGCCCTTGCCTTACGTGTGGCTAATACCAGTTCAATCCCTGGAACCTCATATGGTCCCCTGAGCACTGCCACAAGTGATCCCTGAGCATGGAACCAGAAGTAAATCTGCAGCACAGCCACAGTGGCCCCAAAAAAACAAAACCAAAAAATCAGATTAGTTGTCAAAATACACAGCATAGTACTCATATATTTTACCTTATTTATTTATTTATTTATTTATTTTTGCTTTTTGCTGTGCAACACCCGGTGATGCACAGGGGTTACTCCTGGCTCTGCACTCAGAAGTTACTCATGGTAGTGCTCAGGGGACCATATGGGATGCTGGGAATCGAACCCGGGTCGGCCACGTGCAAGGCAAACGCCCTACCCGCTGTGCTATCTCTCCAGCCCTTATTTAAATTTTTTAAATTATTTTTTATGGTACTGGAATCACACATACAAGGCAAGAGTGACCTACGTCCACAGCCCCATTATCCTGAAACTTAAAAGTTATTTTATTTTTGGAATGCCTCTGAGATTTGCCCATTGATGGCTTTTATAAGGCCACAGTTATGAACTTTCAGTCAGTCCCTGACTGAGGCAGGTCTCTGGGATAGTCTGGAAGGCACTGCACTATTGGCACCCTAACAGTGTTGCCCCCAGCAGATCAGCAGATGAAAGGCAGCAGAAAGAGTACAGCTGTTGTTTGAGTTCAGATTGTGACAGTGAATGTTAACAGTGCTTTCATATTTGTGGAGGCCTACATTTTTGCTTATGTGTCAGCCTCTTTGCTTTTCACTTATCTTTCATAGCTTAGTCATGCTAGTTCTTTAATTGTCAAAGTTATTTGTTTAAACAATTTGTCTCTCTTTTCCTGTTTGGCTTTTCAGAGAGATTCTTAAACTGCAGTTGCTTAGACACTACTATTTTTATTGGGGCACCTGATGTCACAAACACCAAGGTCATTATGTTTGTCCCTTCCCGTAGGAATATTGTGTCATATGTTGCCATAATAAGACTAAAATATTGAGGCTGGGGGTGTGGTTCAGTGGTACAGTGCATGCCTCACATTCAGGAGACATTGTCAGTAAATAATTACTTGCCTTTAAAAATTCCACTTGGGGGGCCAGAATAATAGTACAGCCAGTAGGGCATTTGCCTTGCATGTGGCCAAACCCATTTCAATCCTCAGCATCCTATGTGGTTCCCCTAGTACCACCAGGAGTGATTCCTGAGTGCAGAGCCCAGGAGTAACCCCTGAGCATTGCTGAGTGTGACCCAAAAAAGCAATCAGTCAATAAATATTCCACTTGAGGGACTGGAGCGAGAGTAGAGCAAGTAACACATTTGCCTATCTGGTCACCCAAGAGCAATCCCTGAGTACAGAGTCAGGAGAAACCCTGAGCACCATTGGATGTCGCCCCTACATAAAAAAATCGAGAAAACAAAAATTCCACTTGGTGTTTTTTCTCCACAGTTTAATGATCTACAAAGGAAAAATACTCTGAGGTGCCATATATAGGCTGGAAGGAAACATTTTTTCGGAAGCTTTGCTGGTACCGACTTCTAACTAAATATTTCCCGCTGCCACTTTATTTATTTACTTTAAGGCAGTGCCAGGGATCTGCCCCTGGGCCTTACATATGCAGAGGCAAATGTTCTACCACCCAGCTATCTCCCTGTCCTATACTGATACTTCCTCCCACTGCTTAGCAAGCCACCCCACTGAGGTCCAATACAGAAGGAAGATGTTTGCTCACTATTAGCCTAATTAGTCAAAAGAGAAAAAGAAAAATGGTAGACTAAAACCTGACCTTCATCTAAGCAAATGGCTTTCAAGGTAAGTAATTTGAAGCCCTTAATGAATCTCTTCAAGTTAACATCTTAATGCTTTTCACTTAATGAGCATTTTATTAGCACCAAGTTCACAATCGTATTCTCTGGTTGCTCACAGAAAGAAATAGTGACTGAAGCACTGCAAATAGGTTTTTCTCCTGATCTGTAATTTTCTTAAGGTGGATGAAGTTTGAACTCTATAATTAATATATTAATCCCCCCCCCCCCCTTTTCTGGATGGCATTCAGCTAAAGTTTAGTTTTCCTTTGAGAGCAACATTTTATGTATTTCTGGTTAGCGATAAGCCTGAGTCTTAGATAAAAATTTAGTGCATTTCATTTGTAAGTCTTACAGTTGTTTCTGTAGTGAGCTTGCCTCAGTGTCCCTGTTTGCTTCATGTGGTTTTTTTTGTTTGTTTGTTTCAGTACTGAGTTAGGTCCCCCATCCTTCCTGCTTACATACCTGTTTCCCTTCACCCTTAACAAAAGGGGGAGGGGTGAAGCATTAAAAATACACTCCACTGGAAAGGATAAGGAACAAGAATAATTCTCAGCTGCCTCTAGATAAGGAGGTTCATTGAGCATAACACTCTTTGGAGCGTGCTATGTATAGAATTCTGAATGTCATGGGGGAAAGCTCTGAGGTGGGAATCAACAATCATATACTCACTGTTGATGGCCAGAGTTAAGAGTTGGGAAGGGGCTGCTGGAGATGTAGGCCAGCGGGTAGGGTGTTTGCCCTGAGTGCCTCCAGGAGCGACCCCTGAGTGCAAAGCCAGGAGTGATCCCTGAGTTCAGAGCCTGAGCACTGCAGGTATGGCTCCAAAACCAAATAAATAAATAAAAATAAAAAAAATGGGAAGGGAATGTGATATCTCAGCCAGGTAAGATACCCCCTTGCCCTTGCGCATATTTGGACTACAGTATTTGTCTCTTAGTCACGGTTCTCTGATGAGTGCAAGAGGAGGAGCAGTTTGACACTAGCCACTTCAGCTGAAGGATACAATTTAGTTTTGTGAAAAGTAAATATGAGCTCAAGTGATTAATGAAAGCAACAGAGGCATTGGGCAAGCAAGGAGTCCATGAGCATAATCTTCTGTCTAGTCCAGTTGTTGCTCTGAAGTGCAGGCAGGCTCAGATTATCCAGTGGATTAGAATTTATCAGTAATGACCTTTCATCTGTTAATCAGACCCTGCTGGACCATTACAGAGAATGAAAAGCATTATGCAGATTAAAACAAAGCACCAAAATGAGGCTGCTGTAATTTAGTTTCCCCAGTGGCTGGGAGCATTACATATTATTCTAATAGTTGTTGTTTGCCAGTCTCTTAAAACTATAACTAGAAAAGAAAAACTAAACACTGAATCCCATGTGGTGAGTCATCTGTTTTGTTTTAGCTTGTTTAATGCTACAAAGTAGATTTTTTTAAAAAAAATCAGGTCATTTATGAACTTCATAAACTGCAGTGCAGTAAAATGGTTTAAGAGAGTGATATATTTTAAATGAAATACAATGATTTTTAGATAGGTCTGTTATTGAGTTTAGGATAGTGTGCTTTAGCACATAAAAAACTTCTTACCTCAACTTGAAATTCCCTTGGGGTTTTGGATACTTAGACAATATCTTTTTTTTTTTTTCTTTTGGGTCACACCCAGCAGTGCACAGGGGTTACTCCTGGCTCCGCATTCAGGAATTATTCCTGGCAGTGCTCAGGGAACCATACGGGATACTGGGAATCAAACCCGGGTCGGCCGCATGCAAGTCAAACGCCCTACCCACTCTGCTATCACTCCAGCCACAGAAAATATCTTTTTGAAAATAGGTATAACAGAAAGTATAGCATTTTCCACCTTTTGTTTTTGTTTTGTTTGGGGCCAAACTTGGTGGTACTCAGGGTTGGTAGTTACTTAGATTGTGTGTCGGGAATCATTTCTGGCTGTGTGCTTAGGGGACCATATGCAGTGCCAGGGAACACTGGGCTTGATCACATGCTGTACTATACATCTCTCTGGCCCTAGCTTAACCTTTTTAAAATCTGCGTATATCCACTGTTGTGCAACGAATACTGCCTTCTCAGAACCTTTTCATCATCCTTCTCAGTTGAACCTTTACTCATTGTACAGTAACTCCTCATTACATTTCCTCTGCCAGCTCACTACTCTAGAAATCTCTTAGAAGAAGAATTAAGCGATATTGGTCTTTTTGTGATGGGGTTATTTTACTTAGCATAATATCCTCAAAGTTCTTGAATATCTTATAGCAGATGTTAGAATTTCCTTTTTAAAAATTGAATACAATTCCACTGTGTGTGCACAGCATCTTTTTGGGGAGGGGCCACACTCAGCAAAGCTCAGGGGTTACTCCTGGCTCTCCACTCAGGAATTACTCCTTGTGGTATTCAGGGGTTATATGGGATGCTGGGGATTGAACCCAGATTGGCTGCATGTGAAGCAGGCGCCCTGCCTACAGTAATGCTTCTCTGACCCCTGCACTTTCTACACTTTTTTTTATGCCATTGATGTTTGGATTCTAGTTTTTTCTCTTGTAGACAATGCTACTGTGTACATAGACACGAATATTTGAGAACCTGATGTTATTGTTTTTAGTATATACTAAGAAGTGTAATTATTAGATCATATAATTCTGTTTTCAATTTATTCTTTTTTTTCTTTTTCTTTTTTTTTCTATTATCAGTCTTTTGAGACATCACCATACCTTTTATCAAAGTAGCTACATCATTTCACATTCCTACCAGTGATGCACAAATGTTTTACTTTATCCATATCCACAGCAGCAATTGTTTTCGTGTATGTGAAGTAATTTCTTATAGTTTTGATAGTGATTTCTTATAGATTGACATTGCCCTAATGATTAGTGGTGGTGTATCTTTTCATGTATTTGTTGCCCATATATCGTCTTTGAAAAAATATGCACGCTCTTTGCTAGTTTTTAAATCATATTTTTAATTGTTGTTTTTAAATTTTGGTGTTCTGGTTTGGTTTTGGTGGTGCTGGGGATATATAGCCCAAAGCCTCATGTATATACACAGAAACAGAGCAAATCCAGTTTGCATATTTTTCCCTTTTGTTGCCTGTACTTTTAGTGCTATATAGAAAAGATTATTAGGGGACTGGAGAAATTGTACAGTGGATGAGGCATTTGCCTTGCATGCAGCAGACCTGGGTTCGATCCCCAACATCCCTTATGGACCCCTGAGCACCACCAGCAATAATTTCTGAGTGCAGAACCAGGAGTAACCCCTGAGCATCACTGGATGTGACCTAAAACGCAAAAAAAGAAAGAAAATATTATTAGGGGTTTAGAGAGATAACATAGCAGGTAGGAAACTTGCCTTGGGGCATGATTTACCTGGGTTTGATCCCCAGCACCTCATAGTCCCCCAAGCCTCACCAGAAGTCATACTTGAGTGGAGAGCAAGGAATAAGCCCTGAGAACCAGACATTGGGATACCCAAAATAAAAAAAAAAAAAGATTATTGCTAGGGATGATGCTAGAGAGATGGCTATATGGGACTAGAGCACATGGTTTGCATGTGGGAGACCAGGAGTCAACCACTAAGCTCCAAAACTGGAATAGTGTCCAAGCACTGCCTAGTGGACCCCCGCCAAAAGTTATTGCGAGTTATGTCATGAAATTTGCTATGTTTCCTCCTAAGCACTGGAAATGTATATCCTTCACATTTTCCCCTGTATTCTTGTGTTTTGGATTTGCTTGTTCCTCTGCATGTTTAAGAGATAGCATACTATGGTGGATGAAAGGATGGACCTTCAGAGTCACCTTATCTCAGTTTGACTCTTAGTCTGTTGTTTGTTAGCAGTGCTGGGATTAAACACAGGGCCTCACACTGTAAGGTAAATACTCTGCCACTGGGCTACCTCCCTAGCCCTCTGCGTTTTGGTTTTATTTTGTTTTTTAGTTATTGTTCTGAAAGTGCAAGTCTGGGGATCTTATCAGCCTGGTTCTGATGATTTACATGGGATTTCATTCTACACTAGCAAATCCCTTCTGTAGCCAAGTCCACTGGCCCCACTTACATGGACTTACAAGAGACCCAGGATACAAGATTATATTATTTAGGACCAGGATGTTACCCACTGGTAGAGCATTTGCTTTGCTTGAATAAAGCCCTGGATGCAATCTGTGGCATAGCCAAAAAAAAAAAAAAAAAAAGAACATATGGACCTGGGAGATGGTTCAAAGAAATGGGTTGCATGTGTTTGAAAGCCCCAAGATTGTCCCCAGACACTACACTGCTTGGTATGATCCTCCAGAATAGTGACTATGGAGACGGGGGTTATAGCTCAAAGGATAGTTGTGTTCTTTGTATGTGGGAGGCCTGGTTCTTTTCTCAACATAGCCTCTGGGCTGGAGCGATAGCACAGCGGGTAGGGCGTCTGCCTTGCACGCAGCCAACATGGCCGACCCGAGTTCGATTCCTCAGCCCCTCTCAGAAAGCCCGGCAAGCTACCGAGAGTATTCGATATGCCAGACACAGTAACAACAGTAACAACAACAAAGCCTCTGAACTAGGAATATCCCCTGAGCACCACTGGGTGTGGACCAAAACAAAGCAAAAAAGTTTTTATTGGGGGGCCAGAGCTATAGTACAACAGGTAGGGCAGTTGCCTTGCATTTGACCAACCCAGGTTTGATTCCCAAGTCCTATCAGGAGTGATCCCTGGCACAAGCCCTGAGCACTAGGTTTAACCAAAATAATAAGTGAAAAGGACCTTAATTATTTTTTTAAAGTGATTGTTGGACTTGAGAGATAGTACAGGGGTTTAGTTGCTTACCTAGTGTGGCTGATAATGGTTCATTCCTGACACTGCAAATGGTTCCCCAAGCACCACCAAGAATGACCCCTGAACCACACAACAAGGAGTAAGCCATGAGCCCAGGTGGATGTTGCCCAATCACCACCCCCCCCCCACAAAAAAGATTATTAAATGTATTTTAGCATAGCTTTTTAAAATTCAGATGTCCTTTATTAGAGTAAGAAAATTCTCTTCTGTTCCTAACTTGTTGCATGTTTTTAATTATGAAAAGGTGTTGGGTCTTTAAAATATTTTTTCACATCTATTAAGACAGTCATGTAGGTTTTTTTCTTATTCTATTGATATGAAATTTGCAGTAATTTATTTTCAGATATGAAAGTAGGGGCCGGAGAGATAGTACAGAGGGTCGGGCATTTGCCTTGTACACGGCTGACCTAGCTTCAGCCCTCAGCACCCTTGAGCAACACCAGAAGTGATCCCTGCGTGCAGTGCTGGACATAAACAGCACAGCCAGGTGTGGCCCAAAAACAAACAAAAATCAGATATGAAAGCAACTTTTGTGTTTATCGGACACATCTCTCTTGCGATGTATTTTTTTTTCTATAAGGTTAATAGGAAAGTAAAAATGCAGGGTCAGAGATTGTTAAAGGGCCAGGGGATTTGCACAGACATGATTTTGATACCTCGTACTACTTGGCTCTGTAAGCACTGCCAGGAGTAGCCCAGACATCTGAGTCCCAGGAACAGCATTTTGCCACACCTGAGCATTGAAACTTGAAGTTGGTATAGCTGGACCCAGTGTTGCTGGGAGTGGTCTCCCTAAGCCCCTGAGCACTGTGTGGGAGCCCTCTCAACCAAATTAACTACATCAACCTTTATTTTTTTAATTTGTGGGTAATGCTCACGCTCACTGTGTATTGGAATGGGGGGTGATTGCTCCTGGCAGTGCTTGGGAAGTCGTGGTGCCAAGGGGTCAAACTGGGTTAGCCATAAATAAGGCAGATGTTTTAATTCCTGTGCTGTCTCTTCAACCCAGAATTAAAAATTTTGAAAAATGCAGCGCCCTGGGTTGCATACACCATGTCCTTATCTTTCAATAACCTCTGAGTGTGGCAGTCACAGACTCGTAGCCAAAAAAAAAAAATTGCATTAAAATTAGCTAATCTGTGGATTGGCAAAAGCACTTATAGGGCAGAGTGCATCTTTTGTGTGCAGAGGCCACTGGTTCCATGCCTGGCACCACAGAGTCCCCTGAACATTACCAGGACAGACCCCTGAGCACCTGGCTGCCAGGTGTAACCTGAACACTACCAGCTGTAATCTGAGCACTGCCAGGTGTTGCAAAAAAAAAATTAGAAAGGTGATAGAACAGAAGGTTAGACATTTGCCTTGCATGCTGCCAACTCTAGCACTGCATATGGACCCCCAAACCCCCAGGGAGTACTCCTGATCACTATCTCAGGAATAGCCCCATCATGTTTGAGCATCGTCATATCTGATCCCAAATCCTCAACTTACCAGAGTTTTTTTTATGACCCCAGTTTGCCATTTTATATAATGGTTTTCCTTTGCATCTTTGTATCATCAGTACATTTGATAAATATGTCCTCTGAATTTTTTTAGATGCTTTGATCTAATCCTGATTCTGCTACTGATTTAGTGGATAATTTGGCAATAACCTCTCATCTTTCTGGGTTTTGACTTGTTACTGTTATGTAAAATGGTCTGAGAGGCTGAAAAAATTTCCTTAAGACTTAACTGCAAAGCTTTTTCGTAAAGAATAAATTTGTGAAGAAAAACTGTGGGTGGGCAGTCATCAGCCAGGGCCAGACTAGAAAAATAAAATCCTTTTATAGAAAAACCAGGGACAGCAAACTTCATACAGTGTTTCAGATCCCCTTCTATCCTCCTACTCGTCCAGAATCCCAGCAGAGGGATTTACCAATTGATATATTAGAAAAAAATTAAATTCTCACAAGCATTATTTTTTAAAATTGAGATGTTGAGAAATTTGAATATATAGGTAAAGGATAGTAAAAAGGCAGTTTGGAGTGAGGGTGGGAAAGATTCAGAGAGAAAGAAAATGCTCTTCATTATTTCTCTTTAATTAGTAGGAAGCTTGGTGGCCTTAATAAAGTCGGGGTCCATCGGAAAAGGAAAGTATGAAACTCACTGCTGCCTGTTCTCCCCTAAACAAGCCTTGCCTTGTGCATTGCATTTCCCCTGGGTTTTTAAAGAAGGTGTGTGATAATCTAAAACTGAAACCGAGTCTGCGTTTTATGCAGGCAATTAATGACATGGTAAGAATTTTTAGCTCCAGTAGATTAATTGTTAAATGAATTGTGTCTGCATTTTACTGTCATTTTACTGTGATATCAGCCTAATTATAAATATAGTGTTACATAGTAGAAGATAATAATAAGCAGAATTATGCACTCAGTGAATCAGACTTCAGGAATTTCTAACACTAAGGAAAGATTTTCTTGTTAAACTGTCTCTTGCTATCCTTTTTATGTAGGTTTTGATTAATTTTACCTCGATTATGCATTTCTCCCTGGAGCCTGGATTTTGTGCATGCTTTAGCAAAGTGTGCTCGTGTTGTAAGAGGCTTAATGAGGTTTCTTTTTGTTCTAATTGTTTTCTATATAATTTCTTTTAAAACCAATAACATGTGAGTGGGATGTCAAACACAGAGTGTGCAAATGCATTTTTTTTACTACCCACTGCATTCAAGACTATTAATTTCTCTCTCATTTGAGACTATTTTCTTATGATGAAAATTCTCAATCTCCAGGACTCTCCAAAGATAGTTGGTTCTCATTGATTTCTCCTTTCCTGCATTCATGGTAGTGCCCCCTCTGAACAGATAGCAGGAGTAGCTTATTCTGGATAAGAGGGTATGGAAGATTTCTCACTAGGCATTTGAGTGCTTCATCTTTCCTATGGTATAATTTATTAGATAGCATTCAGATAGGAATGGATTAAAATCTGTTTCTTGGGGCCACAGGGATAGTACAGGGGTTAAGGCACTTGCCTTAATGTGGCCAACCCCATTTCAATTCCCAGTATCCTATAAGGTACCCTAAGCATTGCTGGAGTGACCTCTGAGCTCTACAGGATATGACCCAAGAACCTTCAAAATAAAACCAAATTTTTTTTTTTAAATCTTAACAAATTTTCTGTTTACTTAAAATATGTTAACTTTTTGCCCTTTCCGTCCGTTTAACTTTTTGGTATATTCTAAAGAATTATTTATGAATGTAAATTTTTTATATTAAAATTTTTTTATATTAAAGATGGATCACAACACAAACATCTGTGAACCACCCACCATAAGAATTTGAATGTAGGGGCTGGAGAGAGAGTAGAGCGGGTGGAGTGCTTGCCTTGCACATGAACATCCTGGCTTTGATCCCCGGCATCTCATATGACCCTCAAGCACTGCCAGGAGTAATTTCTGAGCACAGAGCCAGAAGTAACCCCTGAGCATTGCAGGTGTGGCCCAAAAACTAAAAAAAAGAACCAGGAAAACAAAAAACCAAATTGAGCATAGCTGAAACTTAAGCATGTTTCCATGTCATAGAACCTGCCTCAGAAGGATAGGCTCAGAGTTCAGTCCCTGACACTACCTCATCTCCCATGCCCTCTCTGTGGCCTTGCCATTTGGGATCCCCCATACCACGGTGTGCATTCTCAATACAGGGGTAAGAGGCTAGCCTTGCGTGCCACTGAAGCAGGTACTATCCCTAGCACTGCATATTGATCCCCCCAGGCACTACCGGGAACAGCTCCCAGCACAGGTGGGTGTGGCCCAGTGCTCCCCTTCTCCCAAGAAAGATACTGGGACTCTCAAAAGAGAAATGGGTTGAAGGAACGAACAATGGAAGAGTTGAGATAGCAGTGAGTGGACTAGTCTGAAAAGAGCCAAAAGGTTCAGAGAGGAGTATAAAAGAGTTAAAATCTCAAGGGAAATGCCCTGGGTCAAATACAATATCCATGTTGTCTTTTCTGAAATTGTGAGAAAAGTCAGAGTGGACGTGTGAAAAGCATGATTTACCCTGTGATTTTCCCTGTACAGTTGTAAGTGTTGAGTGTTTCATGGGAAAGAGCTTTGGAGGTTGAGCAGGTCGTTTAAGTGTTGGTACTTTGGTTTCAGCCAGCAGATGTGTGGGATTCTGTCAAGTGCTTTAATACACAGGGGTATGCTAAAAAAAGACCAAAGGGAAATAAGTGTCATTGGGTCCTTGATAAAGAAAGAGCAAGTTTATCTAGTCTTAAAACCTAGCAGACAGGGTAGTAGGAAAGAAACAGGAAGACCGCCTTTTACTTTGTGTGCTAATATTTGTCACTGTAGCTTTGAAAATGAAAAAAGCTAACTAAAAATTTTTAAAAAAAATTTTTTTTTGTCTGTTTTTGGACCACACTGATGATGCTCAGGGGTTATTTCTGGCTCTGCACTCAGAAATTGCTCTGCACTCAGGTACTTGGAGGACTGACTATATGGGATGCTGGGGATTGAACCCAGGTGGGTATATACAAGGCAAATACCCTACCCACTGTACTATCACTCTGGCCTCTGATTTTAAAAAATTTAAAAGCTGTAGTGTGTCACTTGATCTTTAAAACTTGAGACCATTCAGGAGCTGATAAGATAGTACAAGGGGTAAGGTGCTTGCTTTTGCATGCGTCAGTCCCTGGTTTGATCTTCGTCTTCCCTAATGGTCCCTTGAGCCTGCCAGGAGTAATCCCTAAATTCAGAGGTAGGAGAGGGCCCTGAGTACCAAAAGGTATGACCCTCCACCCCCCCCCCCCAACAGAACAAGGCAAAATTGAAACCATTAAAGCAGACCATTGTTTAAAGAAGGAAAGAGAGGAGGAGAGAGAAAGAGAAGGAAGGAAAAAGGAAATTTTCTTTAGGTTTAAGTGCATTAACTCACTCCATTCCTCCCTTTTCACACTTTTGCTTGTTCTGAATATCAAAAGGTGTTTCCCTTTGCTGTCAGCTATTGAAGATCCTCGCTATAAGTTTTGGTACTATCTATAATTATCGCTTTTAATGCTGAGTATTTTCTTTTCTTGAGACATTTAGCAATATATATTTGACTATCTGACCTAGTGGAAAAACTCTTGAGTTTAGGACCTTCAGGCCAGGGGGATGTCTCAGAGGGTTGTCCCAGTTTGATCCAACCCCCCCCCCCCCACCACCACCACCCCAACTGGAGTTGCCCGTGCACCACCCAGTGTGGCCCTAAAGCAAAAAAATATAACTTTTTGCCTCTTGGCATGCCCTCTCCCATAATCCTGAAGCTCTGGGTGTTTGAAAGCTAAATGTTCTTTTTCACCAGAAGTCAGTGTTCTACCAAGGCTGACACTTCGTTTTCTCCCAGACAGTTTGAGTTAGATAACAAATTAGAGTTTGGGATATATTATAGATGATAAATGTGACTTCCTTAAAGGGAAATCCATTTGTTTTGCTTAGTGTTTCTGTGATTAATTACTTGCCAGATTAAATTGCTTCATAAAAATGCATAGTATTTTATTCGATTGCTCTTCATGGTGATTAATTAGGCCATACTGTTGCTTTGTATGTTAATTATGCTGACTTCCCCCCCCTTCTCTAGTTTAATTAATAGTTTATTTAAAAGACTGTTTTTAGGATGGGACACTCCTTTAGGAGGAACAAAGTTTACCATGGCTTTTAGTGTTAGGGAATAACTAACACCTCAGATGTTTTTACTCTGGTCCTTATCACAATTCATGATTTGTAGAAAATATACTTGCTGCTAATTAGTTGGAAACAGTTGTTTGGTTTTTCTGTAGTTACTAAAGGTGATATACTGAAGATTCTTGGCTCAGTTGAAAATTGATTAAGGCTGTAGAGAAGCAATTTGATGCAGCTTGTGCATTAAAACAAGTGGAGGAAATGTAAATTGTAGTGTAGACTGGGGGCCTGGTTTGAGTGTTATTTCTCAGGATGCTGCAGGGTGCTGATGAGGAAACCTGGCATATTTAGCATTGTTATTAATGATCCTTGGTTGAGAGTAAACAAAGTGTTAATGGAGTTTCTGATATGGTTTTGGCGATGTTTTTTATACTCAGGAGGGCAGAGAAGTGATACGTAGATGGACCAGGATGAGAAGCATCAAAGAAATAGCATTATAGTTAGTCTTTTGGGAGAATGTATCTGCTGTATAGAAATAGCCAGGGATGTGGCTCAGCAAGAGAGCACATGCCCGTGCCTTGCTTATGGAAGACCTTGGCTTCAGTCCCTGGTACCAGGAAGTAAGAAGGAATGGAGGGAGAGAGAGAATATTTATAAATACATTGGGCTGGAGCAATAGCACAGCCGTAGGGCATTTGCCTTGCACACGGCCGACTTGGCCAACCCAGGTTCAATTATTCCACCCCTCTTGGAGAGCCCAGCAAGCTACTGAGAGTATCTTGCCCGCAGGGCAAAGCCTGGCAAGCTACCCATGACATATTTGATATGCCAAACACAGTAACAACAAGTCTCACAATGGAGACGTTACTGGGCCAGCTCAAGCAAATTGATGAACAATGGGAGGACAGTGACAGTGACAACTAAATTCAAAATGCATTTTATATATATATATGTGTATATATATATATATATATATATAGACCAAGAATTGCTCATGGGGCCCCCAGACCACCTGAGGATTTCCTCTCCCAAATGAAAAGCAGTCCACTCCTATATGTTTACTCAATAAAATGAAAACTTGGATTGAACAAATGTTTACAGAATATTTATACATACTCTTAAAACTGGGAACAGGGCTGGAGGGCAGGTCAGTGGGCTAAGTGATCACATGACCCCCTGATCTCTGAGTTGGGAATAGCTCTCCGCACTGCTGAATATGGCCAAAACAAATTTTAAAAATACCCTGAGAACAACCCAAATAATCCTCAACTGAGGAAGTAAGCCAACCATGGTGCATCCATATAATGAAATATTACGCAGTAAAAAGCATTGAACTGTTGATAAATGTAACATCATGGATAAATTTAATTGGATTATGCAGTTTGAATAAAGCTAGACTAAAAAGGCTACGTGGTGTGGGGCCAGAGAGATAGTAGGTAAGGCTCTTGCCTTGCATGAAGTCAACCACATTTTGATCCCTGTTGCCACATATAGTCCCCCAAGCACTGCTAAGGGTGATCCCTGAGTGCAGATCCAGGAATAAGTCCTGAGCACCATAGATTATGTGTGGGCCACCCCCTTACTGCCAATTAAAAAAACAAAAAAACGAGGGGGAAAAAAAAAGCTACGTTGTGCCTGATTCTTTTTTTTAAAATTATTTAGGAATACTGCTATTTGTTCAGCCATTGATTAAGCTGATTTAATTGGGCATGAACTCCACATTACTTTTTTTTTTAATTGAATCACCGTGACATAGAGTTACAAAGCTTTCATGTTTGAGATTCAGCCATACAATGATGGAACATCCATACCTCCACTAGTGCACATTTTCCACCACAATGTCTCAAGTATCACCTCCCCACCCACACACAATACACATCACAGTTCTCAACCTGCCTCTATGGCAGACAATTTCCCCAGTACTCTCTCTAATTTTGGGCATTAGTTTTACTCGAATTTTCCCATCACCATTCAAGCCTAACCTGCCCAGGGCGATGCTAGGTAATATATTTTCCATAGCTCATTTTGAATATCATGAGAGCTCGTGTGGCCGCGATTGTAAATGTAAATTTCTAGATTGTAAATGGTTGGATTCCAGATACATCTCCGCCTGGCACTAATTTTGGGATTCCAGGGCTGTTGGTGCGCTAAGACGGCAAATTGTGGGCATGACAGCCAGTCTTCTAGATGAGTGGTGGCCCGGGGAGGGACAGCCTGGGTCCTCTGCTGCCATGCAGCCTGGAGACTTAGTTCTGGAACCCGCATACCTGAGCCTTGCTTGTGGAAGCTCCTGGTCACCGGGATTCCATCTGGAATAGGCAGGGAGACTGCACCTGCTCCATCTGAGGTGCCCCCGTGATATTAGCTCGGTATGGGGCCCAGAGAGATCTCCAGTGCTGTGGTATCTCCCAGGATTTGCCTCTGTGTCTCTGGGCCAAGGCTGTTGGTGCGCTAAGATCCACATTACAAAATTTTCAGCAGATTATATCTTGGTGAGGTCCATCCTGAGATGGTGGAGTCAGGCTTGGGGTATGGAGGCAATTTCAGATTGTGGAAGCAAGTGGCTGCCAGGGACTCTGCTTGGGCAGGCACAGGCCAACCCGCCCCTCCAATTTACTCTGGTCTGTTCAGCCATATGGGTCCGAGCTTAACTGCGGCTTTTAATCTCTTTTGAGATTTATTTTGGGGTCTCTGAGGCAAGGCCAATAGTAGAGCTTATAGGGTGGCACTGGAATTGGTTCGTGGGGGTGACTGCCAGTGCTTCCATATACATTGGGAAGTGGGGGAAGTAGCCCATCCCAACTCTGAGTGAGCTTGTATAGGTGAGCTGGAGGTGGTTTGTGGGTGTGACTCCCATATACCTAACTTTTGTCTGTTTAATTTCTTGGTTAAAAACTTGTTCCCAAGTTGTTGGGGTCTTGCCAAAGACACAGCAGCAATTTTGAGGAATTAGGAAGCCTGAAGGCAACATCAGGCTGATGCACTCACCCCGCAGGTACAGGTTGACCTGTTGGCGGCACCATACCCCCGTGCATGATTCTTATAAGTATGACATTGGCAAAATCATAGGGCCAGAATTGAGATCATCCAGAAGCTGATCTCTATTTGGACTGAAATAAAAAGCTTGGTCACACTATGCTGTTTTGCACAGTGTCTGGGATCCAGGAGTAAGTGAACTCCAAATGCTAAGCCTTTCCTGAGATACTGTGACTTTCCTGCCTCTCTCCAGTAGTCTGAGCCCTGTGTATAGTGCTTCTCATGCCCACCTTGAAGCAACTGCTTGAATGCCAAACCATCTCTGGTCAATATCTCTAAACAAGAAAGTTATATCGTGGTAATATTAATGTATTGCTTGCGGCAATAATATTCAGTATTGATCTGTGATGGCAACTTAGTGTGCTAGCTGCAGACTACCCTGAGCAGACATGTGGGCATCATTCTGACCCAGACTAGTACATTTAGTAAGATGCTGGTTTCTCTAGTGTTTTGGCAAGCAAATGTTTGTGGGACTTTCAGTGTTTTCATCTGAATGATTTTCAGCACTGGACTTGAAGAGGCTGCTGTGGCCCCCAACGAAGACCCCATCTGTTAAAACCTCATATTGACTTGTATCCCTCTTTGTAAAAATCTGTCCCTTTTTCTTCTAGTATGATAAATAATGCAGATATACTAGATGGAGCCTACCATTGGAACAGAACTTCTAATCATTTTGCTTGGGGTTAAACTAAATTTAATCAGAAATGGGATTTTCTCAGTCACATAAATCAAATGGTTTAGTATTTTCTTGTTCTGATTTAGCATATTCTCCAATACTTGGAGGGTCTAGCAAGCAATTATTAAAAAGTTATAATTGGGGGGTAAGGTGCCACCCCGCAGATAATCCTTTACCTGCGGGGCAAGTACATCAGTAGCCTAATGGTGCCTTCAGTCTTCCTGATACCCTAAAATTGCTACTGTGCCTCTGGCCAGACCCCAACAACTTTGGACCAAGTTTCCCGAGAAATTAAACAGCCAAAAGTTAGGTGTGAGGGAGTCACCCCTACAAACCACCTCTGGCTCAGCTATACAAGCTCATTTATCGGCCTTGCTTTAGAGACCCAGAAATAAATCTCAGAAGAGATCATAAGCAGGGGCTAGAGTGATAGCACAGCGAGTAAGGAGTTTGCCTTGAATGCGGCCAACCCAGGTTCGAATCCCAGCATCCCATATGGTCCCCTGAGCACCGCCAGGAGTAATTCCTGAGTGCAGAGCCAGGAGTAACCCCTGAGCATTGCCGGGTGTGACCCAAAAAGGGAAAAAAAAAGAGATCATAAGCAGGCCACTTAAGTGCATTAATGGTTATGATTCAGAGACTCACAGGTGAATCTCGGAAGAGAGCAGCATGCCACAGCTATTTATCTGGACCCCCAATATTTAAAACTTTTAGAATTCTAGGAGTGCACAGCCACTTTTGTTACCTCATGATACCTCATACTATTCATGACAAACAATACAAAATAAATAGTGTAGCATCTGCCTAAGGGGCAGGCTGGGTCGGTTGTGGGATGATTCAAAGTAATGATGATGGGAAGGTGTAATGGGGTGGGATTGGTGTTGAAATATTGAATGTAAACAAGTATGAACAACTTTAAGGAAAAAAATTAATTTTAAAAATTAAAAAAAAGCTGTAATTGTCCTTGTGTTTAAAAAAAGGGCATATTTTTGAAGAGAAAAAAATCTAAGATGGCATTTAAAGTATTTGAGTAGATAAAAAAACAACAGTGAAACACTTAGATAAAGGCTTATGTCAGCAGTATATCACATCTTAATCCTGTTTCTTTATGGTCATTCAGCCCAAAAGGGATTTAAGGTGCAATTTGCTGACTATACATAGTAGACACAGAGCACTTTCCCTGGCTGGGATTTGTAGGTCAATCTTGGCTAACTCTTAATTAGCGATTATGTATTTGTATGTATATGTATGTGTACCCAACCAGGTGCCCTCAGCACTTGAACTGGTACTGTCTGTCCTAATGGTACAGCAAGACTTTATAGTGTCAGTTGTCATTGTGGTTAAGACTTTGGAAGGACATCTGAAGGCCAGGGTGCAGTCATGCTGTACCCAAGATAGAATGTGACCAGGACAGCTGTGCTCCCACTATAGCTTTCTAAAAATCTCTAGGAGTTGACAGACTACTGCTTACCATCCATTATTTGCTTCTGGAAAGTTTCTGCTATGTTTCCTCCTTTCTGTACAGTTGTGGAGGTCACTCTAAGAAGGAAGAGGTCATTTTTAGCACTAAATCTAGCAGGTCTATTGAGGGCTCAAATTCATATACTATGTAGTCTTCAAGTTCTGCTGTGTGTGACCCCCCCAAAACAACAACTACCACCCAAAAAGAAGTATTTGGATAGGAAAGAAAGATGTAAACTCTCTTTACTTGCATACCACATGGTTGTCAAGACAAAAATCAGGTGGAATGGAGGGTGTGTAACTCGGTAGTAGAGAACTTACCTCGTTTGTCTGATGCCCTGGGTTCAATCCTAATCACCACCAATAATAGTAATAAAAACAAAAGGGGGCAGTTGGGCTCCACAAAGAGTTGCTAGAATAAGTGAGTTTATGAGACAAGACTGTTTTCCATTGGTGATAAATTCCAGAAGAAACAGAAGAGGCCAATAAGAAGGAAAACATTTGCAATAAAGCTTAAATAAGATAGTTCAGGGGCCAGAGAGATTGTACAGTGGGCAGGATTGTACTTGCCTTGCAGGCAGCTGACCACAATTTGATCTTACAGAGTCCCCTGAGTGCACCAGGAGTGATCTCTGAGCAGAGCCAGGAGTAAGTCCTGAGCACAGCTAGATGAGGCCCAAAAAAAAAAAAAGAAGCAAAAACGTAATTCAGTAATTCAATATAAATATGTTGCGAGCCAGATGTAACTGTTATTTATAATAGGTGAAATTGATTTTTAAACTTCTTTATTTGTGGGGACTACACAGGTGGTTTTTGGAGGGGTACATACGCTGCCAGGGATCAAACCTAAGTACAAAGCATGCATGGTACTGCTTGAACCATAATCAATGGCCCTGAAATAAATTTTAATATGTATTTAACCCAGTATACCAAAAACAGTATTCCAACAAGTAATCAATATTAAAAATTTAACAAGGTATCATATATTCTTTAATATGATCTTCTCTCCATTCCTTTTGTTGCTTTGTTTGTTTGGATGGGGGATCAGACAATCCTGGCTGTGAAACACCAGTTTTTGAGTTTGGTGCTTGTGGGAGAGTTGAACTTTGTTTTGCAATCCTGGTTATGGTGCTTGCTGGAAGTCTCTTTGGTGCTTATGCACACTCACCAAGGAATACCTTTAAGTCTTTGAAGTTAGAGGGGTATTTTACAGTTGGAGCACATCTTGATTCACAAGATAAGTTTTAATTAGAAATATTTTATCTATGGGATCGAAATGATAGTACGGCTGTTAAGGTGTTTGACTTGTACACAGCTGACCTGGGTTAGATCCCCAGTACCCTATATGCTCTTCTGAGCATGATGCCTGAGGCAGAGTCAGGAGTAATCCCTGAGTACCACTTGGTGTGGCCAAAAAACAAAAATGAATAAACAAAAAATATTTTATCTATATTTGTATTTCATAAAATATCAGCTGAAAAGATAAGTCAAGGGGCTGTAATGATAGTACAGTGGGTAGGGCACCTGCCTTGCACACAGCTCAGCTGATTCAGTCCCTAGAACCATATATGGTCCTCTGCCCCGGCAGGAGTGAGCCCTGCATGAAGCCAGGTGTGTCCTCATCCCCCAATCCTCCCCCCCCAAAAAAGAGAGAAAAGATAGTTGAAGGACCAGCAGGCTAGTATATGGGAAAGCACTTGCCTTTCATGTGGCCAATCCCAGTTTGATCCCTGGTTAATGGTCCCCCGAGCATCCCTGGGTACATTTCCAGAAGCTTTGTGAGCGCTGCTGGGTGGTCCTGGAACTGGACTTGAATTTATCCCCTGGACCAGATGGCTGGGGATCCCTAGGAAGGGGGTGGGAGGGCAAAAATTAGGAGGGGACGGAGGGGCAGTTTGCATTATAATTTTCTAATAACTTAATAGATGCCTTAATATTTTTCCTGGTGCCAGAGTGATAGTATAGTGGGTAGGGTATTTTACGCCTTGCTTGCGTCCAACCCAGGTTTAATCCCCAGCATCCCATATGGTCCCCCCAAGCACCACCAGGAGTGGTAATTCCTGAGTGCAGAGCCAGAAATCAACTCTGAGCATCATCGGGTGTGGTCTCAAAACAAAACTAAACTAAACTTTTATTTCCTCTAATATTTGTATTCACTTTGATAAAACTGGCTCATGTTTTTTCAGAGTTTCTCTGACTTCAAAATTATATTTGTCCAGGTTAAAGAATTTTTACTCTTCCACATTTTGGCACCAAATTCAAAGAGGTATGGTATAAATAGTAAATGAGGCTCTAAATTTGTCACTATCAACAAAGCAGTTTTCAGATTCAGATGTTAGGTTTTCAGCCAGATGACATTCACCAAAAAATAAATTCTCATGTCATTTTTGGATCTGGAGAAATAGTGCAGGAGCTTAGAGTAGCATTTCTCAACTGGGAGCTTATGGCTCCTGGGGGGCTCCAGGATGATCCAAAGGGACCACAGGTAAAAATCATATAAATGGGGTCCATAGCAAAGACTAAGGCATCACCTGATAAGACTTGGGAGGTTGCGGGTAAGCACAGGAAGGAAATAAGACCCTAAGTGGGGCATTGTCAGAAATGCTGGCTTTGAGCTTCTCTTCACAAGCCCGTGTCATGGGTTCAAGTTCCTAATATTCCACATGTACCAGGTATGATCTTGATAGCTGTGATCTTTTTTTTCTTTTTCTTCTTTTTTTTCTTTTTGGGTCACACCCAGTGATGCACATAGGTTACTCCTGGCTCTGCACTAAGGCAGTGCTGGGGGACCATATGGGATGCTGCAAATCGAACCTGGATTGGCTGCATGCAAGGCAAACGCCCTACCCACTGTGCCATCGCTCCAGCCCCAGTAGCTCTGATCTTTAATCTTGGCAGCTCTGCTGTCTATAAGTCCCAGCGATTTCCCACAGACAGGTTTGTGTAAACACAAAATGGGTGTGACCCCTGCTGAGCACAACTAGAGAGGGGTGCCAGCACCAGGACCAGGAAAGTGTGGCCTCTGGCAAATCCAGGTTACTCCTGGCTCTGCATTTAGGAATTACTCCTGGTGATACTTGGGGTCCATATGGGATGCCAGGGATCAAAATCTGGCTTAACTACGAGCCTGCCCCCTTATACTATCTCTCTAGTCCTGGCCTCTCCCCTCTCCTTCCCTTCCCTCCCCTCCCCTCTCTCATTTTTTGGGTCACACCTGGCGATACTAAGCAGTTACTTCCGGCTCTGCATTCATGAATTACTTCTGATGCTTCTGGGGGGCGCATATGGGGTGTCAGAAATCAAACCTGGGTTAGGTGGTTCTGAAAGGCAAGAATCTTTTATGCTGTATTTTTCCATCCCCTGATATCATTTTTTTAACTGAATAATATTTGTATATATACAAATCCTATTTTCTGCATCCATACATGAACATGTCTTGACTATTATGATGCAATGAACATAGGGATGCATTTGTCTTTTTTTTCTGAGTATTTTCAATTACATATTTAGAATTGGGATTGCTAGATTATAGCTCTACTTTTTTTAAAGAACTTTTTTATTGATTCACTGTGGGATAGAGCACTACAAAGCTGTTCATGATTGGATTTCAGTCACACAGTATTCAAACTCCCATCCCTGCACCAGTGTACATTTCCCAGCACCAGTGTCCCCAGGTTCCCTCCCATCACCCCCTACCCCTGCCTGCCTCTATAGTAGGCTCTCTCTCTCTCTCTCTCTCTCTCTCTCTCTCTCTCTCTCTCTCTCTCTCCCCCTCCCCCCTCCCTCCTTGCTCTCCCTCTTCCTCTCCTTCCCACCTCCCTCCTTCCTCCTCCCCCTCCCTCCTGTTGAGTATTGTGCGTTTTTGGTTTTTCTTTTCTTTTTGGGTTACACCCAAAAAGATGCACAGGGGTTACTCCTGGCTCATGCACTCAGATATTACTCCTGGTGGTGCTCAGGGGACTATACGGGATGCTGGGAATCAAACCTGGGTCGGCCGCATGCAAGGCAAACACCCTACCCACTGTGCTATTGCTCCAGCCCCGGGCATTGTGGTTTGGTAGCTCTACTTTTAAAGTTTTGACCTACCTACTGTCTTCCATAATGACTAAGTTATACCTCTACCAGCAGTGCACCAGATTTTCCTTTTCTCTTCAACACTTGTTATTCCTTGTGTGTTTGATTTTAGCCATTCTAACGTATGAGGTGAAATCTCATTGTAGTTTTAATTTGCATTTCCCTAATGATAGTGATTTGAGCATCTATTTGGAAGAATGTCTAATTTGGAAAAAATGTCTATTTATATCTGTCTTTTTAAATTGTTTACATTTTTTGGCTTTTGAGTTGTTTGCGTTCCTTATATATTTTGAATATTAACCCCTTTGTATATGTCTTGCAAATATCTTCCTTATTTAGGAGGCTGCCTTTTCCTTTTGTAGATGGTTTCCTTTGTTATGCAGAATCTTTTTAAGCTTGCTATAATCTCACTTATTTCTTATTTGATACCTTTGCTTTTGGAATAAAATTAAAATATTATTGCCTGGTTGGAACTAATCAAAAGTGTGTGTGTGAGACTGAGGGTAGGTAAGATAGAGAAGAGATCAGTATGACAATAATAGCTGAGAATGATCATGCTGGGTCAAGATCTGAGGGTTAAAAGTAGGTGCAGGGATATTCTTGATAACCTTTCAGTTCAATATTTCAAACCACAATGCCCAGAAGGAGGAAGGGAGGGAGGGAGGAGGGGAGGGGAGAGGGAGGGAGAGGCCTGCCATAGACAGGAAGGGGGTTGGGGGGGTGGGAGGTGATGGGAGGGAACCTAGGGACATTGGCGCTGGGAAATGTACACTGATGGAGGGATGGGTGTTGGAATACTGTATGACTGAAATCCAATCATGAACAGCTTTGTAGTGCTCTATCTCACAGTGATTCAATTAAAAAGTTTTAAAAATAAAATATTATTGCTAAGATGAATATTAAGGAGAAATCCTGTAGTTTTTTTCCTAGGAATTTTATACTTTCCAATTCATTGTGAGTTAATTTTTCAGTATTGTGTAACATAATACCAGTATGTGGTTGACTTAGTTTCTCCATACTATTTATTACATAAATTGACCTTTTCCATTGCCTAATTTTGAGACCCTCGTTTTAAATAACTGATCATTCATGTAGGGGTTTATTTCTGGGTCCTCTGTACTGTTGATTTGATCTGTGTATGTTTCTTTGCCATTACCATCCATTTTGATTATAATAGCTTTAAAATCAGAGAGTGTGATGCTTCCAGCTTTGTTTTTTCTCAAGGTTGCTTTAGCTATTTCGGGTCTTTTGTAGTTCCATAGACGTTTTAAGGTTGTTCAGTTGTGATGAAAAAATGTAAAGTTTTGATAGGAATCGTATTTTTAGATTGCTTTGGGTAGTATGAACATTTTAACAACATTCATTGAATCCATGAGCAAGGAATATTTCACCATGAATTTATGCCTTCACTTTCTTTCACTAATATTTTACAGCTTTCAGTACACAAATCTTTCACCTCCTTCTTAAAACTTATTTCTAGTTTTTTTTTTAATGAAAATTCAAACGAGACTTAATTCTTCTTTCTCATATTTATCAGTAGCACTGTAGCACTGTCCTCCCGTTGTTCATCAATTTGCTTGAGTGGGCCCAGTAACGTCTCCATCATGAGACTTGTTACTCTGTTTGGCATATCGAATACGTCACAGGTAGCTTGCCATATCGGCATATCGAATACTTCACAGGCTTTGCCGTGCGGGTGTAATACTCTCAGTAGCTTGCTGGGCTCTCTGAGAGGGGTGAAGGAATCGAACTCAGGTTGGCCTGGTCGGCCACATACAAGGCAAACGCCCTACCCGCTGTGCTTTCGATCCAGCCCGTGTTTATTATTATTTAAAAATATATTACTGACATACTAGGAATATATTTTTCTCAGTTGACTTTGATGCTGCAACTTTTATTATTTCTGTGTGTGTGGTATTAAAAAAGGTTTTCTGTATATGATATCATGCCACCTGAAAATAGTGAGTTTTACTTTTTTAAAATTTGGCTGCCTTTGTTTCTTTTGTCTTGCCTCATTGCCTCAGATGGGACTTCTAATGCTGTTTTGAATAAAATTGATGAGTGTGAGATCCTTTTCTTGTTTTTTTTTTCCTCTTAATTGTTTGAGCCTGGTTTCTGGTTCTTTGTTTCTCCCTATGTAAACAAGCCTCACTATCTTTACTACCAATATAATCTTGCCTCTGAAATGTTATGCCCCACATGGATGTCTCACAAATACCTCTGAGTGCCTTGAACCATACAGCTTAACGTTTCCCTATACATTCAGGTGCCTAAGGCTTACTTTGGTGTCTTCTGTCTCTCTTCCCGCTTGGTCCATTCTTTTCCTTCAGCTCTTAATATTTCTTTTTTTTTTTCTTTTTGGGTCACACCCAGCATTGCACAGAGGTTACTCCTGGCTCATGCACTCAGGAATTACTCCTGGCGGTGCTCAGGGGACCATATGGGATGCTGGGAATCGAACCCGGGTCTTCCACGTGCAAGGCAAATGCCCTACCCGCTGTGCTATCACTCCAGCCCCACTCTTAATATTTCTAAAGGTTATTCTGTTTCTTCAGTTCTTCAACCACCATTTCTACTCAAGTCTTCTTCTCTCACATGAAAGCTTCTGATTGTCTACACCTTCAGTCTTTCTCTGATGGTAGTAACCATGGTTAATGCAGTCATTCCAGGGGCCAGAGCGATAGTACAGTGGGTAGAGCATTTGCATTGCACATGGCCAACCTGGGTTTGACCCCCAGCATACCATATGGTCCCTTGAGCACCACCAGGAGTAGTTCCTGAGTGCAGGGCCAGGAGTAACACTGTGCATTGCTAGGTGTGACCCATAAAGCAAAAAAAAAGTCCACTTTCCACTTGGATTTCAGAAATACAGGACTCAGTACTGATGGTAGGAAGGTGTGTTGGTGCCAGTACTTTGCTAGCAGCTTGGCGAGAACCAATAAAGACAGAGTTACCCAAACCTTATGTCCCAGTCATTTGATTCCTAGATTTATTTCCTTGAGAAATTTCCCCAAATGACCACTAGGATAAATAATAATATTTATTGTATGGGGCGGAGCAATAGTAAAGTGGGTAGGGCGTTTGCCTTATATGCAGCCAATCTGGGTTTGATCCCAGCATCCCCCAAGCTTTCTGGGACTAACCCTGAATATTGCCAGCTGTGACATAAAAACCTTTGGAAAAAAAATTATTGTAGCATAGCATTATGTTTTAATACCAGCCCCTTCATACCCCCACCAGAAAGAAAACTTGGTTATCAGTAACAGAATGGATTGTGATTTATTTATACAATGGAATGTTTTATAACTGTCAAAATGGATTAGAGCTATATAAATCAGTATAAGTCTCAGATATATTGAATACAAAACTAAGTTGCAGATGTGAGATACTATGCACATAAAATTTTAAAAAGTTAAAAAATAAAGCAACAAACAGCATCCGGCCCAGACAAGGTCAGACCTGAACACCTGAAGAACCTGCCGTCAGTAGTCATCAATACACTGGCTCGGCTCTTCACTCGCTACCTGTCTGAATGCAAGGTTCCGTCCCAATGGAAAACCAGCAGGACCGTACTACTGTTCAAGAAGGGAGACATCCATGACATTGGCAACTATCGCCCGATCTGCCTATTGTCTGTCATCTACAAGTTGTTCACTCGAGTCATCCTAAATAGGATTGGCAGAACACTAGATGAAGGACAACCATGCGAGCAAGCAGGGTTCCGCAAAGGATTCAGCACCATCGACCATATCCACATAATAACCAAGCTCATTGAGGTTTCTCGGGAGTTCAAGATGCCGCTCTGTTTAACGTTCATTGATTTAAAGAAGGCCTTTGATTCTGTTGAGACGGAAGCGGTCATTGAAGCCCTAGCCAATCAGGGCATTCAAGCCCAATATATCAGGATCCTCCGTGAGCTGTATTGCGGATTCACTACCAGGATCTCACCATTCTACAAAGAAGTGATCGTTGATGTCAAGAGAGGGGTGCGGCAGGGTGATACCATTTCACCAAAACTCTTCAGTGCCACCCTCGAGAACATCATGCAACGACTGGAATGGGAAGGAATGGGAGTGAAGATAGATGGTCGGCAACTACACCATCTCCACTTTGCTGATGACATTGTTTTAATAACACCAAACATCAGCCAAGCGGCACAAATGCTGGCCGACTTTGACCGTGAGTGTGGAAAGGTAAGACTACAGCTGAATCTTACAAAGACAATGTTTATGAGAAACAGCCTTGTTCCTGACGCCCCATTCGCTCTCAATGGAACGACCATCTCCGAATGCAACAGCTATGTGTACCTAGGTCGAGAGGTCAACATGACAAATGACCTGGCACCCGAGCTGCGCAGGAGGAAGAGAGCGGCTTGGAACGCCTTCAAGAACATCGAAGAAATAGCTAAGAGGACGAAGAACCTCCGGCTCCGGGCACATCTCTTTGATTCCACTGTTCTTCCTGCATTAACATATGCCTCAGAGACCTGGGCCCTATGCAAACAAGATGAGAACGCTATTCAGGTCTCCCAAAGAAGAATAGAAAGAGCTATGCTTGGAATATCACGTTTCACTCAAATGAGAGAAAGAATCCGGAGTTCTGACATCCGTCGACGATCAAGAATCAGGGACGCTGTCTCATATGCCAAGGTGTCGAAAATCAGATGGGCTGGTCACGTAATGAGATTTAAAGACGACCGCTGGACTAGAGCTGTTACCGACTGGATTTCACGGGATGTCAAAAGACCGCGTGGCCGCCCACCTTCCAGATGGTCAGACTTCTTCGTCAAGATCATGAATGATCGGTTTGAGGCCCTCCATGTTCCCGGAGCGAACAGATGCCATTGGGCTACATTAGCACGCGACAGGGACAAATGGAGACATTACTGGCGCCCGCTCGAGCAAATCGACGACTAACGGGAAGTTAAGTGATTAAGTGATAAAAAGTAAAGCATATGCTTTACTTACAGATACATTCCTTTTTACTAAACTATTAAAGCTCTGGGCTGGAGCAATAGCACAGCGGGTAGAGCGTTTGTCTTGCACGCAGCCAACCTGGCCAACCCAGGTTCAATTCCTCCGCCCCTCTTGGAGAGCCTAGCAAGCTACCGAAAATATCTCGCTTGCACGGCAAAGCCTGGCAATCTACCTGTGATGTATTCGATATGCCAAACACAGTAACAAGTGTCACAATGGAGATGTTCCTGGGCCCGCTTGAGCAAATTGATGAGCAACGGGGTGGCAGTGACAGTGACAGTGATTAAAGCTCTGAATAAGAACTTACCAAATTGAGAGGCATGTTTACCTCTACAAAAGAGGAACAAATATTTAGTCAAGGAAAGATACATGGAGATTTTAAAGTAATTTTTTTTTGGTTTTTCATTTGTTTTTTTGTTTTGGGGGATGACTTTTTGGGTTACACCTGGCGATGCACAGGGGTTACTCCTGGCTCGTGCACTCAGGAATTACCCCTGGTGGTGCTCAGGGGACCATAAGGGATGCTGGAAATCAAACTAGCCCTGGGTCGGCTGCATGTCAGGCAAATGCCCTACCCGCTGTGCTATTTATTGCTCCAACCCCTGAAAGTAATTTTAAGGCCAGAGGGATAGTACAGGGGTCAAGCATATGCCTTGGTTATGACTGACCATCATTTGTTCCCTGGCACCACAAACACCATTAGTTCGTTCTCTGAGCCCCAACAGGGCCCAAGCAGCTGTGCAGGCTCATGTCAACCAAGAATTGATGGGAGGAGGGGCCAGAGAGATAGTCCAGTGGGTAGGGACTTGCCTTGCATATATCTGTTAATCCCCAGCACCTCATAGGGTCCCCCAAGCCTGGCCCTCCAGGCTTGGCCCTCCAGAAAAAGAATTGTTGAGATGTACCTATAGGCCTCCTAAGCACTCAGTGCTTGGAAAGCCCCTGCCCTGCTACAAAGGAAAAGTAATTATATGGCCAAAATGATTGTACAGGAGGTGAGGCACTTGCCTTCAATGTGGCGGCAGTGATCTCAATCCTATTTTAAATCTCTGCATCACATGTGAGTCTCCTGAACACCACCTTGTGTGGCCCCAAAACCCACTTCTGCCATCTCCACCACAAAAAGAAAAAAATTGCAAAGCTTTCTCCAGTTGGATAGTGAGTACATATATTATTAGTGTGTTCTTTCTTGTGGAGGATGGAGGCCCCACACTTGGCAGTGCTCTGGATTTAATCCTGGCTCTGTCAGGGATCATATGTGCTTGGGAACCGTATGAGTTGCCAGGGATTCAACTGGAGTTGGTGGTATGCAAGGCAAGCACCTTAACCCCTGTACAGTCTCTCCAGCTCCTATGTTCCTATATTGTTTGGTGTTTTTTTTTGGGGGGGGGGATGTCCAAAGGGGGAGTTACACCTGGAGGTACTCAGGGTTTTCTCTTGGCTCTGCACTCAGGCTCAAGGACCATATGGGGTACTGGGATTGAACCTAGGTCAGCCCTGTGCAAGGCAAGCACCCACCTGCTATACTGTCACTCCAGCCCTTTTATTGTCTATTTTGAGTTGAAAGCTATACCTGCTGGTGCTCAGCAGATGTTAACTCCTGGATCCGTGTTGGTAATGTACAAATTTCTTCACAAGGCAGCTTGATTCCAGTTTTTTATTCTAGCTTTATTTGCTCTCTTTCACCCATCTATTTAAGATCTGGATAATTCATCTGCAAAGCTAAAATTTCACACCTTCATACATTTGCACATGATTTATTACATTTGGCTTAGACCTGGCAGTGCTCAGGTGCTACTCCCGGTACATTACCCAAGAGGTTACTCCCTGCAGTGCCAGGGACCACACGCACTGTCTGTTGGAGTCTCCTCCTCAAACCCCATTCTAGCATATCTTTTGCTTTCTCTTTTTACCTACCAGAATCTTGTTTATGCTTCAGAATCTAACAAGATGTCACCTTCCTTGGAAACTTGCCCGGTTCTTTGTGGATGCTTGTTTCACACCAGCAGTGCTGCCGGACTCTGCATTTCTCTCTTTGAGCACTTGACATCCACTGTTAAGTGGCATGGCACTTTACATGTCTGTCCATTACTAGATAGTGACCTTCTAAGGACATACACTGAGTTTTGCTTTTTTTGGAACATCTATAGTATCTGCCCCTAGCACAGTGCAGTACAATGCAATAAATGTTATATCATTGAATGAATGACTGCAGTGAGTGATTTCATCTTTCAGGGCATAATATTGCTACCTCATCTTCCAGATGAACATCAGCTGACTTATGACTTATGAACGTGACTGTTGAAATGCCTAAGAAGTGGTTGTCAAACTCCCCCCTCTACCATCCCCGATTATGCTCCCCAGAGTGTCTCTAGAGCCCCATTATAGTAACCTACTTCAAGAATCGGGAAGGGCATAGGGTGCATGTCTTACTCATGCTGGATCCCAGTTTGATCCCCAACACTACATGGCCCCCAAGCATTTTGGCGGAGATTGCTCTTATCACCTCCAACTACCGTGTCTTTGGGCCCTAGCAGTGAACTGCCATCCTCACTAGTAGAGAATCACCAGGGGTGGTTCCTGGGCCCACTGAATACTGCTTGGGAGATTTCCACAGATAGTCTACTTCAGTGCAGCCTTAAAAGCTCACGTATTAACCTAGCATAGCCAGGAATGTACTTTGAAATTGTCACTAGAGTCCCCTTTCTCAATGAACTAAATTGTTTATCCCAACACAGTAGAATTTACTGGCTTCTAATTCCCACCAGGCTTAATAAGAGGACAGCCAAAAGGTTTTAATTATCTGAAATGGGGCTTTGAGACAACTAAAGCCAATTTAAAGTGAATTATTGATAGCATTGTACATTATTTTTCTTCCTTTTTAAAAAAAGTAACAAGTGAGGACAATTAATCCTATTTTTATCTTGCAGATTTACTGAATTATAAGTGATTTTAAGGGTGCCTTAAGAAACCTTATTGCTGAGTGATGGGTTGCTGTCAGTTATGTAAATAAACTAGAGGCCCTGCCAGAGGGATCTGTGTTCTGGTGCTGTTTCTTCTACTTCTGTCCCAGGTATCTGGAGACCTAACTGCTCTTGGTTGTTGCTTTTTTCAGACTCCTCATGAGGTTAAAAGGTTCCCGTTTGTTTTTCTTGCTATAAGAACTTTCCCAACTGAATATTATTGTCTTGAAAGCCAAAAGAGAACTAGGGAAACTGTTCTAAATAACAGACAGCTGCAGCACTGCCATTTAGTCTCTCCATTGTGGTTTAGTGGAGTCAGAAACTGGAGGCTTCAGTGTGGCTTTAAGTGAAGCAGCTGCATTGCCAGCTGGAGACTGACAAACTGCGGAGGGCGGGCACCTCGCAGCTGAGCTCCATCCTCTCCCATATGAGACTGAAAAGATTGCCTTCAACACAGACAGTGGGCTTTGCGGGGGTTTTTGTTGTTGTTCGGGAGGTACAGAACCTGCTATGGCCTCTCTCTGAGTGTGTTTTGAATTAGCACTGAACCAAAAGGTGCAAACAGGGCCCCAACAGATAAAGGTCTCTCATGCCTCTCTCAGAGCTGTTCTGCTACCCTGTAGCTGGATGGAGCCCCTGGGAAGGAAACTGACTTTTGTCTACTTAGAACATTTGGCTGACTGTTAAATGCCTGAACCTAAGTTAACTTACCTGGTAGGGTTTCTGTAGTGTGATTTAGTAAAATTGGGTATGAACCTTCATCCCTGTAACAAAGTGTGCCAGAACATTTTCACCTTTTCTTTCTTGACTCTGCTCACATTGTCAGGCTACCTTTCCTAAGTGCCCAGCATAGACTAAGTACCCATGATGTGTGTTACTGTTAAACCCTTTATCTGCTTTGTCTGTCTGGCCCCTTAGCATGTCATGATGGAATTATCTATTTGGGGTATGTGACTGTTCATTAATCTCCAAGTTCCTTGCTGTCAGGGATTTAAGTCCATTCACCTCCCCCTTTGTCTAGCGTAGACTCTGCCCATAGTGGGTATGTGTATGCTTTTCAGGCAGACTGAACTATCAAGTGTCACAGTAGTTTGAGCCAGTCTTAGCTTCAGATACCATGGAACTTTCTTCCAGAGACTGAGTGTTCCTTGATTTTTAAGAAGGCAGTTTATTCACAAAGGGAGGTAGCGAAGTGTAGTAGTTCTCTTTCTAAAATGGTTCGCATAGAATAAACAACATTCTGTGTTCACTTTGAACTAAACTAAATTTCTCTTTTTGGTAGTGTCACCTCTTGAGAGGAGGGAGAATTTAGCCACTATTTCTGGTATACTGGAAGAAAAGCAGCTAATAGCTTCTTCGTGAGCATAAAACAATTATACCCAGCCTCCCATAGAGACAATCTGCTGGAGTAGCCGCCTCGCCCTCCATACGGGCTTCATTCTGTTACTTCGGAATTTCATAGCTTCTCCCCCAAAGACCTTCATCTCGTTGCACTATTATGATGAATGTTTAGAGCTGGCTCTCACCCCTGCTTCACCAGCTATTACTGGAGGTGCTGTCAAAGAACCAGGCCCCAAATTTATCCTCCTATTAAGCCCTCTCCTGGGCAGCGCTGCTTGCTTCTGAGTAGTAGTGTTCTCATTGCCCCTCCTTTCCCCACCTCCCACTGCCTTTGAGTCTAAGGAAACTGCAGGCAGGCCCTGCTGCAAACAAAGAATTATGTTAGAAAGGAAGGTTGCAACATCACTTTCCCTGCCACAGCTTTTCGTTTGCTATTGTTCCAGGACTAGAAAGAAACTCGAATGCATGAGTGCCTGCCCGTGTGTGTTCTGTGTGTGTGTGTTCTCCAACACCAATGTCAGTCACCAACCCCACTTCCTGTCATCCCATCAGCACTCTCTGTGCTCTCCTATCTGGAGTTAGGTGTATTGATTTCTGAATGCAGGGCCTAACCTTTCTAACTCAGCTACTCATCTACTGCTCTGAGTTATAGACTATTTCTGGCTTTTGATGAGTTTTGAAAAAGTGTTTTATGAAGTTGGAGGTTTTTGGGGGGATTTTTTTGTTTTGGTTCTGGTTTTGGGACCACACTGGTGATGCTCAGAACTCACTCCTGGCAGTGCTCAGGGGATCATATGGGATGCTGGGGATCAAACTTAGGTAAGCTGCTTTCAAGGCAAGCACTCTACCTGATATACTATCTCTCAGCCCCCAAAGCTGCTTTTTTTTTTATGAATTTTAAATCTGTCCCTGCAGGTACTAAAGTTTTCTTGAGGTGCCAGAAAGATAATACAGAGGTTAAGACTCTTGCCTTGTATCCAAGCTGGTTCAAGCCCCAGAACCATATATGTTTTCCCAGGTACCTTCCGAAGTGATTCCTGAGTACAGAGACAGGAGCACTGTTAGTTGTGTCCCACCCGAAATAAAACATCGTCAGAATGACAACAACAAGAGGTTAAGGTGCTGTCTTTGTATGCGGCTGATCCTGGGTAGCTACCTGGCATCATATATAATACTCCAGGCTCCTCCAGGAGTGATCTGAGTCACCACCATGTGTAACCAACAACCCAAAAAAAATCAAAAGATCTTCTTGTGAGGATTGAATGGGCAGAGGCTCCCAAACTTAATTTGGCTAACAACTTTGTTTTCAGGAAAAAAAATTATTTCACTCAGTGTCACCTGGGAACTATTTTTTGCAGTGAATAACAAAGTACATGCCCCACCCTTTGCCCAAAGCACCTGAGGCTGAGTGAGGAAAAAGGACAGAGTGGGATGGGGTATATCGCCCACTTGTAGGAAATAGCTCTGGAATCTCTTCCTTAGTCAGCTACTTATTTGGCTTAGGATGCTTTCATTTTGACTCATAACTACTTGGGCAGAAATAAGGTCAAAAGCTGCTCCAGGTATCATTTGTAATCTGTGGGATTTACTAGCCAAGAGTGGATTTTGTTTTGTTTTTGTTTTTGCATTTTGGGTCATACCTGGCAATGCACAGGGGTTACTCCTGGCTCTGCACTCAGGAATTACTCCTGGTGGTGCTCAGGGGACTATATGGGATGCTGGGATTCGAACCTGGGTCGGCCGCATGTAAGGCAAACGCCCTACCCGCTGTGCTTATTGCTCCAGCCCCCAAGAGTGGATTTTGTTCATTAATAAATATGGATTAGGTTATTGAAAAGTGACCCTTTAGCTCTGTAGGTTACTGAACTGATACTAAGGGTTGTATAGCTTTGGAGAAGCAGCTTTCCTGAGTAATATTTCTGTTCCTATGGAGAGAGTATATAGCAATGAAATTTTAATTTTTTTCCCTTTTTAATGAGAGCTACCATTAGCTTCACTTAAGCATAATAGTTCAACACTTTCGGCACCTTAAAAAATACATTTTTAAAAAAATTGGGGTCACCTCTGGTGATGCTCAGGGGTTACTCCTGATTCAAGAATTTACTCCTGATGGGGCCAGAGCAATAATACAGCAGGTAGGACGTTTGCCTTGCACGTGGCTGACCCGGGTTCAATCCCTGGCATCCCATATGGTCCCCCTAGCACTTCCAGGAGTAATTCCTGAGTGCAGAGCCAGGAGTAGCCCCTGAGCATCACCGGCTGTGACCCAAAGAAAGCCAAAAAAGAAAAAAAGATGTTTGTCAGTGCTTGGGGGACCATATGGGATACAGAGATTTAACCTGGGTCAGATACATGCAAGGCAAGTGCCTTATGCACTGTACTATCACGTCAGCCCTTCAGCAGATTTTTTTTTTCTTTTTGGGTCACACCCGGGGTTACTCCTGGCTCATGCACTCAGGAATCACTCCTGGCGGTGCTCGGGGGACCATATGGGATGCTGGGAATCAAACCTGTGTCAGCCATGTTGGCTGCGTGCAAGGCAAATGCCCTACCCGCTGTGCTATCGCTCCAGCCCTCAGCAGATTTTTTAAATTCATTTTATTTGTAGGTGACAATCCGGTAATGTTTAGGGAACTACTCCCAGCTCTGTGCTTAGGGGTCACTCATCAGGTGTGCATGGGAGACCATGTGATGCCAGGAATCAAACCTGGGCCCTCCCATATGGAACACATGTGTTTAATTTACCCTTTGAGTTATGTATCTGAGGTCTGTGATTCTTTTTTTTATTAAGTTCACTTTATTGGCATGGCGTGCATATACATAGACACACACACTTCCCTTTGTTATTGTTCTGATGACTGCACAATTAGTTGTAGTGCTTGCCAGGAGTCAGAACTCAGGTTGTGGTGTTTGCCAAAGATTTCACTTCTTTAGTTGTGTTCTTTCCCCTGTGCTCACCAAGGGCATAGGTTCAGTTGTGCTCACACAGACCTAGCTGTGTTGCAGCCAGAAATCCCTGAGATCCCTAGGGGTCACAGACAGCAGAGCTGCCAAGATTGTGCTTAGCACATGCCAGCGCACCAAGAGTTGAACTCACAGGCCTACACCTGTAAGGAGATACCCGCCACCGAGCTATCTCCCTGGCCCTTTTTCATTTACTCTTGGTTTTCTAAAGTATCCATTCTCCTTACCTTACTCACTGAAATCGCTTCCCCCCTTTTTCTAACCCACAATTAGTCTCTTGGTCTCTCAAGATTCCTTTCTCTAGCCAACCCTACCACATGCCCATACGATGCCTGGCTTCTTAGAGGAAATCATTGGTGTTAGTTCCTTTCCGAAAAAAAGATAGTCATTGCCAGGACAGATGAAAATGGGCAGTGTGTCTGGAGCTGACAAGACAGCAAAACTCTTTGTCACAGTGGGCAGGCCAGCAGCCAGGGCCGAGTAATGCCACGTCTCAGTGGTTAGCACCTGCAGGCTCTGAGCTGACAGTGACTGTAATAAGATTCATCTCTGTTCACTTAACTGATGTAGATTTTATGGTAAATGTTCGCTGGCTTAATTACTTTGGCAGAGTAGCTGATTGCCTTTCCTGAGGTGTTCTAAAAGGCCCCCTTGAGACGGAGCATAAACCTCTTTCCATGTCTTTTAATTTCATTCTTTGCTTGGTGTTCTTGAAAACCGTATGTGATCCATATGGCCATCATCCCCTCTCTCCTGTATGTGAACATCAGGGCCACTTCTTTCTAGGGTGGTGGCCATATGGCCCACACTGGACTGCTCAGAAATCTTGACAGCTTTCTCCTTCTCTGTCCACCAAGACCCCTATTCTTCCCTTTCTACCATTGAGGTACATGCGCAGCTTTTCTAAATTGAGATCTCTGTGCCTTTTTTTCTCTCTAGTATGGAGATCCACAGAAAAATTTTCCTCTCTAGCATGTGATTCATTTAAATATTCTCTTTCTGGGTTGGTTTTTTTTTTTTTTTTTTTTAGTGCAGGGAGTGGGGAGGCAAACTGGATACTGCCCAGGGGTCACTCCTGGTTCTGCTCAAGGGCCACTCCTGACAATGTCCAGGGGACCATATGTGGTTTTTTGTTTGTTTGTGGGCCACACCTGACAATGTTTGGGGGTTACTTTTAGCTCTGCACTCAGAAATCACTCCTGGCAATGATCTGGGGTCTGTATACGGTGCTACAGATTAATCCCAGGTCAGCTAAATGCAAGGCAAGTGCCATGCCTTCCCCACTGTTCTGTCTTTCTGGCCTCACTTCCGTCTATTGTTTGAATGATGGGACAGGAAGCCTACCATGGTCAGTTGCTAGCTGTTGGGGATTTGGGTGTTTTTCCCCGCCCCCCCTCCTGTTCTCTGTATTCCCATGCTTAAAAGTTAAATGTCATAATTAATTGGAATAGCGAAAATGAGTTGCAATTAAAATACTTCTGGGTTTTTTTTTTTTTTGGCTTATGCCAGTTTTTATAAAATTCTCGCCAGTCACATTCAAAGGATTGGAATGTTTACCATTAATTAAAATCAGATTATTTCTTTGGGTTTTGAGCTGATTTCTGCTGCCTCAGAAGTCCTAGCAGATGTGTATTAAGATTTTCTTATTGTCTGAAGTGTTGACAGGAAATCTAATTGGCATTTTTGCTTGGCCTGCTTTGTTCCTTTTTGTTTCTATGAGTGTAGAATCCTGCTTCTGGAGTTAGGGTATTCAAGGCCAAACCTATTGCAAAGACTGTCAATAGTTTATATTCTGTAGCTCCAGGAATTCTGCCAGCAACTGGCCTGTCAGTAAAGATAAAGTAGGGAATCTGAGTACAGACTAAGGAACTGAGCAGGTCGGGATAGGCAAATTCTGTAGGTATTTTGTCCCTTAGGAACGTTGGAGCCTATATATTGAGAGAAAGCTATTATAAAGGAAGACCATGTGGTGCAGTCAAACCTAGACCTTTGAGCCACCTCCCTTGTAGTCACATCTTTGGTGGGAGTGTTGATAGGTTATTTGACTATTGTTTCCTTCAAGTATTGTGATTCATTCTAATTCATCGATATTTATTGTGAACATTGAAATAGTGAAAACCTGTCAGGCTGATATCTGAAGCAGAAAGGAATTTTACTCTTCTCTTACAGCAGTGCTAGAGGAGATAATTTAGCCAAGCTGTAAAGCCTGTGGCATTTTGCTGGACTTAAATCTGTGGTTTGGGTCCTCGTAGCTAGAAATTCGTTCATTTTTCAAACAAAGTAGCTCTAACCAGTTGCTTAATTTCCAATTGCTGATGAGGTGGAAACCTCCTTTGGACAAAGTTGTGCATCCAGGTAGAAAGCCCAAGCTGCCCAACAGCAAAGCACGTACATAGCTTCATAAATGAGCATCTCTCCCCCAGGAGTATGTGTGTATATTTCAGACATATTAACTGTTCCCACTTTCCCTGCAGTTTAATGAATTGTGGCCCTTTGTCCAGTGCAGTCCTGAATGAAAGCAGTCATTGAATAGTGACTAATCATTATCTCAGTAGAGAAATAATGTACTGAATATGACCTTTTTTTCCTCAAAATAAAAAGCAGTGCTGACCCAAATCACCTTCTAGGTTAAAATATGAAAGGTACTGCTGTATAGTCAGTAATATACATTTTCTGTTCCATGATTTTCAGCTGATACATTAAGGCATACACATAAATTCTCTTAGGTAATTAGGTCAGTTTACACAGTGTTTTGTTGGGTAAAGCAAATAACTGCTTTACTGGTCAACAGATCTTCCTTCCTGATGGTTGTCAAAATGCTTTCTAGGGTCCAGAGAGATAGTACAGTGGGTAAGGTGCTTACCTTGCCTGTGGATGACCCTAGTTTAATCCTCATGACCATATATGGTCCCCTGAACACCACCAGGAGTGATCATGAATGCCAAGAATAAGCCCTGAGCACTGCTGGGTATGACACTCTTCACACCATGACAACACTGTCCCCTGCCTCCCCAACCCCCATATGCCTTCTATAATAAAGTTCCACTTTATGTTTCTGATCCTGAAAAGAATAACCATAGGAACAGTGTTATAAGGGAAGAGATCAGGGAAGGGTTTGGGGCGGGGGGGAGGGGAGGGAGTAGCTCAAAGGGCTGGAGTGCATGCTCTATATACAGAAGGCCTGGGTTGGATACCAGCACTGTGTGGTTCCTAGGGTGCTGCCAGGTGTGGCCTAAAAAAACAAGGAAAGAGATCATTGGCAAGAGAGACTCATAAATGAATGTTGAATTAAACGGCTCACCCAGAGATGTCTCCAGACCTTGTGCCAGGCTGATTTCACTGGGGTGCCTCAGATGGGAGCAGGTCCTTCCACCTGCCCCAAATGAATCCCAGCAGCCTTGAACCTCCAGAACCCAATGAAAAACCCAGGTCTCAAGGGATCGGAGATGGGCCGCTCTTTCCCATCTCTGCCCCTTTGAGGTCCTTGCTGTCGTGCCCACGAACTGCCTCTGGGTGCCATTTAAGCTCATTAATGGCCATGATCCAGAGACTCACAAATAAATCTTGGAACCGTTTAGCTCATGGCAGAGATGTCTCTGGACCCCAATTATTTAAAATTTTAGAATTCCAGGAGCGACATCTCATGCTATTCATAGCAAGCAATACAAAATAAATTATGTAGCATCTGCCTATGGCAAGCAGGCTTGAGCGTGGTAGGTAAATTTGAAATAATGGTGGTGGGAGGGTGTAATGGTGGTGGGATTTGTGTTGAAATATTGAATGTAATCAATTAGTGTGAACAAACTTTATGAAAATAAAATTTAAAGATAAAAAAAGAGAAAACATTGGCAAAACAACAACAGCCTAGTCAAGGAAAACAAGTTAGATGTTGTAGCAGGTCAGTTGGTGAAGTTTTGACTATATAGTTTTCAAAGTGAAAAGGTTAGAAGGTATTCTTATTTGAGTTTTATTTTGTTTAATGTTAATCAGCAGAGTCTCTGAGGCTTGTAATGCACTGCTGTTAACAGGCATCAAGGGAAATTGCTTTTTTTGTTGCTGCTGAATTAGATGGGCTGAAGATTCATTGACTCCATGAAGAAGGAAACTTATTACTGCATGAAATGAGAGTATGTGGGGCAATCATGAAGCTGAAAAGAAACGTTATTTTAAAATTAAATAACCCAACCTCAGGTGAACCATTTTAACTGCTTCCACATACTACTTAGATATCTTTATCCATTCTTTAACCTGTTTGACGTTTTCCTGGGTAGAAGCAATTATGAATGATGGTTTTCTTTATTTCCAGATATTTAAAAATATGCTCTGTAATATAAATCACCCTACTGGGCTTTTGGTCTCAGACAGGGGATTTGCTAGGGATAGAATTGGAGGAGTTTTGCTTAGAGCAAGTTAGAGGTAAGAAAGGAGGGGCTGGAGTGATAGCACAGCGGATAGGGTGTTTGCCTTGCACGTAGCCGACCCAGGTTCAATTCCCAGCACCCCATATGGTCCCCTGAGCACCGCCAGGAGTAATTCCTGAGTGCAAAGCCAGGAATAACCCCTGAGCATTACAGGGTGTGACCCAAAAAGCAAAAAAAAAAAAAGTACAGCGGAAAGTTTTGGAAAGGAAATTGAAGGAGATGCAGAAACTGATACTCAGAGGCTGATCTCTTGCCCAAGATCACACAGCATAGAAGTAAAAGAATCAAGATTTTTAAATTCTGTTTTTGGATCACACCCAGAGATGCTCAGGGCTCACTCTTGGCCAGTGGTCAGGGATCACTCCTGGTGGGCTCGGTGGACCATAGGTAGTGCTGGAGATCAAACCTCTCTTCAAGGCAAGGGCCTTACCCGCTGTTCTATTTCTCTGGCCCAAGAATCAGGATTTGGGGGGTATGGAGGACAACACCGAGCTATGTTCAAATGTTACTCCTGGCTTTGCACTAAAGAAGGACTCTTGGTAGTGCTCAGGAGACCATATAGGATGCCAGGGATTGAACATGAGTTGGCCATGTGCAAGGCAAGTGCCATACCATTGTACTATTTTTGTTTGTTTGTTTTGGTTTTGGTTTTGGTTACACTCATGGTGATATTCAGGGTTACTCCTGACTCTGTGCTCAGGAATTACTCCTGGCGGCACTCAGGAGACCCTATGGGATTCTAGGAATTGAACTTTAGTTGACCACATGCAAGGCAAGTGCCTTAACTACTGTACTATCTCTCCAGGCCCGAAGAAATAGGATATCTTCTAAAGACTTGCCTCTTACATCATATATGTATGTGTGTATACATCTTATACATATATGTGTATACATATGTATGTATGTATATATGTGTGTGTGTGTTTATATATGTGTGTGTGTATCATGCCATGTTGTTCATAGCAGCAGTGGTACTTTAATGGGGTCTATCAGGCTGCGATAGCCCTGCAGGTAGTGCGTTTGCCTTGAACGCGGCCGACCTGGATTCAATTCCTCCGTCCCTCTCAGAGAGCCGGGAAAGCTACTGAGAATATCTCACCGCACTGCGAAACCTGGCAAGCTAGCCGTGACGTATTGGATATACCAAACACAGTAACAAGTGTCACAATGGAGACATTACCGGGCCCGCTCGAGCAAATCAATGAACAACGGGAGGACAGTGACAGTGACTTCCAGAAGGATTTATATAGCAGTTTTTAAAGATATTCTGTTTCCTTTGAATGTCTTGGTAAGGGAACAATCTCTGTGTTTTAGGCTTCCAGATGAAACTATTATCTTTTGTTTCATGAAAGATCCCAAATGCATCTGTCTATGAGAAATAGCTGGGATTGCTGGAAATTTTATCTTTGGGGATTTGCTCTAAGATTTACACTGGATATAAGGACAAACCCACATTTTCCCCTGAGCTACCTTGCCTTCTGTGTTAAGGTAATATTTCCATGTTTTTCTTAGGTAAATTGGGCATTGGCTGTGTGTCTCAACAGTCATCCACCCAGCACTAGGGTAAAGAAAGCTGCTTTGCAGTCATGAGTCAGATTAAGTTAAAAGTGGACCAATAAATCCCCAGCCAGTTTGCAACTCAGCCTTGGTGTACCATCTGTCCACTGCATTTTGTTTCAGTTTGTATAAGTGACCTCTGTCTTCAGGAGTCAGAAAATGACAGTTGCCTTGAAGGGTGGCCCAGATTTTGCCCTTCGAGGTGCTTTTGGTACAGAGCCGCCCCTCACTGTTGCTGGCTCTTTCCCTTTATTATGACTTGTCAGTTTCTTTTTCTTTTACCATTTGACACTAATTCTTAGCATTAGCAAACTTACCCTGAGAGTATAATGCACTCCCCCACTCTTCCTACCTACGTGGACACAAACCAGAATGGAAGCTTTCTGAAGCTAATCTTTAGAAGGGAGGGCCTAGTGCTCAGGGCCCTGGGAATGACTCTTAGCTGGTGTTGGCTCAATGCTAAGGTCCTATGATGTGATGCCTGAGACCCAATGGTGCTAGGAGCCCTGAGAGCTACACCCAGTGGTGTTCAAGCCCTCCAGGGCTACACCAGCAGATCTGTTGGGGAAGGCTGTGCTAAGGATTAGAACCTCACATATGGCAGTGCATATACCCCTGACCTTTGAGCTACCTCCCCGGCTCCTAGATTACTTTAATAAAATAATACCAGGAAGGATCAGAGAGAGTAAGGTGTTTGCATTGCACATGGTCAACCTAGGTTTGATTCCCCCATCCCATCACCTGCCCTCATCCCCAGCGGGGAAAAAAAAATCAAAAAGCTTTTTTCCTACTGCCCAGGTATGATCAGTTATGATGTAAGAGACTGAGAAAGCTTTCATTTTACTGTTTTCAGTGACAACTTTTGTTTTTCCTTTGGAAAACAACTGTTCATGTCAAAACCACCTTTTATTTTTTTCTGGAGTTGTTGATTAAGCATTTTTTAATTGTTATTTTCATACTTTGGAAGGATGCTAATCTTGGATCTCCTTACTTGTGATGGAACTAAATGAAAACCCTTTTTAGGGCTGGAGAGATAGCTCTACGGGCTGAGTTCATGCAGAGCATACTTTGCATGTCGGAGGTCTGGGTTCACTTCCTGGAATGCAACCCTGAGCACCACAGTGCACTCCATCAGCACCAACAAAGACACTTCTTTACAATAATACAGCAGGTAGGGCATTTTCCTTGCATGCAGCTGACCCGAATTTGATCCCAGTACTTTTTATCATACCCTGATTTCCACTAGGTGTGATTCCTGAGCTCAGAGCCAGGAGTGAGCCCAGAGCACAACCAAGTGTGGCACCCCCCAAAAATCAACAGACAAAAACCCTTCTGAGACTAATCTTTCAATATGCCAGACATTTTGCTAAAGACCTGAGAATTTATTGGTGAGCAAAATTAATATGGTCCGTGCTCTCATGAAGCACTTAATTCAGTTTGATAAGAGCTGGATGAGGAGCAGTTAAAATTAAATTCTTTGGGACTGAGGAGATAACTCAGAGAGCTAGATCACATGCTTTGCATGCAGGAGGCTTGGATTTAGTTTCCGGTACTGCATGAACCCCCAAGCATCTTGATTACCAAATAAGGAGTAGTCCCTCATTACCCAGCGTGGCCCAATAATAAACAAAATAGAAAGTATCTTTCCTGGGTCAGAGTGATAGTACAGCAGGTAGGGTACATACCTTGCATGTGTCTGACCTGGGTTCTATCCCTGGCACCCCATAAGGTCCCCTGAGCCCCACTGGGAGTGATCCCTGAGCACAGTCAGGAGTAAGCCCTGAGCACAGTCAGGAGTAAGCTCTGAGTACCGCCAGGTGTGCTCCCTTATCCCTCAAAAAACCCCAAAGCTCTAACAAAGTTATCAGTGAGCACAGTACCCTGAGTTCTGTGAATGTTTTGGAGAATTAGATGCCAGTTCGCACCAGTCCCTGTTCAGGGTTGCTGCTTAACAAGGAGTTCTGGAGGCTGAAGCTGAGACTGGGTGATGGCTCAAAGGGCAGGAGCACATGCTTTGCCACCCCCAGGACTGCAGGCCCTTCTTCCCCACCATCCCTGGGAGAAGCTCCTGAGCACCACCAGCTGTAGCCCCTTCCCACCAAAAAATAAGGAGGAGGAGGAGGAGGAGGAGGAGGGAAGAAGAAGAGGAGGAGGAGGAGGAGGAGGAAGAGGAGGAGGAGGAGGAGGAGGAGGAGGAGGAAAGAAGAAGAAGAAGAGGAAGAGGAGGAGGAGGAGGAGGAAGAGGAAGAAGAAGAAGAAGAAGAACAACAACAACAACAACAACAACAACAACAACTAGACAAGGAGACTTTAATTTTAAGTATTTTTTATTGAGGTACTGCCAGGGACTGAACCCAGATCAGCTGCGTTACAAGACAAATGCCATAACCGCTGTCCTATCACTCTGGCTCTGACAAGGAGACTTTTAACATGTACAACACTGTTTTTTAAAATACATTCATAAGATTAGACTGCCATCATCACACTCTAATTTGAGAATATTTTCTCTTTCTACATTAGGTACTCAAATTAGTAGTCTTTTTTTTTTTTTTTTTTTTTTTTGCTTTTTGGGTCACACCAGGCAATGCACAGGGGTTACTCCTGGCAGTGCTCCAGGAACCATATGGGATGCTAGGGATCGAACCCGGGTCAGCCACATGCGAGGCAAACGCCCTACTCGCTGTACTACAGCTCCAGCCCCAGTAGTCAATTCTTAATCCTCCTTTAACCCTTCCTTCAGCCCAAGCAACCACTTACCTTTCTAACTCTGTAACTTTGCCTGTTCTGTACTTTCCCTTTAAATGGAATCATACACTATATGGCCTTTGTGTCTAACTTATTTCACTTAATGTATTCTTATGGTTCATCGTTATTGTAACAGTTTGTGGTTTCATCATTCTTTTTATGGCTTAATATTTTATTATGACAGTTCCACGTTTTGTTTATCCATTCCTTAGTTGATGAGTATTTGTGTTATTTCTACATTTTGGCTACTGTGATTAATTTACCTAAGAATATTTGTAAATCAGTTTTTGTATGGACATAATATTTTCATTCTTGGGGAATATATCTCAGACTGATTTCTGGATCCTTCTGGTAACTCTATATAAATATGAGGAAATGCTAAGCCACTTTACCTGCTACTGTTTTACAGTTGATCTTTCACTGTTTCACCGTCTCACCAGCAATGTATAAGAGTTCTGATTCCTCCAGGACCTTGTTGGCACTTACTGCTATCGTTTTTATATACCCATTCTGGTGAATGTGAAGTGATATCTTATTGGAATTCCTGATTATACGTGTAATTTGCAAATGCAGTCTCTTATTCTTTGGGTTGTCTTTTTACTTTCTGATGGTATCATTTAAAGCACAAAAGTTTTCAAGCTTGACCTACTTTTCTTTTTAATTTAGTTTTTATTGAGGTACTGTGTGTTTTAGAAATACAGTATCGCAACAGCTACATTCACCGCCAGAGTGCCAATATTCCTCCACCAGAGTCCATTGGACCTTCTTTACCCTTGGAGCCTATCACGCCCCTGCACAACCATGGTACCCTCAGTTCTGTGGTCTAATCTAAAGGTTTGCTTCTGTTGGACATTTTCTGTTCCCTTACTTTGAATCTTTATTTCTCACATATGAGTAATGTCCCATTTCTTGACCTACTTTTTCTTTTGTCACTTGTACTTTGGCATCTTATCTAAGAATGCCTAACCCAGCATCATGAATGTTGTATTATATATATTTTCTTTTAAGATTTTAAAATAGTTTTTAAAAATATGTAAATAGTTTAAAATAATAGTCTAAAAAATGAAAACAAAAATGTTTACAGTTTTTTGTTTATTTGTTTGTTTTGCTTTTTGAGTCACTCCCGACTATGCACAGGGTCTACTCCTGGCTCTGCACTCAGGAATTACTCCTGGCAGTACTCGGGGATCCATATGGGATGCTGGGAATTGAACCAGGTGGGCCACATGCAAGGCAAATGCCCTACCTGCTGTATTATCGTTCCAGCCCCAAGTTTACAGTTGTTGTTTTTTTTTGACTTTGTAGATGCTAAGTTTATAGTTTTTAAGCTGGAGAGATAGTACAGGGAGTAAGACACTTGCCTTGAATGAGGCTGACCCTGATTCAGCCCCTGGGAATACATATGGTCCCATAAGCACTGCCAGAGGTGATCTCTATTCACAGAACCAGGAGTAAGCCCTGAGTTCTGCCAACTGTGGTTTAAGCCCCACCCCCAGCAACAATAAAAAAGAACTTTATACTTTTTAATGTATTTATTTACTTTAGTTTGGGAGCCAGACCTGGTGGTGCTCAGGGGATACTTCTGGATCACTACTCCAAGGGCACTTCTAATCGTTGCTTGCTCAGGAGGACCATGGGGGGTGCTACTGAATTAATAAAATATTTGAACTCCAGGTGAGCACCTTGGCCAAGTATACAAGTACCATAACCTAATGTGCAACCCTAGTCATTGCAGCAACAACATAAGCAGAGAGCAGGGAAGAGAAGGAGTGGGGGTTGAAATTTAAAGGGAAGAATTATAAAACGTGAAATCATTGTCTTTACAGAGTGTAGATTCACTTTTCCTATAACTGAGTTCTAACAAATTGATTTGCTTACTGTATTTCTTCCCTTCGATCCTATCGTTTTTGGGTGCTAGACCCTAGGACTCACAGTCTAAGTTGATACTGTTGTGAGGCTTGGAGGGATTCTCAGTTCCTTTAACCTACTCCCTCAATATTTTTATTAAGATTGGGTTTTCATTCCTGATTATGGACTGTGGTGCTCCTCCCAAGTTCCTCAGACTTTACTATCTGAATAAGAAAAGTATTTGACTCCCACTTGGTTACAAATTCTTTCTGACTTTGGATTTATTTAGACCCAGCCACAATCTTAACTTGAAAACAATATCTCTACCCTTCTTGGTATTTTCTGGGAAAATATTGTTACCAGAACTTGCCTCTTGTTCCTGACCCATTTCTATCCTATTTGATTTATTCATTCATTGAATATTTATTGAGTACCAGCTGTGTACCAGGAATTGCACTAGATATTTGACATTGCTTTATTACATAAATGTTGTAAAAGTCCTCCCAAGATTTAGTTACACTTCAACAACAAACATTTGTGTGCTTCTAATGTGCTGTTCCTAGGTATTGTGTTTAGTAATATGATAGGTATTATTCCTACTTTATTCCTCTCATGAGACATAGACTTCCAGAAATTACTCAAAATCACAAGTGATCAAACTAAGATTCCAAATCATGATTTGTTTCTGATTTATACTTTTGTTACTTGAATTTGGTTAAATAGTTTATAATTATTGCAATTTTATTAATATTATATTTATTTATTACACATAAAAGTTTATAAAGTTTTGGGGAAATAATTTTAAAATTATAGAAAAAAGCAAAAATAATACACAGAGTCAGTTCCATACTATGTTGAAATTCTTCCTTCCTCTTTCTGGTCTAGGGTCCAATACGGAGTCCTATATTATGCTTAGTTATCATGTCTCCCCCATATGCTCTGGTCTATAACAGATTCTCAAACTTCATTACTCAAAATGCTGACAGTTAATTTATCATGTGTCTTTACTGTAAAGCTACTCTTTTTCCCTTTGGTTATTTTATTCTTTGGAAATAAGTCAGTAGGCCTAGCCCCTCCACCTCACTGTTGGAATGGGTATTATTAAACCACCTCAGAAAGGGGACAGAATGTCTGCAGCAAAATTTGAAAATATTCTCTTAAAAGAATTTATTTCTTCTCATATGTGGGGGTTGGGTGGGGGGAAGGTTTGGGCCACACTCGCGGTATTCAGGGCCTGCTCCTGGCTCTGCACTCAGAGATCACTCTTGGTGGTGCTCAAGGAACTGTATGTATGTGGTACTGATGATCCAACTGGGGTTTGTCATGTATAAAGCAAGTGTCTTAACCTACAGCCCCTTTCTCATTTAATTATTTTTATTTTATTTTGACTATCTCTGCAGTCCCTCTTCTCATTTATTTAGTCATTTTTATGTAAGTATGAACTCAGGCTTAAAAAAAAAACATTTTTTTTCCCTGTTGTACCAAACAAGAAGTGACAAGGACCTATTACCAAGGCATTGGTTTTAGGGAAATTTATTTCAGATTTTAGCAATTTTTAAGAGGCCAACTTGGTAGAATTTGGTGACCTTGAGTAGGAGAGAGTGGTGGAGTTTTTAAAAGAGCAATCAGTTTTGATTTAAATCACCAGAAGTAAAATTTTGGTTTCAGATATTAATAAGTATAAAGATTGGTTCTGAGTTTAGATCATCTCAGGGTCTTCAGAGGCTGTTTTTTGGTCTAGAGTCTGTTAGCCCAATTTGACTGAATGAGTCTCCCAAGTCAGAGTGGCCTTTTCTTTCTGATTGAAACGCCAGGGCCCCCTAGTGGACAGCCCCCTAGGTCCTGTTGTTATATTCAGGTCGCCTGGTTTAGGGTTGCTTTCTTTGTGGGGTTTCATTTTTTTGTTTGTTTGTTTTTTTAATCCAGTGTTGGGATCTCCCCTAGTTTATTTGCAGAGCAGAGATCCTTGATACTGTTGTTGTTGTTGTTGTTGTTGTTGTTGTTATTGTTGTTGTTGTTGTTGTTATTTTGGACCATACCTAGTGGTTCTCAGGGCTTACTCCCCTCTACTCAAAACTAACTCCTGGTGGGCTCAGAGGACTTTATGGGGTGTCGGAGATTGAACCCAGGTCTGCCACATGCAAGGCAAGTGCTTTGCCTGCTTTACTATCTCTCCGGCCCCTAGTTCTATTTCTTTCTCTAATAAATTTTCTAACCTTTCTCATTTCAAAGTTTGCAATTTACCTTCTCTGTGATCTCACTTGATAAGATGATGGTTTCCCTTTTATAGTTATTGCCATATGCTAGTACTCGCAATCAGAGCATATACATACATTGTTTGTAGCCACATCTTGAGGTTGGGGGTAACTCCTAGAAGTACTTTAGAGATCATGTGGTACCGGGAGCAAACCCAGGCCTCCTGTATGCAGCACATGCATTGCAGCCTATTGAGCTGTCTCTCCAGCCCTCAGTATTTGTCTTTGACCTCAGTGTCCTCTTCCATTAAGTGCTATATTAACATTAATTCTTTGTTTCAGAGCCATCATCAACCACTTTAACCCCAAAATTGAATCTTACGCTGCTGTGAATCACATATCCCAGTTGTCAGAGGAGCAGGTAAGCCACTGCTTTTCCCAGAATGACCTGTGTGGTAGCTGAGATTGAGGGGTTCCCTTTCTCTGACAGCAGAGGATTCTGTAACTGAGTGTCTAGTGGGAGAGACAAGTGCCAGGCTGCTAAGAGGAATTAGTAAGGGATTTGTTGATAGTACTTTAAATAGCATATGGCTTCTGCTTTGTGCTCTATGAGGAGTTTACTTAATTGCGTAGAAAATATGTAGGTGAAAATTTGGTGAATTATTATTTTAGAGTGGGTGAGAAGTTTTTTTTTTAAACTTTAAGGAGAGAGTCATGTTGGTTTTTGAAAGTAAAAAAATGAAAATTTAGAATAGAATGAAACTGCCAGTTAGAAAAAACTTTAGTTCAGCTTAATTAATGTTTTTTTGGAGGGGTTCTTGTAAATAGAGCCCTTATCAGTGCATATTTCTCTAAAAATTGAGTTCTGTTTACCTTAAGCATTTATTTCTGAGCCAGTTTTTATATGGTATGAAGATGTATTTAGCCTTGTGTATATGTGTTTGTTTTCCTTGAGTTTGCCCTGGTTTTCCCTTCCCACAAAGTGCCTGTCCTCAGCTCTGAGTTTATATAAAGTACAGATGGGGCTTTAGCATGGCTTGGGATTGAACTTGATGTTTCAGAATGAGACTCTTGAGCCCTAACAACACAAAAGCACAAAATGAGAGGACTGTACACAGTTCCTCTTCCTTCCTACCCTCCTCCCTAGTGGGAGGGCTTAGGGTGTCTACAAGGTGAGGGTCCACATTTACGTCTTGCTAGCAAAAAAGCTATGTGTTTCAGTGTTCTAGAGCCTGCTTAGTCTGACCCAGTGAAGCACCAAGCAAGCCTTTTCCTAACAGAAGTGCCTCAGTATGCCTACTAGTGGCTCTTTGCTCAGCCAGATGGATAGGATCTATTAGTCTATCAGTTGTTTCCTTTGACATATCTGTTCTCTTGATGAGGCCAGCTGTGTACCCATCCTCATATTTAAACTGCATTTATAAATGGACTTCATTTCCTTTTGTCCTCTTTTGCTTATGGAGTAGACCTGAGACCTGCTCTTTAATGCTCTTCTGTGAAATGCTTTGGAGATACTACCTTTCACCTTTTAGGTCAGTTCAAAGAAGTTTTATTGTATCAAACTATAGTTTAACAGATTGAACATCTTGAGTCTTGTATACTCAAAAGGGTTACTTTCTTACCATCATCAGTTCTGACTAGTCCAAAAGCTTTGCTTAAAAAATTAAGAAGGAAGACAATTTTCTCTGCCAGCCACGTGCTGTATTCATCCCCTCAGCAGCTTGGGAAGGTCAGGCTGAAGTCTTTCTGCAGCAGTTGCAGTCACAGACCAATAATAAAAATCCGATCTGGCGCATGAGGCAATCTGGAAGAGGATGATTAGCAAACACATGTCCTCACCCTCCTTCAACTTCTTTCAAAGTTAAATGAAGTGATGAAAGTGACTCTCAAAAGAGTACACGGGCCAGAAAGGAGACAATTTCTGTGTAGAGGGAAAGTGTCCAAGCCTATTCAGGAATGGGGGAGGGAGAGCAGCTCCCTCAATAATAATTATATGCCTGCTGTAAACATGACGTGATGCTGAGTATGAATGAATCCAAGTGTAGTTCTGACTCTCGGAGAATGTGTATACTCGTTACCTCTCTTACCAATCCTTTTTACTTGGGGAGCAGAGGAAGGATGATAATATTTTGGGACCCTTTTCAAAACTGCCCTCAAAATAGTTGTTGCTTCTGTGATGTGAAGGGTGCTAAATGAAAGCATTAGGGTGTACTTGGTTTTATTCTTAGCCCTCTCAGATTAGAAGTATTTGGCTGCTCTGTTAATCGCCAGCATGTGTTGGGGCTCTTCTCTCTTCACTTATGAACTAATGTCACTTAATGTTAAGTGTATTCACAGCTTTCCGAAGAGCCCAGCAGTTTTAGCAGCAAACTAACTAGTAAGAAAAGAATCAGGATCTTAATCCCCAAGTAGATTCTAAAGTACTCCTAAAATAAAATCCAACCACCGCAGATAGGTGTTAACTGGAATTCATAGCACTTGCTAAGGTAGCAGTCAAGAGAAGACTCTTGGCTAGAACTGCCTGCTGTTTTCTCTGACAAGAGATAATTTTTTAATTCTGACCACCACATTCCAGCTTCTTTTTGAGGCCTTTCAATGTGACACTTGTAAATCCATCCTTACTTTATTTTCAGAAACCCAGTATCTCATATTGGGGTTTCTTTTCAGATGTCCAGAAGATAGATGACTTTTTTTGTTAATTCTCATTGACTTCATGAAGGGCAAAGCTTTTTAATCAGTTAATTTCCTCAGCATGGCTGATTATGCACTTCCAAGTGAATAAACTGCGTGAATTTTTATATTGTATATTTGGGATTGATTGTAAAACTTTATTTTATGTATGTGGGGTAAAATATATGTATTTACCATTTAAATCTTTTTTTTTTTTTGGTGGGGGGTACATCTAGCAGTCAGTGCACAGGGGTTACTCCTGGCTCTAAACTCAAGAATCATTGCTGGCAGTTTGCAGGGACTCTGTGGGATGCTGGGGATTAAACCCAGGTTGGCCACTTCCAAGGCAAGCTCCCTACCTGCTGTACTATCTTTCCCCTAATTTTTTCTTTTTTAATTTTAACATAGGATTTACACCAGAGGGTACTCAGGGCTTACTCCTAGCTCTGTTCAGAGATCACTTCTGGCAGTGCTTAGATGGGACCATATGTGGTACCAGGGATCAAACTGTGTCAGCCACTTGCAAGACAAGTGCCTTACCAACTATACTATCTCTTTGGCTCTTGTCATTGAGTTTTAAGACTTATTTATCTATCCTGGATAGTAATCACTCATCACATATGTGACTTGTAAATACTTTATTCTTATGGGTGAGATGTTTAGTCAAAACACGTATTGACTACGTGTTTCTTAATGCATTAAAGTTTTTTGTTTCAGTGAAGAACTAGTCTATTTTCCTTTTGCTGCCTGTACTTTTGGTGCCATATCTAAGAAATTATGATCAAGGCTGGAAAGACTATATAGGAGTTAAGTCTTTCCTGGCACACAGCCAACCCTAGTTCAAATCCCGGCACCACATACAGTCCCATGAGCACCATCAGGAGGAGTGATACTGTGAACAGTGTGGAGGAATGACTCCTGAGCATCACTGGATATGACCTTAAAAAAAAAACAGAATGGCAAAAATAAAATAAATAAGAAATGTAAAGAATAGTCAAAAGATTTGAGAAATGTTTCAACAAATACAGATGACCAGTAAAACACGTGAAAAAAATGTCAGCAGCCATAATTATTGGGGAAATGTAAGTCAAAGCCACAGTGAGGACCAGGGAACTAGCTCAAGTGATTGAGCGCAGGCCTAATCTGCACAAGGCTATCCGCCTCCACCAGGCAGCATTTTTCTGGTCTTGGTGGCCCCGGAACATCCATGGGTATTAGAAAATAAGAAAACAAGAACACCACTAGAAAACAAGAACACCAGGACCAGGGAGCAGAGTGCTTGCTGTATATGCAGGTTTGAGCTCTAGCCCTAGAGTGACCCTATAAATAAAACATGGGAGTAGCCCCTAGGAACTGGTGAGTGTGGACACAAAGCAAAACAAGACCAAAAAAGGAAGAAAAGAGAAGAAGTCATAGCCAAGTCTAAGTTCATATTTTCCTTCATACTATTTGTTTTTTTTTTTGTTTTTGTTTTTTTTTTTTTTTTTGGACCACATCCAACAGTTGTGGTGCTAGGGCTTACTCTTGGCTCTGTACTTAGGGATCACTCCTGGCAGTACTTGGGGACCATTTGTAGGTCAGCATCCAAACCAGGTTGGACACGTACAAAGCAAACACCATGCCCTCTGTACTGTATCTCCAGCTCTGTTTCCAGTCTCTTTGATATATGCCATTCTCACCATATATGCTAGATGATCTCTCATTGTTTTTTTTGATTGTTGTTTTCCTAACAGTAAGTCAGGATAAACATTTTTTGATACAGTCTGCTGGCCATCTCTCTGTCCTCTCTGGGGAAGTGTCTGTTCATTTCCTTTTCCCCTTTTGGGAGGATGTGGGGAGTGGGAAAGTGAGGCCACACTCAGCAGTGTTCAGGGACTGTTCCTGGCTCTGCACTCAGGAGTGACCCCTGGCAGTGCTGGGGCGGGGGGTGTCCATATGTAGTGCTGGGGATTCAAACCAGGGTCAGCAGAATGCAAGGCAAGTGTCTTAACCCCTATAAATTTGTCCAGGCCCTTCTCCCCATTTCTAGATGTGGTTATTAGTTTTGTTGCTGAGCTTTATGTGTAGTTTATATATATTTGATATTAGCCCTTTATCTTATATGTGATGTGCAAATACTTCCTCCCATTCTGTAGGGTGTCTTTGTCTTAGTCCCAGTTTCTTTTTTCCTTTATTTTTAAAAAAATTTTTTAAACTTACATTGTGTTGTATGATACACATAATACTTTAAAGTCCTAATGTAATACATAGAAAATCAACAGCTGTAATTAAATACGTGTTCTAAGAGCTCCTTTATTCTATTTGAAATGAAACTAATTTCGTGTGAATTGGAGGTTTTTTAATGATTTTTTTTTTTTTTTTGCTTTTTGGGTCACACCCGGCGATGCACAGGGGTTACTCCTGGCTCATGCACTCAGGAATCACTCCTGGCAATGTTCAAGAGTTTCCTTTTCCCCTTTTGGGAGGATGTGGGGAGTGGGAAAGTCAGGCCACACTCAGCAGTGTTCAGGGACTGTTCCTGGCTCTGCACTCAGGACCCTTTGGGATGCTGGGAATCGAACCCAGGTTGGTCACGTGCAAGGCAAACGCCCTACCCGCTGTACTATCACTCCAGCCCCGGTTTTTTAATGATTTTTAATTTTTTTTTTAAATTGAATCACTTTTTGTTTGTTTGTTTGTTTTGGAAGGGGGCCACTCCCAGCAGTGCTCAGAGCTCAAGTTATTTCTGGAAATGCCCCGAGGGTCATTTGTAGTGCCAGGGATCAAACTGGGGTTGGCTGACAAGTGCAGACAGCCAACCCCACTTCAATTTCTCTCACTGTATGGTCCTCCAAGCACCATCCAGAGTGACTCCTGAGCACAAAGCCAAGAATAGTCCTTGGGTACTGCTAGGTGTGATCCAGAAAACAAATTAATAAAGACAGTTAACCAGGGTCTAGGGACGGAGGGTGGGAGTGCATCATTTACACATGGGGATCTCAGCCCCCACACCATGTGATTTCTGTGGCCCGTCTTCTTCACCCCCTCCCTGCACCCCCACACCACTAGGAGCAAACCCCAACCACCAGGCCAGGAATAGCAGTCACCAAGCATCACCAGGTATTGTCCATATAACCACACATAACAAAATGTTTTGCCTTAGTTGGTTTGATATGTGCAGTAATGTTAACTATGTGGTTACTATTGTGTAACCGATCTCTAGAATTATTTCATCATTAAAAGCTGAGATTCAGGAGCTTGGACAAATACAGCGGGTACTTGCTTTGCATGCTGCCTACCCAGGTTTGATCCCACGCTCCCAATATGGTCCCCCAAACACCACCTGAAATAATCCCTGAGCACAGCCGGATATGGCCCAAAAAGGGGAAAATAAAAGAGTTTTAGCTTTATAGTTGTTGATTCCTTGGCTTGTATGTAAGTGGCTGAAGTGAGTGGTGGTAGGAGAGTAATTTGTAGGATTGGACATGTGTGATTCCACCGTGGCTGCCAGCCTGAGGCTAAGTGACTCTCACAGTACTTGAGTTTACCTTTGACCGTATTAGACCAAGCCCATGTGAGCCAGCTATAGCATACCTCTGGATGGGAAGAATTTGGGGAGAATCAAGATGGATGAAGCAGGGCTTTCTGTGCAGAAGGTATGCGTAATTCAATTTCCCCATGGGAGTCAGCTATATAAGTCCTCCCTAGGGCAGTTACCTCTGAGAGCCACTTTGATGTTTTCTCCTTTAAAAACAGTGCTTTAGCCACCATGCATAGCAGCTTTGGCAGACAGACCTGCTCGAGAACTGACTTAAGACTCCCACAGTAGCCATAACTCAGATTGCTGTACTTGACATCATGGTTTTGTAGAACAGCTGTAGTTTTGCATGGCCTCTCTGGAGCCCTGATGAATGGCTGTGGTGGCAGCACTTACTGAGTGAGGGCATACGGCACGGGTGCTGGCTGACCCTGTCTTCCTTGTTGCTTTGTTTAGAGCGTGGCATTTCAGTTGCCCTGTTGTTTGACAGGAGGAAAAAATGGTGTGAGTTGTTTGTTTACCATATTCACTAAAGCTGGAAAGACAGAGTGCCAGAGGGATTTTCTTACAAGCTGCTTAACTACAAATCAACTTTATTTTATGTGTATATATATATATATGTATATATGTGTGTGTACATATATACATATACATATATATGGCATCTGACATGGTGTACATCAGCAGGTCAGCTCACTATATGCCACGAAGATGGCTACACTTGGAACAGAAGGTTAGCCTTGACTGCCAGAACCCCTGGAGTGATAAGAAAGTAATTTGGATTTAAAGTGGATACAAATAGGGGCTGGAGATATAGTACAGTGGGTATGTTGCTTGCCTTGTGTGTGGCCAACCCAGGTTTGGTCTCCAGCACCACATATGGTATCCTGGGCCTGCCAGAAGTGATCCCTGAGTACAGAGCTAAGAGTAACCCTGAGCACCTTCTGGTGTTTGTCCCCACCCCTCCAAAAAAAGAAATGAGGGGCATCTTTGTTGTCCTTTCCAACATTTAAGAAGGTCATGCGAAAAATAAAGCTCTTCATACTAAAGGAATATAGTTACTTTTTTTCTTGGTGAATCAGGCCCTCATACCTGAAAAGCATGCTCTCTACCACTGAATCACATTTCTAGCCTCACATAGTGACTTTTTAAAATGTCTTGGGGGAGCTGTAGAGATCAAGTACAACAGGAGGTAAGGTGCTTCCCTTGCATACTGCCAACCCAGGTTTAATACCCAACACTGGCATGGCATATGATCCCCCAAGCACCACTGCGAGTGATCCCTGAGCATAGCACCAGGAGTGAGCCCCGAACAACACCAGTATAACCCCCCACCAAAATAATCTTTGGGCTACCGGAAAGATATCATAGTTGTTGAGGTCCATGCCTTGCACATACCTGCCCCTGCTTCAACCCTGGCATCATTTAGTAAAGTTCTCGAGGCCCCTCAGTACCTCCAGGTGGCTCTGGTAATCTGCGTCATTGCAGGGTCCAAGCAGTACTGCATTGAACCATCAGCCCCAGTGGCCAAGAACAGTGAGGGCAGGTTCCCCAAAACAAAAACCATGTTGATAGTGTTGATGTTGTTTCTTGGTGGCAGAATGCTCGCCTCCTGTGTATGAGGTCTTTGGTGTGACCCCTGGCACTGGGATACTAGGATGAGGAATTTTTAGGGTCAGGAATGTGGCTCAAGTGGTAGAACCTAAGCCTTTGTGTGTGCAAGGCTTTTGGTCCCCCCACTCCACAGCCCTCCTCCCAGCACTGCCAGGTATAGTCTTGTGTCCCCAGGGCAAGCACCACCAATTGTGGCCCAGTACCCCCAGCACTGCTAAGAGTGCCTACCGCCAAACATTTTCATTAATTTATTTTAGATTATATGTTTGTTTTTCACAGCATAAAAGGTAGCACAATTAATTTTAGTTGTTTTTAAAGTAGTAGTTCCATTTGTTTAAAATGAACAAACTATAGGGGTTGGAGCAATAATACAATAGGCACAGTGTTTGCCTTGAACACAGCCAGCCCAGGTTTGATCTCCAGCACCCTACATCTTCCCCTGAGCACCACCAATCACCTGGAGTGATACATCCCTGAGACAGGAGTAAGCCCTGAGTGCTGCTGGATGTGCCCTAAAAACCAAAAGAGCAAAATATAAGAATCTCAGGGGGAGAGAGAGATCAGCCAACTGAGCCAGGGGGCACACGCTGCCAGGAATGTGCCACAAGAACAGAGCCAGGCATAACCTCTAAGCACCTCACACACATATTGCGTGTGTGTGTGTGTGTGTGTGTGTGTGTGTGTGTATTAGTAAGAAAATTTTATCCATACATACAGAAAGAGAAATAGTGAGAATGAATCTTAAAATTAATGCCCTGCAGTCAGGCTGTTTGAGTAAAGAGATCTCTGGTGATGACCTCAGCTCTCCACCTCTGTCACAGACTGCATTTTCTCCAGTTAGGCATGAATTTAAAATGCCCATCATATAAACTTCTGATCACCCTCAGTCAGGCTCCACTGCCAAGGAAGTGTCGTTGGCAGTACACTCAGGGAATGTTAGAACTTGCAGAGATTCCAGTATTGCCAGTTTTCCAAAAGGTTATAGGAGACCGCAATCCTTGCTTTTTTGCTTTCACCCAAGAAAGATCCACCATGCCAGTTATGGAATGGAAGTGTATATATAGGTCTCCCCTCTTCCGTCCTCTAGCCACCCCCTTCCTTCCAAAAGTATCCTTGGGAATTTTTATCTCCCACATGACCTCCTTCTCAGGACGTGTCTCAGAACTCCATGAGATATGTGCAGAAGAGCACTGTTTGCCAGTGTGTAATATCAGAGACCAGAAGTTTTCCTGGAAAATTATTCTGTTTTAAGTTAATTGGAAATATTTTAAGCTATCATATACAGTGGTCCTGCTCTTAGAAAGTTGTAATCTTAAAAATGACTCACCCAGAACCAAGGAAAAGACTCAAAGAGTTGGAGTGTGTGCTTTGTGTGAAGAAGACAAGTTCAGTTGTTGGCACTGTACTACCCCCCTGAGCACTGCACTGTGTGACCCAAAACAAACAGAAGACCGAGCCAGTTAGAAGGGAAACTATGGAGAACCCACAAATAGAATTTCTCTTCAAAAATTTTGTTCAAGGGTCAGAAAGATAGCTCAGTGGGACGAAGCATATGTTTTGCATACAAGGGACCCCAGATTTGATCCCTGGCACCACATAGTCTCCCAAGTACCACCAGGTATGACCTATATAGACATGAAAATGATTCTGTTAGGAGGATAGGTGAGAGACCCAGACCATATTATGTGGTGAGTTAAGAGCGGAGGTGGAGTTTTTCTGTCAAACTCAGATGTGTTGTGTTTCCAAGGGGAAAATCCTTAGAATGAGGAGACATGTGCCTCCTGATTTGTGCTGCACAATGTCCTGCCTGCAGCAAGTCCCAGAGAAGGAGATGGCCTGACATGGTACCCCACCCCACTGGCGTCTCTGCTGCTCAGTGTGATCAGAAGCCTTGACTATGTATGCGGGGTAAGGAGCCTGACATGTAGCATCTGAAATTAGTGAAAAGAAAGCTTCACAAAGGGTGTCTAGGGCTTCAACTGAATAAAGTCAGAGAGATTGGGGCAATTAATTGCCCAGGGAAATTAAAGAAAGTCACTGTCACCGTGCCCTTAACCAGCCTCTTACTAATTACCCACTGTGAGGTTCATTATCTGGTCCACCTTGCTGAAGGACAGAGCCAGTCTTTCAGATCAGTCTCAGGGCAGCGAAGGGTCCTATGGTAGCGGGCCTAAAAGATACAGATGGCCTGGGAGAACTGGCCAGCTTAATTGGTTCTGAAATTGAGCTTGAGCCTAAGTATACTAGATGAAAACAGAAAGACTCCTGCATTTTATACGCAAAGTGACCACGAAGGGAAACCCTATCAATAGACATCATCTCTTTTAGCCTAGAGATATGTGTTCCTCTTTAGATTCTTGTTTTCAATTTTGTTTGACACTTAAAATATTACTTAATTTTTTTATTGAATTACTATGAGATAGACCATTAAAAGCTAATCATGATTGGGTTTCAGTCATAAAATGTTCCAACACTCATCTCTCCACCTGTGTACACTTACCACCACAAGTGTCCCCAGTTTCCCTGCCCCAACCCCTCCAAACTTCCCTTCCCCTGCCTTCTTCTATGCAGGTACCTTTCTTCTGTCTCTGTCTCTGTCTTTGTCTCTGTCTCTCTCTGTCTCTGTCTCTCTCTCTCTCTCTTTCACACCTCGTGCATTATGGTTTGTAATTCAGGTGCTAAGAGGTCATCGTGTTTATTCAGGACATTCAGTAGTCCACCTGTACCTTCCTGATAAAAATACTTGTTTTTAATTTAATCAGATGATTGTACCCTGGAGAGGTTGTTTTTGATAGAAAGTCACTATAGAAAAGTGTGACGGGGTGGGGGGGGGGGGGAGAAAAAGGGAGGGAGGTGAGAGAGAGGAGGGAGGTGAGAGAGAGGAAGGGAGAGAGAGAAAGAGAGAGAGAGAGAGAGAGAGAGAGAGAGAGAGACACCATATGGTTCTCTGAGCACTTCCTGGGTCTGTGGTCAGGGCTCACTCCTGGCAGTGCCCGGGAGAACATATGTGGTGCTATCAAACCTAGGGCCTCACAAGTGCAAAGCATGTGGTGTTCTACTGAGCCACAGTTTGGCTCTTTAAGGATATAAATAAATTTTCTGCTCTTTGTTGAACCAGTTTTAGTTCATGTGTCTTTTTAAGGAATTTTCTCACTCATACTGATTGTTCAATTTATAGGCATAAGTTCATGTATCTGTTATCCTTTAAATGTCTATAGGATTTATAGTGATGTCCCCTCTGTTGTTAAATATATGGGTGCTGTATATCTTCTCTGTTTTGTTCATAAATAAGTAATAATTGGAGTCACTTGAATTTTATTAAATCTTTCAATTTTTAAATTATTTTTTAATTTGTTTTCTCTTATACTGATTTATAAGGTGTGTATGTGTGGTGCTGGGGATCTTGGAGCTGTCCTCTGTCATGCTGGGGACTACTCTTAGTTCTGTGCTCAGAGGTCACTCCTAGTGGTACTCAGGGGACATGGTAGTGGCAGAGACTGACCCTAAGCCGCCTGCATGCCACCATGCACTAGGTGAATTCCTTTTATATGTTCTTTATAAGCTATGTTGCTTTGGTATTTTCTCATTTCTTGGGGTAAAGATTTTTCACTGATTTTATTTATTTATTTATTGTTTTTGGGTCACACCCAAGAATGCAGGGATTACTCCTGGCTCTGCACTCAGGAATTACTCCTGGCAGTTCTGGGGAGACCATATGGGATGCCGGGGATTGAACTCGGGTTAGCCACGTGCAAGGCAAACTCCCTACCCACTGTACTATCGCACCGGCCCCTTTTCACTGATTTTAGATCTTTCTAATATTAAATTTTTATGCTAACAGTATCATAAGTTTTTGCTATGCCGTTTTCTAAATATTTCCTCATTTCTTCTGTGATGTTTAGAAATGTCTTTTTCATTCCCATTATTAGAGATTTTCAAGAAAGATTCTTGCTAATTATTTAATTCCCTGATGGGTAAATAATACATTCTATATGATTTTAATAATTTTAAATTTCTTGAGATGTCCTATGATCTGGGACTTAGTCTGTTCCCTTGCATGTTCTTTTTGTTTGTGTTGGCTCACACCCAGCAGTGCTCAGGGCTTTCTCCGTCTCTGGCTCAGTAATCACTCAAGGAAAGGTCTCTGTGGACCAGATATGGTACCAACAATCAAACCTGGGTGAGCCACATGCAAGGCAAGCGACTTCCCTGATGTCTTTAGTTCCAATGTCCTGTTGAATGTTCTTAAAATACTTTTAAAGCGGGCCAGGGAGCTAGCTCAAAGGCTGGAGCCTGTGTATTGCATGCGGGAAATTCCTGGTTCAGATCTTGGCACTCCATGACCCCAGGTACCAGCTGTGATCAAAAAAGGAAAGCACAACTTTTTTTTTTTTTTTTTTTTTTTTTTTGCTTTTTGGGTCACACCCGGCGATGCTCAGGGGTTACTCCTGGCTCATGCACTCAGGAATTACTCCTGGCGGTGCTCGGGGGACCATATGGGATGCTGGGAATCAAACCTGGGTCGGCCATGTTGGCTGCATGCAAGGCAGACACCCTACCCGCTGTGCTATTGCTCCAGCCCCAAGCACAACATTTTAAGAGTATCTATTCTGTTGTTGAATTTTCTATAAATGCTTTTATATTTTTCTTTTCTTTTTGTTTTTGGGCAACACCCTGCAGTACTCAGGGCTTATTCCTGGTTTTGCACTCAGGGATCACTCCTGGAGGGCTCAAGGGTCCATATGGGAAGCCTAAGATTGAACCTGGGTTGGTCACTGCAAGGCAAGTACCCTGCCTGCTGTACTATCTCTCTGACCCCTATCAGCTGTAGGTCTTTTAAACTCCATCTTTACAATAACTTTGATACTTGTTTTTTATTCTTGTTCTTGTTTTTTCAGTTTTTTTTTTTTAATTTTTTTTAAATTTTGAAACACCGTTCCTACCTACAAGTTCTAGAACATCACACCCTCCACCATTGTCTCAGGGGCCCCTCCTATCCGACTCCCTCCCCTGCCGTGCACACACACACATTGGTTGTTTTAACATTTACTGAAAACATTACTAAAACCTACAGCTGTTGGGAGTGAATGATAGTACAGCGTTAGGGTATTTGTCTTGCACGCAGCTGACCTGGGTTCAATCCCTGGCATACAGTATGGTCCCCAGAGCACTGCCAGGAGTAATTGCTGAATTCAGAGCCAGGAGTAACCCCTGAGCATCACTGAGTGTGACTCAAATGCCAAAAAAAAGCGGGGGAGACCTACAGCTGTCCTGATTATTTTTTCAATTCTTCATTTAATTCTGTCAGTTTTGCTTCAACCAGAATTTAGTACTCTGTGTTGGATATACATGCATGTAGATTTGTCTCCCTAATAAATTGACTCCCTTATCTTAATGAATTTTCTCTCTTTATCTGATATTATTCCATAGTGTTTGTTTTGGGGCTTTTGGATAACACCCAGCAGTGCTGAGGGTCACTCCCATCTCTGTGCTCAGGAAGGTCACTCTCAGCTCTGTGCTCAGGGGTTCATTCCCAGCTCTGCTCAGGGAGGTCACTCTCAGCTTTGTGCTCAGGAAGGTCACTCCCAGCTCTCTGCTCAGGGGGTCATCCCAGCTCTCTGCTCACGGGGTCACCCCCCAGTTCTGTGCTAAGGAGGTCACTCACAGCAGTACTGGGATGCCACATGGTGCCAGGGATGGAACAGGATAAGATCGGCTATTACAAGACAAGTATCTGTATTGTTTCTTTGGCCCAGAATTCTTTTTTTGTTTGTGTTTTCATTTTTTTTTATTAAGACACCTTGACTTACAGAGTTATTTATAGTTCAGTTTTAAGCTTACTTTATTCCAGCAATGGTCCCATCACCAGTGTCCACTTCCCTCCACCAGTGTCCCCAGTTTCCTCCCCAACCCCCAGGCTGCCTCTTTGACAGGCACATTTTTAAGTTCGGTTGTTATGGTTTGGATCTCCTGCTTTCGGTGTTGTTGACTCTGGTTTGGATATAGAGGTATACCCCACCAGTGTACCCGAAGCCTTTCACCTTTGCTTTTCTCCCCTCCTTGCCCCCCACCCCACTGATGCTCTCTTGCTATTTCCTCTCCTTGATTTCTTTCCATCTCTGTCTTTCTCTTTCCTGTATTCTGAGGTTAAGGATGATGGAGTTATTCCCCCCTTTAATACCTTGCAGAGAGAAAGTCCAGTGGGGAGGACACTTGCCTTGCAATACACAACTGTTCGATCCCCAGCACCACAAATGCTCCCCTGAACCAACCAGGAATGATCCCTTAGCACAGAGCCAAGAGTAAGCCTTGGGCATCACTGACTGTGGCCCAATAACAAAAAACAAAAAATACCTTGCAGGATTCCTTGTTTTGAAGTCTCCTTTGTCAGACAGTAGCATAACAATTCTGCTTACAGGAAAAAATTAAAACAAACTTTCCCCTTTGTTGTTACCACAACAAAAGTACATATTTTTACATGTTTGTACATATTTGGGCCGGGCCGGAGTGATAGCATAGCGGGTAGGGCGTTAGCCTTTCACACAGCCGACCCGGGTTTGATTCCTCTGCCCCTCTCAGAGAGCCTGACTGAGAATATTCTGCCCTCACAGCAAAGCATGGCAAGCTACCCGTGATGTATTCAATATGCCAAAACCAGTAACAACAAGTCTCACAATGGAGACATTACTGGTCCCCGCTTGAGCAAATCGATAAACATTGGGAGGACAGTGCTGTACATATTTTATATTTGGTTGTAGGTGCTTGCTGTAGATACATATTGGCTGCATTGTGCACAGACATTAGTTGTGCTTGCCAACAGTCACACACTGTAGTTGTGGCACTCTTATACACATGGTTGTTGTAGACTGGAGATCAAAACCTCCCAAGCCTCAGTCAGGTATTCAGATACAACTGAAATTACCCAGCTGAGTTGTTTAAATTTTCACACACTTTTTAGAACATTTTCTTTTGTTTGTTTGTTTTGTTTGTTTCAGGGCCATACCTGGCATTTCCTGACTCTGTGCTCAGGGTTCACTCCTGGCATTGCTCAGGGGACCATATGAGATGCCTGGGATTGATCATGGGTTGGCTTCATGCAAGGCAAAAGCCTTACCTGCTTGCTGTACTCTCTCTGGGTCTATCTTTTCTTTTTCTTCTTTTGGTGGAGGTGAGAGTTGTTGGGCTATACCCAGAGGTAAATTGGTAAATTGAATACACCTTACAAGGGCACGTCAGAGTTTACTCCTAGCTCTGTGCTCATGGATTACTCCTCGCAAGCTCAAGGGATTATATGAAGTGCTGGGCATTGAACCTGGGTCAACCACATGCAAGGCTAGTGCCCTAACCCACTGTACTATTGCTACAGCTCCCTAGAACTCTTTCTTGTATTAACTACTCACATGTATTGTCCAATTTTACTTCATTCTCTGTTTTTCTTCCTCTCTTTTCAGTTATTGGAGGGGAGACTCGTGAGTGGATATTGAAAAATGTGTGTATAATGTATATATATATATATATATATATATAATGAGCATTTTAATAGTCTCACAAACTAGAAGGTCCCTTTTCCCTGGCAGCAGATGTTGCTCAGTAATCAAATGTGTGGACTGCATGTAGTCTACACACTTGATCCCCAGTACAGGGGATCCCTTTCCCCCCCTTTTTTTTCTTCTGATTTTGGGTCTAGACCCCAGCCTTGCATTGAAGCCGGGCAAAGACACTGAACAAAGGCTCAGCCCTTGTATCTTTCAAAATCACAAAAACCATTGAAAAGTGAAGCTCTGGTTCCAAGAGTTCAACATGCACACATACACATGTACATGCATGAATGTGTACATGCTCAGAACTCTGACCATCTCTGGGTGTGGGAGAGAAAAAGAGGGAGGGAAGAATAAAGAAAGATAAATGAAGGAAGTGTGGAAAGGAGGGAGGAAAAGCAAAGCAAAGTGGAACTGGAGCTATAGTACTGCAGGTAGGGCACTTGCCCTGCAGGCTGCCAACCCAGACCCTGGCACCCCATGTGGTCCCCTAAGTTCTGTCTGAAGCGATCCCTGGATGCAGAATCAAGAATAAGCCCTGAGCACAGCCAGTGTAGCCCCAGAACAACAAAAACAAAAGCTGCAAGCTGAAATTCTTGGCTAGGTTATCTTTTTGTCCTTCTGTCTGCCTGTTCCTGTGCCTCCTATATGCAATACCCGTCAGAACTTGGACCATGCTTGATCCTACGTAACAGAAAGTCAAGCAGACAGTATCTGAAGGAAGTCAGCAGTTTTACTGGATATCAGTTAGCCTCGGAGCTCATAAATATGTTTCTTCTCCTTGACTTCAGTATGTAAATCTGTGGATAACTGTATGCAGACAACTACTAAAAATAACTTAGCAGGAATTTGAACTTAATTGTTCAAAGATCAGCATATGTATCTGCTTAGATTGCTTTGGACAGTTAATGAGTACATTGCAAAGTAGAGCTGAATTTGTGTGGTGTAAACTCATTGCTAAATTGAATACACCTTACAAGGGCACTTCAGACTGGCTCAAACCTGATTTCTGAGAAATTAAAACTATGGGTTGTACGTTTTAGGAGCAAAGTGACATCCTTTGTGACAAAGTGACAAAACTCCCCACCTTTCAACCTCGGTCCGTCTTTTGTGTGGGCTCTTTCTTTCAGCATCATTGCTGAGCCTGGAACAATTTGCTCCTGAGATGATGGGCCCTAATGGAGCCTGAGCTGTCAGGGCTGCAGTCACAGACCTATCAGCTAATGGCCTCCCTACTGATGCTGTCTCGGAGCCTGACCACACTAGAGTCTCTTGCTTAGGGTTTTTCACACAGAGCCCAGGAGGGACTGACAGGCATTCTTTGCATAAAGGAGGCCTAGGTTCAATCCCTGTTACCACATAGTCCCTGACCACTATAGGATATGCTCCCCACTCCCCACCCTCAAAATTAGCTGAAGTCATCATGTAAAATAGGAGAGTGTATTTTCTTAGTCTCACTACTCCTCCTTCTTCTTTTTATTTCTTTTTTTTTTTTTTGTCCACACTCAGTGGTGCTCAGGGTTACTCTTAGCTGTGTACCCAGAGGTCACTCCTGATGGCATGGGGGTCCAAAGGTAGTACCAAGGATAGAACCAGGGTCAGCCACCCCACCTTCAAAGTAAATGCCTTAACCCCTATACTGTCCCTCCAACCCATTCTTATTTGTTTTGGGACCAGACACAGTAGTTTTCAGGGTTTCCTCCTGGCTCTTTGATTTCTGGAAGTTCTCAAAGGACTGGGACCAGAGCTGACTAGAGTTGACCACCTGATAGACAAGCACTTATCTCTCCTAGCCAGTTTCCTGGCTTTGTTTGTTAATTTTTTGTTTTGGAGGTCACACCTGGCAATGCTCAGGGTTAAATCCTGGATCTGGGTTCTGGGATCACTCCTGATGGAGTTCAGACAACCATATATAGTGCCCGAGGATAAGTAAGGCAAGTGTCCTATCTACTGTTCTATTGCTCCAGCCCAAGTTTCCCTGTTCCCTTTACTGCTCAGTTAATACGAGTGACTCCAAACTACTCTTAGTGCTACTGGTTTGACCCTGTATTAGCTTATAGTGTGAATATACCCTTTTGTGATGTACTATCTTGATTCCTTACTTTTCAGATTAAAGATAGGGCTGATGTCGTTCCTAGAAGCCTACTGGAGTTCCTGAGAATAGTACAAGTTATTCCTAAAGTGGTCTAGCTTTTTTTCCTTGTCTTTTTGGGTCACACCTGGCTGTGCTCAGGGGTTACTCCTGGCTCTGCACTCAGGAATTATTCCTGGCAATGCTAGGGAGATCATATGGGATGCTGGGGATCAAACCCAGGTCAACCACGTACTAGGCAAATGCCCTACTACAGTGTCCCTATCGCTCCAGTCCCAAGGGTCTAACTTTAATATTGCAATATGACCTTGATTAGATTCCTTTCCTTTTTGGTTGGTCCTGAGTGTTGCTAAATTTGTCCCTAGGCATGTTGAATACTTACGGTTTCTTTGGACTCTGTTAAGGCATTGAGAAAAATCTGTAAGGTATGTCTCTTCTTTCAGATGCTAAAAATCTACCTATGACACATTTTCAGTGAGGAAATTAGTACTAGAAGCATGTTTGCCCAAGAGAGAGTCTGCCATTCTTCCTTTCAATACTTGCTAATGCACAAACCCTAAAGCAATGTGTTCTTTCCTATAAAGTAGTACCTTGTTGTGTGGAAGGAGGAATTTGTTAATGCCAGGGTGTAGAATTTTAGCAGGTTTTTCATAGAGTGATAGTAAAATGAAAGAGAATAATAACTATCGCTGTTAGGTACTTTCTGTGGCTCAAATACAATTAACACTTTATAATTAGTATTCCTGTAGTTCTTTTAGAGGGATAGGGTCACACCCACAGTTCCTCAGGGACTACTTTCAGCTCTGTGCTGGGGTGAAGGGATACTGCAGGCAGTGCTCAGGGAACTGCGCATTGCTGTGGATTGAGCTGGAGTTGGATGCATACAATATTGCCTTCTTCAATTCCTCACAAGTCCCATATGATTTTTTTGGGGGGGTGGTTTTCAGGGGCTACTCGTGGCTCATAGGTTCTTCCTGGAGGTACTCAGGGGATCATGCAATGCAGGGATCAAACCCAGGCCTCCTGTATGCTTGCCTCCTGGCTCCACACATGATGAACATCATTTTTATCCCTTTCCACTGATAGGGAAACTGAAGCACCCCTGCTCGTCAATGTGAAGCTAGGCTATGCGTCCTAGCAGACTGACTCTACAGCCAGACCCTTAACTCAAAACGATACTGTTTTGAACAGCACTGTTGTTTCATGCTCCTTCTCAGTGCCCGGGCCCCACCAAGATATTTGCTTGGACAGCACAGTGAAGTTCTTTATTATTTACTTTCTGGTTTTCCCTTCAAACTCTCTGACATCTGACCATACTGAATTAGAAGAATGCCATTGAAAGGTGATGCTGTAAGGTCACAGTCATTTCTGGAAGAGAAGACGGTTGTTCTTCCCAAGGAGATGCATAAACAGCTCTCTGGAAATTCTGGTTAAGGGAAAGCAGAGAAACAGTGGAAGGCTAGAGAATCTGATTTCTCTCTTCATTCATTCTCTTGCCACAATACACAGAGCACATTGTCATCCCCTAATAACAAGTACAGAGAATAGTGCCCTGAGTAGGTCATTGTTTCTGTGGTTGGTTAATTGGTTAGTTCTGGGGCCTCCTGGCAGTATTTGGGGGACTGTGCATTGCTGAGGTCGAACCTGGGCCCCACGTTAAGTAGAATGCCCTCAGACCTTCCAAGCTCTCTCGAACTTAGGTGGTCTTCTCTCTCCCTCTCTCTCCCCCTCTCTCTCCCCCTCTCTCCCTCTCTCTCTCTCTCTCTCTCTCTCCTCTCTCCTCTTTCTCCTCTCTCTCTCTATTTCATTGAGGTGAGCAAGTTTCCTGGTTAGCAGGAGGAAAAAGGTGTCAGCCTTCTTGTCCATTTGACCTGGACAGTACAGATTTGCATAATGTGGATATTGGTTCATTGAACCTATAGATGCTGAGCCCATAGATATGGAAGAAATGGTGTGGGGGGGCAAGTTTTTGTAAGTGATACGGGAATTTTCAGGTGCAGGGTATGTTGTGCAGGGTGGGTGCAGTTGACTCTCCTTATGCCAGCATTGTGTAAGGACCACCTGTATTTGACCTGCTATATTGTCCCTCCATTGACTTAGGAGGGTGTTCTTAGTCTGCCTGTGGTTACTTGCACTCTCTCCACTCTAGCAGTCCATATGTCAGGCACAATTTTGCAGGTCTACTCCATGCTTAGCAATATTTCTTTTAGGTATTGAACATTAACGTCACAAATACTTTTAAAGGACCTGCATAGAAAGCAAAGCTATGGCTCAATCCTTGGTTCACTTGGCACCAAAATAGGTTTTTTCCAAAGTCCTGAACCTTAGTGAGAGTTGAATTTTATTTACCATGGGTCACACTCTTTCATTATATTTCTACCATCAACCTGTAGAATAAGCAATAATCCAGTTTGTTCCATCTAACTAATGGAGAGAGAAACAAAGACCTTGTCCAGGTTCAGACCCAGTAATGCTTGTGGTTTTGCAGCTTGCTCTCAGGCCAGCCTTCCTTGATTTGTGAAAGAAATGGAGCCGAAAATTCATGTACTCTCTCAGTAGTTACTAAACATTGGAAATGGAGTTCAGTGGGAAAGATGAATGGGGATAATCATGAAAATTATCTAAAGAGCCTTTATCTTCTTTCCTTCTTTTAACTGCTGTTATCTGTTTCAAACCATCCAGAGATTAATTTCTCTCTTGACTGGGAGTTGGGCGGGGTGAAAGCAGAATGGCATGGAAATGGGAACAGGGTGGTTACATCTCTTTGGGAGAACGGGATATTGGCCATATGGTACAAGCATTCATTGTGAAAGGAATCCCTAAATCCCTACCCCAAGCCTGGATACCAACTGATAGTCATGTCAAAGAAGCTCAACTACTAAAGACCATTGAATTGCAATCTTCAAAAGAATAATAAGCAATTAATAGCAACCAAACCAGGGCTATAGCTCAATAAAAGCTTGTGTGCTATAAATTTGATCCCAGGATTTGGCTCCTGGCACCAAGCAAAATAAAATAGCAACCGAAACCATACTTTGTTGAGACTGAATTTGGAGTATTCTGTTTTGTTTTGTTGGTAAGTTTACACCAGTTGTCAACAGGGCTGAGAAGGGGCTTCCAGTCAGTGGTGGAAATGGACAGCCCTTGAGCCCAGCCATCAAGTCAGGCCTTTAGTTATTTTCCCAGTTCTCCACAGATCTTGCTTCCTACATTCAGGAGTGAGTCTGAATTCCTTCTGTGCTTATTCTCTTGAAAGATCAAGTTTAGCTTACAAATGCAGTAACACAGAGCCAGAGAGAGTACAGCAGGTATGACAATCGCACACAAACAGAAGTGGGCAGAGAGCCATAGTGCAGTCGGCAGGGTGCTTGCCTTGTGTGCAGCCAACCTGGATTTGATCCCTGCCACCCCAAATGGTGCCCCAAACACTGCCAGGAGTGGTCCCTGAGCACAGAGCCAGGAATAAGCCGTGCGCATTGCAGGGGTGGCCTCTAACCCAAAACAACTCAGTAACATGCCCCAGGTTAAACCAGCCTGCCAGCCAAAGTACACCACAAGATCGGAAGTCAGAAATTTCTGCTAATTCTAGTTGTTCTGGTTTTGTTTTCTTTGCTGTTTGGACCACACTGACTATGTTCAGGGCTTACTCCAACTTTACTGGGAAAGAAAGATCCATATTCTTCTTCTTTTTGTTTGGCTTAGGGACTGATGCCTGCCTGTGTTGGGGGTTGGGGTGTAGGGGACTCTCCTGTATGTGCTTTCAGGGGACTTTAGGGTGCCGGGAATTGAACCCAGCTTTCTGCATTGTCTCCAGCCCTTTTTATCCTCTCTTGCCTCAAGACTGTTCTGAGTTAGGGCCAGAGTGATAATACAGGGGGTAAGGTACTTGCCCTGTACGGAACCTATATGGAACCCCATATCATTCCCCAAGCCCCACCAGGAGTGATCCCTGAGTGCAGAGCCAGCAGTAAGCCCTGAGTACTGCTGGGTGTGGCCCAAAAACAAACCACAAAAGACGGCTCTGAGATCTTAGTAAGAAGAGAAAGCCCAGATGGAGGATCAAGGTGGCCTCACCCGAGACTCTCAGGAGGGAGCGGCCCTGGGCAGGCTGTGCCTTCTTAGATTTTGCGTGCTATTTGCTTTTTGGTACTGACACCCCTCAGAGAAGTCTAGCCCAGGTGGCTGCATCACAGGCATTGATGCAGCTACTCGGAGTACAGGGTTCACTTGGGAAAGTGTGTTGAGGAATTCTGTCTCTCCCCACCCTTCCCCCTCTCTCTCTCCCTCCTTCCCTCCCTCCCTCTCTCTCTCTCTCTCTCTCTCCTCCCCCCGCCCCCCCAGCCTCTCACTGCCTTCGGTTTCCCAGTCACGAACACAGTTGCACAGTTGCTCTGTGGTTCATTGCTGTTGCTGGGTACCAGTCCTTCTGCCAGCACAGCTGACATGAAATCAGAAGAAAACTGACCTTAGCAGGTAGGAGGGCGGGGACCTGAGCCAGGCCTTTGTACTACTTGTCCCTTTCCTCCAAACTCAGGACACAGCCTTCCCTGTGTTCTCCACTTCCCTATGTTCTCTCACTTTCTCCTCAACAGTTCTTAGCAGGCAGAAGTATTTTTTCAATCTGGTCCAGTCTGCCCTGGCACAGAGAGAATCGGTAAGGGACACGTCCCCAGGGCACCTCTGTGCCCCTCAGGAGTCCTTCCTCAGCTTCTGATGGGATCTTCCGGCCTTGTTGCCCTCACCTTCTGCATAGCAAAGCCTCCCCAGCTCTCTGTCACATCTCACTAGCAGCCTGCTGCCTGGGAGCGCTCCAGTATCTGTGGCCTCCCACCCAGGCCCCTGCAAGCCACAGAGTAGCTGTCACCCAGTTGCTCTCCTGTCCTCTCCTTTTGGCCCAGCTCACTTCTAACTTGGTGTGCCCAGTTTTGATTCCGGGTCTTGTTCGCTGATGTCACACATCAGGGGCTGGCTTTGGTAGCCCTTCCTCCTGGCACTACAAAGATTCAAAGTCCTTGAGGCAGCAACAGTCTAGACCCACCCTGAAAGAGAATCAGAAGCACGGCTGGGGAGGACCCCCGTCACCAGAGCACAAGAGGTGTCTAGAAAGTATTCCCTGTGTTCCTCGTCTGGGATGCCCAAGAATTCAGTCCAGAAAACAGAGGAGAACTGAGCTGGCATTGAGGAAAACAAGTGGCAGATGGTACTAGGAACATCCCGGGACTGAAGAAATGTGGTTCTCAGAAAGAGAAAAGGAGGGAGACGTAATTCAGACTTACTCAGCAACCAGGTCGCCCTGGTCAGAGAGGGCTACAGAGACGGCTGAGCACATTCTGGCACAGGGGCACTAGGGAGCCATGTTGCCTCTTCGCTCCTTACCACGCTAGACAGGATGGAAAGGCCTTGAACAGGACAGGATGGAAAATGGTTCTCAGAAAAAAAAAAAGTGGGAGGGTTGGAGTGATAGCACAGCAGGTAGTGCGTTTGCCTTGCACACGGCCAACCCAGGTTCGATTCCCAGCATCCCATATGGTCCCCCAAACACCGCCAGGAGTAATTCCCGAGTGCAGAGCCAGGAGTAATCCCGGAGCATTGCTGGGTGAGACCAAAAAGGAAAAAAAAAGTGGTTTTCAGGCTGGAGGCTCTGATAGAGTATATTCTGTGTATGTGTGTGCTCTGGGTTCAAGCCCTGGCTTTGCAAGTAACTTTAAAAACAATGGGGGCTAGAACGGTAGTACAGCAGGTAAGGCAAAATTTGCCTTGCACAAGGCCGAACTGTGTTCAATCCCTGACATCCCATATGGCCCCCCAAGCACTGCCAGGAGTAATTCCTGAGTGCAGAATTAGGAATAACCCCTGAGCATTGCCAGGTGTGGCCCAGAAACAAAACGAAACAACAGCCAAAAAAACCCTACCAAAAATAATAATAATAATAATAATAAGCATTGCCAGGTGTGGCCCAGAAACAAAACAACAGCTAAAAAGACCCTACCAAAAATAATAATAATGATAATAATGATAAAATGGTCCCAGGCCAGGGATGTGGCTCAGTAATGAAGTTTTGTGTATTTGAGACCTGAGTTCAATCAGTGCACTGCAGAATGAAAGAGGAAGGAAGCAGGAAGAGAAGGAAACCTGAGGAATTGCTCCCTGTGGCCAGACTTTTCCAGAACCAATTTCCTTGAGGCGGATCGCCCCAGACTGAATCCCACCCAGTCACAGGGGGCAGTCATAGGGGCAGGGAGCAGGGCCAGGCCCTCGGGTTTCATTAACGTGAGTCTTGTCTGGCTCTGCCCCCAGGTGCTGGAGGTGGTGCGCACCAACTATGACACCCTCACCCTGAAGCTGCAGGACGGCCTGGATCAGTACGAGCGCTACTCGGAGCAGCACAAGGAAGCTGCCTTCTTCAAAGAGCTGGTGAGGCTGCCCGCGTCTCTCGGTACTGCAGCGGCAATATGCTGAAGGCGGCTGGGACGACTTAGGGCATCTGCTGGCACCAGTTCTGGGCCTGAGAGAGAGAGAAAAGCTACTGCCAAGGGCACCTGTGCCACCAGGTGGGGGCGGGGGTGAGAGCCTGAGGTGGCACTGGCATTGCTCACTTGGAGGCCACAGGCACTGTGCATGGCCCTGCTCCAGCTAGGCCTGGGCTTGGACCTGGCTCATCACTCAGTTCCCAGTCCTCAGAGGAACCAGTGGGGGCTTGGGGGCAGTACAGCAGGCAGCGCTCTTGCCTGCCTTGAACACGGCCGACCGACACCAGATTCTGCTCAGACCCCATTGCTCGTCAGCATCTCCGCAGAACTCCATTTGCCCAGGTTTTGGGGGTTTTGTTTGATTTTGGTTTGCGACCTCATGTAGCACCTGGGGTTCAAACCAGGATCAGCTGAAGCAAAGCAAATGTCTTAACCCCAGCACTGTCTTTCCGGGCCCCCTGCCCCTGTTTTTTTTCTGTGGGTCTTTGGGTCACAACCAGCTGTGCTTAGGGCTTACTCCTGGTTGTCTGCTCAGGGAACACTCTTGGTGGAGATTAGGCACCATGTATTTTTCTGGGGGTCGAACCTGCCCTGCCACCTGCAAGACAAGTGCCCTATCTTTTCTTTCTGGACCCTCTCCTTGGTTTTTAGTTCTTTTGTGGGTTTTTTATTTCCTTGAGGGCGGGAGATGCCCACACCCATAGAGGATGCTTCCTGCAGTACTGGGAGGCCATGATGGAGCGTCCAAACCCAGAACTCTGAGCCCTCTCCCGGGGCCCTTAACTCCCTGCTGATGGGCCTTTCCTGCCTGTGCTCAGCATTGCTCTCGGGAACGTTCAGGCTGCCTGTAATCCTGCCAGTCCAGCTGCCCGGTTGTACAGAACATTCTGGCTGAGGGCTGAAACCAGGACACACAGGTCCCTGTCCCCACTTTGCATGTCCTCAGCCCCTCCGCACAGCTGCGGCGAGTCTGTTGGGCACAAGGAAGCCATTAGTGTAAGGAGACAGCAGGGTAGCTAGTTCTGGGGCCTGAGATGTCACAGAGGAGGAGGGTATTGAGAGATTTGAGGAGCTCCTGAGAGAGGCCACTCCCTCCCGCAGTCTGCATGAATCCAAAACCATGACGCGGAAAAAGAGGGTCTCCTCTGATTTGGGGCTGAGGAGCTGCCTGCTGTGGGCCGAGCTGCCCTTCCTCTGCTTCCTGCCTGAAGGCATCATCACACTCCCCACAGCAAAGTGGAAATCCAAGGCAGGCTCCCTGGGCTGGGGGCCAGGGCACATCCATCCTCTTCCTTCCTCCCACTTTGGTCTTTCACACCGCACTTATGCCTGGTTCCCATGGACAAAACTCCTTCCAGAGACTCTGCTCAGTGTAGAGAGTTTGGCCTTTGGCCTCATTCTCCAGTTGTTCTTTCCTGATGATCCAGGCAATGCTTTCTGGAAGTTCTAGGTCTGTGGGCAGAAAGTAGGTAAGGGGACACATGGGAACACACATGGAGACTGCATTCTCCCCTCTGAAGTGAAGAGAGATTTTTTGCCATGGGAAGAGTGTGAGATTAGGGTTAAGCAGCTGGGTCCTGCACGCTGGTCTCCTAACAGACTACACCCAGGGCGGACAGGTATTTCTGAGCCTCTGAACACGCACCTTCTCCTAGGTGCTACAAGGAGAGAGGAACGTGACGGCGTCCAGAGCCTGAGCCATCCGCCCTCAGTTCCTCTCCTCCCATCAGAGCACGAAGCAGAGCAGTCCCCTTTCTGCACACAGCCAGGGCCTGACCTTAGCCTTACTTCCTTTCTGGGCTTTGCCCTCTGCCCTGTTTCAGGCTCTCTCCACGCAGCTTCTCTCGGTTCCCCTCCTCTTCTTTTCTTCCCACTCTCATGGACTTTTGGCTCTAAGACCTCCCTGGGTACTGCCTTTAGGGTGACTTTCTCTTTTTTGGGGGAGTCACACCCGGCTATGCACAGGGGTCACTCCTGGCTCTGCACTCAGGAAGTACTCCTGGTGACGCTCGGGGGACCCTGTGGGATGCTGGGAATCGAACCTGGGTCGGCCACGTGCAAGGCAAACTGCTTACCCGCTGTACTATTGCTCCAGCCCCGGGTGACTTTCTTAAGAGAGAAGTTAGAGTTCTTGTGTCTTGACCTTGTGCCACTTTTCTAACTGACCCTCCTGGTTTTCTCTCTTGCCTGTGCCCACCCACCTTCCTCGGCTCTTTCCCAGGTCCGATCCATTAGCACCAACGTCCGGAGGAACTTGGCCTTCCACACGCTCAGCCAGGAAGTCCTGCTCAAGGAGTTCTCCACTATCTCCTGAGACCACACTGCACTGACCGGACACTGACTGTCCTTACCCACCAGGGGGCTGTCCCCAAGGCTGGAGAAAACAGACACTGAGTCTGTCAGGATGGCATCAGAGATTGTACAGCAGGGACCAGGAGGGGCTGACCAGGACTGTCCTAACGTGGGGAGGGCTGGGGGGGGCATAGGGAGAAGCTGTCAAGAATGTAGGAGCAGGGGCTGGAACCATAGCACAGTGGGTAGGGCATTTGCCTTGAACGCGGCTGACCTGAGTTTGATCCCCAGCATCCCATAGGGTCCCCTGAGCACCGCCAGGAGTAATTCCTGAGTGCAGAGCCAGGAGTAACCTCTGAGCATTGCCGGGTGTGACCCAAAAAGCCAAAAAAAAAAAAAAAAGAATGTGGGGGCTTCTAGAATGTCTGCCTTGGCACTCCCACACATTTCCAGTTGAAGTAACAAGTTGTAGCTACTGATTAATTTTTAGAAGCTGTTGGGACAGACCTTAGGGTGAAGCCAAGACCCTGAAGGTTGATGACTTGTTTTCCCAAAGCTTCTGAAAACTCTCTTCGATGCAGCTTCCTCTGGGTCGGAATTGCGCTGAGCTGTCCCTCGAGGCCCCCTGTCCTGCCTTCAGGAGGACCCTGAGCTCAGGTGTCGGGCGTGGTGGGAGAGGGCACCTCTTTTCCTCTTTTCTAAACCCTGTGCTGACTTCTGGAAGGCAGGAGGTTAGAACCCACGGGGTGTGCTGCTGTCTGCCACCACTTTTTGGACTCAATCCTCGGCCCCAGGAGCTTGCCACGGACCCCCTCAGCACTCCAGAGTCACCTCCATAGCTTCTACTCAAGTCTGTTCTAAACTGTCTTTAAGGATGCGTGTGAAATAAACATTGACGGGTTTTCTGGATCTCTCAGGTGCCTGCTTCGCTGGTTCCCTTTCCAGCAGCGTCCCCACCTCGAGCCGCCCCCTCCTCTGGAAGCCTCTCCTGCCGCTGTCGAGTTCTCCTCCACGTGTGCCACCCCCTCACCCGGCTGTTGTTTACATCCAGCCTGCCGAGAGTTTCCTCTGGGGAGGAGCGTGTTCCTGCTGTGGCCTGGCACTGGAGGGAGAGGACTGCCCGGGAGGGGCATCTCCATCTGAGATCCCCGAGCGGCCCTCCTGTCCACCTCTCCTGAGGAAGGGGAGCTGGCCTGTGGGTCCTCCTTGGGCCTGCTGTGGTCCTTCTCACCCCACACCTGCTCTGAGATCCTCTTTTGAAAGCACTTTCAAAAGTCCTTGAGGGCAGCCCAGGGCAGACCTGGGAGTCGATACGGGACTCCAGCGGAGAGCTGTAGCCTCTGGTCTACTGGGGGGTGCTTGCTCTCCCTGGCCCGGAGTTCCGGCTCCAGCGACTCACCAGCACGCTGCCACCAACAGAGGCAGATGGGGCTGGGTCATCTCCGATCACCAGAAACTGCTGGGCCTGGGCAAGCAGTGTTTCCACCGAAACTGGTGATCAGCAACCCGAGGGCGGCTGGCAAGTTGAAGTTATTAAAAATTGATTTTCACGGGACAGCCTTTGAAGTGTCTTGTTTCCCTTTCCTTCATAATCTCTGTTCCCCAGAACTCATTTCCCAAGCATCATTTACGATCACATCCAGAGAGTGGGCCCATCTGGACGGGAGACCCTGGCCTGACGCCCAGCCGGGGAGGCCAGCTCAGTTCAGAGAGTTGTAGCCTCGCTTGCACGCTGGGTGAGAGAAGCGAGAAGGGAGTTCTTTTGTCCCTTCTGTGTCAAACTCTGTTCTGATGGTTTAGTTGATGAACTAGACCATTTTGTTTCATTTGTGTTTTGAAGTCAAACCCCGCTGTGCTCAGGGCATATTCCTGGCTCTGTGCTCAGGGATCACTCCTGGCAGGGCTCAAACATTTTTTAGTGCCAGGGATGGAACCCAGGTCAACCACGTGCAAGGCAAGGCCTGCTGCCCTCTTCAGCCCCAGGCCAGACTATCCGGGCTGCTTCCTGCCTTCCTGTTCCTGAGGAGGTTTGCTCCGAACAAGGGCAGATGTCAGGCGCATCCCGCCCCCACCAATAAAGCCCATCTGCTGGCCACCCATGGCCACTAAGCAGGAATCCCATCCTCTCATAGAAATCAACCCCAAAAGGAAGTGCCCACACACTGTCCCTGCCCTGGTGTCTGTGGCAGGTGTGCAGGCCCGGAGAGCCAGGAGCCGGGTGGTTGGCAGCCACCAAGCCTGTTCTCTGCTGTCCTCTCCCCACCCTGCCACCTGCCAACTGAATGGCACAGTTGAAAATTAAACCCAATAAACATGCCGGAGTCTCTTTAGCTGAAGCTGCCAGTCTCAGTAGGTCACTCCAAAGGAGCCATTGGGCGGGCAGGACCTATCACCCGGGCCATTACCACCACACCTAGCAGCCACTGACTCCCCTCCCCCAATTCCTGGGGGGCAGCGGAATGGGGGGCTCACTTCCCGGCTAGCCCGTGACAGACAAGCTTGCATTCAGCATCAGTGTCCCAGGAGCCTGAGATGGCTCAAGCTAGGTCAGACCCTGGAAGTGGAAAAGGAGCCCGAAGGGAGGCGTCCATTAGCCAAGAGGTCACCTCCTCACTGAGTCTTCACGGGACTCCCCCAAACTCGGAAAACGGCCCTGGAGCTGGACAGGTGACCCGAGAGAGAGCCACAGATGGAATGTTGAACGAAAACAAGAAAATCTGGAGAAACTGACCTTCACTCTTCTTTTTTTTTCTCTCCAGCTGGTCGTGGGGGGTCATTAGACGAGGATCTAGGGGAGAAGGCACCCTAAGAGCGCATGGGACCCAGAGACGGGGTCTTGGAGTGGGCGAGACTGGGGCGACAGCTGCAACCCACTGCCCGAGATGAGCCCGTGCCCGGTACCCCCATCCTTCTTCAAGGTGGGGGCAGGCGGGGTCCCACAGAGACCCGCGGCAGGACATGCCGGAGAACGCGGGGCCTGACGGCTGGGCTCCCTGCCCCGACTTGGAGGAGAGCCCGAGTTGGGGGCGGGGTTTCCTTTCCGGCCCGGCTCCGCCTGCACCCTCGGACCCCAGACCCGCCGCCTCGGGCTTAGAGGGTCGCTGCAGAGCCAGTGTCGCTCCCCGCACTCCCCAGCTCACCCTTTCACCGGGTGCCTCCCCCGGGCGGCAGAGAGGAGGGGGCGGCGGAGGGGGAGCCAATCCCGGCAGCGCCCAAGGGGGGAGGCGGCGGTGACAGCCGCGGGGAGGGGGCGGGCGGAGAGGCGGCTCGCTCGGCTCCGCACTCGGCTCCGCTCAGCGGCGGCTCCGCTCTCACCTACTGTCCTGCCTCCCGCGCCTGCCCCGGGGCCCCGGGTGGGACCCCGACCCCGGCTCCTGCCCGCCGCCGGCAGCCCGACCAGACCCTCCGGGCCCTCAGCCCCGGCAGCACGCTCCGCCACCAGGGGGCGCCGTGTGAGCGCCCCATCCCGGCCGCCCGGCGCCCCCTCCCACGGCCCAAGCGGGACGGGAGCGGGGCGCCGGGGGCCATGCGGGGCCAGGGCCGCAAGGAGAGTTTGTCCGATTCCCGAGATCTGGACGGATCCTACGACCAGCTCACTGGTGAGTCGGTGGCTCAGGGACCAAGGGAGGGTCGAAGGTAGATTCCAACCCCCACCCCGAGCCCCTTCCTTCTCGCTGACCCCTGCCAGGCCCTTGCCCACACACTCCCCCATTTCCCAGGCGCCCTCCTGGCTGTCCTGGGTGACTGGACACTGGATTTCCAAACCTTGGGTTCCATGGGGTGGGGGCTCGGGTGGGCGCCGGGTCCGCCGGGGCAGGTGGGGAGAGGCAGCAGGTGTGGGCGTGTGTGACACAAGGCTGGGAGGGGCTGAGCACTTGTCATTCTGTGTGTGTCTGTGTGTGGATATGTGGTTGCCATGTGCCCCATGGCGACAGCCAGGCTGAGTGTGCCTATGTGTGGCTGCGTGCTCGCATGATCCCTGATGTTGTGAGGATCCTGGTTGTACTCATGAAGTTGTTGTGAACGTGGTGTCTGTGTTCTCTGCGCCCTATGTGCTCTGAGTGCGGCTCTGTCTGGACTGATGTGTGGCCGCGTGGGTCAGGCGGCACCTCAGGGTGGTCCAGCCGGCGGTTCGGAAGACGTTTTTGGATGGTGGGCTTGGCGTTGTGTTTTGTGTTTTGTGATGGGGCTGCCATGTGGCTGACCTGGTGGATGCGGAGATGTTGTGCTTTGGCGCTGTCTGCAGTGAGGGGCGGTGAGTGCCCCGACATGCTCACCCTTGCTGCCTCTCGGGGTTTCAGAGCAGGTTCACACTACTCCCTGTATTTTCCACAAAGTGCCTGGGTGACCCAAGGAGGACTCCAGTGTCCAGCTGCCTGTCCGAGTCCCTCTGGGGAAACTTTGCTTAGTGCTGGCCCCCCTTCGGCCCCCCTCAAAAGTTCTGAGATCAATTCTTACAACTCAAATTCCCCCAGTCCCTAAGAACCCTCCAGAACTTTGCTGAAACCCTGTTAAGGGGAACTCTCCCCCCCACCCTTAACCTCTGCACCAGACCAAGGGCAGAAGCTCTAGGCCTGGGCGGGGCATCCCCTCCTGCCCGTTCAGCCGGCCCGTCACTGCCCGGCGCCCTCTCTCCCACACCAGGACGTCTGTGCCGTGTCTACACCTGGCTCATGTGTCTGTGTGGGAGACTGTGTCACCTGTGTACAGCTCCATGTACATGTGTGTTTGTCCCTCTGTGCAGCTCACCCAGGAACTTCAGCACCCAGTCCCTGTTGTCCCGTGTCTGAAAACACTGGCATGTGGCCAGGGGCCAGGATCTGTGTCGGCTGAGAGGAGTGAGCGGAAGGTGGCAGTGGGAGGGTCTGGGAAGGCAGAGCTTTAAGTGTCTCTCCCACTCACCCAGAGAGGGCCTGGACCCTGTGCCAAGACCCCAGCCCCCGAGCACAGGGAGCTTTTTCATTCAAGCAGGCCCACCTGGTAGAGCAGGAGGCGCCCTCGGGGTACCTGATGGACTCTAGGTGTCCACTTATCTGGTTCTGATCATTCCCCTGAGCCCCCTGGGAGTCCTAAAAGTCCCCGGGCGTGCATCAGCCCCACTCGGTCTTTGCCTCCTGCTTTCACTGATGGGCCCCCTTAGAGGACTCCTTCCCTCCCCACTTGGCTGTTTGAATCTGGAGCCCTGTTGAGAGAGGGGAAGCATTCCTCTCCTTGAACCTCACTTTTCTCCTCTGTAAAATGGGGGTTGCTGCCTGCTTCCCGAGGTAGAAGACAAGAATGGTGGTGCCCATGCTTCCCATCCTCGCCACGGAGAACTTCACACACGGCTCAGGAAGTTCAAGTAGGATCTTTCCGGGCCTCCTTCCTGAGGAGGATTTATCCTAGGCGGGAGAGAAACTGGGCTCCGACTTGGCCCTGATGGTGCTGCGGAGGGCTCTTGCGAGCCTCCGAGCTGGAGCGTTCAAGGGGAGTCGTTGTCCGCGGTGCTGAAGAGTGAGCGGGATCTTGCAAGCTCCGGGATGCCTTCCGGGTGGAGGGACTCCTGGAATGGCCAGCGGGAATAGGATGTCTTCAGCCTCCGTCCTCCTACCCAGCTCAACTTAGACTTCTGGGCATCCTAGGACTCCGCCGCGAGTCACTTCCTTCCCCGCGCCACCTCCGACTCGAAACAAAGCTGCAGGAGACAGTTTTGGGGGATGGGCTGGGGGGGAATCTACGCCGCACCTCTTCCCGCATCTGATTCTCGCCCCCGCTCCCCAGGTTTTCTCAGTCCAGAAGGGGCAGGTAGTGTGACGGGGCGACAGGAGCCAACACTCAGCGGAGATCCTCTCCGAGTTAGGAGCGAAGAAAGGGCACGTACGGCGTGGGGAGGAGAGCGGGGACGTGGGTGCAGGCCTGAGCGCCGGTCCCTGCGCCCGAGTTCCCAAGACCCGGGACCCTGCTAGCATCGTTCCCCGGAGTAGGGCGCCCCCGTGTGGTCTTGGCGGAGACGTGCCTACGGAGCGGGTTCGGGGTCGAACTGTCCCCAAGCAAACGGATTTGCGTGAAGTTGGGAGGCGACGCAGCACCTCGGGGGTGTCACTCTTCGCCTGTCACTCGGGGAGACCTGGCCAGCGTTTGGGTTTTCTGCCCCAGCTGCTGGATCCCAGCTAGAAGGAGGGAATGAGGTAGCCCCCCCCCAGACCCCCGGAGGCTCTCCGGGGAGTTTAGATCCTGGGAGGGTTTACTCGGGGGTCTGAGATGAATGAGTCCGGGCTGGGAGTCAGGAAGGACAAAGAGAGATTCGTGGACGCCGGAGAGTCTGCGTGGACCCTCAGGACCCGCAGGGTGTGACACAGGGGCGCGAGGGACTTAAGGTGCAGGAGAACGCGAGCATTTGCCAGACGGGCGCTCTGGCCGCCGCCTTCGCTCCTCGGTCTCGGGTCCAGCAGGGTGGGGCGTGGCCATGGCAACCGTGCCCGCTTTCCCGGCTTCCGGGGTCCGCACCCGGGCGCGGCAGCGGAGGAAGCGGGATGCTCAAAGCCTGCGAGTGTCCCCCAGAAAGCGTGATCGCGAGGGCTGCGGGGGAGTCTCTCCGGGAACTTTCGGGGCTGGTGCTGTGAGATGGGCGCGGAAGCCGCGGGAGAACTCGGGGTGCGGGCGGGGAGGGGCGGGGCGGGGCGGGGCGGCGCGTGGGGGGGGGGGCCGGGGCGGGGCTGCTGCGGCCTCTGCTGGCGCCGCTGACCATGAGCCGCTGCCCGCGCAGGTGCCGGAGTCCGCTGGGCCAGGCAGCGCGATCCCTCTACCAGCTGGTGACCGGGTCGCTGTCGCCAGGTATGAGGCAGGGAGGGAGGGACAGGACTCCTCCCGAAGTGGGCCGAGGAGTGGAATAGCTGCGCAGAGGTGAGGGACAGGGGTGGAGGCAGCAGAAATCAGGAGAGGATGGGGGCCAGGGGGAGCGGGTAGGGTGGGTCAAGGTACCAATCTGACCGGACAGAAGCAGATCCCTGGTCCTGAAGGCGGAGGGCAAAGGAGTCTTCCAAGTCATAGGAGAGGGGTTCCCGGGGTCCCTCATGAGGTGGAGGGCGAAAGGCAGGGCCAGAACTGCTTAGGTGAAGATGACCGGGGTCAGCATCCAGAAGAGGAGGCCCTGAGGCGAGCTCATGCATGGCTGGGATAGAGTATGGCGCAGGGGTGCATGCTTGGGGGGAGGGGGAGGGCATTGGGGGTGGTCACTGGGGCTCTGGGCTTTCATATTCCTGAGGTTTCCTGGCACTGACCACAGACTTCTGGAGTTCTATGCTTTAGTATTGGGTTGGGGGTCCCTCGCACCCTAAGTTGTGTCGCCTTCATGAGTCGGTGCCTAGGTGTGGCGTTTACGGAGTGCCAGGGGGGTTGTGTGTCTCCTATCTAGGCATGGCTGAGAGTTGCATACAACTCAGGTTTCCCCAAAGCTTCCCGGGCAGGGCCCGCGGAACCCTGCCTGCCCTCTCCTCTGGGCCTCCAGAGGCCAGAACAAACTAGCCATGGATTCTGCGGTCTGTGGCACTCTCCGTGGGCACTCTCCATGGGAATGACAGGGACTTGAGTCCTCTCTGTGCCATATGTTCCCCAGAAAGAGGGGAGATGGGACCGAACCGGAGTCATGCTAGGAAATCTCTTGAGGAGCATGTGTCCCTAGAGTCCTTGCTTGGCCTGTCTCGAGTGACAGATGGCTAGAACCAAGCTGGGCCAACTCTCCATCATAGCACGCTTGACTTCCGGGCCCCAAAATAGCCCTAAGGCCTAGGGAGATCATTCATCACCTGAGACAGCGGAGACTGAGGTGCCTTCTGGCCTGGTGAGGGGAAGACAGGGGCTGCACCCCTGGGAAGGGCACTGGGGTCTTCACTGGCTGTGTGACTGAGGGAGCACGTGCAGGTGCTTCCTCCACCAGGCAGTATTAACTGTGTGAGGGAAACTCGCAATAGGAGTCTCTGGTGAGATCTGAGGAGTCTGGGGAGGGCCCGGCTAATGATCCCAGATAGTTTTCCCTTGAGTCGTCGCCCCCATGAAGTCTTCACTCGGAAGAGCTTGGTGCTGCCTGAATGCTTGGGGAGAGCAGGTCCGGGTCCTGTCACACTTCTCACAGGGTCCTGAGCCCCGAGAACGGGAAGCGAGAGTCTCTAAGACAATTCTCCGACAGACCACCCCACCGAGAACTGGTCCACGTAGTGTCCTGAGTCCCTGTGAGGGAGGTGGGTGTAGTCTCTGAAGTGGAGAGTGGTGGGGGGGGGAGGGTCCAGGTTGGAGCTTCAAGGTGGTGGGTCTGTTCGTCTGTGTACCTGCCGCAGAGCAGAGAGGAAGGTGGAGAAATAGGACAGCAGGCAGGGCACTTGCCTTGCGCACAGCCCAGACCCAGGTTTGATCCTGGCATCCCATATGGTCCCCCACTCCCCACCAGGAATGATCCTTGAGTGCAGAGCTGGGAGGAGGCCCTGAGCACCATCAGGTGTGGCCCAAAATCAAAACAAAAGAAATTTTCAAATATCTGAGTTCAATTATGCATCATCTCTTCTTAGCTGGGTGACCTTAAACAATTCCCTTTGTGTAATCAATAAATAAATGATTATGTGGCTATGAGCTGCTTCCCCACCCCGGCCTGCGGCCATCACCAACAGATGCATGAAGGAGGGAACCAGGCCGCTAGGCTCGTTGGTGATCAGTCACAGTTTATTTCAATTTTGTCTCCCGCTGCCTCCTTTCAATCTCACCCACTCACATATTCCTCCTGTCCCCCATGCTCATCTCTCTGAGTCCCCTGTCTCACAGCCTTAGTCTAGAGCCCACCCTCCAATTGGGGGTAGTAACTACACCTAAGTCAGATAGCACAATCACCACAGAGGTCCTCAGGGGACCATGTGGGGTGCTGGGAATCGAACCTAGACTGGCTGCGTGCAGGGCAAGCGCCCTACCCGCTGTGCTATCGTTCCAGCCCCAGATTTACTTACTTCTTAATAATCTTTCTAGTCATTTTGTATGCACACAGAGTAAGAGATATATTAAGCTTATAGGGTGGCTCCCCTGGGGACAACTCGCTCTAGATCCCTGACCATAGTTCTCAGACCAGATTAGTCCTTCCTAATCCCTGCAGGGTCTTTGTTCAGTCACTTCTCCTTAGGTCATGACAAAATTTGTCCCTTCCTCGGGACCCTGCTTTTGGGGTGCTAGGAACTAAGGGCAACTGAGGTTTAAGTCAAGTAGATATAAGTTACAAAACAACGTGTTACAAAACCATTAACTGTCTTCCTATGTCTATACAAAAAGGACATTGCTCTAAAGCAAACTATGCAAAAGACATAAGGAAAGGAAAAAAGCAACATTTCACTTACAAATACAAAATTCAGAGTCTTTAGAAGAATCTGACCTTACGTGTCATAATAGGGTCTGATGTGAGAATAAAGGTGATTAACCACCAATAGGGGAAGCAAAGCACAGTGAAAAGATTAAAGATAAACAGAGGAATGGGAGTGCCTCAGGAGCACTGTGATGGGTGTAACCCAATAAACCTGAGCTCCCTGCGGCAAGGGAGAAAGGACAAACCAATGTTATTCCACACCCTTTACCTCTCAGGACCTTAATTACTCCATCAGTGAATGGCCACAAGAGTAATCACACTCCCTCCCTCTGGGACTGTCAGGAGATTGAGATGTCAAGGAAATAGCGATGTTTGTGGATGGGCTGGGATGTGCTTAGCTGTAAAGACCTGGGTTTAAGCCCTGGCAGCACAAAACAAGTGTTTGTGGAAATGACATTTTTGGTTTGGGATCACACCCAGTAGCTTCAGGCTCAGTGCTCAAGCGTTGGTCCAGGCACAGTCTTCACATTCCCAGTTTCCATAGCTCCAACCCTTTGAAGCTATCTTCCCAGCCCGTGTGGAAATGTTTTTCAAATTGTTAAAAGCAATGAAAGTGCATAGTGTGTGTGTGTGTGTGTGTGTGTGTGTGTGTGTGTGTGTGTGGCAGGGAGGTTTCCTGTTAGTAATAATGATGGCAAACAGTTCAAAACTTACTCTGTCAGGGGGCTGGAGCGATAGCACAGTGGCTAGGATGTTTGTCTTGCATGCAGCTGACCCGGGTTCGATTTCCCATATTCCATATTCCCTGAGCACCGCCAGGAGTAATTCCTGAGCGCAGAGCCCTGTGCATCACCGGGTGTGACCCAAAAAAGAAAAAAAAAGTTACTCTGTCAGGAGGTTTTCTCCAGCTTCCCATGTGCTAATTCATTTGTTCCTCCCAGCATCCATATGAGAATGGAAATTGAGGTACAGTGAGTTTTAGAATTGGCCCAGCAGGCTGGAGCGATGGCTCAGAGGACTCAAGCACATGAAAAGCCGGAGGGAGCTTTGGGTTTGATCCCTGCACTGCAGATTCCCCTGAGCAATGCTGGCATCAGCCCCTGAGCCCCCAGCCAGCAGTACAGGAGTAGCCCCCGAGTAACAACAAGTGTGGTCCAAGAAACAAGAGAAAAACTAAAAGAACTTGTTCCTGGGCAGGTAAGAAAGTGTTCAGGCAGGGGTGTGTGGCTTGCGTGCACAGAGCCCTAAGTTCAGTCCTAGCCCCTTCGGTGCCAAGCACGCTGTGTGTAGTCCTGGAGGTCCCGAGAGGCACCACATCTAGCCTAGTGGTTGAATGACTCGGGTCCCCTGAGCACTGCTAGCTCTCCCCCCATCATCGCCTGCCAAAGGAAATGACTTCGGTAAACACAAGCGGCAGACCAGAAATTTGAATTCAGTGATTCTGACACCAGGGCCTCTATTATTACCTACCTCCTTTAAAGCTGACAGAGACTCACACCCAGAGCAGTGTCCTGGGCTAACTCCTGGCTCTGTGCTCAGGGGTCACTCCTGGTGGGCTCAGGGGACCCTACAGGGTGGCCAGGATTGAACCCGCGTTGATGGCATGCTTGTCAAGTGCCCTGCCTGCTGTACTATTGCTCTGGCGCTGCTTCCTTTCACTGTTGCTACTAAAGGCTGATCCTCTTAACTGTTTCTGCTAAGAATATTAGAGAATTAAGTGTTAAGTTTTGTGGCAATGTCACTGTCACTGTCACTGATCTCCCGTTATTGATAGATTTGCTCTAGCAGGCCCAGTAACATTGTGAGACTTGTTATTACTGTGTTTGGCATATTGAATACGTCACGGGTAGCTTGCCAGGCTTTGCCGTGTGGGCGAGATACTCTCAGTATCTCGGTGCTGATACTCTTGGTAGCTTGCCAAGGCTCTCTGAGAGGGGCGGAGGAATCGAACCTGGGTCAGCCAGGTCGGCCACGTGCAAGGCAAACGCCCTACCCACTGTGCTATCGCTTCAGCCCTTTTGTGGCAATGAGTTCAGTAAATCCAGGTTGCTGAGAAACCAGAGAGGTTCTAAGGAGAAAGGAATTGGAAGAGGAGGGAGTTTTCTCTGCCACTAAAGCAGTGACCTTCAACTGCACGTCCACCTTCCTGCTGGGCTGTGCGTGGAAATCACTGATCTTTACTGGGCTATAACTGCTGGGCTGTGGACTTGAGTGCAGGACAGGTGCCACTACAAGGTTGAGGCTGAAGAACGCTGCTCTAAGGACCAGGGAGAGAGCACCTTCTCTGCATGCTCCCCAGGAGTGCAGGAGTGGCCTCACCACTCCCGTGGCTGCTGGGTTCCAAGCAGCACCTTTGAGAATGGCCCCTGTGAGCCCTGCTGGGAGATGCCCTGCCCAGAGCGAGTTCTCAGCCAATGTAAAACTCTAAGCTCACACACACACACACACACACACACACACACACACACACACACACACACACACCCCACTTCCAGGAAGAAACTGGTCCTGGGAAGAAGACAGAGGAGACAGAGGGGCACTAGGGGGTCTGTGGCTCCCGTGTGCAACTCACATTCCATTCCTACTCTGGGTTTCCTTTTCATTCATTCTTTTTTTGGGGGGAGGGGGTGTGACACCCAGCGATGCTCAGGGGTTATTCCTTAGCGCTCTCCACTCAGGAATTGTTCCTGGCGGTACTCAGGAGGCCTATATGGATGCAAGGCAAAGTCCCCACCCACCGTGCTGTTGCTCCAGCCCCATCCGATGCATTTCTTTTCTGTCTCACAGAAACCAGCAACGCCTATTCCTAAAGTCAGGTCACTAGCCCTTCCTCCACGCTGGGAGTTGGTCTAAATGGCCTTTTTCCTGCTTGAGCCAGGGACTTCATCTTCCCTCCTTTGGGCCTTCAAAGGTTTTTCCCTGTCTGTAACCCGTGGGAAGTGACTGCTTCCTGCCTTAGCATCTCCGTGACAACCATAATCAATGCTGATGTTCCTAACCGGCGAGGTCATTGTCTTCTCTTGCCTCTATCCCACGGTTCCATGGGAACCTACACAACCCACAGTCCTGGTGAAAGGACACAGTCACATTCCCAACTTCCGTAGGCACGTGCCAGTGTCTCCTGAAATGCACACACTGAAACCCAGAAACACTCTCACAGGCCCTTAAACACAAGACACACTCAGAAGACACACACTCTCCGTGCAGACAGACCCGGTTCTCCCCGTCAACACCCGCCCCTGGGAGTTGCTGCCTCACACAGGCCCTGCCCCTAGCCTGCCCTGCGCCCGCCTCCTCCCTCCACTCTTCCTTTTCTTGCCCGAGAGGAGCCCTAGAGTGTCCCAGAGGCAGTACCAGCTTCCCTTCTGCAGCCTGTCCAGGGGCACTGCCCGCCAAAGGCTGAGGTGAGGAGCAGGAGGCTGTGACTGGGGACTGAGGCCTGTGGCTGATGAGGGGAGAGGGAGGAGACACCAGGCAGGAGAAGGGGCGGGCAGAGTCTGAGGGGCCGCTGGTGTGAGGCGAGCTGGCTGGGAAGCCCTCAGTGGGCTGGGGACCGTGACCAGGCCCACCATGAACCTGGAGGGGCTCGAGGTGGTCGCTGTCCTGGTGGTCCTCTCTCTGTTTGTCAAGGTCCTGGAGCAGTTTGGCCTCTTTGAGCCCGTCTCCTGGGAAGGTAACTGAGGCGTGGGACTCTCGGGCTGCCAGCGCCCAATGCCCTGGAGTGGGTCACTCTGCCTTTATGAAGGAGTTAGAGGTGGACCAGGCCATCTGGGGAGGGGAACAGAGAGTCTGGGGTGTCTGAGGTAGGGAGAGGAAGATAGACAGAATCTGTAGGGAGGTGGTGAGTGAGGGGCGCAGCATGGGAGGACTGGAGAACAGAGATGAGATGGACATTAGAGATCTGGGGACATGAAGGAGAGGCCCAGGCAGGGGTGCAGGGGTGCAAGGATCCAGAGTTTGGGGAGTCCCTTTCAGAGCTGACAGTGGCTCTGAAGATTCCTTCGTTCTGGCAAATGTGTTCAGTGGGGGGCAGGATGTGAAAGGACGCGGTACGTGACATTGGGAGCCGTGTGTGTCGCATCTGTGATTTGTGATGGTATTTACAGTGCAGAGTGTGGTTGAGTCTCTTCTGTACCAGAGTGTGTGTGTGTGTGTGTGTGTGTGGCTTTCCCAGAGTTCCCTAGGGTGATGCCAGCGGCTCCTCCCAGGCTTGGATTGGGACAGGAGGACGCAGTGAGTGTTCTGCACTGCTCAGGTCCTGATGCTTTCCCAGCCTCTTGCTGCACCCAGTTCCTGCCAGGATCCACGGACCGGTGGAAAGAGCTCCAGGGCCTCGACATTGGGTGCAGAAACCACTTCAATACCGGGCTTAGGGAGGGAACATGTTCTACCATTCTGGGTTGGTTGGTTTTTAGCTTTTTGGCCCCACCAGGCTGTGTTCAGGGGATACTCTTGGCTCTGCACTCAGGAATCATACCTAGTGGTGCTCCAGGGACTGGGGTGCCGGGGGTTGAACCTGGGTTGGCTGCATATAAGGCAAGTGCCCTCCCCTCCGTACTACCTCTCTGGCCCAATGTTCTGCATTCTGGAGGCTTTGGGCCTCTCCCTTCCACCAAAGAAATGTGCAACTGCACAATGTAGCTGTTGCCCAGGTCCGCCAGGGACCAGGAGACAGGCAAGAACCTGCTGGAAGGGCTGTAGAGTGGACCCTTGGGGCAAATGAAAAGACATGCAGGGGCATGGCAAGCGAGGAAGGGCCATGGGCTGCCTGCAGGGGTTCAGGAAGAGCAGGAAATGAGCCTGCCTGGCACCCTCTGCTGTGTTTACTGAGATGGGTGGGAGAAGGGATTGGTCCTGGATGAACTGGCAAGGCTGGGTGAGTTATAGTTTTACATTTTTCTTTTAGGGCACAGGTTTTGGGAACCAGGGTTTACTCCTGGCTCTGTACTCAGGGATCACTCTGGCTGGACTTGAGGGACCATATATGGTGCCGGAGATCAAACCCGGGTCTGCCATGTGCACGGCAAGTACCCTACCCACTGTACTATCCTACCCACTCAGCTCCTGGGCTGAGTTATTTATAACCTCAAGGGTAGGTTCCAACCAGTCATCCCCTCTAGGCTGTCTGATGGGAAACGGTCCCACCTGGGCATCCTGTAGGCTGAAGGCTACTCTTTTCTGTTCCCATCTTTGCACGACCTTGGAAATTGTGCCCTGAGAGCAGACAGGGAGATGTGTGGAAGATAAGGTGGGAGAGGTGGGAGACACCCCCATTTCACCTCCACCCCCCATACAGCGACTTTGTCACCAGAGGCCCCAGGCACAAACTGGCCTTGGCAAACCAAAGTCAGGACTAATGGAGCCCCAGGCTGGAGGCCAGGCTGCCTTGATCCTTCCTCTACCCTCCCTCCCTTAGTCTCTGTGGGTGGGGAGTGCTGAGGGGAGGGAGGCAGCAAGGATACTCAGATGGAGAAGCTGCGACTTCAAGCAAGTACTTCCTTGGAGAAAAAAATCTCCTCCTGAGGGTGGAACCTGATTTGGAGGGACAGAGTCCACCTGGAAACTGGAGGAACCGAAATCAAAGGGAGGTGTATCTCTCTAGGAGTATACTGAAGCCGGCTTTAACAGAGTACCAGGTCTCAAGGACTCTGGCCATAAAGTCTGGAGGTGTGATCGGGGGACAGACAGACAGACAGACAGACAGACAGACAGACAGACAGACAATGGACACCTGCACGCACACATAGAGGAACTCTAAAGGTCACTTTGTGATGCAATCAGAACTAAGAACATGTATATATAAAAATAAAGAGAAACGACGGGGGGGGGGGGGTCCTATCATCTATGCGCTGTGAATACCCCACCCCCCACCGCAAAGTTCCGTTCAAGGTCTATCATGGTCTCAAAGTCTCCTCTCATTTCCCCCTCATAGAGCAAGCCATGCTGAGAAGGACTGGGGAAGGCAGACTTCCAGATTAGTGGCTTCGCTGGTGGGGAGGATTCCTTTCCTTTGGTAGAAAAGATACAAGGTGCCTTGGGCTGACAGGTCACAGGAAGAGAGGCAGGTGTACCCCGGACAAGTGTGATTTGTGGCCCAGGCACAGTCTCAGATGGTTAGATGACGAGGGTCACAGTATGAGTGTTATGGTGACTGATGGGTCGTAATATAATGGGGCATGGTGAGTCATAGTATCTTTTTTTATTTTTTGCCACATCTGGCTGAGCTCAAAGCTTACTCCTGGCTCTGCACTCGGGGCTCACTCCTGGTGGGCCTTAGGGAAACATTCAAGATGCTGGGCATCGACCTGTATGCAAGGGTCAACTGTACACGCGCTACTATCTCTGTAGTCCCAGAGTATCTTCTTTGGCTGCTGTTGTTTTGGGGGTCGTACCTGTTCTCCAAAGCTACTCTTGGTGCGGTGCTTAGGGGATCCTGTAGTGCTGTGGGCTGCTCCTGGGATTCCCGCATGAAAGCATGAGCCCCTGCCCTTTGAGTCATCACCCTGGCTTGAGTCACCGTGTCCTGAACACAGTGTCCACATGTCCCAACTTGTGTGGTTGGATCATACCATGTGTAAAGTGATCTTTTTGTATCATGATTTTTTTCTTGGTCACACGTATAATATTATCTGTTTGGTGTCCTGGGTCAAATGTGTGTGCACATATGATCATGGCTGTGTCGGAGGCTATTGGAAATGAGTGATGGGGATGGAAATGTCACTGTACGGTACCCGTCAATGATTCTTTGTGATGTATCGTTCCAGTCGCTGTTCATGTCTGCCAGCTGGTGTGTGTGAGAGAGGCAGTCCCCGCTGTGCCAATTCTTAGACAGCACCCTCAGAACTCTCAGCCCGGGGGCCAAGGGCCCTGGACAGCACCATGGAGGCCGGCACCATCTCCCAAGTCACCTTGTTGTCCCTGAGTTCGTCCCCTTGCACAAGGTGGTTATAGCCAGGTTGGATTTTTCCGTGTCTCTGAAAGCTAGTGGCTCCCCAAACCCAGCTACCTCTGCCTTCTTCCCCAAACCCCCAGGCCCAGCCATAGTTTGGATTGGTTGATGACTGGTGGGGATGGGTCAGGGGACTGAAGGGATAGAGGGAGTTAATGTGACCTCCCGGGGTCTTCTCTCTTCTCAGGCCACCCTCCAGGGCCCGCTAAAAAAGCGCTGAAGCAGCGGTTCCTCAAGCTGCTGCCTTGCTGCGGGCCCCAAGCCCTGCCCTCAGTCAGTGAAAGCAAGTGTCTCTCCTGTGCTTCCGGGGCGGGGCCGAATGCGTGTGGGTGTGGCCCGTGAGAGCCCGCGGTCCTGCGTGTGTGGGCGTGGCCAGCGCAGCCTCAGGGCGGGAGGGGGCATGGTGACCGAGGTGTGGGTGTGGTCACCCTGGGGGCGGGGCCCGAGTTCCGAGTGTAGTTTCAGGGCAGAGAAATGGGCAGGAGCCTATGTGTGGGTGTATGGGGGGGATGTGCGTGTGTGGGGTGTGTATGTGTGTGTGTGTGTGGCTGTGAGGTGGGGGGGTATGTGTGTGCGCGCTGATGGGTGGGTGGGTGGAGGTGGTTGTTGGGGTGTATGTGTGTGGGTGAGTGTATGTGGGGGTGGGTGAGAGTGGGGGTATATGTGTGCGTGAGTGTGTGTGGGGGGGCCACCGCAGCAAGCACTTGACCAGGTAGTTGTGTGAGTGGTCTAGCTGGTTGTTAGCGGTCAGCGTCTGAGGGCAGCCCCTGCCCCTCGCTGTTCTGAACCTGGAGGTGAGGGTTGGCTGCTGACCCGACTGGGTGGGTGCAGGTGTGGAAGAAGGAGCTCGCCTTCCTCCAAGTGCCAGGATTCTTGGGGTCAGCCTGCTCCCCGGTTGAGGGACCTTGATTCTGGGTCTGTTTTCTTAGTTGGGCTATAACACACCTCCTAGGGCATTTTGCAAGCTAGAAAGGCCTGGCTAGTAGCAATTCTTCGGGGTGATCGATTTCAGGGGGTCCCTCCGGAGATAGATTGGGGAAAAGGACAGGCGTGAGAGTTCCCCGCACGCACGGATGCGGGGCGGGACCCCGGGGGGCTGTGGCGTGTCCCCCGGGGCTGGGGTGCGTGCCGTGCCGTGTCGTGCGAGTGTGGGGACAAGTGTGTCTGCAGAGGGCCGGGCCTTCCGCTTTCTCGGTGACAGTTCACTCCCTTCAGCATTAGCCGCCCCAGCCTCCCTCCGCCCCCACAGACCCCGCCCGCTGGACCCAGGTGACTGCCGCTCCTGGTGGGGGCGGGGGCGGGGGCATCTGCCTGGGGACTGGGCCGGGGTGGGGCTTGGCTGAGGCTTGCGGGGAGGGGGGCGGGGGCGGGGCTGGCACCGGAGCTGGGACTGGCATGGCTCGGGCATGGCTGGGCTGGGCGCGGGGTGAATCGGAGTCGGAGGGCCGGGAGCTCGAACCTTCGGCCAGTCCCGTGGGGGGGGCCCTTCTCCTTTTGCTACCCTTCCTTTTCTGGGACACAGAGGGGGGTCTAGGGGACCTTCTTCCCCATCCAGGGGTCGAGGGCTCAGGGGCCAGCACCAGTTGGGACCCTGGAGCTGAGTGATAGACCTCGAAGTGACCAACAGCCGCTCTCCTTCCCTGGACGTCCTGGGCTTGGGGGTCCCAGGAGCTAGCAGGCTGCAATCCTGATGGGATGGAGGGTGGGTGGGGAACCGAGGGAAAACCGGGGGGAAAGGAAGGGCCAATGGTTTTGAGGCGGGGTCGTGGGGTCCTCGGCCTGAGGCGGGGTTGTCCCCCCCTCCCCGCCCCACCCCCCGCAGACAGCGTGGAGGATGAGTTTGAACTGGCCACGGTGTGTCACCGGCCGGAGGGGCTGGAGCAGCTGCAGGAGCAAACCAAGTTCACCCGCAAGGAGCTGCAGGTTCTGTACAGGGGCTTCAAGAACGTGAGTCTCTGGGGCAGCGGCCAAACTAGGCAGGAGGGTGGCAGGGGTGGGTTTATGTGGGACCCCCTTTGGAGGGGCTGGCCTGAGGGTTTAGAGGGATGAGAGGAAGGGAGGGGGAGGCAGAGCCCGGCTGTGTCCCCTAAACCTAGCGGGTAGTTCTGCAGCAGGCCCCTTTAAAGGCTTCGGTGGAGACTGGCCAAGTGGCTGTGTTCCTGTGGGCTGGGGAGAAGTCTTGCTTCTCATTAGAGCACCCTGATGGGCCCCTGCAGGCTGAAGATCCCCTCTGCGGAGTCTCTGGCCAGGGTCTGAGTGGAAGTGGGCTTTATCTCTGCTCTCAATCTGCTCCCCCCACCCCCACCCAGGAGTGTCCCAGCGGAATTGTTAATGAGGAGAACTTCAAGCAGATCTACTCCCAGTTCTTTCCTCAAGGAGGTGAGAGGTCCGAAGCCAGGAGATGCAGCTGTCCATCTCTGAGCTGAATGGGGGAGAGGGGCGCGGGGATGCGGAGCCCCAGGGAGGGGGGCGGAAGGTCTCCTGTCAAGAAGCCAGCTTCCTGTCCACCTCCATTTCTCCTACAGACTCCAGCACGTATGCCACTTTTCTCTTCAATGCCTTTGACACCAACCATGACGGCTCTGTCAGTTTCGAGGTGAGCTGGAGGTGGGCCAAGGAGCCCTCTTCCCTGGGGCTTCGGGTTCAAACCCAGAGAGGGGAGTGGGTAAATGGGATCCGAAGACACAGTTCTCCCTGCCTCTTTCCCAGGATTTTGTGGCTGGTTTGTCGGTGATTCTTCGGGGAACTATAGACGACAGGCTGAACTGGGCCTTTAACCTGTACGACCTCAACAAGGACGGCTGCATCACCAAGGAGGTCGGGGCAGATGTTGAGCTGGAAGGGGTGTGTGTGTGTGTGTGTGTGTGTGTGTGTGTTTGGGAGGGCGTGTCTGAAAGGGCAGTGTGACTCACATGTGCACCACCACCGGCAAGGAGGCCCACCTGAGGCCCACCTGGGGCCGTAGACTCCTGAACCGGAAGCTGGAGGCTGAGGGGCACCTTCTTCTCTCTTGGTCCCCTAGGAAATGCTGGATATCATGAAATCCATCTATGACATGATGGGCAAGTACACGTACCCCGTACTCCGGGAGGAGGCGCCAAAGGAACATGTGGAGAGCTTTTTCCAGGTGCTTGGGACTGGGTAGGCTAGAGGGGCCAGGGCTGAAGGGAGAGAGGCAGGGTCCTAGGAGGTTCTCACCTGAGCTCCGCTGCCCTTTCCTCCTCACCCTCCTCTGCCTGCCTCATTTCCTTTGCAGAAGATGGACAGGAACAAGGATGGTGTGGTGACCATTGAGGAGTTCATTGAGTCTTGTCAAAAGGTAGAGACCCCTGCCCTCCACATGTCCAGGGCCTGTTTCAATGGTGTAGGAGAAGCCTCTTGGCCAGAGACCCACCTCATTCACTCCCCCCCACTCCCCATCCCTCCCCACATCCCCACTCAGCTGTTACCTTCCTCTCTGTCTCTCTCTGTTTCTGAATGTCCCCGTTTCTGACTCAATGTCCCGACCCAGTCTCTGACGAACTTTTCCTTTCTCTCTCTCTCCAATCTGCCTTGCTCACACCACTGCTACAGGACGAGAACATCATGAGGTCCATGCAGCTCTTTGACAATGTCATCTAGCACCCCAGGAGAGGGGGCCGGTTGTCCTGGGAGGGCGGGGATCATACTCTAGCCCTAGTCCAGGTGGATCTCACCCTTCTTTTCCCAGGTCTGTCATCATTCAAGCCCTGCCCTGAGGGCTGGAGAGATCCAAGGGTTTGAGGATTCAGTGGCCCAAGTCACTGGAGCCGAAGGGGCCAGGAAGTTGGTCAGGTTCATCTTTTGAGTGTTCCCAACTTTCATCAGCTCCCACCCCTGTCCTGCCTGACACTCAGTGATGAGAGTGCCCCTGCTAGAGGAATCGAGTGATTCTTCACCTCTCCCCCTCTAGAAACCACAATAGACAACATGTCTCCTGCTATGGTGCTCTCCCCGCCTCCCTGATCTTGTAAACACTTTCCCCAAGACTCCCTTCTCAGAGAGGATGGCACTGACTGACCTTTGAGAACCCTGTAGGAAGGGGGGAGGGGAGCAGAAATGTAGAGGGTTCTTGGGCCTGAAGCCGAGGTCAGGAGGAGTTAGAGCAGAGAACAGGAAGGCCTGAAGATTATCAGTGAGAGCTCAGGCACGCAGGCGGAAGTTCTTCCAGTCATCTGCAACTCCACACCATCGGAATAGGAGTTCCCAGGCTCTTCAGAATAATCTACCTTTGTAGAAACATGCCCAGAAAATGTCCCTACCCTCCGAGTATTAGAGAAGAGCCAGGAATTCTTTCTGATGAGTGGCTTGCCCTGGAATTCCATCTTCTCTTCCTTTGTTTGTATGGTGAGAGTGGGAGATGTCCTGGCTGACTGCTGCTGTAATTTGAGCCCGGAAATCTCATGGCTACAACTGGAGTTTTCATTTGCCATTTCCTCTACACTTAGAGGCACTGAGTGAGTTAGGGACCATCCAGTGAATGCAAAGAGGAAGTGGAGAAAGGAGTAGAAAAGACTGGAGGCAGGCATTTTATCTGAACCTAGCAGAGGAGCATTCACTAACTTATCTGATCAACCCAGGCTCTACTCCAATCCTCAGTAACCTGCGTTTCCTCCTAGGGGTCTCCTTTTGCTCTATTCAGTCTACCCAGAGGTGCCCCTGAGCACACCTAGAAGGCAGGGACCACACGACCCAGGTCCCATCTTATTGTCAGCACCCTTGCCACTCTCAATATATCTGCTTGTCTCATTTAGCTCACCCAGTCAGTCAGATCTGAGGGCAAGGGCCCCCGGGGACCCCCTTTCCCATCAGAACACTGTTGACTGCTTTGCATTTTTGACTCCTCTGTATATTTTATAATATAAGGAATATACGAGATCCAATAAAATACAATGGCTATGCACAGGCTACGGTCTCTTTTTGTCCCTCCGAACCCACACAATCAGCACCACCCACAACATGCACCGGTAGCCTTTTAAGAAAGCGCTTCTCTTTGGGGCTGGAGTGACAGCACTTGCTTCACATGATGTGGTTTGAGCCTCAGCACCGCTGGGTGTGGCCCAATAGTTCAAAAACAAGACACGTGTTCCGGGAGGGTAGGAAGCCCACCTGACCTTCGAGAGGCCCCATGTGAATCTCCTGCATCCTGAGAGGAGACAAGACAGGGACAGAATGTTCATGTCCCAAGATGTTGCAAAGCAAACTGTGTTTTGATTAGACATTTTTTTTCTGGGTCACACCCAGTGATGCACAGGGGTTACTCCTGGTTCATGCACTCAGGAATGACTCCTGGCCATGCTTGGGGGACCATATGTGATGCTGGGAATCGAACCCGGGTCGGTCGCATACAAGGCAAGCGCCCTACCCGCTGTACTATCACTCCAGCCCCTGATTAGACATTTTTAAAGTTGAATATTTTCTTTTATGGGGGTGGGGCAAACCCAATGATGCTTAAGGCGTAAGCTCTATGCTCAAGGATCACTCTTGGCATGCTCTGGGGACCACATGGAGTGCTGGGGATTGAACCTGGGTTGGCCACATGCAAGGCAAATGCTCCAGCTGCTTACCCTGAATCAATATTTTCTAATTTATAGACACACTGAAGTGCTTTCTTAAAGGGGGGGGATTCCCTTTTTATGGAAATACACTGTATCTGCACTCCACCAAGGGGCCAGAGAGAGGCACAAAGTATATGCTTTGCTTGTGAGAGCTCTGGGTTCAGTCTTTGTCTGGTACCATATAGTCCCAGAGCACCACCAGAAGTGGCCCTTCCCCCACCTCCCAAAAAAGAAACATATTCCAAGCAGGAATAATGGAGGTCAAATGTAGTGAACACAGACAAGTCACTATGTAACAGGTGGTCCAAACTGTAACAGAAACTTCCTTTGTAGGGAGGGAACCTTTCTTTATTCTGTCTGCCCTGTCTGAAGGCATTCAATGGTATAATTTTCTAGAATACTATTATGTGGTGATCCTCTGAAGGATCTGCGGTATCTGATGAAAGCTGTAGGTCTACAGTCCAGACCGAAAAAAAAAAAATGCGTTATTTCCCCAAGTAAAGTTTTGTATTCCTAAAACGCCTCTCTGGGCCTGAAGCTAAGGACTTGGGATTTCATCAGCCACCCAAACTTCTACGCTACAGAGGGGAAGCAGGCCTAGAGGAGGGAGAAGACTTGCTCAAGGCTCTCAGTGAGATTTTATAGAAGAGCAAAGCCTAGCTCCTTAAGTCTTTGTGCAGTGAATCGGGCACAGCTGAGATTTGTGTGGGAAGGACTGTGTTATGTCCTGCATAGCCTAGACCAGGTGAGTCTGGTTCTCATGGAAACCAACTCTTTTTCTTCACTGCATTTCTTATGTAACCATATATATATTTATCTCTCGTCTGATACACTGAAGCCTGTGGAGTTCCCTAGGGCTTCTGAAGTGCCTGGGCTAGTTTTTGTTTTGTTTTGTTTTGTCTCAGTATCCTATTCTTGGACCCTCACACATAACCAGCATTCAATAACTGTATTAGTGGGTGGATACAAGTTAGGTATGGAGACGGTTTTTTGATGTTATTCCTGCTGCTTTTTGTGTTTTGGAGCCACACCCAGCAGTGCTCAGGGACTGTTCCTGGCTGTGAGCTCAGGAGTGACCCCTGGGCATGCTTGGGGACCATAAGTGGTGCCAGAAACTTGAACCAAAGTAGGCTCCTTGCAAATCAAGCACTGTAACTTCTGTACTCTCCCTTGGACCCAGCTGTGAATTATTTCTTGGTTTGGGGGCAACATCTGGGAATACTCAGGGCTTAGTCCTGGCTCTGTATTCAGGGAATCACTCCTGATAGGGCTGAGGCGACCATATCAGGTCCAAAGGACTGAATCTGCATCCGCATTCTACCTGCTCTACTCTCTCTGGTCCCCCACTCTGTATTTTTTTGGGGGGGCTTTTTTTTGGGGGGGTCACACCGGCGATGCACAGGGGTTACTCCTGGCTCATGCACTCAGGAATTACCCCTGGCGGTGCCCGGGGGACCGTATGGGATACTGGGAATCGAACCCAGGTCGGCCGCATGCAAGGCAAATGCCCTACCCGCTGTGCTCTCGCTCCAGCCCCACACTCTGTATTTTTCAAAAAGTTATTTTGTTGTTTTTGGGCCACACCTAATATGGGCTGGAGCGATAGCACAGTGGGTAGGGCGTTCGCCTTACAAGCGGCCAACATGGCCGACCCGAGTTCGATTCCTCCGCCCCTCTCAGAGAGACCGGCAAGCTACCGAGAGTATTCGATACGCCAGACACAGTAACAACAAAGTCTCCAATGGAGACGTTACTGGGCCCGCTCGAGCAAATCGACGATCAACGGGAGGGCCTTTACTTTTTTTTTACCTTTACCTAATAGTGCACAGGGATGACTTCTGGGGTGGGTTCTGGGGGACTACTTGTGATGTGGATAATTCCACCAGGGTCAGCTGCGTGGAAGGATAGTCCTTCACCCCTGTACTATCGATCAGGCCACACTCCCCACTGTTTCTTCAAAGTTATATTTTAGGTATGTTAAAATTGATGGTAACGAACAAATTTACTGCAACTCACCTTCACCAAAGTGTTCATGACCCTCCTCCACTGTCCCTATGTTCCTTCTGGTGTGATTTTCTCCCCCCCCCTCCCCCCCCCCCCCCCGCCCCACCCCTCCCATTTGTTAATTAGTTTTGTAATCCAATGCCTTGGGTGTGTCTTTATTCAGTACTTTATTCAGTACATTATTCAGTACATTATTCTATTCAGTACATTATTCAGTACATTATTCTATTCAGTATATTATTCAGTACATTATTCTATTGTTCTATGGAGACTGTTTTTCAGAACTTCACATATACAAAGTATACGCTGAACCTCTCAGCTACATCCTAGACCCAGTCTCTGTTTTGTTGTGTTTGGCAAACCTGGCTCTGTGCTCAGAGCTGACTCCTGGCAGGGCTCAGAGGAACCATATGCAGAGCTGGGGATCAGACTGGGATTGGCCGCATGCAAGGCAACTCTGCTATCGTTGCATTATCTCTCTGGCCCCCAGCCTCTATTTTCTTAGAGTAGACCCAAGTTTAAGGGAAGTTGATGGTTGAGCAGAGAACTGAAAAACACTCTTAGTAAAACATAACAGGTCAGTATTTTGACTTTTTTGGGGGGGAAGGGGAGAGCAGGGGTGGCAGTATTATTAGCTGCTTCATCTTAAAACATCTTCTGGAGTGAGAGTACAGGAGGTAGGGTGTTTGCCTTGCATGAGGCTGACCCAGGTTCGATCCCCAGCATCCCATATGGTCCCCGAGCACTGCCAGGAGTGATTCCTAAGTGGAGAGCCAGAAGTTAACTCCTGAGTCCCGATGGGTATGACTGAAAAAGCAAAAAAGAATCCCTCCAAAACCAAACGAAACCATACTACTCTCTGACCTTCCAATATTTTGCAATTTCCTGCATTCCTTCTACCTTCGTGGTCATACCTCCTTAGCTCTCCTTTACAGGACTCAGATTCTTTTTAGGAATTCTTCCCCCACACCCCCACACCCAGTGCTAGAGAGGAAACCAGGGCTCACACAAGCAAGGCAAGCCACACCCCTGGTAACCTGTGGTAATTCTAAATGCTGGACCCCACAAGCTCAGACCTGAGCTCTTTCCCCCGTCACAGCCAAACCCATGATCTGTATTCAAAAGACCCTTAAATTAAATTCATATTCACTTATTTTTCAAACAAATGTTAGTGATTCACCATCATTTTATAATCCTGTAAAATTTGGGGCCACACCTGAGGATGTGGTCTTCTGACTGTACTTAGTGGGCCATGATGTGCCAGGGATTGAACCAGGGTTCCATACACATTTTATATCCTCAGAATTGTCTGAGTTTCAAGACTTATATGCCCAGTTGCCTACTGGACATAATTATGTAGACCTTCAAGGGTCAAACTTAACATGTTCAAGATGGAGCTTCGATCCACACTTTCTCATCTCAGTAAATGGTATCATTACCTTGTTGCTCACTCAAAATTAGGGTGCTTTTATTTCATCTACCTCTCCTCACCTTAAAATAAGCACCCAGTTCAATGGCCAGGCGTTCCTCCTCTTTGTGCTGTTCCCCAGTCTGTTCCACTCTCATTGCTACCTAGATTACTACTTCTTCCATCTGAAGCAGCTCCTCTTTGCTGTGGTTACTGTTCATCTCAGCTACTCATTTCCTGCCTTCATTGCACTAACCGCAAGCCGTTTCTGTGTATGCACTGAATTGTTAGTGTCTGTTTCCCTGGCTAGAATGTACATTGGGGGCAGGGCCTGATCTCATTCCTTCCATACTTAGCATAGTCCTCCTGAGCTCTGTGTCCCGATGTAGATGCTAGTGTGAGAGGGTGTGTGTGAGAGAGAGTTAGAGAGAGAAAGAGAAAGAGAGAGAGATGTTTTGGAGAAAATGGGTGTCAAATGCCTTTTAAGGTGTTTTTATTTTTTTATTTTTGGGCCACATCTGGAGGTGCTCAGGGGTTACTCCTGGCTCTGCTTACAGAAATCACTCCTGGCAGGCTTGGAAGATTCATATGGGATGTTGGGAATCGAACCTGGATCAACTGAGTGCAAGATAAACACCTTGCTTGCTGTACTCGCTCTTTGACCCACTGCCTTTTAAGTTTGAGAAGCACAGATAGGGAAGGTGCAGCTGGCCTGGCCCATAGACCCCAGAATCTGGGCTGTGGCCAGTAGGTTTAATTGTGACTGCTGACTTGTCAGCAGCTGCCACAAGGTGAAATGTGCAGACAGTGGACAGTGTCAGGAGACTTATTTGGATCAGTCCCCAACTTTTCAAGCACCACATTAACCAGGGAAGCTCTTAGGGCTCCCAACTGCTATCACAGGAGATACCCTAAGAAAACGCTTGTCTCAGGGACTTGGAGAAAGCACTTGCCTTGCAAGTGCTCAAATGTGGGTTTGGGCCTAAGCACTTCACATGCTTTAGGTCTAGAGATAGCTCAAAGGGTACATGCTTTGCAGGTAGAAGGGTTTGATCCTGCCACTGCATGGTTCCCTGAGTACCTTTAAAAGCAACTGCTGAACACGGAGCTAGAGGAACCCAAATAACTGTGAATGTGGCCCCAAAACAACAAAGAAAAATACCCCAAAATGCTTGTCTCAAACTCACATTTCAGCTCTCCAAGACTGAAAATGAGGAATTTAGGAGTCCTTGGAATTATAATCTGGACTATGGCTGAAGGAGTCAGCTATGAGATTGAAGTGTTAAGGTGGACAATTCTAATTTGTTTTTATGGTTTGTTTTGGGGCACACTCAGTGGTGCTCAGGGCTTACTCCTTGGCTCAGATCACTCTCAGCAGGGCTTGGAGGACCAAATATGGTGCAGGGGGATAGAACTCTGGTCTGCTGAGTGCCAGGCAAGGGCCCTACCCATCTCACCCGCCTCCAATTCTAAGTTTTAATAACCAGAATGTGGACTGGAGAGAGAGTTCAATTCAGATGCATGTTTCATGTTTTGCATGGAAAGGCCAGGGATGATTCACTGCTAGGTCCCCTAGATCAAGGCATGAGTGATGCTGAATGCAGAACAGGGAGCAGGTCCTTATTTGCCCCTTTTCGTGTGACAACCCCCCCCATAAAAAACTAAACAAAAATCAGAGACTGAAATGCTCATTTCACATTTAGACCTCATAAGTGAGAAATCTTTTTACTTACTTATTTGTTGGGGTCACACCAGGCAATGCACAGGGGTTACTCCTGGCTCTGCACTCAGAAATTACTCTTGACGGGTGCTCAGGGAACCATATGGGATGCTGGGAACCAAACCCGGGTTGGCAGGTGAGCAAGGCAAAAGCCCTACCCGCTGTGCTATTTCTTGCTCCAGCCACACAAATCTTCTTTTTTTGGGGGGGTTCACATCCGGCGATGCACAGGGGTTACTCCTTGCTCTGCACTCAGGAATCACCCCTGGCGGTGCTCAGGGGACCATATGGGATGCTGGGGATCGAACCCCCCCTCCCCCGTCGGCCACATGCATGGCAAACGCCCTACCCCGCTGTGCTATTGCTCCAGCCCCCTCCCCCCAATCTTTTTTGACAAATATTTTTTAACATTAACGCAGGCCCTAAGACGGACCAAAGAATAGGGAGCTTGTCAGGATTCACCCAGGTTTGAATCCCAGGCACCACTTTCGTTAGAATCCCCCAGCACCTCCAGGAGTCACTCGTGAGCACCGAGCCAGGAGTAAACCCTGAACACCTGCAGGTATGCTCCTCCCAAACTTGAGATATAAATCCATGATGACAGGACTCCACTCTTAGGGGGCTGGGGGGTTTGGTGGTGGCGGTGGGGCGCTTTCCCACCCCAGCAGGTTCCGGCGGAGGCGCCAAGGTCAGCTTGTTCCCTTACACGCATGCCAAGCTCCCCATTTTCTCAGTCCAGCCCGGTCATCTCTTGTTCCCTGTGGATTCTGGTCCACTTGCCAGCAGCGCCTCCTCCTACTCAGCCTTCACAATTCCGTTTCTCCGAGCTCCCGCAACCAGGTCACCGCGGGGGGCTGAACCTTCTCCCCCGCCCCCCAGCACACTGTGAGCTCATAGAGGCCCAGGAGCCCAGCACGAGGCCAGCTCCATAGGGATGGACCAACAACTGCATTTTCCAAAAGGGGTCGGCGCCAAGCCCAGGGCAGATCAAACATGATTCTAGGGTTGAGGGGTGAGCTGAAGCCGCCCTGGGAGTCGTGTCTTTACACAATCGAGCCGGGGACGGGCAGGTGTCACGGACCCACCTAATACACCGGGGCCTCACCCGAAAGTAGGTCACGTCCTTCGTGTCCCTTTAAGAGCGAGCGGCCGCGTTTCCGCGTCTGCGCACTGGGAGAGTAAACACCGCTCTTTTCCCCTCCCCCGCCCCCCGCCCCGCCGCCCCTTTTCCCGGACGAGCCGCAGCCTCCTCCCAGACTCCCCTCCTGCGGGTGCAGGAATGGTCCATTCCGGGCCGCCCGGCTCCGCCTGGAGGGAGGAGAGCGCGCATGGTACCGTCCTCTGCCTGCGCCGCCGGCCTCTTCTAGCGGCCTCTCCGCCCGGCTCCCCCCTCCCGAACGCGGCGCGATGGGCCGGTCCCCAAGGAGGCGGGGGAGCCGGGCCGAGGGACCGGTCTGAGCCGGTCTGCGGCGCAGGCGCAGTGCGGATAAACAGGAAGCGGGCGGTAGCGGCAGCGGCAGCGGCGACCTAGGGGGTTTCGGAGTCGGGGGAAAGCCGGGGAAGGACCGGGGTTCCGGGGACGGCGACAGCCACTCGCTGAGACGGAGGGACGGCGCTGCGGCCCTCCGCCTCCCCGGGACGAGAGGTCGCCGCCTCGCTCTCCGAGGGCCTCGCTCCTCTCCCAGCTGCCCGGCTCGGGCGGTGGCAGCGGCTGACAAAGGGCTCGCGCCGGTGCCGCCGCCCTTCGCATCCGGGCATCCGGGTCCCCGCGGAGAGGGCGGGGGCAGGGCGGAGGGGGAGGGGAAGCAGCCCGCGGGGCGCGCGCGCGAGCAGCCGAGCCCCCCTCTCCCGGGCTCCGGGCCGGCGGCCCAACGGACGGAGGCCGACGAGGACCCGCAGAGGTGGCGGCGGCCGTGGGCAGGAGGAGGATGGTGCAGAAGGAGAGCCAGGCGGCGCTGGAGGAGCGGGAGAGCGAGCTCGGCGCCAGCGCCGCCGCCTCCGCGGGGGCCTCGTTGGAGCCGCCGGCAGCCGCGGCCCCCGGCGAAGACAGTCCCGGCGGGGCCGGGGGAGCAGTGGTGGCCGGGGCGGCCGGGGGCGCCCGGAGGTTCCTGTGCGGCGTGGTGGAAGGTGAGCGCGGGGGCGCGGGCGGGGGCGCCGCCCAGGTTCGAACCCATCCTCTCCTCGTGGGCTCCCTTCGGGGCTTTCCGAGGCGGGGGGTGGAGAGGGCTTCTGTCTGGACTCTGAAATCGGACCCTGCTAGGAGACGGGGCGCTCCTGCCCGCTGGGTCATTGGCAGCGTCGGGTTCCACCCCCCGCTCCCCATCACCCCCCTGGACCCCGCCCGCCTTTGGCCCCGAGCCCGCATTCTCCAGCGCAGGCGGAGGTGCGGGGCCGGGATTCCACGCCCCGGCTGACCGCTCGGGACTGGCGGATGCCACCCCACCCCCCCCAGGAGCGTCCAACGGCGGGGGGAAATGGGATGCGGCTGAGACACCCCGCCCTCGATGGGGAAAACTGCCCACTCGGACGCGCTTGGGCTTCGGGAAGGAACAGAAGCACATTGGGACATTTTTGCAAGTTGGTCTTTGCCGAGATTTCCCCTTTTTTTTGGCTCTTGCTGGCCAGTCCCCACCACGCGCCTTTGACGATTCATTTGCTGCCCAATTGAAAATGGACCTTTGCCGACTGCTGTGCTTTGCACCTGGAGGATGGTCCTTTCACTTCAGTAGATAGTCTCAAAAGTGTTGGAGGTACGCGGTTTGAGTAGTCACTGCAGAAGAGGCCTTAAATGCTCTCAGCTCCTCCCTTTCCATTTCCGTTTCAAAGGAATGGCAGACTTTTTTTTTTTTTTTGATTGGGGGAACTCCTGGATCCTGTCACAGTTTGTGAATGTGATGGGCGGGTACCGGGCCTATGGAAGGCCAGTTCTGTTGTAGTATTTCCTGAAATAACTGTATACGTTTGAATTGTCTGCTGTTTGGGCCACCTGGGATTTCCAGGCTGTCTTTAGTTTTCTCCTGTAAATGGTCTGTTCAGATGTAATGCTGTGTGAGGATTAGCCTTCGTATCAAAAGGAAAACGTATGGAAAAAGGATTGTCGTCTTGTCTGAGGGCTTCCGCTTTCCCAGGGATATTGGTGTATGGGATCCCATCTAATGATGGGTGGTGATTGTGGTTTTATTTGGAATAAAATTTAATTGTGGGGAAGACTACTTTGCAGTTTTCTGGAATTAGGAGTGAAACAGCTCTACTGCACAGTTAACAGTTTTGCAGAGTTTCTGGGGAGACAGTAAAAATTGTACTCTATTTGACTGTAGTCAGTGTGTTATGAAATGTGTTTGCTAACGTAATAGTTTTGGTTGTTAGTCCTTTTGGGGGGGGATCAGGGCTTGGTCCTGGCTCTGCACTCAGGAGTCAACTCCTGGTGATTGGGGGAGGGGGGAACCATATTAGATGCTGGGAACCCCCGTGTGAACCCCCGTGCAAGACCAACACCCTACCTACTGTAGTATCACAACAGTTCCTATTCTTTGATGTATTTATTGTGCGTGTTTGGCAGGAACATTTAGACAAAGAATTATATATTTTGTGATCAGAGACCTTGATGTGGAGGGAAGGGAAGGAATGCTGGGGACTAGAGCTAGAATAGAGAGACTCTAAGGAAACTTGCCTCATAACTTTGGTGAGAAGCAAGTTTGTTTTAGTTAGATTAATTGGCTTGTTTTTCAATAGAGTTAAAAAGGATTTTTTTTTTTTTTTTTTTTTTTTTTGCTTTTTTGGGTCACACCCAGCAATGCACAGGGCTTACTCCTGGCTCTGCGCTCAGGAATTACCCCTGGCGGTGCTCAGGGGACCATATGGGATGCTGGAAATTGAACCCGGTCGCCCGCGTGCAAGGCAAACGCCCTACCCGCTGTGCTATTGCTCCAGCCCCAAAAAGGAATTATTCTTACGGTAGGGAATGGAGTTGCTTTTCACTTTCTTTTATTTTTCTTTTTGGACCACACCCAGCAGTACCCAAGGGTTATCCTGGTTCTGTATTCAGAGATCACTCCTAGTGATGGTTGGAGGACCATATGCAGTGCCTGGGATGGAACAGGGGTCAGCCACATGCAAGACAAGCGCCATAAACCCGTCATAGCTCTGATTCCTTCCTGAATATTTTCTTTCTTTTTCCGGTTTTTGATCACATCTGGTCATGCTTGGGGGTTAGTCCTGGCTCTGCACTCATGAATCACTTCTGGTCGTGCTTGGGGGGGATCCATATGGGATTCCAAAGATTGAATCCTGGTAGACCGTGTGCAAGGCAAGCACTCTACCTGCTGTACTATCTCCAACCCCCTTGTATATTTTCTTGATGATTGAGCACCTGATTTTGTTGAGGTGGGGTATGCCTGGATAGATTGTTGAGGGTGCCGTATCCCAGTGGAGCTAGGGGACAATGCCAGGGATCGAACTGCTGTGTCACACATGAAGATTGTGTTCAGGCCTATTGAGCCATCTCTCTGGCCCCTGATTTTTACTGGGGGAGAAGGCCCAGGGCAGGGGGGAACTTCTTATTTGGCACCGTTCCTAAAATGAATGATAGGAAATAAAGTATTGGCAGGAGTCCTTTTTCTTTTTCTTTTTTTCTTTTGCATGAGCCTTTGTTAGTTTTTGTTCTAGTGTGTGTTTCTGGGCCTGGCACCTGGCATTCCTCAGGGATCACACCTGGGTCCAGGGTTGGGTGACCAGATGGGTTATTGGGATTGAACCCTGGTCAGCCTTGTGCAAGGCAAATGCCTTACCCACTGTACTATAGCTCCACCCCCACCCCATTGTTGTTGTTTTGTTGTTTGGTTTTGGCGGGGGCCCCACCTGGCGATGCTCAGGGGTTATGCCTGGCAGTGCTCAGGGGGACCATATGGGATACTGGGGGATCAAACCAGGTCAGCCACGTAAGCTACCGCTGCCCTATTGCTAGGGCCCCGCCCTTTGTTGGTTTTTAACTCCTAAGAAGCAACAGCCAAAACCATTGAAATTTACTCTAAAAAGAGTAAAGTTAGGGTTTCTGAAGATTAAAATGTTAAAGTTGAATATAGTCTTTATTGAAGCAACCAAAGGGATATCTAATACCTAGTTTTTATGAGGAAAAGAATTTTAAGTGTTTGTAGGAAAGCTATAAAGACTTGGCATACTTTTTCATTGGTCTCACTGCCTTTATAGTGTGAAGTAATCATCCTGTCTAGGGACTATAGCTTAAAAATATTTATTAAGAAATTACAGCTCTTTATTCTTAGGTAGACTCTGAATAGTAAGATCAGAGTATTTTGTATTCAAAATGGCCTTCATTTCACTTTTGAGAGGTTGTCCTTTCCCTTTCACAGATGGTAAGGTTGGGGGTTGGCTGTGGTGGAGGGGCACAAGAGCAGTAAAGTCCTTGTGGAGTCCTGGTGAGTGTGTTAGCTCCCCAGGCCAGTTTTACATAGACCAGCCCTTAAGGTTTGTAACTCAGAATCTTTTGTTTTGATTACTTTGTTCTTTCATACTAAGATTTAGGTACTCCTCTCTATTTTTAAATGTTTTGGGGTGGGGTCACACCCTTGATGCATAGGGTCAGGTGGCCTGTTGGCAGTGCTTGGAGGACCATACTTATATACCAGAGATTCTAGTCGGATTCACAGCCGAAATGACCACATGCAAGGCAAGCCCCTTCTTTCTTGTACTTTTTGCTGCCTCTGGTCTTCTAAAAAGATAGATTCAGGGTCCGAGTGGTACGGTGTAGTGGGTAGAGTGTTTGTCTTGCATGTGGCCAACTCAGGTTCAATCCTCCACATCCCATCTGGTCCCCTGAGCATTGCCACTTGTGACCTAAAAACCGAAAATTAGATTGGGAGATGATTGGTTATTATTGGTATGAGGAAAGGGGACCGTGGTTTCACTGTGTATGTTTACTGAGGGGAGGGGGTTGTTTATTTTTATTGTGAATGTTTATTGCTGGCTATAATCAGCCTCGGCAGCGCTCAGGCCTTCCAGATGCACAGCCTGCACTCAGCCTGTGCCTGACTTTTTGGCCCTGCCATAATTTTACAGCACAAATAATCTGCTTATGGTAGAAATTTACTGAGAAAGAGGAAATAAAAATCACTTTATAAACATCACCACTCAGATACTTTGGTGTTTTACTAAATATCCTTCAGATGTTGATGCAGTGTACACAATGCGTGAACATTTATTTATTGATGTAAAGTTTTTGGGTCACACCCCGGGAAGCTTAGGGGTTACTCCTGGCTCTGCATTCTAGAATTTACTCCTGGCAGTGTTTGGAGAAATATGGGATGCTGGGGATCAAACCTGGGTCAGGTGCATGCAAGGCAAGTGCCCTACCTACTATATTATCTATATATAACTATGTAGTTAACTTCATAGTCCTATTTATAGTTTTTATGTTATATTTTTTATAAAATAGGGTTTTATGTTTTGTAACCTCTTTTTTTTCTTGGGCATTTTTCCTCTTTGGCCAGATCCACTGGTGCTCAGGTGCTATTCCTCTCTCCGTGCTCAGGGGTCTCTTAGTGGTGCTGGGGAGGAATATATATGCCAGGGATTTGAACCTGAGTCTGCTGTGTAGATAGCAAGCACCTTACCTTAATTGGGTCTCTTCAGCCCAATTAAATCTTAAATTTTTAGAACGTAGGGACCAGAGAGAGAGAGTACAGGAGGTAAGGTGCTTGCCTTGCATGTGGCCACTTTGGCCTGAAACCTGATTCAAATCTCTGGCACTTAATGAACGGTCCCCCAAGCACTGTGATGGGCTGACTCCGAAGCACAGTCAGGAATAGCTCCTGTGCACTGCTGGATGTGGCCCCAAACCAGTCCGCCTACACTGAAAAGTAAGAGAGTTCTGAATCTTACTGTGATAAAAGAAGCAAAGTAATTTAATTGTTAATAATAACAATTACTACCTAGGAAGATAATTTGACAGCTTTTATTCTGTAGCCGTACTTGGAGATGCCCAGGAGTTTCTCTTGGCTTTGAGCTCAGGAATCAGGTCTGGCAATGCTGGGGGCGGAGGGCCATCTGGGATATCAGAGATGGAATCCGGGTTGGCTGTGTGCAAGGCAAGCACCTTACCCCCTGTACTATTTCTCTGGCCCCGAGAATTAACCTGCTTTCAAAGGGCTTATGCCTTGTGTAATACAAGTCCTATAATCTTCTGGGTTTTTTTTGGGTTTTGGGTTTTTTTTTTTTTTTTTTTTTGGTTTTTGCTTTTAGGGGCCATACCCTGCTGTGCTCAGAGCCTGCTACTCAGGAGTTACTTCCTCAGTGCTCTAGGGACCATGTGGGCTGCTGGGCATTAAACCCTGGTTTGCAGTCAGCCGTATGCAGGGCAGTCACCCTACCTGCTATGCTATCTCTAGCCTCTAATCTGCTTTTCTTGATTAGGAGCACCTGCTACATTTTGAAGCTTGAAATTAATTTAATTCTTATTTTGAATTTAGGATTTTATGGAAGACCTTGGGTTATGGAACAGAGAAAAGAACTCTTTAGAAGGTAAGTTTTCATTGTGTGTTGGGGGTCGGGGTAGGGAAGTGTAAACTCTTTAACATTTCCTTTTGTTTAAAAACATACTAATTCCGAAAAGGCCAGATACAGTTTGATAGTTCTGAGTTGGAGAAATTACTGTTCCAATATCTTACCTCTCTTTTACCTACATTGGTGGAGTTAATTTTTGGATTCACTTACCTTCTGTGGGCTCTTGTGTTTCTCCTTAGACTATTTCTCATATCTTGGACATTCTTCATATTATTCAATTCGGAAGGTTTTGGTTTGCACATCTGATGGTCTCAAGGGCTATTGCTGACTCTGTGACCAAGAATGACCGCTGGCAGTGCTGTGGTACCTGAAATTGAACTGGGATTGGCTGTGTGCAAGGCAGGGCACACTAAAATAATACGAAAAGTTACTTCCCAATGGTATTCGCTCTGTAAGAGATGTGGAGATGGAAGATTTCAAGCTATACATGAGGCCAGCAATGTAGCTTAGTGGCAGAGCATTGCCTTGTCTGTGTATGACCTGGGTGTAGTTCCCATCACTAGAGGGAAAAATTAGCAGACTACTGTGGGGTCACTTGCATTCTAACTCTGGGTGCCTAATCTCTCCTTTATAGCACTCACCTTGGATTTGCCCATGTACTTGTTTAGGGCATGAATTTCCTTTGCTTTGGACCTTTGGTCTCTCCTCTGTCCTTCCCCTCTCTATTCTCTTTAGAATTGCTGTCCTCCCTCAATAAAACTATTTTGCTTCAAAAAATAAAAATCATGCCTGTGTATATCTATGTGTGTGTAACTTTCTTTCTTCTTAAGGCTCCAGAAATGGGAATTAAATACATACTTGTATGCCCCGAAAGATGACTACAAACATAGGATGTTTTGGCGAGAGATGTATTCAGTGGAAGAAGCTGGTAATCTTTCTTTTCCTAATACATAAATGTTGGATACATAAAACTGTTTTCAGTGTGTTTGCTTAAGAATTTTAATTAAGTATTTTCTTTTTGTAGTAGTTTCTCTTCTGTGTGGTGACTCTGAGTTAAAGCAGATTGAAATCATAACTGTTAAGTATACACAGTTACGGGGCTGGAGCAATAGCACAGTGGGTAGGGCATTTGCCTTGCACGTGGCCAGGTTCGATTCCCAGCATCCCATATGGTCCCCTGAGCACCGCCAGGAGTAATTCCTGAGTGCAGAGCCAGGAGTGACCCCTGTGCATTGCCGGGAGTGACCCAAAAAGAATACAGTTATGGTGTGATTCATCTATACACCAATCTGATTCCATCTTTAGTTGAACAAACTCTTTTCCACGTGTACTCTAAAGTTAAATCAGTTTCATAAAATTTAGAAATAAGGTTGGGGATGTGGTCAAATACCTGCCTGCCTCTTTTCTTTTCTTTTCTTTTCTTTTCTTTTCTTTTCTTTTCTATTCTATTCTATTACTGAATTGCCGTGAAATTCGGTTACAAAAATTTCATGTTTGAGTTTCAGTCAAATGATCAAATACCGACCCCTCCACCAGTGCACATCCTCCGCCACCAATGACCTCAGTATTCCCTTCTTTCCAACTCTCCCCCTGCCTCTATGGCAGACAGTTTCCCCCGTATGCTCTCTCTACTTTTGGTGCCTGCCTTTCTCACGTGAGAACTAGGTTTGGTCACAGGCATCACACACAAAATAGCATTAAAATTAAATCATAAATAAGGTAGTACCTCATTGTAGGTAAGATATTCTTTTGCCACTTAAGTGAAGGGAGAAATTCTTTTATACTTCAAAATAAATGTACACAGAAAGTCTTCTTGAATTATGAAGAAGCCGTTAAAACTTCTCTCCATTTAGTGTTAATTGCTTTATATAATTTAAGTACGTCTTCAGTTTAATTATTTTTTGGTGGTGCTGGTAATAAAATATAATGTAATCAATAGTCAAATTATAGCCAAATTATAGCCTCATTTGTTATTATGTAATGATAAATAACAGTATCATTACTGTTATTTAATGATACATTCTTTGGTATGAAATAGTATCTAATTTAGGAAAGTTGTCCGCTACATTTAAAAACATGACTGTATAATGATTCTATTTCCTATAGTTAGAAAGATGAGGGGTCAGGATTCTTTTTTAGTTGTTGTTTTGGGACCATACCTTGTGGTGCTCATGGCTTAATCCTGCATTCAGGGATTACTTGTAGCAGTGCTTGGGGCCGTATGGTATGCTGGGATTGAACACATCATATGTTGGAGAAATTTACTTCTTAAGACAAAAGTTGAGAGTTGTTTGAGCTTTCTGTCCTGCTTTCTAAAAACCTGGACTCTGTTCTTTAGAGCAACTCATGACTCTCATCTCTGCTGCACGGGAATATGAGATAGAGTTCATCTATGCTATTTCACCTGGATTGGATATTACCTTTTCTAACCCCAAAGAAGTATCCACATTGAAACGCAAACTGGACCAGGTAACTTCCTTTTTAATTATTTCTTCCTAAATTGGTACTTGGAACTAGAATTTTTAGTTGCTTTTAGATTTTTTTTTAAAAGATATACTTTTGTTTCTGAGTCATTTTTTTAAAAAAATTTGCTTTTGATAGAGGAACATTCAAAAGTAAGTTGGAACAGTTTTCCTCCATTATCATATTCACAGATTTCAGTTTGCGTAAGAATGCTTGCAGATGGTACACTTAAAGGAATGCTGATGAATAGGCTCTATCCTAGAGATTCTTACAGACTTGGATTGGGGCTAGGAATGTAGGTGATTCGAAAATACATGATCCAGAATCAGAATTGCATTTTGAAAAGCTATGCACATCACACTGTTGGACATTTGACTGAATTTCAGGTTATAGAGATAAAAGATTTTTGCCTGCTAGAAATCAGTTCCCAGGGCCCAAGCGATAGCACAGCAGGTAGAGCATTTGCCTTGCATGCGATTTACCAGAGTTCAATACCTGGCATCCTATATGGTACCCCAAGCACCGCCAGGAATAATTCCTGAGTGCAGAGCTAGGAGTAATCCCTGAGCATTGCCGGTGTGACCCCAAAAGAAAAAAAAAGAAAAAGACATCAGTTTCCTTAGTTATACGGAGAAGACAATTCAGTCTGAAAATGATTTACTCATTTCCCAAGATGAGAAAAAAAAAACACAACAGGTAAACATGAGCCAATATGACCTGGATTCTAAATATAAAGTCTAAAAATCAGTTGGATTGGAGTCAGTTCTACTTAAAAGCTGCGCTTTTTCTGGTAAAGTAAGTGAATTGGTTTTTAATGATTTATGTATCTTAAGAATGTGTGTCTTTGTTTAGGCAAAAATTTTATATTGTGGATATTGAAATACCTGGTAAAAATTTTAAGGTACATTTTCTTAAACATTTCCTTAAGTTGTGCTTAAGTGGTTATTTTCCTGCTTGGTAAAATTCTGCTTTGTTTCATGGCCCCATTAGATTCACTGTCACTGTCCTCCTGTTGTTCATTGATTTGCCTGGAATGGGCCCAGTAACATTGTTACTGTCTTTGGCATATTGAATACATCACTGGGAGCTTGCCAGGCTTTGCCCGTGCGGGCGAGATACTCTCGATAGCTTGCCGGGCTTTCCGAGAGGAGCGGAGGGATTGAACTCGGGTCAGCCATGTCGGCCGTGTGCAAGGCAAACACCCTACCCACTGTGCTATCGCATGTGCAATGAGATTAATTCAGATCACTGTTTCTTATCAGAACAGACCTTGGAATTTTATTTCTTGAAACTATGTTTCTGAAGTTTTCTGACTGGCCTCTGTAAACAGCAGCCAGGAGAGGCAGGATTGGCCATGTATGTTGGACCATACTGACATACCGCATTGAAATCCAAGAGGAAAATGAGTCGCCAAACTGTCTAGTGCTCAATTTAGAAGTTACAGAATAGATTTGGTTTTCAGCATTCTATTCAGAAATGAATTTTAAGTATATATTTTAATTTCTGGATTCCCCCCACCCCTTTTAAGAGGAACTAATAAAACATCTTTTTTTTTTTTTGGTCTAGGTTTCTCAGTTTGGATGCAGGTCATTTGCTTTGCTTTTTGATGATATTGACCATAATATGTGTGCAGCAGACAAAGAGGTATTCAGTTCTTTTGCTCATGCCCAGGTCTCCATCACAAATGAAATCTATCAATACCTAGGAGAGCCAGAAACTTTCCTCTTCTGTCCCACAGGTATTGTATGATTGTTTTATATTTAACTCGAAGTCTTGCAGTAACAACTTTCAGAGACTTCATCCAGGAGCTATTGGTCTCCTGCCTCTTTGCCCTTCCCTCTTCCCCTTGGTTTATAAAAGCGGTTATTTTTCTAGAAGGTGCTTATCAAGATTTTTGCTTTTTGCTTTTTTTTGGGGGGGTCGCACCGGTGATGCTCAGGGGTTACTTCTGGCTATGCACTCAGGAATCACTCCTGGCAGTGCTCAGGGGACCACATAGGATGCTGGTTGAACCCAGGTGGGCTGCGTGCAAGCCAAATGCCCTACCCATTGTACTACCTCTCTGGCCTTTATCAAGATCTTAAGTTGGATATGTTTTTGTTTTGGGGGTTGTTTGGACCATACCTGGTGATGCTCAGAGGTCATTGCCATGAACCTCAGGGGACCATGAGGTGCTCGAGATTGAACTTGTACCTCCCACATATGAAGTGTATGCTCAGCCCTTTGAGCCATCCCCTGGAGAAGTTTGAGGCTCATAAATGAATATGCAAAAGATTTTATGTGTTTGTGTTACAAGTAAGTGGGACTGGGGAGATTGCTCAGAGCAATGCTTTGCATGTGGGAACCCTTGGTTTGAGCCTTAGCACCAGGGACTGTTGCACCGGTAGCCACCACTGAGCAGTGAGCAACTCTAGTGTACTGCTGGGTGTGGCCCTAAAGCCAGATATTTTCAGGATTGATGTAGAAGGCATGGTAAGATCAAATAAAAACTAGAAAAAAATTACATTACTTCTAACTTAGTCACTTTTCATTTCCTCCTACTTGTTTCTTTTTTCTGCCCATATATATCTATCTTTTTTCACTCCTCCTACTTCCATCTGTAGTCTCATTTCCCGTAGTCAGCAAAGAAAACTTAATAATTTAACTTAATCTTCATCTCTTCCCTCCTGGGTCTTATTGAAAATACTTTAGTCTCCTTTAGGCGCCCTGTGTGATAATACAGTAGGTAGGGAAGGCATTTACCTTGCACGCTGCCAACCTGGGTTTTTGTCCTGTTCCACTTGAATTTGTTCCTTTTGTGTGTTTATTTTTGGACTATGCCCACATTACTCAGGAGCTATTTCTGTTGCTGTGCTTAAGGGGGACGGGAGTGTGCAAGGCCCTTCATTCTTAAATTAACTCTATCCACTTGAGAGGTTTTTTATTGTCCCTCTCCCTACTTTGGGGAGTTACGAGGTACTATTATCATTGTATGAAAAGAATTTAGAATTGAGGGGCTGTAGAAATCCATGAGCACAGATCAAAGAGTACTGAGTACTGCTGGGTGTGGTCCCAAAGTGAAGAGAAAGAAAATAGAATTTAAAATTGTTAATTTTTTTTTCCCTATTTAAAAATTCATGATAGTTTCACATGTTTTATTTAATTTTCCCCTACATTCAGAATATTGTGGCACTTTCTGTTACCCAAATGTGTCCCAGTCGCCTTATCTAAGGACTGTGGGTGAAAAACTTCTACCTGGGATTGAGGTGCTTTGGACAGGTAAGTCTTTCTTTAGAGGTTTATACAGTAAACCTTTATCAAAAATAATTTTTTTTGTTCAATTTTTTTCCTAAAGAAATTGATTATTTTGGTATGTTTAAAAATTGAACCTTAACTAGACAATTTGGTTAAGATTATTTCTTTTATAAAGTATGCATTCTTCTCAGTGTAAATACGTACTTGAGAATTTTGCAGTAATTATAAGTACCAGTTAACTGATAGATGCATTCAGAAAATTGGCTGAAGAGTTTTGTTCCTCCTGACCCTTAGGGATACACACACACACACACACACACACACAAAGTGAAAACTGTTGTGTTAGATTGCTGGTTAGTAACATTAGCTTTTAGTTTAAGGACAGAAATCTTGTGTTTAACTAATTGGGATTTGTCTAATTAGGATATGTTGAATTTTAATGGATAAAGAAATTATTTACATATCTGTTTTTTCTTTTTCTTTTTTTTTTTTAAACTTACTTTGCTTTTTATTTTATTTTATTTTTTTGCTTTTTGGGTCACACCTGGCGATGCACAGGGGTTACTCCTGGCTCTGCACTCAGGAGTTACTCCTGGCGGTGCTCAGGGGACAATATGGGATGCTGGGAATCGAACCCGGGTTGGCTGCGTGCAAAGCAAACGCCCTACCCGCTGTGCTATCTCTCCAGCCCCCTACATATCAGTTCTTTACTAATAGCAATTTCAAGATTGTTGCAGAAGTTTTGCATTTTCATTGGCCAACTAGTTCCATTCCTAGAAATCTCAACTTGAGGTGTCCGAAAATTGGTGCGGGATGATAAAATTGAACAAAAAGACATGTTGCTCTGCTATTTTTTTTTATTGTATAGTGTATCCATATAACAGGATATAATAAAAATTGATTCATTGTTTTGGAGAACCACATGTGAGGATCTTTTAACAAATGGTGATGTTTTTCTAGGTCCCAAAGTTGTTTCTAAAGAAATTCCAGTTGAGTCTATTGAAGAGGTTTCAAAGATTATTAAGAGAGCTCCAGTAATCTGGGATAACATTCATGCTAATGATTACGATCAGAAGAGACTCTTTCTGGGTCCATACAAGGGACGTTCTACAGAACTCATTCCACGGTTAAAAGGAGTTCTCACTAATCCAAATTGTGAATTTGAAGCTAACTATGTCGCTATCCATACCCTTGCCACTTGGTATAAATCAAACATGAACGGAGTAAGAAAAGATGTAGTGATGAGTAAGTAACCCTCTTAATTATTGACCTGAATGGGGTGGGTAACTAGAGCCATTGGTAGGTTTGTACTTTCTGTTTCCTTTTTGGGCCACACCTGCTGTGCTCAGGGCTTACTCCTGACTTTGCACTCAGGAATCACTTGTCTGGGCTCGGGAGACCATATGTGGTTCCAGAGATGGAACTTGGGTCATCTGCCTGCAAGGCAAGCGCCCTCCCTGCACTGTCTATGGCCCACAAGTATGTACTTTTTTTTTTACCCCCCCTCCCCCCAACAGTATTTAGGCCACACCTGGTGATGTTCAGGGCTCTGAACACAGGGATCACTACCAGTGGACTTGGGGGGCCATATGGGGTTCCAGAGAATTACTCCTGGCGGTTCTCGGGGGATCATATGGGATGCCGGCGATCGAACTCAGGTCGGCGCATGCAAGGCAAACGCCCTACCCACTGTGCTATCGCTCTGGCCCAAAAACCTTTTTTTTTAAAAAACAACAACAATCTTTTCTCTTGGCCAGAGCGATAGTACAACTGGTGGAACAGTTGCCTTTTCATGCCGCCAACTGGGTTTTGCTCCCTGGCATCCATATGGTCCCCAAGCACTTCAGGTTCAGGAGTAATTCCTGAGTGCAGAGCCCGGAGTAACCCCCTGACCATTGACAGGTGTGACCCACAAACCAAAAAATAAATAAATAAAACCTTTTTAAGGAAAGCATAATTAATGTCTTTACTCTCTCATTCTCAACAATTTTTATTCAGTGAATACTTAATGATTAAAACTTTCCCATGATTCTAAAATTAGTGTTACTGCAGTTGGGATTTTATGTTTAGCAGTGTATTTAGATGACTGTCAAGTGAAGTGAGTGAAGAGTCTTTCTTATATTTGCCTGTTTCTTTGTTTTGTGGTCAAGGATTGAATCCAGGGCCTCACAAAAGCAAGGCAAGAACTATTTCTGAACTACATCCTGAGCTCATGTTCTTGTTTTATGGTGTGTGTGTGTGTTTTGTTTTGTTTTTGATTTTTATTTAAAAGTACTCTGAGGACTCCACATTGGAGAATGGAGCCTGAACCTCCAACATACAGAGCTTGTGGTCTCCAGCCCTTTGAGCCTTCTCCCTGATCTGAGTTTGTTACTAATCTTCACCTCTCCAGTTTTACAGAAAGTAAGCTTTTTCATTTATTCCTTTTATCAGAAAAATTTTGTAATTTTTTTTTTTTTTTGCAGCTGATAGTGAAGACAGCACTGTGTCAATTCAGATCAAGTTAGAAAATGAAGGCAGCGATGAAGACATTGAAACTGATGTACTCTATAGTCCTCAGATGGCTCTAAAGCTAGCTCTGACAGAATGGCTGCAGGAATTTGGCGTACCTCATCAGTACAGCAGTGAGTTTGGCTCATGGGGCTTGGATCCTGTGGTTGAGACAAAAATAAAGAGCTTTTATTATGCTTTGCTATTGTTCCTCTGGGTGATAAAATAAAATGAAATTTAGAGATTTAGAGCAGTGGTTTTCAACTGCTGGTCTGCAGGTATAGAAAGAGAAAACCACTGGTCTACCCCCTTGATTATTTATACTACTGGATCTGTGGACCCTTGTACAGAACACGTGCTGGCCTGCTGGTGTAAAATGGTAGAAGAATGTTTATCTAGGGAATATGATGTTTCTGTATTCCTATTTTCAGTCTTAATGGGTTTTACCTTGGTGGAATAGTAATTTGTTTTTAAAAACCTTTTTTTAAATGATTATTTTAAGTGTTTCTAAATATGTCTTCAATACAGAAGATAAGTCTTGAAACTCAATCATAAATATCTTTGTACCTTTGTAATTCACAGTGATTCGATTTGGCAAAAAAAGAGAGACAATAATAGGTGCTGGCTTGCTTAAGGATGATGATCGTCTGTTCTTCCCTCCATACATCCTACCCCTCCTCCCTAAAGATTTAGAGAAATTGCTTTTTTCTCGGTGTTCAAATTATTTGGAATGCCAAATTGAATTCCCAGTTAAAGATAGGAACACCTGTTCTCTGCCTGATTTGTTCTGTTTCTAATGTTATCTTTGGCGATTTGTTTCGTAGGTAGGCAGGTCGCACACAGTGGAGCTAAAGCAAGTGTGGTTGATGGGACTCCTTTAGTCGCAGCATCATCTTTAAATGCCGCTACTGTGGTTACAACGGTTTACCAGGAGCCCATTATGAGCCAGGGCGCAGCCTTGAGTGGTGAACCGACAGCTCTCACGAAGGAAGAAGAAAAGAAACAGCCAGATGAGGAACCCATGGACATGGTAGTGGAGAAGCAAGAAGAAACAGATCACAAGAATGACAATCAAATACTAACTGAAATTGTTGAAGCTAAAATGGCAGAGGAATTGAAACCAATGGATACTGATAAGGAAAGCATAGCTGAATCAAAGTCCCCAGAAATGTCTATGCAGGAAGATTGTATTAGTGACATTGCACCAATGCAGACTGATGAGCAGACAAATAAGGAACAGTTTGTGCCCGGTCCTAATGAGAAGCCTTTGTACACGGCAGAACCAGTGACTCTGGAGGATTTGCAGTTACTTGCTGATCTGTTCTATCTTCCTTATGAGCATGGACCCAAGGGAGCACAGATGTTACGGGAGTTCCAGTGGCTTCGAGCAAATAGCAGTGTTGTCAGTGTCAATTGCAAAGGAAAAGACTCTGAAAAGGTGAGTGTGCCTAAGCTATTTCTTTAACCTGCATGGGTCTTCCCTCTGGTGATTTGGCAATCTTAAATGATGAGTATAGTGAAAGCCAATAGAAAATGGACCACATCTTAGAATCCACTTTTTTTTTTTGTCTTTGGGGCCATACCCAGCAGTGCTTAGCTTAGGGCTTATTCCTGGCTCTGTGCTCAGATATCCAAGCCAGGTCGACTGCAGGCACTGTACCTGCTGTACTATCTCTCTCCATGCGAAATTCACCTGTCTACGAAGAGATGTGGGGTCTGCTGAGTCTGATGTGCAGTTCCATAGTTTGACATCCTACAGCAGTAGGAAAATTTGTTGTTTAGGAATGTTTTGGAGAGAGAGAGAGACCTTTTTAGTGGGCAGGGGGTTGGGTGAGCACTCTTGGCCAGTGCTTGGGAAACCATCGGGAGCTGAGCTCCTGTGCTAGCCCTTTGAGCTGTCTTCCCAGGTGAAGAAATACTGACTTCTGAGTGCTTATTTAACAGTTGTGTTTCTTAACCATTTGTCAACTTTTTTTTCTTGGCCCTTTATTTTCACATTTTACTTCATTTGTGTGGCTAGTTGCATAAGTAAGTGGTCCTGCATTTTCATGAGTTTTTCCTGTGGCCCCGTTGGAATTCAGAGGGCTGTATGACCCCTGTTGAGAAATTCTTGGTTTAAAGAGTTTAAGTTTAGTGCTTTTTAAATGTGTAGATAAATTGAAGGTACATGGTAGCTTAAACAGTTCAGCTTGTGTATCTCAGAACTGTGTTTCCCAAAGTAGGTAATACTGCCCCCCAGGGTGTGCTCGAACCCAGGAGGGGGCGCAGTAGCCTGGGGTGCAGTTGGAGGATGCTTCCCATTTGTTCACTTAAAAAGGTAGATTTCCAGGGGATACGGAGTGATTTTTCTTTCTCTGAAAAAGGATTGGTAGTCCAATTTAGTTTGGGAGCTAATCTAATGTTATCTGTTCTAGATGATTTGGTTAAGCTTTCAGTTTCTTAAAGTCCCACTTATTGATCTTTACTAGATTGAAGAATGGAGGTCACGGGCAGCCAAGTTTGAAGAGATGTGTGGACTCGTAATGGGCATGTTCACTCGGCTCTCCAATTGTGCCAACAGGACGATCCTTTATGACATGTACTCCTATGTTTGGGATATCAAGAGTATAATGTCTATGGTGAAGTCTTTTGTACAATGGTTAGGTAGGTGCATAGGAACAGTCTCTTCTCCTAAGATATGTTGTCTCTTTAAAAAAAAGACAGATTATCCCACAGGGAGAAAAACATAGGGAATTGGCAAATTTCCAATCCTGGTTAAATTCTTTGCCTAGATTTCTTTTAAAGGTTTAGCCATTGTTGCAGACTTTAGGTGCAATTCTCAGTAAATATTTTGACTACATTGATTTTTCTCCCTTGGGCTAATTCAACATAAATTATCTTGAAAATGTGTTAGAAAGTACTGACTTTAACTTGCTCTGACTGAATGCTTCCTGGATGGACTCTTGTATACCACTTTGATCTGATTTGGAGACAGACACTGTGAAATGTGACTCTGTTAAGCTCTCTGCTGCTTGCTGTGTCTTGATAACATTAATGCTGTGTTTAACAGAAAATTGCTGAAATGACCTAAAAGGGCCTGGCAAGAGGAAGCTGTCCTCCCAGCCCTGTGCGCATGCGAGCTTTAGTTGGTAGGCTATTCTGGTGCTACTTGGTATTAGTTCATGTGGCTTTTTCTTTATCTCTCTACCAAGTGATTGGTTTTAGCAGGGGATGAATGTTACAGTCCCCTAAAAACTTGATTCTCCATAAAATGGACTTCTGTGTGTCTTTTAGGAAAAGTGATTTTTTTTGGAAATTTCTCAAACTTGGTAAAAGCACCAGCATGGCCAAGTTTCTCCAGGGACCTCATTTCATTTCCAGGTTTTCAATCCAGCTATAAGGAATGATGGACTTAGAGAGCACACAGCAGGCAGCAAGGCTAACTGGCCTGTCATACTTTTCATAGTAGTCACAAATCTGTGATGGGTTCTGTGGTCTTGGTGTTGAGAAAGGCAAGTCAGACACTGTGAGCTTCCATTCCTCACACTCCCTGCTCAGAGGCAGGAGCAGTGAGAGTCCTCACTTTCTGCCCATAGATACTTTCGGACTCAAATATTAGAAAGTATCGGAAAGTAGAGTCTGTTAAATCTAAACTATAGATCTGTGGGTTCCAGAATGCGTAGCTCAACAGGCAGAGAATTTTGACCGTTTATTTAAGACAGACTCTAAGATGCCTTTCTTTTTTCTTTTTTTTTCCTTCTCCCCCCCCCTTTTTTTTTTGTAGTGCTGAGGGTTTTACTTTTAATACTTGGAAGGCATATGTTTTACTGTTGGCTACATCCCTGGCCCTTTAATACTTCTTTTCTGTGGTAGATGCATGTCCTGTCAACATACAGGCTTCTGGCCAGGGGTCTACAATTAACCCTTACAGCCATTCAAAGCTTTAAGTTCTAAACTAGAATCTGGATTATTGAGTTTGAAAAAGCCTCACTTGAAACATTTGCTGTTGATTCTTGATGAGACAGCACTGCTTTTAACTCTAGTAGGGCTTTTCTTTGTGCTGTCTGATTATGGGGGCAGCTTTCTCAAACTGGATACCTGGTCTGCAGTCTCAAGGTCAGATATCTGAGGGGTTCTTACCATTATGGCACCCCTTATAGCCTTATGAAAGCTCACAAAGGGGACTGTTGTCACAGTTCTCTAGAAATTTCAGGGAGTTGCTGATTAGTACCCTTGGTTTTCCTGTTCTCTCCAGTCCAGCTGGCATTCAGTCCTTTAAAGAATGTGGCTATGCAGTACTTTTGATTACTAACGACTTCTATTATCTTCTTCCCCATTGTGTACAGATGGGAGAATCCTCAGCACAAGTGTCTACTACTATTGGATGGACAGCGGCAGATGCTCACAGCGCGTCATGATTAATTAGTTTAAATTGAAAGGTTCTATCTGTGAGGTAGCTCAGGTAGATGTAAGGATAGTAGGCATGAACTGAAGTCACGTTTGCGCAGCGACTCAGGCATTAACCATGTTTTCATTTACACAGCTCTTCGTACATGCAGCTTTTTATTGTAATAGTTGTAAGTGCTAGTTATGTTGTAGTCTCAAAGTGAGGGGTAGGGGAAATTGGCTCATCTTAAAAGTTTGAGAGATGATAGTTTTTCCCTGCAGTGTAAATTTGCACTGAGCTATGGAATGGGGCAGTTTCTTTGTGTAGCCTAAATTTGAACCCTATTTCATACTTATTTTACAAGTACTACATTATTATGGTCTTTTTACTAAACTACCCCTACCCCTGAAAAAATGACAAAGCTGGATATAATGCTAATGAACCTGAATTATCAACCAAAAAATTGGTTTGCTTTGGGACTGTCTGACTAGCACACTATATTTTGTACTGATGAGATTGTTAACTTGAACAGGAGGTAGAATGCTGTCTTCAAATGGAAAAGAACTATACTGCGCTGCTTTATCTTGTCAGAAGACTAGGCAGTTGATTCTGATTTGGCCTTTAATTATCTCATTGGTTGCGTATCATCTGTGAAAGTTGGTTAAGTGTTTGCCTTAATGCTGACTCCTATAATGCATTTCTATGCATGTCTTCAGTGCACCATTTTGATTAGTAAAGCTATAAATTGTCATACTTTTAAGAAAGTATGTCTTCACTCTGGTAAAATTTTAATTCCCACACTCTGACAGACTGGTATTATTTCTAACCAGATCTGAATTTGGACATCCTTATCAGGAAAAAAATTAAATTCTAATTATAATTCTTCGTCAATTTACTGAACACAAATGCTCTTTGTTTATTTGTTGACCTTAGTTTTCTGACAAGATCAACCCTTTCCTCTTTATCCCCCTTTCCTGTACCCTTCCACCAAATGTAAAATGTGACTTCAGACAGGTTTAATTCCTTCATGGGCTGTGATAATAACATACCATTATATTATTCATTTGCCTTTGTAGTAACTATAATTTTACTTCAGAGCAAGCAGCTAGTTTAATTTTCATACTTGTATCTAGGGAATTTCTAAATTTGACCAAGAGGGACTTCATATTTTCCTCCTAATAACTTAAGGATAGAATTCTTAAAAAATTATTTCCACTAATCAGAGGAAAGAAGATCAATGTTTAAGTTCTATTATAACTGAAAAAATTATTATCACAGCCTTGTCCTGAAACCCTGGATTATTATAGTTAGAAAGCTATTTCCACAAGTGTTTGTTAGTTTGTTGGACGTTTTAGACCCCAGGAAATCCCCTTTCTCGTAACGTTCTCCGCTTGGATCTGATCTCAACAGGGTGTCGTAGTCATTCTTCAGCACAGTTCTTAATTGGAGACCAAGAACCCTGGGCCTTTAGAGGTGGTCTAGCAGGAGAGTTCCAGGTATCAATATGAATTCACAACTGAATTGACATTTTCTTTGTTTTATGAGAAACCTTATGTTGCGCATCAGATGGCTGGAAGGATTGGTCTGCCGAAGGCTCTCTAGTCCCAAATTCAATTTAGTTACATAGCTGAATTTTACATTAAATTTTCCTCCTCTTTCACAGTAATTTCTGAAGGAGATGCTGCCAATTCCCCCGCGCCTGCGAAGCGCAAGCGGCTCTAGGTATACACTTCACATTGTTTCTTTGCAGGTCGCACAGCATTTTAATCTGCGCCCGCAATGCACAATGCGCGCATGCTTGTCTGCCAGTGGAAACTCCATGAGCAAAAAAGATGACTGTGTTGCACGATTGGTGGAAGGGCCTTTGGATGCTTTCCCAATTATCCCATAAATAAAGCTCACATACGCAAAGAATAGTTTTATTGGAAATTGGACAAAACCTGAAGCCCTTTGGTGTTGGAATTTGTTCATGGACTTTTCGGGTGCTCTACTTTTCTCCCCCCAACAGGTGCTCTGCTGCGCACAGCAAACTGAAGCGCATTGCTTTGGGGATATAGCGTCTCCTGGACAGATAACCCTCTTCAGACCAAACCTCTCCTCCTGACATTCTGTTCTGCCATCTTTTAGTAGAGATGGTTGATATAAGATTGGTTTTAAAAAAAATTTATCATAATTGGAATAGTTTTTTGTTTTTGTTTTTATTTTTTACTGTAAATTTAAATTGCTATTAATATGCAACAAAAGCTATGTAACTCAATTTGGGTAATTTCTATGCAGAAGCAACCCCCTTCCCCAGCAAAGAGGTGTTTATATTAGTAAAGCATAGTACACCCCTCCTCTTTAGGTCTGCCTGCAGTAGGCAGTTAATGTTAAGTTGGTAATCTGCAGTGTACACCCATTTAAAGAAATGACTATCTTCTGACCACTAATTCATCTCCCTTTTTTTCCTTTCCACAGCGTTTGCTGCCAATTGATGGGGCAAATGATCTCTTTTTTCAACCACCCCCACTGACTCCCACCTCCAAAGTTTATACTATCAGACCATACTTTCCTAAAGATGAGGTAATTGCTTACCCTCTAGCTTGATATATAATGGTTGTGATGCATACGTATTTTTTTTTAACATACTGCTTAGAAGAGTCAGTTCTGTATTTAAAATAGGAGTTTGCTTTAAGTTTTGGGGCTGACAACCAGCACTGCTCTGGGGTTACTTCTGGCTTGTGCTCAGCGATCATTTCTAGTGGTGCTCAGAGAACCATATGCGGTGCTAGGACCTAACTGGGGATGACCACATGCACAGCAAGCTCCTTAATGTCCTTACTGTCTGGCCCTAAAATTTTATTTTCCCCAGCAGGAGAGGGGTGGGAAACAGCTGGTGATGTTGGGGAGTGAGTGGGGGAAGGGCTCGTCCCACTCAGTGCTGCTCAGATCATGTGATACCAGAGATCAAACCTGACTTCTGCATATAAAGCATGGCTCCAGTCCATTGGGCTCACTAGTCCCAGTATTCTGCAATTTTGGGTTGTGAAGTGTCTACAAACTGGGAAATGTCTTCGGGTAGCTACAATCAGCAATCAGAAAACAAATCTGTGTAGAGTCTCACTTTTTGTTAGACTATACCTAGCAGTGTTCAGAGACTTCTTTCAGCTTGGTTCTGGGTTGGGGGTATCACTGGGTGGTGGTATCAGGAGTCGCTGTGGTGTTGGGGATTCAAAATTATCCTCGTACCTACAAAGCATTCACCACAGCCCTATGACCCATCTTCCTTGCCCTCAAGATATGTTTAGAACATTTCAGGTATATAGAAAACTGGAGACTTAGCTTCATAATTTGTTGGCTTTTATGGCCATTTTGAATTTAATTTCTTCCTAAAATTAGCACTGCACTGTCCTCCCATTGATCATCGATGTGCTCGAGCAGGCCCAGTAACGTCTCGATTGTGAGACTTCCTAAAATTATCCTCTGCAAAATTAGTTCTCAAATATTTACTATGACCATGCTGTTTTCTACTGTGTTTTCAAATATGACTCAATCCTCTTTTTTTTTTTTTGAGGGGTTCAGGGCATTGGACCACATCTAGTGGTTCTCAGGGGGCCACGCCTGGCTCTTTGCTCCGGAATAACCCCTGGCTGTGCTTGGGAATTGTATGTGTGGGAGATTCAAACTGATACTGACTGAATGCAAGGCAGATCAAGTACCTTAACTCTCTGTACTATCTCTCCAGCTTCCAGTCAATAGCTCTTGACTTAACTAATAGGAGTGTTATATATGACAATTCAGGCATTTATTACTTCTCAAGATTCAGTAATACTGTTAAGATTCTGTGGCCATTTTTCTAGATGCGTCGTTTAACTGGATTGTATTTTCAGGCTTCCGTGTACAAGATTTGCAGAGAAATGTATGACGATGGAGTGGGTTTACCTTTTCAAAGTCAGCCTGACCTTATTGGAGACAAGTATGTGATGAAATAAATTTGGATTGTATTGTTCAATTGGGAATAGATAATTTTTTGGCCATGTTTATCAGGGGAAGCAAAGACTGAAAATTATTTTCTTTAGAAACTTCACATTAAGTTTTTTATTTCTTTGGGGGCCACACCTGGCCACATCTGAAGATACAAAGAGGTTACTCCTGGCTCTGCCTTCAGGAATTACTCCTGGAAGTGATGGAGGGATGCTGGAGATCAAACCTGGATCATACCTGCCCTATCCGTGGCTGTACTCTCTAGCCCATCGCTTTAATTTTAATAAAATTAAAACCAACATGGATATATACATTTATTTGGGAGGGGGGGTTAACCATTCCTGGTGATGCTTAGGGCTTATTCCTGGCTCTGCTCAGGGATCTCTCCTGGTGGGCTCAAGGGGCATAATGGTGTACTAGGGATTGAACCCTTGTCAGCAGCATGCAAGGCAAGCGCTCACCTGCTGTACTATTGCTCCAGGCCCTAATATGCACATATTTTTAATTTCCTAGGCTCAATATAATTTCCACTGGTTGTCAACTGGTCTTAAGTCACCAAAATCTGGAAGTGTGTATTAGTATCATGAAAACTCACTGTTCTTTTCTTCTGAGCAGATTGGTAGGAGGACTGCTTTCTCTCAGCCTGGATTACTGTTTTGTCCTAGAAGATGAAGATGGCATATGTGGCTATGCCCTGGGCACAGTAGATGTGACCCCCTTCATTAAGAAATGTAAAATTTCCTGGATTCCCTTCATGCAGGAGAAGTATACCAAGCCAAATGGTGATAAAGAACTTTCTGAGGCTGAGGTAATCTGTGGGTCAGAATTAGTCTATGGAAGGTGGCTACCGAGCCGCCCCCACCCCCACCCCCCATGCCCACAGTAGTCGTTATTGAAGTTGCAGGGTGGGTTTTCATACACGCTCGGCTGTGCTGCTCCTCACGGTCACACATTGGGATGTGGTGCTCACTGAGGTTTGACTCCCTTTTGTTCTTGTTTTTGAGCCGTGCTGGCTGGCAGTGCTAAGGGCTTACCCCGACTCTTACTCAGGGGTCTTTCCTGGCAGTGCTCAGTGGACCACCTGGGGTAGTGGGGATTGAACTGTACTGTGACTCGCCCTTGTACTCCTTTATTTGTAGTGCTTACACACATGGTCACGGGTGGGGTGGGGGAGGTCTTTTAGTTGAGGCACACAGGTTATGGCTGTGGGGCTTGCACATCTTTTTGGTTACATTCACTGGTAGTTGCACCTTTTGTTTGTTCTGTTTGGGGCCACACCTATGATGCCCAGGGGTTATTCCTGGCTCTTCGTTCAGGAGTCACTCCTAGTAGTGCTCCAGAGACCATACAGGATGCCAGGAATCAAACCCAGGTCTGTCTCATGTAAAGCAAGAAGTGCCTACCCACTGTGTTATCTTCCCGGCCCTGCACCTCTTCTTTTGATGCGCATGTACACCTGGCAACAGGACCGGAAGTCACTTTTGGCAATGTTAGGGGGCACAGAAACCAGCTGTTCAGATTGTGCCTGGTGCACGCAGGAGGCTGTATCAAGCTTGCAAGGCAGGCAGCTTAGGCACCCATGCTATCCTTTGGAATATGGAGGTTTTTGTTTTCTCCAGTAATATACGTATTAAAAATAAGTAGAAACATTGTCAAATCACAGTGCTTCTGGGTTTGTTACAGAAAAGAATTTTTAGGACTTACTCTCAAAACATTAGGGATCATTCTTGAAACATTTTTCATTGTTTTCTATAATGTTCATTTTATTAAAGGGTTCTTTTGTTGTCCTGGTTGTTTTTGGGGGATATCATGCATGGTGGTTATTGTGGGGGAGGCTGGGTAGGAAGTACCTTGGGTTTTTTCTTCTGTATTTTGGGCCACACCTGGCACTTCTCAGGGCTTTCTCCTGGTTCTGCACTCAGAGTTATTTCTGGCCGTGCTTGGGGGACCATACGGGATGCAGGGGATTGAATCTAGGTTGGCTACGGTCAAGGCAAGCACCCTGTCTGCTATAGTCTCTCTAGCTCTAGAGTGAACCTTGGGCCACACGAATAGTGAAGATGTGCTCTCCCACTAGAGCCACATCAAGGCCCCAAGACAGATTTTGATTTGGGAGTGTTCTAATTATTTAAAAACACAGTAGATAAGGCCCACGTGTAGCTCAAGTGGAAGGCTCTGGCTTCAGTCCCCTGCACCACATGGCTTCTGGGTTCTGGAGCACTTCTGGGGGTGAGACAGAAGTGTTTCCTAAGCTTTGAGCACCTGAATTAAGAATGTTATATCTTTTTCTTTGGTTACTCGGCAAAGTTAAGGTAGAGGGAGGCGGGTTTTTTACAAAATTTTATTTGGTGATTAGACAGCTCGCTTGCTTCCTCATTGTAGTTAAACGTAGAGGAGGGCCAGAGAACATAGCTCCAGAGCTGGAGTACTGGCTTTGCTTGCAGGAGACCCAGGTTTGACTCTTGAGCTCCAGGTCAGGAATAGCCTCTGAGCACTGCCAGGTGTGATCTGGCAGTGAAACCCCCAAATAAAAAAAATACAGGACAGAGATTGCTCAACTCAGTGAACAAGGCTTTGTATGTGGGAGTCCTGGCACTACATTGTTTCCTTCAGCAAAGCCTCTGTTAGCCCCAGCACAGATAGGGAAGTACCCCGTAGCCCCGGAGCATTGCCAGACGTGGCTCCAAACTAAGAGTCATGGGGCTAAGCTGCTCTTGGGAGTTACTTTGTGACAGGAACAGTGCTGTTCTCACTTTAGGGAATTCCTTTTCTATAAAGTTCACGCTCCACATTGGTCAGTTTGGTCTACAGTTCAGCAGATCAGTTTTGGAGGGAGGACTTTCCCCAAATGGTATTCAGAGACCTAGGGGCTACTCAGCAAACACTTGGCCAAACTGGACCGGGCCAGTTCACTGCAGAAGCTTAAGGTTTTGGGGCTGCTCTAGCTCTGTGGTGCCAGGGACCACCGGGACTATTCTGGCAATGTGACAGGGCCTCCAGAGTCACACCCACAGATGCTTAGGAAGCCACATGGTACCCAGGTTCAAATACATGCTTTGTGTGTGCCCCCTGACCACTGAGGTATCTGGCCCCAGTACATTATAAGTAATTTTGCGTGTTTGGGGGCCATACCCAGCAGTTCTCAGGGCTTACTCTGGGCTCTGTTCAGGGATTATTTCTAATGGAACTTGGGGACCATATGCAGTGCCAGGGGTTGAACCTGAGTTCGCTGCATGCAAGGCAAGTGCCCTACATGCTGCACAATCTCTGTAGCCCCAAGGAGGGTTTTTTTTTTTAATGTAGGAGTACTGCTATTTATTCAGCCACTAGATTAGTTGATTGAATTGGGCATGAACTCCACCTTACTTTTTTTTTTCTTCATTTTTTAATAATTTTATTTATTGAATCACCGTGGAGCAGTTACAAAGCTTTCGGGTTTAAGTCTTGGTCATACAATGAAACACCCGTACCTTCACCAGTGCCCATTCTCCACCACTAAAAACCCCAGTATACCCTCATCCCACGCCCTCCTCTACCCGTGGGGCAGATGATTTCCACATTACTCTCTGTCTACTTTGATTGCATTCAGTATTTTGACACCAGATCCACCATTATTATTTGGGATTTTACCCCAACACTCAGATCTGCTGAAAAGGCAACACTAGACAATTTGTTTTCTATTGCTGGTTACGAATAACATATGGTGTTGCATAGCTGCAGTAGTGGCCACGTGATTTTGGAATTCTGAAGTTTTAACAATTAAATTTGGAGGGATTTCTGCCAAAACCTGCTGGGTTCCGAGATCTGTAAGGAGTTTTATTTTGATCCGGGCTTCTTATACCTACAGCATGCATTCTGCCCCTTGAGTTGTCTCCTGGCCTCCCTTGAGTTGCTAAAATGTGCTTAAAAGCAATAAACTTTATAACCCAACCTCTTACTGCTTCAGTGAGATGGTTCACTTGGTTGTAGTACTGCATACATGGTTACGTTACCAGGGGCGCACATGCTTTGCTGTGTTGCTGGTGATTCCAAACAGCTGAGTTGCCAGGGTTGCACTCAGTGATGGTGCCAAGGATCAAATCTCTTACCTGTGGTGGAGGCAGTGCCACTGAACCGATCCTGGGTCCTAAAGTTTCTTCTTTTTGTTTTCTTTATTTTTAGGGGGGGCTTTAGGGCTGGAGCGATAGCACAGCGGATAGGGCGTCTGCTTTGCACGCAGCCAACATGGCCGACCCAAGTTCGATTCCTCCGCCCCTCTCTGAGAGCCGGGCAAGCTACTGAGAGTATTCGATATGCCAGACACAGTAACAACAAAGTCTCCAATGGAGACGTTACTGGGCCCGCTCGAGCAAATCGATGATCAATGGGAGGGCCTTTACCTTTACCTTTATTTTTAGGGGGAAATTGGTTTTGGGGGGGCCACACATGTTGGTGCCCAGGGGTTACTCCTGACTCTGCACTCTGGATCACTCCTGGTGCTGAACTCTGAGGACCATAAGGGGTGTTGGGGATTGAACCTGGGTCTGCTGAGTGCAAGGCCAGCGCCTTACTTCCTGTATTATCTCCCTCGCCCCAAGTTTTATCAGACGAAGCTTGCTTACAAAGATGTTGTAGGAGAGAAAGAGTAGAAATATGTGTTCAAGTGAGAACGTGGGCTTCTCCGGAGTGGAAGGAAAGAAAAAAGTCACAATACAATTAGCAAATGAAACACATGTTTAGGGGATAGCATAGGCTTGAAGAGTAAGGCACAATAAACCTTTTAGCACTGAAAATGCTTCAGCTAAAATTATAAACTAATTTATCTGTGATCATTATAAAATAACTGGAAGAGTTATTGAATATTCTATTGTTAAGTTCAATACTTGGATTATACATATGTGCGTCTGTATATGTATGTGTATGTGTATATCTGTATTTCCTTCAAGAGATTCTTCCTGATTGTTACAGAAAATAATGTTGAGTTTCCATGAAGAACAGGAAGTGTTACCAGAAACTTTCCTTGCCAACTTTCCTTCTCTGATAAAGATGGATATTCACAAGAAAGTGACTGACCCAAGTGTAGCTAAAAGCATGATGGCTTGTCTTCTGTCTTCATTGAAGGCTAATGGTGAGTACATCTTTATGGAGTTCCTTCTGTTTGAACATGGTAGAGACAGAATTATATTGTAGGGGTTAAAATAAAAGTTAAAGGACAGAGAGATAGTCCAGCGAGTAAGGTGCTTATCTCCCATGTGGCTAACCCCAGTTTGATTCTCAGCACCCCATGTTTTCCCCTGAGTACCACCAGGAATGACCCTTGAGCACAGAATCAGGAATCAGCCCTGATCAAAGGTGTGGTCCCCAAAAATAAAAATAAAGAAGAATAAATTAGAACAACCCTTTTAACTATTGGGTAACACAAAAATGAGCATCTGGTTTGATCCCCATTAGAGGATTGTTGTATGTTTATCATTTGAGTCATTTTATCATTTGAGTCACTCTTACATGAAATACTTTGAACAACTGAAGAAAATATAATTCCTCAGAGTTGGGCTTGAACTGAATTAAGTATGAGGTATGTCTTAGAATATATAGCACTTTCAGGTTTTATTGACTACAGATTGAAAGTTTCTGCCTTTGGTGTCTCAGAAGTTCTTGATTAAAAAAATGGTAAAGGTGTTCTTTGCTTTGAGTTTTCTTACAACCTCTTCCCCAAAGGTTTTCTTTTATGAGGATGTTGTGCTCATGTTGAATTTTTATTTTTTTTCTTTTGGGGCCACACTTGGTGATGCTCAGGGGTTACTCCTGGCTCTATACTCAGGAATTATAGGCAGTTGGATCGAATCCACATCCGCCACGTGTAAGGCAAGCAGGCTACCTGCTGTACTATATCACTCTGGCCCCACATGTTGAGTTTTTACAATTTTCAGTGGAGGCACTTTTGACAGTTAAGACTTTCTTTTTTTCTGGGCCAGAGAGGTAGTACAGAGGTTAAGGCACTTATCTTGCATGTGGTGAACCCAGGTTCAAAGCTAAGCATTTTTATACATATACGTACATATGTATGTACACACACACACATATATATACACATATGTATATATATATATATATATAATGTAATAACTTAAATCACATTCTAAAATGGACTGGGGACCATTTGGTGTGAAAATTGAAACTGGGCTTCCTGCATACAAAGCAAGCAGTTATCCTGTTAAGATATCTCTCCAGCTCCAAGAAGTACATTATGGTTCCAAGGAGAAAGCTTAAAGGGCTCAGCAGGCACTTACCTTTCGCGCAGCTGACCTGTGTTGGATCCCTGGCATCCCTTATGATCTTCTGAGCATTGCCAGGTGTGACTGAAATACAAAAAAAAAAATCGGAAAAGGAAGATGGGCCAGAGAGATAGGACAGAGGGTAAGGCACTTGTCTTGGCATGTGGTGAACCCAGGTTCAGATCCTCAGCATCCCATATGATCTTTGTTCAACGCCAGGAGTGATTGCTGAGTGCAGGGCCAGAAGTAACCCCTGAGCATTGCCTGGTGTGACCCAAAAACCAAATAAAAAGGAGATGGGGCAACTCCAATACTTGTTTTGCAGGCAGAAGCTCCAGGACTGTATGGCACCTTGAGCACTGCAAGGTTCCCTGAGTTGGAGTGTGGGAGTGTAGTCCCTGAGCACTACTGAGTGTGGCACAAAAATAAAGAATTGTCTATATTTTAAATAATCACTGCATTCAAATTAGTATACCTTTCACTTAATGTTAGTTTCCCCTGGGCCAGGGTGGTCGCTCAGTGGGCTGAGCTAGTGCAAAATATACTTTTCATCATGGAGGCCTGGATTTGCTCTCTGGTTCTGTGGGGTACTTGGCACCACTGGACCCAGCCAGATGTGCCCAACACTTCCCCAGAGAGAGTTTACCAGGAGTGCACGAAATGAAAGGAGGCCCAATTATTTGATGATCTGTACCACATAAATTCCATCTCATCCATAACCCTGCCAGGAGTGGCCCTAGTGATCTGTGTCACCAGGTCCCAACATTTAGCTGTTCCATCCCCCATTCCAAGTTGATTATCTCTGGGGGTGTCCCCCCAGGACCCCTGAACCACTGCGTGGGAAACCTGCCTCCCACCCCCATTCAAAGATAGTTACCATTGTAGTATTTTGTGTTGTTAAATATTATTAAATTTTGAAGTAAACTACTATTAATCACTTAATCACTTAATTTAATTTATGTCCATGCATTTACTTATATTTTGACTATTTGTTTTATTTGTAGGTTCGAGGGGGGCTTTCTGTGAAGTAAGACCAGATGATAAAAGAATTCTGGAATTTTACAGCAAGTTAGGCTGTTTCGAAATTGCAAAAATGGAAGGATTTCCGAAGGATGTGGTTATACTTGGTCGAAGCCTGTAACATTTGTGTCATAACTGTAAACTGTCCAAAAGTCTCTTAACTTCACCTAGTGGGTGGTGTTGAAGGGTCTTCATGCAGTTTAGCCTCTGGAGTGACAGCAGATCGGCCAATTGGGATTGGAAACAAAGAAGACTGTTGAAATCTCACACTCAGACTACTCACAGGTTGGAAGAAGATAGTATTGCCTCAAATCTTACATGAAGCAGGGATATGGGCCTCCTTATTTTGTGTCTTGAATTAGGTGTCAAGACTTTTTACGTGGGCTTACAGGGAGGGGGGCCAATAAATGTAGTTGGCACTATTTTAGGCATCCAGTGTGGTTGCATTTCTCACCTAAGAGTGATCAACATTTGTCATCCTCCTCTGCTTAATTGAATGAAGTATTTTTCATTCTTTGGGGATTTGGCAGGGATAAGAAAGATTTAGTGAGCTTCAGAGGCTTCAAGGTGGCGATTCTCTGTGGGATGACTGCAGCATGGTTAAAAGCTGAATAAACAGTTTCAGTTATGGATAGTTTTTCTGCCTTTTGTAAGCCACAGCCAGTCGTCTCCTATAATGACCATTGGTTCAGGCATGTTGTGCTTTTGTAGGGACAGATGTGCAGTTGTTTGTGGCAAAGCCTAAAAATTACAAACTTGTAAAATTTTTGTACATAAACTACCTGTGACCTGACTATCCTTTGTGTTTACTGTTTCTGTAATTTCTTTCTTTGAAAATGAAAAGGTGTGGTTCAGGGATCCACCTTGAATAATGTATATCAATGGAAGGTGGATTTTCTTTACCTTTGTCTTTTTTTTTTTTTTAAGATGTTTTATTTTTGAAGTGCCTCCTACCTACCTAGGCCCGGGCTGTGACCACTTTGGGTAGAGAGCCTGACTACTTAATACTAATGGTTGCAGAGTGCACTAACTTTTGGAAATTACCCTCAATGCAGGTCAGCATGTGAAATGTTAATTTTGACATCTGCCTGGTAGGGTGCAGGGACTTACTGGTTTCTCTTGCCCTCAGGTCAGTTGTCCTTTAATTTCAAGACCTGTTACTACTGGTTTTATTAAATCAGTCTTTAATTCTTGCATGTTTGTATGTTTTTAAAAGAATGAGCACACTTTTAACCATTGCTATGGTTGCCCTTTTCTTTTTCCTTTAACCACAGATTCTGAGAACTTCATGTATTTTTATTTAAATTTGGTGTTTTTAAGGGTTATGAGCATGAGGCTTAACAGGTATTCTCTGCAGGAATCACTTTTTCATCATGGCTGGCTGACTTCTATGACCAGAGATTCATAACATTAATTTGTTATCTTGCTTCCTTGCAGTTTTTTTTTTTTAATCAGCTGTTTAACTTTGAGCTGAGGTAGAAAGAGGCAAGGAGAAGAAAACTTGGATCATTTTTCATCATAGAATTCCATCAGTGTGGGCATTGAATATGAAAGCATTGTACCTAATGGTACCTACGTGACTTTAAGACCTGTGAATGTGCATTGAATAGGAGAGGTGGGAGGAAGGAAGGATCTTCATTTTTATGGCAGAACCTTCAGCACATAAAAGAACATGATGTATTGGAAATCTGGAACTTGTTTTTTTCAAGGACTGAGGTGAAGGGAAGATCACTATATTGTTTTAAATGACCTAATAATCATTTGGTTTTTATCTTTTAAGTACATTTTGTACACTTGTGGAAATTCTAGTATTTATCTGGAGGATTTCAGGGTCAGCCTCCTATGGAATCAGGATTTTTAATAACTGCTTACGGCTTTATCTGGGCTTTTAATAATCACTTTCGCTGGTTTTCTGGTCACAGATGCCAGCAACGAAGCTGGTGTCCAGGCCTGCACCTTCATCACTGTAGGATTGTATAAAGTGCTATGCTATCTTCTATGGTTACGAATATTTATTAAGGTTGGAATGACATTTCATTGATTGTTTAGATCACAGCTCAGTTCCTGTAGAAAACAGACTGTAAAACTATCTGAAGACCATGCAAGAGGCAAATAAAACTTGAAGTCAATTTGGTGGTGTTCTTTATAAACCTCCCTCTTCTGCCTCCTGCCTTTCCTCCCGTCTTTCCTCCCGTCAACCCTGCCTCCTCTTGGAGCAAGTGTGCTACCCCTCTACAGCCGTCCAGCAGGAACCGGATGTTCAAGGCGGCCTCTTCCACGCCCCAGATCTCTAGGGAAATGTTTTCTAAAGGCGAGGCAAAGGCTAAGAAAAGCAGACAGACTGGCTCTTGACTTTAATGGTTATAACTTGGTGTGAATTAGGCAGCTCCTTTGTGTGAGTTCCTGCCACATAAAGAATAATGACCCGAGTTTGTCCAAGCCTCAGTAAAAAGGTGTAAGATGGAAATAGGGCAAATTATGAAATCAAGGAGTCCAAGGCAGGGGCCATTTGAGGGTAGTTTTGCATTTATATGGTCAAAAGATGGGGACTGAGAGAGGGTAGGGTGCTTGCTTTGCAGGCTGCCAGCCTGGGTTCGATATCTGGCACCTCATAAGACTTCCATAAGGAGCTGCCAGGCGGGGTCCCTGAGCATCATCATAGAGTAACTCCTGAGCGACGCTCCGTGTGGCCCACAAAGCAAAACAAGCGGAAACGTTCATGTCCTCCAGGAGCAACAGTGCCACGATCTGGGCTAATCTCCTTAACTAAGAGCAAGCTCCCTGCCAGGAAGATGGGCATTCTGGGTTCTAAATCCAGGCCCGAAGCTTGCTATCTAGGAGGGAAGAGTGGGTTGAGGGGAAGGCGTCTTCGGGCTCCTGGGCTCAGCAAAGACACGTCTGAGTGCGCTCCCTTCGCTTAAATAGGCGGTCCTGAGACTTGCCTTGGTTGGAGAAGCTGGATTCTTCCTTTATCAACCAAATCTTTTTTAACCTTTGTTGCGGGAGAGGGAAAGGTAGAGGCGAAGGAGGAGCTAGAGACCCAAGAAGACCGGGGAGACCGGAGCCGCCCGGAGAGCGCCCGGGGCGAGGAAGTGAGCAAGGCCCTGAGCTGGGATCCCAACCCCGCGCTTCCGCGATCCCCTCCCGCGGCGGTACGCCGTCGCCGGGGCGAGGGGCGCCCGGCCGCACTCGCCCTCTCGGGCCTCCGGCGCGGGCGGCTCCTTTAAGGGGCGGGGCCGGGGCCGCCGGGAGTCCGCGGCTTTGTACGTGTCGGGGGCGGAGCTCCGGGACGGCCCTTGCAGCATGGCCGCTGGCGCCGCCGCCGCCTTGGCGTTGCTGGGCCAGGAGAGCCGATCCCGGGCCGGGGCCGTCGGGGGTCTGCGCTTCCCGGCGCCCGTCACGATGGACAGCTTTTTCTTCGGTACCGAGGAGAGGGGCGGGGGCTCTGCGGGCGCGGCGGGGGAGCCGGAGAACAGCTGCTCGTCTGGCGTGCGCGGGGGCGGGCGGGGGTCTGGGCGGCGGCAGCTGGAGCCCAAGGGGCGGGTGAGACCCCCGGGCGCCAGGCACGCGGGCCTGCGCCCGAGCTTGGGCGCCCCGGGTGTCGCCGACGAGTGGGCGTGTGGCTGGCTGGTGGGCCCGGGCCGCACGTGAACCCCACCCCCACCCCCACCAACCGCCGCCCACGCGCGCACGTGCGCGCGGACCCCAACTTGTGTCTTCCAGGCTGCGAGCTCTCTGGCCACACCCGCTCTTACACCTTCAAGGTAGAGGAGGAGGACGACGCCGAGCACGTGCTGGCTTTGACCATGGTGAGGGGCAGGGGAGGGGGAGGCCGAGAGGACCACCGGATTTCACGCCCGCCCTCTTCCTGTCGCGCGCGAGGGCGGCTTTCCAGACCCATAGATTGAGCAAATGCCGGGGGAGCAGCCACCGCTTCTGGTGTCAGTCCGTTGGCCCTTGGGCAGACATCCCCACGCCCCGTGTTCCCTTTCCAGCTCTGCCTCACCGAGGGGGCCAAAGACGAGTGTAACGTGGTGGAAGTTGTGGCCCGGAACCACGACCATCAGGAGATTGCTGTCCCTGTGGCCAACCTCAAGTTGTCCTGCCAGCCCATGGTGAGTTCTCTGGCCAGGCGGGGGTGCAGGGAGTGGGGATGGGGTCAGCTTCAGGACGGCTTCGGGTCTCTTCGGGAGATGTACTGAACCGGGCCTTGGTGTTTGTCTTTCTTCCAGCTCAGTTTGGATGACTTCCAGCTCCAGCCGCCAGTGACCTTCCGTCTGCAGTCAGGGTCTGGTCCAGTTAGGATCACTGGGCGCCACCAGATTGGTGAGAGTTCTTTGCTTCCAGAGAATTCTGCATCGGGTCCCAACACTCTGCCCCAGTGTGGAAGCTCTCCACCAGTGTCGTCCTCTGCCTCCCTCTCCCCGTGCATATGATAGGGACTTGGTGCACCGTGTTCACCTAGTTTATTTCTTCCTCCTGGATTGGTCCTCCCCCACCTGGAGGGGCTGGAAATGGGCTTGAGGTTGGGAGATCCACTGGTACTGGCCAGGGGCCATTCTGGGAGGCCAGGGGCCCTGCGAGCCTAGGACTTGAATGATCATGTGGTGCGGAGTGAGTGGGTGTTGTGTGGGTTTGGGCCACACCCAGCACTACTGGTGCTTCACTTCCGTGCTTGTAGAACCAACGCTCAGTCCTTCGGGCATCTTCCTAGGCTCAAGAGGGATCTCATTTTAACAGTCTCCCTTTCTTTGTGTGTCCGTCAGTGACAATCAGCAATGATGTTTCTGAGGAAGAAGAGAGTGAGGAGGAGAGTGAAGACGAGGTTGAATTGTGCTCCATCCTGCCTGCCAAGAAGCAGGGGGGCAGACCCTAGTCCTGGGTGAGTGGGAGAGGGGTGCTTGGCCAGGGTAGGAGGGGCAGCTGGTGGGCCAATGCTGACCCCGCGTTCACTCTCCCCAGGTCATCGAATTCTCTACTGTGTGTGCCATGTACCATGTTCCTGTACAAGTTCTGAAAATCTTAAATGTGTCTTCTCCATTGAAGAGGAAGGTGGGGTGCTGGGAGAGAGAATCGTGTTGTCTACAGGATCCTGGTTTTGTTCTAAGCCTCTGCCAAACCTATCTGGGATTTCCTTTTTTCCAGGAGTGGGAGGAATTCTGAACTCCTACCCTGGCACTTTCTCTCCTTTCTTGTAGTCCTAGCCCAGGGCTACGTATTTGTAACACTTTTTACATTTTTGGATAAAGGTTGAAATAAAGTGGCCTGGAGTGTTTTTTGCAATTAATTCATTTGTGTGGCTTCTTCTCCTGCTGGGGTGGTATTCCCCTAGGGACCACCAGGTGGCACTCTGGCAGCATAGAGTGTGGCCCTGGGGGAGTGGGATTCTGTTCCCTGGGCCCGGTCCCTACTGCCTTGCTGGGAGTGGACCTCCCAACCTCAAGCCATTTCCAGCCCCTCCAGGTGGGGGAGGGCCGATCCAGGAGGTTATCAGCATCCAAACAAGCAGTCTGCGCCTCTGTCAGCACTCAGGCTGATGAGCAGGGGAGGAGATAAGAGGGCTTAAGCAGCCCGAGGAATGTGCATCCCTAACCCATGAGGGGGCTTGGCCCTGAGTGTGCCCAGGAAGGGTAGGGTGGTGGCCAGTCCCCGCTCTTCCTTTCTGTCTTGCAGACAGTCTTTGAGCTGATCTGAGCCTTTAGAAACTTGATTCCGGGGACCAGATGGAAGGGGCTGGCCAGATTGGGTGACAGGGAAACTAGAATCCCGGTGGCCTGGCATATGGGGGCAGAGCGGGGCCCCTGGGAGTCAGCCTCCCGCTCACACCACACGGCCCAGTCTGGGTGGCTCTGTTCTTGGAATCTGATGGTTCTGGACTTTGCTGCAGCGGAGCCAGGAAGAGAAAAATGGACCTGGTGGACCCCCGTAGTGTATGTGACCAAAGCCGGGGTCAGCAGTTCATCAGCTCCTGGGGGGCAGGAGGGCTCAGTGTCCCACAAACAAACACAAAAGGTGACCTCCTGAGATAGCCTGGGGCCAGACACACTGGGAGGGACAGAATGAGCTTGGCAGGGCCAGACCTGTTCCCACCCACACCTCTTGCTGGGCAAATTAGTGGACAAGTGGAGCGCCACTTGATAACACCCAAGAGCCTGATGTTGAGGCAGGTGAGGTCTGCTCCGGAGTGTCCCCGGGACACTGGAAAGGCACTCCTCTGATGCATCCTTAGGGGACCTTCTCCCCTCCAGTTGGTGAGGGGTGTAAAGGAGGATGACCTGTCCCTGTCTGTTGCAGGGTTCAGGGCCGCAGGCTCCTGTCTCTTCTCCAGGAGCTTTCAGACGTGCTTCCACAGGAGGGGGGTGGGGGAGGAAGGGCAAAGCGCCGTGGACCGCACACCTTCGCGTGGCTGCTGGCCCGGGCGGGAAGGGGAGGTGGGCTGGCGCCCTCTGGTGGGCGAGGTGGGACCCGCCGGTGCCCGCGGCGCTACCACGCTGCCACCTTTAGGGCATCTGCGCGCGGGGTCTCGTCCCGCGCGTCCCCCGAGTGTCCCGGGCGCCCAATATTAGACAGAAGGCTGGGAGATGAGTCGAGAAGCCCGACTTCTTCCTTCGTGCGTCCCTTCCTTCGCCGGGAGGGGGTCCTGTTGGTCCTCTCCGTCCTCCTCTCGCCCTATCGCACCCAAAGTTGCAGGCGACAACGGGGAGGCGCGGCTGCGTGGCGAGCGCGCCCGGCTGGCCGACCCGTCGACCCCCCGCGCGGGGCCCCGCCCCGATATTTAGCCCCCGCGACGCCGCTGATCCCTCATTGTATTCCTCGGCGCCGAGCGCGCTCCTGCCCGCAGTGGGGGCCCAATCCACATCTACCTCTGCGCGCTGGAGCTGGCCGGGCCGACGGGGCACCCCGCAGACAGCCTGGAATTTTCATCCATCCCCGCCCCCACCCCTCCATCCCCGGGTCGGCCCATTGCACACAGTAGGAGCTGCCGTTTCAGCCTGGCCTCCACGCAGAGGTGAAAGCGGCCGCCGGGGGCAAGCAGACCTGGGGGGGAGGGGCAGACCTCTCTTAGGGTGGGGGGGTGTCGACTCCCAGAGGGGGGCCCCCCAAGTGCTTAACGCAGACTTGGCGATTTGCATTTGAACTGCCGGCGGAGGGTCCGCGACGCTTTGAACGCCGGGTGCGAGCGACGCGCGTAGCAGGGCGCGGCGGCCCCGGCGGCCCGCGCCCGCCGGGGAGTGTGGATTTGAGGGGTGGCGGGAGAATTTGGTGGGGGGCGAGGGATGCTTTTGGGAAGAGACTGAAGTGTGTGTGTTTGGGTCCCCACAAGGACGTGTTTGCGGAGAGGAATTGTTTGTGTTGGCGCGGAGTGTGTGTTTGTGTTTGCAGGAGGCTTGGGCGTGTGTGTGTGTGTGTGTGTGTGTGTGTGTGTGTATTTGTGTTTGTGGAGTGTGGGGGCGGCCGAGAAAGGTGGCCGGGCTGTCACTCAGCGATCAGGTTGACAGGCGCTCGCTCATCTGGGCCCAGGAGCTCTGATTGCAGATTCGAGGAAACAAAATAGCGATTGTAATTACGGGGCTTTGATAAGATAAAGGAAGGAGAAGGCTGGCCCGGAGAAGAACCAGCGAGCCGGGGAGGGAGCGGGCGGCCTGCTGCGGCACGGTCGGCTTATTTGCATCTGTCACTCACTGGGGCGTGCCGGGCAGAGCCGGCCACTGCTGCGAGAGATGTCCCCATGTGCCCCCCACCCTCTCAATACACTGGACTTTTGGGAAATGATAAGAAAAAACAAACCCACCTCTCCAAAAAAAAAAACTGTAATAAAGTAGGGCATGCTTGTAGAGGTGAAGAAATGTGTGAAACTACAACCCTCTACTCCTCACCCTTCAGGCCCCAGCAGACTGCCCCACAGAGGGAGAGGGAGATGGGTGGATTAAACTCATCCGGGTTATGTGGCCAGAGAGAGTACAGCAGGCAGGGTGTTTGCCTTGCCCGCTGCAGATCCGGGTTCCATCCTTGACCCCTCATATGATTCCCCAACCCCTCCAGGAGTGACCCTTGAGTGCAGCGCAGGAGTAACCCCTGAGCACCGCTGGGTGTGGCCCCCCAAAAGCAAACAAGCTAAAAGATGATCTAGGTTAGGAGGCTGATCTGAACCAGGCCTCTGGACCCGCAAGTAGGCAGGTGCTCAGAATCACTCTGGAGAGGCTGCAGAACTATGAACACGCACAGACGGGCTGGTCAGCCTCACACTGGCCTGCATCCTGCTCCCCATTTTTCTCATCTGACTTTTCATGGGTATCCCTGGTGGAAAGGTGGCCTCTTCCTACCTACTGCTTTGCTCTGATCTTGGGCCTCATTCCTCATCTAGTGCCCTACACAGATACTGTTAAAGGCAGGAGGTTAAGATGGGGGTTGGAGGGGGAGTGTCTTGCCGGCTTGCAGCTGTGCACCTTTGGGTGCTGGAGATGCTCCACACATGCCTCTCACCAAGGAGAGCAGTGCAGGAAAGAGGTTGTCCTGGGCTGCGTACCAGGAAGCAAGCACTGAAAGCCCTCAGCTGACTCCAGGACTGGGCCCAGCGGGGCTCAGACGAGAAAGTGCAAGCCAAGTCCTTGGCAGAGACAAGAGCCCAATACATGGGGGTGCTCTGCTGTCTTTGGGAGGGGTGAAGGCAAGTGTCCCTGTGGAAACTGCTCAGAGCAGTGCACCCTAGGCCCACATGCATTCTCAGGTTACTCACTCAGGGCTGGGGAGGTGGCTCGATGGGCCTAGAGCACATCCCTGATGTGCCCAGGGCCCAGGTTTAATCCCCAGCACTGCAGCACTTTTGAGGAGCCCCTCCAACGCACCTCCACCCCCGCTCCCACAAAGAAAAACTTCAAACCAGAACAACTCTGCCCAACTCTGGGCCATGAGCTGTCAGTCCTGGGCTGTGAGATGGTTCTTTGCTTGGAATTCTGTGTGGCCAGAGCCAGCTCAGTGAACAGACTGAAGGGCAGGCTGCAGGGGGGCAGCCTGTGGAGGGCCCCAAGATCTGAAGCAGCCCTCTGCTTTCCCAGCTACAACTGCATGGTGTTGGCGTTGGGGCTGGGTTCAGGGAATGAGTGGGTAGGTACTGGCTGTGATCTAGTGACTGGCCAATGATTCTGGGAACTAAGTCCCCCAGCCCCATCGCCTCAGACATGGGGGGCTGAGGGGAGAGGGAGGTCAAGAGAGATGGCTCCCATGCCCCCACCTGCTCCTCAGAAGTGTCTGGGTCACCTAGAATGCTCAGGAAGAACTGGGCGGGTGGCTTGGCAGCTCTAGTGTCTGGGGGGCACAGTCAGGGGCTGGGAAAGACAAGACCAGGCCCCATCTCCTGACTAGGGCTCGCTCTTTGTGGTGGTTGACAAGAGGCAGAGTCCCTTGTACACAGTAGGACTGTCAGCACCTGGAACTCGCCAAAGTTGGCGGCTCTGGGGAAAAGTGGCCCCATCCTTACTTTTGTCTCTTATGCCCCCCAGCTCTGGGCCTGCCTGTGTTTGGCACAGACTTTGGGGGTATGAGTGCCATTCTGCAAGGGTCTTCTGGGCTGGCCCCTTGGATGGGGTTGGGGGTGTGTTCTTTGCTCTTCTGAACTCTCAGGACTGATGTGTGTGACAGGGACTGGGTGAGGGGGTACTGGATGAGGAAGAGGAGACATTTGTCACTCACTCTTAGGGTCTTGGGGACTGAGTCAGTTGGGAGGGCAGCAGGAAAGAGGACTCAGCAGAAGGGTGGGGGTGGGTGGGGTTCTGGTCTCAGCCGCTGGCACTGCTAGCGTCCCTGCGCCCCGTCATTCATCCTGGTGCTGTCGGTCACTTCCCCGGGGACAGGCGGGTCGCAGCTCCCTGTGAGGAGCTCAGAGCCCCGGATCCCACAGTGAAGACCTGACACTGTGCCCCTCAGCCGACCCAGACAGACGCGACCCGGGTGTCCCGAGACCCCACGGAGCTCGCGGTGCAAGGCGCCCCAGCCCCGCGCGTCCGGACCCCGGGTGCGCGCGACAGGAGCAGAGAGGGGACCCGGGCAGGCGCCCACCCGGGCCGCCCCCGGCCCTCCCGCGGCTCCCCAGACCCCTCCTCTATCTCAGACCCCCAATCCCAGACCCGCCGGCCGCCCCGCCCCGGCCCGCCCCGCCCCCGCCCCGGGCGGCGTCCCGGCCCCCAGCTCCCCGCCCGGGGCTTGCGGGCTCCGGCCGCCCGCCCCGCGCTCCCCCCCCTCGCGCCCGGTGCGGCGCCCCCCCGCCCCACCCCTCCCCTCCCCCTCCCACCCCCCCGGCCGGCCCGTTACCCTCCCGCCCGGCCGGCTCCCGAGCAGCCAGCGGCCAGCGGCTCGCGCGGTCAGCTGCTCGCTCCCCGGGACCCGCGAGCCGCGTCGCGATCGCCGCGGGGCTCCCGCCCGCGCCCCCCTCGGCCGCCGCCGCCCCGGCCGCGCCATGGGCAGCCCCCGCTCTGCGCTGCGCTGCCTGTGAGTACGGCCGCCGCCCCGCGCCCCACCCGCCCGCGCCCGCGCCCGCGCCCTCACCCCGCGCCCCTCTCTCCGCCCGCTTTTGTCTCCCACAGGCTGTTGCACTTGCTGCTTCTCTGCCTCCAAGCCCAGGTGAGGCGCCCCGCGCGCAGGCGGGGGCCCGGCGGGGGCGGCGGGCGGGCCAGGTGGGGCCGGGCCGCGGGAAGCCCCGAGGAAGCCCCCCGCCGCGACCCAGACGGGGGCGGGAGCTAGGACTCAGAGAGGGAGCGCCCGGCCCCGGGGTCACACAGCGCAGCCCAAAGCCCAGGTCCGGGGAGCCCGCCCGACGCCCGTCCAGCCCCGCCAGGCTGCGGCGGAGGAGGAGGGGGCACCCCGGCGGGCGGCCGCACCTGGACGCGGCGGAAGGGCACGGGGTGGGGGGGCGATCGCGGTCCCAGGCCGGAGGGTGGCCGCGGGGACCTTCTCCGCGGCAAGCTGGGCACCGGGGAGGTGCCGAGGCCCCCGCGCGCGCCCCGCGTTTGCTCGGTCCGCGTCTTCACACATGTCAGGGGTCGGGGAGCGCTGGCTCCGTACTGAACAGCGCCCTGCTCTTCTAGGAAGGCCCGGGCGGGGGGCCTGCGCTGGGCAGGGAGCTCGCTTCCCTGTTCCGAGCTGGCCGGGAGCCCCAGGGTGTTCCCCAACAGGTGGGTCCAGATCCCCCCCTCCTCCCCCGCCCTCCCCCCAACCCCTGGCGCATCCATGCCTGCATGGGTCTGCCCGGCATTCCCGGTCGGTGGGGTGGCCTGAGCTGGCATGTGGGAGGGGAGGTACCCCCAGCCCCTACGGGCTGCTTGGCTAATGGATGGGGGTGGGCGGGTGCAGGGCCCTGGGGGCCACTGAGGCCCCTGGGCAGAGTAGCATTATAATGGCGTGTTGTGTATTTTTCAATTTCCTAAAGGTAACTGTTCAGTCCTCACCTAATTTTACACAGCATGTGAGGGAGCAGAGCCTGGTGACGGATCAGCTCAGCCGCCGCCTCATCCGGACCTACCAGCTCTACAGCCGCACCAGCGGGAAGCACGTGCAGGTCCTGGCCAACAAGCGCATCAACGCCATGGCAGAGGACGGTGACCCCTTCGGTAAGCGCGACCCGCCGCGGGAGGGGACAGGAGACTGTGGAGCGCTCCCCTGGAGCCTGCGGGGCCGTCGGCCTCTTCTGGTCCTTGCTGACCTGCCCGAGGGTCTGCTGGCTTTGCCGCTCCGACGGAAAAGGGTTAAGGCCAATAATAATAATAACAACAATAATAATAGTAATAATAATAATAATAATAAAAGACGGGGGATGGGGGCTGGCAGCTGGGGAGGGGCTGGTTGGGGAAGGGACTGCGGGGGCATTTTGGCCCACAGGTGCCTCTCTCTGGGCAGCAGCAGAATGAAGCAAGGAATCTCCCTTTCCAAAACTCGCCACCCGGCTGCAGGTGGAGGCTGAGGGTGCAAGGGCCGAGGTCTCAGGGAAGCTCTTGAAAGGGGATACGGCACTGGGGTCCACAAAAGGAAAGTGGGAAAGTGAAGGAAAAGAGAGTCCCCTAACTCTTGCGACTCGGGATGCCGTGAGTCTTTCCATACTTTGAGCTGATTAGACCAGGGGACCGTGCTTGGAAAAGGACCCTCCCCCCTCTAAATCCCGGGAACCCAGGAGGTGGGGTTTGAACGGCTCCCCGGCTCCCGTGGGGTGTCGAGGACGCGGAGCTACCGGCGGGCGGCCGAGAGGCTGAGGACGGATTGATTTCTTAAACATTCAATATTCCTGCCTGGAGACAAGGCCCATTTCCAGAGTCCGGGATGTACCAGGAGAAAAGCAAGCCCTCTGGGCGGCTGGTGTTTTTAGAGAGTGATTATTGTGAGTTTAAAAACCTTTAAATAATGACCAAGTTAAACAAGCATGAAAGGAGAGGGGCAGACTCTATTAAAATGTAATAAAAAGGTGAGGCATTTTAAGAGCTAGGAAGCAAAATGAAGAATGATATAAAACAGAAAAAGAGCGAGCCTTTTTTCAGATGTGGAGTTTGAAAGGAGTTGCAAGTCTGTAAATGTTAAAAAAAGAAGTTCAAGATTGTTCTCTATGAATCTCTGGAGAGACCCCCGCGTCTGGCAGAGCGATTAAAACTCTTCTTACTTTCACCTTTTTTAACATTTCCTGAATACTTTCTCCTCTTCTCCAGCCAGTTTGGGGGATCGAGTATGTCTCGCTGCATTTTTTCTGCATCGACGTAGCTGACTTCCCTTCAAAGCTGGGGAAGGAGACATAATTTTCCTGGGATAAATCTGTCACTGGGGTGGAAGGATAGGTTTGAAAATGTTAAGCTTTCCAAAAACCCGGTCGGGAAAGCCGCTGTAAACTTCGGCCCCCACTCTCCAGACCCATCAGGGCCTGAACTGGGGGCTGCGGGGGCAGGGGTGGGGGGGTGGGGGAACCTGCCCGGTGGCCGCGCTCCCCCACTGGGCTGGCAGGACCAGCCGACTATCCCTTTGTCCCTCAAACTGCTCGCTGCCCTTCTCAGCTTCCAAGGGAAGGGAAGGGCCGCCTGACTCCCCCAGGCTCCTCCATGGGAGCAAATGGTCCTGCATTCTTGGGTTTTGCCGCGGGCGGGGGCTGGGGAGACGCACTTTCAGACCCCCCCCCAGGTCTGATGCCCACTTTGTTCCTTGCAAGTAGCGGAGGTTCGGAGGCTCTCGGCAGAGACTGAGGGAGGCCCCCAGGATGGGAAGTATCTGGGGGATGTAGATTGTTTCCTAATGGGCCCCAAGAAGAGAGGGGGGCTTCTCGAGGGCTGTCTATCGTCTCCAGCCTCCAGGAGCACCGTGGTGCTCTCACCCCCTTGTCAGTGGTGCCTGTCCATGCTCTGGGAGATGACCCGGCAGGGTCCACGAGGAGGTGGCCGAGGTGACAGCTGTGTTCTCCCAGGGACCTAGAGCCAGCCTGGGGCCTTGGCTTCTGGGATGGGGGAGGGGGAAGGAGTCACAGGGCAGCCGTAGGCTGGACAAGGGCTGCCTTGCTGATCTTGGGATGCACGCTGCGCCTCTATTAGTTTCAGAGCCAGAGAAGGGGGCACAAAGGCAGGACAAACTGGGAAGCAGCCCTGAGAGCCCCCACACTGCTTTCTCCGGAGCTGGAAAGGGCAGTAAAGAGGACGGGATGCTCAGAATTTCTGTCCCCTTCCAAACAGCTAAGTCACCCTTAGTGGCATCCTCTGGGGACAGTCGTCTCAGAGGGACATATTGTGTTAGGTGAGAAGGACCAGAATTCAGCATAAGTGCCGCAGCTCTCAGGGTTAGAAGCAACCACTCTGATGGCCCCTTTTTGGGGGTAGGGGTAGGACAAACTTGATGGTGCTGGGGACTACTTCTGGGTGTATGATTGGGGTCCTTCCTGGTGGTGCTCAGGTGATGCCTAGGATCGAACCCAGGCCAGGCATCCTGCATGCAAAGCCTGTGCTCAGCTCTTTGAGGTGTCTCTGGGTCCTGATTTTACTTCCTTGCCACTAGGAAGTGTTGGGCCACCTTAGGGGGAGGCCCTGCTGGTCATCTGTGGGGAACTGAGGCTGGGCTTGTGGGACCTGGGAAGAGGCTGTAGCCTTGCACTCAGGACCAGAGGCCATATGTGGGAGCACCGCGCCCTACTCCCCCCATAAAGCCCCCTCTTCCAGAAGAACTGGGGGTGTGGGGTGAGTCACAGAAAGATTTTGAGAGAGACAGATCCTCTGTCTTCTGCTGTGCAGTGAAACACTGGTCTCACTGCATTTGACTAGGAGCCTTGATATAAAAGTCTGTCCTGCCTGCTTTTGAAGGGTTTTTTTCAGCTGTTTTACACTCCACCTCCCACTTTACGGAACCCAGTATTGTCCCCCATGATCTTGCTCACTCCCCTCTTGATAAACCCAGGTGAAGAGGTGACCCCGGAAAGGGCCCTGACTTTCACAGACTGCTCAGCAGACTAGGGGAGCCCATGTCTTGGGTCCCCATCCCTGAGAGGGGAGCATAGGTGGGCAAGGAGATGGCCAGGGGCCGTCAGGAGGAGCTTCCAGTAACTGTTCCCATTTGTCCCGACAGCGAAACTCATCGTGGAGACGGACACCTTCGGGAGCAGGGTCCGGGTGCGAGGTGCCGAGACGGGTCTCTACATCTGCATGAACAAGAAGGGAAAGCTGATCGCCAAGGTGAGGCCTCAGTGGTGGGACCTGGGGGTGGCCTGGGCTTCTCCAGAATCTCCACAAGGTGGCCCAGAGACACAGGCCCACCTTGGGGTGACCTAATGATGGGGGAGGGAGAGGGAGGCTGCTGGAGAGATGAAAAGCTGTAAAGGCAGGAGGAAGAAGGAAGGGCGGGAGGGGGCTGTGTGTGTGTGGGGGGGTTGGTAAATTCCATATATCTTTTTAACAAATCGCCAAATTGCTTTGCTATTATGTCCAATTACATGGTACCAGCATTTGGAATGTTCAGTAAAGCCGCAGGCCCAGCCCCTGGGCCCAGCTCTGAAATGGCTCCATTAGTCACGGTCCTCTCCAGCCTCAAGCCCGGCTTCCTGGGCTTCGGGGGCTCTTCACACGCCTCCCCTCCCCCTGAGGGTGGCCGTCTAGGGGCCCCGGAGTTGCCATCCTGAGGGGACCGAGGGGGGCAGGTGGGGAGAGCTGGGGCCAGACTGGTGGGCAGGAGGCCAGGCGGCCGGGGCTGGGCCCTTGCCTTGCTTTGCAGGGTCGGGGCCCCTCAGCCGGCCATGTGTCACGGCTGCCTGGGGGGACAGGAAGCTGCCGGGTGGGCTGCGGGTTGTGAGGGATTAGAGAGCGGGTGCCCGGGCAGGGGGTGGGGCGGCAGCTCCTGCCCACCTCGCCATCTGCTGGGGTGCCCACCTGCTGTCTGGGGCCGCCTGCCCTCTGCCTCTAAGGGGGGTTTTGGGGGGGGGCTGGCGAATCAGCCCAGTGACTAGGTGTCTGCGCCCCCCCCACCCCCCCATGCAGAGCAATGGCAAAGGCAAGGACTGCGTGTTCACCGAGATCGTGCTGGAGAACAACTACACGGCCCTGCAGAACGCCAAGTACGAGGGCTGGTACATGGCCTTCACGCGCAAGGGCCGGCCGCGCCGGGGCTCCAAGACGCGGCAGCACCAGCGCGAGGTGCATTTCATGAAGCGCCTGCCCCGCGGCCACCACACCACGGAGCAGAGCCTGCGCTTCGAGTTCCTCAACTACCCGCCCTTCACGCGCAGCCTGCGTGCCGGTCAGAGGACTTGGGCCCCCGAGCCCCGATAGGCGCCCCCAGCGTCCAGCGCCACTTGCATCTTGGGGGCGCCCCCCTCCCCGCCCCCGGAGAAAGCCGAGCAAGATGAGGTCTGCGCTACTGAAGGCGGGGCAGGAGTTGGGGGCGGCCCTGAGGGAGCCGGTGGGTGATCTTTGTTTGCTGTTGGGTTTTGTTTTGTTTTGTTTTGTTTGTTTCGTTTTTTTTTTTTTAAACAAAAGAGAGGCTCTATTTTTGTATTCCACTTGGCTGTGGTGTCTGTCTTCTAACTTCTCAGGAAGGCCTGGGAGTGGCCCCAATTGGGATTCTTAGGGGGCTCCCTGGGGGATGGGGATGCTTTTCTCCATCCTGCAGGATCCCCCCTACCCTCACGCAGCTGACAAGCTGGCCAGATGAGCCCCCCCACTCCACTGCACCCCCCAGTGGAGCCCAGGAGGAAAGGGGTATGGCCTCCAGGAGGGAGGCTGAGTATTAGATTAAATGGGCAAGTATATTGCACTTAGAGTTAAAAACATGACTTGGACAGTGAGGGGAGGGGCGGTAAATTGGTCCGGTTCTGTCACCCCCCCCCCCCCAGCTTCATGTCTGTCAGCTGTCCCCTAGTGTTGTCTCCAGAGGATGCCGAGAAGGACACCAAGGGGGGGAGGAGAGGAGGGGTTGAGGCGGTGGGGGGGGGGGGAGGCTTTTAGCAGTTCTGTAAGCTCTGAACATGTCCCCAGGGCACTCTGGGCCAGCAGTGACACCTGAGCAGGGTCAGGACTATGGAAATGGGCTTTGAGGATGCCTCTGTGGAAGGTCCCTGGGCCGGAGAGGTAGGATAGGGCTAAGTTGCCTTGCATGCGGCCAGCCCTGTTTGAATCCCCAGCACCACATTTTGTCTTTGGAGCATAGAGTCAGGAGTAAGTCCTCAGCACTACAGGCTGTGGCCCCAAAACAACAAGAAAATCCTTTCCTTTGTGGCAACCAAGATGGAGATTCCAGACTGTCAGAGCTAGGAACTGCCAAAGCCCAGGTTGGCCGTTGTGACATGGAACGAGTGTGAACTTGTGGAGATCAAGTTAGCTGGGAGCCAAAGGTGCTGAACTCAGATGCTGCAAAGGTGTCCGAGGTCAAACCGTGATGACCCTGGCTAACATGGCCTGGGATGGGCAGGGACAGTCACCTGCCGGAACAGGGCTGGAAGCCAAGCGGAGGGGTGGGGGGGTTCGGGGTCTGATGTGGAAGGCAGCTCATGAGGCTGCCCAGGTCACATTCCAGCTAGGAGAGAGCCGATCAGTGTCGGCCCAAGGCTAGAACCTAGACAGGTAGCTGGGTTTGGAGTTGCATTGGGGAGGTTGGCATCATCCAGAAGAACCCCACCCTGAGAGAGCGGTGGCCAGCTTGTCATTACCCTGCCTCCCGTTCCTGAGCTGGCATATCTGAGGGTACCCCTGGCCCCACAGCCTTGTAACGGAACCGATCCTGAGACCTCTTCCCTCTGGGCCTCTCTCTTGGTACTTTTGCATGGAGAGAGCCTCAGAGCCCCAGAATCCAGCCAAGGGCCAGGCTCAGGCCATCGAGGTAGATGGGGCTTCTAGGACTCCGGGAGGAAGCTTCGGCCCAGGAGAATGGGATCGCCTTGGGGTCTGTGCACCCCACCTAGTGTATGCTGTGGATCTGTGGATGAAGGCTCTGGGTGGAGTAAGTTCTCCTGGTGCTTGAGCACTGGGGGGCAGGGGGGACCTCCAGACAGCTCTCCCGGCCTCTAGTGCCTCCTCCTCAGCTCCATTCCCCTTCCCTCCTCCTTTAATTAATTCTGGGTGAGCAGCCTAGCTTTATTGTGCCAGGAGCTGGGGTCTCACTGTGGGAAAAGTCACACCTTCTGAGCAGCTTCTGATGCCATGCAAATGAAGAACCGTCCAGGAAACGCTTTCATCTGCAGCCCCTGTCCAGCCCCTAGCCCCGTAATTACCCACATTTCATTTGTTTGAGAGCAATTCCTGGGGGAAACCACAGGGCGGGAAGGAGTCTGGGGGTGGGGGGGGTGGAATGTCAGGCTCTCCCCGCCTGTGATCCCGGCCACAAAGTGGGGCCAGGCTGGTCATGGGCTGGGCCCTCAACTCCTCCTGAAGGTCCCCTGCTGGGGAGGCCTGAGGAGTCCGTGTTGGGGGTGGAACCAGACCAGGGTGGCGTTCAGGGAGAGGCAGGGAGAGGCGGTGAGGCCATCCCCAGAACCAGCTGTACTCCAGACCAGAGCAGAGTGAGGTGGAGGATGGAGGCAGATGGGCGGGGCTTGGGGAAGGGTTTCCTCCCAGCAGCACCCCAAGCCCAGGACCCAGGGTAGCAGAGGCGGCCACAGTGGGGCTGAACTGGACTGGAGCACCCACCACCTTGTTTATCTTTGCAATGCTGCCTCCACAGAGCCCTCGCTAATGGGGTTTTACAGCCCGCTCAAGCCGCAACTGGCCAAGAATCAATCATTACCGGCACTTAGTGGTCTGATAGTTAACAGCCTGAACTGAAGCCAAACTGGTTGTTAACTGTGATAACAACTGATTTCAAGGGGTTATTGCCGGTCCAATATGCTCTGCCCATTTATTTTGGGGAAAACAAGTAGAGGACTGCTGCGAAGCCCAGAAAAGGGAGGAGGATGGGGCTGTCCTCAGCCAAAAGGCCGGCTGCTCTCTGCCCAGTCTCGGAATGGGGGCTCAGCTGAGGTCCGTGTGGAGGACAGACTGTCCAGAAGCCACAAGGGACCTGTATGTGCCCAGGCAATTCGTGCATAAGGCCTGCCCTGTCCTCCCTGCCTCTCCCCTGGCCCTGGCTCCCTACCTCTCTGGACACTGCTGCTCCCGAGGCCTCAGGACCAGCTTCCCAGGAGGTGCAGCCTAGGCCGTGGCCAGCCCCCCTTGCCCTGGTCTGTGAAGTCCAAGCTAGCACTCACCCAGCCTATCATTTGAAAGCTAGCAAAGGCGTCACCTGATGTTTTGGTTTGTTTTGGGGCCCCACCTGACCGTGCTCAGGGCTTGTCCATGTACTCAGGGATCATTCCTGGTGGTGCTCAGGGGACCATATGGGGTGCTGGGGATAGAACCCCCTGTACTACAGCTACAGCCCCTCCCACCTGATGCTTGGGAATGAAGGAGTGAGATTTTTCTCCTCTCCCTCTCCTGGGTCCTGTCTACCCTGTCTTCTACCTTCAGAGGAGAATGGAAGCTGGCAAGGGGGTGGCCACGCCCCATTCTAGAATGCCACTTTCCCCTCAAGGAAACACAGAGTTCACTATTTGCAGCTAGACACTCCGGACTCAGAAGTCACATAGCAACTGTCAAGGCCAGGACAATCATCCTCACCAATGTCCTTGCTACATTTGGGACATTGTAATTCAAGTGAAAGAATGAAAGCAGGTCCTCGAATAATGTCATTTTATTCATCCCTGGTGAGATTCTGTCCCTCATAATTTCATTCATGGTAGAATGGAATTAATTAGAATGAAACAATCTTATTTGCTGGTTTTTTTTGGGGGGGTCACACCCAGCGATGCACAGGGGTTACTCCTGACTCTGCGCTCAGGAATTACCCTTGACAGTGCTCAGGGGACCATATGGGATGCTGGGAATCGAACCCGGGTTGGCCGCGTGCAAGGCAAATGCCCTACCCACTGTGCTATTGCTCCAGCCCCTGAAACAATCTTATTTGAAAACTTGCTATACCAGGTCTTAAATATCCAAGCCAAGCTGTCTCTTGAGGATGGTAGATAATTCTCAAATTCCATTCACTCATTCATTCATTCATTCATTTCTTTCATGGAGTATCTATTATGTGTCAGACTCTCTGTTTTGTAGCAGACAAAGCAGAAAAGTCCTGTGATTATGGGCTTATATTCTAGTGGGTGAGACTGGGTACAGGGCAAATATACATTTATAAAAACCTTTAGAGTTCTAGTTACCATCAACCTGAAGTGCCTTTATTTTGGTTGGAGCTGGGACTCCCAGAACTCCCAGCAGTGTTTGGAGATTGTAAGGTGCCAGGGAGTGAACCCCAGGCTCCCAAATGCCAAGCATGCATTTCAGCTATTCGAGCATTTCCCTGGCCCTAGAGAGATGCACTCAGTCCTTCCAAGGCAGCAGCACCTGAGCTGGGAAAGTGGCCCCATCGAAACATCCCATCACGCTCCTTCCCCAGATCTCCTTCCCTGCCAGCTGACAGGGCAGGGACTGATGACTCCATTCCTGCTCTGACCCATGGGAGTGGTTTTAGGTTTGGTGTGCTATTTGGTTTGCTAAGTTGTTTTTGTAGAGCCTGAGGGTGCTCACGTCCCCTGCTCCTCCTGCCCCCCCCCCCCCGCCCCCATAAATTAATGGTAATTGCGTCTTTGCTCTATGTCATTTCAGTGGTGAGAAGAGATTGGGATTGAGGACATTTGGTAGGGTGACAGGTAGAGGTGAGAGGATTTTCTGACAGATTGAGGTGTGGGTTAAGAGAGGCATCTAGGGTTTTCCCAGGTTTCTCCACTGAGCAACTGCAAGGATGGAGGCGACCTTTAGAGGGCTGAAGATTCAAGCTGTGGCAGATTTTTTTATTTTTCCTTATTAGATTTTTGTTTTGTTTTATTTTGGGGCCATATGCAACTGTGATCGGACTTACTTCCACTCTGTTTATTTTTCTTTTGTTTTGTTTTAAATTTTTATTAGTGAAACACCGTGAGGTACAGTTGTAGACTTACAAACTTTCGTGCTTGGGTTTCAGTTATACAATGATCGAGTACCCATCCCTTCACCATTGCCCATTCTCCACCACCAATGATCCCAGTAACCCTCCACCCCAGAAGTTGTGGCAGATTTTGAGGGGGACAAAATTGTTTGTGGACATGTTAAGTCAATAGAACTGGGCAGGTAGGTGCCTCATAGGGCTGGAGCCCATGTTTTGTTTGCTGGAGCCCTGGTAGAGGATGGACATCCTAGAAATGGCCACATAGACCTAGTAGTAACAGACTGCCCCCTCTCCCCACAAGAGAGAGAGAGAGAGAGAGAGAGAGAGAGAGAGAGAGAGAGAGAGAACATTTGAGTCAAGAGGAGTAGGCAATTGCATCTGAGTTGGAAGTGAGTAGAGGAGCAGAGAGTTCAACCTGGAGCCCTGGTCTACTGGAAACACGTAGAGGTCAAGGTGAAGGAGCCCAGGAAAGCAGACTGAGGGAGTGGCCTATGGACATAGGAGGGCAGAGGCTGCGAGCGAGTGGTATCTGATGGTGGAGGCAAGAGGGGAGCTGACTGAGTCTGATGCTGTAAGTGGGGCCTGGGGAAAGATTTGCTGTTATCCACTGTCTCCCCCGCTCCATCACCCCCAGATCCCAGAGGAAGTGGGCCGCAAACGGGGCTGATTTAACATCTCCCTGGCTCCTCTCCAGCCTCCCCTGCCTTTCCTCCGTCTGCCTTAACCTCTAGAACATATCCCAGTGCGCCCCTCTCAGCAGCCACCAACTTGCCTAGTTCCAGCCATTCTAGCTCTTAAAAAATTATCTCTCTCTCTCTCTCTATATATATATATATAATATATACACATTATATATTATACACACATATGTACATACATATATATTTAAATCACCAGGGCTGGGGGCTGGAGTGATAGCACATTGAGTAGGGTGTTTGCCTTGCACGAGGCCTGACTCAGGTTCGATTCCCAGCATCCCATATGGTCCCCCGAGCACGGCCAGAAGTAATTCCTGAGTGCATGAATCAAGAGTAACCCCTGTGCATCTCTGGGTGTGACCCAAAAAGCAAATAAATAAATAAATAAATAAAATATTTAAATAAATAAATAAATCACCAGGGCTGGAGCAATAGCACAGTGGTAGAGCACTTGCCTTGCAAGCCGCCGACCCGGCTGAGCCAGGTTCAATTCCTCCGCCCCTCTCGGAGAGCCCGGCAAGCTAACGAAAGTGTCTCATCCGCGCGGCAGAGCCTGGCAAGCTCCCCATGACGTATTCGATATGCCAAACACAGTAACAACAAAGTCTCCAATGGAGACGTTACTGGGCCCGCTCGAGCAAATCGATGAACAATGAGAGGACAGTGCTACAGTGCACCATGAATTATAAAATTATTCATGATTGGGTTTCAGCATACAATATTTCAACATCGATTCCTTCACTAGTGTCCATTTCCCTTCGCCAATGCCCCCTTTCGCCCCCCGCCATGCCACTGTTTTCCTCCCACCTACCACATCCTACCTCTTTTTTTGGGGGGGGGCTACTCCTGGAAATGCTCAGGGGTTACTCCTGGCTCTGTACTCAGGAATTACTCCTGGAAGCACTCACTTATGGACCATACCACACGGGATGCCAGAGACCGAACCTGGGCTGGCCATGCGCAAGGCAAATGTCCTACCTGCTATACTATGGCTCTGGTCCCACATCGTAGCTCTTCTTTGGCTAATAGCAGCCCCCCTATCTGCTCTTCCAGGTATCTCTTTCACCCCCTCCATCCTCTCTGATTCCGGGAGTCAGAACTTGTGCAACCGCAGTCAGCACTGAGCCCTGCCTCCCATGGCAGCTGGAATTCTTGCTCCTTCTTGGCCCTGCCCAGCTGTCTCAAACTGCATGTGTCTCTGCTGGGCTCACTGGGCGCTCACCACCTCCCCGCCACCAGCGTCAGGTCTCTTATCTGCCTTGGAGCCTTTGCACTCCTTCTGTACTCTTTTCTGTCTGGACTGTTGAATGGCAGACAACTTAGTTCTACATTACACTTATCACTCTCTGGCAGTATTTGTTTTGCTTTGGGGTCACACCCCATGTTTACTCCTGATTTTGTGCTCAGGGATCATTCCTGGTGGGCCTAGGGGGACCACATGTGGTGCTTGGGATTGAACCTGGGTTGGCCGCGTGCAAGGCTAGCACCCTACTTGCTGTACTAACACTCCAGCCCTCTAGCAATATATATATTTAAAATTAAAAAAAAATTATTTTTAATGAATCATTGTGAGGTACAGTTACAGACTTACCAACTTCTGTGATTACGTTTCAGTCATACAATGACCGAGTCCCCATCCCTCCACCAGTGCCCATTCTCCACCACCAATGTTCCCAGTTTCCCTCCCACCACCGCCCTCATCCCCCCCTGCCTCTGTGGCAGGCACATTCCCTTTTACTCTCTCTGTCATTTTCGGTGTTATGTTCCTTTAGCAATATTTAAACATTTTTTGGTTTGGTTTTTGGGCTACTCCCATCAGTGCTCAAGGCTGACTCTGGCTCTGCACTCAGGGATCACTCTTGGCAGGCTCAGGGAACCATATGGGTTGCTGGGGATCGAACCTGTGTTGGCAGCATACGAAGCAGATGCTCTACCTGATGTACTCTCACTCTATTCCTGTCTCTTTATTCTTGAATTATGTTCTTGATTTGGGTTTATTTCTATCTCCCAAAAGATCAGAACTTTGAATTGTTCCCTGATGGATATTCAGAGCCTGGAACAGTGGTGGGTGCTCATCCACCCCAAGGGTGATGGGGGGCCTTGAGGGCAGGAGGCAGGTTGTTCGGCATCTAGGAAGACCTGAGCATGGTCCTGGAGTGGGTGACTTCTAAGAGACTTGGACACACACACAGTATCACCAGCAGACGCTTTCAGGCCAGATGACCCAGCCCAATGACTTGAGCTGCTACAAATGTGTCCCAAGACCTGGACATTGGAACACGAACGCAGGCGTGTCAGGGTGGATGTCTCAGTGCCCCGCCCTCCCCGCCCAAATTCTGCTTCTCCCCCCCCACCCGCCCTGGTTTCCATAGCAACCGAGGGACTTCAAAGGAGAGAGAAGGGGGGAATTAAGAGCCGGAGAGAGCAGGAGGAGGAGTAAGTGGTATCAAGACAGATGGGGAGCTGGCAGGAACTCCAGGGGGATCCCCAAGTCCCACGTTACTGTGGAGGGTCGTTGCCAATAGGTCCCTTTGGTGGTCCCCCGGTCCCATCTGGAACGCTTACTGACCCTCAAGAGCTAGCTGTCCATCTGGGCGGGCCTCAAAGCTGACCTGCACGCGTGCTCACTCCTACAGGCTGGCAGCCCTGCTCTGCCCTGCCTATCACTCCCTCTTCAGCTGCTGCCCGCCACAGTGAGGCAAGCGGGGCTCCCCCAGGGAGCTCCATTCTTCTTCTCTCTCTTCCTTAGCTGTGGGCAAGGCCAAGTCAGGTTCTGAGCTGTGATACCGGGGAGGAAGCCATCCCCCCTCCAATCATGAAGGGCTCAGATCAGGGGTCAGACCTGGGCTCTGTCTTGAGGGGGCAAAGGGAAACTTGGACTAAGCCCCCTGTAGTTTGTCATCTCCCCCTGCCCCCAACCTGGAGTTCAGAGACAAGAAAATGCCTGGGCCTGGACCCTGGGCCTCCAGCCAGCTGTCTGGAGAAGCAGCCAAGGATGCTCATCACAGGGGCGGTCGAGGGGGCCAGCGACCCCCACATTTTCAGTGTCCCTCTGTCGGCTCAGAGCATCCAGCGTCAAACCTCTGCTTTCTCAGACCCCCACACTGCTACTTTTTTTCTGCTTAGGACATGTCATCATTTCAGCTGGATAAACATTCCCAACATCTGCATGGCCTTTATTGGGAGGAGTCTCCTCCTGCCCATCAATGCCCCCATCAACTGTCTCCAGACCCCTCCGGCCTTTTTCCATACCCTTCAGCTGGCCTCGGGTTGCCTCCTGCCGGCTCAGCAAACTCATGAGACATTCATCAGGGGTAACCCACCCGCCCGTGTAGGAGCTGCCTGCCCCAGGCCCTGATGGGGGTGGATGGTAAGGGGGGTGGCCGGGGTTAGACTGAGGGTTCAGGGCTTGCACTGAACTTCTCCTTGGGCTCAAATTGCAGACACTCCTGTTTCTCCCAGGCTGAACCTTCCTGGGTGTGGGTTGGATGTGTCTTGGGCAGAGGAGAAGGGGGTCCCTAAGGATCGGGGCGAGCTGGCCAGTATGGAAGAGGGCCTTCTAGGGGACCCTGGCTCGGAGACCGGGGCGCTGAGCTGGAAGATGAAGGAGTCACGAGCAAAGGGGAAAGAAAACTCGTGCTGAGATGAGCGAGGGTCAGAGTAGAGCATGTGGGGTTCGGGGTGTTGACTGAGGAGCAAGTCACGTGAGGTACCAGTCAAGGGAGGAGATAGTCTACCTCACAGTCTGAGAGGCTGCAAACTCTTGCCAGAGGGCAGGTAACCTTTTTCTCAAAGGTGAGAACCGAGGGGTGGATCTCTGAGAAGGCCAACCCCAGCCCAGCTCTTCTCTGTTCTGACTCCCAGGAGGCACCAGGAGGATCCTGGAAGAAAGCAGGGCTGGAGCAATAGCACAGCAGGTAGGGTAGGGCGTGGTACGCCCTACCTGGGTTCGATTCCAAGCATCCCATGTGGTCCCCTGAGCATGGCCAGGAGTAATTCCTGAGTGTATGAACCAGGACTAGCCCCAAAAAGAAAACAAACAAACACTGTCCTCCCTTTGTTTGTCAATTTGCTCTAGCAGGCCCAGTAATGTCTCCAATTTGACACGTGTTACTATGTTTGGCATATTGAATATGTCACAAGTAGCTTGCCAGGCTTTGCTGCGCGGGCGAGATACTCTCGGTAGCTTGCTTGCTGGGTTCTCCAAGAGGGGCGGAGGAGTCGAACCTGGCTCGGCTGCTCGCAAGGCAAATAAATGCCCTATCACTGTGCTATCGCTACAGTGACCAAAAAGAAAAAAGAAAAAGAAAAAAGAAAGCAGGGGCTCCAGGAGGGGGCAGCCCAGGGGCCTGGGGTAGCTGGAAGCTGCGCAAGACCAAGATCCTCCAGCACAGGAAGCCTCACCTCACTTTCTCTGCCTCTCCTCCAGCAGTGCTGTCAAAACTGGAGCTCTCAAAACTGAAGCCTGGGGCAGAGTGGGCCTTCCTGTCCATCCTCTAAAGCTGGCACCCAGCTCCTTCCTACTGACTCCTCAGAGTCAGTCTTGCTGTGCCCCTCCCCCCTCCAGCCCCCCCCTCCCCCAGTCTATGCCACTTGGGGAGGGAGTGGCAGGAGAGGCTGGTGCACTGAGAACCAGAGCCCACGGGATCAGGGGCTTTCCCTCCCTCTTTCCCGCCCTCCCTCCTCTCTCCCACTGGCTAGGCACCTTTTCCCTTCCCCAGGGACTTGAGCTGTCATGTGACAAGTTTGGAGGCATTATCTGCAGGTATGGGGAAATGGTGGTGAGCAAGTGGGACAGATCCCCTGACTCTCCAAGCCTTATGGCCACATGGCCACAGCTGGACAGTAATTGTGGCTAAGCGAAGCAGGAATGAGCCTGGGATGGGGAGCAGGGACCGTGAGAGGAAAGGGGACCGAGTGAAGGTTGCAGGAGTGGGGGACTGAGGCCAGGCTGACTCCAAGGTCCTCTCAGGTCTGATGCATCAGCCCTTTTCTCCCAGTCCAGTTAAATTCAGTGCTGGTAAATGTGTTTGCCATCCTACCTTTCTTGACTGAACCATCAACACCATCACTGGGAAGATAGGAGTTTAGAATGAATTTTCATGGACGCCTTAAGGACATTCATCATTCCTAAACATTTTAGGTTAAAAAATTTTTTTTTAATTAAAATTTTTTTTTTCTCTTTTGGTTTGCTTTTGGGCCACACCTGGCGATGCTCAGGGGTTACTCCTAACTCTGCACTCAGGAATTATTCCTGGAGGTGCTCGGGGGACCATATGGGATATCGGGGATTGAACCCGGGTCAGCAGCATGCAAGGCAAACGCCCTACCTGCTGTACTGTCTCTCTAGCCCTCAAAGGTCAAAGTTTTGAACAAAATTATTAGCATCTTTTTTTTTCCCAGCAGAAATTTATTTCCTGAAGAAAATCATGCAGAAGCCAGTTTCCTAAACCAGAGGGAAATGCTGTTTTCTTTGCTGTTCAGAGGTTGGGGTCCCCCTGCTTCTTCCTTCATGCCTGACATCTCAAGGCAGACAGGAGGTGAAGGAAAGAGAGTGTCTGAGCTCTTTGGGGTTCCCTCAGGCGTCCAGGGGAAGACGAAGGCCAGGACCCTCCAGGGAGCAAGGGCTGGGTGGGCCCCGAGCCCTGGTCTTGGGCCACCCCCTCTGCCCCTCCAAGAAGAGGCTGCTGTGCCGGCTCCCTCCTCCCGGCACCTGGACAAGTGGGGCGGTGAGCCTCCCAGAGCCACTGACCACTCACACCCAGGGATTAGCCCCACCAGAAAGTTCCATTTGGAACAAAGCTCCCAGGAATGCAACCTGAGCTGCCACAGAGGGGCGCGGGGAACTGGGGAAGTGGCTGGGAGTGGGAGGAAAACCTTGCGGGCACCCGAGCCTCAGGCAGGCTGTGAAAGCTGAAGAGAAACAGCCAGTGGCCTGGTGCCTTGGAGCTGCCACTGCTTTCTGCAGAATCAAAGGTCAGGCTGAGCCCGTGGGGAAACGGGGCCTTTCAAGGGGAGAGTAATTGGTGCACCTGTGGCTAGCCAGGGCTGCCCCCTCCCCTCCAGGCCCTCAGGAGCCCCCTCCCTTCCCCTTACCCCCACCCCCTCCCAGCTGCTTCCACTTACTTGCATAGGCTTAGGGGACTGGCAGGGAGGGGTGTGTGTGCAGGGGGGTGGGGTGGGGGGAGGCCAAGGCCTGCCCGCACACCCTACTTTGGAGAGAACGGCTGTGGTCGCTGTTTATGGAACAACCACCAGGTGCAGGCAGACCCTACAGGACTGGAGCACCAGCCCATTTTCCTGATGGGGAAGTTAAGGCAGAGGAAGTGAAGCAAGGTGCCCTAAGTGAGGTCTCCGAAGGATCTGAAGGCAGGGTTTTGACTTTTTTTTTCTTTTTGGGTCACACCCGGTGATGCTCAGGGGTTACTCCTGGTTCATCACTTAGGAATTACTCCTGGCGGTGCTTCAGGAACCATATGGGATGCTGGGAATCGAATCCAGGTCAGCCCTGTGCAAGGCAAACGCCCTACCCGGTGTGCTATCACTCCAGCCCCTGAAGGCAGGGTTTTGGGATGCTCTAGAATGAAAGCTCTTTCTGCCCAGTCACACTTGGTGATTTTCCACATCCCACCAAAGACCTTAAGACCCAAGTTAATTTCAGTATAAAAGCTTTTCTTTTAGGCCCTGGGGTGGGGGTTGGGGGTGACAGGACATTCACCAGGCGCCCATTCTTGGAGTGAGCCTTTGCGCAGTCTCCTCATTGAATTCCTAATACTGCCTACTTAAGGAGTGGTACTGAGAGAGAACATCTCTAAGGTCCAGCATTGAACTCCCCAAGAGGGGCTGGAGTCATAGTGCAGTGGGTAGGGTGCTGCCTTGCACTTGGTTCAACTCCTGGCATCTCGTATGGTCCCCCAGCACCACCAGAGTAATTTCTGAGTGCCATCAGGAGTAACCCCCTAGCATCACTGGGTGTGGCTCAAAAATAAACAAGCCAATGAGGGTTGGAGCGATAGCACTGCGGATAGGGCATTTGCCTTGCACGCCAGGGGTAATTCCTGAGTGCAGAGCCAGGAGTAACCCCTGTGCATTGCTGGGTGTGACCTGAAAAGCAAAAATAAATAAATAAACAAGCCCAAAAACCAAGAACTCCACAAGGATGCACCCATCACTGCTCGTGCTCATCAGGTTGCTCTTCCCCTGTGGGCAACAGTGCAGAGCCCCAGGAAGAGGTCCTGCATAGGAGGAGAGGGTGACCCTAAACTCAGCCTCCCTGAGGCACCTGGTAGTTTTCTGGGGGTCTCTGCGCCCAGCCTCAGAGCAGCTCCAAGCTGTCTCCGCCTGAGGAAGGTGCTGAGAGCTGCTGCTGCTTGGTGCAGCAGCAATCCAAGTGCAGACGGCTTCCTGGGTCACCTCTGGAACCCAGCCGCCTGGGGAAAGGAGCGAAGCCAGCCCCAGGACTGACTGTCCAGTGGGAGACCCCGGTGGGATGGCCGAGGGTCAGGCAAATTCATCTACCGAGAAGTTGTTACTTATTCCTTTATTCATTTAGGGAGTTTGAGCCATACCTGGTGGTGCTGAGGAGCTATTCCTGGTCTGTGCTCAGGAGTGACCCCTAACAATGCCCAGGGGACTGGGTGTAGTGCCAGGGATTTGAAACAGGCTCAGGGAAATGCAAGACAAGTGCCTTAACCCCCATGCTATCTGTCTGTCCCCTATTTCATTTGGGGGGAGGTCCCCTTGGCAGTATTCTGGGGCTACCCTCCCCCACTTTCTTCTCAGGAGTCACTCCAGGGATTCTATGGGGCTGGGGGTTGAACCCAGGGCTTCCACATGCAAAACAGGCCTTTAAGTTGTCTTCTGAGCCTGAGAGAGGGAGAGAGAGAGAGAGAGAGAGAGAGAGAGAGAGAGAGAGAGAGAGAGAGAAGAAATAGAGAGACCTGAGTGAGTGGGACTTGGGCTAAAAGCTACGGACTAAGAATATCAGCTACATCCTACGGGCTATGCTTGAGCCCCTCCAGGCAGTGAAAAGTGGCAACTGTGATGGGTTAATGAGCTGGGCCAAAGGGCACCTCACAGTTTGGCTTCATGCAAAATGTGGGAGTTTATTTACATATGTCCTTATTTATTGGTTTTCTGTGCCTCTGGGCAGTGCTCAGGGTTTACTCCTGGCTCTGTGCTCAAAGGCACATGTTTGGGGAGTATTTGTGTTTCCAGGAATTGAACCAGGGTTTGCAGCATGAAAGACGAGCAAGCACCTTAATCCCTGTACTATCTCTCTAGTCCCAGAATGTGGAATTTTAGAAAACCCACAGTCGAGCAAGGAGCTGCTGCTATAGGCGACAAGACACTCGGGAGCCTGCCTCCTCTCCCATGGCCCTGACGCGCTGAGCTGTGATGTCAGGTTGGTGCAGGTCTTCTGTGCTGAGCCACAAACCAAGCTATAAAGATTGACAAGATGAACCCAGGGACTGGTTAGATTAGAGGGGAAACCGCCAGGTGGTTAACTGCAGCACATGGTTAAGGACTATGGCAAAGAATCAGAGGCCAAGGCTGTCTTCCAGAAATACTTCAAATGTAAAAAAAAAAAAAGGACAAATAAAAATTTGGGCTTAAAAAAAATTAAAAATCTCTCCAAGGATTAGAATGTGGTTTGTGGCAGAAGACATACCTTGTGTGTATAAGGCACTGGGTTGATCCCTGGCTCTGCCAAAAGAAAGGGGAAAATTTTTTGTGTTGTCATGTGCAAAGGCCAAGGTTCCATCTCACTCTGTGTGTACAAGAACATCAGAGGTTTCCTTCCTATTCCAGAGTAATGTGCAGTCTAGTCAGAGAAAGCAGATATCCAAAAGACAGTGAAGTGCATAATAGCCATTTCAGGTGAGTGTAATTTTACCGCAGACAGTGGTGTGGGTCAACCACATGGTATCATTACCTGTTAGAGAGACAAAGATCGAGGCAGAATCAGAGAGAGAGAGAACAGGGTAAGGTGCTTGTCTTGCCCTGTGTGCTGCTGGCCCAAGTTGGATCCAGGTGCTGTATATTGAGCATTGTTTGGAGTGACCCTGGAATAAGAGGCAGAAGTAGCCCTTCTGTACTGTGGGGTGTGGCCCCATGCCCCCCTCAATGCTAATGGAATCTTTTTAATAATCACTGATTTGCTCGTTCGGGCCCAGTAACGTCTCCATTTTGAGACTTGTAACTGTGTTTGGCATATTGAATACATCACGGGTAGCTTGTCAGGCTTTGCCGCGCAGGTGAGAGACTCTTGGAAGGTTGCCGGGGGCTGGAGCGATAGCAAAGCGGGTAGGGCGTTTGCCTTGCACACAGCCAAGATGGCAGACCGAGTTCTATTCCTCCGCCCCTCTTACAGAGCTCAGCAAGCTACCAAGAGTTTCTCGCCCACTAGGCAAAGCCTGGCAAGGTACCCGTGATGTATTCGATATGCCAAACACAGTAACAAGTCTCACAATGTTACTGGGCCCGCTCCTTTTTAATAAAAGAGGAGAGATAGTACAGAGGGTAGGCAACTTGTCTTGCATATGGCCAATGTGGGTTTGATGCTTGGCACCCTATATGGTCTCTCGAGCTCAGCCAACAGTGTTCCCTAGATGCAGCTGGTGTGGCCCAAAAACCTAAAAGAAAACTAAAAAACCAAGGTATAAAAGAAAAAGAATTGGTAAGAAAGAACTGGGGACATGTGGAAGATACCTGTTTGGTCCCTAGGCCAGCAAGAAAAAAAAAAGAAAGAAGGCACAAATAAACTTAGCATTTATATTGATCTATACCCATAATATTCATGTATACCTTAGAAATTACTGTTTTTTTGGGCATATCAAATATGACACAGGTAGCTTGCCAGGCTTTGCCGTACGGGTGAGATACTCTTGGTAGGTTGCCAGGCGCTCCAAGAGCGGGGAAGGAATCAAACCTGGGTTGGTCAGGTCAGCCGCTTGTAAGGCAAACGCCCTACCTGCTGTGCTATCGCTCCCTATGGCCCCCCGGGCTGGAGCGAGAGCACAGTGGATAGGGCATTTGCCTTGCATGTGGCTGACCCCGCCAACCCAGTTTTGATTCCTCTGCCCCTCTCAGAGAGCCTGGCAAGCTACCAAGAGTATATTGCCCGCACGGCAGAGACTGGCAAGCTCCCCGTGGCATATTTGATATGCCAAACACAGTAACAACCAGTCTCACAAAAGAGACGTTACTGGTGCCCGCTTGAGCAAATTGATGAACAACGGGAGGACAGTGCTACAGTGCTATATCCGTAAGTGACAAACTAAATAAATGACTATGTATCTAGATCTGTGTGTATTTGTGAGCTTATGTACACACACACACCCTTGCCCACGTTTCCCTAAACATTTTAATAAATTCCTTCTGCTTCAGGTGATTTGCCTACATATTGTATTTCAGTTACTTTTTGATTGACCTTCTGATGATCTGTGTTAGTGATCAATGGATCAAATTATAGAGGAAAAATTTAGATTCCACAGGGTTAAATCATCACTTCCAGCCATGTGTCTGGTAAGTGGCCATGGCAGGATTTGAAGTCAAATCTGCATTCCCCCCGCCCCCCCAGCACTGCCAGGAATAATTTCTGAGCACAAAATTAGGAGTAAACCCTGAGCACTTCTGGGTGTTCTCCCCACTCCCCAGAAAATGAATTGAGGGAGAAATAAATGACCATCTCTAGCCCTCCCTTAGCCACTGACTGTGTGTGATATTAAATGTATTCCTCTGCTTAAAAGTATAGTTAGGGGCTGGAGTGATAGCACATCGGGTAGGGTGTTTGCCTTGCACGCGGCTGACCCGGGTTCGATCCCCAGCATCCCATATGGTCCCCTGAGCATGGCCAGGAGTAGTTCCTGAGTGCATGAACCAGGAGTAACCCCTGAGCATTGCCGGGTGTGACCCAAAAAGCAAAGAAAATAAATAAAAATAAATAAAAATTTTAAAAAATGTCTTTAAAAAAAGTGTAGTTAAGTGTCTACAGACTAAGCACAATGATAATAAGGAAAATACTCAAGATGTAGAATTTTTGTTATGGGGGGGGTGTTGGGGCTATACCAGTGTTACTCAGAGCTTACTCCTGGCTCTGTGCTCAGGGATCACACTCAAGGGACTATGTGCAGTACCAGGGATTGAACCAGTGTCAGTCACATGGAAGTGCCTTAACCCTTGGATTATCTCTACAACTCAAGCTTTTGGGTTTTAAGGCATTTCACAGGATTTTTTGTTTTTTGGACTTTCCCTGGACCCACATTCTTGGATGAGCTGGGCTTTTGGAAATGCTCGCTTTTGGAAATGGTGTATCATTTTGAGCCTACTTGCCAATGGACGGCTCTTTGTGATTTACTTATTGTTTGGTGCTAGGGGATAGAACCCAAGGCCCCACACTTGCAAGAAAAGTGCTCTGACCCTGAGCCACCTTCCTGGCCCCTGCCTATTGACTAGGTTATTTGTGTGCCAACAGTTAGGTCAGAACAGTCTGGGCATCCCCTCACTCTGGGTAGTTTTTTTTTTTTTGCCACTTAGAGGTATTCAGGGATTACTCCTGGCTCTGTGCTCAGGGATTATTTCTAGTGGTCTTGGGGAACCACATGGGGGAACTTGAATCAACCACGTGCAATCATAGTGCCCTACTCGCTATATTATCTTTCTAGCACCCTCCTCACCCTGTTTCAGTAGTACAGATAAAGTTTTACTTTTATGTTTTTGCAGATTGATAGATACATGTCTCTTTGTTTCATTTTACCACCGTGCTGACTTCTCAGGCCCAAGCCCAATTTTTTTTTTGGGGGGGGATACACATTGCAGTGCCCAGGGCTTACTCTTGGATCTGCCCTCAGGGATCACTCCTGGCAGTCTTCCAGGGACCATGTGGGGTACAGGGATTGAACCCAGGTCGGCCACATGCAAGGCAAGCATCCTGCTCACTGTGCTATCTCTCCAACCCCTCAGGACCAAGTTTTGTACCATTTGTCTCTGCAGCATAGGGTCTTCCTGCCTGGCGCATGCTGGAAAGAAGGGAAGGCTGAGCACATCCTGTTTGCGAGGGTGCAGAAGAATGTTCTCATGTTTAGGAAGTTTTTTTTTTCTTTTTGGGTCACACCTGGCGATGCACAGGAGTTGCTCCTGGCTCTGCACTCAGGAATTACCCCTGGCGGTGCTCAGGGGACCACATGGGATGCTGGGAATCGAACCCGGGTCAGCTGCGTGCAAGGCAAATGCCCTACCGCTGTGCTATCACTCCAGCCCTAGGAAGTATTTTCTGATGAATTGTCTGACCAAGACTCCAAGTCAAGCAATCAGAACCCGTGTGGGGGTGCCCCAGACTACTGACCAGGAGGCAGGCCCCTGAGCAGAGGGCGGTGCATGGCAGGGGCTGGGAGGCAGTCCTCAGGGGAAAAAAAAGAGGCGGCAGGACATGCTAGCCAGGCCTGCTGTGCTGAAAGCAGCAGACGGGTAATTTCCAAATGACCATTTCAAAGGAAGGTTGAATTTCTCCAAGATAAGAGGGAGAGCAGAGAGCATGCCTATATCTCTAACCCCCTGAGCTCAGGGCTGTGATAACAGCTGTGGGCTTGGAAACTTAATGCTGATGAAAGAGTTAAAGGGTGGCAGCGGGCAGCTATCGGTGACACTAGGAACGGAGCATGCTCCCGAGCCGGCTGGGGACGGGGCTGACTCCATGAATAGAGGCCACTCTCAGGGAGTTTTTCCTAGAACAGAATGGGGTCAGGGAGCCTCTCGGGGAACAATGGTTGCCACCGACGAGCTGAATTTCTTACAATCACACACCATACCCCCTGATCAAATAGCCCCTTTGTCCGGCTGATATAAAAACATGTCATACAATGATGATTTGGAAGAATGACACGGGTTTGCCTTTCACAGAGATCAGAAGGGCTTGTTGTGCAGCAGGGGGAAAAACATCAGAGTCAAGGAAAACCCGGAGAATAAAAGGAGCAAATGGAAACAGACCGCAACAATAGGCAAGGGCTGGGTGGCTGGGAAGGCAGACTAGAGCTTGGTTACCAGCCGGGAGACCGCCACCAGGCAGCTCTGCCGAGCGCCCGTGACCAGCTTCACAGCGCCCCCTTGAAGCTCTGCAGAAACACCGCTTGAAGGAAGAGGGGGGACCTGAGAGACCCCCCTACGCAGACGTCGGTGGGGTCCATTTGGAGTCACACCTGGTGGAGCTCTGGGCTTCTGGCTCCACGCTCAGGGGTCACTCCTGACGGTGCTCCGGGGACCATATGCGATGCTGAGAATAAGTCTGGGTTGGATGTGTGCAAGGCAAGTGCCTTACTCCTGTTTGAGCTCTCAGATTCCAAACTTTTATTTTACAGATGGGGAAACCGAGTCAGGCGAGGGCCAGAGATTTCGCCATTTCCTTGGCTTGTCAAGGTCAGTGGGCTTGCCAAAGTGGGCAATGCTGCTTTCCCAGAGGTGCTAGAGAGATCCTGGGGGGCAGTGGGCCTGTAGGAACCTTGAGGGAAATTGGAGGGCTCATTCTGTTCACGAAAGAAAGTTGGTTTCCAGGGCGTGCTGAGTGACTTCCCCCCCCCCCCGCCGCCCCCCAGCCCGGAAAAGGAGGTTGTAGGCCAAACCTGTTTGGAGAACTCTAGTCTTGTTTTAAACTACTTCTCTTGTTTCTTTGGTGTGTGTGTGTGTGTGTGTGTGTGTGTGTGTGTGTGTGTGTTGCAGTGTAGGCCAAACCTGTTTGGAGAACTTTAGTCTTGTTTTAAACTACTTTTCTTGTTTCTTTGGGATGTGTGTGTGTGTGTGTGTGTGTGTATTTGTGTGTGTGAGTTGCAGTGTAGGCCAAATCTGTTTGGAGAACTCTAGTCTTGTTTTAAACTACTTCTCTTGTTTCTTTGGCGTGTGTGTGTGTGTGTGTGTGTGTGTGTGTGTGTGTGTTGCAGTGTAGGCCAAACCTGTTTGGAGAACTCTAGTCTTGTTTTAAACTACTTCTCTTGTTTCTTTGGCGTGTGTGTGTGTGTGTGTGTGTGTGTGTTTGTGTGTTGCAGTGCCAGGCATTAAACCCAGAGCTTCACACGTGCAAGGCAAGTGCTCAACTGTTGAGCTACATCCTCAGCCTCTGATTTCCCTGACTTTGAAGACGGCAATGCGGGAGTTTCTCTAGCAATCTCAGTTCAGAGAATGAAAGAGATGAGTTTTAAGGGTTGAGCTGGGACTCCTGCTGGGACCAGTTTCTCATGTAACAGAGTTCATGCAAACAGAAGCACTTGCAGGGACTACTCTACCCACAGGCAAAGTGAGGACACTCCTAAAGCCGCCTGCCACTGTTAGTTTAGCCATCTTTGATGACATTGCTTCTGCCAACCTGCTCTGGACTGAGGATGGGAGAGAGGAGGATGGGAGAAGCACAGGCCCGGGAATCAGTTGAGCCAAGGCTGTCCCAAGAGACCATTCGAGAGGGGAGGGGGCAAACCCTGCATCACCGCAGAGACCTGTAATTGAGGTGTGCAGGTTTCCTGTCTGCTTCTGTAGGTCAGACCGAGACTTTGTTGTTCTAAGACAGCCGGCTCATATGGCAAGATTCCTGTAGCGGCAGGTCATCAAGTCGGTTTACCGAGAAAATGACAATTGTCACTGTCACTAATTAACATTCGTCTTTAGTGCAGCCACTGTAAATGGATCTGAAGCCTTCATATTAGATTTCCCTAGAACTATGTGGGGCTAAAAAGCAGGAGCATTTTGTGTTAAGATATTCTCTTTCATTCCCAGACCCTGAAATCCTTTACCAATAGATAGCCAGTTCTCAATGCCACCCCTGGGGGCACACAGCAAGTGCCGCTGTCCTGGCCCCAGCTGGGAGGCCTGGGTCACAGAAAGGTTCTAAGTCCCAGGGTGGGGATAGAAACCAAGACATCTCAGCTCTGGCTTGGGGCTGAGGAAAAAGGTGCCGGGCAGAAAATTGGTAAGTAAATGCACAGTGGACTTGGCCACTCCGCTATGTTTAAAATTTTATTAAGGGGCTGGAGCAACAGCATAGCAGGTAGGGCATTTGCCTTGCATGCGGCCGACCCAGGTTCGATTCCCATATGGTCCTCTGAGCACCGCCAGGAGTAATTCCTGAGTGCAGAGCCAGGAGTAACCCCTGTGCATTGCCGGGTATGACCCAAAAAGGAAAATAAATAAATAAATAAATAAATAAAAATTTATTTGATCTGTTTAAGTAGATGATATCTGTATGCCGTATAGTTCTTCAAAGGAGTGAGAAGTGTCTCCAGAGTCTTTGTCTTTGCCCACAGTGTTGAGAGGACCAGAAACTAGTTTCTTTTTTTGTTTGAGGGCCGCACTCAGTGTACTCTGGGCTTGTTCTGGCTCTGTGCTCAGGATCACTCTGTATGAAGCTGGGGGGAGGACTATACGTAGTGCTGGGGAACAAACACATATTGGCTGTACTATCGCTATAACCTGTTGATTACTTTTTTGGAGAAATCTCCATGCTGTTTTTCCATCAGGTTGAACCAGATGATGTTCTCACCAACAGAGAATGATGGTTCTTTTTTCACCACGTCCCTGCCAACACCAGTTCTTTTCAGTTCTTTTGATATATGCCAGTCTCACTGGTCTCACTGTCATTTTGACAGTGCGTCTCCCTAATAATGAATGATGAACAGATTTTCATATACCTACTAGTTATCTGTATGTCTTTTTGAGGGAAGTGTCAGCACATCTTCTCTCCCCATTTTTGTTTTTGCTTTTGGGCCACATATGGCTGTGCTTAGGGATTTACCCAGGCCCTGTACTGAGAGATCACTCCTGGCCATACTTCATAGAACATATATGATGCTGGAGGATGAAACTTGGGTTGGTCACATATAAGACAAGAGCTCTAACCACTGTACTACCAATTTGGCCCATCTCACCATTTTTTTTTCTTTTTGGGTCACACCCGGCATTGCACTGGGGTTACTCCAGGCGGTGCTCGGGAGACCATATGGGATGCTGGAAATCAAACCCAGGTCGGTCGCGTGCAAGGCAAACGCACTACCCGCTGTGCTATCGCTCCAACCCGCCATCTCACCATTTAAAAAGACAAAGTCTCTTAATTTTAACATGGGATCTTCCAGGTCCAGTTAACCTTTCTCACTTTTGTCTCTACTTAAGTTTCCACACCCATGATCTAGTTAGTTCTCTGAACATTCTGGGCACTTTCAGCTCCAGGCCTCTGTATTTGCTGTTCCTTCTTCTGGGAATTCTCTTTTTGCATTCTCCTTCACTTGGCTAATTTCCTCCTTGTAATATACCTCTTCAGAGCTCCTTTTATTCCAACCACCCATGTCCCCCCCCACCCCCACCAGCCCAGCACATATGCTTCCAGCACATATGCTTTATTCTCTATGATGAGTTCCTCAGAGTCAGTGATGAAATTAATTCATGTCTGGTTCCTAGAATCTCACATAGGGCCTGGCATCCAGGCTGAAATAAGTGAGGAATGAATGAAAGTATTGATGACTGGCTGGAAGGGCTAGGATTTAGAGTCCTTGAATGGGGCCTAGGTGCTCTGTCTGACCTTAGACCCTTCCTTTTCTTGCCAGCTGCTGCCTGATAGTCTTGCAATTTCTCCCATTATTTGGAATCTCTTCTCTGCAACGTGACCTTGATTATGTGAGTTTACCTCTTTGAGACTCAGTTTCCTCAAATGTAATATGAGAAGGTAGGCATATATGATCCCTACTGTCCCTTCCAGATCAAATGTTACACGAATTCATGCTGCTTGCAAAGAGAAAGAATTTTTTGAGTGCTCTGTGCCTGTGGGTGTGTGGCGAGCATGCAGATGACAGTTGGTGGTGGCAAGAAAGTTTTAGAGACTCCAGCTTAACTTTGTGATCAGGGCTTGGCAAACTGTGGCCATGTGTCAAATTCTTCTCTCTGCCTGCTTTGTGTGACCTGTTAAATTAGAACTTCTTTTTAACATTTAAAACTGATTTGGGACATCAAAGAATATTTAGTGATCATGTGAGATTCACATTTCAGCATCCTACATAGAGTTTTATTGTTACTCCAAGAGGCTCACTTGTTAATAGTTGCCTTCACATTAAACAAAGTTAGTTGCAAGACAATACAGAGTGCTAAGTTCTGGAATAATTACCAACTGATGGAGGCGAGAGCTATATAGTACAGAAGGTAGGGCATTTGCCTAGCACGCAGCCTACCTGGGTTCAATCCCTGGCATTCCATATGGATGGTCCCATGAGAAGTGCCAGGAATAATTCCTGAGTGCAGGGTCAGGAGTAACCCCCGAGCATTGCTGGGTGTGAAAAAAAACAAAAAAGCAAAAAAAAATTGCCAACTGATTGTTCAGAGGCAGCTCAGAAGTAGAACTCATGTTTTGATGTTTTACTTATAGGAGACCCTGGATTCAGTATCTGACACCAACATAAATAAACAATAGAATAAAATAAAATATTCATGATCTGGCTCATTTTGTGTGCAAGTATGTGTGTGTTGTGTGTGTATGGTGTGGTGTGGTGTGTGTGTGTAGGGGGTGTGGTTGTGTGTGTGGTGTGTGTGCTCTGTGGTTGTGTGTTTGTAGCATGTGTGTCGTGTGTTTGGTTATGTGTGTGGGGGGTGTGTGGTGTGTGTGTGTGGTGTGTTTAGATGTGTGTGTATGATGTGTATGAGGTGTGTGGTGTGTGTGTTCCTCTGTCTGTGTGATATGGGGGCTGTGTGTATGTATGTGTGTATGTGTGTGTGTGTGTGTGTGTGTGTGGTGTATGTGTGTGTGTGTTCTCCTAAGCACTGCTCAGGAAACTTGGGGACTACTTCCAACCTGGTGCTGTTAAGACCACAGTATTGGAGGCCAGCAGGGATTCATGCAGTGCTGGGAATTGAACTCCAGGGTCTCTGCATGTCAGACATGTGCTCTAGTCTTTTTAGTCATCTCCTTGGACCGCCTATATGGTTTTTCACAGAAAATATTTACCAACCTCTCTTCTGACCCAAGAACCTTCAATGGCTTTCCTCTTTTATAGTACTGTCCAATAAAAATATGAGTCAGGTATGTCATTAAAAATTTTCTAGAGGGGGCTGGAGAGATAGTACAGTGATTAAGGCTCTTGCTTACATGTGGCTGAACCAGGTTTCATCTTTGGCATCTCATATGGTCCATTGAGAACCACTGGGAGTGATTCCTGAGTGCAGAGCCATGAGTGTGGCTAAAAACAAACCAAAAAGAATTGTTTTTCTCAAGCAAGCGTATCAAAAGTATGAAAAAAAAAGCAGATGCTTTTATTTATTTTGAGGGGAGCCTCTCAATTCAGTGCTCAGGAGCCACTGGGGGCCACCCCCATCTCAATATTCAGCCTGGCCGGGTGGGCCAAAGCTCCATACTTGAGCATACTTGAGCCTGGAGCTGGAGACATAGTGCAGTGGATAGGGTGCTTGCTTTGCACAAGGCCGAACTGGGTTTGACTCTCAGCATCCTATATCATCCCCGGAGCACTGCCAGGAATAATTTCTGAGTACAGAGCCAGGAAGTACTCCTGAGCGTCACTGAATGTGGCTCCAAAACAAACAAAACAAGAAAGAAATTCTTTTTTCTTTAAAAACTTTTTTAAATTTAAATTTTATTTTTATAAAGTAGTTCACAATATTTAATTACATTTAATATTTAACACCAATCCCACCGCCATTATACCTTCTCACCACCATATTTTGAATGTTTTCATCCTGAACCCCAACCATGCCCTAAAGCAGAACTGAAATAATTTATTTTGTATTATTTGTTGGACTGGAGCGATAGCACAGCAGATAGGGCATTTGTCTTGCACGCAGCCTACCCGGTTTCAATTCCTCCATCCCTCTCAGAGAGCCCGGAAAACTACTGAGAGTATCCCACCTGCGTGGCAGAGCCAGGCAAGCTCCCCGTGGCATATTCCATGTCAAAAATAGTAACAACAAATCTCACAATGGAGATGTTACTGGTGCCCGCTCGAGCAAATTGATGAACAACGGGAGGCCAGTTCTACAGTGCTACAGTATTGTTTGTAATGAATAAACCACTGAAATGCTCGAAAAAACTTTCCTTAGAGGAGAGTGTGTGAAGATTGTCTTATTTCACCCAGGGGCCATTAAGAAAAAAATTCTTTTCTTTTCTTTTCTTTTTTAATTTTTATTATTTAAATACCATGAGGTACAGTTGTAGACTTACAAATTTTTGTGCTTGGGTTTCAGTTATACAATGATCGAGTACCCATCCCTCTACCAGTCCCCATTTTCCACCACCACTGATCCCACTATCCCTCCCACGTCCCCATCCCACCTGCCTCTGTGGCAGGGCATAAGAAAAAAATTCTTGAGCCTGGTAATTTGGTGTTGTAGTTTAGGGGCTCACATTGCTATGCGTAACATTACTTGATGGGAAATGGGGTGCTAGGGATAGAACTTGGGTTCTCCTGCATACCAGGTATATATTCCAGACTCTTGAGCTATCTACCCCACCCCCCAAAAATTGATTTATTTTTTTCTGGTTTGTTTTGGAGCCACACCTGGTAGGATTAAGGGTTACTCTTGGCTCAGTGCTTGGGTGATCACTGTAGCACTGTCCTCCCGTTGTTCATCGATTTGCTCTAGAGGGCCCAGTAACATCTCTGTTGTGACACTTGTTACTGTGTTTGGCATATTGAATACGTCACGGGTAGTTTGCCAGGCTTTGCCATGAGGGCGAGATACTCTCGGAAGCTTGCTGGGTTCTTGAGGGGCGGAGGAACTGAACTCGGGTTGGCCTGGCCGGCCTTGTGCAAGGCAAATGCCCTACCCACTTGGGTGATCATGTGTTGGAAATTGAGCCTGGGCCTCCTGCAGACACACCATGTGCTCTAGTCTACTGACCTATCTCTCAAGCCCATAACATGACTTTTTTTTTTTTTTGCGGCACACCTGGAGATGCACAGGGGTTACTCCTGGCTCATGCACTCAGGAATTACTCCTGGCAGTGCTCTGGGGACCATATGGGATACTGGGAATTGAACGCGGGTCGGCCGTGTGCAAGGCAAATGCCCTACCCACTGTGCTATTGCTCCAGCCCATAACATGACTTTTATTTATTTACTTATTTGTTTTCTGGATCACACCCGGCAATGCACAGGGGTCACTCCTGGCTCTGCATTCAGGAATCACTACTGGCGGTGTTCAGGGGACCATATGGGATGCTGGGAATTGAACGCGGGTCAGCTGCGTGCAAGGCAAACGCCCTACCCGCTGTGCTATCTCTCCAGCCCCCATAACATGACTTTTAATTGAAACATGACTTTTATAAATGAAACCCAAGCACAAAAATTTGTAAGTCTACAACTGTACCTCATGATGTCTCACTAATAAAAATTAAAAAAACTAATGACATTTAATTTAATCCAACATTTCAATATGTAAACAATATTATTATGCCAACATGTGATTAATGTAAAATTATTAATGAGCTTTTTTGTGTGGGGCTGGTGCTGGATATCAAACCCAATCATATCTGCAAGGAAGTGCTCTACTGCTCAGCCACATTTCCAGCCCAATAAATAAAATTTTACATATTTTTTTCCATACTTAGTCTTTTTGGCGGGGGTATGTGTATTTGGGCAAGAGCTGGCAATGCTCCGGGGTTACTTCTGGCTCTGCATTCAGGAATCATTCCTGGCAGGGCTTAGGGGATCATACTGGATGCTTGAGAATGAATCCAGGTCGGCTACATGCAAGGAAAGCATCCTACCCACTGTACTACTGCTCCGGCCCCTTTTCATACTAAGTCTTGAAAGGCTAGTGTGTATTTTTTTCCCTGCAACTCACCTTCATTTACATGAGTCACATTTAAAAATAATTTTGTTTCATTATTTTAAAACTTTAAATTGATAATAGTAACAATAATAATTGCTCCAGCGGGCCCAGTAACGTCTCCATTGGAGACTTTGTTGTTACTGTGTCTGGCATATCAAATACTCTTGGTAGCTTGCCGGGCTCTCCGAAATAATAATAATAATAATAATTATTATTATTATTATTTTGGATTTAAGTTTACACTTGGCTGTGCTCAGGGCAGGGATCACTCCTGGTGGGCCTTGGGGGGACCATATACAATGCTGGAATCAAACTTAGGCTGGTTGCCTACAAGGCAAGTTCCTCATCTATTGGCCCTATTTATTATTATTATTATTATTATTATTGTTATTATTATTATATATCTGGCCCTATTTTGTTTTTATTATTTTCATTAATCCCGCCCCCACACCCATGGATCCGAGGAGTATTTTACTGAATGAGATTAGTCAGAAAGAGAGGAGCATACACAGAATGATCTCCCTTATATGTAGTATATAAAGAAAGCAAGGAAATAACGAATGCTGGAAGGCAACAGAAACTGAGAACTGGTCTTTAGAAGGAAGTTTACCAGTTTACCACTGATAGGTGGGGCTGGTAAAATACAGGGGGTGGCAGGGGCTGGTGGGGATAAGAACTGGGAGAGACCGCAGGACAGGGAAGGGGCGGGGAGGAGGGACACTGGAACAATGGTGAAGACACGCAGACTCTGGTGGAGGATGTGGTGCTGGCATGTGTCATGAATGAAATCCTGCCATTAACAGTGTTATAAATCATAGTCCCTCCCCAGATTCTCCCCTTGCTTTCCCTTTCTGTTTTTGTTGTCGCAGTAAACTGAGGTCACAGATGCTTGGGTTGTGGTGCTTTGCGCACATGCTGGCCAGGGGGTACATTCATTTAGTTGTGCTGCTTGCACACATCTGCTTCTGTGTCAGAAACTACATACTTTGTTGTGCCGCTGGGGGTACAACAGCAGGCAGCAACAATGACAGGACATCAGGTGGGCAGCACGGGGGAGCAAACCCTTGGCTTCAGGCTTGCAAGGAGATGCTTTTAGCCACGAAACCACCCTGAGTCCCCTAATTTAATATTTTATTGTGGTAACATTGTCTTACCAGCTTTTTCCCTGGCCCCAGCTCAAGCCATCTGTAGCAGGTGGCTGGTTCCTGGAGCCTCCAGCGAAGAACAAGATCCGGGCTCCACTGAGAGCTTTCTGATTGGCTGCTCCTCTGATTGGCTGCTCCTCTGATTGGCTGTTCCCCCTAGGCAGTTGGGGCAGAGCGATAGCACAGAGGGTAGGGGCATGCCTCCACGTGGCTGACCCAACTCTTTATCGATTCTCTACTGCGACAGCACACGGTAGGCACCCAACCTTAGTCTTGATGCCGTGCTTTCTGATGGCATGGATCAGCTTGAGTGTTTGAATTTCCCCTCCTTTTTTTTTCCATTTTTTATAATTTTATTTATTGAATCACCATGAGAGCAGTTACAAAGCTTTTGGGTCTAAGTCTCAGTCATACAATGAAACACCCGTACCTTCACCAGTGCCCATTCTCCACCACCAAAAATCCCAGTATACCCCCATCCCACACCCTCCCCCTGCCTGTGGGGCAGATGATTTCCGCATTACTCTCTCTCTACTTTGATCACATTCACTATTTCGACACCAGACCCACCATTATTTGAGATTTTACCCCAACACTCAGATCTGCTGAAAAGGCAACAATAGGCAATTTGTGTTCTATTGCTGGTTATGAATAACATATGATGTCGTGTGGCTGCAGTAGGGCCATGTGGTTTTGAAATTCCGAAATTTTAACACTTAAATCTGGAGGGATTTCTGCCAAAAGCCACTGGGTTTCGAGATCTGCTCCTGAGTCTCTGGGATCATGGCCATTGAGCAGCTTGTTGAGGAGCCAGAGAGGCCATTCGTGGGCGATGACTTGGGATCTCGTTGGGGTGGGGAGGACAGGCCCGGCTCCCCCCCCCCCCCATGCCGTGAGGCCCAACAAGTTTCGTCACTGCGGGCCCAAGCCTGACTGTCCAATGGCCTCTGGAGGATGACAGCCACCAAGTCGCCAAGAGGGAGCAGGCGGAGGGACAGCACCCATTCCCCCCTGGGGTGGCCCGGCGACAGTATCCTACTGCGGGGTCCGGACACATTTCTGCCAAAAGCCGCTGGATTTTGAGATTTGTTTCTGAGTCTCTGGGATCAAGGCCATTGAGCAGCTTGATGAGGAGCCAGAGAGGCCGTTCGTGGGCGATGACTTGGGGTCTCGTTGGGGTGGGGAGGACAGGCCCGGCTCCACTCCCCCCCCCCATGCCGTGAGGCCCAACAAGTTTCGTCACTGCGGGCCCAAGCCTGACTGTCCAGTGGCCTCTGGAGGATGACAGCCACCAAGTCGCCAAGAGGGAGCAGGCGGAGGGACAACACCCTTTCCTCCCTGGGGTGGCCCGGCAACAGTAACATACTGTGGAGTCCGGATGCATTTCTGCCAAAAGCCACTGGGTTTTGAGGTTTGTTTCTGAGTCTCTGGGATCATGGCCGTTAAGCAGCTTGATCAGGAGCCAGAGAGGCTATTCATGGGCGATGACTTGGGGTCTCGTTGGGGTGGGGAGGACAAGCCCGGCTCCACCCCCATCCCATGAGGCCCTTTGTGTCTCGTCACTGGGGGCCCAAATGTGACTATCCAGTGGCATCAGACGGATGGCGGCCACTGGGCCACCAGGGAGAACAGGCCAAGGCACGAAACCTATTCCCACCTGGGTTGGCCCAGCACCGGTAGCCTACTGCAGAGACCAGACGCATTTCTACCTAAAGCCACTGGGTTCTGAGATTCGTTTCTGAGTCTCTGGGATCATGTCCATTAAGCAGTTCAATCAGGAACCAAAGAGGCCTTGCCTCCAATTATATAGCTGAGCCGGAGGTGGTTTGTGGGTGTGTTTCCCACATACCTAACTTTTGGCCGTTTACTTTCTTGGTAAACTTTGCCCCAAGTTTTTGGGGTCTGGCCAAAGGCACAGCAGCAATTTTGGGGTATCTGGAAGTCTGAAGGTGCCATGAGGCTGCTGATGCACTCGCCTCACAGGTACAGATTGACCAGCTGGCGGCACCATACCCCCTTCCTTTTAAAATCCTACCCTAACGCTTGCTAAACAAGTGTTTGAAAGTACAGGTGTTTCTCAGCTTCAGAGAAGCTACTCTTCTGATAGACCCGAGGCTACTCTCCTGATAAACCCATGGAACGTTGGGAGTATGGGATGTAGAAAATGTTTCCGAAGAGCTGGGTTGAGATGCCCAGTAGCACAAGAGACGCCCCTGTTTCGGCCGACCAGTAATGCATATTGCTTCTCACCCTCCACTCTGGCATAGTTGTAAAGGTGTCAAGTCCCAAGAGGAATCATCTCAGCCTTGGTAAGGTAGGAACCAACTATAAAAAATGAAAACAAGAGATTTCTTTCCAAGTCAGGCTGGCCTTCCCTACCCACTCTTATAGTCTAGGTGGCAATATGAGCTCTATGTGTATCTGCACTTTAAACATTTGTGCTGTTGTCACAGTAAGAGGAGTAGATGTTAGTTGATTAAGTTAGTAGGTATTGCTTATGTGTGCTGTGTTGTGTGTTCTCTACAGTCCACAACAGTACTGTCATTCCCAGTCATAGATGTGAAAATAGTCCTGGCAATCGTGAATCGGCACAGATTTGTTAAAGTTGCCTGCCTTGTGTGCAGCAGACCCAGGTTCAATCCTGGGCATCACATAGGGTCACTAGAACATTTTCAGGAGTGACCTCTGAGCACAGAGCCAGGAGTAAGCCCTGAGCACAATTGGATGTGGCACCACCCTCACCTCCTAAAAAAATGAGAAACTGGCCTCATGAAAGCTGAATAGTCTGCCCTCAGTCTTGCTGTTGGAAAGCCAGTGGGGGAGTTGGCATTTGTCTTGGAATCTCACTCCAGAGCTTGCATGCAGTCTCTGCACTGAACCAGGTATTTTTACATGTTAAGTCTCTTCTCCTGCTGTGAGAATGGTTGAAACTCTCCAATAATTTTCTAGATCCTGTGCAAAACTTGTATAGATATTTAGGAGACTTCTTGGGAACCAGCAGCCCCATTGTCATAGCTGCAAGTGCTCGATAATATGACTGTCCATCTGCAGGGCATGGGATGCCACCCTGCTTACAGGTGTTTTCTCCATCAGTCTTCACAGCAACTCTGTAAAGTGGGTGATATTATTTATCCAAAATCAGTGTTTTGAGGATTCAAATTTAAGCTGGTATTGGTTCTATTTCCACCTTTCTCTTTACTTTTCTGTAAAAGACTATATCACTATTAGTGACTGAATGTGCCAAGTACTCTGTTGAGAGTCTCCCTTGCATTATTATTATTATTATTATTATTATTATTATTTTGCTTTTTGGGTCACACTGGCAATGCACAGAAACTCATGCACTCAGGAATTACTCCTGTCAGTGCTCAGGGGACCATATGGGATCCTGGGAATCGAACCCTGGTTGGCCGCGTGCAAGGCAAATGCCTTACCCGCTATACTATCACTCCAGCCCCTCCCTTGCATTATTTTATTCTTCAGTTTTGTCATAGAGTGGTGCTGAGGGTCAGTTCATGAAGTATTGGGGGTCAAACTCAAGCCCTGATACAAGGCATGGCATTTGATCACATCCCTGGGCCTGAGGAATTGTCTATGTATGTTGTTTTGGGGCCACGCCCAATGGTGCTCAGGGCTTACTCCTGGCTATGTGCTAGGGATCACTCCTAGCAGTGCCAGAAATTAATCCTATATGGGATATCAGAGATCTATCCTGGGTCAGTCACATGTAAGGCAAGCACTCTACTTGCTATACTATCTCTCAGGTATTGGTCTTTTTTTTTTTGAGGGGGAGGGGGCATCCATATCTGATGATATTCAGGGATTACTCCTGGATCTGCACTTACGAATTACTCCTCGTAGGCTCAGGGGTAGGAGGTGGGTCATTTGAGGTGGTAGGGATCAAACCCAGGTCAGCCACATGCAAGGCATGCCCCCTACCCTCTATGCTATCATACTGCCCCAACTGTCTTTTTTTAAAATTAATTTTGGGGGCCACACTTGGCAGTGCTCAGAGGTTACTCCTGGCTCTGTACTAAAGAATTACTCCTGTTAGTGCTCAGAGAACTATATGGGATGCCAGGGACTGAACCTGGGTTGGCTGTGTGCAAGGGAGGTGCCCTAGACTGTGCTCTAGCTCCAGTCCCCTTTTGAAATTTTGCGTAGGGAAAAGTTTTAATCTTGTTGCTGGGTGCAGCTGGGCAGGCACCTGTGAGAGCTGAGGTCGGTCTAAAATTTCTTTTTGTGGGGAAGGGTTTTGAGCCATACCATGCAAAGCAGACTCCTTAAGCACTGTGCTACCTCTCTTCTGTCTGAAATTCATGAGGACCTTAGTCTCTTCCTTTTGACCCCCACGGTGGGGATGAAGAGAATCAGTGGGAGTGGGCACTTGTGCTGCTTCCTGCGACAGAGCTCATGGTTCCTGTATCATTGCTCTTGTACTTCGCTCTTTCCACCCTGTGCCTCTGGAACCAGATGGGTGTTTGGCTTTCTTGATTTTTTTTTTGTGTGTGGGGGGGACACATAGGTGTTCGCAGGGTTTATTCATGGCTCTGTGCTCAGAGATCACTTCTGACGTTGCTTGTTGCTTGGGGGAGCATATATGATGCTGGGGTTTGAACCAAAGTCAGCTGCATGTAAAGAAAATGCCTTAACCCTGTACTCTCCACCCCTCTCTCTCTGGACCCTAGCTCTCTTTATTTTGTGTAAAAGAAAAGTACCCATAAGTCACAGATTTATGGAGCTGGGAAAGACTTTGAAGGAGAGTGACTAATACAATGTTCCATTCAATGCTTCTGTATAACCCAGTTTTTTTTTTTCCGTCTCTCAGGTTTTCATGATGTCTTTTTTTTCCCTTTTTGGGTCACCCCTGGCAACGCTCAGGGGTTACTCTGACTTTGCACTCAGGAATTACTCCTGGCAGTACTCGGGGACATATATGGGATGCCAGGGATTAAATCTGGGTTGGCTATGTGCAAGGCAGATGCCCTACCTGCTGTATTATCACTCCAGCCCCCCTACAATGTCTTGAGTAGGAGAGGTAGAATAGTGAAAATTTAGAATAAGAACTGAAATAAATGGTTTCTGGTTCTGAACAGTTAATTTAATTTTTGTTTTGTTTTGTCTGGGGGCCACCCTTGGTGGTGCTCAGAGCTTACTCTTGGCTCTTAGCTCAGGGATCATTCCTGAGGGGACAATATGGGATGCTAGGGATCAAACCCAGGTCAGCTACATGCACAGTAAGCACCTTACCCATTGTACTATTGCTCTGGCCCCTGGTTTTATTTTTATTTTTTTGGTTTTTGTGTACCACACTGATGGTGCTCTGGGGCAACTCCAGTTTGGTGTTTGGGAATTGTGCATGGCAGTGCCCAGGGCAATATAATATGCAGTGACTGGAATTTATATCCAGGTCTCCTGAATGCAGAAAATGTGCTCAACCCTTTGAACTATTTCTTGAGTCCTGATTCTGTTAAATAAATAGTTCTCTAAGTATAGTCTGAGGACCCCTGTAGGTTTCTAAGATCCTTTAAGGAGTCTGCAAGATCAAAACTACTTTCCTGGGCCAGGGAGAGAGCTCAAAGGACTGGAGAACACACTTCGCACTTGGGACCCCTGGTCTCTATTCCCAGGACCACCTGGCTCCCCAGTACCACCAGCAGTGGTCCCTGAAACAGACCGGGGGCGCCTCTAGCATAGCTGGATGTGACTAGAACAAAACCAAACTTTAAAAGCAGAAAAAAATACAACCCAAAACTGTTTTTATAATAATGCCAAGACTTTTTTTTGCCTTTTCACTTTCTCTCTCTCAACAGTATACTGTGGAATTTTCCAGAAGCTACAGAATGTGAAGCTAGAGCAGATTCATTGCAACAGCTAAAACTAAGAAGCCAATATAAGAATCATGTCTTCTTCTCTGAAGACAGAAAGTATATTTGCAAAAAAAAAAAAAAAGTAAAATAATCCTACTCAGCTCATTATTTGCTTATAAAATATAGTTAAAATATAGTTAAAAAACTAGGGGGGGGGCGCACCAGCCAGTGTTCAGGATTTACTCTTGGCACTGAACCCAGGGATTACTCCTGGTGGGGCTCAAGAAATCATATGGGGTTCTGAAGATTGAACCCAGGTCAGCTGGGTACAAGGCATCTGTCCTATCCACTATACTAACTCTCCTGCTCCCTAAAATATTGCTTTTTTTGGGGGGGGCGGGGGTTGGGTCACACCTGGTGATGCTCAGGGATTACTCCTGGCTCTGCACTCAGAAATCACTCCTGGCAGTGTTTGGTGATTCTGGGGATCGAACCCAGGTCAGCCATATGCAAAGCAAGTGCCTTACCCTCTGTATTATGACTCTGACCCCAAATACAGTTATTGTATGTCATGATTGTTTATGTTTTGTAATGGGTTTATTATTTTACAAATGAATCAGTTGTCATTAAGAGAAGTTCTTATGAGTTTCTAAAGAGATAGTACAGGGGTTAAAGCACCTCCTTGCCTGATACCAACCCCAGTGGAAATCCTCAGCACCACATATAGCACCCTGAGTACTACTGGGAGTGATCCCTTAGCACAGAGCAAGGAATTAACCTGATCACTACCTGTGTGGCCCCCCCCAAAGCAAACAAATAAACAAATAAGAAGTTTAAAGGAGGTATGTATTGATAGATATTACCTACATAAACAAAAGCTCTTTGGATTCTGATATATATATATTTTTTGGGGGGGGTCACACCTGGCAATGCACAGGGGTTACTCCTGGCTCTGCACTCAGGAGTTACCCCTGGAAGTGCTCAGGGGATCATATGGGATGCTGGGAATCGAACCCGGGTCAGCTCTGTGCAGTGCCCTACCCATTGTGCTGTTACTCCAGCTCAGAGTCTGATATTTTTAAGAATGTACAGGGTCCTGTGGACAAACGATTTGAGAAATGCAGGGCCGGAGAGATAATACAGAGGATGAGGTGCTTGTTGACCCTAGTTAGACATCATGCACCATATGATCAACCAGCACTGTTGGGTGTGAACCTAACCTCCCCCTCAAATTTTGATAAAAGCTTTAGGCCATTATTAACATCATATTGACATTAGTTCTAGTTGCAAGATTTCTAGATCAACTACTGATCTGCTTTCTATCACTTTGACTTGTGTTTCCTATAACTTTAGATATATGGAGTAATACAGTGAGAACCCTTTTCTTCTTTTTTGTTTTGTTTTGTGTTTTGGGTTATACCCAGTGGTGCTCATGGCTTACAGAGGAACATATGTGGTGTTGGAGATCAGACCCATATCGGCTGTCCTGTTCACTGTACTATATCTTCAGCCCTCTTTTGTTGTTGTTGTTGTTTTACACTTGGTCTGACTTTTTTAACTCTGCATGATGATTTGATGATTTTGAGGTTTGCCCATCTTATTGTGCTGGGGAGGAGATTAGAACTTCTGTCACCTACCAACTGGGTGACATTGGGGAATTACTGAGCCTATCTGCTCTTTGGAGAAGAAACAATGAATGGCTTTTGAAATCACCATGGAGACCATACTTGGTCAGTGCTGGGGAGGGGTCACCAAGGCCTTATTTAAGCGTGTTGTGGGGGAGAGGTTGGCGCTGCAGTGCCGAGAATTGAACCAGGGGCTTCACACATGCTAGGCATGTGCTCTACCGCTTGAGCCATCTCCCTGGCCATAAATAATTTCTATCTCGCATAGTTGTGAAGATAAAATGAGTCAATAAAAGTAAATAAAACAGAGTTCAGTTCCTGGTACTTACTGGGTGCTTGATAAATAGGAGTTATTTTTGAATTATGTTTGGGGTAGGAATTAAGGAGGGTGACTAGTACAGCGTGGGGATAGTGGAGAATCTTGTTTAGACTAATTTGATTCATAGCTCAGATTTAACTATTTGTTGAACCGTTTCTCGCTTGCACACTGAAAATCTCTACACATTCTATCCTGACCAGGAAATTTTTCCTTAGTGAGGCTGGGGACATGGAAATTTGTAGCTTTGAAAGCCTGGCCATTTTGGAGTTGCCCTGTTGGAAAAAAACAGAATCCTACTAGGCTGCTTTGAAAATAGAAGAGGCATATTCCTTCTTCACCCTCCACTCCAAGCCCAACTGGCCAGGCTTGCTAGAACTTGGAATGGAAACTCCTTTGCCTGGGGATGGGGCGGGCTTCAGAAGTTTCTTGGCCAGAGGAAGTGGGAGATTGAGGTTTTCTCTGTCACTCTGTGGCAGAGCCTGGGACAGAAGCTAAGGAGTTTCTCAGAGAATCCGAACAGGATCCCCTGCTTCTCTGTCTTTTTAAGTGCCAAGGGCCATGGGGACCTGTTACAATCGTGTTGTGTTAGGTGCTGGCAACGAAGCTTCTTGTCTCCTCACTCTGCTGGGAGGTAGCTAGCTTCTTTTTTTCCTGAGGAGGCAGAGAGAGAGAGAGAGAGGAGAAGAGAGAGAGGGAGAGAGGAAGGGAGAAAGGGAGGGAGGGAGGGAGGGAGAGAGAGGGAGAAAGGAAGAGAGGAAGAGGGAAAGAGAGAGGGAGAGGGAGGGACCTCTCTTTTAGGCACAAAGAGGACCTAAGAAGAGAGGAGGGAGGGTGAGGGGCTGAATTGATTGCTGACTGTTCAGGTCTAGCTGGAAAACACAATGAGGTGAAAAGGCTTCTTGGTTCTGTGCTTTTCTTCATGTTTTTCCCAGGGTTTGAAGTGGGGAGGGAGGGATGGGAAAAAAGAAAGGAAGAGGTGGAGGATGGCAAGGCCTGAGCAGAAGCAACATGAAAACTGGGAAGGGAAAGGAATTCCATGCCCCTGAGACCCCCTTGGCTTATCCCCTTGCTGGTCAGTCCTTTTCCTTCACCAGACGGTGACTCCAAGTGGCCAGGGTCCATTTTGAATGAGGACAAACCAGGTGGTAGGAGCTGGGTCCATCCCAGTCTGAGGCAAAACACCCTGCAGCTTTCTTCCAGGTAAGGGTGTGGTGGGGTTGATGTTCTCCCCCCCCCCCCCATGCCCCCCAGCATAGTATTTGCAAAACTTTATTGAGTTCTTACTTTATTTTTAAAATTATTTTTAGATTTTTATTAGTAAACGCCATGAGGTACAGTTGTAGATTTACAAATTTTTGTGCTTGGGTTTCAGTTATACAATGATCATCCCCAACACCCTGCCGGTCTTCTTCCCATCCCAGGTCAAGTTAACCTGCCAGCATTCGAACCCGGGACTTGGCTTTCGCCGTGGTGGAGTTCTTACTTTAGCCCCAGTGATATCCTAAGTGCGTCACAGGTATTTAATTCCTTGCAACTACCTGTGAGAGGTGGGTTCCATTATTACCCCCATTTTACAGATAAAGAAAAGACTAGACTATTAAGTAATGAACCTGAGGTCATCGAATGAGTGAGTGGCAGAATCAGGCTTCGTCCTCAGATCTGTCTGAATTCTGAACCCACATTCTTTTTCCTCTCTCTCTCTCTCTCTCTCTCTCTCTCTCTCTCTCTCTGGTGGGAGCACATGCAAACACACTCAGGGCTTAACTCCTGGCTCTGCACAAAGGGATCATACCTGGTGACCTCATGGTACCATCAGGAGTCTCAGGAATTAAGCCCAGATCGGTCATATGCAAGGCCAGCTCCCTACCCACTGTACTCTCTCTCAGACCCCTGAATCCACATTCTTAAGCCATGTAGGATGCAGTATTTAGATATAGTCTCTTAAATAGCTTACACTTGACCATTACTTGGGAAGAAGGAGGGCTAAACTTAGGAAGAAGCAAGATAGTAATGTGCAGAAGCAACTAGATGATGTCTTGTAAGCTGAACTCGATGTTTCAGGATAAGCCTGGAATAATAAGTGCTGAGAGACCATGTGGTGCAGGGGATCAAGCTGGGACCTGTTGAATGCAAGGAAAACTCTTTTAACCCTTGTTCCTCTCTCCACTCAACTTAAAAAGAAAAGGGAAAAAGATCAATCCCCTCTTTCCTTGTTGATATTGTGATGATGGGGCTACACAGACTCCAGCTATTGTGCTCACTGGGAAGTAGAGGAAGAATTGGAATCCTTGTGCACTGTTGGTAGGCTTTTACAATTATTTTGCTGCTGTGAAAAAACACAAGAGCAGTTTCTTGAAGAAATCAGAAACTGAATTACCATTTGATCCAGCAATGCCACCTCCAAAGAATTGAAAGCAGGGTTTTGAAGAGATATTTGTAGTCTGTGTGGATAGTAGCATCATTTGCAATAGTCAAAAGGTAAAAACAACCCCAGTATGCACTAACAGCTGAATGGATAAAATGTGCACAGAATGGAATATTATTTAACCTTCAAAAGAAAGGAAGTTCTGCTGCTTGCTCCACCGTGAATGAATCTGGTTTGCATTTTGCTGAAATAAGTGAAATAAGCCAGACAAGGGACAAATATCATGTGATTCTGAAGAAGTGGATGCCTCCTAGCTTCCGGGTTCTTGTGAACAGTGTGTAAATTTAGGGGTAGGAATAGTAGTGTAATGGGTTGACCAGAGTTCAATCCCTGGCACCTCATAAAATTCTCCTAGAGTCCCCTGAGCACAGAGTCAGGAGTAAGCCCTAGACACCATGGGGTTTACTCAAAGCAAACAAACAAACAAACAAACAGACAGACAGACAGATTCAGACTCTACCCACTGGCTATTTTTAGTATCCCAACTCATTTATTGAATCATAGCTCTTCATTTTATGGCCCAGGTAGGTACATCCCTGCAATCAGCAGCAGCTCTAGAAATAGGCACCTGCACATTGGGGACAGCCTCAGTTGCTGCTCACGGTTTTGTCACTTGGCTTCCACTGTCTGCTGATCTGATCTTCTATGCAGTGACCTATTGTTTACATTTATTACTTAGTTCAGCCCTTAGCTGCTTCTGCTATCTGAATATTGTTTGCCTGAAACTCAATCATGAATAATTTTGTAACTCTGTAATTTGTGGTGATTCGATAAAAAAAAATAACAACTTTTTTTTTTTAATGTGGTAAAAACAAAAAGGATAAGGAGAAGAAAATCAAGAGTTCAAGGCTCTCCCCCTTGGTCACTCTCTAGCAGCAAGTCCTCAGCGGGCACAAGGCCAAGGTGGGTAGGGGTGTTCTCTTGTTCTCTGTCTCTTGCCCCCCGCCACCCTCTCCTCGTGTGTACCGGCAGCTCCCTCCCCTCTGGGAAAGCCTGTGTTCTTTCTTGAATATGTAGGGCTCTCTCTCTCTCTCTCTCTCTCTCTCTCTCTCTCTCTCTCTCTCTTCATGTTTCTTTATGCAAAACTATTTGTTTTGGTTTTTTACCAAACCTGGCGAAGCTCAGGGGTTACTTCCAGGTTTTGTGCTCAGCAATTACTTCTGGTGGGCTCAGGGGATCCTATGGGAAGTTGGGGATCGAATCTGGGTTGACCACATGCAAGGCAAATGCCCTACCTGCTGTCTTATGGTTCTACTAGTAGGCTGAACTCAAATGATCGCTCTGGCCCTATCTACATAAAACTATTTTACTTCTCTATTTGTCACCTTCTGATACACTTTTTTTTTTCTGAGAGAGAAGATGGCAAGCCTGGGTAGAGGACTGGACTGAGCACTTCCTGGCTCCATCCTGGGCTCATAGCTCCCTTAGAAATCTGTGGTGTGTCAATGGAGTACTATGTAGCTGTTAGAAAAGATGAAGTCATGAAATTTACATACAAGTGGTACAATATGGAAAGTATCATGCTAAGCGAAATGAGTCAGAAAGAGAGGGATAGACATAGAAAGATTGCATTCATCTGGGGGATATAAAGTAACAAAGTATGAGATTAATACTCAAGAATAGCTGAAATCAGCACCAGGATGATTACTCCATAACTTAGAGGCCAGCCGGGTATCCTAGAGGAAAGGGCAGTTCAGATAGAGAAGGGAGCACCAAATAAAGGGTGTTTGGAGGATCCTCCCAGGAGGGGAGATGCATGTCGAAAGTAGACTATGGACTGAACATGTTTGCCACTCAATGCCTCTTTTGCAGACCACAACACCCAAACGGAGAGAGAGAACACAGGGGATTGCCCTGCCACAGAGGCAGGGGGGAATGGGGGGATGGGGGTGGGAGGGATATTATCCATGGTGGTGAAAAACGAGCACTGGTGGAGGGATGGGTATCTGATCATTGTATAATTGAAACCCAAGCACAAAAAATTGTAAATCTACAACTGTAAAAATAAATAAATAAATTAAAAAAAAAAAGAAATCTGTGGTGTGGAACAATTCCTGTACCGTGTGGATCAAGTGGACTCCAGGCACAGTCTGGTCATTGCCTGGTGTGGCTGGGGGATGTTAGTGTCCACACTGTGGAGGAACTCAGAGATGCTGGTGGCTGACTTTATAGGCCCTAACCTTCTCAGGCATTTCCCTGGGGAGTGCAGGTAGGCTGGATGATGGTGGACTTGTGTCCACAAAACAACAATCTTATCTGTGTAGTAATGAAAAAGGTTTTTTGTTTGTTTGTTTGTTTAGTCAGTCAGGCTCTGTGCTCAAAGATCATTCCTGGCAGTACTCAGAGGACCATATGTGGCTTCAGGGATCGAACCGGGGTCAGCCTTGTGCAAGGCAAATGCCCTACCCACTGCACTATTATAGCCCCAAAAGGGTCTTTCTGGAGAGAGACAACAGGGAAGAAAGGGTGGGTTGCAACCTCATGGGTACCCAAATGAACAAGAAAATCACTGAGGCATACTTCATCTTATTTACAAACCTAACCAAAGCAAAGACAGAACTAAGAACTTTATCCTCATCTTTTTGTTTGGGCAATATGCCTGGCTCGCTCTGTACTCAGGAAATACTTCTGGGATGCTGGGGATCGAACCTGGGTTGGCTGCATGCAAGGCAAGCACCCTACCTATTGCCATATCACCTGAATCCCAGAATTTGTCCTTATCTTCCAGGTTCTTTGTAAGGTGAGAGTAAGTCAGAACAAGTATTCTTGTCTAGGAGTTTGCCATGGCTAAAAATGTTTTTAATTGAATTACTGTGAATTACAGAGCTACCAACTTACTTACAATTGAGTTTTAGGCTTGGAATGGCCAGCACCAATGCTTGCACTGGCGCCCCCTTCCTCCCATCCATGTCTCCGGTTCCCCTCCTGCCCCCAGCCTGCCTTTATCATAGTCACTTTTTCATTTTTTCTTTTAGATACTCTGGTTTGTTTTCCTGTTACTGAAAAGGTACCATGCACATCACTTTACCTCCTTCCAGCACTCAGTTCTCATTCAAATTGACGACCTCTCCCTGTCATTGTCATAGTAGTCTGTTCCTTGTCCTGACACCCCTCTCCTCGCTGTGACAAGTTTCCGACTATATACCAGTTCTCCTGCCCTTTGTTTCTATTGTCTCTTGGCATTATTCTGCTACTGTGTTTCTTTATATCTGGCAAATCAGAGTGATTTGCAAATAGACAAGTCTGTGTCTACTCTTCTCCCTCTGACTCATTTCATTCCACACGAGACTCTCCAGATCCATCTAGGTATTAGCAAATGTCATGACTTTATTTTTCTAATTGCTAATATAGTATTCCATTGTATAGATGTACCAGGGTTTCTTGTTTTTGTTTGTTTCTTTATTTTGCTTTGTTTTGGGGCCACACCTGGAGATGCTCAGGGGATACTCCTGGCTCCGTGCTGAGGAATTGCTCCTGATGGTGCTGGGTGGACCATATGGGATGCGGGGGATTAAATCCATCTTGACCAAGTGCCCTACCTGCTGTACTGACTCTCCAGCCCATACCACAGCTTCTGTATCCAGTCATTTCTTCTAGGGTACTTGGGTTGTTTCCAGATTTTGACTATTTTGAATCATGCTGCAATGAATAAAGGAGTGCAGATGCCTTTTATTTGCATTGTGTTTTTGGTTCACTAGGGTATATTCCCATGTGTGAAATTGCTGGGTCATATGGAAGTTCGATTGCTTGCTTTTTGAGAAAATTCCTTATTTTTTTCCAAAAAGTCTGAACCAGCAACATTCTCATCAGCAGTGAATAAGGGCCCTTTTCCCCACTGCATCTTCACCAACACTGGTTGTTGTTGTTCTTTTTGATGAGTGCCAATCTCAGTGGTATAAGGTGATATCTTAGTGTTGTTTTGATTTGTGCCTTTTGACCATTTGTATTTCTTCTCTGGGGAAGTTTTTGTTTATTTCTTCTCCCCACTTTTTGATAGAATAGGCTTTTTTTTTCCTTTTAAGGTTCTTCTTTTTTTTTTTAATGTAGTAGTAATGATATTTATTTAGCCATTGATTAAGCTGATTGAATTGGGCATGAACTCCTGTAGCACTGTAGCACTGTTCTCCCATTGTTCATCCATTTGCTCGATCGACACCAGTAACGTCTCCATTTGTGAGACTTGTTGTTATTGTTTCTGGCATATCAAATACACCACGGAGAGCTTGCCAGGCTCTGCCGTACGGGAGGGATACTCTCGGTAGCTTGCTGGGCTCTCTGAGAGAGAGAGAGAGAGATATTAAATGAATTCGAAATAATAAATAAAAACTGTGCTCCAACAACCGCTGAGAGTTCCAAGGGCCGGAAGCAATCCCTAGCACTGCTGGGAGAGACTCAAGCATGGAGGGAGGAGCAGCTTGGAGACATCAGGTGAGGCACCAAACAACCCAAAAATTGTACCCTCAAATGTTCCTGAACAGTAAGGGAACAGCAGCTGTCGGGAGCCCATTTTCCCCCGACGGAGTGGAGGGTTACCAGGGGTGGGGATAAGGCAGCCATGGTACATGGAGTGTTCACTTAGAACCGGAGACAGGGCCAGAGCAACAGCACAGCAGCTAAGGCGCTTACCTTGCACGCAGCTGACCCAGGTTCGATCCCCGGCCTCCCATACAGTCTCCCAAGCACCACCAGAAGTGATCTGTGAGTGCAGAGCCAGACTCTACATTAATTTTTTTTAATGAAACACCGTGAGATACAGTTGCAAAGCTTTCATGTTTGAGATTCAGCTGTACAATGATTGAACACCCGTCCCTCCACCAGTGCACACTTTCCACGACCAGATTCCCCCACCCCATCTCAGTCCTCACCCTGCCTCCATGGCAGACAATTTCCCCCAATACTCTCTCTCTCTACTTTTGGGCATTATATTTTGCTTTAATTTTCCCATCACCATGCAAGCCTGCCTGTCAGGGGCAGATGCTAGATCATTTATTGTCCCTTGCTCATTTTGAATATCATGCATGGGTGCCGCAGCCTTGCACTTCTGGAATCCTAGATTGTAGATGGTTGGGTTCCAGAGACATTTCTGTAGGGCACTAATCCATTTTGGGATTTAATTGTGCATCTCTGAACCAGGGCTAAGATGATTCCCAGAGGTACATTGTGGGCTTGACAGCCAGGCTGAGGAGCAGGCAGGGAGCCGGGGAGGGACAGCCCAGCGCCTCTGCCACCATGTGGCATGAAGATTTAGTTCTGGACTCCACCTGGGCCTTGCTTGTGGAAGCTCTTGGTTGCTGGGATTCCATCTGGAGTAGGCGGGGAGACTGCACCTGCTCCATCTGGGGTGCCCTGGTGAAATTGACTTGGTATGGGACCCAGAGAGATCTCTGACTCTGTGGTGTTTTCCGGGACTCGCTGCTGTGTCTCTTACTTTTGATCTCTTTCGAGATTTATTTATGAGTCTCTGAAGCAAGGCCAATAACAGAGTTTACAGGGTGGCGCTGGAGTTGATTTGTGGGGATGACTGCCAGTAATTCCATGTGTATTGGGAAGTGGGGGGAGATAGCCACCCCAACTCCATGAAACCCTGGAGATTTCAGTCACAAAACCTGCATACCTGAATTTTCAGCAGATTATATCTTGGTGAGGTCTGTCCTGAGACGGTGGAGTCAGGCCAGGGGTATGGTGGAAATTCTGGATTGTGGAAGCAAGCGGCTGCTGGGCAGGCACAGGCCAACCTGCCCCCCTCTGATTTACCCCAGTCTGTTCAGCCATGTATGGGTCCAAGATTAACTGTGGCTTTTGATCTCTTTTGAGATGTATCTATGGGTCTCTGAAATAAGGCCAATAAATGAGCTTGTATAGCTGAGCCAGAGGTGGTTTGTGGGCATGGTTCCCACATACCTAACTTTTGGCCATTTAATTTCTTGGTAAACTTGGTCCCACGTTGTTGGGGTTCGGTCAAAGGCACAGTGGCAATTTTGGGGTGTCAGGAAGCCTGAAGGCACCATCAGGCTGCTGATGCACTCACCCTGCAGGTATAGGTTGACCTGTTGGCGGCACCATACCCCCGTTTCCTTGTAATGTTCTACCAGCGCTTTATATATCTTAGATGTTAACCTCCATCAGATGACTGATTGGCAAATAGTTTCTTCCACTCTGGGCTGTCTTTGTATTCTGGTCATTGTTTTCTTTGATGTGGAAAAGTTTCTTAATTTACTGTAGTCCCATTTGTTTATCTTTGTTCCTACTTGATTGGTCAGTGGTGTTTCATCCCTAAACATTCCTGTAACTTAAGTATTATGGGGAGTTCTGCTTGTGTTTCCTCAATGTACCTTATAGATTCAGGTCTGATATTGAGGTTTTTACTCCATTTTGATCTAAATTTTGTGCATGGGATTAGAAGGAGGTCTGAGTTCATTTATTTGCCTGTGGCCAATCAGTTTTCCTAGCACCACTTGTTAAAAAGGTTTCCTAGCTTCACTCATATTTTTGCCTCCTTTATTGAATATTAATTGACCATATACCTGTTCTGTTCCTAATTTCTTTGGCCCATTTTTTACTAGCACTGAGTAGAGCTCACTGAGTCATTGACAGGATGTGGAAAGGGAACTGAGATCTGTAAGGTCTGTTTATGCTTGCTTGTTGCTCTAAAGAACATTTGAATATGGCACTGCAGTTGACATTTGGTTTTCACTAACATCTTCTTGGGTCCCCACAGAGACCTCTGAGTAGGACTGACAGACAATGTCACTCCTTCCTTAGGGTTCTTCTCACACTGACTGATCCCTCTTCCTGGAGTGCTTGTCCCTTCAGTTCTTTGCTAGCATAACTCTCTACTTCCTTTTGTCACTCCCTAAGGGGATAGTGCTAATCCTTCCTGAGGACTGAATCGTGACACTTTCTCTTCTCGACTTGATTTCATTAAAGAGGTTTATTTCCAGATAGGGAGGTAGCTCAAAGGGCAGATCACATGCTTTACATGTGGTAACCCCAGATTCCATCCCTGGCACCTTAATGTCCCTCAAGTGACTAGCTGGGAATAGCCTTTCCCAACCCCAACACTGATGGTTTTGGGCTTCAAACAAACAATTAACAGTAACAGAATTTTAGTTCCAATCCTTAGTTGATTTCATGACAAACGAATGCCTGAACTACAATAGATCTAAGGACTCACTCAAGGTCACCTAGTTGGAACAATGGAGGAATCGGGGAATCATCTATCATCTTTCTTGTGGGGATTTTTGTTCTCAGGTGAACTCTCACATAAGTCCTATGCCAGTTTTGATAGTTAGAGGGATAACTTGTTCTGCTTTTCAGACACGCTTATAGCAATGCTAGTCTCACTATTGGCAGGCTTTTCAGTTTAATTTGTGCAGATACCTCAGCCTCTCCACATGCAGCTGTCCAGAAGATTCTTCCTAGACATTCAAAGGGAAAGACTCAGCTCTAAATGGGTGGCACACCCTGCCTTGCTGGAATTCTCATCCGAATTACAGCAAACATTAACATATGGACAAAGGCACATGGTATATGAAATGATTTACTGGGGTCAAAGATCAAGTCAATGGCAGACCTAAGTTAGCCCGCCACACACCACAGTCCGCTTGGGCCGAGACCCTGGAAACACAGCGAGGCAGGCCGGTGGCCAGCCTTCAGCCAGCCAATCTCCAGCAGCGTCTCTGTCCCCTCCTAGAAGAGGTTTGACTTGAACTCCTGGGAGATCTGCTGCCCTAGCATCAAGGCTTCTCAGCCTCGCAGTCTAATTCAGTCACTCTTGGACACAGAAACCTAGCAAAAGCTAAAACTTGTTTATTTGTCCATTTATTCTGGAGTTTATAATTCAGCCTAAAATACTGTATGTCTGTGCGTGTGTTGATCTCAGAAATGTTTTAGCGTGCCTGCTTCTCAGGCCGTGTTGGCAGGCAGCTGTTAAAGCCATCAGTGATGTTTGCTTCCAGTTACAAAAGAAAACATTCTCTATTTGGGCCTATGTTGTTGTTTTTTTTCCCCCCTTTTCTGATTTAAAAGGGGAAATATGTTTCCCAGTAGAGATGTGGGACTCCCCCACCCTCCACCTTCTAGGGCTAAGAATGGCAAAAAAACCTTTTCGGCACACCTGGTCATCATCTTTCTAATATCCATACTCTTTTTCTCTCCCCGTGGAAGTGTTCTTAGGGGATTTGGTCTGAAATTATTTGAGCAACTGAGCAGGTTTCACTCCTTTCCCCTGGGATGCCAGTTTATGGCTCAATATCTCCTTCAAACTCCAGTATGTGTTTCGCTCAGAAACAGTGAAGGTGGGTCCCATTTTCTGTTGCCTTGAGCAAATAACTGCTGATGGACCTGAGAAAGCCTGAGGCACCCTCGCCTCTGCCCAGTACCTTTGCGGGAACACGCGCCCTGGCTTTGCTACTTTGGGGGACCACCTGGGGAAAACTTCATTTCCCAAATATATATGAAACTGAGAGTCCCTCTGGCACCAAAGTAGGGAAAACCATATGGCCAATGTGGGGTTCCCTGATGCAACTATTTGTTTCAGAGAAAACATTTTAAACATGACAGGGACACTCTTGAAGTACTGGAGGGGTTATACCTTAGAGGACAGAGCAGCAAAGAAAGCAAAACGCCTTGCTAGAGGTTGGATGTGCCTTTAGAAGCCTGGGAACCAGAGTTCAGTGAGCAGCTGGAAGTACAAGCAACAAGAAGGGTCCACAAAGGAGATAGAGGCTGCACACGTGGCTCGGTAGTAGAGGGCTTGCCTTGCAAAGGTGACACCCTGACTTGGATTTCTGACATTCTATGATGCTGCTTCCAAGCATTTCAAGGAGTGAGCACTGAGGCCAGAGTAACCCTCAACAAACTGCATGTGGCTCTAAAACAAAACAAGTAAGACAGACAATGGGGAATGAAAGTGTTCAGGGGAAAATGTGTCCAAATGAAAGAAGTCTGCAGAGAAAACACATTTGAGGGTTGGGGAGATGGCTCAAAGAACTGGAGTACATGCTCTGCATGCAGGAGTCCTTCAGTTAGATCCTCAGCAACACGTGGTCCCCAAGCAGGGCCGGAGTGACCCTGTGCAAATGCCAGGAAGTCCCTCAGCACCAGTAGGTATGACTAAAAACAAACAAGATTTGACAAGTAGTATCTCAGAGGATCCATGGTTGTTGTTTTTGTTTTCAGGCCACACCCGGCAATGCTCAGGGGTTACTCTTGGCTCTGCACTCAGGGATCACTCCTGGCAGTTTCTGGGGATCGAAGTCGGGTTGACCACATGCAAGGCAAATGTCCTCCCTGCTGTACTATGGCTCTGGCCCTCAATGAACAGTTTTGATGGAGACATAGCTCAAAGTGCTGGAGCACAGGCTTTGCATGCAGGAAGCAGGTTTACTCTCTGGCACTGCATGGTCCCCCAAGCATCGCCAGGAGTGATCCCTTGAGTAGTGCACTGTTAGGGTCCCTTCTCTCCTGCCTGATCTCCGTAACAGTTTTGACTCCAAATAAGCTCTGGACTACTACTGAAAGACCTCAGCAACTCCAGAATTTCTGAGGAAAGGACACTACCAAAGTGAAACTGACAATCGCCCAACCTTACTGTGCTCATTGTCTGAAACACAACCCTAGAAACCAGGCTTTTCTATGCTATCTTTTAAGAAATGTCAAACTCCTCTTCTTCATTCCTGATACAGAAGAAAGCAATGGACATTCATAGACTGACCTAACATGAACTCTGTCCATTTCTTTAGATCTTCTGTGATTTCTTTCATCAGTGTTGTGTTATTCTACATTACAGATCCTGAACACATTTTGTTAGATTTATACCTAAGTAGTTATTTATTCTGGGATGCTATTGTAAATGATACTTTAAAAAAATTTCAAATCCCAATTGTTCATTGCTGGTCTTTAGGAAAGCCTAAGAAACAAGACTTTGATCTTCTTAACACCGTTTTGAGCTTGTATCCAAAGATGTGCTCGGAGAGAGAAGCTGGGGCACAATGGGTCAGTAATCACGGCTGCCGTCTCCCCGATTCCCTCTCTCCTTCCTCACTCTGTAAATATTTGTTTATTTCATTTGACCCAGTTGATGTTATGCTAAAGAACAGCTGGGGCAGAGGAGGGGGGCTATTGAGAAATAGGAGAAAATGTCTAAGTCTCAAGGTTAAGATCTCTGGAGGAGAGATGTTTGAACTCTTAGCGACAGAATGGCGAGTGTGGGAAAGTGGGTGGTAACAGCCTCTGGAGAAAGAACTGCTTCGCCAAATGATGTGCGCAAAAATGAAGGCACATTATGCCTGGGGTTACATCGAGCAATCTACCAAAATAGAATGTGAATTGAGATCAAACTTCCATTTTTTGGCCCAGAATAATTAGAGCATAATTAAGTCATTGCTGTGTTAATGTTTCCGCTAATGTTGCTTTCCGAGAGCAATAATCACGAATGCGAACTGTCCCTGTGCCACTTGGGCTTTGTGTCTGACATGAGGCTTGTTGGTTGTGAGAAAGTAGGGCTGGCAGTGGATTGAGACAAAAATTAGAAGATCCAGTGTACCCCACCTTTAAAAAAAACTCTCCCCACAAAATACCAAGTACTCTTCAGAGTGGCTCTCAAGAAATGAATATTGAACCAATATGGAAGCAGCTTAGCCAAGATGACTTCAGGGCGCTGGGGTCCTAGGTGGGGGGCAAGGCGGAGATGAGTTTAAGCAACTGTGATCAACTAGGATAGCAGCTAACTCAAGACTCATATGGCCCGTGAGATTGTTTTCTCTTTTTCCTTTTTGGTTTTGGGTCACACGCAAGCAGTGCTCAGAGATCACTCCTGGCAGTGCTTAGGAGACCATATGTGGTACCAGAGATAAAATCCAGGTATGCTGCATCCAAGGCAAGGGCTTTAACCTCTGTCCTCTCTCTCTCTCTCTCTCTCTGGCCCTCTACAGGGATTCCCCCGCCCCACCCCCAGGCCAACAGGAAAGCAATATACTGTAGAGTGAGGCTATAGCTGATTCTGCTCCAGGAGCAGGTCGCTGGAGCCATGACTCTGCTTGGGGCACAGGGAACCGTCCAAAGTCTGACTGTGTCTGCTGAACTGCCAGAGAAAGAAATGTGGACTGAGGAGATAGGCTGGGGTGCCGAGGGCCTGACGTGACAGATCAGCTTTAGGGTTCTTCTGGTTGGGGTTACCTGGGATTCCCTGAGATGCCATTTGCTGGTGGGACCCCTGTTCATGGGGGGCCATTGTCAGGCAGAAATCCTTGGGACCCAGAACTGAAAATCCCATAGACGGGGATAAGGGTCAACAAAAAGGCAACAAGTGCAGCTTGTGAACCTTTTCTCAGTGGGTTGAGCTGAACCACATTAAGGGAGAAGATACCTTTCCCAGAAAAGGCCCAGGTTTTATTTTGGGGGCCCAGAGAAAGAATTTACTCCTCAAAGGTCTCACCCAAAAGATTTCTAAGAGTACTGGCATACAGCGCTTTAGTGCCTCCACTACAGAAAGAGGTTTCTCAGGTGTTTTTCCTATACCCAAGAATACCAAACTTTTCTCTCTTGGGGAAGGGTCTAAATTTGTTAATATTACTTGAGAGGGACAGGCATGTGGCTTAGTGGGAAAGCATATGCTTTGCGTGCATGAGACCTGAGTTCGATCCCTGGCAGCACAAAACAAACAAAACCAGAAAACCTTTAGAGAGGGACAAATTGTTAATGCCCCATTAACAGTTGAATATGGAGGGAACTTGATTATGTGAAGCCGAGTGTGCACTTTGCAATCAGTAGCTCAGGGTTCAGGTTTCAGTTTTGCTGGCCTTTGTGGCCTTAGACAAATCACTTGACCTCTTTGAGTCCCCGAGAAATAAGGACAATGATCATAATTATAATGTCCATCCTGCTGACATCATGAGCCATGTTGTAAGCGAAGATGTGCTATACTGAAATTGTGATTATTGTTTGGGCAAAATTGATTTCAGTTCTCCTTGAAACTTCTCCCAGGAAAAGAATCCATTTAGAGGGACTGACATGGATCTACTTCTCAGATATGACAGGCAGGTCACAAAGCTGAAGGGGGCAAGAAAAGGGTAATAAAGCAAATATTTACCATCTGCTATGTATAATTCTTGATGCAGAGAAGAGGGGGGGTGTAGGGAAGAGGTAGTGGATATATCTTCTGTGCATTGATGGACTACCTGAAGAAGATAAACACACAGTAAAATGTCTGATGAACGGCGGAGAGTGTAGTAAATGCTGGGTAACTGTTTAATCCAAAGCACTAAGGGTTTTCATGAGAAGCCCTTCAAGGGGCCAAAAGATGAGTTTGCTTTGATAGATGGATGGAATTCAGATGAGAGAGGATTTTTCCAGAAAGAGAACAGGTGGAAGCAGGGGCTCAAAGGTCAGGATAAGCAAGACATTTATGTCACCTCTCACACTAACTGTGCCCTCTGCATCATGTTAACACTTTACCACAGTTGTCTGGTTTAAATAGTCGAGTTGAACAACATTTAGTAATAGAGTTAGGCTTTGTCGTCCCTATTTTAAAGATGAGAAAACAGACTTAGCAAGCATTTTAAGAATAAACTAAGTTTATTAAAAGGTCACCTAATAAATTAATAGTAGAGCTGGGGTTCAAATCTGCACTAAGAACCCAGTCGGCTGAGGGCAAACTTAATGTGAGGAGGGCTGGGTTCAATCCCTGGTCCCCCCTGGTCCCCTGAGCTCCATCAAGTTGCAAATCCTGAGCCTAGAGCCTAAAATAGCCTCCAAGCACTTCCTTGAGTGGTCCTCCCTACAAAATATAAAAATAAAGTCTCCAATCCAGATGATCTGACCACTTATCCAAAGGTTCTTCCATAGCATTAGCTGCTTTTTGAGGATTGGCAAATGCTGGGCAGTTTGCATGGGATGGAGGGTTTTATGCTGGGGCAAACAGGATGGAGTGTGGGTAGGAGATCTCAGAATACTGGAGTTCAGGATAAGAGGTTTGTACTGACTATAGAGCCTGTGTGACTTGTGGTCTGTCTTTGAGAATCAGAGCGACATAATCAAAATTTGTCCAGGATTTCCAAGTCCAAACCTCCTTGGTTGCAGAGCTAGGCCAGCTGGAAGTTAGCAGTTCAGGAGGAAAGAAGATTTTTTCTTTGGCATTTATTCTGGAGGATTCCTCGTCTTAAACTTATTTTCCTGGTTCAGTTATTCCTCGATACTTCTAATACTCCTGCAATTTCTACCCTAGAGGTAGCATTATATACTTTAAAATTAAAATATATATGTATATATTTTTTTGTGGTGCTCAGGACTTAATCCTGGCTCTGTGTTCAGGGATCATTCCTGCATTCATGGCCGGGCTTGAGGGACCATAGGGGGTGCTGTGGATCAAATCTGGGTTGGCTGCGTGCAAGGTAAAAGCGTTATCCGCTGTACTAGCACTTGGGCTTCAGCATCGTATTTTAGTAATGAGCAAAGCGAGCAAAATTGAGACTGGTCCTGAATTCAATAGTGAGCCCCAGTGATGAAAGTTTTCACTCACAGACTATGGCAACCCCCAGAGCACCTCTGGGCCAGGCTACCCACCAGGGAGAGACCTGCTTCAATGGTGTTTTCCTAAGCTGGAGGTTTTGATCTAGGTCAGTGGTGACAGATTAATTGCTGAAGGGCTAACAGACAATGCCCTCTCTTTATACATGGGGTGTGAGACTTTCTCAACTGATTAAGTAGTGACTTTGGGAGTTTTCAGTGTGCAGCATCAGTCACAAAATTGTGCTGACCTCCAATCCCTCTTTTTCACTGGATTTTACAATGGACATTGATCTTAGGAACTTTACGTAATACAAATACTATTGCTCCAGTCCACTGGATCGAATTGTAATTTGGTTTAAATTTTGTTTGTTTTAATAAATCACCATACACTTTTTCCCTGTAGCTACACCAATTTACATTTCTATCAGAAGCAGTAAACCAGGGCTCTGATTTCTCTACATCCACATCAATGATTGTTTTATTTGGGGATCACTTTCAGCAGTGCTCAGGGAACACTCTCTGCATTTTTCTCAGTGGTACTTGGGGAAGTATCCGGATGCACTCACCATTTTTTTTTTAATAAAAAAAATTTTTTTGTTTCTTTTTCTTTGGGCCACATCTGCTGGTACTCAGGTTTTACTCTTCGCTCTCAGGGATCACTTCTGGTGTGCTCACGGAGCCACGTGGGGTTCCAGGGATTGAACCTAGGTTGGCTGCATGCAAGGCAAGTGCTCTACCCACTGCACTATCTCTCCAGTCCCAGCACTCAGTCCTTTGAAGGGTCATCCAGCCCCCCAAGATTATTTTTTTATAATAGCTATCCCAATGGACATGAGGTGGTTTTATACTTTGAAAAATTAAAAATTCGGGGCCAAAAATGGCTCAAGTGGTAGAACACATGCTTAGCACATATGATTTAACCCCAAGCAGCACACAGACCCCAAGCATCTCTGTGTATGGCCCATGTACTAAACTGTATGCTGTGCCATGATGAAACTGGAGTTGGAAGGGGGCAAAGCAAGCAAGTTCCTTATTCACTCTACTCTCTTTCTGTCATCTATCAAAATACCCTCAACATTATTTTAATTGAATGAGAATGATATAAGTACCCTCTTCATAAAAAAATGAAGAGTGAATTAAATTTTTATAATTTAATCATATAAGTTGATATAATTTAATATTAAATTATATAATTTGATACCTGGGACTGTACTGCATGTGGTCCCCCAAAGCCCACCAGTTGTGATCTCTGAGTGCAGAGCCAGGAGTAAGCCCTGAGTAGTAAACTCAGGGCTTTGTGTGGTCCCCAAACCAAGAATATCTCTTATTTATGTGTCTCTGTGACTCTTCCAGTTTTATGGTTTAAAATTATGTTAATGTATTTGGAAAATTGCATATTGATGGATATTTAGGTTACTTATAGGCTTTTCCTATTATAACATGCTACATGCGTACATTTTTTAATTTAGGTTTTTGAACCGCACCTGGCAGTCTTGGGGGGGCCATATGTGATGCCAGGGATTGAACCTGGATTGGCAGCTTGCAAGACAAGTGCTCTACCTGCTATGCTCTCTTGCCAGCTCTGAGTGCAATTTTTTTGCTTTTTTTGTGGGGGGGGATGCTATGCCAAGTTGTTTTAAGGGCTTACTCCTTGCTCTGCACTCAGGGATCATTCCTGGTGGGCTTGGGGGAACATGTGAGGTGCCAGGATTCTAACCCAGGTTAAAACTGTAAAATGCAAGTGCTTCATCCTCCAAACAATTTTTTAAAAGTTCCAGTACAATTTAAAAGAGATTGATTCTAATAAAGTGCATTCCATTTATAAGAAGAAAAATATTTATTTTAATTTGAACTGGAATAAAGGCAGTAATCTTAGTTCCCCCCATTTCCTAGATAGAGCCCAATGGGGCCCAGAGACACACATTTACCCTAACAGTTTTGACGTGTTAAGAACAGCGTGATAACACTTGGCCTCCGCTATTTTATTTTCATAGAATTCAGAGTGCTCCAGAATCCACATAAAAACCAAAAGGACCAACAGGTAGAGAGAAGTGACTCCCACCCCTAAAACCTCAAGTCAGAAGAGAAATTGTTCAGCCCATAAAACCCAGGTGATATGGTAGCAATGACAACTCCCAGTGGCACATCAGAATTCTTAGCTAGAATGGATATAATTTGATCCCTGGGATATGCAACCACTTTAGTGCCTGTAACCACCTGATCCTCAGCTCCTCACCTTATGCTCAGGGTGCTGGTTGGAATGAATGAGAAAATCAGAGAATTCCCAGCACCTCCAACTCAAAGCCAACTTATCTTCAACTAAAGGTGCAACTGAGTGTAAAATAAGTAAAATTCTTGCCTTTTGCTAAAATGAGTTAGTTAAACACAAAAGCTTTCCAGTTAAAGAAAGAGGAAAAAAAAGGAAAAAGAAAAAATTACCTCCCTCAACCTTCCCCCCTTCCCCCACGGGCCGCCAACAGCCTCTAATCTCATCTGTGAGAAAGAACTGTACTTTACTGTCCACAAAACAAGTCTATTTTCAAAGTGAGAGGTGAATTGCTGGGTGAGGATTGCCATCAGTAACTGGGGGCTCGTGAATTCCTGCTTGTTTATAGAAAGCAGTAGCTAAGGATAGACACTTTGAAACCACCTGTGAAAGAATTAAAGACCCAGGGGGGCAAAACCCCCATCACAAACAGAATCTCACTGATCAAGTGTGAAAGAAAAGGAAGAAAGAAAAAGCCAAGTAGATCTTTGCAGGCAACCACTAGATGGACATAGAATTCAAAAACATTCTTTAGTGAGATCAAGGATGGCAGGCTTTGAAGCCTGGAGGGCTGGCGAGTCTCAGAAACGGCCTAGCCGTGGCAATCCCCACACTCAAGCGCCCACAGTCTTGCACTTGCTGGAGTAAAGCATTTAAATTGGAACAATGTCAAATTTCACAGCTATCTTATGTCCAGTGACCTTACGGGACCCCAAGGGAAAGACAGATAAAAAAAATGATTGTGCTCAACAAGTGCCTGAAAGCACACAAGTCACATAGACAACCTCGGGGAAACAACTTTGCAAAATGAAAACGCCCACCAACTCGTTGCATGCAGGGTGGTTAGCGAAGGCACTCATTTATTGATTCATCAATTTATTCTTTTCACCGAGGACCCACAGTGTGTCTTATTCTTTACAGACACAAAGATAAATTCTCTTAGCCCAATTAATTTATAAGGATGGTGTTGCTGTGTGTGGTGGGGGGCGGGGAGCTCAAGGGGGTTGCAACTATTCCAAATTAGTCAGAAACAGGTTTTATTGTTGCTTTAATAAAAATGGGAAGTACTGGTGTATGACCAAAAAAACATATATATTAGGTGAGAAAACAATTTCAAAGAACAGACAGGACCTACAACTTCTGCATATTTTAGATGAGAATTCCAATGACATTTCATATCTAACTACACCTCAGTGAATCATTTTTAGCTTAAAGGTTTTGTACCTTTCTGAAAGACTATAGATGTGGCTGAAATTCTACCACTACACCCAGTTATTTCCTCCTCCTAAAAGTAACCACTACCATGGTCTGGAGGAGCATAATTCTGTTAATTTTGGGGTGCTTTCATATAAATATATATAGTCCCTAAAGAATTATGATATTGTTTCATGCTAAAATTTTTTTCATAAATGGTATCATGCTATAAACATTCCCCTGAATTTATTAAATGTGCTTATATCATCACTCACCATTACTTTAAAAAACACATCTCAAAATATATATTTTAGTCTTTTGGGGGACTTAGCATATTTTTGGGGGCCACACCCAGCAATGCTCAGGGATTACTCCTGACTCTGTGCTCAGGGATCACGTCTGATGGTGTTAGGGGATCATAAGTAATACCAGGGATCAAACCTGGGCCAGCCTCATGCAAGGCAAGAGCCTTACCTACTATACTATCTCTCCAGCCATGAGGGGACTTAATATTGTAGAGAAGAAACCAAGGAAGAAGAAAAAGTTCATTCACAGTAGAAGAGTACATATTCTGTTTATTTTGCATTGAGATATTAAAGTCAGGAGAACTTCGGAGAGGGAGGCCTATACTCAGTTTTTCAAAGAGACAAGAAAATACTACCTGACAAAGAATATTATAAGATATTTCAGAGATATACCTTAAAATAATTTCCTGGGGCTGGAGTGATATAGCACAGCGGGTAGGGCATTTGCCTTGCATGCAGCCAACCCGGGTTCGATTCCCAGCATCCCATATGGTCCCCTAAGTACCGCAAGGAGTAATTTCTGAGTGCAGAGCCAGGAGTAACCCCTGAGCATCGCAGGGTATGACTCAAAAAGAAAAATAAATAAAAAATAAAATAAAATAATTTCCCAAACAAGCAGTTGTGGGTTTGCTATATTATCTTTATATCTTTAACATCTAGAATTAAAAAAAAAATTGAAACCAACAACAATGCATTTCGGCTATATGGTTGCACTGTATGAGATACATTTAGAAAGGGATGCTACACTTACCAAGTTAATTTACTAAAACAAAACAGCTCCAGAGAGCTTAATCACTATCTTTTAAGTCCAACAGGTGGACACAGAAACTAATTACAAATGAAAATCTCTGATCGATGTAGTTGTTGGTGTGCACTGAGTAAAACACATTCGAGATGATTTGCAGCAAAAGATAACAAAACAGGGGCCATATGTGAGTACTCCTAAAGCTCGCAGTTTTAATTTTACCTTGTCAGACTCTCTGTGTGCAAACTTGAGAGCAAGACTTTGATATGTTCAGCCGTCCTTAAGGAGGGGCCACAGAATTCTTGAAGCATGATTTGAAAAAGATGGATAAGATATTCCACCCAAAATTCAACATCACCTTTAATCTTGCCCTCTCCTCCTCTAATCCCTAGGTAATGTTTTGTGCTTCTTTTGCAGGAAAGCAATTTTGTTAATCACTTTAGCACCAATTCTTGCATCCCTGGCTATACTCAGAACTGCCTCCATCCAAGTCTTTGATGTGGGAAAGAAACACACACACTCTTTCGCATGTAATCTGAAAACAATTCACCTCTCGCCAATGAATGCACAGCACTCCACTTTAATAGAGAGCAAGTTCTGTGGAGGTTTCTAATCCTTTCTGCCAAAGAAGAGAAGAGAGAGAATCACTCAGGTAGCCTAACCTCATTCAGGAGTTAAAATCACTTGGAATGTTTTGTGGTGTGTTGGGGGCTTTTTAAAAATATCACTTGCTGAAGATTACTGCTCTCAGGGGAAATCAAAACAACTCAAGATCAAAAAAATAAATAAAAAATTTAAAAAAATAAAAAAAGATTCCCCAGCCCCATCTCAAACAGGATATTCTTCTCAACTCAGATAACTCTTGATCTAAGTGTATTACAAGAAACCTGCTTTAATCCCTCAAAGCAATGGTGTTATAGATAAGTAGCGGTAACTGAGGTAGCTTAAATTCCTGAAATGTACAAAAGATTTGGTTGGAAACAAAACTAAAAAAGAAAAGAAGCTTCAATCTGCATTGCTATGACTTGAAGAGGTAAAATTAGGGCAGTAAAAATGCAAAGAATGACCCCTATAAAAGAAATAGCTGTAAGAGTTCAGAATTGTCTTAATGATCTCGTCGGTTGTTTTAGTGTGAGTTTCTGAATGTGCATGATTTCGAGGTGTGTTTATGTAAGCATTTAAAGAAAGTGAAATTGTTTCACTGGTTGAAGAATCTAATGAATTCATTTAGAAATTTATATATTTACTGTGATGGTACAACATTCTAGAAGTATTTCACAAATTATTTTTTCCTTTTTATAATTCTAGTTGAGTTTCAGTATTTTCTCCCTGTTTAGTCATTTTTTCCCCAACATATCATATTTTTTTATTTCAATATATCATAGCTTATGCACTAGGATGGACTTTATTATTTTTCCTCTGTCAGTAATTATTATGCTTTCACAATCTGGGTATTAAATTTTATTAATTTACCTTCTGATATCTCAGTTAACATTTTGCAATACTTCCCATCTCCTTTTCCACTGTATCTCTATATTTCAAAATAATTGCACTTTTTTTTTCCAGTATGGCTTCTTCATTTACCCAAAATATGTTCTAAAATGCCCTTTGACTTTTTTAGAGTTCTGTCTTTTTTTTTCTGAGATAAAACTCCTTTTTTGAATCTGGAGAGATAGTACAGTGCATGAAGTGCTTGTCTTGCATGCAGTAGACCCAGGTGTGATCCCTGGCAACCCGTATGTTTTCTAAGCCCTGCCAGGTGTGATCCTGAGTGCAGAGCTAGGAGTAAGTCCCGACCACTTCCAGGTATGGCCCCCAAACAAAAAGAAAACAACTCATTACTTAAGGGCCTCCTGCTTTCCATTCTCAAGGCCCCACATTTGATCCTTGTTGCCCAAATACTGGCAGGCGCGGTTCTGGTGGCCCCCAGCACTGACTGAATTATGGAACCTGAACACTGACCAGTCTATGTCACATTGCAGGGTGAGTATCACAGGGAATGGCTCTTGGGTCCCCGAGCACTTGTTGGGCGGCCAAAACAGACCAAAACCCCAAAACCACCCAAACAAACCAAATCTTATTATTTGATAGGTAACACACACCAATAGTTTATAGTTAAAAATTCAAAATAAGTATATAAGTAAAGGAAAATCCTTTCCCCTCATTCACCCAATTCCCTTCCTTGGAGCAAACACAGTACTAGGTTTTTGTGTAACTTTCCCAAGATGTTTGGCAATGAAAGTTAAAGCAGGGCTGAAGAGATTGCTCAGCAGGTTGGATGCATACCTTGTATACAGGAGACCTGCATTCAGTCCCTGGCACCATGTGGTTCTAGAGTACCACCAGGGGCTGAGCATTGCAGGGTGTGTGTCCCAAAAAGAAACAAAAAGTCAAAGCAAAACAAAACAAAAACAAACCACAGTGCCTGCAAGGCAACATAACTGTAGCATTGTCCTCCCATTGTTCATCCATTTGCTCGAGGGGGCCCAGTAACATCTACATTTTGAGACTTGTTGTTACTGTGTTTGGCATATTGAATACATCTCGGGTAGCTTGCCAGGCTTTGCCTTGCGGGCGAGATACTCTCGGTAGCTTGTCGGGCTCTCTCCGAGAGGGGCAGAGGAACTGAACCAGGCTTGGCTGGGCTGGCTGAGTGCAAGGCAAACGCCCTCCATGGCAACATATTGTGCACATAGTTCTGAATTTTGCTCTGATCAACACATATGACGTTCCTTGTTCTTTGTCACAGCTGCATATTATTCTATTCTATAGATATTCCACTATTTATTGAAATACTTTGAAATACAATTGTCCAAACACTTCAATTCTCTTTTTTTCAGGGCTTCCTCCTGGCTCTGAACCTAGGGATGACTCCTGGAGCTCGGGGGGCCATATGGGGTACTTGGGATACAACTCAGGTTGGCTTTGTGCAAGGCAAGTGCCATACTTGCTGTACTATCTCTCTGACCCAAACATTTATATTCTGTCAGTGTTTTTTTCCCTCCTCAGATTATTTCTGTGACTAGCTTGGCTACTTTTTGGGGGGTAGAGGAAGATCCACATGTAGTGGTGCGCAGGGGTTACTCCTGGCTCTGCACTCATGAATCATTTCGAGCCAGCTCTGGGGACCATATAGAATACCTTGGACTGAATCTGGGTCAGCTACATACAAGGCAAGCTCTCTACCCACTGTAACTATCTCTTTAGCCTCTAATTGGGTTTTATTGAATAAGTGATTTTAACTAGAACAGAAGATTCTTCAGGGACTAGAGAGAGAGTACAGTAGGTAGGGCTCTTGCCTTGCACACAGCCAACCCTGGTTCACTCTCCAGCACTGCAGAAGGTCCTCCAGCACCACCAGGAGTGACCTTGAGCACAGAGCTAGGATGTATAACTTTTGAAAGCCTCTGGGTATAAGTGTGGCCCCAACACCTCCCCACCAAAAATGTTCTTTAACAAGATAAAATATTTTCTAAACTTTCTCTCTTTTTGGTGGTAGACTACACCTGGCAGTGCTCAGCGTTCTCTCTTCTCTACATGCTCAGTGTTGGGGGCCCTATGTGGCGCTGGGGATTTGAACCAGGGTCCACAGCATGCAAGGCAAGTGCTTTACCTCCTACAGTATTGCTTTGACCCTATTTCCTAAAAAAATTTAAAACTTTAAAATACTACCCAGGGGACATGGAATTAGAGTTTTAAAACATCAGGTTTTGGAAGCTATATGCTACTAAGACTTGCGGTGATTTATTTCCTTTTTCTATTGGCTTTTGGGCCATACTTGGTTATACTCAGGGTTTACTTCAAACTCTGCTCATGGGTTACTCCTGGAAGTGCACAGGGAAGTGCATATGTTGCCTTGAGGCTGGAATCTGGGTCTGCCAAATGCAAGGTTAAGCACCTAAACCCCATACCATCTCTCTAGTCCTTTCAGTATCACCATGGATCCCACCTAGATTATGTCATGTCCTAATTGCTTAAGCATTAAAAATTCTATCATTGGGCTGAGGAGTAGATATACATATGAAGCCTTGAGTCAGATTCCTGACTCTATATGCCTGCCTTGCTCCCCTTCACCATGTGTGGCCCCTATTTTTTTTTTTTTAATATTTGAGGCTAGAAAGAAAGTACAGCTGATAGAGCACTTGTCTTGCATGTGGCCAACCCAGTTCTGGTCCCTGACGCCACAAAATGGTCCCCTGAGCATCACCAGGAGTGATCCCTGAGCACAGAGCCAGGGGTAATCCTATAGAATAACCAGGTGTGGCATGGTCCTAAAACAACTGGTCCCTCCTCAATTTCTTTTTCTGCTGCTCACTAATTTCCCTATGTGAGTTAATATAGGAAAATGAATTGAGAAATTGCAACAGCTGGTATTAACTTTAATTCTCTTACCTAGAAAGTAGTATTAAATATAACCTTACTGCCCTTTACTAAAATGATTCAACAGGTTGTCTTATAACACAATTAAAGACTCAAATCAGAGGAATTGGAACTTATAGTCAAGCTCAAAGCTTTAGGCAAGTTGTGGGGCCTGACCACTGGCTTTTCAGCTGTTGTTTGAGAAACTATATATTAGATCTCCTGGGCTGTGCCACACATCTGTCAAGACTGACCATACATAAGAAACATGTAAGCATTCGGGAAAAAGTGTCTCTGTATTCGTTAGTTTCAGAGCACCGAAGGCCTGTGCCCTTGCCAAGGAAGGGCTTGAACTCTGTCTCAGCGGGCTGATATCTGTGCAGTGATTACTTTGTTGTACTTCCTAATCAGACTGACTTCAGTTTCAGCCTTTCAGGTCCACTTAACTCCTAACTTGGGAGCTGTAATCACAGATGTGCTCACTCTCTGCTCACTCCTTCACGGGGAAACTCTTCTGGCGAACAGCCTGTCATCTGTTGTGGAGGAGAGCTGGTGTTGCCTTGAAGCAGCAGAGTTGGTGGTCCAGTAGCCATTGTCCTGTTGGGAGCAGGTGGTCTCGCTAAGCTCCATGTGTTTGGAAACTTCTCTGACCAGCGCTTGTACTGCTAAAGGCAGAAGAGCTCAAGCTGCACTCCTGTCTCCAGGTCAATCTACTGAACCTGGGAAAATCCCCAGGGGTTAGCTTGGATTTCTTCCTGCTTTTCTCTCCATGGTGGATTTTACATGTAGGAGGTTTTTCTCATTCATCTCTCCAGTTGTGTTCGAAACAGCTGCTATAAGAAAAGGGGAAAAAGCACATACTATAAAATATATTTAAAAAGTAGTTTCTTAGAAGTAGTGACATGATTTCTGAAAGTATAACCATTAAATTTTGGTCTAAGGGTCACAAAAATTCTTAATAATGTTTGTGTATATATCTGCATGCATATATATGTTTAAAATGTATTTATACATATTAAATACATTGAAGTAAATCTCTATCTAAAATATATTTATATACTTAGAAAAACTAAGGTTAAAAAAAAAAGAACAGAATAATACCTAATCACATTCGAATTCACATTCAGACTTTTACTTTATATTTAACAACTGAACACAGCACGCCATCTGTTTAAAATAAGGTAGTTGAATGATACTACTGAAAAGCTGCTTTTAGTGCTTTTCATATTTTTAACAGAACACAAAACCTAGAACAAGATACATAGATTATTATTCTATAGTTTCATTCAATGTAATGTCCCAAATGAAAAAAATTAAGTGAAGTTAGGCTTTCTTAGCTAGTAATAACAACTATGGACTCAAATACAAGTTTTGTTTTTGATGTGGCTCTTTCTTCCAGAAGAATAGAGATACTTAAAGAAGAGTTTTCTAGGGGCTGGTGCAATAGCACAGGGGGTAGGACATTTGCCTTGTACAAAGCCAACCCAGGTTCGATTCCCAGCATCCCATATGGTCCCCCACCCCCAGCACTGCCAGGAGTAATTCCTGAATGCAGTGCAGAGCCACGAGTAACCCCTGTACATTGCTGGGTGTGACCCAAAAAAGCAAAAAAAAAAAAAAAAAAGCAGAGTTTTTCTACAAATTATCATTTTTGGAAAAAAACTTATAAGATCACATTTATATATAATCTACCTTCATAGGGATCTTACTTCTTAATGTGTTTTGTTTGTTTTGTTTTGTTTTGTTTTGGAGCCATACCCAGCAGTGCTCAGGGATCACTCTTGGCAGGACTCAGGAGACCATATGGGATATGGGATGCTGGGGATTGAACCCAGGTCATCCATGTGCAAGACAAGTGCCCTACCTGTTGTATCATTGCTCTGGCCCCAATGTATGTGTTTAAATCACCAGGTAATCATGAAAATTTCACAAGATTTTATGTTTTCCTTCATCTGTACATTTATCGCCCATCATGTGTTGTCAAATAACTCAATTCTGAATTATCCTCAACTCAATTCAGAGATCAGAAAAATCAGATTCTGATACTTCATGGCAAGAAGGGATTTATCTTAGATGGGAATGCTGATCTACATCTTGTTCAGAATTTCTCTGAATATGTTCTGTTGACTGAAAGCTACCCCGGACTAACGACAGGACTAATTAACTGGCAAATCTGGAAATGTTTCCTTTCTTTTTTGGACAGTCTTTGAAGTGGTGCTCAGAAGGACCACGGGCCCCTCTGCGAGCTGACCAGAGCCGCTCAGGCCTTATAATGCCTGGGATTTATCCAAACTACCTCACCAGTGTTTGGGGACCTCCCAGGCTGCACCCAGTCATGCTTCATGCCTGAGGGACCATATGGTGCCAGAGATCAAACTGGGGTTGATTGCCTCTCCCCCTTCCCTACTTCTCCTCCTCTCTCATTTCCTCTTCACTTCTTTCCTTCCTTCCGCAACCAATAATGCTCAGGGCTACTCCTGGCTCTGTTCTCAGGAGTGACCCTGGCAGTGTTCAGGGGCCATAAGTGGTGCCAGGGATTTGAACCTGAATCAGCTATATGCAAGACAAGCACTTTAAACCTTGTACTTTCTCTTCAGATCTTGAAATGTTTTTCATTAGTTCATTATGTATTTCAATCTTCCCCATTCCTTTACATCCTCTTCTACCCATTATGGACAGGTGGTTCTTAAATCCTGTATATGTGTGCATTGTTATAAACATTGTTATAAATAATTAACATAAATATTAAAAGTTTGTTTTCTCACGGTTGTAAAGTCAGGATATTATCTTGCAGTACTAAGAATTAATTTTTCTAAGATAGCTGTTGATTTAGATATTAATTTAAAAAATCTTAAGTAGAATTTTTGTTGTTGTTGTTGTTGTTGGAGCTGATTTGTGGGTCATTATCATTACTTAAAAAAAATCGTAAAAAAAAATTGCGATGACAGGATAGGATTTTTTGAGGGGATGGGAGAACCAGACCAGTAGGCTCAGGGCTTACACCTGGCTTTATGCTAATAGATCACTCCTGGTGGGGATCAGGGGACATGTGTTATGTTGGGGATTAAATCCAGACTGGTCACATGCAAGGCAAGTGCCTAACCAGCTATACTATCTCCATAATGCCCAGTATAGGGTTTTATTTTATTTTACCTTTTACCTTTTTTTGGGGGTCACACCTGGCGATGCACAGGGGTTACTCCTGGCTCAGGCACTCAGGAACTACTCTTGGCGGTGCTCGGGGGACCATATGAGATGCTGGGAATTGAACCCGGGTTGGCCGCATGCAAGGCAAATGTCCTACCCACTGTGCTATTGCTCCAGCCCCAGTATAGGGTTTTATGATGTCACAAATATCTAGCTCAGGATACATTACTTTACTGTGCACTACAATTATTTTCTTTTGTTTTGGCCATATCTGGAGGTGCTCAGGAGCTATTCCTGGCTCATTGCTCAGGGATTGCTACTGGCAGTACTCGAGACCCATATGGTACCAGGGATTAAACCTGGGACTTCCACATGCAAAGCCTGTGCTCCAACCCATTGAGCCATTTCTCTGGCCCCTGAATCATACTTTTTACAAACATTTTCTGTAAAAGCCACAAAAGGCTAACTTTTCTGAAAAAAGTCACAAAAAGCTAACTTTAAAAATTATATGGAGTGGAGTTCATGCCCAATTCAATCAGCTAATCAGTGGCTGAATAAATAGCAGTACTCCTACATAAAAAAAATAAAAATAAAAATTATATGGAGTCTAGAAATGTAGTGCAAGATGTAAGGCACTTGTCTTGCATGTGGCTGATACCTGGAGTGACCTCCAAGGACAGAGCTGGGAGTAGCTCCTGAGTATCATTAGGAGTGGCCTACATCCTCTCCCCCCTAAGCTAACTGCTCCCCAAAATTTCAATTTCCACTCCCTACACTTTATATAAACACTGTTGTTTACAAAGTTGTTTATGATGATTTGTTACGGGCATTCAGTATTCCAACACCAATCCCACTACCACTGTCACCTTCCCTCCATCATTGTCTCCTATTTTCCCAGCCATCCCTCAAGTCTACCCCCATGTCAGGTCTGCAATAATTTATTTTGTATTGCTAGTTACCAATAAATTGCTAACATCATAATAAAAATATTTCCTTAGGAGAAAATTAGTGTAAATTGTTGTATCTTCCATGAAGACACCGATGGAGACCTGTATGAAGGGTTACTAAAATGTTGTTACAAGTTAAGTCTTCTGTGTTAATGTTTTGTTAGTCAAGATTAGTTGCCTTCTAAATTATATCCCATCCAATCCTGGTGTGCTACTCCTGAATTATCAGTGTTGTAGAGTTTGGAGATTAAGTTTTCATTTGAGGCTGCTCCAGAAGTCCAGAATTTTTAACTGGGAGGAACAGTTGGAGTCAAAATTTAACTAGGTGGTAGTTTGGGATGTGGATGTGACTACCAGGACTTCAGGAAGTACAGAAAGGTGGGGAGAGGTAGCCCATCTCAGCTCTGAGGAAGCTGGAGATTTCAGTCACAGAGACATGCATACTTGAGTTCTTGGCAGGTTAATTTCTTTGTGAGGCTTGGTCCTAGGATAATGGGGGCTGGCCAGAAGCATGGCGGTGATTTTGGAGTGTGGGAAGAAGCTGCTGCCGGAGCTTTGTTTGGGTGAACACTGGTCTGCCTTGCTATGAATGGGTGTCTGAAAAAAATTTTGCAGCTAGTTGATCTCTTTTGAGATTTATTTATTTTCATTACGAGTCTCTGAAGCAAGGCTGGAAGATGTGCTTACATAGTGTTGGAAATAGTTCATGGGTGTGATTTTGTTTGTTTTTGGTTTTGTGCCACACTTAGCAATGCTCCAGGGTTACTCCTGGCTCTGCGCTCAGGAATTATTCTTGGAGGTGCTCAGGGAACCATATGGGATGCCAGCAATCAAACCTGTGTCACTGCATGCAAGGCAAATGCTCTACCAGCTGTACTATCTCTCTGAGCCTCAAAAGTTTGATTTTTGTGTGTGTGTGCTGGAAATTGAACCCAGGGCTTTATACACGAGGCACGCCCTGTTACACTGAGCTATAACACTCCTCAGACCCAGATAACATTTTTAAGAATTCTATTTTTAGAAGATATTTAGATTTAGAGAAAAATCATGAAGCCAGTATTAATTTCCACATACTCCCATGATCAATTTACACTATAATGGTACATCTGTTATGATAAATGGCTCAATCATATTTCCTTAGATTTTATCTATTGTCCTTTCTATTTCAGGATACTACTTTATATTTAGTCATGTTTCCTTTTGTTCTTCCATATCACAAAAAATGATCAGATTTATTTCTTTTTGGTCACACCTGGTGGTACTCAGGAGCCCACGTGGTGCCAGGAATTGAACCTTGGACTCTCATATACACCAAGCATGCACTTTGGTCCTTTGAGCAATCTTTCTGGCACCAGACTTTACTTAGTGATTTTGCCATTATGAGGAAGGAGTATTAATCTGATTGTTTGTAGACTCTCTTGCAATTGCTATTTTCCTCATTATAGATTTGGATTAGGGAAACCACAGAGGTAATGTACCATTTTTTATCACATTATATCAATGGTGCCTATTATTAACATGACTTATCAGTATTTCAGTATTGATGTTAACATTGATCGCCTGGAAGTATTTGTCTTATTTTTTACCCATTGTCAAGTTCCTTACCACTGTTCCACCCTTTTCCATGTTGTATTCCTTTTTGGGGGTGTTGGGGGGATGGATCCATATTGTATTTTTTGAAAATAAATTATTGTGTATGTGTTTTGGTTTTGGGGGCCAACCCAGTAATATTCAGGGCTTACTTCTGGTTGTGCTTAGGGGTGCCTCCTGACAATGCTTGGGGAACTAGCCAACTGTGTTGGCTGTATGAAAGGCAAATACCCTGCCCACTGTACTAACCTTCTGTTCCTAAATTTTAAGATTTTTTTTTCTTAAAAAAGCAATTATCTGAGTTGGAGTATATGTGTTGAATTCAGGAGACTTGGGTTCAATCCCTAGCACCACCTGGTCTCTGGAACATTACCAAGAATGACGCTCTTGAATAGGGCTCCCCCAGTCCAGTAACTTAAATTTAGCACTGTAGCACTGTCATCCGGCTGTTCATCGATTTGCACAAGTGGGCACCAGTAACGTCTCCATTCGTCACTGTCGTGTGCTAGTATAGCCAAAAGCGTTTGCTCGCTCTAGGAACATGAAGTGAGACTTGTTGTTACTGTTTTTGGCATATTGAATATGCCACAGGTGGCTTGCCAGGCTCTGCCATGTGGGCAGGATACTTTTGGTAGCTTGTCGGGCTCTCCAAGAGGGACGGAGGAATCAAAACTGGGTCAGCCGCGTGCAAGGCAAACACCTACCTGCTATACTATCACTCCAGCCCAAGGTGTATGATATGTGGTAGAAATTAAATGTTACCCTTTTTCTAGCACCAATTAATTTTCATAGTAGTTCTTCCTTTTTCTGTTGGCTTACTATATTACCTTTCACTACTGTCACTGTCACTGTCCTCCCATTGTTCATTGCTTTGCTCAAGCAGGCCCAGTAACGTCTCCATTGTGAGACTTGTTACTGTGTTTGGTATATCGAATACATCACTGGTAGCTTGCCAGGCTTTGCCCTGCCCACGAGACACTCTCGGCAGCTTGCCGGCTCTCCAAGAGGGGCAGAGTAATCAAACCTGGGTTGGCTGGGTCGACTTTGTGCTGAACCTTCTGTGCTATTGCTCCAACCCTTCCACAACTATGTAACTGTATTCCCATACTTATTTAGAGCTCTGCGATAGCACAGCGGGTAGGGCATTTGCCTTGCACGCAGTCAATATGGCCGACCCGAGTTCGAGTCCTCTGCCCCTCTCAGAGAGCCTGGCAAGCAACCGAAAGTATCTCGCCCGCACAGCAAAGCCTGGCAAGCTACCCATGACATATTCAATATGCCAAACACAGTAACAACAAGTCTCATGATGGAGACGTTACTGGGCCCGTTCGAGAAAATCGATGAACAACGGGAGGACAGTGACAGATTTAGAGCTATGCCTAGATCTCTACAATAACGTATAACTGGTCAGGGGAAAAAAAAATAAAACAAACTCAGAGACTAAAATCAAAGAACTTACATGGGAAATTGCTATGTCCAGGTGCCAATTTAAAAAGGATTCCGGGCCAAAGTGATAGAACAGCAGATATGGCACTTGCTGTGCATGCAGCTAACCCAGTTCAATCCCTGGCACCACGTAGGGGCTAATGTCAGGTTTGTGGCCCACTGGAACTTAAATTTAATAGAGAAATATGAAAATGAAGAAATGAATGACTCAATTGATAGTTTGCAAGATAAATTAGTTTCTACCACTTAGTATTCGATATGCCAGACACAGTAACAACAAAGTCTCCAATGGAGATGTTACTGGGCCCGCTTGAGCAAATCGAGCAAATTTACCTTAAAGTTTATTTTTGCTTGTTTTTTTTTTTTTTTGGTTTTTGGGTCACACCCGGCAATGCTCAGGGGTTACTCCTGGCTCATGCACTCAGGAATTGCTCCTGGCAGTGCTCAGGGGACCATATGGGGTGCTGGGAATTGAACCTGTGTCGGCCATGTTGGCTGCGTGCAAGGCAAACGCCCTACCCGCTGTACTATCGCTCCAGCCTCGCTTGTTGTTTTTGAAGCCACATTTCCTGTGTTCAGGGCTTACTCTTCACTCAGGGCTTACTCAGGGATCACTCCTGGCAGGTTTGGGGGACCATAAATGCTGCCAGGGATCAAACTCTGGTCAACTGAAAGGCAAACAAAAGCCCTGCCTACTGTACTCTCACTCTAGCCCTAAAGTATTTTTAAGGGGCCACCAATATGGGTCAAGAGGTAGACTATGTTCCATGCATATGTGAGGACTTGGGCACGTTCTCTCTCCCAGACCCTCAGATGTGGTCCTGGTAGCCCCTGTGCACCTTGAACTGAGCATCTCCAGAAATGTCCCCTAACAAGAAAAACAATCCTCACTCAAACCAAAGTCTTATCAACAACAACACAACACTGTCCTCCCGTTGTTTATCGATTTTGCTCGAGAGGGCCCAGTAACATCTCCATTTTGAGACTTCTTATTACTGTGTTTGGCATATCAAATACATCATGGTTAGCTTGCCAGGCTTTGCTGTGCGGGCGAGATACTCTTGGTAGCTTACCGGGCTCTCCGAGGGGGGCGGAGGAATAGAACCCAGCTCTACTGGGCTGGCTGCGCACAAGGCAAATGCCCTACCGCTGTGCTATCGCTCCAGCCCAGTCTTATCAAAGGGTATGAAAAGTACTAACTTGTTGTAGTTCTGTAGGGTTAACTGCCGCAGCCTCCTCATCCTCCTCCAACTAAACCCATGCAAGGCAAGGCAAGTGCTTTACTGCTGCTGAGCCACGTACCCAGTCTATGTGGTTAACTTTTAAGTAATTGAGAAGGGTAGTTAGCTCAAAAGGTCAATGAAATGTCTGGCATGAAGAGGCTCTAGATTTGATCCCCGCATCCCTCCTGACCTGAGCATTGCAGGTATAGCCCTGATGGCCACCAGCACAACTGGAGACCCCTCTCCTAGGTAACTGAGACAACAACAGAAGCGCGTTGTGAAACTACTTTGATCTAAATACCAGAACTGCTAGATGATCAGAGAAAAAGTATATTATTCGGCGTGTCTTTGTTAGTTGTAAGGGATTTCGGATGATCCTGAATTCAGTGCCTTATTCCATTTTCTGCCATGTATGGTGAAAGAATGAATTCTCTTGAATTCTCTTGACTTTTAGTTATTTAAATTTTGGATAACCAGTCAAGATAGCATGGTCCTCCCATTGTTCATCGATTTGCTCAAGTGGGCCAAATAACATCTCCATCATGAGACTTGTTACTGTGTTTGGCATATTAAATACGTCACGGGTAGCTTGCCAGGCTTTGCTGTGTGGACAAGGTACTCTCGGTAGCTTGCTGGGCTCTCCGGGAGGAGCAGAGGAATTGAACCCGGCTCGGCAGGGCCGGCTGCGCACAAGGCAAACAGCCTAACGCTGTGCTATTGCTCCAACCCAGGTGAAAGAATAAGGTTCAGAAAACAAGGTTTGGGGTTACATCATCTAGATTTGATACCTGATCAGTTACTTAGGAGTCATGTAATCATAGGCCTCAACTTCATCTTCTATGAAAGACATGTTAGTGGCATCTCTTTCCTGTGGTGGTGATCAGGTATGAGACAGTATATGAAAACTCTTACAATCATGTCTGGCATTCAGTAACTGCTCAACAAATACATGAGATTAGAGAGATAATGGTGAGCATCTGAGCCAACACAGATTGTTGAAAACTGTCAACATAACCTTTCACTCTCACTCATCTAATAATCATTCTTGTTAAATTTGTCTATTCCAAAAATAAAATAGACCTTAGGGTCTAACCAAATGGGCATTTGGGTGCAAATACTGGATATGGGAACAGCTCCTATGTGAGATTGTCACCTATGCTTGATTGTCATCTGTAATTAACAGAATACAATTCTACTTTTTTCCTAATTCTAAATATAGATACTACGTTCAATAGCAATAATCATCACTATGCATTTCATATACATGGACACACAAAAACAAATCTGTATTTTAAAATTCTCCTTAAAAATAAACTTATATTAGTGTTTTAAAGTATGAAATTCTTACTATGCACTTGTTAGAAAAGATGAAGTCGTGAAATTTGCATGTAGGTGGATCAACATGGAAAGTATCATGTTAAGTGAATGAGTCAGAAAGAGAGGGACAGACATAGAAAGACTGCACTCACTTGTGGCATATAAAGGAAGAAAATGGGAGACTAACACCCAAGAATAGTAGAGATAAGTACGAGGAGGATTACTTCACAGCTTAGAAGCTGGCCTCACATGCTGGGGAAAAAGGCAGCTCAGATAGAGAAGGAACTACCAAGTAAAGGGTGCGAGGAGGGCCCGCTTGGGATGGGAGATGCGGGCTGAAAGTAGACTATAGACCGAACATGATGGCCACTTAATACCTCTACTGCAAACCACAACACCCAATAAGAGAAAGAGAGCAAAAGGGAATACCCTGCCACATAGGCAGGGTAGGGTGGAGGGGACGGGGTGGTGATGGTGGGAGGGATGCTGGGACCATTGGTAGTGGAAAATGGGCACTGGTGGAAGGATGGGTACTCGATCATTGTATGACTGAAATGCAAGCACGAAAGTTTGTAAATCTGTATCTATACCTCACAGTGATTCACTAATAATTTTTTTTAAAGTATGAAATTCTTGGGGTTTGGATGTAGCTTAGTGGTACAGTGGTAAATTTTAATACCCTGCCCTACCTTATTTGACTGATTCCTGGATTTATACGTCAAGTGAGTTGATGCTTCTTCTGAAAGATTTCTAAAGACCACTGTATGGTAGCATTGCACTGCTCTGTCCTCCTGTTGTTCATCAATTTGCTCGAGCGGGCCCAGTAACGTCTCCATTGTGAGATTCGTTGTTACTGTGTTTGGCTTATTGAATACATCACAGGTAGCTTGCCAGGCTTTGCCATGTGGGCAAGATACTCTCAGTAGCTTGCCGGGTTCTCCGAGAGGGGCAGGGGAATCTCGGAGTCCCCCTGGCTATTAATATATTTTCTTTTTTTGTGAAGTGGTGTTGTTGAGCCATTCCTATGGGTGTTCAGAAAACTATATAGGTGCTGGGGAGTAAAGCAGGTCTGCCACGTGCCAGGCAAGTGCCTAACCCCCTATACTATCCCTTTGGTCTTTTGATGGTAAAATGCAATTCAAGTTCCTATAAAGATATAAATTTATTATATTGCAAACCCGGCAAGCTACCGAGAGTATCTCGCCCGCACGGCAGAGCCTGGCAAGCTACCCGTGATGTATTCGATATGCCAGACACAGTAACAACAAAGTCTCCAATAGAGACGTTACTGGGCCCACTCGAGCAAATCGATGAACAACGGGAGGGCCTTTACCTTTACCTTTGCAAACCTGTATTTTTAAACATTTGAGCTTTTCAAAAATACCCAGTTTCCTAAAAAGAAGTTTTGTCGTTAGACCATACCTAGCAGTTCTCAAGACTTACTCCTGCTCTGCACTCAGGGATCACTCTTGGATGGACTTAGGGGACTATACATGGTATTGGGTATCAAACCCAGGTTGGCTGCATGTAAGGCTGCATGTAGTCCTGTCCACTAGAATATCACTCTGACCCCAAAAAAAGAATTTTATAAGTAAAGCCTTTTTTTGTGATGTGGGTATTGTTCCGGTTTGATTTAAACATCAAATTGGATTTTGTTATGGGGTGAGGAGAGTTTGGAGGATTGATGAAAAATTCTGATGTTTTCTGAGCTAAGACTAAACAACTTTTTGGGGGTGAGGGGGTGAGGGGGTGTTTGTTTTCAAATGCTCAGGAATTTAGGGATCCGCATCACTACCAAATAACAAAATATATAAGTTTCCCATGTAGCTTTGCCTGTCTGCAAAGAAAATACTTTTGCACTTTAGAGAAAGAAATAAGGGGCTGGAAAGATAGTACAGGGTATAAGGCCCTTGCTTGCACACAGCTGATCCAGGTTTGATCCCTGGTGCCACATAGGATCACCTGAACCCCTCCAGGTGTGTCTCACTCCCCCCAAAGTCAGCCAACTATAAATTCTAGCTTAGTAGTTATTTTGTTCTTCAGTTTGGTGTGAAATAGGGTGACGAGATGTTTTAAAATGATTGTCTAATTTTTCTATCAATAAAGGCAACATGGAATAAAGAGTAAATGTTACAGTTGTATGTATGACTGTGGATTTTAATCCTGATGATTTATTCTGCGTTAATAAAATAATTTTCTGTCTTTAATTCTTTCACAGAAAATGACATACAACGTGGATAAACACTCAGCTTTACTCTGTGTAAAAGTAATAGTTAAAGAACAGTCAAAGAGTAAGAAGAAATTACAAATGTGTTGGGGCTGGAGAGATAGTACAGTGGGTAAGGTGCTTGCCTTGCATATGATGGACCTGGATTTGATCCCCGGCATCCCATATGGTCTCCCAAGTACCTCTAGGGGTAACCCTTGAGCATCATTGGGTATGGCCCAAAACAACAGAAACCCCCCCAAAATAATAAATTACAAATGTGTCTATTACAAATACAAATTAAAGTATATATGCTATATTAATCATTGCCTTCTTTCCCACTCAAGTGGCTCACAATGCACAAATGTAGCAAATTAGTAACTGTTAAATTGGCAATATAAGAGGGAAACTGACATTACCAAGTTGGGGGCTGGCAAAAGGGAGGGGAGAGAGGTAAGTAAACATGTGTTGGACACAGTGTCAGAATAATATCCACCACGAGAAATCATTAAGAGTACTTTTAAGTCCAAAAAGAAAATAATTTAAAAATCACAAAAAATTGATGATGCCATTGCCTCAATTTGCAGCATACTTACCTCTATAGCTTTTTAGCTTTTTTAACTGTATGATTGTGTGAATAAGTTAATTTCTTTGTACCGATTTCTAAGAAATGTTTAGTTGTACTACAGTGTCATATCAAATATCACTTTTATTAAGTAAATCACTGACTTGAGTTTGGAAATCTTTTTCTACACAAAGAATGCCCCCTCCTCCTTTTTTTTTTTTTTCCGGTAACAGGATTTGACCTGTAACTATTATTGAGAATTTTCTTAGAGGAGTTCAAAGCATTTTACAGGGATCATCTCATTTATCCCTCGAAAGTAAGGCAGGGGCATTATCTCCACTACAGACTGAGAACACTAAAAGGCCAAGATAGGTGGGTTTTTTGTTGTTGTTTTGCTAAGATCAAAAAGTAATTCTAGGGCAAAGCCAGATTCCGGTCTGACCTTGTTACATGATGCTTCTGCAGCATCCTAATGCAATGCAGTTACTTCTTTAGGTCTCTTCTTGGTTATGCTAAATGTTGAATCATTTCCAGAGTTGACTTCTAATTCTTGCTCCACAAAAATGGATCTTAAGATGAAAATACAAAACAAACCCCTAAAATCCTTGAGATACAACATACAAAAGAAAGGGAGAAACATTTTCCCCACAAATCTTCTTTCCTAGCCAGTGCTATCCAACTGAAAAATAATGCAGGTCACAGATGCAAGTCTCATAGAATGAAAAAAGTGTAGTACTATTTCACTAAATTTTATTTTATTTAGCTAAATGCATCTGAACGTCTGCTCCCCCTAGGCGGCTTGGTGGCCGCCATCCTCCAGAGGCCATTGGGCAGTCAGGTTTGGGCCCTCAGTGAGTATGATATCGGTGGGCCCCATGGGTGACTTATGACTTATGTGAAGCGGGGAGGAGAAAGACGGTCACTTTCTCCCCAACCGCCCCTGCCACCCGGGACCCCAGTGGGCCCCACGGGTGACTTATGTGAAAGGGGGAAGAGAAAGACGGTCACTTTCTCCCCAACCGCTCCTGCCACCCAGGATCCAGGGTTACTGGGTTCTTGTCTAGCCTCGCAGAAAGAAATTTCAGGAGTAGACAAGCAGTGAAATAAATAGATTTTATTTGGAGGATTTTTAAGGTGTGGAGGGGGAGAGAGTGAGAGAGAGAAACATACTCAAGAGAGAACATGGGCTTCTCCAAGAGTGGAGAGAGCCCCTACACACATCCTAGCATTAGACACGAAAGCATGAAAGTACACACCTCAAGAGGGGAGATTTGGGCGACAGATGTGCTAAGGCACCGCATGTGCTTGGCCACGTGGGCGCAAGCACACATGGGCTCAGGCAGCACATGCGCGCCCTTCCTTTGTTCAAGGTGGGCTTTATAGGGTTTCTCCAACCTGCCCCCATGTAGGGCCTCTTCCTAGATAAAAGTCCCGTTGCTAAGGAGGTTACCAGGGAGATTGGGAGTGGTGATGTCTTCTTTGGGCTGAATCACTAAAGTTTAAATCAGATTAAGGGAGAGCTCCTAGAGTTTGAGGAACTTCATGGGGAGAGGTTCAAGTTCCTTTAGGGACTGCTGATGGTCTTATCAGGTCTTTGTTTTCTGTATCCACAAGGTGGATCAGTCCTAGAATTCTTCTTCCATGGAACTTTGTTAATCCAAGTTTCAATGCCAAGGGCCTTTCCCTATCTACCTGCCTACGTCAAAGCAGACACGCGGGGACTCACAGGATGGGGGTGGAGGCAGCCCTTTTCTCCTAACTAGACCCTGAGTTGCTGCCCATGACGGCCTTTCTGGCTCCTGATCAAGCTGCTTAATGGCTATGATCCCAGAGACTCAGGAACAAATCTTGGAACCCAGCAGGTTTTGGTAGAAATCCCTCCAAATTTAAGTATTAAAATTTCGGAATTTCAAAATTGCGCGGCCACAACTGCAGCCATGTGACATGTTATTCCTAACCAGCAATAGAAAACAAATTGTCTACTGTTGCCTTTTCAGCAGATCTGAGTGTTGTGATAAAATCACAAATAATAATGGTGGGTTTGGTGTCAAAATATTGAATGTCATCAAAGTAGAGAGTAATGTTTCCATATTATTGCCCCACAGGTAGGGGGAGGGTGTGGGATGGGGGTATACTGGGGTTTTTGGTGGTGGAGAATGGGCACTGGTGAAAGTATGGGTGTTTCATTGTATGATGAGACTTAAACCCGAAAGCTTTGTAACTGCTCTCATGGTGATTCAATAAATCCCTGTATCACTGTCCTCCTGTTGTTCATTGATTTGCTCGAGTGAGCCCAGTAACATTGTGAGACTTGTTACTGTGTTTGGCATATCGAATATACTGTGTTTGGCATATCAAATACGTCACGGGGAGCTTGCCAGGCTTTGCCGTGCGGGCGAGATACTCTTGGTAGCTAGCCGAGCTCTCCGAGAGGGGCGGAGGAATTGAACTCGGGTCGGCCATGTTGGCTGTGTGCAAGGCAAACGCCCTACCCGCTGTGCTATGGATTCAATAAATAAAATTATAAAAAATGAAAAAAAAATGTAAGGTGGAGTTCATGCCCAATTCAATCAGCTAATCAGTGGCTGAATAAATAGCAGTACTCCCTATGCAGCTGTTAGAAAGGATGAAGTCATGAAATTTAAATACAAGTGGTACTACACGAAAAGTATCATGCTAAGCGAAATGAGTCAGAAAGAGAGGGGCAGACATAGAAAGATTGCATTCATCTGGGGAACATGAAGTAACAAAATAGGAGAGTAACACCCAAGAATAGCCGAGACAAATACCAGGAGGTTTACTCCATAGCTTGGAGGCCAGCTGCACACTCTAGGGGTAAAGGCAGCTAGATAGAGAAGGGAGCACCAAATAAAGGGTGCTGGGAAGATCCACCCAGGATGGGAGATGCATGCTGAAAGTAGACTATAGACCGAACATGACTGCCATTCAATGCCTCTTTTGCAAACCACACCCAAAAGGAGAGAGAGAACAGAAGGGAATGCCCTGCCACAGAGGCAGGATGGGATGGGGGGATGGGGGAGTGGGAGGGATACTGGGATTAGTGGTGGTGGAAAATGGGCACTGGTGGAGGATGGGTACTTGATCACTGTATAACTGAAACCCAAGCACAAAAATTTGTAAGTCTACAACTGTACCTCATGGTGTTTCACTAATAAAAATGTAAAAAAATAAATAGTACATAAAAAAATAAATAAAAAAAAGGTAAAGGTAAAGGCCCTCCCGTTGATCGTGGATTTGCTCGAGCGGGCCCAGTAACGTCTCCATTGGAGACTTTGTTGTTACTGTGTCTGGCATATCGAATACTCTCATAGCTTGCCAGGCTCTCCGAGAGGGGCAGAGGAATCGAACTCGGGTCGGCCATGTTGGCCGCGTGTAAGGCGAACGCCCTACCCACTGTGCAATAAATGCATCTGAAAAATTTTTTGGGGGGGGGTTAGGGTGTTAACACCCAGCTGTGCTCAGGGATCACTTTTGGTGGGGTTCCAGGGACCATAGGTGATACCAGGGCTTTCAGAAACACGTGGGTGGGCCATGTGCAAGACAGGCCAGCACCATAGCCCCTTTGGGGGTTATGTAGCCTCTATTGCTCAAGCGTAGCCTCTATCGCTCTGGCTGCTGAATCAACTGTCTGTTTCAACATGTAACCAATGTAACATGACTGAGATATTTCACGGTCTTTCTTGTGCATCAATCTTCAAGACCTAGTGTTTATGCCTCGGTGACAGCACGCTTTCTGATCTGGACCTGGCCCAATCCAAACGTTGGCTCCGACAGCCACGCGTGACGAGGGGCCACGGGCTGGACGTGGTAGCTGAGCTTGGGTTCCTCTTCGAAGGAAGGGGTTGAGCAGGGGGAAGGACTCCGGGGTGCTCCCTCTCGCTCTTGGGTGTTGGCTCCCAAGAAGATCTGGCTTTGCCACGTCCCGGTTCTGAGCCGAGAGGGATGGTTTCCAGCACTGGACGGCCGCAACTCTCCTCAAAAGTCCAAAACACGAGGTCATTGCCGCCACCACCACGGCGTGAGAGCCAACTTCTGGAGCGGCCTTTCGTGGGTGGGGGGCCCGGCGTGGGGCCCGTGGAGAGGAGGCACATCCGGGGTGGGGGGTTGGGGGGAGAGAGCCCGCTTCCGTCGAGGCCAGGTCACCCCAATGGGCGTTTCTGGAGGGGAGGGGCTCCCACCCAGTCGCTTCTCGAAGGGTCCGGGCTCCTCTGGCGGCCGGGTCCTCGGCGCCGTCTCCATGCCGAGCCTCCCCCTAGCACCCATCTATGTGCTTCCCCCTCGGGCCTTCGCGGCTGGGGGGGAGGGGCCGGCGGCCGGGCCCCGGGCCCGCAGCACCCCGAGGCGGAGGCGGCGGCTCCCGGGCCGCGGCGGTGAGGGGCGGGCCCCGGGCTCGGCCCGCGCCCGCGCTCCCGGTGACCCGGCCCGACATGGTGCGGCCGCCCCGGCCGCGCTTCCGCGTCGGGCCGAGCCCGCGGCCGCTCCCGAGCAGCCCGAGCCGCCCGAGCCGCCCGCCGGGCCCCGCTGGCAACTGCGAAGCCGCCGCCGCCGCCGAGGGCGAGAGGCGGGAGGCGCGGGGCGAGCCGGAGGGGAGGGTGGCGAGGGGCCGGCGGAGGAAGGGGAAGGGGAAGGGGAAAGCGGCGGGGCCGGGCGGAAGAGGAAGCGGGGCGCAGGGGAAGCCGGCGCCGCGGCCGGTCGAGGGGGCTGCGGGGCGAGGGGCCGGGGCGGCGGGCGCGGGCGCGGGCGGCCGGGCGCGGGGCTCCGCGGGGGAGGCCGGCGGCCGCAGCCTGGAAGGGGCGAGTAGGCTCGCAGGGGACGAGGACGCGAGCTCGGGGGCCGGAGCGAGCGATGCGGGGCAGCAGGAGGGCTGGAGGGGCAGGTCCGGGCGGCGGGAGGGAGCCCAGGGCCCCGGGGGTCAGGCGTGGGGCCGCGGCGCAGGGCCCGGGGCGGCCATGGCGGCGGCGGAGGCGGCGGCGGGGGCCCGGGAGCCCGTGCTCTGGCGCCTGCCCGAGGAGCTGCTGCTGCTCATCTGCTCCTACCTGGACGTGCGGGCCCTCGGCCGCCTGGCGCAGGTGTGCCGCTGGCTGCGGCGCTTCACCAGCTGCGACCTGCTGTGGCGCCGGATAGCCCGGGCCTCGCTCAACGCCGGCTTCTCGCCGCTCGGCACCGACCTGTAAGCGCCCGCTCGCCCGCCCGCTCCCCGCCCCGGGCCGGCCCCGCGTCCCGGGAAAGGGCGGGGCGCCGTGGCCTGCTGGGCCCGCGGGCCGCGGGGGGCACCCCTGCCTGCCGCGGCCCCTCCCGAGCACCCCGGGGGGGTCAGCGCCTTCCCGAGTGTCCCCACCCCCCCCACTCTCCGAGGAAGCCTGTCCCGAGCGTCCCGCCGTCGCCACGTTCCCCCTCCCCTCCCCCTCTCCCCCCTGCCCAGGGCAGCCCCTCACCCCCGCGCCACCCCCACCCCCACCCCACAGACAGTTTTCCCGCTGCGTGACCCCTTTGGCCCGGGGCACTGTCACCTCTGCGGTTCTGACATCTGGGGCCACGGTGGGGTCCTGCCCGAACCTTTCCGGGGGACCTTTGGCTAAAGGTGTGAGGGCCCATGTAAAACGGGAAAGGCCTCGGCCGTCCTCGTCCCAGATCAGCCCTAATGTAGGATGCCACCCAGGCCTAGAAGGACCTTGGCAGGGAATTGGGCCTAAACTGGATTGGCAGGCATAGGATTGGCACGTTTTGGGGAGGGTCGGGGAATTGTGAAGGCAAAATTTCCTCCTGGCCTGTTTGGAAGAGGGAAAAGCAAAAGTTGGGGAAGGGGTGAAAAGAGCTTTCAGAGGGTGACCAACGCCATCCAGTTTGAGTTTTAAAGAGGCCTGATGGAGGGTGGTGGTGGAAGTAGGATAACAACATCAAAGATCTTTTTTAAACAAAACAGAACCAAACCAAACCCCGCTGAGACTATCATCTTTAAACCACTATTTCAGCTTTTATTATTATTATTATTATTATTATTATTATATTTTTTTGCATTTTGGGTCACACCCAGCGATGCACAGGGGTTATTCCTGGTTCTGCACTCAGGAATTACTCCCGGCAGTGCTTGGGGGACCAATATGGGATGCTGGGAATTGAACCAGGGTGGGCCGCGTGCAAGGCAAACGCCCTCCCCGCTGTGCTATCACTCCAGCCCCAACTATTTTAGCTTTTTAAATGACATTTTAAACACTTCTTTCCCTTGTTAATTGCTGTCTTATCTGAACACAATAGGTACATATTTATCAACTAGATCATAAGGAGATTATAACTTTCATGTTCTGTTCTCTTTTTTTTTTTGCTGTTACAGTTCAGTGTTTCTCAAGTGGGACCTATGGCTTCCCTTTGGGCCTCCAGAATATTCCATGAGACCACAGTAGGGAACTAATGGGTAACCACGAGGACAGGGGCCACAGGAAGGAAATAAGGTCCTAATGGGACGATGGCAGGAAAAAAGATTAAAAAACAAAAATCCAGGGCTGGAACAATAGCATAGCGGGTAAGGCATTTGCCTTGCATGCGGCCGACCCGGGTTTGATTCTCAGCACTGCCAGGGATGATGCCTGAGTGCAGAACCAGGAGTAACCCCTGTGCATCGCCAGGTATGACCCAAAAAGCAAAAAAAAAAAAAAAAAAAAACCCAAAAATGAAATGAAAGATGGATTTTTATAATAACTTTATGGACATAGGTCACATACCATTTATGTGTATCATTTTGATACATTGTATTGTAGCACTGTAGCACTGTCCTCCAGTTGTTCAATTTGCTCTTGCAGGCCCAGTAAAGTCTTCATTTTTGAGACTTGTTACTATATTTGGCATATTGAATATAAAGCAAGGGCTTTGCCATGCAGGCCGAAATACTCTCAGTAGCTTGCCGGGCTCTCTGAGAGGGGTGGGTGGAGGAATCGAACCCGGCTCAGCTGGGCTGGCTGCGTGCAAGGTAAACGCCCTACTGCTGTATTATTGTTTTGAATTAATTCCTTAGGATAAATTCTCAAGATTGGCATTATTGGATCAGAGATTAATGACTTAATACATGTTACAAGTTGTAATTCACTAGCAGAGATTGACAATCAGCTTCATGAAGAATTAAAAAAAATTATTTTGGCAAGCATATAATGGTAGAGCAAAATTTTGTTATTTTGCCTTTACACTGCCCAGGATACATATTTTCCATGTCTTTGTTTCATTTGTGAGGTTGACTGTTCCTAGTCTTTGCCCATTTATTAACAATCGGAGTCTTGATTTTCTTTGAAATTCATAATCTTTGTGACACTAGGCTGTAGTCTGATGCATCTTTGATGCAAACATTTTTCTCATGTCTTTTTACTTTATGTTTTTGCCTTTGGATGCTTATGCTTGTAGTAGATTTTGACATTTGTGATTTTTCCTACCCCACAACCAAAGCTGAGACATTTAGAAATATTTGCTTTGATATTGTGGTATAATTTGATTATTATTTTTAAAATAATGCTTTTAGGCTGCAGAGATAGTATAGGTGTTAAGGTGCTTGTATGCCACTAACACTCTAACCCTGGTCACTCCTAGGAGTGATTCCTAGGCATCAAGATAGGCATAAGCTCAGGGCACTGCTAGGTGTGCCACTCATCCTGAAATCCTTCATCAAAATCATTTCTCTCCCTCCCCCCATCTCCTCTTCTTCTTTTTATTGTTATTGTTGCATTGACTAGGATCACACAGTTTCACCAGTTGGTGCTCTCTGGGGTTTACACATCAGGTTATGGTGCTTGCACACTTGACCATATTCATCAGTTGCAGTCCTTGCCCACTTGCTGGCTGAGCCACACAGGTTATGGTTGTGGTTGCTAGAAGTCACTTGTTGGGGTATTTGAATTTCCTGCCTGTGTGCTCACACATCATTTTTGTTTCAGTGTCTACTGGGAGTTGTCCCCTTTTTTGTGGTGCTTTCAGACACCTGGCTGTGTAGCTAGAAATCATGTGTGGTATCAGGGATTACAGGCAGCTGAGCTACTAGTCTCAGAAAGGAATGCATAGAGTGAGTTCAGTTTTTTTTTCTACCTGGTTATCACTGTACTTTCTAGTAAATGGTTCTCTTTCCTCTTGTTTTAGAAAGTTTACTTTGCCAAATATTGTGCTCGTGGGGCAGGAGCAATAGCACAGCTGGTAGGATGTTTGCCTTGCACGCGGCCGACCCAGGTTCAATTCCCAGCATCCCATATGGTCTCCTGAGCATTGCCGGGGGTAATTCCTGAGTGCAGAGCCAGGAGTAACCCCTGTGCATCACCAGGTGTGACCCAAAAAAAGCAAATATATATATATATATATATATATATATATACACACAGATATATATATAGTGCTCGCTTTGCAGGCAGCACAATACTAAGAACATATACTAAAATTGAAATGATGCTTTGCCAAATATTAAGTTCATACATAGAGTATTCGATATGCCAGACACAGTAACAACAAAGTCTCCAATGGAGACGTTACTGGGCCCGCTCGAGCAAATCGACGATCAACGGGAGGGCCTTTACCTTTACCTTTATAATATTGTAATATGCATGGTACTAGTATATGCATATATCATATATGCAGTCCTGTGCTACTTAACTGTGATACTTGTGCACTGTGTGGCATTTTCATCCTTTTTTGTTTTGGGGCCATATCAGTGGTGCTTGGTGTTCTACTCCTATCTCTGCTTGGGTCACTCCAAGCTGTGCATGGGGGACTGTGGGATGCCAGGGTTTGAAACCAGGAGTCCTTCATGCAAAGTTTGTGCTCAGCCTGTTGAGCTTACTCTCTCCTGCCTAGCAATTTCATCATTGTGTGGATTTCATAGACTGTTGGTGGTATAACCTACTATTGGTCTCATAACCTAGCCAGGTGATGGGACCATTGTGGTAAATGTAGCCTATCCTTGACTAAAAAGCCATTAAGTGACTTGTGAGCATTGTATATTGGATTTATATATGGACGGTTTTGTTTGATCTATTTGTCCATTTCCTACTATATTAAATGTTAGGGTATGTAATTTCTTTTTGGTAGAATGTAATTTCCCTTGGGGTTAAATTATTTTTGTTCTGTGTGTGTGTGTGTGTGTGTGTGTGTGTGTGTGTGTGTGTGTGTGTGTGATGTCTCTCTTTAAAACCAGAGCAAAAAAATTTTCTCTGTCTTTTCAAAAGTTCCAGGGGGGACTGGAGTGATAGTACAATGGACAGGGCATACGGACAGGGCATTTGCCTTGCATGTGGCCAAACTGGGTTTGATCCCCGCCATCCCATATTGTCCCCTAAGCACTGCCAGGAGTAATTCCTGAGTGCAGAGCCAGGAGTAACTCCTGAGCATTGCAAATGTGACTTAAAAAAAAAATGTTCCAGAGGCTTTCACTATAAAATAAAACATTGTTTCATTTGTTCCTAAAAATCCTTGACTATGGCATGCCTTATGTTTTCATTGAGATTTTTTGGTATGTGGTCTTATTATATTTATTTTTTTTATTCTTTTTTTTTTAATAGTGCTATATTCTTTTTTAATTTATTTTTTATTTTTTTTATTAGTGAAACACCATGAGGTACAGTTGTAGATTTATAATTTTTTGTGCTTGGGTTTCGATTATACTATATTCATTTTTTTAAATAAGAACTTTTCAAAGAACATCGAACTTAACCTGTAAGCGAATTTGGCTAAAATAACTGGAACTTTAGCTAGTCAAGGCAAAATTAGGCTTTTTCTCTGTATGTTCAACCATTATCAAATTGAATAAAATAATTGATTACAGAAAAGAGAAATGCTCGGAGGACTGCGAGCAATGATCCCTAATCACTGCAGGGACCAACCCCTAAGCACTGCATTGGGAGTATCCCATGAGCACTACTAGGTATAGACACCCACTCCCAAGAGCTGATATTTATTTTTTTGCTTTCTTTTCAAATATTCCAAATGAGAAGCAGTGGGATTGTTTGTTCTGAATGTGTATTCTTTAGAAATAATAACACAGTGAAAATATATAAAGGATGTTGAAGGGGCATAAAGATAGTAGCCTGGATAGTAGGCTCCAAAGTATAATAAGGAGCATTGAGTAGTTAGCTTTGGGCTAATTAAGTGCATACTAGACGTTGGAACAAGCTTCATAAGTGTAATATAAAATTTGATTTTGTCAGAAGCCAGGACCTGAGTTTGTTTTGAGGCCACAATTGGCATTGCTCAGGGATCACTCCTGATAGTGCTTGGGGGATCACACCAGGTTCCAGGGATAGAACCAGGTCAGATGCATGCAAGGAAAATGTGCCACCTTCTATACTCTCTTTCCCTCTTCTTCAAAATGAATCAAAGTAGTTTTAATCAAGAAATTTACTTAGAGAAAAATGACAGAGAGAGAGGGTGGAAAGATAGAGAGAGGTAGAAAGAGGTGTTAACGAGAGATTAGTGGCTTCTCTAGAATATAAAAAGCCGTTTATCTTTAAAGAACAGTAATCTGGTGGTTTACTGCAACGGTGTGTAAATTCTAGCAGAGTGACTTCTCTATTCAGTCCACATAAGCAAAGGTAGAGATAGTTTGACTGAGGAATTACCTAAAGACAGGGACACACACTTAGTTTCTCTCACCTGTCCTGACTGTTACCTAAAGATAGACAGGAGGGACACACACTTAGTAACAGACAGAAGAACCCGTCAGCTTAGGATCTCCCCTCCCTGCTAAAGAGCCTCTTGATTCTTAGAAACACAAACTGCTAAGGTTTACTGACCTTCCGGCCCAGGGCAAGTCTCATTCAGTTTGGCTGTTCCTAACTGATCATAGCTTTGTTGAGTAAGATGAACTGCTTTGGTTCCTTGTGATTTGTTAATGGTCTTATATTTGTGCTTGAAGGCATTTTGGTCACTTTAAGACCACAAACAAATAATTTGCTTCCCTTAAGGTCTCTTAGCCAAGTAGTGAAGACTGGTAGTTACCCTAAGCTTTTATTTAAAAAAAAAAAAACGGGGGGACACAGAGAATTTGAGTCAGTCATCTGCTTTAAAATCACTTTTGTCTGAAGATTTTATGAAACCTGGGGGAGATAGGAATACCTTTAATATAAAAATAAAGGAAATGCTTCACAGAATAGCCTTACGTTTTCCCTAAAGCATAGAAGGAAAACCTAATTCATTTAAGTCAAAACAGTAAAATTTAACGTTCGGCTTGTAATGTAAGTTAAGTGCAAGAAGTTTAGACAACACGACAGGTGGGAGAGCAGAGGTACAGTTGGCAAATTTTGATACTGAAGAGTTAAACATGTTTTGAGCAATACCTGGGTGCTCGCTTTCATTTGCCTATGATAGATATGCCTGGAATTAACCATAGGTGTTTTAAGGAGTAAAACTGAGGTGTTTGCCCTGGCATGTACATTCATTCCTAAGTCAGGATCTCGTAGGTTTGGAGCTCTTTGAGGCTGGGCGACTGGGGTATCTATTTCAGTGATGATTAACATTCAGAGTGGTGAGATGGACACAGATAAGCAGAGTGTGTTTGTTTGTTTTACAATGATTGCCCCTAAGAGCATTTTTTTTTTTTGGTTCAGAAAGCATAAAGTTTCCTTTCCTAAATCTGAAAGAAGGCATTGCCAAGTGGATACATTTAAAGCCTAAACAATCATTGTTCAGAAAACAATTAGTAACTTAAAGTAGTTTAGGCTTTCTCCTTCACCTTTCTGCTTAACTTAGAGAGGAGAGTCACTCGCTGTTCTCCAATCAATGAAAGGGTTTGTTTATGAATGTCTTTATCTTTAGCCATTTTGGAAAGACCTTCATTTTAATGGCTTGTGATTTCATAAAAGTTCAGTTTGCAGTTGCTTAAAATGAATAAAACAGTACACCTGTGAGAGCAGGAAATGGTCTAGTACCTCCAAATGGAAAGGGAAGAATGAAAGACTTCTTTTCTTCAAAGAGCAGGAACATATAGTAAATGCTGATATCCATTTCAGTTTTGTAAAATCAGAATGGTAGATGATGAATTTCCTAGTTTTCAATGCAGAAATATGGAGAAACCCAGAGTCCTCATAAATATGTAGATGAGTAATTCTTATAGGAATGAGGTCTCTGAAAATATTTTAATATTCTATACTGTGTTTTCTGTGTCTAGCACTATTATCTTATGCAGATTGTGCTCAAACTGTTGAAATTAAGCTAACAGGTTACCAAGGAAGTATATTGATTTAAATTTTTTTTTTTTTGTGGAATAGTTATTTTTGGGGAAGCAATATCCAGCAGTGCTCAGGGCTTACTCCTGACCCTGTGCTCAGGGATCACTCCTGGTGATGCTCAGGGATCATTCCTGGTAGGGACCATATGGTATGCTAGAGATCTAACCCAGGTCAGCCATGTGTAAGGCAAGCCCCCATACCTGCTGTACTATTGCTCTAGCCCTTTTGTCGAATATTTAACAGAAAATTACCATTGTGTGACAATATCTTATTATTATTATTATTTTGGTTATACCTTGCCATGCTTAGAGGCTGCTCTAGCTCAGTGTTCATTCCTGGCAGTGCTTGGGAATCATACAGTGCCTCCTGTATACAAAGCATGTGCTCCAGCCCATTGAGCCCTGTGGCCACATATGTGACTTTTTAACTTAACTCTGGGTCGTCTCTGGTATTTGATTAATATCTGACCCTGAATTACAATCATGGAAAGAAAATTTAGCCAGATTCTTTTTGAGACTAAGCTCCACTAAATTTTCAAAATTCAAGGTGATACCAACTATTTTAAAATAGGAGAAAGTTGAGTTTTGAATTTTCAGTGGTAGTTGGTCTATCTCTCACTTTGCTGTATGCAAGCATGCATTTATTACACTTAAGAATTTATTTCATGTGTGTTAACCATTGATTTGCTCGAGCGGGCCCAGTAACGTCTCCATGGGAGACTTTGTTGTTACTGTGTCTGGCATATCCAATACGTCACGGGGAGCTTGCCAGGCTCTGCCGTGCGGGCGAGATACTCTCGGTAGCTTGCCGGGCTCTCGGAGAGGGGCGGAGGAATCGAACTCGGGTTGGCCATGTTGGCTGCGTGCAAGGCAAACGCCCTACCGCTGTGCTATCGCTCCAGCCCATCAGATGAGGTTGAACATCTAAAGATTTGGTTCTTATTTTTGGTATTTGTTATTTTGGTTTTGGGTCACACCTGGTGATATTCAGGGCTTAGTCCTGATTCTCTGCTCAGGAATCATTCCTGGTGGGGTTCAGGGGACCATATGTGGTGCCAGGGATTGAACCCAGGTTGCCTGTGTGTAAGGCAAGTGCCTTCTCCCCTGTTCTATTTCTCTAGCCCTCAAATTTAGTTTATTCTTGAGCATCCTTTCTAGTCCTTTTGCTGAGATTTGACCTTTTACTCAGATTTGAATAAGCCAGTTGTAACCAATGCAACAAGATAATGATAATTAAGAATGTGCTTATGGGGACTTAAGGAGAGAGAAAAAAGTGCTGGAGCCCATACCTTACATGTTCCTAGTGTTACATGGCTCCCCTTATTCTGTAAATGAAATTTTAAAAGGCTGGGGAAGCAAAAAAAAAAAAAGGATCTGCAGAGGTTGGAGCGATAATACAGTGGGTGGGGTGTCTGCCTTGCATTCAGCCAACTTTAGTTCGATTCCCAGCATTCCATATAGTCCCCTGAGCATTGCCATGAGTAAGTCCTGAGCACAGAGTCAGGGGTCCCTGAACGTCACTGGGTGTGACTCAAAAAGAAAAAAAAATAAAGGCTGGGGAAGTAGCTCAGTGTTAGAGCACATGCTTTCCATGTGTGAGGCCCTGGATTTGGTCCCTGCACTGAGAAAAGAAAGAAAAGGGGCAAAAATGAATATGAATCTTGAATCCTATGACTGAATTGTATGTAAAACTGAGTATTAGACTACTTGGAGACAGAGCTTAGCCTTTATAGGTTTGAGTTAGTTCTGTTTTAAATCCAAGTCATTGCCCTTCCTGTAAATTTGGGCCACCCAATGGGGCATTTTAGTCCACAATTAATTGCCAGTACATTCTTTCTCTTTCTTTTTTGGTATTTGACATGAGCTCAAATTGCTAAGAAAGGTGACAACTGTGAAATGAAGTCAGGGTTTGGAAACACCTTAAAAAATACATGCAAAGGCCACTAAATGACAAGAGCAGACTGCCAAAACATCACCATGTCTGTTGACTTTCCATTCCTGTGCACAGCACAGAATTAGAGGTCAAAGAATCATAGGAGTTAGAGATGGAAAAGACATTTGGGGTCAGTCAGTTCATCCCTCCACCTTCTCCTGCCCCGATACCAAATCATTCTTTACATTATATTTTCTCCCTGCTCCCCCTTCCCCCACCCTGTACAGTTTTCACGGTCCTCATTCAACCCCTGCTGTCACCTTTGGGAATGATGCTTGAGACTCTGTCCAGTTCTCCTCTGTAAAGAGAGATATTGCCTTTGCCCTTAGTGAACTTCTTTGTTGGTGGTCCCAGTTGAGACACTGAGGCTAAGTGGAAGTCTCTCTACTGCCTGGTGATGGGGCTTTTCTAGACATAATTGAAGAGTATTTACGGTATGATGATGTTGAGGAAGGGGAAGAATTCTGGGGTACAGTTATAGCCATTGGTGAGTTTACTAGACTTTTGTTTTACAAAATTCTTGACCTGAAAGGAGGGGTGTGTGTGTGTGTGTGTGTGTGTGTGTGTGTAATATGGTACTGGGAAGGTGACCAGAAACAAGGGAATTACATTAATAGGAGTTTTATAAGAATCTTAGCTTGAAAATTGGTGAATTTGAACTAATAAACCTTTAGGAATATTTCTGGTGACGTAGTGGAGGATTGTTTTAAGATCAGTAAGTGGTGTTCTGTACATATGTTTCAACTTCGCATCAGAGTTGAGGACAGATGGAATAGAAACATTTCTGTGTTTTGTATTTTGGTCTAGTGGACATGGTTGCTTTTGCAGTCTCCCCTTGCTTAAAAAAGGTAGCGAAAGAGGAATCTTATGCTTACTGATTGCATGGCTTGGCAGGAGAATGGTCATTTTTAGAGGCAGCTTTGGAAGGATGCCCCAAGCTCCCCCTCTTGTTCCAGCAGCTGTTGGGAGCAGTCCGAAGGGGGTATTATATTTCTTCTGGTAACTCTGCCAAGAATGAGAGGAAATCCACAATCTGTGGGCTGGGGGGTAGGAGGGTGGGGGCCGAGGGGGATGGGAATGGGAATGGGGTGGCAGGTGATGGGACAGGGAAATTAAATTGTTTTATAGTAAATATATTGAGATACTTTTCCTGGAAAGCTTTTTCACTGAAAGAAATATTTCCCCTACTCACTAGTTCATATATGGGTCTTTTCTCTGTAGAGAAAGGGGAAATAGTTTTCTTTGATTATTTTTCTTTCCCGGAGCTCCAGTTTTGAAGTTCCATATTTTGTGCACTTTCCTTTTAAAGTCAGTATTGAAAAGGTGAGTTAAGATTTAGATAGGGGTCATGTGTGTGCTTAAGAGGGCCTGCCTCAGAAGTGAGTTACTTAGGAAGAACTTTTCATTCATTCCTTATTTTTGGCTGGAGTATGACTCTATCATAATAGTCTAGAAACTGGAGATGTCAAAACTTTCTGGGTGGCTTCTGGTTCATGTTCTCTCTGTTCTTGCATCAAGGCAGAAAGGGCACCAGGGATTTTGAAACCTGGTCCCGTGGGCTGAAAACTTGCTTTGGTGATTAATATGGAACACAGTTATAAGATTAAAAACAAAGAAACAAAAAATTCCAACCCTGAGAAGCAGAGTAGTAGAAGTATTTCCCACATTTCATATGGGGAGCTCAGAGAGGTCATTTTAAAGCTATGAGAACAAAGTCCACTTCTGAGTCTGGTGGAACTTAATTCATAACTCAATGGAGAATGTTTTGTAGCATCTTCCCCGCTCTTGTTTATTCTTAGAAAGTGCTCATTCAGCTATATTGTGGGTTTTGATCCCGAGATCGGGAAATACCGTGCTCTGCATCCCCTCTTGGGGACTCACAATGCCCATTGCTGAATTAAAGTCAGTGATAAGTCCTGTGATAGAGGGTTGTTTCAATTTATTTTAACCAACATAGATAAAAATGTCTTGTTCATAAAAATGTCCCTTGTTTATTATCTCTTAACACCTTGCAGACAGATATAACTTGACCAATTACAAGTAAAAATGAATATGAATGTGAACATGGTCCTAAATCCTAAGTTTATATAAAGGATAAGGAGTATGTTTCTGAAACTATTTGGGCACCTTTTTGTTTTGCCTGTGTTTGGGCCATTCCCTGTGATACTCAGGGGTTACTCTTCACCCTGCACTCAAGAATCACTCCTGGTAGTGTTTGAGGTACCATGTGGGATGTCAGGGATTAGCACAGGTTGGCTGCTTGCAAGGCAAGTGCTCTACCTGTTGTACCTACTTGGACAGCTTTTACATGCGAGTGTCACGTTACGATATTTTTTTCTGCTTGGAGTTTTTCCTTTGAGCCTCTCTAGCATAAGAATTTGGAGGCTTTGGTTGGATTTTAGAAGATGTGGTATAGTACTATTTTTAGGAAGAGCTCAAGGGTAACATGTCCAGGCTCTTGAAAATCTTAAAGGCATTGTTGAAAGGGTGACTTGCCAGAGAACTGTGCTTTGAGAACTCTTGTTTAAGCAGTTCCTAAGCAGTATCTGTCATGGTGCCTATTATGCCATGGCCATGATTTGCACCTTTTGTTTCTAAGACATTCTTTTTTACACTTAGAATTTTTATTAATATACTAAAGGGAAAATGCCTTTAAAATGAAGTTTCAGACATTGAAAATCCCATGTTGTTAACACTTTTCACTTGTTCACTGCCATCAGGTAGTTTAGAGTATCAAGTACACTTTTCTATTTGAACAGAACATTACTGCTGGGACTCGTTTCCTTTCATCCTTTTGAGATCACTTCATGTTTGTTTCTCTGAACAGGCAATCTTGTATTTGCAGCAGATTGTGTCAGGAGCCACCTTATGACTTGATAGTTTTTCTGACAGAAATATTCATACATGTGGATCTTTAGTTAAAAGAAAGTAGAAAAGACTTGTTCAAGATTCCTGGTATACTACTGCTGTGTAGCATACTAGTTGACAGAGACTTTTGAAGCACTAAGAGACTTAAGACTCAATCCTGTGCAATTTATAACCGAATTGGATAAATAAGACCTACAGCCATGAAAAGTTAACTACCTATTATGGTAGGTTCAGTCTAAGGGTGAGATGGAGAGGAGTGTTTTAGAAGTAGAGATGTCAGCTGATCATGAAGAATGGGAAGAAGAAATTATCTGAGATAATTTGCTGGTGCTGGCAACAATAGGAGAAGGTGTGGGTGTATGACTGAAGGTAGAAGAGATGAGCTTATGAGCCCATTGGTCTATGAAAGTGGGGGTTAAATGAGTAAAGTAGGTTGACATTTGAAGACCTTTCAAGAGAGTAGACGATATAGACATTCCTTATACATTATCCGTAGAGGCATGTTCCCTATAGCTTCCCCCCTAGGGTATGGGGCTATTCAGTTTTCTCTTCCCTTAAAGGTGTAAGCAAATTTAACACAATATTTTAAAAAATTAATTAAAGAAAGACCAACTTGGGGCTGGAGCCTTGCACACCGCTAACCTAGATTTGATTTCCCACCACCCCATATAGTCCCCTGAGCTCACCAGGAGTGATCCCTTAGTACAGAGTAAGCTCTATTTCTGCCTCTACCAAACACTACCAAACATCCTTAGACTGAATCTACTATAGTAGGCACCATTAACTTTTCATGGTAAGCCCGGAGTAAGCTCTGAGCACCTCTCAGTGTTGCCCCAAAATCAAATAACCCCACCCTCCATACCCTAAATATAGACCTCAGCTACTGAGACCTTTGGAGGGTTTAATCTAATGCAAATATAAAGAGAGATCAGAAAGGTAGTACATGAGGTAATGGCCTTGCCTTGCAAGCGGCTGACTCCCTGTTTAATCCCTGATACTGCATAGGGTTTCTAGATCCCTGACATGACTGCTTCCTGAGCACAGAACCAGACCTGAGCACCACTGGATGTGTCCCTGAAAGACGAATACACATATGTATATGAAGAGTTAGCCATTTTTTTTGGTCTGGGGCTGTTTTAAATACTTGTACCTTAAAATAAAATATTGTTGGTCAAAACCTATTAGACACAGGCAATATGGGGGAAGAGATCTTCTTACTGGAGAACAAGAAGATCAAAGATCAAAGAAATCAAGAGACTGTAAAGTTAAAATTCCAGGACCTCCAACCATCATTTTGCATTGCTTTGTCCTGCCCTTCTTAGCCTAGAGCCCCTTAAGATGGCCTTATTCTATACATTGGACAGAATTTCCCGAATTCCTAAGTCAGCAGGAAATTATGCTGATGAAAATCATGCCAGTCATGCAGGTAGGCAGCAGCAGTGGCATTAAGGAAAATAAAACTTCAAGATGTGGCAGGGAAGGGAAATGTTTTTTTTTGATCCAGGAGTTTTTTGATCTTACAGACTATGCAAGTTTAAGATCTTTCCCAAGTACCCACATTTCCCTCTTCATTGCCTTCCAGCCATCCTCCCCCTCCCCCACCCCACCCCCCATCTTTAGGTTTATTTATTTGCTTTTTGGTGGGGATGTGAATGAGGAGAGGTGAAATGAAAGGGGACTCTAGATAACTGCCTAGATTAATTTCTGTCCCTCTGAACTCACTTGTTGCCAAGATTTTAAGGGGCCTGATAGTTTACCATGGGTGCATGTTGTATTGTTTTTGTTTAAAATAGGTCATGCGCCTAGGAATGCAGTCAAAGTATAATGGTGACTAAGTGCCGGAAAGCCGAGAGAGGGGGGCCCAAGTGGAAAAAGAGCCCGAGGCAAGAGAAGAAGGGCTGGGAAAATGGAAGTTCCACTAGGCCCACAGTTCAGGTTAGAGATTCCTCCTTGCATTAATAGCCATGCAAGAGGTTTATTTACAGGGCATGGCACAAATAATTTTTAGGAGAAGTGGGGGCTGCAGGGAAGCACCCCATTTGTTCCTAGTAGCTATTGTAGAGACCAGCCAGAACATTTTGAGATGAAAGCAGGGATCCTGATTGAACTCCCAGGGACTCTTGCTCCAGTCTCCTTAGACACTCCTGCTGCCTTGTTCTGGGACCTGCTTTGACTGAACTTCGATGGCCCCACAGAAGGTTTTTTTTTTAAATTCCTCCTGATTTTTCACATGCTGAAGCCAGTAAAAATACAGATGGGATTTGGCTTTTAGTTAAGGAAACTAAGCATCAAAGAGGATTGAATGAACAAAAGGGATTAAAGAAAAAAAGCTAATTTGTAACCGTGTTACCGCTACTAGAATTAAAAAAGGAAAAGGAAAAACTCAAGTAGAAAGCCTGTGGAATGGTTTTAGGAGGTGCAGGTTGTTTAGCGGGACTCAGGCAGGTGTCGTGACTTTGATGCTGGCCACGGAGAGGACACCTGCACCTGTTGTTTGGAGAGATGCTGGCTTCGGCAGTAAAAGTTCCATGCTTGGGATAGGCCTGTGGGGGAATGCTTTGACCCTTAGTAAAGTGTCCTAAAATGGCAGTTAAGTGACCAGAGGATGAGAGGTGTACTGTCCTCCCAATTCCGAAATACATAGATTCTGTCCCCCTTGTGTTCTGTGGTCCGGATGTCCAGTTTTATAATTTGACCTTCACCTATTGACTTTTCAGGCAGACAGGTTAATAAGGACAAGTGATCTCTTATGCGTCTGGGAGAAATTTGCAGGGAAGATTTTATAGGTAGGGGACTTAGAGACAGCTCTCTGGACTGAATGCATTTGACTTTGCATGCAGGAGGTCTGGGTTTGATTTCCCTGGCATTCATTGAGCACCAAGTAGGCAGTATCCCCAAGCACAACCATGTGTGACTTCTCCTCTAAAGATTTTATAGAGAGTCTAATCTTTCCCATGAAGATTTTATTGGCCTAAGAGTTAGTACAGCAGGTAGAGCATTTGCCTTGCATGCTGCTGCCCCTGGTTTTATCCCCAGCAGTCCATATGGTTCCCTGAGCTCACCAGGAGTGTTCCTGCGTGCTGAATGCACAGTCAGGAGTAAGGCCCGAGCCCCACCAGGACGTGACACCCTCCCTCCAAAAGTGTTAACATTTAGCTTGAACATGCACAAAACTAGCTGTGTTTCCCAACGTGGGTGATACCTCTCCCCACCATCTCCCCCCACCCCCTGGGGGCACTGCATCTATCCAGAGAGATTTTGAATAATTTATTTTTCCTGAAAAGGTAGGCCAAATTAATCTGGAGGCCTCTGGACTTCAAGTGATCTGAACTACATGTCTGGCCCCAGAATATATTGCTTTGGCATCATTATAGACACAATTTTGGCTTTCATAGTTTCCTAATATGGAGAGAGAAGAGTTATTCTTTTCTTATTTCCCAACTGCTTTGCATATCAGAAACAGTATATATGTTCTTGAGATCTGACACAGTAGAGCCCTGGTATTTTCTCTGGTTGACATCAAGCTGTAATGATGAGATTGTCTCTTCTGTCTTGACATAGGATGTCAAGTATCCCAGTGAAGGAACGGGTGAAGGTGTCTCAGAACTGGAGGTTGGGGCGCTGCCGAGAAGGGATTCTACTGAAGTGGAAATGCAGGTGAGTGCTCTCTTAATTCTTTTAAAGCTAAGAAAACCCTGCTGAGAGTGGAAAATCTGAACCTAGCTACAACATTTGTCTGCCTTGGATGGTGTGGCCCCGGTGAGCCTTTAAACACCACAAAGAAGGTGTCATCAGAGGGACAATCTTTTTTTTCATATTTAAAAAAAAAAGAAGGCATTATGGACAAATACAGAATGATCTCACTTATGTTGGATGTAAAGAAACATAGTAAGGGAATAAAAAATGGCCAAAGGCAACAGAACTGAGAACTGATTACAAAGTTGAGCTTACCGCAGTAGGGGAAGATGGGGTTTGGGGTAGTGTAGGGTAAGGGAGACAAGAGGGAAGAGGACACTTTGGTGGTGATCTTTAATCTTTCTCTCTAGGAAGTGATATCTTCACTCTCGGCTTCTGGTCACCCTCTTTCCTACTTTGTTAAATAGAATATACTTTTATTTTCTGGGGGGAAATAGAATATAAGATTTTGGATAATCATGTTATAGTAGAGAGAGCTTAGATTAATGTCAGAAAATGTATTTACTTATTTTTGGTTTTTGGACCACACCCAGCGGTGCTCAGAGCTTACTCTGTTCAGGAATCACTCCTGGTGGGCTTGGGGGACCGTATGGGTGCTGGGGATCTGGGTCAGCCACATGCAAGGCAAGTGTCTTACCACTGTACTATTGCTCTGGCCCCATTGCCAGAAAAGTTATTTATTTATTTATTTATAGTTTTGGGCCACACCCAGTGATACTTAAGGGTTACTCCTGGTTCTGCACTCAAGATTTTCTCCTGTTGGTGCTTGGGGGACCACGTGGGATGCTGGGGATCCAACCAGGGTCAGCTGCATGCAGGGCAAATGCTTTTCCCTCTGCACTATTGCTCTGGTCCCCCCCCGAAAATTCAGATGATTACTTTGGCACTGCTAATGTCACGGACTCTATGCTTCACTGATACTATATTATTTCATAGTTATGTTTTCCCCACTAAAAAAGTATTCCTTGTTGATAGGTTGAAATAGATAGGGAACATTATAATTCTTCATTTCAGGTTGGCCTCTGCTTGTGCTGATTGATGTAGGTAGGCTTCTTTGTTGACGACCTTTCTCTCTTGCTTATATTCACCCAGTTTCTGCTACTTCCACCCACACCAGTTTAATTTTGTGGTGGTGATAGTAGCACTGGTAAATAAATAATAAAGGGAAGAAAGATGCATTTGTAATGTGAAAGGCATTATTCTATTCTCTGCTTACCACTTAGTGGCAGACAGAAGAGTTTATTTCTCTATCAAGCTTTGGTCCCGACATCTTTTTTTTTTTATCTGGTTTTGAACAGTTTGACAAATAAACACACCAAACAGTTAGTGGGCTGGGATTCTCCACTGTTACCTGGCATGAACTTGGTTTCTTGTCCTAGGCAAATAACTGGTACCAGACGACTCTAAACACATGAATTCCAATTCCTTCTGCTTTTTCCCACTTGAGTGTGCCACAAACCCATGTAAGAGGATGTTGTAGAGGAATACGAAGAATGACTTAGAATACAGCATTTGTACATACTCTACACTGTGTCACTCTAACCTACACTCTCGATGTTTCTTATATACACATGCTTGTAAAAACCTCATGAGAAGGAACTCAGTTCCTACAAAGTCCAGGCTGCATTTAATAGCCTGACAAGTCAATTTGCTGAACTTTCCGCATTCCCATGACGCTTGTATTAAGGAGTCTGGGGGAAGAAACAGCCCAGTTTTTTCAGTGTTGGCAGTGGGAGATAGTATCTCTGTAAATGGGGATGAATCAGCTGCCCTTAAAATTTGCTTGAGGTCTGGTGGTTCTGGAACTCTCTTGGTAGATCGAGTAGGTCACACTGTTCAGCTGTCTGTCCCGGGCAAGGAGCTTAGGCTTTCCCTGAGAGCACAGTGCGCGGCAGTCCTTTTTATTGGAAGGCTCACTCCATGCCATAGAGTTGGCTTGTGGTGTCTGACTTTACTTCTCCTGCTAGATTGTAGAGGGAATATTTTGGAGTCACAGCACATGGTGCTTTGGGTTTATTCTGGGTTTAGTGCTCAGAGGATCACTTGCAGTGCCGGGGATTAAAACAGGGTCAGCTGTGTGCCTTACCTTGAAGAAATATTTCAGTATTTGTGGATTTCTCTTACCTGCTTCCTACAAAAGGTGACTATCTCTGTAACTGCTGAACTGAAGTAGATTGCTCTGGTGCTGTGTTTCTCCTCTGCCTTACTTACCTTCTGATAAAAAAAAGTAGGTACCCCCATGAGGATATAGGCATTTAATCAGTACATTAACATCCTTTCTTAAGTAGTTTTATTCCTTTCTCTTATAAATGTCCCTTTGCTGTAATAGGTAGAACCAGGGAATGGAGCTTCCCAAGGCTCATGTTTCTCTGTCATATCTTAACTGTCTGTTAGAGAAGAATACATGGGAATCTTGGAACCTCTAAATTTTTCATTTTCACTTAAGATCAGTGAGAATGCAGAATGAAAGCAAGTTACTTCATCTGACTGAAAGGTTTCTTTTTAACCCAATCATTGAATTTACTAAGGTTCACCTATCCACAAGAAGTCTAGGTTACAAGTGATTCAAGTCTTAAGCACTCCCCAGTTAAAAGTGACGTATAAGGGATCAGAAAGATGACTCAAAAGGCTAAAGTGATGGTATGCATGCAGGAGGCCTGGTTGTAATTCCTGACTCCAAATAGCCCTCTGAGCACTACCAGGAATGATCCCTCAGCAGTGAGCCAGGAGTGATATCCTCTCCCTCAGCACTTAAGGGTTTAATCCAAACACCAAAATGATTTTTAAGGAGAGAGAGAGTGAGTGAGAGAGAGAGGTATCCTTTTAATTCTAATTCTTTTTAAAAAGAAAATCCAAAGAAAGTTAGGTCACCATGAAACTCAGAGTTTTCTAATGGTAGGTGATTTTGATGAAACTTGGTGTTGTAAGTTATCCTTGCTGAGTTTGGGCTTGCTCAGCCACTGCAAAGATTGGAGTTGATTTTTTATGCTGTATCTTAATAACGTTCAAATTTTTGTTTTTAATTTTGCAGTCAGATGCCCTGGATGCAGCTAGAGGGTGATTCTCTGTACATATCCCAAGCTAATTTCATATTGGCCTATCAGTTCCGTCCGGATGGTGCCAGCTTGAACCGTCGGCCCACGGGAGTCTTTGCTGGACATGATGAGGATGTTTGCCACTTTGTGCTGGCCAACTCACACATTATCAGTGCAGGAGGGTGAGTACTACAGGTCCTGACTTCTACTTACTTCCTTAGTATTCTTACTTTTGTTTTTCGGTCCCTGGTTTTTGGACCATACTGTATTTTTCTCATGACTTTTTCCTGGCTCTGCTCAGGGCTCGCTCCTGCAGGTGCTTGCCTAGCTGAATCATATGTGTTGCCAGGGATAGTACTTGGGTTGATCAAGGCAAGTACTATACTATCTCATTGGCCATACTTCCTTTTCTTTGCCACTTCCACCACTGCTCAGGGCTTACTTCTAGCTCTGTTCTCAGGGATCACTCCTGACAGTGCTCAAGAAACCATATGGGATGCCAGGGATGAACTCATAATGAGTGCCAGGGATGAACCCAGGTCAGCCTTGTACAAGGCAAGTTCCAAATCCCTGTCTTATCTCTTCCATTTCTGCTTCCTTAGTTTTCTTGAGGGACCCTTTGCCTGTCTGCTTGTCTCTAACTTCAAAGAGATAAGAAAGAATATGGGAAGAAGTAGCGTATTTTTTCCCCCTGTCTTCATCTAAAGCATAATATTTGTCAATGGTAAATACGGAGGGTTAACCCGAGGGGGGGAAAATAGAAAGAGTCTTGAATAAAACGTGAAGCAGATTTTGATACTAACAGGGGGAAATTTGTTTTGTCTCACAGCTCAGTTCGCCCTAACTGACCTGAAGAAGTAAAGGTATTTAGATACTCAGCAACTTATTGGGCTGAATTACCCGATGCAAATTTAAACATCATTGGAGACTTGGGCTGTTTCTGTAGACATTTCCCCTTCCTTCAGCGTGAATAATTGGCTGTTGGGGTGGGCTCCTTGTTTCTCTTCTAGAGATGGGAAGATTGGCATTCATAAGATTCATAGCACCTTCACTGTCAAGTACTCGGCTCATGAACAGGAGGTGAACTGTGTGGACAGCAAAGGGGGCATCATTGTGAGTGGCTCCAGGGACAGGACGGCCAAGGTGAGGTGTTCTTCCCCTTACATAGTTATTCCCTTCTGTCTATAGGGAGTGGGTTGAGAGAGGGTGGTTAGGGCCTCGAATCTTAGGATTGGCTGCGAGCATTGGGTGAGAGCGGGGAGGGGTACAACACAATAAAGGACTCACTTATGTGCCTCTGGCATGCAGCTTACCATGCCAGGCGGTGTCTCTGCCAGCTGGACTGAGAAATGAGTGGACGGTGGCTGGGAAACTTGCCACTCACTTGAAATGTGGCATGAACGCCAAAGCAGAGGGCCTGGCCAGCTTTTCCTCCCTGAGCTGAGCTTTCTCAAGTTGTGGGTTAAGTTCTAACCCCAATATTTTATTTTAAAATCTCTCTCTTTTTGCTTGCTCTCTGTTTAGGGAGGTTAATTTTTCACCACCTGTTTATAAGCAATCAAGCTGATAATTAAAATGTGTTTTGCCTGCTTCTCTGGAGAGCTACGTGGTCAGTAAGCAATAGAAAGATGATGAGGGAAGGGTGTTGATTATTGTGTCATGGCCAAATTGTCTGATCAACAGTCAGACATCTGCCAAGGCATACTAGAATGAAGCTGATAAGTTGCATAACTCTTGCTTTGTGGATTTTGTCTCATCCATGTCTGGGTCAGACAGGTGCCCACTCATGAGATGGAGAAGAACCTTTCTCCATTCCTCTGTTGGCAGCCTTAGGCAGACCCACACATGCCTGCCTGGTCCACTGGGTCAACACTGGAAATATTGGTGACAGTTTAGTTGATAGTGCAGAAGGCCTGATGTATCTCGTGTATCTGTTTCTCAGCATCTGGAGACTCCATAGTGCTAATAAGAGCAAAATGCTTGTTTGTGCCAGCAAATGGGCCTCTGGACACATACGGAGGGGACTCAGGAGAAGGAAAACGAATTTTTTTTTTCTCACTAACTTTACTGACAATCTGTACCCAATGGCAATTACTCTGTCATGTAAAATGTTGCTAATCTATGTGAAAAGGAAGGAATAAACATGTTTTTTTCTATTATGGACTTTTCTTTCCCTCTACTGTATTCTTCCTACATTTTGTATTTTTTCAGAGAGGCATAAACATGAGCTTAGGTAGTCTGAGAAAAATCCAAAAATTGTTTAGAACCAATACAGCGATTGAAATTGCTGTCAAGTATTCCCATTTCCCCCGCCACATACCTTCTTTAGCTTTTCGAATTTTCTTTTCTTTTTCTTCCTGGGCCACTCATAATGGTGCTCAAGATCAAACTGGGGTCAGCACATGCAAGGCATCTTACTTAAACCTTGTACTATCTCTCTAGCCCTTGGTCATGTACCAAAACTTGCAGAGAGATTGGTGTTGCTCTATATCTTATGAATCAGTTTGCATGAAAACCCTTGTAACATGTGTGACCTGGATCTTCCCATCTCATCTCATTCTGGCACCTTCTTGTCATGGCCTCGAGCTTGCCTTGCATGTGCTGACCCCAGTTTTGAATTTTTCTCAGACTACCTAAGCTGATTTTTAAGGATCTTGATACATAATATTAATCTGTTTTGTAAAGGACTATATAAATGTTCATTCTCCATTGAGTTATATTTTCTCCAAATTGTTTGAATTTGATCAAGAGGGTAAAGGTGTGATCAGCATGCACTTGTTTCTAGTGGATAGTATCCTGCAGGGGCAGGCCACTTTTCAGAGACTGTGTTTAGAATTGGTAGCATATTTCCTGAACCACTTCTGGGGATCAGGAGCTGTGTTTGGTGGCTTGCACAATTTAGGAATCCACCCTTGTTTAGTGAGATGATGGGGGAAGAGCACAGGAGGCTTGTTCAGGGGATGAGACTTGTAAATTCCGGTCTAGGACTATTCCCAAGACTTTGTGATGAGAGCACTGTCTCTCGTATCCCAAATAAGAACTTGCCTCCTGGGCATTTTGCATTAGAAAAATGACAAACCTCACTTCCAAATTGGGACTAACTAAAAGAGAACTTAAGAAGTGCATCTAGTTATTACCAAGGTGTTCTGACTGTATCTGAAAGAGTCAGGATCGTGGTACTCCAGGAAAGCTGTGGTAATTTTTTTCTTTCCTTCTTTTTTTTTTTCTTTCACCCTCTTTACCCAGGATTTTCTTTTCCTTGTTTTCTTTTCCTAATGTTGGGAAAAGTAACTCATACCTTTCTTCCCACACAAAATCTAAAGTACTTTCTCCTTTTGTAGGGAAAGAGATACACGTGACCCTACAAAGGCAGGACCACCCTCTATCACTTAAAGTCTAGGAATGTTGAAGTTCTTCCATGTAAGGTCCTGATTATGTTTTGTGTGTTCCCCTTATAGCACTATAGGGACCTTGAGAGGTCATTGATCCCTCTGGCTGCCTCAAGATTTCTCCTTGGCTGCTGTCTGTGGACAGCTCTGTATATTTGAGGTTTACTTTCTGTTTGGTTAGAGGCTTATTTCCCTGTGTCATCTAGGGTAGGGTAAGGTGAGGGGGGCCTTGTGCCTAATGGGAGATTTCTAAATGCACTGACTGCTGAGAGGGCTCTGTGAGTGTTGATTAGAGTTAAGCCCAGAGTGGCTGCTAATGTACATTCCTGACTGATAGGGACCAGATAGTCTGCTCCCAGCAATATTTTTAACCTGTAGGAGATATGGAAGCTTAAAAGAGTTAAGCTTTTCTGCTACTTTTGGTGATGCTAGGTGCTAAATTCCCTGCTGACATGAATAGCATTGAATCCTGAGCATTATCAACAAATAAACAACAACACATCACCTAAGACTTCCTTGAAGTCTCTTTTCTTCTTCTCTCCTTCCTTTGTATCTTGCTTACTACTTCTCTTATTCTGCTCTAATTTGATCTCTGTCCCCTCTGTACTGTTTCTTGACCGTCTTCGTTCTCCTTACCTCCCCATAGTAAAATTTTGGTGTGAGATAGGAAAGGGAAGAATCCACAATCATGGAGAGGTTTCTGAGAGAGGGGAACCCCCTCTACGAACTCTTCTCAGGCAAATTTCATCTGAAGAATATGGGACTTCGAGTACCCCAGTATCATCTTGGTTGGTAAGAAATGGCTTTTACATGGAAGTTGGAGAAGATGGTCAGGACTGAGAGCTAGTGGTAGGCCAAGCAGAGTTTAGAGAGGGCCCTCTGCCTTACCTTGAACTCTATATAGGACAGAAAGGAGTCTCTGCTTCCTTACACAGTGGGGACAGTGGCGCCACCTGCCACATCTCACCCCGCAACCCCCTTATCTCTCTCCCAGCAGTGTCAACTAGAGCATCTCCTCTCTTATTTCTAGGTGTGGCCTCTGGCCTCAGGACGGCTGGGGCAGTGCTTACACACCATTCAGACTGAAGATCGAGTTTGGTCCATTGCTATCAGTCCATTGCTCAGGTAAGGGAGAGGTTTTATAAATATGATTTTATCCTGTATAATGAGGCTTTTATTATACGAGGTTTAGGTAGGTGAGGAAACCTTCTGCTTCTGTTTTGTGGGTTACTTTGAGTGACTCTCCTGGAGATTTTGTAACTCTCCCTAGAGACTGGTGGTTTGTAGCTCTCTTCATATACGTGTGGGCTTGAGATACTTTTCTATGGCTAATTTCCTAAGGACCTAACCAGAGACATGTGAAGGAAAAGATTGTGTTAGAATGTAAATGAGTTCAGTTGTTAGAAGTGTGTCCCTTCTTGAGCATATGTCTCTGGGATTGCTTCCAAACAAGAGGTCTCTCAGAACCTCTGGGATAATAACGACAACCTCCGCTCACAACTCAATCTGTAGTTCATTTCCCTTGGGAAGCATCCTCTGGAGTCTCCCTTAGGTCATTGTGACAGTTATGAGGGTGCAGGTCCAGTTGCTCTCTCATCCCAAAGCACTTAGATGAGAATGGATTCAGTGACACTGCATTGGAGATGCCAAAGATTTGATGTTGGCGTTAGACCTACCTTTGGGCTTGGCTACTGTTTTTCTAGCTTTACCTATGAAGGAGTTGAGTTTTGTGTCCTGACTTCTGCTTTCTCGGTTCCCTTGAAACAAGGCCAAGCCTCTTCAGTAGAGCGCACAGATGCCCTCCCTCTCCGCACCTGCCATGCCGCAGTTACCGAGTTACCGAGAGTCTTTCCCCACTTCCTTCCCTCCCCGCTCTCCACCCAAATGATCAATGAAAAAGCTGCAGGGCTGCCAGTCTTCAACACTGGTTTTAAGTCAGTCACTTGTTTTATGAGGGAGTTGGTCTCCCCTCCGCTCAGCCCCCTTCAGCCCCCTTCTCCTTCTCACATGAAGCCTTTGCCCCTCCTCCTGCTCCTTCCACAACTCCCTTTCAAATTTTTTTCTTCCTGAAGAATTAGAGCCGATTAGCCACGTCATTAATTCTTCAATTTGACGGCTGATATAGCAGGACCTGAAACACATTGCTGACCTCAGAGAATGGAGACCCGGTTCCTTCGCATATTGACGATGGGAGAAGTTAATTAAAATTCCACAGAGCGGAGGTGTCGGCTAACCTATAAACCTGTCGCTGTTTAGAACAAATCATTCTAGCAATCCTAGGAAAGAGGGACCAGCAGGGAGTAGAGAGGCCTAAGTGTGTGGGAGCAGAGGACAGAAAATGGAGCCATCAGGCTTTGTCCCTCTTTACGTCCTTTCCGAGACTGCCCTTTTAAAGCCACCTGGCCAAGCCTGGGCTTGATTTAGATAGAAGAGCAGGATTGCCTGTGGGAGGTGACAGGTGTGTTGGTGATTTTTGTCTTGGTCCTGTGGACTTCTGCTGACTTCAGGAAGCAGCAGGGTGGTGGTGGGAGTAAGCGGTAGAGGATTAGAGATGGTCCATGTGCTTCCAGTACTTGAATTTGGGCCAAAGAACATAGACAGACTTGGTTCCCCATCAATGCACTACTTCAGCGTCTTCCTCTAGAATGCATAGACTACCTCTTACAGAACAGAGCACAGCTACAAGTGAAGATTGTGTCAGTAAAAGAAGTTGATAACAGAGGCTACCCTTGTTAAGAAGCATTTCAGATCATAGAAAACTGAGTTTGGGTGTTTGGGGTCAACATAAGGAAGAACTTGACATTTTAATATTACTGGTGCTATTCTGTGACTGTGGCAGCTAATGTTTACCATTCATCTGCTGCATGAAGACCTTTGGCTAAATCCTTGACTTCCATCTCTGAAACCTTGGGTCTTTTGTTTTTGTTTCACAGCCAATTCAGCTGTGCTCAGGGCTTACTCCTAGTGGGGCTCAGGGAACCCATAACTGCTGCCAGGGATTGAACGAGAGTCAGCTGTGTACAAGGCAAGGGCCTTACCCACTGTACTCTCTCTCTGGCCCACTAAAAACCTGGTGTAGTGATTTTTTTGCATTCATCTTTATGTCTTGTCCTCTTGTATGTTTTCATCATCCTAAGGATGATTCTTGTGGTCTCTTTTGGCTCGTTATAGCTCTCCTGACACACAATTATGGGGCCTTTTCCTTAACTCTGTAGATGATATCTTGGACTCTTTTTTTTTTTTTTTTTTTAAAAAAGGCTTATCTTTGGGATTATCTAACACTGGAAGACTAGAGTTTATTCTTGTATTATTACTAGCCCTTTTTCTTTTTTCTTTTATTTTTGGTGATGCGGTTGAAGGAGTGGGCATACCCAGAAGTGCTTAGGGGGGTCCACTGAGCCCTGCCTGATGATACCTGAATGTAGAGTTAGGAGTAAGTCCTGAGCACCACCGGGTGTGGCCCCAAATTTTTTAAAAAGAATTATACAACCCCATATGGGGTTCTTAAACCCCACAGTTTAATAAATTGACATGAGTACTACATTATGTTAGTTAAGCCACATCTATGTGTAAGCCACCAGTGGTCCATGCCAGAATCAGTATATTAAGAAGCTAGATTCTAGGGCTGGTACTCCTGGTTTATCTGACAGTTTCCCACTCCCCTACTTCCTCACATAGAAGGAACCTAGACAGGTTGCTCATTTATTTTCTCAAAATCTTTTATATAAAATAATCTGTCATAGCTGCACATTCTATTTGATTTTTTTTTTCTTTTTGGGTCACATCCAGCGATGCTCAGGGGTTACTCCTGGCTCTGCACTTAGGAATTACTCCTGGCGGTAGTCAGGGAACCATATGGGATGCCGGGGATCGAACCCAGGTCGGCCTTGTGCAAGGCAAACGCCTTTCCCGCTGTACTATTGCTCCAGCCCTTCTATTAGCTTTTGATTCTGGGGCTTTTCTGATATATATGTATGTATGTATATATATATATATATACACACACATACATATATATACACACATACACACACACTACACACACACACATATATATACACACACACATATATGCCATGTGGGTGGAATACTCTCGGTAGCTTTCTGGGCTCTCCGAGAGGGACGGAGGAATCAAACCCGGGTCGGCTGCATGCAAGGCAAACACCCTACCCACTGTGCTATTGCTCCAGAGCTCTCACTGGCCCTTGAAAATCCAGGGGAGAGGATGTAAATCTTGCGCAGGGCCATACCCATATCCGCAGCAGGTCTCCAAGGTGAACAGCCTCTGGCATGTTGGAACAGTATATGGTTTGGTTTTGGTTTGGTTTTGTGGTCACATTCAACAATGGTCAGGGCTTACTCCTGGCTGGGGGACCATATGGGATGCTGGTGAATAGAACCCGTGTCTGCTCCATGCAAGGCAAGCACCCTACCTGCTATCTCTCCAGCCCCTATATTTTATGTTTACATTTAGGCCCATATGGTTGGACACATGAAACTGTAAGCCCTAGCCTTCATCTGACATTATTTGTGATTGAGAGAAAGCAGGTTTCTGTCCTGTGCCCACATATTGCCCTTTTTCCCTTCCATGACCTTGATTCCTTGATTTCGAGCAGTCCTGGAAGATGATTTTGAATACTAGTTATGTCTTGTGTTTATGAGTTATGAGTTGTGTTTAGGTACTCAAAACACATAAGAGACTCCACAGAAAGGCAGCAGGCAAGAACCTTTCTCTTTAACATGATCTCTTTTCTGATATCTATATCTTGTTTTTAAGATTTATGGACTCTAAGGCATATGTCTGAATGTGTTGGTGCGACTGAACTACGTAAGGCCCAATTAGTCATTCTCAGACAGACAAACCCTCTGAGGTTCACATGAAGGAAGTGTATATGTTTTGTTTTGGGGAAATACCCAGTGGTGCTCAGAGGCTACTCCCAGTTTGATATACTCAGTGATGGAGGACCATACAGTGCTAGGTGATGAACTTGGGGCTCAAGTGTGCAAAACATGTGCCCCAGTCTTTTGAGCAGTTTTTTTTTAAGTTCATAATACCTTTTATTGACATAAAAATTCTCATTGATACTAAGAATTAATAAGTACTCAAGAGTGAGAAAATGAAAAACATGTAAAGGAGTGATCATGTAGTTTTGTAACAAAGAGCCTGTCTTGCAAGTATGAGATCGTGAGTTCTAGTTGAATGCAGTACTGGAGGCCCTGACATTTGGGGTCTAGACATCACAGTCAAGTGTGTGGTTTGCTCTACAAACATACTCACTACTTGTCTATGAGCACCATGACCATATATTATGACCCTTGGTCATTGGCAACAACAACAAAAAGGGATAGTGAATTACATTTTATTATTATATTTTTACTCGGAGAGCCTGGCAAGCTAATGAGAGTATCCCGCCCGCATGGCAGAGTCTGGCAAGCTCCCCATGGCATATTTGATATGCCAAAAACAGTAACAAGTCTCACAATGGAGACATTACTGATGCCCACTTGAGCAAATCGATTAACAACGGGAGGACAGTGCTACAGTGCTACATTTTATATATATATTTTTTGGTTTGGGGGCCACACCCAGTGGTGCTCAGGGCTTACTCCTGCACTCAGGAGTCACTCCTGGCAGTGCTTGGGGGACCATAGGGAGTGATGGGGATAGAACTGGCATCTGCTGCATGCAAAGCAAAAACCCTACCTGTTTTACTATCTCTCTGGCCCTGGGAGTGACATTAAAAAAAAAAGATTTAATACTCGATTTCATTCTTGCCATTTTCCATCTCTTCCTTTCTTACTTTCCTTCCCCCTTAATCCTGTGTATTTACTGAACTTTCTATGTGCCCCAAGCAACTTATTCAGCAAGGGGATAAATGGATGCATATGGTAATGGTTGCCAACCAAAATGCTTGAAATTAGGATGAGTGGGAAGTGGGCTACCATTCTCCTCTGGTCCAGAGAGAAATTGTGGGCTCAGGGAAGAGCAATACAGGGTCCATTTGGAAAAAGCCAAAAGGAGCAACAGCTAATGCTCAGGCCTAGCCTGTTGCCATATTCTTTGGTACAGAAGAAGGGCCACAAAGCATTAGGTCATTGCTGTGCCTGCATCCAGTATCTTGGACAGTGGAGGTGGTCTTTGAAAAGCCCTGTGAGGACCAGGGATATTTTTTTTTATTTGTTTGTTTTGTTTTTTTGAGCCAAACCCAACAGTACTGAAAGCTTAATCCTGGTTCCTGGTAGTTCTCAGGGGACTGTTGGTGCTGGGGATCAAACCCAGGTCAGCTGTGTGCAAGGCAAACACCCTACCCATTGTACTGTTGCTCTGCCTCGGGGACATTCTCTCCTTCTAGATATGAAGATAGGATGGAGGGGAGGAGAAGCCTGTAGTAATGGAGGCATGGGCTCACTCGGGGAGCTGTGAAAGCTGGCACCACTCCACACTTATTGCCTTCCTCAAAGGAGGTGTTCAGCAGAATCCTTCTCCCTCTCTGACCACACTGCTGTCATGAGTCAGTGTGGTCAAGGAGGCTTCCCAGGACACTTGGGTTTTAATCCCTATCTCTTTTATGTCATTAGGGAAATATACCAGTGGTATAAATGTAGAAACTTGACATAGCTGTGTTATTAAATATGCAGTGTAATTTTGTGTAACTTTGCTCACAGTGATGACCTGTTGGTTTTGGGGGTGGGGGCAGGATTTGTCCAAGTCTGCATGAAATATACCAATTCAAATTTATAAAGAGAGTTGTAGTCTCTGGGGGGGTTTGATGGAGGAGTTGCCCCTTCTTGCTTCATTTCTCCCAGGGGGAGGGAGAGTCTGGAAGGGAAGCAGTCACTGTGCCCTATTTGGAGAGGGGGGGAGTTTTTGGGGGAGAGGGGAGGATTTGTTCCCAGTGGCCACAGGGTATACTGTGTGTTGTGTGTGGTAGATGTATAATCACCAGCCTGTTGAAATGCACCTTTCTTTAGTGAGAAGTAATTGCATCTGGGGCTTTCTCTGACTGAGAGGTTTGAATGATTGGGAAAAGAGGCAGTGAATGTTTGGCTTGAATTTCTTTGGTTCCCAGTAGTTCAGCAATCCTTTGCCTCTAGGCTTCATATCCAGTGCTTTTAGGAGAAGGCCAATCAGAAGTCAGGGTTGTACCTCTTTTTGTATTTTTCTGGTTGGTCTGGAGAGATGGGCCTTGAAGGACATGCATAAATTTGATAACCTGAAGATTGTTGATATATGACTTTGTCATATTTCACATTAACTGGGTCTCCTAATGTTTTAGCCCATGGCTGATTTGAAGATATGTTTACTCCACCTTCTTTAGGTTGGGACAGAGGGAAGCCTCTTCTGGGGTTTGTCTAGAGACAGGAGACCTAGGTAGGGAGTACTTTGGTACTTAGGGAGTACTTTTCCCCTTCCCAGCTTTTGAGCACATAGGAAGAGACATCTTGCATTTGGTGCCTGTGGATGAGAGTCACAGGCGTGAAAACACCATGCAGGGGCTGGAGGCTAGCATGGCTGGAATGGCTGGTACGGTGCTTGGAGCAAGAAGGAACCTCTAGGTAGTGGTCCATGCCCCACTGCCCTGGCCTGAAATGACCTAAGATTGGAAAGAGATCAATGTGTGGATAGAATCAAATTGGAGTCTGGTGCTGCTGAATTTCAGAGCAGTGCCTGCCCTGAGCCAAGCCTTTCTGGTGGGTATATTCATCAGTAGCAGGAAGAAATGCCACAGGAGTGGGTTTAACCTCCTCAGGACCCTGGATCTCTGCCACTACCCAGGACAGTATGGGCTCAAGAGGCTCATGTGCTGAGCTGCTGGCCAGAGACCAGAATCCAACCAGCCCCATCTGGACCAGAACCCCTGGTCAGCAAGGCTGGCTCAGTCAGTGAGAGCTGATTAAACCCTGGAAACAGAGGCTGTTGCAAGTCGAATACTGTAGGTTGAGTCCATGCGTCTTAGAGTTTAAACTCTTCCTTTCTCTTGTTTCCGTCCTTGTCTCTCTGACTCTCTTCCCCATGCCCTCTCTTTCCCCACCCGATCTCCCTTTCTCTCTTCATACTTCAGTCTCCCTGTGAACAGAGTAAGCAGTGGGAAACTAGATCTAAGAGTGGTGGCAAGACACACAAGTGACATGGGTAAATTGGCATGCCTCCTTTTCAGATTGCGGGCAGAGAGCTTAGAAGGACCAGCATCTTCTTTCTCTTCCTACTGCCTGTTCTTCCCCATAGACTCCGAGTTCCACCTGCACCACTATTTCTTGTCTTCCCTCACAGGAAGAGAGAAGGTAATTGTCTTGCTTTAGCTGCACTGACTTTTCTAGGTTGTGTGTGCAGCGTGCCTGTGTTTTTCCACCTTTGATCACTGTTCTGCCGACAGATAATTTAGCAATCATCCCAAGGTGGAAGCATGAAGTTAATGTTAAAATTAGGTGGGTTTTTTCCCCTACTCTTTAAACTTCAGGGGGTGATGAGGCAGAGAGGGAGGGTGAAGGGGAGCCATAAATTCTGTGGCTGGTGTAGCTGCTCTCTGAGCAGCCGGGAAGCCTCTGATGTCTCCACAGCACTTTCATTAACATTTAAATTAAGGGTTTGTTTTCCAGTCTGTTTTATAGGCAGGGACCTTTCATGGCCTGTCACATGCAGCAGCACCCCTCCACCCCCATCCCCCCAACTTCCAAGCAAGTGTGTAATTGTAGCTACTGCTCTGTCCTAAGCTGGGTTGCAGCTGGAGTTCAAAAGGAATTCTTGAGAGGAGATGGAGCTCTGGAGCTACAAGGTGTAACTGTCAGCAATGGGTGGTTTTCCTTAGAAAAAGGCACTGGAGGGGCTGGAGCGATAGTAGATCGGGTGGGGTGTTTGCTTTTCTGGCAGCCAACCTGGTATTGATCCCCAGCATCCCATATGATACCTGAGCCCATCAGGAATAATTCCTGAGTGCAGAGCCAGGAGTAACCCCTGAGCATGGTGAGTGTGGCCCAAAAAGAAAAAAAGAATCAATGAATAAAGGTACTCTAAGGTACTCTAGAGAAACGCTTTCCATTCTTATCTGCCCTGTGCCTTTCTCTGCTCTTTCAAGTGACACACACTGCGATCTCTGAACCCTTCTTTCCTTGGGACCACGGGCACAATTGGGTAGGGACGGGGGCGTCCATCCTAGAGGTTTCTACTTACATCACAAAATAGGGCCTGGGAGGCTGGAGCGATAGCACAGCGGGTAGGTCATTTGCCTTGCATGCAGGCCAACCCAGGTTTGAATCCCAGTATCCCATATGGTCCCCGTAGCACTGCCAGGAGTTTTGTAAGACACAAACCTTCATGCTGGGGCTGGAGAGTTAGTACAATGGGTAGGGTGTTTGCCTTACATGCAGCCGGCCCGGGGCTGGAGCCATAGCACAGCAGGTAGGGTGTTTGCCTTGCACATGGCCAACCTGGGTTCGATTCCCAGAATCCCATATGGTCCCCCGAGCACTGCCAGGAGTAATTCCTGAGTGCATGAGCCAGGAGTAATCCCTGTGCAATGCCGGGTGTGATCCCCAAAAAAAAGTAAAAAAAAAGAATTCCTCCTGGGGCTGGAGAGATAGCGCTTGCCTTACATATGGCCAGCCTGGGTTCGATCCCCAACATTTCACATGGTCTCTCGAGCACCATCAGGAGTCCTGAGTGCAGAGCCCAGAGTAGCCCCTGAGCATAGCTGGATGTGCTCCCACCTCAAAAACAAAACAAAACAAAACAAAACAAAAACCTCCTTCTACTCAGAGAGCAGCAATGATATATGAAAGTTGTTGCCACTTGAGAAGACTTGTTTGCTTGGGAGCCACACCTGACTGTACTCAGGGATTTCTCCTACTCTACACTCAGGGATTTTCCTGGCAGTGCTCGAGGGGAACTACATGGGGTCCTGGGATCAAACCCAGGTTGTTCACATGTCAGGCAACTAAGTGTCTTACCTGTACTCTTGCCCCAGCTCCCTATCTGAGAAGACTCTGTAATAGGGTCCTTTGACCTAAAAAATGCCTTCCAACGTAGACAGATGTGGGTCAAAGCATCATGCTTTGTCTCTAGTTCTCAATATCCATGTGTTTGAATAGCTTTCTATCTAATTCAGGAGATCATTTGAGGAAAGTATCATTGAGGAAATCATTGAGGTCTTCGCATTCAGAGGAAGCTCTCCTGGCCCCTCAGAGTGTATGGTATTTAAGCTCCCTTTTACATAATTGTAGCTGGTAGTATTTGTGGATGTTTTTGAAAGATATATCTATTCCAGTCCTCTCCTTTCTGTGAGCCTCCTCTTGACCTGTAGGCGATGAAAACATGTAGCAAACACACACAAGACCGCTCATCGATTCATAGGCTCTGAGGAAGGCCTGAGTTCGATTTCTTCTCTAGATAGTGATGAAAAGGGCACTGAGGCCTTTCTGTTGCTGAGTCTAAGAATTTTCTTTCTCTCCGAGTTGACCTTACTCCTTGAGTCATTACATTCCCTGTCCCTCTCTCACTAGTACTCTGAAATCATCTGTGAAGATGGCCACTTGTCTTGCCCTCATGTTCTAGGTAACCTAGTCAACAGGTGGACACCCTCAGACCCTGGAGTTCTGCCCAAGAGGACTAAGGGAGGTGCTGGGGTGACCCCTGTGCAGGTGCTGCTGGGCTCAGATTGCAGGCTGGTGTCCAGGCCCTGCTTGCTGGTGATTAATCTGGGACACGGGCCGGCAGAGGCCCGGCCAGGGCAGCTTTGGTCCCTCACTGTGAAGACCTTTGGCTCAGGGACTGAACTGATCTCTGTAACCTGCTTCGGCTTCAGTTTGATCTGTCAAGGCTAAAGAGGAACCTGACGGTGGGGCGGAAACTTCTAGCCCTGTCTGACTTATGGCACTGATCCGTTCCAGTGGCCTTGTCATGATACTACTCATATATTTAAGAGGATTTCGCCACCTGTTAGGCACAACACTAGATCAGAAAAAAAAAAAAAGAGGGGGGATCTTTGTGAAATATCTTTGCTTTTGTTTTTTTGAAATAATATAGCTTACTCTTGTAAGTAGAATTGGACATGATGTGGGGTTAGTACTGGACCTGAATGAAAAGGCAGTGACAGTTGTGACCGAATCACTAACATATTGTACATTTGTATATCAGAGGATCGTGTCAGAGAAGGAAAGATCACCCTATTCTTCTGCAGTTAAATAGCTCTTAGATCATTTGGGGAAAGATTTCACTACTTTAGTTCAGAATCAGTTTATTTGGTGTTTCACTGCACATTATCATACCTTGTTTTTTAAGTACTACACAGTTGTTTTTTTAAAAAGCTTTCACAGGGCCTGGAGCAATAGCACAGTGGGTAGGGCATTTGCCTTGCATGCAGCTGGCCTGGGCTCAATTCCCAACATCCTATATGGTCCCCTGAGTACTGCCAGGAATAATTCCCACATATGTGAGCCAGGAGTAACCCCTGTGCATTGCTGGGTGTGACCCAAAAAGAAAAGAAAAAAGCTTTCACATAATGGTCACCCACTGCTATTTGTCTTAGAATCTGCAACAGTTATTCCGTGAAATGCAGTGATTTCCTTGTTTTCTGTTTTGTTTCAAATAATTTTTTAAAAGTAATCCCAACTTACTTTCTATATAACAGAGTCCTGATCTTTGGGACCTCCAGGGGCAATTCAAAGTCTCAGTTTTATTTCTTCCCTTCTCTGAGTTCAGGACAGTTACATGTGACTCTCTTGGTCATAGATTTAAGATTTAAGAACCAGAATTCTACTGCCCATGACTCTTTGTCTATACTAGTGAGTTTGAATTTCACTATTATCATCATTCTATTTAGGGGAATTAGGAACTCGGATCCCAAGAATTGGAACATTTTCTCCATACCATAAAGAAAGGAAATAGAGAGGTGGAGGGGTAGCGCAATAGTTGGCGCATATGCTTTGCATGTGTGAGGCCAGGTTTTTATTGAGAGGACCACATGATCCCTGAGCACCATGGGGGGTGGCCCCCCTCCACCCCCCAAAAAAAAGATAGTACAGCAGTAGGACACTTGCCTTGCCTATGGCTAACCTAGATTCAATCTCCAGCAACCAATATAGTCCCCCAATCACCAGCATGAATAATGATCCCTTAGCACAAAGCCAGGAGTAAGCCCTGAGCATATCCAGTGTGGATCAAAACAAAAAACATATATACATATATGTATATATATGTGTGTATATATAGTTTTATACTATATTGTATATATATATATATATATGCAAGAGAGACAGAGAGGAAGAGAATAGATACGTTTATGTACCACCAGCAGTTAATTAATGTTGACACCATTAATATGGCAAAGTGTTTTAAAGATACTGTGATTCATAAAGGTTTTTGTGATTCTCAATTTTGCTTTGCTGATTAGAATTTCTATGTAGATGATGCATGCCTCAGCAAGCCTACAAATGTGTTTGACTGTTCCTACAAACATTGTTTTAAAAGATTTCTAACTGTGTAGATTGTACATCTGCTGCTCCTTAGCAGTTCCTTAAAAAGGACTCTTGAAGTTTCACATTTTGACCTTGGAGGCCAGAGGCTCGATCTCCTTTCTTGTATAGTAGGGACACTCTTCTGTGCTGCAAAGGAGAAACTCCCATGCCTCCTGGAGTACGCCGTTAAGTCCACTGCCCAAGATCCTTGGCGCATTTCCCAGCTTGTTGTTTCACTTTCTTGTCAGTGGTTGTGATGTCACCTAGAGTATCCCATCAGATAGGCTTGGTTCAGGAAGAAGGTTCTGAAAAGGGAGGTAGGAAAGAAGGGAGGAACAGGAGGGCTGCAGGGAGAGGGAGGTGAGTACATGCATGCAGAAGCCATGGTAATTGCAGGGGGAATATTAGTCCAAGAGGTGCTGGCCCAGGAAATTGCTTTCTGCAGATGCTTACTTTTTTCACAGTTTGCAATGCAAATTTAAAACACGAATAGAGTGCGGAAAAAGTATAAGAGGGGCAGATAGGGTTGCCAGGTGGGACGCCACTATTTCAGCAGGTCTTAATTTGTAAAGAAATAAGAAAAAATAACTCCTCAAGAAATTAGAGGAAAACTTTTGAGAAATTAAGATATTATAAATTATATATTGTTTTGGCCGCCTCCCCCATATCTTTTTCATGTTTTTATATTTAAACATGTTGCTGGGCCTGTCAGCTCGCCCTGCTGTATCTTTCTGTGCTCCCTTCTACAGTAGAGTCCTAATCCAGCTTCTCGAGCAATGGCCAAGGGAGTCAGAAAGGAGCGTGTTGGTTTTCACAGCAGCCTGGAAATTGCAACCAATTGTGGCAGTTGGTGCACTCTGTGCATACTGATCTGGGGTTAGTAACGGGACTGAAGAGTACAAATCTCGAAGGCAGGAGCTTGTCTGCTTCGAGAAGACATTAAAGTCAAGGTCTTTCTCTTCTGTTCTGTCTGATCCTGTTGATGCTGTGGCTTTGTGTTAGGCAGGCTTTGTGAAGCAGAATGTATTGTCACTGGGCTTTTTTCTTTTTTCATTTCCCATGCTTTCTCTGCCCTGCTGTAGAAGTGTGACTTCTTGCTTCCAGGCTAGAGACACTTATGTTTATGTTGCTTCTGGATGCTTCGGAGATCCTGAAGATGGAGTTAGGCTGGGACAGCCACCACTTTCACTCTGCTGGCTTAGCAAGTGTCAGGTGAGAAGCTTCAGACTGGCTTCCTTTTAGGATTCAAACTAGTGAGGAAGACACAAAGAAAGGCCAGGGGGTTGTGTAGAAAAACTATTAGATAGACCCGGTTCTAGAAGCCACAGTGTAACTGTAGAGGCAGCCTCTCATTTGTGTTGCACGTGACATGTTCTAGCGTTACAGAGAGAAGGAGCAGCCGACATGTGTGGGATACAGTAAAATGCACCCCTTTCTGCCTGTGACCACCAGGTGGTCTCTCTCCCTGCATCATGCCCTCCTTTCTTCAACAACAAATTTTGCTGTTGTTGTTTTGGTTTGGGGCTACACCTGGTGAGCAGGAGACCTAATGGTGCCAGGGATCACTCTGAACCTCCCGAATGTCTGTTGAGCCATCTCTCTATCCCTGTTGGGAAATTTGAAAGGGACTAGTCTTGCTTGCCATAGGTCAACCCTACATTGCTTGGTCAGAACTCTGGACTCTCAGGATCCCAGTGGGATGCTGTCCAGATGTTATCATCTATCACTCAGCACCTTCTCCTCACCCTGCCTCCAGAGGCTACAGAGAGGGTCCCTTTCTGAGCAGGTGGCCACTCTCTGGCTTTCTCTGGAGGGCTGTGCTCTTGCAGGATGTCTCTTATTCTCCTGCATTTTTGCAGCAGTAGCATGAGCTGTTCTGACCAAGGCTGAGCCTCCAGGGCTTGTGTGGGAGGAGAACAAGTGAGTGATTCAGAGGGGTCCTATGTTAAATGACCCAGGAGGATAAAATTTGTAATAGTTGGCAAAGAAAGAGACCCAAGGTTAAAGTGTTGAAACACTTTACTCTCTCCCACCAATTTGGATTTCAGTAGTATCCAGGATAAGCTATGATTGAAAATAAAAAACAAACAAAAACCCAGAAAAAAAGTAGGAATTATTCAAGAATTCTTCTGTATATTAGAAGTTTGTGGTCAAGAAAATCCTTTGAAGGGGCTGGAGCGATAGTACAGCTGGTAGGGCATTTGCCTTGCACGTGGCCAACCCAGGTTCTATTCCCAGCATCCCATATGGTCCCCTGAGCACTACCAGGAGTAATTCCTGAATGCAGAGCTAGGAGTAACCCCTGTGCATCACCAGATGTGACCCACAAAGTAAAAAAATAAATAAAATAACCAGAGAAGTATGGAAGATATATATATATATATATATATATATATATATATATATACAAATTTAATTTACAATGCATAGGGCTGGAGAGGGAGCTCAGTTTCTAGAACATATGCTTTGCATGCAGGAGTCCTGGGTTTGACCCTCGAAGTTGCATATAGTGCCCTTGAATACTTCCAGGAGTGACTAGCCCATGAACATCACGTGGTATGGACCAAAGGGTGAAAAAAAAAAGAGAGAGACAGAGGGACAAAGAGATAGTAGAGCAAGTTGGGCACTTGCCTTGCATGTGACCAACCTGGGTCCCATCCCCAATAGAATACTGCTTAGCCTTTGAATAGATGATAGATATATGCTCTTGCCCCCAAAAGATGTTAAAACATATTGACTGATAAAAGTTGCAAAACAGTTTGTTAGTTATTGATTTGACTATTTCTTCGGGTTTCCTTCCTTCCTTCCTTCCTCCCTCCCTCCCTCCCTCCCTCCCTCCTTTCCTTCCTTCCTCCCTCCCTCCCTCCCTCCCTCCTTTCCTCCCTCCCTCCCTCCCTCCCTCCCTTCCTCCCTTCTTCCCTTCCTTCCTTTTTCTTTCTTTTTTATTTTTTGTGGGGAGGAGCATGGGTTTGGGCCACACCTGGTAGTGCTCAAAAGCTATTCTTGCATATTTGCTTAGGGGTCACTCCTGAAAGTGTTCAGGGCACCTTATTCAGTGCTGGAGATCAAACCAGGGTTAACTCTGTTTGCCGCACAAGTGCCTTAAGCCCTGTACTATCTGTTTGGCCCCAAGTTATTCCTTGTGTGGTTTCTGCTTTTTCTGTTTCTTTTTACTTTTGTTTCATTTTCACTTCATTATTATTTGCTTCTCCCACTACCCTTTCCAGGTCTGACTGTGGTGCTTGCATAGCAGGTTGTGCTACTCACACACCCAGCTAGGAACTTGCCGTGAGTCGCTGCATTGCTCACACTCACGCTCACCAGAGGTCACACTCTGGTCGTGGCGCTCATGTGTCTTTTAAGTACATAACTTGCAGGGTGGAACCTCTTTAGTTGTGGTGCTCACAGACACACTCCTGCAATGCATTTCTGGACAAAAATTACTTGTGTCACCAGAGATCACAGAGAACAGAGCTGACAGGCTCATGCTGAGCACATGGGGCAGTACCAGGGAGTGAAGTCAGAGCTTTATGCATTCAGTGTCTCAGCTGAAGAAAGAACTTTTTTTCTTTACACAATCATGTAAATGATGGATACATGAATCTACATTTACTTTTTTTGGGCGGGGTGATTGGGGTGGAGTTCGTGCTACACATGACAGTGCTCAGGGCTTACTCCGGGATCTGTGCTTGGGGAATCACTCACAGTGGTGTTCGGGTAGCACTTGTGGTACCGGAGATCTGTCTGGAGTCAGTTGCATGCAAGGGAAGTGCCTAACCTCCATACTAACTCTCTGACCCTATATTTACTTTTTACTCAGATTAAATTGTTTGGGGGTGTGGGGACTTGGCCACAGTTTGTGGTGCTCAGGGGTTGCTCCTGGTTTTTCACTCACGGGTCATCTGGTGCTATTTAGGGGGACCAGACTCGTTGTCAGGGATTGAATTGGGGTTAGCCACCTGGAAGGCAAATGCCTTAATCTCTGCACTGTCTCTCTGGCCTTTATTTTAAAAATTTAGACAGTTCTATGGAAGTATAATTTGCATACCACAAAATCCACCCATTCAAAGTGTATAATTTTAAACAAAATTCAGAGTCTTGCAACTGCTGCCACAGACCTGTTTGGAGTATTTCCATCAACCTGCACATATCTTTTTCCATCAACCTGAACGCATCTTTTCTTAGAGTTATTTTTGTAGGATTACACATGGTTTCAGGCTTAGGAGCTTTTGTATGGAAAGATCACAAAATACTGGAATTTAAAAAAGAAGTCAGTGTAAATTCAGAAGTGCTTTTCTTTATAGTCAGTATCTCTGCATCACAGTACTGGATGGAGAATGCGGCTGTGTGCAAGGTCAAGTGAGAAGTATGGAGCACAAATGATAGTTTTAACATTCAGGAATTTACAGTCTGTCTGGGAAAATAGTTGCTTGTTCTCAGGCAACAATTTATTCCAGTTTATTACAGTGTGAATGTCATCAACTGGAAGGGTTATCTGCAAGAAATCAGGAAAAGCAGTAGTGTTTTTCTTCTCTATGTATAGGCAATGTGCCTGCCCATGTGACTGCATTTTGTTATATATGTGGGCAATGTGACTGCAGGGAGAGGTTTGGCACCTGGTTGTGGAGGGCTTTGGAGAACAGATTTGGACTTGAGTGTGTTAATAGTAAAAGCCATAGGAATTTTGTAGTAGAGATTGAGGTAGTTAAATAATAATATGGGGGGAGAATACTGTGTATTGTATACTTTGAGGGGAAAGACTGAGGCTATTTAGATACTTCCCAGGAATATCCTTTATTGACTGAGATTCTAGGGGCTGGAGTGATAGTACAGCAGGTAAGACACTTGCCTTTCACGTGGCTGACTTGGGTTCAATCCCAGGCATCCCATATGGTTCCAGGGAACATTGCCAGGAGTGATTCCTGAGTGTAGAGCCAGGAGTAAGCCCCCCTCAAAAAAAGCAAACAAACCCCCAAAACCCTGACCAAAACAAACAAAAAACAGTGAGATTCTGGAGTCCTGATAATAATATAAAGACAACTTGGACTCAGAAGAAACCTGTAGGAACAAAATGCAGGTCGTCATGTCTGTCCAGGGTTTTTGTTTGTTTGTTTGTTTGTTTGTTTTGGACCACACCCAGCAGTGCTCAGGACTTACTCCTGAACACTCAGGGATCACTCCTGGTGGTCTTGAGGGACCACATGGGATTCCGGTGATTGAACATGGGTTGGCCGTGTGCAAGGCAAGCACCCTCCCTACTTCACTATTGCTCTGGCCTCTCATGACTGTCCAGGGGAAGAGAGGAACTTCTCTCCCATGAGCCTGATGACTGAAGTCTTGAGTCTTGTGGAGAAGAACAGAGTTCTGCTTTAGGCATGTTGTTTGGTGATGGGGTAATGAGATAAGACAAGTAGCTTGGGTCTGAAATAGCCAGGAGTGGTGGCCTGGAGCTCAGACTTGTGATGTGGAAGGCTTTGGCATGGAAACCATAGCTGAAATAACATGAAGGATTAGCACCAAAGGAAAGCTAAAGTGACATAAAGGCAACTGGGCAAAAAGGCAAAGGGTGCCATCAGAGATTTGGCGATATAGAGAGGAGGAAGATACAGAAAAGAGGGGGATAGTGCATGACCGGGAGGGGCATCTAGCAAGAGCAGATAGTGGGCAACTTACAGAGAGTCATTTATTACTACCTTGTGTGTTATGCCTCTTCCCTCTTTCAAGTGATAGATAAGGTTTCTTTTTAATTTAGTGAAGTAAAATAGTTTTTAATTGAATGAAGTTTACTTAGAAAGATGTGAACGCGGAGAGAGAGGAAATATGTCTTCAACAGAGAACGTGGCCTCTTGTCCTCTGAGAACATGAACTCCTGTTTCCAAGAGAACATGGAAAAAAGCAAAGAGATATAGAAAGATATGGTGTGTGTGTGTGTGTGTGTGTGTGTGTGTGTGTAGGGGTAGTTGGACTTGAAGAGTAAGCCAATAAGATAGAAAAGTTTAAATACACACACACACACACACACACACACACACACCCTTGCAAATGATGCAGTATTTGCAAACATACTGTTTGCCTTGCTTGGTTTAAGACTTTGTTTTCAAACTACAATACATCATCTTTTGCTTTCTCTCAGGTTATTCCCACTGGCTCTCATTCTGTTCTCTATCCTTTTACTTCATGTTAATCTTTTTTTCCTCAAGGGTTGCATATGTGGTCTTGGTCATTTTTTGATCTCAGCTCACAAAACCACTCTGTGTAAGCTGGGTTTGGGTGAGGGTTTGGGGGGCGGTTAGCAACTGAGCTAGAGATACTAAGTGACAAAGCAAGGAAGTATGGTTACTCTCAGTTATCCTCTCCACATACTGTCAGGAGCAAAGCAAGAGAGGCTGATTTCAAAGAGATCCAAAAAGTTACCTCCTACCACTCTGTTTGGAAAGATCTGACATCAGAACCACAGAGGCTGCCCGGGTTCTGGGCTTGCTATGCCTCTGTGAAAACGGTCTTTAAAGAGAGCTGAATGGAACATTGGAAATCCTCCTCAGATTTTTTGGGGGGTGGGGTGGGGTGGTTAGTAATTCCATGGGCTGGCATTTGTGTTTGAAGCTAGTGGTGAGGAGGGCGGAGTGAGGAGAAGCGAGGGGGTGGAGATGGGAAGCAGAGAAGGAATCAGAGGAGAAATTTTATTGAGGGAGAGTTCGCTGGGTTTATGGGAGGGAATCTCTCCCCTCCTTCCCATTCGGATTTGAAAGGGCCGGTGAATCTTTGATTAGGTGCAGGTCAAAAGAATTTACACATGGTGACCTTAATAACTAGAGGTGATTGGCAGGCGGGCTGTGGGGAGGGGACCGCGGGCCCCTTTCATCTCACTTAGCACAGAGGAGAGACAATGGGCTGGCCGATTTTCCTTGTTGTCCCTTGTTTGAAAAGGTCTGGTGTCTCTACTAGGTACCTGTGACATGGGGGTCTTGATTGGGGTCTCATAAAGGCCCCTGTCAGTATGTCCAAAGGCCACGAATACAAAAGCAAGCAGTGGGTGGGGGTCTCAGCTGACCACTGAAGGAGGGAGGGGAGGGTCCAGGAGGCAGTGGAGGGAGAAGCAACCCCCGATGGGAGCCCTTATAGAAGGAGGGGAGGAGGGGGGCTGAGAAGGGCCATTTTTGTCCCTAACTCATCAAGCACATCTGCAGAATTGTCCAAGCTGCTGCCTCCCGATTTCAAAGGGAAAAAATGATCGTTTGATAAACCGTCCCTGATTCACCACTTTCTCACAAAGGTGGGAGACCCAGCCCTGACCTCTGTATGATTTCACATCAGGACCAGGCTTTCTTTCACCCACCCCCAAATTGCTAGAGAAACTTTGAAATGTATCCTGTGGCTTTCTCTCTCGTCTTGAACCACCCCCTCCCACCCCCGTTTCCCACCCTCTCTACCCCACTGGCCTCTGTTTTCTCCCTGGGCGCTCCAGAGAGGAGGCGAGTAATTAGTCCCCTCTTGCTGGGGCACAATGAACCCAGGGTGTTTGGTGGGCCCCTTCCCACCGCTCACAGAGCTGGGGGCTTGCGGGGGGAGGACCAGGTGGCATGTGCAATGTGTTCCAGGCCTGTACAATCGGGGGCACAGGGCTGGGGGCTTAGGGACTACTGTGCTCCTGTTTCTCGAAGGAATGTGCAGGGGCGCATGCATAAATGGTCCCCACACAATGCTCGCATTTTTTCCAGGCAGAAGCATCTTCCCCGTGAAAGGGCTGCCGAACAGGAGCCCAGGCGGAGCTCTGGCCTCCTCCGAGATGGCGTTCTTTCCCACCCTGAGCCTAGTCACTTGGAGCTAACATGGGAGACCAACAGGCCGCGTCTCCCGAGAGCCCGATCTTTGTGTCCGGTGTGGGCTCCCCCTCTGTCCTGTCAGTTTTGTGTGTTCATGGAGTGTTGATTTTAATGCGGGCCTGTGTTGGGCAGGGAGGCCAGGCTGGGGGGCCTCGGGTCTTTGTATTGCAGGGCCTCTTCTTCTTGGAGGGTCTTCGGCCCTGGAGGTTAGTGGCAGATTTGAGAGGTGGGCTTAGATGCCAACTCCGGCTGGCAGAGGATTCCTCTATGCATGCGTCTGTCACGGGCCACTGTGGGGTTCCTAGAAAGCAGGGGCACCTTGGGATCGCCAGGCGCACACTTGTTTGGCCCCAGACCACGCCTTGAGGAGGAGGTTTGTCCTGCCATGTGGGGCTGCCAGCTTGACATGAGTCATACACCCCTTGTGACGGAGGCTGGCAGGAGCACAGATTGTGAGCCTCAGGGAGCCTGCGCAGGGCCCTGTTTGCAGAGGCGGGCGGGGGGGGGGACACACATGGGCAGGAGGGGTGCTGAGCGAGCACCAGTCTGCTGCAGATGACTCCCAGCAACTGGTGAGGTGAGCGGACAAGCAGAACCCGATAGAAAGAGGCATCGTCTGGCAGATCTCAGATGTTCACCTTTATCCATTGGCAGAAGAGTTCCCTGGAAACCGGGACTAAACTGGAGGCACTTTTCCCAGAAAACGGGGGCTCCATCACAGGTAGACCCTCTGGGGACTGTTCCCCAGGATGTCTTCTTGTCGTTACCATTTGCCTTACTGCAGTATGACCTTGTGGTCCTTCTTAGCCCCTTGTTTTGTTGAGAGAGATGTGGAGGCACAACCCGAGGAGCTGGGGGTGTTCTGGGAGCTCTGCTTCTGGGGGGTACCTCTGAGGCAGGAAGGCAGTGGTGAGGACCGTGCCCTGGTCTTGGCATCTAGTGTGCTTGCTGGGGCCAGGGACCTTCATTCAGGAATCAGCACGTTCGATAGGGCCTGTATCCTCACTTTCCATGTGATCAGGAGACAGAGATCTGGCCGCTGAGCGGAGCTGGTCCTGAAGGGCATGCTGCCAACGTTCCTCACGCACAGCAACTCCTCTGTGCTGCTGTTGGCACACTGCAGACTCCCTTGGAATTGATGCCAGTCACACTGCCTGGCTCCGTGAGGGGCAAGAGCTGCAACGCCAAGGCCTGTGATGCCAACTCTGAGCCCCAAAGGGACCTGCCAGTTTGAAGCAGCTCTACCTTTGGCCACTGTGACAGAGAACATGCCTGTCGTCCAGATACACACACTCCTGGTGGTTGCCTCCCTCTCTCCTCTCCTTTTACTGTTCTTCCCCCTTAACTTTTCCAAATGCCGTGTCTCCCCCCTCTCCTCTGCCATTATGCAGGCTGCTCATAGAGAGCATGAGCTCGACAGAACCCGTGTACATGGACGGAGGGAGGGGAGGTTGAGGCTGGTTAGCCTGGGACAGGCTGATCCTAGAAACACGGTCACCTCTGCCAGCCTGTCCTGCCAGGGCTTTGCTGGAGAGCACCAACAAATCATAACCTTGAAATGCGGACTTGATGGAGGAGAGAGATGAGAGCATGGAAACAAATTAGATATACCTTTAGGGGGTGTTCGACTGGAGACAAAGAACATTTCTTACTAATTGGGGTGTAGGCTATTTCATTATTAAGTTTCATTACAGGGGGAAGAGTGCAGCAAGCCTCTTTGGGGATTCCTTGGGCGGTTTTTTCCCTTTTAAAAAGTTTAATTGTATTTAGGTCAGAGAAAGACAGGAATTGCTCTGGGGAACTTGTGAAGCTCCCAGGGGTTTAAAGCGGAGTTCGGAGCTAGGGAGAGGGAGGGAGATATGGACCCATGGGAAGGTGTTTCGAGGCCTCCCTCATTCCTTGATAAAAAAAAAAAAAAGGAGTGGGGAAAAATGGGTGGGGGTGGGGCCTCACCTCTGGGACTAAGTCTAAAGGAATTTGGAATGATATGAAAAATGTTCATCTGAATATATGACTTCCTGGAGGTCTGTTATTTGACTCTTTTAACTTTTGTATTTACAAAGGAGAAGATAGTAGAATTCTGAGGCAGTGGAGGGATCTGATATCCCTATTGTTCCCTGGCATACATAGACTTTCTCCTTTGGGACCAGGGAAAAGCTGGCTCAGCTGGCCTTTAGCTGGGCCTGCTTACGTGCAGATTTACTTCTCTTCAGGTGGGCAGGTGGAAGGCCTGGTTCTGGCCATCGATGATGGTCTAAGTCAGTGAACTGAGCGTAGCATTCAAGTTCTGACTTCTTTTCCTGCCTATGCTATCAGAGTATGATCTGTCCTCGAAAGACTCTGATCACAGTGCTTTTTCAAAGAAGTTGCTTGTTGAGGTTCTGTCTAGTCAATCTGATGTACTGTTAGTCCACATTCTCAGAGCCTGAAAAAAGGGAGTTCTGTCTTGGCAGTTTCCTCCCATGACAGCGGTCTCAAGAGCACTGGGGACAAAAGTCTTGTTTAGAATCGAGCTTGTGTGGGGCTATAGCTCGGCAGTAGAGCATATGCCTCTCATGCATCAGTTCCTGGATTTAATTTCTGGCAGAGCAGGGTGGGGTGGGGGTGGAGTGGCTGCTTATAGTGATTTCATCAAAGGCTTAGAGTTTTTGCTCTTTTTTTTCCCCAAAATAAACCCCAGTATTTCTTGTAAGGTCAACCTATTGGACTTTTAATATACAGGATATCTTTTCTGTAGTTGGTAGACTAATTCCCCAGTGGAGTCCTTTTTCCATTCCTAAGTGGCCTGGGTCCTCTCTGTTGATTGGGTAAACCTCAGATTTATGAGTTCACTGAGCACCTGTAGGATGCATCTTATTTAGCCCTTACCCCCAACTCCCTTTTCTCCCACTCCATCCCAGGAGTGGGAGAAAAAAACCCTCGGTACACTTTCTAGTTCCCGCAATGAAAAAATGACCAGAGAAAGTTATTAGCTTCTTGTGAAGATTAATTGAGCAATAGGCAATGCTGGTTTTTTCAAGTTTGCAAATGTAGATCTTATACCCTCGTCTTCCAAGCTATGTGTGTGTGTTTGTGTCTGTTTCTGTCTATCACCTGTCTCTGTACATGTATCTGAAAGTGTGGCAGGTACATTTGTGTCTACATGCCTTCCCCCACAGCACCCACCTTTCCTGAGATGATTCCTGTGGAATCCTCTGCTTTCCTCTTCATTACTTTTGTGTTTATGTCACTGTTTCTCCGAGGACAGGGCTGCTACCAGAAAATATCTTGACATAAGTGAGTGTGCATGTCATGAGGATTCCCAGAGCTACAGGGTTTTGTTCTTTGTTTTATAGTTTACTTCCGTGGATCAGGGAAGAAGCACGAGGAACCTAGTTATTGCATTTCTGGTAATCATCATGTTTCCTTAAATTCTCTTAATTTTCTATGAGATTGTTTTTGACTCAGTCTTCTCCTTAGGAATTCCCTTCCTAGGGAACATTTAGGTCTCATTCTCCTAACCCTGAAAGAGCCTTGAATATGGCACTTTTTAAAATCTCAGGGCTAGGACGAAGGAGACGTTACTGGTGCCTGCTCAAGGCAATCGACGAAAAACAGGTTGATTGTGATTGTGATCAGAACATATATCTTGATGACTAAATGTGAAACCATATTGTTTCCTAGAAGTTCTTTACTCCTCAAGCAAATTATAATGGTTGATTGTGGTCAGAGGGGAGAATACAGTACCTGAGCAGAGAAGAGGGCAGGAGTTGTCAAGTTGGTAGAAGGCCCAGCCTGTACTGGTGGCCACTGATCTAGGGTTCCAAACAGGTTTTTCAATGGGATCTAAACTCCTTTGCTTTTCCGGAGTATAAAGAGGGTGGGGGCAGGGGGATGGGAAGTCAGTGTTTTCTTCAGAAGCATTTGACTCGAGGAAACCTTGAGTTAGTGGTGTCCAACACTTGGCACAGGTGCTGTGTAGCAATGAGAACCCAGAGTGAGGTGGGCCACTCAGCCAATAAATCAAGACCCCATACCACTCTCCAGTGTACTTGCAAATTTATGGCGTTTCTTTTCATTCCTCTGAAAGATTTGTATCACAATTCCAGGTGGTTTAGTGGAAAAGATGGGAAACTTCCAATGAAATCATTTTGTTAGCACGCTAATATTTTTCTAAAGAGAAAAACCCACAGGGTTGGGGAGATGGCTTTACGGGTGAAACACATGCTTTGCATGCAGGAGCCTCAGGTTCAATACCTGGTACTGCACAGTCCCCTGAGCATCAGTGGGTTTGATTGCTCTCTTCCCGCAAGGAAAGAAAAATTCAGTGTTTATAGTTTGTGGTTTCAGAGATGCAGGTTAAAATGTATGCCACCAGGAAAAATCACGCAGCAAAGCAAGCAGCAAGGCTATGAGTATGCAGGGTGAAGTAACCTAGAGGAACTGGATGGCAGACAGATGCTTAGGGAAGGGATTCTGGGCCCAGTATCTTCTTAAACTCCTAAGTGCCAGTGTAAACACTCCCTCCTCTCATCCATTTTTTCTTTTTTTGTGTGGAGGTTGGGGAATGGGGGTAGATGTATTGATGGAAGTTTACTCCCCGGTGCTCAGGGGACCATGTGGTGCCCGGGATTGTACCTGAGATTCCATGTATGAAAGCATGTGCTCCTGCCCTTTGATCTGTCTCCCCGACCCTCAAACATTCATCCTTTCTAAGGTGGGAGTTAGCCAAGAAAGGTCTAGAGAACAGTGAAAGGGAACAGACAAAGGCCAAATGAGTTGTGAGGTGAGGCTGCCATCCCTAGAAATAGGTAAGGTAAAGGTAAAGGCCCTCCCGTTGATCATCGATTTGCTCGAGCGGGCCCAGTAACGTCTCCATTGGAGACTTTGTTGTTACTGTGTCTGGCATATCGAATACGTCGTGGGGAGCTTGCCAGGCTCTGCCATGGGGGCGAGATACTCTCTCTTGGTAGCTTGCCGGGCTCTCCGAGAGGGGCGGAGGAATCGAACTCGGGTCGGCCATGTTGACTGCGTGCAAGGCAAACGCCCTACCGCTGTGCTATCGCTCCAGCCCTATCCCTAGGAATAATGAAGGAAAACAGTTGAGTGTAGGTCACCATTTGGACTCTCCTCTGCGCATTATAGGAACGTTTGCTCACGCCTGGCCCGGGGAGGGCTAGGGAATAATTGGTTATTGTAGCCCCTGAGTCTCAAGCTCATGTTTGGAAAGCTGTGTGTGCCTATATCCAGAAGGATTTCTTGGGATGTGGGGTCCTGGGGTTTTGTGGCAAGGCTGACTGAGACCCTATGTGAGCCCCATCCCTGAACACGCCACACAAGGAGCTAGAAAGTTTCCCTTCTGGACTTTTGTGACCAGCTCTTGCCCTCTTGAGAAGAGGGATCATGAGTCTTGGTGTGCTGTAGGCTCACTGTAGGTGCATTTTATGATCAGAATTCTGGGTTTTAGGTTAAGCAGAAACAACTCCATTGTATAATTTTTCCAACCAACTAAATACCCTAGAACCAAATTTAAAAAAAAAGAAAAAGAGAAAGAAAGAGACCCAAACCTTTCATTCTGCTCCCTTTCCCTGTGACTTTATTTGCTGAGTAGTGAAAAGTGCTTTCTCCTGCCTCCTTTGGGTTGCCATGCTGAGCGAAGTGAGAAACCCAGGGAAAGAGAAAGCTGCTGCCAAAAGGGCTAGCTGCTTCCCTAAAGCTGTGTCCCCTTGCGGGCCCCAGCCACAGTCTCTGGGCTGCAGCCCAAGTAAGCAAAGGTGTCTTGACCAACAACAAGCATTAGCTCTGTTGTACCGGAGAGGGAAATGCCTGAGAGCTACCTGTGCCTCCCGGCCTCCTGCCTGGCCTGGCCCTTCTGGCACAGTGACTGAGCATTCCAGCCAGCCGATTATTTGGTAAAATAAGAAGGTGGGGAGGACTCATGGGGTGGTGGTCAGTTTGAGGGGGGCACAAATTCCAGTCTGTCTCTTTAAGGCCCCTATTTGGCTGAGGACCTCCGTCTACCCTGGCCAGGTTAAATTTGTCCTATCATTGGCTTTGAGAGTTCCTTTTTAAAGTGGTCTGCAGAATAGGAATGGGGAACCAGAGGTCACATTTCTTTCTCAGTGTATGGCTCCGGTGGGCTACTTCTTCAACAAATGACCTAAATGCTAGCCAGTAACTATGCTGAAGAGGAAGAAGATGACTGACTTACAGATTGTTGCCTGAGTGTCAGGTACTGCCTCGTTTAATCTTCCCAGGTGGAATTACCACCACCTTCAGTTTATAAGAATGGAAACTGAAGTCTGAGAGGCTAATTGCATGGCCAAAGTCATATTTGGTCATTGATTTACTGAGAGTTTGAGGCTGGCCATCTGACTCTAGTTGCTCAAGCTTTTGTTTTGAGGCCACACCTGGCAGCGCTTAGTCTTCATTCTGTGCTCAGGGGCCCATATGCAGTGCTTGGGATTAAACTGGGGATGGCAGCATGCAAGGCAAGTGCCTTAACCCCTGTATTGTATCTCTGAATTGCTCATGCAGTTTTTTCCCCTTCATCCCAAACAGTTCTCAGGCTTTTAATTTTCACTTTATTTGGGGGGTTTAAGCCACAGCCAGAAAGCTCAGGGGCTACTCCCAGCTCAGTGCTTAGGGGTACTCCTTTCCTGGGTATTCAGGGAACTGTTGATGCTGAGGATGGAACCTGGGCCTCTCCTATGCAAGTATGCTCTCAGCCCACTAAGCTCTCTGTTCCCATCCATGCTTTTTAAGTACTGCTTTTCTGGCTATACTTCAGTATCACTTGGGATCAGAACTTGCTGGTTTTCTTGAATTGCTTCCAGTGTGTGTGTGTGAGTGTGTGTCTGTGTATGTGTGTGTGAGTGTGTATGTGTATGTGTATGTCTATGTGTGTGTTTGATTGGATAATAAGAATGTGTGTGTATATGTATTTATATATGTGAGTGGATAAGGAAGTAGTGGATAAGGAATGTGGATATTCCTTATCCACTCACGTTTATACTGCTCAGTTATTAAAGAAAATGAGGGCCAAAGCAATAGCACAGTTGGTAAGGTGCTTGCCTTGCATGCAGCCCACCCGGGTTGATTCCCAACACGATCCATATGGTTTCTCAAGCCTGCCCCGAGTCATCCCCAAGCATAGAGCCAGGAGTAAGCTCGGAGCACTGCCGAGTGTGGCCTGAAAACAAATGAAAAAATAGAAAATGAAATGAAATCTTTTTCTTTTGCTACAACATAAATGGAACTGGAAGAAGTCATGCCAAGTCAGAGGAGAAAGAAACATGCTAGTTTACTTATGTATGGAATATATGGAAAGCTGAGGAATAGGCAAAACCAAAACAAATCCTGGGATTCTGATTGCAGAATAGCTGAGGTTCCCAGAGATATAGTAGCTGCAAAGACTGCAGGGTTCAGTGGACTATGGGAATATGGTTATTGGTATGTTGGTGTGGTAACATTTTAAAGAGGTGTGAACTACTACAACATATTCGGTAGCATATTAAATAAAACAGAAAGGAGTTCATTGTATGGTGAAGGATAAAAACTAGATACTCGGTGGGATAATCATAGTATGCTAGATATTTATAATGCGATATGACTAAAACCAATATAATGTTATACATCAATGTTACTTCAATCAAAAAAATTTTTTAAGTACACACGCATATACTTATAACACATTTGCATAAAACTTGGTTTTTCTGGTTGAGCTTTAGCTGCCTATGGGCCAGTTTCTGGGAGTTTTGTTTCTCAACACCCAGCCCCGAGAGCAGGGCTGGTTATCCGAGGGAATGAAGTCCCTATCTTTGTTGTTTCTAGCTTAGACATTGCCTGGTAAGGCCTTCCTCTGAGAGAATGGGTCACTCCGGAACAGAGTGTTCAGCTGAGCGGGAGAGGGTGGGGGTAAAGTGGGAAACAGCTGGTACAAGGTTGCAGCAGGAGGCAAGACAGAACCTAGTTTGATGTGAGTGGAGCCAAGCCAGGAGTCTGAGCACAGGCCTGCGTGTCCTCTGCAGGCGGTTGGTCTGGCTGCTCCAGCAGGGGAGCGGCTGTTCCAGGAGCGGGTGTGAGGAGAGAGGCTGCTTTCACGTCTCTGAACTGTGAGGGTTGGACTAGCTGCCCGTTACTCTGTAGACTGTGCTGTAGGGAACCATTGGGAACAGACCTCTTTTGGCACACAAGAGGAATCAATCAGGGCAGAAATAGTAATGCCTAGTAACCAGCGCGGCGAGGGGGGTGTGGGGAGTTAGCACATCCTATTGCTGTAGTTTTCATCACTGCATCTCAGTGGTGAATAAACAGGCAAAAAGTTTGACCTGACTGCTGCCTCGGAGCCTATGCCTGTCTGCCTCTTGCCTCCAAGGTCGCTCTGTATAGTTCACCTGGGGCCTCAGAGACTCAGTAACGTATGGTAAGTCTTTCGGTAGTAAGAGGGCATCTTCCTTCTGTTCGGATGACTGGAGGTCACCGTGTGCAGGGTTGTAGAGCTGTGACCTGTGCTATGGAAAACATAGCTTTGGAGCTCTTCCTCACTCTGGATTCTGCTAAGCTGTCATGGGATCAGTGGAGTGTTAGCAGTGAAGAAGTCCTGGAGAATCGTTCTGGGGTTTTCCAGACAGGCCCTGAAGGTCTGCAGGAGGGTTGGAAACCACTTTAGCAGGGCTTTTCCCAGGGCATCACCTCTGCTCAGTAGAAGGAGCATCCCCAGTCCTGTTTTATAAATTTATTAGAGATGCTTGCTCACAATAGTTTTTGTTGCTTTTTTTTTTTTAAAGCTCTGGGCCACACCCAGCGTTGCTGAGTCTACTCCTGGCTCTGTGCTCTGGGGTTGCTACTAGTGGTACTTGAGGACCATGCAGTGATAGAAACTGGATACAGTCCTCTATTCACAGTGTGCGCTCAACCTGCTGAGTTGTCGCTCAGGTGACATTTCATTTTAATGTTATGTTTCAAGTGGGCATTATCACAGCTAATATGTATGTCTACATTAAGTCCACCACTGAAAGTCTAATTCTGTTTTTCAACATGCTGTGTTGTCTGATGTCCCCATGTCTGATTTGTTCATCATACACTGTTGCTTTTGAGAAAAATCTTGTGTGTGTGTGTGTGTGTGTGTGTGTGTGTGTGTGTGTGGGTTAGGAAGTTACAATATTGTCACAATTTATGGTATTGGGGCTGGAGTGGGCAGGACAATTGCCTTGGGCACTTGTCAACCCAGGTTCTATCCTCAGCACCCCATAAGATCCTTGAGCACTGTCAGGTGTGGCCCCCAAAATAGAATAATATTTATTGTATTGATCTATCAAATGACTCCACCCCGCCACCATTGGAATGCCCTCACCCAGTCTTCCATCTCTTCTCCCACAACTCCTACCTTCTACCCATATCTGTTTTGTAGTTTTGTAATTGGTATTTGGTTCTCTGATGCTTTAAAAAATAAAGTGAAATAATGTTTTCCTAGTAGAACCATTTCCCATTTTACAGACAAGAGTTGGAGGCCTGAGTAGAGTCATCCCTTGATAGAGGACTTAGCCAGGTAGTAGAAGTTGCTTTGATTGCATCTGAAGAGCTCATTGTGACAGCAACTTTGGGTCTCTATAGTCCCGGGATATGGTGTTTCCTAAATTTTCGGATGTAGGAAGATCCAAAATGTAATGTCAGCACCGATCCCAGACTCTCTGGAAAGGACCAGCCAGACCGAGGACCTGACCCAGCTCATGTCACCCTTTTCCTAATTTTTCATTCATGAATGTCATGCTGTGGTACATTCAAGGCACAAGTCAACTGCTTTAGGTGCTTACACCTCTCAGAAAACTGTTTGGGACCAGTGTCTTCTCAGGAGAGAAGACACAACTGGGTGGGTGGCGGTCTAGGTCCCTTGACCAGGCCTCAGTCCCGCTTCCCCTGCCAGTCCTGGACTGACTCACCACGGGGCCAATTCAGACACCGCCTTTGTTTGACTTGCATGGAGCAGCCTAGCTCACCATTCCCACATGCCGCTGAAGTTTCCCCACCATTCACTGGGAAGGCTGAAAAGCCCTCAGCTAATTGCATTGGGCTGAAAATTACCACTTCCCTGTGTCCCCCTGCTGCTGAGGACATTTGTGTCACTGCTGTATTTAGGGGGAACAAAGGCCCCCTGTGGGGAGAGCCCAGGTACGAATGTGGGATGGGGAGAATAATTGCAGTCTCTCCAGGTGAAAGCCCCTGTTAAACTTCAGTAAGTCAATTAGGCTGGGGGGGAGGGCAGAGACCCCCACAATAAACCGTTCCCACCAAGCAATTAAAGAAAATCATTTTAGCTTTGAGGAGAGAAAACTGCTTATTAGAAATTTTGTGGGTTCCCCCTCCTTGACTGCAGCCCCCCTTAGGGATGAAACAACAAAACGCCTTCCTCAATAGAACTGTTTCTCCTCCTTCCACTCATTGTGTGGCCTGAAAGCACTTACTGTGAGAGGGCAGGGGAGGGACAGGCCAGGCCAGGGGGGAGGTAAAGTGGCAGGCGCTTAACACCTGAGGCTGACCGCCACTCACGACTGCCCAGAGGGTTGAGGGAAGAGGCGCCTGTGTGCACACACGGCTCACTAGGGTGGGTGAGGTCTATTGGGGTGTCGCCTGCATGCAGCCACAGACCTGCTCTTCTCTCCTTGTCAGGGGTGAAGATACCATCCAGTGGGTACACCTGTGATGAAGTCCAGGGTGCCCTTTGCCAAGAGGAGCAAGCACGGGGGTGGGGAGGTTGGTGGGGAGAGGTGTGCGCCTGTGTGCGTACGCATGTGCCTACACATGCCTTGCAACAAAGGATGGCAAGGGGGGTACAATCCAGGTGGGTATTGACTTCTTTCCAGAACTGTGACTGGACCCAGGTTCTTTCCTCCAGGAGCCAGTTCCCAGTCCCCGAGTTAAGCCACAGCATAGCTTTCCGTCTAGACATCAACTAAGGCCTGAATGGCCAGCAGTGACCTACTAGCCCTGGGAAGTTAATGGTCAGGGGGTGAAGGATGGACATGCTAAGCCCCTGTGATGCCTGGTGGGAAGTGAGGTGTGGAGAATATGAACCTAGTGGCCAGGACTGCCCCATCATTTCTTCGTCTCCACCTTGGTGTCAAGGATTATGATGAGAGTGTGTTCCTAAACATCCTCACCTCCCAATTTCTGAGAAGTGTAAGCTGGAAAGATAAGGTGATCTGTTATTTGATCTTATTGTAGAGGGCAGCAGGGAAGGAGGTAGACTAACGCAGTAAAAGTCTGCAATTTGAAAGGCCAGGGAGATAGTTCAAAGAGCTGGAGCACATGAAAGTAAGTTGGCTAGCAAGAGGCCTTAGGTAAAATTTGGTGCCATGAGACAGGCGGCTGGAGGTGCGGACTGTTAACAGAGTCCTGAGAGGCACTTAAGAGATGAGATTTTATGGAGAGCAGGAGCTGGTTGGGATTGTTCATTGTGGCAGGCTCCACATCGTGGCTGCCCAGGGAGATGGGTCTTCGAGGAAACTGAAGCTCAAATACTCGTCCCACTTCATTCATTCATTTTCATTCATCATCCTGTTAATCGTCGATTGCCTCGAGCAGGCCCCAGTAACGTCTCTTTCATCCTAGCCCTGAGATTATATTCAAGGCTTTTTAGGAGAATGAGACCCATCATTGTTACTGGTATTTGGCATATTTGGTGCACCACGGGGAGTTTGCCAGACTCTGCCCTGTGGGCAAGCTATATTCGATAGCCTGCAAGTTTGTCCAGATGTTCTGATAAGATCTGATAAGATCTCGTCCCACTTGGGACTTAAAAAAGTTACATGCCTAGGTTGGAGCAGCCCACCCGCATTGTATCTCCGGCATCCCCTGTGATACCCTGAGCACCGCCGGGAGTGAGTCCTGAGAACAGAGCCAGGAGTAATCCCTGAGCATCGCCAAGTGTGACCCAAACACAAACCCTCCCTCTCCCAAAAAGCTGTATGTCACATCAGTAGATAAATGCCCATGCACAAATCTCTAATTATGGGCCCACTCGAGCAAATTGATAGTTTTTATATGACATGTATTTGTTTTGGAATACATCTTAGCTTCTTCATACCTAATGTCTGATGTTACTTTAAATATTTTTGTGATCTGGAAGCAGTTTCATATTTTTAATGAGAATTGTAAGGGACAGTTTTGATAGGTGTAGTTGTTTTGGCTTAAGGGACACCCCTGGCATGAGGTCGCAGGCACTTGGGATTGGCCTGGGCCCCCGCTGTGGAGCATACACTCCAACCCACTGTGGAAAACAAAATCTTACATGCTCTGTGCGAGTTATCTGCTTAATTCTCCCTGTGCATTTTGTTTTGCAGGGTAGAATTGTCACTAAGGGGGGATTTGCCAAGGGAATATTTCAGTTTGCTCATGCAGTCAGATTTATTTTCCCCTTGATTTTAAGATCATTGGTACAAGATAAAAGTTGCAACAAAGAAGTTACTTGGGTTTACAAAGATTTTTCTTTGTTTATGTGTATTTTTTACTTTCAGTTGAGAAAAATTTCTAACAGAACAAAGGACAAAATAGTAAAGTTAACTTCTGTGGTTTTTTCTTTTTTAATTATCTTATTATTAGCACTGTAGCACTGTCCTCACGTTGTTCAACCATTTGCTCGAGCGGGCACCAGTAATGTCTCCATTGTGAGACTTCTTGTTATTGTTTTTGTTATATCGAATACCTCACAGGTAGCTTGCCACACTTTGCTGTGATTATTATTATTATTATTATTTTTATCTTCAGTTCTGGTAAATACTTTTTTTTCTTGTTTTTTGGGTCACACCCAGCACTGCTCAGGGGTTACTCCTGGCTCTGTACTCAGAAATTGCACAGTGGTGTTTGGGGGACCATATAGGATGCTGGGGATTGAACCCGGGTCTGCCCCGTACAAGGCAAACGCCCTACCCACTATACTTCCACTCTGGTCCCAGTTCAAGTAAATACTTGAAAAATACTTTTTCCTCCTTTCTTTTCTGGTTTGGAACCATACTTAATGGTGCTTGGGCTTGACTTCTAACCTTGCCAGGGATTTAACCATTGCCTACACTCCAGGCCTTTGAGCCATCTCTCCAGACCCCTGAAAATATCTTTAAATGGGGGCGAAGAGATAGTACAGTGGGTAAGGCATTTACTTTGCAAACAACAGACCCAGGCTTGGTCTCCTACATTGCATATCATCCCCAGAGCACCATCAGGAGTGATCCCTCAGTGAACACATTCAGGAGTAAGTGCTAATGATAGCTGGGTATAGCCCAAACGGACAAACAACCTACCTGTCTCTCAGATGACTTACACTATAGTTATTGAGAATGAAAGGGTCTGAGAGTTGACTAAACTCTCTCCCCTCGGAGTGATCCTTGTTTCCAGCAGAACTTTCACCTAAGTTCCTTTCTATGAAGGAATCCAGGGAGGGTAAGAGATAGCTCAGTGAGTTGGAGTACATGCTTGGCATGCTTGGCATGGGTTCAACTCCTGGCACCGAATGGTCCCTCAAGTACTGCCAGGAACGACCCCCAGAGTAAAGAGCTGAGAATAACCCCTGTGTACTGCCAGATGTGACTCGAAAATCAAAGAAATTAAATAAAGGAATTGAAGAGGCCAAATCTCTGAGGATCAGGGCTTTCTTCCTAAGAAGATACAGTTCCATCCCTCAGGAGCACCGTAATGGTCTGCTGTTATTGAGACCATCTCCTTGTTCTCATTGCAAGTGGGAGAGTATATTTTTTTTCTAACACTCTCCTTGGACATCAGTGTAAGGAAACACTTTATTCCTCTTCTGAAATTCCCGTCCAGCCTGTGCTGTCCTGTTCTATCTGCTCTCCTAGCAGACTCACCACAATTGATTTCATGGTTGAGGTGTCTCTTCTTAGCCAGGCCTCAGGGTGTGTGGTTGGTGTCTCACAAAGCCCTTTGTTCATCTGTCAGTGAAGATATTCTAGTGGTGAGAAGCCCAGAAGCTACTAAACAGGAGCACTAAAAAAGTCAGGAGGAATTGGTTGTAAGTGACAGAAACCAGATTCACAGTAACTTAAGTCAAACCATCAGTGTTTGGTTCTTGAAGTCTAAGGTCAAAGCTGAGAAACCAACAAGAAAGAAACAGATATAGCTGGACTCAGAATTGGCTGAGCCCAGAGGCCACTAGGCTGCCAGAACTTTATTCTTCCATGATGTTTACCTGTTTCTTCCTCCAACTCAGATCCTTCCTTTTTTTTGTTTGTTTGTTTGTTTTTAGCTAACTCACTTATTCCAGATGCTTCCAAGAACTCCTGAATTTGGGGCCCCGAGTGATAATCCAGAGATTAGAGCCTTGCATGCAGTCAACCCAGGTTCAATCATTGTCCCCTAAACCTGCCAGGAGTGATCCTTGGGCTCAGAGCCAGAAGTAAGACCTGAGCATTGCCAAGTATACCCTTCCCTGCTCTACCCCCTAAAAAAGAACTCTGACTTTGGTAGCCTAACGTAAGTCATAAAGAGTGACTCCCCAAAATTCCAGGTCAGAGACTCACCAATCCAGCTGGTATAGCTGCTCATACCCTGATGATCAGGTAATTGTGGTTAGGAAGGAAAGTGTATAAGATCATGGGAAGTCTCTCAGACAATGTATGTATGGAAATAGTATAAAGAGATCCAAGAGAAAAAATAGGTGTCTGCGGTTCTCATAAAAGCTAAATTTCTGGGGCTGGAGCAATAGCACAGCAGGTAGGGTGTTTGCCTTGCATGTGGCCGACCCAGGTTTGATTCCCAGCATCCCATATGGTCCCCCGAGCACTGCCAGGAGTAATTCCTGAGTGCATGAGCCAGGAGTAGCCCCTGTGCATCGCCAGGTGTGACCCAAAAAGAAAAAAAAAAAGCTAAATTTCTCTGTGATATCTTTTCCCAAAGTGTATTTGTGGATGGCACTAAGGTGTGGATGGTGACTGAGCTCAAACCTTGACCGTTAGATCTCAGTGGGCCTGGAAGGGATTGTCACATCCTAGGGGCCAAACTCTAGGGAACATCCCCTGCTGTACTGAAGAATCACAGATTCTCCTTGACCTGACCTCATCTCTCTTCTTCAGTGGTGTTAAACACACACACACACACACACACACACACACACACACACACACACAAACCTTAATTCTCCTTTCCAAATCTGCATAAAGTTTGAGTCCCAGGAGCCCTCAATGGTTTGTTAATGTGGTTATATTTATCTATTTTGTGGTGTGTGTGAGGTCCACACCTGGCAATGCTCAGGGATTACTCCTGGCTCTGCACTCAGGAATCACTCCTGGTGGGTTTGGGGAACCATATGGGATACTGGGGATCAAACCTTGGTTGGCCTCATGCAAGGCATGTACCCTATCCACTGTACTATTTCTCGGCCCCTAACGTGGGTATATTTTAAAAGAATAGAATTTTAGGGGCCCTTGGATGTCATTTAGTGGTAGAGGGTCTGCCTTGCAGGCATGAGACCGAGAGTTTGGTCCTGGACACAGCCCTCCATGACAAGTGTGATCATGGTGGCACTGCCTTGTGATCGCTGGCACTGCAACAAGTGTATGGTCTCCAGCATACCACAGCCAGCCAAGTGTGTGTAAGCTCCACACCACAACTGGAGAGCACCACAGCCAAGTGTGTGAGCACTGATCATCATGACAATAAAGGGAAGTCAGGGGAAAATAATAGAATCAAATCGTATTGTTTTGTTTTGTTTGGGTGTCACATCCAATTGTGCTTAGGCCTTACTCCTGCCTCTGCTAACAGGTATCACTCCTGGTGGGGCTCGGGAGACCATATCGGGTACCAGGGATCTGACTCGGGTCAGCTGCACAACACTCTCTCTGACCCCAAAATCACATTTTAAAATGAAGTTGTTGAATTTTTTTCTAGCACTGGGGATATTGTTCAGTGGTAAAGTAAGTGCTAGCCTTGTATGCAAGAAGTTTTATCCCTAACACTGAAAAAAAAGTTGTGTCTGTTTTATTTCTGTAGCTCTCCAGTCAAACTCTAAATTCCTCTGTTTCTGAAGTCATCTGCAATTGATCCTAATGTTTCTCATTGTCATCTCACCTTGTGCCCCTGTATAAATGCCAGCCCCCCTTTCACTCCCCAGCACACTTGGAAAAACACCAGAATTTGGCTGTCTCTCCAGCAGTCACCAAACTATGTGGCCTACCCAGGCCCAAGCAATATTTGCACTGCCTGATGGCCCAGGCTTGGTGCCTGTCACTACTATTATGCCAGTATGGACCTCCTTAAAAGAAGAGGAAGATTTGTTTTAAAGTTGGAAATGCACCTTTTTGTGCTTCAGACTAGCCCCAGCAACCAGTCACTTGAGGACAATGTACGGTATACTGTGGTGGGACAATCTAAGGACTTTTGTCTATGGTGGGCTTTGTGCGAAGTTCAGGAGCCACTGCTTGAGAATCTTGTGGATTACCTCTTTTCAGACAGAGAGTATGAAGCAGAAGTTTAGGGGGAAAGCACTGTAAGAGTAGGGGAGAAGTTTAGCATTCACATAGGCAGCTGTTTCCAGGCCTTACTTTCCCAGAAGCTTCTGGAAGAGGGGTCTGTGCCCAAGACTGTCAGCCAGGTCGAGGATGCGTGACTGCAGAACCATGTGCAATCCAGTGTGGCAGCAACCTGCAGCTCATCTTCAAAATGAAGTTTTTATTTATTTCAATTTCTCATTTTCTGTTTTGTTTTTATTTCTACATAGGTAATCACAGAGGTAAAATGTGCAGTTTATATTCTATAAAATATGTAGAATATAAAGTGAAAGTCCCCTCAGTTTCCTGTGATGCCCCTCTCTATCCCACTTCTTTTTCTAAGAAGTCACTGTATGTCAGGTAAAGCAAGAATCAGGTACCATGTCACTTCAGGAATATATGTAAATATGTCATATATATAACATACAAACATCATAGCTTACAGTAATATTGAGGTCATTATTTTACAGTTGAAGAGCTATTACACCAATGGCTTCATTAGTGTTTGGACTCTTTATTCTGATCATTTGATCTATTTGGTCTTAGAAACATCATACTAGTATGTTTAATATGTGGTAGAGAAGCTTCTTCTTTGTCATTCTTTAAATATATTTCCTAGTTATTATGCATTTCCTCTCACAGATCAGATTAGTTAAGTAAAATATTTGTATGGGGTTGTATTGAGTGTAGAAATTAGAGAAGAGTTGATAATTTTTGTCATCTGAAGAAAGATCTGTTTCTCTACATATTCAGTAATACTGTCCTATAGTCAAACTTAATGTTTTTCTTTTTTAATGTGGTCCTGGCCAAATTTATAAGATTTTATTTCACTAGGTTTACTGTGGGGTTTAACACTGTTTCTTCCCCTTCCCTTTTGTTATTCTTATGATAAATAGGACACACACACACACACACATACACACACACACACGCACGCATGTATGCACGTATACACGCACACACTCAGGCACACACAGGCACATCTGGCTATGGTGCTCACCAGGTGTTGAGTGGTGGTGCTTACACACACCTGGCTGTGGTATATATGGAAGTTATGATTCTGGAGATCATAAGAGGGCTAGGCACAAGTCAAAAAATGACTGGACCATGCTTAGCACATGTAGTTGCACTTGGGATGGAACTCATAACCTTATACTTGTGAGCCAGCTTCCTAAGCCATTGAGCTAGCCCTTGGCTTCAAGGAATAATTCTTTTTGGTAGATAGATTTCTGATAACATTTTGATTGATGGTTGCTGGTGTATAATAATAGCTAACATCTGTAGATATTTTCTTATTGGTCATACACTGCTTTAAGAATCATTTACAGCATCTTACAACAAATCTATGCCTCAATACTATTATTTCTGTTTTTACAGATAAAGGAAATTTAGAAAGGTTAAATAACCCACTGAAGATTCCAATTACCAGGTGGCAGAACCAGGAACCCTGATTCTGCCCTTCTTTCTACTATTGCCAACTTACCTACCCTCTTGTCCAGTCCTGGCATTTGTTACAGTAGTGTTTTAGTTGTGTTTTTCCAATTTTCTAGATAAACAATTCTTTCTTATTTTCATGCATACATTCTTTTATGATATTGTACCATCATTTCCCAGGGAGTCTGACACAGTCAATTTTTCCTTTAAAATTAACACAGATTGCTGTATCTTCCTCTCAGGAGTAAACAAACCAGTATTTTGAGTCTGCGTATTTGGAATATGGTGTGTAGAAACTCTTCTTCCTGAAAATCCCAACACATTTGTTTTTGGCTTTTTGGGTCACACCCAGCAATGCTCAGGGGTTACTCCTGGCTTTGCATTCAGGAATTACTCCTGGCGGTGCTCAGGGGACCATATAGGATGCTGGGAATTGAACCCAGGTCGGCCGCATGCAAGGCAAATGCCCTACCCGCTGTGCTATCCCTCCAGCCCCTTCCCAACACATTTTGTTCTACTATAACACTCAATACATTCAGTAGACTAAATGTATATTATTCCAAGTTGGGTTTTTTTTCATGTACTTAAGAAAAAAATTAATACATGTACACACAGCGGTAGGGCATTTGCCTTGCACGCAGCCAACATGGCCGACCCGAGTTCGATTCCTCCGCCCCTCTCGGAGAGCCCGGCAAGCTACCGAGAGTATTCGATATGCCAGACACAGTAACAACAAAGTCTCCAATGGAGACGTTACTGGGCCCACTCGAGCAAATCGATGATCAATGGGAGGGCCTTTACTTTACTTTTACTTTACTTAAGAAAAAAATTAATGTAGGTCTCTACATTTCTGTTTCTTGAATAGAATGGACACAGTCTCCTCCTGTCAAGTCTGGGCCAGGGTAATCTCTTGCATTTGTTCAGTGAGAAAAAAAAATTTGTACTTCAGTGGAGTCATTCCCAGATATAGGACTATCCTCCATTGGACAGAAGCAAATGTACTCTGTTGGCTCTTAGTGTTTAGCGCTGCAGTGAGGTTGTAAGCAATGGGAGCCCCAGCCTCTGTCCACTTTCCCAGATTCTGTCCATGTGGGTAAAAACTGGCACCACCATCCTAATATGATGCACTTGGGCTGAGACAGGCCTGTGTGTGAGTGTGTGTGAGAGGTTCTAGGCTTCTACCAACTCCGGGAGCCTGGGGAGCCCAGTAGATGTTCTACTTACTGTCTACTGGTCAGTGCTTAGTTGGGACAAAGATCTGGTGGCCTCCCTTGCCAGGTCAGTGAAGTCCCTTTCTCACCTGGGATTTCGTGTCCTAATCTTGGGCTATTGGCAAGTTCCAAGGCTTTGGCCGTGAGTATCAAGGCCACCGTTGCCGATACCTGCTCAGCAGGCAGCTTTCTCTTGGGTGCCCTGCCCTTGGCCCTGATTCTTGGAGAGGAGTGTTTGGTTACATTGTGTGTTTGCAGGTAAGATTAAGTATTTATTTTTCCATTTTAAAAATATCACTGTATTGGGGCTGGAGCAATAGCACAGCGGGTAGGGCGTTTGCCTTACATGCAGCCAACACGGCCAACACAGGTTCGATTCCCAGCATCCCATATGGTCCCCCGAGCACCGCCAGGAGTGATTCCTGAATGCATGAGCCAGGAGTAACCCCTGAGTGTCGCCGAATATGACCCAAAAAGCAAAAATAAATAAATAAATAAAATTTTTAAAAATCACTGTATTGGGGCTGGAGCGGTAGCACAGCGTGTAGGGCATTTGCCTTGCACGCGGCTGACCTGGGTTTGAATCCCAGCATCCCATATGGTCCTCTGAGCACCGCCAGGAGTAATTCCTGAGTGCAGAGCCAGGAGTAACCCCTGAGCATCGTCGGGTGTGACCCAAAAAGCAAAAAAAAAAAAAGTCACTGTATCACTGTCATCCTGTTGATCATTGATTTACTTAAGCAGGCGCCAGTAACATCTCTATTCATTCCAACCCTGAGATTTCCTCTCTGTACTTATCTTTCCCAATGACTGGAGGCTCTTTCAGGGTCAGGTGAATGAGATCTGTCATAGTTAATGGTTTTGGCATATCGAATACACCACAGGGAGCTTGCCAGGCTCTGCCAGTGCAGGTGGGATACTCTCGGTAGCTTGCTGGGCTCTCCAAGAGGAGGTGTGTGTATATATATATATATATATATATGATTTGTTGCCTACTATCTGAACTCCATTCTTTTTGCCTACTGTCTGAACTCCATCAAACATGGTGTGGAAGTTATGAAAATTGGGTAGGAAGTGTTTTATGATGTGGTGTGCGGCCGCAAAGTCTGGAAAGCAGCCTGGAGCATGGCAGCAGTTGGGTAGTGGAGGTCGGCTGTTGGGCCTGGGTCTCTTGGGGCAGGGAGGTCTCTCGCCCACCCCCCTCTGGGGTGGCCCAAGTGAAAACAGCCTGGCACAGAGTTTGGTGGCATGGTTATGGGGGCCTCATTTTATACTCCCGTCTGGGAGGAGCAGCCTCGATTTCTGGAGGGTGGTTGATGAGGGAAATTATCTGGTGCCAGCAGGGTATGGCTTTTGGGTGTGACCCCTGGGTCACCGGAAACTGAGGGAAGCAGGCAGGGGATCTCTGCTCCCGGGTCCTGTTGAATCCAGAGTCCAAGGTCACAAAGTTCCACATTACTTGGGTTCTGTGGGACTTCACCTCTGCCTGAGACTTGGCACATGTGTTTTGGAGCAATAGTATAATGGTAAAGCATTTGATAAGGGTTTGATCCCCTGGCATACCATAGGATTCCTCAAGCACTGCGAGGAGTGATCCCTGAGCACAGAGCCAGGAGTAAGCCCTGAGCACCACTGGGTATGATTTAACCACTGCCCTGCCTAAAAAAGAAGTAGCATATACTCATTAAAGAAGATTTGGAAGATGAAGAAAATTTGAAGCAAAAGTTGTCATACTACTGCCCAAAACACTATCACTTTTAACATGTTAATAGGTTTTCTTCCTTCTTATCGCAGGTTTTAAAACAATAGTTGTTAATGCTGCTTGTACCCTACTTTTTTCCCCTTATACTAGTACATTTGATATGCAAAAAAAACCCAAAAACAAACCAGTAACCACAAGTCTCACCGTGGAGACGTTACTGGTGCCCACTCGAGCAAACCGATGAACAGCAGGAGGATAGTGCTACAGTGCAGTGCAGTACATCATAAACATCTTACCTATTTTCTTTGAGAACATTTTCAATGACTGTAATATCCATTTCAGTGGATAAGCCATTCGCCCCCCCCCAAAAAAAAAATCTAGATGGGCTGTCATTTATTAAATGCTTTTGGTCCTGAACCCTGGAACAGCCTCCTTTCTTTGTTAATCCATTTGGCTTGGTCATCCTTAAGGTTGGTGAAACTTTTGAACTTATGTTTTCTCTCTGTACCATCTCTCTGAGGTACGCATTTACTATGTGAAATTAAACTTTTTTTTTTGCCTCAAATAGTGTTCAATCAAGCTTCAGATTGGCTGCCTGATCTCGTTCTTCTTTAGTTTGATAAACCATGTACTAGCTTCCCTTCCCTGAGTCTTACAGCCTTAAGTCTGGCTCCCCTCCCCTGCCTCTATAGGCAGCTGCTACTGTAGATGGGAGCACCCATCAGTGATGTAACTCTGTCTTCTGGTCCGGAATTCAGGTGGATGCTGGTAGGACGTATGCTGGCAATTGATCAAAATTTGTCTCATTTCTTTTCTTCTTTGGTGGCTCAGGATGCCCTATTAGCTGGACTATTAGCTAGAGCTTGAGAACTGACTGCCTCACACTTCTACCTGTGCTGGCCTGTGTTTCTGCTCTTCCCTGTGACTTCTGCTGACCTCCTGCACCAACCCACCGGTCCCTCCCTGACAGTGCCGTCACTGCGCCAAGTGAGTGTGTGTGACCTGCGCGCTGCAGCCATGCTTCGGGACTTAGCTGCAGTAATGATGTCAGTGCGCAGGTTAGCAGATGGCGGCAGCAATGAGACCTGACATGTTCTAATGACTCCCTCCTTCTCACCCATGCTGGCTGAGCCAGCAGAGGGGCAGGGGCTTCCTAGAGGCATTTTAGGAGGGGGCAGAGGGAAATCAGAGGGCCCCCAGGTGCCGATGAGGCCTGTGACCTTTGCTGCTATAATATCAGTGTTTCACAAGCAGGGCGGTTCGGGAGCCCACTTGCAGCCCCTCAAAAATTGATTTAATTGCAATTTTTCCTCCAATTAGGAGCACTGGAGCCTGACTAATTGGAGTAATAGAGAGTAATAAGGCTCAGATAAAAAGCTTTCCTTGGCGGCCTTTGTATCTCGTGTCAGTGCCTGTCAGAGGTCAGAGAGCTTGCATATTCTATTAGGCAGCCCAGCCTTCATTTGTACAAATTAGTTTACCCAACAGTAATTAAAATGCCAATGCGGGTTGGAGAGAACTGAATACACTTGATGGGCATGTTGGTGAATGATGTGACAGCTCTGGTGGCCTCCCTCGTCAAAGTGTGTCAGCCCCAGCTCAGAGGCGGCCGGGGCCTGGCCAGCTGGGCGGCTCCCAGCCAGCCACGGGCACAGCTGCCGAGCACGCCACTCTGCTGCCCCTCTGCAGGACACGCAGTTGGTCCTTTCTTCTTCCAGGTGGAGTCATTTATTCGTTTATTCAGTCATTCAGCAGGCAATCAAGTTTTTGTTGTGTATCTGGTTTTATACTAGGTGCTTGGAAGAGAAAGTATGGGCAAGGAGCGGCAAAATAACTTGGACTCTGGAATCAAGATAGACTGGGTTCAGATTCTAGCCCTATCAAATTTGCTTCCTATGGAAGCTCAAGCAAGTTACACTACTTTTGTGTGCCTCAGTTTTTCCATCTGTAAGGGAAAGAGGTACTTACTACGTAGGTTATGAGGATTGGCTGGGATAATGCTTTTTTTCCCGCCTTGGCCACATCTACTGATGCTCAGAGATCATTCCTGGCTATCACTCCTGGTACTGTATGTGGTGCCAGATATCAAACTCCGGTGGCTGCATGGAAGGCAAGTGCCCTACCCATTCCATATCCCCTGGCCCTGGAATAATGCTTTTTAAAGCTTGCTGAGACCTGGTACGTGGTAGGTGCACAGTTTACTACAACTAAGAGGGCCTGACTAAAGCAAAGACAGCAATAATGTAACTTCTTCCTGCCCATACCCAGCTGAGTTGCCTTCTGCCCTTTTTTTCCTCTTTCATTTGTTTTGTTTGAGAGCTACACCTGGTGGTGCTCTGGGCTTACTCCTGGCTCTACACTTGGGTCACTTCTGGCAGAGCTAAGGGGACCGTTTATGATACTGGGAATCGAACTCAGGTCTGCTGCATTCAAGTCAAGCACCTTATCTGCTGCACTATCTCTGCACTATCCCAACTAAACACTGACCAGTAAATAGTAGAATGACTGTAGTTGGCAGAGGCCTAGAATCACACACATGTGTACACACACACACACACACACACACACACTCACACACACACACACACACACACCACACCCCACACCCCAAATGCATCATGTCAGAATGGTGCCAGTGTTCACCCAAAGACAGAATCTGGGAGAGGGACTCCCATTGCTTAAAATCCCACTGAGCCCTAAGTTCACTTCCATTAGCCCCTCCTTTTTTCTACACTTTATTTTCTATTCTGTAGCTTAATTACCCAAACCCCCAAGTATTTGAGGAGAGCATTCCTACTTATTAGGCCCGAGGGTCTCTGAGGAGCCTGGTGTACCTAAGCTGGGGCCATGGTCTGTGATCTGGCCATGGTCTGAAACAAGATGGAAATTACAGAAAGATAGCTTCTTTTTTTGTTTGTTTGGCTTTTGGGTCACATCAAGTGGTGCTCAGGCAGACAGTGCATGATCTCAAGGGCAAGATGGAACATTAACCCCCAGAATACCACTTGTCTCATGAGTGTGAGATCAAAGTGTGGTAGAAACTCAGAAAGGGGCCCAAGCCACTGGGAATATCACTAGCTCTGTCCTCTTCCCATTCAGAGACTTGCCATCACTGTTCTTGGGATCCCCTAAGGGAAGAGGCAGAACTGAGGGCAAAAGCCATCCGAATCTTTTTTCCTTTCTAGGAAACCTGGCCTTTTTGGTAATTTCTAACCTTGTGCTAAGACTGTGAGATGGCTTAGGGGTTTAAGGTTATAGAAAAGACGTTTTAACCGGGAAATTTTTGAGTAATCCCTTTGGAGGAACCAAAGAAATGGTACACATGCTTATGTAGATAATTCCCAGGTAGTCGTTGAGAACCTGTGGCTGACTAAGCAGAGACCCAGCGGAGTGGGGGATGTGGAGAATATCTGGGTGTAGAGGTTAGGGCTGATGCAAGTGCAGTGGGTGGGCATGTGTTGAGGTTAAATTGTGGGCATTAGTAGAAAGATTGAAGATGCACAGATCCCACGTCACTTTCCCCTTAGAAAGATTGAAGAGACACAGATCCCACCACACTTTTTTTGATCTTATTGAGTCTTGACAGTGAGTATGAGTATGCATTTGATGGAGTGGCAGCATTTTGAGTAAACTCACAGAAGTGTGATTGACACTTCCTTTTTGTGCAATGAGAATATTTATGGGCTGAAGCAGTAGTGCAGTGGGTAAGGCATTTGCCTTGTACGTACCTGACCTGGGTTCGATCCCTGATACCCCACACAGTCCCCCAAGCTTGCCAGGAGTGATCCCTGAGCACAGAACCAGGAGTAAGCCCTGAGCAACACTGTATGACTCCCAAACAGGCAAAAATTATATCATGTTTCATTGTGGGATATGAGGTATCCTTTCGGTTCCAAAGTAGTGAGTTCCTCTTTACCCTATACTCCTTTGCTGTTCTGTGCTCTGGCGGGTCGGCACCTGGGCACACCCTTTTCAATCTGATTCTGAATGTGACTAGTCTGTGGCTTTTGCTTCATGTTTCTTAAAGTCCTTGAGAAGGGGGAGCATGCAGGTATGCCTGCAAGTAGGGGAGCAGTTAGAAGCATGGAAGGGCTGTATTTGTAGCCAGCACTAAGCCAGGAGTCCTGGTGGTCCCGTGGCTATGTGAATTTTGATGAATGTCCCTGTAAGGACCTGACTCTGAATTGCTTTTTGCTTACTTAAATTTTATTAAACTCTTCGGTCTTCATAAACGTCGGGGGGGGGGGGGCACACTATTTTCCCTCCTCCTCTTCCTCCCTGCTAGACAAGGGGGAAAAGGGCAGCTTTCGGAAAGAAACACTTATGGGTGTCATGCCCAGGCAATTAAGGAAGGCCTTCCTCAATTGGACAAGCGAGCAGCATGTGGATGTGCACAGGGCGAGGATGGGCTGGTAGGAATGGGAGCTGGTGCCAGAGGAAGGTGTTCGCATCCCCAGCCCTGATCCTGGGAGGGCAGAACAGCAAAAATCTAGGTTCCAGGGACTTCCCTTCTTTCTATTAACTGACCTCTTTTTTTTTTTTTTTTTTTTTTTTTGCTTTTTGGGTCACACCTGGCGATGCACAGGGGTCACTCCTGGCTCTGCACTCAGGAATTAACCCCTTGCGGTGCTCAGGGGACCATATGGGATGCTGGGAATCGAACTCGGGTCGGCCATGTGAAAGGCAAATGCTATCACTCTGTGCTATCGCTCCAGCCCCTACTGATTTATCTTAACAGTAGTTTAATCAGAGGCCAGCCATGGGCTCCTGAGAGTTGTCTGTGAGTCTGTGACAGCACCCCTCACCTGGGCCCCACTCCTTGAGTCTAGAGAGTTCAATTGCCTGCTCGAATGATCTCCAAGTGGCTCTTACGTTTCCTACCCAAGGTAATTGACTTTACCAGTTATTAATGGATTACCTTCGAGAGAAAAATGTTGGGTCGGGAGGGAAGTGAGGTCAACATCCCTTGATGTTGTAGCTTGGGGCATTGGTGTCCAGGGGCTGCTTCCGAGGCTGGGAATCCCATGGGACTTGATGAAGTGACTGTTCCGGCCACGCCACTCTAGCTTAGTGGCTGCTGACATTCCCAGGCTCAAGAGAAAGCTCAGATGATGTCGTATATCCCTAGAAGGAGTTTTAGCTTAGGGCAGAGAAGCCCTGAGGTAACTCCTGTGGCCTGTTTACCTGCCTGGAGTTGAGAAATAGACACCTGTCCCTAATTTTGATTGTAAGTCAGGCTTGGTCAATACCTGCCCTGACATCTCCCCACCAGTTGGCAGGCCAACTCCCCACCCCCAGCCCCTCCAGCTAAAGCCACTGGCTTCTTTAGAACCTCTCAGCGGAAATCCATCTCCCCGCTGACACACTTGGGATCAGAGAGCCACAGGTGCTGGGCAGGGCTGGGGCGGATGAGCCGCTGCCCTCACATTGCTAACGTATCATTAGTATGTCCAGTCTCTCTTCCCCCAAATCCCCACCCCATTCCCCACACCTGACGTGTAGGGACATGGCCCTTCCCTGCCCCAGGGCTCCTGAGTGACACAATTGCTTTCAACTCTCTGGCTTGTCAGTTATCCTGGGTTCCTGCAGGCTTCCCTCCCTCCCACCCCAGCCAAATCCTCTAACAAAGGAATGGTCTGGTGCAGAGGTTCAAGTTCTAGTCCTAGTTCTGTGGCTGTCCGGTCTCGGTACACTGACCCTGCACACGGGCTTGTGCCTCCACCTCAGCTGAAACTCTGCGGATTGCATATGCTGAAATTTTTAGGGCTTAAGAGACAGCCTGGAAAATGTGTTCAGAGTGTTATTTTTTCCCCCAGCCTTCGTGCAGTGTCTCATTGTCCCTTAAGGTCTGCCTTACTCAGTCCCACCCCGAAGCGGCTGCCTGGCCTCCGCATTCCCTATCCCCCACCTCAAACAGGCCTGTCACCTATGTCACCTTGTCATACTGTTACTTTTCTTAGTTTTTCGTTTCCCACCTGGCAGTCTTTGCAGCTGCCCTGTGCTTGTGCCACACTGCCAGATTCCCCAGCTCTTAACACACTTCGAGATGACCCCCTCCCCGCAGTGGCACCTTCCAGCACTCAGCAGCCCTTTCTGGGAGCCTGTTCCTCTGGGCCGTGGCGTTGCGAATGTGTTCTTACAGAGGAAGCCCGCTGGGCTTGCTCTCCCCTCGCCTATGGGCTGCCCACCTAGAGACCCATTTTGGCGGTGAGGCCACATGGCACAGTCCGAGCAGCCGGCTCAGCGGGTTCGCTGGGCGGCAGGGTCCGAGCGCCCACCTCCTTCCGAGCGGCTTTCCCAAACTCCTCTGATGGCTCTCTTGGCCGCTTCGCTCATCCAGGCTTAACCCCACAATCCCCTGGAGCATTAGCATGGCACTTCCAATTGCGAGCCATTTCCCCCACAAGCTCTGACAGGCCAGACCTGATTCTTCTCCCCTTTTGTTTTGCAGCTCTTTTGTTACTGGGACAGCTTGTTGTGGGCACTACTCACCCCTAAGAATCTGGGACCTCAACAGGTAAGAGACACCGAAGCCCACCAAGGCTTTCAGTGGGAGGGTGCTTGAGTCTCTGGGGAGGCCAGGAGAGAGCCACTGAGCCAGCTCCTGTTTCAGCTGGCCACGGGCACCCTGGCCACGCCACGCCACGCCACATGCCGGACCTCCTGCTCTGGAGCCTTCACACACGGGCTCCTTTGAGGCTAGTTGAGGGAACCATGGAAATCATTTCTAAGAGTTAAAACTTTTCATGTCAGACTTGTGGCATCTGAACTTACAGGAGCGCCTGACTAGGGGGACTATATCAAACCCTGTCTGCCCTCGGACATGTTTCCTAAAATAATTTTGAAAATTAAATGCCCAGGAGTACAATTGCTGGGTCATTTAGTGTGTTAATAGCTGTTTACCATTTTATATTTCAAGCCCAGTATGGGTTTCTTCACCATATCCTAGTTATTCACCTAGTTTCCTAGTTATTCACCTAGTTTCTTCACATATTTACCTCATTACATTATTCATATTATTCACCTGTTTTTTTCACACATCCATTAGTGTCTGGTATTGTGACTGGTTTTCTAGCTATTCCGGTAAGTATGAAATCTCACTATGGTTTTGATTTTCCTAATGGCTAATATATCAAATATGTTTTTATGTAGTTATTTGCCATCTTATATTCTTTTTTTGTATTGGGCTATACAGGGGCTCTGTGTGTGGGGGTCACTCCTGGTGGTGTTCAGGGAACCAAACATGATGCTGGGGCTCTGACCTGGGTCTTTTCCATGCAGAGCATGTGTACAGCTCATTAAGCTGTTTCTCTGGGCCCTTTCTTTGGTGGGGTGGAGGAGCTGGGCCAGACCTGGTGTCTCTGAGCGTGAGGTGGCACTGGGAGTGCTCAGGGCACTGCAGGGAGCCTGCAGCGGGAGGGACCATGCACAGCCTCCCGCAGGCAAGGCCCAAGTCAGCCCATCCCTCTCTCTGGCCTTCTCGCCCCTCTTTCTGATTAAATGTTTGCTCCGGTCATTTGCCCATTTTCTAACTGGGTTATGTGCTTTCTCACCATTGTGTTTTGAGGGTTCTTCATATGGTCCTCAGATCAGCCCTTTGTCAGGCATGTCGTGCGTGAATGTGTCTTCTCCCAATCCGTAGCCTTTGAAACAGAGCATGAGCTTTCTACTTGAACGAAGTCCCATTTACGAAGTCCCCTTTCTCTGTTACTGACTCTGCTTTTGGCATCAGTCTAAGGACGCCTTCAGCCCCAGGTGCCCACACTCAGGGTCTGGTACAATGATTCGCAGGAGAGGCAGGAAGTGCTCCTTTTGCCTTTCTCCTGCCTCAGTTGCTCTAACTTGCCTTCTCCTTTCTCTCCATGTCCCCAGGAAAGTATTAGGCATAAGTTTTCGTTTCTGAAAAATCTATTATATCATCTATTTTTCCAGATTTTTTCCACAACGTTCTCTTGATGGTCCTTCACCCACAGATATAGGAAACTTAATCTAGTTCCCTAATAACACAGTGGCTAACTCTGAGAGTTGCGAAGCTTCCTTTCATCGAGGGCTGATCTGCTTCTTGGGTCCGTGATCCTGGACATAAAGCAAGTTGATCCTCTCCTGTGAAGGACAGACCCTTAAACATCTGAAAATTGTGGTCCACTTCTTCAGGTTCTTCTCTTTCTCAGGCCGAAAGTCTGAGACCTTTCCATTGTTGTGCATGAAAAGAGTAGCATACTTCTGGCTATAAAAAAATGTAGACCCCCAATTCAAGTTGGCTGAAACAATAAAAGGGTCGCTACTGTCTGCAGTGGCAAGAGTCCAAAAGGTGGATGGTTGACTGGTCTGGGATTGAAAGGTCAGTGAGATCATGAGGGCCTGTCTTCTCCTCAGCTTTGTGCTTTGCCACTATCGTCAGGGTAACGATTACCCTTGCCCTCAGACTTGCTTACAAATGCTCTATCAACTCATAAGGCACATTCCAAAGGAAGAGAAAGGAAAGAGACCATATCCTGACTGGGATATTTTTAAGATGAAGAAGCCTTTCCTAGATTTCTCCTACTCAGTGAGTAAAAATTAATTTCCAGTACTCATCCTGAAGTAGTTCGTGACGTAAATGGAAAACTCAGTCAAGATTAACATTCTGGGGTCAGAGATACAGTATTGGCCAGCACCACATGGCTCCTAAGCACCACTGGCTGTGGCCACAAAACACAAACATAAGATTTACCTTCCAGACCTGGGAAAGGCGCAGGCTCCATGACCCATGAGCGTTGGGGGATGATGGGTAAAAAGAAGGTAAGGGATAGTACTCAGATGGGTGACCTTCAGTATTGGTCTCAGAATGGTTCCAGGACCACTTTTTCCTTCTGGAAACGTTTCTAATGATCAGGTTTGATCCTTTCTTAAATGGAGTGTTCAGAAAGGAGTACCAGGGGCTGGAGAGATAGCACAGTTGGTAGAGCATTTGCCTTGCATGCAGCCGACCCGAGTTCAATTCCCAGCATCCCATATGGTCCCCTGAGCACCGCCAGGAGTAACTCCTGAGTGCAGAGCCAGGAGTAACCCCTGTGTATCGCCGGGTGTGACCCAAAAAAAAGCCCCCAAAAAAAAGGAGTACTGAACAGACCAGGTGTGGGCTGAGGAATGGCAATGCTCTGACCGCACTTACTGTACACCAGGCTTTTTAATGTAGCCCATAGAATCATCACATCTTCTTCCCCCGCTGAACTAGACTTCCAAGGGCTCCTTTGTTCTTTCCCTGGGAGCAGTGGTCTGGATGAGCTGCCTCCAGCTCAGTGGCCAAACCTCTGCCACCGGCAACTTCTTCCCTTTGAATGGGCCTGGGGTAGGAGGGCACCTCCTCTGATATGCCACGGGGAGGCTGTGAAGAGCTACATAGAGCGCCAGGCCCTGGGCTTCAACAGACCCAGATCAGAACTTCCACTGTTGCTTCTTTCCCCAACGATCTGAGGGTTTCTCTGGGCCTCACTTTCACGTTGATGAGAGTGAATTAATCCCTCATAGAGCTAGGCTGGAAAAAAGTTGTTTTGAAAAAGTACCCACATGGTGCCTGTCATCTGGGTGCCAGTGTAAATTCCCTTCTTCCCCAGTGACAGTTACCTTCCACATGAGTACCTTGGCGTTTGAGAGGCCCACAGCCTTTCAGTCTCTCAATTGTATGTAGCGCTGGGCCCTGTAGAAGAGGGAACGAAACCTGTTGGCCTTGTGGTTTGTCACAGAGATGGGTGTTACTGCTGGAAATCACTTTTAGTCATGGAGTTGGACATTGTCACTTGCCTGGGCCCCGGATAGTAGACAGGGGGAGCACCGCAGAGGCCCAGCTTCATCTCAGAGGGGGATGGATTCATCTTTGCCTCGTCTGGGGTGTTCTCGGGCATGGGCTATGGTCAGGACGGAGTTCCAACACCAGTCCCTTGAGCAGCATTCGCTTCTGGAAGCCCTCCATCACTTACCCCAAACACTGGCTCTTTACAGAACCCTGCTGAGAATGGGCACAAGACAGCTACGGCCTCAGTTGTCACTGCCCAGCCTTGTGGCAGGGTTGCCCCTGGCATCACTTGGCCTCACCTTCCCCGGCCCCCTCTGCTTCTCTTGTCACAATGTCTCTTCTGCCCTCGAGGGAACTTGGAGACAAGGGAAGGGTGCCCTGCGGAGGGTCTGCTCCTGGTGGGAGGGGACGGACGGACAGGACAACTATCTGTAGCTCTTTCCCAGAGAAGCCCAAGCAGATAATAAAGCCATGTAGAAAATAGGATTAAGGTAATGAACAGGCAGGACAGAGTTTGATCTTTCAATAATGCCAAAGCCTGACTGACAGGCCAATCTGGAAGGTGGAGCAACACTGCCGGCAGGACTCAGCAGCGGGGCGGTGTGCAGTGCTGGATGGATTCTTGGCTTTTAATCTGTCACTGCTGAAACTTGAGGAGTGCCAGGATTTTCTCTTTTATGTGTGTGCTATGACTTGGGAGAGGGGGGAGGAGGACTGGAGGGGCAGTTTTGCGCCGAGCCTCACTTAGCATGGTGGGGGCTGGGACGCTCTGCCAGGCATCGGCACCCTTCCTTCACCCTTGGGCAGCCTCAGCCGCTTCTCCCGAGGCCCAGCACCCCGCTCCTGCATCACCTGCCTCCGTCAAGACGGAACCAAGGTGCAGTCCTCCCTCCGGGCGAGGAAGGGAAGGGGCTGGCTGCGACACAGGTCAGAAGCCGGCACAGACCTTGTCTACTCCAGTGGTTGTCAACCTGTTCCTCTTCACACCCGCTGACTGGCCGTTGCAAACCACTGGCCTAGATGGTGAGGAGCTTGGCGCTCCCACCTCAGCCATGGTGCTTCCTCCTCTCCCTTCACTCTCCTGAGCTCTGTACTGTGGGTTAGGCCCAGGGAGACATTTCTAACTTGTCTTAACCAGACAGAGAGAGATGGAGGTATAGTTTCTGCTTCCCAGGGCAGATGGTCTTCGGCCCCGTCTCCAGGCCTCGCCTGACTTGACAGTTGTACTAGCATACCACTAAAGTGCCACCAGCTCGGACCCAAGTGGTTCCGAGCCAAAGATGCCCACTCCTGAGGCTGCTCTGGGGAGGTCAGGCCCAGCTGGTTCTGTATCTGCATCAGAGCAGGTCCTGAGCTGGGCCCCCTGGGAACCGTGGCATCTGCCTGATCTGCCATCACACACTCTCGCCCCCTGGACTGGCTCTTGCCTGGGGTTTTCTCGTTCTGTTGAGTGCCACATGAGCAGGATCTAGAGTTGGTGGCAGTGGGCAGGTGGACATCAGAAAGGAGAGGCTGCAGGCCCAAGCCTGGAGGGGTCTGGGTTGCCCCGGCCAAGCCCCTCGGTGCCCTCAGTGAGGGCAGACGGGCTCACACAGTCCGACAGGTGCTCTGTCTGGGTGCCCCACTCTACGTCCACAAACCACACTCAGGCCCCCTCATCAGGGCCCCTCAGCCCAGGTCCGCAGGAGTGCCCAGACCGCCCAGGTGTGCCTTTGTCTCTGCCCCGGCCTCCGCCTTCACCCCGGACAGGGGGCCTGGCCCTCAGTCAGGGTGATTATGGGAATCGCCCCTCTAAAGTACCTGCTTCTCCTTTGAAAGTATTACTGACAGCTTTTTTCATTTTCCTTTTTCTTTACCTCTTTAAGGAACCCTGTAATTTCTTTCTCTCTTTCTTCCCCCTCCTTTTCCTTTTTATTTCTTGTCCCCTCTGTCCCCCTGAACTCTTTGAAATTGGCTCTCTGCCTGCTGACACCAAACTGATACTTTGCGTTTCACTTCTTCTTATCCCTTTATGGCAACAGATGTTGAAATTTTGTATCCTTTTATCTGCCCGGCTGCCCCTTCCTGTAATTACGGTCCCCTTGTTAGCAGTACAAAGTGGGCTGCGGGGCTGCCTGGCCTTTGAGCCATTGTGTCTGAACACGTGTGCGCGGGTGGGCGCTGGGCTATGCGCGCTCGCACATGCACGTGAGGGCCGTGTGCCCCGCCAGGGCCTTCCCTCTCACCTTCCGTGGGCTTCGCCTCAGGACCCAGCTCCTCCTGACTCGCGCTCTCCCTGGCTCTCCCGTCTGGCCGGCTGCACTGGGACGCTCTCACAGTTCTTTGCCACCTCGTAGTTCATGGTGGCTGAGCTCCGTGCGAGCCAGCACACCCCACCTCGGCTCTCCTCGTGGATGCAGGCTCCAGCCCAACCAGATCCAGACAGCTCTGCTCCTTAGTTCTGTTGACCTGTACTGCTGCTCCCTACCACCCCCCCCCCCCCTTACTGAAACACTGCCTTATCTGCATACAATTTCTCCTTTCCAGCTGACCACCAAGCCACACCTCATCTGGAGTTGTGTGCATGAAAATTCTTTACTAGGTTAAAAATCTCGAGGGGCCTGGAGTGATAGTACAGTGGGTAGGGCACTTGTCTTGCAGACAGCCAACCAGGATTCCACCCTGGCACCACATACAGTCCCCCGAGTCCCACCAGGAGTGATCCCTGAGCAGTGCCAGGTACTGCCCTCTCTCACACCTCCCCCATCCTTGAAGGATTTTATTAAGTACAGTTGTCTTGTATACAGACAGTAGGTACTCAACAAATTAATGTTCTTCAGAGACAGGGAGGGAGGAAGAGACTCCCATTCCTGAGTTGGACCCAGCGTGTATACCTCAGCACCTGTGGCTTCTGGGAGCAAGACAGAAAGTGAACTGCTTAGCAGCACCACTGTTGTATTTTGGGGTGTCTACTGGCGAGATAGGGTAGTCTGACTCTAAACAGATGCAAAATGAGCACCTGGAGGGTATCCAGGGAAGCCAGAACCCAGCATGTTAACAAGAGGTGGAGAATGGGGGCCACAACACAGGGACAGGGAGTGAGGGTCAGGGTCCCAGGCTCCCTAATTCTGCTGGGCCTAACTTGCCCCTTTGCCCGACTCTAGCCTGGCACTCAGGGTCAGCACTGACCTCAGAGAGCTGGAACGTGGGGTGTTCAGGTGAGCACACAGTGTCTTCTTGAATCTGCCCGCAGCCTCTCAGGGAGAGCCTCTGACTTTCTGGACAGCACAGTGGTTTGAGCCAGGGCACATCCGACTCCCTCACCTGACCCTGTCTGGGAGGCTCCTCGGGTCACCCCTCTGCTAACTTTCCCTGCCGAGGTAACGGGGGGCTTCCACGGGCCTCGGGAGCAGCCCTTCCCAGCTGAGGTCTCATTCATCAGGCCCACAGGGCGGCCCCATTTGTCTTTATCTTTCCCTGGGTCGAGAGAGAATTGCTGGAGTCAGGCTCTGGGCAGGCTGCGGTGTGTGCCCGCCCGGCTTTGTGCACAGGAGCTCCAAGGGAAGAGGGACTTTTTGTCTGGCTCTATAGTGACAGGCCCGGCCCTTGCTCTGTCTTGGCCTGGGGCTCCGAGCCACAACCCTATTCCCACACAAGTTGTGCGACAGCCAAGGCTGTGCACCCCCCTCCTGCCCCCCACAGTGCGAGGCCGAGAGGCATTCTTGACATTCTTTCTAGAGAAAAGGGGTGAAATGTCTGAATTTGGGGGTCACCACGTTATACAAATTGCAATCTAATCGTTTTTGCAAGAACACACTTGCAATAAGAAAAGGAGCCCAGGAGGAGGGGCCGAGCAGGGCAACAGCTGGTTTTGTGCTCCCTCCCCCCAAAGTTTGGGGCTATTGTGGGAGACTCTCTCTCCCTCCATCAGAGCAGTGGAGCTGGACTTTCCTAGTTAAATTGGTCCTGGAGTGGGGGCCACCAAGGGCCCAGGGTGCCATTTCTGTTTGTTTTCCCAGCTCAAAGCCCCAGCAGGGCTCCTCTGGCACTGCGGGGCCCTATTGGCAGAGCCAGGCTGTTTCCCAGAGCCGGGTGTGTCCGTTTATGCTCTGAACTTAACCTTGCGGCTCCCACAACAGAGCCTCAGTCCAGCCTCTGAGGCTAAAGAAATTGTATCTTTTATGGGCTCATTTAAAGTGTGTGTGGCCTTTTAGGAGAATCTGAGAACAGTAGGAAGAGCAACTCTGCGCCCCAGGTCAGCTCTAGTCCTGTCTCCCAGGCGGCAGTGCCGGCTTGGGTCCTTGGCGCCTCCCCCAGATGGGAGGATTCTGTATTTCTTTTGTCTGTTTTTGGGCCATACCTGGTGATGCTCAGGGCTCTCACTTGGTTCTGTGCTCAGAGATCACGCATGGCAGGCTAGGGGCGGGGGGGATGGGCGACCACCTGGGGTGCTGGAGGTCAGACCCGGGTTGGCCTCATGCAAGGCAAACGCACTACCCACTCTACTATCTTTGGCCCCAGGAATGTTGCTTATCACATAAGGATAAGGTCTGAGCACTTTCCAGATGGCAGGGCCATCCCTGTGGAGTCCCCTGGTGCTCGGCCCTCCTCCCATCTCCAGCCTGGACCAGCAGTGGCAGGCAGAGCCGTGCTGGCCTTCACGCCCCCAGCCCCACTGCCTTTCATCTTCTATTTCAGACAGACAAACATGAAATTACTCCTACAGATTAAAGGGGAGAGCTCCTCAGTCATTCCTGAAGGTCTCGCTAATGGAGGGGGCAGGGCCCCCAAATCTGGAAGGAGAGTGGGAGTAAAAGAACCCCTTCCCAGTGGGGCGTGCGTGTTGGTGGGCGAGACCAGCCCCCGGGGTTCAGCCTGCGAGCCAAGGGTGGTGCCTGGAGATGCTGACCCCTCTTCAGGCTCCCCAACAGAGGCTTATCTTTGGGAGCTGGAGAGAGAGAACAGGGAGGTAAGGCGCTTGCCTTGCATGTGGCTGACCCCAGTTCAGATCCCCAGGAACCACACTTGATTTCCCAAGCGCCTCCAGGAGTGAGTGATCCCTGAGCACAGAGCCAGGAATGGCCCCTGAGCACCACCCAGTGTGGCTCCCAGACAAACAAAACACAGAGGCTAAGACAGGCCGAGCATTTCTCGGGAGGAAGTCTTGGGTGCTTCCTGCTCCCACACTGCTCAGGACTCAGGGGAAGGGTTGCAGAAAGGGTCCCACAGCCTCTAGTATGCCCCCAGGGAGGAGGTGTGAGAGGAAGGCTATCCCACGTGGCCTTGTTGGTCTCAAGCTCTAGAGGAACATTACCCGGGCTGACACGAGCCCCCTGCCATAGGCCCAGGCCAGGAAGAAGCCTCACGGCACCTGGTGGAGCCAAGGTTCAGTGCTGGAGGGCGCCCCACTTCTGCTTCATCCCCCCAATCACTCTGGAGAAACGCACTGCTTCTCCCCAGCGACAGGGATTAGCAAGTGCACTTGATGTTGAGGGGTAGTTGCTAGGGCCAGGAGGCCCCCCTAGGTGGTTGCTAGGGGTCTGGTATCAGGGCAAGGGGTCTGCCCACTGCCGCGGTCACGGAGGGAATTACACAGTCACAAAGAAATTGTTCTTCTCAGTAATCTCTCGGCCACCGTGCAGGGCGAGGGTGGGGGGAGCAGGCTGGAGCGCAGCAGGCTGGGGGCTGTGATCACAGAGGCATGCTAGCCCGGGCCGGGGGCCAGAGGCCCGGGAACACCAGGGACCAGCCTGCTAAGCTGCTTTCTCAGCAATTTCTCTCCCCAGACACAAAGGTGTTTACTTGTTTTAACATTTCCTGGGACTCCCCTTTTCCCTTTGTGTGGTCTTTATCCCCAGTGAGGTTTGAGCCCCAGATTACAGGCGGGAATTAAGGCATTGGACTCGGGCAGCTCAGAACTGCATGACCTGCAGGATCAAGGCGTATAAAGTAACCAAATGTGGGGGTGGGGGGACGACGACCCCAGAGCAAGGCCCATTCATCCTCCTGAGAAGGGGTGGCGGGCCGCAGCGGCCAGCACGCAGGTGTGACAGGCTGGGGAGGGGGGCAGTGCGGAGTCTCCTGCGGCCTCCTTCCTCAGGGAGTCCGATTCTGGCCTGGAGACCTGCCTTTGCCTGGGGACTGGTGCCCTGTGATGGGTAAAGGATGTGGGGGGTGGGGTGGGGGGTCCTGGTGAGACAGCTGCTCAACCTCTGTGCCCTCTCCGCAGTGGGCAGCTGCTGACACACCTGGGCAGTGACTTCCCCCCTGGCGCAGGGGTGCTGGATGTCATGTATGAATCCCCTTTCACGCTGCTGTCCTGTGGCTACGATACCTACATCCGCTACTGGGACCTGCGCGCTAGTGTCCGGTGAGTGTGCTGGGCAGAGGGGCAGGCGGAGGGACCCTGCACTCCACAGTGGAGAGCAGACGGGCTCCACGTCAGGGGCTTGTCAGCTCGAGCTGACGCTTTCCTGCCTTGTGGCAGGAATGCTGTAGCCATGGCTTGCAGAGGGCAGGAATTTCTCAGAGCCGGGCAGCTGCCAGGGCACAGCCTCCACACGAGGCACACTTGGCCGCCCCCAGGCAGGGCCTGTGCTGGCCCCGAGCCCCCCCCCCCCCCCCCCCCCCGCCATGGGCCTTTGTTCCCAGGGAAGGCTGCCTGGGGTTCACTGTGCATTCTGGGGGTTTGGACCTCACCTGTGGTGTTTGGGCCTACGTCTGGTTAGGAGCACTGGGTACCAGGCCAGGGCTTGAATGCAAACATAGCTCAGCCCTTCGAGCCATCTCCCCGGTCCAAGTGTGGGTTTTTTTTGTTTTTTCTTCTCTTTTTGGGTCACACCCGGCGATGCACAGGGGTTACTCCTGGCTCTGCACTCAGGAGTTACCCCTGACAGTGCTCAGGGGACCATATGGGATGCTGGGAATCGAACCCGGGTTGGCCGTGTGCAAGGCAAACGCCCTACCTGCTGTGCTATCTCTCCAGCCCCGCAAGTGTGGTTTTTGATTTGGCGACGCAATGTTTCTCTCCCAGAGGAAGCTGGGGTCAAGGCGGGTGGCCCCTCTAACGCTGCCCACACATCTCCCCCTGCACAGGAAGTGTGTCATGGAGTGGGAGGAGCCTCACGACAGCACCCTGTACTGCCTGCAGACGGACGGCAACCACCTGCTGGCCACCGGCTCCTCCTACTACGGCGTGGTGCGCCTGTGGGACCGGCGCCAGAGGGCCTGCCTGCATGTAAGCGCAGCTGGGAGGGCGCCCGGAGTGGGCCAGGACATATGCTGTGCCACATGCCCCGGCACAGGACTCCTGGGTTTACCCTCCCGGCTCCCACTGAGGACCTTCTCTGTTCTGTCATCCCCACAGGCCTTCCCGCTGACATCGACGCCCCTCAGCAGCCCTGTGTACTGCCTGCGCCTCACCACCAAGCACCTCTATGCCGCGCTGTCCTACAACCTCCACCTGCTGGACTTTCAAAGCCCGTGACGGGCAGGCCCACCCCGCCTGTGGGCAGCAAAGTAGCTACTCAGGGACTCTCCTCCTGGAGGGTGCAGTGATGCCCCACCCACCCCCTGTGCCTGCGCTCTTAACTGTGACCACACGGCTCGGGCACCTTAGGCCAAAGGCTGCCGACCTAGGATGGGGGAGGGCACCTGGAGACCAGCCCCTCCCAGGAACCAGCCGGAGAAAAGGCACTGACTGGGCTGGAGAAGGATCTGGCCTGCCCGCCCCTCTGTGAACCACAGCTCTCGAGAGTGCCGAGGGGGCTCCAGCCCTCCCAGCTGGTCCCTCTCTGTCCCTTCCCTGGGAGGAAGGGTGAGCCCCACCTCCTCAGTCAGACACCCCCCACCCCACATCACCACCCCTGCCAACCAAGCTTTCGGGGCTGGGGTGCTGTGGGCTGGTCTCTACTGGAAACCAAGAAAGGACAAAGTTCTAAGCCAGCCCAGTCTCAGGATTGCTATCAGGACTGCTACATCATTCAGTTTTGTAAAAGTAAAGCTTGATTGTTCACAGACCTGGTTCCTCACTGGCTGGAAAGCTCTGGGAGTCCCCAGGGAGTGGGGACAGGAGATTCAAACTGGGAGTGTAGATGTTGGGACAAGGGCACAAGGGGCCTCCTGGCTCGTGTCCCGCACCAAGGCCTCTCTCCTGCAGGAAAGCCTCAAGGGGCGGGGAGGGGGCCATGGAGGGTTTAAGCTATCTCCAGGGAACAGCTGCTATCTACCTGCCGTGACTCCCCTCTATGCTTTCTGCCTTCTCAGCCACAGTGTCTTAATTTTATGGGCTTTGTTGCTCAAGATTCTAGGAAGTGTGTTTTTGGCTACTACATCCACACTTGTCTTACTCCTCTGGGCCACTTCTGCAAGCTAAGGGCAGTGGCACAGGGCCCCTTCCAGCCTTTCAGTCTCCACCTTAAGCCCCCACCCCACACGCCCCCTTTAATGAGAAAGGGTTTAGATTGAGGAGCCCCAGGGGAGCAAGAGGGATTGTCATGTGGCACCCTCCCTGGGAACTGGCACATAGAGAAGTGGACAGAGGGAAAGTATAGTAAGGCTCGTACTCAGCGGACTAAGTTCAATCCCTGGTACCCCATATGGCCCCCCAGGAGTGATTCCTGAGCAGTCAAGCGTGGCTGACACCCTTTGCCCCCCCGCCCTGCCTCCCCCGCCCCCCCCCCCAAAAAAAAACAAGGAAAAAGAGGAGGAAGCCAGTTTACATGTGACAGAGGATGCGTTTACTTGGGGGAGGGACACTGATAGCCCCAGCCTTGTTCTTACCAAGCCTCAGTAGAAGAACTGCTGGCCCCAGTGTGAGAAAGGCCCAGGCCTCACAGTCTCTCAGGAGAGAAGCAGCGTCTCACCCACCCTCCACACAGAGGGCGCAGGCTCATGGCTCCCCCCTACTGGGTCTTGCAGTCCCCATCACCACTGTGGGCCGTCTTGACTTTCTTCAGCTCCTTCTGCAGCTCAGACTCTGCCAGTAGGACCTCCTTGGGCTTTTGGTACTGTGGATGGAGAAAAGACCTAATTAGTCCTCTTCTCCGTCACCCTTCCATTTTTTTGAAAATGGGGCCTGTTGGGATGGATGACTTGCCTATGGCAGGGTGGGTAGAGGTAGGCCTTAGACGAGAATCCCATGCTGTGATTTGCACCTCTCCCCACCACCCTGATTCATAAACACCTCCCACCCGATGCTGAGTGAGATGCCAGTTTCCAGCAAGCACTCAGGCCTCAGGGATGGATGGAGCTGGGATCAGGGAAGAGGATGCCTCTCCCTGACACTGCCAGCAGTAAGTCAGGGTGACTCTTACGGAGATGATCAAGGTGCAGTTGGCATATGCAAAGCTTAGCGAAGAATCATCCAGGGGTAGCTGGTATCTGTCTAGGTCAGGAATGGAGAACTTCTTGTAGTACCTATGGGGACACCAAGAGGCCATGGGGACACTGAACAGGTGGTCCCAAAAGTCAGGCAGCAGGCCCTCTGCCATATCTTCCACACACCAGGGAAGGAGATGGGAGGAGATAGGGAGACTCGAGAGTCTGGTGGCCCTGGAAAGAACAGGGGAAAGACCATCCTGGCAGTCCAAGAACAGGACTATCAGAATTCCTGATTAGCTCAGGTTAGCGCTTCCTGCACTTCCAGGTCTCCTGAAGACACGTCTGTGTGAGGAAGCTTCCCGGAATATACAAGGTAGCTCGGGCAAACTGGGCCATCTTTGCACCCTGAGAAATTGGAAGATACATGCCAACAAGGGTCAGAATAAGGCTGTCTCCTAAAACCTAAACCTACAGTTGCCCTTTACCTGGGACTTACACTCAGGGCTCAGTTACTTTTTCCTCTTCAAGGGTCTTTTAAGGCCTTGTCTATGTGTAAACCAGAGAGAAAAGCACATTTGTATAGAGAAGTTTCCCTGCAAGGACAAAGCACCAGACATTGGTTCTCTGCAGCTCTGGACTAATGCTGGCCTGGGCCCTCACTCCTACCTCTCTACACTCCATACACAGGGTCCCTCTCATCTGCAGGTGCCAGTCCAGAGACTAATGATCCCTTTTAGTAACAAAAGCAAAACAACAAAGCCAAAATAGAGCCCAGAGAGCAACAGTCAGCTCACATTGTGTGTAACTGGACTTTGTTTGGCAGGAAATTTGACCCCTTTGATGGAGAGGAAACTCGGACTCACAGAGGTGAACGGCCTTGCCTGATGTCACAGCCAGTTGTCAGTGGAGTCGGGATTCAAGTTTCTTGCTCCTGGGTTGGGCTCATTATGCCCACGCACAGAGAAGGGCCTCTTCACCTCTAACAAAAAGCTCATTTGGCATTTTCCTTGCGGAAGGTGGTGGTCTCTCTGGCACAGGGGTCCTGCTGCAGAGCTGAGGACTAAAGATAAAAGTCCTGCTGGCAGCTGTGGCACTTGAGGGAGAGGGAGAGGCCGGGAGAGCTTGGGGGCTTTTAATACTTCAGAGGGGCCTGGTCCTGACAACTGCCCCAAGTCCACTTCAAAAGTCCTAATGCCCCGAGGTCTCACGGGGTCGACATCAGTGCAGCTCTTCTGCCCACTGCCCCCCCCCCCCCGCCAAATCGCCAAATCCCTCCGTTGCGGGAGCCTCTCCTGCAGGTCCCTCTCCCGCCAAGTCAAGGTGCTGGGACCCAGGGCAGGAGAAGAATGTTTACTTAAAGGCTGACAGTTCAAAAGGAGTGGGGGCAGGGGAATCCTAATGGCATGGCAAGGTTGCTTTCTTTTCCAAAGCTCTGCCCCGGGGAAAAGGGGGTGGCCATCTCTGCCGGCAAGCGTGGTGGAATGCCCTGCATCCTCTCCTAGCCGGCACAGGCTGAGGGCTCTTCCTGGGGCCCTTGGTCTGGCCAGCAAAGGTGGCAGACACTGATAATAGGGGGAAGTCAAAGGTTAAACAGTAGAGATTAGATGAACACAAAGGCTTGTTCCGAAATGTTAACAATCTTCCCTGCAAAGACAAGAAGCGGACCGAAGAGGCAGAGTGCAGCGAGGCACATGGCCAATTGACAAGGATGAGCCTGTGAAAAGCCTGGTGTGAGCATGAGGACAGCTGCTCTGACCACTGAGCTTGAGTGCTGGGCCTTGGGTGTGTGTGTGTGTGTGTGTGTGTGTGTGTGTGTAAGAGAAAGAGAGAGAGTGTGTGTGTATATATGTGCTCAGTAAGGGGGAGGCACCCTCAGAGGGCCACCAACAAGCCACATTCCCCAAACCAGAGCAGTGGGACTATAATCCCAGGGCTGGGCTCAGTAGCAAGAACAGATCAAAGGCAAATGAGGTGTATGGCTAGGCCCCCTGAGGCCCACCACCTTTCCCCAGGCTGGGGGGTGCGGTGGGGGCAGCAGTCAGGTTGGGGGCTCAGCTTTGTTTTGAGTCCCTTCTAATGGGTGTAGATAATCTCCAGAGACTCTGGGCCTCGGCGGTGGACCACAGGAAACAGCCCATCCCCGACTTTATTTCCTAGCATGGGGTTTGCCCCGAGAGGAACTGCCTCTGACTTTGTCACCAGTCCCTAGACCAGAAGAGTATAACCCTGGGTGTGTGGCCCAGTAGCCCTAACCCTCCTGGTCAGGAGGCCCCGCTGGAGACTGTACCCCGCTTGAGGAGGCCCTGCTACAGCGCCAAGTGACTCCTCAGAGTGGGAACCCCCAGGCCTCCCACAGCTGTGCCACACCCCCATTCCTGCCCACCTTCTCTCTTCCAGCCAGCGAGTGAAAGGCGACTTTTTCTTTTTTGGCTTTTGGGGTCACACCTGGTGATACTCAGGAGTTTACTCCTGGCAGTACTTGGGAGACCATATGGGATGCCGGGGCTCAAACCTGGGTCGATTACATGCAAGGCGAACGCCCTACCCGCTGTGCTACTGTGCTACTGCTCTGGCCTGGGAAGGCGACATTAATGCTCATTCCAGGCCTGGTGCCCTTATTCACTGAACTCTCCCAGCCACCCTCTGCGGTGGCTATTTCCATTATCCTCTCTCACTGAGGTGGAAACTAAGGCCTCGGAAAGGTTTGGTATCTCCCCCACACGCACACGAAGATGCCCTATTACAACTAATTCCCCACAGCTGACCCCTCTCACCACCTATCAGGTTTCCTTCCCTGCATCTGGCCCAGGATGGGCAGACAGGGATGTTTCCGCATCCAGCCACCTTGCAGGTCACCTGGTGGTCTTCCTTTTGGAATGTGAAAGTGTAGCAAAGAACTTCCATGGAAACAGGAGTGGGAGGTGAGTGACTGCCAAGCCACTAGAAAAGGCCACCATTGGGTTTTGTTTGTGTGGTTTGGGACCACACCCAGTGGTGCTCACAGCTTATTTCTGGCTCTGCACTCAGGGATCACTCTTGGCGGCCTTGGGGGACCACAGAGGGTGCCAAAGATCAAACCCAGGTCAGTGCACTCTGAAACAGGTCACCTTTGTCCCTTTCTCTCCACCCTGTGCCACAATGAAAGGGAGCTGGGACAGGCTCAAGAGACCTGCCTTGGGAGAGCCTGGAAAAGACTGAAGGGCAGTTGAGGACAGTCACATGTGCCCTGCCCCCGAGACCTCCAGGGGATGCTATGCAGGTCAGCCAGAGATCCTCGGGGACCACTCTAAGACTGCCACTGCTGTGGCAGTCAAATTCCCCAGTCGGTGAGAGGGCAGATGAAGGAACTGGGCCCAGAAAAGCATGCCTCACAAGGGGCAGGGGGCAGATCTAAGAAGTCTTCTCACTCCGGCACCTGGGTCACCCCAGGAACTATCTTCCTGCACAAACACACTGGGACCAGCAGGTGCCACCCTGGGATCCTGGAAAGCACCTTCCTTCTTTCCCATGTCATCCCTCAAGAATTCCAGGACTTGATACCCTGCAGTCAACTCCATCAAGAAGTGGCCAACCCTATTCTTCAGGCACAAGGCCAGGTACCTCCATGGATTAAAAGGGGGAAAAAAGTCCTTTTATTAGTCACTACATTCCAGAATATTAGAACCAGGGTCCAACTGGAAGGTCTGAGAGAAGGAAGAAGTCGAGTTAGAGAAACAGCAGGAGCCACAGATGATGGGCAGGGAGGCTGCACTAGCCTTCTGCAAGTCTGCTCACATGCTGCCCCCGATCTTACCGAACCACCACCACACTATGCGGAGCAAAGCGGGCCTTGTCTCCCTTCAGCTAATGGGATGATCACAATGCAGACTGTAAAGAGCCTGAGAATGTTCAACACTGTTCAAAGGAACAGCCGTGACATTCTGTGGATTTAGTGGTTTAAAGGAAGAGAAGAGACTGGCACTCCAGGGAGAGACGCCGAACAACAGGGCAGGGGACAGAGACAGCACCAGGGTTAAGTGCACAGCTGCATGCGGCTGATCTGGGCTGGTCCCCTTCCCCGCCCCCCCCCAAAGTAGTAAAATTACTAGGTGCAGGGAAGAGCTGGTTAAGGGTTTCCTGGCTTGGCGCACCTTCCTCCCAGCAGAGGGAGCTGAGGAAGACCGGACAGAGCCAGGCTGAATCCCATTCCCCCCACCCTACCTGGCCTCATTCATCAGTTCAAAAACGTCTTAGGAGTGTGTGATGCTGGAGGGGCGGAGGAGCCTCAAAGCTCCTGGCCAACAGCGCCACCTATGGCCAAATCCAGGCAGGAGATGGGCCCCCCAGGATCTGCCTGCAGATGAAATTTTTGGTGAGCTAGCTCGCCTCTCCTCTCCCTCCCCAGTAATCACATTTCTGTCTGATATCTGTATTCGACAGTGACCTCTGGGGGACAAAAGGGAGGCCGCAGCCAGCTCCACAAACTGCTGGGCTGCAGATTCAAGTGCTATCAGAAGCACTTTTGTTCCCAGTTTGGACCCAGGGCCTTGGACGCGGGGGAATGCTTGCTGAAGCATGGAGTTTGTTCTCCTAAAGGCAATCTCTTTGTTGTCTGAAATTGCTAAATTCCACTTTAGGCACTGACTCCTGTTAATGATGAGAACAATAACGGAAATAAACTGCCTTTTATCTGAGGGCTTCAAAGTGCTTTATAAACGCAAACCCTTATTATTATGACTTTATATTTATAGACAAGACCCACTGCAGGGGCTGTGGCTGCATGTACAGCAATAAGCCTGAAATTAATTCATTCATCTCCACCCCTTCCCCATCCCTTTAACCCTGCCAAAGAGAGAGGGGGTGAGGGGTCCTCAGAGGAGGGAGGGACCTGGGCTACACTGAGGGAACCAGGGAACCACACTGCTGTCCTGTGGACCTAGGGGACCTTGGAGGGGAGGCTGGCACCATGTCACAAGAGCTGGGCCTCCCCTGACTGCATGGGAACCTGACGGTGCTGAGCACCTCCAGGCTAAGGTCCAGAAGGCACGCTGGGTGAATGCACGGCTTGTAACTCCTCAATCTCCCACCTCAGCGCCCCAAATCCATTTCGTGAGGGTTGGTCCCACACTGGATTTCTCCAGCCCAGGGCTCTGCTCTTACACAGTCAACTAGTGCCCCAAAGCCCAAATGTGAGGTCCACTCGGGAGCATCCCTGCCAGGGTCACTTCTCTGCCAAAGCCACCTCTGTCCCATCCCCTCCTTAGTTTAACTAGTTTAACTTAGTTTAATAGTTTAACTCCTCCATAGCACACCAGAGAGGAGCAAAGGGCAGCCGAGACCCCATTCTGAAACTGTGCAGGAGCCTTCCAAGGCCTCTGCCCCTGAGCCCAGGTCACTGCTCTAAAGGTCCCAAGTTGCCACCTCAGAGATGAGCGCTTCCAAGCCTGCTACCTGACAGTACTCAGTGACAACAATGGTTCACTGGGGACTCAATCAACCAGCAGACCAGGGTCACAATGACCTTATGCAGAACCATCAAAAAGCCCAACAAGGAGCCAGATGATTTCCTAGTTCACTCAACAAACTCTGGCTCACCCCCGTACGGGCAGGTCTGACAGACACTTGCCCTGCCAGTTCCCCTAGCCTGCTGGAGCTGGTGACATTATTCAATCCCCTCCGTGCTTCCTGGCAGCCTCCCTGGCACAGGCCAGACACTCGCTCCTGCACCCATCCGCCCCACACATGTAGCTTACTTTTTGTTGGTGGTTCTGACGACAATGCAGCGCTCCTTCTGGTCAACACATATACTATAGACATCTTTCGGGTAGGGCAGGTTGCGAATCCGCCACTGGAAGTTCATCTTGGTATCCTTGCGCATGAAGATGGGCTGCAGGAGGCAAATCCAGCTCCAGGACTGCTCTTGGGAAGTGGGTGACTGGGTGGGGGATGGGAGGGCCCACAGAGCTCTACTCTGGGCACATGGAAAGATGGCTTGTATCCACAGCACCCCTCTAAGGCCTGCCCTGGTGGGGACATTCCAGGCCCTTCATATTTACTCAGATAAACACTTCCCTAGGACTCTGTGTCGAGGGGGGCTCACTCAAGAGACCCTGCCCACAATCAGCCCACTCCCGCCTTCAGCCAGAGTCATACAGATGTATCAGGACAGAGACGTACATTGGCACTGCTCTCCTTGATGAGTTCAGGCCCCAGGCTCCCTGCTCCTGGGGGTGCTGGCTCTCCCACCTCAATCTGCCATTGGCCCAAGGCTCCAAGGGCACTTTTCACGCGCCACTTTCTCACTGGGGAGAGAAGGAAGCAGTGAGATTGTGGGCAGGAAGGTGGCTGTGCTCTTAGCAGACCCAGCAGCAGAGCAGGACGGAAGTGGGAGATGCAGGTCTTTCCTGGGCTTTGGCTGCACACAGGCCTCAACCTGGCCCCTCTGTCCGAAGCGAGATGCCCTGCAATGCTCATGTCCCAGGCTTGTCACACGGAATCAGAACAAGCTTTGAAAGGGGGATAAAGAGCCCCAGAAGAGGCTTTAAGGGGAAGATCTGAGGGTCAAATCTGGAGCCCCCAAAGTGTGATGGACACCTACTTTTTCCTACTAAGCATGTACAAAGGAAAAATGAATAAAGAGGGTGAAAGCTGATAAGCAGATCTGCCTCATTCAGATAATGAAATCACTCATTCAGGGATACCTGGCTTAAAACAGCAGCACCAAAGTTGCTTATACAAATTTTGGGCACATGTCATATATTAAATGTACTCTTTACAGAAAAGCAAATGGGAATTTTATAAAGTAAAACCATCCTTCTATAACGCACATAGCCATATCTTGCTTTGAAGTCCCGATATTTGCATCAGACTTGTTTGAGTAAGATGCACACATTATGGAAACAGTGGAAGTATCTCTAATGGCCACTCCCTGGCTGTCCCTGCTGGATTTTCTGGAATGCTCTCACACAGCAGACCATCCTGCCAGGTCCTCCCCCTGAGCTGTGACCTCTGTTCTCTCCTCCCTGCTATACTGGGGTGTCTTCTCATCCAGGGAGACCAGCAACCTTCCTGAAGCTGGGGTACAAAGCTAAACAACTGTCAAAGAGCCTGGGGGTGGCTGCAGTTTCTGGGTGCGCCATCTCAGGACAGGGGCAGGCGGGGCCCAACAGAACAGTGGGGCAAACCAAGCGCCCGGGTGGCTCCGACTCAGGCATGCTAGGTGAGCACGGAAGTGCGCAGTAAAATGAGAATCTCCCCGAATATGCGCTTTTCTAAGGTCTGCTGCACTCTGCAGTGTGATTTTATTACGTCTTAGGGCAAACATGCTCCCTAGAAACACATTTGCAAGTTTGTAATGAAAATTAATAAGGAAGAGTAAAACTTGGAAATATGCTTTCGAGGCAACTTTTTTCCCCCAACAAATACCTGTACTCGCTGAAGTGATCGGACTGTGACTGGGAGACTATCCAAATCCGGTCATGCGACACCCTGTTTACCTGGAAGCCAGCCTGCTGGGGCCCTCTGTCACAGTCACAAACTCAGAAGTGACAAAGGCCTCCAAGCACTGGAGTATTGTGGCCAGAGCGTGCACCTCATTGGGTACCGGAGGAAAGACGGCGATGTGCAGAGGAAACGAAATGAATTCTCCCTGCACTGACAGCAGCAAGAAAGACCCGGGCCCATCAGAGGGCACGTCGCTGCTCTAGAGCCCCTGGACAGGGAGCATGAGGACACAGCCCTGTGGACACAGCCTATGGCTGTCAATACAACATTGGGCCCTGCCTGTAGGAAGTATCGAAAGCCCTGCCTGAATTTTGATGTGAGATGGAGCATTTCTTCCCAGCGTGTCCACTTTCCATGCTCTCTGCCATTCTCCAGGGTTCAGAAGACGAACAATGACGAGCTGGGGGCAGGAACATGAGCACAGCGGGTAGGTGCTTGCTGTGAACTCAGGTTCCATCCCCAGCTCCCCGTATGGTCCCTGGAGCCCTCCAGGAGTGATTCCTGAGCACTGCCAGGTGTGTCACACCCCCACCCCAGCCCCGAAAAAAACCCAAAAAGACAGCTCAGAAAGAGGAAAAACAAACTTGCAAATGCTACAGCTAAAATTCAGATCTACTAACTCCCAAGACCAAGATTTTATTTTAAGAAAGATTAAATTATATTCTATTAATGTTCGGTAAGCATATTTAGAAAGGGTTCTTTCTGCATGTCATTCCTTTTTTTTCCCTTTCAGGTTTTAGTCTTAAAAAAAAATGATCAAACATGAAATGAATGAATTTATCCTGGAGGACCAGGATAAATGAGGTGCTTAGAGGCCTGGCCGAGTCATCTCTCCCGAGGACACCATCCCCATCCCGAGTTTCCCATCCACTCCTTTGCTGCTGCTGGACTCGGTTCTGAGTGGAGATCTTCCACAGACTCCCACAGGAAGTGGAGAGGTCCTTTACCACTGACCTTCTAGCCTCTCAGAACAGGGACTTGATCTCCTTGGCTGTCCCACCTTTCTGCTTTGTAACCCCCTGAGGAATTACATGCTTTGTTAGCAGGAAGATGAAGTTCTCCGTATTCATCCCCTTCTGAGCTAAGACCCAAGCAATGCTGGTAGCAAGTCCTTGGTTATGTTTGCCCTGTGGGTGGGCATGAGTGTGCACGTGCTAATACACATGCTGGCTTATCCTTCTCGTCCTGGCTTTGTTCCCCGAACTCAAGGACAAGCTCCTGCGGCAAGTGAAGATTGTTCCACCTGCTGTCACTCTGATTTGATTATATGTTAAACCCAAACTGGCACACTCGTGGCCGCTCCCTAGGATGCTGGCCTGTCTTCTGGCTGAGGGAGGCCAGTCCTGGGAAGGGCAGCCTGGGAGGACTCAGAGCAGTGGCTGCGGGGGATGGCTGCCCTCTGGGCCTGGGGCCGTGCGCGGGGGCTTCTAAGTCAGCAGGGAGCAGGCTGCAGCCCCAGACTGCTGAAAGGAGGCCCCTCTTTCCGGTGGGCTGGAAAGTGGAGCTCCTCAAGGCCTTTCCCCAAAGCTCTGCGCCTGGCACGTTTCCAACGTGGCTAATTACATTCCCCTTTCCTAAATCCTCCCTGCAGCTTCGATTGGATGCAGGATTCTTCTTTTTCTGCCCTAAAACACCGCAACATTGCTCTGTGGCTATTAAACAGCTGCCCCAGCCCATCCCTGAGGAGGCTGAAGGGAATCGAGTGGGTCATTTGTAAAGCGGGTGAAGTGCTGGAGGATGAAAGTGCTCCGGAGCCTCCAGTGAAGCCGGCAGTGTAGGCTGGCGGTCAAATACCAAAGCAGATTAAGCCAGTAATCCGAATGTAATCGTGGGGGGATGGCTGCCCTTCAGCCTCTGCCCCCCTGGACATACTGTGTTCTTCTGGGGCTGGTTTGATGTTCCGATCATTGTTCTGGGGCCCTCCGATGCAACCCCCCCCCCATGAATACATACAGCCTTCATTGTGGGGGGCGGGAATGAATAGCACCAAGAGGGCAGGGAAAAATGACACCACTCTGCTTATTAACTCTGACTGGAGGAGCTCTGCCCTCCGCAGACGCAACCCGGTGAGTCTTCCTCAGTGAGTTTCGCCCTGAGTTTTTCTAACAGAAAATCAGTCTGGCCACAAACACATTTGTATAGTCATCTGAGAAACAATTCCCATTGAATGCTACAAAAACCCTGCCACTGTACTTAACAATTAATAATGAGGAGTGTGCTGCAAGGGCAGCTGGTACGGGAGAGGTTGGTAGCCAGGGACGGTAGAGAAAGAGCAGCTTTACAAAGGGCGCAGACAGAGAGTTCAAAGCGCGGAGCACACGCTTTGCATGCAGGAGGTCAGGTCCCATCCCCAGCACCACGGTCCCCTGAGCACTGCCAGGAGTGACTCCCAGGCAATGTACTTGGAGTGGTCCCTAAGCGCCACCAGATGTGGTTCCAAAACAAAGGCATCAAGGAGGCAGAAGTTCTGCACGTTTCTGTCTGACCTGGGTTCCTAAGCAACACTTTAGGTAAAATGGGAAAAAAGGGAGGTCAACTATTCTCAACTCTGAGTAGTACGCTGTGGCCGGACTCAAACCCTAGCTCAGAAACTGGCCAGTGGTATGATTCTGTGCAAGGGGCTTAACAACTCTTGGAGCTTCTGACTTTTTCCCCCATCTGTACAATGGGGCATAGTACCACCTCACAGGGCTGTAAATGAGGATGATTCAATGACATGATTCACCTCTATGCTTAGCATGCTGCCCAATAAGTATTGCATTCATATCTTTACCAAGGGAAACTTTCGCCAACTGTATTTCTCCTCTGAACCTCCATTTCTGCTCAAAAAGAAAAAAAAAAAGGAGTTAGTGGGCTCTATCTATTCCCTACCAGCCAAGAGGAAAAGTTGGAGGGAAGAAGGGTAGTCAGAGAGTATGGCCAATAAGGCACTTGCCCTGCACACGGCCAACCAGGGTTCAATCCCCGGCACCCCACAACCTCAGGGATCAACCACAGTAGTCTCTGAGCACAGCCAGGTGTGGCCCCAAACCATAAACCAGAAAATGAAAAATGAAGGAAAGATGGCAGGTTAATGTGGGATGCTACAAATGAAAGAAACTGGGCTTGTTTTTCATTTTAATTTCAAGTCCAAGTACAACTAAGCGGCGCGGGCTTTTATTTGTTTGTTGTTTTCATAACCACAGCGGCTATCACTGTTTTATTTGCTCTGTGTAGAGGGGAGAGGTGATGCAGGGGCCGGGGGAGGGAGCTGCAGCTAGTCTCTGGCCCGGTGATGGTAGTGGTTAGCCCACGTGACCTTGGCTTTCATAAGCTCGCCCCAGTTAGGCATTCCAGGGCTGTCACCCCCTGGGAGTGCTATAAATTACAATGCATTGTGAGGATATTACTACTGTATTGGTTTCCACCAAATCAGTGTCATATGCTAAACACATCAAGATTTTTAATAGCACCAGACTAAACCAATTGGGACTGGAGCCCAAGCAGCTCATAATAAGGAGGGATCAACACTTCTCTCTGCGACAGAACATGCGCAGGACACACGTTTTAAGACTGGAGACTAAGAGAATGCAAACCAGTGTAATCCGTGTTGTCGGTTCGAGACATTTATGAGCTGTCAGAAAAGGGGAAAAAGAAATTCCCTGGCCAATACTACCTGTCGATCAGGTCCAGGAAGAAATTAAAGTCAAGAATAATGACAAGAAAATAACCCAGCCCATGATTCCATCATAGGTCTTAGTATTTCAGGTAGAACTTAATAAAGAGACCAACTCCCACTGCTGACAGCCTTAGGCTCTGGGTCAGGCACCAGCCCCCAAGCTCTGGGAAGGCGGTTAATGTTAATGTGAGGACTTGGGAATGGAGAACGGACGAATCAAATAATTCACAGACATCTGAGCTGCAGGCCCAATGCATGAGCCTATTCTGCGAGGGAAAGAGCTAGAGGAATGGGAAAGAGAAAGTCCCCATTTCTCCCTGCTGCGACTCCCTGCAACCAGACATCTACAGACTGAGTAGAGTCACCCCTGGGGACCAGAAGCAGCACTGAGCTTTGTTCCTCGAGTAGCTACAGAAACCCCAACAAAGAACAAGAGGAAAACCTGCTGGGAAAGGCCCCCGCTTGCCACTGCTTCCCCAGTGAGATCCACTCCCAGATCCACCTCTGAAAGCGAGTCTCCTGCTGGCCCTTCCACCCGTCCCCCTCGGAAGTACTCACTCCTGCAAAGTCAAGGCTGTATGCTGGGGGTGGGGGTGGGAAAAACCGGGATGGGGGTTGGTGGTCAAATGGACTCACTTCACTTCTGATGTCCAGCCCCGAAACTCCCATGACACACTGACCTCATTTGGGGCCCTCTGTATACCCAAGTATCTACCCTGGGTGCTGCGCTCAGAGGGTGGGCTAGTGGCATCCCCCTGTTCTCAGGTCATTCCAGGAATCTGGAAGGGTCAGCAGGGAGCCCTGTCACTTACCCAGCAGTTCACCGGTTTTCTCATCATACTCTTCAGCCATCTCCTTCCCGTCCGGAAACAGGTAGTGCACCTTCCTTCTGCCTGTGTAAAGCAGAGGCCTCCCCTCAGAGTTCCCCTGGCAGCCAGGGTGACAGATCGAGCACTAGGGCACCAAATGGGCCCCCAAACCCTGCTAGGTGTGACCCTGGTGCCCCTGCATCCCATTGCAGTGCCAGGCCAAGCACTGATCCAGGCCTGCACTGCTGGGCTGAGCATCGCAGAGAGTGGCCGCCAGAACCTCGCCCGCCCTGGCCCCACCCCCACTGGGGTCACCCCTATATCTGTGTTTTAAGTCTCCTCTTGTCTGTACCTTGCAGATCAAGAGCCCCAGACCTCCTGAGAGCCCCTTCAGCCCCACCGTGACGCCGTCTCCCCCACGCCCCACATGGGTTCAGTGCCTTGTGAAACAGGAAGCAGCTTTCCTTGGTTAGCAACAGCTAGACTTCTCCACGCCCGTCAAGGCAGCTCAAATGTCACTTCCACTAGGAAGTCCTTGACTATGACCCCCCAGCTACCTCGGTAAAATTGATCACTTCCTGTTTGTGCCCCCACCCAACCCCCCGCCCCATACTGTGCTTTTTTCAGGATCTCCACCCATAACCTTCGAATACCTTCTGAAGCACATCAGGTCCTTTGACATTACTTCCTTTCCCTCTGCTCTCTGTGCTGCCACAGATCCATTTCCACACCAGGACCCTGGGGTTTCTTCTCAGCCTTTACCTGGCTATGTCTTCCCACCTATTTGTACGCTTATTACCCGTTTCTTCTACTAGAAGGGGTTTTATGGCCCCTGCTCAGAGTCTCCCTAACACCAAGCACAGTTACCCGGCATATATTAAGAGTTAGTGATTGAGGGCCTGAGAGTACAGCAGGTAAGACACTGTTTTGCACACCAACTGACCCAGGTTTGATCCCCATAGTCTCCTGAGCACTGCCAGGAGAAATGCCTGAGCAAAGAACCAGAAGTCCGCAAGGAGTACCCCCTACTCCCCCGCCCCCCCCAAACACAAACAAATAGTGATTAAAAGAATGAATGAACGAACCACGATTTATCAATACAAGAACATAAGGGAGTCTCCTAGCCTGACTTTTCTATGTGGCTAATCATAAACATTTTCTTCAAGTGGCCAGGAAGGCTGAGAAGCATTTGTTTGCATGTGTGAGGCCCAGACTTGATCTCTGGCACCTGGGGGAGAGGTGGGAAAGTCGCAAAACTCCTAACATCCCGGGGTGCCTCTTACTAAAACTTACAAGGCTTTCTTCAATGCACTCCCTCAGGCCAGTTTCCTGGAGTCATTCCTAATTTGCATTCTGGGGAATCTCTCCCATAATCTGCACGGCTTCTGAGCAGGTCCCAGCCTTAATCATCTGGATGACTATAGAGTCAGGAAGGGTTTCCAGTTGCCATGTATGTCCTGCCCTCTACTCCTGGGCAAACAGCCTTGACTTCGGGTGACAAGCAGTGCTCACTGTTGGCCAGGCACTTCACAGGGCTCACTGCACTGAATTCTCATGAAAACCCAACAGAACTGCATCACCTGTACTTTGTATATGAGGAAACTCAAGGCTTAAAGGGCTTAAAGGTCATGCAACTTGGATCAGAGAGAGAGAGAGAGAGAGAGCGAGAGAGCGCAGGGATTAAAGCGCTTGTCTTGCACACAGCCAGCCCAGGTTCAATCCCCAGCACCCAATATGGTCTCCTGAGTTCACCAAGAATGATGCTGGAACACAGAACCAAAAATAAGCCTTAAGCACCGCCGGGTGTGGTCCAAAAACCAACCAAACAAAAAAGAATATCCTATCTCACCCAAAGATTGCAATGTTTTTATATTAGGCATTTTTGGAAACATATACTTGACATATATATTAAGTGGATATAAACATTCAAAGATCTTAGCAAAAGAAAAAAATCGAAAGTGTGGGCACATTGGGAAAAAAAAAACAAAATGAAAATGTAAATTATCATCTTCCCTGGTGATAGGATTAAGTGAGACTTGATCATTTTTCTTTGTTATTGTAGGCCATACCTGGCAGTGCTCAGGGCGTACTACTGCTACATGCTGTGGTGCTTGGGAATCTCGATGTGAAGCTGGGGATGGAGCCTTCTGCATGCAAAGGCAACTTCCAACTTGATTATCTTTCATATTTTCACAAGAAACAACAATCGTTTTTTTTTAAATATTAAAAACACATTAGATTCAACAATGGGAGAACACCTCCACGCAATTGAGTTCATGGTGGGGAGGCTATTGAAAGGATGGGCGTTGGGTCCTTAGAGGAGTGGAGTGGTCATGCTGGTGATGGGGGTAGTGTTGGAATCATGTGCGTGGGGAAACCATCATTAACAGTATCACAGAAATTCAATCGATAAAAAAAAAAGTTTAAAAAAATATGCTGGGTTTGGGCCAGAGCAATAGTACAGCGGGTACAGTATCTTCTGCTTTGCACGTGGCCAACCCAGATTCAACCTCCGGCATCCCATATGGTCCCCTGAGCAACACCAGGAGAAATTTCTGAGTGCAAAGTCAGAAGAAACCCCTGAGCATCACCAGGTATGACCCAAAAGCGCACCCTCCAAAAAAAAAATGCTGGTTCATATTACTAATGACAGTGATTCGAGGATGGAGGTAACCAGCCCTAGCTCACACAGCAGGCTTCATCTACAGAGGGCTGGACAAAGCACAGCCAAAGACTTCACATACTGTGGGGATTTTTTTTTTCCAGTTTGTTTGTTTGCTTTTGGCCCACACCTGGTGGTTGCTCCTGGTTGGATTTGGGGATACGGGATGCTGGGAATCCAGCCCAAGTCAGACATATGCAAAGCAAGTGCCCTACCTGCTCTGCTATCTCTCCAGCAAAGTAAAATTATTTTGTTATGCTATTAACAAACTCCTAGCCAAGGAAATATTTGCCTAAATGCTGACCTGTGGGCTGGAGCAATAGCACAGCGGGTAGGGCATTTGCCTTGCATGCACCTGACCCGGGTTCGATTCCTCCGTCCCTTTCGGAGAGCCTGGCAAGCTCCCCGTGGCGTATTCGATATGCCAAAAACAGTAACAAGTCTCACAATGGAGATGTTACTGGTACCCACTCGAGCAAATCTATGAACAACAGGAGGACAGTGCTGACCTATGAGCAAATGTGGTGAAAGCAGGGACTCCACAGACATCTGTAGGCCACACTCACAGCAGCGCCATACAACAGTGGGAACTGCAGAAGCAGCCTGTGCCCACAGTTGGGTGGAAGAACAGAGCGTGCTTTGGGTATTGGACTACTACTAAGCTTTTAAAAAGAAAGATGTCAGGCTAGGGACATAATTCAGCAGTAGAATATTTACCTTGCACGTGTAAGGCCCTGGTTCAACTCTTGGCACTGCAAAAATAACTAATGGATGCTGTCACCTGTGCCAACACGGATGAAACTTGAAGGCACCATGCTCAGTGAGATGAGCCACAAAAGGACAAATACTGACCACTTACATGAGGGTCCTAGACTAACAGGATTCACAAAGTCTAAGAGTAGGATGGTAGGTAGGATCTAGGACAGATGGGGATCAGTATTTCCTCAACATCCTTTCAGCTAAAAAACGTGAAGGGTCTGGAACTGGATAGTGGTGGCACAACAATGCAAAGGTACACTATGCTACAGAACTGTACAACCCCAGCGATCAAGTCTATATGGTCCACGTTAGATAATAAATAAAATCCAGACTTATTCTGACATTCTGTAATGCACATAAGCACTGTACCCCTGAAACTCAATGTCCAATGTCAGTCACACTTCAATAAAACAAAACAGGGCCAGGGGTGTAACTCTAGGTTCAAGTCTCAGGACCGTACTATAACAAGAACACCACCACACCCACACACACACACACACACACACACACACACACACACACACATCCCCCTTATGAAGTTATGTCCAGAATCTTTTTTTGACTTTTGGACACAATGGGAGGTGCTTCTAGATCACTCCTGGTGATGTTCAGGGAACTACACACGGTGCAGGGGACTAAACCACATGCAAGGCAAGTCCCTTAATCCCTGTATGACTCCAGTGTCCAGACTCTTTAAGTTGGCATGGAGGTCTATGGTAACAGTCACAGGCCAGGCTGTGACTGGATAACTGCTAAATGTTTCCATTCCCCTAATAATCATATTAGGCTGAAGCAATAGCACAGTGGGTAGGGCGTTTGCCTTGCATGCAGCTGACCCGGGTTCAATTCCTCCATCCCTCTTGGAGAGCCTGGCAAGCTACCGAGAGCATCCCGCCCCCACGGCAGAGCCTAGCAAGCTCCCTGTGGCATATTCGATATGCCAAAAACAGTAACAAGTCTCACAATGGAGACATTACTGGTGCCTGCTCAAGCAAATAGTGCTACAGTGCTAATAATCATGTTACTTTTACTCCTCCAAGGTTTACCCACACTCTTCATGAGCTAGCCATCCCTTCTTCTCACTTAATGAGCACCTAATCACTCTTTAATATCCCATAAATGTCACTTTGGGATCTTTCCCCAAGTAGATGACCATCTCCAGCTTCACATGCTGGAAATAAAGAGCAGTTTGGAGAAGATTCCAGCCTCTATTATTTATTTTCATGTCTTTTTCCTCACTCAGAGAACTCCTGGGGCAACATGTCTTTTTCTGTCTACTCCAGTACAGAATCTGACTAATAGTACAAGGCATTAAGGTCAAAATGAGCAAACAAGCTGCTGATTTTAATTCTGATTTTCACCCTTCCCTGACCAGTCACTGCCTGTGGATAAGTTCCACCTGGTATTTTGAAGGGGACAGGAATAAGGCCTACTTTACTGGCAGCAAATGGGTGGGAGCAGGGACCCACCCTCATGATCTTAGAGCGCAGAGGTCGGGGGTTCCATACTCCAATGCATACCACTTCCAGGAGCGGGGGGACCTCACTGTCTTCCCTGAACACTCGAGGAACACGTACTCACAAGTGTTCTGTGGGTATGGTGCTTGCCTTGCACACAGCCAACCCGAGTTCGATCCCGGCATCCCATATGGTCCCCTGAGCACCAGGCAGGAGTGATCTCTAAGATCACAGAGCCACGCCAAAGCACTGGCACCGCCGGTGTGGCCCAAAACACAACGTTCGAGTTGAGCAGGACCTAAAGCCCGTCCACATGGTAGTAAAGATGAGTAAAGTGAGGTCCAAGTGAGTGAAGCTGCTGGAGGTCGGCCAGACTGGAGAACTCGGGCGCAGAGCCCCGCGCCGCAGTTCATGGGATCCAGCTATACCACGGGCTGGCTGGGGGGGGGGGGGGGGGGGGGGGGCGGGGGGGACTGGGCTCCTCGGACACTTTGCCTTCAGCAACCGTGGGCATTAAAAGCCTCGCGCGACGGCAGTGAAGAGCAAGTGACAGTGAACGCGAAACGAATGATTACTAGTAACCTAAGGCGGCGGCGGTGTAAAAGAAACCCGCGGCGGTCCAGAGACTCGGACTCCAGCCACGTCCTCTCTCCGGGCCTCAATTTCCTCCATCTGCAAATGCAGAACCTGGCCCAGGGGGCGGTCACGACCCTGCCAGCTCCGCTGTCCCAGGCCCCGAAGCCATTCTCGGGGTGGCCCGCGCGGACGCCACAACCCCGGGGGGATGGAGGGGAAGGACGAGGAGTTACCGTCCTGCAGCAGCGCCGTCTTCTCGGCCGCCCGCAGACTCTCCAGCCAGCCCGTCACCGCCATCTTTCCTCGGCTCCGCCGCGCGGCTGGCCGCTGCCATGGCAACCGCTCCACCCAGGGTCACTTCCGGATGACCCGGAAGGTGTTCCGGGCAAGGCTTTTTTTTTTCCCCTCGCCATCCCTCCCTCCTTCCCTCCCCGGCTCTCATTGGCTGCCCTGCCCAGGTAAGTAGTTTTCTCCTGCCCCTGTGGCTCGCGGGGTCTGAGATTGAGTACACCAGCTCGAGCACCGTGGGTAGAGAGAGGGTCCTTGGGGGAATATCAGGACACTCCAGCCCACCTCTCTGGTCCCCCAGCTGGGAGAGCCTGGCGCCTGCCAGCTGCTTACGCGGTGGGTACCTCACCCCACCCCACCCCCACACCTGCCGCGGACTCCTCCCTCCCCAGCTGACAGGTTGAGACTTCCCCGGGTCGCGGCCCCGGAAGGCACCCACACCTGCTGCGGCCGAGCCCCAACTCCCCGCAGCTGCCGGGCTGATCAACCCCACGCTGAGCGGCCCGCCACGAGGGCAGGTGCAGGAGTTTCCCCTTCCTCTCCAGCGCCCCGCTACTCTCCCCCTCTGCTGCTCGGCGACGGCGGGGGGCGGGGGGAGAAGAAAAAAACCCTGTGGGGGGGGTTGTTCCGTTTCCTCCAGTCTCCACTCTGTTGGGGAGTCCAAGCCCCTCCTTAAGATGTAGCCCTATGTCATCGCAGAGAGAGTAAGTACCACGTAAGGCACTCGCCCCGCGTGCGGCAGACCCCATTGGGATCCCAGCACCGCATAGGATCCCGTGAGCATCGTCAGCAGTGACCCTTGAACACCGCTGGGTGTGCCCCTCCCCGGTAATCGAGCCTGCCATCACCTTTCTGGAAAGCCCTTTGAGAGTGTTGTGCCCAGGAGCACTGCCCTCATCTTGAGAACCCTCTGAGGAATGAGATTCCTAACACCACCCTGATGCGCTCAGTAGATCCAGGCTGCTCCTGCTTTTCCCCAGTTCTCTGGCTATGAAAGTTTAATGGGTACAGAGCAAGCCCCTAAAATTTGGTTGAGTTTTGGGATTGCCACTTTGCTTTTTTTGTTTTTGTTTCTTGGGGTCACACCAGGTGATGCTCAGGAGTTACTCCTGGCTCTGCACTCAGGAATTACTCCTGGGGCCGGAGTGATAGCACAGCGGGTAGGGCGTTTGCCTTGCACAGGGCTGACGTGGGTTCAATCCCCGGCATCCCATATGGTCCCCCAAGCACCACCAGGAGTAACTCCTGAGTCCTGAGTGCAGAGCCAGGAATAACCCCTGAGCATCGCTAGGTGTGACCCAAAAAGCAAAAAAAAAAAAAAAAAGGAATTACTCCTGGCAGTGCTCAGGGACCATATGGGATGTGGGGGATTGAACCCGGGTCGGCCGGGTGCAAGGCAAATGCCCTCCCTACTGTACTATCGCTCCAGCCCCTGGATACCACTTTGAACTTAATTACTGCCCCCATCCCCCATGGCCATTCCACATCTGTAGGCAAAGGAGTTAAGGCACCTCAGCTCTTGGCTTCCACATGCAGCTACCTCCATCAAACCCTCAGATAGGCCAGAATTCCGGCATCACTCCATGGACCCTAGCGGCATCTTGAAGGCATTTCCTAAACGCAAGAAAATTCACGGCAATCCCTCATCAAGAGCCTCTTCGAAGATTCCTAGGAGGGAAGGAGGAGAAGCAGCAGGAGGTGAGCAGACCTGCTCTGAGGTTCATACAGTTATATCCTTTGCATTCTGATTGACAGATGGACAGCAAGGGTTTAGTTGGTGGGTGAAGCAGGAGGCTCGTTAGGCTGTGAGGTCTGCAATGACAGACCTGCATCCGGGCACCTGGTACACAGTAAATGCTTATTATATTTGTTGGAAATACTCATAGGCAGAGTGGTTCTAGGATGCACATGCCAGACTGTTCCAGGACACACCAGGGAACAGGACATATCTGAATCCTCCTTGTTAGCTCAAGTGAAAGCCCATGGGGCAAATCAGCTGGATGTTTGTGGTGAGACTCCAGGAGGCAGGCAGGGCTGTCTGGAAGGAGAGGATTGCGCGGGGCAGGTTGTTGTTAAGGCCTGTTCAACTCACTGCTGAGAGTAATGACAACAGACACCTGTCTATCCCCTCCACAGAGTGGCTGAGGGACGTGCGGGCTCACGTTGTGCCTGCTGGCATTGGGCGAGCCCGCGCAGAACTATTTGAGAGGCAGATCGTCCAGCATGGTGGCCAAGTCTGCCCTGCTCAGTGCCCAGGAGTTACTCACATTGTGGTGGATGACGGCATGGACTGTGAGCGAGCCCTCCGCCTGCTGAGGCTGCCCCGGCTGCACCCAGCCACTCAGCTGGTGAAGTCAGCCTGGCTGAGCTTGTGCCTGCAGGAGGGACGGCTGATGGACACGGCGGGATTCAGCATCTTCATCCCTGACAGGTGGGCTGTCCCAGTCTTTGCTTCAATATGTTCTGGAGCATCTTGATTCTCTTCTTTGGTCATCACTAATAATTCCCGGGGGCCAGGAAGATAATACAAGGGTGAAGGTTCTTGCCTGCACACTGCTGACCTGGATTCGATCTCTAGCACTACTATGGTGCCCAGAGCCCCACCAGGAGTGATCCTTGAGCACCACTGTGTCTTGCCCCCATACTCTCTTATCCCCCCCAAATTCCTCATGCTGGAGAGATAGTGCAGAGGTCAGGCACTTGCTTTGCATGGAGCCGTGCTGGCCATGACTCAAGTTCGAATCCTTACACCCTATATGTTCCCTGAGCACCGAGCCAGAAATAGCCCCTGCATACTGCTGGGTGTGGCCCGAACCCCTCTCTCCTCACAGATTGTCTGAGGAGCAAAGGAGTAGTTCAAAGCCCCAAAGCAATGAGATGCAGTGTCTTTGGAGGACCAGGTTTGATCCCCTGCATTGCATGGTTCCCTTGGCGGCACCAGGAGCAACCCCCAAGCACAGAGCTGGGAGTAGACCCTTGAGCACTGCCATATGTGGGTGCACAACAAACAAATAAGTCAAAAGAAGTCTCACTGTCTTATGAGCCACATTGGAAAACCAGAATTTTAGAGTAGAGAAGGATGAGGAGCAGAGGGGTGAGACTTTTGTTGTCTCATCCTACATCATTTCCCTGCAGGTTCTTGGACCAACCTCAGCACGACAAGGCCGACCCCATCTCTCCTCCTCCAGTGGCTGCTGAGACCCTGCTCAGAGCAGCCCCCTCTGCCCCAGCCCCTGTCCCTAGACCTGTATCTCCTCCTGGGAGAGCAGAGGAGATCTCCAGCACCCAGGCCCAGGTCAGGAGCCTCCCAAGGACCTGGAGCGCGTAAATAGGGCAGGCCTAGGGGGTGGCTCGGGGTGTCTTGCTGGGAGTCACTTAGTTCATCCCGACACTCACACTGGCATTCACAGCTGTGGTGATCCCTAGCAGCCTGGGGGGCTTTCCCTCGGGCATCGGACTCACTCTGGTGGATGAGCTACTCTCCCGACCTTTGTGGGGCCAGGAATTGAGGGTGTCGTTTCCTCCCCCACCTCCAGCCCAACTCTGATGATGAAACTATCGATGGGGAGGAGGCCCTGGTTAGTGCAGCTGACCTGGAAGCCTTGATCAGTGGCCACTACCCCACGCCACCCGAGGGAGATGGGGAACCCAGCCCAGGCCTCCAGGGCCTGGAGAAGTGGGTCTGTGCCCAGCCATCGAGCCAGAAGGCGACCAACCACAACCCCCACATCACAGAGAAGCTGGAAGTGCTGGCCAAAGCCTACAGTGTGCAGGGAGACAAGTGGCGGGCCCTGGGCTACACCAAGGCCATTAATGCCCTCAAGAGCTTCCACAAGCCTGTCACCACCTACCAGGTACCTGGGGCTGGGATAGGGAGCGTGGGGGCCAGAGGTTGGTGAGGTACAGGCCTAAGCGAGGACCAGGTGTCGTGGTTAAGAGCTGGTGAGGTCTGGAGTGGGAGAAACAGTACAGCTGGTAGAGCGCCTGCTTTGCATGACCCAGGTTCTATTTCCAGCATCCCATACAGTCCCCTGAATTCTGCCAAGAGAAATTCCTGAGCACAGAGCCATGAGTAAGAGCCCCGAACAGGTCTGGATGTGCCCTGCACTCCATCCCCAGCCTTTTTTTTTTTTTTTTGCTAAGGTCTGAGATTTGTACCAAAGAAAGGACTGAGTGGGAGAAGGGCTGGTAAACACCTGATAGGCATTGAAGCAAGCAGGGGCTCCTCCACTGCTCTCACCACTGTGGTTGAATTGTTTCTGTAATTAAAAGTAGACTCTGAGGGGGTGGAGCAGTAGTACAGTTGGTTGTGCATTTGTCTTGCATGTCTGAGCTGGGTTTGATCCACACCACCCCGTGTGGTCCCCAGAGCCCGGCCAGGAATCAACCCTGAGCACCTCTGAGTGTGGCAAAAAAAAAAAAGTTTAGACTCTGGGGACTAGCAAACCAGAGACTGGAGTTCACTGTGTGTCTTTAAGCAAGTTATATAAATCTTTTGAGCACACATCTCCTCATGCCGGGGTCCCTGAGAAGGAGATGGTCCTGGTACTAGAACGCTCAGTGTCCGTCGCTTGTCACTGTGGCCATGACAGAGTGCTAGCAGTGGTGATGCTGGGGACAGCGCTGTTAGTACCTCTTCCCCACTTCCTTTGCTCTTGCCCCCCTCTCTGGGATCTGAATGACAAGCGATGGAGCCCATTGCAGGCTCATTGTCCACTCCTCATGACCCACTGGCCAACTGCGAAGGCTCCCCGCCCTTTGCAGCCCATGGCTCCATGCCTCCCACTTGCTCTTGGCATCAGGATCCATCCAGGGCCCCAGAGCCCCATGTCTCGCCCTTCCTCTCACTCCTCCAGGAGGCCTGCAGCATCCCCGGGGTTGGGAAGCGGATGGCCGAGAAGATTGTGGAGATCCTGGAGAGCGGGCACCTGAGGAAGCTGGACCACATCAGCGAGAGTGTGCCAGTCTTGGAACTCTTCTCCAACATCTGGGGGGCTGGCACCAAGACTGCCCAGATGTGGTATCAGCAGGTCACACCCCGTACCAGCCTTCACTTTATCTTTGCTGTGTCCTTCGACCCTTGTTGTTCTCTCACCCCATGCTCTGATGGGCGTGAACCCAGACCATAGGGGACGCCACTTGGCAAGGGAACCCATTCTGGCTCCCCAAGAGCTCATTACTCATTTACTCTGGGCCCTGTGACTTGAGGCCCTCATCTCTGCATGCAGAGAGATAGGAAGTATGTGTCTGTCCCCCCAGCCCAGCAGGGGCCTTCCAGAGGGGACCAGGGGCTAAGGGCCCAGAGTAAATGAGTCTGTGCCTGGCCCTGCTCAGAATTACTTCCCAAGCGTGGCCTGGGAACCACGCTTTAGAGTGGAGGCGGGTGGCACTGGGTGAGGGGTCTTCCATCTTCCCTGGCTTCCCAAGGCCACTGGGGACAGAGCTCATCCTTGTGGGCGCGAGTTGATGGAAGCCACACACACAGCTCACTCGCTCTCATCATTGGTCCTGCATCCTCATTGCCCCCCTGAACGCCCATGTCCTTTCTGCAGGGCTTCCGGAGCTTAGATGACATCCGCGACCAGGTGCCGCTGACCACCCAGCAAGCCATTGGCCTGAAGCACTATGACGACTTCCTAGAGCGCATGCCCAGGGAGGAGGCTGCAGAAATTGAACAGACGGTAAACAGGGCCCTGATCAGGGAAGGGAGCTGAGCCCAGCCCTGAGGTCAGGGGAATCCGACTGCAGAAAGTGGGTCATCAGGGTGGGGAGCAGCGGGGAAGCAGGTGAGGGCTGACTTGGCTGCACGCAGCTATAGAGCCGGCTCTCTGGGGAGGGTTCCTGGTTGACAGGCCAGGTTGACTTGGAAGCTTAAGTACTGCTAAGATTGAGATAGTGGAGGGCCAAGAGACAGTACAGTGGGTAGGGCACTTGCCCCGCACTTGCCTTGCACAGTACCCACTGTAGGGCACTGCAGTAGATAGGGCACCTGAACCATGTTCAATTCCCAGCACCATGTATGGTCTCCCCAAGGAGTGATCTCTGAGCACAGAGCTAGGAGTAAGCCCCGAGCACTGCTGGGTGTGGCCCCCAAAGCAAAATTTTAAAATGAGTTGACACATTAGGCCTCTATAGATTACGGTTAGGACTTACGGATATTGAAGTTTGAACCAGTTTCCTACATTCAAATGGACCCACACAGGGTCTCTTTAATATTTTTTGGAGGGTGCACCCAGTGACGTTCAGGACTCACTCCTGGCACTGTGCTCAAGAATTACTCCTAGCAGTGCTTTGGGACCACATGGGATGCCAGGGATCCAACCCAGGTCAGCTGGGTGCAGGGCCAACACCCTACCTGCTGTGTCATAGGCTCCTCTTAACATTATTTTGATTTGCAAAATTTTTTGACAACCTGCTGAAAAACCAAGGACTCTCCATCTCTGACATGTATACAGGTGTGAAGTTTCCTCTCTCTCCCGATTGTAGCTCCTTGAGCACTGGGGCTTCTCAGGGTTTGAAGTAGAGTTGGTGCATGAGGCCATCAGGATTAGATTTGTGCTCTGAGGAAGGCAGGATTAATAGCAGGGCTGAGGTGCGGCTGAATTTAGGAGTAGAATTCTCTGGGGGGGTGGGGGTTCCTTTGGTTTTTGGGCCACCCCTGGCAATGCTCAGGGACCATGTGCATGGGATTTGGACTAGGGTTTGATGCTTTGACTACATGCAAAAGCAAGTGCCTTAACCCTCTGTGCTATCATTTGAGCCCCTGTTTCCTTAATAGTAGGTGCTTTTTGTATTAAGATTTGTTCTCGGGCCAGAGCAGTAGTATGGTGGGTAGGCATTTGTTCTGCACACAGCTGACCCAGGTTCCCCATATGGTTCCCCGAAACCTACCAGGAATGATCCCTGACTGCAGAGCCAGGAATAAGCCCTGAGCATAGCCAGATGTGGGACAAACACCAGACAAAAAAACAAACAAAACAACCCAAAATACAAACATCGAAACAAAACCCAAAAACAAATAAATAGGGGCCAGAGAGCTAGTATAGCAGGTAGGGCACTTGCCTTGCACACAGGCCAACCCAGGGTTGATCCCCAAGCATCCTACAAAGTCACCTGAGTGCAGAGCCAGGAGTAAACCCAGAGCAAAGCCAGGTGCGGCCCAAAAGACAACAAAAAAATCCGTTCTCAAAATAAGGTTTGGCCAAGCTTTGCTTTAGAGTTGGCTGCAGTGAGGCTAGCGTCCATTTAGGGCCAGTGGTGGTCTGTGCGGGGCCAGGGCCTGACGGTACAGACCACTCTGGCTGTGCTGAGTAGGAATCAGCCTCTGCACTCCTGCAAGGCCACCAGCCTGAGGCCAGGCAGTGTGGATGGACAGCCCTTTTGTCCACCCATCACAAGCCTTGGGGCTAGCGATGACACTGTCACTCAGCCACGGTGTCCGGGTTCGGAGAATGCTCCGGCCAGCCCACCGCCCCCCCTCCCTGTGGGACAGAAGTGGCTTCCCACCTGGCCTGCACACCCCACCCCAACCCCCCTTCCGGTTCAGAGCCCGCCAGCCTGAGGCTTTCTTTAATTTCTGATGGGATTACTCATCCTAGGCCTCTGCCCCTCCTCAGGAGGCTCAGGAAGGGAGAGGGGATTAGCAGGGCCTGTCTGTCAGGAGAATTGAGGTGTCCTGGCCTCTGGTATCCAGGGTCCCAGAAATCCCCGCATTCTGGGGTGGAGGCAGATGCCATCTGCATGCGAAAGGCCTGGTGTCAGGAGGAGGCTAATGGGCTTATCCCCCTCTGTGATCTGTCCCTCTCACCTTCCCCACCCCGCCCAGCCACTTCTCCAGGCAAGTCACCCTCTGCCAAGGAACTTCTTCTCACTTTTTTGGGGTTTTTTTCCTACTTTTTGCTTTTTTGGGCCACACCCAGATGTTCTCTGGGGGCTACTTGGTCTCTCTGCTTGGCGGGGTCACTCCTGGTGGGGGGAGCACGGAGTAGCAGGGATCGAATCTAGCCCTGCATGCAGAGCCCACAAGTCCTCTCCGCCCCCGCCCCCCCTTTGCCGCTTTTCCTTCCCTACTGGTGCAGTTGGGCTGGAGTGATAGCACAGCAGGTAGGGCGTTTGCCTTGCACGTGGCCGACCCAGGTCCGATTCCTCTGTCCCCTCTCGGAGAGCCCGGCAATCTACCGAGAGTATCCCACCCGCACGGCAGAGCCTGGCAAGCTACCTGTGACGTATTCGATATGCCAAACACAGTAACAAACAAGTTTCACAATGGAGATGTTACTGGTGCCCACTCGAGCAAATTGAAGAACAAAGGGAGGACAGTGCTACAGTGCAGTGCTACTGGTGCAGTTATATGTCTGGGGCCAGCCAGCTGCTCACGCCTCAGCCTTCCCTCCATCATCCACATTTCCCAGCTTCTGAGCTCCGACTACAGGTTCCAGACCCTTTGTCCTGACCTGAATTCCAAAGACTGGGCATCTTGGGAGTGGAGAGGTGAATCTCTGCTCTTGAGCCCCGGAGGGGAAATATCGCTTCCCTCAGAAGAGGGGTGCACACCTCTAGCTCTCTCCTCTGCCCACCATGATGGGAGGTGGTCACACCCAGTGATGCACAGGGGCTACTCCTGGCTCAGCACTCAGGAATTACTCCTAACGGGTTTCCGGGAACCATATGGGATGTCGGGGATCAAACCTGGGTCAGGCACTACCCACTATACTATCACTCTGGCCCCCAACCCCTCTCCTCCCCCTCGATGTGATCGGGTTTTCCCTCCCATTCCAGCTAAGCCCATGTCTCTGTGCCCCGGGCTTGGCCCCGGCTCCTGGGGGGTGGGGGGTGGAGAGGAGCGCCTTCCAGCCTCTCCCTGCTCCCTGCTCTCTCGCAGGTCCGGGAATCCGCTCAGGCCTTGAGCCCCGGGCTGCTGTGTGTGGCGTGTGGCTCATACAGACGGGGGAAGGCAAGCTGTGGGGACGTGGATGTGCTGGTCACTCACCCTGATGGTCGCTCTCATCAAGGCATCCTCAGTCGTCTCCTTGAGAACCTTCGGCAGCAAGGTAAAAGCCCTGGCCTGGGCAGGTGCGGGGTGTGGGGTGGGACTGGGCAGCCCCCCAAAGCCCCCCGCAACATCATAACCTGCAGGCAGGGGGCCAGGCAACCTGCAGGCAGGGGGCCAGGTGATTGCATGGTGAGAGCCACCCCCCCCCCAGCCATTTCCGGGGAAGATGACCCCCTCCTTACCGCACTGAGGCTCAGTAACACCCGCAGGGCGGAGTCTCTGGCGGGACAGGGCAGGGCTATGTACCTTACCTTAAAGGAACCCGAGCTCAAGTGAGAGAGGCGGCCTGGAAAATAAATGGGCAAAGAGGACATCGAGATGATGGGGGGAGGGCTGGAAGTGGGGGGCCTGACCCGGCCATGGCCCTGCCAGCCCCTCCCCTGTGGGACAGGGTTCCTGACCGATGACCTGGTGAGCCAGGAGGAGAACGGCCAGCAGCAGAAGTACCTGGGCGTGTGCCGGCTGCCAGGGCCAGGGCGGAGGCACCGGCGGCTGGACATCATCACAGTCCCCTACGGCGAGTTTGCCTGCGCGTTGCTCTACTTCACGGGCTCGGCACACTTCAACCGCTCCATGCGGGCCCTGGCCAAGACCAAGGGCATGAGCCTGTCCGAGCATGCGCTCAGCAGCGCCGTGGTCCGGGGCCCGCGTGGCCTCAAGGTGGGGCCGGGCCAGGTGCTGCCTACCCCCACGGAGAAGGACGTTTTCCGCCTCCTGGGCCTGCCCTACCGAGAGCCCGCCGAGCGCGACTGGTGACCCTGCTGGGGTCCGCGGAGAAGGACCCACGCCACTTGCCACTCGCGGCCTGCCCGGCCTGGCCGTCACCCCGCTCTGCCCCCACCTCAGGAGAGTGGTGCCCCCACCTCAGGAGAGTGGAGGACCTGCCCGGTGCCACGTTAGGTTGGAGCCGGTGGCTGGTTTGGAGGCAGCCCGTTCCCCGCCCATGGCAAAGTGGCTGCGGGAGGAGAGTGGGCAGCTGGGTGCTCACGGAGCCCGGGACCCTTCAGAGCAGGAGGATGAGCTGCCCCGTGAGTCCCCGCACCCTCTGCTTCCTGCGCAGCTCAGGCCAAGGGGTGCCTCTGGCCTGGCTGGGACATGGCCCAGGGGCCCAGTAAAGTGCACTTAACACCCACTCTGCCTGGAGTCTATGAGCGCTGCAGCCTCCGGCCCCTGCCCACGGGCAGCAGGATGCGGGAACCAGAAAGCCTGGCCAGCCGCTCCCCAAACAAGCTGGGCCTCAGTCATCAACCAGACCCAGAAGTGAGGCAGTGGCGAACTTAGTGAAAAGGGGGAATTCGTGGAGTCAGGAAATTAGGAGCTTGTCCCCCTCCCATCAGCATTCCTGCTTAGCCCCACCCCAAAACCAGCTGTGGGAGGTCCCAGAGCCTTGGGGGAAAGACTCATTCAGAACAACTAAATGGTGAGTTATGTGCCACTGGCAGGGTTGGCAGTCAAGGCAGGCTACCTGGAGGAGGGGAGGAGGTATGGGTTGGGCAGAGAAATAGCCTTTTTGAGACAGGTCAGCGGGCTGTTTGGGATGACGTAAAGAACCTGCTTCAGAGAGGATGCTGGGTGCAAGGGGTGTGTGTGTGTGTGTGTGTGTGTGTTGTGTGTGGGGGCGGGGTCAGGAGAAGAACAGGTGGAAGAGAACTGGGGGTGGCGCTGAGGGGCCAGAATGGACAGGGCTGATGAGCGCGAGTTCGGCTGCTGGTTCAGGATGACTTGGGGAATGATCCTTGAGCACAGAGCCAGGAGTAAGCCCTCAGCAACACTGGGTGTGACCCCAAAACCAAACACCAAAAGAGAAAGCACAAAGGAGGGGGCTGTATCTGGGAGCACCAGGCCCTGGGGGGCGGGGCGGACATGGGCAGGGCTGGAGGAGGCTGAGGTGGGTGCTGACACCTGCGTCTTGGTCATCTTGGTCAAGTGCTGTGTCGGGAGCTGACCTATGTCTGGTCGGGAGGTGGAGCAGTCCTGGAGTGGGCCACACTCCTGACCCGGTGACAGGCCTGTCTTCTGGGTTCACCACAGGATTGATTGGCCCTGGAAGCCACGGGGGTGGCATGAAAGGCCGCTCGGGAGTCAGGAGATGTGTCAAAAGGGTTTCTGGGTCCTGGGAAAGCAGCCCAGTTGGGAGAGGGAGCGACAGCACAGAAGGTGGTTCGCCCCGGGCAAGCGCTCAACCCAGTCTCCATCCAGCTGAGACAGTCTCAGCGCCTCAGTGGGAACTGTCATGTGCAGCGCCCCCCGCACCCCCCAACCACCCCCCCAGTTCCCACATGGTCCTGAGGAGAAAAGGGGGCACCATCCTGCCCACTAGCCCCCTCATCATCACCGACTCTGAGCCAGACCTCCCAGTGCACGACCAGCTGAAAGATGCACTGCCCCCAAACACACACACAACACCGAAGACGGCCACACCCAACACCCAGAGTCTGAATGGTGCCACCTTGGAGGCGAACATGAAACTACAGTCCAGGCCAGGAGCTAGTACATGGGTAAGGTGCTGGCCTTGCACATGGTTAACCCCGCAGATGACCCCAGAGCACTGCCAAGAGTGACCCCTGAATGCAGAGCCAGGAGTAAGCCCTAGGCACAGCTGGGTGTACAAAAATGAACAAAACGGCTTACAGTCAAGGAGTTGGGAGAGAAGAGCTGGAGCGAATAACATCCTCACTTATTCTTGGTAGAGACCCAGTCCAGTCCCCACCCCTTCAAAGCAGAGACCGTTTTCCTACTACAAGTGAAAGAAGGAAGGTCGGGAGGAGCGATGTTTGCACTTCGTGGGTGGGGGAAGGGGTGGGCCAGCTGCAGAATGAGTCGTGTTTCCGGAGATGGGCAAAACCAGGTGGATCCCCCACCCTCCGCGCACACGCCCTTTTATCGCCATGGCATCTGGCTGAGGAGCCTGTGGGCTGAGCGTGTGACACTTTGTCACTGCGGCCCCAGAGAGCCAGAAATGCTTGGGGGGTGGGGGGGGAGGCACCTGTGAGTGGCGCCCCCATGGTGGGGGGACTCAGGGAGGGAGAGTCTCAGGCCGGGCAGTCCAGGTCCCCCGGCCCCAGCGCCCTTTGACTGGCTGTCACATGCTCAGGCCCAGCCCCCTCACGTGTCACTTCCCCCGACACTCGTTCCCCTTGCAGCCTCGTGCTCCATCTCCGAGTTAGGCCTCATCTCCGCTGTGGCCCTACACTCGCACTGCCAGGGGATGATGAGGACCGAGTTTCCTCTGGCCTGTGGAGGATCAGCTGTGGGCACAGCGCCAGGTGTGGGATGGGCACGATGTGGCAGGCATCCAAGGCCTGAGCGGGACCTCCAGCCCGCATCCCGCTCCTCCAGGCGAGTTTCGAGACCCCTTCAAGATTTTTTCTTTTTGGGTCACACCTGGTGATGTACAGGGATTACTCCAGGCTCTGCACTCGGGAATTACCCCTGGCGGTGCTCAGGGGACCATATGGGATGCTGGGAATTGAACCTGGGTGGGCTGGTTGCGAGGCAAATGCCCTACCCACTGTGCTATTGTCCAGCCCTCGGGACCCCTTTAAATGCGCTTGATAGGCTCTTGCTGGAGAAGACAGTCGGCCTCGCGCCTCTGCACCCCCACCCAGCCGTCCCTGGGAAGCCCACAGTCCAGCACTGGCCTCCCCCAGATCCTGCTCCCCCAGGAGCCACCGGCCTGGGACAGGAGCAGCCCTGCGGCTCTCATCCTCTCTGCCCTCCGCCCAGACACCAGCCAGTGAGTTTTCCAGAATCCCTGAGCCAGGGAGAGCCCTACCCGGCTAAAGTAAAGTAAAGTAAAGACCCTCCAAGCTAAAGTCCCCAAGTTGGCCTAAAGTCTGGGACCGGCCTGATCTCCATTGTCCTGTCCCCATGGAAGGGCGGAGAACACTTTCGAAGAAGGCCCCGAGAGAAGACCCAGGAGGGCGCAGCGCCCGCGCGGCTGGGCAGCCTCTGCCCGTGGCTCTGCCAGGCTCTGCTGGGCGGCCTGAGCATGCCCTGGAGCCCAGAGTGTGGCGCTCCAGGGGGCCCCTCTGCCAGCTGCTCCTTCTCTGGGGTGCCAGCACCCTGGCACGTGCTGCCCAGCCCTGTACGGGGGGTGGGGTGGGGGGTGGTTGTCCCGATTTCAGATCCAGATGCGACTCTGGGTATCAGCGTCCCCAGCTCCACCCGTGTGCCTGCTCCACTGTTGTCAGGAGCTTGGGCAGGGCCAGGGGCTGCAAGGGGGTCCCTGAAAGTCCCCCATGGTGCTGGGCAGGGGGTGCAGGAGGCGGAGGCCCAGGCTCAGGCTCGGCCCGGTCTGGGAGGCGGCCACGGGGCCGGCGCTGCGTCAGCCTTGAGCGGCCATCAATAGCGCGCGGTTAATTAATTTGATGGGAACAGCAGGGACCGCCGTTTGCATTTAGTGAAGTTCCAGGAACTTCCAACCTCATCTTCATAATTGGCCTCATAAATTGTAAGAAAGAGAGAGATCAGCAAAGCAGGAGGGAGGAGGGGCCGCCCGTCCGTCCTTATTTAATTTTATTGCTGAAATTCATCTTTTTAGCCTCCTCTGGAATCGGCTCTCCCTGCCGGATTTGCCTAATCATGATAAATTAATATTCATTTCCCCGCCTCTTAGCCAGCTCCCTCACTCGCTCCGATGGAGTTGGGGAGCAGCTCACTGCCCCCCCATCTCTGCTGCTAAGCCCTGAGGGGACCCTGGAAGGGGGCGTGGATGCAGAACCATGGGGGAGGGGGTCTGAGGGGAGACTGAGGGAAGAGGCCCCTGCTCAGGAGACAGAATACTAGGCTTGTCCCTGCCCTGAGGGTCAAGGGCTGAGTGAAAGGTCAGGGAGGGCCTTTGGGAGACCCAGGGGCAGACGGGATGGCCTCGGAGATGGGTCTGCTGGGCCAGCTCTGGTGATTGTGGGGTGTGTGTGTGTGGGGGGAGGCTGATTGCCCACCTAGCCTGGTTTTCTGTGGGGACCAAGCCCACTGGTGCTCAGGGGACCATAAAGTGCTGGGTATCAAACCTGGGCTGAGCACATGTGAGCCCCAGATGAGGTAATTGTGCTGCCAAGAGCCAAAGATTATTACAGGAGTAGCCCCTCGGAAGTGTCCCCAAACAAAAGCAGAAGGCCTCTTCTGGCTTTGAAACCCATGTGCCAGGGCCAGTGAGTGCCAAGAGACGCCCCTGCTGATGGCCATGAGGTCGTCCAAGTCCAGCACCACAAGGAGAGCGCAGAACGCGGGGGAGCCCACAGTTCCAGCATAAGCAGACAGGCAGTGCCAAGGCTCTGGCCTGGACTTCCGGCTATAGAGCTCTGAGCTAAAGCATAGAGGGTAGGGCGTTTGCCTTGCATGGGGCCAACCTGGGTTCGATCCCCGGCATCCCATATGGTCCCCCAAGCACTGCCAGGAGTAATTCCTGACTGTAGAGACAAGAGTAAGCTCTGAGTATTGCTGGGTGTGACCCAAAAGCAAGCAAGGAAGAAGGAAGGAGGGAAAAAAGGAAGGAAGGAAGGAAGGAAGAAAGAAAGAAAGAAAGAAAGAAAGAAAGAAAGAAAGGGAGATGACCCAAAGGATGAGCTCATGCTTTGCAGGCAGGGGGCACAGTCTTCACCCCCAGGGCCACAGTCCCGTCACTGAGCCAGGAGAAACCCATTAGCGCCACTGGGTTTGGCCAAGGAGTCAAAACTGAAGCCAAAAAGGGGAGGGGGCGCAGGAGGCAACACCCTTGGTGCTCACGGCTATTCCTGACTCTTCTCAGGAGACCATATTGAGGTGCGCGAGGATTGAACATGGTGGAAAGAAGGGGGCGGAGCGGGGAGCGGTCTCGGGCCCAGAGAGGATAATTCACTGTGCTGTTGTCACACCGCCCACAAGGAGTTTCCCGTTCTCTTCTGGGGGGCCTAGACTCTCTCCCTCCCCCTTTCAGACAGCCAAAGCAAAAAGCCCTGAGTTGGCGAGTTAGCGGAGGGTCCCTAGTGTTGATGTTGAAAGACATGGTGCCTCATCCCGGCACCTCATAGTTTCGGGGGGCAGGGGCACATGGGGATGGGACGGGACCACCCCACAATGTTCCAGGGCTATGCAGTGCTTAGGGGTGCTCCTGGTGATGCTCAGGGGACCGTGTGCTACCAGAGATGGAACCTGGGCCTCCCGCCTGCCAAGCCTTTGCCCCAGCCTAACGATCCATCTCCCTGGCCTGTGAGATTTTAAATCAGCAAATGCCCATTTGCCCTGAGATGGAAACTCTGACCACCCACCTCCACTATGGAATTACTGGTGGTGGTGGTGGGGAGAGGGGCTACAGCCCTGATGGAGGCAGGGGCCTGGCTCTGATCACCTGCACCCCCCCCACACACATACCTGGCCTCCATGACCCCCCTCCCCACCCCCTAGCCCCATTGATGATTTGTTCTCCATGGACTCTGTCCAGGGTCTGATCCGGCGGAACCCCTCCCTCCCCCTGGTAATCTTCAGCTCTGTGGGGCTCAGGTCAGTGCCTCTGCTCAGGGCACCCCACCTGAGGCTGGGCCAGATGCTCATTGGAAAGGACTCGGAGTGGGTCAGCAGTACAGCACTTGCCTTGTGTGTGAGACCTGGGTTCAACCCCTGGCACCATATGAAGGCGAGGGAGGGGAGAAGAATAGAAGGAAGGAAGGGAGGGAAGGGGGGTAAGAGAAGGAAGGAAGGGGAAGGGGAAGGAAGGAGAGGGGAGGCCAGGGAGGGTTGGAGAGGTGGCAGAGGTGCAGGAAAGGGACGGGGAGAGAAGGGGAGGGAGGGGTGGAATCTCACTGAGTTATCCCAGGCTGGAGCACCCACAGGGGAGTCCTTCCTCTTCTGCCAGCGAACAGCCAGGCTCCAGCTTCTCACCCTAGGAGTCAGGACTGCAGCGCCCACCCCGGAGCTTCTGAGAACGGATCCTCCCGCCCCGCGGGCCACCCTGAAGCCCCCAACCCAAGTACCTGTGGGAACCGCAGGGCCATGTGGGAGCAGCAGGCTCCGGGGAGACCCCAGGAGTCCACCTGCCCTCAGGGGAGCTGGCCACAGCCGTGCCCGGGCCTTGACTCCACACGCAGAGGATCTCCTTCTCGAGGCTGAGAGTTCACACCTCTCTCCTGCAGCCCACAGGCGCGGAAAACGGGCCTCTCCAGGATCTGGGACGGGAGCAGGGCACGGGGTGCGGGCCAGGTCTAGGCGGCCGCGGGTCAGGCCAGGAGCAGACCGAGGGCGCTTCCCGGTTCGGCCAGCAGAGGGCGCGCGAGGACCGGCCAAGAGGCCCGGCCGCGTGCGAAGGCCCGAGAGTTGGGGGACGGCTGGGGCGCGAGGCGGCCCGCGCGGCGCGGGGTGGGGTTTCCTCCTGGCTTCCGGGGTGCGGGCTGAAAGCAGCCAGGGTGCCCCTCCCGGCGGGGGAAAAGACTCTCCTCACAGGCCTACAAGGCACAGGGGCTGCGGATCCAGGGCTTGGTACGAATCCGGTGGGATCCCTTTCCACACCTTATTCGGGATTCTGTGACTCAGTTTCCCCTTGGAGGAGTTCGATCTCTGGAAGCGCAACACTGGGAGACCAGATGGGACTGGACGACCGTCAGAGTGGCAAAACCTCCCTAGCTGCCCGGCCCGGCGCTGGGGGAGAAGATAAGAAGCAGCTGCAGGAGCGGGCGGAGACGGAAAGTCCTTCCCGGGAACCACGGCTCTGCCGCGCCCCGCCTGCGCGGTGATTTATGGCTGGGCCGGCGGCTGACCTTGGGCGGAAAACTAATGGCAGGTCATGAACGCTACAGAAAAAGTAAAGTGGTGAGCGAGGAAGACGGACCCATTAACTCGCCCATCTCTCTCCTCCAGGCGGCTCAGGAATCGCGGGGCGCTCGGCTGCACCCTTGCAGGGGACCTCCCCAGGCAGGACCTTTTGCAGAATGAGAGGTGATGGTTTAATTAACAGCTGAAACTTGGTCGGGGACCAGAACATACCGGAGCTGAGTTACAGGAGGGAGCGGAGGGATAGTCAGGGGGTGGCCCTAGGAGCAGAATAGGTCTCCCTCTCTCCCGCTCCCCTGTGGGCTCCATCTCTGGACCCCTGCCGTTCTTTAGGCTCGGTGGAGCAGGGCTGATGGCTCAGCCCTCTAGTGCTGGGCTGGGGGTACCCCGGGAGTGGCCCTCCTGGAAATGGCAAGGACACCCCTGTTTGAGGGCCCCTGGCTTAACTGAGCAGATCTCATCTAAACTCCATCAGCGTTAAGGTGTGGCTGGGGTCAAGGCTCCCTCTGAGACCTGCTCTGTGCTCAGAGGGCGGCTACTTTCAGGAAGGAGCTGACACTGGCCGAGGTCGCCTCCAGGCTCTGTCTGGAAGGAGATTGGGGGGGACGCGGAGCCAAGGCTGTTCCTCTCAGCAGACCTCGGGTGACTGAACCCCTGGAGACTAAGGCGGTGGCAGTGGGTATCCCTGGTGCAGGGGGACTGGGTGCCCACGCACTGGGGCAGACCTATAACTCCTTCACCAGGCACGGGTGCTCTGCCCAAGGGGTCTAGGGGAGCACTCGGGGCTTACATTCTCACAGGGGGAGCAGTAGACAGGCAGTGTGGACTCCGAGCTGAGTGAAAAGGGGCCTGCAGAGAGGCACAGGTGTGGGCCCCACACCAGGCCTCACCCACCCCCTCAGCCGCTCACTTTGCCTCCACACTCATCATCTTCTCCCTTAACCCCTACCCCCTTACTCCCCTGCCTTCTGTCTCTTTGGACCTGGAACCCTGAGCCAGCATTGGCTCCTGGATGCTCGGGATCAAGTGCCAAGTGAAAGGCAGGTACCTGGGTCCCTTATAAAGAATCTCAAGACAAATCTTAAACCAAGCTCATGGTGTTTTCTACTGCAGGCCTAGGGGAACTGCATGGTCCCAGGAAGAGGCCTCAGCTTGTGCCCACACCCCAAATCTCTCTTCACTCAGCAGCCTCCTCTCCTCCTCACCTCCAGCCTCTTCCCCTCTCCAGCCTCCTGGCCCCAATATGTTTGCCAAGCCACACTGGCAGCCATCTCCCATATCTCCTTTCACTGGGGGGCCCCTCACCGCCCACCCCCCACCCCAGACTCCCTGCACTTTCCCATTTCCACTGGATGTTTTGTTTTATTTATTTATTTTTGGGTCACACCCAGCGATGCACAGGGGTTACTCCTGGCTCTGCACTCAGGAATTACTCCTGGCGGTGCTTGGGGGACCATATGGGATGCCGGGGATCCAAACCCGGGTCGGTCGCGTGTAAGGCAAATGCCCTACCCGCTGTACTATCACTCCAGCCCCTCCACTGGATGTTTTAAAGAGCTCAATTCCTTTGGGAAATTTACTTTTCCTTTAGCCACTTCCTCCCAGGGGGACTTGGATTTTCTAGCACTAATAGGTTAAGGCTCACACCTTGTATGCCGCGGACACCAACCACCTCATGGTTCCCCCAATCCCCCTCCCCCGCCCCCAGCCCAGCTTCTCAGGGTGTAGCTCCGGAAGCCCCAAGCTCCTGGGTGGGGGGCGGGGTGGGTCTCTCATTGAACATCTGACTGTGAATCGAGGGACCTGTTTGGGATCCACCCCTTCCCCCAGTCGTGGTTTTCGGGTGGAAATCCCACACCGCACAGTGTACTTGGGCCCAAGCACAAATCACCTGCCTTCACTCCCAGCCATTTGTCTGGCCCCTCTAGTCTACTTAAGGTTCTGGAGGACGTGCTGGCGTCCTATTCATCACTGTAGCTCCCCGCACCTCGCTGACACGCGCCGGCGGGGGCTCGCTTAATGTTTGTTGACGCAGCTGTGGGCATCCTCTGCGCAAGGGTTGGCCGTTTTTGGAGTCCGAGCTCGTGGGCGCGGAGCACACGGCGTCCCCGCTCCGGGCCTGTAGGTGGGCACCAGCTGCCCTCCGTGGAGGGGGTGTGTGTGTGATCATTTTGGGGCGTGGGAGGGAGTGTGCCACATCGATCTGGCACAAAAGTAGGCGTGTCCTGGGGCGGGGTGTGCCTGGACAGGAGCTGCAGGTGCGGCGTGCAAGGACACAGCCGGCTGGCGCGTGTGCGGGCCATGTGCGTGCGCAGCTGCGTGTCCTGGCCGCGGGCAGGCTGGACGCCCGGCGCCCCCTTGCCCCGCTGCGCGCGTCGCTTTGTTCCTGCGCCGCGGGCGGCCGCGTGGGCTCCCCGCTCGGCGGCCCGGGCGTCGCGGGCGCCGCGGTGATTGGCGGCCGTGCGGCGGGCGGCGGGGCTCCCTCCCGGGCGGGCGGGCGGAGCCAGATCGGCTCCCGGTACCGGCGCAGGGGGGTCGGGGTGGGGGGGCGCCAGGCCATCCATCTTCTGTTATTACAGCGTAATGGGGCTGCTCGGGCGCCCGCCCATTTGTCATCGGCCTCGTTCGCTGATAACGGGCATTTGTCATCACTTTCCTCCGCGCCAATGTCATCAGCGCCACTGACAGGCGGGGGTGGGGGGTCGCGTGCATGAGCTCGGGCGCGCACACGCGCAGGCACACGGAGCCCGGGGGCACGCCTGTCCCTGTGTGTGTGTGTGTGTGTGTGTGTGTGTATCGGGGCTCCCTGGCAGAGGGACACACGGGCACACACAGAACAGCCTCATCTGTCAAGCGGATATTCCCAGCTGGAGACCCTCTTCCCCGCGGAGCGGGCGTGTGCTGGGGGAGGGGCCAGTCTTGGGGCTAATGGCAGCTTGAGTGCAGGTGGGCCCCTGCCAGCTCCCTGCGTGCACACGTGTGACAGCGGCCACCAACGCCGGTCGCCGCTCCCCCTTCATGGGCTCTTGCAACTCTTCTGTTGGCAGCACTGGGACAGCCAAAGGGTCACTCGGCTCCCAGGCCTCAGCCATTAGAGGCAGGCTAGTGTGCAGGGCGGAGTGAAGGGCGGCCAGGCCTCCTTCCACGCCCTATCCCCGCCCAGACGTTGGAGCCTGCAAGGCACCCCCAGGCCTGCTCTGCCCTACTCCACGCTGCACCAAGAGGGACTCGGAGAAGACTCCAGCAAGAACTTCTGGCCTGGAACGGGGACCGGGCAAGGCTGACCAGGGCAGGGTTGGTACCAGCCACCAAGAAGGAAGCCGGGATGGGAGAAGGGCTCTTGCCCATGTCTTATGCCCAGAGGGCAGAAGCAGGTACCTGGGCATGGAAATGTTCTTCCTGATGCCACTTCCTGGATGCCAGGGGATGGGGATGCCTTATTTGGGAGGGGCTCCCCTCCCTGACCTCACTAGTCCCTGGGGGTTTGGCTCATATTAGATGCTCATGAAATAACTGTTGAATGAAGAGAAGTGGGGGGACCTCTTAGTCCCTCCATAAATGGACCCTAGGACTGGTGGGCTGGACCTCATGGCACATCTTCTCCCTAACTTCCCTCCTTCTGCAGCCCCTCAAATTCCCCGTCTCCCTCAGCCTCTCCCTCCTGGGCTGAGGGGGAGGGGTGGGGGACGGTCCCCTGGCAGAGCAGGGCTCGCTTGTTCCTTGTAAATGAAGACCATAATTAACATTAAATTAAGGTAATACAAATGAAGGCAACATAGAGGCTGACAAGATGAGCGTTTGGGGAGGCAGTGGGGAGAAGTGATTCATATTTTTAATTTACTGTACGGATGGGCCATGTGGCTGGGGAGCGGGCGGCTTGCGTGGAGGGGGTGTCGCCCCGTGATGTTTGCTGGGCTCCAAGCGAGCACACAATGACTATTAAACTCAACTGTCCATATAATGGGACAGATTCGCCATGACGCCCACCAAGCACCAGTAGCCTGGCCGGGCGGGCTATAAATCCTGCCCACATGGCATCCGCCTGCCCACCTGCCCACCCAGTCCTGCTTGGCCCAGGTCTGAGGTCAGGTGGGCATAAGGGGTCCCAAGGGGGTCTTGGGACCTGGGGCAGTAAGGGGTTCAAGGGAGTCCAGGCCCCTTATTCAAGCCAAGCTGAGTGTTGGGAGGTACTGGAAGGTCCTGGAAAGTTGGGACTGAAGAGACTGGGGCTGAGAGGGGCTCTGGTGCTTTCTGACCACGGGAATACTGGTACCAGGATGGGGCTGGCACGGTGGGGCCTCACAGGTGATCTGTTTCAGAAAATAGTGGACAGTGGGTCCCGTTCCACAGGAGGGACGTCAGTCATCATCTACCTCATCTCCACCACAGACATCACCCAACGCCCCTGTGTCGCCAGCATCTCCAACCCATTCCCACCTCCGGAGACCTCACAGGTCCCACAGGGAAGAAGGTACTTTCCCTATGTGACACTCGAGACGCAAGATGGGACACAGCCCAAGTGGCCAATGCCTCGGCCTGTACCAACCCCCGCAGCCTGGCTGAAGCCCTACTTCTGTCCCCAGATGGAGGCTGCGCCAGCGGCCCCCGGAGGCCTGAGACACCACTCTCAGGGAGTGGGGGGCTGGCTGGGGGGTGCACACGTGTCTGTCTTCCCGCCCTCCCTCCCATCAGCAGTGAGGTGCCGGCGACTCCCAGGCAGCCGGGGATCCCTCCTGCTTACTCACTGCAAACGGAGCCGAGCTGCTCGTCCCTGGGATGAGAGACGCAAGTGTAATTTAGGTTTTGATATTATGAAAGTCTCGCTGCTCTAAAACAGCGGGGCACTCGGTGCCTCATTAATAAAGGATAAACTCAGAGTCTATTTACAAGGCGCTTTTTGGGGTTATTTACTCTCCAATATACATATGTAATGTTGCGCATACTTACCGCTAGGTACGCTCATCCTTCCAGCCTGGGCCTTGGAGTCACTGTGGGGCGGTCTATGGGGGTGAAGAAGGTCACTGGGGCAAGAAGGAATGCAGAGGGGCCCACCCCGGAGAGGGGAGAGGCTCTGTGGGACATGCCAGGACCCCTAGGATGGAGGGGAGCCACGAATTTTTAGAACTGAGAGTAAAAAGGACAGGATACATGTCACCCTCTCTCTCCCCTGCCTGGAGCCCGGCCCCCTCAGAGATGGGGTACAAGCTAAGCTAAATCCGAGGGTCCCCCCAAAAGCTGTGGGGCTGTGCCACGGCTGCTTCCCTCTCTAGAAAGGTCCCTGATGCCCCCATGGCTCTGAACGGAGGGCAGCCACTTCCTGTCCCCAAACTTGTCTTATGGAACACCTCACCCCAGGTATCAGTCCTGCTGCCATCTCTGGGTGGTCAGGGTCTTCCTTAAGCCGATGGTTGCATGTCAGTTTCCAGGGCCATGGGCTGTGCAGGGCAGGAGTGGCTGTCCTCTCCCTGCAGGAGCCCTGCCTGAGTCCCGACTCTCCCCTACAGGAGTGGGTCTCAGCATGTCTGTAACTGTCTGATGACATGGGGCCCGTTTCCTGCTCCGTCTGAGGAGTCGAGAGGGAAGTGCGAACAGCCCCCCCCATGCATCCATTCAGCAGGTGCTGGGTTTTAACTCATTTTTGGTCTCTGACCCTCATAATCTCCGCCAGGGTCCCTGGACTTCTGCTCATTCAGGTCCCTCTGCCAAGCATGGGTGCCAACCTGCGGGTGCCAGCCATTTCCATGAGGTACTCCACTCTTCAAATTTTTAGGACTGAGAGGAAAAAAGGACAGGATATGTGCCACCCTCCTTCTCCCCTGCCTGGAGCCGGGCTCCTTTAGAGATGGGCACAAGCTAAATCCCCATGGGTTCCCCCCCAAGCCCTGGGGCTGTGCCATGGCTGCTTCCCTGTCTAGAAAGGTCCCCGATGTCCCCATGGTTCTGAATATCCCCCAGCTCTTCTCACCCAAGAACTAGCCATTCTCCAAGGCACTGAACATCCAGATCTGGGCCTGGCATAAGTCTGGCTTGGGTGGGTGTCAGTGCCCAGTGAGTGACTCGGGGGGCCAGGAACGGGGGGGCCCATTCACCCATGCACAACGCAACTGAGTTCAGAGGTTCTGTGCTTGCCAGGGAGGAAGGGCCCAGCCTGGGGGTGATGATGGTGCCAGTGTGTGGGGGAGAGAGGGGTCACACCCCACTCCACCCCTGACCAGTCTGGAACAAGGAGACATCTGGTGGCCACTAGGAGACCTGCAGCCCTTTTGCTGGCAGGGTGGATCAGTGCCAACTTGGGAGCTTAGGGGTCGAAAAGGATGAGAAGTCCTGGGGAGCAGGAGGCTGAGGGGCAGGTACGTGTGGGGAGACAGAGCAAGGCTTGTCCAGGGGCACACAGTGGGTCTCTCCTGCTTCCCCCTCAGCCCCAGAGTCAGGGACCAGCTGACCTGGGGGTGCTGGACGGAGCAGGGACTGCAAGCAGGAAGAGCCGATCCATCATAGTTGGTGAACAATGAGCCATCACCACCCTAATTAAAGACGTAATTACAACAAATACATCCCGGGCTGAGAATGAATGACGGATGGCAGGAAGGCATCTTGCAGCCAGCAGCCAGGGCCCCTCTCCAAGGTGGGAACCCTTCGAGCATGCCACTGCCCCAGCCCCCCGCTGGGATAGGTGCCCTGGTGTCTCCAACAGGACGGTGCCAGGCAGGGCCTGAGGCTGGAGTGGACAGGGCAGGGGCCCGGGTGGGAAGGAGGCGGAGAGACCCAGGTCAGGCGGGGAGTGGGCAGGAGAGAACAGCGCCTGGGCACTGAATGGGAGGGGAGTGTGCAACTGGTCCCTCACCCTTACCCCAGAGGCGAGTGCAGGCCCCACTCGGGACGGACTGCTTGAAGGTCTGGCTGTCCTGAGGGCTCCTGTCCTTACCTGGCCAGAGCCCGGGGCAGGGGAGCGGCCACCTGAGGGTAAAGAGTTGGGCACCTCTTCAGGCTGTTCCCCAGGTCCCCCATTTCCCTCTACCTGAGATCTGAGGCCAGCATCCCCCCCCCTCAGAAAACCCCAAGGACACGGGCAGGTCACTCAGAGGCCACGTGATCTGTGCTCATCCCAGGGCCAAGGACCGAAGGCCTAGGCAGGGGGGGTACCGTGGCCCCTGCCTCTCGGTCCCATCTGCCGCGAGGGCCCCTGGCTGGGTCCTTCAGGGTGTGCAGGCTGCCCCCAGGGGAATGAGGGGGCGGTGGGGAGCCCAGGCAAGCAGGCGAGGGGAGGGAGGGAAGGCCACTGACAGCAGAACAAATGCTTGTAATTTTATAACCAATCTCAGCGTGTCCGTGGGGGGCCGTTTGCGCCTCCACTCAGGACCAATCAGCCTGACAGAGCTATGAGTCTGCCTGAGTGAATGTGAGCAGCCCCCCGCCCCCCAACACCACTTACTGCAATCTCATTACCCGCCCAGCGCAGGACTGGCCGGAGCGAGGGGCTGTGGGGAGAGGACCCTAGTGGCTGGCGGGGCCTGCGGCGGGAGCTGGGGGTTGGGGCGCGGCGCAAACCACACACTTCCTCAGCACCCACCCGCCGGGACCCAACACTCAGGATCCAGGGAGGGCACCGGGCCCTGCCCTCAAAGGGTTTCCCGTCACTGGGGGCAGAGCGAGTGAAGGACGGGGTGGGGTGGGGAGGAGGGCCGGAGCTCCCAAGAGGACTTGGCTTCCGGAAGGGCTGCCAAGGGAGTGGGGGTTTGGGGGCTCAGGTGCCAGCGGGCAGGGGGAGCTCGGAGAAATCCCAGTGCCAAGGAGAGTGGCTGGGGAGGGGCCGGCGGCCAGTGGTGGATATTAAAGGACGGCCTTGCCGGCTATCTGGCTCTGGGGATGGCTATGTGCCCATTAGTCTCTCTAATTGTCAAAAATCTAATTTAGTGTCTGGAGCCCGGGCCGGCCTCGGGTTAAATGGAGGGAGGCAGGCCCAGCCATAAATCTGCCCGCCCAGCCCGGGCCGGTGCTAATTCTGCAGTTAAGTGAGGGGGTGAGGAGGGTTCTGGGAAGGGGTAGCTCTGACCCTGTGTGCCAGCCCCCGCCTGCCAGGTCATGCCGGAGGAGGGGGACTTGCCCGGGGCCCATTTGGGCCTCACAAGGGCGGCGCTGCAAACGTACCGAGCGCTGTGCGACCCACAGGCTCTGCTCGGCTCGGACACCCGGGCCCTGCGGACTCAGCTCCCAGTGCTCGCCAGGAGGCGCACACTTCTGTCTTTGAGAGTCACACCGAGTGACCAAGGGGTTGCTTGTCCCTGTTGGAGACTGTTGGGGGGCCCCGGGTGGGACCCATAGGCTGTTCCTGAGTGGAGCACACATACGCAGCCTTCGGGACCGCCAAATGAGGGGCCAGCCCCGAGGGCTCCGCGTGGCCTGCGGCAGAGGGGGGCTTTCCACCTGGGTTGGTAATGGCCCCACTCCCCTCAGAGCTGCAAATTGAAAGCAAAGGGTGTGGCAGGCGCAGCGGGAGAGGGTGGGGGACGGAGAGGGCTCCCTGAGAGGCTCCGCTTCCGTCGGGGAGGAAAACAATTTCTCCTGGCTTCGGCTCCATCTCACAAGGCACCCACCCGGCCTCTCCCGCTGCTAACGAAGTGCCTTTAATTAGCAGCCTAATAAAATGCTCTTAATTGGCAAAGCCAATCAGGAAGAGGAGAGGTCTCCTCCCCTCAGCCCTTGCTGGGGGTGGCGCAGCTCCTGGTTTCTGGGGGTAAAGGGGGCACCGGCCCAGGGGCTTTCAGGTGGAGCCCTCCAAGGCCAGCAAGGCCCCTGGGTTTGAAGGGGAGCCCTCCAGCAGAAGAGCAGGGGGTTCCATCTGGGGAGCTCCCAGTGAGGGGCACTGGGAGATGCCGATGGCCCGAGCGTTCTGGTGGACTCAGTCTTCTCAGCTCCTCTGGGGAGCTGCTTGCCTGGAAACGCCCCTCAGCCCCCCAGTGCAGTCTTGGACAAGGCGAGGAGCCGCTTACTTCACTTCTCAGGTCCCAATCTGAAGCACGCCGCATACTGACCCCTCCCTCGGGTGCCAGCGCCTCAAACCGTCTGAGGGTGCGCAGCACTGCAGGGAGGACTCTGCTACCCAGCACCCAACTGTGAGATAAGGCTGGACTCACTGAGGACACGAGGAAGGAGAGACGAAGCTGGGGGTGGGGTGGAGGTGGATCCCCTTTCTACTGTGCCTGCAACGTCATGCCCAGGCCCAAGATAGGCTGCAAGAGGGAGGGCGCGGCAGTGTTCTCCCCTGGACAGGCAACGCTCCCGTCCTCCAGTCGGCTTGGCTCGTTGGGGTGACTCCGTAAACTGCACCCCACCTGAGTCGGTGTGTCCAGAAGATCGGATGGGACACAAGGGAACACAAGGGCAACCCAAGTCTTCCCTCCCACTACGGTGGCCCAGGGATCTGACGGAAACTGAGTTCAGGACTCAGGGTGGGCTGAGGGGTGACACCCTGTCCCTGTTCCCAAGTCACACATGAGGGAACACGATTTGTATGCCAGGGAGCCCACACTTACAGTCACACCATTCAGCCCTGTCTGCTTCTTTCCAAAGTTGGTTTTCTCACATCTGATTATCTTAAAAGCTCTCTGTGCATTCCCACAATCTGTCCAAGAAAAACTCATTGTCCTTGATGTTGGGGCAAAGAGACAAGACACTTAAAAAATTCACTTTAATCTTATTTGTATTTTAAGTTACTTCTTTCTGAACAGTTTAAAAAAAAAACACCAACAAAACAAAACACTATATCACCATGATCCTAGGCTGTGAACATATTGGTATATTGACTACACATCACCAGAACATAATCACAGAAGTCAAAGCAGTCAGTATTGAAGAGTCTAGAGAACAAAGGCTGAACAACAGAAAGCTCGCAAGGCAGCTCACATTTGCTGCCAGACTGGCCTGCCCTGGACAGAGCTGATGTCCCGTAAGCACGTCCCAGGACTGTCTGGGTTGGGCTGAGAGATCACTGATTTGAGGTGTTTGTTTCCTTGGTACCCAGAGATCTAACCTTCCTGGCTGGTCTTCCCTCAGCGTCCACGAAGAGAATGGGAAAGGGAGGAGATAATGCTTTCTCAGGCTCTGTCCTGCACTGATCCACATACACTGTCTGTCCATCAGGAGTGGAGGGCACCAGCTGGGAGGGGTTGGAGAGCATGGATTGTAGATGTCAATCGACCTCCAGGAAAATCCCAGATCATGGGTATTCAATTTCCAACAGAAGAGGTTTCAACACATTAAATCCCACCTGAAATCAGGAAGCCAAAATCATGCTTTTTGGCTTCTTTCCTCAGTTGAAGGGATTCTGAAGCCACATGAACTACAGGTAAAAATCAAAGCTCTTTTCCCTTAAGAGATGGCTATCTTTCTGGCACTGGTTAAGGAGCTCTGGTCTTTCAGCGATAAGCAGTGGAAGAGGAACCCCTGGGTGGGAGGGAATCTCCCGGCAGGCTCTGGTGCAGGGAACAGGGGAGCATCGTGATGGGAAGAGAGAAGGCAAGAAGCAAGGGCACCATTTCCAGTTCTCCTGATCATGGGAGTCTTGAACTCATCCAAATGAAGGAGATCAGGAAAGGGGGTTAAAGTCACACAGTATTTATCTACGCATCCCTTTCCATCTGGAAGACCCCTGGACTCTCACAGAAGCCTAGCCCTTGGGCCTGCATTACTCAGAACAGCTTCCTCCTCAGGTACGTAAATGGAAGACACCAAGATGTGTCAACAGTACCAAGGTATCCTAATTCTAGGAGAAAAAAATGAATTATTTAAATCATTCCCCATGATCAAACCCTCTGCCAAGCCTTTGTTAATTCCCACACATTATCCAGTGCTAAGTCCAGGAGTAGACCAATCAGGGCAGTTTGGACCAGTGGGTGCTGAGAGATGGCCAAGGAGAGGAATGTGGTTCTTCTCCTTAGCTCTTGACTGTACAAAAGGAAAGCGAAAATACTTTTTCTTTCTCAAGTGGAAAACAATGATTAAGGGGTGCCAGGGTCTTTCTCAGCTCATGAGCTTACTACTTGGCAGAGTTCTAGAGAGTCCTTATTTCTGGAGTTCCTGGTGAAGAGTCACCAGGAGAGAATTCTGTCAAGGGACAAGCATATGAAGCGTCCTGCTTCCTGTTCACGTCTGGCTTTATAGCCAGCCAAACTGGTGATAGTCTAAGGCTATTCTCAGCGGCAGAGAGAGACACATGCACGCACAGCACGCCCCAGTATGGACTGAATGCTCCCACCAGGCTCCTCGCTCCGTTCCATCTCTACAAACGTTTCCTTCTAGTCTACACTAGAGACTCTTCCTTACAGAGCCAAGGGATGCTTTCTGCTCCTCTCCTTCCATTCCTTTAAGAGCGGAGACTTTTCTTTGTTTCTCTTTTCTTTATAAAAAGGTCAAACTTTACATTTATTCTAGCCCAGTTGGGGATTAGTGATAATCAATTCCCACTGAAATCATGCAGAGATGGTAAGTGGGGTTTACCTTCTTTGGAAATGAACTTCTACTTACCTGATTATTTCTTCTACAATGAACTGGTAAATGACCCCCAAAGCTGAGAAATGTGACTGACTCAAGTTTTTTAGACCACTTAATTTCATTCCCATTTCTAGCAGCAGCAGCGAACAACTTGGAGAATAGACTCAATGGAGCTAATGGCTCCAGACGGCAGTTGGTCCATGCCAATCTCATGATGGACGGAACAAATCCCAATCAGTCTAACAAACAACAAACCCTCAACTGCACCTAGAGGGGAGAGCACCGCCCCAGGCATCAATGAATATTCAACAACTCCCATTTTGGAATAGCAGCATATTACTGAAGGGTGAGTAAACTTATGGCTACTTGACAATGTTTTGAAACAGCTTGACACCTCGCCTTTTGCGAAGCCTGCCTGGTGTGTTTTTCAAGGCTGAGAGCCCCTGCCCTTATCTGTTGCAAAATCTTTAACCAATATCAAACTTGGTATTAGTTAACACAATAGACAAGGAGTTCTGATAGTGGATAATTAGAACACAGTTCTCTGTAGCAGCCGGTTAGTTGAGAAAGTAATTAGTCTGAAAATATTTCCCAGGTCATGACAGATCATAACACTGGAAACTTATTTTCTGAATATGACCTGGAACTAAAAACTTAAAAAACTCATAAAGTAAGACGGATCAACACATCTGCATAACCTGCCTCTCAGTACAGAGGACCGACTTTCAGTCTGGGGCAAATGCTCCCTTCTTGCAAATCAGAAGAGACTGCAGTTGACTTTCACTTCCTGATCCCCAGCAGAAGGGGCCCTGGCTTGGACGTCACTAACAACTGGATCCCATTCTGAGATTTTTACTGTAGGTGGTTTAAAAAAAAAAAAAGTTTTTTTTTTAGCTTAGTTGCTTTGATCAGGAAATCCAAAAACACTGTGCGCTTTGTGCCTTTGATAGGGGCACCCATCCCACATGAAACGGTTGAGCAGGTTGCTCCTGATACCAGGAAATAGGCTGGGTACATGCCAACAGTATTCTCTGTGCCCCCAGCTCCGGGCAACACATGTGTCCTGCACCTGATGGGCACAGAAGCCCATAAAGCTGCCTCACTGAGGTCCGTTTATTGACATTCTTCACCAACTGTCAGAGACTGTGTGGGCTGGGGGATGTGGAACAAAATAAGGCCAAAAGGAGGAAGTAAAGGAAAGAGGGCAGTTTCTGCTCCATGAATGAACCCTGTATGCCAAACTTCACCCTGATCCTTTCTCTGGCAGCTTTGCCCTTTCTTAAGTACTGGGTTTGGGAAAAGAAGGAAGCTTCTGCAGCATAGGGCTGAGATTATTAGACTGACTTTTGAAAGATGATATTTACTGATCTACATCAAAAAGAAATCAGCTTTTACTTTTGATGACCTCTTAAGCTACTCTGATCATCTGACCAGGGTCTTGGCAATAGACATAGGTTGCCTGGGTGCTCGTGGGCCCTGATGAGAAAATAAGAGAGCCATTATGCATAATGCACCAAGCGACAGGCTCTGGCCATTTCAAACCTTTCTGTAGACTGAGCCTTACCAGTGATTTAAGATGAAGTACAAAGCTTTTTATTACACATCTAATTGTTAATGAGAGGAAATGCAATCAGCAGCTCCTTTCCACACTCAACATGGAATCGAGGAGACTGCTGAGTCCAGAAAAGATGCAGCCATTGATGGAGCCCAGGAAATTTCTGTGCACCCCCTCCCGCCCCCATCTTGCAGGGGAGGAATGTTAGAAGGAGATGAGAGAAGAGTTATAAATATGATGAAAGCGCCATGTCTAAGAATCCACTGTGGCCACACTGGGTCACCTGCAGCAAATACTGTGGTTCAAATTCTGATGGGATAGCACTTAACTCTCCTGAGCATTGCATTTTCTAGCTGCTATGCCTCATGCTAACTGAGGACACTCTCTTCATTCTCTTTCCTCTCAGGTGAAGCAGGGAAAACAGGCTGGAGGGTGTGTGTGTGGGGGGGGGGGGGGGGAGGGGGGGGATGGTCGGGGAGTAGGGGAGGGAGAGGCCAAAGAGGGACGGAATGACAGAGAGATGAAAGGAAAGAGGTCGGATCTTCCAGGATACATATTTTCGTTTTCTTTCTTTCTTGCCCCAGAGGCTACAAAGGCAGCTGTCCCCTCCTATGCATACTGGGGCTGGGCTGATCTTGCCAGGCGCTGGGCATTCCTGCAGTTTCCAGGGAGATATTGGGTGCCGGCGGGTTTGAAGTTGTAGCCCCCTGTCCCCTAAAATTGGGTCTCTCCCAGTAGACTATACAGAGACTATACAGACTATAGTTCTTCTGCTTAATGGGCAAAGCAAGAGAGATTCTGCAAAAACACTAAATATATTTATAAGTCGTCTTTGTCTGGAACCAAATGAGGAAGAAACAGGTGCAGAGGGGAAAGGGAAGTGAGGTAAGGTTTAAAAGTTCCAATCATTCACGAAAGATAAAAGACATCTTCGGATAGCAGCACGGAAGCAGTCAGCTGTGCTGAGTAGACCGTCCTGGGTCGACTGCAGACAAACTGTGTCCCAATAGGAGTCTCAAAGCCCTGCTCCTCGGCTAGTCCGAGAAGGTGGGTAGTAGTTTGACTGTTACTGTTGTTGCTCATCCTGGTATTGGCAGATACGTTAAATACCACAACTTTAATGAGTCCTGTGTGAAAACAGAACAAATAGTCATTAGTCCCTTTTCCTGTAATTCTCACTTGTTCTATGAGGAAGAGAATATTATTTTAGTTGCCAATTGGGAGAAAAACTTGAGGTCCTTCCTAAGGCCTGCTCCCTGCCTATGGCATTTGGGCATTTCTGTCAAACACTACAAGGCCTGATTAGGGACTTGGCAGGATGCACTGACATGATAAGGGCCACATGCTTACGCAAAAGTGACTCTGATCTCTTGCGACCAAGAGTAGCTAGAGTGGATGTAGCATCAAGCTTTTACTTGCAGGACAGATTAAGGACACATCTGAGTTTTTGGTCCTGAGTGGCCAGGAATAGAGTTGTGTCAGTAGCTCAGGGAGTATGTATGTCAAGCTCCCTGGGTGCCTGTAGAAGGGAAGAGACGATGTGGTTAAGGAAAAGTCACATTGCTAGATGCACCAGGAGTGCTCTCAGAATTTTGAGAAACACCTGGTACTGGCTGGAACCCTGCCCTGGAAACTGAGATGGGATGAGACTAGAGATACAATTTTTGGGGCAATCTACACTGTGATGAGCCCTGAGTTTTTCTTTTTTAAATAAAAAGCTCAAAAAGAGAGTAAGCCCTGCTATTAGGGGATGTCTGTTTCAAGGATGAGAGGAAGAAAGAGACATAAACAGAGAATCAGAAAAAATGTTTAAAATGACAAAATGACAGTCATCTGAGGGAAAAAATTTGGCTAAAGAGGGGACATGTACACTTACTTATTACTGAGAGCTTGCTATGTGGCAATACTGTGCCATGCATTAAGATTCTGGGAGGTAGGTATCACGACTCTCCTTTTACTAATAAAGAAGCCAAGGCTCTAGGGAGTTACATGCTCAAGGGCACACAGCTTGAATTCTCACCTAGACCTGCCTAGTGGGCGGGCCGAGGAGGCCGAGGCATGAAGCACCACTCAGAACCTCTGTAAAAAGGTGTGCCAGCAGAATGTACCGGATGTGTACCTCTGCCACAAGGACTAAGGCAAATATGAGACAAGAAATCACGGCAGTCTTTTCTTTTTGGGGAGCAAAAGGGGAGTAGGGATAAGGATGAAAAAACTACTACTTATAATCAAATGACACTGACAAGTCAAAACTACAAGTCAGCGTAATATTTCACCGAGAGATTTCCCATTCACATACGAAATTATCTACTTGGTTTAAGGGTGTCCTGATAGGCACTGATTTGATCTGGGAAATACAAAGACATGAGATTTTGGGTTATTACTCTCAGCCTTTAAACAGATTAAAACCACATTTTATTTTCTTAACAATACCATTAATTATTAGTTCTATCACATAAAGACCACCCAGATCTATTTCAAGAATTATGGAGGAATGAAGCTGGCTGTTGTCATGGAAGAGCACCCAGTGTGCCTCCCTGGGGGAACAGGCCCAGGAGAGAGGGGCAGGAGGAGCTCCCTGAACCAGCCACACCTGACGGCCAATATTCCATCTGCAAACTACATTGCCGTGCACACAATCCTTTTCCTACCTGGGCAAATATGAGGTCAGTTTATGATTATTTATCTGGAAATATAGGTGTATGTTCGAGAAGGGGATCGGGGGGGTTCTGCTTGGGTTGCTGGGTCGTTTAGGAAGTCCCAGATGAGGATTGTGTCATCATGTGAACTACTGACAATCTGGAATTCATCAAACTGGAGTCGGAAAACTCTTCCAGAATGCTCCTAAAAAAACAAAAATAAAACTTTTGAACTATTCAAAATCAAATGGACATATACTAGCAACACATCAAAAGGAGTTTACTGAAAGACTGTGGCATGTCGGCAAATTCCTTTATTATATTTTAGCTGCTTCAGGAATTCAGAAAAGAAAAGGGCCCTTTTACTTTGGACTAAGGCAGGATAGAAAAGTCAAGTATTGGGCAGTCAACTTCATATTCATAAGTTAAGACATGTCAGAAAGCATTACCAGTTTCTCCTCACAACTCTACTTGGCTTTGGCTGAAAAAACCACTTCAGCCTCCCTCACCTTGTATCTCTCCAATATTATTCTATAGTCAGACGCCAAGATTTCATTTTATTTTTTGGTGGGGGAAGGAGGAGGGTTAAGGGGACCCAGCGATAGAATCCAGGGCCTCAAAAATGCAAAGCATGTGCTCTACTACTGAGCCACAATCCCAGAGAAGACTCTTCCCCAACTTGTAAGATCAGCTGCACATTCTTATTGTATACAAATTCCTCCTCTAGCTAATTCCAAGTTATCCATGTCAGGTTAAACAGCTTGCAAGATTCATGAAAATGTAACAAAGCACTCTCATGCCCCTTACCAGCTAGTGCCACCTTTCCCTCTAATGCTACCATCATCAATGTGTTTTTCTGTCCAAGAATTTCATATAAACAAGCTCACGCATACAACATGCATTGTTTTGCAAGGGTTTCTTTTTCTTTCTTATTTTGTTGGGGGAGTCACCCAGTGGTGATCAGGGTCTATTCTTGCAATGGTGATCAGGGGTTGCTCCTGGAGCGCTGGGGCCACCTGCTTGCAAAGCATTTGCTCCAGTCATCTGAGTCAACTCCCCAACCCTTTTATTAGTTTCTCTTACCCAAATGTATGTGATTCCTCTTCATTACTGCATGTAACAGCAGTTTATCTTTTTTGTTATTACTGATATTCCATTATATGAACACACTACAACTCATCTTTTCTCCTGTTGGTGAACATATGGGTTGATTGTAGTATTAACTATTATATCTAAAACTGCCACAAACATTTATGTACATGGGTTTTTTTTTTAAATGGACATTAACTCTGTGTGTGTGTGTGTGTGTGTGTGTGTGTGTGTGTGTGTGTATTTTTTTTCCACCTATGAGGAGAATTTCTGGGCAAACAGAAATTGTTTCAGTAAACAGAAAAGGTTTTTGTAAACTGCGTCCCTTAGTAAAGTGGCAGCATTCTAGTTACTCCCTCTCTTCACCAACAAACTGATGCTGTCAAATCTGTATAAATTTGAACCATTTAGGCTAGTTTGCAGTATTATACTGGGATTTTAATTTTAACTCAAAATTATTCTGGCATTAAACTAGTATACTACTTATAGTAATGTCTCAGGCATATGATGCTACTACACAAATGTTATACTACACTGCTAGAGTGTCAGCGTCTCCCTATCACTATGTTTCTAGATCTTCGCCCCAGAGCTGCTTAGCAAACTTAGTTCTGTGGTCTACTTTCAGGATCTGTTACAATTGGTCATGTTCATTTAATTAATTTAGTTTTTTTTTTTTTGTTTTTAGGCACCAGCTAGTGATGCTCACTGTTTACTCCTAGCTCTGTGCTCACGGATCACATGGGTGCCAGGAATTAAACCCAAGCCAGCCGCAGTACTATTGCTCCAGTCCCATAGTGGCTATTTTTTAAGTCTTTTACTATTTCTTTGCACTCCATTTATGAGACTTTATTCTCATTTTGTACCTTAATTTGCATTCTTCTTCATGGAGGAAGTTCCTTTTCATTCCTAGTTTGCTGACACTTTTTATCACAAATATAACTGAATTTGCCAAATGCTATTCTGCATATGTTGAAATATTCATGCAATTTCTTAATTTTGGTTGATGGTTACATTAATTGATATTTAAAACTGTGTGTGTGTGGGGGATGTTTGGGCCACACTCAGAAGTGCTCAAGGGGAAGTGCTTAAGGGATCCCATCTGGTGTAAGACATCTAACCAGGGGTTGGCTAAATGCAAGGCAAGTGTTTTAATTCTTGTTACTATCTCCCTGATATTTTAAACACTAAGCTGGCTTTGTACGCCGGGAATAAATCCCATTTGGCCATGATATATATTTTAAACAATATTTTGTTAATTTGCTAATATTCTGTTGGGGATTTTTAAAGAGTTATTTGTTTTATTGACATATTACTTTTTTCTTTTGGTTTTGTTTTGTTTTGGGGCTATATATGGCAGTGCTCAGTAATTGTGGTGCCAAGAATTGAACCCAGGTTGGCTGTATACAAGGCAAGCACCCTGAGAACCTACTGTACTATCACTCCAGCTCTTTTATTGGAATATTTGAATAATCTATTTAAGACATCTACTACAAAATATATAAACTTAAGGATATACAATCATATTCACACTTCAGCTACTTCTACCTCTAAGCTATCTTGAGAAATGCTGCTATAAACACGAGCAGAGGGGTTAGGAGTCACAGGTGCAATACCTGGCAGTGCTTAGGAGTAAGGCATCAGTTAAATTTTGGTTTTGTATTTGGGTCATACCTAGTGATGCCCATGAGTATGTGTGGGTCACTCCCAGCAGGAGTATACTTTAAGGCTTCCCCTGACCATCTACCCAGCCCCGTAAGCGTACAATTGGGGTGAGGGGGTTGTGGAAGGAAGTACACAAGTTATATCAAAGTACAAAATTTAATACACAAGCATGAAAGATGCAGGTAAAGCACAACTGGTATTGAAAGAAAGCTTGAAATCCAACCTAGATATGTATCTCTTAAAAGCAGACTGCCTATTTGTTCAACCAGATTCAAAAGACTAGGCTCAAATAATTGCTCTCATCTTATTAGTTGTGCCAAAGATTCCAATCTTCTTTTTCTAATGGAAGGAGCTTTGAACCATACATAGGTCATTTTCCAATCTGGGCCTTTGGCAAATACCATGATAAAGAATATAGTGCTTTTAAAGGTGGTGTTCTTCCTTTAAGTCACTTTCCCCAAATGTCCAGATGTTCAGTCAAGGGGGCGTAAGAGAAATAAAAAAGATAAGATATTCAAGTTGCCGGAGGCAGTAAGCTTCGAATACGATGTAGAACTAAAGGGCACCAGGGGGTTCCCACAGACTCCCAGGGCACTTTGTGGAAGCACAGGTGTGTGAAGGTCCTCAGTCTCTGGAGAGGTTCCAATTTGAGTAATTATGTTTTTTCTACTTAAGTACCTGCTACTGTTTCTGGTGGATACAGAATTCTTATTCACTTCCTGTACTAAACTGTTGTGTAGATTTGTTATGCAGCTATTTAAGTAGCTGCCATGTTCCTTTTCATATAAAGTAAAGTAAGTAAAGGCCCTCCCGTTGTTCATCGATTTGCTCGAGCGGGCCCAGTAACGTCTCCATTGGAGACTTTGTTGTTACTGTGTCTGGCATATCGAATACGTCGCGGGGAGCTTGCCAGGCTCTGCCATGCGGGCGAGATACTCTCGGTAGCTTGCCGGGCTCTCCGAGAGGGGCGGAGGAATCGAACTCGGGTCGGCCATGTTGGCTGCGTGCAAGGCAAATGCCCTACCGCTGTGCTATCGCTCATATATAGTCTCTAAAACACTTTTGATTTGTTTTTGCTTTTTGGACCACACCAGCTTAGGGCTTACTCCTGGCTCTGCACTCAGGGACCACTCCTCCTGGCAGGGCTCAGGGGACCATAAAGGGTGCTGGTATCAAATCCAGGTCGGCTTGTGCAAGACAAGAGCACTTCTGCTCATTGTTCTATCTCTCTGGCCCCTCTGAAGTACTTTTTTCCCCCACCCTTCTCTTTTGGTGCGAGGGGATTGAAACCAGGATCTCAAACATGCAGAGTTTGAATGAAAAGCATTATATATTTTAAAAAAAGTCTTATTACCATTTACTGGTTATCTTTTCACTTAGTATATTGTCTGAAGTCTAACCCTCAAGTCTAGACCCACATTCCACAGCAATCAATATATGCCCTTTTCTGCTCCCTGAACCACTCTGAACAACAAGAGTCTTACCACAAGGGTCCGTAGACAGAGAGTCCCTGCAGGAGCACGAGGGTCTAAAGCAGCTACAAGATCCCACACTTTAATTTTTCTAAAGAACAAAGGGGGTAAAAGTTAAAAAGCAAATCAAAGAAACACAGGAAGAATGTCAAAAAACCATGAAATAAGTAAAGTTTATACAAAAGTTGCACTTTTAGGAATCAACTAAAGGGATAAATATTCAAAACCTTAATAATTAAAACTCCAAAGACGTTGTCTTCCAATGCTTCTAATTTAATAAGTTACTAGCTTATATGCATATCTTTCTATACTAGATTTGATTCTTTTCTTTATAGGGCAAAAAGACAATTTTAACAAATAACCAAAACAAATAACCAATTTTAATAAATAACCAAAATATTAGTGACAATCAAAAACAAGCACATTAGGTGGTTAGGAACTTAGTTAGAGAAGTAAAACAAAAAGGAAACAAAAGAGAGGCAGAGGGATAAACAGGAGCGATAGCACAGCGGTAGGGTGTTCGCCTTACAAGCAGCCAACATGGCTGACCCGAGTTCAATTCCTCCGCCCCTCTCGGAGAGCCCGGCAAGCTACCGAGAGTATTCGATATGCCAAACACAGTAACAACAAAGTCTCCAATGGAGACATTACTGGGCCCGCTCGAGCAAATCGACAATCAACGGGAGGGCCTTTACCTTTACCTTTACCTTTTATTCTCTCTGTGAAATCTAAAATCTTTCAGAGATAAGGAAGGTCACTAATATATTTAAAATCCTAAAGCAGGAGGGATTAAGATGTAGATTGGTTTTTGTTGTTGTTGCTTTATTTTGCAGTGCTGGGAATTGAACCCCCGGACCTCACATACCCAAAGTAAGCACTCTCCACTAAATGACATTCCTTAACAAAATGCAGATTTATATACACATATATGGGCCACACCTGGCTGTACTCAGGGTTTATTCCTGGTGGGCCCAGGGGAAAATATGGCATGCTGAGAATTGAACCTGGGTCACCTGTGTCTAAGACAAGTGTCCTTCCTGAGTACTAGCTCTCCAGCACTGACAGATGTTTTTAACCCAGTTAACAAACTTACCCATCATAGGCACCGCTGACTATTCTCTTGTTATCAAATCGAATACAACGCACCAATTCTTCATGGCCTTCTAATACTCGTAAGCATGCACCACATTCTATGTCCCATAATCTGGAAGAGAAAGTTGAATCAAGTGAATTTTTATTAACACCTATTTAATTCTTCTCTGAACTTCAAATGTTGCAATACTTTATGTCCTTTTTTTATTCTGGGGAGAACCACATATGACTGTGCTAGGGCTTAGTCTTGCCTCAGTACTCGGAACCATGTGTGGTGCTAGGGTTAGAACCTGGGTCAGCTATAGACAGAGCAAGTGCCTCATCTGCCGGATATCTCTCTGGTCCACTTTATGTATCTTTTTTTTTTTTAACCTTTTGGGTCACACCTGGCGATGCACAGGGGTTACTCCTGGCTTTGCACTCAGGAGTTACTCCTGGCGGTGCTCAGGGGACGATATGGGATTCTGGGAACTGAACCTGGGTCGGCCGCGTGCAAGGCAAACATCCTACCAGCTGTGCTATCTCTCCAGCCCCCACTTCATGTATCTTTTTAAAAAAATCCACAAAAATAAAATCAATACCAATACAAAAGTGCAATGTTTGAAATATGATTTGTTTCCCTGAGCAATAGTAAAGCGGGTAGGGCGTTGGCCTTGCATATAGCCGACCTGGGTTTGATTCCTCTGTCCTTCTTGGAGAGTCCAGCAAGCTACCGAGAGTAATCCGCCCACACAGCAGAGCCTGGCAAATTTCCCTGGCATATTTGATATGCCAAAAACAGTAACAAGTCTTGAAATGGATACATTACTGGTGCCTGCTTGAGCAAATCCATGAACAATGGGACAGTGCTACAGTTCCCTTCTGTTATATAACTAAGGTGGAAAAATGTATGATTTTAACTTCAAACACAGTAAATAAGTTTAAGGGCAATGCCCTACAAAATTCTGTAACTGAGATCTCCAAAGCATAAAAAGGATAAACCTAACACCCCCAACTGCCCGTGAAGGAAATGAACAAGCCAAAAGAAACAAAGCTTCCAGAATTTTCCATTAAGAATAAAATCCTGGGGCTGGAGACAGAGTACAGAGGGTAAGAAGGTTGCCATCCACACAGCTGAACTGGGTTTGACTCCCAGCACCACGGACAGTCTCCTCCAAGTCTCACCAGGGGTGTGATCCCTGAACACAGAGCCAAAGTAAGTCCTGAGTACAGTTGGGTATGGACCAGAAACCTAACAAAAAGAGGCACAGTGTCAGTGACATCCTGTCATGCCGCAGGGTCACCTGCTGCCGAGGACACTGCTTTCACCAACCGCTCAGGAGTCATTTTTATTGAGTGGAAGCATTGAGTTCAAAGCTTTTAAATACAATTCAAAAAGTCTGTACGCGGTCATAATAATCCAAATGGCTTCTAGCACAATAACTTGCTTTCAGCTATAAGAGTTCTATCTATTGTTTTTAATGGAATTTTCATCTTCTCCAAAGGAAGAGAATTAACCAATCTTCTGAATTCTATTCATATGTCATTTATCTTTGTCAAAGAAATACAACGAAAAGTATTTCAATTTGTGGATTCTTCATAATTCCAAGTACTGGTAGCTCCCTGGTCAATTATATAATGTGATGAAAACAAAATGTACAATATTTAGTGGAAAGACAAATCTTCCTTCTTTTTCATTAAATAGTGCCAGAGAGAAAAGGCCATTAGTTATTTAGTAGCTCTTTTCAATGGTAGACAGGAAAAATAATTTAAAGAGGGCTCTTCAACCTTCATCTATGCATTTCTCAACCAGTCCCTCACTCAAGCAGTAGCTTTTAAATGGCTCTATCATGTGACAAAACTATTATGGAGGAAAACACATCAACAAAAGGCCTAACTGTGTTTGTTCAGCCTTTGAGAAGCTACAAAAAGGAAGAAAAAAGGAAAAACCTTTTTTTATAAATGTAACATACTTGAAGTTTTCTCTGGTCCACAAACAATGAATGGTAAACTAATAGTGGTCTCTTCTGGAAGGGCACCTGCCACTCACCTGATGGTGTTGTCAGATGAGCCACTCACAACCAGCCTGTCTCTGTACTGCAAACAAGCGATGCCGCGTTTGTGTCCATTTAAGGTTCTTACAAACTCGCAAGTACTTGTGTTCCATACCTGAAACAGAATATAGCAACCTTTCAAGAAAATAATAGACACTTCTCAAAAAAAAAAAAAAACCCTAGGAACTGAGCTTCCATATGGTCTGCACTTCCACTTCTGGATGTGTACCCCAAGGGTCCAAAAACTCTTCAGCAAAGATATTTGCACTCCGTTGCTCACTGCAGCACTATTCACAAAAATCAAAATCTGGAAACAACCCAAATGTCCAAGAACAGATGACTGGAAAAAGAAGTCATGGAATATATACACAATGGAATACTACTTGGCTATAAGACAAAATCACATAATTTCTATGCGGATGGATCTGGAGAGTGGAATTAGAAGGAGAGGGGCAGGCAGAGAATAATCTCTCTCACATGTGGGACATAAAAAAGTATTAGGGGAATAATGAATACGCAATGTCAACAAAAACTGAGGAATGGTCTTCAGTAGGATGCTTACCACAGAGGTGGCGGAGGGGATATGATGGGAGAGAGGGGGTGAGAGGGTGGGGGGAAACTGGGACAACGGTGGAGGGAAGTGGACATTCTGGTGGAGGATGAGGTGCTGCAATGATATATTTACAAAACCCTACCACTAACAGTTTGTAAACCATGATGCCTAAAATGAGAGAGAGTGAGAGAGAGTGTTTGTGTGTCAGACAGACAGGCAGGCAGAGACAGAGAGACAGAGAAAGACAGAGAGACAGAAAAGGACTAAAGCACCGGTTGGGAGATAACTACTGAAAGGGCTGGAGTTTATGCCAGGCATGTGACAGACTCAGTTTTATATGTGTGATTTGTGAATTACACTACTGGGCCCAAGTAGCCCTCAACTGTCAGGACAACTGAATGTCATTGGGAGTGTCCCCCAACCCTAAGCACAGCTCTGGGAGTCCCCCGCGTCCCTGCTATCTCAAAAAATAGCAACAGCCTTTGTAACTTGATGCTTTAATATGGCACTGGAGTCTTGGGGAAGCATACATTAAACTGAACCAAAAAGGGAAACTCAACTTCTAAAATCAAACATGTTTAGTTCATGTTAAGATAGGGATAATTAGTAGCTAGCTGGAATCACACAAAATTCCTCAAACTAATCTCTTACCAGTTAAGTTTGGTTTGCAGACAAATATCTTTTTTTTAAGGACCATGGTGGGAGATGGGGTGGGATGAGACACACTTTATGCTGCTGGGGTGAACCATATGGTACCAGGGATGATGCTGGGGGATCAATCAATCAACCTGCAGAGTCAATCATATGCAAGCCAAGTGCCTTAACCCTTCTACTAGATTTATGATCCTTGTAGATAAGGGTCATAAATCTTCATTCCCCCACTCCCCTTTTTGGGTTTTGAGACTATACCTGGCAACACTTATGGGTTGGTGACATGCAAGGCAAGTGTCTTTAATACCCTGCTATCTCTCTAGCCCTGGAGATTAGTTTTATTTTTTCGTCATTTTGGGGCTGTGGTGGGGTGGGGAGACATGGGGTTTGTTTAGAGATATATTATACTTTGTCTTAAACTTAAATTTACTTTTACTTTAAATTCAAATTACCCATGCTGGGGCTGGAGAGATAGTATAGTGGGTAAGAGGCTTGCTTTGCATGCTACTGACCCAGGTTCAATCCCAGCAATCCACATTGTCCCCTAAGTACCTCCAGGAGTGATTCCTGAGTGCAGAGCCAGGAGTGCCAGGTTTGGCCCCAAAACAAACAAAAATTATTTTTGCCTTTCTCACACTATTATTTATAGGTATAAAACATCTAACAAAAATAGTCAATTAGTCTCACTACAAAAAAAAAAAAAAAAAGAAAGAAAAAAGGAAAAAGAAGCGCTTCCCAAATTTGCATGCCATCATGCAGGGGTCATGCGCATCTTTTTATCGTTCCCATTTTAGCATATGTGCTGACAAAGCAAGCACACGACCTTTTTACACATAGGCTAGTATGAATTAAATATTAAGACACTTTATAGCGAGGTTTGGGGCTGCAGACATAGGACAGGGAGGATACTTGCCTTCAATGAAACCAACACTGTTTTGATCCTGGGCACTTTAAGCAACACTATATAGAGCCCTGGAGAACCCCTAAGCACTGCCAAGAAACTGAGAGCAAAGCATTTATATCCTCAGGAACCAGAACTAACATAGGTCCAAAACTTTCTGAATAGACTTCATGTGGATCTGAATTTCAGAACCCTGAATTTTTAAATTTCACATACAGGTCAAGGACTACAGTAGGCTCTTGATCCTAACTAACCAGTCTGGTGGGATGAGATCTGCCAGGAGGAGGCCCTAGGCCTCCTGAACACTCTGGAAGATCCCAAAACTTTTTTAAAAAGGGAAAGAAAAAATTGTTCTCTAGGGGACTTAAAGAATTTATTACCTTTATAGTCCTGTCTCCAGATGCAGAAACAATGTACTTGTCATCAAAATCTACAACATTGACAGCAGCTCGGTGTCCAACCAGCACCCTCCGCAGAGTGATGTCAGTTGGGGAAGCCATATCCCATACAGCAATGGAACGGTCTTTGGAGCAGGTCACCATCATGCCATTATTGAAACGCAAGTGTAGAACTGCTTCACAATGGTGAATCAATGTGTTTAGCATTTCACCTGTATTTACATCCCATACCCTGGAACAAACAGCATTAGGGAGGTTATCTGAGACTTCAATAGTAATTATGCTATAATCTACTATTAGTATTTGCCTCCTTAACTCCCCAATCTTCCTCTACCTCCCACTCCTCCCACCCCGTGCCATTTTAGTGTTATTCCCTACTCTTCTTTCATAGTTTAAAGGTTGAGTTGAGGACCATTAGGAAGTGATAGAAATAGAGAGCTGGACTGGGGAATATACTTGAATTCAATAAGACATCACGTAGTAGTCACCAACATCTACTAATTGGGCTCAGGTTTCAGAAAATATAGAAGTCTGACACTGGGTTGCATACCATTAATAAAATACATGTAAAACTGGGAAACTGAGAGCAGAGCATTTATACCCTCAGGAACCAGAACTAACCTAGGTCCAAAAGACTTAGTATGGATCTGAATTTGATAACCCTGGGTTTTTAAATTTCACACACAGGTCAAGTACCACAGTAGGTCCTTGAATCTAAGTGGAAGGCTTCACTGTGTACTCTAAAAAGTATAGGAGTCAGTTGTTGCCCTACTATAAATATGGATTTTACCGCAGAGCAGAAGACTTTTGTGTGATGACACAGTTTACTTCGATTAGTCTATTTTATTTAATTACGTTGATTTTTGTAACTTTTTCCCTTTCCAGATTAATTCCCTCTAAAGAAAATGTGTTTCCCTATCCTATAAATGATGGCAGTCTCCACAATGTATCTGCTTCCTCTAGGTACTCAATAAGCATAAATAAACATTCTGTTACTAACGAAAAGAACTGAGTTTGCTATGCCTTTAAGTTAAAAGACAAGAAATAGAAACAGACTTTTCTATTCACAGAGGATAACTTGAAATAGTAAACATTTAACTTCAGAGACTCTAACAATGCAGTTAACTGCCTTTTTCCCCCCTTATTTTTTTTTAAGGTTACTTTTGATGCATTGTGTTTGCTAAATCCTTTAGCTTCAGGCAAAATTCCTTACAGAGGTTTCCAGCAGTGCTGCTGGTACCCAGAACTCAAGCTACACTGGACTCCAGCAGTAAATGGCTGTGTCATCAAATCACTAACGCCTCTGGAAAATGAAAGCCCCTTGTGAGTGGAGTTTGCAATTAAAAACTGCAGGGACAGCAGGGGAGGGGCTGGCAAAGAGCAAGCATTGCTCACCTGTACACATTCTAAGAGAGATAATGCACGCGTGCACTACAGTTATAACCGCCTGAAAGGAAAGCTTCATTCTGTTCAGATCATTCCTCTGGTGAGGCAATTTTTGTAAGGAATACAAGGTTTTTACCAAGTTTCTATAATAAACAAATCGTCCAAAATTACAACAGAACGTATAGTTTCCTAAATGTCCAAAAATGCAAACCTACTTTAAAAATCATTCCTAAATCAAGTTTTCTAGTTTGAGATTGACACAGATGACGGGGGGAGTTAGTGGTTTATTCTTCTAGTTGTGAAGTTTCAAAATTGTGTTCATACAGATATATACATAGTTACTCTTTATGACAAACAACAGAGTGGATCTGATATTTTAGAGTTTAAAAGATTATCTGAAAGTTTCTACCTGACAGTGGAATCCGATGATCCGGTTATGATCACCCTCTCGTCATACTGGAGACACAGGACAGAGCCGGTGTGGCCTGTGAGAATTCGCTTGCATTCCAATGTGCTTTTATCCCAGATCTAGGATGGCAAATAAGATCCTTTTGATCACTGTGATAATGGGGTGCTGCAGAGACTTGTTGGCTCTATTATGTGTTTGATTCCCCCAAAGAATCAAAGCCCAGAGTAGTGTGGAATGCATTCTTTTCTATAGGTATAACTAAGAACCTATCTACATGTGGCTTCAGTACTAATGCAGACTTTATCCTTTTCATTAACCAACCGGGAAAGCCTATAATTATGTGAGGGCCAAAAGAGTAATAGCCTATTCAGTGCACATCAAGAAGGAAACTTAACCCTGGAACTGTCCATTTGTAGGCTCTCTGGAGAAGGAGTGGGGAAGAGAGGATGAAGGGAGCTGTCCTTTAGGAAAATGATTTTGGCTTTAACTGCTGGAAACGATCTAAGACTCTCATTTACTCACTAGAAATAATGCATAGAATAGAGTTCATTCTTTTGGGGTAGTTTTAGTTGTTGGGCCACACCCACAGTGTTCAGGGCTTACTCCTGGTTCTGTGTTCAGGGATCACTCCTGGCAGGGCTCAGGGGATCATCTGTGGTGCTAGAAATCACACCCAGGTCGGCCATGTGTAAGGCAAGCACACTACCAACTAAATTACTGCTCCAGCCCTTGGATTGCTTTGTGAATGATTCCTTCAGCTACATTCCCACAACTGAAGAAGAGACCTCACCTTGATGGTATTATCTCGAAGGCCGCTTACTATTTTCTGATCATCATATTGTAAACAGTAAACACCTTTGCTAGTTTCACTTCGGCAGTGGATTCTCTGTAAACTATGTCTTCCACATCTCCAGTTAGATTCTATTGTCTGAGAAGATAAAATTGTAAAGAGGTAGTTACTAGGAATGGACTGGAACTAGACTTTCATGGAAACCAATGACAAACACTCACTGCTTCACTCTATGGGATACACATAAGGTAATGTGAACCAGAAATCTTCAAATATTTTTCTGGAACTCCCCTACATATAACATGATCAATTAAATAATAAACCTGGTGGGAAAAGACTGCTACCAATAGATGGCAAGTTCTGAACCGTTGAAGGTCAGGGTTTACATACTTGGTAGCCATTTTTCTCACTGTTACTGTATGAAGATATCATTCTCTTTCATGCATATATATTAAACAATGAAAAAGATTATTGGAACGGGGCTAGCAATTTATCTATCCTATTCATTTGTAAAAAATTGATGTTTTTTCCTTTTCATTTTGTCTTCTTGGGTCACACCCAGCAATGCACAGGGTTTATTCCTGGCTCTGCACTCAGAAATTACTCCTGGTGGTGCTTGGGGGACCATATGGGATGCTGAGGATCAACTGGGGATCAAACTTGGGTTGGCTGTGTGCAAGGCAAATGCCCTCTCCGCTCTGGCCCAAGGAATTGATTTTCAACCCATATCAATACACTTTAACAGATTTGTTGTAATAATGTTGCCAGTGAAGAATGCTCATGATTCTTTAGTATTTGGTAAATATCCAGATATGCACAGATACTTACCTCAATGTCTTGTATAATTTTAGGATAAAGAGCTCTATAAAAAGAGTTGGGAGGAGCATTCCCATCAGGAGGCTTGTTTTTGAATAAATACTGTCCCCTAAAAAAAAAATTCCAGTAAGAACAATAATATTAAACATTTTATTTCTTCAAAGTCTCTTCACAGTTACCATTTCATAAAATCTCCACAACTAGAGGTGCAGAGTTAAGCTCTATTTCAGGAGCCTCCACATCAGAAGGTAACTTTCTGGGGTCTAAGGAACTCAGTCAACAGTAGTTTGCTTTTGGGTAAAACAAATCAATTCCAAAAATAGACTATCAAACTATCAACGACAGGGCTTTGGGAATATTATATTAGCAGAAAGCCAGAATACAATGTGACTGGAATCTATTTCCTGGTCTATCAGACCTCTGATACATCGGTCTGATTCATTGGTCTTCTCTCCTGAAACTTTTGTTGGTGCTGGTGACAACCTTTGAAGTGTGCTAGTGTCACTGAAGCTTAGCAGCTTAGGCAGCTCCGTTGTGCCTCTGTCACAGACAGCACATTTTCTAATCTTCATTTATGTGGGAAAAGGTGTGTTGCGGCTCACCAGGCTGCCGGCGATCAGTGTAGCTGGGTTTTAAAAGGAGCAATTCAGTTTATGTCGACAGAAAACAAAGGGATCACAGGAGTGTCTGTCCAGCAGCAGGTATGGAAGATGAAAAGAAATGCCTAAGAGCACTCCTAAGAGCACTGTGCTGTCAAATCTAAGGCATGAAATTGGCTTTCACAGATGTGTTCCTGGCTCTGTACATCCATACGTGCATTTTACTGCCTTTCCTAGATTCAAGTGAGCAGTATTTGGTAGCATCTCCTTCCTTGTGAGAGCAGATCTCTGAAATATTCATATTCCAAGCTAAATCTTTGTTACCCGCCACCACCCCCCCCCAAACAGTAAATGGCAATCACTTCCTGCTGGGTAAAAAATTTAATTCTTCATCCTGAAGTTAAGAACCCACCAAACACGGTGTGGAAGCTAGTAAACCCCACTATGGGTGTACTAACTGCTGTTCTCTCACTGGCACCGTGCCTTGCAAAGTGGAGATAGACAGAAATGCCTCTGAGTGTAATCCTGGCACCAGAAAAATCATGTTTTCTCTGGGCCAGTCAGCCACTCCTCCCTCTGTAGCTCCATTACAATATAATTAATTGTTTGATGTCTCCAGGAGATGTTTCTTCCCTGCCCCTGTCCTATTTATACACCTTGAAAATTAGTTGAGAAAATTTCCTATCAGGAAGGTAGCTGGCTCTGATTTCTGTGTTACAGAGAAACAAATCTGCAATGAAGACGCTTAATAATAATTTTTTTAAAAAGGGACTAATAGAGCCAGGGGTGATTCCTGAGTGCATAGCCAGGAGTAACCCCTGTGCATCGCCAGATGTGACCCAAAAGAACAAACAAACAAACACCCAAACAAAAAGGACTAATAGTAAGACACTACACACTAACATAAAGAAAAGAGCAAACAGGACACAGTAAGGAAGAGTTCTATCTTAAAGGTAGACTTCTCTTGTTCTATAAACCTATTGCATAAGTAAGTGCCAGAGTAATAATACAGTGGTAGGGAGCTTCCCTTGCACATGGATGACCTGTATTCAATCTCTTTTACCACATATGGTCCCCTGAGTCCGGCCAGGAGTGATTCCTGAGTGCAAAGCCAGGAGTAAGTCCAAGGCATCACTAGTTGTGGCTCAAAAACAAAACAAAAACAAGCAAATAAGATTTTCAAATTAAGATTCTAAATATGTATTTTAAATATGTATTTAAAATTATGTATTATCAATTCCAACATCCTTTAATGAGGTAAGAATCACTACATTGACATTACAGAGAAATAAATCACGTGTCAGAAACTTTAAGTACCTTGCCCAAGGTCGTATAGTGAGTAGACATGGGAATGGAATCCATGACTGACTTCAGAGTCCATGCTCTAATGTATCTCAATGTCCGACATTACTTATGGTTCTTGTTCTCCATTGAATCTTTTTTTTTTAAATGTAGGAGTACTGCTATTTATTCAGCCACTGATTAGCTGATTGAATTTGGCATGAACTCCACATTACTTTTTTTTTCATAGTTTTATTTATTTTTCGTCTTATATTTATTTATTGAATCACTGTGGGAAAAGTTACTAAGCTTTCAGGTTTAAGTCTCGGTCATACAATGATCAAACACCTTTCCCTTCAACAGTACTCACATTTCACCACCAAGAACCCACTATACCCCCCCTCCCACTTTACCCAATGCCTGTGAGGCAGATGATTTCTACTGAACTATTCTCTACATTGATTACATTCATCATTTTGACAAAAGATGCATCATTATTGTTTAGAATTTCCCCCCAACAATCAGAATTGCTGAAAAGGCATTGTGAAATACTTTGTTTTCTATAGCTGGTTATGAGAATCATATAATGTTGCGCGACCACTATTGCGGACACACAATTTTGGATTTCTGCAAAGAGCCAGATAATTTAGAGATTGGTTTCTGTGTGTTTGGTGTTATGGCTGTGCCGGAGAGCCATTCGTGGGGGGTAACTAAGGACCTCGGTTGGGCATGAAGGACGAGCCGGTACCGCCCCCTTCCCATGAGACTGCAGTTGCCCTGTCACCACCGGCTCATACCTGGCTTTCCTATAAGCTCTGAGGCGGTGGCCACCTTGCTGTGGGGGGGAGGGGGCGGGAAGAGGCAGAAGGGAGCAACGGAGGCATGGTGACATAGTTTAATGCATGGTCCTTTCACTTTTCAGCTGCAAGCTGCCGGGCTCTGGATTAAGTCTTTTTGCCTCTGGAGCCATGGCCGTGTATGTGGTCCAGATGCATTTCTGCTAAAAGTCACTGGGTTTCAGGATTTGTTTCTGAGTCTCTGGGATCATGGTCATTAATCAGCTTGATCAGGAGCCAGAGAGGCTGTTTGTAGGCAGCGACTCGGGGTCCCGCTGGAATGGGGAGGAAAGGGCCGGTTCCACCCCATCTGGTGAGGCCCTGCATGTCTCGTCACTGCCGGCCCAAACCTGACTGTCCTGTGGCCTCTGGAGGATGACTGTCACCAGGCCGCCAAGGGGAACAGGCCAAGGCACAAAACCTATTCCCACCTGGAGTGGCCCAGCGCCAGTAACCTACCGCAGGAACAGGACGCATTTCTGCCAAAAGCCTTTGGGTTCTGAGATTCGTTTCTGAGTTTCTGGGATCATGGCCGTTAAGCAGTTCGATCAGGAACCAGAGAGGCCATGTCTCCAATTATATAGCTGAACCCGAGATGGTTTGTGGGTGTGTCTCCCACATACCTAACTTTTGGCCGTTTACTTTCTTGGTAAACTTTGCCCCAAGTTTTTTGGGGTCTGGCCAAAGGCACAGCAGCAATTTTGGGGTATCTGAAGGCCTGACATTGCCATCAGGCTGCTGATGCACTCGCCTCACAGGTACAGATTGACCTGCTGGAGGCACCATACCCCCTCTCCACTGAATCTTGAGGAATACAGGAACCCTAGGATTTCTTTCTTTCTTTTTTTTTTTTTTTTTGCCTTTTGGGTCATACCTGGCGATGCTCAGGGATTACTCCTGGCTCTGCACTCAGAAATTACTCCTGGTGGTGCTCAGGGGACCATATGGGATGCTGGGAATCGAACTCAGGTCAGCCGCGTGCAAGGCAAACACCCTACCTGGTGGATTATTGCCCCAGACCCCAGGAACTCCAGGATTTCTTGAAGGGTCTCTGAAGCAATAATAATCAGAGGGCTCAGGGGCCACTTTTTTTTTTTTTGTGAGGGGAGACGCCTGGTGATTCTCAGGGATTACTCCTAGCTCTGCACTCAGGAATTACTCTGGGTAGTACTTGGGGGGCATTAGGGGATGCCCAGGATAGAACCTGGGCCAGCCACGTGCAAGTAAACATTCTATGTGCTGTATTCTATCTCCAGCCCTGCAAGACCCACTTCTGGTGACATTGGTTCAACCTTGCCAGATGGTTCAATGATTGAAAGGTGAAATCTTGTCTGGGCTCAGCAGTGCTGAGGAACCACCAGGGAAACTGGCAGTGTCATGCAGGGAGCAATGTGGTGTTGGGGATCAAACTCAGGGTCTCACACATACAATGCATATACTCTAGAAACTTGAACTATCTACCTGGCCCACGCATCCTAGGAATTTCTTCCTATACAATAAAACTACTCTACAAGTACAGAAAGAAAAATTATATCAACATTGGTAGCATTTGATTTTACTGTGTTTACCAGGACTTGTTCATAAATTATCTGAATTTTTTAAAAATCAATGGCGCTAGCAAAAACAGCAGGTAGTTGTTAAAAAATGAGTTCACTATCTGCAGCTTTGCTGTAAGTCAAAACCTTTTATGATGAAGCTCTATGACAATAGGGACTGCTTCTATGTTAAATGCCTAGTATCACTAGTGAGTAAATGATAAATGCTAGACATTAAATTCAAATGTTATCATAAAATGTGATCTGCTGATTAAGAAAAGAGACTTTTCCCAAGTGGTCTTTTATTATACTTTTAAGAGTTACTATTACTGAGCAGAGAAAGCACATTCAGTGTTAGTCAAGAGAGAAAACGAAAGATTTCATATCCCAAGTATATGCTATCAATTGACCTAGATATAGGACAGTAAAAATCAAAGGTTTATTTATTTATTGGCTTTCTGGGTCACACCCGGCAATGCTCAGGGGTTACTCCTGGTTCTGCACTCAGGAGTGACTCCTGGAGGTACTCAGGGGACCATATGGGATGCAGGGGATCGAACCCAGGTTGGCTGCATGCAAGGCAAATGCCCTCTCCACTGTGCTATCACTCTGCCCCCTAAATCAAAGCTTAAAAAAAAAAAACTATTAGGGGTATGGTACCACCAGCAAGTCAATCTGTACCTGTGAGGCGAGTGCATCAGCAGCCTGATGCCATCTTCAGACTTCTAGATATCCCAAAATTGCTGCTGTGCCTTTGGCCAGATCCCAAATACTTGGGGCAAAGTTTACCAAGAAAGTAAACCACCAAAAGTTAGGTTTCTGGGAGACACACCCACAAACCACCTCCGGCTCAGCTATATAATTGGAGGCAAGGCCTCTCTGGTTTCTGATAGAACTGCTTAACAGCCATGATCCAAGAGACTCAGAAACAAATCTTGGAACCCAGCAGCTTTTGACAGAACTGCGTCCGGTCCAGTAGATTACCAGCGCCGGGCTATCCCAGGTGGGAATAGGTTTCATTCCTTGGCCTGTTCCCCCTGGTGGCTCAGTGGTCGCCATCCTCCAGAGGACACTGGACAGTCAGGTTTGGGCCCTCAGTGATGAGACACGCAGGGCCTGAAGGGATGAGGGTGGAGCCGGCCCTTTCCTCCCCTCCCAGTGATCCCAAGTCACCACCCACGAACGGCGTCTCTGGCTCCTGATCAATGGCCATGATCCCAGAGACTCAGGAACAAATCTCAGAATCCAGCAGGTTTTGGCAGAAATCCCTTAAGATTTAATTGTTAAAATTTCGGAATTCCAAAATTGCACTGCCACTTCTGCGGCCGCGCAACATCATAAGTTATTCATAACCAGCAATAGAAAATAAATTCTCTACTGTTGCCTTATCAGCAGATCTGAGTGTTGAGTGTTAAGGTAAAATCCCAAATAATAATGGTGGATCTGGTATAGAAATATTGAATGTAATCAAAGTAGAGAGAGAGTAATGTGGAAATCATCTGCCCCACAGGTAAGGGGGAGGGTGTCGGATGTGGATATACTGGGGTTTTTAGTGGTGGAAAATAGGCACTGGTGAAGGTACAGGTGTTTCATTGTATGACTGAGACTTAAACCTGAAAGCTTTGTAACTGCTTTCATGGTGATTCAATAAATACAATTATGAAAAAGGAAAAAAAAACTGTATCTATGTATTTGGGAGGAACCTTTCAAATGAAGGGGGGGGGGCGCCTGACACCCAGCAATGCTCAAGACTCACTCCTGGTTCTGTGCTCAGGGATAACTCCTGGTGGGGCCTGAGGTGCCAGGGATTGGACATGGGTCAGTTGCATGCAAGGCAAATGCCTATCAACTGTACTACAGCTCTGGCCCTCAAATAAAATTTTAGGAAAGGTGTGAAAGACTTTATTGATCCTAAACTTGAAGCAGAAAACTAACCAAGAAATGCATCATTTACAAATACTTAAAGAGCTAAAGGGATACTGGAAGAGTTTTCCATGGGGTGGAAAAGCAGCTGTGATTTCATGAGACCATCTCAAGTTAAGATGGTAAATGTCCCTAAAGTTAAGGAAATACAGTCAGAATTTTGAAAGGATACTCTAAAGAGCAGAGCACAGTGGGTAGGGCGTCTGCCTTGCATGCAGCCAACCCGGGTTTGATTCCTCCGCCCATCTCGAAGAGCCTGGCAAGCTACTGAGAGTATCCCGCCCGCACAGCAGAGCCTGGCAAGCTCCCCGTGGCGTATTCAATATGCCAAAAACAGTAACAAGTCTCACAATGGAGACGTTACTGGTGCCCCCTCGAGCAAATCAATGAACAATGGGAGGACAGAGCTATAGTGCTAAAGATAGGGGAGAGAGTGGTGAGTACTAGATCCTAAATAATTTCTCAGTCATGTCTTCACATTCCCTTTTAAAAGGTACAAAAGACATCCTTTCAATGATTCCCGCACCCGCCCCCCCCCCCCCCCCCCGGCTTTATAACATAACAGATACTGCTACTGAGCGTCACTCCTAAGGAAAATTGGGGAACCTATGTCTACTGCTTATCTTTGGCATTTTCGTAAGCATCTGCCAAGATCTGTCTATCTACTCGGTATCCCAATTTTCGGGAGGTGAGGATGGTGGGAAAGATTTTGTAAACTTCCAAAGTTTGACAAAGATTTACAGTCAATTACGGTCCAAATGGGGAAACGGTGTATTTTAACAGGGAACAAAACCTTTACAGCTGTGGAAATGAATCTCTGAAATTTTAGGTCAGGAGTTATTTGGAGGAGAGTTTTTTCATTTTTTCTTATCTCTTCACTTTTCCACACCCTAAGGAATAGAGGATTATTCCTAGCTGCCCCAGAATTTTCCCATCTAAGCAACTGCCATATAAGCAACCTTATTTCTAAGGTTGGTCATGATATTGTTAGAAAAATGATGGGCTCTGAATGCCATACAACTATATGCTTTGCTTTTTCATTCTTTAAAGAATTTATTTCCAGGAGCTGGGGAGATGGCTCAAGGGACGGAGCACATGCTATGCATTCAGGAGGTTTAGGTTCAATCCTTGGTACCACATGGTCTCCTGAGCACTGGGGCATCATTTGGTATGGTCCCAAAACAAAACAAAAATTTATTTACAAAGCATAAAATAAGATGAGAAATATTTGGTTTCTATTTTTTCTATATACTGAAATAAAGAAAACATAATTGAGAAGGGGAAATAAATTTCTTAGTTTGTTTTGGGGCCATTTCTGGCTGTGCTCAGCAATCACTTCTGGCAATGTTTGGGGACCATATGTAGCATTGGTAACAGAACCCATCCTGGTCATGTTCAAGGCAAGCACAAACTCTTTACAATCTCTCTGGCCTCACACCTAATTTTTTTTTTGTTTGCTTTAGTGCCTTACCTCATGGTACTCAAGAGGCTCTGGGTCTCTGCTCAAGGGTCTACTGAGCGTCACTCCTAAGGAATTTTTTCTTAGCAGACGCCTGGGTCTCTGCTCAAGGGTCAATCCTAACAGTGTTGGGGGAGGGTAGGGAGGATCCTGTAGTGTTGATTAAAGTGGGCTTCCTGCATATAAAGCATGTCTTCCAGCCATCTCCTTAGCCCTTACACCTGACTTTCTAATAGACATACTCTAAAGACATCTTCTGGGAGAAAATGATCCATAGAAGATCTCTTTCAGAAGTTCTAATGAAATGATGCCATTATTGTTGAAAATGAAAACAAAACTGGGAAAGTCCCTTAGGCTGTTAACTATATGCCTGAAGCAATTCAGGATTAAGCAATAAAATCTTGAGAAAATTAAGAGAAACAACAATTTACAGTAATGTCCATTTTTCGTTTGTTCTGACTGCTAGAGTTCTTATTTCAGTTGGGCATAAAATAATTTTGATTACAAAGGTAATCAAATACCACAGACATGGAATAAAGGCATGGATTCCCCTGAAGATAATATTTATTTGTTGTGTACTGTTTTAGGGGAAAGTGGTTCTGATGGCTTCTGAGCAAAAAATGTCATCTTCTGCTTTGTAAATTGCATATTAGCCCTTTTTAGGATAGCAATTTCTGCCCAGAGTTCTGAGTGCTTGAAATAAGAGAGCTGGTCAGTTTTTTCACTATTTTTTTAAAGTAATATAAACGCTTTTTTCTTTTTTGGGTGTGGGAACATACCCAGTCTGTTCAGGGATCACCCTTTAGGAGATTATATAGAGTGCTTAGGGGACCATATGGAGTGCTAGGGATTGAAGCTGGGTTGGCCGCATGGGAGCAAACACCTTACTCATTATACTATCTCTCCCTCTAGCCCCTACTAACACATTTTTATGTTATCTGAAAGACTGATGAGTATATGAACAGGTTTTGGCTATACACCACTGCAGTAAATAAGTGGTCTCACTGATTCCAACACTATTCCAATGACCAAACGAGAAGCCATAACTTGAAGTGCAATGAAAGCCAGAAAAGTAAAAGGCTCACCACCCTCTTCGTTCTGCCAGGCCTCTCCACAGAGAATCAGTCCTGACCATTCTTTCGATGAGCTTCTTCCATAGCATGCCATCAGATGTCACTCGGTACCATTCCTTGCATACAAGTTCAGCAGCACATAATGATTTGGCATCCAGGTATGACAGAATGTTTTCAGCAATGTGATCCAAACCTCGAGCTTTGGGTGAAGGGAGGAGGTAAAGGAAAAGAGCAATGATCTTTTTTTCTTTTCTTTTTTTTTTTAAAAAAAGGCCCTTTAAGACAGAACAGCATTTATTCTGCTATGAAGGCACATCACTGTCCCTAGTGTGGCCCAGCATCTTTTTCAAACAGAGACTTGGGTAAAATGAGTGACAATAATTTTTCCATAGGTTATAGAAATGAACAGTATTTTCCATCTTCCTTTAGATAAGAAAGTTAGAGCTAACAACGAGCAAACCCCCCAAGACATTAAAAATAAAAAGGATTCCAGGAAACAATTCACATCTATCTATATGGATTTCAGCACTGGGGGATGTTCTATGGATGGCACCACAAACTCTATGATTCAGACCCCCCCAAATCTCTATATTAGGTCCATTTCTCATACTGTTTCTATTACTGCTGCAGTTCCAAAGCTGTTCAGTAAAAGAAATATCCTTTAAATGTACTGGGGGAGAGGCACTAAGTCAGAATGAGCTCGGTTATAGAATTTTGGGCATGCAGAAAGAAGAGAAGGAAACACAGAATGGTATAGGAACATCCCGAGAGGACACACAGAGAGGTATGTTTAAGTTCAAAAATGAGTTTAATTTCAAACGTTAAAAAGAAAAAAAAGCTGTATTTGAGAATAGTTGCTGCTATAAACCTAAATGACAATTTGGCAAAAACTGGAAAAAAAAAATTCTCAGACCAATTGTAACTTTGTTAGAATTTCAGAGAATATTTTGTAGGGCATACAGAAGGAAACAGAAGTAGCTTTTTTGCCATTTAAATTGCCTGGGTTTTTAAAATTTCTAATCACTCAAGTCTCCAAGACTTCAGAGGAATATATCTTATACAATAGGATGATCAGACTAAAAAAAACCCTTTGGCAGCTGTTCTAATTCATAGTGAGACCAAAACACTCAAAATTATTTTTCTTTACAGGTTATATACTGGAGATTTGCTAAAGTCTTAAATAGCACATATTGAAGAATCCCTTTATATTCTCCCTTAGGCATAAACTTAAGTAACAAAGAGAATACCACACTTCATTTTGTGGCTTTCCCTTGAATCATACAAAGATACACTTAGTAGGATGCCATTAGCAACAGTCCAAGTGTGCTTAAACATTATTCTAAAGATTGCATGAACATAGTCACATTTTTCAGCTGACTTGGGGAAGAATGAATTAAATTGATCTTGTTGGTTGGCATCACATGTTCATATTTAAGCATAAGCAGATGGAAGCATCCATTACAAAATCTTATTAAAAGAACATGACTACAAGTCAATTAAAGATATAATAATTAGCTCTTCATACAGAAAGCAGTGATGGTACAATTTCTGCACCTTTAATATAGAAACTTTCTATGCTGGCAGAAGTTTTCAAAATGCATTTCTGTCTTTTTAATGGCTGCCATCAAATTGCTCCTGATCTTTCACTATATATCCCTATAATAAGTCTTTGGAAGTAATTTCACCTAACACTCCAAAGAAGCCCATTACATTAATGGATTACAGGCATTTTTGAAGTAGTTTGGTTTACTAAATGTAGCCAGATGGTGTAGGTTTATAAGTTAAAATGTCTGTAAAACATTAGGCTGATGATTTAATATCTTATAAAATGGTCAGCAGATACACATCAGGGATTGGCATTAGGCAAAGGATACACAGGTCTAATCAACTTCTGTTCAATTCTTAGTGGTATAATGCTTAAGACAGTAGCATATCTCAGTGATTGGGGAGAGAGCAGTAATGAGCTACACAAAGATTGTTTGCACAAAGAAAACTGCCTATGGCTAAAACAAAATCCAATGAGTAAAGAGGAGAAAGAAGTCTATTTAACAAAATATATATGGTATAAATTCAACTTAAAAATGGCCCATTTCTCAGAAATAAATACTTTAGGGCCATTTTAAATTGTAAGTTTGGAAAAACAGAATTTAAAATAAGATCTAATTGGCAAAGATTAAGCAAATAATAGTACTATGCAGTTTGGGAAGGGTTAAGTGAGAGTGTAAGCTAGTATATTTTCCCTAGAGGATAACTTGGCAGCATGTATTAAAAGTCTTAAAAAGAATATTATTTTTTAATATAGCAATTTCATCTCTGATATTTTTTTTCTCCAGGTTACCCAAAAGATTAATTAATAAGAATGCTGGGGCTGGAGAGATAATACTGTGGATAGGGCATTATTTGCCTTGCACATGGTCAACCTGGGCTTGATCCTCAGCGTCCCATATGGTCTCCCAAGCACTGCCAGGAGTAATTCCTGAGTGCAGAACCTGGAATAACCCCTTAGCATCGCTGGGTGTAGCCCCCCCCCCAAAAAAAAAGACTATCGCATAGTTCAAAATAGGAAAAAGAAAAACATTTAATACCACCTGTACCTTCAATAAAGGGGTTAAATAATGCATGCATCAATTAAATTTATGTTATAAAAGAAGGAATACTTAGGAAAATCACATTAAATGGGGTCGGAGACGTAGAACTGTGGGTAAGGCACTTGCCTTGTACATAGTGATCCAGGCATCCAATATAGTGCTCTGAGCACTACCAGGAGTGATTTCTGAGTGCAGAGCCAGGAGTAACCCCTGAGCATTGCTGGGTGTGGCCCCAACACCAAAAACAAAATAAAACAAAAAACCAGTAAGAAAAAAATGATAAAAACAACTTATTATGACTTTAGAAGGAAATAAATCTACACAGAGGAGGGGAGATGAACAGGAAGGCTATTTGCGAAAATATTAATAGTTCTCTCTGAATGTAAGGATCTGGGAATATATATATGCATATATACACACAAAAGTATATTTTTAAATTTCCTGTAACCTCTATAACCATGAAACAATTGAGGAAGAAACTCAGCAAGATAATTTCACTTGAGATTTATTCTTCTTTGTTTCTTTGGAAATAAACTTTTACCAAGATGAGAACCTTTTATCTTTTTCTGAGATAGTATTTCCCCCAAATACTGATGCCTATTCACCATAGTGATGTCCAGATCACCACCAAACACTCAGTAAACATTCACAGCATCCTCACCTCAACAGCATTTTGAGGGTGTACATGCGCATATATATTTAACTGTGTATATATCACTGTATCATTGTCATCCTGTTGATCATCGAATTATTCGAGTGGGCACCAGTAACATCTCTATCCCTCCGAGCCCTGAGATTTTAGCAGCCTTTTTTTTTGGTTTTTGTGTCACATGGGGGACGGCATATGGGATGCTGGGAATCGAACCCGGGTCGGCCACATGCAAGGCAAACGCCCTACACTACTCGCTGTGCTATCACTTCAGCCCCTTAGCAGCCTCTTCTTACTCGTCTTTCCCAATGACTGGAGGCTCTTTCAGGGTCTGGGGAATGAGACCTGTTGTCGCTACTGTATTTGGCATATCGAATATGTCACGGGGAGTTTGCCAGGTTCTGCCCGTGTAGGCGGGATACTCTTGGTAGTTTGCTGGGCTCTCTGAGAGGCATATATTTATATATTTTTCTCTATGATTTGTTGCCTACTGTCTAAACCCCATCAGATAGGGTGTAGTAATTGAGGAAAATGGGTAAGAAGTGTCTTATAAAGTGGCCTGGAGCGTGGCCATGGTTGGGTAGTGGAGGTCGGCTGCCGGGGCTGGGTCCCTTGGGGTGGGGAGGGTTCTCACCTACCCCACAGTCTGGCGCGGAGTCCATATATGTGTGTGTGTGTGTGTATTTATTTATATATATGTATATATGTATATACGTATATATACATATATATACACTGTGCATATAAAATATATGTATTTATATATAAAATGTGTATATAAGTTTCCACACACACACTCAATGTAAAATATTTTTATTCATTCCTACTATTTAAATAGTCCGCTAATATATCCCCAAAGAAATCCAAATCTGAGTACATCAAGAGGCCAGAGAGACAGCTCATGGACTGAATATGATAATGGGGAGTTTTGGATTTGATTCCCCCATGGTCTTCTGAGCACTGAAAGGAGCCACGTCAGAATAGAGTCAGGAGTAGTCCCTGAGTACTGTCATGTGTGACCCCACAACAAAACAAAAACAAAACAAAAACAAAACAAAAGATACATATCAAAGCATATAACACCTCAGAAAAGACTTTTGTATCAGTAAAATAAAATGAACAGAAGAGCACAAAGTAGGGAAAAGAGAAAAAGAGGAGTCTTTATAATCCGGGTTTAATTCACATATATATTTATATATATTATACATATATATTCCCAAAAGTTATGAATGTAGGGCTCAATTTGTCAAGGTCAAGCCAATAAAGACATCTAAAAGAGAGAAAGACATAGTTGAAGACTCAGCATCATTACCACTGTAAAGTTATCTCCCAGGCAAATTAATGGCTTACCAACACCCACTGACATACCTGGCAGAGCAGTTATGAAATCCCTCTGCAACATAGGTTTAAGATAGGAGTTTATATGCCCATGTTGGTAATGACACATTTGGGATATAAGATGTTCCACAAATTCCACTTGATCGGACTCTGACCACTGCTCAAAATACTTGACACACAGTTCCTTTTCCTTCTCATAACTTGCAGAGAGTTTCCGTTGTTTGGGTACAATCATACTGGAAGTGCCATTGGTAAGTTTTGTCTGCAAGAGTGAATTAAAAGAGATATATAACAGTAAGTATTAAAAATGAAGAGAATATGTAATTTCCTGTTCTGAGATATTTATATGTTTATATGATGGAACTTCTGGATAGCACAGTGGGTAGGGGCTGGAGTGATAGCACAGCGGTAGGGCATTCGCCTTACAAGCGGCCAACATGGCCGATCCGAGTTCGATTCCTCTGCCCCTCTGAGAGCCCGGCAAGCTACCGAGAGTATTAGATATGCCAAACACAGTAACAACAAAGTCTCCAATGGAGACGTTACTGGGCCCACTCGAGCAAATCGACGATCAACGGGAGGGTCTTTACCTTTACCTTTACAGTGGGTAGGGTGTTTGCCTTGCACGCGGCCGACTTGGCCTACCTGAGTTCAATTCCTCCGCGCCTCTTGGAGAGCCCGGCAATCTACCGAGAGTATCTCGCCCACACGACAAAGCCTGGCAAGCTACCCGTGAAATATTCAATATGCCAAACACAGTAACAAGTCTCAAAATGGAGATGTTACTGGGCCTGCTCGAGCAAATCGATGAATGAACAATGGGAGGACAGTGCTACAGTGCAGTGCATTATGGAACTCATTATTTTATTAGTAATCAGATATTTGTGAAGAGCAATCATATTTCTTTAAAAAATTAAAGGAAGGGGCTGGAGCAATAGCACAGTGGGTAGGTCGATCTTGCATGCGGTCAACCCGCGTTTGATTCCGAGCATCCCATATGGTCCTCTAAGCACTCCCAGAAGTAATTCCTGAGCGCATGAAACAGGAGTAACCCTTGTGCATCACTGGGGGTCACCCAAAAGCAAAAAAGTAAATAAATAAATAAATAAATCACAAGAATACCATAGTAAAATTTCAAATCAGTATTGCTAGCTGAACAAGCATCCATTTTTAAAAGTTCCTAAGAGGGCATATTTGGAGCTACATAGATGAAAACAAATGTGAAAGCATGCTATTATTACTAGAAAGCAACAAAAGTGAATCTGTACTCACCAGTTACTGAACTAGTACAAAGTTATCCTCTATAGTAATTATGTCAAAAAAAGTTTATTGCCAGGAACATATGTTTAATTAATTTGGGCCAGAGCGATAGTATAGCTGGTGGGTGTTTGCCTTGCAAGTGACAGATTTGGGTTCGATTCCTCCGCCCCTTTTGGAGAGCCCTACAAGCTACCGAAAGTATCCCGCCCGCTCGGCAAAGCCTGGCAAGCTACCAGTGACGTATTCGATATGACAAAAAGAGTAACAAGTCTCACAATGGAGATGTTACTGGTGCCCGCTCAAGCAAATCGATGAACAATGGGAGGACAGTGCTACCGTGTGCTACAGTGCTTTTTGGGTCACACCCAGTGAAGCTCAGGGGTTACTCCTGGCTCTGCACTCAGGAATTACTCCTGGCAGTGCTTGGGGGATCATATGGGATGATGGGGATTGAACTTGGGTCTGTCGTGTGCAAGGCAAACGCCCCACCGCTGTACTATCGCTGCGGCCCTAATTTAAAATCTTTTCAATTTAAAGTTTTTATTTGTTTTGGGGCTATACCAGGTGGTGTTCAGGGCTTACAACTGACTCTGCACTCAGTAATTACTCTTGGTGGTACTCGGGGGACCATATGAGATGCCAGGAATCAAACCCAGTAGGTCTCATGCAAGGCAAATGCCCTACCTTCTGTACTCTGACGCATATCTTTTATTTTAGCATAACGGGTAGGGTGTTTGCCTTGCACGCCACTGACCCGGGTTCGATTCCTCCACCCCTCTCAGAGAGCCCCGCAAGCTACCGAGAGTATCCCACCTGCATGGCAGAGCCTGGCAAGCTATACGTGGAGTATTTGATATACCAAAAACTGTAACAATAAGTCTCACGATGGAGACATTACTGGTGCCTGCTCGAGCAAGATGAACAATGGGAGGACAGTGCTACAGTATGATACTCTGAGCAGAGGACCCAGTTCTGTGGTGCCAGACTTCCCACCTACAGAACTAATTAGCTACTGAGCTAATGATGAGGTGGTGTTTTGATTTGTTAAATATACAGTATGTTAGGCAGAAAAAACATTTTTAAAAAACATAAAGAACAAGTTTACTTAAGTCTAAAGGGTCCCAGGTAGTTTCCTTAAAGAGATGACAGAAACTGAGACTAAGGAAATGAGAGAATAAGGTATTTGTTACAGATTGTGGAGAAAAAAAGGATCTGGAACCTCTGAGTCTAGGCAGTTTCTGCTTAATCCTTTGATCTTGGAGCCACCATGTAAGGTTCAGGCTTTGGTGCTGAAACTTGGAAGGTATAGAGGAAGTGACGGGGGAGAGAACTGTCACATGGAGAAGCATCTAGAAGCATGAAAACGACATGATCCAAACACTACTAAATGCAGAAAAAAAAACTGTAGAAGACATGAGTGGAAATAAGGAGACTAAGTAAGGATATTCCATACAAGTCTGTGGAACAGAGTGGCAGCTTTTAGACTAGGTGGTGAAAAATATTTCAATAACTAGAATTTTAATTTGCTAAATTTTGAAAGCCTTCAATTGAGTTTGATTACAAAGCTAGATATGATAATATTTCCAAGTTTCAAGCTGGGAAACACTAAAAGACCAAAAATCAATTGAAACTTTCACTATTCTAAAGAAAGAAAGTTTTTTAAAAAATGACAATAACAAAGTGGTACATCTGGGTACTTTTGAAAGTCAGGGATGAATTTTCAGCATATTTGCCTGAGGAAATTTCAATTTGGCAGGAAACCCAAATTACTTCATAGTTCATACCTGCTTGAATATATTAAGTATGCCACCAAACTCTCAAACTTGGATAATCAACTAATGCTATTTAACGAAAAGCCTTGCCTTCAATTATAGCTATTATGTCTATATGCAAGTCTTTTTGTAAACAATTCCCAATGAAAAGTGCATCTTCAAAAATTGCATATTTATTTATTTTCGCACATTTATTTATAAAGAGAGTGGACACCTCTGTATACACTAGGATTTTTTCTAGCATAAGTGCTATTTGATGTCTAAGATACAGTCCAAACATTATTAGTTAAAGCCTTGCTGGAAAGAGTCTTTGGGTGATTTCAGGGCTGCTTTTTGTATATGTTGTTTGTTTGCAATCCCAGAACAGAAAAAAGCTGTGAAATATGGAAATTTACAGAGCTAACAATGGGTAGGTTTATAGCTTGACCAAAATTTATCCCAACATTTAAACCTCTCATTCCATCATCTTTTATATACTGCCATTTGTCATTTAAAAGGGGGGAATGAGGAGCTAGATAGTAAAGAGATTAGGGTGCTGGCCTTGCACGTGGCCGATCCTGTTTGATACCCGATACCACATATGGTCCCTGAACCCTACAGAAGAGATCTCTGAGCACAGTACCAGGAGTAAGCCCTGAGTACAGTTGGGTTGTGGTTTAAGAACAACAATAATGTAATATATAAAAGGTGAAAATGAACCAGAATTGGATGCCATCTTGAGTATTGTTGTCTGCTACAGAGAACTAACAGTAACAGAATACAACTGTCCACCTAGCACTAGCCCATGCCTTGCCTCCATTTCAGAGCTTGCCTGCATTTCCTTGGCCCCTCCCCCCCCCATTCAAACATCTGGTGAAAGGCCAGGGAGATAATGCAATAAATGCCAGCATCACCAAAAAGTAATAAATGAAAAAAAAAAAGGCTTAAATAAAAGAACAGATATAGCATCAATTAAAATCTTCATAAACAAATTCTAAAACTTGCACAGAAATGTCAAGACTAAAATTTGGCTTTGGAATCCTGGGATTTTGCTCAGTAGCAAAACTGTTTTGTAAAAAAAACAAAAACAAAAACAAAAACAAAAAAACAAAACCTGTTTTGTAAGCCTGAGGTTACAGGGGCCAGGAGTTCAATGCCCAGCACCACTCTAACATGCTGAGTGAGATCCAAGCAGCTTAGTTATCCGGGATCCTCGGCAAAGTGTGTGATCTCTGTGTGCAAGCAGTGTAACTAAAATGTGGAACCCCAGTGAGCACCACCACTAAAGTATGCAAGCAATGTAACCAAGCATGTACAACATTTGCTCATTAAAAACAAAACAAAACATTTGGGGGTTGGAGAGGGTTTAAGGTTGCCTTGCAATGTAGCTAGTCTTGGTTTGATCTCTAGTACCACATATGGTCCCTTAACTACAGTGGGGGCACTCTTGGGCACAGAGCCAGAAAGAGCCCTCCTGAGCAGTGCACTGTGTGGTCCTACACCTGTTTCTCAAAAAATCTTGCTAGCACAATCTTGGAAAATAATAATAATAAAAAAAGGAATAAAAAAAGGAATACCAAATTCTACAACTTGTATTATTAATCAAAATAGTGTGTCTTTTGGGGCAGAGGGACAGTTCAAATAGCTGGAGTGCATGCTTTACAGGAGTGAATGCTTGAGTTTGATCTCTGGTACCACATGGTCCCTCAAGCATGGCGGGGCATAGTTTCTGAGCAGCATGGATTTGTATCTAGAAAATATAAAGAACACTTGGACTCAATAGCACTACACTGTAGCACTGTCCTCTGGATGTTCATCGATTTGCTCCAGTGGGCACCAGTAATGTATCCAATGTGAGACTTATTGTTACTGTTTTTGGCATATCGCCATGGGGAGCTTGCCAGGCTCTGCCATGCGGGTAGGATATTCTTGGTAACTTGTCAGGCTCTCCGAAAGGGACAGAGGAATCGAACCCGGGTTGGCCGCATGCAAGGCAAATGCTGTGCTATTGCTCCACCCACTTGGATTCAATAAAAAGAACAAATAACCTGCTTTTAAAAAAACAAAACGTGGGTAAAAGATATGAAAAAACACCACACACCCATATCCCCCCTCCCACACACACGACTGATGGACAATAAGCACATAAATAATTTTTTAACATCGTTAGATACTTGTGAAGTACAAATTGAAATCACAGTGAGAGTCTTACTAAAATTTTTAAAGAAATAGACTGTACCAAGTCTCAACAAGAGTGAGTCATAGCTGATTCTATCATATATCAGACAGTATGTTAATGATTTAGAAAATAGATTGTTGCCCTGGATTCAATCCCTGGCATCTCAGGGTCCCCTGGAATCCCTACACCCTTAACAATGAATTCTAAGCACCACCAAGTATGACAAAACCCTCCTCTGCTAAAAAAGAGAACAGGCTAACAATATTGATAAGGTTTAACATCTATTAACCATAAGACTCGGTAATTCTATTCTGAGGTATTTACCTCCCACAAAAAAAAAAAGTTTTTCTACACAATGACTCCTATGTTCATACTTGTTTACTCATTTTAGTTCAAAACTGAACAAGTCTCAGGGCCCATCGAGAATTGCACTGAAGGCGAGGGGATATGGTTCAGGGGTAGCATGCCTGCCTTGTAGTGATCAGGCTGCCAAGCCTGACCTTCAGTGTCGCTGAAATGATCCTTTAGCCATAAAACTGCAATCTCCGGTATACCAGAACCAAGTTGCAGCTCAGGTGAGCAAAGCAACCCAAATGCACATGAGTTCAATTAATGAGTATGTTCAGCAGCAATAAAGAACTGCACCAATAAACTGTGATATATTAGTGTAATGAAATATTACTAAGCAATGAAAGGAATGAAGTACATAGAGTTTTCATCCATTATCTGAGAGCAGAATGGGATACCACTGATATATACGGAAAAGATGCTGGCCTGTCCCAAAACCCCAACCTACCAAATCAAAGCAAATCGGAATGCTTGACTTTTTTTTTTTGCTTTTTGGGTCACACCTGGCAATGCATAGAGGTTATTCCTGGCTCTGCACTCAGGAATTACTCCTGGCGGTGCTCAGGGAATCATATGGCTACAGCTATATTCCTAGCTTTGCCCATTTTATTTTTTCATTCAATGATCATATATAGGCAACAGCAAGGAGTCTGGATTTCATCCTAAGCATAAAGAACCCGGGTGAGCCACTTGCTCCCTACCTACTGTGCTATCACTCCCGCCCCCGGAATGCTTGACTTTTGAATAGCACAAAACGACAAAACCTCAAAAACATGCTGGATTAAAGAAGCGAGGCACAAAAGAGTACATTATCAATCTATTTATAGGAAACTTCAGGGGCAATAAATCTAATTTTAGAGATAAAAACAGTTCACTGTTTGCCTAGGGCTGGATATTGGGGGGTGAGGTTGACAGGTAAGGGCACCAGGGTAGTTTCTTGGGGCAATAAAGGTGTTTTATAGCTTGACTGTTACACACGTGCACACATATGCCAAGATTCACTGAAGTATATTCTTTCAAAGTATTATATGTAAATTATACTTTAACAAAATTGATTATTAAAAACTCATAAGAGTATTTCAATAACAAATGTCATTGTAAAATTAATTTTGTTCGTAGCTAAGGAAGTGCCTTTGTAGAAAACTCTTAAGATAAATTACTTTTATCCTCCCACACAATTTTTTTCTAATGTCTTAAGTATGGGCCAGAGAGGCACTAGGTTCAATTCCTGACAGTACTGCATGGCTCCCCAAGTACAACCCGAAGTGACCCTTGAGCACCAAGCTGGGAGTAGCCCCCAAACAACAAAAGGAAATACAGCAACATTTCTATTTGAGGACTTCTGACAAGAAGGTGTAGAGACCCAAACCTCCACCATAGCAATATTTAGTGGGCTGACTTGGCAAACTATTTTGTGTATAGGTTGGAAGTTATAGTACAGACTAACTGCTGAACTCGAGTGACATGACAGGGGTTTTAGTTTGGCTGTAAACTAAACACCTGGCACAAGTGTTGGCCTCGACAATCCCAAGAGTCACAATAAAGTGTGTGATCTCTGGTGTACCACAATCCTGCATGCCTTCAGTCATCCCAGCAGTAACAACATTAACAACTACAAAAAAAGGGAAGGAAAGGGGGGGAAAACCCACACCACACTGGGGATTGTAAGGTAGTACAGACAGATGTCAAATTATAATGTTGTTGCTGAGACCTTGCGATAAGCCAATGCTACTTCAGTTTAAAAAGAAGCAAAGGAAAACCCACAAGGGTACAGTGAAAAAGTTCAATTATTAAAAAACCAAAGGTTGTACAGAAGTTTATGGAAGAAGAGGGTAATGGTTACTGGTGGCAATAGAATTGATTTGGCTTTCCCAACAAAAGCCTGATGACTCAACCACTACTGTTCAAATAGCTAGGAAAGCTGACAAACAATTTTAGTTTAATGGTAACACTAACTTTCTGCTGCCCCCGCACATCTCTTCAGTTTTTCTATTTACAATGAACAGTTAAGTTAGCTCCAAAAGAAAAAAGAAACTGTCAGGTGACAAGGATACGAAATGAAAGGTGTTAAGCACTTAGAGCACTGTCTTCAGTGTGGTACTCAAAGGCTAATACTTGTCCCCCTGAAAACACATTACACATGCCATTTCAAAATTATCATCAATTTCTTTAATGACAGAAGCTGCCAACTGGGCTGGGCAAGGAAAAAAAAAAGGTACTTGCAGACCCGAACTGGCACTCCCACCATAGCAATATTTAAGTGGGTTGACTTGGCAAACTATTTTGTATACAGGTTGGAAGTGACAGCATGAAGTGACTGCTGAACTTGAGTGACTTGACTGCAAACGCTGCTTTAACCACAAGGAAAGATGCAGTGAGTAGAGAAAGAAAAGTCTTCCTGACATGGAACACCATATGGGCCAGAGAGGCACTAGGTTCCATTCCTGACAGTACAGCAATAGTACAGTGGGTAGGGTGCTTGCTTTGCAGGCGGCCGACTGGGATTCAATTTGGGAATGGGGTGCAAGGACTAGATGGAAAGAGTGCTATCATTCTGTTTGGCCTTAAGAAGGACTTGGAGGCAAGATTCTGACTTTGAAGCCTATGGCAGATGAAAGGGGATATAATGATTTGATACTGATTGAATGAAAGAATAAAATGGGCAAGGCTGGGAATATGGCTGTAGCCTAGCAGGGATAAAATACAACATTGACTGAAGTAACTTTAGAGCTACCAATCAACCATCAATTATTTATTGAGTGATTATTCTGTGCTGGGGGCTCTTCTAGAGCTAGAGAAACGGTGGTGAATAGGCACACAAAATTCTTTTGCCTTCTCTGGAGAACAAAGGAAGAATGTAAGATATTTTCCTGAATTCATAAATTTCAGAAACAAGTATTATGAAGAAAGATAGAGAACATAATAAAAAAATAGGTGACTAGTGCTTGCTATCTTAACTGAAGTTGTCAAAAAGCTATGCTTCAATGGTCATATTTAAGCAGAGATCCGATGAAGAGACTTGTGAACACAGTGATGGCAGAACGGGGAGAAGCTTTTCAGAAAAAAGTTAAAGATGTGTTAAGTAAAGAAAGCTAATATAGCAGTGGTAGACTGTGACTGGGAAGAAAATGATGAGAAATGAAGTTAGTGAGGTAGCCTGGGACCATGACCATCTATAGGCAACAGCAAGGAGTTTGGATTTCATCCTAAGCATAAAGAACACCCAACCCCAGCCCCATCCTTTTTCAGAAGTTTTGAAATACTAAAGTATGCGTGATTTAATTTAAGCTTCATAAATATTTCCATCAATAACTACGTAGAAAATGGGCATGGGAAAGAACTGAGAAATAGAAACATTAATAAGAATAGAAATAGGAAGATGAGTTAGAAGACCAAACAAACAAATAAACAAACAAAAAACTAAATGATTAAAACACAAAAAGACCAAAACAAAACTACAAAAAAACTGTTCATGGCTAATGGCTAAGATTAGAAGTAGTGGAGGGCCCATGGAGAATTCTAATTCTGAGTTTGAATAAAATTTATCTCAGCATAGTGATTTATCTCTTTGGAAGGTAATCCTTCAAGTAATTAATCTGGTACATTAACCTGGCAGAGGCGAGAACCAGGGCTCCTATTCCTGTGGCCAGGAGAAAAAATAAAACAGGGTCAGAGAGAGGGAGAGGGCATTTAAGGAGCCAGGGTCTGGAGCAATAGTACAGTGGGTAGGGTGTTTGCTTTGCAGGTGGCTGACTAGGATTCAATCTCTGGTATCTATATGGTTCCCCGAGCACTGCCAGCAGTAATTTCTGAGTACAGAGCCAGAAACAACAGCTGAGCATGCCAGATGTCTGGATGTGACCCCGAAAGTCAAAAAGCCAAAAAAAAAAAAAGCATATTTAAGGATGCAGAACATTTGCATGAAGTAGGCCTAGATTTTATCCCCAACACTGCATTTATCCTTTGAGCAACCCCAAAGCACAGAGCAGGGAGAAGCTCACGAACACCCTGGGCTATAGCATAGAACAATAATAAAAATGAAATAAGAGTATTTGACTGTACAACCCATCCATTAAAAAAAACGAAAAATTAAAAAGAAAAAGAAAAGAAACAGTAAAGCGTTCAAAAGGTCTTTACTCTACTAACTGCTCTACAGGCTTGTTGCCAGGTCTTAAGTTAAATAAGTATTTAAAAATACTTAAATTTTCCATAATTTTAAATTATTTTTTCCTTAGGGTTGGAGAGACAATACAGCAGGTTAGGCACTTGCCTTATATGTGGGTGACCTAGGCTTCATCTCTAGTACTCTATATGATCCCCCAACCTCACCAGGAGTGATTGATTACTGAGCACAGAGCCAGGAGAGTAAGCTATGAGCAATGCCAGGTGTGACTCCACCCCCACTTTTTTTGTTAAAACAGCACTGTAAACTATACCACTTCTGGGAATATAGTCTGGGGGCCCAAAAACTCGTAGTAGAAATGCCATCTGCATTTCTATGTTCACTGCAGCACTATTCACAACATCCAGAATCTGGAAAATACTCGAGTTCCTGAGAACAGGCGACTAGATAAACTAAATTATGGTACATCTGTACAATGGAATACTACAGAACCACCAGGAAAAATGAAGTTACAAAATTTTCTTATAAATGGATGAACATACTGAGTTAACTGAGTCAGAAGGAGGACAGACATACAATGATTGCACTCATTTGTGGGATGTTAAAAAACATAGTATGAGACTAGTACCCAAGGACAGTAAAACTGAGGAGGACTGTTTCATGGTTAGAAGCTTGCCACAAGTTGGGTGGGGGTAGGGCAATTAGGATAGAGAAGGATCACTCTGACAGTGGCAGTGGAAGACAATGGGTGCTCAAAGTAGGTAAAGGGATACACACAACCTTCAATACCTTTATTGCAAAAGGAAAGAAAGAGAGAGAGAGAGAGAGAGAGAGAGAGAGAGAGAGAGAGAGAGAGAGAGAGAGAGAGAGAAAACCTGCCACAGAGGTAGGGTGGCATGGGGTGGTAGTCGAAAGGAAACTGGAGACACTGGCTGTGGGAAATGTACACTGGTAAAGGGACGGATTTTGGAACATCGTATGACTGAAACTCAATTATTAACAACTTTTTAACTGTGTATCCCAGGTGATTCAATAAAATTTAAAAAATGAAAAATAAAGAAAAAAATCAGACAAGAAGAGAAGAACAATTTTTTCCCCAGTTTCTTTTTTTTTGCTTTTTGGGTCACACCCAGCTATGCATAGGGGTTGCCCCTGGCTCTGCACTCAGGAATTACTCCTGGCGGTGGTTGGGGAACCACATGGGATGCTGGGAATTGAACCCGGGTCAGCCACGTGCAAGGCAAATGCCCTATCTGCTGTACTATTGCTCTGGCCCCAAGAAGAAAAAAATTTTTTTAAAAAAAATTACTGTGACTAAAATTTACTTATTTATTTATTGTTTTGGGGGCTACACCCAGTCATGCTCAGGTATTACTCCTCGCTCTGCACTTAAGAATCACCCCTGGTGGGATTGGGGACCATATGGGATGCCCGAGATGGAACCTGGGTTGGTCACATGCAAGGCAAGAACCCTACCTTCTATACTTTTTGCTCCAGCCTCTTTGAGCCCATTTTTTAAAATCAATGTTTTCCTGGTTGAATTAAGAGGAAATGGCTGGACAGAGTTAACTGTGACAGCAAAATGGGCTAGGGCATAGGCTATGCATACAGGGGGTCCAGGTTTGATCTTCCGCACTACGTCATCAGGAGTTACTTCTGCCCCCCAAGCAGAGTTGGGAGTAGCTCCTGAGCACTGGTGTCCTCTCCCCACCCCACTTCGCCACACAGCAGGTAAACGGCATTATCTGCATTTCATTATGCCTGAAATATACATGATAGCAGGAAGATCCTAAATAGCTCTAGAATTCTTAAAGTGTTCAGGTAAAAAAGAAAATGAAAGAATAAAGTCCACTGGCATGTGGACATTTTTTAATATGGGGATTTTGAGAGAAACACAGGTTTTGGTCATGAATTAAACATGTAGAGAAAACCTAAATGAACGCTTCAAAGAATAAAACTTTCCACATTTCAGTTCTTTAAAATAGGACTGGAGCAATAGTACAGCGGGTAGGGCGTTTGCCTTGCACGTGGCCGACCTGGGTTCAATTCCCAGAATCCCATATGGTCCCCTGAGCACCGCCAGGAGTTAATTCCTGAGTGCAGAGCTAGGAGTAACCCCTGTGCATAGCAGGGTAAAGGTAAAGGTAAAGGCCCTCCCGTTGATCGTCGATTTGCTCGAGCGGGCCCAGTAACGTCTCCATTGGAGACTTTGTTGTTACTGTGTCTGGCATATCGAATACTCTCGGTAGCTTGCCGGGCTCTCCGAGAGGGGCAGAGGAATCGAACTCGGGTCGGCCATGTGGGCCGCGTGTAAGGCGAACGCCCTACCCGCATAGCAGGGAGTGACCCAAAAAGAAAAAAAAAGGCTGGAGTGACAGTATAGCAAGCAGGGTACTTGCTTTGCACACAGCCAACCCAGGTTCTACCCCCAGCATACCATATATAGTCCCCTGAGCCCACCTGGGGAGATCCCTAGCACAGACCCAGGAGTAAGCCCTACGCATTGCTGGGTGTGGCTCTAAAATCCAAACAAAACAAACAAAAAACTTGTTTAAAATAAATTCTGTGACTTGAACCTAAGAGAATGTGCAAGAGGTAGAGCACGTGCCTTGCATGGAAAAGGCCTTGATGTGTTGCCTAATTTGCTAGGCCCAATTTGCTGGGATAGCTCCTGAGCACCAGCACCACTCAGTACTAGTGGGACCAGCAGCACTCTAACACTGGCTCAGCACCAAGCCATCTCAGGCCCATACCACCAGGCAGTGTCACCAGGGGTCGTCCCTTATTCCTTAGTATGGATGGGGACGCCTCACCCCTCAACAAAACATTATCACTTCCAGAGATCAAAGAAGTAATCCATTATCTTTTTGGGGGGAGATGAGAGAGCAAATGAAATGAAATGAAATTAGTGATTGTACAGAGAATGGGACATACATTTCAACAGAAGTAAACATCACATTTCTCTGTGGGATTATTGCATTAATATTTTAACAGCTTCTACTAAATATGATTACATATTAGGTGAACTCATAAATATGTCAAATCTGATTAGTGAACGCGGAAGACAGGAAGGTACAGATTTGTCAGCAGAAGGAAAGTTCACATTATGAGCCCTATTTCTACCAACAAGAAAAAGCCTGCAACCAATTCTTTTACAGAAAATAAAACTTACTTGGAAACAAGCTTACAAATGTCTCAAAATATATGATTATTTAAAGACTGGTTACTTACCAACCTTTTTTCTATTATTATAGGAAAATCATAAAAATCCACCAAAAGAAAAACAAAGCTGTTTTGGTTATTTTCAGTTTTTTGGGCTTTTTTTTTTTTTGGCAATTAAGGGGATGACAGCTACTTAACGTTTTTAGGTTTTCAAACTGAGCCGCTTTCTATTATGAGTTTTTGTTCAGGTTCTCTCATGCAACTTTATAGCTTCTGGGGTGATAGGTTCTTTTGTTCTAAACCAAGGAACTCACAGCAGTTTAATTTACTGCTGCATTATTATAGTTACTAACTACACACACCTCCAAGGCTGGTAAACTCACTGATGTAGACAGTGCCACCTTAAAAGGATTTTTGGATGGGTCTTAGTGATGGGAGAAAAAAAGAGGACATAATGTTTAATTATAAGAAATGATTGAAATAGGCACAGACATACCCCGGGTGCCTCTGCACTGCAGCAAGCTCTAAACTTGTTATCGTTAATGGTTTAAATTTCACTGTGCTAATCATTTCAGGACACAAGCCTTTCTTGATAATCTAATGAATTATTCCAACATCCTTCAGCAAAAAAAAAATCCTCCATGACAGCACTAATTACAAGACGTTTTCCCAGTGCTTATGTAAAATATGACAGAGCAGCAGCTTAGGGAATTGCAGAAAACTGCTTCTAATTTCCACTGAGAAACTGACAAACACCTCTCTTTCATCTCTCCCAGCTCTCAAGTAAGATTTAACTTTCTCATTTAGTTAATTACCGAGTGAGGATCATCATTTCCCCGGATCGGAGCGGCACAGAGCCTTTATCGTGTTAACTTGTGAACTTGATCGATGGCTGCTGCTAAAACTTAATAACTTCACCCCCTGGCAAATTGTAAGATAAATATAATAGGAGAAACTCTGACAGTAAAAACCTGCCAGAAATGAGCGCTGTGTTTATGTTTCTTTGCAGGCAGCAAAAAAACAACCGACAGCTTATTACTGGTTGCGTGTTACTTATATTTAAAAGACTCCAGGCAGTTAACTTTCCATGTACTGCTAAAACTTTGCTCACAAGACGGGGAAAAATAGGAAAAAAAAGTATCAGTGATGCAGACTTGGGGAAGCGAGGAAAGTAAAAAAAAAAAAAAAAGAGAACTGGGGAAAGGGCAAAGCAAGAGAACAAATATACTGTCTAAAATTATCTGATTATCATATTTATCATTCAAAAATGTCCAACAGAATAAATAGGAATAAAATTATCTTTAAAAAATTTTGTGTTCTAATATACTAAAAACTCTATCTAGGAGCAAAGAAGGAGAATTTTGCTCACTCAAATTTTTTCAATGACCATAAGCCCATGCCTGAAGAATTCAATTAACTGCAGAATTCCTAGATCTCTTTTCAAAATCCCCTGCAGCTAGAAAACTATTCACTAGATACATCATTTAACCCTTTCTAAAACAAGTAGACTATGGCTAGGAAATGAGTAACTTTTGTCTAGAATACCTTATTCTAGCCTTACATTTATTTACCTCCAAGCCTAAGTTAGCCAATTGAGAAGAAACAGCCTGAACAGTTTTCTTTTGGTCAAATGAATATGAACTGGAAATTTTAACATTTAATTGTGGGATACTTGGTAAATGGTCTAGAACACTGATTTTTATACCTTTTATAGCAAATAGCAGGAATAACAACAGACCATATAACAATGAGGTAGGTATACAACATATCCTCCAAGTCTGATAACAGGCATGAAAACAAATCTGTATGTAAACTTCTAAGTCTGTCACAACCACTATCCCCAGAATATTCTATTACAAAACAAATAAAATATGCACTAAGTTTTGGAGAGTCACAGAAAAGCAGAAATGCTCTTATAGCACTTAAGAGTCTACTTCTAACTTGTGAACTGTATTTAACATCTACTCTGTGCTATTGCAGATCACCAGCTAAATGGTTCCAAGGAATCACCATCCTGAAGGCTAAAAGGATTTGGAAAATGGAACATCAATACACAAAAATTAATTTATACTTACTAGAGAATCAAATGTGGTTCTTCACTTTACTTTGTTTTCACTTTTGTTAAACATCTATTTGGGTCAACCAAAGAATTATCAGTGATTTTAAAAAAATAGCATTTATAATTTGCAGCCATGTGGATAGAACTAGAGGGCACTGTGCTAAGTGAAATCAGAGGGACAGGAACAAATATAGAATGATCTCTCTCTCATAAGTGGAAAATGAACACTGTCAGGGAATAACAGTTGGCCAGTGGCAACAAACCCTGAGAGTTAGCCTGCAGAACTGAATTTGCCAGGCATGGAGTTGGTGGGAGAGGACCTTGAGACACTGGTGGAAGGATACTGACCAGTGATGGGGTGGGGTTTGAACATTGTCTAATCGAAGCCACTGTTAACAGCACTGTAAATCAGGGTGCTTAAATACAAATGAGGGGAGAAACTTAAAAAAAAACTGCATTTATGATGGACACACTAAAAATATGAAAAATACAGAAGCAGAAAGAAATAAAAATTGTTCATTATGGGCTGGAGCAATATTATTGTACAGTGGGTACAGCACTTGACACACACACACACAGCCCGTGTTCGATCCCCAGCACCACATATGGTCCCAGAGTGAGTCCTGAACACAGATGGGCATGGCACACACACACAAAAAAACCCCAAAATTGTTCATCATTTCAATAAAAAAAAAAAAAGCCAGTGTTCACATTTATATTTTTCTGGTCTTGAAAAAAACTCACCGTTAGTAAAATCCATGATGCATGAAGTGGTGCTGCTATGTCATCTAGAGTATTCTTTGTCTATAACATTAAATTAATATTTGAGAGCACGCCAAAATTGGTGTCACTCGCAGATACCATCTGACTTAGTGAAAACCTGATTCTGAAGGGTTTAGAATTGCAGGTGATTGTGACTCTAGAGAGGAGTGGAAAGAAGAGTAGTAGAGTAGTATGGAGAAGGGGGCAAAAAGGGAAAGGGAAGGGGACCTGGGCTGGGCTAATAGGAGGGGTCTTTGGGGCACTGGGGAAGGGAAGTGGGCACTATGGTAGTGGGTGTGGTGTTGGAACAATGTATACATGAAACAACATTAACAGTATTGTAAATTATAGTACCTCAATAAAAATGGAAGAAAAAAGAAAGGGATATGAGAGTAGAAGAGAAGAGAGAAGCTGAGAAGAAAAGGGAGAGGAATGATCAAGGAGACTTGGGCTGGAGGAAGAAATGGAGCAAAGGTAGGTGAGAGACTAGAAAGAACTGATAATAATAAGCAAGGGGAGAGATGGAAAAGAGAAGAGATGGAAAAGGGGAGAGATAAGGAAGATACTGTGGTGGGATAACTGGGGGCAAGGTGAAAAAAGAAAAAAAAACCCCAAATGCAGAGAATCTGCTCCTAGAAAAGCAAAATGCTTGTTGGGCACACAGGTCCTCTCCCACACAATAAAAAATAAACATCAAGAGGGAGAGGAGATGAAAAACTATTTTTTAAACCACTACTTAATGTTTCAGGCAGAGAGTAATAAAGTTTAATTGTCTGGAATCTGGTTGCTCTTTTCTGTATAACTTCCTCAGAGGTTGCTTATATGGATGTAAAATAATGTTAATATTGCCCAAATAAAATTTCTGTGATGGATAAAGTTGAAGCTAAGTCTTCTCCCTGACTTCCCCCTCACATCCTCCCTTTATTTTCAGCAACAGAAAGTTAAGTTGTACCATAAATAACAGGGGATGATGGAGGCATTAGCTATCAGAGGCAGACACAGAGATATACCTAAAACACAATTAAAAGATACATGGAAAAAATGATCAGTTTTTAATAATGAAAGGGAAAAAAATAAAACTATCTTCTACCTCTTAAGAAAGCCTTTGAGAAGCTTTATCTAAAACATGGATTAGGAAAATACAGGGCTTTTTCCTTTTTGGGGAATAGGATCTCAAGAAGCCAACTCAGCTTTCTAGAAGAAATTCAACTCTTTCCAAATGCTTGTTAATGCATGTTAAATGCAGCAAGAAATAATCCTATGAGGCATCAGCACAGGCCTCTCTTAGCTGCAGTGAATGAAGTAAATGACTTGTAACTTCTGGAAGTCTTGGTTATCTCCAGGTAAAACTTTAATAACCCTTGGTGCATCAAGGGACTAAAGGCATTTCTCTCTGGAATACTTGGGTAATTGTTTTCTTAATTTATCCAGGAGATGCTTAGTTTGGATGCAGCATCTGTTTTTTTAGCAGAGGTGACCAAAATAACTTGCCCAGATTCACATAAGTTAGTGACTTCAGATTAAATTTCAAAATGTAGTTGTATAAAGTGCACAGTTTTCCTAAAATGAAATTCTGGCCCATTGTCTTATTTTTATTGACAAGGAAGCTCCAAGTCAATGACTAAAACTAAACAGAATATATTTTTTCTTCTTTTAATTTTTTGTTGTTGTTGTTGTTAATAAGCCATACCCAGCATCAGTCAGTGCTCACTCCTGGCTCTGAGTTCAGGGATCACTCCTGGTGGGCTTGGGAGAACATGTGTGGTGCTAGGGATCGAACCTGGATTAACCACATGCAAGGCAAGTACTCTACTATCTCTCCAGTCCTAGAAAAGCAAAATGCTTGTTGTGAAAACGGGTTCTCTCCCACACAATAAAAAATAAACATCAAGAGGGAGAGGAGATGAAAAATTATTTTTTTAAACCACTACTTAATGTTTCAGGCAGTGAGTAATCCCGGAAGATGTTTTCTACAACACAAGGAAAAGAAAAAGTTTATATAAGCACCAAAACTGTAAGTGCTGCATGAAAACCTATTCAAAGTGTTACAGCTCTTTTAGAATTTGGAAAGTCGTATTCCCCCAGCCCCCCACAAAAAGAGAAAACCTATTCAAATGTTGTTCTTAAGGAGCCTATGTAATAGAATATTGAAGAAAAATATCATGATTTGGTACCTGCTCCCTTCCAGTACTATCATTATATCATCAACTTGATCTGTGATCCCGGGTACGTCATTTCACTCTCTGTGGTTCAATTTCCTCACTTGTAAATAATGATTCCTATAGCACTTACTTATAGAGATTAATGCTATAGAATTAAAATAATACATGTAAGGGCTGAAATGATAGCTCACCAGATTGAAGCACATGTGTTGCAATACTCAACTGATGAGTCAGAGGACTGAAGTGCATACCTTGCTTGCAGGAGTCCCAGAGTTCAATCCCAAGCATGACTTGATCCCCTGGGTACTATCAGGTTGGGAGGGGAATAAAACATGAGGTACCAGGGTTCAAACCAGGGTCTGCTGCATGCAAGATATGTGCCTTAATCCTTTTATTGTCTCCAGCCCCCATTCATTCACTTTAAAGATCAGATTCCACTGCAATAAAAGATTGCTTAAGATCACATAATTAGTGATATGATTGGGTCCTTGAGCTACTTCACTTTGGCTGTGGTGCTGCTTACCTGAGAATGGTTTCCTCAATTTTTGGTATGAACAGAAATAGTAATAGAGAAGAAGAAATAGAAGAAAGGTACCTGCCACAGAGATGGGAGGCAGGGGTGGGGGCGGAGGGAAACATTGGTGGTGGGGAATGTACACCAGTGAAGGGACAGGTATTGGAACATTGTATGACTGAAATAAAATCATGATCAACTTTTTAACTGCTTAACTGTGATTCAATTTTAAAAATTAATTCATTAAAATATGTCCATTTATAAAATTAAACATTTTTCTAGCATTATCTAGTTTAATAAATATTAAAAAATTTGGTCAAAAAATAGTAAGGGAGTAAGTTCAAATGTTCAACACACACACAAAAAAAGGTTGAAGCCCTTGAGTTTCATATTTCATCAAAGCTCCATGTGAATGTTAAGTCACACCCTGGTGAAGTAAGAGGCTGGATGGTAAACCAGGAAATGTCTTTAGGGCAGCCATTGCATGTTTCAAGAAAAGCCAAGTTCTGCAAAGAAAGGATACACACAATTCCTATTTCTAAGTCAAGGGCATAAACACTGGAAGCAGGTCTTCTTGATTTTCATTTTCTTATTCCATCTCCGCTCTCTACATAAAAAATCATTTATAATCTCACACGTACAAAATCTCTGATGAGAGTTCGTGCAGGTAGGAAAGTTTTTGTGATCTTCAAAATTGCCTTTTCTTAGGAAAACCTCATGTCTGTGATCTGTGGCACTTGAAACCCCCGTTAAAAAAAGTGCCCATGTGGGGTAGATATAAAGAGCCTTCTGACAAAATCATAGGACATAGTTTTTTTTTCCACTAGTATTTGAGAGAAAGAAGGAGGGTGGGCGTTGATGACAGCTGGTAATTTTTAGTAGGTTTTCATGCTGTCTGCTAATTGCTAAAACAAAGCACAAATTTAAGGAAGTTAAATGGAGTCTGAACCTACTGAATGTTAGTTCTTTGACCGAAACCAATAAAGTGAATTTTTTAAATTAGTATAATGCATTGAGTCTTGTTATCATTCTAAGAATTGTTCTTCCCCCACTAAATAATTTATAAATGAATTTGTATATAATATGCATTTATTATATAATTTGTACATAATGGTATTATATAACTAAATTAGGTAAACATGTTATATTAGTGTTTTGGGGCTATATTTTAGAAATGATTCTGAAAGATTGAAAATCATGTGCAAATGTAGTTCAGACCATATTACAGAACATATTTAAAGATCTTCCTTTTACTCTTTTCTATCTTCTCAAATTGAAATAGAAAAATTAATCTAATGTCAAATACCATTCCTCTTTGGAAGCTCAGTTTTACTTTGATTCTTTTTTTTTTTTGTTTTTGGGGACACATTCATCTGTGCTGAGGGCTTACTTCCGGCTTCTACTCAGGAATCACTCCTGTCAGGCTCAGGGACCATATGGAGTGCTGGAGATTAAACCTAGGCTAGTCACATGCAAGGCAAGTGCCCTACCACTGTACTATTGCTCGGGTCCTGCAATTTAAATTTTGGGACTATAACATTCCACTCTGCTATGGGCTATCAAATGCTATCCTTCTAAGTAAGAGGTAGGTAACCTTATTATTCAGACTTTTCTGGCTGCAAAATATTTAATAATTAAAAATTTTTAACCATTAGGGCCAGGAAGATAGTACAAAGGGGTAGAGCGCATATCTTGCATGTATGCAAGATCCAGAGTTCAATTTTCTATGCCACGTGACCCTGCCCCTGAGTATCACCATGCAGAAGCAGGCATCTGGTAATGTTTTCATTTCTTTCTTTCTTAAAGAAATAGTGGGGATTTTCAGGTATGTTAAAATTCACTGATTCAAATTTGAGTTTCTGTATGCTAGTTACACTTAGGAAGATTAGTGTATTCCTTGAAAGAGAGGGCAGGAAGTGACTTAAGTTTTGTTACAGACTGATAGTCCTGAATGATATTTTCTGACAAAAGGAAACAGGAATTCTAATAAAAAATATAAATTTTTATCATGGAAAAGCCTTAGCCCCTTCTCTTCATTTACAATCCTGTGGCCATATATAGACAATTGTTCCCTTACGCCACTCCTCTGAACAAGGTTAGAGCTCCCTCTAGCACTTTAAACGAAGGAAACACCACAGGCCCTGACAGAGCTGACACAGTTTGGTTCTGCCCACGGTTAAGAGCAATATGGCGATTTTTATTTTTAATTTGCTTTAATTGTTGCTATGGCATAAATAATTAATAGGCTGCCGAAGCCAGTTTTGTAAAGTTCACAATATAGAAAGCTAGGAGAGAAATATCTACTTAGAAAGGAGGCTTGAAAATGGTTATAACTGCTATAATATTAGCGAATTCGAAATATTTATTCATGATTTGTAGCAGCATTATGACTCACCAATAAAGAAAGCCCTCTCTACTAAAAAATTCTTCTGGCCTTCATGCTTTTTTCTCTCATGGCTACATAACCATTGCACCTATAGTGTTGTATGTGAGTGAAGTAGGTCAGTATTAGGAGCACCCTGCTCCTTGGTGGTGGTAAAGAAGATTTGGCTGTAAACACTTAACCTAGTTCCATTCATTCTAAAAGAAGTAATTATTAGCATTAAATAACCCCCCGGACAATAGAGACCTATTCAAATGGAAACCTATATTCCTTTCCCGTGATTGTAAACTCTGGTCTTTACTGATACCTTAACCACTCACTGGAAATTGTATCAGTGCTCCCATTCACTTTTGGGTATCGCAAGAAAGTATATTTAGATATGAAGTGGTAATCTTAAGAAATCCATGTAGCATTTAAACAGGTTCTAAAAAGTTCAATGACTGTGATACAAAGAATCATCTGGGAATGCAGCCAGAAATAAAAGGGGCTTCATTTTTCATTATTGGATTTCAAGTCTTCTCACTCTGAAACAAACACAGTTTTTCAGCCCTCTTGTTAAAATTAATACAAATATAAAACCAGCTAACAAATTAAGCTCCATGATCAAGGAAGAAGAGTAAGAGAATAGAAAAACATATAGAATCACCTTAAAAAGTTAAGGTTATTTTTAAAAGACTTCTATATTATTCACCATTCTGCATTTTAAAATGAAGATACTATAATCTTGAATAATATGTAAATGTTTCCTGCAACTTTTCTCCCTAGACACTGAAAGGGTCTCACAAATGCAAGCATGTCCTCTACCCCTGAGTCATACCTTTAGCCCATTAAGCAGATGGACAATTCAAAAAGCATGTCCATATAATTTTTAAAGTAAATTTTTACATTTTTTTACTTTATTGGATTCTGAAAAGGGATGACCAAGCATAGGCAAAATCTCCCCTCTTGGTTACACACAAATCACTCCTCTGGCCAAGAACACTCTGCCATGGATGTCAGTCCTGAGTCTGTCCTGCATAGACAATGAGGCCATGATGCTAAGGCCCCACTTAACCTGGCTTTTGCAACATATCTGCTGGCCACATTAATACTGCTACCAAGGGCAGCTCAAACTAGGTGTAAAATATTGTCTGAAAACAGTTATTCATTAATCTACCGAGAGCCTCAATCATGAATTGTGTTTTTCCTAAGATAGAATTCACTATTGCTTCTCTTTCAATTCACAAAGCATCTATTGGGAGTCATATATCATGAACTAGAATAAGAATGGCAGGTCTAAATTAACATGACAGCAAAGCTATTTGATGTTTCTACCTCTTGGTTTCTCCACTTCATTCTCTTTTGTGTTAGCCACAGCCTCAGAACCTTGGCATTAATTAAGCAACAATTTTATTACACAAAATCAAAGCCTGAACAGGAACGCCAAACAGAAAGTAAGAGAAGATTCAAGGCTCTATAAACAGTTCTTTTTTTAATGCCTGCTAATTGAGATATTTTTAATTTTTATCATCTCAGAGTGAATGCTGAAAGGAAAAATACTCTACAAGAGAAAGATACAATTACTGAATCATAACTGTATATAACTAATTTGCATACTTGTGTTCTCACATTCTGGTTACTAATAATAAATTGTTAACATTTAATAAACACCATTAAGAGCTTCTTAAAGTTTGCTACATTTACCATAATTTCTATGTAGTGAAATTCATAAATACAATGATTAGAAGTACATGGTCATGAGGGCAAAGGGTTTGATTTCAAATTCCAATTTCATGGACAAGTTACTTGATCTGTTATTTTTATGTAAAATGGGGTTGTATGTGAAGGTACTGGCAGAGGAACAAAGCCACGCGGGTTCCAGGGCCGAGATCTCCAAGCCTACTCGGACTGGAGTCAAGCATCTTCCACCCAGATCCTCCAAATCCCAGTAGGCGGGGGTCACACCCACCACCTGGCCCCCTGGCACCGTGTAATCCCATCAACGGCCAAGACTCAGAGACTATAAAATCCAGCTCCCGGAACCGCGCGGCCGCATTTGCAGCCACGTGATGTCTTATCAGGACATCTTTTTATGACATCTTATTATCTCATTCCTACTTTGGACAAACTTGCAGGCTATCGAATGTAGCCTGCCCACAGGGCAGAGTCTGGCAAACTCCCCGTGGCGTACCCAATATGCCAAATACCAGTAACAATGATGGGTCTCATTCTCCTAAAGAGCCTTGAATATAATCTCAGGGCTAGGATGAAAGAGACGTTACTGGGGCCTGCTCGAGGCAATTGACGAATAACAGGATGATGAAATGAAATGAAATGGGGTTGTATGTTTAATGAGATTATTGTGAATTTCAAGTATAAACAATAAATAATGATACAATAGTGAAAGAATTTTGATGATACAATCACTGTATTTTATTAAAAATTGTTCTTTCTGTGAGAGGAAGGGAAGAAGGAAAGGAGAAAGAAGGGAGGGAAGAAAGGAGAGAGGGATAGCAGGCATTTACTTAGAATTCAAGCTTACTGCATCTCATGTTACAATGTGAAGATAATGGCTCTTACAGTGTCCCAGTCTAGAAGTCTGTATGTTTACTCAATACTCAAACCTTTGAGAAGCATTTCACGTTCAGTGAAATCTAATCTGGATAGAGGTGAGATCTACACCAACCCATTTTTTGTAACAGAAAAAAGGGGGGCTGGAGAGGTAGTTCAGCAGGTAGGGTACTTGCCTTGCATACAGCCAACCTGGGTTTGATCCCCGATATCCCATATAGTCCCCTAAGCCCCACCAGGAGTGATCCCTGAGAACAGAGCCAGGAGGAAGTCCTGAGCACCACTGGGTGTGGTCAAAACCAAAACAGAAAATAATCTTTATATAAAATTTCTTTTTTGGTTTTGCGAGCCCACCCAGTGGCGTTCACTTCTGGGGACTCGGGGGACCATATGGGCTGCCAGGGCTTCAAACCCACATCAACTGCATGCAAGACAAGCGCCCTACCCATTGTACTAACTTTCCAGCCCCAGAAAAACTGTATTTTGGTAAAAAAAATAGTACAGAAGTTAAAGTGGTGGCCTTGTTTGTAGCCGACCCCAATTCAATTTTCAGCACTATAATCACTGTAGCCTGGAGTGACCTCTAAGCACAGTGCCAGGAGTGGCCTATGAACACTAAAGGGTATGGCCCAAACCCATCCCAATCCTCCCACCCCCCAATACATTTCTTGAACTTAATTTCAGAACTTACCTGTATTCCTGAAGTATTACCAAGAGAAGGACAGGGAATGATAATTCTTCAAATTTTTAATTTTAAAGCTTGAAATGACATTCAACTAGTTCTATCTAAGATAAGATTTAAGAAATTGAATTTTTTAAAAGTTCCCTAATTAAACTGTCAGGTTTCTAAGTACTACAGTCACAAGAATAAGAGAAAATACACAAACTGAAAATGAACCTCAAACATACATGTAAATAAAGCCACTCTTTGGGTTGCCCATTAATCCACAAGTGGCATATTCATCTTATTTACAGTATTATACCCCCTGCCATGATATTCCATTACGGAGTCACGCTACACACTTCATAGTTAACACTGTAGGAACCATTTCCCTTTTTTAAAGCACAGTTTTTCTTTATGCATTTCCCTTCAGTTTGCTCCCAGGTTTTTTGTTTGTTTTTAAAAAAGCCTTTGTAATTAAATTTCTTATGCTATGAGATATTCTAAGAAAAATGTAGATGAGGTGAAAGATGATATTTGAAACATAAACATAATTAAATTTATGTTCTTATGGAAATAGTTTGCTGTTTGTCATGGTTTTAGTGTTTCATGTGAGCATGAAATTTATGTCAACCTCAACAATTAAAATCTTCTATTAGGGCTGGAGTGATAGAACAGAGGGTAGGGCACTTGCTGTGCACACAGCCAACCTAGGTTCTAGGTCTGATCCCCAGCATTCCATATGGTCCCTTGAGCACCACCAGGAGTAATTCCTGAGTGCAGAGCCAGAAGTAGCCTCAAGCATTGCCAGGTGTGACTGAAAACACACAATACATACACACACACACACACACACACACACACAAAGATCAAAAAACTGTGCCAATGTTAAAAAAAAAACCTGGATACTATTGATTATGCAGTGGTGATGATTTTGCCATTAAATATAGTATGAGGCTTTGGGCTCACCCCTCAACACAAAAAGAAAGGAAAACAGACAAAGAATATCTAGGGAAATTTGGAGCACAAGTTCTGAGTTCAAAACTTTACAGCACAGATGTCAAAAAAATTGACAAAGTTAAGTAACAAAAATGGGTGAAGTCATTCATCTCATTAAGTCTGCTTAAGAACTGAGATAGACAACATAGCTCTCTAGAGCTCCAACACAGGGGCTTAGTAAATATTAACATAATTAACATATTCTCTCTCTTTCTCAAACTAAAAAAAAAAAATGTAGTGCTGGAGAGGTCAGGTGCAACTCTTGCGGGACCAATGGTGAAGGCCTGATGCTTCAGTGCTTAGATCAGAGCTCGGAGGAATGGGGGCCACCAGTGCCACGCTGGCAGTGCTCGGGTGCCACAAAGGGCCGGAGACCAAACTCACAGCCTCTCATATGCATTCCATCCCTATGAGTAATAATCCTGGCCACCTCTCCAAATTTTTTATAGTACATAGCTGGTGGAACAGGGGAGGGAGTGAAGAAAAAGATAGTTATATAGAAATAAAAATGGGAGTTTTTTTCCCCTGAATTCCATTTATAGGAACATATTCCAAGAATGAAAGGAAATAGGGAACCTAGAAAATATTACAATAATCCTTTGTACAAAAATTATAATGCTTATCTGGTTCCACACTTAAGAACTTCATTATTTATTTATTCTGGGTTTTGGGCCACACCCAGCAGTGCTAGGGGCTGATTCTAGTAACCATAAGACCATGAGGTGCTGGGGACTCAACCATGCCCCCCCCAGCACTATTTCTTTGCACCCCTCCTCCATACTTAAATAAGCATATATGTACAAACTGAGTTTCTAAAGACTAGACCAGTGGATCCCAAATTTATTTTGGCTATAGTCCCCTTTTCGAGGGGGAGGGAAAGGGCCCCGCACCCTCCTGAAAATCTTCTTTTAGGAAACAAAATGCCACCCAATTGCACCCCAGGTTACTACTGTCACCTGCTTCTATGCAGCACTCTCTCCATAGGTATCACTGACCCTGAGAAACACTGGACTAGACTCTATACATTTTTTTTTAAATTAACCCTACTGACGAGACAAAAACTACTTTTATTAAGAAATTAAGAGGAAAGTTCTTGGTCTTTCAGTCAGGTAGGCACTTCTTTAGTTACACATATGAACAAATAAACAGAAATGCCCTCATAAACAGGACACCTACTTTAACATTGATCTTAAAAAGCAAAACTTATTGGAAAAGAACTCAACAAGAACAAATATTGACAAGTTCACAAGTAAGATAGAATTTCAGAATCTTAAGACATTGGGAAAAGGACAATTGTTTTTTTATAGAAATTAGGTAAAGAGAATAAGTCTTTCAGTCAGGCCAGGCACTTCTTTAATTACAAATACGGACAGATAAACAAAACTGCCCTCATAAATAGGACACCTATTTTAATATTGATCTTAAAAAGCAAAACTTATTGGAAAAGAACTCAACAAGAACAAATATTGACAAGTTCACAAGTGAGATAGAATTTTAGAATCTTAAGACATTGGGAAAAGTACACTTGTTTTTATAGAAATTAGGTAAAGAGCATAACCAGCATTTAAATTCACAGTTCATTTGCCTTACATGCTGAAGTCATGTCATAAGATTGAAATTTTACATCTATGGATCCTGAGCTCAAGGGTACTGAAAGGTTCAAAAAAGATTGTTTCTTAAGATTTTTAAGTTATCTATTTATACCATATGACTAAGAACATATTTATTCATGGAAAGCTTATGAGCCTAGGCTTCTGAAACTGTCAAAAATAGGAGAGTAGTGAATGAACTGTCACAAAAATCCATAAAAGCTGTAAGAATAAAAATCTCTCTTCTAGATTAAGGAATACAGAAAAATGGCATGAAAAACTGTAACAAGTGGGGCCTGAAATATTAATGTGTATTTACTGATGCCCGCTCGAGCAAATCGATGAACAACGGGACGACAGTGCTACAGTGCATTGTTAAACTATTCTCAAAAGGTCTAGTAAGGGGCTAGAAAGAGCACAGAGAAGGTTAAGGCCATACATACAGGCGACCACAGTTCAATCCCTGACACAACGTATGGTCCTCCATATCACCAGGAATGACCCCTAATCAGAGAGCCAGGAATAATCGCTGAACAACACAGGGTGTAGTATTCTATTTCAATAAAAGGGTGTTAAGGGAAGGGCCCTCCCGTTGATCATCGATTTGCTCGAGCGGGCCCAGTAACATCTCCATTGGAGACTTTGTTGTTACTGTGTCTGGCATATCGAATACGTCACGGGGAGCTTGCCAGGCTCTGCTGTGCAGGCAAGATACTCTCGGTAGCTTGCCAGGCTCTCCGAGAGGGGCGGAGGAATCGAACTCAGGTCGGCCATGTTGGCTGCGTGCAAGGCAAACGCCCTACCGCTGTGCTATCGCTCCAGCCCTGGATCAGAGGTTATTGGTATTAAGTCAGTGTACTAAAATATTAATATATGTGTAATTGAGTATTTTAAGGAAAATATATCTGTAAAAATAAAAAATAAAAAATGAGATTTCTGACAGTTTTTTTTTTTTTTGCTTTTTGGGTCATACCCAGTGATGCACAGGGGTTACTCCTGGCTCTGCACTCAGGAGTTATTCCTGGGGGTGCTCAGGGGACCATATGGGATGCTGGGAATCGAACCCAGGTTGGCCGCATGCAAGGCAAATGCCCTACCCTCTGTGCTATCTCTCCAGTCCATCTGACAGAATTCTAAGAGATACACTTGGAGGGTAGGGGGTTTGCCTCGCACGAGGTCGACTGGGGATAGATTCCTCTGCCTCTCTCAGAGAGCCCAGCAAACTACCATACCTAGAGTATCCCACCTGGAGGGCAGAGCCTGGCAAGCTCTCTGTGGCATATTCTATATGCCAAAAATAGTAACAAGTCTTACAATGGAAACGTTACTGGTGCCCCAAGCAAATTGATGAACAATGGGAGGACAGTGCTACAGTGCTACAGTGCTACACTAAAATGTTGATGGTGGGTGGGGCAAGCAGTTAAGGTCCTGAGAGAAATCAAGTGATTTTGTTCTATGAGTTTTATATAGAGGAGTGTCATCCATGATGTATAAATAAAAGGGATGTAAGGTTAAATTTCCATTAGTTTACATATTGTGATGGAAAAAAGATGATCTACCCTGCATTTGAGAGTAGGGTTGAGAGTTGAGCCACAACTGGCAATGCTCAGGGGTTACTCCTGGCTCTGTGCTAAAGGATCACTCTTGACAGTGATTGGGGGATCATGTGATGTGTGGGAACTGAACCCCCAGACTAGGCACATGTAAGGCAAGCCATCTGAATTTCTGTACTATCTGGCCTCTGACCTGAGTATTTTCTCCTTCACTTTAGAGTCTCTCCTGCTAATCTGTATTCAAATCAATGCTTAGGTGCCCAGGGCCAGGGATATTGTTTAGTGGGAAACTTGCACTTGCCTGGGGTCAAGCCCCAGCCCCAGCCCCAGCCCCAGTCTCTGTCTCTCTCTCTCTCTCTCTCCCCCTCCCTCCCTCCTCTCTCTGTTGTTACTATCAAGAAAACTATCAACATATATTTTATATATCTTTAGAAGATAACTGAATCAATTTATATATAGCCTTTGTTAAATTGAAGTTACTGGGGCCGGAGCGACAGTACAGCAGGTAGGGCATTTGCCTTGCATGTGGCCGACCCGGGTTCGATTCCCAGCATCCCATATGGTCCCCCGAACACCACCAGGAGTAATTCCTGAGTGCAAAACCAGGAGTAACCCCTAGGCAACGCTGGGTGTGACCCAAAAAGAAAAATGAAAAACAAAAAAACAAAAAAAAAACACCTAATTTCCTGATGACTTCATATATTTTCCCAAAATTTAAGTCTATCAAAGAAGACTAGAAAACAGACGGATTTTATAGAGAAAATGTGACTTGGGACTAGAGATAGTACAGTGGATAGGGTACTTGCTTTGTACATGGCAGACATGGGTTCCATCACAGACAACTCAAATGATTTCCCAGAGTCCCACAAGGAATGGTCCCTGAGCCAACAGCTGGGTGTAGCCCAAAACCCAATTAAATTTTTTTTTTTAAAAAGTAACTTACTGATGTCTTCCATACTCTCATATTTTCCAGTATACATTTCCTATGGGCTGGAGCGATAGCACAGCGGTAGGGCGTTTGCCTTGCACGTGGCCGACCCGGATTCAATTCCTCCGCCCCTCTCGGAGAGCCTGGCACATTCTAGAACCCAGTTCTAGAATGGAAATAGAATGTCCATATATCGCAAGAAAACCGTAATGTCAAACCCATGGATATTTTCCTTTTCCCTTTCAGGAACTGTGCCTGGTATTGTGCAGCTGTGGTGCTGCCTTTACCACTCCCTCCATTTCCAGTCTTGCTAATTAAAAGGTTGATCACAGAACAATGCTCTTCTTGCCTGCAAGGCAAAGCCTGGCAAGCTACCCGTGACGTATTCGATATGCCAAACACAGCAACAACAAGTCTCACAGTCGTGAAGTTACTGGGCCCGCTAGAGCAAATCGATGAACAATGGGAGGACAGTGACAGTGACATTTCCTATAATATTTTCAATACATATATACACACATATATATACAAGTTATATTTTTGATATAACTGAACTTTAAATGGATAAATCAGCATCTAGTCTCAGTTGTTAGTTTTCATCCTGCATTCCTTCTATAAACATCATACTTCCTTGATACTCAATAGTGAATTTTATAAATTAAAATAACATACTCACCAACAGTGAGGAATAAATGAAATGGGGTGGGAGAGGGAATTCATGAAGTTCCCTTATAAGTAGAAACAAGGAAAGAACACAATTTAAATATGTATAATTTACTACCTGGATTTTGCTCCACCTAATAAACAATGCCAACTGACAGAAACACCCCAGGAAAGTCTGATGCTACTTGCAAGGAAAACTAAATTGGGGGTGAGTGGAGTGGTGGGAGGTTGACATGGCAGACCTTTTCAAAATTTCATTTCTCTGTTAGTTGATTCTTAAAACTCAGAGTGCAATGTCAAAGAAAGAATGCTAGTAAATTAAATCCTAAATGACCCCTTGATAGAATTATAGTCTACAGACCAACGGTGTCAACCTTTTTACACCTGCGAACCAGCACTGGTCCGAGCATAGTCCGTGGACCAGCAGTTAATACCCAGTGTGGTAGATGAGTGGTTTTCAACCTTTTTATACCTTCAGACCAGTGGTAGAAAATCACTTTGAGAGAGCATTAAGTCTGCAATCAATGGACGCATTATTTCCTAAAGTTTCTAACCCAGTTCTAGAATGGAAATAGAATGTCCATATATCGCAAGAAAACCGTAATGTCAAACCCATGGATATTTTCCTTTTCCCTTTCAGGAACTGTGCCTGGTATTGTGCAGCTGTGGTGCTGCCTTTACCACTCCCTCCATTTCCAGTCTTGCTAATTAAAAGGTTGATCACAGAACAATGCTCTTCTCATTAATTTCAGTGTTCCGATTGGGCAGGATCCCTGCTTACCCCACCTGATCTTTTCACACTGTTGAAGTTAATGTGACAGGAGCTCGAAGATGGATTACCTGCTGCCATATTGCCCATCGCCTCCAATCAGGAGCTATCTGTGTAAACTGATTGTTCTAATTTGCTCTCATTATTTTTACAATATCAGGAGAAAATAACGCACACAGCTCACTGTCAAAGCCATGAAAATCAGCCATTAGTTAAACCCAGACACTGAGTGGCTTTATTAGAGGCACTGCAGTTTATTGATGTAGCTCCAGTCAAACAAGGCAGCATTTGCTTCAGTGGAAGGAAATGTTTATACCAAAAGTAAATATTTATTGTAATAATATCCACAGCAACATGATATTTTGAAGAATCCTGTCCTTATTTCAGAAGCTAGGTTTTGACACAAATTAACAACAAGGAAGAGTTGAGCTGGCATAAGAAAGTAGATAACATTTAATATACACTTCGTAGCATGAAAATCTATTAACTCAAATCTATGAGCACCTCCACATACCTCGTATTAAATAAGGAACTCTACTCTGTGACAACAAATGCTAATCAATCAATAAATAATGGAGGTTCTATTTTGCTCCACACAATGACATATTTTTCTGAAACAAATTTTATGACTTAGGAATAAAAATTATGGCTATAATTATCATACAGGTAGAGTTTTAAATAAGAAAAACTGTATTACTATACAAACATAAGTATTCAACAAGAAAGATTACTACCCTAGCACTGTAGATATTCACAATGTACTTCAGAACTGGAAAGTAAGCAGCAGCAAAGTCAGCCAAGCAAACAACAAGCTGATTTTAAACCCTTCAGTGAGACATGGCTTCACAGAGCAGAAGGCAAAACTCTGCAGGAAGGTTTGGTCTTCAATGAGATAATAATTTTAAAAGATCTGTCCAGGGCACAAAGAAAATATATTTTCCTGTTGTAAAGAAAATGCTGAAAATCTAGAAGAAAATAAATTTAAGCCTGGCAAGTCTAGGCTTGCCTGGCTATGGACAATTTTATAAAAATGTTAACTAAATGTTGCCAAAACAGCATTTGGGGTAGGGGTGGGGGCTTGAGAAGGGTATAGATAACAGAAACTGATGTCTTTTAAATAAAGGAATTTAATCCATGCCCCCCCAAGCCCCTTCAGTATTAGAACGAAACATGGCTTCCTCCTGTTTTCTTTCTATACCAAGATTCCTAGGTAATGCGAAGGCAAGAGTGTGCCCTTCTTGCTGCTCCCTTTAATGGCTACTTTTCTTTTTCTAAGAAACGTGTGCCATGCTTTTCTCCTTAAAATTCCTGCACTAAAAGACTGCACCATACTGCACTCCGCAAAACGTGCTGATGGCGCCAATTACAAGCCCCCAGCCGAATGCTCCAGCCCCCACCATTCGGGCAGATTTATGCGGACTCTTGCCGACGTTATTACAAGTCAGAGTTTATTGGGAAATTGTTACATTATGCGGAGTGTCTAACAAATTGCTTATGCTGCTATAATTGGATTACAACAGCCGCTTGCTCCCACCGGTAAGATTAGGCAAGTAGGACTCCTGCCGATCTCTGAGCGTTAGCAGTAATTTTATTTGCCTTGCCTCTCTCTTTCCTAACAACATGCCTCTCTCCCTGCCAGCTGTCTGCTGAAAAGGCACAGGCTTGTTCCTTGGCCCTAACAATGCAATTACAGCCCCGCAGATCGCACTGTTTGTGCATTAAGTACAGAGCCAAAACGAGGCGAATTGATCGTTTGACTTTTGGAGAAGCCATGTGATCTCTCAGTGCGGGTGATCCGACATGCATCAGCAGGCAATACTGCAGTCAATTCTTGATGAAGAACTTTCTTCCTTCAGCCCCCTCTCTCCCAATCTTCCCTTTTTCACTGACGAAGACACTGACTGGGCTCATCTCATGCTAATCTAGATCAATCCACAAAGACAACTCAATCTTATTAGCTCCCTGGCTAGATAGAAATGTGAATAGGTTCGAGCATCTTGAAGTGCCTCAGTCAGATATGTCAGTGGTTCACAATAGTTGAATCGTTGCTGTTATCTAGGAAAAGGTTCATAAAGAGTTCACTGAGGGGGAAAAAAAGTTTGCAGAAACACTATAGTTCAAAAGTACTACAGAAAGTTTTAGGTTTTTGGCAAATAAAACTGCCTTGGAAAGGCTTTGCTAGAAGCTGCTTCTATCCAAGGGGCCATCAGGAAATCAGCACTGAAACCCACGTCCCGCCTTCCTCTGCAGACCTGCCCTGCTGGAAGGTGCTAGTTGCCAATGCACAGTCAATGTAGCTGACTTCAGACTTCAAGAGAACCAATCTGATTCTCCATCGAGGCGCAGTTCTAAACATATGCGGTTGACAGTTTTCAGTTTCTTTTTCTTGTACGTTTAACAATGAGTGCAGGCAGGCAAGGAGAAAACAAGCACTTACTCTGACTCTAGAGTCCTCTATTGTCTGGCTTAAGAAAAATAAAAACTCTCTTGAAAGAGTTGAAAATGACTTTTAATTTTATCAAGTTTAATACCCGACCAATCAGAATTTCTGTATGTACCTTCCTTTCCAATGGCATCTACACCTTAGGGTTCCTAAAACTGATTATAGAGCACACAGTCAAATCAATTTTGGTGCATCGTAACTGTACTCTTAAATATCATGCACATCTAGAAGATTATGTCTTCTTAGATTCTTTATCTTAAAAAACTCACAAATTCTTGTTTATAATAGGGATCTCGATTCTATTGTTACTTCAGAGTGAGTCTTAAAAAGTTACTGTACTTGGGGCTGGAGCAATAGCACAGCAGGTAGGGCATTTGCCTTGCACGCAGCTGACCCGGGTTCGAGTTCCAGCATCCCATATACCCCAAGTACCGCTAGGAGTAATTCCTGAGTGCATGAGCTAGGAATAAGCCCTGTGCATCACCAGGTGTGACCCAAAAAGCCAAAAAATAAAATAAATAAATAAAATGTTACTGTACTAGTATCTCTCAGAATTTTTTTTATCCCTAGTACTTATTAAATTCATATGAAAGTTTAAAGGATGAGGAAAAAAATATTATCTGTGAACTTCATTTCTGCCTTTTTGAAACAGCAATACGCCTAATGTTACACTCCAGAGTTTTGCCAACCATATCATCCTCAATGACATGGTTAAATCTTAATATATTCTCTACAAAGCTAATGTTTAGAGGGATAAAGGAGACTGTGCAAAGAACAGACCATCTGACATGCTACTTGTGGAACAGTATATTAAAGAAGCCTGTTAACATGTAGTTTAAAACTCAAAAGAAACTCTGAACAGCTGAAATGCCTTATAAATAGCACAGACCCAGAGGAAGTGCAAACGTCTGCATTGTGAATTGTAGATCTTAATTACCGACAATGGCTGGTACAGCAAGTAGCACAGAAAAAAAGTGAAACAGTTGCACTGTTCATGGTTGGCAATAATTCTTCAGGAAAATATTTACTATCAATCAGTTATGAGAAAAGGGACTCTGTGCTCGTAAAACAGCACGTTGCTTCTCATACCAGGACCATTTTGCTTCAGCATAATCTGAATTTAAACAGCTTGTTTCCTGCGGATATAATTTTGGAAATAAATAAAACAAGTCTTCTATCAAAATCTGGAGTGAGTGGAAAGGAACATCACATTTTTCTGTCTCAGTCAGTTGCAAACAGATTATTAGTCTCAAGTAAAAAACAACTACAATACAGAACATCTACAAAGGACTACTAAAAAAGGTTTATTTTCTAAACACAAAGAGGCAGAACTTCTACCTGGGAAGCAGTATAGATAGGTGTGATCAAATAATAAAATTTTAACTCTGTGTGTGTGTGTGTGTAGAGGAAAGCCTGAACCCCAAATTTCAAGAATACTTAAAGACAATAAAAAAGAAAATGAAAAATTAATGCTTTTGATATTTCCAGTTAGTTTTCTTTACCAATTAAAAAATACCATGAAGACTGACAATTAGGTACAACACAATTATTGATTTTAAAGACTGAGCTGGCAGTCAATAATGATCGTCCATTTAAAGCTACAATAAATATAGAGCTCATCATGTTCCAAGCATAAATCTCATAAACTATGGGATTGTAATTAGTAAGAAGAAAGGCTTTTGAAGAAAATAAGGTATTTCAATGCTTCCAAATATTATTGCTTGGATTAAACAGTAAATGATAAAATGACGCCTTTTTCCTAGGCCTCATTGTTCATGTCAGAGATTCTGAAGATTATTATTAACATAGGGTAGCTGCAGTTTGTGCTACAACTTTGTTTTCTTGTATTCTAAGTGAGTTTCTTTACATAGACCTATTGTAAAACAATTATTGTAAGATGTTTCTGGGAAAGAAAAGTTACATAAAATGTATGACAGGGGTCTAAACATAATAACATTGCTGTTTTTAAGGGAAAACTAGTATTAAAGTCTTCTCTAAAACTTATATACACATAATAAAATACTAAAGTTTTAGACTCTGCATATATGACTCAAAACAAAAGTAGAAGAACCTAGATACTCGTACCAATTCACAAATCACAACTGCCATATAAAGTGTAGTAGATAAATTATTTGGCTAAGGGAAGAGAGAATAGGAAACAGGGACAAGCTAGCAGACCTACAAAAATAATGGCAAATCATTACTTTCCATAGGTCAAGTATTAAGGAAGCAAGTAGAACTACAGCTACAAAACATGAGCTACAGGTAACCCCTATAAATAAAAAAAAATGAAAAACCCTCTCCTTATTTCCATGTTACTGGGACCTGTTAGAGATTCTGGAAAGAAAGAAATATTTTCAGCTCATGCTTTCATTTGCCATTGACCAACTAACTAGTTCAAAATCTGAAGCAATGAACCAGAAGACAGAATGCAGGCTAATAAAGACAGAATGTGGTCTAATAAAGGAATCCAGACTGTTCGTTAATAAGAAATGATAGTAATCATTACTGAATTAGGGTATTTACGGAGGATACAAAAGGAAATAGGTGTCAAAATAATGTTACAATAAGCAAGAGTGGGATGAAAGGGTCACCATCTGGGAGCAAAGGAAACAGACTGATGAGCAGCAATGAGCAAACTTATTTCCTCACCCAAGAGCATAGAAGAAATTATGCCATGTGCCAGATGCCAGAAGATTTCTAACCATGCACCACTGAAGTAGAGGGTGGGGGTTGGGGGTGGGGACTATTACAAAGACACACCAATATGCAACTATGTAGCTTCGAGATTCTGGCTTACAAAGTATGGAGGAAACAAAAGGAACAGATGCTCACTTGGCCAGCACTCAATGAAACTCATTAAATTCGTCACCCTGTCCTTGGATTCACGCTCATGCTAAAATTTTACCTTGTTTAGCCAGAAGTCACCCACTTGTGATGGATCTGAGAATAGTGTGGTCAAAAGGAGAAGGATTGCACTTAAAGGACCAAATAACTGGGCCCTCATATAAAATGAAGTTCAGTAAGCACTTTGCTAGTTGTCACTAAATGACAATGAAATAAATGTGATGTATAGTAATTTTATTCCAAAGTATTATGGCATTTTAATTTGATATTTGACTAGGTATCAAAATTCTGACATATCTTACAGGAATCATTTTGAATAGTTACATTTAGTACAGTGAATTTTCAGTTGATAAAATAGATCCAGAGACTAGTACATGCTTAAAGAAGTAAAATGATGTTCTACAGAACTGAACTTACAATGTCAGGAAGATGGTGGGGGTGGTTCAGGGGGACCCTGAGACAATGATGACCTCTCTGGTGAGGGTGTGGGGTTGAGAGGCTGTATGAATGAAGCACTACCATTAATAGTATTGCAAAGAATGGTGATTAAAATAAAATTTACAAAGCAATAATAAAAATTAATTAACAAAAAAAAGGGTTGAGGAGACAGCTCAAAGGGCTGGGGTGCACACTTTGCACGGCAAAACCCCACATTCAATCCCTGGCACCATATGGTACCCCAAGCACCTTCAAGTGACCAAAAAAAATTATTGCCCCTTAATTTTTGTAGCAAAGGATACAGACAATATTAACTGGCTCTAATAATAATAAGTCACAAAGATCCTGATGTAGGTTAAACTGTATGTTGGCATACAAGGGAAAGAGTTCAAAGGGCTGCAGTGCATGTTTTTATGTGGAACCCCAATACCTGATACCTCGGGGTTCCTCAAGAAGCACCAGGAATGGGACTGGTGTTAGGATACTGAATGCCTGTAAAAATCATCAACAACTTTGCAAACCAGAATGTTTATACAAAGTGTAAGGGGGAAATTTACACAAGAAGGCCTTATCTATTTCATGTAAGCTCCAAAATATATTAGCAGAAAATTTCTTTAAAAGTTTTATTAAAGACAGGTACGGCATGACTATTACCATAATGAGATCCAAATATAAAATAAAATTCAACGCAATATACTTTATATTCCAGAGCTGAGAAGCTACTCAAATTAAAGGAGAAAAAAAGGATTTTATTATACTGTATTACAGGGTTTTATTTCCCTTACTTACATAGGTTAAAATTATATAGCAATCACCACTTGTCTCTTGCTGATTTATTTCCTGATCATTCTATTTGCCACTTGGTAAAGTTTTGTTCAAACAAGTAATATAAAGTAAATTTGTTATGTGCCTAAGGGCAGGTTGGGGATGGGAGGGAAAATACGGACATTGGTGGAGGGAAGGTCACACTGGTGGTGCTGTAATACTTAATGCCTAGAATGACTGTATAATAACTTTGTAAATCGTGATGTATTTAATAAAAATATATATACACATATACATACATATAAGTGTGTATATATGTGTGTATATATATGTGTGCGTATATGTGTGTATATATATGCGTGTGTATATATGTGTGTGTATATGTGTGTGTATATGTGTGTGTATATATGTGTGTGTATACACACACACACACATGTATATATACAGATATATTTAAAAAGAAACACCGGGAACTGCCCAAGCACCACTGGGTGTGGGCCCTCCTCCAAAATGGCGGGGAAGTTAAAATTGAAAACGCAAGTGACAAATCCCTAAATAATTATAAAGGCAGCACCTCTGCAGATATGCAAAATAAAAATTTTAAATAGAGTAATTATTAATAAAATTTTATTTTCTTGTGTAAGAATAAAACATACTAATATCTAAATTTAAGACAAAGTGCAGGGGATAAAGCAACTCATTTTGCATATGACTAACCTCAGTTTGGTGCCAACAATGCATTTGGTGGTCCCCAAAGCATGGCCAAAAGAGACCACTAAGCATGGAGTCAAGCATATGCCCTGAGCACAGAGTAGTAAATGAAATTTGATCCATAACTGATAAAAAGCCCAGGGTCTCTAAAAGTAAGTATGATTATCTTTGGAAAAAGAGATACTACAGAGGGTAGGGCTCTTGTCTTGCGCACAGCCAATCTGGGTTCAATCCATGGCACCTCATATAGTCCCCTGAGCCCAGCAATGAACATGTTCCCTGAGCACAGAGTGAGAAGTAAATCCTGAGCACCACTGGGTATGACCCTCTCCTGAAATCATTATCTTTGTACGTAAACTATACATAAAGGTAAAGGCCCTCCCATTGATCATCGATTTGCTTGAGCGGGCCCCGTAACGTCTCCATTGGAGATTTTGTTGTTACTGTGTTTGGCATATCGAATACGTCACGGGCAGCTTGCCAGGCTCTGCCATGCGGGCGAGATACTCTCGGCAGCTTGCCGGGCTCTCTGAGAGGGGTGGAGGAATCGAACTCAGGTCAGCCATGTTGGCTGCGTGCAAGGCAAACGCCCTACTGCTGTGCTATCGCTCCAGCCCAAACTATACATAAGATACAAATTTATATATATAAAAGAAATCTTACACGCATGATAAAACATACTTGTCCACTCAGATCAAGATTACCAAGAGCAATTATTTATACCATTAGCCAATAATAAATGAGTAATATATTAAGAACTTTTTAAATAACATTTCACAATCCTTGCAATAGTGAATCCTAAATTTAATTACTTTTTTATTTTTAGAAATATTTTAAGAGAAGGCAAAAAGGAGGGAAGTTCCTGAATTATGGAAGGGATCTCCTTAAGCAGGATTTCCTACACTTAATTACTTTTTAAAAGTCATGAATATTTATAAAAATCATCGTACATTTTCTTACATAACAACTTTGGATAAAATGGTGCCTTTAAAAACAATTTTTGTTTGTTTGTTTTGGGCCATGCCTGGTAGTGGCGAGGGCTTACCCCTGGCTCTGCACTCAGAGATCAGCACCCTGGATCTGGGAACCAGGGGCACAACCCATGTCAACTAAGGCAAGCACCTTACTTGCTGTACTATATCACTCCAGCCTAGCCTGCTTTATGTCTTAAAAAATATATATAATCTTGGGGGCCGGAGTGATAGTATAGCAGGTAGGGCACCTTCTTTGTTCATACCAATCTGGAGTTTGATCCCCAGTACCCCACCGTATGGTCCTCTTACGTCCACCATGAGTGACCATGAGCACAGAGCCAGGAATAAACCCTGAGCACTATTGGACGTGGCAAAAAACAAAACAAAATATAATCTTGCATGAGGCCTTGAGTTTAATTTCTGACACCAAATAAATATAAAAAATATATAAAACTGCAATTAAATGACCATATTTAGTGAGGTGACCACAGATAAAGTATTACTATAACATGGTAAAACTTACATTTTTAAGACTTACAGCACTTACTTTGGCCACACAATTTTCAGTCTTCATCGCAGTACCTGCTAGACATACTGTTTCTTGGTTTAAGCAGAGTCTGGCACAGCTGTTGTAAGTCTGGAAAGAAAATATTTTTAGATATTAAAAATACTGCCACACAGAATTTTCAAATTCCATACCACTTTTTTTAAATCATTTTATTTTTTGCTTTTTTGGTCACACCCGGCGATGCACAGGGGTTTCTCCTGGATCTTCACTCAGGAATTACTCCTGGTGGTACTTGGGGGATGATATGGGAAGCTGGGAATTAAACCCCGATTGGCTGCGTGCAAGACAAACACCCTACCCCCACTGTGCTATCACTCCAGCCCCTCCATACCACTTTTTAAAACCAACAAAGGAAGAGATCCCAAGTAAATTCCAGATTTAATGTAAATGAATGATAAGGCAAATGGGGAAACACAGAAAATGAGAGAAAAAGAGTCAACAATGTGAAAATACACAAGTATGAGAGCAGAAGAGGATTCGTTGTTTAGATGACAAACAGGAGTGTTGGCTATTAAAAAAAGGGCAGAGGATTTGAATAGATATTACTTCAAAGACGATATGCACATGGCAATCATGGTGTCATGGGGAAGTACGGTTTAATGACTATAGAGTCTGTTTTATAAGATGAAAAGGTATAGATGGAGTGATAATAGATAATGCAAATATACACAACCGAACTATGTGCCTCAATGATAAATATGTTAAGCATTGCATTACATGTATTTTACAACAATATACATAATCCACAGAGGGCCCAGAAAGATAATGCCTGGGTTAAAGAAGGTGTCATGGTTTAATGACTACAGAGTCTGTTTTATAAGATGAAAAGAATTATAGGTATAGATGGGGTGATAATACACAATAATGCGAATACACAACTAAACTATTCACCTCAATGGTAAACATGCTAAGCATTGTATTACATGTATTTTACAACAATATAAATAATCCACAGGGGGCCCAGAGAGATAATGCCTGGGTTAAGGCACTTGCCATGCATGTTTTGATGGTTTTGATCCTTGGTACCACATAGTCCCAAGTACCATCGGGAATGATTCCTAAGCATAAAGCTAAAAGCTCCTGAGCACATCTAGGGGAGGCCCAAAAGCTCACACCCACACCCACATCACTGATTATATTGACAGCATAGAAATACTAATAGGTAGCCTATATATTAACAAAGTGTTTTGTAGTCCTGTGCATCAGAATCATCTGAAAGCTTGTTAAAACATATTGCTAAATCTCTTCCCCGAAGCTTGTAAGAAATTTCATTTATAACAATTTCCCCCATTGATGTTAATGCCATTCAATGGTCCTCAAATACTCTTTGAGAACTACGTTGTAGAAATATGTGTATTGAAATTAAAGAGGGAAACATAAGATAGAAGCAATCTCTTATAATACTAAAAAAATTAAAATTTCTGTATTTGTAGAACAGTTTCAAATACACACACACACACACACACACACACACACAAATTCCTATATACCCTTTCTTAGCTTCCTCTTATGCTAATTTCTTAGAAAATCGAACATGTATCAAAATGAAGGAATTAACTTGAAAATTTACTGGGTTAACTTTCCCAAAAAATGTCTTCTGTTTAGCATCTAGGACCTGTCTTTTATTTAGCTGACATGTATCCTTAAGTCTTCTTTAATCCATAACAATTCCTTAGTCTTATCTTGTTTCTCATAGTGTTAACTTCTTTGAAAGCATACCAATTAAGAAGCCTACAGAATGTCCCTTGATTTGGGTTTGTCTCATGTTTCTCACTATTAGAAAGGGAGTCTCATATTATACTTCTAAGGATATACATACGAAAGGATACTACCCACCAAACTAAGTGCCCTTTTCAATGCATCAAGTCAGGAGGTATGTTGTTACGTATCACGAGTGATCGTTGTTAACTTTAATCATCTGCCTAGAATTATGCCTGCTAAGATTCTCCATTGTAAACTTACTCCTGTGCCTGTATACAGTAGAATAAATAGGGGAGAATATTTTGGAACAATGCAAATAGTTTCCATTTCACATTTGTCTGATAATTTCAGCATCCATTAATCTTGCATATGGGGAATCTTTACTGTGGTTCTCAATCTTTATTGTGGTTTTTAAAGGTGACTTTAATTTCCCTTTTCTTCCATATTTATTAACTGCAATTTTTTTCTGTAAAGAAGAGCTATGATTTCCCATCCCATTTTTTTTAATATCAGCAGTGCTTCATTGATATCTTACATAGCTCACTTTTGATCAACTGTCACTATTGAAATATATTATGCAAATAAAAACTAAATTTAAGAAAACTGATGGAAGAGAGGTCAAAACTGATGGGAGAGAGGTCAAAAGGCTGGAGCAAATGCTTTACATGTGGAAACTCCAGGTTTAATCCCAGCACATAGTCCCCCAAGCACCTTCAGGTGTACCTTCCCGTTCCTAAAAGAAAATAAAACTGTATTTCCTTTTAAACAATTTAAACCTTTAAAATGATTACCGGTTTAATACTTACATCTTGAAATTACTTGAAAATATATTTTAAAAGGAATAAACTGGATCAATTGATAGTAGGTAAGGGTTACTGGTACATGTGTATTCTGGGCTCAATGTTTTCTTTTTGCAACTACTAATAATGTAAAAACATTTGTTGTTCGTGCACGCAGCATAATTTTTGCTTTTTAAATTGGAGCCACAAAAATATATAGATAACGAAAACACGGCCAAAATAAATAAATAAATAAATAAAAAGTAAATTGGAGCCAGTGCTGGAGGGTGTGGGGGAAGTTGGTACGTGGTGTCAGGGACCAAGGACCATACACTGTCACTGTCACTGTCACTGTCCTCCTATTGTTCATCGATTTGCTCAAGCGGGCCCAGTAACGTCTCCATTGGAGACTTTGTTGTTAATGTGTTTGGCATATCGAATACATCAGGGGTAGCTTGCCAGGCTCTGCCGTGCGGGCGAATACTCTCGGTAGCTTGCCAGGCTCTCCGAGAGGGGCGGAGGACTCGAACTCGGGTCGGCCATGTTGGCTGCGTGCAAGGCAAACGCCCTACCGCTGTGCTATCGCTCCAGCCCAAGGACCATACACATGTCACGTTACTCTATTTTTTTTTTTTTTGCTTTTCGGGTCACACTGGTGATGCTCAGGGGTTACTCCTGGCTTTGCACTCAGGAATCACTTAAGGCAGTGCTCAGGGGACTATATGGAATGCTGGAAATCAAACCCGAGTTGGCCACGTACAAGGCAAAAGCCCTACCCGCTGTGCTATCACTCCAGCCCTCCATTTTCTTTTCTATCTTTTCTATCACTGAGTCATATCTCCAGTCCTGTTTAAAAACACGAACTATTGGCTGGAGTGAAAGCACAGCAGGTAGGGCGTTTGCCTTGCACATGGCCAACCTGGGTTCGATTCCCAGCATCCCATATGGTCCCCTGAGCACCACCAGGGGTAATTCCTGAGTGCAGAGCAAGGAGTAACCCCTGAGCATTGCCGGGTGTGATCCCTCCCCCCCCCAAAAAATGAACTATGTGATATTTACTGAATAGCACTGTAGCATTGTCCTCCTATAGTTTGGGCACCAGTAACAAGGCGGAATACTCTTGATAGCTTGTCGGGCTCTCTGAGAGGGACGGAGGAATCGAACCCGGGTTGTCTGTGTGCAAGGCAAACACCCTACCCACTATATTATTGCTCCAGCCCATTTATTGAATAGTAAAGTAATAAAATAAAATTTTAAGCCAAAGTGTTCCAGTTCTAATAGTGGCAAAAATATTTGTATTGGATTAATTCTGATGCATATATCCATGAAAAAATGACAGAAAATTCTTTTTTCAATAAATACTTAAACTCACTGGAGAGTGACCTAAGGCAGTAAGTGGGTGTAGGAGAGGACTGACCTTGAAAGAGAATCACAGAGAGATCTGTGTTTATGTGCTCGTTTCCTTGAGGGTATTATGAGTCCACTTGGTAAGAGTAACAAAAATTCAATTAGAAAGCCACAATCTATTGGCTTGAGATCAGAGGATAGAGTTCAGAAATGCCACAGTGGCTGGACATTGATGAGAAATCACAGAAAACAGAAATCAGTGGGATGGGAGGAAGCATCAAAAACTGCCTTCTCAAATTAAGTGCTACCTCTCAAACTAAACATATGAATGGTAGATTCCTAGGATTCTAATGCCCAGGAGACCGAAAGATTTGAGTAATGATTCCAGCTACTGCTCAAGAGCAAAAACAACTTTAGAATGATTCTTAAATAAACAACAAAGTCTCCAATGGAGACGTTACTGGGCCCGCTCGAGCAAATCGACGATCAACGGGAGGGCCTTTACTTACTTACTTACTTACTTAAATATGCTGAGTTAAGTATTCAATTTTCACCGAAAACTCAGAAAAACCCTATATGAAAACCAGTCTTAAAACTAAACGAAAAGCAAACCAAAGCTCCACACAAATCACCGTAATCAGCCAGTAATTAAAGAGCAAAAAAAAAAAAAAGTCTCAGCAATACATCATTTAAAATGTTTACTTTTATAGGTTGGAGTGGTTTGATCCGATCCCCAGCACCATATATGGTCCCCTTAGCCCCCCAGGAGTGATTTCTGAGGACAGAGCCAGGAGTAAGCTTTGAGCATGGTTAGGGGTGGTCCAAAACCAACAAAGAAAAATAAAATAAAATGTGTACTCTATAACATAAAAATCTTGAGATATGAGCAGATAGGTGAGTCAATGAAGAGAAAAATAATGGGACAATCTAACTGGGAATCAGCATATAAAAAACATGTGAATCTTGTCCCAAAGAGTAATAAGAAATATGCTTAATAATTAAAATGAAAACTATAGTCATGAGGAATGAATGAGGATTTCACCATAAAAAAGAATTTTAAATGGATGAAAAAATAAATTTTATAATTGAAAAGTAGACTATATGAAAGATTGGGTTTTAAAGCAGATTAGAAATGGCATAAGAAAAAGTCAATGAACTTAAAAGACACTAACTTGACTAGCATACTAAAGAAAAGTTAAGAAATAGCGAGTATTACTAAAATTTGGTGATAATCATCAGCTTACTGATCTGAGATCAGCAAGCCCAAGAGAGGTTAAATGCAAAGAAAATAAGATCTTGGTTCAGCATAGTTAAATTACTGAAAACCAACAATTAAGACAAAACTGTGAAAGCATCAAAAGAAAATGAATAAATATTACAAACAGGAGAACAATAATATAAATAATGAGGAACTTTTCACCATCAACACAACACTGAGAGGAAAAAAACTTTTTTAAATGCTCAAAGGAAAAAAAATCCCAGATTAAATTTCTTAGTATTAGAAAATTATACAAAAAGGAAGAAATCTAGAACAGATTCTGATGTTGGACTGGAATTTGAGATATCAGCTGAATTCAAAGTTTTCAAAATAAATAAAAATCATATTTAAATCCTGGCATCTAAATATTCTTTAAATTTTTTGTGGGGGACTAGGTAGGGAGGAGACACTTGGTGGAACTGAGGACTTACTCTGGGCTCTGTGCTCAGGTGGTCACTGCTGGAAAGGAAAACCTCCCAACTCATTTTTTGGTGTTGTGAGCATGGAGCACTCCAAAGAGATGCTCAAGGGGCCCAGAGGTCACTCCTTGGCCAACTAGCCAGACAGTCCAAAATACTGGGCATGTGATGCAGTTCAGGTCCAGCAGGGAATAACCGTAATGGTCCAGGGATTGAACTCAAGGCTTTACTTGTACTCCAGACCTATAATCTATTTCTGGCTTTACCAACTGGTTTTATAACGGCAAAACATCTCTGACACAAAGGCTGAAAGACATTAAAAAACAAAATAAAATCCAGACCAATAAAACTTAAGAACACAAACAGAAAGATTCATTTTGGAGAGTAGAAGGGGTGAGGGATGTGTCCAATACTGCAATGGTCAGGGGCTATTTCCAATACAGTATTCAGGTGACCATGCAGTGCAGTCAAAGTGCTGGATCATACCCAAGGCTCCCCCATGCAAAATATACACCCCAGGCCTTTAAATCATCTCACCGGATGACAAACAGAAAAATTCTTAATAATCAATTCCTGTAATTCATCATAGTGAGAAAATATAAGGCCAACCAAATTAAATACCTACTCACGATAAAAGTCTTAACAATCAGAAGAAAACTTAATTTCATAAAGGGAATCTAAGGAGGGGATCCCTGAGTATGATGACTCAAGGATCCTTGAGTATGTTAGTCATCTTACTCAAGGATTAAAGACTTAATAATGTCTGTTTTCTCTAAGACTTGGAACATCACATTTATTCAGCACTGTGTTATAAGCTATAGGCATTAAAAAAAAAAAGACAAACACTTCCATTTATTTATTTATTTATTTGCTTTTTTTGGGTCACACCTGGCAATGCTCAGGGGTTACTCCTGGCTTTGCACTCAGAAATTACTCCTGGCGGTGCTCAGGGGACCATATGGGACGCTGGGAATTGAACCCGGGTCAGCCGCGTGCAAGGCAAACGCCCTACCCGCTGTGCTATCACTCCAGCCCCAAACACTTTCAAAAAGAAGAAATAAAACTACTTTTATTCATAAGTGACAGGAAATAAGGTCAACAGTCAATATCACTAGTATTTAGATATTCTGGCAACAAGTAATTAAAGAGTAAAAATATTACAGAAGCCTTGAAAAGCATTAAATACTTAGGAATAAATCTAACAAGTTTGTTCAAGAAATGTATACCAAAAACAAACAAAAAAAACTGCTGAGAAATCATTTAAAGGACAGAGATGCAATATTCTTTATCGAGTACAGAATCAATATTAGAAGGGGTTACTTTTACTCAAAAACAATTTCCAACACAAGTGGTATCCAACACAAAGGCTCTGAGTTCAACCTCCTAGCACAGTTTGGTCATCTCTTGGGCTATGTAGGCCATGTTGTGCTGGTGTCTGCCCATCCCCTGCACTCCAAACACAGTGGCAGCAAGAGTGTTACTCAGGGAATGACCTCCACAACGACAATATACCTGTGAGGCGAGTGCATCAGCAGCCTGATGGCACTGTCAGACTTTCAGATACCCCAAAATTGCTGCTGTGCCTTTGGCCAGACCCCAAAAACTTGGGACAAAGTTTACCAAGAAAGTAAACGGCCAAAAGTTAGGTATGTGGGAGACACACCCACAAACCACCTCTGACTCAGCTATATAATTGGAGGCATGGCCGCTCTGGTTCCTGATCGAACTGCTTAACGGCCATGATCCCAGAGATTCAGAAATGAATCTCGGAACCCAAAGGCTTTTGGCAGAAATGCATCCTGTTCCTGCGGTAGGTTACTGGCAACGGGCCACTCCAGGTGGGAATAGGGTTTGTGCCTTGGCCTGTTCCCCTTGGCGGCCCAGTGACCACCATCCTCCAGAGGCCACAGGACAGTCAGGTTTGGGCCTGCAGTGATGAGAGTGGGGCCTCACCAGACGGGGGTGGAACCGGCCCTTTCTTCCCCATTCCAGCGAGACCCCGAGTCGCTGCCTACAAACGGCCTCTCTGGCTCCTGATCAAGCTGATTAACGGCCATGATCCCAGAGACTCAGAAACAAATCTCGAAACCCAGCGGCTTTTGGCAGAAATGCATCTTAGACCGCATACAAGGTCCTACCGCCTCAGAGCTTATTGGAAAGCCAGGTATGAGCCGGAGGTGCGGGGAAACTGCAGTCTCATGGAAAGGGGGGCGGTACCAGCTCGTCCTTCACGCCCTACCAAGGTCACGAGTTGCCCCCCACTAGCGGTTCTCCAGCACAACCATGGCTCCAGAGACAAAAGGACTTAATCCAGAGCCCAGCAGGTTGAGGCAGAAAAGTGAATGGTCCATGCGTTAAACTACGGAGCCATGCCTCCGGGAGGGAAAGGGTGTTGCTCTCCTTCTGCCTTTTTCCCCCCCAGCAGCAAGGTGGCCACCACCTCAGAGCTTATAGGAAAGCCAGGTATGAGCCGGCAGTGATGGGGCAACTGCAGCCTCATGGGAAGGGGGGCAGTACCGGCTCGCCCTTCACGCCCTACCAAGGTCATGAGTTGCCCCCCACGAGTGGCTCTCCGGCACAGCCATAACACTAGACACACAGAAACCAATCTCATAATTATCTGGCTCTTTGCAGAAATCCAAAACCACTATATGATTCTCATAACCAGCTATAGAAAACAAAATATTTCACAGTGCCTTTTCAGCAATTCTGATTGTTGGAGGGGAAATTCTAAACAATAATGGTACATCTTTGTTGAAATAATGAATGCAATCAATGTAGAGAAGAGTTAAGTAGAAATCATCTGCCTCACAGGCATTGGGAGAGGTGGGAGGGAGAGGTATATTGGGGTTCTTGGTGGTGAAAAAAGAGTACTGGTGAAGGGAAAGGTGTTTGATCATTGTATGACCAAGACTTAAGCCTGAAAGCTTTGTAACTTTTCCCACAGTGACTCAATAAATAAATATAAGGAAAAAAACCAACAGTGTAAAAAAGAACCCATAGACTTTTGAAAATAGGAATTGCTGGGGCTGGAGCAATAGTACAGCAGGGAGGGTGTTTGCCTTGCCAACCCAGGTTCGATTTCCAGCATCCCATATAGTCCCCGGAGCACCATCAGGAGTAACTCCTGAGTGCAAAGCCAGAAAGAATCCCTGAGTATTGCCCCAAAAAAGCAAAAACAAATTAAAAAAATTTAAAAAAAAGAGGAATTGCTATGATGATTCTGAAACTTATATGAAGTTAGTTCAGAAGTTGGCTCAGTGGTCAAAGTGCCTGTCTTGCAAGTGGAAAGCCTGGAATTTGATGCTTGGAGAGATAGGATCTGAGGCTTGTACCCCTCTGGTTATGATGTTCTCATATTCTTATTTATGGTACAGAAGTTATGGCTGTGGTTCTTGCCAGAGGTTACAACGGCGCTTTCACGCATGCTTACAAGATACGGCACTTCTTGGCAGTGGTGTGCTTTTTAAGTCTTGGTACTTGCCAAAGTAGACCTTGCGCACACCTGATTGCAAAGCCTTAGGAAGTTGCCTGCAGTGCTGGGGAGCACTCGTAGCAAAACCAATTGCTATTGCTCAAATAATAGTTACTTTTGTAAATAGTAGACCACACTTAGCAAATGTAGAATACTAGAGATTTGAACCTATGACCATATGCTTGCATATGGTAAGTACTCTAAATCATAGTTGCTTCCTCAAGCCCATACAACTTTTAAGTAGCAAAACAAAGACACTTAAAAATAGTTCCCAAAGGAAACTGAGTAATCACTAAGCAAAAGAAAAAGTATTGAACACTTGCTCACTGAAAATACCTTTATATAAGAACATTCATGCAACTTAATACAACAGATAGGGCCCTTGCCTTGCATGCAGCTGACCTCGGTACAATCCCCAACATCCCATATGATCTCCCAAGCACCACCAGGAGTAATTCCTGGACGTAGAGCTAGGAGTAACCACTGAGCATCACTGTGTGTGCCCCCTCCCAAAACAAAAAACAAGGAAAAAAACAAAACAAAAAGAATAGAAGACTCCTTTTATGGTTTAATAACTTCCAACCAGACCTAAAAATGTTTAATTCCAAATATGAGATTCTAGGAAAGGTAAAGATAATTTATGACAGTAAGTTGATCAGTATTTGATTCACTGGGGGTGAGAAAATAAGCTAAGAAAGAGACCAAAAGAAATTTCTTGGGCAATTAAAAATGCCCATACTTGGCTACATAGGTGGATAGACATTAACGATTCACTTATTATACAATTAGCATCTATGTAATTCATCATATGACTTTTTAAACTTTTATTTGGCAGTGGCAAGAATCAAACTCCAGGCCTCATAAATGCAATGCTCTATGTTCTATGAGCCATATCTCTAATTCTAGTATGAAATTTTTATTTCAATAAAAGTATACAGTTAACATTTTAAGGGAAACATACAAAGTATGTTTTTAGATACCAAAAGATATAAATACTAGATTTGTCTGGAAAAACTAAAAAAAAAAAAATATCTAATTTTTCTGAAAAATTTCACAGCAGATAGAAATGAATTTGCTTTCCTCCAAAATTTCTTGAGAATGTATTACACTCAAGGGCAAATGGAATAAATTCAGGAAATATGTTCTAGACTTGTAGGAGTTTATAGAACAGGGCTAAATTTAGGCTATTTTCTAGACATTCCATCTGTAAAATGAACATATGATCATGTTAATCTCCCAAAGCCATAAATACAGATATAGATACAGACATAGCTATATTTCTGTTCAACCACTGACCTTGGGAAATAGCCCAGAGCATTGTCTCCAAAAGCCAAGGAGCCTGCCCTGCCTGCAGCAGGTAACCCCCTGAGCAATTCTGCCTTGTCATCGGTTGCCCCCCCAAAAACGTCCAGCAGAAAGCTGCCAGAGTCACCTATATGCTAGCACCACTGCAGTACCAGACATAATAAAGAAGTGGAGATCTGAGATACCTTCAATGAGAAATCATCAATCCTATTTGAGAGCGGGGGGGGGGGGGGGGGGGTTGTGGAATTGGACTATGCTCAGGGAACCACATGTGGTGCTGGGGATTGAACTGGAGTCAGCTGCGTGCAAGGTAAGCACCCAATCCAATGTACTATCTCTCCTGCCTCAGAAATTACCAATCTAAATAGCAAAGTAAGAAAACTAGAAAACAAAATAAAAGTGCTAAGCAGCAAAATGACAAAAGCAAAGATATGAATAGCAGGATAGAAGACAAAATACAAAAAGTCAGAAGTGTAAAAGAAAAAAAGGAGAAAAAAAGAAAGAAAAATGGAGGAAAAAATCAGAGATCCATGAGACAGTATAAAAAAAAATTGAATTGGTAGGGGCTCTAAAAGAAGATAAAAGAGAGAAAAGAGAAACTGGAAAAGTTTTGACAGGAAGAGTTACAGTTAAAAACCTTCCCAACCTTGGTGGAGAATGGGCACTGGTGGAGGGATGGGTATTCAATCACTGTGTGACTGGAACACAAGCACGAAAGTTTATAACTCTGTAATTGTACCTCACAGTGAATCACTAATAAAAATTTTTTTAAAAAATAATGAATAGTTATAAGACCAAAAAATTTAAAAATTAAAAATAAATAAATAAAAACTTCCCCAATCTGAAGATCAACATAGAAGACCAGATTCTGCAAGTTCAGAGTTTCAATCAGGATAAAACCAAACAGAAAAACCCCAATACACATAGTAATTAAAATGGCAGAAGTCAATAGAAATACTATCCTTAGAGCAGCAAAAGAAGAAATCACCTATAAGGGAACCCTCATAAAAATCAGAGCAGGGGGCCCAGAGAGATAGTACAAGCTAGAAGGTATTGGCCTAGTATGCATTTGACTTCAGTTTGATTGCCGGCACCACCAGGAGTGATCCCTGAGCCCAGAACCAGGAATAAGCCTTGAGCACTTCTGAATAGTGGCCCCCAAATAAAACTAAAAGCAAACACTAAACAAAAAAAACCCAACAACAAAACTAAACAAAAAAACACTGCAAGAGCTTAAGAGATAGAAGAAGAGATAAGGCACTTGCTTTGCATATGACTGCACAACTCCTACCCTGGTTCAAACCCTGACATGACATATGTTGGGGTCACTTCCTTGAGCACCAAGCTAGGAGTCACTCCTTGAGCACCAAAACAGTGCTGCGTGTGGCACCTTCTGCTCCCCACCCTACATCAAAGCCCATCTTTCAAATGAAACCTTACAGGCTAGAAGGGGGTGGTATGTATATAGCCAACACACTGAATAAGACAGGCATCCTAACAGGAATACATCATTCACTAGGGCATCAATTCAGAATTGATGGTGGATGCAGCAAAACATTTCACTGACAATAAGGAAGCTGTTGTGGTGGGTAGGGTGGACAAAATAGAGAAATAATACAGGGGCTGTTCTTTGGTTCAGCCTCTTTGGAAAAATGGTTGGGAAACTTTCTTAAAGGTCAAGAAGGGCAGGAGATAAAGTACAGGGGATAAGGTGTACCTTGCATGCAGTCAAACTCTGGTTTGATCCCTAGCACTGTGTATGTCCCAGAGTACAGGGTCAGGAACAGTCCTTGAGCACTGCAGTGCGGCTCCAAAAAACAAAATAAAGATCAGAGCTACCATATGACCCTATGACTCTTACTACTGGGAGTCAACCTCGAGAACACACACAAAAAACCCAAAAGGACATGTGCATACCTATGTTCATCACAGCATTACTTACAATAGTCAATATCTAGAAATAACCCAAATTTATATGTATACACATACACAATGAAATACTACTTAGTTCTGAGAAAAGATGAAATCTTGCAGCTTGCTGCAACTTGGATGGAAGTGGAGAATGTCATGCTAAGTGAAGTGAGTCAGAAAGGAAAAGACAAATACCAGATGATCCCATTCATATGTTGAGCATAAAGAAATAAAGCAAGGGATTAGACAATGGAAATTGGCCAATGGAAACAAACTTTAAGATATACAGTAAACAGAACTATGATTTGAGGGAGCTAAGGGAGAATCTTAGGAAAATGGTAAAAGAATCTTGGCATTTTGGTGATAGTCATGGTGCAGTAGCCCTTTAAGTATGAAACAATAAAAGGTACTACGGTAAAATAATAAAGGTTTTTTTTTTAATTTAAGGGATAATGAAAAAAAGTGTCATAGTCCTTAGGTAACTCTGGAATAAAAAGATTTAAAAAAAAAAGTCACTATTTTACATTCATTTAAGACTTCCTCCAGGCTAAAGTCAAACTAGTGAGTATACCAGCCACAAGCAAGATAGGTTCTGTCCCCATGCAACATTTGAGAAGGTAGCTTCACTGCTAAACCAGAGGGCAGAGAATTTTGCGTTGGAGTAGTTTAATGTTTTTATATTGCATATAAAGTACATAAGCATAAACCAGTAAGATGCCTTGCTGAAAACTACCTTCTTTGTGAAAGCAGGCTGTAATTCTGAACAAGTTTTCAATTTTCACACTGCTGCTAGGGTAAAACATTTTAAAGAGTTTAATTTTTTACAATGGATTCAATGACATAGGATTATCTAACAAAGTAATGGCTAATCAATAGAAGGTTTAGTTGTCAGGTGAAACATATAACACACTAAAAGGGATTGATTGCCAGACTTCTCCTTATTTACTCGAAGGTATATATTTAAAATGACACAAACTTGTTACCAGACTGTATTCTTTTAACCTTGCAAAAAGCTGCTTAAGAAATCTGTTCAGCAGCCCTATAGCAATACAAGATATAGTATAATGAAAATAGCTAGTGATTCAGGGTGTGGTGGGGGGAGACAAGAAACTCAGATATATGGTAACATCAAATTAAGCCCCCAGCAAGGATGTGGGTTAGAAAGGCAAACTACAAAAGCCACATCTAAGCAAGCTGGATCTGGGCTTTAAAAATGCCAGATTTTTTTCAGTACCAATGCTACTGAATCCCATTCAGTAGATGCAAAACTATTATCTGAAACCCCTCATTCTGTGTTGTTCTTAGGGAAGAATTTTTAAAGGACTCATACAACAAGCACAGTAGGTTGCCACAATCCCCACCCCAGCTCTGTTTTCTGTTCTGTTTTGTTGTTTGTGTATTTTAACAGCATACCCAGATTAAGCACTGAACACAAAATGAATTGGGCCCATATGGACTTTGACCAACATATAAGCTGTTTCCTTTATTATTTATTCACAATATCTCAACTCTCTGTATGAAAATATACTTTTTATGGTCATTGCAACCCAGGAGTTCAATAATATTTTTTCCACTAAGTCAGTGATTACACAATTTATCAAAGAATGATTACACTGAAATAAAAATAAAACAAAATGCGAACCCCCTATACAGTCTTCCTTCCTCAAAGTAATTTTAAGAAAGCTGGTTATTAAATTGCTTCTTTTTTGAAGAAGGGTTTCTGTAGCTAGGCACAAATTACCAAACCATGTTTTTTTTTTTAATTTTTAAAAAAGTTATTATACTCAGAAGGATTCAGCCAAAGTAGGGAGTTAAATAAACAAATCACTTCATCAGACTTGGAAAGATCACTTTTGTCTTACTTAAGAGACTTACATTAATTACCTTTAAGGTTTTCACACGGACTATTTAAAATAAGCACAATTTATTTATTTATTTCAAATGAGGTGCTTCTTCCAAAGTATTAAATAATGTCTACAAATGCAAAAGCATTTTTATAAATAGGTAATTAAAACAGATGACTAAAATTAAGTCAAGCTGCAAAACATTACCCAGGATGCACTGTGTTGTGTTGTGTGTGTTTTTTTTTTTTAATAAACATCTCCGGCAATTTTTTTCCCATCCAAACCCCAAAGCACTTCAAGAAAAAGAAAAGGGGGGGTATGAAGTTTCACAGGGGAAAAACACACATATATAATGAAATAATGCCAAACCCCAAACTAAAGTATTTACAAGATAGTCCCTTAAGCATAGTTTGTCATATTGCAATTACACCTTGCCTACTGCCAAGTCAAAGTGCTTACTATTGCCACTAGAGGGAGAAATGTCTTAACACAAAGCAACTGCATATAGGGAATGGGTTTTCTTGAGCAATTATCAGAACAAAGCTCCCTTGGCTGTGTGTACCTTCTAATTACTCAGTACAATTAAAATGACTAACCTAAAACAAATAGGGAAAAAAAAAACCTGCCTACATGATATCAGGGACTTCATTAAACCTCCCCCCCTCATCAATCAAATCAGAAAAACGGGAATGCCATCATACACAAACATAACGGAGCTGTTAAAGGGAGAAAATTTTGTGGTTTTTCTTTTTAAAGGGAAAAATAAGTGGCTCACTTGTAAAACAGAAATGGCGTGGTATTTTGGTATTTACCCATCTGGACGCTGCTTGAAAACAAATTGTCCTCCAAAGAGCAGAAATACAGTATGTTTTCTTTCAGTTCAGTGGCTTATGAATGACTTGTTGTTGTTGTTTTAATACACACTATAATGTCATTTTTTGTCAGTGATATGCTTTTTCCTCCTACTCATCCAACTATATAAAGAAGCAATGGCAGCCACATTTCTATGCTTATACTGAGCTTTTCACTATTTTTTTGTTTTTTGTAGTTCTACTTTCACTATTTTTGTGTAGATCTACTCCAGTTTTTCCACAACATGGGAAATTGGGGGGGGGGGGGGTGAGGTAGAATGGAGAAGGAAGAGATAAAGGCTGGGAGACAAGGAAAACAGCTACTTATTCTTTGTAAAAGGTTTAAGTAATTCCTTTTATAAGGCCCAGTCATTAACAGAAAGTGACAACACAGTCATTTTTCTTTCAGCTGACAATTGTGACATTTTTCCAACAGCGTGCAAGGTGTTGAAAACCTGGCAGCTGTTACCTCCTGGGATGAAGATACTTTTTTATCCTCCCTTGACAGTTTAACTCAGTGGGTCAGCACCTTTAAAGACTGCAAAGTATCCTTGAAGAGGATGGAAGCTTGAATTATTGCTCCCTCCCTAATCAATGTAAACCCTCACTGCAGGTGAACGCTCAAGCTATAGAGGTGCATGGGGGAGGAAAATGTAATGCCCTAAGCCAGATGGTTTTTATCTTGTTTTTAAAGAATAAAGGAACAAGCTAACAAGGGAGACAGCTACTTTGTTAGCTTCTTGGCCTCTCTCATGGCTTTGCATCCCCAGGGTTCCAGCTACACAAGAGAAAGAATACAGGAAAACGTAAACACTTAAAGAAATATAACTAGAGGGCTGGCATCATGCTGCTTTCAAAGAGTTGAGAGAGCTCTACTCAATGCCTTATTTATCACTGCCCACGTTCTCAGGATGGTAAGTGGACACATAGACAAAGGGAATGGGGGTGGGGGAAGGATTAGACAGAGGTCACAATTTACTCAATTACAGAGAAAGGCAGAACTGACAGATCCTATTAGCACCAATGTGAAATAAAGGAGTTGCAAGTTGCAAGGAGACAGTTTCAAAAAGTAATGAGTACTTTCCCGTAGGCTCCCAGGCCTTTGCCCTTGTTTGCAGATATGAATAAAAGCTATACAAACAGCTCCTATGGTTTTAGGAATAAATGGGGGGGGAACACTGTAACTCTGTAACTACTTTGTATTCTTTGTTTTGGACTCACATCTTAAGTGCTCAGGAGAATTTATGCATTGCTGGGGAACTGGGGTTGACAAGCTTATGCAAGGCAAGCTCTCTCTCTCTCTCTCTCTCTCTCTCTCTCTCTCTCTCTCTCGCTTTCTCTCGCCTGGTGACACTCACATTCCTTTTATATGTTTTGGGACCAATTCTGGCAGTGCTGAGGGCGTACTGCTGCTCTGAGCTCAGGGATCGCACCTGGAAGAGGCACTATATGGAGTGCAAGGGATTGAATATGGGTCACATGTGTGCAAGGCAAAGCTCCCTGCTGCCTTTACAGTCTCTTGGCTCCCCCTCTGTGTACATTCTTTAAATAAAAGTTCACCTTACTCAATTGTGACAAGATTATTCTGAAATTTGTGGTATGAAATGACATAACAAGTATGCAAAATGATTTGATGATATAGAGAGTAATATCTCCTAATTTTTCTCCAATGTAGTCTTTCTCTGCCAATGTCTTTGTCAGTTTTGGAATTATAGTTATGGTAGCATAAAATTCAGATGTGTTCTTACCACAGCTGGAGAGACAGCTCAAAGGGCTGAGGCATTTGCCTTACATATGCCCCTCATCCCACCCGAGCACCACCAGACATATAGTCCTAGAGAGCCCTGAGAATCATGGGCCCCAGTACCACTGAGTCTTAGCATTGGCCAAGTTTTCGTGGGAATGACTTCTGACCCCCTGAGCATTATTTATGGTCTCTTTTGGGAGACTGGGCCACATTGAGCAGTGCTCAGGGCTTATGCTCAAGGATCACTACTGGTGGTACTCAAGGGACTACAAATGGTGACAGGGATTGATTCCAGTCAGTCATGTGCAAGGTAAGATTCTTATCCACAATACTCTCTCTCTCTAGCTTCTATTTGTTCAAAGTGTTATGAAGTTAATTACACCTTAAATGTTAGATAAAATAAACTCACAACTGAAGTGATGTGGACCTTTTGATGATTCAGTTTTTTTAAATAGATGTTTCACTTCATGATTTTATTTATTTTTTTTTTCTTTTTGGGTCACACCTGGAGATGCTCAGGGGTTACTCCTGGCTCTGCACACAGGAATTACTCCTGGCAGTGCTCAGGGGACCATATGGGATGCTGGGATTCGAACCCGGGTTGGCCACGTGGCCTATTGCTCCAGCCCCTACTTCATGATTTTAGAAAAACTATGTAAATTATAACTTTCAAGGGTTTTTTGTCCATTTGTAATTTTTTTAGTTATTTCTATTTCTTTATTACCTTTTCAATGCCTGTAAGATTTATAGTCATAACTCTTCTTTTAGCCTCTTCAATAACAAAATAACTCTTCAAGCTAACATAGAGTACTCATATTGAATCAACAAGAGCAAACTGAGCTAAACTCTTTATATGTGTAAACAATAGTTTCAAACAAAGTAAACTTGTTAGAACACAGCTAAATATTTTGTCATCAGCAAATGCCAACATTTTCTAAAAGCCTATTAAAAACAATTGCAAAAGAATCTCAGTACAGATTCTACTTATATCAAACAGAAGTAAAAGCACTGAAATCTTTTTATCTATATTAACTTCTCCAAGGGGGGGGGAGGGCAAATGGTACTTGATTATTGTCATATGCAGTAGAGGACAGAGGGAATTTAAGCAGCTTTTATATTATAACCTACCTTAAAAAAATCAGCGGTGGGGTAATCAAGTTCAGGGCAGTCCTGGACAGCTGCCCTGTGACCCGCTTAGATTGACCCCTGATATTCATCACTCTTCCCCAAGACTGAGAGGGCAAGCTCCTAGGGAGTGACCACCACAATAGACAGACACAAGCCAACAGTAATCTGGTTCGAGCAAAAAACCAGATGGCACTGCAATAAATTTACAAATCTGCATTCATGGGGCTGTTAAAACACCCAGAAGCTAAAAGACTCTGAGGGCCCCAGGAGGATCTCCCACTTTCCTGTTTCTAAAGGCTATTTCTCTTTCCAAGAACACTGAGTTCATGCTCTTCACAAAGAGAATGGAGATAAAACCCTTTACAAAAGATGGGAGGGGGAAAAGTCCTCATGACCTAATTAATCTCCAGAGCTTGGATCTCAACAGTGAATGACAGATATTAGAAAAATCATTTTGGAGCACTTGGAGGAAAAACAAAAAGGGTTGTTAAATTAAAGTGGAAGGGATAAAACAAACCTACTAAAAGGGTATGAAAAGAAAAAACATTAAATTTCTTTCAAATACTGCACACAACAGATCTTGCAAGTAGAAAATGATTTAATAATGTATGCATTTATTTTAAAAATGAATCAGATTAGTCCCATGTGTGACCTGCTGGTCCATCTGTAAGTGCTGGACTTAATAGGCACGATTCTCTCTCTTGCTTCAGTTTGAAGTATGAGAGAGATAAATTTAGTTTAATTTTCAACAGATCAGCCTATCCATTTTCCAAATGGACCATCTGGATCAGCCTATTAAAATTAATTTATAACTTTGCAGAGTGAAAATTCGTTTGTTAGCTTAAATAAAGTTGCCAAAACTTTTTGTCGTGTCATTGTTTTCTTATAGTTGTTTCTGAATAGTGAGCAGAGTATTTTCACCTTTAAATTTATCTTACTCAATATTGTTCTACTTATTTACATTTATAGATCCAGTATTTTATCTTCAAATGGCTCAAGCTATAACTGTATTATAGCAATTACTGGTCATTTACATTTTTTTTACTAGAATTGCTTTATCTTACTATAAATTGTCTTGAGTCTTTATTTTCTAGAAATTAAAAAATTTAACATATAGTAAGTAAAAGCTGAGTGAGTTTAAAGCTCTTTCCCTCTAAAAGAAAATGTATAGAAAATGAAGTAAAAAAGCTTGGGCAACACTTAGAACTAACTTTCAAAATACCAACTACCGAAAAAAGTCATTTAAGCCTAGACTTTTTCTTAATCTATAAAATGGAAACTATATCCATCAAGTTAACAGAATTACGGTGATGATTAAATGAAATAAGTATATAGTAAGTGTCAGTCAGTTTCAGGGTTAGAAAGTACTATGACTAAGGCACTTGGCAAGCAGCTGACCAAGGTTTGATACCCAGTACTGCATATAGTCCCCTGTGCACCACCAGAAGTGATCCCAGAGCACAGAGCCTGGGCCCTGCAAACTACTGGGTGTGGTTTTTAAAAAAATGGTATCAAGTTCATGATAGTTACTCAACAAATAAAATTCCATAAATTCAAATAAATTCCGCTGTAGTACTGTAGCACTGTCATCCCACTGTTCATCGATATTCTCGAGTGGGCGATATTCTCGCTCAGTAATGTCTCCATTGTGGACTTGTTGTCATTGTGTTTGGCATATGAATAAGTCACGGATAGCTTGCTATGCTTCGCCATGCAGGCGAGATAATCTAGCTAGCTAGCCAGGCTCTCCGAGAGGGGTGGAGGAATCGAACCCAGGCCAGCCAAGCCGGCTGGATGTAAGGCAAACGCCCTACTGCTGTGCTATCGCTCCAGCCCCAAATAAATTCCATAAATAAAAAATATTTTGACTACTAGATACTCATCTTACCCGATTTTATGTCAGAATTGCATTATGTGTCGTGCCTATTCTTTAGCAATAATGTGAAAACTTACTTCTGTTGCCAAAGGGAGATAGAAGATGTAAAAAATTACTTTAGGCAGTGAAAATAAATTATTGGACCAAATCTTTTTTGATTACTTTAATTTTTAAATGACCACAATGAAACTCAACTTTCAAAGTAAAATGTGTGAAGTGGGAACGAGGGATCTCATGGTTCAGAGTGGTGAGTAGAAATGTTTTCTTTTAAAAAAGTTTATTCAGGGATGGAGAGACCTTTCTAAGGGCTGGAGCCCATGCTTTGAATGCAGGAGGCTCACATTTAATATGCAGCACCACATGCCCCGCCCCCCAGCCCAAGAAAATGTTTTTTAAATGAACTATTCTACTGCCTATAAGAGTTTCAAGCTATTTTTCATATACAAGGAAATTTTTCTTTAATTTTCGCTATGTAAGCAACTAACTCTCCTGCAACTTGTACACCTAGAATATTTTTTAAATGATTGGGAACCAATGTTACCTGATCAAAATTAATGGCTACTACTAACAACTTCAGAGTATTCCTAACTAAGCTCTAATATTTAAAGAAAAGCAAAGTGAGGGCTTCCTGTCTTTGTTGATGTAGCTCTGTATTTTAAATAAGACTGAATTTCATACCTGTCTAAGTGAATTCTTCTCTGGTATTATCTTCCTAGGGGGTTCGCCATTATTACAGTCTTCTCTCTCTGAGGAATTCTGTGAAAGAAAGTAAGCTTTAATTCAGTTCTCATTATCTTCAATCTTATTCTGTGGGAGTAAACTAAATTACATTTCTAATTTTGTAAGCTAGAATACCAGAATAGTTATGCATTTATTCACTAGAAGATTTATGTATAGATATATACTTATGTAAAGGGAAACATATGCCCACCTATATAAATAAATATATATAGGGATCTAAGGGATCTAGGCGGGAAGGATTTCATCTATGTTCAATCGTAACCCAGTTCTATTCATTAGAAGTCTAGTTTATTGCTATTTGAAAATGTAGTTTGACTGGATATAAGAGAGCTCTAGTCATAGCTGATAACTTAGTTGATTACAACATAACCGTAAATATTATCTTTCCTTATAAGATAATCTAAAACTATATTAACTCTGATCAGTGTAAGTTTTAAGTTCTAAGTTTTCTATTTAACTATTTGGTCAGTATAACTTTTCTTTCTTAAATCTGGACCCTACGAGTATTTCTTGCTTTGTTTATTAAATGCTATTCTTTCTATATTAAAAATGGCACAGATTTTAACTTAAAAGCACAACATATGATCAGAGGTTTAGAAAACGGAACTATTGGTAGAACATAATATAGCTGCTTTGGAAAAGTGTAGTGGTTTTTAAAAAAAACTAGTAACATAAATCCAGCAACTCAGCGCTGGGTATATACTCCCACCTCCTCCCAAACTGAAAACAAGGTCTTGAAAAATTATTTGTACATCCATATTCATGGCAGCATTCTTCACAAATAGTTAAAATTTGGAAGCAACCCAAATACTTATTGGAGAAAGTATGAATAAGCAAAATGTGGTAAATATAATGGTGGAATAGTATTTAGCCTTAAAAAGGAAGGAAACTCTGTCATATACATTAACTTAATGATATTATATTGTAAGATTTTATTGATGAGATAATCATAGTGGTGAAAATCATTGAAAGTAGAATGGCTGTTGTCTGGGATGAGAATGAGTTAGGAATAGAGTTGCTCCTTTTTGAGGGTAGGAGTGGGGATTTGAGCCATACCTGGCAATGCTCAGGGGCTACTCCCAGCTCTATGATAAGGGGATCACTCCAGGCAGTACTGGGATGGTGCAAGCCTCCGTCTTAAGCAAGAATAGCACCTTACCTTAATTCCGGTACTATCTCTCTGCCTGAGAGTTACTTTTAATAAAGCTTCAGTTTTCAAGATGAAAGAGTTACAGGGATGTGGAGGTGGCTGCATAGCATTATAAATTAAATATCACTGACTTGGGGCTGGAGCCATAGCACAGCGGTTAGGGCATTTGCCTTGCACGCGGCCGACCCGGGTTTGATTTCCAGCATCCCATATGGTCCCCTGAGCACCGCCAGGAGTAATTCCTGAGTGCAGAGCCAGGAGTAACCACTGAGCATTGCTGGGTGTAACCCAAGAAAAGCAAAAAAAAAAATATATACTGACCTGTACACTTAAACATAATACATTTATGTTATAGTGTATTTTACCACAATAAAAAAAATGAAAACAAGATCTGGTAGTCTACACATGTAAGTCAGTATTTGCAAGGCAAAATACCAAAAAATCAAGTAATACATAACTTGGGTTCTGCAACTAAATTGTAAAATAAGCATTTTTGAAATTGTCATTGGTATCATGACACATCACAGATTCATCATATTCTAACATGAGATTCAGAAATTGTTTCTAATTTATAAATTTATCTGAAAATATTCATATAAGTATTTTAAATCCATTGTAGGATATAACTTTTTAATTTAAATGAAATTCTTATTTTTATCAACTGTTTTATCTTAAAAGAAATCAAATGGTTAAAAAGGCACAAATTTAGAGTCTTTGACCCTTTGGCTAATATGAGTGACCTTGTCTGCCTCCTGGAATTGGTTTAGTCAGTAGTATTCCTTTTAGGTAGAAATCTGTGCAGAGATTTAATTTGCTACTTTTTCCTTTGTGATGCTCATTTGTAAAGATTCCTAAAATTAAGTCAAAGAAAAAAACACCATGTTTTAAACATGGGACAGAACTGCATTAATTTCAGAGTTCTAAATGCTTTTTCTCCTCATTTTCGCAGAAAACATAGGGGGACAGATTATATAATCTCGAATGGAAAACAAATATAGTAGGTTCATGACCATAAGCAAAATTAAACATTCAAAAATAAGTGAAAGTACCAGTTGGTATATTGTTCAGTGGTATAGCACATGCCTGACATGTGAAGAGGCCCTGTGCTGGATTTCCAGTATAAATTCAACAATGAAAAAGAAAAAGGGAAACTAGCAATATATGTCATTATACAGAAGGGAAGCATCAACAAATGCTGTTTATATATAAATATAAACAAAACAAATAAAAACTTATATGTATTTATACACATATGCATGTATATGTGCGTATGTTGTATATTTATGTATATATACATGCATGTGTATAAATACATATACATAAAATTCTTAGGGACTGGAGCGATAGCACAGCAAGTAGGGCATTTGCCTTGCACACAGCCAACCCAGGTTCGATTCCCAGCATCCCATATGGTCCCCCAAGCACTGCCAGGAGTAATTCCTGAGTGCAGAGCCAGGAGTTACTCCTGTGCACTGCCAGGTGTGACTCAAAAGGCTAAAAAAAAAAAAAAGTTTTTGTTTTGTTTTTTGGGGGGGTTCTCACTGGATGGTAATGATGGGTGCTTTCTGCTTTGAGCTCGTGAATCATGTGGTACCAAGGATCTAACCTGAGCCTCCAGCATGTAAAGTATATATGTTCAACTATTTTTGCTATCTCTGAAGCCCCTTGATTTTGATTTAATTTAATTTGGGGGATTAATTTTGTTTTCCTTCTCCCTTGTGATCAGTGAGTCACACTCTGTTGTGCTCTGCCAGAGAAAACATACTTGGGTTGTGGTACAGAGGGATCTATCAGTGATGTATTACTAGGCTAAGGTCAGATGAATGTTTTAAATGCTAAAATTACATATTATTCGTCGATTGCCTCGAGCAGGCCCCAGTAACGTCTCTTTCATCCTAGCCATGAGATTATATTCAAGGCTATTTAGGAGAATGAGACCCATCATTGTTACTGGTATTTGGCATATTTGGTACGCCACGGGGAGTTTGCCAGACTCTGCCCTGTGGGCAGGCTACATTCGATAGCCTGCAAGTTTGTCTAAAATAGGAATGAGACAATAAGATGTCATAAAAAAAGTTCTGATAAGATGTCGCGCGGCCGCGCGGTTCCAGGATCTGGATTTTATAGTCTCTGAGTCTTGGCCGCTGATGGGATTACACGGCGCCAGGGGGCCAAGTGGTGGGTGTGACCCCCGCCTACTGGAATTTGGAGGATCTGGGTGGAAGATGCTCGACTCCAATGGCTTGGAGATCTCGGCCCCAGAACCCGCGTGGCTTTGTCCCTCTGCCAGTACCTTCATGTGTGCGGAGAGTGGTCTCAGCATGGTGGTGGCTGGTCCGCACACATGAAGGTACTGGCAGAGGGACAAAGCCACGCGGGTTCCGGGGCCGAGACCTCCAAGCCTACTCGAATTGGAGTCGAGCATCTTCCACCCAGATCCTCCAAATTCCAGTAGGCGGGGGTCACACCCACCATCTGGCCCCCTGGCGCCGTGTAATCCCATCAGCGGCCAAGACTCAGAGACTATAAAATCCAGATCCCGGACGAGAACAGTGCAGTCTTCTGCCCCCGCGCCTGGGTGTTCCTTCCCGGGGCCCCTTGGAGGGGAGCGGGTTGAGCTTTCCTCCCCGCCCCGACCAGGGCTCCGGCAGCCGAAGACCTCCAGGACCAGCCACCACTCTCCGCACACATATATCTTATAATAAAATTTTAAGCCGTGGGGCCAGATAGCTCAACAGCTGAGCATATGCTTTACATGCTGGGGGTCAGGTTCAATCTCCAGTATCGTACCACCAGGAGCAATCCCTGAGTACAGGACCAGGAGTAGCCCCCTGGGTACCACTAGGTACAGCACTCAAACCAAAACAAACAACAAAAAACAAAACAAAGCAAAAAGCCTTAAGCCAGATAAAACTAACATTGTCACTGTCACTGTCCTCTGTGTTCATCGATTTCCTTGAGTGGGCACCAGTAACGTCTCCATCGTGAGACTTGTTACTGTTTTTGGCATATCGAATACGTCACAGGTAGCTTGCCAGGCTTTAGGCCGTGCAGGCAGAATACTCTCGGTAGTTTGCCGGGCTCCGAGAGGGATGGAAGAATGGAACCCGGGTCAGCTGTGTGCAAGGCAAACACCCTATGCTATTGCTCCAGCCCTCTAGCAGTTACATCTTGTTTTGCAGTTTGGGATCACACCCTACAGTACTCAGGGCTACATACTTGGGTTGTGGATTGGCACTTCAGGACACACAGTACTACTGGGGGATTGATTCTCGAACTCTGACATATGAAAAACATTCCAGCCCTTTGAACTATTACCTTGCCCCTAAAGTTCTACCATTAAATAAAATATAATTTTTTGTATAGAGATGTCAAGGAGCTTGGCTTGCATGTGGCCAGCCCTGGTTCAAATCTAGGTACCGCTTATGGTCCCTCAGGTACCACCAGGAATGACTCATGAACATAGACAGAAATAAACCCTAAAAATCACCAGTATACCCCTTCATAGAAACCCCACTTCCCCAAATAATTATGACTACAGATCATCTAAACTTGTTTTATTCAATGTAAGGTCTTATATATAAAAATTTTTGTTTTTTAAAGTGTCATCATAAATTTGGAAGGATAATTTTTGGTAGGTATGTGCTAAGTGCAAAATAGTATAAATCACATTTTTAAAAATTCTACAGTACTTGGATGAAAAAAATTTAATGGTAAGTTCTCAATACTAAATTACACAGTGAAAAGTAGTGAAAAGTAACAATGTGGACACAAGAAAAAATGACTGTTAACCAGTGCATATTCAAAATTTTCTCCCTCTTGACCTCTCCATTTTATCTACATCTAGTGAAGAGTGGGTATTATGAGAATAACTAAGGTATGAAAGAGAAAACAATTACTAGAAGCAGAACAGAGTTGTAGAGGAGTTTTTTTCCTTTTGTAAAGCAAATAATATATATGGGGTGGTTGTTAAAAAAGATAACTCAACAGAGCCAGAGTGATAATACAGTAAGTAGGATGTCTGCCTTGCTCACAGCAAACCCAGGTTTGATCTGGGACATCCCATATGACTCCTTGAGTGTGCCAAGAGTGATCCCTGAGTGAAAGCCAGGAGTAACCTGAGCACTGCCAGGTAGAGTCCCCTTACCCACCCCCCGTGCTGCAAAAAAAAAAAAAAGTAAAAAGGCAAACAGAAAAAGAAAAAAAAACATGGTGACAGCTAGTCCTTTTTATAAAGATTAATCCAACATATTTTACTATAGACCATCCTCCCAGAAGAAGCTAAATCAATACAAAAACTTCAACTCTGCTGTTATGTAAAGTAGAGATGGGACATAAATCAGTCATACCAAGAGTAAGAAGCAAGGAACCCTTCCCTAGTGAAGAGGAGAACCAGAAAATTAGCAAGAGATGTATAGCTTGAATTTTTTTTTAATTGAGGGGGCAGACTTTTGGGTCACACCCAGCTGTGCTCTGGAATCATCCTAATGGGGATCAGGGGAACATATAGGGTCCTAGGGATTGACCCTGAGTCAACTGTGTACAAGGCAAGGGCCTTACCTGCTACACTATCTCTCTGGCCCCGAGATCTACAGTTCTGAGAGTGAAGGGGGCTAATGAAATAGCCATGAATGCTTGAGTGGTTCTCAAAGTCTATGTGCTCTCCAACATCCCTCAAGAGAGCTCAACAGCACAGTTATTCCTATGTCATTACCTATGGTAGACCCCAATAAGCAGTGTTCACAATTGCCTTGAATCATCAAACTAAATTACACACAATAAATTCTACTTCAGAGTATCTAATCAAAGCAGCATCATGAAATTAGCAGCCAAAGTTAGACAAATAGCAAGATAGTCACTATCACTGTCCTCTCGTTGTTCATCGATTTGCTCGAGCAGGCCCAGTAACGTCTCCAGTTTGAGAATTGTTGTTACTGTATTTGGCACATTGAATACGTCACGGGTAGCTTGCCAGGCTTTGCCATGTGGGCGAGATACTCTTGGTGGCTTGCCAGGCTCTCCGAGAGGGGCAGAGGAATCGAACCCAGCTCAGCCAGACTGGCTCTATGCAAGGCTAACGCCCTATCGCTGTGCTATCGCTCCAGCCCAGCAAGATAGTCACATCATCTTAAAATATTTCTCAGTAAGGGGCCGGAGCGATAGCACAGTGGGTAGGGCATTTGCCTTGTATGCAGCCAACCTGGGTTCGATCCCCGGCATCCCATATGGTCCCACAAGCACCGCCAGGAGTAATTCCTGAGTGCAGAGCCAGGAATAACCCCTGAGCATCACTGGGTGTGACCCAAAAAGCAAAAAAAAAAACCCAAAAAAAAAAAAATCTCAGTGAGACACTTAAAGTAGAGAGATCTGGCAGAGCTACCTAAACATAATATGCCTTTTGATACCATATACTACTAAGAAAAGCATTTTATTCCTGACGTAATCTTGCCAAATATACAACTTCAATGGGATCATGAGAAAACAACAGAATTAATCTAAACTGAGGAGGATTTATGAAATTTACTATGAAATGTAACAAGTAGCAGACAGAACCAAAAAGGTGGCACAGAGTTTAAAATCCTATTGCCTTATACTCAGCTGACTCTGGTTCAATCTCTGGCATAGCATATAGTCGCCCAAGAACCACCAGGAATGATCCCTAAGCAGTGAGCAAACAAGTAAACCCTGAGCGTGACTGGGTATGGCCAAACTGCCTCCCCCCACTCAAATAAAACCAAAACCCTCATATAATAACAATGAAATTTGTGATCTGAGATTATTTTAGGAATTGGGATGAAACAAAGTTCATGGTAAACTACTATATAAAACTGTTGGAAAAACGGATTTGAGCACAATAGCATGAATAAAACTCATTCATAACATTCGTCCTACTGATCCTATCTTTATCTGATTTTAATTTAATTAGTTTGGAGGGTACACTCCAAAGTAGTGCTCTCAAGATACTCAGGAATCCAGCCAGAGAGTCTCTCAACATGAATGGTGCGAGGGATTACTTGAGCTAGCCTAGCAGGGCCGGGGGTGTGGGGGGTCGAGGGAGGGATAATCGACTCCCAGGTTGCTCCTGGCAATGTTCAGGGTACCATATAGTACAGGGTACATTATAAATTTCCTGTTTCCCTACATACAGAATTTTTTGGTTTCTGTTTGTTTTGGAGCTACACCTGGCTATGCTCAGGGTTAACTCCTGGCTCTGCACTCAGGGACCACTCCTATAGATCTCACAGGATCTATAGTAGGGTGATGAAGATCTCACAGGATCTATAGTAGGTGATGAAGATCAAATCTGGGTTGAGCATGTGTGAGACAAGAGTCCTACCAGCTGTACTACAACTCCAGCCTTTACCTACACACAGAAGAATTTACTTATTCCTTGGGTGTATAGTTCCTTTGATTAAAGCAATTATATAACTTATCACCACACTCAAGATGCCAAGTCGTTTCATCACTATCAGTACTTCCCTTGGTCTGTGCCCCTTTATGTCAGTCCCTTTCCCCCACGCTCACAGTCTTTTGTTTTTCATAGGTGGCGGTCTCAATAATAGACTTTTTAAGGGACCGAAGCAACAGTACAACAGGTAGGGGGCTTGCTTTATAGATGGCAAATGACTGGGTTTGATCCCCAGCACCCCATATGGTCCCCTGAACCCCGCCAGGAGTGGTCATTGAGGCAGAAACAGAAGTAAGCCCTGAGCACTGCCAGGTGTGGCCCCAAAATAAACAAAAATATCTTTTTAAAAATGTCATAAAATACTAATATTTTAAGACTGTATTTTCTATTTAGTGTATTATAAGAGTCACACATGTTGCATGTTAGTAGTTTTTTTTTGTTTGTTTTTACAAATAATCTCGCTAGGGGCTGGAGAGATAGCACAGCAGGTAGGGCATTTGCCTTGCACGTGGCCGACCCGGGTTCAATTCCCAGCATCCCATATGGTCCCCTGAGCACTGCCAGGAGTAACTCCTGAGTACAGAGCCAGTAGTAACCCCTGTATATAGCCAGGTGTGACCCAAAAAGCAAAAAAAAAAAAAAAAAAAAAAGATAAATAAAAAATAATAATCTCACTATATGGATTTGGTAGTTTGTTTATATATTAAATATCTTGATTTTGCACTTTGTTTTTAGAACTATATTTATTGTTATTTTTAATTTTTCACCAGTATTTTTTGGTTTGGGGCCACACTCAGCAGTACTCAGGGTTTGCTCCTGGTTGTGTACTCAGGGATCACTCCCAGCAGGGTTCAAGGGGACCATATGTGGTGCCAGAGTATGAAATATGGTTGGCCGTGTGCAAGCAATTTATCCAGTGTACTGTCTCTCTAGCCCTTGCTTTTAAAGAGTTGCTTTCTAAAATTTTTAATAAATGTATTAGTAATAAAGAAAAATGTTTGAGGGACTGGAGAGAGTACAGGGATAAAGATGCTTTACCTTGCAGGACTGCTGCACATGTGGCCCAAACACCGCCCCTCCTCCCCAATAAAATAAAGAATGGTTGGAAGCATTTAAAAGGGTTTTGAACTTAACTTTCAAATGGTTTAGATAAAACAGTAAACAAATGGGAGTGTTTAAGAATACATAAGTATGTATTATAGTTTTTAAAAAAAGTAAACAGCAACAGAAAGGAAATCTATGTAAATAATATAAAGGGATTTTAGGTACTTAAAAAAATTTTTTTCTTCCAATTTTTGAGTCACATCCAAGGTGCTGGGACTGCAGCTGGCTTACTGCTTGGAGAGTACCCAGGGGAGCAGGAGATGCTGGGGATCAAACTTGGAGCTTCCTCATGCAAAGCATGCATTCCAGTCCTTTAAGCCATTTGCCTGGCCCTATATATGATTTTTTCCCAAATTTTCTATAAAACTTAAATTGTGTCAAAATTTAGATTTTATCAAATAGATGAAATCTAGAAAACAGAAATCAGATAAATTATAAATGGAAAAAATAGCAATCAGATAAATAAAATAAATTTGAAGGGTAAAATTCATCAAATACAAATAAAAGCTGGGACCTGAGAGTCAGTACAGCGGGTAAGTCATTTGCCCTGCAAGTGGACTACCTGGGATTCATCCCTGGCACCCCATATGGTCCCCTGAGTACTAATAGGCATGATCCCTGAGTGTAGAGCAGAAGCAACCTGAGTACTGCCAGGTATGTCCCACCCCCCCCTCCCAAAAAAAAGTTATATACCACTGCTTAGGGCTGGAGCGATAGTACAGTGGTAGGGCGTTTGCCTTGCATGAGGCCGACCCGGGTTCAATTCCTCTGTCCCTCTCGGAAAGCCTGGCAAGCTACCAAGAGTATCTCGCCCGCATGGCAAAGCCTGGCAAGCTACCCGTGGCATATTCGATATGCCAAATACAGTAACAACAAGTCTCACGATGGAGACGTTACTGGGCCTGCTCAAACAAATCAATGAACAACAAGAGGACAGTGCATTGTAGTGCTACCACTGCTTAACCATGAATGAGCAAACTACAAACACCTAAACAACTGATTCACAATACTCAAATGGAACATTTCATAATAGCAGACTATGTCTGTAGTCCTGATGTAACAACACTGTGTTGGGGCCGGAGCAACAGTACAGCGGGTAGGGGTTTTCCTTGCACACAGCCGACCCAGGTTTGATCCCCGGCATCCCATATGGTCCCCCAAGCACCGCCAGGAGTAATTCCTTAGTGAAAGGCCAGGAGTAACCCCTGAGCATTGCTGGGTGTGACCCAAAAAGGAAAAAAAAATTTAAAAAAAGAACAATACTGTGTAAATAATTACATTGTATTTATTTCTTTTAAAAGGTACTGTATAACCGGTTGTCTTTATATTAATGAAAATGTTTATCTCTTGGGATGTAGTGATAGCACAGTGGTAGGGCATTTGCCTTGCGCGCAGCCACCCCGGCCGAGCTGGTTTCGATTCCTCCGCCCTCTCGGAGAGCCCGGCAAGCTACCAAGAGTATCCCGCCCACACAGCAAAGCCTGGCAAGCTACCCATGACATATTCAATATACCAAACACAGTAACAAGTCTCAAAATGAAGATGTTACTGGGCCCACTTGAGCAAATCGATAAACAACGGACAGACTCTAGTCTAATGCATTCAATTACAAATACAAGGGAAAAAGTTTATCTATTCAAATTCTATTCATTCCTAAAAATGAAAGTGAACTACTGATTGTCTCTAAGAAACCATACAGCTACTTCACAGTAGTCTACTGCAAATTACTTAACTCTTTTATCTTGATCCACAATAATTTGGCGCTTAATTAGATAAATGTTTGTAAGCTGTTCTCAGCTATAAGATTGAAAGATCACTGGGCAAAGTCTTTATGGCTCTCTCTCCCTCCCAACACATTACATAATACATAATACAGTTAAGTGCTTAATAAATAGCTGAAACCCTACACCCAAAATAACTCAGCTAACTCTAAGATCGTTTTCATTGCAGAGAAACTTCATAGTGATAATCCGATCTTGGTCTTTACCATCTTACCTCTAGTAAAGCCGATATGATACTTTTGATATTTTAGACTAGCAAGCCTAAAGCATCTTTTTGCAGAAAGTGGGGAAAAGTTTTACTGAAACAGAGTCAGCCCCATTCAACCACCTTTTGTATATGCTTTTGCACTACAAAACAGAAGAGAATAGTAAGGAGAGATCTTATGGCCCACAAAACCTTAAATGTTTATTATCTAGATATTTACAAGAAAACATTTGCTGACCCTTAAGAAGGAAAAGATCTGCGAATAAGCAAAGCATTTTTAACTTTTTAGAGTAATTTGTGGCTGGGTTGGCTGGCATCAAAATCAAAGCTGGAGAGAATAGTACAGAGGGTAAGGTCCTTGGCGGCCCAGCTTCAATCCCTGGCATCTCATATGGTCCCCTGAGCTCCGCCAGCACGGACTTCTGAGCACAGTGCCAGCTCTGAGCACAACTGGGTATGTGGTCTAACCACCAAACCAAAAACCAAACAAAATTAAACTAGATGAGTTTCATGGTAGCACATAGCAGAGCTTTGTAGCTGGGGTAGTATTCTCCATGACCTACTAAGTGGCTTATTTACTGTTTTCAGTTATCTATTCGAACACACAACTCCTGATGGCATGGATAATTAAGAGTTGATTACATAATCAAATGAAAAACTAAAACTAATTTACACAGTGATGAAAAGTCAAGCCACTCATAATGACTTATAATAATCTTTGGGTAAGCATCTTGCTCAAGGTTGGATAATGCAACGGAGCCTGAATCTGTTTGAAGACACATCTGTTATTTTTAAAAAGCAGCTCCAAAACTAGAAGTAGTATTTTTTACCTATGCCACATCTTCACTGAGATAATTCAAAGGACTCTGTAATCAGAAAAATGATGCCACTTTTGCAAAACAGACTGATGAATAGTAACTGATTTTGAATACACTTTTGAAAATATTTGTTTATTATCATGCATGTAGAAAAACACCCAAGTGAAGGGGGAAAAATTGAGAAGCCAAAGAGAGAGTATCAGTGGTGAGGGCACTTGTCTTGCATGAACCTGGCCTATGTTTGATCCTTGGCACCACATATGGTTCCCTAAGCCCCACCAAAAGTGACCCCAAAGTCAGAACCAGGAGTAAACCTTGAGCCCTACTGGCTATGACACCCCAAAACACAAAATCAACAACAACAAAAATCTTGAGGTCAATTTCTCGTCACAAACAGATAAAATTAGTAATATTCGTGACTGGTAAAATTAGTAATATTTGTGACTGGTAAATTAACAACCAAATTAATATTTTTCCACAAACTTATTTACTTGTACCAAATTACAGCCTCTAAATATATAATGATTTGTAATTATCAAAAAATAGGAACTGTTCTTTAAAGTTAAACTGTCATTTACATGGATAAAAATCACTCAAACTCTTCAACGACAGGAGACAAAAGTGAGTGTATGTGAATGTATGTATGTGTGTGTGTGTGTGTGTGAGAGAGAGAGAGAGGGAGGGAGGGAGAGAGATAAAGGAAAAGGGAGAGAGAGAGAGAGAAAAAAACAGAGAGAATTTAATATAAATCTCAGATACAATGAGGGAAAATTAGGTCATTTAACTTCTGAAATGAATTTGAAGAACCCAAGTCAAGAACCATTTTTAGGGAGGTCCTTAAGTGTTCTCATAAGATAGTATTCTCTGGCACGTTTTCAGCACATTGCTCTTTTAGCAGGTTTAACATCTGACATAGACTATTAAGCCACAACCATATCAAAGCCTCCCTATACTGCTAAACTTAAACAAGATACACTAGTTTATGCCTTGAGGAATTATTTTCTAATACCAATCTCATACAACAATTTAACATACCTAGTACAGTGCTCAGAAACAGATAAAAAGGAAAGTACTCTCTGTGACAACTAAACTCACTTGACTTCCACTAGTTCAGCCTTACTTAAAAAAAAAAATTCTAAGTTAGGAACACCCCCTCAACCCCACAATGTCCAACACTAATTATAAAATACTACAGATGCAACCTTTCTCAAAATGCAAAGGGGAGTGTGTATATTTGAAAAGAACAACTATTTTTTATGCTTCCAAATTCTTAATCCTGTTTGGAGCTGTCAGTGGGGGTTAATGGAAGCCTTGGATAGGAGAATTCCAATCTGGTTGGCAGATGGATAGGTTGGTTATAGCTGCATAACTATGTCTTGCCTGCAGGCACAATTCAGAACACTGTTAAAGCAATATAAAGTCTCTGTCAAGCTGAACCATTTGGATCAGTAGCAAGGAGAAATAATAATAAAAAAGAAGTTCATTTCTGGGCCTTGTGCATTTATGCTAGTATGCAGAAACTGATTAATTGTCATAGTGTGCTGGTCTTCTATACCTCAGATTTCTACTTCTGGAGTAGATTTTGCATGCTAATATAATCATTCTCCCTCTTGAGACATTAGCAAATAATCAAATGAAAAACAGGATCATAATTTACTGAGATTCAAGCAATTCTCTATGCAAATTTGACTTGTTATTGCTGCTGCCTCGTTAATCTGAATGCCTTTGACAAACTCCTTTGATTTATGAACTCGTGACAACTCCAATGTGTATATATTTTGCTAGATTGACATTATCATTAAGAGTGGGTGGACTGAGCTCACATGAATGGCTGATTTTATTCGCTGGTGTCTGCTGCTCAACAGCTGAGCATCTCCTCCTCACAAAGCCCCTGAGCGTCAGGCTCTTCCCATCTTCCCATCCATTCATCATCTCGATGTTAATTGGCCCAGGCTTTAAGCAAATTTTCAACACGATTTAAAGGCACGATGACACTGATTACTGACCCTCTGCCATACGGTGCCTATTGATTAACCTGACAGAGATGATGAGCTTGAGGGAAACTAGGTGTGTGGGGATCTCAGGGGGAAAAATATATTGTCTATACAGGCAAACACTTGTCACTGCCACACAAGTCAGAATTTGCACAGTATACATTCTTAAAACACACTACCGCTTTAATACCTAGAGCTAAGGCAGAAAGTGCTTTCTGTATACAGCAATATTACAGATATGTTAAAGCACATAACCAACTGCATTTCAAACAATAATGTTTGGGCTGGCTGGTATGCATATTGGGTTAAATTAAAAGAAGGTGCTAGGTGGCCTTGTAGTATTACATGATACCAGAAAATAGGAAAAGAAACAGTTCTTAAAAATAGCTTAAGGAAGGAAGAAAGGAAGGAGTAAAATTATCTGCTGCTATTCTACTGCCATTGTAATAAGCTACCATTTTATCACTATAAAAATGAGGACTTTTAAAGAGAAAAGGAAAAGACAAACTGATTTTTATAAATTTCGTTTTCTGTTCTTTAAATACTGATACCTAATTCCAAAGGTCAAATTCTCTGGAACACAAAAATTAGCAATAACTATTTAAAAATAAAGCTAATATTTAAACCTAACAAACGTAACCCTTAAATTCTTATGTGCCCATTTTCAATAACTGCTGTGCAGACTACCGTACTTAGAGAAGTTGTGCAGGGCAATATAAGTCGAGCTTCATGAGAAAACAAACATTGATTATTTTAGGAAAAAAAAAAAAGAAAATTTAGAATATTAAGCATGCACGTCATGAAAGTTCTTAATTGTTACTAAGCATACACATTAGTAACAAACCACTTTAAGATACTGCTAAATCTATCTGCAAAATTAAATAAGTGAAAATCATATAGCACACCTATTACGGAACAGACAAAAACAATCCTTAGATAGGAAAGGTTCTTATTTAAAACACAGCTAACAAATATGCTCCCGCTGGCCACACACATCACCTTGTTTACTTACGAGTCCTGGAGGGACAGCCAAAATACAATTTTAAACACGGAGATTTTAGAGCAGCACTAACAGTTATTTCAAAACTAAAATAATAGAAAACTGAACAACAGCCTGGCTGTAGTCGCTATTACAGTGACATGGGCTGTTAATGTAAGAGATCAAATGTTTTTCAAGTCAAACAGCATCGGTGCCTGTTACACAGGAACATGTAGCTTACTCCCTAAAAGCCTGCCTTCTGCTCTTTAAGATAAACAAGCTCAACTAAGCATTGAGATACTTTGATAAGAAGGATGGAAGAATCAAGCTACACCAAGGAGTGACAAGGCCAAGGCTAGAGAAGCATTGGTTTTGTTAACTTTGTTTCAAGTTACAGACGATATCATAACTACCATTTTATTATTTCATCATTAAAAAACATAAATGTAGAAAAAAGGACAAAATTTATATCAATAGGTATGGAAACAAAAAAGTTAGAACAGTTATCTCCATTCTGTAATAGGAGATATATTACACAACTGTCTAAGCACACTCAGCTTGGTGACTTTTTGTTGTCACTCTTTTTTTTTTTTGTCACTCTTGAGACACACCCAGCTGTGCTCAGGGCTTACTCCTGGCTCTGTGCTCAGGAATTACTCTTGGCAGACTTGGGGACTATACAGGGATTGAACCTGGGTTGGCCACAAATAAGCCAAGCACCCTATCATAACACTGAACTATCTCTCCAGCCCCAGTTTTGTGATTTCTTAATCAAAGGTTTGGATATCAACTTGACAATGACTGAGTTCAAGTGGGTGGGTGGGGGCGGGGGGGGGGGGGGCTGAGGGTAGGTAAGATAGAGAAGAGACCGGTATGACAATAATAGCTGGGAATGATCATGCTGAAAAGAACTGAGTGTTAAAAGTAGATAAGGGATAGTCTTGAAACCCATCAGTATCAATATTGCAAACCACAATGTCCAAAAAGGTGTGTGTGTGTGTGAGAGAGAGAGAGAGAGAGAGAGAGAGAGAGAGAGAGAGAAAGGAGGGAGAGAGAAGAAAATGCCTGCCATAGAGGCAGGCAGGGAGTGGGGGTGATGGGAGGGAACCTGGGGACACTGGTACTGGGAAATGTACATTGGTGGAGGAAGGGGTGCTGGAATACTGTATGACTGGAATTCAATCATGAACATCTTTGTAAGGGTCTACCTCACAGTGATTCAATAAAAAAGTTTAAAAAAAACAAAACAATGACTAAGTTGTAATTAAGTTAATATGCTCCACATCAGAAATAACAGTCCATCTAATTAGACTCCAAAGTTTTCTGACTCTAAAGGATGAATTTTAGAAAAAAAAAAAAAACAGAAGAAACATTATCAAGTAGATTCTACATTTCATTCTGCTTAACATCCTAATGCAGATTTTAAACATATATTTATGACAATGTGACTTACTAATTTTAAAATTCCGATAGCCTTGCTAAAGTTGTATTTACAAACTACACTGTTTTTATTGACACAACTAAAGATGATTACCATTCATTTAAAAAAAATCTGCTTCATGCATATGTTTTCATTGCTAAGATACAATGACACGTACAAAGTAGTTAGAAGCAGAGTGAAATAAAAGTTCACCAGGGAGATCTGAGATAGAAGACATACATAAACCAAGCTAAACTGCCATACAAACAAAAGTGTAACTAACTAGATTATTTACTCCTCTTACTTTTAAATCTACATGATATTTGAAGTGCATTTTTCACATTCAAAATATTACCTTTATGATTATCTGTTTGGGATAATTTCTTCATACAACAATATTCTTTGCTGCCATATTTGTACAATATTTCATCCAAATATCCTCTGCATAAAGTTTTATGTGATTAGGAGGCAAGCATTTGCTTCTACTAATAAGGACATCTGGTTATTTTTGTAACTCAAAGACATCTGCATTCTGCAGATCTTTTTGATTTCTCAAAATGAGGCTAAGAACTATATAACCCTTACGACATATTCCAAAATCCTTTCTCTCTGCAGAATAGCTGTTTCATCATCTGCATTTCTGATATTTTTTCTGCTAAATGACTTTTAGCACCTTGACTGCCCAAGTTGACAACATCAGCTATTTTAAGATTCTTTTAAAGTTGATAAAACTAAAAACCACAAATTGGAATGGAAATAAATCATCCCAAGTAAAAAAGTAAATTTCTAAAAACCAGATTGGGCTCAGCTAAAATTTGTATTTAAGTATATATTTCTATTGTGAACTACCCCTTATTTAATCAACCATCCTTTTTTTCCTTATTTGTCTGTGAATTTAATAGGCTTTTCCACTAATTATACAAAGTCTCAACTTCAATCTTTATTATTATTGTTATTATTATTATTGCTTTTTGGTTCACACCCAGCGATGCACAGAGGTTACTCCTGGCTCTGCACTCAGGAGCTACTCCTGGCGGTGCTCAGGGGACCATATGGGATGCTGGGAATTGAACCCGGGTCAGCCGCATGCAAGGCAAATGCCCTACCCGCTGTGCTATCTCTCCAGCCCCTCAACTTCAATCTTTAAAATTACAAATACAATCTCCTCTCACTTACGTAGATTTTAGGTTCTCCTAGATGAAAAACATGATCCAGCATAGATTTGAAGGGTATGTCTTAAAGAACAGTAACAAATCAATAAGAAATCAATCATCATCTTTACATGCCTTGCATTTTTCCTAAATATGACAAGTCGACTGACTATACACCTTATTCAGGATACTAGAGTTTAAGCTCTAACTTCGCTTTTGCCACAAATTCACATTTTCTGTTTATCTCTACTACAGAAGTTAAAACAAAAAACACAGCGAGAGAAAATGTATTTTGAGAGAAAACAGCTGTTATAATTCACAAACCTTTCATCAGTCAGACATCAAGGTAATATTGACCAAACAGATTTAATTAAAGTTTAAGTAAGAAGACTTCTATTTCTAAGGAGTCAAAACATCAAAGGGTCTAAACACCCTTTGTAGAAAAGGTTCTAAACATCAATTCCTACTTTCAGTTTATTTGTTAATATTACTGACTATATAATGAAAATAAAATCAAACTAGATTTAACTGAAAGTTGTGCCAGGAGTTGTTTAATAAATTTAGTTGGAAAGGTGGCTAATTTCATTGCCCAAGGGATAAACAACTTGTAGGCTTTATTTTCTTTAAATAATGTTCTTTGATGTGTAACAATCTTAAAGAATTTATTTTCTCCAATAGAAGTTTACTTTTCCTGTCACAATTCAAATGGTTTCTAAAAGATGTTTGTGAGTTATTCTTTGTGAGTTATTCTAACAAAATTATTTTGAGTCTACATTGTTAAAATATGGTATATGAAAGAATAATCATATACCTTTCATATTCTACTTTGCTAACTATCCAAAATTTATTTTGAGCATTTCTGACATATCCTAAAATAATTTTTATTTTTTAATGTTGTTCACAATAATTTATTACATTTAGCACAGCAGTAGGGCGTTCGCCTTACACACGGCCAACATGGCCGACCCAAGTTCGATTCCTCCGCCCCTCTCGGAGAGCCTGGCAAGCTACGAGAGTATTCGATATGCCAGACACAGTAACAACAAAGTCTCCAATGGAGACGTTACTGGGCCCGCTCGAGCAAATCGACGATCAACAGGAGGGCCTTTACCTTTACCTTTATTCTATATTCTAACACCAATCCCACCACCATTACACCTTCCCATCACCATTATTTCAAATTTTCCCACCACCACCCAAGCCTGCCCCAAAAGCAGGTCCTAAATAATTTTGTATTGCTTTTTTGAATGTGTTAAAAAATGATCCAAAAAAGTTTCCTTAGACAGGGCTGGAGAGATAGCACAGCGGGTAGGGCATTTGCCTTGCACATGGCCGACCCGGGGTTCGATTCCCAGCATCCCATATGGTCCCCTGAGCACCGCCAAGAGTAACTCCCTAGTGCAGAACCAGTAGTAACCCCTGTGCATCGCCGGGTGTGACCCAAAAAACCAAAAAAAAAAAAGTTTCCTTAGAGGAAAGTGCGTGAAGATTGGTGTATCTCATCCTGAGCCATTAAACCCTTGTAGAAGAGATTACTAACATGTTGTTACTGGTTCAGCCTTTGTGTGCTAATATTTTTTAAAAATTAATATTAATATGGTATAATTACTTTCCACTAGTAACTATTCTCAATCTAAGAAATCTATTTTTTCTCAAAATTACTCAAGTCATTATAATGATAAAAGTTTTACTGCTAATTTAGCAATAAAATTTTTTCTAAGGAGGCTTGTTCTTCAAGCCCATGCTCTCCCTTGAACACTTGTCTCTTTTTTTGCTTGCCTTTTTCCACTCTGGAGAAGCCCAAGTTGTCTCTTGGGCACACACTTCTCCCAACCTCTCCCCTCACATTTTTCTAAATAAGTTTCAATAAAAAGTTTCTGGCTTAGGGGCCGGAGCGATAGCACAGAGGGGGGGGTAGGGTGTTTGCCTTGCACGTGGCCGATCCGGGTTCAGTCCCCGGCGTCCCATATGGTCCCCCAAGCACCACCAGGAGTAATTCCTGAGTGCAGAGCCAGGAGTGACCCCTGAGCATCGCTGGGTGTGACCCAAAAAGTAAAAAAAAAAAAGACCAACTTTCTGGCTTAACCAAATTTTTTTTCCCTGAAGAAATATTAATTACCCTTTGTTAACTAAAAAAAAAAGTGAGAAACTTAAAACAAAATACCAATATTTATTATGTCTTGAATCAGCATAACAATTTTAAAGATGTCTTATATTTAATCAGACTTTTATTTTATCCGGATTATTTAAATAAATAATGATTGGCAAGTATAAAGTAAAAAAAATTTTTTTAATCAACGATCCTCTAAAATATATTGGCTATTAGTTGATTTTGTTGTGACATGGAATAAAAGAGATAGCTTCACTAACTTCAGAATTTAGTAATGAATAATTATTTTGGTATAACAAACATTAGTTTTAATATGGTACTTGTTCGTAAAGGAAAGTAAACTGTGAATAGCATAATAGTGAACTTTAGTATTAAAAGTCTGGCCAAAAAACTAACGTACCTCTTGTTTCTACAGATAATGAGAAACAGCTGATTTCAAAACCAGTTGCCTATTATACACAAGACATTCTGGATAGTCATTGGTAAAGAAAGCACAATCATTTCTAAATGCCAGTAGTTCCCAACATCTTCTTTCCTTCTGAGTGGAATGAAGTCTGCAAGCACTGACTGGTGGGTCATTCAACCCACGAGGGCCTGGAAAGGTTTCAAGAATAACAGAGGTCATGTAATTGCCAAAAGAGCATTAGCCACTCAATCATAATGGATAATTAAATGACCTACATGATTCCTGAAATAGCTGCTCTATATTTGGTCTATTACTTGTGTCCCTCAAGATAAGCTACTCGTCTGGTCTGCCTTGACCTGCAAAAGTCCAACTTGCGCCTGAAAACTAACTGCGTGCTTCTATTGCTTTGTAAATCCTGCCCTCCCTCCCACCAAGTAGTCTTGCTCCAGACTATGCTTTCAAGAGGATACACATAAAAAAAAAAAAATCAATCTTGTATCCTTCTCCCTATTGTGCTCTCTGGAATACAAATTACTAGAACTAAGGAAAAAAATTAGTAAACTCCTGGTTTAGATCTTTGGGGAACAGACAGAAGAAATGGAAGAACTACAAAGAAGGAAAGTCATATTAACATATTAATTTTTATAAGTTATATTCAATATGTCTCCAAATAATTTTACATTCGATTACAAAGTTAGTTAGAGATTTAGGGAGAGGGGGTGGAGGGGTCATTAGAACTCTAATTGCCTGGACTGCATTTTTGACAGTAGGGGCAATTAGAATCCTTCCTGGACTAGTGTTTTGGATGATATAGAACACAAACTGCCGCTCAACAAAATATACAAGGAACCAATTGTTTGTATAATAGCAAAAGGAACAAGAATCTATATTCTTGTTCACATTTTCATCTCTCTAAATAGTTCAGCAATCTTACTATATTATTTCATCAGAAACACAAGCAAACAGAAACCAATTGCATGAGATGGCAAAAATATATTAGAGAATATGCTTCTTGTGGAGAAAAAAGGGCTGCCTGTGGCTTTAGAGGTAGCTGCACATCAAGCAAACACAACAGAGAAAGGCAAGAGACAAGTAACCAAAGACAACTCCACAATAATGGCAAGGGACAAGGGATGTGAGGGACAAAAGAGCTCACATTTAGAATACCTTGGAGGCTCGTCGGCTCTTTTCTGTTTCCACAGGAAATTATGTAGCTTAAGGCTACTGACTACCCTCATCTCTTACTAGTACATGAATGGCTTATTAAACCTAGAACATATCTGTTTTAGTTAACTTCTGGGTGGGGAGAGGGTTAGAGGGGGAGAAGAGAACAAAATGTACTTAAATGCTGAATTTTTTCTCCAGGCTGAATGCCTTTCATCCAATAAGACATTCAAAGCAGTGACCCAGCAAATGGATTGAAAAAGCAATCTTCCGTCCCAGTGCCACATTATCATTCCTATTCAGTATTCTCCATGAGATATCTCAATCAGCTGTGTGTAAGTGACAACGCAGCCCATTGCTGGGTTAATTAAACATTTGACTTTAACACCCTCCCCGTCATTAAGCAAATAAAAACAGATAATTCAAACTGCACTTCATCCTCAGGGTACACAACACACATGTCAAAATTAAGAGAGTCCAAGGCCTCTGGAGGATTCTGTTGGGGCTATAATCAGTTTAAATCTTATCTGGTTTATCAATTATTCTATTGATTAAACCAAAGCAGTTATATACAAACTCCTCTGCCACATGGGATTGATGTCAGCAGAGCAAGAAAATAACTCCAGGAGGTTCCAAACTGATTTAAAAAGAGACCAAGAGACAAACCAATAATAGTCGATTATTACATACCAGTGATCCATATACTGAGGAGTTGATTCTTAGTTTCAGGCGGGTGAAGTGAACTGTTTCCAATCACTATGCCCGTCTACTATACCTTATAGCTGGTGTGAGTAAATTTATGTCTTGGAAGATCAACATATTTTCTACTGATTTAGAGAGAAGCCAGCATACTCAGCAGATGAAATATATTTCATATATATTAACTCTTAACTTTAACAAGAGAATTTCAAACCTTATCTTCATGTGACCAGAAACATGCAGGGGTGAGAAGGGACACATTTAAGAGCGTTCTCTTTAAAACACAACCTATGAACTAGTCCAAGTGTCCTGAAACACCAGTGTCACAAAAAAAAAGAATCTAAGAAATAAGAAAGGCCTTACCATGATTCCTTTTAGAGAGTCATGATTCCTTTTACTAATTCCAAGGGCAAACATCTTCAAAGCCATTATTAATATCAATGAAAATACAGAATTCTGTCTTCAATGAAATGCTAACATCCAAATCCAAACATACTGAGTTTCTACTGGATTTTTAAAAACAATTTAGATAGACAATTCACTGTGTATCTAAAGACTACACAATTCACTGTGTAATATCCCTCAAAAGTCCAGAACTCTTATCACCTCAAGGCCATGCCCTACTATATGAGAAAAGCACTAATAAAACCTAACAAAATGGGAGATGTAGGGGGGGTATCTTAAACCACACCTGATTTGTGCACTCATAGCTGTGCTCCTCAGAAACAAAATGTGCTCACTGCTATGTTGGCACCACATGTGCAATCAACCATAATTTAACAGATCTCCTACAAATTTTTTGTTTTCAGGCAGACTAAGTAAGAAACCTACATTAACATGCTATATTCTACACTCACCACTAGAAATACTGAGGGTGCTATTTGTAATTGTATTCTTTTTAAGAGGTTTGTTCTCTGCAGCTGTTTTCTGCTTGCAGTGTATTTTGTGTAATCAGCACATCATCATAAATACATTGGCTGTTCCCCTGAGGGTAGCTGTCAGTGTTTAATTTACAGAACAACCTGGCCAATGTGAATTTTAACACTACAGCACTATGGCAAGGAGTTACCACACTCTGTGAAAAACAGGTTTCTATGAATTTTTATATCAAGAGCTGGTCCCAGGACAATTTAGGTTCTAGAAATAGACTGTTTAAAGAAGCACTTTATACCTTTTATGCGATGGACTCTTTCCCCATTTGAGCTTTAGAAGAAGCCCTGAACTAACTACAAGTGGCACTACCAACCCTTGAGACAAGGACAGAAAATCTATGACCTACCGGCAGGAGGCACTGTAATAAATGTTACTCATCTTTTTAAATTTTTTAAATTTCCCCCCACGCCCATCTCTTTTTAAACTGTAAAACTGTCCAAAACATCACTGCTCCCAGAGAAGTGGGTGTGTAAAAGGAAAAGGGAAAACCACTTAAGACACAGCCTAGACTGAAATATGTGTATCGTTCTTTTGCTGAGATGAGCTATATCTGATATAAACCTAAGTATGCTGCTTCCTTAGGGCTGCTATTAAGCATTCATTTTCAATGAATGGGAAAAATATACGAAACAAATGGCTATTCACGGTAGTTGACCCCCAAGTCATTCCCCCAAATTACATTCATAGTGCCTGGTACATAGGTCCTCAATAAATGTCTAATAAATAACTATAAGCTCCTTAAGGGCAGGGTTTGAATCTTTCATGCACAATTTATGCCCACTACATTGTACAGTACCTGGCACACAGAAAGTACTCTACAAATGAATGGAATTGTGGTTAGTTATGAATAGCAAAGTTATTTGTAAAGCTTAAGATCTACATGACAAAATACATGTTCTATGTCAGTAAAATTTCTCTAAGGTCTATATAAAAAGGATATATCATATATTTCCGTGATATAATAATGATATAATAATGATTAATAGGGCTGGAGCGATAGCACAACGGGTAGGGCGTTTGCCTTGCACGCAGTCTACCTGGATTCGATTCCTCTGTCCCTGAGAGCCTGGCAAGCTACCGAGAGTATCTCGCCCATCCGGCAAAGCCTGGCAAGCTACCTGTGACGTATTCGATATGCCAAAAACAGTAACAACAAGTCTGACAATTTGTTGTGAGATGTTACTGGTGCCCGCTCGAGCAAATCAATGAACAGCGGAAGGACAGTGCAGTGCTAATGATTAGTAATACCTTATGATGGGGTTGGTGTTGGAATATTAAATGCCTGTAACAAATCATCATGAAGAACTTTGTTTGTTTGTTTGTTTTATTGGTAACACCTGGCAATGCTCAGGGGCTACTCCTGGCTCTGCACGCAGGAATTACTCGTGGCGGTGCTCAAGAGACCATATGGGACGCTGGGGATCAAACCCAGGTAGGCCATGTGCAAGGCAAATGTTCTACCCGCTATACTATCGCTCCAGCCCCCAGCATGAACAACTTTGTTAACCATAGCATTTATATAAAATGTACAGGGAAAATTCAAAAAAATAAATTAAAAAAATAACAAAGACCATATACAAGAAATTAAAAGTTTTGTATATACTCTGTTTGTTTTATATGTAAAGACTTAAGATCTTTTTGGGGATGGTCACACTAGGCTGCACTGGGTGGGGGATGTTCCTGGTTCAGTGCTCAGGGGACCATGTGGTACTGACTGTCAAATCCATACTTCACACATGCAAGGTAAATGTTCTACCTCTAACTTTCATCCCCAGCCCCAAGAGGTCATTTTAAATGTTCTGAAATGTAGCCAAATATTAACATTACTTACCAGAGGGAGTGGGGAAGAAATATGTATGTAGAGGAGGTCGTTTTGATAGTGTGATGGCAACAAAGCACTGGTGATAGATGTGGTGGGACATATAAATACAAGAGGCATGAACTTCCAATTTTATAATATTTAAGCCAATGATAAATAAAATTTGCTCTATATAAAAAAATCCTCCTGCCCCCCCAAAAAAAGGTAACCAGTAGCACTTTTCTATGTTTATACATGCTTTTCCAAGTCAATGAATTAGTTAGAAAGGCTGGTGCACATGCTTTGCACACAGAAGTCTTGGGTTCAGTCCTGAAGCCAAGAACAAACCCAGAGCAGAGACCAAGGAAAAGAACCTAGTTACCACTGGACATGGTCAAAGAAACAAAAAAGACACAGACAAGCTTTAACTATTACTGGCTATTTTACAATTAGAAAGTAAGGAGTTTAACTGAATCAAAAAATATTTTATATTAAGCTGTCCTGCATATTTGCTTATAAAATGGTACAGAACTTTATTTTCAAATTAGGGAGATGTAGCTTGGTGGTGGAGTGTATACCTCATCTGTGTGGTCCTGGGTTCAAAACCTGGCATCACAAAGGTGGGAAAAACATAATTTCATGATATTTTACCCAAAAAAGAGAGAAATAAAAAAATCCATTAAATTGTGACTAACAAATTATTTCTAATAAAGGGGGAAATTATATGCTTCACTTCAAATGACTTCAAACTTGTCCAAATTTGTGGAAAAAGAAAAATTTAATTCGAAAAGAGAAATCTGACTGAAGAACGTTTTTCATTCTACTATAATTTAAAAAATTTGGGGGGGGGGCACCTGGCAATGCTCAGGTTTATTCCTGGTTCTGCACTCAGGGTCCCGGCAGTGCCTGGGGAACCATCTGTGATGTCGAGGACCAAACCCAGGCTGACAGCATGCAAGGAAAGCAAGTATTTTTTTAAAAAACTTATTTTACTTATTTGGTGGTGCTGTGAATCAAGCCCAGAGTCTCATACAAACAAGGCAAATATTCCACAACTGAACCACATTTCTCAACCAAATTAAAATATTTCAATAACACTTTTATTTTACGTAAGCATGGTCATCTATGGTGAAATTTATGGTGAAACATCCTTAAATTGACCAAATTAAATACTTTGAAGATTAGGAAAAACATTTACTTAAGAAAACAAATCCCACCTTGGGGCCTGAGAGACAGTACATCGAATAGGGCATTTGCCTTGCACATGGCTGACCAGAGTTCAATCCCCAGCACCCCATATGGTCCAGCAAGCCCTGCCAGGAATAAGCTCTAGTTGAGTACTGTCAGTGTGACCCAAAAACAAAAAACAAACAAACAAAACCCAAACCCCCCACTTAACTATTTTTTTCATTGATTACAATTTAAAAGGTACTATTTTAACTATTTATTCACATGAAAGGCAAAATTTAGGACAATCATAACTCATTCGCTTACTACATTTGAATTTTTTCTAACCAATTAAAGATTAGAATTCTAGGTTATAATGTAGCTGAACATTTGTAACTCGGGATCACATAAAAATTAAGAAAACTTCACACAGGGGCTATGAATATAGGCCCAGTGGTAGAGCACATACTTCACATGTATAAGATCTTCTGTTTGACCTATCACACAAAACCAAGCCAAAACAACTTTATGCCTAGCTTACATTTTAATGGAGATACTAATCCTATCTTTCCTCGGTTTAGAATGACAAAAACAGTCCTTTTCAACTAACTGAGAGAGTTAGGCAAAGGTCCCACTAGAGCCTTTGCCTTCTTTCTTCCCATGAGATCAGGTAGTAGTTCCATAGGCTACCATTAGATAGCAGCACAGTACACTCCATCAGTCATATCTCCCGCGGTCTCCTTCGGTTAGAAATTTCTCCTTTTCTCATCTCTCCCGTCCTCTCCCCTCCCTTCTGCTGCTGCTGCCTCAGCCTCTGCCTCTGCCTCTGCCTCTGCCTCTGTCTCTGTCTCTGTCTCTGTCTCTGTCTCTCTCCCTCTAATTCAATTAGTGCTGTCGGCAACTCCAGAAAAGAGTAATTCAATTAGTGCATTGTGGAGCTCTACAACACCTCTAAGCAGATGTTCGCCGTATTCAGGAACTGGAGCTGGGTTTAAAATACCTGTACCACTTAGATATGCTGCTACATTATGATCATTTGTCAAAGTGCTTACATATGCTTTCCTGACTTCAGAGAAAAGGTGAGGAAATATGCCCAAGCTAAGTTCTAAGAAATTTTTCTATCACCTACACCAAAAAATTATATGGGATTTTGGGTGACAATAATTACAATTACATCATCACTGAATACTACACTAATTATCATACGCTTTTGTAGCACTGTTTCTAGCTATGCTTGCTACATTTGAATAAGTCACTTATAATGAAACACATCCACAAAGAACACTCAGAATAATAGCTTCGCCAAAGCAGAAGTTTATGAAAATGACAGATTATTCAATTTTTCCTAAGAAATACTAACAGAACCAAAAATATTCATCAGAAAAACAGAAAATAAACGTGATGGTTATCTTCAAATACAAACATATGGAAAAGATTACTTTTTTATTACTACAAAAGGCAAAATTAGAAATCAGTTGTTGAACACAAAGTTTGACTCTCTCTTACAGAATAACTTTTAAATTGACAAACAGAAAGAGAAAACAAGATGCCCCAAGAAGTTGAGCTTGTAAATACTGGCAAGATCAAGCAAATGATTAGACTACTCCTAGCCCAAAACACACAGTAACAATTCCTGTATGTGACTAGATGGCCTTCTAATGTCCTTTCAATGTTGAAATTCTATGGCTTGACACATACATTAATATTTGCTCATCAGGCAGGCCTGGGCTTTAAGCAATAAAAATCATCACTATTGTGGAGGTAGGGCTGTATAAAAGCTCCTGGGCTGAGGCATTATCGTAATAACTGATGCATTAATAATACACCAAGGGAAGAAATTTTCTACAGTTCCTATGTGTTAGATTTAGGAGAATCCATAAGTGTATACAGTTCTTGTCTTATTTTTTAGATAAACATTTACATTCCTGCTATTTTTCCAAGATTGAAAAAAGTATGTTTACTGATCTTCAGTAAAAGACAAAGAAAATCAATTCCAAAAGAATGATTTTCTAAATACTCCTTTACTCTCCCCACAGTCAAGACAGTGGGTTCTCATAGCTTAAAAGCAAACCTACATCAAGTCATATTTTTTAAATACAAAGCAATACTTAAAATAACAGTAACTTGGGGCTGGAGTGATAGCACAGAGCGTGGGGCATTTGCCTTGCCAACCCGGGTTCGATTCCCAGCATTCAATATGGTCCATGGTCCCCTTTGCACCTCCAAGAGTAATTCCTGAATGCAGAGCCAGGAGTAACCCCTGTGCATCGCTGGGTGTGACAATAATAATAATAATAATTAATAATAATAATAACAACAATAACAGTAATTCTCATCCTTCTATTTGATCTTATTTCTGTGTGATGTACTTTGTGAGTCAAGATTATTATTGTGGGATTGGACTCATTTGTGGGATATGAAAAAAGCATAATATGAGACCAATACCCAAGGACAGTAGAAACAAGGGCCAGGAGGATAGGTCATGGTTAGAAGCCTGCCCAAGTGCTGGGGGAGAAGGCAGTTGGGACAGAGAAGAACCACCATGGCAAAGATAGTGAGAAATGATCACTCCGGATAAGAAATGTGTGCTGAAAACAGGTAAAGGAACAAACATGAGAACCTCTCAGTACCTGTATTGCAAACCCAAAACAGGGGAGAGAAACATAACAGAGACACAAAGTGGTGTGGGGAGAGAGAGGGGAAGATGGGAGTGGGAGTGGGTGAGTGGGAGAGAGAGTGGGAGGGAGGGTGGGAGGGAGGGAGGGAGGGAGAGAGGGAGGGAGAGAGAGAGAGAGAGAGAGAGAGAGAGAGAGAGAAGTGGGGGGGAGTGCCTGCCAGACAGACAGGCTAGGAGAGGGTGGCAGGAAGGAAACTGGGAACAGTGGTAGTGGGAAATGTACACTTGTAGAAGGATGGGTGTTGGAACACTGTACGACTAAAATCCCACTATGAACAGCTTTGTAACTGCATCTCACCATGATTCAATTAAAAAAAGATATTCTGGGTACAAGGATCAGGACATCATTGTAAAAATACTATCTTTTCCTTTTCAGCATGTCCTGAAAGCAGGGAATTAAGAAACATCAAGAATGATTAGGTCCTCCCAGGATGGGAGAAGCATGCTGAAAGTAGACTATAGACCAAACATGATTGTCACTCAATGTTTCTTTTGCAAACCACAACAGGCAAAAGGAGAGAGAGAACAGAGGGGAATGCCCTGCCACAGAGGCAGGGTGGGATGGGGGGGGAGGGATACTGGGATCTGTGGTGGTGGGAAATGGGCACCGGTGGAGGGATGGCTATTTGATCATTGTATAATTGAAACCCAAGCACAAAAATGTGTAAGTCTCTAACTGTACCTCATGATGTCTCACTATTAAAAAATTTAATAAAAAGAAAAAAATGATTAGAACCATTTTTCCCAGTACATTTTACCATGTAGTCATGACAGAGAATACCTCCTACCTTTTAAATTTGCAGGAAATGTCTAAGCTAAATAGCTATGCTTTAAAACCACCAATAAGAGCTAATACAAATACTTTTAACATAACTTCCTATTTTTTCCACAGTCCAAAGGGTCAGTCCTGCTAAAAAACTTCACCTCTTCACTACTGAAAGGTTCTCAGTACCATGCCCCCAAAATGGATTAAGAAAAAAGTATGCATCTATCAAAAATTTTTTTCTTGGAAAAAAAGAATTTTAAATATAAAATATGTTGTTTTAAAGATACATTGCACTTAAAACAAAGCAACAGAAACTCAACCTATATATTTTCTAAAAAAAAAATCGTTTGACTTTTCCACTTAAGATTTTTCTATTCATGTAGCACTGTAGCACTGTCTCCGGTTGTTCATCAATTTGTTCAAGCGGGCCCAGTAACGTCTCCATCGTGAGACTTCTTGTTACTGTGTTTGGCATGTTGAATACATCACAGGTAGCTTGCCAGGCTGTGCTGTGAGGGCAAGATACTTCCGGTAGCTTGCCGGGCTCTCAGAGAGGGGCGAAGGAATCGAATTCGGGTCGTCGGGGGCATGGGCAGTGTGCAAGGCAAACGCCTACCCGCTGTGCTATCGTACCGTTGTATATATGCAAACATTATGGTTCTTCCATACTATCTACTTCTCAATCTTCTTACTGTAATTACAAATTCTGCATATTAAGAAACATTTTGGGAGCATACCTGGTGGTATTCAGGGGCTGCTCCCAGCAGTGCTCAGGTAACCATGCAGTGGCCTGGGAACAAATTTAGGCTCCTTCATACAAAATTTACACACTAGCCATTCAGCTATTCAGCTATCTTTCTGGCATATATTTGGTAATTTTTAATTTAAAAATTTTTAATTTTTTTTGTTTGTTCAGTTGGTTTGTGGCCACACCCCGCAATGCTCAAGACTAACTCCTGGGGCCAAAGCGACAGTACAGAGAGTAGGGTGTTTGCTTTGCATGAAGCCAACCTGGTTCGATCCCCAGCATCCCATATGGTTCCCCAAGCACCGCCAGGAGTAATTCTTGAGCGCAGAGCCAGGAGTAACCCCTGAGCATTGCTGGGTATGACCTAGAAAGAAAAAAAAAAAAAGACTAATTCCTGTCTCTGTGCTCAGGAATCACTCTTGGCAGGGCTCAGGGGGACAATAGGGGATACTGGGGGGTCAACAGATCAGTTGCATGCAGGGAGGCGCCCTACCTGCTGCACTACCTCTCCATCTTCTTTATTTTTAAAGGTGGTTCTTCTTGTGAAAATGTCTTTCATAATGAAGCACTTGCCAAGCACATTATTAGACAATTAGAGCAATAAATAACAGCCAAATAAATAATAGTAAGTATCAAATAAATAACTTTAACTGACAATGATGCAATTTAATAAACAATGTTTAACAAATGTGTCACTCTACCTCTTACCTTACTCCACTATTGTCTCCCCAATTTCCTGCTTCTATCAAAAAAGTGGGAGTAAAGTTGATTCATCCTTACAATAGGGTGCTACATAAATCCCAAACCAATATACGAACTCAACTTTAGTCTCCTTTTGTTCATTCCTTACAGCCTGCATTTACGTCCCAGTGTTAAGTTTATTTTGCTCCATCAGCACCACTTCTCTTTAACAACGTCCCTTTTCATGCATTTAAGCCAACTACTTCCAACCCTATCAAGGAAAGCAGACAAATGGGGGAGAAAGGAATGAACTGCAAACACCTCAAACAAGAAAGGTTGCTTAAAAAACCAAGTGTCACATTCTGACAGTTCAATATTTCATAGCCAATACAAGGAATGTGCAACGACACTGCAACTTTAAATCTTTTCCTCCTATGTCAGTCTCTCTTTCTCTCATTGTAATGCCAAAGGGAACAGCAATCAGAGTGGAGATGTTCAACGTGATAGAGGTCAGGACACCATCGGATCAACGTACCAGAAACACGACCTTGTTTATTTTTTTTTCCACCGTATTATTGTTTACAGGGTGCTTTGCTCGTGTACCTTGTGGTTCTTAGCTAAAAGATGAAATTACAGCCCAGGATGAAGCGCTCAGGCACACATCCAATTTGTGTTTCCATCTCAGAAAACAAAAAGCTTCTAAGGCCCTCAGGCTGCCATTCAAACTTGGAGGCTGACATTTTTAACAGCATGAACCAGAGACTGGCAGAGAGAATGATCTAATGCATTTCTGACTTGTCAATCAAACATCTCACCTCTGCTGTCTTGTAAACAGTTGGGGGCCATCTAACTACATTCATAAACCTAGGGAGAGCTTACTGCCAGCTGGGGTGCTGGAGCCACATGCTCTGGCTTCTATTCACCAGAATCACGATGCAGTTTTATAATCTCACTGTAAATAGTCCATAGGCATATTTCCAGGACTACTGGAATAGAACCAGAAAAGAGAATACAAAAGAGATTTTGGTCAAATGCATGTGTTATTTTCAAGCTGTTGGAATTCTATAACCATTTTATCCTCATTTTACCAATTCCTCCCAGAGGGATGCACTATGCTACAACCGAAATGCTTAAAAAAATTAATGCCCTGCCAATTTGAAAAAAATTAAGAAGAAATACACTAACATACTAAAATTATTCTCTTACATTAGATTATCATATAGAAACAGGCACTGCCCAAAACATGGCTCAGGAAAAGGAGAGACACGTCAACGAGCAACAAAAAAATTTCAGGGGTTGGAGCAATAGCACAGCGGGTAGGGTGTTTGCCTTGCACGCCGCTGAACCAGGTTCGATTCCCAGCAACACATCTGGTCCCCTGAACACCACCAGGAGTAATTCCTGAGTGAAGAACCAGGAGTAACCCCTGTACATCATTGGGTGTGACCCCAAAAAGAAAAAATTTCAGTAAACCTAATCAGTCTTCTTTTAAACTTAAAACTTTGCATGTTAAGATATAAAACCTTACATATACCATTTAAAAATAGTGTATTTGTACATGTAAACCATAAAAATACAAACTGAAAGTACTTATCTTTCTGGTCTTTCCTTATGCTTATGACCTCTAAATCATATAAATTAGATGGGATCAGGCTAATACTTGAACTTCTACTACAGAATTATATATGAAAATGAAATACCCTTGAACACGGCACAAAATTACAATTTAATTAATACACTATTTTTAATACCAAGCCATAGATACTAGGCTTACACAAAGGACTTGAGGATTTGAATGATACACCTGAGAACTTTTAAAGGCAGATGACAGATAACCCAGCAGGGGAAGGTGCACTGCAAAATCCTGTTTCATGGTGATGTACATCCTAGGCCCAAATAACTATTTCAAAATATAATATTCTGGTATCCAAAGAAGACTGGCTCAGAGAATAAAGAAAAATCTCTGAGCTACTCAACATCGGTCTAAGGAGAAAAAAAAAACCCTCATGGTATTGTCTCCCAGTAGTGAAGTGTTGCAATTCTTAGAGACTTACGCAGCTGAGCAAATCAAGGTCTTTCTATTTTTTTTTTCCCAATGAAGCTACCATAAATAGCCTCGTTTTCTCTCTTCATTAAAAATGACAGAGAGGCCAAAACAATAGTATAGCAGGTAAGGCGTTTGCCTTGCACTTAGCAGAGCCAGGGTTGACCCAGGTCCAATCCCTGGCACGCCATAAGGTCCCCTCAACCCACTAGGAGTGGTCCCTGAGCAGAGGCAGGAATAAGCCCTGAGCACCGCTGGGTGTGGCCCCAAAACAAAACAAAAACTAGGAAGAGGACAGATTTACCTAGATGCCAATTTATGTACCAAGAGTCCACATTTTAGCAATCCACATTATCCAGCAAATCTAGAAACTAAAACTAGCACAAGGGCAGCAAGACAATAAAATACTGCTATATAAAAGTAATACAATAGTGAAAGAAGATACTATATGGCTATAGCGGTAACACAACAACCAATAATTCCTGAATATCACAGGAAGATCTCCTGTGGTACAATGATCATTACACAGCAAAGATGCCCAAAACAAGAAAGTTATCAGAAAATGTAAAGAAAGTAATTTTTATGACCACAGCAAGAATTTGTCTCCTAAAGATAGTATATCCCCATAGACTCCCAATACCCTTAAGTTTTCATCCATTCTTCCAGTCTGTGTTTCTTATACTGTAACAGCTCTAGGCCCTTTAGGGTACCAGTACCTGTACTTAGGATATCTGCTCATAAGGGTCTAGTAGAAGTTAGGACATTTTGGGAAAACTCCAACATTATTCAATACAAAGGCAATAAACCCTCTTTGTGAATAAGAGTTAAGTTTTTTGGAATCATCAAGAAACACTGTAACACTGCAGCACTGTCCTCCCGTTGTTCATTGATTTGCTCGAGTGGGCACCAGTAATGTCTCCATTGTGAGACTTCTCATTACTGTTTTTGGCATATCGAATAGTAATGGGTAGCTTGTCAGTTTTCGCTGTGCGGAATTATCAGGAAGAATACAAAAATAATTTTTAAAGAAAAACTGACCATCTACATTAGATAATTTTGTTTGCTCAACAACATGAGATGATGTTGCATGTTGATATGCAAATAAACATTACCTGCATCATAGATCTGTCAAAACAGCTAATATTTAAATAACAAGTAAACATCTTGAAAGACCTATCAGTTATGGGCTAGAGTGATAGTGCGTTGGGCAGGGCACTTCCCTTGCACAAGGCCACTGGGGTTTGATCCCCATATCCCTTATAGTCCCCAGAAAACTGCCAGGAATAAGCCCTGAGCACAGTTGGGTATGGTCCCAAAACAAAAACAAACAAAAATATCACTTAATAAACAATGCCTTTCTACTAAGGTAATTTATAGGGAAAGATAAAAATGCCATAAATTTAGTCATAAATAATTTTGTTAGCAAAATATTATTCAGTAGTGGGGACTGATCTCAGCTTCATACATGCAAGAAAAGTACTTAACCACTAAAGCCATATATCCTTGGTCTGCAAAAACATGTTATCTTTTTAAAAGCTAAAAGACTAGAAACTGAACAAGTAAATTTCAAAATTAGCTAAATGTTTAAAAATTCAAAATTGGAGGGAAGAGCACAAAGCCTGGAATTGATTCTGGGGCCTCACACATGCAGGGCAAGTGCTCTACCACTGAGCTATAACCACTGGCCCCATAATGATATTCTTAAAAGAAAAAAATCTATTTCCAACATTTTGTAATTTACAGTTTTGTGTCTATGAAGACTAAAATGTTGAAATCATTAAAACCGAACTGTTAACTTAGCTTACGGTGCCATCATTTAATAGAGGCAGACGCAGAAATAGGAGTAAACCACTCAACTTAGTAATCCACGTTCAAACACTGTTCAATTTATAAACATGTGAACAACTGGACATAGATTAAGCAGAACAAAGTCATTGTAACCTGCTGATGAAAAAGAAATTGGAAAAGAACAAAATGTATTTGAAATTCAATTATTTTCTTTCTTTAAAAAATATTTTATTTATTGTATTTTGGGTAATACCTGGCAGTGTTCATGTCTTACTTCAGGCTCTGCACCCAGATATAAATCAGGGTCAGGGTCCAGGGAACATATAGGGGGCTGAGATGGAATCTGGGTCAGCCAATGCAATGCAAGTGCCCTGCACAATATACAATGTGCTGATCCACAATCCCCTAAAACCTCAGATGTAAAATAAAGTCTTATATACATGAATATAAACATATTATGAAAAATACTTTTCCAAAAATTATTCTATTTTTACATTTTACTTAGCAGATGACAAAATTCATTAGGCTTTTAAGAAAGCTAAAACAATAAAATACATTTAATAAAATCAACCAGGAGTGGCCAAAATTTTAAAAAAGAAAACTTTAATTGCTCAGCTATTTTTAAGCATTTTCTACTGCTTATTCTGTTTTCTTTTTGGTTTTTGGATCACTCCCAGAGGTAATCAGGACTTACTACTGGCTCTATACTCAAAGATCACTCCTGGCGGGGCTCAGGGGACCATATGGAGTACCAAGGACTGAACCCAGGTTGGCTGCAACGCAAGGCAAGCATCCTACCTGCTGTGCTATCTCTCCAGCATCTATTTTAAATTATAAATAAGATCATTATTTGATAAGCACAGGCAAATGAACCAAGTGTTGATTAGCAATTATTTTTGTTATTGCTAAATATATTAATCTATAATTTGTTAGATTATAACAAAGAGAGGCTCTTTTTAACATCCACAAACTTCTAGGAAAAAACACTGAAATGATGAATAGATAGATTTCAGTATCTCTGTCACTAAAGTGTGTTTCAAAATAGAAATAATCTAACCATCCCCAAATTGCCATTTCAACTGAATTACTAAAGATAATCCAACAGGGACAAAGAAATAGTATAAGGGACAAGACTCTTGCTGACACTGCACGGTCCCCTGAGCATTACAAGAAGCATCTCCTAAGCACCACACACACCTGGTGTGACCCAAACCATGCCTCTACAAAAAAAGATAACTCAACAAACTCACCAATGACTCAGTCCATGACTCTTTACTATTTTCAGAGGTTTACTTACTTTTTAAAATGCATCAAATTTACTAAAGGAATACATTATGTCACCTTCAAGGTGAAAAGTGCCATCATGTTATTACTAAGCCATTTCCTTAAACATATTTGGCAATATTAATAAAAATGAATATTTCTACTGGGCAACCACTTCGAAAAATTACTTTCTAAAGCTAAAAAACTTATTTACTCTATGATCCAGCAATTCAACTCTAAAGAAATAAAAACAAGACATCTACTAAAAGGACCTATAGGAGTTGTATATAGTAACTCTATTCATAATAGATCAAAAAAGCACAATACAAATAGAGCAATGGAAAAACAAATTATAGATTAATATATTTAGCAATAACAAAGAATAATTGCTAATCAACACAAGATGAAACAATTTTTTAAAAAACCATGTTGATCAAAAGAAAACAAAACTCAAAAACAATATACACTTTATTTCTGCATTTATATGAAGTTCAGAAATAGGCAAAGTAATCTTTGGTGACAAAACAGAACAGTGATTACATGAAGGGCATGGGTACTAACTGGAAGATAATATATAAAGAAAATCTCAGATTATGGAAGTATTCTATATCATGAGTAAGGTTATTCAAATGTATTCACTAGGACACTTATGAGTAGTCACTTTCAAGAGTAGTCTAAATCTGTGTTTCTCTGTATATAAATTTCTACTGTAAATAAAATCTAACTAAGTAAATAAACTTACCTATTATAGTTCCAAAAAAGGTATAAACTGGGAACAGGAAAAACTATACTTAAGTCTGTATCTTAAGCCAATTAGTCAACCAGCAATACTGAGCACATCGGCAAATTGAACCTGAGCAAATTATTGGGATAATAGGATAAAATCAGCACATAAGACACTTAAAAAAATTTTGCTACACAAGAAAAAGAAACATTCACTCTTTTAGCAAAATTCTGAAAAGCAAATTTTTCTAATCAATTCTTGAACTAAGAGTAGATTTAATACTGGGCTATATAAGAGGAATGAAAAGAGTATTTTTATCTAATAAAATATTATTAGATACTTAACGTAGAAAATAGTATTTGCTGAAAGCCTACAAACCCGCTCCTCCATATATTTTTTTTCTAGCAATATAAAACCCATTATCTGCCAGACACTAAAGAACTTAAACCAACTTAATCCTACTAACAATTTCATAAGAAAGATGCTACAATCTTCCCCCATTTTACTGACCAGAAAACTAAGCTACAAAGAAGTCTAGTACTTATCCAAGGTCATGCTTAGGACCAGAATCAAATTCCAAATAGTCTAGCTTTAAGGTTCTATGTTCTTAACTATTACACCATTATACTATCTTCAAAGCTTCTTTTCTCAGCTTTGAAGATAGTACACCTTTTTTCAGCTTATGCCACACAATTTCACTCCTATGATATAATTCACAATCACGATCATCCTGTTGTTCATCGATTGCCTCAAGCAGGCACCAGTAACTTCTCCTTCGTCCTAGCCCTGAGATTCAAGGCTCTTTCAGGGTTAGGAGAATGAGACCCATCATTGTTACTAGTATTTGGCATATTGGGTACACCACGGGGAGTTTGCCAGACTCTGCCATGTGGGCAGGTTACATTCGGTAGCCTGCCAGGTTGTCCAAATATGATGTAATTCAAGACCTACTAATCCAGTTTTTTTCAGGCAGATCTCTAAATCGAATTATTCTCCAAATATACTCTAGCAATAAAAAATAAAAACAAACAAAAAAGAATAAAAAGGATTCCAAATACAGAAAGCCCCAACACAATGTTGAAAATTGCTTGGAATTCTTTTCTACTGAGTTTAGATTCAAGATTATTTTCGGCCAAATAAAATATTCAGATTATCATGACACTACCGTGTCCAAGTCAGATGATAGATATGTACAATTTTTAATTATATTTTGTAACCTTTACACTTACCTAAAATAATTCAAATCCCCAGTATTTACTGAATCCCATCTACTAAAAAGCACTCTATAGGGCATCGCTGAGATCAATGGATAAGTGTTAAGAGACCTGCAAGAAATGATCCCTGATCATAAAAGTCAGGAGAAAGTCCTAAGCAACATCAGGTGTGGCCCAAAAAAAATGAAAGAAAAAAGTGCTAGACACATCTTCTCCTTTTAAGTTTTCCAGCACAACAATTCTCATATTAACTTAGGATACACAGCTACATAGATTTTACTTAATTCCCATCCCCATACACATGGTAGTAAAAGGCATGTGGGTGGTGATAGCCTCACACTGTGGTTTTTAATTTATACATTTCTGATTATTTACTTGATTGAGCACTGTTTCTTGTGATTATCTGCTGTTAGTTTTTACTAATTTTTTTGTTCTGGGACCACACCCAACTGTACTCAGGGCTTACTCCTGACAGTGCGCAGGGGACTATATGCTATGCAGTGCCAGGGGATCCAAGTGCCTTACTTGCTTCATTCTCTCTCTGGATCCACCCCTGTACTATCGTCTTAACCCCCTCTATTCTACTTTTTGGTACATTAATTGCCTATTCCTTTCTTTAGAAGATTATTGTGTTGTAAAAATTGTCTATGTATTATGAATACAAGACTTTTATTAGAGACGCACTTCACAAATATTTTCTACTTTTCACTGCTTTACCTGTTCATTTTCTTTTTTTAGTTTTTATTTTATTTTATTTTTTATTTTTATTTGTGAAACACCATGAGGTACAGTTGTAGACTTACAAGTTTTTGTGCTTGGGTTTCAGTTATACAATGATCAAGTACCCATCCCTTCACCAGTGCCCATTCTTCACCACCAATGATCCCAGTATCACTCGCAACCCAACCCGCCTCTGTGGCAGGGCATTCCCTTTTGTTCTCTCTCTCCTTTTGTTCAATTTCTTTTAGTTTAATTGTGATTAAGTACAATTTATCACATTTACTTTAAGGTTCATAAAAATATTCTCTTGCTTAAAAAATATCTTTGCCTAAAAAAAAGTATAGTCGAAGTGACATCTGCACTTATTTGTTCATTGCAGCACTCTTTACAATAGCCAGAATCTGGAAAAAAACCTGAGTGCCCGAGAACAGATGACTGGTTAAAGAAACATTGGTACATCTACACAATGGAGTACTATGTAGCTGTTAGAAGAGATGAAGTCATGAATTTTACATACAAGTGGTACTACATGGAAAGTATCATGTTAAGCGAAATGAGTCAGAAAGAGAGGGATAGACATAGAAAGACTGCATTCATCTGGGGAACATAAAGTAACAAAATAGGAGACTAACACTCAAGAGTGGCTGAGATTAGTACCAGGAGTTTTGCTCCATGGCTTAGAGGCCAGCCACACATGCTAGGGGAAAAGGGAGCTCAGATAGAGAAGGGAGCACCAAAAAAAAAGGTGTTGGGAGGATCCTCCCAGGATGGGAGAAGCATGCTGAAAGTAGACTATAGACCAAACATGACTGCCACTCAATGCCTCAATGCAAACCACAACACCCAAAAGGAGAGAGAGAACAAAAGGGAATGCCCTGCCACAGAGGCAGGGTGGGGTGGGGGGATGGGGGGTGGGAGGGATACTGGGACCCATGGTGGTGGAAAATGGGCACTGGTGGAGGGATGGGTATTTGGTCATTGCATAAACCAAGCACAAAAATCTGTAAGTCTACAACTGTACCTCATGGTGTTTCACTAATAAAAATTTTTTTAAAAAATCTTTGCCTAAACCAAAGTCACAATTTTTTCTCCCTTATTTTTCTATTACCCTTTATTTAGTTCTATGATTTAGTTTGAGTTAATTTTTGCATATGGTGCAATGAAACAGTGGCAACTCATTACTTTGTATATGAATGTCCATATTTTTCCAGCAAGGTTTGCTGATATAGGTGAAACTAATGTATTTCAACAACAGAGCACAAGAAATTCATTGATATGATTTTGATCACATATTATACTGCAACAAATTTTTAGAGTTATAAAAACCTGAAAAGATTAAGGAGTGGGGAGACACAATGATCAGGTTGCATGCAGCTGACCCAAGTTTGATCTCTCAGTGAGAAGGCAAATAAACTACACATGTTTTCAATCATTACACTACACCACAATATGAACTGGTGCAGGAGCACATACAAGAACCCAACTGTCTTTTATTAACCCAGATATTAAGGATATTTGGAAATACATGGCAAAAGCCTTAATTTTTGTTCAAAGAGTTATTTTCCATGAAAATATTTTATTTGAATTAATGCTATAGGTTTATGACAGCTACTTAAAATGAATTCATAAATTTAATTTTTTTTTATAATGTACACTGGAGAAGTGGCATGTGTTTGAACATGATACAACTGAAATCCAATCATGAACAACTTTGGATTTGTACCATCCTGTGATTCAATTAAAAATTAATTAAAAATTAAATTTTTTTCTCAGTTTTAATTTCAAACTGTGTAAACAAAAATATAACCTACATGAACAAAAATACTTTGGGGTCATCAATGATTTTTTTAATACAACAGAGGAATATGGTTTATAATAAATTGCATATGCCTAGCACACGAGACCTGGGCTCAACAATACAAAACAAAAATCCCCAAAGAGGGGCTGGAGCGATAGCACAGCGGGTAGGACGTTTGCCTTGCACGCGGCCGACCTGGGTTCAATTCCCAGCATCCCATATGGTCCCCTGAGTACCTCCAGGAATGATTCCCGAGTGCAGAGCCAGGAGTGATCCCTGAGCATTGCCAGGTGTAACCCAAAAAGCAAACAAACAAACAAAAAAGCACTCCAAAGACTCTTGAGAACAAATCTAACACCTGTCTTCAATTTCTGCAAATATCTTTATTTTTGCTAAAATAATAGCAAATTTGATCAGGTCACACTTTAAATTCTTTCAATAATTTACTACTTTTATTTTATTTTTTGGTATTCCAGCAGTGTTCAGGAGATCGCTCCTCGCAGAGAACCATATTTGGTGCCAGGTTCAAACCTGCGTCTGCTGTGTGCAATGCAAGAGCCTTGATCTCTTTACTATCTCTCCTACCCCAACATACTACTTTTCTTAGCATAAGAATAAACTTTCCTTTTTGTTGTTTTTGTTTTAGTTTTGGGGTCACACTCAGTGATGCTCAGGTCTCATTCCTAACTCTGCACTCAAAGTCATTCCTGGCGGGGCTTAGGGGGCCATATGGGGTGCTAGGGTTGTCATGTACAAGGCAAGCATCCTACCTGCTGTACTATCACTCTAGCCTGTGGGACCAAACTCCTTTCAAAGATCTATAATCATGCACAAAAAGTTTCCCCAGTCTTTTCTTCATTCTACTTATTCTGTCAAACAAATCTTTTGTTCAGTTGAGTCTTTAAAAGCATTAAGTCCCATTTGTCTTTTAGTATTTACCCTGGCTGTTTCTTAGGCCTGAAATGTACCCAAACACATGTACTTCTCCCATTTGTCTAACCAAGTCCTATTCATTTTTTTAAGGGTTTTGTGTCAATTTTTTGTGTTTCAATCTGTTGGGTTTGTTTTGTCGGAGCTGGGAGGGTGAGACTCTCCAAGCACTGCTCTGGGAGCGCAGGGGCCACTCTGGCCACAACTCAGTCAAACAATGCCGGGGCTAGAGATACAGAACTGCCCAAGCTCAACAATGTGGGGAACCATCAGGGTCATACTCAGCATTACTGGGATGGAGAAAAACATGCGGTCGAGAGGGTAGAATTAGGGTCCCATTCCTGAGGTACTTCAATGGTCCATTGTTTGGGTCTTATTACAGACATTGATTACCTGGTTTTTCCTATTCTCAGGCTTTGGATCAGGCTCTTTCATATATTCTCATGATTCATTGAAGATTGCCATCACAAAATTTATCAGTTTGGGAGTTCACCATTTTTGAGATCATGTTTTTTTAAGAGCTTTTCCTTCATTCCACAGTAGACTATAATTATCAAATGTAGATGTTTCCTATGTATCGTGTGCTTTTTCAAGGTCAACTGCTTTCAAAGATCTTCAAAGGAGTTCATGAAGGCCTGGATTTTATGTCAGTTGTATTGCTCATGCCTCACAAGTGAGAAATTCTGATTTGATTCTGTATACACCCCACCCCGCCAAAGTTTATCCTCACACCCTCCCTACTCCTCCCCAAATGTAGTGAAAAAAATAACCTCATCTAAAGAAAGGTCTTCTCGGAGAGCCCAGCAAGCTACCGAGAGTATTCGATATGCCAGACACAGTAACAACAAAGTCTCCAATGGAGACGTTACTGGGCCCGCTCGAGCAAATCGACGATCAACGGGAGGGCCTTTACCTTTACCTTTAAAGAAAGGTCTGGATGAGAGAACAAGTAAAAAGAAATACCCCGCATTATTGTCACTAACTAGCAATGAAAACTACAAACCGTTACCAGTTTAGAAATATACTTAAGTTCCCCTATTCCTAAGACCTAGTTACATCACTGACACTCAAGAGTTTATTGCTAAAACTCTTTGAAATAGTGTAAAAAAATTTAAAATAGAATGTTAACGCACACACACATACGTTCAATTTGCTCAAGTGGGCCAGTAACGTCTCCATTTTGGGATGTCTTGTTACTGTGTTTGGCATTTCGAATACGTCACAGGTAGCTTGCCAGGCTTTGCCGTGCAGGCGAGATAGTCCTGGTAGGTTGCCGGGCTCTCCGAGAGGGACAGAGGAATCGAAACCGGCTCGGCCGGACCGGCTGCGCGAAAGGCAAACGCCCTACCGCTGTGCTATCACTGGTATGGTCTACAGCCATACCACCCTGAACGCGCCCGATACGTTCAATACCAAACACAAATTTTAAGTATTTGAGAAGGATGGACAGCACTTCTACCAAGAAAACCAACGTATCTGGTACCCTGATCATAAGCAATGGGCATCAAGCTCTTTCTTACATTTTCCCCTACAAAGTTTCCATTTTATAGTTCTCCACAACATTCCAGGACTGTCCTAATGGTTTGTAATAAAGTTTGAAGACAACACAGATCTCTTGTCATGTAAGACTTGCTGAATTAGCTCAACTGGAATACTGTACTTGAAGGTCTTTAAAAGCCTTTCTACTAGAAACTAGACCTGTTAATCAAATCATAGTAATTCTTTTTTTTTTAAACATAGTAATTCTTACACACACACACACACACACACACACACACACACACACATTAACCAGGACATATTCTGAATATCGCACTTCATATTTTTAATAATCATAAAAAATATAAGGTGTTCAGGCAATGAGTTGTAATTAACATTAGTTGGCTTTTCGTAGAAAACAGAATTATGTACTGGATGATATTTATTAAGGTTTTTTCAACATTCAGTATCATACTTCTACCGGATATGAAAATCAAGTCACACTGTGCTATGTTGGTTTTGGCAAACCAATTATGACAATAAATATGTCTCAAGAATTCCAGGAGCTGGAAATCTAGCTCAGTGGTACAGCACATACCTTGCATGTGTGAGGTCTTCGATTCAATCTCCAACACCATACACACACACACACACACACACAAAGTGGATCAGTTTAGATCCACCTTAAAGTTTAATCATCAAAGGTGTACTGAGTGATGTGAAATGTAGGCAATATGAAGGGGGAAAAGGAGAAAAGGTAACTATAAGTAAAGCATGGGATATAAGGGGGACATATTAATGAGTTACACACACACATACACACACACACACACACACACACACACACACACAGAAAGTACCTGGAAAGCTGTGAGTGCGCCAGTCCCTGGGTTATACAGGCATCGCAGCGAAGGCATACTGTCCGCCAGGCTGGAGCAGCCCAGCCACAGAGACCTGGGCATAGAGCACTGCAGAGAAAGGACAACTATGAGATGGGACAGTATGAGACAGGATGGCACAGATTACAGGAACTTTCAAGACTTGACTGAATGCAAAATTCTTAAGCTGACCTTTATGATCTTCAGGAAATTTACTAGTTCTGGGGTTGGAGGAATAGTACAGTGGGTAAAGCATTTATCTTGCACACAGCCAACCCAGGTTCATTCCCCAGCATCCCATATGGTTCCCCAAATCCAGCCTGCTGGAGTGAAACCTTAGTGCAGAGCCCTGAACACCACCAGGTGAGGCCCAAAAAAGGAAGGAATGAAGGGATGGGGGAGAGAGGGGAAGAAATTAATTTACTAGTTCTAATCCCAGAAAGAAGTTCAAATGGGCACTAGTAGTCAAGAAGTAAAGGGGGAAAGAGGTTAAGTCAAAACACCAATATTTACTGTAAAATTCGGTCCCTATTCATCTATGTATAAAACTAAAGAAAATCTGGGGCTGGAGTGATAGCACTGTGGGGAGGGCATTTGCCTTGCACATGGCCAACCCAGGTTCAATTCCCAGCATCCCATATGGTCCCCCTGAGCACCAATGGGGTAATTTCTGAGTGCAGAGCCAAGAGGGACCCCTGTGCATCGCCAGGTGTGACCCAAAAAGAAAAGAAGAAAAAAAGAAAGGAAATCTATCTGTTAATCTAATTAGTTTTTTTCCTCTATGTGCCTCATCTCCCATTAAATAACCTGAAGTGAAATACTATACAGAGTAAGCAAAAAAAGGAATAGTTCGTGGTGATATCTACTAAGAATAGTAAATTAGAAACGGGGTCAGGGGCCGGAGCGATAGCACAATGGGTAGAGCGTTTGCCTTGCACATGGCCAACCCGGGTTCGATCCCCGGCATCCCATATGGTATCCTGAGCACTGCCAGAAGTAATTCCTGAGTGCAAAGCCAGGAGTAACCCCTGAGCATTGTTGGGTGTGACCCAAAAAGGAAGAAAGAAAAAAAGAAAAGAAAACGAGGTCAGGGGTTAGAGAAATAGTATAGCAGGCGAGCAACTGCCTTGCATGCAGCAACCCAGGTTTGATCCCTGGCACCACATATGGTCCCCTGAAAACTGTCAAATGTGGCCCAAGCCCATCCTCCACCCCACCTCCCAAAAGAGAAAACAAAGTCAGAACGATAATTCAATTAAGTTGGGTGCTGGGGTTGGGACCAAGCAGCAGAGCACTTGCCTCAAATGTGTGAAGCTCAGGGTTTGACTCCCCAGCACTGCCAAAAAAAAACAATTAAATTGGGTGCTGCTGAAGGACTAGGTTCAGTTCTTGAGTCTACATAGTCCTCTGAGAGGGAGGGAGAGAGACACGGAGGAAGGAGGGAGGGAGAGAGAAAGTACAGGAAAGCTAAGGGTTTTTCAAAAGGTGGGAGAAGGAAAAGAAAAGGTACTATACCTCCACAGCTTTGACAGAAATCAACTCTGCACAGTTTGCAAATGTTTTATGTATCTTGTTAGTCTGCTATTCATTAACCAAAATGCAGTTACCATAGCAGCTGCCTCCTCATCTTTCCAGATGGATTGTGTGTGTGTGTGTATGTGTGTGTGTGTGTGTGTGTGTGAGAGAGAGAGAGAGAGAGAGAGAACATGCACACAAGCATGTGTGGGTGAGAATGAGGATAGGGTAAGAAACAGCCCAAAACAGAAGGGTAAGAGACAAAAAGAAGAGCAAAGAATAGAGTGAAATATAGACTAAAGAAAAGAGAGAGAGAGAGAGAAGCAGGCTAGAGCGACAGTACAGCAGGTAGGGCGTTTGCCTTGCACGCGGCTGATGCGGGTTCGATTCCCAGCATCGCATATGGTCCCCCGAGCACCGCCAGAAGTAATTCCTGAGTGAAGAGCCAGGAGTAACCCCTGTGCATCGCTGGGTGTGACCCAAAATGCAAATAATAATAATAATAATAATGATGATAATAATAATAATAACTTCTACTAATATTAATTAAATATTAGCCTTGTTGCATCTATAGCTTTATAAAACATTGTATTTTTTAGGAAAATTTACATTCTCAAGTTTCTCCAAAGTATCCCAGAATGAAATTTTGTCGATCAGTATGAGTGCTATCACAGTCTAATAATACTAAAAAACTAAGTACTGGTGTTGGGAAGACAGCTCAAATGAGCAGAGAGCATGCCTAGAATTCTAGGAATTGGTAGACACATGTCTCCCAATCTCCACTGGGTGTGATCTTGATGATCAACTAACACAGCCAGAAGGGGACCCTCACAAAAAATCATTTATACAACAAATTTTTATAGCATCTTCCTTGTACTAGGTGCTATCCTAAAGATACAACAATGAAACAAAAGAAAACACTTCTTCCTGCTTTAATGACATTCTCCCAACCAAACATTAGTTTTAAAATGAGTTAATATATTTATATTACATGCACACATACACACACACACACAAACACACACACACACTTCTCTCCTTGCCAATGAGAGACACTGCACATTATTAAGAAGTTGGTTTCAGTTGTAGAAAAGAAGTCTAGGTAGAAAAAAAGTCTCATTCAAATAAATGAAGAGGGGCAGAATTTGACAAAAAGTGGGAAAGAAAAGTGAAATAAAAAGAGAGTATAAAATACAAAAGAAAATCATGGAATAAAAGACACACGTATTGAAAAATAGCTGTTACTTTCCCCTCACCCATAAGAAAAGGAAGATAGCTCATATAAACTGCTAGTCATCCTGAAGGCACCTATCCTTAAAATTTTTATCAACATATACACATTTATTTATATTTACTAATGCTCCTTAGTGTTTTTAAGGCATTCTTCTTTTGAATTTGTCTTCTTTTTCACATAGATCCTGTGCCCTTATATTACAACTGCACTTCATTTTTTTTTCGCTCTTTGGGTCACACCCAGTGATGCACAGAGATTACTCCTGGCTCTGCACTCAGGAATCATCCCTGGCAGTGCTCAGGGGACCATATGGGAAGCTGGGAATCAAACCCGGATTGGCCACGTGCAAGGCAAACACCCTACCCGCTGTGCTATTGCTCCAGCCCCAACTGCACTTCATGTTATCTGACTTTCCTTACAGTTATTTATTGTAACACTAACCTCATTAACTCATCCTATCTCCCATCAAAACTCTTAACAACTAAAAATTTGAAAGGTTTAATACCATCCCCTTAAGCTAAAATTCCAAAATAATATTATAATCAATAACGAGCCCCATACACCCAGGAAAGCCACTAGATGTGCTATAGCGTGATTTCTAAAATAGCATTAACTTGCAAACACCACACAGAGGATGCATTCCTGATTATTACAAGACAATTGGTGTGGGTATGAAAACTGCACTTGAATATAGTCAGATCTGCACATTACCATAAGATTTTATATATTATAGCCCAATTTAAAAACCAATTTTCAAATTGGTTTGTATTGTAACAATTCATCTTACCCATACTGGTAAATGCCACTTTAAAACATTAAGGAAAAAATATAATTACAAAATTAATGGAATGTGCTATAACTTTTTCTCTACCTCTTTTCCTTCTATCTTCACATTTAGGAGCATTTTCTAAATGAAGGGGGAAACCAAAGGAAATTTGTGCAGTAAGTAACAGTATGGAAAGGAGTGCCATTTCGGTTACTATTTGCACCTAATCTATGTATTTCAGGGCCGTAACTAATCAGTTTCGAGAAAGAGTAAAAATAATTCTGTTCTTCAAGTTCAATATATAAGCCCCATGAAAATACTTTTAAAACGCATTATTTTCTACTGTGTTTGTATTTTAAGTCTGGTTTTCCATATAATCTGTACTTAAATTATGAGAGTTTACTTTCTAAAAAATAAAGGGGAGAGAGGGAGTGCTCAGGAGTCAGGATACATCATATAAGGACCCAAATTCAAACCCCAAAATTCCATGGTCCCCCAAGCAGCATTAGGATTAACCCTGAAGGTTCCTGAGTAAACCCAAATTTGGCCCCCATGGTCTCCAGCACTGCTGGCCCAACCAGCCCCATCAGGTCTTATTAGCCAAGATGATCAACAGCGGCCCCTGAGCATGTAGGAGGAAAGAAAGCAGGTTCTAAACTAAACTGCAATCCAGCTACCTTCTTCCTCAAAAAAATAATTAGCTTCTATCAACTCATTAATGAATTTTAAAATCCTATTTCTTAAATATCTCTATGAAATCTCAATAGTTGCAGCTAATTCAGCCTGAGATATGTGCTTCCATTCTACACAATTCTAGCCCCACGTGTTTAGTTCTTTCTTCAGTCCATTTTCTACTTAGCTTTGCCCTAACAGACTCTCCTTTGCAAAATCAAAGAAACTTGAAGACTACATCAGTTTATTACAACTAGAGTTTATTACCCAACTGAATGAGCTTACCAGCTTAAAAAAAAAATCATACACAGTATTTTTTTAAATGCCTGAACATGTTTTCTACTATTTGAAAGAATCAAAGGGATTGAAGTGTTGCAACAAAGAGCCTCCAGTGCTTATAGGAGAATGGAATGCCTAGTGCCCATCAGGTTCAACAGAGCAAATTCATTTTCATAGAGAACACTGAAAACCCTAACTCCTCCCCCACTTGGCTGCTAGAAGAGAAGTCACAGTTCCTCTTTACTGATAGAGAGCCCTACAGGCAAAGGGCTGGCCTCAGCATTTACTATATGAAAGCTGAATGACAAAATCTCCTAAACTCAGGTCCCTGTTGGTCAACTTCTAGGAGTAATAGAAGCTATAATCATCAACAATAAAAAGATTGCTGCATTGAGAGTTTATGTATCCTTAAGCCATGGACTCGAATTCCCTTTTCACTACTCTATCAACAAAAAAAAAAATTCAAGCAAAGAGAACTCTAGTATTCCACAGGCCATGTAATACATTCAAAAGCTACCTATACAAATTCAATAATTGCCTCTTAAGAATCCCAATTTAGTACACTCACTTTAAAAATGAAACTCCCAGGTTCTCCCCCTTAAGCCCCAATTCCCTGCATTCAGGAGAGTGTCTTTGTTATTTTCTCCTTTTCACTTTAAAACACTTCACTTTAACCCTTCTCTGGGCAAGCCAAGCCTCTTACCTTGCATGTAGCCAACCCAGGTTCAATTCCAGGCACCCTTTATGGTCCCTTGAACACCACCAAAAATGACCCCTGATCACAGAACCAGGAGTAAGTCCTCAGCACCACTGGGTATGGCCCCCAAATAAAGACAAAACAAAAAACCACCTTAACCCTTGCCCCCTCTATTCAGAAATCTTTCTAAAGCCATGCACAAAAGGTAAAACCAAAATAGATTAAAGATCTCCGTATCAGACCTGAAACCGTAAGATACACAGAGGAAAACATAGGCAGAACTCTCCATGGCACGGAAGCTAAAGGCATCTTTTAAAGAGGCAACACCATTGACCAAGCAAGTGGAAGAAACGATACATAAGCAAGTGGAAGAAATGATATACAAGGAGATATATATTAAATTAAGAAGCTTCTGCATCTAAAAGCAAATAATAACCAGAATACAAAAATACCCCACAGATTGGGAGAAAATATCTGCCTATACCACTTATCTGATAAAGGATTAATATCCAAGATATATAAGCATTGGTAGAACTTGACAAGAAATAAACATCTAATCCTACCCAAAAAGGGGGAAAAGAGATGAACAGAAATTTCCTCAAAGAAGAAATACAAATGGCCCAAGGGACATGAAAAAAAAGTTCTGCATCACTAATCATCAGGGAAATGCAAATCAAAACATTAAAGATACCATCTCACACAACAGAGACAGACCAATGATATAAAAAAGAAAAACATTCTGGGAAGCTATTACAAAGTACAGATCTTGCAATCAGTAAATCCAATAATTAAATATTTATTGTTCCAGAAGAGACACAAGTGGAATAAAGGGAGAGAACAAAAATTTATCAAGTACAAATGACTTACTGAGGGCCAGAGAGATAGTACGAGGGTAAGGTACTTGCCTTGCATGTTTCTGACCCCAGCTTGATCACTGGCATCACATGGTCACACGAGCATTACAAGCAACAGCCCCCAAGAACACAGAGCCTGAATACTGCCAGGTGTGGCCCAACTCTCCCCTTCCTCAACTAATAATGATTACTAAGATTGCTCTTACTGGAATGGAAGCCAATGCTGGATAAAGCACTTTCAAAATTCATTAATTCAGGTCAGAGAGAGAACTCAAAAGGCTGGAGTGCATACAAAACATGCATGAGCCCTGGGTACAATCACTCATGATCCCTGCCCCCACCTGCCGCCAACCCCCCCACCTTCCCCCCAACACTAACAGGAATAGCCCCAAGCACCACCAGGTGTGGCCCAAAAACTTTATCTTACTTACAAAACAATCTAGTAAATAAGACCCAGAAAGGTTAAATAAATTACCATAATTTGATTAATAGTGTGGTAAAGACAAGATTCAGAAGTCAGATATTCTGGCTACATAAAAATGGTACTTAAGGGGCTGGAGCAATAGCACAGTGGGTACGGCGTTTGCCTTGCACGCGGCCGACCCAGGTTCGATTCCCAGCATCCCATATGGTCCCCCGAGCACCGCCAGGAGTGATTCCTGCGTGCAAAGCCAGGAGTAACCCCTGAGCATTGCTGGGTGTGACCCAAAAAGCAAAATATAAATAAATAAAATGGTGCTTAAAAAGTCAAGCATGGAGTTGTTTCCTTATTAAAAAGATGTGGGAACCAAGAAGGTTTAAGGGTACTGAGCTGACAAGAGAAATTAAAGAAAATACAAAGCTATGTGGACTAAATGCAGACTGTCAGACCAATGATATAAAACTAAGAGCTAGGGGCTGGAGCGATAGCACAGTGGGTAGGGCGTTTGCCTTGCACGCAGCAACATGGCCAACACAGGTTCGATTCCCAGCCTCCCATATGGTTCCCTGAGTACCGCCAGGAGCAATTCCTGAGTGCATGAGCCAGGAGTAACCCCTGAGCTCGGGTGTGACCCAAAAAGCAAAAAAAAAAACAAAAACAAAAAAACTGAGAGCTAAAGATTAACCCTTAGATAACATGGACAGTAAACCTATGACAAAGCAGATAAAGTAGTAATTTTCCACATAAAGTAAAACAAGGGCACCCTCTTCGATGAATGGTGCCGGGTCCTCCCTAATAGCATCTATAAATCCAATATTATAGTGATATCTAACACAGAGACACTACTGAAAAAGAAAATTATAGACCAATATTCCTGATGAACATTAATGCCAAGATCCTCCTTGCTCTTCAAGCCCATGTTCTCCCATGAACACATATTCTACTTGCTTGTCTCCATGAATCTTTGCTTTTTCCACTCTGGAGAATCCTGTGTTATCCCTTGAACGTGTACTTCTCTTTCTTGCTCCCCTCACATCTTTCTAAGAAAATTTTGTTTAATAAAAACTACCTTGAATATAGAGCTGCAATGAACAGAGAAGTACGTATGGTGTTTCTGCTGTGTGTTTTTGGTCCCCGAGGGTATATTCCTAATACTGGCACTGCTGGGTCAAATGGGAGCTCAATTTCTAGTTTTTTGAGGAATGTGCATATTGTTTTCCAAAAAGACTGCTATGTTCATTGCAGCTATTCACAATAGCCAGAAACTGAAAACAACCTGAGTGCCCAAGAACAGACGAATGGATAAAGAAAATATGGCACATCTACACAATGGAATACTACATAGCTGTTAGAAAAAATAAAGTCATAAAATTTACCTATAAAAAGATGGATATGGTAAGTAACATGCTTAGTGAAATGAGTCCAAAGGAGGGTAACAGATATAGAATGACTGCATTCACTTGTGGAATATATAGTATATGTATACACATACACATATTTTAAAAAGTGGTATGAAACTAATATCCAAGACCAAGAAAAACAGGGGCCAGGAGGACTGGTCAATGGTTGGAATCTACCACAAGTGTGTGTGTGTTGGGGTGGGGGGGTGGGTAGGTAAGATGGAGAAAGGACTAGTTTGACAATAATAGCTGTAAATGATCACACTGGATAAGGACTGAGTGTTGAAAGTAGGTAAAGGGAGGTAAAGGGTATATATGATAATCTTTCAGTATCTGTACTGCAAACCATAATGCCCCAAAGGGGAGGAGAACTGGGGACATTGGTGCTGGGAAGTGCACACTGGAGGGATGGGTGTTGGAACATTATGACTGAAACCCATGAACAGCTTTGTAATGGTCTATCTCACAGTGATTCAATTAAAAGCAAAAATCTATCTTGCATATGAGGCCAACCGGCGTTAAATCTCTGGCACCATTTATATTCCCTGAACCTCCAGAAGTGATACCTGAGTATAGAGCCAGGAGTACGCCTTGAGCACCAGGGATGTGGCCCCAAAACAAAGCAAAACAAGAACAAAAACAAACAAACAAAAGTTTTATGGGACCAGGGATCTGGTTCTAAGGACTAGAATGCACTTACATGGGAAAAAAAAAATACACTTGCATGTACACTGTCCCAGATTCAATTCCCAGTTCTACGTGGTACCCAAAGCACTCCTGGGGTGGCTTAGTAGCCACAAGCATTAATGGGCCTGAGAATCATTGGGTTAAGAATTGCCTGGAATGACCCTCAGGCTATCTAAACCTGCTTGGGGGACCAGAGCAATAGCACAGTAGGGCATTTGCCTTGCACGCGGCTGACCTGGGTTTGATCCCCAGCATCCCATATGGTCGCCTGAGCACCTCCAGGAGTAATTCCTGAGTGCAGAACAAGGAATAACCCCTGAGCATCACTGGGTGTGACCCAAAAAAATAAATAGATAGATAAATAAATAAATAAAAATAAACCTGCTTGGGAAATTAGGAGGGAATAAAGGTGTTGGCCTGAGTTTGATCTCTTATAGAGCTATAAATAAACCCAGAGAATTACCAGGAATCATTTCCCACCTGAGCGCAGAGTCAGGAATAAGCTCTGAGCACAACAACAGGGTTGTGGTCCACAAAACACAAATCACAAATCATCCTGTTATTCGTCGATTGCCTCGAGCAGGCCCCAGTAACGTCTCTTTCATCCTAGCCCTGAGATTATATTCAAGGCTCTTTAGGAGAATGAGACCCATCATTGTTACTGGTATTTGTTATATTGGGTACGCCATGGGGAGTTTGTCAGACTCTGCCGTGCGGGCAGGCTACATTTGATAGCCTGCCAGTTTGTCCAAAGTAGGGTTGTGGTCCAATAATCAAAAAAGAAAAGTGCCTAAACTTGGCAAAGGGGGGAGGGTGGGGAACAGCAATAAGAAAAATACAGAGAAAAGTGAATGAAAGAAAAAAATACCTTAATAATGAAAGTGGTCAACTATTCCAATATATGTATACTTAAGAGTTCTATACAGACAACCAGGGGTAGAAAATAAGGGTTGGAGAGAGTGTACAGGTTGGGCTCTTGCCTTGCACATGGCTGACCCTGGTCTGATCTCTGGCATTCCATATGGTCCAGGAGCAGTGTCAAGAGTTATTCCTGAGTGCAGAGCCAGGAATTTAAATATTATGAGAAGTGCCAGAAATATAAATATGTAGGTAAATACTTTTAATCTTTCTCATTTTAAAATTTCTTCTTAAAACTAATTATGTTCATAATATTTGGAAACAAATCTGAAAACAAAATATTGAAAGAGAAGATAAAAACAAATTGCATGATATAAATAAAAATTAAGGCAATTTGATATTGTTTAACAAATCATTTATCTGAAATGGATCCAGTACCCTGAATATTTAAAGACCTTTTAAATCTCAAGAACAAAAAAGACAACACAAAGTTTAAAACATATTATGGACTTGAATAAGCTTTTCTCTAAAAGGAGATAAAGGAACAAAAGTTATATATAAGTGTTCAACATCTTTAATCATTAGAAGAATGAAAATCAAAACCAAGCTCTTTATGCCCAACAGAATGGTTATTTTTTTTCTTTTGTGTTTATTTTGTTTTTGTTTTGTTTTGTTTATGTAGGAATACTGCTATTTATTCAGCCACTTATTAGCTGATTGAATTGGACATGAACTCCACCTTACTTTTTTTTTCATTTTTTATAATTTTATTTATTGAATCACCATGAAAGCAGTTACAAAGCTTTCGGGTCTAAGTCTCAGTCATACAATGAAACACCCGTACCTTCACCAGTGCCCATTCTCCACCCCCAACAACCCCAGTATACCCCCCATCCCACACCCTCCCCCTACCTGTGAGGCAGATGATTTCCATATTACTCTCTGTCTACTTTGATCACATTCAATATTTTGACACCAGACCCACCATTATTATTTGAGATTTTACCCCAACACTCTGATCTGATGAAAAGGCAACCGTAGACAATTTGTTTTCTATTGCTGGTTATAAATAACATATGATGTCGCGTAGCTGCAGTAGTGGCTGCGCGATTTTGAAATTCCAAACTTTTAACACTTAAATCTGGAGGGATTTCTGCCAAAACCTGCTGGGTTCTGAGATTTGCTCCTGAGTCTCTGAGATCATGGCCGTTAAGCAGAATGATCAGGATCCAGAGAGGCCCGTTCGTGGGCAATGACTTGGGGTCTCGTTGGGGTGGGGAGGACAGGCCCGGCTCCACCCTCATCCCGTGAGGCCCAAAATGTCTCGTCACTGCAGGCCCAAACCTGACTGTCCAATGGCCTCTGGAGGATGACAGCCATTGAGCCGCCAGGGGGAAGCAGGCAGAGGAACAACACCCTTTCCCCCTGGGGTGGCCCAGCAACAGTAACCTACTGCGGGGTCTGGACGCATTTCTGTCAAAAGCTGCTGGGTTTCAAGATTTGTTTCTGAGTCTCTGGGATCATGGCCGTTAAGCAGCTTGATCGGGAGCCAGAGAGGCCGTTCGTGGGCAATGATTTCGGGTCTCGTTGGGGTGAGGAGAACAGAAACAGCTCCATCCCCATCCTGTGAGGCCCAACAAGTCTCGTCACTGCAGGCCCAAGCCTGCCTGTCAAATGGCCTCTGGAGGATGAAGGCCACCGAGCCGCCAGGGGGAACAGGCCAAGGTACAAAACTTATTCCCACCTGGGTTGTCCCAGCACTGGTAACATACTGCAGGGACCGGACACATTTCTGCCAAAAGCCGCTGGGTTTTGAGATTTGTTTCTGTGTCTCTGGGATCATGGCCATTAAGCAGTTCAATCAGGAACCAGAGAGGCCATGCCTCCAATTATATAGCTGAGCTGAAGGTGGTTTGTGGATGTGTTTCCCACATACCTAACTTTTGGCCGTTTACTTTCTTGGTAAACTTTGCCCCAAGTTTTTGGGGTCTGGCCAAAGGCACAGCAGCAATTTTGGGGTATCTGGAAGTCTGTAGGCACCATCAGGCTGCTGATGCACTTGCCTCACAGGTACAGACTGACCTGCTGGCGGCACCATACCCCCTTATTTTGTTTTTGTTTTGAGCACCTGGTGATGCTCAGGGGTTACTCCTGGCTTTGCATTCAGAAATTACTCCTGGCAGTCCTCTGGGTACCAGAAAGGATTTCAGGGATCAAACTGGTTGGCTGCATGCAAGGCAAACACCCCACCTACTGTACAATCACTCCAGCCCCTATGCCCAACAAAATGCGAACTAAAAAATGAAACAAAAACTCAGGTTAAATTACTTCAAGAAAGAGAAAAGCATGGCAGAAGCTCCACATGGACTTATCGTCAAAGCCCTTTGCAGTCCTAAAAGCATTTGAAGGACCGGGATATAGCTCAGCAGAAGAGCACTTGCCTTGTATATGTAAGGCCTTGGGCACAATCCCTGGCACTGCAAAAAGAAGAAGAAAAAAATGTTTTTAAAGTTATAATAAAAAGATTAAAATAAAAATAAAAAAATAAAATAACAGTTGAGGTGTTAATGTGGAGAAACTGAAACCAACATACAATGCTAATGAAAAATAGAATTTAACCAGTCACGGAAGAAAACAGGTTGGGAGGTCCTCAGAAACCTCAATAAAGAATTACTATGTGACCACTTCTAGCAATTCCACTCCTAGGTATAGTTCCCAAAGAATTTAAAAACAAACAAACAACAAAATAGGTAATCAAATATACATACATATCAACCAACTCACAATATCTAAAGGTTAAAAAAAGAGCCTAATATCTACAAACAAATGAATTTTAAAAATCATGAGCTACATATACAAGAGTATATTATTTAGTTACAAAAACTGAATTACTGGGGCCAGAGAGAAAGTACTGGAGGTAAGGTATTTGCCTTGAATGCAACCAACCCAAGTTTTATGCCTGGCACTGATGCCCAAGCACCTCTTCCACTGGTCCCTGAGCAAGCCAGCAGCAAGTCCTCAGTACTGTCAAGTGAGGCCCCAAACCCAAAAAGAATGAAGTACTGGTATAGCTAAAACATTAAAACACTGTCACTGTGTGAAACACTGTCCTCCCGTTGTTCATCAATTTGCTCGAGCAGGCCCAGTAACGTCTCCATTGTGAGATTTCTTGTTACTGTGTTTGGCATATTGAATACTCTTGGTAGCTTGCCAGGTCCTCCGAGACGGGCGGAGGAATTGAACTCGACTCGGCCGGGCTGGCTGCGCACAAGGCAAATGCCCTACTGCTCTGCTAAAACATGAATGACCCTCAAAATATGCTGTTATAAAATGAGAGAAAGGGGCCAAAGAGGGAGTAGAGTGGATGAAGAGCTTGCTTTGCATGCACTCAACCTGGGATTTATTCCTGGCACCCAAAATAGTCTCTTAAGCACTGCCATGAATGATCCCTGAGGACAGAGGTAGGAGTAAGGCCTGAGCACAGCCAGTTATGGTCAAAAACAACAAAGTAATAAATTAAAGGTCACATACTGTAAGATTCTCTTCACATGAAATATACAAAAGAGGTGAACGCAGAAAGGTGACTGCCAAAACCTTGAGGGAAGACAGAAATGATAAAGTTTTATTTGGAACAAAATATTTTGGAATTAAGCAAAAGTGATACTTGCACAATACTGTAAGTAATGTCACTAAATTGCTAACCTTAAAATGGTCATTTGGTGGTTAACCAGAAAGGAAGGAGGGTAAATGGGGACAAAAGAAACAAACATATATTGAAGGATAGAATTAGATTCTTAGTGATAAATAGCAGTATGTGTTGATTTTAAATTATTCACACATGAAACTACTGTTGTAATGCAGTTACTCCAACAAAAATAATTTTTAAAAAGATGGTTACTTTTATGCTATGTGAATTTCACACCAATAAATACATTTTTTTCATTGTGAAATAATTGGTTTTCTACAGTTAGTTTTGAGAATTATATGATGTTGTGCGGCCGCTACTGCGGCCACGCGATTTTGGATTTCTGATATTTACTTATTAAGCCTGGAGGTATTTCTGCCAACAGCCAGATAATTACGAGATTGGTTTCTGTGGCTCTGGAGCCATGGCTGTGCCAGAGAGCCGCTGGTGGGGGGCAACTCGTGACCTCGGTAGGGTGTGAAGGACGAGCCATGAGGTTTCAGTTGCCCTGTCACCGCCGGCTCATACCTGGCTTTCTAAAAAGCTCTGAGGAAGCCGCCATCTTGCTGCCTAGGGGAAAAAAAGGCAGAAGAGAGTGACACCCTTTCCCTCCTGGGCAGGCATGGTACTGTGGTTTTAACACATAGTCCATTCACTTTTCTGCCACAGCTGCAGGGCTCTGCATTAAGTCCTTGTGCTTCTGGAGCCATGACCGTGCCGGAGAGCCACTCGTGGGGGCAACTCGTGACCTCGATAGGGCATGAAGGACAAGCCAGGAATACCCCCCTTCCCATGAGGTTTCTGTTGCCCCATCAATAAATATTTTTAAATGCATATCATACACTCTAGAGAAAGTACTAATTTTTTTTTTAAAAAGTTATCTTAAAAGCCAACAGAACAGGGGAAAAAATGGAATACTAAAAGCTAATCCAAAAAAAATAAAATAAAAGTTAATCCAAACAGGACAGGGGAAAAAAATAGATAAAATCAGAATTAGTGCACTAGTGCACATGCTTTGCATGAAGAAGGTCTGGGTTCAGTTCCAAGGACTACATGGTCCACCTCCTCAGCACCACCAGTAGAAAACCCTGATGGGAATCCTAAGCACTATGGTCCAAAAGTAACAACAAAAAAGGAAGTGTGTGGGGGGGCAGGGGGACGGAAGGGAACTGTAGAGGAAAATACAAGCAAAACAGCAAATACCAAACTTACACATAACTATTCCAGGGCCAAGACAGGGCCAAGGAGATGGCTCAAAGGCCTGGAGACCCACATTCAGTCCTCTGCATTATATGCTTCCCCTTAATACAGCAGGGAACAGCTCCACATTTGTCCCCCCCTCAAAAAAAAAAAAAACCTTATTCTAAGTAACTACATTGAATATGAATGGTCTAAACCTGTATTTTGTAATATAGTAACCACTAGCCACACTGGCCTAGTGAGCAGGTAATATCTTGTTCAGTTGAGAAGTTAAAATTTACTTGTGAAGACACAATGGATTTTGAACAATTAGTATAAAAAAAAGGACAAAAATAAAAGATCTAATTAATAACTACAGTCAAAGGCTGGAGAGATATTCAATGGGCTGAGTGCATGCTTTGCCTGGGAAATGTCTGAGTACATTCTCCAGTACCAAGTATGATTCCCAGGCATATGGTCCTCCCAAGCACTTATAAGAGCAACTTCTAAACACAGAGCTAGTTGGAAGTAGTCCCTAAGCACAGCCAGGTGGGTCCATAAACCAAGTAAGTAAAAAAATTGAAAAACTTTGTATTGAGGCCTAGGAATAGCGCAGTGATAGAGTTTTGCAAACGTGTTGCTGAGAATTTGATCCCTGTCACCACCCAACACTCTCTGCATGGAATCCAGCAGCACTGCAACTGGGATCCCTGTCACCAAATTGAAGGTATGTGCAATTTATATTGATCTTCAGAGCAATATAAAGCAAGTGAAATGCATGTGCACTGCAACAAAGTGTGCATCCATCACAGCAGCAGCAAAAGGAATTAAAAACTAAAAGATTTAAAAACTAATATCATATTTATTAGACTAAAATTATAATGCTTTACCTGGATTAAATAAAATGAATTATGAAATTTTCAGGCTTCTTTTTTACTTTTTTGATGTGACAGTAAGTAAATTTTAAATTATATATTTAGTTAGCATCTATAGCTAATGTAGTTCAGTGTTCAATGTAGACATTGGAAGTCCAAACACTAAAAGATAGGATGACAGGCTGGATTAAAAAGCAGAAAACAAAGATAAATTGAAAAAGCTTAAAATCTATCATAAAAGATCATCATGAAAGTTGAAAATAAAGGTGAGACACAACAATTTTCACACACTTTCCTCTAAGAAAAACTTTTTGGATCTCTTTTAGCAGATTATTCATAACAAGCAATACAAAATAAATTATTTAGGATGTGCCTTTAGGGCAGGCTTGGGTGGTAGTGGGAAAATTAGAAATAATGGTGGTGGGAAGGTATAATATTGATGTTGGAACACTGAATGTAATAAATTATTGTGGACAATTTTATAAAAATAAAATTTGCTTTTAAAAAGTTGAAAATACAAAAGTAAAATTTTGATCAAGGAAAACTAACAGGACAAAGAGTCCAACCTCCAACTTGGCAGTCACGCCCACAAGCCACTCTGGCTGGCGCCTGATAATCACATCAATGGCCATAATCCAGAGATTCATTGTCCTTCTCTCTCAGAAGAGAGCATAAAACGACTCATCATAGCCATGCCACTGGACTCCACACCAGGCTACTTCATTTGGGGCACCCAGAAGGAGGGCAGGTGAGGCCCCTCCCCGCTCCAAGGGAACCAGCCCGGGCAGCCAAACACCTCCTGAACTCATCCGCCACCATGCTCACAGACGCACTCTCCCCACACTGGGGCCAAGCCTCAACAAGTAAACCTATCCCTGAACCACGCAGCCACAAATGCGGCCACACACCATTCATACTCCAAAAGCATTTGATGGGGTTTAAAGAAGGCAACCAATCTTAGAAATATATTTTTAGAAATATATATATATATAAATATGTGTGTGTGTATAGGCACACAAGGCTCAACTCTTAACATCTTATTAGTAATCTCTTATAGAAGGGCTTAAAGGCCCTTGGGTAAAACACAATTATCTTCACACACTCTCCTCTAAGGAAAGTCTTTTGGAGCATTTTCAGCAGTTTATTTATAACAAATTATTTTGGTTCTGTTTTGGGGCAGAACAAGGCAGAGTCTTCTACCCTGTGCCTGCCTGTCCTCATCAGGGCCCAACAGCTGAAGACCTCTGGGCCCCAGCCAAGGCCATGCTGGGACCACTCTCCACACACTTGGATGAGCCTCATGCATAAAAGAACTGGCAGAGGAACCCAGGTGTGTGGGACCCGGGGCTGAGATCTCCAAACCTGCACAGTTTGGGACTGGACCTGCCAGTAGCTAGACAGTTACACCCACCAACTGCCGTGTAACCCCAACAATGGCCAGGATCCAGAGATTATCACACTCAGCTCGCGGCCGCGCGACATCTTATCATCTCATTCCTACTTTGGACAAACTGGCAGGCTACCGAATGTAACCTGCCCACACGGCAGAGTCTGGCAAACTCCCCGTGGCGTACCCAATATGCCAAATACCAGTAACAATGAAGGGTCTCATTCTCCTAACTCTGAAAGAGCCTTGAATATGGCACTTTTGTAAAAAATCTCAGGGCTAGGATGAAGGAGACGTTACTGGGGCCTGCTCAAGGCAATCGACGAATAATAGGATGGTTGTGATACTGTTTTGGGGCAGGGGATGGGGTTCAGGATGGAAACATCCAAAATATGGTGGTGGGATGGTGTAACTGTGGTGGGATTGGTGTTCGAATATTAAGTTAATCAAATATTGCGAACTATTTTATAAAATAAAATTTAATTAAAGAGTCCAACTTCACAAGATCTAATAATCTTGGGACTGGAGAGATAGCTCAATGACTAAGTACATGCTTTGCTTGAAGGAGACCTGGATTTAATCCCCAGCACTGCATAGTTCCTGGGGCACTGCCAACAGTGATCTCTGACTACAAAACCAGGAACAGCCCTCCTGGTACAGCCAGAACCAAACCAAACCAAACGAAAAAACTAACAATCTTACAAATGTATAATACACTAAAAATAAAACTTCAATATATAGTAAGTGAGCTAAAGAGAGAATATATTAATCTATTGCCATAGCTTGAAATTTTTTTATTTTATTGAATCACCGTGAGATAGTTACAAGCTTTCATGTTTGGGTTACAATCACACAATGACCAAAGACCCATCCCTCCACCAGTGCACATTCCCCACCACCAATATCCCTGGTATACGCCCCCCTTTCTCATCTTCCCCTTGCCTCCATGGTAGACAATACTCCCCATACTCTCTCTCTACTTTTGGGCATTACAGTTTGCAATGAAGATACTGAGAGGTTTATCATGTTTGGTCCATTATCTACTTTCAGCACACATCTCCCATCCCGACCAGTTCCTCAAGCTATCATTTTCTTAGTGATCCCTTCTCTATTCCAGCTGCCTTCTCCTCTATGCTTATGAGGCACACTTCCAGCTATGGAGCAATCTACCTGTCCCATGTATAAAACAACATAACATGAGATTGAAAATTTTTTTAGTGTGATTTTTGTTTGTACCTAGTAATATTCAGGAGCTACTGGCATAGTGCTCAGTGGTCACTCCTGGCAATGCTCAGGGGGCCATGCAGTGTAAGGAATCAAACCCCGGCCTTCTGTATTCAAAGTATGTACTCCAGCCTTCTGAGCTAACCCCCTGGCCCCATATATCAAGGTCTTAACACCCTCCTCCCAGTCACTTGCTAGAATGAATGAATAACGTGGAATTGGAAAACCCAGAAGAAAACACAGTGGCTTACAGCATCTGGTTTCAAGTCCATGGTCACAAGTTCAAATCCCTGGTCTCCCAAATATGCAAAGCATGGTCCTGGTAGATCTGCTGTTTGGCTTTTGTCAGCTCTGCTAATCTGTGACCCCCAGTACCAAAGTGATTTCCAGCTGCACTGCTGCTAGCAGGTGATCATCACAAAAAAGGGAAATGCTCCAATGAGTACCACAACTAAAAAGATATGCATATATTACGATCAGGAAGTACAGCTTCTGAAACTCATGTGTGTGAACACCACAGCAAACCCAGGCCAGCAAGACAACTTTAATTTGAGTTTCTCAACTCAGAATGCAAGCCCCAGTGAATATTCATGTAAGCATCACAACTAAAGGTTCATAAATGTCAGTGAGCATCAAGGGTGGTTCTGCAAACACCACAACCGGATGCGCAATCCCCAGAAAACACCAGTTATTTAAAAAAAAAAAATCATTTGCACACCAGTAAGGTATGCAAGCAAGCTCCAGTCATCACTACAACTAAAAAGAAGAGAAGAGGGTCAGAGTGACAGTACAGTGCGTTGGGATTTTGTCTTGCACATGGCCAACCTAAGTCCCATCCCTGGCACTCCATATGGTGCTCCAAAGTTGCCAGAATTGATCCGAGTGCAGAACCAGGAGTAAGCCCTAAGTATTACTGGGTGTGACCTAAAGACAAAAAAAAATAAATAAAATAAAAATTAAACAGAGGTCTGGAGAGAGAACACAAAGGGTAAGGTGCCTGCCTTACACATGACCAACCTGGACTCAATCCCAGGCAATGCCTATGATCTCTTGAGCACCTCCAGGAGTGATCCCTGAGCACAGATTCAGGAGTAAGCCCTGAGCATTGCCAGATGTGGTCCAAAACCCAATAAACCAACAAATATATAAAACTTTAATAAGAAGAATTAATGAACTAATGATTTATGTAGAAGGCTGTACTCAACAACTGAAGTTGTTTTCAAGCATTTGCTATAGCAAAACTAAATTTAGCAAAACAGAACTTAAGACAGGCCAGGCCATGCAGCTAATACCAGTAAATTTCAAAGGATTCAATCTACAATATATGCATTTTTTTAAAAAATGAGGATTAAGCCTGCAGAATGTGTTACACTTAAGCAATCAATGCTTTAAAAAAAAATTTAAGCCTTCACAAATGAAACTGGATTAATTTTGTAAGAACAAGTTCCTGCCTTTAAGGAGATTACACTCTAATAGGAAACTTAAAATTTCAGCTACCACACATTAATATAAACACCGGAAAACGTAATAAAATATGAATTAAAATATAATTAGCTTTTTATTGTTAAACCATATAATTATTCATATTATTGTTCTAATATGTGAATGCCTAGCCCTTTGTTACATACAGGACAAGAATATTCAAATTCCCTGTTTAAATAAACTGCTGAGTTATCAAGAAAAGTGAGAAGAGGTGAGATACTAATCCTGGAGTTAAGACCTTAGTTTTGGGGGCAAACATATCCTTAATCTATCTGTAGGATCTTGAGCGGTTCATTTAATTTCTAAGCATCCCAGTCTATTCAGTGGTAAATGGAGTAAATGGAAATATTTCTAACAGTATCCTGAAGCAACAAAATTCCATAATTCTATGATTTAACTCCATCTACAACATTTCCAATACATATTTTTCTTCAGTAATTATTAGTTTCACCGCATAATCTGGACTACAGGGATGAAAAGCCCTTTAAACAAGAAGTTATAGGGGAGGGGAGAAAGCAGCTCCTGGTGTTTATTTAGAACTGTTAAAATTCAAACTTGGCTGCTTTCTAAAATAAATTTTATTCATTATTATTTATTAAGTATGCAATTAGTCAAATATAATACTCTTATAAACTAGAATTTTGAACAAACAAATGCTTTAAAATTCTAATAACTATGCATAAACAGTAAATTTTTCTTACTTGAATTTCTACTGCTGTGTAGCACAGGGTTACTAAGTGCGTAATTACATAAGAGAGCCACCCACTTCCAGAGGAGCCATTCCAGTGAATTGTGTAAATAATATGCTTTAAAAAAAACATAACCTCCTAACTTATGAATTTAGATTTACCAGATATGGAGTAGCTATGTACCTGTGAGACTAGAACACAGTCTTAAAAAGGCCTTCCTAATTATGAATTTACCGGAGAGACTACAATGACCCAAAGCAAATTAATACAGACTTTTTTTCATAACTTTCTATAAAAACATATTCACTATTCTGCTTCAGTAACAGAAAACAAAAGCTCTTAAAAAGTCACTGCCTTGAGATAAGAACATTAAAGTATGAGACAATGACCACATTTTTCTACCCTTGGTATTCTGGATTTTTTTCAATTGTCAAATATTTTCATTTTCCTTGTCTTTCATTTGTATAAACACATTAAGTTCTAAATATTTGGTGGATGACGGATTTTAAGGTAAGATGGCTGACTCTGAAAGAGTAAGACTTTTTGTTGTTTTGTTTTGGGGCCACATCTGACAGTACTCAGGGCTTCCTCCTGGCTCTAAAGCTCAGGGATCATTCCTGGCAGGGCTCAGGGGGCCATATAGGGTGCCAGGGCTTGAACCCAGGCCAGCCGCATACAAAGCAAGCATCCTATCCACTGTGCTATAGCTCCGGCCTCCAAATTTTTAGGGGGCCACACCGGCAATGCTCAGGGGTTACTTCTGACTCTGCACTCAGGAATTAGCACTCAGTACTCAGGGATAAGGGATCAAACGTAGGTGGGTCACATGAAAGGCATATGTACTAACTGTTGTGGTATCACACCATCCCCACCCCGCAAATTTTTTTTGTCACAAAATATTCAACATCATCATGCAGTAGAACATCATAATAAGGCCTAGATGACAAATGTTTTCTATATGGAAAAAAAAGTTAATTTTTAATACCCTTCTATGGGAAATAAACCGACTTAGTAAACAAATTTATGCATACAGCCAGGTGGCATATTTATTCTCCCCATAAAAAAACACAAAAAGCAAGGATGTTCACTTACAATTTCTTCACTACATTGTTAAAAATCACCTTATGCTAAGTAAAGAGTGCCTATATTTCTGAAATACTCATTTATTCATTACGAGTAAACTATAATGATCTCTGATTCAGTTTTACAAATTCAAGACCTTTTAAATTCTGCCACAAATAAATTTTTTTGGTTATACTGGAATTTCATCCTACTAAGTTCAGTCAAATACCATTATAATAAACTCCAAGAGACTGTCCAAATTCTTTTATTGCCCTAGAATATTTAACTGCATTAAATATTATTTGAAATAACTAGGCCACCAGCTGAGGCCTGGAAATCATGGGGCAAAGGAGAATTTTTGATGATGTGGGGGTTCGCCTACACACAAAATTTTCAAATAGTCACATCCTTCATTGAAAAAGAAAGCTTGGTTATAACTAGAGTAAAGAGAAGTTGAAGAGGTCTTCCATTTTGATGAAAGGCACTTGGAACACTTCATTTCCAAATCCTGCACGGAGTTACATATTCATTCACAGCAGTTACTATGATTCAATAGAGGTTGGCATGTGTTAATAATCTGCATATGAAGGCAGGCTGGCTGCCATGTATGAACAATCAGAGCTCATGCTCCTCGCTTTCCAGGCAAAAAAAAAAGCAAATGAAGACGCAAAGTAAAACCATCTGACTAGGTGGTGGGGAGGACTAGAGACATGCAAACACTAAACTCCCAGGTCATCCCCCTCTCTACAGATGTGGTTTTGCTAACAATGAGTTCAAAAGCAAGTGATGGAGCTTTCTTCTTAACGAGAGGAAAACTCTGTTCATGAGAAGATCCCCTGATATCAAGCAGTATTTCAATGACTGCAAACCAAGTATCCCAACCCTCGTGGGTACTCCTTAATTTAACTTTTGTGTAGTAGAGAAAAGAAAATTACTTCCTCATTAGAAAAAGAATAAATGCCTACATAAATGAATGGGACTATATTATATCTGACTTCCTTGGCACCACATACCAGCAAAGAAACTCATTTGCAGTAGTGTGTTTACTTCACGACTTGCAAATAACTGGCTGATTGGCAGCTACAATATATGAAATAAATAACCATTTCAAAGATCAAGTGTCATGTTCCCCGATAAGTAACAGAAATGAACATTATCAACCCTCCCCATCCAGTTTGTGGAATTTAACAGGAGAATAGGTTTATTAGCTATTTGATTTCTTGATATGTTATGAGGGCATTTTCTACAATGGTGTGGTTATTATTTAGGTTAGATAAGAAATTCTCCTTTCTCTCAGGACATCAGTATTAAAAGTACATATTCACAGGAAGGATTCAAAATTAATATTTCTGAATCAAGTGAAATATGACAAGATATTGTGAAATGGAGAGTGATGAGTATACCTAATAATTTTTTTCATCCAGGAAAATAAATTCTTACAATCCAATTTATCACAAGCCAAGACACAAACTAGTAAGTCTCAAATGCACAACCTAATGACATTGCCTACTTTTAGACACCAATCTAAAAATCAAAGTATCAAATTTTGATATAAAACTTTATTTTCCAGATTCACAAACTAGTCTTTAAAACTTCTGTTTTAAGATAAAAATAAAGATAAAGAAGATTCAAAGCCATGCACTACTAAGTCCAGTGCAGGATAAAGCTTTCATTTTCAAACTCCTTAACAAAAAGCAAAATACTAAGTGCTTGCTGTCTAACTGAACCAAGGTTGATCCACATCACATGAGTAATAAATGACCGACCACCATTAAACAACAGCAGAAAGAGGTAATTTTTCACAGATTTTAAAAACAAAATGAAACAAACAAAACCTCTAGTTCTCTCTTTTCCTCCTCCCTAATCGTTTTCTGCATTTTAAAATACGGTTTCTTCCCTATGCCTATATGAAGGGGTAAATTGGGTTAGTCTGGAAAAATGGGGCAATGTTTAAAGCAAATAACTATTGATGAGAGTCAGCTTTATTAAAAAGAAAATCAACACTATTTGGATTTCAAATTAAAATACTGGATTAATTTTAAGTATAGTTCTGATGGTTAGACAACATTCTCATAATAGACATATTTATACCACAATTTTAACTTTAAAATAAGAACATTAAATATAGCAACCTCTACTAAAGAAAAAAATGGGTATTGGTAATAGGGAGTGTTCAACTACTTGCAATTAAATTTGGGTAGAAATATTGGCATTTCTATATCAGTTTTGGATAAACTCTTCAGTTTCATGGATATTTACGGCGTGTGTCCAATTTTGCAGAACTCCACCTTCCTCCACTTCATTTGTAATATAAACTGCTCTTAAACCACTTTACTACATCGTTACTGAGATTTTTCTTTGACACAGTACCTACCAAGCAGGAGATCAATACTCTAATACAGGAATGCCAATTCTATTACCACAAAAACCTGTGCAAGCAGCCAGATGCTGAACAAAGAGCACAGCTTTCCTGAGGTTTATTCCTAACATGTTTTCACTTCATGGGAGTAAAATATTTTGCTATGGTGGACAAGGAGAGGTTAGGGAAAACATTATGGCACTTAAAATAACAATTAAGAAACCCTGGTTACAGAGAAATTTTGAGGGAGATAGCTAAAATAAATTTCTCCACACCTAAAGAATGCTTATCATTTATCATCAAATCCATCTGTTCATCTGCAATCATAATGCTGCACTTGATGCTTCTCAAATTGCATGACATTAAATGTTTATGCTGCAGTTCAACACTTAAATTAAAATGACGTAGACAGTCAAGGAAAAGAATGAAAATGAAGCATTGAATGAAAAGAGAAATGAGAAATGGGAGGAAAAGAAACGAGAAAAACATTCTACGATTCTTATCTAAAAGACAGTTTTAGTGTTAAAAAACTGTATTTTTCCTTCACTAGCTGACAAAAAGCCTTTATTCACAAGCTTCTCATACAGTTTTCTTTCTTGCCATCATTACGCACTGAGGCTTAATAAAAGAGTTGAACTAGAATTAAAAAGGACAGAGAACTATCTACACACAATGATACTATCAACTTGTGGAATCAAAGGGATTTAACTTACAACCAATCCTTCCCCTCTTACACTATTTACTTTCAATACATCCTTTCTAGACCAGCTTTAATCATTTTCACAACTACAGTTGCTATGGCAACAGGAAGCAGCTTTTCTGTGCAGTTTTCATTTTCTCTACTTGAGTTGCCATAACAACACAACCATTTTGCTTTTCTCCAATATGTAGCAACATAATTTTTGGAGTGTATTAGGACCACTCACTTTTCCGAGAAAAAAAAAATAAAATTTATTCAATAATTGTATTTTATAATGTAATAGCAAAGGGGGCCACACCTAGCAGTACTTAGGGTTTACTCCTGGCTCTGCGCTCAGGGGTCACTCCAAGGGACCAAATGTGTTACTGGGGATCAAACCAGGTCAGCTGAATACAAAGCAAGTATACAATACTATTCACTGACTTATCACTCCTGTCCATAAATTTTATTTTAGACACCCTGATCTACAACACTGCTAGTGATAGGATTTCAGGCATAGAAGATTCCAGCACCATACCCTCCTAGAGAGTCTGCTTCTCTCTATCACTGTCCCACTCCTCTCCTCATTCTATCCCCACCCACACCTGTAGAATTGCCCTGCAATGGTAGCTTGCTACTGAAGACCAATTTCCAGTTTCTATTATCCTTGGGCATGTTATTCCCTTACTATGTTTCTTAATATCCCTCATATGAGGGAGATTATTCTGTAAATGTACCTCTCCTTTACTCAGCTGGACATTCTCCAGATCCATCCACAGGGCAGCAAATAGAATGATTTCATTTTTCTTAAAGTCAATCCCTACTCGGATTGGAGTTGAGCATACTCCACCCAGATCCTCCAAATTCCAGTAGGCGGGGGTCACACCCACCACCTGGCCCCCTGGCGCCGTGTAATCCCATCAGCAGCCAAGACTCAGAGACTATAAAATCCAGCTCCCGGACGAGACCAGTGCAGTCTCCTGCCCCCGCACCTGGCTATTCCTCGCCGGGGTCCCTTGGAGGGGAGCGGGTTGAGCTTTCCTCCCCGCCCCGACCAGGGCTCCGGCAGTGGAAGACCTCCAGGACCAGACACCACCATGCCGAGACCACTCTCCGCACACATGAAGGTACTGGAAGAGGGACAAAGCCACGCGGGTTCCGGGGCCGAGATCTCCAAGCCTACTCGGATTGGAGTTGAGCATCCTCCACCCAGATCCTCCAAATTCCAGTAGGCAGGGGTCACACCCACCACCTGGCCCCCTGGCGCCGTGTAATCCCATCAGCGGCCAAGACTCAGAGACTATAAAATCCAGCTCCCGGAACCGCGCGGCCGCATTTGCGGCAGCGCAACATCTTATCAGGACATCTTTTTATGACATTTTATTATCTCATTCCTACTTTGGACAAACTTGCAGGCTATCGAATGTAGCCTGCCCACAGGACAGAGTCTGGCACACTCCCCGCGGCGTACCAAATATGCCAAATACCTGTAACAATGATGGGTCTCATTCTCCTAAAGAGCCTTGAATATAATCTCAGGGCTAGGATGAAAGAGACATTACTGGGGCCTGCTCGAGGCAATCGACGAATAAAAGGATGATGAATGAATGAATGAATGAATTAAAGTCAAGTAGTATTCGGAGCTGGAGTGATAGCACAGCGGGTAGGGTGTTTGCCTTGCAGGCGGCCAACATAGGTGCGATTCCCAGCATCCCATATGGTCGCCCGAGCACCATCAGAAATAATTCCTGAGTGCATGAGCCAGGAATAACCCCAATGCATCACCAGGTGCGACTCAAAAAGCAAAAAAAAAAAAAAGGTCAAGTAGTATTTAATTGTGTATATATATAGTTTCTTTACCCAGTAAATTGTTCTTGGATACTCCAGTTGTTTCAGATTTTGGCTACTGTGTATTAGTGCTGAAATGAACACAGAAGTGCAAATATCTTTTTTTCAATAGTTTTTGGGCACTTGAGGTAGATGCCAAGGAGCAGAGTGGGTGTTTATGCTTTCCAAAAGGGTTGGACCAGTTGATACTCCCATCAACAGTGAATGAGGATTCCTAGGGGCTGGAGCAATAGCACAGTGGGTGCCGACCCGGGTTCGATTCCCAGCATCCCATATGGTCCCCTGAGAACTGCCAGGAGTAATTTCTGAGTGCAGATTCAGGAGTAACCCCTGTGTATCGCCTGGTGTGACCCAAAAAGCAAAAAAATAATAAATTAAATTAAAAAAAAAAAACAGTGAATGAGGGTTCCTTTGTCCCCCACATCCCCACCAACATTGTTTTGTTCTTTATGATGTGTCACACATCTCAGTATGAGATGAAATCTCATTGTTGTTTTATTTGCATTTCCTTGATAGGTGATGCTGAGCATTTTTTCCATTCATCTTTTCATCTTTTGACAATCTGTATCTTCCTTGAGAAAGTTTATATTCATATCTTCCCCCTCTTTTCTCATTTTTTCCCCCTTTCCTTGTTAAGTTCTACTTGTGCTTTATATATCTAGGATATCAGCCCTTTATCAGATAAGCAACAGGCAAGTATTTTCTCCTACTGTTTGGATGGCTTTTTTTCTAGTTGTTTATATTTTTAATTCTTTTTTGGTTTGGGGGCCCCACCCAGTGATGCTCAGGGGTTATTTCTGGATTGTGCACTCAGGAATTACTCTTAGTGGTGAGCAGGGAACCATATGGAATGCTGGGGATCAAATTGGGGGTTGGCTGGGAGCAAGGCAAAAACCCTATGCCATCATTCTGGCCTTATTCTAGTCATTTCTTTTGGTTCCCAACCGCAGGGCAGAGAGTTGTTCCTGAGTACCACAGGGTTCTAGTGCCATCCCATCCAAATTTTTCATATCATTCAAAACTTTTCATAATTCTACAGTTTACACAGTATAATTGTTTAATATGAATTTAATATTTATAAAAAATGCATTCATAAGAGGTTAAAGGAAAGCGATTACTAGTGTAAATCATTAGCATAGAATTTTTAAATATTTCAGAACTGGATAAGACAGTGAGTAGGATGTTTGCCTTGCACATGGTCAACCCAGGTTTTATCCCCAGCAACCCATATGATCCCCCCAGTCCTACCAGAAATGATCCCTGAGTGCAAAGCCAGGAGTAAGTCCTGAGCATAGGCAGGTGTGGCCCAAAACCCCAAATCAAATATATACAAATATATACATACGTATGCTATTGGATCATCATTTTCATTACTAGAACTATCATTTTGTTGTTGAAGGCTGTTTTTTATTTGTTCATTTTTTGGGCTGGTAAAGGGGTAAGTTTGGGCCTTATCCACAGTGTTCATGGATTATTCCTGGCTTTGTGCTCAACAGTGACCCCAAGTAGTGCTTAGAGAACCATATGTGGTGCCAGCAATCAAACTCAGGTTAGCCACATACAAGGCAAGAAATTTTCATCCTGTATTATCTCTCCAGCCCCCAAAGTTGTTGGGGGTTTTTCAAGAGTTATAACCCTTGATTTGCTATCACAGACATGGATACATATGAAGGGTTATCTTAATTTAGTAACTTGAATCACAAAGTTTAGGCTTTTCACCCTTTAATCAGTTTGCAGACACTTCTCAAACAGTATAAATATAATAAATACATACATATGTACATATTTATTACTCACAAACAAAACACAGAAAAAATATTACTATTTGGAAAAAAAATATGCAAATGTTACAATTCTTCCTAAAATCCCCAGAGGCATATAAAAATTATTTATAATATTGTAATATTTTTATAGAACTAATTTCCACACATTAATGTAACAAAGCACAATTTTAATCACAGCTGAGATAATTTAATAATTTTTATTCTTTGCAATGAACTGAAAATTATTTAACCAAAAACCTGAGGATCGAAAAATACCTTAGGTTCTTTCTTAGAGTGAACATTTTCTTTTTAAAAAATTTTAAGGGTGGGGCTGAAGCGATAGCACAGCAGGTAGGGCGTTTGCCTTGCACGCGGCCAACCCGGGTTCGATTCCCAGCATCCCATATGGTCCCCTGAGCACCGCCAGGAGTAACTCCTGAGTGCAGAGCCAGGAGTAACCCCTGTGCATCGCCGGGTGTGACCCAAAAAGAAAAAAAAAAAATTTAAGGGAATGCAAATAAAATAGAAACAAGCAAAAAAAATTTTTTCTTAAGGGGCTGAGCAATAGTATAGAGGATAGGGCACATGCCTTGTACACAGCCAACCCAACTTCTGTACCTAGCATTCCATATGGTCCCCGAGCCCATCAAAAGTGATCCCTGAGCACAGAGCCACAAGTAAAGTCCTTAGCACCACTGGGTGACCCAAAAACAAAACAAAAACAAAATTCTAGGAAAAAAAAAATACAACTTCAAAATCTGAACCAACAATTTGTATCTTAATCACTTTTTTTTTAAATCTTAGTCACTTTTTAAAATTTCTTGTTTTTGTTTTTGGACCACTCTCATTGGTACTCAGGGCTTAATCCTGGCTCTGAGCTCAGGGATCATTCCGTATGGTATGACAAGAATGCAATCCAGGTCAGCGGTGCACAAGACAAACACCCTACCATTTAAGAAATGCTGTTGGAACCAAACATGAGTTTTTGTGACAGAACTGATAAACTATTGTATAGGTACGGCCTAGCATTCTTGCTAACATCTGTGAGTCACCCAGAATGCTCTTTAAAGAGAATCTTCAGACTCATCTCCAGGTCAGTCATGCAGACATGCACTCAGCTCTATGCTACTACTGTTACATGGTGAAATTCCTATTCCTGCCCTGATCTAAAGTGTCTAGCTATGTACTCCATAGAGACTTGCAGGTTATTGGTACAGTTTTCCTCCAATCTCTCCTAAAGGGTATTATGCTGCCACAGAGTTAAGTATGTTAACCCTGACTCTTTCTAGGTTAGGCCTTCCTTATTTTCTTCTGTGTCCTAACTTCTTAAACTGTAGGTTGTGATACTGAATAAGGCAGTCACCAAAAAAAAAAAAAAACCCTGGCAACAGTAAAAGGTTTCTGAATGCATAAAGAAAAAAATAATTTAAAATCAATCATATGGTGAACATGATGTGTTTCAGCACTCACCCAGGTTGCATTTCTTGAAAGAGTCACAAGAAAACTTATATTCTGCTGTTTCTAAAGTAAATGCTGTTCACTTGTGTTTACTCACAAGTAGTGCGTCTGTGCGATCTGCATATTTTATGGAGAGTACAAAAAAATACTTTTTACTTATAATAGGCGAGAAAAAGCAATGAACTCAATCACCCCACAATTTCTCTACTTCTGTGTTAGATCAGTTAATTTCCAGGAACTATTGTGCATATACCAAAAAGTAGGCAAACCAGAAAATAGGAAAAACATTTAGATTTTTATTCAAATTAGTCAGAATGATGGTACAGTGAGTAAGGTGCTTGCCCTGAATGCAGCCAGCCAATCCAGGTTCAATCCCTGGCACTCCACATGGTATCCTGAGTTCTGCCAGGAGTGAATCCTATGCACAGAGCCAGGAGTAAGCCCTAAGTGTCACTAGGTGTTGCCCAAAAAAAAAAACAAAACAAAACAAAAAAAAACATCAAACCGAGAGGCAAAATTAAGGATAGAGAAGAATTACAGTAGGTAAAAGTACTTTCCTTGTATGCAGCAGAACTAAATTGAATCCTTGGTACTACATATTGTTCCCTGAGCACCACCAGGAATAAGGAGTAAGCCTGACCACCACTGGCACAAAACCCAAATAAATTTTTAAAGAATTCATGGTTTCGGGGCTGGAGCAATAGTATAGTGAGTAGGGTGCTTGCCTTGCACATAGTGACCTGGGTTCGATTTCGATTTCCAGTATCCTATATGGTTCCCCAAGCACCGCCAGGATAATTTGTAAGCACAGAGTCAGGAGTAACCCCTGAGCACTGCTGGGTGTGGCCAAAAAAGGAAAAAAACAAGAACAAAAGATAAAGAACTCATGTTTTCTAAACTTTATGATATATATTGATACTTGTTCCTTGATTTAATTTCATGTTAGATGGTCAAATGTTACCCAGAGTCAAGTGTTAATGATGGGAGGACCCAGGAATCTACAACACAATGAAGTTGGCAGTCGTATAAACACCCAGTTTGTTCTCCTTGAGCACTGTAGCAGAGTGTATGAAAATATAGCATGGGGCCAAACAGATAGCACAGTGAGTAGGGCACTTGCCTTGCGTACAAGCCAACCCAGGTTCAATCCCTAGCATTTCATATCGTCCCGAGTCCCACCAGGAGTAATTCCTATACAAAGCCAGAAGAGTTTAGGCCATACCCTAAGCACTGCTAAGTATGGCCCAAAAAATAAACAAATAAAACAAATATATAATTAACAGGAACTGAAGAGACAGTACAGTGAGTAAGGTACTTGCCTTACACATGACTGACCTAGGCTCGATCATGGTACCCCATAGATCCCTAATTCCTGTAAGAAGGGATTTCTAAGAATAGAGCCAGAAGTAAGCCCTGAACACAGCTAGGCAGCTGGATATGGCCCAGGCTTTCTGTGCCCTCCCCCGCAAAAAGAAGTAATTAACACATACTGTTATAGGCTGAGGTTATCAACACATTAATTTGATCTTTTATTGCAATATGACTGCAATTGTAGTGTGCAGCTAACACCTAATTATCACCTAATTATTTCTTATAGTAGTGGGACAATTCAGATCATCTGGATTTTTGTTTAGCAAATTAAGGCACATGTCAATCTTAACATTTTTGTAGTCTATGAATCAGCTCCAACTTATACCTCATGAACAAAAAGGTGCATTTAGTGATGCCTGAATTAATAAAATAAATCATGCTATGAACAAAGGTATTTTTCCATTAGGTATTTATCATAATAATAGATGATACTAGGGATAATTCATTAACCTAAGATATAAAAATTTTATATACATGTGATAACTATATTTGAGTATTATAAACTCTATTTGAGGCTGGAACAATAAATAGTACAAAGGTTAGAACGTGGGGCTAGAGCAATAGCACAGCAGATAGGGCATTTGCCTTGCATGCGGCCAACCCAGGTTCGATTCCCAGCATCCCATATAGTCCCCTGAGCACTGCCAGGAGTAATTCCTGAGTGTATGAGCCAGGAGTAATCCCTGTGCATTGTTGGGTGTGACCAAAAAAGAAAAAAAAAAAACAAGGGCATTTGCCTTGCATGCGGCCAACCCAGGTTCAATCCCTGGCATCCCATATGGTCCCTTGAGCACTGCCAGGAGTAATTCCTGAGCTCAGAGCCAAGAGTAACCCCTGAACATCGCCGGGTATGATCCAAAAAGATATATATATATGTAAACTCTATTCCATATTAGTTCTTGTAATATTTGAGTCACAGCAGGAACTGTAGTTAAGGAATAAATAGTAACCTCCACAAGTTGTTTGAAAAGATGGATGCCTGATTGTATCAGACAAGCTTCAGGAAAGTTCTTTAGACAAAGTTCTTATGAAAACTTTAAAACTTAGGTCATAAGGTATTTGGCCTTGCATGCAGTTGACCCAAAATCAATCCTTAGAACTGAATATGAGCCCCCCCCCCCCAGTACCTCCAGAACCAAATCCTGCTCACAGAGCTTGAAATAGCAACTGAGCATCAACAAGTGTGGATTCAAAACAAAACCAAAAAGGAAAAAAAAAAAAGATGCTTATAAAAGGGAAAGAAAATGCTGATAAATGTTTAAGACTAACTTTGTTTGGGTGTTTGTTTGTTTTTGTATTTTAGTTTTTGGCAACACACCAAGCAGTGCTCAGGGTTTACTCCTGGCTCTGTACTGAAGTATCACTCCTTGTGGGGCTTGGGGGTCCATATGTGATGTATTTGATACTGGGGATTGAAGCTAAGTCAGTCATGTGCAAAAGCAAACACTCTACCCGCTGTACTATCATTCCAAATTCTAGAAGAGTTTCTTTCAACTATTTCTAAATGTAAAATGCACTCACCAGGGTATATTCACCTTGTTGGGCATTTGTGTGGACATGCTGTTTCTTTAATAAGACTACTAAAAGTAGAAATAGCCTGGAAGAGAATAATCAAAAAACTTTTGAATTTTTAAGTATGACTTAAAATTCCATTATCATAGACAGGAATAAATTGTGGCTACCTGCCTGAATAGTTGAGAAAACTAAGAACAGGATGTTCTAGTAGGATTTTGGTGACTGCCAGTCAACTCATTTCATACCATTTTCCCTGATACTACCAAATAACATACCAAACATTTTAACTTCTCAAAATAACACTTTTGTGGGGTGGGTGGGTATGGGCCAGAAGCCTGATACTCAAGGTTTACTCCTGCCTCTGTGCTCAGGGATTACTCCTGGAAGTGCCTGAGGGATAATACTAAGTGCTGGGAATCAAACTGAGGTCAGTCACATGCAATGAAAGTGCCTTAACCTTTAACCCTGTACTATCTCTGTGGTACTTTATGATGAAGTCCAGATTTGATAGTTACATATCACAATGAATTACACTGAAATGATCTTCCGCAATAAAAAATTCTTAAAATACATGCATGATATAAAACATAACATAACATGATGCTAGATCAGAGGTCTTAACTAGGATCCAAAAGATTCAAGAATCTCTGAGCTACTTGCAATTGTATACAAAACAAAAATACATGTGCATTTCAGAGAAAAGTATCTCTGAACATAAAATACAAATGATTTTCAATGGGTCCAAACACACAAAGTCAGGAGAAATAGCATGGTAGTTTACAACACGTATCTTGCAAGTGTATGGTCACTAGTTCAAATCCCCAGTGTCTTATTTAATCATAGTGTGATCCTGGTAGCTCTGCAGTTTGAGACTGACACCTACTGTCTGCGATCCCTGATACCACAAGAAATGTAAGGCTGCACCACAGCCAGGCATATGTGAGCACCACAAAAAGGGATCTTAATCCTGATCTGCACTGCATCTAAAAAGATCTGCAAGTGCCATGAACAGGAAATGTGGCTCCCTGAAGAGGACATGTTTGAGCACCACCACAGACACAATCAAAACCTGTGTCCCACGGGACTGGAGCAATAGTACAACAGGCAGGGCATCTGCTTTGCAAGCAGCCAACCAGGTCCAATTCCTGGAATCCCATATAGTCCTCCAAGCATCACCAGGAGTAATTCCTGAGTGCAGAGCCAGGAATAACCCCCGAGCATTGCCAGATGTGCTTCCCCACCACCCCTACCCCTCAAAAAAGACCTGTGTGCCTAAACTAAGAGTGTGAGTTCCAGTAAGCATATGTGTAAGTACCATCAAAGAATTTCAAACCTTGGTAAGCACTGCAACTCAGTGTGCAAACATTACAACCCGATGATGTTTGGTCCAGACAAACATCAGAGCTAAAAATGTGTGAGTAGCAACAGCCAGGCAACCCCTGCTCATCACAATAACAGAAGCAGGAGGGAATAAGGAAAAACAAACAGGGCCAGAGAGATAGTATAACATCTGTCCTGCAAGCATTAATCTGGGATCAACCCTTGACTGGGGCTCTGCTCGGGGGTAAGGAGGGAAATCAACCCACCCTCCTCCAAGGGGCCCGGTGAGGACAGCCAGGAGCGGAGGCAGGAGACTCTGCACTGTTCTCTTCCGGAAGCAGGGTTTTAGAGTCTCTGGGTCTTGGCCCGTGATGAGATTACATAACGCCAGGGGAAGTTAGTGGGTGTTACACCTACATACTGCAAGATGGGGGATCTGGGTGGAGGAGGCCCCAGTTCCAATCAGAGCAGGATTGGAGACCTACGCCCCGGGTCCCGCACACCTGGGTTCCACCTGGTTCTTTCATGCGTCAGGCTCATCCGAACGTGTGCAGAGTGGTCTTAAGCATGGCTGTGGCTAGAACTAGAGGTCTTCAGCTGCTGGGGCTCTGATCAGGGTGGGGAGGGAAACTCAACCCACGCTCTGGGAACTCCTCCACCCAGATCCCCAATCTTCCAGTATGTAAGCATTACACCCACCAACTGCTCCCGCCGTGTAATCCCATCAACGGCTAATACCCAGAGACTCTAAAACCCTGCTCCCAGAAGCGCATGGCCGCAAATGCGACATCTTATTATCTAGTGCTTACTCTGGAGAACATGGGTTCCAGGGCCGAGATCTCCAAGTCTACTCGGATTGGAGTCGAGCATCCTCCACCCAGATCCTCCAAATTCCAGTAGGCGGGGGTCACACCCACCAACTGGCCCCCTGGCGCTGTGTAATCCCATCAGCAGCCAAGACTCAGAGACTATAAAAACCAGATCCCAGAGGAGGGAGAACAGTGCAGTCTCCTGCCCCCGCACCTGGCTATTCCTCGCCGGGGCCCCTTGGAGGGAGCGGGTTGAGCTTTCCTCCCCACCCCGACCAGGGCTCTGGCAGCCGAAGACCTCCAGGACCAGACACCACCATGCTGAGACCACTCTCCGCACACCTGAAGGTACCGGCAGAGGGACAAAGCCACATGGGTTCCGGGGCCGAGATCTCCAAGCCTACTGGGATTGGAGTCGAGCATCCTCCACCCAGATCCTCCAAATTCCAGTAGGCGGGGGTCACACCCACCAACTGGCCCCCTGGCGCCGTGTAATCCCATCAGCGGCCAAGACTTAGAGACTATAAAAACCAGATCCCGGTTCTAAGACCTCTTATTATGACATCTCATTCCTACTTTGACAAACTGGCAGGCTACCGAATGTAACCTGCCCACATAGCAGAGTCTGGCAAACTCCCTGTGTCGTACCCAATATGCCAAATACCAGTAACAATGATGGGTCTCATTCTCCTAAAGAGCCTTGAATATAATCTCAGGGCTAGGATGAAGGAGACGTTACTGGGGCCTGCTTGAGGTAATCGACGAATAACAGGATGATCTGTGATCTGTGACTCTGGAGAATCTGGCAGGCTACCAAAAGTATCCTGCCCACGCAGCAGAGTCTGGTAAACTCCCCGTGGCGTATTCAATATGCCAAAAACCAGTAACAATGATGGGTCTCATTCTACTGACCCTGAAAGAGCCTCGAATGTGGCACTTTTTAAAATCTCAAGGCTAGGACAAAGGAGACGCTACTAGAGCCTGCTCAAGGCAATCGATGAACAACAGGATGACAGTGATACAGTGATACAACCCTTGACACCTCATGTGGTCCCTCAAGCCTGCCAGGAATGACCCCTGAGCACAAACTCAGTAGTAATCTCTGAATACAGTGGGTGTGTCCCCAAAAAAAACAAAGATATTTTAAGGAAAACCAAACATAAATTACTAATGAGGACTGTAATTTACCACCAACTACTCATACGAAATTACAGTTCTGAAGACTAGCAAGTAATTTTCTATAGCATATCAGTTTAGCTGCATAAAATAAATATCCACCTGCACGTACAGCACTAATCAGGGCGTGAAATTAAACTTTTTATTCAGAAGGAAAAAACTGCTTCAAGGCTATGAATTAGTCTGGGAAGCAAATATTAAGGTCAGCCCTTTCTCTCTGATATTTATATTTCAAATGAGGGAGGTAACTAAAGTGGTAAACCAAATGCCAAGCATGTGCCCACCCTGAGTTTGATTCCCAGCACCACATGGACCCCTGAGGACTGCCAGGTGTGTACCTGGTGGCCTTCAAACACTTCTGGTAATAGCCATGGGTAAAGCTCAGCAGCAGAGCACATACACATACACATGCTATGAGGCCCTGAGTTTAAACCCAGCAACAGGTTTTGGGGGGAAGGGAAAACGTGGAGGCAAAGGACAGTCACCTGAATTACAAATTTGTAGAAGCAAAAATACTTGCACGGTGACATGTGAATTAAAATAATGTAGATTTATGATACTGCGTTTGTTTACATGTATTCTTGAACTATGACTTTGCTTGTATGGGTGGAAAATTTTAGCTCTGAGAATGCCTTAACTTATTGCAATTTGTACAAACCACAAGACGCCTGACAACAGATTACTCCCTTCCCTTACCCAATTTCTTGTGATGGATCAGAGCACAGGAGTAACGCATGAGCATCGCCAACAAACAAACCAAAACAAAACCCAAGAATTACAGCCAGAAGGTGAGCAGGGGACCACAACTAAAAGACTGAAGCCCCAGTGCGCACCAAAAGTAAACATGCAAGCAGCACAGCTAGGCATGTGTGTGACACGAGTGACTGCAACAACAAAGGGAGGGGGAAATCTTATAAAAGGGAAAGAAAAGTTAACAAATATAAATGTCACAGTGCATTTTAAAATAGCCTGTAACCATTTTCATCACTACACAGTCAATTTGGAATTAGTCAGGTTAATGAAATCCTATTCTGTAATTTAGCCAATTGCCTCAATTTCTGGAACATGTATCGAAAGTATCAAAATCAACTAATGCAAACTTCAACTAGAACTACATTTACTCTATTCATGTGACCACAAAAAAAGCAAACAAGTAGAAAAAGTGCTCAAATTATCAAGTCAAATACTGGCTTTAAAGGGCTAGAAAAGTCACTGTGTCCTTACTGTGTGGTCTCAGAACCAACATCACCTGAAAACTGGTTAGTACACAAATCTTCAGGATCCACCCCAGGCCTATTGAATGGAAAACACAAGCAAATCCTCCAGGAAATTGTAACAGTTTTTACTACTACCCAAGACTTTAAAAGCTAAACAAAATCCTTTAGGCAGCTTTAGCTATGAGGGGAGGAGTCCCTGAGCATCACTGGGATTCCTCACCCCACCCCACCCCCCAAAAAAAACAAAACAACAACAAAGGACATGAGTCAGAGTTAGTACTGTGGGTAAGCAGCTTACTTAAATGGGGGTAAGGAGCCTGCTTAAACGTGGTTAGCCCGGATTTGACCCCTGGCATCACATATGCTCCCACAATACTGCCAGGAGCAACCCCTGAGCACAAAGCCAGGAATGGCCAAAATAAATATGCAATTTTTTTAAGAGGCTGGGGGCCAGAAAAATAGTACAGAGGATGAGCATTGCATGCAACAGGTACCCAGTTTGATCTCTGGCATACAAATAGTCCCCTGAGCACCATGGAGAGTGATCCCTAAGCAAAGCCAGGAGTAAACTCTACGCACCGCTGGATGTGACTGAAAAACCTATACATAAAACTTGGGGAGCTGTGGAAGTGGCTCTGTGGTAGAGCATATGCCTTGCATTATGTGAGGCCTTTAACCCCTGGTACTGACACCAAAAAAAAAAAAAAAAATACTAACACATGTAATTCATACATTATAGTGCAAAAACTAGATTTTAGCTGATCTATCTTCTAAAACAAATTAACAAAAATTAAAATTGTATCAATATACACAATGTCTTCTGGCTTTACATGCCAGAGGTCCAGGTTTGATTCTCAGAATCAAGTCTTGCTTGCATGGTCCCCAAGCAAGCCAGAAGTGACCCCTAAACATTAAGTTAGGAGTAGCCACCGAGCACTGCTGGTGGTGCTTCCCCCCTTTACTCTCCCCATGTGCAATTTTTTCTAATAAAAAAAAAATGAGCTGATTTTACAACTATCAATAGATGATGAAAACTAAATATTAAAAGACACAATGTTGGAGAATAAGATAGCTGCAATTCGCAAATTTCATTCTACTGAGCCCTTATTAAATTGTTTCTTTATAGAGGCTGGGGAGGTAGCTCAAAGGGTCAGTGCAAGTACATTGTATGCCTGAGTCAATCCCTAGTACCATACGGTGTCCCCAAGCACTCCAGGAGGTAACCCCAAGCAGCACTGGGAGTAACCCCAACCATGGAACCAGAAGTAGCCCGGAAGCACAGTGGTGTAGATCCCAAACCAAACACACACACATATACACACGCGAGTGCATGCACGCACACACACCCCTTTATAAAGGACAAATCAGATTCTCTGTTGTCAAGTTGTGATTACAACTTTTTAAAAAGTCAAAATTAGTTATCATCACTAAAGGAACAATTATGTACCTTTAACAATTAACAAATTAATTAACAATCATATACCTTCTGGTGTAATACACTGAGAGAAACCACAACATATATTCCTGACAAATCGACTATCCCAATAAATGTTATTAATGAAGAAGCACAGAAGTCAACGATTTATCCCATCACCAGATAAAATACAGGTAGTATGCTCCTAAATAACATTTTTAATCAAGTTTTACATTCTGGTCTATTTTTAGCATTCTCACAATGAGAAAGGTGACTTTGATGTACCCCTTTGATATTTGATTGTCTATATGATTCTCATAACATTCAAAAATCACACAATAATAATCCAGTAATGTTGGATGACAGGTCCCTCAAGTAGGTTTGTATTCCATATATGGAATAAATAAAGAAAAATAAAAGAATTGTGTGGCAATTTACACAATGAGAAAAGCTACCATCCTGGGTATTTCATTGATGATTTTAGCCAGGGAAGACTTAGGATACTTCAAAACTTCAAAGAACCACTGCTGACTCACAAAACAACTGGAAATTCTGCAAGCAGGTTTTAAATCACAATGTATCCCTGTAATCAGTATAAAGCCATATGCATACATTGCTGACAATGTTCGAAGTACACACCAATCACTTTCCAATACAAAAGTAGAATCAATAAATCAGAAAAAGTAGCCAGAAGCAATAGAAATGTCCATTTTATAAGGAATGAATCACCCCAAAGTGAATCAGCTTTAGCAGTATCAAAAAAGAAAATATACAGATCCTAAATCCCAATCACTAAAGAATGGAGTATAGCATTACCCTTAAGTTTCATTCAATCTTCTTTTGAAAGATGAGTACTGAAATAATTACTAGATGTGTGTCTTAGTCTATTCATGCTGACCTAACAAAATGGTAGGAAATAAATGTCTTATTTATATTTTTATAAATAAGACATGATTTATAGTCCCACTTTTGGGGTCTGGCAGTCCAAGATCAGATGCCCAAGATCAGATGGTCTAGTGAGGGCCTTTCTCCAGGCTATAAACTTCACATGGCAGAAGGGCACTGCCAGAACTTTTTAATTCAATCTAATCATTGATAAACATCCAGACAAATTCAAATGAGAGACATACTAAACAATTAACTTGTTCTCTTCTAAAAAGCTAATCTTATGAACAGTGACTAGAGAACTGTTATAAATGATATAAACATAGAGACAGAACTACATTACATTAAATGTGATTAATCCATTTTATTTGGGGACAGGGGAAGAGGGAGGCCTTGGGCTACACTTTACATTGTTCAGGGGTGTGGGGGATTACTCCTGGTGGTGTTCAGGGGATCATTAGCTCTTTTATGTAGGAACAGTAATACCCTCTTCACTCTCCACATGAAAAAAATGAAACTCAGAGGTAAAGCAACCTGCCCTGTGTTTCTAGAAAGTTAAGTGGGATGAGAACCCATCTTGTTTCCACTCTAGCACATGTAAAAGTTTACATCCCAGTAAAAAGTTATTACAAGTTATTTCAAAGAATATACACTTAAAACACAGGTGGAACTCCTGTATTGTCACAAATAAGTTATCACTAGTCCACTTAGCCAAACAGATGTCAGTTTGCAGGGCTTTGATATTTTTCTTAAATACCTCTGAAAACAAGGATCAAAAAATATGAACTCTTATAAAAGGGGATTTATTGTATTTTTATAGCTTATTGCATACCTTGTAACAATCATTTTGTTAAATGTGAATGTCAGTTTTATTTTCGGTCCCTTTTTTCCTGGCTATTTACAAGCTTTGTAAGAATCATTCCTTAATTAAGTCTAAACATAGTTTTATATAAATGGATTCTTGGAAATAAAACGTTCAGACTTAAGAAATGATTGTTACAGAGACTGTAACAGGCCGTAAAAAAAGAATGCCACTTTAAACAAAGATTTCTCATTTTAATTAAAAAGATAATCATCAGAACATTCCTACACTTAACACAACCATTTAAAAGAAGCTTCTTTTAAAAAAATGGTATCTATGTAGGCTTCCATGTATAATTTATAACAATTTTAAATCAAAGTCCCAGTTGATTATATCATGAATTCTAACATATAGTACCTACACTTTAGTAACACATTTAAAGATAAACAGATCCAAATGAGATAAATATCATTCTAATTGTTTTTAACAAGAATGCTTTCAAAAATTATTAATTTCCATAGATACTGGCAAGATAAGGCTAGAGTGATAGCACAGCGGGTAGGGCATTTGCCTTGCATGCGGCCAACCCGGGTTCGATTCCTCTGCTTCTCTGGGAGAGCCCGGCAAGCTACAGAGAGAATCCCACCATAGGGCAAAGCCTGGCAAGCTACCCGTGATATATTCGATATGCCAAAAACAGTAACAAGTCTCACAACGGAGACGTTACTGGTGTCCGCTCAAGCAAGTCGATGAACAATAGGAGGACAGTGCTACAGTGCTATTAGCAAGATACACATAAGAGTATTTATGAAAAACTGTTTAATATGACTACATATGAACATAACAAGGATTACATAATCTGTTGAGAAGAACTAGGGGTCTACATTCAAATGACTTCGGTCTAATAAAAAATGATATATACATACATAAAAAGTCTCTATTCTCAAGGACCAGGGAGACAGCTCAACAATCTGAGCATGCCTTGCATAGAGGAGGCCCAGGTTAAGTTTCAAGCACCGTCTGGAGCAACTCCTTAGCACAGAGTGGGGAGTAGCTCCAAACACTGCCAGATATGACCCCCTCACCATGAAAAAAATTTTTCTATTCTCAAACTTTCATTAAAACTGATGAAACTGATTTAATTTGTTTGTGTTTTGGAACACACCTGGCAGTGCTCAGGGCTTACTCCTGGCCCTACATTCAGGGCTTAATCCTGGCTCTACATTCAGGGATCAATCCTGGTGGGGTTCAGGAGATATGTGGTGTCAGGGATCAAACCCAAGTCTACTACACGCAAGGCAAGAGCCCTACCCATTGTAGAATAGCTCCAGCCCTCAAAATCATTCTAATTTTTGGTAAAATGCCATGCCTGGGTCAGAGATGAGATAGCTCAATAGGCTGATGGCATGCTTTGCATGCAAGAGGCCCAGATTTGATCTCCAGCGCACATGGAGATCCAGAAGGGATCTCCAGGCACTGGCTCTCCAGGCAGAGCCAAGAGTAGCCACTTAGCACCATCATGTATAGCCCCCCAAAACACCAAAAAATAAATAACTTTTCATAAATGTAATGAATGCCCAAATATGACTGAAAAGCGTAAAAACTTCTATTTGTTTTGGGTAGGTTATGCCCAGCAGCGCTCGGGGCTTACTTCTGGCTCTGACCAGAGAATATCAGTTCTGGCATGCTTGGAGGATCATATGTGGTATCCTAGGTTTAACCCCAGTCAGCCACAAGCAAAACAAGCACCCAACCCACTGTATTATTGCTCTGGTCCCTGAAAAACAAAAGCATAATTTGTTAAGGCAGGATTCTTTCTGATTACTTCATTTGACTAACTTTAATTTGTATTGGGGGGGGGGAGGGGGACATACCCAGAGGTGTTTAGAGCTTACTCCTGGCTCTGTGTCAGGGTCAGTCACTCCTGATGGGCTCAGGGACTATATGGGGTGGTGGGGATCAAACCAAGGTCAGCCACATGCAAGGCAAGTGACCTACCCACTGTGTACTATTGCTTTCATTCCGTTATTTTTAACTTAAATCATGTAAAAGTGATAAACAGCCAAGATTCTCTGTGAGAGTAAAGTAGCTCTTACAAGTTGTATCTAAACAAGTTGTTTAGATAAGTTACCTTATCTAAACTGCACTGAGTACTAAAATAGAGTATTCTGTAGCAGTATATACTGTTGGAAACTATTTCAAAGTGTTTCAAAAGTAAAAACTTTTTAATATGACTACATATGAACATAACAAGGATTACATAATCTGCTGATAAGAACTAGGGGTCTACATTCAAATAACTTCTGTCTAATAAAAAATGATACATAATACATAGATAAAAAGTCTCTATTCTCAAGGACGAGAGAGACAGCTCAACAACCTGAGCATGCATATTTTTCCATGTGGAGACTATTTCTTTTTATAATTTTTTTAGCTCAACCTGGTGATGCTCAGGGGTTATTCCTGGCCCTGCACTCAGGAATAACTCATGGTGGTGCTCAGGAGATTATATGGGATGCTGAGGTTCTTGAACCCCACTGGTAGTATACAAGGAAACCACCCTAACCACTGTACTATCACTCAAGGCCCTGAAGACTAAGTGAGGAATCAAAGAGAACACTGACATATTCGACAACATCAAAACAAAGATTCAATAACTATAAAATCCTATGTTCATTAAAAATAAAGGAATTAAATCCTGGGTTCATAAAATGGGAGTAAGAGCAATGATGAGCTCTTGAATACATACATACACTATACATATATACACAATGTATTCAAAGTGTAAAAAAATATAGCTTCCATATTAAGTCATTAAACAAATTTGACCTCAAGCTAATAAACAACTAAAATAAACACTAAACATTTAATTAACAATCACTTGGCTTGGTTCATATACAGACCGCTCCTTCGGATGATTAACAAATGAAGCAGAATGGGTGAAACAAATACATTACACAAGGGAATACCTTTCTTTCTTCTAAATTATTTCACACATAAATTATTAAAAATCATATTTCTGTTAACAGGAATAGATCAGTAAGTGTTGAATGTCATCATGACCACAAGTGCTATTTTGCTTTATTTTTTTAATTACAGGATAGGTCCTGGGTGATAACTCAGTGGCTAAAAGCCTTATAAACATGAGGCCATGAATCCAATCTCTGGTGCCACCCACATACAATGAGCAAGATTTCCTGCAGCTCTGCTGTTTGGAACCCTAATGATATAACAGTATATGCAATCTCCAGCAGTCAGGTATATGCAAGCACTGCAACTAAATAGTTTGTTCAGTTGTAGAACATTTGCCATACTTAAATGAGGCCCTGGGTTCAATTCCCAACACTAAACCCCCCCAAAAAAAATATTTTTTTAATTAAAAATGTGTGGGAATGTCAACAGTTCCAACAATAAGGACAAATGCCCAAAGGCAACAGAAATTGAGCAGAAATCTGGGGGAGGGGGGTTTAGGGGTGAGGATTGGGAATAGGGACGCTAGGGAGGGAAGAATAGGATATGGGAAGATACTGGGGCAATGGTGGAGGGAAACAGATACTCTGGTAGAGGGTGTGGTGCTAAAATGTTTTATCATGAAACTGTAGCACTGTCCCCCCTTGTTCATTGATTTGCTTGAGTGGGCCCAGTAATGTCTCCATTGTGAGACTTGTTACTATGTTTGTCATATCAAATACCTCACAGGGACTTGCCAGGCTTTGCTGTGCGGGGGATACAATACTCTAGGTAGCTTGCCAAACTCTGAGATGGGTGGAGGAATCAAACTCTGCTTGGTCAGGTAGGCCGCATGCAAGACAAACGCCCTACCTGCTGTGCTATCGCTCCAGCCCATCGTGAAACTACCATTAACAATACAGTAAATCACAATATCTAAAAAAATTTTAGGGAGCCAGAGAGATGCTCAGTGGGAAGGACATTTGCCTTGCACACCAACCAGGTTTAATCCCTGGAATCCGATATGGTTCCCTAAGCACCACCAGAAGTAATTTCTGAGTGCAAAGATTAGAGGCATAAGCCCTGAGCATCACCAGGTTTGGCCCAAAAACAAAAATTTTAAGTATGATCCCTAGTAAGCACCACAACTTAAAATATGCACACACAACAGCAAGGAGTGTAACACACAGTAAGCACTTGTGTGAGCACCACAGCAACCCTGGAAAGCACAATAACCAGATGTGTGTGAGCACAACTTAAAAAATGCAAACACGGGGCTGGAGAGATAGCACAGCGGGTAGGGCGTTTGCCTTGCACACGGCCGACCCGGGTTCGATTCCCAGCATCCTATATGGTCCCCTGAGCACCACCAGGAATAACTCCTGAGTGCAGAGCCAGGAAGAACCCCTGTGCATCATCGGGTATGACCCAAAAAAGCAAAAAAAAAAAAAAAAAAAGCAAACACCAGAGAGCACTCTGGCAAGCATTACCAAAAGAATGGGGGCACACACCACCCTGTGCATATCCTGGAGAGCACTGAGGCTCAAGTGTGTGAGTACTGCAACAGATGTGCAACGCCTAGAAAGTACCACACCAAAGTATATGAGTACCACAACCAAGCACACTCTACATTCCAACAATAGGAGGGAAAAAAAGGGATGGAAAAGGAAAGGGAGAGGAAGCCCTTCAAAAAAATAAGGTGAGATGGAGCCAGCAAACTGGCGCATAGGCTGGCGCACATGCTCAGTGAGAGGGACTATGCACGGGCGGAGCCCCTAGTTTGATCCCCGGCACCGTATCATGACCTAACACTGGCGGGAATGGCCCCATATAACACGCAGGTATAGCCCCCGGCACTAAGTCAGCTATAGCCAGAAAACAAACAAGCAAACAAACAAAAAAGGCAAGGGGATCACTCAGGGGATGGAGTGCACAAATTCCAAATTTGATACCCAGGAACATATGCCCTTCTTACCTCCTGCTCCACAGGTTCTAACCCTGGTAGCTTCATGCAGCACCAACTATACTGGCCCCAAAACCCTGAACACTTCTTAGAAGACCCAAAAGATATTAAAATTATTAAAATAAAATTTAACGACCAGACTTTTTCTTTTCCATTTCCCTATATCCTCAGCTCATTTAAAGCCATAAGTGTTAAAAATAAAACCAACTGATGTGTCGTTTCCCCCCCCCCAAACACACACCCTGCCAAAAAAAGAAAAACCCTGCTGTTGTCACTCTCACCCTCAGTCACTGGATTTATCTGAAACTCTGTGTATAGGTTTTGCACCCACACTGAAAAATTATGGGGGGGCTGGAGCGATGGCACAGCGGGTAGGGCATTTGCCTTGCACGCAGCCTACATGGCAGACCCGGGTTCGAATCCCAGCATCCCAGATGGTCCCCCGAGCACCGCCAGGAGTAATTCCTGAGTGCATGAGCCAGGAGTAACCCCTGAGCATCGCCGGGTGTGACCCAAAAAAGCAAAAAAAAAAAAAAAAATGAACATAAATTAGCAAAAACTCCTTTTAAAAATATCCACAAGGGGAGGGCTACTAGGATCATTAGTGGTAGAGAATGGGCACTGGTGGAGGGATGGGTACTCGATCACTGTATAACTGAAACCCAAGCACGAAAGTTTGTATGTCTACAACTGTACCTCATGGCGTTTCACTAATAAAAAAATTTTTTTATATTTAAAAAAATCCACGAGGGGCAGGAGAGGAGTAACGAGGTATGGTACTTAATTGTATTGCACGCACCTATGGCAGCCATGACGTTTTAAATGTCCAGCACCACATACGGTTCCAATTCTCTGCCAGAGGTCATTCCTGAGTACAAAGCCAGAAAGAGCCCCAGAGCACAGCCAGGCAAGCCACCCACCTTCAACTTAAAAAAATTAAAATTTGGGGGGTTGGAGCAATAGCACAGCGGGTAGGGTGTCTGCCTTGCACGCGGCCGACCCGGGTTCAATTCCCAGCATCCCATATGGTCCCCTGAGCACTGCCAGGAGTGATTCCTGAGTGCAGAGCCAGGAGAAACCCCTGTGCATCGCCGGGTGTGACCCAAAAAAGCAAAAAAAAAAAAAAAATTTAAATTTGGGGGGCTGGAGCGATAGCACAGCAGGTAGGGCATTTGCCTTGCATGCAGCTGACCCTGGCTCGATTCCCAGCATCCCATATGGTTCCCCAAGCAGTACTAGGAGTAATTCCTGAGTGCATGAGCCAAGAGTAACCCCTGCGCAATGCCGGGTGTGACTCAAAAAGCAAAAAAAAAAAGACAATTTTTTAAAAAGTTCATAAAATTTAAGGTATATTAAATTTAAGCCATTAAATTTAAAGTGTATTCTTGTGACTGCTATTCTTGTGATTCTTCTAGTGATTCTGTTACATTGAGTTTGATTTCAACAAAGGTAGTAATATTGGAGGCATGGATAGGTAAAAGCAAATTAAAACCATAAGATACTCTATTAAATTAGCAAAATAAGAAATATTGACAATTGGGGGCCAAGGAAATAGTACAATAAGTAGGGCAGTTGCCTTGCACACCGCTGACCCACATTCAATTCCAGGTGCCCCATATCCTGAACCCTCCAGGAGTGATTCCTGAGTATAGAGCCAGAAAAAAGCCCTTAGCACTGCCAGGTGTAGCCACGAATAAAAATACCGACAATCCCAGATGCTAGTGAGGATTCAGCATAATTAGACTCTCATTTGATACTTAGAGGAAAGCAAAATAGTGAAGTCACTCTTGGAAATCATTTGGCATTTTTTTATTAAATATATATGACCCAACAATTCCTCTCCTGGTAATTACTATAGAAATGAAAATATATTCATTCAAAACCTATACACAAGCATATTGAGCATCTATCTATAATCATTGAAACTTAGAACAAACCTAGGAAAAAGAACGTCCTTTAAAAGGTGACAAGAAAAGACTCAATAAGTCTCTAAAGAGATCAAGTAGCAACAAAAATTTCTCGGATAGAAGGTCCAGGATGAGGCCACCAGGGCAATCTTGGGAGCGGAGCAGACTATGTTCTTACCCTACTATAAAGCCCTGGCAGCCTCACTCACACCCCAACAGCTGCCCCCATGCCTCCGGCTGTACTGCCCAGCTAAATATTCTGGATTTTCTGGAGTGACATCTCCAAACTCTACAAAATTTATATCCCAGTAGCACACCAGATTGTACGGGACTGTAGTGTACAAACCAACTAATCTTGACTAATAAAACATTAACACAGAGGGTTTAATTTGCAACAGCTTAGTAAAATCTCAAAGACTTATTGTTCCCATAGTGATACAACAATTTTCACAAATTTTTCTTTTATGGAAGTATTTTTTGATCATTCCATTAGGCATTCCGTGGTAACAAGTAATATAAAATAAATGACTGTGGGCCTGCAATGGGGGCAAGCTTGAGCAGTGATAGGGAAAAATGTGAGACAATGATGGAGGCAAGGTGACAGTGGTGGTGGATTTGGTGTTGGAATATTCAATACCTGTAACAAATCATGAACAACTCTAAAAACCATGGTGTTTAAATAAAGTGAGGGGGGAAAAAAAAAGTGCCTGAAACATCTCCAACCACACCCGCCATTTTGCCAGCTGAGAAATCTCCCAGCTCCTTAACTAACTGCATAAAGTACATGATGCTGCTGACTCTTCCCAGGTAGACTGGTCTGGGCTGACAACCCTGGGCCCTTTTCAGAATGGGGGTCAGCAGACTCCCCTCTCTGCCGTAAGACATAATAGTCTACAGCCGCACCCGACACCCTCTAACAGAGAAACGGCCCAGGTCCACAACTGAACCTCATCATACTACCAAGCCATTATACAGTTCCAGATCTATAGCTTCTAGACTCTCGCCACATATGCAGCTGTGGGAAACCTCCAAATTTTAGTACTGTCGGCCCAGAAGAATCAGAGCAAATCTGATGGGAAAGTTGTGAAGATCACCAAGTTCAATGAGCCTAAACAATAAAACAGAAGGTTCACCAACCAGCCTGGTAAATTCTCACACTTAAGACTATTATGAGATATAACAATTGTCACAAATTGACTTATCAATCTAAGTTTTGGTAATTCCATTTGCCTTTGTTGTAACAAACAATATGAAGTAAATGTGTTTTTGTGCCCTGAAATGGGGCAGGCTGAGGTGGGTGGGTGGGAAACAGAGGACAATAGTGAAGGGAAGGTGGTGGGACAAATGTTGGAACATTTAATGCCTGAAACAACTATTATGAACTTGGTAAATCACAGTGTTATAATTTTAATTTTTTTTGGTTTTGTGAGCCACACCCAGCAATGCTCAGGGGTTACTCCTGGCTCTGTACTCAGAAATTACTTCTGGCAGTGCTCTGGGGATCATATGGGATGACAGGGATCAAACCCAGATTGGCCGCATACAAGGCAAGCGCCCTACCCTCTGTACTACTACTCCAGCCCCTGTTAAAATTTAAAAAAAAAAAAAAGTAAGTAACCAAAGATGAAAATAAGTAAATAAAAAATGACTGTATAAAATACAGTGTCATTTACAAAATGGAACACTACCGAGCAGTAAAAAGGAATGGACATGTAAGCACTTGGATGTTTCTAGTATAGTAGTGTTTGCTGTATTAAGGTCAATAGCATAAAATTAAATATTTTATATATTGCTTCTCATTATATTACTTTTAAAATTAAAAAACTTGAACTTTGAGGAGCTATGGAGGGTGGCTTCAGCTCAGATTTGGAGGGTATTGGTAGCAATAAGTTGGCCCTACAGATTCATCATGAAGCAGATGAAGGTGAAGATCACTGTGAGTTAACCCGCTACAAAGAATAACAGACAAGAGCTTCTCAAAGTGAGTTGGAAGGAGGCATGGGTGCGGAGGGGGCGAGGGTGGGGCAGAAATATGATCCCTGAACAACTAAGCACAAGTGCATCACCCTGTGTATAGACCAATAGAACACCACTCAACTGCAATTGAAATTAACACACATTACCAAGAACAACACAGGGATGACATAGAGGCTTGGACACTTGGAACTTTGCCACTAGCCTTCTTTCATACCCTCCCCCGCCCTCTCAGAGAGCAAAAACTGAGGATTTGGGGTGGGTCGCCCCAAAACTTTTCAAAGCAAGGCTAACAGTTACGGTACCCTTCCCTAGCGTCCCCAAGTCAACTGTAAGACCCCAGACCTAGAGTCTTTGTTTAAACCAGGAGGGTTCTTCAGGGATGGGACAAAAAAGATGGGGGTGGGGGGAACTAAAGTGTAAGTGTGCTCACGGCCACTCTCCACACACTCGGGCCAAGCCTCACCCACAAGTGAATCCGCAGAAAACCCAGGTATGCAGGGCTTTGTGACTGAAAACTCTGGGTTCAATGAAACCAGGAACGGGAATCCTCCATCCATATACCCCAGCTTCGGGCAACTCAGCAGTCATGCCCATAAGCCACCTCTGGCTGGTGCCATATAATTTCGTCATCAGCCAAGATCCAGAGTTGCACTGTCCTTCTCTTCCAGAAGGGAGCATAACAGGGCACATGCTATAACCAGGCCACCAGACCCTGAGCCAGGCTGCTTCATTTGGGAGGCCCCAGAGCCTTGTGTGTTAACATTTTCTTACTTAAGACTGGTTGCCTTCTATTTTATATTCCATCCAATATGGTGTCCTAAGGAGGTGATTTTATTTTTTTAATTACTTTATTGAATCATCATGAGATACAGTTACAAAGCTTTCATGTTTGAGTTTCAAACACCCATCCCTCCACCAGTGCACATTTTCCACCACCAATATCCCTAGTATCCCCTCTCACATCCCACCTCTCCCCCTGCCTCCATAGGAGACAATTTCCCCCATACCCTCTCTACTTTTGGGCATTATGGTTTGCAATACAGATACTGAGAGGCTATCAAATTTGGTCCTTTATCTACTTTCGGCACACATCTTCCATCCAGAACTATCCCTCCAACCATTATTGACTTAGTGATCCCATCCAGCTGCCTTCTACCCCAACTCATGAGGCAGGCTGCCAACCATGGAGCAATCTTCCTGGCCCTGTCTCTACTGCCCATGCATGTCAGTCTCATATGTTATGTTATATTCCACAAATGAGCACAGTCATTCTATGTCTGTCCTTCGCTTTCTGATTCATTTCACTTAGTATGATGCTCTCCACGTACATCCACTTATATGCAAATTTCATGATTTCATCTCCTCTAACAGCTGCATAGTATTCCATTGTGTAGATGTACCAGAGTTTCTTTAACCAGTCATCCGTTCTCGGCATTCAGGTTTGTTTCAGATTCTGGCTATTGTGAATAGTGCTGCAATAAACAAACAAGTGCAGATGTCATTTCTACTATTTTTTTTGCATCTGGAATATATTCCCAGGAGTGTTATTACTGGATCAAATGGAAGCTCAATTTCTAGTTTTTGGAGGAATGTTGTTTTCCAAAAAGGCTGGAGCAGTTGGCATTCCCAACAACAATGAATAAGAGTCCCTTTCTCCCCTCATCCACACTGGCACTGGTTGTTCTTATTGATGTGTGCCAGTTTCTGTAGTATAAGATGGTACCTCATTGTTATGCTGATTTGCATCTCCCTGATGATTAGGGATGTAGACCCTTTTTTCATGTGCCTTTTGGCTACTTAAATTTCTTTGTTAAGGCAGAGATTTTGGGAGAAGTGGGGGTTAGCCAGACCTGGATGTGCTATTTTTAATTGACTGTCCTGTGTTCTGGAGACAAAGTTCAACAGGTGAAGTGCATGGTTTACATATAAGAGGGATAGATTCAGTACCCAGCACCATGTATGATCCCCTGAGCACACCAGCAGTAACTCTAGAGCACAGAGGTGTGACCCAAAACCAAAACAAATAATTAAAATGCCCATCTTCTCAATAGATCATGAAGTTTTAGAGGAACAGTTTTTGTTTGTTATCCTTCATTCCCCCAACCCCATCAACCCCATCACCACTTCCCTACACAAGCAGATGTTTATGTGCATTTTTTAAAATATTGGGGGGGGGGGGGGAATGCCTGGTGGTGCTTAACATGTGGGAAGGGGAATAGTGCCAGGAATTGAACCCAAGGCCTCGTGTGCTATACCACTTGAACTATATCCACAGCCTTAATGTTCACATCATGGGGAGCCTCCTGGTTAGTGCTCCAGGGGGCCATTCCCAATATTAGGCCAAGACAACTCAATGCTAGAGCCTAGCAAAGCAATGCTGCACAGGCACAACAGTTCTCAGGACCACCACCCTTCTGATACTGAGGGGCCTGCAGGTTAGACCTTGTGGTGCCAGAGGGAGAAGGCACACAGTGCCAGGAATTGAACCCAGGTCCTTGGACATGTTAAGCATTCACCCCTGAGCTACCTTCCTGCATTTATATTTTTAAATCAACTCCTATCACATGCCAAGTACTACCACCTCACTTCAAGTTGTCAGCCCAGTAATCCTTTGTTATCTTACCGTGTTTGTGTAAGGGATCAAACCCAGGGGCCTCACACATGCAACATATGTGTTCCCCTAGCTCCTGTCAAATCACTGATTTTTTCTAAAGACTACTTATCAGGAAAATGCAGTGCTACAGTACAATTTAGGAACAAGAAGCTCTAAATTTCCAATGAAAATCTTAGATATACAGAGAAACTTATGGCATAAATTATCAATTAACATATTCAGATGCCAATTTATAGTTTAAAATTAACTGAGAGGGCAAAGTGATAGTACAACTTCAGGTAGGGTGCTTGCCTCACACATAGCAGAACCAATTCAATCTCTGGCACCAAATATGGTCCTCCAAGTCCCACCTGGAATGATCCCTGAGCCAAGAGCCAGATGTAAGTCCTAAGCACTTCCAGGTAATACCCCAAAGTAAACAAATAAATTTACGGGGTGAGGGAGAGGGGCAACCACACCCCGCTGTGCTCAGGGACAGTTTCTGGCTCAGTCATGTAGTATGACAGTTTCTGGCTCATCTATGTAGCATGAACCTGGGTTGTCCTCATGCAAAGCAAGAGCCTTAACCCCTGTACTATATCTCCAGCACCAATCCCTCCTAAAAAAGATCCTTTGAACTAGGTAAGATAGCAACAGTTCATTTCCCATGAAGAAAATGAGTTCAGTGAAGTGCTATTCAAACCACCACTGTTGATCCAACAGGTTATGTTGTAATCCTATTACGTTGTAATCAACAATCAAGTGCAAGTCTATATTTGAGGCACTTATTTTACAAATATACCTACTCACTATGCTAGATTTTGATTTTTTTAATTCAAAACATGTCCACTGTAGAAAACCTTAACGAATTAAAATAAAATCCACCTATGTTGGGCTCTTCACTCGCTACCTGTCTGAATGCAAGGTTCCATCTCAATGGAAAACCAGCAGGACCGTACTACTGTTCAAGAAGGGAGACATCCATGACATTGGCAACTATCGCCCGATCTGCCTATTGTCTGTCATCTACAAGTTGTTCACTCGAGTCATCCTGAATAGGATTGGCAGAACACTAGATGAAGGACAACCATGTGAGCAAGCAGGGTTCCGCAAAGGATTCAGCACCATCGACCATATCCACACGATAACCAAACTCATTGAGGTTTCTCGGGAGTTCAAGATGCCGCTCTGCTTAACGTTCATTGATTTAAAAAAGGCCTTTGATTCTGTTGAGACGGAAGCGGTCATTGAAGCCCTAGCCAATCAGGGCATTCAAGCCCAATACATCAGGATCCTCCGTGAGCTGTATTGCGGATTCACTACCAGGATCTCACCATTCTACAAAGAAGTGATCGTTGATGTCAAGAGAGGGGTGCGGCAGGGTGATACCATTTCACCAAAACTCTTCAATGCCACCCTCGAGAACATCATGCGACGACTGGAATGGGAAGGAATGGGAGTGAAGATAGATGGTCGGCAACTACACCACCTCCGCTTTGCTGATGACATTGTTTTAATAACACCAAACATCAGCCAAGCGGCACAAATGCTGGCCGACTTTGACCGTGAGTGTGGAAAGGTAGGACTACAGCTGAATCTTACGAAGACAATGTTTATGAGAAACAGCCTTGTTCCTGATGCCCCATTCGCTCTCAATGGAACGACCATCTCCGAATGCAACAGCTATGTGTACCTAGGTCGAGAGGTCAACATGACAAATGACCTGGCACCCGAGCTGCGCAGGAGGAAGAGAGCGGCTTGGAACGCCTTCAAGAACGTCGAAGAAATAGCTAAGAGGACGAAGAACCTCCGGCTCCGGGCACATCTCTTTGATTCCACTGTTCTTCCTGCATTAACATATGCCTCAGAGACCTGGGCCCTACGCAAACAAGATGAGAACGCCATTCAGGTCTCCCAAAGAAGAATAGAAAGAGCTATGCTTGGAATATCACGTTTCACTCAAATGAGAGAACGAATCCGGAGTTCTGACATCCATCGACGATCAAGGATCAGGGACGCTGTCTCATTTGCCAAGGTGTCGAAAATCAGATGGGCTGGTCACGTAATGAGATTTAAAGACGACCGTTGGACTAGAGCTGTTACTGATTGGATTCCACGGGATGTCAAGAGACCGCGTGGCCGCCCACCTACCAGATGGTCAGACTTCTTTGTCAAGGTCATGAACGATCGGTTTGAGGCCCTCCATGTTCCCGGAGCGAAGAGATGCCATTGGGCTACACTAGCACGCGACAGGGACAAATGGAGACGTTACTGGCGCCCGCTCGAGCAAATCGACGACTAACGGGAAGTTAAGTGATTAAGTGATTAAGTGATGTTGGGCCGAAGATATAGAACAAGCAAGCAGCAAGGTGCTCACCTTGCATGTGGCCAACCTTGATTCAATTCATAGCACCACATATAGTTCCCCCAAGTACTGTCAGGAGTGATCCCTGAGCAGAGAGCCAGAGCCCTGAGCACCTGGCAACACATATGGTCCTCTAAACACAGAGTCAGAAGCAGCTGCTAGGTAGTGCCCCAAAACAACCACCAATTTAAAAAAAAAAATGATGTATTGGTGCTATAAATGCATTATCAAATAATGCTATAATTTCTGTATTCTATCACCATAACTTATCAGTTAACACCTGAAAGTTCACTCAGACTTATCAAAATCTCAGCACTTTATCTTTGCAGCCTTAAGTTTACTTACAGAGAATTGGAGAGTTCTAGATTTACTATCACAAAAGCTGTTAGGCCACTACATATGGCCTTGAGTCTGATACAGTTCTAATGCTGTTACTGTTACAAATGCCATCAACCTTCACCTTTCTATGGAAGGCAGTGTTCTGACACATGTATTTTTCAGAGTATCACTCTAAGTCAATATTCTAATTTGGGGGGCAGGGGGGTGGGAGGCACACCCAGCAATGCTCAGGAGTTACTCCTGGTTCTGCACTCAGAAATTACTTGTGGTGGTGCTCAGGGAACCATATGGGGTGCTGAGGATCAAACCTGGGTCCTATACAGCCCCTCTAATTATTTCTTTATCCTCTTCTACATAACATAATGCAAAGCTTTCTGCTGTACTGAATTAGGATTCTGGGAGTATCTAACCAACAGGAATTGTTCAGAAAACAAAATAACGTGTTAATCAAGATCGTCATAACAATATAACAGGAAGAAAGGCCAATAGTTACCAGTATGCACTGCATTAACTATAGATCAAGTACACTAAAATATTACACAGTAGATTGCAGTGCAAATTACTCCCACTCCTTTTATGGGCAGAGAAATATACTTTTCCCTTTGGACTTGACCATTGACACTTGCTTTTATTTAATGGAAGATTAGGTGTGAAGCAACCAAGGACTAAAGGTACTTGAACAATTGGGCTTGCTCTCTGTGCCTTTGCTGTAGCAATAAGAACTTTACCTGGGAAGCCACTGCCTCTTTAGCTGGAGTACCGTCATAACAGATGCAGTAGTCATGAGTGGGCAGCCAAATCAAGAGTCCCTTGTCCAACCTGCAGCATCCAACAATACTAAGCAAATTCAAATAATCATGAGATATATATCATTATATGCTATGACATAGCATAGGTATCATATGAATGCTATGTGCTTTGTTACAGAGCACTACCTAGCTAACTGACCCATATAATATTATGGAGTTATTAATACTATGGATCAGTTAGCTTGCTATTGGCAACTATAGTCTTATTCCATTTCCTCAGTAATTAAAATGATTATTAAAAAGACAACCTAACTGGAGCAATAATACAACAGGTAGGGCATTTGCCTACCACTGGAGCGATAGCACAGTGGTAGGGCGTTTGCCTTGCGTGCAGCCGGCCTGGCCAAGCCAGGTTCAATTTCTCCGCCCCTCTCAGAGAGCCCGGCAAGCTACCAAGAGTATCTTGCCCGCATGGCAAAGCCTGGCAAGCTACCCGTGACGTATTCAAGACGTATTCAACATGCCAAACAGTAATAACGAGTCTCATGATGGAGACGTTACTGGGCCTGCTCGAGCAAATCAATGAACAACAGGAGGACAGTGACAGTGACAGAATTAAAACTACCTGGGTTTGATTGCAGGCTGCTGCTAGTAGACTAAGCAATTTAGTTAACTTCTCTGGAATTAGTTTCTTTACCTGAAAGATGGGACCGAACAAGAATCATAAATCTATCTTACAGAATCATTTGAAAAATGAAACATGTGAAGAACTTAGAAGTGTTTCAGAATATCACAGAATAAACACTAAGTAAATAATACTGTTAGCTGCCCATGGCTGACTGTTTGTTTTAAAAAACACAACTCTCCCATTTCTACTGCAGTTATCCTGTTACTGACAGAGTCAGCTCAGGTCATAAGCCTGGGAATAGGAATAGACCCTGGAAGGAGAGCCAAGTCTCAATGAAGGAACAAGACCTTAAAAGAGGCTCCCAACACAAAAGATTCATCTTGGGCAGGCAAGGATTCTCAGCTGGTTCTGTGGCTTTTGCTCCCTTGCTCCTTACCCCTACCCCTACCCCTACCCCTACCACCACCACCACCTCCACCACTACCACCTATCCACCAGCATAGTTGAGGGAAATCAGAAAATAGGACAGTAGTACCCTTGAGAACAGATCATATATTTTCTTATTATATATTCTTATATATAGCATATATACTATATAGTATATATAATACTATATATACTATATATACTATATACTATATATACTATATCACTTAATCACTTAATCACTTAACTTCCCGTTAGTCGTCGATTTGCTCAAGCGGGCGCCAGTAACGTCTCCATTTGTCCCTGTCGCGTGCTAGTGTAGCCCAATGGCATCTGTTCGCTCCGGGAACATGAAGGGCCTCAAACCGATCGTTCATGATCTTCACGAAGAAGTCTGACCATCTGGAAGGTGGGCGGCCACACGGTCTTTTGACATCCCATGGAATCCAGTCGGTAACAGCTCTAGTCCAGCAGTCGTCTTTAAATCTCATTACGTGACCAGCCCATCTGATTTTCGACACCTTGGCATATGAAACAGCATCCCTGATTCTTGATCGTCGACGGATGTCAGAACTCCAGATTCTCTCTCTCATTTGAGTGAAACGTGATATTCCAAGCATAGCTCTTTCTATTCTTCTTTGGGAGACCTGAATGGCGTTCTCATCTTGTTTGCGTAGGGCCCAGGTCTCTGAGGCATATGTTAATGCAGGAAGAACAGTGGAATCAAAGAGATGTGCCCGGAGCCGGAGGTTCTTTGTCCTCTTAGCTATTTCTTCGACGCCTTCAAGAACGTTGAAGAAATATACTACATATACTATATATATAGTATATATAGTATACTATATATACTATAAATCTATACTATATATATATAAATCTATCATCCTAATCTAATCATCCTAATCTATCATCCTTGCGTGTGGCCCAAAAACAAACAATTCTAATGAAAGGACTACATTAATGTGGCAATAAACAAAACTCATGAAAAAGAATGTCAATTTCATATTGGCAGTTTTGAAATAAGTTTTACATTTAATCTATGGAAATCAGAATCACCCACACAAAAATTGTTACTGAAAACTCCTAACTGAGGGAATGGGTAAGGTCAAAACAAAGCCAAATACTACATATGAAATTCTCACCATTTACAGTATATATACTATATATATACTGTATTATATATAGTATATATAGTATTATATATACTATATATATTACTATATATACTATATAGTATATATTATTTAGTTCATTATTCTCAATACTATTAATTCTGAGTCTTCTGCAAAATGTTTCTAGCTATCTCAAGCAGACTTTAAGAAACTAATGGAAATTATCCAGAGCCCAAAGTACAAGAAAAAACGTATGAAATACTAACTGAAACTGTTAACAGCTGATGGGCCTTTCACATAGTGATTTCTTTCATTGAAAATTTTAGGATGATAGATTTATTAAGAAAATCAGGTTTTACTACCTTTGGGGGGAGGGAGGGTCCACATCCAGCAATGCTTAGGGCTTCCTCAGTGAGATTCAGTGGACCATATAGGGTTCTGAGGAGTCAAACTTCGGTCAGACACATGCAAGGTAAACAACCTAACAGCCGTATTATCTCTCCAAACCCAAGATTTTTTTAGTGACATAATTGATATACTGCAGGAAATAATTTTCTATTATCTTTCAATTATTACATACATTTGTAGATAACGCACTTCTTAATATGCTGCTATGGAAAGGCCAGAGAGATGGTACAGGAATAATGTCTACCTTGCACGCAGCCAACCCCAGTTCAGTCCTTGGTAAAGCATATGGTCCCTCAAACACTCCTAACTGCCAGAAATGATCCTTCAGAGCAGAGCTAAGAGTAAGCCCTGAGTACAGCAGTGTGAGGCTTCAACCCTCCCCACAAAAAAAAAATCTAGAAAATAGACTGGGATTTTAAAACATTTTAGTATCACAAAGTTTTTCTTTCTTCATTCTCTTGCTTTGACAGTACCACCATTTACCATAAAATAATTTTACCTAGAGATGTCCAAGATTTTAAACAATGTTCTATCTCCCTCTTAGTAAGGGGGAGAAAATTATGCCTACTTTCTTTCAATTTAAATAATATACAAATACATAAAGTAACAAGTGTTAGATTTTATTTATTGTTTGGGGGCCATACCCAGTGTTGCATAGGGACTACTCCTGGCAGTACTCACGAGAACACACCTTGCACGAAGCCAAGCCAAGTTCGATCCCCAGCATCCCATATGGTCCCCAAGCACCAGCAGGAGTAATTCCTGAATGCAGAGCAAGGAGTAACCTCTGAGCATCACTGCGTGTGGCCCAAAAACAAACAATTCTAATGAAAGGACTACATTAATGTGGCAATAAACAAAACTCATGAAAAAGAATGTCAATTTCATATTGGCAGTTTTGAAATAAGTTTTACATTTAATCTATGGAAATCAGAATCACCCACACAAAAATTGTTACTGAAAACTCCTAACTGAGGGAATGGGTAAGGTCAAAACAAAGCCAAATACTACATATGAAATTCTCAACTTGACTAAAAGGATAGCACATGTACTTCGCACCAACTACTTGTGTAAGAAAAATTGAGGATCTTCCTACCTAAAATGGACTGAATAAACAGACATTTTATAGCAGGGTAAGAGGAACCAAAACCAGGTATGACTTACTCAGATTCATAATAAGACTATTACTGAGTTGGAAAAAAGAATACCAAACAAATCTTGAACCCTTCATTCTCTGCTTCAATTACGGTGTTATTTTTGGTGACCCTCTTCTAGTTGGCCTTTTCTCAAAGAGCAGTCCAATAGCCAACAAGGTCAAAAAATAAAACTAACTAAAATTAAGGGAAAGTTGGCTTCTCCCTCTGGAAACTGACTCGACATTTAATCGTGGGTGGTGCCCTGAAAACTGCAAACTACTAGATGGCCCATGCCATTCCACTTTAACTTAGTCAGGAAACCATTATCAAACTATCACTCATTAGCACAAAGTAGACATCAGGTATCTGAGAATGTCCCTAAGCTAGGGCTAATGAGGAGTTAAGAATATGATATCATAATGTCTCTTTATGATCTGCAAATTATATTATTCCATAAATCTGCCACAAATGTCAAGATCGGGATTGAGTTAACCTCAAGCAAGATAAGAGAAATAAGCAGCTGACACTTTTCTGACTTAAATATAGAAGCTGGCTGTAGACAGAAAGCTACTAGCCCTTACTTCCAAAGTCAAATTTGTTTTCAGTCTCTTATTAATAGCTCAGAATTTTAACACTGGGCACAAACTCAAATAACTTTTGGGGGAGCCACACCCAGTAGCACTCAGGGAAACTACACAGGAATCACTCCTAGCAGGCTCATGGTACCAAAGGGAATGCCAGGGATAGAACCCAGGTTGGCCATGTACAAGGCAAGCACCCTACTCACTGTACTATCTCTTTGGCTCAATTCAAGTAACTTTTTCAGGAGTAATAGAACTTTGTTAGAAATACAATGAAATTTAATTAGATTTTTTGGGGGGCGAAGGGGGATTTTGGAACCACACCCAGTGGTGCTCAGGGCTTACTACTAGTTCTGCATTAGGGGTCATTCCTAGTGGAGCCCAGGGGATCTACACTGAGTGCTGGAGATTGAACCCAGGTCAGCTACATGCAAAGTGCCCTACCCACTGTAATATCACACCAGTCCCAAATAGACCTATGTACCTACCTTCCTTCCTTCCACCACTAACACATCCAGCTGTGCTCAGGGCTTACTCCCAGCTCTGTGAGCCCATGGATCTTTTCCTTGGTTGGTTAGTTTGAGGGCCACACCTGGTGGTGCTCAGGCTTTACTACTGGCTCTGGGCTCAGTGATCACTCATGGTGAGGCTTGGGGAACCATCCAGGATGCCAGGATCAAACCCCGTTTGGTCACAGGCAAGGCAAGAGCCCTACCCATTGTATTATCTCTTTGGCCCCTAATTAAATTATTTTGAAAGTACTAGTTTAAAATAATGGTGATTTTTCTGTTTTACAGTGTTGTCGGGCACACCTGATGCTGCCCAGGGGTTAACTCCTGGCTGTACACTCAACCCTGAGGAGTCCCAGGGAACCATATGGGATGCAAGGGATCAGACCTGGACTGGCCACATGCAAAGCAAGCACCCTACCCATTGTACTATAGCTCTGACCCCTTAACGTTCTAGTAAATTTGAGTCTGAAAAAGTATCCTTATAAATGAAGGCAAAAAAAGAATAACAACTGGGTAAGGTCAAAGAGATAGTACAGAGGTAAGGTGTTTGCAGTGCACACAGCCAAGCCCAGTTCCTAGGCATTTGACACAGGCCCCTCCCTGAGCATCTCCCTGAGTAAACTCTGAGCACAGCGGACCTTCCCACCCCACCCCCCAAAGAGCAAAACAACTCTAAAAAATAAGATGAAGAGAAACAGATGACCATTATTTCCAAAAAAAAAAAAAAAGACTGCAATAGTATCAATGTCCTTAAAGCCACCTGTTAGGTCGGAACTATGCACTCCAGTATTCTTTAGCTACAACCAGTCTGTTGTCAGACTTATAAAAGAGCCGCAGGTGAAAAGCATCAAACATCAGACTATACTCACCTTGCCAAACATAAACATAACAAAAGCATGATTCAAAAATTAAAGATCTGGCCTCCAAAGGGCTCAAACACACTCTCAGAAATCCAAACGCAATGCTGCTGCTCCCACCTCAAAAGTGCTAAGTAGCCATCATGTTCCCTTCCGGGGCTAAGGACGTCTCATCTTCCAGCTCCCGGATCTCTCCACAACCCCTTCTCTCCTCTCTGCGCTCCGGAGAGTCTAACCTCCAGAGCCTCTCCTTTCTCTGAAAGTGACACTGCCTCTGGCCCCCGCATGTCACTCGTCTGCACAATGAATTCAGCACTAAGTTCTGCATTGTTCCACCCTCCCCTCAACCGGTCCCTTCGGCTCCTGATCGCCCACTGCTCCCAATTCACGCTTCTCTGCGTTCCAGCACTGCATCTTCTACTACGGTGTTCTGGTTGGCCTCGCCTTTCAAAGTCAAGCATGGATCCCTTCCTCTAACCCTGTCACTGGGGCTCTCCGTCACCGCCACCCCCCCCCGCTCCCCGACCCCCGACTGTTCCTACAGACCGTCACCTTAGCCCGAGGTCCCCATCCCTGATGCTAAGCAAGGCCTCTTCCTTTGCAGAGTTTCTCAAAACATGAGTTTGCCCAAGCAGGCACTGCACCGGGGGTGGGCAAAGGCTCTCCCTCCCTCCCGGTCCTACAGAAACTCCAGATCCCGGGGCCGCCCGGCTTCCCCGCCCGCCGGAGCGCTCGCCGCCTCCCCCTCGCGTCCCCCGCGTCCCCTCCGACCCCGCGCCCCTCTTCCCCGCTCCTGCTACACCCCCAACCCCCCGGGCCTTACCCGCAACCCGACACCCAGAGGAGGACCTGCGGGCGGCCGCGCCGCGTCGCTGCTCCGGGCGTCCTCGGCTCCTCGCTAACTGTCCCCCCGCCCCTCTCCCTCAGGGACCCCCGCGCGCCGCCCGGAGCCCCCCTCCCCGATCCAGCGCCCGCTGTCACTTGGCCTCTCCTCCACAAGATGGCGGAGCTGCGGCCCCCCACCCCCGGGTCCTCCCCGCCACCCCCCTCGCGCCCGCCTCCCCGGAGCTCCCGTCCCGTCCCTTCAGCCGCCCCCGCTGCCGGCCTCAGCCCGGGCGCCTCGGCCGCCGCCTCCTCCCGGCGAGCGGGTGGCGCAGGCCCGAGTCCCAGCGACGCCGCCACCGCCACCGCCTCCACCGCTGCCCCCGCCGGCGCCTTCTCCTCACCATAAACTTGAGTGCTTTTTCTTGCAGCACCGCCTCGGCCGGGTCCATAATCGCCGGGAGCCCCAGGGTCTGCGCTCCTCCGGGGCCGCCCCCTAGGTGCCAGGCCGCAGCCGACGCAGCTCCCGGATCCCGCCTCCTCGGCTTCCCCCGCCCTCTCTTACCTCTCAGGCGCCCGCTGAGGCCCCGGGAGCACCGCGGCCCGTGCGCATGCGTGAGCGCGCTGCCTCACGGGATTTGTAGTTCCGGAGTTTCCCGCAGCCCAAGGTGCCCGCACGTCCCGAACCGCAACTCCCGCCGTTCCCTGCGGCAGGCTCGCGGCGCCTGACAAGCTGAATCGGGTCGGGTCGAGGTCGCGTAGCGGTAATCGGATGATGGGAGTCGTAGTTTACTGCCTCCACCGCGAGGCCTCGGGAGGGGCGCGGGTGTCTCCCTGGTTACGGAACGACGCCAGAGGCGGCTGGTGTGGATTTTGACAGCAAGATGGAGTCTCAGCTGTAAGCCCATATGCGGGGGCGGGGGGGGAAAAAAGACCCAGAGATACTAAACCCACAACCAACTATGCTTTTAGAGTACTCTACACCAGAGATTATATGCATTTGGAATCAGCATATTAATTTCGACCCAGAGGAGCTGGGTAAATGAACACCTGGCAGTACCTACAGCCCAAAGCAGAATTTCAAGGTCCTCCTTAGGCAATAGGCCCATACTCTTCTGGGGATCCCTAAGCCTCCCCAGAGCAACTCGGAATGGAATAAAATTTAGTTTAGGAAATTCTCCAATATCAGGTGCTCAGAAAGCTTGGTGCGCAAGTCCTTGGCCTGTGCCTGCATTAAAGTTCAAAAGGCCTTCAGTGGTAGTATATAATGACTATCTAGAAAATTAAGGTTGTTAAACATGTTATTTGACCTTGAAAGAGACTACTCATTTATTTTGAAAACTGCATCTTCCCTTTATAAGAAAAAAAAATAGAGGGTTGAGCTACAAATGATAAACTTGTACAAAATATCTGAAATTATAAAATAAGTGAATGAGAAAAATGCCTTTTCACTGAAAGGAGAAAATGTGTCTCTCTTCTCCTCCTTTCATCCTCCCAGACAGGCATGAAGGTCAAGCTGTGCAGTCTCAGCTGGTCCAAGATCTACCCTAGACATGGGCGGAACTACACCTGAATCAAAGGGAAGGTCTTTCCATTCCTGAATGCAAAGGCAAATCATCCTTTTCAAGAAGAATCCTCTGCAAATTACTTGAATGTTCTCTATGAAAAGCACAAAAAAATAAATAAATAAATAAAAAACATTGGAAGAAATTCAAAAGAACAAAGCCTGCTTTAGGCCAGGGAGATCAACTCAAAGGGTTGGAGTTATGCTTTGAGTAGGGGAGTCGCTGGCTCAGTCCCCAGCAACTGGCACCGTAAATGCTTTGGTGCTGCCCAAAATAAGGAAAAAAGAAAAGATCCCATTGCCCAATCAAATTCCAGAGGCCAATCCCTGCTAAGGATTTTAGAAATAAATTATAAAAGAGAAATCTAGAAAGGAGTTAGAAGGGCTCTATGAAAATAGCCCATCAGGACCACAAGGAAGCAAAGAAAGCTTAACAATCCTCTTTAAAGACAGAATGGGGGGTTGGAGCGATAGCACAATGGGTAGGGCGTTTGCCTTGCACGCGGCCCACCCGGGATCAATCCCAGCATCCCATGTGGTCCCCTGAGCACCGCCAGGAGTAATTCCTGAGCATCACCAGGTGTGACCCGAAAAGCAAAAAAAAAAAAAAAAAAAAAGACAGAATGGATGCTACTGAGTCTCCCACAAAACACAGCCTCTAGGCAAAAAATTGTGAAGATTGTAAAGATTTCTGTCCCTTGAGTTAGTGAGAAGTAATAAACTGAGAGATCCTAATAGCATTTATTTAATTATTTTGTTTCAGGGGCCCTGCTCCCTGCTCAAGACTCAGTACCCTGGGGTTCAATACCTACATGCAAAGTACATGCTCCACACATTTGAACCATCTCCCTGATCCAAGATTCAAATTTTATATAAAGCTCTGACTATGATAAGGAAAATTCCATTATGAACTTTCATTCATTCATTCAACAAGCAGCACCATATGCAGCTGTCCTCTCGAGAAATGGGAACTCATTAGTCAACTTGATAGACCCAATCTCATAAAGTTTAGTATGTTGATACTTAGGACTGGTCATTCTGTATTCACGGAATCCACCAAAATACCTAATACATAACAGACCTAACTTTTTCCTTTTACTATTTTTTTATTTATGTTGCAGATAGGGAATCCTGGTAATGAATTTTCAGGAAATAATAAAATTTAAGAAGATAATGCCTTGAAGATATAGTATAGTACTTGGTAGGGTACTTGTCTTGAACACAATTAACCCAGGTTCAACTCCCAGCACCCCAAATGGTTCCCTGAGCCCCACTAGGAGTGAGCACAGAGCCTGGAGAAAGCCGGGAACACCACTGAGTGTGGCCAAAAAAAATAAAAATAGGGGGGAAATAAGAAGATAATGCTTAGCCCAAAGCATTAGAAACTTCACTTGAGATGCAAATCCTGAGCTTTTTGAGTAGATGGAGAAATTGAAGCACCACCCAGAGAGTGGTGGACCATCTCCAAGAAAGGAGTAAAAGGAGAATCTGAAGAACCTTATAAGAATATGAAAGGACCATCAAGAGTCCAAAACTTTCCCTGTGACATCCAGATCAATTTTAATATATGCAGAGAACTGCTGGCCAAGACAATTCTGAGAAATTGTATATAATCTTCTCTCAAAAGCCTTCTCGGCATTTTCCACTCTATAAAAGCCATGCTCTCTCTAATACATCTTTCTTCTCTCACATTTCTCTACATGTTTCTTTAATAAAACTATTTTTGCTTTATCATTCATTTTTCCTCCTCCTAAAACTCTTTTCTGTGAGAGAAAAGCAACAGACCTAAAATTCCTATGCTGAGGTGAAGACTTTCTTCTTCCTACAAAGAACAATTTCTCACTCCAGCCTGAATCCAAGGCTCCACAAGAACTCAGGTGATGGGGACCAGTTCCTATGTCAAGCTGATCAAGTAGACTTCAGGAGCAGCTGCCTACGTTCTCATAGCTAACTGTACCAGTCCTAAGCCATGGGTATGAGCATTTCCCTAGATGGCCGAGGTAAATCAAGCACAGTGGAGGAAGCTGTTATGTAGAGGCCACCTCCCTCTTCCCCACTTCACACAAGTCTCTCACAACAACTTCCTAGAGTTTAGGTGGTCAGTAACTCCTAGCTGACTTCTATCCAGATGGAGTCTTTTTCAAGCCCAATTCAACTTCCAAACTCTAGGTTCCCTCCTCTCCTTTGCCCTCAATTCTTTTCCTCTTTCCTTCCTCCTAAACCTTCTTTTTCTAAGGATAACCAATCAAAGTTCAAGGCTGACTGGAAACAATGATTTCAGTATGTGAAAAGTTTAATTCTAGTATCAAAAGAGGCCCAGTGGAATTGGGAAAGGTTAATTGTAGTTCAGTTGTCAGGAGATAAACTATGTTAGTTGGGGGATAAATAATTGCCCCCGCTCCCTCTATTTCCAGTAGCTTGTTGCCAGTAGCTAGTTAAAATGAGGTTGGCCCAGTAAAGTGAGGAGTGGGGGAGTGGGGAAGGTAACCTTGAGAAAAGAGTGCCATGGACTGGGGCTGGAGTGTGGTATTGCTCTTGGCAAGAAAGGAAAGTCAGTCCTAACTCCAATACAGAAGTTCCAAGTCTGTTGCCTTTTCCTCCGTAGTACTGTCCTCCTGTTGTTCATCGATTTTCTCGAGTGGGCCCAATAACGTGTCCATTGTGAAACTTTGTTGTTACTGTGTTTGGCATATTGAATACGTCACAGGTAGCTTGCCAGGCTTTGCGGTGCGGGCAAGATACTCTTGGTAGCTTGCTGGTCTCTCTGAGAGGGGCGGAGAAATTAAACTCTGGTCGGCCAGGTCGGCCACATGCAAGGCAAACGCTTTAGCCGCTGTGCTACCGCTCTTTGGTTACTTTGGCCTTTTCCTCACAGAATAGAATTTCAAGAAAAGGAGAAATAGTGAGGCAAGATAGTTTTTTTTTTTGGGGGGGGGAATATTTGTTTGTGGGTCACACCCAGCAGTGTGCTCTCAAGGATCGCTCCTGGTGGGCTCAAAGGACCATATGGGATGCTGGAATAGAACCCAGGTCAGCCGTGGGCAAAGCAAGTGCCCTACCTGCTATACTATGCTCTGGCCTCAGATAGTTTTTAATTGAATGAAATTCACAAAAAGACACGAGAAGAGAGAAAGAGGAATACCTGTTCAAGAGAGACTATGGGCTTCTCCAGGTGGAAAAAAAGTCAAGAGAGAGAGAGAGAGAGAGAGTGTGGGGTGGGACTGGAGCAATAGCACAGCGGGTAGGGCATTTGCCTTGCACGCTGCCAACCCGGGTTTGATTCCCAGCATCCCATATGGTCCCCAGAGCACCGCCAGGAGTGATTCCTGAGTGCAAAGCCAGGAGTAACCCCTGAGCATCGCCGGGTGTGACCCAAATAGCAAGAGAGAGAGAGAGAGAGAGAGAGAGAGAGAGAGAGAGATAAATGTTGAAGGCTGGCTCAAAAGAGGAAGCCCTGACAGGTTTTCAGAAAGAGGTTATATGCAATTCCTCCCATTTTTTTTCTAGAATTCTCTGCATGATTAGAAATTAATCTGGGTATTGTCAAAGGGAAGGTCTTGCACTGTTGAAGGTCCCTTCATAATCTAATAGATTATTCTGCAGCTTCTCCTTTTCTGAGGAGCCTCTCTTTCCTGAGCAGGGCCTTGGATTTCGGCATGTGGGTGGTGCCTCAGTTTATTCTCTCCAAAGAGCTCAGGATTTGCATGTCAAAGGGATGTGATCTTCATGTCTTTGGGCTACTTTAGGGAAATTCTATCTCCTCCTCTTTTTTTTTTTTTTTTTTTGGCCATATCCAGCTGTGCTCAGGGCTTACTTCTGGGATCACTCTTGGTAGGCGTGGGGGTCCATATGAGGTGCCAGGAATCAAACCTGGTCAACTGCGTGCAAATCAAGTGCCCTACCTGCTGTACTATTGCTCCAGTCCTGTGCAATCTTTTTTTAGGTTTTATTATTTCCCCAAAGTACATTATCAGGGCCTTGCTACGTATCTGCATCACTTGCCTTCATAAAAATCAAGAAACAGTTCCCAGGGCTGAAAAGTACAGGGGTAAAGGTGCCTGCCTTGCAAGATACTGAACCCAGGTTTGGCACCACAAATGGTTAAGAGTATCATCACAAGTGATCCCTGAGCCCTGCTGGGTGTGTACCACCACCAAAAAAATTTGGTTTTCTGCTTCTGTGTGTTTGCAGTGTTGGAATGGAACTCAGAGCCTCAAACATCAAGGCAAGTGCTTTACCACTGTGCTACATGCCCAACCTGGTTCCCTGCATGGGAAGCCTTGCTAGCTCCTTTGGGCTCTTTCTTGTGCCTACATAGCCTTTATTAACAATGAGCTATGAGTCTTCCCTCCACAGATCTTCCTGCTTAGCTGGAGAGAGAAATCAGTTGACTTTAGGCCAACTCTTTGGAGCAAGGATGGAGCTTGATGATGGTAGAGATGTCAGAACAAGAGTTCCAGGAGAGTTCTTGGTATATCTCACCTGTGGACAAGGTAGAGTGGCCAAGGTGAGATGCAGAGGACAATAGAGGGACCCTGGTCTGCAAACTGTTATTCAGAGGTGTAGACACCAGGTGAACCCGTTCACATCCTTCCCAATGGAGTCAGTGCCTGAGCCTTCCCAGCTATGCAATAACTTTACTTTCACTCCAGGTTAGAGGCCAAATTACAGAATTCAAGTTTAAAGACCAGAGCAACAATATAGCTGGTAGGAAATTTGCCTTCCATGTGTCTGACCTGAGTTTGATCTCCGGCACCCCATGTGGTCCTCCAAGCCTGCCAGAAATTGTTCCTCAATGACCACTATTGGGTTTGGCCCAAAGGGAGCGCAAAAGAGAGCGAGTGAGAGAGAGCGAGTGATAGAGAGTGAGAGAGAAATTTGAATTTATCATGCAGACTGGTAAGACTAAAAACTACTGAAAACATTGTAAGCAGGACTGCAACACCATCCTCCAATTTGTATTTTTAGAAAATCACTTCTACGGTTGTAGGCTGGGAAAAGGATTGTGAGGTTACTGCAGCCTTCCTGGGAAAGAGGGCAGGTGAGGGAGGTGATGAGAACAAAAAAAGAAGAATCCAGAGACACTGAAGCCATGGACTCTGTAGGGCTTGGTGATTAATGAGCTATGTCATGGGTGTGTCAAAGGGATGTGTCAAAGATGACTTTTAGGTTATGTGGACTGGCAAGAATGAGGACAGCCAGCTTTAGAGACAAGATACCAAGAGACATAATGGGGGTGGGGAAAGGGGGCTTTGGGTGATCCGTTGTTTGAAGGAGCCTGTGAGACTTCCACAGGGACCCAGACATTGAGGAGGCAGTGAGCTGTTCGGAAGGGCAGCTGGAAATTAGACCAGGGCTTCAGGGAGGGGATCTTCCACATGCAGGTGGCAATATTCCCCATAGTCTGGTGTCTTAGGAGGTGAAATGCCCCTCCAGGAAAGGATGAAATCCCTCAGAAAAAGTGAAAGCAGAGAAACAAATCTAGCAGAATTCTGAAGGACCTTAAATTGTACAGGGTAAACAGTGGGAGCTGGCGAAGGAGCCCAAGAAGTGACCAGCAAGGTAGGAGAAGAATGTGTGCAGTGGGAGGCAGAGGCCGGACTGCAGTTTGCTGACTCAGATGGGGAAATGGCGATTGTTCAGACTCTTAAAGTCATATGGCCATTGTGAGGCAGAGAGAGCACAGAGGTTAGAGGCAGAACAGAGGGGAGAGCGCTAATGAAAATGATCATTGTTTCATTTGAAAGAAGCAAGACAACTAACTGCAATGGCTGACCCTTGAGATGATCCTGGAACAACACACACGTAATCTACAGTGTGAAACACAACTATCAAAGACACTGCTGGGGCTGGAGTGATGGTCTGAAGGGCTGGAGCACTTGCTTCATATGAGGGAGGCCTGGGTTCAGTTCCCAGCACTGCTCTGGGCCCTGCGTGATCTCCAAGCACAAAGCCAGGAGTATCCCCCAAGTACTGCTAGGCGTGGTCCCCAAAACCAAATAATTAATTAAAAAATATTTTTGAAGGGGCTGAAGCAAAGGTATTATGGGTAGGGTTGCTTGCCTTGCATGTGACCAATCTGGGTACGATCCCTGGCATCCCATATGGTCCCCTGAGGCCACCAGGGTTATCCCTGAGCAGAGTGATTTGAGGGAGCCCTGGCCACTGCCAGGTATGACCCAACAACCCCTCACCCCGCCAAAAAAATGTAAATTGTTGGAGGACCAGAAGTCAGAAGTGGGGTATGTGACTCACAAGTCTGAGGCCCTGGGTTCAAACCTCAGCACCAAAACAGAAAAAGATATTGGGGTACTCAGGGAAAAACAGAACATGTTGCCTATTAGATAATAGTGTTACATCTATCAATGTTAAATTTTCTGGATGTGTAGTAATTATCAGAATCAGAAAGGCCGTTTTTATCTGGGGAATCAGGTGTGGCCCAAACACAGACACACACAAACATACACACACACACACACTTGAAAAATAATAGGTAAAGGTAAAGGTAAAGGCCCTCCCGTTGATCGTCGATTTGCTCGAGCGGGCCCAGTAACGTCTCCATCGGAGACTTTGTTGTTACTGTGTCTGGCATATCGAATACTCTCGGTAGCTTGCCGGGCTCTCCGAGAGGGGCGGAGGAATCGAACTCGGGTCGGCCATGTTGGCCGCTTGTAAGGCGAACGCCCTACCCGCTGTGCTATCGCTCCAGCTAGAGATATTTCAAAAGAACACAAAGTTTTATACCAACTCCTTCTGAAGTTCTTAATGATTAGAAAAAGAGTAGAGCCAGGGATTATTCCTGGCAGTGCAATGGTCCCCAAGCATTATCAGGAGAGATCCCTGAAGATAGCCAGGAGTAAGTCCTGAGTACCGCTGGGTGTGGGGGACAAAAAACATAAAAAGAAAAGAATAACTTAAGATGAAAGAGATGACAGACAGGCAGGCATATACTTTCAAAAATCAAGTGATCAAAGTGACTGTCATCAGGAATGGGGCCAACTTAAATGGAATGTCTCTGAGAGAAAGAATGAGGAAAACATTATGTGGTCAGTGGTGACTACCTCCAAGGTGATCCCCAATAATTTTTTTTAGTTGGTTGATTTTGGTTTGGGGCCATATCTGGCTGTGCTCAGTGCTTAGTTCTGGGTCTGCACTTCTACGCTCTGCACTTTTCTTTATTATTATTATTATTAGTTACAATCACTAGCACAGCGGGTAGGGTGTTTGCCTTGCACACAGCTGGCTGACAAGGCCAATCCGAGTTCTATTCCTCCGCCCCTCTCTCGGAGAACCCAGCAAGATACCAAGAGTATCTCACCCTCACGGCAAAGCCTGGCAAGCTACCTGTGACATATTCGATATGCCAAACACAGTAAAAAGTCTCACAATGTTACTGGGCCCGCTCGAGCAAATTGATGAACAACGGGAGGACAGTGACAGTGATTATTAGTAAATCACCTTGAGGTACAGTTACATACTTAAACTTTTGTGCTTGCATTTCGGTCATACAATGATCAAGTACTCATCCCTCCACCAGCGCCCATTCTCCATCACCAATGATCCCAGTATCCCTCCCACCACCCACCATCCCGCCTCTGTGGCCGGGCATTCCCTTTTGTTCTCTCTTTCCTTTTGGGTGTTGTAGTTTGTAAGAGAGGCATTAAGGGGCCATTGTGTTCCATCTATAGTCTACATTCCACACGCATCTCCCAACACGCATCTCCCAACCCACATCTCCCAATCCAAGCGGGTTCTCCAAACACCCTTTACTTGGTGTTCACTTCTCTATCTGAGCTGCCTTTTCCCCCAGCATTTGTACACTCTGCATTTCTGATGGGCTCCGGAGACCCGATGAGGTGCCAGGGATCAAACCAGAGTCAGCCACATGCAAGGCAAGCACTTCACTTGCTATGTTATAGTTCTGCCCTCCTTCCAATAATTCTTGTCTCTTGGTCTTCATATTCCCTCTATACTGAAATGATGTGTGCATCCAATAAGATATTGCAGAAATGGAGGATGATACCCAAGATTAGCTTACAAAATCTACTTATGAAGGTTTTTATTTCTGTTAACGAAAAACCTATGCATCCCTCCTGTAGGCATTCTATTTGCTTTAATAAACTTTCTATCTTTCAAAAAATGAAATAAAATGTATATGTGGCTTCTGTCTTACTTTTTTGTATCACTTGATCTAGGGAAAGTCAGTGGCTACATGAGGACTTTCAGGCTGTGCTGTGGAGAGCGACCTGTGCTTCAGGCCACAGTTAACTCCTACAGCAGGTTCAACAGCCCCGTGAAGCCTTCTGGTGACTGAAATCTTAGCCAGCATCTTGACTATAGCCTCACAAGACACTCTGGATTCCCAAGTGGTGTGAGATAATAAAAGCTTGCTATTGTTCTAGGCTCTTAAGGCTGGGGTTATTTGTTATGTAGTAGTAGATAGGAAATACAGGTTCTCTCACACAGTCTTCCCCCAGAGACTGAATGTAGTGACAGTGTCTCATTTATTAACAGGATTATCCAAAGCCAAAACCCATGTCTATACAGGGGGAAAAAATGAGTATTTACTTTGGTTATAAAAATGTGTTTGCTGGGGCTGGAGTGATAGCTCACCGGGTAGGGCGTTTGCCTTGCATGCAGCTGACCTGGGTTTGATTCCCAACATCCCATATGGTCCCCTGAGCACCGCCAGGGGTAATTCCTGAGTGCAAAGGCAGGAGTAATCCCTGAGTATCGCCGGGTGTGACCCAAAGAAGCAAAAACAAACAAAAAAATGTTTTTGCTGGATCAGAGACATAGTATAGGAGGTAAGGCATTTGTCTTGTGTGCAACTGACCTGAGTTCTATCCCTGGGACCACATATGGGTCCTCGAGTACCACCTGGGATCACTCCTGCACATAGAACCAGGAATAGCCCCGCGCAGAGCAGGGTATGCCCAAAACACAACAACAAAATACATTAGCTACATAGTCTCCCCCATTTAAGAAACTACTGGGTGAGGGGGCTGGAGTGATAGTACAGCAGGTAGGGCATTTGCCTTGCACGCAGCCGACCCAGGTTCAGTCCCCAGCATCCCATATGGTCCCCTGAGCACTGCCAGGAGTAATTTCTGAGTGCAGAGCCAGAACTAACCCCTGTGCATCGCTGGGTGTGACCCAAAAAGAAAAAAAAATAATAATAAGAGAAAGAAAGAAACTACTGGGAAATTCCCCAATAGTCTTCTCTTTTCCATAGTTTTTTCACTTTGACTTTTTGGGCACTGCTTGATCTCTAGCACTTACTAAACTTCATTTTCTGGTCCTAGTTGTGTTTATAGCTGTTTGCTCTTTAACTGCCTTTGTCCAGCTCTACTCCCATTTCTTTCTCTTTTGTCTTTGTTTTGGGGTCAGACCCGGTGATGTTTGAGGGCTACTCCTGGCTCTGTGCTCAGAAATTACTATTGATGATACTTGGGGAGCGATATGGGGTGCCAGGGATTGAACAAAGGCCAGTTACGAGCAAGGCAAGCACCCTGCCCACAATACTGCCACTCTGGGCCCCTCTACTACCATTTCTTCAAGTTGCTTATTTCCTTTCCAATGGATTTCCCCTCCCTCCCAAAAATACCATTTGAGGAAAGAGTGATCAGGACCAGAATTAATTCTTCAGTGGGTATTAAGGTCTTTCTCAGTATGGACATGAGTAAGATCCTTCAAGAGCCTTTTTGTTTTGTGTAAGAAAAAGCACAACTTGGACATCTATACTTCCTAAGGCTCTCTTGGCCTCAGCACAAGTCGTGTTAGCCAGGTCTTGGCACATGTAAACTTGATTCATTTGAGAGGTGTTTAATTAAGGCCTATCTGTGAAGATGGGGACAGAATTCAAGGGAACCTACTAAGAACGGTGCATACCCCTGAGATGGCCAGTCAGAGAGTAGCTCCAGTCCTAGCTTGGAATGGCTCAGGGGAGAAAAAAGACAGAGCATCGTTGGAAGGGTCAGTGGAAGATTGAGCATGGGACCATCTTGTGGAGGTGAGATCAGGAATCTGGACTTTCGTGAATGGGGGCTTTGACTGGAGGGTGTGTCCATGTGGACGCATCAGTCAGAATGTGAGCAGAGAGCAATCCTGATGCCAGGCTGCTGGCCTCAGAGAGGTCTTGAGGCAAGTGGGGAGAAGGAAGAAGACTTGCATATCTTTTTGTTGATTTTAGAGACCACACACAGCAATACTCAGAGACTACTCCTGGATCTGTGCTCATGTGATGCCAAGAATTAAACCAGAAAAGTATGCATTCTGACCCATTGCACTGTCTATCTGACTTTAGGAGATATGTTTGAAGGCAGAAGGGGGGTACTCCAAGGTGGAGCTCAGGAGGCTTGGGTGCTGTGGTGCTTGTAGTGGGGGACAGGGGAGGCAGTTGGTGGGGGCTCTCCAGGCTATGCCCAGTGATGCTGAAGGGATTCACTTACCAAAATTTAGCTTTTGTACCTAAAATTCATCTTGAACTTAAGTATAGCTTGTGTAAACTCACACAAATAGGTGGCACGGCACCCACAGTGGCGGCTCTATCTCTCCCGCCGCCCGTGTTCGGTAGTCTCACCCTTCTCCCACCCCGGAGAGGTCGATGGCGATGGTCAGGCAGAGGAAGGAACGAGGACCAGGCTGGTAGGTATTAGTCATAGTTTATTCTGATTCTCTCCTCATCTGTCTTTCTATCTCTGCCCCCCATTCTTCCTCCCCCAGCTACTTCATTCTCCTTCTCCATTCCCCTTCATCCTCCTTCTCTGGAGTCTGGGTTCTGATCCTCTCTGAACTCTCTTCTTCCTTCTGCCCCTCTCTGAACTCTCTTCTTCCTTCTCCCCGGCCCACTCCTACAGTACAGTTAAATCCTCTCTCCATGAGGAATTGGGGAAACAATTACACATAGGTGTGGTCACAATCAATAGGGGTGGAGATCAACAGGGGTAGAAATCTTAGCCTCAGGGAAGACCGCTCCTAGGACAGAACCTTCCTCAGCAGGAGGACCCACCCTAGAGCAGAATCCCATGGGCGTGCCTCTCCTCTCCTTGTCCGACAAGCATACAAGAATATAATATAAATCATTTTGTATGGATACAGTAAGAAATATCTTAAACTTATAGAATTGCTCTCCTAGGGTCATCTCGATCTCAGACTACGGTGCTCAGGCCAGATAGTCTTTCCCACCCCTAGCAGGATCCTAGTCTTGTCGTTACCTTTGGATCATGACAGCATTTGTCTATGATCAAACTCTTAACTTATAGTTAAGAATTGTGGCACTTTGGCCTGGCCCATTTCGCTGCCAGGGTAGCTCACTGCTTGCCCTGGGTCCATTCAGTCCCTCGTCGGGACCCTGCTTTTGGGGTGTTAGGAACTAAGGGCAACTGAGGCTTAAGTCGAGAAAGCAGATGCCCAGGAGTGAATAATATTCAAGGCCAATCAAATCCTAAGTTACAAAGCATAATGTTAACGGTCTTTCTGTATCTATACAAAAAGGATATTACCTTAAAGTAAATTGTTCATAAGGCATAAGGAGAGGAGAAAGGCAATATTTCACTCATACATATAAAATCATAGATTTCTGGGAAACTGATCTTACAAACTAACAAAGTCTGATTAAGGGGAAAGCTGATTAACTGGGTAGGAAGGAGAGCATAGGAAAGACTGTTTACATGTTTACATGTAAACACAATGGAAGTGGAAGTGCCTCTGGAGCACTGTGGTGGGTGTAACCAGATAAAACCTAAGCTTCTTGAAGGACAAAGCAATGTTACTCAACATCGCTGAATAGTTTTTTGTTTGTTTAAAGTCAATTTCACAGTAAGGGAACTGAATAGGAAGGAGACGTTCTTACATGATGTTCTAAAGGTTGTACTGCTGGCCTTCAGAATGATCTTGGTTTTTTTGCTGCAAGCCTCACCTCCCAACATTCTCCCCTGTTCAGAGCCCTGCCAGGAACTCTGACTGAGGGGGGTTGTTCAGAAAAGAGTTCAGACCACAGGAGACAGAACTGAAAGAAGATCTGAGGGTGGGCTGGGGGTGACAGTGGAGGGCAAGAGCAGAGCAAGGTGAGGGTCTGCTCTGCCTCCTTCTAGTATCAGAGGTCCAAGGCCCCACATGACAGTGCAGAAGAAAGCAACTGGCAGAACCAAGAAACCACTCAGGTCTCTTTGTGGTAAACTTTTTTTGAGGGGGCATAGTTTGGCGGCCATAAGTAAAGTAAGTAAAGTAGTAAAGGCCCTCCCATTGATCATCGATTTGCTCGAGCGGGCCCAGTAACATCTCCATTGGAGACTTTGTTGTTACTGTGTCTGGCATATCGAATACTCTCGGTAGCTTGCCGGGCTCTCCGAGAGGGGCGGAGGAATCGAACTCGGGTCGGCCATGTTGGCTGCGTGCAAGGCAAATGCCCTACCGCTGTGCTATCACTCCAGCCAAGTGGTACTGGTGTGGGGGTCTATTGGGGGGTGCTGTTCCTGGCTCTGTGCTTCAATGTGTCTCTTGGTGGTACTTGGGGGACCATATGTGGTGTCAGAATTAGAACTGGGTTAGGGTGTAAGGCAAGCGCTTAAGCCCCATACCATCTCTCTCAGATGGTGAGCGTTTTTATTCAAGTCATAAGGACTAGGTGAGAACTTGGATGACTCACTGCCAAACCCAGGGGAGAACAGACAGTGCCAGGCCCTCCCTTCAATGCCAGTGTATCTGTCCATATCAGCCGGACCTGGGGAACAAAGCAGTTACCCGCTAACACCACAAGGAGATTTCTTGGTTGAGAATCCATGAGCTCCTGAACAGAATTCCTCTCTGACTCCCCAAGAGGCTGAGAGAAGCCCGAGAATGCCAAGTCAGAGACTTCTTATCAACTTAGTTCAGGGACTCCCTTCATGAGGGTTGATTGTGAAGAGAAGGGAAGCTAAATCCTACTCAAATATTTCTGGGACAAAAAAAAAAATTAAAGCCAAATTCACTTTCCCTCCACTACCTCACTAAGCAATTTGGTGGGGGTTTTGTTTGTTTAATTATTTTTTCCAATTTCCCCCTTACACTTTATGTAGACACTGTGGTTTGCAGAGCTATTCACGATAATTTGTTACAGGCAATCAATATTCCAACACCAATCCCATGGTTGTTTTTTATTATGTTTTATTTTGTTTTGCAGGGAAGAATAGAGTCATACCCAGTGGTGCTCAGGGACACTTTTGGGCTCTGTGCTCAGAAACACCCCTGGCAGTGCTCAGGGGACAATATGAACTAACAGGGATCAAGCCAGGCTCTTCCAAATGCAAGACAAGTGCCTTAATCCCTCTCCTACCTCTCTGGCCTGGCTTTGCTTTTTTTAAAAAAAAATTATTATAACACCATTATTTACCAAGCTGTTCATAATACAGTTGTTTCCGGCATTAAATGCTCAACACCAACCCCACCACACCAGTGTACCCTTCCCTCCACCAATGTTCCCCAGTTTCCCACCCACCACCCCAGTCTGCCCCCTTACAAGCCCAAATTTACTTCATATTGTTTGTTACAACACAACACAAATTAAATTATGAAAACTTGGATCAACCAGAGTCGATTTGTGATCATTGTTCTATTTCACAATGATGTTCCTAAAGTCACTGAGGATCTTCTATGCTGGTTAGTTAGTACTAATTGAGCCTTCTGTGTTATTGCTTGGACTCACTGAACTTGGTGGGATTCTACACTACTTTCCCATCAAATTTTCTATGATTCTACTGGGATGACAGTACAATAAAATTTAGAGGTGTCACACGGTCCAGGAGCTAAAGATCTGAAACAATTTGGTGGCTTGACAGTTTGATGAGATTCAGTTGTGGAGCTGGGTTGTTTCTATGTTGGAGGGTGTTGTGTGTGGCTGTAGGCTTCTGGGCCTTAGGACAGAGAGGTGAATATTTCTGTGCCTATTCTGAGAAGTTCCCAGAGTTAATAGCCTGGACCTCTCTACCTGAAATGGCTTTCCATTTTTGGATGCTTAAGAATCATCTGGAGGGGCAGGAGAGACATGCTTTACCAGGAATGGCCGGCCTCCATACACCGGCATTAGCATCTGAACTAGGGAGGGATTCCTCTGAGACCAATCATTTCCTAGCATCCACATTTAGGGTTAGAGGTGGGGCCACAGCCAACAGTGCTCAGGGCTTACTCCTGGCTCTTCGCTCAGGGGTCACACCCTAAGGGAGGTCAAACCCAGGTCAGCCACATGCAAGGCAAGTGCCCCACCCACTGTACTACATGGCTCTCTGGTAGTACAGCCAACTCCCATTATTTTTCACCCTCAGGGGGCTGGGGTGAAGATGGGGTTCATGGAAGGAGGAAAGAGGTCTGGAGGGAATTGGGTCCCTGCGTCCTGGGACTCAGAGAAGGCAGGTGGCACCAGAGGCAGGAGAAGACAGCAGTAATTGGTATCGGGCTGCTGGATAGGGAAGAAGCAAAGATGGAGCAGAAGGCGAATATTCAATAGAATATTCAATAGACCAAGGGGTGCGCACTACTGTCACTTCACTTCTGCCAGGTCCATTTAGGTGCCGGGCCTAACCTTGCATATCAGGGTCAGATGCATGTCCAGATTTCAGCCACCTTAGTAAATGCAGCTTCTGAGTCCTGAGTCTGCATGGGGACCTGAGGCCCCATGTTTCTAACAAGGTGACATCTCTGTACCTGGTCTCGGGGACACTTGGAGGCACCCTGAACTTGCTGGTTGTCTCTGCCATGCCTGTGGACACCCGCTGGGTAGGTCCTTGCCTCTCTCCTATGGCTCCCAACTCCCATTCTTGATCTCTCCTTTGCCAGTGTAGTGTTGGAGTTAATGCCCCACTGTGCTAGAACTCACACAGGCAATGGCCAGACTTGGGGACCAAGGGACTGAGGAGGGCTTAAGCTAGTGGATCTGACCATTTATTTGTCAATATTATTTGTTGTTAGCTTAACTGTAGGAAAATTGAAAAGTGTAATGCATAGCCATGAAACCCTTAAGGCTGGTTAATCTTTTAGGATTGTAACCAATGTAATTTTTATCAGCTGATCCCATCTTGATTATAATATGCAGAGCCCTGAAAAAGTTGCTGAAGGCCCCCAGTCATGGAGCACACAGGAAACAGATAGGTTCCATCACCTGCATTCCATGCCAAGGAAAAAGGCAGGAAGGGGATGGATTGAAAGAACTGGGTTCCATATACCAGTAGAGGGAGAGGAGCAGTCTCCAGAAGTCATGCTGGCCACTGGGAAGAGGGCAGGACCAAGGCAGATCAGGTCCTGGCCCCTTCTATTGTAGGTGCTCAGTCCTGGCAGGGTGCACTATGAGAGCATTTAAGCAAGAGTCATAGCTCTGAATCAGCCATCAGGAGAGGAAAGAGACCCATGCAAAAGGTCAATGTAGATGGAAGTTCTTTTCACCAGCATCAACCCTCTCCCTCAGTTTCAAATAGAGTGGCATCAAGAGTCAGAACTGGACCTGAGGGGGCTGATAGTACAGTGGATAGGGCGCTGCCTTACATGTGGCTAACCCAGGTTCAATCCCCAGCATCCTCTCTTGAGCACCACCAGGAGTAATTCCAGAGCATCACTGGGCGTGACCCATAAAAAATATTAAAAATATACCATTTGTATGCACCCCGCCCCCGGCATCATGAGGGACCACTTATAGAGTCAAGTAGTAGCCCTGAGCACTTCTGGATGTGGCCCCCAAACTAATCCCTACATACACGCACACACACACACACACGCACACACACACATACACATGCATGCGCACACACACATGCAAATCTCAACAGGCAATAAGCCCCTTTTAAAGAGTGAAATTGAGGGGCAGAAACACGGAGTTTCTACTGACACTTGAATGATGCCCTTGACCCCCAACCACACACCCCAGTAAATGAGCCAGCCGCCTATTCCAGACAAATGGGGAGCCTAGAGGCAGCACGGGGGCATTTTTTTTCATTAGCTCTTTTATGAATATAAATATTGAGTGCATGGTGTTTTGCAGAATTAAATCTCTGAGCCTAGATTAGCCTGGTAATATCATTATGTAGATGCCAGGGATGAGCTACCTGTGACTGCTGTGTGTCTTCTCATTCCGCGCTGCCTGCGATGACTTGAAGCACTTTCATTTGCCAGGGCAATCATTAATTGCACATGAAACAGTTGGGGTTTGGCTTTAAGGGAAACTGATTGGGTCAGTCACTGAGTGTTTGGCTCCATGATCTACAGCTGGCTCTTTGCACTTGCACTCCTGCTTTCTTTTCAAAGCATTCTTCCTCCATGTTTGGGGGACCCCCTGAGGAAGAGACTGTGAAACATAGGGGGTTTTAATCTGTGTTTTCCTTTGGGCATTATAGCTTTAATTTTAATATTTTGGATAATAAAGAATGATTTTAAATTAAATTTGCGAGTCTGCCATCTGTGATAGTTTGGACTTTTTCCTCCTCTCTGGCGGGTTTTTTACTTAATTCTTTCTGAATGCTAGCGAGAGCAGATAGAAAGCAGGAGTGAAGGGCCACGGAGTAAGTGAGCCAGGGAGACTTAGAGAAGGGTGCAAAGGTTTGGGGCTCCCCCCACGTTTTGACCTGGGTACATGACATCACTGTAGTGTTCTGTCTTCTCTTGATTTGATTTCGAGAAAGCCATTTGCTTGGTGAAACTTCAGTTTGCTCCTCTGTTAGACACCTATGTGATCATCCCCATGGAGATGTCACTACACATGTCTAAATATTTCTTTCTCTGAAGACTTTCTCCAGGAACCCAAAGCATTACCATTACCACTGAAGGCTAAAGAAAGGGTATGAGTGCTCACCTGAGTTTCCAGATCTAACTAAACGCAAAATGTCTCTACCTACAAAAATGCTCTTTTGGGTTTTATTGTTTTGTTTTGACACCACACCTGGTGATGCTCAGGGCTTGCTTACTCCTGACTCTGTGCTCAGGGATCCTGGTTTGGCTTAGAGGACCATTCGTGGTAGCAGCGACTGAACCTGGGTTGGCTACATGCAAGGCAAATGCCTTATCTGCTGCACTCCAACTCCGAGTATGCTCTTTTTGCAGGGGCAGGGTATGTGGCTCCTAAGTAGTCCTCAGGGGCCCTAGGGTGCTCAGGGGGCAGCCAGGACTGCATTTAGTGATGTTTGGGCAATGATGTGGTGCCGGAAATTGAACCAGGGTTGACTTGCAAGGCAAGCGCCTTAATCCCTTTACTTACTATCTCTCCCACCGCTATAAATAGGTTCTTAAGCTTGTTAAGAGCTTAAGTTCTTAAGCAGTGAAATACAAGGAGAAGCTAGTGAGGCCACAGCACCACCGTTGCAGACCTTTGCATTAGTGAGTCAGACAGACAGTGCCACTACAGGCAGACAGATGTACACTTATCTGGCACCTGCCAGCAGAGGGGTTGTATGATGAGTGACGTAGGGGAGCAGGAGTGTGAGGACTTGTCTTATACTCCACACCTTCACTCTCTTTAGTAGCAGGAGGCTTCCTAGAGGGGTCAGCATTTTCATTTGGGGGGACGGTTTGAGGAGCTGTGCAAGATAGGCATCCCTGGCAGAGACAGGGGCATCTGAGCAGAGAGACGTCTCAGAGAAGGGATCGGGGATGCCCGAGAGTATGAGGGGCGGGAGGGAGACCAAGCAGAGCTGGGGGAAAGCCCGCAGAGCGAGAGGTGTAAACAGAATAGCAGGGCGTATCCTGAGACCCGCACAGGCAGGGTTGACGCTTTCATTTCCCTCTGGCTCCTCTCCCTCACCCAGATTCCACTTCTGCCAAACCACAGTGGGGCTCCCAGCCTCCTCCCTGCCCACGATGGTCATCAAGGTCAGAGAGCTGCGTAGGTCAGAGAGCAAAGTTCATGAAATAACCTGAAAGGTGAGAGAGGCAATAACCATAGTTCTGAACAGGAACCAGTCACAGGTAAACAAGGATTCATCATGCTTTAAGACCGCACGGGAGCATCCTTTGTCCCACCTGATTCATAGACTAGGAGCTAAGCTCAGAATCTCAATCAATCTCATTCTCTCTCTCTTTTCCTCTCTCTCTCTCTTCCTATCCCCCTCTCTCCCTCCTTCTCATCCTCTCTCTCTCTCTCTCTCTCTCTCTCTCTCTCTCTCTCACACACACACACACACACACATACACACACACACACACACACATTCTCTTTCTCTTCCTTCTCTCTTGAAAACCTCTGGTTCTCCTAAAGACAACCTTGGTATCTCCCCAATAGTAGAAAACAACCCCAACAAGTGCCTATGAAAAAGCCTTTCAGACTCATGAATATTTAGCTCGTCCTCATGTAAAATATATGACTTTGTGTAAGGATCAGGCGAACGAGGTGCATGATTTTTTTCTGATTTATGGGCCTGGAGACGGATTATTCATAGCAGAGCAGCTGTGTGGAAAGATTCATCCGCTGCAAAATGTGATTGTACATCAGGCAGTGTGTGGGAACGGAGCTATGACTAATGGCTGCTTTACATATAAATGAGAAGGTTTGTGCTAGGAACTGTAAAAAAATACAATCACTCAGCTGACGGGCAGGCTCCTTATCGTGGGTGCAGGAAGGAGACCACAGGAAAGGCAGGCAAATGTGAACCTTCTCCAGAAAAGCTGAGCCAGGTGGGGGCGAGAGGCAGGGAGAGGGAGCGGGAATCAGGAGACACAGCCAACTCTCCTCTCCATGCATCCTTGTAGCCCTCATCTGCCCTTCCATTTCTAACTCTCTCCAAGCTCTGCCATGACCTCTGACAGGCTTCAAGGCTGAGCTGTGGCCCAGAGAAGTGACTCTGTTGCCCCATACTTCCAGGCCCCAAACTACAGACTTTGGTTGGAGGCTGTGAAGATACAGGTCCATTTCTTCTTTTATTTATTGGGGAAGGGGGGTAGGGGGCAGAGGGAAGGCGGGGCGGGGGGCAGGGGATAGTTAGAACCAGAACCAGCTATATACAAGGCAAGAACCTTGCTTCTCTCCAGCCCTCACATCCATTTCTGAAGTCAGTATAATTTATATCCTTTCTTTCTTCCTTCCTTCCTTCCTTCCTTCCTTCCTTCCTTCCTTCCTTCCTTCCTGCCTGCCTGCCTGCCTGCCTGCCTGCCTTCCTGCCTTCTTGCCTCCCCCCCCTCCCTCCCTCCCTCCCTCCCTTCATCCTTCCTTCCTTCCTTCCTTCCTTCCTTCCTTACTTCCCTCTTTCCCTCCCTTTCTATTGTACATCCTTCCCTCTCCTCTCATCTCCTCACCCTCCTCCCCTCTCTTTTCCTTCCTTCTTTTTTGTGCCAGGGACTGAGCCCAGGATCCCATATATGCAAAGCATCCACTCTACTACTGGGCTACATTCCCGGCCCCCCAGCACAGGCTTCTTTGGGGTAAGCCTCTAAAGAGCAAAAGAGTGTGAATCTGAAATTTCCCTCCACCACTCCTCATATGTCTCCCTCATTTCGCCACCCCCCTCTCCCCACCACGTTCATCTCTCTCCTCTCTTGTAGCTGAGACAGGCTGTCTAGACATTGCAGATGTGGACAGATGTTGGGTCTGTAATTTATAACAACGGCCTCCAGAAGGCAATTCCAATTTGTTTCGGTAAGGCTTTGAGTTACAGGCAGAAAAAATATCCTGTAAATACCGTTGACTTACATGGTAACTACACCAAGGGTTTACTTAGAGAACAATCACTAACTACAGCATAATTACATATCCCTGAAGATTACCAGCAAAGTTAATGACACTGAGGAGGTAGTGCCCACCACACCGAGTTTCTGACTTGAGGAGGGCCGAGAAAGCCAGGGAGTGCAGCTCCTACTTAACATGGATTTATGCATATTTCTTCCACTCATCAATTAGTCTCCATTTTGAGAGCTTCGCATTGCATCTACCCACTAGACACCCCTTCGCCATCACCCTGATGGCCATGCATATTGGATATTGGTCTCTGTTTTCAACTGATACAGTTTTAAACCATGCAGTGTCTGTAGGTGCTCACAAAGCACTTCAGACAAACTCAAGAAGCTGGAACGTTATCTTTGCTATCACAGTGGGTCATGCAGGCTGAGCAGGCTGAGCTGCCTGGCTCTCCTCCCTCTCTCCCTGCTGCCCGCTGCCCGATGACTAACTGCTGTCCAGGTCAACGGAGAAGAGCCCTGTCCTACCCAGGAGCGAGCTAATCCTCGCGGGGACACTAGCCTAATCTGGGAGTTCTCATGGGAAACAGAAAGGTGTTCTGTTCGGAGTGAGGCTCTCCAAGAAATGTTGGATGTCCCTTCCTTTCCTCGAGTGCTATGAGAGGAAGTGGGAGCAAGGAGGTAGTGGAGGGGGCAATGGACAGGCCAGTGTACTGAGAATGAAGCCATCTGCCCTGGTCACAGGTAGTTGAGGACGGAAGCCAAATTTGCACTTGGGTCTGCTTTTTTTGAGAACTCTGACCAGCTGGGCCCTCTGGGATTAGGGGATCGGAGTTGGCCAGCAGCTGGGGAGCTCTGGCTTCCCTCGACAGATAAGGTTGCAGTTGAAATAGCTATCAGGATATCATTTATGTCAGTGTGGAGGAAGGGGAATGAGGAGTGGGGAAAAAGGGCTAGGGTGTGTGGACATTAAATAAACACAGGGATGGGGTGGAGTCCAGTGACTAAGTCATCCCCAACCTCTTCTATTTTATGTTGCTTATTTCGGTTTTTATTTGAGAAGGCACACTCGGCAGTGTTTGTGGGGTTTACTCCTGGCTCTATACTCAGTCACTGCTCTTGGCAATGTGCAGGGAACCTGGGGTTTGAACCCGAGCCGTCTGCAAGTAGAGCATGTATTTAGCCCAAGAGTGCTCTCTCCATTCCATATGCCTTAAAACCTTTCATCCCCCTCTTGCCTGCCTAATCAGAAAAAAAAAATGTGCTCTTACAGAACCCAGGGTTTCCACAGGCCCTAAGGAGAATGCCTTATACCCACTGGAATCGTTTATGTGGAGAATCCTGATTCTTTGTGAGCAGAACAGTTTTCTCTCAGTCCTCCCAGCCCCCTTCCTGCTCACTGCATGGTCTGTGCTAGCTTGCACCACCAGAAAACAGGGGTCTTATTTAGAACATCAGCCCTGGCAAAGCCACAGAAGTGATCACTAGCTAGGAGGGTCAGCCTTCTGGACAGGACAGAAACTTCATGTCTCTAGCGGCCCCTGGCCAATGGGTCTGGCCTTAGAGAAGAGGTATTGGATAAAGGAAGGTCCAGAACAATGGGTTTAGGAAGCAATTCGAGCCTTAGAAGTTTTAGATTTCGAAGAAATCATGTAAAGAGACTCCTGAGATTTATTTTATGGAGACCTTAAAAAATATGAGTGAATCCTTCCTGCCAGGGGTGGGGGAGATTTTTGTCCTACTGAGAGAGACAGATGACAGTGGCTTGGAGCCCTCTAACCCCAGGAGATGCTTGTCATACACCAAGCCTCACACAGCTCCCTGGCAGGACTAGATACGGGTCCTCTTATTTCCAGCCCTAGGAGGGTTGTGGAGAGGAGGGATGCCCTCTGGTCAGGGAGGACAAATGAGCTATAATCATGTTAATAGCAAACAGGAATTGAGAGAAGATTGTGTGCCAGGCATATATTATCTCCTTGATGATACATCTATGCATTTAGCTCTTTAATCAAGAGAAAGTTGCCTGCTGCCAGGGAGCAAAACTTCCCTCCAAAATAAGAGGAAACACAGATAGCATGACCCTACTCCAAAGCTGCTCCCGCATGAGCTGGAGAGTCAGGTGCAGGATAGAAGCAGATGGAAAAGGCAGACACGGGAGCACGATCCATAGATGTCTGTGAGAAAGGAACTTGGGGATACAGACGCAGGCATCTGCGTTCACGGCAAGTAGGTACCACGGGGATGTGAGAGAGCTAACGAGAGGACGAACAGGTCTGCTGGTCATGTGTGTACATTGGCGAACACATGTCCACATACACATACATCATCTGCTGAGGAAATCTCTCTGGAGTCATGAGAAAGGGCCACCTTGCTTAGGCCCAGGAACATGTTGCTTGTTTCTCTACACACAAGAATGATGATTGCTCCCACAAGGACCCTTTTCAGATTTCTTGCCATCCTAATCCAAACCTGAGGTGTTGCCTGAAGACAGGACTGGGTTGGGCAGTTTGTTTTCTGGGCAGCTCCTCTCGTATCTGGGCTGGCACTTCTCTCTGTGGGAAAGTAAATCAGGGTCTGGGTCAAGGGGATGCAAGGATCCAGAGTCCAGTGATTCAGAGTTCAATCTCAATTTATTTCTCCAACACAGACCAGACCCAGAAAGTTCTGAAATAAATACCTGTCTCAGATACTAGAAACACCAGGAGCCTTTGAGTCAGCAAGCTCAACTTTGACTCTGTCCTTATTTACTTATCACTTTCACTCATTCATTTGTTCATCCTTCATGTGACAGGGATGTGAATTTTATTTATGCGGGTGGAGGGGTGTTATACAAATTCAATTTAGTTTCCTATAAAGCAGGAAGAATGTACCAAGGAATCACAGGTCTAGGGATTATACAATGAGGCATATTATACTATGAGGTATTTGGCACATAGCTATTTCTTAGTAAATGCTTCATGTTGTGATTCCTGTGACCTCTTGAATTATGATTCTGCCTCTTTAATAAGGTTTCTTTCTTTGCTAATTTTCCCCTAAAGGTGTCTAAATTGTGTCTTGGAGCAATATGGGAAAATTTTGTATTGTTTCAGAAGAAGTGGATCTTCCCTGTGAGCTCCCATCCCATGGAGCCAGGGATCTAACCCATGTCCCTTGCATGCTTGAGGCATGCAAGGCTTTCACTTGACCACTGAGCCACATCCCTGGTCCCATAGAGTCACTTTTTACAGGTGACTCTGACCCAGGATGTGGCTCTTCTTTGATGTAAAGCAGTACAGGACAGGTTAGCATCACGGTTGTCTAATGGCTTGTCTGTCTCCCTACTGAGACTGTGTCTTCTCTTGTTTCACAGCATGGTCACTATGCCACTGACTGCCTGGCACACATCAGGCCTTCAGAAGATATTTGCTGAATGAATGAGAGATCAAACAAGCAGGGATTTGAGTCCTGGTCTTGGATTGCAGTTCTTTTCTTCCTTCCTTCAACACATCTTTATCCAGCAACTACAAAATGACCAGGTGCTGTACCGGGTGCTATGATGGGCAAAGCACGCACCATCTCTGCCCTCCTGGAGCTTGGAGTTCAGTGGGGGAATATAGGCTACCATCCAACGGTCACAAAAGGAACAGCTTCTTTACAATGTGTGATCTGCGCTGGTCAAGGAAAGATATGACAGTAAGAAGGCATGTCAAAGGAGAGTCAACCGACTGCTCAGGTTCAGACTACTTCCCAGGATGCAACATTCCAGCTGACATCTGCTGGAGGACTGAACTTTGAAACACTGTGGGAGGGGTGCTTTCACCCCCAAGAGGAATCTTCCAAGGAAAGAAAATTACATGTGCACAGCCCTGCTGGTTGGTTCAAATGTGGCACACCCAGACAACCAGGAAAGGTCAGTGTGGTTGGAGCAGGGTTAGTGACTAGGAGTGTGGAGCCAAAAAGTTAGAGACTTGGGTTCTGGTCTTTCTCCTAAAAGCAAGGAGTTGCCAGGGCAGGATTTCAGGTCAAGGGATAGGAGCAGAGACATGAGCACTCCTAGACTGAGGTGAGGAGACTCCTGGGAAGACTAGTAAAGAGGGGGTTGAGTTGGCAGGACAACAACAGATGGCTATGGCTGTGGACTGGGGCAATGGAGATGAAGAAGGATGGAGCAGCAAAATTCTCATGTATGGAGGGAAAAGGGCTGTCTGATGGTCACTCCTGCAGCTGCGGACAGGGGGCAGGAGTAGCTGTGGACAGCTCCAGGTTTGCAAAGCATGTCCCGACCTCTGTCGGCATCTGTTCACCTCTACCAAGGTCTCCTTTCTGGTCTGCTGGGGAGTTGGGTTCTGACAACCTTCAGAGGGGAGGGGATTTCCGCTTACAGGGAGTGCAGGAGATGCCCAGCTGCCTGGAAGGCACCCAAAGAGTAATTTTCTCAGCCGACGCCCTTGCCACTTAGGCGCTCACATGGCCTCTCAAATTCATCCAGACCCAGACACGCTTGTCTCAGACTCCAGCTCCCTAGACTTGCACAGAGATTTCCAAACACTCCCTCCAGACCACTTCATCCTACCCTTATTTATCCTTGCCTCGCCAAAGCCCTCCATGCCCCCCTCTCCCCGCTCCTCTCCCTACCCCGCCCTAATCGCTACACCTCCCTCTGCCTGCACTTCTCCCTATTAAGAAACAGCAGCCCCCCAGATCTCCTGCCCCTGGCTGCTGCTCCCTGAGCCCCGCCCGCCCTCCCTCCTCCTGCTCCTCTCCCTGACAGATGCCTCAGAGCCCCGGGCCGCAGTTAAGGTGACGAGATGCAGCAATTCTTTATGAACATTTCATTCCTGCTCGCTACACGACGTAAATTAGATGGTGTGTTACATTCGGGCAATAAGAGAGATATGTCACCACGACGCTGGCCCATTGGATGGAGAGGGTAATCCTGCCGTGAATTTCATTACTGCTTTTATATAGACAGAATTAGCTCGGTGACAGCGAGCCTGATTGTCTTTCACTAGGGGTTTGGCAAAGAGCTGAAAGGATTTCACCCTGATGTGCACACTACTGAGTGACCCCGCTCACCAGCGGCTCGGCTGATTGCTTTGCACCTTGCACACCCGCGATTGGCTCAGCCCCTCTGCCGCCTCGCCCCCTCCCGGTCCCCGGCCCACCCTGCCTGACTCTTCCTTGAAGCGAGAAGAAAGGAGACCCGCCGAGGAGGCACAAGGTCATGAAGGGAAATGTGACTGTGGGGTGGGCCGAGGGGGCAGAGCGAGCTGAAAAGCCTCTTCATCGGCCTCCTGGACGCTGGCCATGGCCACTCACTCTGTCCACCCCCTCACAGGTAAGGGGGACCTAGTCTCGGAGACACCTGTCCGTGGCCCTTGGGGTGAAGGAGGAATGGGAAAGGGCTGGCAGAGATTGCAGAGCTGCCAACAGCTTTCTGTCTCCGGGTCCTCGCCCCAAGGGTGGCTCCGTCCCTGTCCCACCTCCTAATCAGAGAAAGGAGAGAGAAGACCAGTCGCCCCAGCCTGTGGCCCCAGCAAGCCTGACACTGGGAGAAGTGAGGAAGAGGCACGGCTTCCTTCACTCTCTTCCCACAGAAACTGGTCCTGTCATGCCCCCAAGTTCTTCACCACCTCATGGATATGCTGTGCCCTTCAGTGGATTCCCAAATCCTCAGCTGCGCCTGGCTGGCTCAGCCTAGCAGCCTGTAGCCAGCCTACATGCTCTTTCTGGGAGAGTAGCAGGCCCTGAGAGAAACGGTCTCTTCCCTGCTTTCCCCGTTCTCTCAGTCTCTGTCTTAAATTCTCTCCCTCATCTTGTCACCTCATCTACTCCTCCCCGTACCTCTGTCAGGCCCTCAGTGAGTGTCCTCTGTCAGGCCTTCTGAGGCAGCTGCTGGCCCTGGTGCTGGCCCGACGATTTCCATGGCTGGGCCCTGTTGACTATAACGCTGTCTTCTGAAAGCCTCCAGAGAGACCCTCAGAGATTCCATTCCTTGGAGGCTTAGGAGTCAGGCATGGAGCAGACATTATAATCCCCTCAAAGCCCTTCATCTTTTGGTCAATCTGACACATCTGTCAAGAAGGTTTCTCAGAGGCCTGGATCAGCCAGCTCCGTGGCCTCTGCGCTGAGAGGGATTAAGGCCACAGTCTCCACTTTCCAGAGAGGGACAAGGCTTCCTAGATGTGGGGAGGCCTGGCACAGGGTCTCTGCACCCTGACTCTAAGAAACTGTGCACTGAGCTTTCTCACCCCACCCTTGGCCCCCCATAATTTGCAGAGCTCCCTTCTGCTTTAATTGACTGTCCTCCATGGTCCAGACTTACTTACTTGCATGTGACTGACCCTAATTCAATCCCCAGCACCACCAGCAGTGACCCCTGAGCAGAGCCAGGAATAGCTCCTGAGCTCTGCGATGTGCGGCTTCAACACCCCCCCACCCTGCAAATTTTAAAATTAAGAAAATAGAGCATGTACCTTCTGCCCCTACTCTTTTATTTAAAACATGTGCGCCTCTCCCACGAACCAAAAAAGCAACCGTCCTTGATGTGGATGAGGCTGGGTCTCAATGAGGCCTGAGGGCAAAGTACTTTTCCTTCAGGGCTGTGTTTACAGCTGCCCACCCCCAACCCCAACACCCCAAATAAAGAGACCCTTGGATCCCTCCTTCCATGGGGGCTGGTAGGAACACGGGCAGTGGTGGCAGATGATTATTCCCCCTCCGATGTGTCCCTTCAGTGTCACTATGGGCCCACTGCCTTGTGAGCATTCTGGAGGGGTCTGGTGGACTGGGACACTGCCAGGAAATCAGAGCTGCACTCGGTCCCTGCTCTTGAGCTTGGACCAGACTCGAGCAGGAGGGCCAGGTCTTGCATCTCTCCTGGTGTTCTCCTTGGGAGATGCAGACACTGAGCCAGGAACCAAGGCTTCGCACCCCACCCCCCACCCTGACAACACTTTCTGACATTAATTGGTTGCCATGGAAACAAGTTCCTTAAAGTGCAAGCTGCCTTGAGGGGGTGGGAGGCAAGAGCTGGAGGAGTCAGCCCTGCCACCAAGAATCCACAGAGCCCCTCAGAATCCAGCAGGGCTGTCCAGAGCCCTGTCCTTGGCAGGGATGTCCAGCTCCTAAGGACCAAAGTTACCAGCTTGGGACAAGGCCTGCAGACTGTGAAGTCTGTCCTAATTCTTCCTTCTCACCACTTCCTGATTAGTGATTGATTTGACAGTGAAGTAAACTCATTTTGGTTTATTCAGGGGCCTCCCGGTCAGTGCTCAGGAGACTCTGTATCCCTACATGCTATTCTCAGCCAACTTGGCTGGTAGGTCAAACAAGGGCACAAAGATGTAATGCTGCTCTGTCCTGCTGTGCCAGGGATAACCTGGGAGTGCTTGGAGGCTTCTAGGACTATACTCACGGACCGTATGGTGCTAGGAGCTTCCAGGACTGTACTCAATAATTCTCGGGAACCACGAGTGCTAGGCATTGAACCAAGGTTGGTCACATGCAGATTATGCATCTTTAACTTCTCAAATAAGGTTATTTTTTTGTATTTGTTCATTTTTGGACAACACCCGGCAGTGTTCAAGTTGGGATTCAGGGGACTATAGGTGGTGCGAGGGATTGAACCTAGGTTAGCCATATACAAGGCAAGCACCTTACCTGTTGTACTTTCTCTCTGACACCACTTTTGTTTTGTTTTGGTTCACTTGTTTATTTGTTTAGTTTTGGTTCACTTGTTTATTTGTTTAGTTTTGGTTTGGGGGTCACACTTGGTTGTGATTGGGGACCACTCCCAGCTCAGTGCTCAGAGGTTGCTCCAGCAGTGCTCAGGGGACCATGCTACATAGGAAACCAAACTCAGTCCTCTGCCTATGTTCCAGTCCATTTCCTCAGACTATAAAAGTGTTTGTATTTTTTATTTTTTATTTTTTTTTGCTTTTTGGGTCACACCCGGCAACGCAGAGGGGTTACTCCTGGCTCTGCACTCAGGAGTTACTCCTGGCGGTACTCAGGGGACCATATGGGATGCTGGGAATCAAACCTGGGTTGGCCGCATGCAAGGCAAATGCCCTACTCGCTGTGCTATCTCTCCACCCCATAAAAGTGTTTTTAGAAAACTAGAGAGGAGAGAGAAAGTATGGTAAAGAAGAACAACATGGGGTCAGGGTGATGGTACTGCAGGTAGGGTACTTGCCTTGCATGCAGCCAACCCAAATTTGATCCCCATCATCCCACATAGTACCCCAAATACCGACAGGAGTAATTCTTTGGTGCAGAGCCAGGAGTAACCCCTGAGCATTGCTAGGTGTGACCCAAAAAGAACAATATAATGCACTCCAGGTTAGGCTATGTGGGGCTCCTGAATTTCCCGCTGCCAACATTCCAGCATTCCCTGCCTTGTCTGGAAGTAGACCCTGTGTTTGAGGGAGGGGACAGATCTTGCTGCAAAGTTCCAGACAGGTGCAGAGCAAGAAAAGTCAGCCACCTTCAAATGAACAAACGCTGTCAAGTGTGATGTGTCTGTGGGACATTCCCTTCCTGTCCTAGATTGGAAGTCACCTCTTCTCAGACATTGTCCTTGACTAGCTCATCCCATCACCCCATCTCTCTCTCTCCTCTCTCTCAAACACACACACACACACACAAACACACACACATACACACACACACACCTTCCTTCTAACACAGAGCTGATATACAGACAGTCATTCAACAAGTATTTATGAGCCTCTTTTACTGTTTATAATGTTTCCCGACCTGGGTCAAGCCCCAGGGAGGCAGCAGGCCATGCTGTTCCACTGCCCATTGTTCTGGACAGTGCTTGAGATCAGCCTCTTCCACTCTGTGCTTGTCCCTCACATATTCAGATATTCAGCCTTTCAATAAATATCTCTGGGTTTTCTTTCTTCATTTGATGTTCCTAGATGTGGGGAACTGTCTGGCTGCTGTAAACTGGGGTGCAATTTTCCTTTCTGCCCCCTTTTGTAGTACTCAGGGTTTTGGGGGGCCACTCCTAGTGATCCTCAGCCTGGCAGGCAGGTGGTTTAATACAGGGGTCACAGGGCGTGGTGCTGCTCAGGCTCTGGGGTGCCAGTGACCACCAGGACCATACCTCAGGGCCCTGCCATGTCTAGAACCAAATTGGGTGGCAGGCAACCCTAGCCCTGTGCTACCTCCCCAGCCCCTTGTGAATCCCCTTGAACCCAGGAGTTTTACAAGAGTGAAGACCTTAGACCTACTATATACATCATTCCTGACCTAAACTCCAATATCTGGAGTCCCTCATCCTCCATGTTCGTCCACTGCTCCCAGCTCTAGCCTTCTAAAAACCCTGGATTTTCTCATTCCCTTTCAGGGCGTAGGCTTGGAGGAAGCCGTGGGCCCCGTAGGTGGAGAGGAATGGTGTGTGCTGTGTCTGCTGGTGTGTCTGCTCAGGCACCTGACACCTGGCCAAGCTCTCCTGTGCTGCGTCCACCACAGTGTCCCTGCACTCACACTCATGGGGATCTATCTGTGACTTCTCCCATACTGACCAGTGCAGGGGCATGAGTGCATTAGGAGTCCACCGATGAGCGTGAGTGAGCATGTGTTCAGGGGAAGGGGAATTTAGGGGTATGTCTCTGTGTGTTTTTCCAAATGCTTGGCTTTTTTCAAAATGGCTTGGAGCACTACTGTCATTTATGGGGTTTAAAATGTCAGAACAGGGCCCGCGGGGAGGCAGGGGAGATTAAACTGCAAACAGTGAAGGTTATAGATGACGTTTCTGATAGGCTGACAGGCAGACTCAAATGATGCCACACTTTAGCAATCATTTAAACACACACACACACACACACACACACACACACACACACACACACACCAGATCATCTTTCCCTATTTTAATAACATATTCTAAAGGCTGAAAACATAAAAAACCCATGTCTAGAAAACCAGTTCTGCTTTCAGAAACCAACCAGCAGTTATCTGGTGTGTGTGTGTGTGTGTGTGTGTGTGTGTGTGTGTGTGTGTGTGTGTGCCCGAGCTTATATGCTTGCATGCGTGTTCAATCCAGTGCACCTACCTGTGCCAAGTGAACATGCTCAGGGACCATTTGTGGTGCTGGGGATCGAACCTGGGTTGACTGCATGCAAGACAAGTGCTACTATCTCTCGAACTCTTCTCCTTCTCTTTTTTTTTTCTTTTTGGGTCACACCTGGCGATGCACAGGGATTACTCACTCATGGCTCTGCACTCAGGAATCACCCCTGGCGATGCTCAGGGGACCATATGGGATGCTGGGAATCGAACCTGGGTCGGCTGTGTGCAAAGCAACAAACGCCCTACCTGCTGTGCTATTGCTCCAGCCCCTCTCCTTCACTTTCATAGTGTCCAACATAATTAACAAAATACATCACATCTTACAATCTACTTGATCATCATAAGTTGTGTAAGACAAGCACAGTCAAAATTACTATCCCCTTTTAACAGCTATAAGAGAACAGACTCAAAGAGCCCTGTGGGTTGCCCAAAACATCAGTCTCTGTCTCTGTCTCTCTGTCTCTGTCTCAGTCTCTTTCTCCTTCTCTCTCTCTCTCTCTCTCACACACACACACACACACAGACACACACACAGACACACACACACATACACACACACATACACACACACATACACACACACATACACACACCAACTAGGAAGTGACAAAAACTTAGAAGCAAGGTCCTTTAACTTACCCAGACCTCTTTTCTCTAAGATCTTATTCTCTGGTGACAAATTATGATCACCTAGTGAATTTATGTTATTTTATTTAGTTTGTTGCTTTTAAACTACAACCTAGTAATGCTCAGGGTTTCCCTGACTCAGTGCTTGGAGGTCACTCCTGGCTGTGCTCAGGGAGACACGTGGCCCACGGACCAAACCTAGGCCTCCAGTATGCAAAGAAAAGACTCAGCCCATTGTTGATCTCTCTCTGGCCCTTCACCTGAGAATATTTTTAACCTATCCATTATGGCAAGAAAGATAGTAGAGTAGGTAAGGCACTTGCCATGCATGCAACTGACCCAGGCTTGATCCCTGACACCTGCATATGCTATCTCCTGAGCCCTGCCAGAAATTATAACTGAGCCAGGAGTTAGCCCCGAGCACCAATACCAAGCAAAATCTAAAACACAAAAAAGAAAAGAAAGAAAGAAAAAACAACAACATGCCTGAGTCAGAAAAATAGCTCAGTGGGCTATGCTTTGCATGTGAGAGGCCCAGGTTCGATCCCTGGCACCATATGTTCAATCCCAAGCACTTCTGGGATGACCCCAAAGCACGGAGCCAGGTATGATTCACCTCCACCAAAAACATAGAACTCAACTGAGCCAGTGCACTCCTGAGAGTCTGAGCCTAGAGAGTCTGAGCGAGGCCCTGAAGCTGACCGTAGTAAGTTGTTCAAGTCTGCCATTGCCCAACCCCCTTCATTCTAACACACAGGCCTGCTGAGCACGTCAGGGTGCTGAGTATGGGGTTGTCCCAGATCTCCTCGGTAGGAATGTGAACCCAAGCCATTTTCCTCCGGCCCTGTCCATATCCACTTCCCAGAAGACTGACTTTGGGGAGGATCAGATCCCTTTATCGTGTCGCCCCAACTCCCCACATCCTTCGAGACATAAAGGCTGCTGACTGAGCCTGGCGATTGAAGAGGCAGGCTGGGTCTCGCCCACCACCACCCCGGAGTGACCATCCGGTGAAGGTCAGACTGCTGGGAGGCAGAAGCTCACCCAGCCCACCTGCTGGGAGTCAAGGGAGGGATGTGCAGCTGCAGCAGTGACCTGGGGAGAGGCAAGAGGGAAGGAGGCAGAGAAGAGAGGAGCGAGATGAGCTGGGGTAAGGATGATTAAACTGGCTGCTCATCTCCCAAGACATCTGCGAGAGCGTGGCCTAATCAGTCCTCATTTAGCATCTCAGAGGCTCTTGGAAATGGACACCTTTGTTGTTGCTTGCCCTGGCTCAGTGCTTGAAGTCACTCCTGATGATGCTCAAGGAGACCATGTGGTGTAAGGAACTGAATCTACACTTCCCACATGTGGAGTAAGAGTACATAACAAACCAGAGCCTCTATTTACAAGTGGAGGGGGATTTGGGGATGGTCATACCCAGTGGTACTTGGGGGCTACTCCCAGCTCTGTGCTTGGGGTTTGCTCCTATTGGGACCAGGCATCAAACTCATGATTTCTGCTTGCAGAGCCTGTTTATCCCTCTCTCTCTCTCTCTCTCTCTCTCTCTCTCTCTCTCTCCCAGAAATAAGCAAATAATGTATGACAAACCAGTGTCTTTAATGTAGTTTCTTCAACATTATTCTGTTAAAACATTGGTGAAGAAAAAAAATCCTGGGGTTGGGGAGAGAATACAAAGGGCTGGAGCACTGCCCAAGACCACAAGGCCTCAAGTTCAATCCCAGCTATTCCCAGCTATTGCATGGTTCCTGCAGCATTGGTGGAGTAACCCTGGTAACCCTGCGTACTGCTGGGGAGACCCTCTAAAAACAAAAAAATCCTGGCCAACATTGAAGGAACGCTATTGGAGGACCTGTTATTATGGGGGTTAGGAAGCCCAGACTTGCTTGGGGCTTGAATCCAGGTGCTTGCCTATTCGCTGTGTGGCTTTGGGCACATATTTGTCCACGGGTGATGATAACCATGGCATTTGGGTTCACAGAAAGCCCCTAAATGGGCTTTACCCTTGTTATTTTTCACCACTTTTACTCTGAAACTATCCTGTCTTGAAGCTTCCCTTCCTTTCTCTACATCTTGCTTCTGCTTCTCTAACTTCCTGAACTTTCCTTCTTGGTCTTCATTGCCCATCCTGACCCTCTGCCCTCGTTCAGATGTTCCATCTCAGCCTCTGCTCCACACTGCAGTCTCAGAGGAACTTTTACAGCTCACTCTTAGAGATTCAGCGGGAGCCGGTGGGAGGGGAGCAGATATGGTTGCAGGGGTCTTCAAGTCTCCAGCAGATCCCAATGTGCTCCCAAGGTTGAAAGCCACTCCTCTAAGTACCACTCCTCCATCAGACTCCTCTCTCCACACCACTCTCCGCACTTGTCTTGCCCACGTACTGACCTCCTTTCCATGGCCAAATGACCAGTCACACCTGACTCTCCAACCCATGCACCTGGATCTCTCTGAGTCCCCCAACCCAGACATCTCGAGTTTCAAGTGCAATGGGGAAGGGGTGACTGGAGAGATAGCACACTTACATAGGACAGAGAGAGTGGTTAGGGCTCTTCCCTTACACACAGCTAACCCAGGTTTGGTCCCCACCACCACCTATGGTTCCCCAAGCCCAGCCAGGAGTGACTCCTGAGCACAGAGCCAAGTGTTAAACCTGAGCACCTCTGGGTGTGGCTAACAAAATAAACAAGTGCATGAAGACAAAGTTGTTCTTAATTAACATCCTCTTCTTCTCCAGGATGCCTTTGTAGAAAAGTCCCCTACACCCCTAGGAGGCCATGTCCCAATCTGCACTAGAAGCTTTACATTCTCCCCCAGGCTCTTCCACCTCAGAGATAGAAAGAACCCCACCCATTCACCCAGGGCCAGGACCAAGTGGCCATCTGGGACTCCTGCCTCCTTATCTCCACCCCACACACCAAGTACTGCCTCCTATCTCCAGCCTCCAGCTGTGTGAAATGTCCAATTCCCTCTGCTTGTCTACATTCTCAGTTGTTTTTGTGAAATGTAAATCATCACACAGCCAAAGCCCCTTATTCCCCCCCACCACACCCACACACCCCTTTGATGTGAAAACACAACTTTGTACAGCCTTTTACTATTGGTCCCCTTCTCCTCCCTGCCACCCCTCCTCCCCGCCTCTACAGCAGCTGCAGAGAAGTTCTCCAAAAGGGCCAGCCTGTTTGACACCTTAATGACAGCTAAAGCAATAGCAAACTGGGGGAGCCAGAGAGATAGTACAGTGGGTAAGGCACTTGACTTGCACACAAACAACTCGGGTACCCCATATAGCCCCCTGAGTACCACCAGGAGTGATCCCTGAGTACAGAGCTAGGAGTAAGCTCCCCTGACAAGTCAGCAGGAAGCACTGCCCGACTACAGACGGCAGTGGCCACGCTTTTTTTGTTGGTGGTAATTTTGGACCACACCCAGTGGTTCTCAAGGACTACTCTTTTTTGTTTTTGAGCCACATCTGGCAGTGCTCAGGGTTTACTCTTGACTTTGCACTCAGGATTCACTCCTGGCCGAGCTCAAGGTCCATATGGAGTGTTAGGGATCAAACCTGGATTGGCTGTGTATAAAACAAATGCCCCACCCTCTGTACTATCTCTCCAGCCTCAGGGACTACTCTGGCTTTTGACTGGGATGATCACTCCTGGGGATATGCAGGGGACCATGTAATGCTAGGGATCAAACTAGGTGGGACCTACATGCAAAGTATCTGGTCCAGCCTGTTGAACTCTCTCCCTGGCCCGGCCCACCTTCCTTTGTGCCCACTTGATCCAGTGGTTACTTCTTTTAAGTCATCGTTGACTCTATATTTTCCTTCCTTGTTTCCAGACCTGTCTTCCCTCTGTACCGTGGTCCCCTGGAAAGTAGGAATGATGACTTCGTCCTCTCTGATGAGAGAGGAAGAGTCAGGAGGAGTCCAGAATTCCACCTGGGAAGAGTGTTCAAGCTGTTCCTTTTTTTGGCTGAAGCACTTCGTGAATCTTTGACTGAAGTTGCCGGATTTTTGAGAGAAGTTTCTTTCCTCCTGGAGACAAGAAAAGATGTTGGATATGAGTAAGGAGACCCCCCACCCCCAAAGAGCCAGGGTCAGATACCATGTGCCAAGACCTCCGACTTGGGATCGCCTCTACAAGCCCAGAGCTCGGCACCTGTACCCCTTTCTGGCCCTGTCCAGGTGAGTGGAGTCGTTTTTCCTCTCCATCACCTGAGATCAGGCTGGCATGCCTCCAAAGGAGACTTCAAAGCTAAGGGGAGAAAAAGAAAAAGCAAGTGAACAGACCCACAAATGCTTGGAAATGCAGAAAGAGAAGTGCAGGCATCTGGTTTTCATTTATCAGAGCTGCCTCAGGGAACACAGTTGCGGGTGTCTTCTGGACATCATTGCCTTTATCTAGGAGATCACATACAAGACTCAACTTCTCTCCCACCCTTGTCCAGAGAATGAGCGTAGGTAGGAACCCTAGTCCAATCCCAGCCAGACAGGCAGAGAAAGCATGTGATTCTTTTGTGTGTGTGTTTGTGTGTGTTGGGGGGGAGGATAGTTCTGGTTTTGGGGTAGTTCTGGTTTTAGGGTCACACTCAGCAGTGCTCAGGGCTTACTCCTGGCTCTGTAGTAAGGATAACTCCTGGAGGACTCAGGGAATCATATGCGGTGTCTGGGATCAAACACCAGTTGACCCCCTCCAAGGCAAGTGCCCTATCTGGTCTACTTTGACTCCAGCCCAAGGATGCAATTCTTCTTTTTTTTTTTTTTTTTTTTTGCTTTTTGGGTCACACCTGGCGATATACAGGAGTTACTCCTGGCTCTGCACTCAGGAGTTACTCCTGGCAGTGCTCAGGGGACCATATGGGATGCCGGAAATCGAACTCAGGTCGGCCACGTGCAAGGCTGTGCTATCTCTCCAGCCCCAGGATGCAATTCTTATAAGCAGGAAAATGTGTTTGTTTGTTGGGGGAACCACACCTAGCAGTGCTCAGAAGTTATTCCTGGCACTATACTCATGAGTGACCCCTGGCAGTGCTTGAGAAATCACATATGGTGCTGGGAATCAAACCAGGATAGACCCCATGCAAGGCAAATAAATGCCTTATTTCCTATTCTATCTCTGTAGCCCTAGCTATTAGGAGGTGCCACTAAAGGTGAAAAGTCAAACTATCCCTGTGATAAGGCAATGGAAAAGGTCAGGGCCAGAGTACAGTCTGCAGAGAGAATGCATCAGGTCTGCATCTTGCCCATGTTTGACTTACTTGTTAATACTTTTAGAGCCTTTCTCCTATACCAGCACTGTACCAAGTACCAGATTAGCCTGAGAACCTCCAAATGCCCCTTGCAATATGAACTATTATTATTCCTATTTCAAATAAGAAAATCAGTCTCTGACAGACTCTTTTCCAAGGTCACAAAGCTAGTGAACTGTCATGCCAGCATTCCAGTCCCAGACTATCTGAATCCCAAATCCCTGGTTCTTTTTTTTTGCTTTTTGGGTCACACCCAGCAATGCTCAGGGATTACTCCTGGCTTTGCATTCAGGAATCACTCCTGGCGGTCCTCGGGGGACCATATGGGATGCTGGGAATTGAACCCCGTGCAAGGCAAATGCCCTACCCGCTGTGCTATTGCTCCAGTCCCAAAACCTCTGGTTCTTAACCTTGCTTGTATCTAACACACAGTGATTATTCAACACTTGCCAATAAGATAATAATAATGAACAGTTATCAAACATTAGCCATGTGCCAAGCATGTTATGTGTATTATTTGAATCACTAGGGAGGCTATTACTATTCCCATTTTACACGTGAGGGCACTGAATAGAAAAGCTAAGAGCACTATCCCAGAGCTAGTAGGTAAATGGACTGGGATACAAACCCAGGAAGGTGATAACTGTGTAGCTGGACATACCGGTCATTTCCCCAACCCCCACCCCCAGCACCACTACCATCTGGAGAAAGAGGCTGTAAGAGACTTTTCCAGAAGCTCCAACAGAGTGGCTGACTGCCTCCTCAAACATGGGGTGGGGGGGTGAAAAGGGTTTGTCCAGGTTCTGGCAAAGGTGTGTCCACCTGGGGAGCTCTATTCAGCTAAAGTCCACTCAACTCTGCCAGTGGACTCGGAAGGGAGCCAGAAAGGCCAATTCCTCCGTCTCGCCAGCTGTAGCTACTCACAATTGTCTGACCCTGAGCATCTGGTTGGCTTAGAGACCCTAATATCCAGAAAGCCAAGGTTCCCAGGACCTCCCCCAGGAAGACCATTTCCAGCTCTTGGCTACGGGTTATTTGGTTTCTGAGTCTCCAACTTTGGCCTTTGGATGGGAATCCTCGCAGAGAGCCATCCTGCGGAGGAGGGGAGAGAGGAAAGGAGTCAATTCCTAGCCCCCGCCCCAAGCCCCACTGAGCACCCTCCTCCCCACCCCCACCCCGCCCACACACCAGTTTCTCACCTTCAGGCAAAGGCAGATGACGGCAGAGCTGGCAAACAGATCTTCCCTGCGCCCCAGGCTGGCAAATGCCTGTCATCCGTATTTCGGGAATGTGAATGTGGAGGGTGAGGGAGAGGCCGATGGAGAGGCTTAGAGAGGCCGAGAGTGAGAGGCAGAGACCCCAGGAGGGGCTGTGGAGAGCCTGCAAGCAGGGAGTGAGGGCTGCAAAGAAAGGAGACCGAGGCGGGTGGGAGGCAGGCGGCAGGTGGGGGCAGGGAGGAGAGACAGAAAGAGCCAGTTGCTTTATTCATGGCTGGTGATATTATAGACTGAGTGAAAATCACATTATCGTAATGGGAAAGTTAGAGTTGCTGAGATGATGCCCCGAAGCCTCGGCGCTGATTGGGGTGTGATTGCTATCTGTATTTATATGTAGAAAGCAAAGTTCACTGCCAGTTCAAGATGGTGGCGGCTGCTTTATGCAACATAATTCTTCAGTAGGGAGACGCCCCGAGCAAACCGAGCGAGCCGAGCGCGCGAGGGAACGGAGCCTGAACTCGAGCTGACGCCCGAGCGCGCTGGAGCAGGCGCTGGAGCCGGCGGAGGAGGGAGCGCGCCCGCTGCGCGACCCACAGCGGCGGGACAGGGCCCCGCAGAGAGCCCGGAACGCACAGCAGCAAACGCTGCGGCCACCTGGCCACCTCGCCCTGTCCCTGTCCAGGGCAGGCGGCAACAGGGGGCCAGGATGCTGGGCCCGCCTAGATAGACCTTGCACGGCGGATACAGCTCACCCCACACTCTCTGTAAATGCAGTTATTTCTTTTCTGTTTGTCTGGGTTTTTTTATGGGGGTGTGTGGGGAGGGGTGGGAGTGTGTGGAGTGGGGTTCTGGGGACACACCCAGTGGAAGGGTTACTCCCGGCACAGTGCTGGAGGGGGGGGGGGCAGGACTCCTGGAATAGCTCTGTTGGCCACTTTCTGTGCTGGGAATAGAGGCAGGGACCCCAGCGTGCCAAGTGTGTGCTTTCAGTCGGCTACTGGGCAGTACGTTTAAATTTATTTTCGGGAGGGTGTCAAGAGACCTTCTCCATAGTACTGGGACGGGGGTGGGAGGCTGAGAGCCACTCTCAGCTAGACTTCATCCTACATTGTGAACCTGGTATTTTACATGATGGGGTGGGGGCCACAAGACCACACCTTGCAATGCTCACAGTGGCAGGTATGTGGTGCTGGGGATCAAACTCAAGGCCTCTTGCAGGCCAGGCGTGTACTCCAGCTCATAGATCTATTGCCCAGGTCTAAAATTCATTTTTTTTTCCATATCCAGCCATGATCAGGGCTTACTCCGAATTCTGACTCAGGGATCACTCCTGGCAGAGCTTGGGAAACCATCTGGAGAACCCAGACCTGGGTTGGCCACAAACAAGACAAGGGCCCCATCCACTGTACTATCTCTATAGGCCCTACAATTCAATAACTTCTAACTGAAAAATATTAATAACTTCTTTTTTCCCCCATTGATTACTTTGAAGCTTTTTTCAAAGCTTTTGTCAAATCTCTCCCATTTTTATTTTCTCTTTTTTTGCAGAGAGAGGGGGGAGAGTCTCATCTGCTAGTACTTAGAGCTTATTCCTGATTCTCTGTCCCGAGATCACTCTGGAAATGTTCAGGGGATCATACTCAGTGCTGGAGATAGGACCAGGGTCAAGTGCATTTAAGACAAGTTTCTTACCCTCTCCCCTTTTTAAAAAATCTCTCTGCCCCCCATTTTTTTCCTTCAAGGTTTTGTTTTGTTTTGGGGTCACACTTGGCAGTACTCAGGACTTACTCCTGGCTCTGCAATCAGGGATCACTCATGGTAGGCTCAGGGGACGATATAGGATGCTGGGGATCCAAACCAGTTTGGCTGCTTACAAGGCAAGTGCTCTACCCTCTATACTATCACTCCAGTCCCCAATCCCTTTAATCTTCCATTTCTTTTTTAGGGATTCCTGCTGTGAAAGCACCCTACTTGTAGTCTCCTAACCAACACCTTAGTGCTGGAATGAAAAGGGGCCCCTCACTTCTAATTAGTAAGTGGGGTGGTCTTTGACTCCCCCAGTTTAGAGATAGAAGCTGGTGCAGATCACTCTAAGCCCTGTCCCATCCTTGGAGACTGTCAGCAACAATCAGGAGAAGAATAACAGTTGTCATTGCAACCGCAACCTTGGCAGTTGGCATTTCAGTCAAAGCTGGACCATAAAGACAGTGCTCCCCAAATTCCCTTGCCTACCCAGTTGGTAGTACATGCTGTCAGTAGCACATGAGGGGGACAGTAAGTCACCTTGGGGGCCAGCAACATGGGGCTGTGGCTTGATGTCACAATATATGTCTATCAGATCTGAGACCCTAGTTTCCATCCCCACAATGACCCTGACTCCTGCTGTGCCGGGAATAGAGAAGCATGCTCAGGATACTGGCTCGAGTGCAATTCCACAGCGTGGATCCTGACTGTGTTTGTGGCCTGCGGGTTTTCTTAAGGAATAGAGAAGAGCTGGACCAGGCTGGAATCCCGTCCTATAATAGCCAGAGAAAATAAAGGCTGCCCAATTGAAGTTGAATTTCAAATCAACAGCAGATAAATCAGCGATCAGTATATCCTGTGCAACATTGGGCTGGAGCGATAGCACAGTGGTAGGGCATTTGCCTTGCGTGCAGCCAGCCCGGACAAGCCAGGTTCAATTCCTCCAAACCCGGCAAGCTACCAAGAGTATCTTGCCCGCACAGCAAAGCCTGGCAAGCTACCCATGACTTTTTTTTTTTTTTTTTTTTTTTGCTTTTTGGGTCACACCCGGCGATGCTCAGGGATTACTCCTGGCTCTGCACTCAGGAATGACTCCTCGCAGTGCCTGGGGGACCACATGGGATGCTGGGAATTGAACCTGGGTCGGCCGCATGCAAGCCAAATGCCCTACCCACTGTGCTATCACTCCAGCCCCTACCCGTGACTTATTCAACATGCCAAAATGTGCCGAACACAGTAACAACAAGTCTCAAAATAGAGACGTTACTGGGCCTGCTCGAGCAAATCAGTGAACAACAGGAGGACAGTGACAATGATACTGAAACAATACTTGTTGGTATGAATCTCAGATTTAACTGGGAAAAACCTGTGTTTTTCTTCACTTACTCTGGCACCCTGTCCTACTGCGTCCTTGCCTACCGACCTCAGGCTTTGTTCTGATTGACCGAGGAGACAGTGCCCTGAATGGAAAAAAGCAAGATTTACTGCTTAACAGTTGCATGGTTTGGGACCAGATTTTAACTTTGGAGAGCTTTAATCACTATCAGTGCCATAGCGCTCCAGCTGCATGTTCCAGCCTCACAGGATGGTTGTAACCACTAATGAGATACACAATATGTAAAATACCCAGGTCACCCTGGCAAAAAATAAACACTCAGCGCTGGGGAGACAGCTTGAAGGGCTAGTGCGCATGCTCTCAATAAATAATGACTATAAATTACCAACCCCCTTACGTTCTCACTCACGTTGTAGGTGCTGGTCTTTACATCTACAGACCAGCACCTGTCTGAGCTGTCCTCAGACCTGGCTGGCCCACAGCAGTTACAAATCACTGCTCTAAGACCTGGTTTAGTTTCCCTTTTCTTGGTTTTTCTTGCCACACTTGATAGTGCTTAGGACTTACTCCTGGACTTGCTCAAGGACCACTCCCAGCGCTCAGGAGACTATATGAGGTGCTGGGGATCAAACCTTGCTGGGCAAGCACCTTAATCCCTATAATATCTCTCTGTTCCCAGAAATAAGCAGAACAATGTCAAACAAACTAGGGCCTCTGTTTTTGTTTCATTTATTTTCAGAGCCACACCTAGTGGTGCTCAGGGGTCACTCCTGGCAGTGCTCAGGGGATCATGCAGTACGGGGGGGGGGGGGGGGGAGGGCGGGTGGAACCTGAGCCTCCCGCATGTGCTCCAGCCCTTTGCTCTATCTCCCCAGTTCAGCTCCTTCTTTTAAGCTTGAGAACAAAGTCTTCCTTTCTTTGGCCCCTAAGCTTCCCTTGTTTGTAGGAAGATGGAGAATGGATCAGGTACTGATAAGCAGGAAAGAAGTGGGGTCGGCCAAGTTTGCACAACAGTCACTTCAGAGTATCAGCCCAACCCCTCTGCCTGCTTCAAGTCTGTGTCTGGAACATGTCAGAAGGGTCTGGGGTCCCTGGGTCCATCATTTCCCCCTCTGTCTCTCACATCTCAGCCTGGCTTGGGGCTTGGTTCAGGGAAGAAGCAGCACGCAGAGTTCTGAGTTCCACTGAGGTGACCTACGTTCCAGTCTCATCTGTAGGATGAACCACTCTTGAACCACTCTCTCTGCAGCGGGCTGGGATAATTTCCTTGTCTCAGTGCAGATGTTTCTAATTTATTTTTTAAGTTAAATAAAAAGAGCTTTGCAGTTCCCTTAGGCCCTGAGAACCTGGTTGCTTGGGTTGCAACCTTTGTCTCTGAAAAGTGCTGATTATTCAGGCATCCTTTCATGGGCAAATAAATAGGATGGTCTCCTTCTCTTTATTTAAAGGTAATGCAGGATTTAGAGCGATAATACAGTGGGTAGGGAACTTGCCTTGCACACAGCTGTCCCAGGTTCAATCCTTGGTCCCTTGAGGCCCACCAGGAGTGGTCCTTGAGTGCAGAGCCAGGCATAAGATAAGCTTGAGCACGGCTGGGTATGGCCCCAAAACAGACAAACAAAAAGGGTGATGAATGCAATCAGTGAGATGCAGTATGGAATGGTGGGCTCTATGCCTGTACCTCAAGAGCATGCTCCTAAAGGCATTCTATTGTGCATTTGTTTTAAACACTGCGCTCAGAAACCCCAAAGCCCAAAAAGGCCTGATTTTGATCTAAACCCCTCATTTCTTTATCTCCTTTTGATGACACACCTCTCTAGCCTCAGGGTCCAAAAAGAATGACATAGAGTGGTAGAGTAGTTGGCCCAGGTTAGTGTGCATGCTTTGCACACAGGAGTCTGGGTTTCATTCCTGGCACCACATGGTCCCCTGAGCACCACTGGGAATGAGCCATGAGCACTAAGCCAAGAGTCACTCTTGAGCATTATCCAGCGTGGCCCCCCTCCCCCCCACACACACACTAAAAGTTAACAAAACAGGACAGAGATGCAAGAGATGCAACATATGTGAAAGCCTGGAATCAGTGGATGGAGTGATATCAGACCTCAAGAACAGAGGGTCTGTAGGATACATGAGGATACCCTTGGGACGTCCTCCAGTGCCCTCCCCCCCGCCCCCCCCCCCCAGCCTATTTTGCTGTTTACCTCGTGCCAGCCTTTGTCTTTCCCTATGTGTTCACTAGGGCTGGAGTTTGCTCTCACAATGCCTGCCCCCTCTCGACTTCGCCTGGTAGTGCAACTCTGTACCAACAAGGATGGGAACAGGGAGGGAACTGGTGGGCAAGAGGTCCCCTATTCCTGCCTGAGGGGTGAACTGCACAGCTGGTGTGATGGAGCCACGGATGCCCTTCTTTTTTTTCCAGCTTTTTGCATCACATTCAGCAATATTCAGAATTTACTCCTGGCTCAGCATTCAGGAATCACCCCTGGCGGTGCTCAGGGGACCATATGGGATACTAGGGATCGAACCCTGGTTGGCCATGTACAAGGATGCCCTACCCACTGTACTATCACTCTGGCCCCCCACAGATGCCCTTCTTGATTTTGTTCCTCACAACCAGCCTGTGTTGGGGCAGGTGATGGACGAGGAATGTCCACATACCCTTCAGCCCTGAACTCCGAGGCCAGTGGTTTAAGTTACATTTGTTATGAACTCCATCCATCAGGCTGAACATTTCCCAAGGACCACCCAGCATCTCCCATTGAAGTACTAACCAGGCCTGACCCTGCTTAGCTTCCGAGATCAGATGAGATCAGGTGTGTTCAGGATGGTATCACTGTAGACTTACCCCAGCATCTCTCAACCTGCCTGGACCCCTTTTCTAGGGACTCAGCTTTAAAGCAAAGTCTCTAGGCACTCAGAACACTGACACTCTAATGATCCTGCAAGGGATGTGAATCTGAGTGTTCCCACACTCCTTCCTTTAGCTATCAGTGCTCAAACCCAGGAGACCTGGACACAGTCATTTGGGTAAGCAGAAGTACATTCATCCATTAGAATAAAGGAGATGAATTAAAACCCAGTACTCTTCCAACGGTTCCGGGGAACTGATGTTTAGATGATTCACAGCTTGGAATTCTGTGCTCTGGTCTTCTTCTTTCATGATGATATCCAACATTGATCATCATCATTCTCATCTCAGCGCTGAGATGTCCACACCTTTAGAGGTGACCAGCCAGATCACCGTGAGGGACAGAGACAGGAGAGGGTTTATCAAATAAGGTTTTGTCGTCTCAGAAATTCAGGGCAGGGTCCAAGGAGACGACCCCTGTTCTAAGACCCCTGAGTGTTTGGGGAGAGAAAGACAAGTCTGTAGGCAGAAAGCAGGAGGCAGGGGTGAAGAGTCATTTATTTGCGTATCTCCAGGGCTCCCATTCTCTGTCCCGTTGTGACATGTCTGTGCAGCTAAGGTGGGAGGTTGTAGGTTCCCTGATCTTACAAGAGGAAGTGGGGTTTGACGGAGAATGTCCTGCTTCGTGCAGATGGAAGAAAGATGCTGTCTCTGCCCCAGAGAGCTCCCTTTTTGGGGGAGAGGAACTTGCCATCCTCCTGGGAGGGAGGAAAGGGCAAATCTGCTCAAAAGCCAGAGGCAAAATCCAGTGACCCCTGCCTGGCATGGATGTCAAGGAAAGTCTCAATGGAAATGTCACTCTACTCCCCTGGAGGGTCCTGCTGTGGTTGATAATCCATTCGCCTCCCCTCATTTATGCCCACCCCCAACACACACACACACACACACACACACACACACACATGCGCGCGCGCACACACACACACACACACACACACATAAATCTTAATTGTGTCCGGGGCTTTTTACAGCGTTAATTAATCATATTTAGGGCTGTTTCCAGCTGTTGCTGAGGGAAAGAAGGTCCCACACGCCTGTGACTTAGTGTAAATCCAATCAGATGGAGGAATTCTTTGATTCTGGAGAAGCCAAGCATGGGAAAGACGCCTCTAATCCCAGAGCCCCTCGGACCCCTGCCTGCCAGCGCTCCCATGACCGCCATGGAAAATGATCTGAGATGGGGGGGGGGGGGGCACTGGTTGGGAGAGCCTGCCTGAGAGGGTCCAGGCATGAGCAGAGGCAGGAGGCTGGGTCTGAGCTGGCCAGACAGGTGGGAAGCCCTGACCGAATTACTCTGTATGGCAGCCAGCATGGTCTTAGCGGAGGCCTGGGAAGCCCCCCTAGCACCCTGCTTGGCTCCCTCAGGCTTCCTGGGGTCTTCCATGTCTCGGCCTATATCTGCTTCCCTTCCCAGGCTCCATCCATGGCTTGATTTCAATCCCCTTCACTGAAGCCTGTCTTGGCCATGGTCTTAAAAAATCTAGTCACACGCTCACATCTTTATAGATAGGCTCCTTGCGGGGGGAGGGGGGGTGATGGGGAGGAGGGCCAGGAATGTGGGTTTGATTCCCAGCACAGCCCAAATAGAGGAGAGGAGAGGAGAGGAGAGGAGAGAGAGACAGAGAGAGAGAGCAGAAAGGGACAGGCATGCTGACTGGAGACAGTGACCTCTGTTTAGATGACTAGTCCATCAGTTCCTCACATGCACAACACAGGCACAGGGCAGAGGAGCGGTGCTCAGAATGAGGACAGCCCTCAGGGCCTGGCATGGGAGGTTCACGAGGGGGCCTCCCAGGAAGGGGTGAGAGGGTGCAGGGTTGTGAGAAGGCCATTCAGAGACCAAGACATGACTTCTGGGTCCTCCCTGCTAGGGTGACCCCACCTCACACGCCCCCTTGTTGAGGCCTCTGGGTCCTGGTCTAACTGGGCCTAAATAATTGAGGAGCCCATTACAGCCTCGCTGTTTCCTCACTGTCAAGTGTAAACGCTGCACTGGTCGGGTGGGGAAATGGGGCTAATTTGAATTGATAATAGGAAACGCGGGGAAAAGTCATCTATAGTGAGTGAGGAGCGAGCGATCCCCGAGCAGATGCTAAATCTTGTATAATGAAAGAATCTGCCGATGTCAATTATGTAGGAGCGTCTTTGCAGTGGTTGGAGGCGGTGGGCGGGCGAGGGAGCGGAGGGCTGGGTGCATCCCATAAACCCAAACACCCATCAAAGGCTCATACATATGGAGCGGCGGAGATTACGGCATAAATTTGAATGTTATGAATGTGCATGAGGGACAGGCAGGAAGCCCACCTCAGAAGGCGCTAGGGAAGGGACTGTGGCGTGGTGTGTGTGTACAAGGGGATTTTTGTCCTCTCGGGGCTCCTTGCCGCAGCCCCTTTGCTATGGGTCATGCCATCTCTGAACCCAATTGTGTTCCAGGCTAGGAAAGAAAGTCAGGGTCTGGGACAGGGTAAGGTTCACTGTTTTACTGGGGTCTGGATGGGGGGTCTCTTGGGAGCTTCAGGCCCAAGCTGCACTTGACCTATTGAGAGAGTCCCTAGAGACTGAGGTGGCCAGAGAGCCAGGCATCTCTGTGCGGGGGACACAGCTTTCCCTCCCACCTGGGGGGAGAAGAGAGGTCCCTATCCAGAGTGATGCCCCGTGTGGAATGAGTAGGAGGCTGAAAGGCAGCCTGGAAGAAGTCACAAATGAGGCTCGTAATGGGGCTCTCAGTCCAGAAGGCCCAGGCCAGGGTCACAGCTTCTGATCCTGGGGAAGGGCGCACTTGGCACTCAGAAGTGTGAACGTGGGAGTGTGCACGCCCAGGCACGCCATGTCACACGGCCCAGACCCCTTACCCATTCCCAACCTGCCGCTGTTCCCTGAGCAGACTCTGTGATTTGTGGTGCAGGCCACCCAGGGACTTTAATCTTCACCGTGACAAATGCAATAAAAGGAACAATTTGGAGATCAGAGCTAAGGAAGACACATTTACAAACCCTTCCCCAAAGGTTGGATGGGGCTGTCACCATGTGATTTGTGCTGGAGATGAAGCCGGGAGGGGGAGCAGGGGAGACGGAGAGCTGGAGAAGGCTAGCTGGGGAAGAGGAAGCACCCCACCTCTCCTTGCTCTCTGCGGGCTCACAGCAGGCTAGGCTCAGTCCGCTGGCCCGCAGGAGCAGGACCAGACCACGGCGGGGGGCTGTGAACCCCTCCCCTATCATGACCAGGCAACACAACTCAATTACAAAGAACACAGGCCAGGACCAGGCGCTCTGGAGATTCATCTCAGCAGCTCAGGGCCTCTACATGGAGGATGGATTGGTGGGGAGGGCTGAGGGAGGGTTGGATAAGAAAGAGGGTGAGGGCGAGGCAAAGGCAGAGCGGGAAAAGGGCATTTTAATAGAAAGACAGTGACAGCTCCTGTTGTAAAGGGAGCCCCTAAGAAGCCCCATCTGGAATAGGAATGGGAGGGGAGGCTTCCTACCCAGGCCTCTGAGCAATGAGGGTGAGTCAAGGGATCCAGATAGGGGCCAGAAAGGGAGATACTTTCATTGGGACCAAACCAGCTGGAAGTTCCAGGGAGGAGGCTGAATTGGGCTCTGACAACTAGGCTGGTAAATACCAGGTGGTGACACAGTCTGTGACCTCAGGCTCCATCCTCCCCTGGGACCTCTCTTTTCCTTTCTGTACAATGGGTGCTCAGCTGCTCTGCAGGAGCCTGGTCGGCTTTGCATCTTAGATGCTCAGAGCATCCAAGATGGGTTGTGGGAACCAACCACAGGAGAGTGAGCAAGAGAGACAGGCCCACCCACCATGCCTTACCTCGCCTTACTGCTGCCATTCTGATTCCTTTTTGGGAAGATCTCTCATCTTTTCTATCTCCTCAGCCATTCAGACCCTAGAGAGGGTTCAAAAGAACTCCAGCAACCTCTTTATTCTTTAACGACCTGGGCATTCTGATCTTCCAGCCTCAAGCCAGTGCCATTCTGTTCCTGGTTCCCTCCTCACCATGCCCAGGTGGCATCTTAGGAAGAGTTCTCTCTGTCCCAGGGTCTAACTCAGAAGCCTCTGGTTTCCTTCTAGTTTCCTATGTGGGTTGTTGCCTTGGTTCTGGGGTTATACCCAGTGTACTCGGGGATTGCTTCCATGCTTAGGGGCCACTCCTGGTGATGCTCAGGGAACGTTAGGTGCTGGGGATCAAACCCAGGGCTCCTGCCTACAAAGATGTGCTCCAGCCCTTTGAACCATCTCCAGGCTCCCTAGACTCCTAACTTTGTCTTGTCAGCAATTGGGAAGTTAGTTTCCTTGACCAGTGCCCGCTCTCCCTCCTGCCCACTCTCCTCCATGCCCAAAACACTTCCACCCAGGTTAACGGCCTGCCTCAGAGGTGCCAAGCTAGCAAGCTGAGGAGTGTTTCAAGCCTCTCAAGCACGGGTGCTTCATCTTGCTTGGGGATACACCTCCGGTCCCCTCCATCTAGTGCCCCTGTGCCAACCAGACCCACAGCCAGGAGACTCTCTCCACACTGGGTGCTCATTCATGCCCAGCTACCTCCAAAAGATTGGAAAAGGGGTAAGAGGGAGTAGGAGCCCTTCTCACCAATCCATCCTCATTCATAACTTCTCAGGGCTGGCTGGGGGATGATGCCAGCAAGATCCAGCCATCATGGCCAGGGCACTACTAGCACAGAATTGCTCCCCCAGACAGAGCGGACCTTTCAGAGCAGTGACTCGGGGCTGGGTCATGACCCACAAGAGGTATGAGAAGGAGGGAGGTGGGAAATTTGAGGGTGAGAAATGTAAGTTTGTTCTCTAAATACCAATCATAAAGGGGAAGAGTCCTTTTTAGGGAAGAGGGGCTCATGGGGACCAAACCAAGAGCATGTGGGTTACCCCAACGTTTCTACAGAGGGGCAAGGACTGTGAAAACCTCTCACCCTGCAGGTCCTGACCCTTTATGGACTCCATGAACAGAAATGACCACTCACAGGATGGGGCAATTCCCATGGTTTTCTGCTGCCTCCCTCTGGAGGAGGGCAAGACAGTGGGCTCTGTCCTCCTGCCTGCCCCAACTGTTTCTCCATGGCACCCCAACCCACCCCAGGCCTCCTCAGACACCAATTTCACACCCAGCCTTCATTTCCCAGATGAGCACCCTGTAATAAGGTGCTAGGTAAAAAAAAATGGGGGCTAACTGGCAAGTGAAAAGAACTTTCTAGAATCTGGGATATTTCCTATTCTCTGTGTTCTCTCCTCTGAGGAGGACTTTGACTTAGCTCACTAAACCAGAGGACTCCGAGAGGCTGGGGCAAGCAGGATAAAGAGAGAGCCTGAGAATCTGCCCATTCGCCTCCCCACCTTTTTTCTGGAATATTCCTTTACTTAGCACCAGTCCTAAGTCCAAGACCAAGGGCAGAGGAGCATCTCCAAGTCTCCAGGGAATTTCACCCACTAGAAGACGGTTCTGAGCTGAGAATCCCCACAGTCCTCACTCCCTCTGCCTTCTGCCAGCTTAGTTCAGTCCTGGGAGAGGCCTGGAACCCCACCCCGTGACGGTGAGGGGAGGGCAAAGCCAAAGGAGGGTAGAAAGTACCAATGAGGGCAGAAGTGGCTCTGAGCAGCTCTGCTCCTCGGCCAGCATCAGATCCCCTCCCTCAGACCTGTTGAAGAGACAATAACAAAATAGTCAAGGAACAAGCTTTTCTGGCTTTCTCCTCATCTTCATGTTCACCCCACTTTGTCTATAACTCTTTTTTGTTTTGTTTCGGGGCCATACCCGGTTTGCTCAGGGGTTACTCTTGGTTCTGAGCTCAGAAATTACTCCTGGTGGGTCTCGGGGGTCCAAATGGAACGCCAGGGATCAAACCCGGGTTGGCCACGTTCAAGGCAGCACCCTATCCACTGAATCATCTCTCCAGCCCCTCTATTGTAACTCTTGACTCTGAACTGCCTACCCAGCATCCATAGTAGAAGGCTGGGAGAGTCCACAGCGGGAGCAGGGCTGAGGATGGGTCCCTTCAAGGAAAGCAGAGGAGTACCATGGCGACAGTTGCCCAGGAACAATCCATCCAAACGCCCTGTCCTGCCTCCTCAGGGACCCCCAGAGACTGTCAGGGCTCAGGATTCTTCTTCCCTTTGGCAACCAAGTAAGGGGGCAGGCAGGAGTGGGGTTGCAGTCTCTCACCTCCCCTTCCCCTCAAATGGCTGGGTTCACCTACCCTACCAATTCCCTCTTTTCCCTAGATGCTCAGATCCTGGGCATCCCCACCCCTTCCAAAGGAGGAAAACAAAAGCCTCACCTGCTTTGCATTAGTCTGAGCAAGCTTCAAGCTGCAAGCAGGAAGACCAAGTAGCCGAAGCTTCCGGCCCACGTCCTCTAGGCAGAGCCTGGCCTGATGACCTCTTGCCTTTAGTAGACTGGACACTTTGACCTTGGGAGATTTGCCCCATCTTTCTCTAGGCTCTGCCAGTCCTTGGTGCCCTTTGGAGTTTTATAGTCATATAAATCGCAGCGTCCCATGCCAGACTTGGAGCCTGCAACTATAAATAGGCACGAGGTAAACAAGGTGGCAGATGCAGGGGCTTGGGACAAGACAAATGTGCCCCTCTTTGCCTCTGCCAAGGCACATCCGTGGAAAGAGATACCGTCCCTCCCTCTCCTGCCCTTGCTTCCCCTGCCCGCTGGCTGTGCTCTGGGCATGGAGAGTCTTGTGCTGGGGATTATCTTCCACTGCCACTTTCTGCTGCTCCCCTGGTCCCCTGCCCTGTTTCTTCTGAGTCAGGATAGGGGTGCTGGAGATGATGGTGTCTCCAATACCCACAGTGCCCCCCACAGACACTGCCTCCAGCTGCTTCACTCTCTGTGCCAGTTCCGTCACCAGGTTCTGCCACCAGGGGCACCCTGATCCCTTCTCTGTCCTAACCGCAGAGGTGATGCTAACAGTTTCTCAAGAAGGAAAATCCTAAAAAACTTTGGAGAGGGGCTGGAGTGATAGCACAGCGGGTAGGGCGTTTGCCTTGCACGCGGCTGACCCGGGTTCGATTCCTAGCATCCCATATGGTCCTCTGAGCACCGCCAGGGGGTAATTCCTGAGTGCAGAGCCAGGAGTAACCCCTGTGCATCGCCGGGTGTGACCCAAAAAGAAAAAAAAAAAAAAAAAAAAACCTTTGGAGAGACAAAGCAAAGCCCTCCCCTCCCACCTATTCCCTTCCAAATAAAGAAGATAAATGCAGGCATTTAGTGCCACGATAGGGCACATGTCTGGCCTGTGGGAGGGCCCAAGTTCCATTCTCAGTACAGCAAAATAAAATACAAGAGGGGCCAGCGAAATAGTACAACAGGAAAGACACTTGCCTTGCCAAGGCTGACCCAGGTTGGCTGCCTTGAGCACTGTCAGAAGTTATCCTGAACACAGAGCCAAAAATAAGCCAAAAGCACCATCGGGTGTACCCCCCTGCTAAAAATAAATGAACCAAAGTACACTGAGGAGAAGACTCAAAGGGCTGGAGCATGTATTTTGCATGTAGGAAGCCTGGATTTAGTCTCCTCAGCACTGCTGGGAGCAACTCCCAAGTCAGGATGCAGCCTTGAAAGCAAAAAAACTAACAAACAAATCCCCAAATTCAAACCCAAGCCAGAAAACAATGCAGATTTCTAAGTTCAATGTTTCTGTCCTTTGGATTGACTGACAGCCTCCTGGTCACTGGGGGCTTCCCACCCTGGCCCCTGAGCCTTAGCTGTGGTTCTGAGCAGACACTCAGGGCTAGAGCTGACTTGGGTGGCCCTGTCTTGGCTTTCTGGATCCCTCTCTGCCTTCCTCTGGCCCAGGCTGGGCTGTCTTCCTGCTTGGTTCAGTGCCAGCCCCTGAACTTCCCAGACCCCCAGAGTCCTCTGGGCCAATTCAGGCCCAATTGGAACTGTAGCTGCCTTTCGTCCTCCATTTGGGAGACTCTGGATCTTCATCTTTGAGGGTCATTTTGTCACCCCAATTTGGGTGCTCCAACCAGCAGCTAAGAATCACTGATCCCTGATGAGAGCTAAAGCAGGTAAGTTGTTTCATTGTAGGGAAGAGGCTCTGAATCCAGAGAAGGAGGCAAATCTCTGCACAAGCAGTAGCTAATTCTGGCTTTGCTGCTGGGGTTGCAAGTGTTTCTCCTCAGTTTCCCAGTCAGAACCTTCTCCTTCCAGCTCCTCCCACTTTCCCTTACCCTCTCTATCTTTCAAAGGTCTCTTCAGCTCTGAACTCCACCTCCAGCCTGGTGGACAGACCCTGAAGGTCAATGAGTGGGTGAAATTCTCCTGACTCTGTTTCTAGTCTCGTCACCCCACATAGCCCTTTCCCTGTTGCCTTCACCTGGGTTCTTACTGAGGCCTTACCGAGCCATGGGGGAATCCCTTTCCAGAATTCCATCTTGAAAAGGTTTGGAGTGGTGAGAACCAACCTCCCCGCAGTGAGAAGTCACTTCCGGCCGCCCCTTTCCCTTTCCTTCTGCATGCTGTTCTTTCTTTTTATTTATTTTCATGTTTGGTTTGGAGGCCACAACCGGCAGTGCTGAAGGTTACTCCTGGCTCTACACTCAGGGACCACCTTTGAGGGTTCTGGGGACCATATGGGATGCCAGGGATCAAACATGGGTCAGTCGCGTGCAAGGCAAGCACCCAACCCACTATACTATCACTCCAACCCCATCTTCTTTGCATTTTATTTTTATTTATTTATTTTTTTGCTTTTTGGGTCACACCCGGTGATGCACAGGGGTTATTCCTGGCTCATGTACTCAGGAATTACTCCTGGCGGTGCTCAGGGAACCATATGGGATGCTGGGAATCGAACCCGAGTCGGCTGCGTGCAAGGCAAACACCCTACCCGCTGTGCTATCGCTTCAGCCCCTTCTTTTCTTTTTAAAAGTTCCCTCTCGTATAATCAAAACCCAAGCACAAAAAATTGTAAATCTACAACTGTACCTCATGGTGTTTCACTACTAAAAAAAAAAAGTTCCCTCTCATCTCCCCCTCCCTTCATAATTGATAACTGCTGCTGTTGCCAGTGTTGGTGTGTCAATGACTGGGGGCTACACACACGTGACAGCAGCACTCACACATGCTTAGCTGTGGTGCTCTCAGTAGTTGCTACAGCCTCATGCATATGCTTACCAGGGGTCATGTGACAGTTTTTCCCCTTGATGTTTGCACCTTTTTTGTTTATTGGTTTTGTTTTGTTTTGGGCCACACCCAGCAGTGCTCAGGGCTGACTCCTGGCTCTGCAGTTAGGGGTCCTGAACATCAATTTCTTTTGCTGGTTTATTTTGGTTTGAGGACCATAACTGGCAATGCTCAGGATTTACTCCCAGCTCTGTGCTCAGGAATGCCTTTTAGTGGTACTCAGGGGATCATATGCAGTGTCAGGGAACAAACCCAGGTCAGCTGCATGCAAAGCAAGTGCCTCACCCATTGTACTATCTCTCCAATCCTGATTCTCAATTTTTTTTAAATGGAATGTGGTGGTGGTGGGGAGGACTGAGTCCTGCCCCATGATGGTGTTTCCTATGCCCAGAGCATGCAGAGCCCAAGTGATTACAGAGGCATCGTACTCACACTCACACTCATGCTCACATCATCAAACCATTCAAGGCCCTAGGCTAGGATTGCCCAGTAGCAAGACCAGTCCAGATTTGGGGCTAGGAAGATGGCTCAGTGATTAGCCTATCTGGGTTACATCCCTAACACCACCACACCTCCACCCCCTCAGGACTGGAGTTCTTACAGGTGTTTGAGGAAGGAAGTGAGGAGGAGGCACTAGCACTCAGATAGAAGTGACAGGCTCTCCTTTGACACTGGGCTGTTAAGGAGCCGGCAGTCAGAGACAGGGAAGCTACTGATGGGGATTCAGCAGGGGTCCGGTTACCCCAGACACTCCCATCCTACAGCTGGACTGCAACTCCAAGACACCATCTGGGAGTGCTTGGGATGTGGGGGGCAGCATCTGGGACAGCCTTGATCTCCCCAGCACCTGTCCTGTGCCTGCAGCTGAATGATGTAACAGTAGAACAATGTGGCAGCGGGGTGTGGGGTTGGCATCTGGGGGAGAAGGGGTCCCTCTCTCAGTGATGTAGCCAGAATCAGGCAGCTGTTGTCTCAGCTCGAAGTTCAGAAGGAGCCCTCACCCCCTCGGGTGACAGTCTAAGCTCGTCTACTCACCTTCATCCTGAACCCTCAGGCCCGAGGCTGCTCTCTCCTCAAGAAACAAACAGGATTGGCTGCAGCCAGTGGTCCCAAGAGGAATCGGAAGTTACGTGTCACACATACGGTCCTGCCCAGGGCAGGAAGGGAGGCCTTACTATGAGGAGGGACTCCCAGGCCCACCAAACCATACTCCTTGTCTCTCCCTCCCCCACCCCACAGTCTTCTGACACCCCTCACTTGCCTTTTTTTGCTAGTTTAGGACTCCCCCAGAAAGCCTCCTAATTCAGGTTCTTGTCTACTTTATCCAGCCTCTGCTAGGCCTCCCCAAACCCTCAATGGCCCATCATCTGAGCCCTGACAGTCTCCTCAGATGTCCCTGGATGTGAACTTGCCCCAAGATTTGGCAGCTATAAGAGTCTGAAGGTCTGGAGTTCCCTAGGTAGTTGGGAATCAGGCTCAGGAGGGGAGACCGTAGAGGCTTCGTAAGACCCTCACCCTCAGGCCAATTTCCCTTCTGCTGCTTCAACGCTAGCTGGTCGGGTCCTGAATAAGTGATCTCAGCACCATTCCTTTCCCTAGCCTGATGTCTCAGGCTTCCTTCTTCTAAGATTTCAGGCTGTCCCAGATAGCAGCTGCCAGGATTCAAGTTTTACCCCTGCTCCCCAATGACAATACCTTGCGAACTTAGGGTTCTAGAGATAATATCAAAAGAATCATTCCTCCAACTTCTCCAGCATATTTCCTCCTATTCACGTCCATTCCTACCCACCAACTCTGATCATCACACTTTTTATTCCCCAGGCAGCCTTGGAGGAGTTGTTCAGAGGCACTGACCTCTTTTTGTCCGGGATGATGGGGGGGGGGGGGGGCAGCACCTACCCGGGTACCGGTCTAGGACCGGGAACAGAGAACAGGCTGCCGCCAGGCCCCAGGCACAGGTCTCACTCATCCTTGCCGCCAAGGCCTCCTCCCCAGTATTTATATACACTAAAGCCTCTGCCCGAATAAAACATCCATGTAAAATCCAATTTCCTCAGAATCTCTTTTGGAGCCTGGGCCTGAGATGGAGTAGGTAACCCCGGCGGTAACTGCCTCACCCCCTCCCGCTGGCTGCAAAGGTGAGGCCCATTTTTCAATTATCTATCTGCTGTGACAGCAGCGGTCCAGTCGCCGAGCCAAGGAAGGGGGAGGGGAGGCAGAGCCGGGGAGGAGACGGCAGAGGGCAAGGGCACGGTGGGGGAGGAGGCACGGGAGAAGCCTGGAAACCAGCAGAGAGCACCCCGGGGTGAGGCCTCTGCGAGGGGCACCCAGTAGGTGCTCAAGAATTATTCGGAAAACAAGCGTCCGGAAGGAGGAAGAGGGACGGAGTGGGGGGAGGCGAGAAGAGGGGGGAGAGCTGGAGCGACATCGAGTGGGTGGAGAGAGGAAGGGAGAGCGGGAGGGGGAGTAGGGGGGAGGGGAGGCGAGCGTGGCTGGAGCCAACAAGAGGCTCCTGTGTCAATCCGTGGAAACGGGAGGCAGAGTGATGCGGTCACAGCTCCTGCCATCAATATCCTCTAATATAAATGTCAGTGATGCTATTTTCCGCGCAGTCATTTCGCACACTGCTGATTACATTAACGTATAATGGAGGGGCGCCGGCTCCACTGCTTTCTCCCCTAACCCTCCCCCCGGTGATGTGTCAATAGCCGCCTCCATGAACAAGTCAATTTTCTGCAGGCTTGGCAGCGGAATAAATCTGCCCGGCTATGGGGAGAGCTGGAGATATTTATATACCCGGCTCCTGCCTTCCGAGAGCGCGCGCGCGTGAGCGCGGCGGGCGCGGGCGCGGGGCGGGGGCGCGCCGCCGAGCTGAATGATTTCTAGCCCGGACTCAATAAGAGGAGAATTTAGAGCGGTCCCTGAGCTGGGCTCCAGAAACAGCCTTACACGTTTATTTTCCTTAGCTGAACAGGAAAGGCGAGAATTATATGTGGATTTATAGGACAGGAGCAGCTCAACCCAAATGCTCCCGCTCCGGGGGGGAGGGGGGCGGGGAGCGCGAGGGCGGGGTGCACAGGGAGGCGGCGGGCCGAGCGCGGGCCGCTGGGACCCCGGCTCCCGACGGTACTGGTAGGGGCGCACCCCCTTCGCCGGTCGCTTTAATTACATTTGTTCTTGTCCTTCTTGAGGGCGAGACTTCAGCGCAGCCCGCGTGCGGGGCGGGGGGTGGCGGGAGGCGCAGGCTGGGACTGCCTTGGAGATGCGGGGGGGGTGGGGTGGGGGGCTGGCGCTGGGAATGGGGACATGGAGAGACCGGGAAGGGGGGCTGTCAGCTTCGGCTCAGAAGCGGATCAATAGTACGAGATCTAATGGGCTAACTGCCAAGCGGGCGCACCGAGGCGCTGCCCCGCGGGGGCGGGAGGGGGGTGGGCGAAGGACAGAGAAAGGGAGGGGTGGGAGGGGGAGAGTGCGCAGAGGAGGAGGGGTGGCAGGGGGATGGGGGGAGGGGGTGCACCGAGAAAGGGACTGAGTCGATTGTCCAGGACAGGACAACAGACTTGGGAGCATCTCTGCGATACGCACCCAGTCCAGCCCCCACAACAATGCTGGGAAGGGGATCCTGTCCCGTAGCTCCCGGACCCCGCGGCCACCCTCCCCGCTCCTCTCAACTCTGCCGTTGGGCCGCCAGGGGGCGGCACGACTCTGTAGTGTCCCGGAGAATCTCCGCGCCTCTGCGCTGGGGCTCCAGTGACCTGTCCCTTGAACGCCTGATCCCTGCGCGGGAATCCTCAGCCCCCTTCCAGGGACCTGCTCGCAGGGCCGGGGTGAGCCGAGGACCGCGCCCCACCCCTTCCACCGTCTGAGAACAGGGAACCTTAGGGCTTTCTGAGCTGATCCTGGCGCAGGGGAGTGCCCATGGGATACACCAGCCCCTGGGGCTGGCTCCTTGGCCCCCAGAGGCAAAGCTGAGGCAGAAGGCAGATGTGGCAGAAGTGGCTAGGGAGACTCTGTGTGGGGCTCGGGCCGCTGAATCCTGGTGGCTAGCACTAGAGCCTGCTTGGGGAGGGGATGTCCCCTTGCCAGGGCCTTGCTAAGGAGGCCAACCAAGGTCACAGGGGTCAGTCTCCGGTTTTAGCTCATTAGGGTCCTGGCTATTGTCCCACCACTAATTTTCTGGTCTCCGACAAATGCTTTTCTTCTCCCTGCCTCTTTTCAAACTAAGAACATAACATACAACCCAGTACTCCTAGTCCATGGTGTCCCCAATAGAGAGAAGCACAGAGGTGCCTGTTCCAGGATGTCACCCCGGGTGCGTTCGGGAAACACTCCAGGGAGCTTTATAGTGTCATGGTCTCCCAACATACACTCCTATTATCAGGACTGTGAGGACACAGTAGAGGGTCCTGGATGCATGCACTTAGTCAGAGCTGCCCAGGTAATTCTGGAATATTCTCTATGGGCATTGTCTGAAGCAAATATTCCTGTTGAACATTTTCTTCCCATTTTTGTGTGGGCTGTGTGCCCCCATGTCGCTGTGTCATCATGTCTTGGACACCTGTGTCACTGGTAAGCATAGCCACCTGCATCTCTTTGTGCGTCCTCTAGGTGTAGATGTGACTGGCATTGTCCTGTGTATCATTGGTGGTGTGTGCACGCGCTGTCTGCCGTCCGTGCCTGTCCTCACAAGAGCAAATGCGGGGCCTGTGGCATGTCTGTCCCTTCACTGTGGGCTCCATTGTGGGACACGGCCATTGTCTCCATGTCATTGAAAGTGTGCTGGCGAGTGCTCACAATGTGACATAAATGGAAGGAAGCTGATCTGCCCCAGAAGCAAAGGCAGCAATGACCTTCTTTTTCCAATTATATCCTGGTCAGAGGTGAGTGACCTCTCCCCATGGAGGCCGCTTCTTGTCATGCAAACTGAGCAGAAGGATGGAGATTAGAGGAATGTGACTGAGTCACGTGTGAAAACAATCAGCTATCAATGGGCGATCGATGCCCCAGATTTCTGCCCAGCCCAGGGCAGCAGTCGTTGGCGTTTTCACAAGGGTGGGGTGGTGAGGTGGGGGGGACAGACCTGCGGGACACAGCCTTTTGAGCAGACATTCATACACATGCCCTGTTCCCCAAGAACACCCCCCCCCCCCAAGCATTTTGGCAGTCTGGAGCCAGGCAGGAAGTGTGTTGGAGGAGAACTGTGCCAATGTATGCCCCCACAAGTGGTGGGCAAAAGTTGATTCCTGGCAGGGGGTATTTAATTTTCGCTGGAGCCGCAACCTTCTTCAGCCAGTGGTTGGAAGTGTAAGAGCTTGCACGGAGTGTTGTCTATTTTAAGTCTGAGAGTTGGGATTCTAAGTGGGTCACGGGAGGCAGTGTGGGGATTTGGAGGAAACTCATAGCAGGAACAGAGGGATACAGAGCTTTGTTGGAGGGGGTGGCCGAGGCAAGACTCAGGTCAGCTGTGGACTGGGCTATAGGGTCAGTGTGGGGACTCCTGGGGTCTGGGCATCTGTCCTCAGGACAATTTGAAACCAGGCTGTGCCATGAGAACTGGGCTAGGAGCTGGCACCTTAGAGGGGCAGGATGCCCTAGTCTTTGGAGAGAGGCAATGGCAGAAATTGGTTGGAGGGGGGGCATAAGGACCACTGAGGAATTATGAAAAGCAAAGACTGGGTCAGTACCTCCCAGAGGTACTGATGAGGCACTGATGAGATGGCAAGAGTTCTGGAAAGTTCTTCATTATACTTGGCTCTGGGATCAGCTGAGCTTTCCTTTGGCCAGGAACCCATGAGTGAGGTCTAGCATTCAAGCCAGCCCACACTGAGGAGGGCAAGGGCAAGCATCCTGTCAACGGTACCCATGTGTGACCTTCGTGGCTGTCTTCTGTGACCTTTGGTTGTTTTAAGGAAGTTGGGGGGGCCTTTTGTGAGAGCCCACTCTGCATCACCATATAGGAATGTAATGATGGGCAAGTATGTGTGGAGGGAGTTTATAGTCAGATGGAGAATAAGGAATTTGAAAGAACACAGACTTTGAATTCCTTTTCTTGCTTCCTTTGGGGGGAAAAAATAATGTTGCATAAGACAGACCGCCTGGATTCAAATCGCAGCTTTCTCTCTCCCTCCCCCCGCCACCCTTGCAGCTGATGGGTTCTCTGGCCTCTCTCCTCCCTTGGCCAATAGGGCACCTACTTCCAGGGTTGCTGAGCACATTTTAGGCAAAGCCCTTAGAACACAAAGCCCTTCGCACTTGGACAAAGTCACAGCGTTCATTTTTCCGTCTGTTTCTTCTGCCTTTGGAAAATTCCCATTCTGTGTCAGCAAAATGAAGGTGAAAGAGACAAGATACTGGGGTGAGTAGAAGCCCCGGAGAGACTGGCATGTGGGTTGGAGTGGGGTCAGTGATGGAATAGCTGCGATGGAATACCTGGAGGTCTGGCCGAGGAGGTGTGAGGCACCCAGGGTGGGTGTGAGGCCCTCTGAAGCGCCCAGAGGCTTCAGTTGGTGGTACTTATTCTGCCACCCCTCCCCCAGGAAGGGCACAGCACCTGTGCCTGAGCTACTGGTCCATAGATGTCCAGGGGAGGTACTGTCGGGGAGCCCTGCAGAATACCCTAGAATACAGAACAGTCAGCAACTTGGCTTTCCTGGGGCAGGCCCGCCCAGCCTCGCTTTGCTTCTGCCCGACCTCAGTTCCAGCAGCCCCCTCTGCTGGCCTCAGCCGTGCTAGAATTGGGCCCCTGCCTCTGCCTGGCTCCCAGTGTCCAGGCAATTCAGGAGAAACTCCAGCTGGCCCACTCTGGAGCCTGGGAGATGTAGGGCCAGGAGATCCCTAAACAGTGCTACTGGCCTACCAAGATCTCCGGGAAGATCTCTGCGGGCCGCTCAGCAAGATGGAGAAGTCACGGGAACAGGAACAGAGTCAAGAGTTTGGGTTGGAAGCCAGATTTTGACACTTAGAAGTGGCTATAAACTTGAGCAAGGCTTTGGACTCCTTTACCCTCCCATTTCCTTTATCTGAAAAATGACACCGGCAATAATGCCTACCTCTTGGAGCTGTGAGGGTCAGATAAGGTCGTGCCCTTATAAAGCGTTTGCCATGGAGCACTAAGTCTACAACCAATTCTCCTGGAATTTGCCCAAGGAGGCACTTCCTGCCATGGCTGGACAAGTCCTCCAGGGGTCTTGGCTCTTGCCTGTGGGTTCCTAGGGACCGCACTGTCCCAGGTTTGTTGATTAAATTCCCTAAGCGCCAAAGGGCTGAGCAGCTGCTGGGAACTGCTGCTTCTTTGAAGGATGGGTGGGCAGCTTGGGATGGGGGGTGGGGGGGTGTCCTGAGACTGTGCAGGGAACAAAGGGTTAAGGCAGTGGGGGTGCTGGCCTGGGAGCTGGCCACCCCTCCCTTTCTATTGATTATTCTCCTCTCCAGGTGTTTTTTGTGGCTTTTCCCCCTCCCTTGGGGCGAGAGAGGGGGCTGCTGGGTCCACTTCGGGCTTAGTTATTGTTTTAATTTTGGTGCTGGCTCCCTGGTGCCCGGAGCGGATAATGAAAGAGGAAAAGAGAGGTCAGGGTGGTGCCCAGGCAGCAGATTTCTGCCCATCAGACTGGGCCGGGCGGGTGGGGAAGTGAGGGGGGGCGAGTTAATATCAATAAAGCAACTGGAGTCTCAGAAGTGAGGAGCTGCAGAGCCAAGCACAATGTCTTTGTGTTCTGGGAGCCTAAAGGGGCACTTGGCTCTGAGTTCAGAATGCGGCTGGGCCTGGGGGTAGGGAACAGCGAGCACACAGACGGGCAGCAAGGAGTGACAGCTCAACACAGAGGCACTGGGCAGAGAGCCGAGGCTCAGCTCCAACCCATGCCCCGGCCACTCCAGGTTGGCTTTCTCCACCGCCCTAAAATGTGACCTATCTCCTGGGGAAGGGGTGGGCTATGGGTCAGTGGGATACGGAAAGGAGGCAGAGAAGTGTCGGGTCTAAGATCACACAGGCTAGGCTGGAGAGCTAGAATGGTGGGGAGGGCTCTTGCCATGTGGGCGGTTGACAGGGTTCCATCCCCAGCACCCCATGTGGTTCCCCCAGCACTACCAGAAGTGATCCCTGAGTACAGAGCCAGGAGTAAGCCCAAGCGTAGCCAGGTGTGGCCCTAAAACAAACAGCAAATGAAAAAGATCACGGGTTCTGCTGGCAGATCTGAATTCTGCTTACTAGCTGTGCAACTGTGAGCCAGTGAGTGAATCTCTCTGAGCTTATTTCTTCGACAAAATGGCACTAACAGGTCATCAGTGTTGCATATAGTGGGGGGGTCTGGAGTGCAGTGAGACCTCCACGTGGACTAGCCTGTTTTCCTTAGCTGTAAAATGGGGATATCAGTTGTAACTTCCCCATAAGGGTCTTATGGGAAGCAAATTAGATAAAGCCCATGAAGTGCTTAGCACGGTACCTGGTACATAAATAAGCCCTCAATACATGTTAGCTGGTGTTATTATATTATTTTTATCTTTATTATTCCCTGCTGTCTTGGAACTAGTGATTTAGTTGAGGAGACTGAGGCCAGGCCACTCCCTTAGCCGTTTGAAGCGTCGGCTCCTTTCAGCTCTCTGCCGCTTGGCCCCACTTGGAGAACCTTCTGGTTTTCCTTTTATAATCCAGGTGGATGCCTGGGAAGCCGGAGGAGCTGAAATGATGGCTGGACTCGCAAGAGAATGTGACCCTGAGGACCAACTTCTGCTCCCCCAGAGAGACAAGTCAGCAACCTGCAGTCAGGGGGAGGGCTCCCCGATCCCGGTTGGAGTCCAATAGCTGGATGGGGTTGGACAAGCTAGATGGGGGTGCTTACCTAGGTTCCCTGGGGAGACTCAGGTTGCGTTTGGGAGAACCTGGGTCCCAGAAACTCCCTAGCCTCGACTCCTCCAGGCTTCTCCCGTTCTCGCCTGGTCAGAAGAGTGGAACGGGGGCTGGCAGATCAAAAAAGAAGGTAGAGGCTGTTCCCCACTTGACCTTTCTTTCCCCGCCCCCACCCGGCGGGAGGCTGAGGGGATGAATGGAGCACAGGGCACGATTTCCACATTCATGGCAGCATATGCTGTGTTTATTGACACCGCAGGGTCGGTGCTTGTGGTGGTTGGGGGGGCTCCTAGGAGGCCACAGGCGGGGGTGGGGGGGTGCAGGGGCTGATGAGCAGAGGGGAAGGTTGCCGGGGGTGAGGAGGGGGAGAGAGAGGGGAGCCTGGGGCCTGGGGGGAGGGAGGCAGGAACAATATTGTTGCTGGAGCACACCAGGTGCTCGCTGTCAGCCCGAACAAAAAGGAAGAGTCAGCAACGGGGTGGGGGGTGGCGGGGAGTAGGAGGCGGGAGCGCCGCCTCTCCCCATTAACCCCTACTCTGCCGGTGGGCAGAGGGAGAGAGGAGGGGTACCTGGGGCTGCCCGGCCAGGGATCAGCCCCCTAGTTCTGGTCTGTTCAGAAATGCCCCCTCAGGACCTCTGGGGCAGGACTTTGCCTCCCTCAAAGCTTCCTTTCTGTCCCGCGCTGCCCACAGTGGAGCTGCTCCTGGGGTCCTGGGGAAGTTGGCACATCACAGTGGCCAGGGCAATGCCCTTGGGCTCCTGAAGGCAGCTGCAGGTGGGGAGGGAGGAGATTTTAAAGGATGGTGGTGAGCTCGATTTCCCAATTTCCCTGGGGCTGGGACACATTCCTTGCCTGCTGGAGTCTTCCCAGGGCCTTCTGGCCCCAGGCATGGCAGGCAGGAGGCAGCTGAGGAAGGTCCCCAGCTCTCTGTCACCAGCAGTGAAGCCTGAGCTCCTGAGCTAGCCTTGGTCTCGTGAGCACTGGGCACATCCTCTATAGCAGTACCAGGCGCTCCACTCTTAGACCCCGGCTTGCTGGACCACAGGTGTCTGGACTTTCCCCTCCTGCCAAGCCTTAAGGATGCTCCCTGCAGTGCCAGGGGAGGAGGAGACCAACTGTGAAGGCAGGAGGGGAGATTTCCTTCATCCCACCGAGGGGAGGTTAGCAAGCCTGAAGATGTAAGACTTCCAGATCCTGGTTATTGGTCTCCTGCATTCCAGGGACCTAATTTTCTGGAACCTTCCAGTTGGAGGTTAACTTTCCACTCTAGACCTTCCAGTCCCTGGCCACCCCAGAGCGTCCTGCACCTGCAGGCACCAGTTGGGGGCCACTAGCGGGGTCCTACTCTTGGGGCCCTTGCCTCGATCTCTGATATTTAGGCGCCGAGGCCTCTGTGGATGGCTCCAGAGAAGGCTGCCCGCCAGGCGGAACACTCCTGGCACCCGGTCCGGGCGCGGGGTGATGGCCCGTGGCGTGGGGCGAGCTGCAGCCGTCGTGCCGGCTCCTCCCGGGGCTGCAGCCGGGCCGCGCCCCCCTCCCCGGCCTCGCGCCGGGCTCCAGCTGCGCGCCGATCGGTCCCGGCTCGGCTCCAGCTCCTCAATGGCCCTGCTCCCCCATTACCCTGATGTCGGCCCCTCTCCCCCTCGGCTTTATCGGCTCTCAGCCGGCTCCGCCAGGGTAATGAGGGCCCTCCTAATTACCATTGCAGAAACTCCACTTACATTAACAGCTCCATCCGCGGCGCGAGGCGCCGCAACATCTGCTGTGCGCAGGCAGGAGCCCCTCCCCCTCCCGCTCCCCTTCCCGCGCCGCTTCCCGCGTTCCGGGCCTCTCCCCGACCCTCCTCTCCACCCTCTCTGGCGCCCCTCTCCTATAGACCCCTTTCCAAACTCTTGTCTTTTTTCACTCTCGCCACCAGCCAGGCTTTGTTTTGAAACTTCAGGATCCCAGGATGAGGGGTCCACAGAGACAGGACCCCAGAGACGGAGAGATGGAGCCGCTCAGAGAGGCTCCAAGAGACCCATAAACGCAAGATCCCAGAAACGTGGGCAGGGAACCCCGGAGCAGGCAGGACCAGGAAGCCGCTTCGGAGATTGTGGAAGAGCCAGAGTGTGCAAGGTAGGGGGGGAGCCCAAGTGGAGCCTACCCCCTGCGCGCAGAGGTATGTGCCAGGTGGGCAAAAACGCGTGTGTGTTGTGTGTGTGTGCCCGCGGGTGTGTGCGCATGTGCCATGCACGCTTATTGATGGGAGCATGTAGTAGATGACGCCTGTGTGTAAGCACCCACGTGCCTTCGTGCCCACATTTATTATGCCTTTGCTTCACGGTGTAATTACATTTGTCTTCATGTATCTGTGCTTGCCTTTTGCAAATGGGATCTCTCTGTGTCTGTTCCTGTTGGTTGTATCTGCCTTGTGGTGTGGGCAGCATTTGTGTGTGGTGGGCATGCATGTGGGATCCGTCCTTGTGGAGTCCAGGGTGTGCCACGCATGGCTTCTGTGAGGATGCTCTGGGCCTCAGGCTGTGTGCACATCTCCTGTGCATGCCTATGCATGTGTGTATCATCTGTGTAATTATCAATGGAGAGGGTGAGTGTGTGTGTCCTCGCTCCGTGGGGGACGCCTGACAGTGGGGAAGAAGCTGAGCCCATTTTATCTGAGGTTAACAGGGGTCACCTTTCACTCCTGGAAGTCCCCCCCCCCCCCAGCCCATACAATTAAGCCTCAGTGTGGTGGAAAGACAGCCAGCAGACATTAAGAAAGGTCAACAATATTATCAGCTCCTAATCCAATTAGTTACTGTTTATTTGGGAATCCAGCTCCAGGTCAGCTTCCTGGGAGGAGCCTGGGAGAGGCTCAGGATGGGACACAGTGAAGAAACACTCTAACACTCTATGGAAGGGGACTGGGATTGTGGCCTTTTTAGTTGGGGTTTGGGGGTATCCTCAAAGTATCCTGAAATAATGTACCTTCTGCTACTTTGAAACTGGGTAGCCCAGGCCAAGGACTTGAAGTGGGGCTGAAATCTGAGTTTCATCTCCAGAGGCTGGTGTAAGGCCAAAGGGATTTTCTCTTTGGCCTTGCAGGCTTCCTGCCTCTTTCCTAGACAGTGGACTGGGAGGCTTACAGGCTGCATGGGGCTGTGGCCAGGTTCCCTGGGGGTGGGAGTCAGAGGAGGAGATGTTGGTAAATGCACTATTAGCTCTTGAAGTCTCGTCATTAATCCTGCCCTCTATTTGATTTCCTCTGTTCTCTCCCACATTTTTTTTTTCTGAAGTCTAACAGGACCTACACTGTATCCCATCCAGGACATACAGGGGCACTGACTTAGCCCCACAGGGCTCCCAGGACCCTTGAGTACAAGCCATGGAAAAGACCCAGAACTTGACCTCCTAGTCTTGGATAGGGGGTGAGTCAGTGGGACTGAGAGCACTGGATTAGGGTACAGGGGAGTATATGGGGGAGGGTGTCATTGACCCCCCCGTATACCCTGACCCCATTTGACTTTTGTTTCATTTGGGGGTGGGGCATATCAGTAATACTCAGAGGCTGCTGCTGGTGGTACTGGGGGACCTGTGCAGTGCTAGGGATCGAACCTGGGCCTCAAACATGCAAAGTACATGCTTTAGCCCATGGACTCTTCCCAGTGCTCTTAGCTGATTCCTTATAGATGAATAGCATCCAGGGGTACCCCAGATCTGGGGGGAGAGCAGCTCAGAGGAAGAAGAGGATTGTTGCTGAATGCTCAGGCCAGATCCCAAAGTCTCCCAACACAGCATCAAGGGATAGTCGGGGTTATGCTATGGCAGACTCAGGCCCCAGCTGTGGTCAAATCAGGGAGCCAGGAACACAAATGCTCTGCCAGGAGCCAAGCCTGGGGTCACGGTGGCCTGTTTTTTAACGATAAGTCCATAGGCTTACACCCCCGGGAAATAGACTGCTTGTTCTTTCTGCCCCCAATCCCCTCCTGTCAATCCAGAAACCCCGCCTGCTTGACTCTTCTCACTGCTCTTTCCTCTTTCCAGCTGGGCTCATAGTCATGAACACACACACACACACACACACACACACACACACACACACACACACGCACCCCCTGTCTCTGTGACTCTAGGCTAGAGATGACCTGGCTGTGCAAACATGGGCTGTGTCCTTATCTAAGGACTTACAATGGATCTTTCTGCTTTAGAAAAGACACCTGGAAGGTGTCTTCATTTCCACACACCCTGAAAAATAGTAATAATGATAGTACTTTAATGATGATGATGACACACGTCTATATCCTAGTAATTTCCATCCATAGCTTATCCTTGAAGTCACCCAAAGAAGCGCTTGAAAAATGGACGTGTCAGGGCTGGAGCGATAGTACAGCGGGTAGGGCATTTGCCTTGCACGCAGCTGGCCCAGGTTTGATTCCCAGCATCCCATATGTTCCCCTGAGCACTGCCAGGAGTAATTCCTGAGTGCAAAGCCAGGCGTAATCCCTATGCATCGCTGGGTGTGACCCAAAAAGTCAAAAAAAAAAAAAAAAAAGAAAGAAAAGAAAAATGGACATGTTGTGGGGGCAGAGAGATACTATAGAGGGTAGGGCACTTGCCTTGCACACAGCAGACCTAAGGTCAATCCTCAGCACCCCATATGATCCCCCAAGCCCATCAGGAGTGAGCCCTATGCAGAGAGCCAGGAGTGAGCCCTGAGCACTAACAGTTGTGGCCTCTGCCCCCCTCCAAGAAACAAAAGTACATGTAGGGGAACAGAGAGATAGTACAAGGATTAAGGTGCCTTGCTCATGGTTGACAGGTTCAATCCCCACATATGGTCTCTCAGCACCATCATGAGTGATCCAGATCTTTGTACAAAATCAATAAGTTCTGAGCACTGTTGTGTGTAAAGCTTTTCATCCCTAATAAATGGATAAAAATGTACATGACCAAAGAGATGGCCATAGCTCAATGGGCTGGAGCACATCCATTGCACGCAGGAGGCCTGGGTTCAAACCCCAGCACTGCATAGTTCTCTGAACACTGCCAGGAGTAAACCCTGAGCACTTAGCCAGGAAGAGATCCTAAGCACCTCTTCCAAAAAATATTTGTAGGGACCAGGATTTAGCTCAGTGGTAGAGCACTTTCTTTGTATGTGGGAAGCCCTGAATTATAACACTGCCCCCAAAATATAAAATAATAAATAAAAAATTTTAAAAATGTATGGCCATTCCCAAATCTGATCAAACCAACCTGTTATCCAGTGTATACCCATATCCATATGGGATGCCAGTAATTGAACCCAGGTTAGCTGTGTGCAAGGCAAGACCCTATGCGTTGTACTATCACTCTAGCTATCCTTCCTTCTCTTCCCACTGCTCCCCCTCCCCCTTCCTTCCTTCCTTCCTTCCTTCCTTCCTTCTTCCCTCCCTCCCTCCCTCCCTCCCTCCCTCCCTTCCTTCATTCCTCCCTCCCTCCCTCCCTCCCTTCCTTCATCCCTCCCTCCCTCCCTTCATCCCTCCCTTCATCCCTCCCTCCCTCCCTCCCTCCCTCCCTCCCTTCCTTCCTTCCTTCCTTCCTTCCTTTCTTCTGTCTTTCCTTCCTTTCTCTATCTCACTCTCCCTCTCTCTCTCCCTCTTTCTTTCTTCCTTTCTTCCTTCTGTTTTCCCTTCCCTGCCTCCTCCCACCTTTTTAAAAAAATTTTTATCAGGGAGCCAAGTTCCCTGGTTCCAAGGACAGCTTGTCATATACTGAGAGAATCTAATCTGGTTGTGAATTTGAGCCCCTAGATGCTCTGTCCTGAGCTAGCACTTTCTCCTTTGAGGTGTTTGCTTCCAAGCACAGCCTCTGCTTGGCTGTCAATCCAGTCTAGCAGTACTATATTAAGATCCTACTTAGGCATTGCAGAACATCTCAAGAGGAAGAGACAAGGGTCTTGCTCCTGTGATGAGGCAGGAGAGAGACAGCCTGATATATTTGGACAAACAGGCCTTCGGTGTCAGTTCTGCATTTGTATCTGGTCCTGATACTGATCATCCATGTCACCTTGTTCAACTTGCTGCTTAAAGGCCTACTTGAAAAAGTAGAGTTAATAATATGTACTTCCTAGAGCTGTCCCTAGTGCCATCATTGATCAATAGATGATGAATATTGTTATTATTTGAAAATATAAAGAAATAATGATAGTGCCTACTAGGGGAGCTATACTGAGAAGGATTGACAATCCTGAAGTAAGTAGAAGTTACATACAATGCTGGCAGTGGAATCAGGGAATCATTCTTAAGAGTATTTACTACATCTATGACTATCCTACAACTCAGTACGTGCCCAAGGAAATAAATGCTTATAATTAGCAAAAGTTGTGTATAAAAATGCTCACTGCAGCTGACTTTGTAATAATCTTAAACCAGGACAACCCAAATATCCATTAACAATAAAGTTGGTAAGTAATTTTTGGTATAGTCACACAATGGAATACTACAAAGCAAGGAAAAAGAATGAACTATTGAACTATCCAAGGACATAGGTAAGTCTCCCAGATACCATGTTGCACTATATATATATGGTTTTTCTTTTTTTTCTTTTTTCTTTTTTTCTTTCTATTTTTTTTTTTTTTTTGCTTTTTGGGTCACACCCGGCGATGCACAGGGGTTACTCCTGGCTCTGCACTCAGGAATTACTCCTGGCAGTGCTCAGGGGACCATGTGGGATGTTGGGAATTGAACCCTGGTCGGCCGTGTGCAAGGCAAACACCCTACCCGCTATGCTATTACTCCAGCCCCTATATGGTTGTTCTTGATTTTTGTTTGGTTTGGCAACCACATCCAGCAGTGCTCAGGACCAGTGCTCTTGATGATACTGTGGTCGGGGACCATATATGTTGTCAGGGTTTGAACCAGGATTCTCTACATGTAAGTTAAGCACCTTATCCCCTGTACTATTTCTTCAGCCTGCATATTTATATGGGTTTTGAGGTGGGGGAGGCACACTTGGTGGTGCTCAGGGCTTACCCCTGGGTCTGTGTTTAGGCATCACTCCTGGTAGGACTCAGGGGACCATATGTGGTACCATGGATCAAACCTGGGTCAGCTGCATGCAAGGTAAGTACCCTATGTGCTGTATATCACTCTGGAGAGAGAGAGAGAGAGAGAGAGAGAGAGAGAGAGAGAGAGCGTTAAAATCAATCTAGAATGATCAAAATTAGAAAAGATGGTATTGAGTAAAGGAATTCAAAGGATCAAAGGGATTCAAAAGATTGAATCAAAGGGATTCAAAGGGATTCAAAGGATCCTTCTGGCTAGTAGGAAGGTTATTTTGATTAGAGGTTATACATGTTCAGTATGCAGGTGAAACTTTACTTTTTTTACTTAAAAATATTTTATTGAATTAAAGAACCATGATTTACAACATAATTGAGTTTTAGGCATATATTGTTCTAGCACCAATCCCATGCCAATGTCAACTTCCCTCCATCCATGTTTTCATGTTCCTTGTCAGTGTCAGTGTCAGTTTCAGTTCCTTCCCCCACCAGCCTGCCACCTTGACAGGCACATTTTAAAGTTTGATGGGTATAGCTTAGATCTCATACTTTCAGTGTTTTTGAGTTTGTGCTTTGGATATATAGCTATACCACTGCCCCGCAATACCAGTATGCCCATGGCCCTTGACCTATGTTCCCTTATTTCTCTATCTCCTCTTCTTCCTCCCTACCTCAATTTATTTATTCTTTTTTTTTTTTTTGGCTCCTGGGTCACACTTGGCAATGCACAGGGGTTACTCCTGGCTCTGCACTCAGGAGTTATTCCTGGGATGCTGGGAATCAAACTCGGGTCGGCTGCATGCAAGGCAAATGCTCTACCCGCTGTGCTATCGCTCCAGCCCCTATTTATTCATTTTTTAATTTCAATGAATCACCATGAGATACAGTTCTCGATTACTTGACTTCCTGTTAGTCCACGATTTGCTCAAGCGGCACCAGTAACCTCTCCATTTGTCCCTGTCGCGTGCTAGTGTAGCCCAATGGCGTCTGAGATACAGTTACAAACTTACAAACTTGCATGATTACTTTTCAGTTATACAATGTTCAAGTACCCATCCCTCCACCCTGTCCATTTTCCATCACCAATGTTTCCAGTATCCCTCCCACCACCCCCTTCCTTCCCCCCGACCCGACCCCTGCCTCTGTGGCAGGCACATTCCCTCTTACTCTCTCTCTCCTTCTGGGTGTTATGGTTTGCAATGCAAGTACTAAATGGCCATCATGTTTGGTCCATAGTCTACTTTCAGTACACATCTACCATCCCGAGCAAACTGTCCAATCATCATTTACTTAGTGGTCCCTTCTCTATCCCAGCTGCCTTTTCCTTCATGAGATCAACTTCCAAGCCATGGAGTGATACTTCTGGCCCTTATTTCTACTATCCTTAGGTGTTAGTCTCCTATTATGTTATTTTATATTCCACAAATGAGTGCAGTCATTCTATATCTGTCCCTCTCCTTCTGATTCATTTCATTTAGCATGATAATCTCCATGTCCATTTACTTATATGCAGATTTCATGATTTCACCTTTTCTAACAGCTGCGTAGTATTCCATTGTGTAGATGTACCAAAGTTTCTTTAACCAGTCATCTGTTCTTGGGCCTTCGGGTTTTTTTTCCAGATTCTGGCTATTGTAAATAGTGCTGCAGTAAACATACAAGTGCAGATATCATTTCTACTGTACTTTTTTGCATCTCCAGGACATATTCCTAGAAGTCCTACCTCAGTTTTTTTCCTTCTGTCCTTCTCCTCCCTATCCTCTGGGGTCAAGGGTTATCTAGGCATTCCCTCTTATAAAATTTTATTTAAGGTTAATCTAAGATGAAAACACTTAACTGAACTTAAATTACATTTCAGTGACAACATCCTGCTGTCCAGCAGCTGAAGATGTCTGAAGAGGAGTGGAAAAGACAATGGGACCAAGGAAGACGGACACCTAGTAGTCAGGATTCTTGGGAAGGTGATTGGGAAAGGTTTTGTAAGAAGAAGAATTTGTTCTGGACATGAAGAAAAGATGTGAGGCACAGATGGGTGACAAAGGAGATGCTGAAAAGAAGTGTTTTCCAGTGTGAGAAGGGAGAACAGGAAGGAGCTACAGAGACAGTTGGATATAAGATCGGGATGCCTCAGTGGCAGCTGAGAAGTTGATAGTAACTGGGTGCCACAGCTTAGAGCAGGACTAGGACCTAATGGAGTGCATTTTAGGTGATAACATCTGGTGAGGAAGCAGATTGGCTAGAAGGAGGGCAGAGAGGCAGGACATACCCTCGAATTAGGCAGCTGCAGCCCAGGATTAGGGGACCCAAGGTCCTAAGGCCTTTAGGAGGAGCATGGAATCATGGGGGTGCCGAGAGTGGGCATGAAGAGACAGCTCAACTGAGGGAGTGTTAGGTAGACAGAGTCCTGTGGGATTTTTGTTTGTTTTTTCTTTTTGGTCACACCCAGTGATGCTCATAAGTTACTCCTGGCTCTATACTAAGGAATTACTCCTGGTGGTACTTGGCGGACCATATGGGATGCCGAGGATCAAACCCAGGTCGGCCATGTACAAGGCAAATGCTCAACCTGCTATACTATGCTCCAGCCCCAGACAGAGTCCTGTGCCTGGAAAGAACTTCCCTGTATTCACGTCCTGCCTTCCAGGGCAGCCCAGCTCTCTGCTGGGATGGAAAAAATGAGAAATACATTTTTTTAATTTTTATTATTAGTGAAATACCATGAGGTACAGTTGTAGATTTACAAATTTTTGTGCTTGGATTTCGGTCATACCATGATCAAATACCCATCCCTCCACCAGTGCCCATTTTCCACCACCAGGATAATATCCCTCCCCCCCCATTCCCCCCATCCCCCCATCCCCCCCTGCCACTGTGGCAGGGCATTCCCTTTTGTTCTCTCTCTCCTTTTGGGTGTTGTGATCAGCAAAAGAGGCATTGAGTGGCGAACATGTTCAGTCCAGTCTACTTTCAACCTGCATCTCCCCTCCTGGGAGGGTCCTCCAAACACCCTCCATTTGGTGTTCCCTTTTCTATCTGAACCGTCCTTTCCCCTAGAATACCCGGCTGGTCTCTAAGCTATGGAGTAATCCTCCTGGTGTTGATCTCAGCTAGAGAAATACATTTTTGTAAAGTAGAAACTAGAGGTCAACTCCACTAAGACAGCAGCAGCTGCAGGAAGCAGCAGAAAACTGAGTAGTGAAAAGACTCGGAGAAAAATGCTATTTGCATGTCCCCCATCACCACCATTCACCATTCACAAGCTGTGTGACCTGGGCTCCTTCCGGGTTAGTGGGGATCCTGACAGTACCTGTTTCCCAGAGTTATTATGAGGGGATAACGAAATACAGCATCCAAAGTGATTGGAATAATGCTTGCTCTATCGTAGCCATAAAGAAACTTTAAAATTGGTATAACTGCTTCTGATAGTGGGATTTGTTCTCTTTCTCCTGCTTCTTTACACTTTCTGCAATGAGCATGGATTACTTGAGCAGAAAAGTAGAAGAGAGAAGGAGAAGGAGAAGAAGACAGGCATGCTTACTCAGAGTAGGCAGAGAGGGCTTCCCTCCCTGGCCTGGCTCAGCTCGGCCACCTCGGGATGGAGGGGCACTCACTGGGTTTGAACCACAGAGCATGAGAGGTGGAGATGGATGTGTAGATGATGTCGCTCTACGGACAAACCCAGCACCTTTAACAAAAATTTATAAATCATTAGGTGCTTACCAGGTGCCAGAGTTTTTCTTATATTAGTACCAATTGGGGCCACAACTCTGCCAGGTGAATGATTTTACTCTGATTATTGTACTGCTCCAAGAAGCAACTTGCCCAAGGGCCTACCGAAAGACTGAGATGTAGGCCTTGAGATGATTTTTTTCCATGAAACTGCCAGGCCAAGTCTCCCCTGAAATGCAGGAACTAGCCTAACAAGAGGAGGCAGCTTAGCCAGCCCTGAGTCCTCAACTCCTTCTCCAGGCAGGAGGGCTGTGGTGGGCATTCCTATGCTCACAATGCCTTTTTTTTTCTTTTTGAGTCACACCTGGCAGTGTTCGGGGGTTATTTCTGGTTCTACACTTAGGAATTACTCCTGGCAGTGCTCAGGGGACCATATGAGATGCTGGGGATCAAACCCAAGTCGGCCTTGTGTAAGACAAATGCCCTATCCACTGTACTATTACTTGAGCCCTCCTGCCAAGTTCCCACTCCCCCCTTCCGACTTGTCCTGAGAACCCTCTACCCTAAGGTGGGCAACAGCCTCTGGGCCCCACCTCTAGGTGTTAACTTTGCTCCTCTCCCTCCATGGCTGACTCCCCTTCCCCCTGACCTCTCCACTCCTTCCTCCAGTCTCACTGCACCTCAGTGCCGCCGCCCCCCCCCCCCCCCCCACCTGCCAGCACCATCCATCAGCAGCCCTTGAAGCTCTGCCACAGCCCCTCCAAGTTGCTAAAGTCCCTATTTGGTTTAGTTCCACTCCAGCTCCCCCTGCACACAGGGACCCGATGGGATGCAGGGAAATTATACATGTAATAAAGAGCTGGTTTGCTCTGATAACTCTGATAATGATACACACCTCACACCTTCCCACGCGCGCACACACTGCCCTCTACACACGCACGGCGCCCACTCCACACCTTCAAGTCACACAGTCACCAAAAACCCATTCCAACAGGCTGACCTGCGACTCCCATCCTGCAGTGGTGCCCGGGCTCAGCCCTCATACTCCGTTCTCTGCATTCTCTGGAAACCCTGGGTCCTCTCCTCTATGCCCGGCTCCCAGAGCACGGAGCACTCCCCCATCACGACATTTATCAGCTGCAGCCTGAGGGCCTGTCTTCTCGGTGGCCCATTAGATTGTGAGCAAAGGTAGTGTCTCTCTGTTTCATTGCTCATTCACTCACTCTAGTGCTTGGGGAACACAGTGGCTGCCCCATAACTTTGTTGAGTAAATTATTGAATGAACAGGGACTGGACTTAGCTCAGTAGACCAAGTGCCTATTTTGCACATAGCAGGCTGGGCTTGATCCGCAAGCACTGCATGACCGCCCAAGCACTTCCAGGAGTGATCCCTTGAGCACTGAACTTGGGAGTATCCCCAGAGCACTGCCAAGGGTGACCCTCCCAAAAAAACACAAATGAAATGAATGAGGAAGTGCTCAAAATGCATACATCACTCAGTCATCCGCCTCAGAAACACCCATCATCTTGGGCTATGTTCCCACCCCACTACCTGTTTGCTCAGCGCCTCTCTGAATTTCTTCTCACAGCAACTCACATGCTCCTTCCTATGGAGACTCTCACATCTCTTTTTTTTTGGGGGGGGGGTCACACCCGGCGATGCACAGGAGTTACTCCTGGTTCATGCACTCAGGAATTACTCCTGGCGGTGCTTGGGGGACCATATGGGATGCTGGGGATCGAACCTAGGTCGGCTGCGTGCAAGGCAAACGCCCTACCCACTGTGCTATTGCTCCAGCCCCTGGAGCCTCTCACTTCTGCTACTGAATGTTTCTGTTACCCCACCTCTTATGTGTCTATTGTGAATACTGAGATTCTCCTAGAGGTGCTGAGTGGGTGTGGGGGGAAGAACCATCCATGCATTTGAAAGGGAGTATGTGTTTAAGTGAGTGTGTGTCTGTGGGCAGTTGTGTGGGAACGAATGTGTGTGTGCGTGTGTGTGTGTGAGCAAGACTGCATGTATATATAAACCATGGGTTACCTTATTTCTCATTTCTAAAATAGACTGGCTAGAATATTAATGTCCTTGTTCAAGTTTCCTCTTCTTCCTTTCTCATAAAGTCTGCTCCTTTTTCCCCCTCTGGTTTCTGGGATACACCTGGTTGTGTTCAGTGGTTACTCTTGGCTCTGCACTCAGGGATCACTCCTGCTGGTGCTTGGGGATCCTATAGGATATAGGATTCCGGAGATCAGACCCAGGTCAGCCACATGCAAGGCAAATGCCCTATTCCCTGCACTATTGCTCTGGCCACAAGTCTGTTCGTTTTAAAGAAAATATTTTCTTCCTCAAGTTTCCCTTATCATTGTCCTTAGGAAAGTTTAGAAAGAAGAGTGGGGAGAATGTGGGCTAAATTAGGGGTTCTCCCTTCCAGGCCACAAGTACTTCCATCACCTGGTGTGTGTCCTCCCTGCTTTTGCCTCCCCTCCACTACCCCTTCCTGCCCCTATTCTCACCTAGGAGTAAGCAAAAGCAGAGTGTCCGCCCCCTTAGGACACACCAGCCTGGTCTTCCAGGACCATGCAGCCTTGCTGTCCCCATTCCCATCAGGGATCCCAAGACTCTGCACTCAGGTCCCCTTCTTGTTTCCAACCTGGAATCTCTGCTCTGAAATCATCTTCCCCCCTCCCCCCCGCCCCAGCCTCTTCCCTGGCTCCCTTCCCTCTCATCACCCCAGGAGCCCCAGCACCTTCCACTCTCAGGAACTTCAGTTCATCAGCTCATCAGCCAAGGAGATGGCCCCTTCCTACAGTGGAGCCCTCTCCTGGGGGGACACAGTCATCAACTTAGCCCTGTGCCTCCACAGGTGGCCCCTGTCCCTCCTAGGCTGCCTGCAAGGCTCCCTGCTTGGTTCCTCTCCGTGGCCCCCTCCCAAGTCACAAGGCCCCCTCTGACCAACCCTCCTAGATTCAATCCTCTATCTGTCGCATAGTCACCCGAGCTCCCCATCAGCCTCCTGCAGTGTTCCCTGGACCAGCTTCCCCGGAGGCTTCAGGGTCAGCCTACAAGCCCCACTCAGTTAGTGCCTCATATGAACTGGCTGTGGGGTCATTTCTCTTGTCAGAACTCTGATCTGAACATGCCATAGCCACCCCAGGAGTCCTTATTCTTCAAGAATAAAAGCCCCCAGGGGCTGGAGCGATAGTACAACGGGTAGGGCGTTTGCCTTGCACACGGCCAACCCAGGTTTGATTCCCAGCATCCCATATGGTTCCCTGAGCACTGTCAGGGGTAATTCCTGAGTGCAGAGCCAGGAGTAAGCCCTGTGCATCATCAGGTGTGACCCCAAAAAGCAAAAAAAAAAAAAAAGAATAAAAGCCTCCAAACCTTCCTAAAGTGTGCAGGGGTGGAGGTGGGAGGGTGGGGAGGGGGCAGGAGGGCGTGGGGGTGACTTACCAAGTTTGGCTTTAATCTCCTGGCTCCCCGCATAACCCTGCAGTCCCAGTGCTCTCTCCTCTCACATGCGGCCTTCATCATGGTCTTTCCACTTCCCTGGCCCTCCAGATCTCCAAGACCAGCCACAGGGTTTGGGGCCATGGTGTTGGTTTTTGAAGTGCTTTTCTCTTCTCTCTTCACCTGCTTAACTCCTCATCTTCCCAGTATCACCTCAGATGTGACTTCCTCACAACAGCCTTCCCTGGACTTCAAAACAGGTAAGACCATTCCTCCTCCTCCTTCTCCTCCTCTTCCTCCTCCTCCTTCTCCTCTTCCTTTTCCTTCTCTTTCTCCTCCTCCTCCTCCTCGGACTCAGGGACTCAGAACTCCTACTAGGCCACTCTGCTCTGCTTACAAACTTACGTGTACGTGGTGTGTGTGTGTGTGTGTGTGTGTGTGTGTGTGTCTTCTTAATGTCTGGCTCACCCCCTAGAACTCTGGAGAAGAGTGCTTTGTATGGTACAAAGGCCACAGGGCAGAGTCTGGCATGAAACAGGCGCTTGGGGAACTCGTAGGAATGAATGAATGAAAGAATCAGCAGTCCCAGGCCAAAGAGAACTTTCACCAAAAACCAGATGGCACCTTCTCACCATCTCAGTCCCTTCAATTATGCAACTTACCTGCTCAAGAATTTTCTGTAGCTGCCTCTTACTTGACGAGTCTAAAAGACCTCTCCCTGCCCTTTTCTGCCTACTTCTGGTGCTGCTTAGGACATCCAGATGAGGACATGGCGGGTCCTGGGGTTTCTTCCATCTTCTGGTATGAACCACACTCAACTGTGCTGATAACCTGTAGCACTGTAGCACTGCCCTATAGTGCTATCCTCCCGTTGTTCATCGATTTGCTTGAGCGGGCATCAGTAACATCTCACAACAAATTGTGAGACTTGTTGTTACCGTTTTTGGCATATCGAATACGTCACGGAGAGCTTGCCAGGCTTTGCCGTGCGGGTGGGATACTCTCAGTAGCTTGCTGGGCTCTCCAAGAGGGGCGGAGGAATCGAACCCAGATTGGCCACGTGCAAGGCAAATGCCCTACCTGCTGTGCTATCACTCCAGCCGGTGCTGATAACCTAGGAACCAAAAATCTCAACATCTTCTGTGCACAGGTTATGGATAACTGCACAGATTTCCTGCTGCTGGTGGGATGGCTGTGGTGGCTGTAGTCAAGAAAGTCAAGCCAAGAAAGAAGCCCCAACTGGCAGTGGTGAGTCAGCAACTGGGAGAGTCAGACTGGAGAAAAGATGGTGCCTTTCTTCATTTTGAAGAGAATGTAGGGTCAGAGCAAAGAAGAGAGGCCAGATGAAAGGTTTGGCCTTCACAAAACAAGAGTGTCGAGGACTCTGCATTCAGTGTTTATATTGTCTCTGGACCTAGTGTGTTAATTTTTTTCTTTAAAAAACATTAGAAATTATTTACAGTGGCTGGAGAGATATAGTACAGTGGGTAAGGTGCTTACCTTGTATGTGACCAACCTGAGTTCGATCCCAAAATCCCACATGGTCTCCCCAGCACTTCCAGGAGTGACCCCTGAGAGATTTTTGTTTGTTTTGTTTTGGGACCACACCTGGTGGTCTTCAGGGCTTACTCCTGGCTTTGTGCTCAGGAATCACTCCTGGAAGGCTTGGGGGATCATATGGGGTGCTGGGGTTTGAACTCCAGTTGGTGGCATGCAGGGCAGATGTCTTCCCCACTGTACTATTGCTCCAGCCCAGGAGTGATCCCTGAGCACAGAGCCAGGAGTAACCCCTGAGCATTGCTGGATGTGGCCCCCAAACAAGCAAACAAAAAAACTCTATTCCCCCCCTTTAAAAAAAAGTTCCCTGATATCTCCTTGATTTTTAAAATTATTTATTTATTTTTAATTTCAGGACCAATGCTCAGGGGATATTCAGTCTCTGCACACAGGAATTACTCCAGGTGATGCTCTGAGACTATATGGGATGCCCGAGATTGAACCTGGGTTGACCACATGCAAGGCAAACGCTCTATCCACTGTACTATGGCTCTGGCCCCTCCCTTGATATCTTTTTCTGTTTGTTTTTGTTTTTTGGGTCACACCCCGCGATGCTCAGGGGTTACTCCTGGCTCATGCACTCAGGAATTATTCCTGGCAGTGCTGGGGGACCATATGGTATGCTGGGAATTGAACCCAAGTCGGCCACGTGCAAGGCAAACACCCTACCCGCTGTACTATTGCTCTAGCCCCCCTCCCTTGATCTCTTTTGAGGGAGTATCACTGGTATTGTTCAAGGGATGCTCTTGGCTCTGAGGTTGGGTGTCACACCCCTCTGTGTTGAAGATCAAATTCATGGCCCTTGTGTGCAAAACATTTGCTCAACCTATCTCTTTGACCCTTCTCCTTGGATTTTTCAGGTTTAAAAAAAAATCTATCTTTGGCAAGGGGATGTGGGATGGGTAGTACAGAAGTTAAGGAACTTGCCTTACCTGAAGCTGATCCCTATTTGATCCCTAGCACCTCGTGTAGTCTCTCAAGCACCACCTGGAGCAATCATTGAGCACAGAGTCAGGAGTAAGCAATGAGCATCTCTGGGTGTGACCTGAAAACAAAATTAAACAAAACACACACACACACACACACACACACACACACACACACACAAGCTAGCTTCTTTTACCCAATTCAAATTTATTTTCTTTATTTTCTATCATTGCATTTTGTTTCTACCAAATGAACTCAGATGCCCCTAAGCTCACTTCAATTACACCCACCTTCATGTCTTCCTTCACACCATTATCTCAACCTCGAAGAATTATTGTTTCCTCTTAATCTTCGCTTAAGTCCAATTCATAAAGCGGAGATCCAGGTTCTTAAGCAAGGCCTTCCTTGACCATCCCATACCAGCATTCACTGAGCCCCCAAGGTCTCTTTTCTCTCTCTCTATTCAGAATCATTGTTTCCAGAAGGACTACAGAGCTCACTCACTGAACTGATGTGATCTGCCTCTACAATGATGCTTTCCAAACTTTGAATTGTAGAGCCTGGGAAGTATCATTCCTGCATCATTCCTGATTCTACCTACATCCACATACCACCTCTAATGTTTTTCTTATTATTTTTGGAGGGGGTGTAAGCCACGGCCCACTGGGCTCAGGGCTTACTTCTGGCTCTCTGCTCAGGGATCACTCCCGATGGAGCTGAGGGCTGAGATCATATGTGGTGCCAGGAATCAAACATGGGTCAGCCACAGTGCCCTTCCCTCTGCACCATCTTTCTGGCCCCAAATGTTATTTTTTAAAATAGGATAACTTCCTCCCAGCAAAAATTGACACAGTGATGCTTAGGAGCCAGTAGTACTGTGGGCTTCTGGGGCTGAGGATTAAATCCAGGGCCTCACATGCATTTGGCCCGGGCTCCAGCCCTTTGAGCCACATTCCTGACCCCCTGTAATGTTCTTGTCCTGATCTTTTCCTTAAAATCATCTTCCTATTTTTTGCTTGAGTATGCTTGTTATCTAAGGAAACAACTTTAAAGCTTCTTAGTATCAGAAAACCAACTGTCAGTTGCCAAAAATAGAAAGTAATTATAAAAATTATTAAAATAAAAACAAACAGTGCTTTCAATTCTATCTGAATGTGAGAGTTCTTGAGCTTGGGGCTCTATTCTTCCTGTAAAAAGGGAAATAAACAAATGCTCCAGGAGGATTGAAGACACACTAGCACCAAAGGGAGACTTTCTCTTTGCTAACACCGAAAGAACAACCCAAATGGTCACTAAGGGAAAAATGATACTTTTCAAATCTTTGGGTCACACCTGATTGTTCTCAGGACTTATCCCTATCTCTGTACTAAAGGGTCACTCCTGTGGGGCTCAGGGCACCATGTGTGGTACTGGGGATCAAACCAGGCTTTGCCATGTGCAAGGCAAACATCTTTTTCCCTGTACTGTCTCTCCAGCCCCTAAAATTGTTTTTAAATATACTTTTTATCAGTGCAAGAAGGGGCAACTATACTTGATCATATTAAAAGGAAACGATGAGGGGCTGGAGCAGTAGCATAGCGGGTAGGGCATTTGCCTTGCACACGGCCAACCCAGGTTCGATTCCCAGCATCCCATATGGTCCTGAGCACTGCCAGGAGTAATTCCTGAGTGCAGTGCAGAGCCAGGAGTAACCTCTGTGCAATGCCGGGTGTGACCCAAAAAGCAAAAAAATAATAAAATAAAAAATAAATAAAAGGAAATGATGAGTGGCCAGAGATATAGTACAGTGGTAAGGTGCTTGTGGTGTTCCATGTGACTGACTCTGGTTTGATCCCCAGCGTCCCATATGGTCCTCTCCAGAGCACCACCAGGAGTAACTCCTGTGTGCAGAGCAAGGAGTAACCCCTGAGCACCACAGGTGTGACCAGAACAAAACAAACAAAACCCCCCAAAAAATAAAAAAGAAAATGATAAATATGGGATTTAGGATGTCAGTGATAAATGTGTGTGTTAAATTCAGTTGGTGCTGTTACATAATTTTAAAACAACTGATTTAAGGGAGCTGGAGCAATAGCACAGGGAGTAGGGTGTTTGCCTTGCACGTGGCCGACCCAGGTTCGATTCCCAGCACCCCATATGGTCCCCTGAGCACTGCCAGGGGTAATTCCTGAGTGCAGAACCAGGAGTAACCCCTGTGTATTGCCGGGTGTGACCCCCAAAAAAGCAAAAAATAAAAATAAAAAATAAAACAATTGATTTAAAAACAAACTATATATATAATAAAACGGTCCATACAAGGACCAAGATAAGACTGCCTTGAGGGCCGGAGATATAGTACAGCAGGTAGGGTCGTTGCCTTGCACACAGCTGACCCAGATTCTATCCCCAGCATCCCATATGGTGGTCCCCCTAGCCTGCCAGGAGTGATTTGTAAGTGCAGAGCCAGACCTAACATCTGAGCACCGCCAGGTGTGGCCCCAAAACAAATAAACAAAGACTGTCATGAACAAGCAAAATGATGAATCCAGTCCTATGAACCCAGGTCCAATGGAAAAAAAGGAAGAAAAGGAGACAAGCAAGGAGATAACTTTTTCAGTTTGGGATTCACTGTGACTCAGCTTATGGACGCATCATTAAAAAATCATCTGGTATTGTGACAAATGCCCAGGTTCCGCCCTTGGCTAAACAGCTTAAACCATTGTGTTGCCAGGTGGCCACTCTTGCTTACCTCCAATAGCAGGCATGTGGGACTGGAGGGCACTCCCCACGACATAGCCTTCTGTCAGGAAGTTTTCCCTTCCCTGGAGCCTGCCACATCCCCCCACTTTCTTATTCTCACCCTGTGACTGGCATGGACCTGGGCTTGCAGAACCTGGAATTTCCATTTCGATTGCTTCATGGTTGAACTTCCAGCCCAGAGCAGGAACCAAGCCACTGTTTCCAACAGTCAGACAAAAGGATCCCAAGCTTGTCTGGGACGTAGGCCGTTAGCACAGTTATATCATCTTGGGAGAAAATCAGCATTCTTAATAAAAAAAAAACACTTGAGCAATTTTCCAATAAACTTTTAATGGAATTCAGATTTATTCTCAGAAACCAGTTTCCCATCTACCTTGCCAACTGACTTTAGGAGTTTGTTGGGTTTGATTCAAATATGTTCTGGTGTGGTCTATCAATTTTAACAGGTCAAAACACTCATCTTCCTCTTCTGGGTGGGGAATCTTTACTCTGCCCAAGGCCATTTGGATATTTAGAGCATCATTCGTGGGCCAGAGGCTACAGGTAGACGGGCAGTGGGCAACCAATGAGAAACATCTATGCCTGCCCCATTACGCTTTCATGGGGCCTCCTATGGCCCAGGGATGTTTCCCACCCCTGCAAATGTTATTTACCTCCAGGAATCACTTACCGAGAAGTCATTCTATTTCTTTTTTTTAAATTTTATTTTATTTTTATTTTGCTTTTTGGGTCACACCTGGTGATGCACAGGGGTTACTCCTGGCTCATGCACGAAGGACTAACTCCTGGCTGTGCTCAGGAGACCATAAGGGATACTGGGAATCGAACCTAGGTCGGCCGCCCTATCTGCTGTGCTATCGCTCCAGCCCTCCATTCTAATTCTTAAATTGGTCTTTTACAGGTCCCCTTACTTGCAGCAAGATTGAAATACAATTTTGACAATGCTCATAAGTGTTCTAAAAAGACTTTTTATGGCTCCTCCTCTTTAACACAATGGAATATTTGGAGTTGGATTAGAATTTCTCACCCATATTTTGCACTAGCCCTTGGTCTGGTCTTAGCTGAGATTTCTAAGTTCAAAACCTTGGCCAGGTCCTGAGATGCCCGTCTCAGCTCTGACCAAACATCTCTGGCCCTGACAGAGGCCATGGCCTTGGCAGTCCTGAGATGGGAGGCAGCCAAAGGGGTGACTTGAGGCCTGAATGTACCACTATAAATCTGTGACCTCGCTAGCCCTCACAACTGCACCTGAGAATGCCTTCACTCTGTCTCCTTTGTCCCAAAGCCAGAACCAGTCCCTGGGGGGAGGGGGCCAGTGAAGGCCCTTAGGCAGAGGGTGACATGGAGGCTGCTGCCCTCTTTTGGGGAACTGGGGTACAGTGAACATCTGAACCTCCTATTGTCACTTAACAGACTTGGTGCCTCATACTGGCCCCTGTTCAGCCCAAAACAGCCCCTCCCTCCCCCTGGACCCGGGAATGTCTCCAGACACAGCTGATGCCAACACTGACCTCAGCCTTTCCCAATGGACCGCCACAAGGGGGACACTCATAATCCCCAAAGCAAAACTCAGAAGCAGGCACTGTGTCTGGGGCCCACAAAAGGTCTGGGCACACAGTGGGATTGCCAACTGACTCCAGCGTCACCTTCCTAATCTTTTTGAAATTTCTTTTGTTTGATTGTTTTTGTTTTGGGTGGCCACACTTGGCTGTGTTCAGGGCTCACTCCTGGCTCTGTGCTCAGGGATCACTCCTGGCAGGGCACAGGGTACTATATAGGTGCTGGGGATTGAACCTGGGTCAGTTCCATGCAAGGCAAGTGCCTTATTCCACGTATTAGCTCTTCGGTCCTTATAATTCCTTAATTATTTATAATACATTTATATGTTGATGGTAGAAATTTGGGAGCAATAAGGAGTATAAAGAAAATAAAACCAGGTCCAGGGAGAAAGGGTTGGGGCATATGCTTTGCATGCAGGGATCCTGGCTGTGGTCCTCGACACTTCATGGTTCTTGAGCATTCATCAGGGAATTTTCTCTAAAGAAGGAAGGAAGAAAGGAAGGAGGGAAGAAAGGGAGGAAGAAAAAAAGAAAGATAGAAAGAAAGAAAGAAAGAAAGAAAGAAAGAAAGAAAGAAAGGAGAAGAAAGAAGGAATAAAAAGGAAGGACAGAGAAAGAAAGAAAGAAAGAGAGAGACAAAGAAAGAAAGAAAGAAAGAAAGAAAGAAAGAAAGAAAGAAGGGAGGGAGGGAGGGAGGGAGGGAGGGAGGGAGGAAGGAAGGGAAGGAGGAAGGAAGGAAGGAAGGAAGGAAGGAAGGAAGGAAGGAGAAAGAAAGGAAAGAAAGAAAGAAAGAAAGAAAGAGAGAGAGAAAGAGAGAAAAGGGAGGAAGAAGGAAGGAAGGAAGGAAGGAAGGGAGGAAGGAAGGAAGGGAGGGAGGGAGAGAGGAACGAAGGAAGGATATATGTTCTCACTATCCAGAAACCATCACTCTTTTTTTTTTCTGGTTTTATCCTAGTCTTCTTTATTATTTATCTATAGATTTAATTCACTTCATAAATGGGATCTTTCTATACCTCATGCTTAGTGTACTATGTTTTTTTTAAAATTTTTATTGTTTTATTTGGGGGCGGTCATACCCAATGGTGCCCAAGACTTACTTTTGGCTCTGCACTTTTTTATTGTTTTATTTGGGGGTTGTCATGCCCAGTGGTGCCCAAGGCTTACTTCAGGCTCTGCACTCAGGGATCATTCTTGAGGTGCTCAGGGGACCATATAGGATGCCGGGGATCAAACCTGTCAGTTGCATGCAAGGCAAGCACCTTATTTGCTGTACTATCTTTCTGACCCCCCTTTAATTGAAAAATATTTGTTGTGGGGGCTTCTCCTGGCGGTCCCTGGGCCCAGTGGTACTTGGGGGCCTTTGGGGCCTCCCCCAGAAATCCTGGGGGAGAGGGATGATGCATCATGTTGAGGACTGAACTTCAACAAATGCACAAAGAAAGCATTTTTGAATTACCATGGAGGCACCATTGCACAGCCCCAAACCTGCTTTTTCTCGTGATTGTCCCCTGCAAATACTGTCTGTATGACTGGAAGTGCTTTGAGTCTCTGTCTTCCAGTGGGCACAATTTAGCTTAAAGTCCTCAGGCTCCCCTTATGTCCAACTCATGTCCTTCCTTTCCACCACTCGCTTTTTGAGGGCTCCTCACACATGTGCTATGGACCTTTAGCTGTCATCACTATTTTAGTCAGGGACTTGGGACATCACTAGGGACAAGAACAGAATGAGGCCAGGCCACAAATACTCTCAGACTTGTCCTCTGAGCAGACTCTTTCATCTGGACCAGCTGCATCCAGCCCCTGCCTCAGACCCAGAGAAGGTGAAGAGTCTGGGGTCTCCACCCAGCACACTGTCTCCCCTCCGCTCTCTTGGAAAATGAGTATTCAGGGTTTTTGATGCCTCAAGCAGTCCCTGTCCCGTGGATCTACCCCAGACTCCAGCAGTCCTGCCCTCCCCCCACTCCCCTGTTCTCTACCAGCCCAGCCCCCTGCCCACTCCCCGGGACACCGGTCCCGGCAGTTCTGGCTTGAGCTGGGCTGCTTCTGGGTAGTGAGGAGTTGAGTGGAAGGGGCTGGTTTGAAGCCATAAGGGTGCTTGGAGTCCCTATCTCAGATTTTGGGGTAAAAGATATACACCCTCCAATTTGGAAGCTTCTTGCAATGCCACCAAGGAGGAGAACATGGGTGAGGCCAAGGGAAAGGGGTGCATACTGGGTGCCTGGACTTGATTCTGCAGAGACTAGGACACCAGTGCATCACCTCTCCCTCATAAACTCTCCCAGGCCTTCTTCCCAGTCCCCTGGGTTCCTGTCCTGATGGTACCCAGAGCATAGGCCCAAAGCCTTTTCTAGGATTTTCTCCACATTGTACACTGTGGCACACCTGATGAAAGTGTGCAAATATGGAACAGATAGATTGGTCCATAGCTGGAAGCCTGCCTCATGAGCAAAGGGGAGAAGGCAGCTGGAATAGAGAAGGGATCACTAAGAAAAAGATGGCTGGAGGAATCAGTCAGGATGGAAGATGTGTGCAGAAAGTAGACAAAGGAACAAACATGATAACCTCTCAGGGTCTGTATTGGAAACCATAATGACCAAAAGTAGAGAGAGATTATGGGGAATCATGTCTGCCATGGAGGCAGGGGGAGGGTGGGAAAGGGGGGTATATCGGGGATATTGGTGGTGGGGAATGTGCACTGGTGGAGGGATGGTTGTTTGATCATTGTGTGACTGTAACCCAAACATGAAAGCCTGTAACTATCTCATGGTGATTCCATAAAATTTAAAAAAAAAAAGTGTGCAAATCCCTTTTCCTACAATCTTGAAGCCGAAACTCTAGTTGCAGGTCAGTAACAGGAGCCATCAACCTTTCACCAAGTTATACCTGAGCCAGTGAAATCCTGGGCTTTGAACTCTTGATTTTCCTCTGACCCAATGCAGCACCAATCCCAAGAGCTGGTAGGTTCATACTGCTAGCAGGTGAGTAGAACTGGTCTTACTTCCGGCATTTACAGAAGACAGGACTGAACCAAAGATCCTGGGTGATGACAGTCCTTGGGCTCTGTGATCCCTGAGCCCCGTGGAGCTAGCCCTCCTTGCTCCTGAGTTATCAAATGCCCTCCATCTTGGATTTTCATGCTTGCAGATCTCAGACAGAGACAGCCTTGATTCTTCCAAACCAACACTTTGCAGGTCTCCACCCCGAGAACCTTTCTCCAGAAAGATAGCACAGGGTTAGGGCACTTGCTTGTCTGGACCAATCCCGATTCCATCCCAGCATCACATATGGTTTCCCAAGCACTGCCAGGAGTGACCCCTGAGCACAGAGCCAGGAGTTAGTCTAAGCACTGTGTGTGGCCCGCAGGTTTTTGGTTTTGTTGTTGTTGTTGTTGTTGTTGTTGTTGTTTTGAGGCTACACCCATCAATGCTCAAGGATTACTCCAGGCTCTGCACTCAGGAATAACTCCTGGTAGTGCTCAGGAGATCATATGGGATGCTGAGGATTGAATCCTGGTTGATATGTAAGGCAAATGCCCTACCTGCCATACTATCACTCTGGCCCTAAGCCCTCAGTTTTTTTAAGAAAAGTTTTTCTCCAGTCTGGCATTTTGTCTCAAATAATTCAGGAGGTCAGATCGGGAGATGGCTCAAAGAGCTGGTACACATGTTTTACATGCGGGCGGACCAAATTCTGTCCCCAGCACCACATGGATCCTGAATGTCCACCTCTCCTTCCCATTGCTCCCTCATCCTCCCCAGTAATCCTGCCTTCTCCTCCAGTTCCTCCAGCAGCTTCTCAGGACCTTCCGCCCTGGCCCCATGGCCTGACGTATGGTTGGTAATTCTTGGCAGCCATCATCCCTGACAGGCGGACAGCCCACATGTCTTCAGGAGAGCTCTAGGTACACTAGCAATGCAGACCAGGGGACTGCACATTCTTCCCTGGCCTTTCTGTTCAAACCAGACTATGGGGGTGCCGAGTTTCCAGAGTAGATGGAAAGAATCCTATCAGATCTGTCAATGGTGTGTTGGCAGGGTGGGGGTGGGGGTCCAAGGAAGATGTGTGGCCTGCTCTTCACTCAGCCTTGGGACAGGAAGATGGGGCTGCCTGGATCGCCCCAGTTCTGTGATGCCTGTACCTCAAGGACCGCCCCCAGCAGCCACCTCCTCCTCTGGGGAGCCACGCTAGCCAGCTGGCATGAAGCACGAGCCTCTGGCCCCGGACCCCTGAGTCCAGCTAGAACAGAACTTGGCCCTTTCCTTGACCCTCTTTCCTTTATGCCAGTGGGGAGGAGAAGAGGGGAGAAGAAGGAGATTGACTGGGTGCAATGCAGTGTTTCTGGGGACTTGGGGTGGGGGGCAGGGGAGTCCATTCAAATTGACAAAAATAGAACATCAGCCTCATATCATTTTTCTCAAAACAAGATTTATTGAAGTTCTGTCGGTGAAAATCGCTGCTGTGTGGAACGCTTAACTTATAGATTAGATTACTCAGTCGTGCCTTACTACATTTTTCATTAGAAAAATATTGGCTGGGAGAGTTTGACCTCATAATCTCTGCATTTTAAACAATAACCAGAGGAAAACCAAATAGAAGGCACAAGTTAACGGGTTTTTCCCCCCAGCCTTTCCCCCCTGGGAGAGATGGGAGCGCGGCCGGGAGGGGAACAGGCGCAGAATCTGCTGCGTGAGCAATTCCCCATCTCTGGTGCTGCCCAGGGACTGCGGAGGCAGCCGGGCAGAGGGAAGAGAGCGGGGGACTGAGCTGAGTCCTCGGGGCCTAAGCCCTGCCGGACCCCAGCTCTGCAGGCCCAGCCCCACGGGGACCTGTTGGGGAAAGCCTTTGCCCACCCTAAGGAGGTGCTCAAGAAGACCTAGGGAGAAAAGGCCTCAGCGAGCCTGTCTAGCTGGGGAGAGTAGGGGCGAGGTATTCTCATTCCAGGACCAGGGTGGGGTGGGAGGGGGTGTGGGTGGCTTTATCTAGGGCCTAGGCTGCATAGGGGAGAAGAAGCATAGTGATTCCTCCATTCTCCACCCTCAAGACCTCCTCTAGAGCTATCTATTCTAGAACATTCTAGGTTGGCCTGAGGACATGCTGTGTCTTCCTGTTAACCTGGGAGCAAAGGCTCCTCGGGGCAACCTAGATCCCAGGACCCAAGGCCGAGAGTAATAGGGTGCACAGGGTGCTGGCTGGCCCCCCACCACTTCTGGACTGCTGATCCTATAGCTCAGTGGGCCACACCCCACCCCCACCTGGGTCTCGGTTTCTCCTTTCGGAGGCTTTGGTGATTTCCAAGTTCTGACACAGTCATTAGTTACAAAGAGCAATTATTTTTTTTTGTCATTAAGTCATTTTTTAAATGGCTCCAGGCGACATCACAGAACAAAGAAACAAAATATCCATGAAAAGACTTAATCACAAATTACTAATTATTTCACCCCCCTCCTCCCTGCCCAAATCGTGAAATCTGAGCCCCATGAAAAGGGAGAAGGCCTCCCCAGCCCTGAGCTCTCCATGGTTCTTAGGCACCTAATCCATCAAGGGGGGTGGGGTGGGGGCATTTCCTGCCTCCCTCTGAGCTCGAGTTGGGGGGTGGGGGGGCGGCGGCAGGGAATCCCCAGTTCCTGACCTTTGAAGTCTCCTGCCTATGGATACAGACCCTCAGCCATGGAGAAGGGGGGCTTGAAAAGGAGTAGGGACCTCATCCGGAGCCCCACACCTTGGTCTCCCCGCTCAGGCGAGCTCCCCAGCTGGCATTCCACCCCGGGCCCTTTGAAGCCTCCTGGGCCACAAGAGAGGAGCTGCCCCCCTGCCCGGGGGTAGGGGGGCTCTGAAAGTCCAGCTGGAAAACAAACCCGAGGAGGAAGTAATCCTGGAGGGGAAGCCCCCCCAGACCCAAGACGTGAGGAAATAAAATGTGGTTGACACCGAGATGTATGGGGGCAAGGGAAGTGCAAGGTGTGAGCCCCTCCATCCGGCCTCCCTCTCAGAGCCTCGCTGAGGAGGGGGCTGATTCAGGGAGAACAGCAGTGAGCCTGCCAGGCTTGGGGCATCCTCCTTCCTTGGTCAGTCCACAGCTGCCTGGCCCTGACCAGGCCCAGGGCACCAGAGCAGTCCACAGTGAGCTTGCATTTCTGTCCAGCAGATGTGGCAGACAGGTCCTGGGAAAGATGGAATTTCGGGGTCCAGAGACAGGGCACTGAGAAGCAGGGTTGTGTGTGTGGTATTGGGGCAACTGTCCAGCACCAACCTCAAAACACAACTCACTCCCCAGCTTCCCCTCTCGGCCAAGTCCGAATCCCAATCCAGAGTCAACCCAAACCCAGCACACATTCATTCCGACACAAGCTAGAGCTGAATTCTAGAATTCTTGTGCCAGGTGACCAGTAACCAAACATCACTGGTTACTGAGGAGCCTAGTGCCTACCTTCACGGAGCCTACTTAGTCTGTCTTTCTTTCTTTCTTTCTTTCTTTCTTTCTTTCTTTCTTTCTTTCTTTCTTTCTTTCTTTCTTTCTTTCCTCTCCTTTCCTTTCTTCCTTCCTTTCTTCCTTCCTTCATCTTTCTTTCTTTTCTTTCTTTCCTTCTCTCTGTCTTTCTTTTTTCTTTCTTTCATTTAATCTTTCTCTCTTTGGTTTTGTTTTGGGGCCTCACCTGTGATGTTCAGGGGTTACTCCAGGTTCTGCACTCAGGAATCACTCCTGGCAGTGGCAGTTCTCAAGGGACCATATTGGGTGACAGGAGTTGGCCCTGTTTGTTGAGAAGCTCTGGATCAAAGAGAAAAGTGAAGCCATAGCCAGGAGTCTCCCGGCCTGCTCACTCCTTGGCTGTTTGAACAGTTTCCCATGGTTGTCTTCTTACCCGAGAGGAGCAAATAAATGGGCACAAGTGAGAAGAAAGGCAGGAGGGCAGAGTTTTAATGAATAGAACTTGCTTAATAAATGCTTGCAACCTACGTCTTATGCCAGGGACCACGGATATTGAGTATCAATGTCCAAAATTCTAAAATGATGGTCATGGGCCCAATCAAGAGAGTTTAGAATTCACTTATTCTCTGACTCACATCTGCGTTCATACTTGCCTTTTCTTTGTTATCAGAGTCCTCCTTCTTCCCTCTCAGAGAGATGATACAGTGGCGAAGGTGTTTGCCTTACACAGACCAACCCAGGTTCTATCCCCATCATTCCAGAGCGCCACTAGGAGTGATCCCTGACTGCAGAGTCAGGAGTGACCACTGAGCATTACCAGGTATGGCCCCAAAACTAAAAAAAGTATTTTTTAATTGAAACAAACAAACAAAAAACTTCTGACAAGAAACATCTGGAGGTATTCTAGAATCTTAAGTAAAGACCTTTGGTTTTTTGTTTGTTTTTAGTTTTGGGAGCTGAGATCAGGTATACTCTTGACTCTGAGTTCAGGGATCACTGCTGGCAGGACTCAGGGGACCATATCTAGTACCAGGATTCTAACCCAGTTGGCTGACCATTAGGCAAGCCAGGTAGGCAAACACCCTACCTGCGAAAATATCTCTCTGTTTAAAAGAAGTAGGCATGGAGAGAGAATTCATGAGTTAAGTGCTTGTCTTGCGCACAGCTGACCCAGGTTCCATCCCCAGTATCCCATATGGTCCCCTGAGCCCAGCAGAAGTGATCCCTGAGCACAGACCCAGGAGTAAGTCCTCAGCATTGCCAGGTGAGGTCTCAACCCTGTCAAAAAAAAATAGGGGGTAGGCATAGCTGGTGACACAGTGTATCGACTAAGGCATTTGCCCTGCAGGAGACTGACCCCCCCCCCCCACCTCTCCTTTCCATCCTTAGTACTGCAAAGCCTCCCAGACCCTGTGCAAGGTGATCCTTGAACACAGAGCCCGGAGGAGCACCAGAACTGCAGTGTCTAGCCTAACATCTCTCCCAAGATAACTAAAAAAATTTTTTTCTGGGGTTCCCTGCTATATCCCTCTGGAGTGCTGCCCCAGCCTATCTCAGTGGCCCTCACCACTTCTAGAGCCACAGGAAAGGACAGCCCACTCTGGGGTAGCAGCACTGTTTCTTGTTCCCCACAATCCATTTTCTCCTTGTCATTGTCCAATTTATCCTTATCCATTTTCTCCTTGTTTTCTTTTTTGTTTTGCTTTGGGGCCACACCTGGCTGTGCTCAGGGCTTCCTCATGACTCTGTGCTCAGGGGTCACTCTTGGCAGAACTTGGGGACCACATATCGTGCAGGTGACTGAACCAGGGTTGCCCATGTGCAAAGGCAAGCTCCTTAACTATCTCTCTGGCATTTCTCCTTCAGTTAATAATAAAAATCCCAAGTGTTATGTTTTCTGTTTTTGTTTGTTTGTTTGGGGGCCACATCTGGCGATGCTCAGGGGTTATTCCTGGCTCTACAACTCAGGAACTACTCATGGCAGTGCTCGGGGGACTATAAGAGATGTTGGTTATTGAATCCAGGTCAGCCACATACAATGTAAATACCCTATAAGCTGTACTATCTATGACTCATGCCCCAGAAAACTCCCGAGTGTTAACTGGAAACAGGCTCCTCTTCAGAACTTCATGGCCCAGACTCCTTGTACCTAGATGTGTTCAGGTAATTAATTTTGGCTAATTAGATGCAAGAGAAGTAATGTGTTATAAGCTGTATTCTGCCCTTTTTTCATCTTAAAAAAATTTTGGTCACACCCTATGGTGCTCAGCTCAGTACTAAGGGGTCACTCCTAGCAGTTCCTGGGGGATCGTGCAGTATTGGAGATCAAACCACAGGAGTGCAGGTCTCCTGTGTGAAAAACATGCACTCCAGCCTCTTGGGTCCTCTCTCCAGCCGGGGTCTGCCCTTTGGAAAAAGGAAGATAGTGGGACCAGAGCAATGTACAGCAGGTAGGACGCCTGCCTCACATGCAGCCAACTCAGGATGGATCCCAGCATCTCATATGGCTCCTTGAGCACAGCCAGAATTAACTTCTGAGTGCAGAGCCAGGAATAACCCCTGAACACCTCTGTGCCTGGCCCCAAATCCAAGAAAAAGAAAAAAGAGAAAGAAAGAAGCTAGTAAACTATGATAATCAACTAAAAGTTTTTTTTTAATAAATAAAATCTTAAAACATTTTAAAGGATCTGGCCCGCTGCAGCTCTGCATTTCACGGTGTGAAAGGGGCATGAAACTCGAGCCTCTGTTTTAGACCTTAAGATAGAAGCGACAGTCGAGGATGGTGAGGCCGCCGATGGTGAGGCCACAACAGAGAACAGACTGGAGCCTTCACAGTGTGGCTGGGCTGCTGTGACTACATTGGAGAGAATCCTCTCCGGCCTCCCTGAGAAACAACTCACCCGCTGCTTGACCCACTGCTACTTTGTTATCTCCTTCCTTTCTTTCCTTTTGCATCCTGGTATAAAGGAAAAGCCAATGATCTAAGGCAGCTCTGAAGAATACCGCATAAACCACATTGGTTATTCAAATTTGTGTAGTTAAACACATTGATACATTTAAAGCAGGATAAATTTTTTTTTTGGCTTTTTGGGTCACACCAGCAGAGCCAGGGGTTACTCCTGGCTCTGCATTCAGGAATTACTCCTGGCAGTGCTGGGGGACCAGATGGGGTGCCGGAGATTGAACTCAGGTCAGCCTTGTGCAAGGCAAACGTCCTGCTTGCTGTACTATTACCCTAGTCCAGGAGAAATAAATTTTAACAATCTATTTTCTTTTTTTTGTTTTGCTTTGAAGCATACCAGCAGTGTTTCAGGGCTTCCTCCTGGCTCTGTGCTCAGAGATCCCTCCTGGCAGTGCTCAGGGGACCACCTGTAGGGATGGAACCAAGGTCAGCAGTAGTAAACGCACTGCCTTAACCCCTGTACTAGCTGCACTTGAACTGCTCAATAGTCATGTTATCTCATAGCACCAAGAATGACCAACATAGGTCCAAAGGGAAGAACAGCCCTGTGTTCCATGTAGCAGCTCAGAAGTCTCTACTCCTACTGCTCCAAGGAGGGTATGGTCCCCATTTCCAGCCAGGGCACAACCCTCTGGCTCCAGCCCATGAGGAGAAACATCCATACTCTTATCATGAAACCTAGAGAAAGGCCATCTGAGGAAGCAGGTAGAATTCTAGGAAGCTGGCGAAAGCTGTCACGGTCGGTCACGGTCCTCCCATTGTTCATCGATTTGCTCGAGCGGGCCCAGTAACATCTCCATCCTGAGACTTGTTGTTACTGTGTTTGGCATATCGAAATACGTCACGGGTAGCTTGCCAGGCTTTGCCTTGCGGGCGAGATACTCTCGGTAGCTTGCTGGGCTCTCCGAGAGGGGCGGAGGAATCGAACTCGGGTCAGCCATGTTGGCTGCGTGCAAGGCAAATGCCCTACCCGCTGTGCTATCGCTCCAGCCCAGGGGAAAGCTGAGTGTGGGCAATACTCCATTCTGCACTTGGCCTGCAGTCCCAGTGGAGTGGACCAGGAGAGATGAAGCATGTCTGATCACAGACACATTAAGGAAAGGGAACATCCCTTGTGGCTCAGGAAGACCAGGACCCATGACACGCTCCTCCCAACATGACCTAAAGGATCAGGCTTATCTCAGACACTGTTAGGGACTAAGGAAAGAAAAACAATAGCACACCACAGAGCACTCCTATTCGCCAACTCCCTCATCAAGACAACACTCAGCATCACTTCTCCCATCACAGTTCTATTCATGTGGGACATCATTACTGTTCCCATCTCCACCAACATAAACTGCCCCCCACCTGCCAAAAAAATATATATGTGTGTATACATATATGTGTGTATATATAAATATATGTATACACACACACATATATATACATATATACATGTCACTGTCACTGTCCTCCCATTGTTCATCAATTTGCTCAAGCGGGCCCAGTAACATCTCCATTTTGAGACTTGTTGTTACTGTGTTTGGCATATCGAATACGTCATGAAGCTTTCCAGGCTTTGCCATGCAGCAAGATACTCTCAGTAGCTTGCCAGGCTCTCTGAGCGGGGCAGAGGAATCGAACCCAGCTCGGCCGGGCTGGCTGCGCTCAAGGCAAATGCCCTACCACTGTGCTATCGTTCCAGCCCATATATATATATATATATATACTGTTTCTGTCACTCCAAGTTTCAGTATCTCCTCCTCTTAGCCAAGTAACCTGGAGGTTGGAGAAGGCTGCCTTCACTGACCAGAAACAAGGATGCACAGACCTGTAGGCTAAACTGTGACTCAGCCAACAGCAGCTTCCCACTTTGCTGACCCAGTAAAGGGCTTCAGTAGTATGTCCCCCCCACTCTCTCTCTCTCACACACACACACACACACACACACACGTGCATATTATCTTGTCTTTCAACAATTATCCTCATGTACTTCCTTTGTCACCATGCCAGCAATAATTAACAACAAAACCAGAACATCACCCACCTCCTGCTATTACACCAATCACACCATCTTTCTAATCATCATCCTCATTACAACTTTTTCCACCATCACTGTAAGGAATGGGCCTTCCAACATCTCTCCACTTCATTTTGTGAAGTCATCCCCCGCTCTTCTTTCTCATCTAAATTCTTCCAGCTATTACCCTAATTTCCTGGTCAAACCTCACTCGAACATCCAGCATCCTCCTCACTCAACCATTCTTTCCTCAGGACCAAGTTCCCATTGCCTTCTTTGACCCTCAGAATTCTGGACTCTCACCCTGACTTGAAATCCATGATCTATCTGCTGGAATGCTCTGACATTTGGGCCCTGGTTTCTCTCTAAGTCATGGCCACTTAACTATGGGCATCCTGCCATCAATTATCGAGGTCTGGTCAGGCCTAGGGTGGGCGGCTTTATGAGGCTTTCTCTGGAGTTTAACATTCTCCCAATGTATTTTGTCTTGGAAATTTGCAAAATGCAAACAAACTGAATTTGTGTAGTTGCTCCTGAAATGCTGGTGTAGTGACTCCCAAAGAGATCATCTTGGGAGGTAGAAAGGAGATTTCTTGGTATAGAACTGACCAGCAGAGAAGCCTGAGGTGTAGAAAGTGTCAGAAAGAAGAGGAAAGGTTGGGGTGGACGCAAGCTCTTTGCTCCCTACTTTGCTCAGTGGAGATCAGATGTGACCACTGTCTGGTAGATTCCCCTGGTTTAATAGGAAAGAACAGAGCTGCTGTTCTTTAATGGAGAAAGACCATGGATACTCTCCATCTCTTCCATGGACAGTGATATCTTGGGATCAGGAACATTTTGGGAGAGGGGTATCCTTGCGGATCACTAAGGGTGGGGACCGAGCTCTACCTGCTTCTTCTCTCTGGCCAAGGCCACTCCAGTCACTCACTTTCCCTCCCAGGGATCATCAGGGACAGATCTCTGCAAGGACTCACTCCTGCTGCCAGAACTGCTTTAAGTTTCTGCACAGAAAGGATAGGATGTGCATTTAGACTGAGTTCAGCTCCCACAGTGCATCTGCTTGATCTGAGGAATGGCCCTTCAACACCTGAATCTTAAGAACATTGACTAGAGGGCCGACAGTAGGAAGGGAATAAACTGTTTGGACACTTGGGAGCCAGACCCCTTCCCAGTGCTCTGCCTGTCTGTGAGAGAGTAAGTCTGGAAATGCCAGGGAGTAACACTGTCCTGGTCACCACGATAAGGCCCTATATCCATAGGTCTATCCGCTCATAAGCAAGCGATTTCTCCACTTACACCCCCGGAGAGTGGAGTGAAGTCTCCCTTCTCCCCTCTCCTCTTATTCGTTTCTTCTACCTTTTTATTGAGCAAATGTGATGTGCTGAGCACAGAACGGAACCTTGGAGAGACAAAGCTAAGATGGCAGAAAGGCTCAGGGGTTTCCTGGGGATAAGACTTCCTAAACCTTGTTTGTTTTAGGGCCACACCCTGCTGTGCTCAGGGTGTACTCCTGGCTCTGAGTTCTGGGATCACTCCTGGTGGGGCTCAGGGCAACATATGGGATGGAACTTGGGTCGGTTGCATGCAAGTGCTTTACCCACTGTACCTTCTCTCCACCTCTCAGTTCCTATCCTTGAGGCCCACACAGCACTCAGAAATGAGCAAAGACAGCTAGCAGCCCTGGGCTCTGCTCTGCAGCCTGCCAAGCAAGGGTCAATCACATGCCGGGGCCAGTCCCCCTGAGAGGGCAGCAGTGAGATTCCAGCAGGAAATGGATGAAGGCAGCCAGGCCCTGACAGGGACATTCCCTGCGATTGGTTCCACTTACCCATGGAGCAAAGCAGCTTTGAACATAGGGGGAGGATGGTGACAGAAGTGAGCAGACCCCACCCCTCCACCCCTAATCTCTCCTGATCCCCCTCGTGAGAGAAGCAGGCAGTGATCGCGGGAGGCCAGAGGGCAGGAATACCCTCTCCTGACAGCTGCTATATAAACGGGGCCCCCTACACCACACACGCACACAACCACACACACATCACACCACACTACACACACACACATACACACCACACACACCACATACACCACAACACATACACACACCTACACCACACAAATACACACATCATACCACACACATACCACACCACACTATATATACACACTACATACACACATACACCACAACACACCACCACACTACACATATCGACACACATATACCACATACACACACCCCACCCCACACTATATACATACACACTACATACATACATACATACATCACAACACGCCACACTACACATATCCACACATATACATACACCATACTATGCACATACCACACATATATACCAACACACACACACACACACACACACACAGAGCCCAGGCCCCTAGGAGAGAGGATGGATGGAGGCCAGTGTTTGGGAGGGCCTGCTCAGAGGTCATATTCCAGAGCCAACAAGCTCTCTCCCTTTCAGACTCTGGAAGGATGGGTGTAGGGTGGGAAAAGGGGGCGAAAGGTGGGACCCTATAGACCTCTAGGTCATAACAGGAGCCCCTACAATCAGGCCACCACCCTGGAGTGATGCCCTCAGGTCAGGCTGCACTTTTGAGTTCAGTTAGTTCAGTTGGAGTGGAGGGCCCTGGCTGAGCCTAGGGTCATCCTCCCTCACTGAAAAGGAAATCGTTTAGGGAGCACAAGGTGGCGAGTTCACACCTCGGTACCACAGAAGCACTGAGGTGACTGGACAGTCCTGGCTGAGACCCCCAAGAAACACACTGGTTATGGCCCCAAATGCCCCTTCACCAGAACTCATGTGGGAATAAAACCAGGATGCGTGGCCTGAACTGGGACCTCCCTCCCCACCCAAGCACACCCTGTCCTCCACGCAGCTGCCTCCTGATTCCAACGTCCCCCTGTCTCCAGGCCTCTCCTCACATTCACACACGTGTGTAAATACCTAACTCAGGTGCACAGGCATGACTCAGGTGCATGCTTCCTCATATGCACACCTCCTCAGAACTCACACTCACATTCATGGCTCGCGTGTGAGCACGAGCACCGCTGCCCTTTTCATTTACCACCCGGCCCTGTTGATGAGGCAACTTCTCTGCCTTGGCCTCTAGGTCAGGTGCTGGTGCTCCACTGACAAACAGACCCAGAAAAATGCTTCAGACCCCCACAGAGTGTGCAACCAAGAGGCGAGGGATCATCACACACTGCTCACAGAACTCTGATAGCACAAACATGGCCTAGAGGTGGCCTGAGAGCCAAATGTCACAACTACTATGTCACCCCACATCTTCCATTTCCCACACAGGCACATATCAACTCCAGGGGCCTATTTCAGACATAAGTTTGACACACAAAGTGTTCATTGCCACACACAGATTCTCAAACAGTAACTGCCACATGTGCAAATCTCACTACATAACCCTCCATCTCCTATTATACACTCATGCCATGTCACCCAAATCCCCACAGCCTCCCGGTGGTCACACACAGCCCCTCACACACTGTCACCACACAGGCTTTCTCACATAGCCCCTATTACCCTATTCCATACACAGAAACTCTCACACCCTATTCCATACACACACAGGCACGGCCACTCACACACAGCCTCTCTCACCATTTCCCGCACAGCCCCTGACACTCTATTTCACACAGACTCTCACAAACAGCCCCCTCACCCTATTTCATACACTCACACAGACTTTCACACACAGACCCTCAACCCTATTCCATATACACACAGACTCTCACCATTTACGTGATGTTTCATACACACAGTTACATACACACAGAGAGTTTTCTACACACAGATTCCCCTTTCCATGTGCACACACAGACTCTGTCACACACAGTCCCCTATATCCTGTTCTTTTTGTTTGTTTCTCTTTTTTGTTTGTTTGTTTGGGTTTGTATTTGGTAGTACTCAGGGTTTACTCCAGGCTCTATGCTCCGAGGGTCACTCCTGGTAATTCTTGGGGGACCACTGCAGTGCTGGAGAGAGAGCTAAGGCTGGCTTTGTACAAGGCAAGTGCCTTAATGCCTATTCTATCTCTACGGCCCCTCATGCTTTGTTCTACACATATGCATGCATGCACACACACAACTACACAGTCCCTCACACACAGTCCTTCACACATGCTTTACATACACATGTAGGCACACAGTCCCTCACACCTGTTCCACACACATGCACACACACACACATATAGCCTTTACTCTTTTTAATATTCACATATACACATATTGCACACACATGCATGTTCACACTTTTCGGTGGGGTGGGGCCACCTTTGACGGTGTTCAGGACTTACTCCTGGCTCTGCATTTAGGGATCACTCCTGATAGTGCTTAGAGGAACCATCTGGAGTTCTGGGGATTGGCCTGGGTCACCTGTGTGCAAAGCAAGTACCTTATCCACTGTAATATATCTCTGGCTCCTGCAAGCACACACTAACACACACAGTCCCTCACACCTGATCCATACATGCATGCACACAATTACACACACAGTCCCTTATACCTGGTCCACATACACAGGTACACACTTACACACAGTCCCTCACACCTGGTCCACACACATGCATGCACACACACAGTTCCTCGCACCGGGTCCACACATGCATGCACACACACACAAAATTCTCACACCTGGTCTACACACATACATGCACACATACACAGTCTCACACCTGGTCTATGCACACACTTACGCACAGTCCATAGTTGGTCTGAAGGATGTGAGTTATTGTTAAACTGATAAACACACAGTTCATCACACTGGTCTACACACACATACATAGTCGGTCACACCTGGTCCACATACACACACACACACACACAGTCACTCATACTTGTCTACACATGAATACACACATTTATACACAATACACAATCATTCACACCTAGTCCATACACATATGCACACACTTACACACAGTCCCTCACACCTGGTCCACACATGCATACACACACTAACACATATAGTCCCTCACACCTGGTCCTCACACATACATGCATACACATACACAGCTCCTCACACCTGGTCCACACGCACACACTTACACACCTAGAGTGGCAAACACAGACAGCCTTGCTCCTGTTAGGCTTCTGGAGACAAGCGTGCGCAGCCCCTGCTCACAGCTAAATGTCAGCAAGTCCCTCTCCTCCCAGTTAGAGATGAATTGTTGCTCGGGAGATATTTCATCCTTAATGCCTCCTGCTTGAACTGGAGCATGCGTCTCGGGGAGGTTACGTTTTTTCCCAATCTGTCTGCTGCCCCCCAGCTGGCTCAGGGAGCTGCCCTCCTGCCTCTCAGCTTTCACAGGGGAAGAGAAGGGCTCCCTCTCCCCTTACAGCCGCCCCGCATCCTTTCTTCCCTACAGCTCAGCTCCTGGCAAAAGAACAAAGCCCAGGCAGCCGCCCATCTCGGCCCCTCCCTAGCTCCTAGCACAGGAGGTGTCTGTCCCTAGAGCCCAGCGCCCACCCCTACCCGCACCCTAGCTGCTAGCTGCACTTGTGCCCGGAGAGGGACTAAGCATGAAGAAAGGGACATAGGATTGGGAGAGAGCCACTGTCAAGGGTCTTTTGTATCTATACCCCTCCGTCCTGTCAGACACTTAAGAAAAGGTGGGGGAAGGGTATGGCTCAGAGGGGTGGAAGGCACGTGCTCTGCTTGTGGGAGTCTCTGCTTGATCCCCAGCACCACATGGCCCCCCAAGAACTGAGCTGGGAGTAGCCCCGAAGTCCCACTGAGTGTGGAAAAATAACACACAAAAGGAGGGCTCCTGAGTGGCGCTGGAATAAGGGTGAGCTGATACCATGAGTCAAGAGGAGGGACATCCATGACCTCTGAGAGGGAAACTCTGCCCTTAAACCCCAGCAGGTTCACATTCAGGAAAGAGATGAGCAGGGGAGGCTGGACAATGGTGCGTCCAGAGACTCTTCTCCGTCCAGTTCACAAGAGTGAAAACTTGGAAACAATCTCCAGGTGGCCCTGTAGGGCCTGGCAATGGCCCTGTCATAGAGCAGCTCAAGCTGATGAAAAGGACAAAGTGGGAGGGTGTCTCACTGGCCACAGAGGTTCACAGGTGACATGGAGAGACGGGCAGGGTGTAGGACCATGTGTGCATGAAATGTGATGTGGGAGCCTGGAAGGGTCCTGGAGTTAAAAAACAGGGACGTTGGCTGGATTGGAGACAGTGCAAAGCAGCCTGGACCCTTTTGGTCAGTGCTGGTGTCCTGTCCACAGCAAGGACAGAAGCCAACCTTAGGAGCAATGGAGAGGGAGCAGAGACAGATTCTGTTCTCTTGTTCCAAGGTTTCTGTAAATCTCAAGTGATTCCAAGATTCAGAGTTTATTTTCTGGGGGTTGGGGAAATAACACAAAGGACTGGCTTTCTTTGCACGCAAAAGATCTGGGTCCCATCCCTGATACCACATAGTCTCTCAGGTGCAACTGAGCACAGAACTGAGAGTGGCCTCCAAGCACTGCTGGGTGTGGCCCCCATCATTTCAAATTTATTTAATTTATTTAAAATTTTTTTTTATTTTAGTGATGGCAGGCATGGGACCAGGGCTTCGCAGATGCAAGATCGGAGCCTACCTTTGAGTCACATCCACAGCCCAAAGTGATTATTTTATACACACACACACACACACGTACACACACACGTACACACACACACACACGTACACACACACACACACATATAAATACGGGCCAGAGTGATAGTACAGCTAGTAGAGCACTACTTGCCTTGCTAACCCGTGTTTGATCCTAAGTATCCCATATAGTCCCCAGAACACTGCCAGGAGTGATCCCTGAGCACAAAGCCAGGAGTTAGCCCTAAGCACCCCTGGGTGTGGCCTCAAAACGAAACAAAAACCATATGGGAGGGCCAGAGAGATAGTAGAGCAAGTAGGACACTTGCTTTACATATAGCTGACCCAGTCTAATCTCTGGCATCATATGTGGTCCCCCAAGCCTCACCAGGAGTAAACCCTGAGCACTGGCCCAAAAACCAATCCTCAATTAATCAAATAAATAAAATACTTTAAACATGCACACACAATGTGATCCCATATTTTCCATCAAGCACCCTATGATCAGTGTGGATGGTCAGTCACCTTATCCCATGTGTAGTACTGGGGAATAAACTCAGGTCTTTGTGCCTGCCTTGGGCTCCCCCTAAACCTCTGAGTCACCTCCCTGGCACTCATTCATGGGGGTTCCTAATTATGGGAATTGTCTGACCACCTCAGCACATTGCGTGGCACTGGGGTTTGAACATGAGGGTCTTGCATACCCATCAACACCTAGAGGACCATTCACCAACATGTTAACTTGAGTAATATGAGGGGTGGTTATGGGCAACTCAAATTCGATTTAATTGAGTGTTCTTTGTTCAGCTTTATTGGGATATAATTGATGGATAACCTTGCAGAAATTTTGAGTGTACAACGTGCTGATTCGCTATATTCTCGACTGCACTCTGATTACCACCGGAGTGTTAGCTAACGCTTCCATCACATCACATAATTGCCATTTCCTCTCTGTGGTGAGAACATTTAAGAACTTCTCTCTTAGCACTTTTCAAGGAGACAATGCAGCGCTGTTAACTCTGATCACCATGCTGTGCGTCAGGTCCCCAGATTCATTCCTTTTTTTAATAAAAGAACATGCACCATTGTGGCATTTTTAAAAAGCAAAATAGGGGCCAGAGAGAGAACTAAATGTACTGGGCTGTGTGCTAGACACGCGAGAGGCTTTCATTTGATCCCCAGCACCACATATGGTCCCTTGAGCACTGCCAGGAGTGACCCCTGAGCACAGAGCAAGGAGCAGCCCCTGAACACTGCAGGATGTGACTGCAAAATAAAACAAAGTCAAGCAAACTGAAAGTGTCTCTAGGAGCATTGAGAGCAGCACAGTGCCCAGCTCCCCCTTGCCGAGTCCATCACTCCAGTCCCTGCAGTTAAATCACTTCTTTCCCCAGTCACTCATTGGATGATCCCTCCCAGCTAAGGAAACACCGAAATTTCAGGATCTGAAATTCTTTTCTCTAATCCCAACTTCCCATCCTCTCAACTCCTTCATTCCTTCATTCCTTCTGATTTATTCTCTCATTCCTTAATCTCCCCTCACCTTCTCCTAGTACATCGCCCTAGTTAGCTTCGCTTCTCCCCTCCTTCTCTGACATCCCATCAGCCATTCCAACAGCCAGTGTCCTGCCATTCTGCTCTGGTCCCCAGCCTCACCAACACTGCTCCAGGGCAAGTCTGAGCATGGGATACAATAACCTACAAATAACCTGCACCACTCAGGCTCCTACATCCAGCCTATACCTGGATGTGTTTTGGGTTTCATTTGTTTTGGGTTTTTTTTTTTTTTTTTTTTGCTTTTTTAGGTTATACCCGGCGATGCACAAGGGTTACTTTGCGTTCAGGAATTACTCCTAGCAGTGCTCAGGGGACCATATGGGATGCTGGGAATCAAACCATGGTTGGCCGCGTGCAAGGCAAATGCCCTACCAACTGCAGGATGTGTTTTTTTCAGAAAACCAATCTTCTCCTTTTTACTCATCAACTCTTTATCACCACTACACAAACTTTCTCTACAGCATTCAACTCTAACTTGACCAAGGTATGTGGAGTCCATGCCTCAAATAATGTTCCTCTTCTTCCTGTCCCCAAACCCATCTTTCAGAACCCTCCTGGATCCCCCACACCTGCTTCTCTCTGGGAAAGAAGGGTTTCCCAGTCTCAGCTTGCTCTTCAAGCCCCTAGTCTCCCTTAAACATGAATATAAGTTACTTGTCTCTTTGCTTGCCTGTTTCCACTCTGGAGAAGCCTGTGTTCTCTCTTGAACACATACTTCTGCCTTATCTCCCCTTGCATCTTTCTAAATATGTTTCAATAAAAAAAAACTATCTTGATTCACCAGAACAAAAAAAAAAACAAAAACAATCTCTCCTATGTCCCCCAGAACCTTCCCTCTCGAGCATCTACTCTCATCACCGAGCATTATCTCTGCTCTCCCCTCCCTCCTTGTTCAAGGTCATACTCTTTGAAGGGAAGTGGTTGTATTTTTGGACCACACCAAGTGATGTTCAGGGATTACTTCTAGCAGTGCTGGGGAACAGAACCAGGGTCAACCATCTGCTAGGCAAGCACCTTAGTCTCTATATAACATGTGGTCAATCTGGGTTCGATCTCTGGCACCTAGTATAATCCCTAGAGTCCTTCCAGGAGTGATTACTGAGCACACCCAAGAATGTCTCCAAAGCAAAAACCACAAAATATCCAGAAGGAAACAAGGAAAGTCTTAGTCTCTCTGGTCCTGGACAAACATTTTGAATGAGTCTGCCTCTAACCACCTCTATTCTCAAACATCCACTCTTCACATCCCCACCATGGCAGCAGACTGCTTTGTCTCTTACCATAGCTCATTGCCTGGGAACTCCCAGAATCACTGATCATCTGCTCTTTCCTTCTCATGGAAGTTGCTGGATTTCATACCAACTTCCCCTCTAAAACACTCTCATCTCTGTGCCGCTCACTTTCCTTGTTTCCTTCTGGATATTTTGTGGTTTTTGCTTTGGAGACATACTTGGGTGTGCTCAGTAATCACTCCTGGAAGGACTCTAGGGATTATACTAGGTGTCAGAGGTTGAACCCAGATTGGACACATGTAAGGAAAGAGCCCTACCCACTGCACTATCTCTCCAGTCCTTCCTGCTTAACTTTTCAATGACTCCAGCTTAGCCTCCTCTGAGTCTTTCTCAACTCCAACTGCTGAAATAAAGGGGCTCACAGGAGCCAGAGAGATTGCACAGGGGTTAAAGTGCTTGCCTTGCATCTTGACAATCCCAATTTGAATCTATGGCACTATATGGTGCCCTTACCTCTGCCAGGGGTCAGCAGAGCATCAGTAACTATGATCCAACATCACCACCCCCCACACACCAAAATAAACAAAACAAAAGGATCTCCCAGGATTTCCTTCCAATCTGGTTTCACTCTGCCAATCCCCTAAGCCTGGCACATCCCCCATTGTTCTGTCTTCAACTAGTCATTTATTTGGAAGAGTCCCGGACAGCTTCTGAGTTCTGCAGTGTCCAGCTTCCCTGAGTACAGTCCAGAGCATCTCAAACTCCTTATCCCCACTTTTGGGTTTAGTGCCTTGGCCTGTTCCCCCTGGCCATCTTACAGAGGCCAATGGACAGCCAGGTGGGGGCCCGCAGTGAGGAGACATGCGGGGTCTCACGAGATGGGAGCGGGGCGGCCCTTTCCTCTCCCCCCACCCCAACGAGCCTCCAAGTCGTTGCCCACGAATGAGCCCTCTGACTACTCAACAAGCGGCTTAAATCATGATCCCAGATATTCAGAAACAAATCTCCAAACCCAGCAGCTTTTGGTAGAAATCCCTCCAGATTTTAGAATTCCAAAATCATTGAAATTTGTATACTATTGTGGACATTGTATACTATTCATTATCAGCAACAGAAAACAAATTGTCTAATGTTGCCTTTTCGGCAGATCTGAGTGTTGGGGTAAAATCCCAAATAATAATGGTGGATCTGGTGTCAAAATACTGAATGTAATCAAAGTAGAGAAAGAGTAATGTGGAAAGCATCTGCCCCACAGGTAGGGGAGAGGGTAGGATGGGGGGTATACTGGGGATTTTGGTGGTGGGAAATGGGCACTGGTGAAGGGATGGGTACTTCATCATTGTATGACTGAGACTTAAACCCGAAGGCTTTTACCTGCTCTCATGGTGATTCAATAAATAAATTTTTAAAAAATTTTAAAAAACCCTCCTTATCCCCATCTTCATGATGGGAACCCTCAACACCTGGCAAGCACTCATACTTCCCCATTCTTTCCACCTATCAAGCTGGACACCTACCCAGGGGTCACCTGGACCTCCACCCTCCTCGTTCCATTTAATTTATGCAATTAAATTATGAACTCCCAAATCCATGAACTCACCAGGCTTCCCAGTTCTATAATGAGCCCCATCTCTTTCCCATACCCCTTTGGGATCTGGCCTTCCTTGCCCAGACCAAGGCAATGTCCTTACCTAGAACATCCCATCTCTCCCCTTGCCCCACTCATGCTATTCCCAGCAGAACTACAGCTCTGGGGACCATATACTTTATTATTCAAATCAGAAGGCTTTTTGGTTTCCTCTGTGCTTTGTTTTGGAGGCTACACCTGACTGTGCTCAAGGGTCCCTCTTGGCAGCTCTAAGGGAACCATGTGCAGTGTCAGACATTGAGCTGAGATCAGCCATGTGCAAGGCAAATGCCTTCACCCCGTACTATCTCCTGAGTCCCCCAAATCAGGAAACTTTTCAGAATGAAAGGGGGCTCTGCAAAATAATAAGGATAAATTATAAGAATAAAAATAATGGCCAGAGAGGGGGCTGGAGAGATAGTACAGCGGGTAGGGTGTTTGCCTTGCATGTGGCTGACCCAAATTTGATCCCCAACATCCCATATGGTCCCCAAGCACTGCCAGAAGTCATTGCTGAGTGCAGAGCCAGGAGTAACCTCCAAGCATCACTGGGTGTGTCCCCAAAACCAATACTACTACTAATAATGACCAGTGAGATAACTCAAGTGGTAGAACACATGCCTAGCACATGTGAGGCCCTGAGTTTGATTCTGGGTATCACAGATCCCCCAGCACCACTAGATGTGGTTCCCATAGAGCCCTGCAACACTGTAGCACTGTCCTTCCGTTGTTCATCGATTTGCTCGAGCGGGCACCAGTAATGTCTCCATTGTGAGACTTATCGTTACTGTTTTTGGCATATTGAATAGACCACAGGGAGCTTGCCAGGTTCTGACATGCGGGCGGGATACTCTCGGTAGCTTTCTGGGCTCTCCGAGAGGGACGGAGGAATCGAACCCAAGTCGGCCATGTGCAAGTCAAACACCTTACCCGCTGTGCTATCAGTTCCCATAGAAAAGAACAAAAATCAGAATAAAGTGGGACAATGGGCATAAATTGGCAGGGCCCAAGGCATTAGTCATTCTACCTGGAGCAGCTGACTTACCCCACTCTTTTCCACTCCACAACATTCCACAAATACCACTGAACTCAACTCCCAGGCATTTAGCCTGACCTATGCATGCCACTCCCTAATGGGCAGAGCTACTCACTGGCTCTCCACCATGACTGCTCTCTCAATGCTGTGCCTTTGGTGATGCTCTTTCCTCTATTTTTTTTTTTTTGCATGGGGGGTTCCCAAGTCATGCCAATAAATACACTCTTGGTGATACTTGACCAATATGACTGGACTCTTCAATGCTAGGGTCCAGGGATGTGGCACTACTCAGCCCTAACAGTGTAACAGTGCTGGGCTCATCAGGCCCACACCTGGTGATGCTCTGGGGGCCATGTGGTACTGGCCATCACATTCGAGTCTTTACACCTGCACGAAATAAAGCCCTGACACTTGAGCTCTCTCACTAGCCCCACGTCCTTTCTTTAGGAAGTTCTTGTCTTCAACTCTGTACTCCTGGCTCAATTCTTATTTCAAGGCCCCAACCACAAAGTACCCTCATGCGCTCTCCCTCACCCTCATCCTCACTTGCACCCCCCAATGCTGTGCCATGTTTTTGCTCCGTGTCCTGGTGTGATTTCTACACTTGAGTCTGCCAAAGATCCTGACCGGTGGCTGCCCACAGCCCCTCTCTCCGCAGCTCTTGGGCTGAGCAGCTGCTTTCAATGTGGCCTGGCATTAAAAGATGAGCTGGGCCAACCCGATGTCCTCTCCTGGGAATTTGAACTATGAAATACTGAGCGTCTAGAGCAGTTAGCAGAGGTGATGTAGAGAGAGACTCGGAGAGGCCGGCTGGTCAAATGCAAGCCGAGCTTATGAGAAATTATGAGGAGACGCGGGAGGCGCGCCACGCTACATAGAGATCAGAGCTCTCAGCACTGGGGCTCTGGGGGCCGTCCCGAGCCAGAGTCCTTGCTTCTCTCCTCCCTAGCTTGGGCCTGGGCCAGGCTACCTAAGCTCCCTGAGCCTCAGTGTTCTCATAGGGAAACTGGGGGTAGTGATATTAGCTCTCTAGCAGCGTTCTTAGGAGGAATTGGGCAGGCTGGAAATATAGTACAGTAATGTGCTTGCCTTGCACCCAGATTGGATTCCTAGCACCCCTTATGTATCTCCAAGCCCTACCAGAGTAATCGCTGAGCACAGAGCCAGGAGCAATCCCTGAGCACAACCAGGTTGTGACCCAACAAACAGAAGAAATAATGAAAGGATTCAGGGGCCCGAGAGAAAGTACGGCAGAAAAGGTGCTTGCTTGGTACACAGCCAGTTCGTGTTCGATCCCTGGCATGGCATATAGTCCCCCAAACCCCACCTGGAGTGATCCTTGAGCACAGAGACAGGAGTCAGTCCTGAGCACAGCCAAGTGTGGCCCAACAGCCTACCCACTACCACCAAAAAAAAAAAAAAAAAGGATTCACTGAGGTGAGTATGGAAGCCAATGTGTCTGTCATTTCAGAAGTGTTAGTTGTTGTTCCTCCTCTTCCTATTCTAGTCATGATCGCCTGTGTGCCACTGGGCCCTCCGCCTTCTCATTCCTTCACTCCCTCTGACCCCAGGATGCAGAGGCAGTAGCATCTCCAGGTGGGTAAATCGCAGAGATGTGCTGGGCCAGAGAGTAAGCCTGCTGGAATGGGAAGATGACTCCGCTACCAGGTCAGGTGCACCTCCTGCCCCTGGCCAGCCTCTCCCAGATCCCAGGCGCACCCCACACTCACATCTTTTCAGAGTCCAACTCTCCCCATGTTCTTTTTCTTTTCCTTTCTTCTTTCTTTCTTTCTTTCTTTCTTTCTTTCTCTCTCTCTTTCTTTCTTTCTCTCTCTCTCTTCTTTCTTTCTTTCTTTCTCTCTCTTTCTTTCTTTCTTTTTTTGGCTTTTTTTGGGCCACACCCAGTGATCAGGGGTTACTCCTGACTCTGCCCTCAGGAATCACTCCTGGTGGTACTTGGTGGATCATATGGGATGCAGAGACAGTGGGGGGAAGGGGCACACTGGGTCGAACCTGGGTTGGCCACATGCAAGGCAAACACCCTACCTGGTACACTGTGGCTCCAGTCCTGCTATGTTCTTTCTTACTATGTCTTTGAACATGCTGTTCCTACACCCTCAGATATCCTACCCTCTCTTCACTGTCAGTGAAAACTCCTACTGCTCTTTTAAGCCTTAGCTCCAAGCTGCCCCTTCAGGAATGCCCACCCTGGATGCCCACTCCTGTCCCCCAGGCTAGTTTCACACCATATTTTCATAGTCCTTGAGGAGATTTTTATGAGCCTGAGCTCACTGCTCCAGTGACCTGTGTACTTGTCTATTTTCCCCTGAGAAGCAGAAGGATAAGAATCCCATTCTGGGGACTGGAGCAATAGCACGGCAGGTAGGGTGTTTGCCTTATATGCAGTTGACCCTGGTTCGATTCCCAGCATCCCATAGGGTCCCCTGACTACTGCCAGGAGTAATTCCTGAGTGCAGAGCCAGGAGTAACTGTTGTGCATCACCGGGTGTGACACAAAAAGCAAAAAAAAAAGAAAAGAAAAGAAAAAAAAATCCCATTCTGTTCACCGTTGCATCCCTAGAGTTTAGCAAAGGGCTCGGCACATAGCAGCTTTCACAGTTTGTTGCTTGTAAGAATGTATGCATAGGGGCTGGAGCAATAACACAGTAGGTAGGGTGCTTTCCTTGCATATGGCTGACCTGGGTTCAACCCCCAGCATCCCATATAATTCGCCAAGCCTACCAGGAATGACCTCTGAGTGCAGAACCAGGAGTGAGTCCTGAGAACTGCCAGGTGTGGCCCCAAAACAAAACAAACAAAAAGAATGTACAAGTAGATGAATTAAATTTTCCCAGCTCCGAGATCCCTGGAATGGTTGCTTTCTCTTCTTTTCTCACTGTCATGGGCATTTTTTTAAAAAAATTGTTTTGGGGCTGGAGCAATAGCACAGTGGGTAGGGCGTTTGCCTTGCACGCGGCCGACCCGGGTTCGATTCCCAGCATCCCATATGGTCCCCTGAGCACCGCCAGGAGTAATTCCTGGAGCACAAAGCCAGGAGTAACCCCTGTGCATTGCCAGGTGTGACCCAAAAAAGAAAAAAAATGTTCTATTTGTGTTGGCAGGGACTGAATGCAGAGCCTCACATAGGCAGGGTGGGTGCTCTGCCATTGAGCCACTTTCTCGGCCCCCAGTCCAGCACCGTTTCTGATGCTTTCTACACTGCACTGGCTATTTTTCCCAAAGGTATCACTTCCCACTCCCAGATCCAAACAGCATCTGGTGCCCATAGTGCAGGAAGCTGCTGGGCACAGGCGTGGAGGGTTTTAACACAGGTACAGAGCAGGCTTCAGGACTGGAATCTCTTCCATGGTCGTTTGGGTTCTCATGGTGGGACCAGACACTCCCTCCCAGACTGGCCTCTGATGGAGCTGGTGGGCCTGCTTGCCTCTCGCCTGCCCTCCTATCTCCCCGGGCCCATGGCTGAGCGGCTGGCGGAGACAGCGCTGGGCCAGCCCGTGCAGACAGTCTTGTATTTGCTGGCTCCAGGCCTCCCAGCCCAGCTTGTAGCTCCCCCCAGAGTGGCGGGATTGATTGGCTGCAGCCAGAATGGGCACCAGTCTCCCTGGCTTGGACAGAAACGGGGCCATCTGTTACACCTCTAGTTAAAAGTACATAAAGTTGAGCATTTGTGCGCCGACAATACCACCCCTGACACCCTCCACGCGGCACAGCGCTCCGGCTCCTTGGCAGGCTTGAGCTCCGCTCTGCGACAGGCCGGCACAGCAACGCCTACACGCTGGCTGCGTTGGCACTGGCCGCAGGCACCGAGGCTCCACCCTCCAGCGGCCTGGCCCAGCTGGGTGCAGCTGAGAATCCTCGAGCCTACCTGTATGGAGGGCGGAGGGAAGCACAAGGGAGAGTATACTGGTGGGAAACTCCTTCACAGCTCAGGGTGTCCGGGCTGCAGATGATGCCACTCTAAGTTCTGATTTAGGGGGCCCCAGGACCAGTGCTCAATCCCATCCTAAGGCACAGGTTTCAGGTGGGCCCAGGCAGGCTCTGGGCTCGGGTTAGGCTTTGGGTATCCTGGGCCAAGTCAATCAGAAGGGTCCATCTTTTTTGTTTTGTTTTGTTTTGTTTTGTGGGGCTATATCTGGCTGTGTTCAGGATTTATTCCCAGCTCTGCATTCAGGGATCACTCCTGGCAGGCTCAGGTGCCCTGCCAGGGAAGATCCAGGCCTCCCACTCAGGGTTCGAACCAGGTCGGCTGCGTACAAGGCAAGTACGCTACCTGCTCTACTATCTTTCCAGCCTCCACAAGCGCCCATCTTGATCCCCGGTGAGTCTATGTACTTTGAACTTCGGGCCACTCCAAAGTGGCATCAGAGAGACCAGGCGAGGCGGCAGCTTCAAACAAAGCTGGGTTCTGCGTTCTCAACTCTAGGTTCTGGGTTCTAGGATGCAGATCCTGATTTTGGAAGCCCAATTTCTTGTTTCTGGCTCTGGACAAATTTGAGATAGTCCACAAATGTCTCCTCCCACTTTCTTTGACACTTTAACCCCTTACCCTGGGACTGCCACCAAGGTGGGAGCGACCCACTGACTTCTGCTGCTGCTTCTCACTCTAGATCACGCTCTTTCCACCCATCCCTCCATCCTTCCCTCCTTCTAGGGCAGCTCTGGGGCAGCACTGCCAGGCCAAATCTCTGCCCACAGGCTCTTGCTGCCCCCCCTGGGCTCACTGGTTCCTCATGAAACTTGACCAGTGTGTGGCTTGGGGTGTGCAAGGCAGAACCTGGACTGGCTCCCATCTCTCCCTGGGCTAGGACAGGGCTAGATGCCCTGTGTGGAAGGAGACCCACCAGGTGCCAGCTCAGCTCAGCTCAGCTCAGGGGGTGGAAGTGCCACAACAGCAGAGAGAACACTGAAAGCATCCCAGAAAGCAGAGGATGGCAGGCAGTTTTTGACATAGGTTTACATTTTTGTTCGGTTTTGGGTCACACCCAGCAGTGCTCAGAACTTACACCTAGCTCTGTGCTCAGAGATCACTCCTGGTAGGCTCAAAGGACCATCTTGGGTGCCTGGGATTGAATCCAGGTCTGCCACGTGCAAGGCAAGTGCCCTAACCACTGTACTATTGCTCAGACCTTGAGGTAGGTTTATTCCTACGCACATTCAATGGTCATTTATGAGACATATGCTGTAGGCCAGTCCTGGAAGAAAATAGTTTTACAAATGAAATCAGGACTGAAGAGACCCTACTCTGGTTAAGGCACTTGCCTTGCATCCCGCCTGCCCCAGTTCAAATTCTTGGTAGCACATATGCTGTGTACCCGAGTGTCACTAGGGGTCACTTCTGAGCACAGAGCACCAGTGGGAGTGGCCTGTTAACAACCAAAAATAATTAAATTAAATTAAATTAATGGAAGCAGACCCAATTCCTGCCCTCAGAGACCTTAGCTATTAGCAGGTCATGGAATTAATCCAAATAATAATGGTATTGCAATGGACAAAGCACAATCAACTGAAACTCCCCTTTGTCATATATAACCAGAGAGCCTCAGATCCAGAAAGGGCAGAGGAGATCCTGCTGTCCAAACATACTCACTTGCATCTTCTGGGAAGAGGTGGGTAAGACTCTATTGGGCAGAGGGAGTGTTGAAATGGGGGAGAAAACACTGTGATTATTCTCTGCAGCAGCTTCTAAGCCCAACTCACCTATTCACTCCCACTCCAAGCAGCTCACTGTTTACACTCGGCCCTTCGGGCCCTTTGGAAGGCCACTATTCTCCAGGACAGACCCCCGATCCGCCTCTGTCCTTGCTTCCTTGACTATGCACTGGGTGTGGGGTGGAAACTCCATCCTGGGGACCAGATAGCAGAGCTAGGGCTGGGATGAGGTAGCATAAAATTGAAGGAGCAAACAAAACTAAAAGCACATAAGGAGCTGGGGCAGGGCAGTGGGAGCGCAAAGCTGAAACATCCTACACAACACCCAGGCATCTTTCCTTCTGTGCCTTCAGCACTTTCTTGCCTCCCTTTGTCCCAACCCTGCCCCAGATGAGTCTGCACGGTCATCCCCAACCAGGCCTAGGTGAGAGCTGGTCAATTTCTCAGTTTTCTAAGACACCATCAACAGCCTACAGAAAATGGGGTGATCTGAGATGGTCCCCCAAGGCTGAGGTGATGGAGGCAAAGACAGACTGAGAATTACTGGGGAGTGTTACTTTTCACTACCGGGACCTATCTGCTCACTTCAATCCTCTCCTGCATAAAACCACCTCGCTAGTTGTCCCCAACTCACTCCAGCCGTACCCAAATCTAGGCCCCACAAGAACCCTGGAAGTGAGCTTAATGGCAGTGGACCTGGACATGGGGTGGAGAGACAGTATCTCCTTGCTATAGGCACCCCCATGATGTGGGGGGGCGTGCATGCATGCTGTGTACCTATGTGTGCATATGTAAGTGCAAGTGTGTGTATGTGTGCATAGAGAGCAAAAAGTAAAAGCTATGAAACAAGCTATGAAGGGTGGAGACTGGGGAGAGGGTTGGGAATAGGAATGCTGAGAGATGGGGGAAATGAATACTGAGGGTGGCAGGTTACACTGTGAATTCTCAACTGGGTCACCCCAAACAGCTCACTGGATCTCACTGAGCCTCAGTTTTGTTTGTTTGTGCCCATTCTTGTGGGGGGGGGGAGCACAATGCTGAGGAGATTCTGGAGCATTTCCAGCTGGGGAATCAAACCCAGGGCATGAGCTTACCACTGAGCCTCATATCAGGAACCTCTGAGTCTCAGTGGCCCAGTGCAAGCACATTTTACTAGCTCCAGGGAGGTTTCCTGGGACAGACTAACATCCTGCTAGATCAGGTCAACTTCACCAGCTGGGCAAGGGAGCAACACAGACATGCCGCACCTTCTGTGCTGGGGTTCAACCCGGTGGGGGGTGGGGGGTGGTCTCTATTGCCTGGAAACACTTTTGGGTCTTTCTTGTTTCTCTCTGACCGTCTTCTACCCTATCCAAAAAAAAAAAAAACAAAAAACCCTTCTCTTTATTGATTTCCTATTTATAAAGCTCTCTGCACCTCTCAGCCTCAGCCCCCTCTAGAAAGGACCCTGAAAGGCAGCAAGCAACAGAATTCTTCCCATTTTTTTTCTTTTTGGGTAAGACCCAGCAAAGGGGTTACCTCTGGCTCATGTACTCAGAAATTACTCCTGGCGGTGCTGGGGAACCATATGGGATGTTGGGAATTGAACCCGGGTCGACCGCGTGCAAGGCAAACGCCCTACCCGCTCCCATTTTCATCAGCACAAACTAAGGCTTGCAGCGGACTTGAAAAAGCTAGTGTTGGGGGGTGAGGAGGTGAACTCTGCTCTGTCGAGTTCCCTTGTCCCCACTGGGAGCCCTGAGGTTAGGAAGGGCTCGCGCGGGGCGGGGAGCCTGGAGCGACCCTGCCCGGCCTGGCGGCGCGGGCCGGGGGCTGCCGGCAGCAGGCGCTGTAGCAGAGAGCCTTCCGAACAGGAGCATTAACTTAAGAATAGCTCGCACTAATATCCCTGGCTGTGTGGAAACAGCGTTTTATTAAATGCTTCATACAGATTTGGTATAATAAAGATGAATATATTATATCCTCTGCCTCCCCCAGAGTGAGACAATAATAAGAGAGGAAAAAAACAATAAAGGGAAACATAAATACAATGTAATGGGACTCGTGTCGAGGGACGCGTGGCCTGTCGGGGCCGCCACGGGGCGACCTCGCTGCGGGAGCCCGGGACCCGGTCGCCAGGGAGCCGATGCCAGCCCCCGCCGCCCGGGCAGGGCTCCTGATTTCCAGCCTAGTCCCCCCTGCTCGAGGACGACCCTACCTCGGCCAGGAGCCCCTGGAAAGGGGAGAGCGCTGGGTATCCTGCGGCCATCCGCCGTCCTGGGGAGGACCCTGCACTTTCTTCCCCAGAGTCCAGGATTCGGGAGCCTGGCCCCTCTGGATTGACTCGGGCAAAAGGATGGGGTGGGGAGAGGGAAAATCAGGGCGCAGGGAGCGCTCTGGCTTCAGTCTCGGGTCGCCCCAGCCGCTCTTAGAGCTGGGAGTACTGGGGGATAGAGAGGTGCCCTGTGCGTCCAGCCTCAAAGCCCCCATCCCCAACCCGAGGGCCACGACGTTCAGGTATCCCTCCTCTGGGCTCCTTTCTATCCTCCTCTGGAAGCCCCCCAAATCGTTGACCTGAAAATAAGAATTTCAAAGCTCTCCTGGCGGGGCGCAGGAAGGAGAGTGCTGCTGCGGTGAGGTCTGGGCGCCGCCCTATCCCCACCCTCCACCCCGCAGAGGTGGGGGTGGGGGCCCAGGCAAGATTCTCAGCTTTCAGTCGGATGATCCAGATTTAAATCTCACCTCTGCCACCAGCTCGCCAGAGATCTTTGCCTCAGTTTCCCCTCCATCCAACCGAGCCGCAGAGAGGACGAGAGAGAGAGAGAGAGAGAGAGAGAGAGAGAGAGAGGTCACCTCCTGCCCTGGAAAAAAAGAACAAGAGAACACTGCCCCAGTAAAGGTGGCCGTCCTTTAAGAATACCAGAACCCCACTGCCTCAACTCCCAAAGCGGCTGCCCCATTCCTACAAGGATGAAAAGGCAGTGAGTCTCCCTCCATCTCCTGCCATGTCTGTTGATCTGGGGCTCAGGAAGGTGAGAGACTTACCCAGGAGCAAACAGCCAGCGGGTAGCCCCCTCAGCCTGCAGAGCCTCCTTGGCCACAACGTGGAAGTCTCTGGAACCGCCACCATCCAGGTTCTGAAACCTCACCAGGTGCAGAAAACGAATGAGAAAGAAATGCAGAGCGGAAGGCCGAGGAGGGAGGCAGATCTGTGGGATGAGAGGCAGGCGGGGTTGCTTGGCCCCAGTTTTCTGTCTGGTCCAGCTGCCCAGGGCCGGGTTCTGGGAGAGGGAGGCTGCCCTAGAGACCCTGGGTCCACCTAGAAGGAGTGTGGGGAAGAGGTGGGAGACCTAGTGCCCCTCCAGATTAGGAGCCCAGGGGTAGGGTGGGAAACAAGAGCCCTGGGGAGCTCTCCTAAACGAAATTAGGCTGTGGTCTCCTGCTTTGAGCTTCACTCCAGGTCCAACAGCCTGAAGATCCTTTCGGGAGAGGGTTGGGAGTGGTGTGGGGGAAGTGGATCCCCTGTCCAGGCAGGAGTGGAGATCCAGGAAGCTGGGGGGGGGGGGGGTCCAGAACGAATAAGGGGTCTTATGACTTCCCTACACCTTCATTGGCACTGCACGGAAACCGCCCTCTCCCGGCCCCTCCACATGGTCTAAGACACCGCCTGAGAAGTGGGACTCTGTGTCCAGGACTCACTGCCTGCGTTTTCACTCCACTCGCTGGAGCACCCCATTCTCTGAGCAGTGTGGCTCCTGCAGACAGGTCTGCACCTCCTGTCCTGGACCTGTCCACTGGCTTGTCCTCTCAGGTCTGAGGTCTTAGCTGGGGCAGTACAGCTCAGCAGTCACTGTGTACCCCAAGGCGCTGAGGGATGCAGGAGCATCCTGGGAAGCCCTGCCCCCCTCTTCCTCCCCACACTCCAATCTCTGACCCAAACAGCAGAGGATTATCTCTCAGGCTCCCATCTTGGAGCAGGAGCATATCAGTGACACCCGCTCCCCACAATGGGAGCACTGCAGGATGGGGGTGAGGGACGTGAGGGCGTTGGCACTAATGCAATGAGCCCATGGGCTGCTGAATTATTCACTGCCTGTGGGTTTATTGTGAGAAGCCTGACTCAGGCCTTTCCTGCGCCTGCTCCTCAGCCACCCTGTGGTCTCCCCACTTACTGGGGGCCCCCACCTATCCCAGGCTAACTCTCAGGTGTGGGCTGCACCTTCCTACAGGCAGTGAGGACCTGCCTGGGGCATTCTCCAGACCTAAGGAGAATGGAAGCCCCCATAGAGAGGGAGATAAAAGGGCTGGAGACATATATCTCCCCCCACACCCAGTTCCAAGTGTTCCCCCCAAACCACCATATGTGATGGGGTTCACTTGGATGACCAACAGTTTCACCCAACCCCAAATGTCAAAGGGAGGAAGAATAGGGTATTCTGGTTCTCCCTCTGGGCTGGCACTTTTCAGAAATTCTGGGTGGAGGTTACTCCCAGCTCAGTGCTCAAAAGTCAATCTCAGTGCTTTGAGGACTATGCAGTGCCAGGGGTGGATGCTGGAATTCCCACATGCAAAGCCTATTCTCTATCTCTCTAGCCACTGGGCAATACTTCCGGCTGTGTCCCTTGCTTAGCAACTGAAGCCCTGCTTTTGCACCCACCCAAAGGTTTCAGCCTTTCAGGAATCGACTCAAGGGGCTACAGAAATAGCATAGTGGGGAGGGTGTTTGCCTTGCATGTGGCTTGACTCCCAGCATCCCATATGGCCCCCCATGTGCTGTTGGGAGTAATTCCCCCTGAACATTGCGTTATGTGACTCCCCCCCCCCCGTAAAAAAACAACAAAACAAAACAATAACCAAAAAAAACCCATCAATTTAAATGCCATCTCCATCTGGACAGAACTAGGACCCCCCACCCCACACACACACCTGTCCTCCCCACAGTCATCTGGGTTACTTGGGCAGGGTGCTATCACCCTTCATCCTCTCTGCTTCTGGACCCAAAATATGATGGACCCAATTCTATGATACACACACAGACACACACACACACACACACACACACACACACATGCACTCAGAGAACACAGACACACACAAGAAAAGATGAGCGGGGGAGAGGAGAAGAGAGGAAGGGAGAGAAAGAGAGAAGGAAGGAGGAAGAATAAGGGAGTGAGGGTGGGAGGGAGAAGGGAAAGAAAGGATAGGAGAATATAAATCTCTCCTCTGTCAGGCATTATTACAGCAGAGTCTGGAACCCAGGACTCCCTTCCCTCTGTGGCCCCAAATCATTAGTAAATGGGGTGTCTGTACCCCTCTGTGTGAGTGTGAGCAGTAGAGGTGCCTACAAAGCTCCACCCTCTCCTCCATCCTGGGTATTCCGGAGTAAGTCTAAGAATCCCTTAATGCTCCTCATGTCTCTCTCTCTCTCTCCCTCCCTCCCTCCCTCCCTCCCTCCCTCCTTCTCTCTCCCTCCATCTCCTCTTGAGGATGGGTCACATTTAGTTGTGCTCAGGGCTTACTTCTGGCTGGCTGTGTTCAGGGCTTACTCCTGGCTCTGCACTCAGGGATCACTCCTGGTGGGGCTCAGGATACTACATGGAGTGCCAGAGATGCATCGAGGTGACGGCTGCAAGGCAAGTGCCCTTCCTCCTGTACTATCTCTCTGGCCTGTCCTCTATTTTGTCTCTCCTATTCCTTAGTTTATCCATGAGTCAATGCCTGGCCGGCACAGGTATGGGAGGAGAACCGGACCTCTTCTTCAAGTTCCCAGCCTGGCAGGAGAGAGGGGCAGCAGGGCAGACAGACAAATTAGGCTGCTCCTGGCTCTCTGCCAATGATTGCCAAGGGCGAGGGGGGTCGTGTATGAAGGTAGCTGAAGGTAGCCCACCTATTCAGGCCCACTGAATAGGGCAGGGAAATGTCCCCAAATGTGCTGCACCCTGAAACAGAGCAATAGGTGCCATGAAGGAATGGGAGGGAAGGTAAGACCTATGCTCTGCAGCTGGCCACTCATAGTCATCAACCCTGAGCACCTCCTGGTACTGTCACCTCTACTCCTGCCTCTGCACCCCCTTTCTATCTATATCCCCCATACTTCCAAAGGATTGTCTTTCCTCACCTGCAGGACTGAGGGGCCTGTTAGAGGTCAGGGGTCCAAGTAAACAGGGCCACACTGTCACTGGGCTTTGAAAGAATTCAGTTCACTGGGGCTGGAGAGATAGCACAGCGGGTAGGGCGTTTGCCTTGCACGCGGTCGGTCCGGTCGACCGGGGTTTGATTCCCAGCATCCCATATGGTCCCCTGAGCACCGCCAGGAGTAATTCCTGAGTGCAGAGCCAGGAGTAACCCCTGTGCATCGCTGGGTGTGACCCAAAAAGCAAAAAAAAAAAAATTCAGTTCACTAAGCAGGGTGGAGACACCACCGGGGCATACTCCAAAGGGAGCTCAGAGCCGCAGCCTGCAGGACCAGGGTATGAGACCGGACACCAGGAGCCTGGCCCCAGCTGTGGAGCAGCTGACTCCCCTCTTCCCCGCTGGCCTGCTTGTGGCCTTAACCTTCTCCAGATTTCCAACCCTTTGTGGGATGCCAGTACTACAGCTCCTGGGGGTTAAATGTACCTACCTGGGCACACACACAATTTCATTCACAGTTTCCGAGATCAGTGGAGCCCCTGAAGACCCTTCAAAGTGCCCTTGGGAGGCTCTGGTTAAGAACTTCATGATTCAGGCACCAAGAGCAGAAACAGGCTGTGTGGCACTGAATGGGTGACTTAACTTCTCTGGGTCTCATTTTTCTTACATGTAAAATCTGGGTAATCAAAATAGCTAGCTCTCCCAGGGTAAGTAATAAATGAAATGAATACAACTTTGAGCCCAAAGCCTGGCACTGGCACCCGCACCGGGGAAGGGCAGGCAGTGTTTATTGTCATGGTTATTGTCATTATTGTTAGTGCAGAAGTTGGCCTGGGGCAGAATAGAAAAACCAAGTGGGCAGTCTTGGTTCAGCCCTGGTGGCAGGAGGCCATCTATCCCGTGTACTTCTGTCGCAGAAGAAATGCTCTGAATTCCACCCAGAGTGTCAGAGGAGCAGGTCTCCCGGGGACAAAAGTGATCCCTATTGGTGGTCAAGTCAACTCATTTCAAGTGGTGTCACAACCTGGCCTGCGGGCCAGCATCGGAATTTACACAAATAATCTGGAAACAAATGCAGCTCCCCAGACAATCCGGATTAAAACTGATGGAGCCTTCGGCGGTCTCCTTGAATTATCCTCCCGGGCTAAGGAGTAAGTCATTGAGTTTGGGTCTAGATGGTCCCCTTCTTTTAACATGTATGCAATGCTCAATGTTTCTCTTTTTCTGAAATACTAAACAAGGGGAATGAATGCAGATTTTTAGAAGAACAATCCCTGCCCTGTCCACCAGAGATGGAATGATGCTGGAACCTAGGAAGTCAACAGAAACTGGATGTGGGGAGGTGAGTCCAGAAAGAGGGGAGATGGGGTTCCTCCTAGCACAGCAGCTAGGGCTCTTGCCTTGCACAAGGCCAACCCGGGTTAGATCTTCAGCACCTCATATGGTCCTGTGAGTGCCTCCAGGAGTGATCCCTGTTTGTTTGCAGAGCCAGGACTACTGAGGTGGTCCCAAAACAAACAAACAAACAATGACAAATAAGCATTCCCTCTGCATGAAAGACAGCAAGGACCAGCTCCAGGGGAAAGAACACTCAGCAGCTGACTGGGGGGTGGAGGATCTCAGAGGGTGCTGGATAAGGATTCGGGAGAAAGGTTAAATTCTGGCCATTAATAGAGGGATCTTTGTCACTACTACCCACACAGTGCCTGAATTAATTCCCTTCCCAATTCTCACAGGTTTCAACACTTTTATGGGGTTGGGGGCAGTCAGAACCCAAACCTTCTCTCTCCACAACATACAACAACCATTTGTACTCCTTGCACCACAAAAATTTATCCAACCAGCTGGGGATGTGGCTCAGCAGTAGAGCTCGTGTCTTGCGTGTTTGAAGCCCTGGGTTCAATCCCCAGCCCCCCCCCCCCCCATGCACACACATACACACACATGACTCATCCAACCAATAAATACTAGGTATCCCCTAACACTCAGATCTGTATAGAACTGGGTGGTGGAGACTCCAATCCAGGTGCCTAGTCTCAAGGTCTCTCAGTCTGGCGGGAGAAGGAGGAGTTGGGGCTGCATGCCCAGAGATCTTGAGCTGCAGCTGCCCGCACCCTGGGTCCTCAGGGTGGCAGTTGGGCTGGTGTTTGAAGGCTGACCTCGATGCAGCTAGATGCAGCTACGGCTGCCTCTGCCTCAATGACGGAGGCGAGGGGAACTCAAAACAACAAAACGGACCAGTGGCACCACGTGCCCCCTGCAGCCTCAGCTGTTCCAGTGGAGCTGTTTGGCTGAGAGTTCAACCAATTAGGCTGGAAAAAAAGCAAAGCCACGGATTGGGTAGCAGGTAGGGCCAGGAAGGGAAGTAAAGTGGATGGAAAAGAGAACAGCACAGAGGATGGAGGAAAGTCCTGTCCACTTTGATTCGAAGACTAACAGTGCCCAAAAATACAGTCCCAGCAGGGAATTCTGTGTCCCCACCACCTCCATTTCACCTTTGTCACCATCCTGACACCTCATATTAGCCCTGAAGTCTGCTGGTCCTGGGGGACTAGGAGATAAACCTCTGTCCTAAGAGAACCCTCTGTTCTTGTCTTTACACCATCAGGTATAAAGACAAGAACAGAGGGGAAGTAGTGGGGAGGGGAATGGCAGCCTTTCCAGCAATGGGACCCTAGAGTCTCCAGCTCCTAATCTGGGCCATCTTCTCTTTGAGCAGGGAGGGAAGGTGGCTTGCAGGGAAGCTCTGGGTCAGGACATTTTCGGGTAAGACCAGCAGGCCAGTTATGGAAGTGGGATGAGGAGAGCAGGATGTGAGAAAGGAGAGCAAGGGAGAAGGGAGGGCAGGAGAGAGGAGGAGGGCAGACTCAGTCCCAAACCAGAAAAGTCCAGCCCCCTGGCGCCCTCTCCCTCCACCTTCTGGACTCAGATCACACAGGCATCACCCAGCATCCCCACCGCTGTGGTTTCCCAACTGCATCAGAGACAGGTTTGCTGTGGGGCCAGGACAGAGCTCTGGAGGGGCTGAGAATCCCCCGTTTTGCCATTCCTGCCTTTTAAGTACCTGTCCTTAGCCCCCCCACTCCCCCCATGCAGGACAAAGGTGGGGTTGAGGTGGGTGGGCAGGTCTTCCTACACTAGCAGCCCAGGGACAGGTGGGGATTCCTGAACAAGAACCCCTTTTCGCAGCACAGTGCCCTTCACTCCACAGAGCCGGGAGCCAGACAAATAGCTGGAGGAGAGAGAAAGAAATGATCTCCCCGTGCAGAGGCCCCAGTGCTGGGGGCTCCGGGGCAAGGTGTCCCCTGACCCACTGCTCACTGGCCGTAGACCCTCTTTGGGGCAAGTCGACCTGGAGTCCTTCTGCCCCGCACAGCCTCTGGCTGAGCACCGACCTCCTTCTCTTGTTGGGGCTGGGCTACCCGACCCTATTGCCTGCCCAGGAGTTTACAAACAAAGCCTGGGACCCGCTAGGGCTGGCTACCGGGAGAACAGTCATTCCTCCCTCACCTCCTGTCTTCTTCCTTCCCTCCTTTCTCCAGGGTTAGAAGCAGATTAAGGTGGGGGGAGGAGAGCGGTGACCCCACACAAACCTGAGGAGGGAAGAAAAAACCTGGGGTCACAATACACCAGGCGCCGGAGAGGGGAGGGGGGAATGCAGGCGGTTCAATCACCCTAAATACCCACCGATTCACTTCCATTTCTGCGAATAAACACCCGGACAGACACACACAAACACACATATTCAGAAGCATAATTACATCCAAATACCGACGCACACAAACGGAAGCCTTAGAGACACAAAGTCCGGGGGTTGTAGGGTTCCTACCCCCTCTTATTGCTCGAACCCCGGCCTCCCTGCGGGTTCCGAGAGCTTAGCTCCCAACCTTCGCCCGGCCCCCTCTGGGCCCCCCGCCCCGCATCCGGAACAGCTGGAGTCGGCCGGCCTACGGTGCACTCAAGCCCGGCGCTGGGTTGGGCGGGGCCGGCAGCGGGGCCCCGGCCGGGGCCGGGCAGAGCGCAGCGGGGAGGCCCGGAGCCGGCCCCTTGAGCCCCGGCCCCCGGCCCCAGCTGCCCGGTCCTACGTGGGTCACCAAGGTGCTGCGGTCCGAGGAAAGAGTGTGCGAGATTGTTGCAAGAGGTAAGGCTGCCACTACAGACTTGGGCCGGCGGGGAGAGAGAGGCGCCCAGAGCCATCCCCAACTCCCTGCTCCTCTCTCGGGTTAGGGAGACTGAGTCTCTGGCTGGTCCCTTCCCCCGACCGCTGGGGTCCTCCACCCCTGCCCCGTGTCGCCTCGCCCAGTGCTGCTGCAGCCTGCTCAGATCTCCAGTGGGCCAGCCTGGGGGGCCCCCGCAGAAACCCTCTACCCAGACGCGTAGCCAGAGTCGGAGGTGTGTGTGTGTGTGTGTGTGTGTGTGTGTGTGTGTGTGTGTGTGTGTGTGTGGCGTGAGGGGGGGCCGTGAGGAGCAAGTGGGTCTAGGGTAGGGGCGCGGGTTCGCTTATCTCTGCTCCGCAAAGTGGGCGCCGGGCGGCGGCAGCGGCGGGGCCCACCCAGGCTCCCGGTCTTACCTGGCCCGCGCAGCGGCCGATTCCCTCCCCGGCTTGGGGTCTCGTCGCCCTGTCTTGGGCGCCAAATCCCGGGTCGGAGAATCTGAGACCTCCAGGCCGGGCGCTGCCTTCGCAGCCAGGCCGGTGGGAGGCGGGTGCGCCCCGAGCGCAGCTCCTAGTTTGGGGTGGGGGCGGCGGCTTTTCAGTCGCCGGAGGTTCGGGTGCAATAAAGGCGCCGCTAATGTAATTTACAAACAGCTCGGGCCGAGCGCGGCGCAGCGCCCGGACTGACAGGCGCATTAGGCAGGCTAATTCCAGCCGGCTCCTCCTACCCCCGGCCCGCTAATTAATGAGCTTCCCAACTTAGAGCCGCCTGCATTGGACAGACAGAGAGTGAAAGAGAGGGCGAGGGAGAGGGAGAGAAGGAGAGAGACGGGGGGAGCAGAGGAGAGAGAAGAAAGAGGGAGGGAGAGAGAGAAGAGGAGGAGAAAGAACAGAGAGAAAGAAGAGAGAGGGGGGAAAGGAGAAAGAGAGGGAGAGAGAGAGAGAGAGAGAGAGAGAGAGAGAGAGAGAGAAGTGCCGCTGCAAATAATTGATTACTCCTCGATCAAGGCTAACTTGTTAGCAATAGTCAATTGCCCCATCTCTCCGCCTCCCCTCGCAGTACGGGATCGGCGCCCTCTCCTCGGCTCTTCCAACTGCTGCCGCCAGGACCCTGGGCCAGGAGCCGCGGCGGAGCCACCTGACACCTTTAAATAGCACCGGGGCTGGCGAAACTGGAGCCCCGCGCGGCGCGCCCCGGCTCGGGCCCCGGATTGCTGGAAGCCGGGGTGGCGGCGGCGCCCGCGTCAGCGCCCTCCTCCCGGGGCCCCGTGCGGGTCTGCTCGCCTCTGCCGCTGCGCTAATCGGCCCGTGGCCGGCCCGCGCGCCCTGCCCGGCGCGGCCTCCTTCGTACCCGCCGCCGCCACCCGCGCTGCCCGGCTCTCGAGCTGCCCGCGGGCTGGGTCCCCGCGGCCCGAGCCGCCCCGGCCGGGCCCCGCAACGAGGCCGAGATGACTTCGAAAGAGGACGGCAAGGCGGCGCCTGGGGAGGAGCGGCGGCGCAGCCCGCTGGACCACCTGCCGCCACCCGCCAACTCCAACAAGCCGCTGACGCCTTTCAGCATTGAGGACATCCTCAACAAGCCGTCGGTGCGAAGAAGTTACTCGCTGTGCGGGGCGGCGCACCTGCTGGCGGCCGCGGACAAGCACGCGTCGGGCGGCTTGCCCCTGGCGGGCCGCGCGCTGCTCTCGCAGACTTCGCCGTTGTGCGCGCTGGAGGAGCTCGCCAGCAAGACCTTTAAGGGGCTGGAGGTCAGCGTCCTGCAGGCGGCCGAAGGTAGGCGCCGCCGCCGGCTTCTCCCCCACGCCCAGTACCCCGCTCCTGGCGCCCCCAGCTTCCTGCCCAGCGCCTCTGCCCGCCTCCTCCGCGCCGCGCGGGCATTCCGGGCCCGCTAGTCTAAGTCGCTGCGCTGCCGCGCGGGAGTAGAAAAGGGTAGGACAGGACTCAAACCCTATTTCCTAGGGACCTCTAGATAGGTCAGAGTCGAGTGACCTGGAGGGAGGTGACAGGGACCCAAGGTCTCTCGCAGCCTGCGTGCTCTGCCGGGTGTTCTCCCGTTCCCAGCGTCCTGGGGCTCCCGGCCCTGTTCCCAGGGGTTAGGGATGGGAGAGCCTTTCGCTGGGACTATGGGGTTGGGATATTTTGGAAGGCGGATATAGAATCAATATTCACACCGCTGCGGGGGGCCGTCCCTATCTGGTCCCTGCGTGTTCTAGCAACCTCAGATCTTTCAAACCAACTCTTAGGCAGGGGAATAGGGATCAAAACAAATTTTCCTACGAATATCTAGTAGATAAGAGAGGGGGGAAAGGGTTTTGCCGAAGTGGAAGGCCGACTCTGGCCCGAGTGGTTGAGTCAGATCAAAGAAGGGAGCAGAAAGCGGCAGACCACAGGCCGATGGGCCTGGGTGGGGTGACCCAGTGCCTGGGTGGGGTCTCATCTCCCCTAGCACAAGCCTATACTATGGTTTCCTCGCAGGCCGCGACGGAATGACCATCTTTGGGCAGCGGCAGACCCCTAAGAAGCGGCGAAAGTCGCGCACGGCCTTCACCAATCACCAGATCTACGAGTTGGAAAAGCGCTTCCTCTACCAAAAGTACCTATCCCCCGCCGATCGCGACCAAATCGCGCAGCAGCTGGGCCTCACCAACGCTCAGGTCATCACCTGGTTCCAGAACCGGCGCGCCAAGCTCAAGCGGGATCTGGAGGAGATGAAGGCCGACGTGGAGTCCGCCAAGAAACTGGGCCCCAGCGGGCAAATGGACATCGTGGCGCTGGCCGAACTCGAGCAGAACTCGGAGGCCGCGGGCGGCGGGGGCGGCGGCTGCGGCAGGGCCAAGTCAAGGCCTGGCTCTCCGGCGCTCCCCCCAGGCGCCCCGCAGGCCCCGGGCGCCGGGCCCCTGCAGCTCTCGCCCGCCTCCCCGCTCACGGACCAGCCGGTCAGCAGCCAGGACTGCTCAGAGGACGAGGAAGACGAGGAGATCGACGTGGACGATTGAGCGGCGCCTGGGCTCTGTCGCCGCCCCGGGCCCCTAGCGTCAGCACGCCTTGCCGCCTCCCGGACCGGACCGCCGAGGGGAGCTGGGACCTCCTCTGCAACTCCCGCCTCGCTCCTGCCCCAGGCCCGGACTGGGCTCCCAGCCGCCGCCTCTTCCCTCTCTAAGCAATAAACCCGGGCTGGCCGGCCGGGCCGGCCGCCGCTCCCGGCCTCCGCCGCCCCGCAAGCCCTAGGCCGAGCAATTCTGTTCGGCTTCTGTATAAATATTTAAACCTATATAGTGGGTTCTTCCCACCGCAGCCTGACTTGTTTCCCCTTTCTTTTATTTTTTAAAATCTCGGAGATCTCCGTGTTTCCCAAGCTCTCAGGCTGCCAGGTTCGCTGAGGACGAGGCAGAATCAAGGGTAGCGGACACAACCCCGCGGTCTGGAGGAGGGGGCCGCCCCAACCCTTTTTGTTGTTGTTGCTGTTTGTTTGTTTGTTTTTTTAAATTTTCTCTGCATGTGGCAAATGCACGGGCCCTCTCCCTCCTCACCTTCCCAGGCCTATTGCAGTTTTCACTTCTTTTCTTTCCTTCTTTCTTTTTTTGCCCCCCCCCCCCTTGCGTGGGAAGGGGTTGAGGGGGCCCAGCCTGGCCTGACTTGCAAGTTTCAAATTGATCTTTTCTTTCCCTTCTGGAAAGAAGTCTGTTTCCAATTCCACCTCTGCCCCCACCCCTCATTCCAATGCTCACTTAACTATTTTTAAGAGTCTTCCTCATTCTTTCTTGGTTTCCTTGAACAGATTGCTGAGATCCCAATCTTAGCGATAAAGCAGGGGAAACCCAGCCAACCAACGACAACAGAACCCAAAGCCCTAGAATTATTTTTTACTCTTTTTAGAAAATTTTTGCATGTGACAGAGACTGAGAGGCCACCCTAAGCCTTCATCCCACCTCCTCCGCAGCTCTGGGTCTGTCTTGCAGTCTCCAACGCCCCGCTTCGAGATGGATTTGGCCAGATGAGGGTGTTCGGATGTGGGTGGGTCCTCATGCCCTTTCCCGTTCATACCCTGCCCTCTCCTTCCTGGACTGTACCCAAGGCCCCTTTCTCCCATAAATAAAGTCTTTGCCATTTTACTAGAACCGGCAGTGACCGTGTCTGAATGAGTGAGCCAGATTCAGGGAAACCGGGGCAGGCTTGGAATCTCCCCGCTACTGATCGTCGGCTGTCCAGGCTGTGGAGATTTGGAGAAGATTTGGTTTCAGGGAAAGACGCAAGAATGAGGGGTGAGGGGGAAGCAGTGGGAAGGGATGCTTCTTACTCACGAACTCGCAGAAGGTACCACAAGGAGGGAAGTGGGGGCAGAGAAAGTGGGACTTCGCCAGGTCCGGGTTAAAAAGTGAGGTTTGCAATGCTGTGGGAAAAGCCAGCTTTAGGGGTGCATGGGGTGCAACATTAATTTGTGTTGGGAAACAAGGTAGGTTAAGGAGAGATTTGCCACGCAGTAGTGCATTCCGCCCTGGCCCAAGGGCATTCAACCACCCGAGCGCTGCAGGTACTGTTCTGTAGGCAGGTGCAGTCTCTTGGTTCCAAAGTTTTGGTTCCACAGCTTCAGGGGGGACTCACCTTTGGGAGAGAACAGAAAATAAGCCAGAGACCCTCAGGGCTGACTGAATTGCATACCCTTGGCCAGAGAGCACCCCCAAGGCTCCATCCAAAGTTGCGGGGATTTCTAGTAAACATTCACAAATTCTGTGCCCCGCATTCAGCTAGGGGCTGACACATGGGTCCCCCAAGGACACTCTGGGGTGTGCCTTGGAGCCCCAAACCGGGCAGGGGAAGGGACGAGGCCAACTTTCACTTTCCGTAAAGGAGCCGGTTTCTCTCTGGGCTTTTGTTGTCGCGGGGCTGGCGAGTGGCCGCTGTCACCCGAGGAGGGTCCTGCCTCCAGGCCGCTGGGCTCTGTTTCTCCACAAAATTGATGTGAGAAAAGCGCATCTGGTCTCGGGCAGGCGAGGGGGCCCCAGGGCCTGAGTCTGAACGAACGCTGGTGTCTGGGAGGACGCGAAGAGTCCGAGAGGAAGGGGGAAAGACTGGGACGAGACCCACTTCCAAGCGCAGCAAGAAAGTGCACAGCCACGGAGACCGGGAGAAAGAGACAGTGGGAAAGCTTCGAGGGCCAAGCGGAGCCGGCCATCGACTGGAGAAAGATGGGGAGCAAACGGGCGCGGGAAGGGGGAGAGAAGAAAGGAGAGAAGGAAGGAAGGAAGGAAGGAAAGAAGGACGGAGGCAGCCGGGCCGGCCGGTCGGCCGGGCGTGCGGCCGGTTCCTCCCGGGTGACATAAATCGCCCTCTCTCAGGATGGATGGGTCTGTAATTCGGAGCGCGGACCATGAAGGCCGGGACGAATGGACCCGGGCGGCCGCTGACAGGCGACAATAGCCGGGCCCAGCCCCCCGCGGCTCCGGGTGCGGGCGCGGCCGCGGCCCTCCGCAGCCCAGAGCGCGCCGGCGCTGGCGACCATATGGTTTTTGAATTTTCTTCACAATTTGTAGACAATTTGATGGATTAGGTCCCCGCGCGCGCCTCCCCGGCACAAAGGCGGCGCAGGGACCGCGGCGCGGCGGTCACCCGGGCATCTGCGCCCGCCGCGCGCACCCCCCTCCCGCCCGGCCCCCGCCCCGCGCCCCGCGCCCCGGGCCGCCCGCCCAACACGCCCATGAATCCCAATGAAGCGGCCCCGCACCTCCGGCCGCTCCCTGCTTCGCGGCCCCGGGCCCGGCCCTGCTGGGTCCCCGCGGGCTGGGGGCGGTAGCCCCCGGGCCGAGCCCACCCGAGCTGCGGCGCCCGCGGGGCGCGCAGCTAAGCAGGCGCATCGGGGCTGAGGAGAAACGGGGCCATTTATCCGCCCGTCTAGTTAAAGCGGGTTATTTGTTTGCTTCTCCGGCCTCCCCCTCCCCTCCCCCTCCCCTCCCCTCTCCCCCTCCTTCCCCTTCTGCCTTTTATTCTTTTGTCTCTAAATGGATTTAATGAGCCTGAAAAACATGACAATTGAATATAACCAAGAAATAAAAAATAACGAGGGAGGAACGAAGGAGGAAAAAGAAAGAAGGAAAGAAGGAAGGGGAAGGATTAATAAAATCAAGCGAAACACCCCTTCATTGTGCGTCTCCTGGGCGCGGGGCCGCGCTGGGGGCGGGGGAAATGTGAACGCTTCGGATCCTTCCCCTGCCCGCAAGGAGCTCTCAGTCTAGCGCGCCGAACCCTCCGCATCCCCGACGCCCAGCCGAGCCGTGGGCCCGAGGGGCAGGGCCGTGCCCTTCGCCAAGGGCAGGCAGCGGGGGTGGGGGTGGGGGGCTTCCCCGGAGGAGGTGGCCTTGGACCCAGGATCTTGGAAGACGAGAAGGAATTAATTTTTTTTCCTAGAGGCCAGAAGGAAGGAGACGCGAGGCCTGGGCCGTGAGGCCGGCGTCGGAGCCCACCGCAGCGTCCTGGCCAGCCGGAAGGCCCGACCTGGGCAACTCGGCTCCGGCGCAGTTCCGAATCGGAGGACCCAGATTCGGACCGCCCTCGTAGTCGGGGCTCTGCTCTGCAAGATTCGATGCCTCCCCCGACCCCCTCCGGCTAGCAATGGACTTCCGAGTCCCGCCGAAGGCGCGCGTGGCCCGACTCCGGGCCCTGGAGCGTCGGGCGAGATTCCCGGCGGGATCGCTCAGGAGGTGGCGGCGGCGGCCATGGGACAGGGCGAGAGGCTGATTGTCAGGGGTGCGCGGGACTGGGTTCTGGGGAGGCCTGGGCTCCCCCCACCCGGTCCTTAGCGCCACCCGGCTCTGATGAGACCTGTCAGCCCACCCACTGGTGGGCCGGGCCCCTCCGATGGCCTTGGCCGCGCTCCAGGCGCTGCCGCTGAACCTCTGCCGTAAGCGGGGCCTCAGACTCCCAGCGCCCGCCCTGGAGCGCCAGGACACCTGCCCGGGACGGCCTCGGGGTGCGGCTGCAGGAGGCGGGGGTGCACTCCGTGGGAGCGGGCCGTGTGCTCCGCGTGCAGGTGCCGGTGGAGCATGGGCCGCATGCGGGGCTGTGCTTCCACGCCCGTTTTCAGGCTAGGTTCCAAAGTGCTTGGGACTCACTAAGCCGCCCACCCTGGGGCCTGAGCCCGGTCACTGTGCGCTGCGGGGCGCGTCCTCACCCGCACTCGGACCTCTCTGCTGACCCACCCACGTTCGGTTCCTTGCAGCCCTGGGAGGCCACGGGGCTTGGTGCCTTCCTTCCCTGTGGGGGGCCAGGGCCAAGGCCCTGTTTGGCCAGTCCTGGGAAACAGGAGGGTTCTTCAGCCCCGGCCTGGGACCTGCAGCGCGGCGGGGCTACTCTGGCCCACCCTCCCCGCCTTCCTTCCCCGGCCTGGGGCCTGGCGGGCGGCGCCGGGTGAGGCCGGGAGGCGCAGTTCCTTATTTTACGAGGTGTCGGGCCGGTGTCAGACGCAGCTCCGATAAGTAATACTCCAGTCTGAGGGACCAGAACGTGGTAATTAATCCCAAAGACTTAAGTGTATTTTAGTTCAGGAGAAAAAAAATCACTAATTCAATCGTCCGGAAAATTGAAGTTTGATGCATGAGTCCCCCCTGAAAGGGACGAGCTGGGGCTCGCGCCTCCCCTCCGCCCCTGCCAGTCGCCTCGGGGACCCCCTCCTCCCCACCCCTCTGAGCCTCCCGGGCTAGGCAAGTCCTTTCACCCCACCCTGTTTTTCCCCTGTCAGGGAACCCAGGGGCACCTGAGCTTGGCTCCTGCCCTCTCCCCGGTGCACCCCCTTTTTCTAAGGATCCAAAAAGCAGTTTGTGCCAGAAATACAGATGTTGTCCACACACATCTGGGAAGGGGGGCAAGAGAGGTGGGGTGGGGTGGGGCTGATTAGATAAGGGATTCACGGTGGACTGGGTCAGGGGTGCAAGTGGGGAGGAGGGACACGGTATTGAGTGAACAGCTTTCTGAGGATCAGTAGGTTGGAAAAGACTAACTGCAAGGTGGAGTGGGAGAGGGGGTGAAGCATTGGCTGAGGGGTGCCAAGAGCCTAAGGATGGGTGGGTTGTGTAGCTGGACACTTACTTGGTGCATCTGTCGGGAGGCCTCCAATAGAGCTTGGCAGCATGTAGGGGAGCTAGGCCATGACCCCAAGCTTGTCCACAGGTCCCACAACTGGAAGAAAAGGTGCCTGGGACAGCAGCTTAGGAAAATGGTGTGTGTGTGTGTGTGTGTGTGTGTGTGTGTGTGTGTGTGTGTGTAGTGGGGCAGGGGATGGCTGGGTCTGTGGGAGGGAGCCAGAAGCAGTACTCTGGCAGTAGAATCTTCACCCTGAGTTTCCCTGACTTTCACCTTTGCATTCTCAGCTCCAGAACAGTCTTCCTCAAGTCACTTGTCTCCTCCTACCGGTTTCCTGGCGGGGGGGGGGGGGGGACCCGGGCTCTGTGTAGGGACTGGGGGTAGCATCAATGGGATATGTCCCTGAGTGTGTCAGAGTGTGTGAGTGGGAGAAGGCATGTGTGCCTAATGGATGGAAATGGAGCACGTGCCACGGGCTGGAGGATGCTGCGGTGTCCGTGTAAGCGATTGTCACAAACTAGGGTGTGCAACTAGGTGTGACTAAGTTTGTGCAATGGAGAGGACAGAAGGAAAGCTATCACAGAGAGGGCTTGAGCATTGCACGGGCGAAAGAGGCCCTAGGGGGCGTGATGTGAGTGGAAGCCAGGGATGTAGGGGGGGGTGCGGTACAGATAACCCGGAGAAGAAACACTGATGTGGAACTGAGCAACAGACAGACAACCGGAAACCAGCTTCGAATGGCTGCCTGCAAGGAGCTGGTGACTCTGAGGCACACTTACAGTGGGGGCTGGGGAGCACATCGATCCTGGAGGGACTCACGAGAGGAGAGAGCAGAGTGGGCAGGGAACTCAGTCTAAGACAGCTGAGGCCCATGAATAAACCCTGTGTAGGCTTGAACTCTGCATCTTTGGAGCCTGGGCATCTGTGGAAGGGGGCGGGGAGGGCAGAGGGCCCTGCCTGTCCCCTTCTGCTCCACCTAGTCCCCAGGCTGAATGTTGTCTCTTCAGCACTCTACAGCCCTCCGTGGGCAGCACCAGTCCCAGCCCCTGGGGAATTTCTTCCTCCTGCCGGGAGGGGAGGGCTCTCATGGCCCAGACTGGCAGGATGCAAATAGCGTTTTCTGCACACCTAGGCCCAGGGAAGGAGCCATTAGGGTGGATGCCAGCAGGGTGGATGCAGATAATCCTTCTCTCTGGAATGTGTGTAGGTGCTGGATGAGGACTGGGACAGGCATCCTCCCCACCCCCTTCCCCCCATGGGGCTGTGGTGAGCTGCCCCCCAGTGCGGGTGGATGGTGGGAAGGAAGATGAGTGAGTGGCCTGAGTGTGGACCTGTGGAGATTTCTGCAGAGGTGTCTGCAGGGTTTCAGAGAAGCTCTTTCCGGATCTGGTGTGGGTGTGACATCTCAATACATAGTTGAAGGCATTGGGAGTCCAGTACTTTCACCCTCCCCTAAATTCAGCGACCTATGTCAGAGCAGGAGGCCCAGAGCTCTGTGAGGAGGGGGATTAGGGGCTGGGAGTCCCAAGAAATAAAAGCAGCGGAAGGAAGGAACATGGAGCTCAAACGTTCACTTGCCTTGCATGAGTGATGCCCTGGGTTCGATTCCTGACACTGAATAAAACCAACCAAGCAAACAAAAACAACCCTTCCTTCCTTGATTCCCCCCCCCCCCCCATGCGGGGAGGGAGGGGCTGGGCTGGGGAAGAGGCACCTCCCCTCTCTTCTCCCAGAGGCTGAGGGAGGTGCTAATGCCTCCTTAGAGACCGCCCCCTTTTCCCTCCCAACTATGGATCTGGCTGCCCAAGGAGTTCGGTGGCACGAGCATCACATGCCATATGCCCACAGGTGAAGGATGGGTCATGGGCTTCCTGGGTATCCATCATTGAAGGGAACACAGCACAGTGACATCCAGCATCACACAGACATGGCGACCACAGTGCCAACACAGCCAAGGCAGGCATGGTCCCCCCCAGAGACCCAACACATTCCCAAAGTGGCACAGACCTACGGGGGCCACAGAAACACCGGGGAAGCCCACTGGACACCACACGCCTGTGGAGAGCCCCAGCCTGCCATGGCACACAGGGTGGAGCCTTCATCCCCCATCACCACAGTCATGAAGCACAACCTCCAGTCACCACACCGGCCACCCCGCCCCCTGACACACTCCCAGACCAACTGCGGATGCTCTGGGCCACCTAGCTGTGTGAGGTGACTTTGGGGGAATCGCTGCCCAGACATGATGTTCTCGGGAGCCCAGAGCTGGGGAGGCCAGATATCGGACATGGGTGGTGGGGCAGGGAGGCACCTGCTGTCTGGGGGAGCTCCCAGTCCTTGGCCCAGGAAAAAAGGCAAGTCCCCAACCACCCCAGAAATGCAATCAAAGCTGCCCGCCCGCCGCCCTGCACAATGGCTCTGGCTGGAGTCGTTATCATTTTTGTTAACTTTTTATCGACTGTTTGCTAGATGGCGTGTCAGTAAAGTGTATGATTTGAGATGAAAAATTAGGCAGATTAACCTGAGGGGAGAGCCTGATTGATTACTAAATAGGATCAATTTGAAAGTTTTAGTCCTGGCGTTTCTGCAGAGCCTCTTAATACTTCAAACTTCAATTTTACGGGCGATTGAACTAAGCATGTTTCTGACAAAATTGATATATGTATTAATTTGCTTTAACTGGTGATTAATTACTCTCCACTGAAAGAATTATATGGAGCTGTTTGCCTGCGATTTGCATATTAATCAAATTCTAGTTGATAATTCCACCGGTGGGGGGGCCGGGGGCGGGGCGTGGGGCGCGAGGGTGTGAAGGGGTGTTTGCGCGTGTGCCGGTGTCTGCGCCCGTTGTCTTGGGGGGGCTCCCCACCCCCCCCTTTGCTCGCTCCCTGCTTAGCTGCCAGTTTAGTGCATTAAAACCAAAGATGCAGAACGAGTTTGCCCGGCTATTTGGCGGGAGCAGAAATTGCCTGTCCGGTTTTATGATCTGCTCAGCCTGAGCAGCCGGGTCCTTAATGTCCCCTGTCAAAGTGTCCGCAATTTAAAGGGAAAACGGCCCCCGCTTTAGCGCCGCAGCCGGCCTGACAAGGGATGAGGCAGGGACCAGCACCCCCCTAAATAACTCCCCTTTCAGAAGGACCACCGTTTCCCAAAGGCCGCCCAGATTCTGGGCACCCTCAGAAATCGACCCATGTCCTTGGAGAGGTCCCAGCACCTCGAGTGCTCTAACCACAGACCCGCCCTCACTCAGATATGGGGGGGGGGGCACATGCAGGCGCAGTAGAGACCGAGACACCGCCAGACACTGTCACTTGAGCTGGCGGGCAGGAAGCCACCCTCTTAGACACGCGCGCGCACACAGCTACCCGGTCACACTCCTGTTCACTTAGACCCCCCTCTCTCAGCCTGTCTGGAGACACACTCAGCTTCCCACACGCACACCCCAGACGCCCAGCTCCGCACACGGGAGGGGAGCACGCATAGACACCCAAGTCACGTCCGCCCGGCCTTTCGGGGCACGTGGTCACACACTAACACACGCTCAGCCCCACCGCAGACTGCACCCACACCCCAGCTGCCGTGGAGCCCCCTGGCCGGGGGATTTCCGCGGCCCAGACACCCCCCAGCCTCGCTCGCACCCCTCGCCCTCCCAGTCCCCGCGGCCCCTCTGGGACCCGTTGCTGAGTCCCACTCTTCAAGCTTAAAGGGGGCGGCGCCTCCGAACCAACTTTTCCCATCTTTGGATTCAAAGGGTAGGAGTGTAATTAAAACCAGATAATTAATGAGACAATATTCCTCCAGCTACATCTTTAATGAACAAACCCCTTCAGGGCAGCCTCTTCTTCTAGGCTCATTAAAGAGAAGAAAGTTGGGCGGTTCGCAGACTTCCCAGAGCGTTAATAACGAACCGGGAGTGGGTGCCCCGGCCCGGAGCGCAGGAGCCAACGCCGCGCACCCTGTCCCGATTGTCCCATCACCTCTTTGTTTCTTTGCCCTCCGCACTCCCTCCCACGACCCTCATCCCCCTCTGGTACCACGGTCTCCATCCGCCCCAGCGGCACCTCCTGCCCACAGCGTTCTGCAAGGCGCGGTCCCGGGACTCCTGCTCTGCCCGCCCTCTCGGGCGTCCAAGCCCCACACCCGGCAACCTGAGCTCGGGATCCCGCGGGATCGGGCTCGTGGCCCCCAGCCCCGCCGCTGGACCAGGGGCACTGCGCGCTCCATCTGGCGGACTGGGGCGACTCTGGAGAGGAACGTCGAGACAAGGAAGGGACCCGAGTCTCCCGGTGAACTTTAGTGCCCTAGCTGGGCAACCTCAGGACCAGCTTTTGAACAGCGGTCCTGGGAAGAGAGAGAAGGGAGATGGGGACCGAGATCATCTGGATTTCCGAGCGCGCCCTCGCAGGAACGCGCACTAGCAAGCACGGGCACGCGCACGTGCGCGCGCGCAAACCCAGAAACGCGCGCGCACATACACTTCCTCGGACGGCGCGGCCCGGCGGCCCGGGGAGCCGGGCCTGGGCCTTTTCCCGGCTGCCCGCGGTCGCTTGAGGCGCTGGTCCCCAGGGCAGGAACCTGCAGTCTCCGGGCCTGGAGCGGACTGCTAGTTCCGAGCATAGAGAAGCGGGCAGCGCGCTGGTGGCTGGCGGCCGGGGGAGCCCTCGTCACACCCAGGCGGGGGCGGTAGCTCTGGCGGCGGCTTTGGCTGCGGCGCCTGTGTTCGCCTGCGCTGGCTTTTAGGGATGAGTTATGTGGCAATGAGCGAAGTAAATCTGCATGCGCAAAAGATGCTAATTACTCTTAATAGCCTACCCAGACGCCCCGAGACTGGAAACCCAGAAACGTAAATCTGCTCCCGATAAATATTTTTAATTGTGAGATTTCCTGGAAAGAAAGCTTTGGGTGCGCGGGGCCGAGGCAGTTGACTTGGGAGGGAGGGGAACAGCCCCCCACTCGGTAGCGGGATCCGGAGGCTGCGTCCCGCGCAGGGGCGCCAGGCACGGACCGAGCGACCTGAGCCGGGGCTGGCCGGCTCCGGGTAAAGTTAGTGATGTATCGCATTAATTACCAGTGTGAGCTGCAAATGGTTCGAGGCCCAGGGAAAATTAATGGGAATCCAAATTCTAATTATGTAGCTGTTGTTAAAGAGTTTAACTAGATAGTCACGGAGAAAATTGGATTATGCACAGAAATATGCAGCCCGCGCTCGCGCGGTCTGGGGGAATCTGTCCGGGCCCCTCCAGCCCTAGAGGACGCTCCTCCTCTCCGAGGGAGAAAAGACCCACCCCTGGCCCGGCGTATAAATAAAGATCCCGCATCTTCCGATGGCAGAGGCGCGGGTCTCAGGATGAGAAGGCCGGAGCTGGCTGAGGCGCGCTCCGGAATGAGGGTCCTTGCGGAGGTCCCGGGCTCCTGGGTCCCTTGGTCTGGGTAAGCGCTTGTGCCCATTTCTCAGGTGAGAGCGTCCGGGTGAATGTAGCCTGGGCCCTTCTTTCTAATAATCATATAATTACTTCTTGGCGCCGTGAGTTTATTTCTGCCCCCCTCCCCCTATCAGCTTAAGGAAATAGCCACCAACCGGAAGCCCAATTACACCCGAAGCCTCGTCATTCACTTTATTAAGGACCCTGGATATGTTTCCATTTTCGCAGGAAATGAGATCTGATCAAGCAGCACTAATACCTCCGGCCTCGGGGAGGGGGCGGGGACTCTCAGGGGCGGGCTACTGCGACGGAGGCTGGGCGGCTGGGTGCTGCGGGAGCCAGGAGGGTGGGGCACGTGGGGGCTACTGACACCCCAGCCTCCACTTCTTCCACTTTCTCCCACAATTTCCCTCCCATCCGTTCAGTCTTGGGTCTCCAACCTGGCGGACCCACACTCTCCCGCATCCCCGCCCTCTCCTCCACGCAGGCGCTGTTGGGGGGCCCGGGGCGAAGACTAGCAGAGAGGAGGGGCTGGGTATTACAACCCCCCGGGAAGATCCAGCGTGCTTTCAAGCCCACCGTCCTCCTTCCCTGGAGCGTGGCGGCTGGCGGGGAGGCCTGGACGGCCGGAGATGCGTCGCCTTCCCGATCCCAGTCCCCGCCCCCTCCAGTCTCCCAAGCTGGACCGAGTCGAGGGGTTCGCCCCTTCTCCCCGCCACCCTGGGTTTTGGAGGAGCAAGCGGGTCGGGTCTCACTGCAGAGCTCCATCCGGCTCGGAGGCTGCACCGCCGGCGACTTCTAGCGCCCCTCCTCGGATTTCGGTTTCCTAGACGGCTGGGTGGGGTTAACGCCTGCGCTCTGCCTGCGCCACCGCCGCTCCAGCGCCCCGCCGCACCCGGGCAGCAGATTGGACGCTGCAAACTGCAGGGCGCGAATGAATTGGGGGAGGATGGGGACTCTGAGCCAAACCTCAGGAGACCCAGCTGGCCTGGAGAGGGCTGCCTTTACGAGTTCAGGGATTCAAGGCCAACCATATGCAGGGAAAGGCGAACACCTGGCTGGGTCCCAACGGATGAGTTCAGAGAAGGCGTCTGGGTGGGGAAGGCGCGCGAGGGTACAAATTCAAATGGGGGGGGGGGGCGAGGAGAGAGTCAGGTATTGGGGTTCTCCTTTCTGCCTCAGCCCTGGTCAAAGCTTGGGTGAGCCTCTAGAGTGTTTAAAGGAAGACCAAGATAAGGTCACCCAGATCAAGAGACCTCGCCGCGTGGCGTGAGCGGATGATACGCAGAGCCACAGATCCTGGGAGACACACCTGGGCATGCTCTTGGGCATTGGATTTCCGGGCTGCCTTCGGATGCTAGAACCCCAATTCTTCTCCTAGAGGCCTCAGAATTTTTTCATTTTTTCATTTCATCATCCTGTTATTTGTCGATTGCCTCGAGCAGGCCCCAGTAACGTCTCTTTCATCCTAGCCCTGAGATTGTATTCAAGGCTCTTTAGGAGAATGAGACCCATCATTGTTACTGGTATTTGGCATATTTGGTACGCCACGGGGAGTTTGCCAGACTCTGCCCTGTGGGCAGGCTACATTCGATAGCCTGCAAGTTTGTTCAAAGTAGGAATGAGACAATAAGATGTCATAAAAAAAAAAGTCTTGATAAGATGTCATTTCATTTCATTTCAGAATAGAATTCATAAATCCAGAGAGGCAGGAAAAATGACAACAGACTTTAAGACTCAGGATCCTTCCATTTCCCATCTCCCACCCTCCAGCATCCTGGAAAAGGCTGGGAGGCCCAGTCTCTGTCTCTTGCCAGGCGTATCACGCCTCCGAAAACCATAGATACTCCATAGGCCCCCAAATATTCCGGACGTCCGCGTTGCGGTAAGGAGGATGAAGGAACTAGGGTTCCTTCGTCTTGCTGCCCTGGAGGGCTGTACCCCCCTTAGCTCCTTGCTACTGGTCAGGGACTTCCAACCCAGCGCTCCTCCGTGACATGGACTTAGAGTGCCACCTAGCGGCATTTGTAGAGAAGCGCAACAGCGGTCGGCGCTCCGCGGACACCCTTTTCTCTCCCTTCCCTACCTGGTACCTAAAGCCCAACAGGATGCCAGACTCACACCACAAGCACGCTTCACCCCCACATTTGAACAGCGAGTCACTAAGGGACGGCTACGGCAAAGAAGAACAGGGGTTCCAGCGGGGCGGGGGTGGGGGGTCTCCCTTGGAAACCGAGATGCCCAGGGCAGTTTTTCAAGGTTTGGGTAGGAAGCTACGAAAGGGGTCACTCCAGGACTCTGCTGGTGGGAGCGAACAAAGATTCCTCCTTGGGCCGTCGCAAAAGTACCTAAAGGGAAGTTACGGAGTCCGGTCGTTCCAATTCCTACTCTAGCCCGGCCAGCCTCTGTAATCATTCACGCCTCAGAAGCAAGTTTCCGGACCTCCCTCTCCTTACTCCTCACCCCACCCCCAACTCAGGCCAGCGGGGTTCGGGGGCTAGGAATAGCGGGAAAGATTAGGCAAGAGCGCCCTCTGCTGTCCGTAGCTCGATACTGCCACCGGCTGCCAAACCGTTGGGCTGCAGTGATTTATTCCCGGGGGAAGGGAGCGGTTTCCCTGCCCCGGAAGGCTGGGGTTTGCCTGGTTTGTTCGGCCTGGGTTTGCACAGAGAAGGCGTGATTCCGTGATGCGGGAGCTCCACTCCCCACAGCTAGCTGTGTCATCTCATTCCCATCTGCTGAGGGGCCAGCTGCCTACTCCACTCCAGTTGATCTGCTGCCTGGGCCGTTCGAAAATCTCCTCCTTCCAGAAGGATGGGTGTTCCTTAGAGAACCTTCTACACCTTGGAAATTCCAGTGGAAGAGCGAGTTTCAATGGAGGAAGAGACCAGAATATCCTTTCCCATTCCAGAACCCAGATTTGGCCAGGAAATTTAAAAAAGAATCTAGGTCAGTCTATTCAGAGACAAGTCAGAAAGTGCCAAGAGGAGATGGTGTAACTACTGCCTGCACTTCCAGAAGAGCAAAGTCCCTGAGTTTCAAGGTGACACCAGACACTTGATTTTTCTTTCCATATTTAGTTTTTGGGCCATGCCCAGTGATGCTCAGGAGTCATTCCTGGCTCTTCTCTCTGAAATTACTCCTGACGGTGCTGGGGACCATGTGGGATGCCAGGGATTGAACCCAGGCTGGCCGTGTGCAAGGAAAATGCCCTACCCACTGTACTATAGCTGTGGCCCTGGCGCCAATCACTTCCTGGCAGAGAACCCAAGAGATGGGGGTCAGAACCTGGGGTACCCCCATATGTCCTCAAGGTCTTTATGTGTCTCACACAGTGACTCCCTGATATAGTCACCACCCTTCACTCTGACCCAAGCTGTCCCCCTTTTTCTGTTGACACTGAATCCCACCCAACTCCCGGTATAGTTGGCTCAGGTTCCCACTCCTGAACTTGCTTCTGTGGCTTCTCTATATCACAATTACTTCCTCTGTAAAAAGGGAGTGAAATTAAAACTGGTTCTATTCTAGACTATTCTAAACCATTCAGAAATATAGGAAGGAAGAAAAGAGGAGCACTGCCCATTCATTTCAAGTTTAGAATTGAGGAAAGCCAAACATCTGACCTCTTCATGAGCAACAGTCAGCACTTGCAGTCTCAACAAATGTCCAAGAAGGACCGGAAGCCTGGGCTGGACAGTACACATTGACCTGAGCGGCCAGTGCCCACTCACCCAGCCCACCCACACCAGGCCCCCTCACACCCAGACACACTCACACCCAAACCTCCTCACACCACACACACACACACACACACACACACACACACACACACACACACACACCAGGCTCCCTCACACCCAGACACGCTTACACCCAAGCCCCCTCACACTCAGACACACTCATACCTGGGCCCTCACACCCAGACACACATCCAGACATACTCACACCCAGACACACTTACACCCAGGCCCCTCACACACAGGCTTCCTCTCACCCAGACACACTCACACCCACACCCCCTCACACCCAGACACACTCACACCTGGGCCCTCACACCCAGACACACATCCAGACATACTCACACCCAGACACACTTACACGCAGGCCCCTCACACGCAGGCTTCCTCTTACCTAGGCACCCTCACCCAGGCCCCTCACACCCAGGCCCCCTGGCACCCAGGCCCCTTCACGACTACTGAGGAAGACAGTGGCAAGGGGAGGGGCATGAGGGCGCCTGGGGGCAGCCGTGGGCTGAGGGACGAGCTGAGGGCACAGATTACTGTGATGCTACTGGAAACTGGGAACCATAACACTCCAAACCTTGCCCTGATGTCTGCCCAGAGGTTCCTATAACCCTGGACTTAAAGGAGCCTCTAGGCCTGACAATATTGTATTGTTCTTTTATTATTGTTGTTTTGATTTGGTGCCACACCCTGTGGTGATCAGGCCTTACTTCTGGTTCTGTGCCTAGGGTCACTCTTGGCAGTGCCCAGGGGTCATATGTGGTGTCAGGGACTGAATCCCAGTGGACTGTGTGCAAGGCAAGTGCCTTAACCCCTGGACTTTCACTCTGGACACATTTTATTGCTTTTTTTTTCCTTTTTGGGTCACATCCGGCAATGCTCAGGAGTAACAACGCAGGTTACTCCTGGCTCAGCACTCAGAAATTACTCCTGGTGGTGCTTGGGGTACCATATGGGATGCTGGGAATTGAACCCACATTGGCCGCGTACAAGGCAAATGCCCTACATGCTGTGCTATTGCTCCAGCCCCATTGCTTTTTTTGATTTGGGGGCTACATCTGGTACTGCCTGGCGGTTACTCCTAGTTCCTTACTTGGGGATGACTCTTGGTGGTTCTTGGGAGACTATCTGGGGCTCAGAGGAATGAACCAGAAGCTCCTTCATGCACAGCCGGTGCTCCAGGCCCCTGACCTCCCTCCCTGGCTCAGCCCTGGTCTTCTGCAATGTTCCGTATGACCTGATGTGCGGCCAGAGGCGTGTGTGTGTGTGTGCACAGGCATGCACACATGCACACCTGCATGTTTTTTTGGGTGGGGGTGCCATGGACCCCTAAGAAGTCTATGTCGTAGCATTGCTCCCCGCTCCCATCTCCACATCTGCCTTAAAAGCATTTTGAGTAGATGCTGAAACTCCCGGGGTGGTGCTTGTAAGTGTGAGAGGCTGGCGGAGGCCACACATGGGACTCTACAGCATCTGACCTTCAGAGGCCTGGGCTCAGGAGAAGGGGTGAGAAAGTCCCAGAAGGAGGGTCAGGGGAAGTCACACAAGAGTAGCCAACAGGAGTCACTTCCCCACTGCTGCAGGCCTTCCCTGGCCTGGGGGGGGGGGGGGCGGGGAAGGGGAGGGGCACCCGGCTGTCTGAGCAGGGAGCTGGCCCTTGGGCTGCAGCTTGGGTGTTGAGTGTCCCTCGTCCCTCCCCCAGGTAAGCAACAACACCCTGCCCAGTGTGGCGACAAGTGAGCCGGGCACAACTGCGCAGGTGAGTGTTAGGGAAGTGAAGGCAACCCCCTGCCGAGCCAGATGGAAGTGTATCTGACTGAGTGAACCCCCCCAACCTGCTCACTGGTATGGGGGCGGCAGCAAGTGGCTGGGAGGAAGCACCCAGGGGTGCCCCTTTCTTCCAATCACAACCTTCCCAACCTTTAGCCCTCCCTCCCCTTTCATACCCCCCAAACCAGGGGAGAAGCACAGATGGGGGGTGCCCTTATGGTTAATCACCCGTGAGGTTAGACCTGATCTCCTGCCAGATGGCCTGCCCAACCCAGCCCTCCCTACCCACCCGCCCAACCAGCTCCTGCCATCCCTCCCTCCTCTCCCCTTCCACACCCCAATACATTCCTCCTGGGCCCAGAGTAATAGTACAGCAGGTAAGGTGTTTGCCTTGCTCATGGCTGACCTGGGTTTGATCCTCAGCATCCCATATGGTCTCCTGAGCACCACCAGGAGTAATTTCTGAGTGCAGAGCCAGGAGTAACCCCTAAGCATCGTCCAGTGTGATTGAAAAAGAAAAAAATTATCACCACACACACATTCCATCCAATCCTCCCCTTCCTACACCCCCATCCAACCCTCCCCTTCCCATTCCCCCATCAACCCTCTCCATCCCGCCTGCCTGTCCAACATTCCCTGAGTCTCTGCCTTCCTTCTCGCAAGTCACTCGCTGTTTTATGGGATGTTTTCACCGCAGCCCCCTGCTCTGGTCCTTCCAACCGTGCAGCTGAGGCTGTGGCCCTGATGCTTTTGTACTGACAAGGTGCTGTCCGGGCACATCCTCTGCCCACGGGACGCTGATGCAGGCACACATCTCTTGCCAGCGTGAAGCCTAAAAAACGAAATGGAAGCCTCCTGGTGCCTGGAGGCAAACGGGTTGGGCCTGAAGCAAGCCAAGACCTGCTCTGGGTGACTCAGGAACGCGCATCCCACTCAGGTTTCAGGCAGAAACTCAAATCAGATTAGACAGTGCTGGGAACAGAGTGACGGTGTCTGAGGGGGCAGGAAGGGAGTCGCCCCATCCGAGAGTCTGCATTGCTTGATGCTCTGCTCTGAATGCCCCTCCCGCCACCAGGGGCGGCAGTGACCCCCTGGGCTTTATCCCACGGCCTCCCTGGACAGTAGCAGTGCCCTCCTGCTCATCCCTCCCAGCCCCCACCCCCACCCCCATCCTGAGCCTGGCCCACTGTTGGCCAGCAATTGTGGAAGACAGAGAAGTTCAGGACAAAAGGCAGGGGTGTAAACCAGCAAACTTGGGGCTCACTTTGGCCTCCAAGAAAGGAATGTCATTAGAGTCCTGGTGCAGGTAGGTGAGGTGCCCGGGACAGGCCTCCCTCCCCAGCACCCCCAGAGAGAGCACAGCATCCTGTTCCACTTCCGGGATCCCAAACTCTGCCGTTTCGGGGAGTGGTGAGCCGTTGGCGTCTGTTCTTCCTGCCGCGGGAAGCTGCCATCAACAGGTCGAGGATGTTCTGGTGGGTTCTTCGCCATCTCCACGACATGCAGGCGGGTTGAGATACTCTGTCACTACCGAGATGTCCCTCAGCAGTGGGGTGGGGAAAGGGAGGGTCAGTCAGCTGCCCCTGGCCACCATTCTTCACGTGAGAGCGACAGCAGAAGAAAGTCCTCTGCCGCCTTCGAGGAAGAGGCGGCCTTTGAGCCAGGATACAGCCTGCCCACAGGAGGAGGCAGGACCACCGGGCCCCCAGGACACTGGCAAGTGTTCAACCAACTCTGCTGGGAGTCGTTAAACACGGAATGCAAAGCCATGCCAAGGAGCTGGTAAATGTGACCTGAGGGAGCCTTCTTCGCCCCTCCTTAGCAGCGGGCTGCAGAAATTGAGGAGAAATGCACCTCCACATCCCCAAACATGACTGACTGGAGCTGGGGTTCATCCCACCCCAGACTGAGCTAGACAGAGCCTTGCTCCTTCTTTGGATTTGAGGGCGGGAAGGACTTCTCTGTGGCCTTGATTGCATGACAGGAGGGGAGAAACAGAAGCAGATGCCCCCAGCGAAGGCGTTTTGACCACGGGGCCTGCAGAGAGGCTGTAGCTCTGAGCCTCCTAAACCCTGTGTGCCGTCTGTCCCAGGGTTTCTGTCACAGAAACCCCTGCGACCTAGGCTAACTACCCCTTTGCCTCAGACAGGGAAAATTTCTTTTTTTAAAATTATTTTTTATTTATTTTTTTAGACAGGGAAAATTTCTGTCATTATATTTTCCAAACCTAAGTCGAAGGTACACATTATTTATTTATTTATTTTTATGTAGGAGTACTGCTATTTATTCAGCCACTGATTAGACTGATTGAATTGGGCATGAACTCCACTCCACTCATTTATTTATTTGAGGTACTGGGAATTAAATGGGGGTTACCCAAAGGTCATTTTTTTTTCTTTTTTGGGCCACGCCCGGCAATGCTCAGGAGTTACTCCTGGCTTTGCACTCAGGAAGTACTGCTGGCGGTGCACGGGGGACCATATGGGATGCTGGGGATTGAACCCAGGTTGGCCACGTGCAAGGCAAACACCCTACCCTCTGTACTATTGCTCCAGCCCCCAAAGGTCATATTTTCTTTCTCAGAGTCATATCCCTAATGACCCCCGTCTTTTTTTTCTTAAGCCAGTTTTAAAAAGAAGCCTCAAAGTTCAACTAAAACTAGCTTAAGTGTCTGGGGAGATGCTAGTAAAGGGGGAACTGCTTGTCTTAATGCCACGGGCCCCAGTTTGACGTCTGGCACAGCATCTGCTCCGCAAACACTGCAGGAAGTTACCCTTGAGCGTGAGCAGGTGTGTGACCCCTCCCCCTAAATCATAGCTTAAGAGGCAAAGAGGAGGGCCAGAGAGATAGTACAGAGGGCCGGGCTCTTGCCTTCCCTGCAGCCTACCTGGGTTTGATCCCCAGCATCCCAGATGGACCCTGCTCACCGCCAAGAGTGATCCCTGAGCACAGAGCCAGGAGTAAGCCCTGAGTACCACTAGGTGTAGCCCCAAAACCAAATCAAAAAAAGAGACTAAGTAGGACTAGATTAGCTTATGAAACTGACAAGAACGGAGGGGCCTCAGGAACAACTGGATCCAGAAGCCCCAATGATATCCCCAGGATGCGACTGCTCTTATGTTGGCCTCAGTCCTCATACTGGATGTTTATGTGGAGAAGACTGACACCTCTAGGCTATCACCCCAACTAGCGCCACCCCCCACCCCACCCCCAGTACAGAAAGGCCTTCTCTCTCCTATCATCTATAGTAGAATTCCAGGTAAGGAGCTAGGAGCCCTGTTTATGTCCAGAGGCTTTTGGGTGCTGGTCACTGTGGAGAGAGGGCAAGAGTGCATGACGACAAGCACTCAGGCTCCAACTGGGCTGAGGGGCTTTCCTAGAAAAGGGGGCCGGAGGGAGGGGCTCCCGCAGTGTGCAGTGCAACCCCTAGCGGAGGCCTGGGGTGTGGCAGCTAAAGGAGCCTGGAGGCTGGGTGGAGAGGTGGCCACCTTGTCATCCATTCCTGGGCTGCCCCTGGACAGCTTTTCTGCCACCCTAACTTCGTAGATCTGGATCATTCTGTTACCAGCCCTTTGGCCTCCTTTATGTCCTTCCTTCCTTCCTTCCTTCCTTCCTTCCTTCCTTCCTTCCTTCCTTCCTTTTTATTTTTTTAAATTTTTATTAGTGAAACACCATGAGGTACAGTTGTAGACTTACAAATTTTTGTGCTTGGGTTTCAGTTATACAATGATCAAGTACCCATCCCTCCACCAGTGCCCGTTCTCCACCACCACGGATCCCACTATCCCTCCCACCCCCTCCCCCCTTCCCACCCTGCCTCTGTGGCAGGGCATTCCCTTTTGTTCTCCCTCTCCTTTTGGGTGCTGTGGTTTGCAAAAGAGGCATTGAGTGGCAGTCATGTTCAGTCTATAGTCTACTTTCAGCATGTATCTCCCATCCTAGGCGGCTCTTCCCAACACCCTTTATTTAGTGCTCCCTTCTCTATCTGAGCTGCCTTTACCCCTAGAGTGTGCGGCTGGCCTCCGAGCCATGGAGTAAACCTCCTGGTACTTATCTTGCTATTCTTGGGTGTTAGTCTCCTAATTTGTCTTTCTTTCTTTCTTTCTTTCTTTCTTTCTTTCTTTCTTTCTTTCTTTCATCTCTGGCACTGACTCTGGCCCTGACTTCTCCTTTTGGGCCCAGCCCACCGACATCTCCAGTCTGAAAGCAGGACTATGTGGGAGCCTGTCATTCTCTCCCACAGTGGCAGTGGGTTGGCAGTGCCCACTGGTGCCAGAGGAGGTCAGACCGTGGAAGCAGCAGCAGCTCTGACCCAGGGATGTGGGCCTCCCCGGGGCCTTGCTCTCGTCTCCACGCCTGTAGACCCTTGAGTCTTTGGCCAAGTTCTGTCAAATGTTGTCAGTAACAGAAAGCCAGTCGAGGTCAGAGGCCCGCGGGCACGGGCTGATGCCCAAAGGGTGCCTGGAGACACCGGGATTACCCACAGCTCCTGCTGTCTCTCAGACAAGTCTGTTCAGACAGCCCAGACGTGCACATTCTCACTCCTCGCTGTGATGTGCACACAGCCGGCTCTCCCGGGCTGAGGGCTGAGGGATGCTTCTCAGGGAGGCGGGAGGCAGCTCCCTGGGCCTCACTGTTGCCGGCGGGGGGCGGGCGGGGCGGGCATTCCTGCTTCTCAATCAGTACCTTTTTGCTTTGCAAATCCCTCAGCACAAACTACTTAATGTGTGGGGAGAAATCTGTCCAGACTCTGTGGCTACAATACTTGGGGGGTGGGCAAGAGGAAGGGTCCTCTGCCCACACTTCCTGACCCCTGAGCCCTGCTGCTTAGCTTGCATGGATGCAAAGGTGGGGGCATCAGTGTAGCCAGATGATGGAAAGCTCCAGAACCATGGCTCAGGGGTTCACTGGGAACCTGGGTTCTGCTGCCTTTGAGACCTGCTGCCTGGCAAAGGTGCCTACTAGCACCTACCAAGGCCTAACGTAGACCCTGGCTGGGCATGGAACTTTCGTTCATTTGGCCACTGCCTCTGAGATAGACACCTTGGTATTTTGGAGAAAACTTTACCTCCAGAAAAGTTAAAAGACGAGCAAAGCAGGGGTCTGGAGTGATAGTACAGTGGGGAGGGTGTTTCCCTTGCATGCAGCCGACCCGGGTTCGATTCCCAGCATCCCATATGGTCCCCTGAGCACCAGCAGGAGTAGTTCCTGAATGTAAAGCCAGGAGTAACCCCTGTGCGTCGCTGGGTGTGACCGAAAAAGAAAAAAAAAGAGCAAAGCAAACTCATTGATGCTATTCCGCAAGCTCACTGATCACTGACTTAGTTCAGTTTAATTTAGTTTTGGGTCACACTTGGCAATGCTCAGGAGTTACTTTGGGCTGTGCACTCAGCTATCAATTACTCCTGAAGGGGCTCAGAGGACCATATGGGGTTCCAGGGATCGAACCTGGGTCAGACAAGTCCAAAGCAAGCACCCTACCTGCTGTACTATTGCTCCAGCCCATTGACATTTTACAGTTCTTATTCCCACCCACTGTGTGTGCACATCCAAAGTAGTTTAACATTTTGTCCTGAATGATTTAAGGATGTTCAGAGATCATAACTCATCATCCCTCAATCCTGCAGCATGTATCTCTTAAGATCAGGGACACTGTCTTGCAAATACTTTGAACAATTTCTAGATGATGGAAATGTCACCAACACACTATTATCTAATTGACTGCCTATGTTCAAATTTTGCCATTTTACCCAGTACTGTGTTCCATAACATCTTTTTTCTGAACCAGGATTATGTGTCGCAGTTAATTGTCATGTACTTTTCGTCATTTTCTTTTGGGTGGGGGAAGGGCCACACTCAGTGGTTAGAGCTCAGGGTTAATCCTGGCTCTGTGTTAAGGAGTGACCCCTGGAAGTGCTTAGGGGACCCCATGTGTGGCAGGGACTTGAACGGGGATATATGCCCTGTGCTATCTCTCTAGCCTAGTCTTTTATTTTTCAGAGGGGGTGGGTGGCGCACCCAGGGGTGCTCAGTGTGCTCGTTCCTGGCAGTGTGCTCGGGGACCCTCTGGCATGAAGCATGTGCTCCAGCACTGTGCCATCTCGTTCACCCCGTGAGCCTTTGTTTACTTATTCATTTATTTGTTGTTTAGGGGCCACACCCGGGGTGCTCAGGACTTACTGCTCGCTGCACTCAGGGGTCACTCCTGGTAGAGTTCAGGGGACCATATGAGGTGCCAGGGACTGAATCCAGGTTGGCCCTGTGCAAAGCAAACTCCCTCTGCTGCACGATGGTTCCAGCAACGCCTCCCTTTAGGAAAGTGCTCCTCTGCTTTCCATGAGGCTGTCTTCGGGGAAGTGACGATATGTTTGGCAGCTCCCCCAGTTCACACATTTTGGACAGGACTGTGTGAGTGGCGCTGTGTTCTCCCAGGGGGCATTGTCAGGGGTCCCGCGGGACTGTGTTCTCATGGGGAGGGATGCTAGCTTTGATGACTTGCTTCATGTGGCTTTTGTCAGCTCTGTCTATGGTAAAAGTTCTTTTGCTCCTTTGAAGTTAATTGATGCCCTGTGTGTATGTGGGGGTCAGGGTACTTTGAGATTCTCTTTATCCCCAGTAAACTCTTTGGCGAGGGGGTACCAGGAATTTAACCTGGGTCTTACGCATGCGAGGCAAATGCTGTACTGCTGAGTCACACGCCCGGCCCTCTCTGTTAACTCTTGCTCAAAAGTTTGGTTTTTCTCTTGCTACCACCTTGAACCTGGGCTTTGTGTCTCTAAAAAGTATTGTCAAAGTTCTTCACTTTCTTTATTAAAACACACACACACACACACAACACATACACAGAAAAGAGTTTAGTTTTCATTTGTTTTCTGGATGACAGCCAGCTGTGCTCAGGCTTACTCCTGGCTCTACACTCAGGGATCACTCCTGATGGGGCTTGGGGGACTATATGAGGTTCCCGGGTTGGCCACATGCAAGTCGAGTGCCTTAACCCCTAGACTCTCTGTCCTTGCTTATGAGTTTTCATCCAGGGGGCCAGGAGATGGCTTGGTGGTTAAAGCACTTGTCTTTCCAACATGAGCCTGGGGGTTCCTTCCCAAGTTTGATCCTAGTTCTGCCCTTCAAACCAGAAAACTGCTGTCTGAGACCCCTGGGCTGCAAGCAATAGTGGCACACCACAGCAGGTGTGTGTGAGCACAGCGGGTAAGAGATGGGTGAGCACCTCCTGGGATGTGTCTCCGCGGACATATGTTCAGGGATCCCTTGAGCATCAAAACCAAGTGTGCGTGCAAGTGCCCCCACCCCCCCTCATCATTGTGACCAGTTCACCAGAGGGAATGAAGGGAAAGGGGGAGCAATACTCAATGGCTGGGAATTAACTGTTACAGAAAAAGAGTATTTATCCATCTAGACCCTTCCTGAGTCAATGATTACTACGAAGGGCATGATCCATAGTGGGTAGGCTGTTTGACTTGCACAGGGTCAACCCAGATTCGATCCTGGCACTTACATGGTTCCTCAAGTCCAGCCAGGAGTGATCGCTGAGCACAAAGCCAGGAGTAAGCCCTGAGCACTGCCAGGTGTGGTCCAAAATTAAAATAATAATAATATTTATGGTGATGTTACAAAACTGGTGTGGACATTTTGGAGAGCTCAAACTAGGTGCTCAAGAAAGTAGGATGAGTGCCCCGGGTGCACAAAGCATGAAACTCCAGCACAGGCCTGCCTTCCCGATCCAGCCCCGAGGCCTGGGACAGGGTGAGGTGTTCGCCTGGCCCCCACCAAACACCACCTGCTCAGCTTTCCTGATAAGCCGGAGCTCCTGTCAATAGTCAGTTTTACACACACACACACACACACACACACACACACACACACACACACAACTTTCCACTCCATGCAGCCCTTCCAAATCCAAACCAAACCAAAATGGAAACACAGCGCAGAAAATTCATGAAGAAGTCACCTGTTCTCTTTTACGACACAGAAACAAACTCTCACACAGAGACACACACACAGAGACACAAACACACTCTCCAGAGCTGAAGCATTGATTCAGAGGCTCTTTGATAGTACTGGGCTGGGTTTTTGCAAAACATTGGAGGCGAGCCAGAGGCAGTACCCAGCTGCAGCTCGCATGTGTGTGTGCGTGTGCATGTGTACATATGTGTGTACATGTGTGTACGCGCATACATGAATATATGTATTGTGTGTGCTTGTATGTGTGTGTGTGTGTGTGTGTGTGTAGACAGTTGGAGGTTCTAAAAGGGAAAGAGAGGAGGGATGGAGTCTGCTAGTGCTTCAGAGCACTGACTCTGGGGCCAGGGCACCCACCAAGCATGTATTCAACTGGGGTGGATTCCAGGCACTCCCTGTGCCCTGCCCGGCATCCCTGGGTGCTGCCCTGATGCCCCCAAGCACTATGGGGGTCAACCCAGATTCGATCAGCTAGGGCATCTCGCTCTGCAGGTCCCAAAGGTGCTTCATCCCTGGGCCCTTGTGCTCAGCCAATGACCCTGTGGGCTGAGAATCATAGATCAGGCCCAGGACCTCCTGTCTGGGAGCCCCCTGAAATAAGGAGCTGAGCTGGGGCCTGGGAGAGAAGTCAAAGGGCTGGGAGGTGGATGGAATCCTCAACACTGTGTAGTCCCTGAGCACTGCCAATGCACCCCCCCCACCCAAATGTGAAAAAATAACATTAAAATGCCAGTTCTGGAGTCAGAGGCTGGACCTTGCCCCATCAGCCTGTGTGTGTCAGGCCAGTATGTGGCCACTTGAAGTGCTGCCCTTGTCTGCTGAATGGAAGGAACAGAGCGACCTCACAGGGAGGAGATGAAGGGCTCTGGGTCCCAAGTAAGCTCAGGGTGCGGTGGGTGTGCTAGAGAGGACAACGACTGACCACGACAGCCACGACCATGAAGCCATGGAGTGGCAGCCAGGAACTTTGATGGGCCCAGGTACCGGGTCAGTGTCCTCTAAGGGGGAACAGCCTGGTTACTGGCCGTGTGTGTGTGTGTATGTGTGTGTGTGTGTGTGTGTGTGTGAGAGAGAGAGAGAGAGAGAGAGAGAGAGAGAGAGAGAGAGAGAGAGAGATGGGGGAGGAGATTCTTGCCATCCTAGGCTGGGAGGCCGGGCTGACTCACTTATTCACTTACTTACACTTAATCTCTCACTTGCTTCCAGAAAGCTTTGTGGCAGCTCCTAATTAGAGACAGGAAGTCTGAGAGGAGTTGGGGCAAGGCTGGCCCCTGGGCAGAGCCGGGTTCCCCCCAGAGCTTGTGGCACTGGGAAGGCGACAGCCCTGAGAGCCAGGAAAAGTCCTGTGGGAGTCCTGATGATCCCAGGAGGTGAGGGAGGGGGAAATGGGTGGGTCACACACTGAGTGGGGCTCCCAAAGATCTCAGGAAGCTGTCTGGGCCAGCTTTCCAGTATCCTTTCCTCATCACTCCACTCTTTCTGCTCTTAGTCACCCTTCCTCTTTGACTTTTGTGGGCCCTCAGGGACAGACCTTCTCTGGGTCTTTCCTCTTCCCGCCTTGGAGCCTGTGGCCTCAGGCTGAACAAGTGTTGAAGAAAATCCTCATCTCCCTCCCTGCTCCCCAACTCCTCCCTACCCATTTCCCTGCTCTCGGCTACTTACTGCCTTTTCCCAGCTTGGTCTTGGGTCCCCCTCCCCAGGACCCCAAAGCAGTCAGGATAACCTGATGGCCAAGTCCCTGCCTTTGTCTGTCAGGGCAGGACAAAGAAGCAGGCCCCACACCCTCTGGAGCATAGTTTGGTCAGGCCACCCCCCCACACACACATACACACTTTGTACACACCACCTCCCCATCATTTCCTGCCTCTTACCTTGAACTTCCAATCTCCCCACAGCCTCCCTCAGCTCAGGTTTCCTTACCCGGCGCCTTGACAATGTTACACCCCACATTTCGCCAAGTTTTGGCAAGTCTGGCTCTACTCTGACAGACTTTCTGTCACACTTCCCCACAGCGATTGAAGTGGCACGTTACTGGGTAATGGAATACCTCCAGTGAGGGGGGAGAGGGGGCCTCCCCCCAGCGGGGATTAAACATGATGACAGTTCCTGAACGCGGGCGTGGGGGGCTGGAATGCAGGCTCCAAAGGTAAAGCAGCAAGGCTGGGGGATGGGGTGGGCTTCAGAAGTCAGTGTCAGGGCCTCAGCCCCAGAGGGAGCGAAGGAACCAGGCTCTCCTCAGCCCAAGGACTGACTTGCCCCCGAAGAAAGGCAGGGAGCAGCCAGAGAACAGGGGAGAGAGGAAAAGAAGACAGAGGGGCCTGGAAAACACCCTTGGCCCCCGCAGAGTTGACACACGTCCAAGTGGGAGCAACGTTTCCTGTCAGAGGCGAATCACCATTGGCAAGAGACTAAAATGATTTAACTTGCTCAACCCAAAGCAGGCGCTTGAGAGGAGGAATGGGACAGGGCCTGTGGTCCAACATGAAGGGCTGGGCTGGAGCTGTGCCGTCCAAGAGTTCAGATATGGGAACCCGCAAGTAAGAGAGAGCGGCCTCACACAAGCAGCTCCAGTGTTTTACCCCTGGACCCTGGAAGAGTTTCTTTCCCCTTTGGCTTTAGTCATTCTAGTGAGTTCAAATGTTCCTGGTTTTACTTGATAGGTCCTCAATGATAAGCTTTTTGTATAATTATCTTCCATCTGCTTATCCCCTTTTGTGAACAGGTCTTTTGACTGTTTTTGGGGGGTGAGGGTCACACCCAATTGTGCTTGGGGGGTCATGTGGTACTGAAGATCCAACCTAGGGGTCACAGAGAAGAAACATGTGCTCTACAGCAGTGAATCCTGGAAGACATCAGCTCGCCAGAGATCTCTCCAGACCCCATACCAAGTCAGTTGGAGCATCTCAGATGGAGCGGGTGTGCCCTCTCCACCCCCTCCAGAGGAAACCTCTGCGGCACAAGCTTCCAGGAGCAAAACCCAGGTATGCAGATTCAAGGACTAAGACTCCAGACCACCTGATGGCAGTGGAGACAGCCATCCCTTCCCATCCCCCCCACCCCCTCACCCCCAGGCTTGGGGTCCTGGCTGTCAACGCCCATGATCTACCTCTGGGCACCAACTCAGTGCATCAACGGCCTTGATCCAGGGATTCCCAAATAAATCTCAAAACAGATTAGCTCCCTCCAGAGATGTCTCTGCACCCCAACCATTTACAATTTTAGAATCCAGTGGCCGCATGAAATCTCATGATATTTATAATAAGCAATAGAAAATAAATTATCTAGCATCTGCCCCTGGCAGGCAGGCTTGAATGGTGGTGGGAAAATTAGAAATAATGGCGGTGGGAAGGTGGGAAAATTCAAAATAATGGCAGTGGGAAGGTGTAATGGTGGTGGGATTGATGTTGAAATATTGAATGTATCAATTATTGTGAACAAACTTATGAAAATAAAATTTTAAAAAATCAAAAATAGGGGCTGGAGCGATAGCACAGCGGGTAGGGCGTTTGCCTTGCACGCAGCCAACATGGCCGACACAGGTTCGATTCCCAGCATCCCATATGGTCCCCCAAGCACCGCCAGGAGCAATTCCTGAGTGCATGAGCCAGGAGTAACCCCTGAGCATCGCTGGGTGTGACCCAAAAAGCAAAAAAAAAAAAAATCAAAAATAAATTTAAAGAAATTTTAAAAAAGAAACATGAGATCCATTCCTTTGAGCAATTCTCTAGCCTGTTTGTTGCCCGCTTTTGAATTAAATTATGGTTTTTCGGACATTGGGTTTGAGTGATCTTTGTATGTTTTACTATTTATTTCCTTTTCTTTCTTTTTTTCTTTTCTTTGTGTGTTTTAGACAGCAGTCCTTTGTGCAGATGCAATCTCAAGTGAATAATTTCCTCATTCACTTGATTTATTTCCCCACACCTGATGGTGCTCAGGGCTTACTCCTGACTCTGTGCTCACTGATTACAGCTAGTGGGCTTGGGGTGGCAGGAATTGAACCCAGGTTATGTGCATCCAAGGCAAATACCCTACCTGCTGTGCTGCCACCCTGGCCCCGTTTCTTCATTTACTTGATAGTGACTTTTGCAGTTCTGAAATTTTTCTATTTAACAAAGTCTAACTTATCAATAATTTCTCTCATGGTTTGTGCCTTTACAGATCACGGTCACGGTCCTCCCGTTGTTCATCGATTTGCTCAAGCAGGTCCAGTAACATCTCCATCGTGAGACTTGTTGTTACTGTGTCTGGCATATTGAATTCACGGGTAGCTTGCCAGGCTTTGCCACGTGGGCGAGATACTCTTGGTAGCTTGCAGGGCTCTCCGAGAGGGGCGGAGGAATTGAACCCAGGTCGGTTGTGCCGGCTGCACGGAAGGAAAATGCCCTACTGCTGTGCTATCGCTCCAGCCCACCTTTATAGATGTTGTATAGAAAAAGTCATCGCCAAGGTCACTGGTTCTTCTATTTTTTTAAGGAAAACTTTTATTTATTCATTAATTTATTTATTTAGGTTTTGAAGGCCACACCTAATGATGCTCAGGGGCTACTCCTAGTTCAGTGCTTACGTGGGGAGTGGGGATCACTCCCAATACTAGCAGGTCTTCCGGTCCTTTGGGGTATGTCCCTGGCCGTCTTGCATAGAGTACCTGTTCCTCCAATAAAAGGGACGCAGGTCACAGGTTGTCAATGAGGCTCAAGGAAAGCTGGCAGGATGCATCTGTACATCTGGCTCTATAAAAGATGCGGTGGTAACGTCAAGGGGGGACTAATCTCACCAATGATGACAGCGTTATAAATATATATATGTATATATATATCTGTAACAAAACCAGTTTAGCAAATACTGATCAAGTATCCTGAGAACCCAGTGGTGTCAGGGGCTACTGCCAGATCTGTGCTCAGGAGCCACTCCTGGTGGTGCTCAGAGACTGCATGGTCCTGGGGATGGAGCAAAATATGCACTCCAGTTTTTGAGCCGTCTCCCCAGCCCGTCTCATCCTTAGAGAGGTTTCCCATACGCTAGTGGTGAGCCTGGCAGGTCTGCTCCTCAGCAGGAAGTGGGTGGTAGCAGCTCTCAGAGAAGGTATCACGAGATACACCTCAAGACAGTTCTCAATTCTACATATGATGACGTTGGACCCTGTCATGAACTTCAATTAAAAATAATTCGGGGGGCTAGGGCAATAGCACAGCGGGGAGGGCGTTTGCCTTGCACCCAGCTGACCTGGGTTCGATTCCCAGCATCCCATATGGTTCCCCAAGCACCGCCAGGAGTAATTCCTGAGTGCAGAGCCAGGAGTAACCCCTGAGCAGCATCGCTGGGTGTGACCCCAAAAGAAAAAAAAATTGGGGTGGGGGCCACACCTAGTGATGCTCAGGAGTACCTCCTGATTCTGCACTCAGGAATCACTCCTGGTGGTGCTCAGAGGACCATATGGGATTCTGGATTGAAGCCAGGTCAGCAACATGTAAGACAAGCACCCTACCTGCTGTACTATCGCTCCCACCCACTAAATATTTTTAGAGACACAGAGAAAGAGATACTGAGAGGAGGGATAGAGGGAGGGAGAGAGTGATAGAGGGAGGGAGAGGGAGGGAGAAGGAGAGAGAGGGAGGGAAAGCGAGCTCTACATGCCAGAGCATTAATCCCTGGAGACACATGGTCTCCTAAGCATGGCCAGGAAGGCTCCCTGAACACAGAGCCAGGATGTGGCCCAAAGCCAAAAATTTTTTAAATAATATTTAATTTTTTTATTTAAAATATTTTTTAAGGGGCTGGAGCGATAGAACAGCAGGTAGGGCGTTTGCCTTGCACACGGCTGTCCCAGGTTCGATTCTCAGCATCCCATATGGTCCCCTGAGCACCGCCAGGGGTGATTTCTGAGTGCAGAGCCAGGAGTCACCCCTGTGCCAGGTGTGACCCAAAAAGCCAAAAAAAAGTTTTTTAAGGGGGCTGGAGCGATAGCACAGTGGGCAGGGTGTTTGCCTTGTATGCGGCTAACCCAGGTTCAATTCCCAGCATCTCATATGGTCCCCTGAGCACCGCCAGGAGTAATTCCTGAGTGCATGAGCCAGGAGTCACCCCTGTGCATCACCAGGTGTGACCCAAAAAGCAAAAAAAAAAAGTTTTTAAAAATATTTTTTAAAAATCAGTATCTCGGAGGAGGTTGGTACCACACCCAGTGGTATTCAGGGGCCACTCCTGGCTCAGGTACAGGGGTGCCGCTGGTGGTGTTTGGGGGACTCTGCAGTGCCAGGGATGGAACCCAGGCCCCCTGCACGCAGAGCCTGCTGTCCGGCCTCTTGAACGATCTCTCTGGCCCTTGCTTCTGTGATTTATCAATTTTATCCCCTCCCCATTCACTTTATTGTCGTTGCCAAGAAGACAGCAGAGGGACTCTAGGGTAGTTGCCATGGCCAGCATTGCTCAGGGGCTACTCCTGGCACTGCTCAGGGATCACTCCCAGTGGTGCTAGGGGCTCACATGCAGTGTGATGATGGAGCCAGGGTCCTCTGCCCACAAGGCCAGCGCCGGCCTGCTGTCCCAGGTCTCTGGCTCTGCCCGCTTAGCCCTTAGTCCTGGTGCTTACACACACGCTCGCTGGGGCTCGTGCACTTAGCTGAGGCACGAAGTGATGGTGTTTGCCGAGAGCGGCTGCAATGCTCACACATGTGCTGCCCAGGGCTCTCTTCCTGGACACGAAGTTCAAAGGGAGTTATACCCCATTTTGTGGTCTTTACACACATCTGACTGTGTTCTGGCACCAAGGATCCCAGAGTGGAGATCTGCCAGAATCATGCTTGATGCCTGCTGGACACGGGATTTGAACTCAGGACCACATGCTGGTAAGGCAGGCGCTAAGTTAAATCTCTGCATACTTCTCCGCATGCCCATACCATCGCCTCTCATTGTGTGATCACTGGTCACGAAGCACCCAAGGTACAGAACATCATGCAAGGCTCTGGAATGAGGGGATGAGACCAGTTTCTGGGCATCAAACACTCACAAGGCAGGCTCTACCCCGGGATTCAGAAGGGCCTTCCACTTCCAGACCACTCTTCTCCAAAAATAACTGATGTCTCTCTCTTTGAGCTGCTTTGGAGAAGTTTCCTTCCTTCAGCCAGTGTCTGTGTCTGGCGGAGCAGCAGAAAGAAGTGAGAGAGTTGGGGGAAAGACAGAGAGAGAATTACCAACCTGTGCTAGGGACTGGAAGGCCAGGGCCAGGCTTTGATGAGTGTTGCTGCAACAGGGGGAGTAGGGAGGGGGTGCAGGGAGAAATCACAAGGTGCCCGGGACTGAGCCAGGTGGAAGGCAAAGGGACATTTACTGCAGGAACTGACTATTGGCTTGTTAGAAAGAGGCAGGAAGGGGCTGGATAGTACGGTGGGTTGGCTCTTGCCTTCCATGCATCCAACCCAGGTTCAATCCACAGCATCCCATATGGTCCTCTGAGCACCACCAGGAATAATTCCTATGTGCAGAGCCAGGAGTAACCCCTGAGCTTCACTGTGTGAGAAAGAAAGAAAGAAAGAAAGAAAGAAAGAAAGAAAGAAAGAAAGAAAGAGAGAAAAGAAAAAGGCAGGAAATGCAAAAGGTCCTATGAGGTAGGAGGGGCTTCTTGTCGTTGGCCTGGCAAGAGGCAGGCAGGAGAGGAATATGCCTTTCTTTCAGGGAAAGATGCAGAAATTCTGTGCCAAGTTCAAACTCCAGAAGTTCTGTCCCAAGATGTCTTCAGGGACTGGATCTACCAGCATTCGAAGAGGGCAGCGGAGCGTCTGAGTCACAAAACAAACTGTGTATTGTAGGATTGTGGCCTCACACACTTGTCAAAAGAGCTACAAAGGAGCTTGGTTGCCAGGAGTGACTGGGCGGAGCTATAGGGTGGTGGGAAAGTCACCACTTAGCCATCTAGAAGCGCTGGCTGAGAAAGATGGGGATGGGCAGAGGCTGGTGGGAAAAGGGGATACAAAGTTTGTTTCCTGGGGGTGGGAAGGAGGCAGAGAAGGGGCTGTGGAAGGCTCTGGATGGCTGCAGCTCCTTCTTGGTGCCACTTCTGCTCATCCATCCAGAGTCCCGTGAGGGTCTGGGCTCAAAGCTGCAATGTGGAAGGAGCACTGGACAAAGAGGATGAGAGAGACCACACTGGAACCCTCTGGCCCCTCTGCCACCAGCTCTTTCCACCTCCAGAAATAGGAACTGTCAGAGCCCTTCTGCTTCCGAGGCCCGGAGCTGGAGTGAATTCTGCAAATTAGTCCCAGGACTGTAGGAGGAAAGGTTTGTGAGACTCTGGCTTAAGCACAAGTGCAAAGCTGCAGGGACCCAGGCTCCCTGTTGTTATCTTACCTTCCGCTCACCCTGCCAGGTGGCACCGACAGAGCGGGGAGAGGCCCACTCAGAAAAGCGGAGTTTCCTCGATGAAAACACAGTGGATTCATCCAAAGGCATATTCTCCTATGCAAAGCAACCAGCGTGTGTGGGGAGGGGGGGTTGGGGAGGGGGAGGGGGCCTGGGACTGGTGGTAGAATTAGGAGCACCATTCCCTCCCTAGGTACACACCACCAGCCAAGAGAATGATCCCCCAGGGGAACATGAGCTCATAGAGAAAAATTAGAAGGCATTTCAGGAGTGCAATCCCTATCAAAGAAAACCCCCAAAAATGAACAACCTATATGAGATGAAGCAGAATTAATGGACCGATGAGAACAAGAATTTAAAATAATCATAATAAAAATCCTCTAAGAGATCCCGGAGAAAATAAATTTGAAATAGGGAATGAGATTGTATAAAGAAGCTGTCAAGGACAAAATAAAGAGCACAATATATAAGCCGGATGGTGGTGTAGATTCAGACGAAGAATGAATTAATGAACTGGAAGGTGAGGTTGATGAACTCCCCCCAAAGGAACCAGGAAAGAATAAAGACACGAAAAAATAATGGTGATGTTGGTAGATATGGAAGATACATCTGTCTTTAAAATGAGAATTCCAGGGGCTGAAGAGATAACACAGGGGTTAAGACACGTGTCCTGCAGGCAGCAAACCTCATTTCATCAGAGCAGCACACGGTCCTCTAAACACCATCAGGAGTGACCCCTGAGCACAGAGTCAGCCATAGTCCCTGAGTATCACTAGATGTGATCCCAAAATGAAACAAACAAAATGAAACAAAACAGGAGCTTCAAGGCCACAGAGAGAGTACAGGGGTTAAGACCTTTGCTCTGCATGCAGTTGACTCTGGTTCAATCCCTGTCAACCCATATGGTCCTCTGCCAAGAGTGACCCCTGTGCATAGAGCTATGAATAAGTCCTGATCACTGACAACTATAATCCAAATAACCACCCCCACCTCAATAGATATCTGAAAGGAAGGAAATATATGACCAAAAACACTGTAGCACTGTAGCACTGTCCTCCCATTGTTCATCGATTTGCTCGAGTAGGCACAGTAATGTCTCCATTGTTAGACTTGTTGTTACTGTTTTTGGCATTTCGGATATGCCACGGGGAGCTTGCCAGGCTCTGCCATGCAGGCGGGATACTCTCGGTAGCTTGCCGTGCTCTCCAAGAGGGATGGGGGAATCGAACCCAGGTCAGTGCATGCAAGGCAAACACCTTAGCCGCTATGCTGTCGCTCCAAAAGAGAGAACGAAAAGAATTCCTAGAATTTCCCAGAATTAGAGGATTTATAACACTTCAAACATCAGCCAAGCGGCACAAATGCTGGCCGACTTTGACCGCGAGTGTGGAAAGGTAGGACTACAGCTGAATCTTGCAAAGACAATGTTTATGAGAAACAGCCTCGTTCCTGACGCCCCATTCGCTCTCAACGGAACGACCATCTCCGAATGCAACAGCTATGTGTACCTAGGTCAAGAGGTCAACATGACAAATGACCTGGCACCCGAGCTGCGCAGGAGGAAGAGAGCGGCTTGGAACGCCTTCAAGAACGTCGAAGAAATAGCTAAGAGGACGAAGAACCTCCGGCTCCGGGCACATCTCTTTGATTCCACTGTTCTTCCTGCATTAACATATGCCTCAAAGACCTGGGCCCTACGCAAACAAGATGAGAACGCTATTCAGGTCTCCCAAAGAAGAATAGAAAGAGCTATGCTTGGAACATCACGTTTCACTCAAATGAGAGAAAGAATCCGGAGTTCTGACATCCGTCGACGATCAAGAATCAGGGACGCTGTCTCATTTGCCAAGGTGTCGAAAATCAGATGGACTGGTCACGTAATGAGATTTAAAGACGACCACTGGACTAGAGCTGTTACCGACTGGATTCCACGGGATGTCAAAAGACCGCGTGGCCGCCCACCTACCAGATGGTCAGACATCTTCTTCAAGATCATGAACGATCGGTTTGAGGCCCTTCATGTTCCCGGAGCGAACAGATGCCATTGGGCTACACTAGCACGCGACAGGGACAAATGGAGACGTTACTGGTGCCCGCTCGAGCAAATCGACGACTAACGGGAAGTTAAGTGATTAAGTGATAACACTTCAGACTGAATACTAACTGGACGGATAAGAAGAAAAACATCACTTGAACAATACTATAAATGCTGTAACTTGTGGGACAAAATGAAAACAATACTTAATAGGAAATTATATAACTTCAAATATGTATATTAGAAAATAATACAAATAAATAAGAAGACTGTAGGATGGTGAGGGCACTTGCCTTGCACACGGCCAACCCGGCTTCCATCCCCAGCACCCCATATGGTCCCCCGAGCCCTGTCAGGGGTGACCCCTAAGGGTAGAGCCAAGAGAAAGCCCTGAGTACCACCAGGTGTGGCTCCCAAATAATAATAAAAAAATAAGAACGTCATTTCTGGGGCAGAGAGAGAATACAGTGGGCAAAGCGCTTGCTTTTCATGTGGCTTACCTAGGTTTGATCCCAGTGCAGAACCAGGAAGCACCACCAGGTCTGGCCCCCAAACAAAAATAAACAAAGAAAGAAAGAAAAAAAAACCAAATAGGAACAAATGAACTAAGTAATTCAGGAAGCGGAATACAGGGCAAGAGAGGTAGTACAGGGCTATTTTCTTAAATGTGGCCGACCCTGGTTCAATCCCTGGCACTCCAAAGGGTCCCTTGAGAACTGGGAATAGCCCCTAGTAACATGAGATGTACCCCAAGTACCCCCCAAAGCAGTATATACACACAAATATGCAAATAGGAAAAATAAAGATAAGAATAAACTAAATTATAATAAAGTATAAAATATTTGTATAGATAAATACATGTAACGTTAACAAAAATCAAAGCCCGTTTTGAAACAGAATGACAAATTATGGGTATAGCTGAAAAGCTAAAGGCTAAAGGAAAAGGGAGAAGAGGCATATCAGCTACACAGATATAAAGGAGGGGAAATAACTGGTCACAACCAAGATCAGAACAGTAGCAAAAGCAGCGCTGCTGTGTGGTATTGAATTAGACGAAAGTAGGTGGGCACATGGAGAAACAGATGGAAGGCTGGACACCTCTGGAACACAGCCCAGAGGCAGAAACTTTCATTATTATTCTAGCATACAGAAAAAAAAAAAATTTAAACACATTAGAGCCCTAACTGTGAAGGCGAGAAGAAAACTGTTAGGAAAGAAAAAAATACAGGAAAAAAAAAAGTAGCGCCTTAGAAACAGGATAATTTGTTTCCTTTTTGGTTTTTATTATCTCTCCAGCCCCCAACTTTTGGGTTTTGTTTTGTGTTTTGTTGTTGTTGTTGAACCACACCTGGCGGTGCTCAGATCTCACTCTTGGTTCAGTGCTCAGAATCTTACCCTGTACTGGTTACAAGTATTCTTGCCTAGAAATGTGTAACCAGAATTTAATCAAGATTTTGCACCCAACTTCAAGTTTGCACTACAAGAAACACAGATGTCAGAAGAACACATCAAATGTCATTATGAGGAGACAGTCACACAAATCCAAATTGTGGGATTTCCGAAAACAAAACAAAAACCAGTTGATCTGGATTCTTCCAAGAATCTGTCATGGAAAGAAAGCCCAACAATCTCATGAAGAGACTGTTGAGAGAAAATTATAGCATAATTCAAACAAGCAAATGCAGTGTCTTGTTTTTGAAAAAGAGACAGTTGGGGGCCAGAGAGATAATAAGGTGCTTGCATGCAGCTGACTCTGGTCGGTCTATGGGCCCCAAACACAGAGGCTGGTGTAATCCGTGAGAACCTGATTGATACAAAAATTCAAGAAAAAAAAGACACTGGATGTGATTATAGGAACTAGAAAATTAGCATCAGGTAATTATAAAATCATTGCAATTTTCTTATTGTTCTGGGATCTTTATTTGTTGATTTATTTGGGGGCCTCCCAAGCAGACTGGGTGGGCCTAACTGTTCAGTTGTTCAGCATTTGGAACAATGCCACTGAGGCCCAGACACACTCAAGGGCTGTCAGAGTCACTGTAGGTGGTCCTAGGGGGAATTTTAGGGGACCAGGGACCAAAGTTAGGCTTTGGACATGCAAATCATGTGCTCCAATGCGCTGATCATTCTAGTTCCAGAAAGTCCTTTTATTTTTCCTGACATATCCAGTGATACTCAAGCATTACTCCTGGTTCTGTGCTCAGGGATTACTCCTGGTAGACTCGGGGGGACTACCCATATGAGGTGATGGGGATCAAATCTGGGTTGGCCTTTTGCAAGGCAAATACCTTACCTGCTGTGCTATGGCTCCAGCCCCAGAATGTTCTTGTTTTATAAGAGCCGTATATTAAAGCATTCAGGGATGAAGTTTCTTGAGTCTAAGGTTACTTTAGGAAGGTGGTAGTGCATTGTTGTTGTTGTTGTTGGTGGTGGTGGTGGTGGTGTGTGTGTGTGTAAGTAATCTTAAATTTGTTGCATAATCATGGAGACTACATTAAGTGTACTATTCTTTGAGTTTTTCCAAAATAAATATCTGGGCAAGAGAACAAAGAAGCAGCTTCTATAAAGTCATGAAATCCAAGATCTGCTTACAAAACAGATGTGGTTCTCTGCCCCAGAGTCAATTCCCTGTAGTAGTTTCATGAAAACAACAGTAAATGCACGATATTGAGGATCTGATTTAGAAAATAGTGCAAGAGAATAAAGGGAAGTTCTTTATGGAGAAAAAATGTTATTTTATCTCCTTTTTTTTTTTAAATGTAGGAGCACTGCTTATCTCCTTATTTTTCTTCGTGTGGGGCCACACCCAGTGTGAGGTAGCTCAAAAGGCTGAGTGTACTTTGCTTAGAAATTTATCAAACTTGGGGCTGGAGAGACAGTCCAGCAAGTACAGTGGGGAAGGTTCTTGCCTTGCCCATAGCCAGCCTGAATTCAATCCCTGGCATGACATATGGTCCCCTGCGGCACCATCAAGGTGTAATCCCTGAACACAGAGCAAGGAGCAAACCCTGACTGAACACCTCTGACTGTGAACACCCCCCAAAAATTTATGAAACTTACTCTAAAATGTAAATTGAACAACAAGAGGTCATAAATCTGTCAATTTTGCAAAAGAAGAAAAGGAAAAGACTTGTCCTACAGAATATGAAAACAGGGGTTGGAGCACAGCGGGTAGGGTGTTTGCCTTGCAGGCGGTCGACCTGGGTTCGGTTCCCAGCATCCCATAAGATCCCCCGAGCACTGCCAGAAGTGATTCCTGAGTGCAAAGCCAGGAGTAACCCCTGAGCATCACCGGGTATGAGCCAAAAAGAAAAAAAAGAAGAAAAAGAAAACATATTACTCAGGTAGAATGGTAAAGACAGTGCCATTCAATGTACAAATAGGAAAACAAACAAATAGGATAAACTAAAATCATAAAGCAGAGTGGGGACATTTTGATACCTAGAAGATGATTTATTTATTTATTTATTTATTTATTTATTTATTTTCTTTTTGGGTCACACCCGGCAATGCACGGGAATTACTCCTGGCTCTGCACTCAGGAATTAGCCCTGGTGGTGCTCAGGGGACCATATGGGATGCTGGGAATCAAACCCGGGTTGGCCGCATGCAAGGCAAACGCCCTACCCGCTGTGCTATTGCCCCAACCCCACCTAGAAGATGATTTAGAAAAATTGAGCTCACGACATGGTAAAGCCTCTCTGTCTTCACCATGCTCGCTCTGATCTGAGCTGAACCCCAAGTGCATTTGGCAGGGGGATGTTCACCTCCGGCAGTGCTCAGGGCTTACTTCTGGCTCTGCCTCTCATCTTACTCCTGATGGGCTCAGGGGACCATATGTGGTGCCAGAGATAGGACTCTGGACAGCCACATGTAAGGCAAATGCTCTACCCACTGTATTATCTCTCAAGATTTACACTTTTAAAGCCAAACTATGGCGGGGGGAGGCACAAATAAAGGGGACCCTGGCAGGGGGAGGAGGACATTCCAGTGTTGGGACATTGTATACACTGTTCCTATCATGCACAGTGTTGCCGCAAGAAAATGTTTAGATAATCATCATCACGTACATTATCATCTCATCATAACCTTATTTGAAAAATAAATATAAATAAATAAAAACAGAGGCCTGTGGTTGGGGAGAGAGCTCCCTGGGCCGAGAACATCCTTATCATGAAGGAGATCCAAGTTCACAGCAAGTGGTCCCCCAAAGTACCAGTGGAGCAACTCCCTACCCCAAAAGGAGGTGCTATCCACCCGTGCTAATACACCCAGAGCCAGAGTAGACCCTGACTACTGCCCTGTGTAGCCCCCAAACTGACCAACCAAAACAGAGAACGTATGAGGTTAATAGGAGAAAACTGCAAAAAATATATTATGACTTTGAAGCAAGAGTTTCTAAAATAAGACCTGCTCCCCAAAGCACAAACAGTTCAAAACATGGATGAATCAATATCAAACAATATTTTCCTTGAAAGCAACCAGATGACAAATAGCAGGTGTAGTTTGGGAGAAAATATTCGCAATGTTTAAAACAGCCGAAGAGGGGCCGGAGCAATAGTAGAGTGGGTAGAGTATTTGCCTTGCATGCAGATGACTGGGGTTCAATCCCCGGCACCTCATGTGATGCCCTGAGCACCACCAGGAGTAATTCCTGAGTGCAGAGCCCTGAGCATCGCTGGGTGTGACCCAAAAAGCAAGAGAGAGAGAGAGAAAGAGAGAGAGAGAGAACCAAGACTTCAAGAGAGATAAACACACAAAGCAAAGTACATGTTCAAGTGTAATCTGCAAACCCCCTGTTAAAAGTGGAGCAATCACGCAGTGTTCTAAGGTGGGCAAACCCTTCACTTTGGCATCTCAGGTGGGCACCTTGCAGCCTGCAGTAGGGGTGGAGATGAGTGCACCCCAGGATAAAACACCACCCACATGCCTTCTCCAAGCAAGAGGGGACACGCCAGGGCCTGTCAGCTCCTGCTGAGAAGTGGGGGTCATCTGAAGCTTCTGTCATAAGGATGGGGAGTAATGAAAATGGGACCCAGGGTCCGTTCTATGGATTCAAGAGGTAACAATTCATCGCCGTGTGTGCCGAGAGCTCGCAAGCAAGCGCCCCAACCACTGCGAGGGTGAGAGCCACGGTTAAGGGTGCACGACCCAGGTGCATCATGACAACAGGAAGGGTGGGACCTTGGAGGAGCAGGTATGGTCCTGCCAATCTGGGAAGCATGGAGCTGAGCTGTACAGGGGAGGATTATGCCAGCCATCCAGGTGAGGATGTGCACAACACACACGAGTGAACATTCTTGCATGTGCACATGCACACATGCACACATGAATGAACGTACACATATGCAAACACGTGGGTGAACACACATGCATGTGCACACATGTTTGTACACAAGCACACACATGTATTTGCAAGCATATACACACAGCAGTGCATGTACATGCATGCATATACATTCACATAAACACATCCATGTGCACATCCATGTGCACATCCATACATACAAGCGCAAGCACAGGGGTGCACATACAGACACACATGCATGTGCACATACACATACACATGCATACCACATCTTGTATTAGGCCGTTTGTCTCCCTCAAAATCAAGTGCAGGGCCTCTAACAGAGCAGGACACATTCAAGGGCCTTGGGCCCATGTGACAGGGCACTGTCCATGTGTGGGTCGCTCCTCTCCTGCTCCACTTCACAGTGCTCTCTGGGAGGCTGCTGTGAGTGAGCCGGTCTCTGGGCCTTGGTGGCTGACCTGTCTCTACCCTTGCCCGCCTCTTCGTCTCCTGGAAGTTCAAAGCTGTCAGTCCAGCACCCCTCTTGCTCTCAGAGGAGTAAAGGTCAGGTCATGGGAAATGCGGTCAGGGCGGCCTCTGCATGGCTGCAGCATCAGTTGCCCATTGGGAGTCGGCAGGAGCCGGTGTTCCTGGCATGAAAGCCCGGGTCCCTGGGCTGCAGAAATGGTATAGCAGGTAGGACACTTGACCCGGGTTCAATCCCCAGCATCCCATATGGTGCCCTAAGCAAAGCCAGGAGTAAGAGTCAGGAGTAAGCCCTGAGCACTGCCAGGTGTGGCCCAAAACCCAAGGGGAAAAAAGTGTGGGTCCCTCTTCACCCCAAGAACAGCCACTTCTGCAGCTGTTTCTGTAAGTGCCATCCATGTGGTTGTGATCTCGTCTCCTCCATCTACTGCCTGGAGCTGGGGATGGCTCAGACAGTACCTCTGTGTCAGTGCTCCGGCCACCCCCAGAGTCCCCTGCTGTCTCTTTTCTAACCTTGTCAGTTTCCAGCCAAACTCGCTTCCTGACAGTCCCCACCGGAACCGGGTTCTCTCCTTGGCTTCAGGCCATCCCAGGAAGCATGGCCCCATCCCCTCTCCCCACCCCTCTGTCAGACTCAGTGTGTTTCCAGATCTTCCCAGGGGGAGGGGAGAAAAGAAATAAGAGTACTTATGACTATTCTTTTACCTGGGACACCTGATCCCTCCAAATTTTCCACAAGTGCTCACTTATTAATTCATTTACTTATTTTGCAATGCAGGGGATTCCCACCCAGTACCCCACATGAGAGGCATGCATGCCACCATAGGGCCACACTCCTGGTCCCTCTATCTTCATTAATCTCTATTTCACAGGCCGTAACCACAGAAGTGATGTGACTGTCCAAGGTCACGAGCACAGACCTCTCTCTGGTTCAGACCAGGGAGCTGACAAATCCTCTCCAGAAGCCAGCGGAGCAGACACCAGGGGTTCAAACAAATTTCATGGGGCGAGAGCAATAGCACAGTTGGTAGGGCACTTGTCTGACACACAACCAATCCGGTTCCATCCCCAGCACCCCATAGGGTCCCCTGAGTCTGCCAGGTGTGATCCCTGAACAAGAAGCCAGGAGTAAGCCCTGAGCATTGCCAGGTGTGGTAAGAAAAAACAAAAAATAAATAAAAATAAGCGATAGCACAGCGGTAGGGCGTTTGCCTTGCACGCAGCCAACATGGCTGACCGAGTTCGATTCCTCCGCCCCTCTCGGAGAGCCTGGCAAGCTACCGAGAGTATCTCGCCCACATGGCAGAGCCCAGCAAACTCCCCGTGACGTATTCGATATGCCAGACACAGTAACAACAAAGTCTCCAATGGAGACGTTACTGGGCCTGCTCGAGCAAATCGATGATCAACGGGAGGGCCTTTACTTTACTTTACTAATCCAATAAAAATAAAATAAATTAAAATAAACCAAAAATAAACTAAAATTTAAAAAATCCTAAGCCAGTAAATAAAGTAACAAAACAAACTTCTAACACAGGAGGGAGATTGGGGGAGAATACCTTCTCCTCCCCGAATCCCACCCCCCGCCAAAAGGCCTGGGGGCTGCTGGGCAGTGGGGGGCTTAGACATGAAGCCATGCCCCTTCGGTTCCCTGCTCTGTCCATGCTGCGGACTGGCTTGACCGATGCCAGTGGGAAAGAACGGATATGGGGTCATAACGGTGTCTACTCGTGAAAACCGGAGCTCTTCCGAGATGGTGAGAGTTCAGAGGTATACATCCTGCAACTTAAGAGAAAATACAAGCGGGACTGGAGAGACAGAACAGCAGGGAGGGAGTTTGCCTTGTACGCAGCTGACCCAGGTTCGAATCCCAGCAAGCACTGCTAGGAGTAACCCCCGGAGCATCTCTGGGTGTGACCCCCGCAAAAAAAAAAAAAAGAAAAGAAAAATTACTAGGACAAGGTTGTCAGGAGATACTTGGTCGGGCACAAGCTAGGCTTGGGGGCTGTGGGCGTCTAGCGGCGCTTCCTACCTCCCAGCTTTGATCGGAGTCAGTCGCCAGCGCCTAGTGGGGAGACTGCAGCAGCGCAGCTCCTCCGGGGCCAGACGCTGAACACACGACAGGGGCCGAGCTCCCCCTTGTGGAACTTAGGGGTAATGACATCCCTGAACTCGAGCTGCCGAGTGGCCGAAATTCCTAGAAGCAGGGAAAGCAGGCACTGTTGGGTTTTGCGCTAGCAATTGACATCCATACTCTCATCTTCACAGCAGCTGGGAGAACACTGCTTCTCTTTCCTAGTGCTCGTCCTCCACCTCTGCCTTCAGGTATGAGCTGAAAGCTCCCAACCCCTGGTCCTGGACCTCAGCTCAGTCCTTCTAGAAGGCCTGGATGTCTCTGCTGCTTCTTGCACTTGACCAGGATTGGTTTATTTGTTTGTCTTTGCCAAATGGGCCATAACTTCCTTCAGCAGCTGACTGTCCTCTTTGTCCCTGGCAGAGAGAAGGGTCTGAATTAATATTTGTCAGATGATGAATAAATGATGAATGAGAGCAACCCTGCCCCCTTGAGGGGGAGCACCACAGTCTAGGGTCATGCAGCAGTGTGACACACAGCCACCCACTTCAGGGAAGAATGCCTCCAAATATCGCTAACCTTGAAACAAAGAGCTTCCCCTGGCAAAACCCCAGGTTCTCAGGGGTTAATTAGCCACAGGCCTTTTGATCTATACCATTTGATCACTGGTAAGCTAGAAAAAGAAAACAGGGGAAAATGTTTTTGGTGTGTGTGTGTGTGTGTGTGTGTGTGTGTGTGTGTGTGTGGTTTAGGAGGAACGCCCAGCAGTGCTCACGGGTTACTCCTCGCTCTGTACTCAGGAATCACTCCTACTTGGGGCCGAGTAGGATTTTTACCGTCTGGGATGCCGGGGATTGAACCCGGATCAGCTGCATGTAAGGCAAGTGCCTTACCTACTGTACTATCGCTCCAGCCCTGGGACAGAGCCATTCTACACACACTTGGACCTGCAGTCGCCCCCCAACCCTGCACAGGTGGGGGGATGGGACAGTGGGGAGCCGGGCATGCCCACGTCTCCCTTCCACATTCTTCATCAAGCTGGGAACTCAAGCTGCTCATCCTGGTGCCCATCCTATCATCCCAACATCTGATTTTCCCTACCCTCCATCAATGGCCCTGGGAGGCGCTCCCGATCCTTTGAAACGACATGTGCTGTTACCATTGCATACTGTATCAATCCCGCACACAGGGCCACAGAGATCTGGACCAAAGCCCCAAACTGTTGTACTTTGGTTATTGGATCATTCATTCATCCCAGCCCCAAGGGCACAGAGGTGACGGCCCCATGGGCTCCCTGGAGGAGGAAGGCCTTGGCATAGATGCTGAGCGAGGCTTGGAAGGAGGCCTGGCCGGGCTGTGTCTCGGAAACCCGAGGCTAGCCTTCTTGGAGCTCCTGAGGACCCGCTTCGCTTAGTACTGTAGGTTATCCTCCCAGGACTTGGTGGGGGTTTGGGTCTGTCAGCTCTCCTTGGGATAGCCACAGCGCCCTCTGTGGGTCTCCCAACCACCAGCCTCAAAGGTGCTCTGTCCTCTCTCCTCTCCAAGTCCTCCCCTCCTGCTGACAGTAAGCAGAGGAGGGCTTGTCCCTGCGTTCCTATTTCCCCAATATCCCTGGAACCTGTGAGTGGGACAGGGGCCCTGCAACCTCCTTTGCTTCTTGTGAGCACCAAGTTCAGGGCCTGATGGGATGATGAGCAAACAAGCACTCACCAAGCCCTATGGGGCCGGGGGAAAGAGTTGATGGCCAAGGTCATGACCACATTTTCCCCACCACCACTCCGAGGCAGTAAAGGCTCCACAGAAAGGGAGAAGGGTTCACTGGGCCCCTTAAAGAGGAGAAGGTGGTCTGGAGAAGAAGGCTCAAGGCATGACCACAGAGGTGGGAACTTCCCATAGCCCTGGCCTGCACCCTACTCAGTGGTGGGACCCAGTGCGAGGAGGCAGGAGTTTCCCAGGCTCCTACTTTAACTGACAGGTGAGCTTTCAAAGGGCAATCAGCAGGTGCAGGGGTGCTGCACGGGGTGTAGGTCTGCCTGCACGTGAAAGTCTGAAGCATGTGAAGGCAACAGAGAGTCTGGGGACGGGGGTGGCAGGAGGAGAGAAAACAGGAAACAATGAGGGAAGGAGAGAGAGAGGAGAGGGAAGGAGAGAGAAGAGGAGAGGGAAAGGAGAGTGAAGGGGGGAGGAGAGGAAAGGGGAGAGGAGAAGGAAGGTGTGTGTGAGAGAGAGAGAGAGAGAGAGAGAGAGAGAGAGAGAGAGAGAGAGAGAGAGAGAGAGAGAGAGAAGAGGCTGGAGCAATAGCACAGCGGGTAGGGCATTTGCCTTGCACATGGCCGACCTAGGTTCGATTCCCAGCATCCCATATGGTCCCCCGAGCACCACCAGGAGTAATTCCTGAGTGCATGAACCAGGAGTAACTCCTGTGCATAGCCGGGTGTGATGCAAAAAGCAAAAAAGAAAAAAAAAGAAGGAGGGGAGAGCAGGAGAGAGCAGTGAGGCGCTGCTCACATCCTCTCCCCTGCACCAGTTTCCCAGCACTGACCCAGGAGGCTGATTTCATGCAGAAAGGCTTATTTTTATGCTGGAAACCAATTCTATGGCATAACCCTGTTGCGTTACAGAAAGATCTCCTACACTCCCATCTTCTGTGGGATACAGATGAGACGCTGATAGTGTTGGTTTTAGCCACCTAGCAAGATCATCTTATTTCTAAAGGCAGAGTGTGCGGACGGCCCTGTGGGGAGCTCTGAGCACTGGGAGGTGAAGTACAGCTGGGCCTGGCCTGCAAGTCCAAGTTTGCCCAGCTGTGCCCACTGGCCATGTGGCTCTGGGCTGGGGTCTGTCTGCAGCATGAGGAAATGAGCCTGTGGGAACCCCAGAGAGAGCAAAGAGCTCAGGCACTTCCCTTGCGTGCAGCTGACCCTATCCCAGCCTCTGTGGTGTCCTGGGCATAGCTGAGGCAGCCCTGAATTAGCACAAAGCCCAGCACCACCGGGAGTGGCCTCCTCAAAAAAAAAAAAAAAGGACCAGTTTTCTGTTAGAAGAGTAGGATTTATTGGGGCGAGGGGGGGGCTCCCAAAAGCGGGACATCACCAGGCCTATACCTCCTGGTGCTTGGGAAGCTGAGCATGCTGGGATCGAACCCGGGCCCTGAGCATACTGAGCATATACCCCAGCCCTTTGAACTGTCTCTCCAGACCAGGAAGGGGGTTCTCGGCTATGGAGAGAAGGGAGAGAAAGCAGGAAGTTCCCAGATATAGGAACACCTCCATCTCGTGCCCACCTCCCCCCTCTTCCCGTCCTCTCTGCCCCCCTTTCACTTTTCCTCCCCATCCCTCTCCCTCCCTCTCTTTTCCTCCCCCCTTCCCTCTCTCCTTGTCTTTGCTTCCCACTCTTCTTCCCATTCTCTCTTTCCCTCTCTCTCTCTCTCTCTCTCTCTCTCTCTCTCTCTCTCTCTCTCTCTCGCTGTCCCTCCTCCTTGTCTGTCCCCATGCCTTTCTCTCTCCCCCCTTCCTGTACCTGTCCCTCTCTTTCCTGCCATTCCTGGGCCCGTCCCCCCATACACACACACACACACACACACACACACACACACACACCCCTAAATCCCTTTCAACCTGGAAGAAAGGCACTCTCCCATGGCTGGGAGGGCCGGGCTTTCAAGTCCACTAGAGAGCGCTTACTCTCCAACCCAACGCCCAGCCCTTGAGCACTCAACTTGGGGTTGGGTCAATAACATTCCTATCCATGATGACTCAGAAATGCCAGACAGATGAGACATTACTCAGAGCAAGGGCTGTCGGTCAAAGACAGCATCAAGAGAGTTGAGTTCTCGGGGCAGAGATCCATGGAGCATTGTAGTCAGAATAGTCTTCGTCTTTTCTTGTTTGGTTGTTGGTTTGGGGGCCCTACTTGCAGGTGCTCGGTGCTTACTCCTGGCTCTGTGTCTAGGGATCACTACTGGCAAGGCTTCAGGAACCATGAGGGTGTCAGGGATCATCCCAGGTTGGTCACATGCAAGGCAAACCCCTTACCCACTGTACTATCTTCTTGGTCCCCTAGTCAGAATATTCTTTTATCCTGCATTTCTGATTCCTGCTCACTGTTTCTTTAGCATTTATATGGATTCTATAAACCACCCAATACCTTTTCCCCCAAATTCCTTTTGCTCTTTCATCTTCTGGGGGTTGGGGGTGGGAAATGGGGGCCATGTCTGGTGATGCTCAATGCTTACTCCAGGCTCTGAGCTCAGGGATCACCTCTGTCAGGACTTGGAGGACCATATAGAATGCTGGGGATCAAATCAGGGTTGGCTGCGTGCAACGCAAGTGTCCTGCCCACAGTACTGTCTCTTGGACCCTACTCTTTCATCTTTAGGACAACCAAAGTTAATTGTGGGGGCGGGAGGTTGCTCCCCAGATGTACCTGACATTGCTTGAGGAACCAGTGCTGGGAACTGAACTTGGGGCGTCATGCGTGCAAGTCTTATGTTCCATGCAAAGTTTATATACTTGGAGCTACCCTCCTGCCCCCATCCCAAGCTAATGTTTGCTCCTAAAACCCTAACAACCGGGATACCTAACTTGATATGAAACAACGATTGCAGGTAAGAGGTTATGAGAAGAAAAGGTGGGCGTAGATGGGTTGTTTGACTTAATCAGTCTCCTGCAACTCGGAAATGGAAATATGAGAGCCCACAGCCCAAAGCAGCTCCTCAAAGGAACCCCTGTGGTCACCTGCAGCAAGCTGTGCGTGGAGACAGGCTGGGGAGCCTGCTGGTTGCAGCGCTGGCTTCTAGAACCACAGACAGCTAGAAAGTCAGGTAAGAAGATCAAGTCCTAAATTCCAGACTCAAAGTATCAACGTAAAGACCTGGACCTTGTATCATTGCTGGAAGGACCTCGTCTCTCTGGGGGCAACCAGGCTGACATTAAAAAAAAAAAAGCATAACAACCTTGGAATTTGATCTTCATGGTTCTTGATCTGATAATGCACAATGAATTATAATCTTATAAAATTGGGATATTGATTAGGAAAGAGTAGAACCCCATGAAGTGGAATAGGGGTCCAGAAGAAACGTTTAGAGGAAATCCCAACTCTCAGGGAGTCTCCCTTTCCGTGGAATCTGTTCCTCCCACCTAAGCACTCCCCCTTTACCACTGATGCTGTGAGGATGCTTTTGGAGTCACCAGAGGACGGCCCTCAGCCTCCTGCCTCTGGCTCCTCCCCAGCACTGTCTTCAGAGATGTCACAGGCCAAGTTTGGGGATGAATCTGTTAGGGGCACAGGAAGTAGAGAGAAACCCTGGTTCCAGGGTGCTGGAATCAGAACATCGGCATGGGAATCGTTGGTGAGTGCTTTCACAGCATCAAACTCAACCTGACTGGTTATAACGCCAGGAAAAGTTCAGCTGAGAAGGATCTGAAGACTGAAGACTGTCAGGATGGGGCAGGGAGTGGGAGGGGGGAATTCATTGTGTGCAACTTGACCCACCCTCATTATATCCTTGAGAAGAGCCTGAGACACTTTGCCTCAAAGGACTTGAAAGTACCCTAGCTAAGAAATAACAGGGGGGACACACAAAAAAATTCCCTTTAGCACATGGTTCTCTGGATTAGGGAAGCCACTTGTGGTTCTCCATTTCAAAGGAAATGAAGAACCCTGCTTTATATCAAGTAGTAAAACTTGAGAGGCAAATAAACATAACACATAAGTCAGCAGGGCTGACAAGTACCCATTGCACAAAGCTCTCTTTGACCATTATAATTAGGTTTGCTTCTTTTAAGTGTCTAGAATTAAAATTGTACACAAGATACCACTTGATCTCTCTCTCTCTCTCTCTCTCTCTCTCTCTCTCTCTCTCTCTCTCTCTCTCTGTTGTAAGCTAGTGAATAAGGTCAGAAAGGCAGTACAGGAACTAAGGCACTTGCCTTGGATGCAGCCAGCCCCAGTTTGAGAGCTAGCACTATGGTCCAGCAGGTAGGGCATTTGCCTTGCATGCGGCTCACAGGTCCCCTGAACACCGCCAGAAGTGATTCCTGAGTGCAAAGCCAGGAGTAACCCCTGAGCACCACCGGTTGTGACCCCAAAACAAACAAACAAAAAGCCCAATTTGACCCTCATCACCACCTATCATCTCTCAGCATTACTGGGTGCAGCCTGGGGGCCTCTAAGTGCTGCCAGGGGCCTTGATATTCTCGAAGTGTGGGGAATTCTAAGAATGAAGATCTGGGGGCTGGAGCAATAGCACAGCGGGTAGGGCATTTGCCTTGTACGTGGCCGACCCGGTTTCAATTCCCAGCATCTCATATGGTACCCTGTGCACCACCAGGGGTAATTCCTGAGCGCAAAGCCAGGAGTAACCCCTGTGCATCGCCAGGTGTGACCCAAAAAGAAAAAAAAATGAAGATCCAAGGAAACAGGATGAGGAGGAGAGCTAGGCAGCTTTTACAATATTGTCTTGAGGGTTACAGAAGGTTATTTCTGCCCCAGTCATAGTTTATTCTACTCAAGGAGACAGACTCAATCTCTCAGTGGGAGGAATATTCATATCACATTGTCTTGAAAGTACAAGTTTAGAAGAGTCAAAGATAATGTTTTGTTGTTTTTGTTGATTTTTTTTTTTTTTTTGCTTTTTGGGTCACACCCAGTGATGCACAGAGATTACTCCTGGCTCTGCACTCAGGAATCACTCCTGGCAGTGCTCACGGGACCATTTGGAATGCTGGGAATCGAACCTAGGTTGGCTTTGTGCAAGGCAAACGCCCTACCCGTTGTGCTATCGCTCCAGCCCCTGAAGATAATTTTTTATGGTGAATCAAAGATATCACCATAAAAAATTTAACTCCAGCTCTATCACCCTATTTAAAATTTTAGAATCCCTGGAGCATGAGGCCGCAATACAGTCATACAACAGCTCATACAACATCTCATACATCTTATCATATGCAACCGGTGTACCAAGAGTAGCACACCACATTTTGATGGGGTGGAAAATAGAAGAAAACCGATCAAATATATATATACATTTATATATTAATATATGTATATATATGTGTGTATACATATATAAGCACATAAGGCTCAACCTGTAACAACATGTTAATGATCTCTTATACAAGGGCTTAATGACTCCAAGGTGAGATACAACAATTTTCACACATTTTCCTCTAAGGAAACCTTTTTGGATAATTTTTAGAGAATTACTCATAACAAGCAATACAAAATTAATTATTTAGAATATGCCTTTGGGGCATGCTTGGTAAGAAAATCCAAAATAATGGTGGTGAGAAGGTGTAATAGTGGTGGGATTGGTATTGGAATATTGAATGTAATTAATTATTCTGAACAACTTTATAAAGGAAAAAATTTTTAAAGTTCTCAACGCAAGAAAAACTCTGTAACTATAGCTCTAATTGTTAACAGGGGGACGGGTACTAACAGACTTGTTAGGGTTACTTAGCAGTATACAATTATCAGATTATTATGCCGTGTGCCTGAAATTAATATTGCATTATGTCACTTAGACCTCATTAAAAGGGGAGCATATCACTGTTATTTCAATTTGGATATAGAAGGTTGAGGCTATACCCAGTAGGGTTCAGGGGCTACTCCCAGACTGTACTGGGGGTTGCTCCCAGTGGTGCTTGAGAGATCATCTAGTACTGGGGACTGTTCTGCAAACAAAGCATGTATGCCAGCCCTTTGAGCTCTCTCCCCAGCCCAATATTACTTCAATGTTTTCAAGAACTCCTGTCAAGGGCCAGAGGTTTGGCTCAGTGATAAAACTCAGGCCATGCATGCACAGTGTTCAAGTTAATAAAATGACCCAGCATATCATGATAGTTCTTCTCCCCACCCCACCAGGTACCAGGATCAAACCCAGGGATTCCCTCATGTAAAGCAAATTCTCTACCCCCAAGTTCCCAGCTTCAGTGATTCATTTAAAAAAAAAAATAGTAGGTTGGGGCTGGAGAGATAGCACAGCGTTTGCCTTGCATGCAGCCAACCCAGGTTCGATTCCCAGCATCCCATATGGTCTCCTGAGCAGCGCCAGGGGTCATTCCTGAGTGCAGAGCCAGGAGTAACCCCTGTGCATCGCCAGGTGTGACCCAAAAAGAAAAAAAAAAGTAGGTTGTTTCTTTTATAATTTTATCAATTATACACAAATGGCACTTTGAATCTAGAAGTTTAATTTTGATATTTGCCTCACAATAGAAATATTGCTATGTATTTACTCAGATTATCAAATAAACTCTATTTTTTGAAAATTTCACAACAGTTAAGGTGCAGTCTGTGTTAGTTTCTGTATATCAAGCTAGCACTAACACATGGCCCTATATACTAACATTTTAGATTGGGAAATGTATTCAATTATTCAATGTAAAAAATAAATAATAAATAATACTTAATATATTTAATTATAAGGCAAGGGCAACTTAATGATACAGGAGCATCAGCAGAAACCATTGAAAGATTTAGACTTTTAATCATTTCTCTCTCCTCAACATAATTACCACATATCTGAAGCATGGGTTATGGAAAGAAAGGTTTATTGTGTGAAGAAAATACAAATTCCAAGTGCAAAAGCAATTTTTCATGGTCGAAGATTATATTAAAGAATATATGAAATGGGCCAGTGGTTAGGGTGTCTGCCTTCTATGTGGCTGACCCAGATTCGATCTCCAGCATCCCATATGGTCGATGAACACTGCCAGGAGTTATCTCTGAGCACCGCCATATGTGCCCATGTCCCCCACCAAAAGAGAGAGAGAGAGAGAGAGATTTAAAATTAAAGATGTGGATATAAAATCCTCAAATATATCGCCAGCGTCTATCAGAGATCAAATTGTACACTAAAAAGTGAAAGACACCAAAGTCAGGGACCAAAGAGCAACTGAAAGAAAAAAAATCTCCAAAAACTTGGAAGTGCCATATTTACACAAAGTTCATGCTACTTGCCCTGTTATTCTTACTACTTTTGTTCTGGGGCCACAGAGATATTACAGCAGGTAGGGTAATCGCCTTGCATGCAACCAACCAGAGTTCAATTCCTAGCATCCCATATGGTTCCCTGAACCCCACCAGGAGTAACTGAATACAGAACCAGGAGTAGGCCCTGAGAATTGCTGGGTGTGACCAAAAAAATCTGTTTATTCCTGCATCTTCTTCTGGTAGACATTTGGAACCACAAGGTGAGTAAAGAAGTGGGTAGAGTCTCAAAGCTTCACTAAATGATATTTTTTTCCTAAATGGAATATAATTCTGACACCTTTTCTGAGTTACTTGGGATTATTTTTTTGGGGGGGTGGTGCACATCTGACAGCACTCAGTGACTTCTCCTGGCTAGATGCTCAGGGGACCACGCAATGCAAGGGATCAAATCCAGGCCTCCTGCATGCAAAGCATGAGCTCAGTCTTTGCGCTCTCTCCCCACCGCATTAATTAGGATTTCTGAGGCTTAACACTGACTGAGCAGATGTAAGACAAATACGCATTGTTTTGTAAGGTAACTTGCTAAACAATGTGCTGGATAGTTAAAGTGGTCTTAAAAGGAAAAAGTGGGAGTGGGAGAAAGTAAGCGACCCAACAGCTAAGTGGGAAATGATTTGAACAGACACTTTATCAAATGGGCTCATGGAAAAATACTTCACATCATTACTTATCAAATTAAATGATTAACGCAAATTAAAGTCATAATAAGAAACCACTGCCAACATTGGAACTAGAGTTTTGTTTTGGTTTTGGGGCCACCCCCAGCTATGCTGAGGGTTTACTCCCAGCTCTTTGCTCAGGGATCACTCCTGGTGGGGTTGGGAGGACCATATGGGGTTCCAAGAATTGAACCCAGGTCAGTCGTATGTGAGGCAAGTGCCCTGACCACTATTTTTTTCCACACTTTTAGAAACTCATTTATTTTCCTCCAACCTTATTTTCGTCTCCCATTTGAGTCTAGAAGAACAGCTTAAGACCACTCCATGGTGGTTCCAACCCATTCAGTGGCCTGAGCAGTGGGAGCTGCAGAAAAGTCTTCCGTGGCAGGCTGAGCTCCCCAATCTTCAGTAGGGAACTGCTGAATGGACACAAAGGGCACCTGCACCCCTTCAGACCAGTCTGCAACCTCAGGCTGAGTCGCGGTGAACTCCAGAGCTGGGGCAGTCCATTCACCCTGAAATTCCTTCTTAGACACAGCCTTCTCGGCAGCAGCCTGCTCTTGCTTTTCAATCTCCTCGGGATCTCTGTAAAAGTAGAGATCAGGCATGACCTCCCATGGGTGTTCACGGGAGATGGTGCCTCACATGCGCAGAACCTCCCGGGCCAGCATCCACCACATGAGACCCACGGAGTGAGCTTCCTTGTTGTTGCAAGGGATGGCAATGTCCACATAGTGCTGAAGAGAGTCAATGGTAGGCAGGTTAACGTAAGACGCCTCCGTGAGGGGCTGGTGGTCAGCCCTGGGATCAGTAACCACCAGAAGTCTCGGCTCCCAGAAAGCCGCCTGGATTTGGTTAGTGAAGTTCCAGGAGTGAAGCAGCCAGTGATTGGAGTGGCACCAGTGGCAGCAGAGAAATTCAGCACAGCACGCTGGCCAGTATTCCTGGATGAGATCACACTGACATCAGCTGGGTTGTCAATGGCAACAATGGCACGAGCTGCCAGCAGAAGCTTCTCCCAGGTTTTCTTCAAATTTATGATGTAGATGTCATCACTTTTCCTTTTGTTGATGTACTACTCCATCTGGAAGTCCAGGTTGGTGTCACCTAAGTGGGCGCCTGCTGCAAGGAATTTGAGGACATCAAGGGCTCTGGACATTGTGAAATTTCCCTTTAAGTTACGACGGGAATCATGAACAACGCCATATGGGTCCCTCACTGGGCAGTGCAGAAAGGCCCTGATCACTATTTAATCTCTCTATCCAGAACTGGAGATTTTGTCTACAGAACTGAATTTACCTGGGGTGGGAGGGTGGCTGGGAAGGGCCCTTGGACACTGGTGGAGGGAAGTGTTCACTCTGGTGATGGGTGTGTGGTGTTGGAATAATGAATGTAGGAAAGTATGACTAATGAAATTGTACATCACTGTACTTCAATAAAAATGGTTTAAAAAAAAGGCTACCACTGCCTTAAAAAATGGTTTAAAACATTTTAAACTGAAGATAGCTTAGTAGTGGAGCATTTGCCTTGAAGGTGTTTCAGACCCTGGGTTTGATCCCTGACACTGCAAAAACAAACAAAAAGTGCCTGAAATCTGGCCATAGCAAGAGTTTCTTTGGAGATGTTGCCCACACATTGCAGATGGAAATGCAAGATAGCATGGCCATTATGGGAATAGCTTGGCAGCTTTTTATAAAGCTGGTTCTGTAAAATTTTGTGCAGCTCCCATTAAAGCTGTACTGACTGTATACACACTCATTGTATGATCTAGAAATCTCTCTCCAGATACTCACCCAAGAAAAAAGAAAACTTATGTCTTTTTGGTTTCTTTTTTGGGTCACACCTGGTGATGCACAGAGGTTACTCCTGGCTCTGCACTCAGGAATCACCCCTGGCGGTGCTCAGGGGACCATATGGGATGCTGGGAATCGAACCCAGGTTGGCCGCGTGCAAGGCAAATGCCCTGCCCGCTGTGCTATTGCTCCAGCCCCAAAAGAAAACTGATGTTTACACAAAAGACTGAACACAAAAGGTTTACACTGGCTTTATTTATAATTATCACAAACAGCAAACATGGCTCGGGTTCAGAGGGCTGGAGCGCAGAATGCAAATGCAGAAGGCGAGGGCTTGAACCTTGAGTACTAAGTTAGGAGTAGCTCTTGAGCAATGCCAAGTATGACCCCAAAATCAACACACACACACACACACACACACACACAAAACCAGGAACCAACCCTGAGCCCAAACATCCTTCATTTGGTGAACAGATATACAAATTTGAGTGAACTGAATGAACTATTCCTCCCGAATGAACTATTTACTCCTCAGCATTAAGTAACAAATGACTGAAACACATGGCCAGAGGAATCTTAACTGCATCACTCTAAAAAATTCCAAAGTTTACGTAGAGTACGGTTCCTTCAATGGCATTCTGGGAAAGGCAATCTTTGGGAACAATGGATCCAGCATTACCAAGAGCTGCGTTGAAGGAAGATTTCCCCACAAGAGGGTATGAGGGAATCTTGGGACGTGATGAAAAAGTTCTATGTCTTTTTGATTTTTATTTGAGGTCACACTAGTGGTACTCAGAGCTTATGCCTGGTTCTGTGCTTAAGAATGACTCCTAGTGGTATTCCAGGGACAATATGTAGTGTGGGAATCAAAACCAGGTTAGTCACGTGCAAGGCAAGTGCCTTTCCAACTATATTCTCTCTGGCCCAAAAGTTCTATGTCTTGATTGTCTGAACTTATCCTTACCTTTAAGTGCCCAGCTGAGATGTCTCCTTTTTCAGGTAGTCGTCTGTGGTTGATCCCTCTGATTCCAGTTAGGGAGCAACTCGTGCTGGCTTCACCTATGGTAGCAGTCACCATACTATACTCTTACCAACAGTATTAGTCTAACTAATATGTCTATAGCCTGTAATGGTGGTTACATGAATAGATGTATTTGTCAAAAACTCATGGTAGGGTTTACTAAAATGGTCAAATTAATTGTATTTAACTTTTAGATTAAGCCTGATTATGAGGGGCAACTAATCTGTGAAGTAGATACAGTTATGCCCCATTCTACAGTTTAAGGAACTAAGACCGGCCAGAGAGAGAGAGAGAGAGAGAGTACAGGGGTTAAGGTGCTTGCCTTGTGTGTGGATAACCCTGCTTCACTCCGGGGCACTGTAAGTTCCTCTGGGCATTGCCAGGAGTGACCCCTGAACACAGAGCTGGGAGAAGCAACCAAGTACCACCAAGTCTGGGCAAACCCTCCCCTCCTCCCCCCAAAATAAACTAAGAAAGGATCAGGGGTGTGGGGTCAGTGGTAGAGTGTTTGCCTTGATTTGTGGTGTTCTGAGTTTGATACCCAACTCCTGAGAGGAAGGAAGAGAGGGAGGGAGGGAGCGAGGACGTGAGGGAGGAGGCAAGGGAGGAGGGGGGGGAAGAAAGGTAGGAAGGAAGGAAGGAAGGAAGGAAGGAAGGAAGGAAGGAAGGAAGAGAGAGGTAGGGAAGGAGAGAAGGAGGGAGAGAGGGAGGGAGGAAGGGAGGAAGGAAGGAGGGAGGGGGGAGGGGGGAGGGAGGGAGGGAGGGAAGGAAGGAAGGAAGGAAGGAAGGAAGGAAGGAAGGAAGAGAAAAAAATTTCAAGGCACTAGAGAGATAGTGCAGTAGTAGGGTGATTGCTTTGCACAAGGTCAACCTGGATTTGACCTCTGGCACCCCATATGGTCCCCTGGACACCATCAGGAGTAAAACCTAGTGCAGAGATAGGAGTAAGCCCTGAGTGCCTTCAGGTGTGGCCCCAAAACTAAACAAAAATAAAAGATTTCAATTCCTTGTAGTCTAGCTCTGGTCTTATGCCCCTGGCCACACACCTATGTCAGAGAGAAGGCTTATAGGGTCAGGAGAGAGGTGCTGGGTGGGCCCTGGGGGAACACAAGCCCAGCCATGGTTCTCTTGCACTTTCTTCTCAGGACCCAGCAAAGATGCTCAGGCTGGCAATGCTGCCATGGGAAATGTAGAAGAGGACCCCTGGGACGTTCACTCCGGCCAACACACCAGATCCAAAACTATAGCCAGGGAACTGCCAAGACTGGCCATAAAAGATGATAAAGGGGTCAGAGAGCACAGCAGGTAGGGCATCTGCCTTGCACAGGACCAACCTGGATTGGATCCCCAGCTCCCCATATGGTCTCCCGAGCCATCATTCCTCAATGATCCCTAAGCACAGAGCTAGCAGTGAGCCCTGAGCACTGCCACGTGTGGCCCAAACTCCCCCCACTCCTCCCCCAGAAAGATGAGAAAAGGGCAGGGTGATGTTTTACCACATTTCCATTTAATTTCCAAGAGGGTAAAGAATAGTTGGGACTCAGAGAAAGTCAGTCTGTGTCTGTACAGGAATCACACTGGACACCTCTCAGACCCATCCAGAACCAAGAGCCTTTGCCCCTGAAACAAAGTGCCTGCTTCGGAAGGGAGGGGAGCGGGGTCACTGTGAGAGCCAGTAGGGGAAGGGGAGACACCAGGTGACCTGAGCAGGCTGCCAAGGATCTACTGTCTGTAGTGACTATGCCCTTGTGCATCTGCCATCAAGTTAAAATAGGTTCTTTGAGGCTTAAGTAAGTGTCCTGCAGGCCACGTGCCAGGTCCCGGGCCGGGTTTGAAGGTTAAGGCAGCCCTCACTCAGGTGCACCCAGGGCTCAGACACCTCCTGATTCAGCCCAGTGGCCTCCGCCTCACAGAGACCAGGATGGGTCACCCCCCGCCCCCGCAACCCATCTCATGGGGACAGCCCTAATGCCAAGGGAGAGAGGAAGAAAATTCTCAAAGTTTCCCGCATGCTTCACCAGAAACAGACTGATACAGGTCATTGCTGTGTGTTCAGGAAACTCTGGAAGACAGGAGAGAACAAAAGCTTTCTCAGAATGGATGCTGAGCAGAGAATCCTGTTTCTCACTCTCTGAAGGGAAAGATAAGACTCTGCAGTGAATATTGGGCAAGGACTTAGAAGGAATGCAATTAGCATTGAGGTGCTAGGGCCGGAGAGATAGTGCAGGGGTTAAGGCACTTGCCTTGTATGAGGCTGATGCCGGTTCAATCCTCAGCAACACATCCCCTGAGCTCTACTGGGAGAGACCCACGGTCTCTGGGAGGAGACCCTGAGCACCACCAGGAGTGGCCCCCAAACAAATAAAAGACTCTTCAGGAATGAATATAGAGTGTAAAAATATTTGTGTTTTGTGAAGCCCGTTGCCTAAAGCTTCCCACTCTAGAGTTCTTAGTGACCATATAGACGAACCAACCCATTCTGGGTCCACCCATATCCCTCCCCAGAAAACTGAAGTACCTGCTCAGTGTTCTTCCAAACAATGGCCCCAAGGTTGAGATGAAAACTAAACATGAACTCCGACATCTCACCAACTCTTTGTCTGTTACCAGCACTGCAAAGTGTCCGATTGCCAACAGCAACAACCAGTTCCCGTCCCTCTATGAGGACCAGGGAGTTATTAAGGGGAGGGTTTGGATACCCTCTTAAGAGTATCCAAACCCTCTTAAGAGGGTTAAGATTTTGCCAAAATTAGTATTTCTGGATTTACCCCATACCTTATAATGATGTGAGATCCCACATAATATAGTTTCTCCTTCTTTTAAATTTTTTTCCAGTTTTGGTGGGAAAAATGCTGGTGATGCTTAGAGGCAACTCCTGGCTCTGTATTCAAGAGCTTGCTCCTGGCAGTGCTTTGGGGACAATACGCAGTGCCAGGAATCAAACCAAGGTCAGCTCCATGCAAGGTGAGACCCTTACATTCTATATTATCTCTCCATATAATTTTATTAATATTCTCCCCTTTGGGTTTGGGGCCACACTCAGTGATACTCAGGGCTTACTCCTGGCTCCTTACTCAGGGATTACTCCTGGCAGTGCTGGGGAAACCATGTGTGATACTGTGGATCAGAGTTTTCTGATTGGTCATGTGCCAAGGCAAGGCAAGAAAAGAAACTTTCATCTAGTTTGAGTCATTGCATGTTTAGTCTTTGTTAGAACAGCTTATTACTGTATAGTAATGTGGTGTAGGACTTGAAGGAAGAAATATGAGCTGAGAGCTCGTGATTAATATAGGATGCTGATTTCTCTTGTGGCCTAATTTAATTGGTCAAGAAGAAAGAAGTGAAACTTCCTGTAAGTATCCAATAACTCCCTCACTTTGCCCACTATACTATATCTTTGGGTTCACAACCTTGTTTCTTAATAAGAATTTAAAATATAGGTACTTTACAATTTAAAATATAGGTACTCAGTTGGTAAGTTGTTTGCTTTGCATGCAGCAGACCTGGGTTTGATCCACGGTTCCCTAGAAGTACCCTAAGCTCCCCAGGAGTGATCCCTGAGCACAGAGGCAAGAGTAAACCCTGATCACAGCCAGGTGTGGCAAAATAATAATACTTCAATAATAAAATAGGGGCTGGAGAGGTAGTACAGAGGTTCGGTTACTTGCTGATGACCAACCTGGGTTCAATCCCCAGCTTCTTGTATGGGTTCCCAATCCCCACCAGGAATGATCCCTAAGCCAGGAGTAAGACCTGAGCCCTGCTGAATGTGGTCCAAAAACAAAACAAAACAAAAATAATAAAATGAATAAAAGTCACCCCAAACTAAAAATAAAATAAAACACAGATGCGTGTGCATGAAATTCACTGGTCTTACTTATATTTCAGATTACCCATAAGCAGCTGTATTTCTCTATCAATACGATGAGGCAGCAGAGACTATGTTAATCTTTTAAAGTCATTTTCTTTCCTGAGCATATGCTTGACCACCCATAACCAGCCACTCTTAGAACTAGTTCTCAAAGGAATGTGAGTAGAACTGACAGGTCCAGCTTTCAAGTTGTCTTCTAAAAGAGTTTGCCTTGTAGTTGCTGTAGCTGCTCCTTCCTGCTGTCAAGGACTGGCCTTTGGACAGCACCTACTGAGAGAGAAAGGGCTTTCTCATTGGCTGGGCTTTTGGATTTGTTCAGAGAACAGAACTGTCTTTCTGTGGATGCAAGAGAAAAAGAAACTTGCACCTTGTTTGAGTCACCGCATGTTTAGTCTTTGTTAGAACAGCTTAGTATTGTATAAGTAATGTGGTGTAGGACTTGAAGGAAAAGACACAAGCTGTGAGTTGGTGATTAATATAGGATGCTGATTTCTCTTGTGGACTAATTTAATTGGTCAAAAAGGAGGAAGTGAAACTTCCTTTAAGTATCCAATAATTTCCTTACTTCCTAGATTAAGATTCTAGGTTCCTCAAAAGAAGAAAGTTCCCCTCATGAGCTGAGGAGACAGCTTAAAGGTCAAAAGACTGGCAGATGCCTTCCATGTGGGAACCCTGAGTTCAGTCTCTGACATCTCATGATCCCCATACACTCCCAGAAATGACCCTCCAAATTTTAAAAGTTCCCATCAGAGAAAACATTTTTACTAAATTGGAATTTTAAATTGTTGTTATTATGGAGATTTCAGGTAAGATGGGCTGTGGGACAGCTGGAATGAGAGTTCAACGGGTAAGTCCCTGCTCATGGCGATCCCAGATTTGATCCCCAGTACCATATATGGTCCCCCAAGCACTGCCAGTGGTCACTACTAAGCAAAGAGCCAGAAGTAAGCCCTGAGCATCACTAGGTATGGCCTCAGACCCCAAATAAAAGGAGAGTTGAGATTCCCCAAAAGGTTAATTCTCTACATCAAGGTCAAGTGTCACATTTTTTTCTACAAAAATAGTCATAAAGAACTGGAAATCAAGGGAGTTAGTCAAAGTCATGGAATCAAGGAAGTTAGAAGTATTCATGTCTAACAACTATAGAGTTGCTTCACTGGACACACACCAGCTCAGGCATTGGCTGAAGGGAAAAGAAACACAGAGTTGGAAAAAAAGGAAGAAGGATATCATGATACTAGATAGTTTGAGTGATGGGTATGGTATTGGAATTATGTGCATAAGAAACCATTATTGGCAGTATTATAAACCAGAGTCTTAATTTAAAAATTAGTTAACAAAAAATGTTTCATGTAACAGAGCGGGATGGGCCTTTACCATGACACTGCCATGTTGAAGGGTTCTATATTTGAGCTGGTTTCCATTTCTATTTCCTTCCAGTTCTTGATTCCTTCGTCGTGTGTGTTTACGTGTAATGACAGTTAACGCCAATGAAGTCCTGTCCACAGGTTACAGGACATCAAGAGAGAATTGCAACAGAACAAGAGAAACAAAGCAAAGATTCAAACTTACATGAAATTTGGGGTTGGACTTTGGGGGTAAATGTATCCTGTATGACTGAGAGTAGTGTGATGTTAGGGGTGCTGAGGGGAAAGAACTAAAAAAATTTAGAAATAAAATCATATGTGGATGTAGGGCAGTCAAAGGAAAGGACTACAAGAGCATTTCCCATTTTCTTACTTTTATTTTCTTTGGGTTTTGGGTCATACCCAGTAGCCGAATCCTGATCTCCCACATGCAAAGCATGTGCTCCAGCCTACTGAGCCCTTGCCCCAACTGCCATTTTCCTTGTCAACTTAGCATATGAGTAAGCTTTTTGTTATTGTTTTTCCTTTCTTGTTTTGTTTTATTGCTGTTTGGGCCACACCCAGTGGTGAAGGGAGGCTGGAGTGATAGTACAACTGGTAGAAAATTTGCTTTGCATGCGGCTGACCTGGGTTTGACCCCTGGCAAACCTTATGGTCCCCCAGCACCACCAGGAGTGATTCCTGAGTACAGACCCAGGACTAACACTGGAGCATCACCAGATGTGACCCATTCCTCCCTCCTGCCCCACCTGAAAAAACACCTAGTGGTGGGAAGGAGGGAGGAGTAAGGGAGGGAGAGAAGAGAAAGCAAGAAAGGAGGGAAGGAAGGAAGAGGAAAGGAAGGAAGGAGGGAAGGAAAGAAGGAAGGAAGGAAGGAAGGAAGGAAGGAAGGAAGGAAGGAAGGAAGGAGGGAGGGAGGGAGGGAGGGAGGGAAGGAAGGAAGGAAGGAAGGAAGGAAGGAAGGAGGGAAAGGAGGGAAGGAAGGAAGGAAGGTAGGAAGGAAGGAGGGAAGGAAGGAAGGAAGGTAGGAAGGAAGGAGGGAAAGGAGGGAAGGATAAAGCAAGCAAGCACCACTGGAATGATGGAAAAGGAAAGATAGCTCCGAGGCTCAACATATACTTTGCATGCTGGAGCCCTGGGGTCCATCCTCAGAACCACATGGTCCCCTGAGCACTGCAGGGAGCAACCTCCACCCCAGCTCCTAGACTATAGCAAGTCCCAGCACTTCAGTGTGGTGCTCCCCCAACCCAAAGCAGCACCTGAGCCCCTCTCAGTTCTGCAGTGCAGCAAGTTAAGTGACAGAACTCGTGAGGGGCTACTTCCATGGGCCCTTCTGGGGGCTGTCACTTCTCTTTTTGGGAGCAGGACCTTCCTGGGACAAGGATGCTGGGAGGACAAGATTCTGGGCTGCGCTGCTGGTACCGGAAGCCACAGAGCAAACCCACAGCTCCTTCCCGGTTCTGCCCTGGAACTCTGCGTCCTCCTGGGCCGGAGGAGCCCGCCCTGAGACCCCCGCTGTTGGCTCACCTTCCCGCTGGCTGTGGGCTGAGAGGAGGGTCAACGAGTCTCTGTCGGTATCCACCCCAGCACGTGCGCAGCCAGGTCCCGGGTAGGGCAGGCCAGGACCCCGCGCCACTAAGGCCTCCGCAGTCTGGGGGTTCCCACAGGTTCTGGAGGTGTAGAGAGCCCGGGTGGCCACAGAAAAAGATGGGGTGCCAGGTCCCAGGATGGGACGAAACCCGCAAGAGACAGCAGATGTCGCCGAGGTCCTGCCCCCCTGAACGTGTGTCCGTGGAGGGCAAAATTCTAAGTGAGTCGCCCCGCCAGCGCGCAGGGCGCGACCCGAGCACCACTGCGCAGGAGAGCGCGGGGTGATGGGATCCCTCCTGGCGGGGCGGGGGTAGTGGGGGGGGGCGTAGATCTGGGGCGCCTGGCGCCGACTGGAGGCTGAAACTCCTGGTGCGCGCGGCTGCACCAGGACCCGGCTACGGCTGCGCTTCCTTCCTCCCCAGGGCGCAGGGTGGGAGCGAGAGCCAGGGCTCTCGTCTCCTCCCCCGGAGCCTGCGCATCCCCTGCACTCGGCTCCAGAACTAGCTTCTCCACCTGGCTCCTTCCCACTTGGAATGTCCAACCTGCGAGGGTCCCCCTAAGTCTGGCCCTGCAGGCCCTGGTTGGGGCGTGGTAGGCAGAGAGGAGGGCACTTTAGTGCTGTCCACTCTCCTTTGCTTGCAGAGCTTTGCGCTGGGGGGGTTGAGCCTAGACCCCGCTGGAGGCCAGAGTTGCAGGCCTCCCTTCCCCCTTTTCCCCCCCACCCCCGCCCTGTCTTCTGTGCCAGGGCAGCTGCCCTCCCCTCCTGTTTGCACCCTGCAGAGAGACCCTGTAGATCTCTCCTGGCAGGAGAGGGAGGAGGCTGGACAGCTGAGAAGAGCTTAGTGGGATGCATTACAGGGGCCAAAGCCTGGAGGACTGCCTGGAGGGAGCAGGGAGGCTCAGCCAAAGGCCTCCCAGGCAGATCCACAGTTCCAGCTGCTCATGCCCCACCACTCACTCCCTGAACACCGTGTCTCTCCAGACCTCTAGCCCAGCACTTCCCCTAGAAACTTCTCTCCCGGGTCCACACCGGCTGAGTTCTCTGAACTGTAAAATCCAGAGTCCCAGCACCTGTTGCCTGCCTCGAAGAGGCCTCCCCAGCTAGCCCTGCCCGCCCGTGGGAGCTGAGGACGAAGAGCTGTATGAGGCTGGGGTGGGGTAACTATCCCCTCCTTCTACACCCAGCCCCTGCAGTGAGCAACCCCACATAGGCATCATGCCACCCAGTGTGGAACCGGCAGGGCCTCCCATGGCCCGAGACAAAAGAGGGGATGGAGACCAAAGCCTGCATGGCCGCGAGCTGGCTTTCCTCCGGAGCAGGGGAGAGGAGTCCTGACGAAGCCGGTGGGTGAGAGGCTGTGAGAATGCCTCCAGTCCCGGCATAGGAGGCAAGTCTGGGCACGGCAGCAATAAGGAGCCACGGGCACGACGGTTCCCTTGCGGACGCTCGTGGGCACCGAGGGGCAGGAGGCCAGGGCATGTGGGTGAGGGCCCAGGAGCGGGCAACACTTGGTGCGGCCCCAAGGGCCAGGCAGATCCACACCGAAACTCCCTCTCTGGGGTCCCCACCCATTGCCACCAGGCCTGTCCCAGCTCTCACCGCGCCTGCCCTCCTCCCCACAAATAGTCGGGCGCCAGAGACCCGCCAACACGCTCCAGGCTCCAAGGAGGGGCCGGGAAATGTGGCACCCAAAAGGCACAGTCGCCTTCCTCTGAAGCTTCCTGTCGGGAGGGCAGCCCCTGGATTGTCCCCGGGGGAAATCAAGGACCTGGCACGCGGGAGGAAGCGCAAGGCTCCTGAGTCTGCATGCGCGTGGCAGCAAGAAAAACCAGGTCTCGCCGCCCAGGAGCTTGCCCCCCCCCCCCCCCCCCCCGATCCGGCGGCACCTGGAGAGCCAAGCGCTTTTACCCACATTATCTCCTTAATAACCTTCTGTAATCCAGGGAAAGGCTGGCCCTATAATTTGAGCAAGGAAACGGTGGGCGCCTAAAAGTTCATTAATTTGCCGGAGGTTAGAAAGCAAAGAAACTGAACAAAAAAAAAAAACAAAACCCAAAAAACCTAGGCTGATGTCCAAAGCCATCATCTCTTGCAGCCAGGAGGAGCGAAAGAGGATTTTCGAAGGGAAGGGAATGGGGGCCGAGGGGCCCTGCAGGTAATGGGGAAGGACTCAGGTTAACTGCAAGTGGGGAAGTGAGGGTGCCAGTGGCTTGCTGGAGGGGGCCTTTAAGCAATGCATCAGGAGGCGCTTCTAGTGTGTGTGTGTGTGTGTGTGTGTGTGTGTGTGTGTGTGTGTGTGTCTCCGGAAAGATACCCCTGGGCAAACAAAATCAGACCGCAGGCCCGTGTTTGGCAAGTTAGAGACCTCAGGATTACAGAGCAAACATAAAGTGGAAATTTAAGGCCTAGTATCTGGAAGCAACCTCAGTATCACAGGAAACTTGGCCTAATCTGCATCTTAACAAAAGTCCCTGAAGACACCCAATTGGGCTGTGAAACACCCCTGACCTGACTAAAAAAGCTTCCAGAGGGACCCACACCGTCCCTCCTTCCTCTGCTTCTCCACTGGAGGAAAGGAAAGGAGCTAAGGATGGTTTTCTCTTTTCTTATTTGGAAGGAATCCTGCGGCCTAAAAGATCAAAGTGAAACCTTGACTAACTCTGGTCTTCAAGTTGCACCTCCTTATCTATGCCAACACTCTCCCCTACCCCACAGCCCAGGGCAGCCTTCCTCAACTACGGGCTTTGCAGAGAGCAGATGGAAAAGGAGAGGAAGGATATTGCCTTTCCATTCCTTTGTCTAATAAAGTGTGATTCATTCCCTTCTATTTTTAACTTTCTGTTTCTTTGAGTCCTCCCATCCCGCTGATCCAGAAAGGGGAGGAGAGGAGTGGAAGTACACAAAACCTCTTCCAATCCCAGCGGGCTCCTGGAAGGAAACAAGCCCAGGCTGGGAAGGTGGAGAGGAGTGGGTGCCAGAAAGGTGCGCAGGGAATGAAGAGGTGGAGGAGGAGGAAGAGGAGAAGGAGGAAGAGAAGAAGGAGAAGGAAGAGGAGGAAAAGGTTCTTTTGGGCCTGGCACCACAGCAAATGGATCCTGAAGTAAAGTGGGGGAGTGGGGGGGGGGAGGGGGAAGAGACCCAGCTGGAAATTCCAGTGGATTGGATCAGACTGCAGGTGATTTTACCAGAGTTATTCAGGAGAAACTCCCAGCAGACCTTTGGGCTAAAGAATTCAATAGCAAAGCAGTTAGGGTGCTAGCCTTGCCTGTTGTCAACCTGGGTTTGATCTCTGGCAGACCCTTATTGGTCCCTTGAGCCCACCAGGAATGATTCCTGAGTGCACAGTCAGGAGTAACCCCTGACCAACATGGGTACTCAGTATCACAGAAAGCCCAAAAGCCAAAAATAAAAAAATTAATTGATCGATTGAATTCAGAATTCCTTCCACAAAAAGAGACATACTGAACAGAGGGTTAGCTAAAGGTAATAGGGGCAGATTCTACCCCAGCACCTCCAGGGTTGCCTAGAAACAATTAAAGGAGTCACTTTTGACAAGGGCAGTTGTTGGCCGTCACCCCTGTACTCCCCCAATCCACTACAGCCCTGGAGTTAGCAATCCCTGCAAAGACGTTGGCTCTTGGGTCAGACTAGACTAGCAATGCTGACGCTACCCTTTACGGGTTTCATGCAAACTGTTTAATCCCTTGATGCTAAAAGTGTTATAAAAATGCCAACCTGGGGCTGGAGCAATAGCAGGTAGGGCGTTTGCCTTGCACGTGGCCAAACTGGGTTCGATTCCCAGCATCCTGTATGGTCCCCTGAGCACTGCCAGGGGTGATTCCTGAGGGCAGGTAACTCCTGAGTTACCAGGAGTAACCCCTGTGCATTGCCTGGTGTGACCCAAAAAGCCAAAAAAAAAAAATGCCATCCTAGGGCAGAAAAGACAGTACTATGGGTAGGACTCATGCTTTGCACTCAGCTGATGGAGGTTCAATCCCAGACCCACCGAACCCACCAGGAGTGATCCCTGAGCACATCTGGGTATGGTCTGAAAAACAAAAAACACTATGTCCTAGTGAGGTTGTTAAGAGTCAGTACATTTTTTTTGAGGTGGGGTGGTCCACATCCGGCAGTGCTCAGGGCTTACTGCTGGCAGGTTCCGGTGACCCTTCGGGGTGCCAGGGATAGAAACCAGGTCGGCTGCGTGCAAAGCAAGCGCCCTGCGCGTTATACCATCTCTCCGGCCCCCAGGAGTCCGTGCTTTTAAAGCCAGCTCCCAGTAACCATGCCTGCAGATACTGCTAGTCTTCCACTGGGCTGGCGGTGGTCGCGGGGTGCAGCCAGGGCCGCGGGCTCGCAAGGCCCCGGCTCGGGGCGCCTCTCCCCGCGCGGCCCCTAGAGGGCGCCCGGAACTCACTTGTCCTGCGCTCCAGCGCCGCAGCCCGCGTCCGGCTCCCGATTCGTCGCGCCGCAGAGTCGCCGCCGCCCGCTCCTGCTTTTGAATCTTGCGACTCCTGCAGCTTACGTGGGCCCTGGGGCCACCGGGCGGAAGACGGGGAGGGGCGGAAACTTCTTCCACTGCAGCGGGGCTCGCCACCGCCAAGGCCCCCTCAAGCTTCTCGCACACGACGCCGGGGCCTGATTTCCGCAGACTTCACGGAGGCGACGGCCAGCGGCGGCTGCCCGGTCTTCTCCTCCTGCCTCGGGGTCCCGGCCCGAGTCCAAGGAGACCCGCCGCCACCCCCAGTCCGGCCCCCAGACGCCTGGCCGCCTGGCCGGAGCTGCAGGGCTAGAAGCAGACGTGCGCGGGGGCCCCGGGAAATCCCCACCCCCGGGCCGACCTGCAGCCGAGTTAGACCCTCCCCTCCACCCCCCTCCTCCTAGATGGGGGAGGCGGGAGGGGAAGGAGAGGAGGGCACCCCCTTCCCCCCGCCGCCACGGGACTAACTGCATAGGAGCTTGGTGGGTTTTTGAGTTGGTGAGACTAACTTGGGGCCTGCAGTGGGACGTGCGCGTGCTTGTGGCTGTGCCCGTGCGCGCGCGTGTGCATGTGCCCGCACACCTGTAGGCTCTCCTTGTTTGCCATCGTTGCCACAGTCAGAAAAGGTCCGGACAGGCAATGTGAGTTGTGAGCATACTCACTCTGCACACGCATGGACACCCCCATCCCTCGCTCGGGTCACCCTCCCCTCCCCTTAACAATCCACACACACTCGCACACGCAGGAGCACACACACATTCTCGGAGTCTGCTCCTCTGAGCACCTGGGAAAATCGGAGCTGGCTGCAGCCCTCATGCTCACTCGCCTGTCCCCTTGGCACTGCCCAGAACAAAGAATCCGGGCGTGGGTGCCAGGAGGTGGTGCCACGGGCCTCCCTGGGTCACTGGAGCAGGCAGTTCGAGACAAGCGGGACAGCGTAGCAGCTGCTTTTAGCTGCTTGGGAAGTGACCTGGCTACGGAGCACCAAACTCTGAGCAGATGAGGGAGCATGGAGAAGAGAGTGGAGCAGACCCTGGACACTGTTGGAGAGGGAACAATGGGACTGTGACAGGGTCCCCACACACACATCAGGCCTGAGGGGTCTCAGGACACCCCTTTCCCCAGAGCGTGACTGCGGGTTCCCGGCTGCTACAACCCGGACACTGCACTAGGCTCTGTCCCCGCTTCCCTCTCTCCAACACCTGGGACTATCCTGGTCCTTTTGCACATGAAGAACAGGGTACCCCTGTGAATCCCACAATCCGGACAGACCCCCACACCTGCCACTGTCGTGAGCCCTGCTCAGGCAGTGCCCACGCAACCCCCAAGTGCAGATCTACCGCACAAAGCGGCTATTATAGTTAACAGGTCGAGCCAGATTCTCTGGGTGCCGCCTCCTTTACAGGCACAGCTCAAGGTCTCAAGGACCCCAGCTCTTCACCGCCTCTGCCCCCCTAGCTGGCAGGCCACCACCCACTCAAGCACTGGGCAGGACTGACTATGCCAGAGCTGAGCTGGTGTACCAGGGATCCCTCTTGGAAGGGACTGAACGGGCATGAGCTAAGAAAGGCAGCGGGGACCTTCCTTCCATCCAGACTGGTCTTCATTCTCTCCCTGAACCCCTGCACTTCTCCAGACAATTATTTGGATAATTGCTTTCTTTTCAACGTTTGGATGACAGAGATGGGTCATTTCCACAGGCGAGGGAGAAGACCAGGAATGGAGATTTTCTGCTTCGGGTAGTTGGCCACCCTGAAGTCCCCTCCCCTCCAACTCGTGTGTTGGGGACAAGAATTCTGCTGCAGTTGCCCCAGGCATGGGGCGGCTTTCCCAACTACCGCAAGTCCTCGGCCAAAGCGGGATTTGCTGAGATTCGGTCCCAACGAATTCTTGGTAGAGAGAGGAGTATCTTGCTTGGTCCCTCGGTGCCCGGAGGACCCTCAGTGCCTAGGGGAGTTTGACACACCTGGTGACCTTGATCTGGGTCCTGGGTACATACAAAAGGACCCCCTGAGAAAACAGGACACCAGCGAGGTCTCAAGCAAACATGCTGTAGCGGGGTGACCACGCACGGAGCCCAGGGTCCAGGGGTAAGGATCTCGGTGCTGGGGAGAGGGGGCTCATGCCCTAGGACACCCCAACAAGCCTGACAGGATGGAGGAGGCAGTTGCTTGTCTAGCTGTGAGTCTCAGGCAGGTCCTGCAAACTGGGAAAAGAAGCGGCAATTTGGGGAGAAGTGTATTGTGCCTCATTTTGCTTGCTCTTGTCTTGCCAGAGGGGTGAAGGGGTGATTCCAGAGTCAGTTTATTTGGGGGGGGCAGCGGTTATAGTTCTCCTTGTAGCTCAGCTTCTCAACTCCACAATCTGAGAGAATATTCAGGAGCCTCCAAGCACAGGATTCCCTAGGGACAGTCGGTGGGTCCTGTGTCCCTGGGGTGCGTTTGGGGAGAGAGTGAGTGAAAAGCTGTAAAAGGAGGACGGGCTTGCAGAAGAAGGAGGGTTTGAGTAGTGCCTCTCCAGCTGCTGCAAGAGTCAAGTCGGGAGGCGGCCAGACCGTCTGACTGTCCGACAGTCTGAGGATAATTTTGCCCTTCCAGGTCCTGAAAGATGCAGACTCAGCAGTGAAGTTAGAATCTTGCTGTCTGAACCCAGCATGGTTGACCCCTAAGCCTTTGAGGTGGGGCTTGGGCCAGCATGGAGTCCTTTGAACCCAGAAATCTCTCCAGCTCAGATTGCCCAAGGCAGTCAGGGAGAGGGGTGAACAAGCCAGCTTTCAAGTCAGCCAGATATTCCCGTGGGTCTCCCAGGGTGGGGATGGCTGTGCTCTCTGTCCTATGGAAGCTCCCAGATCCTGGATGGCAGCTGGGCAGGGATGAAGCACAGTGGCTTGGAGGTGAAGGGGGTTCTCACCCCTCGGTCCAGTCCAGATGCACGCAGCACTGGAAATAGGAACGAACACCCTGATCTATTGCCCAACTCACTTCTAATTTCCCTCCAAAACTTCTCAAAATTTTCCTTCCAAAGAAAAAGCCTCCTAAAGCCCTACTCTGTTCCAAATGGCAACTTCCTCAGACCTTCCACTTCTTCCAGAAAAGCAGGCTTACCTTGATTTTGTGCACCTGGGATTAGTTTCTTATCCATAAGAAACTAATAGTTGTGTGTGTGTGTGTGTGTGTGTGTGTGTGTGTGTGTGAAGATGACTGTTGTCCAGGATGGAGTGGGCTGAGGGTTCCCTACTGGCCAGTGAGATTGACTTAACGCAGATTCCTCCCAGACCAGGTTTATGCTAGGGGTCAGAAGTTCTGCTTGAGGGGCTGGAGTGATAGTACAATGGGTAAAAGCGCCTACTTTACATGCGGGTTTGATCTTCAGCATCCCATATGGTCATTCCCCCACCCATCCCAGTCTGCCAGGAGTGATTCCTAAATGCAAAGCCAGGAATAACCCCTGAACGCAGCCAAGAGTGGCTCAAAACCAAAAGTAAAACAAAACGAAAGTTCTGCTTGAACAACACAGAGGATTCTGTCCTGGTTAGTAATTCAGTACAACCAGTTCCTGCAACTTGCTCCATAAGCAATGTCTCTGGTACCCCACTTGGACCCAACCACCACTCTCATCCCCAATGGCAACTAGCCCCACAGGCTGAGTCACCAGCAGTGAGCCACACTCCCGCCACTCTACTCACTGCCCCAGTGACATACAGTCAGACACAGTTATGCAGTTAACATAGATATCTCACACCCGTGAGCATGGAATTCCATCTCACACACATCTTACAGATGATACACGATCACCATCATTTACACAGCGAAATTAGATTCCTTGTGAGAAACGGATACTCTCGTCAACATTAACCGTGATTCTGTCACAATCACAAATATGGGTGGGTGGCTGCACAATGGCTATAAGCATTCAGTCACCTTGACGGTGGTTATACACACCCCCTATTCAGTATGAATGCGTGTGTACAGGCAATAGTTTCTATTTGCAACTTGGGCAAAAACAAGCACCAGCACCCAGCCCTGGCAAACACACCTACCCCTGTAAACACGATGGCAAACATTCAGCATCAATCACCCCCTGATCACCCACAGACAAAGTCCCAGACACAAAGTCTGTCCAACTCCCAGACCAACATGCCCCCTGGAACTCCAGCTGCGGGAGGGGAGCCTGACCCTCCCTCCTTCCCTCTGCTCAGGCATCCCCATCTCCCTCCCCCCAAAGCCCAAATGGGGAGGGGGGGGGGGCAAAGCTCTGCCCTGGCTGTAGTTACTCCGGTCAAAACCTACATAAGTGCAAAGTGCTGGGCTCGGCACCGGAGCAGGTGGCCCTGGCTCCGGATCTGGAGGGTTTTATTACTTTTCCACATAAATTACACGAGCACTTTATAAAATGGTTACACAGAAAACACCTTATAAGTGCATAACTTAAGCCCCCCCACCCCCCACGACCAGGATCTGGAGAAATGGGCTGAGTGGCGGGGGGAGCCTGCCTGTGCGTACCTGGGCGCGGCTAGAATGTGCGATAAGGACCTGGCAGGCCAGGGACGCTGCTGTGGCTGCTGGGGGCGGGTGGTGTCCTCCTGCGGGACGTGTGTTGCTCGGAATGTGTTTCATCTCCTCTGGCCTCTGCAGCCTGTGGAGGGGCAGAGCCCTGTGTTGTGCGCAGGCCACTCTGCCATCTGTGCCCGATGTGTGACTCGGGTGGCCCTAGGAGATGGCCTCTGTGACGGGCTCTGGGTGTCTGCGTGTGATGAGTGGGATACTACGGGAGGGGGTCCCCCAAGGCAAGAGCAAGAGCCAGACCTTGTGGTCCTTGGGTGGGGGCGGGGGTCAGAAGCTTCTTCCCCCATCCCCTCCCCCCTCAACCCCATGTTAAAAAAAAATACCAGAATAAAACAAAATAGACGCAAACTGAGAGGACTCTGAACAGTTCTGGCGGGCGCCGGGGAGGAAGGTCCCAGGTCCCTGTCCTGGAGGCCCCTTTTCTTCTTTTCCACCGAAGAAAGAACAGCGTGGGAGCCCACCAGGCACGCCGTGCCCTTCCCGGAAAGTCCGAGGCGGGAGGGACGGGGAAAGTCCTGACTCTCGGGTCTCAGCGACCCCTTGGACTGGACCCGGAGTCTCACGGGCGGCCGAGCGGCCAGGCTCACTCGCAGGCAGACGCCACGGACGTGACGCTGGTGATCTTGGTGGAGTCATCGGACCACGGCTGCAGGTTCTGCAGGGCGAAGAGCGAGGAGTTGTGCACGCACAGCGGGTCAGCGGGGAGCGGCTGGGCCAGGCTCTTCTGGAAGGCCTCTTGCTGGAGCTGCAGGAGGATGCGGTTCGCCTGCTGCCTCTCGGCCTCTCGCTCCTCCGCGGTCTGCCGCCTGCCGCGGGACAAGCCGTTGACCAAGAGAGCCCGAGGTCATGCGGCTCCCCAGCCCCCAATTCTAGCTTGGGCCCCCTGGAACGCATTCCCCTATTGAAAGGGCCCAGGTTCCCACAAAGACTGGAAATCCCCACTCTCACCCGGGCCCCACAAAAGTAGATGGAACTGCGGCAAAAGTCCACTATTCCCGCGTAGCTGGTGCTCCCTCGGACTCCCCTTCTACGCACCGGCCTCGGTGGGAGCGGCCAGCCACAGGAGGGCACCTCAGCCCTGCCCAGAAAGACCAGGTTCCATCTGTAGCCTGAGAGGCCTCAGCTCCCCACCCTTGGGCAGAGGCCAGGGCTGCTACCTGGGAGCTGGACTGCCCCGCGCCCTCCTCGCTCTGGGCCTGTCCCATCTCTCTTAACTTCGCCACACCCGGTGCCCTGCTGGGACTCCCTTCGAGCTGCCCGGTCTCCTCCCTGGCGACCCAGGGAGGTGGTGACTCACTCATTCCATTTTGTGCCGCCCCTGCGCCCCGTCAACTGAGATCAAACGTCTGTCTCTAAGGTGGACAGACCTAATGGGAGTCCCCCGGGCCTCCAGAAGCAATTTGTAGGCGATCGATGAAGCCGCGCGAAGCCGGCGAGGGCCTCTCTGAGCGGCAGCGGCCGCCGGCCTCTTCCGCCGCCCCTTCTGGCCTTTTCGCTCTGCGCGGCTCTCTGCCCCTGCTCTTCCCCTTCTTCCCCACTTCTCCAACTGCTCACATTTTCTTTCTCTCCCTTTAGGCGCTTTTAGGTCTTTCTGTTTCCTCTCACCGGTGCCCCCTCCCTCGCTCAGAATTAAGGGGATTTGACTGAAACGAAAACGGAGGTTTTAATCACCATAGCTTCTTTTTTTATTCAAAAATCTTCTCCAGGCTGTCTAGGTTTTTTTTTTTCCCCTTCCCTCCCTGAGGTGGGTGTCTAACCTAGCACCCCCCTCCCCCTTTGTATTTTAATTTCTCTCTTTGTCTTTCTCCTGGAACCCCCACCCCCCACTCCCAGGACTGGCGGGGCTGTAACCCGCAGGTCACAGCCCTCGATGGGCCTCAGTATCCCTCTAGCCCAGGTTCCCCCTTTAACTAGCTTTCCAGTAGTCTGAAGTCGTGGCCCTCATCCCTTCCCCCGTGGCAGGAATGTGTGTGTAGGGGGGCTGGAGGCGTGGGGTAGGCAGTGGCTTCCTTTGTGGCCCTGACGGTGGAATCTGGGCAGATTCCTTGCCTTCGTTCAGAAAAAGCAAACTCCAATTCCATCCTCCTGCCCCCAGCGCGGCTCAGATTCTGCAGTGCTCTCCCAGAGGGCTCCGCTAGCAAGAAACAAGCTGGGTGGAAGTGAGTCCAAGGAGGAGGGGCGCAGGGTACCAGAGGAAATGGCCCCCATGCAGCTCCAAGAATAAGGCTGCTGCACAGAGTGGGGGTGTCTTGTGTCCACAGGATAGAGACAGATCTAAAAGGGAAGAGGCCGGAGGTCTGTGCATGAGGGGCGGGGGGTAGTAAGTGGCGTGGGGTGTATCATGGCAGAGGGGAAACCTCTCACACACATACCCATCTGCTCCTAATTGATCCCCTTTGAGTGGGACCTGGGAGCCCCCACCGCAGCAGTCACAGATTGATTTTTCCCCTTCCTGGGTAAGCACTGCGGGCATCTGGGGAGCAAGGAGAGACAGCAGGGCCTAGAACCACAGACCTAGGGCTCCAGAAGTTCTTCAAGAAGCCCCGGGTGGGGCGCAGGGCGACCGCCTTCAGTCTCCCCCAACACGGAAAACTCTCTCTCTCTCAACGCCCAAAGAGCCCTGGGCTAGTACCCGCGCTGCTTCCCCACCCCGGCGCTGTCTACAAAGCCTCTCAGGCCTTGAAGCCTCAGGAGTCGGGGTTCTCCAGCCGCCTCCGCAGCTTCCTGGTCCCTGCAAACCTGGCAGGAGCAGTGAGCTCCCGGGAACAGAGCGGAGGCGGAGGCGCCGAGGAACTGTCCTTCCGCAGCCCCAGGCCGGGGCCTGGCCGCAGCGCACTCACCTCCACTTCGTCCGCCGGTTCTGGAACCAGGTTTTCACCTGCGCGTCGGTCATTTTGAGCGCCTTGGCCAGGGCGGCGCGCTCCGCCGAGGCCAGGTACTTCTGGCGGTGGAAGCGCTTCTCCAGCTCGCAGATCTGCAGGCGCGTGAAGGACGTGCGCGGCTTCTTCTTCTTGGGGGGCGTCCGGTTCTGATAGGGGTGACCTATACGGCGTGTTACAGTGAAGGGTGAGAGGGCCACTGGAGCGGGAGACAGACAGACGGCAGAGGCAAGCGGCAGAGCGTCAGGAGGCGTCCCAGGCCCGACGCCCCGCGAGTCAGCCAGCGCAGCGGCGAGAGCCCACCAGCAGGGCCGCGAGCCTCCCCGCAGCCCTCAGCGCCCAGCCCCAGCCCGCGCTGGGGACCGGCCCCTCCAGCCCGCCAGGCCGACGCCACCGCCGCCGCGCCACTGAGTCCTCCCTAGTCGCGGGCTGCCACTCGCCCAAGCAGACGTGGCCGCCTTCCGGCTTCTCCTGGAGCTGTTTGCTGGAGGAGAGCTAAAGGTTGCAGCCCCCCACCGCCTCACCACCACCCCACACCCCTAGCCTCAAAGGATCCCCCTGCAGCTCTTGGGCCCTGATGTGAGCCTCCATCCCAAGCACAGCCACGGCCCACAATTGGGGCAAAGTACAGATTTGGGCACCCGGACAGACAGGCACACCACAGAGGCAGCTTCACAGGGGACACGGCACACACGAAGTAGCTACCATACACTTCCTCGGAGATACCTGAGGCCTGAAGAGGAATTGTGGGGTGTGGTGGGGACCCCAGTAGGCCTATGTGGAGTTCTCTTCACGAGAGACCCAGGACGGATGTCTCCCGCTGGAAGTTCCACGAGAGCCCTTCAAAAGTGGCCCCGGGCAGGGCCAGAGCAATGGGCACCAGGACTTGGGTTGCGGCGCTAGGGACCCTTGAACGGACCCTTCGGAAAGGCCCAGAAGGAATATGGGTCAGCGGCCACCCCTTGCAGCTTTCCAACAGCTCCCAACTGTGCGCGCAGCACACAAACTCCTGCCACAGCCCCAAGGACTGGGCCGAGAGGTTCCAAAACCAAACCAAATAGGAGCAGGGGGTCGGGGGCGCCATAGGGGATAGGAGAGCCCAGTGTGGTTCTTAGTGTGGTTCTTAGTCTGTGGCGCCAGGGAAGTCCCGCGGGGTAATACGCAGACTCTTGGGCCTCCTGCACCCGCTCTCTAAGGCCCAGCTGGAAAGTCTCGGTTCCGCGGGAGGCTGCCTCTCCCGGGACTAAGGGGCTGGAGCCAGACCGGAGGAGTGCAATCTGAGATTCAGGGAACGCTGTGGGCACAGGGAACGGAAGTCGGGGTGGTTATGGTGGTGGTGGTGGGAAACTGCACGAGCCTGTACCGAGCCCCGAAAGCAGCGGAGGAAGAAGCGCAGCAGGGCCGCAGGCCGCTGCCGCTAAGTGCGGAATCGCCCCCAAGAGTGGTCCTCCCGCCGCTCGATCACTCGATCGATCGCGGGCTGGGCCGGTGTATAATTCACGCCGGAGGGAATGGGACTGGGCCCGGGGGAGCAGACAGGCCGGAGAAAGAAACAGAAAAGGAGCAGGAGGCTCAGCTTCACGTTGCCACCGATCCAGACGCGGCCGGCAGCCGGGGAAGAAGGGCCGGCCTGCCTGCGGCTCGGGGCCTCTAGCCTTCCGGGCAGAAGTGTAAACGTGGGCGCGCGCGTGCGTGTGTGTGCTCGTGTGTGAGTGTGAGAGTGTGTGTGTGTGTGTGCGTGTGTTTGTGTGTGTGCGCGCGTGTGTGTGCGTGTAAGGTCTGGAGGGGAACCTGTTCTTTCCTTCTACCTGGGTCTGCTCCTGGCGCCCGCCTGGCCCGGGGACCAGAGAACGAACATCGGCGGGACGAAAGAAACAGTTTGCTCACCTCGCGCCCCTTCCTCCGAGACTCCCGAGCCCCCAAATGCTGACGAAGGTAGTCGTGAAGCGACGACCCCCCCCCCCCCCAGCCCCATTCCCTGTCCCTGGCTGGGCCCGGGGAGAGTAGATCGGGCAGCTCTTTCCTGAGCCCGGATCGGGCAGGACACACCGCGAGCGGGGACCCCCGGGCAGGCAGAACTCTGAGCCTGGCGATCCGGGGACGTGGGAAGGTGGCAAGCGAGCGGCCGAACTTAGGGGAAGCGAGCGCGCAACGGAGCCCGGCGGAGACGCGGCGCGCACAGCGGGCTGCGGGGCGCCGGCGGGAGCCCGAGCGGGAGCGGGAGCGCAGAGCCCCGGCCGCGGCCAGGCCGGGCGCGCGCCGGCCGGACTCACCTGTGAACCTGTCCTTTGTGTATCTGCGGTTACTCTCCATCCAGGGGAAGGTGAGGCCGCTGAGGTTGTTGACGCCCGGCACGGCGGGCACCGAGGGCACGGTGGGCAAGCCGGTGGCGAGAGGCTGGGGGTGGGCCACCGCTCCGGCTAGCGGCCTGTGCGCCGGCACCCGGATCACCCCCGCGGCGCTCAGCGCCCCCCCGCCCGCGCCGCCGCCGCCCCCGCCGCCGCCCGGCCCGGGGCCGCCCGCCAAGGCCATGTTCACGTTGTAGGAGCCGGCCAGCGGGCCCATGCTGCAGGCTCCGCCGCCGCCCGCCGGGCCGCCCGGGCCGCTCGGGCCGCCCGGGCCATAGGCGCCCGCAGCCCCGGCCCCCGCCCCGGCCGCGGGGCCCCCGCCGCCGCCGTAAGCGTAGGCGCCTCCGACCAAACAGCCCAGGCCGTATTCTCCGTCCTGCAGGCGCGACGCGGGCCCCAGGCAGCCCCCCTGGTCGGGGCTGTTGAGGATCTGGTCGATGCCGAAGCTGATGGGCTCCGCGTGGCCGGGGTGGAGATGGTGCGGACCCAGGTGCTCCATGCCGGCCCGGCCCCGGCCCCGCGGGGGGCCCGGGCGGCGGCGGCGCGCTCTGTGCTGGGCTCCCGGGGGCAGCGCGCAGGGGCGCGGAGGCGGCGGCCGCGGCGGCTCCCGGCTGCGCCGAGACTTGGAGGCGAAGTGCGCGAAGGGCTAAAGTCGGGGGAGGGGAGGAGGAGAGGGGGCGCCGCGTTCTTCCCCTCTCCCGCCGCTCCGACCCCTCTCCGGCTGCTCGCTCGCTCGCTCGCTGTTGACTCTGGGACATCAATCACCGGGCGAAAAAGCCCGGTACGAGCGAGCCTCGCCGTTTCGGCCGGGTCTCTCCATTGGCTAGGCGCGGAGAGGAGCGGGGTGAATGACAGCGCGGGGGAGGGGCGGGGAGGGGGAGCGGGAGGCCCCGAGCCCGGCGCAGGCGGGAGCCAGAGATGGAGGGACGGAGACCCAGCCTCAGAGAAGGAGTTCAGGGAGGGAAAGAGGAGGGCAAAGAGAGGCTGCAAAGAGGACAGAAAGAAAGGCACGCAGGCGGCGGCCATCCCCGAGACCGGAGGCGGCGGACAGATCGCCAGGTCAGTGCGCTCTCCCCGCCGGCCCACCGGGAGCCTCCCGCCTCCCTTTGAATGGAGCCCCTTGGGGACGCAGGCCCCTGGGAAGGAGACGACCCTGCCGTCCTGGAGAGTATCCCCGAGGACCCAGCCGGAAAACACCTGTCCGTCAACCAGACGATTTGCCCCCAAACTTCAAGGCCAGCCTGTTAGGAAAGAGCAGACTTCCTGTTCCCGGGGTCCAGAGGCCCAGAGCCTGCGGGAGGAGGGTGAGTCCAGGTTTGTCCTCCCTTGGAGACTCTTGGTCTGTGAATGACGGGGGTTATCTGTTGTGGGGAAAATAAAGAAACGAGTGAGGAGCTCAGCTACTCAGTGTGAGGGAAGCTGAGAAGACTTCGGGAAAGTTCCAGGGCCAGCTTCCCACCTCCTGGAGCATTCAGTCCTCCAGATACTCGTTCAAATAAAAAAGTGCGGCAAGAGTAAGCCATGGTCTGTGTGTGTGTGTGTGTGTGTGTGTGTGTGTGTGTGTGTGTGGTGCACTTGCTTTCTGCTTAGCAATTAGCCTTGGCTCAACATTGCCAGAAGCAAGCTTGGGGTTAGAGGGATGGAGGCCTTGGGCCTTAAGGCACAGGGAGTTGGGGTCGGTGGCACCAAAACCAGGGAAGGGAAGCCGGGAGGGCTCTATAGGCCTTTGCTAAGTTCTGCCTGCAGCTCGCTGGCTGAGAGCCAGGAGAGAGGGAGGAAACTCCCTTTTTGCTTCCTCCCTTTCCCCCTCCAGGAGGGAAGGGTCTGCCTCCTCCCTCTCCCCCCACCCCTCCCAGGAATCAAGCTGTGGGAAAGGTGCAGCTTCAGTGAAGTGGGATCTATTTCTGTTAGATTTCAGATTCAACAGTCCCATAGGGAGGGGCGGTCTACCCCCACAAGATGCTAGAATGTGAAGACTCATCTCCTACTTAACTTAGTCTGCAATCCATTTGCTTGGGTGATGTCGCTTCCTCCCCTTGGAGAGGGCTCTTTCCAGGCCTGGAATGACTTACCTATCCCCACAGACAGGGCAGCCCCTACTCACTCACCTTTGATGGCTAATAAACGACCAAGGCTCCTTGTTCAACAGATCCTGAGTACCTACCCACCATGTTATCACACAATCCGGAAATCGGGAGGGAACTAAACAAAGTGCCTGTCTTTTGGGCCATTCCACAGAGGGGGACAGACAAGAAGGAAAGAAGCAAATGGGAAAACTCAGATGAAAGTGAGAACAAAGTTAACAGTACAGCAATTCCTCAAGATGAGCACATCCCTGTTTCACAAACACCAGGAAAAAATTTCAAAAAAACTAAGTTACTGGATCATCAGAGAGAAGCAGGACCCAACTTGCTTGGACTTTCCTGGAACCTGGTACCTGGAAGCTGTTTGGAAGTGCATCTCTGTGGGGAAAACTTTGCATGGGATCCAGAGGAGTGGACAAAGGTCCACCCAGACAAAGCCAGAAGTGAAATCCATGGTAAACACTAGGCAGAGACAGGATGAGAGCTCTGTTCTCTCACCAATTCTCTCCTTTCTACCCACCCCAGCCAGATACTCTACTTCTACCCAGAAAGTTCCAAAACTTTCTTTGGGAGCTGTTGGAACCTGAATTGGCCTCTTTCTTGCCTCTTATCTTGAGAGAATTAGGTAGAGATAAGATAAATGTTTTACTGAGAAATGATGTGCCAAGCACACACCAGCCTGATCTTATTGAAAATTGACAATATCCCTGCAAAGATAACAGGAACAGCCTCACTTTTTTGGTTTGTTTCATTGGGGGGGCTGCACCTGGCAGTGCTCAGGGGTTGCTCTGGGAGCACTGATACCAAGGATTGAAATTAAATGCCAGGGACTGAAATTAAGTCCCCCACATGCAAAGCGTGTGCACAAGCCCTTAGAGCTCTCTCTCTCTCTCCAGCCCCAACACCCCCTTTAAAAAAAATAACTAGGAGAATGGAATCAATGTTCCTAACAATACTGTTCATAATGACCAAGAAGTGGACATACCTCAACTATCTCTCATCTGATGAATAAATAAGTAAAACTGGTATATCCATACAGTTGAATATTATTTGATCATGAAAATGAAGTTCTGGTTCATGCAACAACACAGAAGAAGTGAGAAACTGTTATGCTAAGTGAAAGGAGGCACAAAAGGATTTTGACCAATTCTGTTGATCCAACCCATCACAGACAAATCCATAGAGGCAGAAGGCAGGTGAGTGATTGACGGTTGCTAGGGAGAAGGGGAAGTGGGTAGTGACTATCTTGGATACAAATTTCCAGTTCAGAGTGAGCACTCTACTACCAAATGCTATACTGAACATTATGGCACATGAAGTGCCATCTCAATTACAACAAGAAAAGATGACTGAAACTCAGTGGGATAAACCAACTTGCTAAAGTTCTCCAGAGGGGTAATCTGGGAACTGCCCCCCCCCCAGCCCATCCCCATAGATCCCTTCTGGTCTCTTTTCCCTAGGGGAGGCTGAAATTATGGGTTTCAGCTGCTATGGGTGCTTGGTTCCGGGAGCTTTGAGTTTTGTAGTAACCATTCACAGTCATTCTAACCACAGGTCTGCCTGCTGCCATTAAACCCCTCCTGAGCCATCCTAGGAGTCACCTCTTTGCCCTTCTCTGGCCATGCAGGAAATCCCTGGGATGTTCCTAATGCTTTTCCTCCCAACCTCCCTCCTCCTCTAAATGCACTGCTTCCGCCCTTATAGGTTGCTAGTCCTGCCAGGTTCAACCCTCTGAAGTCTGCTTATACTCCTCTGTTCTGGCACCAGCGTCCAGAGCACCTGGGAGACCTGTCCTTTCACAGCCCAGTCTGAGGGTAGCAAAAGCCACAGCGATGTATTTGACTCACTGAAAATAGCAGAAGTCTCTGCAGCTCAAAATGCAGCAACACATGCCATCCTGCCTTTCTCCAGCTGCCTGATGGCCCTCACTCTCCCATTTTTTTCTTCCCCAACCACCTCCTTGGTTTCTCAAAGTCTATTTTTCCCAGCCCAGTTCCAAGACATTTGGCCTTCGTCCAGCTGGGGTTCTTTTGAGCCTTGACCTTGGCCTTTGTCTTCCAGTAGGATAGTTGCTGTGAGCCACGGTTACCCTCTCATCTGTGCCTAGAAAAGAAAGAGAAAAGGGTTGGGATTCACTGGGCTCTGCTCCCACCCCTCCCAGAAACAATATTCCTCAGTCCAGTGCTGCAGGTTGGAAAGTTTTGGGAGTTAGGGGAGGAGACACACGCAGGGCTCATGTTTGGCTCAGCTTCCGTGTTTCCAGAAACAGTGTTTTTGCATGCCTGGCAGAGTAGCTGGTTAGGAAAGGCGGGATGGGGTGGGGGATGGGATCGGAGCAGCACTCACTAAGCCTCAGGATGGTCTAGGCATGTTCCATCACAGTAAAGACTTCATCCTGGGTTCCAGTTGTCCCTGTTGACATGAATTTTGTTATCTCCATTTCACAGATGAGAAAAACAAGGCACAGGACGCTTGAAAGAATGGAACCAGAACTCAAATGCTGTTTTTCCGACCCCATTCATTACCACCTGCTTTCTCAATGCCAAACTTGGCAGATGTGATCCATGCCTAGCTCCTGTACATCTGGGTGGGTTCCAGCCCTGAGGCCACCTGGTAACACAACGGCCCCCTCCCCAAAGCGCCTTCACCCCTTTCCTTGCCTGCAGAATAAAGAAGTGCCTCCAATTAAAAGAGGAGCAGCTGGGGCTGAGGCGGGGGCCAGGGGAGGAGAAAAGGGAGAGTTCAGCCACAGCGGGAGGCTTCATTGGATCCTCCCCTCTTGGGAGAGACCCCTGGGCCAGGGGTTGTCTTTTAGCTGAGGGGTGTGTGTGATAACTTAATTACTTTGTGTTTGTGGGTCTATAAGGATGGAAGCTGGGTGTGAGTACTTGCATGACAGTGGGGGTAGCTGAGAAGATACCCAGGGCATGTATATATGTGTATATATATATATATATATATATACACACACACATATATATGTATATGGAGGGGGACCGGTAGTACAGTTGGTAGGGCATTTGCCATGCATGTCGCCAACCTGGGTTCCTTGATCCCAGCATCCCATATGGTCTCCCAGCCCCACTAGAAGCAATCCCAACAAAAGAATATATGTGTGTGTATACACACACACACACACACACACACACATATATCCAGTAAAAATTTCCTAGATGTCCTTATGCATCTGTGTTGAGCTAGTTAGCTACAACCAAAAGTCAGTGTGGGTTTGTGGAAGGATGTGTGTGTCCATGAGCAGGCCCACCAATGTGCTTTCTAGAACAGGCTATGAGAGTGCATCTTGGCAGTGCATCTCGGTAGCTGTTCTCTATGGTAGGCACCAGGTGAGGGCATCCCTCTGTCCTCTGTGAAGCTACAGTCTGTCTGTGGAGAGCTGCCTTCTTTCAGCTAGAATAGGTAGAATAGGCTGCAAAATATGTATGGGATAGATTTATAATATGATGTGGACCCTGGTGAGGCCATAGGGACACTATTACTAGTACCAAAGGTGCCCCTTTGCCTTGTCCGTCTGCCTCAATAAAGTAGGCAGAAAATTTCTCCTTCCCCAGAGGGGAGTTCCCCCTGCCCATAACTGGTGTCTGGGGGACTTAGGGACCTTCAGATCCTGAGGAAGAAGAGGTTGTCTCTGGGGGCCTAGGGAGGGGAGGGAGGGAAAGATGGAGCAGGTCAGGCTGGTTCCAGCTGCATAATTCAATAGTTCTTAGAGGCTGGGGAGTGCCTAGGGCTAACCCCAGGTATTCCACCCAATCCTAACAGGGACGAAGGACCTGGACACAATTCCCTGTAGTTGGAGGGGCCCCATAAAATAGTAGAAGACAGAAGGACAAGGGACACCCTTCCCTGGTGGAATACACAGGTCAGCAGCATCCTGGGTCTTCCTCCTCCCTTCACCCCAAGTTCTGCTTTAGTGTGTGGTGCTCATGGCCAGCCCCTCCCCTGGGACTCCCCTGCTTAGTGTCTGACAGAATGGAAGCTGCTTTTTCACCTCATCACCCCTGGGCACCAGCTTGAAACTCAACCCTCTTTGATCAGCCAAAGGAGGCCCAGAGACTCTCATAGGTGTGGAAATGCTCTTTCCCCACTAGGTTTCTTCACCTGAGATAAGAAGTGGGCTGGGCAGGGGAGGGCTAGAGAAGGCTCAGACCCTGGTGGGCAACCTGGCAGTCACCAAGAAGTTCAGCTTTCCAGCAGTGGATGCCCCACGGAGCAGATACATCTAGCACCCAAGGCCCTGCACAGGCTCCAGACCCCAAACCTGGCTTACCCAGGCCCCCTCAGCCCACCAGGAGACTTCAGCACAACCACAGTGAGTTTGAAGATGATTAAGATGCAGGAGCATCAGGATTTCTGGTCTTGAGTGTAGAGTGTGGAAGAGAGAGGCCACTGTAGGCAAGGTTCCCAGGGCTACCACCTTCTGGGAGCCACTGTGTGGGCACTGGGGTGGTAGCCTTCTTGCTCTGGGAGCAGAGGATCTCACATTGCTCCCTGCAGTAAAGAAGGAGGCAAAACCCTCTGTACACCCGCAGCGACTAGATCCACCCAGAATTCTGACCCCCAATCCTATGCCTCTGGGAGCACAGAGGGAAGGCAGGTGGAGACCACTGGGCAGGGAAATCGGGCGTCTGTGGGTCTCAGTCCTTAGTGGTAGTTGGGGAGCCAAGGTTGAAGGCCTCCTGGACACCTCTAGGAATTCAGTTCAAGGTTACCTTGGCGTGGATATATCAGGTCCACTTTGGGGGGTTTCAAAGCTCCAAACGGGCACTGAAGAGCTGGCTGTGCAGAGGCTGCTGCCCTGGAAATGAACACCTGAGTCCCGGTTCTCAGTGCCTGCTGGATTCTCCCTGTCCTTGGAATAAACGAATTTTCAAGACAAACTCTCCAAGCAACTCTTACATCAGAAAACCATGGGGACACGAGCCAAGGAGACCAGGTCTCCTGCTGCTGCTTCTGCTAGTGGGGCGACCACTGCACTCAGACCCCGGATGTGCATCCCCACCCAACCCACCCCCAGCACAGACACACTCACACAGGCCTTGCAGGGGCAGAGCCGGTCCCACCACTGCTGCACTCTCCTAGGCCCACAGTCAGACAAAATGCGCAAGAAAAGCACAGGAAATGCAGAATTCCAGAGGCAGTCTCCCCTCCTCCTCTGTGTACCCCAATAAGGACAGCCACACACTCACTCTGTGCAGATCCAAAACTCCAAAACTAAACACCTCCACCACCCCAAAGGTCTCTCTCTCTCTCTCTCTCTCTCTCTCTCACACACACACACACACACACGTGCGCGCGCAGCTCCGTGCACCCCTTCCACAGAGTTAAGATCCCCCGCCTCCTCCGTCTCTCACACACACCTGGCCTTCGAGCCTAGCAGTCGGTTCCCCAACTTTGCTAAGGCGGCCAAAGTCGCCTCTTTCCAAGGGGAGGAGGGAGCCGCAGGTGCCGGCGTGAGGGGGTGGGGTCTGAAATAGGAGGGGCTGTATCCATATGCATGGGCTGCTCGAACCGAGAGCAGCTGCCGGGAGCTGAGCCCCGGAGGGCCCGAGCTGCGCCCAGGCGGCAGCGACTCAGCTAATTGAATTAGGCCGGCCGTGCCCTGCCACCCGCGCGCCACCCGCATCCGCTCTGACACTCGGCCCTGCCGCCGCAGGGCAGGCACTCCTGGGGTGCCAAGGGACGGGTTGAGGGAAGGAGGCTCTGCCGCCTGAGCCCCTGCCCCAGGCAGCCTCTCTCCCCGGAAATAATCCCATTGTCCCCGCGGGCCGCTGATGCCACCGGGCACCGGGCTCCCCAACTGAAGTGCGGAGCTGTGATTAATGGGACGTCGGGGAGGGAGCTGACACTGGGAGCTGACACACGCTCCCTCCCCAGTTCTCAGCTGCCTGGGGGTCCCGTGCCCCCTACAGCCCCAGTCTTGTGAGTATCTGAGGAGGAAGAAGATGACCCCCACCTGGCTGTAAATTAGGCCAGTGGAGGCTCTGCCAGAGAGGTGCGTGCTGCTCGGGGACCCCTACCTATAATTGTAGGGTGCACTGCCCCCGACTACCCTGAGTATGAAAAGCGTTGACAACTAGAACCCCCTGGCGCGCGTGTGTGTGTGTTGAATAGTGGGGCTGTGTAAGGAGTAAATGGGGTAAGGAGACCGCACTCTGGGTTCTGGGGCCCACACCAGCCCCAAGACCAGAGAGCTATTGGGAGCCAATGGCTGAGGAAGAAACTGCTGGGCACTTCCCTTCTTCTCAGCAAAGATTTCCACAGTGAGTCACCCAAACTCCACCAGCTTCAGACAGAGGCCTACCCGGAAAGGGTTTTCTTCGAGGGGCACTTCCCAGTACAGAAAGTTTCTTTCTGCTCAGCTCTTGTGCCCTGAGTCCCTCTGGGTCTGGTGGACACTCTCAGGACCCATCACAGTGTCATCACAGGGCTGCAGCCTCCTGATAAGACGCACACTTGCTGGTTTCCGTGTGTGTGTGTGTGTGTGTGTGTGTGTGTGTGTGTGTGTTGGGGAAGGTGCAGCATCCAGGAGCCAGAAAATCAGGGGTTCAGACTCTGTGAGACTGTGAGACAATCGACCAGGCTTCTGAAGCCACTGGAGCAAGTTTCAAGTTTGCATCCCTGCCCCCCTCCCCCCCTTACACTCTAAGCAGACCTGAGTCAGGCAAAGCACGTGGGCGAGTGGGGGGGGGGGAAGGATCATGGGGCTAAGGGAGGGAGGAATCCAGGAGGAGGATGAATGTGGGCCTAGGAATTTACGGTTGCAGTGGGCTTGGGGTTCACCCGGTGCCAGCACTGCCCAAAAGACTCTGACCCAGCCAAAATTCCTGGCCCCCTGCCTTCTGCTGGCCACATCTCCTGCCCTCCAGTGGGAGCCCCTAAACCTTCCTGGTTAGGCAGTGATGGCGAATCCCCTAGAAAACCAGCTCTGCTGGGGGTGAACCAAAGTGGGTAGCCTCATTGCCCTGAAGGGCTCAGTGATACCCCACCACCAGCAACAGCCCCCAGGGACCAGGATCTTCGGGAGTGAAGCCAAGGTGCGCTGCTGCTGCTGCACCCCAACTCCCCTGCCCAAGGCTCAGGTGGGGGTAGGGAACAGGCCCAGAACCCCGCCTCGCCCACTTCCGGGCTCCCGGGCTGCCCCTCCAGCAGCCGCACACCACGTTCCCGGGACTTTTACTGCGGCGCGGGGATGAGCAGTGACATGCGCCTCTCCCCTTTCATAAATATTGCATCTTCCCAATGCAATTACAGGAGACGGAGCGGCATGAGTGTTTACTAAATAAGATTATGGGGTAATGCTAATGCAGTTTATGTCTGCGCTCTGACACCAGACAAACTCCCTATTAATAACCTCGCAATGAGGCGCGAGGCTTAGAACGCAGAGCCCAGGCTGTCCGGGCAGCGCGGGGCAGGCACAGCCGGGCAGTAGCTCCGCGGCCCGGCGCACTCCCCGACGCCTCCCTCCTCTCGGGGCCACGGGGTGCAGAGCCGCCTCGCGCCTCACCCACCGGTCGCTTCTTTGGGGACACCAATTTCTTGGGCGCTAGGGCCCACCCCTTGCTTTCAATTCCACGTGACTAGAGGCGGGCGTGGCAGAAACCTTCTGGGAGGAGCAGAAACTGGCGAAGCCCGAGAGTGAAAGCGCCCCGTAGGCGGCGATGCGGAGGGGGTGGAGGATGCAGTCTCCGTCTACTTGGGGCTTCATCTGCAGTGGTCCCTCCCCCGGGGTAGCTGTCTTCCCCTTCACTGACTTGCCACTGAGACGAGTGTCACACCACTTCCCACTTCTCACACCTCTCAGAAGCATTGCAGCGCCACAACCCCTAAAGAAAACAAAGCACGAAAAAATTGTTAAGTCAGAAATTCAGCTCAGAGGGTCTGGAGCGGTATGTCAGAAATTCAGCTCAGAGCCGGTGGGGCGTTTGCCTTGCACGTAGCCGACTCTAGTTCGATTCCCACCATCCCATATGATCCCCTGAGCACCGCCAGGTGTAATTCTTGAGTGTATGAGCCAGGAGTAACCCCTGTGCATCGTCAGGTGTGACCCAAAAAGAAAAAAAAATTCAGCTCAGAGTTTTGACATTCTCCAGGCTTAACTCTCTCATTCCTTAAGTGGCCAACAAGCCACAAGGCTTAAATATTACATTGGCAGGAGGAGCAGAAAGATAATAGCACAGGAGGTAAAACACTTGCCTTGCATACTGCAGACCCAGGTTTGATCCTTGGCACTACATATGAATTCACCCTCTGCTCTACCAGGACCAAGCTCTTGGCACTGCCACAAACAAAAATAACTTTGGGGAGCCGGAATGATAGCACAGCGGGTAGGTTGTTTGCCTTGCACGTGGCCAACCTGGGTTCGATTCCCAGCATCCCATATGGTCCACTGAGCACCGCCAGGAGTGATTCCTGAGTGCAGAGCCAGGAGCAACCCCTGTGCATCGCCGGGTGTGACCCAAAAAATACTTTTGGGGGGGGGAATGCAGGTATGAGACTCAGCAGTTGAGCACTTGCCTTGGTTGCATGAGACCTGTATTCCATCCCTCGTTTTGAAAACAACTTCTCCTCAAAAGATGGTTGCTTTTCATGAGCATCTCTGATCTCTGATCAAACTTGATCAAGTTTGATCTCTGACACCATGCTGTGCCCCAAGCATTGCTGGCAGCTATCAGAAGCAGCACCAAGTCATACATAGCCCCACTGAGCACCAGCAAGTGCAACCCCAAAAATAAAATCAAATGTTCTAATATTTTTACAAAAATAATTAAAAGGACCAGGGAGACAGCACAAAGGGTGAATGTGTGCGCTGCAGAAGACAGAGGCCAGGGTTCAGGCCTCATTACTGCACAGACCCTGTACTCTATGGGGAGAGAACACGGGGTCATAGAGGCAGGAGCAGCCCCTGGGTACAACTAGGTGAGGCCCTCAAAAAAAATCAAATAAAAGTTAAATAAAAATTTAAATTTGGAGAGCTTTGAACACAGTTCATGCTCTGCATGTCTGTGGTCCTGGGTTTGGTCCCAAACAACTCTTGTCCCTCTTTTTTGTCCCCCCCCCACTTTGTTGGGGTTTAAACTCACGTGGGTGAGGCCCAGCTCCTGTTCCCTACACCCCTTTCTGTAACTGTGTCGATTTGGAAGTATAGAGAAGGACCCTCAACACATAGATAAAATCTGCTTTTCTATCATCCTTGATGCACTAACTGTTTAGTTAAATGTGTGTCGTCCCTGCTGGGGTGCAGCACCAGGGCTCCTCAGCCTCTCTCAGCTTCCCCCAATGAGCTCCCCAAACGTAGAGGGGGGGACCTACTTCTGGCCTCTCTAACTTCCTTCCCCTCTAGGCCTCCTGAGAGTCACATCTGAAAGACAGAGTTAAGGCTAGAGAGACAAGTTTCTGGAAAAAGGAGGGCACTAGCGCAGAAAAAGTGCAGACAGGATTTCAAGGTCAAGAGAGCCGACCCCCTGCTTCAGGCCTGGTCATTAACACAGCCCCAGGTTCTTCTTGGCCTTCAAGTAAAGAGAAGTTTCCTGCCCAAGGACCCCAGTAATGAGGGAGCAGGGAGGGGCTGGTAGCCTGCGTGCTCAGCAAAAGCTTCCCCTGCTCAGAGGCCTCAGCCTTCCTCCCGCCTCCATCCCTCTGAAGTCAGCGAAACCTTCCAGCAGCTTCCAGAAGGTTCCTTTCCTTTGGAACAGAGGGGTGAGGGGCCAGGGTCGCTCTCTGGGTTCCCTGGAGACTCTCTGCTCTGCACCCCCCCCCCCTCCCAACATAGGCAAACCACCATGACCCCAGAAGGCTATAAGGTCTGTGAGAACAGACTGGACTTGGAGGATTAGGGGGAGGGGGTGAGCGGTTTGATAATGCATTTCCCAGACCCCTGAGCTCTGTATGGCTCTGTAAGGCCTGCCCACGCTTAGCCCCAGCTCTGTCCTGCCATCCCTACCTGGGCTCAGGTGGCTGCAAGCCTGTCTGGATCCATCTGGGCGCAGCCTCGACACCCCACTTTCCCTCTGCCTATTTAGGAAGCATTAAATTTCATTTTTCTATATTCCCTTCCACTCCACTCACATTCTTCTATAAGTTTCTCTGCTGCTTCTCCTGTAAGTTTCTCTACTGCTCAGATAAATGGTCCTACCCTGCAACCCCCTTCTTTTTTAAGGGTTGTTTTTTGGTTGTTTTGTTGTTGTTTTTAGTTTTTGTGCCACACCCAGGGATACTCAGAAATTATTACTGGCTCTGCATTCAGGGATCACTACGAGTGGTGCTCAGAGAACCACATGGGATGCCAGGGATCAAACCCGGGTCGGCTGCGGGCAAAGCAATCCCCCTAACTGCTATACTCTAGCTCTAGGTCCCATTTATTTAGGTTTGGAGGCTGCATCTAGCAGTGCTCAGGGATTACCCCTGGCTCTGCAATCAGGAATCACTCCTGGCAGGCCTGTGGGGAGCCCTATTGGGGTGCCATGAGGTTGAACCCAGGTTGGCCACATACAAAGCAAGTACTCTACCTGCTATACTATTTCTCCAGCCTGACATTTGAGCATGCCCACTCAGGGTTCCACCCTGGAGTGACCTTGCACACAAAACACTCGAATAAGCTCCTGGGCATAGCACATCAGGCCGTGTCAGAAGCCCTGGAGCCAACATGCATTTATGAGGGTCTCACCCACTGAGAAGGCACATGTGCAGGTATGAAAATCACCACACAACATACACACCAGCACAAATGCACAACTGACAACATTCCTGGTATGCTCTCTGACATTGTTGTTGAATCTTCCAGAGTCAGGGATTGGGGGAATATCTTCTTTGGTCTCTATGTGTGGTAGAATTGTGAAAGACATTTGGGGCTCATAGAAGTGCACAGCAGGGCTGAAGGTGCCTGATCCGTGAGTCATCCCCGAGGACCTAGAAAAAGAGAAGAAATCTGAGCAGAGGTGCGACCTGTTCCTTGGAATCAGAATCTGCCCAACATGTGCCCTCTGTCAATCTGCTGAGGTCCCAATCAGGAAAAGGAACCTCGTGCACAACCTTCAAAGGGGCATAGACTTTGTATCAGGAAAGGAAACATTATTTGGGCTTTGCTCAGGGAATGGTGCCAAGTTCCCCCCAAAAATCACAAGACGGTGTTCATGGCAGAGGACTATGTGGGCTCCCTAACACCAGACTTAAGTGCAGTCAGGCATAAAGGGCTGCTTCCTCCTTGCTGTGCTTCCAGAAGAGCAAAGAGAACATCACTGGGTGGAAGAGAAGGGCAATAGGAGGGCAGAAAGGAGCTCCAGGAGGGCAGAGGGGAAACCCCAGAGTGTGATGTTTGAATCAGTGGGTTAAAATTTCTCTTCTTATGAGTCAGAAAGAGAGGGATAGACATAGAAAGATTGCATTCATCTGGGGGATATAAAGTAACAAAATATGAGATTAATACCCAAGAATAGCTGAGATCAGCACCAGGAGGATTACTCCATAACTTAGAGGCCAGCCGGGTATTCTAGAGGAAAGGGCAATTCAGATAGAGAAGGGAGCACCAAATAAAGGGTGTTTGGAGGATCCTCCCAGGAGGGGAGATGCATGTCGAAAGTAGACTATGGACTGAACATGTTTGCCACTCAATGCCTCTTTTGCAGACCACAACACCCAAAAGGAGAGAGAGAACACAGGGGATTGCCCTGCCACAGAGGCAGGGGGGATGGGGGGATGGGGGGGATATTATCCATGGTGGTGGAAAATGGGCACTGGTGGAGGGATGGGTATCTAATCATTGTATAATCGAAACCCAAGCACAAAAAACTGTAAATCTACAACTGTACCTCATGGTGTTTCACTAATAATAAAAAAAAAAAGTAAAAAAAAAATTTCTCTTCTTGTGTTGGGAGGATCCTCCCAGGATGGGAGAAGCATGCTGAAAGTAGACTATAGACCAAACATGGTTGCCACTCAATGACTCTTTTGCAAACCACAGCACCCAAAAGGAGAAAGAGAACAAAAGGGAATGCCCTGCCACAGAGGCGGGGTGGGAGGGATACTGGGATCCGTGGTGGTGGGAAATGGGCACTGGTGGAGCGATGGGTATTTGATCATTGTATAATTGAAACCCAAGCACAAAAATTTGTAAGTCTACAACTGTACCTCATGATGTCTCACTAATAAAAAATTTTTTTAAAAATTCCCTTCTTCCACTTGCTGGCTCTATGACCTTAGGCCCACAATTAACTCCTCTGATGTCCGATTCCGCCTGTAAAATGAAGATCTACCATTTACCTTGTATGACTCTGGCAAGGCTTAAAAAGTGACAAAAGGAGGGGCCAGGACAGAACTCAAGTGGTAAAGTGCATGCCCAACATATGCTGAATTCAATCCCCAGCACGTGCATGGCCCCTATCCTGACCCTCCAACAAGTGACCCCAGCGAATAAGAGAGGGGGGCCTGGTAGAGGGAAGCCAACACTGGAGGTGGGGTTTGGGTTGGAACATTGAACACCTGAACCTTATCTGTGAATCAGTAGATCACGATGACTTAATATTTTTTAAAAAATTAATGTAAATTATTAAAAAATATATTTTAAAATGAAAAAGAAAGAGAGAGGTGGAAAGATGTAAATGTGCTTAGCCAGATGGCTGGCTTGTGGCAGAATTCAGCAGATGGTGTCTATACATGAGAGGAGGTAAGGAGCAGACCAGCGTAAGAGATCTGAATTCCAGGTTGGGAGTGGAGGGGGGAATTTAGCATCTTCCTTCCATTCGGGCCCCAGAAAAAGAACAGCAATTATGCACTGTGTCCATTCCTAGCCAAGGACCATGCACTCTTCACAACTGTTTCATCTATAAGATAGACATAGTATCAGCAATGGCACCTATCTTGTGAGCTTACCAGGAGAAGTACATGATATAATATTTGCAAAATGTGGGGCCAGAGAGACAGTACTTGGGGTAAGGTGCTTGATCAAGTGGATTTGATAGCCAGAACCATATATGGTCCCTCTAACACTACCAAGGAGTAATCCCTGAGCACCACTGGATGAGGCCTAACTCTAACCCCCACCACACACACACACACACACACACACACACACACACACACACCACAAAAACAATTAAAAACTGCTTAGAATAGTACAAAACCAACAAACTGATGCTAAATAAATCAAAATCCCATTTCAAGGACTCCGAGGCAGGGGCAGGCTCAGGTCAGGAGCGGCTCTCTCCGGCATCCTGTGCTTTCCACCTCTTCCATCCTTCCCTGGCAGGGGCTTGTTTGCCTTAGGAACAAGCTCCCCCTTTAAGCCTTCAAGCTGCTCAAGGGTTTGTTAAGGGAAAAATAGATATTTCTTCATATGCTGCTGGTGGCGCTTAAATTGGTCCCATCCTCCCTGGGTTATGTACCGAACACCGTGATACTGTTCATATCCTTTGATCAGATAATCCCACTTTGGAGACCATATCCCAAGGAAATAAAAAAGCAATTTGTCCAAAGATGTTTATAGCAGCACTATTCATAATAGCTCAACCTTGGAAGCAACCCAAATCTTCCACACTGGGGAAAAGACTCAGCCAGCTGGAGAATACACGTCCTTCCAGCGCTACAGCACGTGGCAGGGGGAGGGACCCGTATTCCTGGGGCACAGGAGTGTGCCAAACATCAGGAAAATGTCAATAGTCCCCAAGATAACTTGCAGACTTAATGCCCCACTCCTGAAAGTCACACTAGAAATTTCCTTAGAACTCAGAAAATCATCAGTCTCACCTGGCAGAGTAACTGGACAAATATATCAAGTAATTTTCTAAAGATCAAATTGGACCAGATGTAAAGCCATTTTCTTACAGGACAATTAAGGAGAAACTGTGGTGTAGGCAAGAAAAAAGTCACATAAGTCACAGAGATGAGTCCACTGGCACCAAGTAGCTCTGGGATCTTAACTGGCCATGTGACTTTAGGGTCAAGGTCATTACAGGCAGATTTTTTTTTCTTTTTGGGTCACACCTGGCAATGCACAGGGATTACTCCTGGCTCTGCACTCAGAAATTACTCCTGGCAGTGCTCAGGGGACCATATGGCGTACTGGGAATTGAACCCAGGTTGGCCGCATGCAAGGCAAACAGCCCTACCAGCTGTGCCCTTGCTCCAGTCCCAGGCAGATGTTTTTATAGTCAGGAAGTAAGAGGGGTTTCAACATCCCCCCAAAATAAAATGAAATAAAATAAATCAGAGGGACAAAACAGAGCCTCATAATAGATCAAATCACACTTGAGAAGTTAATACTAGAAAAACCAAGGCAGAAGGGATTTTAACTCAAGAGATGTGGGGAGAAGTCTGTGTCGTTTGAAAAATTACTATTTGATACCTAATATGAAATTCAGCGCAAGATGAATTGAACAGGGCCCTAAGCAATAGCACAGAGGGTGGGGTGCTTGCCTTGCACACAGCTAACCCGGGTTGATCCCTGGCACCCTGTATGGTCCCTTGAGCACTGACAGGAGTGATCCCTGAGCGTAGAGCCAAGAGTAAACTCTGAGTACTGAGGTTTGGCCCAAAAACAGACAAAAACATGAATCTAACAAAGTGATAATGCAGAGAAATATAGGTACAATGGTAAAATTTAAAAACACAATTGGTGCTGGGGAGGTAGCTAAAGGGGCTGGAGCAATGCTTTGTATACAGGAACTCCGGATTCCATCCTTGGCATGGCATTATCTTCGAGCACTTCTAGGAGTGATTCTGAACAATGAACTGGGAGTGGTCCCTCAGTACTGCTACATGTGGCTCCCAGACCAACACACAAACACACACACACACACACACACACACACACACATTTGCATGCATAGTTGAGGCTGGAAATATGACCAAATGGTAGAGTGTATGCCTTGAATCTTTCATGTGTGGGATTTAACCCAGGCCCTCTCGGCACCCGCCCCATAAAATAGCACAAGTTTATGCTTTGTTATTTCTGTACTAGAGTGAAAATCAAGGCAAATTCTCCAAGCTAAGTTATATCACTGACCCAGGAGGGTTTATGTTTTTACTGTTTGTCTTTTGGGTCACACCCGGTGATGCTCAGGGGTTACTCCCGCCTCAGCACTCAGGAATTACTCCTGGAAGTGCTTGGGGTACCATCTGGGATGCTGGAGATCAAATCCTGGTCAGCCCTGTTTGTAAGGTAAGAGCTGTCCCTGCTGTACTATCTCCCCAGCCCCTCCTTTTCTGTTTGGTTTGGTTTTGGTTTTGGTTTGGGGCCATACCGGGCAGTGCTCAGGGTTTACTCCCAGCTCTGTTCTCAGGGTTCACGCCTAGCAGGACTCAGAGGACTATATGGGTTGCTGGGGGTTGAATCCAGGTGAGCTGCATCCAAGGCAAATGCCTTCCCCAATGTACTATCTCTCTGTACATACCGATTGCAATGCCAGAAAAGTACAGGTCTGAACCTCCAGGAGAATCAAAGGATGGACATTATGATTGATGTAATGGATGCTGTTTCAAATGGATAGAATCTGTTGTTGTGGTGAAGGTGGGAGCCCAGTGAAATTCGGAAAGGACAGGAAACCAGTGCACTCACTTTCCTGTCAACAGAGACCAGGGTGCTGTGAGTAGACCGGCCAAACCACAGCACTCCAAGTCAGAGGAGTGAACCCCAATAGTAGAGACCCAGGATATGTCACAATGGAAAGCTGCTGCCCTCTAATCTCACTCCTGAACCCACCTTCCCTGCCCCGTTCCAGGCTCTCCCTGGGGTGCAGCTTGCCTCTGCTCCAGTTAGCCCTCCGTCTAGAAACTGGGTACCCTTAGACAAGTAACAAACCTCTGTTGCCATTCTCTCATCCATAAAATGGGGGTAATAATAGCCATTGCTCATCAGATAATCACGAGGACTACATCAGTCCATCCATGGAAACGTCCAGAACAGTGGAACAGTGTCTCACCCAAAGTTATCACCTCAGACCTGATTTAGGTTGGGACTAGAGACACAGAGAAAGGTTCAGTAAGCCAAGTTTGATTTCTAGGGAGGCTGTATTGTATTTTGAAATCATGGTTGGTTTCTTTTTTTTTTTAATTTATTGGTTTGAGGCCACACTTGGTGGTATTCAGGGATTACTCCTGGCTCTGTGCTCAAGGATCTCTCCTGGGGCTTGGGGGGAACGCAGGGGTCAGGGGATCATATGAGGTGCCAGGGATTGAACCCAGGTCAGCCATGTGCAAGGCAACCACTGTGATTTCTCTGGCTTTCTTTTGCCATTTTGATTGGCTGGATCTGGACACACATCCTCAGCGCAGACCTGGCTATTTGTCTTCAACCTCAGCTTTTTCCTGAACAATTTCTTCTACACAGGATACACCTTGAGAAGGGTTGATCTTTAGGGCTATGCCCAAATAATGAGCGTTCGGACTGGAGAAAAATTATACAGCAGGCAAGCTGCTTGCCTTACACGTAGCTGACCAAATTTTAATCTCCAGAACTCCATTTAATCCCCCAACTTGCACCAGGAGTGAGCCCTGAGCGCAGAGCCATAAGCCCTGAGCACCGTGTATATGCCAGGAGCCGTGTATGACCCCAAAACAAAACAAAAACAAACAAGCAAAAAAAGAAAGTTCATTATTTGGATTTAATTTTGGTTTGGGGTCACACTGGTGGTGCTCAGGGCTTATTCCTGGCTCTGTGCTCAAGGATCATTCCTGACGGGGCTCGAGAACCATCTGGGATGCTGAGAATCAAACCCAAGTCATCTGTGTGCAAGACAAGTGCTCTACCCACTGTACTATCTCTCCAACCCCATAATAATGAACTTTCTTGTTTGTCACCCTACTTCCGTCCTCACAGGCTGAGCTTCCGGTCAGTAGGAAGGTGGTGACACTTACTTATCCTGCTACAAGAATGACTTGGGGGGAGGGCGCGGCAAAGAAGAGAAAAAAAATCTGTTTTATTTTTCTGCTATTGTTGCTTTTGTTTGATAGTGGCCACACCCCACAGTGCTCAGGAGTTACCCCCGAACTCTGTACTCATGGGTCACTCCTGACAGTGCTGGTGGAACTTTGGTGTGAGGCATCAAATTGGGGTTCACCGCAAGCAAGGCAGGCGTCTTCCCCTGGATACACGCCCACCCCTCCTGCTGGTTTGGAGCCGGGCCCTCCTGATATTATTCTCCCACTCAGATTCTCCTCTCCCAGATCCATGAGGGACCTGAAGAAAACAGGCTGTGGGGCTCAGGGTAGGGTGGCAGGAGGGGTCAGTGGGCACTTGGCTGCAGGGGTGTCTCACTGTCAGCCCTGGCCAAGGAACTGCTTGGAGGCATCTTGCTCAGGGCTTTCTGGGTTCGCATATCCCTCCAATCCGAGACTTTTGCTCCAGCCACAGTCTCCAGCTTTCCAGGAAAATGGATACTTTTCTTTTCTATGTTCTTTCTGGCTTTTTTTGGGGGGGGGGGGATGAGAGGGGGCACATCTGGCAATGTTCGGGGTATCTCCCTACAAATTGCTCAGGGTCACACCCTGGTGCCTGTCAGGGGTCCATGCAGGCCCAGGGATGCGACCACAACTGCCCCCAGCACAGCACAGGCTCCAGCCCCCGAGCCATCTCGCCATCTCCCTGGCACATGTTGATTTTCTTGAACTTTCTTTCCACATTCCTCTTGTTAGATCAGGCACAGACTGGGTGACAGCGGCAGGGAGAGAGTCATGGAAAGTTTCCTGCCCTCTCTCCTTCTCCGACACAGAAACCTGGGATCATCCTTGTCTGGTGAAAACTTCTTTCTGTGTGATGGCGCTGTTGACTGCTGATGCATCTTGTCACAACTGGCCATGGAAGGACTTTCCAGCACATACTTAGTGGCCAATAAGGGCCACTGGGGGAGCCAAGGGAGTGACTAAGGGACCCAGGCAGGTTGGGGCTGCCAGAATCAGAGAGAAACGTGCTTTTCTCCTGGGGGCTGGGCAGGGTGGGCCTTCAAGAACCAAGGTGTCTGTAGAAGAAAGCGGCCAGTAGTCCTGGGAAGTTCACTGGCAGGCGAAGGAGCAGAGAGGAGGTGGACAGAGGAGGCCCACTCACCTGGACGCACCCATCAGGGAGGTCCCGGCCCAGGCAACCTTCCCTCCACCCACCCCTCCCCAACCTCCCTGTGTGTTCCCTGCCTGTGGCCAACCTCAGTGAGCTTAGCTCCAGCTATAGATGCTGAGCTGGGCAAGGGCGGGTGCTCCCCCCTCCCCAACACTCTCCTTTCTGTCCACTCTCCAGCTTCCTGGGAGCCCTGTTGACTTTGTAGTTCAGCCTGTGTTTGTTGTTTCTGCTAAGCCCTGTTTGTGGTAGTTCCCGGTGATTAGAAAAACAAGCCAACCCGGGCTTAAACATGAGAAGGGGGAGTATAGCCTTGTTTGAGGGCCCAAGGGCGGAAGAGAGGGAGAGAGAGGAGGAGGTCAGAGGGAAAGGCAAAAGTCAGAACACTGCTCCCCATTCTAGCCCTCCCCCTCCGAGTGTGCCCCCCACTCCTTCCCCCACCCCTTGCTTCCTCTCCTCTCTTCTCTTTACATGTGCCCCAGCATCATACAGGCATTGGGTGCTCCCTCCTCCTTGGGAGTCTGGCAGTCAGCTGGGGTGCTGGACAGCTTGGGCTGGGTCTGGGCGCCCCCTTTTCTACGAGCACTTGTTGGGAGGAGCCGTGACCTCCCAGGGTCAAAGGTGGCAGCCCGCTCACTCACAGCCCTGCCTTCACTGCCCAGCCCTTTCATCATTTTCATAATGGAAACAACCCAGTGGCCACTGGCGCCCTGGGAGGATCACCCGCCACCTAATTTTCCCCACCGCAGCCGCCAGGCACACAGACTTGGGTTCCTCCAATAAGGGGCTCGGGTTTCTCAACAAAGTACAGCTTGGCGCTCAGGACAGTTTTCAGCTGTCGAGTTGATCACATTCCTGTCTGTTTAAAGCCTGAGCCACAAAGGCTGGGGGTGGCCAGGGGGCCAGAGGGGAACCAACAGGCATCAGGAGCAGGGGAGGGGTCATGGGGCGAGGGGGTATTTGTGAGTGAAAAGAAGGTGCTGATACAATGTATCTGTCCTGTTTGGGGGCTCATATCTGGTGGCGCTCAGAAGTTGTTTTCTGGGACTGCTCAGGGAACCATATGCAGTGCCCAGGATCTAACCTGGGTCTCCCACATGCCAAGCATGGAGCTATCTACAGCCTAGGGCATCTGTCATGAGGATGTGTGTGTGTGTGTGTGTGCGTGTGTGTGTGTGCGCGCGCGTGCGCGAGCGCTCGCCTGCATGGTTGTTTAAAGTACGGAGATACACACATAAACGTGTGTGAGTGCGGGAGAATGTGCAGGGTACCTGAGCAAGTGGCCAAGTGGACGTGTGTAGGAGCCTGTGGTGGGGCCGGAACCGGAAGGGGTGGGCTCTCCCCGTGCAAGTGCTCTTGTAGTTTTGTGCCTTTGGAACACACTCTTCCCCAGGTTTGTCGAGCTATAATTAACATATAACAGGTACAATTTTCAAGTGAGCAACATGGTGGTTTAAATGATGGCCACAGAAGGTACGCGAATACCTCCATTGTCAAGTAGGAGCCAAGATTGTATCTGCACAGCCGCACACACCAGATCAGAGCATAATGCTCAGTGAAAGAAGTGAGATCAAGTTGAATATACTCTATGAGCCCATTTGCATGAACTAGAAACACAAACCAAAATAAATTCATAATAGTGGGACCAGAGTGATAGTATAGGGGGAGGGCACTTGCCTTGCGCGAAGCCTACATGGGTTCAATTCCTGGCATCCAATATGGTCCCCCGAGTAGCACCAGGAATAATCCTTGAGCACAGAATCAGGGGTAACCCCTGAGCACAGCTGTGTATGGCCCCCCCCAAAATAAGAAAGAATTCATAATAGCTATTTGCCAGAAAGGAGTATATAAAGATTCCTGGAGTACTGATGAGATTCCACTTTTCTATCGGGATACTATTTATAGATATGCCTGGTCTGTAGAAATTGATTGAATTTGATGCCTATAGATACTATAAACCAAAAGGGCACAATGCATATACTTCTTGGATGCTTGTTATAATCCAAAAATTGAATGTTTAGTTAGTCAAATTCGAGCCTAGGGGCTGAAGAGATAGTAGGGTCATAGAACACTTCCCTTGTACAAATCCAACCAAGGCTCAATCCTTGGCACCACATATGGTCACCCAAGCCCACCAGAGGTGATCCCTAAGTTCAGAGCCAAGGTAAGGCCTGAGTACCACCAGGTACAACCCCAAAACTGTCACTGTCACTGTCCTCCCATTGTTCATAGATTTCCTCGAGTGGGCCCAGTAATGTCACCATTGTGAGAATTGTTGTTACTGTGTTTGGCATAGTGAATACATCACAGGTAGCTTGCCAGGCTTTGCCATGCAGGCGAGATACTCTCGGTACCTTGCCGGGCTCTCCAAGAGGGGTGGAAGAAACTAACCCAAGTTGGCCACGTGCAAGGCGAACGCCCTACTCCCTGTGCTATCACTCCAGACCTCTAAAACAGTAAAATAAAATAAACATACAGAATGGTGGCCAGGAAATCCCAAATGCCCTGTGCAAAAATTACAGAACAAGTTGAAGGGAACCAACACTGTATATCAAACAATGCAATGGGAGCTGGCAATGGTACATTGCACAGGGCACTTACCTTACATATGGCTAACCCGGGTTGGATCCCTGGCATTCCCTATGGCCCCCTGAGCACTGCCAGGAGTCATTCCTGTGGGCAGATCCAGGAGTAACCCCTAAGCATCACCATATGACCCCAAAACAAAACAAACAAAAATTCAAACCTTAAGACTGTCCCCTACATACCCCTCACATGTGCCCACATCACTCCCCTTCCCCAATTTGCCCTCTCCTCTCTGCCTCTCTCTGTCTTGCTGCTCCTGGTGTTTTGGGGGTGAGGGTGTGTGGGAAGTATGTGCTCCTGGGCACAGTCTGGGTGTGAGATGCTTGTCCAATTGCCCCTCCCCTCCAGACTCTCCCTGTCGCAAAAGCCCTCCTCCTGCAGCTCCTTCTAATGTGTTGTGGTGGTTGGGGGGGAGGGCGGTGTAGAGTTCATAATGGGAGTGTCTGAGTCCCACCCTCAGGGTCAGATCACCACTCTGGGTAGCACCTACCTGGTGACCCTGGGGAGCAAGGCAGAAGAACACCAGTTAAAGATGACTTTTCAGAAGGGAAAACCCTAAAGATCTCTCCTTGGAGACCCCCCTAATGTGGATCTTGGCCACACTACGCCCCCAGCTTCTGGTTTCTTGAAAAGTGATGGGAAGAAAGCCCCGCCTCCCCCACGGGTTTCTGACACTGTCCTCGGGATGGTCTGTGCCTCTTAGTTATGCGTGTGCTCGTGTGTCACTGGGGACGCGTGTGACTTGTGCCAACAGACTCAAATCCCCATGTCTGTGCGATTTCCTGGGAGCTCAAGCTCCCAAAGTAGATCCAGTAAGTAGAGCGCACTCCACTGTGGTCCCCGCAAACCCTTGGCCACCACAGTCCCAGTTTCAGAGTCAGGACCTCTGATTTCTTCAGGGTCTACCCCCACCCCCCCACCCCCACCCCTGGCTCAGCGTCCCTGTCTCCCAGCAGACTGGCTTCCTTCTTCTCTCCCCCACCTGCCTGGGTACCCAGCGCCAGGCGCGGTCAGCTCAGGCCCCGCCCCTAAGCCAGGCCCCGCCCACCCTGTCCCAAACCTGCTCAACTCGCCCGGTAGCTGGTATCTCCCCTGTTCCCCTCCTCCCTTGTCTGGCTTTGGGGGAGCAGCTTCTCACCTGACTCCGGGAAGGCAGCAGGGGAAGGGGCTGGGAGGGACTAGGTGTGGGGAGATGCCCTTTGGAGGTGGGGTGTCAGGCCAGTCCTGCAGAGCCTCTGGGACCGTTCCAGGCAAAGCTCCCCTTAACCCCAACTTGCTGGGGTTTCCTGCCAGCCTGAACTCAGAGGGGGACCTCCTTGTCCCCATTCCATTGGTGACTCTTAAGACCCTCCTGGCCTGGACCCCTGAAGGGGATGAAAGCCAGATGAATCACCCCCTTTCCTCCAGAGGTTCCTTTGAGGATGGGACCCTTACACTGGTCTCTTAAAAAAATAAACCCAATAGGTATCTGTAGACAGACCTATCCAGCTGTCGCCTTCCTTGATGGAAAAGAACAGCAAGTTCCTCCTTTTCCGTTTATTTGCGGTGTTAGGAATCCAACCCAGGGCTTCACACAAGGCCAGTGCTCTGCCATTGAGCTATGTCCTTGACCCTGAATGCCCTCTGTTTAAAATGATGAGAAAGGAATCTGGGATACGGCTGCACGGGGTGGATCATACCTGATGGCTGGTACTGCTTGGTCCACTGAGCACAGGCAATGTGGCTCTGGTGTCCCTGGGAACAATTAGCTGAGCCTCACTGCATTGCAGAACCAAGCACCTAACTGGTGTCACCAGAACGAGTGTTACCTGGAGTGGTCGTACCTCCCCCCATTACCTGCCCCAACCCCTATGGATGGCGTCCCTGTTGAAAGAAATAAAGGTGGGAGTGCAGGGGTTAGGAAACTTGCCTTACATTTAGCTGACCCAATTCAGTGCGCAGCATAGCATATGGTCCCCCCAGAACTGCAAGCAGTGGCCCTTGAGCACAGAGTTAGGAGTATCCCCTGAGCACTGTTGGGTGCACTCACCACCACCACCACCAAATATGAGAAACACAAGTATACACGGATACACAAAATAACACACAAAGTTTGTCAAACACTAGGTACCAGGAGTTTCACATGACTTACCTCATCTTAACTTACACAGTATTCTAGCTACATTCATTTGTCCCATTTTAAAGATATGAAGATTGAGGCACAGAACGATTAAGTAATTTGCTCGTGATCTTATCTCCAGCAAATCATGGGTTCTGAATTCAAACCCAAGCAGCAGAGCTACTGTGCCACCCCTACATTTGCATAATTACTCTGGGGATATGCACTTACTCCTACTCAGGACAAACAATCTCCCATATGTAATTGCAGACAGAAATATATCATTACCCAGATGCTAATCATACCTAACATTCATGCAACAATTGCTTGACTAATTGCTCTCACACTAGATGCAGGAGTCACCGCAGGAGGGGAGCTTGTCACTCCTTCAACAGCTGCAGTTAGGGCTGCCCTCCATCCAGCAGCAGGAGGCAAACTGGGAGGGAAGTGGTCACTAGCTTTCCTTCCTCTTTTTTTGGGGGGGGTCACACCCGGCGATGCTCAGGGGTTACTCCTGGCTCTGCACTCAGGAGTTACTCCTGGCGGTGCTCAGGGGACCATATGGGATGCTGGGAATCGAACCCGGGTGGCCGCGTGCAAGGCAAACGCCCTACCTGCTGTGCTATCTCTCCAGCCCCATTTCTCTCTCTTTTTTTAAAAATTTTTATTAAATCACGGTGAGATAAATCCTAACAAAGCTATTCATGATTATATTTCAGTCATACAGGGTTCCAACATAGACGAGACAACTTTTTTTTATCCCTTCCTCTTTTGACATAAGAGAAAAATATGCATATGTGCAAAATCAAACCAGTACAAAGGAGAATTCAGGGAGAAGTCAAGGTCCTCTCCCTTCTTTGCTTGTCTCCATCCCTGGAACTAAAGCCCTACCCCCACCCCCGCAGCTTTTTTGCAAGTGTCCCAGCCATGTCCCATGTGCACGAGAAGTTAGAGATGAATGGTGGCTCCTGTCCTGGGGAAGGAGATCTGGTTCCCTCCTTTGACAGATGAAGATACACTGAACATCAAGCCATCGAGTACTAAGTGGACGAGTTCGGCCGCCAGTCCCAGTTTTCCTGAGCAGGCTCCTAAGTTTCCCACTTCCTCTGGCCCAGGCCCCTTGCCTCCTTTCTCATGTGAGCAGACTGAGTTCTATGAGATCAGAACCAGGGACATCCCCTTAGGACACTTCAGTGAGGGGAGGACTTGCAGGACTAAGTCTCGCATATGGCGAGGGCAGGGTGCCCATGAGGGACTGAGGTCACTACAGGATCCACATCAGCAGATGAGCCTCCCAACACCTCCCAGCCAGGGACAGGATGGGGTTGAGGGGGTCCGAGGTTTCCAGGCTTACCTTTCTTTATTATAGAGATTTTCAAATTTTCTCTTTCCAGAAGTTCCAAATACATGCAATTTCCTTGAGCAGCTATAAAAGAAAATCTCTGCAGTTAACTTTAAAGCTACTGTCTTTAAATTGAGTCCTTAAGTCCTCAGGGATTCTTTAGTTAGGAGTTGAAAATAGATATTAAAAAGGACCAAGTATTATGTGAATTGTTTCCCAAACCATACACCATTCAGTGAACCTATAAATTTAACTTTTTGCTATCTCAAGATAGTCAGGATTTTTTTTATATTGCATTAAATTTTATTTTGTATTTGGATCTCATTATGGTAACAATCATGCCTTGCCTATCATTAATAAAACTTTTAAAGAAAATCTGTGCTAATATAGTTTGGACTTTACATGAAATAGGTAAGGCCTACTTATATAAATTTTTTCTCCTACATTTTATATAAACACTGTGGCTTGCAAACTTGTTCTTGATGATCTGTTATAGGCATTCAATATTTCAACACCAATCCCACTACCATTGTCACCTTCCCTCCACCATTATCTCCAATTTTCCCAACTACCCCACAAGCCTGCACTATAACAGGCACACAATATTTTATATATATATTTTTTGCTTTTTGGGTCACACCTAGCGATGCACAGGGGTTACTCCTGGCTCTGCACTCAGGAATTACTCCTGGCGGTGCTCGGGGGACCATATGGGATGCTGGGAATCAAACCCAGTTTGGCCGAGGTGCAAGGAAAACGCCCTACCCGCTGTGCTATCCCTCCAGCCCCTTTATCTTTCTTAACAATAAATTGCTAACAGAATGATCAAAATATATTTCCTTAGAATAAAGTTTGTGTAGATTGTTGTATCTCACCATAGAGACATTAAATCTGCATATGAGGGGTTACTAAAATGTTACAAGTTAAGCCTTCTGTGTCACTGTTTGGTTAGTTGAGATTGGTTGCCTTCTATGTTACATTCCATACAATGTGGTGTGTGTTCTACTACTGGACTATCATATTGCAGAGTTTGGAGATGTCACACAGCGCAAAAGCAGCCAACATGCTCCAGGAAGCCCAGAACTTTTTAACTGGTTGATACAACTGGAATTAAATTTTTAACTGGGTGGCAGCTTTGGGGTGTGGACACAATTACCTGGACTTCTGGAAGTGTAGGGGGGTGGGGGAGAGGTAGCCCATGGTGACCCCCAAAAAACAGGAGATTTCAGTCACAAAGACCCGCATACTCAGGGCCAAAGCTATAGTACAGCAGGTAGAGTGTTGTACGTGGCCAACCCAGGTTCAATTCCCAGTATCCCATCTGGTCCTCCAAGCACTGCCAGGAGTAATTTCTGAGTGCAGAGCCAAGGAGTAACCCCTGAGCATCACTGGGTGTGACCCAAAAAGAAAAAAAAAATAAAAGGCCCGCATACCCAAATTTTCAGGAGCTTAATTTCTGGGTGAGGCTTGGTCCTGAGTCAGTGGAGTCAGGCCGGAGACATGGCAGTGATCATGCAGAGTGGGAGTAATTGAATGCCGGGGCTCTGTTTGGGTGGGCACTGGGATGTGACCTTCCCCCCACCCCAGAGTGCCCTGACCAGGTTTACCTTTAGATAAGATCCCCATTTCTGGGTCAGAGAGATTCTTTATGTGCAGGAGGACTGGGATTCAATCCCCAGCACCATATGTTTTTCCTAGCACTGCTAGGAGCGACCCCCCAAACACAGAGCTGGAAGTAACCCCTAAGCACTGCTGGACATGACCAAAACAAAATACAAACAAACAGAAACTCCAACCTGGACCTTCATCTCCAGCTTCTCGGCTGGGGGCTGAACAAGAGTAAGGAAGGTTCTGGGTACAAGCAGGGATTCTGGGAGGTCTCTTGCCCCAGAGAAAGTTTCCTGTGCCCCTATATGGGGAAATTTGCAGAAGGTTCCCCCGAACCTGCTTTCAACTGCTCTTTGCAACAGAATGGGAGACGGAGGACCCTTGGACATGTGGGTTGCTCAGGCTTGGCTGTGGGAGCACGGGAGACCCTCACCCACCTACCCACCACAGTGTCGGGGTGTCCATACAGAGGCTCTGGAGCAGCAGGCAGACAGGCAGGACCTGCCCCTGGCCTCCTATCAGCCACATTTCAGCCCTTCCCCAGAATCTGAGAATGGACCAGGGCTAGGTAGGGGCCTCCTGTCCCCCTGCCATTATATGGTCCATAGGGAGGGAACTGGCATCTGAGGTTCCACAGTCAGGACTGAGGGAAGAAACAGAGTTTGGACTGACTCATCAATGGTGAAGAAAGCCCCCTTGGAGCTCAGTCTCATTCCCTGGTCTTCTCTGGGGCACTGACCCACAGCCCTTAGTGGATGAGCTGCGCCTCTCTCTGCCTTCCCTCTTCTTATCATCCCTGCACGCCTCTGGACTGTGGTGTTTGCTGAGGATCACACAGTCATTCAGTGGTGAGGTGCCAGGGATCACACCCTATTGGGTGCTGGGAGTCCCAGGCACCAGAGCCCCCTAGATGTCACTCAGCACATGTAGGAGGCTCCAGGAATGCACCTCACAGCCTCACACTCGCAAGGCATCTGCTTTAAGCCCCTGCGCCGCCGGATTCTAGACTTACCACTTTGGAAGCCCCGCGTGTCTTGCTAAGCACAGAATTGGCACTTGTGGAACATCCCATTTATTTTGTTTTGGGGAGGGCCACACCCACAGCATTCAGGGCCACTACTGACTCTGTGCTTAGGCATCATTCCTAGTGGAGCTCAGGATCACACAGTGCCAGGGATTCAACCCAGGCCTCCTGCAAGCAAAGCAGGCGCTCAGCCCTTGGAACCACCTCTCCAGCCCTGAACACCCCATTGCTCTGACGTCAGAAAGGTAGTACACAAGGAACCTAAGGACTTGAGTCCACTCCTACCTTGCCTTTTTTTCTGTTTGTTTTTGTTTTGGGGTCACCCAGCAATGCTCAGGGGTTACTCTTGACTGTACTCAGGAATAACTCCTGGCGGTGCTTAGGTTACTCTATGGGATGCTGGGGATCAAACCCAAGTTGGGTAGTACCTTACCCACTGTACTATCACTCCGGCCCCCACCTTGCCTTCTGACAGAAGGATCTGAGCCTCAGTTGGGCAGGACTCATGGGGATCCTGGGAGAGTGGGTTAAGGAGGGCTGGCAGTAGTCTCTGATTCAAGATTCCCAGGATGCTAGGGAACATCGTGGAAAGTTGAGCTGCAGAAAGGCCTGTTTTATTATTGGTCAAGAGGAAAGGACTTGTGTATGTTTCCATGAGGACATGTGTGTGTGTGAGTGTGTGTGTGCGTGTGTGCGTGCATGCGTGCGCATACATGTGTGTGCACCGAAACTAATTGATCCCTCCCTCCCAGCTGGGGTGGGGGAAGGGGCGGAGAAGGCAGTCACTCATTAGGAGGCAGCTAATGGGCCCAAATGGCCATGTCAGCACAGGCTGAGCTCAGATGAGCTTCCTCCCGAAGGGAAGGGCAGGGAGGGGGAAGGGAGAGATGAGGAGTAGAGAGAGGAGGGGAGGGGAGAGACATGAGGTAGGGAGAGGGGGAGCAACGAGCAGGGGGAGGAGCAGAGAGAAGGATGCTTTCCCAGGAGACACGATGAGGTCGGCCTTGTCCTGACTTTGTCCCCAATAATATTTACTCCCACCTTTAAGAGCAAGTTTGCTTCCCTGTCGGCAGACAGGAGGGCAGGAAAGTGCACGTGTGCTCCTATCACAAAAACTAAAACTTCCGTCTCCCAGTCTGAGTCACAAGGACACACAGCTGAGCATCCTTGCACATGAGGGGCCAAATGCTCAACCAAGACTCTCGCCTGACACAGAAACCTGAAGGCACAGAAGCAAGCAGGCACTTATTAGAAATAGGAATACAGGGGCCAGAGAGATAGTACAGTGGGCCAGGCACTTGTCTTGTACATGACTGACTCAGGCTTGATCCCTGACACCATTCAAAGTGATTCCTGAAACATAAAGTAACAAAATAGGAGACTAACACCCAAAAATGGCCGAGATTAGTACCAGGAATTTTGCTCCATGGTTTGGAGGCCAGCCACACATGCTAGGGGAAAAGGGAGCTCAGATAGAGAAGGGAGCACCAAATAAAGGGTGTTGGGAGGATCCTCCCAGGATGGGAGAAGTATGCTGAAAGTAGACTATATACCAAACATGATTGCCACTCAATGCCTCTTTTGCAAACCACAACACCCAAAAGGAGAGAGAGAACAAAAGGGAATGCCCTGCCACAGAGGCAGGGTGGGGTGGGGGGGATTGGGGTTGGGAAGGATACTGGGATCCGTGGTGGTAGGAAATGGGCACTGGTGGAGGGATGGGTATTTGATCATTGTATGATTGAAACACAAGCAAAAAATTTGTAAGTCTACAACTGTACCTCATGGTGTCTCACTAATAAAAATTAAAAAAAAAAACACACACAAAAAGTTATTCCTGAGCAGATCCAGGTGTGTGTCCCCCAAATTTTTAAAAATAAATAAATAAAAATAAAAATCAATCAATTAATTAATTAATTAGTCACTGTCACTGTCTTCCCATTGTTCATCGATTTGCTCGAGCGGGCCCAGTAAACGTCTCCATTGTGACACTTGTTACTGTGTTTTGGCATATCGAATACATCATGGGTAGCTTGCCAGGCTTTGCCATGTGGGCAAGATACTCTCGGTAGCCTGCCGGGGTCTCCGAGAGGGGCGGAGGAATCAAACTCGGGTCGGCCATGTTGGCTGCGTTCAAGGAAAACACCCTACCCGCTGTGCTATCGCTCCAGCCCAATTAATTAGTAGAAATACAAAATATGCAAGGAACCAGGGAGATAGCTCGAAAGACTAGAGCACATTATATCTGAGAGGCCCAGGTTTGATCCCAAGGACTATATGGTCCTTCTAGCACTGACAGCTGTAACCAAGCTGGAAATAACCCCTGACCACCACCAGGTGCGGCCCCAAAGCAAACCAAAAGTATGGTTGCTTATGTATATGTGTGTGTGTGCGATATCCAAAATGTTCAATAGCCTAGAAAAATATGTTTAAGATTAGGTCAGTGCAATCCCGATTATAAAAATGCAGAGGAAAACAAACATTCCATTTGTTTTAATTTGATCCATTGGCAAAAAAATTAGCAAATGGATAGTCTCCGATGTTGGAGAGAGTGTAGGAAAGTGAGTCCTCGGAAGCCCCAGAAATTGATCTGGTCTTCTTGGCTAGTACTCCGGCAGTTTCTATTAAAATTAACAGTGCCCATATTTGTCTTAGCATCTCTATTTCTAGATGTCCATTGTTCTAACAAAGTATTTGCGTCTGCCCACCAAACCACAGGTCAGAGAGTTCACTGAGCACACTTACAACGATGAACGATTAGAAGTACCAGAAGAGTCTGCTGGTGTGTGTGGAGAAATAAACTGTACATCTCATGCCAGTAATATTTGCAAGCAGCAGTAAAAAAAAAAATGAGACCAGGGGCCAGGGAAAAACTACAGCATGTGAGGCCTTGCCTTGCATCCAGTCAACCCGGGTTAGATCCCTGGCATCACACATGGTCCCCCAAGCCCTGCCAGGAGTTATCCCTGAGCTCAGACTCAGAAGTAAGCCCTGAGCACCACTGAGTATGGCCAGCTTTCCCCTCCACAAATAACAATGAGTTTGCACTGGAGAGATAACTCAAAGTGCTGAGCATAGCACCTGCACGTTGCTCCAAACATCTCTGGTGTGACACTGAGCACAGAGCTGGGAGTAGCTGCCAAGCAAAGCCAGGTGTGGCCTAAAAACAAAAAAAGAAGAAGAGGCAGATCTATATGTATTGATTCAAAAAATTCTCTGAGTCATGTTTTTGTCCAAAGTCTAATTTTTAACTAGAAAAGCAAATTTTAGAAAGATAAGAATACACGTATTTTGGAAAAGGAGAGAGAGTACCGCAGGGAAGGGGCTGGCTGTACAAGCGGCCAACCCTAGTTTGATTCCTAGCACTGTACACGGTCCCCCAAGTACTGCCAGGAATGATCCCTGAGCACAGAGTCAGGAGCAAGCTCTGAGCACTGCCGGGTGTGTTCCCCAAACCACACCAAACTACCCAACAGAAATACTTGTGTGTAAATGTTAAAACACAACCACCAAATGGGATCTTTATGTATAATACATGCAAGTATGTAAATGTATAAGAAGTGATTTGGGGATGGTATATGGGTTCAAGTAGAACATTCCATACAGGTACTCTGGGTTCTGTCCCTGGCACTCCCAGGTTGATCCAAGTGGCTTTCAGTATTGCCCAAAGGGACTCTGATACCCGACCCCCATGTACTTCCAAATGTGGTCCCACAACAATGAAAAAAAGTGATATAAAAAGGGTCCCCTGAGGGGGTAGAGTGATAGTACAGCAGGTCGGGTGTTTACCTTGCATGCGGCCGACCAGGGTTTGATTCTCAGCATCCCATATGGTCCCCCAAGCACTGCCAGAAGTAATTCCTGTGTGCATAAGCCAGGAGTAACCCCTGTGCATCAACAGCTGTAACCCAAAATGCAAAAAAAAAAATGGGTCCCCTGTAAAACAGCATTTCCCTCTCATGGGTCATAGGGTCCTTAGGGTATTACAAAGGGGACTCAGGTGAAAAGGGAGGCCACTTAAAAGGGGCCATGGCACCAGACTAGGGGTCAATCAGTAGAACAGAGGGGCTATAGGGAGAGAACAAAGTTGGAAGCTTGCCATGGTTGGATAAAGGTCCAGAAACCCTGCAGAAAGTGAACAACTGCAGGGACCTGGGGAGAGTCATGAGCTCGGAAAGACGCTTCATCCGTCCTGGCCTCCCACAGCCGGAGCACAGCCAGGGCCTTTGAAATGGGAAACGAATTTCAGGTAAAGTGCCTGGACTGAAGGAATGAAGAGCGTGGCACTGAGATGACAAATATGCATGCACACATGCACACATGTGAACATACATGCACGTGTGCACACATGCACACACATGCACATGTACATGCACACACATCCATGCACATTGGAAACCCGAGGTTTTTTTTTTTTCCCATTGATGGTTGAGAGAGAAAGTCCCTCTGCCGTGGTGATTCCTCTTTGATCAATATCATGGGGATTTTTTTTTTAAATTAAATCACCGTGAGATACGATTACAAAGCTTTCATGCTTGAGTTTCAGTCATTCAATGATCAAACACCTATCCCTCCACTAGTGCCCTTTTTCCACTACCAAAGTCCCCAGTGTCCCTCCCCCATTCCACCCCTCCCCCTGCCTCTATGGCAGACAATTTCCCCCATACTCTCTCTCTACTTTCGGGCATTGAGGTTTGCAATACAGATACTGGGAGGCTATCACGTGTGGTCCTTTATCTACTCTCAGCACACATCCCCTTCCCGAATGATCCTTCCAACCATCATTGACTTAGTGATCCCTTCTCTATCCCAGCTGCGAGGATTTGCCCTCCATTCCACCCTGGGAATGTGAAGGTGGGGAGCTTTCCAGACTGGCCAGAATCCCTCCTTTTACAGAGGGAAGGAACGAAGGCTGGGGCCTGAGCCAGAGCTGCAGAACGATCCCAAAAGGTTAATGGAAAGGAGAGAGTGGCAAGTTGACTGTTCTCTTGTTTGACTTGCGCTTTGTCGTCTGAGACAGGCCCAGGCCCCGGGACTCCTGGCTGCGGTCCCAGCAGTTCAGGACAAATCCCGTCGAGGCTGCCGCACACTGACCCTTCCTCCTGGCAGCCCTCTGCAGCGGACAGGATCCTGCCTGGACCTTGTCCTCATTTGATCCTCGTTAAACCCTGAGCAGTAGCTGCTCATGACAGACAAGGAAATGGGCTCAGAACAGATAAAGATTTGCCCGGGTGTGCTCAGATCTCAAGAGGCAAACAGATTTCCCCTCAGTTCTTTGTAGGGATTTTGAGGACACACTTGGTGGCACTCGGGCTATTCCTAGCTCTGTGCTCAGCAGTGACCCCTGGCAGTGCTCCGGGAACCATAAGTGGTGCCAGGGATCAAACTGGGCTTGGCCACATGTAAGGCAAAGGCCTTAACCCCTGTACTTTCTTTCCAATCCCTCCACCTCCATTCTTTTGAGGCCTCATGCCCAACTCTGTTGCAGCATTTTTTTTCCCGAGGTTATTGTCTGTTTTCTGCCTCAGTGTTTCTGGATATGAACCTTAGCCCTGGTCTAGCATTTGCTCTTGGAAGAACTCACTTTGGAGGCTGATTCAGGGCACAAGATTTCACTGAAGCTTAAGGCAGAGATGATGTTGGCAATGTTATTACCCAGGCTAAGGGCAGGCCCTTGGCATCAGATCCCCTGACTCAGTCCCAATTTCTAGCACAGTGACCTCAGGTTCATTTGGTTCCATCCTTTAACCCATCTCCTCTGGGGCCACAAGAATAACTATTCTAGGGGCTAAAACAATAATATAGTGGGTTGGATGCTTGCCTTGCATGTGGCTGACCCAGGTTCAATTCCTGGCACCCCATATGGTCCCTGGAGCCCTGCAGGGGGAATGATCTCTGAGCGTAGAATCAGGAGTAAGCCCTGAGCACTTCCAGGTATGTTCATCCCTCTTCCCCACACACACAAAAAAAAGAATAAATAGCCATTCTAAAATAGTTCCAAACAAACTACCTTTTATTTTATTTTATTTATTTTATTATGTAGGAGTACTGCTATTTATTCAGCTACTAATTACCTAATTGAATTGGGCATGAACTCCACCTTACTTTTTTTTCCAATTTTTATAACATTATTTATTGAATCACCATAAGAGCAGTTACAAAGCTTTAGGGTTTAAGTCTCGATCATACAATGAAACACCCGTACCTTCACCAGTGCCCATTCTCCACCCCAAAAACCCCAGTATACCTCCATCCCACACCCTCCCCCTACCTGTGGGTCAGATGATTTCCATATTACTATCTCTCTACTTTGATAACATTCAATATTTTAACACCAGACCCATCATTATTATTTGGGATTTTACCCCAACACTCAGATCTGCTGAAAAGGCAACAGTAGACAGTTTTCTATTGCTGGTTATGAATAACATATGATGTCACGTGGCTGCAATAGAGGCCACACGATTTTGAAATTCCAAAATTTTAACACTTAAATCTGGAGGAATTTCTGCCAAGACCTGCTGGGTTCTGAGATTTGCTCCTGAGTCTCTAGGATCATGGCCATTAAGCAGCTTGATCAGGATCCAGAAAGGCCATTCATGGGCGGTGACTCGGGGTCTCATTGGGACTTGGAGGAAAGGGCCGGCTCCACCCCCATCCAGTGAGGCCCTATGTGTCTCGGCACTGCAGGCCCAAACCTGACTGCCCAATGGCCTGTGGAGGATGGTGGCCACCAGGTCGCCTAGGGGGGAGCAGGCGGAGGGATAACACCCTTTCCCCCCTGGGGTGGCCTGGCAATAGTAACCTACTGCAGGGTCCGGATGCATTTCTGCCAAAAGCTGCTGGGTTTCGAGATTTGTTCCTGAGTCTCTGGGATCATGGCCGTTAAGCAGCTTGATCAGGAGCCAGAGAGCCATTCGTGGGCGGCGACTCGGGGTCTCTTTGGGGTGGGGAGGAAAGGGCCAGCTCCACTCCCATCCTGTGAGGCCCCACATGTCTCCTCACTGCAGGCCCAAACCTCTCAGTCCAGTGGCCTCTTGAGGATGATGGCCACTGGGCCGCCGGGGAAACGAAACCTATTCCCACCTGGGTTGGCCCAGCACCGGTAACCTACTGCAGGTACCGGACACATTTCTGCCAAAAGCCATTGGGTTTTGAGATTTGTTTCTGAGTCTCTAGGATCATGGCCGTTAAGGAGTTCTATCAGAGATGCCATGCCTCCAATTATATAGCTGAGCCGGGGTGGTTTGTGGGTGTGTCTCCCATATACTTAACTTTTGGCTGTTTACTTTCTTGGTAAACTTTACCCCAAGATTTTTGGGTCTTGCCAAAGGCGCAGCAGCAATTTGGGGGTATCTGGAAATCTGAAGTCACCATCAGGCTGCTGATGCACTTGCCTCACAGGTACAGATTGACCTGCTGGCGACACCATACCCCCATTATTTTGTTTTTATAGTGCTTGGGTCGGACTCTGTGCCAGGCTGTTTCCATTCTGGGCGCTCATATATATACATATGAGCCTGGCAAGCTACCGAGAGTATTCCACCCACACGGGCAGAGACTGGCAAGCTCCTCGTGGCATATTTGATATGCCAAAACCAGTAACTATAACAGGTCTCATTCCCCTGATCCTGAAAGAGCCTCCGATTGTTGGGGAAGATGAGTAAGGAGAGGCTGCTAAAATCTCAGGGCTGGGATGAATGAAGATGTTACTCACACCCGCTCGAGTAAATTGATGAACAACAGAATGAGAGTGACACAGTGCTTGGGTCACACTCAGCAATACTCAGGGGTCACTCCTGGCTCTGCACTCAGGAATTATTCCTGGCAGTGCTTGGGAGACCATATGGGATGCTGGGGATTGAACCCAGTCAGACATGTGCAAGGCCCCTTACCCACTGTGCCATCTCTCCAGCCCCTAAACTATTCTTTCTTAAAAATCCTTCAGGCCACGGAGATGCCTCAAAGGGCTGGAACATGTGCTTGTACAATGGAGCCTCAGGTTCAATGCCTGACACTGCCTGATCCCCTGAGACCTTCTGGGTAAGGCTCAAAAGTCAAAATAATTTTTAAAAATTTAAAAATTTTGTTTAAATTAAAAAAATTAATCCCCGATTCCCATGCCAAATCTGGTCCCACAACAATAATGAAAAAAAGTGATGTAAAAGGGGTCCTCTGTGGGGTTGGAGTGATCGCACAGCAGGTAGGGCATTTGCCTTGCACGTGGCCAACCCAGATTTGATTCCCAGCATCCCATATGGTCCCCCAAGCATCGCCACGATTAATTCCTGAGTGTATGAGCCAGGAGCAACCCCTGTGCATTGCCAGGTATGACCCCAAAAGCAAATAAATAATAAATATTACTTCAGTGTGGGGCTGGGGCAATAGCACAGCGGGTAAGGCATTTGCCTTGCATGTGGCTGACCCAGGTTCGATTTCCAGCATCCCATATGGTTCCCGGAGCACCGCCAGGGGTAATTCCTGAATGCAGAGCCAGAAGTAACCCCTGTGCATCGCCAGTTGTGACCAAAAAAGAAAAAAAATGACTTCAGTGTGTACTCATTGCCCAGGGGAACCAAATTCAAGTTCCAGCTCCTTGTCAGGATCGGAATATCTCTGCTCCCGATAAGATGTTCATCATTCTAGGGGGCCTTGTGGGAGAGATTAAAGGGGGTAGAGTGCATGGCTGAGCTCTAGTCACAGGCACCTCAGGTCAAATATCACCTGGATTGGCTTCAGGACCCCGACTCTGGCCTTTGTCTTGGAATCCAGCCTCTTGTGGGCAGACTTATTCTCAATTCCTCAGACTCTCTCTTCAGAACAACTGGACCCCAATCTGCACCTTAGTAAGATCCCAGGGCACTCTTTCCCATGTTGCACTTGAAGAAGTGCAGATCCAGGCCTTGGAATCCAAATATGTCTGATACCAGGCATACCGATTTAAGATGCCAATATGGAGGCCCCATCTTCTCTCTGTCAGTTCCAGGAAGCCTTACCCCCTTGGCACACCTCCCCCTGCTCAATCGCAGACACACACCCCTGCAGACTTCTCGCTCCCCCCTACACATGTGCTCCCATTCACTGCTCTGCACCTGGGTCCAAGTTCCAAGTCAACCTTGGCCTCACCGCACGGGGGTCTGGGGCTCTGAATGGGGACTGGAAGCCAGATGTCTGGACATCTTCTCTTTCCCCCTGCCACTTCATAGCTGCCACCCAACCAGGGCTATCTGAGATCAATAGAAAAGACCTCTGTGCCCCTCGGTCAGGAGCAAACAGCAGGGTTTGCATCGGAATCCATTTCTGTGCTTCCTAGTGGGGTGACTTGGAATAACCTCCAAAGCCTCTGGATGCCTCAGCTTCCTTGGTTGTGCAGGCTGCTGCTTCAGCCCACAGGCCTGGAATGGAGATGTAACCGTCAAAACCATGAAAGGGAAGTGGTCAGGGGGCTGGAGAGAGGAAGCAGGAAGCAAGTGGGGGCACCTAGGGGCCCTTTGCTATCCTCATTGCAGACTTGGGGGTAAGAAGCTAGAACTGGACCAGAGCGATAGCACAATTGGGCACTTGCCTTTTTGCAGTGGACCTGGATTCGAATCCCGGCACATCACATGGTCCCTAGAGGCCTGCCAAGAGTGATGCCTGAGTGCAGAACCAGGAGTAAGCCCTGAGCCTTTCGGCCGGAACCGCCAGCACACAGTAAATCACAAAAATGACCAACACAAAGGGAAAGTGGAGGGGCATCCACTATATGTTCTCCGGACCTTTCAGAAAACATGGAGTTGTTCCTTTGGCCACATACATGCATATATACAAGAAAAGTGATATCGTAGACATAAAGGGAATGGGCACTGTCCAAAAAAGAATGCCCGGGGCTGGAGCAATAGCACAGCGGGTAGGACATTTGCCTTGCACGTGGCCAACCTGGGTTCGATTCCCAGCATCCCATATGGTCCTCTGAGCACTGCCAGGGGTAATTCCTCAGTGCAGAGCCAGAAGTAAACTCCTGTGCATTGCCAGATGTAACCCAAAAAGCCAAAAAAAAAAACCCAAAAAGGAATGCCCCACAAATGTTATCATGGCAAAACTGGAAGAGTCTATCTACAATGTTACCCAGCATGCTGTTGGCATTGTTGTTAACAAACAAGTCAAGGGCAAGATTCTTGCCAGGAAAATTAAAGTCCGCATATTAAGCACTCGAAAAGTCGAGACAGCTTCCTGAAATGGGTGAAGGAAAATGATCATTAAAGAAGGAAGCCAAAGAGAAAGGAACTTGGGTTCAACTGAAGCGCCAGCCCGCTCCACCCAGCACCAGTGGAAAGGAGCCTGAGCTGCAGGAGCCCATTCCTTATGAATTCATGGCATGAGAAGTGTTTGTTTAAAAATAAAAAGACTCCTGGACTATAAAAAAAAAAAGGAGTGCTGAACACTGCTGAGAAGGAAGGAAAGAAGGAAGGAAGGAAGGAAGGAAGGAAGGAAGGAAGGAAGGAAGGAAGGAAGGAGCCTGAATGATAGTATCACAGCTAGGATGTTTGCCTTGCACACGACCAACTGGGGTTCAATCCCCGGCATCCCATGTGGTTCCCAGAGTACTGCCAGTAGTGATTCCTGAGCGCATAGTCAAGAGTAACCCCTGAATATCACAAGGTATGATCTAAAAAGCCACAGAAAGAAAGAAAGAAAGAAAGAGAAAGAGAGAAAAAAAGAAAGAAAGAAAGAAAGAAAGAAAGAAAGAAAGAAAGAAAGAAAGAGAGAGAGAAAGAAAGAGAGAAAGAAAGAAAGAAAGAAAGAGAGAGAGAGAGAGAGAGAAAGAAAAGAACAGCCCACTGTACCCCAGGCAACTCCGCTGGATTTTTCCAGCACCCGGGGGCAGTATCATCACTTCAGCATCCCAGGTCGGGTTGGGGCGGGGAACTGAGGCCGGCATCACCTCTCCAGCCTCTGCTTCAGGAGACCACAGGGGAGCCGGAGCTGGCCGGGCTGCTCCTACAGAGAAGCCAGGGCCCACCCATCAGTCGTGGCTCCCTTCTCTGTGTCCTATCACTGGCCCCCACCAGCCCTATGCTTACCATTGCTTCCTGGGAAATTTCACTCAACACACCTCAGGGGGCCAGTGGGTGGGGAATGGCTGTGGGGCGGGGGCAGGGGAAGTTCACCTTAGTGTCTAGCTAAACTGGAAGCATTTTCTGCTAACAGAGATGGGACTGCAGCAGTAGTACAACGGGTAGGGCACTTGCCTTGCACGTGACTCACTGGGTTTGATCCCCAGCATCCCATATGGTCCCCTGAGCCCTGCCAGGGGTAATCCCTGGGTGCAGAGCCAGGAGTAACCACTGAGCTTCACCGGGAGTGGTCCAGAAGCCAAATAAATAAATAACAGGGATGGCAAACAGGCACAGGACAACAATCCAGGTCACATGGAGATCCCAAGAGGACAGGAGCTGGAATTCCCGCCTCGGCTTCCCTCCTCAGATCTGACAGGGGCCAGAGACCTCATGGGCTCGCCCAGGTCGGGTTGGGGCGGGGAACTGAGGCCGGCATCACCTCTCCAGCCTCTGCTTCAGGAGACCACAGGGCAGCCGGAGCTGGCCAGGCTGCTCTCGGATTCCTGGTCTCCGGGCAGGGACCCAGGAGCCCGACTCCCTGGGGTCTTATCACGGGGAGCAGCTCTCATCACCTCCAAGCCCAAGCGGATCCCCCTTTATCAGCCCCCCGGCACCAGCCAGTCTGAGCCTCCCCCACCTCTGACGCCCAGGACCTTTGTTTTGGTGTCTGTGGTGACTGTGGTCAGTGCATAATTGGGGCTGAAACACCCTCTCGGACCCCTTGGAAGGATAAACAAGCTGGGCTGGGGCAGCCCCAGAGCAGAAGTGAAGACAGACATGAAGACAGCAGCGGGGGGCCGGGGAAGCTGAGGGGAGGGTAGTGGGAGGGGGCCAGGTGGGCTGCAGAGAGGAAACCCCCAGGGCGGGACCCCTCCTGCCCCTTGGCCTGCTTTTCAACCACCCCAGGGAGCAGCGTTGGGTCTCCTCTGGCCTCTGCAGACACCCAGGGGGCCTCCTGTGTGGACTTAGGAGCTGGTCAGTTCCCCACCTGGGCCCTGCCTGGGTCTGCAGGCCAGCGTCATTTGGGGAGGGACGTGGATCTCTGTTCTTGGGCACGTCTTTATTTGGGGGTGGCACACCCAGCATGCTGCAGACAGCCTTGGGGTTCTCTCAGGAGACCAGGTGGTGCTGGGGGCAGAGCCCATGCAGAGACTCATGCAGAGACTGTGCCAGGCTCTCTCTTGACCGGACATACTGACCTGTTGGGATCCCAGCTAAATCCTGCAGGGAGCCAGGGGGAGGGTTCCAGTCCGGACAGGATTACCCAGGGATGGCAGTTCCGGGTGTTTTTTTTTTCTAGGGCTCTAGGGGAGGGAGCTGGGGCTCCTGGAGAAGGTCTGCCAGCTCCACCCTCAGGGTTCGGGTATTTAAAGGGCCAGTGCCCTGCCTCTCCAGTCAGAGAAGCGTTGGCAACGAGCTGGCAATGTCATGCACGGGCACCCCATCCTGGCAGTGCCCAGGCCTGTCTCTGTGGGCGTGTAAAATGACAGCAAGAGGGGCTGGAGGGATAGTACTGCGGGTAGGGTGTTTGCCTTGCACGCGGCCGACCCGGGTTCTATTTCCAGCATCCCATATGGCCACTGAGCATCACCAGGAGTAATTCCTGAGTGCATGAGCCAGGGGTAACCCCCTGTGCATCACCAGGTGTAAGCCAAGGGGGAAAAAAAAGATGACAGCAAGAGCATAGCAGATAGGATAGTTGTCTTGCACACAGGTGATCTCCTCGATCCCTGGCACACCTTGAGCCCCACCGGGAGTAATCCCTGAGCAGAGATGGGGGTGACCCCAAACCAAAGGGACAAAAACCCATCTTCTCGGCGCACATGGAGAAGCTTGAGGGATGGGGACAGTGCCAGGCTGGGGGCCCTGGGAGGCTGCAGTGAAGCCCTGAGGATCAGTCTGCCTGGGAAGGGAAGACGTTCCCTCAGGGGGTCTGTGTAGGAGGGAGAAACTGAGGTTCAGGGAGGGCTCCTGATGCTGGACCCCCACAGAACCATGTGACCCAGTAGCTTTCATCGGCAGCTCCAGAGAGTCTCAGCCGAGAATCAGAGACCGGGAAGGACTCAGGCCTTGGCAGGGAGAGCCCCAATGGTCTGGCAGCCTTTGAAGGGCCTGGGGGCAAAGGCCAGTGAGGAATCAGCTGTCCATCTCCTCTCCTGCCCCACCTCTCTGCCCACCTCCATCTCCAGATCCCCCCACATCTCCTCCTGAGCATGTCCCTCTAAAGTCATCCTTGCCGTGGATCCCAGGGGTCTCTGCCCTTTGGTTCTACTGGTGGACAGGACCCGTTCAGCTCCAGACATAGCTGCCCCTCTCCGGCGGGAAGCCCACCTTCCCTAAGGCACGTCCCCTCACCCCAGGCTGCCCTCTAAGCCTCCTCAAGCAGCCTCCAAGCTTTAGGTCTGCCCTCTGGTGGTCACTAACAGAACTACTGCCACCTCCTTCTGTGGCCTTGGGTTCTCAGATGTTGAGCAGAGAAGGGGGGGGACACAACCCCCCCCCCCACCTGTCTACATCCTGTTTTCTGGGCCAGGAAATCGCTCCAGTCGGGGAGAACTAATGGTGGAGGCTCTAGGGGTAGAGCCATGAAGGGCTCTATGAGCTCCATTCTCAACCCCCAGCTTTTTCCCCTTTAATTTTTATTATAACCCCATAAATTTACCAGGTTGTTCATAATAAGGTTGTTTCAAGCATTAAGTGTTCCAACACCAATCCCACACCCGGTGTGCTCTTCCCTCCACCAATGTCACCAGTCTCCCACCCACCACCACAACCTGCCCCCTTGAAGGCACATTCAAATTTATTCCACATTGCTTGTAACAACACAAAGGCAAATGGAATTATCAAATATTATATCAATAGGAGTCCATTTGTTGTTCTATCTCATAGGGACATTGCTCAAGTTATTGTCTGAGGATCTGCTGTGCTGGTTAGTGCCAGTTGAGCCTTCTGTGTTACTGTTTCAACTCACTGAGCTTGGTGGGCTTTTATGCAACTTTCCCATCTGATTTGCTTTGCAATGTTCCTCCTGGGCTGACAGTACGGTGAAAATTTGAGATGTCGTGCAGCCACATATGTGGCCACATGGTCCAGTAGTTATAGATCTGAAACAATCTGGTGAATTGGAGTTTTGATAAGATTCTGTTGTGGCGCTGGGCTGTTTCTAAGTCACAGGGTATCAGGTCAATCCCCAGCTTTAAGAAGCCCAGGAGCCAACCCAGCAGCCTTCATCCTGCTTTACCTATCCTGTCAGGACCTACAGGGACCCCCCCCCAAATCCCTGCCCAGGCTCCTCTAAGCTGGGTTCCGGGCCTGGGTCCCACCATGTGCACCCACCCACCGGGAGAGGTCTGAGGATCCCCCTCGGAAGCTCGCAGGGAAAAGGAAGGAGGAAGGTCCTCATTACAGGTTTCCTCGGCACGAGAGCCCTGGTGAATAATTTATGTACAAGGCGGAGAAGACCATAAATCAGCAGCAATGATTAACATGAGCTATTTTACGTGTGAGAAAGATCTATGGCAGGAGGCTGCCAGGTTGCTGGTGATTAATGCCATTGTGTGCACTGGCTTCTGGGCCTTTATATTCAATTATGGGCCTGGAGTATGTGGGGGGTCCTGGAGGTAGCATGGGGGAGCCCGGGAGCCCAGGAGCCCAGGGAAGGGATGGGGAGGCCAGGATGAAGGTGGTGGCGGCCACAGGTGGCAGCGTGGTCCTGGGGCACCTGACTGAGGAACAGGGGACATGAACGGGTGGCATCCTGGCAGGATTCCCTCTGGGGGTCACTTTGCCTCTCTCAACACTAGCGAATGGGGTACCCTTGGCAGAGGCTCCATGGAAAGAGGTGTCTTTGGGAATTCTTACTCTGCCAGAGTAAAGCCCTGGGTCTCTATGCCCAGCCCCTGACCCTCCAAGCTGCCACCACCAGCAGGCGCCAGTGGGGTAACATGGGGGCAAGGGTTCATGCTGGGGAAAGTGCCCACTGGGCATAGAGCCAGGTCCTGCCTCCACCTCTCAGAGTGAAGGACTGGGGGCTGGAGACAGGCTGGGGGAGAAGGCCCCCAGGACCCTTCTCCACTGTGCAGGAAGAATTCCCACACTCCTCCCAGCCCTTCCAGCTGGTCCCCATCAGCGTGGCCTTCCAGAGACCAGCAGCGGTTTTGGGGTTAAGCGGTTTCCCCTGCCAGCCCCTCCCAGCCATGCTCCTGACAGTTGGTCCTCCTCCTCCTCCTCCTCCTTGTCGTCTTCCTCCTCCTTCTCCTCCTCCTCTTCTTCCTCCTCCTCCTCTTCCTCTTTCTCCTCCTCCTCCTCTTTCTCCTCCTCCTCCTCCTCTCTGGAGACCCCTAAACAGGGTGGCCAGGCCTCCTGCATCCCTAAGCGCTTTCCTGGGGCTCAGTGTGGGGTGGGGGTACTTTGGGGAACTGGGTCGACAGCTGGGGGCAGGGACACTGTGGGGGCTGGGGGACAGGGAGGAAGCACCCCCTTCCTCCCCTCCCGGCCAGTCATCTGCTCTCAGCTCTCAGGCTTCTTCCTCCTACCCACGGGCCAAAGCTTCAGAATTCCAGTCCTGGGAGGGGAGGGGGCGCTGAAAGAAGAGGAGAGGAGGAGTCACCACCCTCCCACCCTCAGGGTGCATGGGGGTGGGGCCGACTACGTGAGTGTCTGATTCCTCTCCCCGCCAGTCTCCCTCACACATACCCCCTCAGCTCCCAGTCTCCCCCCCACACACACCCTCAGCTCGGTGGGAAGCAGCTAAGTCAGAGCAGCTCATCTGAGATGCCTGCGTCTGCCTGAGACTCATGGTGGGGTGTCATCTTTGGGGTTCCAGCACATGTGTCTGGGTGTCTGAGCACCTGCTGGGTCAGAGGCGCTGCAGAACTGCCCGTCTCGAGATGCTCTCAAGCCTGTCACTCCCCAGCAGACAGCCGTCCCCTCAGTCCCTAATCCCCAGGACTCCTTGGGACTCCATTAATGAGCCCTGGCAGCCCCAGGACAAACCCCAAATTAACCTCACTGCTGACCCTGACATGGACACCTGTAATTAGGCCAGGAGGGGCCTGGCAGAGCAGGCCCTAGGGCCCAGCGGGGTGAGGACCAGGCTGGGCTGGGCCCCAAGAGCCTAATGCCCAGGAATGTTCTAAAAGCCCTCCATGGCTCCAGGGCCCGCCGCCTGGCTCACCCCTAATACCTCACAAAGCCTCCCCGACAGGGCTCCCGGGGGATTACCCACCCAAGGGGCCTTGGCAGGCCCACCCTGGCAGAACTGGGGTGGCCTGAGCCAAGGAGGCAGCTGCCCCTGGCCTGGCCCAGGCCTCAGAGCCCAGAGCTGGTCACGGTGCCCAAACAGCCCAGAACCCATGGCAGCAGCTTGTCCAGGGAAATGTCCCCCCCCCCCACCAACACACACACCCTGCCCCTCCCTCCCCCTAGTTTGTTTTGTTTGCTCTGTGCAGGTTCTAGTAGCCCCATCAGCATTAACCCCTGACCCCAACTCTAACCCTCCCTCTCCTCTGACAACCGTGTACCTGGAGGCTTTGGGGGATGGGGGGGGGGGGGCTCGCCTTTCCCTTCCTGCCAACCTGGGGAAAGCTGCACTCTCCCTGAAAACCCCATCCCAGGAGCTGCCGGCAGGACAGATGCTGGGAAGGCAGCCCAATGCCACAGATAGGTCCTGGAGGGGGGGTGGGGGGCAGCCCCTCTGGCAGGTGAGGACAGAGGGTGGAGGGGTGCAGTCACCCTGTGCCCACCCAGGAGAGCTTGTCAGCATTGGTCAGGGCCTGGCCCACCTCATGCTCAGGGGCGCTCTCATGACTTTCCTTGTCAGAGAGGAAGGCGGGTTATATATGCCTGTACTCACCCAGAGATGGTGAAGACATGCTGGCTCTAGGAGGACAAGCAGGCTCTCAAGGTGAAGAGAGAAAGGGGCGCAGAACAGAGTGTAGGACCACGGGTAGGGCGTTTGCCTTGCACGCGGCCCACCCAGGTTCGATTCCCAGCATCCCCTGTGGTCCCCCAAGCACCGCCAGGAGTAATTCCTGAGTGCATGAGCCAGGAGTAACCCCTGTGCATTGCCGGGTGTGACCCAAAAAGGGGGGGGGGAAGAACAGAGTGCAGGGGAGACCCTCCTCGCCCCAGGTGGACGGGACAGCTTGCAAACCATGAGCTTTGAATGTGCCTTTCATAGAACTCTCCAGCCTGGGGGAGGAAAGGCTGAGGGCAGGCTGGGAGGGAGACAGGTTCTGAGGTGGAGCCTTCTGTACTTGAGCACTTTCCTTTTCCTTTGGACATAGTTTACCTTTCAGCATTCAACAGATCAGCTCTACGTACAAAAATAAATAAAATGGATATACCCCGGGACCCAACTAACTATTCATTTGCCGGAAACCTAGCTTATAGAAGCAGACAAGTCCACAAAGATTATACAGACAGCCTATTGTTTAAATGTCATATACTAGAATCAACTTAAGTGCGTGTTAATGGGTAATTGTTTAAATAAATCATGGTACATCCAAACTAGAGAATACTGACTGGTCATACAAAAATGCAGCAGAACTACATGTCCTGGCACGCAAACACTCCAGAGACCAATGCTTTTGTTTTTTTCGGTGTGGGGGCGACACCGCTGGTGTTCAGGAATTATGTGACACTGAAGTGCAAACCTCAGGCTCCCTCATGCAAGTGTATGCTTCAGCCCTTTGAGTCATGTCCCTGGGTTTACTGAGAAAAGAACGTCTTTTATCGGTTTTGGGGATTTGTTGGTTGGTTGGTTTGGGGATCATAGCTGACCAAAAATTAGGTATCCCTAACTCTGTGCTCAGGGATCAGCCCCAAGTCTCGAGGGACCATACACCATGCCAGGGATTAGATGGGGTCAGCTGCATTCAAGTCAAGTGCTTTAACCCCTTTAACCTCTGCCCCTCCACAAGATTTATTTTTTAATTAAAAGACAATTGCAAAACTTTTTTTTTTTTTTTTTTGCTTTTTAGGTCTGACCGAGCGATGCTCAGGGGTTACTCCTGGCTATGCACTCAGGAATTATTCCTGGCGGTGCTTGGGGAAACATATGGGATGTCAGGGATTGAACCTGGTCAGTCCCGTGCAAGGCAAACACCCTACCCGCTGTGCTATCGCTCAAGCCCCACAAAAAAATTTTAAAAAATTTAAAAAATCAATCTTTGGGCCAGAGAAATGGTACATAGGTTAAAGCATTTGCCTTGAATGCGGCTGACTCGGGTTCAATCCCTGGCACCCCCGTGTGAGCACTGTAAGGAGTGATTCCTGAGCCCAGAGGCAAGAGAAAGCCCTGAGCACTACCAGGCAAGGTTCTCTCCACCCCCCCAAGCATATGTATATATATATATATATATATATATATATATATATATATATATATGCTGCTAACTTCAATTCAACCCCTGGCACTGTACACTGTCCCCTGTGCTCCTGTTAGGGGCTCCTCATGAAGACTGAGCCAGGAATAAGCCCTGAAAACCTGTAGATGTGGCCCCCAAATCTAATAAACTGCTGAGGGTATGACGAGGCCTTGCACGTGTGAGGGCCTCATCAGATTCCCCAATATGAAGAAGGAAAAAACAACTTTTTTCAAATAAAAAAAAAATAAAGCTTTTAAAAAAGAACAGCACGGACACTCCTGTTTCCTCCCAGCACTTCAACTTCTGGAACCTTCCCCAGCACATCACTGTTAGGGTCGTTTCCCAGAAGAGGAGACAAGCTGAGAGGCTCTGCTCCTTCCCGGGCTGGCTCTGAGACCCACAGTCTGTCCCGAGACGCCCTCTCCTCTTCGTCTGAGCCTCCTCAAGACTGGGGTCAGGCCTAGGGCTGGTCACTTCCTCCATCCACCTCACCCTTTCCACCCCAGGGACCCTGCTGGCACGCCGAGAGGGGTTGGGCCCCGGGAACCAGCACTGTCCCGGCTGGCATGACTACCAGCTTCCCCAGCACCTGCTCAACTCCTGGCTCCTTCCACCAGTGAGAGCTCAGTGCCCGTTCCTCGCCAACACCACCCCCCCGCCACAGAGCACCCCCTTAATTACACTTAATGGCAAAGACCATAAGAGCTTTATTAACTTTATTATGGACCCAATTAGCAGCTAATGCCCCGTGACTACTGTCCCCCCCACCACCACCAATAATCCCATTAAACATAATGAAGCCACCTTCCCCTTCTGGAGGGGGCTGCGGGGACAGGGAAATTCATCTTTGGGGGCTTGATTCTGCCCCCTCAGGCCCATTGGACACCAGCTCAGGCCCCGAGTTTCCCGGAGACCAGGGCTGGGTGCTCAAAGGCAGAGATTAATCAGTAAAGTATTTGAATGCCAGCAACTGAGCCAACACACACACACGCGCGCATGTGCACACACACACACACACACACACACACACACAAGGATGCACACATGCATATACACACAGCCTGGCTGCCGTCCAGCCACCTCCTTTCCTAAATCATGGCTGCCCGCAGAGCCCGTCCGGCACACAAATGCTCCCTATCTGTCCAGAGCCCCTGGGAGAGGGAATCCGAGGCAGGGCGAAGGGCGCTACTGCTTGCGTTTGCTTCAGAGGGTGGATGGCCCTATCCCCGGGAATGCCCCCTCCCTGTTCTGGCTCCATCCACAGTGCTCCAGAAGTGGTGAGCGCCCCTTTGGTCACCTCAGGAACCTGCCCTTACTTTACAGAAGGAGAAACAGACACACAGAGAGATGGCCCGTTTTGGAAACATGTGTCTTACATGATCTGTTTTAAAAGATTTCTCTCTTGGGGCCAGAGCGATAGTACAGTGGACAAAGCATTTGCCTTGCAAGAGGCTGATCTGGGATCGATCCCCAGTACCCCATAGAGTCCCCAAGCCTCGCCAAGAGTGGTTCCTGAGCACAGAGGCAGGAGTAAACTGAACACCATGGGGTGTGGCCCAAAAAACAATAACAAAGATCTGGGGCTGGAGAAATAGTATAGTGGGTTGGTTGCCTACCTTACACACTGCCGACCCAAGTTCGATCCCTGGCATCCCATATTGTTCCCTGAGCTTCACCAGGAGTAATTCCTGAGTGCAGAGCCAAGAGTAACCTCTGAGCACTACCAGGTATGGCCCCCAAACAAACAAATAAAGAACAAAAAAGACCTCTTCTCTCCCACCCCACCTCACCCCACCAGAAAGCAGAAGCAGCAGCAGGAATCCTGGGCCTGCCCTCCGTGGCCTTCAGACAGCCATGGAGTCGAGAAAGTTCGAGGAATCACTGAGTGATCATGAAAAGATAGTCCTTAGGGGGTCTTGAGGCAGGGAGAGCACTAGATTCAGAAAACACCCCCTTTTCCCATCCCCTGCCACAGAGACCCCCAAAAGGCTGGATCTCAGGCTCCAGGTCAGAATGTGACACAAAGGACTGAATGAAGAAATGAATTCGCAAATGAATGAGTGAATGAAAGGTGGGTGACTAAGGCAGATGGGGGCGGGGCAGAGTGGAGAGCACGACCACCCGGGTCAGATCTCCAGCTGCTCAGTGATCAAAACCTTCAGACTTGGGGGTCTCTGCTAGGGATCCTCCACACCCACCCCCAGCAGGAAAATCTCCCAGCAATGGGTCAGGAGGGACATCCAGAGCTCCGGGACCCTCGGTGCCCCCACAGGGCCTGGGCTTGGGCCGAGGAGTGGGAGCTGAGGGAGCACCCGGCTGCCCGAGCGGAAGAGCAGGGGCTCCGGAAGGGAGACCCTTGACCCTCTGCTTGGAAACAGGCTCCCTGTTCCCGCTCCCCTCCCCCGCCGGCCGGCTGGCCTGGAAGCAGCCACTTGAAATGGGTCCCAGGGAGCCTGGGAGAGGGACTGGCCCCGCTCCAGCAGCCAAGTCCTGGGGGCCCAGCCAGGCTGCTACCCCAGCTCCTGCTCCGCCCAGCCTCAGCTGGGGTCAGGAGGTGGCAGGGAAAGCTTTCTCTCTAGATCCAGCCAAGTCAAGGTTCACCCCGATTTCAACCACACGCACCCAGCGTGGCACCCCTCCAGCTGGTCCTTCCCGGGAGGACAGGGTCTGGGCAGGGCTCTCTCGCTCCTTTCCCAGGAGGTTCAGGGGCCCAGAGGGGACAACCAGCTCCCTCGGTTACTCCAGGGCACGACACCAAGGAGCCTCCCAGGTTACTCCTAATCTTCCCTTCCCCACCCCCATGGGTTTTCTCTGACACAGTCCCCTCCCCCCAATACTCCACCCTATCTCACCCAGCTGGAGGGAACCTCAGTGCATGTGGGTGGGGGACAGGTAACACCTGGGGATCTTAGGGAAAGTTAGCCTGGGCTGAGGCTCTGAGGGAGGGGTCGGGATTGGTCTATTTCCTGGCTGTGTGAGCTTAAACAAGTATCACAACGTCTCTGAACCTCAATATCTTCTCTTCCTGCCCCTCCCTTGTTGGGATGACAGACCCAGCGCCTTACCCTTGGTTGAACCCCTTGCACAGTGCTCTCAGGGTCACACTCAAGTCATGTTTGAGCACATTTGGGCTGGCCGGGGAGCTACCACTGTCCGCTGAGGGCCCAATAGCAGAGCCGCTAGGGTGGCACTTGGGCCTGGGGCACAGTGGCAGGGGCTGGACTCACAGCCACAGGCCTCAGCTGGGAAGTCAGTTGCTCTTTGCCACTGAGCTATCCTAGATCCCCTGAGCCTCAAGTTTTCATCTGTGAAATGGGGTCAAACAGAACATAACTCATAGAGTTTTTTAGTGAGCAGTGAAATCCTAGGTAATATGAAAAGCTCAGTAATATTGGGACCACTCGGCACATCACCTGGAGGGCTGCTGTGTCCTCTGCAGGAATGGTCAGTGACAGTAGCCAGAATCAGAGATGGTCAGAGCACTGAGGGCAGGGGGAACATGGTCTCCTAACTAGTCCCACGTCTGTTTCTTACCCAAAAAGGAAGAGAGGACTGTCTCCCCCTTCCCAGGCCCAGGATGCCACAACTCCTAAGGGCAGACTCAGTCCTCAGGCCCAAAGAATAGCCCCATCACACACACACACACACACACACACACACACACACACACACACACCACACACACACACAGAGTTCCGTCTTCCTCGTCTTCCCCATCCTTTCCCCCGGAGCAAGGAGGAAGAAAGATATCAGAGTTTGAAGGATGTGAAAATTAGCTGGAGCTGAGACAAACGTCAATTTGAAGACTGCATGTCGTCCCCCCGCCTACCCCCGCACCCCTTCTCTGCCCAGGGGACAGTGTTTCCACAAGTCTCTGCAGGGAGACGTCCCCCTCCCCCAGGTGTGGACTGACACTGTCAGACTCAGACCCGTGAGCAGGCGAGGCAGTGACGTTCCAGAAAGAGCAGATGCCCAGCCCAGGGCTAGGCCCCCACCGCCCCCAGCACGGCTGTCAGCACTCAGCTCAGGGACCCGGGCCCAAGTGGGGTCTGGGTGACCCTCTGGAGCCCACTGCCTTGGCCCAAGCTGCCAGAAACAGGGGCTGAGCCAGCTGGCTGGGACCAACTCATCCCTCAGGAGACCGGAGGCTGGAGGGCACTGTCCATCCCAGAGCCCCCTCCCAGCCCCTTGGCGGCCATCTGAGGGTTTGCTGGCAGCCCTTCCCGGCCCGGCCGCCCCAAGAAGCGTCAGCGCTCTGCCTCCCGGCAGCGGTGTGCGGGGCTCCTGCCTCTGTCATCGTTAACAGCCACAATTATTATTATTTGGAGCGATGGGCCAGAGGTGGTCAGGGACGTGGTTGGGGTGAATGAAATGAAAAAGTCCTCGGTATGTGCCGTCTCGCCAGGTTAATACTCCTGCCTGTCGGCCTGACAGCTGCAAGATTGATTACCCGGCCTCCCGCTCTTTATAACTGGATCAGTCGAATTAATCTCTGGCTGTCGGCCCATCTGATGCCTGAATCACAAATTTAATTTGGAGGTGTACAACTCCTCCCCCATCCTGTCCCTCCCTCCCTCCCTCCCACGTCCCTTCCTTCCTTCCTTCCTTCCTTCCTTCCTTCCTTCCTTCCTTCCTTCTTTCCTCCCTTCCTTCCTCCCTTCCTCCTTCCTCCTCATCCTATGCCACCCTCCTCCTCCCTCATCTTCCTCTCCCTCCCTCCTTTCCCTGCCCCCCCATGCTCTTGCTCCCCTCTCTGCCCCGTGGGCCCCCTTCTGGGGCCTGTGGGTGGTGGAGGAGGGAGAGGGTGTGGGTGGGGTGGCCTGAGTCAGCAGCCCCTCTGCCCAGGCCAGCAGAGGGGTCGCGTTCACCCACCCACCGGGCAAGACGCCCACCCCACCACGCTCCACCCCAAACGGAGAGAGGCTTAGCTGACACTAAGTAAGACATATTAATGTACTAAAGACTTAATGAAGTTGGGGAGGGGTGAGGGGTGGAAAGTGCTTGCTTTATTAGTTTATGGCCGATTAATGGGGACGCCATTACTGTGATGGAGATGGATTGCGGCTGTCAGCAGTCTGGGCTGAGGGCCGGCCCCGCTCTTTCCTGGGGTGGTGGGTGCCCCGCACAGACTCGGAGAGAACTTCATTAGAAGCGCCTGTAGGATCCCACCTGGGGAGACCCCAGGCTAAGCTGCAGGGTGGGGGGCAGGACTCAGCTCCGGGCTTCGGGAGGCAGTTTCAGAGGGCCACGGCCTGCGGGATCCTCCCCAGGCAGCAGGCCCAGAGGAAGCCTGGCTCAGGCTGCGGGGGCTCCACGGTATCACCTAGGGGACGGGAGGGGGGAACTGGAGGACAGCATGCCCAGGACCCACTTCAGTTGCCAGAGACCCTCCCCCGGGGGTGGGTGTGAAGAGCCACGGGAGGGAGCTATGTCCCTTCTGTCCTTCCTCGGAAGATTGGGCAACCCCACACACACCCCATCAAGCCTGCTCTGACCCCGGAATTGCACTGGAGCCAGACTCACCCGCCACGCACTGACAGTGAAAAGCAAAAGTCAAGCCACCTTCACAGACCTCCACACCCGGCCACCGGCCAGGGCCTCTGCTGGTCACTGCAGGAGCCCCGAGGGAGAGCAATGTGGGGACAGACACCCCCAAGCTCCAGGTTCACCCAGGTCTGGGGGACCGGACCAGGGGGCTTAGTAGCTGGGCACCCAACACCCACCCTTAATATCTCACCTTCCTGTTTCCCATGAAGATATAAGGCTGCACCTTAAACAACTCTGCTCCAAGGTATTTGTTTCTTTTTGGAAGATTCCAGAAACCCCCAAGATATGGATCTCTTATGTTCTCATGTCTCAGAAAATAGAACATTTTAATGTGACTGTTTTAAGGAAAAGAGTATTCAACTTTCAGGGTCTTAAAAAAAATCCTTAGCAAAAGTGTCCCAAACAGATTCATTGGGAGGGGAGGTGGGGGGGCGGAACCCCACTGGGCTCTCAGCCCTGCCCCAACCCCAACCTTGGCTTGGCTTTCTCCTCTTGAAAGAAGATTTTGCAGCCAGGGAGAGGCTCAAGGGACTGGGATTCCTCTCAGTGTGCTCTGAACCCTGAGTCTGATCCCTGGCGCTGATGGCTTCCCAAGTGTCCCTCCCTGCCAAGTATCACTGCCTCCACCAGGCAGACCAGGCCCACAGAGCTGAGAGTGGACCCCCAGCACTGTTGAGAGCCCCCAAAAGTGATTTCCAAAAGAAAGGAAGAAAGAAAGAAAGGAAGGAAGGAAGGAAGGAAGGAAGAAAGGAAGGAAGGAAGGAAGGAAGGAAGGAAGGAAGGAAGAAAGAAAGGAAGGAAGGAAGGAAGGAAGAAAGAAAGAATAGAGGGGGCTGGAGAGATAGCACAGTGGGTAGGGCGTTTGCCTTGCACGCGGTCGACCCAGTGTTCGATTCCCATCATCCCATATGGTCCCCTGAGCACTGCTAGGAGTAACTCCTGAGTGCAGAGCCAGGAGTAACCCCTGTGCATCGCCAGGTATGACCCAAAAAGAAAAAGAAAGAAAGAAAGAAAGAAAGAAAGAAAGAAAGAAAGGAAGGAAGGAAGGAAGGAAGGAAGGAAGAAGGAAAGAAAGGAAAGAAAGAAAGGAAAAGGCAAAGAAGGTGCCAAAGTGATAGTACAGCAGATAGGGCATTTGCCTTGCATACAGTAAACCTGGGTTCTATCCCCGACACCCATATGGTTCCCCAAGCCCTCCAGGAGGAGTGATCCTTGAGTTCAAAATCAGAAGTAAGCCCTGAGACCCCAAAACAAAAAACAAAGGCAAGAAAACGAGATTGTAAGGTTCAGAATCTCAGCTTGGGATCAAAGTACATAATACTGAAAACATATCTTGGGCTTTTTTTGTGGGGATCACTTCCAATAGTGCTTGGAGACTACTTCTGACTCTGTACCCAGGGGTCCCTCATGGTGGTGTCCTGGGATTCATGTGTTGCTGGCAATCGAACCCTGGCCTCCTTTGTGAAAGGCATGAGCTCCCTCTCCAGCTCCGGAAAACTCATTTGACACTGACACAAAATCAGGCAAAACACTGCCCAAATGCCCCAGTCCAAATGCCACAGTGGCTTCCTCCCCTCCTCAACTGAGTGACAGGTGACTGCACTGGGCAGTCACTGCACTGGATGAGCGTGCCTGCTACTGGGCCAGCCCCAGGCCTGGATGTGCCAAGAGCCCCAGTATCCCAGAGGGTCTGCTTCTGTTCGGGCGTTGGGACGGAACCTTCATCCCCGGCACTGAGACGCTTCCTCTTCCTGCCCACACCACCGGAGCGCCAGCCCCAAGTGTAGGGGTCACCACCAGCTCACTCTCTAAGGTAGAAGCTACCTGCTCAGCCTAACGGGGAAATAAATACCCTGTTTCCGAGAGTAATTTAATTATTGGCTCCTGTGGACTAGTGGGTAATTAAATTCCGTAGCTCCCAAAGTAATTAATTGCTATGCAAATAGTAATGCCCTCTGCTTTGGAGAGGCGGCTCTCGGCCTGGGTTGGCCCTGCAATTAGGAGCAATAATTACCCTGTCAGTTCCCAGCTCCTGCCCAGCACCTTCCTAAGGAAGCCCCACAGTCACTGGGGCCACCCCCTCCCCTGAACTGACTGAGGCTCTGGATTTGGGGGGAAGGAAGCAAGGGCAGGGTGTCCTCAGAGGTTGGGTGAGGATTCAGATCATCACCCCAAACCTCAGGAACCCCCTTGTGTCCTTCCTCTGACCAAGGCCGGGTGGCACAGCTCCTTCTCACCTCCCTTGGTGAAGGAAAGAGGGACCCAGCTCTGGCCACATCTGCCAGGTGGGTCAGCCCTGCTGAGAGACTACCGGGACCGTCACCAAGAACCCGAGGATGTGAGTCATGAGCTGTTTTCTTCTTGAATATCACCTGGTCCCATGGTATTTCTCACATACCCGAGGAAGAGACGGCAGTGGTCACTTTGGAGCAAACACACAACTTCCACCAGGGATCCAGACCCTAAATCCTATTGTAAAGGAGATCTTGGAGATATAGTTCAAGTCCCTGATCAGTTGGATTTCAGAAAGATTGTCTGTGGGCCTGGCCTAACCAGGTGAGTCCTTACCCAGGCCTGAGTTCAGGCCAGGCTTTGTGGCCCAACAGTAGAAGGTATGCCTTGCATGCGTGCCAGTTGGATCCCTGACATCACTCCCATAAAGTTGAGTTTCCTTTTTTTTAAAAAAAGGAAAGAAGATAGAAAAAGAAAAACTGGGGGCAGAGCAATAGCACAGCAGGTGAGGCACTTGCCTTACATGTAGCTGACCCAGGGGCTGGAGTGATAGCACAGCAAGTAGGGCCTTTGCCTTGCACGCGGCCGACCTGGGTTCAATTCCCAGCATCCCATATGGTCCCCTGAATACCGCCAGGAGTAATTCCTGAGTGCAGAGCCAGGAGTAACCCCTGTGCATCGCCAGGTGTGACTCAAAAAGCAAATAAATAAATAAATAAATAAAAATGTAGCTGACCCAAATTCAATCCCCAGCATTCTGTATGGTCCCTCACACACACCTCAGCCTGCCAAGAATGAGCCCTGAGTGCAGAACCAGGAATAAACCCTGACTATAGCCAGGCATGGCCTTAAAGCCAAAAACTATTCATTGATTTAATTTTAAAAAATCGTTGTAGCAAAATAAATTCTTTTTTACTCCCTTCTATCCCCTTCCCTTTATTATGGTTGTTGATGCTATGAGGGACACCTGGCCATGATGCTCAGGGGCTCCGCTGTGGTGCTGGCTGGGAGTCATGCGTCAGGCTCAGGACCCACACATGTTGCCCGCACACATGGCTGCAGAGCTCCTGAGCTACGCTGCCACACACATGTGCTCACAGAGCACTTCCTGCTCATGTGCTCACACAAGGTGTTTGCTGGGGGTGTCAGGGAGTCCTATCTCTTTGAGTGGTACTTATACACAACTGACTGTGGTGTGGACAGAAACTGCTCCTGACACTGAAGATTACACCAGTCCTGTGGGACACAGGATCTGAATTCACAGCTAGGCAGTGTGAGATATGTGCTCTGCCGCTTTTCCTCTGGGACCAACAAACATTGATTTTACCTATTTGTTTTTATTTTTTTATTTTTATTTTATTTCCGTTTCGACCACACTCAGCAATGCTCAGGAATTACTCTTGGCGGTGCTTGGGGAGAATATATGGGATGCCAAGGATTGAATCTGGGTCCTGCAAGCAAGCGCCCTACCTGCCGTGCTATCGCTCCGGCCCCTGATTTTACTTTCTTTCCCCCCTCTTCTCTTCCCTGTGTTGCTGTTGGTGAGTTGGGGCTCACGTAGCACTCTAGCTGCAGTGCTCCTGCTCATCTTGTTTGAAGTCCTCCCAGGGGTAGCTGTGGTGCTCCACATGTACTCAGCAAGCCACACCTCCTGGCCATGGTGCTAGCAGGTCTTTGAGCTGTGGGGCTCACTGGGAGTTGCACCTCTTTTGTGGCAGTGCTCACATCTCCTTGGCTGCAGTACAGCAGGAAGTTGTTTGTGGCGCTGGGCTCACCAGCAGCAGAGCTGACGGGCTCAAACTTTAGAAGTGCCAGCATCATGCTTGGCACATGTGGGGCACTAGGGTTTGAACTCACTACCTTACACTTGCAAGATGGCATTCTAAGCCCCTGTGTTATTCTTCTATCCTCTTGATTTTTTTCGACTTCATCTCCTCCTCTACCTCCTCTTCCTCTTCTTCATTTTGTTTGGGGACACATCCTTCTATGCTCAGAGCTTACTTCTGGTTCCGTGCTCAATGACCACAATTGCTCAGGGGACCATGCATAATGCCAGGACTGAAGCAGAGTTATCATACAGAAGGATCTTACCTTCTGTACTAGGGCTCCAGTCTGCAGTTTTTCATTTCATTTGTTTGTTTTTGGGGTTTGGGGCCATAGCTGGTGTTACTCCTGGGGTATTTCCAGCTCTGTGTTCAAGAGTGATGCCTGGTCATGCTCATAGGATTATATGTGGTACCAGGGATTCAAACCAGGATTAGCCACATGCAAGGCAAGTTCCATCCCCTCTGTACTATCTATTTGATTCCAGTGATTTCTCATTTGTTTTGTTTTGTTTTGTTTTGTGGAGTGGGAGGGTCAGGGCATACCTGGCAGTGCTCAGGGCTCCCTCCTGGCTCTATGCTTAGGAATCACTCCTGATGGACCATATGGGGTGCCAGGGATGGAACCCAGGTTGGCCACCTGCAAGGCACCAGCTATACTATCTCTCCAGCCTGATTCTTCATTTCTTATCGGATCTTGTCCCCCATCTGCTCCAGCCCTATCACCCAGGTTCTAAATGTTCTCTAAGCCCTGTATACGCACTGGGTCCTGAGCATGGCAGCGCCTGTGAGCTGTAAATACTGGCCTTTCCTTCAGAGAAACACCCAGACCTCACCTTCTGGATCCTCTTCCAGGACCAAATGTTTTCAGCTGAATCCCTGGAAAGCAGGTCCAGGCAAAGCCTCTGAGTTGGGAGCCCCCAGGGAAGCTGGAAGGCAGGCAAGTGTGCTGAGAGCTGAGGACTTGTGGAGACTGGGCTGAAGGGAACTGAGCCAAGAATGGGCCAGGGAGCCTGGGAACAGAGAGGGATGAGGAAGGGGGTGGGGACAGACACGCTCCCCTTTCCCTCAGCCTCTCCCCAGGCAGCTCCCCCTCACCCCTCTGTGCTCTTTCTCCCATACCCTCATCAGGTGAGCTGGAGCTCGGGGATGAGGCAGAAGACCCACCACCCCAGGGAGAACAAGAGGACATGGGCGGCAGAAAACCAGGCATGAGATGCAAGCAAATGTCCCCAGGTTCCCACAAGAACACATGAAGAAACAGCAAAGAGGCTTCCAGAAGCCCACGAGGGGCGCGAGCAACAGTACCGGGGCAGAGTGCTTATCTTGCACACAGTCAGTCTAGGTTCAATCCCTGGTAGTACTGATCCCTGAGCACAGAGCCAGGAGTAAGCCTTAAGTACTGCCACGTGTACACCCCCTGTCTCACTCAGAGTCATCCCACCATGACATGGGTCCCTGGTGTGTTCAGGGCGATAGGTGTCCCCTGGCCAGCCATAGACGAGGAATAGGTTGCAGATAGATCTCCAGACAATAGTCAACAACCTTTATCCACAATACCACAGGCTAGATATAGAAGAGAGGACCCTCTAGAGAGCGGGGAACAGTGATACACTGGGAAACAATTCAGGGGAAGTGCAGCACAGAGGAGAAGTTTAACACAGGCTCGGGGAATTGTGAGTATCCCAAGGGAGTCAATGAGCCTTGGAGCACTGCAGTGGGTGAGAAAAATGTAGCAGGTAGCTCAATTAACATATCATCCTAGCCAGGACTGATAGACCTGAGCCCAAGCAAATAGACCTGAGCCCAAGCAAACTGCTAATAGAGAGATAAGGATCACAAATTAGGGGTGCACCACTTCGGCCACTATCCTTTGCCTCTGAGGTGATGTCTCCAAAGCTCTCTCGCCTCAAGGAGAACCCTTGGATTTGTAATCAATAGGGCAGCATTGTCCAGATTGTTCTGGGCAGTGCCAGCAGGGGATCCAACCAAAGAGAAGAAGCAGCTGCCCTGACTGGAGGAAAGCCCCTAGAGACCAGTAGAGGAGGCTTCATTGGGGAGAAGCCAACACGAAGGGTCCCCAGCGCCCTCCAGGCATCATCTGGCCAGAAGGAAAGTCCTTTGGTCTCAACTTCGAGCCCAAGCTCTGCTTTTGATCCACATTCTCCTGGGCCTTCACGAGGAGGCAACTTCTCATCTCTCTTTCTGATTTTGTTTGGGTCACACCCAGCAATGCACAGGGGTTACTTCTGGCTCCGCACTCAAGAATTACTCCTGGCGGTGCTCAGGGGACCATATGGGATGCTGGGAATTGAACCCGGGTCTGCCACGTGCAAGGCAAACGCCCTACTGCTGTGCTATCATTCCAGCCCCCAACTTCTCACTTCTCAACAGAGATCCTGGAACAAAGGTGGCAGAGACCTTGAAAGTTAGAACTCAGAGCAAATTATATATAGTCCAGAGGGTGGAAGCCTTGTAGCCCTCATTGGATGGGAAAACCCCCCAAAGAGGAGGACGTGTATCTGCTCTCTGAGCCAGACCGGTCAAGGTTGTCCCTTCCTATCTTCGTCCACAGGCCTGGCCCCAAGGTCTGGGAGCAGTAATTCTCAAATAATAATAATAATAATAATAATAAATCAAAGAAAGGAGGAAGAGAAAGAGGAAGTGATGGAAGAAGCAGAAGGAAGGAGGAGAAAGAAGAGGAAAACAAGAAGGAGAAAAAAGAACAGAAGGAAAGGAAGAGGAACAGGAGGATAAAAGGAAAGAGGAAGAAGAGAAGGAAAAGTAAGGAGGACAAAGAGGAGAAGGAAGAGGAGGAAGAAGAGGAGGAGGAGAGGGAGGAGGAGTAGAAAGAAAAGGGCCCCAAAGTAGCTGGTAGGACAAGGAGTCTGGAAGCACGCCAGGGCCACGTGCCCTCCACACAACCTGATGTCTGTCTCAGCTGGCACAGTCACTGCTCCGCTGACAGCTCTTTAGAATCCACTCAGAGTGGGGCCCCACTGTCATCTCTCGGGGGGTGAACATTTCCGCGGGTGAGCTGCTGGGAATTGGATTAGGCTGGGACACCCGAGTGCTCCCCCTCCAGCTGATTAAACACCCATCTGCGCCAGGCCTACCTGTGAACAGCTTGTTACATGTAATTGTTTGGAGGAGGGGAAGTGATGCGGGGGTTGGAGTCCTGCAAAGGAGCAGGAGAATGAGGGGGAGCAAAGAGGCGACAGGTCTGGCTACTTTATTTTATTTTATCTTTTGACTTGGGGCCATACCTGGAGGTGCTCGGGGCTTACTCAAGGCTCTGCACTCAGGGATCACTCCTGGTGGATCTCAGGGGTATGAAACCTAGGTAAGTTCTGTGCAAGGAAAATGCTCTACCCACTGCACCATCTATATTTCAGAAAGAGAGAGAGAGAAACACTGGTTGGGGTAGACCACCACACCGTAGTTGACCATAGCCCCCCCAACTTTCCATCATGCCTCCAAGGGCCCCCAACACTCAGGTGCCTGCACTATTACCCAGAAGTCCTGTTTAGGTTTCTCTGAGTCCACTCCTCTCTGCCCTTCGAGGAATATTGACTGGACGAACAAGAAGTCACTGGAGCAGAAGGAAAAATGATGGTAGTAGTGGAAGGTCTTGAACCTGTGAGTTCAGTTCTCCCCAGATGAGGTCTAGCTCTTTTTTCTTCCGCCAGAATCAGCCAGCCTCAGCCTCCTTCACAGCGAAGTGCAGGACGGAGGATGAGGATTGGTCAGGACCACGGATAGCGCCTGTGCCATTTGCGACTGTCCAGGTGCCTCTCTCCCTCTTTCCTCCTCAAAGAATCTGTGTCCCATTCCTTAACACCTTCCTACCCTCCGTTCCCTCCTCCCTTCCTCCTGCCTCCTTTCTGCCTTCTTTCTCTTCTCACCCCTTCTCCTTTTAAAACCGGTTCCTGGTACTTTATCAGGGGTCCCTCCACTACATTTATTTGAGCACTTTGCTACCCGCTGATGGCTGGAGGCTCTATCCCCAGGCTGACTCAGAGAACACACAGATGAGGCACTCTGGGGTCTAGCAGGACAGAGGGACCTGTTTCAAACACCTCCTGCAGAGTCAAATTGGGGTATTCCCTATGGACCCGGGCCCTGGCTCATCGCTCCCTGACCTTCCCATCCCCCCCCCCCACCTCTGTGTCCCTCTATAAAGTACCAGCAGCTGCCAGAAAAGGCAGACCCTTCCATGAGCATCAGCAATCGTGGGGACTGCATGTCCCAGCCTTCTCTCCCAGTTAATCTAACTTTGGAAGAGTTGAGGTGAGCTCTGGCGTGGCTGCCTAGGAAAGGCAGAGAATAAATAACAAGCCAGAGGCATAAACAGATGTGCAGATATATGCAGCTGGTACGTTCCTGCCAAATTACCATGGACAGAACGCTGGCGGGGGGCCAGGATGCCTCTCTCTCTGTTTGGAGTTTGGCCACCAGGACCCATCCAAGCTCACCATCCATTTGGCAACCTCTGAGTGAGTGGAGGGGGGGGGCACCAGGGAAGAGAGTGGAGAGGCTGCAGGTGCCCTCAGGTTGGGTGGGGGGAGAGCTCCAGGGGTGGATCCAAGACATGCAGATGAGGTGGGGGTGGGGAGCGAGAGAAATAGAAGCAGAACAGCCAGCTCTAAGGAGGCTGGCCCTGAGGGGTCCCTAGATCAATTCCTCCAGAGTGTGGCTTGACTGAGCTGAGGCTGGACTCTAACAGCCACACACACACACACACACACACACACACACACACACGCACGTGCACACACAGATGCGCAGGGTGGACCCTCTGTCCCCCACTGTAGATTCGAGGGGGCAATCCCCAGCCTTTGATAATGCAGAGACACGGCTCAGGGCGGGCAGGGGGCACAGGGCAGGCAGCAGCTGGAGAAGAGCCCGCCAGGTGCTACTAGATGTGAAAAATGCCAGAAGACATGAAAAGGTGTGGTGGGAGGCCCCAGCCCCAGAGCCAAGGTGGAGAGAAACAGCCTGGAATTCTTGAGGACAAGGCAGGGAGGGAAGGTGCGAAGAGGGGAGGTGTGAAGGGGTGACTGTGACCCAGGGAGGGGTTCTCTCAAGGGTCACCCCCAGATCTACATTCTGAGCAGCCCTGTCCTCTCCCGGGCTTCCTTGGAATCTCAAGGAGCCCTTTCTCGCTGTCAGTTATTCGATGGCCTTGGTCTTTTGCATACAGATGTGGTGGGAGGGCCAGGGTCAGTCCCCTGGGCTAAGCTCACATTGTATAAGCAGAAGGCACAGGTTTGCCCCCTGGCCCACACGGTACCCCATGGAGGATGACTAGAGTGGCCCCTGAGCACCACTGGATGTGGCTCTTTGCCACCTCCCAAACAGCAGATCTGAGAAGACAGGAGTTGTATCAGAGTGGTGGGTCAGTCGGAAGGAAGAGAGAGGCAGCAGGGGTCAGGAGCCTGTGGCCAGGGCTGTGGGGTGGCGGCTCTGAGTCTGCCATGGAAAGGAACAGAGGGGATTATGAAGGGACTTGGTGGGACTCAGGGATGAGTGTACAGGAACTGGAGACAAAGAGGGACAGTCTGGCCAAAAGGCATCTATTGCCCATCCCAGAACACCTTTCAGGCTGAAAAAAAAAAGACCCTCATGTTTTCATAACAATAGACATACACTGGGAAGATCTGGATACACTGATATGTTGATCAGAAATGGCCCAGAGGGGGCTGGAGCAATAGCACAGTGGGTAGGGCATTTGACTTGCACACGGTCAACCCGGGTTCAATTCCCAGCATCCCATATGGTCCCCTAAGTACTGCCAGGAGTAATTCTTGAGTGCAGAACCAGGTATAACCACTGTGCAACGCCAGGTGTGACCCAAAAATTTTAAAAAATGTCCCAGAGTGTGGTCCTCGGGCAGTGGTGAGTATGGGCCATGCACCAACCCAAGGCCAGGAGCAGAGCAGTTGGGTAGAAGAGGAAGTAGGAGTCTGGGCTGGACTTAATGAGTTTGACGAGTTTCTGACATCTACCTGGAAATAACCAACAGGTTAGCCTTTAGACTCATATTGGACCAGAGAGAGAGGGCCCAAGAGTTGCAGGACCTCTTTGTAGGCAGTTGGCGCTGGTTAGAATCCCTGGCACCTCATATGGTGTCTTGAGCACCACCAAGAATGACCCCTAAGAGCAGAGCTTGGACATCTCTGAGTGTGGCCAAACTTGCACATGTTATTGGAGCCAGGGAGTTGCCTCAAAGGACTGGAGCACATGCTTTCTGGGCCAGAGCCCAGATTCCCAAGACCAAGCCCTGCCACGTGTGGTTCCCCCAACAAATACATACACACTTAAGAAAATGCTTTCCCACTTTCCCTTATTGTGACCCTGTTGAGGTGTCTGGGTCCCAAGCTTATGCCTCTGCTCATTACACTGGCAGTACCAGGGACTGCACTGGGCAAGCTGGCCTGGGGACAGGGACCAAACTTGCAGCCTCACACATACAAAACAGGTGTCCTCCCACCGAGTCACAGCTCCAGGCCACAGCTCTGACTCAGCCACCCTGTCCCAAGAGTCAGGGTGTGCTTGCTTGGAAGTGTGAGTTTAAACTTGAAAGAGAAGCCAGAGTTCCGACCCAGTGCACAGTGCAAATTCAGGTTTGAGCTTGTCGAAGTCTGAATCTCATAACCTCTCATGCATATCCCAGAGGGTCGCCAGGCTCTGTGGGCAAGAGGCGACACTTGGAAACATGGGAGGGGCCCCAAAGAAACAGGGGCCCCTGTGCAGAGCTGCATGCTGGCAAAACAGTCTTGTGAGATGTTCCATCTAAATCATTGTTTTATTTATTGTAAAATTGTACTTTATGTCTTGGTCTGTAGACTCCAACGAGCTTGTACTTAAGTGTTGCGCTCAGGGGTTATACCTAGCAGGGCTTGGGGGATTATATGTGGTGCCAGAGATCAATCCAGCTGTGCACCCTACCCACTATACTATCTTTCTGGCCCCTAAATAATTGTGGGCCTTGTTCAGTTTTTGTTTGTTTTTGTTTGGGGGCCACACGCACTCAGCAATGCTCAGAGGTTACTCCTGATTCTGTGTCCATGGTCACTCCTAACAGTGCTCAGGGGACCATATGGGATGTCAGGGATTAAACCTGGGTCAGCCACCTTCAAGGAAAATGCCCTACTCACTGTACTATGGCTCCAGACCCCTAAATTTTTGTTCTAAAACTTATTATAAGGCAAGAGAGACAGTTCACAGAAGTGAAACACATGGCTTGTATGTGGGAGCCCTAAATCAATCCCCATCATCACATGGTCCCCAAGCACCACCAGGTATATCCCCAAAACAAAAATCACAATAAAATAAAATCATGGTATGAGGCAAACATGAGAAAGACCAAGGAAAGACACAATAACCTGTTGACATGGCAACTGAGACACGGGATTCGAAGAAGGGGGGCAAAGGCTTTTTCTTCTCACACTATATACTTCTGAATTCTTGGAGGCCATCTTTAAATTGTTTTTATTTATTTATTTTAAAGAAATAAAAGTCCTATCTGGTGTACTATTGCTCTGGCCCTTAGAAATAATATTTCTTTCTCTCTTTTTTTTTTATTGAATCACCATGAGATACACAGTAACAAAGCTGTTCATGATCGGGTTTCAGTCATACACTATTCTAACACCTATCCCTCCACCAGTGAACATTTCCCACCACCAATGTTCCCAGTTTTTCTCCCACCACCCACCCCCTAGCCTGTCTCTATGGCAAGCACTTTCTCTCTCTCTCTCTCTCTCTCTCTCTCTCTCTCTCTCTCTCTCTCTCTCCTTCTCTCCTTTTAAGATTTGCAGTACAGATACTGAGAGGTTATCACATTTGTACCTTTACCTATTTTTAGCACACAGTTCTTATCCAGGGTGATTACTTCCAACCATCATTATCATAGTGGTCCTTTTTCCATCCCAACTTCCTTTTTTCCCACCTCCTGAAGCAAGTTTCCAATTGTAGACCAATCCTCCTGGCCCTTGTTTCTATTATCCTTGGGTATTAGTCTCATACAATGTCTTTTTTTTTATATCCACAAGTGAGTGCAATCATTCTATGATTGCCCCTCTCCTTCTGACTCATTTTCACTCAGCATGATACTCTTCATGTCCATCCATTTGTAAGCGAATTTCATAACTCCATTTTTCCTAGATGCTGTGTAGTATTCCATTATGTAGACGAATCATAGTTTCTTTAATCAATCATCTGTTCTTAGGCACACAAGTTATTTCCAGATTCTGACTATTGTGAACCACTTTTAATTCGTAGAAGCATATACTATTACATTTTTGTTTGTTTGTTTGTTGAGGGACCACACTGGTGGTGCTCAGGGATTTCTCCAGGTCCTTTGCTCAGAAATCATTCCTGGTGGTGCTCGGGGGACCATATGGGGTGCCAGGGATCAAACCCAGGTTGCAGCATGCAAAGTAAGTGTTCTATCCACTGTACTATTGCTCTAGTATCCAAAGCACAATTTTTAAGTGAAGAACATAAAAAGACATTTTTAAAGATGAATTAGGAAGGAGCTGGGGTGTGACTCGGTGGTAGAGCACTTGACTTGTACTTGTAAGGCACTGAGGTCCTGCCTTGGCACTGCAAGGGAAGGAAGGAAGGAAGGAAGGAAGGAAGGAAGGAAGGAAGGAAGGAAGGAAGGAAGGAAGGAAGGAAGGAAGGAAGGAGAAAGGAAAGGAGGGAGGGAGAGAGGAAGGGAGGGAGGGAGGGAGGGAGGGAGGGAGGGAGGGAGGAAGGGAGGGAGGGAGGGAGGAAGGAAGGAAGGGAATAAATGAAGGAGGGAAGGAAAGAGAAAGGAAAGGAGGGAGGGAGAGAGGAAGGAAGGGAGGAAGATGTTAAGGAGAGGACGAGAGCAATAGGACAGCAGATAGCCCATATGATCCCCTGTGCTCCCCAGGAATGATCCCTGAGTGCAGAGGCAGGAGTAAGCCCTGAACACTGCCAGATGTGACCCAAAAACAAAGAGAGACAGACAGAAAGACAGACAGAGAGAGAGAGAGAGGCTGGAGAAATAGTACAGTGGGGAGGGTGCTTGCCTTGCACATGGCCGACCAGGTTCCTTCTCCGGCATCCTATATGGTCCCCTGAACACCCCACCAGGATCGATGCCCCTGAGCATTGTCAGTGAGATCCAAAACCAAACAAAAGAGAAAACAAAATAAAAGATAAAGACTAGGGAGTTCTCTGCACGTTTTCTCCTCCTTGTTTTATGTGGTGCAGGTGTTAGAACTCGGGGCCTCACTGACCCAACTCTGGGTCTGGTCCTGGAGTTTTCTCCTGCAAGAGGGAGTGGGTGTGAGCGGCTGGGATGGGAGGAGTTGGGAAGATTGCTCTAGGCTCCTGCTTTTCCCCATGCTCCAGGTGAAGAGAGTAGCGCGGAAAGAATTCCTCTCTGTCACAGAGCTGTTTAGGGACAGACAGGCAGACAGACAGACAGTAGCCAGGACTCACAGGGCTTCTCCCCCAAGATAGGGCCTGACAGCTGGGGTGTGGGGCACTCAGGGCCATCAGTTCCTTCCTCTCCTCACTAGGAGTTCCCTGAAGCAGGGAGATTCTGGTTCTTTCTCCCCTTTACACCCTCCCAGCCCCTCTTCCTTTGGGGCTAACTTTGGGCATTAGTGGACTCCTCCTCAGCTCGACTCGGCTGGCTTCTTTTTCTTGTGACCAAAATCTGTAGTCAGTCTTTTTCTGTTGGGGTGCCCTAGGTGCCCCCAAACACTGCTCATCAGCGAGATGATTGGGAGTGGAAGGAAGCACGGACAAGCAAAGATGTGGGGAGTGTGAAGGTGTGGTGAGCAGGTCTGTATGTGAGTGTGTAAGTGTAAGCACATGAGTGTGTGATGAGTGTAATGAGAGTATGTGTGTGAGTATCAAGTATATGGTGTATTTGTGCATGAATGTGAGAGTGTTTGTGAGGGTGTGTGCATGAGTTCGTATTTTGTGAGTATGTGTATGAGCATACAAGTGTGTGTATGAGTGTATGAGAGTGTGATTATATATATGTGTGTATGAGCATGTATGAGTATGTGTGTGATAGTGTGTGTATATGAGAGTGTGTAGAGTATATGTGAGTATGTATATGTGTGAATATGTGTATGAGTGTGTATGTATGAATGTGTAAAGTTTATGGAGTGTGTATGTGTATGAGTATGTTTCTGTATGAGTGTATGAAACTGTGTATGTGTGTGAGTGTATGTGTATGAGAGTGTGAGTGTGTATGTATGTGAGTGGGTATAAGTGTGTGAGTGTATTGAGAGTACGTGTATTAGTGTTTAGAAGGTCTTTGTGTGAGTGTGTTTATGAGAGTATGTAGAGTGTATGTGAGTGTATGCGTATGTGTGCTAATGTGTATGTGTGAGTGTATGAGAGTGTGTGAGTATGCATAGTGTGTAGTGTGGATGTGGATGTATGCATATGAGAGTGTGTGTGAGTATGAGAATGTGAGTGTGTATCTGAGTGTGTAGAGTACATTTGAGTGTGTACGTGTATGAGTGTGTGAGTGTGAGTATGAGAGTGTGCATGTGAGTGTGAGTATGAGAGTGTGTATGTGAGTGTGAGTATGAGAGTGTGTTAATGTGTATATGAGTGTGTAGAGTGTATGTGTGTGTAGTGTATGGGAGTGTGTGTGTGTGAGTATGAGAGTGTGTACATGACTGTGCAGAGTGTGTGAGTGTATAGTGTATGGGTATGTGTATGTGTGAGTGATGAGAGTGTGAGTGTGTATCTGAGTGTGTAGAGTACATTTGAGTGTGGAGTGTATGGGCATGTGTATGTGTGAGTGTATGAGCGTGAGAGTGTGAGTGGGTACATGAGTGTGTCGTGTATGGGCGTGTGTGTGAGCGAGAGTATGAGAGCGTGAGAGGGGAGCCGGCCTGCCCCGGTTCCTCGGCCGGGATTAGGTCACCGGGCAGCCCCACCCGCAGTGTTCCCGTTGGTCCCGTTCACCGCCACGCAGCCCCTCGCAGACGCGGGAGCAGAGTTCCTCTGCGCGGCCGCTCAGACCCGCCAGCCCGGCCTCTGCCTCCGGCGGCTCCTCAGCCACTGCGCTGACGGGCCCCTTGCTCAGACACCGCGGCTGACAGGTCTGACTAACAGCTTCTCAAAGAGATGGGGCGGGCGAGGCTCCGCCTCTCCTGCGTCCCGGGGACAGGCAGGGCTCCTCTCTCTGCACCCCCACCCCCTCCTGCCGGCGCCTCCACAGCTCCTCCTCGGCTGCCCCCGACTGGCAAGGACTGCGCCTGAGACAGGCTTGTCTCTTCAAGCTCTGAGTCCCCCACCCACCCCCGAGGTGCCAGGGGCTTCCTCTACTGCGCAGACACACCCTCCGGCCCCACCCAAGTCTGGAGTCCCCACTGGTCCAGAACCCCAAGGCACTGGGGTCACCGCCTTCTCCAGGGGCCCCACAACCCTGGGCCCGCTTTATTGAATGAGAGCTTCAACTCAGCAGTGCCAAACTGTCATCCCCCAGCACGGGGGTCCCCCCACAACCCCCAGCTCCCCCAGGACCCTCTCCCACATCACTGTGTGATGCAGTACCTGAAAGATATCCCTCTGCAGGCCAGTGTCCCCCCAAAGCCCACCCCCAGGTCAGCCATGGGAGAGCACTGCCTGGCTCCAAGCCCCACTGCCCCCCTTCCCCAGGAAGAGGAAGGGGGTGGGGGCAGGAGAATGGCGGGCTTTCTTCTCTGCTCCCTGCATCTCCCTCCTCTCCCGCTCCCCTCTCCAGCCTCCCCTCCCCCTTCCCTCCGCAGCCCTGGCTGCTACCATGCCCAGGCTTCCAGCATTGGGGGGAGGCAGGAGAGGTTAATTATTGCTCCCCGCCCCCACGCCCCCCCCACAAGATGTATCTGACTGTCAGGAGGGGTGACAGATGAAGACAAAGTACAGGTACAGCTCGGCTCTGGAACGGCCCTCCAAGTACCAGCCAGGGTGGGAGTGGAGGGGTGCACTGCTGGATTTAACCCCTCCGGCACCAGCCCCGGCCAGACCCAGTGGGCCGGAGGGCAGAGTCACACCTGAGCCCCAAGCCCGGGCTGGAGGAGGGAACCTGTTGGCTCCGGGGACCTGGGGTGGGATGGGGCACCAGGCCGCGTCAAGGTCACAGTGATCTTGTGTCCAGGGGACAGCAGGTGAGCAGAACACAATCACTGCAGAACACAGCAGGGGCTCATGGAGTGATCTGGGGGACTTCCTCCACTTTCTCCAGGACAACCCCCCTCCCCAGGGAACCCCCCATCCCTGTCCGGGGTGCCTCTGTGTGGGGATGCGCCCTGTGGTGGAGCATGCATGCCTGTGGTGGTGGAAGGACACAGACCTTGGGGCTGGAGCAATAGCACAGTTGGTAGGGTGTTTGCCTAGCACGCAGTCAACCCGGGTTCGATTCCCAGCATCCCATATGTTCCCCCTGAGCACCGCCAGGAGTAACTCCTGAGTGCAGAGCCAGGAGTAACCCCTGTGCACTGCTGGGTGTGACCCAAAAAGAAAAAAAAAAGACGCAGACCTCTGTCCCATGCAAGGGGAGGAGTTAGAGGGGAGAGGTTGCAGCAAGGGGGCACCAGTGGTCGCAAAGGGATTTGCACTGTCACATACAGTGGTGTCAGGAGTCTCGGCCAGGGAGCCCTGGTCTGCAGGGTCTCCCAGAGCATGGGGGTGCCCTTTTGCAAGCATAGGATGCCTAGAGAAGGAAGGGTATAGACAGGTATGTCATCCTGAGGGTCTCTTGAGTGCCAGAGAGAGGTTGTGTGTGATATTGATGCTGGTGTAAGGTTGAAGGTCACGTGAGGGGGTTCTGTACACGTGATGTGTATGCCTGTGTGTGCATGTATACATGTGTGTGCACATTGTGTGGGTAGTGTGGGGTATGCATTGTGTGGGGGTGTGCATTGCAGGCATACAAATTGTGGGGTGTGGAGGCTGTGTGGGTATGTATTGTGTGCACATTGTACAGGGCTATGCATTGAGGGTGTACACATTGTGGCATGTGTATTGGATGTGGGTGTGTATTGTGGGATGTGTGGGGTGTGCATTGCTGTGGGTGTGTGTTGTAGGTGTATGCATTGTGGGTGTGCGTGCATTGGGATGTATGCACTGTGTGTTGTGTGGGTGTGCATTGTGTGTGGGTGTGTGTTGTATGAATTGTGTGTAGGTATGCATTATGGGGTGTGGGGTATGTGTTACTGTGGATGTGTGTTGCAGGTGTTCACATTGTGGGGTCTGTGGGTATGCATTGTGGGTAGATGTTTTTGTGGGTATATGTTGTGCCTGGCTTTGAGTTGTGGGGTGTGCATGATGTGGGGGTGTGCATTGTTGGGTGTGGGAAGCAACATTATGTGAGATGCGCATTGTGGAGCGTGGGGGCATGCATTGTGTGGGGGTGTGCATTGTGGGGTGTGTGGGGTGTGCACTGTGTGGGGTGTGCATTGTGGGATGTGTGGGTGTGTGCATTGTGGGTGTGTGGGGTGTGCACTGTGTGGGGTGTGCATTGTGGGGTGTGTGGGTGTGTGCATTGTGGGGTGTGTGGGGTGTGCACTGTGTGGGGCGTGCATTGAATGTGGGCGTGCACTGCAGGCGCGTGCATCACGGGGGCTGTGCCTCTGATGTGTTCCCAGGTGCCCACCCGAGTCTGCCTACCTCTCCCTCTGGCTGGCATACCTCCCTTTCCTGACTCTTCTCTCTCCATAAGCAAACGAGGTGAAATAATTACTTTTCCATTTAAATGCCCCATGTTCAAGCCAGAATGAAAACAAAGTGATTTAATAAAATTGTCTTTAAAAGGGAAAAGAGGAAAATAAACGTCTGCTCTGCTCCTCTCCCTGGTGCTCAGGGAGGCCCCGAGCCCTTCAAAGTTAATTAAAACAGGAACTAAAATCACAGAATCGCTTACCAGCCCTTTTCCCTGTCTCCGCCTTAAAAGGTAACGCAGCGCCCAGCAGCCCTGCCTCGCTGGCCAGGCCTGGGGGCTCAGCCCTCGGCCAGCTTCTCCCTGCCTGGCTGGCGCCCCACCTTGAAGCAGCCACATGTGGCGGGAAGCTGCCCCCTCTCCTCCCCATCATTAGAGACTACGACTGACCATTTGAAGTTCCTTGATGGACCCTGCTCCCCTTCAAAGCTTCCGGCCTTCCCTCCTCCCGGGACACAGGCGGCCTCGGCCCCTGCTGCCCCCCACGGGTCTCCGGAGTCCCCAGCTGCTCTGAGCTTTATCTGTCTTCACTGACCCCGGGCCTGGTCGGCAGCCCGGGCCCCGCGCAGTTCCGGCAGCTTCCGCCTGGTCTGTATCTGTTCCCCATCACAGGCCCCACTGGAGCTTTGGCCCTTCAGCAGCCCAGATAAAAGAGATGGATGGAGGTGAGTTTGGGAGACGCCCCTCCTGCAAGCCCAAAGTGCTGGGATCTGACAGGGGCCCCCTGAGGAGGGCCGGGGTGAGGGTGTTGCTGGCCCCACTCTCTGGGAGCTCCACCCTTCCTGTCCCCGCCCTGAGCTAATCCCTCTCACTCTCCCATTCTCCTCCAGGTGGGTGCCAAAGCCCTCATCACCCACCCCACCTCCCCAACCCCCCTTCATCCAACAGCCAACATTTAAGCTCTCTGCACTAGGTACCCCACAGCAGCTCCTTGAGGCACAGCTGCCTAGACAGAGGGATGGAAAAACCATTCACTTGTTGAATACGCTGCAGATGTTACTTAAGCGACCTCAGATCCCCCCACCGTTCAGTTTTGTCCCATTTGCCAAGAATGAAACAGAAGAAGGAAGCTACAAGGCTCAACCAAGGCTGCACCCAAGAGGCAGTAGGACAGATGCAAACCTGTATGGCCAACACTCACCTCCTCCCAGCTGGCTGAGATCTCAGAGCCCCAGTACTGGCCACCAAAGACCATTCTGGCCCTTCAGAGACCTCTGCCACCACTGTACCCACATTCTAACCACTTGTGCTACCAGTTCACACTGGTAGGGGTGGAAGAGGGGAAGCTGGAGGTTGAAGGGTGAAGTTGGGTGCCAGGAAGGAGCTGTGAGGCTCAGCCAGTGAACTGAGGTGGGGTAGGGGAGGCAGGACGCAATATCACTGGTGTCCTCACTCCCCTCTCCATCTCCACCCCTGCCCATCGAGAACCTGGCTTTCCCCCCAGGCAACTCTGTGCCCCAGCCAAGCCCCTTGAGTTCCTCGTTCCTTCCAAGATGGAGTCCACTGAAAGGTCAGGATGAGGTTTGATGGCGGGCTAACACGGCTCCAACACGGACTTGTATATGGGCAATGGCAATAATAAGTCCTAGCTAGGGGGGCAGGGAGACGGTTCAAAAGGCTGAAGTGAGGGGCTGGAGCAATAGCACAGAGGGTAGGGCGTTTGCCTTGCACACAGCCGGCCCAGGTTCGATTCCCAACATCCCATATTGTCCCCCGAGCACCGCCAGGAGTAATTCCTGAGTGCATGAGCCAGGAATAATCCTGTGCGCCGCTGGGTGTGACCCAAAAAAAGGCTGAGTGCAAGAGCCCCAAGTGTGTTGCCCAACAGCATACACGGCCCCCATAACCCCCAGAATCATTGGAAGTGGCCCCTGAGCACTGGGCCAGGAGTGGCCCCTAAGCACCACTAGGAACAGTCCCAAGAACAAAAACCAAACAAAAAGTCCAGCAAGGAGGTGGGAAACATAGGAAATCCAGCCTGGGGTGGAAGTGAGGAAAAGAACTCAACAGTTTGAGCACGTATGCTTTGCATGCAGGAGGCCTGAGCACTGAGTCAAGAGTAGCACCGCCTGTTCCCCCCACCATGGGACCCAAACACAAAAGGAAAAATAAGAACCAAGTCACAGAGAAAACTGAGGAAATAGCTGAAAGGCATTGACCTGTTTCTAACCTCTTTTCCTGAAGACTTTATTTATTTGTTTTGCTTTTTGGGTCACACCTGGAGATGCACAGGGGTTACTCCTGGCTCTGCACTCAGTAGTTACTCCTGGCGGTGCTCAGGGGACCATATGGGATGCTGGGAATCGAACCCGGATTGGCCGCGTGCAAGGCAAACGCCCTACCCACTGTGCTATCTCTCCAGCCCCATCCCTGAAGACTTTAAACAGAAGCCCAGTGACAGGGCTAGAGTTTTTGAGCCCATAGCCAGGGAATCTCCAAGCCTACCAGAGGAAATTCTCTCCCTCTCATTCCTACACACAGACATGCCCACATCACCCAGTAAACACACACACACACACACACACACACACACACACACACACACACACGCAAAACTTCTGGAAGGATGAATATATTCACAGGCAATTCATAGAACAGTGTAAGCCAGGAGGTGAGAGGCATGTTTATCTCTGGTGTGTGCCCCAGCCCCACCTACAACATTGATACATTATAAATATGTATTGTGGGACCAGGGTGATAGTATAGCATGTTGGGTGTTTGCCTTGCAGGCTGCCAACCCGGGTTCAACGCTGGGCATCACATATGATTCACCTAGCCCATCTGAGAGCAGAGCCAGGAGTAAGCCCCTGAACATCACAAGGTGTGGTCCAAAGCAACAACACAAACAACAACAATTTTGTTGGAGAGCCAAAGTGATAGTACAGATGGTAAGGCTCTCGTGTGGCCAATTCAGGGTCAATGTCTGCATCCCATATGGTCCCCTGAGCACTAGCAAGAGTAATTCCTAAGAGAAGAGCCAGGGGCAACCACTGAGCACTGCCAGGTGTGGCCCAAAAACAAAAACAAAATTTTGTTGGGTGAGGGAGGTATTTCAATAGGTTAGACAAGCATAATACATGCCTGATGCCCTGAGTTTGATCCCTGCTATCATATGACTGCCCCAGAACTCTACCCAGGAGAGCCCTGGTGGATATCCTCTGTACTATCTCTATCTCTCCAGCACCCTGGCAAAACATATTTTAGAAAGGGAAATTTAGGAACAGTGCAATGGTACCCCAGTTGGGGGCATGCCTTGCACACTATCAACCCAGGTTTGAACCCTAGGATCACATACAGTTCCTCCAGCCTGCCAGGAGAGATCCCTGGGCACAGAGCACAGGAATAAGCCCTGAGCACTGCTAGATATGGTCCCAAAGCCAAAATAAATAAATAAATTTTTAAAAATAGGGATTGGGGGGCTGGAGCAATAGCACAGCAGGTAGAGCATTTGCCTTGCACGCAGCCAACCCGTGTTCGATTCCCAGCATCCCGTATGGTCCCCTGAGCACCACCAGAAGTAATTCCTGAGTGCAGAGCCAGGAGTAACCCCTGTACATAGCCAGGTGTGACCCAAAAAGGAAAAAGAAATAGGGGCTGGAGCGGTAGTACAACAGGTAGGGCATTTGCCTTGCATCTTGCCAACCCAGGTTAGATTCCTGTCACCCTATATGGACCCCTGAACCCTGCCAGGAGTAACTTCTGAGTGAAGAGCGAAGAGTAAGCCTCAACATTGCCAGGTGTGGTCCAATCCCCCCTCCATTTTTTTTAATAAAAAGGGAAGTTTGTTGAAACAATGACACATAATGCAATATATATGGACGTCACACAGAGGTGTCACATATAAGCCACATTTACACGAGCTCGATCATACACATAAGTGACTCAGAAAACCTTTTTTTTTTCTCCCGGTAACTAATTTTATTCCAATTTAACAGTTTATGTAACTGTCCTAGGGCGCTTGGCCCAGGCCTAACAGACACAACCCGAACTATCCACCAGGTGGCACTCTACCGCCACTCCCTGCACTCCTCAGTGTCACCAAAGGGGTCGTCTCTCTCGGCCCCCGGCGCGAAACTTGGCGGAGCCCGGAGAACCTTGAGCGATCAGCCCCCAACTCTCCTTCCCCGCCCCAGCGGTTAAAGTGTCCTGGCTCCCCAAAGTCTGCAATGGATCTCGACTCTCCCAGGAATTAGGACCATCCTCTCTGGCTCCAGGTCTCCCATCGAGGGGGCTGGCGGCCCCCCTTGGGGTTCCAAGTAGGCTCAGCGCTCACAGCAGTCCCATATACAATAAAAAAAAAAAACAGGGGCTGGAGGGGCTGGAGCAATAGCACAGCGGGTAGGGCGCGTTTGCCTTGCACGCGGCCGGCCCGGGTTCGATTCCCAGCATCCCATATGGTCCCCCAAGCACCGCCAGGAGTGATTCCTGAATGCAGAGCCAGGAGTAACCCCTGAGCATCGGCTGGGTTTGACCCAAAAAGCAAACAAACAAACAAACAAAAACAGGGGCTGGAGCGATAGTCCAGCGGTGGGAGCGTTTGCCTTGCATGCAGTCAACCCAGCTTAGATCGCCGGCACGCATATGGACCCTTGGAGCACCAACCACCAGGAGTAAAGCCGCTCCCCAGAGACGGTCGCCGGGGGGGGTGGGGGGGGGGGGCCCTGGCTCTTCCGCACACACGCGGCTCCTGCGCATCCAGCCACACACGACTGTGGTTCCCTTTACGCTGTGCGCCGCACACCTGCCCCGCGTAAGGACCAGACAGACGCACCGTCGTGGCGAGCCACTCGGTGCAAGACTGAGCCGGCGGGTGCTGGGGTTCCGTCCACCCCGGGTGGGGCCGGTCCGGGTTAACCCTTCCTACCCGGGTCGGAAGGAAGAGCGCGCGCTGGCTAGCCTTCAGGAAACCGTTTACAATCCCGGGGTGGAAGGATAGGAGAGGGAACCGGACCTGCCCCGCTGGTGGTGGGGGCCACCCCCGATCAGTTCCCCGGAAAAGCCTCGTGGCGTCGGGTGCGGGTTCGAGCGGCTGAGAAGCGCCAGGCAGGCTTGGGGAGGCTTGGGGGGAGGCGCGGCCGCGGGTTCCGGCAGCCGCGCAGACCCCCCTCCTCCTCCCCTCTCCTCCCGCGGGAGCGGCGGGAAATTATTTATTAAAACGCCGCCCGCGCTCTCATTTATTTGCGGTGAATAATCCTCGGCATCTCAGCGCGTTTATTAAACCTTTCCCGTCCCCGCATTACTTTAATAATAAATCGCGTGTCACTTTCCAGCGATGTTATTAAAGCCATCGGCGGGAGCGGAGGGGAGGGGGAGGGCGCGGCACCCGCTCCCCCTCTGCAGGCTGCGGGGCCTGAAGCGGCGGGGTGGGGGGGGCTGCGGAGAAAGGGGAAACTGAGGCTCGGCGGAGGCGGCACCCGGACATCCTACACAGCTGGCCTGCACCGTCCAAGAGTCACGACGGGACCCGGGGGCGTAGAATGTTCTGGAACCCGGTGAAGCCTCTGAACCGCAGGTGGGTGCCGGTAGGTAGGGGGCGCCCCCAGCTGAGTGGCCACCGGGAACAACCCCCTGAAAAATGCCAAGTGCAAAGGGAGAAGGGGGGTCAGACCTACCTCGCCCTTTTCAGGCCAGAGCAGGACCCTTTACCCTACATTGCCACAACACCTGCACACCTCTATTTCTGCTTCTGGAAATTCGCCCCAAGAGTCCACCCTGCAAGAGGGCAAAGGGGTGGTACAGTGGGGAAGGTGCCTGCCTCGCCTGCAGTCAACCTGGGTTCGATCCCCAACACCACTTACGGTCACTGAAATGCCACCAAAAGTGATCCCTGAGCACAGAGCCAGGAGTAAGTCCTGAGTACAGCCAAGTGTGGCCCAACAAACAAATCCCAGACTTGAGAAGTGGGGTGCAGCTGGGAATGTGGGACTGTAGTCAGAACCCCTGGGGAAGACTATCCTCAACCTTATCCCCGGGTGCAGGGTGGGGGGGCAGTTCCTGGCCATGCCCCTTCTAACAGAGTGGCTGGCGCAGCTGATGCAGGGGACAGGCTCAGACACTCAGCCAACAGTCCATGTCTGCCAGGCGGTGCCAACTTCCATCCCACCCACACACTTGGACGCTGGGTCTGGGCGCTTCAGCTTTCAACAACTTTCTCCTTCAGTCACGAGGCACTGTACCTTACTCTGATCGGAGGCTGGGGGGGGAGGGGGGGGCAGAACAGTGCAGCTTTGTGTGGGACATCCAGCCCTCCCAGAGGAGGAAGCTGACTCTCTATCCAAGACTTGGGTTCCAGAGGAGAAAAATTGGGTGGATTACTAGGGGGAATCCTAGGGTGAGTGTGCAAGGAAACAACTAACCCTCCTCCATCCAGCGCATGCTTATATTAGGGCTCCTCCTGGACAAGTCCCCCACTCTTCCTGGGGAGAGGACCGGAGTGAGGTGAACAGAGGATGGCGGATGTATTTCCAGACAGGTAGGAGTAGTCTGGGAGCTTCCCAGTCTGTCCACCTGGTGGGCGTGTGCTAAGAGCAGGACCAGTGACTCCTGGAAGCAGAGAGGCTGGAACAGTCTTCCCACGCTTGCCTGCCCGTATGAACCGTGTGCTATGAACGGTGAGCATCCTTCCATCTGTTTATCCAGAGATCTTTATTGGGTGCTGCTGTGCCTAGTTCCAGGTGAGGCACTGTCCCAGACACTCCCAGCGTCAGAGAGGGGAGCTGCTCCAGGTGCTCCCCCCAGGGCAGGGGAAATGATCCAAGGTGATCCCACCACACCCATCTGGCCACACTGCTCGGCTCTCCTGGGGAGATAAGAAAAATGGGGACTCAGAGGAGAGGGGAAATTTCTAGAAGGTGAGTTTTAAAGACAGGTACACTGAAGGTGGGCAAAATTGGGGGGGGTTCTCCGAGCTATGGGAAGGGCAGTTAGCAGAGCTGGCTGAGTGAGGACAGAACTCAGGGCAACCCGAGGGAGGGCTACAGAGAAATGGGGACTCTACTCTGCAGTTGATCCCCCAGCTCCCCACCAGCTAGGCACCTGCAGCAGCTGTGACCTTCAAGTCACTGGTCTGCTAGTTTTTGGGCACTGCTGGCCAAAGCATCCCATGAAGGGCCACTTAACACCCCACCACTGACTCTGCCTTTCTCTCCTCATCCTCAGCTTCTGTCTCCCAACCACCACCTCCAAGAGCTCCCTTACTTAGGGCATTAAGGTGACATGGGAAGGGTCCCTGCTTCCCCATTCCAGGCTTTTCCAAGAGCAAGGGTGGACACTGGGGCCACTCACCCAGCCTATGGGCCAGGGCACTGACCTAGTAGTAATCTTCGCCCTCTTCACTCTCAGCCGCCTCCCCAGGAAGCAGGTGTGGGCGGAGGAACCGGGAGAGGCTCGTGGAGTTCAGCTGGTCTGCAAATACGCGTGGGCAAAGGAGAGAAGGAAGGATCGGGACTGGCAGTGCCCGCCTGCCCCAGACTGGGGGGAGAGGCACATCCACTCCAAGGTCAACACCCACCCCCCCAGCCCGACCTTCCTAGGGGGCGCCCCTTACCTGGGGTGAGCACTGTCAGGCTGGCGGGAGCCTCAACCTGGCCCAGGGTATTGCGGGCCAGGCAGCGGTAGGTACCCTCATCACTGGGACGCACAGCCTGGATCTGCAGCCATCCTGTCACCTCAAACCTCTGGGGTCCCCCCCTAAACTGGAACCAGAAGAGGAGTCAACAGAGTCTCTCTTGAGGGAGGAGGCTGGGCTTCCCATGCTCTGCTTCCCGCCCCTACCTGCACGGAGACATGGGGGTCATCCCCAGGCAGCTGGTTGTCCAGACCATCTTTCCTCCACTCGATGGAGGCCATGGGGTAGGCAAACACCTCACAGCCGAATATCACATCTTGCCCGGTCACATTCCAAATGTCATATGGGGGTGACACGATCTGAGGTTCTGGTGGGTGGCGGGGGGTGGGGGGCAGAAGGCAAGAAGAATCCTGAGAACAGGGCACACACCCTTGCCTCGTATTAGAACCGCGCGGAAGGTGTCTTGGATAGTGGGGTAAATACACTGTCCTAAACACAACCTGAAGCGCGGTGGTCCACAGATGAAGGGAGACCTGCAAATGGGCTGTGCAAATACCCTCTCCGAGCTCACACTGTCCCTAACTGCCCCCCCCTGTCCTCACTCGGCACCCCAGCCCGCTCCACACCTGCACATCCTGCCTGGCGGGTAACCCACACCTCCTTCCTCCCACCTCGCCTTTACAAGCCAGTTCCCAAAGGCCCCCAGAGCCAGCCGCCCTTCCCCCTCCCCACCCTCTGGAGCCTTCCACGTGGCAAAGACCGAACCTGAAACCCGACCTGGGCAGCAGGCAGAAAGCCCAGGGAAGTTGGGGCGGGGAGAAAGTGTGGGGAACCCCGCCGAGTGTTTGTTTTCCTCGCCGTGCAGCCAAATCGGACATCCCACCGGGGCTCAGGAAGTGAAAGTTCCTAGTGGCGGAAGAGACTAGAAGACTGAGCAGCCCGCAGCTCCCTGGGGTGGGGGACCTGGAAGCCCCTCCTTGGCTAATGCCCCCACCCCACCGTCTCGCGCAGAAGAGGACAGGGGCCAGCAGTGGGAGACGCGGGGGAGACTGCAGCTTGCAGGGCGAGATTGTCTTTAACTGGTGCCCGATTTCCCTGCCTGGGCTCCAGCGGCTCAGGGCAAGTGTGGGAGTCTCTTCCCCCTCTAAGCCTTGAGGCCGAGCACTGGCGCCGCGCCCACCCCTCAAAGGCGCGCTCTCTGCCAGCCGGGTGGAGCTTCCACGTGCCTTGGCGGTCGCCGCTTGCCGACAAAGCTGGGGACTCGCACCTTCAAGGCGGCTCCACTACCCTCTCCGTCTGTCCTCCTCTAATTTTTTTAGCTTCGCTGGCCAGACGTCGATACCGTCGCGGGGAGCACTGCCTCCTCCAAGAACCCCAAAGCGCAAGCGGAAAGGTGTCCCCAAACCCGCCCCGGGGCGGTGCATACCCGATTCACAGGGCCCGGGGTGCGCCACCGTGAGGTTGGCGTCGGGCCGCCCGCGGGCCGCCTCCTGCAGGCGGCAGATCTGCGGGTAGGTGCGGCCGTCGGAGCCGCAGAGCGGGCGCTGCGAGCGGCAGGCGCACAGCGGCTCGGGCACCTCTCCGCGGCTCAGGTCGCCGCCCGCGTCCAGCCGGCACTCCAGCTGCTCGCCGCAGTGCCCGTAGAAGTGGGTGGTGGGGTCCAGGTCGCAGAGCTGGCCCTCGAGGTTGGCGCATTCCCAGCAGCAGCCGCACGCGTCGCGCACCCGGCCGGCCAGGCAGCCCCGGGGCGCGGCGCACTCCTCGGGCCGGCAGGACGCGCAGCCCTCGCCCTCCGCCAGCAGCCGCAGCCAGCCGCGCCGCAGGTACTCTGGGCCGGGGGACGGCCGCGCGCTGGTCGGGGAGGCCAGCAGCAGCAGCAGCAGCAGTAGCAGGGGCAGCGCCGAGGCAGGCGCGGGCGGCGGCGGCATGGTTAGCTGGAAGCCCTGCGAGCACTCGGGGCATCAGCGAGCTGGTGGCACTCTGCCGGGGAGGGAAGCCAGGTCAGAGGGTCAGAAGCGACCTCGCGGCTCCTGGGCACCAGAGCCGGACCTTAGTGCTGCTCCCTCCCCTGCTGTCCTGGCCTCAGGAAGACCCTCGCCACGGAAGGCCCTCGAGGGGGCATCCCGTTATGCCGGGTGGCAATTGGTCGGAGATGTTCCTGAGGGGTCGGGTAGGGAGAGGGGAGAGGAGAGGGTGATAAAGCTCGGTCATGCGCAGAACATACGTTGAGCACCTCCCCCCAGAACCACCACCGCCACACACCCTCTCAATCTGACGCTCCCTGCCCTCGAGGTGCCTGGGAATAGGTGCAGAAGCAGACTTGAGGCTGTTCCCAGGGCGCAGGGAGGTAGGGGTGACGCCTCAGACCCAGGGTGCTCACCTAGTGTCCAGCACTAAGCCTTGCCAACGAGTCTGGATGTCCGAGCAGCAGAAGCGGGGAGTGGAAGGCGAGCGGGGCCGCCCGCCGCCACCCCGTCTCTGCCTCGAGGACTTGGACTCGGAGAGCAGCTCCTCCGCCCACCCCTCTCCCCGCCCCTCGAACCGTACCCCCACCCCTGCCAACTACACGCCCTCTCTTTCCCCTACTTCTCAAGACTGCCAATTTTCTGTGGCCGCACAGGACCTCGCGGACCTGTCCCCCCCGCCTCCCACCCCCCCGGCCCGGGCCCCAGTGAAAGCCGAGGTGCTGTAACCGAACACCCCAGCTGGGAGCTCGGAGGGGAGGAGCACGCGGCTTCGGTGGGAGGCGCGGGGCGGCGGGGGTCCCTGGGAGGCTCGGAGAGCTGCCTTAAAGAGCTAGGCCTTGTCCCCAGCGACCTGGCGCTCCTAAGGGTCTGCAAAGGGAGGGAGGAGTCCCGGCGAGATCGCTCTCCCTGGGGGAGGGAGGGGAGCGCAGAGTCAACCGACGTCGCCTCCCCGCAAACCCACGGCTCCCCGGGGGCGATTGCAGGTTTGTGCATCCAACTTCCCCCACCAAGGCGCCGACCAGAGACGCTGTGCTCCCATCTGTCTCCCCACAGCTGGCCTCCTCCCCTCTCCCCATATCCGGCAGGTGCCTCAACCCACGGATGAGCGAGGTAATTAGAGGTTCCCGGCCGAGCAGCGGCTGCAGGGAGAGGCGGGGATGGGGTGGGGTGGGGTGGGGGATGGTGGTGATGGGGGGGCGGCTTCCTTTTTGCGGGCGTCGCTCGGGGTTGGGATTATAGGTTAGGGTTTGCTAGGCCGGCAGTGCCCGAGGCATCCGGTCTCGCGGCCACCAGCGCCACCGTGGCACTTTGGGCTGGAAGTGGGGAGGAGAGCGTTCCTGGAGACCCGCCCACTCGACTGAGGGTCCGCCAGGCTCCGCCTAGCGGGTCCCGAGCGTTTCCCGAGAGCTGCACCGCGGTACGGACGGCGAAGGGCAGCGAGCGCGCTGCTTTGAAGCCGACAGGGGGCAGTACTGAGCCATGCTCCGCCCACCGGGGGGCTCGCGCCGGGCCGCTCCGCTAGGATTGGAGCCTCTCGGGACCCACCGGAAGTCGGGGGCGGGGCCTCGGCCTCCAGACCGCCGGGGTCGCGGTGGTGGCCGTGGCAGCCTCGGGTGCGCGTGGTCCCGGCAGAGTGAAGTGGGCCCCCTCCTCTCTTCCCCGGACCAGGCCCAGAAACCTCCCTCCCGCCCAAATTGAGCCCGGCTAAGCCCCTCTCATTGTAGGGTTCCCCCCGCCGCGTCCGAGCCACTGCTGGCGAGAGGCTGGCAAAGGTGGCCGGCACGGTCAAGCCCGCGCCGGGGCACTCGAGAGGGACCGGCCAGCACACCTCACGCGAGGTCTTGCAACTGTCGCGATAATCAGAACAGGAAGTCTGGGGATTCGGAACAGGAAAAGCCCGCGGGTTTGAAGGCGGAAAGAGAGGAGGCGGAGCTCGCTCTGGCGGAGAGGCGTGGGCCATCCTTGTCTTTGGGGCCAGCGCCAAGTGTGGGCGTGGGGCCCAAGTGAGTCGTCAGAGAACCGCGGGAAGCTCCGGGGAAAGAGAGGGAGAGAGGGACTTGAAATGAGCTGAGCTGCCTTAAAGGAGCCACCCCAGGTGAGCAGTCTCTGGCTCCGAGTTATAGAAAGACCTTGGAAGACAGATGGTTTACTGGACTCAAGAGAGGCCGCCGTCCAGGAACGCAACGAATTGTCACTGGCTATTTCTAATGCTTGGAGTCAGTGTTGAAAGAAGCTCCGCACACCTAGGAACTCATCACTTGAGTGTAGCCGTTGTTTACTTTCAGTCTTTGCAGTACTTAAGCTTCTGGTGTTATAAATCGTGCCCAACTCGTGCGTGTATCGTGTGGATCTAGCCCTGCGCCTAGCCGCACAGTGAATTCTCGGTAAATATTTGTGGATTAAATGTGAAAGCTTGAATGTGAAAGTCAAGTTTAACCTGGATTTTCAGAGTCGCTGATGGAAAAAGCTGAGTTAGACAAGGAACGAGCGCCCTCTGGTGGGCTTGCTGTTAGTGACGAGACCATGACCGTGCACGAATGAATAAGCAACAATGTCGACATTATGACTACAGATGTGCTTTGATTTATTTTTGTTTCGGTTTTGGGCCACACCGAGGATGCACGAGGCTGTTCACACCTCTCTTAGCTCTGGGTTCGCACCCTGGCCTCCCGCATGCAAAGCATGCATTCACCTATTTGAGCTATCTCTCCAGCCAAGATCTACTTTTATTATTATTTTTTATTTTAGGGGACCACACCTAAGTACTCAGAGCTTATTCCTGGCTCTGCACTTAGGGAAACACTCTTGGTGGTACTGGGGGGACCACACATAACAGGGATTGAACCAGGTCGCCTGTGTGCAAGCAAACACCTTACTTGCTATACTGTCTCTCTGGCCAAGATCTGCTTTTATTAAGTAAAGATGCTGTTCCAGGAAGCACCACATATTGTCAAAATTCTTTTAGAAGAAAGTTGCTTCCATAAGATATCATTTAAGGTCTAGATACATTCTGGGATCCTCATCATCTGGAGCTTTATCCACTAAGGATCCACAAGAAGTTCTACTGGCATATTTTTGTATATTCATTCTTTGAAAATGTTGCTTCAGTTTAAACAGGCTGTCCAGAACCACAGTAAAGGAGTTTGATCAATATCATGTGAGTGATGCAAGGAGAGAAGCCAGATGCTGGTATCCTTCATATCTTCACGAGAGACTAGATTCACAAGAAGGTGAAGTAGAAATGTTGAAAAGCAGATGATTCTGCCTCTTTCCCGCCCCCACCTTTTCTTTTAGATGCTTGTATTGAAGAAGAAATGAGAAAGAGAAGTTTGCTTTCCATTGTGAATCTTGTAGCTCAGATTTCTGGCAGATTCCTACCCATGAAATAACTGAAACATAGAGCCGCAGTCTAAGCTCATGCCTTGCATGCAAGAGGCCTGAGGTCTATTCTAGCAACACATGATCTCTGAGCATTGCCTACGTACTGCCCTTTAAATACACACACACACACACACACACACATACACAAACACGCACTGAGGGAAATGACTGGAATATGACAATGAAACAAGAAGTACAAATGAACAACTTAAGATGAAGCAAGGCAAAAAGTGTGTCTTTTGGTAATAAATTACTTGGGAGGACCCACATACTCTAACCTGTGTCTAATATGCATCCTATTTTGATACAGCTGGTAAAAATAGTGGGGCTGTAACTTGAAGGAAGAAGCAGAAGTGAAACAAATAATCAGACTGACTCATTAGGGATGCTACAGAGGAATTGCTCTTCCCCTGAACATTAGAAACAGTTAAGTCAAAGAAAGCCAGATATAGACAATTAAGACAAAACAACCTAAGGCTAGGTACCATGACAATTAGGTGAATTTAGCCAAAGTAAATTTGTAGGTAAACAATGTGAAGAAAAAAGAAAAAGTACATGGATACTGACCACAACTGTAAATATTTATCAAAGTGTAAATGCTTATCATTAATAAACAGCCTAAGAGAATTTGGAGTGAAGCAAATGGTTGAATGTAATGTTCACTATTTGTTTATTTTTAAGATTATTTTTCATAATAAAAAGTAGAGGTTATTTTTATTGGTAAAGAAGGAATGTAAAAAGTTGGTTCAGCCAGGATGGGAAGCTATGCATTATAAGACAATACAAATGATGTGACTAAATCAAAATGAGGATGCCCAAAAGACTAGCCTTCTGGAATACCTGGTATAAAGCAAGTTGAATTCTAAGATATACTGAAAGGGATGCAGAAAATAGCTCAAAGGGTTTGAGAGCATGCATGAGGCCCAGGTTTGAGCCCTGACACTGCCAGGATCAACCCCTGAGCACTTCACTGAGAGTAGCACCTGAGAACTGAGTATGGCCTCAACACAAAATATAAGAAGAGGGATGGAACAATGGTACAGAAGGTAGGGCATTTGCCTACCACATGGCTGACCCAGCTTCAATCCCCAACACCCCGTACGGTTCCCAAGAACTGCCAGGAGTAATTCCTGAGTGCAGAGCTAGGAGTAAGACCTGAACACTGCCTGGTGTTGCCCAAAAAACAAAACAACAACAACATATATATGAAGAAAATCTTTTTGTTGTTTTGGGTAATGCCCAGTGGTCCTAGGATATTTCTCCCAACCCGTGCTCAGGGATCACTCCAGGCAGTGCTCACTGGACCATATGGTGCCAGGGATTGAACCCAGGACTCCTATATGTAAAGTGTGCACTCCAGCCCATTGAGCTATCTCTCCAGCTCCAGAAGTGAATTTTAACTTAAATTTTAAGGCCTTTGGATTTTTTGGTCGGGTTCTGAATTTTTCCAGTAAACACAAACTATGTGAAGTTCATGGAAATTAGCCACATTTGGAATTGATAAATTTGTTTAGATTCTTTCTACATTTTTTGTTTTTTTCTCCTGCATTTCTTTTTTTTCATTCATGTTGAAGTCTGACAAGCAGAAAAGGATGTGAAATAGTTATATATTCATGAGTTATTACAAAATGAATACTCATGAATTCATCATCCTGATCAAGAAATAGTACATGGGTCCAGAGAAATAATTCAGGAGTTAAGGCACTTGTATCTGTGGTTCTAATCCCCAGTACCACATATGGTCCCCTGAGCACCATCAAGGGTCACTTCTGAGCACAGAGTCAGCAAAAGCCCCTGAGCACCTCCAGGTGTTGCCCAATATCCCCTGCAAAAAATGAAATAAAACTTTGCAAATACCTACAGAAACTCCCATCAGGGGACCCAGGGATGGTTCAATGGCAAAAGCACCCATCTTGCAAGCATGAGATTGAAAATTCAATTCCCAGAGTGTCCCCATGCACCCCCTGTGAGGACCACAGCTAAGTGACAAGCATTGTGACCAAGTTGTGTGTGCTCCCCACACACAAACCAGTCATTATAGCAACAACAGCAAAAAGAGATTTTTAAAAGTCACGCATAAATAAAAAGAAATTTTCATCATGCTTCCTCCCAATAATGGACCCATCTTTTCCCTGTAGGTAACCGCTTCTAACTCCATACTACCACTTTATTTGACTTTTATATAAATTGGGAGGTACAGACTCAGCACAGAAGCTTACAAGCATAGGGTCACAAGTTCAAATCCCCAGGGGCCCACATGTGCTTCTTGCCATCCTGGCAGCTGTGATTGGAGCCTGACTGGCTCCGCTGTGATCCCTGAGGCACACAGGGATTTTAGGAGTTCCTGTGATCTCTAGGAGCCCTTACCCCAGCCAGCTTTCTGGACATCCCAGTCAGGTGTGTGTCAACACCACAAGAAAGGATTACGAACTTCGCCTAGCACCGCCACCCAAATGGCTAGAAAGCGCAATCCCTGGTGAGCTCCAGGCCAGAGCTGATGAACCTCAACTCTGAGCACGAGGCCTCCCCAAAGAGTGTGCGAGCACAAATGTGCGAGCATCACAACTGGGCATGCGTGTCATCCCTGGTCATCACATAATCACTACCAGGGAAAGGTGGGAAGAAGAAATATAAGGAAGAGAAGATAGGACGGCAGGCAGGTAAGGCGCGGCCTCGATCCTCTGTCGCGGGGTGCCACCACCCCTTCCTTGCCCCTCTTCAGTTTCTGCCTGGGTGTCGAAACCAAGCGAGGTGGCCCGGCTCCCTCGCAGGGAGATAGGCTGGGCGTCCGGCTTTGCTGCAGAAACCCAGCAATTTACTCAATGCCTCGGGCCTTCTCGGGGGAGAAGGGCTGGGAGGAAGGGGCCTGTCCAGGAGCCCGAAGGTTCTGAGTCCTGTCTGGTCAGGCAGGGAGGGCGGAGTAAGAGGTGCCCAGAACCCCCGCGGCTGGGCTGGGATTCCCGTATCCGAGGCCCACAGCGCCCCTGGCGGGGATGGAGCTCCAGGCCGGCAGGTGGCAGCCGGGCCGAGGAGGCGGGCCGCGAGCCGAGCGGGGTGCGCCCCCATCCCACCTGCGCGAGGGCACCCCGCCCGGGGGAGGAGGGGCGGGAGTCCGAGGCGGGTCGGATTCCCAGCCAGCTCACGCCTCGCAGGAGGCGGCCCATTATCCGGCGTCGTTAAAGAGCAATTAGATGGAAATTAAGCCGAGAACAAGTATTGATTATCTCATTAAGGCCGGGGGAGCCCGTTCGGTTGGGGAGAGTTTACCGCCGCTCACCCCATTATCTGCAAGGTGAAAGCCTGCGGTCATCATAACCCAGCTGAAGGATCGATCTTGCCCCCTCCCGCGCCCAGCCCCCCTTCGCTCCCCCCTCGAGTAGCAGAGGGTTCTAGAGGGGTGTGAAGAAGTGGCCAAAAAGCTCAGGCCCCTTTAATCTTGCCACTTGCTCTTTACTTCCCTGCATTTCCTGACCCCAGTTCTTGATTTGCCCTTAATGGGGGTGAGGGTGTGGGTTGGGGTGATTGGAGAGACGCAGAACAGAGAAGACTCACTTCCCTCCTGAGCTGAAGAGTGCTCCTCTGGCTTTAGCCCCGAGGAAGAACAACTAGACTGGAGACTTAATGGGAAGAACTGATGCTCTTTGGAGCTGGAACACTTGCCTAACACGCAGCTGACCAGGGTTCGATTCCAGTGTCCCCTGGGCACTGCCCAGGGAGTAATTTCTGAGTAACCACTGAGAACTGCCAAGTGTGCACTCCTCCCAAAGAGAATCATCACTGTTGACATAGTACAGGAACCAACACCTCCCGACTCATGCCTCAAAGCTCAGCAGTCTCAGGATTCGGGGCTAGAGAGACAGCTTACAGGTTAAAAGGGTTCGAATCTGGGCTCTGCTGAACCTTGGTGTGGAGTTTCCTGCGGAGGGGTCAGCGGGGGTGATAGCAGATGGTGAGACCTTTAGCATGTGGGGAAATAGCATACTGGATCGCAGTATTGCTTTCTTCCTAGCTTTGCTTCCAGCAGACTAGGGACCTCAGGTAAAGTCACGCTGCCCCTCCAGGCCTGAGACCAGGAGGTGGAAGATCTCAGACACCTGAGCTCTCCCACTGACAGAAGCTATCAGTGGAAATAAGACTGCACGCTCAGTTCCCACCTGATCTGCAGAGGCTCAAGGCCTGGGGAGGCGGGGGGGGGGGGGGGGGGGGGGGAATGGGGAGAGAAGCAATGAACTCTTCATCAGGGAAATAGAAAGTTACAGTTCTTTTAGGGAGTTGAAGATGCAGGTGCTATGAGGAGCGAGAAGGGGGAGTTGGGGGGAGCTTGCACAGAAAGCAAATATTTCGAATAAAAATCAAACATAGGGAGAGATCATGCAGCAAGTAAAGCACTTGCCTTGCACGCAGCTGACCTGGGTTCAATCCCCAGCACCATATGGTCCCCAGAGCACTGCCAGGAGTGATGTTTGGGTGTAGTAGAGTCAGGAGTAATCTTGAGCATCATGGGGTGTGGCCCACAAACAAACAAACATACTAAAAACAAAAAACCAGGCAACCAGCCTGTTGCCTGCTCACTGTTTGAACACTGTTACTGGGGTGAGCGAAAGGACTCTTCACCCTGAGACACGCTCTGCTGCTCTGGGCTGGAGGCACACATCCTTGAAGTCTCCCCACAAATAAAGGTCACCGCACAATAGGGCAGGTATGCTGGAAAAGATGGCCAGGAGGAAAGAGCAGGAAGAGAAGGAATTGGCTTTGAGGAAGGAGGAGGTCCAGGAACCTCTCCTGGAAGGAGATCAACAACCGGTTCCACCCTGTAACATGAGTGGTCTGGATGGACTCCATCCATCAAGTCCGTGGGAAAGCTGGGGGTGGTGGGTGGGGGTGGAGGTCCCCTGGAAGGGGTGCATCTTCCTACGTCGCTTGCTAAGCCCCTGCCTTGTCCAGCGGCTCGCCCAGGTGGGAGACGAAGCCGGGAAGAGGGGTGGGGGCCTCCGGCCCTGCCGACCCCATCGCGGGGCTCACCTGACAGCCTCGGGGGCGGGTGGGGGTGCGGGGTGCGGCCCGGGCGGCGGAGAGAGGCTGGGCGGCGGCAGGTGGTGCGCTCGGCCGGTGTCGGGTTGGCCCGCGCGGCGCGAGCGGCAGCGCGATCTGGGCTCGTCTCCCTGCCCCGGAGCCGGGCAACTATTAATCTTAGTTGACGGTTTCTAATGTCCTAATTGGGAGGTGGGGAGAGCCGCCCGGTCCGCCCTAAAGGTAGAAGCGGCTAATGGGCCTCTTCATCACCGCCAGGAGCGGGTCCCCGGCGAGCGCGAGGGCCGCCGCGCAGGTGAGACGCGGAGCTGGCGGCCGCCCTTAATGAGGCGCCCGGGCCGGGGCGCAGCGCGCGGCGGGCGGGGAGGGGGCGGCGCGGGACCCGCACACGGTCGGGCGGCTCCAGGGGCCCCTTTCCCGGAGCAGGGCCCCTGGGGCTCAGCTGGATGGTGGGTGGTTGTGGGGGGGGGATGAGGGAGACCCGGGTATTTCTGTGAACTGGGGGTGGGGGGAGGCAAGAGAGTAAGAGTGTCCGCGTGCCCAGGGGACCCCGCGAGGAGCGCGGAACCGAGACGCTGCAGGATCCGCCGAACGTCTGCGCGTCTCAGCAGCATCGACGTGACCCCCGCAGCTTAGTGGCCTGAGACAAACCGGGCGCCTCGCGGACCCCAAAGATTCCAGGGAGCTTTGTCTTTTCAGAGCAGCGTCCCTTTCCACCTCGGTGACTCGATTTCCCTTGTGAGATGGGCTTGTGAGCCTCCCCCCCCCCCCGACCCAACCCCCACCCCGCAGATCTTCAATCTCAAGCCCGTCCCCTCCTCCAGCCGGTGCTGGCGGGTCCCGTCGCTAACCCAATCCCCCCTCTCGCCCCTCCCCCAGGCCCCCAACCCGGTCCCGACCGCCCGGGTGCGGGCAGCGGAGAGAGATGGGGCCCACCTAGCCCCTTCGGCGCCGCTCGTCTGCCCTCCCCTGGGAACCCCCCAACGTCCTCGAGCTCCCCGGCAGCCCCTCCCGCCCCCCGCCAGCCGCATCAGAAATATATTGTATTCTCACCTAATCCTGTTCAATTACAGCATAATAAAACACATAATAAAAACCTAATTCATTTTTCTCCCGCGCCCCCCATCTCCCGGCATCTTCTGGCGCAGGATTAAAAATTTGTCTTCATGTTTGTGGCACCGCAGCCCCGGCGCCTCCGCATCTTTAATGTATGAGCCAGGGAGCTGGGGACCCGCGGCTCCCGCCGCCTTCGCGCCGGCCCGGCGCCCGCCAGTCACCTGAGGGCGCCTGCGGCGGGGCGGAAGCGACGAGCGGAACCCAGCGAGGGGCCCCGCCGCTCTCTTCCCTGGGACGGGGGTGGGGGGCGCGGGGGAGAGGCTTATGGACCGCAGGTTGTCAGTGGCTCGTCCAGCCCCTTCCGCTGGCCCTGTCCTCCGGAGAGGAGTCTCCCCAGGAAGCCAGGCTCCTGGGGGAGCCCCGCCAAACTAGGAGACCCCCCACCCCACTGCCCACATCCCCATTCTCTATTGTGCTCCTAGCCTTCTTAGCTGGTCGGCCAGTGCAGCTCAGGTTTCTAGGTTAGCAGCCTGGAAACCCCTGTCCCTAGGGAACTCTTCTCGGGTTATGAGAGCAACCCGGATCACAGACCAGTCAATTCCCAAAATGCAAATAAGAGAAAAATTTCTGGAAGCTGGAGTGACAGTAGGGCAGTTAGGGCGACTGCCTTGCACGTGGCATCCCGTATGGTCCCCCCAGCACTGCCCGGAGTACCCCCTGACCTGAGCACCACTGGTGTGCTCCCCTAAGAGAGAGAGAGAGAGAGAGAGAGAGAGAGAGAGAATTTTCTGCTAAGGCATAGTAGGAAAAAAATGCTGGTGAGTTTACAGAGAGCAGGTCTAAGGCCCAAATACAAGTGATATCCCCTTATTCTTTTTTCCCCATTTACTTACCTCTCAGAGAGCTGGGCAAGCTACCGAGAGTACCGAGAGCACAGGCAGAGCCTCACAAGCTCCCCGTGGCGTATTCGATATGCCAAAAACAGTAGCAATAACAGGTCTCATTCCCCTGACCCTGAAAGAGCCTCCAATCGTTGGGAAAGACAAGTAAGGAGAGGCTGCTAAAATCTCAGAGCTGGGAGGAATAGACATGTTACTGGCGCCCGCTCGAGTAAATCAATGAACAACGGGATGACAGCGATACAGTGATTTAGGGCAGGAATCTTTGAACTTTTTTGTATGGCGGTGGTGGGCAGCAGTGCTGAGGGGATAATCCTGTGTGGTGCTCACAGGACCATATGCATTATCACAGATCAAGGTTCCTCCAGCATACAACACATGTGCTCAGCTCATTGAGCTCTCTCTTTGACCCCCAACACTTTTTTGGTGGGGGTGGGTTGAACCATTCCTGACTGTGCTCAGGGCTCACTACTGGCTCTGTGCTCAGGGATCACCCCTGGCAATGCTTGGGGCACCATATGTGGTGCCAGGGATGAAATGGGGTCTGCCACGTGCAAGTACTTAGTCCTTGTACTATCTCTCCAGTGCATCCCCTCAAACATTTTACATTCATGAAGCTCTTCCTTTCCCAGTAATCTTTCACGGTATCCTAAGTCAAAGAGATATCTCACAGTTCCCATTAAGCACTCAGGTTTGACAATTTAATAAATATACTTTGTTTGGGGGCCATACCCATTGCGATGCTCAGGGCATACTCCTCCCAGCTCTATGCTCAGGGATCACTCCTGGTGGGGCTCAGGGGACCATATGGGGTTAAGGTGCTGGTGGTATATCCTGCTGACCCTGGTTTGATATGTAAAGCATATGGTCCTCTGAGCATTGCCAGCAGTGATCTCTGAGCAAAGAGCTGGGAGTAGCCCCTGAGTACTGCTGAAAACAAGGAAAGAAAAAAAAAGAATAAATGATGCAATAAATATCAATCTGGGGTGATATCTAATAATTTCCCTTCTTTGAGGACAGCCCCAGTCATAGGGTTGGATGAGAACTTCTGATTATCTAATGGCCTTGCAACTGGACCCTGACTCCTGGCTACCACCTAGGGGTAAACCACAGATTCAGTGCCTGGAGATGGCTCTAGCTCTTTGTAGCAGAAGTCTTGATTTGATCCCCTGCCACTGCCACCTTGTAGTTTCCTTGCTCTACTGAATATGGCCCAACCGACAATGAAAACCAACCAAACAACAAATGATCTAAGAGGAACTAATTTTTGAAACTTGAACGGAGGGGCTGGAGTGATAGTACAGCAGATAAGGTGCCTGCCTTGCACACGATCAACCTAGGTTTGATCCCTGGCATCCCATATGGTCCCCCAAACCCACCAGGAATAATTCCTGAGCACAGAGCCTAAAGTAACCTCTGAGCACAGCAGGGTGTACCCCAAAAAGAAAAAAAAAGAAACTTAAATGGGGAGATTAGAGACTGGAATAGTTTAATTGTTGCCTTGAAGAGAACTACTGCTGTAATTCCAGCTGCCGAGGCTTCTAAACTGCTCAACCTCACCTTTTAAGGCCCATGGTTTGCTTCTTTTCTAGTTCCGGAAGCTTCTACAGATTCCTTCTGGTTCTGAAGGCTTCTACAGAATCCTTCAGTGTATTCTCCTGTTTACTAAGGCTAGCCATGATCATTCTCTGTTAAAGCTTGAACTTCAGTTAAAACCCAAACTACAGCCGGAGAGGTAGTACTGTGGGTAGAGTGCTTGCCTTGCGTGCGGCTGACCTAGGTTCGATCCCCAGAACGCCATATGGTCTTCCAGAACTGTCAGGTGTGCCTCCACCCCCCACACACACAAAAAATAAAACCAAAAACACACACAAAAAACAAAACCCCAAGACAGAAGAACTTCTTCTGGGAGATAAAAGCCCACTGACAAGTGACTTGTTGACCAGTGTGGGATTTAGGATATATGCATACATGCTGTTAACCATTTGTGGATTTTCTGCTTTTGCCTTCAGTCTCTCTTTTATTTTATTTTTTTTGCTCTGTGGTTCACACCCAGTGATGCACAGGGGTTATTCCTGGCTCTTCACTCAGGAATTACTCCTGGTGGTGCTGGAGGGACCGTTATGGGATGCTGGGAATTGAACCCGGGTCGGCCGCATGCAAGGCAAACGCCCTACCCCATGTGCTATCTCTCCAGCCCCTTTTTTTTAGTCTCTCTTTATTTTTGGCTTTTGCCTTCAAATAAAGATTTTTTTAACAACACCCCCCGCCCAATCCATTGAGCTTTTGTAGGGGATAGAAAAGGGAAGATCTTCAGTCAGAGGAAAATAAAATCAGTGGTGAATATTTAATTTACAGATAGAGAGTACAGGGGTTAAAGAGCTTGCCTTGCATGTGGTCAGTCAAGATTCTATTACAGGAGCAACCCCCAGCTCAGAGCCAACAGTTTACCAGCTACTCAGGTCCCCATCCCCCCCATCAGTTCATAGATCAACATAGCAAATATTCACTCTGTAAGGAAACTCCTGAAGAAGCTTCCTGTGCTTTCTACAAAATCGCCCTACTGGGTTTTTTTTTTTTTGGTTTTGGGGTCACACCCAGCTGTATCCAGGGTTTGCTCCTGGCTCTGGACTCAGGGGTCACTCCTGGTGGAGCTCAGAGGATCATATGTGGTGCCAGGGATCAAACCCTGGTATGAGGCATTCAAGGCAAATGCCTTTCCCCCTCAGGTCCTAACAACGGTTGCTTTTTTACCAGGCACGGGAGATGGGGAGAATGGGCTCTACGGAAGCCAAACTATGCAGTGTTTCACTTACATGTCCTGGTCCTTAATTCAGTTGCAAAACCTTCCTGGTTTGAGCAGCTCGGAAGGAGAAACTGACTTAAAGAATCCGAGGTCTATCATTTCTGCCCAGAGGGGAAAGGGTGTTGCCCCATTCGCCCTCTCCTCTCTGGAAAGAAAGATGGCGGCCACATGGGAGCCTTGTGGACAGCAGGTATGAGCCGGGAGTGTGGGGGCGACTAAAACCTCATGGGAAGGGGGGCGTTTCGGTCCGCCCTTCACGCCCTACCGAGGCCACAAGTTGCCCCCACGAGCGGCTCTCCAGCACGGCCACGACTCCAGAACACAGAAACCAATTTCTTAACTATCTGACTTTCAGTAGAAATACTTCCAGGGTCAATAGGTAAAATAGCAGAAATCCAAAACCAACATTTAATTATTGTTGTAATAATAATTACAGCTGTAGAAAGCAAATCACTTCACAATGCTTTTTCAGCATGTCTGATTTGGGGGGGGGGTAAACTCTAAATAATAGTGGTGAATCTTTTATTGAAACAATGAATCTAATCAAAGCAGATAGAGTGTTAACTAGAATTCATCTGCCTCACAGGGGAGGGGTGGGGGGTGGGGTTTTATTGGGGTTCTTCATGGTAAAAAATAAGTATTGGTAAAGGGAAATGTGTTTGATATTTGCATGACTGAGACCTAAACCTGAAAGCTTTGTAACCTTTCCCACAGTGATTCAATAAATAAATAAATAAATTTAAAAAAAAAAAAAGAATCCGAGGCCTGACGCTGGGGCTGCGTAGGCTGGCACTATCAAAATGAAAAAGACCTGTGCATAAAGGAAGAGAGAAAAGGGAGAAGCCCGGGAAATTCTTTTGGGGAATGCTTCAACTCAGTAAGATTCCTCTACCTCTACACTTGGTCCCTAGTGCCTAGTGCCACATGCCCCCTTCCCCTCCATACTGGGAGTGACCCCCACCCCCAGCACAGAGTCCAGAGTAACCCGGGAGTATCTCTGGTGTGACCTCCAAACAAGAAAAATAAATATTCTTCCACGATTCCTTGCAAGGGGCTGGCCAGCCGCCTCAAGACCAGAGCTGACCTCAAGACATGGGAAGACTGCGTCCCAGCAGGCAGAGAGACTGTTTACACAACAGCTGGCTTCCACCCAATGCCAGGCACTGAGCCAAGCTCACCTGGAGGCCAGCAAACCTGAGCCGTGGAATGTAGAGGCAGAGCGCGCGGTCGGGGGAGGGTGGGGGGCAAGCTGCTGGGCTACAGAGCTAGCCACCTTGCAGAACTTGTAGTTTGGACCTAGGGGAAAAGGCCTCGCGTGATTCCTCGAAAACCTCGCGGACTTCCGGGAGAAAGATCTGCGGGAGCGGGGAGGCTGGTGGCCTTCGAAACTAGAAAGCAGGGGTGGGATTCGGCCGTTGTAGCGCTTTACATCCGCGGTCACCCTGGAGGCGGATCTGCTACGTGGGTCCCAGGCTCGGGTCCAGGGAAGGGAAACTGGACCCACGGCCGCGGAGCAAAAGCGGTTGCTCGGGAAACGGGGAGGCGGAGCAGCCGGGTCTAGCTTTGATTGACAGGTTGGCGCAGCGGGGGCGGGACTCTGCTTCTGACTGGCTGGAGCCCTCAGGGGCGTGGCTTACGTAGGACCGACAGAGGCTCGGGGCGGGGCGGGTTTGAGATTGACCCGACACACTTGCGTGGGAGGAACCGGGCCTTGCCTCTGCCTGGGGGCGCGCCAGACCCGACCAGGCAAGGCTGGTACGATGGTCACGAACCCACAGGGCAGGAGCTGAGCTGACTAACCAGCAGTCCTTAGCCATCCTCATGCCTTTTCCATGTATGGCCTGGCTCAAGCCATATTTCTCCTTAGAGCGTGGGAGGGGAAAAGCAAGTTTATTTTATCTTGGTCTTGGCCAGGCAGGGACTCTGGGACAGAGTCAGCGGAAAGCTAGCAGAGAAGGATCTAGAAGCACTAGAGAAAGAAGGGGACCAAGAGCAGAGCAGGTGATCCGCACAGTTACTGTTTTCTGGGGGAAGTTCCAAGTATGAGGAGGCACTTTGGAAAATGTCGGATTTGGCCCTAGAAAGCCTCTGAAGTTAGCCGAAAGCTACCTTTTCTTCCTCTACTTGGAAAACCTGCCATGGAATTAGGAAGCTGACAGAGGTGTCTTTCTAACTCCCACTCTGGGGTCAGTGTTACCACAGATAATTGTTGTAAAATAATTCTGGATGATCATTTCACAGACATTCCTGCACTTCATGTCTCATAGTTTTATAAAGATTTTTATCTTGGGCAACACTTGGCGATGCTCAGGGGTACTACTGGCACTCAGGAATCACTCGTGGCGGTGCTCAGCAGACCAGATGGGATACAAGGCCCGCCATGTGCAAGGCAAATGCCCTCCCTGCTGTACTATCTCTTCAACCCCAAGATTTTCTAATAAAAGCACAATGCCTCCCCATTTCCGAAGTGTAACACAATGCCACTTTTCTTTTTTCTGTTTTTGAGCCACACCTGGCAGAGCTCAGGTCATATGTGGTGCTGGGGACCAAACCTGGGTTGGCCATATGAAAGGCAAGTACTCATCCTTTGTACTCTCTCTGGCTCATGGTTTCAAGGCCAAAGCAGTTAACTGCAAAGGTTCAGGGCAGTTCCTTAGGACTGGGTGGGAGTGCTGGTTCTGATTGGCAGAACAGGATGTAACTGAAATGAATGATCCAAATGTCCTACTTCACTAGAATGGAAATCTTTGCTTAGACTTGGCGCGTTTGCCTTGCACGCAGCCAACATGGCCGACCCGAGTTCGATTCCTCCGCCCCTCTCAGAGAGCCCGGCAAGCTACCGAGAGTATTCGATATGCCAGACACAGTAACAACAAAGTCTCCAATGGAGACGTTACTGGGCCCGCTCGAGCAAATCGATGATCAACGGGAGGGCCTTTACTTTACTTTACTTACTTTTAGACTTGATCTACAAAACCCTTTAGCCTAGCAACTCTCAGTGACTTTAGTAAAAGGTCTGTGTGTACTCTCTTAGGAGCCAGTTTTGCTGACTGGTAAACAAATTATGCCCCAGAAGGAGATACCCTGGAATGTCACCAGGACTAGGAAAATAGCCTCAAATTTGCCTGGTGGCCAGCAAGTGAAGAAGAAATTCAGAATTGCCCAGAATCTAGTCTCCGCACCTGCCAAGCTGTGTAGCTTTTGGCAATGTTCTCAACGTCTTAAAACCTGTGCTAAGAATAGAAACACGATGTCAGCCCCACAGGAGTGACTGTGAAGATAAATAGTTCTGTAGGAAAGGGCATGCTTTGGTCCTGGGTTTGATCCACAACGCCAGAGGGTGGGGGTGGGGTAGGCTAGGAGTGAAGGGTCTTTCCTTGTACACATCCGACCCCTACTTAATCCCCAGTATCACAATGCTCCCCTGAACATCGCCAGGCATCATCCCTGAGCACAGAGGCAGGATAAGCACTGAGCACTGGCGCAATTACTCCCTCCCAGAAGAAACAATGGGAATTGCATATGTGGGAGGAAATGGGAGAGTCTGGGGTAGGGATAGGGTATTACTGGCAAATGACCTCTGTCAGGCTGGTTCAGGTGCTGTCTCAATGGTGGCGTGGAGGGACATGGGGAGGACGTGCTGGCCTGCAGACTTCTCTGACGGAGCTGGGCAGACCTTGGCTCTCTACCTTCTTTTCTCCAGAGGCCTCCCTGGTCCCAGAGGCTACTACCCCATACCTAATGCCCAAAGGAAATCAAGAAGCCCAGAGTCTGAGCTGGTGCAGAGCTGTGTGACAGTGAAGCAAAGTGACCAGTAATCCACAGCTAAGAAGAAAGCCACTCTCCACACCTAACCCCAGGACTCAGGGAGCAGGTATACTGATTCTCCAATCCCAGAGCGCCCTCTGCTGGGGCCGGAGGCCCCGAACAGAAGAGACAGCAGGAGCGGAGGCCCCAGCCAGACTTTGTAGGACCAGAAAGGCAGGCCCCAGGGCAGGACACTCATCATGGGCACTCAGAACATGCAATCAGGATCAAGCAGCTTGCTTTCAGTTTATTGAGTGACAATGGCGCCCTAACTTGTATCACGAGTGACACGGGGCTGGGGAAGCAGGAAAGTGCTAGAGTCCTGGGCCTCTTTGCCACTCCTTCCCTTAGGCAGATTTTCCGGAGTGGAGTACACGGCCAGCTGCTTTGGGGGGTCGGCCAGCACACACCCAAGCCTACTTCCTCTTTAAATGGCCCCTTCTTCTCTCAAGGGTGGAGGAGGTAGGAATAGGGCCAAACCTCAAGAAAGAGCAAGAGCAAGCAAGGCTTGGGGTTCTGTGGAGTGTCGACGGAACACCAAGCACCCTGTGTTCACACTGTACAGCTGGGGCCAGCTGCCCTCCAGTGGGTATTTTGGCCACCCCGCCCCCCAGAAGCCTCAGGCGGGTAAGCACCGTTCCCACAGTGGGGTGCTATGTCAGAGGTTCCCGAGCTCTGGAGAGGGACTGCTGCTCAGCCTTTGGGGCTTCAGGGTTTGGGGACGAGAGTGGGAGTGTTTTGATTTGAAGTGCTGAAGTCAGAGCTGGCCAAGAACTCTTCAATCTGTGCCTAAAGATGCCCACATTGCGATGTTGGGGAGGGGGGGTGGAGGGGAGGATGGCAGAAGCAGCCCAGGACACTCCTTTGTTCTCGACCCTTAACCTCTTGCGGGATGTGAGGGAGGACCCTGAGTGTCCCTCAGTCTCTGTCCTGAGATCCGGAGGCTTCTCCCAAGTGGAGGAGTGCTGTCGGAGACAACGTGGCTGGTGTGTTTCAGGAAGGGAAAGTCCTGTAGCCTGCCTGGCTGGCAGGGGACAGGAGGCTGGGAAGGGAAGCCAGAGGGCAGGCCGGGCCAGCGTGTCTTCCCCTGGCTTCCGGGATGATGTGGACACACACACACACGCACACCATGTACGTATCTAGGTAGACATACAGGAGCAAGAGAAAGGGGTACAGGCCCTGCTCCCTGAAACCACAGGGGAGAGAGAAAGGCTTATGGGGCACCTCTCCCAGCCGAAGGATTGCTGGTCTCAAAGGCTGCTCCTTCCGCAAACCCCTGCCCAGTCCCAGATAGACAGCGTGTGGCAAGGATGCAAGGTTCCACCAAGCAGTCGCCCCAGGAGCTCGGGCAGGGCGACAGGCTCTCACGTTCCCTCAAAGCCCCTTGTTGTAGTAAGCCACTTCCATGTTGGGGTTCCGCTCATGGATCTGAGCTCTGAGCTCTGGCTCCAGTCTGCTGACGTGGATGGAGCTGCAAGAGAAGCGCAGGGCAGGCTAAGTCTGCCCAGGACCTGCCCCGCGTGGGCGAAGGGAGCGCCAGCCCTCCTCCCAGGCCAAAGAATCTCCTTTAACTGCCAATTGTCCTCGGTAGTCCTCCACCTCCAGACCCGCTGCATGCTGCCAGGCCTCTGTCTGGAATGCACCAAGTGACCCTCGGGTCAGTTGGTTCCCGTGAGCCCTGGCCAGAGCCTCCCATCAAGACTTTTGGATTTTTTTTTTTGAGCCACATCCTGAAAGGTCCAGGGACTGCACCTGGTTCTACCCTCAGGAATCAGGAATCACTCCTGGCAAAGCTCACAGGACCATATGGGAGGCCGGAAATCTCATCCAGGTGGGCTGTTCGCAAGGCAAGCGCCCTACTCACTATACTATCTCTTCTGCCCTCCAGCCAAGCCTTCTGCAGCACTTACCTTTTCTGGGGAAACAGGGCGCAGCACAGGGGCGTGGCAAACACCAGGCTGGGGGATAGAGCATTGGAAAGGTTTGTGAAGCTTTGTCCTAAGGCTGATCTCCCTGCTGGACCCTACACCATCTCCAGAGAGAGCCCTAGGATTGGAGATTGATGAAATCGCACCCTGGTACACTGGAATCAGACAGAGGCGAGAGCCTTCAGCGGGGTTCTGGAGCCCCCCAGTCAATGAGCAGCAGGATCAAGAATAAAAGTGCATGGAACTCCTGACTGGTCCCCCAAAGTGCATTTCCATGGTTTCAATTTATAAAGACTGGAGCCCCTTCAGCTGGGCCCTTGACCCTCCAGGGCAGCCCCAGCATGCCTGCAGACAGTCACACCCCTCCCCCGCAACTGCTGCGTGTGTGAATGAGTGATGAACATAAACATCTTATTTGTTTCATTTTATTTGGGGGTGTTAGGTCACACCCTGCGGAGCTCAGGCGCTATTCCTGGCTCTGTGCTTGAGTGACCAACCATATGCGATGTCAGGGAGTCAAACTGACGCCTTACCCGGGTACCATATCTCCGGGCTGAACACAGACATCCTAAAAGCAAGAAAACCACCACCCGAGCCCACCCAGGAACTGCCCGTGCACTTACCAGAAGCCCACGAGTCCCACCTGCAGGGGTGCCCCCAGCCAGGGACGACGCTGTAAGGAGAAAGAACGGAACCTGGCCTGTATCCCGGGGACCCCTACCCCATTTCACCTGCCCCTTTCCCTTCTCTGAAATCCATAACGACCAAGTCAGGACATCCAGACCTCCCCCTCCCCCCACTCCAGTCAGACCTGCTTGCCCACAGGCTCCAGTTGTTCCAGCCTCCCAAACTGGGGCAACTCCACCCCTCACCCCTTTCTCTTCCCTCGCCTGCTTTCTTCAGCAAGTCATTACCCATCCCCAGTGGGCAGGAAGCTGGCTCCCTGTCTCATCCAGCAGTGCTCAGGGGCTACTCCTGGCTCTGTGCTTGAGGACTGCTCTTGGAGGGGGCGCAAAACCAGGGCTTCTGCATGCAAAGCCCCTGCTCCAGCCCACTGAGCTATCCCTGCTGCCCCCTGCTAAACACAGCCCTTGCCCTGCACCCGTTCCACCATTCACTGCACCACTCTGCTCCTCCCACTGGGGTCCCAAGCTGGGGCTCAGGAAAGCCTGGGACCTCAGCTTGACAGATGTGCCAGCCTGGAAATTTCTGCCCTCTGTTTCTCTGGCCCGCTGGGGCATGTGTGAGCCTGTGTAGTCACAGGGTGAAGGGTGACAACACGAGCATGTTGTGACTAGGGGACCGGGGCTGTCACAAACTTCCTGACCAGAAACCATTTCCTTCCTCCCCTCCTGGCTCTCCCCCTGCTCTTAAAGCCCCCCCCCCACCAACCCAGCCTGGATTCTTGTTTTTTGTTGTCCTGGTGGTGTCGGGAATCAAACCCAGGTCCTCACACCTGCAGGGGGAGTGCCAATCTGCTGAGCCACACCCCTCCTTTCCCCTCAGGGATTCATTCCTGCCCAGCAATGGGAGGAGATGGATGGCAAGTCTCAGTGTGTTGGCAGGAGGCCACACAGGAGAGAGGGCGCGCAGTCGCATTCCGGCGGGGAAGGTGAGGGCGGCCTTACCTTCAGGAAGGCCTTCTTCTCCAGCGTGTTCATGATCACAGGGGGGATAGCTGAGGGGCGGAAGGGGAGCAGGGATTAGTGGAGAGAGGGTCAGAACCTTTTTTTTTTTTTTTTTTTCTTTTTGGGTCACTCCTGGCTCTGCATTCAGAAATTACTCCTGGTGGTGCTCGGGGGGACCATATGGGATGCTGGGAATCGAACCCAGGTCGGCCACGTGCAAGGCAAACGCCCTACCTGCTGTACTATAGCTCCAGTCCCAGGGTCAGAACCTTAAGGAAGGACAGACCCCCTCTCCCCTGCAGAGTTTCACAGCTCCTGGAATCCTCAACCCCAGAAGGTTCCCTGCTTTCTCTTAGAGCCTCCCAGTGCCCAGGCACCACCTGGCCTCACCCATCGCTGGAATCGCCATGCAGATTCGCGACACGACGACCTGGAAGATTCCCTGCTGGGCCGCAGTCACCGAGTGGCCCAGCCGCTGACCAGACTCATCTGTTATCGGGATACCCACCTGCAGCTCCCTGGGAATGGGAGAGGATGGGAGTCACATCACAGGCCCCAAGTGCCCCAAGTGCCCCCTGGAAGTCCTATTCCTGGCTTTGCACTCAGGAATCATTCCTGGCGGTGCTCGGGGACCATATGGGATGATGGGAATCGAACCTGGGTCAGCCACGTGCAAGGCAAACACCGTACCCGCTGTGCTATTGCTCCAACCCCTCCTTGGCCAGCTCTTTCCTGAGGTCCCCTCAGATGTTCTATTATTTTGTTCAGGGACTATGCCCAGCAGTGTTCAGCATCACTCTTGACTCTACTCAGGGATCACTCCTGGAGGTGCTTAGGGGACCATTTTTGGTGTTGGGGATAGAACCAGGGTTTGCTGCATGCAAGGCAAGCACCTGAACCCCTGTGATATCTCTCTGTCCCACACTCAAATGATTCAGATTTAAAGGCGACTTCTCCCAGCCCAGGACCCCTACCTAGACAGTGATGACCCGCCCCCCAACCCCACAGCACACGGTGTGGGGCATGGAGAAGTGTCCCCACTGTGGGCTGGTATGCGTGGTGGGTGGGGTGAGCTAAGCCTCCTAGATCGGGCCTCATCTCCAAGGTTCCTCTTTCCATGAAGAGCTGAGCTAGGTCTTGGTCCCCCCACAGTGCCCAGGGCCACTCACCTCTGCCTCATGAGGGGGATGTTGATGCAGTTGGCAGCAGCCACAGCAGCAAAGGGGACAAACCTGCCCACGAGTGGAGGCAGGTGCTGTGGAGGAAGGAGGCCACTGAGGGGCCCTGAGGGCCACAGGTAAAGAGACAGCTGGGAGCCGCAGGCCGGGTAGAGGGTGGATGGGGGGGATAGGGAAGGAGGTGAGGGGGAAAGGGTCTTGGGGGTCGCATGGGAAAGGGGCCCCTACCTTGGTGAGCGATTTGAGTCCCAGAGCTGTGGCCACCGCCCCAGTGGTGGCACTCACATACGCTGTCCCCAACTGCCTGCGGAGGATGGAAGGACCAAGGGGGAAGTGAGCGGCCCATGGGGGGATCCTTCTGTCAGGGACAGGTTGGGTCACCACACCCCAACACAAGAGGTATGGGACTGTGGCCTCACAGCAGAAATGAACCCCCCAAGCTCCTTATTGTCCACATGTCCAGAGGCCCCAATCCCTTCCCTTGAAGAAGAGCAGCGGGTCCCCCAAAACAGGAGGCCCCACACTCAGTTCAGGAAAGAGGGGCTCAGGGATAGAGGAGCCTGGCTGCCTGGGCCCTCCCTCCAGGAGCAGGAGGGGCACTGGGGGTGGGGAGACGAGTCCCCATCCTGCTGCCACTCTCTAGGGAACCAGACTCACCCCATGGTGATGGGGGCGTCGCCGCTGCGGTTGGAGTAGTTGACGATGGCGTTGAATGACTGATTCACCCACTGCCAGAACACCACGGTGGGGGTCTTCCTGAGGGAACATGCACACTTACTTCCACCCCTCGCCAGGGTTCCCCATCCCTGCACCCCAACAGGAGGTCCACAAGGTTACTTTCAAACCCTCAAGGTGCACCCAGCAGAAGACTGGGAACTGCGCTGGGGACCCCTCTCCAGGCCCACAGATCCACTCAGGGGGGCAGACCCGAGGCCTGAGTGCCGAGGAGATGAGGGGTCTGGATGGCAGCACTCTGGGCCCACTGGCCCTGACATAGGGGGAGCACCCGGGGGGACGTGCCTGTAGAAGGTGAGCATGCAGCCGGTGATGGTCATGTTCATGGGCACCTGTGCCGACATGCGGCCGATCAGGACCAGCTTCTCCCCCGTGTCGGGATGGAAGGCAGAATCATACACGTACTTGGCCCGCCAGAGCTGGTCCTCGGTGAGCCCTGGGCTTACCACGCCGGCCCTGCAGAGGTTGGCAGGAGGCATTTTAGGGGGCAAATCTGTCCTCCCAAGCCCCACACACCCAGCTTACAGCAAATTGTTATAGGGGACCAGGAACTTCGATCCCTGGTCTCAGAACAATGGTGCTTCTTGTGTCTCAAAGGAAAGAGGCCAGGCTTCCTAGAAGTGAGGGCCCCTACTTCTTCCTTTCTGGTCACTTAAAGAGAATTGTCCTTTTGGGCTGGAAAGATAAAACAGTGGGTGCTTGCCTTGCACACAGCCAAGTTTGATCCCCGGTACCACATATGGTTCCTCGTCCCCACCAGGAATGATCCCTGAACTCAGAACAGGAATAAGCACGGCCAGGTGTGCCTCCCCGCACCCCAAACACAGAGAGGAAAGAGGAGAGGGGAGAGGGGAGAGGGGGGGAGAGAGAGAGAGAGAGAGAGAGAGAGAAAGAGAGATTGATTCCCTTAAAACTGCCCAATCGGGGCTGGAGCGACGGCACAGCAGGTACGGCATTTGCCTCACACGCGGCTGACCCGGGTTCAATTCCCAGAAATCCCCAAGCACTGCCAGGAGTGATTCCTGAGTGCATGAGCCAGGAGTAACCCCTGTGCATCGCTGGGTGTGACCCAAAAAGCAATAAATAAATAAATAAATATAAAACTGCCCGATCACTGGTGGAGGGATGGGTACTCGATCACTGTATGACTGAAACCCAAGCACGAAAGTTTGTAAGTCTACAACTGTACCTCATGGTGTTTCACTAATAAAAAATAATAATTTAAAAAAGTAAAACTGCCCAAATGCTGGATCGTGCATAAAGATGGTTTGAAACACAGCTCCTCCCTCCTTGGAAATTTGAATGCCTCCAGAAGGATCCCCAGCAGAGAACCAGATCCTGGAGACCAGTGGTTTTCAACCTTTCACACCTGCACACCAGCCCTGTCCTCAAAACAGCAGATGAAAGCCATTGCCTTAAAAGGGCTTCCGACCCACCCACACTATCAGCAACACCTCCTCAAGCCCGACACCTTAAAATCCTTTTTTCAGTTCTGTGTTGCAGACAGGACCTGGGGTAAGGGGTCTGAGGGTCACCCACCCTCCAAACCGGGGAGTCAGGGGCAGAAGGTCCATTGGAGTGGCAAGAAGGTGGCACCCAGGGTCCAGGGTCACAGGGGTAGGGGGGTCACCTGTAGTTCTGCACGATGTTCCGAGACGCTTCCAGCTGTGCCTCAGACAGAAGCAGATTCCGGGGGTCAGTTACAGTGAAGAAGTGCCGGGCTCTGCCCATGAAAGTGCTCTGGTCCCAGCGAGGTTCCTGGATGTTGATATCTAAGGGCAGCTCACCCATTTTCTGCAGGGCAGGGATCAGGATCAGAGGCCTCCAAGCAGGGGGTCCAAGGCTCTGCGTGGGAGCCTGAGCCAGTTCCCCGGGCCTACTGCCAATCCCTTCCAGAGCTCAAGGTGACTCCAGATAGGTAAGCAAGGGGCGGGGGAGGAGCTGCTTTCTAGCCCATGTCCAGCAGCAGCTATGGGAGGAGAGTGCAGGGGAGAACAGCAACAGGAAAATAGATCTCCTTACACACACACACACACACACACACACACACACACACACACACACACCGGGTCAGCATGGCTTTTCACTTAGGTGTGCAGTTGATCTACGAGCAGCCATGACCCCAAGCAACTGCTCTCCTGCTCCATCTGCACAAACTATATGATGTGCATGACACATCCATGCTGGTGGCAGCTCTGGGCCCAGCAGTCTTGAGACCTAGTTGCAACTCCCCCAGGCTGTTAAGATGGTATAAGCCAACCCACACCCTAGTCCCTGGCTGGAGGAAAGCCAGAGCTCCCTGGCCACCCCTGGGCTTATATATCTTCCAGATCTTTAACAAGACACATGCCAGCCCACGATGTGCGCTCATGGGCATGCGCCAGCCCCCATTCTTCTCCCTCAACCTCCCTGTTTCCCAGCTGACATCTGGCCCCAACGACCTCCCCAGGAGCTTCCAGCTTCCAGAAGGGACACATGCCCCTCTACAAGGCAGAGAGGAAAAAGCCGGAGCTGCCATCTGGCTGTGTAGAGCAAAATCCTGCAGAATGACTAATCCTCTCCAACCAGACTTCCTCCCTCCCTGCAGACACACCCTCCCCTCCCCACATACCCACACACAAAGACACATCACACATGCCCTCCACAGACACAACAGGGTGGGCACGCCCTGCATACCCTGGCTCACAAAACCCGCTACTTACACTTACACAAACACAAACACACACACACACACACTGCGTCTCCGTATCTATCAGCGGCAGCATTAGAATGCATGACCGCACGAGCCCCACCCTGATCCCCCCACCATCAATGCCCCAAGGACCGCCCTAGAGCCGGAGACACGGAACCCGCAGAGTTCAAGCAGCCTCCTTCCCCCTGACCCCCACCCCTACGCTCCCGACTCGCCCAGCACGGCCAGCACTCACGCACCCCAACAATCCCGGGCTCCAGAGCTCCCGGCCTCCGCTACTGTCAGACCCGCCTTCCTCTCTGCGCAGCAGCCCCGCTCCCGCCCAACACGTAGCGTCACGAGGGGCTCCGGCCAGCAAGGGGGCGGGGCTCGCTGGGAGCGTCCGCCCGGCGTGCCCGCGGATTGGCCGAGCCTGGGGGGCGGGATGCTCCTCGAGGCCACGCCCCCAGCTCCGGCCTCCGGGACCCTCCCCGACGCCGCTTCCCGGAGCCAATCGGAGCTCTCAGATCTGTGCCGGTGCCGGCCGCATCCCCGGGAGCAGGGGGCGGCGGCGCGGGCACCGTGCCCTTTGCTTACGGTTCCCTGGCTGACCTCGGGTGGCACCCCGCCTCTGCTGCAAGGGGTCTCAGGCTGCAGGGCAAGGGCGGGCAGCGAGGAGGGGCGGTTCTCGGGTGGTGCCCCCCCACCCCCACCCCCCAGACTCGGGTTACAGTGCGGCTTGTTTACTTGGCTGCCTCGGCATTGGCCTTGCCTACTTGGCCCCCTGGACTCCTACCCCAGTTCCCATAAGCACCTCACCGTTCACACCCCCATTCTTCCCTGCTGTGCCCCTGCTGTGCCCCTGCTATGTCCCCAGCTTTTACCTCTTCTCCGGCCCTTTCGCCCCTAACTCCAATCTCTGTATACCCCAGCCCCCAATCCCTACCCCTGGACCACAGACCCTAGTTCCAGTCCCTGCCATGGACTCATGGAGGTCAGAAGACTCAAGGCACCTCCGTCTGCATCCAACGAGTAGGTAAGAAGGGGTCAGAGCGATAGCCCAGCTGATTGGGCGCTTGTCTGCACGCAGCTACCCCGGCTCGATCCTTGCCATTCCATGTGGTCCCACAAACACCTGTTTGGCACCAGGAGTGATGTTTGAGTGTAGAGTCAGGAGTAAGCCCTGCGCACCGTTGGGTGTGGCCCCAAAATAAAACACAACAACACGAGAGTCAATGAGAAAGGAGTTTCCACCCCTCGGGTGCAGGTCCCAGACGCCCCCTCTGCGTTCTTTCCATCCCTGGGTGGCCAGAGCTGCATTTTCTGACCGGGCTCCACCACACCTGCACCCACACCCCGTCATCCCCCGTGCACCAGCCTCGCTTCTGCCCAGGGGCAACTCCCTGTCCCCCAGAGACCTCAGAGGTGACTTTGGGAGATGGCAAGTCCCTGAGCCCTGGGATCATCCGGGTCTGAAGATAGCGCTTCTGGGGCTCCCTCAGGGCACAGGCAGGGCGAGCCGAGATCCCAGTTATACTTTTCTGGGGCGGGGTGACTCTTCCGAATTCGAATTCGAGGCCACACATTCCAGGGGGCAATCGGCAAGCCTGGTGGCCCAAGGGAGGAGGAGCATGGCGGTGACTGGCAGGCCACCTAGCCAATGGGAGCGCGAGGCAGCGCAGGCCGGCCCCGTTCACCAACTGGGAGCCGGGGCTGGTTCCCCGACAGCTGCAGTCCGCACCCCGCTGGCGGGCGAGGCCAGGAGGACCACACTCAGGAGCCAGGTGACAGGTGCAGGGTGCGGGCCGGGAGGATGGAGTCGGGCCGCGCGGTGCTGCGTTTTGGGTCCCAGGGCGAGTCTGAGGGAATTGAGCCCACGTTTTGCGTGGGGTGCTGGGAGGGGTTCAGGTCCTCCCAGGTAACTGCCGGGAACCAGGGAATCCCTGGGGGCCAGGGAGTGTGGGGTCCTGGGCGGCATCTGTCCTCGGTCCTGACCCCCGAGAAGGGTGGTGTAGAACTGTCCGCATCCCAGCCCGTGACACCTCTATTCTCCTCTCTCCTCTACCGAGAGCGGTAAAGAGGGGAAGAGGTGCCCCCAGTCCGGGCGTAAATAGCCCCGAAAGTCCACCAGGTGCGTGGATGACGGGGTGCTTAGAGCCCGCCAGGGCAGAATGCTCCACGCGGGTGAGGATGGGAGTTCTGGAGAGCCAGGCAGAATCACCCCACTCACACACCTCCCCAACCTCTGCTCTCTCTGTGCAGGTCTGAACCGCCTGTGGTGGGGGGCTCCGGTGACTGAGACACCCCCCTACCACCGCCAACACACGCACAGAAGGCTTATGGAGCCCAGAGCCCTGGTGGCGCCGTCCCTCCAAGACTAGGGGCTCCTTCGGGACCCCGGGGCGCTGTGCCACAGCATGGCACAGGGGTTCGTGGTGGGCGAGCCCCCCAGCCCCGGAGACCTGAGCTCCAGCTCTCTGAGCTCCCTCTCGCTGTCCTCCCACGGCCACCTGCCTGGTGACTCGGTTGGGTCCGCAACGCGATACCTGCTGAGGAAGCAGCAGCGGCTGCTGAATGGGCCCCCGCGCGGAATCCGAGCCTCCTCGCCCATGGGGCGCGTCATCCTCATCAACTCCCCCATCGAAGGTGGGGCCCGGGCGTGGAGGCTGGGGGTGGGCTGGGGGTCAACGGTGGGCATCAGGCAGGAGCCCACTGGAGTTTTAGGTATGGGGGTGGGTGGGCTCTGGAAAACTATGTGTTCTTTTTGGTTGTTATTGGGGGCGGACAGGTATTCCAGTGACTCCCAGCTCAGGGTTGAGGGCCACCCCTGGTGGTATTGGGGGACCATGCAGTTCCAGGGATGAAACCCGAGGCTCCTGCACACAAATCCTGCACTCCAGCTCATGGCGGACAGAACAAAAGGCTTTGGGCTCTAGAGCAGATGTTCCCAAGAGGAGAGTGAAGGGCCCAGAGGGAGCCTGCAGTCTGGTCCCTGGAGGAGAGAAAGAGCTGACTTTATGACATTCCTTAATACCATCTAATTTACAAACCCATAGTCCCCTATTCCATATTGGCCCTGGCCCGGCAGAAGGAGACCAAGAGAGACATAAGGCTCAGCTTTCACCTTCTAGAAATGCCAGTGAGGCTGAGGAAATAGTCAAAAGGCTGGAGTACATGCTTTGCATGTAGGAGGTGCATATTTGGGGGTTGGAGAGAGCATACAGCAGGCAAGGCACTTGCCTTGCACACAGCTGACCTGGCTTTGATCCCCAGTATCATATATGGTCCTCTGAGCTACTCCAGGAGTGATCACTGAGCATTTCTGGGTGTGGCCCAAAAAGCAAAAACATAAAAACAGGTTTGAACTTTGGCACCTCATGGACCCCCAAACATACCTTGGAGCAACCTCCCACTGCTGAGTTGCAAGTTGCCCTGATACGTGCAAAAAACAGAAAGAAAGAGAGATGGCAGTATAGGTGGACTTGAAAAGGATACCAAGGAGAGAGAGAGAGCTAGGTGTGGGAAAACAAAAGCCAGTGGCAGAAAGAAGGAGATGGAGGGGTGGGTTCCTAGGAGTCAGCCCGACTGCAGTGACAGGTGTGAGGCAACAAAGGCAGAACCTGGAGCAAGTCTGACCTTGAATGCCAGCATGGAGGGGGCGGGGGCGGGGGAGTTGGCTGAGCTGGGCCTTCTGGTCAGGTGCAGATAAGTATCTTCTGCTCCTCCCTGCTCAGCCATCGGAACCTTCCTGGCTGCTTCCCATACCGGACCCGTCAGCCCCGTCCATCTCCCGCTTCCTCTGAACCAGCTGAGCACCTCATGCCTGGGCTAGATTTTGGCCCAGGGGCAGAACGCTCTGTTCCAAGGTGGGATTTCCTACCCAGTGGCCTGGCCTGTTCCCTGCTCCCTCACCCTACTTGGCCTGACTTAAAGAGGAGCAGCAGGAACTGCTTAAGGCCACACGACTGTCATTCTGGTCATTGAGCAGAAATCCCCAGAGGGACCAGGAGATCTGGGGGGGAAGGAGAAGCCAGCAGCATGGCCCTTGTCGGGCCCCCTTTATTTAGATCTGTGCTCTATTCCTCCCCTTAGCTGGAACTCGGATGCAGCTGTGGATTCTGTACTGCCAAAGAACCGCCTTCATGGTGGGGAGCTGGCTCGAGAAGCTGGGGTACAAGCTTTGGATGGTCAGAACCCTGGACTTGCCTCCCTAGCACTGCTAGCCATGGCCAAAGAACAAATGAAAGACCCTCGTCTAGCGGTCCTGAGACTCCCCTTAGACGGGGGTGCAGCGGGCAGAGAGAGTAGCTTCTACTAACAGCAGGAGATCTGGGCTCTGGCCCTGGCTAACTGGCCCCTGGCCTATCTGGGCTGGAAGTGTGAGATTCTCAACATCTCCTACTTCACTGCAGCCTGGATCTCTCCCTGGGTTCCTATCGAGACCCATTCCAAGACAAAAAAGTCCCCCAGAAGAGAGGGAAACACTGGGAAGAACAAAGACATACATGTTACTGCCACGTAGTCCCATAGCCCCCCTCAGACTCAGCTGAACCTGGAGAAGCTCCAATGACTTTAATCCAAACCCGCCCTTTCACTTTGTATCAATCATTCATTCACTCATTCATTCATCTACCCACTTACCTCCTTATTTATTCAAAAGTTACCTAGCATGATCCCTGAGCACAGAACCAGGAATAAGCTCTGAGCACTGCTAGTCGTGCCCCAAATGCTTCCGCCTGCAAAACAAAACAAAACTACATAGCAAATACCTAGTATTGTTAAACATATTTGGAAGACCTGTAAGAAAAAAGTAAGAAAGTCCTGGGGCTGGGGAAATAGTCCAAGTTAACAGGTCATGTGTCTTGTATGTGTGAGGCCTTGAATTTGATTCCTGATACTATTAAACCTGAACATCACTAAAGATGTCCCCTATTTTTTAAAAAGAATCAGCAGAAGAAGGAACCAAAGATATAGTTCAAAGGACCAAGAACAGGCCTCACATGCCAGAGGCCTGGGTTTGATCCCTGGAAACTCATGGTCCCCCGGCACCACTGGGAGTGATCTCTGAGCACGGAGTCTCCAATATCCCTCCAAACACTGCAATTTGTAAGTGGGGGGAAAAAAGAGGAGAAGGAGAAGAAGTCTAGTAACTAGAGATACAATATAGTGGGTAAGAGACTTGCCTTGCATGAGGTTGATTCCAGTTTGATTTCTGGAACCAAGCACTCCCCCAGGCACCACTAGGGATGACCTCCTAGTACAAAACCAGGAGTATTGACTGGGTACTGCTGAGTGTGACCCCACAACCTCCTCTTCCTGCCCCCCAAAAGAAGATAATTATGGTGATTGAACTTACCTTCTAAAGAAAAGTTAGAAAACAGCAAGTCACAAACAAATCACCCAATAAGAAAGCTGGCTTCAGCTCTGGGGCGCTAGGAGAGAAGGGTTCTCGGATTTGAATACACCAGAATTGCTTGGTTAGACAGATTGCGATTCTTTTTTTTTTTTTTTTCCCTCTACACTGGGCGATGCTTAGGGCCTCCTTCTTACTCTGCACTCAGGAATTACTCCTGGCGGTGTTTGGGGATTATATGGGATGCTGGGGATAGAATCCAGGTTGGGCATGTGCAAGGCAAGTGCCCTACCTGCTGTACTGTCTCCAGCCCCCTTTTTTTCTTTAAATTATTTTTTCTTTTTGGGTCACACCTGGCAATGCTCAGGGGTTATTCCTGGCTCATGCACTCAGGAATTACTACTGGTGGTGCTCGGGGGACCATATGAGATGCTGGGAATCGAACCAGGGTCGGCCATGTTGGCTGCGTGCAAGGCGAATGCCCTACCTGCTGTGCTATCGCTCCAGCGCCTCTTTAAATTATTTTGATTAAGGAAACTCTATGGTTTGTACAAGTGCAAATGTTCATGGTTTAGGGGTGGAAAGCTTCTAACTTTGGAGAGTCTGCAGGAAGCCTAAAGACCTCCCACACTGAAAAAGTTCTGGGAGTGTGATGGAGGGGGTTCCCCCCTAGGTGGGGTTCTCCCGGAAGGCTGAGAGAACAGCGCTGCCATGTAAGGTCCAGGTCAAGGATCACAGGATCATGGACTCGAGGAGGCCAGTTACGGTGAGCAGAGGTGACGGGAGAGAGGTGAACAGTGGAAGCCCACAAAGGAAGGAGTGTATAGTTCCTTCTAGAAGTAGAGAAAGGAGTTGAAGTTTTCAGTCATGGGGCCAGAGAGCTAGCTGGAGTGCTTGCCGAGCATGCAGGAGGACTGTCCAATGCCCAACACCGCATGGTCCCCCAAGCACTGGGTCAGGAGCAGTCCCCGAACACTGCCAACTGTGGTCCCAAAAACCGAACCCAAAACTAAGACAAACAGGGGCCAAAGAGATAGTACAGGGGCTAAGGTACAGGCTTTGCTTGCGGTCAGTTTCTGTTCAATCCCCAGCACCATGTATGGTCCCCTAAGTATTGCCAGAAGTGATCCTGGAGCACAGTCTGGGGTGGCCCCCAACCAAAACCACAAGACAAACAAAAACCCTGAAACTTGACAAGGAAAAGCCTTGATTAAAACTTTAGCCTTGTGCCTATGGGAGAGCTGGACAATGGCCAGGAGTGGACAGTGGAAGCCAAAGGGGTCTCCTGGCTCCTGGGCTCAAAATTTCATGTTCAGAGCCAGAAAAGTAGCTCAGTGGTAGAGGGCAGGGCTCAGATATGCATGGCCCTCCCTGGATTCGGAAAATTATGGGGAATTTTTGTTGTTGTTGTTGTTGTTGTTGTTTTTGTGTCAGTGCTTGGGGGTTACTCCTGGTTCTGTGAAATCACTTCTGGTGGTGCTCAGGGGATGCCGGGGATTAGACCCGGATTGGCTGCATGCAACGCTACCCTCTGTACTATCACTCCAGCCCCAAAAACCCAATTTTCTATCCCCCATGGAAGGAAAGGAGAACAAAAGCTCCTGACGAGCAGAAAGCAACCAGAAGACCCAGGGTTCCCCTCACCTCTGTCCTGTCCTGCCCACAGGCTGCCCTTGAGGAATTCTTCCTGAACCTCCCTGGCCGTTTACTGAGACGTACTTTCTTTGAGATCACAATGGCATGTGTGTGTCTGTCTGTCTGTCTGTCTGTGTATCTGTGTATCTGTGTCTGTGTATCTATGTGTCTGTGTGTCTGTGTGTTAGATCTCCCTCTCAACAGCTAGAAGTTTTATTTATTCTTTTTTTTTTTTTGCTTTTTGGGTCACACCCGGTGATGCTCAGGGGTTACTCCTGGCTCATGCACTCAGAAATCACTCCTGGCGGTGCTCGGGGGACCATATGGGATGCTGGGAATTGAACCTGTGTTGGCCATGTTGGCTGCGTGCAAGGCAAACGCCCTACCCACTGTGCTATCGCTCCAGCCCCATTCTTTTTTTTAATTGAAAAATTTGTAACTGTGAGATACAGTTACAAAGCTTTCATGTTTGAGTTTCAGTGATACAATGATGGAACACCCATCCCTCCACCAGTGCACCCATCATTCATTTTTTTAAGGAGCTTCTCAAGTGGTGCCCAGGAGGCCTGGGCACCTTCCTAGGAATTCTCAGACAAATAGGCTGAGAGTTTATTGCAAAAGCCTGAGGATAATAGGCTGCTCAAGACATGTGGTGCTGGGGTAACCCAGAGTCACCCCACAGTACTAGGAGTCTCCATAGTCATGCTGGGGGCCTCTAGGACCTCCTCTGGGACCAGATGGTGCTGGGACTCGAACCTGGGCCAGGCACATATTAGCTTTATATGCCCTCTCTGATGTCCTCTCTCCTGGTCCTCGTGTGGCCTCATCAAGACAAGCTCACCTTCTTTTCGGGATGCCAGGCCTACTCGGTCCCACACTTTCCTGGAAGACCTCATCTCACTCAGCTCCTCATCAGCATCTGCCCTTTCTCCTCTCCACTGCCAGTTTTCCCCATCGTAATCCCCAAATCCTCTCCTGACTGCTGTAGACCTAGGGCGCCCCTGCTCTGGCCTCCCCAGCCCTGGCTGCAGCCTGCCTTCATGCTGTTTCTCTGCTGTGTCCTCCTGGGGTCCTCCCTCACAATCACCAAGCCTCAAGGGTAGGGGCCCCAGGAATCCTTTCAGCACATCCTGGCCAAGGGTTTACCAAGTCTCAGTTTCCACGTCTCTAGTGATGGAGAGCTTACTGTCCTGAAAAACTCATTCCACTGCCTGACAGCTGAAAGTTTGGGTTTGATTTGGGGACCACACCCTGTGTAGCTTGAGGGTTTTTCCCCCAGTTTGGTGCTCAGAAGTCATTCCCAGCAGTGCTATTTGGGGGCCATGCCGTGCTGTGGATCTAGGGGACCCTCCAGCACCATCTTGATCAGCTCAGCCCATAAAGCTTTTCTCTCTAGCCCCATCTGAAAGTGGTTTTTTTTTGTGGTTTTGTTTCATTTTGGGGTAATAAGCAGTGGTGCTCAGGACTCACTCACCCCGGCTCTGAAATCAGGGCGCACTCTTGGGGGACCATATGGGATGCCAGGGATTGAACCCAGGTTAGCTGCATGCAAGGCAAGTGCCAGACCCACTGTACTATCATTCTAGCTCCATGTTTGTTTGTGTTTTTGCATGGTGTCAGGGCTCGAATCCAGGGCCTCATACACGCAAGGTTAGGGCTCTCCCACTGAGCCGTGTTCCCAGCTCCAATCAACAGGGCTTTCTACAGTTTTCCCTTCCCGAATCTGCTTCCGTCTGATTGCCCTCTAAGGGCTTTGTGCTGTGCTCTGAGTAACACAAGCAAAAACATCTGACACCTTTCCCAGAATACCCACTCGGCTGTTTGAAGCCAGAGCTGCTTTGCTTTTGTGCTGGAGGCTGAAGAACCCAGACTCCCTCGCGGGGCCCACAGAACATCTCCTGTCCCTCTGAAGGCCACATAGCTGGGTTTTAGGAGCCTGACCCAGTCGCACCTTTGATCACGCAGAGTTCACTGAGCCTCGGACACTGCAGATGCACCCCTGTGATGAGGAAGGAAGAGCACTGTTCTCTGGCTGGAGTCCTGTCCTGCTGGCTACACACCAGCCCTGGCCCAGGGCCCCTAAACCCCCAAAGAGGACTCCGAAACTGGCTGCCCTCCCTTTTAGCCCCTGGTACCTTGTGCCCAAGCCAGCAAGACAGCCTTTGCACACCCAGGGTCCCCTGTGACCAGAGCGGGCCTCGAGCTCTGCCTCTGTGCACCCCACAGCCAACAGTGACGAGAGCGACGTCATCCATGCCGTCCGGGTGGAGAAGAGCCCAGGCGGGAGGCTGGGTTTCAGCGTGCGCGGCGGCTCCGAGCACGGCCTGGGCATCTTCGTCAGCAAGGTGGAGGAGGGGAGCAGTGCAGGTGCGCGGGTCCCAGGGCGGGATGCGAGCTCAGGACGTGACCCCCACCTCCTTCCTTGGTGCAGTATGGGGCGCCTCGATCAGAGACCCCGCGCCTTATGTGGGAATTCCCAGTCACCTTGACACCAAGGGGTCTGGTCTGAGGGGGGAGGTTCATCCTGGCCTGATGGAAGAGGTTCAGTCTGGTCTGAAAAGGGAGGCGCACCTGTGGGAGGTAGGGGATATCTCGCCCTCCCAGGTGGTCCATGCCCGCCCCCTGCCCCTGCAGAGCGCGCGGGCCTATGTGTGGGGGACAAGATCACAGAGGTGAACGGGCTGAGCCTGGAGAGCACCACCATGGGCAGCGCCGTGAGGACGCTGACGGGGAGCAGCTGCCTGCACATGACGGTGAGACGCATGGGCCGCGTGCCGGCCATCAAGTTCTCCAAGGAGAAGACCACGTGGTGAGAAGGCGGCCGCGCCCCTCCCAGTCCCCTCCAGGACACCAGGGCTGCCATTCCCCAGCACCTGCCCTGGAAACCCAGGGATCCAGGTCCGGACTGAAAGGAGAAAAGGCCACACAGCTCATGAGCCTCCCCCAACAACTGTGTGAGCCACAATGCCGGTGACCCTGTCCACTGCTTCTGTCCCCAGACTGGCTGCTGTGAGCTCAGGGACAATGACTGCCTCTCCCTCAGGCCACGGGAGGATTCAAAATGGGACCTGGGACATAGTAGCTGCTCATTAAAAAGAGCTGTGGGGAACAGAGAAGTAGCCCAAGGAACTGATGTAGATGCAAAGGCCTGGGTTCAAGTCTAGGTCCCTTTTCCCTCCCCCCAGCACCATTGCGTGTAGCCAGCACTAAGAGGGAGACACCCTTCAAAAAATAAGAGAAGGAGGGCAGGAATAATAGTACAGCAAGGAGGGTGCTTCCCTTGTATGCTGCCAATCCATGTTTAATCCCAGGCATCCCATAGATTCCTCCGAGCCTGTCAGGAATGATCCCTGACCACCCTGTGGTCCCCCCACCAAAAAAAAAAAGCCAATGATATAAATTGCTATACATCTGATTCTTAATAAAAGAAACTGAATGATGAAAGAAAGAAAGGAAGGAAGGAAAGAAAGAAAGAAGGAAGGAAGGAAAACAAAAGAAGGGAGAGCCAGAGACAAAGTACAGTGAGTAGGCACTTGCCTTGGCCTTGCATGCAGCCAACCCCAGTTCAATCCCTGGCACCATATATGGTCTCTAAGCCCTGCCAGGAGTGATAAACTGAGCACATAGCCAGGAGTAAGCCCTGAACAGCACTCAGTGTGACCCCAAAACCAAACCAAACCAAACCAAAAAGCCAAACATGGGCCAGAGCAATAGTTCAGTGGGGAGGGCATTTGCTTGAATGCGGCTGACCTGGGGTTCAATCCCCGGCATCCCATATGGTCTCCCAAGCACTGCCAGGAGTAATTCCTGAGTGCAGAGCCAGGAGTAACCCCTGAGCATCGCCAGGTATGACCCCAAAAGCCAAAAAAAATTAAAAAGTCAAACAAAAAAAGTTTGGCGAGAGGACCATTTCCCAGATTTGAAGAATCCATAGTGCCATAGAAGCCCCGGCCGTGCAGTGGTCTTTGTGCGGGCTGTGGGGGCCCGGGGGGACGCAGGCGAGGCCCTGGCTGTGCTCCCAGGGTGGACGTGGTGAACCGGAGGCTGGTGGTGGAGAAATGCGGCTCCTCGCGCTCCGACAGCAGCTCTGAGGATGGGGCGCGACGCATCGTGCACCTCTACACTACCTCCGACGACTTCTGCCTGGGCTTCAACATCCGCGGAGGCAAGGAGTTCGGCCTGGGCATCTACGTGTCCAAGTGAGCCCCCACCAGGACTGGGAAGGGCTTGGGGGGGGCGGGGCACTACTAGAAGCTACAGTTCTGCAGTGAGACCCCAGGGGGGCGGTGGAGGGGCCCTTGGAGAAGTTGGGGTTTGCTTGCGGGAACCAGGGGCACTGCTCGGTCTTGAAGAGGCCGAATGGGGGTGGGGGAGGGCGGCGAGGCCCTTCCCAGGTGTTGCCTGTGTCACTCCAGAGTGGACCATGGCGGGCTGGCCGAGGAGCATGGCATCAAGGTGGGGGACCAGGTGCTGGCAGCCAACGGTGTCAGGTTCGATGACCTCAGCCACAGCCAGGCCGTGGAGGTGCTCAAAGGCCAGACCCACATCATGCTGACCATCAAGGTGGGCAGGAGCAGGAGGGGGGTGAGAGGGTGCCCCTCGCTGGAGCCCTCGTCCTGCTGCTTCCAGCCTCTCCCTGCATCTGGGCAGGGTAACCCGTCCGCTCCACACGGGCAGAGGGACAAACCGGGGCTCAGAGTGTCTGGCTCTCAGGCCCCCTCGGACAACGCCCCTTCTCATGTGTGCTGGCCAACTGGGCTTGGAGGGAGAAGGGGGGTGGGCGCTGTGCCTTTGGGGATGGATATTCTCCGGGCTGGAGCCAGAGATTGGATTTCAGGGCAGGCGCTGGATCCATTATTCATGGAGGACTCATGGGCCCGCGGGGCCTTCCCTGCTCCCCAGGCCGCTCCTTGCTCTCTCCTCATGCCCAGTGCTGGCCCTGAACACCCTCCTTCGCTCTCCAGCTCATTCCTCACACCACATTCACCACCACCCCCACCCACACCCCCACCTCTGTCCCTCCTCCTCCTCCTCTTCTCCCCTTCCTCCCTCTTCATTGGCCTCACTTCTTTTCCACACATCCCTTCATCCATCCATCCAGCAGTCTTTGCTGTTGTTTGGAGCCACACCCAGCAGAACTCAGGAGTTACTCCGGACTAGCCCGGTTGGGAGGGCACATTGGATGCCGGGGATGTGAACCCCGGTTGGCTGCATGCAAGGGTTGGCTCCCCTCTGGACTTTTTATTTATTTATTTATTTATTGCTTTTTGGGTTATACCCAGCGATGTACAGAGGTTATTCCTGGCTCTGCACTCAGGAATTACCCCTGGCAGTGCTCAGGAGACCATATGGGATGCTGGGAATCGAACCCGGGTCGGCCGTGTGCAAGGCAAATGCCCTACTCTCTGTGCTATTGCTCCAGCCCCTATCACAGCAGTCTTAAGCACTGTACATGACCTCCCTGTGCCCAGCCCCAGGGCTACCTCACTGGACACACGAGGTCTCTGATCCTGGGGACAGACAAACACATACACTAGGTACTTGCAGATTGAGGCCATTACTCCAAGCTGGACAGGGTCTCAGGCAGGCCACTCTCTCCTGAGGGGGGCCACGGAGGAAGAGAACCCAGGCCAACAGAACAGGGGGACAAAGGACTGAGGCATAAAGGGCCATGTCATGGGCGGTTGTGTCCACTGTTTCCCCATTTTGAGGGGCTTTGTTTTGACGCCTTACCCAGGGATGTGCAGGAGTTACTCCTAGGCCAGTGCTCCGGGGTCAACCCCAGCTGTGCCGGGGGGACTATGTGGTGCAGGGTGGGCCTGCCACGCTACACTCAGCCTGTTGATCTGTCTCTCCAACTGTATTTCCCTGTTTCCACATGGCCCCCTCCCTGCTGTGCCTGCGGTGCCCTTCCCAGGAGACTGGCCGCTACCCTGCCTACAAGGAGATGGTCTCTGAGTACTGTTGGCTGGACCGACGTAAGTACTCCGCCCGGGACGCTCAGGGAAAAGGCCGGGCCCCCAGGTAGGGCAGTTACTGCAGGGGTGCAAGGTCTTTTGGAGAAGCTGCAGGTTTGGGCCCGGGGGGCTCCTGAAGAGGTGACTCACCTCAGATGGCGGGACCAGGGCCTCCTGGAGTGGCCCACTCCATGCCCATCGGGTTGCGGAGAAGCTAGCCAGGCAGGGCCTAGCTAAGGCTCCCGACGCACTGTCCCTTCCCCACATCCGTCTGTCTGTCCGCAGTGAGCAACGGGGCACTGCAGCAGCTGTCCCCCACCTCTGAGAGCAGCTCCAGCGTGTCCTCGTTCGCCTCCAGCGCCCCCTACAGCTCAGCCGAGGGCTCCCTCCCCTCCGACCGCATGGACGTGTGCCTGGGCCCAGAGGAGCCCAGCTGGGGCCGGGCAGACACGGCCATGCAGACAGAGCCGGAGCCGGGGGGCCGCGTGGAGACCTGGTGCAGCGTGCGCCCCACTGTCATCCTCAGGGACACGGCCATCCGCTCCGAGGCGCCCGCAGCTCCCCGCCGCCTGGACTCCGCCCTCTCGGAGTCCCCCAAGACTGCTCTGCTGCTGGCGCTTAGTCGGCCCCGGCCCCCCATCACTCGCTCCCAGAGCCACCTGACTTTGTGGGGTACGTGGGGGGGTGGGGGGTGGGGAAGGCGGTCACTGCTCTCTCCAAATCTCCGTCCTGCATCCCACAGCCTGACCCGGGCGCGTCCCTCTCCTCCTCCCGGCCTCAACCAAGCCCCAGCCCAGAACCCAGAATCAGCTCTGGTTTTGGGGTCCAGGCCCCAAACCCACCCCCCCTCAGCCCTAGTCCCAGGTCCCGTCAGATTAGGCTCCAAACCAGTCCCTCCGTCCTGCACACACGCGCAGACGCAGGTGCATGTTCGTGTGCATGCAGACACATCCATGTGCGTGCAAACACATCCATGTGCGTGCAGACACCGGTATGTACACATACGAACACGTGTCCATGCATGCATACATACATATGCACGCACAGACACAGGTGTGCACACCTGCTTCTTGGTGAAGAGTTTCCACACAACTGTGGGGTATGGAGGCAGAAAGTTGGAAGCAGCACCCCATCCATAGCCCCCCGTTCTCATCCCTGTCCTCTCACGTGGATGCAGATCCTGTCTGCCCCCTTTCTCTCTGCTCCTCCCCGCACCCCTGTCCCCTTCTTCCTTCCCTTCTGCCCACCCCTCCAGCCCTCCCGGGTGATCCCTCGTGTCTGCAGAGGAGAAGAAGCAGCGGAAGAAGGAGAAGTTGGGGTCCTCTGGGGAGAAAGGGGCCCTGCAGCGCTCCAAGACGCTGATGAACCTCTTCTTCAAGGGAGGGCGGCAGGGCCGGCTGGCAGGGGACGGGCACAGAGAGGCCTGGACGCTGGATGGCCGGAGCCCCGCTAGGTGGCGCCCTCGTCTGGACATGGAGAAAGGCAAGTACCAGGCTCAGTCCTGCAAACCCTTCTTAGGGTTCTGAGTCAGTTGTATCCCCACAGAGCCTCAATCTTCTTGTGCGTGAAGTGGGATTACCAATACCTCTATTCCTTCTGTCCCTTCCTCCCTCCCTTCCTTCCTTTTTTCCTTGGTTTCTCTCTTTCTTCCTTGATTTCTTTCTTTTCCTTCCTTCCTCCCTCCCTCCCTCCCTCCCTCCCTCCCTCCCTCCCTTCCTTCCTTCCTTCCTTCCTTCCCTCCCTTCCTTCCTTCCTTCCTTCCTTCCTTCCTTCCTTCCTTCCTTCTTGCCACACCCAGTAGTGCTCAGGGCATTCTCCTGGCTCTGTTCTGCACTCAAGGATCACTCCTGGAGGGTTCCAGGGACCATATGCAGTGACAAGGATTGAACCCGGGTGATCCATGTGCAAGGCAAGAGCCTTCGCCCCTGCACTATCTCTCGGGCCCATCATATCTATTTCTTTAGGAACAGGAAAGACCCAGCGCAGCTCGGTTCATTTCTGGCCCAGGAAGGGCACAGAGACCTGAGGGAGTCACCCGGAGCTTTGTGCTGTGGCAGATGACACTGCTTTCCCAGAGTATTCGGCATCACTGCCAGTGCTCAGAGTGCCATGGAACAAACCTAGTTCTAAAGCCATCTTTTTATTTTTTTTTTGGCAGGGGCGGGGGGCAGGGGATGACCACACCCAGTGCTGTTCAGGGGTTACTCCTGGCTCTGTACTCAGGAATTACTACTGGCAGTGGTTTGGGGGACCATATGAGAAAGCCGGGGGTTGAACCTGAGTTGACTGCATGCAAGACAAGTACTACTGTTCTGTCTCTCTGGCCCTAAAGCCATCTTCAGCAAGGCCACATCTAGGTGAGAAGACAGACAGAAGGGCCTGAGCAGACTTTGTGACCAGGACCGCTCCCCTCTCCCGGTTCAGAGACCAGCTGAGTGGATGAGCAGACCCCTGGGTTTGCCTGGGGCAGAAACTCAAATCACCTTGGATTTTTGTTTGCTTGTTTGGGGGCCACACCCAGTGATACTCAGAGGTTACTCCTGGCTTTGCACTCAGGAATTATTCCTAGCAGTGCTCAGGGAACCATATGGGATGTTAAGGATGGACGCTGGGGGTCAAACCTGGGTGAGCTGTGTGCAAGGCAAGTGCCCTCGCATCACCTTTGAAAAGAACTTGCCATGAGGTGGTGTTGCTGCGTGACAGCCTCTCAACACTGGCCTTCTTCACCTTTGGCTTCCTCTCCCCTGGGCTGGCTCCAGTGTCCTGTAGGGCAGCGAGAGCCTCTTCTCAAATCCTTCCAGCCCAAGCCCCAGGCAGGACACTTGCCCAGCAGACCCCAGTGTCCCGGTGCAGAGATCTTGGGCCATTCATTGCCAGACACGGGGTGGGGTGAGTCCCCCTTGAAATCTGGGTGCTGATTCCAGAAGAGATTGGTATTGCATGGCAAAAACAAGCAGAGGACAAAACCCCAAGCTCCGCCCCTTGAGGACAGTCCCCTCACACTCTTCCGGTCAGAGTGGCAAGGCCCTCCCTCAGCTGCCACCTGCCACAGTCCACCAGGTCTCTCTATCGCCTGCCACCTCTCCGACCTCGCCCTCCTCTTTTCTCTGAAGGCAGGTGCTCCCCAAGTGTTGTCCTTAGGCTTAGGCCACTATATGTTTGCTGAGTAACCGCACCATCTCTCTTTTGTTCTTTTTGGGTCATACCCTGCAATGCACAGGGGTTACTCCTGGCTCATGCACTCAGGAATTACTCCTAGTGGTGCTTGGGGGGCCATTTGGGATGCTGGGAATCGAACCCAGATCAGTCGCGTGCAAGGCAAACGCCCGACCCAATGTGCTATTGCTCCAGCCCCCACCCTGTCTGTCGACCCCAAACCTTCCCTGGGCAGGTTCCCAGGGCCTGTGGGTGAAGCCTCGGGCCTGAGCCCGACCTCCAGGCCTCACTGCCTTCAACCTGAGCACTCTGAGCCAGCCTGGGGGTCTAGCCAGCTCTGGCTCCCCGCCCACCCAGCCATCTCTCCAGTCTCCTTTCAGATGGGGGTGCCGGGCCCAGCACTGAGCTTCTTTCTTCTCCCTAGCAGGGAGCGTGGGCCCCGTGCAGAAGTCTGTGACCTGGAGACTGAGACGTGGTAATCCACCGACCCCGTCCTGAGGCCGGTTTCCTGTGGACCTGCAAGTGGGGTGCATGTCTGGGAGAGCTCCGGGGCTCTGGGCCTCAGTGTCTGAGTCAGTCAAGTCTGAGGGTCACAGAGAGAGAGAGAGAGAGAGGGAGAGAGAGAGAGAGAGAGAGAGAGAGAGAGAGGCGAAGGGTGTGGTTAGAAAGAACTGGATGGGGCTGGAGCAATAGTACAGCAGCGGGGAGAGTGTTTTCCTTGCACGCAGGGGACCCGGGTTCAATCCCCGGCATCCCATATGGTCCCCTGAGCAATGCCAGGAGTAATTCCTGAGTGCCGAGCCAGGAGTAACCCCTGAGCATCGCCAGGTGTGACCCCAAAAGTTAAAAAACAAACTATACTCAGTTTACCAAGAAAAAGAGGGCTGTAGAGAGAGTCTAGGGTGCATGGGGAACTGGGACTCCTAAACACAGATTTGGGGGTGATGGTGGTGCCTGATTTGGAGCCCCACAGGGGGACAGACTATGAGAGACCATCAGGGTTTCTTAGGGGGCTGTTTTGCAGCCTGACCCTGACTGGGGAAGCCTCTGTCACCGTCCCCCAACGACTCCCAGTTCCTCTGTACCCCTTTGCCTCTGCCCTGCAGACCGGGAGAGGGGCCGCGCACTGCTCTCTGGCAGGCCTGCGAGCCCCTGCAGCCAACTGCCCGACGCTGATGAGCGTGCGCAGGCCTGGGAGAGCCGCCGACCCTTAATCCAGGACCTGGCCCGGCGGCTGCTCACGGAGGACGAGGTGCTGGCGGTCACCCGCCACTGCTCCAGGGTGAGCCTCCGGGTGCCCCACCCGTGGCAGTCACCAGGAATGTGGACGCCCTCACTCCTGACTGGAGGCTGAGTCTGCAAAAGCACAAATGACCTCTCTTTCTCTCTCTCTCTCTCTCTGTCTCTGTCTCTCTCCCTCTCCCTCTTTCCCCTCCCCCCCCCTCTCTGTCTCACACATACACATACACGTGCATATGTGCATCCCCTCTCATGTGCTCACACACATATACTTACATGCATTCTCACACATTCACACATACACACACATGTCCTCTCACACACACCTGCACTCACACACATACACACACACTCACACACTGAGCTGTAAAGGAAGGAGACAGAATGAAGAGCTCAAATATTCCTAGCTGGGAGACTACGAAGAGGAGAGCACCCCGAGGCATGGTCCTTAGATGCGGCTATCTGGGTGGCCACCTCCCTCCCCCAGGTGATATCCCAGCTGCTGAGGGAAGATGCCCAGCAGGAGATGGAGGGGGAGTCCTTGCAGTCAGTTGTCTGAGCACCTCTGAGCCCCAGCCGTGTCTCCTGATGCTCCTCCCACCCCTCTTCCTCCCCCACCCCTCACTCCACACAAAGGCAGGGGTGGAGCTGAGATAGACGTGAAACTTTTGGAGTCCAGATGTTGGGGAGTGGATGGGGGACTGGAACTCCTCCTCCTGTTCTGTCTCAAGCACCCCCGGGTTCTAGTGATGGGTGACTGTGAGCCTGTGTGACCGGACAAGCGGAGAGTGTCAGGGAATCATCTGTGCTCCCTGAACCCCCTAGCTTGGTCAGGGTGGGCCTCTGTTGTGTCTGATATTGTCGGTGAGTTTGTGTGACCAAACTGTGTGACTATATTTGAGGGTGTACGTGTCTCCGTGTACCCCCTGGGGACTCCCTGATTCCTGCATCTCTTGTTTTGGTTTTGTTTTGGGGTCACAGCTGGAAGTGTTCAGGGGTTACCCTGGCTCTGTACTTAGGAGTCACTCCTGGCAGGAAGGGTGACTGTATGGGATGGAATTCTGGTTGGCCTCGTGCAGGCAAACTCCCTACCCGCTGTACTATGGCTCCGGTCCCTAATTCCTGTATCTCTTACCCAAGGCCTAGTTTGTGGAGAGCTGCAGGCAGGGGGTGGGTGGAGGGGATGGGGGGCTCAGTCTTGGAGAGCTAGGCGGGGCTGTGTGTGCCCGCCTGCCTCTGCCTGCAATGCTGGATTCTAGCCACTAGGTGGGGCCCTGCATCTATTTCTCCCACGTCCTCATCGCTTGCTCCTCCCACCGTGTCCTGTTGGCCTCTGGCACCTTGGGGAGCCAGGCACCCCCACCAAGCCCAACCCACGCCCCCCACGCCAAGACAGCAGACCCTCTGAAATGGAGTCCTGGCCCAGTGTTTAATAAATCACTCCTTGAGACACATCTGCCTTTAAAAAAAATGTTGGGTCTGGGATCACACTCACCAGTGCTCAGGACTTACTCCTGTCTTTGCACTCAGGGCTCACTCCTGGCGGGGCTTGGGAGACCATCTGGGGTGCTGGAGACTGAACCCAGATGGGTTTGCATACAGAGCAAGCACCCTAGCCCCATGGAACCCAGCTGTTTCTGCTCTCTCCCACTGTGCCCCTCTTCCCTTCTCTAAGCCTTCACTCTGGCAAAACTCAGGGCAAGTGGCTTATCCTTGTCCTCACATTCAAGGCCCTCCTTGCCTTGAACGTCCCCCACCCCCACACCTTAGCCATCCTGTTGTCACATTTTCATCTTCCTCTAGTCACCCAATAGGTGGACACTGATTGCAAACTCAACGACTCAAAGGGTGCCTCTCACATTTCTTTTTTCTTTTTTTTTTGCTTTTTGGATCACATCCAGCGATGCACAGGGGTTCCTCCTGAATTTGCACTCAGGAGTTACTCCTGGTGGTGCTCAGGGGACCATATGGGATGCCAGGAATCAAACCCAGGTCAGCTGTGTGCAAGGCAAACGCCCTACCCGCTATGCTATCGTTCCAGCCCTGAGGCACCTCTCACATTATTGGCACAGCTGGAGCAGCCCACACAGGCTCTTAACACACCCACCAGGGCCGCACTGCTCCAAATCACCCCTGGAGCCCTTGAGTCCCAACCTCTTGCTGGGCCCTGCGTCTGTCCTGGGAGGCAGTGCAGGGGCCGGGGAGACAGCTCCAAGGGCTGGAGCTCTTGGCTTTGCACACAGAAGGCCTGGTCGGGTTCCTCGGTACTGCCTGTTCCTACAAGCACAGAGCTGGGAGTAGCCCCTGAGCACTGCCAGGTGTGACCCAAGGCTCCCCCCACACCTCCTCCTCCCATGAGTTTTTCCTTTTACATGGTTGGCCGGGTCCCACCTCTCATACCCATAGAGTCCCTTAAACTTTGGGAACTCTCAAATGTGTTCCCTCTCAAACAAAAACAGAAATAGCTATAAAGGAGCCAGAGAGATAGTTTAGCAGCTCAGCGGCTTTTCTTGCACACAGCCAACCCAAGTTCGATTCCAACACTGCATAAAGTCCAACTGTGACTCAAAAACCAAGAACACAAAAGTATCAGTGTAAATGCCAACACCTCCATGAAGCCTCCTCTGATTGTCCCACCCTCCTCAGAGATTCACTCTGTGAGGCTGTCAGTGGCTTGTAATTCACTGGGGGACACCATTCTACTCCTCATTCTCACTAGTATGAGTTTCCGAGGATCTGGAACGGCTCTTCACTGTCGTGCCTGGTACAGGGTCTGACGCTCGGTGGTTGCTGAAAGCAGGTGTGGAAGAATGTGAGTGTGTGTGACAGGTTCTGTGCGGTTAGAGATTTCTGACCAGGGTGTGGGTGGTAGTCGGTGCATGTGTGAGTCCCTGCGGCTCTGCCTGCGGTTGGGGCCACACACCCAGTTTGTAGTTTGGTTCAGACATTTATGGCTGTCGGCCTCCAGCAGGCGGTGCAGTGGCTCCCTCCACCACCAGGGGGCGGTGTGCCCTCTGCGAGGGTGACTCCCAGGGTTCCCTTTCCCGGTTTGTTGGTAGGGTGTGGCTGGTGGCATCCGGGTAGTGCCAGGCAGAAGGACCTCCACCCCGCTGGGGACCGACTAGAGACACTTTTGCGGGGCCACCGCCTTCTCCAGCTTGCCCGTTCTGGCCCTGACCAGTGTCTAATGTGTGGGTCTGTAGCCAGCCCACAGCTGGTGGTGGCTCCAATTCCGTCATGGTGGGCAGTGGGCACCGGGGGAAAGTGGGCAGGAGGCCACAGGGAAACAGGCTTCTGGGCCGGAGGCTCAGGTCCCTCTCACCCCCTTCTCGATGTGGCCTGGGCAGAGGCCCTCGGTCCCCCCTTAAGCCTTGCTCAGGGCCTGGCCGAGGGGAGCAGAGAAGCCCTGGAGGCCACAGGTAAAGGTTTCGCGTCTTCACTAGAAACCTGGGGACGGGCAGAACCTTCCTAAACACAGGGGCTGCCTCCCCAGACGCCCCCCTCAAGGGGCTGTGCCTCCCCTCTCCTCAGTACGTGCACGAGGGTGGCGTGGAGGACCTGGTGAGGCCACTGCTGGCCATCCTGGACAGGCCCATCAAGCTGCTGCTACTGCGGGACATCAGGTGGGCAGGGGACTGGACGGAGACACGCTCCTCCCTGAGGAACTCTGCCCCCCCCTCACCTTTCCTCCCGCCCCTCCAGGAGCGTGGTGGCTCCCACCGACCTGGGCCGCTTCGACAGCATGGTGATGCCTGTGGAGATGGAGGCCTTTGAGGCCCTCAGGAGCAGGGCAGGTCTGTCCCGGGGGGCAGTGGGGGGGGGGCAGGACATCTGGCGGAGAGGGTGCCCCTCAGCTGAGGGCCCTCCAAGAGGCCCTGCCTCTGACCGGCTCTCTCTTACCAGTTCGGCCTCTGGCCCTGCGGCCCGCCCGGCAGGACACCCCACCCAAACGGCACCTCATCACACCTGTGCCTGGTCAGTGCGAGTCCCAGAGCTTAGGGAGGCCTCACATCCCTGCCCCAGGGACCTGTGGCTTCCAAGTTTCGTCTCCTTGTTCCGTTGTTGCCACCCTGCCCCGTGGACCTGTCATTTCTTTCACAGGAGTTGAAATTCTAAATTCTGCTGTAATCTCTTTCTTCTGGAGTATGCAGGGTGCACATCTAGCAGTGCTCAGGGTTCCTCCTGGCTCTGTGCTCAGGGATCACTCCTGGTGGTGCCCAGGGGACCATGTGGGGTGCTGGGGATCGAACCCAGGTCATCCGTGTGCAGGGCAAGCGCCCTGCTGGATGCTGGATGCTCATTCTGTGTGCTGGATGCTCATTCTGTGTGACCACCTCTGAGAAGGGGCCGGTCAGGTGAGGACAGAGCTTCCTCACAGCTTTGAATTAAAAGTGGAGCCAGAGAGATTTTGAGAGCGGAGCACACACCCTGTGGAGCAGGAGGCCCCCCAGCTTCCATCCCGGGCACCATAGGGTCCCCCAAGCATGGCAGAGTGGCCCTCCAGACTGAACTAATTGGCAATTATTGCAGTGAATAAGACACTGTGTCAGGAGACTGGCCTCACCCAGGGCAGGCAGCACCCAGGCCCTACCGTGGTCCCAGGGGCTGGGCTGGGCGCTCTCCTAGTGGACGGGAAGGTTGGGGCCTTCAAGGCAGGCTGGGTTGGTCTGGGGGCGCTGCCTGACCGGGCCCCTCCCCCAGACAGTCGTGGCGGCTTCTACCTGCTGCCGGTGAATGGCTTCTCCGAGGAGGAAGGCAATGGGGAGCTGCGGGAGAGGCTGGAAGACCTGCAGGTGTCCCCAGGGACCGCTGCCGCCCCCCGCCACCCTCCGAAAGGGATCCCCCCTCTCCGAGACGTGCCAGTGGACGCCTTTGCTCCACGCCGAGGCACCGGCACCCCCCCTCCCCAGCCACCCCCCGTGGCGCCCCGGCCCCAGAGGCCCAACTGGCTGCTGACGGAGCCCCGGGAAGACCCTCGGCAGAGCTGGAGCCAGGGCCCGGCCCAGAGCCGCAGCCGCAGCCGCAGCCGCAGCAGGGGCCGGGGCAAGTCCCCAGGGCGCGGCCGGTCCCCGTCCCCTGCGGCCGCCCCCTGCCCCAGCACGACCCACGGGCGCTACCACAAGCCACGGAGGCCTAGGCCGGCTCTGCCCAGACCTCTGGACGGGCAGGCAGCCCAGGCAGGGGTCAGCCCAGCGCTGCCCCCCGAGAACGGGACTGTCGGGCCGGCAGAAGTGGCCACAGCAGCCTCCTGGGGGGAGCTGCGGACAGTCACGCTGTCCAAAACCAAGCAATCTCTGGGTGAGTCCAGGGGCCCTGGGCCTGCCATGGGCAATGCTAGGGTTGGGGGGAGGTGGGTGGGCTTGGATTTTGGGGTGGGGGGGCATATCGAGGGTGTCTGGGCCTGGGAAAGGAATCTGGGCACTGGGGAATCTAAATTTGGGGGTTGGTAGTCTGGAGGATGTGTGTGGGGGGGAGTTGAGGACCAAGTGGTGACAGAGCCTGGGGGTTGAGGCCCCAGGCTCCGGCTTTGGGGGTGCGGGTGCACCCAAACAGTGCTCTCCCTCTCACTAGGCATCAGCATTTCTGGGGGCATCGAGTCCCGGGTGCAGCCTATGGTGAAGATAGAAAAGATCTTCCCCGGCGGGGCCGCCTTCCTCAGTGGGACCCTGCAGGTGGGCGAGGCGCCCCCAGGCCCCTACCCCTCACCTCCGCCTGGGTCCCTGCAGTATTTGGGATGGGGTGGGTGGGCCCTGCTCCTCTCTCTGGCTGTCAGAGTGGCAGGTCGCTGAGGGTGGGGCCGGAGAGGAGCAGTCCCAGGGAGAAGGTCCCTCCTGCCAGCCTGGGCCTGTGGGTGGCCGGTCTGTTCAGGCCCTGGGGACAAAGGGCCATTGTCTGAGCCCCACCCTGCCCCCAACAGCTCCGGGCACAACAGCCCTCATTGTCCACCCCTTCACCCAGAGGGAGGGAGAGCGCAGGCTGGAGGTGAGAGGTTACACTGTGTGTGGGGGGGTGGGCTGAGGTCAGCACACTCGTTTTTCCAGGCGGGTTTCGAGCTCGTGGCTGTGGACGGAGAGAGCCTGGAGCAGGTGACCCATCAGCGAGCCGTGGACACCATCCGCCGGGCGTATCGAAACAAGGCCCGTGAGCCCATGGAGCTGGTGGTCAGGGTCCCCGGGCCTGGCCCACAGGCCCTTCCCTCTGGCTCATCAGCCCTCCCTGGCCAGCGGCTCCCTGCTGACCAGCCCCCGCCCACTGACCCCTGATGACACTCAGCCTCCTCCCTGGCCTCCACCCCACCCACTCAGCTCATTTCCTCTTGTCCTTACTCCTCTACTGAGGCATCCAGCAAGGCCCTCAGAATCCTCCTGCCCCCGAAGCACCACACTGGTGGCCCCGACTTCCCACTCCCTTCGTCCCCATCCCCGATAGGGTTCTGCCCTCGCAGGGCAATGTCCGAGGACATGACCTCTAGGTTTGCTCACTGCCCCCATCCTCCAGCAGCCGAGGACTGAGCCTCCAGCTCTTTTGCCCACCCCTCCTGTACCAGGGGATATGGACTCCCAGGCAGGCCCCTCTAGCCTGCTGCCTAATGGTAGATGCAAAAACGGGGGAGAGTGGGGAAGGCTTTTCTTGCCTTATTTTTTTGCTTTTTGGTTCACATCGGTGAGTCTCAGGGGTTACTTCTGACTCTGCACTCAAGAATTACTCCTGGTGGTGCGCCGGAGACCATATGAGATGTGGGCGACAGGACCTGGGTTGGCCCCTTTTCTTGCTTTATATTTTTTGCTTTTTGGGTCGTACCCGGCGATGCTCGGGTTACTCCTGGCTCTGCACTCAGGAACTACTCCTGGCGGTGCTCAGGGGACCATATGGGATGCTGGGAATCGAACCCAGGTCGGCCTGATGTAAGGCAAACGCCCAACCCCTTACCCCTTTTTTGCTTTTTAGACCTTGATGGGTCATGTGGTCCCTAGGCCCCCAGACTGCCTACTGGGTGTGTCCTTCCCGCATCTCCCATCCTTGCCCAAAGCCCTCTATGAGGGACAGGGCTGAAAGAGTTGTAAATAAAGAGGGAGGGGATGAGACTCTAGCAAGTTCCCACGCTCCTGACCCAGGACATAAACTTTGTTTCCATTTTTTTTTTTTAAAAACAAAAAAATTTTTTAATTTTTTTCTTTGGGTTTGTACAAGAAATTTACAGTGTGAAAAATATACAAGTGAAAACGAGGCCATAAACCCGGGTGTGGGGATGGGGGGGGGGCGCACTGAGTCACAAACACAATAAAACATTTCTGAGTTCTTCCTTTGGTCTGACTACAGCCCCCTCAGCCCAGAGGAGGGCCTTCGGGCTGAAAGCCAGGGCTCGGGAAGCCCCCGATTCAGCCCTGGCCCCCAACATGGGCATGGGGCAGGCACATCTGGAGCAGCTGGCGCTGTCTGGCTCTCTCTGGCTTTGGGGGGCATAGGGGTGGGGGGCGGGGGGCGGGGAGAGAACATGGCAGTGAGGAAGCCTTCCTCTTCTCAGCCCTCTGGCCGGACCGGCTGGCAGTGTCTGGGGGACGCAGGGTGGCGTAGTGGCACTGGCAGCAGCCGGGGCTGTGACACGGGGGTGTAGCTCTGGGTGACCGTGAACACGGGGGACCTTCACGGGGTCTGCTCTGGCTCCTTCAAGCCACAGGGTAGCCCCACACGCTTGGCAGAAGCAGAAGGCTGGATCCCATAGTGGCACCACTGGTGGGCCCTGGGGCCCTGGGTGGACCCCAAAGCTCCCTGCAGCGCCGGCCGACCCTAGATTTCCGTGGCAGTGATCTCCTCCAGGCAGATGCAGGGCGCCGGCTCGGCCAGGCCCAGCTCCGCCAGCTCCCGGGCCTCCAGCTCCAGGCTGAGCTGCTGCAGCTCCTGCTCCAGCTGCCGGTTGCGCCGGTACATCTGGATGTAGTTGTGCTGCAGTTGCTTCTGGTAGCGGATCACCTGCTCCTTCTCAGCCTGCCAGGCCAGTCGCTCCCCCTCGAAGCTGTCCCGCTGCTCCTCGCCCCGCCGCCGCTCCCTCTGCAGCTCTCCCCGCAGCCGCTCCACCTGGGCCCGCAGGCTGCCCCCGACCCCGGCCACGACCCGCTGCACCTTGGCCTCGTCGCTCTCGGCCAGCAGGAAGGGGTCTGCGGCCCCGGAGGAGGATGACGACGATGACGGCCCGGGCGGCTCCCGGAGGCCAGCCGCCTCGGTGTCCAGCTGCCCCGCCTTCTCCCGCAGCCGCTCGGCGTCCTGGCGGTGCCGCTGCAGCTCCTGGGAACAGGCCTCCAGCTCCAGCTCCCGGGCCTGGGCCGCTTCCTGGAGGCCCCGCATCCGGCCCTCGCTGACCCGCAGCGCTGCCCGGGCCTCCCGCAGCGCCACCCGCAGGGCCACCAGCTCACTGCCCTTCTGCACCAGCTCGGCCTGCGACTCCTTCAGCTGCTGCTTCAGCAAGGAGATTTCGCCCGACTTCTGGCAGACCTGTGGGAAAGGAGGGTGCAAAGGCCCTGACGTCAGGCCGGGCATTTGGAGTTCCCACGCTGCTACCCACTTTATTTCTGTTTTGCTTTGGGGGGGGGGGGGCGGTCACACCTGCTGATGCTCAGTGGTGTGGCTTTTATGTTCTGGCATCACTCCTGGCGGTGCTCAGGGGACCGTATTGGGACGCCAGAGATTAAACCTGGGTCGGCCGTACACAAAGCCAGGGCCCTACCTGCTGTACACTCTCTCCCGCCCAAGGCCTGACAGCTAGTCAATGGTGAGCGCAGACAGACCCAGATCCTTCTACAGAGCAGGTCTTCGCAATCACCAGGAAGCACGGCACAGGCCTGCCAGGGGCCAGGCTGAAGGAGTGGCACCACTGGGGAAGTGGGTTCATTGCTCAGCCCTGCTGGCGAGTGACCTGGGGCTCGGGCCTCCTGGGTCCGTCCACTCATCTCTGTAACAGGGGTAACTGGGGCCGGAGTGAGAGCACAGCGGGGGAGGGTGTCTGCCTTGCACGCAGCTGACCCAGGTTCGATTCCCGGCATTTCATATGGTCCCCCGAGCACCACCAGGAGTAATTCCTGAGTGCAGAACCAGGAGGAACCTCTGAGTATGGCTGGGTGTGATCCAAAAAGACCCCCGCCCCCAAAAGAAAAAAAAACACGAAAACGCAATAGAAATATTAGCAGTCTCCACTGCTAGACAAGCTCCTCTACGACACAGGCTCCTGGCTGGAGGCCAGGGTACCGTCCTGGCACCTGTCACTGGCTGGGAGGCAGCAGGTGGGCATGTGAGCACCGGACCAGAGAGGAGACTCCCTCATCTCCCAACCCAGAGAGGACTGACCGGGGGAATCCCCATACAGCAAAGGGGCGGGCGGGAGTCCCTGGGGGTGGGGGGGTGGACCGCGCCCCTGTCCCTCCGCCTGGCCCACCTCCCACTTGGTCTCCTCCAGCCGAGGCCCGAGCTCCCGCTGCTCCCGCTCAAAGGTGGCGCAGCGTCGCTCCAGCTGTTCCCGCTCCTGCAGCAGCTGCGCAAAGTCATCCTGCAGCTGCCGCTTCTCCTGCTGCAGCTGGAACACCTGCAGCTGCAGCAGCTGCTGGGCCCGCTGGGCCCGCTGGGTCTGGGCGGCACCGTCTTCCCGCAGGGCCTCGCGCTCCCGCGGCCAGGGTCGCTGCCGCTCTTCGGACACCTGCGGGCCAAAAGGCAGAGTGGTAGGTCCTGGCAGCCCGCCAGCCCCAGCCCTGACCTCCCCAACTGCCCCCAACGCCCCAGTCACTGGCGGCTCTGGTGGCCCATGGGCCTGCCTCAGGGAGGGAGAGCCCATGAGGCAAGGCTAACAGGGGTCCGGGGAGGTAGAACAGGGGCTTGCCTTGCACACAGCCAACCTGTGCTCGAGCCCCTGGCGTCACCCACGATCACGTGATCCCTGAGCACAGAGCCCAGAGCACGCCCTGAGCACTGCTGGGTGTGTCCCCCCCAAACCAAACCAAACCAAACCAGGCTAACAAAGCTACCTGTGAGCGTGCATGGTGCTGCAGATGGCACCCAGGGTCTCACACTGGGGGCACTTGGCTCTGTCGCTAAGCCATGACTCCACCCTCAGCCCCAGCTTTTTACGTTTGGGTTTTGTTTTTTGAGCCACACCTGGTAACGGATGGGGGTTACTCCTGGCTCAGTGCGTGGGGGGGACCACGTGGTTTCGGGGAATGAACTGAACCCAGGGCTCCTGCCTGCCAAGCATGTGCTTCAGACCACTGAGTTAGCTGCCAGTCAACAACCACTTTTGCTCTTTGGTTTTGGGGCTGCACTTGGCTGTGCTCAGAGCTTACTCTGGGCTCTGTGCCCAAGGATCACTCCTGGCAGGGTCTGGGGGGACCAAATGGGGTGCTTGGGGGCGAAACCCAGGTTGGCCCGAGTGCCCTACCCACCGTACTATATTGCTCTAGCCTCAACAATCTTTCTGATAACAGAAACAGCCCCTACAGCAATGCCAACAGCACAACGCCAGGCAGGAGACCAAGTACTTTGGCCCCTTGGCCTGACTCAACCTTTGGGAGAACGTCTCCGGGCACAAGCCCCTCCGGTTTTGCATTAGGATACAGAAGCTCGGTTTGTGTAAGCTGAAGGCTTGGGGACAAAGCAGGACAGGGATGTGCCAGGCTTGACTCTCTGATGCTTTTTTTTTTTCCCCTTTTGGGTCACACCCAGTGATGCACAGGGGTTAACTCCTGTCTCTGCACTCAGGAATCACTCCTGGCAGTGCTCAGGGGACCATATGGGATACTGGGAATCGAACCCGGCTCGGCCGCGCGCAAGGCAAACGCCCTACCCACTGTGCTATCGCTCCAGCCCCTCTCTGATGCTTTTCTGCTGGTTTCTGGGCCACACCCGCAGTGCGCGGGGGCCCTGGGGCTGGCTTCGTGTCCATCCAGGGAGCCTGTGAAGGCAAAGGCTGCGCCCCGCCCTCTGTGCCCGCTCCAGCCCCCAGCCCGGCCCGCCGCCCCACCTGACACATGGTAGCCTCACTCTCGTCCAGACTGTCCCGGAGCTGCTGGAGCTGCGCCTCGCGGTCACGGAGCTTCCCTTCCAGGACACAGTGCAGCAGGGCCTCGTTGGAAGGTGGCGGTGGTGGTGGCGGGGGGAGGGGGGAGCGCTCCCCACAGGAACTGCTGTCGGGGGAGGCACGAGGGGCCCCTCCTGAGAGCCCCCCGGGTCCCCGGCCTCCCAGGGAGCCGGTGCTCTTGCTGGACGAAGATCGACCACTGTCTGAGTGGGAGGGCCCGGTCGGGGCCCCTCGGGTGGGCCCTGGCAGTGCCCCCCGCCCAGGGCCATGGGAGGGCAGGTGGCCACCCGGGGAGTGGGTGGCTGGCTCGGTGCCCCCGGTGCTGTAAGTGGGCAGGCTGGACAGTGAGTTCCGGCCGGAGTCAGAGAGCGTCCCCGATGGGCAGCCGCTGGTCCAGCCGCTCAGGGCCAGGGGTTTGTCAGCAGCCGAGGAAGAAGAGGAAGAGGAGGAGGAGGCGGGCCCCCCGAACAGCTGGGTGAGGCTCCCCTGGCTCCCCGACAGTCCGGCGGCCCGAGGCCCCAGGAAGCCGGGCAGAGACGGGGCCCCTCGCGGTTTGGGCACGACAGGCTTGAAGGCCGTGGGGCGGATCAGGATCTTCTCCATGTTCTGAAACAAGGTGCCCATCATTCAAAGGCCTCTCCCCTCTCCCAGCCCTCCCACTCCTAGGGGGACCCCCCCCAAACCTGGGGACGACCGTTCCCACTGCCTGCAGGCCCCCTGAGGCCCAGCGCTGGGTCGTGACAAGAAAAAGGCGCGTTTCTGATCATGACAACAGCAACCATGGAAAGAGTGTGACCCCCACTACAGAAAGGGAAACGGGGCCATGGTGAGGGTCTCGGTGCAGAGTTGCGGCTGAGCCTCACGGGCATGCGCATGTGGGTGGGTGACATCTAGGCCGGGGCCACCCAACACCTTCCAGGCCAGGTTTGACTTGGCAACTGGCCTGTGACCCCCACTTACAGACCCAGAGAAAGGAGGAATGACGCCCTGAGGTCCGATGGGCAGAATCTGCCGGCCAGATTCTGGGAGATGGGGGTCCCTAAAGTCAGACGCCAGCTTCTCTTGGGGGTGCGGGGCACCCAGCTTCCTTCCCCGGCCCCTGAGCAACGGCTTCGTCCTCACCTTCTCCAGCTTCCCAGAGACCGGGACGAGCTTGGGTGGGGGGCCGCGCAGGTGGGCGTTGCGTGCCCGTTGCTCTCGGGCGTCTTCGATGTCGCTGCTGGGGCTGGCGGGGGACTCGCTCCGGAAGTCCTCGTTGATGTAGGTGAAGGTGGTGGTGGGGACAGCCTTCCTGGGGGGCACAGCCGGGCACAGAGGCTCCTGCGCTTCATAACCGCCCCGCAGGAGCCCATCCTGCTGGCGGAAGAAGGTGGGCCCTGGGGGGCCGTGGTGGCGTGGTGGCGCCGTGCCCCCTGGGCAGGGCCGCCCGGAGATCAGGCTGCTCACGCTGCCCATGGCTGGGGCGTGGGGGGCTGTGGCAGCCTCAGGGGTGGGCTCCAGGGGCAGCGGCCGAGTGTGCACGATGGCCATGGCGGCGGGGGCTCAGGCCTGGCCACGGGCCTCCCGGGGAACCTGCGGGCAGACGGGAGAGCGGAGTCAGCTTCCCTGCACCCGGGCTAGGTCCTGACCCTCAGGCCCTTCCCGGAGCCTCCCTTGGGGTTTCTGGCCTGGGTTTTCGCGGTGCTCAGGGGACCACGTGGGACCCGTGCCCCACCCACCGGGCTCTCTCCCGTCTTTCCCTGCTGTCCCAGGCCAAACTGCCCACTGACACCACTACCAGGCCTGGATGCCCCCCTCTCCCCGTTATTCCTCCAGGCACTGGACCCCAGAACATGCCCAATATTGATGTGAACAGGGCTGAGGAGTCTCCCAAACAGGGACTGACAGGTGGTGTGGATAGAGATTAAGCAGGCCCTTGGCAGCAGGGACCCAGGCCCCAGGCCCAACCACGTGCCCACCCCCTCCCCGCCCCCTCTCCCATGACAGGACTTGAGCAAGGGAGCCCTCCCTCCTGGCTCCTGGCCTGGGCCTCTGGTCCCCGGGGATGGCTGGCCTCCTTAGAGGGCAGTCTGGGCAGAGGCGGCCTTAGGGACGCAATCAGCCACTCGGAGGGTAATTAGGGAACAAAGCGCCCAGGCCAGGCAGTGCCCAGCTTCCCCAGCCAGGCCTCAGTTTCTCCCAGACAGTGAGGCGGCAAGGGAGGAGCTGGCCAAACAAGAAACTCAGAGCTCTGGGGCCCAAGAGATAGTTCAAGGGGGTGAGCACAGGCGTCCTACCCAGCACCGGGCCGGAAGAAGCTCCTGAGCACTGCTGGGTGGGGCCCCAAAGCAGACAACAAAAAGAAACTCAGGGGCTGGAGTATTAGTGTGGTTGGGTACGGCCCTTGTAAGGTTGGTCTGACCCCATCCCAAATGGTTCCCTGAGCACTGCCAGGGTGATCCTTAAGTGCAGAGCCAGGAGTAAGCCCTGAACACGGCTGGGGTGCCCCCCCAACAAACAAACAAACTCAGAGCTCTGGGGGAGCCCAACTCCCAGAGTATAAGCAGCCTCCAGCTTCTTTCCAAGAAAACTCCCGGCTTCCCCACACCCAACAGTCTGGCTTGAAGGAGCCCACACAGGCCAACTGCCAACGCTCAGGAAGCCGGGGAGCTTGAGTTGCCCAGAATAACCTAGAGTAACCCGAGGGGAAGAGAGGAGAAACCCTGTCAGCTCAGGCAGCTGCTCCAAGATCTCACTCAACCCGAGCCGGGGAAGAGGCTCCACCTCCCGAGACCCGTGGCTTCCTGGAAGGGAACAGCAGGCTCCCTCTCCCTCCTCAGGCCCGAGGCACCCCAGGACGCAGGCATCTGCTGAAACCATCACGCAGAGCAGGGGGCCAAGTGACCAGCAGTGGGCAGGGAAGGGAGAGGGTACTGCCTCTCAGGGCTGGGAACACTGGGAAAGGGCCGGTGCATCTCTGCCTGTCTGGGGGAAACTGCGTCTAAACAGAGGGTCCCTCTGGGGAACGTGTGTGCGGGACAGGAGAAAAGGCAGGTGTCCAGTCCATGACAACGAGATCCCATGACAGGCGAACCCCGTGTGCATGATGTGAGCCTGGGAACAGGTGAGTGCCAGAGGGTGTGCGAATGCGGACCTGAGTGAGGGGGTGGGCTGGGGGCACCCTACCCCCCACCCCTGCGGCCTTCAGGGTCAACCAGAGAAGGGGTACGTGTCTCTGGTCACTCGGTGGAGTGTGGGGAGAGGGAAGGAGACACATTATCTGACGCCACTGCCTGGGCGGTCCCCTCTTCTTCCTTCCTTGGGTTTCATGAACTCCATCCCCCACTTCCCCCCTCCCAATTCAAAAGACTGAGAACTGAGTTCGCGGGGGGGGGGGGGGGGGGGGGGGGGGGGGGGGGGGGCTCAGATGGAGGAGCCAGAATCTGGGGGCTGCAAGTGGAGGACGCCCCCGCCTCCTGGCCAGGAGCAATAGGAGTCCCTGAGCAAAGTGAACCATGTCCACCCCCCCCCCACTCCCCAGATCATCCCGGGCGGCATTCGGGAGAGAGTGGGAGCAGGCAGGGGCTTCTTTGGGGGCTCCCAGGCTGGCATCTCCAGGAGGTAGGAAAGTGAAAAGTGAGGGGGAGGAAACAGGGTCCGGAGAAAGATTGGGGGGGCCCAAAAACAAGAGACAAAGACTTGGCTTGGCGCGGGGCCCCCACCATCCCCCCCCTCCCGCCCGGGCCGGGCACTTGGGCCATCGGCGGCCCGCGGCAGGGCCTGGGCCGGAGCGGGGTGGCCGGCTGGGCCCGCCTGCGCGCCGGGAAGGAGGGGCCGCGCGGCTCCATTTTGAGAGCTGCGTTTGCGGGTGTGCGAGGGGGGACCCCCGCCCGCCCCGCGCTTTCCCACCCCCCCGCCTCCCCCTGCACCCCGGCCACCGCCCCGGGTGGGGCCGGGCCGCGGCGGCCGCGCTCCGAGCTCCCTCCCGCAGCCCTGCTTGGGGGGGGGGCAGCTCAAGAGTTGGGGAAAGTCCCCCCTCCCCCCGCCAAACTCCAAAGAACCGGTCCAGCGGGCGCAAGTCGGGGGTCAGGAGTTGCCACTCGGCCGCAGGAAGCGGGGAGCCCCCCACCCCGGCCCACTCCCCGGGCCCGGGCCCCCCTCACCTGGGCCGCGCCGCTCCATGCTCAGCCCCGCGCCGCCGCCCCCCGCGCGCTCCGCAGCAGCCCCGCGCCGCCCGGCTCCGGCCCGCGCGCGCGCGGCCACTCGCCCCGCGGCCGCCCCGGCCCCGCCTCCCGCCTCCCGCGCCCCCGGCCCCGCGCCCCCGCCCCGTCCAGTGGGCGGCGCCGCGCGGGGGAGGGGTCCGAGGGGCGTCCCGCCCCCACCCCCGGGGCGCCGCACCCCGCGTCACGCGTGGCCGGCGGCGGGGCGCACGCAGCGGGACTGACTGCGCGGCGGGGCGCGGGGGCGGGCGCCGCGGGGGCCAGCGCGGCCGGCTCGGGGGCGCAGAGGGGCGCGGGGTCCCCCTCGAGCCCGGCCCGGGCCCCGGGGCCGCAGGCAGCTGGTCATTGTTCGAGCACAAAGAAGCCGGCGCCGGCGCCGCCGCCGCCGCGGCCGCCCTTCCCCCTCCGCCGCTCCGAGCGGCCGTCTCCTCCCCGGACGCACGGCCCGGCTGCGGGGTCCGCGGCAGGAGGCGGAGGGCCGGCTGCCCCCCGCCCCGCCGCCTCCCCCAAGCCCCCCGGGCCCAGCGCCCCAGCACAAGTTGGGGGGCCGGCGCGCGCCTGCCACCCCCCGCCCCAGCGGGCTGGAAACCGCCCGCCTGGGCGTGCAGAGGTGGCGCCACCTGGCGGACGGTCCTGAGAACAGACCGTCAGTTCCCCCCCACCACCACCACCACCGGTCTTGGGGGTCCCTACGCCCACTGACCCAACATCATGACCTTCCCCGTGAGCCCGCACCTGCCACGGCACTCCCCTGGGCTCCCCAACCTGCCCTCCGAGACGTGTACGGAGAGGTGCGGGGGCACTTCTCGGAGAGAGGCGGTTCCTGGCACCCGAACAATCGCTGGGGCGAGCCGGTCTAGACCTACAGCCCAACCTACAGCGGCCTCACGGCAAGACAACACCCCACTGTCTTCTCAGGGTCACAAACAGAGCTCACGCTCGCAAACAACACGCTCTTCTGAACACCCACACGACCTTTCCCACATCGGGGCCCGCGCGGGCCGGGCGCGGCGAGCACGTGACTGCAGGCGCCTTGGCAGGAGCCTTTGGGGGGCACCCACCCGCGCGCCCCGTCGCGGATGGCCATTCGCCACGTGCAGCCCTTTGCATCGTCACGGTCGTCAAGACCCTCCTTGTGCTAAGAAGCATCTTCCGCCGCCGCTGAGCCAGTGGCACACACAGCTCCGCACACTGCCTCTTTCACCAACACCGTGACCCAGACGGTCCCCGAAGGGTCTGACCTGGGCCCGGTCAGCTGATGCCCGCCGCCGCCGCCTCCCGCCCGCCCCCTCCCGGGACCAGGCCGGCCAGAGCTCGGCGCTGCCCCAGGAAGGAGCACCGGCCCCCCCTTCCAGGCCACAGCCCTGGCCAGCTCTCAGCTCTATTTTTAGCCCTATGGAAAGGGTTGTTTTTCTTGCATTTTCCTTGGAAAGGGAAACAGAGCACAGCCACCCTCAGGCTCACCCCAGACCCCTCGGGCCTCTTAAGAACAGACGGAGCCCCCTCTCCTCGGTGGAGACCCCCTTCCTGGGCTCTGCCCTCATCCCAGCCTCCCGGGCACCGGGGGCCGCCTCTTCTTCCTGGCAGCCTGCCCGCAGGCCCAGGCAGCATCTGGGCTCGGCGTGTGTATGGGGTGGGGGCGGGGCGGGCCGCGGCCCCCTCCCCCTCGCTCCTTGGGGGCTGGGGCCGGCAGGCAGGCCCGCTCGGGGCGCTGCGGGAATGTTTCCGCGCGTGCATTCCTAAGCGGACTCCGCGTGGGTTTGCTGGTCCGCGGGCTGCGGGGCGGAGCTCCCGCCGCCGCTGCACGCAGCCGAGTTGGGAGTCGGAGGGGACCCGGGGCGCGCTCGGGAAGCGTCTCGGCGAGCCGAAGGGACGGCACCGGGGGTGGGGGGGGGGCGCCGCTCTCCGCGACCGACGGTTCGAGCGCCCCCTGGGATCCCTTCAGGAGACACCAGGAATGTACCGGGGAGCGGCGGGCCAGGTAGCCCCGCTCCCGCCCGACTCCGGGACTCCAGGGGGCGTTGTGCGCGCAGGTCTGGGGCGCGCTGATCGCCTCCGGGGGCGGAGACCAGACTCCAGCCCAACGTGGGACCCAGCAGACTCACCCAGCTCGGCGCAGGGGAGGGGGCTGCGGGGCGCTCACGTGCTCGCCGCCTGTTTACGTCTCGGTCCTCACCTGCGGGCGGGCGGCCGGGCAGCAGGAACCTCCCGAGCCGGCCCACCCGGCTGGCTCGCCCCAGCTGGGGGGTGTGGGGGGGCGGCCTCTCTTCCCAGCCCCGTGAAGTCGGCGACAAGTGGAGCGACACGTCTGCTGGGGGTGCGCGCGGGCTAGGGGCGCTGCTCGGGGTGGGGGGTGGGGGGTGGGACTCCTCGGGGGGCCCAGTCACTGGGCAGGTCCGTGGAGCGCACGTGTGATCGTGCCACCCACTGCGCGCCTGGGTGAGCCCGTCGGTGTGAGTGTTCGTGGGGCGGGGGTGGGGGTCCCTGTTCAGCTTCTTTGCCTGCGCTCTCCTCCCCCACTCCCCACTCCGCCGAGACCCCGATCCTCACCCAAACCTCCCCTCCCCCCCGGTCTTCCCCAAACCTGAAAAGTTAGCTCCGGAGCAAAGGTGTGCGGGAGGCGGCCGCTCCCCCCCGCCGCCGTCGCCGCCGTCGCCGCCCGGGCACTCACCACCTGCGCCGCCGCTCCAGGGTCCCCCCCCACGGCTGCTCCTCCAGCGCGGTCACTTCCTCGCCGCAGACCCGCCCGCTCGGCAGCCGGCTCCGGGCTCCGGGCTCCGAGCCGCCAGCCGGGCCGGCCTGGCGGAGCGGGGCGGGGCGGTGCGGCGGAGGCCGCGCCCCCGACCCCGGGGGGGAGTGGTCTGCCTCACACCCCCTAGACAGCCAACCCTGGACCCAGCCCGGCGGAGGCTCGACGGTTGCCCGAGGCTGCCGCTCTGGCCTCTGCCTGCAGTTTGCCCGGCTGAGCTCTCCAGACCGGGGTTAGGGGCGAGCAGCAGGGTCCTGAACAGCTGCACCCACGGGCTGCGCTCCCCCACCTCCCACCCCACCCCCAGCTAGCAGTCAGGCTGTTCTGCGCCGCCGACCGGGCCCACTCCCCAAATGGAGGGAAACCCCCTGAAAGCAGACAAAGGCGGCTCAGGTTTCACCAAAACAGACCCCACCCCCCTCGACACCCGCCCAAGGTTGGGCTGCCCACGCAGAACCAGCACCTCGCCCTCCTGGAAGGGGTGTCTGCCCAGGTGAGCAGGCCTGCGGGTGGGGGGCGGGGAAGGCACCCTCCCCAACGGGCCAGGCTCTCCTCAGACTCGTAAAGTCCCACCCACAGGCAAACAGGAAGTTGGCCGGTACTGGAGGGGAGGCACCCAGCCACCCTCCCTGGGTGACATCCCGGCAGTCCGTGGGCCAGCAGATGGTGAGGTCTACAGGTATCCGGGCCATATGGGCAGCGAGCACTCGGGCTGCAGCAGTGCCTCCAAAAGCACTGTGCTTCGGGAGCTGCTGAGTAACACGGCACCTGAGACGAGGCTGCACCCAGTAGCACCCTGCCGCACCAGGCTCAGGAAGCTCCCCCCCAACACACACACACCCCAACACATGCACATACTGTTGGGCTCAGGGACCATGTGGTGCCTGGGACTGAAGCCTTGTCTCCCACCTGCAAAACAGCCCTTGGAGCAATCTCCCCAGTCCTCCCAGAGAGCTCTTGCGTGACAGTGCTTTTCAGGGGGGATTTCTGGCTATGCATTCAGGAATGACCCTTGGCAGTGCTCGGGGATTGTATATATGGTGCCCTGGGTCAAACCAGGACCAGCTGCATGCACTGTAGAGCCTTACCTCCCTATCTCCCTGGCCATGAGGGGGACTTGGGACATCCATTCACACCCACAGACTACTGGTCCAGGTCATTTGCCTCAGTCGACTGCACGACCACTTTCCAGACTCCAGTGCTCTTGAATACACTCTGGACTAATCTTGGTGAGTTTAAAACAGGTGTGGAATGGAATGTGTTTGTGTAGGGGGTGGGGCAGGGGGAGCGCTGACTTCCCCTTGTCACTATCACTCTGGTTCTTGTCTGAGGTACTTTGCTCCAGGGTAGGGTAAGACAAACGGGCAGTACTCATAGAATCTTGAGAACACACCAGACCTGCGTGGGGAATCAAAATGGGGAGCCCCTGTTCTGATAGGTAAAACTGACCTGGTGGTACACATCTGGAAGGCATAGCTGCTGAGTTTCTTAGACTCTGGGTGAGCCCTAGACCAGCCAGCGGCTGGGAATGATTACTGCAGGATTAGGAGGCCTGGCTCCAGCCAGTCTGGGAGACCCCCAAGAAGGGAGGCCCTGGAGGAGAAACCCTCCCTCCCTCTAACTGTAGCCAGAGCTTTCACACAACACACCAGAGACCCCCTACCCTTCCACAGAACCCCACCCCACCCCACCCCACCCTTTACAAAAGGCTTCATCCCAGACTCACACTCTCACCACTCTTGCTAGCAAAGAAAAGGGAAACTGGGACTTTCTCTCATAGGAATCCAGTCTATCCGCATCTGGCAATATTTTTCAGTGGGTCTCTGGATTTAGTCTCCTCCAGGGCTTGTTTAAAAAAAGAACGCTAACCTCCAGAATTGGAGGGGTCTGTGTGTGTACATTTTAAGGTTTGGGGGGAAAAAACATTCTGTATCACGTGGGGGTGGGGAGGATTACTCCCAGCTCCATGCTCCGAGGTTGCTTCCTGTGGTGCCTGTGGGACCCTGAACATTCTACATCATTTGGGGGTGGGGGGATGTTACTCCCAACCCATGCTTCCCGTAGTGCTTATGGGACCCTGAAGTGCTGGGGGATCAAACCTGAGCTTCCTACACGCAAAGCATGTGTTCAGCCTTGTTGGGTTGTCTCTTGGGCTCAAAGTTCTGTATTTTAGTTTTGTGTCACACCCCAGTGGTGCTCACGGGACCAAATGGGGTGCCAGGGATTGAACCCGGGTCAGCTACATGCAAGCCAAGTCCTTACCCACACCCAGTGATACCCAGGGATATCCTGGCTCTGTACTCAGGGATAACACCTAGTAATGCTCAGGGAACCATATCAGATGCCAGGTTGGCAACATGCAAGGCAAAGGCCCTACCTGCTGGCGTATCGCTCTGACCCCTAAAGTTCTGTAGGTTTTTTTTTTTTTTGCTTTTTTGGGTCACACCTGGCGGTGCACAGGAGTTACTCCTGGCGGTGCCCAGGGGACCATACGGGATGCTGGGAATCCAACCCGGGTCGGCCGCATGTAAGGCAAACGCCCTATCCGCTCTGCTATCTCTCCAGCCCCAAAGTTCTGTAGTTTTAATGAGAACTCCAGATGTTCAAATTTGTCTAAAAGTGACAAGGAGGAAAATGGATGGGGGTTAGTTAAGAATGTGCTAAGCCCGAGTACACGCTGTAAGAGGCCTGTAAGTGGCTCACATCACAAGAAAGACATGTGTTAAGGAGAAGGGCCGCACCCCTCAGGGGTCACAGGCAGCTAGCTTCCCAGGGGAAATAGTTAAAGAGGTACATCCACGCGGATGTGGTTTAAAGGCATGTGCTCCGGCACATGCCTGGCATCTAGGCTCTTTTATCCTGGCAAGGGGTGGCTCTTGCATTCCCGAGCAAAACAGCTTAAAGCTCGACCACTGTACTGCTGGGTCAGACAGCTTAAAGGGTCTCCACCCCGCAACCACCAGGTATAGCCCCCATTCACAGAGGCTGGGACGCGGCTCAGCTTGTGAGGTCCCCATTTAGTCCCTTCTCTCACACATACTTGAACACAGAGTGAGCCTGAAGGGCTGGGGCCACGGAAGCAGACCGAAGTTTGACTCTAGACACCGTGCGATCCCCTAAGCACTGAGCAGGGAGTAACTCATCCCCCGTGGGGTGGAGAAGGAAAAAAGGGCACATTTCCAACTTCTCTAGGCCAAGATAGGGTGTGTGCGCGCGCGGGCTTCTTAATGGTTCCTCTTCCTTGGGAGTATACAGTCAAACTCTGGAGATGGTGGGGAGGGGGGACCCATACATTCCCAATTCAGAGAGAAAAAAAATCCAGCTACAGACTGGGGAGACACCTGGTGGACAAATTAAAAAAAGCACAGAGACAAAGGCAATGGAAAATGTTTTTCTTCAGTAAAACAGGAAAAGGCTCTTTATAAACGCTTAACTGCTCACAGCTGGGCAATGGAGGCAGCATCCAATGAACGGGGGGCCCAGCGGCAGGCACTCTGGTGTGACAACTGCCTTCCATGGCTCTCAACCCAGCCTCCCATCTTTGGGGCCCTGCTATCACCGGGCCGAGCACCAAGGGTTGGATTGCTAAGTATAAGGCAGGCTCCCGGGAAGGGAGCGGAGGAGCCTGGTAGCACCATCTCACCCTCTGGGTCTGAAAGCCTAATTTTGGGGGCCATACCCGGCAATACTCGGGTTACTCCTGGCTCTGCACTAAGGAATTACTCCTGACGGTGCATTAGGAATCATATGGGATGCCGGGGTCCAACCTGGGTTGGCTTCGTGCCAGGCAAGTGCCCTACCCGGTCTACCTTCTCTCTAGCCCCCTAGTTTGGGCAGAAAGTTCTCCATCCTCCTCCAGCCTCAGGGTGCCTGCTCCTTCTGCCTTCAACTTGCTTGTTCCCAGCTCAGGCCTCTGTAATTCCTGAAGTCTCTGCATCTCTTTCATCTGATGTCTACGTGGCCCAGATGTAGTTCCTTAGCTCCTGCTTAAACAGTCTCTGCTCGGACATCTTTTCAGACTTTAGTCTAATTTGGTCCACGAGCAAGGCTGTTTTTCTTGATAACATTCTTTACTCTCTGAAACTTAAATGTTTTCATTTGCTTGAACAAATGTCCATGGAACCAAAGACTGCAGGTTCCAAGGCAGCAGGTTCTCACTGGTCTTGCCAATGTTGTATTCCCAAGATATTAGAACAATGCCTGGCACACAGTATTAAATTCTGTCATTGAATTTTCTACTGCAGAACCTGCCCTACGCTGAGTCCTAGCTCGGGGCCACATAACAGAAGTGGCCAAATCAGCCAAGACAAAGGCCATGCCCCAGCCTCGGCTGCCAGGCTCGTATCAGTGTGCAGCTCTGCACTGCCTTCACCGTGAAGGCCTGGAGGAGATTGGCTAGTAGGGGTTTGGAGCCGGGCTAGAGCCAGCCTCAGAGTTCTGGGACGCGGCACCTTTTTTGCCAGCAGAGGGCTTTTTGGTCACCAGCCCATTGTCATCCTTGATCTTCTTGAGTCGGGCCTTGCTCTTTGGGGGTATAGAGAAGGTGAGAGAGCTCTTGTTGAACTCAAGTGGGAAGACACCCACGTCTCCATCAAAGCGGTTCTTGGACACTTGTAGATACCGTTTCCCTGGCCCAGTGACCAGTTTCCTGTCCTGGAGGATCAGAACATTGTCCGCTTCCTGGCTTGCCTGGAGAATGGGGACAAAGGAGGGAGTGAGATCATATAGAAGCAGAAAGGAAGGTTGAATACATAGAAAGGAATAGCAAGAATGTGCGAAGAGGGGTCCTGAAAGGTAGTGCAAGAGATTAAGGTCTGCCTTGCATGTAGCAGACCCTGGTTTGAACTCAGGCACCACAGTCCCTGAGTAGCAGCAGGGGTCAGGGGCCACTATTGAGTGCAGAGCCAGGAATAGCTCCTGAGTACCATGGCCCCAAACCCACCTCGCCCAAATAAGAATGCGGGAAAGGAAAAGTACTTCTTCCATCCCTAAAGCTCTTTGAACTACTGCCCACAATGCCGAGCCACTTGAATCTGTGAGCTCCTTAAGAAGCCTGCCACCAGCCTAATACTCTATTTCTAATGTTTCTTTCCCACAGTACACCACCCCACTGAGCCCGGCTTCTTCTGACTCAGGTCTGATTATATGCCTACATTATCAGCACTTTATTTCTGGCTTGTTTGTTTTTGGGTTACACCAGGTGATGTTCACAGGGGTTACTCCTGGCTCTGCACTCAGAAATCACTCCTGGTGGTGCTTGGAGGACTGTATGGAATGCTGTGGATCAAACCCGAGTCACCCGAATCAGAAGCATGCAAGGTAAGCACCCTACCCACTATACTATGGCTCCAGCCCTCACAGCCCTTTTTTTTTAAAAATATAACGTAGGAATACTGCTATTTATTCAGCCATTGATTAAGCTGATTGAATTGGTCAGAGCCCATTCTTGATCCCTACAGAGCAACACCCTCTTTCCACTTCTGTTTTGACCCCAGTTTGTTCTTTTGTGGTACGGTTTGTGTTCCCCACCTTGAATTCCCTGTGGTCTGCCCAGGCCTGGCATATCATGCACATATACCCCCATAGAAGCTTCAGGATAGGACTGGTCTCTTTCCCCAAGAGGGCCCCCATTTGTTTCCCTATTATCTGGCACACTCAGGCCTTCCCTTTGTTGGCAGCTCCTCCAGGAAGCCTCCCCAGGTATCCCAGGTAACTCACGTCCTTCTTCTTTGCTCCCTAATACTCTGTTGCTTATTACTGCTCTCAGCACAATGAGCAGTACAGGAATTCCTTTACTCTACTAAATGATGTGAACCCTTGGAGGGCAAAGAACTAACTACCATCAGCCTCTGTATGCTTCGCGCATATATTCTTTGTGTATATTCCACGGCTCTAGAGGCAGCTGCCTTCTGCCTCTTCCAGACAGACGTCAAGATTTAAGGTGGTAGAAAGTCTGGTCCCTAATCACACTGCACTGTACCCTCTTCTTTCCAAACTGTGGGATTTTCTAAAGGTCACTTACTTTGGCTGAGCCAAATATGGATGCTGTCTGCAGCTCCTTATCGTCATCCTCCTTCCGGGGATGAATGACCAGTGTCACATGGCAGTTATTGTCTGTCGCAAATTTCCGAAAGGCCCCCACGATGTAGTCTTGAGCTGCAATCCTGCCCCCACCCCAACAAAGCAGAGGTTACTGGACAGAAGAGGACACTAACCGTACATACTCTGGCGTCAGTCCATCCTCCCACCGCCAGCACCCACACAACTTCCCTCTATGCAAGGACACGTATGATGATCCCCGTCCACAGATCCCGCTGCGTGTGCATATGGCTAGCGAGGAACATCAGAGGTTGCCTGTGTCCAGCACAGGTCAGGGAACAAGAGAGCAGTGTGTGTGCCTAACAGTGGGCTCCCGTGAGACAAGAGGAGGACGTCACCTGTCTGAAGACAGCTGCTCGTGACCCATCATAAATTGCAGATTATCGATGACCACATGACAAATGTCATAAACGTAGACTGCATGTTGCATTGTGTCTATTACTGTCCTGGGAAGAGGAACAGGGGATAATTCCACGAGTTAATAGCAAGTCACCAGACTAGAACGGACAGAAAAGTTTCCAGCACCCTGAAAGCTGCTGGGGGCTGAGGGGTTAGGGGTGGTCCATTCTCCTGCTCTTCCGTCTTTGAAAATCCCAGGCCTGGGAATCTCACCTGATGCTCTGCTGTCCATGAAAAGTCATGAAATACAGGGGCAGGTCCTCAAAGCGGTCGGCCCACTCATCGTATTTGTCCAGCTGTTCTTCCAGTCGCCCCACAGCAAACTGGGTCAGCATGACCCGAGCTAGTCTCACGTTGCTGATCTCAAAGCTCCCCCACAGCGTGTTCACCCCCTGGGTACACAAATCCAGGGCATACTCACTGATGAATGTGGTCTTTCCACTGCCCGTTGGCCCTGCAGGCGGATCAAACACAAACTGAAGTGAGGGAGAGAAGTTTCACCCTTGAGCCCCAGACACAGGCAGGGCTTTAAAGTTGGCTGGGGACATTGCTTCAACGTTTACTTTGGTCCCAACCCACCATTTTCATCACCCGATCCCTGCATCCTACCCCAGCAGCGAGGGTTACCTGTGAAGGGTTACCTGTGAAGACTGTCAGCTCGCCCTTTCGATGACCCTTCAGGAGACGGTTGAGGTCTGGGAAGCGACTCCAGCGGATGCCCGCTGCCTGCTCCACGTTGGACAGTTCTCCTAGCACCTCCTCGCGAAGCTGGCGGAAAGACACGATGGACTTGTGCCAAGCGGGCAGCGCCGTGCGCAGGATGCGGGTAAGATTTAAGCCTTGGTTCAGGGCTTCCAGGGGACGAGGCTGCTGGTCTCCAGGGCGCACCAATGAGCATCGCTTGGGGTTTAGTTTTCGGGCAAACAGTTTGGCAGCTTCCCAGGACCGAAGGTCATCCCCCAGCCAGAGCACAATCCTTCGGAACTGCTCGAGGTACGGGAGCAGGGCTGGGGGCAAGCAGGCGGTGCCTCGGGGGAGGGCCAAGGTGGGCAGGCCTGTGGACTGACTCAGGGCTAGGCTATCCAGCTCACCACTGGTAAGGACCAGCTCCACATCCCGACGACCAATTAGCGGCAACCCAAACAGGTTGCGGTAGGCACCGGGCCGTGGAATGGTGGTTTCCACGTAGCGCACCGCCTCCCCCTGGCTCTCAGCTCCCAGGAGCTTCAGACCCCGTAGTCTCATGCTTCCCGGGGAGAACCAGGGGAAGACGAGGCTGCGCGCTGCTCGCAGGTAGCGCACGCTGAAGCGCCTGAGCGTGTCATCTGTCACTTTGGTGAGGCCAAACATCACACGGGCCAGCTGGGCCTCCTCCTGTTCAGGCAGGTCCCAGAGGGGCACGGCCCGCTCCCAAATCCTCAGGACCTCCTCACTGTCCTGGGCGGCAGGGGACTCGCCGAGCAGGAGCCCCTCTCTGGCCCCATCCCCGCGGCCCTCCACACTGGCCTGGAAGTCCTCCCAGCTCCCCTCGGCGAGGCTGATCATGCAGAGGAAGCGGCCCGTGGTCTTGTCGATGAAGAGGCTGGAGGAGGCGGGCGCCGCGGCCTGGTCCTGATGCTGGGCGTCCCCGACGAAGGGGCTGGGCGCTCGCAGGCAGCTGTGGCCGTCCTGGAAGGGGATGCCGTGGGCCCGCAAGTACTGGCGGATCTCGGTGGTCGTGACGGGCAGCGCGGGGCCATCCAGGGCCGGGAGGGCTTCCTTCCGGTAGCGTCGGCGAGGAGGGCCCGGGCCCAGGCTTCTGGGCAGGCCCCTGCGCCCCATCCACTCGCAGCGCAGGGGCAGCAGGACGCGGAGGGGGTGCCCCCCGCGCAGGAGGACCCACATTCCTAGTCAAACGGAGGAGGTCACGTGAATCACGGGGGTGGGGGGCGCCTCGCTGGGGTGCCTCCAAGAGGTCAGCCCCCCAGTGGACCCAATCCACACACGCCCAACAGAGTTCTTGCTAGGGGGGCGTTTGCTCGCCAACACGGCCCCCGTAGTCCATCTAGAAGCTTCTAGAGCCCTGCAGCCGTGCTCCCTCCTAGCTCAGCTCCTCTCCCCAGCCTCCCGTTTTCCCCATCGCCCTCCCCTCAGTCCCTGGGCGGGCCACCTCGGCGTGCTCACACACACCCCCGCCCCCATCGCCACCTGCATCCTCTCGGTGCCCTCCCCCCAACTCCACGCGCCCCCCCATTCGCTCCGTGGGACCCCCGACGCGACGAGCGCGCGCTCTCTCCGGCCCGCCCACGCGCGTCTCCCCGCCCTCCTGGCCGTGGCTCCGCCAAGCGACCGCCAAGTGACCCACGTCTCGTCTCACCCCTTTTCCCCCGTAACGTGGATCACGGACTCGCGCCACCGACCATGACCTCGGAAGCAAAACTCCAGCGGGCACGCACGCCCCCGGAAGCGGAAGTCGCCGCTCCAGCCCCGCCCTCGCCGCCGGGGTCGCGCCGCGGAGACCCGGAGTGTGTGTGTGTGTTGGGGCGGGGGTAGGGGCGACCGGACCGGGGAGTCAGCGGGAGCCATGACGGCGCGGGGGACCCCAAGCCGGTTCCTGACCAGCGTCCTCCACAACGGGCTGGGGCGCTACGTGCAGCAGCTGCAGCGCCTCAGCTTCACCCTCAGCCGCGACGGACCCTCGTCCCGCGGCGCCAGGTGAGGCGTGTGCGGGACGGTGCGCGGGATGATGCGGGCGCCTTGCCCTTCCCTCCCCTCCCCCACTCCCCCCTCCAGCCTCACGCCGTCTCGGGCCCCGCAGGGAGTTCGTGGAACAGGCCGCGATCGACTTCGCCCGCCAAAACCCCGGGGTGGTGCTGTACGTGAACCCGCGGCCGTGCTGTGTGCCCAGAGTGGTGGCGGAGTACCGTGAGTTGGGGGGCGCGCCCGGGCGGGGAAGGGGGGCCCGGGTGGGGTGAATGGGGGGAATAAGGGCGTCGCTGACCACCCTTCCCACCCCTTTCCTCTCCCCCACCTTGCCTCCGTGCTGCCAGTGAATGGGGCAGTGCACGAGGAGAGCCTGCACTGCAAGTCGCCGGAGGAGATCAGCGCCCTGGTGCAGAAGCTGGCCACCCGCTCGGGGCTGGACGTGATCCGCATCCGCAAGCCCTTCCACACCGACAACCCCAGCATCCAGGGCCAGTGGCACCCCTTCACCAACAAAGCCTCGGCGGCTGGCGGGCTGCGCCCCCGGGAACCCCCGCCCCCCACCCCGGGGCCGTGAAATGGGACTCCGGCAGAAGGGTGCTCTCACCCCGAGACGGGCCGGCTCCTCCACCCGTTGGCGATTCCCACTGTTCACCGTTGAGGCCAGGGACCCCGAGCCTCCGAACTCTGATCCATTCTGTGCCCCCCGAAATCTGGGGGTGGCCCCTGGAGGATTTGACAGGCGTTCTCTGTCTCCCAGCTGGATGGGTAACTTCGGGGCATGGTGAGGCTGGCCAAGTCTCTGCCGGCACATTTCTACCAGCTCTGAGCCGTGGGGCCGGCTCCTTAGAGTCGGCTGTGAACACTGTGGAGCAGGGCCCATGGCACATGTGTGTGTTCACCCCCAGGAGGCAAGAAAGATTCAATAAATGGCCTCAAGGTCACACTTAATGCTTCCTTCCACCCCATGTGTCATTCTCCAAACACGTGCTCAGAGCCCATTAGAATGGTTGCTATCGAGCTGTCTGGGAGAGTGTTTGCCAGGCCAGGTTCCTGGAAGCAAGCTTGTCTGTCTGTGGGGTGACAGTTCTTGGCTCCCCTGAGACAGGACCCAAGAGGGGCAGATGAGAAGAAAGTGCCAAGAGGTAAAAATCTAGAAATCAGAGCTGGAGCAGTAGCACAGCAGGCGGGGCATGTTTGCTTTGCTCACGGCCGACCTAGGTTCGATTCCCAGCATCCCATATGGTCCCCCGAGCACCGCCAGGAGTAATTCCTGAGTGCATGAGCCAGGAGTAACCCCTGTGCAATGCCGGGTGTGACCCAAAAAGAAAAAAATAACTAGAAATCTTTATATGAAGTTTGTTGTTTTGGGGCCACACCTGACTGTGCTCAGAGCTTACTTCTGGCCCTGCACTCAAGAGATCTTCTAGTCAGCTCGGGGTTCCATAGGTGGTGCTGGAGATTGGATCTAGGTTGGTTGTGTGCAAGGCAAGCGCCCTACCCACTAGACTATTGCTCTGGCCCCTTTATAAGAATTTTTGAACTTGGCTATAATGTTACCCTGCTAATAGGATCCCAAAGCAAGGCCTATGTCCTCTCCAAGTCAGCTAGGATGGAAGTGGAGGATCCCATTTCCCTTAGGAAAAGGTTTGATGGGAAGCGGAGCCAACCCTGTGGTCCCATGTCCTCATGGTTCAGAAATCCAGAGGAAGGCCAGTGCCGACCAAGCAAACCACTCATCGCTGTGGGGAAAAAGGGTTTTTATTAACCAACGGGTTAGGAGGAAGGTTGGGAGGAGCAGAACCCAGGCTCCCCAGGCTGGCAGGAGCCTGTTCGGCCCACCTGGCTGGTGAGTGGGGGGTGTTTCTAAGGGTAGTTTTTTTCACAATAAATACATTCATTGTAGGGGAGAAAAGGGGTGAAGGGTAGTAAAAATCCGTGGGATGCCACGTCCTCAGCTACAAAAATAACAGTCATCCTCACCCAAGGGAAATGGGAGGCTCAGTCAGGATTTGATTGTCCCTCATGGGCCTGGAGACTTCAGAGGCCCCTGGACCCTGAAAGTGCCCCGGTGAGGTAGGACAGGGGTGGGAGCCAAAGCATCCAAACTCCCAGCCTCTGCCCTTTGCATAGTTCCAAGAACGGGCTTCATGTGCCAGGTAGACGTCAGATCTCTCCTCCCTCTGCTCTGGTTAGGGGTAGCAAATGCTTGGTTCCCAAAAGGGAGGCTGGCTCATTGAGTGCAGAGTTGGTCGCCCATCCTCGAGTGTCAGCGAGGACCGCTAAATGGGAGAAGGCTCTCCCTCTGAAATGTCCACAGACCAAACCTGACAGACACAAGGCTCAGAAGGTGCTTGTGAGAGGAAATGTGTGCACGCCTGTGAGGGAGGGGCATGCCGGGGGCTCGTCTTGCTACTCGGGTTACTGAGGGGCTTGGGGGAGGCTGACTCACGAGGGCTGCATATAAAGGGAGGAAGAGGGGGATGATGCTGTCTGACCTCCCTCCACTGGCCTGTTCCTAAGCGGCTCTCTGCCAAAGAGGTCACCACGTGGGCTGGGTCTAAAGGACTAGATAGGATGGGATGTGGCAATAGGGTACCCAAAGTCCAGGAGAAAGAATGAAACATAAGAATGGGGGGCCTGGGGGGGCCTGCAGCCCGGCTGATAGACATATAAAGGGGGATGTACGTAGGGCTCAGGTAGCTGGCAGAGGTCTTTGTGGTTTGGGGACCATCCAGTACATTGGGCCATACAGACAGAGAGTGGTGACATTGAGGCTGTCTGGACCTGCAGAGCCCTGCATAGGGAGAGAGGAAGGATGAGTAGGAAAAAAGGGGCAAGATAGTGGGGTTCTCTCCTCCCAAGTGCTCAGGCCAGAGGACTAGGAACTGGGGCAGGCGCTGCAGAGCAGCAGAGTCTGAGGGAGCACCTACCTCTAGGAGCACCGTTTGGCCTGGGCTGTTCACGTAGAACGTGAAGACTGAGAAGTAAGGGTGGGTGCAGACTCTTTCTGGATCCGTTGGTCTAGCCCTACAGGAACATCAAGAAATTCGGGGGAAGGGCTTGGAGTGGGGCAGGAGAAGGGGCGGGGGATGACTGCTGGGTAGGCAGCCCAGCCTGGGGCAGGTAGGCTGACTTGGAAGAGGGTTGGTTGGTTGATCTTTTTTTTTTTTTTTTTTTGTCCCGGGAGGTTGCGCTCAGACAGAGCTCTCGTCCAGGTTCTCTACGAGCTGTGTGTGCTTCCTCTTTTCCAGGATGCGGCTGAGTTCCTCAGCAAAGGAGCAGGGCCCCGCTGGCACTCCGTTGTTGCTTTGCCTCAGCAGCATGTAGCTGTTGCCATTCATTCTGCGCAGCCGGCTGGGCAGCGCCACCAGCCCATTAGTCAGCTCAGTGGGTGGTGGGGGCGGGGGCGGGGGCGGCGGCGCTGGGGCTCCCTCCCCAGGAATGACCTGGAGGCAGTTGCCTTCCACGCCCCCAGTCCCCTCCCCGTCGTCACCCTCATCTTCCTCTCCTGGACACTGGCCTGAGACCGTCTGCAGCTGCACAGCCGAGCCCCCTGCCCGGCGTGCTTGACCCAGGGAGTATTTTCGTCGATTACCTCCTCTGTTTTCCTGCAGATAGGCCATATAGAGGAGGCAGGCGGTCAGGATAAGGCAGAGGCCACCGAGCACAGCAATGGTCATTACATAGAGCGATCTCCCACTGGAGTGTGGAGCCGTTTGTGGAACTGGGGTAGGAGTGTCCTGCCGCACTGAGAGACTGTAGGAGGCCAGCAGGGTGCGGAGGCTGTTTTCCTCAGCATAGCAGCTGTAGTTGCCACTGTGCTGGGCCTGCGTGCCGATCACCAGCAGCCCGTCCACTCCCACACGGTAGCCGTTCTGCCCATCTCTCATGACCACAGTCCCATTGAGCAGCCACAAGGCCCGGGCCAAGTTGGACGGTTGGTCACAGGGCAGGAGGACGTCATCACCTCGGAGCACAGAGCGGAGCTTCAGTGGTGGTGGCAGCTCTGGAGGGATGAGGGGACAGGAGGCACCGTCAGTGCCCCAGAGAGGGCATTGAAAGGGACAAGCCAGGGGGTTCACTGTCAAGTTCCCAGAACTGAGCTCTGAATCTGAAATCGGTGACAGTGGACAAGCCCTCTGTGCTCGTGCTCCCGTTTAAGGTTCAGGTTGGCTTTTCTCAGGAAGCAGATAATGCCTCCGGCCCATTCCCTGCTCGAGCTCTGCTCATCCTTTCCTGTGGATTTAATTCCTGCCATCTGCCAATGATTCCTAATCTCTGCCCCCCTGTCACAGAGTTCTCTCCTGAGTGCCAGACTTCAGTCTCTTCCCTGTGCTGCCGGGCATCTCCACAGGAGGTCTCTTGGACAAGTCACAGGAACTAAAGCCAATGTCTCCCTCCCTAGTTGCACCAGCCCTTTTCCCCTTGAATTATCATAGTGAATGGCACCACCAGCTACTGAACTGTGTAAGGCAGAAAATGGAGTCCTGTGTCTGCCTCTTCCACCTGCTTTGTATCTAATCCTTAGATTCTGCCTCCTAAATTTTCTCAGACCTGTTTATGTCTCTCCTTCCCCAGATGCTGACCTGCTCTGTTTCTCATCTGGTCTCACTGTGTAGCAGTGGGGTGACCTTTTAAAAACACTAATCTGCTGGGGAGATGGAATAACAGGTCGTGCATTTACCTTGCATGTGACCAACCTGTATTTGGTATTCGGCATCCCGTGTGGTCCTCTGAGAACCGCCAGGAGTTATCCCTGAACGCAGAGCTAGGAGTAAACCCTGAGCACAGCTAGGTGTGCCCTCCCCTCCAATTTTTTTTAAGTTGGGGGAAAAAAAAACCCGCTGGTCATTCCCCTCCCCTGCCTCAGCTTGAGTCCTTGCCTTCTTCTCCAGCCTCTTTTAGCTAAAAGTGCCTCCTTTGCTCTGCTTGTTGTTCCCTCAGCTTAGGTGCCGCCCCCTTTTCAAGCCCTGGACTTGTTTGATGAACTCAGGCGAGAGATTATAACAGTGATCAAAGGGGCAGAAGCAATAATACAGCCGGTAGGGTGCTTGCCTTGCACGTGGCCGACCCAGGTTCAATCCCCAGCATCCCAAATGGTCTCCCGACCATTGCCAGGAGTAATTCCTGAGTGCAGAGCCAGAAGTAACCCCTAAGCACCACCAGGTGTGGGACAAAAAAAAAAAATTATGTGATCAAAACTGCAAACTCCAGTCAGATTAAGTCAGATTATTTAGGGTCAGCTTTACATCAGAAGCTGCTGACAGCTAATAGAGCAGTTAACTTATTCTGTCTGTGCCTAAGACAGGAAGGAGTCTTAAGGAAATGGTAATAATGACACCTCTCTAAGGATTGGCAGGATTAAGTGAGATGGTATGTGTGTGTTTGATCATAGTATCAAGTATGTTAGCCATGATTAACATTTATTCTTTCAGATAGCTCAGTTATCTTCCTTGGGGAAGAACATGTTACCTTCATAAACTCTTGCCATAATTATAATTATTCTTTTTAAACAAAATAACGAAAATATGGACGTGATCATTTGATTGCCTCTATCCTTCCTCACCTACACACTCTAGAAGCTCTAGACGTTCCTAAACTTTATAACTCATTTGAACACCAGATGTTTGTTGAGTAGTTACTGTCTACTGGACGTGACTGGGCTGCCCTCTCAGAAAGCAGAGACACAGGCCATTCTGGTACCTGTACACTATCAGCAATGAATGGCAGAGGCCAGGCTGTGCAGGTGGATGCGCTTACCTGTGTCTGTGTGGCCGTCACAGCCTCGGTTTCCTCGCTCTATGTCCTGTATCAGTTCTGACCTGGAGGCAGAGATCAGGACTAATAAGGGAATATGAACTTTTTTGTTTTGGGGTCACACCTGGCAATTCTCAGGGTTTATTCCTGGCTCTGCACTCAGGAATCACTCCTGGAGGTGCTCAGGGGACCATATGGGATGCCAGAGATTGAGCCAAGGTCAACCACATGCAGAGCAAGCATCCCACCCGCTGTTCCATCTCTCTGCCCCCGGGGCATGTGAGCTTTGTGGTCCCCAGTGGTGGTCAGCAGGGGCTGGTGCCAGCCTGGCCCCCCTCCTGAGTCCCCATTCCATTCATCCCAGGACACAGAAGACCCTTGTTCCTGTCAGTTCCTACCTGTCAGTTAGGGTCTTATTGGGTCCGGTGGTAGCTCTGCAGGCATGGGCATTGGGGTCCCAGCCACAGTAGGGGTCCCGGGCCAGAATGCAGTCGTAGCAGGAGTGGTAGCGGGAACAGAAGGATAACGGTAGCTGCACGACTTCACTAGAACCCCCAACGTAGAGGCTGTGCTGGGAGCCAGAGAGAACCGTTGGTCATCAGCCCCCCTGCCCCCTAGAGAAACAGCTCTACACCCTCCCTCTGTTTCTGGCAAGGCCACCCTGGGTCCCAAGTCAGGGGTTACCTGCATTGGAGAGACAGCCAGATTCTCCACCGACTGGGCCTCCTTGAAGACTTGTGTCTCTTCAATAATGTGCACCCCAGAGCCCAGAACCACGGCCTTGTGGATCCAGCCGTCAGCTGGTGTGGAAAGGGCAGAGTCAGACTCACCACAGCTGACACTGGCTTCCAGCTCCCTGCAGCAGCCCAGTGACTGACCAGGGACAGGGCTGGGCCAGTAGCCATGGGCCCTTGGCTTGGGACATCAGGGATTTTGGCTAATCAGCGGGAATTACTGGGCTCAGCAGAATTAGAGGTAGGGTCAAGTGTCACTGTGGTTGGTGACAAAAGTCTCAAGAAGCAGTGGTGAGTATTCACTGAAGAATCAACATGGGCCTGTGGGGGCTAGTGATGAGCAGGGGTCAAAGACTCATGTCACATGTCCCTGGAAGCCTCTCAGTTCAGGGTTAAAAGCACCTGTGCTTAGGAAGAGCAGGTCATAGGTGGGTCCTGCCGGCGTGGTGACAGGTGTCCCTGTGAGGTGTGTGTAACGCACATTGCGCTTGAGCAGGAGGGGCCGTCCGCGTGTGGGCGGCACCGGCCGCGCCATCACTGGGTGCAGCCTGACAAAGTCCAGGACCGTGGTCGGCAAATCATGTGATGAATTGTAGCCTTGGCTGCGCAGGGAATCTGTGATGCACTGGGGAGGGGGCAGGGTGGTGAACCGCAGGGCTCCACCATGGCCAGGCCCTCCTGCCCCAGCCCAGCCCCCGCAGGGCTCCACCATGGCCAGGCCCTCCTGCCCCAGCCCAGCCCCCGTCACTCACCGAGCCAGGCCGGGGCTCTGGCACTGCGCCCTCATAGAGGCCCCAGCGCCGAGCACGATCCTGGTACTCCAGGTAGGGGCCTGTGAAAACAGCCTGCAGGTCAGCCAGGTCGTAGCGGCAAATCACTGAGGCCTCCAGGGTCTTCCTAGGGATGGGACATCAGGGAAAGGGCAGAGTCACGCTGAGTGAAAGTCACCCCCTGCCAACCTACCAAATTTTTTTTTTTTTTGCTTTTTGGGTCACACCTGGTGATGCACAGGGGTTACTCCTGGCTCTGCACTCAGGAATTACCCCTGGTGGTGCTCAGGGGACCATATGGAATGCTGGGAATCAAACTCGGGTCGGCCGCATGCAAGGCAAACGCCCTACCTGTTGTGCTATTGCTCCAGCTCCAAACCTACCAAATCTTTTTTTTTTTTTTGGCTTTTTGGGTCACACCTGGCAATGCACAGGGGTTACTCCTGGCTCTGCACTCAGGAATTACTCCTGGCGATAGCTCAGGGGACCATATGGGATGCTGGGAATCGAACCCAGGTCGGCCGCATGCGAGGCCCTACCCGATGTGCTATTGCTCCAGCCCCCAAACCTACCAAATCTTGAGCCCACCGCTGCCCTGGCCAACCACAGGACCTGTCCCGAGACTCAGATGGCTGCTTTGGCTGCTGGCCCTTGGCGAGCCAGATATGCCTGAAATTCTGCTGCCAACCCTCCCCGCGGATTCTGTTATCTTCACTGGCTGCCGCTCCAGTTCCCGCCTCCCCTCTGTCCCCACACTGACCACTGCGTGACTAGCGTGAAGGCTGCATAGAAGCGTGTGCCGGCTGCAGTATCAGCATCCAGGCTGCAGACACTGCGCAGCGTCTCATACTGTGGAATGTGGCAGATGAGGCGCGCCTTCAAGAAGGTGGTCCACTTCTTCTGCAGAATCTTCTTCCCTCCCAGGTCTCCCTGGGGAGGCAGAGGCATGGGTGGGGTCAGGGAGTCAGTGTCGGAGGTTCGATCTCTCGCACGGTGCCCCAGCCGGGACTTGACTCACCTTGCACACGCGGGCCACCCGGGCCACACGGTTTACGCGTTGGTTGCTGCGACTCTGAGGAAAGTTGACATAGCCTTCATCCATAGCACGCTCCATGAAGAAGTAGTAAACCTTGTCATCGTCACCCACCGCACTGGTTTTGCTCTCCGGGACCAGGACGGAGAACACAAACTCAGCATCTGTGGGTCAGGTGGTTCAGGGGGCTTCTGAAAGAGGCTGGGGATCCTCCCCCCGTCTCCACCCCTTACTCCACACACAGGAAGACAAGGCTCACCTGGGGGCCTGGGGGTGGGATGTCCAACCAAATAGTCCCCTACCCCCCATCATCCTGTGCCTCATCCTCCTAACCATTGAGCCAGTGTATCGGCGCCTCCTCCGTTTTCAGGGTGTATGGGTGGTGGCTTCGGCGAATGTCAGGGATGCTCCGGAATTCATAACGGGTGGCTGTGTAGAAGCTTCCATCTGGGCCGGGTGAATGGGAGGGGGGATAGAACAGGTGGAAGACGCAGATCACATACAAGGCACACAGGGAGCATGTCCGAGTGAACAGATCCAAGCCCCATGTGACGGTGGGTGAGGGTCAGGATGGAGTCGAGGGCACACTCACCGATGAGGAGGCCGGTGAAGCCATGGGCTGGGTCATAAGGACACATCTCCCTTCCCTCCTCAAAGTGGGTTGGCATGGTGAAGTCTTCTGCATCCTGGGGAATGAGCGGTCAGAAGTCAGGGGGTGCTACCAGGGATCACAGCGGTCTGGGGTTGGAGCAACCCCAGGGCCAGGCCAGGGAGACTCACAATGACGGCACAGAAGGGCTGGAAGGCATGAGTCCCGCATACATAGAGGTGGGTATCATTGAACCGCTGAAGGAAACGCACATGGTTGAAGCACTCGGTCTGTGGGGCAGATGGGGGATGCTCAGTTCCTGGCCTAGTTAAAGGCCTCTTCTATGACTCTAACTTTGTAGTTTCGCTCTGTGCCCATCCACAGTATAAATAGTTCTCTCCAGGATCCCGCGGGGCCTTCTCATTGCCCAGAACAGAATATTCCCTGGAAACGCCCTCTCTTCTGGCCTCCCAGGGAGATGGCCCCTCTTGATACTCTCTGCCAGCTTCTCCGGCATCACCTTTGGTCTCCTGTACCCAAGTTAAGGGCTTCCAGCACCCTAAGATGCTTCTTTCACATCTCGTTTTTGTTTGTTTTTGCTTTTTGGGTCACACCCAGTGATGCACATCAGTTACTCCAGGCTTTGCACTCAGGAATTACTCTTGGCGGTGCTCAGGGGACCGTATGGGATGCTGGGATTTAAACCCAGGTCAGCCACGTGCAAGGCAAACCCAACCCGCTGTAATATCCCTCCAGCCCCTTATTTTTGTCCTTATTTTGCTTTTTTAGGTCATTCACCCAGCAATACTCCTGGCTCTGCATTCAGGGATCACTCCCGACAGTGCTTGGGGGGACCGTATGGATGCCGGAGATGGAACCCCAGTTAGCCAGAGGCAGGCGAACGCTCTGCCTGTCGTACTATCGCTCTGGCCTCAGTTTCTTTCACATCTCGCCAGAAACAGGCACCCCAGACCTCTCTCCACCTGATGCATCATAGACACGTCCACCTCACCTTGTCTGAAAGCATGCTCACCACTCCCCTGCCTGCCTCTTCCCTCCCCAGCCAGTTCCTCTAGTCTTTCCCAGTTCCCTTCACCCATCTCTCCTATTACTCAGTCTATAAGCCAGGAGACACCCATGCTCCTTCCCAGTCCTTTACTCTCTTCTCCATGATTCTTTGTCCTAAATGTCCCTTGACTTGATCTGCTTCTCTCCACCTCCTTAGCCATCATCCAAATACTACTGTCACCTCTTCTTCAGACAACAGAAGTGACCATCTGACAGCTTCCCATCCTCCACTCTTAACAAATACTTTCATTTGCATTGCAAACACATAGATTCAAAAGGTACAAAGGGAGATGTTGCAAACAAGAAGAGTTTTTCTTTAATCCCTGTTGGCTTCAAAAGGGACTGCTGTTCCCATTGTCTGGAGTTTCCTTCCAAAAATATTCTACCTATCAGCACAGTCCAGCAACCCACTTTTCAAGACATATTTAAAAAATGTAAACCAGATCATTCCACTGCTGTATTTAAAAACCTTTGAGAGGTTCACCGGAGACCTGAACAGAGACCACAAGCTTCCAGGCATGCCAGGAGAGGACCCTGTCCCTTTCTTTGGCCTCACCCACCCCAAGCCCCCCCCCCCCCCCCCCCCCACACACACACATACACACCTGTACCTGTAATGAGTTATCCTTTCAGGTTATTTTAGATAGGGTCAGATAATAGCTAAGTGGGCACTGAGCAATTGCTTATTGTTATCATGATTATTATTTGAAAGCCCAGAAGAATTAAAATGCCATCATAGGGCAAGCTGGTAGGTCACTAGATGCCCTGCCGGCAACACTTGCAATGTTTGTTGAGCTGCTGCAATGCACAGTTGATCTGTTCCTTTGTCTATGTCCCCACCAACCCTGACATTGCAGCTGGGGACAGAGCAGACCACATACCTGGTTGTTTTTCCCTTTGAGATGACATTGGCTTTGCTTCTCTGCGGAGACCTCCCAGAGGATCTGGAGGGAGGGAAAGCGAGAGGCTGTCAGGCTGACTCTCACCATAGCTCACCTGATGAATCAGGCAAGAGGACCCCAGGGAATGGCAGGATTGGGGGTGGCGAGTTTCCTGAGGATCACAGGGGGACCTCCCCCGATCCGGGGAAGAGCAGCATGTGCTGACCATCAGGCCCTGAAAGGCTAGTGGGGTTTCCAGGAGGTGGGGAGCCGAAGGAAGCGGGACTCTGACCTCTTTGTGCGCCCCATCTCCGATGTTCTGGGCGTTGAGAGAGAACAGGGCCCCTCGGGCTCCCACCAGCAGCCGCGCGGGGCCCTCCTCCAGCAGTAGAGTCGAGTAGTTTCGGGCTGGGCCCTTGAAACTTGGAATTCCGGAGATCTCTAGGGAAAGGGTTGGAGCTGTAAGCATGGCTTTGGGGCTGCCCTCCCACCCCCACCACGGGCCTCTACAGCCTTTCAAGGTGGCGGGGTCTAACCTTCATAGGAGAGAGTCATGCGTGGGGTAACATCGAGGTCCCTGGAAGTTCTCCGCAGTGAGGGCCCGGGAACTGCAGTGGCCGTGAGGAAGCTCAGAAAGAAGGGCCAGAGCCTCCGCCACATCTTCCTGCGGAGGCCCAGACCCACAGGAATCCCACGGGGAGCCAGTGGAAGGGGACAGACGGGAAAAGAGTCACAGGGGTCAAGGTCCAGGGAGGTTACTCAGGAAGTCAAGGGACATGAGGCCAGGGAGGGTCCTGGAACTTGGGGGACAAGGACTCATAGGTTAGTGTGGCCATGGGATTCCAGGAAAGCGATCAGAGCATGGGATGAGTCCCACACAGTTGCGTGGCATCCAGTCCAGGCTCCATGCTGGGCGGGAGCTGGGTCATCGATTGGGCTGGAGGTGACTGTTGAGGTCACCTGGCCCCCACAGCAGAGCTTGTCCTGGTTCTGAGGTCTGTTCTCTGGGGAGGGGAGGGCGGAAATAGGAAAGAAAGCTCTTTAATCTAAGTGTGAGTGGAAGGTAGATTTTTTTTGGGGGGTAGGGGGGTTGGTCGCCCACTTGGTGTTTCTCAGGGCTTACTCCCTGCTCTGTGCTCAGGGATCACACCTGGTAGAGCTCAAGGACCACACGGGGATGCTCAAGATCCAACACAGGTTGGCTGTGTGCAAGGCAAGTTCCCTACCCACTGAGCACTCTCTCTGGCCCCAGGTAGATGGCTCTCTCGCTGGGCTTCAGGGGCTGCTGAAGCACCACAGCACCCCCAGTTGGACCAGCCCACTCTTTCTGTCTGGATACAGGAAGTTGGGCAGGAATCACTCTCCTTCAAAGACTCCCCCACTCAACAGGGAACAGCTGAACAGCCCTCATGGGGTGGAATAAACAGCTAGCCCTCTCTGCTGCCTGCAGGCCTGCCTTGGGCAGGAAGGCCTGGGCAGAGACACTTAATGGGCCTTTGTTTATTGTCCCATTTTCCCATTGCTTTTTTCTCTTCCCAGTCCAGAGCATTCCCTCTGGAATTTCTCTTTAATTAGACACTTCTCCCTGGCAGCATTCCTCTCTAGGGGTGCACATCTCCGCCCGGCCCCTGTGAGTCTGTACTGCACCCTTCGAGTAGGCAGCCAACACGTGCCCGCCCCTCCCCGCACACAGGCACTCTCAGGCATCGGGAAGGGGTGTCTGCACCCCCACCCCTCAATCCACACACCCCACTACACAGATGAAACATGTCTCTGCAGGAGACTGCGAGTGTGCAAGACCAGTTCATGGAGAAACGAGCAAAGACAAAAGTGAAGGTGAGGGGGCTGGAGAGATAGCACAGCAGGTAGGGCATTTGCCTTGCACACGGCCAACCCGGGTTCGATTCCCAGCATCCCATATGGTCCCCTGAGCACCACCAGGAGTAATTCCTGAGTGCATGAGCCAGGAGTAGCCCCTGTGCATTGCCGGGTGTGACCCAAAAAAGAAAAAAAAAGTGAAGGTGGGGTCCCTGAGCTTTTGGGAGGCGCTTCCCCCACCTGGGAGCACCTGCAGGCCAGTCATTGGGGAATGGGGTGAGAGTAAAGTAAAGGCTGGCCACTAGGAGAGCTACTGATGGCTTCCTGGGGTAGGTGTGGAAGAAGCCCAACCCACCCAATCTCATCGTTACCACAGACAGCGCCAAAGAGGCCACTGGTCACTCCCCTCCGTTCCAGGTCAAATATTAACTAGATGGCCTTGAGGGGAAGGGAGGGACCAGGAGCTGGCCCAAGGAGGAACAGACATTTGGAGTCTCTGTTTAATAAGTAAAGGTCATCCCTTTGCTGGGCAGGCAGAGCCCCAAGTGTGTGAGAATGGTGTATGAGGGTAAAGAAGGGGGTCCTGGGGACCGGAGAAGCTGCTTTGCACGTGGCCAACTCAGGTTCGATTCCCGGCATCCCCTATGGTCTACTGGGAACCTGTAGGGGTTATCCCCGAGTGCAGAGCCAGGAGTAACCCCTGAGCACCATGGTTGTGACTCTCTCTCCATCCCCCCCAAAAAAGAAAAAAAAATAGGGTCAATGGACTACAGACGGGCTGGAGCGATAGCACAGCGGTAGGGCGTTTGCCTTGAGCACAGTCGGCCTGGCCAAGCCGGGTTCGATTCCTCCGCCCCTCTTGGAGAGTCCAGCAAGCTACTGAGAGTATCTCGCCGGCACGGCAAAGCCTGGCAAGCTACCCGTGACGTATTCCATATGCCAAACACAGTAACAAGTCTCACGATGGAGACGTTACTGGGCCCACTCGAGCAAATCGATTAACAACGGGAGGGCCATGACCGTGGCCGGACTACAGACAGGACATCAGCTTCTGGTTTGGGGTCAGGGATAGTGGGAGGCAACTGGTAAGTGGCCTGTGGCCCATCTCTCTCCCCGAAGGCACACCTGTTTACTTTTGCAGCCTCCTGTTTGCTTAGTGCTGAGCGGGGTGTGTAGGGGAGGAAGCTCTAGGGTTGGGCGGGAGGAACAGACCCAGGTGAGAGGAGCCACTCAGAGCGCAGCGCATGGCACACTCACACAGGTTTACGCAAGTCTGGGGAGTGGGGTGCAGGCACACTGGGGTGCAACACACGGATCCCAGGAGGGCTACAAACCCGGGAACTCACATGCAGGGGAGGATTGTGTGGGCACGGCCGACCATGTGCGATCAAACCCATTCACACGGAAGGTTGGACTCACCTGCCCATTCATTCTGCCACACACATGCTAATAATGCAGGGTCGCACAACCCAACCGGGCACTGGAGGGGCCTGTGGACACACGCGTGTAGGGGCTGTGAGCACACAGTCACGCTCACAGAAGGGCCAACTACATGTGAGTCACATGGTCTTTGCAGGCAGTTACATCTGTGTGGAGATGAGCGAGCAATGCCTCTCCATCAGCAGCTGCCAGTGCCCACTGGGGCTAAGGGCCAGAGCAGATCCCCACCTTCCTTCCCGAGAGTCCCAGCTCCAAACCCTGGTTTGTGCAGTGACTGGGGGAGACTCTAAGGAAAGGGGAGCGGAGGTCAGGGGCACCAAAGCCACGCAGAAAGCGGCAGGAGCCCGTGAAGTAGGGAATTTGGCACCCCTCTTTCCCCATACCACTGTCACCCATGGGGGTCGGGTAGGAGCTCCCAGGCCCCATGTCACCTGTTGTGAGGGAGGGCGAGTTTGGGGAGCTGGAAGGGTAGGACTGTCACCCCATCCCAGTGGCGGCTAGGCATCAAGGCTTAATCTAATCGCACCCCCATCCCCCACGCCCCCACCCTCGCCCCGTTCCTCCCCAGGACCAGCCCCCTTGAACTCTGATCACCTCCCCAGGCTTAAAGCCAGGGCAGATGCAAGAGAAGAGCGGGCACCGCCAAGGCCGGATCCGCAAGCTCTCGACCTTCACCCCGAGGTGCACCTGTCCACCATCTCCCGCCGCCCCGCAGGACGCCGGCCTCTCCCGGCCTGCCGGCCTCGCCCCCTCGCGCGGGCACCCTCCGGGTCCGCCCGCGCTCTCCGGGCTCGGGCTCGAGGACGCGCTCTCCTTCGATCCCGGATCCCGCCGAGGGGGGGGGATGTGACCCAGATCCCGGAGCGCACGGGGCGCCCCGCGGCTCGGCGGCTGGGGTCTGCGCCGCGCGCTGCCCGGGGCCTGCCCGCGCCCGCCCCTCCCGAGCCGGGATGCGGGCGCGGGGCCGGGTGCGAGAGGCCTGACCTCGCCCGCCGGGCGGAAAGGGGGTGGGAAGGTCGGAGCCCGCCGCGGCCCTGCGCCATCCGCGCCCCGCGCCCCGCTCACCTTTGCGCTCCGAGCCCCGGCCATAGAGACGGTGACGCGCGGCCCCGCGGCCCCACGGCACCCGCTGCAGGAGGAAGGGGCCGCGGCCGGAGCGGGGCGGGGGGTGGAGGCGGAGCCGGGGGTGTGGCGGGGGCCTGGGAGGCGGGACCCGGGAGCTGGGCTGACAGGGTGGGGCGTGGGGAAGGGCTCTGCGCTCCTCTGCCTCCACGCTGCACAATGGAGACGCGTGGATGCCAAGGCTCGGCAGCCCCGGGCCATCTGTCAGCCCGCCCTCTCCTGGGCCTGGGTCCCGGGGCAGGACTTACGTATAAGCCTCCTTCCCCCTTCCCGCTAGCCCTGACTACCCCCGCCCCCCCCCCCACACATACACACCCCAACACTTGCCTATTGCAGTTTGATACTTCGGCTACCCTCTGGGGGCTTTGCCGTGCCCAGGATCGCCCTAACCCGGAGCTCCTGGTTAGGGAGTGGAGGGCCCGGCAGGTGAAGACCAAGTGTTGGCATAGCTTTGCCACAGAACAGGGTCTTTTAGACTCTTGTCAAGAGAGTAGAAGAGGGGGAGCTATGTGTGGAAGACCCGGTATAAGAGTGTGACCACGAGTGCACACAGAAAATGCTCTTTTTATTTTTATTCTTCATGGATAATAAGCTAGTGGCATTTGTACCTGTCCAACCAAATCTTAGCGGTGTCCCAGGTTCCTCAGGTCCTGGGTCACTCAGTGCACCTGCCTTTCCATTCAGCTCATTGTGAACATTCTTATTCCAGATCCTTCCATGAAATCCTCCCAGGCAATGAGGCTTCCTGTCCTCCCTAGGTTCAGCTGCCTCCCCCAGTAGCAGCCTGGAGAAGTTGCCTTAGAATGAGCTCTCCAGCTCCTTGACTTCAGATGGGATGGTCCTTCATGCTCTCTCTAACCCTGCAGTTTCCTTCAACAATCAAACCCAACGTCTAGTCATGATCTGACCTCATCCAGGAGAATGTCAATATGGGCTCAAGAGAGGAACCAAAATGAGGCTCACTGATTCTTGGGAACTGGGGTGTGTGTGTGTGTGTGTGTGTGTGTGTGTGTGTGTGTGTGTGTCTATGTTGGGCAAACCTGATGGTGCTCAGGGGTTATTTCCTGGCTCTGTTCTAGGAGTGATCCCTGACAGTGCTTAGGTGACCATATGTGGTGCTGGGGTTTGAACCCAGGTGACAGCTAGCTAGGCAGTATGCAAGGCAAGTGTCCTCTCTCCAGCACTCCCTCTCCAGCTTGGTAACTGATTCTTTGATGTACATGAATCTGAGATCTGAGGGACAGGGAATGGGGGAACAGATGGATGAACAGTGACTCGAGAGTGGGTGAATAGGATTCAACTGGTTGTCACAATCGAACTCAAAGGATCCTGGGAGAGACAATTTATCCCTTGTTTCTGAATTCCCCAGAGCTCAGTTTGGCACCTCGTCACATACAATTCTGTATTTTGAGCTGCATTGCATGCAGATTGCTAGACAGAAGGGCCCACGTTACACTTCCACCTCCCCCAGCACTCTGCAAATAGGATGTCTGTGTATTGTGGAGTGATTGTGGAATGGGAGGTAGGTGGGGGAGAAGTGCTTAAAGTGTACACACATTTTTACAAAGAATGTCGTTTAAAAAATTATAATCTCATCCTATCCTGAGGAATTACATAGCCCCATTTTAGAGATGGGAAAATAAGAGGTTAGGCAATGTGCTTGTCTAAAGGCATTATGATAGCAATTATGATAGCATGATAACAAAGGCAGAAATGTGTACTTAAGTTTGTGTATAGATTCATGCTAAGGAAATCAGAAGAATAGGGCATGAGAGAGGACAGTGATTTTGATTTGATGATATGGGATGCTTCCTAGTGGGAAAGATAAAAATGAGCTAACAGGAAAAGACAAGAGAAGAAAATTATTTTTTTCCTTTTGGTTCACACCCAGCGATGCTCAGGGGTTACTCCTGGCTCTGCACTCAGAAATTACTCCTGGAGGTTCTTGGGGGACCACATGGGATGCCAGGGGTTGAGCCAAGGTCGGCTGTGTGCAAGGCAAACGCCCTTCCCAATGTACTATCACTCCAGCCCAAGAAGAAAATTCTGAAAGCAGATGGATTTGAGTAAGGAGCCCCAGTTGAGAAGACTAGCAAAGAAAGATAAAGATGAAGGAGAGGGAGAGGGGGACGGGAGAGAGGAGAGAGAGAGAGAAGAGAGAGAGAGAGAGAGAGAGAGAGAGAGAGAGAGAGAGAGAGAGAGAGAGAGAGATGGGTGGGAGATTGCTAGGTCCACAGACCCATGCAGGAACTAAACTGAAAGGGCAGTATATGAGGAGCTGGGCTAAGGGGCGCAGCTCCCCATAATCCAATTGAACCGAAAATGTACCTTAGGAGATAGCAAGTAGGCCAAAGTGACATAGTGGTAGGTTCAGCATCTCACTCATCTGTAGGCTACAAAGCAGGGCTTTTTTCACTGAAGTGGTCCGATGATGGGCCAGAGAGATAGTACAGTGGGTAGGGAGGTGTACTTGCCTTTCCCCAATATACAGTGCTCTGATGGACAGACTCAGAACCACCTCGCGCATTTTTTTTTCTTTTTGGGTCACACCCGGCAATGCACAGGGCTTACTCCTGGCTCTGCACTCAGGAGTCACTCCTGGCGGTGCTCAGGGGACCATATGGGATGCTGGGAATCAAACCTGGGTCGGCCGCATGCAAGGCAAACACCCTACTTGCTGTGCTATTATCTCTCCAGCCCCATCACGCATTTTCAAGTGAACGAAATAAATTTGTAAATCACACTGGAAATCACAGTCAGAGTTCCAGTATGGCATGTGCCAAACTATATAGCTGGCCAATATTTCAGTGCTTCTGATAATGCAGACTGACCTCAGTCCACTTCTCTCTGGGGTCTGCTCAACCAAATCTCAAACTCACAATCAGATGTGACAGTACTTAATAGAGCCCCCATCGATTAACAATATCCATCTCTGCAAATAAAGCTGGTCAAATACAAATGGGAATTGTGATAGTGGAAGAGCCCTGAAGTGCAAGCCAAGAAAGGAATCCTAAGCCAACAGTGACCGTAGATGCTGGGACACAAGTCACTAGGCTGCTCTTCACCCTTAAAGTCAGTATCCCGGCTGCTTCCATCATGGTGTGGCTGTGAGAGGATCTCATTTGAAAACCTTCCAGTTATTTCAGACCAGAGTACAAAAGCAACGGGTTTTGTTTCTGCTATATTCTCCCCAACCCCACTATAAGAAAATGCTTGAGGGCAGTGCAAAGTGTCCTCGTCCAACTCTACATCAGTGTTTGGGCTCCAAGCTTTGCACAGGGCACATAATCACTGTTGTAGGGACATAAGGTGAAGTGGGAGCTGAGGTATGAGCTCAGGAAACTTGACCAGAGGCTTCCTGAGGCGAGAGAACTCTCTGGCCTAGTCAGGTTGTCCTGCTTCCTATTCACTGAGGCAGCAGTTCTGTCCCTGCTCTGCCATCTCCACCTCTGGTTTACCCGAAGCTTTCCCTTTAGGTGGCATGATCTTTACTTGGCCACAGAAGACAGTTGATGTGCTTCTTCAGGAGAGACTGTCCCCAGTGCAACAATGCTGTAGTGTCACTGCTCCACTGTGCCTCCCAGGAGCCTGTTTTACCTGTTAAGTTTTTCTCCCAGTCAGCCGTCTTGGAGTCAGACCTAAAGCTAGGCCTTCCGGTTTGCCCTCTCTTGACTCGAGCCTGGGAAATGGTTAGCAAAGAAAAGGGAGTGTCAGGACATGGCCATTAATGCTGGAAAAATCACCAAAAAAAAAATCACCCACCACCCCTTTCTCAGCTTAGCAAGATTTATTTTTGCTTTTTTTTTTTTTTTGGGTCATATCCAGTGATGCACAGGGGTTAGTCCTGCTCAGGCACTCAGGAATTACTCCTGGCGGTGCTCAGGGGACCATATGGGATGCTGGAAATTGAACCGGGTTCAGCCACGTGCAAGGCAAACGCCCTACCCACATCGCTATCACTCCAGCCCTGCAAGATGGGTTTTAAATAAAATTATAAACAGAGAGAAGCTTCTGGAGCTCTGAAATGGAGTACATATGGACTTAGAAGATAGGCTTGCTCAGAACTGCCTTAAGATCAATTTTATTTGGGGGCTAATGGAATCTCATTATTACTGTATTTTCTGCTATTTTGTTGTTGTTTTGGGGCCACTCAGTACTGTACTGAGTAAGTAAGTAGTATGTACTCCTGGGCTTACTCCTGGCTCTGAGCTGAGGGATCAGCCCTGGCAGGGGTCAGGGAAGACATATGAGGTACGGAGAGTTGAATCCAGGTCAGCTGTGTCCAAAAAAAGGATCCTACCCACCATACTATCTCTCCCACCCCCACTATCAAAACTTTTAAGATTATTTTGTCATCTAAGAAGAGACAGCGAACATTTACTGAGTTTCTGCAGTACAATAGGAACTTTGCTTAAGTATTTCATGCATATTGCATTTAGTTTTCATTACTCTTCCCATATAACAGATTAAGCAATTAAAGGTCAGAGAGATTAAGTGACTTGCCAAAGATCCAAATGTTCGGTACAGTGAATAGAGGAACTGAGGTTAGGACTGTGGGCAAGAAGGCCAGTACCTGTCTCCTAGTAGGAATTTACAGAAGTATCTCTGCTTTGGCTTGGGCTGTCTCTCTCCCACTTCTCCAGCAGAGAGAAGTGGCCACAGACCGGTTCCTTGGAACTAGAGTATCAGGAGGGAGGGTGCTAGTTCTGGAACTGAGGCCTTTAGCAACCATGCCCTTCTATGAGCTCATAGAAGTTTCTTCTGTGAGGAAGTGTCCACATAGGTCTCTCCCAGCTTCTTTCTCCAGAGCTGTAGCTGATAGTTGGGAAGTGGTCCAGATCCCTGAATCTGCATCTTCTGTTTTCCCCTTCCTTGGTCTTAGGCTCTAGAGTGAGAGTTAGGTCAAGAGGATTCCTTTCCAGGCCTCTCTGACAAGGAATATTTTATTTTTTATTATTTATATATTTTTGATCTTAGTAGCAGTTTATTACAAAGAAGTTTATCCCAGAAGAAATTTATGTTATGGAGGGCCTAGGTTCTCTCAAGCACATGTTTCCCTTGCTAGTCTCTTCTTGGTCCATCTTGCAGCCCTGCTCTCTCTTTCTCCAGCTCCCTTGACAAGAAATATTTTATTTTTATTTATTTATTTGCTCGAGCAGGCCCAGTAACGTCTCCATTGGAGACTTTGTTGTTACTGTGTCTGGCATATCGAATACGTCACGGGGAGTTTGCCAGGTTCTGCCGTGCAAGCGAAAAACTCTCGGTAGCTTGCCGGGCTCTCCGAGAGGGGCAGAGGAATCGAACTCGGGTCGGCCATGTTAGCTGCGTGCAAGGCAAACGCCCTACCGCTGTGCTATTTGCTTTTTGGGTCACACCTGGTGATGCACAGGGGTTACTCCTGGCTCTGCACTCAGGAGTTACTTCTGGCGGTGCTCAGGGGCCATATGGGATGCCGGGAATTGAACCCGGGTTGGCCACGTGCAAGGCAAATGCCCTACCCGTTGTGCTATCTCTCCAGCCCCGACAAGGAATATTTTAATCTGGATACCAGAAGGTAAGATTTCTGAGAACTCTTTTCTGTTGTTCATCAATAAATCCCTACTAAATTTAAAAAAAGAGTGCCAAGCATGTAGAAGTACACAATGGTTATTTAATGAACACAGAGAATGAGCAAATATTGAAATGAGATTACCAAATTTCTAACTACAAAACACAGCTTTTTAAAATTTCTGGTGACACCTGGCAGTATTTAGAGCTCACTCTTGGCTCTGTGCTCAGGGACATTCCTGGCAAGCTTGGGGAACCCTAAGGGGTGCTGGGCATCTAAATGGGTAGGCTGTGCGCAAGGCAAGCACCCTCCCCATTGCACCATGGCGCCTGACCCCATCTAGCCAATTCTTGATTGGGTTATATAAAAGTGAACTGTGCACAATTACGGCTTTATGCATTCCAGAAACAGGAGACATCAAGCTAAAAGACTGATGAATCCAAAGGAAGAGGAAGAAAAATTCTAGTTTAAAAACTAGAGAATGAGGCAAGGGAATGAAACAGATTTCAGATACTTAACCATGCCCACTTCCAAACAAATACGACCAAACACATGTTCAAACTGAGAAAAAGCCATTTTAATCACACATATACATTCATAGGACTTTAACAAGATGTAATATAAAATATTCAAAAAAAAGGAAAAAAGAAAAGGAAATCTGCATTTACTTGTAAACTGCGTAACAGCTGGTGGATTAACTGGCCGGCAGGGCTACCAAGGGAAGCAAATGCAGAGATAATGAGGTACACAACACTGTTAATGAGGAAAAAGTAACCACCACAGATCATGCTAACTGCTCTACATGCCCAGCCACCTGTACACTACTCTTGCCTCCTTAGAGACAAAGCAGGACAGTCCTTCCATCAATTCTCAGACTCAGTACCTTGTTAACGGGTCATCTCTTTTGTTTTGTTTTGGGGCCACACCTGGCAGGGGCTATACTTGGGTTCAGTGCTTGGGGGTAGCTCTTGGCAGTGCTCAGGAGGTTTATGGTCTGGGCAGTGAACCCATGCCTTCAGACTACAGCTCTTATCTTCCTGGCCCCCAAATTTTGCTCTTTCAAATTAAAAAAAAATCACACTTCGTTTAAAGACTCCATACATTGTTACTGGCCCCTCCCCACCAACTACACTTGCCTTGACAAAAATAAGAAATAAAAATGCTCCAACTGAGCCTGGATGACACCACACCATTCGATCTTTTGCATCTGGGGAGAATTTTGTGAAGTCAAGAAGTGAGCTATTACACCTTGAAGTGAAAACAAAAACGCCAACTGTCCATCGGATGGAAGGCGCCACTGCCATCAGGAGAGAGGACATGTACAAACGCTGTTTAGTATACGGCTACATAGATGTGTTTTGTGCACGGAGAGCCTCTTCATTTAACATGATATAACTAATATTATATTCTTGGATAACAAGAAAAGCAGTTTAGAAAAGGCGAACAATTACACACAAAAGCATAAACACATATAAGTACCTTAAGTTTCAGCTTGCAATAAGGGTACTAAGTTTGACATACACATCCAGAAAATAAGACAGAAATTAGTGATTTTTGGCACAGGAATATTGCCAAACACACCACCACTCAGTGCAAGCTTTATCTGCCAAGTCCCAAAAGTGGCCTGACATTCTATGTGCAATGAACATTTTCTCCCCCACTATCATCCCATTCACTGAGCAACAACAGCAGGAGGGAGACAAAGCCTGGGGACTCAAGAGGGAGGAGGATGATAATACTTGATTTGGGAGAAGAAAATCAGGGGCTAGTTGTGCTGAAAGAGAACTACAACTTTTTTTTTTTTAAATGAGAACCCAAATGCAAATACTGACTGGAACATGACCTGGAGACTGAAGACATCTACCAGAGTCATAAGTACAAGGGCCCAAACTAGAGTTTGGCCACTATGTTAAAGGGACAAATCAAGTATTCTCTAATGGAGAACGATAAAAATAGAGACTTTTCTTATTGGACTGCTAAATAAAAATGTATCAAAGTGGTTTTAAGTTTGATGGGCAGTTATCTGTTAGAGCTGCAATATAAAAGGGTCACTTAAAAAAAAACCTGAATAATCCATCTGTCCCCCCATCAATGTACACGATTAGAAAATATTTACACACTGTAATTACAAGCAATATAAGCAGTATTTTATACTTTGAGATTTTGTACACTTTACACAATGCAAAATGAGAAAAATATGAACACTTATAAAATTACACACAAATAATGTATCTACAGAGTATTAAATTACAGGAAGTGAAAGCCCCCACTGTTGGCAGATAGATGGCAGAGTTTCAAGCCTCAGTCAAATATAAACTCTTGTATCTATCTTATTAAACATAAGTGGCATTTTCTAACAATACCCTTGAGAGGTAGTATCAAGATAATCTTACCAGTAAACTCAACGCAGTAAAACTTTTGTTGGTCTGGCTCTTGGAGCCTCATTCAGCTAGGGTTCTCGGGAACTGGATTTATTTGGTTTTCCCTATGAAATCTCTAACTGCTCGAAGCTTGACATGGGCACAAGTTACTGATACTGTTTTAAAGGGTACATTTAAGAGATGGTGCTTTACTCCTAGGCCTCAATTTAGAGGTAGAGTTATTTTTAAAAAAATAAACATCAAGTCCAAATCCCTTTCCCTCCTCCTCCAATGGGAGACATTAAGGTGCTCAGGAGAGCAATGTCATCCAAGTCAAAAAGAAAGAAAAAAGGTGGCATTAATATTCTAGAAACAAACTCTCCTAAAACGGACACTCAGGCAACAAAGGAAAAGACATTTTCAGTTAGCTAGTAAGAGACTATCACGACATGAAAGGATTCAAAGGGCCCTTCGGCCAATTCCAGCATGTGCACTTCTAACTACTTAAACCAAAGGATGGCTTTCCAGTGTTTTAAGAACTTAGAGCAGCTGTGGTTTTCAAGTGCAACATTAGAAATAAGCGTGTGCAAGCACACAAACTCCCTCCCCCCGCTCCCCACCCCCCACAGTGTTTTCCCAAAGAATGAATGACCACCCCTCAGGTCTCTATCAGGGTTACTGACTCAGGAAAGGAAGTTTTTGGACTTGCTCAGATCTTTAAGATTTATTTTGATAATATGGCTAACAAGGGCTAGAATTTAGTCAAGAACCTATGATTTAACCAGCTTTTTAAATGAGTATGCACTTGAAATCTAAAACAAACTGCACTAGGATGTTTTGGCACAAAAACAAAGCCACTATTTCATGGCACCATCTTTCCCCTTCAGGAGAGCGGACAGAATACCAAACGTCTGTTTCTCAACTACTTAAATATATATATGTTTTCTCTTTGTCTTTGTCTTTTGGGCCACACCCAGCTGTGTTCAGGACTCACTCTTGGTGGGGCTCCGGGACCATATGTGGTGCAGGGGATGAAACTCAGGTCTACTCAGGTGCAAGGCAAGCACCTTAACGGTTGTGCTATATTTCCAGCTCCTGTTTAAGAGTATTTTAAAAACTTAACATTAAAATCTTGAATGATGGAAAGTGCACAGACTGAAACCTCCCCTATGGTTTATAGGAGTTTTAAAAGAGATTTGTCCTTTCTGCTACTAAAGCTTTCCCTTTGTGTCCTAAAAGAGCCAAGAGGGAAAATTAAACCCTATTGGAACCTGGTCTTAGTTTCCATGTCCAAGTCCTAAAGTTGGTCCAAATCCTTTCTAACATATTTTGTGTGATTATCCAAGTGCCACAAATACCGTCCAAAACTAAAAATATAATTAGCTTGAAATGAACTGGTTGGGGTTGTTAGACGTGCAACTATTAGTTGCATATACCCTTCCCTTCTTGTATTAAGAATTCTCTTTTGAAAGGCCAGTTTACTTAAGTAGATTGTGTTTCATATATTCTTCAGAAACAGCAATTTCTTCATTACCAGCTTCATACTAGATATTTCAAACGGCACATTTCCCGCACATTTTCTTAGCATTCCATTGGATTCTGTAGTAATCCTTGGGAAGGTTTTTATCAAATTTCTCTTGGTTCATATTTTTGTGGCTGCAACTCTTGTTAAGAATCTGGTACCCAGAAGTCATGAAGCTGCCCCTAAAAAGCAACACAGAAAAATCATCAGATTATAATTTTTTTTTTTTCTTTTTGGGTCACACCCAGCGATGCACAGGGGTCACTCCTGGCTCATGCACTCAGGAATTACTCCTGGCAGTGCTCAGGGGACCAGATGGGATGCTGGGAATCAAACCAGGGATAGCCACATGCAAGGCAAACACTCTACCCATTGTGCTATCGCTCCAGCCCCTATAAATTAATTCTTATAAAAGATACTAATCATCAATAGGCTTTGTTAATGAGAATGGAACGTGTTATATTTCCCTGAAAACCCTATGGTAACAAAAGTTTCACATGTTGTGGTCTAAATGAAAAGCATAAACATTTAAAAAAGAAAGTATAAGTGCAGTATTTCCCTTATCAACACACACACAGATAGAAGAGGTCATATTTAGCAAGATTAAAATTATAGCTGGCTTCGATTATGAAATTCTTTTGTCTTGAAATGCCATATTTACTAAGATGGCCTGCCTAAAAAGCAAAGTCTACTGAGTTTAGAAAGCTAAACACTGGGGCCAGAGTGATAGTACAGTGGGTAGGGCATTTGCCTTGCAGCCTTGAAGGCAGCCGACCTGGGTTTAATCCCCGGCATCCCATATGGTCCTGAGCAACACCAGGAGTAACCTGAGCATAGCCAGGTGTGACCCAAAAAAGGCAAAAAAAAAAAAAAAAAAAAAAGAAGAAGAGAAAAAGAAAAACACTGATAAGGGCCAGAGGGCTTCAGTAATAATACGTAAGACAAAGTGCTGCTGACCCTGGTTTGGATCTTCTGGATAGCTGGGGCTGAGTACATAGCCAGGGGTAAGCCTTAAGCACAACGTGTGATCCAAAAACACCCAAAAAATCTGGGCCAGAGAAAGTATAGTAGATCAGGTACTTGCATTGCAAACAGGTTGACCCAGCTTCAATTTCCTGTATCACATATGATCCCCTGAGTACCACGAGGGTTCACTTCTCAGCACAGTATCAGGAACAGCCCCTAAGCACTACTGGGAATGGTTCTAAACCACAAAACATTCTTCTACCCGCCCCCCTCCCCCGAGTCTAAGAAAGAAACAAAACCAATAATAAACCATTAGCTTAAGTCTAAGAACTCTCAAAGACCTCTCTCTAAGAGGAAGTGCATATCTGAGGAAGAATAACAACAATGAGAAAGTTAAAATATCAAAATTAAGACTCCTTTTCCTAGTTTTCGTTAGTGCTCCTGTTATTTTTGGTATAGATACAAGCAATCTCTGAGGGATGGAGAGCTACTACAGCAGGTAAGGTACTCTGCACCCCAAATGGTCCCCTAAGCCCTGCCAGGAGTGATCCTTGAGTGCAGAGCCAGGATTAAGCTCTGAGCCATTGCTGGGTGTGACTCCCCCCAAACCAAACAATAATAAAACCCAGAATCTACATTTCAGAAAGTTTCCAATAGATACCTATACACATTAAAACTTAAAAGTATCGGGGCTGGAGTGATAGCACAGCAGGTAGGGTGTTTACCTTGCAAGCAGCCTACCCAGGTTCAATTCCCAGCATCCCATATGGTCCCCTGAGCACCGCCAGGAGTTAACTCCTGAGTGTAGAGCCAGGTGTGACCCAAAAAGCAAAAAAACAAAAACAACAACAACAAAAAACCCAAAACAACAACAAACAAACAAACCCTTAAAAGTATCAGGGCCAGAGAGATCAGCAACCTGGTTTGTTCTCGGCCACCATACATATGTAGAGAGTCCCCTGAGCCCCACCAAGAGTGATCCTTGAGCACAGAGCCAGGAATAAGCCTTGAGCACACCAGGTGGCACGTGCCCCCCATATAAAACCAAGCAAATACAAATAAACTATAAACACCCTCTGTTTTGGGCCACGGAAATGAACCCCAGCATCACCTGGCTCCCTGAACACCAATGGGGAGACACTGGATGATCCTTGGCATCCCTGGCTTAAGCAGTACCACAGCATTGAACCACTTAGGCCAGAAATTGTGAACATAAGCCCTGATCCCTTGAACACTGCTTCACAGTGCTCAAAAGCAAAAACTTTGTTCTGTAAATGACTATCATCAAGACCATGAGAATACAAAGAAAAAAGATGTTTTAATATTATACATCTACTGAAAGGTATGTTTAGGATATATTTTTTGTTTGTTTTAGCTGTTTTCAGGGCTTACGGTAGCTCTGAAATCAAGGATCACTCCTGGTGGGCTCAGCAGACAATATGAGACCCGAGGAATGAGTCCAGGTCAGCTGCATGCAAGGCAGGTGCCCTACCCACTGTACCATCCCTGCAGCCCTTTTTTGTTTTTGTGTAAGTCCCTTAAATGCTTAGGATTTACTCCTGGCTCTGTGCATAGGGATCATTCCTGGCATGGAGAACCACAGGCAGTGCTACAATCAAAGCAAGGTCAGCTGCATCCAAGTGCCTAGCACCTATATAAGATCTCTCTGGACCCAAGAATGTGTAAATTCTTACAAATTCAATATAAACATAAAGATAACCCAATTAAAATACAAACAATGGATATGAATAAACATTTCTTCAAAGATGTTATACAGATGTCCAGTAAGCACATGAAAAAATGCTTAACACAATTTTTTTTTTTTTTTGCTTTTTTGGGTTACACCCAGTGATGCTCAGTGCTCAGGGGTTACTCTTGGCTCTGCACTCAGGAATTACTCCTGGCGGTGCTTGGGGGACCATAGAGATGCCAGGGATTAGAACTCAGGTTGGTCGCAAGCAAGGCAAACGCCTTACCTGCTATATTATCACTCGGGCCCAACACTATTAATTATTAAGAAAATGCAGATTAGATTATACTTCTACCCTCCAATAGCTGTAGTAAAATGGACAATGGGTTAGGGATGTGGCTAAGTAGCAGAGCACTTTCCCTGTATATATATTAGGCCCTGAATCTGAGCTCTAGTACAATGAAAAAAGGAAAAATATGGTAATAAATGTTGGAAAGCATGTGGAAAAATTATTCATGAATTTACATGGGAATATAAAATGGAACAGGCACTCTGGAAAGCAATCTGGTAGTTCATCAGATTTTTCCCCCCCTTGTCTTTTTGGGTCATACCCGGGGATGCTCAGGGGTTACTCCTAGCTCTACACTCAGGAATTACTTCTGGCTGTGCTAGGGGGACCATATGGAATGCCAGGAATCGAACCTGGGTTGGCCGTGTGCAAGGCAAATGTCCTACCTACTGTATTATTGCTCGGTCTCTCTTCAGAAAATTTAACATAATCCAGCAATTTCATTATCAGGTGTATGCTCAAGATGTTTTCACTTTGAAAACATGTTCACACAAAAACTTAGCACATAAAATGTTCATGGAAGCATTATTCATGGCCAGAAATTGTGAACAACTCAAACACTCATTTAATAAGTTGAATAAATAAAAGGTGACATATCCATACAATGGATCATCTGGCAACAGGAAGAGCATATGCTATAACATGGATTCATTTGACATTTGTATTAGGTTAAAGAAATCAGTCATAAAAGACACCAAGAATTAGGTAAATATATACAGACAAAAAGAAATTGAACTGTATTAGCCTTGGATTTGGCGACAAGTGAGGGTGGGAGTGCAGGTGGTTGGGGAGTCAGATGGACAATGGGTATAGAATTCCTTTTTGAGTGACAAAAACATGTTCTAAAATTACAATGTGGTGTTGGTTGCACAACTCTATGCACACACTAAAAGACACATAACACTTAAATTTTATTTCAACAAAGCTGTTAAGATAATTGATCCTTGGGCAAGAGAGATAGTACAGGAGTTAAGGTGCCTGCATTGCATAGGGATGGCCCAGGTTCAAATCCCTGGTTTCCCATAGAACTGTCAGGAGTAAACTGAGCACACAGCGAGAAGCCCTCCCTCAACACTACTGGATGTGGTCCTCTTTAAAAAGCCCCAATCACTGAGCTGAGAGTAGCCCCTGAGCACTGGAGGTATGGCCCACCCCAACCCCCCGCCCCCCCTCCCAAATTAAATACCCTCCACTTGATGTAGTACAAGACTTGCATATTTTGGGGCTACACCGAGCAGTGCTCAGGGCTCACTCCTGGCTCTTCATTCCAAGGATCACTCCAAGGAGGGCTCTGGAGGATAATATGGGGTGCTGGAAATCAGGTGCATGCAAGCTAAGAGCCCTACCCACTGTATTATCTCCCCAACCCACAAAAAAAGACATTTTAAAATGGACTCACTCACGTCTGAAAATTCAGTTAAAAAAAATATATATATATACACACAAACCATACAAACTGGAATTCTTAATTTACCACAAGAATCACTACAAGGTAATGCTCTCTCATATGTTTTAGCAAACTCTTTGAAAATATCATTTAATAAAACATTTTAGACGATTTTTTTGTACAAAGATACCTGAGTAGGTCGACAATTCTGGATGATTTCCTGCCATTTTCCATGAATCCGAGCAACCAAGTCCTTAACCTTAAAAATATCAAAAAGTTTGGGAAGAAAGATCAGATCAAATCAAAGCATCCTCAACAAAAATCTATTTAATGGTTAACACAAAATCTAGTAGTTTTAAGAGGGACCACCCAACTTGATTTTCTTCAAGAAGATAAATAAAACTCTCATCTTCGAAGGGGCTTTCAAATCATAGAGATCAGCGACACTTCTTTACTACCATAATCTAAACTACTGAATAGGAATTCATTTTCTCACAAGTGACTAAAGAACATTTAAAGAAATATATTCCCAGCCTTCAAATCACATTTCCAATTTGCTGACTCTTGAGCACACAGAGAATGAAACTATTGCATGGCTTTGATTCTTTTTTTTTTTGTTTGTTTACTTTTTGGGTCACACCCGGCAATGCTCGGGTACTCCTGGCTTTGCACTCAGGAATCACTCCTTGTGCTCGGCGGGACCACATGGGATGCTGGGAATCGAACCCGGGTTGGCTGCGTGCAAGGCAAATGCCCTATCCGCTGTGCTATTGCTCCAGCCCTCTCATTTATTTCCAAAATTCACTGCCTCTAGGTTTTTGTAAAGTACCACGAATCCTTTCTTTTTTTTTTTTAAACATTTTTTGGCGACACCCTGCAATGCTCAGGGTTACTCCTGGCTCTGCACTCAGGAATCACTCCTGGCGGTGCTGCTCATGAGTGGACAATATATGGGATGTTGGGAATAGAACCTGGGTTGGACGTGTAAGGCAAATGCCCTACATGCTGTCAGATTGCTCCGGCCCTGAATCTTCTTTAAATGTCTGATATATTTCTACATTTGGAGATTTAGCAAGTCTCCATGCAAAACTCAAACTTTGCTACTAAATACTCTCAATTAGTTCTTTTAAAAAATATATTATTGGGGCTGGAGAGATAGCATAGCGGGTAGGGCATTTGCCTTGCACGCGCCCGACCTGGGTTCAATTCCCAGCATCCCATATGGTCCCCTGAGCACCGCCAGGAGTAACTCCTGAGTGCAGAGCCAGGAGTAACCCTTGTGCATCATCGGGGGTGACCCAAAAAGCAAAAAAAAGAAAAAAAAAGGAAAAAAATTATTATTGGACTGGAGCAATAGCACAGCGGGTTGGACGTTTGCATTGCACACGGCTGACCTGGGTTCGATTCCTCCATCCCTCTCGGAGAGCCCAGCAAGCTACCAAGAGTATGCCGCCCCCACGGCAGAGCGTGGCAAGCTACCTGTGGTGTATTCGATATGGCAAAAACAGTAATAACAAGTCTCACAATGGAGACGTTACTGGTGCCCGCTCGAGCAAATTGATGAACAATGGGACGATAGTGCTACAGTGCTATTATTATTATTTGTCTGAGGGTGACTGACAGCAATGGCTAAACAAGCCATCCTGCTAATTTACTTTCAAAGGTTAGTTTAGCACGTAAAGATGCAATTAGATTTTGACCATAACTGCTTGAGAAAAATGTTCTAAACGGGAGCATACGCTGCCTGAGCCCATGTGCTGCTTACACCCATGTGGCGGAGCACATGTGGTGCCCCGGAACATGCGTCGTCTGCATCTCCTCTCTTGAGATGTGTACTTTCATGCTTTCGTGTCTAATGATAGAATGTGTGTAGGGGCTCTCTCCGCCCTCGGAGAAGCCTGTGTTCTCTCAAGTACATTACTCTCTCTCACTATCCCCCTCCACACCTTAAAAATCCTCCAATAAAATCCATTTATTTCACTGAAAAAAAAAAAAAAGCTCTAAACAGGCCAGAGCAATAGTGCTGTGGGTAGTGTACTTGCCTTGCAAGTGGCAGACCAGAGTTCTGGCATTCCCCCTAAGATCCCCTGAGCATTGCTGGGAATGATCCCTGAGCCAAGAGCCAGGAGTAACCCCTGAGTACTGCTGAGTGTGGATCCCAAAGAAACCAAACCAAACAAAAATAAAAATATCCTGGACAAGTCAGGAATTTTATAGTTAATTCAAATTTACAGGTAAATTGCCTTTTTTGTTGCTGTTGTTCCCATTTAGTGTTTAGCAGATTCAGTTTCTCTACAACAATTGTCACTTTTCTAAATTGAGGCTTTTGGGGAGTTACACAACTTAACTTACAGCAGAGCCATTCCCTAAAGCAAATCCACAGATGTCCATGTCACTCTCTAAGTTAGGAGGAGCCCAGTATCAGTCTATGTCCAGTCCTTGGTTTTAAGAAACCAAAACCTTGGGCAGTCCCTTTTGAACACGCTTGTTAGCAGTAGCCACTACCATTAAGTTCTGTGGGTTAGTAACTCTAATCAAGGTTCAAAAGAATGTGCTTCTGACTATGCTTTCCACTCTAAGGTAAGAGCTGACCCTCCTGTATGTATTTAAAAATCTGAAATTTGGTACAATTTCATTAGTTGCTCACTTTTATATTTAGCTTAAATCTCCTAAAATCCAAATACTAAATCCAAATTGGTATTGCTCAAATGACTAACCTTTATAGAAAATTAATACAAGATGTTACAAAGCTGAAACCTCACATTAAGTGATTATCCAAACAGAGGCACAAAAGTATTGACAGTACATTACAATAAAAAAAAAAAGGATGGATGAGGGCTAGAGTGATAGCACAGCGGGTAGGGCGTTTGCCTTGCACGCAGCCAACCCGGGTTCGATTTGCAGCATCCCATATGGTCCCCTGAGCACTGCCAGAAGTGATTCCTGAGTGCAAAGCCAGGAGTAACCCCTGAGCATCACCAGGTATGACCCCCCCCCCCCCGCAAAAAAAAGAAGGATGAGACTGAAATAGAATAAAATGCTTAAAAAGTGTTTATGGTTGGGGCTGGAGAGATAGTACAGCAAGTGGGGTTTTGTCTTGATGTGGCCTACCCATGTTGGATCTCCAGCACCTCATATGGCGCCGTGAGCCCGCCATGAATGACTAAGCACAGAACCAGGAGTAAACCCTGAGCACTGCTGAGTGTGACCCCAAAACAAAAAAACAAAAATGTTAGTGTTTCAGGAAAAACTGTCAAGTCATTTTTAATTAGCATGAAAGTTGTTTTCTTACCTCCATACTCATATTCACCCATTTCACTTAGATTATACCAAACCTTATTTATTTGTCTTGGTCACACCCAGTGGTGCTAGGGCCAGCTCCTGACTCTGTGTTCAGGGATCACTCCTGGCATGCGCGGGGAACCATATGGGGTGCTGGGGATATAACCTTGATCGGCTTCATGCAAGGCAGACACCCTACTTGCTATACTGCTGTCCAAAATATCTTAATTTTTACAATGGGCAAACCTAAAAAAATTTATTAGTATTCAAAGAACTTTTCTCCGTAGGTGCTAGGAGTTTTAGAATTTTAAGTACGGGGGCCAGAGAGATAGTATATGAGGTAGAGTGCTTGCCTTGCATGCAGCCAACCTCGTTTCAATCCTCAGAACCACTATGGTACACCTCAAGCCCTTCCAGAAGTGATCCTGAGTATAGCTATTGTGGATCCCCTCAACACCTTCACCGCCCCCCCCCAAACAAACACTGTAGCACTGTCCTCCCGTTGTTCACTGACCAAAAAAAAGGAAAGACCAACCAACTCTCCACTCCCCATCCCCCCCAAAAAAGAATTGGAAGTACAGAAAATTAGATCCCTTTAGCACTGCTAGGAGTGATCCCTGAACATAGTGCAAGGAGCAAGCTGGGAGCACTGTGAGCCCAAAAACAAATAAAAATCTCAAAGAGTCACCTGCAATGATGCTTCAGGGTCCATGCAGTGCTAAGAACTAAAATCAGGGCCTCTCACAAGTCAGTCTGTATTCTACCATTTAAGTGTTCTCCAGCTCTGAATTTCAATTTTTCTTTTTTTCCACTTTCAATCTACCTAGAAGTACTTGAGAGAAATTGACTCTATTATCAAAGAAAAAAGTCAGACTTCTAATCTTATATATATACTTTTTGGGGAGGTATTTTACCCGGGCACTCAGGAATCACTCCTGGCAGTGCTCGGGGGATGACATGGGATGCCAGGGATCAAATCCAGGTTGGCCTTGTGCAAGGCAAGCACCTTACTTGCTGTACCTGCTCTGGCCCCACATGTATACTTACTTTTCCCCCAGATAGTCTTATATGCTACTTGTCTTAAAATAGTAATGTAATTAAGATTAAGCTAACTTTACAAGTAAATAAAGAGAAGAAAAATGTGCTCACCTTAGTTCTGTAGAAGAGCCTCGCATCTTCCCTGATATCACACTTAACATGCTTTTCCAAAGCCCCACAGAGCAGCACGAAATGTTTCTATGTAAAACAAACACAAGGAATGAAAACAACTCTGAAGCATTACAAAGGAACAAAGAGAAGATTATGCAGTTGAACAACTAACAAATGATTAAAAAATATCTATCATTCTTTAGCAATTTCTGATGTTAACTATATCATACAGCAGTAATTATCAGAAAATAGCAACTGCCACAATAGACCATATTGGTTTATTGCTAGTTAACATAAAAAACATACAAAAGTTTTTGCTACGAATTAAGGCACGTTAATAAAAATTACCCCTAAAAATTCAGGATGGGGGTGCTCTGTGTTTAATCCTTGCTCTGCTCTCAGGGTTATTCCTGGTGGGGCTTGGGGGACCATATGGGGTGCTGGGGATTGAACCTGAGTCTCCTGCATACAAAGCTTATGCTCAGCCTGCTGAGCAAGTATTTATATTTCTTCTTCTCTCCCCCCTACCCCAACATACACACACTTGGAAGTGCTCTGGGCTTCCTCCTGGCTTTGCACTCAGGATATCTCTCCTAGCAGGGCTTGGGGAACCATATGGGGGAGTGGGCCCAGTGTGCTGGGGATCGAACCTGGGTAGACCAAATACAAGACAAGCACCCTGCCTGCTGTCTGGTCCCTGAAGGAAAAATTTTTTAAAGAGGAAAAAAACAAAACAAAACAAAAATGGGGGTAGAGAAGAAGAGATGGGAAGAACCCAGATGAGAACTGTTCTATTTGGGACATCTTCTTAATGGATCATGTGGCTGCCAACTTATTATGGTTAAGTTCCATGCCAAAAAAGGAGAATCATCTATAGACAAACAAATCCTGTCAATAATATGGTTGCAAGAAAACAACAATCTAGAGTACATTAAGTTTCTATAGCAAATCCAAAGTTAACTGTTGAGTTTTCTGCAATATACAAAAAAATCTTTTTTTCTTTTGTTTTTGTTTTGAAGCCACACTGGTGATGTTACTCCTGGTTCTACACTCAGAAATTATTCCTAGCGGTGCTTGGGGGACAATATGGGATGATGGGGATCAAACCCAGGTGGGACACTATACTATCTCTCTAGCTCCAGAATCTTCATTTAAAATGATCACTAGTTACTCTTACCAAACCAAAACCCCCAAAACATTAAAACCTACCCGTTGTCCAGAAGAAAAAGAATGAGAGCAACTGACTTCACCAACTAAATGAAGAAGAACATAGGTCAGGTAATATGCCTGTTAAAGAAAATAATAAAATGAGATCAATGAGTAGGCTAGTAGAAATGTCATCCCAGTTGTTCGACTATGAAAATTGGCTAGGAAGGGTTAAAAATTTGCTAAAGTTAGCTGAACTGGTAGGCAGAAAACCCCTAGGATTTCTGATTTCTAATTCAAGCACATTTTTCATTTTTTGTGGGGAAGGAGGAATGAGGAGGGTCGAGCCCTCCAGCCAAGTATTCGGAAGCTATGTCCAGGAGTGTGTCCAGGAGTGACCCTTGGGCAGTAAGTGGTGCTGGGAATTCAAACCGAGGTCCGTGGGATGCAAGGCAAGAGTGTTAACCCCTCATACTAGCTCTCTGGCTCTCAACTGCATTCTTTTTTTTCTTTTCTGGCCAAACCCGGAGGTACTCAAGGTTCACTCCTAGTTCTCTGCTTAAGGATCACTCCTGGCAGGATTTGGGGAGGGGGGGGGGCATATGGGGTACAGTGGATTGAACCTGGGTCAGATGCATGGAAGGAAAGTACCCTATTCACTGGACTATCTCTCCAGCCCCTCAAGTAAATCAATTATTCTGATAACTTCACAGCTGTCAAAAAAAAAAAAAGGCCTATAAAAAGGGTCTCAGTTTAAATTTCTACCAGCCAACTTCCCCCCAGAGCCTCCTCTTCAGTAAATCATTTAATTTTGAAAATATGAGTGAGGAGAGAGACCCTTAAGAGAAATCAGGTGCAGCAAGCTGCAGTGCTGTTTACTCCAGAACGGGATGTGCTCCAACCATCCTTTCACTTCACGTCTCAAATTCAAGTTTACTGAAGAATTTCACCGTTTATTTAAAAAAAAAAATAATTCTTTATACTCACTCTTGCTAGAATGTATCTAGTTTCTAAATTCGGAAATGCCCATGGTCTTAGCCTCTGGTTAGGAAGCTGGCATCAGTTATGTTCCACATTCTCTTTCCTAGTGCTCTAGCCCCAGTTACCTGTTTTTCTAGTTCCATATGAAGACTGTCATCGATGGTGCCATTTGGTTGTTCAGTTCTTTTCTTCAAGACCATTTTCTTTAGCAAATCGGAAGGCTTCATTTGCACAAGGTAGTGATGTAGGACTGATATCTAGAAACAACAAAGAGGGGACCCTGAATCATACTGAGCAGTACAGCTTCTCTTTAAGCCACTTTTCCCAGAGTGTCTTCTTGTTCACTCTGTCTTCCCTAGTTCTTGTCCCTTCAGCATTCTTTCTAGTCCGGTGACATGCATTTCTCCTTCACGCAGAAGTCTGAACTGCTTAACAGGGCTTTTTTTTCCTTTCCTTTCCTTTCTTTTTGCTTTTTTGGTCACACCTGGCGATGCACAGGGATTAGTCCTGGCTTTGCACTCAGGAATTACTCCTGGCGGTGCTCGGGGGACCATAAGGGATGCTGGGACTCGCACCCAGGTTGGCCGCGTGTAAGGCAAACCCTACCCACTGTGCTATCACTCCAGCCCCTAAACCTAAAGTTTAAAGACTAATTTTAAAGCATGTACAAGATGTAATTACTATATAATATTAATCTTGCGATAAAAATTGCAAACTTCAATAAAGGAAATACATTTGATGAAAATGATCACATTTATATACCATGTTGTAATTTTCCCGGTAGTTTTTAAATATTAACTTGTCTAATTGTGCACAGTCATCCTGTGTGACAAAGGGTGTAATTCATTTCCATTTCTCTGATTAAAAACTGGATCACACTGGCTAAGTACCACACATTCATGTATTTATGATTATAACAGCATCAGAGCTAACCTAAATTTTTGACTTAGGTTCTATGCATTTTCTATGTTCCTCATTATCTCTCACATTTATTAAAACAAAAAAGTTATTTATACCTGAAGATTATTGGCATTGGGGATTTCTTCATGTTTCTCATCCAAAAGCTTTGAAATAATCACTAGACTGAGGCACTGTCTCAGTTGCCTGGAATTAGGATTTAAAAGTAATGAGAATTAATTTTCAATATTGCTTGAAAAACAAATTAAGCCCAAAAGAGTTCTTTTAGTTCGAAAGATAGCTAATGCTTCAAAAGAAAGCTTATTAAAACACATAGACTTTTTTTTTTTTTTTTTTTTTTTGCTTTTGGGTCACACCCGGCAATGCTCAGGGATTACTCCTGGCTCATGCACGTAGGAATCACTCCTGGCGGTGCTCGGGGGACCATATGGGATGCTGGGTTGCTGGGAATCGAACCTGTATCGGCCGTGTTGGCTGCGCGCAAGGCAAACGCCCTACCGCTGTGCTATCGCTCCAGCCCCTAAAACACATAGACTTTTAATCACCGTCACTGTCCTCCTGTTGTTCATTGATTTGCTCGAGTGGGCCCAGTAACATTGTGAGACTTGTTACTGAGAGACTTGTGTTTGGCATATTGAATACGCCACGGGAAGCTTGCCAAGCTCTGCCGTGCGGGCAAGGACAAGAAAATTTCATTTAAAATATGTATATAAAGTTGAGAGTTGTCTGACGTTCAGACAAATTATTAAGAACCCTTCTCTTTTTTTCTGTTGATTTACTGATAGAAAAACTTAAAAATTTTTTTTTTAAATTGAGATACCTTTATTTACCAAGCTATTCATAATGCAGCAATTTTATAGTAATTCATAATCAAATTCAGGCGTACAGTTTTCCAACATCAATTCCATCACCAGTATCGGGGACGACTCTTGTCTGGGTTCTGGGACTACATGGGATGCCAGGGACCAAACCCTGGTTAGCTGCATACAAGGCAAGCACCTTAACTGCTATACTATAGTTCTGGTTCCTAGAAAAACTATTTTATCTTTGGAAAAATTTTCTTTTTGGGTCACCGGGTGTGACCCCACAGGGGTTACTCCTGGCAGTGCTCGGAGAACCATATGGGGTGCTGGGAATAGAACCCGGATTGGCTGCGTGCAAGGAAAATGCCGTGCCTGCTGTGCCATTGCTCCAGCCCTGGAATATTTATTTATTTATTTGCTTTTTGGGTCACACCTAGCGATGCACAGGGGTTACTCCTGGCTCTCACTCAGGAACCACTCCTGGCGGTGCTCAGGGGACCATATGGATGTTGGGAATCGAACCCGGGTTGGCTGCATGCAAGGCAAACGCCTTACCCTCTGTGCTATCGCTCCAGCCTTATCCTTGGAATATTTTTAAAAAGATAAGATTCAACTAATAAAAATTAAAAAAAAAATCAAGACTGTCACTGTCACTGTCCTGTTGTTCATCAATTTGCTCGAGCGGGCCCAGTAACGTCTCCATTTTGAGACTTGTTGTTACTGTGTTTGGCATATTGAATACGTCACGGGTAGCTGGAAAATCAAGATTATAAAATATTAAATATCAAAATGAGGCCATCTATATCTTTCTCAAACTTAATGAGCAGTTCATAAATGTTAACTGTTTTCTTTATTTTTTATTGGTCACGCCTGGCCATTCTCAGGGGTCACTCCTGGCTCTGCACTCAGGAATTACTCCTGGCAGTGCTTGGGATCATATAGAATGCTGGGATCATATAGGATGAACCCTGGGTCAGTCACATGAAAGGCAAACACCCTTCCTGCTGTACTATTGCACCAGCCCTACATGTTAACAATTCTCTCTCTCTCTCTCTCTCTCTCTCTCTCTCTCTCTCTCTCTCTTTCTCTCTCTCTCTCTCTCTCTCTGGTCACACCTGGTACTGCTCAGGAGTTGCTCCTGGCTCTGCACTCAGGAATTATCCTGGGCAGTGCTCAGGAGACCATATGGGATGCCAGGAATTGAACCAGGTTGGCTGCATGCAAGGCAAACACCCTACCCGCTGTACTATCGCTCTAGCCAACAGTTTTCTTAATGTCTAATTCTCACTTTCAATACCTTCCACGGGATGTCCAGTTAGGGACCAGCTGTACCAACCACAGAAGATTGTGGGGATGACTAGAGAGTTCATTTATAGCAAGACAGAGCTCAGGTACCTGAAAAAAAAAACAAGCAAGCAAGATTTTTCAAACAGTGGAATCAAACATCCTCCAGATCATAAAAATCCCTTTTTGCCCTAATGGAAACAATAATATTTTATTACTATTTTGTTTGGGGGCCCTACTCAGCAGTGCTCAGGGATCTTGGCTATGTACTCAGGAATCACACCTATCAGTGTTTGGAGGAATCCTATATGGTTCAGAGGGTCACACCAGGGTGTACTGCATACACGGCAAGTTGTTTAACTCATACTGTTTTAGCCAAAATTTTATTGTGTGGGTTTTTTTTCTCCTTCATGTTTTTCTGGCCATACCCAGCTGTGCTCAAGACTTACTCCTGGCGGTGCTCAGGTAGCCATAAAATGGGTGCCAGGATGCACCCAGGTCAGCTGTGTCTGATCAGTTGTACCATCTCACCAGCCCCTCCAAAACACTTTGTTTCCCCTCCCCCCACTTTATTTAAACACTGTGGTCTACAAGTTTGTTCACGATCATTTGTTACAGGTATTTAATATTCCAATCCCACTGTCATCTTCCCTCCACCAATGTCTTCATTTTCCCAAGCTTGCCCCTGTAGCAGTCCCACAATAATTTACTTCGTATTGCTTGTTACCACTAAATGACTAACCAAAATATCCAAAAAAATTATTTCCGAAGAAGAAAATATGTGAAAAGGGACATTCAGTCCTTATCTGAGCAAGCTGCATTGGTGGAGGACTAAAACACACGTTTGCATGTGGCGATCCTAGGTTCACTCCCCAAGCACTCTCAGCAAGTTGTAGTCTCCCACTAAAACAAAACAAATACAAAACAGAACAAAAAATAATACTGAAATTTTAAGTAATGTTACCTTTGTATTCCAATCTCTGATGTTTTTCATCAAATTTATAAGAAGGCTCTGAAAATCCACTAGAGGAATCTGTTTCAGCTGTTTCTCCAAACTCATTTTAAAGACCATTAAAATCAGCAGCATTATTTCATGGTCCTGGTAACCTTCCGGATGTATAGATGTACACAAGCCTAGAAACTTTGATATGAATGCAAACAGAATATTTGCTTTACTTGAAGACCTTAAATTACAGAGTTTTCGACAAAAAATAATATAATAATACTTTTAAAAAATGGTTTTGGGGCCAAACCCAGCTGTTCTAGGGACTTACTCTTGACTCTGTGCTAAAGGATCATGACCATTCCTTCTGGGCTCTGGGGAACATGTCAGGTGTCAGAAATTGAATCTGGGTGAGATGCACGCAAAGCAAGAGCCCTGCCTGTTGTACTAGCCCTTTTCTGTTTTTCTTTTCCAAGACTTTCTTAATAGCTCAGTATTAATGCTTTGATTTAGCTAGTAAATACATTTTCATACCGTTACTAACTCTTGATCATGAAGTTATGTTGGAAATGATATTTTTTTTCTCCTTATGCATCTTAAATCTGAAATACTATAGGTGTAAAAAACTGTTTCAAAAAATTAGTAAAGGTATTTCAGAACTATTATTATTTTTTGCCACACCTAGCTGTGCTCAGGGCTTAATCCTGGATTGCAGTCTGAGATCACTCCTGGGAAGAGGTCAGGGGGCCATAAGGGGTAACGGGGATTGAAGCAGGGTTGACTGTGTTCAGGCAAACACCTATCCACTATACTAACTCTGGCCCCTCTAGAACTAATCTAACTAATCTAATCTAAAATTCCCTTTTCTGCCACATATAAAACAAAAATAAAAATAAGATTTAATACAAGATTATCAATAAATTTCAGAGACTGGATGTCACTTGATAAGACAAAAGAAACTAAATGGTTCTAACTTTGTGTTAAAGATAGACAAAATGTTTTTCCTACCTTAACCACATTTAAAATATTGGTTTCAGGAAGACTTGAAAAAACTGGTTTATAAGATGAATCATCAATTTCTTTTTCCCCAAGTGTCATCTGCATTTCAGAACTATTGAAAAATGAATAAAGCAATATGAAATTAGGCAGCTCATAATCAGGAAATTACTATATTTATGTATAATTTATATACAGTTAAAAATGTATGAGAGGGAGAGCTAGGGCCACAACCTGACAGTGACCAGGGGCTATTCCTGGCTCTATACTCAGGAGTCACTCACAGAAGTGCTTGTGGGACTGTATGTGAGGCCAGGGACCAAACTGGGATTGGCCACATGCAAGGCAAGCACTTTAATCCATATACTCAGAGGCCCTAGAAATGTTTCCATTTTAAGTTCTAATAAATGTATTAGAGAAATCACTATCAATCGAGAAACAGAACATTTCCCAAAAGCCCCTTTATACGAGTTCCAAATCAATCAATATCCCACTTCAGGTACACAAAAAACAATCTGGTTTCTGTCAGTATACTTTAGTTTTCCCTTGAACAATCTCTTATTATAAGACACTATTCTTGTTGTTCCTGGTATCAGAGAGCTATGCAGAAGGTAGCTCTAATTACAAAAAGCTCATAATCTGTTGTTGTTTTTTGGTCTGCACCTGGCTCTGTGCTCAGACACCACTCCTGTCGGGCTTGGGGGAGCCATCTGAGGTGCTGGGGATCAAACATGAGTCGGTCTCGTACAAGACCAAGTATCCTACCTACTGTGCTATTACTCTAGCCCCCAAACTCATACTTAAAAGTCACATTGAGTGGCCTAAAGAAACTGCCACAGGACCAGGGAGATAGCTCAAAGGGATGGTGAGCATACTTTGCATGTGGGAATCCCAGGCTCAATCCCTGAAACTCCATGGTTCCCTGAACACTGCTGGGAGTAACCTCTGAGCTCTGAGTCAGATGTGGCCTCTGAGTACCACACGTATGAACTTCCTGGCCCCCTCTCCCCCAAATAAAAAACTGCCCAGTAATAAAAAAGAACTAGTACTAGAGTACAGGAGTATGGTACAAATGGTAAGGCACATGCAAGACCTTGGGTGTGATCTCCTGCACAGCACAGACCTCTAGTACTAATATTACTGGGAGTGGCTTGTCTCCTTCACTGTCCAAAAATAAAAAAAACAGAAACAAAAAAATTCTAAGTCATTTGACAGAGAAGACACATGAAACTGGCTTCTAGAAACATGAAATATTTGGGGCCACAGAGATAGTACAGCAGGTACGGTGTTTGCCTTCAAGCAGCAGACCTCGGTTCAATCCCTGGCAGACACCCCCATGATCCTGGAGCCCTCAGGAGTGATCTCTGAGCATAAAGTCAGGATTAAGTCCTGAGCACTGCTGGGTGTGGCACCAAAACAAAATAGAAATATGAAATATTGGAGCTGGAGAGAGTGCAGTGGATAGAGTGCTAGCTTGGTTGTGTTTAGGGGTTACTCCTAGCTCTGCGCTAAGGGATCACCTCTGGCAATGCTCAGGGGACCATATGGGGTGCTGGACACTGAACCCAGGTTGGCTGCATACAAGACAAATGTTCTACCTACTGTAAAATTGCTCTGAGCCCCCAAAACCCATTTTTGAGTCCATTAAATATTAAGTAATAAAGTAATAAAATAACACACACATGCAAGGGATATACTTTACTACTAAGGCACATCCTTAGCCTTTTAAAAAATTTCTCTGTGGCCAATTTCTTCTGCTATTGAGATTAAGTGTATTTATTTAAATCTTTAATCTATCAGTCTGAGATATAGATATGCTATATTCTTACCCTAATCCAGGTTTTCAGCTAGAGAACAGTACCAGTCACTAAAAAGACAACTTGTCTATCTCTCTCTCTGGCCACACTCAGCAGTGCTCAGGGCTTACACCTGGCTCTGTGATTAGGGATCACTCCTGGTAAGGCTCACTGTCACTGCCACTGTCCTCCCGTTCATCGATTTGCTCGAGCGGGCCTGGTAACGTCTCCAATGTGAGAACTGTTACTGTGGTTGGCATATCGAATACATCACGTGTAGCTTGCCAGGCTTTGCCGTGTGGGCGAAATACTCTCAGTAGCTTGCCAGGCTCTCTGAGAGGGACAGAGGAATCAAACTCGGGTTGGCCATGTTGGCCGCTTGCAAGGCAAACGCCCTACCTGCTGTGCTATCGCTCCAGCCCTGGTAAGGCTCATGGGACAATATGTGGTGTCAGGGATAGAACCTTGATTGCCACATGCAAGGCAAAATGCCTTACCGCTGTACTATCTCTCTAAGCCCCTCTTTTTCTCATTTTAAAAAATAATCACTTTAAGTACATATATGTAGTTGGTTTAATATAAGTTGTTGCATTAGTTCTGCCTCAGAATACTTCAGACTTTGCTGTGTCAAGGATCTGGAGCAGAAATCACTGCCCGGCCAGTGAGAGTTCTACCCCCAGTGCTGCTGCAAAGGTTCATCACAGCTCTGTAGTTTTGAGCCTGGAAACTCTGCTGTCTGTGATCTGCAGCACTAAAAGTGATTTCTGATGGTGCTGCAGCCAGGCATGTGCAAGCAATACAACTGAAAGAATGTGGCCCCTGCAGGAAGATACGTAAGCCTTGGCGGGCCTATGTATGAGCACTACAGTGACCCCTGGCAAACACAATGACCAAAAACTCTCTAAGACGACCACAGACAGTCATGTGTGACATAGCAACGACAACAATGAAAAGAAGGGGGAAAAAAAGAAAAGAAAAAATAGGTAATTTTCAGAGACATTATTTTTCCCATAACTTTACAATCACTTGCATAGTCACAATTTCCTCTTCCTCCCCCCAAAAACCCCCCTAATTGTGGTATTTTGTGTTTACCTTTAGGAACTCAAATATTTATAACATTAAATATTCTATACTGAAAGCATAATTCCTCCATTAAAGTCTCTTAAAAAATGTGCCTTAGTAACATTTATATATACATACACAATTCTATTTAAATTTATTCCGAGGGGGGCTGGAGTAATAGTACAGTGGGGAGGGTGTTTGCCTTGCATGAGGCTGATCCAAGTTCAATCCCTAGCACCCCACATGAACCCCTAAGCATGCCAGGACTAATTCCTGAGTACAGAGCTGGAAGTAACCCCTGAGCACTGGTGGGTGTGGCCCCAAAACCAAACAAAAGAAAAAAATATTTATTCCTAGTTTTTTTTGGTTTGTTTTGGGGTCATACCTGATTTATGCTCAGGGATTACTCTTGGACCTACACTCAGAAATTACTCTTGGCAGTGCTTGGGGGCCCATACAGGATGCCAGGGATTGAACCCAGGTTGGCCACTTGCAAGGCAAGAACCCTATCCACTGTACATCTCTACACCCCCAGTATTTCATATTTTTCAGGTTATGTTTTAATGATAGTTATTATATCTTAAGGAAAGTCACTGATTTTTCTTTATTAACCTTATCCTAGCATCTATACCAAATTCTCTTACTTGTTTGTAACTGCTTTCCAACTTATCTACAGTCTTCTATCTATAAACACTAAATCACTTTTGTAAATAGTGAATCTTTTAAGAATTCATTTCTAATATTTATCTTTTTTAAGACATCAATACATTTTTAAGTTGTTTCATGTGGTTCCTTCTTTCCTTGTCAATCCATCACTTCCTCTAACATTTGAATCTCTGTCTTCAAAATGTCCCAACAACAAATTCTACTTAATCCAGTTGTAATATGTCAGTCTTTAATGACCAGAATCTGATTTCTTCACCCAATTGACTTATTTTTAGTATTTTTTTGGGGGGCCACACCTGGTGATTCTCAGGGGTTACTCCTGGCTCGCACTCAGGGATCACTTCAAGAGTGCTCAGGGGACCATATGGGATGCCAGAGATCGAACCTGGGTTGGCCGTGTGCAAGGCAAGTGCTCTACCGGCTGTACTATCACTCCGGTCCAATGCAATTTACTTTAGAGTCATCTTTCAGGATCAGAGCAGATGGATCTGCTTAACAATTTTAGGTATCCTCAAAACATGACTAGCTTAAGATCATTTAACTATCAGACCCTACACAACAGTAAACAACATCTTTGCTGATAAGCCAATACCTACGAAAAAAAAATTGACCATCAGATGTTTCATCTCTCATCAGCTGTATGTTAGTTCTTCCCCACAGATCTAACAAGTAGTCCTACGAGTAAAGCAAATCAAAATACTTTATGAGGCACTGCCAGTAATTTTTGTCTTACTTTACCCTCTTGTCTAATTTCTTTGGTCAGTAGTTTAAAACAATGTTAATTAACAATATTTTGTTACATTATTCTTTTTTTAGGGGGGCTGCCCACAACAGGAAATGCAACAGGGATTGCACAGGGCTTATGCCTGGCTTTGCATTAAGGAATCACTCCCAGGCAGGGCTCAGGGGCACTATATGTGGGGCTGGGACTATAACATTATTATTATTAAGTGAAGCAAGATAGTTTCTATTATACACAACTTATTTAGATGTAAAGGGAGAAAAAGAATAAGTACATGTTCAAGAGAGAAGGCAGACTTCTCTAGAGTAGAAAAAGCCAATTATGACATTATTTTTAACATAACATTGTTATAGTAACAAAACGGTCTAAGGTTATAGTAACAAAACATGAGAATGCTTATTTCCCTGTTAACTTGTTATAGACTGACAGGTATTAAGAAGACATTAGTTCAAGATCCATTTCAACTTTAATAAAAACCAAGAATGGATATTGAACATATTATCAAATGAATATTAGAATATATGCAAATTATTTAAAATAATCTTTATGAGTTAATTTTGAAAAGAAAACTTACACTAGATTGTCTTCATTAAAGTCTGGCTGAAGATTCTCCAGAGGAAACAAAGACTTAAAATCAATTCCCATATTGAAAAACACAGCCGCTATGTCAGCCAATGATGGGATCCAGGGCCACACTGGTGAATCACTGAAGTTATCTAATTAACAGAAGGAAATATTTTATACCAAACCCTGGGCCCACAAACTCACAGTTGCAAAGTAACAGCCTGCATTTTATCATAATCACAATGATTTTATAGAAAGGACATTTGGCAATGGTCTGCTACATAATAGGGATAAAAAGAATGATCATAGGGATGGGTTTTTCAAATAAATGTGAAGAAAATGACATTCCTTCCCAAAATACCTGAGAGTAATGGATAAAGGGGTGTACCAGAACTCAGGAGAAAGCAATATATTTTAAATGATGCAAATAGTAATACTGCTGCTGAAACAACAAGATTTTACCATCTTCAGTTCCTACATAGCCTCACTCTTCCAGTCTTCAAAACAAGTGAAACAGATGAAACACAACTCTTGATTTTTCCCTCATTAACATAAATTTCTTACAAAAGAGACACGGAAATTATTTACATGATGTAGATTTCAGAACTTTTACAAAATGGGCATCATCACATAATACCACTTCAAAGGTGAGTTCAGTAAACGAACATCTCAAGAATGTTGCCATTTAGAAACGTTATCTAGAACTACTCTGGTGCAACCATACTCTGGGAAAAGAAATTTATCTTCAATTTTAACACTGACTGGCTGACTCAAATCCAAAAGCTTTTAGTGCTTTCAATACTTTATTTTTCCTTTTTGGTTTTTGGGTCACATCCAGAAGTGCTCAGAGTATATTCCTGGATCTGCTCAGAGATTTCTCCTGGCAGCGCTCACAGGACATGCCAGGGAGTGAATCCTGGTTGGTACATGCAAGGCAAACTCCCTACCTGCTGTATAATCTCTCCAGCCCAGCTTCCAATACTTTTCCTTGAAATTTCTCTGGAAGCATAAAGCATCCTTTGGTTACAGTTTCACCTACACTCCTTAAATCATTACTTGGTCAAAGAGGGAAAATAAGTCTTTAAAACGCTTATCACTATGACGCTAGCTGCCATAGTTCATACTCTACTCTCAAACCTCCTCTATAAGGAGAAGGCCCCTGATGCTTGTTTCATCATAAGAAATCTTTATTTTGAGGGGGAGAGAAAGGGGGTTAGACTCAGCACTGCTCATGGGTTACTCTTGGCTCTGCACTCAGGAATTACTCCTGGTGGGAATCAGGACCATATGGGATGCTGGGGATTAAACCCAGGATCTTACGCGTGCAAGACAATTGCTCCTATCACTAATTTATATCCTTGGCCCTGCAGATACTAATTTCTGGAGTTTCCTTTCATCATTGAAGATTTAGGTGGCAAAAACAATTATCTTGCCCACACAGCAAAGCCTGGCAAACTACCTGTGACATATTCAACATACCAAACACAGTAACAACAAGTCTCACAATGGAGACGTTACTGGGCCTGCTTGAGCAAATAGATGAACAACGGGAGGACAGTGCAGTGCAGTGCAGTATTTTTAAATATGCTCATTTTAGCGATCTGTAGGAGATCCAAGTACATACACACAACCAATAATATATTGTTAATCAGAAAATTTACTCACCATTTCTAATTGTAATTTCCATCAATGTACTTAAAATCTGCACAGACACAATACAATCTGTGTGAACTGACATCATCTGTTAAAAGTAAAAAAAAGAACAGTGAAAGAAATCACGAGCATTTGCAATTTGCTTAGGCATACATAAAGGTGTTTTATGTGCATTTCACTGACTTATAATTATTTTTTTGTTTTTGGGGCCACACCCAGTGGTGCTAAGGGCTTACTCCCAGCTCTGGATTTAGGGAATCATTCCTGGAGAGAATTGGGAGATCATTTAAACCCAGGTTAGCCACGGACAAGGCAAGTGCCATATACCCTGGACTAGCTCTCTGGCCCCACAACAGTCCTATGAAGTAATCATACATTACACATAGGAGTAAATACGCTCAGAAAGATTAAATCACTCTACTCAACATGATATATATGGAGTTGTTCTTAAATCTAGTATAATTCTGAAGGAGGGCTCTTTTCAATCTAAAAAGTTTATAATGTTAAAGCACTTTCTTTGCATGCAGTTGCCAGTGTAATTCCCTGCCCCACATACAGTCCCCGGAGCAACACTAGGAGTGACACCTAAACATCACCAGAAGTGTACTCATTCCCCCCAAAAAGAAAAAAAAAAGCAGCTTTTAATTTTTTTTGGGGGGGAATGGGTGAGCTATACTCACTTCAAAGTAAAATAAAAGAACATATTCATTTATGTAGGTAAGTGCTAAAACACTTTAGAAACAACGATGACAGGTTCAGAGTCACTCAGAAAAAATGATGAGAAGTAAGAAACTAAAGAATATTTACAGGGAGACAAAAGTATTAGGATAGTTGCTTTAAAATAACTAAAACACTGATCTGGAGTTGCCTTGCATGCAGCCACGCCAGGTTTGATCCCCAGTATCATGTATGGTCCCCTGAGCCTCATCAAGAGAGATTTCTGAGCACAGAGCTAGAACTAAGCCCTGAGCATAACAGACTGTAGCCCAAAAACCAAATGAAATAACTGAAATACTGGACTGGAACAATGGTACTGTGGATAAGCTGCACACAACTGACCCAGATTTGATCCCTAGCATCCCATATGCTTCTCTGGGCACTATGAAGAGTGATTCCTGAGTGTAGAGCCAGGAGTAACCTCTGAGCATCACCAAGTGTGGCCCCAAAACAACAACAACAAAACACAAAACAAAACAGGAATACTATTGGGCCAGAGTGAATACAACAGGTTGGGAGCTTGTCTTGCATGGGGCAGACGTGGGATTCCCAGTACCATACATGGTTCCTCGAGTCATACCAAGAGTGCAGAGCCAGGAACACTGCTGCCTTTGGCCCAAAACTCAATAAATAAATAAATAAACAACAACCACAACAACAACAACAAAAACCAACAAAAACCCATGAAATACTATTAGAAATGCGGTTTAGTCAAGGAAGTTACAATAAAGTGGCAATGTTGAATTAATACTGTCAAGAATTACTAAGGTCCTGGGGGCTGGAGCGATAGCACAGCAGGTAGTGCGTTTGCCTTGCACGTGGCTGACCCAGGTTCGATTCCCAGCATCCCATATGGTCCCCAGAGCACCTCCAGGAGTAATTCCTGAGTGAAGAGCCAGGAATAACCCCTGTGCATCACCGGTGTGATCCAAAAAAAAAAAAAAAAAGAATTGCTAAGCTTCTAGAAGTGAGGCCCTAACCACCAGAAGCAAATGTTCTTTTCCTGGTTCACATAACATATCTAGTGTGCTTAGAATGTTCTTCCTGTATCAGTATAGGTTTACTTGATTACTTTCTTCAGGTTTTCACTTAGGTCCTCATTCTATCGAGGGACTACATCAACTACTATATATAAGAGCAAAGTTACAGGGCCCAGAGATAGCACAGTGGCAAGGCACCTGTCTTGCAGGCATGATGTCGAGTTAAAACACTGGCACCACTCCACATGTGCCAAATTGGATCCTGATGGCAATGCCACTTGGGATCCCTAATGCCACAACGAAATATGTGATCTCTGGTACCCCACAACCACAACTGAATAGCATAATTAAAGCTGTGTGAGCACCATGGCCAGCAAGTGTGACTTCTTACAAGTCAGAGTGTAAGCACAATAGTGATTGCTGGTGAGCATCACAACTAGAGTACAAGCCCTGACCAGCACCACAAATGAGCATGTTCAGACTCAGACATCACAGGGAACACAATGAAGGAAAGAGTAAAGATAAGGGGCGGGAGGACACTGGCTGAAGAGACAGCACAATAGGCTGAGCACATGCTTTGCATACAGGAGGCCTGGGTTTGGTTCCTGGCACTGTGCTGTGTCCACTGTGCACCACAGGGAGAAACCCTTGAGCACAGAACTGGGCACCACTCGGTATGCAACCCTCCTCTCCCACTCCCCACCCAATACCAAATACAAACAAAAAAACTATGTGTGGGTGGGTAAAGTAAAAATAAATAAAACCAAACTCAGGCATGAAAAATGTTAGAAAATCTCTTCTAAAACTATAATAGTGATTTACAAGTCTGAGGAAATACCTCAGATACAACTTTCATTGACTATCAGGCAGATAATCTGTGTTAGCTCTTTTTTCTTTTCCCTTTTGGGCTACACTGGGCAGTGCTCACGGATCACTGCTGGTGGTGCTCAGGGGATCATGTGGGATTTTGGAGATGGAACCCAGGTTTAGTTACATCCAAGGCTAATGCCCTACCTGTTGTATTATTGCTCCAGTCCCAGCATTTTCTCCACCATCTCTACATTGACTCCTTTTGTCTCAACTTATCCAACCCAGAGAAACCAAAGATTCAATATGCTAGATTGCATTTTCTTTAATAATTCACAAATAAGATATTTTGAAAGTTTACTCTTCCTGACTCAGCCTATAAAATTGAGTTTGCTAAGGAGAAGTGGGAAGGTGAAGTGTGCTATTGGGACATCACATGCCTAAAACATTATCATGCATCCTCCCGACATTTCTCTTACCCGAAACAGCCACTTTAATACAGGAATAGGACACTGGACATAATGATAAGCAGAGGTAAGAAAGCCTTGTGTTGTCAAAAAAATCTGATCTGTTTTTCCTGACCTGAAAATTTAAGATAAAATCAAAATAATTGTTACTTTCATGGCAAGAGATTTCTACTAACACATCTGACCTAATCTGGCATAACTGAAGCAAATGAATAAGCAGACCATCCTCAGTCAGAGAGGCAGGTTCCACCCCATCGATGGCTTAGTCATACAAATAATTTAATTGACAGAGTAATTTAACTGACCCAATCTATTGGTTGTGTACAAAGTTTCTGTTAGATAACTCTACATTCGCTGGCAGTGTTAAGAATTAGCCTATCAAGCCTTCAAAGAGTGCTTTTGTCATCTGGGGAATGTACTTTCTTTCACAAAACTCAGCACTAGAGTGTCTGTGATCTCTATGGATCTAAGATATGATGCACTGGGAGAAATTAGACCAGTTTGGGTAGTGAGGTAGACTGCTAGCTCCCCAAACTTCTATTCTTTCCTTTTGATAACTGAACCATTATTTTCAACTGGGCACAGTGACTGCCTGAAATAAACATCACTTTTTGTTTTTTAATTACTTGGCTTATAGGTAGGTATGGTCATACTAAATTCTAACTAATAAGTAGGAATGTGAGATTTCTGAGAATCTGAATACAAAGATGGGAGCTCTAGAACACCTGAAGCAACGAGGAGCTAAGGAGAGTGAAAACGGACTGCATTAGTCTTGGGCTTCCTATCTGTGAACTTTTTTAACAAAACAGGTACACTTTCTGTTTAAGAATCTGTTATTTTTACAGCTGTTTCTTATAGTATATTGATCCTAATCTGAACCAATTAAAGCACATGGTGTACAAAAGAAAACTATCCTATGCTGTTTTCTACAAATAAATATTAAAAACAAAATAAATTCTAACATGAAAGAGCACTGAAAACTAAATACATCAGAATGAAAATTAACCCATTAGAACAGGGTAGGGTATCTTTTTTTCTGCCAAAGGTCATTTAGTTATTTATAACATCACTCGTGGGTCCTAGAATAGAAGAAAATAGGTCACTGGCAGCCAACAAAAAGTTTGGATTTACCCTGTCATGTAGAGCATATAATTTTGTGGGTCTTAGTCTGAGACTAGCATTCCCCATCACTGCATCAGAAATCATTTAGAGCAATATTATTAATAAAAAAAGCGAAACATCTCTTTTTCTACTTACTTAAGAATAAGCTTTTCTACAGCACTTTGTCCAATAAAACCAGAATCTCTTAAATCCAAGGTATACTGGTTGAAAATTTTTCCAGAATTGAGAAAATTAAATATTTCTTCACCTGGATGATGATCAGGAATAGCATCAATTGTAACTGAAAATTTCTTTAGAAATTCCCTTTAAAAAAGAAAAGATTATTAAATACCAGGCAGTCATACTGTGCAATTTTTCCTGGAGACACACACTTAAGTGTTGGGATTCAAACCCAGGCCTCCTACATGCAAAGCAAACATTTAGGCCCACTGAGCTATGTCTTTGGCTTCTACTATGTATAGTTTTGTATTTAAGTTAGGTGCAAAGAAAATTTTTCTGAAAGCTCACACTGGTCCAAGATTAGAAGGCTAGCAAGAAATGGTACATCCTCTCATTTTTGCTAATAGTCCAAAGTCACTAAATTTGTGTGTGAAAAAAAAAAACAATAACCAGAGAGAAAAGACCAATGATTTGACTTGGACTTAATCTCTGAAATCCATCAGAAATTGATTAGAAAACCTATCATAGATTAAATGCATAACTTATTTATTGCACTTTACATTCTATGCGATAGCACAGCGGGTAGGGTGTTCGCCTTACACGCGGCCAACATGGCCGACCCGAGTTCGATTCCTCCGCCCCTCTCGGAGAGCCCGGCAAGCTACCGAGAGTATTCGATATGCCAGACACAGTAACAACAAAGTCTCCAATGGAGACGTTACTGGGCCCGCTCGAGCAAATCGACGATCAACGGGAGGGCCTTTACCTTTACCTTTTTTTACATTCTATTGGGCTTTAAAAAAATTAAAAATTGTTGGCAATCCTGTGTTGATCAAATCTATTTGTACCATCTCCCCAAATACATGTTCATTTATTTTGTTAGATCGTGTTTCAGGAATATACATTGCTTTTGGGGGACAGGATGAGCTAGGGGGAGGCAGGCGTGGAGAAGGGATTGGGGCCATACCCAGTGATATTTGCAGGGGGTGGATAATGTGGTGCTGGGGATTGAACTGGGGTCAGCTGTACACAAGGCAAGCCCCTTAAATCCAGTACTATATCTCTGGCCCCTATGCATTTTTAAAAAAATATATAATGCTATTGCAATACTTTACAGACTAAGATACAACGTAAATAGAATGCCTATATACACCATTGTTTTATTTACTGTGGTAATCAAATTCACAATATTTTCAATGTGAATCTGTATTTCTTAATAACCAGAGTGATAGCTCAAAGTGGAATACATGCTCTGCATGCTGGAGCCCCAGACTTAATCCCCAGCATTGCGGGACTCCCAGAGCACCTGACCGGGAACAGCCTGCAAGCACACCAAGTGTCCTCTCTAGCAGTGTGTAAACATGCTGAGATATATGCTGTGAAAAATACTGTACCTGTGCTCTTCTAAAAGGCCATCCTCATCATCTGTACTGTCTTGATCTCCAATTCTGAGTGGAGATTTGATGCCTCGGCCCTGCCTAATGTCTTCCTGTAGTTGCTTTTGCAGTTCATCTAACCTGAGAATGGAAAGAATGTTATATTAAATGGCTTACTTTAAAAAACAAAAACAAAATCCTTTGCTTACATCTAAAAGCAGCATCAAGAAAAGCTTCAAGTACTCTGTTACATGACAAACTTTGTCTCCCAAACACATCACATGATATACATATTCTTCACTAAGACACAGAAAGTCTTTCAGAATTAGGCTTCTACCCACCTCTTGGTATGGCACTAGAACAGTATTCAATCACACAGACTTCAAGAATGACCTCCAAGTGATTTAAAAAAAGGGAAAAAATAAACATTGCCAATTGCCTCTACTAATCCTTAAAAGTTCAATTAAGAGCTGGAGTGATGGTACAGCAGGCAGGGTGCTTGCTTTCCACATGGTCAATCTGGGATGATTCCTAGCACCCCATATGGTCTCCCAACCTCCATCAGAAGTGATCCCTGGGCACAGAGCCAGGAGTAAGCCCTGATCACTGCCAGGTTGGCCTCAAAACAAAATAAAAACAAAAAAAGCTCATTTGACTCCTGGTAGACCGACAATCTGATCCTGCACATTAGACTTGCTAGCAGCAATAGTGATTATCTTTGTCATCATCATTACAACACCTAACACTGAGTATGTACTACATGACTAGCACTACACCAAGAACTTCATGTGTCAACTTTTCTAACCTTCAGAATAACCCCATCTAGTAGCTTACTATTACTAATTTTATCCAAGAAACAGATCAAAGAAATGCTAATTTGCTCAAAATCACATAGCAAAGAGCTGATGGGATTCACAGTTTAGCTCTGGAGTCCCTGCTTACACTGCCCACCACTATTAAGTCTTACTTTATTTTGGGGGACACATCTGGTGATGCTGGGGGTTGCTCTATGTGTTGTTCTGAGGGCTATATGGTATTGGGGATTGAACCTGGGTCTCCTGCAATGCAAAACATATGTGCTCCAGTCTGTGTTGAGCTCCCCAGATCTCCAAGATTAAGTGGTTTTCTTTTTTGATGATGGGCCGTTAGGCGGCCTGGAGTTCCCTCCCAGGGATTCTGGTTGACATGGACTGAGGCTCTGTGCCAAATCAGTTCCTACAGTTCCTGCAGCAGTGCTTGGGGGTGGAAGGGCCATACCTAGAGGTGTTTAGGGTAAAAAAGGTAAAGGCCCTCCCGTTGATCGTCGATTTGCTCGAGCGGGCCCAGTAACCTCTCCATTGGAGAGGTGTTTAGGGTACCAAGATTAAACTGGGGTTGACAGCATTCTGAGCACGTACCTTAACTCCTCTCTACACTCTCTCTGGCCCAACATTTTTTTAAGCCATTAGCCATTTAAAACATTATTATTATTAATTGGGGTGGAGCGATAGCACAGTGGGTACGGTGTTTGCCAGGGATGTGGCCGACCTGGGTTCGATACCTCCGCCCCTCTCGGGCAGCCCGGCAAGCTACCGAGTATCTCACCCACACGGCAGAGCCTGGCAAGCTACCCATGACATATTTGATATGCCAAAAACAGTAACAGCGAGTCTCACAATTTGTTGTGAGACGTTACTGGTGCCCGCTCAAGCAAATCGATGACCAACGGGAGGAGAGTGCTACAGTGCTATTATTATTATCTGGTGGGTGGTGGTGGTGGTGGTGGTGGTGGTGGTTTGGACCAGAGTTGGCAGTGATCAGGGCTTACTCCTGGCTCTGCACTCAGATCACTCCTAGCAGGGCCCGAGGGATCACAACGGTTGCTGGGAATCAAACCTGGGTCACCACATGCAAGGCAAGCTTTCTACTCCTATCACTCCAGTCCTAAGAATTTTTTGTTTTGTTTAAAAAAATTTTTTTCCCCTTTATTTTGGTTTTGGTCAATACCAGGCAATGCTCAGGGCTTACTCCTGGCTAAATGATCACTCTTGGCAGTGCTTCAGGGAACCAAAAACAGTGGTGTGGATTGAAGCAGGGTCAGCTACGCGTACAGGACAAGCATCTCAACCCTTAGATACTATCTCTCCCTGGCTCCAAGGTTAAGTTTCTAAACCAGGGTTCTTATTCGTGGCTCCAGTCCTATAGGAGATAAGGTTAACACAACAGCAGATAAACATTAAATACAGTAATGCTCCACCACTACAGGGAGAGTAATTTGTTATGTATAATATTTATTTTCTATTATTTATTATTTATTATTCACCAATTATCAACTCATTATTTTGGCAATGCAAGCAACTTTAGATGACATAAATTTACAAAGTATTTATTTGGTTTTTGGGTGACATCTAATGATAATAGTAACAGACCCAGCACCAAATTTACAAAATATATAAAGAATTTTACAATGGAGATTTGTTTTATTTTGGGGCCACACCTGGCAGTGCTCAGGACTTACTTCTGGCTCTGTGATCACTCCTGGCAGGGCTTGGGGACTATATGTAGTGTCATGGATCTGAATCAGATGGGTGCAAGCCAAAAGCCGTACCTAGTTCCTTGAAGACAAACTCTGTAATGGAACTGGGTGACAGACTCAGACAGAGCCTCATACATGCAAGGATTATTTTCTACTATTTGATCCATATTCCCAATCCCTATAATAAACTTTGATCTACTAATTGTAACTTCTGGGACTTCACCCCTGCCAACTCCAGCCCCAAATGTCAGGAGGAATCTAATCCAAGCTAGCACCTACACAAAGAAAATGTTTTACCACTGAGCCATATCCCTGCCCTTGTCTGCTATTTGAATAATGTCTGAAATCTATATCCATATCTATCTATGTATATACACCAAACTCAGCCCTGTCGAGCTTTAATGAAGCTCTCAGTATTTTTTATTCTACTTTATTAAATCACAGTAAGTTACCAAGTTACTCATGATTGAATTTCAGATGTACAATCCTTTTACCAGGGTTCACTATCCTCACACCAATGTCCCCTGTTGCCCTTTCGGCCCTCTCTGAATTGTCTTTTAAAGATACTCTTTGAAATAATAATATATATTTTTCCTTTAATTAGCATAAGTAATCTGTAATTAGTTACCTAAACTCCCACGGGGTCATTACAATTCTTAAACCTTTTTTTATTTCTGTGTATGTGTATGTGTAGAGAATATCAATAATAATTCTAAACTGCTTTCTCAGAGTTAACTGATACAGAAATATGTCTGATTATGCTGTTTTCAAAACTTAGGCTATGCAGGGTATATAAATCTTTGAATTTTTAAAGTTTTTTAAATAAAATTTTACTTATGAAACAAAAGTAGAGACTGGAGAGATAAGATAGTACTGCGGGTAGGGCACTGGTCTCGCACGTGGTCAACCTGGGTTCAATCCCTTGGCATCCCATACATTCTCCCAAGCACTGCTAGGAGTGATTCTTTTTTTAAAAAAAAAAAAATTCATTTTAATTAAAAAAATTAAAAAAATTTTTTTAGTTGAATACAAAGCTTTTATGATTGAGTTTCAGTCATACAATGATCGAACATCCATCCCTCCACCAGTGTGCATTTTTCATCACCAACGTCCCCAGTATCCCTCCCGCCACCCTCATCCCAATCTACCCCCTGCCTCTGTGGCAGGCATTTTCCTTCTTACTCTGTCTCTACTTTGGGGCGTCACGGTTTGCAATACAGATACTGACAGGCCATCATATTTGGTCCTTACTCTAGTTTCAGCACAGATCTCCCATCCCGAATGATCCCACCAGGAGTGATTCTTGAGTATAGAGGCAGGAGTAAGCCTTGAGCATAACCAGGTGTGGCTCCAAAAGCAAAAGAAAACAAAAACAAAACCCCCCAAACACCCACCATAAAACCAAACACCAAAAACCCCAAAAAACCAAAACCCACAAACAACAACCAACAACAAAAAACCAAAAACAAAATCTTTTTCCAGGCAGAAATTCTTCTCTATTTAAAAAAATATGTAATCACAAGTGATAAATTAACTCCTAGATCTAATGTAGATTTTTTTTTTGCTTTTTGGTTCACACCTGCCGATGCACAGGGGGTTACTCTTGGCTCTGTACTCAGGAGTTACCCCTGGCGGTGCTCAGGGGACCATGTGGGATGCTGGGAATCGAACCCAGGTTGGCTGCATGCAAGGCAAATGTGCTATCTCTCCAGCCCTGTAATGTAGATTTTTTTTTCTCCCTAAACAGATATATAGTTTAGATACCCAGAAATTTTCAAGTGCTGATAAAGATGTGGCAAAACCAAAGCTGTATAAGCCCCTGGTAGGAAATACCAACTACTATGAAAGTCAATACATCAGTTCATACAAAAATTATGTATAGAATTACCATATGATCTAGCTTGTGAGTTTATACCCCAAGAGAGAAAGTGGGGAAACTGAAGAGATATATATAAATGCTACAGCATGGATAAACCTTAAAACATTATGCTAAGTGAAATATATGGACTGCTTTTGTTTTTGAATTCCATCCCAAACTGGTACTGGGGGAGGAGGGTGGTGTTACTGCCAGAGGTTCTTGGGGGGAACATAGTGGAAGACGGGATCAAACCCAGGATTCCCGTAAGCAAAGCTAGTGCTCTTGCCCTTTGAGTCATCTTCCTGACTCCAAAAGGACATACATTGTGTAACTTCTACTTATACTACATACCCAGAATTCTACTTATACTACATACCCTGAATACTACATACCTATGTACGTCATACAGACAAGAGAGTGCTAGAGGTCAGGGGGAAAAGAGAATCATGGGTTGTTATTTAATGGGTGTGGAATTCCAACTGGGAAGATGTAAAAGATCTGGAGATGCATGGTAGTGATGCTTTACAACAAATGTGAATGTAATGCCAGTGAATTTGTACATTTAAAATGATTAGGGGCCAAGGATGTGGATCTGTGGTGGAGCACCGGTTCTTCATGTTGAGGTTCTGGGTTCAATTTCCACACCAAAAAAAAAAAAAAAGTAGACTAGACTCTAAAAGTGGAAACAAGGATGTGGTTCATGTGGCAGAACACATGCCTTACATGTCTGAGCTTCTAGGTTTGATCCCCAACTTCTCAGAAATATGACTAGAGGAATGAACTTTATGTTATATTTTATCACAATGAAAAACTGGGGCCGGAGAAACAGTACAGTGGGTAGGGTGCTTGCCCTGCACACAGTCAGCCCAGGTCTGATCTCCAGCATCACAACAACACCCGCCCTCCCCCCACCCCCCAAAAAAACTCCAAAAGTTGTACCTATAACATTTGAGCAAGAATTTCAGTCATCAAATACTAGGTATATAATTACAAAGAAAATTTTGTTAGTAATGCAGTACCGATTAAAACCTTGATTTTCTGATCAAGCTTTTGAACAAATCCTAGAACAAGAATGCCATATTTCTAACACAGCTGAGAAGAGAACTATATTAATTTTGTTACTAGCATAAAATGTGAGCTAATTCTTCATTTTATTTATTTATTTATTTTTGCTTTTTGGGTCACACTCGCGATGCACAGGGGTTACTCCTGGCTCTGCGCTCAGGAATTACCCCTGGCAGTGCTCAGAGGACCATATGGGATGCTGGGAATCGAACCCAGGTCCGCCGCGTGCAAGGCATACGCCCTACCCGCTGTGCTATTGCTCCAGCCCCTAATTCTTTATTTTAAAAAGCAAATTAAAAGTAGCCACACAAACAAACATGTTAAATTTAGCAAGGTAGTGATTATGCTAACTAACCTTTGTGTGTCTTCCATTTCCTTCACTAGACGATCTAAGGAATTAGTGTAAGTTCCGCTGTGAGTACTTTCCTAAAACAAGAAGAAAATTTTAAAATACTTATAACATCTTAGTAGAAGAGTTGGGATATTTTATGTTATCCAGAATACTAAAGAATATTTTTTATTTCAATAACCTGGGCCATGAGGGTACCTTTCTAAAAGAATTTTCACCACCATGCTTTAAATCTAGTATTTTGTACTGCAGGCAACTTGGTTTTATGATCGATGAGGAAAAACACTACTCAAAAACCCTGCTAGCCTTAGAAACTAACAGAAAACACCCAATGGCTCTATGAGTTCCTAGTCTTTATTATTTTTAAATTCTATTTTAAGCAGAATCAAACTGCTGATCTTTAGATCTTTAGGTGTTACCACGGAACATTAACACCTTTCCCACCAAATTTAACATCCATAAAAACTTAATTCAGCTTATTCCCCAAGATAGAATGAAGCACTTTATAAATGAAATTGCACACCACAATTAACAACATTTCTACACTCTACCTTCATTTACAGCAGTGGTCTCCAAAGCAGGGGGTGTGCAAGGTGATCCATTGGGGTGCAGGAAGAAAATAATAGAACTTCTATTTATATGAAACTTCTATAGAAACTCTAGTAGAACTTAGTCTATAGTAACTTCTATATAACTCCTATAGGAAAATACTTCTTTCCCTTATGTTTTTGTATAGGCTTTAAAAAGTAAACAATAAGATAGCAGTACATGTATATAATCTTTAAGCATACATATTATATTGGGACACATGCTCAAAATTTTTTTTTTACTGACATAATGTGTGTGATCAAAGAAGTTTGGAGACCACTGATTTACAGGAACAGAACTAAAGAGTGGGAAATCCAGGAATGATGACAAAACCTTCAAAACATGAATGACACCTGCTTCAGTTCAATTAATGGTCATAAAGTTGAATTTTAAAGTAAAATTTTAAAGTACAATTGATCCCTCTCTTTCACTAATTCATCTTTTCCTCTTAAAGTAAGATCAATATTAAAGCTACTTACTGTGTAGTCTGATAGTTGAGACTTATGCCCTTTCGAAAGAGTATGAGGCTTTCCTGTGGTTGCAAGAGTTTGACTGAAGTTCAAAGCCATTATTTCATCCAGTGATTTTAATGTTTCCTCCTCTTCGTCACTGTCTAGGTTGTAACCTAAACTTTCTTCATCACTATCAAAAGCACCCCTTAGCTTCCTTTTCAGTGCACTGCTACCTGCATTGGAATTTCCTGAACTCTCTCTATCTGAAGGGGCTTTATCCGATGAGGCTGGAGGGTGTGATGGGGTACATGGCACAACTTCCATAGCTGGAGAAGGAGACTTTGTAGAAGTGCCATACTCTGAATGCAAAGATTCTCCAGAACTTTTCCCTGAAGATGCGCCAGAATCAGCCTTATGAGTCTTTGTTTTGTGCTCCTTGTGTCTGGATGACTCTGAAGAATGCCCGGTATGTTCTTTTGATGAGGAACGCTCTTTCTCTTTCCTAGGAACTGGCAGGGTGCAGCTTTTAACACTCAGTGGTACCCGAGGGGAACCGGCACTTGGAACGGGGGAAAGTAAAGGTAGAAGTTTTGTGTCCTTTGATGTCACAGAGGAGCTAGCAGTTTTATTTTTCTGAAAGCTGCTAGCTTTTTTAACTGCAGATTTTTCCTGAGGTAAAGCTAAGTGGGGTTTCTGTATCTTAGTCTCTTTGGTACTTTCCACATGGACGTGGTCACTATTCCTTGAAGAATGGTGGCCAGAATTTGTAGATGACACAACTTCAGAGGAGCAATCAGCTTCTTCACTTGGCTCCTTGGATATATCTTCTAAGCGCAGTACATCGCCAGGGGTCTTTAGTGCAATGTGTCTTATAAATTTCTCTTTCTGATGTGGCCCTTCAGGACGCTTCTCAAGGAAGGACTCTTTTGCTTTGGGCACTACAGATTCTCTTGTACTTTTCAGGTCTGAGTCCACAGAGTTCCTTTTTCTTTTGTCAGGAAATTTATTCTTAGAGCCTGCTAAAACAGAATTTTTGCCAGATTAGTACAAAGCTTATTTTCTACTAGTAAAGTCTATTCAATGAAATATCTAGAACATTTTGAAAAGATGTTTAAATTCTAAAAAGTTTAGGCTGATATTCTTCACATATGGAATGACGAAAAAGAGTTAATGGATCACTTTATTAACTGATAAAAATACAGGTGTCCAAGGACAGAGAGACAGTGGAGATGAAAACACTTACCATGCAAGCAACTGCAGCAGTGACAATGGTTTGAATCCTGGCACTGAGCACAGAGTCAGGAGTACTTTCCCTAAGTTCAGGGTCAAGAGTAGCCCATAAGTACTGCTGAGTGTGGCCTTTCCCCCAAAAATACTAGTGCTCGAGAAATTTAAAGCTAACGAAAACTGCCCTTTGTTATTCCAAAACTATAAAAAAAGTTTTCTACCTAAATAGAAGTCAAGATATCTCTCACCCAAATTGCTCGAGCGGGCCCAGTAACGTCTCCATTGGAGACTTTGTTGTTACTGTGTCTGGCATATCGAATACTCTCGGTAGCTTGCCGGGCTCTCCGAGAGGGGCGGAGGAATCGAACTCGGGTCGGCCATGTTGGCCGCTTGTAAGGCGAACGCCCTACCCGCTGTGCTATCGCTCCAGCCCAAGTTAAAAAAAAAAAAACCTGCTAATTTTTACTAAGAAAAGAATCACAAAAGTACTTTCACTCACTAATTTTTTGAGTATGGAACTATATGGCTCCAGAAATATAACATCTCTACATAGATTTTTTTTTCCTTTGGTGGAGGCAGGGGTGTGTTCATGTCTGGCAGTGTTCAGAGAGCACTCCTGATGGTGTTTGAGAAACCGTATGTAGTGCAGGAGATCAAACTAGGGTTGGAAGTGTACAAGGCAAGCTACAGTAACTCCCTTACTGTCTCTCTGGTCCCTATTTTACTTTAGTATGTGTATAACAAGTTGAAGGCAGACCGATTTTCATCCAAGTTATTTCTCCCTAGTTTTATTCTTCCATATGTATTCATAGAGTCTTTAGCTGTGTTAAAAATTTAACTGTGCTAAAAATGATACGCTAAGTTTCCAACTCCCAGAAAGTCTGAGTGTGACACTATTTAAAAATGCTAAAGGGTCACACCTGGCAATGCTCAGAGGTGACTCCTGGCTCTGCACTCAGGAATTACTCCTGGCAGTGCTCAGGGGACCATATGGGATGCTGGGAATCGAACCTGGGTCGGCTGCGTGCAAGGCAAATGCCCTACCTGCTGTACTATCACTCCAGCACATTCATCCCGTTTCTTAAGTTTGATTAAAAATGGGGGTGAGGTGCTAGCTTTGGCAGCACATATATTAAAATTGGACCGATATGGAGAAGATTAACATGGCACTTGTGCAAGGATGACAAGCAAATTCGTGAAGCGTTCCATATTTTTAGGAAAAAAAAATGGGGGTCAGTGAGATACCATAGAGGTCAAATGTGTTTGACCTGTTTTGATCCTGGTACCACATACATCACGGAACATCACCAGGTGTCAGTCCTGAGCAGAGCCATAAATAGCCCTTGGCATCACTAGGTGCAGCTCCAGTCACCACTGTCCTCCCTCATGCCAAGACATTTAATTAAAAACAAAAATAAAACTTAAGAGTTAAATAATTAGACAGCTTGATCAATAAATAATCTGAAGTTAAAAATAAAAAATTAACAAACATGTTCCACCCCATATTTCTATAGACATTTCCAATTGGAAGAAATAATTCCAAGTTTATTCAGTTTCCTGAGGAGAAGGGTCTTACAAAATAGGGTAGATGTGCAGGCTGGAGAGATACATGGCAGTTGGCCCAGGACTGCCAGGAGTGATCCCAAGTGCAGAGCAAGGAGTAAACCCTAGTATGGGCCAGTGTGGCCCCAAAACAAAAAATGAAATAAAAAAGATCTCAAGTTCATGTCTTCAAAATACTGTGTAACTCTAAAATACACTAAAAACTATTTAACTTGACTGCAAGGGTACTGCATAGCACTATGGGCCCAAGTAGCACCACAGGGCCCAAATAGGATCACATCTTCAAGCCTTAATACTCAACTGGCTGGTCTGGTACGCTGAGAATCACTGAGTACCATGAGTATCACTTGGGAACCTCTCTACCTCAAAATAAATAAATAAAGGTTTTATGTAAGACCCAGAGAATGAGTCAAAACTGCCTCTCTTTTTTCACTGCTTTTTCTACTGTTTTGGTTTCTAAAAATAGCTGCCTTATAAGAATATGTGGATCAAATGAGTTGAAAAAACATAGAATGGGGATGGAGAGAGATAATCACAGGGGCTAAGGTGCTTGCCTTGCATGCAGCTGACCCTGGTTCAATCTCTCATATATGGTCCCTCAAGCATTGCCAGGGGTGGCCGCTGAGCAGAGTCAGGAATAAGCACTGAGCACTGCTGGGTATGGCCCAAAACGAACAGAAACAAAAAAAATAAGAGATCAAGGCATAGTATACAGCAACAGTGATGTTCAATAAATGGCATCACTTACTATGTCCAGTGTATCTTACTACATTTGCAGAAATTTGTGAAATCTATTTTCTTGTCCGTCCTTCCTTCCTTCCTTCCTTCCTTCCTTCCTTCCTTCCTTCCTTCCTTCCTTCCTTCCTTCCTTCCTTCCTTCCTTCCTCCTTCCTCCCTCCTCCCTCCCTCCCTCCCTCCCTTCTCCTTTTTTTTGGTTGTTGGGCCACACCCAGTTGTGCTCAGACCTTTTTCCTAACTCTGTTCAGGGATCACTCCTGGTAATTCTCAGGGGATCTATGCAGTACCCGAGAATTGAATCTGGGTTGGTCACATGCAAAACCAAGTGCCTTACTCACTGTACTATATCTTTGACCTCTAAATATTTTTCAGCGTTTAGGGGCTGGAGTGATAGCACAGTGGGTAGGGCGTTTGCCTTGTACGCGGCCGACCTGGGTTCAATCCCCGGCATCCCATATGGCCCCCCAAGCACCGCCAGGAATAATTCCTGAGTGCAGAGCCAGGAATAACCCCTGAGCATCGCTGGGTATGAGCCAAAAAGCAAAAAAAAAAAAAAAAAAAAAAAACCACCTTTTTCAGTGTTTGTATTCATAGCAGAAAAAGAACTAATAGACCAGATTACTAATAGTTATTGAGGGCATTTTATTTTCTGTATTATAAATATCTTCAGTATTTGAATTTTATACTGTTTTAGTTAAAAAAATTTAAAGATTTAATTAACCTGTAGCTGTTACTGTGTACTTTCTCAACTGATACTAACAATACAAACTATCACAAAGATGAATTGATACTAAAAGTACAGACTGTCATGAAGATGTCCTTGAAATCTGATAATTAAACTACTATAACCATGTGACTTAAACTATAATAAAAAGGTTTTTGTGTTAAAAAGAAATCTTTGAAGTACTAAGAAACACCCTTTTGAATTAAAACTCAAAAAGTCCTCAATTCAAGAATGTAAGACAATGTTTCTTAATGTAACCAAAGATTCAGTAGAACAAGGAACATTAGTGTGAGAAACACAGTAAGGCAGAGGAGGATCAAAACAAGCCATGTGTAGGCTAGAAGTGATAGTACAGCAGGTAGGGTACTAGCCTTGATACAGCTGATCCTGTATGGTTTCCATTCCCCACCCTGCCCCATCCCCAGCACTGCCAGGAGTAGATCATGATTGCAGAGCCAGAAGTGACCACTGAGCAGTACCAAGCGTGGCCCCAAAAACAAATCAAACAAAAAACCCCTCCAAAAGCAAAACAACACCCAAAACCCTACCCTCAAACAAACAAACAAAAACCCCATGTGTTTTAATACTCAATTTAGGAACTATTTCTTTTGAACGTAATTTTGCCAAACCTGCAATTTACTTGAGATACTCAACTATAAAAAGAAAAGTGCATATTTAAACAAACTGCTTTTAAAAACAGTACCACTAAGATGCAAATTTATTAAAATTTTTTTTAATTAAATTGATTGTACCTGAAGGTTCCCATGAATCAGATGAGGATCTTTTTCTTGAGAAATGTCCATTTTCCTATTAGTAAAATGAAAAAAATACAGGAGTTGGAGGCAATAGAAAACGTGTACTCATTTATACACAAACTTCTAGACCGAATAAAACAAGCATCTACATTTTGGTAAATTACAATGTCTGTAATAAACTATCTTAAATTCTTAAATTTTAAGAAAAATGGGCATTTGTATCATAAAAACATCTTAAAATAGTTCTCCTAGTGCGATATTCATATTAGTCACTCAAGATTAATAACAGCACACTGCACTCTTATTATGCTAGGCTTCTAAGCATAAGTACCACCAAACACTGTCCCTGTTCCTGTCCTCCCGTTGTTCATCGATTTGCTCGAGCGGGCCCAGTAACGTCTCCATTGGAGACTTTGTTGTTACTGTGTTTGGCATATCGAATACATCACAGGCACCAAACACTGAAATCCTATAAAAATGAACAAATGTTACTCAACTCCATTTATCATTAGCAAATCTATTGCTAAAGGCACTAAACTCCTTGTAAATGTGCCTTAGATTTACAAATATTTTCCAGCAATATGTGTAATGCAACAATCTCCACTCATTTTTTTAATATCCTTTTTTTTTTTGTTTATCTAGCCTAAAAATCTCATAGCATTTAATATAACATTTTCTTCATATTTGACCGCTTACTTGCTTCGGTATATACAGAAGTTTGAAACCTTGACTTCCCAGGGGAAAGGTAAAATTTTAATACTAATCTAAGACCTACTCTCTAAAGAGAGATCTAATGCAGAAATCTAAATGCAGAGTTATAGATAGTTACTATGTCATCACTATCATTAAGTTTTCTAAGACCATTACTCAATTATCTAAGATTTATAGGGAAATGTTAACCAGATACTTTCAAACTTCAAAACACATCAGAGTCATCTTTCAAGGCTTTTAATCAACGTTGTTGGGCTCTCTATCCAGTTTCTGTTTTGGTGGGTTTAAAATCAGCCTAGGTATTTAAATTTTTACTAAGTTCCCAGATGAACCTGATGCAGCTAGTCTAGGGCACTAAGCCTTATGCTGAGATTATAGATTTTCAATTCCTCCAGTTATCCTAAGGACTGGAGCCTAATTTTCAGCAAAGTCTAATTTAATAATCACTTTACTTTCCTTAAAAAAAAATAAAAGCTTCAGTGTTTTCTAATAATGAACTTTGCTCCTGCTACGAATTATTATTTTAATTTTGTTTTTTGACCTCTAAATATTTTTCAGTGTTTAGGGGCTGGAGTGATAGCACAGTGGGTAGGGCATGGCTATGCTTCTGGCTTTTGAGTTCAGGAAAACTTAAATGGTGCCAGAGATCAAACCTGAGTCAGTCAGACTAATGAAAGACTTACTCACTGTATTATCTTTCTGGCCTCAGGTGTGGAAAAAAAAAAAGGGCAAGAAACACTACTGAGTTTGACAGAGTTCTAGGAAATCTAACGAAAACTGCATATGACCGTATTTCCTTAACGAAAGATACCAATTGTGTTATTGTTTTTGCATTTAGTATTCTAAAGACAATAAAGCAGAGGTAAAGCTTAATTCAGTAATTATTGTACATACAAGATTTTTTCTTTTTGGGTCACACCTGGTGATGCACAGGGGTTACTCCTGGCTCATGCACTCAGGAATTACTCCTGGTGGTGCTTGCGGGACCATATGGGATGCTGCGAATTGAACCCGTATCGGCCTCGTGTAAGGCAAAGGCCCTACCCTCTGAGCTATCACTCCAGCCCCAGTACATACCAGATTTGAAAGATTACTTTTTCCAGGGATGACATCATTCTGTTTACTCTGCTCCTGCACTGGTTTACATTTTCTTCCGACGCTAGAGGATTTTAAGGAAAGATTACTTGCTTCTGAAAAAGAATTTTCTGAGTTGATTCTCTGCTCCATTTGCTCCTTTCTCAACTTCTTTAGTTCTCTTTCTCTGCAGTAGGATGCTAGTGACAGCTGGAACTTAGCTCCCAGGGGGCTTTCTCCTGGGTGGTGCCTGGATAGGCTGCCCCTGCTGCTCAGACTTCTGGAGGTCTTGAAGATATCAGTGCCTGTGGTGTGCTTTGTGGAGTCTGAACTGGTCTTGCTTCGCTCTCGGTCCTTCTCTCTGCTCTTTTCGTGAATAAACAGAGACTTTCTTCTCTCTGGAGATCGATGTTTTTTCTTGAATGCTTTCATGTCTTTTGGCGAGTGGTATGAAGAAACATAGACTTTTGTAACTGCCTTTGGGTATTTCGTGGCTAGTGACACACAAGGCCGACGTGACTCATGTACACCATGATCTTTATGGTGTTCTTTGTCACCTTTCATGAAAGTCTCTAAAATAGGGCTTTTTTCTGATGACACCCTTTTGGGTTTAGATTTTTTTGGTGATGAATGTTTTCTTTCAAACTGTTCTGTCCCAGGGATGGACAAGCCACTTCCTCCATATTTGATGTTTGATTTTTGTGGAGAATCCAACATGTGTCTGTCTGAATAGCCAATAAAAACACATACAAATTGCATGTTATTAGAAAGAACACATTTTTGTATTATTTAAATTGTTACCACAAATTTAAAATGATAAACAAGTCAGTGGGAAAGGAGAAAATAGTTGGAGCAGTTTGTTAATATTCTTAATTTCATAAAGCATTCTGACAGGAATAAACTATTATATTAAAAAATTATAATAAAACAGTATTAAATGGAGTTATTAACTGGATTATTTTAAATGTTAGAAAACATAACTAGGGGCTGGAGACATAGCACAGCGGGTAGGGCGTTTGCCTTGCATGCAGACGACCTGGGTTCAATTCCCAGCATCCCATATGGTCCCCCGAGCACTGCCAGGAGTAATTCCTGAGTGCAGAGCCAGGAGTAACCCCTATGCATTGCCGGGTGTGACCCACAAAAAAAAAAAAGAACGCTATTCACAATGTTTAGAACTTACCTCTGGAAAAAAAGCACTGCATCTTCATATTTTTAATTCTGTACACTGTCTAATCAAACTAGTAAGTTTTCAGTGAATTGAAAACTGAATTCACCCATCTCCCAATCCCTGAAGATTCCACCAAAAAATGCATTAATAGTACACATACCTTGTTTTGAAGCTGGTCTGAAGAAATCTAAAATTGACTGCTTCCTGAAAATAAAAGCATAACTAATATGGTATCACATAAGTATTAAATTCTCAATAACTCAGATTAAGTGAATCTATAGAGGTTGAACTTCACTAATTGGTTTAATTATTTGGTCTGACAATGGTGGTAATGCTTTGCAAAGAAAATCAGAAAAATTCACTTCCTGCAGGAGTATTTATGAAAGCATAACTTGAAATTTATATACCATATAGTTATATAAATATATATAGTACTCTAAAAAATGATGATTGGAATGTGGATCTAAAGAATTTGCAGTGTCTTTTAGGACTGAAAAGTTTTCTGCTACAATATAGTAAAAGATATAGTAAAAGACCTTGAAGATGGAGACCTGATCCTATTCTTTGATATCTTTGGTGAATGGTACAAAATACTACTAAATAGATGTTTGTTAAATGGAAGGGAGTTTATAAAAAAAACAAGTAGTAATCAGGATCATAATTAAAGTAGATGAATGGCAATATAGTGATTTGCTGGTCTGGGGTGGCACTTGAAAAAGGGTGTGCTGTGAGCTGGAGATAGTACAGCAAGTAAGGTATATGCCTCCCATCCTGCAGACCTGGGTTCAAACCCTGGTACCCCAAATGATCACCCAGAACTACCAGGAGTGAGCACTGAGCACCACCCGGCGGGGTCCCAAAAGAAAACAAAACTATGACAGGGAAAAGGCAAGAAAGGATCCAGTATTAAGCATATATTATCCTCTGTTTATAATATAGTATGCTCCAATTTGTGTTATACCACATCCTACTGTGAACCATCAGCGGTATACATCAGAATCAATGTAACAGCAAAAATTAAGAGTGAGTCTTCACAACTAGTGTTTTAAAATCTTAAAATTTTAAAAGCAAAGAATTCTTACAATATTGACAAATACAACACACTGTCTGGGGAAGCACAAGAAAAGTTAAGAGAAAAAACTAAAAACCAAATCATTCTAATTCTTAGAGATTTCAGCAACCTACAAATGAACACAAAATGAAATAGGATCATATTACCAGAAATTGTATTCTGATTTGTTCATGTATTTAAAGCTTTGGTCAACTGCACAAAGCAAAAAATAATTTTCTGGCAAGTTTGCTAAAATGTATTCTTTACCAAAAGAGACAAATTATAAACAAAGTAATCATAAATATTTAGCCTCTATGAGGCTGGACTACTCAAAGAAAACCAACAATCCAATGCCCTTGAACTGGGCACATAAAAATTACACAGATCTTTAATGGCTTAACTCAGAGTTAGCAATGTTTGTCTGAAAAGCTGGTAGGAAAGCTAACTGGTTATGAAATGAGTGCCGAGCTAAAGAATATACATTTGTTTTCGTGACATACACTAACTCCACAAGAGAGTAAAAGGTAAAACACTAGAGGTTCTACGAGGAAAGGATGTGTTCAATTAGGAAAGACACAGGAATGAGAAGCAGCTAAAAACAAAATGTTTATAGATTACTAAGCATAACACTATAGCGCTTCCTAATAGTAGAGTCCACTCTCCTTTTATTGATAAAACAGAGAGAAATTGGTTTTGAGTAAAACACAAGAAATCTGGAAAATAATCACAAAAAAGAACAGTTCCCTAAATTTGTTAAGCATGGAAATACCAATTACTTATGATTAATTAATAATTTAACAGTTCACAAACCCTTATCTGATTCTTCTGGGGTGAACTGTGTTTTAGAATTTGGAATATACTGGGGTCTAGAAAGGGGTGACTTGGCTGTAGTATGTAAGGCCTCCACTGAGGTCTGACACTGAATCCCAAATTCTCCAAGAAAAATTTAGGAATCTTAACACTTAATGGGATTGGGGCTGGAGAGACAGTATATGCTGCGGACCCGGGTTTGATCTCGGGTACCACATATGGACCCCCAGCATGCAAGAGTAATTCCTGAGCACAGAGCCACAAGTAACCCCCTGAGCACTGCTGGATGTGGCCCCCAAACCAAAAACAAATAAATAATTAAAAAAAAAACCCCACTCAATGGAATAAAGACCATATGAGTTCTAGCCAGGTTTGGCTGCCAAGTAACATGTGATGCCAAGCCATTAAAACTTTTGGTTCTTAAAGCTTTCAGGATCGAGACAAGGGGTTGTGGACCTATATCCCAATATAAAAGACAACTTTACTGTTCAATGTACAGGCTTTTAACCTTAAAATAAAAAAGACAGTACCAAGTGGGTAGAGAATTTAAACATATTTTATTGTCAGAGGATGTCATTGAATGAAACTCCCCATCTCATTACACAGCACCCACAGAATCTTTCAAAAAACAAAAACAAAAACTGGCCTCCGGGAGAGGCGGAAAGATACCTAAAGGGGAAACATCATCTTCTGAATCTCCCGTCTTTCAGATATGGATCACCGTGTAATGTGGACTCCTACAGAGTAATTCGCGGACGGGCTCGCCTCGGCTCACCTTGTTACATAATTTCACACCTCTCCCCCCCCCCCCTCCGCCCCCCATAAGAGCTGGATTACGCTAGGAAGCCACTCAGATCGCACAAGACCTTGACAACGGACAGAAAACGACCTAAACGTGCACCGAGCAGTTAGGGCCCAGGGTCCAGCCGGCGTAAAGGACAAAAATCACGTTCTACCTAAGGCGGGTTCTCCGTAGCCGTCCAGGCTGCGGTCACTAGCCCGAGACCAGCGTCCCAACTCCAGGCAAGGAAACTCCAACTCCCAGAAGCCCCCGCGCGAAGGCGGGGCGGGGGGTTGCCAGGCCCCGGAACCCCGAGGCGGACGCTCGCGGAGGATGGCGGGAACTGGGAGCGCGGCCGTCCGCAGTCCTCCCTCATACCCTTGCCCCCGCGACCCGGCCCCTTCTCCAGCCCTCTGCACGGTACCTGTCCCCCGGGCTCTCTGTTCTCTTTCCCGCTGCAGCAGGAGCGGTACTACCGGGTCGCAGATGGCAGCGCGGGGGCGACGACCCCGGGGCTGGGGATGAGGGGAAACCTGGCCTAGCGGACATGTAGCGCCTTGTCATGTCGGCGCCGCTGGCGACGGCGGCATGAGCTGTGGCCGGCGAAGTTGGGTGCGTGGTTGCCGTCTTGCTGCTGGGATTCGGCGAGGCTGTCGGAGCAGAGGTGGGCGGCACCCCCTTCTATCTTCATGGCGGTTCTCTCTCTTCGGAAGTGACTCCGGTGTGAGCGGGAAGGAACCTGAGGACCAGCGGGGGGCGGGCCGTGCCTGAAGCGTCGCGTTTGGATTGGCTAGCCTGGCGGTCCTTCTGGCCGTGGCGCAATAGGCAGCCGCGGCCTCTCGGGGGAGGCGGGGTTTCGGGAAGGGGGCGGGGAAAAGGAAAACAGCCCTCCGCACTCCGCCCCCCGCCTCCCGCCTCCCGCCTCCCCCCCGCCTCCCGCGCCACTCCATCACGTGCGCTCGCGGGGAGCGCACTGCCGCGTCCCGGCAGCTTTGGCCTTGGCGGGCGCGCGGGGGCGGGAAGGCGCGGGCCCACCCGACTGGCGCTGCAAGCGCTGCAGGCGCTGCGGCGCCTGGTACCGGCTGGCAGATCGAGGGCCTGGGGGCGAGATGTGCACGAGAGAATGCGAACCCGGCAGCTGCCTCAGTGACAACGACCACCAGTTGTGCCTCAGTACCCCGCTGCTGTCCATCACATGCAGCTGTCCATCTCCTTATCGTCTTAAGGTTAAAGTGCCCTAATGCTGTCATCATTTCCTCCGAAGCCTGCACGGCCTTCTGTTTAGATAGGGCCATTTATGAGGTTTAAGTCCAGAGCTGGAATCCCCCCTCTTTTGCCGACCCCCCCCGCCCCAAAAAAGAAAACAACATTGAAATAAATATTATTGCACATAAACACTTCGTTCCTCAACTGTAGAAAGGTGGTTTCGGTGCCTTTTACGCCCGGGGTTTTGAGTAAAACCCAATGGGTCAATTCTCAATGATGCCCAACGAGAGAAGTCTGGTATTGTGAATCTGCTGGTGGTCTCATCCTTCTTCGGAAAGGACTTATGCATCGGAGAATGCAGGCCAGGCTTTTCCTTACGACCTGAGATCCGCTTCCATAGCTATAAAACAGGTGTAATTCATTTCTGGATAGTCACCAACTACCTGGGGAATAGTGTTTCTGCACCACCGGGTCCAGAGTCTCTACCAAGCACCAAGCAAGTTACTGTTACCTTTCCTTTGTCACACTTTAGCACTTGATTATTGTCAGGACCAGTCCCAGTGGTCTTTGACCCTGGTGGGATGTTGGGGGTGCATTTACAAGCAGGAGGTGCCTCTCTTCTGCTCAGCATCTGCACTACCCCTGAAGCTATCTCCTCAGACCGTTCTTAACACTTTAACACTAAAATGTTCCAAAGACAGGCCAGATATTGCAATCATACCTGTTAATTAAAATGCCCATAGAAGGCTACACAGAGATTGGCAGACCTGGTCAATTAATCAATGGAACAAAATCTTATCGCAAAAGGATTTAGCCTTTAAAGTTTAAAGTAAAGATTTAAGTGCTGCGGTAGCTGGACTTATTCGACTGGCCTGAAGTTCAGCTCCTTTCCCTTCCTTTCTCCTAATAACTGAGAACTTACCGCACCTAGCATTGTTCCTTACATAAAAAGAACATAATAGATACGCAAAATATGTTGAGTGAATAATGATGATACACTTGTTTATTGAAGCTCATTTCCTTATTATTCTATCTCTTGTAGTAGCACTTTTTTTTCTGTTAGTTGTTCCTACACTGGTAAGCTCATGCTTCTGTAACAGCACATCCACAAACATTTAATCTGCTCTGTTTCATTGCATGCTCAGCCCATAAAGGAGTAATGCATAAAAACATGTTCTGCATGATCAATTACTTGCTTTTCTTGGATTATAGTATTTGAATCATCCAGCCTTTAAAAGTATCACTTTAAGTCTGTATTCATGCTAGCGAACAATAGTTTTCACATTTTCTTAATCTGAGCAACAGATTATAGAGTTAAGTGAGGCAAGAAATCCCTTGATCAATAAAGGGAGATGGAGTCATAATGAAAACACAATTTAAAAAATCTCTTCTTAACAGGGCAGTAGTTATCTAAATCCTCAATAAGCATCAAGGCTTTTCTTTGTTTAGGCTGTATGTGATAACGGTACAGATTTGGGTTGCCCAGTGAGATACGCTCAACATACTAACCAGAAACTACTGGGAATGTTTCTTAAGAATCCTCCCACCCACTCCAGGAAATAGTGTTAAAAGTCTGTTTTGTCTTCATACTCCTTTTCTTTTGAGTAAGTTTATATATTTACACTATATGCATACACATGCACATACACAGTTAATGTAAGGATTTTTTAAAAACATTAATTTGTACAGAGGACCCAGAAGCATATGTTCCGCAAAAGATGTTAAAGACCTCTCTCTGGTGTTAGCATGTGAGGAGGCAAGAGGAGAGAGAGAGAGACTAAAGTGGGTCTGGAGAGAGAAATGATGAAAGAAGTAGACAGGACTAAATTAAAGATCGCAACAATTTCAGGGAAGATGGAGGAAATAATTTGGAGAAATTAAGACTAGATGGACACTAAAGGCTAGTTTGAGTTTTTGCTTTTGTTTTATTTTGGGGCCAGATCTGGCAGTGCTCAGGGCTTACTCCCGGCTCTGCACTCAGGGATTGCTCCTGGTTGATCTTGGGGGACATATTGGATGCTGGTGATCGAACCCAGGTGGACCCATGTGCAAGGCAAGTACCCCACCCACTGTACTATTGCTCTGGTCCCTAAAAAGGCTTGTTAGAGAAGCTTTCTGGGCATGAAGATGACTAGGGTGATAAGGAAGCAGGAATGGGGGAACTGGGTGGCATTTACTCCTGTGAGTAAATTCTGTGGGGGTTTAGTTCAGTTTAGTACCCCGGTTTAGGAAGTATCCTGGGTGGTAAAAAGACAATAGGAGAGCTGCCTCTGACTTTGTGGGAAACAGCAGCAGAAACAAAATGACAAGAACAAAAGATTAAGTTTTTTGGGAGAGTCAAAAGGTGGATGTGCAAAGAGAAGTGACTGTCTAGCTGATGACAAGAGTCCCAGATCACAAAGAGAAAACAACTTGGGCAGAGTAGTTCAAAATGTAACTTGGTAGGCATGTACTAAAAGAGCATGAGGTCCATATAAATGCTAATGTTTCTAGTAGCAGGGAACTCTAAATGTAACTTCTGACTCCACAATAATGACCTACATTCACTCACTCGGAAATTGCTACATTCTGGAGTAAACTCCCAAGGCCTTTCTTAGGGGAATAGGCCAAGAAACAAAGAAGGTTTGCAGAAATAGTGCCCTCCCTCTCTTCCTCTCTGTCTTCTTCCCTCTCTCTCCTCTCTCTCTCTCCCTCTCCCACCCACCATCTCTCTCTTTCTCTCTCTCTGTCTCTCTCTCTGTCTCTCTGTCTCTCTGTCTCTGTCTCTGTCTCTCTCTGTCTCTGTCTCTCTCTCTCTCTCTGTCTCTCTCTCTCTCTCTGTCTAGGGGAGGGGAGAAAGTGACCTAGGAAAGGGGATAATGAACAGATACAGAGAAGCTTGAAAACTTAGAGAAAGTAAAATCACTTGATGATCCAATGAGGGGTAAGCTCCAGCTCTTTAAGATCTGTGCAAATCATTTTGCAAATGGTTGCTGAGCTCAAAACCACCCAAATGCTTAGAAAGAAAGCACTGGCTTGGTTTAAAGCCAAAGGCAGTGTAATGTGATGTCATGTAACCTAAACTTCCTGGGAGTAATTAGTAGAAGTTTGCAAAAAACAGATCTGAGTACATTTATTTTAAAAGAAAACTTTTCATAAGTGGAAAATCAGTTTCACTTGGAAATTGACAAATTTCCAAATGAAAATTAACTGAAAACTTAGAACTTAAATTTAAAATAATTGGTTTAAAAACTACATATACATTCCAGTTTCTTCTAGAATGGTATTGTTTACTAGTAGGATGAAGCATAAATATTACTAAGGCATCTGAAAGCAAAGAAACTCTGGAATTTTTCTCTAGCCTCTTAACTACATTTTTTTTTTACACTCAGCAGCTCACTAAAGGATTTTGAAATCGATGTCATGGGTCACAGACCACATTGAAAAATTTGAAAGAAGGAATGGAATTGAGAATATTGGTGCATATCATGTAGTGTAGGGGTATGTGCTGCTTTGCAAAACTTCCATTTTTATACGTAATTTATATGGTAGTAATTTAAAAGTGTTTCTGTGACCCTACTGTGGACCATGGTCAAATCACTTGAAAATGATTGCTAAAGTCTGAATTCATATTTTATTCTTCTGTATCAGTGGCACCACACAACAGAAGCTGGGCGAAGAGAGAGTATAGTGGGTAGGGCACTTGCCTTATTTTTAATACAAGGGTAAAGGTAAGGTAAAGGCCCTCCCGTTGATCGTCGATTTGCTCGAGCGGGCCCAGTAACGTCTCCATTGGAGACTTTGTTGTTACTGTGTCTGGCATATCGAATACGTGTCTCGGGTAGCTTGCCAGGCTCTGCCGAGCGGGCGAGATACTCTCGGTAGCTTGCCGGGCTCTCCGAGAGGGGCGGAGGAATCGAACTCGGGTCGGCCATGTTGGCCGCGTGTAAGGCGAACGCCCTACCCGCTGTGCTATACATATAGTCATAAATAAAATATAGGATGGGGCTAGAGAGCTACTACAGGAATTAATACACTTGGTCAAAACTGACCTGGGTTCAATTCCTGGCATCCTGTATGGTTCCCTGAGCATGCCAGGAGTAATTACTGAGCACAAAGTCAGGAATAAACCCTGCTTACCTTGAATGTAGCCCAAATTCAGAAAGAAAAAAAGTCTCACAATGTTACTGGGCCCGCTTGAGCAAATCCATGAACAACAGGAGGACAGTGCTACAGTGCAGGTGTGTGTAGGGTTGGTGGGGGGGTACACTCAGCTGTACTCAGGGCTTACTCCTGGCTCTAGAGTTCAAGGGTCACTCCTTGCAAGGCTCAAGGGAGATATGTGGTGCCAGGAATGAAATCTGGGCTGGCTGCACGCCAGGCAAGTACTTAACCCATTGTATTTCTCTCCAGTCCTAGTTCATATTTATCTTAAAAGATTTGCATGCACATGCATTTTATTTATATATACTGGTCATCTTGTCACATAGGTTGTTCATTACAAACAATGCCATCATTGACATCTATGTACATAATTTTTGTGCCCACATCCAAGAATTTCTTTTTTGTTTTGGGAGCCATACCCAGCAGTGCTCAGGTTTTTCTTCTGGCTCTGCACTCAGAGATCACTCCTGGTGGTGCTCCAGGGAATGTCACAGATTGAACTCAGGTTGGCCACATGAAGTAAATGCCCTCCCTACTATACTATCATTCCATTTCCAGGTATATGCAAGAATTTCTCTGGATCAGAAGGGTAAAATTATTGGATCACAGGGTATTTGTATATTAAATTTATTATTGGGCTGGAGCGATAGCACAGCGGGTAGGGCGTTCGTCTTACAAGTGGCCAACATGGCCGACCCGAGTTCGATTCCTCCGCCCCTCTCGGAGAGCCCAGCAAGCTACTGAGAGTATTCGATATGCCAGACACAGTAACAACAAAGTCTCCAATGGAGACGTTACTGGGCCCGCTCGAGCAAATCGATGATCAACGGGAGGGCCTTACTTACTTACTTACTTATATTCCAAGTTGTTTTCCATTATGATTGAATGATTTTATATCATACCAGCAATATATGAGAGTACTGGTGTCTGCTTTAATATTTTATACCATCATTTGTGTCTGCCTTAATATTTTATATCATCACCTTTCCCCCTCTTCCCCCTAAACTGAAGGGTGAGCATGCATTCTTTTTTTTTCATTCTTATAATAACAGATTAAATATGTCTTCATATATTGGGGGCCATTTAGAGTCTTCTTTTTTTTTCTTTTTGGGTCACACCCAAAACGGGGGTTACTCTTGGCTCATGCACTCAGGAATTACCGCTAGCAGTACTTAAGCGACCATATGAGCTTCTGGGAATTGAACCCAGGTTGGCTGCATGCAAGGCAAATGCCCTACCCGCTGTGCTATTGTTCCAGCCCCTAGAGTCTTCTTTTGTTAGTTGCCTGTTTTATTTCTCTTTTTTCTAAACTCTTTGTATTTTTTAAAATGAATTTGCTTGTAATTTTCTTTTGGGCTGGAGCGATAGTACAGCGGGTAGGGTATCTGCCTTGCACGTGGATGACCTGGGTTCGATTCCTCCACCCCTCTCGCCCCTCTCGGAGAGCCCGGCAAGCTAGCGATAGTATCTTGCCCTATCTTGCCCGCACGGCACATATTCGATGTGCCAAAAACAGTAACAAGTCTCACAATTTGTTGTGAGGCGTTACTGGTGCCTGCTCAAGCAAATCGATGAACAACTGGAGGACAGTGCTACAGTGTAATTTTTTTTGTTTTGCTTTTTTTTTTGGGGGGGGTCACACCCAGCAATGTTCAGGGGTCACTCCTGGCTCTACACTCAGGAGTTACTCCTGGCGGTGCTTGGGGGACCATATAGGATGCCAGGGATTGAACCCAGGTTGGCCGCGTGCAAGGCAAATATCCTGCCCGCTGTACTATTGCTCCGACCCCTTGCTTGTAATTTTAAAGAAAATTTGTAAAATTAAAGAGAAAACAGTGACTGGAGTGATAGTACAGTGCATGCAGCTGACCTAGGTTCAATCCCCAGCAACCCATATGGTGCCCTTGGGCACCACCAGGAGTAAGTCCTGAGTACAGAGTCAGGAGTAACCCCTGAGCATTGAAGGTTGTGAACAAGAAAGAATGAAAGAAAGGAAGGAAGGAAGGAAGGAAGGAAGGAAGGAAGGAAGCAAGGAAGGAAGGAAGGAGGGAAAGGAGAGAAAGAAAGAAAGAAAGAAAGAGAAGGAAAGAAAGAAAGAAAGAAAGAAAGAAAAGAAAGAAAAGAAAGAAAAGAGATATTTTGTGGTTGGGGAGACAGCTCAAAGGACTGAATTGCATGTCTTGAATTTGTGAGGCCCTGAGTTCCATCCTGGCACTGTGCATCCCTCCAGGTACCGTTACTTCTAAGCTTAGTTATAACTCACCACGAGTATGGTCTTTCTGGCCTCTGAGCAGCACTGGAGAGGCCCCCAAATAAAAGGTCCTTTTAAAACAATTTTTAAATATTCAGAAATCCTTTACAAGCCTCCACCTCCTCTCTCCTCCCCCGCCCCCGCACCCCACCACCACTCTGCTTCACCCACATATAGCTCCTTATCATCCCTGGTAAAGTTCCCTGCACAGCTCCCTAATTGGTACCTTGGCCTTGACTTGCCCTTCTTCAGTCCACTGCAGCCAAAACTACCTTTCTAATGAGCAAATCTGAGCATGCAACTCTCAGATTCATTACTGTCAGGAAACAAAGACAGGACAAAGACATTTCCAGCAACAGCAAAGATCCCTTCCTCTCCACACACATTTCAATGCAAGCTAACCTATTACTAAACCCTTCAACAGGCTGCACCAGCAACTCCAGGAGCCATCCCTCTCAGCCTGTGCAAGGCCATCTCTGTGCGGCTCACAGAACAGCAGAAATTAGCTGTTTCCAACACACCAGCCTGAGGCATGCTTCGGGGCTTTTGTCTGCTATCTTGTCCTTCTTGTCAAAACTTCCTTGACATCCTTAAAGATACCTGGTTGCTTCTTACTCAACCCTTACATACAAGGCTTTGTGCGAAACTCACTTACTATGCTTATCTTTTCTCAGATTGAAGATAGGATCTGCTCATTTTATGAGGCAGTGTAGCAGAGTGGTAGAAGCATGAATGCGATGTCAGATTGCAAGATTTTGAATCCTAGCTCTAGTATTCTTTGGGAAGCTGCTTAGGCTTCGTTTTCCTTCTTTGATAAGTGTCAGTAATAAAAGTACCTATCATGGTACTATTTGTTTGTATAGAATCAGTTAAAACATGTAAATTATAGTAGTGTCTGTCATCAAGTTAGGTGCTTAGTAATGATTCATTCTGATTATTATTATTATTATTTTGGGTGGGAACACATAGTAGTGCTCAATGCTTAGTCCAGACTCTGCACTCAGGGATCACTCCTGGTGGCTCAGGGAACCATTTGGGGTGCTGGGTATTGAACCCAGGGTTGGCCACATGCAATATAAGTGTCCTACCCATTGAACTATCTCTCTAGCTCTCATGCTTATTGTTTTAATGGTAGACATTTATATATTTGCAAATGATTCTTAATGTTATTTTCAGGATTAGAACTAAAAGTATTGAAGCAACTGTGTAGGATTTTTAGGCTGATACATGCTTCCATATAGGCTAGATCCTATAGTGGTGGCAGTTCTCCCAGTTGGTCCTACCCAGTTCAGACATCCCTCGATTTCCCAGAGCAAGGTTCATTCCCTAAATTGAAGGCAAAGGTTGTAGTTGGTGGAGGAGCAGTGGTTGTCTAGTCGCTCCTGAGATTTTAGGAGTAATTCCTCCATATTTGGTCTTGGTTTAGGTCTTAGTAGTGCCCTTTTTATCCTTCCTTCCTTCCCCAGCACATCTCTCTCAAGGCACTAGAAACATGCGTTGAAAAATGCATTCCACTAAACAAGTCTGAGAACATTCATTATGTTAAAAAAAAAACTATTAGTTCCTCTGTGTTACCACTTACCAGAGTTGCCTTTTGGGTCTTCTCTTTACCCCTGCAGTCGGCTTCCCTCTGAGGTTTCAGCATGTGGAAAACACAGCCTCTTGGTTCCCAGAGTCCCCCAGAATCCAGAGTTTCCTGTGTTGGAACTTCAGATGATCTTTACCATAATGTTCTTTTTGTGAACTCTCCCAAGCATAAAATTCTCACTTTGTGTTCTGACCAAAGCAGAAACAAATCTTTCCCTGGCAATTGGAAGCAGAAAAATTACACTTTGTTTTTGTTTTATGGAGCACAGCAGAGGAATGCCTTGTCTGATTTTCTAGAGACCCTGAGTGCAGCTGGCTTAGATCATAAATGAAAAATTCACATGTGGACAGGTGTGAAAGTCAAGGGATCAGCCCTGGGGGATTCTGGGTATTTCCAAATTAGCAGAACAAATGACAAAACAACAGGTGTCCACAGATGTACTGAGCCATGAGGCTCTTGTGCCCAAAACTTGCTTCAGGATGGAATTCTCTCATGAAGTCTGCCCTCTCATTGCAGGACCCTCCCTTCTCCCTCCTCCAGCAATCTGTATGGGACTTGGAAAATGATGCCCTTTGTTCAGGGCTTGGGAAATTATGAGTTTTGCCGACCTTATGTTATAGGTACAAGGTGATATGTGACTCATCCAGGACTAGCTGGCTTTAGAAATGAAAGTTCCAACGATCTTAGACTGCTTTATTAATCATGAACTATTGCAGCCTACCTACAGATATTGCATCATTTTGTTTCTAATTAAAAACTGTGGCTGAAGAAAATACTCAAAGGTGACCACAACAAACAGGACAGGGACCTGTGGAACAGGGGTCTTCAGATTCATAAAGTGTTTTCTTTTTTCTTTTTTAATTTTTATTAGTGAAACACCATGAGGTACAGTTGTAGACTTACAAATTTTTGTGCTTAGATTTCAGTTATACAATGATCAAGTACTCATCCCTCTACCAGTGCCCGTTTTCCACCACCACGGGTCCCAGTATCCCTCCCACCCCCTCATCCCCCCCATCCCACCCTGTCTCTGTGGCAGGGCACTCCCTTTGTTCTCTCTCTCCTTTTGGGTGTTGTGGTTTGCAAAAGAGGCGTTGAGTGGCAATCATGTTTGGTCTATAGTCTACTTTCAGCATGCTTCTCCCATCCTGGGAGGATCCTCCCAATACCCTTTATTTGGTGCTACCTTCTCTATCTGAGCTGCCTTTTCCCCTCCATGCCTCCAAGCCATCAAGCAAAATTCCTGGTACTAATCTCGGCCACTCTTGGGTGTTAGTCTCCTATTTTGTTATTTTCATAAAGTGTTTTCTTGATATATGGAAATATTTTTAGGCAAGTAAGAAGGAAAGGTCTGGCAAAAAGTGTTAATACCACCTTTCTTAATTTGAAGATCAGAAATGGGGTTGTTGAACCTTGGAAATTTGGCATTCCATTTTTTTTCTCTTTGGGTCACACCCGGCAATGCACAAGGGTTACTCCTGGCTTGTGCACTCAGGAATTACTCGTGGCGGTGCTCAGGGAATCATATGGGATGCTGGGAATCGAACCCAGGTTGGCCGCGTCAAGGCAAACCCCTACCTGCTGTGCTATTGCTCCAGCCCCCTGGCATTCCAATTTTATATTTCTTAAGGTAAATAGAAAACAGAGCCAGGACTATGGAAAATTTTATAAGCATTGTTCTTTTTTTGGGATGTGGGGTGGGGGGTGGGGGAGAGTGGGGCATTATCCAGTAGTGCTCAGAGCTCATTTCTGACTTTGTACTCAGAGACCACACCTGGCAGTGCTAGGGGAACCATATGTGGCACTGGGGATCAAAACAGTTGGCTGAGGCAAGGAAGCACCTTAACCCCTGTACTTTCTGTCTCTCTGTTCCTCTGTCTCTATGTCTGTCTGTCTGTCTCTATCATGAAAGTACAATACATTTTAAACAAAAACAAAACAACTTAAGTATCCAACAGTAGAGGATTGCTAGATAAAGGACAGAAGAGCTTTATTACACCACATGGACATTAAAAAGAAAAGTGACCGCCTGAGGACAAAAGCATTTATTCAAAATGACATATGCACATCACTGTTCATTGTGGCACTCAGGATAGCTAGGATTTGGAATTAACCTAGGTGTTCAACAACAGATTAGTGAGTCATCAAGGTGTGGTATACACACACAATGGAATACTACGCAGGAATGATGAAATCATGCAATTTGTTGCATTGTGGATGGAACTAGAAAAATCTGCTCAATGAAATAAGCTCGGAGAAGGACAAACAGTATGATATCATTTGTGTTTGGTATTTAGAGTAAGTAAAGGTAAAGGCCCTCCCGTTGATTGTCAATTTGCTCGAGCGGGCCCAGTAACGTCTCCATTGGAGACTTTGTTGTTACTGTGTCTGGCATATCGAATACTCTCGGTAGCTTGCCGGGCTCTCCGAGAGGGGCGGAGGAATCGAACTCGGGTCGGCCATGTTGGCCGCTTGGAAGGCGAACGCCCTACCCGCTGTGCTATCGCTCCAGCCCCCATTTAGAGTAAGTGGATGAGGAAATGCAGTGGTTTAAAAGGTAGGGGGGTGTTACCTAGATCACCCTTTGCCCCAGAATTCGGGAAGGAGAAGGAATGAAATAGAGTGAAGGGGAGGGGAGAAGAGATGGATGAGAAGCAACAGGGGCCGGGGTTCAGGGAACTCAGGTACATTGGTGGTGTTAAGCGATGATAGAGCTGAATATCCAAACCATAGCGTCAACAACACTGGCATCGAAAAACCCAAACTTTAATGCCAGATTTAAATGATGTCTGTCAAGAGGGCAAGCTGGGGCTAGGGTGGAGAGTAGAAGTGGGAATTTGGGAACACTGGTAGACAGAATTTGACACTTGTGGCAGGACTGGTGATGGAACATTGTATGTCAAAAATCTAACTATGAATAACTTTGTAGTTTATGGTGCTTTATTTAATAAAATTAAATTTTGGATAAGAAAGAATATTTGGGAATAAAGCTTAACAAAGAACTGAAAAAAAAGGAAAAGTGAAAAAAACCAAGCATGGGACATTATAAATAGAGTAAAATCCCACTTTTGTCTGGTGTTTCTTTTTCAGATTAGGTACATACTTTTATCTGAATAGGAGAGATGATTGGAGGGAAATGCATAAAGTTTCTGGCATTCTCCAACAACTTATTCTGGGATTAGAATTTAGACGAGATATCAGGGATTCATTAAACTTTATAACCTTTATTCTGTTTGGTATTTTTGAATTTTTAAAATAATTTTTAATAATTTTTTAGTAAAAAATTAATTGAGGATTTTATTCAGGCAAATTTCAGAATTTCAGCATTCAGAATATTTGGAAACCTGTCTCTCACTGCTAATTTCAAACAATAACATGTACTTGAGTTTTCTGTGGTAATTTTTGTTTTGTACAGGAATCCTTCTCACTGGGTTTGGGCTACTCCTAGCTCATTGCTCAGGGTTCACTCCTGGTGATGCTCAGGAAATTATGTGGTACAAGGAAGTGAACCCTGGACTCTAGCATGCAAAGCGTATTCATATAAATTCTTTTCATCTAAATGTAGAATTTTTACAATAATCATATCATAAGCCATAAAGGATTTGAGATACCAAAGAGTGGGTGGCATGAAGATCATGCTCTGTCTTTGATACCTTAAATTAGAAGTCAGTTACAGAAGGATTGTATTTAAATATTAATTTAAATGACCAATTTGAGAAATAGACCCAGACTGAAAAAGCCCTCTCAGTAATGATATAAAAGAAAAACTTGGACCAATGAGTTTTCTTTCATTTACGTTAATCCTTAATTATGACAAGGATATTTTATGCTCCTGGGTTGAACTAGCCATGAACAAATTAATCAGTTTACTTACTTGAATCTCTTTTCTTTCTGCAAAGGTTTGCAGGCACACAGTTGCTTGTGAACTCAATCCTGAAACTTCCTTGTCAGTGGTGTAAAGCTAATATATTAAAGCCATGAAATTCCTCCAACATCCTATCCCTTGGCTACAGGCACTGGCATTTGAAGGATTCTGTTTGTCTCTGGACAACAGCCCACACCTGCCAGTAACAATAATGTTTAGATACTGACATGTACAGATGCCCAAGATATGTCTTCTAGGGGAAAAAAGCAATTTGCAAGAAATGTGTATTGTATGTATTGTTAGTTACCTAATTTGCAACCTAGGCATGTGCTTAGAATACCAAGAAAGAAGGAAAAAGGCAAGGAAATAATATATAGTACTTATTAAAGTATGAATAATAAACATATAAATGTATAGCTTAATAAAGTAAAATATTTACAAGCATATACATGAATACATAGAAGTATTAGAATAACCATTGGTTTTGGGACCATACCCAGCAGTGTTCAGGGATTACTCCTGACTCTGTGTTCAGGGATCACTCCTGGCAGTGCTCAGGGATGGCACGGGTGGCAGTATGTGATGCTGGGTATCAAATCCAGGTTGTATTTTTCACTCCATATGCTTGTTTTACTGTTTTTCCCTCCTAGTGCTAGTATTGTACTCTTTAGTTCGTTTTGGGGTCATGCTTGGCAGCTGTTAGTCTTTAGGGGTTACTCCTGACAGTGCTTCAGGGGACCGTGTGGTACCTGGACCTGATCCTGGGTCTCCTGCATACAGAGTATATTCTCAAGTTCCTTGAATCCTCTCTCCAATGTCTCTTTAGCACTTTTAATTTGAATAACATGTGGGCAGGGTAGTAGCCACCCTAACCATTTCCAGACTGATATGTCCTAAGTCTCACTGTGATGTTATGACAACAATTTTGTTAAACTTTATATATAAACATATATGCCCATATATTAAATATACATATATTCAAAAAAGGCAATCTGGATCAATCCACCTAAAGTTAAAAGTGGTATGGGAGGAGGCATGATAGACGGATTGTACAAAGGTTAAGGCACTTTTCTTTCATATGGTTGAGCCTGGTTCAATGTCTGGTACTGCATATGACTTTCCAGAATCAGGACTAGCTCTTGAGCACTGCTGAGTTCCAAACCAAAACTTTAACAAAAGGTGGTTAGCTCTAAAGGGTAAAATTTTAATTTGTGGGTCAGAGCAATTGTATAGAAGATAGGGCACTTCCTTGGCATGTGACCAACCTGGATTCAATGCCATCTGTGCCATCCCTGAGCACTGTCAGGAATGATCCCTGAGCACACCTCCAGGAGTAATACCTGAGTAACGCTTGATGTGGTCCCCAAACCAAAATAAATTTAAATTTTTGCTTTTTATATTCCTATTTCTATGGGCTGGAGCAATAGCACAGCGGGTAGGGCGTTAGCCTTGCATGCGGCTGACCCGGTCGGCCCAGGTTCAATTCCTCCACCCCTCTTGGAGAGCCTGGCAAGCTACCAAGAGTATCTTGCCCGCACGGCAAAGCCTGGCAAACTACCTGTGATGTATTCGATATGCCAAACACAGTAACAACAAGTCTCACAACGGAGACAATACTGGGACCACTTGAGCAAATCAATGAACAATAGGAGGACAGTGCTACAGTACTTTTTATATTCCTATAACTTCTTTCCTTCCCTCAGTTACTCTTGTGAGAGTCTCATACATGTTTGATTTTGGGGCTTTTTGGCGGTCACCTGTCCTCTCGGCTGCTCACACACTTGGCCATGGTGCTTGCATGCTTTAGTTTTGATGCTTGCACATTCCTCGCTGGGATGTGCTGGAGATCACACACTTCTGCAGGTCTTGGACAGCAGAACTGCCAGGACCGTACTTGACATGTGTGCATGGCACATGGTGATGGGTTTCACAGCTTCAGAAATGCAAGGCAGTGGCGTTTGCCATGAGCCTTCTCCAGGTCCTTATATATCTATAACTTTTAACTTTTTTTTTACAATGAGTATGAATTAATTTTGTAGTCAGGAGAACAATGAAGACTTTTCTTTTTAAGTGTTCAGGTTGTCCGCCAGTAGCAAAGCACTTCCTTGCCATGTGTGAGGCCCTGGGTTTGATTCCCAACACCACAAACAACTCCACATGAAAAATAAGGGGACTTCAGTCAGTGAACTGTTCGAACTTGTCAGGGAATGTGCACTGTGTGTTCTGACTTCTCCTCTTTAGCTGCTGAGATGCTGCTGCTAACCTTGGGGACAAAGTCCCACAACCCCTATGCTTTTGCCTGCAGTTTCCTAGAATTCCTCTGAGCTCTGCTGCCACCCTGAATTTAGGATGAAGATTTCAAACTTTTTTTTCTTTTCCAGCTTTCCTGGCCTTCCTGGAACTGACATTGCTCTAGATCTTTTAATAAAACCTCTTTTTCCTAAGTCTATAGACTTTTGGGGTCATTCTTCCTGTGTGATACAGAACTTTAGGTAAATGCCCTGCATACGATAGCACAGCGGTAGGGCGTTTGCCTTTCATGCAGCCGGCCCAGCCGAGCCGTGTTCAATTCCTCCGCCCCTCTCAGAAAGCCCAGCAAGCTACCGAGAGTATCTCGCCAGCACGGCAAAGCCTGGCAAGCTACCGTGACATATTCAATATGCCAAACACAGTAACAACAAGTCTCATGATGGAGACATTACTGGGCCCGCTCGAGCAAATCGATAACAGGAGGACCGTGACCGTGACTGGATAAATATAAAATGCAGTTATGATCAAAGTTGCTCCATGTTTGGGGGTCACTCTCTGCTCTGCTCAGACTGACTGTGGGTCTGATGGTTTGGTCTTTGGTCCAGTCCTGAAGTTCTGTGGGAGCAAGGGGAGCTGGGGGAGCCAGGAGAGCACCATAAATTCTTAAAGTTGTGTTGGAACGGCTGATGTCATAACTCAAGCCTCTGCAGCAAGGAATGTGCGCTGGTTTCCTGACAATCTTAGCCAGAAGACTCTACCATAGAACAGAGAGCAGTTAAAAGGTAGCCTGTAGGCTCTGAGGAGATTGCAGAGTGCAAGAGGTGGGCCAGGGAAGTGACTGGGGTTGATAAGGGGCTTTGACTGGCTTAGAGGCTTCTCTGATAGAGAATCCATCAGAGTCTAGAGCTTCCTGATGACAAAGGCTGTGCCATCAACCAGGATTGACAGGTTTTTAGCTAATCCTTGACTTGGACATAACTAGACAACCTGTCTGGCCTGTGTGCTGGTGAAAAAAGGGACTAAGACTGAAATGAGAGGCCTGGGAGAGCAGCTGCCTCTCTCCCCCAAGCTTATGTTTATGACCCATGTGGGTCATGCTTAAGGAATAGTTGGCCAGGCCAGGAGAGCTCTGGAGAAGAGAGTGGGAGAGAATGAAAGGGGTGGGGGTCAGGGCACACCCTGAAGGCTCAAGGGTTGGCACACACTGCTCAGTGTGGACATGACGACCTTGGCACACACTGCTCAGTGTGGACATGACGACCCCTGACATTGCCAGGCCCAAACATGGCACTGCTTGGGAGCTCCCCTTCAAAAAAATCCCAGTGACACCATCAAATTAATAAATGGGCTAGAGAGATAGATTGAAGGGCTAATGGGACTCAGGACTTACCCCTGGATTTGCTCATGACTTACTCATACCATGGATCATTTCTGGTGGGGTTTGGGATGCTATGTGAGGGTCCTGGGGATTGAACCTGGGTCAGCTGCATGCAAGGCAAGTGCCCTTCCTGCTGTACTATCACTCCAGCCCCACCACAGTATTGCTTTTGATAATTGTCCAAGGTATGGCCATTTTACTTTATTTAAGCTACTATCATCATGGAGGAGCCCCCCCCCGACTTCTCAAGCCAATAATTTCTGTCTTTCCCCAGTATTTGATTAAGTTATATCAGACAGGTAGCTCAAGATTGGGCATGGTGGAAGTATTTTACACCTTAGAAATCTACCAGGGATATTGGTGGTGGGGAAAGTGCACTGGTGGAGGGATGGGTGTTTGATTATTGTGTGATTGTAACCCAAACGTGAAAGCTTGTAACTATCTCATGGTGATTCAATAAAATTAAAAAAAAAAGAAATTTGCCTTTTTCCTGATTTCCTGATTTCAACTAGCATACTACTTATCCCTACTAACGAGTTTTAGTCTGTTTTATTTTTTCGGTCTTGGATGAGTATGTGGGAGAAGAATATAAAGTATGAATAAGCAGTATTACAACACACCTAACATGCACCAACACATACATATTGTGTCTACATGTCTATAGGATGGGTCAAAGGGAATATAAGCCTTTCACTTCCAAAGAATTTGCCCCATTACTCTTGAAGAGTCTTGTATAAATTCACATTTCTACCAATAATGTAAAAAATATTTTATTTGCATACCTACCAGGAATGAATGAATGAATTCATGAGAAACGGACTAGTTTCTGATGTTCCATTTGCTCTCAACAGAATGAACATTTCCGAATGCAGCAGTTATGTGTACCTAGGTCGAGAGCTCAACATGATGAACGACCTGGCACCTGAGCTGCGCAGAAGAAAGAGAGCAGCATAGAACACCTTTAAGAGCGTCAAAGAAGTTGTTAAGAGGACGAAGAACCTCTGGCTCCGGGCACATCTTTTTGACTCCACTGTTCTTCCTGCACTAATATACGCCTCAGAGACCTGGACCCTACGAAAACAGGATGAAAACTCTATTTGGATCACCCAAAGAGGAATCAAAAGAGTTATGCTTGGAGTATCATGTTCCACTCAAGTGAGAGAAGGAATTCGGAGTTCTGACCTCCATTGACGATCAAGAATCAAGAATGCTATCTCGTTTTGATGCCAAGGCATTGAAAATCAGATGGGCAGGACACGTAATGTGATTTAGAGAGACCGCTGGACTAGAGCTGTTACCGACTGGATTCCACGGGACGTCAAAAGAATGCCTGGCTGCCCACCTACAAGATGGTCAGAGTTCTTCATCAAAATCCTGAACGAACGGTTTGAGGCTCTTCATGTTCCTGGAGTTAGCAGACACCATTGGGTTACACTAGCACGCGACAGGGACGAATGGAGACGTTACTAGTGCTCGCTAGAGCAAATTGATGAACAACGGGATGACAAGTGATACAAGTGAAGTTGTACCTACCAGGAATGACAATTTCCCTCCTTTTTATATTTTTCTGTTTGAAAGTTATAAAATAAAATCTCATGGCACTTTAATTTGCACCTCTTTAGGTGCTAATAACTCTGAGCTTCTTTTCCTATGCATGTTGACCACTTAAATATACTCTTTTGTGGGTGCCTTCTAATTGCTTTTCTCCATTTTTCTATTTGTCTTGGGTTATTTGTCTTCCTCTGTTCATTTACAAAGCCTTCTTGTTTATACTTGTTTATAAATGATCTATCTGCCCTATACATTATGAATATCTTCCCCAAAATCTATTGTTTGTCTATTGACTTCATTTATTTTATCTACTGCTGTACAAAATATTTTTTAAAATTGTTACAAAGTAAAATATGTCTATATTTTCTTTTATAGCTTCATATTCCTGTCTTGTTTCATAAAGCTCTGCCTCCCTGCCACTATATTGATCATGCAGCCTCCTAAATTTTCAAGACTATTATTGTCTTATGTTTTACATTTGTCTTTAATCTATCTGGAGTTTATATTTGTGTTTGATATTAAATAGGGGTCCAGTTTTATTTTCTTTGAGATGGAAGTTGTCTTGGCACCATTTATTAAATAATCCATCCTTTTTCATGAAATTGAAATATCAGCAGTGTCAAGTAGTAAATTCTCATATGTACATTTGTACTACTTCTGCATTTTCTGATTTTTCCCACTAATTTGTTGATCTATTCTTCATGTTCACACCAAATTGATTTAATTATAATAGCTTTGTAGTAGATCCTACTTCCTGGCAAGACAAATATCACTTTTTTCATTAATTTTTTTTTACATTTTCTCTGTCATTCAAATGAATTTAGTACTCTATCTAACTTTGTTTCATTCAATTTTTCCCCCAATTCAAATTTTCTTAGAACTGCACAAAATGCATACAGTTTAATTTTGGGAGGGCTGGAGCGATAGCACAGCGGTAGGGCGTTTTTGCCTTGCACGCAGCCAATATGGCTGACCCGAGTTCGATTCCTCCGCCCCTCTCGGAGAGCCCGGCAAGCTACTGAGAGTATCTCGCCCGAATGGCAGAGCCTGGCAAGCTACCCGTGATGTATTCAATATGCCAAACACAGTAACAACAAGTCTCACGATGGAGACGTTACTGGGTCCGCTCGAGCAAATCGATGAACAACGGGGGAACCATGATAATTTTCGGAAAAATGGACATTTTCATCAGTTTTCTTCATAAAGACATTTATTGAGTACTTTATCTTGTAACAAACTCTGGGAAAACGACAGTGAGGGAGATAAATATTATATCTAATCTCCTCTTGAATAAAGCCTATTATTGTCTTTTAATAAATAAGTGACCCATTAATGCACTCTTGAATCTATATATACCCAATAGAGAGGAGTGTTTGCTTCCACCCAAAGACATGTAAAATAATGCTTATAACTGCCTATGTATTTTATTTTTTAATTAATTTTTTACTTCGGGGCCACACCTCTTGTTTCTTTGGGTTTATTCCTGAATCTGTACATAGGGATCACTTGTGGCAGTGTTTGGGGGATTGAACCAGGCTTATATAAGGCAAATACCTTAGCCTTTGTTCTATATTTCTAATCCTAGCTTTATGTATTTTAGACAAAAATGGGAATGCAGGTGTCCTTTCAGTAGGATACATGAACAACAGTGGAATCTGTATTTAATGAAATACTAGGCAGCAACAAAAGAATAAACTGTTGATACCCACGATATAGAAGAATCTCACAGGTTGTATGTTGAGCATAAAATAGTAGTACATATTCTATGATTCATTTATGTGAAACTCAGAAATGGGCAGAAGTTTAAGATCAGATAGTGTAACAGCTACTTGTGGGGAGTGGATGCATTGACTAGGAGGACTTCAGGGAGTTCACATCTGATGTGAGGGGGCTTTACATTGGACCTGACCAGTGATTTCACAGATCCATATAAACATCCAGCAACCAGGTATTATGAATCATCCACCTTACTGTTTCTGAGTCAAACTTAAGAACAACAGCAAGAAGAAGAATGGAAAGTAATCGATAGAACCACTCTCAGAGTGCCTAGGATGAGCGGCCATCTGGCCGCCTCTGTCTTCTGCCTTCTCTAGCCTGGAGTTTCTAGTGCTTTTGAGGTGGGGCCATTGCAGTCCTGAACGTGCCTGCAGCTGCTGCTCACATCAAAATTTTCCATCTCCCCTCTACTCCCCCCTTAGGAATACATATTTGAAAATCTCTTGATGAAATCCAGCACAGTATTGTGGGAAGCAGCAGACCTGGGCCCTCAGCTCCACTTTCTCTCTCCCCCACTGGTCAATAAGAAATCCAGAGTTGCTGTGCCTTACCCCCAAAAGAGTTATAAAGTTCAGTAAATGCCTGGAAAGCAGGCAAGACTCTGCGATGCAATCTGGATCACCCATTACCAATTTGCTTTGCTCACCCACCGTAGTGGCTGGGCCTTATGCTTCCTAGGGGAAAATGAGCAGTTTGAATGCCTGCCCCCCTCCCTTCTCCCATCTTACTAATTCTCCTCCCTTTGTTCCATAAATGGGTCTTTAATGTGGAGGTGAATGTCTTTGCTGCTTTGTGGGGGCGGGAGGGGGTAAGGGGGGAGAAAACTTTGAGCCAAACTTGGGGTTTCACGTGTCACCCCAAGATCCTCAGCGCTGGCGACAGCCTGCAGCAGTTCCAAAAGGCAGTTCCCCATGCAGCGCTGCTGAGTTGTAGTTATTTCATGCCATTTTGTATTTCCGCCCTCGAGGGCAGGGACTCACTGCTTTCCAGTTCAATGTGAGGACGTGTCCCACGGTGTTGACTGCCTGATGCTCCTAGAGGACATTCCTAACCCACCACTCACCACGTTATTAGAAATCTAACTCTGAAATCACTAATCCCCAAATAGCCTCTTTTCTTGCAACTGCTGGCTTCCTTGCTTTGATTTTATGCACAGTAGTTCTAAACTCAAGGCCAAAAATTCTACCCCATGCCGAGTCACTTTCAAAGGCGAACCAATATGCTAAGACTAGAGGGGGATTTGAATAGCGGCTAATTGTCAGTTTGTCTAGTGAATAAAGCGGCCTCTCTCCTGAGCGGGCTGGTTATTTGTTAAAGTTTGCTGGGGGTTTGGAGCACCTCGCTGTTAGGGGCAGCTCAGACTCAGCAGTTTTAATTATGAATCAGGTCAAAGGCTGATGACAAGTTTTCTTCTCTTCAGGGAAGGGTCTGGAAAGTTCACAGAAGGGGAGGTCCAAGCACTTGTCCTGTGATGAGAGAAAAGGAGGGAAGGAGGAAAAGGTTCCAGCCAGCTCAGCCCAGAGCTCTTTTCTGTTACTTTTGAAAATGGTATTTGGAGCAACATGGTTACAAGAGTGCTAATGTTAATGTTTATGGAATACAAAGTTACTGCCATCAAAGGGGGGGGGGTCACTTTAGTCCACCTCCTCTTTACTCACCCCCAACCCCTTCCCTCGAATCCCGTGGCCTCAGTTCTGTAGTAGTTCTCAAGTCTAACGTTGGTTATCACTGGATACCATCCATTCCCTTGCTTTGTTTCCTTCTCAGACACAGATGAGAAGGGTCCTCTAGTATTTGTCCCTCCCCCTTTTTGTCCCTTAGCCTACCACTCCTTCCAACTCTATGCACACACGTTGTAGCAAGAGGCAAGATGTCATCTTTTCACCTAATGGAGTCTGATTTCATTCGTTGGGTACAGAGACCACAATCTCTTGATCCATTCCTCTGTCATTGGGTGTTCAGGTTGCTCCCTGATCCTGCCTATACTGTTAACGGCACTGCAAGGGTCATTGGCAAGAGATATCTTATCAGTGTGCATGACTCAGTGCTCTTGGGGTCAGCCCTGAGATCTTACTGGTTGCTCAATCTGCCTCTGGAGTGATCTTAAGTCCACCTAGGTCTTTATCCTTTGGGGGAGGGGGTGACTTGTGGCATTCTGAGGTGGGCATGCAGAGCATAGGGTCAAGTCTTTTCTTAGACCCTTGCAAACTGGAGCCGAAGAGGCAGTGTGCTCTCCAAGTGTGTCCGCCCGGGCCCCACTCGGCTGCTGCTGCTCTGCTCCAGCACACTTTGGGAGTGACCCAAGGACCTTTTCCAGTTTGGGTTTGTACCATTTCCAACTATGTTGACTACTCCCGCCCTGCCTCCCTCATTTCTCTCCTGATCCCTGTGGATCTGCATTTTTTTTTCTGGCCTCAGAACCCAGCTTTGACAAGATGCAGAGAGGTTTCTTTTCCGGCTGTCTTTTCCACCATTCTGCAGGATTCTAGCAGGCCCTCCTCCTGCCCCTGTTGCTAGGCAGATTCCCCTGTTGCTAGGCAGATTCCCCTGTTGCTAGGCCACCACTGCTTCCTCCTGGCCTCAAAAAAAGGCACACATTCCGGGGACCTGCTCAACTGGCCACCCATCCACACGCCAACAAAGCACAGCGCCCCCAAACACCTACTCTCCGTGAACCCCTGTGCCTGGTACACAGCAATTCCAATGTGGGGGGGGGCAAGGCAGCAAACCCTGGGGTGTCTTCCAGGCAGGATTTTCCTGGGGGTGGTGAGCCTTCTGTCTCCTGGGAGGCTTCCTCAAGGCAGTTCTTACTTGGAGAAGGTTCCAAGCCTAAGGATTACAAAATTTATATTAGTACTATGAGAAACAGAACCTCGTCCTGGTAATGAAAGCACATTATTCAGACCTTAAAGAGGATGCCTAAAAGCACAATGTGGATATATTTCTTTCTATTGAGAGTTCTGTTCAGGGAGGTAGGGTACTCCTATCCTGAAAAGTATTGGTGAATTATTATGGATTACCACTTTGCATGGGAAAGGGAGTGTCTGTTTGTCAGTCTATCATATTTATCTTTCTCTAGATGAGAGCTGTCTTCCTGTCTGGTAAAGGCTCAGTGTTTACTAATCTAATTTCCTTAATTCCTTGTATCAGCCATGAGAGGGAGCTCACCCCCATTTCACAGAAAGCAGGCAGTTCTGGTTCAGTACTGAGGTTGTCCATTGGCTAATAGGTGACCAAACCAGGACTTGAACCCAAAGTCCCTGGTTGAACTAAGAGACCTCAACTATCTAATAATGGTAACATGGCAGACATTGTTGAGTGTATGTTGGAGATTGGCTACTGCAGTGCTAATGAATGAACCAGATGGAAGTTGCCGCTATGCTGTGTGACATATGGAAGTGGAACTCTGCTGAGCCCATCACTAGACATAAGAATGAGAGATGTCCTTCTGGAATGGGAGGTGTCCTTCTGGAATGAGAGGTGTCCTTCTTGAGGCGTGAAAGAACAGGATAAGCATTTGTGCTCTTTAAGTCCATTCCAGGGATGGACTGGAAGAATTTTGTATGGGCAAGGTAGACATCTGAACTCGGTGGGACAGAATTCCTGAGGGAAGAGGACCAGCAGCAAGGGCCATCAGGTTCCAGGAGACAGGCTCCTGGGACAGAGGCTGCGCCTCCATCATCTCAGCCACCCACTCAAGAGGCCCAACCGAGACCAAGATCACTTTGCAGGGGAGGAAGGGACTAGTTTGGGCCACAACCAACTGTGTTCAGCCCTCACTCCTGGCTTTGTTCTTGGGTTTTACTCCTCGCAGTGCTTTGGGGTTTGTGTGGGGTGCCAGGAATTGAAGCTAAGTCAACCACGTGCAAAGAAAATGCCCTACCCTATATACTATCTCTTAGCCCCTGAGAATAAGAGCTTAACTGGAAGTTTCCTTGACTTGCAGGAAGAAGTGACCTTGGGGGAGGGTGGCTTTTCTTGAGTTGTCTGGAAGGGGCAAGTTGAAGCCTATGTAAGAAGAAGGCAATTGTGGGGAGAACCATCCGTTACCAGGGTTGATCTGGAGTATCTACCAAAGGGCAGAGCAGACAGGCAGCGTCGCCCAGATCTGGGGTGTCAGATCAAGGAAGCAGGCAGGGGGCAGGGGGCAGCATCTGGATACAACCAAGTGCTGGATTGGTCTGGTGGTGACGCTGAAGAGGAAGCCCTAATGCTAGGTTGTAGCCTTAAAGAGTTAGGAGAGTGAAGAGCAGTTTTTCGTCCCTCCTTCCCTCTTCTTATTCACTTCTTTTTCCAACACTCTTCCCAGGGAGCAGATTTGAGTCTTGGTGGAGAACTCTGCCCTAGAAGCTGTCTGTTTCTCTGCTTTTGTAATTTACTTTTTTGGCTTCTCCCCCAGTTTCCTGGTGCAGTTGTTTTTGAACAATCTTGGCCTTGTCTGAACGCCTGAGATTTGTCCATATTTGAGCCAAGAGTGTCTGGGGGCTCCTGGGCCCCTGGAAATGGAGCCTGGTAGGCCAGCAGCTGTCTCAGCTGGATTTGCAGGAAGCAGCTGGCGGCGCCGGGGCAGAGAGAGGTGAAACCTCGAGAGAGAAAAGGATGGAGAGAAGGAGAGAGATGGGAACAGCTGCAGTGACCAACCCAGTCCCACTTGGGCTCATCCATCTCAGGGGCCTTTGGGGGCTCCAATGTCTCCCATCTCGGCTTTGCTCAAAAAGAAACACACCAAAAAAAATACCACCAGTGAATGTGGTTTTCGGAAGACTCTAAGGAGTGGACAGGGAATCAGACCATGGCTCTGACCTAAGGGTCCAGTGATTTACCCTGCAAAGCCTCTTGGCACTTGACTGGCATTCAGTGGGAGGGGGACTTTGCCCATGAAACCAGACCATAATTATTTAGGGATGAGACCCAATTTGGGAACATAGTGCTCAATTGAAATTGCAGATAACTGGCAGAATCGGGGCCTCTTCTGTTAGTTTAGTAAGCCAATCCTAGGCCATTTGAGGGAGGTGCTGAGTCTCTTGGCAGCCCTCCCTGTCTCCCTTACTCCAGTAAGCAATGCACAAATACACTAGTTCTTTTTAAAATTTTTTTTTCAACTTAAAGATTAGGAATTGGGGCTGGAGTGATCAGATAGTAAGTAGGGTGCTTGCCTTGCACATGGCTGACCCCATACAGTACCCAAAGCACCGCCAGGAGTGATTCCTGAACACAGAACTAGGAATAAGCCATGCACATCACTGGGTGTGGGCCTAAAATGAATAAGCAAAACAAAAATGACAAACTTAAAGACGAAGAGTTATGTAGCAGTCAGGGAAAGACAGTAATTTCCCTGACTCTTTACTAATTGGTCCTTCAAAAAGAATGGCCAGAGTTGGAAAGTTGTTCAAGTTTTCCAGGGGCACCTTCTCCTAATCCGCTCACATTTTGCCCAGACTCGGGCTGGGTTCCTGGGTAGCCATGGTTCGATTGAAATCTTGATTCTCCTGGTAACTTGATGGCTTCGTTTAGGCCCCAGCTTGCTGTTCCATGAACTGCCTTGAAATTTAATCACCCAAATTTATTTCCTAGAGTGTTTTTCACCGTCTCCTTCTTGAGGCCCATTAGTCACCATCCCGTGACCTGACAGGGTGATTATTAAAGACCCCATGGTTCCTCTTTCAGGAGATTTAGGGGTGTTGGTTACTCAGGAGGCAGGTTTGAACTTGAGTCACAGTCGGGTGGATTTTTCCCTCAGTTGGCTGTGAATCTCCCTCAGGGCGTCCTCTCAGGCCTGGGAGAATAACACGGAGGCCCTCCAGTTCTCTCTTCAGAACTAGAGGGTGGGTTATGGTTCTTCTGGGCCTGGTGTTCTTGGAACAAGGGCTGTATTATTCTCTGCCCTGAGGCACATCTCTGCTATCTTCCAACTTCAATTTCCATTTTGGTGAAAATGGGCATACTGCAGGAATCATGCGTATTAAAGGAAAAAGACAAAGTCTGACACCCAAAGCACAGGCGCACAACAAATGTTAGCTCTTTCTTGTCTAGCTGGGTCAAGACCCCAGTCTCCCTTCTGGGAAGAGAAATTTTACCAGTCTACTTGGGAGGCATTTTTCTTCTTCTTCCTTTTTTTTTTCTTTTTTGGGTCACACCTGGCGATGCTCAGGGGTTCCTCCTGGCTCTGCACTCAGGAATCACTCCTGGCGGTGTTCGGGGGACCATGTGGGATGCTGGGAATTGAACCTGGGTTGGCCACGTACAAGGCAAATGCCCTCTCCATTGTGCTATCGCTCTAGGCCCACGGGAGGCATTCTTATGTGCCAGAAATGGAAGGACTAGGACTCTCCTTTCCAGTCCTTCCAAAGTTAGCAGTTGCCACTGTGTGGGGGACAGGAGCACAGGAGCCCCTGAGAAGAAGACCCTGTCAACTGGAAACAGTGTTTTTGGGAAAAGGGTCCTCCCAGGCAGTGCTCAGGAGATCCAGGGGCCCCTGATTCTCAGCCAACTGGGCCAGCGGGTCAGCATTTGGACTCAAAGATGCTACTCCAGTCCTGTGGTACCAGGGATACTTGGACCACCCTCAAAGTGCTGGGGGTCCTCCAGTGTCACATTGGTATTGTTCAGGGGACCATGGGCTGTTGGGATTCAAAATCTGTACTATGCCTTAGATCCAACAGTTTTTGTTTGCTTGTTTGTTTTTGGGATACACCCAGCAGTGCTCTGGGATCATTCTAGGCAGACTCGGGGACAGGGTGCCAGGGATTGGACCCAGGTCAGCCTTGTGCAGGGAAAGTACCCTCCTTGCTGTATTATCACTCTGGCCCCTCTAATAGTTTTGTGGTGCTGGGGATTCAGGGCCTCATACATGCTACCACTGGGCTGTAGCCCCTGATCTTCCCAGCCCCTGATCTTCCCTTATGTGTGTGGTTGCATGCAAGAACACCAACTATCCTGAGGGGAAACTTTGTTTTTTTAATCCAAATATCAGCCCTTCTGGGTGAAAAGTACCCAATTTAAAATGCTTTCAGCAAATGAAACATCTTAAAAATGTAGGGGGAATGCAAGGCAGTAGGGCTCCCCATTCATAAGTCACAGGTTCTGCTCTTGGCAGGCTCTAGGGAGGGTATTCTTGTTTTGAGGGTGTCCTAGATCTCCTCCCAGTCCTGAGCAGTCCTACTAGCTGCTCGGGGCACCCCTGGAGGTTATCTTCCACGGGCCTGTTTCTCTCTGCCGACATGTTGGACCAGCTAAAGGGAATTCTGTGGAAAGCTCAACCAACAAGTCAAAAGATGAGTTTCCTGCTCTTAATAGATAATTTTTATTGGTTTTGCAATAAACGTATGAAATAGAAACAATAGCAATAAACTAGCTCAACAAGAAATCGAAAGTCGCAGGCCCCCAAAGCCCTACCCGCCTCTCCTTAATGAGTCTCTAATTTATAGACCCACTAGCAGGTCCACTTTTTCTTTTTCTAGCCTTTGCAAACTTTTTCATGTTGGAGGCCTCCTGTGCTCTGGGGGGACTCATGGGTTTGTTTCCACAAAGTGGCAGGATTGGAAGCTGGGATAGGACGAAGCACAATCAGTGCTGTGAGGCTGGGCCTGGTAAATTTTCTTGAACTTGGGACTCTGGCCCCTTTGTATTTCATTTGTATTTCATTTCTCGTCAGCAGAGGGCCCACAGGGAGTGTGATTAAGATGACACACATGTGGGGACAGTCCAGGCTGCTATTCCACTCATGGGGAGCCTGGTGACAGTGGCCAGGTATCCAAAGCTTCCAGAGACTGATGGAAGGGCCCTTTTGCCTTTGAACTTTCTGCCCTTTTGCTTGTGAGATGTGCAGAATATTTTCAGCTCAGGGTTGTGCTACAGTTCTCCGAGGCCCCTGATCTTCCTGGCCCTGTTCTGTGGGGGTGCTGCTGGTTTCTTTGTGTCCCCAAGGAGACTTCCTTGCTATTGTTCTTGGTGGTAACTCAAGCGAGCTGGAGGCCCCGGGTCCCTGCCAGCAGGTATTGCCGTGCAGGTTTACTGGCGGCTGCTTCAGGTGAGTGATGGCAGGAACTAGCAGGGCTGGGAGCATCATGGAGCACTGAGCATTCTTGAGGCCTGCGGCCAGGGAACAGGCTGTCTGTGTTCCTCATCAGGCCTCAGGGACGATGCAATCTCCTTAAGGCTCACCCCTCAGCTGGAAGAGTGAAAAAAAAAAACACCAACAAGATCAAATGAACTGGCTCCCCCCACTGCCTTCTCCCAGAGATCACCCCAGGCTCTGCCGCAGGGGCATGGCCGTTCAAGCGTAAGGCAGAAAGGCCCCTGGCGTTTCTCATCCTCAACGTTGCCACTTCTCCCCCTTTCCTGGGGGTGGGCAGTGAGTTGGGGAGACCTGGCCCGAAATTCAGAGGTGGGGGTTGTCTCCCCTAGGAATTTAACCGGGAAGGAAAGGGGCCTCAACTGCTCTCTCTCTTGCTCGCTCATCTTTCCTCCTTAGTAGGCTTGGGGAACAGGACCGCTGACTTTGCAACCCCCGGCCCCCCGAAAGGCCCCCTCCATGGCGTGCTGCTATGCTTCGAGAACACAGGACTGTGAACTCGAAATTGTCTCGCCTTTGTCACCTCCTGGCAGGTCTTTAGAGCTCGGGGAAACAGCAGAGCGGGACAAATCGCAGCGGCGTGGTCTAGCCCCCCCCCCGCCTTCCTCCTGACGGGTTGCCTGACTCATATCCGTTTCCCTGGCAAAAAATAAGTTTTTGTTATTGCTGGCTTGGCAGAAGCACGGAAGAGTGCGCGAGGATCTACTGCCCCATGCATCACTGGCCAAATTGCCTGAGAAATCCCAGCTCTAGAACTTTTCATCGTTGGCTGTGATGTACGGGGCAGAACGGCAGCTCCATTTCCCCGCGTGGGGCTCAGCGGCTCTGCCACTTAGCAGACCTGCTCAGCTTGCAACTCCCAGCCAATGGCCTCTCCTCTGCCTTCCCTTCCTCTTGGCCCCTTCTCCTTTATCTTCCCCATCCCCCCACACCCCAGTCTGCACATCAGCCCCCTCTCAGCCTCTCCCTAGCAGAGCCATAGCTGGAGAATCAGGAGGAGGCTTGTAATGTCATTTTCCCATCAGTCGCAGACGAGGCCACGCTAATGTTCTTTTAATGCTGTGATGCCGCACTAATTAATAAGCGTCCTGCACAGAGGCCTTGCCTCTCACCCCTCCCCGCTCCTTCTCGCCCCTCCCTGCCCCTCCCCACCGACCCTCGTCCTGGCATCTGGCAGCCAGAAAGGATTCGCTCTACCTGCGCTGCCTGATCTCGCTATGAGAGATAACTGTATACGAACCAATAATCTAGCCTGACAATCCAATTTACTGACCAATAGCGCACAATCCACCATGTCATCGGTGGTGGGGAGGCCCATAAATTAGTTCCTAGTAATTTATTCTGATCAATAGAATGGGCAAAGTCACTTGTCTCTTTAATCAAAGGCCCGCTCAGAGATGTCAGTACGGGTGCTGGCGTGAGGGGAAGAGAGGCCGCGTGAGCATCCGGCCGGTGGGAGCTTGGCACTGCCCCCTCTTGCCAAGCCCTGGCTTCCAGAATCCAGCAGAAGGTTCTCTGAAACCAGGCTGGCGGGGTAGAGACCGACCCACGTTCCAGGCTGCTTATGCTTCCTGTGGTTGCCCCTTCTGTGAAGTATTGAACTGGACACCAGCTAAGTGTGGTGAGGATGGTGGGGAACAAGAGAGATGCTTGCAGTTCTGCTCCCCAGGGATGTCTCATCCCTTTTGGCTGTTCAGGCTTCCTTCCTTTCCGGGTTCAGCCTTCCTATCTCTCCTCCTGCAGGGCTTCTGCCAGAAGAAGGCATAGGCGGGAGGATCCGAATTCCAGTACCTGATTTTGAATGGACCCACGTCCACTTTTCTGCTCGGGAGTTTCTTCTCTCTAGCCTCATTTTCTGTAAAGTGGCACTAAGTCCAGCCTCACTGGGTTAGGAAGTCATATGTGATATACTGAAACAAGATCAAACCCATAACTTAGCAGGCAAAGTGGTTAGAACAGTGCCTGACACACAGTAACCGCTCTATGGAGTGATGGTTGAACATAGACAAAGAGACCACAGGAAAATGCTGATGTGATTCTCTCTGAAGATGGGCTAGTTCCTTGAGATGTTTGCTTCCTGCAACATCTATTCATTCTTATCCTGCACCTCTTGGCCTCCCTGGACAAAACAAACAAGGGAAGCATGAATGCATGAATTGAAGTGCTCTCTCTCTCTCTCTCTCTCTCTCTCTCTCTCTCTCTCTCTCTCTCTCTTTCTCTCTCTCTTTCTCTGAAATTATGGGGAAACTCTCCAGGCCTCCCTGCAAGGCTCTGGAGCCATGAGCAGTGCCAAGGCCTTGGCTTTGAGCAGAGAAATGGATTTGCTTTAGGAAAAAACAAGCTGATTGTTGGCGAGCAGGAGAACTGGTTGGGTCCTCACGGTGTGGGTTGTAGACACTGGCACAGGAGGAAGGAGACAAGAGGGACAAAGGAAGACTGAGCCATGGTGCCAGGGCTGTCGTCTTGGGTTCCCATCCAGCTGGACCACTTGCTTTGGGACTGTGGCCAAGTTTCTTCCTGTCCCAGATCCTCATTCTGTATCTGAGGCAGGGAAGGGCTCTGGCAGTGAGCTCAGCTTCCCTCCTGACTCGGACACTCTGAAATTCTGTGTGGTTATTCAAAGAGTAGGGTGCTTTTCCTCAACTCTGCAAAATTCTGTACTCCCCCAAACTGTCTGGGAAGCTGGGGAGATATCTCAGCGGGGTTGCACATGCAAGGCACCCCCCCCACACCTCCACCCCCACCCCAGCATTGCTGAGTGTGACTCTGGAGTACCTTGAGCACTGCTGGGTTTGTCCCTGGTTCCCATCTAAGCACTGCTAAGACTGGGAAGTACCAAATCACTGGCCTGATGCTTGGAACCACTCATCCAGGTTGTCTTAGTGTTACTGGGAATGTCCCCAGAGCCCCTTAGCATTGCTAGGAAGCTCCCCTCCCCCCCAAAAAAAAGACCTCTTCAAAGGCCCTGAAATCCAGTGCCGGGAGCATAAGAGAGCTCCCAATGCTTTGAGAGTCTATATCATGGTCACTGACGGAACTGCTGTCTTCAGTGGAACAGAGATGGGCATGACAGCCCGTCCGCTGGAGACTAGGGTTTCTGGCCTTTGACCACAATTATCACTAGACTCCTGGACACAATAGGGACCTGGGGCTTCAGTAATGCCTTCAAGGTCAAGACCAGAGATCTGATGCTCTGGGACTCCTGGGGCCTCTTCTGCTCTGTCCACCAGCCCTGAGAACAGGATAGCACCCTCCTCCCCACCCACAACGCTAGGCACAGCTTCAGTGAGGCACAGGGGGGAAAAGGATCCACACAAAATTCCCAGCTCCGGATCCCATCCTGGACTCCTGACTCCCAATCACAGCTCTGACACGTCCCAGTGCAGGCCTGGTATATCCATCAAAGGTGAGCAGGAGGACTGGGGTCCAGCCGTCATCGGAGTGATGGGGCCAGGTTGGAGGCCTGAGGCCCACCCAGGGTGGCTGCGTGGCAGGTGGACACAGTTTCTGGTGAACAGGAATCTGGCACCCTCTGCTGACCCCGCGGCGGGAGACAGCTGGTCAACCAGGCTGAGGCTGCAGCCGCAGGGAGGGGGGCCAGGCCCAGGCCCAGGCCCAGGAGGCAGCAGACTCGTCAAAAGAGCAGCTCCCCTCTCTGAATAGATCATTTTTATTGGTTTTGCAATAAGCTTATGAGACAAGAACAATTGCAATAAACAAAATGAACAAGAAATCGAAAAGATGGACCCCGAAAGCTGTTACTGAGTCCTTCTTACCTTCTCTTAATGAGTCTCTAATTTATAACAAACTCAGCAGCCTCGCACCCTCGGGTTCCCTGGCACTAGGCTGAGAATCCATAGCCTTTGTAGTATGTGTGTGTGTGCGTGTGTGTGTATGTGTGTGCGTGTGTGTGTGTGTGTGTGTGCATGTGCGTGCATGTGTATGACACCTGTTGTCCCCAGGTAGCTGAGATCTGGCTTGAGAAGCAGCAGGAGACTCCCACAGGAGGAACCGGGCCAGGGAATTCTCGGCACAGGCCTCGACTTCGAGCCTGGCCACCTCAGGGAGGAACTGGGATCCCCCCTCACCCCGGCCCTCAGCTGACCTCTGGCTCCAGAGCATCCTCCTCCCTCCATTGTCTTCCACAACTCTCTTTCCAGCTGCAGATATGGACATGGAATTCTTATTCCCTTCAGATTTCCATTGCTAGTCTATGCATGGAAAGCTGAACTGGCTGAGCATTTCTAAGTGCCAAACTGTGTGTCCCTTGGAAAGACTTAGAATCCCCAAGGTGCCTGATGGCCCTCTTCAGGAGGACTCTTCCGTGGGACAGAGCATTATCTCTTTCACCCACAAGATTTGGCTCTCAATGGCGGGGCCTACATGATGCCCAGTGTTCAACTCTCTGTGTAGGCTGAGTATCGCTCTGCAGGTGGAGGGCCCCTGGGGAGAGGTTTGCACCTGCTTGCTCACAAGGCAGCACATAGCCCTGTCAAGGATATGCTTCTCCACCTCTAACTGGAGGTTCAGGAAGACAGAGTTATATCTCCACACAGACCTGAACCCCCATAAGCATTTCTTTTTCTCCTGCCCCTTTTTTTTGTCAACTAGTGGTCCTGAAAGAATAAGCCTCTTGTTCTTCTGCCTGTCCCTGTTCAAGGTACATGTAATTCTTTTGTGCTTTTTACTGGCTGCTTATCATGCATGGGATTGGGCACCCAAGACCCCCTGTGCTGGTCAGGATCTTCTGGGTGGTGGGTCCCGCACTGCTGAGGATGACCACCCGGCTATGCCTGCAGGCCCAGAGATGGCCACAAGATGTCAGTGTGAGGCTGTGAAAATGGTTCCTGTGTTTGCGCTCCAGGAGGAAAGTCAGGCTGGCAAAGCCTGGGGGAGCAGGAAGGGAGGAGGTCTGGGCAGTCAGTCCTGTGCTTCTTTCTTGGTTCCCTTTGCAGGAGCCCATCCGTATCCTCCCTGCCTTCCCGCAGCACCCTCTGCCTCACACAGCTCTGCTCTGTCTCTGTTTGACCTCCAGTTCTTTGCTCCGAGTGAGCAGTGAGGGTTGTGGAGCTCCCTGCCACCGGCCCTGGGAAGGCTGAGCTGGTATCTGTGCTGTCCTGTGTGTGGCAGCATGAGCGTGGCTGCATCACTGAAAGTTTAAAAGTCCGTGTGCTGGCTCAGGACTCTCTGGGGTGTGCGAATGTGAGTCTTTTTGAAGGGCTTGTCTCTGCGGCAGAAGGAAAGGAAATTCAGGTCTTAGGGTTGGGGGATATGGGTGGGTGGTGGGGAGAATAACATCGAAATCTCATGTTAGGGTTGGGGATGTGGCCCGGGTGTAGAGTACTTGCCCTACCTGGGCAAGGTCCTAGATCTGATCCCTGGCACTGCAATGGTCACCCCAGCACTACCATGAGTACTGAACCCTTGAGCACTGAGCTTAGACTAACCTTGGCACTGTTGAGTGTGACCACAAAGCCGATAGAGACTCAGAGCCAGTGTCTCACTAGCCCAGGTCCACATAGTAAGCTGTCCCTGGTACTCAGGGTCTTCCTAGGCAGATGACGGGGCTTGGGGCAGGTGTGTGTGTGTGTGTGTGTGTGTGTGTGTGTGTGTGTGTGTTGGCAGAGGACTGTCTGAGTGTGTCTCCAGGGCTGTGGGTCTGAGATACTTGTGTCAGAGTGATTTCCTTTCTGGCCAATTCCCCAGCTGATCCTAAACCCACGAGGCTCAGAACAGAACCGGAAGGCAGCCTGAAGACGAGATGGCACGGAGAAGCAGGCAGACAGGCAGGCATGTGTGTCTGTGTGCGGAAGTGCAGATTTTTATGCACCGTGCCAGCGGGTGGGCACGTCTACCCCTCAGCACACAGGGGTGTCTCAGTCAAAGACTCTGATACTGGGTGGCAGGTTGCATGCTCATATATGTGCATGCATATGTCTGCATGCATGTGTACTTGTACTAGGCCCCGTAAGAGTGGCTTCAAGGCCACTGGCATGCAGAGGGTGTTGTGTGCCAGGTACTGTGTGGTATGTGCCAGTGCTCAGCACACCTGGCAGCTACTCTGAGGTGTACCTTGGTCATTGGTTGAGTGAGTGACTGTGGTGTCAATGACGACGTGTGTGTGTGCGTGCGTGCGCGCTGCGCGTGTGAGCAGCTGCCCACCCTTCCCCACCTCCTTGCCCCCCACTAGACTGTTTCTCTTCGCCCCCAGGGCTTCTGTGTCCCCTCCCCAGCAGCAGCAAAATCCTTTATCGGTGGAGGCAACAGCCCCTGTGTGGGGATTTCAAGGTTCCTGTCGGTTCCATCCATCTTCTGGGGCCTCCTGGTATTAGCATTGATCTACAGGGGAAATGGAGAGTGCGGCTGGGTTATTACGCACCCGCCCGCCTTCCCGGGGCCGTGATTGAGTGCACACCGAGAATTTTTGAAACATGGCCGCCCTAACTTATTCTGTCTTCCTGCCAATAGCGTGGCGTGGGTCCAAATTACGGGTCGATACCAGCTGATCTTTTTATGTTAAACTGTGATGAAGTCGCTTCTCTGTAGAGATGGGATGGGGGACCCTGGGCCCTCTTTTAATGGAGAACTTTTGGGGTGGGGAAGAAGGGTTAGGGGAGGGGACAGAGCCGAGGTCCCTACATAACAGGGGCTGGGGAGCCCAGGGCAAGCCTTTGAGTTCACAGACCTGCCTGGCAGGACCTGGTGCTGGGTCCACACACCCCCCGGCAGTTTCTCCTCCGGGAACCCTCAACCCTCCCTGCAAGGGGCACCCCCATCAGATTTTTCTACTGGTCAGGTCAGCCGGTCTGGCCCTGGTGCGGCCCCTCCTTGCTGCCTTCCCAGGATAGAATTCCATTTCCCTCCAACCCCTTCCACCCCTCTCCACTGCCCCCCCTCCACACACCTGCACCTTCAAACGGGTTTGTCTTTAACCTCAGAACAGGGAACTTTAATTAAAGAGACAGTGACCCCTTTTATGAGTTAGGTCGAGTTGGGTTTCAGGGCCCTTGTCACTTGCAGCTCACATAACCCTAACAAAAGCCTGCAGGCCCCAAGAGGAGCTGGTCCCCCTCTTAGACACGGCAGCCGGGACCCAGGGTAGGAATGGGGGGGGACTCAAGGAAGGGGGAAGGCATCCTTGGGTCAGGAACCCCAGTGACCAGTGAGGCAATTTCTGGGTGAGAGGGAGGAGGGGCAGGTCCAGAGGCAGAGATGTCCCCATCAATAGCCTTGGTGGCCTGACCCACTCAGCGGGACTGGGGGCCCAGTAGGGCAGAACTGTTCCTGGTGTGAAATGGTTATAGTCACCCCAAAAGGGGCTGCCACCCATTAGTGGCCTGGCAGAGGAAAGAGAAAACCATTGCTGAGATGCATCCATAGGATGGAACTTACTCTGGAAACAGCAGCTGACTTTTCCTTCTCTCCCCAATCTAAAGGAAAAGTGAGTTTTAGGATACAACATAGTTCTAACTCTAATGCCACTGCTCCCAGATGGTGCAAGGCGAATTCTGAGCGGAGTCTGGGGGTGCACTTCTGTGGGGTGGGGGGACTGTCCCTCTGCAAGAGCCCATGCTTGCTCCCCCCTTCCTCCCTCAAGACCAGAGTGAAGGACTGCTGGGTCAGTCTCAGGAGTTTGAAGGGCCCTTATCTTAAGTCTAATCACCTCTTAACTGTTGATTTTTAACTAAGGGCCTTTCTAGGTCCTGTAAGAGATGTTTGCTTGCCCTTTGATCTGGTTCTTTGATATCCTCTGTGAATTCTTTAAGCTGGAGAGGGCTGCCCAAATCCATCACACGGATTCACTCAACAAACACCAGAGGGTCTTAAAAGGATACTGTGCATAATTGATGACTTCCGAAACGGGGGAAGGGGGGCTTTCCTTCCCAGGGGTACACTATCATTAGCCAGAAGCTGAGGCTTCGTGGGCATGTGGACGAAGGTGGGCCTAAGTGGTCATCCTGAATGCGACTAAATGAACCCTAAGACTAGCTGGTTCGTGGAGCGGCTGCGCTAGTGGGAATCAAAGCCGAGGGTCCTCCTTTCATCTCTGCTGCCCGCGGCCTGGGTCCTTTGGAGACACAAGTGCTTGCCATGCTGGGTCATGAAGACTCACATACACACACACACACACACACACACACACACACACACGGTCACATCTTGGTCTTCCCCTGCCCCCCACCCTACCCCGTATGGGTCTTGCTCTGTGTGTGTGTGTGTGTGTGTGTGTGTGTGTGTGTGTGTGTGTGTGTGTGGGCACCCCCAGAGAGAGGTCACAGCCCTGTCTGTCCCTCCTCCCTGGAGGAGGGAGCTGGAGGCTGGAGGGGCTGGGGAGTAATTGGTTTTGGCGTTTCCTACCTCGGCTGCTGGGAAGCTTTCTCTGTTTCATCTTCAGCCTGATCAATCCCTGGTCATGTGCCTTTCCACATGGGTGCTCCCAACCCCCCAACTCACCATGCTCCTGGAAACTTCGTTAGTGCCATTAATCTGCTGACCCAGGCAAATCACCAACTCTTCCTGCAACTCAGCCTCTCAACTCGACACCCCCCCCTACCAAGACCACCCCCTAGGATCTGTTAAGCTACCCACCCCCCAGGTCCAGTGGTTCACCCTCCTGGGTACTCCCTATGCTCTGTCTCTGTTTCATGGTCTCCCCAACTTGAGACCCTCCTTCCCATCCCTCCTGATATCTTCTGTGTCTCCCACATGAAAAGGCCCACACTGTGCGTGGAAGGAACTTAGCACCTCAAGATGTGCCTGTGAGTGAGGGGTGGACGGTCAGGTCAGGCTTGGTTATAGGATCGCACTACAAAAGCCCGAAGTGGACTTTTAGGGTGCTGGGCACTTTGTGGGACGCAGCTGGGTGCAATGAGTCACCACTGAGGGTCAGGCCTTATCCCCCCATTAGTAAGATGAAGACACGACTTGAGACACGACTTCCTTGGAAAGGAGCACCGAGTCTAGTTTGGGACTCTGATCTGGTACAACCCACTTTATCTTGGCCACAGAGCAGGGAAGCGGACCCTTGTACTTGAGCTACATAGTCCCCTAAACAGGTTCCCTTTTCCCTTTTGGAGACCCTTTTCCTCTTCTAGGTCATTCTAGGTCTGTAGGCCCAGAGGAGTGTGTGTGGGTTCATGGGTGTGTATCTCTTCCTCCTTTTAAAAAAAGTTAGTATTTTAAAAAATTGAATCACCATGAGACACACGGTTAAAATTGTTCATGATTGTGTTTCAAGTCATACAATGTTCCAACACCTGTCCCTTCACCAGTGCACATTTCCCACCACCAATGTCTCTGGTTTCCCTCCTGTCTCTCTCCTCCAGTCTGCCTCTATAGCAGGAACTTTCTCTCTCTCTCTCTCTCTCCTTTTGGACACTATGATCTGCAATACAAATACTGAAAGGTTATCATGTATATCCCTTTACCTCTTTTTAGCACTTAGCTCTTCTCCAGCGTGATATTTCCAACTATTATTGCTATAGAGGTCCCTTCTCTGTTCCAACTGCTCGCTGTCACACCCCCCCACCCCGATACTTGTTCTCTTCATCCTCCTCCTCTTCGTCCTGACCCAGAAAGAGCCTGAGGTGCCCAGGTTCCTGTCTGGAGCTCCGGGTGACCCCCTGGGGCCCCGGGGCGCCCCCCTCAGCTGACTCCACGCTTACAGAAGGCCCAGTTCCTGCCATGGCCTCTGTGGTTGTGTGCTGGGCCCATTGTCCAGGCGGGAACAAAGGCTGCGGATTTAAGCTGAGTGACCAGGCAGCTCTGCCAAGCAGAAAAGACCGCCCCCCTCGAAGCTGGGCCCAGCTGGGGGCAGGAGGGGACCCGAGAGAGAAAGGGGACAGGGAACCTTTGAAAGTAACTAATTAAAGGGCCTTTGCCTGCCCCCTCCCCCTGGGTGCCTAATCTCTCTGGGGCAGCGGGCAGACAATGTGCCCCTCCACCCTGCCCCCCTCACTCGAGTTTTAAAACAAGAGACAACTCAAAGTTAATGAGCGCCACCTGACGGGGGTCCCCTAATGAGAGGGGGCCTCGGCCTGCTCACACATTCTCTGGCTCCATGAATAGCTCCCCCCACCCCCTGAGTTTTATTCATCTTGGGCCAGGGCAGGGGGGCAGAAAGGAGGAGACCCTGTTCAGCTTGGAGCACGTGGACAGTGGGGGCAGTGCAGGAGGGGACCCCACACCAGACCCTAGACTGAGCCCCATCAGGCCTCTGCCCGAGGGATGGGTGGGAGAGGCCAGTTTCTCCAGGGCCCGTGGGCTGTTCTGAGCCAGGCAAGAGCCAGGCGAGAGTGGGCATGGGGGTGCTGGGGTGAGGTGCAGATGCTGGGGGAGGGGCGTGAAAGGGGCTGGAAGGTGCTGTGGTGAATCTGAGTAGTCATCACCATCTTGCCCCAACCCAGGAGCCCCTGCTCAGACAGCCGAGTCCTCCATCTCGGACTCTTCCATCCCGGCTTCTGTTCCTGAAGTGCTTCTCTGAGTCCCCTTCCACCTGCTCCCCCCAGAGCCAGCCCTTCCTGCACCCCAACTGTGGTCTCTGACCCAGCATCTCCCGTGGGGTTGGCTGTCCTTCAGCCTCAGGAGCCCTTTGCCATGTCTCCGGGTGGTACCTGCTCACCCATACAACACCCTGCAGGAGGCAAATGTGGAGATGCTCTGGGCGGCCTGGTGGGGATGGAAGGCGACCCCCACTCTCTGCCCCAAACCACTCTCCCTAAGCCCATCCAGCCCGGTCTGCCCAGAGCCCCCCTGTGTTTAGGGAATGGAAACCCCTACTTCTGATGCAACGACTGGGAAACGGGGGCCAGCAGCCTGCTCTGTGCTCTCCCACCTGGAGATGACCAGCAAGAGCTCCTCGGATGGGCTCCCCACATCCCTCCAGCACCCCAACAGCTAGAAACAAAAGCATTTGAAGTGCCCAGAATAGCTTTCTGAGGGGGAGGGGAGGAAGGGGCCAGACAGAATGGGGTCTCCAGCCAGCAGAGAGCCACGGACAGAGGTGACTAATTTCCCAACTACTCATGGTGAAAATATCACATTTCATGCTTTGTTGCCGATTCATAGAAAAATCCTATTAAAACCGGGTGGATTATTTATACAGTTTAAACAAATGATGATCAAAGATTTAACACAGTTTGAGAAGAACCCAGAGTCATGCAGTCCAATTGGGGCTTATCCAGAGTGAGGTGGGGAAGTGTAAGGTTTGTGGGGTGTCTCGGTAGGGGCAGGGTAGGATGAAGTGAGGGGCTGGGGCAGGGGTGGAGAGCCTGGCCAGAGGCAGGTGGTGATGGGGGGGGTGCCCCTGTTTCATCCTGCAGGGGGCACCCTCTCTCTAGTGTTGATTCCCCCTCCCTTAGGAGGATGAGCCAAGCAGCTGGGCCCTGCCTTCGTGGCCCTTGGCAGGAAGAAGAGATCCTGCAGACATAGCTGTGAGGCATTTGTGCCTGTGGGACAGTGATGGTGGGTACTGGGATTTGCACCTGGACGTGTAACAGGAGCCTTGTGTGGAGCTGGGACTGTGTGAGCTAGTTGCATGTCAGTACGGGCAGTGTGGGCACGCATTTCTATGGTGTGGTGTCTGCATGTCTCATGATTTGGCTTCATCCTGGTCTCATGCTGAGGAGTTCACTATTCTACAACAAGATGCTTCTCTTGCACATACACACACTCGCTCACATATATGTGCTCACTCACGCTCACATGCACACACTCACACTCACATACAGGCACACTCACATATTCACACACGTACACACTCATACTCATACATACACTCACACACTCACACACACATACAATAACTAACACATATTCATATACACACACGTACACACACAAACACACATTCACACACACATATGCACACAGAGCTCACCCATAAGGGTCACTTCCTGAGACAGAGGCTGAAATGGGTGGTGGGCAGGGCCAGACTCTGGGGAACTCCAGCTGGGAGCCATCACTGTGGGCCACAGCTCTCTCGCCTCAACTTCCAAACACCTACAAGAAACCCCTGAGTTGTTCTGTTTAGCTCCCTGGGGGTGGCACCCCAGTAAGTCGCCCACCCCGCGCCACTGAGGAAAGGCATTCTCTGTGGGGAGATCCCTTGAGAACTCATAGTACAGCTCATCCCTGGGTGCTGGGGGTGGGGGTCAGTGGAGGGGGGTGGACAGCGCCAGCGGCAGGGACAGAGTGACCCACAGCCTGCCCACCAGGCCGGCCTGCCTCAGCGGTTTTATTGTCCAGCAGGAGATAACGCCCCAGGGGGAGGCAGCCTGTTCTGAAGAGGAATGTATTCACCCCTATCCCCTCCACACACTAGAGCCTGGGGGCCAGCTCAGGGCCAGCTCCGGGCCTGGGAGAACTTCTGGTCCAATGGCTTCTGTGAGGACCAGACTCGGGTTGGGTTCCAGAGAGGCCATGGACAATGGAGGGAGTCTCTGCCCAGGAAAGGGGAAGTCACAGGGAGGAAAAAGAGGCCGGGTCAAGGGAGGTATCCAAGGAAAGAGGGAGTTTGGATTAAATAGGTTGGGATGGGGGCAGGGGAGGGGCACCCTATACTGAGTGGGGAGCATAGGAATGACTGAGGGGGTCTTGCAGGTGTGAGTGCCCAGGGCTGCGGACAGATCTGAGGACTTGAGATCTCCTCACCCCTCTGTTTGAGTGTGTTTATTTCTACCTCCTAGAAGCTGGTGCCAGTGGTGCCCTGAATGCCCAGGACCATGTGGCTAGGTGAGGAGGAAGACACAGCCCACAGGTAGAACCAACTCATCACAGAGACCCCAGTGCATTAGTTTTCCTCCTTGACTCTCTCCTTTCCTCCTTTTTTCCTTTTTTCTTTCCCCTCCCTCCCTCCCTCCCTCCCTCCCTCCCTCCCTCCCTCCCTCCCTTCTTTCCTCCCTCCCTTCCTTTTGGCTTGTTTTGAATCCACATCCAGTGGTGTTCAGGACTTATTCCTGAATCTGCGCTCAGGCATCACTTCTGGTGTGGCTCGGGGCCCCACACTAGGCCTTGCAGTGCTGGGAATTGAACTTGGGGTGGCCATATGCAAGGCAAATGCCTTACCCAGTTTTATCTCTCCGGTCCCTACCATTTTACAGGGAAGAAAGCCAGCAGACCACCTTGGGGAGCCCAGAGTAGGGCCAGCTGGGAGCAGAACCAGGGGTGTGACAAGCATCCATGACGGGCAGTGGTCCTGTAGCAGCCCGGTCTGGCAGACCTGCCACCCTCACTGCTGCTTTCATCACAGCCTGCACTTTATTAGAATTTATACGTTGCCCCGATTGAGGGGGAAAATAATTAACACCCCTACAAATATATCGTAAACAAAATATTTATTAGAAATAAATAACTCATTTATTTTACATATTTCATCTCAACAATAACGTTACCCAATTTATCATTTAACATTTTTGCAAGACAACTTAACGACTACTTATTAGCATTTCCATTTTTCACCCGCGCACCATAAAGCACGGGCGCTCCCCAAATGGCCTGGCACAGGCCGAGCCAGGAGCTCAGGAGACCCCGGGGAGGGCTGCAGGCTCCCCACACCCCCCTCTGTCTTCCACGCTCAAACACGCACAGGACAAACATGGCAGAACAGATCTGAGCTGGGGCTGGAGACAGTGTGTCAGCGGCCCGTGGAGCTGCGTCTGCCAGAGCAGACCCCCCTGAAGAGACACAGGCGGGCCTGAAAGGGGGCTTCCTCCTGACCCCAGATACGCACGCTCAGAAGGACCCCAACACCCATGTACACAGGCACAGACACCCTCAGCCTGAGACTCTGCCACCTAAGACCCGCACTGAAAAAGGTGCGGGGAGGAATGATCCTCTGTCCCTCTGCCTCCACAAATGGTGGGCTGGGCCTGGAGTAGCCCTTTGTGTGGGAGTGGGGTCTGAGACCTCCCTCTGTTTCCCCTTTACCTCCAGTCTTTGGGCTCTCTTGATGGCCACTTGGGCTTTTGCTGCTTCAAGGCTTTCCTGGGGTCAAGGTTCACTCCCAATCTCTGTGGTCGGGTGATTTAAAGAATCTCTGCTCGTGGGGTGGGAGGGGGGGGTCTAGCGACAGTACAGCAGGTAAGGCATTTATTTGCCTTGCATGATGCTAACCTGGGTTCAAGCCCCGGGAAGCCATTGCCAGGATTGGTTCCTGAGTACAGAACCAGGAGTAACCCCTGAGCACTGCGGGGTGTGTCTCAACAATAAAAACAAACAAATAAACAAGGATCTTAAAAGCCTGGCTTCCACTTCAGGGTGGGGAGTCTCAGGAGCCCCTTCATCCACTGCTGCCCGAGGGTGAAGGACCTACCTAGTTGCCATGGGAGAGAAGGTTGCTGGGCGCTGAGGGGAGCAGGAGTTGATGCCCAGAGCACAGTCTGGATTGGGAGACGGGTCCCATCATGCCCCTTCCCCCAGTGAGAACTCACAGGATACTTGACTGGGCCGGGAGGGTGACCCTAAGTCTCCATGGACTCCTAGCCTCTCTCCCCCAGTCTCCACACTGTACATTCTGAGCGTGTCTGTCTGTGTGTGTGGTGAGCGCACAGCTGGGGGCACACCCCCGCAGGACACACATGGGTGCCCATGGGTTTGTGTGTGTGTGCCACTCTGAATTCTGCCCAGGCTGACCCGCTCACAGCCCTGACCCCAGGCACTGCTCACAGCATCTGGGGGTGGAGTGGGGAGTCAGGCTCTGCCGGATACTGAGTGCCAGGCCGGCCCCCCGAGAGCCTCCCCTCTCTGCCCTCTTGCTGGGAGGTTGAGGTGAAAGGCGGGTGGCTGGGGGGCCTGGGTCCGAGAGAGAGGGCAGGGGGCCCTCCAGAGTCCACCTAGCCAGGAGCTGGGGGCAGGGCCTGGGGGAACCCAGACAATGAGTGGAGGTTGGAGGGTCTGAAACCGGAGACTTTAATAAAAGCCACTGACAGCAAATAAAGCTGCCAGGGGAGTCCCATTACCCACAACAAGGACCCTTTGTGAGCGGAGCAGAGCTGAACTGACCCTTCTTCACCGGCCTGGCCCCGGCTCCCTGCTCGCAGCCTCGGGAGCCCCTAGTCCAGCTCTGCGGGGTCCTGGTGGTGGTGGTGGTGGGGCGCTCTGACGTGGAGCCCATCCAGCTGACCATCCCTTGCACTCCTGATTTCTCCAGTCCCCAAGGTCACCAGCCTTGGGTTGTCTTGTCCTCCAGTTAAGATGTCAGAAACCCCACTACAGGGCACTTCCAGGAAATGAGCGGGGAAACTGAGGCCCGGTGTGGGTGCAAGGCAGGGGCATCGCTGTCCTGGTCTTGATAGAGACCTGGGTGGGGTTCTGGGCCCTGAGGCTACTCTCTGGGCGCCCGAACTGACCCCACCACTGCAGAAAGGGGATACAAGGAGCCCAACGCTGGCCTTCCTGAGAGGTCTGAACAAGTCACGCTTCCCCAAGACTCAGCTTCCTCAGGTTCATTTATTTTTAGTTTTTAAAAGTTGGGCTTGAGACTGGAGCAATAGCACAGCGGATAGGGCGTTTGCCTTGCACGTGGCCGACCCGGGTTCGATTCCCAGCATCCCATATGGTCCCCTGAGCACCGCCAGGGGTAATTCCTGAGTGCAGAGCCAGGAGTAACCCCTGTGCATCGCCAGGTGTGACCCAAAGAAAAAAAAAGTTGGGCTTTTTTTCTCCCTTTTTACTCCTCTGGACAGTGCTCAGGGCATCTGGGGGGTACAGTGATGACCATGCTGGATAAGGAGTCTGAATGGTTGATGGCGAGGGACCTGGGAATGTGGAGTTGCTGGGTCCTGCAATGCCCGGGACCCCCAGGGCCACATCAGTGATGCTTGAGGTCATCAGCATCACACCTGCTGGAGCTCGGTGGGGACGTAGCCCGCAGGGCGACACCTGGCGATGCTTGATGGGGGATTATGTGGCCTGGGATTCCGACTGGGGTGCAAGACTTGTGTCTTAACCCTTGTCTTATCTCTCTAGACCCAGCTTCTTCGTATCTAAGGTCAGGTAGAGGGTGGGGGGTGTGGCTCAGCTGCAGAGCACATATATATATATATATATATATATATATATATATATATATATACATACTTTGGGCATATGAGGTCCTGGTTTGGTTCCCAGCATCACAAAAGAAACTGAAAATAAAATAAGGCAGATTTTTTTTTTTAATAAAAAGGCACCTATAAGGAGCCCAGGAGGATGGATGTTTTAACAAGTGTAAACTTTAAAGCACCTCGTCAGAGAGGTTTGTTAGAGACACCTCGGTCTCCACTTGAAACCAAATCAGAACCCAAGGCTGATGTTCCCACTGCCCTGTCCCGGCCCCGGGGAGGGACAGAACAGCTCAGGCGCCGCTGTCAGATGGGAATGGAGGGCAGAGGTGGGAACGCTCTAACCACTGAACTCTAACAGGAGGTACAGGAGGACTGGATGCTGGGGTTGGGGGCTCAGTGAGGGGGAATAGAGAGAGCAGGGGGTTGAAGCTCTGTGCTGGGGTTCAGACGAATTTGGGGGAATGGAAAAAGTGGGTTCAGGGCAATAAGGGGCACAGTTGGGTTGCGTCGAGGGAAAGTTTGCGAGGTTGGGGCTGAGACAGAAAGTCGAAAGGAGGCCACTTCTGAGATACAGGGTCACCGCTTACATGGCGAGCTGGGGCCTGAGAGGTGGGTGGACGCTGGGGTCCGGCGGGCAGAGTCCCTCCCAGTCCAGCAGGAGGGCTTCTGGTGCAGGGCGGGGAGGGAGATTAGGAGGCGCTCTCAATTGCCTTAATGGGCTCTAAGAGGCGGGATCCTATTACAGCTCGGGGTGCCCCGGGGTGCCTTGCTGGGAAGACAAGCTAATCTGCCATGCAAATTAAATCCTGCCTCAAGACGCAAGGCCTGCTTAATGTGATCCATTACACAGTTTACTTGTTTATATCTAATATTGGAACAGGCAGCCCGGGCGGGCGGCAGCGGCAGGCGGAGCGGCCCAAAAGCAGGAGAGTAAATTACCAGCAAAATGAGCTTTTCCACCCTCAGCCGCGCCGCCCGCGCGCCAGCGCCCCGCCCGCGTGCCCCTCGCTCTGCGCCCGGCCGCGCTCCCCGTGGGTCTCGGCGGCGCTTTTTTCTCTTTGTCTTTCTCTTTCTGTCCTTTGACGGGCGTCTCTCGCTCTTTCTGGTTCTTCACCTGATGCTGTCTTGCAGCCTCTCTCAGCTCCCGCCTCGTCTTCAGTCTTTCTGGGTGTTTCTTTCTGCCCGGCTTAGGCCCCCGTGGCTCACCTTGGCTCAATCTCTTGTCACAGGGACAGACACCTGCAGGGCTGCCAGATGGCCGCACCCCACTGTGTCTTGCTGTGGAGGGTGAGCCCAGGCGTGGGGTACCCCGTGTGCACACACCTGGGGGAGAGCCCTGAAAAAGGGTCAGGGCTGGACTAGTCGACGTGGGGCGCAGGCAGCTGGCAGCCCTGTTTCTGATGACCGGGACATGTGTGAGAGTGACCCTGAGGGAAGGATATGTCTGTGTGAAGGGGCCTGTGACCTCCCTCTGTGTATGAGAGAGAGTGTGTGAGAGTGTGTGAAAGTGTGCGTACACGTGAAAGTGAGTGTGTGAAAGTGTAACTTACGTGAGAGTGTGGGAGAGGGTGAGGTAAAGTGTGTCTGAGAGTATGTGTGTGATGGTATGAATGTGCGAGAGTGTGTGTGAGTCTATCGTGTATAAGCATGAGTGAGCGTGTGACAAGGTGTGTGTGAGTCTATGAGTGTGAGATGAGTGTGTATGAATGTGCAAGAGTAAGTGTCTGAGTGAGGGAGAGAGTGTGTGTGGGTATGTGCGAGTATACGTGTGAGAGTATATGTGTGAAAGGGTGTGTATGTGTGAGAGAGTATATGTGTGTGAATGTGTATGTGTGAGAGAGTGCATGTGTGTGAGTATGTGTGTGAAGGTGTGTAAGTGCATATGGGATAATGTGAGAGAGTGAGTGTGAGAGTGTATGTGTGTGTATGTGTGAGAGATTGTGTTCTGAGAGAGTGTGCGTGTGAGAGTATATGTATGTGAGACAGCGTGTGAGCGTATATGTGCGAGTGTGTGAGTGTGTGACTGCATATGTGTGAATAAGTGTATGTGTGAGACAGTATGTTAGTGCATGTGTGTCAAAGAGTGTGTGTGTAAGTGTGAGTGCATTTGTGTGAGAGTATGGGTGTGTGAGAGTGTAAGCGAGGTATGTGCGTGACTGTTTATGTGTGAGAGTATGTATGTGAGAGAGAGTATAGTGTGTGAGAGACTGTGAGAGAGAGAGAGTGTGTATGTGTGTGTGTGTGTGTGTGTGTGTGTGTGTGTGTGTGTGTGTGTGTTTGGGGCAGTGTTTTAGAAAAAACCCTGCAAGAAGTTACTCAGTGAGTCTTCCTGCCTCTTCTCCCTCTGGGTGAGCCTGCTCTGCCTTTTCTCACTTCTTTATTTTTTTGGTGAGGTCACACATGGCTGTGCTCAGAGCTTTCTCCTGGCTCTGTATTCAGGGATCACTCCTGGAGGACTCAGGGGGCTTCATGGGGTGCCAGGGATTGAATCCACCCCAGCTGTGTGCAAAACAAGCACCCCACATGCTGTACGATCACTCTGGCCTCTCTCCCGATTCTTGACCCTGAGATTCTTCTTTTAGTTCCCTGAACTGCCCAGGGCATCTAGTGCCCCAGGAGCACCTGCCTGCCTGCAGGGTTGTGGGTGTGGAAGGTTTTGCTCTGCCCCCTCTGTCCTGGCGTGTCTCTTCACTCGCTCTGTTTGTAGCCCTCTGTGAGTCCCACTCCCTGTGGTGGAATTTTCCTGAGGCCCAGGAGAGTGAGAGGGCAGAGGCAGAGGCAGATGGAGACTGATAGATGAGAGACAAAACTAACAGGGAAGTGAGGGGAACACTGGGACACGGCGGCAAAGGTCATACTCAGGCTGGGACAGGCCGAGAGACCATGGATGGACACAGGGCAAGAGGGCTGAGGCTGCGAATGAGGCTCAGACTCAAGTTGGTGAGGCATAGGCCTACTCTGGAGGGGCCATGCTAGACTCTGAAGCTTACAGGGCTGGAGGGACATGGGGGGTCCCCCTCTGCCTCCAAAGAGGCACTTGTCTGTGGCCCCACCTCTGGCGGGGTCATGAAAAACTTCAGCCTCAGCCTGTGGCCCTCTATCCTGTGCCCGGGGTCCCAGGCAGAGCCATCCCTCCCCACATGTCTCTGAGAGACTGGGAGGGGGGACGTGGGGGGCAAACGGGTGGCAGGGGCACGCTGGCTCTCCCAGTCACTCATGTGCACAGCTGCCACACTCCCGCCCGCCCGCACACACATGCCACGTGCCAGGCTGGAGGCTTGCCAAGAGGGCTCCCCTGGACGTGCTCCATGGCTCCCACACAGGGACCCCTGGCATGTTCTTCCTGTCCAGGACTCCTGACTCCCCAACACTCCCCACTTCCTGCCCCCCCCCCGCCTGACCCCTTCCCAATCCAGCGCACCCCGCTGAGCCCCACCTGCCCAGCCCTCCTTGAAGACAACCTCTGCTTGATTCCTTCAAGTTGCCCAAGCCCCAGGTCCTCTCATTTTCCCACTTCCAGCCACGTTGTCTCTGAGTCCCTGACCCTTGGCCTGGGTGGGGGGCAGGGGGTCCGAGGGTGGGGGTGGAGGAGGGAAGGTGTGAGTCTGTATGTCTGTGTGGAACGGGGGCTGTTTAGATAAACAGATGGCAACAAATGGCATAAAATTATATACCCATAATGTCAGTTCATAACATTTTGTTCGACATACTTGATTTAATCGCTTAGCTGACGATTTGGCTTTTGGGCCCATATGGTGGGGAATGAAGCTGCGTGGCACCCGCTCCAATCTGGCTCTTTTATCACCGAGGCTGGGGGGGCAGGGAGGGGGGGTCGGAGGAGGGGAGGAGAAAGGATGCAGATGGAAAGAGAATGAGCTGACGGGAGGGGGCCAGGGACGGGGTGACTGTGGGGACCGAGGGGCACCAGACCCGGCAGGGTGGGGGTGGATATCTGCGATGTGCATGTGGGGCTCAAGTCCGTGGGGGTGTCGGAACCGTCCCAGGAAGCCCAGCCCCTCACACTGGCCCCCGGGATGCCCGGAGGTGGTGGCCCAGTCCTGCCTCCCGGAGCTATTAGGCTGATTGTCTCTTCAGAATCAGAGGCCCCTCTCCCAGCTCCTGGAGCTGACCCCTGTGGCTCAGGCCAATCTGGGCTATCTGTGTGTGTGTGCCTCAGTGGGTCTGCCAGCCTGCTGCTTACACACATGGAAGCCTGGGGGCTGACTCGGGGGCTGGACAGCAGGGAGGGTGCCTGAGTGTTGGTGACTATGGTTGGGTGGGACAGGCTCTCTCTTAGGCCGGCCCAGGACCCCGGGCAGGTGGGAGTGCCGGCAGTGACAGGGCGTGAGTGTGTGTGTGGACAGTTCACATGAGCACAGTTGTGTTCACACCAGGCGTCCACTCAACCACCTCGTGTTGAAGGAGGTCCCTGGCTGAGGGAGGGTGTATGCACACACTCAGGCTTTGGGCAGGTCCAAGGGCCACCTGCATACAAACACATGTGTGGACACACACACACATGTGAGGACACACACACACATGCGGGCACACACATGCATGCACAGACACACCCCCTCATCCCTGCTGTACTGTGCTGACCTCTTCAAGGCCCTGAGCTGGCCTCCTCTCAGCTCCCCCTGAATCAGAGGGAGCTCAGAGGCCGTCCCTTCTCCCTTCCCCAGTGCGGGTCCCAGTCTGCCCCCTTTTCCCCTCCTCCACCCGCTCCAAGCACTGAGAATCTGGGCCCATTTCAGCGCCATCACTCACGGCTCAGCCTCATCTGCCCCCTGCTGGGAGCTGCTGGGCCGGCTGGCTCCGGAATGTGGTGGGAGCCTGCCCAGGATGGGGGGTGGCACCTGAGGGGATTCACTCTGTTCTCCTGCCTCCCTGGGACTCTGTTCCCCATCTTGGTATTGGCTTTGTGTGTGAGGAGGCTCCTAGGCGGTGCTTGGGGCCTGGCGGTCCATCTGCCCTCCTTGTGTCTCTTGGCTGGTTTTCTCTGTCCCTCCTGCTGTGTCTTTAAGAAGGCCACTATCCCAAGGCCTGTCCCTCTTGCCTTCCCAGCATCCTACTGTTCCCTGCAGGTGCTTTTCTCTCCTCTCCCTGTGCCTCTGGGCAAACCTCCCAGGCCTCTAAAGGTGCAGATCAGGGACTGGGGTGAGGCTAGGAGGTTCAGTTCCCCCCCCTGGGTTCTTTTCACTTGCAAAATTCTTTGACCATGGCTAGGATACAGGGGTGCTGGCTTGTGGCTGTGGTGGGTGCTCAGGTCTGACAGGGCCCAAGGCTATTCTTCAAATCTCCTAAATTAAAGACCCAAGTGGGGACCAGAGTGATAGTATAGCAGGTACAGCATTTGTCTTGCAAGCAGATGACCAGGGCTCAATCCCCGGTAACCTATACAGTCCCTGCCTACCAGGAGTAATTCCTAAATAGAGAGCCAGGAATAACCCCTGAGCATCACTGGTGTGGCCCACCAAACAAACAGAAAACAAATGAAGAACTCCAATACCTTTACTCCTCAGAAACGATGTGTTCAGTCTAACCCCGAGCCTAGTTCTTTTTAGGCCACTTGGTCATTCATTTATTCATTCTACAATCAGGGGCATATTTGAGCACTTTGCTACCAGTCCCTGCCCTGGAGGATCAGTTTTCCAAGATGTGTGCACAGGTAAGGATGCTGGAGTTCCCAGGGGTGCTGGGTGGGTGCAGACTAAATTATCTGGCCCAAGGTGCAGAAGGCATTACAACAGCTACATTCAAGATATTTTCTATGAAAAGAATATTGACTTCATGCAGAATGTATGGGCTGGAGCAATAGCACAGCGGGTAGGGCACTTGCCTTGCATGTGGCCGACCCAGGTTCGATTCTCCCGCCCCTCTCTGAGAGCCCGGCAAGCTACAGAGAGTATCTCACCCGCATGGCAAAGCCTGGCAAGTTACCCGTGACATATTCAATATGCCAAAAACAGTAACATCAAGTCTCACAATTACGTTACTGGTGCCTGCTCGAGCACATCAATGAACAACGGGAGGACAGTGCTACAGTGCTACAGTGCAGAATGTACAGGGAAGCCCAAAGGAAAACACACAAAATCATGTCTAGAGAAGATTTCAGGTGCCGGGGAAATGAATGCATCTTGTGAATGCTGGGGAGGACCATTCTAGGCAGGGGTGGGGTGTTAACCAAATAAATCTGAAATCTGGGATGCTTGTCAGCTGTGAGGAGTCTGCTATGGTTTTCTGGTTATCTGGTTCTACTGGTCAAGGGGGTTGGCGCTTGCTCTAGAAGCAGTGGGACAGGGAATCCACAGGAGCCCATGGAGGAGCATATTGTCAGTTTTAGAGCAATGTTCTGGAGGATAGGTCAGAGGTGGTTGAGATTTAAAGCAGTTAGGAAGCCAGGGCAGAGTTCTGAGGGCATGTTCAAGGTTATGGCTGGGGCGGTGTGCTGGGAGAGGGACAAGGAGGCAGATGAAGAGAGGTGGAGATGGAATCCTAGATCAGTCGGGATGGAGAGAGGATGGAAGAGGCAAGAAGGAAGCTAGGGCCAGAGCGATAGCACAGAGGGTAGGGCATTTTCCTTGCACGTGGCTGACCCGGGTTCGATCCCCGGCATCCCATATGGTCCCTCAGGCACCGCTGGGAGCAATTCCTGAGTGCAGATCCAGGAGTGACCCCTGAGCATTGCTGGGTGTGACCCAAAAGGCAAAAGAAAAAAAGAATGAAGCCTAGGCCACAAACTTGGTCACTGTAGTGGCTGGTGGGGCCTCTTGCTAAGATGGGAGATTTAAGAGAAGCAGAATGGGGGTGGAGATGCACAAGAGTGGAGCTCAACTTGACGCATATTGAATATGAGACAAAAACAACCCACTGGGAAAGTCCAGTGGACAGGGGCATCACGGGTCCAGGCACAGGGATGTAAACTGGGAAGCTGTTGTCCATGTCCATGTGTCAGTCACCAAGCACGGGGCATTGCTGATAGATGAGCAGTGATAGATGGAATAGGAAGGAGGATGGAAAGGGTTATCATTCCAGCCTTGCAGCGTTGGAAGAGGTCGAACCTGGCTCTAGAGCTGTGTCTGGGTGTGTTTGACTTCTGGAAAGCCATCCAGTACATGCTGTTTTCCTCTAGAAAGCTTGCCTGGACATCTCCTGTGGTTCCCCTGTCTCTGTCATGTGCCCACTGACAGTGGCAAAGTGAGACAGCTAGGTTTTCTGTATCTGTCTTCTACTCGACTTCAGGTACTCAAAGAAAAGTAAAAAAAAAAAAAACCTGCTTCTGTCTGTCAATCATTCCATAGCTCCTGCCATTATTGGAAAGAATAGAGATTCTTTCTTAGGGTCTTCAAAACCTCTCATAGGGCCTGGAAGATAGTGCAGAAAGTACGATGCATCCCTATACCTGACTTACATGCATCCTGTCTGGTTTGATAAAGGCAATGCATAGCCAAACCAGAAGTAGCCCCTGAGCACTACGGGGTGTGGCCCACCCTTCCCTCCAATGATAAAATAAAATTTAAAAAGGGGCCGGCCGAGATTAGTACCAGGAAGTTTGCTCCATGGCTTGGAGGCCAGCCACACATGCTAGGGGAAAAGAGATCTCAGATAGAGAAGGGAGCACCAAATAAAGGGTGTTGGGAGGATATTCCCAGGATGAGAGAAGCATGCTGAAAGTAGACTATAGACCAAACATGATTGCCACTCAATGCCTCTTTTGCAAACCACAACACCCGAAAGGAGAGAGAGAACAAAAGGGAATTCCCTGCCACAGAGGCAGGGTGGGGTGGGGGCTGGAGGGTGGGAGGGATAGTGGGACCCGTGGTGGTGGAAAATGGGCACTGGTGGAGGGATGGGTATTTGATCATTGTATAATTGAAATTGTATAATTGAAATTCAAGCACAAAAATTTGTAAGTCTACAACTGTACCTCACTAATAAAAATTTTAAAAAAAGAAAAAAAAGTGAAAAAAAATAAAAGAGGACTGGAGATATGGTATAGAGGGTAAGGCATTTGCCCTGCATGCAGCCAACCTGTTTCTATTCCCCTCACTGCATCTAGTCCCTTAAGCACTGCCAGGAGTGATCCTTGAGTGCAAAGCCATGAGTAAGCCCTGAGCACAGTTGGGCATAGCTCCCAAACTCCAAAAACAAACCAACCTGCCATGCTATGAGCCCTGCCCAGGTAAGTAGGTCATCTCCAGCCAAGTCTCACAGGTGCCCTGCAGTTCTTTCCCCAAACCGACTCCCTCTCCCTATTTGGGCCTCCTTCTCTCCCATCGCCATCACCGCTACTGCTGAGACGTGCCTGTGTGGCTCTGACACCATCTCCCTCTCCCATCTGGTCAACCCCACTCCTTTTGCTTTTACCCACCTCCCCCTTCCTTTGTTGTTGTCATTGGGAGGGACTGTGGGGGAAGGCTCACTCATCTATTAATTTAATTTTTTTAAATTTGATTTTTGGGTCACACGTATGGGCGTACATGTGGGGTGCCAGAGATCAAACTCCAGGTCAGTTGTGTACAAGTCAAGTGCCCTACCCACTGTACTATCACTCTGACCCCTGAGCTCATCTGTTTTAAGTTGGGGTGCTGTACCTGGCTTCTGTGTGCCAGAGACCCCACACTCCTGCGGACTCCTGGGGTCCTGCAGAGCAGAGCTGTAGTGTTTGCACTTGGTAGACAAGGGCGGTACAAGGAACTGAAATCTCAGCATCACATTTGCAGACAGATGCTTCATGTCACTGAGCCATCCCAAAGACTCCCCAACTAATTGTTATTTTAGGGGACATACTTGGTGGTGTTCAGGGTTTACTCCTGGCGGGGCTTGGTGGACCATAGGTGGTCCCAGGGATTAAACCTGAGTTGACTGTGCAAGGCAGTGCTCCACCCGCTGTACTATCTCTTCACCCTGCCGCAACTAATTTTTTTGGGGGTCACACCCAGAGAAGCACAGGGGTTACTCCTAGCTCATGCACTTAGGAATTACTCCTGGCGGTGCTCGGGGAACCATATGGGATGCTGGGAATCTAACCCGGGTCAGCCGTGTGTAAGGCAAATGCCCCACCCGCTGCGCTATTGCTTCAGTCCTGCCCCAACTAATTTTTACTGTGTCAGTCAAATCTCTCTCACCTAGGAGCCTTCTCAGTCTGCCAGAATTTTGGGGGCCCTTTTGGCAGGGCTTCTTTTCAAGAAGGTCTTGTTGGCTGATAAGGTGATTGTCTTTTACCTGTTCGCTTTTAGGTGACGGCATGCATTCAGGCAGGGCTTGCTCTTCGGGGTTTATCCTTGTAGCCTAGTGTCACTCAGGGTTCATACAGGTGCTCAGAATGAGTCTGTACATCTGAGACTAAGCTGGAGGGGATGCATGACTGTGTGTTGGCTGGTGCTGGAGTGGGGGTATGGCTGGATGTGGGGTCGAGCTGGTTTTGTAGCAGAAGTGGGCCTGAATGTTGGGGGAGATGCAGTTGCTGTAGGAAAGGGCTGCTGTGCGGGCATTGTGCTAGAGTGCAGAGTGTTGAGGTGGAGTGAGTGGGTGCCAGGGCTGGGGTGACCGGTGTGGAGGGGGGGATAGACAGAGTGCTCCACCCGCTGTACTATCCACCCGCTAGTGTTCTGGAGGAGGGAGAGATTACCAGACTGGGGAGAGATGTCAGGCAGAGGGTTCAGAAAGAAGGCAGCTGGGTGTGGAGGGAGGGCAGGTGAGTACAGAGTGGGTGAGGAAGGGAACTGGATTTGGGAATACCAGAAAGAGCCCCTTGAGGCCCTTTCAGAGTTCTGACTTTTAATGCTGCTGATCCAGCTCTTCCCCAGTCACCAGCTTCTCCCCAGAAGGGGAGAAGGAGAGGAGAAGAGACCCGGGGAGAAGAGCCTAAAAGGGTGAAGAAGGATTTTCATTATGAAGTTAATTAGCTTCAGAGCCGCTGCACCTTTCAGGACGAGGAATTAGAGGGATTTAATTGCTTTATCAGCCTTCCCTTTGATTTTCAGCAATCAGGCCGATTCCATTTAATTTAACTGCCACAGACGAGGAGAAAATTGATGCGCTCACCTGCCTCCGAGCAGAAAGCGAGAGAGTGGGGCAGAGGGAGAGGGGGAGCCAGAGAGACTGGCAAACACAGAGTCTGCAGATTAATGAAAACCAACAGCATTTGCTCGCGATTGGAGATGGAGTGTGCCCTCGAGGTGTTTGGAGCCATGTTTGTGGCTGTGGCTTTGTGGCTGTGAGTGGAGTGTGTGTGTGCAGCGTGTGGTAGTGTTGGGGACTGTGCATATACGTGGGCACACACAGGTATAAGGGCGGGTGAAGGTTGGCATTTGGCTGGTGGTGTAAACAGAGGAGTGTGATTGACTGGTAGAGATCCTTGCCCACGGAATCAACAGTGTCAATGACAATGATCGTGTCTGTCTGGGCAGCCCCGAACACAGTGACGTGTGCCATTCTGTCGCTTAGAATAGCGCTGTGTGTGTGACCCTCTGTACAGCTCCGAGTTCATTTGTTCTGCAAAAACTGAGCAAACTCCTAGTAAAAGCCAGACACAGTGTTGTAGGTCGAGATGATGAATGGGGCTCACATACCTCCAGGAGTTATAGTCTAAGAGAGGAGGAAAACTGGTGAATAATCCATCCCTAGGTGGGTTGGATTTCAGAGGTGGCACTGTTCTGGAAAGCCTCCAGGAAGAGGTGGCTAAATTCAAAGTAAGAAGAAAGCTTTCAACTTGAGAAGGAATCAATGGACTGTGGTTGAGGTCTAACAACTAGAGGGAGCGGTAGAGGGGTTGATCATGAGGAAAGGGCTGCCCAGGAGGGTAGACACTTCCCAGCTCCCATATGGGAAGGTTTTACAGTCAAGCTAACATGGGATCTTTTCTTGTGGGGTTTGGAGTGAGAAGAGTAGCTGCTGGCAGTGTGTGCTAGAAAGACCTTTCTGGTATGTGGAGGATGGACTGGAGAAGAAAGTCTTAAGGTAAGGAAAATTCATCCTGACCATTACAAAATCAAGAGGACCTAACTTGTGAGGGTCTGAGGGAAAAGGGAAGAGAATAGATGAGGCGACATGGCTAGGCATTGCGGAAGGGTCTAGGGCATAAAATCTTGAAGGTTTATGAACACTCAGGCAAGTGATTCCATTAAGAAGAGAAAGTTGGGGGGTGAGAATATGGATGATGAAGAGTTCAAATTGTGCCAGGACATTAGATTGAAGCATCCAGAAGGCAGCTGGCTGTGAGTATGGAGCCAGAGAGACACAGCCAGGAGACAAAAGGAAAGGAATCCACCTGACATAAATCATGCCTTAGAAACGGTGGAGATTCCCTGCCAACTCTGAGATTGTTGAGATCACAAAAGGGAGATGGCTCTGGGTAAGAATATGAATGTGACTTGGTACGTGAGAAAATTGAAAGAATTAGGGGAAGATGATAAAAAAATAAGATATAACAGAGGACAGTTGAGCAAGGTTGGGAAAGAGAGAACCTGCATGGGTTCGTGTTTGGCTTTAGACATGTTGAGCTTGAAGTCTGCTGTGAGACATTGATTTGAGTGTACCCAGGGAGCAGGATCTAGAACCCTGAGCTTTCAGCGTGAGAAGATTCAGGAGAAGTGAAAATTCATAGTGGAAACTGGGCTGGCTGGAGTAGTGGATGAATGGATCCATGTTGACGAAGGCAGTGAGATGACAGGAGCTGGGGTAGGGAGCGTTGAATACCAACTAAGAGCACATGATTGAATCTGAGGTCGGGGCTTAGTGACTGCTGTGGATGTGGATGATGCCTTCATCAGATTTTCATTTTGGAAAGATCACTCTTTTGTTCCAGTTTGATTTCACTCAATCAGAGCTTGAGGCGAGAACTTGGGTGAAGGCTGTTTATTTGGAAGGTGATCCTGGGGTGAGCAGTGAATGAGTAGGGAGGGTGGGAGAGAAGAAAACTGGAGACTGCTGTAGGCAGCTGGTGCTAAATCCTTGAACTTCTCAGAAATCACATGAAATGTGTCTCAGAATTGTCCTCTAGAGACAGGAAGCTAAGCACTTACCTATGGACTGAAGTTCCCTAGGAATCAAAGGCTGCCCCCCAAGGCTAATGCATTCCTCTTTTAGGTTAGCTGCTCTGAAATCAGAAGTGAGTGGAGAGAAAAGATGTGTTAGGAAAAAATAAAGCCTTGCCTGCTATATTCTGGCAGTTATTTGGGAAATGGATCAGAGAGGTTGAGGTTGGATATAGAGATGCCTCTCAGAAGAGGATTGTGATGTCTAGACATTCCAGAGAATGGAGGAATTGACAGAAGGAAGCATTATCTTGAAGCCTAGAATTAATAGGACTTGAAGATCAATAGGGCATTGGGGTCTGTGGGTGGGATAATAATGGCTCTTTAAAGTCCATATCCTGATCCCAAGAATTTGTTATGTTATACGATAAGGGGTAGATGAAACTGCAGGTAGAACTAAGGTTATTAATCAGCTCCAAAAGATTATCCTGGATTATTCCAATGTAGTTGCAGGGTTTTGCTTGGTTTTATTTTTGAGACACACCCAGCAGTACTCAGACTTGCTCCTGACTCTGTTCTTAGGGCTCACCCTAGCAGTGTTTGAGGGACTATATATGAACCCAGGTCAACTTTGTGCAAATCAAGAGCCTTGTCTGCTCTTCTATCTCTCTGCCCCACCCTCCTTGTGAGTTTTTCTTATGAAAAAGCTCATAGACACATAGATTTGAAGATGCTTCGATGCTGGTGTGGAAGATGGAGAAAGGGACCAGGAAACAAGGAATACAGGAGATCTCTAAGAGCTGGGAAAGGCCAGGATACATTCACCCCCTATGACTCTGCAAGGAATGTCCCACATCTTCTTACATCTCGATTTGCACTCAGAGAGCCCCATTTTAAACATCTAACTTCTATCCCCAAAAGGTAATGAGTCTGTGTTGCATTAAACCCCCACACCATTTGTGATCATTTATTTCAGCCGCAGTGGAAAATAAAAGGCCACCAAAAGAAGATTTTTTCAGTGACTTCCAAGATTCCTGGCTTGAGCCAGATGGAGAAGAATTCACTGAGAAAGACATGGGAAGTAAATTTGGAAGACACTGAAAGTAAATTTGGAAGACATAGGAAGTAAATTTGGGCAAGAGGCATCTTTGCTATGTGCTCTGGCTTCCTAAGTGTGGCTGGCGGGTCTTCCAAATGGAACTGCTCATCAAACATAGGAAGCCAGGGAGGGAAAGGTTTGGGGGTGGGGGAAGAAGGCTTTACCTACTTTACCAGTGTGCTGATACTTGAAGCCATGAAAGCAGATGAAGGTTCTTAGCAGAAAACGAGGACAGGAGTCTAGGAACCTGCCAGTGTGTTGGGGTCAATGGAGTTATTACTGGTGGTGGAGGAAACTGGTCTGTTAGTTTATCTTTCCTCTGAAAGAGCTATTTGAGTTTCCTGTTGGTATTGTGGCCTCCACTTTAAGTGACCAGCAGGGCCACTGTGTACGCCTGTCATTCAGGCAGGCTGCAATAAACACTGTGTTCTCCACGAGTCATTGGTGTACTCCCTCGCCCCTAGTACTTGATGGTGAGGTTGGCCTGTTTAGAGACAAGGAAAGAAATTATCCATTGCTTCAAAAACCTACCCAGAGCCTCAACCCTGGCTTGAATCCAGAGGCAAATGAGGTTTCAGGAGTAAGATGGAGACACAAATGGGAGCATCCCCAGGAGTGGAGGGGACCTAGAGACCAGGCTGTCAGGATGCCAGGTCTGGGCCCTACTGTCAAGCCCCATTCCTGGGGAGGACAGCTATTCCCTCTTCTCCTGGCACCCTACCCCTGTTGACTGCCTTTTGATTAGAATGTGGACTCTAACTTGGAATTAACCTGATTAATGTAATGAAGGCAGGGCCGGCTCAGCACTGCCTGGTGATGAGGGGAGATGGATTGGGAGCGAAGGCGCTCGGATGGAGGCGCGGCCGTAATTGCTGCGTTTACTGCTACCTGCCTGGCTGACCCTGCTGTTTAGCCCATTAATGATGATGCACAAGCTTCAGTTTCAGAGATAATGACAGAGAACCTCAAGGGGAGGGTACAGAAGGACAGAAAGGGAACAGGGGGTCTGGGGTCTGAGGCAGGCCAGGGTCTGCAGACAGGGCCTGTTGAGGGTGAGAGGGTGGAGATCATATGTGGAGGCAGAGGGTGCAGTGGAGTAAGACGTGGCTTTCTCTAGATTCCTGCTTCTTAGGATTACGTAGGATAACCAGCTAGCACAGAGCCTTGAGCTGTGGCTACTATAGCTGGCAGTTGGAGGCCATCACCACTGCCTCCCCAACTCAAGAGGGATTCCTGGAGCAGGAGCTTTGGAAAGAGCAAAGAATTGGACTCAGGAGAATTGGACAAGTGCTAGACAGTGCCACCATACCCTGGAGCATGTGGAGGTCTGACCTTTCAGGGTATAATGTGGGCACACATCTATATACTCAGCACAAAGAATCGGAGTAAATCAACAAGAGACTTCTCACTTATTTTGGGTGCCAGGTTTGGAATCCAGGGTCTCATATATGCAAGGCTTGTGCTATACCAATGAACTGCAACCACAGCCTTATTACTTTGATTAATTACTCACAAATACCCAAAGAAGACAAAAGGGGTGTGTCTGGTCTCATCTACTGCCCCCTTTGTGTACTCCATCCTCATCCATATATGTCATTCATTCATGATAGTGAGATATTGTCCTGCTTTATTTGTGAAGTTTGCTGACCTCACTTTGCATCTTAATGAGTATGTAATGTATTATGATTAAATATAAATGAATGGGTGTTTTGATGGATAGAGGAATGAATGAATGATTAAAATATATTTAATACCCATGACAATTTTGGGGCAAGAAGGCCATGTACAATGTTAACCAAAAGGAGACAAGAGCTGCTACCTTTTTGTTTTATCTTCTTTCTGGATAGTGAGGAGAATGACTTCAAATAAGAAGTAGTAGGGGAAAAGGTATAATAAAAAGTCAAGGTCCAGATAGGTGTCAAAATCACAAATGATCAGGAACATGCCTTCAGTCATGTTTCGGGAATCAGGGAGGTAGGGTCAGTACTAGGAAATGGAAATTGATAAGTACTGTTTATACTCAGCAAGGAGCAGACAGTGGATTTGGAAATTAAAAATTGGCAAGAATGCTGTTGAATTCTGGCAAAATTCTAGAAGTGGTTATTATATGCAGACTGTATCAATGCTGAGAAAGCAGAATGTTTGTCTTGTGACAGAAACCAGCGTGAGTTCTCTAAGAACACATACCAAAATGCCCTGTTTCCTTTTTTTTGGGGGGGGGCACGCCCAGCAGTGCTCAGGGTTCTGTGCTCAGGGATAACTCCTGGAAAGTATTGGGAAACTATATGGGATGTGAGGTTTGAATCTGGGTTGACCATGTGTAAGATAAGAATCCTATCAGCTGTAATCTCTCTCTGGCTCTCACCTTGCTTCTTTTGTTGATAAGGATTCAGAATGAGAAGGTTAAGGGATGCTGAAGATACTCTATTTAGTTTTCAACAGGCAAGAAGTGTTAGTCATATTATACTCACAGATATAGTAAAAACAATGTGGGCTCCTGATGGCTGTGCTCGGAGGATTCGTAGCTGGTGATTCACCATACCTGAAGGGGTGTGATGATTATAGGGTTTATATCTTGCCAGTGGAATGTAGCTTTTGAGCTTGTGACTCAGTCCTGGTCATGTTATATTCCTCTCAGTGGCTCAGGTGAAGATGTAGTGTTCCACTCATCACACTTCCGGGTGACACAAAGGCGAACAGGATCCTTAATAGGTTGAATGACAGACCTGGGATTTGAAATGATCTTGACAGGCCGGAACAATGATCCTATGCAAACAAATGACATTTGGAAGAGGGAGCATGTGACGTCCTGCAGGCAGGTTAAAAAGATCAGAGGCACATATATGGGTCTGGGAAAACTGGTCCAAGAATAAATCACTAGAAAAAAATTGAGTTTATTTGACAGCTAATTCACTGGGAATCAGTTGAAAGATGACTCTCTGGTTCCCAAGCTGCCTTAGTAGGTGCAGAAATCTAGGAATAAAGAAGGTCAATGATCCAACTAGATTCATATTTTGATAAGTTCAGAGCAGAGGACCTGTGATATCTAGGGAGGGCAACCCTCATGGTACAAGGCTGAGATACTAGGCCCAAGATTGAATGACCATAAACTTTTATCTAAACTGGGACAAATTTGAGAGTGAATTAGAATAATAATTATTAACACTGAAATGTGTAATCATTCTACCTTTGAGGCATCATTGAGAAGTAGGACTTCCCCTCAACCCTTACTGGGGATCCCAGATTATGGGGTGGTCAGGACCACCTTTACACGCAGTGGCATGGGACATAAACTCATGACCTCAGACTTGCTTGAGATGCTTTTGAAGCCACTGAGCATTTTTCTGACTTCATCTTTTTTGTTTTGGGGATGACACCTGGCAGTGCTCAGGAGATACTCCCATATCAGTGCTCAGGAGTTGCTTTTAGCAATAGTTTAGGAAACGTGCACTGCTGAGGATTGAATCCAGGGCTTCATACATACAAGGCAAATGGTATATCATAGCCACATATGCCTGGCCCTCAAAAGTCATGTGTGGAACTGGTTTTTAATTTACCTTTTTAGTTGTTTATTTTTGCAGTGCTGTGGAATCAAATCCAGATATTACACATGCAAGACGTGTGCTTTGCTATTAAGCCATAACCCCAGCTGGGTCTTTTCTCGCTGGGGATCACACAGTGGGGTGTGAGCACATCCTTGTCTGGATTGAAGACATAATCTCTTGCTTATCAGCCAATCACTTTAGGCCATTAAGCCATTTTCTGACCTTGGAGGAAGTTTTATATGGAGAAAAAAATTCAAATAACTACATGTTTTTTATGTTACAAGAGCATTAAGGGCTTGCGAGATAGTATAGAAGTACACTTGTCTTGCACATGGCTGACCTGGATTCAATACCTGGTATACACCATATGATCCCATGAGCCTCACCTGGAGCAATCCCTGAGCAAAGACCCAGAAGTAAACTCGGAGCACTTCCAGGTGTGGCCCCCAAACCATCATCATCATCATTGTTATCATCATCGTTATCATAACATTTAGGGCAAGAGAAATAGTCAATGAACCGAAGCACAGGCACACTTTATATATAGGAGGCCCAGATACAATCCCTGTCACTGCATGGTGCTCTGAGCACTTCTAGGAGAAACCCTTGAGCACTGAGCCAGGGATACTTTTGATCATTGGGTATGGCCTATCCCTGCCCCAAGTATTAAAAAGGATCACATGATTATTGAAAAAATTTCAAAAGGATCCAACTCTGGGATGGCACGAGGATCCACCTTGAATTGCTGTGAGTATTTAATGAGTGTTACTTATGTGACATAACCATTTATAAGAGATAAATAAAAGTAAAACTGTTTAAGGGGACAGAGAGACAATATGGGAGGTAAGGAACTTGCTCTATCTGGCTTGTAGTCAATTGAGGTTCAATTCCTGGCACTGCATAAGGTCCCCTGAGCACAGCTCATGGTTATTCCTGAGCACAGAGCGAGGAATAGCCCCTAAGCATGGCTGGGCATGGCCCCCAAACCCAAACCCAAATCAAAATAAGAGAAAATAATTCTTTTTTCATCACTATCTGCCATCCCCTCTATCTGCCATGTACCTTAGGGATAGCCATATTACTAATTTGTATGTATTACTAAACATTTAAAATTAAAATGTAATGGGCATACATAAAGCAGATGTGGTAAAAAAAATTTTTTTTGCGTCACACCCGTCAATGCACAGGGGTTACTCCTTGCTCTGCACTCAGGAATTACTCCTGGCGGTGCTCAGGGGACCATATGGGATGCTGGGAATTGAACCCGGGTTGGCCACGTGCAAGGCAAACGCCCTACCTTCTGTGCTATTGCTCCAACCCCGAGATGTGGTAAAATTTTGATAAAGGCTAACCCTGAATGATTAGCGTGTATGAATTCATTATATTATTCTATATTTGATGTATCTTTGACTTTTTAAATTTTAAAATAGTTACTTTCACAGTTGGGCTGGAGTGATAGCACAGTGGTAGGGCATTTGCCTTGCATGCGGCTGACCAGACCGACCCGGTTCAATTCTTCCGCCCCTCTCGGAGAGCCTGGCAAACTACCGAGAGTATCTTGCCTGCACGGCAAGCTACCCGTGACGTATTCGATATGCCAAACACAGTGACAGGTCTTGCGATGGAAACGTTACTGGGCCCTTTCGAGCAAATCGATGAACGACAAGAGGACAATGACCTTGACTAACACAGTTCAAATTTAAAAAATCACCAAGTTATAACTATTTCCCTACTAATTCTCAAATCTTTAAAGCAGGTCACTGTTTTTAAAATTGTTTAACTCTGTCTTCTAATATTTACTGCCGTATTTATATGGAAATATTATTTATAGCAGTTTTTTGTGAAAACATTTTTTATTTTTAAATTTTTAAAAATCTAATTAAAGAACTATGATTTACAAAGTTACTGAGAGTTGGGTTTTAGGCCTCTAATATTCTAGCACCAATCCCACCACCAGTATCAATTTCCCTCACAGTGTCCCCATGTTCCCTCATGCTCCTTCTTTATAGTGTCATTTTAATTGTTTATTTTACTGGCAAGCTCCCCGTGACGGATTCGATATGCCAAACACAGTAACAAGAAGTCTCATGATGGAGACGTTACTGGGCCTGCTCGAGCAAATTGATGAACAACGGGAGGACCGTGACTGTGATGTTGTGTACTGGAGGCAGGGCAGTTCTGTGATAGAGCACCTGCTTTGCAGGCCTGAGGCTGCGAATTGCAACCCCAACAGCATGCCACATACTGAGCAAGATCCTGATGGTTCTGCTTTTTTGGGAAGCCTCATTCCACAAGAAGATCTGCAGTTTCTAGCACGCTGCGACCAAATGCATGCCAACACCATGGCTAAAAAGGAAAACAAGAGTGTATGTGGACTCTGCAAGAAACCAGACCAAGTATGTGAACACTGCAATGGAGCATGGTCATCTCTTGGTTCATCACAACAATAGCAAAGGGAAGAGATGGGGGGAAGGAAGAAATGAAGAATTTTTTACATGCCCAGTGGATCTCGGGGATACCAGGACTACACCGAGAAATGACTAAGTGACCAGGAAGTACTGGGGATTAATGCTGGAGCCCCAAGCATGCCAGACTTGCGCTCTAGCCCCATGAGCCATCTTCTTCCCAGTCCTGGGAAGTATTTTCTATCAATTTTCAATACAAAGAGGATTGTATTTTTTGCGGGGGCTGGGGAAGGGTTTTGCTATGATTTATTTGGCATTTGTCCACATTTATTCTCCATGATTCCTTTGACTTTTGCCAGAAGCCAAGAAGATAAAGGTTGATATGATGATTCCCACACATTTTTTTTGCATTTTTAAAAACTGAGTCATCGTGAGATACACAGTTGCAACGTTGTTCATGACTGGGTTTCAGTCATATAATGTTCCAATACCTGTCTCTTCACCAGTGTAGAGACACTGCCAATGTCCCCAGTTTCCCTCCCAGTCCCTCCCCTGCCCTTGCCTGCCTCTGTGACAGGCACTTTTCTTCTTTCTCTCTAAGAGGATTGTATTCTTTACAGAAACATCTAAACTCACCTTATCTTTCTTTATTTTCTCAGTCTTCTTATATCACAATTTGAAATAAAATCAAGTTTTTATGTTTACACAGCGGTAGGGCATTTGCCTTGCACACAGCCAACATGGCCGACCCGAGTTCGATTCCTCCGCCCCTCTCGGAGAGCCCGGCAAGCTACCGAGAGTATCTCGCCCGCACGGCAGAGCCTGGCAAGCTCCCCGTGACGTATTCGATATGCCAGACACAGTAACAACAAAGTCTCCAATGGAGACGTTACTGGGCCCGCTCGAGCAAATCGATGAACAACGGGAGGGCCTTACTTATTTATACATGAATATGTAAATATTAATGTATTTTTAAAACTGGATCATGTGACTCATTATTTTATGCATATGGCTTTTAATTTTTCTGGAGTAAATGATTGCTTCTATTTTTTTGTTGTTTGCTAAACTTTAAATCTAGTTACTACTAAGTTATATCCAAATTCACAACAGAAACATAAAACTCTTTATTTTTTTTTTCAAGTTTTTTTTTTTTTAATTAATTTATTTATTTATTGGGCTGGAGCGATAGCACAGCGGGTAGGGCGTCTGCCTTGCACGCGGCCAACATGGCCGACCCGAGTTCGATTCCTCCGCCCCTCTCGGAGAGCCCGGCAAGCTACCGAGAGTATTCGATATGCCAGACACAGTAACAACAAAGTCTCCAATGGAGACGTTACTGGGCCCGCTCGAGCAAATCGACGATCAACGGGAGGGCCTTTATCTTATCTTTATCTTTATCTATTTATTGAATCACCATGGGAAAGGTTACAAAGCTTTCAGGTTTAGGTCTCAGTCATGCAAATATCAAGCACATTTCCCTTTACCAAATAATTCCTAGTCCATAAATATATTGCATGACTATAAGTTTGAATTTTTTCTTCCCCATTATGGTAACTCCCTGGGCTGGAGCGATAGCACAGCGGTAGGGCGTTCGCCTTACAAGCGGCCAACAGGGCCAACCCGAGTTCGATTCCTCCGCCCCTCTCGGAGAGCCCAGCAAGCTACCGAGAGTATTCGATATGCCAAACACAGTAACAACAAAGTCTCCAATGGAGACGTTACTGGGCCCGCTCAAGCAAATCGACGATCAACGGGAGGGCCTTTACCTTATGGTAACTCCCATAACCTCTCTTGTTTGGTTCCAAATATTCTTCTTTTTTTGGTTTATTTATTGATGGGGGGTGCTACACCTTGAGGTGCTGTTCCAAGTACAGAGCCATCTCCAGTGATGCTGGAGATAGAACCTAGAGTTTCTCGGTGCAAAACACGCACTCCACCCCTTTGAACCATCTCCTAAATGCTTGTTTATGCATTTTAGATGAAGAATATATTTTTAATAATATAAAATTTCATATATATTTTATATATAAAATTTATGATTAAATTTGAATTTAATTTTAAATTTTATATATTTTAATTAAAAATTAAAGGCCCTCCCATTGATCATCGATTTGCTCGAGCGGGCCCAGTAACGTCTCCATTGGAGACTTTGTTGTTACTGTGTCTGGCATATCGAATACGTCACGGGGAGCTTGCCAGGCTCTGCCGTGCGGGCGAGATACTCTCGGTAGCTTGCCGGGCTCTCCGAGAGGGGCAGAGGAATTGAACTCGGCTCGGCCATGTTGGCTGCGTGCAAGGCAAACGCCCTACCGCTGTGCTATCGCTATATGATTTATATAAATCATATAAAATTTTATATAAAATTAAGAAGTGATTTTAAAGAAAGGACACATGGGAAATTTGTTTGTTTTTTCGGGGGTTTGTATTCATGGATCTGGTTTTGTATGCATGGATCACACCTGGCCTTGCCCTGGAGGTGCAGGGACCAAACCCAACTGACTATTTGCAAATTAAATGCCCTACATGCTGTACTCTCTGGCCCCATAAGGGAATTTTTAGAAACTTTTTTAAAAAAAAGTATATTGCATTACAAGTTTTATTTTATATTTGTATTTCATTATGGTAGTAATCATGCCTTACCTGTTTTTAACAAAACCTTTAAAGAAATTCTGTGCTAATATATATATTTTTGGCTTTTTGGGTCACACCTGGTGATGCACAGGAGTTACTTCTGGCTCTGCTCTCAGGAATTTCTCCTGGCGGTAGCTGAGGGGACCATATGGGATGCTGGGAATCGAACCTGGGTAGGCCACGTGCAAAGCAAATGCCCTACCTGCTGTGCTATCGCTCCAGCCCCTGTGCTAATATATTTTTGGAGTTTACATAAAATAGGCAAGGCCTACTTATGTAAATTCTCCCCCTACACTTTCTATAAACACTGTGGTTTGCAAAATTGTTCTTGATGATTTGTTATAGGCATTTAATATTCCAACATGATTCCCACCACCATTACCATCTTCCCTTTGTCTCCAATTTTTTCAATCACCTTTCATGCCTGCCCCCTATAGCAGTTACACAATAATTTATTTTATATTGCTTGTCATCAATAAATTGCTAACAGAATAATAAAAAATTTCTAAAAATTAGTGTAAATTGTTGTATCTCACCATAGAGACATTAAGTTCTTGTATGAGGAATTACTAAGATGTTGTTACACGTTAAGCTTTTAATTTTGTGTTATTGTTTGGTTAGTCGAGATTGGTTATCTTTGGTTACATCCCATCCAATATGGAGTGCTACTACAGGATTATCAGTGTTGTAGAGTTTGGAGATGTCTAAGGAAGTCCAGAAGTTTTAACTGAGTGGAGTACAGTTGGAGTCAATTGTTTAACTGGCAGTGGCTTTGGGGTGAGGATGTGACTGCTCGGTTTCTGAAGTGCAGGGAGGTAGGGGGCACATATCTCATTCTGACTTTAAGAAAGCCTAGAGATTTCAGTCACAAAGATCCATATTCCTGAATTTTCAGCAGGTTTATTTCTGGGTGAAGCTTCTGGGTGAAGCTCAGTTCAAGAGAATGGAGTCTGGCCAGAGGCATGCTGGTGATTTTGCTATGTGGGAGCTCGTGCTTTCCAGGGCTCTGTTTGGGCAGACTCTGAGCTGGCCTGCCTCCCTCTGGGTGTCCTGATGTCTCAGCCATGCACGGGTGTCCAAGGGATTTTTGGCGGCTTGTTGATCTCTTTTAAGATTTATTTATAAATCTCTGAAGCAAGGCCAGTAGATGAGCTTACATGGTGCTGGAGGTGGTTTGTTGATTTTTAGGTACTTTAAATTGTGAGAAATGCTGTATTTTATTCTCTCAACTGATATTTCGGCTAGGTATTGAATTCTAGACTTTAAATTATTCTTCCTAAAAATTTGAAGATATGGGGCTGGAGCGATAGCACAGCGGGTGGGGTGTTTGCCTTCACGCGGTAGACCCAGGTTCAATTTCCAGCATCCAATATGGTCCCCTGAGCATTGCCAGGGGTGATTCCTGAGCACAGAGCCAGGAGTAACCCCTATGCATCGCTGGGTGTGACCCAAAAAGCAAAAATAAATAAATAAATAAATAAAATTGAAGATATTATTCCATTATCTAATAACTCCTATTGTTGCTACGGAAACATTTACAGCCATTTAAAATTTTGGGGGTGGGGGGCACACCGGGTGTTGCTAAGGGCTTACTCTTGAATCTGCACTCAGGAATCACTCCTGGTGGTGCTTGGAGGACCATATGGGATGCTGGAAATCCAACCTGGTTGGCCACGTGCAAGACAAATGCTCTACGGGCTGTGCTATCAACTCCAGCCCTCCCTTTTTAATTTTTAAATTGCTGTGTTTATCCCTTTTTTGGGTAAGATTTATTTTTATTTATTAATTTGGCACATTTTTTGTCACACCCAGTGATGTTCAGGGGTTACTTCAGGCTCTGCATTCAGGAATTTGTCCTGGTGGTGCTTGGAGGACTATATGGGATGCCAGAAATTGAAATCGGATTGGTCACATGCAAGGCAAATGCCCTACACGCTGTACTATTGCTCCAGTCCCTGTTTATCCCTTCTTTCTTCTCTTTTACTCATTTTGGAGATTCCTCCTTTAGTATTCTAAAATTTTCGGGTGATAGGCTTTGGCATGGGAAATTATAAATATATTATGGTTATATTTGATAGGTCCTTTATTTTTTTTTTGTAGGAGTACTGCTATTTATTCAGCCACTGATTAACTGATTGAATTGTGCATGAACTCCACCTTACTTTTTTTTTCTTTTTCCATTTTTTATAATTTTATTTATTGAATCACCGTGAGAGCAGTTACAAAGCTTTTGGGTCTAAGTCTCAGTCATACAATGAAACACCCGTACCTACACCAGTGCCCATTCTCCACCACCAAAAATCCCAGTATACCCCCATTCCACACCCTCCCCCTGCCTGTGGGGCAGATGATTTCTACATTACTCTCTCTCTCTACTTTGATCACATTCACTATTTCGACACCAGACCCACCATTATTTAAGATTTTACCCCAACACTCAGATCTGCTGAAAAGGCAACAATAGACAATTTGTGTTCTATTGCTGGTTATGAATAACATATGATGTCGTGTGGCTGCAGTAGGGCCATGTGGTTTTGAAGTTCTGAAATTTTAACACTTAAATCTGGAGGGATTTCTGCCAAAAGTCACTGGGTTTAGAGATCTGCTCCTGAGTCTCTGGGATCATGGCCGTTGAGCAGTTTGATGAGGAGCCAAAGAGGCCATTCGTGGGCGATGACTTGGGGTCTCATTGGGGTGGGGAAGACAGGCCCGGCTCCACCTCCCCCCACCCATCCCGTGAGACCCAACAAGTTTCGTCACTGCGGGCCCAAGCCTGACTGTCCAATGGCCTCTGGAGGATGACAGCCACCAAGTCGCCAAGGGGGAGCAGGCGGAGGGACAGCACCCATTCCCCCCTGGGGTGGCCCAGTGACAGTAACCTACTGCGGGGTCCGGACACATTTCTGACAAAAGCCGCTGGGTTTCAAGATCTGTTTCTGAGTCTCTGGGATCAAGGCTGTTGAGCAGCTTGATGAGGAGCCAGAGAGGCCATTTGTGGGCGATGACTTGGGATCTCGTTAGGGTGGGGAGGACAGGCCCGGCTCCACCTCCCCCCCCATCCCGTGAGACCCAACAAGTTTCGTCACTGAGGGCCCAAGCCTGACTGTCCAATGGCCTCTGGAGGATGACAGCCACCAAGTCACCAAGAGGGAGCAGGCGGAGGGACAACACCCTTTCCTCCCTGGGGTGGCCCGGTGACAGTAACATACTGTGGAGTCCAGATGCATTTCTGCCAAACGCCACTGGGTTTTGAGATTTGTTTCTGAGTCTCTGGGATCATGGCCGTTAAGCAGCTTGATCAGGAGCCAGAGAGGCCATTCGTGGGCGATGACCTGGGGTCTCGTTGGGGTGGGGAGGACAAGCCCGGCTCCACCCTCATCCCGTGAGGCCTTGTGTGTCTCGTCACTGGGGGCCCAAATGTGACTATCCAGTGGCCTCAGACGGATGGCGGCCACTGGGCCGCCAGGGGGAGTAGGCCAAGGCACGAAACCTATTCCCACCTGGGTTGGCCCAGCACTGGTAGCCTACTGCAGAGACCAGACACATTTCTACCTAAAGCCACTGGGTTCTGAGATTCGTTTCTGAGTCTCTGGGATCATGTCCATTAAGCAGTTCAATCAGGAACCAAAGAGGCCTTGCCTCCAATTATATAGCTGAGCTGGAGGTGGTTTGTGGGTGTATTTCCCACATACCTAACTTTTGGCCATTTACTTTCTTGGTAAACTTTGCCCCAAGTTTTTGGGGTCTGGCCAAAGGCACAGCAGCAATTTTTGGGGTATCTGGAAGTCTGAAGGCGCCATGAGGCTGCTGATGCAATTGCCTCACAGGTACAGATTGACCTGCTGGCGGCACCATACCCCCGTGATAGGTCCTTTAAACTAGAAATTCAAGTCCTTCAATTTAGGAAAGCTCATGGAATTTTTAAAAATTGGGGAAACCTTTTAAGAAGTGTTCAGAAGGCCTGGGGTACCCCAAGGTACTGAAATGATTACAGTGCCAGGGGCCACCAGGATCACGCCAGAGGGCTGTTTGGTTGTTCTGGAGATGAAATTCAGGTCCTTGTGTCAGCAAGGCAAGTTATCTCCCTCATCCTGAAATTAAGTTTTTGATAACTTTCCCACTTCCTTTTTCACCCATCTCTTCCTGTTGGAACTAGCAGGGACTGCATACACTTGGCTGCAGTGCTTGCATATTTGGTTGTGGTATCTTAATCTTTTTTAAAAAAATTTATTTATTGAATCACTGTGGGAAAAGTTACAAAGCTTTCAGGTTTAAGTCTCGGTCATGCAATGATCAAACACCTTTCCCTTCACCAGTAATTATTTTTCACCACCAAGAACCCCAATATACCCCCCACCCCTTCCAAAGCCTGTGAGGCAGATGAATTCTACTTAACTCTCTATCTACTTTGATTACATTCATTATTTTGACAAAAGATGCACCATTATTGTTTAGAGTTTACACCCAACAATCAGAACTACTGAAAAGGCATTGAGAAATAATTTGTTTTCTACACCCGATTATGAGAACCATCCATATGATGTTGTGTGGCTGCAATAGCAGATGCGCGATTTTGAATTTCTGATATTTTACTTATTAAGCCTGGATGGATTTCTGCCAAGAGCCAAATATTTACAAGATTGGTTTCTATGGCTCTGGAGCCATGGCCGTGCCGGAGAGCCACTCGTGGAGGGCAACTCATGACCTTGGTAGGGTGTGAAGGACGAGCCGGTATTGCCCCCCTTCCTATGAGGTTGCAGTTGCCCTGTCACCGCGGGCTCATACCTGGCTTTCCAAAAAGCTTCGAGGCGGCCGCCATCTTGCTGCCCAGGGGGAAAAAGATGGAAGGGAGTGATACCCCTTCCCTCCAGGGAAGGCATGGTACTGTGGATTAATGCATAGTCCATTCATTTTTCTGCCGCAAGCTGCCAGGCTCTGCTTTAAGTTCTTGTACCTCTGAAGCCATGGCCGTGCCGGAAAGCCGCTCATGGGGGGGGCAACTCGTGACCTCGGTAGGGAGTGAAGGATGAGCTGGGAACGCCCCTCCCTTCCCATGAGGTTTCAATTGCCCCATCACCATCACCGCCAGCTCATACCTGGCTTTCCAAAGAGCTCTGAGGCGGCCACCATCTTGCTGCCCAGGGGGAAAAAGGTGGACGTGGTATCTTAATCTTAATTGTGTTTCCTCCTTCTCCTCCTTTTCTTCCTCCTCCTCTTCCTCCTTCTCCTCCTCCCCTCAGCTCTTCCACCTTCTTTTCCTTCTTCTTTTGTTACTCAGGTACTCATGAATCACTCTGCACTCATGAATCACTCCTGGAAGGAGTCAGGAGGCCATATGGGGTGCCAGAGGTCAAACTCCTGTTGGCTATTTGCAAAGCAAGAGCCCTACTGTACTTCTCTCCAGCCCGTCTTTTCTCTACTCTTAATTTTTTTTTCTTTTTGAATCACACCCATTGATGCACAGGGTTTACTCCTGGCTCTGCACTTAGGAATTACTCCTGGAGGTGTCACCTAGGGGACAATATGGGATGCTGGGAATCGAACCTAGGTCAGCCACATTCAAGGCAAATGCTCTACCTGCTGTGCTAACACTCCAGCCCCACTCTTAAAATGTTTTAAAATTTTATTTTATTTTTATAAAGTTGTTCACAATAATTTATTACATTTAGTATTCTAACACCAATCCCACCACCATTAAACCTTCCCACTACCATATTTTGAATGTTTCCACCCCAACACCCAAAGCCTGACCCCAAAGCAGGACCTAAATAATTTAGTTTGTATTGCTTGTTATGAATAATCTGCTAAAAATGATCCAAAAAAGTTTCCTTTAGAGGAAAGTGTGTGAAGATTTCTGTGTTTCACCCTGGAGTCACTAAGCCCTTGATTAGAGATTACTAACATGCTGTTAAAGGTTGAGCTTTGTGTGCCAATATCTATCTATCTATCTATCTATCTATCTATCTATCTATCTATTTTCCCCATGAGATTGGTTGCCTTCTACTTTAACCCTCATCCGAGATGCCTTGGTTAAGATAACTTGGCAGAGCCCCTAGCAGCCACTTTCTTCCACAATCCACAATCACCACCATATCCCTGGCCTGATTCCACCATCTCAGGATGGACCTCACCAAGATATAATCTGTTGAAAATTCGGGTATGTGGGTTTAGTGACTGAAATCTCCAGGCTTTCTCAGAGTTGGGATGGGCTACCTCCCCCCACTTCCCTGTACTTCTGGAAGCCTCAGCAGTCACACATACACACCATAAAGTGGCCCCCTAATTGAAAAGCTACTCCAGTATTACCTTAGGATAAAAATAATGAATGCCCTGAACAAACACCATGACCTCTTAGCACCTGTATTGCAAACCATAATGCACAAAAGGAAAAAGAGACATAGAGAGAGCAAGAAGGAAAGTGCATCCCATAGAGGGAGGCTGGGGGTGAAGGGATGGGTTGTTGGGGGATGATGACAGGGAAATAGGGGACATTGGTGGTGGGAAATGTACACTCGTGGAGGGATGGGTGCTAGATCATTGTATGGCTGAAACCCAATAGTGAACAGTTTTGTAATGGTCTATCTCATAGATACTCAATTTAAAAAAATTAAAAAAGTAATATGGAGTTCATGTTCAAGTAAACCAGCTTACTCAATGGCTGAATAAATAACAGTATTTCTACATTAAAAAAAAAGACAGTCTGGAGTGTGATCAGGAGGCATCTCCATGGCATGTGATTCTCTTCTCTCTCTTTTATTCTTACTCTTTTCATCTTCAGAGAGTTCTATCAGTCAGATGTGTTTTCTGCATTTATGTTCTAGTTTTCTCTCTTTTTTATTTTCGTCTCTAAGAACTCATTACACTTTTTTAGATACTTTTTTCAACTTTACCTTGAGAAGTTTATATGAAGAATTTTCACTTCTGATATATAATAATATAATTTTATTATATGAATACTCAATATACTATATATTTAATATATGCATGCATCACATATACATATATTAATTTCTAGGGGATTAAACTTATTATTTTTAAATCGGAACACTGTGAGATACATAGTTACAAAGTTGTTCATGATTGAGTTTCAGTCATACAATGTTCCAACACCTGTCCCTTCACCAGTGTACATTTCTCACCACCAATTTCCTGTTTCCCTCCTGCCACCACTCATCTCCAGCCTTCCTCTATGGCTGATACTTTTCTTCTCTCTCTCTCTCTCTCTCTCACCTTCTGACTCTCTTTCTCTCTTTCTCTCTTTTTCTGTCTGAGCATTATGGTTTGCAATACAGGTACCAAAAGGTTTTTTTCTTGTGAATATATATATTTTAAATTTTATTGAATCACCGTGAGATAGTTACAAGCTTTCATGTTTGGGTTACAATCACACAATGATCAAACACCCATCCCTCCACCAGTGCACATTGGCCACCACTAATATCCCCGGTGTGCCCCCCCTTTCCCACCTTCTCTCTCCTTCCATGGAAGACAATATCCCCCTATATTCTCATTCTACTTTTGTGCATTATGGTTTGCAATTCAGATACTGAGAGGTGATCATGTTTGGTCCTGTATCTGCTTTCAGCACACATCTCCCATCCCGACCGATTCCTCCAGTCATCATTTTCTTAGTTTTCCCTTCTCTATTCCAGCTGCCTTAACCCCTCTGCTCATGAGGCAGGCTTCCAGCTATGGAGCAATCTTCCTGGCCCTTGTATCTACTGTCCTTGGGTGTCAGCCTCATGTTATGTTATTTTATACTCCACAAATGAGTGCAGTCATTCTATGTCTGTTCCTCTCTTTCCTTTTTTTTTTTTTTGAGAAACTTTATTTTTCTACCAGCAATTTGGGTACTCCTAATCATTTTTTTCTCTTTTCTTATATTTATTTATTAAATCACTGTGGGAAAAGTTACAAAGCTTTCAAGATTAAGTCTCGGTCATACAATGATCAAACACCTTTCCCTTCACCAGTACTTATTTTTCACCTCCCACCCCTCCCAATGCCTGTGAGGCAGATGATTTCTACTTAACTCTCTACTTTGTTGTTGTTGTTTTTATTTATTTATTTATTTATTGCTTTTTGAGTCACACCCGGCAATGCACAGGGGTCACTCCTGGCTCTGAGCTCAGGAATTACCCCTGGCGGTGCTCAGGGGACCATATGGGATGCTGGGAATCGAACCCGGGTCGGCCGCGTGCAATGCAAACGCCCTACCCACTGTGCTATCCCTCCAGCTCCACTCTCTCTCTCTACTTTGGTTACATTCATTATTTCGACAAAAGATGCACCATTATTGTTTACAGTTTACACCCAACAATCACAATTGCTGAAAAGGTGTTGTGAAATAATTTGTTTTTTTTTTTTATAGCTGGTTATGAGAACCATATGATGTTGTGCGGCCGCAATAGCGGCGGCGCAATTTTGAATTTCTGATATTTTACTAGGTAAGTCTGGAGAGATTTCTTCCAAGAGCCAGATAATTATGAGATTGGTTTCTGTGGCTCTGGAGCCATGGCTGTGCCGGAGAGCTGCTCGTGGGGGGCAACTTGTGACCTTGGTAGGATGTGAAGGACGAACCGGTACCACCCCCCTTCCCATGAGACTGCAGTTGCCCTGTCACTGCAGGCTCATACCTGGCTTTCCAATAAGCTCTGAGGTGGCGGCCACCTTGCTGCTGGGGACGGGAGGGAAGAAGCCCAAAAGGTTTTTATGTATATCCCTTTACTTCCTTCCAGCACTGAGCGATGATTTCCAACTATCACTATCATAGTGGTCTCTTCTCTGTCCTAACTACCCTCCACACCCTCCTTCCCTGTCTGGCCAACTTGTGGCAACCATCCATCATGGACCAGTCCTCCTGGCCCATGTTTCTACTATACTTCTGTACTTGGATTTATTAGTCTCATACTACTTTTTTATATCCTGCAGATTAGAACTATTATTATCTAAATTAGAGATTCTTTTGTTTTGTTTTGGTGTTTAGAGAATTACTCCCAGCTTGGAATGCCAAGGGTTGGGGGTCTAACCCAGGCCTTAGGCATGCAAAATCTACACACTAGTCATTTGAGCAAACTCTCTGGCCCAGGGCTTCTTAAAGGTTTGGCACTTATGGCTCCCTTTTTCTTGGGAAATTTTTGTGTGACTCCAGGTATATAGGTATACAAGTAGGCAAGCATACCAAGCATTAACTGATAATAAATAGCAAAATTATCATTATTTTGGTTTTGGAGCCACACCTGGTGGTTCTCAGGTCTTACTTCTGGTTCTGCACTCGTTCATGAATCATTTCTGGTGGTGCTCAGAATCATATGGGATGCCAGAAATTGAATATGGGGTAGGGGAAACACCTTACATCTCTGGCCCCAAGAAATTTATTTAAAATATTTTCATAATCCATACATTTAGATTTTGTTGTTGTTGTTGTTGTTGTTGTTGTTGTTGTTGGGCCACACCTGGCAGTGCTCAGTCAGACTGGGGGAACCATATGGGATACTGGGAATTGAACCTGGGTTGGCTTTGTGTAAGGAAAATGTTCTCCCCCTTGTGCTATCTCTCCAAATCCCAGGTTCAGTTTTTTTTGGAACACACACACACACACACACACACACAAATAAATAAATACAAACCAGTGTTTAGGGCTTACTCCTGGCTCTGCTTAGGATCAAACCTGGAAAGTGCTTGAGGGACCACATCCAGTGCTGGAGATGGAAGCAGGGTCAACTCCCATACAAAGCAGCGCCTTAACCCTCTTGTGTTTCTTCAGTCCCTACATTCAGTTTTGAAGACAGTTACCAGTTTTTTGAAAATCAGGAAGAAACAAATATACAACATGAAGCTGAAACTCATAGTTTAAGCAACTAGTTTCTAAATGCACCTTAAAAGGCTATACCCTTTTTCTATTTCTTGGCTGTGACTTTCTTTGACCTCTTTGGAGTTATTAAAGTGGGTTTGGGACTTTGTTTTTAATTTTGTTTTTCTTCCCCAAATTCTTTTGTTCTTCTAACTTCTTTCTCTTGTGGTAGTTAATTGTGGTCTTTACTTCTCTGTTAAAAGTTTAGTTAATTATTTTTGCTTTGGGGCCATACTCAGCAGTCCTCAGGCTTTATTCCTGACTCTATGCAATCAGAGTGACCCCTGATGGCTCTTGGGGAAACGAAACATGGTCCCAGGGATCAAACCAGGATAGGTGGGATCCAGGTTAAGTGCGGTAACCCCTGTACTATCTCTTGACCCCAAGGGCTTATTTAATAAAAGAAGCTTTTATATGGCTACCATTGGTAGTGCCCAGCCCTTATGGCTTGTGCTCAGACTGGGAGGTGCAGTGAATGGAGGACCTCCAGGTCTCACTGGCTGTGCTCTAGGAGTCGGGGGGAGGGGTACTAGGGGGGTACTAGGGATTGAACTCAGGACTGCATAGTACTTGCCAGGCATATGTCTCAATACTTGAGCTTTCTCGTTCTGACCTGTGTAGAAAAATAAGGCAGTAAAGTACAGATTTCAAAGCACGTGCATATATTTGGAATTCATTGATTAGTAGGCATCACTGAAGAGTGATAAGGGAGTGACCCAGATGTTTTGTGGGAGATCCCAGATGCCAGAATTTTGTCCTGTTCAGTTTCTTCAAACTGAACAGGACAAAAGAGATTTCTTAACTTGAAAATTTCTACTTAGAAGCTAAGAAAATGAAGAAAGACCAGTTTTCTGAAAGTTAAGGTGTGATAACTACATTCAAATGTAATTGGTTTGTTTATTTTTATTTCTGGGGGAGGGTTGGGCCATATCTGGCAGTGCTCAGTTTTAACTCCTGGTTTTGTACTCAGGGGTCACTCCTGGCAGTGCTCAGGGGACCGTATGAGTTGCTAAGGATTCAAACTAGGGTTGGACCATGCAAGGCAAGCAAGCTTTCCTCTGTACTATTTCTCTGTCCTTACCCCCTAGCAATTTATTTTTTGAAGAGGCTAGATTATTTGCACTCATTTCTCAGAGTCTGAGGAAACTAGACAGGCAAGAGCTGAAATCTGATTATGTCCTTGTAGTTCCGTTGTTCACAATATTTTTGGTAAAATGGTAGTTACATTTAGAGGCTTGATCAAATTCAGGTTTGAGTTTTTTGAAATACTACTTAATGGGGTTATTTGTTTTTACTTCTTTTTGTATTTTCATCGAGAGGCACATAATGTTCTGTTGTTTCTCTTTTTGTGAAATTAACCACCATTGATGATCATTGCCGAGATCTATTATTCCATTAGGGGCTGCAAAATGGTGAGATTATCATACTATCCATTCCTTTTCATTCATTAGCTGGAAGATTTTTATAAGGAGCAACTTCCCCTCACCCACTATTTGATTTTCCTGAGGTATAATTCATGTAAGAAAGGAAGAAGAAATGCTGATTCTTTCTCTTATTTATCAGTTTCCCAAATAATGAGTTGATTCCCTGGCATCTTCCAAAGAAAATCAATAAGGTTTTTCTTTTAAGTATAATTATATTCTCATGGATTTAAGTATATTTGATGAGTTTCAATCAATTACAGTTATTATTCTCATTGATGCTCAATTATCTCATTGTTGGTCAATGGAAGCTTCTAAGTGGTGCCTAAGTCCTTTTGACATGATCCCACAGTTAATAGCTCCTTCACTTTGTGTTATGGCAAGATGTCCATACTTGTACGTACTCTGTTTTAGGCTTAGCATCTTTCATTTCACTCACATATTTTTTCTTCTTCTTTTTTTAAGGCAAAGTGGTTTTTAAAGAACACAATCTGGGGATTAGCAGAGTTTATTGCTATTGAGTTGGCCAGGTTCTTGTCCTTTTCAGTCAGGACAAAGTCAGGAGATGCTTTCTTTTTTTTTAAGGCAAAATGTATCAAAAGTTATTATTGATATGCCCAATGGAAAGCCTGGACCACTGGGATTGTGCTCATCTTCATTGATCTTCCATCTGGTTGTGCTTGTTTGTTTTTCCCAACACCAAAACTCTCCAAGAACATCAATATCATTACTTATTTGCTTTATTAGTGTATGTCCCACTAGGGATTGAGTATACAGCCAATTACTAGTTTTTAAATTACTTGAAATAGTTTCTCTCTATTCGGTTATGACACCAACTCAATAGATAAATTCATTTGTTTCTTTTTACTCTTGACTGTTAGGGGATTGCTTATTTACCTCGTTTAGTTATATTCTTACATAAAATATTTATTTCTGGGGATAGAGTAAAAGTACAGCAGGTAGGGCATTTTCTTTGAATGCGGCCAACCCGGGTTCAATTCCCAGCATCCCATATGGTTCCCTGAGCACTGCCAGGAGTAATTCCTAAGTGCACAAGCCAGGAGTAACCCCTGTGCATCACTGGGTATGACCCAAAAAGAAAAAAAATAGTTCTACAAAAATAATGGGATAGTGCCTTTTTTCCATTAATGCCTACCACCTACCTTACCATCTCTATTTTAATTCTTTTCTTTTTTTATGGGGGGCTTGGGGTCATGGTGTTTGAGACCACACATCACAGTGCTCAAATGATTCTCCTGTCTCTGCTCAGGGATCTTTCCTGGCGGTGTTCGAGGGACCATAGGTGGTGCCAGGATTGAACTCAGGTTGGCTGCTTGCAAAGCAAGTGCCTTAGCCACTGTACTATCTCTCTGGTCTTGTTTCCTTCCTTCTTTAACAGATGAACATTTAAAAAAACTTCTGAAATTATTACTTAATTTTGTAAAGTGTAACTAAATAAGTGCATATATTTTTCTCTTTCTTAGGTACAGAACAGCAGAAGCCACACATATTATCCTCTTTTACACTGGGCTTTCAATAAAGTTTCTGTTTAGGAACATGTGATATGTTTATGTTGTGTCTAAACCTGCTCCTGGATTGTTTCTTACCTAAGGATTTAGGTTTAAGGTGTTTGAAGCTGATGACCAAGAGGGTGGGTATGTTTGTGTTTTATTTTGTGTTTTTAATAGTTTTGGTATTTGAGATACTTTATTTTGATTCATTTTAAATTTAGTATTGACTTTACAATAACCTCAATATTATCTTATACTTTCTGTATAAATGTGCTATATAAAATATGTATATGAATGTATAAATAAACATAAAGGTACAACCAAATGTATAAATAAGCATAGACATGTGGTATAAATATGCTGAATATGTTACGTCATGTTCTCCCTCCTGAGCCAAGATCCCTCTACCAGAATCCCAAATTCCCTTTCCCTTCCTCTTCTCCTTTGTTTTTTTTTTTGTGGGTTTTTTTCCCGCTTTTAGGGTCACACCCAACAATGCACTCAGGAATTACTCCTGGCGGTGCCCAGGGGACCACATGGGATGCTGGAAATTGAACCCAGGTTGGCTGCGCGCAAGGCAAACGCCCTACCTGCTCTGCTATTGCTACAGCCTCCCTTCCTCTTCTCAATACATATATTTTATAGGAAAGTGGATGTGAGTTTGAATAACAACTCTATCCTTTATTTGCTGTGTGTCTTTGGATAAATACATAAACTTGTTTGGGTTTCATTAATCTAATCTGTAAAATAGAAATAGTGGAGACATGTTAAAATGATTATTTGGGGGCCAGAGAGATAGTACCGTAGATAAGGCAACATGGGTTCAATCCCTGGTACCCCATATGATTCCCTGAGCCCACTAGAAGTGAGTGATCTCTGAGTGCAGAGTCAAGAGTAAGCCCTGATTATGGCCAGATGTGGCCCCCAAACAAACAAAAGAAACAAACATAAATAAAAGGGTTATTATGAAAATTAAAAGTAAGTAAGTAAAGGCCCTCCTGTTGATCATCAATTTGCTCGAGCGGGCCCAGTAACGTCTCCATTGGAGACTTTGTTGTTACTGTGTTTGGCATATCGAATACGTCACGGGGAGCTTGCCAGGCTCTGCCGTGCAGGCGAAATACTCTCAGTAGCTTGCTGGGCTCTCCGAGAGGGGCAGAGGAATCGAACTCGGGTCGGCCATGTTGGCTGCATGCAAGGCAAACGCCCTACCGCTGTGCCATCGCTCCAGCCCCCTGGCGCCGTGTAATCCCATCAGTGGCCAAGACTCTGAGACTATAAAAACCAGCTCCTGGAACCGCGTGGCCGCGACATCTTATTATGACATCTCATTCCTACTTTGACAAACTGGCAGGCTACCGAATGTAGCCTGCCCACACGGCAGAGTCTGGCAAACTCCCTGTGGCATACCCAATATGCCAAATACCAGTAACAATGATGGGTCTCATTCTCCTAAAGAGCCTTGAATATAACCTCAGGGCCAGGATGAAGGAGACGTTACTGGGGCCTGCTCGAGGCAATCGACGAATAACAGGATGATTTGTGATTTGTGATGAAAATTAAAATTTATTTATTTATTTATTTATTTTTTTACAGTTGTAGATTTACAATTTTTTGTGCTTGGGTTTCAATTATACAATGATCAGATACCCATCCCTCCACCAGTGCCCGTTTTTCACCACCATGGATAATATCCCTCCCACCCCCATCCCCCCATCCCCCCCTGCCTCTGTGGCAGGACAATCCCCTGTGTTCTCTCTCTCCATTTGGGTGTTGTGGTCTGCAAAAGAGGCATTGAGTGGCAAACATGTTCAGTCCATAGTCTACTTTCGACATGCATCTCCCCTCCTGGGAGGATCCTCCAAACATCCTTTATTTGGTGCTCCCCTCTCCATCCGAACTGCCCTTTCCTCTAGGATACCCGGCTGGCCTCTAAGTTATGGAGTAATCCTCCTGGTGCTGATCTCAGCTATTCTTGGGTATTAATCTCATACTTTGTTGCTTTATATCCCCCAGATGAATGCAATCTTTCTATGTCTATCCCTCTCTTTCTGACTCATTTCGCTTAGCATGATACTTTCCATATTGTACCACTTGTATGTAAATTTCATGACTTCATCTTTTCTAACAGCTACATAGTACTCCATTGTGTAGATGTACCAAAGTTTCTTTAACCAGTCATCTGTTCTTGGGCATTCAGGTTTCTTCCAGTTTCTGGCTATTGTAAAGAGTGCTGCAATGAACAAACAAGTGCAGATGTCACTTCGACTATACATTTTTGCTTCTCTGGGATATATTCCCAGGAGTGGTATTGCTGGGTCAAATGGGAGCTCAATTTCTAATTTTTTGAGAATCGTCCATACTGTTGTCCAGAAGGGCTGAACCAGTGGACATTCCCACCAACAGTGAAGGAGTGTCCCTTTCTCGCCACTAAAAAACTTTTTTTAATTAAGGGAGAGCACCAAGGAAGGAATTTGGCCCATGATATAGATTTGGTACATGAGAGTTGTTTTTAATTGTTATTATCAACTTAGTTATCATTATTAGCTCAAACAGAGGTTTAAAAAGTGCCTTTTTTTTTTTAGGTCACACCCGGCGATGCACAGGGGTTACTTCTGGCTCTGCACTCAGGAATTACTCCTGGCGGTGCTCTGGGGACCATATGGAATCGAGCCCAGGTCGGCCATGTGCAAGGCAAATGCCCTACCTGCTGTGCAATAGTCCCTAAAAATACTCTTGACCATTGATAATTCCAAGAATCTTACAGGTGCTGAATATGATTTAGCATCTGAGCAGAGCCCCCACCTCTATTCCTGGATGAATAAGTCCCTGGAGTTCTGAGCACTGAAGTCATGGTACCATTCTACAGGACACCATTTCCACGTCTGGTTGTTTATTTCTGGGCAGGGTGCCTTGTTCCAGCCTTCTTAGCACTGCAGAGTCACTAGTTACCTGGTCAGCTCATTAGCAAAATGCAACCCAATATTGTTAACCAGAACACTTGCCATCATTTCCTGGTTGATACTCATTAAGTGCTATAGGGTTAACCTTTCTCTGAATTGCATCATTTCAGCTCTGCAGAACTGAAAACTTGGAAAAGGGACATGTCTCTCTCGCTTTAGTTTTTTCTTTTCTTTTTGGGTCACACCCAGCAAAGCTCAGGGGTTAATCCTGGCTCTGCACTCAGGAGTTACTCCTGGAGGTGCTTGGGGGGGACCATATGGGATGCCAGGGATTGAACCTGGGTCGACCACGTGCAAGGCAAATGTCCTGCCCACTGTACTATCACTCAAGTCCCAAGGGGCATGTCTCTTAAGCAGTGAATTACTTACTGTAGGGCCACCTGGTCTCAGTGTGTATTGTGGTATTTGTAACACAGAAGCAGTGTACTTTGACAACATAGACTTGCGTTGGCCCATCCTCAGTAAAATGAGTATTTGGAAGGTAGGAGAGTGAGGATGGGAAGACATACCTCCCAATTCCATATCTCTATGCTAGTACCCTGTGATTCTATCTCTGAACATCACTCTAGGCAGGGGAAACTCAGGTACATAGACCTAATTTATGTTTACTGGTCAGTCTCTCTTCTTATCCCCATGATGACCCTGCCATCCAGTCAGCCTATGGGGACATAAATCTTGGGGGCTGACATCTTTGTTCTCTCTCTCATCCTCACTTTCACACACAATTGTCAGCCAAGCCATTTCAATACGACTTTCCACTCAACTCACTTTATACTCCTTATCTCTCAACTGGGTAGACACCATAGACCTTTCTTCCATGAGGTAATCTTCTCTCACATTCTCAGTCTCTCTCCCCCTTACTCCCACCCTTCCCCACCTCCTCTATAACTGCAGAGCCTCCTAATGGTCTCCTTGCATTAACCTTGCTCTCAGTCACCTTGGTCTGGCAGTCAGAATTAACCTTTGCAAATAAAACTTTGCATCTGACCATTTTTGGAAGCAGTCGGTGGCTGCCCCACCCCTATACCCTGGCCCTATATCAAGGGCCAGTAAAAGACCAAACTCTGGCTGTTCATTGTCCTTCACCAGCTGGTCTCCTCCTGTCTCATCCTTTTCATTCGGTTGGAATCCAAGTTTTTCCTTTCAACCTCTGATAAATATATCACAATTAGTTTTGGAAAATTCCTTTCCTAATGGTCTCACCCTGCACCCCACCCCACAAACTCTGACTGGCTTCACACTTCAGCCAACTTGCATCTCTCTACAGAGACAGCCCTGCCAAAGCCTGGGCTTTGCTCTTCCAGGAAATCCTCGTGTCATTCTCTCTTATTTTAGCATCTTAAAATACCATCTTATTTTATTGTATGACCAGAGATCGAACCCAATGCCACAGCAAGCCTGAGCTACTGCCAAACTACACCTCAAAGCCCCTCTCTCTACCATTTAATTTTATTTGTGGGGGAGGAAGGTTGGGCCACATCTGTTTGTGCTCAGGGCTTACTTATGGCTCTGTGCTCAAGGATTACTCCTGGTGGTGGTCAAGGGACCATATGCAGTGCCAGGGATGGAACCAGAGTGAGCCATGTGCAAGGCCTGAGCTGCTGTTTTATCTCTATCTCTCTGCTATTTTATCCTGAAGTTCACAGCCATCTCTCACTGAACCCACACAGCACAGTGGGTTTGGGTCAATCTTCTGGGTTCATAGCTGATGGACTGTTTTCTGAGGGTTTATCATCATCCTGCCACCCTAGCCCGCCTCAGGCTGCCAGAGAAATCTAACTCTAGGGAGCACGGCCTGAGAGACAGGCCAGGGAGAGCACCAAGACAAAGTAAGAACTTTATTTATCCATTTACCTATTCAACAATTACTTTCTGGTACCCACTAGGTGCCAGATTGGGAGGATAAAGACACAGACTCCATTCTTATGAAACAACATTTTCATGGAAAGAGGCAAGGCACAAGTAGGGTGACAGATTGATGGATGGGGAAGTTTGGGGAGCGTAAAAGCACATCAAGGGGTCAGGGAAGGCTTCCTGGAGGGAGTGACATTTAATCTGAGATCTCAAGGATGAATAGGAGTTAGTCAAGTGGATGGTCTCTGTGTGTGTCTCAGACAGGAAAGAGTTTTTCTGGCTGAGAGGAGAGTATGCGCAGAGGCAAAAGGGAAGGCCAATGGGGCTGGAGCAGAGAGAACAGGGGAATCCTGCTGGGGGTGGGGGTGGGGGCGAGGGCGAGCTGGGGTAGAGGTGAGGCTTTGTGACTTGAGTCAAGTGTTCAGACTGGAGTCCCTGTGGGTCGATGGTGGACTGCCAGAGTGTTAAATTGGAAGTAACTGCGGGCTGGGGCTGGGGCATAGCAGGTTCATTTCTGTTTTAGAAGATAACATTGGCCTGTAGATGAGAGCCTACACCATAGAGGTGGTGGAACTGCCCAAGGTGCAGCCTTGGGTGGTGCTAAGGAGTTAAAAGCAAGAGCCATATTTCAAGGAAGTGGAATTTACAGGACTTGGATTGTGATTGGCTAAGAGGGATGAGGGTGAGGGAGGAGTCATGGACCACTAGTGGGACAGCTGGCTTCAGCAGTGAGTGGACAATGGGACCTTTCCCTTGGAATAGGAGCAGTGGGGGACAGTGGTGGTTCTGCATGGACCCCCCACGATGCTTGAGGGTCATAATAGAGAAGTACAGGGAGTTTCTGGGCCTTGAGGGGTCAAAAAGGGCTTCCTGGTTGCTTAGTTGATAGCAAAGCTATGATTAAATACAGATAAAGGCAAGACAGAAAGTTGGGTCTTGGATGGAGAACAGAGGGGGGACCTGAAAGCCAAGGAATCAGGACGCTGAAGACTTGGAAGTGGACTCAGGGTGGCCCAAGACCCGAGTGACTCCAGCCTTGGTGGTGACAGACGGCTGGGCTGGGCTGGGCTGCCCTCTCCTCCTCCGATAATTAATCCCGCACGGGGGCCGCGGGCGATGACAGGGCTGTCTAGCGTGCACTTAAGCATTAAATGACCAATTTCTGTCAGACTAACTTCCCCAGCCCCCCCATCCCCTCCTCTGCCATCCCCACCCCCCGCCTGCACCCCCTCCTTCCACTCCCTGCACTCTGAGTTTTTCAGCAACTGATGGCTCCTGGTTCATTTCTGTGGAATTAATTGGTCCCTGAATGAATTCTGTTGACAGGGCAATTTATCATGTGTTTGGGCTGACAGTGCGGGTGTCGGGGGGTTGGGGGGGCAGGGAGATGAATGGGGGGCTGAGACGAAGGGGGAGGAGAGGCTTTAGGTTGGGGTGAATATTGACCATAGATGAAGACATGAGATGTGCCAGCCCAAAGGTCTGGGGTACCATTGAGCACCCCAATCATGGCTTCCTCCTTTACTACATATCCTTGAACCCACAAGTTTGAGAGAAAATTCCAAATTGGAGAAGGCTCCCCAAACTTTGTCTGGCTTTTCCCAAATTCTTCAACATCTCAAATGGGGGCATCTTCATGGGGGCACTACAACCCCATCCTACATTAACCCTCTAAAGGCTGCTAAAATGAGGCCTGGAACTCTGGGAAGAAATCAGGACTGTGAGTGTGTGAATGTGTGTGTAAATGTGTGTGTGTGCGTGCGCACGTGCACATGCTCACATACTCGAGGAGCAAAGGACTGATTAGTGTGGGGGGTAAGGGGGCTGGTCCCCTGGGAGTTGGGCGCTCAGCCGGCCTTGCTAACAGGAGCCTAAGGGACTAACTAATTAGGGTACGGGGATGGTTTGGGCAGGGGCGGGGGTTGTGGGGGTGGGGGGAGGCAGAACTGAGTTGGCCCCAAATAACAGTTTTCTTTGTCTCCCTCTCCCAGTACCCTACTCGACCCCCTTTGATGGTTCCCACCCTTCTCCCTTCTCAATTCTTGCTGGCCCTCCCCTTGGAGATCTTTCCCTGCAGACACTGGAAGAAGAGATGGGAAAAGGCAGTTGGATCCTTTAATCCCAGATGGGAGAGATGGCAGCAAACAAATCTATCTCTTCTCCTTTTCTTCTGCTTAACAGCTGCCCCATCCCCTTCCTGTTTGGAGGGATCTTCTCCACCTCCACGAAGATTTCCTCAACTTCCAGTTATTGAGATGACCTGAGCCTCTGCAGGAGCCCTAGAAAGTAGGTGGTTTAGAGGCCATCTGGTTTTACAGGAGGAAATTGAGGCACACAGAGAGGGAGTAGCATGTTGAAAGTTGCATGAGACGTTGTGAGTCAACTTCAAGGTTCCTTCTGCTTTGGGCTTGGAGATGCCTCCACTTATTCCTGATTTACACTCTGCCCTTACGTTTCCTATGGGGGTTGGACAACACCCAGGGGAAGCTTTTCTAAAACCCTCCAATGAGGCTATGGCGGCTGACCCTGGGCAGTTGGGAACAAACCATCCTCAGGACCTGGCCTTGAAAAGATGTTCCCAGGGGAAATCAACCAAACAGGGAGGCCACGTGGGACAGGATGGGGACCAGGGGTGGTCGGAGTGGGAAAAGGATTGGGAGGCAGGAAACTGTCCTCTAAGATGGAGCCAGTCAGCCAAGGGAGGGCGCTGAGGATCTCCCCCAGGCGTGCGTGTCTTGTAGATGGCAGCCTCCTGCTCACAGGCTTCCTTCTGAGACCCCCACCCTACTCCCCAATTCTCCCCCTACTCCTTACTCCTCTCAAGGCAGATGCAGCCTTGCTCCCTCCACTCTGCAGACAGTGGCTCTGTCTCCTTGGGTCTCTGGTGCAATCCCAACAAACCCCATGGCTGCAGGATCTTCCACAAAAATTCTCCCCTAAACCCTATGCCTCAGTCCCATCCTTTCAGCTCTCTTTCCAGAGCCCCTTATCGTTGACCAGCTTTAACCCAGCTACCTCTCACCTTGGCCTCAGCCAGTGGTCTTGACTGTACAGCTCTTAGCCTCCAAGGACTTTCCCTGAAGCTCTCTGATGGTCTTGCACTGCTCCCTGCCGTCCTTTCCAAAGATGCTTCACACCCCATCTCCTGCTCCATCGTCTTTAGCTCTGAGCCATTATCCCCCACTAGCCGCATTCTCCCCTCTTTGGAAGCAGGAGTTTTCTGATCCCCAGAATTCCTCTAGTTATCAAATCCAATGGCCTGACCCTCTGCAACATCACCAGCAACAGAGTTTCATTTAAAAATTATGCTCTGGGGACCAGAGAGATAGTTCAGGGGTTAAGGTACTTGCCTTGTATGCAGCAGACTGGATTTTGATTCCTGATACCAAATATGGTCCCCTGAGCACTCTCAGGAGTGACCCCTGAACATGGAAACCAGGAGCAAACCTTGAGGACATCCTGGTGTGACCCCCAAACAAACAAAAATTATGCTTTTTATGTATCAAGGAACTGATGTCTCCTTACTTCTATTAATTAAAGATTTTGCTTTTTCCTGCCTCATGAGCAAAGGGGAGAAAGCAGATGGAATAGAGAAGGGATCACTAAGAAAATGATGGCTGGAGGAATTGGTCGGGATGGAAGATTTGTGCAGAAAGTAGATAAAGGACCAAACATGACGAACTCTCGGTGTCTGTCTGTATTGCAAACCATAATGCCCAAAAGCAGAGAGAGATTATGGGGAATGATGTCTGCCATGGAGGCAGGGGGAGGGTGGGAAAGGGGAGGTATACTGGGGATATTGGTGGTGAGGAATGTGCACTGGTGGAGGGATTGGTGTTTGATCATTCTGTGATTGTAACCCAAACATGAAAACTTGTAACTATCTCACGGCGATTCAATAAAATTAAAAAAAATTTGCTTTTTATTTATTTATTTTTGCTTTTTGGGTCACACACGGCGATGCTCAGGGCTGACTCTTGGCTCTGCACTCAGGAATCACTCCTGGAGCGGTGCTCAGGAGACCATATGGGATGCTGGGAATCGAACCCGGGTGGGCCGCGAGCAAGGCAAACACCCTGCCCGCTGTGCTATCGCTCCAGCCCTGAGATTTTGTTTTTTAATTAAGCAAAGGTCATGTTGAAAAGTATAGCCACAGATCTCTCACTCTCCCCTGGACCGTGTCCGTACTCTCCCCTTCTAGAGACAGTCATTTCTCCTAGCTAGTTTATATTTTCCATGCTTTTGTACATATAATAAAGGTGACGAAATTATTTTCTTCTACAGTATGTACTGTTGCATACTTAATTTTTTTAGTTAAAAATATAACCCGGGGGGGCAGAGTGATAGTATAGCAGGTAAGCATTTGCCTTGCTCATAGCTGACCCGGGTTCAATCCCCGGCATCCCATATGACCCCCAGCACTGCCAGGAGTAATTCCTGAGTGAAGAGCCAGGAGTAACCCCTGAGCATCACTGGGTGTGACCCGAAAAGCTTGGCTCTGTTGCTATGTATGCATCCTTTGTGAGATAAGTCTTGGTAAAGACTCCCAACACCTCTTGCAAAAGTACCAGGCTCTGGGGCTCCCCGCTCTGGTATTTCCCTAGTATTCCTGTCCTCCTCTCAGAGACTTAGCTCTCTCTTGCAAATGCAGATCAACAAGCCATTCTCTCTTGCTTCAAACCTTTCCATGACTGTTAATTGCCTTTTTATAGGAGATGTCTGAAGTCCTCAAGATGCTCAGATCCTCCAGAGCTGTGTATGTTGGAATTATTTTGGTTGTATTCAGCGGACATTCGGCGCATTTGCTTAAGTGATAAATGGGGAGTGTATGAACTTATGACACCAAAGTCCAAACGTGGGTCTAGCTCTAGGGGCTCTAATGACAGACATTTCTCTCCCTGTCTCTGCTCTGCATGTCCCTGCCAGACTCTGAGTATCATTCAGGCAAGCACTTTCCACAGAGTGGTGGGGAGTCCTTAGGGGTCCCAAGTTCCCTCTCATTGCAACTCATAGTCCAGAGGGAGTCTCTCTTCCAGCCTGTGAGAAGCCAGAAACACTGCTGGCTCTGAACTGGTCTTCAGTAGGGAGCTTGCCCCTGGGGTGGGGTGGAGAATAATTAGGGAAAGGGAGAGTAAGACAAAGGGGGAGGGGAAATGTGCCTGCCACAGAGGCAGGCTGAGGGGAAGGAGGGAAACCGGGGACATTGGTGAAGGGTACTGGTGGAGGGTTTGGTTTTGGAACAATATGTGCATGAAACTCAATCATTACTATTTTTTCTTATAACTTTGTAATTCATGGTATACAATTTAAAAAAAAATGAACTTGACTGTGTTCAGGACATGCTATGGGGTCCTGATTAACCAAATGTAGGCAGAAGCTGCTGTGACATGGATGGACCGCCCTTTGAAACTACACAGGATGGCAGAGGCAGCTTGCCACTGAGGATGGGGTGCACCCTTGACACCCCCTCCCCAAATGGGGACTGCTGTAGGTGCTTTGGGTGGTAAGGGAGAGTCACTCCTAATATTGGCAAAATTCTGTGCTCCTGCATCTTAATCTGCTGAAACAATGTGGGACCAACATTGTCCTCCCCCTATAAGCCACTCAGATCTTTGATTGGGGGACACTGTTCTCCTCTATGGAACTGTGGGCTCCTAGCATCTCTCACACCACATTCTGGGTTTCTCTACCCTGCCTGTTTTGTTTCTTGCTTTCTCACTGTTTCTTCGCACTCATTTCTATCATTTGCTCATTCGCTCATCATAGACTTACCAACATCTCCTGTGTGCTGATTCTGAGGGCCTGTTCTGGGGCAATAGTGGCAAAAAGAACAGACAAAATCTGCCTTCCTGTCACTGCCACGGAAACAGGAGGAGACAGGACACACACCAATAAAAGGTAACGGCAGGGAGAGAGCAGGGAGAGACAGTGGAGTGTCTGTTCTCTGATGAGTGGACCAGGGGAGGCTTGAGGGAGGTGGTAACACTTACGGCAGACACCCAAGGAAATGGCAAAGCCAGTCACAGATCCAGTTGGGGGAACTGGCAGAGGGGGAAATATCTGGGAAAAGTGGATGCTTAGCATAATTGAGGCACAGAGGTGAACAGGCACAATCAGTGAATGAGTAGAAGAAACACATGTAGGGGAGGCAGTTACCAGCACCAGGGTGTGTTTGAGCAGACAGAACATGGCGGGTGGAATAGGTCAACCCTAGGACTCTGCTTTTGACTCTGCAGGAAGTGGGGGTTCCTGCAGGGGGCTCTGAGAAGCCGTGGGACAGGACTGAGCTACCTTCTGGAGGGCCCTCTGACTGCTGGCAGGAGAGTAGATAGGACCAGGCAGGGCAGAGGCAAGAGCAGCTTTTGCAAGACCAGAGGAAGGGTCATTAGAGCTTGGAGCAGGATGTAATCCCAAGGTCAGTCCAAAGGCAGGGCTGTCTGGTTTTGCTGGCAGAGCAGAGGTAAAGTGGGACAACAGGAGGAATCTGGGAAGTCTCAGGGATCCAGGCTCCCTGAGTGAGAAGAGGAAGATTGTGGGAGTGGGGGCGTGGTCCCTCCATTAGGATGTATGACCTCATTTTCTCCATCCGCCTATTTCTTAGAGGGAGTATTTATTGGCTGGGCTTGAATTTTTGCAGTTCAATTCTAGTACAAGTCCAGGTCCCCAAGGGGCCCTGGACATGTCATTTTCCTAAAGGAGCTGCCACTGAGCAAGAGCACTTTCATGATCCAGCAAAGTGTCTAGTTCACAGATCTTTTGTGTTCTTCTTTTTTTATTTTGCAACTCATAGTCCAGAGAGTTAGGGATTACTACTGGCTAGGCACTGAGGAATTACTCTTGGCAGTACGCAGGGGACCATATGGGATGCTGAGGATTGAACCTGAGTCCGCCACATGCAAGGCAAGGTACTGGCTGTACCATTGCTCTGGCCCTTCACAGTTCCTTTGAAGCTTTATCTCCATCCATCTCTTCCTGAACCCCTCTGTCACTGCTCTCTGAGAACCTGATTCTCAGCCACTTTGATCTGGCATGTGCCCCTCTATGCCATGTCTTCGTTCTAGCCGTTTTCCTCAACTCACTGTTTGATAAGGGTCATATTTTGTGTCTGTCAGCTGGGTGCCATGTGGCAGAGTGAGCAGTGTTTGGATTTGGTGAGTTTTGGGAAACACCAAAGCTAGAAAAGAGATTCTGGTCTGAGATGGGTAAAGGGGTTGCAGGTCGAGTGGGTGACTGACAAGAGACTACAGAACATGTCCTAGAGGCCCTCGGTTGATTCTGAGCAGAAGTAGACATCTGGGAGAGACACAGCATACACGTTTATGGCAGAGGCCATTACTGTAGACAGTGGACTTTCACTGTTCAATTCAGTGAGGGGATTCAGAAACAGAAGGTGAGAGGTTCTGGTGGGCGTGGGGTGGGGGGGGGTGGGAATTCCAACAAGAGGCCCTGGTTCCCAACATGATGACATGGGCAGGCAGGGCTCCCAGCATCCAGAAGCCAAACCAAACACAGTGAAGTAGTGTTACTGAAGAGGAAGGCAGCACTGCCTGGGTCAGCGCAGTGCCCTGACCACTTCCAGAACTTTACCTGTGAGCCTTACACAGGAGTTTTGACACACTGGTTTTCCCTGGGGTCTGAGCAGGGTCACCAAAGTGGGATGCTCATCTTCCAGGGGGTCCAAGACAATCTAATTGTGACTGAGATGAGGACATGCCAATTACTTCCATAGATCCCAGGCTCATTCTTTTGCTCTCTTGGCCGTACTGAGATTCCAAGCACACCTACAGAGTTTGTAAGTGAATGCACTGGGAATACCCTTTTAGAATTCTCTTTTGTTGATAGAGCATTTGATTAAAGAAGCGTGAAGGTTATTCTTGCAGGACACTGGTGGTCAAGAAGTGAGCAAGGGGCAGAGGAGATGTGTTTCAGTCCTTGCTGAGATGGGGAATAAAAAGATTCCAGGGCTGGGCTGGGGAGATAGCACAGCCGGGGCGGGTGGGGGGGCATTTGCCTTACATGTAGCCCACCCATTTTCTATTCCTGGCATCCCAAATGGTCCCCTGAGCCCTGTCTAGGGTTGATTCCTGAGTGCAGAGACAGAAGAAAGTCCTGAGCATTGCGGAGTATGGCCTGAAAGCTGGGGGTGGGGGGTGGGGGAGGAGGAAAAAGATTCTAGGGCTGGAGAGATGGCTACAGCAAGCAGTCACTTGCCTTTCACATTGCCCACCTGAGTTCAATCCCCAGCACCCCAGATGATCCCCCAAGTCCCATCAGTAGTGACTCCTGAGTGCAAATCCAAGAGTTATCCCTGAGCTCAGTCTGGTTTGGACCCCAGACAAAACTCAGTGGGAAGCTACAGGTGTGGAGAGATTAGAAACTTGCTGATTTATTGGGGGACAGGGATAATATGGGTGATCCTGGGACAAGGAAGTTCTTTGGCTCCTGGTGGGGAAGAGATGCTTGGGCTACATCAGCCATGGGGACAGTCACTCCCTTGTCCGTCCTCCTGCTTCAGCCTGGAGTCCCCTGGCCCACCCGGCAGCTCCGTGTTGAAAAGCCTTTCAAGGGGGTACTGGCAGAAAGGGGTGTGGTGTGTTTGCGTGTTGAGGGGGCAGAGAAGGGAAGTAGCAACAGCAGAGACCGAGTGGGGACTATCCTTTGCGTCCTTTCTTTGGAGATATATATATATATATATATATATATATATATATTTTTAGGGAGGGTGAGGGGGAAGGAACCCACACTCCACCCGCTGGCCTCACACCTGCAAAGCAGCCCAAGCACTAAGGCAGATTCCTGGCCCCAAAGGAGCTGCGCTGCCAGCTCAAAACACAGACACAGGAATCAGGGAAAGACACGCCTCCCTTCGCCCGGCAGCGCCGGTACCGTAAGGGTGTCCCAAAAACACGGTTCTCCCACCCCAGACCCGCCCCCGCACTCCCCCTCCCGCCTCCGGGGCAGGCAGACCCACGCAGACGAATCCAAGCGGAAGCCGCCTACGGTAAAGGCGCGTGCGCCCAGCCCGCACTGACCCTAGCTGAGCCCACCCGGAGTCTGCAAGGCGCATGGTGCGCAGGAGGTGCGTCTTGGAGCTCCTGGAGCCCGCAGGTTCTGCACCCACCCTCCCAGCTCTCCATCCTCTCCTCCGCACCAGGAAACTTGGGAGCTGCGTCTGCGGGTCCCCTCGGAGACGCACGCGGTGGGGAAGGAAACTGCGGCTGCGCGCAGAAGGACCTGCGCCGCCCCCCCACCCCACCCCGCGTCTAGGCACCCCGACCTGCCCTAAGTCTGGGTGCCTGAGGGAGAGGCAGGGTCACGCAGTCGGCCGGGATAGAGGAGTTCTTTTGCATTTTTGAAAAGATGGAATCATTGTGAAAATTGAGAAAGGGAAGACCCCTCTATTCCACGGGCGGGCTTGGCAGGGGTGGGGCTGGTTGTTGCAGGGCAGAGTGGGTCGCGTTTTTGCGGGCTCGGTTAGAGCGTCTCCGCCAAAGTTAGGAGTGGGTGGCCGCAATGGCACGGTCATCGAGGGAGTTATTCTGGATCGACCAGTACGAGGACAGGCCTGTCCCAGAGACATGGAGAGACAAACCTGGAGCCATGGGAAGTGACATACAAAACTTTATTATTATTATTATTTATTATTATTTATTTATTTCTCATGTGCACAAAAAAAAAGAGAGAGAGAGAAGAAAAGAAAGAAAAGAATCAAAACGGACCGACGCACTGAAAATGGCCACGGAGCCCAAGCGCCGTCGGGGGATCTGTCGAGGGTTCAGCTGGGTCCTGGGTCTGGGGCCCGACGCCGGCCAATGCCGTGGAGGCTGGGGTGGGCCGGCCTGGGAGCCCGAACCTCAACCTCACACCCTCGCCGCCCCGCTCGGGCCTTGGAGCCTGGCTGGGCGCCGGCAATTCCCTTAAACTATTCTCTTTTCTCGTTTTTTTTATGTTTTTCTCTTTTTCTTTCCCTTTTTCAAATAAAAAAGGCTCGAAAGGGGAGAGCGATCTGGGCGAGGACTCCAAGCCTTTTTGGATTTGTTCAAGGATTTTTATTTATTTATTTTCACTTTTATTGACTTTTGTTTCTGTTATTTCGAGTCGTCACGATCCACGGGTGAGGAGACATGCAGGGCGCATCGCCGCTACCGAGAGAGCAACTACAGGGCGGGGCGGCCCGGGGCGCGCGGGGCAGGAGGGGCGAGGCCGGGGGCTGAGCTGCCACCTCGGAGGAACGGGCCTGCGGGGGCCGGGCCGGGCTGGGGAGGGAGGCCGAGGGCCGGGACAGAGACCAGAGACGAGAGACAGGAGAGACAAAAGACCGGGAGAGGTGGGGGGAGATGGGGGGAGAGAGAGAGAGAGGAGGGAGGAGAGGAGAGAGGAGAAAGACTGGGGGAGAAAGAGAGGAGGGAGAAAAAGAGAGACTGGGAGAGGAGAGGAGAGGGGAGAGAGACAGACAGACAGCCGACAGACAGACCGGAGTGGGGAGAAGCAGAGAAAAGAGACTGCAAGAGGGCAGAGATGCGGAGGAGAGAGCAAAACACGGAATTACAGAGAAATAGCCAACAAAACAGAGGCGAGAGGAGTCCATAGGACCATGTTCATCATTTTTGCATAGAGATTTCTTTTCTTTCGTAATTTTTTTTGTAACATAAAAAAGGCCCCCCTCCCCCCGGACGTGCTGTGCTTCGGAGGGCGCGGAGCTGTGTCCCCCAGTTCCCCGGACCGGCGGCTCCTTTCCCGGCACAGACAGCGGGGGCGGATCTACAGGCGGGCGGGCGGGTGGCTGGCTGGCGGCGGGGCGCGGGCGGGCGGGCGGGCGGGGCGGAGGGCGGGGTTATGTACACGGGTCGCCTTCACGCGAGACACACACCGTCTTTCTACGAAGCAGCAGCCTGGTGGGGTTTTGTTTTGCTTTTTTTTTTCTTTCCTTTTTGCAAAGACCATCATATTAAATAAACGCAGACTTTTTTTTTCCGGTCTGTTCAGTTCCTGCCGGAGGAGGAGGAAGGGGGGGGGGAGGAGGAGGAAGGGGGGAGGAGGAGGAAGAGGAGGAGGGGGGGAGGAGGTGGTGGTAGTCTGAGTGGGTTAGGGGAATGGGCAAGCCCCCACGCCCACCCCACACTTCCACCCTGCAGCTGTGCAGACGCCAGCTCGGAACCTGCTCCTCCCAGCAGCAGATTCAGTGGGGAGGGGGGGCGGAGAAGGAGGGGCAGGTCCCCAACTGGGGAAGACCCTCTCGGCCCAGGGACACCGGCCCAGCGCGCCTGCAGAGGGGCTGCGTGTTAGGGTGTAGAGGAACGGGGGGCAGACGGGCAGGCGTGTTAGGGTGTAGCTGGGGGGAAAGGCAGACGAGCGGGTAGGAGGAGGGGCCCAGGAGATGGAAGAGACGCCCGGGTAGGGTTCCCACGAGAGTCTGGCCACTAGCAGGCGTGTCTGCTCCTGAGGCTTCGGCAGCTCAGGTGGAGTTGGGGCCAGCCAGAAGTCAGCCCCGCGGGTGCGGGCTGCTGGGACCTGCGTGCCAAGCTTGCAAAGACCTCACGACCCTAGCCCGCGTTTCTAGAGCCCGCTCCCCACGGCTCCCATTCAAATTCCACCCTGGGAAGGTGGGGGGACAGTCCGGCCGCGGGGGCTTTGAAGCACGTTCCTCCGACGGTTCGTCGTCGCGACGCTCTTCCTCCTTCGACAGAAAATCCGTTTTGTTTTTCATTTCCCTTTGCCCAGTCCCTCCAGCGGAGCCTCCTGGCGCCTGAGCAGCCGAGGTGGGCAGCCCCGGGCCCGGGCCGCGCTGCAGTCCGCGCTGATTGTGTGTCACAGAAACGTGTCCCTCCCGCGCGCGCGCGTAGTGGCGGGCCGGGCCGGGCTGAGCCCGAGGCGGGCGGCGTAGCTGGGCCGAGGCGGCGGAGGGAGCAGACTCGGGGACTTGCCCCCTCTCGGCGTCCAGGCAGGCGGGGAGGGGCAGCGAGCGGGGGGGTGGGGGCGGCTGGCCCGGGCCTGAGGGTCCCGCCCGCGGCTCCGCCCGTCCTGTCCGGCCTTGGACGGGGTGACGTGAAGGGCTGCAGGGGTCCTGGGCAGGGGGCTTGGGGGGCTGGGGCGGCGGCCGGGAGGCATCGCGAGGCGTCGGTCCTCCCTCCCTCCGGGGTGGGCGGTCAGACGGGGACGATGTGGAGGCCGAAGCTGTCGGCCTGAAGCTTGATGTGGTCCCCGCGGTAACTAGTGGCGGTCATAGGCAGCGGCAGCAGCGGCAGGGGCGGAGCCCCGGGGGGCGGCACTATAATAATAAGGGGAACCTGGAAGTTAACACAGGAGAAGAATGGGCTGGGTGAGAGGACAAACAGGAGAACAAAAAAGGAAAGAAAAGCAAAGAAAAGACCTCCCCGGGGCTGGGCGACCCGGGCTGGGCTGCGGGGACCCCGCACGTCCCTGGAGACCCGGCTGGAGTGCGAGCGGGACTCGCCGTGTCGCCGCCGCCGCCCGACGGCTGATTTCGGTGGGGCGCGGAGCGCGAGCGCGGCGCGCAGGCTTCCAGCGGGGCCGAGGGGCGGGCAGGGGCGTCCTCGGGGTGGGGGGGGGGACCGCGGGACCCCCCGAGCCGGCGCCCGAAGGTCGCGACGCGGGCTGGGGTGGGCCCTGCGCCGGGAGCGGCTGCGCCCCGCGGGCCGCGGCGGCGCGCAGAGCCGCCCGCCAGCCAGGTGGCGTTACTCACTTAGTAAGGCGGGGTTGCTGAATCTCCAAGCCTCGTTGTAGGCCGTGTACTGGGGGTGGCTGTACGGGTTGCCAGAGAACTCGCTCCCTGCCGGAGGTGGGGGAGTGGAGGGAGTCAGACGCGTGCCACGTCCGGGGGACCCGACGTGCCCGGTCAGCGGCCACCCCAGGGTCCGAGGTTGCAGGCAGGGCGATGCCCGCTGCAGCCGTGCTTGCGTGCGGAGCAGTCAAGCGAGTCCGCGGGGGAAGAGCCCGTGGTGGTGGTGATGTTGGTGGTGGTGGTGATGGGGGCGAGTACCGAACCTCCTCGCGAGTGGAGGGCCGTGTTGGACAGCGCCTACCCAGGGCTCTGCGCGGACGCCTTTTGCACCATCTGGGGAAGTATTCTCAGGACCGCCGCTGTGGAGGGCTCCGGGGGCCTTTTAGAGGGGACTCGGATGGAAGCGGGGAAGGGAAGCGGAGAAAGCCCCTCGGGACACTTTGTCCCAGAAAGCCCTAAGAATGGCATCGTAGCGCTATGCCAGACATGTTGTGGGTGTGGGGTTGGGGGGCTCAGCTGGGAAACGCGCCCCTCCTGCCTCTCCCTGGAGAGATGGGCTACCTGGGCCCGCGCGCCGGGGCAGGCAGCGGCGGGAAGCAGGTGGACCATCGCCTGCCGTGAGCGTGAGCGGAGGGCCCGTGGGCTGGGCGCCGACGGAAGCCGCCTCCCTCCCTCCGCGGGAGAAAGGCCAGGCCTCCGGGTCTCCCCCTCGCCCTTTCTCCTGTGTGGTGACCCCAGACTGTTTACAGTGATCCCTAACCGCGGGTTAAGTAGAGGAGAAGGGGCCCCTGTAGGAGAGGGAGCTGGGGTGGGGGTGGGGGGTGCAGCCACTGGAAAGCCTGTTTATTGACGAGGAGGGAAAGCATGCGTGCAGCAGGATAATGAGCTTCTGAGCTCAACTGTGACCAAGAGGAACTGAGCTATCTCCTTCCCCATCGCTAATGAAACAAGTGTAATTTCCTCATCAGCACTAGATTCTGTTTAACGACTCCCCCCTTGCCACCACTAGCTCTCCTCAGCTCCCCTCATCCCCACCTCCTTGCAGACTGCCCCCCTCCCCCCACCTCTCCGAGACCTCCTCCAGCCTCCACCTGCTCACTGCTGCCACCTTTGCAAGCTCCTCCTTGCACCTCTCACCCCCCTACCCCCAAGCCAGGGCAGGAAGCCTTTCACCCACACCCCCAGCTGTCCTCCAGCCCTCTGGCTCCCTGGCCCCTATCCTACTAGATCCTTCAGCCCCCCTGCCCTGCCCCTTGGCTATTCTCCCTCCCCCAGGCTCTGCCCACCCAGTTCTGTCCCTGGGTGGATGACCCAGGGATATGCTAATTTCCCTTTTCCCACCCCACCATGGGAGTTAGCTTTAGGGGGCACAGGAGACAGCAGCCCCGTGAGCCCCCTCCCCTCACCCCGCCCACTTAAGATGAGAGTATTTTTGGTGTTTATGCAAATAAGAGCTTCAACTCTTTGGCTTCAAGCTGGGCTCCCAGTCTGGGGTGAAACCTCTGGATGCAGCCACAAACCCTATGTGTGGTCTGTGTGACTCTGACCTGCACAGCTCAAAGCCAACTCCTCCTGAAGGGTGGGTCAGTGCCTCCAAATCAGGGAGCAGCTTCCCCCAGGGGAGGGAAACCAGTCTCTGCTTCCTGTTTGGCCTCCATGCCTCCTGCCGCTGGGATTAGCTCCCTCCTGGGGACTGGGGTCTTTTCTGTGGGTGGATGTGGGCCAGGGGCGGGGAGGAGGCTCTGGGCTTTGAGTGACTGACATGCTCCTGGAAATGGTTCTTGGCTAGAAGTTTCCATGGCAACCAAGGCAAGCTCTCCTTAGCAGTGTCAGCTGGTTGGGAGTGGGCTGGGTCTGAGCTTGGGGCTGAGGCTGGGCGCTCCCAACCCTGGCACGGGGCACAGGTGGGTGGGTGTTGGGGAGGGGTCCTGGCAGACAGTGGGATGCCTACCCGGGCCATTTCTGCAAGCTCCTTCCTGGGTTGCTCTTGGGGGAGGCTGAGGGACCAACAGCAGCCTCTAGGGAGAGAGCAATGGTTGGTGGGGGGGACTGGGTGTTGGGTCGCCCTGCCCCCTCTGGCCTCAGTCTACAGACCTCTCAGCTCACCCACAATTTAGTCACCCCCCCGTAAATTAAGTAGCTGCAGCATTGTCACCTACCAGGCACCATTCCTGCCAGGGTGGAGGTGGGGTAGCTTCCCTGGCCAGTGGGGGGCACGTGAGGGGGGTAACCAGGTAGAGTGGTGCTCGCCATGTCACGACCTGGAAAAACACAAAGGGGAAGGGGGTGAGGGTCAGAAGAGGGGGGCCTGCCTCTGCTTACCTCTGGGTACACGCAAAAGGGGCAGTTGGACAGGCAAGAGCCATATGCAGACATGTGGGGGGTGCATCAGAAAGAAGGGCCCCTGGAGACCTTTCCCTGAATGTCACCCCCGACTCCATCAGCCTGGGCCCCTGCACAGCGCTGTCTCTCTCTGGGCTTTTTTGTGGGCAGGTGGGGTAAGGAACCACGTGGCCTGGTTTTTAGTCCTTCAGAGCCTCTACTGGGGTCTCTCCAGCAGCCAAACATAGCAAGTGTCATCTTGTCACCTCTCCCTTCCCTGAACATCTCCCCTTCCTGCAGGCTGGAGGACTCCTTGCACCCTTGAGGATCTTTTGTGGGGTCCCTCATCCTCCAGCAGTGGGGGGTAGCTGCAGGAGCTGGACCTGCAGGTGGGAGAGCAGGAGGCTATTTGGCTGTTAGTGTGGATGACCTTTAGATGGTCCGCAGAAACTATCCTGGAAATGAACTGGGAGCTCTGAGCTGACAGTACCAGTGGGTCAGTTCAAGGTGCTATGAACAAAATTTGCTCTCTTTCACACACACACACACACACACACACACACACACACACACACATACAAGTGCACATATGCGTGCATGCACACACCCGACACACCCAACCCAACATCCAACTTAACCATGTCAGTCTTGGGACTTCTGTCCCTGAACTGGCAAAGGAGGTTTCCGTCAAAGCTTCCCTTAGCAGGGGCCTGCAGTGAAAACAAAGCGAGTCCGGGATGTACCCATGTCCACAGATGGCTCCTGTGGACTCCACTGCACTTGAGTGCTACCCTCCTTTGCCAGAAAGGGGCCCCGCCTCCTCCCTGGAGGAGCATGTCCCACCCTCTCGCCTCCCCCCTCTTCGCACCCAACACACTGCTTCATCCTCTTCTGCTTCCCCCAGCCCCTTGGTCCTTTCCAGAGTCCTCTTCTCCCCTGCCAGTGCCATCCTGACCACCCCCCAGGTGACGGGGACTCCTAGAACGCGGCCTCTGTGGCTCAGCACCTTTGTCTCTCCTGGCTCACATCCCACAAGGTCTCTTCTGAAGCACCCCCCCCCTCCCATCTCCTCTGACCACATCCCCCTTCACTCTGACCTTACTTGCCTCTGGGCACTACCTTCACACCACCACTGAGTGACCCCTCCCTCAGCAAACAGATGAGCTGGGATTTCTGCATTTCCCGTTGAATGTTTGCATCAGCCGTGCCACAAATATAGCAACTGAAGTGGATTCAGCTTCTCCCCATTCAGTTCTATTGCCCATCAGACCAAACAGCTGAACCCAAACACTGGACAGAGCCCTTCCCTCCCTGTCTGGTGAAGATGGTGGTCAAATGCTGTCAAGTCTCCTTAACCATGTCAGTCCTTCGTCCCCTCTCTGCTACCTTCAGAGTTCAATTCCTGACCATCTGCCTTGGGTTTACCATACCCTTTTGGCTTAGGTGGCCTGCCTCTTCTACTTTTTCAGGTCTGTTCAAATGTGGTAGCTTGGTTTGTTCTTATGAACATTGCTTTCATCAAGCTACTTATTTTGTAAAACACCATCAGTGATTCTCTGTGGTCTGAAGTTTGATTCTGAAATCTCCCAGGGTTTCCAAACCTCCCGACACACTTCCTTCCCCTCCTGTCTCCCCAGTCACTTTCTGGACTCTGATTATGATCCCTCCTAGACTGTTTTCACTGTTCATGTGCTGGAAAACTGCTGTTTCTGCCCTGTTATTTTCTTTTTAGAGTCTTCCTCTCCTTCCAGCCCAACCTATACAACCCTTACCATTCTACCCAGCAGAAAAGTTGCTTCCGGGGCTGGAGCGATAGCGCAGCAGGTAGGGCGTTTGCCTTGCCCATGGCCAACTCAGGTTCGATTCCCAGCATCCCATATGGTCCCCCCCCCCCCCGAGCACTGCCAGGAGTGATTCCTGAGTACAGAGCCAGGAGTAACCCCTGAGCATCGCCAGGTGTGATGCAAAAAAAAAAAAAAAGTTGCTTCCTTCTCAACTTCTTTCTGTCCAAACTGTGTGGCTTGTCATGTTATATTTCACAGAGTGTCAGCCCCGTGGCCTCCCATCATGACTTGCTTCTTCAAACTGAACAGAACCAACCTCAGGGCAGGGCCCTGTCTTCTCTATCTTGCATAGTTGAGAACATGATAAATGTTCAATAAAGGCACATTGATTAATTCTCTATTACTCTATTGCACCAGTAGCCAATTCCACAGGTAATACTGTTTTCTGAGCGTTTAATATGTATTGGCTTCCTTTAAAGTGGTCAGGATTGCACCCAGATGTCATGTTAGGATCTGTTTCTCTAAAAATACTGGCCAGGGCAATTGTACAGCAGGTAAAGCATTTGACTTGTATGCAGCCAACCAGGGTTCAATCCCCTGCATACCATATGGTCCCCTAAGCACTACCAGTAATAATTCCTGAGCACAGATCCAGAAGTAACCCCTGAGCATTGCCAGGTATGGCTCCCCCAACTTCCCCTAAAATAAACTTTAAATTAAATGTTTTTCCCTCTCTTTTTTTTAAATTAAATTTTTATAGGAAGATGAACAATTATGGTGAGAAGCTCATGAATTGTTATCTAATCTCCTCTTGCAACTGAATAATTCCAACCCCCATACCCATCTAATTTAGCTAAGATCTTGCACTTCCCCAAACTCAAAAGAAAAAAAAAAAGTAAAATATCAAACGAGATCTTGTGTGACTCCCAGACAGAAGAGTGTGTGCTGACTTTGTTACAGGCTTTCTTTTACCTATTTCTCTTGACAATTAAACATATACTCCTGAAGTGTCCTTAGCTGAAGTGAACAGTGACAGATCTCTTGATTCCTAGAAAGACTAATTATACAACATTTACTGGTCCCAAAAAGGCCCAGGACCATTAGGGAAAATGTGTGAAATTCTGCATTCGGGAAGATAAAGAAACCCCATCCCTCCTGGTCCTGCAATCTCAAATCTGCAAAGCAGCCAGAAAAGAAAACTACTTTAAAAAAAAATAAATGAACAAGAATTTAAATGCATCTGAGTTCTGATTTTCAGCTGTGTGGTTCCCATAAGCTGTCACACATGAATTCCATGTAATCAATGGTTTTGTCACACAGCCTCCCGTCTTACTGCATGAGAACGGAAAACTGGAAAGGTGTGTCCAGATAATCTTGAGGCACCCCTGCCACATACTTATTCCTACTGACTTTCTCTCCTACAAAGTGGTAAGGCCCATTTCCAGCTTGAAAGACGTATTTCCAAGATGGAAATTTTAAAAGATGGAATCCGGGGGGACTAAAGAGATAGTACAGGGGTTAAGGGGCTTACCTTGCAAGTGGCAACCCAGGATTGATCCCAGCACCACATACAGTTCTGGTGGTGCCCCTGGTTGTGTCTGGGCACGGAGCCAGGGGTGAGTCTCAAACCCAGGCAGGTGTGGCCCAAACTCCCTCCAACACCCCCAGCAAAAAGAAATTAGAATGTATTTGCAGGCATTCTTAAAATGTCAACTAAAGAGGCCTAGAATGAGGGAAAGCATTCCCAAATAAATTATCCCTATAGCTTCCTGCTGCCTGCACAGACTTGGAACACCAGTGTTGCTACAAGGAGACCCCCCAATACCTCCATACAGGACTCCTGAGCCAACTAAGGTGTGTGCTATTGCACACAAAGCATTTTCAGTGGCTTCATTAGTATACAGGCCACCTGAAGAGCAGGAAAAATATGGACCCAACTCTTGCCAGAGCTATATATTCTTGTGGAACACCATTGTCAATAATGGAAAATGCGTACTGCAGGAAGTTTTCACATTACTAAGACCATCAGACCATTTGCCCAGCAGCATTCTTTGAGCAAGTGAGAGAATGTGCATGGGTAATGGGATATGTATGGGTAAGGAAGAATCGACAGAGCACGAGGTCTTGCATTACTATACACAGAGGGATAGACCAGGGCAAAGATGCCCTCTCACACCCTAGACACCACAGTGCCGTGGCCCCCTCCAAAAAAAAAAAACAACCAGAAAGCATAAAAATGGGAAGAAGCAGCTACAAGCCAAGACTTAATGATTACAGAAACGTGCCAGCCAACAGAAGCTAGGAAGCAGAAAAGGCTTTCCTTTGCTCCCCTGATAAATTCAGTAACAGGCAAATTATACCTGGATTCATAAATGTATCACATCCTTCTCATTAAAGGAAGATGAGCATTTCATGTTAGAAACTTGCTTCTTAAAGTTATAACGATTTTAAAGATGAAAGAGACACCAGGATGAACAGTCTAACAGCCTTCTTTGTTTCAAAGTTGGGGAAATGGCCTCCCTGTGGTTATCAAGCAAATCAATGTTAGCACCCAAGTCTCTTACAAAACCTTTTAGGGATGACATGAAGCAGTTCCTCCTCAAAAAGAGTCAAAGGAAAGATGAAAAATCATCTCACAAACAATGTTTAATATTGTCAGTGCTGTCACTGAGACCAGGCAAGAAAAACAGAAGACAAAGAAAAAATACCGATGCTGAAAGTCTGTAGTAAAACTCCATGGGGTGGGATATTAATCTCCTTTGAGAGTTTTCTGAAAAACAAAGAGCCTCTTGCAGAAACAGTAGTAGTTGAGAATCTTAAAAGTCCCCAGAAGTGTTGGAAGCACTGTACTTGATGAGGATGCCTCCTCAGTTCAACTGCAGAAGTCCCTGAAGATTCTAAAGCCAATTTCTTCAGCAATCACTACATCTGAATCAGACAGTGCACTTTTGTCAGACATTCCTTACCAAATGGGCCAGAGCAAATCAATGGTTCTGGAGAATCTAAGTGCAGTTTCTCTTGCAAGTACAGAGAAAAGCAAAGAAATTAGAAAAATTTGTTAACCAGATAATTTATGCTATTTTGTCAGGCTCAAGGGTCAAGGCCAGCATTGGGCTTCCACCTGCACAAGCACTGACGGCTTACACTACGCTAGGTACTGCCCACAATATCTTCCTTCTTTGTGTAGGAGGTCATTTACTTATTTCAGAATTCAGTAAGACCTTATTTAGGGAAACAGAAGGGAAGGGAGAGTAAGGTTGGGAAGCTCCCAGATGATGGGAGTGGTCTCCTGAAGCAGAATTCCCGGATGAGCCTCAGAGTAACCTCCAATGCTCATCAGTTTGTAATTCCCATCTGATAGGAAAGTAGCTAAAATTCAGAGGGGCTAAGTATTATGTCCAAAATTTTGCAGCTAGGGGATGAAGAGATGGTACGATGGGGAAGGCATTTGCTTTGCACACATCTGACCTGGGTTTGACCCTTGGCACCCCATATGGTGCCCTGATTCTGCCAGGAGTGATCCCTGATTACAGAACCAGGAGTAAGCCCTGCATATTGCTGGATATATTGCCTCCCCCCACCAAAAAAGACAACCCTAAAATACACTTTGCAGCTAGTTAGTGGAAGAACATGGACAACAGAACAAGAAGAATACTTGTGAGTTTCTAGAATGAAAGCTCAAATATTACAGCCCATAAAATAGGTATCTGGTATTTGATCCAGTAAAGTGACCTGGGATTCTGCTAAGCAAATCTCAGTACAGGACATCTTGTTGCATCATTTCTTACATGTTTCAGCTTCTCCCATTTTCTATATGGTTTCAATGTGGGGTTCTCTGATTCTATAGCATTCCACAGACCTTAAGGGAGTCCATATTAGGAAGAGTACATAAAACACGATACATACATGCGTGTAATATCTAGACGGCTTTTTATCTTATTTTTTAAAAATTTTTTATTGAATCACCATGACATAGAGCATTACAAAATTGTTCATGATTGTGTTTCAGTCATACAATGTTCCAATGGCTTTTTATCTATCTTAAGTGTTTATGATTCAAAGATTAAGCGCTGTTTATAAAAGTTCCCCTCCAAAAAAAACCGTCTCTACATTTTTTATAGAAAGACACTGATTTGTTTGAAAAGACTTGTACCAAATAAAGATCATACAAAGGAGAGAAACCACACACACACACATGCACACTCGCACACACACACACGTGAAGGAACAGAGAGCGTTATCACAAGTTAAGGAAAATGTCAACCTTCAGACAATCAAGGAAATAATAAAAAGGAAGCTGCCACAGCAGCAGAGGCCGAGGCTAGTGACAGTTCCGTCACTGGGACTTAATAGACGTAGATTTATATGGCAAAAGTGATATTCAATGAGTTCAGAGATGCTTTTCCTCAGCATCTTTCTCTGAAAATGGGCACTTTTGCTCTCTACTTGACACTGTGGAGAACCCTAAGGCCAGAAAACATAACTCTTGCTTTACTATCCTCTCCTCAAGTTTTGTCTGCTTCTCAGAAGGTAGCAAAAAATGAAGATATTCCATTTGCTCAAGGTTGGCAGTCTGGGCCTGCCTTTGACACGAGTATCTATATTTATATAATAGATATAGTAATACAAGATATAACAATACAAGAAATAATAGATATTGAATGTGTAATTCCATGCACATTTACATCTCCGGTGCCCATCCTAAGCAGCTGAGAGATCACCAAGACACCGAGAAGACATGGCAGCCCCCACTCTAAATAAAAGATTCTTTCCAATGAGAAGGAAAGAGTTTTCTTCTCATTTCATATGGTTCCTTATTTCCCTCAATAGCCCAACTACCTTAAAGGGTTTCCCTTGAAGTACCTGCTGTATGCCCTCCCCACCTGCCAGGCACCCTCCCCAAAGAGCCTGGCTTAGAAACCCAAGGAGAAGCTTGCCCTGGATGGAGCTGCAGCCTCGGGGGGCCTTGGGAAAGGTAGAGCCCATTTGGAAAGAATCCCATTTGCAAAAGACCATCTCTCTGCCCAGCGTGTGCCTTCTGGGAAAGCAGACTGAGCCCCAACCTTCTGCCTTTCTCACTTTCCCTGGGCCTTTCTGGGCTCCATCCGCACTTCGCAAAAGCAGACTGGAGCTGGGCAGGTGCCCGGAGGCTGGGTCCAGGCTCCCGCCGCCTGAGAGTGAGGCCCCGTGCTGGGTGGGCAGAGGTTAAGCCTGTTTGCACTGCCTCCCGGTTCTCCTGGCCTCCCAGTTCCTCTCGGGCTTTATTTCGTTCTCTGAGAGCACTGAATTGTCAGCGATAATCCTTCCGAAAGCGCAGCTTTCAGCGCAGTTTTTCAGGCGCTCTGTGTAAGTGAAACCCTAATCCCAAGGAAAACGGCCACTTAAGCTGCTGGGGCATTAGGCTGCGCGCGCGCCTGCGGCAGGATTTCCTCCTCCCCGCCGGCCTGCCCAGCGCTGCCGCCGCCGCAGGAGGAGAGGCAGGATTCCAGGCTGAAGGCACGCAAAGCCCTGGGTGCGGTAACAATAGTGGCAGGGCTCACCTCCAAAGCTCAGGCTGAGAAAGCGCTGGCTTTTTTGTCCTGAGGCTACAGCTAATAGTAGGGGAAGGAAGGATTCTGATCCCTCTGCCAGGGAGTGGGGGTTTGCCTGCCCGTCTACCTGTCATGGGATGGGGGCAGTTGGAAGGCTTTTAGGCCTCATCAAGGTGGCTTTGGGACCACCAGGACACTGCTAAACCCTTGGCCCCAATCCATGCCTGTGTGTCACATTCATCAGGACACCAGGATTCAGGGTCTCTGGCCATTCAGACTTTATTTTTTATTTTTACTTTGCCAGTCTGTCCTTAGAAAGTGCCTCAGGGCCAGAGTAGAGTTCAGTGGGAAAGCGCTTGCCTATTTGCCTCATATGCGTGGGGCAGGCCCTGAGTTCCACCCCTGCCTGCAAACACAAAAACAAAAAACAAAAGCAAAAGCAAGACTTCATGGGCCAGGGATCTAGGTCAAAGGAACTTTGCACAGGAAAACCCCAAGTTTGATTCCTGGCACTCCTTGGTCCCCAAGTTGTACTGAACTGAGAGTTCTGACTCCTGGCTACGGCGCAGAGTGCCCCCTTCCCACCCCTCAACCCAGCCAAGAAACAGAGAAAGTGCCCAATAGAGAAGCGGGTTTAAAGCCAGTACATCCTTTTTGAAGAATGCTTCTTGAGGACGACCCAAGCATCCACAGCAGCTTGAAGGGGGTCCCTAGAACCCGCTAATCATGTAATCATGACAGCAGTGCCCTGGGTTTTCTCTGTGCTAAGGCACTGTAGCTTTGTCCACTGAGTAGCTGAGTTCACTGCTCAATGCCACTGAAATGAAAACCACTGATTTCTCTGCAATGCTGGGATCAAACCCACGGCCTCGCACAGGCATGTCAAGGGGAGTACCACTGACCTCCATTCCCTGCCCCTTGAAAATATTTTCCTTCAAATTCAGACTGGCCCCTCTCATGGCTCCCTAAGTGAATAAGTGAGTCCTGCTGTAGAGAAACCAGTGCTTCTCGTTGGCATTCTCAGCTGTGCGGTCTGGTACCCACCAGATAGAGGGAAGAGAGGAAGTGGGGTGGGAAGGGAATTCAAGGTAATCAGCACAATGCAACTCCTTTTAGAACCGTATGTCTACATATGGCTAAGATGCCCCTGGATCCTTCGTGTTTCCTAATCTGCCCCAGAACTCTCTTCTCCTTCCCCTTGACAACTCCATCCCCAGCCCAGGAATCTTCTGCCTGGGAATCCGTAAGGGGAAGAACAGACAGGATGGCCAGTGGGCTGGGGCTGGAGTTTGGAATGACAGTGTTTTCACTCTGCTCAAATTTGACCTGACTTCCCCATCCTAGAGTGGATTACTGTCCCTTCTTTTCAATGTACTTTCCCTCTAGAGGAGGAAGAGATAAAGGAGCAGGGAAAGAGCCTGGATCCAACGGCTCCTTAGGATGCAGGCCTGGGCACCGCATTATCTGTCACTGTCTCATTGCTATGGAAATGCCCTCATAATTAAATCAGAGTCAGGTCTGGGGGCTGGAGGTCCTCCGGGACATGGCTGGAGGCCTCCGGGATGTTTGAGGAGCATAGCCTCATCCCCTGGGCCTTCCCAGCCTAAATGAAGGGTCTGGGGTCGCTGGGTGCTGAGGGCTGCCCTGGACCTGGTTCAGCCTCCACCCTGAAGAATTCGCCTTTCAAGCCGGAGAGGAACCCTCATGTCTGTGCCCTAAATTCCTCTCATTAATCAGCCTTGTCTTTGAGCCCACAGACGAGGCTAGGAAGCTCCCGGCCTTCTTCAGAAACATTTCTTAGCTTTTATTGCGCCCCTTCCCCTACCCCAACCCACCCCATCCCTGTCCTTGAGGCCAGACAGGGGCTAAGCTGTTGGTTTTATGGAGGGAAATGCATTGGCATTGGGAGGGGGTGGTGGTGGTTAACTACAGGAAAGAGGCAGTTCTTGTGGGTCCTCACGAAGCCCTGAGCAGTGGGAAGAGGGTGTCCCCAGCCTGCACCCCTATCTGCTAAAAGGTGGTTGGGTGGTTGTGTCAGCCCTAGACAAGAAGTCTGAGCTCCTACCAGTACTCAAACCTGTCTCTGCTCTCCGGGTCTCCGGGACCCCAGGACCAACCCCTGTTTTCAGCTTTGAACTTTGCCTTCCCCAGCCTCCAGGACCTCTGCTGAATTCACAGCTTCCTCTGCGCCTGCTCTCTCCTGGCCTCCACCCTCGCCTGCATCTTAGCCAGAAAGTCCTTCCAAGCAGAAGCCTCTAAGTCACCAAGAGAAGTTTCTCCTAAGTTCTTGTAAGAAATAATCACCCTCTGTTGGGAGGATCCTCCCAGGATAGGAGAAGCATGCTGAAAGTAGACTATAGACCAAACATGATTACCACTCAATGCCTCTCTTTCAAACCACAGGATCCAAAAGGAGAGAGAGAGAACAAAAGGGAATGCCCTGCCACAGAGGCAGGGTGGGATGGGGAGGGGAGGGATGCTGGGACCCGTGGTGGTGGAGGATGGGCGCTGGTGGAGGGATGGGTACTCGATTATTGTATAACTGAAACCCAAGCACAAAAATTTGTAAGTCTATAACTGTACCTCATGGTGTTTCACTAATAAAAAAAATAAAGGGAAAAAAAAAGAAATAATCACTCTCTCTCTCCCCATCCCCAGACCCCAGGGCAAGAGAGGAAGGATGCTCACCAAGCTTTTAATCTTGTCCCCCCCCTCCAATCCAGACTCAGCCTCCTGGAGGGTCAGGTAGAGGCCAGGTGTGCTTTCAGCTGCAGCCCAGCTCTTTCCTTCTTTCCATCACCTCCAGACCCTACAGTAATATCCTAAATGTATGGTCTTCATTATTTACCTTTCTTGGTTTTTATTTTATATTTTTTGGTGTCGAAACCCAGGAGCAATCTTGGTTTCTATTATCTGCCCATCTGTTGAACAGAAGTGGGCAGGGGACACGGGGTCCAGCTCTGTGATGCAGACCAAAGACACTCATCTTTGATCTTTTCCAGAATATGAAACAGGTTTACTTTAGAGATGCTCTAAGGTTGTCCTACTTTCTCCAGTTGTTGGGGTGGGGATTATCCTATTGATTGCTTCTGCAAAGTCTTCCCATGATGGTTTGTTTCCCTAAGGTGCATAATTTTTGGTTTTGTTTCTGGGCCACACCCGGTAGTACTAAGGGATTACTCCTGTCTCTGCACTCATCACCACTCCTGGTGGGCTCAGGGACCACATGGAGTGCTGGGTATTGAACCCGGGTCGGCCACATGCAAGGCAAACATCTGTCCACTGTACTAACACTCTGGTCCCATAAGGTGCATAATTTTTTCTAAGGCACTCCTCTTTAGCGGGTGATATGCTTGTGGGGGGTGTCTCCCATGGTGGTGTGTGGATGACCTTTCACAAGAAGGTTTGTCCTTGTTACTGTAGGGTGTCTAAGAGGGTCTCTATACTGTGCATTTAAATTTTTATTTATTTATTTATTTATTTATTTTTGCTTTTTGGGTCACACCTGGCGATGCACAGGGGTTACTCCTGGCTCTGCACTCAGGAATTACCCCTGGTGGTGCTTAGGGGACCATGTGGGATGCTGGGAATAGAACCTGGGTTGACCGTGTGCAAGGCAAACACCCTACCCACTGTGCTATCGCTCCAGCCCAATTTTTTTTATTTTTAAAATTTATTTATTTATTTATTTATTGACTTTTGGGGTCACACCTGGCAATGCTCAGGGGTTACTCCTGGATCTGCACTCAGGAATTACTCCTGGCAGTGCTCGGGAGACCATATGGGATAGGGGATCAAACCCGGTGTCTGCGTGCAAGGCAAATGTCCTACCCACTGCACTATCATTCCTGTTCCTAAATTTTTTATAAAACATTTTTTGGTTTTGAGCCACCCCTGGTGGTACTCAGGGCTTGCTTCTGACTCTTCACGCAGGGATCACTCCTGGAGGTGCTCAGAGTACCACATGGGGTGCAAGGCAAGTGTCCCAACGCTGTGCTATCTCTCCAGCCCCTATGCTGCACATCTTTTCTGTCAAGCTCTTGGCGGGAGTTCCTGCCACATGTTCTTGGGATAAAATGGGGACTCTGATCTGGGGTCAGTCTTGGGGGCCTCTGTTTCTCACAAAGACACTTTGATCCCCTTTAGCTTCCTGGGCCACTGTGAGTTTGGTGTTCCTGTCTCTGGAAAGCCCTGTCCTGTCTTGTTCTGGCCTCTGTGGAGGGTCACGCCACATGCGAGCCTCCTGATTCTCATAGGGCCACATCTCCTGGCTGGTTTGTGAGAACACAGACCCCACTTCCAAGTCAGGGTCTGGGCCTGTGTTTGCCAGTGGTCCCCCCCACCCCCGCCCAGAGTGCTCTCCACGGCCCCCTTAGTCTCCCTCTGTTTCTAGCACCCAAGCATGATGTTTGTCCATAGACAATGAGACTCAATCGTTCTGTTTTATCTGCCTGTGTTTGGGTGTGTTCAGCCTGTCTGGTTTCTGGACCTCAGTCTCTCTGGGACTAAAAGGGTGGTGAGAATCACATTTCTCCATAGCTCTGTTGGGGCTTGGGGTGCTCCAGGAGTCCCTCCATAGGGCAGCAGACCCTGGGATCCCTGGACTGCCTGGTAGGCCTGGAGACAGCTCCGTCCTGACTCCTGCCTGCACCGTGCGGCCTGTGGGGGAAACAGAGCTCCTTGTGCCTTCAGAGTGGACCATTCCCAGACTAAGGCCCCCCCCCCCCCCCAGAGAGCTCAGAAGCATCCCTCGATGATGTGGGGGAGCATGAACCTATAGCTGCTCTGCTCCCAGATCACCTCTGTGGCTGCAGACCTGGCCTGGTAGAAAAAGGGGTGCGGAACCGAGGGGAAGGGAAGGGGGCTCTTTCTTATCTGAGGCAGGAGCCTCAAATTACTGAAGGCACACAGGGGAGTGAGACCCCACTGAAGGGCCCTTGTTTGGGGTTCCCCAGAACTGCTCAGGGTGGAAGGAGGCCCCCTCCCCAGGGCTCCTGGGGGTGGGAAAGGAGGTGGGAGAAGGTGCCAGCCACAGCTAACGAACCCGAGGAAGCCGGGCCCGAGAGCCCCTGACCCACTCTCTCATCTCACTGGTCCCCCTCTTCTTATCACTTAGGAGAGACTCGGCTTCGTTCCAGACCAGCAGCCTAGAGCAGTGGGCTGGAGAGAAGAGACGCCGCTGAGCTCCAGCAGCCCAGCGGCGGAAGGGAAAGTGGGTGATAAATTTAAATAACCAGCTTGACTTGGCAGCTTGCTGAGTTGTGAGGCAGTGAAATTAAAATCTCGGCAGAACTTGCAAACACCACCCAGAAGAATCCGTCTCTCTCCTTGGTTCCATGATGGCAGGTGGGGAGGAGGTGCTGTGGGCCGGAGCCCCGAGCCTGTGGTGGCCACCCTAGCTTGCACTGTGATTAGTCGTGTCCTGGCCTACTGGGTCCCTTCCTCCCCACTACACAATAGTCCAGGCGGCGCTCTCCTCTCAGTCCTGACCTTGTGGAACAGCTGCATCAAGTGGCTGGTGAAGTCTGAAATCAGCCTCCAGTGCCAGGAGGTGGCAGGAATATCAATAAGTTTGGGCTGGGCATTCCAGGCCCGCTCTTAGGGCTCATGGGGTAGGCTTTAAGCCTTAGCCACCTGTCCTGGTACAAGAAGGTGAGCTGGGGGCTGCAGAGAGTTGCCTGTACACCTTGGTATGCCTGTGCCCAGCAGTGGGCACAGGACAGCTCCAATAGTCGCCCCTTCATCATTGTCTGGCCAGAGTCACCCACTAGAAAGAACTCCTTTTTCTTCATTAACCACCAAAGCCCCTCATAGTCTCTCCCATAGGAACTTTTTAAGGATCTTGAAGGGAAATTTCTACAGTTGTACTGGAAGTCTCTCTCCAGTACCAGGCATGCTTGGAGCCCAGTTCTCACAGATGCCAACATCTTTCTAGAACTCACCCCAAGTCCACCACTCTTGGGTCTGTCACAGCATCCTGCTCACTTGCTTCCCAACCAAGTCCCTACCCAAAGGCCACCCCATTCTGGAGCCAGGCCTAGAATGGCCGATGGGATCTCTGGGCCTACCCCTGTTTCTCACCTTGATGGTACCTCTAGCAAATTCTGTTTGTCCTCACAATAAACACATCGTGAATCATTCATCTTTAATAGATTATGCAAATTAGGAGGACATAAAATCAACAAAGATCAATAACTGCAGTCGTTTAATTGCCAGCAAAAACATTTTAAGAATGAGCATAATCTGCGGCCCTTTCTCGGGTAATGGCGCCATTAATCCACACAGTGGATCCTGGCCTAAGAGTAGAAACATCGTCCCCTGCCCCTCAGCCCCCCTCCCATCCCCCACCTCTCCACACACTTCTCTCTTTTTGGTAATTTCCAGTTTCTGAGCGAGTTTCCCCGTCATTACCACTGGTGAACAGCTCCGAATGTTAATGGTTCTGCTTTTGTTACTCCTCGCTTGATTGAAATGTCGCATACAGATTGAGATGTTAGTGCTAACTTGCCACCTGGGAATGTCAAGCTGGGTCTGAAATGAACTTTTCTCACACTTGGATCCAGATGGATCAGCCGGAGATGTTCCCAGGCTGAGCTGGGACCGTTCCAGGGCCATGGGGGGGAGCGGGTGGGGGGTGGTGCTCAAGGTGGAGACACTTTTCCACACCAACCCAAGTTCTCTGCAGCCGGAAGCCTACCCCGAAGATCTGTCTCTGCACCCCAGGAAGTCTCTGCCTTCCAGACTGAGGCCAGCGCACAGGGACACATAGCTAGAGAATTCTGGGCTCTCATTCTCCAGTGACCTGGTGTGAGCGACCCCTGGGAAGTGATCACTGGAATGCCCAGCAGATCAGGAGGAAGGAGCCTGGTTCCGGCCATCTGCGTTGGGACAAGATTACTCAACCGAGTGATGAAGTCGGGCTAACGTCAATGGCCAGTTGGTAACAGGCTACATCCTGATGCGCCTAGCCTGGCAAAAGTTGCCAGACTCCCAGATCACAACCAGTTCTTCCAATCTTGCTGGCACTCAACCCCTGGTGGCCAAGCCAGAGTTCTCAGTTCTGTCCAGACTGAAAATAGTTGTGCCAGGAGACCCCCAGAGGAGAACTTGTGAAACTCATGGAAAATAAGGCCCTCGAGTCGGCACGTGGAGGCTTGGGGTGCCCATCAGACCCAACTGGGGCTCAGATCTGCAGCGAGACAGAACCACGGCCCTGTGCCACGGTGAGCCAGGCTTGCCCCTCTGCTGCCGGGTCCCCAGGCCACCCCCTGCGGCCCTCACTCGGCAGGTAACGCCTCAGTGTCTCCCAATCCCCACTGAGCCCCTTCTCCATCATTCTGTCTCCCAAGGAACAAACGGCACATTGGCTTTAGTGTCTCCAGAATAATTAGGTGAATTTTAATAACACCTCAATGTGTGTCTCTCCCACTTGGGCACTTCCCTGGCCCGGAAACCCTTCCGCAGTGCCAGGCGCCTTCCAGAGCCTGCAGCGCTGCTGCCTGGAGCGCCGTCAGCCTGCCGGGCCCTGCGCACTGCACGTCGGCCTCCTTCCACTCCAGCTGCCCCTGATGCCTGGAGTTGGGCCCTCTCATCCCGCGCCCCCCCACCCCCTGCCACTCTACTACAGACAGGTTTGGTCCCCAGCCTTGGAGGGAAGGCTGGTCTCAGGTGACTTCTTTGGGAAGCAGTGGGAGGAATAATTGGGCTTAGCTACAATCACAGCACTGGCTGCCCAAGAGAGGAGACCTGCCCTCCTTGAAACTGTGGGGACACAGATGTGCGTGGCTCAGGACCACGCTCCCTGTGGGGCCAGACCAGCGGTCCACTCTGCCACAAAAGGCGCCTAACTCTGGGCACTGTGGTGGAGGCAAGAAAAATGTCGGGGTGAGGTGGAGAGGGAGGAGAGCAAGACGGGGAGAAGATGAGAAGGGGCAGGAAGAGAGCTGGGAGAGGAACCGGGAGAGGCCAGGGGCAGGGCGAAAGGAGCGGTCAGTAGCCTTCTGACTTGACCTTTCTAGAAGGAACCTTGATCACCTATTTTTATTTTTTTTTCCCCTCTCTGCCATCTGCACATCTGTTCAGGAAGCACCCCATCTCAGTCTCAGGAGGGTCACCGGCTCTGCAAATATCACGCCAGGGGGCCCACTTGTCACACCAGCGGCCCAGATGGCCTGGGCCTGGACCGAGGCCCTCCCACCGAAAGCAGTGCTCCACCCTCCCAGAAGCCCCCTTACCGGTCACCACGGGGTACGTCTGCGCGCCTGACACGTTGCTGCCCAGCTCGGGGTTGGTGGAGGCAGATAGACTCGACTTGACTTCATCAAGCCCAGGGGTCAGGGCCGGGAGAGAGTACTCATTCCCCTGGGGGAGAGAAAGGCGACAGCTCTTGACTGACGCACACGCCAGAGAAAGGGTCCAGGCGCCCTGTGCAGATGGGGAGGAGGAACAGGGCGCCCTCCCAGATGGGGTGGCAGGAGACGGGAGGCAGAAGAGGAGGGGCCGGCGGGCGGGGGTGGGGGAGCTGCCGTGCACCCGGTGGGGGCGGGGCCCGGCCTGGAGGGAGGGTGAAGTTGGAGGTGCGGCCTGCGGGTGGTTAGGGCGGGTGATTCCCGCGCCCTTAAACTGTGGGCAGCATCTCTGCCCTAGGAAACCCACAGGCACAGAGAGCAGTGGGGATCCCCTGCGGAGAGGTACGGCGTGCGGCCGGAGTCCGCTGGAAGGGAAGGGGTGCGCCCCGACGTGACGTCAGAGGCCAGAGCTCGGGGAGGGCCCGCTGGGGCCTGCAGCCTGGCACGGCTGGGCCTGCTTCTCGGGTGCTGGCGCCCCCTTTTTAAAAAATAAACAAAGACAGCCCCGTGGGTCCCTCGCTCTCTGCCTGTGCACTGAGGTATGAAATTGGGGAGGGGGAGAGTCCACATGGCTAACAGAAGGGTGGGAGGGGGCCCGTCGTGGAGTCTGAAAGGGTGTCCTGCCCGAAACACCCGGGTAATTGCCTTTTTATTGCAGCCACCGCCAGGCCAGACCCCAGAGCCGGGCAGCCCGGGAGCCCCGCACAAAGCAGGAAAAGTTGCTCTGATTAATATTACGTTAAATTAAAACTGATTTTCTGCTCTTTCGGGTCCGTTTTTTTCCCCTTCCGCTTCCTGGCCCCCCCAGGGCCCCCTCCCCGCCCTGGCTGGACGGGATTGCCTCGTCATTTCCAATTCCTTCTCGTATTGATCTTCCTGTAGAAATCAGTTTTGTAATTAGCTGCAAATTAGGCCTTCTACTGGGGGTGAAGCTGCCCCCTGATTTATCACCAGAGTAATTCGCTGTGATCGGAGAGAAATTAAAATGAACTCAATTAGGCTTCGGATTTGCTTTATGGGCCCTGCTCCGAGTTTCAGGGGGAAAAATGACTGTGCTGGTGTTTAATAGTCTAATGAAAGTAAATAAAGGTTATTCATTGTAATACAGCCGGGGACGCGGGGAGGGTGCTCCGCGCCGCCCGCCTGGGCCGGCTCCTCCTTTGTTGGTTTATGGCTCAGGGCACCTTAAAAAGACTTTTGATTTTTGTTTTATGAAGACAAACAGCTTATGGGATAAAAGGACGGGCGGGGAGAACGGCTAGTGGCTGGGAGCCGCTGGAGTCGGGGGCTGGGGCCGCGCCAGGCCGCCAGGCGCGCGCGTGCGTGTGCGGGAGCGCGCAGGCTGCGGGGCTGCGCGCTGGGCCTGGGGATGTGACGTGTGCCTGAGGACCCACCCGGGCTGCAAGCGCAGGGATGGCGGTGCGGGGACATCCCGACCTACTGTCTGCGCTGGAGTCCTGTGGGCTTGCAGTGTGTGTTGGGGGGGAGTGTGTGTAAACAGGTGTCCCCCACCCCGGGATATCATGGGTTGGGGGCAGGAGGCAGCCCGAGGGGGCTCTCCTGGCATGAAGATGGAGAGGCAGCAAAGACTGGCACAGACTTCTGGCATGACCCTGGGGGCATTCTTGAATCCTGGATGCTGAAAGTGGGGGCTGGAAGAGACCCATTATCCTCTCAGCCACACCCTCTGCTTTACCGATGGGGAGACTGAGGCTCTGAAGGGGGAGAAGACTCACCCCATGGCACTCAAGAGCCAGGACTCATTTTCAGTTGCCACGGCCCACAGTAAATTTCCCTCACTCTCCCATAATGTGCTCATGTGAATATGTCCATGCACACATGCATACACACATACACAGAGGCACACATGCCTGTATGCATGCACACATACACAACACACACAATGGCCCTGCAATGCAGTGTACACCCCCTTCTCCCCAGGCTCGCTCTGGCCAGCTCCTTCCCTGGGGCCTGCAGGCGGCCACTCCTCACCTGTTCTGATTTGATGTGCTCTGAGGCCTGGAAGACGTCGGGATAGGAAGGACGCTCGAAGACTCGGTCCAGAGCTTCCAGCTGCTGCTGGGTGAAGGTGTCAGCACGCAAGTGCTTCCGCAAACTGTCCACGCTGCTCTGGGAGTCTCCGTTGGGCACTGAGCCCTCAGATACATCTGGGGGACACACGAACACTCGAGGCATCAGCACAGGCAGCAGACCCACAGAGGAATGGAAAAGGGGAGCTCTGGAGGGCACCTGGGGGTTGGTACCCTTTATTCCCAGCATCTAGGCTGGAGGAGGGGGTAGGCGGACTTGCAAAGGTGATGGGGTGGGGGCAATCCCAGACTTTCTCCCCTGGGGAGTCTCCCCGGAACCCCTCCGCCCCCTCCTCCCTGTGTCAGATTCAGGGAGCAGTTGGGTGTCGCAGGCAGCCTGTGGAGAATTGAACCCGACGCTGAGATGAGTTTCAGTCCCACTCACTCCAAGAGTGGAAAATCATCAAATCTCTGAGGCTGAGTGTAACGCACAGACTGGTGAAGTAATTAACTCCCTCAGCGAGGCGGGGGCTCTGCGAGGCAGGATGGGGAGCACCGGGGCCGAGGGGTGCCAGCAGGCAGCAAAGGCCACTAAAGGCCCCGCTTAGCCCCTACCCTACCCTACTCTCTGCCAAGGCCCCATCACTGGCCCTGCCTATCCCGGGGGTCTCCCAGGGCACCCAGACCCTCTGTGAAGGAAAGGTGGGGGTCTCAAACATATGCCCACCTCCCATCCTGCCCAGGCTTCCCCACACTGCTGCCCATGCCCTCCTGCCCAGTCCCAGAGTGGACGGGGAGCAAAGCAGCTTCTCTGTCACCTCACTCTGAACTCCCTTGGCCCAATCTGGGGTCACCCCCACCAACCACAACCCAGCCTGGGTTTCCTTTAGCCTGAGACCATCTGGGGAGCCTTGGGCCTGGGGCCAGCCCAGGCTGGAGGCCCCAGGGTGTTCCTTTGGGACTGTTATATATATCAGTTTATAGGTGATTATACGATATGATATAATCAATATTGCATTATATACAGTAACGCTGTACAGTATCATTCGGGAGACCATAGAAAATATTACATATTGATTAACCTCAGCCTGCAGCTGGCTGCTCCTGCTGGCCTCCCAGACAGAGCGCGGGGCCTGCTCTCCAAACGGGACCTCCTGTCTTCCCTCCAGCAGGATGGGAAAGTGTGAGCATGATGTATGTGTGTGTGTGTGTGTGTGTGTGTGTGTGTGTGTGTGTGTGTGCAAGAGAGAGAGAGAGAAGGAGGGAGGGAGGGAGAGAAGGAAAGAGAAAGAGGGAGAGAGAGATGAAGAGATAGAAGTGAGACAGAGGGGGAAAGAGAGAGGGAGAGAGATAAGAGAGATAGAGGAGGGGGGGAGGATGGGGGCAGAGGTAAAAACCAGGATTACATTTGAGGCAGACAACACATACGCACACAGGCACTGCCAACTATGTGCCTAGTTCCTATAGACACCAAATTGGGCTGCTGTTTTTCTGTATAGCCTCTGGAGGGTATATGAGGTTCTCTTTATAAATTAGGATGAGGCTGTATTTTTCTTTTCTGTGAGTATTTTGTTTATAGTTGCACTTGTACAAGTATGGAGACAAATAAATGTCTGTGACTGTATAAGTGACTGAGAGACCCTTTCTTAAAAGATGCACGCATGTGTGTGTCTGTGTGCATGTATGTGAGCATGCATCATGCATGTGTGCGTGCATGGGCATGTGTGTGAGCGTGCATGCCCGTGGGTGTGCGTATGCATATGTGAATGTGCGCATGTTAGTGTGCATGTGTACACATGTGAGTGTGTGTGCATGTGTGTGAGTGTGTATGTGTGTGTGTGTGTGTGTGTGTGTGCTCAAAGCATGAGCCCCTGCCCCAACACCGCTGCTGGGCCTGCTTCTCTCTCATGGATATGCCGCTGTTCCTGTCCTATCTATCCCTTTGTAACTGTTTGCGAGCTGCATTGTGTCCGATTCTCTCTTGCCGGAGTCCTGCCTTTTTGGAAAGCCCTGCCGCCAGGGTCGAGGGAGGCAGTGTCTTTGTGTGTGATTATTGCAATGTCACCATGTAAATAAATCCTGGGGAGCAGAGTGTGTGTCTGCCTGTGAGCACGTGCTCCCACATAACAGGCACGGGTGTGCGCATTGTGTGGTAGCCGTATACCATGCCTCTGCAGATTTGTGTATATGTCTGTGTGTGTGTCTGGGCTCAGCCTCTGTGCGTGTGTGTGCGTGTGTGTGTGTGTGTGTGTGTGTGTGTATGTGTGTAGGGGCTGAACTGAAGCTTTGTCCTCAGGTCACTGGCTGGAGGAGTCTCTTTTCCTTCATTTATTCAGGGGCCCTTCAGATCTTGACAAATCTGTCACTCTAAATTTGCGAGAGATTATGGTGCTCTCTCCCCAGCCCGCAGAGAGGTGATATATGATATCTGCTGCCCCTATTGATTGCCTGATCTGGTGGCAGAGGCCGGCGAAATGAACTTGAAATGAACATCATGCCTCAACTCATTGTGCGTATAATACACTACTTAATCCCACATTTTTCAGCCGCTATGGAATTCAATTGATCAATCATGTTCCACTGATAGTACTGTTTTAGGGGTTATTGCTGCTCCCTCCACTCACTGACCTTTTTATTTATTTATTTTTTTTGTACACTCAGGCCCGGGTGATAAGACGGGTTACAGAGGCAGCGATGGCAGGAAGGGGAGGGTGGGGAGGGAGGGAAGGAAGGGGCTGCCACCTTCAGAGGGGGCAGGGGGAGGCGGGGCAAGGCAAGCAGGGGAGGGGAGCCAGGGAAGGAAGGTGCTTAGAGGCTCAGGAAAGCAAAATAGGGTTATGCAAGCAGGCAAGGACCCCCTTAAAGAGGCTGCTGGAGGAACCGCTCCAAGCAGAAGGCAGGTGATGAGTGGGAATAGGGCAGGAGAGCGATGAATGGAGCAGAAAGTTTTAGGGTGCACAGGGGAGAGAGGGAGAGACTTTAGGGGAAAATACTAAGGGGCTGGGGGGGCAGTGCCCTTGAATGAACCATGAGACCCACAGGCTCTCTCCAGAGGGGCTGGCACCCTTTCTTAGCTGGTAAAAGGGAGGAGTACAAGGCAAGGGGCAGGGACAGGAAGCAGAGAGAGAAAGAGGTGGGGAGAAGACTGTCTGGGTCTCAGATCCCAGGAGGAGATGCTCAGGGAAGGAGGAATCCCAGAGGCAGAGCAGAAAGAGGGAGAGGAAGTGAGGGGAGACCCCTTACCTACCAGGAACCCCCGCAGCCTAGCTGGCACCAGGAGTAAACCTGCCAACTCTACCTGCAGGACCTCCTCGGGGAAGCCCGGCTCGCCAGCTAAGGAGGGGGACACAGGGAAGGTAAAAAGGAAGTGGCTCAGCGCTGGCCATTGCGAGGGAGCTGTCCTGGGAGGGTGCAGAGACAGTGCAGGTGGGACCACCCGAGGGTAGACTCAGAGGAGACAGCAGGGAGAGGGGAACGATGGGTCTGGGCTGCGAGCCCAGTGCCCAGCCCCAGACTGCAGGGCGCTGGCAGAGCGTGACTGAAGCAGGGGAGGCAGGGGAGGATGCAGATGTAGGCTGCGGGGCGGGGGGTGGGGGGGAGGGAGGGATGCAGGAAAGAAAAAGATGCCACTAGGTAGATGTATCCCCCTGTCAGGGCGTCAAGCCAGGACCGTGACTGGAGTGTTACAGGGCTGGTGAGTAGCAGGACTTCTGTGAATGACTGAGAAAGTGAGCCAGGCTCGCTGTGAGGGTGGGGGAACAGAAGGTGGGGTCTTGGCCACCTCACCTGTCACTTGACAGGTGAGTCCCACACATCTGAGCTGTCAGAGAATGTGGCAAGAGCTAGCCCCACCCACCATTCATGCCCCTTCTTCTCATGCCCCCAATGCCTATAGGCTGCCAACATCACGGACTCTGGCCCATGAGTGGCCTGCCCATTCTTGATAGACTTCCTGTCCACCCACAGAACCACGGCCCATGAGACCCAGACTCCCATGTTCCCAGTTAACCACGGTGCTGCCATCTAAAGCAGGTTTCTGGAGAAAGGAGCAGGGAGGCATCCCTTACCTGCCTCCTGGCCCCAGCCACAGAGAGCAGGTCCAGGATAAAATGGGTCTGCTGGTTGGAACTGGTTCCAGAAACAACCCTCCCTCCCTCCCTCCCTCCCTCCCTCCCTCCCTCCCTCCCTCCCTTCCTTCCTTCCTTCCTTCCTTCCTTCCTTCCTTCCTTCCTTCCTTCCTTCCTTCCTTCTCTTCCTCCCCATGCCCAGCAGTACATAGGACTTACTCCTGACTATGCTCAGGGATCACTCCTGGAAGTGTTCTGGGAACCATACGCAGAGTTATGGATCAATCCTATGTCAGTGTGCGCTCAAAGCAAGTGCCCTATCCATTATACTATCCCCCTGGCCCAGCAAAGGTCTTTTTTTACTTTTCTTTCACTTTTTTTCTCCTGCGGTGGACCCCTGGAGTCTGCCAAAGGAAGAGAGGAGCAAAACCCAGGGCCATCTTGTTTGGCCAGGGCATAGTGACATGGAACAATGGGGACTCAATGATCAGGGCGAATTGTTTTCTTCTTGGCTACATTTCCCCCATGTCATGCAGGTTGCATACAACAAACGTGTGCTACTTCTAGACTTCATAAGGAAAAATGGCTTTTCCTCCTCAGCAAGAATGCTCTGTTCTCATTCTCGTAAACTTATCGGTCCCCATTTATTCTTGGCTGCTGTGAAGCAGAGGTGACCTTCCCCCTGATGGCCCCTGGACAGCACCTCCAGTCACAATTTGGTGTCCAGTGAGGTTTCAGTAGGTTGCACCTCAGTAAGGAGACGGTCACAAACACAACCTTAGGGTGAGGGTGAGGGAGAAGGGGGAGAACAGGATGTCTTGTACTTTGTGGATGTACTTTCTTTTGTTTGATTTTGGGAGAGGGGTTTCTGGGCAGCACCCAGTGATATTCGGGTTCCTCCTGGCTCTTCACTCAGGAATCACTCCTGGCAGGGCTCAGGAGACCATTTGGGATGCCAGAGATCAAACTTGTACTATTGCTCTGGCCCTGTGAATGCATTTTCTTCTATTTTTTGCATGTACTTTGTACCTGTGTTTCTCAGTTGTATATTTTTTTTCTGCACTGACCAAAAGATAGGGTGGTGGTGGGAATGGACTGGAATAACACCATATCCTAGGTGAAGATGCTCAGAGATGCATCAAAATCAGCAAAATCAAGACTTCATAATAAATGGGATGATCGGGGGCTTTCCCCCAAATCCCAAGACATCAGAATTAGGCATTTCAGAGAAAGTCTCTTAAAGCAAAGTCTACAGCTGTACTAAACTGCCTGCCCTCCCTCCCTCCCTTCTTCCTTCCTTTCCTCCCTCCCCCCCCCCCCTTTTTGCTGTTGTTGCTTTTGGGACACTCTTGGCTGTGCTCAGGGCTTACTTCTGGCTCCATCCCAGGAATTGCTTCTGGTGGTGCTCAGGGGGCGATTTGGGGTCTTGGGCATTTAAACCAGGTTGGCTACGTGCAAAGCAGTGCCTTATCCTCCAAACGATCACTCAACCTCCTGTCCCCTGTTCTCCCCACCCGGGCCCTCCCCTCCTCTCCACTCCTCTTTCTTCTCCCGTCTCTCCCATGCTCTCTCCTTTCCCTTTCTTTCCTTTCTGGTATTGCGGTGCTGGATCAAACCCACAGGGCCTCAGATCCACAGTGCCACATGTCCAGCTCCTAACTTAAGTTTTTCAAACTCAGACGCAGTTATCTACCTATTCACGAGGAAGCCACCAATGCGAGCACTGCCACACACACATTAAATCCTTTAACTCTATGAGTCACTCACCAGTCATTCTCATTTCTTCAGAGAGACACAAATTATTTGTTCAACATCATCCAACTAGTAGCAGAAGCTGAACTTGAACTCAGGGATGTCTGACCCCAAAGCCCTCACTATCACAGTTGCCTGCTTTGCCCACAGCCCTCATCACATCCTCGAGTAGCGGGGGAGCTTCAGGTGCTCTAATCTGCACAGAACACCTGCCAAAGAGATACCCCTAGTTCTGTTTGGCAAAGGAAGGCGCAAAGGGCAAGCTCACAGCACTAGTAAGGCTTCCTGCACACAGAAGAGGTGATTCAGGAAGAAGAGAGAAGTGTGGAGGAAGTGGGGAGGAGTGGGTGATGGGGGGGGGGGGGTGAAGGGGGCAGGTGGAGTCAGCCCAGAGGTGTTCTGGAGAGGGGGAGCAAACCTTTCTTCCAGGCCGTTCCTACCAGTCATCTCTGTCCTAACTCCCCAGAACACCTTCCTCTTCCGAGGGGCTCACCCCCACCCGGGGAAGCCCCCCAGTCTCCCCAGATGCCAGTTGTTGCCTTTTCCAACTCAATTGTTCTCCTCTGTACTGAGGCAAATGGAGTCATTAATTACCTTCTATCGGCTGGGCTGAGTTCAGAATGCGATCAATATCCCCGCTTGTCATTCAGGGCGGCCCGTCTGTGCAGCCCCGGCCCCACCCCCATGCCGGCTGGAGCGTGGGGGTCTGCGCTGTCCCCCTGGCCCTCCCATCTGATTCAGATCGAGGAGCGTGGTTTGGGATGCTGAGAAATGGGGCTGCCTTCCAGATGCAGAGAGGAGCAAGAATTAATGGTAAGGGGAGGGGAGGAGAGAGGAACCAGGAGGAAAGGAAGGAATGTGAGAAACTGGAGAGATCAGAAAGAGGAGGGGAGGAGGAAGAGAAGCCCCAGATAAGGAAGAGGAGCAGGAGAACTGGGGGAAGGAAAAAGGGGAGGGGTGGAGAGAGGAGGGTGCTGGGGGAGGCTGTGTGCAGGTGGGAACGAAGCTGGTACAGGGACATGCCATCTCCTGGTTGAAATTCTTTTTTTGTTTATTTGCTTTTCCTTTGGGGCCACATTCAGTGGTGCTCAGGTCTCACTCCTGGCTCCTGTGCACAGGGATCACTCTTGGCAGGCTCAGGGGACCGTATGGGATGCTAAGGAGGGATTGAACCCAGATGGGCCACGTATGAGGCAAGCACCCTTCCCACTGTGCTATCGCTCTGGCCCCTCCTGGTTGAAATTCTAATTTTGCTGCTCACACGCTCTATGACTCAGAACAGTGCCTTGAGAGCATTTCTGGGCTAGAGAAGCCTCAGCGGGATTCCAGAGGGTCACCAGCCCCTCAGTCAGCAGAGTCGATTTCTTTCCCTGCGTTTCCCCACAGCCAGCTCTTGTAACCCCTACTGTAGAAGTCACGAGAACTTAACTGCATTCAGTCACTAGGATGAAAGCAGACGCCAGGCTTAGCATAAATAAACTGCCTTCATCCTTACGATGACATCAGCTTACACGAAGGGCTGACTTTATACATAAGGCTGTTGTCTAAGCATCGGACACATACGAACTCATTTAATTTTCACCAGTGCTTAAGCAAGACGCTTCAATGATTGTCCCCATTCTGTAGACATGGCCATGGAAGGGCAGAGGTTCAGGAACTTTCCTAAAGATTGCACAGCTAACAAGGGATAGAGGAGACAGAAGTAAACCTGGCATTCTGCCTCTGGCGGTTGACCTCATAACCTGGAGAAACTGAGGGCTAGAGAGATTAGGTAATTTGCCCCAAAGCCAAATTTAAAGTCTATGTATTGCAGTTATTTATTAATGTTTGTTTACTCCAGTACACCTTGACTCTTTTGAAGGCAGGGACCCATTTTTATCATTTTTGTCAACCTAGCATACAGTCTGACACAGAGTAAGTGATAAAAAATGTTGGCTGATTTGTCTAGTGGAATTTCAAAAGCAAAGGTTGGTAAATTCTTGACTTGTTCAACATTTTAACTATTAGAAGGAGAAAGAGAAGAAGGAAATTGTTCTCTTGGATTCAGTTGCATCACACTTATAGCTAGAAAGGAATCAGGAATTCATTTCATCTAGTCCATCTTAGAAATGTAAAAGAAAGAAGGCGGAATGGTTAAGTAAAATTTTATATCACAGACCTAATCATTGTTAGGATGAGAACTGAGGCCCTCAGCCTCATGCCCTGCCTTCTATTCTGGGCTGCTTAATTCTGATCAACAAAGAAAAGCTGATCCAAGGGAAGTGCAGGGGGCCGGGGAAGAAAGCAAGCATGTCCAGAATGGAGAATAGCAAAGAGACTGCGCACTGGACAGAACCCGACTTGAGGAAAGCAAACGGCCATGTGCTAGAGAACAGAATGAGATCTCCTATCAAGAGATTCGCAAAAGGAATATAATTCCAAAGGAGCAGGAAGCTGTAAAGATGTGATTTTGCCCTACCAGCTCAAATAATCAACCTGACAAAGTAAAGGGAGCGGGAGGGGGGAGGTAGGAGGAGAGGGACATTTAAGGAAATCATTGTTGTTGCACACGGATAAGCTTTAAAATATGATGAGCCTAGATTTTAAAAGGACATGTACACTGAACAGTGGAAGATTATGCAGCCATTAAAAAATCATGTTTTCAAAGAATATTTAATGATATGTGAAAATGGTCCCATATAATGTTAAGTGAAAATAGCATGACACAAGCTATCTATACAGTACCATTCTGATTTTGATTTTTAAATTATACATAATTATGTATGCACACAAAAGTAGATAGACAATACCAAATTCCAAGTGTGGCTATTATGTTATAGACAATTTTTGAAAAATTACTGTATTTTCCAAATATTTTTGAATGAGTATGTATTACACTTATTATCAAACAAAGGGATTTTTTCCCCCGTTATAAAGGACATAGAACAGATGGAAGGAGGGAGCCATTACCAAGGATGGAGATGAGAGAGGCATGAGCTTGTCAGACAGAAGCTCAGAACAAGCTGAGACAACAAAACAGGGTCCTGGAAGCTACAGCTGGAGAAAGGAGAAAAAGACAGGCAGGTTGAGGGTCAGTGCATGGGAAAAGGAGGCAATGCTGAGAAAAGCATGAGGAGGCAAGACTTCTTAACCCCCAGTTAGCCTGTCTTCTCTAGCAAAGAAAAGAATCTTCAAAATGGAATCAGCAGGAGCAGCCCAGGTGAGGAGGAGGCCACGCAGATAAGAATTAACCTTTCAACAGACCCAATAATTCCCATATCAGGACCCGAGGGAGGGAAAGAAATAGACAGGATCCTAAAATTGGGGAGCAGGGATTGGAGGTGCTATTCCTGGCTCTATGTGGAGGGTGACTCTTGGCAGTGTTTGGGAGGACCATATGTGGTGCCAGGGAGCTGGGTACATGCAAGGCCTTAACCTCTCTACTAACTCTCCAGTCCAGCATCCTAAACTGTTTTCTAATAATGATAAAGTGATAATGAAAGGGTAAGTCAGTGACAAGACCCAATGCCGTCCTGCCTTGCAAAATTGGGAGAAGATAAGCATAGACACTTGATTACATTTAATATCAGGATTTGGAAATCTCTTAGATTTCCTTGTGACGTATCATGTCATTAATTTGTGGGTATTGAACAAGGAAATAGTGACACCCAAGAGTTTACATACACTTGCCAAGAATAAGTTGTGGCACATTAACCAGATAATCAAGGCTGAGACCAAATTTCTCCCCACCAAGCCTTCCTCAATTGCCATGGTTGGAAGCAACCAACATTTCTCTTAAGTGTTCATTATCGCATTCACACCTGGATCTGAGTATGTATCACATTCTATTCCTATAAAGCTGGGTATAGCTATCTCCTACTAGAGAGAAGATTATGGGGTCCAGGGCTATGTCCCATTGACCTTTACAATTCAGTCCTAGATTTACACACCGCAGGTGTTCAGTTCGCTCATCAATTTAAATTGTATTTCAAAAATGGATTGATTAAGGCTATGCTTTGGACAGTGTGAATGTTAATATTTCACCAAGATTCTCCTTTCTAACTTTGGACAAGAGGAAGAAATGGAAAATGGTTGTTGGCTTCTGGGCTCAATAGCATATAGAGTATTCATTGATTGTAGCCAGGAAGGGGAGGTCTTTACTGGTGGGGCAGCGGCTTTTCTTTATTTTAAAGAAGACAACTCCTTAACAGAACAAGTAGGGTGATGATATAGAAGAAATCCTCGTGTTCTTAGTTGGGTGAAATTAAAAGCTAAAACCAACAAGATGAAATTCAACAAGGATAAATAGACTGCCCTATGTTTAGGTTAAAAAAAATCAATTACACAAGTGCAGAATGGGGTAGATCTGGCTGGAGAACAATTGATGTGAAAAAGATCTTGAGGTTTTAGTTGACCACGAACTCAATATGAGCTTGAGTCTGACACGGCTGCTAAAAAATCGAATGCAATCTTAGGCTACATTATGGATGTAGAATCTTCAGGTGGAGTATGGCAATGGTTCTATTCTACTTGGCATTGGCTGGACTGTCTCTAGAGTTCAGAGTGTATTTAAGAGGGACTTTAACTGTCAAGGATGAATTCAGAGGTGGTAACCAGGAGGGTGCAGGACCTCCTCAACTGCAGGGACCACAGCACAGGCGATGCTAAAATCCACCCAGGCTGGCCTGTGTCTTTCACGGTACTAACAAGGACTAATGGGAAAGGAAAGGAGGAAGGCGTGAAGAGGGTTTCAAATAGAGATCTTCACCCCCTTACTTTGTAAAATGGCATTATCTCTATTTTAAAGTCAAGATCACTTTGCGTCAGAGAAATTATGTGATTAACGGAAGGCAGGTTAGCAAATACCAGGTGGGGCTGGAGGGGATGGGGAGATAGTACAGTGGGGAAGGGAGCTTGACTTGTACAAGGTTGATCTGCGTTTGATTTCCAGCACCAATCCCCAGCACTGCATCTGGTCGCCCCCCCCCCCGCCCCGACTCCCACCAGGAGTGATCCCTGAAAACAGAGCCACAAGTAAGGCCTGAGCACAACTGAGTGTGGCCCAACTGCCCCTCCTTGGAAAAACAAACAAACACAACAACAACAACAAATCTCTCCCAAATCAGAGTGGAGCCGGAATCCAGCTCCGAAAATGGGGACTCCAGGTCCTGTGCTCATCCCTCAAGAGCATATGGACCCTGAAGATAACAATGAGCAACCGGCAGTGTCCCCTGTCCACAACAACTAGTGGGGAGTGTTCGAAGTGAGGGCTGTAAGAGCGGAGCGCCTTAAAACCTGTCCCGTCCCCAGCCCAGCACCAGGCCTCCCTGCACAGAGGAGTGTCCCTGGAGCTGCCTCTCCCAGACCTAGTCGCATTGCCTGCTTGCTCCCTGCACTCCTAGTGACTACCAGCCTGTTGGGTGAGAGCCTCCCCCGAGGTGCTGGGAATAGGCTCTTCAGACACCTACCGGACCGTCCACTGTGCCCCAAAGGCCCCAGAGAGCTTAGCATCCAGTCTTCTTAACACTCCCCTTTCTTACATGCCAAAGCCACACCACAGAAAGCTGCCAGTAGGATGGGCCGAATGATCATTTAGGGCCCTCGTGTGGTGTAAGTGGCCCGGAGAGAGATAGCCAGGGGTGGCGCCAGGGAATTATGCAAGTGCTGTGACTTGCTTCTGTCCACATATGCTGTTTTGTCTCCCCTAGAACCCCCAGGTTACCTGTAGAGGAACAGGAAATAGCAGCTAAAGCCAAAGTGCAGCCCACTGGACTGGACCTGTGAGCCCCAGGTGAAGTGAAAGCAGGTCACAGGTGCGGGAGGGGAGGACTGAAGCAGGAGGTGGGGAGCAGACAGGTAGCAGGGAGAGAAGACAAACGAAGAGTGGGGGTCGGGTTGGGGGAATGCCCCAGCCTGATCAACTTCCCTGCCTGGGAGCATGCGCAGTCTTCCTGCAGGCTGGGAAATGCCAGAGCTCCCGGATCACCGGCTGGGGGATGTCCATGTGTGTGTGTGTGGGGGGGGGGGTGCTACTGAGGGCACCTTGAAGCCTTGTCTGGGCTCTCTGAGAGGGCCCCAGGAGGCTTTCTGTGTCCTACTGGGCCACAGCTGGGGCCAGCACCAGTTAGAAACCTCTCTGGAGCCAGGAGGGAAGGGGGCTTTGTTAGCTCAAAGGACACAAGCAAGGCGAAAAATTACATACCAGGCCGCCCTAAGTATGCTTGTTTAGAGAAACTGCTTGCATTTATGAAGTCTTTGGTGCGGAAAGCAGGCTTGCAAATGACTGCATCAGAGCGACAGTAAAGGCCATTAATTTCCTGTTATGTTTTCCTGTGTTGGGGGCTTTATTAATTTAATTTTACACTGTCGAACAACCGCGAGAGCTGACACCGCCACACCGCCACGGCTGGGGTGTTCTTCTTGTGTGTGTAGCAGGGCTTTGCCTGACATGCAAATCAACGCTATTACGGAACCAATAAAGATGTGTGGAGGGAAGAGGGAGGGATGAGGAGGGCGGGAGGGGAGGGAGAGAAGGAGAGAGAAAGGGCGAAAGCCCGCCCTGGACACTTTCCACCTCCCTCCAGCCAGGCACCTCCTGGCTGGAGGGGTCTCCTCCTCCACTGTCGCTGCCTTCCAAGGACACCACCTCTGTCCTCTCCTCAATCCAGCTCTCAGAGAACCAGAGAGACACACCAAGTTCCTGGTGGAGGTGGGGGCCGACTTGGCCCCTCTGCACGGGGCCCCACATCTCAGAAACACAGAGCATGAGGCAGAAGGTGGTTCCACAAGGCAGAGGGCAGGGGCCACTTCCTCAAAAGCAAGGGTCTTACCCATGTGCATGTTAGTGCATTTACCCCCACCCCCCTCCCTAAACCCTGTGTCTGTGAGCATGAAGAGTCTGGAAGAGTCCAGAAAGGCCCATCTCCAGTTGCTCTAAGTCTCTCTAGCAACACCCACCTCCTGCCTGTCTACCTGTACTTTCTTTGAATTCCCTGGAAAAGCCTCTGCCTGTGTCTCCTTAAGAAAGCTCAGTATCAATCTTCACTAGCTGCAAGGTACCACTCGGCCCACCAGAGGCCCCCAGATCTATTTGGCATAACTGTTCCTCTTCAGAAAAAAATCACTCAGCGCCCCCATTGGAAATCTATCCCATACACGCCACCTCTCTCCCTCCACCCACTCCCTTACCACACCTGGCAGTGTTCAGGAATCACTTCTTTATTTTTTATTATTTCTTTTGCTTTTTGGGTCACACCCGGCAATGCACAGGGGTTACCTCCTGGCTCTGCACTCAGGAATTACTCCTGGTGGTGCTCGGGGGACCATATGGGATGCTAGGAATCGATCCCAGGTTGGCCGCGTGCAAGGCAAACTCCCTACCTCCTGTGCTATCACTCCAGCCCCATCAGGGATAACTTCTGATGGGACTCAGAGGACCACGTGGGGTGCTGGGAATTGGCTGTGTGCAAGGCTAGTATCCTACTACTGCCCTATCCCTCCACTCTCAAATCCACCGTTTCTAACCACAAACAGAGGAGATTCACTGCCCCCTCCTTCCCCTGCCCCACTACTTGACAGCTGCCTCCTCCCATAGGTTCAGTACCCCCACCCGAGGGTGTGGTATCACCTAAACAGGGTTCAGACCAAGATGCCAGAGCAAACTGGAGCATCAGCGTCTGGGAAGAAACCCGCCCCCAGGAGACACAGCGGGGAATGGACACTCCCACACTGTCCTTCACCTAAGCCCTTTCCACAAGCTGGGGGCACCCAGGGTCCAGCCTGCAATAACTTAGCACACCCCCCCCCAAGCTGTCCACGTGGCCCAGGTGTGTGTGTTTGGGGGGGGTGTCTCAGACCCTCTAACAGGGATGGGGACAGAGGGAAGAAGAGGGAAGGAGACCCTGGAGAGCTCATCATCAAAACACCGGTCTGCACCCCTTGCAGCCAAGGCTTCATAGTCTGCTAGGGCTTGGGGGAGAGAGAGAGAGAGAGAGAGAGAGAGAGAGAGAGAGAGAGAGAGAGAGAGAGAGAGAGAGAGAGCCTCATTCCCTCATCACTAGCTTGCTCGCTCTCCCCCCTGCACTCTCTGCTTCTGGAGCTGTCTGGCAGCCTCCAAGAGGCAGTTGGATGAACTCCAGCTTTCCCTAGGAGCAAAGCATAAACTTCATAAACTGCACTGACTTTAATGCTGGTTCCTGGGGCTGTTTTCCTCCGGCTTTCCTTCCCTCCCCTTGTCTGCTCGGTCTCCATCACATTTTATCGTCGACCCCGTGTGCACCCAGACCACACACACACACACACACACACACACACACACACGCATGTGAATGCACACACACGCGCACACACGAACACACATGCAAATGCACACGCATGTGCGTGCACACACATGTGCGCACATATGGACATGCATGCATGCATGCACGCACACACATGGATGCGTGTGCAAATGCACATGCATGCACACACACACGTTCATGCACCTACACACACATGCAGCAAGGAGAGGGAACGAGGACAAGAGGGAGAAGCCCAGCCGGCAGTGCCCTTGTCCCCCACGGGACCGGTGCAGAGGGCCTCTGAGGAGGCTCCAGGAGGGCCACGCTGACATATCAGGGGAGGGGGGTGGCCAAATTCATAGCCACCTGGAGGCTGGGCCGCAGGGCGGGAGCGGGGAGCCCCTTCGCGAGTTGGGTTGGGTTTGTGAGGCCTCCCTTGTCTACTGCTGTCAAGGTCAGCGGGTTCGGGTTCAGCGGAGGGTCAGGATGGTTTGAATTACTGGCGCTGCTGCCACTGGGCTGAGGCTTGTGATCTGTCTCCAGCCTGTGCCGGGCCCAGCCCTCCCCCAACCCTCCTGGCCTTTCCACCCCACCAGGCGAGGGGGGATGGAGAGAGGAAGGCAGGTGTGGGGACCCTCCCTTGGGCTCCAGGGCTCTTTCCAGCAGAGCCAGCAGTGGGGAAAGGGGTGCTGTCAGGCCCGTTCCCCCTGGCAGCCGGCAACCCCAGCTCTCCCCAGTGCCTCTATGGAGGGGTCCCCTAGTCTCCCGCCCTTCGCAGCTGCCTGCAGGGGAAAAGGCCAGGTTGGGGACAGGACAGGCAGGGTCTTGGGCGAAAGCACCCACAGCTTATGCTTAGGGTAAAGGGCAGAGTGACGGGTGCCCAAGAAGAGGGGGGAGCAGGGAGAGGGAGCCTCACTTCTCCTGCTGGAAGGGGGCGGCCATGGGGACACCTGGGCAGTGAGAATGCCTGGTTCCCAAGTGCACAGATGCAGGGCTAGCAAGGAGGACTGAGGGGACCTTCACTGAGAAAGTGGAGCTGGAGCACTAGCCACCCCAGTTTGGGTGGGGAGGGGTGCAGGGCACCCCCCGCTCTGTCAATCTCCACTTTCTCTTCGAGGGTAGCAGCCAATGATGGCTTCTGACCTTTTGGCATGTTATGGGGGAAAAATTGTCTGGTGTTAAACTGTAACTTTCCCAAACCATCAAATATAACCGTTCATGCACCAGGGCAGGACAGATCAGGTGGGTCCCATCTGAGCCCCCATCTGAGGTAGAGCAACAATACAGCAGGGAGGGTGTTTGCCTTGCGAGGAGCTGACTGGAGTTTGATCCCCAGCACCTCATATGGTTCCCCAAGCCCACCAGGAGTGATTCCTTAACGCAGAGCCAGGAGTAAGTTCAGAGTGCTGCCTGGTATGGCCCCCAAACCCAAATTCAAACAAAACCAACTGAGCCACAGTCTAGGCACAAGCCAAAACACAGGGACTGTCACCTCCTGAACCCCTGCACAAAAATATGTCTGTGTCCAGCTGGCAAATGTGCGCCCCTATCTCCTGGGTTTGACAACGGCACGACACCCAACTAAGGAAAAAGAATCCCCCACTCAAGTGAGAACTGGCTCATCTCCCAGGTTACTGATCTTACCAGCAGTGAGGTGGGTTCACTGTGTGTGTGTGTGTGTGTATGTGTGTGTGTATGTGTGTGTGTGTGTGTGTATGTGTGTGTGAGTGAGCTGACCTGGAACTCTCCCACTGCCTCGGAGTGAACAGTAGCCAGCTTTTGCCGACTGGTTGGGAGAAAGCAAATTCAAGTCGAGCTTTGGGTCAGCTGCCATGACGGTGCTGGTCTAGGCTGATGACTCTCTCTGGGCTGGCTCGAGAAGGACATGGCAGCGGGCTGTATGTGAGGATGCTGCCTAGCACAGTGCAGGGGCAAGGACCAGCGACTTGGGCAGTGACCTGGATGCCTATCTCAGAACTCGGCCTCCTCCCAGCTCCCTGCCAGTGTGTAGGCCTGGAGGAGAGTGAAGGCAGAAAGGCAACCCCATGTTGCCTGCGAGGTCAGCTCAGTGCCCAGCACTGCAGGCCGGCCCCCTGAGGCCCACACACCAGGAGGTCAGGTGGGGTGATCTCCTCTCCTTTTAGTATGGGAGGTGTGACGTTCAGAGGGGTGAACATAAGTTGCACCTGAGTGTCGGGTTAGGGCAAGGATGCAGTGCCTCTTCTCTTTGTTTACTCAAGTCAGCACCCCTCTGACTTCTTCTGGACCCCTTCCCGCAGACCTCCCAACTCCTGGCTGAATCCTGTGCCTGCAAACAGTGGGCATGCAGTGATGATTCCCCCAGCATTCCCTTGCTCAGAGCCCTCTCAGGTTTGGCCAGGTGCCCGTAGCTCTTACCAAGAGACCCCAGAGAACAGGTCCTGGTGGCTGCCTCAGTCTCTAAAGGTTTTTCTCTGAAAGTCGGGGTGGGGGGAGGGCTCAGGGGGCTCACCAGCGCCCAAAGCCCAGGGCCGGGGCTGCTGGCCACTAGCAACCTCTGCTCCTTTGCCTGCCTTGACACCAGGGCTCCTCCCGCTGTCTCGCCCCTCCGCCCCTGAAAGCATGGGGAAGAGAGACCGGTGACCAGGGCAGGCGGCTTCCACACTCCAGCCACACCGAGTGGAAGCCGCTGCGGCGCAGAGGCCGCCTACAAAAAGGGGGTGATCGCGGGGCGGCCAGGAGCAGAGCGGCTCAGGTAATTGGTTTATCTATCTGGAAGCAGGGGGAGCAATCTCCGCACAGACAGACTAGCAGTAAAGTCTCTTCCTTAAGGCTATTTCCTTTGTCTTTTCAATTGCTTGCACATCCATGTGAGAGAGGGAGAGAGTGTTAAAGAGAGAGGGAGAGGGAGAAATGTTAATTTGTGAATTAATGGCTTTTCTCAGCGGAATTGTAAATTCAAATGTCACCTCACACGGTGACACCGCGGCTGGTCTGCTGAAGAAGCAATGATAAGATCCCCCACCTCCCTCGGAGCCCCTCCCTCCCCAAAGATAGCTGTGGACTGGAACATGCTACTTTTAATTTGCAATAACAACACAACAGAGGTATGCAGTAATGACTGCCTTTTCCACCCTCCTCCCGGCTGCCTTCCCCCCAGTCCAGTGGGCTCCCCAGGTCGGTCCTCCCTCTCAGCCTCTGCTCCTCACCCCCTGCACCTCACCTCGGGCCCCCGCTGCCCTCACCCCACCCCACCCCGGCCAAGCTCCGATCACATGGGGTGGGGGTGCCTTTGGAATGGCCGATGCTGCAACCCTCTCTTCTCCTTCAATAATCAGGGAATTAATGACCCTGAAGTTAAAGTGAGTCTGATACCGAGGCCCTGCCCAGCGTTGGGAAAAAGCCTTCATTGTTTTCAAGCAGGAGGCGGGCAGCAGCGAGGGAGATTCATGGATGGAGATTGAATATGCAATTTTCTTTCACCTTGCCAAGAGCTGCCCCTGGGCTGTGCCTGGCCTAAATTTTTCCTTTTACCATCTCTGCCTTATCCGGCCCTCCCACCTCCCTTCCATTCTTTCCAGAAAATTACCTTCAAAATTGATTTCCACTTTTACAAACAAATATAATGGGAACACAGGAAAAAACTTGGGCTGTGATGAATTAGCGCTGTCAGGTGCTTCCAGGTCTCCTTTGCTTTTGTTTTACTACCTGATCTGCTCTTTGTTTTTCCAAGGGCTGGAAAAAGTGGCCCTGTCCACCGAGGGCCTGACCTCCAGGCCGCCGGGGCCTCAGCCCCCAACCCCCCCACAGTGGCCCTCGAAAAAGCCATCTAGGCCCTGGAGACTTGATTAGCCTCTTGGTTTCCTGGTGCCCCTCCACTTCCCCCTCGCTACTCTCTGGGCCTTGGGGACCCACTCTCTAACCAGCCCGCCCCCACCAGCTAGTTCCCCTGACCCCCACACCAGGTCCCCTCTGGCCCTCATACCTCTTAAAGTCCAGACCAGATGCAAACCTCCACCTCCTCTAATGTGGGCAGGATCAGTGTAAACCTCAACTAGAGCAAATGAGAGACAGACACACACTGAGAGATCCCGAAAGACAGGCAGGGAGCAGCCGGGGCAAGAGCCGGGGTGGGGAGACCCAGTTCCTTTCCTCTGCAGGGCTCTGAGCCTGAGCGGGAGGGCTGCCAGTCTCAGCCTCCTAGACCCAGGGCACCCCTAGAGGCACCCTGAGGACAACCCAGCCGCAAAATGCAGGTGGAGGTGTCCCGGGCCCTTGGGGCAAAACTCTAGTCAGCCCCGTGTGTACCTCATGACCACAGGTGCTGGGCACATGCAGGGCTGGCTGATGGCTCTCCTGGCTCCCTGGGGACAGCGGTGGAGGTAGAGGGATGGAGCCATGCATGCTTGTAACCGCTCATCTCTTCGAAGCTCTACATGTAAAGGAGCTGCCATATACCACGTCTCCTTCACCCAAAGACCAGGGAACGGGAGAAAACACATGCGCGCACAACTGCATAAGCCTTGTCAAAGTTGCATACAGGACCATAAGATAAGCATGTGCTCTCCGAGGTGAATCCACTTGTCTGCGGGAGTGGGAAGGCACACTGGTGGGCAGAGGAACAATACATCATGTCAGAATGGAAGGGTTCTTAAGACTAGTGACACCCTCGCAAAAGTTGGGGTCTTCAGGGGCCCTTTGGGCATGCTAGAGGTGACCAGGACCTCAGCACGGGAACTGCAGAACTAACGAGCCAGCAGAGATGAACCGATGCCTCTAGTTAGAGTGCTTTGCTTCTGGAGAGTCACGCCAAGGATAGAGAGCCTGTCCCTAAGTATGTCTCCATCCCCATTGGACTTCATTTTCCCTCCACACATAAGCCAGTTAGACCTTCTCCTCAGGACCACAATGACCCATCTTTTGAGCTCGGCACCTCAGAGCTGTGTCCTAGGGCTACCTGCAGGAGGCACAGCTGTGATTTCCCCTGGAGAAAGCTAAGCTGATGGAGGACATAGCTATGTAGCTATGATAAGATCCTCAAGGTACGAGGCCTCAAACCCAGTGGTGCCTCTCCCTCCCCCACTAAGCCCCAGTGCCCAACTGTGCCACCCTTCAGGGACTGACTGCCCCCTGCCTTGGCCTAACTCCTTCTTGGTGGGAGTCTTCACCACCTGCCCTGCGTCCAGCCAGAGTGCTGGACAGGGCAGGGGTCCCTCATTTCCAGTCTAAGCTCCCCAGTCTAACTGGAGCATTGAAATCCAGGGAATTTCTAGAAGGAAAACTAAAGACACCCACTGCTTCTCCCAGCCACCACTTCGTTCCACAGCAGAAGGGTGCTCAGGAGAGGTGACAGCACCAGCCCTTTGCAGCGGGCAGCCCATCCTGCCAGCCAAGGCACAAACAACAGCACCTGTTGGTGCTACTCAACTGCATCTAATGAATGAAAGGCAAAACCACACCCCTGTAATCCCCATCACAGTGCGAGACACCACCCCTCACACACCCCTCACACACCCCTCTTCAACAAATGCACCCCAGATGGCTTCCATGGGGTCTCTGGACAAAGGAGGCAATGGCTTTGGGCTACAGCCTGTGGAGAGCAATGCTTGGGGTGCAGCCGGAAGTACCTGGGTGAAAGCAAGGACTGTGGCTTGCCAGCCTGGTTAGAGAAAGGGAAAGAGGGACTGTGTCCTCCAGCCACCTGGGCCAGGACAAGCACATGCCAGGGAAGCAGTGTCCTTGGAAGGTCCATCAGATGTCCCCTCTCCCTTCCCCACAATTGTAGCTAAGAAGGGGGTAAGGAATTTTGGGGGGGGTCCTGGCTGGGAATGTGCGGTGTCAGATGGATAGATGGCCTCTGGGTGCTTCGTGACTTAGCCTGTGACTCAGGTTTCCTGACTCATCTGTCTCTGTTCTGTCCACCTCACTCATTCTGGGAGCTCTTGGGGTATGGGGTGGGATTTTAAAGCAGCCTGAATAGCACATTTCTGAAAGGAATGTCCGGAGGTGGGGGCTTCTTGTAGGTCCCAAGGCCAAGACAGGAAGCGGTGTCTCCAGCGGGCATGAGGTCACTGTCAGCTCGCTGCCTCCCCAGAGTCACAGCTGATCGGCCCTTTACTAATATCCCCACTGATATGATTGCTGCAGATACTAATAACACTGTCCATATTCCGAGTGCCAATGCCAATAATGCTCTGGGTATTATCACTGTGAACACCAATAACTACTGCTGAGATTGTCTCCAGTAATGCCAGCACACACTGCAATGATTGTCCTCGCTAATGCCCACCACCGTGACATTGTTAGAGCTGAAGAATAGGCTGCACTGGACCCAGAAGCAGGCCCAAGCTGCTTCTGGGAGGACAGAGAGGCTCCAGGCTTGCCCTCAGGGCATGAGACTCAGTGGAAGGGACAGCTGTGAGTGTGGGAGGGGGAAACTGGTGTGGGGGGGGGAGAGGGAGGGAGACTTGTTCCTCCACACCCAAGGGGGGAGGGGTCTTGTCCCTTGATGTGGGTCCCTGTTCCCATCTCAGTATCCTTCAATGGCCCCCAAATCCATTTCTCCTTCAGCCTGCTGGGCCCCTGATAGTTAAAGGACACCCTAGGGTGTTTGCAGTGCACGCTGAGGCCGCCTCCTGGACCGGCCTGCCAGCTGCTTTGCTACCTTGGCCTGACTGCGGAGTTGGGCTACATCATCTTGACACATAATTATCTCCCCTATTCTTAATCATCTGAGCTGCTCCTGAATGCAAACTGGACCTGGCTGCTTGGAGGCACCCAGTGTGTGTGTGTGTGTGTGTGTGTGTGTGTGTGTGTAATGGGGGCTGGGGAGGCCCATTGTGGCTCTCTCCTTGCCTTTCCTCTTCCTTCCCACCTGGACCAGGGGTCAAATGTGTGGAGGTGGTGGTGAGGAGGGAGTTTTGTTTCTAGCTTAGAGGGAGAGGACAGGGATGGAAAAAAACAGACGAGAGGTTTCTCTTTCTTTTCCCCAAAGTAGGGTCCTTGATCCTTCTTGCCCCTGGGCAGGCCCAGGAGGTCTGTGTTTAAGCAGTGAAAGGCAACTGAGAGGTCCCACCAGTCCCTGATGCATATCCCTGTTGACATCACCCTGCCCTGCTGGACGCTGAGGGTTCTGGGGCCAGGCCAGCCTTCTCCCTTCCTGCTCCGACACTCCCGGAGCCCACACATGTCTACAGACAGACGTCCAGCTCTTTCCATGGTCCAGCCCTGGCCTGGTCTCTTGTCACCTCACTCATCTGCCTCAGGCTATTTCCACTAGGGGCCCTTTCCTCCCACATGTCCCACCATCTCCTCCCCCACACCTCTGGCCACCAAGCTGTCTTATTAGATAGACAAAATCCCATAGGACCATTGTCTTTGAATGTGTCCCTTCCACCTTGCAGCCCCCTCAGCTCCCCTCTCCAACCCCCCTCAGCACACAGACAGCACCCTGTGCTCATGGACTGACAAACCCCCTTAGACTACAAGCTCCTCAGGGATGAGTCTCGCATCGTGTCCTGCTAGGACCTTGGAGCACTGAGCCCTTCTGGCGTCAAGTGCCCAGGGAAGGGCCACCGAATCGAATGAGCTTGGCACAACGAACGTGGCCAGTGGCTCAGAGAGGAGGCACACACACTGTTCTGGCCACAGCCTCCGGCCAGGGCGCTCTGTTCATGGCCCGCAGAGGAGAAGGGCCAAAGGGGAAAAGAACAGAGCACCCCGCATCCCACCTCTGGGCATCACACACTCTAAGAACTGCAAGGACTGCTGGTGAGGAGAGACCACTGCGGGGGTGGGAGTTGGGGGGTGGGTGGGGTGGGAGGCAGAATCTTCCAGATCACAGAGGGTGCCAGGGAGCTTGGCGAAGCCCTGGCCTGAGAGCCCCCCGAGAGCAGAGCCTCCCCCTGCTCATTAGCAGTGGCCGCCAAAACAACCACAATGAAATTTAGTGAGTGGCAAAGGCCGTGGCAGCCAAATGGGTTTGGATATTTTGGAAGAAGGAGAAATAGAGCCAGACAAGCTGTTTCCCTGTGAAACGAGGCCATTAGGGCTTCTGGAAGGAGGCCAGCACCAGGTCAGGGCTGCTGGGCCGGGCTAGGCCTCCCCTAGACTGTGCCTGCTCTGCCGGCCACGCCACTCCCGCTGTCTCGGCACCGCCGAGCTGCCCGCTTTCTCACTTCTTTTGCCTCCAAAGCTGCCCCCACCCAGGGCCTGTCGGTGCTCACGATGACCAGATGATTGATTATCCAAACAGAACAGTTTCAGGAGAAAAGGGAGATGCTGGCGGGCCAGCATGAAGAAAGGCAGAATGGAGACTATCCTGCACTGGCAGGGGGCAAGCTCCATGGCCCCTTCGTTTGTCTACTTCCTGGATGATGCGCTTCAGAGCAGAGGTTAGCGCCCTCCCGCGGGGTCTGTGATGTGGGCAGGAAATGGACTGCAAACATTGGAGCCCCCCTTTTGACTGGGCTGCCAGCCTCGCACCTGGCCTCCAGCATCAGAAGAGAGCCAGGAGCCTCCTAATGTCGCCTTTGAAAAACTCCTTCTCCCAAGCTGCTGGCCCCACTCTGCTCTCACTACTGTCTCTCCTTCTAGTTCCCCACTCACAGCTGGAGCACCTGGGAATCTGACAGGGAATGAGGGGAGGGGCACGAGAAGTCTGAGGGGTATCTCCTCCCATGGAGAAGGAAAGGGAGGGCGTCCCTGTCTAGTCCCCCAAGTGGCTTTCCTGGGTGCAGTGACCGCGGGTTACAAGAGGAGATCAGGGTTGATTGTATGTGACCCCACTTCCTCTGCCTCCAGTGGCTTGGGGTCAGGGGAGGACAAGGCAGGGAAGAGAGTCTCAAGTCAGAGGCCAGCTGTCCTCCACTGTCCCTGCGGACCATGGTCCATGCTTCAGCTCCTGCTGTCCTTGGGGAGATGCCGGTGAACCTCTGCTAAAGGCACAGCATCAGGGCTGCTAAGCAGATGGCAAAGCTGATGCCCGCCTCCCTCTCCCGCGCTCCAGAGCCAGCCGGGCAGTGGGGGGACCTGGGCTTTGCCACCGAAGCTGATCTCACAGCAGAGCAGCTGTGAGGCCGGCCCGAAACCGGAGCCCTTGTCCCGGACAAAGCACGCGCGCACGGGCAGCCAAGGCCCTTCCCTCCTCCTACCTTCATCACGTTTCCTCTTCTCCCCATTTGAGCGAGGGATCCCCAGGATCCCGTTGATGGAGTAGGATCCCACTGGATCATTGGAGGCGCTGGAGACAGGAGGGGAGGCCGTGCTGGGAACTGCAGGAGGGGGGAGAGGCCATCAGGAGAGCTGGGGCAGCAAGCGCGGGGGGGAGGGGGGGGCGGCGAGCCCCGTTCCCCATCCTTCAAGGCAGTTCAGCATGGATAGACAATGGCGACAGGGTGATTCAGGCTCTGCATTCCTGATTAGCCCTGAGCTGGGGATGGCAGCCAGTCCCTGACTCTGCGCACAACTCTCATGGGGCCCCGGAGGCTAAAGGGAGACCCCTAAGCTGAGTTCATCTAGGAAGTGGCTCAGATTCCAGATGAGGGCCCGGCCTCCGGGATGGCTCCTGGCATGGCCGGCTCAGTCCTGGGGCTGGGCAAATCCTTCTAGAGACAGCACCTTTCTCGGGGCTCACTCAGGATTCTCTCAGGGCTCCCATCCCTTGGGCTCTGGGGCCACCTTCCCAGTCCTGATGGGAGGCGCTACTTCCAACACTCTGACTCTGCTCCTCTGGAGACACAGGAGTGCTCCTGAGAGTCCCTGGGGGCAAACTTCCCCCCTCTCTGTAACCTCTGTCCTTAAAGTCCACTAAGAAGGCATAGGCATTGCATGGTGACGGGCTTAGTCGGGGACAGCCTGGCCCTGGCTCCCAGCACGCAGTCACGTAGGCCCAGGAGGGCTGCCTGCTGGTGGAGAGAAGGGGACAGCTGCCAGGGGACCACAGGGCATAGACACCTGCCACCCAGCCTGGTCTCTGGGAGAGGGTCAGTGAAGGAGGTTGGAGAGAGTCACCCAATGGACAGGAGAGATGGAGAGGGGATGTCAGGGACAGTTGTGGGGATGAAGAGGGACGGAGGGATGGTGGGGCAGGTCCCAGAGACCACGGGGTTGAGGAGGAAAGGAGAGTGAAGGGAGAGGAAGAAGAAGAAAGTCCATAAAAACCAACAAGAGTACGAAAATAAAAATATGGAAGAGAGAAGGACAGACAGGGAGACCAAATCACAGCACAGCAGAATGATGGAGAATGAGAAGACCAGGGAAAGAAAAAAAAAAAGAAAAAGTATTCATGAGGGAGAGGAAAATGGAGACAGAGGAGACAGGACAGGAGATAGACACCTGCCATGGCTGGCAGCAGAGACCACCCAAGTGCTCAACTCTGGGGGGCCTGGACCTCTAGAAGTGGGGCGGAGCATGGGGGCTGGGCCTTGGTGGGGTAAACAGTCCCCAGGGTGAATTCTGGCTCTCCTGGAGGCCCCAGTATCTCCCCTTCCCCGAGCCTCTTACCAATGGTGTGGCCGGGGGCAGTCACCCCTGTCCCGGCTCCGTCCGGCGTTGGGTGGAAAGGCTGCTGGACTTTGGTGCGGATGATCCTGTAACAGTATCACAAAGGGTCATGTCACACACCCCCTCCTGCCAGGGTCAAGCCCTCCCCTAACCTCACCCGTGCCCTGTGCCTCAGCCTGCACCCCAGCCACCAGGCCTGCGTTCACCCTCCGTGGGCTTCATGCACCCCACCTCGTCCAGCTGTTTCTGGCTCGTTCTTAAGTGTCTTTGTTTATTTGAGGTCCACACCCAGGTGTGTTCAGAGACCACTCATGATGAGGCTAAGGGGACCCTATGAGATGCCAGAGATCTTTTTGGTTTTGGTCTTTTGGGGTCACACACGGTGATGCACAGGGGTTAGTCCTGGCTCTGCATTCAGAAATGACTCCTGGTGGTGCTCGGGGGACCATATGGGATGCCGGGGATGGAACCACACTTGGTCGCGTGCAAGGAAAATGCCCTACCCGCTGTACTATCACTCCAGCTCTGATGCCAGAGATTTGAGCCTGGGTTAGCCATATGAAAGGCCCATACTTCACTTGCTCTCCCCAGGAAGGAATCTGCACCCCACTCTTCCATGTGCCGCCAGAACTGAGGTACACATCACCCTTCCCCCTTCTGTGGCATACGAATAGCCCTGAAATGAACAGGGACACCTTTCACTTCTGAACCACAGGCTTTCACCTCCAGGAATGGGACTTAGTGGTCTGGGGATCCATTGGGAAGCTGACTTTACTTGAGACTAAATCTCAGCCCTCCAGAGTGGAGGGAAGGGGCAATGTTTGTCTATTGTTTGAGTCGACAGGGCTGAGCACCCTCCACTGGTCCTAGACTCCAGCCCAGCACAGATCAACTACTTTAACCCCCTTCCAGCGCTCCAGTTAGCCTGAGCTGTCCACTTCCAGCTCACAGAGCTGCTGGCTTCCTTCTAAGGTCTTACCCATAAGACCTTATTGTAGCTTCTTCCCCAGAGCTGGAAAGGAAGCAGCTTGTCAGCGATACAACAGACTTGGGCCTCAGGGATGCAAAAGCCCAACCTGGGCCAGGATGGAGATGACCAACTGGCCCAGTGCCCAGGGGGCAAAGCAGGTGCCCTTGTGAGCGATTTTGCCAAAGGTACTGTCTGCTCTTCAGAGGGTTTTGCTGGTTCCCCTGCCAGCAAGTGGGTCTCAAGCTGGGATGGCCTTCAGCAGCAAGCAGTGGAGACGGGCCCCTGCCAGTGAACTTGGAGAGGGAAGATGGAGCCCAGGAAAGCTTCGAGGAGACCTCTACCTTGGGGCTGGGCACCTGGAAGAGTCCCCCAGGTGCAGAGGCACTCAGGGGACCATATGGGATGCCGGGGATGGAAAGGCCCCACCCCCAATGCAAAGGCGTCAGCTTCAGTGGGTCTCAAGCCCACGGATGGTTCCTAAGCTTAAGGGGATATGGAAAACTGGTTCCCGGGGAAAAGAGAATAACAGAATAGGCCCTGTCAAGAAGAAGCTGATCTCAAGAAAAGGGAAATTGCAGGACACAATGAAGCAGAGGCTTGGCAACCCCCTGGAGTCCAGAGTGGTCACCCACCCACTAAGTCTGGGTAACTAGAAGGCTATGCATTTGCTCTATTCTAGGGAAGAGGGGTGCGGAGAGGTTTTCGTGAGAAGGGGACAATGCTAGTCCCAGGCCTTCAGCCTCTGAGGTGGGTGGGGAATGTCCAGGTGCCCAGGTGCAGGCTGCAGTGGGTGTTAGCCCCAAAACAGAAACAACAACAACAAAAGGGGTTTTCCAGAATGCAATCCACAGCATTAGTGGGGACGTGAAGATGGAGAGGGTTGGGGACAGAAAATGCCCAGACTAGGACCTGGGATGACCACTAATGTCCTAGGCAAGTATATTCTCAAGATCCCTGAGAAAGAAAGAGGGTGTCTAAGAGGAGGAGGAAAGGGGCAGGGAAAGGGGACGAAGAGCTGGAAGAAAAGGCACAGAGAGAAGAGCATAGATGCAAGAGGCAGAAAGTGGCAGCTGAGAGGCCAGGTGCCAAAAAGGCAAAGCCGTGAGGAGGGAAAGACTGGACTCACTGGGGGACCCAGCAGAGCCCCCACGGTCAGCACAGGGACAGAGGAGCTAGTGTGCAGGAGAGGCGCCATATTCTGAGCTGGCCCAAAGTTCAAAATGAAACATTTTGGGGGTTCCTCAGGGGAGCTGGGGACCTCTCCTAGAGGTTCTCAGTCAAAGGGACTGATGGTTCAGTCCAAGGGCCAAGGAGGTTCTGCGCAGTTCTGCACCCAGCAGTGTTTGGGGATCACGCAGCGCCAGGGATAGGACCGGGGCTGGCCACATGCACTGTTTGACCCTGTGTTCTGTCTCTGGCCCCTCCAAAGGAGTTTTCATGATTTCTAGCTGCCAGAAAAATAGAATGCCCAGGCTTTCAGAGCAGGGAGGAAGGATCTGGAGCATGATCATGATGAAAACATGGAAGCTAGGATCTGTGTAGACTGGTCCACACAAGAAGTCTGCTAGAAGGGGACCAAGCAGCTCTGAACAGCTGCTTCTGTCATTGCAGCCAAAGCTTTTGGGATGTCGCAAGATGAAAGACTCTGCACCAGGGATGCCTCAGGGTTGGGGCTAGGGACACCAGCACTGGGGTTTCAACCTTCATCATCCAGAGCCTTGAGCCCTGGCTACCGGGCAGAGTTAACCGAGGCAGCAAATGATGGGAAACTACTTGTCGTGGCAGCAGTTTGGGGGACCATGAGAGAGGGGCCAGGCTGAGAGCCTGCTGGGAGTCACTATTGCTTGTGGGGTCCATATAAACCCCCTGGGTTGTGGGCACTTGCCAGTGAAGCAGGTACAATTTCCTTTCCTCCCTTATTTATTTATTTATTTATGGACCACACTCAGTGGTGCTCAGGGCCTACTCAGGACCCATATGGGGTGACCCAGGCCAGCCAAGTGCAAGACACGTGTTCTACCCGCTGTGCTATCTCTTAAACCACTTCATTTTAGTCTTGACCTGGGAAGAAATCCATTCAAATACATGAGCTCCATGGCTCAAATCTGGACAGCCAAATACTCCATACGAATCCCTGGAGCATTGGGAGCCCCAGGGAGGGTCCAGCTCTGCCTAGGATACTGGAGGGGACATTTCCTGTTTCCACAGAAAGACTGACCTGCCAAAGTGTCTGCTTCCTACTTCTTTCAGAGGCTTTTCCTCGCCCACCTCTGCTCGCCCAGCATGGTGACTTGGGGCACTGAACATGTCCCAACCTTACACGGTGTATCCTGGCTCTGTGACTAATTGTCTGGCAACCCCCAGGCAGTTCTTTAGTTCCTCATTTGTTAAATAAGCTAATAATACAATCCACTTGTGGTCTGCTGGGAGGAGTAAATGGGGCAATCCCTGTAATCTGTAATTAATGAGGAGGACGTGTGGCTCAATAAATATTAACTCTCATAATAACAATAATGATTGGTATTATTATTCCTATGGGTGACCCCAAGGCCTGGCTACTTTCCATTCAGGGGTTGAGTCACAGGCAGCCAGGACCACTCAGCTCCATTTGCCCCAGGCTGATCCCTGAAAGTTCCACAGAGCCCCCTGGAAAGACTGGCAGTGGGTGTCAGGGGCTGGCCCCTACAGAGGGTGCCTGTGAGAGTCTCAGGAAGACAGTCTGTGAGGACCCCTGCCTCAGACATGGGGGGAGACCCATGCAACAGCTCCTTCAGGACCCAGGAGCAGCCAGGGTATTGGTAGAGCTCTAGGGACCAGATGACAAGGCAGGTGAGTCACTTCTGCTCCGGTTCATTTCTAGATGCTCTCTACCTCCCGCCACGCAAAGACCAACTGTGTCTGCTGGGTGTGGTGAGTTAGCGGGAAAGCATGTGATGAGGTGAAACTCTTGCAGAAAGACATCTCCAAGCTCAGAAAGCACAGGGGAGAGTCCTGTCCCGCCCCTCTCTCTCTGTCTCCTCTCTCTTTGTCTGTCTGTCTGTCCCCTTGTCCCCCGAAGTCTCGTGGTGGCTCTGGGAGTGTATTGATTCCTGGGAGCTGGGGGGAAAGCGGGAGGCAGGCTGGGGTGTAGTCTCGGGGATGGAAATAGAAGGCTATAAATTATTTGTGACAGGAAAGCAATAGTGGCAGAGTGCTGAGCACAAGTCCTGTGTCACTATTAGATTCCTTTTAGCCTGATGACACTGTAAAAAAGGTTAAGTGTCTGCTGGAATCGTACACCTGGGGGGCCGGGGCAGCCTGGGAGCAGAACAAGCCACTGAGAGCAGGTATATCAATTCTCCAGGCCAATAATATTCCTCTCATTGATCGCCACGCAAAGTTCAAAAATCTCATTACAGCCAGGCAGACCGGGAACTTTTTACAAATCAATAGAATGATATAATGTATGTATACTTAGTACAAATGTATCTATTCATCTATCCATCCATCCACTGTCCGCCTCAGGGTTTCCAAGTTAACCTACCCATCATATTATGTTATGTTATGTATGATATTATATTGCATTATATTACACCATAATAAATGGTGAACAAAGACTCCCCCAGAGGTGGAGCAAGAAGGGGTCCTATTAGCATTGAGGTGACCTCAGACAGCTCACCTGAGAGAGAGGGAAGTGGCAGCATTTCCAGAAGGAGATTGCTCAGATTCCAGAAGGAGATTTCTTGAAGCAGGCGAGCTAGTAATAAACACTCAGTGGACAATGAATGCTGCCCAGTGAGTAGCCACAGTGTGCTGGCCATGCAATGCGTGCTTCAAAGACATGTTTGGGGTCCAGAGACAGCTCAAGACCTTTGTTTGTTTTGCTTTTTTGTTTTGGGCTGGGTATATCCTTCCTGTATGGGAAGCCTGGGATCAGCCTCCTGCATCTCATGGTTCCCTGAGGACTGCTGGCAAGGAGCTCTGAGCATGGAACCAAAGTAAAGCCCCTGAACACCACTAGGTATGATGATTTAAACACCAAAACCCAACAAGCAAAAATAAGTTCATTTCAGTCTCGCAACAACCCATTTTGAAGAAAAGGATACCTGTCCAAGGACACCCGTTTAAGACATGGTGAGTCTGGAGTATGAATTCAGTTGGTAGAAGCTTGGATTCATATCTTTTCCCACTATGCTACATCTGCTTTTAGGAGCATTTCCGCTCCCCCACCACACACACACACACACACACACACACACACACACACACACACTTCCCAAGTCCAGAATCCAAAGCCCTGGACGCTACTTACAGTCTCTCCTTCTGTTGTTTCTGAGAAATGCAAGGACCCTGAGCACAGAGTATCCTGGGGAATGGGAGTGGAAACTCCTACTAGAGCCAGCTACCCACAGTGACACATGGATGTCCAGACATGACCTGGTGACATCCAGCATCCAGTTGCTAAGAACAGAGGTCTTGTCCATTCACGAATGACTTCTGGGGAACCAATGGACTGGTCTCAGACCTGGTCATTTCACTATTTTTCTCCAAAGGAACAAGAAGCCAAACCAGACTCAATTCCCAACACCACATTCTCGTTCCCGAAGCACTGCCAGGAGTGATCCCTGAGCACAGTGCCAGTGACAAGCCCTAAGCACCACCAGATGTGGGTCAAAAACAAAAACATAAAAAGCAAATGGGCTGGAGAGAGAGTACAGCAGGTACGTCACCTGCCTTGCAAATGGCCGACTCAGGTTTAATCCCCACCATCACAAATGGGCCTCGAGCACTGCCTGGAGTGATCCCTTAAGTGCAGAGCCAGAAGTAACCCCTGCGTACCACAGGATATTACCCAAAAACAAAAAACAAAAAAAAAGCAAAACAAACAGAAGTCTTGGCAGAAAATGCGTAAGCCCTGGCCTGGGGAAAAACTTTCCTAGCTTGGCAAGTCATAGGAAGAGTGGGAAGAGAATATTTCAGTGGTCTCACCCACCACTAAAACAAACAAGCAGCAGGAGGTCTATTACCAAGGACCTCAGGACACTCCCTAAAAGTCTCCCTGAGGAGTGAAGGCTGTGTGGAGGGACAAAGAGAGATTTGCATCAGCAGAAGGAATTCTGCCCAATGAATGCAGGTAAGAGCTTCAATGGGTCCAATGCCTGATGGACCTTCAAGAGGCATTGTCCCAGGCAAGTCACAGTCACACAAACAGCTGGGGGCCTTTGGTGACAGAAGAGAGGGAGGCAGGGATAGATCATTCAGGAAAGTTCTGCTTCTTCCTCAAATGCCGCCTATTTCTCCTCAGAACTCAAAAGAGCTAGAATCTCCAGAGGGACATCCTGTTTTTTGTTTAGTTTTGTTTGGGGGCCACACACAGCAGCGCTCAGGTCTTACTCCTGAGCTCAGGGAACGATATAGAATACTGGGGATCAAACCTGGGTTGGCCACATGCAAGGCAAACACCCTACCTGCTACTGGCCTCCTGAGGTATATCCTGGGAGCCAGAAGATTGAAATGAACTCCCTCCTCCCTATGGGAGCCCCAGAGAATAGCACAGTCATTCCCAGGAAAACACAGAAGTGCTTAAACCAACCTGGCATTCCTATGCAGAGTTCAGGAATATTGTGCCCTTGGGTTCCAGCCTGACAGCTGGGCAGTGTTGGATCAGTATGTGGCCACAGGAAGAGCAGCTAACAAAGGTGATGCTAGTCTCCAGAACTTTGGGCAGGAGTCTGCTTTCTGCTAGAGTAGGATCCAGCTGGGAACTAAGGCTCCCCGCTCCCCTCCCTCCCATCTTCCTCCCACATGTGTGTGTCAGGAGCTCTCCATCTGAACCCAGAAGTCATAAATGAGCTTGTAGAGGTGAGAGCCTTAACAAGCTTGTAGAGGGGCTGGAGCGATAGCACAGTGGGTAGGGCTTTTGCCTTGCACGCGGCTGACCCCGGGTTCAATTCCCAGCATCCCATATGGTCTCCCTAGCAATGCCAGGAGTAATTCCTGAGTGCATGAGCCAGGAATAACCCCTGTGCATCACCAGGTGTGATACAAAAAGCAAAATCAAACAAACAAAAAAACCCAAGCTTGTAGCGGCCAAGCTTCTATCCTTGAATCATTGCCATGGGACTATGCCATCCTGGTCGGGATGGGTGCTGAAATGCAAACCCACGGGCCCCTGTAGACATGGGTGAGAATTTCTGATGCCCAAGCATCTGGACGAGATTCCCAGGAATCAGCACTGAAGCAAGTTCTCCAGATCATTCTGTGACACTACAAGATTTGAGGTGAGCATAAACCATGGGTATACAAACAATCCCTAATAGAGTGGGGAACAAGAATTAAGAATCACCCTTACTCCAAACATAGCATGAATAAAACCCAATTGTGACCAACTTTGTAACTATCTATGTGTGCCACGGTGATTCAATTATAAAATCTTCCTCACTCCAGAAACACTTGCCTTGCACATGGCCCATCCAGATTCAATCCCCAGCAACCCATATGGTCCCCTGAGTCCCGCGAGGAGTAATCCCTGAGTGCAGAGCCACCAGGTATGCTCCCCCCAAATCTATCTATCTATCTATCTATCTATCTATCTATCTATCTCTTTCTTGCTCCAACATCTGTCAATCCACATTTCTCTTTCTCTGTTCATCCTGATTCCAACTGACTCCAAAATGCGAACTGTCCTCTGTAGAAACTAAACTAAAGGTTAAAAGAAAAATAATTTCCAACTCCAATTTCAGTAAATTCCTGGATGACAGGTGGCCAGTGGGTTCCTCAGGCCCTGGGAATATTTCCTGCCTCAAGCCAGACTCCAGTGGACAGCACTGAGGACACTGAACCTTCTATCATGCGTCCCCGGGAGCCCAAGCCAGATACAATTTACCAGGCTAGATGGGCCATGGGCCCGGCCCAAGGGGGCAATAGCGATGGTTTAGATGATGAATGGTTAGCATATGGATTGATTTAACTTCAAGATATGCATAGGTTTAAAAATTAAGGGGCAATGTGTTTAACTAACCATTTGGAAACCAGTTTGCAGTGCGTGCCAAGCCCGGAGCGTGACCAGACTAGCTCCTCTCGCCATTGGCCCTGCCCTCATCTGTCAGAGCTTTCGGCCTTGAGCTGGGCTCCACTCACTGTCCACCCCATCATCCTTTGGGGGAGACTCTCAAAGTTAGAAGTCTGCCCGAGGCCACAGTAATAGGGGGCGCTGCTCTAAATCACTGCAGGCACCATGTGCCCTTGCTCGCCTGCTCCAGGCCTTCCTCTGCTCTACCTCCCTGAAAATGTGGAAGGAAGCTGGGGGACCAGGAGAAGGTCCTTCTCACCCTGGCCTCCCTGCCTCCATGCCCTCCACCTCTCACCTACTTACTCCAGCACCAGGTGCTGCTCCAATGGTCTCTGTCTCCTCTGGAAAGAACATGATGGGGCTGATACTACAATTGTCTCCTATTGCCTGCTGGAGGACTCCTCAGCTTGGCCTGAACAATCTTTGCCAATGGACATCTTCTCTGCCTTTCCAGTCTCTTTTTTTCTGCTCCCCACATCCCCTCAGGGTCTTGTTTCCTGCTTCAATTCAGAGTCCTCCCTGGGACTTGGGAAGGCAGGTGGGATGGCCACTTTTCTCACCACTTATTTCTATCATCTACCAATAGTGTCAGCACAAAGGCAGTACTCAAAATAATTTGTTGCATATGATTCTCAGTTTTTATTCATAATTGCATCATTTTTGAAAAAAAATTTGGGTTCACACCTAGAGGCACTCAGGGGCTACTCCTGGTTTAGTGCTCAGGATGAAACCCAGATGCAAAGTATATGCTTCTTTCCATTGGAATATTCTGCCAGCCCAATAATAATATAATTTTAAGGAATTTAAGGTAATATATTGTTACTATGTGCCAGGTACTATATTAAGCACTTTTCATTGATTATTTATTTGTAACAATTTAAGAGGCTTATTATTCCCAGTCTATGGAGGTAGAAACTGAAGCTGAGGTGAGGTATCTTGGCACAAAGTCACACAGCTGTGGAAGTAGCAGGACCAGGTTTTGAACCTGGAGCCTGGCTTCAAGCACAGCTTCTAGCCACTGGCTAGTCAGTCTTTGTGTGCACAGATGAGAGCCGCAGAGGAAGGGTCTGAGTAAGTGTTGCATGAAAATAATGACTACCATTCACTCACATTCACAATTTAACAGGCATTGTAGTAACTCTAGCGAAATCAGATTCTCCTTCCTATCCCAAATACAACCTTCTCAAATAGGCAAGTCCTATGTTTTTCCAAGGAGACAACAAATCATGCGCTATGTAAGAGCCCCAGACCAGGTCCAGGCTTGTGACTGCAGAGGCTATAGGTTGGCCCCTGTTACCTCTTCTGGAAATGTCTATATTAATACTTCGTTGTGTTTATTAACTTGTCAGACATGAGCAAAATTTTCCTTCTATCTTTTCACATTCGCGATCTGGACAACTGAGGAAATTATCTGTGTAGGCGATAAACAGAGGTGGCACGGGGCTGTGGCTCTCACTCAACATGCCGTACCTGCCACCTTGCGCGCGTTGATAAGCATCGAGTCTCCGTTACAAACCAAACCACACCTCGAGATTAAGTGTCTGTGGTTTCCATGCGTTTTCTGTGCACTGCTAGGTTTGGAGGGGAGAGATTTCAAAGGCCCTATCTCTGTCCATCTATCGTTTATCTGCCCAATCTACTTATCTTAGTTTCCAAATAAGATACATGATTGTGTGGCAATACTGCGTACAGATACTTGTCGGTTTCTATGATTAGTAGGTGTATCTTTATATTCATGTCTCTTGTAATGCATTGATCCAACATGTACAATACTGAATCTATTTAATCAAGACCCACGTCATGAAATTTCGGCTCAGGGAGGCCCATTTCTGTCAAATATCTAAGCCACAATCAGATGGAACTCCACACGAGCTACTGCGCGGGGTATCTGAGTAGCCCTCATCATTGCTGCGGTTTCATATTGTCCTGAGCCCCGTTATTGATGCGCATCAATATGCATTTGTATACCTGTGTATCTTTCTATGTCCAGGACGGGTGGGGGAGGGGGTGTGGAAATGAGAGAATTATTAAATGCCAAGTAGATGTACAATAAATTCCATTGATTTTATAAACTCCAACTTGTCTTCAGTCTCCTTCCATTCTTTATCCTGGGGGCATTGCAACAAAAACCTATTTTAAATACCTTTGCTTCTCCCCCCGCCCACCCCTCCCCAAAAAAGTGTCAATATTTTATTTGGATTTTTAACTTCACTCCATAACAGTTGTTTGACCTCCTGACTCGCGCGAGTCACATAAATTCTGGGACTTTATTCAGGAGCCATGTTCCTGCTATTGAATAAGCAATTTGGGAGGGTGAATTAATGACTTGTGCTGTTGCTGGAAAGTCCCTGAAGAAATATTAAAATTGCTTGCAGACGGAATCGATACTCAGTGAACACCCAGCAAGAGGGTTTCGGCTCTGGAATGGCCACTGGAGGCAGGGCTGGGTGGAGGAAGGGGAATTCCTGCACCCAGCTTGGTGAACCCCTTCTATCCTATCCCCACCTTTGCTCTATCCCAGGAGCCTGTCATTTTCAGGAAGAGCAACAAGGTCTTATGTAAGTCCATCCAGGAGAGAGCTGATGTGTCCTGTCTGGGGGAAGTTGGCTCCAGAGACAGTTGACTCTGACCAGCAGCAAATGTCTCGTTGCAGATCTTATTAGAGGTGATAGTGTGGACACACACATCTGCTGGGAAACAGAAGGGTGCACTGCTTTCTGGCAGGCTGCATTGTGTTTGGGGGTCAGGAGAGTGTGGGGCTTGGAGAGACTGCTATGGGGGTGGGAAGTGGTATCTGTGGCAGTGGGGTGATGCCTGGAGGCCCACATCTGTGTGTATCAGCCTAGAGTGTTAACCTGCGCTCGGTGGCAGCCTGCCTCCAGCCTGTGTGTATGGGTATGTCTATGGGACAGGGAGTTTGGATTGTATTGCGTGGAACCATGGATTGCATTGTGTCTTTGCATTCCAGCACTTGGCTGCAGGTTTGTGACTCGGTGTTTTGTGGCATTGTGTTGAGGCAACTGCACTCTGTGTAACACTGACTTGGAGGAATTTGAGTATTGTTCGGTGGCAATGTCTGTGTTTCTGCTTTGAGTTATTGTGTTCGTTGATCATATCAGTATCCTTCCCCCCTCCTCCCTTTTTCGTAATGTATGTCTCAGAGATTAGGTTAATGGGTGTCTCCTTGGTGATGTGAGTTGAGTAATGACATTGGTTCTCAGTGGTGGGGTATGATTTGGTAATTGCTTTTTCAGTCTGGTGGGGGTGGGGGGCCAATCCTTTGGTTTTACTATATATAGATAATTAAAAGCACGTTACCAATCCTTTAGCTTTTTCCTTCTAACTTACTCTGGCTTGGTCATTTGCATAGGTCTTTTCCAGGCTGCTGCTGCTGCTGATTCTAGAAATGCAGGACAAAGCTCTCCTTCCAAACCAAACGCACAGTTCCCTGCATCCTGAAAGGAGCTGCCCCAGTCTGACCTGATCCCCAACACAGACCCTGATGTCAGGCTCCCTGCATCTGTCTCATTTGAAGAATTCAGCCCTCGGGCTAAACTCTATGCCTCATAAGAGTCTAAATCCTTGGCAGGGCCTACAAAGGAAAGAGAGGAATAAACCCCTTCAATCCCCAGGAGAACAGCAGCATGAATTCTAGTCCCAAGAATTGGCAGTTCCTCTACTCTGAAGCTCTGGGCATCAGCCTCTTCTTTCTCAATGTCCCCAGTTGACAAAACTCAAAAGTGGCCCACATCCCCATGGAAGGGTACAGAAACATGTGTCATGGGTGAGAGTCTACTGGGGCACAAAACCTTTGTTCTGAGCTTGTACGGAAGTGCATGGCAATGAGATTGGACAACAGACTGCAAAACAGACCGAGTTTCCCAAGCATGACATATGCCTACGCTGTGATCCAAAGTTGATGAGAAATCCGAGTTAGCACATGTATTTTGGAGCCAGTACTTGCATGAGTTCAAATCCTATTTCTGCTATTTAGCCCGTGACCTATGCAAGTTATTTAACTTCTCTGTACTCAAGTTACCACATCTATAAATAATTCTATAAAGCCCTATGGGGTTGTTCATGAGTCTGAAATCAATGAGCACATGCAACATGCTTATAACCGTTCCTACTTCAGTGAGCACTTGTTAGCTACTATTATTACCATGAATAGCTAGTCATATTTTTATTATTTTTATAGCTAGCCAAATTACTTATTATTTTAAGAATTTGATAAGTTCTTATATTTATACCATAGGCCAGTCACAAGATTGACCTCTGCTTATGTACAATCATGTACATGTCTATGCTCATGTCTACAAAATTCTAAGATAAATCAAAGAGTGTGTGTGATTAAAGCAGAGATATGTAAAACCTGCATTTGGGGATAATGAGCACTTACAAATGCCCATTTTCACGCTGAGGATACCATCATCCCGTAGCTATGGGGAAACAGAAAGGAATGTGGAGGCCTTTAAACACTTATCCAGATAGAAAACAATTGAGGACCAGAGAGATAGTACAGCAGGTAAGACACTTGCCTTGCATGAAGCTGACCTGGGTTCAATCCCCAGCACCCCCAGTCCTCCAGGACAACCAGGAGTTATTCATGACTGCAGAGACAGGAGTAACCCTGAACATCACCACTATAGCCCCAAAACAAAACAAACCAAAATATTGTTGAGGGTGATGGCACTCTTGAAATTCAATTTTAGTTCATTTAAGGTATTTACCTTCTGGGTCCAGGAGATGACTCAAAGTGTTGAAGCACGCGCTTTTCGTTTATTTTTTTTCCTTGGTGAGGGAGCATATGCTTTGCCTGTGAGATCCCCATATTCAATCCCCGGCACCACATGGTGCCCTGACCATCATTAGGAATGACCTTCCCTCACCACATAATTAAATTGTTAAGAATGACTTTACTCTTGTGATTCAAAGACAGCTAATTAAAAATATTTACTTTCTAATGAAAAAAAATAGCACCTTTGCTAGGTAACAAGTATGGCTGAAAAATGACAGAGTTGGGGTTACACTGGGAAGCATGGAAGGAATAAGAAAGGAAGCAGATACACAAAGGTTAAGGCATGTGGGTAAGGATCTCGTGGAAGGCCACTGAGCTGAACTTGATTCCTGAATTTTAGGCCAAAGAGGCAGGAAGAACTTGGGGTCTTAACCTTATTCCAAGAGATCCCCCTTAATGTCAAGGAGTGTGTAGTCACAGGTTTCGAAACTCTGCTTTTCATGGCAGTTCATGCGAAAATCTCCAGGAGAATTTGTTGTTGTCCAACTGCTTTTGGTCATTGCACTGCATGTGTCAGGCCCAAAGTAAAATTTTTCTCTAGAAATTTTTTCTAAAAGTCTTTTATTCCCAACCAGAAAGATAGAACTGTGGATGGAGCACTTGCCTTGCACACAGCTGACTTGGGTTTGACCCCCATATAGTCTAACCCACCAGGAGTGATCTCCGAGGACAGAGCCAGACATAAGCCCTGAGCACTTCTGGTATGACCCCAAAAGGAAACAAAACAAAAATCTTTTATTCCCAGGCTAGAGACATAGTCAGCCAGAAACAAGCATCAGGAGCCTTGCAGATATAGGGGCCCTAGTTTGATCTCAAGTACCACATGGCCCCCAGCATCACCAGGTTATCTGGAGACCCTCGACACCACTTAGTCTGAGCAGCTTTGCGTTGCCAGCCCAGAGTATTGAACCATCAAGTCCAGCTGACAGTGTATCACAGGAAGTGTTTTCCGGGCCCACTGGAGACTGCCTGAGAGGCACCAAAATAAATAAATAAATTAATGAAAAGTTTTAAATCCTAAGGGCTGGGGAGTTAGCTCCAGTGACCTGGCACACAGGAGCCTCAGGCTTAATCCCTAGTACAGCACGATCCCCTGGTCACTGTTAGAAATAACTCCAAGCACCAAGGCAGGGGATGCCCCAGAAGACTGCTAGCTGTGACCCCCAACCCAAATAATAATAACAAAAATGGAAAATCTTTTATTCCTTAGCAACAGAAATAACTGCACTGGTATCATGTCCTGCACTTCCCTAGAACGTCGGCTATGCAGCACCTGTCAAATATTTGCTCATGTTTTGTTCCTCCTTTCCTATCTTTATTTTCTCTCTTCTTTTCCTCTCCTCTTCCTGTTTACCTCTCTTTTCTCTGCCTTTTATGACATTTAAAAATCACAAACACTCTTTGGACCCATCAAGTAAGGACTTTTTTTCCATGACTGCTTAATTTTTTTTTTTTAATGCAAAGTATCACAACCCATGAAAATGCCATGAAGCCCAGAAAATGCCAACCTTCAACTCCTCAAGAAAAAGGCAGGTTCATCCCAGAGAAGGAATGTGTAGTCAGGCCAAGTCAGGCATGCAGGCATTCACACATACACACACACACACATACAACACACGCGCGCATGCGTGCATGCCCACACCATGCACACAAACAACAAACACACTATATGTACAAGCAAAAAACATGCATACATGTAAACACATGCACACACAAACAACGCATACCACTACACATGTGCACAAGTATGTACACTACACATGTTATTCACATGTGCATACACAACCAACAAATGCACATTCATGTACACACATGCACACAAACAACAAACCTATACCACAATTCACACGCTTACATGAATGTATACACATGTACACACACATCACATACACACTCCACAAAGATACAAGCATACCACCACACACATAAACAATACACATTACCACACACATACACATATGTGCATGTACATGCATGCACAACACACAAACAATACACAACCTACACATACCTTCATACACAAAATAATACACATGCTACACACATATATGTACACTAATGCATACACAAACACACATGTGTACACATACACATGTGACACTGTTGTACACATATGTCCACTAATGTATACACAAACACACAAGTACACACATACGCATGTATACTAATGTACACACATACGCACACACAAACACACTCATACTTGAATTCACAGGCTAAGTGGGGGAAGAGGACAATGACCCAACTAACTTCTGCTCTGTGTAGGGAAACAAAGTGCACACAGCAAGGCTCACAGGGACCATGACTCTTGCAGGAATTTAGGACGCACAGTTCTATCCAAAAAACACCCTTTGAACTCCTCAAGCTTTTTAACGTAAAGATTTTGCTGTTTATGCACCCCGAATCCAAATATACACTAACAGAGGTGGAGAGATAGGACAGAAGATAGGGTGCTCGCCTTGCACACAGTCGACCAGGATTCAATCCCTGGCACCACATAAGTTCCCCAAGCACTGCCAGGAGTGATCACTGAGCAAACGAGGAATTACCCTTGAGTATCACCAGCTGTGGCACAAAAACAAAATACATACTGATACAGGACAAAATATGTGCACTTGATTCTGTTACTGTCATAACAACTAGCATTCATTGAGCACTTGCTATCTGCTAGGCCTAATTCTAAACAAGTTCATGTGAACCAACACATGTGACCCTCAGGAGAACCGAGGCAAGAATGACATGATTATCTCCTCCAGACAGAGGTCCCGGAAGGATAGAGTCTTACCCAGAATCACTTAACCAGTGAACAGAGAAGCTGGATTCAAAGGTGACAACACCCCAGAGCCTACTTTCTTACTTTCCTATACCACCTAAGCATATGCATACTCTGGGCACATAGTAAATATATTAGCAAAAGTTTTCTGATTGAGTAAATGAAAGAATACAATAAAATAAATAGGTTGTAAGATCCTATCTATAAGAATGCTGATACTCAATACTGCAAACCACAATGCTCAAAAGGAGAGAGACAGAGACAGAGACAGAGAGAGGGACAGAGAAGAAAAGCACTTGCCATAGAGGCAGGTTGAGGTATGGGGGGTAATGGGAGGGAACCTGGGGACACTGGTGCTGGAAAATGTACACTGGTGGAGGGATGGGTACTGGAATATTGTATGACTTGAAATCCAATCATGAACAACTTTGTAAGGGTTTATCAAATAAATAAATAAATTTAAAACAAAAAAACCCAAAAAAATAGAATACTGATATTCTCCCTCAATATGGCAAAGTAGATTTCCTCACAAAAAGTCAGCCCTACCACACAACGTATACTCTCTTGATCAAAGTAACTTCCCTCCTGACCAATTTCAGGACCAGCGTCTGTCATTTATTCAGATACAAAATACTCTATCCAGGACCAGTGATAAGGCCTTGCACGTGCTTGACCCAAGTTTGATCCCTGGCATCTCATATGGTACCCCAAGCTCACCAGGAGTGAGATTCCTGAGTACAGAGTCAGGAGTAACCCCTGAGTACTGCCACGTAAAGTACAATATAAAAAGTAAAGGCCTTCCCGTTGATCATCGATTTGCTCGAGCGGGCCCAGTAATGTCTCCATTGGAGACTTTGTTGTTACTGTGTCTGGCATATCGAATACGTCACGGGGAGCTTGCCAGGCTCTGCCGTGCGGGGGAGATACTCTCGGTAGCTTGCCGGGCTCTCCGAGAGGGGCGGAGGAATCGAACTCAGGTCAGCCATGTTGGCTGCGTGCAAGGCAAACGCCCTACCGCTGTGCTATCGCTCCAGCCCCAAAGTACTATATATATATATATATATATATATATATATATATGCTCTAACCAGGTCTACACTTGACTTTCAGTCAAATTTAACCTCCCTTCAAACTAGAAATCAGAGAGATGCCAATGCATCAACAGTGTTTTCTAACAACCAAACTTTGTTTCCTAGAACATTCTAGGGAAGTTCTAGAATGGGTTATTTCACAGTGAAAGAAAACACTAATAAGATGAAAACGGGGCTGCTGCTGCTGCTGCTGCTGCTGCTGCTGCTGTATACAGAGAGAAACTAGGACTTTTTGTCAAAGATGTTGGCATTTAGGAATTGCCAGATAGTTGGCACCACACTGATAACCTTTATAGATGGTCGACCAAAGGTTTTGATTTCCATCCAGATGTCTCTGTTGAAAACCACAGTTTTAACCTGCTTATCAGCAAACATTCGTGATTTCCGAGAGGCAGAAGTGAGTACTTCAGAGGAAAAGAAGAACCCAGAATATAACTGACTAAGGAGGACAGGAGGAGCAGCTATTTGACAAAACTAGTCAAGCAACTAGTCAATTCTCTGTTCCAGGAACGGGTTAGTACCTGGGAGATTCATTAGAACATGGATCCAGCTCACAAGAGACTCGTGTGCTTAAAGACCTCTACAATCCTCTCAAGGCTCTAGCCAGGACTGGCCACAGAACTCCAGTCGGATCCCTGCCTGGTGGGGCTGATGTGAATCTCAGTGTCCCACACAAACAGACCATTACAGCCAACCCTCTTTGGCTGGTCTCACCTGCCCTTTGGACACCTACAGTATCTCTCTGTATCATCAGGCCAAGCTGTAGATTTTTGTGAAGCCTGGTGTCAATCTGGTTTGCAATTTTGTATGTGTACCCCTTGTTGTGATTTAATACCCTGCCTTTCATCATCTCTCCTACCTCCATTTTCGTTCCCTCACGACTTTTTTTTTAATGCTATTTACAACTTCCTTAAGCCCAGAGCAGCATAGCGATCTTTCAGTGTCTCCACCGATATACCCCAATGATTTTTCTAACCCAGGTTTTTCTCTCCACTCTACTTAATTTATGTTTGAGCAAATAGGAACTTTAGATTGTTCCATTCAAGAGTATTTCGGGTTATCGCTTTTATCAAAGAGATCAGGGCACTGAAGGAGGCCCCTGCGAGGCACCTTTGTTTATTCTTTGCGGTGACTGGCTTGCTCTGCTCGCAAGAAGGCGGTGTGGATGTGGGCGTGCAAGCGCAGCGTTCTTGGATTGTGCCTCTCTGCTCTGCTGCCCTGTGTCAATGCCACTGGGCACGGGCAGAGAGAGCCTCGAGGAACCATTATGTGGACAGCAGCTGACTCAAACTCCTGGAGATAAGAGAGAGGCAGACCCTAGGTCCTCCTCGCCGAGGGATCTGTTTCCTAGGAGCAAGACTGCGAGGGGCTGCTTCCTCTCAGTCTCCTCCCCTACATTCTTCCCTTCTTCTCAGAGCCATGCAGAAGGTTTGCAACATCTGTCATGCATAAGCAAAGGTTTTTTTTTTTTTCTTTAATTTTCAGGAGGGATATCCTCCTGAAGAAGTGAGATGGGACAGGGACAGAAGCCAAAATTTCTGGCTTTCTTTGGTGTGTGGTAGTGGGGAAGGGTTAGGGGGAAGGAATCAGGACACAGCCACCCATGTTCAGGGTTTACTCCTAGCTCTGCACTCAGGAATCACTCCTGGTGGGGCTCAGAGGACCATGTGGAGTGCTGAGGATTGAACCCCGGTTGGCCATGTGCAAGGCAAGCGCCCTACCTGTTGTACTATTGTTTTGAGCCCAAAGCTACATTTCAGGGTCATCTTTTGGCCTTTCTCTGAGATCTCACATCTTCTCGTTTCTAACTCCATTTGACCTTGGACTCTGGCTTCTCCTTTCATGCCATAATGTGTTCCAAGGGAGAAACAGCATCTCCAAGGAGACAGTTACCTGGCCTGATGAGCCTGGAGAACCAGTAGCCAGAGGGCCAGCGCATCCCTCTGCTCCTGGAAATAAATCCCATTGTATTTGCATTTTAATTTTCCACATAAACAAAGGCCCAGAGTACTCGCTTGGGCAGCATCACTGGACGAATTTAATTAGAAATGAAAAGTTTATAGGGCCCTCTTTAATGCGATTAATGCTCAGTTAACATTTATCACATCCGTCGGCTGGAATCGCCTTTTCTAAGCAGACATGGGCCATGAAATAAATTTCCTGCAACTTTTTCTTGTCCCCACCCTGGGAGGTCACCTCCTATGAAGTCTGTGCTGACCTCCAGGAATGACCTGACCCAGAGTCCAGGGCAAGCAGTGGCCTTGGGTGCAGGGTGAGGATGGGGGTGGAAGAGTAAGGGTGATCATTATTTCCAAGGGGAGCTGGACCTGGGCCAGACTGGCTAAAAGGCCCCAGAGTCTCTATAACAAGGTGCCCTCCTGTCAACAGTTATACCTCGTCCACTTCTGTGGTCAAAACATGAGCAGGGACTGGCCATTGCCGAGCTTCTCTACCCCAACTTCTCTCCTGGCATCTGCCCCTCCCTTCTCCTCTGTCCTGGGGGGTGAGGGGTGCTCTGTGGGGTGAGGCATTCTCTCCAAGCCCTGGGGACAAATGTGGGGATGGGGGACAGGACGTGTGGGTGGCAGGATGCGCCTCTCCTCCAGATAGTAGAAAATCCCACCCCACCCCCACTGTGTCAGCTCAGGGGCAGCACAGTGGAGCAGGGAATGTGACACCTCTATTGGTCCCTGGAGGAAGGATGGCCTTCCTTATCTTATCAAATGCTCTTTGCTCTTCAATTAGAGTCTGCCGAGATTAGCCTCCCAAGCCACTAGCTGGCCTGAGTCATGAGGAGGAGAGAGAAAAAGGGAAGAGGAAGGGGTGGGGCGTGAGAGGGACCCGACTGGATGAAAGAAGATCAATGGCTTGGCCAGTTTGTTTCCACCGAGGGGTGCATGCCTGTGAGCCCCGAGTAGACACAAACCAAACACCTGGGATCACCTCTCCTAGGACTGTTACCCCTAACTACCCCACCCGACACCACCGGGGAAATGCACCTGTGAGGGTGCATGCAGATGAAGGTGCGGTGTATCTGCCAGGGCCCCTGCTCACCAACACCTCACGACAACCCTAGCTCCCTCTCGACAACATTCTCCAGAGAGACTGGCCGTGACCCGCAGCTCTGCGCTGGGGCCCTTTGGCTGGAAATCCTCTCTCCAGCTCCTGCTGACAAGATTCCCACATGCCACCTAGACAGCATCCCAGGGCATGAATAGAAGAGGCCACTGGAGCCCAGGTGCACACACACTCTCTCCCAAACAGTCACACAGAACCACTGACACAGAGCCACCAAGCCCAGTACCTCACTGGGGCAGGCACAGTCTTGTCCTGTACAGAATTAGGATGAAGATCATAGGTGAAGAGGTAGCAAGTGAGTGCTCACCCTGACCATCTCTGATCTGCCCACCAGCCCAGCAAAGACCCCCCCCCCACCTCCAGGACCCCAAAAGGACCAGGGCCAGGCGCCCCAGAGTCTAATTCCATGCTCTGGCCGTACGGCTGTGCGCGCTCCTGCCTTCCCGCAGTCCTTCCTCTCTCTAGTTTCTTACAATAGTTCGCCTCCTGGCCAGCTGCCCTGCCTCGCAGCTCTCTGCTCTGCCTGCCAGCAGCTGCCCAACCTGTCTCCCTCTGCTCCTGGTGGAGTCTAGGGCAAGGCTGGAGGCAGGCGGAGGAGGGAGATCCGTAGCAGAGCGGCAGAGCCCCCGGTGCAGGCTGCTCTCTCCTGCAGCTCCTGGTGAGCCAGGACCTCCCAGGCTCTGGGTCTTTCTCCCACGCTCCCTTCTGCCAGGAGCCAGGCTAATGTCCTCACTGCCATGCTGGTCAGCCTTGCGGTGAGCCATGCGCCCGCCACAGATGGCCACACACACCCCGTCCTTACTTCTCCTCCCAAGCCTGTCTTTGCTCCTCCACCTCCCTTCTCCCCCGCCGCCCTTCTCTTTCCTTCTCTCTTTCCTGCCCTCTGCGACTCCATCAGTTACCCAGAGCCCTGGCTCCCCTCTGCTCCCTCCATATTCTGGCTGAGAGGAGCAGGACCCAGTCCCCAATACAAGTGACTAGAATTCCCTGCCACTTGCTCCCCCCCTTAAACCCCATCTAGACCGCCAGAAGTCTGAGACCATTCTAAGTCCCTTTCTCCTCCTCACTTCTTTTCTTTGCTTCTCTTTTTTCAGTTTTGGGCCACACTCAGTAGTGCTCAGGGGTTACTCCCAAGCTCTGTGCTTAGGGATTGTTCTGGGCAGTGCCCACAGGACCATGGGGTGCCTCTTGCATGCAAAGTGTGTGCTCAGCATTTTGAGTTCCCTGCCAGCCCTCCATCACCTCTGTCCCCACTCGCCAGTCCTCCTTCCTTGTGGCCTCCCCTTTCTGTCTTTAAACACCCCACTTTGCTGTGGAATAAGCCCTCTCCCCTGGTGTCAGGGAGAGGAGTAGGGGAACTGTCTTAACCCCACACCTGGTCTGAAGCAGAGAGGTTAGTTATGTCCAGTTACATAGGCTGGGGATTCTGGACCACAGGATCCGGAGCTGAACCAAACTAAATGATGTGTTCTATCAACCCACCAGAATTTTCTTTCTTTATTTATTTATTGAATCACCGTGAGAACAGTCACAAAGCCTTTCAGTTCAAGTCTTGGTCAGTCATACAATGATCAAACACCCGTCCCTTCACCAGTGCACATTTTCCACCACCAAGAACCCCAGTATACCCCCCCTTCCCACCCACCCTCCGCCTGTGTGGCAGATTTCCACTTTACTCTATCTTTCTCTACGTTGATCACATTCATTATTATGACATAAGACCCAACATTGTTATTTCCACCAGACTTTTCAAGAGAGGAGAAAGCAGATTATATTGCCTTTTGTCTGGGGCTACAAGCCCAGCTCACACCTCCAGCTCATCTGCAGCTCCTGAGAAGGCCTCTGTGGGTCTGAGTCACACATGCCTCTCAGAGCCTATTTCTAGCCCGTCGGCCCTTTGGGGTACATCTGTCTCCCCCTGGTGTCCCTCCAACCAACCTGGCCTGTCTGGAAGGCCAGCAACTCTACTTCTCCCTCTCCCTCTGGGGGAAACACAGAATCTCCTCTCCCTCTGGGGGAAACACAGAATCTCTTCTGATCAGGTTCTCTCTTGGACCCGAGAGCATGGGCTGGAAAGGCAGTACAGTGGGCAGGGCAGTTGCCTTGCACATCACTGAGCTGAGTTCAAGCTCTGGCATCGCATATGGTTCCCTGCGGTGCCAGGGGTGATCCCTGAATGCAAAGTCAAGAGTAACAGCTGAGAACCAGCAGATGTGGCCCCCAAACAATAACCCAAACTTCCAGGAGCCTGGTTGTTTTTGGAGTCGCTGAGAAGCTATGGGCCCAACCTCTCCCTTCCCCCCCCCACCTCCCCAGCAACAGTTCTGCTCCTTCTGTACCATCCGGGTCATTCTCTCCTTTTCCACGTCCGGCATCTCCCCATGGAGCCTGGTCTCAGTCCTCTCCCAGCTACCAGGGATTCTCTGCCTGGTTCCTCCTGCTGTCCCCAGTGCTTCTGGAGGGGAACGGGAGGCTGCACTGGGACCAGCCCTAGGGCTCTGCCACTGCTGACTGTGCCTCACTCTGCTCTGCCTCCTGCTGGGGGGTAACCTGCAGGGTGGGGGTGCGCTATCACAGACAGAGCCCCTGAAGAAGAGCATCTTCTCAGTTGCTTACATTGTGGGTCCCTAATGAGTCCTGCCAACAGGGCTGACAGGGGGCTTCCCGCAGAGGTGGCAGCCCTGTAGCACAGCCCCTCTTCCTGGGGCTAACCCAAGTACTACATGCAAATGAAAATGGAAGGGAAAGTTCGCCCCATTTGCCCATTTCATGAGATGCATAATCTTGAGTCCAATCTATTCTGGTGCCACTTTTCACAATAGCCTAGCGACTACCGACTACCTACCGTTGACTGGCCTGCAGGGACCAAGGAGGAGGCATTCAGTCCCTATCTGTGATTGCAGATGTAATGTCCTGTGGATACCCCTGCCTTTCACCCACCCCCCACCCCTCATCTAAGCAGACACAAGCTGACTCACTCCAATCCTTATCACCCCACAGTGGATGGAGCATTCAGTTTCTGTGCCTAGAAGCCATCACATATATTCAACCTTCAGAGCACCAGAAAAAACATCCGTTCAGCGAGGGGTTGGGGGAGGGACCTCTCAACCCAGTAATTGAGTGGTAGATGGGGTAGACCTCGAGACAATTGAGCTTGTCTTTTCTTTTGATATTTTTGGGCGGTCACACCCAGTGATGCTCAGGGGTTACTCTTGGGCTCTGCACTCAAGAATCACTCCTGGCACTGCCTGGGAGACCATATGAGATGCCAGAGATTGAACCCAGGTTGGCTGTGCTTAAGGCAAATGCCCTACCCACTGTACTATTGCTCAGGACTGGCAATTAAATTTTCTGCCTGTTCATACTGCACTGGTATTTGGAGACTGCTTACAAGAGCCCACCCACCCCCATATTCGCCTGGAGCCCTGAGCTCTCCATTAGACCAGGGGATCTGCACATAGCATAAGTACCCCTGTCACTGTGTCTCCTGCAGGAATTTCACATTTGCCACCCCACTCAGAAAATGGGGGTGCAGGTGCTGGAGGGAGTATTCAGGGGTTCCACAGAATTCAGAAAACTAGTTTGTTCCCTTCACTTCATATAAAGAACAAGAAGTGAACTTGTTCTATAATACATCACTGTATCACTGCCATCCCATTGTTCATCGATTGACTCGAGTGGGCACCAGTAACATCTCCATTTGTCTCAGCCTTCAGTTTTTGCAGCCTCTCCTTACTCATCTTTCCCAATGATTAGAGGTTCTTTCAGGATCAGGGGAATGAGACCTGTTATTGCTATTGTTTTTGGCATATCAAATACGCCACGGGTAGCTTGCCAGGCTCTGCCATGTGGGTGAGATACTCTCAGTAGCTTGCAGGGCTCTCCAAGAGGCAGCTTAACTATAATAAATTAAAATTAAAATTTGGGGGACCCCTACCCAGCTGTGCTCAGGGCTTAGTCCTGGCTCTCTGTGCTCAGGGATCGCATATTTGATGCCAAGGATCAAACCCAGGTTAGTGGTGCACAAGGCAAGCGCCCTCGCCACTGTCCTATTGCTCCAGCCCCACTAAATAGCAGCAAGTCTCTGTTGTAGGGAGGAGCAGAGCAGAGACCTGTCGTGTTGGAGGTAGGACACAGGGAGTGGGGCCAAGATCCAGGACCACACCAGGCCATTTTCAGATAAGAGGTTTCCAGTTTGAGTAATACATACAATACATACAGTCACATAAACTAATGTCATCTCAATTTTTAAAAATGAAACTAAGACCTGCAAATGATAGAACGGGGGAGTTCACCCACACAGCTCCTGGAAGCAACATAAGGTGTCCAAGGGTCTCAGGACACAGCAGAAGGGACAGAGGGGAGGCGTGGCTGAAGGTGGACAGCGCAGAAGTGGGAAACAAGACAGCGGAGCTCTGTCTTGAGGGATTCTTCTGCTGGTCCTCCTGAGACGAATGGGGAACAGGACCCCTGTCCTACAGGGGCTTCTCCGGTATGCCCTCTTCTAGAGTAGGGTATTGGGGACCTTGAGTCATCTTTTGTCCTGGTTCCTACTGCTGTTGCTCTTTCTTTAGAAGCTACGCTCTCCCTGTGTACAAGTCCTTAGCATCACCTGCACAAATACCCTACCCCATGCTTGAAGAACAAGTTCATTCCCCAATGGTTCTCCACACCCGCAGACCACACAGCCCCTCGGATGCCCCGGATCGACTTCAGACAGCAATCCTCACTATGTGCCAACATGTACACAAAGCCACGGCTGTGCCCAGCCTCGCCTCCATGCCCTCCCCTACACTCCCTGCTCTAGGCACCCCTGGCGCCTTCTCTGGGAGCTGCTCTGGCTTGGTCCCATCTCCACTTGGCTAATTCCCCCTGTGGCCCCTGTATTGAACTGTTGTGTTGTCCATTTCCCTGTGACAAGGGCTCTGGTTACAGAGTTATTGATTGGTTTTCATGCAGACAGATGGGCCCTTCCCAAGCTCCCATCGAAATCCAGGGCTGTATGGGCTGATTGTTGCCTCTGAGGGTGTAGGATTGCACTGGAGACCACCCTGCCTGCAACCTCCTCTGTCCAGGCTGTGGACGGTAATAAATGGGGGCAGCGTGAGCGATAATAAAAGCAATCGAGTAGGTTACCTGTGCAGACACAAGATTTATGCCTCTTCATATTTGATGTGATTGTTTTATTGAGTTCTCAGAAGAGTTGGGACACTATTTACTTATTTATCCAAGGTTTCCCCTCCCTTTTCTTCTGCGTTACCCAAATTCACCTGGAGCTTTCCTGGCAACAGCCCTCTCCTGTCTCACTCTCCTCAAGACAATCTTCCTGAGGTAATACCTCAGGGCAACCAGCCATTGCTCATTCCAGGCCAGCCAACAGGGAGCTAGTCAGACCAGTATGATTGCTGGCCAAGAAGGCCAATCTGAAATCAGGGGGGAAAACTGGGTTTTTCAGGAAGACGGTGTCAGCAGCTCCTTTTAAGAAATAAGGCAATCAATGGCCATACCTCTGTCACACCTTTTGAAGAAAGGACCTAAGTAGCTGGTCCCTCTCTGAGGAAGAACAGCTGTGCAAGGTTGATTAGATAACCACCTGGCAGGTTGGTCTACTATTTATGATCTGGACTGCTAGGCTTAAGGACCACAGAGACAAGCCCTCTATCTTCATTGCTCATATTTCCTATGCAGAATTTTTAGTCCACCAACTTGCCTTGGATCTTTCCTATGAAGTCAAAAGCCTTGGGTCCCAAACCATGACAGAGTTTGGAGCTGTAGCAGATGAAGCTGTCCTCCCACTCAGAGTCAAGTCAAGCCCGGCCCAACAATCCAATAGACCATGTTTCTGGAATCTGAATTTGGGTTCAGGTTCAGAGAATATAGCCGCCACCCCTGAACATGTCTTCAACATTCCCTCAGGGAGGATGAGTGTGACCCTGTCAGCTTATTGGGACCACTTGCAGGTCATCAGCATTCTAATGCCAAGCCTCTGATAAAGAACAAAGACCTATGAACAACAGGGGATGGAATTTTTTTAACAGAGAACTGGGGGCACAGACTTCTAGATGCCACTGCTAGGAGAAAGTGCTCACTGGAGCCCAACAGGCCGGCAACGTGTGTGTGTGTGTGTGTGTGTGTTGGCTGATTTCTGAGAAACTGACTCTGGGAGAAAGGACTCCAGAGATTAGGGGCGGAGAGAGCTCTGGTCCCCGAGAAAGAAAAACAGAAGCACAAGGAGAGCTCATCCCAAAATAGGACCTTTGGTTCATTAGAAGCCCTAAACTCTCTGCAGTCTGTGCCTGTTTTTTACAGGAGCTAAACTGTCCAGAGCAGCAACTAAACCTAAAGACTATCATGTACTCAGGAAAATCCATCCTCCTGCTGGTCAATTGCTCAGGGATAAAATTACTTCCTCTTTTAGTAGTTCTCCCCCCACCCGTCCACTCTCAAGTCACTTCCCAAACCCAATGTGCCATCTCAAATCACCTGTTTATAAACTGGTGCAACCTACAACCTAGAAGCTACAACCTACAAACAAAAAAACAGTTGATCACTCTGTGGATTGGAGCGATAGTTCAGCGAGTAAGATGGTTTGCCTTGCCCATGCGTGTCCAAGCTGGGTTTGAACCCCGGTGCCCCATAAGGTTCCCTGAGCACCGCTAGGAGTGCTCTCTGCCAGGAATAAGCTCCAAGCATCACAGGGTGTGGCCCAAACCCTCTTCTCCCCACCAAAAAGGAGTTGATGACTCTATACTCAGCAACCAATCACCCAATATTGAGAATGAATCGTGTAAATTCCATGTGCTAAGCAACGAATGACATTCAACATGCTGAGTCAAGCGTCCAGGTTTTTGACAACTGGTATGGGGTTGGAAGACCTCCTTGACTTACTCTATGTGGTTTCCCTATAAGGATTTGCCAAGGGTTGGATCTCTAAGTCTCTCTTACAAACCGAAGCCGAGAAAAGCCAAAGCCAGTTATAATGCATGGAAATCAATTTTGTTTATGGCATATTTCAAGTGCAGCAGCAGCATCTGTTTTGGGGAGGAGGAGATAGAAAACCTGATTTGGCTCCGGAGGGTGAGATGTATAGACTGACTGTTTAGCCAGCTGCCTGTAAGTGCACGCCCTGACTCACAGCAGTTATAAAATATCAACAGAGGAATACCTCACCACAGACCAAGCTCCAAACCCATGAGTAGCCTGTTCCCCCAGTGCATACACTTTCTGGCTCTGCCTACTGCGACTGAGAATTTTACTTGCCCAGCTCCTGGCATCACCAGTGCCTTCAACAATAGCACCCCAGGCTGCAGAGTGAAACAGCCTCCAGGAGAAACCTTCTTCTCCCTTCTGAGTAAAGCACCAATGAACAAGAACGGAGCCTGGGTGCTTCTCTAACTCAGCAGCAGATGGGAAAGTTTCTGGAATCCATTCCAACATAGAAACTAGGAGCCAAAGAGCTAGGTCAGGGGTGAAGGTATTTTCCTGGTATGTGACTGACCCCGGTTCAATCCTGGCACCACATATGGTCAGTCCTGGTTTTCCAAGCCCCACCAGGAGTGATCCCTGAGCATAGAGCCAAGAGTGAGCCTGAGCACCACCTGGTGTGGCCCTAAAACAAAACAACAGGAAAAAAAAAAAAGGAACAAGGAGGGATTCTATCACAAAGCAAAATCAAGAAAACCCTAATTGCTCCTTGTGGCAGAGCCGGCTAGAAAACTGACCTCCCGACCCAGAAAACTGGCTGCTGGCACTGCTGGCGGCTTCCCCGCGTCTCTCCTCCCAACAACACCTGCCCACAGATGGCCACTGCGCCCCAGGAGGCCCCTCTGAGTGGAGTGGACCCTGCAGCTGTCCATGCTGCCAAGTGCAGCAGACTTCCTCCCACACCATGGCCCCGGGGCTTGACTGCCTACTTTCCTCCAACTCTGATTTTCGCACCTCAAGATCTCTGGAGCCTGATCCTGAGACACTCCCCCCCCACCCCCCCGCACGGTCCCCCTGCTCCCCTGCTCATTTTCAGAATGAGAGAATCCCCCCAACTTCTACCAGAGGCAGCTTCCCAAACCAGCTCTGTCAGCGAGGGGTGTATGTTGGGCAGAGGGAACACAGGGGTGCTAGACAGGGGAAGGGACGTGGAGGGCTATGAAGTCTGCCTGAATTGCTCTGCGTCCTCTACCCATCAAACAAAGCAAATCACCTGAACGGATACTTCTTGTCTTACCAATCCCCCACCCCAGCCCCCACCCCGGGCATGCAAATGCTCTTAGAGACCGCAGTGATGGCAGCGGTTCTCCTAAACACTTAAATACTCCGCAACCCATCCTCTGAGTCCCAGAACCCTTATCCTCAGCAGGACCACTCTGCTCACCAGTTCCCACTCCCTCCAGGACCCGCGGCAGTCCAGGCTCCCTGCGGCGGCTCCTGTAGCCCTGCCCAGCCCTCTTCCCCTCCCTCTCCACTTCCCCTATCTTTGCCCCAAGGCTGTCCCAGTCTCATTTTGTTTTGTTTTGTTTTTAAATGTAAAAGACTCACTCTCCTCCCCAGCACCCGGAACCTTTCTCCCGCACCTAGGTAAAGAGTCTGAATGTCAAACTACAGGCTTTCACTAGCAGGCTGGGTCTGGCCCAGGGAGCTGGAGGGTTTTCGGAGGGTGTATAATTAGCTGATCAGTATTATGTTACCCTCTTCATAACTGAATAACCATTTTAATACAGATGGCACACACTGGGATAATTTCTGGGGTCGCCTCGCAGTACGTTACTGCACGAGTGTGGCAGAGGGAATCTTCTTTAGCCAAGGTACATTCTACCAGCTAATTTTACCTGCTGTTCGCAGGATGATTTGGGATAATTCCACATCATTTGAAACAAAATTTTTTAAATAACTTGATAGGGGATGCCAGTTTCAGAAGAAAAGACACTCTCTGAAATATTAGTTGTCCTAATAAGGAGGCAAGGAAGAAGGCAAAAAAAAAAAATAACACGGGTGTGAAACCCTCCTTGTTAGTGGGGGGATTTGTCTTAAAATAGGAGCAAGGGGGCAAAGGCTGGCCATGGCTGTTTAGCCAGGGCTGTGGGCAGGTCTCTGTGGAGATTGAGTCCAGCCTCAGTTCAACACTTTCTCTGCCTCCCCCTGCTGCCTGAGTGTTCGTCCCTACACAGATGTGCAGGTTGCACACTAGCTGGGGAGCCCAGGCGCAGAGCAGACAGGTACTTGGGTTCTCCCACACAGCACAGTGAGCTTGTGCTCCCCTACATCCGGCTCAGTTCAGCATGTGTCAACTGCAACCACCTCAGCCTGTGCTGGGGAACTACTCTAAGAGAGGAGGTGAGACACACTCGTCTGAAAGCTCAGCCTCACTGGGGAGATGGGTCCCTCCCTGCTTGACACCCCACTACTCTGCTCCCTGCCAAGTGCTGACTGTCAGTCGCTGTTTGCTCCCCAGGCCTGGATCCTTATGCTCACAGGCCGGAAATTCGCTAGTGAGGTTGGGTTCCCGGGAGGGTAGCTTTTGGCAGAGAGGGTGGGGGATCCAGGACAGTTGGCTGCCCCTGGGGAAGGGAGCATGCCGTCAGAAAGAGAAGTCTGTTTGGAGGTGATGAATAGACACTGGTCATTTTCAAGTCTTCGGCTGTAGGCTGTGATTGTCTCCAGATACCAAGGCGCGTAATCTTGGAGTCTTAATTACCACAAACACTTGGATTCATTTCCAGGACGCCAGCGGGAGAAGCCTGGCGGGGAATACCCGGCTTGAAGCTGGAGACGCCCTCTCTCTCTCTCTCTCTCTCTCTCTCTCTCTCTCTCTCTCTCTCTCTCTCTCTCTTTCTCTCTTCCCTCAGAACCCCTCTCTGCAGTAACCCAAAAGTAGCCCAAAGAACTTGAGGGAGGAGAGCAGGGAGGGAGGCTGTAGACTCCAGAGGCAGCTCTGCGGGCAGGAGCTGGAGTTTGGCCTGGACCCCGCGGGTCCAGGCAGCTTGCTTACCTGTTGATGGAGGAAACGCTGGGCACTGTGTCATTATCGCAGATGCCCTCTGCTAGGAGCCGGTCTCGGATCTCCCAGGCGAACATTGTTGGGTTCTGGCGCTTGTATTCGGCAATCTTGTCCACCACTTTGGGCGTTGCCACCTTGGGCTTAGAGCCTCCGATCACTCCAGGCTTGATGCTGCCCGTCTCGTAGTACCTGCGCCGGAAGGCCGGCAGGGTCAGCGGGGAAGCAGGCAGCCGGCTGCTGCGCGGGCAGGGGCAGGGGCCCACTCTCCCCAATGGAGGCAGCAGCACAGGGGGGTTGGCTCAGCGTGGCTAAGTGGCTAAGCCGGCATCCAGGGGGTGTTTGGCCAGGGCAGAGGGACTTGAGGCTGGTGCATGAGGGGAGGAAGGTAAGGGTGCCCCTCTCCTGGCTGTAATAAGTTCCTTCCGAAGGGCAAGACCCCCTCTTGCTTAGGTAGTGCACCCCCGCCCACCCCCACGCACTGATCAGGGCTGAAGCCGCCCCAGCAACCCTCTTCCAGGGCCTGAAGAACATCTTTCCACTCCCCAACACTGACTCTCATCACTCCCCCAACCCACTTTGTTTTGTTCCATTCATCCCTGTGAAGTGGACCAGAAGAGACACCCCACTCTCTCTGGAGAAGGGAACAAAGTGAACCAAACGTGGCTGTGCCCCAGCCCATGCCCAGGAGGAAGTCTGACTCTGGGGCTCTTCGAACCAGTTCTCCCCAGTGAGTGAAGAGATCTCACTTGTCCCCTGTCTCCTGGTTTGGAGCCAACGACCCCAGCTAGAAGCCCCCCATCAACTTGCTGAGGCGGAGGAAGCAGGGCCCCCACCCCCCAGGGGCAGCTCCAAGGCCCTCACCTGCCCAGGATTTTGCTGACACAGCCGTGGCTGACCCGCAGCTGCCTAGAGATGTCGCAGGGTCGCACGCCCTGGTGGGCCAGCTCCACGATGCGCTGCCTCACCACGTCGGGCAGGGGCCGGCCGTTCACAAACACCCCCCCGAGCTGATTCACACCCCCGTGCCCTGCTGGGGAGAGAAAAGAAAAAAACAAAACACCCCCCACACAACAGAGACCGGCCATTAGTCAGGGTCGGTGGCCCGGGACATGCGAAGAGCAGGCAGGGCGGTCAGGCAACGCAAGTGGGGAGGGAGAAACCAGGGACTTTGGGCAGTGCAGCTCAGGCGCTGGGGACTGGGGGTGGGAACCGCACTCCCCACCCCACACGAGGACGCCGGCTCGAAGCCGACTGGCCACAGCGCTGAAGGAGGACCCGGCTCAACACCAGTGGAAAGCGAGGCAGAGAGTGAGGGAAAGAACGGGGAAGCAGGCTGGGAGGAAAGGGAGAAAAGGAGGGGGAAAACAGCAAAGGGGAAGTTATGCCAGCAGCGGAGAAAGTAGGAAAGAGGAAAGGAAGGGCCTGGCAGGTGCCGCCGGAGCCTGCCCGAACTGCAGGCAGAAGCGAGCAGTCAGTGTGTGCAGTGCGAGGACTTGGAGAAGGAGGATTTGGGAGAGGGAACTCTAGGGAGGATTGATTCAGCACACAAGGGCTAAGTGGGTGATATCCCCCATTTCGGATCTCTCCCTCTTTCCTTGTATTTATTTGTAAAAAGAACGGAAGTTTCCCTATGACTATGCCTAGTTTTTGTTTTGCCCTTTTTTTTAATCAGTTCTTTGTTTTCTCTATCTTTGGATACTTGAGAAACCCTATAAACCCTCAACCCCCCCAACCTTCTTCCTGTCAAAGCTGGAAAAAAAAAACAGGCTGCAGAAAACGGCTGGACTCGAGCGGGCTGGACAACAACCAGCAACGGTGCAAACAGCTAGCGCGGCCGGCTGCTCCCGTACTCCTGCCCGCTGCGGTGCGCCCAGCTCACCTCACCCAACACCCGCCTGGCCCAGGTGGCTGGGTACAGTCACCCAGACAGGCTAAGAGCTCCAGGACACCCTGTGCAGGCAGCACGAGCCAGTGGCATGTCTTCTATCTCTTCAGCGCACCGGCTGCGCTAGAAACCGCCGGGCAAGGGCATGCGTGGGCTTTGGCGGCCAGGAAGCAGGCGCGGGGTTTCTGCCCGATTCCTGTGCCCGGCTCCCCATCTCTACGGCTACCCTGCACCGCATTCGTCCCTGGCCTAAAATGGTCTAGAAATCCTGCACCCGGAGCGATCCAGCCGATCCAGCCGACGCGGCGTTTATGAAGCCTTCTCCAGGCGCAGCGCTCCAGCGGCTGAGCCAGGCCCGAGCGGGCCGACAACCTGCAGCCCTAGCCTGACCGGATGCGGGGCGACTTTCGGAGAAAGCGGGAACCTTTGCATCCAGCTCCTTGATCGTCGCCCCCTCCCCCCCCCCCCAGGGGTACCGAGAACAAGGGCCGATTGGGAAAACCTGTAGGGTGAGGCCTCTGATCTGAGGCCAGGAGGCGAGGCTACCTCTAATTTTGCGCCCTATTCTGGCTAGGGTCCCTACCTCTAGCCCAGCTACACACACACACACACACACAGACACACACACACACCACACACGCACACACCTCCAAACCCCCAACCATCAATAATTTAGGCCCCGGGAGAACTCGCGTTACCGGTCTGAAAAGGCGGCAGCTGCGGGCAGATTAAAGATGAATAATTCAGCCTCCCCGGGCTCCTGGCCCGGCCCCTCGCCCCCAATCTATGGGATGGGCACAGGAAGGGGGCCCGGCGCGGGTCCAGGCTGGGGGCCGGCCGGGCGCTGAGTCGGGCCTGGAATGCGCCGCTGCAGCCGCCGGCGGCGGCGCAGACTCGCACTGCGACTGAAGCTGGACCGCTTCAGTCCCCGGCCGGCCTGGCGTCCCAGCTCTCTCCCTGCTCCTAGCACCTTCCGCTCGCCAGCTTTCCCTTTGGGATTCAAAATGATACCCAGGACTGCCGAAGCTTGGAGAGTGTCCCCCGAAAGCAGCAGAAGAGGAATGCAAGAGGTGAAACGTTGCGGCAGCCGGCTGCGCGGCGGCGCCCCGTCTCCGGGAGGACGAAGAGGGGACCTGGTTTCACTCCTGGCGGAGACGCGCCGGAATGAGCTAAGTCTCAGCACCCGAGACCCGCCGCGACCTGAGGCCCCCTGGCCCGCATTCTCCCGCTTGGAAATGATGCAGGGAAATAGATTTTATCCCAGAAGTATTTTGTAAAGCTTTCCCCTGCGATGCTAAACGCATGCTTAGAGAGAAACAGCTCTCCACCAGCCAGGCGTTCTTGTCTGAAGCACAGATCTAAGCCAGGTCTAAAAAGTTTGCCCTGTGAAAAGTTACAAATCATACTTAATTATTAATCTCAAGAGAAGTTTTTCATTTATCTTTTTTTAAAAAACTGTATTTTTTCCCCTTCAGAATTGGTCTTCAAGCTAAAGATACATGACAGGCATTAAATAAATTCAAATTTCATTAAAACAAGTCTCCCTTTTCCAATATTTTCATTAATTTTCTTCCACTCCTCTCTCTCTCTCTCTCTCTCTCTCTCCCCCCCCCCCTCCTCTAATACCTTTCTGTTTTCTTGTCTTTGCTTCTCTTGTTTTTTATTTCTCTCTCCTTTCTGGCACTTGCCTTCCTTTTGTTCTTTCCCTCACCCCTCTCTTTGCCCGTCCCATCCCTGACCCGCTCGCAGACTGGACCAGCCTTGCCAGGGAGTGAGAGGCACGCAAGTAGCCAGCAGAATAGGAGGGAGATCTGCGGCACAGAAGACCCCTCCGGAAGCCTCTTCCACTCTTGCTGACTTGGATTTCTCCTCGGAACCCCTTTGTTTTTGGATCACCTCCTGGAGAGAGGTGCATAAAGATGACCACCACGTCCTGCCAATCTCAGACTCCCAACTCCAGAAGAGAAGGGGAAAGAGAGGGCTGGGAGGTGGAAAAAGAAAAGAAGCGGCAGGATTTCAAACCAGCCCCTAAGAAGCCTCGGTTGGGCTCGAGGCTCTGGAAATCCTGGGAGCCAGGGTCAAAAGAGGGCACCCCACCCCCATACTTTTCTGCTTGATTGTTCTCCCTGGGAGGCTGATGGGGCTGGGGGTCTCCTCCTGGACAACCCCAATGGAACTTTGAGAAGGGTAGAGACGAGGATAGCGAGGAGGGAGTGAGGGAAGACAGACAACACGACCCACGCAGCCTCCTGGAAACTGCCTGCCACAGTTAGTCCTGCAAGGGGGAGGGGGGCGGGGGCAGAGGGTGGCCAGGAGTGGGGTGGCTGGAGCGGGAGGAGGCTGGAGGTGTATGTGCGTGGGTCCCCAACTCCGGAGAAGGTGGAAGGGAGCAAAGTGGTGATGTCAGCAGGGAAGGTAAAGAGGCAGGTAGGAAGTCTGGTGACAGGCGGCGGAGAAAGAGAAAGAAGAGGTTTGAGAACGCTGGGAAGGAGGAAGAACGAAGTAGAGGGGAAGCGGTGAGGCAGCAGCCTCCACGGTGGGACCTGAACGCAGGGGGCCAGGGCCGCGAGGGGGAGAGCACGCGGTGGGGAACGCGGAGCCCTGAGCAGGGCCAGGAGCCGGGCGCCGGTACTCACGGTGCATCGCGGAGAAAGGATCTGCCTTGCAGTGCATATCCATGGGGATGCAGAGGAGCGGGAGCAGCGCGGCCGCCGCCGCCGTGTCGCCTCTCAAACTCAACTTCAGGACTTGAGGGGAAAAGGGAGGGACGATGGGAGGGGGGTATGAGCGGGCGCCCGGCCGCGGCGGAGCACGCAGGGGCTGGGGGCGCGGCTCTCCCCGCGCGATCCTCCCTGGCCGGCGGGAGCTCGACCAGCGCCGCGAACGCAACTTCCCACCGTCGGGGCGCGGGGCTGGGCGGTCAGCAGAGCGGCCCCGGGGTGGCGGGCGGGGCCGGAGGGTTCTGGGGGCGCATGGCGCACGCCGCGGCTGCGGCCGGGGCTGAGGCTGGACTGGGGGTTGCGGAGGCGGCTCGCTCAGCTCCCCGGGAACCCGGGCATCCGAGAGGCGGCGGGCGCGGAGAGCGCGGAGCAGGGGCGGCCCGGGGGCTCTGGGCCACGGCGCCGGGTCGCTCCAAGTGCCGGCGAGTTGGCGAAGTTGGCAGAGAAGTAGCAATCCTCGGGATGTCCGAGCGGGCGCCTCCGGGAGGGGAGAGCGCGGCCGGGCCCCCGCCCCCGGAAAAGGCAGCGCGCGCCGCCGCGGCCCTGGGCCGGGAGGGAGGGAGCGAGCCGAGCGGCGCAGGAGGCAGCGGGCCGGCCCCAGGTGGGTTGCGGCTGCGAGAAGACTCGGCCGGAGACTGGAGCTTCGGCGCCCGGTGTGTGTCTCTCTAAAAGCTGCAAAGCCCCCTCCAGACCCCCTCCCCCTCCCCGCGCTGGGAGATGGATGACTTGTCAGACAAAGGCAATAGATTCCACCACTCTGTGATTCGCCAGCGCCGGAGCCCCGAGCTTCGGCGAGGAGGGCCCCGCGCCTGTCACTCCGGTGCTGGCGAGGGGAGGGCCGGGAGGGGGGATCGGGAGGGAGGGAGCGACGGGAGAAGGAAGAGGGAGGGAGGGGAGAGGGCCGAGGCGGGGGGAGGGGGGAAGGGGAGCCCCGGATTAAAACTACGCAGAGAAACGAAACTCGCCGATAAGATAAACGTTAGATAAGGATAAAGAGCAACCGAGCTAATGAATATTCAGGCAACCGCTCGGGGCCGCAGAGCAGCCGCCGCGCGCCCGAGCCGGACTCCGAGTGGCCCACTCACCCAACCCCGCGCTCCGGCGGCCCGTGCCGGCCTGGGCCAGGAGGTCGCGAGCCCGGTGGGCATCTCCAGATCTCCAGTCCTACAGCACCCCCCCCCCCCCCAACTCTCAGCTCTGAGTTCCCTTCCGTTCCTTCCTGATCCTTCCTTCCTCTTTCTGGTCCTTCCCTTTCGCCTGTCCCTCCAGAGGTCCCTTCCCATCCTGTGCTTCCCCCCCCCCCCAACCGGTTCTCATTCCGGGGCAAAGTGCCCCGCCGTGGTATCTGCTCTCCCGTCCCACGCGAGGCTGCATGTTGGGCTTTCTTCGTTCCTTTGCCCAGCGGGGGTCTGGGCCACCCGGAACGCTTGGTACAGACTCCGGAGAGGACGCACCTGCCTCTGTGAGACCCAAAGGACGCCGGGAGAGCGCGGGGACTTGACTCCTGGACCCTCGGGTCGCAGGGAGAGGGGTTTGGGGAGGGAGAGCGTGCAGAGGCGCCAGGCGCTGTCGGCAGAGGATGCGGGAGCCAGCGCTGCCCGGCTGGGGAGAAGAGACTGCGATCGCGGCCGAGCGCCGCCCGTCGCCCGCTCGGCATCCGGAGCCCCGCAGCCCGCGCCTTCGGCCGCGCTCCGGCCCGAGCCGCCGGCCCAGCCAGCCTCCCCGGCCCGAGCCGCTCCCTTCCGCTGTCTCGCCTGCTCGGGTCCGACCGCACGGCACCAGGCAGGAGAAGCCCTTTGTCTCCTAACTGGTTAAGTACAGAATATCCGGGAGATCTTTATGAAATATTTTCCCTCGTCTCATAAATCATCTTGGCACTTCAGCTGATGTTTTAACTCTCCCTCCTCCCTCCCCCGCTTGCCTAGGTCTGCGAAAGGGCGGCTCAGGGAAGTCGGCGCTGCGCACTTGCCGCCCGGGCTCCTCGCGCCTCGGGACCCCTACGCTCAGACCCCCGGGCAGGCCGGCACTAGCGCCACTGTCCGTCCCTCTGGCTGGAACCCGGAGCTAGGAGAGGGGCCACACTGCCCAGTTCAGCCAGAAAAAAGGCTCCTTTGGGGCCTCCTTGGGGTTTTCAGAGTGCCCTTACTCCTCCGCGGTGCTGGGGCCCGGCTCAATCTGGCCGGGATTCTGAGTTCCCCCTCTTCAGGGGCTTTGCTGGGATCCCAGCATTTGCCCCTCTTCCTGGATCCTCCAGAACCTCAGCTCCACCTGCAGAGTAATTTCTGGGAGGAAGAAAACACACCCCTCCCGCCTCTCCCTCCCAGCTGCCACCCCACCCCACCCCTTCCTTTAGGCGCCTGAGCTGGTTCCCCTGCGCTGGAGGTTGAAGGCTTAGCGTCCAGCCCCGAAGGTCAGTTCCTTCCTCGGGAGACCTGCAGATGGCGCTCTCGGGTTTGCTTTGGCCTCACAACCCCACGAACACGCACTAACTTGATGTGGGAAGCGGAAAAGGAAAGCAGAATTGCGCACCTAAAGGGAACGGTTTCCTGAGGTTTGGGGAGCAAGAAGCTCACAGGTGGTGGTAAAACAATCTCCAGCTTCTTCCGGGGGGCCTTAAGAGCAGAACTGGAGAGGAGAGAGGCTCTGCGGAGCTGAGAAGGAAAGGAGTCCTTTGCTCTAGGTCCCTAATACAGGACCAGGAAGTATTAAGTCTTTAAGTCTTGGGGAGTCTAAACTAGAGGAGAAACAGGGCTGTGGGAGAAACCCCCTCCATCAAGACTCAGTAGACCTTTCTAGAATCAGATAGGCATGCCTCTGTGTTAGACCTACTGCAGGCAAGGGCTGCAGATATGTCCAAGATCAGGCAACAAGGACTTTTCACACTTTGTAAAGAGGGACCAGAAGTGTGCTGGATGTTATAGTCACACAGGAATTCTTTCGTGTATTCGCTTAGGGTCCTTCCAGGATCCAACTCCCAGAGAGCCCCTGAAAGGAGAATCCACCTCCCCACCCCACTTCTGGAACTTTTTCTCCAGCCTAGCAATATCTGGATGCCCCTCTCCATCCCCCACCCCCCAGGCTAACTGCTGGCAGCTGCCTCCTGGGCTTCAGCCAGTTGCTGGGTTTAGAAAGTCCTGGACTGGAGCATCAGGAGCCCTTACTTGTCTGGGCTCTGCATCTCCTGGGCTCGGGACTCAGGGCTGCCCTACAGGCGTCTCTCTGGGCACTGGCTGCTCCCAGATGCCCCCTTCCCATTCTCTCCTTTTAAAAATTTCTTCTATAGAGTCTAGTAGTGACTAAAAAAAATAATAAAGCAAGAAGGGGAAAAGGGGACGAAAGGAGAAGAAAGAGAAAGAGAAAGAAAGAGAACAACCCAACCCCAAACACAACCCAGGCTCCGACCTGTCAGGGTTGGTTGCTTTTCCCAACTGCCTCTAAATGAACCTTTTCTCTCTAGTGTTTTCAAAGCGGCCCTTCCACCCCCCAACCTAGGGGCATTTACACTTCAAACAAGGCACCCGCCTCCCTGCGGAAATTTAAAGGCAAATAAACTTTTGGGGAGTTGCTCTGATACCCATTGCAGGATTTGCTTCATTAGCCACCTCTGTGCATCTGATCTGCCCAATAAATCTTCCTTGTGGATCTCGGGCCTTCCGCCTTCTCTGCTCCCTTCCCTGTGAGGCTCGCCCCAGCGTCCAGTGCACTCCACCCCACCCCGTTGCCTCCTTTCTTGGTTAGTGAGCTGCAGCCTCCTGGATCTCCAGTTGCCTAGACTGAGCCTGGGTGGAGGGTCTCTGAGCCCCCTCCTCAAGTACACGCATCCATAGCTACTCTAAGTAACTCAAGCTACTCCCTGCGCCAGAATGTTGAAGGGGCGTGTGGTAGAGACCCTGACTGACACTCTGGCTTGGATCCAGTCTCTTCTGGGGGTCTCCTGCTCAGGCTCCCCACTTCCTGGCCCAGCCTGGCCCACAAGAGGCAAAGGTGTGACCGCGCCCCTCTGCGGGCAGAGCTCAGTCCCCTGACAGGGCACCTGAACTGGAATGGTTTGGGGAGGGCAGCCGGGGTGGAAGGAGGGGGAAGAGGCTTCTAGAACACCCCAGCTGTGCCCTTCCCCAGTGGCCCCGCCTTCCTCCTTTCACCTCCTGGGGCGCAGGGAGGGGAGCCAGGCCCGAGCTGTGAGGGAGGGGATTAGAAATTCCGAAATTAAATGTATCTCCCTAGGAAATGCTTCCCACAGCGCGGACCAAATTAAATGCATTAAAGTTGGGGGGGGGGCGGGGTGGTTAAAGCTGTTTGAATCAAGTGGGGAAGCGCTAGTCCGAAGGGAAGAAAAGCAAAAAAAAAATAATAATAAAACAGAGGTCGAGGAGAAGGAGGAGAGCGAGAGCAGCGACTCCGGCGCCCGCTCCCTTCCTGATTTGGTCCATTTCGGAAATCACCACCACGAGAAAGAAAAGTTGTGCGGAACATCCAAGGCCGGATCCGGACCCGCCACCTTGAGCCATTCACCACCGGGGTCCTGGGCGCCCCAGGCACAAACTAGGGCTGTCAGCTGTCGGACAGTGGTGGTGTTCCCCGGCTCCTTGTCCTGCTCGCCGGCCAGGCCTGCTCCCCGCCTGGCCCTTCCCCTCCGCCTCCCAGTCCCTCCCGGCCCCTCCCCCTCCCAAGCCCTCTGGTCACGTTGGAGGATGGTGGATTTTTTTTTTTTTTGGAAGAGCTTCTGGTACAATATGGAGCACCATGGGCTGCAATTTCACACTCCACGGCACATTCCCCCTAAAGCTACTTTCTTTTTTTTTCCATCTAAGACCCCCTAATTTCTGCTTCCTCGGTCTCTCTCTGGCTCCCTCCCTCTCCCTCCTGCTCTCACTCCTCTTTGCCCCCTCCCCCGCTTTTGTTCCCAATATTTGGGCTCCCTGCTTGAAGCCCGGGGGGCCAGGCTGCTGGCTGTCCCGCCTGCTTAGTCTGTTGCTCCTGCCGCGGTGGCTCGCACGTGCGGTGCCTTTATCCTCCGCGCCCCACCCCCCTGAACCCGGCTTCTCTCACGAGGGCCCCGCGACCCGCCCAGCCCTTCACAGCCCCTTGGAGGAGAAAAAAAACAATACAAGCCACTTGGCCACCACAGCAGCCTCTTAGCGGCACGGGCCTGCCAGGTGGCCAACGCCTGTGGACCACCCTACTGGGAACTTTGGGGAGGGGAAAGCAATAGTGAAGCCTGGAGAACCGGGGCCAGCCAGGCTATAGACTGGAGGCAGCTGAGCATCCAAAGGAGCACTAGAGAGAGGAGTGAGCAAAGACCCAGCGAGCCCTGGGACTGGGGCTCAGCCCTGAACGCAGCCTCCCCAACTCCTCCTTCAACGACTTAGGCACAGCAGAAGGAACATGCACCCCACCGTCCCATTGGAGGGGACTACCACCCCTCCCCCATTCAATCCCTGTGCCTCTCTGGCCTCAGTTTTCTCACCTGTAAAATAGGGATATTCTAGGTGAGCCAATGGGGAGCTATTGTGAAACCCAAGTGTTTCTCTGCAGATTGAGGAACTGGCGCCCAGCTTCTGAGCCTGTCCCAGAGAGGGAGGAAAAGACCCTGACCTTGGGGGTGGTGTTTTGAGCCCCTCCCAGTAACCTAAGACTGTCTTAGTGCCTCTCTTAGTCTTCCTGTTCTCCATCCTGGACTCTTTCCCCCACCCCAATCCCCCAGTGTTCATCACTCTACTCCCATCTTCATGGGCAGCCCTCCATTCCCACATTTGCCCAGTGCAGCTGTCAGAGGACCGGAGAAACCCCTCTCCCATCCCCATTCACCATAGCCAGGTTAATTGTGGCCTTGGGCACGGTCCCCTTTGGGCAAGTCTGCCAAAACCGTTGGGAGGAGTTAGCCCATTGGCAGAGACTTGGGGAAGGGGATCGCATCCAGTCCAGCTCCAAACAAAGCAAGTTGGTCCTCTCAGAACCTACAGTCAACCTGCCAAAGTCTGAGGAGAGGAGACGGTGGGGGAGAGGCCTGAGGAGGGAGGTGCAGCTAGAGGGAGGAAGAACAGGGATGTGACAGGAGCGCGCATGGGACCTCCGAGCACTTGCCTCAGCCGGGCCTGAAGGGGCCACGTTGGGTGCCGCCAAGGTCCCAAGCCGGCCATCTGCCTTTTCCCTTCCTCCCTAAGGCAGGACAAGCGAGTTCGGGTGTCGGTGGCCAATGATTAACCCTCTTCCCAGCCAGGCCTGGAGCTTTGCAGCCTGACCCGGCTGTGGTCGAGGGCGACCACGCCGCTGGCCCCAGACGTCCCTGCACTGCCACCACGACCAAGGGGGCTGCGGAGGCCGTGGCCAGGGGCATCCTGAACCGAACGAAGATGCAGGGCAGGGGAGCGCCCCTCCAGATGCGGCGCGGGGCGGGAGGGGGGGTGCGGTCAGGAGGAGCAGCAGTCGCTGCCGGTGTGGCAGGAAAGGCAGGGGCCAGACGCCGGCAGCGTGGAGCTAGCGAGAGTGGCAGGGGGGCGGGAGGCCCCCGGCGGGCTGAGTTTTTGCGGAGTTGCGAGCCGGCACCAAATTCTGCGCGCTCGGATGGATGCGTGCGCGGCGCCCGCCGCCCTCCTCCTCTCCCACAGCCGCGCCGAGGTGAGGTGAGGTGCAGGCAGAGGACGCGCGCGAGCGGGAGCGGGTAAGGCCGGGTTTGGGGGGGGGGTGGCGTGGGGGGTAGCCCCGCCAGCCTCACCGAGAAGCCGCGGGGCAGGGCCGCCTGGGCGGGGGACGGGCAGCTTGGCGCCCGCCGCCAATGGCTGCAGACAAAGAACGGGAGCGCAGGGCAGTGGGGGAACCTGAAGCGAGGTGGGACGGGGACCGAGGTTGAGGGGGCCGGCAGGGGACCGGCTGAAGTGCGTGCAAGCTTGTCGCCTCCGCCCTCCACATCCCAGAGCCGGGACATCCCAGGGACTCGCTCCTGCTCAGGTTCCTGACCCTCCGGCCTGTAGCCTGGGAAGGGAACTGTGGGGCTGAAGCAAGGCTGGGGCTGGGGCTGGGGTCCGGGATGGGAGGTTGGGGCGGTTGTAGTTGTGTGGGAGTGAGTGACTCTTGCATGCGCAGGGGGGGGGGGGGGTAGGCAGGCAGGGAGGGAGGGTGACCTTCGTTGTAAAGTCAGATCCCAGTCAGGGCGGTGGCATTTTTCAGTCCTCCACCTTCTGGGGTCCAGACCCCCAAACTGAAACAAAAGAGCTAACTAACCCCCTGGAGTCAGGGTGAAGCTTTGGGGTGAGGGAACTGGTGGTAGAGAAATCGCTTTTGTTTGGGATTTTTGGGTTGTCCGGCATCTTCTAAGATTATTTCTTAACTTTCCATAAGTTAAGAAAAAATATGCAAAGTAAATCTGGGACAAAATTAATGGGTCCCAGGAGATCACTTCTCCAGGTCTGGCCAGAAGTCGGTCTGGATCCCGGGCTAACGAATATATTAAAACAGACTTACGGGGAGGGAGGAAGCCTCTTTCCATTCCTAAATCAATTAAGGAGACTTTTTAATGTGTCTTCTTGGGGGTCTATGGGCCCAGGTTGAGGGAATCTGGATGTTTGGGTGTTGCGGGTGCAGGGGTGTGAGGTGGTGGAGAGGGGTGTGGGGACAAACAGCCAGTCCCAGGCAGGGCTGAGACAGGAGCTCTGGACATTACCCCAACCTCCCCCTCCTCCCTCTGCCCTCCCGGAGGCAGCTCTGAGGCCAAGGCCTCTGCAGCCTCTTCCAGAGGGGCCGCCAATCAATCCTGCAGGTCAACACAGCAATTAATAACGGGGTGAGGAGGCCTGGAAAAGAGGGCGGAGAGGCGACAGGCGGTGTCTCCCCCAGGCCCTGAGCACCCGGGCGGCAGCACCAGGGAGTGGGAGGGGTCTTGGTGGGTGTGTGTGTGTGAAGAGGAGGGGGAGAGAAGAAACCTGGGAGCCCTGTGTGGGCCAGGGAGTGGGTTTTAGAGGCCCTGGAGGGACACCCAGAGGACTGGCAACAGCGAACGGGAGTGTCAGCTGGGCCATGCCAGCGGAATTAAAGAACCACAAAGAAATGTCTTGCTTTTATGGATCTGGGGGGTCTTGGAGGCAATGCTAAACACCAACGTGGCCCTTGGGCTGCCGATTCTGTCCTCTTCTCCCTTCCCCTCTTATTGTCGGCAGAGTTTTCGCTGTTTGCGAACAACCTCAGCGAGAGAAATAAGACCCGCTTCCTCCGCAAACCCGGTTGCGGCGGCCGCCGCGCTCGGGCTCCCGCCAGGCACGCACGCTCGCTCGCTTGAGCGCCGCGCGCATTGTCATTTGGAACTAGCCGCTGGGGCCCAACGGGTTGCCAGGGCTGCTTCGGCCAGATAAGTGTAAGGAAAAGATGCGGTCAGAATGAGGCAGGACTGGGCAGTGGAAAGAGAAAGAAGAAATAGGAAAGGCCGCAGCGGGGAGGGCGGGAGACGGTTCCCTTAGCTCCCACGCACGCGGGCCCAGCTTCGCAACGACTCCTACTTGGGCTGGCTGGAGCGCCATCCCGCACCTGGAGAGGCTGGAAAAGGAGGGAAGGGTGAGTGTGTGCAGGGGTGCAGCCGCTCCTTCTGGGGATTGTGCCACGCTCGCCTGGGAGGGTCCTACCCAGCCAGGCTCAGGTAGGCATAGGCCCTTTTCTGCGGGACCTGCAGGCTTCCAGAAATTTGGGGTGAGGGCTCTGCCCGGTGCTCAAGGAGGCAGACCACCTTGGACATTCTCCTGAGGCTGGGGAGGGGCCTGCCCAGGTCTTCGGGGAGCCTGGAGCTGGAAGTCAGTTCTATTCCTCTCCAGTCTGCGGAGCAGCAGGAAACACCTTCTCTGAGGAAGGAAAGACCAACGCGGGAGTTCTGGAAATCTAAAGCGAATGAGGCTGGGAAAGAAGGAGGGCTGCGGGGTCAGGTCGATTCTGCCAGACTGTCAGTGGATTCAGGCCCTAGGAAAAAAGGGGCCCTGTGCAAGGCAGGAAGAAAGGGGGAAAGCGGTTCCCGGGAAGGCCCAGCCATTAGGTCTGTCCTTGGGCTGCATATTTATACGGTCGAGGGGGTGCACAGATGGGCTCTCAATTGAATTCCATCTTCAACACCATCAGAGATTGATTTTGTACTCGCTTTTAATTTTGCCATAATTAATTAGATCATTACAACTGTTTGCTATTGATCTCCCTACTTAAACCTCTGGTGCAGGGAGTGGCCCAAAGCTCTAAAGGCCCAGGAGGCCACAGTGGATACTCCTGAGGGAGCTGCATCCCTAGAGGGGGCAAAATTCCCAAGGGGGAATAGAGGCCACCTTGGGCCTGAGCTGAGTCTCCCAGGAAGGGCTGGCCAAGGCCAGACACAGTTTATCCGTGGAGAGAACTAGACCCTGAGCTGTTGGGGGTGGGGGGGGAGGAAAGAGGTGGAAGGAGGTTGGGGGAAGGAAGGTGAAGCATGAGGCAGGAAGGTGGCAGGAACTCTGAGTTAGTCCTTGACTGGAGTGGAAGGGTTTGGGAATCTGATCCAAGCCCTCCATCCCCACTAACGGGAACTTGTCTCCCTTCGCTTTGCACCCCTGAACTGGGTGGGGGGGAGAACAAGCAAGTGGGTAGACGGAGCTGAGCTGCCTGTCCCAGAGGAGAGGTGAGGTGGGGGAGACAGACAGACAGACACACCAGTGGTGAAAAGCTTTGGATTCTCATCCCCACCAGGATCCCGGATCCCTTCAGCAGGTGACCCCTGCCCTCCCCCCCACCTCTTCAGAGTTGTTGCTTAGTGGGGGCCAAGATTCTTCCAACACTCTGCTCACACTTCAGCACTCACTACCCCAGTGCATGCCCACCTCGAGCACGGCCCACTCCACATCCTTTCCCCCTGCCCCCAGAAGGGGTCCGTGACCGAGCTCCCAACTTGGAAGAAGTTGTAGGAAATATTTATGCACCCAGGAGAGTGGTGTGCCCTAGTCCTGCCGGCTCTCTGGGAGGAAAGGTTAGCTTCTACAGAGACTGAAAGAAGTTGTGAGGATCGCGTTTTCTGAGTGTAAAGTTTGAGGATTTAGAGGACCCCAGGAGGGAGAGCTGCCCCAGTCCCCCGTGTACTATTTGCCCCCACCCCGGTGGGTAAGAGCTGGAAAAAAAAACCAAGGAGGTTTGTCCTGTGCCCTGCCGCAACCATCGCCCCCCCCCCCCCGCCCAATGCCCGCCCCCCCATCTCAGGCCTGCCCCGGGAGCGGGGATGGGTCGCTCCCCGGTTCTTACCTGCCCCGCCGGCAGGCTGTTCCATGCTCTGGTCCCCGCCGCTGCCGTCTGGGCCTGGTTCTCGCTTCTCCGGCTTCTCCGCGACCCAACAGCGCGTCTCGCCTTGGCCGCCGCCACCCGGAGATCTGGGCGCAGCCACCCAAGACCGAGCGGCTCAGATAACCCCGGCTGCCCGCCGCCTCGGCGGTGCGCTCGGCTCGCGCCCGTGCCCGCACCCCCCGGCCGCGCCGAGGCCCCGCCACGCGCGGGGCAGCCCCCGCTCCCCGCCCCGCGCACACACGCACGCCACCCCCCAAAACCCCAGCCAGCCGCAGGCAAGCCGACCCCCGCACTGCCGGAGGCACCCACAGACCGAATCCCCAGCCAGACGCGGGCACACACCCTCTCACCCCACCCCCTCCTTCGCTGCCGCACGCTCCCGCGTCAGCGAATGCCCGGCGAGCCCCCGCCGCCTCTCTCCCCCGCGCTCCCCAACTTTGTGCGCTTCTCTTTCCCCAAGACTCTCAGTCCTCACCCCACCCAACTTTTTCAACCCCGAGCCTTCTTCGAGCCTGTCACCCGCCCCCCCCACCAATTTTAGCACCCCCCCCCGTTTTAGCCTGTCTTTCACAGGCTTCCCACAGACGCACCCCAACTTTCTCTGATAACAGGGTCACCACCACCCACCAAGGTCTCTGACTCCAGAACATCCTGGATCTGCTCACAAAATCCTTCCCGGACTCCCCCTGCTCCACAATTTTTTATTTTAAAATTCAGAACAAAAGGAAAAGTTCTCATTTCCTTGCCCTTAAAGAGATGGCAAAGGCTGGGACAGGGAGAATCACTAGAGCCACGACCCCCAACCCCTATCACCCCACCCCCACCCCTGCCATACCATACCATAACATTCTGCTCCTCTCCCTCGTCTCTGGAATCCTCAGCCTCCCTTCCCAACACCCCAGCTTTCTGCCCCATCCAAGCACACTGTAGCTGTTCCCTAATTCTCTCCATAAACCCTCAGAACCCACCTTATCCCTATACACCCTCTTGCCTCCCGTCATACCCCATATCCTCTCACCTCCCTAGCACTATCTCCTCAGACCATCTCATTTGCCCTCCTTGTTACACCCCCTTATAGCTGCCACCCCTGCCCCATCCAGTTTTCCTCATGCTTTGCTGAGTAACTCTAAGAGGCTTCAAGGAAAGTACTGCCTAGGCCCCCAGGTATAGGCAGGTTGCATCTCTGCATGTACACCTCCAACCCCCAGGCAGAAAGGAACCAGGTGAGGGGTCAAGGTCCCCTGGAGCCCCCTTAGCTTAGACTCTGGGAAGCCTTCCCATGGCAGGTCCAACCCTCTTTGGATAAGTTCCTCTGGAAAGATGTGCGCCCTAGGGCAGTGAATGTGGGTGGCCACCATGGGCCATCTTCACCCACTGGTTCTTGATTTGAACTTCTCAAAAGTTTCCCTTTCAGGCAAATCATAGCCAAACTTCCAACATCCCCCTTGGCTGACATTTCTTCTATTAATCAAACAACTTTCCAATCAGAGCACAAAAACTTTAAAGCAAAAAAAAAAAGTACATTTTGTTTCACGCAAAACCAACATTCCCAAGGACAAGGATGTGAGAGTAATATGCGAAAATGAAACCTTAGTCACACACACATAAATCACAGCCTCATGTGGTCACTCGTTTTACACACACACAGACACACATACACACATACACACAGGAGATGTCACCTCCTTGCAATTGTACCCAGTCACACACATCAGTCATGACCTGCTGAGTCACACTTTTACTCAGAGCCCTTTGTGCCATTGTTACCTGCACTCTAAACTGGTGCTATTAATCCCTGCCCTTCTCTGGGTTTCCTCTCTAGAGAGCATGTGTGCCTGGGATTTCTAAAATGGCAAGTGTATGACCCACCGTCGTTGCTCTCGCTCCTGCTTTAGGGGAAGAAACTGAGATCCTAAGTTCCAGACACAGAGGACACAGGGTTTAGAACAGCGCACACACGCTGGGCTCCATGTCCCTGCCTGCTCCGGAGCCAGCTGGTCACAGTTACCTGAACACTGGGCGCGGGGTTGGACTAGTGCCAGAGCTGGGGCCTGGGCCCAGGAAAGGCAGCTGAGGCCATTGTGCTAAGCAGCCTGTCGCATACCAGAGGGACCAAGAGGAGGAAGGAGCTCCAAGCTCTGTGGATATTCTTTGGGGACTCTGGGAGTCAGCAAAGTGATGCCAGTCAGAGGGCCCAGCTCTTACCTTGGCCTCCCCCTAGCCTCCTCCCTCAGGCTCTGCCTCTTTGTCTCCCAGCCCTCACCCCTGTCCCACACTGTCTCTCGGGTCCTCTTGCTCATTGCCTGCCCCATTGATTGAAAGTCTCTCTCAGGTTCTCCAAGGAGTCCCAGGAAAAATGATCCGCCAGCCTATTGATTCTTCATTAGAATTACATTTTCACGTGTGCTAAATTGGTTTTAAAAGCCTTTTTCGGTTGTTATTGTCTTGTCAGACCCTGCGGTCTGGGGCAAACCAAGTTTAAATGTTGTGGCTTCTTAGAGAAAAAAATCGCCTGGGCCACGTCTGTGATTACGCCTTCTTGCCTGATTGTTGTCATGATGACAATTGTGATTTGGTTTAAGTATCTTTCAGGAGGCTGCTCTGGGCAGGCTGGGGCTGGTGGCTGAAGGGAAGGTCCTCAGAGAGGGCTCTGAGTCCCCTGGAGGGAAGACACTAAAAGTGCTTTTTTTCTTTCCTTGAAAATTAACTGGAGCCCTGAGCCTACAAGAATTGCTCTGGGACAAGAGGAGAGGTGAAAGTTGAAAGAAGGAAAGAAAGAAACAAGGAAGGAAGAAAGGAAGGAAGGAAGGAAGGAAGGATGGAAGGGAGGGAGAGAGGGTGGAAGGAAGGAAGGAAAGATGGAAGGAAGGAAGGAAGGAAGGAAGGAAGGGAGGGAGAGAGGAAGGGAGGAAGGGAAGAAAGAAAAAAGAATCATTTAATCATTTCTGTTTTTATAGTCCCCTTTCAAGTTGCATAGAAGACTAGAAAACACAGCTCCTACCCCCACCCCGCCCCCATTCTAGTTGGGAAAGGGTGCCATTCTCCAACAAGTGTCCAGGAAGAGGCTGCAGTCTTCTGTTTGGTGGCAGGGCAGAAGCCCAGTCAGGGATGCTTTTAATCATTACTAGATGATGTATCTGGGGATGGTTGGATCCAAATAATGGGGGAGGGTGTGGATGCAAATAAGAGGGGGGATCAGGAAGGGAGTGGTAAAGAGTCCCCTAGAAAAAAGAGGTGGAGGCTAGACAGGACACCAACAGCCTCAACCAAGTGCAGTTCTGGTGACTGTTCTGTTCTTTGCAGAGAAGCAACAAACAGAAGAGGAAGACAAGCAAGGAAAGAAGGAAGGAGGGAAGGAAGGAAGGAAGGAAGGGAGGGAGGGAGGGAGGGAGGGAAGAGGGGAGGAAGGGAAGAAGGAAGAAAGAGAGGGAGGGAAGGAAGGAGGAAGGAAGGAAGGACAGGAAGACAAGAAAGAAAGGAGAAAAAGGAGAGACCAAGAAAAGGAAATGCAAAGAGAAAAAGAAAGGGAGGGGAAGGCAAGGCAGTTAGAGGTGCGAGGGAGGGGGCACAGCCCCTCCAGCCCCCGCCCTGCTTTTGGCCTGGCAGCCGGCAGGCCTGGCAGGGGAGTGGGCACAGGGCTACGGCTCGCCCAGGCAGGAGAGCCGAATGTCTCCGTGATGTGTTTATCCCCTAATCAGTTCATTAGTTATAAACAACATGACATTAGAAGTTAGGAGGCAGTTGATATTAATTTTTATTTAACTAGTTGATGTTTAATCCGTCACGCCAGGCTGGGTAGCAGCGAGAAAGATCTTCCTGACACAAAACCAGTTAGAACTTCATAAGGCGCAATCAGTGTCCGCGTGCTGGAAACAAACAAGAGAGACAGAGACAGAGAGGAGGGAGAGACGGAGAGACAGAGGCGACCCCGCCAGAGACGGAACTGGTGGAAACAGCGTAAACCTGGGCGAGGACCGAGAGAAGCGCGCTGGCAAGCCCGAGAGCGCCGGGAAGACCCGGGGCGAGGGACTGGCAGCCTGACCCGGGCCTGGAAGCCCAGCGCCTGCCTGCGCATTGATCGCACAGGGGCCCTGCCCGGCTCCCTGCCCAGGCACCGCGGGGGCAACGCCGAGTGGTCAAGGCAGGCCAGAGCTCAGCTTCGAGGCCGCCACCAGCACTTTCCGCCTTGGATCACCACGGGTGCGGTGCGGCGGCCTCGCCAGGAGCCGGGGCTTCCGGCTAAACGGCGCCCCGACTTTCGGAGCCTGCCCTCTCCCAAGTCCCAGGGCACGGAGAGCACGCTCCCCTCCCACTCCCTCTCGCCCCCAGTCCTACTCTGGAAAAGAAACTCCCACTGGGAGGAAAGGACGAAAAGGCGAGGACTTGGCGCCCAGCGGGAGAAGTTTGAGAAACTTTGCAAAAGCCCAGTCCCTGGGCGAGCGTGCATGGTATTGAGGGATGCTCTGCCGGGGTGGTTGAGGGGGAGGAAGTGGGTGACAGGGTGGAGCAGGGGTGGTCGGCGGCGCCCAAGGGCTTTCCTTGAGTTTACCAAGTGTCCCCCAAGGGCGCCTCCAACCCCGGGCCAGGCTCCCAGGAAGAACCAAACTGTTGTTGGCCGCCGGCTTTACCAGTGAGGGCGCGGACTCCAGTCTGGGTCCTGCCCCCTCGCCCGGAGCGCCGCCCCCAAGCACAAGGGCTCGGCTTTTTCCACCCTCACTCGGGGCACCGGGGCACCGGCCCGGCACCGGCTTGGTCACGGCTTCGTGCGCGGGCCTGGAGGGGGCGGGGGGCTGTAGTTTTCCGCCGTCCCGAAGGACACCGTTGGCCGGGCCAGGGGCATCCTCGCCCGCGCGCAAACTCCAAGCCCAGCGTCTCTCCATTTGCATGTTAATCTGCCTCCACCGCGGAAAAGGAAATCGCTGAAATTCCGAAGAAAATTGCCTCTCGCCAGCGGTTAATAGTTAACTCCGACGGGAAAGTTCCCAGGGAAAGACGAAAGCCCGGCCGAGGAGAGCGGGGGGGTGGCGGCCAGGCGGGCGGCCTGGGAGGGCCCGGGGCAGGCCTGGCCTCTCGACTCGCCCAGCGCGCTGCTCCGCCTCCCCTGCTCGGCGGCACGTCCCCCACCCCGTCATTAGCATCGTTTAGTTCACAAAACCCTTCCTGGGAGAAATCTGCTCCCTCGTTCCCGGGGCTCGCTTCAGCACCTGATTCCGCGGGGAGAGGAGAATAAATCACGGTGGCGGAGGCGGGGGGAGTCAGACTCCAGCCAGCCAGGCTCGGGCCGCAGGAGAACGAAAAAGTGACAAAGAAATGCTGAGTCCGGAGTAAGGATGCAGGGAGACAGCGCAACTTTAGCCCAGGGACTAAAGGGGCCGGGAAGGGACACCCAAAGGAAGCGAGGCGTCCGGACGCCTGGAAGAAGCTACTATTAGAAGAGGGAGAAATAGAAAAAAAAAAAAGATAAAGAGACGGAGGTAGAGAGAGAGAGATGCGGGGGAGGGGGAGGAGGAGAAGAGAATGAAAAGAAGGAGGAAATTAAGAGGGTAGAGAAGTTAGAGAAGAAGAAAGAAGAGCGAAGAGGAGATTAAGGAGAGAACAAAAGAATAAAGAAAATAAAAGAAAACCAAAAGCGCAAAAGCTTTTGTCTATCTACAAAAACTCCCCCGCGAGGCTCGGCAGGGAACACCCCCCACCTCTAGGGCTCGCGTTCAGGGCTCTGGACCAGGGTCGCTGCCACCCCCTCCCCCCCATCCCCAGTTCTGGAAGGGAGCGCACCGCGCGCCCTCGGGCTTCGGTCCCCGCCGCGGGCGGAGAACCCGACTTCAAGGCGAAGTTCCCGGGAGCTGTAAGCTTCAGAGAATCTGCCCTAGAAGCAATGATGTGATGTGGGTGTGGTCACAAGTGGGGTAGCGAGTGTTGCGGGGTCACCCCATCCGAGGCGGGGAGGGGTGGTTATTTAAAAAAAAAAGGCGGGAGGCTCTTTCTGGGACGCCAGAGACTTCCAGCTCTGGCGCGAAAAGAGATGGGGACCCGGGCCGGACTGACCCTGGGCCGCTTAGCGCATACCACCAGGGTCCCCACAACTCGGACCTCCCCCACACCCACTTTTCCGTAGGGCCTCTTAGCATTTCGTCTTGCACAGGCTCCCCCGCACCCAGATCAGAGAGCCCGCCCGCAGCCGCGAGGGAAAAGTTAACGCAGCGAGAACGCGACTCGGGACCAGCGGAGGGCGCAGTTCCCGGCGCAGTTCCCGACGCGGTGGCCGGGCGGCTCCAGGCAACCCGGGCGGAGTTGGCGGGGAGGAGGAAAGGAGAGGTAAGGGGCCCCCAGCGAAGAGAGGTGATGGGGCCCGCAGCTAGGAGGGAGCGAGGGCAGCAGGCAGCAGAGAAGTCTAGAGAGGCTAGAGTGGAAGTGGAAAGGCGGGAATGAGGAAGTTCTGCAGAGGAGCTGACCTTGGGCCTCGAGGTCCCTCCTCTGACAAAGGTGGAAGGGCACTTTTCTGGTGGTTTCCATCACTGTGAGCCCCTGAAGGGCACTTTTCTGTTGATCTCCATCACTGTGAGCCCCTGACCCAGACTGGACTCTGACTTCTCCCATCCTCCCCCAGCGGCTGCAGGCAGCCTCTGAGCCCCTTCAAGGAGGGGAAGGCTTCATCCTGGCAGCCATGAGTTGACAATTATCAGGAAACTTCAGCCTGGAACTTACCTGTCAACGTGGTCCAATCCAGTCCACGCTTCCTGCCTGTCCTGCCTGCCTTGCTGGGCCCAGTCTGGGAAGGAGTGGACTCTGGGGTGGGGTGGCCTCCAGGAAGTTGCTTGTTTTTCTCCTTTGGCATTTGCACTGATCAAACCTGGCCTCGTGTGGGATGTGTTGGTCTGGAGTGCACTGGAGGCAGTTGCCAAGCTACCTTGGCCCAGAGGACACCTCAGGAATCATCCTAGGGCTGCTCTGCTTGGAGACCTCAGTTGGAGAGGTGAAGCCAACAAGATCCTTCTTTCTAGGACATTCTTTAGTGGCAAAGAGAACTATACACCAAGAAAGCTGGAAGGTCCTCAGGCTAGAGGGCTAACTAGGAGGTGGAGAAACAACTGGGGATGTTGGAAGCTTCTGAGATCTTTCAAGATGATCATACATACCTTAAATACAGGGGAGAGTCTAGCAGACCATTCCCATGCAGATGGAAATCCCAGAGCAAAGGCACCAGGGGGAGGTGCTGACTCAGTGGGGGAAATTGCAAAGAATTCTGGGAAGCCCCTCTGTGGGGTGAGAGGTCAGGCAAGAAAAATAAGGCTGGGGAGGTGGGCAGGGCCTCCATGCCTCAGCTCTCCAGGTAGTGGCATAGAAGGACATGCAGGACAGAACAGAGAGCCTTCCCACTAACCAATCCAAGGCAGGAAAGCAGAGCCCAGTGAGAAATGGTAGGCTTCCCCTTCCCAGATCCAAATGTGCTCAGTAATGTGACTGTGGTCACTTAACTGAACTCATTATGTTTAAGTGTCTAACTTTGTTTAACAGGGATAAGAATGTTTGCCTTTGGGCGAGAGAGGGAGCTGAAAAGGCTGGAGCACATGTTTTGCATGTATAAAACCCAGGTTTGATCTCCTGTACACTTCTCATGGTCCCTTGAGGTTGACCTCTGAACATCGAATCATAAGTAGCTCCTGAGCACCACCAGGTATGGCCCCCAAAGCAAGAGAGAGAGAGAGAAAGAGAGAGAGAGAGAAGAAAAATAAGAAGGAAAGAAAAGGAATAACCAGTATTAAATAAAGGGTTCAATGATCCTCCCATATCATTGGTTTCCAGTTTACCAAACTGAAGTTTAGAACTAATTCCTACAATAATAAGATTTTTGTTTGTTTGTTTTTAGGCCACACCCCCGTGTGCTCAGGGCTTATAGGCTTACTCCTGTCTCTTCACTTGGGGATCACTCCTGGCAGGACTTGGGGAACCATATGAGGTCCCGGGGCTTGAACCCAGGTCAGCTGTGTGCAAGGCTAGCATTCTACTCACTTTGTTATCTCTCTGGCTCTATAGTAAGATCTTATTTTTATAAAACAGAGGTCACACTCCTTGGTGCTTGGGGTCCTGGGGCTACTCCTATTGATACTCCGCCTAGCAGCAGAAGGACTAATAGTGCCTACCACGATTCAAGGTTTCAGGCATCCACTGGAGGCCTTGGACCATATTGGATAAAGGATGATGCTACACAGTAACTCCTAGAACTAAGTTTGACTGAACTAGCTAATTTCCCATGCTAACCCAGTCTTGTGCTTTTGCAATGCACTGATGGAACACTGTCCCCTTGGGAGACAAGGAATCAAGGGTACAAATCACAGTCACATAGAGAAACTGGCCCATGCGTAAAGGCCATGAAAAAGAGTAATAACAACAACAATAATAATTACTATGAAAGCAATTAGCATGATAGGGATAACTGAAGGTCAGCAATGGTGCTAGGTGCATGATATCTAGTCCTTCATTAACCCCATTTTCTGGATAAGGAGACAGAGACACAAAGAGTTTTAGTGACTTTTCCCGAGTCACACATTGAGTCAGTGGACAAGGTGGCATCTGCATTACTTACTGCCTCCATAACAGATATTAATTATCGGTAATTCTAAATGTCCCTTGAACCCAAAGAGAAAAAAAAAGAAGGGATGCTGGTTTTAGTGTTAGGGACTGAAAGTGTTTGAAAAGATTCTTTTGGGGCCCAAACTATATAGCACAGGGGGATGGGTGTGTTTGCCTTGCATGAGGCTGACCTGGGTTCAATACCCGGCATTCCATATGGTCCCATGAGCACCTCCAGGAATGATTCCTGAGTGCAGAGCAAAGAGTAACCCCTGAGCATCGCCAGGTGTGACCCAAAAAAACAAAAAGAAAAAAAGAAGAAAAGACTTTTTTGGTATATCCAGTTGGTGAAATCCAGGAGCCCTCCCTTTTTTCTTCTTCTTCTGTTTTTCCAGATCTTCCCCAAGTCCTGCTTAATTACCTCCCACCCTTCTCTCCCCTCTGCCCAGGGCTCTGAATATGAAAACTAGAGTTGGCACCAGAACAGATGGGTCAAGAAACTGCAGGGCCACCAGTCCTCACCCAGATCTGTGGAAACTTTCAGCCTGCACCCTAAGAGCTGCTCATGCAGATAACGTCTGGTTTTCCCCCTGCTCCACTCCACAGCATCCCAGACCTGTGTCCTCCCATGTCCCAGCCCTGTGTGCTCAGTCCCTGACCAGGCCATGGTGGCTTTTGATTCTAACACTAGCCAAGACCAGAACTTCCTGGATTAACCCTGATGGGCTTTGGGAAATGAAGCAGCACAGAGGTGTCTGTTCCTGAGCTTATCCTCTCCATCAGCTCGCCCCCCACCCCACCCCTGGCCCTCCTAGTACCATGTCTGCCCAGGCCTCACTGGGACCAGAAAGCTGTTCTTTTCCCCAGGGACTGGAAATACCCTACAGGTCCTCCTTTTTCTAGGCGCATGGTTGTTTTTCTTTGGGCAGAGTTATTGACTAAAGGCAGAAGTTGGACAAGTTCAGGAATGATCCAGTTCTGTGGAGACTATACCTGCCTTCCTACAGAATAATAAACTGCAGGGCCTGGAGTGATAGTACCGCCGGTAGGAAATTTGCCTTACACATGGCCAATCCGAGTTTGGTCCCAGTCATCCCATATGGTTCCCTGAGCTCACCAGGAGTGATCTTTGAATGCAAGCCAAGAGTAAGTCCTGAGTACTGCTGGGTGTGGCCCCCAAACAAACAAACAAACAAACAAACAATAATGAACTGCACTTTATTGCCCATATGGGTAGAAGGAAACAGAAAGGACTGTGGGTATAGGGAGGAAGGGTCTTCCTTCAGTTTCTAAGCCATACCCAGCAGTGCTGAGCAGATACTCCTGGTTTGGCTCTCATGATATGCCAGGCTTGGGGAAGCATGTGGTGCAGGGCTGGAACCCTGGGCTCCCATATGCAAACCTGTGCTCCAGATCTTTGAGCCATTTCCCGCAAAGATTTCATGTTTTGACTAGGATGTAACCAATCCATGAATCTACCAAATGGCTCTTGCTAATGGCTTTGCCAGGATTTTCAAAATAGTGGCTGTCTCCATGTAGATATTATTCCTAAAGTGTGCTGGGAAGCAAAGCCCGTTCTGTTCCTCGATTCCCAGTTGCAGTCTCGGCTTGAGGCTTGAGAAAACCCTCCAAGAGGGACAGAATGTTAAAACCGCTAGGCCATCCAGAGCAGACACTGGGGGTGAATACAGCTATGAATGCATGAAAGCATGGAGGTGAATGAGAAGCGGAACTTGTTTCCCCTCCCACAAGCTCTTTGTCAGGAAGGCTGTAGCGCCTGGGGCCAGCGATGGTAGGGTGTTCCCGCAGCATCCTTGAAGTAAATCTATCCTCGCCCAAACACAAGTTACTCTCAGTTTCCTCATCTGACAAGCGCGCAGGCTCATCCCTTTTCATGGGCGGAAGGAAACTCAAAAGGGCCCTGAAGAGCCTTGGACCATTATTAATCACACACTCACACCTCTCCCCCCCATCACTCCCCCCCCCCCCCCACACACGCAACGTGATGATTGTCAGCGGCAATCTTTTCAAAGAGCACACACGGAGTGGCCCAAGACTCGGGGTGCGCTGGCGCTCAACCCGAGTGTACGCCTGGAGTGGCTCGCGACCACCGCCCAGCTAGAGCCCGCGGGACGCTTGGCTGCGCAGGCGCGCCCCAGGCTGGCTGGATGCTCCTGGGATTCCCTGGGGTGGGGGGGCGGGGTAAGGGGGTGCAAGGCGTGCACTGAGGACTCTGCTGGGGGTCCCCCTAGTTCGGACCCAGAAAGGGCCTAGCGGCCACGGTCGCGCAGCCCGCGGGGTTTGGAGCTGCGTGAGGGCCCGGCGCGTCCCCCCGCACTCGGAGCGCGCTCGCCCGCGGCCCAACCCGCACGCCGCACGCCGGCGCTCGATTAATAATCATAAACCCCCCGCTCACCCTCCTCTTAAAATTAATAACTCTGTAATTAGAGTCATTTCAAAAGCCTCCTGAGCCGCCGAGACCGGCCGGGCCGCCGGCCGCCCAGCGCCGCGCCGCGGGCAGGGGGAGGCGGCCGGGCGGCGGGCGCGGCGTCTGCAGGTACGGAATGAGAATTAAAATCGCTCGCAACAATCCAATACACTTTTTATCAGCCATCTATCTGAGCGCCGGGCCCATTCATCATCCGAGGCATTCTCCCTGAAAACAAGACCCATTCAGATTTTATACAAATTATCATATTTATCATCGTCTCCAACTCCCGGGTAACATCTCCGCCGATGTCTGCCGCCTCCCCGGGGAGCCGCGCGCCTCGGAGCGCCCGAGCGCCCGCCCGCAACTCCCCCGCCGAGCCGGTCCCCAGCCGCGCTCCCCGCCCCCACCCGCGCCCCGCTCCGCCCTTTGATCCCGCGGCCCCGCGCCCCGCGCGCCTCGCTCTCTGCGCCCCGCTCCGCAGGCCGCGCCTTTCCTCCGCTCTCTCCAGTGTCCATCGCTTCCGCTGGCCTTTGAGCCAGACTCTCCCCACCATTTCCTTTTTTTTTTTTGGACGGGGCGGAGGATGGGGGGAGCCACCACACCTGGCAATGCTCAGGGCTTATAGGGCTAACTCTTGGCTCTGCGCTCAGGAATTCCTCCTGGTGTTGCTTCCTGACCGCGTGCAAGGCAAGCGCCCCACGGCTGTACTGTCTCTCCCACCTCACTCCCCTCCTCCCATCCCTCCTTCTGCATGACCTTCCCTGTCCCCTGTCCCCTCATTCTTCCCCCCTCCTCCCCACTTGGACTCTCTCTCTCTCTCTCTCTCTCTCTCTCTCTCTCTCTCTCTCTCTCCTCTCTTCAAGCAACATCTCCATTTTCCTGACAGAATCAAGAAGAGCCCTTTGAGGGAACCCCTGAGCCCCTCCCTTCATGCACCCCTGCTGCCTCCTGGGTCTATTCTATTCCTAGTGTCAATTTGAACCCACCTCCAAGGTCTGAGAATTCAAGTTGGACAGCCCAGGAGACAACTCCATCCCCTTGGTGCTACCATTCATGCCACACTCATGCAAATCACGACACATGTCCCAACAGTCTCTAACACACACACACATACAGAGCTCCTCACACCACACGCACACAACTACACTCATACAAATCATGACACATGTCCCAACAGTCACACATACACAGCCCCTCACACACCTCACACACAGCTACACTCATACAAATCATGACATATATCCCAACAGTCTCTTCCACACACATAGCCCCCCACACCCCACATGTCCTTATCCAGTCACAGCCCCACTACAGACACAACACACACATGTACTGTCCCAATACACATACTATCTCTATCATATAGGCTACACAGTCCCCAACACATATAGCCCTTAAGATACACACCAGAATTCCCAAACCATAATGCAGCTGATCTCTATGCTTGTATCTCACCACATACCACATACAGTTCCTGAGTACACACACACAGCCACTGCACATAGCAGTAGAAGTTACCCATGTCCTAAACACTCAGGTATGTGAACATGTGTGGTCACATGTTGCCCAGCTTCTCTCCCTGCTCCTCGTCACCTTTCTCAGCCCCTAACTATGCTTTGCTTTATGGTGCATGGGGCACCTCCATCTCTGAAACAGCTTCTGGCTTGGTGGGGACTTTTCCTGTTGTGAGGAACAGCTCAGCTTTTATCCAGCTCCCTGAAGAGCCCTACTTATTCTAAGCTGATCTTGGGGGTTAGTGGTTGTCCCCACTTCAAGCTTGCATGCCCAGTATGGTTCAGACAGGGCTTTTCATTGCTTCTGATGAGAGCAAAAATCTGCCTTCTGAACATTCCTGCTGTCCCTTCTGATGAGCTCTGCCCTTTCCTTTCTAATCCGCAGACCTTGGGGGTGACCTTGCTGACGTCTTGAGGTATAGCTGGTTTCCAGTTTTGTATTGAGATAACTTCTTAGTTAGCCCAAATTCAGGGGCTGCAGATGATAGCACAGTGGGCTGGGTGCTTACGTGTGGCCAGTCAGTGAGTGATCCCTGAGCAGAGTCAGGAGTAATTTCTGAGTACTGCTGGGTATGGTTCCCCACCAAAAAAGTCATGCCTGAGTATATGATTTTTAATTATATTTATTTAAAGTTGATTTAATTATTTAATTGTGGCCAGTGGCTACTGGTCAGCGTGTCAGGTTGATCTTCACTTTTCAGACAGGACAGGACAGATACGAAGGAAATCCCTCTCTCTTTTCAGTTCTGTGGAAGGACTGAGTGTCTGAGTAAAGATCTTCTAGAACATGCAAAACTTTCTGTTGGGATCACAGTCCTCATATTAAGAATATGGAGGGGCCAACCAGGGGCCAAGTAATAGTATAATGGGTAGAGTATATTTGTCTTGCATGCGGTCAACCCAGGTTTGATTTCCCAAATCACACAGAGTCCCTGAGTCTGTCTGGAGTAATTCGTGAGTGCAGAGCCAGGACTAAGCCCTGAGCACCTCTGAGTGGAGGCAAAAACAAAACAAAACAAAAACCTCAGAGGCATCAGGATAGTACAGTGTAAGACCTTACATGTAGCTGATCCAGTTTCAATCCATGACATCCCATCTGATCCTCCAAGCCCCTCCAGGAGTGATCCCTGAGTGTGGAACCAGGAGTAAGCCCTAAGCACAGCTGGGTGTGGCCCAATCCCCCCTTCAATTTTTTTTTTTAATAAAGGAAACAATCCAGGGCCAGAGAAGATGGTCCTGGGCTAAAGGTGTTATGGCCTTGCATACGGTCAACACCGAGGTCAATTCCTGGCACCAGAGTCCTGGTTCCTGCTAGGAGTGGCCCCCGAGAACAGAATTGGAAGTACTTTAAATACCACCAGCTATGCCCCCTCACCCCAAAAAAGGAATACAACCTGCATGCATGAAGATAAGAATTTTTGCTACTAAGAGAGACTCATTCTAAAGATGGGAGATGAACAGTTCCCCCATGAAAGAAAGAGTGATAAAAGCTTTAATTGTTTATTAGCTACCAGGTACTATTTAATATTACAGTATGTCCTACCAGGGATTCATAAGCTCAGAGACCAGTATTTTGAAGCACCAAAAGGGCTGGGAAGACAACAGGGCTTTGGTACAATTGGAGAGGGAAAGATCTCTCTAAGGAATGTGATTGTGATTGTTGGGCAGAGATTGATGAATGGACTGAACCCATGCTTTGCATCCACAAAGCCTGGACTCAGTCCCCAGCACCATATGGTCTTCTAAGCACAGAGCTGGGAAGAAGAAGGAGCCTGTGAGCACTGGGTGTGGCCCAAAAAGAACAATAAAGAAATGTGATTGTCATGAAGGAATGGGAGCCAATGATGCCAAACTTAATTTGTTTTCAGACTAACCAGAAAAATGTTGGTTTTCATTTGAAATTCATTGGAAAGTTTTAGTTTGGGCGCCATCCTCAGTGGTGCTCAGGACTTAGTCCTGGCTCTGTGCTTAGGGATAACTCTTGGGAATGCTCAGGGTACCACATGGGGTGCCTGGCATCAAAACAGCATTGGTTACATGCAAGACAAGCGACTTACACTTCTCAGTTCCTGCAAAGGTCTTTAAAACAATATAACCAGATCTAGGAATATAAGTTTGGTTATGGTAGAGTGTGTGCCTTGTATTTGAGACCCTAGGTTTGATCCCCAGCACAGAAAAAAAGAAAAGCCAGCCTATTTAGTCAGATGATCAAAACGATGGTTATGTAGTCCTTGAAATGTCTTCAGATTAGAACTACACTAAATGTCCTCAGTGGGAGGCTGATCAAATAATTTATAAACATCTATTCAATGGAATACTAGACAGTCTCAACCAAGAATGAAACGAATCTTCATATATAGGTTTGGAGAAATCTCCAAGATGGATTAAGTGAAAAAAGTGAGATATGAAACAATATATAAGGTACTATTTATGGCCCAGAGGAGACACGTGCATGCATACATATATTTTTGTGGGTATTGATAAGCTCTGGAAAGACATAGGAATCTGGAACCAGTGCTTGTCTCAAGGACGTGAGCAGAGTGAACAGAGAACTTATTTTTCCCTTTATAATATAAGTTTGTTGTTTTTGCTTTGCTGTGACAGGGAGAACCCAGGACCTCGTATATGCAAGGCAAATGCTCTACTGCTGAGTTACATCTTGGCCCCTTCAATATATTTTGGCTTTGGCACTAATTGCATAGGTGACATATAGTGGAGGCTCAGTCAATCTAGCTAAAGGCCAACCCTGGCTTTGTGGACACATGTTTATAAAAATCTCACATTCATACATACATTCATAGGTATTTCTGTGAGTTTGGTAATACTGACCCCCTATTTTATATAAATAAGGAAGTCGAGGCTTATTTGAATTAGAGCTGCACAGTTGCTTTTCTGAGGGTGAAACTTTGCTTCCAAGTAGGTCTGTATAAGGCAAACAGACCACATAGAACTTCACTGCCTCTTTTCAGAAGGGGGAGGAACAATGCTGCAAACAATGTTATCACCATCACCATTTATTGAGAGCTTTGTCATTGTGAGCCACTGTGATAAATACTTCCTGTTGTATTTGGTTCTCACAACAACTGTAGCTATTATAATCCATCTTATAGATGAGAAAGTTGAGGCAGAGAGGCCAATTATGCCACCCAGATTGTGGCTAGGGAGTGGGTAAGTCAAGATCCTTCCCTGGGTATCCTTTTGCTAGGGCACCCAAGAGACAGTCAGGAGGGTGCTTGAGCTCCCCTGTAGATGTTTAGCCAGTTAGGCCAGAGGTTCCCTGCAAGGGCCCAAGGATGCAATGATGTTCAGGCCTTACAGAGCTGGGGTTTATGGGACCATCCTAGCAGTGCTAGGCGCCTTACCTGGTACTTCCGAGTCTGGTATTTCCATGCCTAGAGAGAGTTCCATAATATACTCTTGTACCCTTGTTGGCTCTTCCTGGGAATGCTCCATCATTTTGTGCTCTGCCATTACTGTATGGAAACACTTTTCCACAGCTCCCAAGCAGATATTTGTTGGAGGGAAGGCTTCCCATAGCCTCTCCCCTGATGAAAAAACAGCTCTTGAAGTGGTAGCCGTGGTCATGGTTTCCTTGGGACCTGGCCTTCCAATTCGTACCCCAGTGCTGTCCTGTGTTCTAGAAAAACTACATTTGCCTCAAGAAAATGAGAGTCTGGCTCCAGGGTTTCAGACATTAATAATCCCAACAGGACTTGGAAAATAAAATTAATAATAATGCTCTCCAGTGATTATAGAGCATGCTCTCTCTTTTTTTTTCTTTTTGGGTCACACCCAGCGATGCTCAGGGGTCACTCCTGGCTCATGCACTCACGAATCACTCCTGGCGGTGCTTGGGGGACCATATGGGATGCTGGGAATCGAACCTGGGTCGGCCATATTGGCTGCGTGCAAGGCAAACGCCGTACCCGCTGTGCTATCGCTCCAGCCCCATCTCTCTCTTTTTTTTAAAGCTTTTTTGGGTCACACTCAGCAATGCACAGGGGTTACTCCTGGCTCATGCACTCAGGAATTACTCCTGGTGGTGTTTAGGGGACCATATGGGATGCTGAGAATCGAACCCGGGTTGGCTGTGTGCAAGGCAAATGCCCTACCCACTCCAGCCCCAGATCATGCTCTCTTTTGAGTCTCAATACACAGCGAGGCAAGAATTTCTTCTTTGCCTTTTGCAGGAGGAAACTGATGCTCATAATTACATACTCCCACATCCCCCACATTTAAACTTTAAATAATCAAAAAAATATGGGGCAAGAGCAATAGTACAGCCAGTAGGGTGTTTGCCTTGCACGAAGTTGACCTGGATTCAATTGTTGGTATCCCATATGATCCCCCAGAAACGCCAGGACTAATTCCTAAGTGCAGAACCAGGAGAAACCCCTGAGCATTGCCAGGTGTGGACCCCAAACAAACAAAACACCCCAAAGAATAAATATATTGTGGTATCAATCAGTCCACTCTTTCCAGTATGTTACAGAAATACCTCTGAAGTTCCTGTTCCCATCTGAAAATCATAGCCATTATGCAAGAACTCTTTTGTTGGTGGCTTGAGTTTTATGGCTATATTGTGGCTGAGTGTAACTAATGGTCTTATGTACAAGGACACATGTATACTCCATTGCTTCTCAAGGCAACAACTTCCCAAATGAGTTTTCCTTCCCTTACAGCAATGCTGTTCTCCAGCCAGGCCTGGGTCAAAAGGTAAGTGAACCAGTTTTGAAGATTCTCTACCTGCCACCCTCCAGGACCACGCCTTATCCAACCTTCAGCCTCAGCTGAGATCCTTAATATCATCCTCCACCCAAGCCCATGAATAATGACTAAGCAGTCAGCCACTGAGGGATCATACTCCTCCCCCAGCCCAGTAACGCAAACACATGAAAAGTGTGTGTGTGTGGTACTTATGGTAGCAGGACACAGACTGGCAGGGTTCAGAATCTTGGAGATTCCAGGAAGAGGAAGGCAAATCTGAGACCTGGTTAACCTTCTAGACCTCTGTCCTATGGCCATAAGCATTACATCCTGGGAATTTATTTAACAAACACTCATTAGGTACTTGCTGCTGAGTTGACATTTAAGTCCTTTGCAATTTTTGATTTCATGTTTATGCTATAAAAAATTTCACAAATTTAGTGACTTAAAGAAACACATTGGTTATCTTATATTCTTGGAGTTCAAAAGTCTAAAATGGGTCTGTAGAGATTCTAGGGTACAATTAGTTTTTGTCTTTTGCAGTTCCTAGAAAAGGAACCACCATTCCTTGGCTTGTGGCTGCATCATCTCTTGGGTCTTTGCTTCTATCTTCACATCTTTGACTCTGGTACCTGCTTCCCTCTTCTAAGGACCTTGTAATAGCATTGAGTGTACTTGGATAATCTAGAATAACCCCATTTAAAAAATCCTTAAAGTAATCACATCATCAACATCTTAACATATTCTTAGGTTTTGAAGAATTTTTTGAAGCTGTTTTTTTAATTGATTGACGTTCTGTGATTTACAATATTGTTAGTGATGATTTTCTGCATACATAATTATAATATCACACCTATCACCAGTGTGTACCTACCTACTTTCCCCCAGGACCGCAATGCCAGGTTTTTGGGGATTATAATGTGAATGCCGGAGGGGACTAGTTAATAGTCTACATACCACAGCAAGTGAATCCTAGTAACAAGTCACTGAATCCTAGTAACAACTCTACAGTTGTAGAGCTTGTGTCCCAGGTTCGAGTAATGACTCTGCAGATGGGAAAATGAGGCCACCAAAGTCAGTTTTCCCAAGGTTATACACATGGCACATGACAAAGCTGTAATTAAGCTTGTGTCTTTAGTCATCACATCATGTTTGGGAACCCAATAGAAATAGATCCTCTGTGTCTGTTCCTGCAGGCACTGACTCTCCACGTACTCAGATTTCTCACATATTTCTGTACCTTTTCCTGTTTGCTTCTGTACCTTTTGTGGACATATAATACACATGCCTTTCACATGGGCTAGAGCAATAGCACAGTGGGTAGGGTTTGCCTTACACGTGGCCAACCCGGGTTCGATTCCTCCGTCCCTCTCATAGAGCCCGGCAAGCTATCAAGAGTATCACGCCCACATGGCAGAGTCTGGCAAGCTCCCAGCAGTGTATTCAATATGTCAAAAGCAGTAACAACAAGTCTCACAATGGAGAAGTTACTGGTGTCTGCTCTAGCAAATCGATGAACAACATGAGGACAGTGCTACAGTGCTACAGTGCCTTACACATGTGTGTGTTTTGCTTATAGACATATGCTCTAGAGATCCCTGAATATAAATACAAAAGTACATGGGCACACTTTCCCCCTCAAACATCCTTATTGTACACTCTGACTGCACACCACACACTTACCATGCCCTAAATACACATATGTTGTACACTATCTCATACAGACCTTAGGCATTAATTCATATTTAGCACACATAATATGTTATACTCTCTATTCTATTTGCACATATTCACAACCCATAATGCCTCATAATATATGTGCTTTGAACATATGTATAAGCAGATCCTGAGGGTATATGTTCTTTTTATCTTCTATCTTTTATTTTTGGGGGGCCATAGCTGTTGTATTCAGGGCTTATTCCTGGCTCTGTGCTCAGGGATAACTCCTGACTGGGATGGGGGGTGTGGGAGCTTGAACCCAAGTTGACTGTGTGCAAGGTAAGCACCCTTATTCGCTGTACTATCCCTCTGAGCCCCTTATACTCTTTTTTTATAAACACATCTTGCTATAAAGACTACAGTATGCCTGCAATAATATATGTAGCCTATTCATGAATATACTCCATACACATATGCTCAGTAAATACCTATTTTTACCTACCCACACCACACATAGCTCTATGCACATACACATACACATACACCTGATGCACTCACTTTGCCCACACAGATTCATATTATGACCACAAACCCTACATCCTAAAGATCTGCGGACCGTATGCTCTACTTACATACACATTTCAATGCCGTGAATAGACAGGTTTTTCAGAACATGCACACACATATATAAAACCCTGGATACACACTCCCTGCACATGCTCACATATTCTTTCTGTAAAACACATTCACACCCACAGAAAATTCCTCTAAGACACACTTGGGCATACATTCTGTAGTTAAAGGAACGTATATTCTATTCAGCAGTGCCGGTCCATTTTGAGCTGTTTTTATCATTTCACACAAAAATAATCTAAAAAACGAGCAGTACTTTTGAAGTTTTGGGGGGCATCCCCAGGCACCTGGGACATCCCCCAGCACTGGGCAGGGGGCTTATCCCCATTTTCCTGGGGAGGAGGCTGAATGGGGGGGAGGGGGGAAGGGGCGGGGCAGGGCTAGGGTCGCCCCGCCCCCTCCCGCGGTGGCCACGGCACGTGATCAGCGCCCCCAGCTCGTATCCCTCAGCCCAACGGAAAAGTAGTTCCAATACCATGTTTGTTAACTAGGTTATCTAGGCTGTGGAAGATTTTAATGTTGAATTTTATAGCTTTACCACGCTCTGCCGTCCTTGTGAATATTGTAATATTGCATTTTTTACAAGTTACTCTTCTGTTAATGTTCCAGCTAGTAACTTTTATAATCCTCCTCAATGAAATTTTTTTGTATTCTTCCGCACCGTTAACCCCAATGGCGGCGCCTCGGCCCCTGGCAGGAGGCAGATACGAGATGAATTCCTCTTTAATCAGAAATAATAATAATAAAAACACACACACGGCTCCGCTGCCTCTCACTCGGGCTCCCCTGGCCGCGGCCGCCTCTTAGGGCCGCCTGTGGACCCTGCGGCTGGGCCCGGGGCAGCGTCCCCCACCCCAGAGGCGCCCGTTGGGGGGGCCCAGGAGCAGTGGCCGGGGGCACCCTCGTCGCTGCCCTGTTCCCGGGGTGGCAGCCCCCGGCGCTCTCTCTTCTCCAGTCCTCCTCCTGCCTCCGGTCCTGCATTCTATAACCCTCCTCTGAGCCTCCTGGACCGCCTCTGTCCAGCAGATTTTTCCTGCCTGGGCCTGACACCTGCCTCGAGTTGTCCACTTGCCCCTCTCGGCTGCCTCGCTGGCAGGTCTCATCCTCCACCCGCGCTCTCCCGCCACGCACCCCACGCCACGGCACGCGGGCAGGGAGAGGGCAGGGAGGGGGCAGGGAGGAGGCCCGAGAATTGGGAGTGCAGGGGGGGAATCGAGGGGCCCCTAGGAAGAGAAAGCGGTTGGTTCTAAAGAGGCCTGGTTGGGGCAGGAGCAACAGCACAGAGGGTAGGGCGTTAGCCTTGCACGTAGCTGACCCGGGTTCGATTCCCAGCGTCCAACATGGTCCCCTGAGCACCGTCAGGGGTAATTGCTGAGTGCATAACCAGGAGTAACCCCTGTGCATCGCCGGGTGTGGCCCAAAAAGCAATAAATAAATAAATAAAATAAAGAGGCCTGGTTCAGAGTCAGACACACATTTCCCAGGGGCCTAAGGAGAAAGGCCCGCTTTACTGGGGGAAGCAGTGGGGAAAGCAGGGGGACTTTCAAGGGACCATTGCCTAGAAAGGAGAAAGGGGGCCGTCTGAGTTTGAAGGGAGGGGTGTCTGGGATGAGTCTGAAGGGAGGGGTGTCTGCTGGGGGGGTGTGAGGGATGCTGGGCCTGTCTTCAGTGAACATGGACATGTGACGGGAGACCATTGCAGAAGCACCATTGCCTCTAGCGAGTTATTTGGTGAGCTACTGTGTGCCAAGGCCCTGTGCCAAACACAGGCATCATAACGGCCAGGGAGAGTTCTGGGCCTTATGGCGCTTAGGGCATAGTAAAAGTGACAGAGTAATCAAAAACAAAACAAAATATACCCACTACTCCTATTTATTTATTTATTTATTGCAAAGTAGGGTCACTGTTAAAGATTTCAGAGTTGAGTGTGAGTGTGTGTGTGGGGGGGGGGGGGGGAAGGGGTATTAATCACCCTACCTTTAAGGGAAAGAGGAACAAATTGGACTCAGACCTGATTAAGACTCCAGATTCTACCTCACACCAGGTGGGAAGGATTTTCACTCCCCCTGCACCCCCATTTCACAGAGAACACAACTAAGCAAAGTGAGATTTCATGAAGCGGCCTTCAAAGCCCTCCCAGCAGATTCCCCTAGAGACGCCCGCCCGGATTAGGAACTCTCCTCCCTCCAGACACACAGGGATTTGGGTCCCACACTTGAGAACAGAGGTGCCCAACATCTGGCTATCAGCGCCCCAGCGCCGGGAACATCTGGAGCGCTAATCGGTGGAGCCCCTGCGAGCAGCCCCCGGGGTGGAGGAGTCCGGGAAAAGGATGAAGGGTAGCCGAGCTCGGCGTGCAGGACCCTGACGACCCCGTCCTCGATCGCCCCCCACCCCGTATCTGCACCTGGAGGGGGAACCCCCGCGGCGAGGCGCAGTCAAGAGCGCCACCGCGGCCCCGCCGGTGCTCCTGCAGGTTCGGCTAACCGTCGAGTGCCAGGCCCGCTAATAAGGGTTAATGGCCCTGCGCCCCACTCCCACCTTCCAGCAGGCCAGGAGTGTGTGGTTGAGGGGCTTAGAGCTAAGCGTCCCCCAAAGGAGGAGGAAGAGGTAGAAGAGGAGGAAGAGGGGAGGTAGATGAGGAGGAGGACGGGGAGGACGAAGGGGAAGAGGAGGAGGAAGAAGAGAAGGAGGAAGAGGAGGAGGAGGAGAAAGAGGAGGAGGGGAGAAGGAGGAGGAGGAGGAGGGGGAGGAGGAGGAGAAGGAGGAGGAGGAGGAAGGGGGACCCGAGGGGGAGGGGTGGCGGGGCGGGGGCGCGGGGCGCGCCTGTGCGGAGCGCGAAAGCTGCGAGCGCCCGCGACAGTAAAACATCTGTAATGTGCCATTCGCCGCTGCTCGCTGATTGCTCATGGATTAAAGATTAAAATCTCGGCTTTGGCAGATGGGGAGAGAGAGGAAACTCTTACGAGCACGTTTTGCATCTGCATTTCATTCTGCTCCGTTCCCTGCGCCACGCCTGGTGGCGCCCGCCCCACCCCGCCCACCCCGCTCCCGGCTCCCCCCGCGCCGCCGGGCCGGGCCTTGGGGCCCTCGGTTCCCAGTCCACCCTTTTCGGTCTGGCCTTCTCCCCTGGATCCAGTGTCCCCTGCAACCCCCATCCCGCACCAGACACTCCTGCAGGACACGACGCGCCTGTGCAGGAAAAGGGGACACTCCAGACTATCGACTGGGGGCGCCACCCAAAGGCCCACAGTGGCCGACTGATGATTTCATTGTAATTTGCAAACCAAGACAGTGGCGGCTCGGGAGTGGAGCCAGAGGTGCGACTCCTAGCCCGTGGGGTGGCGAATGTCTTCGTCGTGTGGGCGAGTGGCTCACGGGGTGCGGGGGTATGTGACCCCTCTATCTACATGAGCTGCTGCGCGGACAGGGAGTGGGAGCAGGGAAGGGCCGAGGGTCCGCTCTCCTAACGCTCTCAGGGTTCCCGCAGGCTCCAGGACCTGCTGTGCCTTTGGGATCTTGCTTGTGAGTTACCTGGTCTTGGATGACTGCGGGTGACGCCTGTGCGCATGTGCCAAGGGCCTGGGGCAGATCCTGGCTTCCTCATTTCTCTCTCCCTCTCTCTGCATGTGTCCTTGGCATCAAACTTTGTTTGGGAGGGAAATCCAGGCGGAGACAACCAGAGACAAAGGACTGTCAGAAAGACAGACGGGTAGAGAGAAGAGCGAAAGGAAAAAAAAAAAAAGAGTCGCCTAGCAGATGTGAGCACCTGTACTGAGGGGCTGTGGGGGTGTGGGGGTGGAGAGATGGGGGAGGGAAGCCCTGCTTGGCTTCTGGGAAGACTGAGGAGAGGAGGTTGATTCTGGGTGAGCACTAGAAAAGCTGAAGAAGGATGAAGGAGAGGAGGGTCGGTGTGGCAGATGTAATTAATTACTGCATATTAAAATGTTTGTTTACAGAGATGAACAGCGGCCCGAGGTCTGATGGCAATTAATTCCCAGCGTTTCCCATCCTTCTGAGTCCAAACTCTTCTGGGAGGCCTGAGGGTGCACGGATTTAGGAGAGATGCTGCCTTGTTCTCCCCTCCTTCTCAGTGGGAGCCCAGGCTGCTGGTGCTGGCTGGAACCCCAGACCAGGCCTGCTGCCTCCCCATCACCACCCCACAGACCTGGAGGAAACTGAGGCAGAGAGACTTGTGGGTAGTGATTTGCCCGATGTCCCCCATTGGGCAGTGAAGGAGCCGGGATGGTAACCCTGGTTTCTTCAAAAAATATTTCCAAGCCAGAGGAAGAATCAAGGGCCCCAGGTTGTAACAGAGAGGCAGACATTAGGGTTGTAGAATGAGCCTAGGAGAGGCTGGATGCTCTTCGTGGTGACGGAGCTCACTCTGGACACCCTCTAATTCAGAGCGGGGTTGGGATAGCACAATGGTGAGAAATCAGCTTCTCCCCACCTGACACCATCCTCATCAATGAGGGGAGATAGATCCTTGGCCTTCTGGTCCCACAGTCTGAAAGCTGCACACTGCTGCCTTGAGGCCTCAGAGGGAACAGTGCAACGCCCCGAGCCCCTGACTCTTGCTCAGGTCTGGCGGCGGCACGAGCAGGTCAGTAGTCCCAGGGAGGCCAGGATTGGGGACTCCAGGAGGAAGCTTCTAGAAGATCTGGGCCCTAGGGAAGAGTGGAAGAGGAGGAGGAGGAGGAGGAGGAGGAGGAGGAGGAGGAGGAGGTGGAGGAGGAGGAGGAGGAGGAGGAAGGCTTGGTGAAGGAGCTGCCCCCCAGCTTCCTCCTCATAACCCACAGGAACTTCACATGGGCCTTTGCTGTGGGGGGAACTTTTCAGAGGAAAAGTTCTCTCTCTCTCCCTCAGGCCCTGCTTCTTCTAGACCAAATCTGGAGCTGAGGCAGGTGGTAAAGCAGGAAAGCTTTTCCTTGTATCTCAAGACCAGTGGCTAGGAGGACTCAGAGGAACACACAGGGCTTAGAGCGCCTGCTTGCAAGGTGAGTTCAAGTCCCCAGTACCCGCTCTGGGGCAGCTCTGCTGTCTGAGCCTGGCGGCTGGGCTCTGTGGGCCCTGTCCCCCTTACCCCGACACACACAGATTGGAGCCTCGGGGATGGGAGCAGCTGCCGTGTGGAGGAGGTTGGGTGAGGAAGAGCAGAAAGCATCTGGAGAAGGACAAACATGGACTTGGGGGTGAAGGAAGCCTTCATCGGGGAAGGGTGGGCTGGAGGAAGGCTGAAAAGAGGCTGCGGCTGGGCGGTGTCTGCTGGGGCTGTGGGTGACTGTGAAGGAGTGTTCTGGGTGTGAGGAGGTGTGACTGCTATGCGAGTGAGGGGCTTGGGGGCCCGAGCACCCACAGGAGACAGTGAGAAGAAGCTCCATCAGTACAACCAGGCTTTTCTCCCACAGCCAGTCCCTTCCTCTCCCATCCTTGGCCTTGGCAGGGACATAGAGTGTCAGGGGGACACAGCAAGGTCCTGGTGTGCACCCTAACTTCCCTCCTGTGGGCTGCTGAGTCAGTGCCAGGCCTGGGGTGGCAGCGCCCTGCCCATAGCCCCTTGGCCCTGGTGAATAAGGACTTTTTACTGCACACACACACACACACACACACACACACACACACACACACACACACACACACACACCATGAGATGAGCCATAGAGAAGCAAAAAGTAGGAAAACAAAACACGGGTTCTGCAAGGGCCACCTCGCCCCCAGGAAGGCCCCCACCCCCACCCCCCCAGCAGCCCCTCTTGCTCCTCCTTGCACCCCGGTGGCTGGCTGGGGCGCTGGGTTGGAGGCGGCGTGGGCAGCGGGCGGCGGCCGGGCGGAGCGGCTGTCGCTCCCCATCAGCCGCGGATTGTTCTCGACACGCGCAGGCCCCGCGGCGTTTCTGTGTCAGGGAGTTTTGCCGGCGCCGTGACCCGTGCGAGGGGGGTCGGGCTGCGCGCAGGGAGCGGCCAAGAGTGACCAGCGCGGCCGGCCGCATCATCGCCACCTGGCCGGGTCACTGGCTCCCTCCTGGAGCCAGCGTTGCGGGGGTGGGGGGGGGGCTCGCTGCGCCCCTACCCCACCCCACCCCACCCCCATCAGGGGGAGAAGCGTCACCGGAGTGGAAGAGAGAAGCAGCGGGAGGACCCCGCACTCCCACCCACCCGCAGTTTCTTCCCTGGGCAGGGAGCAGGCAGCGGTCCTGGTGCAGAATCAGGCGAACCTGTCTCCCCACCCCCACCCAGGGACTCCCCACGACAGCCCCAACAGAAGAGGATGGGACAGCTGAGAAGGCCTGGGGGTGGCCTCAGATAGAGCTGAGATGAGGCTGGGAGCTGGGGGGGTCTATGCAAATGAGATGCTAATAGCGTGTGGGGTGGCGAAGTCTCCCAGCCGAACCTGGGAGGGTGGGGGAGGAGGGGCTGCAGGGGGGAGGGGCGGGCTCCTGACCTCTTCCCCCCACACACGCTGGTCCCATCTGAAGTCCCCGGCTCCCATCTTCAGCACTTAATGATTTTGACGGGCCCCACCCGCGCACCATTGGGGCCTTTGTGTCTGCCAGACCAATGGCCCCTCTCCCGGGCCCACCCATCAGTCACCCGGAGCTCCAGCTGTTCCCAGCCTTTGGAGCGACCCAGGCCGGCACAACTACAAATTGGCTCTCAACAGCCGCTTGGAGACCCCTTTTCTGCCATTGTCTCGGGACAAATGGCCCTTCCCCTGCGCACCGCCCCACAGGCCTGGCCCAGGCTGCCTCCTGCTTCTGGGGGGTGGGTGGGGTGGGTGGAGAGAGGCCTTTGAGCTCGGCCCTAACCGCCTGGCCTGAGCACTGCTCCTGGACACCCTCTATCCTTTCCTCAGTGCCACCAGGGAATGAGATGCTTCCGCTTCTCCCGAAGCCCCAGAGCTAAAAGTCCCGGTGCTCGTGGCCTGGGTGAGGGGTAGGAGAGGAGGGAACAGAGGCTGAGTGGAGGGGGGCTTGGAACTAGGAGCCGGGGCTCCCAGGAGCCACCGTGACCAAGCACAGAGCCAAGACAATTACATGCCTAGTTTTGCTGATTGCATTAAAATCATTAGAATGAGGGATCTGAAAATTGTACGTTAAGGGGTAGAATTAGAAAGGGCTTTAGAGACTGGCACGGGCATTCCCGAAGTGAATCTGTACAATTAACTCGAATTGGGTTACACAAACAGACACTTGCACACAAGCGTTTCCGTGACCTTCTCTCTGAGCCGCCCCCTCCCCCCCTCCCGACTTGCCTCCTTCCTGTCTCCCACTTACTTGCAGGATTCCTGCTAAGATTCTCACACTGCCTCCTCTCTCTCTCTCTCTCTCTCTCTCTCTCTCTCTCTCTCTCTCTCTCTCTCTCCCTCCCTCCCTCCCTCCCCCCTCTCTCTTTCATTTCTCTCTCCCTCCCTCTCTCCCTCTCCCTTTCTTTCTCTCTCCTCTCTCTTCCTTTCTCCCCCTCTCACCCTCTTTCTCTTCCTCTCTTCCTCTCTCCCTCTCTCTCCTCTTTCCTTCTCTTGCTCTCTCCCCTCCCTCTCTCTCCCTCCCTCTTTCATTTCTCTCTCCCTCTCTCTTTCTCTCTCTCCTCTCTCTTCCTCTCCCCCCTCTGTCCCTCTTTCTCCCTCTCTCTCTCTCTCTCTCTCTCCGTCTCTCCTCTCTCCTTCTCTCAGTCTCTCCCCTCCCTCTCTCCCTCTTTCTCTCCCCCCTCTCTTCTCTTCCTCTCTCTCCCTCTCTCGCTCTCTTTCTCCCCTCCCTCTCTCCCCCTCTCTCTCTCCCCTCTCTCTCTCCCCCTCCCTCTCTCCCTCTCTCTCCCTCTCTCTCCCTCTCTCTCTCTCCTCTCTCTCTGCCTCTCTCCCAGGGCTTCTTTCTCCACTCAGGCTGGCTTGCCTAGGTTGTACTAATGAGTAGGCCTGGGAGGGCACAGCCGGTGGGGTTTGGGGACTTGGGGAGTAGGGTTCAGACAGACCCAGGCCTTCCCCTGTGGCATCTGCCTTTAGTCAAAATGCCCATCCTAGCATCTGTGCCAGTGCCTGCGCCAGGCAGCAGGAGGGTTAAAATGGAACAGTTTGGGGTGGGGAGGCAGGTGGGCCTGTCTGTTGGGCTCAAGGAGGTTTGCTTGTGAGAGTCAGGGCTATCTTTGTGAGGGTGACAGTATGTGTGTGTGTGTGTGTGTGTGTGTGTGTGTGTGTGTGTGTGTGTGTGTGTGTGTGTCCCTGCTCTGCCTTAGTCCTGTTGGCAGCTTGTCCTCCACCAAGGGACATTGGGTGGGATTTGAGGGGACTGGAGTCAGGAGGCCTCTGCTCCTCTCTCTGGGCGAGGAGGGCCTGGCTGGACAAGGCTGCCGGGAGTGGGCCTATCTGGTGAGGGGACTGGTGGAGAAAGAATGGGGCGTGAGTGGGGGTGGAAAATGGAATTGCCAGCCTGGAATGAATGGATGGTGGAGTTTCTCTTTTGTAACCGGGAATAATTAAGATAGATGTGCGGATGGATTAGCTGTCCTGCAAGGTCAGGAGCGCATTGCCGGATCACTCTATTATTTCGTTGCGCCACAGCTACCCGGCGAACGCCTTTTTCATGATATTTTGAACATCCACACAGGAAAAAAAACCAAGTGAGTGCACGAGAGATACAAATGGATCGTTTGGTCGAGAAATCTGTCTTCGTCACCGCCGCCAGGCTGGGATTAATGCGATTGAAGGCTTCTCCAGGCTCCGCCAGGGAGACGGGCTCAGGAAAGCAAGAGAAATTGGTTTGTACCCCTGGGAGCAGGATTGATAGGCCGGGCCGCCAAGCTGGGCTGGGCCACTGTGTTCTCAGACTCGGCTGGGGGTGGGGAATGGGTCAGGTTGGAGGAGGGGGTGCCTGACCCTGGTCTGGGTGGGACCCCTACCCTGAGGGACAGGCTGAGATCAGGCTGGAACCTCTAGGAGGTCGCTCTGGAGGCTGCAGGATGGGGATGATGGCCCGCTCTGGTGCCCTGGAGATGCTGAGAGACTCGAGAGCAGGGGGTTCCCATGTGAGAGATGGGGAAACTTGCTCAGCTGTCTCAGGATGCAAGATCTGGGGAGAGGGTGTGGGTCAGGGCAGTGCGGCCCATCTACTCTCAGAGCAAATGTTGACTGAGCCCAAATCACGTGCCAGGCTCTGTGCGTGGTGGGAGATCTGTGCTTGCAGTCGGCCTAGGGAGGTCACACAAATTGGGCTTCTTCATGGGAAGCCCAGAGCAAGGAGACAGGACCCCACTGAAGAGGTAGACAAGGCTTTCCTTCCAGCTGATGTGAAAGCTGAGTCCTGAAGCAAGAGTGGAAGCAAAGGTAGAGAGGGAGGACAGTGCTCTTTTGACCCAGGGGACAGATTAAAGGCCACAGGGTTAAATCAGGGGCTGATGGAGAACTCTCCACCTCCCTGATGCAGGAGACAGAATCCAGCGTCAGACAGGCCAGTGACTTGTCCAAGATCCCATCAACAGCTATTGGCAGGGCCAAGTGTGGAACCCAAATCTTTGGCCCACAAGTAACTCCAAGATCCTATTGGCTGCTAGACCAAGTGTTCGGTCTCTGCAAAGGTCCATATAGACCTTACTTAGCAGGTCCCAGCAGGGGAACTGGACTACAGACAGACCAATATACATTCACTAGCTGTGAACATTCACATTGCAGTAAAGGCAGTAAAGGTGTTTTTCTGAGGAGTCATAGAAAACTTGGGGAATATTATTGCTCTATTTTGGTTTTTGCCTATTAGAGGTATGAAATTGGCAAGAGCTTAAACATCCTGCCTGAGTATATGACAAAAACCAAGTCCCCTCCTACTATTCACATTCAATATCTAGATTCTTCCCTGAAGCAACTACAGGTGTTGTGTTTGCATATAGACACACTGCATATAAATACTGCATATAATTATTGTGCACTCATAAATGAGAGAGAACTGACCAGGTTTGTTCCACATCTTGGAATTTTTGCTTTTCAAATTTTATTTATATATTATATTTTTGGACCACACCCTGCAGTGCTCAGAGGCTATTCTTGGCTCTGTGCTCAGAAGTGACTCCTGGCAGTACTTGGGGGATATGTATATAGTGTCAGAGATTCGAATCAGGGTCATGGGATTTAAGGCAAGCACCTGTACTATCTCTCCTATTGCAAACATTTTCCATGCATTTCCATATGTATATATACTCATACATATACAGTTGTTATGTTTTGGCTTTGTGTTTTGGTTTTGATTTTGGTTTTTAGGCCACACTCAACTTAGGGCTTACTCTTAGCTCTGTGCTCAGAGATCACTGCTGGCAGTGATCATAAGTGACCATAAGTCGTGCTAAGGATGAAATCTGGGTCTACTGCATGCAAGGCAAGTGCTTCATCTCTTCTCTCTCTCTCTCTCTCTCTCTCTCTCTCTCTCTCTCTTGACCCATTTGGCTTCTTAAAAAGTGAGTGATTTCAGGGGCCGGAGTGATAGAATAGCGGGTAGGGTGTTTGCCTTGCATGCGGCCGATCTGGGTTCGATCCCCGGCATCCCATATGGTCCCCTGAGCACTGCCAGGAGTAATTCCTGAGTGCAAAGTCAGGAGTAACCCCTGAGAATTGCTGGGTGTGACCTGGGTTCGATCCCCGGCATCCCATATGGTCCCCTGAGCACTGCCAAGAGTAATTCCTGAGTGCAAAGTCAGGAGTAACCCCTGAGAATTACTGGGTGTGACCCAAAAAGGAAAAAAATGTGAGTGATTTCAGAGATTATTCTGGAGCAACACATGAAGATTTCCTTTATTCTTGAGAAGAGCGGGTGAGCATTGTCTAAATGTGCTCTTACACACTGGGCCAGTAATTGATATGCCTTAGCTTGTGCCTAATCTACTACCAAAAATAAAATAAATAAGGCAAAATAAGATAAACAAAAATCCCAAGGGATTCTCCTGGAAGCAGAATCATGGGATGAAGGGAATGTATCTGGGGGAGGTGGGGGTGAGGTTTGGTGCCTGAGGAGTTAGAGAACACGAGAGAGAAGGGCTGGGAGGGAGCAAAGACCACTGTGTCTTTCGGGCTGGGGGCCTGCCTGAGCTCTGTTCTCTGTTTTGTTTTGTTTGGGTGTCTACTCCCTGCTTAGTGCTCTTGACACTTCAGGGAGTGTGTAGGGATCCAGGGGATGCTGATAATTGAAGCCAGGACCAGCACAGCTCAACACCTGTGGTCCCGCCCATTGAGCTATCTTTATGGACCCTGTTCTTTCTGGGGGAGAGTCACACCCAGTGGTACTCAGGGGTTACTCCTGGCTCTGCACTCAGGAATCACTCCTAGCAGTGCTTCAGGGATATGTGGGATGCTGGGGATTGAACCTGGGTTGGCCGTGTGTAAGGCAAACACCCTACCTGCTGTACTATTGTCCGGCCCCTGGACTCTGTTCTTTACTAATTCCTTGGGATCTGATTAAACTTACACAAGCTTTCTGTCTCTCTCTCTATTCTTTGCAACTTTTTTTTCCAAAACAAGAACAATATAAAATCATTGATTTGTTGTGAGCTTAAAAAAATGTCCATGATTACATGTGAGACACAGTGGATGAAGTTTACAATAAAAGTGGCAATTATCCCTGGTAGTAGCATTTGAAATGGTTTTTTTTCCTATTTCCTGCATTATCTGTATTATTGAAAATGTCTATAAAGTACATGCATCCCTTTCACTAGCAGAATGAAATCATATAAACTGTAGATGCTCTGGGCAGGCAGAGGGAGGGATGGAGGTCCAGATTCTGGGCAAGATGATTCTGCAGAGGCTGCCAGGGTGGGTCCAAATCACAAAAGAGCAGAGCCAGCAAGAAAGCATGTGAGGTAGAGGGGCATGAGTGAACAAAGGCACCGAGAGGAGAGAGCATCCGGTCCATAGGAAAAGAATGATGTAGCAGAGTCCTGGAAATTGTTTGTTCTTGCACCCCTTTCCTGGGCATTTATTGAACATAGATTCTGTGTCCAGGTTCATACTGCATGCTAAGAATGTGGTGTGTACCATTCTCACAGGGGTATTCACGAGAGAGAAGTTACTCCTATGAAAAGGTATACAGGGGCTGGAGTGATAGCACAGCGGGTAGGGCATTTGCCTTGCACGCGGCCGACCCGGGTTCGATTCCCAGCATCCCATATGGTCCCCTAAGCACCGCCAGGGGTAATTCCTGAGTGCAGAGCCAGGAGTAACCCATGAGCATTGCCGGGTGTGACCCAAAAATTTTTTAAAAAATTAAAAAAAGAAAAGGTATACAAAGGAGCAGTTTGGACCTTTTGGAGAGGAGTTAAGCCTACTTTGGGAGCCTGAGGAAGGTTTCCTAGAGGAAGCCCCCATTAGATTGGGGATTGGAAGGGTGTTATGGGGCTAAAGCAACATGGTGTTTAGCTAGGCCAGGAAGGGAAGGAAGAGTGTTCTGGGAAGAGAGTGGCTGTCCCGGGAGCAGAGGGAAACTGGAGGAGGTGAGGGACAAGTGGGAGATGGAGAGGAGAGGACCAGAGAGGGGTAAGCCAGGCTGGCCAGGCTTTGGCTGGTGGTGGGAAGAACTCTGGAATCTACTGAGAGCAGGGCAGTGGGAAGCCACATGAGGTTAAAAATCAGGCTGTGTTCAAAACAGTCCCTGCACTATGCAGCCTGTGACTCAGTGGAAATAGAGGTGATAATGGGAACAAGGGGGATGGCGGCTCTGGCGTATGAATGGAAGGCCAGACTGAAGAACTGAATTGTAGGCTACCTAGAGCCATGGACAGTGATAGACAAGCAGCCAATCAGAGAGCAGGGTTCCTGCCTCTGCTGGGTCATACAAACTATCTTTGTAAGCACTCTCCTATAAGTCTTGGCAGCTATTTTGAGTAGGGTCCTCTTTCCCAATTCATGTATGAGGGCAAGCAACTCAACTGGAGTCACAAGATGCTAAGAGTAGCTTACTCCCCTGCAGTCTCATCTGAGAGCATTAGCACTGAGCCATACTGTCAGAGAAAGCACTTTTGATATAATCTGGATTGTAAGTTTGGACCATGAATCTGGTGGCAGTGGGCAGGATGGATGGATTTGGGGAGAGGCCTAGAGACTAATATTTCAGCTGGGCAGTACTCAGAGAGCCATGTGGTGCTGGAGACGAAACCTGGGCTTTCCGCATGCTGCATTCAACTGACTGAGCTCTCTCTCCAGCTCTTCAACATTCAGTTAAAAAAAATCTGTTTATTCAGGTCAGAAGTCAGGACAGACAGACTTCCTTCCTTCCTTCCTTCCTTCCTTCCTTCCTTCCTTCCTTCCTTCCTCCCTCCCTTCCTCTCTCTCTTTCTTTCTTTCTTTCTCTCATCCCTTCTTTTTTCCTTCCTTTCTTCCTTTTCCTTCTTCCTTTTCCTTCTTTCTTTTCTTTTTTTTCTTATTTTCTCTTTTAATTTAATTTATTTTTATTCCCTCTTTCCTTTGGTGTTGTTGATGTTTTGGTGTTTTGGTGACCATGGGTGTGTGTGCGCGCGCACACACACATACACACACACACACACACACACACACACACACACACACACACACCCCTATCTGACTGTGGAGCTCACACCTTGGTTGGTTTCTTTCTTCCAGTCTCATGGTGTCTGTATCTCTGGGCTCTGATCTGGAGGCTCTGGAGAAGAATCTTCTCCCATGTTCATTCCTGCTGGCAGAAGCTACTTCCTTGCAGCTCTAGGACTGAGGCTCCTGTTCTCTTCTTGACTGTTTCTGGAAGTAACTCTCAGCTCCCTGAACACCACCACGTGCTGGTCTGTGCCTGTGATCCCTCAGCTTCAAAGCCAGCAATACTGCATTATTGAACTTTGACTCTCTCTGGCCTTTTTTAATTTCTCCCAGCAGCAAGAGAAAATTCTGTTTTTAAAGAGTTCTGTGATAAGATTCCCCACCCCACTCCAGCTAATATCTCTTTGCACACATGTCACCCAGAGTGAAAGTCAGGGGTGGGGGGTACGTTAAAGTCTGGGTAACCATGAGTAAACCACTGGGTGACCACTGGCTGGATAAACACTTGAATCGATGTGTCTTGCAAAGCAGGGCAAGGAAAGGTAGAGGAAGGGGTGGTGTGGCAGCAAGATGACTGGAGGTCTGGCCAGTACGTGAGAGAGAGCATAGTGGAAACAAGAGTAGGAGCAACAACCCGGGAGAGCTGATGCTTGGGGATGGGCAAGGTAACAGGTGGGCATCTGTGTGGACACCCCAATAATTAGGAGTCAGAGTGATGAGATTGCATTCACTTTTACTTTTTTATTTGATACAAGGGCCACACCCAGTGGTGCGAGGAGAGTGGACACTCTAGGGCCACTGTCTGACCCTCCTGTCAATGTGGCTCAATGGGTTTGGTGCTTAGAGGGCCACCAGGGACACATCCAACAGTGCTCAGGGCCAATGTAATACCAGGAATCAAACCCAGGACCTCTAGCTCCACCACTGGAGAAAATGGCTGTTCCATTTTCACTGTTTAATTATTTAAAATGACTGGGCTGGAGCAGTAGTACAGCAAGTAGGGTGCTTGCCATGCACATTCCAACCTGGGTTCAATCCCCAGCATCCCTTATGGACCCCTGAGCACCATCAGGAGTAATTCCTCAGTGCTGAGCCAGAAGTAACCCCTGAGCATCTCCAGGTATAGCCCCCAAACAAAAAAAAACTATTTAAAATTATTTATTTATTTGGGGACTTCCAAGTGGCATTCAAGGGACTCCACAGTCCTCTCCTAGCAATTCTCAGCCAGTCACGCCTGATGAACCAATGCCGGGGCCCATGGATGTTGATCAGGTCTACTTAGGACACCCCAACTATGCTCAGAGCCTCCAGGGCTACACCCACAGTGATCTGGGGCCATGTGGTGTCTGGGATGGGACTCTGGCGTTGGGCATGTGCTTGCCCCTCGCCCCAGGGCTCTCTTGCTACTTCTTTATTGAGAAGTGCTGCATAGACAGTGAAGACCATTAATCCTAAACTCGCAGTTCAGAGAACCTGACCCCTGCAGATCCCTCTGCAACCACCCTCCGCTGAGCCCTGCAGTGTCTGGAACTTCCTTGTGTCCCTTCCCCAGTGTTCACTGCCCGCAGGTGACCACTGTCTGAGGTCCGTCCCCAGAGAATCCTTCCAGCAAGCCTTGGGTTCATTAAACAGGATCATGCATTTGATCCTCTCATCAAGAAATTTATTGGTGACTGTGAGGTGCCAGGCACTATGCCAGGCTCTGAGGTTGCACAAAATGTCGCAGCCCTGTGGAGGTCTGCCGGAAGGAAGTGCACCAGCCTCTGCAGGCCGAGAGAGGTGCAAGGGAGAGAGTATGGAACAGAGGAAGAAGAGGGAAGAACGAGGCCCCCTGAGTGGGGTAGGGAGGGCAGAGCCAGGGCGTGCGGCAGCCCTGGGAGGAGTGTTTGCAGGGGGAGGGAATGATCCACAGCGTCACAGGCTGCTGGGAGGTTAATCAACAAATATTTATGGGGCACCTGCTTCGTACAAGGCTAGGGCCGGCACGGAATACTGAGTGGCATAAAACTCCCTGTAATAATCATCTCTAACATGTCTATAGAGAGAGGAGAGGCCCTGGTGGGGGGGGGGAAACATCATAAAATTCAAAAAATGATCATGTCATTGCCTGCTTAACCCCTTCCTTTCCATAGCCATTGGGATGAAGAGTAATGTCTTACCATCCCATCTCATGGCTGGGCCTGCTCCTGTGGTCTCACAGCCAGGCACTTCTGCAGCCTCCTCTTTCTTTCTCCCTGTCACTCAGCCTCTTGCTATGTTCCTTCCCCCCTTATATCACTCCCATTTACCCCAGGGCCTTTGCACACACCATTTCTTCAGCCTAAAACCCTTCCTCCTCCTGCATTAGCCTAGAGAGACCGTGTGAACACTACTCAGCAGAAGTCGCCTCTCTGCTCCCGGGTCTCCTCTCCAATGAAGTCTGACTTAGTTTCCCAGCTCAGGGTTGCTCCCCATGTTTTGTATTTCTATCTGTCTTTACTTCTAATACTTATCAAGGTGAGAAATTCTCTTTCTGCGTGGTTTTAGCCTAAGTAAGCATCTCATTTACAAGTCCAAGAGCACTGGGCACTAAGATTTCTTCTGCTTTTGATTGCCAGCGATTTCTTAGCACCTAGTTCGGAGCTCTGGCCACTGTTCAGGCCTTGTCCGTATTTGCTGAATGAACGAGCTCATGAATTTGAAATCAGAAGGCCATCATTCAGTCCCAATTCCACGACCTTGGGTAAGTGGCTCCCTTTCCTTCCCTGGGACTCAGTTTCATCATCCAGAAAATGAAGGAATTGACTCTCTCAGGACCTCTCCAGCCTGATGGCCTCTGATGTGATGACTCACGCTCATTAAAGCCACGCTGGGCTGTCTGCCAGCACATTAGCGCGGATATTAGTGCTGAGTAAGAAGGTGCAAACATCCAGGGTTGCAGAGGCAGGACAGAGCAGGTGATCCAGAATGTTCCAAGAAGACTTCCTGGAAGAGGTGAGTAGAAACAAATTCAACAGATGGAGAGGAAAAATGCTTCGCAAGGACCAGAGTGACCAAACATGGCAGGAGATGACAAGGAGACTGACCTGGCTTGAGCCCATGACAGGGTCCAGCTGCCTTTCAATCTGGCTCTCTCTCCTCGGCTCCTATTGCTGTCGTGACAAATAACCACAGACCTGGTGGCTCAAAACAACATTTATTATCTTACAGTTCTGGAGGTGAGAAGTCAAAAATCCTTCATGGCACAGAAGCCGGAGGTTTACCAAGTTGGTTCTTGCTCAAAGGCTGTGGAGAGGGTCTGTGTCCTTGCCTTTTCCTGCTTGCCTGCCTCCTGGCCCCAAATGACATCACTGCCCTTGGGGCCTTCCTCTCTGGGTCACATACACAGATGACCTCAGCTACACCCCTGATCTTCACTGCCCCTCACTTACACAGACCTTCCTCATGGGTACTACATGTTTTCAGTTTTCCACAGTGGTTATTTATTTATTTTTTTGCTTTTTTCTTTTTGGATCACACCCAGGAATGCTCAGGGGTTACTCCTGGCTCTGCACTCAGGAATTACTCCTGGTGGTGCTCGGGGGGCCACATGGGATGCTAGGAATCGAACCCGGGTCAGCCGCGTGCAAGGCAAACATCCTACCTGCTGTACTATCACTCAAGCCCCTCCACAGTGGTTATTCATGGGGTCTCTAAAGCCAGAATGCCCCAACTCAAGTCTTGCTTCATCACTTTTTAATGGCTTAATCCTAGGTTTTATTGGAACTGCCTATGCCCTGATTTTTTTTTCTTGGTGGGGAGGATGGGAGTCATGTTCAGTGGTACTTAGAACAACTCCCAGTTCTATGTTTGGTCTCTTGGCAGCACTTGGAGGACCATATGCGATGCCAGTGATAAAACCACAGTTGACCACAGGCAAAGCAAGAGCCTTCACCCCTGTACTTTGTTTTCAGCCCTGTGTGCCCTGATCTTCTCCTTTGTAAACTAAGAAGATAAGAGTCCACACCTAGTTCTTATTAGTTTTGCTCTGTGACAGACCATCTTGCTCTTGGTGACTAAATCAACAATAATTAGAAACACAGTTTCCATCTTTCCTACCATAGTGCTGGTTCCATTCACTCTGGGCGCTATTTCCATCTGAAAACTCAGTTGTGATCAAAATATCCAAGTTGGGGACTGGAGCAAAAAATATATATATATACATATATATACATATATACACATATATATACATATATATGTGTATATATATATGGGCTGGAGCGATAGCACAGCAGGTAGGGCATTTGCCTTGTACACGGCCAACATGGTTGGCCCATGTTTAATTCCTCCGCCTCTCTTGGAGAGCCCGGCAATCTACCGAGAGTATCTCGCCCACATGGCAAAGCCTGGCAAGCTACCCATGATGGATTTGAAATGCCAAACACAGTAACAAGTCTCACAATGGAGACATTACTGGGCCTGCTAGAGCAAATCGATGAACAACGGGAGGATAGTGCTACAGTGCTACTATATATATTACACACACACACACACACACACATATATATATATATATATATATATATATATATATCCGAGTTGGTTTTCCCTGATAAGTCTGACCTGATAAGTATTTTGGCTGGAAAGCTGAAATACTTATCCAGTTCTGTTCTGCAGGGCCTCGTCCTTGCCTTGGTATTCTTAAGCAGGCTAGTTCCAACTTCTCACGTGGTAGCTGTCTCCCAGTGAGTCATTATGGAACTTGCAAGATCCTTTAAGGCTTAAGCCCAAAATATCTCTCAGCCACACCCTATTGGTTACATGGATCACGTGGCCAACCTGGATTCAGAGGCAAAGGATTAGCTTTTACCTCTAGTGATGGATGAGTTTGTTCCATTTGGAACACACCATTTGCTACAGCTGTTGTGAGGCTTCCAGGAATTAAAACATGTGAACGGACTGTGAACAGTGCCTGCTCCGCATTAAGTGCTCCATATTTTAAGTGCTGGCTCTTCTGTTGGGCTGCCTAGATTAAAATCCTACATTGCAGTTTATGGTTTTGCGATCTTTGGCAAATTGCTTAACCTCTCCAAGCCTTAAGGTCCTTTCTGTAAATGAGATTAATGGTAAAGCTCCCTTTACTAGGTTGTTGCTAAAATAAAATGCAATGCCATATGTTAACTCTTAGTTCAGGACATATTCTGGAATTAGTGCTTAGTAAACATTAGTTTTTGTTATTATCACAGTAGAGTATCAGTCATTTTCTAATGCATTCTTCTACCTGTATATGAAGAATTCAAGCCTCAAAGTATTTAAGAAACTTGAAAAAGTGGCAAATTTAGGGCTAGGTCTCATGATTCCCTTTCTTTCCTCCTCTTCGTCCTCCTTCTCTCACTCGTCCTCCTCCTCCTTCTCATCCTTCTTCACTTTCTCTTATTCTTCATTATTTATTTTTTGATGTGGGGTCAAGAATAAAACCTAGAAATAAAACCCAAGAATAAAACATAGTCAAGGTTTGAGCTCCATTGCTCTACCAAATTGTGATTCTTTGTGATTTTTTACTAAAGATTTCTATTGGAGAGAAACATCTTTCCAAGATCAGAGAGATAGTACAGGAATTAAGGTGCTTGCATGTGGCTGAACCCAGTTCAGACCCACCACTGCATATGGTTCCCCCAACACCATCAAAGATTCCTGAGCTCAGAATCAGGAATAAGCCCTGACCACAGTCAGGTGTGGAAAAAAATCAGCAAATAAAAATAAACAAAAATAAAACAAAACCTAAGGATTTCACACTTAAAAAAATTCCGACTAGAAACTCCCTCCCCCTTTTTATACAAGCTAATGTATGAAAGTGGGGCATGAAGTCTCTTACTGACACATTAGGATGGCTTGAGTTTTGATTTTTTTGTCAGGTGGGGTGGGTTGGGGCCACAACTAGGGCTTAATCCTGGCTCTGTACTCAGGAATTACTCCTGGTGGTGCTTGAAGAACCATATGGGATGCTATGGATCGGAACTAGGATGACCCCATGCAAGGCAAGAGCCTAACCACTGAAGTATCTCTCCAGTGGGCTGCCAGGGCTGGGTCCCTTGGGGCAGGGAGGGTTCTCACCCGCCCCCCTCTGGGGCACCCTGAGTGAAAACAACCTGGTGCGGAGTGCCATTTCTGTGAATAGGTGTCCTTAAATAAGATTTTAGAGAGTCCATATTTATATAAAAGCTCAAGTATGTGGATCCTCTAAACACCTCTAATGAATCTCCGGGTTTCACAGATCCCAAATTGGAATCCTTTCATCAGAATCTGTGATCAAGCAGGAAAAAGGTGGAGAAAATTAATACAGGCAATATTCATTAATTGTGTATTTATGGTGCCAGAGGTCGTACATAGGACCTCTTCCTTGCAAGGTCAGTGCTCTACCACTGAGCCACATGCCTGGCCCCCACCATTATTTATTAAATGTTCACCATGTCCCATGTACATGTTCCTTCCTTATTTTGTCTGAGGGTGTTATGTCAGTCCTACAAGTGGGTGATGCCATCATTTCTGTTCGACAGATGCAAAATCTGAAACTCGGGCTGATCAAGCCAAGAAATAACGAGGTCATGGATGGCCTGCCGAGGAGCACACAGAAGGTGAAGTCACAAATGAAGCAAGAATTGGGTATGCTTGGCAGTGAGGCAGAGAGGGTGGGGTGAAAAAGCACCGGAGGGGCTGGAGCAATAGCACAGCAGGTAGGGTGTTTGCCTTGCACAAGGCCGACCCAAGTTCAATTCCCAAGATCCCATATAGTCCCCCGAGCACCACCGGGAATAATTCCTGAGTGCAAGAGCCAGGAGTAACCCCTGTGCATCACCAGGTGTGACCCAAAAAGAAAAAAAAAGCACCGGAGAAGATGAGACCTGGAAGACCGCGACCCAAAGTTGAGAGAAAGGAGTTGGGGCGGGGACGGCCTCTCCTGACTCTCAGCTCCTCCTGAGTGCTCATGCGTCAGGCTTCCGGGAGGGGGTAAGGAACATCGCAGAGGTGACACCCTCTAGTCAGGGACCAGTGTCTGGGTGCTTTCCACCTCTGGACACACGCTGTGCTCCACACAAGCCAGGCTGTCCCCTCTCCCCGCGCACACCTGGCCCCACAATGGGGAGGAAGGAGTGTGGCCTTCAGGGACAATGCTGTGGGATCTTGACAAGTCACTTCCTTGTCTGCAAAGCTTCTTATCTACCGGTGTTGGGGGTAGGAACACACATCTCCAGGAGTGATGGTTGGGAGGGAAAACATGTGGATGAAAGTCAGCAGCATGTGTTGGCACAGATCAGAAACTCCATAGCCCTATTTAACCCCTGTGTTCCCCCCTGCTCCTCTCTCCTTCTAAGTTCCACCTGCGGGGGCTGGAGCGATAGCACAGTGGGTAGGGCGTTTGCCTTGCACGTGGCCAACCTGGGTTCGATCCCTGGCATTCCATATGGTTCCCCGAGCACTGCCAGGAATAATTCTGAGTGCAGAACCAGGAATAATCCTTGAGCATCGCCAGGTATGACCCCCCACCCCCCAAAAAAGAGCAAAGTTCCACCTGTGGAAGTCCTCCCAGCACCTAACCCCTCCAGGGTATGTCTCCCACAGGCCCTCTCTCTCATCCTGTGTGTCAGTGAAGCTCTTTCCTCCCCAGGATACAGTTTACATTACTGATAGGGAATATAGGCTTACTCAGTATGACCCACAGAAACTCATGCATTGAGCCTGTTGTTTAGTTTAGACAAATTCAAACCTTTGGCTTTATTGTCTTTCCAGATTTTATTTTAGCAAAACATCTTGAGTTGGTTTTTTTCCCACAGAAGACATTCTATCACCTATCCCATGGCTTTAGTAAGAATGTGATAGCTCTTCACAGAAAGAAGCACAGGTATAAGTTTGCTTGAATTTGGGAGAAAGAATAAGACCATTTTTTTAAAAAAATTGTGTGCCATCTAGAAGGCTTCCAATAAAAGCTGTGGGGTTTGGTGATAACTTTGGAGAGGACCAGGCAGACAATGGTGCCTTTGATCTGTTCGCGAGAGGAGAAGGAGATTAGTATTAGCAAGACTTTAATCTGGAGGATCGATAACTTTTTTTTTCTTTTTTGGGGTTTGGACCACACCTGGTGGTGCTTGAGGGACAGGACCCTATGTGCTGCCAGGGATTCGAACCACGGTCACAGCTGCCAAGGTCACATCAAGGCTAGTGCCTTTCCTCCTGTACTGTCTTTTTAGCCCCATCAATGGCTTTGACTGGACTGAAGGTTGAGGAAGGTTTGAAGGGTCTGATCAGCACATCATTTCTTATTGGCCTTTGTGTAAACTCCAAGTCCGATTGGGAGGAAGATGAGACTCTGCCGAATAGGAGGAAGCAAACTGAGAACCTCAGAGAACAGCCTGTGGGAGGGGAGCAAATGAAGGAAAACACAGCAACTGCAAGGCCTTCTAGGTGATCACCAACTCACAATTCAGCATGGTGGCAGCCTAACTTTCACCTGACAGGTGGGAAACTGAGGCCAGAGAGTGAAGTCACTCGCTAACATCCTCTAGGCGGTTAAGTCACAAAATCCAGATTCAAACCCCAGCCATTATGCTGAGGCCCCAGTGCTTTGGGGATAGGGGGCAAGAGGGGGTGCAGTACTGTAGGAGCGAGGGTCCCCAGCTGGGGTGCTCCAGGATGGAGCAGGAGGTGACCGCGTCAAAGGACGGATGAGAGATGTAGGGGTAGCAGGGATTAGTGCGGGCAGGAAGGAGCACTGGCAGGCCGGGGGCTTCCATATGGCTGAGTCCTGTCTCCAGGGCTGTCTTCAGCTTTGAGAGCCCCCCACCCCACTCAGACAATCCTTCCACCTTTACTGCCAAGTTCCAAGTTAAGAGGATGGGGTTCTCTGGGACCTCCAGAATTATTCTCCACGGTACCTTCAGCATGATCCCTGGGGAAACTGAGGCCAAAGTCAGCCTCAGAATGCCTGTGCCTCCATCCTGGTCCCAGGGACCTGACAGGCACCCCTTGCCGGTCTCCTGAAACCCTGAGAAAAGAAACGAAGCCTCCTGTTGGGGTCCCCTCTGCAGGTCAGCTCACCCCTCCACGGACGGGCTCCTGCAATGATGGATCGCTGGCCCCAGTGCACATATTATTATGAAATGGGTTTATTACACTCTAAATCTCTCACTAATGTGCTGCTGTTTAATCCCTTTATCCACTTCTCAGCTCTCCTCAGCCAGGACCAGGTCGGAATGGTTTAGTGGAGGGTTTCCAATGTGGGGGAGTTGGGGTGGGGCAGTTTAGGGGCGGGGAGGAGAGGGAGCACCAGGTCCTGAATGAGAGCATCCCGACTGGTGGGGGGGCGCATTCAGGGGACTCTTTGGGGTCCCTGTGCAGATTCCCCACTCTGGTTTTCCTCTCCTCCCCCGCATCCCCACCCAACGGTCCCATCTGTTTTCGGGCCCACTCCTCTCCTCTCCATCTCTGAGCCCTGTTCAGCCCCTCTCTGCCTCTGGTCTGAAGCCAGGATGGTGGCATTTGGCTGAGGAAGGCAAAGATGCCAATTTCTCTGGCATCCCCTCCAGACCCCCTTTTATTTCTGGAAGTTTCTAGAATGTTGCCAGATTCCTGTCCTTTCTATTCACTCCTTCAGCTCAGCTCCACTGACCAACCACTGTCCTCTTTGGGGTCCCTGTGCAGATTCCCCACTCTGGTTTTCCTCTCCTCCCCCGCATCCCCACCCAACGGTCCCATCTGTTTTCGGGCCCAAAGCCCGCACCTCCACCTCCTCCGCTTGCTGCAAGGCTGACACCTCAGCCCCGGGCTCCTCCCTGGCCTCCTCCCGGCTCAGGCGCCTCCCCGCTGGCCTGACTCCCCTGGGGTCTCTGTCTCTGTCTCCCCCAGTGTGTCCCCCTCAGTGGTCCCTCCCCACTCTGATCCACCAGCCGGTAAGGCAGCCAAGGCTTCCTGCTGTCAGCTGGGGAATAGATAAAGATAAATGATATTATGTTAAATTCCACTTAATGACAAATTTTTAATTTTCTGAACATGGTCATTTTCTGGCTAGTGAATCAAGTGGAGGGAGCTAATTACATGAAGATCTGAACAAAAATAACTCCTAATTTTCAAGGATAATGGAAGAGAAATGTTGGAGATTAATGGCACTATTTATCTTTTTTAAATTTCTATCTTTCTCTGTGATAGCCGTGCTCCCCAAGGAAAATATTCATAAAATGAAATTGAAGTCGTAACTTAATAGGTTATTAAAATTTTTGAGTGCATATCACTTTCCTTCCGCAGCACTGTAAATTTAAATTGAAGTTTGCGGCTCCCCGAGTCACCAGCGGAGTTTTTTTTATGATGGCACAATAGAGAGAAACATGCATCTTTGTCAGGAGGTATTTGCTAGTCTAATTTTATGGCAGGCCGGATTATCAGACGGGAATGGCAGCGCCGGGGGAAGCTGACAAGCCCGCAGCCGGCGGCCATGTGTTTCCATTAGCGCCCCGAGCCGTCCGGGGTTTCTCTGGACTCTCATTTTCCACTTCAGTCTTTTATCTTGATTTAAAGTGAGGGCGCCCAATATTCAGGGCCTGTCATTTTTCTCTCTCCCACACTCTCCTGTGCTCTTCCTCACTTCTCCCCTCCCGCGTTCTCTGCTCCGGGGTCTGCTCCCTTTCATCTCTGGGGCTCAGCTTCTGCGCCTCCCCCTTTCCCAGACACCCCTGTGGGCTCCACCACCCCCTACACACACACACACACTCACACACACACACACACACACACACACACACACACACACACTAAGGAAGAAGAGAGCGGAGGCCCCAGGACAGCCACTGGAGTTAGTTATAAATTTGAGTGAAGCCTCATCCCAGTGGGCCCATCAGACCAACCCTCGGATGGGGAGGCCGGGAGGCTCTGGGGCTGAGCCCAGCGGCCCTCTAATTGAGTGTTAATGGAGTAGCCATGGGAGGGGGGCGCAGCTGCTGGCTCTGGGGAGCCCAGGCCAGTGACAATGATGGCCAGTCTCTTCCTGCGCCTGTCTCTGTTAGAGGTCTCGATCCTTTCTTCACTCTGGGTCTTCGCACCTGGAGGGAAACAAAAAAAAAAAAGTGGTGCTGGACCCACTTCCTCATGTTAAGAGCTGAGCACACTGATGTCTAGGCATGAAGAAGGTCTAGCCAAGTTCTCAAGGCTAGCGAGTGTCTGAGGAGACGATGCGCGTGGCACCCATGCTGAGAGCCGCTCTCTTCAGCCTTTCTCCGCCTTCAGACTGCACCTGTCCTGTGAGAAGCAAGACTGAGCCCAGGGGTCCAGCCTCTCCCCACCTGTGGCCCCGCATAGTGGTTGAAGAGCACCGGCTTAGAGACAAGCTCTTCCTGTAAGGACCTAAGACCTCAGCTCTCTCTGCTCTGTTGACCAGAAGCCAGCCACCCTCTTCCTACCCCTCTCAGCCCCCACCCAGCACCGCCATCTTGCTCTAAACACCAAGCACGTTGAGATCACAGGCCTGGTCCCTCATCTTTTCCTTCCTTCCTCTCCGTATCCCTGTGGCCTGCCACTTACCATGTCCTGCCATCTCTTTTCCTCTTCACGGTGGGTTCAGCAATCCCTGCCCCCTCTCTTGTTTCCAAGTTCCCTGACTGCTCTAGGGTCCATCGTGACCTTCCAAGCCCCCACACAAGCTTTGGCCTTGCTCAGAAGCCAACGTGTGCTTCTGCCCCATGCCTGTGGGAGAGTTCCCAACCGCTGTGTCAAGTCTCAGAGCTGTTTGTGGCCCACAAAGTGAGGGTCTCACCCTCCCTCTGTTGCCCCACTATGTTCCCTTGGAGGACAGACCGCTGTCAGAGGGCACCCTTGTCCCTGGTGTCCCCTCTAAGAATGCCCTCTGCTTTCCGGTACTCTCTGGTTCATGCCTCATGTCAAGCTCCACTGTCCCGAGACACTGCTGACCACACTTCTCTGCTTGCTTCCCTTGCCACCCTGTCCCGGCTGGCTGTCGGAGGGCAGGACCCACTCACCCACTTCCAACTCCTTGCATTTCCTCTGGCCGATCTCCTGCTGGTCCCAGGCACAGAATGCAGTCCACACTCTCTCCCCTCAATCTCACAAAGTCATGCCTAGGTGACAGACCCCCAACATGTCCCAAGCACACAAGCTGAGTCCCCAGGCCAAAAGGCCTCAGGAGTAAGTCCGAGTGTCTCTGCCAGGAAGCTGGATGACGCCTAAGACATCAACTCCCCCCTTTTTTGGCAGGGGGGGTTGGGGGGATGGAGGGAGCACTGCTGCTAATGTGGTGGCACTCAGGGTTGTGTCGGGAGCCCAGAGGGGAGTTGACACTCACCTCCCTGCTCCTTGTGTCCATGCTCCTCACCCTCCATTCTGCACTGGGACTTCCCGCCTCTTTGCCATTCCTGTCCCTGACTGTCCCTTTGATCTCAGGACCTTGGTTTTTCCACACAGAGAGAAGCCTTCCTGGGCCAAGAACCAAAGCCGGGGAGAGGTGGCCGGTGAGCCGCGTGGCAATGGCAGGGCTTCTCAGCTGCATCATCTGTGGCCTCTCTCCACCCTTCTGTGCTCTATGCTCCTTGGCCAGGCCAGACTGCCCCACCCCCACCCAGTTGCCTCCTCTGGGCTGTCCCCTGTCCCCTGCATGCTCCAGGCATGTTTTGGTGTGTTTCAGGCATGGCTGTTTCCACGTGGCTGCCTGTGTTGCACAGGTCAGGTGGCGTGTGGCCCGGCCGCCCCCACGCCGTGTTTAGCAGTGGAGCCGCGCGGAGGCGGCGCCTGGTTCCCCAGCCACAGTCTCTCGTTAGAAAGAAATTAAAAGCCACTCAATTTTGGCTAATATCCCTCTGAAGGCCTTTAACTCCACCTGTGACTAACCCATTCATAATCGCTCCGTTTTAGTGGCTCAGGCTGATGTAGCCTCAATTAATTTGGGAGGAGAGATAAACGGCCATTCCTCTTTGTCTCCCTCCCTTCCTCCCTTCCTGCCCTCTCTGTCATCTCCCCTTCACTCTCTCTCTCTCTCTCTCTCTCTCTCTCTCTCTCTCTCTCTCTGTCTGCCTCTGGCTCTGTTCATCCTGGTAGGTTGGTCCCTTTTAGTGTTTTAAGGTTTGAGGTTTCCCAACTCCGTTGGCATCTCTTTCAAAGTCCATCCGAGTTTGGCTTCTTGCTCCACTTCCTCCTGTCTCTTTCCCCTGCCAGCCCCTTCTGCTTGGTTTTTCGCTCTTTCTGTCTCTTTCTCTTTCTTTCTACTTTTCTCTCTCTGCCCGAACCTCTGTTCGCCTGCATCTCTCCTTCCTGTTTCAGTTTTTGCTTTTCGTCCCCTAGATCATTATTCATTCTTCTCTGGGGCAACTTTCCATGCCCACTAGTGTGGACTTGTTTGGAGCTGTCCCTCCAGCCATGTGTCTCCCCAGCTCTGTCTCTGTTCTTCTCTGCCTCAGTCTTGCAAGTCCAGCCCCGCCCCCAGTCCCAGTCTCTTTTCTGTTCCCTTCTGCAGTCTTTCTTCTTCCTCCCTCTCACACCTGCCTCCTCTCCTTCCTTCTCTTATTCTGCCTCTGTCTCCCTGTTTCTGTCAGTTTGGGCTTATCTCACAGGCTTCTTTTCTCTTCACCCCCACCTTTTTTTAATCCCCTGCCCTCCCCACAGCCCAGCACCTTTCCTCCTCCTCGGGTGCCACAAGGCTCCCCAGTCCGCCTGTCCTTTTGTCTTCCCCTCCTTCCTCGATTATTATTAATGATAAAAAGCTCAAACATCACACCAGTAATTTCTGAGTGAGTTTTGCAATGAAACTGGGGCCTTCTCGGCCCCTCCCGAGTCCCACAAATTTTACTTTTGTAATTTCACGCCTCTGGTTATCACCACGCTGCTCCGTCCCTCTCTGCCTCTCGGCTCCCCCTTCCCTCCCCCCACCCCCTCCCCCGGAGAGAGCACTTAAACTTGTTTTCATTCCCTTATTCTTTATTTTTTTAATGTCCACTCTCTCCGGAGTCAGTAATGTTCTTCCTCTCTTTCCTCTCCCATTTTCTGTTAATTCTGCGCCATCTGCCTTAGCATCTGTTAAAAATAAAATTTCCCTCACACAATGAGAAGCCTCCCTGCTCCTCCCTCCCCCTGAAGCCCCCCAGGTTTGGTTCTGGGGCCGTCAGATGCCACTTCCTCTCCTGGGATCCTCCCCTCCCCCCAGTCCCTAGTCTGATTTGCTGAGGGAGACCCAGCAGTGGGCAGACTGGCAGCCGGGAGGGAGGGGACTGTGCAGGTGGGGGGGGGCAAAAGCTGGTGGGGCAGCTGTCCAGGGAGCTAGAACTGAGGGTGTGTGTGTGTGTGTGTGTGTGTGTGTGTGTGTGTGTGTGTGCAGAGGATGGAACGAGGCTCCACCCACTTGTCTTCAGGACCTGCCCAGGCTGGAGCTCTGAGCGCGGCCGAGACAGAGCACCTGCATAGGTAGGTGACAACAGGTGGGGAAGAGTTTGGAGGGGGAGCAGCCCCTTGCTCCCCCCAAAAGGAGGTTGCTGCCAATGATGATCCATTTGCCTTTTTCCTTAAGCGGTTGCTGGGGTGAGGGTGGAAAGGTGGTAAGAGGTGGGGGTGGAAAGATGGGAGAAAGAACCCCCATCTCCCCAGGCTTGCACTGGAGATGGTGCTAGATAAGGTATCCCCAAGATTGGTTGCCCAGGGCCCCCCTCCCTATTTCCGCAGGAGCTATCCAGGCTTCCCTGGGCTCAGCTGGGAGAAGGGAGAGAAAGCAGTCCACAGATCACCCCCTCTCCTTGCCCTGAAGACTTTAGGGGGCGGCTCTGTCTTGGGTTATAGCCAGCTTCCCAGGGGATCGGAAGGAGACTGTGTTTTTGTGGGCACGTGTGCACGTGTCTGTGATGACCTGGCTCCCTGTCTCCACCAGTCTGCACAGCTGTGTCTGGGGAGAGTGTCTGCCTGAATCGCATTGACTAATACTCTTCCCATGCCCACCGTGCCCGACCACATCTCTCAGATGGGAGCGCATAGCGTGTGCGCACGGTGGGTGTGTAAGTGTGTGGTGACCAATCCCCTTCCTAAGCACATGTGGCCACATGTGCTGGTGGCTGTGTTGAGGACTGTGTGTCTGTGTAGATTCGTGTGGATAGTGTCTTGCAAAAGATAATACCAACAACAAAACCTCTTCCTGTGTGTGATGTGTGCCTTTGTTCATGGCTCACAACCTCTGTTCATTTGTACGTCAAAGTGGTACATCCTCTGTGTTTGTCCATTACCGTAGCTCACTGGTGACGCTGGGTGAAACGGCTTCTCCCTATGGAAATGCCCTTTGGATTGTGACCAGGTGGCAGGTGGATACCTGTGCAGGCTGTTTTGTTTCTGTGTGGAGGTGGGGATAGGAGCAGCTTTCTCTGGGAGAGCCATCCTGGATGATGTCTCTGGCACACAGATCTGACTCCTTTTACTCATTGCCACACAAACACGTGGCTGAAATGGACTTGGTTGTGCCAGATACGGCATGGAGAGTTAGGCATAGTGAGATCACGGAGGTGAAGTCACAGGGGCAGGGGAGAGAGAGACAGCTCAGCTGCAGGTGGTGAAAAAACAAACTTGACCACCAAACACCCTAAAATCAGTTCCTAAGTCTGCCACTGACCAGGTCAGTGATTACAGCCAATTGCCCACAAGCTCTTGTCTCAGTTTCCATATCGGAAGAATGGGGATAGTTAGATTTATGGCATATGGTTGCGAAGGTGAGGAACAAAAAGCTATCCAACAATTAGCCTAGCACTGAAGTAATAGTCATCAGAGTAATAATAACAATACATCTGCATCACTACTTCCTTTGCTCTTCCCATCAGTCCTTTCTTTTTTTAAAATGAGTAAACTGAAGCACAGAGTATAAATGACAACGGTCCAACAGTAAGGATAATTTGGAAAGTTGTTTCTTCCTGCAACTGCTGCTAATACTCTTCATGGGAGTAACGGGGGAGGAGGTCATTGGACTGACCTACCGCACCGTGTGCCACCTCGGCGGGTCATTGTCTCTTCTCGCTCCGCCCCCAGAGAACCGAGGGCTCCTGGGACTGTTTGGAGGGGCTGGACCACAGAAAGAGGCCGCGGAGGAGGAATTGCCCCGAGCTCCCGGCTGCCTCTCGCCAGCCTTGATGGACTCGGAGACTCCGTAATCTCTGTCTGCCCTGAGGGGAGCAGCGGCGTTTGTGAAACAGATTTTTACAAAATGTTTTGACCCGGCTCTCCCCTCCTCCCGCATCCCTGCCTGGCACCGTGTCACCTAATTAAATCAGCCTTCGCAGGCGCCTCGGCTCACGACTAATTTGCCCTGGGCCGGCTTCCCGAGGCTGCCCTCCTGCCCGCGCACGGCCCACCCACCTACCCACCTACCCCCGGCCCCACTTCCAGGACGGCGCGGGTGGGCGTGAGCGCGGCTGGGGGCTGTGAGCAAGGGACCCGGCCGATGTGCAGTGGTCCTCCCAGCAGGTGGGACGCCCCCCACACACCCGGGATGAAGGGGAGCGGGGTGGGGGTCGAGGGTGCACCAGTCTAGCCCCAGCAGGCTCCAGCTTGCAGCTCAAGGACAAGAACCCAGGTCTGAAGTGACCCGAGGCCTCGGGGAGGCCAGCCCGAGCGTATCCGAGTAATTGTCTCAGCCAGACGCGCCGCCCAGAGCATCCCGAATCGTTCTCCCCGGGGCGCGCGGGTCCTGCCCCGAGCCGGGTGCCGGATTTTACCGACGGTCCCGACCGGCGCGCGCCTCTGTCCAAGGTGCTGAACGCGCACGAGCCGGGAAGATCTGCGCCTGCCAGCGCGGTGACAAGGATTGAGCATCATCCTAATGGGTCATGGTCACTGAACGGTTCCCTGAGCTCAGCGCTTCACAGCTCTGCTTCACGGAACGTTCCGAGCAACCTTAGGAAGAGACGTTTCCCCATTTTCAAGATGAGAAAACCGAGACGGACAGAGGGAGAAGAGGAGGAGTTAGGGGTTGTCAAGGAAACCTGCGTTAGCTAGAAGGTCTGTTTTCTTCTCTCCTCCCGCCTTCTTTTGCACCACCTCCTCCTCTTCCTTCTCAACCAAGAATACAGCAATGTGTTAATTTGACCATTAAAGATAAGTTTCAGGGGCTGGAGCAATAGCACAGCGGATAGGGCGTTTGCCTTGCACGCAGCCGACCTAGGTTCGATTCCCAGCAACCGATATGGTCCCCCCAAGCACCGCCAGGAGTAATTCCTGAGTGCATGAACCAGGAGTAACTGCTGTGCATTGCTGGGTGTGACCCAAAAAGCAAAAAAAAAAAAAGTTAAGTTTCAGCAAGCTGGAGAGATACTGCAATGGGTAGGGCGCTTCCTTTGTATGGGGTCTGTCTGGGTCTATCCCGCACCATATATGGTCCCCTGAGTACTGCCAGATATAATCCTGAGCACAAATCCAAGAATCATATATACATTATGTATAATTATGTATAGAAATACATATATCATATATTATATATGTATCTAAGTTTTAACTATTATTTTGAGGATCATACCCAACTGTGCTCTGTCAGGGATTATTCCTGGCTCTGTGCTTCAGGATCATTCAGTAGTTGGGGGGCTATATTGGGGGGCCAGGGATCCAACAGAGTCAACTGTGTGTAAGGCAAGCACCCTATCCATTGTACTCTCTCTCCAGCCCATTACCATGATGTTTTCCTCAATGTGGGACAGTATTCTAATCAGATGACCAAAGAAAAGGGACTCATTTGCATACCTTTACAAGAAGTGAGACAACAATCAAGTACATTTTTGGGCAAACCTTGTTTGGTGTTTTTTTTCTTTGCTTTTTGGGTCACACCCGGCAATGCACAGGGGTTACTCCTGGCTCTGCACTCAGGAATTACCCCTGGCGGTGCTCAGGGGACCATATGGGATGCTGGGAATCGAACCCGGGTTGCCTGCATGCAAGGCAAATGCCCTACTCGCTCTGCTATCGCTCCAGCCCCTTGTTTGGTATTTTTATTTTCAGAAGCCAAATGCAAAATAAAATAGAAAATGAAAAGAGAAAGAAATTTTTGATATGATTGGCTGCTTAATTTAGGGAAATATTGCTTTTCTCTGTTTCCCTTTTGCAGCACCAGGGATGAAGCCCAGGATCTCACATGTGCAAGACAAGTGTTCTTCTGCTAAGCCACTCCCCAACCCCTTATCAGAGCCAGTTTTATTAAGCATGCTATCAACACTATGGTTATAGCTTATTTCTTTTCTTTTTTTTATAATTTAAGCCATGCTCAGTGATACTCAGCACTTACTCCTGGCTCTATACTCAGGATTATTCCTGGAGGTACTCAGGGGACCATATGTGATGGTGCTGGGATTCTAATAAGGGTTAATGACATGCAAATCAAACACCTTACCACCTACGATATCTCTCAAGCTTGTTTTTAAAAGTTTTTTGTTTGCTTTTTGGAGGACCACACCTGGCAGTGCACTCAGAAATCACTCCTAGTATGCTCAAGAGACCTTATGGGATGCTGGGGGTCGAACCCGGCTCAGTCACATGCAAGGCAAGATGCCTTACCCATTGTTCTATCATTCCAGCATTCTTTGAAAGGTTTTAACTTTTAGTTATTTTCCTCAAAAAGAGATTGACCAGGGTTACACATGAGCCCTTTTTTCAACTACCCACAGCCCCCACCAGCAGCAGGTCTGAGCAAGTCTACGGTGTGGTGTGATAGGTAAGACTGATTGCAATTTGAGTGATTACCACTTTGGGGGTTGACAGGAGTACTAGTGTGGTCTCTGAGTGACAAATTCTGAGTGCCTGGTTTCTATAATGATATTTTGCAGCATTTTAAAAAGCTCAGAACAACCCCAGCATGGAGGATTTGCCAATCTGGTATTGCAGAGTCAAGACTGGGCAATTTACCTGTGGTCTTCTAGTTAGTAAGGGATAGGTCTGGAATCAGGTATTTCTACTCCACACCCTAATGCTCTTGGTTGAAGTGATTAAACCACAGTGGCCTTATTAGTGTATGTGAGACTTGCGGCCTGGGTCTGACATCATCTAGTGGTTAGAAGCACAGAACTGTGAATTAGTCACAGTAGAGATCCCTTTCTTGTGATGCCCTGGGAGGGGGGTACAAGGAATCACTGATCGGTGAGGAAGGAAGCTTGATTTGAAATGAAATAATCTGAGAACGTTCAGGTTCACTGAAGATTTATATGATCTGAAGAATTTACCTGGTGACAAAAGAGATATAAATTTAATTTTAAAGTCAGAATATCTTCTGAATAATGATAAACCCACTTATTGAGAATTTTCCAAGACCATCTACTTCCCTGTAAAGATATATAGAAACTCTGTGCGCACGCCACGCGCGCGCGCACACACACACACACACACATGTGCCTGGGACAGGGGAAGAATACAACAAAGAATTACCTTGAGCTATAATGAAAGTACAATGAGTAGGGCACCTATTGCATATGACGGACCCAAGTTCAATCCCTGGCACCACATATGGTCCCCCTAGCCCAGCCAGGAGTGATCTCTGAGTGCAGAAACTTCAGGGTGTGTCCCCCCACCTTAAAAAGGGGAGAGGCTGGAGCAATAGAGCAGTGGTAGGGTGTTTGCCTAGCATGAAACTAACCTGGGTTTGATCCCTGGCTTTCCATATGGTCCCTCAAGCACCACCAGAAGTAATTCCTGAGTGCAGAGCCAGGAGTAACCTCTGAACATTGCTGGGTGTGGCCCCAAACAAGCAAACAAAAAAACAACAAAGAATGACATTGTTTTCAAGAGAACACAATACAGTGCATGGAGCCCAAAGGTAGAGTCAAAGCGTAACCCTGTAGGGTCTTGTCCATGGCTGCTTTAGGGTTGAGAGAACACTATTGGCAACAGGACAGGCCAGCAGTTTGGAAGACAGCGGTTCAGATCTTCAAAGTGACCATCTTGTTGGGGTCAGAGTGCGGGTAGGGTGCTGGCCTTTCACAGAATCAACCTGGGTTTCATTCTTGGCACCATATATGTCCCTGAGCCCCTCCCTGAGCACAGAGCCAGAAATAAGCCCTGAGCACTGCCAGGTATGCAACCCACCCCCAAAATGATGAACAAACAAAGTAACCATCTTGTCTGCACAGTCACAAGAAGTGGTTTTGTTTTGACTTTAGGCTTTTGGGACACACCAGGTGGTGCTCAGGGATTACTGTTCCTGGGGTGCTTAGGGGACCATACAAAGCTGGGGGTCCAACCAGGGCCTCATACAAAGTAGATCCCTTCCTACTTCCCTCTCCTTCTCCCTCTCCCTCTCTCCATCTCTCTTCCTCTCCCTGTCTCTCTCTATCTCTCTCTGCCTTTGTCTCTGTCTCTCTCTCTCTCAAAGTGGTTTTGTTAGGAAAACTATTGGGAAGCATATTTATAGAAAGGGTTGTTGTGGTCTGGAAGGTGCTAGAGTGAACAATAATGACTCCAAGCATGGATTGGGCCACTCCATCTTATCTGCAAACCTAAACCTAAACCCTGGGTTTCTGAGTGATGGTTAAACCTGTCCTTGGCTTTGGCTTTTGGGAAGAAGACAAGATAAGAACAACTCTTCCTTGTCCAGAACTGCTGGTTGAAACTCTGAACTCAGCTCTTAATTTCCTTTGGTCCAGTTTCAAGAGAAAGATATAATCTTGTTCTCAAAAGCCACCAGCTGAGTGACCTCTGGCAAACAACTTAACCTTTCTGGTGCCACTTCCCTTTTCTGCAATAAGAAGATAACCATACTTAAAGAGATTATAAAAATTAAGTGAGATAATGCATAAAGTACTTGGCATAGTGCCTAGCATATAGTAAGTGCCCAATAAATCCTGGCAGTAAGGACTTTGTGCCAGGTGCTTTAATACATCCTTTCTGAACCTTGTCACAATCTACAAAGCATTTGACATTCCAACCCCATCTCTTTTTTTGTATTCAAAATTCACCATCCAGACTTGTTCCATTCACCTCTGCCTGCCACTTCAAGAGCTGTGTGTTTTATTTAACTGCTTCTGAGAGTCAGAGCAAGAGAGAGGCATTGAGGGGCTGTAAGGAAGACCAAGAGGGAAGAACGTTGGCAGCAAGAATGGTGGGCGGGGATCATGAGAGACAAGTGAACTTCCTAGAATTGTCATTAATCATGTGACCTTGGCCAAGTCACTTTTCTCAGAGTCCTGCTTATCTGACCTTTTACATAGAAAGCAGACAGGAGAACACTGACACTAAGATTCTCTAGGTATGTGTTAGTATGCACAAGACTGAGTAAGCTATATGGAATGATGCAAACTCAGGGCACTTGGAATACACAAAACAGACTGTTGGGTGTAGCTTGGGGTTGCACAGTATACAGATATGGTTGTGGCCACACTAATGACATTGACTTCAAACGGATGTATGACTACACTTCCTTAGGACAAAGCATGAGAGTCTAGAACTGTGTGGACTCTTGAAAATAAGCGTGTGGAAGCAGCAAGTGCTGGGGATGGAGGCAGGGATGCGGTGGCAGTGATAAGAAAATCACTATAGTCTGAGTCTATGAGAACGTGTGTGGGGGCTGAGGGCTATATGTGGATGTGAGTGCAGAGGTGATAAATGTGTGATGGAGCCTGTGGGTTGATAGCAGACGGGAATGGTGGAGGGGACCGCATAAAGAAGGGTCTAAGTCACATCACCCTTCCCCCCTTCCTACCTTTATGGGTTCCTCTAGAATGATCTATGGCCCACTCAGACTTATTGATTTGGGATGACCTGCTCATTGTTTGTACCACACAGAGAGGCAGACACACACAATTTTATGTCCCAGATATGGTAGGGGTATACCTACCGCCAGAGTCTGGATTAATACTTGAAGTCCCACCAGGGAAAACCTTCTAACCTTTCCTTAATAGCCTTATCCAGGAAACTTCAGAGATAGTGGGTGAAAATCCTTGGAGTAAGGGAGGCTGAAACAGGAGGCAGTGAGGTGGCAGGGAGGACTTGTTAAGAGGAGACTCCTCTCTTGAGTCTTGGACTTCTGTTTATGAGGCAGACATTATTATAGTGAGAATACACACACATACAGTCATAGTGTATACAAGGCATACCTAGACCTTTAACCCTTATAATCATGAGAGAGAGAAAGGGAAAGAGAGAGAGAAATTTAAAAATCATGGTTTTGCATATATTTTCCTCTGAAGGAAGAGCCCAATCTTTCAAGCAATGGGTAAAAGCTGATAGCACTTTCTTTCTATAGGATTAAGCAGTACCACTTTTGAGAAGGCTTCAACAATGTGTGCCCAGATGTAAAATGTATACATTTTTTTAAGTCTAATACCTCTATTTCTAGGAATTTACCCTAAGGAGATAATTTTACAAGTGTGAAAAGAATCTGTCCACAAATATATTCATAGGGGTATTTAAAATCATACAAAACTGGAGCAACCTAGATGTCTATTAACAGAAGACTCAGCGCATAATAGAGTAGAATATAATATGGTTATTACAACAATTGTAGAACTCTCTACTTGTTGAAACAGAATGGTATCTGTGATTTTTTTTGAAAATGGAAGATTACAGAACAGAACATAGGTTGATGCTGTTTCTATCATTTCACATCTGCGTCTGTGTTTATTTAGAGGTAGAAAGAGGTGTCTGGTAGGTTGATCATTAAACATCAATAGAGTTTATCTGGGGGCTGGAGCGATAGCATAGCGTGTAGGGCATTTGCCTTGCACACGTCCGACCCAGGTTCGATCCCCGACATCCCATATGGTCTCCTGAGCACCGCGAGGAGTAATTCCTGAGTGCAAAGCCAGGAGTAACTCCTGTGCATCGACGGGTGTGACCCAAACAGAAAAAAAGAGTTTATCTCGCTTATTTTCAGTTTCCTCTTAGCTTTCTTCTTTGAATTTTATGTACATTTGACAATTTTTATAGTGACCATTTTAGGAGGAGGGTTACTTAGGGGCCACACCCGGTGGTGCTTAGGGCTTACTCCTGACTCTGTGTTCAGGAGTCATTGCCGGTAGACTTGGGGAAACCATCTGGGGTGCCAAGGATTAAATCTGTCTCAGTCATGTGCAAGGCAAGCACCCTGCCCACTGAACTATTGCTCCATCCCGTAGTGAACATTTTTAAGACAAAAGAAAGGAAGAAGAGACAGGGAAGGATGGCAGGAAGGTCTTCCTGCTTGCTTTCTCTACACCAGCCTCTGTCCTTGGTAGGGAGGGCACAACAGTGAATAGTATTACTCCCCCAGAGCCTGTTCAGGATCACCCCCTATGTCAAAGGTGTTGAAGTGACAGTGTACTTGAGGGTGAAACTCCACATTGACTGTGGTACAAACTGTCATTTCCTTCTCCTGCCCACTCCTGGGTCTGAGTTCCGCAGACACAGGGAGGTGTGGGCACCTGGAGAGCCTGTGCTCTCCCCACTGGGAAAGGAGAAAGAACTGGTTGGAATCAGAGCAGTTGCAGAGATGCCCTTTGAGCGAGAGACCTTGGGGCACCCTTTCCTTCATACCCCTTCCCATAAAAGCAGTCCCTAGATCCAGCTGGAATCACTTTTTCCATTCTGGGTCAAAATGTTCCTCTTGAAAGTTCCTGAAATCATTCTCCTGGGGCGAACTTCTTAAAGCCTCGGTATTGCAAATGATCCTTTGTTTTTTTTTTTCTTTCTGCTTTTTGGGTCACACCCGGCGATGAACAGGGGTTACTCCTGGCTCTGCTCTCAGGAACTATTCCTAGCAGTACTCACGGGACCATATGGGATGCTGGGAATTGAACTTGGGTTGGCTGCGAGCAAGGCAACCGTCCTACCCGCTGTGCTATCACTCCAGCGCCGCAAATGATTCTTGAGGTCCAGGGGCTTCTTGAAGGCCTTGGAGCAGGCCGTGCCAGGAAACAAGTGGACACTAGCGCAGTCACTGTCGCTGTGCTCCCCCCCTCCCTCACCCCCAACGTGGAGCCCAGCATGTGAGCTCTTGGGGCTTCCTGTTGGGCCACAGGAGCTGAACAAACCCTAGCGCTATTGTGGAGGGAGGGAATACGGAGAGTAAATCTTCCTCCTGCAGCTGCCGGTCCACGTGTACCTGTGCACAGGGGCGACCTGGGGACACAGCAGGCTCTCACCAGCCAAGGGTGTGCAGAGCACACATACTCAATGCTTTGCAGTTAGGAGGCCCAGGATGCGTTCCTGATTGTCCCATCTGATCCCCAAGCCACGCGGGGATCAATCCTCTGGGGCAACAAGCCAGAGGGAAGTAACCCTTGAGCACTGACGGGTGTAGCCCGGCAAACACAAAAAACGGGAATGCACAATAGGAATAACACTCCCCCTGTGCACCGCCTTCCGTGGGCCCTCACAACACAGTTGACATGGCCTCACCGCCTCAAGTCATCTTCAGGGAGCGAGGTAGCTGGGACAGAAACCGTGGAGAAACTGAGGCCAGCAGGGCAGGACCGGCCGAGCACCCGCGACCAGAGGCAGATGTGAGAGCTCAGCACAAGCACCCACACTCCCCTGGGCAGGCGCACTTGCAGGCTTAGGGACCGGGCGCTGCCAAGGAATTGGCAGAGCCCTGAAAGAGGGGGAGGTCGCCCGCCCACCCTCCCTGCAGGTAGACTGAGGCTCGGGCCGCGGGCGGCGCCCCCTGGTGGACGTCAGGGCCCAGCGGGCGGCGCGATCCCGGGCGCGTGCTCGCGGGCGGCGTAGCGAAGGCGCGATCCCGGGCGCGTGCTCGCGGGGCCTGCGCGCGCCCGCGCCCCGCCGCCGCCGCCGCCGCCGCCGCCGCCGCCGCCGCCGCCGCCTCCCCCGCGCCCTCCACTTTGGGGATAATTTAACATGTTTCCCACTAACTTTGCCGTAATGGCCGCGGAGCCTTTGGAAATGCAGCCTCCCCGCTTTATCGGCGGCCGCGCTAATGGTTATCTCGCAGCCCTGCCCCCGGCGATCCTGTCAGGAGTAAATAGAAGCTGACACAGTCATTTGCTTAAATCTTCTCCACACTTTTGCCGCATTTCCCTCCAGAGGATACCCCTGAAACAACAATTATTTGAAATGTCACGCGTTTCTGCCCCTGGGCTACCAACAAATGAACATTAAATCTATTAACAGCAAAAAAAATTAAATGTTTACTTTTCCGAGAAGGTGTGAGGGGCGGGGCAGAGGCAGGGACAGGGACAGGGACAGGGGCAGGGGCAGGGACAGGGACAGTGACAGTGGCGGGGACGGGGACAGGGACAGGGACAGGGGCAGGGGCAGGGGCAGGGACAGGGATAGGGCCAGGGACAGGGGAGGGGACAGGGACAGGGGCAGGGGCAGGGCAGGTAGGGACAGGGACAGGGGCAGGGGCAGGGACAGGGACAGGGACAGTGGCGGGGATGGGGACAGGGACAGGGACAAGGGCAGGGGCAGGGCAGGTAGGGACAGGGACAGGGCAGGGACAGGAATAGGGGCAGTGGCAGGGACGGGACAGGGACGCAGCAGAGGCAGGGATAGGGACCCCATCTAGTGAACTGCACCCAGAAATGGGCGAGAGGGGGAACAGATTCCAACCCCCAGGGCTAGACCCAGCCACAGAGGGAGACACACCCCAGAAAGCAGAGCCGTAGAGGCTGCCCCCCACCACCACTGTTCTCCATCTTCAGTAGCAAAATGATAAACACTCCTACCCCCTCCCGGGGCAGGGCTGCCCACTCTTTCCCCCAGTGCTTGCAGCCTGGTTTCTTTGGATGGGGAGAGAGTGGGGTGTCTGGTCCCAGGCGCAGGCAGGGCTTGCCAGGGCAGAGGGGGCCTGGGCTCCATGGGGTTGCAGTACCCCAGGAGAACCAAAGGACTTCAGGTCCACTGATTTCTGCCACTCCTGTGTCCCCATAACCTGCCTGGGGCCCCTGTGACTCAGTTTCCCAGTAGGAACAAGGGCCGCAAATTCCTGTATCTCCACTATGTGGGTCTCCAGGCCGCAGGGGGCAGCTGTGATGTGAGCTCTCCCTGTGCAAGAATTGGGCCAGGCCGGGATCTGCCTTTGTTCCCCCATTGGGCAGCACCTCCCTATCGGTGGTGACTGCCCACAGAGCTACCCCTGAAGCATCCCTGGTGAGTCCCAGGGTGGTGGGGTTGGGGACTGGGTGAGGGGGAAGGGTTCTTCCTGTTCTCTAAGGTCCAAGCTGAGGCACACTCCACACCTCATTAGGGTGTAACAGGGTGTGAACCCCAGAAAGGCTCTGAATCTCCCCTCAGGCTGCATTGTGTGGTCTCACAGGCACCCCCACACTCACAGACACACACAGGCACACAGGCTCACCTCAGAGTCAAAGTAGTCCTGCACCCAGACCCACAGTGACTCAAGCCCCCCACCCCTCCCTGCTCATGGCACCAGCTGTGGAGGACCACGGGCAATGTGTAGAACACAGAGTTGTATGTGTGTGTGTGTGTGTGACATGTGTGACTGACGAAGAAAACACACATTGCATTATTGTAGATATGTTGTCACCACCAAGGAGGTTGTGTGTGTTGCGTGTGTGTATGTATGTGTGTGTGTGCACGCGTGTGTCTGTTGGAGGATTGTGTGCCCGTGTGGTTGTGTGTGACTGAAAGTGTGTGGTGGGGGTGTGGGGGGGTGAGTGCTATTTAAATAAAAAAGAAAGGAAGTGAATCAGGGTCGTTTCCATTTTAATTGTAAAACAGATAAGCACTAAACACTTTGAAAAAGTAAATGACTTGAGAATAATTACTCTCTATTACCCAGCGTCCCAGGGGGGCAGTTGGAGGAGCCCAGATGGCTACAAAAATGGGATTTAGCAGAAAATTGAAGACATTATTCACCGTAACACATTATCAATTACCTTCATATCAATTACAATAACCTTACATTAGCGAGGGGCCCCGAGACCCCCAAGCCCTGAGCCGGGAATCACTGCCGCCGTGGGGGAGGGGCCGGGAGGAGGGTAAGAGGGTAGGAGGGGCTGGGAGGGTCTCGCTTCTCTCTCCAGGAGGCACGACGGCTCCAGCCTCACCCCTCATTCCACCTCTCCACTCCCCGAATTTCTCTGACTCTTGCAATCTGGGTGGGGAGTGGAGAGGAAGAGAGTGGGAGGGAGCAGAAAGTGAGCTGCAGAGGGCACAGGCTGAGAAGCTCAGAGATACCCAGGCCGAGGTGATAAGAGACGGAGGGAGAGAAATAAAGAGTTGGATGACAACAGGGGGGCAGGCAGTCTAAATGGACTCAAGGCCCAGGAGACAGAAAATCTGGAAGGCTATGGGCCAGAGTGCTGATTCTGCCCTTATTTCATAGGCACAAAGGACTCTATTTCCTGTCTTCTTCCATCTCCCACGCTGTTGCTGTCCACTTCTGGGTCTGCATGCAGTGCTCCCTTCACTCCCAAAGATCCTGTATGTAGCAGGATGGAGGCAGGGCACTGGGGGGGGGGGGTATTGGGTAGGGGCTCTGAATTGAGGGGAATGTGCCGTCCACTGCAACTGGAAGCACAGAGGTGACACAAAGGGAAGAACTCCCTGGCCTAAGTCTGTAGGACTGAACCTCCCTGAGACTAGAACTGTGGGGACTGAGTTTGGGGAACCAGGGGAAGCCCCAGGGGAGCGAGGGCATGAGAAGTGAACTGACTCCAGCCTGGAATTTCCCCTACTCCCCTTACCCCACCTGAGAAGCATCACTGGCCGGGTCTCTGGAGACAAGCCCAGCCGGCCTTGAGAGCTGTCCTGTCACATGTGGCTCTCTGAGTGCTTGTCATGTGGCTAATCCCCAGGGAGAGGGGCTGGAGACCGGCCTCCCTCATGCAGAGCCTTTTAATCCTCTAAGCTGTCTCCCCAGCCCTGCAAACCAAGCTTTGAAGGTTTGCTATAAAAATGTCTTACTTTTTGTAAATGAAAGGACTTTAAAGGGATCGACTGACTGTTAAGATAATATTTTTGCTATAATAGTATTTAAATATTAGTTTCAGATGAAATAAATGAATTTTGTCTGTTTTATTTTTTTATTTTAATTTTTTCCTGTATATTCAGCCTTGAGAGTTTTATTATTATTTTTTAAGCCTTTGTGGAAAGGGCTTTAGGGGAAACAAAATTCTGAATGTCTCCAGGATTTTCACTCAATAGGGTCATATTTTTTCTCTTTTCTTTTCTTTCTTTCCTTCATCTCTTCCTTCCTTCCTTCCTTCCTTCCTTCCTTCTTTCCTTCCTTCCTTTTTGGCTTTTGGGCCACACCCAGTACTGTGTGTTCAGGGATCACTCTGATGGGCTCAAGGTGACCATTCGGGGTGCCTGGGATAGAACCCTGGTGGCTGTGTGCAAGCCAAGCCCCCTACATGCTGTACTATCGCTCCAACCCTGGATCCTCTCTTTTCATTTTGTTTTGGGGGCCATACCCGGCAGCGCTCCAGGTTTCCTCCTGGTTCTGCACTCAGGGGTCATTCCTGGCAGGGGACCACATGTAGTGTCATGGATCAAACCCAGGTCAACAATGTTCAAGGTAAGCACCTTAACCCCTGTACTGTCTCACAGCTCCAAGGATTCTGTTTTTTTTCCTCTTCAAAGGAAGGGGCTCTCCATGCATCATCCCTTCTGAGATGGGTTAGGGAAGGAACCCCAGGATATGTCTATACTATTTTCTCTTCTAAAACCAAGCCCCCCCCCCCCCCCACCGCTCCCTTGCCTGCAAAAGCTAGTCATATGGCCCTGGGCATCTAAGAAAAGAGATACCCCCAGTCAGGGTGGGTTCCCAAATGCAGAGACCCTGGCAGTGCCTCCCCTTCCTTGCAATGCCACCTCTGTGCCCACCCAACAGCTCCCTTCCCGGGGCATGTTTGCAGGATCACCCACTAGCTGGCTCCAGCTTGCACCCCCCACTCTCTACCCTGGTATCTCCACGTGGGTGCACATTCCCACCCCTTAGCCAGGGGACATGCAGAGCCGGGCCAGGGGGGCAGGCTTGGGCGAAGTTGTCAGTTTGATTCATGGTGTGTGTGGGTGTGTCCAGGGGAGTAGAGCTAATAGTACCCCCTCCCCCAGGCTGGGCCCAGAGGACTAATTGCCAGTAATGAGCTAGAAGGAGCTCAGAGCGGGCCTCAGGCACCGGATGAAGATGTTTCCAGAGACCAGCCAGAATCTGTCCTGCTGTTTTGTTGATAGAAAATCCTTCTCCCCTGGCGTCCCCTCTCTGTCTCTGTCTCCCCTCCTGTGGCTCCCTCTGCCTCCCCCCGCCTCTGAGGGGTCCAGCTATACCCTACCCCCCTGACTCTTCCACCAGCCTCCTACCTCCCTTACACCCCCCTTAAAGTCCCACTCTACCTACCACGGCATTTGCCCTCCACTCTGCCCTTTTCTCTGCCCCCCAATTGGCATCCCAGGATCCCCACTGCGGAGTAAGAGGCAGTTTCTCAAGGTCCCAGAGACAGACCTAGGGCAAATAGTGGCGGCTCAGAGGAGGCCGGCTCTGAGGGGTAGTTAGAAAGGAACCTGCCCGATGAACATAGCACAGTGCTATGTTCCATGCCATCCAGCTATGGTCAGCTGCATCCCAGGAGGCTGGGGCAGGAAGGACTACCATCTGTCAGGAAAGGAACATGGGGCCTCTTTGGAGGGAGGCGTGATTGTTAGGGTTTCTTATTAATGATTCATGATCTTCACTAGTATTACTTGTAACAGCAACCCTAGGCCAAGTGCCTATTAACTGCCAAGTACTTTACCTTTGAAGCTGTTCTCCCATCTTCACAAAATCCCAGCAAGATAGACATAATTGTCCTCATTTCAGATGAGTAAACTGAGGCCCAAAGAGGCTAACCCAGGTGCCTAGGTCATGCAACCAGAGACCTACGGAGCTAGGAGCAGAGTCGGATCTTGCTGCCCTGGGATGTCCACACATTCTGTCATCGTTCTCTCGACAACCCTATGCTTTTGCAAGCAAAAAATGGAAAGATAGTGGAGCCTATAAATTTAAAAGAACCAGGGCGGTAGGGTGGAAGGAGAGGTACAGGTGGGATCCCCTATTTCACTTTAGACACAGAGAAAGAACAGTCCTCAGTAGAGATACCCTTTGCTAACCGGGACAGGGCCTTCGTGTACATGTGTAAGCACATGTGAATTCACCCAGGCACGCCCCAAGAGCAGAAGGACAGATGGGAGAATCAGGGCACCATGACCAAGGGCCACAGCAGGAGGATTCCATCCAGGGGAGCCCCACCAGGACACAGGTGATGGGTGACAGGTGATTTTCAGTGAGGGCCCAGCCCAGGAGGGCCCAGCCCTCTGAGGACACGCTTCCTCTCCCCTTGTTCCAGCCTCACTCCTACATTGAAAGTAGGGGGTGGGCCAAGGGGAGGGAAGAAAAGAGAGAAAAGGAGGGACAGAAGTGAGAGTGGGACAGGGCAGGGGTGGGACCCAGAGATTTGGAAGCTGTTTATGATGCAAATATGTGTAAAAGCTCTGCATTGCCTCCCTTGAGAAAGGAGCCTAAAATTGAAGTCTAATTATAACGAATGATTGTTAATGAGTTGTCTAAACATAATAGATGGAAAGAATTAAACGCCCAGAAGAAACAGGGTTTCATTAACACACAATAAAGAAACCACAAGTGGGGTGAACAGAGCCCTCCCCTGTCATGGAAAATGCCCCTTTGTCCCCCATGGATGTGTCTGGGAGTGGGGAACCAGCCTCAACCCCACACTTGGGAAGTGAAGCAGCTTCAGGTGACCCTGATTGTGTCTAGAAGGGTGGGCAGTGCCTGTCCTAAGCCTGTTTCGGGGTGCATATGAGCAGTCCTTTGGCACACTTTCAGCGTTGTGGGCATTGGTCAGTGTGTCCGATGAGTGAGTGAATTCTGGGAGGCAGTACGAGGGGTCTCCAAGAGGCACAGCCCTTCCAGTATGGGAGCATCCTCTGTGCTTTCGTGGTCCTACTGCCAACAGCTGCTGCCTCCTGGTTTTTAGGGAGGAAAAGAAAATACTAGAAAGGACCCTTGCATTCCCAAACACATGAGTACAGCCCTAAAGATCAAAAGTCAGTCCCTGTCACCAGAACTCCAAGTGTCAGAATGTAGAAGGCCTTGGAGGACCATCTAATCTAGTCTAAACTGGATCAGCTAACAAGGGAGACTGCTGGGACCCCAAGAGAGGATGCAACAAGTCCAGGTTGACCAGGCTTAGCGCTGGAGGCTCCAACTAGCGCCTGTGATCCCAGAACTCAGAAGAATGATCTCCTGTGTAGGGGTGACTTGGACCGAATTCAGTCCCCCTTCAGCTCATGTCCGAGACCCACTATGGCTCACAGGCAGCACCCGCCCCAGCTCCCTGGCATGGAGGGAGGCATGTTTAGGGACTGCATGAGAGGCAGCAGGAGTGACGACTGTGGAGGGAGAAGTGGGACAGTGCCAAGGGGATGGCCCACGGTGCAGGCAGACCCCCACACTCCCACAGGCTGGGCGAGGGCACAGCATCAAGGCTGGAGGGAAGCGGGCTTTGACTGACAGGTTAATGAAGCACTTTATACGGGTGGTGTAACTAACTGCAGAGGCAGGCTGTGAGTGCAGGCACACACAGACACGCACACCCAGCAGGGCAGAGGCGAGGGTGGCCAAGCTCCCCACCTCCAGAAGGATGTCCTCTCTGCACGCCAGTCCCTGCCTTCCCTACGCCTTTCTGGGGTTTACAGGCTTGGAGTCAAGTTGACTTGGCCCAGGCCCCTCCGTGACAGGGGAACCCAGAGGACCTGGTTTTCTCACTTGCCATAGACACTTCCCTCGCCATGGGAGGACAATGCTCAGAGTCCCGCCAAGATGGAGCCTGAACAGCCAGGCAGGCTCCTGGGTGGGGGCGAGTGGGGACTGGTGGACTAGATCCTTCAACGCTGTGTAGACAAGCAGGTGCCCGGCCTACCTGGCCTACACCCATTACCCATTGGGCTCCCCGCCCCCCACCATCGCCCTTCCTTTGACCCCGCCCCCCTTGGAGCCAACACTGATTGGCTGCGCCGGCCAACCAGCCCCCGCAGCGCCAAGAAAAGTTAATTTGGAGTTCTGGTCTCCTCCCAGGATGCATTTGGGCGGCCGCCCGTAATGAGATGCATAATTGCGGAGGCCTGCCAACAAAAGCAGGCTGGATTTAATTGAGTCAACGCATGGCCATTAATAATCTGACGGCAGTCCTCCCCCACCCCCACCCCACCCCCACCCCCCATCATCCAACGCTCTGCAACCCCCACTGGGCTCACTGGGCTCCCATCCCGGACTGGTCTCCTGTTCCTAGGAAACAGGTCTCTGCATAACCCAACCCGCCAGGCCTGTGCAGAGAGACTAGGGGGAGAAACCCAATGCCCACCAAACTCTGGCGATAAACCTACCCCACTCCTCGTCCAGGGAGATAGCACAGCCAGGGACAGCACCCACCTCTCACCAGCCTCTTCCCCATTTCCCCGGGACACGGATGGACCCTGAGCACCTACCACGGATCAGGCCCAGGATGGACCCAGATATGCAGCAGCCAACCGGAGACTTACATCTCACTGACCCACATCCCCAACCCCACACAGGAGTCCATGCACTGCCCGGTATCTGCCCTTGGGGGCTTATGCCCACACCGACCTCTCTTCCCCCATCACCCACACACCCTTTCCTGGACTCCCATAAAGAACCCTTTCTACTCTTTCCTCATGGCGGTCCCTCAGCACTCTCCCCAGGGCATGATTTCAGGAGCCTGTCACCACCTTATCCCTTCCTCTCTGTGTCACCTGTCCCTTCATAAGTGTCATCATAGGCCACCCACCTCCCCCAGACTCCGCATAGGCCTCTCTAGTGCTTCTCCTCCAGACAACATCAGTGCGGGGGAGATTTTGTGCAGCAACCTGGAAGGGAAAGGTGCCCCTGGGGAGTTGTTGACCTGTGCTGGCCAGAGATCACCTAATAGTACCCCCCACCCCACCCCACCCCCAGCTCAGGACTGGCTAAGCTGCTAAGCGACCATGTTAGATAATCCCCCCCCCCCCCAATGTCCTGAAATTGCCCCTCCCCCCCCCTTTCCGTGAGCACCAGGGTCAAAACTCAGCAGGCGGGCAGGATGCAGGCAGGGACCAGTTTACGTCTCCCCGGAGGGCGGGGGCGTGGCCTCCTGTCTGCCCCAGACCCTGCCTGCCCACAGTTTCCCCGTTGGAGCAGTTACCTGGCGTTCTGCAAAGGTGGCGGGGAGGAGAAGGGAAGGGAACGCGCGCCCCCTCCAGAGGGAGGGAGGAGGGGTCAGTCCAGGACTTCGGAATCAGATTGGGGTGGAGTTTGGGTACCTAGAGCCACGTTTCCAAGAAGAAAGCAGAGAGTTCCCCCATCTCCCCCTACCAACCCCCTCACCTCTCCCTCTCCCCCGCTCCAAAGGAAAGACCCATGCTTGGGAGGAGCTGGGGGGTGCGGGCAGAGCTGGACCTCCAACTCCCTGTTCCCACCGGGCGCCCACTTCCTGGGGCGGGCCAGGGAGGGGCGCGCCTGGGAGTAGGTGGTTAGGAAGAGGAGCCCAGTCCCTCCTCCCAAACTGGAGTCGTGTGGTGGGCTTCCCGGAGGAGGTGTGGGGGGCCGCGCAGTGCAGGGGCCGCCCGGGAGGGCACGCGCGGGCACGCGACTCCTCGGAGAATCCCCGTCACCGCCGAAATCGCCGAAATTGGCTGCAACTAGTAAAGATGCCAGGAATTTGCACCTTGCTCTGTGACCTAAAGCAAAAATGACATGAACATTGACAAATTTGACAAGGAAATTTGTGCAAAAAACAACTTCTATTTGGCTAGCCAAGCAGCAAATATGCCGGATGATACGCTTTATTAAGCAATCCATTTCTCAGCAATAGCGGCGCCATCTGCAAAGGTTACCGCGCATCAGGCTCGGCACAGAATTTCATCTGCGTCTGCAGTCGGGGCCGCACGCGGACACATTTTTCATGTACATGCGATTCCGGATGCAAATAGAATCCGTGATGAAGGAGGTGACCTTCCGGGCCGAGCCGCGCGCGCGAAAGTCACGCGCGGGCACGCGGGCCGCGGGGCGGGGCCGGCGAGCACGAAGCTTCTCACAGAGGGGAGGGGGCACGCGGGTGGGGGTGGGGGTGGGGGCGGCTGAGGGTCGGGGGAGGGGGTGGGCTGTGGAAAGTGTTGGGAACCAGGCTCCTGGGTTGTAGCATCTGGAAGGGATGCAGAGGAGGAGGTTGGTCCAGCCCTCTCACTTCACAGATGTGGAAACTGAGGTCTAGAAGGAGGACAAGCAGAGGTTCCCCTCCACCACCACCACCACCACCACCACCACCACCACCACCACCACCACCACCACCAAGGGGGACAAGTCTTGGCCAAGGGCAGAGAACCCAGGTAGCAAGACTGGAACTGGACCCAGGTGGGGGGTGGTGGTGGTACTTGACTCCTAGTTGGCACTTGTGGGCACTTCTGGCTCTGGACCAGCTTCGGTGAGAGTCTGCTAGGGGATGGGGGTCCAAGATAAACCACCACAGCTCACAGCTTAACCTGGATGAAATCCATAGAGCTCTATGCCTCTACTTCCTAGTCTGTACCATGGAGGCGTGCTAGGATCCATCTACTCCTGTAGGGAGGACTCAGTTGATATGCATAAAGTACTTGCCACAGGGCCTTGCAGAGGGTAAACCCTGTGAAAATGCTTACTGATGACATGACATAAGTAGCTTCGTGTTTTCGTCCCTTCTGGGCTGAAAGCTCTGTGGAGGTTGAATGAGTGCAAGTGGAGAGGGATAGGTGGGCTGCCTACTTCTCACAGGATGGGGAAGATGCCTCACCCTCTCAAAGGGTGCCCTTCTCTCCTCCCTTAACCCCCTTTTCTATTTTTCTAATAATACTCCTCCCCATGTTCCCAAAAAAGGTTTTTTGTTTGTTTGTTTGTTTGTTTTGGTTTGGTTTGGGAGTCACACCCAGCAGTGCTCAGAGGTTACTCCTGGCTTTGCACTCAGGAATCACTCCTGGTGAGCCTGAGGGACCATATGGCCCTATGAGATGCCAAGGATTGAATCTAGTGAGCTGCATGCAAGGCAAATGCCTTAGCTGCTCTATATTGCTATATTGCTCTAGTCCCTCCCCTCAGCTATTTTCATTGCTCCCCCCCACAGTCTGATTCAGTGTTCACTTCTACAGTTCTACTTGTGGTCCACTGGCATACCTGATCTGTGTGTATTCTAGGTGCTCCTGTCATATTGGTTCATGTTGGCTCTCTCTTGGGTGTGGGCTGACCAGGGAGGCACAGTTCTCCTCACTGAGGAAACTCATGAGCTCTGAGGAAACCCATTTTCATGAGCTCTGCCCCCACATGGTAACTGAAAGCCTAGTCTCTCTGATTTGAAATAAAGCTTTACCTCCTTTATGGGTCTATATTCTTTTTTTTCTTTTTGGGTCACACCCGGTAATGCACAGGGGTTACTCCTGGCTCTGCACTCAGGAATTACTCCTGGTGGTGCTCAGGGGACCATATGGGATGCTGGGAATCGAACCCGGGTCAGCCGCATGCAAGGCAAACACCCTACCCGCTGGGCTATCGCTCCAGCCCACATGAGTCTATATTCTTTACCTCATTTCTCCTTCACCTAAAACTATACCTCCCCATACCAAGCCAGGACTAATGTACTGCTGACAAAGAAGGAATCATGTAAGTTTGTGCTGCAGTGGTTCCATTGAAAACACACACACACACACACACATACACACACACACACACACACCACAACACACCTAATTAGCCTTTTCTTTACACTCCTCTGAACCCCAGTGGAAGGTTCGGGTACCAGCTCCCTCCCTCTCCCTCAGGCCCCCATCTCTGAAGTAGACCTGGTTTTATGTTCCCCCAGTGGTTTTCCTCTGTTTCTCCTGGAATTGTGCCCCACATTTACTTCTAAAACCCAAGCTTGTGTCTCCCCAAGTCTGAGCATGGTGGGAAAAGTTTGGAGGCTGGCAGTCCTGGCTTCATGGTTAACTTTCCCCAAACCACAAGCATTTGACTTGAAAGCAATCACGTAACCCTCCATACCTCTAGGTTCTTACCTGTGAAACAGGACATAGAAATAGTAACCATCTCATTTGGTTTGGGGAAGGGTTCCATCCATCATCAAATGGGTTTCTTTCCTCTTCCTTTTCTTTTCTGGGTTCCCTCGTGCTCAGGGTTGCTCACTCTCAATCTGCTTGGCCTATTTGCCACTCCAGTCCCCACTTGGGGTCTGTTTCTTCCAAAGGGACGGATGTTCAATGAAAAGAAAATCCACGTTGCTCTGGTACCTCATCTGGGGTTCAGAGCACTGATGATGGAGCAGGAGCCAGAAGCTGTGATGTCAGCTGGTTGGGTTTAACTTTACTGCGCACCTAGTGGACTGCAAGTGCGTGACACAAGGGGTTCTCTGAGGTCCCTCTGGAGCAGCCTTCACTCCCCCACCCCCAGGAGCTGGGGTACCGGTCACCCCACGAGGAAGAAGGGGTTTTTGGATTGCCCTGTGTCTCACTCCACAAGCCCCGGAATCTGGTAGTCCATGTCCTGGCCTTGGCAAAGATGATGGGGTAGGAACTCACCGTGCAACATTAAGGCGGGCTGGAGATGGCATATCTGTGCCTCTTGGCACTTTCCCTTCTCACAACCCCTGCTAAGGAGAGTCTTTGAACGCCAGGCGGGGCGATTCTGAGGGTCTGAAGAAGACGGGGTTGGGGGTTACTTTGCAGGGCTGCTGTCAAAGGGGAGGATGCCCCGCAGTGCCCCTGCTTCACCCCTGCTCTCCCTGGGCGCCTGGCGGCTGGCAGCCCCGCGGGGGGGAGGGGAGGCTAGGGGCGGGGCCTGGTTGGGGGGCGGGGCCGGGCCCGGCTCTGCCCGCCCCTCCCTCCGCGGCTCCGCCTCGCCCTCCGCGGCCCTCGCAGGCCGGCCCGCCCCTTGCGCGGCCCCGGCACGCTACAGTAATCCAGAATGTGTATTTCTGCAGATGATTAAATCAATACAATCCTGACAGGACTTGTTGGAACATGCTTCTTTATTTTGCGCAATTCCTTCCCCGCGTCGCCGGCATTTATCACCCGCTCGGCTGTCAGCGCCGAGATTGTGCGGGGTGAGGGCGGGGTGGGGGGGTCGCGCTGGGTGGGGGCCGGGTCCTTAGACTGGCGGAGCGGACCCGCCGCCACCCTCCACTAACACAAACAAATAAACTTCGGGGTCTCACTCCGCCCTCCCCTCGGTTCCCAAGGCAGTGCCCCTGCGCCCCGGGGCGGGGGGGGGGGGGGCCGGGAACTGGAGCTTTGGGAATGGGACCCGGGACCCGGCGGCTCGGGGGTTCAGGCCGCACCCACACGCGGGCTTGTCCACGGAGCCCCCCACTGAAGACCCCAGTGCCGGTGGACGGTGATTCCAGGAGTTCTTCCATCCTCCTCTGACCTTGCTCCTGGAAGCTAGGGATGGTCACCCGGGGACAGGGACAGCCTATGGACAGGGGAGCACAGCACAGGGATCAGAGAGGAGGAATGGGGGCTGGAGAGGAAGGGGAAGAGGAGGAGGAGGAGGAGGAGGAAGGAAAGGGAGAGGAGAAAAGAGAGAGAACAGGAGGAGGAGGAAAGGGAGGAGGCGGGAGAGCGGGAGGGAGGAGGGAGAGCAGAAGAGGAGGAGGGAGAGGAGGAAGAGGAAGGAAGGGAGAGGAAGGGGGGAGGAAGAGCAGGAGGAGGGAGAGCGGGAGGGAAGGAGGAAGACGGGGAGGCTGGAGGGCGAGGAAGAGGAGCTCGGGAGGAGGGTGCCGGGAGGAAGGTTGGGAGGCGGCGGCCGGTGACAGGTGCCTCGGCGGCGGCCCTCGGCAGACGTGATTGCCGCCGTGGCTGCGCGCCGGAGCGTGACTTTACAACTAATCCTGTTTGTAAGTTATTATTTATCTTCAGGAAAGTTTGTCAAACTTGGGCTTTGATTTTTCGCCCTGATTTCCCTCTTGTGGCGCGCTCTCGCACGCGCTCCCATATAATTTATGACTGCCTCTGGTCCTGATGACAGATTATTAAAAGTAGAATTAGTTTTTCGCGCAGAATTTTTCCACTGGGAATTGGGAAGGCAGCGCTCTCCGCGGAAGGTCTCCGGCGAGGTCTCCATTACTAATAGAAGTTTTTTGATGGGGTGAGGAGACTAATGATTTGAATTTACTGTGGCAGCAGTCACGTGGGCGGGAAGGCATCAGCCGAAGAGACAAGAGGTTAACTTTCTCCCTGTGGAGAGGTTTATTGGATTGTTTAGCAGCAGAAGGATAATGTTTTTGTCATAGACTGCTGGTGCCGGCGCTGCAGTGCGGTGGCCGCCAGCGCCGGGAGAGGGGAGAGGGGAGAGAGGGGGAGCGGGGGAACCGGGGAGGCTGCGAGAGGCGGACGCGCTCCGGACACGGCCCGAGTCGGGGGGCGCCCACCCAGACACGGCGTGCGCGCGCGCGCGCGGGGGGCCCCCCGCGAGGCGGGCAGGGCGGCGACTGCGACGCACAGGGACAGGGAGACACAGAGACACGAGCCCCAGGGCTGGGGAGGGTTTGGGGTGGGGGGGAAGAACAGAGAGATGGAGAGGGATGGGGAACGGAGAATTTGGGGTTTGCAGCGAGACGGGGAGGGAACTGGGGAGTGGGGAGACCCGAAGGGGCGCGCCCCAGCATCCAGGACCGCGAGGCTAGCGGGAGGAGGAGGAGGAAGGGGTGCGGGGTGGGGAGGCTCGCGGTCCGGCCGCCCCAGCCCGGGAAGGTGGTGTGGGGGGGATGAAGCGGGGTGGGCAGCGGGGGGTGCGGGGAGCGGACGCCGCGCGCGGACAGCGGCCGGGGCGCGCGGGGCCGGCGCGGGCGGGCGGGCGCGCGCGCGGGGCGGGCGGGGGCGCGGCGGCGCGTTCACCTGGCCGTGCGCTCGGAACTTGTACTCCCAGCATGCCTCGACAACATGGGAACCGGAGGGGAGTCGCTGCGCAGCTGAGAGCCTCGGCTTAATCTTATGCACCATTAAGCACTCAGCAGCAAGCCCGTCCTGTTCATATACATCATCCACGCTTAATAAACATAATGATGACATAAGATGTAATTCTAGATGAATTTTCATTTTATAGGGAAATGGAGAATTCCTGTAGAAGGGAAAAAAAGTAAATTATCTGGGAAGTGCAAAATAAATGATGTTGGTCCCAGAGATGAATAGAGGTGTTAGAGGGAGAGAGGGAGAGACGGAGGGAGGGAGAGAGGGGAAGAGAGTCAGACGGAGAGACGAAGAGGGAAGAGAAGGAGGGAGAGAGAGAGAGAGAGAGAGAGAGAGAGAGAGAGAGAGAGAGAGAGAGAGTCACACACAGAGCCCAGGACTGGAAGCCACGCGGGCGTGGGGGTGGGGCGGGCCGCGGCGACGCGGGGGAGGACCCCCAAGGAGGGCCGGGGGCGGCCGAGGGCCGGGTGGGAGCCGTGGGGGGCCGGGGCCGGCGCTCCGTGGAGGGGTCGAGCGTGGGGGCGGCGGCGGCCCGGGCCGAGGCGAGGGTGACGGTGACGGACGCGGCCCGGCCGGGCGGCTCATTCATCAAGGGAAGGATCAGGGGCCCGCGGAGTCACTTACGGGCGGAAATTGAATTCTGATGAAAGCGGGGAGGCCGGGGGCGGGGGAGCGAGCTCGGGGCTCAGGCCGAGTTCCCAGACCTGCTCGGCCGAGGGGGAGGGTCCGCCGAGGCCCTTCCAGAGCCCAGAGCCCGCCTCTTGCTTGCCGGGAGCCCACCCGACCCCCGGCCCCCCGCAGCCCGCACCCAGCGGCGCTGTCCAGCTCCGCGCGCGAGGTGGTCCGGGCCGGGCCGTGCGTGCAGCTGCGGCTACAATGGGGCTGAGCCCGCTTCCTGGGGACATCGCGGCCCGGAGGCCGGTGTGGGAGGGGGGGGCGGGGTGGCCCATCGCGGCCAGGCGGGGTGAAGCGAGGTCGGAGGGAAAAGGGTCCTGGGCGGGGATCCTCGGGAGGGGAGAGGAGGAGGTAGAACGAAGACTTGGTGGTTCAATGGGGAGAGTTGTTGTTACAGAAGCATCAGTGTGGTTAATGGGGGGGAAATCAGTGAGAGGGTCTTGGGGCCCAAGGGGGTAGAGTGGGAGATCTGCGGTGGATTTGGGGGCTCCCTGGTGGGGGACTGCTGCAGCTGGTATGGCGGGCAGGCCCAGGAGAGAAGTGGGCGTTCACTGCAGGCGGCAGCTCCCGCCGGAGCCACCCGCACCAATGAAGCCAGCAGCTTGGAAAACACTGACGGGCTGGGGGGAGGGGGGTGTCCTCCGGGAAACAGAAGGAAAGTCAGTTTTACCTCCAGTCTCCCTAATGCCACTGGGGCCTCTTAACCGGTACCAAGTCTCCCGACAAGGGCACGCTTCGTGGAGAGTTCCTGGGGGTCGCAGGAGAAGTAGGATGCTGCAGGAGCATGGAGATGTGGTGTTGGGAAGGAGTCCTGACTCGGAGAGGTGCTGGGGCCTGGTTGTACCCTGGCTCAGGCTCTCCTAGGCCCCCTGGTGCCTCACTAGTGCTGCTGGCCAACCATCTGTTTGCTGTGAGCCTTTAGGGACAGCTCCTTTCCCTCCTCAAGAGTGCCCCAGACCTGTTCTGCAGCTCCCATCCCCCGCAGGCAAGGAAAAAGGACAAGGCATTCCTATCACAACCACCGAGACATTGGAGACACTGTGTTGTTTGGATCACTGGTACCACTCAAGGCAGTTATGGTGGGTCGGTGTTTCTTCCAGAACATTCTTGAAGAAAGTAGCGTCAACCTTGATGGTTCTTAGCTGCCCTCCTTAAAGGACAGGGAGGCCCATGGTGGCATCTAGGGCAGAAGGAAGAGCTTGAACAAAATTGGGACTAAAGGAGAGCATTAAGGGTCTCGGAGTAATATTGTTCCCCTACTTGCTTTAAGGGGCCTTTGAGGGATGGGGATAAGTGGGTAGGGGAGCCTGGTGGGGAGCCCAGACTTGAAAAGCAGGCCGGAGGGAAGGTGGTTCTGACTGTGAGGGGCTTGCTTTCCTGCTAGCTGAAGGCACAGGACCTCACTCTTGGGCCATGGGAAGCCATCGCGGAGGGAGCCGTGGAGATGGCAGTGAAGGCTGTGCTGGCCAGATGATGAGGATGCAGCAGGGTCAGGATCTTTAGGTGCTGCTTTGTCCCTATGCACAGATGCGCCACCTCTTCAAGGACATGGGTGAGGTGTGAGGGAAGCACTTGTCACAGTGAGGCCCTGACTCCTCATCATGGTTCCCCTCTCCCGGGTGACCCCAAAGCCCCTTCCCCTGGGGCTTTCACACCAGTCTCCACCTGACCTTTAGCAAACAACACACACCTCTTCCAGTTCTACCCTCAGTGTCTGCAGGGTGATGATGCCGCTACCCCAACTGTAGTTATGGGACCTATTTGCTCTACTCTATCCAGCAGTACATGATTAGGCTGGCAAAGAGGGCGACAGCCACAAAGACCAAAGACATCCAACCCAATATGCACATGATCCATGAACTCTCTCACCTCCACAACCTGGGGACTCACAATCCTTGCACTTCATGAGCCCCTTGTGGGGATGATTCAGAGGCAGGTGGGAGGTCCTGGTTGATGATACCATCCTTTCCTGCACTCTCCTCAACCCTAACTCACCTCATTCCGGACACCACCAGAGAATCCAGATAAGGACAGTCCACAATTCCACACCAAAGTGCCCTAATGCAGTGGCTCTGGGATACTAGGAGAGAGTAAAGCTTCCAGATAGTGGGGTGGGTGGGTATCCTGCCAGCCTACTCAGAAGTATCAAAGTTCATGTGATAAATCCAAGTTGGGGTTGTGGCTGGAAGGTAAAGCCCAGAGGATACTGCTGGGTGCAAAGATGGTGATTGCTCTGATCCTGAGGTCCCTGTGTCGCTGGTTGTTGTGGGGGCAGTGGTGGGAGGGAACACAGAGGGGTTTCCCATGCACCTCTCAGAAAGGAATTGTTCCCAGTACTCCAGCCCCGTACTCCAAAACCGGTAATAGAAAAACTAAACAGATGCAGGGAGCTAGCTCAGCATTGAGGGGTGCAGCCTAGCTAAGATGAACCTGAGCTCGAACCCTGGCATCACATGTTCACACCAGTCTCCCCCTGACCTTTAGCAAACAACACACACCTCTTCCAGCTCTACCCTCTGTGTCTGTGGGGTGATGGTGCCTGGGGTGACCCCTGGCACCTTCAGTCCTGAGCTGTGCCCTTTGCTACCACTGGAACCACCCAGCACGGTTGACCAAACATTGCTAGTAGTGGTCCCCAGTTCTTCTGAGCACTGCTTAGAAGGTCCCCCCCAAAGCTGTGCTAGTATTCACAATCTCCTGCCGTCCTTTCTTTCTATGTCCTTATAGATTCTATCTTCAGCACACACAGTACCACAATGCATGAAGCTAGACACAAACACAAATCCACACATCTTCACAGACCGTGATGCATAACTAGATACAAATATGAACTTAACTAGTGTGTGGATTTTTTTCCCCCGGGAAAGGTGTGATTTGAGCCATACCTAGTGGTGCTTGGGAGTCTACTCTCAGCTCAGTGCTCCAGGGACCATGCAGTGCCAGGATCAAGCCTGGGGCTTCTCCATGGAAAGCACACGCTCCAGTCCCACAATCCAGCTCTCAGCACTTATTTGTGCTTTTGTGGTTGAAATATGTTCTTGTGTGAAGTGTTGTGTCTTCATTGACACCACATATGAGTGCATATCACAAGGGTACACATGACTGTGCATATAAGTCCACATAGGGGGTGCACTTACATATACATGAATAAATATATTGCACCCAGTTCCATGAACCCAGAGATTCATGGGGAGGCAAAGGGGAGCAAGAACACTATGAGGGCAGGAAGGGACGGAGAATTGGGGTGGGGAGAGCACTTGAAATTGTAAGAACTGCAAGGAAGCAATGAGCTGAGAAACACGGCCCAGCTCCTGCCTGCCCCCGCCCTTCCCTAGGCCCTCCCAGAAGGGTCCAATGCAGCGGTCCCGTCACCTCCCTTGGAGCCCGGGTTTTAATTTGGGCGGTGTAATTTTGGTGCGAACGGTTGGGCGCCTTTCGTTGGGAAATTGGGAGGAATGCAAACAAGATTTCACTTCATTAAACAGGGGCAAACAGTAGAGAAATTGCACTTACTTATGGAAATGACTTTTAAACATGCACAGCATTTACTGGCACTGCCCGCGCTGAAATTCTGCGAGGATTATACATGTGAATAATTCACTGCGGGCCAATCAGAGCTCACTCTGTCCCTAACCCCCAGCAGCCCCCATCCTACCCTATCTTGATTATGGCCCAACCTCCTCCCTCCTCCAGCTCCCCCTCTTTCCCTCTCATTCCCAGTTTTTCCACCTTTGAACCCATGCTGAGAAGTAAGTTGTTGCACAGATAGCTCCGACACAGTGCCTTTGGTCATTGTGAAACCTCAGACATTCTCCCGGATACAGACACAAGAGCACAAAGCCACAGGATGAAACACGCAGATGCCTTAAGATGGCAACACACAGATCCATTTTGACAACCAAACACATAAATACACTCAACAATGGTGACAAACAGGCTTTCTAACACCTCAAATATGGCAATACACAGCGTGACAACTTAAGCATGATATTCACAGACACTAACATAAATACGGATACATAAATCATACATGGTGATCTACAATCATACACTGTGACAACTGCAACAATGATTCACATAGATACACACTGGGACAACATCAGCATTTGACAATATGGTGCTCAAACACCATGGCATATACGTTGTGCCAGCTCAGAAGAGAGAGGCAGACACCATGTTGTTAAAATGCAAATACAGTGTCACCCGAAGATAACCCCTGCCAACTCAGACTTGGAGTCCTGCATGGAGACAAACTGTGACCATTCAAATCTGGTGGCACTCTCATAATTTGGGGATAATTTTTTTAAAAACAAGATGACATAACCACACACTTTGTATCAAGCCCAAGAAAATGATTACATACAACATACAGTGGAGATGAATGATACTCCCCATAACTCAGGTCTCGTAACACATTCAGCTTCCCACGTGATAGTGATATACTACAGGTGACAATTTAAATATAACCACTCAAATTCTAGCTGTGGAAGCTTGCCTGCTGTAAGGACACAGGGTGGAAACTCAAGCATGGCAACACACACTGGCAACATTCAAACTTGATAAGATGGAGTTAGGCATACACTCTATCAGCTCTGACCTCATGATGATGGCTGGGGTGATGTCACACGCCGTTTGACTACTCAAACAGGGTTGCACGCAGAGAGCCCTTTGGGGATAACCCAGCATGATGATAGCCCCATTGTGACATAGCAAGTACTTTTTAATTCCCATGTTGGAAAGAAGCAGCTATAGGGATACACATTCTGTGACAACTTGAACACATGGACTCACAGGAGAGGGTGAGACCCACTCACTGAATATAACACACTTGAAGACAGCGTCGAAACAAAACCCTCTGTTGCATTGACTCAGAAACCATAGATGGAAATAGTAAACAATTAGTTTCTTGCCTGTGGACATGCAAATGGTTCAATGACACATGCATGACACCCACAACCCTGAAACAACACCCTTACATGCTACACTGTCACTCTCCCACTCTCCCACCCTCGCTGATAGATCCACCCTGTGTCCTGCCATTCCCAGCCCTACTAACCTGCCTGTGATGCTCCCATTAAGACCACAGAAGCTGCCTTGGTAGAAACTGGATTACACGAATCAAGGAAGAGCTGGAAAAGGAGAGAGAATGAAGATACAATCTATTTAGTTAGGCCCATGCTTGGTGGTACTTGGGGGCTATTCCCAGCTCTGAGCACTGTTGGCACTGCTCAAGGGACTGTTCAGTGCCAGGGAGTGAACCCAGACCTACATGTAAAACATATACTCGCCCTTGGAGCCAGCTCAGAAGAACCATGGAAAGTCAAGACAGGACAGATATGGGAAGGAGCAGAATAATGATGGTGATGACTGATTCCTGCGGAGTGCTTCACACTGACATCTCAGAGAAGGGGGGCAGACCTCTTCTCAGGCCCCTTCTGTCCTCATGGACTGCCCAGGTGTATATAGGGATGCAGGACAGATACTGATGGCCTTAGTGGTCATGGGGACTGTGGAGGAGGTGAGGGTTTAGGAGGAACCCATTCACACATAGGTTCTAACAGCATCTAATATTTGGGGGAAGAGTTCGTAATCTGGGGAAAGGTGTTACTTCTTTTTGGTCCTTCTCATTTTCACGAAGAGAAGGGAGATATTTTTGTGGAAAAGACATGAGTCTTGTTCCATTTCAGACAGCACAGAGAGCTGAGCCTAGGCCTGGCCAGTCAAAGGGACCTTTCCTAGGGTGGAGCATCCAGAACCACGCCATCTACTCCCCTGGGAATCAGTGGGCACATCAGCTTCCAAAATGCATCTTGCATATTCTCATACCAGTATTTGTTTAGCCATGACTGTTGGCAGGGGGGTGCCAAGGAATCAGTGTCTTGGGCCCAGATGCCCCGGGGAATGTCCTGATGCGGGACTATGCACCAAGGTGGTGGCAGCTGGTGGTCTTTATGCAGGTCTCAGGACCCACATTTGATTTAACAGCGATGTGTGTGCTCCTGTCATCTCAGTGGTAAATAAGCATCCACAGGGCTGGAGCCATGGTACAGAAGGTACTAAGCACTCTTGTCTTGCACACCGTCATCCCCAGCACCCAGACAGTTCCCTGAGTCTGCCAAGAGTGGTCCCTGAACACAGAGCCAGGAGTAAGTCCTGAGCACTCCCAGATATGGTTCAAAATAAATAAATAAACAAACAAGCAAATAAGCATCCATAGGAGTGTCTAGTGGCCTTGTTCTGATTCTCACAGTATGTCCAGCAGTGGGTGGATCAGCAGGATTTTGTGGTCACATGGTGGTGGTGCAATTTCTTCTGCCTAAGACTTCAGAGATCAAAAGAAATCACAATGCCTTGTGTCACAGCAGATTGTCGTGGGGGTACTGTGGAGGGCTGGGCTCTCAGAGGATGGGCCTCTGGAGGCTTGGTCCTGGGGCAAGTCCACTCTTTACCCATTTTGTAGAAAGGGACACCAAGAACAAGCTGCTGAGTGTGGGTGAGGGATGGGGATAGTGGTGGGGCTGCCCTGTCCCTATAACAGGGAATACCTGGCCCGCAGCTGCTCATTGCCCTCCACCACTGCCTTCCTGTCCCCCAGAGCCCAGTCCCAGCCCACCCTGGCCGCCCTGGCCTCAGTCCTAGCCTCCCTCCTCCGCCCGACCCCTCCCCACTTTCTCCCCTGCTCCTGCTCTCTCTCTCTCTCTCTCTCTCTCCAACGGGCACATGTCAGAGAACATTATGTGCACCGCGGATTTGCATAATTCAAGAAGCATCAAATTAAATTTGCATAATTCCTTTGATTACACTTGTTATTAAATGTAAGTGACATTGATTTACAAAATGGCCCAATATAAGGTTAATAGCAAATGTCACCTTCCAACAGGGTGAGTGTGTGTGAGTGCATGTGTGAGTGTGTGTGGCAGGGGCAGGGGGACCCGAGTCATCGCGCTTCCTCTCTGCCAAGCTCAGCCCCTCTGGCCTCCTCCCTCCCATGTCCATCCCTCCTTCAGCAGCCTCCCCTCTGCAGGAAACAACAGGCCTCAGCATCCTCCTCCCCTTCCCCTTCGAGGGCCCAAAGCAGTGCAGGAAGATTGAGGGGCGGAGGCTGGAGGTAGGAGCAGAGAACACCGGAAGCAGGTGGTCGGGGACTAGAGGGTGGGCAGCAGGGTGCTTCAGAATTTGCCTCTGGACACATATGTCACTAGGCAAGCCACAGGCAGTGAGGACACAGGCTCTGAACACTGAGTTTGGCAACCATGAGGCCTCAGTACCCCAGCAGGAGGACCCCTGGAGAGCAAGGACTAGAGTCAGGATTAGGGTGCTCTCACTTGGTGTCTTGAGTTCCTTCCTTTGAGGACCACAGAGAATGGGGAGGGATGGAGGCTTGAGAGAAGGTGTTGGTTCCACCTTCTCAGTCACCGTCCTCCTCAGGCACAAGGAAGTGGTTCTAGAACTCAGAGCAGGCTGGGAAGAGCCACACCTGACAGCCGAGAAGGGCAAGGACACAGGGACACACAGAGCAGGACTCAGCCTCACGGCACATGCAGATACAATACCCCTCCAAGGGATCTCGGGGACATGCATAGTCACGGCATCCACTGCCGCAGATGAGCAGGGAGCATGGAGGTGCTGTACAGATCCCTGGAAGCCACTCACAAAAGCACAGGAAATGGAAACTTCCGGTGACACAGAAAGATACAGACACACTCACTTCCAAAGCCTGACAGTGGGCATCTCCACCACCTACGAAGGGCCTCCTCTTAGCAGGGACTTTGCTGCTGCCCCTCAGGACCTCAGAGATGGGGAAAGAGTTGTGGGGAGAGTTGGGGGGGTTGTTCTGCAGACAAAGCAACAGTTTGGCAAGAGCAAATGCAGAATCTCAAGAAAAAACCAGCCCAGACAGACCCAGAGGTTCTCTGGAACTGCTCCCCTTAGGTCCCAGGGCTGGAGGGTCCCTCATCCCCAATCTGCCATAGATTGAGTGGGGAGGGTGGGAGGGGTGGGGAGGAGTGCTGGCCATTCATCCTCTGCCGGGTGAGTCCATCGACAGGGCTGCAACTAATCATTAAACCCACTGGCCCCTTTAAACAAGGAAGGAGAATTATGGACCAGATTGCAGGGGCAGGGACCCTGGCATGGGACCTCTGAAGGAGAATCGGTCTCAGGACAGAGTTCTGAACCCACTTGAGAGCTAAATTCAACTGTTATTGCCGCAAACAGAACAAACTGGAGAGCTAAAACCTGAAGGTAGGATGTGGAAAAGCATCTGTCCTCACAAACCCAAGAGAACACAACTATAGGCACGCCTCCACCTGGTCCCCACCACCACATACACAATGTGATTGTGTACATCTGTGGATGTCTGTAGACATGCAGAACAGCCTATAACACACAGACACACACAATGTGATTGTATACACCTGTGGATGCCCAAACATATGCAGAACAGCATATAACACACACACAGAGACTGACAGACAGACAGATACACACACACACACACACACACACATACATAGTCTTGCAGTGAAATCATCTCGGTGGTCAACAGTGAGAATTCTCAGAGATTTAGGTTAGAATCTGCTTCTATCATTTCCTAGCTGAGTGGTCTTTGGAAACTTACTACAACACTTAAACACAGACTTTTCCTTCGTTCTGTGAAGTGGGGATGACAAGTGTGCCTCTCTGTGGAGTGGTTGGAAATATCAAGCGAAATAAACCATGTGAATGGCCTGGAGGATCCTGAGTGCTTAACTGAGCACAGTTGGTGGAGGTGATATTGTCATTGTTATTTCCGTCAAACGTATTTTCAGAGCGCCCCCTGTGTGCCAGACACTGTTTCAGCCTCTGGAGATCGCTGAAAGTGTGGCTGGCAGGAACGGCCACTCCCTGTGGATGAAAGACAGAGAGCAGGGAAGCATCTCCTCCTGGCACTAAGAACAGTGCCCTCGAACCCCGACGCAGCAGCCTTGGAGGCAGGGGGGCTGGCTGAGCATTGCTTCCCCCTCCGCCTGGGCATCGCTGCCCTCCAAGGAGATTGCCCAGGCATGGAGAAGCACTCCCTTCTCCTGGGTTTTCTCTTTTCTACACCATGACCGCATGTCAAGTCGCCAGCCCACTTGCAAACTCTGGGTCTCCCCAGGCACCCCCGCCACATTTTCTTTCTTTTTCTTGTTTCTCCTCTGCATTTCCTAGGCTGACCAGGCCAAGTGCTCACTCGCTCTGTCCTTTTCCGGGGCTTCTTGGCTCAGTCAACTCCACTCACCTCCTCCTGCCTTACAAATGCTGCCGCCTGCCTCTCCTGATTAGCAGCTCCATGGGCTCTGCTCCCACCACTGCCTCTGCCCACTGGGCAGCTGCTCCACCCCTCCTCCTTGAGACACTCTCCCTGCCTGCTTTCCATGACATTGCACCTCCTTCTTCTCCTCCCCCAGCTCTGACGTTCCCTTTTGGGCTTCCTACTAGCTCCTCTGCCTTCTCCTGATCCTTAAAGCTTGTGAGCTTCAAGTTTTTGTCCTTTCAAAGCTACTCTCCTCCCTGCTTGCTCTTAAACCCTGTCCATCCCATTACGACTCTTTATCTCTTTGGAAATAAACTCCCAACAGGGAGATTTTTTTTCTTTATGGGTCACACCCAGCGATGCACAGGGGTTACTCCTGGCTCTGCGCTCAGGAATCACTGCTAGTGGTGCTCAGGGGACCATATAGGATGCTGGGAATCTAACACGGGTCAGCTGTGTGCAAGACAAATGCCCTACCCGCTGTGCTATTGCTCCAGTCCCCCAACTGGGATTTCTAATCCCAAACTCGACCTCACAAATGTCAATGTTGAATTCCCACCTGCCTATTTCATTTGAGATGTTGCTGGTCACAGTGTGCAAAGCCAAACACGTCTGTCAATTTGGGAAACATTTTATGTTTCTGCTTTGTTTGGGGCCTGCACCTGGCAGTTCTCAGGGCTTACTCCTGATTCTGTGCTCTGGAATCCCTCCCTGGGCTTGAGAGACCTTATGGGGTGCCGAAGACGGAACCCTGGTTAGCCATGACAGGCAAGACAGGCACCCTATCCACTGTACTATCCCTCCGCCCGTCTTTGATAAACATTTCTTGCAAAATCCAGGTGCTGTGTCAGGCTGAGAATGCCAAGAGAAGGACACTGTCCTTGCCGTCTGGAGCTCACGATCTACAGAACTCCTCCCAATTGTTCTCCTCTTTCCTTCATTCTTTTGCTTAGAATATTTTGAATCCTCTGGACTCCCTTCTTTCCACCTCCCCAACCGTCCACATCCTAACAACTATTAGATCCTTGGAAATCTTCCTCTCCATTGCTCTTGATCAAATCAGATGCCACTCATCCCCACTAAATTAATCTATCCAAAGCACAGCTGATCCTACCAGTGATAGGTTGAGTCATGCCTTCCGCTACCCCCACCCCAAATTGTCCAAATGAGTCCTAACCCCTGCTGCCTGTGGATGTGAGCTCATTTGGAAATAGGATCTTAGCAGGTGTAATGAAGCTATAGGTTAAGGTGAGGCTGTCCTGCAGCAGGGTGGCCATTAATGGGACGGCCTTATAAACCAGGGAGACATGGGGTCACCGGGGAAGAGAGAGGAGAGTGTAAGACTTGGGTGGAGTTCCAGTGCTACCAGACAGGAAATGCCAAGGAAAGCTGCCAGAAGCTGGAAGACACAAGGAAGACATGTCAGGTTGAGCCTGGCCTCTCTGCCACTTGGGTTTGGAGTGTGAGTCTCTGGAACAAGGAGAGAATGCCTTTCTGCTGCTGTCATCTCTCAGTGTGGGGGGACTTGGTGGCAGTAATGCATGGAAATGCACTAGGGCACAGTCCTAGACGGAACTCTTCAGTGGCTCTCCATCTGCTCTAAAATCAAATTCCCCATGAGGATAAGAGTTAACACTTCAAAGCACGGTTTCCATATTCTATTTCATTCCATTTTCAACACAGCCCTAAGGCAGTGGCAAATTTTATTTCATGCTCTTCTACAAATGAGGAAACGAAGATCTGTGAGCCTAAAAAGTTGCCAGGATCATACATCTTGAACCAAGGTCCCACAGTCTGTATGCTTAATGTTTAGGTAATTCTGATTCCCACCAAGGCTGACCCCCAAACCTGCTTCCTGTCCTGCCCATTCCTAGGATCTTAAGGACCCATTGTATTGGTCTCCTTACTGTTCTCATCTTTGACTTATTTCTGATTCCTTTGCTCATACTTTGATCGGAAGAACCTCCTGGAACCCCAAGATCTCTACCTGTGAAGGTATCACTGACCCTTCAAGAAGCAGATCACATGCCACTTCCCATAGGGAACTCCGTTGTGATTTCTTTCTCTCTGCAGCTGGTCCGTCTTTGATGGCCCTACACCTCAGCACACAGTCACACTTCTAGAGAGATCGCTCACACTGCCTGACTCTTCCTTCCCTGCAGAAAGCCAGTGTGAAACTTGCCAAGGCCACGGGCTGGGGATTCACAGATCTGACTTTGGATTCAGGGCCTAGAACTCAGCAGTCTGTGCTCCAGGTCCTGGGTTCCTCAACTGCAGAATGGGACTGAGAACCATTCTCACAGGTCCGTGAGGACCAGAACTGTCAGGTCATAGTAGTAGAACTGGACAAATACCACCAGGAAAGTAGATCTCGCCTCTGGGAAACCAGTCTGAGTCTCCAGAGTCCCTGATCCTATCCCAGCCCTGGTCTGCCTTAGCTGGTTCTAGACTCACCTGTGACCTGTGGTGCCAGTCGGACCCTTCATTGGGATTCACCCTGGAACTGACAGCAGAGGCTTCCTTCCCTGGAGGAGGAAGCTGTAAGCAAAACCCCAGGGACAGAGCACCTGGGGGTCCCTGCAGATCCTGAAAGGCCTCAGAGTTCTAGACCAACCCTCTCCCTCCTGATTTTCCACTCTTTGTACCTGGCTTGGGTGCCTTGAGATGTCCGGTTTCCACCTAGTAGAATTCCACCCTTTTTGCCTACATTGGTTCTAACTGGGACCTTTTACCTGCAACCAGGTGACTATCACACATACAAAGGGTTGATCCCTAGCGGGCACTCAGTACCTGTCCCATCCCCAGTGGAGAGACACCCCAGAGAGGGTATCCCTTGGGGCTTCCCCAGAGCAGAGCAGAACTTCTTTGTCTCACAGATGGAAGAAGGGATGCTCAGAATGCTTGTATCACCATTACATTCTAAAACTTTCATGCACATTCTGATGACTAGCAAAATAACTGAGCAAAAGGAAACTGAACTAATCTTTTAAAGCAAAAAGGCAAACACTGAGAATTTTTAAAAAGCTGAATATGGCAGTTGGGGAGCTCTTATAAGGCATATGTGACCCCAACTTCACCACCCACTGTCCCCCTAGGCCCCAACAGCAATGCATCCTAAGATTCTTGCATTGAATCACTATCATGGTTGGCCAAGACTTTCTTGAAATGACCCCACGGCCCCAAGAGCACCTCTTGGGAGCCCCTGCCCCCACAAACAACAACAACAACAAAAACCCAAGAAATTAAATATAGGTCTTGATTTTCATAAAGACAGAAAATTCTTGAATTCTGTTGGGATCTTTTTTATTCGGGGGAGGGGAAATGACTGGCAGTGCTAGGGCCTTCTCCTGAAGGTGATTGGGGACCGTGTAGAGCTGGGGTCCTCTTTAGTTTAAATTTATATCTTCATTTGCCTGCAGGGGACTGAAACCCAGATCCTCCCCATGCAAGGCTTGCTCTGTCCGACCCAACCACCTCCCTCCATTCCCCCCACCCCCCAACTTGAAGCCTGGAGAGCTGGTGAGGCTGGAGAGAAAGGGGCCCCTCACAAGATGATGACTCCAGTTGGCATCCTGGATCTCAGCGGGCTCTGCCCTGTGCGGCCCATGATGCTGACGGCTGCAGTTCCAGCGCCTTGGCTGGAAGACGCCAGCTTCAAAACAATCGCCTCTGCCCGGAGGACGCCGGGGCCGCTGGGTCTAGGGGGATTGCGTTTCTCCCCGCATACTCGTTTTCCTACTCTCTGAGCAGGCGTCGGGCTGTGCCCTGGAAGCACCTGGTTGGGTGCGGGGCTGGCTGTGTGGGCTGCGCTCGCGGCGCCGCATCCCCCCCACCCCCCCACGCAGAGGACCCGCGGCGCGCTCCTGCCCCTGCGTCCGCGGCCGGCCGTCGGGCCGCTCCAACTGCCGGCGCCGAGGCCCCAGGACCCGGGCGGGCGGGGCGGCTCCGTCTGCTTCCCATATGGGGACATTGTCTGTCCCTGCCTCGGGCCGCCCCACCTCCCGCTTCGCATTGTCCCTTCGCTGGCTCCCGCTGCCCAGCCCGGCCTGCCTCGTCTTCGCTTTTCATTAGCCTCCTAGTGGCAGCCCCGGGCAGGACACGGGGGGCTGCGAAAGGGCCGGGCTCGCTGGCCCCTCTCCAGCCTGCGAGCCCCGAGCCCCGGGCCAGCTCACCCTGCACCCTTCCCAGCCCGGTGTTCACCCAGAAGCCGGGGCGACTCACACAGGGCCGGGTCTGGCTGGCTGGGGACTCTGGGGGTCCTGGGTTCCCAGGGCAGGAGGAGGAGGAGGCCACGGCTCATTTTTTTCTGCATAACAGACCCTTACTCCAGGATGCTGGGCCAGGTGAGAACAAGGCCCTCTCTCCCCCTCCCCCCCACCTCATTCAAGGCTGGGGCAGATGGAGGGTGTGGGGCTAGCAGCCCTCATCCAGCTGTGCTGGTCCTGCCAGTGGGGCCCCAGAGAAGGGCCTTTAGGGATTAAGTCTCTCTTTCCAGAGTTTCAAGGACAAACAGGGTAAGGTCAGTGTCCAGGAGAGACAAAACAAAAACAAAAACAAAACCCCACAAAACTGCCCAGAAATGGTGCCTGCCTCAGTCCCAAGTGCTTCTTTTAACTGCCCCTACTGGGGTTCATCCTGACTTCATAGTTTGCTCTCTCTCTCTCTCTCTCTCTCTCTCTCTCTCTCTCTCTCTCTCTCTCTACCTGGCAATACTCAGGGGTGTGGCTCTGAACTCAGGATTTACTCCTGACAGTGCTCAGGGACCCATATAGGGTGCTGATAGTTGAACCTAGGTCAATTGAACCTGGGTGAACCAGCCACGTGCAAGGCAAACACTCTCCTTGTTGTGCTATAGCTCTTGCCCCCATAATTCTCTTGTATTCATCACCCAAGGCCAGAGCCAGGACTCTCCCTTTCTAGAAACTTCCCCCAGCCTAACCTGTTCTCTCTCTCTCTCTCTCTCTCTCTCTCTCTCTCTCTCTCTGTCTCTCTCTTATTTCTATTTATTTGTTTATTTATTTATTTATTTTATTTTGAGCCCACATTTGGCTATGCTCAGGGCTTACTCCAGGCTCTACGCTCAAGAATTACTCTTTGGCAGTATGGGATGCTGGGAATCAAACCTGATTGGCCACATGTGCAAGGCAGGCACCCTACCTGCTGTACTATCGTTCCAGGCCCTGGTCCTGTATTTTTGACCTCTTCAGAGATCTCATACAATTATATAAGTAGGGAATGGGGCAGTTGCTCGTATATGAGGCCCTGGGTTTGATCCCCGGTACATATACACACAAATCTGGCACATGTGAAATCTCCCTGCAAACTCTTGGACCAGGACAGGTTCTGGCACATGTAGTTGTAAGATGTGTGTCTCTCAAGGTACAAGGACCGAAGGGTTGAAGTGCAGGCTTTGCATCTGAGGGGCCCAGATTTGATCTCCTGTACCACCTGGTTCCCTGAACACTGCCAGGAGTGACCCCTGAGCACTGAGTTGAGAGTAGCTCCTGAGTACCACCAGGTGTTAGCCCCAAACAAAAATAAACACGGGTTCTTTGCATCACTGTATCTTAAGTGCTTTAATGATATTTGCTAATTTGGAGCGATAGCACAGTGGGTAGGGCGTTCGCCTTACAAGCGGCCAACATGGCCGACCCGAGTTCGATTCCTCCGCCCCTCTCGGAGAGCCCGGCAAGCTACCAAGAGTATTGGATATGCCAGACACAGTAACAACAAAGTCTCCAATGGAGACGTTACTGGGCCCGCTCGAGCAAATCGACGATCAACGGGAGGGCCTTTACCTTTACCTTTACCTAATCTTCACAATAAGCCTCTAAGGGAGAAGCTATTATTATGATTTTTCCTTTATATCAGGGAAGATTGAGGTTCAGTAATTTTCTTCATGAGGCTGGAGAGATAGTATAGTGGGTAGGGCACTTGCCTTGCATGTGGCTGACCCGAGTTTAATCCCCAGCATCACGTATGGTCCCTGATCCTCACCAGAAGTGGTCCCTGAGAACACAGCCAGGTGTAAGTCCTGAGAATTGCCAGGTACAGCACCCAAAACAAAACAAAATAAGGGCTGGAGCAATAGTACAGCAGGTAGGGTGCTTGCCTTGCATGTGGACTACCAGGTTTAATTTCCAGCATCCCATATGGTCCCCTGAGCCCCACCAGGAGTGATTCCTGAGTGCAGAGTCAGGAATAATCTCTGAGCACTGCCAGGTGTGCCTCCCTGCCAAGATAAAAAGAAAATAAATACAAACAATTTGTTCCAAATCACAAAGTGAAAAAAATGCAGTTTGGATTTGAGCTGTCTGACTTCTAAGTGTGCCCTAAATCACTTTATTGTCCTAGATTGTGGCCTGGACTCCTGTCAATATGCTTTTTCTTTTTTTAAAAATTTTGGCTTTGGGGCCACACCTGGCTGTGTTCAGGGTTGACTCTTGGCTCTTTCTCAGGGATTACTCCTGGCTCAGGGGACCACATGGAGTGCTGGAAACCCAATGCAAGGCAAGTGTGCCACCAAGCTTACCATCTCTCTGACCCCAATATGCATGTGCTTCCATTTAATGTACATTTTCCAAGTTTAGAAAAGGTTCTGATTTGCTCAAGTGCTTGTAAAGTGTGTGCAAATAATTTGATGGTAATATAGTGGCTTATTGCAACTCTTATTGGGCCCAATCCCCAGACTAACTGTGCCTTTCACATAGCCAAGGTTAGCATCGAGCATCCTAGACTTTTGTTTTGTTTGGGGGGGGGGGCACACCTATAGCAGCTCCTGACTCTGCGCTCAGGGATTACTCAAGCAGTTCTCAGGGACCATCTGTAGGAATCAAACTAGGGTTGGCTGCCTACAAGACAAATGATTTAATTCCTATACTATGTCTCTGGCCCCAGAGCAAGTAGGTTTAATTGAATCTCTACAAAGCCTTTTCCTTTCCCCTTGACTCTTACACAATATGTATACCTAAGAATGAGATGTGGGCACATGGGTGTTAGATATGTTAACATGTAAATTTCCATTTGTCTGTCCATCGTCTGTCCATCCTGACCAATTTATCATTGGCAGTTGGGCTCACTGCTCTGGCCAGGTTTTGTGTGCCTGAAGAGGTGGTGAGTGAGGAAGCCACAGTTCCTCTCTGACTCAGAGGTGATCCATGACCCTGTCATGTGTTCTCTTTGTCCAGAGTGCCCGTCAGGGTTGACAAAGCCCTGCCCAGGTGTGCAGGTGAGAAGGTCACTGTGGCTGGAACAGTGGGCACCTTCCAAGTCTCCTCATACCTCTCAGAAGGCAAATGTGTGTGTGTCAGAAGGGGAAGGGGTCTTCCGATCCTTCTTCAGATCCACATCCATCAGCATCTACCTGGGAAACCAACACTGTTCTCATTTTCCTTCATGTGGCTCCTCTGTCTTGTTAACTTTACAGAAGGAAAGTGCTAGATTTAGTTTTAACCAGATAAAAAAAAATTGAAAGATGCACTGAGTTTAATGCCTCAAGGAATAGGGGGTATTGGCAGACAAATGTCCTGGGAGGCCAGAGGGAACAGAGAAGTCTTCTTTCTTAAAAAAGAGACTTCTTTTGGGGGGTAGGGGCCCAGTGACTGGAGGTGAGAGGGTAATTATTATTTTCTATCCTGAAGAAAAATGTGTGATGTTTATACTGTCTTAGAACAAATAGGCCTGTGACTGATGGATAGTTTACCATTCATGTAGCGGGTTTCATGTCGTTCTGACAGCTCAATCAGGATTCCCACAGTTATAAAAAATGATTTTCTTCTAGGAAGTTGGGAGGGAACACGTGGCCCTCAGCCCCGCCCTGGGCCCACTTGCTGCTGGTCCTGAGTGAGGATTATATGGCAGCCTGGGGAGAGGGCCTGGGCCCCCCAGGGTCTTTCTGAGCTACACGAGACAGGGGTAGGGGATTTTCTGATCTTCCTCTTCTCCAGACTTTCCTCCGACTAAACCGGGTGGCCTGGCGGACCATTCAGGAAGATTCGAGAGCCTCAGTGTCCCAGGAAAGGGGACCTGAGGTAGAGGACCCAGTCCCTCAGGCATCCAGGGGTGTTTGAGGCCATGTGGAGGATGGGACTGCTCTGGAACCTGTGACCAAGCCCTGGTCCCAGCTGACCCATTCTCGTCAAGAAGGGAATGGTGGGGCTGGAGCGATAGCACAGAGGGTAGGGTGTTTGCCTTGCACGTGGCCAACCCGGGTTCAATCCCCAGCATCCTATATGGTCCCCTGAGCACCGCCAGGAGTAATTCCTGAGTGCATGAGCCAGGAGCAACCCCTGTGCTTCACTGGGTTTGACAGCCCCCCCCAAAAAAAGGGAATGCTGAGGGTTTTGGTAGAGGCTCAGTGGCAAAGATTCTTGCCTGACAAGCGTGAGGTGCTTAGTTTGATCCTGCCAAGCACAGTCCCTGACTCTGCCTCTAAGTGTGCGATCTCAGGCACACGGTGGCCAGGTGTGCGTGCGTGAACACAAGTGAGCATGGCAGCAAAATCTGGGTGAGACCTGGGTGAGCTTGGGGACTGAAGGTGTGTGAGCGCCAGGGCCCAGCCTGGGTCCTCACCCCAGCGACGCCCACTGAATGCCTGAGCACAAGGAGGAATATGTGTGTGAGCCCCTGGTTGTGGCAAGCACCGCAGGAAAGGGGAGGGAAAGAGGGCAGACCTGTGAGGAGAGCTGGCTGGTCTCTGTGCCTTCAAGGGCAACCAAGATGGTGGCCAAGGGAGGAAGGTGGAGGCAAGAAGAGGTGTGGCTGGGCCAGTGCTCAGGTGCTTTATTTATTTTTTAAAATTTTTATTAGTGAAACACCATGCACAGAAGTACAGTTGTAGACTTACACATTTTTGTACTTGTGTTTCAATTATACAATGGTCAAATACTCATCCCTACACCAGTGCCCATTTTCCACCACCACGGATCCCAGTATCCCTCCCACCCCCCATCCCCTCCATCCCACCTGCCTCTGTGGCAGTGTATTCCCTTTTGTTCTCTCTCTCCTTTTGGGTGTTGTGGTTTGCAAAAGAGGCATTGAGTGGCAATCATGTTCGGTCCATAGTCTACTTTCAGCATGCTTCTCCCATCCTGGGAGGATCCTCCCAACACCCTTTATTTGGTGCTCCCTTCTCTATCTGAGCTACCCTTTCCCCTAGCATGTGTGGCTGGGCTCAGCTGCTTTAAAGCTATTTCAAAACAGAGAAAAACAGTTGGACACTGGTGGGGTAGTGAAGCTAGAGCAGGCTGGCCTCAGGGCTTTGAGAGCCAGTGGGACCTCAAGGTGTGACTGGCTCTGTATCATGGATATATGGATCTCCCATAAAAGCAAAGCTGTTCCCACATTTTTTCCAGCATCATGCACAACCTCAAAAGCACTGGAATTAGACTGTGGAGTTTAGAGATGGAGAGATAGTGCAGTGAGAAAGGCTCCTCTTGCCTTGCATGTGGCGATCCTGGGTTCGATCTTCAACATGGCAGAGGTTCCCTCCTTGCACTGCCAAGAGTGGGCCTTGACGAGCAAAATTAATACCCCAAATTAGAGAGAGAGTATTGGGGAAATTGTCTGCCATAGAGGCTGGATGAGAACTGCAATGTGTATGTATGTGAGGAGGGGTGATACTTGGGACATTGGCGGTGGAAAATGTGCACTGGTGGAGGGATGGGTGTTTCATCATTGTATGGCTGAATCTCAAACATGAAAGCTTTGCAACTCTATCTCATGGTGATACAATAAAATAAAAAAGTAATGTGGAGTTCATGCCCAACTCAATCAGCTTAATCAATGGCTGAACAAATAGCAGTACTCCTACATTATTAAAAAAAAAAAGAGTGGGCCTTGAGCACTGGTAAATGTGCCTCCCCACCCCGCGGGCCCCCCCCTCCCACCAATAAAAACAGACTACCAAATTCAAGGGCAGGAGCGATAGCACAGCGGGTAGGGTTTTTGCCTTGCACGCAGCCAACATGGCCGACCTGAGTTCAGTTCCTCTGCCCCTCTTGGAGAGCCTGGCAAGCTACCGAGAATATCTCGCCCGCACGGCAAAGCCTGGCAAGCTCCCCATGACATATTCAATATGCCAAACACAGTAACAAGAAGTCTCACGATGGAGATGTTACTGGGCCCGCTCGAGCAAATCGATGAACAACGGGAGGACCGTGACCAAATTCAAATTCTTTCTTCCTCATGAGCAGCATTATGGTTGGGCAGGTCACTTAACTTCTCTGTGTCCTTTTTCTTCACTTGCAAAATATGTAACTAGAGCAATCTCAGGGGCTGAGGAGATGACTCAAGAGGCGGGAGCGCAGATGTTGCAATGCAAGAGGCCCGAGTTTGATCCCCAGCACCAAGGGATCCCCTGAGCACCTCTTGGTCTAGTCCCTGAGCAGTTGGTTGTGGGAAAAAAATTAGAACACGGCCAGAGAGATAGTATAGGGGGTAAGGTATGGGGGTAACTTGCATGCAGTTGACCCAGATTTGATCCCCCAACATGACAAATGGTTCCCTGAGCACCATGGGGAGTGGTCCCTGAGCACAGAGAAGGAGCAAGCCTTCAACACAGCCAGATATCCCCTCAGCCCCAAATAAGAACAATCTTCTGGGCTTGCTGAGAGCACTCAGTGAAATAATCTACTGTATCTACTTAGCATAGTGCTTGGCACATGGTAAATGCTGATTATTATTTTTCTTCCTTCATATACATAATTACCATTTTATTAATAGCAACTGTGTGCTAACTAAAATTGAACATTTATTTATTCATTTATCATTTTTTTGGTTTGGGGTCATACCAGGCTGTATTCAGGGATCACTCCTAGCAGGGCTGAGAGGACCATATGTGTGCTAGGGATTGTATCTGGGTTGGTAGCCTGCAAAGAAAGTGTCTTATCTCTGGACCTGCACAGACTTTTGTTTTTGTTTGATTTTGGGGTCACACATAGTAGTGTTCAGGACTTACTCCTGGCTCTGCACTCAGGGACCATTCCTGGTGAGGCTCTGGGAACCAGGGATCAAACCTGGGTTGGCCACTTGCAAGACAAGTGCCCTACCAGTACTATTGCTTTGATCCCTATATTTACTTTTAAAATGTATTTCAAGGGGTTAGAGCGATAGCACAGTGGGTAGGCGTTTGCCTTGCACGCAGCCAACATGGCCGACCCAGTTCGATTCCCAGCATCCCATATGGTCCCCCGAGCACTGCCAGGAGTAATTCCTGAGTGCATGATCCAGGAGTAACCCCTGAGCATTGCCGGTTGTGACCCAAAAAGCAAAAAAAAATGTATTTCAAGCACTATAATAGGTGTGGAGAATGAAATATATGATTATATTATATAGCATTTATTAAACATCTACTCTCTTCCAAATATTCCAAAGCATTAAGCAGATTTATTGCTTTCATGAACAGATTAAGTTTCTATTTCTTTCCTTCCTTCCCTCTTACCTTCCTCCTCACTTCCCTCCCTCCCTCCTTCCTTCCTTCTTTCCTTCCTTCCTTCCTTCCTTCCTTCCTTCCTTCCTTCCTTCCTTCCTTTCGTCCTTCCTTCCTTCCTTCCTTCCTTCCTTCCCTCTCACTTCCTCACTTTCTCTTTCTCTCTTTCTTTCTTCTTTCTCCCAGGGTGCTCAGAAGTCATCCTGGTGGTGCTTTAGGGACCATATGTGGCGTCAGGGATTGAGCTAGAGGTCTATTGTGTGCAAGCCAAGTACCTTACCCTCATCCTATGTCTCTGGTATCTAGCAGCTTTTCATGCATTACCTAATGTGTTCTCACAAAATTTTTCTCTGAGCAAGATGTTTTTTTCTGCAGATGAGGAAACAGACGGAGAGAAACAAAATAGCCTGGAAAGTGCAGAACTGGAATTCAGAGGCCGCACTTCCACTGCCCCCACCAGGCCCCGCCACGTCCCAGGGCTAAGTGGGCCTAGTTGTCCTGCCTTGGCAGCTGAGTTGTCTTGCTCAGGTTATGCGCCCCAGGTAGCCCAGTGCCTTGGTCTGACTTCATGCCTCAAGTTCCACAGTGAAGGAGACTTTCTTAAGTGCACATCTACTGCCCAAACAGGACCACATATGTGGACCAGAGGACCGAGCCGTTGGTCCACAGTGGGTGGGTGACAGGCCACATACCAACAAGGCATGTGGATTCGTGTGTGTCTGTTTCTGATGTCCTGGTCTGTGTGGCTTTCAATGGCTCCTTTTGAGTAAGTGGCTTTCATATAAGGGACTCTTTGACTTCTCCCTAAGAAAAGGAAAGAGAGATGCTGGGGCCCACACAGGTCTTGTCCTGGAACATTTGGTGGAGGGGTCCCCTCTGCACCTGGACTCGGAATTTGCCTGGAGCTCCAGAGCCAGGAGCTGGGCCACAGGCCGGTGGGCGATGGAGGAGCTCATTTCCCCTTAAACTCCGCCGGCGCAGGGCCCGCAGTGGGCATAGGCGGGAGGGCGCCGTGTCGCTCACGTTACAAATCAATTCATTACCGGCACTCGCAGTCGCCTCGATCTTCAAGGATCGGGGGTTTGATGAAGAGGATTCATTTCAAGAAATAAACCTTTTAAATTAACCACGAGATGAGGGAGATTTCTTTATTTAAAAAATGCTCAGGCCCTGCCAGCTTTGTTTTCTCTCTCTTATTAGCATTGTTATTAATAATCCCACCCTCTCTCTCCAGGGGACGGTCCAGGCAGCCAGGAGGCAGAGGGAGTCGCTCGGACTTGGGGGCAGCCCCCTGCCCTGGCACCTTAACTGCATCAGAGTCAGCTGCGCCCATGCAGCCTCTGGTCTCGAGACTGAGTCCCAGCAGGTGACTGTGGCCTTACTGTGTGACCCTGGACAGGTCCCTTCATGCTCCTTCCTCGACAGCCCAATAAATGCAGATGCCACTTTCTTCCACTGCCTGATGGCTGCCACCCAGGGGTGGGTGATGGGGAGGGGGAGACAGCAGGGCCCAGTGAGGACTGTAACCCAGGCCAACTCCTTCTCAGCAGCAATGCTTTGGGCATCAGTCAGATTTCCGTTCCAGTTTCTCCCTTATTTCACTGCATAATGGTCACTGCATAATGGTATGCGTATTATTGATGGAAACTTGTGGGTGTAAGCATGGTGTGAAGCTTTTCTCAAAGATTATAAGACTATTTTTCTACTGAAAAAAAAACACCCTCAAACAAACATGCAAACAAAATAATAGGATGTGATGATTATGCAGTAAAATATAGGACCTAGAAAGGTTAGCCTTGGTGATCAGAGAGAATCCATTGCATACAAGAGAACCTCATCCGCATGCCCTCATGACTTATGGGCTGGGTTTTGCTCCCAGTTTCACAGAGAAGGAAACCAAGATGATTCGGCAATGGGTGAGCCAGAATTTTGACAGGAAGCTCAGAACTCTGGGCTGGGTTGTCCCAGGAGGGTTTCATAAAGCCACGACTGACAGAGCTTTGGGCTGGAGTTTGGAAATGTGTGAGCGAGGCTCAGCATTGTGGTGAGGAGCTGGGGGAGCCGTTAGATAATAGGTGCTGCAGAAGGACAGAGAAGCATGGAGAAGGAACGGGGTGGGGGGGGAGGGAGGGAGAGAGGGAGAGAGGGAGGGAGGGAGAGGATGGAGAGGTGCGTGGCGTCGTGGTCTTGGGGAGGGAGATGCAGGATGCAGGCAGCACACACAGCCTGCCAGGGCAAGTAGGGGCTGGAAGAACACGGGCCGGCTCCCCATGCATCTCATACAACCCCTTTCCATCAAAGCCAAGAGCCGCCTGAGCAGCCTCTGGGGCCAAGGGCAGGGGGGAGAAGGGTGGACACCCAGTGCAGGGAAGAGAGAAAGCCGCTGTCCTTGGGACTCTTGAGTCAAAGAGTCTCTCTATTTTTTGTTGTTGTTGTTGTTGTTATTTTGTTTTTCTTTTTTTTGTCTTTTGGGTCACACCGGGCAATGCTCAGGAATTACTCCTCATGGTCCTTGAGAGACTGTATAGGAAGCCGGGATTGAATCCAGGTCAGCTGAATACAAGGCAAATGCCCTACCCACTGTATTATTGCTCCGACCCCAAAGCGTCTTTTTTTTTTCTTTTTGGGTCACACCCAGAGATGCACAGGGGTTACTCCTGGCTCTGCACTCAGAAATTATCTCTGGCGGTGCTCAAGGGACCATATGGGATGCTGGGAATCAAACCCGGGTTGGCTGCGTGCAAGGCAAATGCCCTACCCGCTGTGCTATTGCTCCAGCCCCCCAAAGCGTCTCATGAGAGCAAAGTCACAGTCCTCTAGGGCCCCTGCTCGGTGGTGCCTGGCAGAGTTCTTGATGTGCTGAATCTGGAACAAAGTGAGCCCAAAGTCTAGCCCTGCCACAGCCACTCCAGGAGGGAAGAATGGGTGTCCCGCAGGGTGCAGGACCCCGCACACTGCTTCCAAGGAGTGTGCTAGGACAGGGCAGGGACCCTTGGGAACTGCAAGGGGAGGTTTCACTCAATAGTGGCCATGGTGCCTGCATGCAGACAGGAGTCTGCCCTAGGAAAGTCCGCACCCCAGGTGCCACCCAACACAGGGAGGAAGGAGACATCACCTGCCATTTCTCAGGTGTGCATGTGACACAGAGGTCCCAGCGAAACCTAGACTAGGAACCCCCTCCCTTCCCTTACCGTGCCTCAGAGGCAAGTTAGCTGACAGGATAGAGTTGAGGCATGACCCAGGAACAGCGGGAGACCCAGAGAGAGCATAGCTCAGAACAGTGGTGCTCCCGGGAACTGGGGAACGCCGGGAATCCAGGGTTCTGTGGCCTGTGTGAAGGAAAGGGTTGGAAGCTATCTTGTGGAGAGTAGCTCGCCGGCTTCACTCCTGCTTTCCACATCCTATTCCCACTGCATGGAGCATTTCTAGGCAGGGGTGTCATCCTCCTGAGGGAAGGGCCTGGTTTGCGTCACTGGGCTGGGGGCTCAGCAGTGGCCCCCCAGACTCAGCCCAGGCCTCGGGTGCAAGTTTGAGCTCAGTGGAGTAGCGACAAACCCCGAGGTGCACTCTTCCTTTGCGGGGGGGCTTGGGGGGTGAGGGGGGTGTTGGGGGCTCTTCCAGCCTGCCCCCTGCAGCCCTAGGGAGGCAGGAAAGGAGGGGAACTCGCCCTCCCAGCCCAGGCGGAGACCTGCCCAGGTGTGTGGGGGGACCAGCTCACCATCTCATTAACGTGGAATTGTTTTTAGGTTAATAATCTTGCGTTAATTTTCCCTTAAAATATTGTCTTTGACCGTTAAATGCTCACACTGTTATAAAAAGAACGTAATAAATGATCTTGAAGCAAATTCTCCTGCCAAATGTCATAATTTATTTGCATAATTAGCTCTTAATTTTAATTCAATATGCAAATCCACGCTTCCTTTCCATTGCAGCCTCCTGCTTCCCAGCCGGGCGGCCATGAATTTAGTGTGACGCTCTCTCCACGGCTGTCAGGGGGGGTGGGGGGTGGGGGTGGGGAGGCGGGCTCCTTCTAGGTCTGGTGTGTGGAAGAGGGGTTCAGACACACACTCGGATGGACAGGTCCGGGGGTCCCTGCCACCTAGACGCAGACTCCTGCAAGGACGGCTGACCTGTGCAGACAATCTAACAAACATCCCAGCTACCCAGAGGTGAAGTCATGTGAGCTCAGACTGATAATAAGCAGGGCCCAGGAGGAGAGCTCCGGGCACCCTCAGAGGCTCATTACACAAGTAGGAACAGGCCAGGCAGGCCTGAATGTAGAAGACCCTGAAGTCCCATGGCTTCATGGCCCCAGACACTCAGAGACCCCCGGCGCACCTAGACACTCCAGCCACCCAGATAAATGCAGGCCTGCCAGCTAGCAGAGAGGCAGCAGAGACATACTCCTGGTGGAGAGACTGTGGGCTGGGACACAGATGTGCAGGACCACACAGCTGCAGGCCACTGACCACACACAGGGACACACACGTCACACCACCACACGGCAGCACCGATACACCTGAGAAGTGTTGGAAAGTCAGACACCGTGTGTACCCCCACTCAGGTCGGACCTGGGTCACTTCCGTAGCATGGCTTGTTGTTATTGCTGTTGTTTGTCTGTGTTTGATCCAGCCATACCCTCCTTTGAAAATGTTTATGCTGTAACATTTGGGGACATGTGAGAAGGGCCACGCACTCTTGTCATCTTTCTCCAGGAATAATTTTGTTGAGATACGACTCACATACCATAAACTAATGTGTAGGTGCTGCCAAGTGGGGCTGCAAAACCAAAAGTAAATACATAGATAAATGAAAGGGTTTAGGGGCTGAGGAGAGTTCAAAGGGTGAGAGCACGTGCTCTGCACGTGGGAGGCCCCGGCTCAATCCTCAGCCCTGAGCGCTCTGAGCACCACAGGGAGTGACCTCCCTCTCCTGGGGCCAAGCTGGGAGCAGGCCCTGAGCACCACCACGGGAAGCTCCACAACCCAAGACTTAAAATAATAAAGTGGGTTAGCTAGTTGTTCACCACAGACTTATCAGAACATTTAAATCTTCTCCCCCAAACTCTATTCCCATTAGTGGTTACTCCCCCTGACTCCTCCTCTCCCTCCAACATTCTTCTTGCCCTCCACCCCAAAGTGATCCTCATCTATTTTTTTTCTTCCATATATTTGCTTATTCTGGACTTTTCACATGAACGGGATCATTTAAAATGGGTGAATTTTTTTTAACTTTTTTTTTAATTGAATCACTGTGGGATAGATCATTACAAAGCTGTTCATGATTGGATTTCAGTCAGTGTTCCAACACCTAAAATGGGTGGATTTTTGCTGCTCTCATCTTTCCCTCAACACAATTATCTTCAGCACCCATCCATTCTGCAGCGGGAATCTGTCGCTCGATTCCCTTTTACGGCCAAATCCTATTCCACGGTAGGGATAGGCCTCTCTGCCTGTTCCCTTGGTAGCTGATAGGCGTTTGGGGAGTTCTATTTGGGGGCCGTTGTAACAAGACGGTGAACATTCTCAACACACCAACAGGTTTGGGTGTGGACCTGTTTAAATTTTTCTCAAATTCTCTCCCAGGCTGGAGCGATAGCACAGCGGGTAGGGCGTTCGCCTTACAAGCGGCCAACATGGCCAACCCGAGTTCGATTCCTCCGCCCCTCTCGGAGAGCCTGGCAAGCTACCGAGAGTATTCGATATGCCAGACACAGTAACAACAAAGTCTCCAATGGAGACGTTACTGGGCCTGCTCGAGCAAATCGACGATCAACGGGAGGGCCTTTACCTTTACCTTTACCTCTCCCAGGAGGGGAACTTCATCTTCTGAGGTTGGTTTTCCTAGGGAACTTTGTTGGTTGTGCGGTTGGGATAATTTCCTGATGGACACAGCATCCCCTAAGCAAAGCTGCAGCTGGTGCTGGTAGGCGCATACCAACACCCAGCTCCACAAACACACTCAAACCCGCAATCACCAACACGGCCAGAGTGGGCAAAGGTTCATTGCGGATTCTGGGACCCAGAGAGAAAGATGAAAATGCAGCCAGACAGGTGACTGTGGTGGCCCAGGCGACAGGGTGCTTGGATGCTAGAGAGGGGTAACATCTAGAATTTGGGAGTAAGGGGGCTGGTTGAGGAGTTGGGGGGAAAGGGCAGGGAGCGGTCAGAAGGTGAGGTGCAAGGGATGGATGCGGGGGTGCAGTCGGGATCTTGTCTGAAGTCCAGGATCCTGGGTCCCCTTTCTCCAGCTGTTGCAGCCTCACCCGGTCCCGCTAGGTGACCCTTTTGTCTCTGGGCTCCCCTCCAGGAAACTTGACTCCTCCCACCTCACAGCACACCCCCCCAACCCTCCCCAACTAGAAAAGGAGACAAAAGGGATCCTTTTCCAGGATAATTAAGCCTGAAAGACAGCAGCTCCTCCCAGGAAACTGATCAGGTTGGCCCCTAGAGAGCCCTTTGGTGTGGGAGGGGAGGGAAGGGAGCCCTGGAGACAAGGAGGGAGACGGGAGACGCTGGCTGACACGGGATTCGGGGCATATACTCCGGTCGTCAAAATTTGATATTTAATTCTCCTTTTTCCAGAGGCGGGACCACGCTGGGAGGCTGACCCCGTCTCCGTCTAAACACAAGTCTGGGGTGGATGGCCAGGGACTGTCTCCGCAGGCGGCCGTCCACGGCTAGGCTCGGGCTACGTTACATGCTTATGCTGTGTTACATGCTGGGGTGTAAGTGTGTGAGTGCGAGTGTGTGTCCCCAACCCTCTGGGGTCCCCACCCCCACCCATGCCCCCTGCAGTGCGGCCTCAGCGCAGTTTCTAACCTGGAGTGATCGCTTTCCTGATTTGCCACTTTAGTACTCTTGTTAATGAATTTTTAATCTTCTTAATGACATTAAACACGGAAAGTAATTAAGGAAAACAAGTTTGAAACTGCTGACTTCAACCCTTTATTCACAACTATTTAATGTAGAATTAATTTGATTTTGCCCATTATTCAAATGAACGCACTACCTTCTCCTCGGCCCCAGGCCTGTCCCCTTGCCCCCTCCTGAAGTACCCAGAGACACCCCCCCACCACCACCACCATCGTCATCACCCAGTTCTCATCGACCCCAGTGGGTGACCTGCTTGTCTGATGGGTGTCTGGGCCTGATGTCCAAGCCCAGCTCTGGAGGGAAAGAGATGGGCTGACTTCTGGGGTTTGGGAGAGTTGACGGGAACCAGGGAGAGCAACACAGATGGGGTGGGGGTAGGGGCTGAGGCTGCCCTCCCCACCTCTTTCCATCTCAGCTTTCCAGCGCAGACGCTCCATCAGGACCTCTAACCTCCGGTGCTGGTACGTGCACACTTTCAGATTCACAGGGGTCGGCCTTCGAACATTGCAAACCAAGGATCTTGAGGTGATTGAAGGGAAGGCCCCGAAGCGGCAGCTGCCGTGGCTTCCCGTGTCGGACCGTGTTTGAGAATTTCTGAGCAAGCCTGTTTGCTCCCCTGGGCTGGGGCTGCATTTGGAGGAGCCTGATTCTGTGAGTCTAAGGTCGTTTGCAATAGATCCGTGTTCTGAGAGCAGGAAATGAGAAGCAAGCCAATGCCAGTCTGTCCCTGAGTCTGAGTTTGCCCCCCTGCCCCCTTCTAGGGGCTGGAGCGATAGCACAGTGGTAGGGCATTTGCCTTGCGCACAGCTGGCCAGGTCGGCAGAGTGGGATTCGATTCCTCCACCTCTCTCCGAGAGCCCGGCAAGCTACCGAGAGCATCTCACCCGTACGGCAAAGCCTGGCAAGCTCCCCGTGACGTATTCGATATGCCAAACACAGTAACAAGTCTCACAATGGGGACGTTACTGGGCCCGCTCGAGCAAATTGATGAACAATGGGAGGACCGTGACCCCCTTCTAGAAGGGTCTGAGGTGGGAGGGAGCAAAGACCAGATGCAGAAGTCCTCTGGGGAAACAGAGCCATAGTGCAGCAGCATGGAAGCAAGTGCTGTCAGCCTGGGTTTGAGTCCTGTCACCCCCTAGAGTCCCCCGAGCCCCAGCAGGAATGATCCCAGAGCACAGAACCACGAGTAACCCTGATCACGATCTCTGAACCCATAAGTACTGAAGCAAAACCAGGCAAAGGTATCCCTGGCACCCAGGTTCCAGTCTGCCCCTCGACATGCAGACCCCAGGCTTCCAGGTCCTCACTGCTGTGGGGACAGTTCCCCGGCCACCTGACTCTTGCCCTTGGGGCTCCCCACTCCCACCAGGGGCTCCCAGATCTTTGATTTGGAGAGTATCTGACGGGGGGCATGGGAGGCAGAGCAGGAGAGATGTGGAGAACAGGCTAGGCAGGCACAGATGAGAGCGGGCAGTGCCAGCCAACAGTGCAGCAAGGGCCAACGCCCAGGCTGACTCCTCCAGGACTTGGGCATGGCTCCTTGCCTCCTCACTGGAGGTGGACACTCCCTCTTTCCTCACCTCACTGTTGTTTTTTTTCCCTCCTGGGTCACACCCAGCGATGTTCAGGGGTTACTCCTGGCTTTGCACTCAGGAATTATTCCTGGCAGTGCTCGGAGGACCATATAGGATGCTGGGAATCGAACCTGGGTCGGCCGCGTGCAAGGCAAATGCCCTACCTGCTGTACTATCGCTCCAGCCCCACGCCTCAGTGTTGGGAGAAGGAAGGGAGACAGGGAGGCCCAGCTGGGTGCCTGGTAAACCTCAATTCTTGATGCCCCTCAGTTCCCAGCCGTTCCTTCCAGGGCCACCTGGGCATGACGATGGGAGAGAAGATTCAGAGAGTGAGGCAGAGAAGGGAAACTGAGGGTTCTGGAGGGCATGGGGGCCCCCAGAGTGTCTCACAAAGTCGGGGATTTGCTCAAATGTGCTGAGCGTGGGGAGGGCGGAGCCTTGGAGAACTTCCTCTGCCTTGTCCCTTGAACTTGCCCAGGACGTTTCCCTGGGAGTCCTTCCCCTGAACGGCACCTCGCGGCAGCGAGGAGGGTTTCTGTCTCCCACACCGCAGCCCTTCCTCTGGGCTCTTCTCTCCAAACAGGCACCCCACGGCCCCCTCCTCAGTCTCTTCACTCATCTCAGCTCCTGGAAGCCCAGCAGTCCTGCCCCTGCCCCCCTCCGGCCCCCATCACTTGGCACTGAGCCGTGACTGGGCCCAAGCTCAGGCGAGAGTCTCTCGCGCCCCTTCCTCTCATTCCAGGGACTTTATGGGCTGAGACGACGCGGCTGGCTCACTTCTCCCTCTCTCCCGCTCCTCTGCCGCCACTCGCCGTGTCTCTCCCCCTCTCCCCTTCCCTGCCAGGGCCTGCCGTGCTCTTTGGGGTCCTTGTCTGTCTCTGAATCCTTCCCCACCTCACTCTGGGCCTCTGTCTCCGTCTCTCTCTCTCTCTCTCTCGGACTATGGATTCTAGAACATTTCCTGATATAACCGTCTCGAGAACACAGGTGTCAGGAAGGGAAGGCTGGCAGTGAGGTACCCTCAAGCTGGGGCCACCCAGATCCCTTCTCCTGGGTCCCCTGCCCCCTTCACCCTCTTACTGATACCCCAGGCATACCAGGGTGCTGCTGAAGAAGAGGGCCTGGTTTATGGGACCCACCTCATGCCTCCTCACCCACCCCAACTCTCCCAGCACCACAGAGACCCACACATTCACAGTCACCCCAGGGTGCACGCACGCACGGGTAGACTGACTCCCACGGCAGCAGGGCGCACCCCCAGATCCACACAGCCCACATGCAGATGCGTACTCTCTCTCTCTCTCTCTCTCTCTCTCTCACACACACACACACACACACACACACACACACACACACACACACAAGCGCGCACAGAGATCCCACAGGCGCCCAAAAGCACAGGGCAATGATTAATGTCCCCTCAGAAAAAGAAATTATATCGAATAAATTAAACTACTGTGGCAGCAAATTGAAAAATAAGGATGTAAATGAGGTTTGAATACTTAATATCGAAGACAAGGGGGGAACGAAAAGCCATTGCTGGGACCCTTGTGTGGGGAGACGATGGTTCCTCTTGCCCCCCAGTTTGACTCTGGCTCCTGTCAGAGGCGTGAGAGCAGGAGTGGGATGAGATGGGGGCTTCAATCCACTAAGGGACCCTCTCCCCAGGGCAGGCCCCAACTGGGCCCCAGAGCCCTCAGCGAGACTCAAGGAAGGGAGTGTGGGGAGGTGGTTTGCAAATCACTCGGTAGCACCTCAGAAGCCACCCCTGACAGCCCCCAGCACAGACAGACATCTGCCTTGGGATTCTGCACACATTCCTTTGAAGGCCCATCCTGGCTTCCTGGAGCGTGTTTCTCCTCATCTCGGGAGTCTCCTGACCTGAGACCCCAAATGCATCTAGTCACAAAAGCTTTACTCATCCCTCACAGCCCACTCCCAAAGCTGCACACACCTCAGAACCCCATTTGCCTCCTCACAGCCCTCACAGGGCCCCCCACACCCCCCTGGCTCGCTCGACATGCTCTGCCCTCCCTACCACTCCTGGGGTAGTTCTTACATTCAGCACCCCAACCACACATCTGCACACACCTGCCTGCCCACATGCCAACTCATCTCCTGGAGCACAACAGGACGCATCCCCACCTGTTTACACACACACACACACACACACACACACACACACACACACACTGTGGCCCATCTCTGGATCCCAATTGCTCAGAAATTGTGTGTGTGTGTGTGTGGGGGGGGTGGAGGTAAAGGCTTCTCTTTCTCCCCAAGTGACCCTGCGCATGAGCGTGCGCGCGCGCACACACACACACACACACACACACACACACATACACACACACACACACTGTGGCCCATCTTTGGACCCCAGTTGCTCAGAAACTGTGGGTGGGAGGTGAAGGTAAAGGCTTCTCTTTCTCCCCAACCTGACCATGCCTACGTGCACACACACACACACACACACACACACACACACATACACACACACACACCCCAGACAAGATCTGTGCCAACACTTCCAGCTCTGATGCTGTCTCAGTTTCCCTCGCTCTGCCTATCAACCACTTTCTCCTGTCGCCTTTGTCTCGGACACCCCAAGAGAGCCCCGCCCCACTCCTCCCCCTCCGTGGTGGCAGAGCCCCCGGCTGATACCCACCCTCCCACCCTGCAGCAACCCCCCTCCCCACGCCTGCCCCCGCCCCCGCGTCTCTCGCTGTCGTCTCTGTTCATATATATTTAGTATTTATTTACAAGGCTGGGTTTTTTCCCTGGGCGGGAAGCCAGCCGTGCACAGAAATCCTTAAGATGCTATAAAGCTGGTGAGGTATAAAATGGAAAGTGGTTAGTGCGCTGTTTGGAGATATCTCACCGGCGGCCGGCCCGCGCCGCCCAGCCGCCCGCTGTAAATCTCCCGGAGTTTAGCGCGCTGCTTTGCGGGGCCCGCGTGGGGAGGGCCGGGCGGGGAGGGCTGTGGTCCAGGGGCCCTTCCTGAGCATCCCAGACTTGCTCCCCCTAGAGGGGGCTGAAGCCAGGTCAGCCAAGAGCCCTTGAGGGAAGCAGTGGCTGGTCAACCGCTGCCTCTTCTGCACTTGACCTCATTCCCAAAGTGGATGGAAGGAAAAGGAGTGACAACTCAGGGCCCAGGGCCCCTCTTAGTGCACCGAGGGACCGTCCAAGATCCCCCAGCCTCCATGAAGCTCCTCCCCAGGAGCTCCTTTCTGCACCTCTCCATAGGCTGGTGGCTGGGGAAGGAGGGGAGGGTCCTAACTAGGCTTCCCCAAGCCAGCGCTAAGTTTAGGGCAGGGGCCCGCTCTGTCCTCAAGGCACTGGGGGCTCTCACACAAGTCACTTGGGCCACCTGCACCAGGACCCCCAGTGCCCTGTCATCAACGGCTGAGGGAGGAGGGGCAGGGGACAGAAGGTAGTGCTGAGGAAAGTAGATGCTCACTTAATGCTTGAGCAGGATGTTGCTTTGGTCCACAAGGACTCACACGCTACTAACCTCCACATTGACCTTCCTGTCCAGCCAGCTGGGCCCTGCAGCACTGCCTGCGTTTGCTGTTGTAGGCACGCCTCCCCAGGACACCCAGGGCAGGCGACTGTCCAGTGATCAAAGAGCCTCTTCTGTGCTGGAGCAATAGTATAGTAAAACACTTGCCTTGCACATGGCCAATTTGGGTTTGATCCCCGCATATCCTGTATGATACCCCCGAGCCTGCCAGGACTGATCCCTGAGCACAGTCAGGAGTAAGCCCGGAGCACTGCCAGGTGTGGTCCCTAAAATAACAACCAACCAACCAAAGACAGATGTCACTTTTGGATTCAGTGGCATTTCAGGGCAGCTTCAGGGAAGGGCTTAGCACCCTCTCCCCCACCCCCCACTGACCCCTCACCCATCACAGCCCCTCTGCTTTACTGCAGAAGCCCCTTGAGTCTCGTGGTCTGAGAGTCACAGAGGAGATGAATCTCACCTCCCAGGAGCAAGTAAACCAGAGGGCTGCTCTTATGGCATCCCCCACCCCACAGCCCACACCCAAGCCAGCCTAGAGCTGGTTCTCAGGGGGTCCTCTGTGGTGGCCACGTGGAGGGGTGGGGGGACTGAGTTCTGCTAAACCCCTCTATTGGGGGTGGGGGGAGCAGGTGGTGTGCATCTCATCTGTCAGTCACGCAGCACATGGCAACGTGAGGGGTCCAGCTTGCCCTGATGGAGCAGGAGGCCAGGAGTCACCGCAGGGAACTCTCAGGCGACCACTGTCCAGAGGGGAAGATGCAGAAGGGCCAAGTGTGGCTGCCTCTGCCAGGTCCCACCCTGTTTGGGCCCTGGTCTTTGGGTGATCTGGTTTGTCACTCCTGGGTGCTTCTTCAACAAGTGTTTCCTGAATCTCAGGGTACGGATAGTTAAGATTCAGTCCTGCTGCATCCCAGCGCTTGTGGGGGGCAAGTGTCCCCGTCTGGATAGAAAGACATTTAGTGAATGCAAGAGCAGAGGGCAGGCCCTGGCAAAGCCATGGACGGGCACAGATAGCTGTGCTCGAACTGAAGCCGGTGGAGAGTTAATTAGGGGGGTGCGAGGCATGGGTGACAAGGCAGGAGGCCTTCCTGGGTCGAGGTGGCCAGGAAGCGGTGCAGGGGGCTGGGTGGGAGCGTGCGAGGGTCTGTCTGACTGGCAGACGTAGCGTGAAGGAGAGGGAGAGGGAAGCTTGGAGAAAGGGCTGAGATGGAGAAGGGCCGTGAACATCCGACTCTGGCGTTGGTGCTTTATTTAGTAGGCATTGGGGAGTCATTGAAGGTTTGTAAGCGGGGGGAGTGACTGAGGAGAGAAGACAGAGTTGGCAGCTGAGTGTGGCACAGGAAACCCCTCTCGGAGGAAGTGCTTCACCTGTGGCGGGTGTGGGAGACGCTCAGGATGCTTTGTGGGCTGCATTGAGGGCATCTAGAGCTGGATCCAGGCTGTTCCCAGGCCTGGGCTGGCAGGGAAGCCACAGAGATATGTAGAAGACATCAGGTGCGTCTCTCACTCTGCCAGCTGACCGCGAGGAGACAGGAGATGGGCTTGGCATTTGGGGACACTCCCATCACCCCGTACCCTGAGCACTCCTGTCCCTCTCCTGCATGGAGCAGCTGCCAGCCAGGTGAGCGAATTCCTCCGACTTGGAATTGCCCAGCCAGCCTGCCTGGGGATGTGTCAGGTTGCCTGCTAACTCCTGGCCCCACACCGCCAAGCTCTCCCGACGATGTAGGAGACATCCGCGTCCACATCCCCACACAGATCTGGCCATGTTCATCCTTAGACCGAAGATCACTCAGGCCCACAGTCTGTGACCTCTGGCCTGGGCCCAATCCCGGTACCCCCACATCCCCCAGGATCCCAGGGACAGTGCCGGCAGTGACCGGGGCTTTGCAGAGCAGAGGGGCAGGACCAGAACCTCTCTGCCTTCTAGGAGGAGCAGAGCACAGGAGGTGGTGTGGGCCCCCACCCTCCCGGAGGGGACCCGCAGTCCTAAATGCCCCCGCGCCTTCTCCATATTGTGGGAGAAGCTGCTGCATCCATCACTGTCAGGCGCCGAGTTTGAATAAATTTGAATGCACTGAGCCGTGGGCTGCAGTTTCTATAATATCACTTTCCAGTTTGAATATTTCACTTACTTTTTTTTTCAAATTTCTTTTTATCCAACAGTTTCTCCTCCTTTTCATCTACCCCCGCTGCAGCCAAGCTCGGATGTAGAGGACAGTGCCCCGGGGGCATCGGGACGGGAGGACGGCCCTGCCTGGCCCTGCCTGGGTGTCTCTGCCCTCCCCCCAGCACCCTCAGCACAGGGGCTCCCCTTACTCCTGCAGACAGGGACACTGCAGCCGGAGAATGACCTCGCCACCCCCACCGCCACACACACATGCCCACTCAGACACTCGTGCACACTAGGCCACATTCACACCCACCAAGACACATTCACACTTACACTCTCACACATGTACACGAGGCCACATTCACACACAGACATTCACAAATACACACACATATGCACACCAGGCCATATCACACACACTCATATTCACACACACTCAGACACATTCACATATAGACACTAAGTCACATTCACACACACACACATTCACACATAGGCATTCATACATATACTCACAGACATTCACACACACACAAAGCACATTCGAACACAGACACCTTCACACATACACATGTACATAAACCACATTCTATATACACATTCAGACACATTCACATGCAGAAATATACGCTCACTTCACACACAGACATTCACATATAGATGTGTACACTCATACATAGACACATTTGTACACATATTCACACACATATAGATATTCATACATACTCACATACACTTACTCATGTACACCAAGCCACATTTACGTGCACACTCAGACACATTCAGACTCTCAGGCACTCATATTTACTCACACATGTACATTAAGTCACATTCACACGTTCAGACATATTCACACACTCAGGTATTCACACACATACACGCCTTCATTGGCACCCATACACTAAATTTACATACACATATCTTCAGACACACTGAGTGTACACTAAGCCACATTCAACACACACTTAAACACATTCACACACACTCAGATACACTCACACAGTAGCATAGTTAGGTACATACACACACGTATATATTAAGTATATCTTTAGGACTCTGACTATATACTGAGCCACATTCACATACACACACTCAGACACATTCACACCATCCCCACACTTAGCACATTAGCAGCACACTTATCTTCAGATATACTTACATACCCTCGACACTCAAACACTCACACATTTACATGCCCCATCTATCTTCAAACTCATTCACACACTCACATAAACTCAGACACTTACCCCCAGACATTCACATATACTCTCACACACATACTCAGACACATTCTCTCTCTCTCTCTCTCTCTCTCTCTCTCTCTCTCTCTCTCTCTCTGATAAATGAATTTCTATGTGGATGTCAATGACAGATTGTGATTTCCCCCTTGGAAGCCCCCTGCCACTTTCCTTCCCCTAAGACCAGGAGTTAAGGTTCTGAAACACCACCCTTCCAACTCCTCCCTTCTCCTCATCCTCCTCCTGCTCCTCTATGAGGGGCCGGCACAGACCCTGGATGAGGGATGCTGCAGGAGCTAGAGTATTGAGCCCCCTCCACTTGCCACAGGTGCATGATTTTCTAGATTCTGGTTTGTGCGGACCCCACACCCCACCCATAGCCCAGGGCCTGGGGAGAATGAGGGCCCTGGAAGGGGAAAGAAGAGGCAGGGATGAAAGGGGTCAAGTAGAAGCAGAAGTTGGGGTCCGGAGGGGGTTGGGGAGGTGATCAGTCTTGGTGAGGCCTTCTGAGGACCCATGGGGCATGTGCAGAGGGTCTGGTCATGTGGCCCTTGGACCAGCAGTAAGTTAGGACCAGCAGATAGCCGTCAGGGGCCCCCGAGGGGCACACCAATGGGCCTGAGGGTCATGGATAAACTGTCTACAATGACAAGCACCACTGGCCATGTGGAACTCTGACTCCTAAGGGAGATCCCAGCATCTAGGACACCTCCATGGAGACCCTGTGCATAAGCAAGTTCCCTCCCTCTCTGCCAGACTGGCATGTTCTGCGTGTGCTGATCATCCCCCTCCCCCGCAGCCCCCTGTCTGTCACCTGGAGGGGCTGGTAAGGGTTGGAGGCAGAAAGAGACATTGAGAAAGAGACATTGGCTCCTGAGTTGATGGGACAGTTCCCTGCTGTGTGCTCGAGTTATGAAAAAGGGGGGGCAGGAAAATGGTCAGATTTGAGGGGTCCCACAGTGGCGGGGGAGATGTCATTGCCATTAAGAGTAATATTTACTTCTTGGGCCAGAGAAATAGTATAAGGCACTTGCCTTGGTTGTGGTTGACCCCGGTTCAATTCCCAGTATCCATATGGAACACCCTCAGGAGTGATCCCTGGACACAGAGCCAGGACTAAGCCCTGAGCACTACTAGTGCATCCCAAAGCAAAAAAAAAAAAAAAGTAATATTTATTTTTTAGTCTTTTTTTTTTCTTTTTGGGTGACACCTGGCAATGCTCAGGGGTTACTTCTGGCTCTCCACTCAGGAATCACTCCTGGTGTTGTTCAGGGGACCATATTGGATGCTGGGAATCGAACCTGGGTTGATTGTGTGCAAGACAAACGCCCTACCCGCTGTGCTATCTCTCCAGCCCCAGTAATATTTATTTCTCTTCTGCACTTTTCCCTACTCAAAAGGGGGTTGGGTCCAATTAGGACACCACACACATACACACACACACACACACACACACACAGATACACACACATACGCATGCACACATGTGCCCGCACTTAGAAGAGAGAGGACAATTAGAAACCATTTGAAGGTGGGAAAGAGATGGATAGGCAGGAATTGTTGGTGGCAGAGAGTGGCGGCATAGAAAGTTATCATGACCCCACAGGATCCCTCTAAGAGCTCACTCCTTGGGTTCAGGTAGTCAGGGAAGACTTTCTGGAGGAGATGAGCTCAATCTGGGGACTTGACAGTGAATATAAGACCAAAACAAGGGGGATAAACAGGAGCACTACTTCCTGGAGCAAATAGAGAGCTGAACTGGGGGTGTGCGGGGGGGCGGGGGGGCAGTGCGTTAAGAGCCCTGAGAAGATGCCTGGTCTCACCCCAATGTTCGTGGATGCTCACACAGGCCTCTCAGCACACAGGCCCCTCCTTCCCCATGAATTCATACTCTACATCCCAGCAAACAGACCTCCCGGGAAGAGGCCCAGCCAGACCCAACAGCACCCCCTCCCCCCAGGAGGCATGCACCCCTGCAGGTGGAGACCTGGTGCCCCCCTTCTCTCCGAAAGGGGGCACCCTCCTGGGGGGAGTGGGGCAGGGGCTGCGGGAGGCAGCGGGTGTGAGGGGAGCGGCTCGCGGGCAGCGCCACGACAGATGATTGACTCGAAACAATATCTAAGGCGATCAGGATAAAGTGCTGGCCATTTCAAGGCTCAGCAGAATTCAGATTCTAATTAGACTTCTCACCACATTCCAAATAAAAATGGTTCCCCTGGTATCCTCTTTGCCTATCAGGTGTCTCTCCCTGATCGCTGGAACAAAACGCATAAAGAAAGTGATTAAAGCCATAACAAAGGCATAAAATTGGAATTATCGCTGCCACCACATCTGGGAGCGCCGAGTGTCACCACGCCGCCCCCCAGCCCAAACCGTGCGCGCGCCCGCGCACTCCGAACTGCCCCCCCCACCCGTGGCTCCTGCCTGGGCACCTGCAGCCGTGCCCAGCGGCGGGCAAGAGAGAGGAGGACATGGCTCCAGGCTGGGAGGAAACTAAGGGGCCCAAGAACTGGGGGCTCAGGGATCAGGAGGTGAGGAAAGGGATGCCCAAGAGACCCCAGACTTGGGGAACAAGCAAATGAGCATCCCCGCCAGTGTGATGGCCGGCTCTGGGGTGCAGCTATGAGCGAGTGGGGGGCAGCATTAGGGTTTCCTCTGATGACCCCACCGCAGGGTGCATGTTCTGGGACGAGGATCCAGTCCATCACTTGTCTTATGGGTTCCCGGTGATGTCCCACTCTGCTGGGATTCCCTCCTCTCCCAGCAGGGTCCCCCCCAGTGACCACTGCCCAGACCATTGGACTCAGTCTTGGCTTTTATTTCCCCTTCCCAGCCTACTTCCACTGGGGCCCCCAACCTCAGAGATGAGTGAGCCCCGTGGCGGCTATGCCTATGCTGGGCCAGCTACCACGCAACGCTCAGGGCTCAACCTCTACACTGGCACACGCACACGGAATGCCCCGGACAGCACCCTACCCTGTGCTCTGGGGTATGACAAAGGCCCCCATCTCAGGGAGGCTCCCTGGCCACAGCGGGGGGACTTTGGCTTCTCCAGCTCTTCTGTCTCTCCGGCAGCCCCCCTCACCGCCACCTGGTCCCTGGCCCCCCGCAGCCGGGCTCCCTGTGTGGGGCGGGCCAGAGGAGGGTGAAGGAGTGGGAGCCGGGCTCTGAGCGGGGACGATATAAAATTAAAAGGTAAAAAGCAAGAACGCAAATGGAGGGTGCTTTCAGCTTTCACATTATTAATGACTCTTCAAAAAATCGGCGAGTTTTCCAATCTTCTCTGAGAAGCGCTTGAAGGAGCTCACAGATGAAACTGACCTTCAAAATGTTCTTTGGTCTTTAGTTAAGAAATTCGCTCGCCATTATGGCATCATTAGGGAAACAAGGATAAAATTACTCCATGGTTAATGACCTATAGTATCTCCCCACCAAAATTTGTTTCAGATCTAATAAAACTGTGCTTAACACACTCGGATGAGTTATGAGGACTGTTCTGCAGGGTATTAAAATGTGGAAAATAGATTTTCCGAAGCTGGGGGGACTGGACTTTTTGAATCAGATAGCAGAATGGAATTTTCTGGGCAATAAATTCTTCCATGTCTCAATTTCATCTCGCGCGCTCTCTCTCTCTCTCTCCTGCCTGCGTCTGCCCCTCTCTCTCCCTCTCTCTCTCTCCCCCACTCCCTCTCTCTCTCCCTCGCTCTCTTGCTCTCTCTTTCTCCTGTCTCCCTCTCTCTCTCATCTTTTCCTAAAATACTGACGTACATGGAAACCTTTAGAATTTGGCACCTACATAAACTTTGATAAAGCAGAGTGACAAAGGCCATCTGTGTGTGACAGCGGCTGATCGGGCATGTGCACACACCCGTGTTGTATGTGTGTGTGTGTGTGTGTGTGTGTGTGTAGGGGGGGTTGACTACTTGCTCTATCTCCCTCAACTCCCTCCAGTCCCGCCCAAGCTGGGGTGATAGCTTCCCTCTCTTGACTGTCCACTGTTGGCCAAGCAGGCAGATCTCACCCTCCATTCCCAAATTCCTGGGGTACCCCCAATGACCCTTGCAAATCCTTACCCCACCATATACAGTCAGGACTTCAACACACACTAACACCTTGGTGCCAACCTCTCTTAGACCACATTTGTCCTCGAGCTCCCAAACTTGGTGTCCACGGGCACTGGGCAATGCTCGCCCGGAGGCAGGCTCCAGGCTGCCCTGCTCTGCACCCAGTATGCTGGGGAGGGGGGAACTGGTCGGTGTTCCTCACTAGCGTCACCCTGTGTCCAGCCCGCCAGGCTGGAGTCTGAGACCTGCGCCCCAGCCCAAACACTGGCCGAAGGGTTTCGGGGGCTGGATACTGCCGCGGAGAGAGGTGGCTGGCGAGGTAATGGCATTTTGCTCTCTTTAAACTTTAATCTTTCCTATTAATTCCCTGCAACTGGAGAATGTGTGAGAGTTAATGTTCCGTGAACGTGTTTCGCACTCGGCAGTCTCTTCGAGCTAATTACCTTCAGGTGCTAAATGGAGGGAAATTGCAATCCATTTGGATGTGAAAAAATTTCGCCTTCCCGTCCCCTGTGAGACATCCTTTTTCCTGAGTGCTGCAGAAAGGATGCTCTCTGGGTGGGAGTTTTTTTCCTAATGTTTTTTTTCTTCGGCCTTCTCCCCCGCCCCCTTTCTCGGAGAGTCTGGCTTTGACGGGGCGATGGTGCTGGAGACTGCAGAGGTGCGGGCCCCTGCACAGGGCCCCAGTGCCATCGGGACTGGGCCGGGGGAAAGGACTTTCAGGGCAGGGAGACACGAAGCCTCCAGCCCCCCGCTCCTTGGAGGCCCTGGAGTGGAAGTGTATTTACACGCTTAATAACACGCTTATTACCAGTGTTTCTCAGCTGCTAGGTTTTGAATACAGATATAATAGAATTTTACAAGCCACATAAAAGCTGTCCTTCTCTCGGACCCTGGGCTGCTGGGGCAGAGGCCAGGGAATGGAGAGTGGAAGTGGGCAGGGAGTTGAGAAGGCGCCGGAGGGGGAGAGGAAGAGGGAAGAGCAGGGAGGCAGCCTGGCCTGGGTGCGTGAGGAGTGCGGAGGATGCCTGGGGTCTCTGTCTTCAGCCCAGAAGGCGGCTGAGCACCCAGGGTGCTGAGAGCCTGGCTGCACAGTTTGCTCTTAGAGCCTGGCTGGGCTCTGCAGAGCATCCCCTTCTTAGCGAGGCCCTGGGTCTCTGGTCTCCCACACAGAGCAACAGTAGACTCCAAAGCCTCATGCTGCAGGCGGGCAGGGAACTGCCCAGATAGGAAATTTGGCTTCTGTTCCAGGAGGGAGCCATCTGTTTTTGTTGTTGTTGTTGTTGTTGTTATTTAAAAAGGGATTTTGGGGGGTTGCCACACCTAACAGTGCTCAGGACTTACTCCCAGCTCTGCATTCAGCAGTCACTCTTGACAGTGTCTAGGGGACCATACAGGGTGTCGAGGATCAAACCCAAGTCAGCCACATCAAGGCAAGCACCATAACCACTGTACTAGCTCCCTGGCCCCAACAGTCTAGTTTTTTATTTTATTTTATTTTATTTTATTTTTGTTTTTTGGGTCTCCCCTGGCGATGCACAGGGGTTACTCCTGGCTTTGCATTCAGGAATTACTCTTGGCAGTGCTCAGGGGACCGTTTGGGATGCTGGGAATCGAACCTGGGTCGGCCGCGTGCAAAGCAAATGCTCTGCCTGCTGTGCTATGGCTCCAGCCCCCAGTCTTGTTTTTTTTTTTTTTCAATCTCAAGACGGAACCAGAGAAATAGCACTGGAGGTTGCGCACATGCTTTGCATGTAGCCAAGCCTGAATTGTTCCCCAGCACCCCTTAGGTTCCCTTGAGAATTGCCAGGAGTGATCCCTGAGCACAGAGTCAGGAGTAATCTTTGAGCATTACTGGGTGTTGCCCCAAAGCCAATAAATAAATAAACCCCGAAGACCAGGCCACCCAGAGTAAGCACCTCCACCTGAAAGAGGGTTTGGGGCTCTGCAGTGACCCTGGGCTTTCCTCCTCTCAGGGTTCTCACTCCCACCTGCCCAGGGTCTCACTAGCGAGGGTACAGCCACGTGGTCCTTTCCCTGAAGAGTCCCACAGGGGTTTCTGACATCAAGGTTTATGGATTCGTTCAAACTTTTAATTCTGGAGAATTTCAAGTGTGTTTTTTGGAAATGCATGTGCTATACACATCACCTTGTTTCCACAGATAACAAGACATAGTGGATCTTCCTTCTTCTCTACCCCATTTCTCCCTCCCCCAGGGTTATTTGGAAGAAAATCACAGACACCACATCAATCCACCCACAAATAGTTCCGTAGGGATTTCTAAAATGTTGGGACTCTCAACCTAACCACAATCCCATTAGCTCACCTAAACAAAAGTTCACCGTAGCTCTTAGCAAATATCCTGTGGTGTTCAAATGCTTGAAGTGCCTGTACGTTACTTGCTGACATCTATGATACCTGTCGCCGAAATACATCAGCATTTATCTTTTAAACACAAGGACATTTTGCTGTTCTGTGAAGTGCAATAATAACTTCCAGGAAATCTAACACTAGTCTAATATAGAGAGCTTAAAATATTCAATAAGAGGGACCGCAGAGATAGTACAGTGGACAGGGCACTTGCCTTACATGTGGCTGACCCCAGTTCATTTCTGAGCCCTACAAATAATTACCCGAGCCCCATCAAGTGATCCTTGGGAGTAGAGCCAGTAGTAATCCCTGGCCACCATCAGGTTTGGCCCCCAAGCTCCCCCTCCCAATGAAGTCAAATTAGATATATACAAGATCTTCCATTGGATATTTTTTATTATAAAAACATTTTGAGGGATCAGAGTGATGGTTCAAAGTCTAGGATGCAACCTTTGCATGCAGGGAGCCTGGGTTCAATCTAGGGAACTATGTGGTCCCTTGAACAAAGTCAGGGGTGACCACAAGCCCAACATTATGAGTAAATCCCAAGCACTGGTGGTGTGGCTCGCACACATATATATGTAAGTGTATATACATACATGTATACATACATATCTGTATATACACATATGTATACATTTGTATATATGCATACATATATGTACATATATACGGCCCATATGTATATTTATATACATATATATGGCCAATGCCTACACATATACATATATATATGTGTATATATACACAAATGTGTATACATATATACACACTTTATATAATTTTAATATATGTACTTTTATATATACATGTATATGTACATATACATACACACACATATATACACATATATAGTGGGTTGGGGAAATACCAGATAAATACTCCAGGTTTTGTCCTGATTCTATCCCTGACTCACCAGGAGCAATCAGGAAGGTGAGGATCCGGCCTGAGCACCACCATATTCTCGGGGCCTTGCATTGACCCTTTGGTGGTGCTAAGAGATGCTTGGGAGACCCCTCAAATATTAAAAATATTTTCTCCTCTTTGTTGTTGTTGTTGACAGTTGTCTCTGGGGCCTGGACTTGTGCACACCCCGAGCTGTGGTGCTTGCATGTTTTCAGCTATGTTCTTCCCCAGGAGTCGTGCCCTGGGCCGCAGGGTGAGGTTCATGCTGCTTTTGTCGTAGGTCTTGCACATGGGTGATGCCTGTCAGTGCTCGCCAAGGATTGCTCTTCCTGGGCTCGCTCTTCAGGGCTCATGAATCTTTTTTTTCAGTTGCAGTGCTCGCTCACTGAGGGTTGAATCCTTTCTGTATTCAAAGCTCACACACATCTGACTGTGGTGTGGTCAGAAAGTGCTTGTAATGGGTCCAGAGCAATAATAATTTATTGTTATTGGGGAGGGGCACCTGCCGTGCACGCGGTTGACCCAGGTTTAATCTCTAGCACCCCATATGGTTTCCCAACCACCGCCGGGAGTGACCCCTGAGTGCAGAGCCAAGATTAACCCATGAGCACAGCCAGTGTGCCCCACCCTGAGAAAAAAGTGCTTGTAATGCTGGGGTTGGGCAGACAGCAGAATCACAGTTGTCAGAATCACAGTTGGCACATGTGGTAACACTGGAGATTTGAGCTCATGGCTCTGCACCTACAAAGCAGGTGTCCTAAGCCCCCAAGACTTTCCTCAGGCCCTTGTCTTTTCACCTGTTATAGGGGCTCCTGATTAACAGAGCTTGGAGTCATGGGAGCAATAGCCACAGGGAGGCATGAAACTGGAATTGGACCCAGGTCCCCACACATGTAAGGCATGTGCTTTACTATTTGATCCACTTTTTGGTCTTTTTAATATCCTTCACTCTGAAATAGTTCTGCATCCTTTGATTTTTTTTCTCTCTTTCACTTAACTTTGAAAAGTTCAGGCAGCAGAATGTCCCTTAATGTGGATTTGCCTGACTAGATCTTCACCATTGAATTCAGGCAATTTTGGGCCAGAATCGTACATGGGTGATGCTTTCTTTGTGGTGCACTGGATAGGGAGCCAGCAGGGAACAAATCCTCCACCTCCACACCCCATTCTTGGTGATGATAGCTTGGTCCTGTTTAAGGAGGCCGCATCCAGATTCCTCCATAGTAAAAGTACCCATGGTCCTAGAAGATGATCCACATTATGGTGGGATCTAACACCATGGGTACATCCTTTTCTAGGTCTTTAGCTAAGTAATCGATATTTTGATTCTCTTTTTAAGCAAAAAAAGAATCTTAGACCAATCTTGGACCAACTTCTTCAACTTAATCCATTTTCATGTTATTCATTGGTTGGCATTTTAGCTCACTGTTGATTAGTTTTATTAGTTTTATATGATTTACTTATATATTAGTTTTATATACCTGTATGAAAACATATATAATACTAGTTGGGGCCACACCCTGTAGTTCTCAGGGCTTACTCCTGGCTCTGCACTCAGGGATCACACCTGGTGGGACTCGGGGACCCTATTGTATCCCAGGGACAGAACCCAGGTCAGCTGCACATAAGACATTTGGTAATGTCACTTCGGTCCCAGTTCATCATATTTTTGTTCTTTCATCAGGGTCTCAGGGGATGGAGGCCAAAGTTTCTGCCTCGCACAGCACAAGGCTGCAGTTCCACCTAGGGCTTCCACACATGCCGAGTGCTGTCCCTACAGCTCCAGTGTCTGGGTCCCCGGGGACTGCCAGGGTGTGTGACCCCCAGTGCACAACGAGGTGTGTGCGGGCTAGCTCTTCACTAGAGGGTGTGACCCTGGCGAGCACCACAGTCAGGAGAGTAACCCAGCACTCTGTGTGTGTGAGCACTTCGGCAATCCCCGTTGAGTGCTAAATCAGGAGGTGCATCCATACCCCAGCACAAGGAGCATTACCCCTGGAGAGAGCACCTGGGCAAACACCACAATTGAAAGCATGTCACCCCTGATGGACACCGTGGCTGGGTGTGTGAGCAACACAGCCAAATGGGGAACCCCTGATCAACAACAGCCAGAAAGGAAGGAAAGAGGAACAAGTCAGACAAAATGGTCATAGTTGGGGCTGGGGATGTGGCTTCAGGGGGAGGGTTTTGATTAGTTTTATTAGTTTTATCTCATCTTGCCTGTGAGAGCCCTGTATTCCATCCCCGGCACTGCATGGTCCCCAGACACTGCCAAGAGGGGCCAGAGCCATCGTGCACCAGGTACGGTGTTTGCCTCGCACTTGGCTAACCCAGGTTCGCCATCTCTCCGACTCTCACTATTACCATTACTATTATTATTTGATTTACCCAATAGTGAGCAAATTTCTTTTTATTTCTTTTTGGACTCCATTCAGCAGTGTTCAGGGGTCACTCCTGGTTCTGCACTCAGGAATTACTCCTGGTGATGATTGGGATGATGGGAGGAGGGGAGGGGAGGCAAATTGAGTGCTAAGGATCCAACCCAGGTTGGTCATGTGCAAGGCAAGAGCCCTATCCACAGTATTATCACTCTGGCCCCCAAGTCATGAATAAATTTCTTTGCTCACTATTCCTTCTAGAATTCTGAATTTTTCTATTGGATGCAAGTTCCTTCTCATAGAAATCTTTTAGAAATTCCCTTAACAAGGATCTGTGAATGGCTATCATTTTTCAGTTGATCTGAGATTTTTCTTTATGTCATCCTTCTTGGTGGATGATCTGAGTTAGTGATGGAAGCTGACAGCCACCTTCCATTAGTGTTTTGAGGATGCAATTCTCTGACTTCTAGTTTCTGTTGCTTCTAATCAGAAGCCTGTCACTACAGAATGTCCTGATGATGGTAGTTCTTGAGTTTGTCGCTGATGTTCTGCAGTAAGGTTCTAATGTGCTTAGGTGTCAAACTATTTTTATTGATTCCTCTAGGAAATCCACTTGAGTTCCTTCTTAAGAATTCATTTCTGCATTCAAAGTTTGAAAATTTTCCACCTTTGTATCTTCATATATTGCTTTTTCTAATTTGCTCTCTGTATACTCCTCTAGTACATCATTTGTACATTCTTGTTTTTATTTCTTGTATCTCTTAGTGTCTATGTTGAGTTTTCTAAATTTTTTTTTTTTGCTTTTTAGCACAGCGGGTAGGGCGTTCGCCTTACAAGCGGCCAACATGGCCGATCCAAGTTCGATTCCTCTGCCCCTCTCAGAGAGCCCGGCAAGCTACCGAGAGTATTCGATATGCCTGACACAGTAACAACAAAGTCTCCAATGGAGACGTTACTGGGCCCGCTCGAGCAAATCGACGATCAACGGGAGGGCCTTTACCTTTACCTTTACCTTTTTGGGTCACACCTGGCAGTGCACAGGGGTTACACCTGGCTCTGAGCTCAGGAATTACCCCTGGCGGTGCTCAGGGGACCATATGGGATGCTGGGAATCAAACCCAGGTTGGCCGCGTTCAAGGCAAATGCCCTACCCGCTATGCTATTGCTTCAGCTCCGAGTTTTCTAATTTTTAACTCTTGAGATGCATTATGGGTACTTTCCCATGTTTTCCAATTGGATAATTCTCTCTTCGGTAATGTCACTGTTCACAGTTTCACTCTTGTATTGTACTTTTGTTTAAATATTATTTTACTTCTAGAAATTCTAGTTGGTTCTTTTTCAACTTTACTTCCTGCCTATTATATCTTATTTTTGCCTTTGGGTTCTTGGCCTTTATTAGTGCTGGGGGGACCATTTAAATAAATTTATTTTAAAGCATTTTCTATATAATATTGTTATACAGTTATTTAAATTCTCCAATGTATTATCTCTCTTCCTTTATTCTTTCCTTCCCTCCCTCCTCTCTTCCTCTCTTCGTTCCTCTCTTCCTTCCTCTCTTCCTCCCTTCCTTCCTTCCTTCCTTCCTCCCTTCCTCCCTTCCTTCCTTCCTTCCTTCCTTCCTTCCTCCCTCCCTCCCTCCTTCCCTCCCTCTCTTCCTTCCTTCCTTCCTTCCTTCCTTCCTTCCTTCCTTCCTTTTCCTCCCTTCCTCTCTCCCTCCCTTCCTCTCTTCCCTCCCTCTCTTCCTTCCTTCCTTCCTTCCTTCCTTTTCCTCCCTTCCTCTCTCCCTCCCTTCCTCCCTCCCTCCCTTCCTTCCTTCCTTCCTTCCTTCCTTCCTTCCTTCCTTCCTTCCTTCTTTCCTTTCTTTCTTTCTTTCTTTCTTTCTTTCTTTCTTTCTTTCTTTCTTTCTTTCTTCTTTGTGTTTTGGGGCCAAATCCTGTGATGCTCAGGGTTTACTCCTGGTTCTGCCCTCAGGAATTAGTCCTAGTGGTGCTCAGGGACCACATGGAATCCTAGGAAATTGCACGCAAGGCAAATACCTACCCACTGTACAATTGTACCAATGCCTATCTCTGTTTCTTGCACTGGTTCATTTCCTCTTGGGGCTTGTAAGGTTGTCTCCATAGGACTTGGGTCCTATGGGTGGTTCACATATCCTTGACCACAGAGGAGGAATCATGCCAAACAGTTTTGTCTCTTCTGGGAAAACATGGGTCATACTGCTTATAGGCCATTTTATCTATTATCTTCTTGAATTGAGTTTCCCAAATTTTTAAAAATGCAAATGTACCCCTCATACCCACCAAGATACACCATATTCCATCTCAGCTCCAGAAAGAAGCCAGTGACAAGCTTCCTCTACCAAATCCTTGCTGATGAGTGGGAAGATTTTTTTGGTTTTTTTTGTTGTTGTTTTTGTTTTGATATGTATTTAATTGTAACTTAGGTAACCTGGTTGTGAGAGTTATGGCTTTGATGTGCAAAATTGCTGTACCTCCACCACTACCAGAACGCCTAATTCTTTCCACTACATCCCTCATATTACTTCTGATCTGTTTTTTCATATCCCTTTCCTGCCCCTAGTGCTTCAGAATCTCAGTTTTGTTATCCAGGACCAAGCTTTTTATCACTCTTTGAAACTGTAGTTCTTTATTTTGTCTCTCTCTCTATGCCACAGATGAATGAGGTTATCTGGTCTCTATTATTGTTGCTTTGACTTATTTTGCTTAGCGTGATACCCTCCATTCGACCCCCACTGCAGGAACTTTCCTTAAGCTGCATTGAACTGTGTACTACATGTACTACAGTCTTAGCACTCAATGGTCACTGGACATTGGAGTTGTTTCCATATCCTGGCTATTGTACTAAGTGTGGCAATGATCATAAGTGTGCATGTATCTTTTCAAATTAATGTTTTTGTGTTTGGCGGGGGTAAATGCCAAGAAGTGGAATTTCTGGGTCCTATGTGAGTTCTATTATGACTTTTTTTTGAGGAATCAGTGAGTGGTGTTTTATGGTTTCTATTACCTCGATAAAGTTTCACTTTATGGTTCCTACATTTCTGAAGGGAGATTGGTTCCTGTCTCCCAGCATGTGGTCATCCAGGGCCTGCTGTACCGTCACTGTTCAACTTTGGTTCTTGTGACATATAGAAGCTCTCAGGCCTCAGGAGCCTCTTCTGGCCACATTGGCTACGAGTTTTCACTCCTGGCATTTAGGGCTATATGCTTTTCAACATTTTTTTGTACATTTTAAAAATTGAGGGATACTGGGATCATCGGTGGTGGAGAATGGACACTGGTTGAGGAGTGGGTACTCAAGCATTGTATGACTGAAACACAAGCACCAAAGTTTATAAGTCTGTAACTGTACCTCACGGTGATTCACTAATAAAAAACACTGTCACTTTCTTTTTAAAAATTTAGTTAGTATGTCTAATGACAAAGTTTATTTTCTAGTGTGGAACAATTAGTGTGATTTTTACTAACTGCCACCTTGATCTGAAATCTGTTATGTATTTGCCAATTTTGTTTTGTGCTATACCTGGTGGTGGTCAGGGCTTACTCCTGGCTCTGCACTCCTGGAGGGGTTTGGGGGACCATATGGGGTACCAGAGATTGAACCCAGATCAACTATGTACAAGGCAAGTTCCCTGACTGCTGTATTATCTCTCTAGGCCCCCATTTTATTTTTGTGTATGATTCCAGGTCACCTCTTTCACTAGAACTCTTGTAAGGACAGAGGTTATCTCTCATATATTTACATTTTACTAAATATTTTTGAATTGTTAGGGCTAGAGAGGGCTGGAGAGATAGCACAGTGGGTAGGGCGTTTGCCTTGCACGCGGCCCACGCAGCTGACCCAAGTTCGATTCCTCCGCCCCTCTTGGAGAGCCTGGCAAGCTACCGAGAGTGTCTCGCCGGCACGGCAAAGCCCGGCAAACTACACATGACATATTCGATATGCCAAACACAGTAACAATAAGTCTCACGTTGGAGACGTTACTGGGCCCGCTTGAGAAAATCGATGAACAATGGGAGGACAGTGACAGTGACAGTGACAGGGCTAGAGAGATAGTACAGTGGATAAGGTGCTTGCTTTGCATACAGTCAGCCTGGGTTTGAACCCAGGCATCCCATATGCTCCTCTGAGTACCACCAGAAGTAATTCCTTAGGGGCTGGAGCCATAGTACAGTGGGTAGGTCGTTTGCTTTGCACACAGCCAGCCCGGGTCTGATCCCTGGCATCCCAGATGGTCCCCCAAGCACCGCCAGAGTAATTCCTGAGTGCAGAGTCAGAAGTAACCCCTGAGCATTACTGGGTGTGACACAAAAAGCAAAAATAAAAGAGTAACCCCTAGTGCAAAGTCAGTAGTAACCTCTAAGCATTGCCAAGTGTGTGACTCCCCCAAAAATAAATAAATAAATAAATAAAATATTTTGAATTATTTATTCCCCTCATTTCCCTTTCTGATGTCGTTTTGTGCACCAGAGGTCACTTTCACATGACTGTGAAGCTCTACAGGGTTGCACACTTGTTGTGTGGTTTGCACATGTTAAAATGCTTGCCCACTTTGTGGTGCTCCCAGGGCAACACGTTTGGTGGCAGGGCTCACACATCCTTGACTGTTAAAGAGCACATACCTTATTATGGCAGCAGGGGTCCCAAATGGCAGTTCTGCCAGGATAAAGCTTGGGACAAGTGGGGCTAGGGGTGCTCAAAACCGAAGTCACGGCCTCATGCTGGCTAGGTAGGTGCTTCTGCCTCTGAGCTGCGTCCGGTCACTCATTCATATATATATTTTTTATTCCCACTCAAGTGTCTAGCCCAGTTGTCTACTCTGGGGAGGTCCTCAGTAAATGTTGTTCTTACTGCTAGTGATTTTAGTGTCTCCAATCTCAATGTTCAAGGGTGACAGAAAACCAGATAATGGACCCGTTATGAGCATTTAAAGAACACAGTCAGTCTGTTCAGCCGTTGGCATTGTTCATCTGAATTTCATTATTCATGAACAGCATCTTCTTCAATCACCTCCAAGGACAAGTCATCATCTACCAATGTTCTTCAAAGTGCAGCTGCAATCCATTAGCAGGTCATGAAATCAATTTAACGAAATAGAATAAAACAGAAAATAAAATTCCAGGGTGCTTTAGATATGTAAGTGTAGATATTGCTTATTGAAACTTTTATTTCTGGGGTGTGTGTATCTCTGTGTGTGTGTGTGTGTGTGTGTGTGTGTGTGTGTGTGTACTGTGACACCATGCAAAATATATTCTGATTTGGAAGTTTGGGTTAAAATGTTTGAGAGTCATTGATTAGACAATGGTTCACTTTTCGGGAACTGGAGAGATAGTAGTGAGGGTAAGATGCTTGCCTTGCAATGCAATACACATGGGTTTGATCTCCTGCACCCCACATGGTCCTCCAGAAACCTCCAGGAGTGATCCCTGAGCACAGGGCCAGGAGTAAGCCCTGAGCACAGCTGGGTGTGACCCCCCATACAAGAACAAAAATAAAAATAGCTCTCTCTTCTCGGAGACATCACCCAATTATTTCTAATATATTTGTTTGGGGCACATGATTTGCATTCGGGAGCCCCAGGCATATTTCTAACAGGCCAACTCAAAAACAAATACAACTTCAAAGCCAGGAAAACTCAAGGGTCCATGTTTTCCATATGAAAAATGAGACCCCACAAGGGTCCACACAGTGTGTATTGGAAGCTCCACAGGCGGCCAGGGTGCCAGTGAGTTCTGTGAAGCAGTTACTCCCCGAGCTACAAGCTCCCATCTTCCCCTTTCTCCCTCAGGCTTCTCCTGACACTGTGGGAAGCCCTTTCAGATAAGGGTTTAGCAAGACTTTGAGGCCCTTAGATGCTGCCTATCCAGAATCTTGGCCTTTAGACAGTTCCTGAACGTGGCTCTCCAGGCCCCCATATAGCATCCACCTGGGTGGCCACCTGGGAAGTTACTTCTCTGCACTCAGATCCCAGGAGAATGACCATCTGCAACGGTCCCACACAGGGGAAAAAGAAGAAGTGGCAACTCTAGAGATGTCACTCTGGGTTTCAGCATTGTCATCGAGGAGGGCCCCAGGCCCTGTTCCTCCTCGGTACCATCTGCACATCTGAAAGTCACTCAAGGACTTAACCTATCTCCTACAAAGAACCCTGGTCTAGGGAACTGATGCCATATTTACTATATAGCCCAAGGATCCCAAAGAAAAGAAAAATCAAGTTATCACTCTAAAAAAGATATGAAACTGGTATTTGTGGAACTCTGGCTAAATGTCAGACATTGGCTCCCTTTATTTTGCCACTGTCCTATGGGGCTAGTTTTACAAAGAGAAAGAGGTGGTCCCTGCTAGGAAGTGGTTGTCAGACTTGGGTTGGAACTCTAGTTTGGCTGACTCTTAGCCTGGCTGTACTCCACCACTTTGTCACAGAGTCCTCCAACCCAGGATGTCGTGCCAGGAAGGACAGAGCCTTTGGGACTGAGACCTCCTCTGCAGGACTGAGAGAGAAGAAAGTGACTGATAGCTGTCCCGCAAGGCTGGTGTGTCCTTGACTGGCACCTCCTGAGCAACGGATCCCTCATCTGCATCTTCTAGCTCCTTCCCGGGGCGGCTGCTGCTAGGGAGAAGTGGACTATAGATGTAAAAAGTTTTGTTTGTTTGAGGGTCACACCTAGCAGATCTCAGGGGCTATTCCTGGCTCTGTGCTCAGCAGCGACGCTTGATGGTGCTCGGGGACCACATGCGGCGTGGGGGTTCAAACCAGGTGGGCAGGATGCAAGGCAAGCATTCTACCCCCTGTACTCTCTCCCTCCAGCCCTGTAAAAAGTATTTTGTGAAGCACAAAGTGTTATGCGAACGAAGTGTCTTTTGTTCTTGTTTTGGGGCTGCACCTGGAGGTGCCTGGGGCCCATTCCTGGCTCTGTGCTTGGGCATTGTTCCCAGCGCTGTCAGGGGACCATATGGTTCTGGGGATCAAACCTGGGGCTCCTGAATGCATCATGTGCCCCAAATCCTTTAAGGCATGTCCTTGACCCTGCTCAGCCACTTTTTTTTATTTAACAATTTTTAATTTTGATTTTTATTAGAGAGACACCATGGGCAGACATTTCTCAGCACAAGGCCATAGAGGAAAAACAGGTATTATATATGAAAAGTAACTTCTTGTTCAGAGACTTTGGGAAACAGAAGATTAAACAAATGTAAACAAGATCAAACTTTCTTCTTAGACCCAGACTGTGTTCCTAAGACCTGGTAGTTCAAAGAACCCCCAGCAAAATCAAGCTATGTGCTATGCAGGAGAAAACAATCTTCATTTCCTTAAACTGTTCACACTTACCTGAGAGTTAGTAGAGGAGGAAAGGAAGGAACTTGCCTTGCATGTGGCCTCAGTGGTGACCCTGGCTCCAATCCTGACACCACATGTGGTCACTCCTGAGTACAGAGTTATAGATAGCCACCAAGCAGAACTTAGTAAAGCCCAACCCTCACCCCTCCCTGCAAAGTAAATAAACTACGGAGCAACTAGAGAGATAGTATAGGGTGTCAGATGTTTGTCTAGCACGTGATGGACCTGGGATCAATCCCCCAAGCACCTCCTGAGCTCAGGAGTGACCCCCTGAGCACAGAGCCTGGAGTAAGCCCTGAGCACAATTGGGTATGGTCCCAAACCAATACATAATGAAATAAACTACTGAGACTAGGGGACTTATTAGAGTTGTATGACACAGCTTAACCACTAATGCCACCCATATATGGTAACTTTGCTGTTGGCAAATACAAAAGTAGAAAACCAGAGGATTATGAGAACCCACAAAGGGAGAGTCTATTGAGGGAGAGTCTGGCTAGGTGCCCTGCACTAGGCCACTCAATAGGGTTGGAGGTGAATGACATCCACTACACTACACACACACACACACACACACACACACACACACACACACACACACACACAAGCGCACGCACACACGCACACACAAGACCAGGAAAGAATCCTCCTCACAGCAGATGAAAATGATGGGGCACAGGCTAGCCTTCTTCCAGAAGAGGCTCGATCACTAAGTACTTAGTGCATCAAATAAGCAAAATTTGCTAACATTAACTCCGTGACAAACCCTGCTAGGGGCTGGGACATCCACTGAGTAAGGCGAGGACTCAAAGTCCAGACCCAGAACAGGAGACCAGGCATGAATCTATGAAGTTAAAAGCTAAAAGGGGGGAGGGCTGGAGAGATAGCATAGTGGATAGGGCACTTGCCTTGCATGCAGCTGACCCAGGTTCGATTCCCAGCATCCCATATGGTCCCCTGAGCATTGCCAGAGGTAATTCCTGAGTGCAGAGCCAGGAGTAATCTTGTGCGTCGCCAGGTGTGACCCAAAAAGGAAAAAAAAAGGCTAAAAAGGGCCCTAAACAGAGATGGAAAGACCATCTTGGAGGAGATAACAGCTGAGAATATCATAATATTCGCCAGGCCACAGCGGCAGAGGTGCCTCAGGTGGAGAACATGTGCCGGACAGGTGCGAGTCCCTGGGTTTGACCCCCCCCAGCACTGCTGAAAACAAACTAAATGAAAAACTTGCACCAGCCAGGTAAGAAAGGAGGGAAGAACATTCTAGGCAGAAGAACAACTTGCTGGAGGTAAGAAATCTGTTCTAGACCAGGAGAGAGTGTCTGCAGGAGACAGAGCAGCAGAAAGAACATGAGCATCCCCAAACCCTGACCGAGAAGGGGCCAGACCCAGACATCAGCAGAGCCTGAGAGAGGAAGGGAACAAGCTTAAAGGGTGGAGGCCAAAACTATTCTTAAAATTAAAAAAAAAAAAGAGCGAAGGCCTGAGTAATAGGACAGGAGTTAAGGCATTTGCCTTGCATATAGCCAACCACAGTTCAATCCCTGACATCACGTGTGTTCCTCTGAGCATCACCAGATGTGGCCTTGGTGGTTCTCGGCACTATGGGGACCGAGTAACCCTGCATCCTCACATCAAATCACTGGTCTGTCTGGCCGGGAACTGGCAGGAAAACACCCTGGGTCTACTGAGCACCACATAGGTGGCCCCTCCCAAATAAACCCAACCCTGACCACCAGTAAGACCAGTGAGCAGGAGGTGAGATCATGGCCAGGAGATGAGTGGCTTTCAGTGGAAGGATTCAAGAGGGCTCAGAGCAGGGATCCCTCTTCTTTTTTATTTATTTATTGATTGATTTATTTATTGAATTGCTGTGGGAAAAGTTATCAAGCTTTCAGGTTTAGGTCTCGGTCATGCAAATATCATTCACATTTCCCTTTACCAATACTTATTTTTCACCACGAAGAACCCCAATAAGCCCCCCCATCCCCCCAATGCCTGTGAGGCAGATGAATTCTAGTTAACACTCTATCTACTTTGACTAGCTTCATTGTTTCGATAAAAGTTGCACGATTATTATTTAGACTTTACCCCCCCCCAAATCAGCCATGCTGAAAAAGCATTGCATCATGATTTGCTTTCTACAGCTGGGTTCAAGAATTAAATAATGTCGCGCGGCCGCTATTACGGCCGCGCGGTTTTGGATTTCTGCTATTTTATTTATTAACCCTGGAAGTATTTCTACTGAGAGTCAGATAATTAAGAGATTGGTTTCTGTGCTTCTGGGGCCGTGGCCGTGCCGGAGAGCCGCTCGTGGGGGGCAACTGGTGACCTCGGTAGGGCGTGAAGGATGGGCCAGAACGACCCCGTCCCATGAGGTTTCAGTCGCGCCCCCACCCCCGGCTCAGACCTACTCTCCACAAGGCTCCCATGAGGCTGCCATCTTTCTTTCCAGAGAGGAGAGGGCGGGGATCCCTCTTCTAAGCCCAAGAGTCCTCCCAGGTTTTGAGGGGGGAGGGTGGTTGCTTTGCATGTGGGAGGCCAGGGTCCGTCCCTGGTACTGCATGTGCCCCAGCACTGACAGGGGCAAGCCCCTGAGCACAGAGCAGGGAGTAGCTCCTGAGCATGGTTGAGAGTCCCCCCAACCCCCGAAATGCAGAGGATTGAGGATGGATGGGAGTAGGAGGGGCTGGAATCCAATAAGCACGAGCCAGGCCCGGCTCACCACACTCCAGGGTGGCCACTGTGAGGTACACAAGGGTGCAGTTGTCTGCACCCTTTGAGGTTGATCCACAGAGCTTCATTTGCCCAGAGCTGAGGTGAGATGTTGGGAAGGAAAGGTTTGTTTTGGCCCAGAAGCCTCAGCAACCAAACGTCTATGGTTCAGCTGCTGGTATGGCTTGGGGCAGGAATCAGGCACTGAGAGGATCCCTCTGCTGTGTGCCCCTACTTTTGTCAGAAAGATTTGAAAATGTAAGATGTAAATTCATCTGAGATAAAAGACAGCGGGGCTGACCTAAAGGAAGTTGGTGTTGATGAGATCATGAGATCATACTCATGGCGATCAGAAGTCTATTTATTTACTGCGCTTGGGGCACCACACCCAGGGGTTTGGGGGCTATTCCAGATTCAGTGCTCAGGGGACTGTGTGATACCGGGAACCAAACCCAGGGATCCAATATGCAAAGCAGGTGCTCCTGCTCTGTGATGAGAAGCCTAGAAGAGACGCATGGGGGATGGACTGGATCTGATCTGGCATCACCTCCATGGACCTCACCTACCCCAAGCACCTAAGGACCCCAAGCCTCTCCATGGCTCCTCTCTCACCTCAGGCACCTACCAAGGGTGAACCAGTCCACCCACCAGGACACTTTCCCAAAGGCAGGAAAGAGTTTCCAAACTCCCAGCCTCACCCTGTTCTATATCCATTGATTCACGAAGGCAAATATAAGACATAATCTGTAGTGCCACAAAGCTTGAGTCTGAGAAACTAGCAGAAGCCCAGCCCTACCCCCTCGCAGCTAAGAGACCTGGAGGGAAGGAACTTTATAGAACTTTAGCTCCCTTGTCTAGAAAATGGGGAGGATTTCTAGGCTGGAGAGATAGTCCAGGGCTGGAGCGGTAGCACAGCGGGTAGGGTGTTTGCCTTGCACGTTGCTGATCTTGGTTCAATTTCCACCATCCCATGTGGTCCCTTGAGCACCGCCAGGAGCGATTCCTGAATGCATGAGCCAGGAGTAATCCCATGCATAGCCGGGTATGACCCAAAAACCAAGAGAGAGAGAGAGAGAGAGAGAGAGAGAGAGAGAGAGAGAGATAGTCCAGGAGGTAAGGACTTGCATGCATCCTCCTCCGCCTGACTCTGGTTTGATCCTTGGCTCTGCATATGATCCCCACCTCCCAAGCGCTGCCAGGAGTCATTTCTGAGCACAGAGCTAGGAACAGTCCTTGAGCATTAATGTATGAGCCAAAATCCAGCCCCCAAAAGAAATGAAAATGGGGGTGATCAGTCCTTCCTTAGGTAACAAGTCCTTGAGATGCATGTCAAAGCATTAAGCATGCTGCCTGGCCTGAAATAAATGCCCATTAAATGTGAATCCTTATAGCTGGTAGTATTTAAAAAGAACATCCTGATACAGCCTATGTAGACAGTGTATGTGGTACTTTTGATGGAGTGACACCACCAGTTTTTCTAGGGACATACTGACTAGTATGCAGGGCTCACCATACCTTCCCATCAGATTGCTGAGTTCTTGTACATCCCTTTTGGAATTGAATCCATGCTATTCAATTGATTTAATTTGGAATTGAATCACTGGTTTCTTAACTTCGTTTTCCTCTTAGTATATAATTTAAAGAAATTTTATTTACAAGTAGAAAAGTAAAGCTGCTGGACCGAAGCGATAGTACTATGTGCTATACATGTCCAACCTGGGTTTAATCCCTGGGATCCCCATATGGTCACCAACCAGGCAGTGCCAGGAATTGAGCCCAGATCATCAACATGTGAAGCATGTGCTCCAATCTATTGAGCTAGCTCTCCTGCCAAACATCATTTCCAAACGGGCTAGGAGTGCTGTCTGAGCACAGAACCAGGAGTAAGCCCTGAGTACCACTGGATATGGCCCCCAAATAGACAAAAATAAAAATAAAACAACTAATAATGTTGTTTGGAAAGATTTTTGTGACATCGAATTACCAAAAACAACAAAGTTATCAAAACATAGATCGGCAAGACAACTGGAAAAGAACAGGGGAGGTTATAAACTCTCTGGGGTCCAGCATCCCAACTTGTCTATGTTTTAATTACCTAATAAAAACATTTTTGTCTAGAACTTTAATTCTCTCCTCTCTCCACCGCCCCCCCTTGCCTTTGTTGATTTGATGATGGGGTTTCCACACTTGCCAGGCTGCGGTGCTTCCACATTTCCGCCATGGTGCTCCGTGGAGTGGGGGTGGTTCGGAGGGTGGTGGTGCTTACTCCAGGTTGCTCTAGGGCTTAACCAGGCCGTGGTGCTCACCAATGTTGGTGCTTCTTTAGGGAACATTGAGTGAAGGTGCATGAAAGCATCTGTCCTACCCATATATTATGTCCTGGCCCCTTAAAAAAATTTTTGAGCTACAATATCAAAGGTCTGGGAATAACTCAGTGCTTGAGCACCTGCCTTACAGGCACTAGGTGGAGAGTTCCAGTCCCAGCTCTGCCCATATGCCAAGTAGCATCCAGGTGGCTTTACCATTTGGGATCCCCTGTGCACTGCAACCAAGGGTATGTGAGCACCAAGCCAAGCATGCAACCCAACACCACTGCAGTAGTAACAACAAACAGGGAAGGAAAGGGCTGGGGAAGTGGATAAAAATGATGTTTTCGGGGTTGGAGCCATAGTACAATGGGTAGGGCTTTTGCCTTGCATGCGGCCAACCTGGGTTTGATTCCCAGCATCCCATATGGTCCCCTGAGCTCCACCAGGGGTAATTCCTGAGTGCAGAGCCAGGAGTAACCCCTTAGCATCGCTGTGTATGACCTAAAAAGAAAAAAAAGATGATGTTTTGAGGAGGGGGACATTTTCAGGAGGTGCTTATATAGCCCCAGGGATCTTCCGGTGATTCTCAGCCAACCAGCCCTTGATCCTGTGCGAGAGCCCTAGGATGCAGTGCTGCTCGGGGCTGCAGGGGCAAGGCCATTAGGGACACCCTGGTGGTGTTCAGGGGTTGCTAGGGCCGCATCCTGGAATGTGATGAAAGATGTTCAATTCCCAGCATCCCATATGGTCCCCCAGCACCGCCAGGAGTTATTCCTGAGAGCAGAGCCAAGAGTAACTCCCGACCAAAAAGAAAAAAAAAACACGTTTAAACCATTTTTTAAAAAATTTTTATTAGTGAAACACCATGAGGTACAGTTGTAGACTTACAAATTTTTGTGCTTGGGTTTCAGTTATACAATGATCGAGTACCCATCCCTCCACCAGTGCCCATTCTCCACCACCACTGATCCCAGTATCCCTCCCACCCCTCATCCCCCCCATCTTGATATAATAATTTCTCATTGGTGCTTTTTAAAATTGTGCCTTTGCCTGGATATCTATTTGGTTGGTTGGTTTTTGGTTGTTATTTTGAGACCCTGGCTCTGTAGTTAGGGGATTGCTCCTGGTGGTGCTTAGATATGAAAACAGGGTCAGCTGCATGCAAGGCAAGAGCCTCAGCCCTCACACCATTGCTCCAGCCCTACATTATTCCATATGATATTCTGTCTTATGCTTTTCCTCTTCAGCAACATACCTCTCTTCAGGTCTAAAGATACCTTTATAAGGTCCAAGATACTCCAGTGGTCACTGGCTTTGATTCCCAATACCATGTGGTCCCCTAAGCATCCCTGGGTACAGTCCTGGAGGCCGCCCAGCACCAGACACACAATCCAGGCATCTCCAGCACTATAAAGCCCTAGCAGCTTCACATGCCTGGACTTTGCATCCTATTGACAGTCACAGGTGGAGCTCCTCGCCTTCCTATGCATCTCTTGGGAGTCCCCAGCCCCAAATAGCTCACTGTATAACTATATTACTTGTTGGTGGTAGTTTTTGTTTTGTATTGTTTTAAATAATTTGGCAGTGGGGTGGGAAATGCCCAGTAATGCTCAAGACTGACTACTGGCTTTGAGCTCAGGAATAACTCCTGGAGGAGGAGTTTGGGGGACTCTGTGAGGTGCTTAATAATTGAGCCCGGGTTTTCTGTATGCAAGACAAGTGTCCTGCATGCTGTATTATGTCTCTGGCTCCTTTTATTTTTCAATATTGAGTTTTCAGAGTTCCTTGTATATTCTAGACTTTAATATTATGTTGAATACGTGACTTGCAAGTGCTTTATCCCAGTTTGTAATTTTTCTTTTCATCTTCTTAAGAGGATCTTACAGAGAGCTAAAGCTTAAATTTTGATAAAGTCCAACTTATCAAATTTTCCTTGGGTCAAATCTAAGAAGCCTGCCTTGTCCTACATCCTAGAAATTTTCTCCAATAGCCAAAACCTGGGGGGAAAACCCAGTGTTCAAGAACAGATGACTGGATAAAGATGGTACCTACACACAATGAAATACTCCCTGCTTTAAGACAAGATGAAATCAAGTCATTTGCAAATACATGGATGGATCTGGGGAGTATCATGCTGAGTGAAGTTAGAAGGAGAGGGAAATACAAAATGATCTTCCTCATATATGGAATATAAAGAAACATAATAAGAAAATAACAAATACCCAATAGTAATAGAAACTGGCAACTGGTCAATAGAAAAGAGTTTACCATGATGGGTGACTGGGTGGGATAGTGATTGGGGGAGACACGAAGACAAAGATGCAGGGAAGTGGACGCTGTGGAGGGTGTGATTCTCAAGTGTAGTATGCATGAAACCCTCCCATTAACAGTATATAAATCACAGTGCCTAAAACTTTTAAATATTTTTTTAAAAAGGAAGTGAGAAACCAGAGTGATAGACAGTAACAGCAGGTAGGGTGTTTGCCTTGTATGCAGCCAACCCAGGTTCAATCCACTGCATCCCATATGGTCCCCAGAGCCCTGCCAGGAATGATCCTGAGCTCAGAGCCAGGATTAAACCCTGAGCATTGCTGGGTATGAACAAAATAACTTTAAAAAAGAAGCAAGAGTTTAGGTGAAGTTTTTTTCCCTCCCAAATCTCTAGATATCCGCTTGTTCTAGCACCCTTTGCTGAAAGACCATCTTTCTTCCACTGAGTTGTTTCTTCACTTTTGCCAATAAACCAGTTTTTGGTGTGTTCTGTTTCTGGATTCTCTATTCTGTTCCATTGATCTGTGTGTCTATGCTCTACCAGTACCACACAGTCTTGGTTTCTTCAGCTATATAACAGAACTTGAAATTATGTGAACAGATTCCTCTCATTTTGTTATCCTTAATGGATTGGCCCTTACATCATTATATCATATCCTTGTCTGGTCGTTTCTTTGCCCTGAAGCCCTGTTCTTTATGGTCCATGGACCAGTGTTGGTCTATAGAAATTCCCTAGTAGATCACCAAAATTTTTTCTCAGGCAGTGGCTACCTGATTTCTATACTACATTGTTGCAATGACCAGGATGTTGCATGGAACACTGCATGTCAACTTGTGTACAAAATAGTTCTATTTTCCTGGTCCACAAGTATAAAAAAGTTTAAGAATGCTGTTCTTATCAGGGACGCTGTCTCGTTTGCCAAGGTGTCAAAAATCAGATGGGCTGGTCACGTAATGAGATTTAAAGACGACCGCTGGACTAGAGCTGTTACCGACTGGATTCCACAGGATGTCAAAAGACTGCGTGGCCGCCCACCTACCAGATGGTCAGACTTCTTCATCACGGTCATGAACGATCGGTTTGAGGCTCTTCGTGTTCCTAGAGCGAACAGACACCATTGGGCTACACTAGCATGCAACAGGGACAAATGGAGACGTTACTGGCGCCCGCTCAAGCAAATCGACAATTAACGGGAAGTCAAGTGATCAAGTGATCAAGAATGCTATTCTATGCTCCATGACTTGGAAGTCAGCCACACATGCTGGGGGAAAGGGAAGCTCAGATAGAGGAAAGGAGCACCAAGTAAAGGGTGTTGGGAGGATCCTCCCAGGATGGGAGAAGCATGCTGAAAGTAGATTATAGACCAAACATGATTGCCACTCAATGCCTCTCTTGCAGACCACAGAACACAAAAGGAGAGAGAGAGAACAAAATGGAATGCCCTGCCACAGAGGCCGGGTGGGATGGGGGGAATGGGGGGTGGGAAGGATACTGGGACCCGTGGGGGTGGAAAATGGGCACTGGTGGAGGGATGGGTACTTGATCATTGTATAACTGAAACCCAAGCACAAAAATTTGTAAGTCTGTAACTGTACCTCATGGTGTTTCACTAATAAAAAAATTTAATTAAAGAATTGAATATTTTCCTAAGAAAATGCTGTTCTAAAGTCTTCTTAATCTAGTAGTAATGTGAATATTGATATGTGAATTCCTGATTTAAATTAAAGCTTTCACAGAATATTTTTCCCATCTTTCCTTTTTAATTTTCCCATATAAGTAGGTTATATATATAAATTATTATTTATTATACAGGTAAGAGTCTGTATCATTTGAATTGAGTTTTATACAGATAGCCTACAGTTGGGTCGTAAGTTTTAATAATTCTGCCCATATCCCCCCCAACTTTGTTTGTAATCACTCTATTGTAGTAACAGGAAACACAGGCTTGGTTGAGGTGCTCATAATACCTGGTCACAGTGTAGCTGTGGTCCTTGCCAGGAGTCACACATGTGGCTGCAGTGTTCACTGGGGGTTGCACACTGAAGCTGTTGTGCTAGCACACACATGTCTGTGGTGCCAGGGAGCACAGATGACAGTGCCAGCAGGATGGCACTCATCATGCTTGGGATCAAACTCATAGCCTCATGCCTGCAAAGCAGGTGCTCTGACTCTGAGCATTCCTCAGCCCCATGCCTCTTTTTGTTTGTTTGTTTGTTTGGGGGTCACTCCTGGCAGTGCTCTTGGACAATATGGGATGCCAGGGATTGAACCAGTGCCAGCAATCTGCAAGGCAAACGCACTACCCATTATGATATTGCTCCAGCTCCATTCCATGCCTTTTTCATTTGTATATTTGTTCTGTTTACATTTAATGTCATTATCAATATGATAGAGCCTAAGTCTGCCCTTCAATTTTTATTTCTTCTTTCTCTATGCTTCTTTTTTATTTCTTCTTCTCTGTTTCTCTGTGGGTTACATGTCTTTTAGAATAAGTTTTATGGCATTTTTGGTATTTCTTTTCACAGTTTCTTAGTGGCTTCTTTAGATATTACATTATATAAGCATAACTTATTGTAGTCTACTAGTGATATTATTTTACAGTTAAAGTGCTTTATCTCATTTTATATTTATTTAATATTCCCCATTTATATTATCATTGTTTAAATATTTTCTTTATATACCAGCATTATAATTTTGCTTCACTTATCACTTAATCACTTAATCCCCGTTATTCATCGATTTATTCGAGCGGGTGCCAGTAACGTCTCCATTCATCCTGGTTGCGTGCTAGCGTAGCCCAATGGTATCTGTTCGTTCTAGGAACATGCAGAGCCTCAAACCGATCATTCAGGGTCTTGACGAAGAAGTCTGACCATCTTGTAGGTGGGCGTCCACGTGATCTTTTGATGTCCCGTGGAATCCAATCAGTAATGGCTCTAGTCCAGCGGTTGTCTGTAAACCTCATTATGTGTCCAGCCCATTTGATTTTTGATGTCTTGGCAAATGAGACAGCGTCCCTGATTTTTGAGCGTTGACGAAGATCAGAACTCCGGATTCTATCTCTCATTTGAGTGAATTGTGATATTCCAAGCATAGCTCTTTCGATTCCTCTTTGAGAGACCCGAATAGCGTTCTCATCCTGTTTTCATAGGGTCCAGGTCTCTGAGGCATATGTTAATGCAGGAAGAACAGTGGAATCAAAGAGATGTGCTTGTAGCTGGAGGTTCTTTGTCCTTTTAGTTATTTCTTCAACGTTCTTGAAGGCATTCCAAGCCGCTCTCTTCCTCCTGCGCAACTCAGGTGCCAGGTCATTCATCATGTTGATTTCTCGACCTAGGTATATATAACTGTTGCATTAAGAGATGGTGGTTTCGTTGAGAGCGAATGGAGCATCAGGAACAAGGCTGTTTCTCATAAACATTGTCTTCATAAGATTCAGCTGTAGTCCGACCTTTCCACATTCACGGTTAAAGTCGTTCAGCATTTGTGCCGCTTGGCTGATGTTTGGTGTTATTAGAACGATGTCATCAGCAAAGCGGAGGTGGTGTAGTTGCCGACCATCTATCTTCACTCCCATGCTTTCCCATTCCAGTCGTCGCATGATGTTCTCGAGGGTGGCACTGAAGAGTTTTGGTGAAATGGTATCACCCTGCCGAACCCCTCTCTTGATATGGATGATTACTTCTTTGTAGAATGGTGAGATCTTGGTAGTGAATCCGCAATAGAGCTCACGAAGGATCCTGATGCATTGAGTTTGTACGCCCTGATTGGCTAGGGCTTCCATGACCGCTTCCATCTCAACAGAATCAAAGGCCTTCTTTAAATCAATGAACGTTAGACAGAGCGGCATCTTGTACTCCCGAGAAACCTCAATGAGCTTAGTAATCATGTGGATATGGTCGATGGTACTGAATCCTTTTCGGAATTCGGCTTGTTCACATGGTTGTCCTTCATCTAGTGTTCTGCTAATCCTATTCAGGATGACTCGAGTGAACAGTTTGTAGACGACAGACAATAGGCAGATTGGGCGATAGTTGCCAATGTCGTAGATGTCTCCCTTCTTGTATAGTAGTATAGTCCTGCTGGTTTTCCATTGGGATGGAACCTTGCATTCAGACAGGTAGCGTGTGAAGAGCCGAGCCAATGTATTGATGAGTACTGATGGTAAGTTCTTTAGGTGTTCAGGTCTGATCTTGTCTGGGCCAGGTGCTCTTTGTTTCTTTACCGACGAGATGGCATGTTGGATTTCGGAAGGGAGAACATTGGGAACGACATATCCATCATATGGTATGTGGTATGTGGGCAAGTGGACGTGGTTATTAAAGAGATCTGAGTAGAAGTCATGAATAATCTTCTCCATTGCCCTTCTGGAAGATGTGATAGATCCATCATGATGTCGGAGGGCAGTCATCTTGGTTTTGTAGCTGGTGAAGGACAGGCGGGCTTTACGAATGCTTTTCCCAGCTTCTGCCGCATCTACCAGTACTGCTGCTCTCCTGTTTTTGAGGTCATCCTTGATGGTTTCTCTGCACTGTTTTGCCAGTTCGGATGTTCTCTTGTGGTTGCCTGAGGCATGTACCAAACCACGTTGGCGAATAAGTTCAAGAGTGTTCGAAGAAAGGCGTTTTTTTGTGGTTATCTCTCTCTTGGCATTCCTCGCACAATCATGGAGGTGTTGAATCATTCGATCGTATTCCTCATCAATGTTGTCAATGACGGCATCTTCCCATGTTGCTGCAACAGAGCCAAAGAGCTCCCATTTGGTGGTCGTTCTGGGAGTCCTCTTCTTAAATCTTGCATTCTTTTCTCCTCCTTCTGTGAGGTAGAATTTTGCACGAAGAAGACAGTGGTCTGATCCCGTTTGGAATTTTGGGACAACAGCAACATTGGTTAGGCAAAACCGCCGATGGAATATGATGTGGTCTATTTCATTGTGGAATCGTCCATCGGGAGACTCCCATGTCCAACGTTTAGATTCAGCCTTTTGGGACTGTGAGTTACCATGGAAGGTTTTGGTTGACATGATGAACTCAGACAGTCTATCACCCTGTTCGTTCCATTCTAGGCCATGGGTCCCGATGTGGAGTTCATCGACTGATCTTCTTGGTCCTATCTTGGCATTAAAATCACCGACAGTGATCTTGTAGAAGGTGTGATCTTCTTTATAGAACTTCTCCAGCTCCATGTAGAACTTCTCAGTTTCTCTTTCACCATAACTGGATGTTGGTGCATAGACAACAAAGATAGAAACTGCTGGTAGTGAGCCACATCTATTCAAGTGTAATTGTCCGATTCGGGTTGTTAGGCATTCGAATGAATCAATGCTCGTGGTTAAGTTTGTGTTGACAAGGATACTGACACCACCGACGCCTCTTTTATCACATGTTCCAAGGAAAAGTTCTTCTCCAGTGTCGAAAACGGCATGATGTGATTGATGTCTTCTCGTTTCGGTCAGACCAATGATGTCGTACTTGATCTTTCACGCTTATACCATAAGGTCTTCAATGGATGCAGTAGATGCCAGCGTACGAGCATTAAAAGTACAGACAATCATTTTTGTTTTTCTTCGTTTTGGCAGCCTATTTCTGCCTTGGTATTTTATCAGCCTTTCCTTCCATATCCTTCTCGACTCTGCCATATTCAGGGTTAGGGGAATGAGATCCATTTATTACTGGATTTGGCATATCAATTTGGTCTATTTGGCATAGACCACGGATAGCTTGCCAGGCTCTGCCGTGCGGGTGGGATATTTAAAGGTACCCTGAAAACTTAGAGAAAAGTAAATAAATAGTCGCACGGCCGCATTTGCGGCGGCGCGCTCCCGGGAGCTTGTTGTGATAATCTCTGGATCCTGGCCGTTGTTGGGGTTACACGGCAGTTGGAGGGTGTAACTGTCTAGCTACTGACAGGTCCAGTCCCAAACCGTGCAGGCTTGGAGATCTCAGCCCCGGGTCCCACACACCTGGGTTCATCTGCCAGTTCTGTTATGCCTGAGGCTTATCCAAGTGTGTGGAGAGTGGCCTCAGTATGGCCTTGGCTGCGGCCTGGAGGTCTTCAGCTGTTTGGGCCCTGGCGAGGATATTCAGGCACAGGGTAGGAGACTCTGCCTTTTTTTTTTTTGCTTCAATAAATATTATTTAGAAAACTCAAGAGGAGGAGACTAAATATTTACCCATGTATGTTTATCCTTTTCTTCTTTCTGTTATTCCACATTTCCTTCTTTTTCTTTCCTTTCCAGAGAATTTGCATAAACCATTCTTTTTTCTCTCTCCTTTTTTTTAATTTTTAGCACAGCGGTAGGGCGTTTGCCTTGCACGCAGCCAACATTGCTGACCCGAGTTCGATTCCTCCGCCCCTCTCGGAGAGCCCGGCAAGCTACCGAGAGTATCTCACCTGCACGGCAGAGCCTGGCAAGCTCCCCGTGACGTATTCGATATGCCAAACACAGTAACAACAAAGTCTCCAATGGAGACGTTACTGGGCCCGCTCGAGCAAATCGATGAACAACGGGAGGGCCTATACCTTTACCTTTTAGTGAAACACCACGAGGTACAGTTGTAGACTTACACATTTTTGTGCTTGGGTGTCAGTTATACAATGATCGAGTACCCGTCCCTTCACTAGTGCCCATTCTCCACCACCACTAATCCCAGTATCCCTCCCACCCTCAATCCCCCCCCCCAATTCCACCCTGCCACTGTGGCAGGGCACTCCCTTTTGTTCTCGCTCTCCTTTTGGGTGCTATGGTTTGCAAAAGAGGAATTGAGTGGCAATCATGTTCAGTCTATAGTCTACTTTCAGCATGCATCTCCCATCCTGGGTGGAACTTCCCAATACCCTTTATTTGGTGTTCCCTTCTCTATCTGAGCTGCCTTTACCCCCTAGAGTGTGAGGCTGGCCTCCAAGCCATGGAGTAAACCTCCTGGTATTTATTTCAGCTATTCTTGGGTGTTAGTCTCCTATTTTGTTACTTTATGTTCCCCAGATGAATGTAATCTTTCTATGTCTGTCCCTCTCTTTCTGATGCATTTCACTTAGCATGATACTTTCCATGTAGTACCACTTCTATGTAAATTTCATGACTTCATCCTTTCTGGGCTGAAGTGATAGCACACCGGTAGGGCATTTGCTTTGCGCACAGCCAGCCTGGTCGAGCCAGGTTCGATTCCTCCTCCCCTCTGAGAGAGACTGGCAAGCTATCAGTATTCAATATGCCAAACACAGTAACAAGAAGTCTCACAATGGAGATGTTACTGGGCCTGCTCGAGCAAATCGATGAACAATGGGAGGACATTGACAGTGACATCCTTTCTAACAGCTACATAGTACTCCATTGTGTAGACGTACCAAAGTTTCTTTAACCAGTCATCTGTTCTCGGGCACTCAGGTTTTTCCAGATTCTAGCTATTGTAAACAGTGCTGCAATGAACAAACAAGTGCAGATGTCACTTCGACTATACTTTTTTGCCTCTCTGGGATATATTCCCAGGAGTGATATTGCTGGGTCAAATGGGAGCTCAATTTCTAATTTTTTGAGAATCATCCCTACTGTTTTCCAAAAGGGCTGAACTAGTCGGGATTCCCACCAACAGTGAAGGAGGGTCCCTTTCTCGCCACATCCGCGCCAACACGGGTTGCATAAACCATTCTTTTAAAATAGGTTTATTAGCAACACATTCTCTTAGCTTTACTTCATCTGAAAATGTGTTAATTTTCCCTTCATTTATGAAGGATACTTTTACTGTGTGTTCTGGGTTGATATTTCTTTCAGCAATGAGAAATGTCGTACCATTTTCTTCTGGTCTTTATGGCTTCTCAGATTTCCCCTACATGTAAAATTATTTCTCCCTAGAAATATGATATCATTTCGCTCTTAGTGCTTTCAAGTCTTTTTTGTCCTTGGTGCTTAAAATTTTGATTATGTTACTTAGTGTGGTTTTCTTTTGGTTTATCTTTTTGGGGATCCACTCAACTTCTTGGATCTGAAGATATATGTGTGTGTGTGTGTGTGTGTGTATAGATAGATAGCCAAATTTGGGGTTATTTCTGCTATCTTTTAGTGTTTTTTTTTCCTAGACCCAACATTATTAGTTGTAAAGTAAATACAATTGAAAATCACAATGAGATACCACTACATAGTCACTGAAATGGCTAAGATGAAGAATTCTGAAAATGCCAGATATTGGCAAAGGTGTGGAGCAATTGGAAATATTAAACACTTGTGGTGACTGTAAAAAATAGCACAACCAATTTGGAAAGCAGTTTGGCAGTTCCTTAAAAAGTTAAATACAAACTTACCATATGACCCAGTTATTCCATTTCCAAAAGAAATAAAAACACAAGATTTTTAGACAAATGTTCTTGGCAGCATTTGTGTAATAGCCCCAAACTGGAAACCACCCAAATGTCCATCAGTTCAATGAATGGAGAAACAAGCTGTTGTATATTCGGACAATGGACTATTACTCAGTAATAAAAAGGAATGAGCTATATTGATCAATGCAACAACATGGATAAAAACTGAAATAATTATGCTGAGTGAAATAGGCAGAAACTATAAAGGGTGAATATTTTATGACCCATTCTATAAAAGTCCAGAAAATGTAAACTAAGCTACAGAGACACAAACAGCTTAATGGTTGCCTGGGGATAGGGTGCAGGTTGGGGGGGGGGGGGGGTGAGAGGGGAAACTTTGTGGGTATGGTCTTGACAGTGGTGTTGGTTTCATGAGTGTGTTCAGGTCAAAACTTACCAAATTGTTTGCTTTTACTATGCGAACTTCAGTGTATATCAGCTTTGTCTTTTATAATGTTGTCAAGAAAGTTTTTTGGTCTCGGCCAGGGTTACTGGGCCAGCAGCTATGGCAGTATAACCCAACAAGATGTATCTTAGCAAATGGGCTGGGGACTGTGGAATCACCAGGAATTTGGTGAAGTCTGAAACGGTTGATTTAGGTGAGGAATTCCCAGAGGTGGCTGAAATATGCCTCTGGAAGGAAGGCTCATTTGAATTACTGCTTGGAGGTTGTAACTAGAGCTTTAGGACTGAGAAAGAGTAAAGAACAGAAAGGAAAAGAGAGAGTAGAGACCTACCCTCAGGAGAAAGGAGGGCAAAGGAAGAGCAGATGCTGGAAAGAAGGACACAGAGACTGAGGTGATGGGAAGGAACAAAACATGCCAGGGAAGGAGTTCTAAGACATGTATGGTCAACAATGATGACCCCAGTGTGGCACCTCACCGCTGCCTTCCTGTCCCCACATGTCTTCATGTGCCTTAGTGCCCTCACCTTTCTGGGTGGGCTGACGGGCACCAGCACAGCCTCCCAGGAGGAGCTCAGGACCCCTGGGGATCATGCCTGGGCAGGACCCAGTGAGTCCCTTTACTTACATGGAAGTGACATTTGGTCAGCTCTCTTAACATCAGTCAAGGTTCCCCTACTTTCAAACTCTACCACAGGTCAGTTTTTGTGGTTTATAGAACACCTGAACTCAAAGACTCACAAAGTCATTTCTTCATGTTCTCCATCTCTGCCTTGTAAACCCTCACCTTATAGATACAGAATGGGAAGGCCAGGATGGGTAAGTGATGTACCCCAGAGGACAGGATTGTTTGAAAGCCTTGGCTTACAGATAGGTAGGTCATGGACAAGCCTATGAAACCCCATGACTCAGAATCATGCTCGCTGGCACCTGGAGAGGAAAATGTGGTGTGTGTTTTCCTGGAAGTAGGAGCCCGTGGTTTAGAGATGGGAATCTCTAAGGAGTGCAGAATCCAAGAGCTTAAGACTTCCACTCAGGCCAGGGCAAGAACTCGAAGGGCTAGACTGCCTACCAGGTATGCCAGGGCCCCTGGTCACCACCTGGTCACCACCAGCACTGCTGGGGATAGCCCTGGTGCTCCCCAGTCCACTGGGAAGGTGGAAAAAACAACCCCCCTCAAACAAAATAAAAACTCTAGGGACCAGAGAGATAGTACAATGGGCAGTGTGCTTGCCTTTCAGGGAACAGACCTGAGTTCAGTCCCCGGCATCCCATATGGTCCCCTGAGCCCCACCAGGAGTGATCCCTGAATGTAGAGCCAGGAGTAACCCTTGATAATTGTTGGGAGTGGCCCAAAAGCAAACAAAATACCAAGAACTCTTCTTCAAGGACAATTGCATTTCCTTTCCCTTACGTGCCTTGGTTCACATCTACCTGCAGTCTCCGCCATCCATCTCCACCTCACACATCTTCCAGAATATCCTATCATTACTTCTCTAGGGACTGACCCATTGGCAAATCAGGAAACTTGATTCACAGTCTTGCTGAGGATCATTCGTTCATGCCAGCTGCCGACCCCCTGCAGTTCCAGTCGACCCTTAACTGATACAAGAAAGGACCCCCAACCTAAATGAGGATCCCACCTCATGAAAGAGCTTAGCCAGGACAGAGGAAATGGTGAGAGACCCAAGAAACTGAAGATGGGGAATCTGGGGGGAGCCCCCCATAAAGATGGGCCCTGCACTGACCCTGGGGGAGCTGTGTCTGTCTGCCTGTCCACTCAGGGACAGGCAGCACTCAGCTTCCTCTCTGTCCTTTTGACAATCACTGCTTGGCATCCACCCAGTGCTTGGCGGAGCCATCTCTGTGTAAAGCTCTTGGCCCCTTCGTCACACTCTGCCACATTTCGCTTAGCTGCCGGCTGTGGGGCACTGAGCTGGGCGGGGGGGGGGGGGGCTCGTATGCTCTCCTGCCTCTCCTCTCTTTCGCTCCAGCCATCACTCTGGGCCGTCCTGCTTCTCTGGGCTTTCGTCTACTTCCCCTCAAGCTCCTTTCAGTTAAGAATAGAAGTGGGTGTTGGTTTATTCAGATCTGCCGCCCAGCAGCAGGGTTGGGGGCAGAGACTGCCCCTGGCCAATACTTGGGTCTGGTTCTACTTGGGGGCACCAGGGCCATACCTGGTGTAGTGGTGTAGGGGGAGAGGGTGTCATGTGGAACCAGGAACAGACGCTGGAGTCCTGCAGATGCCAGGCATGATGGTGGCATCTGAGCCGCCTTCCTGGCTCCCCACACTCACTCTAATGAAGTTGTTCACTACAGTCCCCTGGCCCCAGTCCTGCCATTCCTCCTCCTCACTGTGTGGCTGCATCCATTGGTCACCTGCATACCAACTCTCACAATCACTGCTTGGCATCCACCCAGTGCTTCTCCCACTCATCCTTCCCGAGCTCAGCTCTGAACAGCAGCCCGACCTCTCTAGCTGGACTCAAGAATCTCACTTTCAGAGTGAACTCAGCACCTTTCCCTGGACCCTGTTCATGTGCATGTCCCCAGAACCTGTCACCCTTTCCAGAGCCCTGAGTAGCCCCTGACTGTTCTTCCCATCACCTGTTCTGTCCAGACAACCCTGAGTCACTCTTAACCCACAAAAGCCAGTAAACAGGGGGCCGGAGAGATAACCCAGAGGTAAAAGGCTTGGTTCAACCCCTGGCACTACTTATGCATCCCTGAGCACCACCAGGAGAGAGCTCCAAGTATAGAGCCAAGAGTGATCTCTGAGCACTGAGCCAGGAGTAAACCCTGAGCACAGAGTCAGGAGTGATCCCTGAGGACTGTCAGATATGCCTCTCCACATTAAAAAGCTTATAAACTGGGGAGGGAGGGAGAGAAAGCAATAGTAGAGCAGGTGGGGAATTTGCCTAGCATGTAGCCAACCCGGGTTCGATCCCCGGAATCCCATATGGTCCTCCACGCCCCGCCAGGAATAATTCTTAAGTGCAGAGCTCAGGAATAAGCCCTGAGAAACACCAGATGTGGCCTCAAAACAAAACAAACAAAAATGCCTTGTAGGTCTAGGGAGATGGCTCAAAGGTCTGGAGCGCATGCTATGCTTATGGGAGCCCCAGGTATGATCCCTGACGTCGAGTGACCTCCCAAGCTTTGTGGGAGTGACCCACCCCACCCCCAATATAAAATCCTTTAAACTGGCCCCTCTCCTTCCACCTCTGCATCCTGTCTTGGCTCTGCCCTGCTCATTTCTCCTGAATGCTGACCGTGGCCGTTTCATCATACCTTCCTCTGGTCTCCTCCCACCACGTCCAGCCTCTCATTGCCAGCAGAATCAGCCATTTGGCACAGAGGGCACATGCGAGCCTCACTCACGCCCACTACCACGTTCCATCCTCACAACCCTTCCAAGGCAGGAGCCGGAGTCTCCCCTGTGACCGGGCAGGAAACGGAAGCACAGAGAGGGTAAGTCACGTGTCCAGAACAGCTCACAGATGACAGTGCCACAATTACTCTAAAATGCAGATCTTAAATTATGCTTCACACAATCCTAAATCCTCAGGGCCTCCATCCCCTTACCAGGAGCGCAGGTTGGCACCGTGAGCACCGAGAGTCAGACCTTCATACCTGAGCCTACCACCCTGTCCCAGGCTAGCTGTGCTGTGCTCTCTCCCAACTCTCTTTTCCCCTCCATACTCCACACCCCATGTCCTGTTTTGTCATTGCTATTGTTGGTTTTAGTGTTTGGGCCTTTAGACAACATACCTCCCCCCCACACACACCTCATCTTATTTGGGGGGGTCACACCGGGTGATGCACAGGGGTTACTCCTGGCTCTGCACTCAGGAATTACCCCTGGTGGTGCTCAGGGGACCATATGGGATGCTGGAAATCGAACCCGGCTCGGCCGTGTGCAAGGCAAATGCCCTACCTGCTGTGCTATGGCTCCAGCCCCACACAATCATCTTAACACATAGGAATGATCTCAAATATGAAAACTTCAGGTGCCCGCACTCCCCACTCTGACCCCACAATGTGCTGCATGGTTCTTTCTGATGAGGGCTGGCTGCAGCCGCTGGGGTAAGCAGACTCTCCTCCACTGTCTGGTCTCGCAGCAAGCACAGCACAGACGGGATATGAGGCCCAATGTGATGAGCAGGGCTGCCATATATGTGGAGGGTGTGAAAGCTAAGCCCTCAGCACCCCCATGGGAAGAGTTGGGGGGTCTTTCTAAGGGACAGCATGCCCCGCCCTGGCCTTTCTCCCTAACCCACCCAGCCTTGAGCTCGAGCGTCCTGGAGGTGTCGCGGAAGTGCCTGGCACTCAGATATCCACAGCTGGACTCTGGGCACGGGGCCAGGGCTGGGCCTCTACTGGGAAGAAACAGCAGAAGCACCCCTGTCCCAGGAGCTCACTAAGTGTTTCTTATTAGTGACAAACCCTCCGTCGCCATTGATCCACCTGGTCATGGCTTCTTAACCAGATAATTCATCTCCAGGTGGCCTGGGCTTCCTGACCCCGGGTGGGTCATTAATTTGGTGACTTTTGCTGTCTGTCCTCAGGACTCCGCCCCTAAATCTCCACCGCCCACTGTGACCCCAAGCCTTGGTCTCAGAGGGGGGAAGGGGGGTGGTGCACGGCCGCAGACCTGCGGTCCCCTGTCACACACTGTGATGTGAACTGTCTAGAAACAAGGAACGCACACACACTCGGCCCCAGCCGTACAACATGGCCCCCAGAGCAACAGCGCCTTGTCCTCACTTCTGTTTTGTTTGTTTCGTTGGTTTTTGTACCACAGCAGGCAGTGCTCAGGGTTTTCCCCCTGGCTCTGTGCTCAAGGATCATACCTTGCAGGGCTCAGGGAACTGCATGGGGTGCTGGGGATGGAACCCCGGTCAGCCACATAGAAGGAAACCTCCTACCCGCTGTACTAACCCTCCAGCCCCTTCAGTCTCACATCCTTTAATGGCCAACTCCAAACCCTTAACCTCCTGGTCCTCAAATCAAACAAACAGCATGGGATCCTGGAATGGGCAGAGCCTTCTCTTTCCCTCAGACACAAGCAAATCTGATGTTGACTCCCAAATCTCCCCCCATGGACTGGGCTAAGTCGCCTCTGCTCCCTCAAATCTCTTTCCTCTTCTGAAGAACCGATGCAATGTGATTATTTCTTACCTGTTTCCTTTATTATTTTTAATTTTAAGACACTCTATATAACACCACTATGGTGGCCCTCAAAACAAACCAATAAAAAGTTACCCTATCTATCTATCTATCTATCTATCTATCTATCCATACATACACACACATATATATACATATATATATATATATATATATACATACTATACAGAGCAATAGTATAGCAAGTAGGGCATCTGCCTTGCATGTGACTAACCTTGGTTCGATACCCGGCATCCCATATAGTCACCTGAGCACTTCCAGGAGTAATTCCTGAGTGCAGAGCCAGGAGTAACCCCTGAGCATCATCAGGTGTGACCCAAAAACAACAACAAAAAGAACAAAACAAAACAAAACAAAAAGAAAGAAAGGAGAAAGCAAGCAAGCAAGCAAGCCCCTGTAAGATACTTAGAACATGGATTGCTTTGCAGGCTTGATAGTACCTTCTCTAAGCTCAACCCTCCTGCCTCCCTAGGGCCAGACACATAATAGAATATCAGCTCTCATGTTGATAATCCTACGTGCCAGGAACTCTCCGACAGAGCCTCTCCATATCTGGGTGATCCTGGGAGGTAGGTGCCATTATTAATCTCATTTCGCAGATGAGGAAATGTGATGCAGACAAGCTCAGTGATGTGTCTGTGCTCACAGAGCGAGGAAGAGGAGCTGGGCCCGGGATCGGAACTGGCCGCGGCTGGCCGTTAGCATCTGTGTGGCTCTGAGTGAGGGAGGGGCAGTCTGCACCCAGGAAGCTCTCGAGAATAGAGAGGGAAGAGGGTGGCGAGGAGAAAGGAAGGGGCACTGGGTGACTGGCAAGAAGAAAGACTGAAGGACCAAGTCAAGGGCCACAACTCAAAGGATGTCTAGGGGCTGCATTGAGAGTGGAACCAGGAATCTCAGTGGGGAGTTGCTGCAAGCCTGGGGGAAGTCCCAGCTCTGTGCAGAGCAGCGCAGAAGGACAAGGTCCAATTTTCCTAGACCAGCAAAGAGTCACCCCTGGGGCAAGGGATGGCTTTAACTCTCCCCAGCGCACTGAGTCTCCAAACACTAACCAAGAGAGTGATTCCATTAGCAGGGACGGACGGGGATGAGGGACAGGGCTGTCGGGTCGGCCCACTCTGTCTACCGCGCTGTCCACATCCATCGTCCCTGTGCAGTCAGCTGTCCATCCATCTCTCTATCGACTGGTCTGTCTGTCTGTTGGTCTGTCAGATGCTCCTGGAGACTGTCTGCACTGCCTACTCATGTCAGTCTGTGTGACGAGCTCTTTGTCTATTTATCGGGGTCTCTATTTGTCTTTTGATCTGTCTATAAATAAATCTATTCATCAGAGAATGTGTTTAGCCAGTATATCTCACTGTCTTGGTCTACTCATCCATCTTGAGTTCTGTTCACTCCTGCCCTCTCTCCCTCACCTGTCCTGTGTTTAACAAATGCTCTCACTCATTTATCCCCACCCCCAGAAGAGTCTGAAATGCATCGCCCTCGACAGAGCACAGACCACAGGGCCCACATCGCCCAGCGAGAGTGATGGCGTCAGGGAAAGATGAGTGGGGTTCTCAGGGCCAGAGCGACGGTACGGCAGGTAGAGCGTTTGCTTTGCCCATGGCTGACCTGGGCTCCATATCTGGCACCCACATAGGGTCTCCCAAGCCCTGCCAGGAGTGGTCCCTGAGCACAAAGTCAGGACTAAGTCCTGAGCACTGCTGGGGATGGTCCAATCCCACCCCACCCCACCCCCAAAATAAGCAGCATTCTCACCAGACACACCAGACTGCTCCTCTTCCCCCCTCCCCAGGTCCTGACCAGAGGCTGCCCTGGTCTCTGCCAGGCATTCCCAGAGCGATCTGAACCCCTGGAGTGATTCCATTCATTCCTTCATGTATGGACAGTCACTCAGAGGACCTACTACATGCCACACTCTCCCGGGTTTATGCGCCATGCAGACACCTTCCCAGTGAGTGCACACCAAGGTTCTCAAACAGCCACGGAAGTTCTACCAACTCCACAGACATTATGGATGGCACATTTTTTTCCCTTTGGGGTCATACGCGGTGATGCTCAGGGGTTACTCCTGACTCTGCACTCAGGAATCACTTCTGGCGGTGTTCAAGGTACCATATGGAATGCTGGGAATCGAACTTGGGTCAGCCACATGCAAAGCAAATGCCCTACCCACTGTACTATCACTCCAGCCCCGGTGGATGGCACTTAATACGCATGTGACCCTGTGTTCTTGTGACTCCAAAGGGCATCTTCCACACACAGACGGGTTCTTTTAACTGCCCGGGCCCCGGTCAGCAGAGCTCAGGGTTCTCACTTATGTCTGTTCCCACAGCTGGTCTGAACTCCCAGCAATCATTTCTCCACCACACAGCATCAATATCCACCCTGTACCAAAGGGGCACTGTCCAGCGTGGGGTTCATCAAACTCCCTGGCATTACCTACAACTAGTCTGCTTACATGCCTTCATGGGGGGCAACTGCATCCTTCTGTCCCTTGCAGGGGACACGACTCTCTCCTGCCTCCCTGCTCCTCTCCTGGCTGCAGAGGTCTCCCCAGCGGTACCCGTGCCCTCCCTGATCCCATTGCAGTGTGACGCCACGAGGACTGGCTTTGTGTGTGCTTGGTGTTTTGGGGAGAGAACATGCCTGAGTTTCCATCTGAGCTACTGTGTGTTCCGACATGTGCGTGCTGTAGGTCCCTGTGTGTGTTTATCCAAGTGTGTGTGCGTGCGTGCGTGTGTGTGGGCGCGCGCACACGCATGTGTGTCTGGTGCACGCGCACATACATCTACACGGGCACGCGCCTGTCTCCCCTAATATGCTGAACGGGCCATTACGCCTCCTGCATGCGGGGCTGGGGGTGGAGGGGGTTGGGGGGAACGAGGGAGGCAGCAGGATTCTGTAAGAACATTAAATCCCAAATAAAGTAGAAAATATTTTTTAAAATTACCGACTTCCCGTTTTCTCCGAAATGGAGTGAAACGAGGCTGGTCCCGAGGCGGGGGCTCCGCGGGGCCAGCCACTGGAAAGGGGCAGCGCTTTATTTTTTATTTTTGTAATAAGAGGAACTGAATTAGAAAAAACGGGGAAGGAAGAGCAGAGTCAGATTGTTAAAGGATTCAATGAGCTGTGGCCAATGTATTCGAAAGGTGCTTAAGGCAGCAGAGCCGCTCACCAAATACACACTCGCGCGCGCACACACTGTCACACACAGCCACACCACGGCACCGCCGGCACACTCACGCCGCCCAGACAAAGGCACATTCAGCCACACTCTGGCTGGGGCTCACACAGCCAGTCTCGAAGGGCTGGGGGACCCGCAAATGCCCCGGGACCCACAACCGCCTCGGAGGCCTCGCTCACTGCACCCACACGCCCCTGACCCCACGCAGACGCCCACTCGGCCCTCAGGAATCCACAGCCAGGGGCTCGGGTGCTTCCTGGAGAACCACCAGCATCCAACCCGCTTGTGGCCCACACCTGCCTGCCAGCTTGTGGCACACGGAGTTCCGACTGGCTCACATCCCCTGCCCCAACACACACACACACACACACACACACACGTGCGTGCGCGCGCATACACATACATACACACACACCTGTTCTCACGGTTACTGAGACTGTTGGGCCCCCAGACACACCCACGCAGTTGCCCAAGGCCACCCAATACGCCCCCGGCCTGAGCGATTACTAACAGTGACCACGCGCAGAGGTTTATGGTTGGAGGCTGATTCCGTCTAAGCACCCACCCCCACCCCCCGACCCTGCCCCCAAACTCTCCTCGGCCCTGCTTTTGAGGTGGAGCTGAGCAGCTCAGGGATGCAGCGGGACCTGGCCCAAGTGTCCCCACAGCGGCAGGGACAGCTCAGCCAGGATGCCCAATCCCCATGTGGGGTGTGGAACTGCCCCCATGCTCCGCGCTGGACTCTGTGCCCGCGTCCAAGAATTCAGTTCACTTCTGCTGGTGCGCGGGACCCTGCATGCGACATCACCGTGCACACACGGGGGTCAGCCTGCAGCCCACGCCCCTGCCCCTCTCCCTGGGACAGACAGACAGACAGAGCCCCACAGGGGGGGCGTGAATGGGGCGCAGTTGTGGGCAGAGTCTCTCAGTTGCACCCGAGAGCACATTCCTCCCGCCACCGCTGGGCCTGGGAAAGGTGAGCTGCCTTTTCCACCCCCTCCCACACACTAACCAGGGGCACATTAAAAAGTGCTGACAGCGCTGGGGAGAGGCCACCTGCCGGCCGCCCGCAGGCCACTTTCATCTCAGCCGCCCCAGACGCCAGCCCTGGCCTTCCCTCCCTCGGGTCCCTCTTTATTAATCTGGCCCCGTCTGGCTGGCCCTGCCTGGACCCGCCCAGTCGGCTGCCCCCTATCTCCCCTTCCCTTCTAGCGCCATCAGCCATGGGGGAGGCTCTGGGTCCCTCTATCCCAGGGCCTCCCCGGGCCGGGGCACCCCCGCCAGCATCAATCATCGGGGCGCCACGGTGAGCACCTCCACAGCCCCCAGAGAGCTCCGTCCCCACTGGCTTGACGGCAGGACATGGGGCGCCCGGCTCTGCCACAAACCTGTCCCTCTCACTCGGCCCACCCGTGTCAGGTCACACATGCCCCGCACGCATGCCGACTGCCCTCTCATCCCCTGGCATGTCCGTGTACTTGACTCACCTTGGCCGCACCCGCTGGTATGTGGAGTGAGACTCCCACACATGTCAGGACATGCAGAGAAGACCGTCACAGAGGCCGTCACACCTACGCAAGCATCCACCCACGGTGACGGTGCACCCAGGCTCACCCGCGGGAATAGGTGCCCATAAAGGTAATGACGGCCGCCCCTGGGTCCTAGGGGCATGGAATGACAGTGGCTGAGAGGTGATGCGTGTCATGCAGCGCCCTACATTCACACGTTATGTACACCTGAACTCTGAGCCAAGATGTCTCTGCACCCCAGAGGTACACACACGTGTGGAATGCCTCAAGCTGTTGCAGTCAAAAAAGGAAACAAGAAAACGCAGCCAGATCAAGGCGACGAGATGAAAGGAATCGAGCTGGGTCAGGGCTGGGGAAAGGACACATACCTTCAGCAACGGAAATTGTAATTCCCCAGCAACACAGGCTTGGGGAGAGGCAGCCCAGTGGGCAGGGCACTTGCCTTACACACAGCTGATCCCAGTTTCATCCCTGGCATCACAGATGGCCAGAAGTGATCCCTAACCATGGAGGCAGGAGGAAGTCCTGGGCTCTATGGGGTATGGCACCCAAACACAAAACCAGAACAGCAACAAAAACAACAACAACAACAACAACACACACACACACACACACACACTAATCCTCAGAGGACTGCCAGGCACCCCCTCTCCACCCATGCTGCCCGGCTACTGGCTCTCTCATCCCCACCCCTCTCCTGCTCACAGAATGCTCCTCGTTCTTCTCTACCCTTAGCTCTTGGCCCCAGGTCCTTCCCCACTGTGTTAAATCCCCACATTACAGACTGAAGACACCGCTCCCTGCTCCACTCCTCCCAAATGCTTATATTGAAACCCAGACCCCAGTAGGCTGGATCTGGGGCAGAGGCCTTGGGGAGGTGAGAAATGCCCCTGTGAAAGGGAGTCTTCTCTGGCAAGCTCAGGGTGGAGAGAGAAGACTGGAACCAGAAGCAGAGACCCACCCATCACCAAATCATCCAGCACCTTGGCCTTGGCCTTCTCAGCTTCCAGAACTGTGAGAAATGCGGGTCGGCCACTCTCTTGCAGCTCTGCCCTCCCCGGCCCACCTGGAGCTCTCCGTCAAAGGCACCCCTCACAGGGTGGGTTCCCCACGAGATCTGTAAGCACCACAAGGGCAAAGAGTGTCTGCTTTTGTTTCCACCAACTCTCAGCATTGCACTGAGCTGTCCCTAAAGGTTGTGTAGGTGCTCAACAAAGAGCTATGAAGTGAATGAATGACAAACAAAATACACACTCATACACACACACACACACACACACACAAAAAAAAAAACACTGGAGAGAGAGCTCAGTTAGAAGTCAGTAAGTCCCAAGGGCTGGAGAGATGGTGCAGCAGGTAGGGCGCTTGCCTTGTATGCAACGGATGCAGGTTCAATCCCCAGCATGGCATATGGTCCCTTGGGCCTCACTGAGAGTGACCAAAGTAAATGAATAAAATGAAAAGTTAGGAATCCTAGGATGTCAGGAGTCTCCAGACTCTGGGCAAATCCTGGGTTTCTATTCTTGCCGGAGGAACATGGGCAAGTCCCTTCATCTCTGTCTTCTCATCCTCAAAGAAAGGCACAGAACGTTCAGAACATGCTCTGTATATGGAGGATGCATCAGGAGCACCCGGGGCTGCTGTGGGCCAGCGCTGGAGTGCGCAAGCTTCAGCCACAGCCCTGACCGTGTGTGTGTGTGTGTGTGTGTGTGTGTGTGTGTGTGTGTGTGTGTTAGATTTGAAAAAGAAGCTCCTAAAGTTCAAAACGGTCTCTGGCATCCTAGACTAGGTGATCTCCAGTTTCCTTCCAGGGTTTCTCTACCCCACGGCGGCAGTCTGGTTCTGAACCAGTCAGAGCACAGAGCATGTGCTGCTTCTTATCTGCAAAGTTATCTAATTGGGCCCTTGCCTCCGTTTGCGGAGCCGACTGAGGAAAGGAGCAATAAGAATTGAATGAGCCCAATTGGAGGAAGATTCGGAGAGGAGAGGAGTTTTCATCATCCTCTGCTGATTCCTAACTCTGGTGACAGACTCACAGAGAGCGGGGGAGTGGCCGGGAGAGGGATCAGAGCTCCACTTCCCAGAAGGGGCCGTGATCAAAGCCAGTGCCCAAACAAGACAAGTGGGGCCTGAATTGGAGGAGCAGAGGGCAAGGGGTGGGGGTGGGGGGAAGGACGCAGGGTGGTCCACAAGCTCCCCGCAAAGCCCAGAGCACCGAGCACAGCCAACAGGACAAACCCACCAGGTCTCCTTGCAGGAACTACTTGATGCTGGGAAGGGGGATACTGAGGGCCAGGGGGGAGGTAGAAGATAAGTAGGTTGGTTAGTTTGTGTTGGGGGGTGGTATTCGGTAGATGGAGTGGGTTTCAGCCACATCAGGTGGTGCTCAGGGACTGTTTCTGACTCTGTCCTCGGGAGGGACCCCGGCTGGGCTCAGAGACCATATGCAGGACTGGAGACTGAACTGGCATCAGCAGTGTGCAAGGCAAGTGCCATAACCACTGAACTGTGTCTCCGCCCAAATCAGAATACTTACAGGGCAGATTTCCTCTGGGGCCCTCGAGACCAGGGCAGAAGCACTGGCCTAAACTGGTGGACTGGGGAGAGGCAGAGAAGAGAGGCTAGAGAAATCCACCTCAGCAACCAGGGTGTGCATGGCTCCTCAGAAACTTCCTTTCCTGCTCCTTCCCTCCCCAGCCTCAGTTTCCCCTCTTTATCTTCCCTGCTCACCCATGCACCTCCAGACCACCGAGCTCTCTTCACCTGTTCCTTGCTGGCAAGTCTCTGGCCCTCCCAGCCTCTACTCTGCAGCCCTCCCTCCCTCCCGGTCCCTCCCTCATCACTGCCCCCAGGTGCTGGTGAGACTCTTCTAGAAGCCCTTCATCCTCTCCTCATCCTCCCATACTCTCTGGCTTCCCTTTTGCCCTGGTTCAGGCAGCAGTGTTCCAGCACTCTCCGCTGCTTCCCCTCCACGCTCTATCCACAACCCGGACTCCACACTCTACCAGCAACCCCCTCAGAGACCCTGTTGACCCTCTTTCCTCTGCTCATTGAGCACTGTGGAGGCTCAGCAGATGTGGTTAAATGGCTCCCAAACAGGCCCTTCCATCCTGCTTCCAGCCCCTCACCTGAACCTCCTTCCACACTCTCCAGCATCCCTTGAAATCCTCTGGGATCACTCTGAGTCCCAAGACAGCTGTCTCAGAATCTGCCCCCACCCCTGGTATCCTCCACTCCCCCATGTGTCAGCTACATGCAGCCCCATCCCATCTCCATTCATGCATCACCATCGGGGCGGGGGGGGGGGGGTTTCCTTCAAATGTTCCTGACAGAGGCCAAGCTCAATAAACAGAAGCACAGGCTTTGTGGGGATCCATCTCCAGCAACGCATGGTCACTGGGCACTGCCAGGAGCAGACCGCCTTCACCCCAGCACCGAGAAACAACACAATAACAACAAAACAGGGGCTGTTTTGCTTCACATGAAGCTGAGCGGGGTTCGATCTCTGGCATCCCATATGGTCCCCAAGCCCTTCCCGGAGTGATTCCTGAGTGCAGAGCCAGAAGTTATTTCTGAGGATCACACACTACCGGGTGCAGCCCAGAAACCAAATAAATAAGCAATCACATAAAATGTTAAAAGTTCCTCAGTGTTACCAATTATCTGCATGCTCCAACCCCAAACCCAGCACAGCTCTTAAGTCTTCACTGCCAGGGCATGACCTTAGTCCCCAAAGGGGTCCCCAAGATTCTTCTCCTGCCTGTGATCTCTTCCCTGGCTGATGAGTGCATCCTCCTTCATAAGTCATGCCCTGCAACCAGAACTCCACAGCTCCTCATCTTCCTTGCCCACGGGGTCCCCGAGCCCCCCACCTGGCCTTCTGGGCTTGCCCCCACTTTCCCTTTGCAGGAAACCTGGTCCTTACAAGCTTCCCCCAGGCCCCAAAATCCCTCCAAACACATGGCCGCTTGCCCCAGCTGCTCCCGTTTCTGGAAGTGCCTCTTCTGTGTCAGGAGGGAAGAGCTAAGACTTTCCTTCGAGGTGAGTTTTCTCTCCTACACATTCCCCACTGGGACATGACAGGTCATCGCTGATGCTCCCAGCTCCGGCCCACCCAGACCCAGTAGCCCCTCCAGGCTGTGGTGAGAGGACCCTGGGTGAGCATTTTTCGTTGGATACTGTCCTGAGTTTGCCCCACCGCCTGATCCTTCTACATTGCCAACATGCCCAAGACTTTCTGCTCAAGTCCGCAAAGTCTTGGCTTTGGGGGAGGCTGTGGGCAATTGCGAGAACCCAAACACAGAAGCGGAGGCACCAAAGTGGCCCTTTCTCCGCACTGGACTGGCGAGCACAGAGCGGGGCTCCCCCTCGGCCCCTCCTCATGAGGACTCCCCATGCAGAAGTGTCAAGCAGGGCTCTGGGACCTCCCTCTCTCTCTCTCCTCTCACTGGCCTCTGAGCTCTGCTCCACCGCAGCTGGCCTGCTCTGTGCTGCTTCCAGGCAGGGTGAGAGCTGGCCCCAAGCGCCCTGCACTCCTGCCACCACTGAATGATGTCTGGTGTGGCTGCTCCCCTCTTCCACCTACCTCCCTGGCCGCCATTAGCCTGGCTTTGATTTGACTCCGGCTTTCAGGAGATCCAAGCCTTTCCACTCCTGTGTGCTTTCTCCCTGCTGCTCTGACCTCATCCAGACCTGGCTGTCTGTCCTTTCCTGTCTAGATATCTCTCTCTTCTTGTTTTGCTCTCTTGCTCTCTGGTGGTCCCTCTCCTCCTGGATTCTTGTGCAGAATCCAGCCTCTGCACAACTCTCAGGGCCTCATACAAGCTATTGTCCCTCTGCCCTCTCGCCCGACTCCCTTCCACCCACTGGATCTTTAACCCTACCATCCCATTCATGCCTCGTCTATCAACCAACTCCAATGGCCTTCTGGGGTCACCCCCACCTCCTATAGCTACTCTTGAGTGTTGGGGGCCAGAGAGATAGCACAGTAGATAGCGCACTTGCCTGGCAGGCGACTAATCCAGGTCAATTCCCCAAGCCCTGCCAGAGTGATCCCTGAGCCCAGAGTTGGGAGTAAGCCCTGATCACCGCCAGAGATGGCCCCAAATACCAAATAACTCTTCAGAGCTGGAGCCAGTGAACGCCTCTCCTGGGTAGCCCCCTTCCATCTCAGAGACCCCTGCTCTCTAGGTTCAAGTCCTGCTTCAAGGGTCACATTCACCCTTGACCCCTTCTCTCCTATTGCCTTGGACACCTCCTTCCTCACTGTCCCTGCCAACATGGACTCAATTTGGAATTCCTGGCCTCCAGATGCCAGCCTCCCCAGTCCTGCAGCTACTTCAGGGCTCCCGGCCTGTTCATCTCCTATCTCCCCTAACTCTGTCACTTTGTTTCCCTAACGACAGACCATATGCCCACTCACTCACCCCAGTCTCTTTTGGTCATTTTTTTTCCTTATGAAATCAAAGAAACCACCTGGGAAATCAGTCCCACGCATTTTAAAGTATGGCTCCAGCTTCCTTGCTTCAAGGAAGCTTCTAGGTGCTCATCCAGCCCTGATCTCATAGGGGCTTCTCACAACACACTCTCTGCTTTTTTTTTTTTTTTTTTTTTTTTTAGTGAAACACCATGAGGTACAGTTGTAGATTTACAAATTTTTGTGCTTGGATCTCGGTCATACCACGATCAAATACCCATCCCTCCACCAGTGCCCATTTTCCACCACCAGGATAATATCCCTCCCCCCATCCCCCCATCCCCCCCTGCCACTGTGGCAGGGCATTCCCTTTTGTTCTCTCTCTCCTTTTGGGTGTTGTGATCAGCAAAAGAGGCATTGAGTGGCGAACATGTTCAGTCCAATCTACTTTCAACTTGCATCTCCCCTCCTGGGAGGATCCTCCAAACACCCTCCACTTGGTGTTCCCCTTTCTATCTGAATTGTCCTTTCCCCTAGAATACCCGGCTGGTCTCTAAGTTATGGAGTAATTCTCCTGGTGCTGATCTCAGCTATTCTTGGGTATTAATCTCATACTTTGTTACTTTATATCCCCCAGATGAATGCAATCTTTCTATGTCTATCCCTCTCTTTCTGACTCATTTCGCTTAGCATGATACTTTCCATATTGTACCACTTGCATGTAAAGTTCATGACTTCATCTTTTCTAAGCCACTCTCTGCTTCTACTGTCTTCCTCTTCTGGCGTTTTCAGAACACGTGGATCTTGTGCTCACACTAGGCTCCAAGGTTCTCGAAGGCTTAGAATGCTGGAATGTCCACACACAGCATCTGTTTCCGGGGATTGGGCTGAAGGAAACTGCATCTGATGCTCTCTAAGTTCTCTTCCTGCTACAGTGCTCAAGGATGTGGAATTTGAGGATTCTTCCTAGATTCGCTCTAGACCTTCTTCCGGGAAGGTCTTCCCTGTTTCTGGCAGCTCAGTTAGCAGATACCCACATGCTCGTGAGCTCCCAGTTGATATGCCTTTTGGGTCCCTGGCCCCCAGAGTAGGATCCAGCAATATTGGATGAGGGGTAAGGGCCAAGAGGGTGTCCGGGAGCCAAGTCCTCTCTGCAAGTCAGGAATTCCAGGACTTTAGAAAACCTTGAAAGCTGGGTAGACATTCACTCAGACCACCTGGGGGCAGAGAGACCCCCAGAAGCTCTTATGGATGCCGTCCCCCACCATCTACTTTTCCTTCCTAAGAGAAGTCAGATGCCTGGACTCAATGCCATACCACAAATCACAAAGCATGGCTGCCCCCATGGGGCTCTGTTGAGCATCGCAATCTTCATCACCCCCTCTTTGGCCCCATCTGGATATAAACCCCCCTGGAGATACAAATATCCAGCCCCCACCCCCAGGAACACCAATATTACTCTACCCCGTCATTTTGCCCCATTCCCTTCATTACACATTAAACTCAACATTCCAAAGTCCTTCTCCCCCAACCCCTTGTCACTGAGTGCCCCATCCATGGAATCAGCAGCCTAATTCCCGTGTGGCCCTCAGTTCATCTGAATCCCCCCGGCTCACACATCCATTCTGAGCTTAACTAATAGTGTCCCCATCTGCAAGTCACCTTCTTCCTACCACTGGGACTACAGTCACCTGAAAAGCAAGTCTGTGTCTGCTTGTCAATTGGGCCCCATGAGTTGTCACAGTGACCTAAGAGAACTAGTGGGCACTGTTCTAAGTAACCTGGAATGTTCTAGGTCAACTTCTCCAGAAGTGGTCAGAGAACCATAAATAGCAATCATCTCCTGGAGAGATGGTTAAAGAGTCCTGGGCTCTGTCCAGAACCACCAACTGTCTGGTGGTGGTGGAGAGGTACAGTAACTTTGTATGTCAAAAACAGGAATACTTGCCCAATTCAATCAGTTTAATCGATGCCTGAATAAATAGCAGTACTCCTACGTTAAAAAAAAAATACTATTAGAACCATACTACCTAAATGACCAAAACATTCCTTTAATCAAACATTTATTTCCTGTGACTATATAATTCTAAATGTTGGGCTACAGTGATAATACAAATAATAACACTTGCCTTGCATGCAGCCAACCCAGTTCAATCTCTAGCACCGCATGTGTTCCCCTGAACCTTGCACAGAGCCAGGAGTAAGTCCTGAGCATCACCAGGTGTAGCCAAACCCACCCACCCCCAAATCTAAATGTTGAAACATTACTTATATCAATTATTAGTGCAAAACTTATGAAGACAATGAAAATGTTTTGATACTTAATCCAGTCAGTCACGTCCTCCTGTTGTTCATCAATTTGTTCGAGCAGGCCCAGTAATGTCTCCATCGTGAGACTTGTTGTTACTGTGTTTGGCATATTGAATACGTCACGGGTAGCTTGCCAGCGAGATACTCTCTCAGTAGCTTGCCGGACTCTCCGAGAGGGGCAGAGGAATCGAACTCCAGTCGGCCATGTTGGCCGACTTGTAAGGCAAATGCCCTACCGCTGTGCTATCGCTCCAGCCCTTGATGTATTCAACTTGGCAAACACAGAACAACAAGTCTCACGAAGGAGACATTTACTGGGCCCACTCGAGCAAATCAATGAACAACAGGAGGACCGTGACTTGATACTTGATATTATTATTAAATGAAGCTCTAGGAATTTTTCTGCTTTATTTTTGTTTTTGTAGCAGCAAGCCCTGAGTACCACCAGGTAAAATCACTGTCACTGTCATCCCGTTGTTCATTCTCAAGCGGGCCCAGTAACGTCTCCATTGTGACACTTGGTGGGCTGGAGTGAGGTGGGCTGGAGCACACCGAGTAGGGCGTTTGCCTTGTACGCAGCCAACATGGCCGACCCGAGTTCGATTCCTCTACCCCTCTTGGAGAGTCCGGCAAGCTACCGAGAGTATCTCGCCCGCACGGCAAAGCCTGGCAAGCTACCCATGACGTATTTGATATACCAAACACAGTAACAACCAAGTGTCACAATGGAGACGTTACTGGGCCCGCTTGAGAAAATCAATGAACAACGGGATGACAGTGACAGTGATTTTACCTGGCGGTACTCAGGGCTTGCTGCTGGCTCTACTCTGGGGGATTGCTCCTGGCAAGGTTCAGGGGACCATATGGGGTGTTGGAGACCAAACCCAGGATGACTGCATGCAAGGCCAGTGCCCTACACACTGTATTATCACTCTGACCCCTGAAAATGCATTTCTTATTTAAAAAAAAATAAAACAAAACTACTGCCTGGGGTGGGGTGGGGTGGGGGGAATATGCATTTTCAACGAGCCCTTCTCGAGGTTTTGGTGGCAGTGCAGACCTGTTCCCTGGACGCCTGATTCATTCCATCCCAGTATTTTTGGACTCCAGAATCCAACTTAGTCAGAGATGAGGGAAACTGACAGAGCCACTCAGTGGCGGGGTCAGGGGCGGGGAGGGCAGCACTTTGCAGAAAAGCAGCTCTTTCTGCCCCGTGGGCTGCGTGCCAGGGCAAACAGGAGGCCAGTCACAAAGCAGCAGGCCAGGCTGCTGAAAGCTGACCCGGACATGAGCCGCATCTGGATTCCACCTGCCTGGGCCTCGGGTGAGCTTCTCCACGCCGCGGTCATCCTCTTACCACACGGAGCCCCCCACCTCCACCCCGACTCCCCAACAGGGCAGGCCTGTGACAAGGGGGCTCCCCATGGTGGGGAGGATGAGAACAGCAGCTGCCGGCCGGTGCCACTCCGCACCCGCCTCTGTTGCCGGCTGCCCACGTGGAGCGAGGGCGCCACACTGTGGCAGAAGAGGGAACTAACGTTCTGTTTTAGGGAGTCCCTATTTTTGGAGATGGGGGGTGGGGGGACGGAGGTGGGTGGGGGGACGGAGCATCTGAAGGGTAGTACTGGAGGTACACATTTCCATAATCCTTCCCAAATCACTGTCCTTTCTACCCATTCCTATATGACGATGCCCATCCTACGCCTCTAAGTAACCCTTACACACACACACACACACACACACACACACACACACACACACACACACACACACCGCCGCCCATCCTTTAGGAATTCCTAGGGTGGGATTTTCCAACGCATTGCATTTTAAGTATCCACAGGAGCTGAGGTAATGCAGCCTCCAGTATCTTCCTTCAAATCCTAGGAAACGTTTCAGGTACAGCTGTCTGGAGTCAGATTATACGCCGTGCCTTTCATTCTGTGGAAATTCTGCAGAAACTCAGCGCTGCAGAATTCCTGGCAGAACTCAAGCCCACTGCTCTATAGGCTGCTTGCCCAAAACATTCTCATTTGATTCTGACCTCCTCACAATAAAGAAAGAACCTCGGATTCTGACCCAGAATTCCAGAGGCAGTCAAACAGTTTCAGAAAGCAGCAGGGTAAAAGTGCCTCCCTTGACCTGGCTGATGCAATTTGTGATTGTATTAGAGGTTTTAGCAGTCACATCACACGGCTGACTCATATTGAGCTTGCAGTCAACTAAACCCCCCAGGTCTTTTCTTCATGAACTGCTGTCAAGCCAGGCCCGCCCCCCACCCGGTACTTATGTCATTGATTTTGTTTTAACCTAAGTGCAGGACTCTACATTTATCCCTGTTAAATTTAATCTTGTTGGTTCCAGCCCAGTGTTCCAGCCTGTTGAAATCGTTTTGAATCCTGACTCTTTCATGCAAAGTATTAGCTGCCCCTCCTCGCTCCATCATCTGCAAACTTGATGTGCCCGCTCTCCAGTCAGTCGTCGATAAACACGGCAGACTGGCTGCAGGCACAAACAGAGCCCTGGGGCACACTGATGGAGACTTCCCTCCAGTCTAGGTTGACGCGGACTCATTAATCAACCCTCACTGGGTCTGGCTCTTCACCAAATTCACGACCGTTTGGTTCAGATGATCCTACTATGTGGACAGATACTGCAGTTGCTGGGAATTTCTCCTGACACAGATGTGTCCCCAACATCATGTCCATTCTCCAAATCTCTAGCGTGATTTTTGTTTGTTTGTTTGATTTTGGACCACACCCGGTGATGCTTAGGGGTTACTCCTGGCTCTGCATTCAGAAATCATTCCTGGCAGTGCTTGGGGAACCATATGGGATGCCCAGGATCGAGCCAGAGTCGGCTGAGTGCAAAACAAGTGCCCTTCCCCTGTACTACTGCTCCAGCCCCATCGCTGGCTCTATTTAACTATAACTGGGGGGACTGTAGACTTGACAGGATGCCTCTCCTGTATCTTGTAAATTGTTAAGATGTGTCTGAGTTTAAAGATCTCCCTGGGAGTAGCCAATTATTGCTATTTCCTTCTGCATCAACCTCTGCCTCCTCAGAGATCTCTCCTGTCACTTTCTCCTGCCTCCAAATATGTGCAGAGTGGCCCCCCTTCCACTCGCTGCCGCCGTCAGTTGTGACTGGGCTTCTGCCGGTCCTTTCTCAAAAGGCCAAAAACTTCCCATCTCAACTCCCACGTCTCTGGAACTTTCCATAACCTGGCTTCCAGTCCTCAGCTGACCAGCCGCAACTGCCCATAGAGTGAACAGTGATGACGGAGGTGGGGTCAGGGTTTAGAAGTCTGAGTCAGAAACTTTAGAGCCCTGGCTGAGAGCTCAGGGATAGTGAGGTCTGAGAGCTTCAGACAGCAGAGAGCCTGAATGCTCCCATCCCAAAGTGAGGCTCTGGTCAAACTATGAAGGTGATCAGGAAGTTTGCAGGCAAATTCAAAGGAGGATCTGGACCAGGGCTGGCCACAGGCAGGGCAGCAGATGTGGACAAGTCCCACATCTGGAGAACTTCTTATGTATTTCCTACAGGGCAGGAACCAGTCCTGATAGAACAGGGATGATGCTGGTTGGAGAAAGAAGTGTGGGGCTTGCACTTCTTCTGAGCTGTACCACAAGGCTGTAAATCAAGCAGTTAGGAACTTCAGTTCAAGGTCACGCTATTCTCTTGCCAGCCAAACAGGTTGCATAGACAAGCCAGGCAAGCTGGAAGTAAGAAGTCCAAGAGCTATTCAGCTCTTTGACTGGTGTCATTAGGAACGCATCTTATTGTTACCAGATCTTTATTTGGTTTCCCCAAATGCCCAAATCCTGGCCTTTTAAATGGGATTTTAGGGATCGAATCTAGGGTCTCACACATGCAAGGCAAGTGCTTTATTACTGAGGCACATGCCTAGCACTGGAAATTTACCTGAAATGTTGCCAACAAGTTGTAGGGGGAAAAAAAAAGTTCACAACACTGGTCTGGCCTGTGATGGCCCTCTAGTTGTGTGGTTCTTGGAGAAGCAGAATGACAGGGTCTGTATTAATACATTTAAAACTTTCCCTGCTGGGACCAGAGTGATAGTATAGCAGGGAGGGCATTTGCCTTTTACACGGCCGAACCGGGTTTGGTCCCCGGCATCCCATATGGCATCGCCAGGAGTGATTCCTGAGTGCAGAGCCAGGAGTAACCCCTGAGTATCGCCAGGTGTGACCCTAAAAGCAAAAATAAATAAATAAATAAATAAAGTAAAAGTTAATTTTTAAATAAAAATAAAACTCTGCTCATTTTCTTTTTATATCCATGGGAGTTGTTTTTTTTTTGCATAGCATTATTCAGAAATTAGTTTTAAAAGTTATATTCAGGAGCCAGAGCGATAATACAGTGGGTAGGGAATTGCCTTGTTCACGACAGACCCAGGTTTGATCCCTGGCACCCCTGAGTTCCAGTTCAAGGTCATTCAAGTCTCTTGTCAGCGAAATAGTTCACATAGGCAAGCCAGGAATGATCCCCAAGTGCAGAGCCAGAAGTGGGCCCCGAGCACCGCAGGGTGTGACCCATCCACCCCCAACCCTAAAATAAGTAATTTTTAATTTTCAAAGTTACCAAGTGAAAAGTCTAATTCTTTTCTGTTTTTCAGTTCAACTTCAAAGTTTTGGTTTTGGGTTTTGTTTTTATTCTTTCTTTTTGGTCTATAAAACAAGGAAGTTTGATTTTTTAAAATATGTTCTTCAGTTTTTCATTTATTTGGCTAAAATACACCTTACACATTCATTACTATTAGTACTGTAGCACTGCTCTCCCTTTGTTCATCAGTTTGCTCAAGTGGGCACCAGTAACATCTCCATTGTGAGACTTGTTACTATTTTTGGCATATCGAATATGCCACGGGGAGCTTGTCAGGCTCTGCCGTGCAGGAGGGATACTCTCGGTAGCTTGTCGGGCTCTCCGAGAGAGATGGAGAAATCGAACCCAGGTCGGCCGTGTCCAAGACAAACGCCCTGCCTGCTGTGCTATTGCTCCAGCCCTATTACTACTGTATCTCTTAAAAATTAAACAAAGTTCTGCAGCTTGTCTTATTTAACCCTCACTGTAAATACAGCAAATCTTTTTTATTTTTTAGGGAAGAGCCCATACCCATCTGACGATGCTCAGGGGTTATTCTTGACTTTGCACTCAGAAATTAATTATTCCTGGCAGTGCTCAGAGGACCAACCATTTGGGATGCCAGGAATCAACCTGGGTCAGCTGTGTGCAAGGCAAACACCTTAACCACTGTACTATCACTCTGGCCCAATAAGATAGCAAATCTTGTGTAGCTTAAATGTCCTAAAACTATATAGAAAGTGGGTTCAGAAAGAGAGCTAAACACATGAGCTGGAGAGCATGCTTTGCACATAGGAGGCCTGAGTTTGCCCTCAGCACTGCATGATCTCCCAACAGCTGCTAAGAGTTACTCTTAAGTGCAGAGCTGGGAGCAGCCCTTGAGCACACGAGATGTGCCCCCGCCCCCCCCCCCCCACCAAACAAAAACTATACTTAGCAACATTTCAACTTAGAAGTCTAAACAAACTACTCAACACTCTTCAGTTGCTATCATGATGTCAACTTATTAAGAAAAAAGGTAAATTCTCTTTCACAAATCAAGGACTTAATATACAAATTGCAGATTCCATAAAGCCAACATGGGAATGTCGTGGGTTTGATGTTAACACAGTAGTTTTCAACTAGGTTGGTCAGAAGCCTGGTGCTGATCCACAGGAGTCCAAATCCTGAAAACTACTGCTTTAATCTACTAGTCCTTCACCCTAAGTCATCTGGGTGAAAGATGCTTATCTACCAAGGAGCAATGGGTGTTGCCTCATATATTTCGCAGGCTGCCTTCAGGTTGTAAAATCACACACACAAAAACGATTGAACTACTGACAAGATCCACAGAAGGATCTAAAAAGTCCTATATGGGCATCTGAAAGCCCAACCATGGGTCTCTATTAAAGAGGTGGTCACTTCACCCAGGCTGAGTCTGATGCCCTTCTAACATTTTCTCCTAAGTCTGGAACCCTACCTGGGCGACCATATACCTTTCTCTGGTGTACGTTTGGGCTTCAAAGCCACTTAAAGGTCAGATAGTACATAGTACAAGGTGCTTGCCTTGTCCAGTTCAGCTGCAGCACCAGATATGATCCCAGCACACAGTGTGGTGTTGTCCCAAAATAAAAAAAAATCCATTAAAACTCTTTCCTTCTTGTGACTGCTGCATTCTTTTCAGTCTTTCTGGAAGGCCCATGGGCTACTCTTACAGGTGTTATGGCTGGCTGTGTGCTCCTCTTACAGCTGGGTTTGCAGGCACCGTGCTTGATGTTCTCTTGGCATAGCTGGCCTCCTTGCCCTTGCTTCCACTCCTCCACTGGCCTTCCCTGTATGCTCGGCAGCCACCTTCACTCACCTCTCAATGGCCTCACCTTATGGGGGAGGTTGGGGGAGTCAGACGCAGCCGTGCTCAGCGGTTACTCCTGGCTCTGCACTCAGGAATTATTCCTAGCGGTGCTCAGGGACCACATGGGATGCCAGGAATCTAACCTGGGTCAGTCACGCACAAGGCAAACACCTACCCACTGTACTATTGCTCCGGCCCCATGTTGTCACCTTCTTTCCTCTACCCACATGTCTACTTGATGACCAACAAATTCCTATTTCCTCTCCAGTGATTCGGGTAGTCTTGCCTCTTCTCTATGATTCCGTCCCACTCATCTCCTCTTGGAAAGCGGAAGCTGTTTGTTCACATTCAGAGACAAATGAGTCTCTCGTGCTCCCTAGATGTTTTTGAGGAAGAAAGGGAGGCATGAAAGAAAGTGAAATATCATTTGCTGGGTACTTTCTAAGCACTGCACTGTTCTATTTGCATCTCATTCATTCCCAAGTTACCTAAGGACACGAGGCAGAGAGTACATGATCTGAAATCAGTATTGGAAAAGATGAAACCAGGGTCCAAACCTCTTAACCCAGACACAGGTTCTTTCTCCCATCTTCATACACATCTTCCTTTACAAATGGACACTGCTGGCAGGGTCAAAGAATGGTGTGTTGGTGGGAGAAGCTTTATATTTGCTGGAATTGTGGAAAGTTCTCATCTGTGAGCTCCCCTGATTTTGTTGACACACCACTCTGATAAAGGCTGCCCGATCTCAACACAGTGCTCAATATACACAATTATCCCCTCAACCCTTTAGGGAAGTGGATATGATTAAACAATGTTAAATATGAGAAGGCTGAAGAACAGACAAAAAAAGGCCCAGTCACCAGCTGGTGAAAAGCTCATCTAAAGCATCAAACAGTCTTAAGCTGAACCTGTTCTTTCTATGGGTCACACCAGTTTCTAGCCCTGGCCCATATCCTTGAGTCTATCTTGGATTCTGTTCCTCAGGACTCCCACCCTAACAAAACCTTGTCCCCTACCCTGCCTTGCAAGCTTCTACAGCCTCCTCATTTCCATTTTCCTTCCCAGGGCATCCACTGTGATTCGCCATCGGGAGTCCCATGTGGAAAGTCAGAGCAGGATGAGACGACACTCAGACACTCATGTTCCGCATGGCCCTGCTGAGCCGGGTCTTGAAATGTCCTCACAAACCTAAGGTTCCTCTAGTGGCCAACCCAAAAACTTTCATTCTCTCAAGGCTATGGAATTAGCAAGTGACAGGAATTCTAAGTCAGGATATCAGCAACCCAACCCACCCCACCCTGCTCCCATTCCTGTGAAACATCACAGGAACCCTTGTGAGAACAGTGATTGGATGGGCAAGATTTCACTGGAGCACCAAAAACCAACCAGCAACTCCTCCAGCCCATTTCTGGGGTGGGGGCTCTCGGGTCTCCCCTACACTATCCCATCCAGCTTGCACACATCTGCGCTGACTCTCCAGGGCAGCAGCAAGGCTGGTGTCTGCTTTTCACTGACCCTGTGGCTCAGGCATTTTAATAGTTGAGGAACTTGGTGCAGTCATTCCCCAGTCAGGGCCAAGTGACCGTTCTTGTGACTTGGGCTATTGGAGAGGTGAGTGATGCTGCTGTGCTGTTGGGCTCTTAGCCCCACAATAAAACTTGCCCCAGACTCAAAGCTGTTTCGATCTGAATACAAAGGGGGAGAGACTAAAGCTTGGGAAGGAGAGGACAGGGACAATGGGAAGCCAGTGAAAACCAGGATCTTGTTAAGGACCTTTCAGTCTGCTGAGTCTTTCTGTCCGTGCTTTACCTGAACTGAGACAGGAAGTGTTCTCCCCTGCAAAAGCTTTGGGGCAGTCCACATCTGCAGATGCAGCTTGAGGACTTGAGGATTGAAAGCTGGATGTCTACAGCCCTCATTCTCAATCACAAGTGTACAGCCCAGACACCACAGTCACGAGCTGAGAGAAACATAGCATGGATGCAGCTTAGATTTGGGGTTAAGTAGAAGGACACCCTTCCTGACGGCAAGATGGACCTCAGTAAGTGAATGGTTTTCACCAAACTCAGCAAATCAGCAAAGTTTTCTGGGACCAAAGAGAATGCTTCCAAGGCCCAGAGCCAGGGCAATCTGAGGCAAAGAGGTGAATTCAGGTGGCCACGAACAGCTGCCACAAACTCGAGTTCCTTCCATTACTGGACACCAGAGCAAGAGGTCAGAGGCAGTGAGTGGAGTAGCTATGGGGGGGGGGGGGGGTAAAAGATGGCTGAGGGTGGATCAACAGGACCCCTACATGCAGAGGGCTGAGAACTGGACGGGGCAACTCTTCTGAGGACGGTGGCAGGGGGTCCAGAAAACATAGGTGACGCCTTCTGCGGAAGACACGGGGTTACAGATAAGAACTATCTGCCTCTTGGGAGAATCTGTGCCAGGAACTAAAATGTACTTTTATGTTGCTGGAGTTTTGGTGCCGCACTGCGTGAGTTTGAAGCTGGGATCTCCTGCAATGGAAGGTTGTGTGTTCTGCCACCTGAACCAATGTCAGGTCCAAAAGTGACTATTTCTGTGGCCAACAAACATTTTTATTCTATCATCAGGGTTTCCTAGGAATGGGCAAAATCCTTAAGCACAAAGGAGCAGTGTTTTAGGATTGGGAGAGGACGGCCTAGGCCCTCGCTTCTAGTAGGGTGCCCACAAGGAGCACAGGCTGGCCCCGGGCTCCTCCCTGCGTGCTCACCTCCCTCAGGGAAGCCACGGGCAGAATAGGGCAGGGATGGAAACAAATTCTGGAGCAGAAATGTCCAGGGAGGGCCACAAATAGTAGCTATGAACATCTGGGGCCGGAGCACTAGTACAGCATGGAAGGCACTTGCCTTGCACAGTCGACCTGGGTTCAATCCCCTGCACCCCTTAATGTCCGGAGTCCACCGGGAGTGACCCCTGAGAGGAGTCAGGAGTAAACCAAGCACAGCCAGGTGTGCCCCAAAACAAAAACAAGGTCAATCTTGCTGGGGGCTGAGGCTCAGTGGTAGGGCTCATGCCTGGCAGGTGCAAAGCCTTTGAACCCCAGCACCAAAGATTTTTTAGACATAACTTTTTTTGAGGTGCTCGAGTTTGAACCCCGGGCTCATACATGCAAGTGCTCTACCACTGAGCTACATGCTCGGCCCCTCTTTCTCTCCATATGTGTGTGTGTATGTGTTTTCTCCCCCCCTTTTTTGGTGGCACCAGGGACTAAACCCAGGGCCGCACACGTGCAAGGCAAATACTCTGCCACTAAATTATAGCTGCCTTCCTCCACCAATCCCCCCCACCCTTCAGCCCATTTTGTAATTTTCTAAACTCACCTCTGTAAACCCATCCATTCTAGAACAATCATGACATGTAGAAATACATGGAAAAGGACAGTAAAAGTGAACCAAGGGGACCGATGGGATTGCCACACCATCTCAGCATGAAGTGGCTACAGCTTCTGTAGGTCCGATGTGGCCCTCACCCCTCACACAAGCCGATCTCATACATGACTGCTTTCTGCCGGAGCCCCGGGAGAGGCTGCAGAGGCAAGAGTGGGCACGAGGGCATCCCTGTTTCCCTTCCTCCAGGACAGGTTCAAGCATCAAGGCTCTTCTGTCTGCCCACATAGCAGCATGCATTTCTCCAGTCCGCGTGTCCTTATTCTTCCCAAGGGTTTTCTTGAAGACAGGTATCACTGGAAATCTTCTTGGAAGCCAATGGAATCAAGTTTCTGAGTGAGTTATGAATAAACACCACCACCACCACCACCACAGCCGTTTATTAAGTGCTTGCCAAGCACTGTGCTAAAGCTTTACAACATTTCGGTATATCCAACAACCCTGAGGTAGTTATTTTCAACACCTCCCTTTCCCCAAACACATATCAGTTGAGGAAACAGAGGCTCAGAGAGGTCAAGGAAATCAACCAAGGTCACAACCAGCTGGTAAGTAGCACAGCTAGAATCCTGAACTAAATTCATGACTCCAAAATCCACGCTTTTAAACACTATGCTAGACTGTTTTGTCACACTGACGTGAAAGGGGACACAGTCCTTGCCAAAATATTACCCAAGGGCCTGATTTTAGGTGAAGGTGTCAAGATCCAGTTCTTCTAACTTATTTAGTCGGCTATCATACTGCAGATGTGGAAACGGTCCAGGCTGACCCCTGGGACAGCTCTCCTGCTCCCCTAGTCTGCAGGGCCCTTCTCATCTATCACCTCCACCCCTGATCCTCTGACTCGCCATCTGCTGTTTTCCTTCTAGCAACCACTAAAATATAAAGGTCAGCCCAATGCTGGGCACATCACCTGTCACCTGAGGGAAATAAGGAGACACTCACGAAAATACTCCTCCGGAAGTGCATGATCCCAAGGCACCAAGCCACACTTGGATGGGAACCAAGCCTGCACCTGTGCTGCCAGGCGCGGCCCCGGTGGAAAAAGACAGGGGCGTCTTTCTCCACTGTCCACCAGTGTCTAGGACCCTCTCCTCAGCCATCTCTGGAGGGCGTGGTGACTGCAGGCCTCTGGGCCTCTCTGACTTGTCACTGTCTGAAGCTTTGTTCCCAGGAAAGCACTAAACAGAGTCCCCAGGGTGTACAGAACTGACAGAGGAATGGCAAGAAGTTAGAGCAGACACAGGGACAAACATTAGCTCAATCAACAGAGCTTGAAGAGTAGAAAGATGGCTCGGAGATGCACAGGAAGAGGGGCTGGGAGATAAGCCTATCCCAACACCAGCAGCCAGGAAACTATTCAGAACAAAGGGTACCGTGAGGGTGTGGGGATCTCTGTGACCGGTCAGGCGGGCTACTGAAGACAACGGGGAGGGCCAGCTGAGAAACTGGGCCAGCTCTGGCAAAAGCCATCAGAAGAGCAAGTGGCGACCAGTGGACAAGCTACTCGAAGTCCCAGGGAGAAAGGACATGGGCTGAAAGGTCAGACCTCTAGAACCCGCCAGCCACCTGCAGGTGCAGCCCAGCTTTCCTCTTCTTTGGGGAAGACCTGACCCCTACAGCCCTCTGAATTCTGCACTCGAGTTTGACGGTTCAAAGACTCAGAGGAAGGGCTGTTACCAGTGGGGTCCAAAAAGATAAAATCCCCTGAGTAGGTGAATCATGTTCCATGGAGACAAAGCACTGTCACTCTCAGCCCCACTACAGGGAATCGATTCAAGAAACCCACCAGAGAAAATACCAACTGGGCCCACTGATTCTGAAAACTATTCTTTATGTCTCAAGAAAAAGAGGAGATGAGGTCACTTGGAGTGGTGGCACAATCCAGCGTTCAGCTCTGTATCGAAAGACTCCCATCGGGACGGGAAGCTCAGTGTTCACCACACGAGACGCAATGACAAGGTTGGGGGTCGCGGCTGCCCAGAGGCAGGGATGGAGAGCTCCTCCCTGGGAGCCTCAGAGGATCCGAGCAGGAGAGCGCTGCCTCCTCAGCATCTCTAACCCTGGACTCAAGAGCGTACCACCTTTTGGCCTCATCAACGCGAACTGTTTCACGTGGTTCCCTCTCCACCTACGTGGAAGCTTCTGGAGGATAAAGAGCAGGCTTTACCCACTCCCTGCAGGGTTGAAAGGCAACAAATACTGGTCACAGGTGGGCTATACCTGGAGTATCACAAAATTATTTCCCACACACAGCAAGCACATGCCCAAACATTTCTATTTCACCTTTTGCCCCGTAGGTCGCCATCTGACCCCGAGCTCTCTCCTGCTGGCGCTGGTGGTAGGTGCCTATTCCTGTATCACCTTCAGGCTGAGGACTGGGTCTGCTCAAAGAGCCTTTAGGCGTCCCAGTCTCAGCCTGCCTGTGGGCACACTGATGGAGGGAGGGTCTCTCCACACTGGGCTGGCCCATTGATAAGGAGCCATCCCCTCTCTGTCTCTTAACAGATTCAGATTAATGATCGCTCATTCCTAATTGTCAAATTTCTTTTCCTTCATCCTGTGTCTAATCACCAGTGACAGAAACCATTACGCAAATGAGAGCAGACGACTTCCCCCAACTGTTCGCGTTGGTAAAAACCTTGTAATTTAGAGCTCTGATTTGTAGGGGAAGCTGGTCTCCCCCAGGCATCCTGGGCATCTGCTCAACTGATAACCACAACAGCCCCTCCTCCATCTCCCAAACCCCGGCCCCCCAACAAATATTTGACTTCACTGAACAGTTATCTCCTCTGTACCTGATAGTGTTTAAAAAAAAAGGGGGGGGGGGGTTGCAACATGGTTAACCTCCATACAGGCCCTTGGTGTGTGCGGACCAGAACAAGGGGAGAGCAACAGAGCGGAACTGCTTCTTCCAGTGATGGAGGAGAGCCCAAACAGCCCGAACCGCACTCAGTGCAGAGGCTCCGCCTCCTCCTTGGCGGGAAAAGGAGCGGAACATGAATCAAGGTTTCTCAGACTCAGACCTTCGATTCTACAGCTGCAGGAGCACACTCGAGGAAACACAAGGCAACAGGAGAGTAAACTTCGTTCCGTGGGAGCTCCTCCCAGCACCCGATTCAAAATGCTTTCCCAAACTGCCCTCCACGAAAGCCCAAAGAGCTGCAGCCCGGGACTGTGTCTCCTGCAGCCTCTTGGTATGATCTCAGCTGACCAGAGTTGGTCCAGGACAGTGAGCAATGAGGATGGTCTACGGTGGCCAGGAGGAGACAGGGCAGGAGCAAGAGCAGAATCCAGTGGAGAGGGGAGAACACAGCTGCAGCCAAATAGCACAAGGTTGCAATCCCACTTGCCCTCATTACATCAATTCTCTCAGTCCCTTCCTGCATCCCAGGGCTGTGAGAAAAAAAGACAAGAGCACTGGGCATCTGTTACACGGAGGCACAACTCTATTACCCAGGAAGGCCCCCCGCCCACCTCTGCTGCAGTCACTGAGAGCTGGGGCAGCCGAGAGGCACACGCCACCCGGTGCACAGCCCACAGCTCTAAGAGCTGAGGCTGACAGCGGCAAGTTGAGGAGGACCATCCGCTCCCCAGGACTCCTCTGTGTGCCTCTTTGATGGGAGGGAGGAGGATCAGAGCAATTCCAATTTGCCAATACTAACATACTTGAAAGCACTACACGTGAGAAGGTACCATGTTTGCAAACACACACACTGCATCAGAAAACCCCAGGGGGTTCTAAAATCAACAGCCTTCCCCAAATCCACACAGGCACACAAGCGCACGCGCGTACACACACACACACGTACACGTACACACATACACGTACACACACACACACATGTACACACACGTACACATACACACACACACACACACGTACACTCAGTCCATCAGTGCACTGTAACTGTAAACTGAGTTCCAGGGGAATAAAAGCCAGAGCTGAGAGTGGAAATAAACCTTTGGCAAAAAAAAAAAAAAAAAAAAAAAAAAAAAAAAGCAAAACCCCACGAAAAGCCCAGAAACTTCCAATTCTTCATTTCTTCCAGAGAGAATGGGCATGGAGACGAGGAGGCAGTGAGCAGACAGACACTCCCACACCATCCGGTTGCCGGGTCCCCCTGGGTGATGAAATGGCCATTTAAGTTGTACAGCGCCCAGCTGCTCAGCTGGAAGCTGCAGTCCTGAGAGGGGTGCCCGTGAAGAGCTATGAACAGAAAAGGACAGCCCACCCCTCTGCCCGCCACCTACCCTGACTTGGGAGGGGATTTGTGGCACACTGCTGCGGGACTGGCAGAGGCGCTGTCTTGAAGGGGCAAGACTACATTTCTGTCCTTGCTCCAAAGTGGGCAGCAGGTGATGTATTACTTGCCTAAGCCGGAACCCTTTTCAACTACTCCGCCAGGAAGCTCTGCAGGAATCGAGGCTATGACCCAGGCGGGGACGGTGAAGAGCTGGAGGCTCTGCCCGGCAACCTGTGCAGTCTGCAGGAAAACCTGACCTAGACACACGGCTACAAGGGACTTTCAAAGCTTCAGGCAAGGCCAGGCAGCCGTTGTTTGGGGCTCCCGCGCTCTGTACCACTGGACACAGCCAAGCAGTGGAGAAACCTAAGCAGAGAGGCAGGCCAGTGTGTGAACACACACATATGCACGCACACGTTCACAGACTTGCAGCCTTAGAACCTAGAGAAGCCACTGCTAGAACTCCCCTAGCACCCAGCAGAGGGAGCAAGAGCTGGAGCAGAAAGAGAAAAGCCATGTGTCTATAATTTGGAATTTAGCCCAATGCTTCCTTCTTGTGTCCCAAGGCTCTTTTTCTATATATGGCTTGAGCTTGAAGGACTTGGCTCGAACCCCATCTGATTCTCAAGGGCAGGCCCACGAGGCTCTTCCAGGCTAGGCTCCATCCTGCTGTCCCCACTGGAGTCCCAGGAGCCATTCCCTGAGGCCAGAGCCTGGCTCTGTGAACGCTGCAAAGAGGCCGACTGCCCCAAGGGCCAGGACAGCTGTGGCCCTGCAGATCGGATATTGGGGGCAGCCAGGAGCATCTCCTCTCTCAGGCTGAGGCACTGAGGTTGCAGGAGAATGGGCTGAGAGCCACGAGTGGGATCCTGACCCAACAGGGGGGAGCAAGGAACAGATACACACGTGTGTGTGCAGGCCACACGCACACACATACACATCCCGAGTGACAGACCGACAAACAGACAGGAGGACGACCAGAAGCTGGAACTCCACACACTAAATAGAGGACTTTCGGGGGGCAGAGAGGAGGTGCGGGGGCAGAGAGGCCAGGGTAAGAAGTCTCTCCGAGTGGAGTAGAGCGCCAGCCACCCTGCCTCGCCCGGACACCTGCCTCAGGACCATGGCAAGAGTCCAGTCCATGAAGTGCAGCGTGCAATCCTAGCGCTTGGGAGTCTCCTGTCCTCATCAATGAAGCAGTGTGGACGAGCGAGCGGTCGCCTGGCAGGAGGCTTCAACTCCCAGCAGGCTAGTTGTAGCGACCCTTGATCATTGTGTTCAACAAGGGCCCCACCTGTGAAGAGAGAGGAGGAACCAGTCAGAAGGGCCTGCTCTGGGCCCGGGACAGAGTCACGTCCCACCAAGGACAGGGACATGGCTTTCATTCAGTCAAATAGACCCTCCAATAATCTCTTCCCGGAGACCCACCCAGGATTCAGGGGCATGGTCCTGCTCTCTGAGTCCAACCTGTGTGACCACCCCCTTTGCCTGGAAGCCTGCAGCAAACTGATGGACAGAAATTAGGGGAGCACAGAAGAGAAAGTGTCAGCATGTGCCTTATAAGGGTGCCATAAGAAGGTCAGGTCCCTCACTACCTAAACAGGTCACCTGTAATTAGGTCTGGTGGCATCTCCCAACCTCATAGGGCCTCTGAAGGAGTTGGGAGCGTTCCTAACACAAATGTCCCCCATTTACCCAATGGGCCGCTGGCACATTCCACACCTGAGTGTGAAATAGGTCTCAACATTACCTATAGCTGCCGCGGCAAAGCTGGGAAAGAGTGAAGAGCTGCTTTACTGCTCGCTTCTCTTTCCAGAAGAATCCCTTCAGGGGTCCCCAGCTGGTACAAATGCCCCATGGGGAACATTACCACCAGCACGGAACAGATTACAATTGATCCGCCAGTCAAGCCCAGCTCTCACCAGAAAACAAGGATTTTCTGAAAATTCCAATAACCTCTATGAACAGGGAGAACACTCAACGCGGAAACAGGTGAGCTCCGGCGAATATGACCCAATCTTGCCTTTTCCCTGGTCACTCTGCCGGTGAACCTATAGGACTGCCACCTCGGGACAGCCACATACCTCTTGTGGATTCCCCAAGGCCTCTCCAAGCATCTTCTCAATGTTTCTCATTATGGCGACCTTCTGATGGGCTTTGAGAGGATATTCAATTCTCTTAGGGGTGGGGGCCCCCTGCAAAGGAAGCAGCAGCTCAAGCTTTAGCATCACCCACTGTTCCCAGCACCATCCACCCTCCTAAGAAACTGGCTCATTCCCAACCCTCTCCAACTCCCCAATGACCTAGAAATCACATCCAGAGATAGCTAAGTTCCCCACTCTATCCCAAATAACCCATTGCTGTTACCTACCTCACCCAGTCCCATCTATGAAAAACAAAAACAAGAACAAAACCAGCCCATATTTACCTTATACCAGAAGTTCACAGTGATGGTAATCCCCCCATTTAGTAATGACTCTATATGATGCCACCTGCAAGAAAAAAAAAAAAAAAAACAGGTTCCTGTTTGCCATCAATACTTCCCAAAAGGAAACATGGAACACTAGGCAGAGTCCAGCTAAGAGGGGAAAATGAATATATAATACTTTACCCTCACTTGATCAAACCCACCCAAAAGGCAGAAGGCAGTAAGTACTGATCAGTCTCCAAATGCCAACGAGTGAAGAGCAAGTATGCCTGCCTCAAGCCTCCTGTGGGACCACTCTGGACTTCAGGAATTGTCGTCTCGTCCTGGAGACAGGGCTGTGTCTTCCCCCATATTCAGTGTGCTTGTATCTGGATATGACAATCTTTCTGTAGACTATGTAAGACCAACCTAGCCACAACTTGGGGGGGGGGGCACACCCAGATAAATCTTGGCAGGGGAGTTCCCAGTCCCAGTCCCTCCTCCTCACCAGTACATTGGGATGTAGAGAACATCACCAGGGCCAACCACTGTTTCGTAACCAACAACGTTCTGAAAATTGGGGAACCTCTCGTAGTCAGGATTGTCAAAGTCCACCTGAGAGGTTCAAGAGAAAGAAGGGGAAAAAAAAATTAGTCAATCACCATTACCTATCACTAACAACTATTTGTAGTTTAAAAAAAGGGCCTGAGAACATAATTCAGCAGTGGAAACACCACCACTGTATTTAGTGTACATACACACACACACACACACACACACACACACACACGCGCGCGTACTTTTTCCTAGGACCACCCAACCTCTTTGTTGAAGTCAGTCCAATCCCATGCCTCTTCATCTACCCATGAACTTGGAACTGCTATCCTGAGACAGTCAACCTCCCAGGCTGTCCCAAATAACTGATTACAACTACCTCACCCCAGTCCCATATCTCTCACAGAAGGAAGGAAAACAAGCATGCTAAGTATAAAGCGATAAAGAATCCTAGGCCTCAGTGCTCCACAGGTCAGAAGTCAATCAATGCAGCTTACAAGTCAAGAGGGTCAATTCCTATGCTGCAGATATGAGGAACCGAGACCCATCTTTCACCCAAACCTTCCAGAACTTTCTCCCAAATGTACTCTACTCAACAAACAGTATTCTGTGGGTGGCTAGGCAATTTTCTCAAAAACGAAGTAGACCTCTCTGGCTACGAAGCACCATACATCACTTATTTCCAGGAAAGACATTGAGTGACTAATCTCAATTCTAGCCACCCATCATCAAAAAGAAATAACATCCACATCAAAATATAACAACGATTAAATTCAACAGCACATACCCATTTGGTTCATTTACAACATATTCCAGGTACATGTAAGTTAATCAAACAAGGTAACCCATGTCCAACAACATGAGAGTCAGCACTGGACTATGTGAGACACACCATGAAATCACTCGGACCAAACCGGGCTTACAAGCACAAAGGGAAAAACATGCCAACCTTGGGTCCTGAAACAGTTCCACCTCTCCCACAGCTCACCTGGCTCTGTCTGTCACAAGGGTGATGAACAGGATACGGGTAGAGGCACTCAAACTGATCCGGGGGAAATAAGATGCACCGCTTGTGGCCTTTTATTTGAGCAAAGAAGTTCTGTTGCTCATCATAGTGAGCAGGCGTCACATTTCCTGTGGGGAGAGACAGTTTCTCATCCAGAGCAGAGGGCATACTGCTGAAACTCAGGGCCCGGTGCTAGAGAGCAATCCAGTCTGTCCTCTCAGCAGAGGGCTCCAAATCAAAGGCAGAAACGGGGAGACTGAAATTAGAGGTTATATTTTGGTTGCTTCTTTCGAGGTGGGGAGGGGGAGACATAACTAGTAGAGCTGAGGATGGAGAGGGAAGACAGTGCCAGCTATGTTCCGGGCACCATGCAGAGCCGAAGACGAAGCTGGAGCTCAGCATGCATATAAAGCAGTGCACTCCAGCCCTTCAAGTTATCTCCCTGGCACAGGGGTTATAGTTTAATGATTTGGGGTCTACACCTGGCAGTCAGGGGCTACTCCTCACAGTATGTAGGGAACCAGAGGGTGCCAGGGACAGAACCCAGATTTCGTGTGCAAAACATGTGCTCAGCCTACTGAGTTCTCTCTCTCGCTCTCTCTTTCTTTCTGGTGCCAAGTGTTACACATGCAAATGGGGAGTAAATCTAGCAAGCATCACCGGCTAAGGATTCACCATCAATTATCAGAGTAGACTTTCTTCTTTTCTTAAAACACTTTATTGAGATAACATATTCATAACATTGTATAAGTTTCAGAAATATAGCATTAGAATCATAATAATTTAATATTTATTTACACATATGATCACTGCAGGAAGTTTTAAGTTCCATTCACCACATCCTCCTCCCCTCTGGTAAGCACCATTTTGTTCTTATAATCTAAGAGTTTGCTTTAAATACAAAGTAGAATTTTTTTTTGGGGGGGGGCATACCTGGCTCTGCATTCAGGAATTACTCCTGGTGGGACTCGGGGGACCATATGGGATGCTGGGGACTGAAATGTGTTGGCTGCGTGCAAGGCAAACGCCCTACCTGCTCTCTGACCTCCTACAACGTTGCCTTTTAATACTATCATTGCTGCCCTTACTGGAAGCAATGGCACATCACAAGACCAAGTAATGTATCAGGCATGCTTATCCACTTTCTTAATGAGGGCAAGAATACAAAGGCAGCAAAACTAGAGTCAGAAACCACTGAAGTGACTGGTGTTGATGAAGCATGCATCATTTTCCTTGCTGGAGTTAACCAGTTGTTCGAAGCTGTACGAACATGCTAAGGATAGCTCGTCTGGGGCTCAGAGAGTCTCAACCTTCAGTCCAACTTCAATACATTTGTGGGACGCAACACTTCTTAGAATAACAACAGGGCTTTTGATTTTCTCAGGGAAAGCAAATCTGATTCTGGCGCGCTGTATGATTTGAATAAAACTTAATTATCATCGTGAATTACTTCTGCCCATGTGTATGCATTCTCCATCTCCTCTATTTAGCTGGGGCCACATCTGTTATTTATCCTTGGATGATCCTTGACAGCTGAAGAGCTCTCTGCAAGATAGGAGTTTAGGCAACACCCCCCAGGTCTTCTGGGGTAGGCCAGATGGCTTCCCTTTTAGTTTCCTTTTAGGGCCACACCTGGCGGCAGGTGGAGTGCCAGGGATTGAACCTGGGTTGGTTGTGTGCCAGGCAAATGCATTACCCACTGTACTGTCTCTCTGGCTTCTTGATGCTGCCAGTCCATGGCATCCTCAAAGATTTGCTCTCTCATGTCTTCCTGAGGGCTCTGCTTCCCTGAATTCTACCAGAGCATAATAAAGCAGAAAGCCAGAACTCTTGGCTAGTTCTGGTTAACCAAGAAATGGCTTCAAAATATACAGTTTGAGGCTGGGGTCAGAGAGAGCACTTGCCTTGCATGTAAGAGGCCTGGGGTTTGAGTCCTTTGAGTCTGATACTGCCAAATCAGTAATAATCCCATTAAGATATAGGATAAGGGTCACGGGGTAAGAGCAACTTCCCACTGTACTCAACCAATCAGGTCAATGGCAGGACCTGACTATGCAGTGTTATACAGCCAGGAGTGGCCCAACCCCACCTCCCGACCCCCCCACAAAAAACAGGGCCAGATCGTACAGAGGTTAAGGCACTTACCTTGCATGCAGCTGACCCAGTTTGCTCCCTGACTGCTTGGTTCCCAGAGCACAGATGGGAGTAGCCCCCAAGCATCACTGGACATGGCCCTCCAAGCTCCCCCAAAATATAAACCACCATACTTAAAGAAAAAAAAACTCATGTGTGCTTATGTGTAAAATCCTCTAGGACTTACAAGCAACTAAAAACATGCATGCATGACTCGAAGGAAAAAACAGAGGAGTTTTGAAGAACGGAATAGAAAGGACATTTATCACGAAGTACCATTTATATCCTTTTCCTTTAAGGCACAACTAGCAGGACGGGGATAGGTTAGTCATGGTGGGGGTGAGGGGCCAGGCGCCACTCCCAACATGGTTCTCTACTCTCAAGCACGATTCTAAGGGCCACTCTTCAGTGCTTACCTTGGGGACCATCTAGCGCTGGTGATCAAATCCAGAGCACCAACACGCGAAACATGTGCTCTAGTCCTCTTAATTTGGGGGCCACACCTGGCAGTGTTCATGGCTTACTCCTGGCTCTGTGCTCAGGGATCCCTTATGGAGGGAGTGCCAGGGACCAAACCTAGGTTGGCTGCATGCATGCACCCTGCCTGCTATACTACCGCTCCGGCCGTATGCCTTTTGATTTTTAATGCTATGAATGCATTATTGAAAGACAATAACATTTATCCTTGGAAAGTATCTCTCTTACTATTGGAATGAAAACTTTCTGAATCCAATAGACAACAGCAGTATTTCAGAAAGATACCCCTTACATGTGAATATATGCACTCACATGCTACTGAACAAAAAAAGAGAACGACTTCCTTTATTTTAAAGTGCATGAAACTAGATTAAAGTCTTAACAAATACTATCCAACTTACTATTCACAGCTATTTATAAGATTCTGTGTCCCTTTCACAAAGCCAAAGGCTAAAATTTAAGCAAATTTAGCAAGGCGCTAGGGAGATAGCTCGGAGTCAGGGTGCAAGACCAGTGCAGTGCAATTTGATCCCTTGTACCACACGATGCCCAAGCACCACGAGGTGAGGCTCTAACTGCCCCCCAGTACACTGGACCCAACTTGGCAACACAGTGCTGGGCCCATGCACTGAATTGTCCAGTTCAGTTGGCCACTATGCTAAAGGGTGGTCTCTGAGACTCTTGAGCACTGCTTGAGAGACTTTCACTCCACCAACCCTATACCCCCCACACACACACACCCCAAAAAAAGAAAATTCAGTGACTTGTTCAAACTCAAGGAGCTAATGAATGGTGGTTTTATGACTCCAAGGCATGCTGCTTTCTGAAAGATTTCTTACCTTCCATGCCAATGAGCAGCAGGTTGGAGGTCAGTTGCCCCCAGCCACGCTTTCCCTGTTGTTTATTAATCCAGTTCCAGTTAAAACCCAAGAAGTCCATGACAATCTTCCTGCCCACAGTGTCATTGAGTGTTTGCTGCAGATACAACCTATGTTCCCCAAGAAGAAAATCTCATTAGTGCATGTCTCGCCCCATGCCTGGAAATCCAGACCCACATCAGTATCACAGAGGAAAGGTGCAGCCGTGCAAACCTTAGTCAACATCGATTCTCCTTATGTTTTTTTCTCTGCACTCTGCTCAATACCAACCTTTAAAAATAAAAATACTTAAGTAAGAGTACTTTGAGTAGCGTGCTTGCTTGCCTTGCATGCAACTGACTTGAGTTCGATCCCTGCCCTGGCACCCCAGTTAGTCCCTTGAGCCCCAGCAAAAGTGATCCTTGAGCACTGCTGCGTGTGACCCAAAAAAATAAAATGCCTTTTTATAGGCGTCACCTTCAGCAAAGCTCAGGTCCAAGAATATTGTGCTTGGAGGCAACCAGGGCAGTATCTAGCGCTGATGGGAGCAGTAAGTTTGAAGGAGTAGGAACATCCTGCACCAGGGATATAATTCAGGCAAGTGGCCTGCCACTGAACTATCTCCTCAGGCCCCCTTTTATTGTAGAGGAGACTCTGGGGCTAGGGAGACAGCTCAAAGGGCTGGAGTATAGGCGGTGCCTCTGGAGTCCAGGGCATGATCCCAGGCACAATATCCTCTGAGCACTACCAGTAGTAGCCCCTGAGTTACAGTCAGACTTTCATTTAAGGAAAAAGGAGCTAGGTATGTGGCTCAGTGGCAAGTATTTGCCTTGAACGTGAAGTCCTGTGTTCAATTCCCAGTGCCAACCGTCGCCCACCCCAATAGTAGTGAAAATAGTTTCTCTGTAATATATACCTATACCTGTTTTTACATTTTATAACTCTTCGTTTAGAGGAAAAAGCTACCAATACCAGGCCCACCACAGTGTCACTCTTTGTCCATCATCATTTACTCAACCCTTGCAGTCCTCTTTAGCATCCGTGCCTTCATTGGACACTGACTCTTTCCTTGCTTTCTTTACACAAGAGATTTGTCTTGTGTAAGATTCTCCAGTATGTCTTTCTCCTTCTGACTTCCTTCAGTTAGTATGAATCCACCCCCGCCCCCAGTTTCATCCTTTGTGTCACAAAGGCAAGAGCTCCTCTTTTCTAACAGTTGAGCAGTTTTCCATTATAGAGTCCACATCTTTATCCACTGATCTATAGCTGGACACTTAGGCTGTTTGCAAATTTGGGCTAGCGTAAATAACAACGACTGTTAAGAATGCATTTATCTCTCCGAATTAATGTTTTTGTGTTCATGGGATAGGTACCTAGGAGTGGTCTTCCTGAATCAGATAGTTGCTATAGGGCTTTTTAAGACCACACCTGGCAGTGTTCTGGGGACCATGCAGTACTGGAACCTGGGCCTCTCACATGTAAAGAATGCACTCAGTCCACTGAGCAATCTCTCTGGTCCCTCTATTAATTTTGTGAGAACTCTCCATACTGTTTTCACTAGGGGATGGTTTGATTTGTATTCCAAGCATGAGTAAATGAAGGTTCCTTTTGCTCCAGTTCTGCCAGTGCTTGTTTTTGGTTTGTTTTGATTATCCTCATAGTCTTGAAGTGGTACCTTTACTGTCATTCTAACTCACCATTTCCCTGATCAGAAGTGACAATGAGCATTTTTTTTTCAGCATTTTTTTCAGTTACCTATTGGCCATATATGACTTCTTTGGTAGTGTTTATTCAACTCTTCTCCCATTTTTTTTTGTTTGTTTTATTTTTGGGTCACAACCGGTGATGCTCTGGGTTTACTTCTGGCTCTGTACTGAGATCACTCCTGGTGGACTCCAGGGACCATACAGGTTACTGGGGATCAAATCAGGGTCAATCATGTGCAAAAAAAGTGCTTTACCTGCTGTACTATTGCTCTGGTCACTCCCATTTTTTGACAGGGCTATTTTTTTTTAAGTTAAGTTTTTTTTAAAAGTGTTTACATATTAGTGACCCTTTAGCTGATGTATGGTGTGTGAATATTTTGAAGAGATGATTTCTGGCTCACTATATGAATCCTTTAAGAACACAAAGTGCCCCCATAAAAGGACACATACACATAGAACAATTCAATCTCAAACATCCCTAAACACCTACCCACAGACCCTAGAAAGATAAATTAGCCTTGCTCCAAATTCTAAGAACTGAAAATATCCCCTATGGTACTTGGGTAAACAGCTGTCACTGTTCACCAAGAGCTACTTCCCACACTCTTGTTTTTCTGAGCACCCTAGAAATTAGCCTTGCTTAAACTGCCTTGGCCCCAAAACAAAACAGAGGATGCACTACCAAGACAACTACTCTCTTTACAAAGTCCCTGAAAACAGTTGCAGGGCCAATCTGGGTCCCAAAAGTGGAAATATTTTTTTTTTTTTTTTTGCTTTTTGGGTCACACCCGGTGATGCACAGGGGTTACTCCTGGTTTATGCACTCAGGTATTACTCCTGGTAGTGTTCACGGGACCATATGGGATGCTGGGAATCAAACCCAGGTCAGCCACGTGCAAAGCAAATGCCCTACCTGTTGTGCTATCACTCCAGCCCAAAAGTTGAAAGAATTTTTAAGAGCAGAGTTTCCAGCTGACCTATGATAGTCAAGTAAGGTGAGTGAGAAACATCTTTGCTGTTTCAAGCATCACACTGTGGGCCTCTCTTTTACAGCCTGAGGGAACATCTGAAGGATAGTACCTTAGCAGGCTTTTCATAGATCCAGAGCTGCTAACTCATCTGAGGTCAGAAGGAATTATGGAGCATAAAAGCACAACGTATCTGATCTGATCCCACAAATGAATTATAAGGGGGCCATCATACAGGTAAAACACATAAGCAACCATCCTAACAACATAAAATCAAGGGGGCAGAGCGATAGTACAGCGGGGAGGCGCTTGCCTCACACACAGTTGACCGGGGTTCGATCCCTGGTATCCCATATGGTCCCCCGAGCATCCCCAGGAGTAATTTAAATCCTGAGTGCAGAGCCAGGAATAACCCTTGAACGGTGCCGGTGTGACACAAAAAAGAACAACAACACAAAAAGAACAAAAGGCTCAATGATAATACTTAGACAACATGAATTAGAATCTTGAGCAGGAAACAGTGGCTCCTGTTTTGGGAAGACCGGCAACCCTTACAAGTTGCAATATAATGTGTGGTCTCTCAGAGAAAAGACACATAATCATGTAAAAAATTTGCAAGTAACTCTGAGTCAAGACTACATTTCAAGCATGAGTATAAACAAGTCCCATTATAACTGAATTCCTGAAACATTTCCTGTTTCAAGTAAAGGCTCGAAGAGCTCAAAAAGGATCCCAATACATCCTACCTCAGAATCACCACAACTTGCACAGCTGGTTGGTGCTAAAGTCAGCTGGCACGGCAAAACCTGCAAACAGGAAAAAGCTTTCCTTGAAATCACCCAGAGGTCATACTCGATGAAGTAAAATGCTTTTGAAAGGAGGCAAGAAATTTAGTGTGGCTGTGGAGAAGGTTAAAAGGCCTGGTAAGTCTATTTTGCATGTGGGAGGCTCAGGTTTGATTCCCCAGCAACACCTGGTGGCTCAAGCACCACCAGGAGCAATTTTTCAAGCTCTACGGTGGGAGTAGCCCTGAGCACTGCTGAGTCTGTCCAAAGCACAAACAAAACGGATGAATCCAATTCAAATCTTTTGGTCCAAGTACTATCATGGTAAGTACTGCTGTCAGGAAAAAAAAGTACAAGGGAGTTAAGGAGCTTGCTTTGTTCATGGCCACCCCCAATTTGATCCCTGGCATCACATATAGTCCCCTGAGCACCACCAGTATTGATCTCTGAGTGCTGAGTCAGGAGTAAGCCCTGGGCACTGCTGGGAGTGGCCCCAAAATAAAACAAAATGAAAAAAAGAAAGAGACAAATATCAAGTTCTTTCGTTCAATCATACACTGCCCTAAGGAGTCAGAAAGAGAGACAGGAGACTAGAAGTTTCCTCAAGCAGGGCACCAAATTTGAGTTGAAGAAAGCAACTCCCAGAGGTGATACGAGGGTGCAGGACTCAGTGCTATACTGGATCTATTAAGAGGCTCTTCTTATAAACAGGGACAAAGGCAGAGAGGAAGGGTAGAAAGGGCAGGGCGTCTGCTTTGCACAGGGCCCACAGGCGTTCAATCCCAACACCACCACCCCCTCCCCGCCATATGGTCCCAGAGCCCCACCAGGAGTGATCCCTGAGTGCAGAGCCAGGAGGAGGCCCTGAGCACAGCCAGTGAGACCAAAACAAATAAAACAGCAGAGGAGGAATCTTTTTCAAGCCCTGTTCACTATCACCTGTGTAGCACCCTCCCCCCATCTACTCTGACCTTCCTTTAAAACTCCTGTCCTTTCCCCCAAATCACAACAAATAGACAAGTTAGCACTGAACTGTCTCTAGCCTGTTTAATGTTTTCCCGCAATCTCAAGGTTAATTCCAAAGACAGTTATGTTTGACCCCCTCTAGCATTTAAGAAAAACGAAAAAAATATATATACATATATATATATATCGTGCCCAAAATAAAAAGTCAAAAAATATGAAGTAGAAGCCCTGATATCTGGGCCAGAGGGTTTTAAACGAGAGGAGCACATGCTTCGCACAAAGGAGGGCCTAGAACTGCATGGTCTCCTGAGCACCCCAGGGTGCAACTTGCTATTCATAAAAACTTTTATGGCCGACTCTTTAAAAAACAAAACAAAAAACAGAACCCCTGGCAGCCCGCGCTCCGAAATGAAGGCGCTGCTGTTAAAAGAGTCCCGACTTTCCATTCCCAACAGGCTCCCCATATCCCTCCAGCTTCCTCAGCTTTCACCGATCCGTTTCGGTGAAACGAAGGCCCCCTCGCATCCCCGGGGACCACAAACACACACGTGCGCGCGGGACCCCGGCGCCCCTCCACGCGCGGCCCCACGGCCCCTCCTCCCGCCACTCGAGAAAGCGCCCCCATCCCCCTTCGCCACCCACCACGGGGCCAACGGGAGCCGGGCCGCCCACCAAGAGACCACCCACGGCGGGAGGGAGGGGGCCCCTACCTCTCCTCCCCGCCTCGCCGCTGGATCTCCTGCAGCTTCTCCACGAACTCGTGGAACTTCATCTCCTCCCGGTTGGAGCGGGGCTTGAAGTTCTGGAAGTTGGCCATCTTCTTCTCGTCGTAGTACAGGAACTTGTGCGTGCTGGCGCTGTACACGGAGAAGTCTCCGTTCCCGATGTTCTCCTGCAGGTAGTCGAGGTCCCACTTGAGCGCGGGGTACACCAGGTTCGTGTCGGTCAGCACCACGGGTTCCTGCCGCGCGCAAAACACGAGCAGCGGGTGAGCGCGGGCCACGGCCACGGCGGCCCCGAGGAGGCGCCCCCCACCGCGCCCGCGCCCCCGAGCCCCCGCCAGACACACCCACCCCCCACCCCCGCTCCGCCCCGGCGCCACCCTCTCGCCACCTTTGACCTCTCCCCCACCCCCCGGGCCAGGTCCCCTCCCCCTCCCCGGCCCCGCCCCCTACCTCATTCTCGATCAGCTCCTCCGCCCGGGGGTCGCCCTGGCTCAGCCGCGGGATAGGCCGGGTCGGGAAGCTGTAACTGCGCAGCTGAGACTCATCCCAAGCGGGGCTGGGGGCGTCCGCCTCTTCCCGCGATTCTCCGGAGCCCGAGGCCTCCGCCTCAGCCGCTGTCGCCGCCATCTCCGCCTCCAGGGACGGCCCCGCCGGAACCGGAAGCGCCGCCTGTTCCGGGTTAAGGAAAAAAAAAAAGAAAAAGAAAGCCACACAGACAACGGAAACCATAGAGATGAGCTTCGAGAGAAAGAGAATTCCAGCGACGCGGAGGCCGGGCTTGTGGGAGCGCCTCCTAAAGGTGGCCTACGGTTCTACACCCTACGTTCCGCCTCTGAAGACCTGGGGCTGGAAGTTCTTCCAGGGAGGAGCATCTTTACCTGGCTGATGCGTCCCCTGATCATCGCCCCTGGTTAACTCACTCACAAAATAGAAGAACTGTGCTTGGGCCTATATAAGAGACAGAGAAGGCAAGTTGCGGGGGACGCTAAGCTTTACCTTCATGCAGAAGGAGGGAAGTGAAGCCACAAGGAAAACCTATTATCCCAAGGGCGCAAGCTGAGTAAAGATTGCCCTGGAAGCAAAAGACAGTATTCTTTTCAAATTAACACTGTTTTCTTTGCCTTTTTCTCCAGAAGGGTCCCACTACCTAATGGTGCTGGTGGTAACTCCCAGCTCTGGGGACAAGTGCAGGGGTTGCAGTCAGGCTCACCTCACACTACATGAGCATCTTAATCTCTCTCTACTCTCAGCCCATCCCCTTTTTTAAAGCATCATTTTATTTTTCTGCCTGTATCATCATCTCTTCTATTTGATTTTTTTTGCCATAGGACTAATAGCACTAATATTATATTTGGGCTGTTCCTGATCATCTTACGTTTTCTTTCGGTTTGGCTTGGAGCCACACCTGGAGGTGCTCAGGGCTTACTCCTGGTTCTGTGCTCAGGAGTCACCCCTGGCAGTGCTCAGAGGAGCTTATACAATGCCAAGGACTGAACTTCAGTTGACTTCGTGTTAGGCAAGTGTCTTAACCCCTGTACTATTTCTCTGGCCCAATCCGTTAATCAAAAGGGAAAATTTTATCTCGGGTGGGCCTAATCTAACCATTCTAAAGATTTGCTTTAAGTCTAGATCCTGGCCAGAGAAATCATATGGTGGGTAAGGTGCTTGTCTTGCACACATCCAATCTGGGTTCAATCCCCAGCACCACTACTATATGCTCTTCTGACAATCTCCCCTCCACCCACCCACCCACACACACAGGAGTTACCCCTGAGCACAGCTGACATGGTCCAAAAATCCTACAAAAACAACAGTAACAACAAAGAACTGAATTCTACAATAAATACTGGGTTATATAAACATGCACAACAACCTCATATAAACTCACAGTAGCAACCTTGATTTCAACCTGTGACAGTGAGCTGAAGCCCTGATAACTTGTGCCTGGTCTCCTGAGTTGTGAGAAATATGAAGCAATTAATTGATGCTGTATTTAACTATGTGGGTTACATGTTATGCTACAGAGTATGCTGCACCGAAATGATAGTTAGGTTACTTCTGAGCAATCAAGGTAATCAAGGTAAATTAGGGTGGCAATCAAGGAGTCAGATTTATCTGCAGTGTTTGAATTTTTACAAGAATACAGTTGTCGATTGGAAGCTTGCCACAGATGTGTGTTGGGGGAGGCAATTAAGTTAGAAAAGGGACCACTATGACAACAATATTCGGAAATGGTCACTTCGGACAAGAGCTAAGTGCTAAAAGTAGGTAAAGGGATATACCTGATAACCTCTTAGTACTGGATTGCAAACCATAATGCCCAAAAGTAAGGAGAGAAAGAGAGAGAAAGTGAGTGAGAGAGAGAGAGAGAGAAAGTGCCTGCTGTAAACTGTAAAGGCAAATTGGAGAGGGGGGGCGGTGGCCGGAGGGAAACTGGGGACATTGATGGTGGAAAATGTACACTGGTGAAGGAAAGGGTATTAGAACATTGTATGACTGAAACCCAATCATGAACAACTTTATAACTGTGTATCTCACAGTGATTCAATAAAAAAAAATAAAAAACAAGAATATACTGGTCTATATTTTTGGAATTAAAAATAAATTAATATTTCAATTACCAAGCTCAAGAATTAAGAACATGAATTAGGACTTTCAAAAATAATGAAGATAAGGTCTGGAGCACAGCAGGTAGGTTGTTTGTCTTGCATGCAGCCAACCCAGGTTCGATTCCCAGATTCCCATATGTTCCCCCGAGCACTGCCAGGATTAATTCCTGAGTGCATGAGCCAGTAGTAGCCCCTGTGCATGGCCGGGAGTGACCCAAAAAATAAAAAAGGAAGAAGATAAAGGGATACTATGAATAACTGTATTCCTCCAAATTAGATGACTTAGATTAAAAAAGAAAAATTTATTGAAAAGCACAAATTACAATAACTGACATAAGAATGAATTTAAAATTTAAATTTGGTCCAGCACAGTGGGTAGGGTGTTTGCCAGGGTGGCCAACCCGGGTTTGATTCCTCCGTCCCTCTCGGAGAGCCTGGCAAGCTCCCAAGAGTATCCCACTGGCACGGCAGAGCCTGGCAAGCTCCCATTGGCGTATTTGATATGCTAAAAACAGTAACAACAAGTCTCACAGTGGAGATGTTACTGGTGCCCGCTCGAGCAAATCGATGAAAAATGGGAGGACAGTGACGTACAGGACATGTAGTTCAGTGGTAGAGCACATGTCTTGCACATAGGAGCCCTGGTTTGATTCCCAGCACACTCCCCTCAAAGTCTGTAGCAAGTAGAGTTGATTAGGAATAAAAACCATTCCACACATAAATTTCCAGGATCAAAGAAGCCACTGATGAAGCCTGCCAAGTACTTTTTTTTTGCTTTTTGGGTCACACCCGGCGATGCTTAGGGGTTACTCCTGGCTCATGCACTCAGGAATCACTCCTGGCGGCACTCAGGGGACCATATGGGATGCTGGGAATCGAACCTGTATTGGCCATCTTGGCTGCGTGCAAGGCAAACACCCTTACCGCTGTGCTATCGCTCCAGCCCCTAAGTACATTTTTAAAAGGTATTAAATACAGGGGTTGGAGCGATAGCACAGCGGGTAGGGCATTTGCCTTGCACGCAGCCAACCCGGGTTCGATTCCCAGCATCCCATATGGTCCCGTGAGCACTGCCAGAGGTGATTCCTGAGCGCAGAGCCAGGAGTAATCCCTATGCATTGCCAGGTGTGACTCAAAAAGCAAAAAATAAATAAAAATTTAAATAAATAAATAAAAGGTATTAAATACAGGCCTGGAGCAATAACACATTGGGTAAGGTGCTTGCCTTGCACAAAGTCAACTTGGGTTACATCCCTGCACTGTATATGTCCCCTGAGCCCACCAGGAGTGCTCCCTGAGTGCAGAGCCAGAAGTAAGACTTGAACATTGCTAGGTGTGTCCCCAAACCCCAAAATAAAATAAAATAAAATAAAGGTATTAAATCTTTCAAAAGCTCATGCCAAAAAATTGTTATATGAGGGCAAGTTGCTATGAAGTAGTCCTCCCAAAAAATTATATAATATATAGAATTTCATTTTTACTGCTTTGAGATATATAAATGAGACTGTTTTTAATAGTACACTCTGCTTCAAAACAGCGAACACTCCAAAAGCTTTAGGAAATCAGCGTATAGGAATGTGCACATCCAGGTGTATAAATAAAGTGCAAGCTTAATTTATATATAAGCTTAATAATGCTCTCTGTTTTTCTGTTAATCTAGTGTTTATTAATTACGGTTGATTCCACTTACAATCTATTTACCCCAATCCTAGCAAACCGGAGGCTTCTTAGGATGCCTCCAGAGAGCTGCCACTGATGGTGGGATTGGTTTGAAAACTGTTGGGTTGAGTGACTTAAGTGGAAACATGGATTGACATGAGAAGCCAATTTGGAGCCGATTCGTACGTTTGCACTAGTAAGTGAACTAAGAGAAAGAAGTTAACCAACTTGAAGAACAAGAGAGCAAAGCCAACAGCTGGATTTGAAGAACCGTCATTGCCAGGCGTGGGGAGTGAGGGTGGGGAGGGTGCCAGGAGAAAAAGTCGGTGAAGGAGTGGTAAAAAGGCAAAGGCCAGTTAAAGAGACTGACATTTCATTTTATTTGTTCTGTTCCTGGGGGAGGTGGGGAGCTGTCCACTTGAGATACTCGGGTTCTGAGTCCCCATTAGCCTGAGATGCGTCTGAGTTCAGAGAGAAAAAGGAACACTCTGAAACACCAAATCAATGCCCTCTCGGGTTTCCTTCCCCCTTTCTGTTTGGCCCCCTCCCAGTCCACTCCCTCGCTCTTCAGCCTCCCAACACCACTCAAACTCGGCCTTTGCTGAGCCCTTAGGGCTTTCATTTTTCCCTTCAATTCCCCGCCACCCCCAACCCCACCCGGCGCGTTTGGCCCTGCTCAGCCGCCGTAACGGGCCCTCTGCGCATGTGCAGGGGGAACCGGAGCGAAGGTGAAGATGGCGGCGGCCATGGCCGGGGCCCTGGGAGTCCGATGGCTGCAAAGGGCAGTCCGGAGCGTGGTGCCGGCGGGGGCACGGACAGGTCGGCGAGGGCGGGCGCGGCCTGAGTGTGGGCAGGGGTTGTCCGGAGCTCGGCGTGCCGGGAGTGGGTGGGGATGGTGCGCACCGCGGCGGCCCTGCGGAGGTGGGGTTAGTGTAGTCACCGCGGGGGGTGGGGGGGTCTCGCCGGGTCTCCCACCCGAGCCTCCGTGGTCGTTGCAGCTCGACACCGAGGGGGGCGGCAGGACTCGCGTCTGACCCCCTGCCCCCTTCCCCGCTGCAGCCTTCCACATGACTAAGGACATGCTCCCGGGGCCCTACCCCAGGACCCCCGAGGAACGGGCCGCCGCTGCCAAGAAGTACAATATGCGGGTGGAAGACTACGAGCCGTACCCGGACGACGGCATGGGGTGAGCGGGGAGCGGCTTTTGCCCAGGTGGTGATGGGTGACGCCTGGCTTGCGTACCTTGGCCGGGCCCTGAACTTTGTCTTGACCCCGGGGGTGGGGGGGGGCCGGGCGGGAGCTTTTCTCGGAGGAGGGGGCGCGAGCAGCAGCTGCAGCCGAGCGGACTTCAATTTTCTCCTTGGCTCGGGCTGTTTTCCTCGAATGAGAAAGCCGAGGTTTTAATCGCTCCCCGGAGGACCCCCGAATGGCAGGATCCTTCCTTGGCTCCATCCTGAGCGCGGGGTTTCATTTAGATGGAGCATCTGCCGGGCGCAGGTGCTGTCGTCCCGGCACGTGACCGCGCTGGAAGCTGGACTCCTGTCAGGAGAAGCCTGCGGGAGATGGAGCGCCCTCCCTGCGTGCGCTTACGTCCGTGCAAAGCAAAACCAGAAAACTTTGCTAGTGGGGGCCGGGGAGATCAGAGCAACGCGTGTGCAGATTCAACGACTCCTCTATAGTGGCTGTTACTCTCTTTCCCCCTCCCCATAGACACACAGTGTCCCCGGATTTATTTGTTTGTTTTGCTTTGTTGGGGGGGGGGATCACACCCGGCGATGCACAGGGGTTACTCCTGGCTCATGCACTCAGGAATTACTCCTGGCGGTGCTCGGGGGACCAGGTGAGATGCTGGGAATCGAACCCGGGTTGGCCGCGTGCAAGGCAAACGCCCTACTGGTTGTGCTATTGCTCCAGCCTGCATCACCGGATTTAATGGCCCAGGGTCATCAGCAGTCCCCCTCATTCCGTGCCTTAACATCACTCTTTCAATTGCGGTTGCAGCAGCTCCTATTCTTCTTTTCTAGTCATTTTCTCTGATGTATGCCTGCTTGTCCTCATTTTCTCGTGTCTGTTATTTGGCGTTGGACAGGCGCAGGCATGGCAGCAGTCTGTGTCAGTTGAATGTGGGGTTGGGGGGGGCGAACGACACAGGTTAGTAAGGACTGTCCCAGGTGGTGCTCCAGTGGTTTGCTGGAGGAGCGCAGCTGCTGAGAAGGGAATCCGTCTCTCATCTGTTTCCTTTTTTGGTTTGGATTTTGGGTTTTAGGCCACCCCCGTGGAGGGCTTCCTCCTGGCTCTGCCCTCAGGGATCACCCACACAGGGGACCATATGGGATGCCAGGGACCGAACCCGGTCGGACTGTGTGCAAGACAAGCACCCTCCCTGTTTATACTATTACTTTAGCCTCTAATCAGTACCCTTTTTGGGTCTATTCCAGTTAGCTGGGGGACTTGGGGTTCAGACAGAAAAGTTTGTTGTTGCTTTTTTCTTTTGAGGGAATCAGATCAGATACTAAATTTCCCTCTAGGTCCAACAATATAGCATTGGTGTGAATCTTGAAGGTAAGAATTAATAAAATGTTTTAAAGTTTTTGACATGGACTTTTAATTAGAATTTGGGTTTCAGTAGTTCAGTGCCTAGTGATCAGAACCTGAGATCTTGATTGGAAAGTCCTTCCCTTTGCCGTGCAGTGAGGCAGTTAGCTTTCACTCGGTTCTCATCTAGGATAAGGCGTGTAAATTGTTTTGAGGCTGCTCGGAGCCCCTTCCCAGAAATCCTTGCTGTCTCAGGTATGGGGACTACCCGAAGCTTCCTGACCGCTCGCTGCACGAGAGGGATCCGTGGTATGAATGGGACCACACAGACCTGAGGATGAACTGGGGAGAACCGGTGAGAGAACCACGTCTTACTTGATCTTCATTCCTTCTTCCTTCCATCTTCCTGGAGATTCTGTCTCCAGTGGCACCTCTCTGAGTATTCTAATTTTTTTGCACATGGAAACAAGACCGGTTGATCCCATGGTCATCTGGGATCAATGATCCCATCGTCATCTGGGATCAATGATCCCATCCCTAGTACCTGGGCTGGGACTGGGATTCATTGAGCCCCTGTTAGGAAAGTTGTGAGCGTCCATGGTTGGGCGTTCCATCAGAGCAGCAGAACTGAGAAAACCCTGTGGGCCCCAGTATCTCACACTCTCAGAGTATTGCCCACGCCAGCAGAAGGCCTTTGTCACACCTTGTCAGACACTCTGGACTGCCTGCCTTTCGCTGATGTGTGACCATTGTCTGCTTTTCTGCCTCAGATCCACTGGGACGTAGACATGTATCTCAGGAACCGTGTGGACACGTCCCCCACGGTTCTTTCTTGGGATGTCATGTGTAAGCATCTCTTCGGCTTCGTGGCTTTCATGGTGTTCATGTTCTGGGTGGGCGAAGTCTACCCCACCTACCAGCCTGTGGTGAGTATCTGAGAAATGCTCTCCTCTGTACCTTTGCTGTACCCCGTTTCTTGAGGGAATGAAGTCCCCGGGTTAGGAAGCCGGCCAGCCCGTTCCAAGCTTGGCTCCCTGGTAAGACCTCACTGGTGTGGCACAAGTAGCAGAGCATTGCACCGTGCTTGCACCTTCCATCAGCCTGAATGAAAAGAAACAGTTCAGGACCAGTTGAGGAATAAAAATGTGGAAGGCAGCTCAGTTTTCAATTCCGTTTGGATGTTAGTGTGTTTTGGCAAGTGATGTTTTTTTAAAAAAAGTTTTATTATTTATTTTTGGTTTGGGGGCTCTACCCAACAGTGATCAGGGATTATTCCTGGCAGGACTCAGGGGATCATATAGGGTGCCAGAAATTGAACTTGGGTCTGCCGCATGTAAAGCAAGAGCCCTCCCTGTTATCCTATCTCTTTTGCCCCATTTAATTAAAAACTTTTTGACCTGGGACTGGAGCATAGTACAGCTCTTGCCTTGTATGCTGCAGACCTGGTATGGAAACACAGCACGCCATGTGGTTGGTCCCCTGAGTTTCCAGAGGTGATCCCTGAGCACCGTTAGGTGTGCCCCTTTCAAAAAAAATGATTTTGGGGGGATTGTTTTTATGTTTTTGGTTTAATCTCTTGAGGCCACACTTGGTGGTGCTCCAAGGCTGTTCCTGGCTCTATGCTTATTCCTGGTGGTATTCAGGAGAAAACATGATGGCAGAGGTCCAATCAAGGCCTCCTGTATGATTATTTTAAATTTTTTCTAGGGGCCCTACAAGGTGTCAGGGACGTGATGTACCAGGGATCAAATGGAGGGCCTTGGGCCTGCCAGGCACACTGAGCCACATTTGAGCAGATATGTTGGAGCTTGGCACAGTTTTTGTGAAAATACATGTGTAGCAAACGTGTAAAGGGTGAGACACGTTATTAAGGAGACAGGTTATACTAGATGCTAAAAATACATAGAATGGTGGGGGAAACTTGGAGAGTACATTTAGGACAAGAGAAAAGACTAAAGGAAAAGGAGAGAGAATTTGTTGAAGTGATGGGCATATGAATTCGTTCTCTGAGGCAGGGAGCTAGCTCAGAGGATTGGAGTACATGCAAGAGAGCCCTTAGATTTGATTCCTGAGCACTACCCAGCGTGGCTCATGAGCCAAAAAATAAACAAGGGGGCTGGAGCAATAGCACAGCAGGTAGGGCGTTTGCCTGGCACGCGGCTGACCCGGGTTCGATTCCCAGCATCCCATATCATCCCCTGAGCACTGCCAGGGGTAATTTCTGAGTGCAGAGCCAGGAGTATCCCCTGTCGTCGCCAGGTGTGACCCCCAAAAAGCAAGAAAGCAAACAAACAAAAAATAAACAAGGGTCAGAAAGGTAATGCAGGGTTTAAGGCATTTGCCTTGCATGTGGCCAATCCAGGGTCCCAGAGCACTGCCAAGCCCTATGAAGAGAAATTATTTATTTATATTTATTTATTTTTGTTTGGGGCCACACCTGGTGATTCTCGGGGGTTACACCTGGCTCTGTGCTCAGGAATTACTTCTGGTGGTACTCAGGGGACCATATGGGATGCCAGGGATCAAGCCCGGGTTGACCGCGTCCAAGGCAAGAGCCCTACCTGCTGTACTACCTTGCCAACCCCTGTCCAGGAAAATCTGTGTCTAGGAGTACCCCCTGAGCATTGCCAGGTATGGCTCAAAACCCCCAAAACACAAAGTTCCTGGATCCTAGTGCATTGGTTGCCTGGAGAGCTGCCAAGAATTCAGATTCCTGGTGGGCTCCACTCCTGGTACTGCTAATTCAGCTCCATGGTGAGGTTCTGGGAGCAATTAGAGGGTTTTTTTGGTTGTGTTTCTATTTGTTTTGCTGAGGAAGGGAGGGAGGGGTCTACTCCTGGCTGAGTGCTCAGGGTTCACGTCCAGGGGTTCTCAGGTGACCGTGTCCTGGGGGTAGAACCTGGGGCTCCTACCTGCAAAGCCTGTGCTCCAGCCCTGGAATCCACATGTTTTTCTGGGGAGGAGGGGCCTCACCTGCAGTAAGGAAAGGCCGGGGATGCAGGGAGGCTGCTGGTTGCAGTTAGCTGCCCAGTGCTACCTCTGCAGAGCTAATCAGTGTCCTGATGGTAGCCGGGCTGTCTGTGTGCACTGGCACGAGCTGCCGACAAGCCTCCTGCCAAGCCCCAGGGGCCCCAGGCTGTGGCGTGCACGTCGGCTGGTGTGAGCACTAACTTCACTTCAGGAGAGCAAGAAACACAGTGTGGCTCTTCCATTTTTCAGTTCTGTAAGCACATCACCCTTCTCTCCTCCCCTTGAGCGGTGTTCTCTGACAGCTGTTTGTTGGTAAAGCCAGCAGCTCCTAGAGCACGTCCCAGCCGTGTCTCCTCTGTGCTTTCCCCCACTGCTGCTCCTGCACGCCTCATTTGCTAGGCCACTTTAGTGGTGGAACCATTAGAGGCTGAGTGACTTAAAGGAGATTGAGTCTGTCTCGACCCCGAGAGAGAGTAGGATGGATGGATGCATCGTCTCATTTAGAAAGCTTGTGCGATCGCTCTTGCCCCTCTCCCCTCCTCCTTCCTTCCTTTCTCTGTCCCTTCCTCCACTTCTCTTCCCCTCCCCTCTCATGGGGGGGGGGGAGGGTTGCTCTTGCTCGCGCTCTCTCTTCCTTTCTTTCTCGCTCTCTGCCCCCCGCTCTGTCACAATTCTCTTAACAATCTAGGTTTTTCTCTCTGCCCTGCACTGAGCCAGGAAGACAAGTGCTTTTCCTTCTGCTCTAGCCTGGGTGGGTCTGACCAGAGGCTGCCATATGTGACCGTTAGTTAACCGAGCAGAGGGTGATTGTTAGCTGTGAAGCAGTGGTTCTTGCTGACTCTCTCTCTCTCTTTATTTTGTCCCTTAGGGGCCGAAGCAGTATCCTTACAATAACCTGTACCTGGAACGAGGCGGCGATCCCACTAAAACGCCCGAGCCGGTGGTTCATTATGAGATTTGAGGCGGCTTCAGGGGCTCCACGGCCCCGCCCTCACTCCTCATTCCTCAAGGTTCCATCTCACTGAAAACCCTAATAAAACCTAGTGTTACGGTCTCTTTGCCTCATTTCCCCAGCAGCAGCCGCTGCGCTGAAGAACCCCATCTTACGCCTTTGCTCCTGTTTCCTGGGCTCCCCCACACACACACTTCCCACTGGAGACTGCTGGACTGCTGGGATTGGTGGGGGTCAAGTCCACCGTGTGTGCAGCCCACGGAGGGGGGCTTTTTCCTTTTGGTGGGGCGGATGAAAGAATGAGGAGAGGTTCCTGATGTTGCAAGTCGTAACACAACGTATTTCTCACAGAAATCTTTTTGGGTTTACAAACCAGTTGTCCTCTTATGTGATGCAAGAGGAAAGAGAAGTTCCCTGTGACAGCCCTGCTTAATCCAAGGCAGCCTGTGAGTCTCAGTGCTTAGATCTTAGATGACAGCAACTGTGTTTAGAAATCAGGGCAGTTCAAGGAGTTACTGAACCAATGTATAGCTTTTGCTACCTTAATGGCTCGTCCAAATTCCTGTAATAGCTTTATAAAAAGGAAAATCCTATTTTTGAGGGTCTCTCAATGTGTCATCATCTTGTTTGGCGGCCATGTGCCAGGGATCAAACCTGGGCTTCCTGCATCATGTGCTCCAAACTGCTAAACTATTTCTTCAGCCCCTTAATATATCTTTTATGTTTTATAAGACTGCTTTGGGCCAGAGTGATAGTATAGTGGGTAAGGCTTTTGCTTTGCATGTGATTCAGTCTGGTTGGATTTCAGCACCCCGTGTGGTCCCCTGAGCACCACCAGGAGTGATTCCTGAGTGCAGAGCTAGGAGTAAGCCCTGAGTACAGCTGAGTGTGGCCCAAAACAATAAAAAATTGGGGGTGGGGGAGTGGAGCAATAACAGTTGTAGGGTGCTTGCCTTGCATGTGAGTCAGATTCAATCCCCTGCACTGCCAGGAATGATATCTGAGCACAGAGCTAGGAGTAACGCCAGACCACCACGGGGTGTGGCCCAACCCTGCAGTATTCAGAGGCTATTCTGAATGCAAAACATCTAGCTGGGAACCAGAGTGATCCCTGGCAGTGCTCAGGGGACATATACGTGATTGAGGGTGGAAAGGACCAAACCAGGTTACCACATGTAAGACACTTGCCTTACCTGCCTTTTTTTTTTTTTTAATGTAGGAGTACTGCTATTTATTCAGCCACTGATTAGCTGATTGAATTGGGCAGGAACTCCACCTTTTTTTTTTTCATTTTTTATAATTTTATTTATTGAATTACCATGAGAGCAATTACAGAACTTTCAGGTTTAAGTCTCGGTCATATAATGAAACACCCATACCTTCACCAGTGCCCATTCTCCACCCCCAACAACCCCAGTATACCCCCACCCCATACCCTCCCCCTATCTGTGGGTTAGATGATTTCTACATTACTCTCTACTTTGATCACATTCAATATTTTGACATCAGATCCACCATTATTATTTGGAATTTTACCCCAACACTCAGATCTACTGAAAAGACAACAGTAGACAATTTGTTTTCTATTGCTGGTTAAGAATAACATGCTGTTGCATGGCTGCAGTAGTGGCCACGCGATTTTGAAATTCTGATATTTTAACAAATCTGGAGGGATTTCTGCCAAAACTTGGCTGGGTTCCGAGATTTGTTCCTGAGTCTCAGGGATCGTGGCTGTTAAGCAGCTTGATCAGAAGCCAGAAAGGCCATTCATAGGCAGCAACTTGGGGTCTTGTTGGGATGGGGAGGAAAGGGCCAGCTCCATCCCCATCCCGTGAGGCCCCACGTGTCTCGTCATTGAGGGCCCAAACCTGACTGTCCAGTGGCCTCTGGAGGATCTTACCTGCTCTTTTATTTCTTGACCCTAGCATCCTTAAGTAACTCTTACCCAACCTCTGTCTCACACATCATCTGCGGACAATTTCTTAAATGATAATCACATTGCCTGAAAACTTGTCTCATAAAACATAGGTTCTATCCCTGGTGTTCCATAAAGGAAAAAAAAATACATAGAAACATGTTCAGCATTTAAAAAAAGTTCATGAGAGAAGTAAAAAAGTAAGCCCATTTGAGTTAGACATGGACTCTTACCAGGTGTCTAGACAATTAGACCAGAGAGTGGGTGTTTCTATGACAATACCTACTTTGGGGGTCACCACACGCTTTATTTTGGGGCTACATGTGCAAGTAACCAAGGAGTAACCAAGGACTGCAGTGCCAGGAATGGCAACCCTGCACCTCCTGTGGGCTTGTGCTCAGCTCATTGAGCTCTCTGATTTCCCAGATTTGTTTTTTTGTTGTTGTTGTTGTTGTTTTGTGGGGGGGGGGGGGCATGCAGTGATGCTCAGGACCTTCTCCTGGCTCTGCAGTCAGATATCACTTCTCATGGGGACCATGGGGACCATATGGGATGCCAGGGATAGAACCCAGGTCAGCTGCATGCAAGGCAAATACCCTACCACTATACTATCCAGCACCCTCCCAGCTAGGTCTTTATCTGCCTCCATCCTCTGTCTTCTAGACCAATGTTTCTCAACCGTCCTACCCTGAGCCCCTTCCAACCTTGTTTTATTGTTTTGGTTTGGGAACCACACTCGGTGGTGCTCAGGATTTACTCCTAACTCTGTGCTTAGGGCTCACTCCTGGTGGGGCTGAGGGCCCCAGATGGAGAGCGGCAGATTGGACTTGGGTTAGCTGCCTGCAAGCAAGCACCCTATCTCCTGTACTATCTCTCGAGGCCCCCCTTCTGACCTTGTTTTTTTTCTGTGGTCCCCTGTCCTATCAGCTGGCCTCCTGCTCTCGAGCCATTGGCCCCCATTTGCACGATTTTCACCTGTGGTCCCCTTGGAGTTCCTGGGGGCCTTCAGGGGGCCATATGGCCCCGGTTGAGAAGCGCAGCTCTTGATAATCATTTAACAAACATCTGTGTGCCTAATATATATCAGACACTGATAGGCCCTGAGGATATAAAGTTGAGCAAGACAAAATAATTGCCTTCAAGTAGTTACCTAGAAGAGGACGACACTGGCAGTCACAAAACAAGGTGAAAAGAATTTCTGAGCTGTGTGAGTTGAGAGAAGAGTGTCTGAAACTGACTGTGCCTTTGGTGGACATTTCAAAGCACACAGTAGTGACCCTTCAGCCTCATTCCCTAATCCGGGGAATAGCCTAAGATTTGTTTGCAAGCCTAATCCTCCCATCTCCCACTGGGTTGGGGTGCAAACTCAGGGCCCCCCACCCTTAAGGCAAGTGCTCAACTGCTGAACTACATCCCTGGGCCTGAGCACTCTCTGTCTCTCCCCGCCCCCTCATCGACCTTTCTGGTGGTAAGAAAACCTGAACATAGGGCGGGGAGTCACAGCATCTCCCATATCAATCAGGGAGACAGTAGAATTCCTGCTAGATCAAAGTTTGGACTCAACTTAGGTCTAAGAACTTGGGCCACCTAAAGAACATTTTTATTTATTTATAAGTGCCATAATTCTGCTAGTGTGTGTGTATCCTTAAAAAAAAAAATGGGGGAGGGGCTGGAGTGATAGCACAGCGGGTAGGGCATTTGCCTTGCAGGTTGCCGACCGGGGTTTGATTCCCAGCATCCCATACGGTCCCCTGAGCACTGCCAGGAGTAATTCCTGAGTGCAGAGCCAGGAGTAACCCCTGTGCATTACCGAATGTGATCCAAAGAGCAAATATTTAAAAAAAAATTTGTTTGTTGTTTTGGGGCCACATCCTGCATTGCTCAGGGCTTTTTCTTGGCTCTGTGCTCAGAGATCACTCCTGGCAGACTCAGGGGACCATATGGAGTGAACCAGGGTTTTTTTGTATGTAAGGGAAGCACTCTACCTACTAGAGTACTACCACTCCCATCCCAATAAAGGCCTTTCACCTCTATCCCCCAGTTCCTCCAGTTTCCTGGATCTGCTAATAGCATTTATTGCATTCCTAGTCTCACAAGCTCTAAAGCCATAGCAATCTTTAACTCCTTTATGAGTCACGGGGGTCTGCCAGGCTCCCCTTATGGTCATTGCCACGATATTAATCTAAATTCTAATAATGTGGTGCTTGGGTGGTTCTAGGAACTCTTCATTGTAACTCCTGCCTGCAGTTCTGTCCTCTCCAAAAGGATTTATACTGTTCGCCTCAAAATGCAGTCTTGGGTCTGAGCCATAATCCAGCAGGTAGGGCATTTGCCTTGTAAGCAGCCACCTGGCTTCTGTCTCCGGCATCGTCTGTGGTTCCCCTGAGCACTGCCCGGAGTGATTCCTGAGTACTAAAGCCAGGAGTAACCCTTGAGCATGGCCGGTGTGACCCAAAGAGCAAGCCAAAGCAAACAGATCAAAATGCAGTCTTCCAGCTTCCCTGCCCACAATTGACACTGCCTCCTTCCCTATAACCGCTTGCCGAGTTGAATCCGGATTTTGTGCAGCCTCCCATTCATCTCCTGGTGGGTGCTACGAAACTAGGAGATGGGGGTCCCGTATTTTTATTGCAGCTCCCAGGACTGAAACGTCACGGTCTCGGGACCCTCGCAGGCAGCCCGGGTCTAAAGGAGCGCTGCCCTCGTCACACTGGACAGCCCTTGATTAGCTCAACCCGCAATCGGAGGTGCGCTGCGGAGTCACCGCTCACAGCTCTGCAGCAATGGGTTTTGTTGTTGTTGTTATTATTTAACCTCTTCAAATGAGTGGATTCCACCGAGAGCCCCTGGAGCTCGGACCAGGACGTCTCCGCTTGGTTAAGTCCATAACGAATTCGTATTTTCTCGACCCGCGGCGGCCCGCGGGTTAGAGACGTCCGGGGCTGGGAGGGAGGTCGGCGGCGGTGGGTCGCGGGGTCCGGCGCGGCTACTTTTGACCCTCCGCGGCCGCCGTCCACAGGCGCTCCCGGGAGCCCGCAAGCCCTTGGAGGCGTCTGACCCCGCTTGACCTGGGCCCCGCGCAGGCCGGCCGCTGCGCCCCGGCTGCAGCCCGGGACCCCTGAGCCGGCGCCGGGCTCTCAGGGTGCCGCTGCTCTCCCCACCCCACTGGTGGCCCGCTCCAGGGACCCGTGTTTCTCTCGGACGCCCCCACGACGCCCACCCTCGAAGGGGATCACTCCCCCTACTCTCCGCCCGTGCGAGGACTCAGCGGTGCTGCGCGCTCCACGGCCCCGCGACCTCCCTCCCTCTCCCGGCGACCTCCCTCCCGGGCCCGGGAGCCGCCCCGAGGAGCCGCGTGCTGCGGGCCGAGGAGGCCCCCCGCGCGGCGCTTCGGGTAAGGGGACAAGGCGCGGCCCCGTCGCACCCCACGCGCCACCGGCCGTGTCGGAGCCGCCCCCCACCCGCCAGTTGGCACACTGTCGGGGATGGAGAAACCCTTGGTGCACTTCCCGGGCTCGGGTCTCGGCTCGGTCACTTTTCATGCCAAGAAGACAGCGGGGAGAGTCGCACTGGGTTGTCGTTCAGCAGCCCGGGGACAGCGGGACAGAAGCGCGTCCGCACGCTGCCCAGCGCCCGGCGCGCGCGCGGCTCATCCCTTACTTTTTTGTGATTGAAGGGTTTTTGGAGTTTTTATTTTTTTCCCCCCAAGAAACGTGAGGGCGACCTTGGCCAGCAGGTGGCACTGGTAACCGCAGCGTGTGACAGCCGCTTGCCCAGAGCGATCTCTGTAGCTGGTCTCCTAGGGGTGGTGGGTGAAGGGGGCGGGGTGGGGGCCCGCGGAGTTCTTGGCGGTATCGGCAAGCTTACAAGCTCTGCCCGCTGCAAAGTACCTTCAGGATGAAGGAATAGCGGCATCTCCCATTTTTGTTGGATGAGGCTGACCTGACTGGGACTTGCTCCACAGGACCCAAGTGGGTCCCAGGCTTCCTCCCACCAGTCTAGGGCTTTTTTTCTCTTTCCTTGTTGGCTTTTGGACTGCACCTATGGGGACCCAGAGGCAACCCTTGGCTCTGTGCTCGGGGTCACTCCTGGGTGGGGTGCATGCAAGGCAAGCCCTTTAACCCTTGTACCATCTCTCAGACCCTCCAACGACTTTTTTGCTGACCTGTTGTAACAGGCCCTTCAGTAGATGTTAGAATTGGGTGGGATACAATTAGAACAACTGCAGGCAGGGTAGAGAGCTTAAAGGACTAGAGCATTGTTTGTTTTTTGTCTTGGAGCAGTGCTCAGGGCTTACTCCCAGCTCTGCCCTCAGGGATTACTCCTGGTGTTCTTGGGGGACCACATAGAATTCTGGGAATCAAATCTGTGTTCATTGCATGTCAGGTAAATGTCCTACATGCTGTACTATCTTTCAGGCTCCTGGAACCATGTTTGATCCCCATCTCTACACTGCCTGGTCTCCTGAGCAGCACCACCAACCCCTATGCAAGAAATAAATACTTAAAATAATTTCTGTGTGCATTCAACAGATATTAATGATCACTTACTGTGTACCAGTAGTTTTTCTGCCATTAGTAGTAGATGACCAAACCAGACATGGTTTCTAGTTCTTGTAGAATTTGCATGTCAGTGGAAGAGACCAAAGATGAAATGTAAATACATAGAATTATGCAGTCCTGAGAAGAAAACAGACCTTGGGTGGGATGGCTCACCTCTAAGGAGGTGAGAAGAAGTCCCTTCTGCTGAGAGTGGAAGTAAGAATAGAAAACCATTTGTAAAAGAAAGTGAGAGATGGGCACTGGTGGAGGGATGGGTACTTGATCATTGTATAACTGAAACCCAAACACAAAAATTTGTAAGTCTATAACCTCATGGTGTTTCACTAATAAATAAATAAATAAATAAATGTGAGAGAAAATGGGTAATGAGCAAGGACTGACGTCAGCTGGAATAGAGTGAATAGGGGGAAAGGAGCAAGAGATTAATTAAAGTGGTTGGCTGCCGCCTTTTAACAAGGCCATAACAATGAATTTGAATTTTATCCTGAGGATGCAGAAGACACGGAATACTTTTGTATAGAGGCCACACCCGGTGGCTGGCTGCAGCACAGAAGTAAAGGCCTCACAAGTGCTGGGATGTGCGCTCTTCCATGAGCTCTTCCCCCCAACCCTACTAAAATATTTTAAGCAAATAAAATGGCCATGATCCTTTTCTTGTTTTAGAGCTCCTGCTGTTATGTAATGACTTGGGTAGTGGTGTGAGTACAAGGAGAGAAACCAGTTGGAAGCTCATTGCCGTAAATTCAGGTGAGAGATGGGGCTGTCCTCAAATAGAGTGCTGTGGGCCAGAGTTGGAAAAGAGCAAATGAAGATCCATTGTAAAATGAACTGAAGAAGAAGGCCAGACCAAGGGTTTCTGAGTTGAGCAATTGGGTAGATTGTGGAACCATTTACTGAAATGAACTAGAGAGAGAGAATAGATGTGGGTGGGGGAGATGATGGCATAGAAAATTCCAGTTTAGACAATTGAAGCCTTCGGGGTCTTTGCTATAGGCAAGCGGGATGCTTCTGTTTGGAGTTCTATATGATAACTTGGAGCTCAGGGGAGAGGTGTGTGTCGGTGAGAGCAATTTGGGGATCATTTGCTTGTGACTGGTGTGTCAAGTGAGTCAAGTGACATAGAGGATCTGGTTTGGTGATTATAATCATCGGAGGGCTCTGACAGTGAGTGCAGCAGAGGATCTTTCATTAGATTTCAGTAATTGGCTAAATAAATCGTCCTGACAGATCCGCAGATGGTCACCGATTGGTCACTGTGTGGCCTTGAAAAGCCCATCCCATGACAGAGAGAAACAGGACCGTGTGTCCATGGGTCCTCATAAGCTAGCTAGTTTCTGTCTTCAGTCGGCTGCAGGCATATCATTTTCTGCCACCACAGGAATGACCATGAAGCTGAAAGAACTGGAGCGACCAGCTGTCCAGGCGTGGAGCCCAGCCAACCAGTACCCTGTGTATCTGGCCACAGGTATGGTTTTGCTGTGAATTAGGATGCACATGACACACAGGTCAAAGGGAAACCAAGTCCCCAGAATTCTGTGTTGTGCCCCAGAGACAGTTTTTGGGTCCCAGAAAGGTGGATTGGATCAGGATTAGCAAGGGGATATTTGGTATTTATGTCGTTCCTTTTCTACCCCTACCTCTAAGGGCAACCTTGAGCTAAGGCACAAGGGTCAGGTACTTCATGCTTTCATTAGGAAAGGGTTTGCGTATGCCCAGTCGTCTTCTGTCATTTACCCCCACTTTGCACTAACCCCCTCTCCATCCATCTATGCCCTAATTCCCTGCATGTACTGTTGCTCATACACTGCTTCTTCCTAACTTTTCTTGTGCCTAGGGACATCTGCCCAGCAGCTAGATGCGTCCTTTAGCACAAATGGTACCTTGGAACTCTTTGAGATCGATTTCAGGGACCCTTCTTTGGACTTGAAACGCAAAGGCGTCCTTTCTGCCTCCTGCAGGTACTATGTCTGAACCATTGGTGGGGTCTTCTGGGAGGAGGACTGCTTCCGGGGCACTGTGGGGAAGGGGGGAGGTGCGGCCATGTGACAGGAGGGGGAGAAGAATCTTCAACAAAGTTGGAGAGATGCAAACTAACTCTGGGTGAGTTTTACAAAAAGGATTTGATGGCCACCCATGCCCACTGCTGTGGCAGGCAGCACCAGACCACGGAGAGCCTCACGTACAGCCGGACCCAGATAGAGTCCCTTGTCTCTGTCTGAACCCAGAGGTATAGGCTTCTTCCTTCTGTAAAGAAAACAACCTGGACAATCTTCCCTTTTCTGATAATACAGCAGAGAGTGCACGGTCCTCTCACCACTGCCAGGCTGGGATTCGGGTCCTCTGGGTTTGATGGCTCTGACTGGTCTCTCGCCACTGGGTACTAGCAGCCACTGAGCACATGTGGGCATGCCGGGCACTGTGCGGGGGGTTCTGCCTATTGGGTTCTTCATGCCTCAGAAGGAGCTTGAGTCATGAATGCCAATAGGCTCTCATTTTTTTCTTGCCCCAAGGAGGGGCCCCAAATTCAGAGTCTAAGATTTAAATCTCATCGTATCTGATTCCAGAGCATGTCTTCTCTTCATTATACAGCTGATATTATATAAGCTGTGAAAAGAAGGGGCTTAGTGTCAGAAGCCGTTGCCTCCAAAGTTTTGCACCATCCAAGAGCCTGCTTTTTGTAACCATCCTATGTGTTTTGCTTTTCTGCTTTGGGATTTTTTGTTGTTGTTTTTGTGGGTTTGGGTTTGAGTTGGGCACAACACTCTGCAGTGTTCAGGGATTTCTCCTGACTCTGTGCTCAGGGACCCCTTCTGGCAGTGCTAAGGGGAGAATATAAGGTTCCAGGAATTGAGCCCAGGCCAGGCATAAGCAAGGCAAGTGTCAACCCCTGTACCATATCTCCAGCCCTGCTCCTCTGTTCTGGTATCGCGTCTGCGGTTTCTTGAAAAACACTATTGTGTTGGGTTATACCCTTGACTGCCATATACTGATAAGGTTGCCTTCCTCTGGGTTCTCTGGGTTAAGTCCCTGATTTCCTCAGTTATATTTCCTCTTTTAGGTTGTAGGTGACTTATTTTTGTGTGTGTGTGTTTTTTCCTTGTGTTTTGGGGGCCACATCTGGCAATACTCAGGACTTACTCCTGGCGCTATGCTCAGGAATCACTTCTGGCGGGGTTTGGGGATGACATGAAGCTCCAGGGATTGAGCCTGGGTCAGCTATGTGCAAGGCACATGCCTTCCCGGCTGTACTATCTTTCCGGCCCCTATAGATGACTTCTAAGAACCTACCCATTCCAAATTCAGGCCTACCTAGTCTCGCTTCCTTTCTTTTTCTAGCCTAGACTCTTTCCCTTTTTTAATTAAAATCTGCACTCTCTCATGTCTCTTCACCTCTAAATAAACATCTCCTTGGCAGCAGCTTCCTCTTCCTTTAGCTTGCGGTCACATTCCTCAACCAGGGCTGAATCCTGAAGATGGTCTTAATCCTCAATCTCAGTGCTTCAGAGAAATATCTATTGAGAAATACCTGCCTGAAAATGAGATGTTCTGAAATACCAGCATGGGTGCAGATAAGGGACAGCCTCGGGTGATAACTCGACTGACAAGAGAGTGGAGAAAAATGCCCCTCTATACAATCACGATCCATCTGGATTAGCATGTGCACTCAAGCAAGCGCTGTTTGGTTTGTAAGATGAATTTCACTTAAGAAGAAAGGTTTAGGGGGGAAATACATTATTTATGTTTTTCATTGACTTTCGAACTAAGGGCACGGCTGCCACGACTGAATGATGTATGAGCCCACAGTGCGATTTCCTCTCTCTGGGCTGGGGTTCTAGCACTCCGGGTAGCTTCTCATCTTGGGATGCCCCATCTTCCAATGACATGGAGGAAGCAGGCAGATGCTTCCAGGTCCTTTGCCTCAGTCCCCCGTGTGGGAAACACTGATCTCTCTTTGCATGGCCAGCGTAAGGGAAAACACCCAGCAGAGAAAGCGCTTTGTGTCCTTAGCTTTCCTGTTCCCAGATTTGCCTTCTCCGCAGAGACACCAGGATCACAGAATAGAGAGATGACACGTGAGCTTTGGTTCAGATCCCAAAGCTCTCATCCGTTTTCCTCTCAGGCACAATATTGAACTTCTACGACCCTGTTTTCTCCACTGTCAATCTGCTTAGGAGGTGCCAAGTGACTAGGGTGCAGATAGGCACGCAGGAAAAACAGTTCTCTCTCATTTTTCCATTCTCCCACTCAAAGCATTTCCTTTACCAACCTGGTTTGACTTAAAGACACTTGGATGTCGGGGGCTGTTTTGGCCTGGATGTGGACCAAACTGGGGTTGCACTGTAGTTAACTTTTCAAAAGGAACCTGGCTAAGCAAACACAGTTAAAACCCAAACCCGAAAAACACCTGTGTCATGGAAGCGAGTTGACACAGCTCTCCCAGACGCTGCATCTTGGCAAGGGATGCAACTCATCAGCTCGAGGGTCTGATCTCACCCAGCTCATCAGTCTTGGACAGCTGATCTGCTTCTCTGAATCTTGAGGCTGCATAGAGTCTTGCAGACTTTGCTCTGTGGCTCTCGACCCTGGCTGCTTGCTAGAATCATCTATGGTCTCTCATCCGAAATGTTGATTCTGGAGGCTAGCATGATAGGACAGCAGGTAGGTGCTTGCCTTGCATGCAGCCAACCCGGGTTTGATCCCTGGCATCTCAGATGGTCTCCCAAGCACCAAAAAAAGAAAAGAAGATTGGCTCTGAAGTCCTGTCTCTGGGAATTCTGCTTTCTGGGTAGGAATCAGAGAACCTAGAATTATCTAGATGTCACCTGTCCTCCTGTGATGCTGGTCTCATTGTTGCCATCATCTTGGAGAGAGATTTCACCCATAGCTCGTGTTTTTGGAGGTGTTTACCTTTTTTGTTTTGTTTTTGTTTGGGGGCTAACCTGGTGGTGCTCAAGTCTTGCTCTGGGTTCTGCTCTCAGGAATCATTCTTGGCCATCTCAGGAGACCATAGAGAATGCTGGGGTTTGAACCTGGGTCGGCCACATGCAAGGCAAATGCCCAACACACTGTACTTTATCTCTGGCTCCATAGGTTTTTACCTTTTCACAGTAAGTCTCCCCATTCTTCCGTTCTTGCAGGGGGACATGTTTTGGGCCACAGCGGACATTATTTGGGGGGTCACGCCCAACTCTGTGCTGGGGGTGGGCGGCCACTCCCAAAAGAATTTAGGGACCTTGTGGTGCTGGAATTTGAACCAGAATCTGACCCAAGTTAGGTTCCCGGCATCCCTTGTGATCCCTGAGCACCGCCAGGAGTAACCCCTGAGTGCCAAGCAAGGAGGAACCAATGAGCATCGCCAAATATCTCCAAACAGCCTAATAAATAAATAGCTATTCAAATGGCATTGATAAAGGATAGCACAGTGTAATTTTCCTTAGGCTCATCACTTGTTAACATCTTGTCACCCTCTCGGCTCTGCCCACTCACGCATGCACAGGCAGCAGCATCTGCAGTTCCCTGTCCATTTGCAGGACAGGGAGGATTGATGCTCCGTGGGCCTATCCCTGTCCCTGCGTGGCTTGTGCCAGGGCTCCTACGCCCCCAGCTGGTCCTCAGTCACCGCCCCGTCCCACGCCAGCCTTGCCTCCCCTGGCGCCCTGTCTGCCATAGGGATGTGCTTTCTTTAGATCTTTTCTGATGGAACCGACTCTTCTAGCATCCGGCTTTTTCTTTTTTTTGACACCCCCTCGTACCTCGAGGTCTTGGATCTTTGACTCGGGTCTGGATGTCTTGTCTTTCTGTTATTTTTCCACTGACCAGAATAGCCTGGACTTGCTATCTGCCCAGGCAGAGACCTCAGACAACATGGCAGCCTCTTGTGGCCATATGGGACATTCTCTCTCTCTCTCTCTCTCTCTCTCTCTCTCTCTATATATATATATATATATATATATGTCTTTGTCACTCTCTCTGTCTCTCTCTAGCTCTATGTCACTCTGTCTCTCTGTTAGTCTCTCTGTCACTGTCTCTGTCTCTGTCACTCTCTGTCACTCTATCTCTGTCACTTTCTCTGTCACTCTCTGTCTCTCTATCTCTCTGTCATTCTATCTCTTTTCCACTCTATCTCTATGCCATTCTGTCACTCTCTGTCTCTCTCACTCTGTCTATCTCTCTGTCTCTGTCTCTGTCTCTGTCTCTCTGTTTTTTTGGACAACATCAGGCAGGCCTCAGTGGTTACTCCTGGTTTTGCACTCAGGAATCACTCTTTGTGGGCTTAGGGAACCATATGGGATGCCGGAATTGAACCCAGGTTGACCGCAAGCCAGGCAAGTAAGTGCCCTCCCGCTGTATTATCTCTCGGACCCTCTTTCTGCTCCCCCAAATTCTTTTTTAATTGGTGTATGTGTGGGTTTCTTCTCAAGTATTTTTGTTGTTGTTTCCTTATTTACTTATCTTTTTTTTGGTTTGGGGGCCATACCCAGTGATGCTCAGGGGTTACTCCTGGCTCTGTAGTCAGGGATCACTCCTGATTCCTGGCAGGCTTGGAGGACCACATGGGTTGCCAGGAATCTAACTCACGTAGGCCACATGCAAGGCAAGCGCCTTGCCTGCTAAACTACAGCTCCAGCCCCTCCTCAAGTTTGACTCCCTCAGATTGCTCTTCAGGTCTTGCGTAGGCACTGTGCTTCACCATGCTGTTGGCATCGAGTTTCGGGCTCCTGGCACGTAGTCTTTTTGCCCTCTGAGGATCTGTGCCATCTTCAGAAACAAAGCCTTTCTGAGGGTTGCTCTCGAACTGCACCCTGACCTGCGCTGAATCGCGGTGCCCTCTCCTCACAGGTTGCTTCTGCTCCAGCCACCAGCTGGACAGGTTCCTGCCTGGTCACCCCACCTTGCTCACGACTTCCCGTGGGTAGAACATTGCGTTTCCGTGTAGGATCTTGTGACAGCACTTGCTGTGAAATTGGGTGGTTCTGCCAGGCTGTGGAAATATCCTTGGCTCGTAGCTCTGAAGTGGAGGATAGATCACTTTTGAAGCGCTGGGGGTGTGGGGTGCCTTCCTCAGGCTCCCCTGCTGCTCCTGCTCCTGCGTCTCTTCAGTGTGTCTGCAGGAAACCTAAGAAGCACGTCCCCGAGGGCAGTTTGTGCTTGAGCTGCCGTCTGTAGGGCTCGGCCACTGCTCCCAGGTGGCCTCTCCAGGGGAGCAGCCAAGGGGAGAGGCGTGGAGGGGTTCCTCTGGTTGGGTCTCACTTCTGGTAACAGAGGGAAAGGGGGGGACCGCAGTTCTAGGTTCTCTAGAACCCTATTCAAGCCAGGTAGGGAAGGATTTGGATCATCCTCTAAAAGGAAGACAATTTGGGGCTGGAGAGATGGTACAGCTGGTAGGGCACTTCCCTTGCACACAGCTGACCCGAGTTCTATTCCCGGCATCCCATATGGTTTCCCAGCACTACCAGAAGTAATTTCTGAGTGCAGAGCCAGGAACGACCTTGGAGCATCGCAGGGTGTGGTCCAAAAAATATTTTTTAAAAGTTAAAGTAAAGGAACGCCTCTTATGAGCTAGGCTCTGGAATAAGATGTGCCTGACCTTTAAACCTTGACCTTATCACTTGCTGGCTGTAAAATGAGAGATAAGTGACTAGCTGTGCAATATGTGCATACCCATTCATGCACACACACTGGTATGCACATACGCACACATGTCTCTGTATAGTATATATAATTTTATAACTCCCCTGTGCCTCAGTTTCTTCAGTGGAAAATGGACTTAATAATAATTCATGAAGTTGTTAAACTTTAAAACAGTGATTATTGGGGTGGGAGCAGTAGTGCAGCAGGTAGAACACTTGCCTTGCACACGCTAACCCAGGGTCAGTCCCCGACATCCTATATGGTTGCCTGAGCACTGCCAGGAGTAATTCCTGAAAGCACAACTAAGAGTAACCTCTAAGCATCACCAGGTGTGCGCCCCCTGTCCCCTAAAAAAAAAAAAAAGCTAATAAAAAAAGCACTTAAAACAGTTCCAGACACATTGGAAATATTTGGTGTTACTGTTATTTGGGTTGTGAGGATTGACTAATGTATACGACATGTTAATCACTGAGCTTATATAACCCCATTCTACATACTTAAAAAATAAAATAGGGGCTGGAGAGAGAACACAGTATGGAAGGCGCTTGTCTTGCACATGGCTAACCTGGGTTTGATCCCCGGCACTCCACATGGCCTCCCGAGCCCCACCAGCAGTTATCCTTGAGCACAGAGCTGGGAGTAACCCCACACTTTGTGTGGCCTAAAAGCCATAAATAAATAATAAATAAACATCCTCAGGGCTGGAGAGATAGTAGTTACAGGGTGCAAGGCTCCTGCATGGTGTGTGGCCAACTTAAATCTGGTCCCTGACCCAATGTATTAGTCCCAGGAGACCCACCCATGGTCACTCTGGACCCCAGAGTCAGGAATAACTCCTGAACACTGCCGGGTGTGGTGTAACACTCCCGACCCTAGACACATCCCTGCACACCTCTGAGTAAGTTCCAGCATGGATGTTATATTTTTTCCCCTCCCCCAGAGAAAGGGCGGGGGGGGGGGAGGGATTAGGCGTCTGTTTTGTGTCTGGGCACCGGCTGCCCTCGGGGTGCATGATGGCAGAGGCTGGCAGAGGTGCCGCCCTGCCCTGCGTGGTGCTAATGCCAGCTCCTCCTCTCCATAGGTTTCACAAGCTGGTGTGGGGGAGCTTTGGCAATGGGCTTCTGGAAGGCTCCGGGGTTCTTGTCGGTGGCGGGGACAATGGCACGCTGACTGTGTACCGTGTGGCCCACATCCTGTCCGGCGGGAAGGAGCCTGTCCTGGCCCAGACTCAGAAGCACACGGGGCCAGTCGGGGCCCTCGACTTTAACCCTTTCCAGGTACTGCCCCTTCCCCGGTCCCGCAGGGCTGTGAGAGGGGAGGCTTTGCCGGCCCCAGGTATAAGTGTCGCCTCCCCCCGCCCCCCAAGACACCCCCCTCCCATTTCTCGTGCTGTCTACTACACTGTGTCTCCACAGGCCTGTTCTCCCTACAGGCCAACCTCCTGGCCTCGGGGGCCAGCGATTCTGAAATCTTCATTTGGGACTTGAATCATCTGAGCGCGCCAATGACCCCGGGATCGAAGTCTCAGGTGAGGAGGAACCTGGGGGCCGGCTGCTCTGGGGTCTGGGGATCTTAGGCCTCCACCCTGACCTCCAGGCACCGCCACTTTCCCCAGGGAAGGGCTGGAATTCTGCCCGGGAACAGGTGGTGCCAGGTTTGGCCACTGGAGGGCACTAAAGCTCCACAAACGAAGCTCCCAGGCCATTAGTGGCCGAGGGCAGGGTGGTCATGAGTGCGTTAGGAAGCACAGGGGACAAGTTGCAGGGAGGCGAGCACACAGGGAGGAAGAAGGCACTCTTGGTCTCAGCGGTGTGCTGGAGAGTGTCATTATTAGGCAGGGCCGGGAGGGCCTGGGGCTCTCGGAGAGAAGGCCGGAGTAACATACTCAGGTCTCTCGTGTCCTGTTGGGGGCCTGTTGTGCCTTCCAGCTCGGTGAACCCCTTAGGACCAGCCTGTGACCCACCCAGCATGTTGCTCGCTGGCTTTCCTCTGTCTTACGCCTGCAGGACTCTGGGTCCTTCAGCAGGAATTGGCCAGCTCATATATCCTCAAAGTGGTGGCAGCATTTACTTTTCCTGCCTCTTCTCTCTGGGGTCTGTTTCCTTCCTTCCCTTGCCTGCCTTCTCTCCTCCCGCTCTCTTCGTCATAGAGAATCACTTTTTAATGGGGTGAGCACATGGTGGGACTCCTATGCGGTGATCGGGGGTGCTGCCGGGGGCCAGCAATGCTTGGCCTGGCTGTGCCGGCCAGATGGTTCATGGCTCAGGACTTGCTCTGTGCTCAGGGATCGCTGGGCCTTGGTGGATATGGGATGCCAGGGATCAAAGCTGGGCTGGCATGTGCCAAGCAACACCCTACCCCCTCTACTGTTGCTCTGCTTCAGTTTCTGCTGGTTTGTTTGGGGGTCACACCCAGCAGTGCTCAAGGGCTACTCCTGGCTCTGCACCTCTGCACTCAGGAATTACTCCTGAAGGTGCTCAGGGGACCATATGAGATGCTAGGGATCGAACCTGGGTCAGCCATGTGCAAGGCAAGGCAAGTGCCCTCCCTACCATACTATTGCTCTAGCCCCTGTTTCTATTTTTTTTTTTTTTTTTGCTTTTTGGGTCACACCCGGCAATGCACATGGGTTACTCCTGGCTCTGCACACAGGAGTTACTCCTGGCAGTGCTCAGGGGACCATATGGGATGCTGGGAATTGAACCCGGTTTGGCCGCGTGCAAGGCAAACACCCTCCCCGCTGTGCTGTCGCTCCAGCCCCTGTTTCTGATTCTTGACCATCCTCTCGGGAACACTCAAGGATCAGAATAAAACCCAAGTGTGCCTGCTGCTCTCTCTGTATCCACATCAGTGCTCTTGAGGAAACTCCACACCCAGCTCCCTGAGACGGGAATTGGGGAGCCCTGTGTATACTAGTGGGCTCCCTGGGGGTAGTTGGGGGCAAGGAAACAGCAGATGTCTCTTGGTCCAGAGGGTGAGAAGTTCTCCTGCACGCACGCACGCACGCACGCACACACAGACGCACACACGCGTGTACACATGCACACACATGCACGCCATCCTGCCTCAGCAGCCCCCAGAAGACGTCAAGGCACTTTCCTGGAACCGGCAAGTTCAGCACATCTTGTCTTCAGCTCACCCGAGTGGCAAGGCAGTGGTGTGGGACCTCCGGAAGAATGAACCGATCATCAAAGTCAGTGACCCCAGCAGCAGGGTGAGTCCTGGGGCCCAGGGCTCCTCCCACCACCTCCCTATTCCTCGCAGGCCGCCGCTCCCCCACCTAACCTGCAGCCTGAGCTTCTGCCCCTGCCCCGTCTCTTGGGAAGCAGCACGGAGCCTGTGGGTGGCCCAGTAGGGGCCTGCCCTCATCCTGGCTGTCCCCCGTGCTTTTCACATAGAAAGGATCCCAAATCCACCTCCCAGGTGGGCCCCTGCCAGTCCCAAAGAAAGGCTTCATCCTGCCAGAGTTGGTAATGCTCCCCGGGGGTGGGGGCTCTGCCTTGCCCCTCAGATGCGCTGCTCGGGCCTGGCCTGGCGCCCGGACGTCGCCACCCAGCTGGTGCTGTGCTCGGAAGACGACCGACTGCCTGTAATCCAGCTGTGGGACCTGCGCTTCGCCTCCTCGCCGCTGAAGGTGCTGGAGAGCCACAGCAGGTACACCCTGAGCCATGGGGGGGTGGGTGGGGGGGGCATTCAGAGCCACCAAATTCCAGTCCTAGCCAGCCCGGGGCTTCTGCTAGACCCAGGGGCCCAGAGACAGGCCTGGGAGTGACTCTGCCTGCTGGGGCCACTTCTGGCTGACCGGCGACGGCATCGCCTCCTTCAGGACTTGGGCTGGCCTGTCTGGGAAGCAGCGGCCTTGCCCGGCACACAGAGCAGCACCCTAACTCCAGTCTCCTGGGCAGTGGGGCCCTTTTGCCTTTATGCCACCGTGGGGATTTTTTTTTAGTCCTCCCTCTTTTTCCACTCTGTATAGATCTGTAGTTGGTTTGCGATCTCTGTTAGGGAATCCCTACATCTATGTTTTTATTTCGACACTTTTTAGAGGGCTGGTGCGATAGCAGAGCGGGTAGGGCATTTGCCGTGCATGCAGCCGACCCGGGTTCGATTCCTCCATCCCTCTTGGAGAGCCCAGCAAGCTACCAAGAGTATCCCGCCCACACGGCAGAGCCTGGCAAGCTCCCTGTGGCATATTCTTTATGCCAAACACAGTAACAACAAGTCTCACAATGGAGATGTTACTGGTGTCCGCTCAAGCAAATCCATGAACAATGGGAGGACAGCGCTACAGTGCTATTTTTTAGAATTCTCAGGGTACTAACCAGATTTCTATTAGTCCAGAACCTGCTGGACCAGCACCAGTGTTCCAGTACTACCCCACCACCAGAATCCCCTCTGACCTTCCTCCCCTCCCCAGCCCCTTTCCTCTGGAAAAATCATAGTTTTTACTGAATCTAGATTTGTTGTTGTAGCTGTTTTGCCAGTTCCTTTGCTTTATTTATGTATTGGGTTTGGGGGACACACCTGGCAGTGCTCAGGGCTTATTCCTGGCTCTGTGCTCAGGGTTCACTCCTGGTGGAGCATAGGCGACCCTACGGATGGAACCTTGGTACCATGGACAAGGCAAACACCCTACCCACAGTACTCTCTCTCCAGCCCCTGCTTCAGTTATTTATGTCACACATCTGAGAGGTGTCATCTCTCACTTCCTGACTTACTTCACTTAATCATCATAAGGTGCTTATGAACCCTCTTGTCCCCAAAGGTACACTTGCATCATTTTTTGTTTGTGTGGTTTGGGGCCACACCTGGCAGTACTCAGGAGCCACGTGACTCAGGGGTGCTCAGGGCACCATCTGGTGCCAGGAATGGAACTTGGGCCTCCCGCATACAAGGCCTGTGCTCCAGCCTGTTGACTCACTCAACCTCCTGGCCACCAAGTCCTCATTTCAATGGCAGAGTAATATTCCAGCGGGTACCCACACCCCGTTTTCTTTATTCTGTCAACTGCTGAGCCTCCTTTGGGATGTTTTCTTTCTTTCTTTCTTTCTTTCTTTCTCTTTCTTTCTTTCTTTCTTTCCTGTCTTTTTCTTTCTTTTTGGTTTTGGGGCCACACCTGGCAATGTTCAGGAAAGAAAGAAAGTGCCTGATAGTATTCCAGGGCCCATATGGAGTGCCAGGGATCGAACCCAGGTCGGCCACATATAAGGCAAGTGCCCTACCCACTGTGCTACTTTCCAGCTCCTCCTTCACGATTTTGAGAGTTCAGTTCTCATTGCCCTCCTGGCAGGATGCTGGCTGGGTGGCAGCAGACTCTGTAACAGGGAGGAGCAGCGGCGCTCGGTGCTTGGTCTCTGGGATGTGGCTTGGGTTTTGGCTGCAGGGCTTGCTGGGAAGTTCCTTGGCATTCCAAAGCCTCATCATCCTGTTTTGTCAAATGAAATCAGGCCGGTCATCATAATAGGGATGAGATTTGCCCAGAAGTAGCTCTGAGATGCCGTATCCTTAGTCATTTCCATCCTTTCAGGGGGGTCCTGTCCGTGTCATGGAGTCAGGCTGATGCCGAGCTGCTGCTGAGTAGCGCCAAGGACAACCAGATCCTGTGCTGGAACTTGGGGAGCGGTGATGTAAGTCGGCCCTTCAGTGGGGTGCTGGCGGGAAGCCCAGTGGTGGCACTGGGCTCTGGATTGCCACCCTCAGCCCCTGACGGGTGGCTCCCTCCTGCTAGGTGGTCTACTGGCTGCCCACCCAGAGCAGCTGGTGCTTTGACGTGCAGTGGTGCCCTCGGGACCCTTCGGTGTTCTCCGCCACCTCCTTCGACGGCTGGATCGCTCTGTGCTCTGTGATGGGTCAGAGCTGGGAAGCCCAGCAGATGAGACAGGCAGAGCAGGTTTGCTGGGCTCGGTAGAGAGTACGGAGGTCAGGGGCTGTCTTTATGGGCTGGGGAGGAAGGGGCCTGGAAGAAGGGAGCTAATAGACAGGGAGATGAGGGCCTGGGTTCGTGACGAGTGCACCTTTGCTGCAGACCCCTCTTCTGGGACGCTGCATTTCCCACCTCAATGCACAGAAAGCCTGGGTCGTGGATGGCCCCGTGGCGTCTCGGGTCCAGGAGGTCCACTGTTGTGGAAGGATGAGTCGCCCCTCCATCTCTCGTAGCTCCATTTTGTCTCACTTTGTTGTAGACTTACCCGAGAGCCCTGCCCTCATTCCCGGATCCTTGTCCCCCACTCTTGCTCCCTAAGTGCATGCTGAACTGAAATAGATATCTCAAGGGTTCCTCCCACTGAGCTGCAGGTGGGGTCATGGTTGAGCCACCGCCCCAGGCTGCTGACACAGGTGTCCTTGTGTCCCCAGATCTCTGCATCCTTCGGTGAAGGTCAGCCTCTCCCCTCACTGCAGGTGCCAGAGCGGCTGGCCCCAGCATCACTGATCCCGCCCCTGAAGAAGGCTCCCAAGTGGATGAGAAGGCCAGCAGGGGGTTCATTTGCTGTAAGTCTGTGTGTGTGTGTGTGTGTGTGTGTGTGTGTGTGTGTATGTGTGAGAGAGAGAGAGAGAGAGTTGCCATTTGTCTATACAATTATTTCATTTGCTTAGTGTGTGCTGGTGTTTTATTTGTGTAAATGTGTGCATGCACAAGAGTTTCATATGCTCTGTGTGTGTGTATGTGTGTGTGTGTGCGCGCATGTGCAGATGGTTCATTTGTTGTGTGTATGTAAGGTGATTTGGTTGCTGTGTTTGAAGGAGTTTCATTCACTCTGTGTGTGTTTATGTATGTATGTGTGCATATCCATGTGTGCGTGTGTGTGTGAACACACGTGCAGATGGTTCATTTGCTCTAAATATGTGTGTGAAGATGCTTTATAAAAATAAAATAAACTTAAGACCAAACGTGGGCTGGAGCGATAGCGCAGCAGGTAAGGCATTTGCCTTGCACGCAGCCAGCCCGGCCGAGCCGGGTTCGATTCTTCCGCCCCTCTCAGAGAGCTCGGCAAGCTACCGAGAGGATCTTGCCCGCACGGCAGAGCCTGGCAAGCTCCCCGTGACGTATTCAATATGCCAAACACAGTAATAACAAGTCTCAAAGTGGAGATGTTACTGGGCCCACTTGAGCAAATCGACAAAGACAAAACTTGCACAGGCCCCTTTGTCCTTCCGGGTTGTGTTTGGGCTCAGTTGTGTCCCCTCTGCACGTGCCCTAGAGCTCCTTCCTGCCAGGCCCTGCCGAGTCCGTTTCTTCAAGGCCCCCTCGTCAGTGCTGCCCCCTGTTGCACTCCGCCCGACTCCATCTCAGTTCATTGATCCCCGGATGGGAACTCCTGACAGTGGTGATTGTCACTGTGCTGGTTACATCAGCTCTAGACCCCTGGAGGGCAGAGACTGTGTGTTTCACGTTTGTGCCTCAAACAGTACATCTCAAACTTCAAAAGTAAATATGGATCTCTCGGGAATATCATTCAGGCTTAGATTCTGGATCCTTTGATTTAGGCTAGAGCCCACGCAGCGGCTGTGATGCTGGTTGGAGAAACAGCAGGGCCTGAGGCCCCGGCACAATGCTGGAAATACAGGTGCAATTTAAAACTGGGTGTGGGACTGGAAAGATAGTACTGCAGTGCGGCCGACCTATACAGTACTTGGTACCCCATATTCGAGGCTCCATCCGAATCCCACCAGGAATGATCTCTGAGCACAGAGCCAGGAGGAAGCCTTGCGTACTGCCGTGTGCAGCTAAAAAATAAATAAACAATAGATATCTGAAAGTGAAGCATCTCTTTTGTGGTTGGAGGGGCCATATCCAGTGGTGCTGAGGGTGATGAGAGCCCACTCCTGGCACGGTGCTCGGGGTGAACACTGTGGTGCAGGGGAGTGAACTTGGGTTCCCGCCTACAAAGCATGGTCCTCTGAGCCATCTCTGGTCCTCTGAGCCATCTCCTGGCTCCCCTGAAAATAGAACTTCTTGATTTCAGAACCAAAGCTTTGCTCGGGAGGCAGAGCCAATACACTTCTGAGGCAGTAAGATAAAGAATTCTGCACACCAGAGCCTAGCTCAGTGGGAGGGTGTTGCGTAGTGGTAGAATACTTCCCCTGCCTGTGTGGTGCTCTGGGTTCAATACCCAAGTCTGCAAAAAGAGAGAAAGGAAAAAAAGAAAAATAGAATTCTGCAGCCAAGAGGCCCCGGTTCTTACAGCTGTGCCACTTACGGGGGGCTGGTAACTCGGGGGCTGCCGCTGAGCTCAGGACCTGAGAGTTCGCCTCTGTGACGCTGGGAGGGGTAACCCCTGCCCCGCTCACCCTCGTGAATTACGCGCTTTGTCAGACTGTCAAGTTCCAGACACATCAGGAATGTGTATTCAGCCCTGAACTGTGGTGCGGATTCCGGGCGGTGGGGAGGGGAGCATCCTCATGGGGGGGGGGGGGGTACACGGAGGAAGGGCTCCTAAGAGGAGGAAGAGTTTGAGGGTGGGAGGAGAACGAACAGTAGTTCAGCTTTGGGTGCAGTTGGAATAACTGGGAGAATTTTCCAAAGTCCTGATGCCTGGTGCCCTCTGCAAGCAGAGAACCTGCCTTTACTGCTGGGAGTGGCCTGGGTGCTCTGGGCAGTGCTGGGGGTGGGGGTAGGGGGACCCCGTGCACCGCCTGGATAAAGGAACTCAAGCAAGCTCTGCTGTGGGTGGGTGTTCTGTGGAGGGCGCCCCCGGCTGAGAGGGATGCCCCAGTGGGGGCAATGAGGGGTGATAGGTGGGCCTGGCACCGATGGCGGAGAGGCTGGAGCGTGGTCTGGCTTTGCCTCCTGAGGGTTTTGTGCCCAGCGGTGGGGCAAAAGCAACAGCCTGAGCTCCTGGGCACTCCCAGGTCCAGGGCAGCGTGGGAGAGTTGGGCTGGTCAACAGGGTGGCTTGAAAATTGTGGTGTTGTAGAATGATTGCGCTCATTTGTGGGATTATAGAAGAGGAAAAAGCAACATAGTATGAGACTAATACCCAAGCAGAGTCCAAACAGAGGCCAGGACAGTCCTTGGTTGGAAGCTTGCCACAAATGGCTCGGCAGGGGCCTGGGGGGAGTGCAGTGAGGCCAGAGAAGGGACCACTAGGACAATGCTAGGTCAATGATAGTTGGAAATAATCACTCTGCAGGAAGAAGGTAAACATAGTAACCTTTCAGTAACTGTATTGCAAACCATAATGCCCAAAAAGGAGGGGGGGGGCAGGAGGGGGGAGAGAGAGAGAGAGAGAGAGAGAGAGGTGCCTGCCATAGAGACAGCCATGGGGGAGGGAAACGGGATGTTGGTTGGTGGTAGGAAATGTACACTGATGGAGGGATGGGGGTTGGAACATTGTATGCCTGAAACTCAGAACATTAAATGCCTGAAACTCAATCATGAGCAACTTTGTAACTGTATCTCTTGGGTTATCCCATTTAAAAAAATAAAAAGAAAAAAAAAGAGGATGGGGGTGATCAGCAGTGTCCTGGGAGCAACAGTGGTGCCATGACAGGTGAGGATGACCCTGAGCTGACAACGCTGAGAAGGCAGCTAAAGAGGAAAGGTTTTGGGCGGTGGCATGCTGGTCAGGAGGTCCCTCAGCCTGTCCTACCTGGAACTTCTAACACTGACTTCCTGTCCAATGGTGGAGGGTGGGGGGCGGGGTATCCCTGGAACCTTAGGGTTATTTTTGGCTTTGCGGGCGTGACCTTTATCCTTCTTTGTCTTCCTCTTCAGTTTGGGGGGAAGCTGGTTACCTTTGGCCTCCCTAGCACCCCCGCCCCTCAGGGACCGCAGCCTGGCCCCCGCCTTGTCTTCATCAGCCAAGTCACCACGGAGCCCGAGTTTCTGCAGCGGGCCGCCGAGCTGCGCCAGGCGCTGGGGACGGGAACCCTCCCCAGTTTCTGTCAGAACAAGATCCAGCAGGCGCACGGTGACGGCGAGAAGCTGCTCTGGCAGTTCCTGAAGGTAGGGAAGCCTCGTGGTGGGCTCCCAGGCCTCCCAGAGCCAGTCCCAGTCCCTGGCACCCCCCAGAGATGAACATCATGAACGCCCACTGGGAGGGTTCCTTCCCCCCCTCCATATGACACCCACCCTCAGGCCACCATATTGTCACCCTTCCTGGAGGCCCAGAGGCCATTTACAGTGAGGGAAGCTAAGGAACACCTGGCTATTGGTCATTTCTGTAGCTTGCTGTCCCTAACATGCAATCCCACAGGGTTGCCTAGAAACAGCCAACAGGTGACCTTTGCGCAGTGACTGGGTGACATGAAGTGACGGCCATAAACCCTCCTGCGGAATTGGGAAGGGGTTTTGTCCGCACTGTGCCCAATGCCCAGCACAGACTGAATCCGCAACATCAAGGGCGGGGATGGTGTCAACTGAGCAGGCGCTGGTGGTAGAGCGGAACAGTGCTGTGTGGGGACACACGGATGCTCCGTGGAGCGTCACCTGTGTTCGTGCGCTGGAGCCATCTGTGTTCTGTGGTTCCTTAGGTGACCTCAGAGCAAGACGCCAAAACGAAATTCTTGAAGCTCTTAGGATACAGTAAAGAGGAGCTACAGGAGAAGGTGAGCCGCTCCCACCTCAGAGACACTGGGCTTGGTGCCAAGAAGGGGACTCTGCCCCGAGGAAGGGCTCTCAGAGGGCCCAGTGCCTGGCACAGCGGGAAGGGCGCTGGCCTTGCACGCAGCCCACCCGGTACCCCAAGTCCAACAGGAGTGATCCCTGAGCACAGAGGCAGGAGTAAGCCCTGAGCACTGTTGGGTGTGGCCCCGTCCCACCCAAACAGAAAGCCTGAGAGTCTCAGCGAGCCCTCTCTTGGGGCTGGAGTGATAGCACAGTGGGGAGGGCGTTTGCCTTGCACCAGGCCGACCTGGGTTCGATTTCCAGCATCCCATATGTTCCCCTGAGCTCCGCCAGGAGTAATTCCTGAGTTCAGAGCCAGGAGTAACCCCTGAGCATCACTGAGTGTGACCCCTCCCCAAAAAAAGTCAGCAAGCCCTCTCCTGGGTTGCCTTACTGTTTCTCGGCGTTTTCCCTCCTGGAGTGGTTCTCGAGCCTGCTAGAAGAGTTGAATGATAGTTCTGAGCACTTGCAGAGATGGGGGCAGGGCGTCAGGCTTCGAGACCCGGCCCTGAGTCATCCTTGGAGGACTCTCCCGGCAGGTGACCGCGTGGCTGAAGCGAGACACGCTGCCCGATGAGAGTGTTGTGCCCAAGGGGGACGCACCCGCTGGCACCCGGCAACAGCTCTTCTGCAGACAGGTGTGGTGGGGACCAGCCTCCTGGCGAGGGGACACGGGGACACATGGGGGCACACGGCCGGGCAGCTCCTCCTTCCCTCCCTTTGCTTTGCTGCCACTCTGCACACAGCCCCCGCCGCTCACTGTCTGGGATCCCGAGTGAGCTGCCAAGTACAGAGGCTTTGCCTTGGCTCTAGCCAGGAGCCAGCGCCCTTTGCAGACCTGCCCTGCATGTTCGCTTAGACCGACTCATAAAGGGCCAAGAAGTGGCGCTCCCCTTAAGCCCACTCCCCCCTCAAGCCTGCTCTTGGGAGGGGGGTCTTTCCTCACACAGGCCCCTAACCCGCCCTTGGAGGGAGCCTCTGCCTCCTCTGCCTTCTTTGATGAGCTGGTCCCTCAGAGTCTGACTCCCTGGGAGATCCCCGTCACAGAAGGTACCCCGACCCAGAGAGCACATGCCCTCTCCTGCCTTGGAGAACTCATCGTGGCCATGGCAGTTGCCTCCCGCTTGTCCGTTGGCCTGATGGGTCCTTTCCGTGGCTCGTTCATCAGGTTCAGCTCGACTCTGCTTTCTTCTTGTGACCGCCCTGGCGTAGTGGCGTGTGTCACACCCGGGACACCGCCACGGGTCCCTCTCTTGGCGCAGGGCGCATTCTTTAGAGCAGGCCCACCGAACCTGGGCACTCCAGAGGAGCCCCACGCTGTTCTGTTTTCAAGGAACAAAACTTGGGAATTGGGTTGGGCCCGGGAGGGAGTGTGGTCGAGAGAGACAGGGTGCCGCAGGGAGGAGCCCCAGCTGACAGAGGGTCTGCCCACAGACGCGGATGGGCTCCTGTGCCGGGCAATACTGCTTGGACAGCTGGAAGCCGCCGTGAAACTGTGTCTGAAGGAAGAGCGCTTTGCCGATGCCATCCTGCTGGCCCAGGCTGGGAGCACGGACCTGCTGAAGCGAACCCAGGAGCACTACTTGGCCAAGAGGAGAACAAGAGTCTCCTCGGTAGGAGGTCACGGCACCTGGCCTGCATGTTAACATTCCCGGTTCGGTCTCCAGCACTGCAGATGGTCCCACTAACCCTCCTCACCCCCCTGCATTACCAGGGGTGGCAGAGCCAGGATGGCCCTTGAGTACCACTGGGCAAGGCCCCCAAACAGCAGCATCTCCTTGGCAACCACCCCTGTTGGAAGAGGAAGGAGAGGAGAGGGTGGGTCTTGTTTTAGAGGCTCTGCGCCCACCCCCTCCCCTTCCCACTCCCTCCTTCCCCTTTCCCGTTCTGCCCAGAGTCAGTGGTCTCATGGCGGCCCTCCCTGGGCTGGCATTTCCTGGCATTGCGGGTGCAGGGTGCTGGGTGCTGCAGCCCTGCGGGGTAGAGAGTCAACAACCCTCCCTCTCTCCCAACAACCCTCCCTCTCTCCCATGCAGCTTCTGGCCTGCGTCGTGCAGAAAAACTGGAAGTCCCTGGTGTGTGCCTGTAGCCTGAAAAACTGGAGGGAGGCGCTGGCCATGCTGCTGACCTACTCAGCGCCGGAGGAACTCCCGGGGCTCTGCGGTAGGACTGGGGGAGCAGGCGAACCCCATGTGGAAGGGGGCTGAGGTCCAGGCGGGGCTGTCAGGGCTGACAGCGCATGTCCCCCCCCCCCCCAGCTACTTTCGGCCAAGGTCACTTACACGTGGACTTTTTCTTGTCGCCTCTTGGTGGAAGACTTGGTCCCTTCACCCACCATTAGCCTCGGTGTGACGTTCAGCTTGGTCACTGCTCCTGTGTGTGCCCAGGAGGAGCAGGGTTGGCATTGTGCCTCAGAGACGTTTCCCCCTCTCTGCAGACATGCTGGGCATGCGCCTGGAGCAGGAGGGCAGCGGGGCCTTGGCGGCCGACGCCAGGCTCTGTTACGTGTGCTCAGGGAGCGTGGAGCGGCTGGTGGAGTGCTGGGCCAAGGGTGACCCGGCGCCATCCCCCATGACTCTCCAGGTACCTGAGGCTCGGCAGGATGCCAGCCCTGGGGAGAGGCTAGGGGTGGGGACAGGCGGGGACATCACAGGCAGGGCAGGGTCAGCGGGAGAGGGGAGGGGAGAGGCGCTTCCTTCTCTGCTCCTCAGGTTCTCGGCTTCTGGCTTCTCCCCGGCACTAGCTCCTTATTTTGAGGGAACTGTGAGCCTGGCTCATCTCTTAGCTGCTGTGGAAAGTTCTGTTGTAGCTCTGTGCTCCATGACCAGACTCAGCCCCAAGAAGGAGGCATGTGGAACAGACTCACAGAGGAGCAAAAACACACAGGAAGTCATGAGAGAGTCTGAAATCATGGTCACATGAGCAGGAGGGGTAGTGAAGGCCCCCCACAGGTCCCGGATGTGTGAGAGCCTTCAGGCCCCCGTGGTCCTGGGCGCACTCCAGCCAGGCGGAAGAGAAACATGAGGCCCAGCGGCCCTTCCTTCCAGCTGCCTCCCTGGGGGCTCTCACTCCTGGACTAGCCGGTCCCCAGGTGTGGGAGAGCGGAAGACGCTTCCCCAGGGGCTGACTGTCCTGCCCGTCTGCAGGACCTGATGGAGAAGGTGATGGTCCTCCAGAGGAGCCTGCAGCTACTGCGGGGGCCCGAGGGGGGGAGCCTGGGCCCTGCCACGATTTCCAGCATCACACAGTATGCCAACTTCCTGGCAGCCCAAGGCAGCCTGGCTGCTGCCCTGAGCTACCTACCCAGAGACAGTGCTCAGGTGAGTAGGGCCTTGTGGAGGGAGCAAACTGTTGCGTCTAGCCAATCTGGCACTGGCATATTCCTGTAGCCCTGTAGCACTGTCCTCCCGTTGCTCATCGATTTGCTTGAGCAGGCACCAGTAACAATGTGAGACTCGTTGTTACTGTTTTTGGCATATCAAATACGCCACGGGGAGCTTGCCAGGCTCTGCCGTGCTGGTGGGATACTCTGGGTAGCTTGCCGGGCTCTCCGAGAGGGTCGGAGGAATCGAACCCGGGTCAGCTGCATGCAAGGCAAATGCCCTACATGCTGTGCTATTGCTCCAGCCCAGGCATGTTCCTATCACTGTATAAATGCCAGAGCTCCCAAGAGAAGTAAATTCTAGCTCCTCGGGAAACTCCGGCAGGGCTGGGGGTTTCACCTTCAGGGACTCACAGTGTCCCAAGGGCCTGTGAGTGCAGTGAGGGGAAGGGGCTGGCTGGCCAGGAGAGGACAGGGTAGGCGTTTAGGTCAGACCTCAAACTCTGTTGCTCTGCTGCTTAGAAACAGCAGAGGTAGATTTTTGGCTTATTTTGACTTTTGGGGGGGTCACACCTGGTGATACTCAGGGGTTACTCCTCCTGGCTCTGCACTCAGGAATCACTCCTGGCAGTGCTCAGGGCACTGTATGGGGTGTGGGGTGTCAGGGATCAAACCTGGGTCGGCCGAGTGCAAGGCAAATGCCCTACTCATTGTCCCATCCGGCCAGCGCCAGAGGTGGGATGTTGTTGGCAGAAAGAACATTAGGAAAAGAGGCTGAACAGGAAACCAGAGACTCGGGTTTGGATGCTCTCTAAGGTTATGCTCCTAAGACTAGATCTCTGCTTCCCATTGCGTTTTACTTAACACAGTTCTTCATTGTTATGACTTTTATAGCCACCAATCCAGCAGCTGAGAGATCGACTGTTTCATGCCCAGGGTTCTAGCGTCTTGGGCCAACAGGCTCCCCCTTTCCCCTTCCCCCGAGTTTTTGTGGGGGCTCCCCCCCGCCCTAAAGATACTGCATCCTACAGACCAGGCTTCCAGCCTTCTCATCAGGTAAGACGATATTTCTGTTCATTCACTTCGTTCATTCAAAAAATGCTCATTCAGTGCTTTCTGGGTGTCGGTCAGGCCTCCAGGTACTTGCAGTGTATCAGTGAACAGTGATGAAAATTCCTAATTGCATCAAGCACAGTTTAGGTCATTTGTTTAATAGTTGCATATTGACTCTTGGAGGGGGGGCGTTCCCAAGTGATGCTCTGGACATCAGGGATGGGGCCCCAACAGTTCTCAGCCCAGTGGGCTGGGTGGTCAGGACCCAGGCTGTGGTGCTGTTCAGACACTGCAGGGGAGGAATCCCTGGGTCACCCTGGAAGGCAGCACCTGGCGAAGCTCAGGGAACCACATGGGGTGGGGATGGAGCCTGGGGCAGGCGGATGCCATGCATGTGCCCTCACCACTGTACTATCTCTGGGGCCCCCAGATTTTTTGTGTGTTTGTGGGCCATCCCCAGAAACTCTCGGGGTTACTCCCAATGGTGTTCAGAGGATCACGTGATTTGAGGATCATAAAAGGGGAGCTCCCACACACAAAGCTGCCTTTGCGTCTTCTCCTTAGACTAAAGCTTGCTAGAATTTCAAAACAGAATGGTACCACTGGCAGGATCCTGAACTTAATAAACTCATCATAAGCTCATTATATCATTATGAACTTGCGCTTAACAAAGCCTGGACCCCACTGGATATGGACGGAAATCCAGGGCACCCGTAGAAACTGATCCTTCAGCCTGTCCCACCTTCAGTTCCCACTGGCATCTCCTCTCCTGCCTCCCTGACCTCCCTGCACTCTCTTCTTCCTTTTCTCTACTGCCCTATCTCCCTCTCCTTTTTGCTCTTGGAATAAACACAGGATTATAAAGAAATATGCAGGGAAGCTTTATGCATCCCTGCCCCACCCATGATAGCGTTTCTTATACCATAGTATAACACACTCCCCAAGAAACTGACACTCATTCCTTTGCAGATTCAGATTTTTATCTGTGTTACATGCACTCGTGTGTTTGTAACTGAGTAAGGGTTTGTCTGGGGAAAAAAAAGGTCCTTCACAGATCAGTTTTAAAATATTTTTGTGATCAATTAACATTTTTTTCCTACTATGGACTATGCTACTTACATCGAGGATAGACTATTACCTGATCAAATATCCCTGAGTCTTTCATTGTGTGTGTGTGTGTGGGGGGGGGGGGCGTGGAGGGGTTGTAAAGTTTACTCATGATTCCTTTTCCTTTTGTCTGTCTCTTTATTGCCAGTTAATGTCCAGAATTATTTCATGAAAAGTCTGTCCTTTCACTGATGAATATATATTTTTCCCTTTGTTAAGAATGAATCAGGCTTCCCAGGAGGGGCTTAGTTCTCTGTTCTCTGTTCTGTCCTGTTGATCTTCGCGCCTCTCTGTCAGAATCTGTCTAAATAAGAACCTCCATCAAGTATGAACACTGGAAGAGCAATTCCTCCCACTTTTGTTTTGTTTTTCGGGCCACACTCAGTGGTGCTCAGGGGTTACAGGGATCACTCCTAGCGAGGCTCAGGGGACTATCCGGGGGTCTGGGGGTCGAATCCAAGCAGGCCGCGTGCAAGGCATGTGCCCTTCCTATTGTGTTATCACTCTGGCCCCCTACTTTATTTTTCAAAATTGTTTGGGGGATTCTTGAACCTTGTCTTTTTCATGTAGGTTTTATTTTCCTTTCACCCCCTTGCTGCTGTCATTGTGGTGATCAGGATCACATGCCACCCTCACACCACAACGACTTGTGCTCACTTGGGTGGGGGGGTGTCCTACAACAGGCCATGGTGTTTGCACCCGTGGCCCAGGTGACGGCTGCGGGTTGATTGTTCTATTTGCAGTGTTTGTAAATGTTCGTGGGGCAGTGGGGGTGACACTGTTAGATGGTGGTGCCGCATTCTGACTGTAGGAAGCTCACTGAGCTCACAGCACACAAAGCCAGTGGAACTATCTAGACCCAGGCATTTCTTTCGGAGGGAGCTTTTAAATTAAACAAGTTTAATCCCTATAATAAGTATCAGACTATTCGGTTATCTGATGTTAGCTGAGACTTGCTAGTTTGTGTTTCTTGAAGGATTGAGTGTATAGTTATTTTTAGTATTCCTTTATTATCCTTCTGGGCTGGAGTGATAGCACAGCAGGTAGTGTGTTTGTCTGGCACTCGGCTGACCCAGCCGACCTGGGTTCGATTCCTTTGCCCCTCTTGGAGAGCCCAGCAAGCTACTGAGAGTATCCTGCCCGCACGGCAAAGCCTGGCAAGCTACCCGTGGTGTATTCGATATGCCAAACACAGTAACAACAAGTCTCACAGTGGAGATGTTACTGGGCCCACTGGAGCAAATTGATGAACAACGGGAAGACAGTGCTACAGTGCTTATTATCCTTTCAATGGCAATCATAACATCTTCTCTTGCAACCCTGATCTAGGCTATTTGTATCTTGTCTCTTTTCATCTCCGTCGGTCTTTACTGAGATGCAGTGTTGGTTTTGGGAAGACCTGGCTGTCTGTGCCTTTTACTTTCTCTCACTGTTGTTTCTCTGGCCAGTTGCTTCCCTTCCTTTCCCTTCCCAAGTACAGTTCCTTTTTCCTCTTCATAGGTTCCAGCTCCACCTCCTCATCCAAGGATCTTTACACCTCAGTCACCACTAGTGATGCCTTTCACACCTTCGGGTCCCAACCCTTATCAGGGTCCCAGAATGCAGAATATAAATGACTACAGACCCCCCATGCCTGAGACCCCACAGTCTTTGCCCCTGGGCCCTGGGGTAAGTTCTGGTAAGTGCACCCATGGGATGCCCACAGCAAGAGCATGGGGGGGGGTGAGGGGGGGTGTGAGAGCAAGACAGTTGGATTCAGGAGATGATACATCTGTCTTGTGAGAGGAACAGGAATTTGAAGTCTTTTTTTTTTTTTTTTGGCTTATGGGTCACACCTGGTAATCACTGTATCACTGTCCTCCCGTTGTCCCATCGATTTGCTCGAGCGGGCCCAGTAACGTCTCTATTGAAGACTTTGTTGTTACTGTATTTGGCATATCGAATACTTCACGGGTAGCTTGCCAGGCTCTGCCGTGCGGGCGAGATACTCTCGGTAGCTTGACGGGCTCTCCGAGAGGGCCGGAGGAATCAAACTCGGGTTACTTCTAGCTCATGCATTCAGGAATTAGTCCTGGCAGTGCTCGGGGGACCATATGGGATGCTGGAAACCAAACCTGGGTCGGCTGCATGCAAGGCAAATGCTCTTCCCGCTGTGCTATCGCTCCAGCCCAGGAATTTAAAGTCTTAACATCTCGGTACTGTCACTTTCTGGGTTTGTACCTATGGGCAATACACTCCTTTGAAACTCGAGAGTATTTGTTATGTGGATCTATTCAGCTGCCAGAGACTTCGTAGAGGAATCTAGTAAACTGTCCCTGGTAACCCGTAGATCCCCTCATATGTACGTGGATCACGCGTTTATTTTTGCTGCCTTATTCCTGCCAGAAGCGCAGACTCCCTCAGGCTCAACGTAGTGGCAGCCGACCTGTTTCTGTTGTATCCCAGCTATCCCTCAGCCGCCGCTCATGGGACAAGAGGCCCAGGCTCCTCACCCAGGGGGAGTCACCGGCAGGTGGCCTCTGTCAGCAGCACCCCCAGCCATCCTGCAGCCGGGCCCTGCCTCCCTGCCGGACACTCCCATTCTGTTCCCGCCGCTTCCCGTGAGGCCACTGGGTCCCAGCCCAGACAGCCCCCAGCCCGGGCTTCATCCCCCGGGAGGCCCCGCTGTCCCCAGCTTCAGCGTCCTCCCCACTGCGGGCATCGCAGCTCCTCTACCAGGTCAGTCTTGCTCCCTGCCTCGCTGCTCTGGGCCGTGGCCTTGCTCGCACCCTGCTCCCCATTGGGAATATCTTTCCCCATGCTAATGAGCCGGGGTTGGTGGGGTGAAAGAATTCAGTCTACAGAGGGACAAGAGGCTTATTCTGCTACAACCATCTTGCTGGCCTTCAGACCCAGACTTTTCGGTACATATGACTATACCGTTAAATACCATTAAAAATCTTAAACATCATTTTTAGGAGCCCCACCTGGGGGTGTGTCTGTGGCTGTTTCCAGCTCGGTGCATGGAAAAGACCCCTGGTGGTGTGGGTGAGCGGGGGAGGGGGGGCGGGCAGCTGGGGTCGACCTCACTCAAGGCAAGCATCTTAATACCTGTTCTGTCTCTCTCGTCCCCGTCGAATACTTTTAAACTAAACAGGATCTCAAGATTCCCTGAAAAATGCCCCAGCTCCCAAGGGAAGCCTTTGGAGGAAGCAGGTCAGCGTGTGTCTTCCCCAGCGACCCGCCTTCTGGGTCCATGCTGGGTTCGGCTGGGTCCTTCCTGTTCTCGGCCACTGACCCCAGGGTTCAGGGCCTCTGTCCACCAAGATGCCGTAACGCACCTGGATCTCTCTCTTTAGTTGCCAGAGACATTTGTGCCCCCAGCACCTATCACTGCTCCTGTTCAGAGCCTTCCCCCCGAGCCCCGGGGGAGCCTCTCCTCACAGCGCCCCATCCCTGTTGGGGGTCACGCTCCCCCAGGCGCGCCCAGAGAACGCAGCCTGCAGGTAATGGGGGACCCTGGCCCCGTTCTCCTGGGTGAAGGATGGCAGAGTGCATAGTGGATGGGCCTCCTTCCTCATGGCAGGGGCGGAGCCTTCACTGAAGGACAAGGGATGGGGGGCCCCCACCTTGTGTCCGTCCTGCCAAGGAAGGGAGAAGGGAGTGTCAGAGGGAGCAGAGTGGCGCTGAGTCCCTGGGGGCACCAGCCCACTTGTCCCTGCCTTCCGGCTTCTTCCTCAGCCACAGGCACCCAAGAAGACGGAGAAGAAGGAGCTGCCCACAGAGCACCAGCCTTTGAAGACCAGCTTCGAGACGCTTCTGCAGCGCTGCTCTGCGTGTGCCACAGACTTGGTGAGTCTGAGTTTGGCGCGGGACCCCTCACAGCCCCCTGGGGACTTCCAGGGGGGCCCCTTTAGCTGTTGCTCCTGGCGGGCCGGACTCAATGTCCCGTTGGACTTGGGGACCTTTCTGGTGTGAAATCTGGCTCCTTGGCAGCAAGGCCCCATAACACCGGGAGTCCAGGCTCGCCAAGGTCACCAGCCGGGGGGGGGGGGGGGGGGGGGGGGGGGGGGGGGGGGAGGGGGGGGGGATGGTGGAAGGCGGATGAAGTCAGAAATGAGCAGCCCGTGGCAGGCCCTGGGGCATGGGCTTGCCCAGGGGGTGGAGAGGGGTACCCTTCCCTCTGTGAATGAGGCAGGAGCCTGAGGCAGGGCCCTGGAGCTGTGCTTCTTTCTAGTCCTGGGTCGGGTCTGGCTTCAGGACTGGGGTCAGGCCATCCCTTCCCTCTCCGCAGAAAACAAAGCGGAAGCTGGAGGAGGCCGCCCACCGGCTGGAAGGGCTCTATGAGAAGCTCTGTGAGGGGACGGTAAGGGCCCTGCCATCGTCCCCCATGCATCTCCCTCCCAGGTCTCCTGGGCTGGGTTCCCTGCAGTACAGCCATCTTGCTGGGGCTTGAAGTGTCCCTTCCCAGTGGCCAGGGGAAGGGCAGGAACGAGCTGTACCAACACGTGAGGCTTTCCTCCACTGTACAACGCCTACCCGACCCCCACCGTTCCAACCCATGGGGCCCCCTCCACTGTACAACCCATGAGGCCTCACTTCCACTGTACAACCCATACTCCCCACTGTACCAACCCAAGGGGCCCCCCCACTCTGTACAACCCACATCACCCTCTTCCCATACTAACCCATGCTCCCCATGATACCAGCCCACAGCCCCCTCCCCCATACCAGCCCACCCCCCCACCATACCAACACACACCAACCCATAGCCCCCTCCCCCATACCAACCCACACCCCTCCCCCATACCAACCCATGCCTCTCCCATTGGCAGCTCTCCCCTCAGGTCCTGGCCGGGCTCCACGAGGTGGCCCGCTGTGTGGACACCGGAAGCTTCGAGCAGGGCCTCGCCGTGCACGCACAGGTGGTGGGCTGCAGCACCTTCAGCGAGGTGTCGGGCTTCATGCCCATCCTGAAGGCCGTCCTCACCATCGCACACAAGCTGCACCTCTGACTCCTCCTGGGCAGAGGCCCCCTGTACCCTGACTCAGGAGGACTTTGGAACACGGGGTGGGGGTTTGTGGTCCTATATCCTCTTCCCTTTGTCCCTCTGTGCCAGCCCCCTGCACCTGCCCCAAGTGCTCCACAGACATCTGTGCTCCGGAGAGCAGGACGGTGACTTCTAGGGGCCTGTGCTGTGCCCTCCCTGTGTGCCTTCGCTTTCCTCTTCTGCCTCTGGCTTTCCAGTGGGGGGGACCCAGGTGTGTCTCTCCCTGGCTGGGTGGAGCTGAGTGCTGTCGCTGTCCACCCTTTGGACCACCCTGGGACGGCAGGGAGCGGTGCTGGGAAGAACCAAGAGAACGGCCTTGGGTTCTCATCTGCTGGCACGTCGGGATGGGCCGGGAGAGCACCCCGGTGGAAGGGGGACCCGTGGCCTCAGAAGCTGTCTCTGGGGAGAGGCCCTGGGCTCCGTCTGTCTAACCCAGACCCCAGACGCTTCATTCCGCGGTGACAAGACCCGTTCTGGAAAGAAGCTGCTCCCGATGCCGGAGGCCCCCCCCAGCCCCACCCCCACAAGTCTCAGGCTCTCATCTCCCCCTGGGGGGCACTGCCAGGCGTGTATGTAATGGGCAATAAAGCTGCCTTGATGTGGTTTCCTTGGCCTCTCCCTACTGTTTGGTACTGTTCTGCCCTACCTCTCGCCCAAGTCCCTTTGTTCTGGTTCTCTGCACCCTAATAAACTGGGAAGAGGCTTGAGAATAGATGGGAGGGTGTCCAGGGTTGGAGAAAGGAGGGAGAAAGGAGAGTACCCCTGAATGAGACTTCGAGGCGGTACTCTCAGCAGTGTGTGTGTGTGTGTGTGTGTGTGTGTGTGTGTGTGTCCCTGCCTGTCTGACACCCCAGCACACCACTTCAGGGCCCAGCTCAGCTGCACAAAGGGGCTGGGTGTGAAGCCCGAGGGGACTGTCCCTAATCCCGTTGTAGACCCATCATGTCTGCGGGCTAGATGTGTGTGTTTGGGAGGAAGGGATTGTTCGGCAGTATTTGTTTGTAAAGCCACTTGCTCTTCAGACAATACTTGCACTAACTTCTATTGATGGAGCAGCGTGAGCCCCGGCAAAGTCCTTTCCCAAAGTGTCTTTGAAGCCAAGAGCCCATTGAAGGGAAGAAAGGCCGGGAGAGGGGATTAGTTTGTTCGGCAGCTGTGAATTTCAGTGGGAGGTTGATGAACTCCGGAGTCTTTGTTTAAATTAAAGTGGGGGAGAAAAAAGCCTCTGCTGGAGCGAGAGCCCCACTTGGGGCCCTGAACTAACACAAGGAGAAGTCTGAGCGGCGGGGAGCTGTGTACTGACTGCCGGGACTTTTCCCAAACACTCTCGGCAAGGTGTTGTGAGAAGAGAAGGGGGCGGAGCGGGGATTAGCATGTGAAATGAAGTTTTCATTGACGCCAGTGGGGGTAGAAGGCTATTTTAATGGCATTTTGTTCTCTTATTTTCTCTCCTTGAGCTCTTTAGAGATATTGTTTTGCTAAGGCAGGCTTTCTTCCCCCCTTCTTTCCAGTCTGCAGATTGCCTCTCTGGGAGCCAACATAAATATTTCTCCTCCAGGAATGCTGGTTAATTAAAAGGAAATGAATGAGTGGAAGCATCCAATCCACACCCACAATGGGCGAGTGCCCCGGCCTGCCCTCCCCTCCCGCCACCAGCGCCGAGCGTGACCCGGGCTCTGTCTTGGCCCCGACCCGCTGTTAAGGCCAGCGGCAGCTGGGATCCCATTCAGGGAGAGAAAGCCCTGCCCGTGTGGAGGCTCACACGCCGGGGACAGGAAGAAGACAGTGTTTTGCCCACCCGGGCCAGTGTCCTTGTCCAGTGTCCTTGTCACTTCTCAGGACCCCCGTCTGCTTCTGTCCCCTGCTGGTGACAGATGGGCCCCCCGAAAGTGCGTGTGAGAGGAGGGAGGGAAGGGGGGGCCGGGCTCCAGGCTTCACCCCGGCTAGATTGCTAGTTGGTGGAATGAGCCTGCCATGGTTCTCGGCAACAGGGCAACAGTTTAATGCGTGGAAAAGAACAAAAGTCTTGACGAGGTGACCGCTCGGGTGTCATCCCGAGCAGCTGTCCTCCCGCTCTCCACACCAACCGGTAAAGTGGAGCCCGGCTCCGGGGACTGCATGCACGAGAGAGTCTCAGCTCCCCCCGTGCTTCGCTCTGAGTTAACTCAGCCTGCTCTTCCACTCCAGGGTGGTGGAACGCATGAACACACGCATGAACACACGCGTGCACGCATACATGGATGAATGAATAAAACACGAGAGGCGGGAAAAAGGGCGAGACAGAGCTTCCGCTCAGCTCCGCAAAGTTTTCTTTGTAAAACTCTAGTAAATCTGATGGCAGTTGTATCCATTTGACAATACAAAACCAGAACCCAGGAAAGAACTTTCGTGCAGCATAACATCTTGTTGAGTATTTACACCCGTTTACCGGGCACCACAGTGTTTTTCTCCCGCGGGATGCTGAGAGACCTGCAGAATACAGCTTGAACTTTATAATGGTTATTTTTCCCCCTTTCTGTATTTCCTAGCTGCCTTGCCAGAACTTCCTGGCCACCATCAAGTAACTTGGCAAGTAGGCTGGGCAGCATCACTGGAACCCACTACCCATTACCACTGCTGGTAACCACTTAGGCCGAGTCAGGTCTGAGGAGGCTCAGTTCAAAATTGAGAGAAGGATGGGGCTGGAGAGATAGCACAGCGGGTAGGGCGTTTGCCTTGCACGCGGCTGACCCGGGTTCGACTCCCAGCATCCCATATGGTCCCCTGAGCACCGCCAGGAGTAACTCCTGAGTGCAGAGCCAGGAGTAACCCCTGTGCATCGCCAAGTGTGACCCAAAAAGAAAAAAAAAATTGAGAGGAGCAAAAGGTCTTTTGCTAAAGAACTGGAGGCCCTGAACAGAAGTTGAGTCTCTTGTAAGAAAGAGAAATCTCAGTGTCATGAGGACCAGAAACTATAGAGGGAATGAAGCCAGGTGTTGCATCTTGGGGGTCTTTCGCTCTCCCAGGTGGGCTGCAGAACCTCAGTTCTCCTTATATCCTTGAAGCCTGGAGGCAGGATGAGGTTATCTGAGCCTGACCAGCACGGCTGGGGGGGAGGGGGCCCTGCTCTGTCCCACCCCCAGGCCTGGCTGAGGATGAGGAAACATTTGGGAAACTCCTGGGCCTGCCAGGGCCTGGGTCTTCCCTTCCCAGAGCCCTGCCTGGTCCGGCTACAAGGCCCTGGCCCAATTGGAGAGAAGCAGAAAAACGTAAGCACCTCAAGGGGCTACCCAGAGGATGTATAAGTAGAAGATTTATGCAGATGTTTTACTAAGCCATGGCAGATTAGTCATTGTTGGGTCAAGATAACTACTCAGGCCAGGGTGGGGTGGGAGGGGAGTGGGGTGTGGGGCTCTAGGCCAGTGGTACCCTAGCCGGGAGACCTGAACTGCTCTCTCCCACCCACCTCCCTCTGTCCCCCAGAAGTTCAACCACCTGCAATAAATTAAGGTTCAAAGTGCTGAACTTCCCAGTAGCAAGTTTCATTGCAGGAAGTTTATGTCTTGGAAATCATGGAAGAAAGGCTCCAAATTGGTCTGTGTGAGTGCCAGGTTTAGTGAAAGGGAAGGCCCTGAGCTTCTCCTTCTTTACCACCTACCCTTGGAGGAGCAAATGGGGGGGGGGGGGCTGCCTGGGACTCTGAGGGAGGCGAAGAGCTTGGTAGAAGGAAACAGGAGGTCTAAAGGAGAGGGAATAATTGGGGCACTGTCCTGTCCCCAGTCACTGGCGCTGGATCAGGAGCAGCAGTGGGGCCCCTGAGGGTCAGAGAGAGGGGCTACAGGCTGAGTAATCACCCTCAGGGTTCAAGTCAGTGCCCCCCCCATCTTCACCTCCTGCCTCTAGGAAGCAACCCCCACGTTTTTTTTTTCTTCCTCACAGTTTCTCCTTAGGAAAAAAAAAAGCAAAACGGCGAAGAGAAGAGAAGGTATATGGGGATTCTCGGGCAACTCTACCAACAGGGAGCGGAGATTCAGAAAGCGGGAGGGGCGCTGAGAGAGAAGACCCGCTGTGGAGGAGCCCTGCCAGCCAAAAAGAAAAAAAATGAATAAAAATAAAGGTGGGGGGAGGGCGTGGGTGCAGGGAACCAGAAGGATGAAAGCCGCTGGCAAGTTGCAAAGTAGGTCCGTCCCCACCACGGCGGGGAGGAGGGCGGGAGGGCCGCCTAGGGCGCTCGGAGGCTCGGCCCTGAGCCTTCCCTGACCTCAGCGCGCACCCGGCGGGGCACACCCGCTGCCCAGGGGGGCGCAGAGGCGCTGAGCAGCCACTTCACGGGCGAGCTCTGAGGACAGACGGCGGCGGCTTTTTTCCCTGCGGGGATCACCGGGCTCGGGAGTTCCGGGGGGCGCCCCTATTCCCTAGGTGCCTCTAGTATTGGGGCTGGGGGTCTCTAAATGAAGCCACGGACGGGGAGGAACGGGGGTCGGGGAGATGCTTAGGGATTCCTGGCGGCCTTGCGCGCCGCGCCGCCCCGCGGCCGCTCCTCGCGGCTGCAGAAGTACTTGGTGACACGCCGGCGGCACTGCTCGCAGCGCACGGCGCAGCACCAGTGGAACTTGCAGTTGCAGCTGGACACGGTCTCGGCGCGCCGCTCCTCCACCGCCAGCCCGCAGTCCCCGCACAGCCGGCGGCAGCTGCGGCGCTCCCAGCGGCCCAGGGCGCGCCCGCGCCGCAGGCACTCGCGGCCCTCGGTGCCCAGCAGGCCGAGCGTCTTGTTCTCCAGGCAGTAGTCCGGGGAGTCCTCCAAGTGCACCAGCTCCCGCGTGGAGATGGAGCGGAAGGTGTCGGCGATGGCCCCGCGGCCCGCCGCGCTGTTGCCCGCACCCTGCAGCAGATCCACCTTGAGCGCCACGTGGTACTTCTCCTTCAGGTGCGCGCCCACCTCGCGGAACTCGGGCAGCTGCAGCCAGCACGTCTGCGTGGTGCAGCTGCCCGACACGCCGTGGCACTTGCACGTGCGTTTCATGGTGCCCTTCACGGCCTGCGGAGACAGGGAGGGAGGCAGCACGCGCACACACGTGCACACACACGCACACGCACGCACACACGGAGGGGAGAAGCATCTTGCACCTAGGCGCCTGTGGTGCGGGAACCGGTTGGCACCTCATTTCTCCCACCCTGGGGTGCGGGAACCCCCAAAGGGCTGTTCACACTTGCCACTTGTTTCTGGCTGGAAGCAGCACCCCCGACCCCCGGCGTTCACTTCTGGACTCACTTTGCGTCCAGCCTCGTTGTTGTGCAGGTTCATGGCCGCGCGGGCATCCTGTCCAGTCTCCAGAGCATCGACGAACTGCTTGGAAATCGCCTCTCCGAAACCCACGTTGTCGCTGCAGCCCCCCCACAGCCAGCCTTGGCCCCCTGGGGGAGAGGGGAGGGAGATCGTTTGCACGGGAGATGCAGAGCCACTCGGGCTGTGCATCACCCTAATTGGATTAGGGTGGTGAGGGGTGAGGAGGGGATCCCGGGTGGCGAAGGAGTCAGCGAGCACCCCGGCTCCCAGAGGTCTTTGCCGCCTTTTGCACGGCCCGCGGTGGCCTCAGCCAATCGCCTGCGCGGGACTCCGTGACGTCATGAAGCGTGGACCCGCCCCCCCGCGTGCCTGGGAGCTAGCGCGCATGAGTCTTAGGTGCTAAAGGCGTGCAGGGGACCACGCTCTAGGCGGGAGAGACAACAAGCACAGCAGAAAGAGTGTGGAAGGACTTCAGCAAGACCAGAGACCAGTTGGGAAGATGGAGCAGGTAGATGGGAGAGGGGAAGGTGTGGGCCAGCAAGAAAGGGCTGCCCCCCTCAGCTGGAAGGGCTAACTGGAAGGATGGAATCCGCAGGCAGGTGGAGAGACTCACTGATTTCCCTATCCTGGAGGAGGTGCTCCAGGCCACCTTGCACTGTAGTTTGGTTTGTCATTGCACCCTTGGGGCTCACACTGACTCCCATGGCTGATTTTTCTCCTAGCCCTGTGCTCAGGGATCACACTCCCGGCAGTGCTGGGAGTAGGGGGAGGCCTTACTAGGTTCTGGGGATCGAATCAGGGTCGGGGTTGATTGCATGCGAGGCAAGCCCCTTAACCCCGATAATTTTACCCCCTCAAACCCCCAATTTTCTTAGATTGAGAAGAATAAAATAACTGTTCACCATGTTAGGACAGGACAGCCTTGGACTGGACCAAGGACAATGAAGATAGTAAAGTTTCCACTCAGGTCTCTACTCTCTGCTTGTTCTGGGAGGAATGTACGGACCCCTGAGCTATGAAACAGATGGCTGTCACGGGTCTGGGCTAAGGCCTCAGACCCGGATATCGCTTGAAGCCCGGAGCGGGCACTTACGTAAATTGTGACCTTCAAATCTGCTGTAACGGCGGACTTGGGCCTATATAAGTAACCCCTGTACCTTGGGTTGGGGTATGGCCTCTCACACGGGACCTGGGCGTCGCTGTGTGCGTGTGCATGACCCTGGCTAGCTAGCTTAATAAACTGCCTGCTTGCTGATTGCGTTCCCATGTGGTCCTTATATGTGGTCCGAGATCCAGAGCTGTGCCCTAACAACCAAGCTTTACATTCTTTTTTTGGGGGGCGGGGAAGAGAGTGTGTGTTTTGGTTTTGCCCATAGTCAGCAGTGCTCAGGGCTTCAGCCTGACTGTGCTCAGCAGGACCCCTCCCCCCGCCTGCTGTGCTAGGGGACCATATGCGATGCTGGGGTTGGAAATGAGGTCCCGCATGTGCCTTCACCCCTGTGTTATTTCTCCAACCCAAGCTTTCCGTTGTTTGAATGAACTCAACTACTTCCTCCACACACACACCCCCGCTCTCCACCCCTCCACCCCCCACCTCACTGTCCATGCCCTCAGCACACACAGCACTCACCCAGTTGTCCATTGCGGGAGTCATCACAGCCACAGTTGTCAAAGTCCCCAAGGCTGCAGTTCCTGGTCAAGGTGTACATGACTCCGGCAGAGCTGATGGCATGGACAAAAGCTGTCTCCCGATTGGCTGGCGGGAACCGCACATCACATGTTAGTGGGAGAGCCGCTGTCTGGGGACACCCTCACCAGCTGCCTTCCTCTCATACCCTGGCCCTCTCCTCTTTTCCCACCCAGAGACAGGCGTCTCTGTCCCCATCCTTAGGAAATACCTAACCTCTTCCAGTAGAAACCAGCCTTGCTTTGGGGGTTTCTCTCTGCCCTCCTATCTTTCCTGTTCACCCATTGCGGAATGAGGGGTTAGATTAGTGCTGTCATAGTCCGGTGTGGACCTAGGTGGGAAAGGCCCTGAAGAAGAAGTGGGGGAGATGAAGCACAAACCAAATCCACTTCGTTCTGGACCACTGAAGTATGAGAGGCAAGGGCCAGGGAGTCTGATGGGCACTTTTCTTTTCTTTTTTCTTTTTTCTTTTTGGGTCACACCCAGCAAAGCACAGGGGTTACTGCTGGCTCATGCACTCAGGAATTTCTCCTGGCGGTGCTCAGGGGACCATATGGGATGCTGGGAATTGAGCCCGGGTCGGCCGCGTGCAAGGCAAATGAGATGGGCATCTTTCACTGACTGTCCTGGCCACTCTTCTTCTGCTCTTTGGGACTCTGTTCTCCCGGTCGCTTCCCACTTGTAGGAGCTGGCTCAGAGGCACTTAACTTGCTCCCTACCTACCTTGGGAGAGGACAGGGTTGAGGAAGCCTTTAACCACTGGAGCCAAAAGGTGGATTGGAACAGCGAGTGAGGCGGTGGTGTGGGTGTCGGGGAGAAAGCAGGGAAGCTTTCTGTCTAGGTGGTAGCCTCCCAGAGGGACAGAGCCCAGTTCAGAGGGGAAGATGACTGAGAGTAGAAACCAGGGGAGGTGTCCCTAAAAACGGGGCTCTATCCTGTGGCCAGGGGGGTCCCGGGAGCCGTGGCTGAGGCCTTCCTTACCACTGCGAAGGCCGCCATGACTGGACAGCTGCAGGGCCCTTTCGGGGCAATTCCAACGGTCCCAGGCAAACTGGTATTTGCATTCTTCGATACCACTCTGGGCCCCGGCTGCCACGCTGCTGGAGTAGATCAAGTAAGCCTGCGGGGACAGCAGTCTGGAGATGCAGACTCCCAGCCACTTACCTCCCAAGGCATTTGCCCTCCAGTGGTCAAGTGCCTCTCTTCCTGCCCACCCTCCCATCTCTCCAACAAAGAGCAAGCACTTTAAATGTGCTGTTGGACTTGGGCTCACAGATATTGTGAACTAGGTACTGCTTTGTAGTGTGGGACCTGAGGTTCATAGAGACAAAATAAAGCAGTTTGCCCAAGTTTCCATGGGGCCTGGAGAGATAGTACAGTGGGTAAGACACTTGCTGGCCAACCCCAGGTTCAGTCATTGCCATCACCTGAGCTCAGAGCCAGGCATAAGCCTTGAGTATTGCTGGGTTTGTTCCCCCCCCCCCCCCCACACACACACCCCACCACCACCAAACAGAAACAAAACCACCAAGTGGTAAAACGAAATAAAACTCTGTTGTGTTTTCATTTTAAGTTTGGTTTTGGGCCACACCTAGCGGTGTTTGGGAGCAACTGAGTGTCCAGGGGTGACTCCTGATGTTGCTCGGGGAACCATGGAATGCGGGCATCAAACCTAGACCTCCCGCATGCAAATCAGGCACTCCAATTTCTCTGACTCTGAAATTAAATTTTATCAGACATTAGATCCCACCAGCCTTTACTTGTTATTCTGCCTCTCTAAAAATGAGTCCAACTTACATACTTCACAAACTTTCAGCTTCTCATTTCATTACTAGATTAGAAAAGAACGTTTTGGAGCTGAAAATATCCTCTGAGGTCACTCAGCCGTCACTCAGCACAATTCTGGCATTTTAAAGATGGAGCAGTGCAACAGCAGACATAGCTCAGTGGTAGAGCACTTGCCTTGCCTAGGTGAGGCCCTGGGTTCGATCCCTGGCACTGCGAAATAACAGACACTGGGAAAAGCTGTTGACTTTTCTGAACCCCGGAAGTTCTGGTGATAAATTCAGATTCATACATTCAAGTACTCTCATATGGATTTGCTTGGTGATTTGGGGTATGTTCTTAACCCAATCACTGCCATGGTTTACCTATCTGTGATATATAGAGCACTAAAGAATCACACAAAGATGTGGATATAATGAAAAGATACCAACCGGGACCATAATTGGCCGAACTAGAATTAGTGAAAGCCAAGTAAATTATAGGGATTTTTTTTCTTACCTTTGGACCAGTCATGAGGAAATTGTTCACTGACCTAGAAGAGACAAAACCCACAGAATATAGTGAATTAATGCAACTCATTTCTTCTGAGGTGAGAATGAATTCAAAGTTAATTTACAGGGGCTTGGGGGTGGATCTGGGAGATAGAGTCCAGCAGGTAGGCATTTGCCTTGCACACGGCTGGCCCAGGTTTGATCCCTAATACTGCATTTGGTTCCCTGAGCACAGAGCTAGGAGTAAGCTCTGAGCACAGCCAGATATGCCCCCCCCCAAAAAAAAAACCAAAAGAAAAATACACATACAAAAGGAACTAGAATTATTATTTCTTGGGATTTAAGGGGGGACGACACACCAGGTGATGCTTAATGCTTAGGGACTTCAGGCTCAGTGCTTGGGGGTTGCTCCCAGTGGCGCTTGGGACGCCAGGTTGTGCTGGGGATCAAATCCAACACACAGCCTGTGCACGAGCCCAATCACACACTGACCATGTGACCTAGCAGTTTCACTCTTCGGCCTTTATTGCAGAGAAATGAAGACATTTTTATTCAGGTTGTACCCAGATGTTAAAAGCAAATTTCTTTATAATCATACCAAATGAGTCACAATCACGATCATCCTGTTGTTTGTCGATTGCCTCGAGCAGGCACCAGTAACATCTCCTTCGCCCTAGCCCTGAGATTTTAAAAAGTGCCATATTCAAGGCTCTTTCAGGGTTAGGAGAATGAGACCCATCATTGTTACTGGTATTTGGCATATTGGGTACGCCATGGGGAGTTTGCCAGACTCTGCCGTGTGGGAAGGTTACATTCGGTAGCCTGCCAGGTTGTCCAAAGTAAGAATGAGATAATAAGATGTCACACGGCCGCAAATGCAGCCGCGCTTCAGGGAGCTGGGTTTTATCGTCTCTGTTCAATTGAGTAATTGTTCAAATATTCTTTAAAGGTTGAGTGGTTTGAAAGAACTGGTATGCCTGGCTAACTTTATTGTTAAAACTTGAGACTCTTAAAAAAGATTGTGGGACATTCGTGCCATGGACTACTCTTCAGCAATACAAAGGGCTGAGCCATTGATTCATGCTGCTACTGGTCTGAACCTCAGAGAAATGATCTTGACTGTTCAAAAGCAATGGCAGGGCTAGAGCAATGGTACAGCAGGAAAGGTGCTTGCCTTAGATGTTGCTGACCCTGGTTTGATCCCTAGCACCCCATTTGGTTCCCTGAGTCTACTGGGAAGGATCCCTGAGCACGGCTAGATATGGCCCCAAAAAACTAAAAGGAAAAAGAAAGAATCTGAGAAAATCATCAGATTACAGGTTTATCCAATAAACCTAAGGCCTACTTTTGTAAAGTTTGGAAGACAAACTTAAACTGAGGAAAAGAAAGTGCTGTGCCCCTGGAGGCAGTAAGACTAGCAAAACACACACACACACACACACACACACAAATTCGAATTGATTCAAATGACATCACAATTGCCAGGGTCACTGTGGCTTTAAGATAAATGTATGATTCTTAAAGAGTCCAGTGGGAGAAGTCACCGTGCCTTGGTCTCAGAGAAAGGAGCCTGAGCTTCCTTGGACTCAGGTCAGTCTCGATCAGGAATAACTTTCAAACAGACTTTGGGCATTATCAGGCTAGATAGAGGCTAGTTCCCATTCCAAACGACAATAGTAACAGAAGAGAACATGAAGCAAAAGGACAAAAATTGAGTGGAGACTCACACTCCATGTGGGAAAAGCTGGAGTCACCAGGTATGATGGGCAGATCCCCCAGACCCCTCTTTTCTCCAAGGTCCTACAGTGTGCAAAGATATATATGATATTCTGGTTTAGCCCAGTCGAAGAACCGATAAGATACAATGTAGCACCTGCCATATTATAGGACTGTAAGCTTTAATTTTTTTATTAAAACATTTGTTTTTATTAAATTCACCATGAATTTAAAAGTTACAGAGTTATTCGTGATTAAATTCCAGGCATACAATGTTCCAGTATCAATCCCATCACCAGTGTCCCCAGCTTCCCTCCCATCCCCCAGCCTCCCTCTGTGACAGACACTGTTTTCTTTATCTTTTCCCCCTTTAAGGCCCTGTGGTTTACAGTACTGTTACTGGTAGGGTATCGGTATCATGCATACCTCTTTACCTCCTTTCAACACGCTATCCTTATCCAGAGTGACCGCTTCCCTCTGTCATTATCATAATGGTCTCTTCCCCTCTACCCCAACAATGGCAGGTCTCTGTAGTTTTATTTAGACAACACCTAGCTTGTATCTGTCACTGTCACTGTCACTGTTCTCCCGTTGTTCATTGATTTGCTCGAGCGGGCCCAGTAATGTCTCCATTGTGACACATTATCCCAAATTATTCACAACCATATTAAAACCACGGAGACTGGGTCTGCTCATATCCAAGATACCCAATATTAAGAAAAGACTTGTGAAGGTTATTGTAGCATTGTTTGTAATAACCAAGACCTATAAAGAACTTAAATGCCTATTAACTGATAAGTGGATAAGGAAAGTGTGATATATTGACACAAATAATATTCAGCTTTTCTTGTTGTTGGTTTTGGGTTACATGGTGGGCTCTGGGGACCATGTGGGATGCTGGAAACTGAAACCGGGTTAGCCATGTGGTAGGCAGACTCCTTACCCACTATACTATCTCTCCCTATTTGCTATTAGGAAAAAAAAAAAGAAATACTGTCATTTGCAACCAAATGAATGAACCTAGAGGGCATTATGCTTAGTGATAAAAGGCCAGATGTAAGAAGACAGTGTATTAATTAATTCACCTATCATATATGGAGAAAATGAACAAATAAAATAGTAATTAACCTGTAGACTGCAAAATCAATTAGTGGTTACCCACATAGTGGGCCAATTGGGACAAAGGGGGCCAGTTGAGTGGTGAAGGATAGAACTGTTCTTTTAGAGGTGACCTTAATACAACATACACATTTTGATTTTTGATGATGTGCTCCTGATGCATACGAGGTTATGATGCAGTGTTACTTCAGGTAAAATAGAAAGAAATGACATCATTACAGAGCCTATGGGGAAATTAAAGCACCAGGATTTACAAAGTTATTCAGAGTTGAGTTTTAGACATACAATATTGCAACACTAATTCCACCACCAATGTCACAATATTGCAACACTAATTCCACCACCAATGTCAACCTCCCTCCACCAATATTCCCAGTTTCTCTCCAGTATACCCCCATCCCCACCCCGCAACCCCCAGCCTGCCCTCTTGACAGATTGTTAACATTTGGGTTATGAGGGACAAAAATTGCTTGTTTGTTTGGTACCTTATCACAGTGGCAGTGCTAAAGGGTTACTCCTGGTTCTCAGGAATTACTTCTGATGGACTCAGGGGACCATATGGGGCGCCAGGGATTGAACTCTGGACAAATGTATGCAAGGCAAGCACCTTACCCACTGTACCATCTCTCGAGCCCCAATGGAGAAAATTTTCAAATGAAGGAATATCATGACCAGAAAAGAAGGCTTGTGATCATAGATATGAGCTTAACTTATTGAGACGATCATTTCAGAATATGTACATATGTCAAACCGTTATATTCAGCACCTGAAAGTGATCTGTGTCAATTATTCCTCAAATTTTTTTTGTTTTGTTATTGTTTGGAGGCCACATCCAGCTGTGCTTACTCTTGGCTCTGCTGGGGATTGAACCTCAGTCGGCCACATGCAAGGTAAGTGCACTGTACTATCGCTCCAGCCCCTACTCAATTTTGAAAAAATACTGAGCACCAGAGAAAGGGTACCTTGTTCTTGATTAATGAGGCAGTGGTAAGATGTCTGTGAAGGGGTCAAAATTAAATATTGATTACTGAAAGTATAGTGTGTATGGTGTGAGATGGTAGAAAGAAAGCCAGAGAGGAAAGAATTTAAGTGTTAGCTTGGGAATAGTCAGTAGGTTGAAGGAAAGTGCTAACACACAGTAAAAGACAATTTATTCATCAGGTGAAGGCAGCCCTGTTAGACATGGTGAGTCAACATACTCCTGGAAAGAGCTGCAAGCTTCCCAGCTCCATATATACCACGTTAATGATGCAGCCCAGACTGGATATCACTCAACGGGTTCAAGCCTTCTTGGACCCACTTAATTACTCGCTGACCTTTTCCTGAAACCCATATTTGTATATGCAACTATATCCTTGCCATCTCTGTCTTCATGTTTCATTGGCATCTCAAACTTAACACATGACATCTCTCTGGCCCTGAACTTCATCAGAATTCAAAACTTTGGATCTCAGCAGTAGAGCACTTGACTTGCATGTGTGAGGCCGTAGGTTTGATTCCTGGCACCACATGGTCCCCTGAACATGACTTAGCAGAAGTTTCTGAGTGCTAAGTAGGGTGCAGCTTCTGGCAACTTCCAGGTAGAACCCCCTCAAAAAAAAGATGTTTTTAAAAATTTTCGTTACTTAGAAGACAACATTAAGAAAGTAAAAAGAGAGTTCATAAAATGGTAAAAAATATTTGCAAGCCGTACATCTTGATTAGGCACTACTTCCAGAACCAGAACAAGTTATTGATGAAGAACATTTACAACCAAATAATAAAAAGGTGAATAATCCCATTAAAAATAGACAAAGGTAGGGACCAGAGCGATAGTACAGTGGGCAGGGTTTTTCCCTTGCACATGGCTGACCCAGGTTCAGTCCCTGTCATCCCATATGGTCCCCTGAGCACCACCAGGCGTGATTCCTGAGTGCAGAGCCAGGAGTAACTCTCATGATGGAGTAAGTCTCATGATGGAGACATTACTGGGCCCGCTCGAGAAAATCGATGAACAACGGGAGGACAGTGACAGTGACAGTGGGTGGGGCAGCTAATTTAGAGCATCATCAGGCAGTTCAGAAGCTTAACCATGAACTTGTCAGGTGACCCACCAACTCCATTCCTAAGTCTGTAGTTAAGGAATATATTTGAGGGGCCAGGTGACTCAGTACTAGAGCCCTTGCTTGTATGTATGAGGATCTGGGTTCAATCCCAGCACCAAAAAAAAAAAAAAAAACCCCAAAACCTGACCTATGAATGAAGCCTTAGCAGTGTCATAAGTGACACAGAAAGTAGAAACAATCCAAATGTCTATGTGCTGGTTAGTGGATAAATAGAGCATAAGAAGGAAGGAAGAACAAAGTAAGGGAAGAAGTACTGGTACATGCTGCTGCGTGGAGAAATTTTGAAAACTTTGTTGTAAGTCAAAGACACCTGAAGCGAAGGATCATATATTGTATAATTCTGCTTCTATGAAATGTCCAGAATAAGCTCTTCCTTCGTTAAATACTGAAAGTAGATCAGAAGCTGTTAGAACCTGGAGGAGGCATGCAGGGGCGCTGATCACCTACCTTGCGAGCACAGGATCATGAGGTCAAACCCCTGGCGTCCTCCGTGAGCTGAGAGCGACCCTGGCAGCCCGGCTGTCTGTGATCCATGCCACCACAGGAGATGTCTGGCTGCACCACAGCCAGGTGAGCCCCACAAAGGGGTGTCACTGCTGGAGAACCCCGAAATTCTAACTAGTGACTCTCAGCTAAAGAGCACGACCCCCGGCTAGCACATATGTGGGTGTCAGTGAAAGGAATGCAGGTCTCCGAGAGCACCAAAACCTGATATGCAATCCCCAGCAAGCACCACAGCCAGGAGCGTATGTGTGTGTGTGTTGTGTTTGTGTGTGTGACAGAGAGAGAGAGCGAGAGCGAGAGAGAGAGACCCTGCCTTCCCCATCATTGCAGCAACAAGAGCAAGTGGCTCTGCACTCTGCACTCAGGAATCACTCCTGATGGGCTGGAGGAACTACATATGATGCTGGTGATCAAACCCAGGTCGGTCCCATGCAAGGCTAGTGCCCTACCCAATGTACTATCCTCTGGCCCCTCATCAGCATGATGCCTCTTGAAGCTTCTTGAAACCTCACACTCACTTTTTTGTCTTAGAGTGAGGTTTCTCTTTATGTGCTAATACGAAACCATAATCAGGGCTGTCTTGATTATGTTTGTATCTTCCACTATAATCCCTGTTTTTCCACATCCAGCAATGTTCCAGGATTACATCTGGCTCTGCACTCAGGAATCACTCCTGGCGGTGCTTGGGCACCCATATGGGATATTGGGGATCATCCTAGTGCAAGACAAGCGCTCTACCTGCTGTACTATTGCTCCAGCTCAGGGCATTAGTCCCTTGACCATAGAAACTTCTCTGCAAAAGTAATTAGATGAGAGCATGAGAGGGACATCTCCAAGCAGTGCTCTAGTGCCTGGCAGATTCTCCACCAGCCTCAGCCAGTCTGTTTCGGCCAAATGGTTTGATGCTGCTCCAGCCAACAGTGCAGTGGTATTCAAGGGACCATGTGGTGCTGGGGATCGAACTTGGGATCTCTTATGGAAGGCATGCACTCCAACCCTTGGAACTAGCTCTTCCATTCCTACTTTCAAATGATGGATCATCCGATGCAGCAGAAAATTTGAGGCTAAGAAGAGCTGAAATGGTACTCTCGGGGATAGGGAGAAGAAAGTCTGTGGCCTGCTAGTCGTTCCAAAAATTCCCTAACTTTGTGAGCAGATACCTTTGCTTCTTGGCAGATGATCAGTCTGCAAGAGCAGCCAGACGATGAGAAGTGAGCCTAGACATACACAGACTCTGAGCGCCACCAACCTGCCACACAGCTGTGCCTGATTGTGACTGCTTCAGAGCAATTGGACAGAAGTAGTAAGTGAGTCACATAAAGAGCTGTAGTTTTGCTTTTACACTGTCAAATAAACACTTGGCATGATTGCCTCTCCTTTAGCTAGTCTTCCTGCATCTGTACCGATGACTTGTAAGATCTCATTTCTGTCACACAATGTCCTACATTTATAAGCATGTCAGGAACTTTTCTGGGTGTTTTGTGCGTAGTTATTTTCAGTTTTCATAACGCCAGGGGGATAGGGACTATGCTATTTATTGATTATTCTGTATACCCGAAATACTGTTCCAAATGCTTTTCTTATTGTAAGCCCACAATTAAACACAGCAATTACATGACGCAGAAATGACCATGTATTCCACTTAAGAGAGAGCCAGTGGTTAGACCATAATCAACAGCTAGTTACAGGGGAAAGAACTGGAACCTGTTTGGTCTTATTCTGGAGCACAGACTCCTTCATGTCTGCATTTTATTACAACCCTCATTTCTCTTGCTCCTGTTTCCACTACTTCTTTTTTGTCTTTTTGTTGTGTTTTTGTTTGGGGGCTATTTGGATGATACTCAGGGTTTACTCCTGGCTCTGCACTCATGAGTTACTCCTAGTGGTGCTTGGTGGACCATATGGGATGCTGGGAATTGAACCTAGGTTGGCTGCATGCAAGGCAGGTGTCCTACCTGCTGTACTATCACTCTGAGGCTTCTCTTGAAAAGTGCTGTCAATTAGGATTGGGGACAGAGCTCTGAGGGCCCGTGTGCTTTATATGATGGGGGCCAGGTTTGATCTTGGAACCTCAGGGGCACCCAAGCACTGCCAGGAGCAACCTTGGTACACAGAGCTGGGACTAACCCGGAGTATTGCTAAACCAAAATAAATGATGGCATTAATGTTTGAAAGCAGGTATGGGTCTTTTAGAATCTTAACTTTGCTAAGTGGATATCAGAACTGTCCTCTGTGCACACACGTGTTACCTGGCCTTGCCGAGAATTCCCGCTCTGGTCACAGCCCAGAGCTCTTCACTGGGCTAGAGCGAGCGAGTGAGCAACCTGCCAGGCATCATTGCTCACGCTCTCCCATTCCCTAACGTTAGGGAAAATGTTCAAATGAACTTCTGGGGCCTCCCAGGGTAGGCCTTTCACAGGTGGTGTCTTTCCTAGAAACAGATGATTTTCAAAGGATGCACTTGATTTTCAAATTTCCAACTTTCAAAGGATGCTCAAAATTCTCCTGCCCTTAGCCTCTAGGAAACTTCTGGGCTAGAGAACGTGTCTTCCTTTGCCGACCGACATCTTGGGTGCCTTTGGTGCCCTGGTTATTGTTGACAGAGTACTAAAATGTCTGTTTGTGAGTGTGGGTGCTGTGCTGAGAATGAATGCCTGTGCCCTCCTTGCACATTTTTATGTTTGTTTTGGGGCCATACCCAGCGGTCCTCAGGGCTTCCTCTTGGCTCAGGGCTCAGGGATCATTCCTGGCCAGGTTTAGCGACTTCAGCAGTTCCTGGCACTGAACCCTGCAAGGTGAAGCAACAGCAAGGCCCTTCAGGTCCCCAAATTTGAGGGTTTTTTGTTTTTTGTTTTTTTGTTTGTTTTATTTTTGGGAAATACCTGGCAGTGCTTCAAGGTTTACTGCTGACTTTGTGCTCAGGGATCACTCTTATCAGTACCTGGGGAATCATAGGGAGAGCCCGGGATCAAATCCAAGTTGGCTCCACATAAACCCGCTGTATTATCTCTCCAGCCCTCTTTCTTAAACATTTCTTTGTAAACCTTCTTTATATCTGTAATTTTTTTTTTGCTTTTTGGGTTACACCTGGCAATGCACAGGGGTTCCTCCTGGCTCTGCACTCAGGAATTACCCCTGGCGGTGCTCAGGGAACCATATGGGATGCTGGGAATCGAACCCGGGTTGGTCGTGTGCAAGGCAAATGCCCTACCCGCTGTGCTATTGCTCCAGCCCTATATCTGTAATTTTTTAACAGAAACAGAATCCAAAGAAATCACACACACACACACACACACACACACACACACACACACAGGAAGATACATAAATCCAGAGTGCTAGAGATATGAGTGGTGGGTTTCAGGCTCAGCTCTGAAAGCAAAAACATTCTCTTGGACAGAGCCTAGGAACCCTTAGTGGGGTGTGGGAGGGGTGTGTGTATTAAACAAGATTCCAGGATTTCAGCTCCAGAGACTCATGTTGACCAACAGTGTTGAGGGGGTGGGGATTGGGGAGCAGAAGGAGCATGTACTCAGTTCTGAGATGGCTATTCTGCAGACAAGCCCCAGAGACCACGTGAAGAAACATGGATGGAGGAAGGTGATGCAGGCCTAGGAGACTCTAAGGTGTGGGTAACCGTCTGAGGGCTGGAGAGGCCCAGGCTGTGATGTCAGTGTCCTGCATGTGGCATCCCCACCTGCAGCAGTAACTGACCACGGGCAGCTCTATGGATCACTGGCAAAGTTCTTTCTGATCACTGCCTGGAGGGGCTGGGTCTCTACCGGCAGAGATCCTTCAAATCCTGCATCTCCTTCCTTCCCTGCAGTCTTTCTTGGCCTTCCTCAGTGGCTTCCGGCCATTCCAGTGGACTGACTTATGTCCTTCTCCCCCATGCCAGGAATCAATATCTGGAGGGTGGACTTGGCCACCAAGGAGTCTTTGCAGGTCCCCTGCCCCCTGGGAAACAGGCTCTTTGTCTCTGCTCAGGGTGTCATTGCTGCTGGTATGAGGATTTCACATGCCGCTGCCACCTCCACGTGTCTTTTAGCTCCGGAAAAGGGCCAAGTTACCTTTGTCTTTTCTTACACAACATTCATTGTCCACAGGTTCATTGAAGCTAATTTTCAATTTTCTCTTCACTGGATACCAGAGGGGGTGGGGATGGATACCACGATGTTCAGGGGTTACTCCTGGCCCTGTGCTCAGGGATCACTCGTGGAGGTGTTCAAGGGACCATATGGGATATTGGGAATCAAACCCAGGTTGTCCGCATGCAAGGCAAGCATCTTACCGGCTGGACTATTGCTCCAGCCCTTTCCCATATAGACTTAAAAATAAAGTATTCTGTGTGTCACATTTGATAGTGCTTGGGTGTTTTTCCTGGTTCTGTGCTCAGGGATCACTCTTGGCCATGTCCATAAGGTGCCTAGTGATCAAACCCCAGCCTCCTGCACTCAAAGCCCCTTGAGCTTTCTCCCAACCCCTCCCAGATAGTTTTTTTTTTTTCAAAAAAGAGAAAAGTTCTGAATAGGAATCTGCAGTTAGGATTTTCTTGACACTGTCCAGGACTTTCACCTTCATGCTTTCTAACTTTTTTTTTTTTTTTGCTTTTTGCTTTTTGGGTCATACCTAGCGATGCACAGGGGTTACTCCTGGCTCTGTACTCAGAAGTTACTCCTGGCGGTGCTCAGGGGACCATATGGGATGCTGGGAATCGAACCCGGGTCGGCCGCGTGCAAGGCAAACGCCCTACCCGCTGTACTATCTCTCCAGCCCCTTTGCTTTCTAACTCTTCACCCCCCAAGGACCCCCAAACAAAACAAAATAAAACAAAACTTGGTCCTACTCTCTTCCCTTCCCCCCAGTTGTCCTTGAACTAGGAATTGGGCCTCTTTCTACTCTCTCATCTCATCCCTCAAGGGGCATACCCGGTTTCTGGGTGGGGAGCTCTAGTTGGCTAATTCAGGAGAGACCATCTGATCACTGTCATTGGGGTGATATCCCAGAAAGGCAAAGTGGTAGAACCTGATGGTGGCCTGTAGACCCTGCTCTGGTCATCTGGCACAGAGTATTGGGAGAAAGGGGGGTGTAAAGGGGAAAATTCTTGGGAGGAGAGAGGGCCTGGAACAGGCATTTATAAGAAGTAGCTGCCAGTCAGTTGTCCACTTCCTGGGATTCACACGTTGTCTAGGACCTCAGAGAGCCTAATAATAGATCAGCTTTTACCACGATCTATCCTCTATAACGTCACACACACACACACACACACACAAACATACCCCCCCACACACACACAGAGCAACCTAGGCATCAGGCCTTACTAATAACTGAACGATTATCCCACCCATCCAAAATTTTTCTTCGTGCCCCTTTTGAAAATACCCAAGGCTTATTACTGCTAACAACAGTTGCCGTACAAATAGAGTTAAGTTTAAAAGGGGGAAATATATCTTTCAAGGGTGAAAAGCATAACTGTTTTTTATCCACTGTAAAGTATAATTAATTGAAATCAGGTTCTTTCCTTTTTAGCCAAGGGAAAGGATTAGGACTAGGAAGTAGGAGGCATAAAATAGCCGAAGTCTGGAAGTGAAACACGGCCAATCTGAAAGACCAGCTTCCTCCTACTTAGACATTTGTCAAGAGGGAACGAAGGTGATATCAGTGGAGTGATCAGTTTCAGAGGAGCAATGGGACAGAAGCAGATTACAACAAGCCGAGTTACAAAATGAAAGCAGTTCTTGGAAGAAGCAAAGCATTGAGAGGACAAAGAAGGAAAACAGCTCGAGGAGGGTTTTTCAGAGATGAGTATGAAAAGGGAGAGAAAGGAGGACTTTGGGCTGGAGAGAGTCCTTGGTGAGGTGCTTGACTTGCATGCAGCTGACTTGGGTTCAGTTCCCAGGACCGCGTAGGACTCCCTGCCTGCACCCTGCCCCGAGTGAACCCTGAGCACTGCTGGGCGTGAACAGAACAAAAAAGGAGTAGCACATAACTTTTAACACGTAAGTAACACATAAGCAACACGTAAGTCGCATATCTCCTTCATTGATTGAAATCCTATCCATTTCTTCAGAGGGAATTCAGCCCTTTAAATAACTCTCAAGCTACTTTTTGTGACTCTGAATGTTCTGTGTTATTATATAGTGTCCTAAAGCAAGAAAACACAAAATTCTTGTATAATGTGTGTGTGTGTGGGGGGGTGTTATACAGTGAAACAGATCTGCCAGTTTTAGTAATCGAACCTTGGTTCAAAAGTGTATATTTCAATCACATACATCACCTGCCAAATATTACAGGCAGGGACCATGGAAAAGCTCCCCCCCACACCCACCCACCCGGGGAAGAAAGCCATCTGCATTACAGTGCGTTGTAGCACGAACTTGGGAAAACTCCTTCCCAAGCAAATCACAAACTTTCCAGGGCTAATCTTTCTCCTGAAAACGCAAAGTCATTTGCGCTCGTGGGTTTTTCATCGAGCAGTAGACTGTCTCTCTCTTCGCCCTCATTTCCTTCTCCCTTTATGTATTGTGGCAAACTCTGCTGAGAAATGCCGAGCTACAAAAAAGCACCTCAGCACTTAGCATTTAAATGAGGCTTCTGACGGGGAATAAGCTGGACTCATTCTCTGTTCCGTGGCCTCTCAATGAAAGCTGCCAGAGCCGCTGAAGCCACGGTTCCCAGAGCGGCGGGGCTGGCCGGCAGGAGCCTCTTCCAGGATCGTTATGGAGGCAGAGAGTGCTTTGCTCTCTGATCTTGTTTCCTTGGTCCCTGCAGAGACTTTAGAAAACATCCTTGTCCTCGCTTGCGTTCATGGCTGTCAAAGCATGCATGAAATTCAGTGTGTGTGAGGACCAGAAGCTAGTTGTACGTGATAACTCGCAGGGTACTCCTACAAAACTGCTAGGTGAACCGTTCAAAGTAGGAGCACTGACAGACTGGGCACTTTTGTATCATTTTTACCACTTCAGGGAGCTAAAACCAAATGGATGGTAAAAACATTCCCCCTACTTGGGGGTGGGGGGATATTATCCATGGTGGTGGAAAATGGGCACTGGTGGAGGGATGGGTATCTGATCATTGTACAATCGAAACCCAAACACAAAAAATTGTAAATCTACAACTGTACCTCATGGTGTTTCACTAATAAAAAAAAAAAATCAAGAGACTTAAAAAAAAAAAAACATTCCCCCTACTGTTTTGGGAGGGAAGGGGCGTGATAGGTCACACCTGGCAGTGCTCCTGGCTTACTCCTGCTTCTGTGCTCTGGGATCACTCCTGGCAGTGCTCAGGGGACTGTATGTAGTGCTGGGGATCAAACCCATATCAGCTGCATGCAAGACAAGCTCCCTATGTATCTGGCCCCCAAGACATTCTCCTCTTAATATGCGGAGTTAGCAATGTCTGTTGTATTTCCTAACCAGCAACAACTCAAAAAATGAAACCCAAATAGCATAGGAATCAGTCTTGCCTTTTTCACTAATTCTCATTCTTGATTTTCTTTCCCACAAGGGAGGTGCTATCTGTAGGATGTTCCCCCAGATTTACTCATTATGATACCTAGATTTCTTGAACCCTGGACAAGGAAACACCTTCCCTACCCCTCTACCCCCCCCTTGAACCGTGGTAGTATTTGGAGGACTTCAACAATGAGAAATATGTAAATTTAAAATTATGCATAGGGGCTAGAGAGATAGCACAGCGGGTAGGGCGTTTGCCTTGCACGTGGCCGACCCTGGTTCGATTCCCAGCATCCCATATGGTCCCCTGAGCACCGCCAGGAGTAACTCCTGAGTGCATCGCTGGGTGTGACGCAAAAAAATAAAAAATAAAATTCTGCATAAAGTAGAGGTGACACAAGCTTAGCCAGGGGTTGATAACTGCTGAAACTGAATGTTATGGGGATCATTATATATGCTGGTCTGAGTAAAAAAAAAAAAATTTAAACCCATAATATAAAATCATAGAATGTTCCTAAACCAATAATCTGTGCAATCTAGGCCCCACCAGTTACCTTGGATTAACAGGAATAAATGGCAGCAGAGTCACTTGGGTTATTACTTATCAATTACTTCTAATAATTACTTATTACCCTGAGTATTGGTATGAGATGGGACTTTTGCAATCTGATAGGGTGAGCCAAAGGAGCCCAAGTAAAGGGAAAGGACCACATATTTTGGCAGCAAAAGAGAAATAAACTTTCAAATAAAGGGGGATTCTGCATTATTCTGACTGCTCTAAGTGGGGTGTGGAAAACGCAAGATTTTCATGCCAGAGTTGCAGACTTAACTATTATCGTCCACTAGAAGGTCTTACTGAGCCAGCCGGGATATAACCTCTCTGTGTTTGTTCCAGCTGAAGCTGAGATAGGCTGTTAAGAAAAGCTGGATAATGGTGATTAAAATGACCCCCTTATGGGCCGATTTCTCTGGGCTTGAAGAAAATTCGGATCTAAGGAGCATAAAGAAAAATGTTATGGTCAATAGCAGGATGCTCCAAGAAAGGTTGAGGAAAACAAAATGTAAAAGCATGGCCTATAATGAGGCGGGAGAGACTGTCCAGAGTGGTCGGCGTTTCTCTGAAGCGACCCTCAGAGTGAAGATGCATTTCAGAGGGAAACAGTGGGGATGCCATATATGTGGCCACACTCAGAGTTTCCCATGACTCTGAACCAGCCTCAGCTGCTCCCAGGTAGTAAAGGAAACCTGCCTTCTGAAAAATGAGAATGCGAAGAAAAATTTTACTGAGCTCTCTCTCTCTCTCTCTGTCTCTCTCTCTCTCTCTCTCTCTCTGTCTCCCCTCCTCAGCTCTCTGAATTCTCCACTACCTTTCTGATGGAGAGAGAAATGAGAAAATGAAGCCCAGGAAAGGGGGTTTTAGTAATGGTCCCAGTAGAAAGTAGCATTCACTGATGTAAAGTAGCATTAAACCAACTGTGTCCACTGGGGGAAATAAAGCCACATCTTTCCTTTGGGATAGAAAGGGGTTTGAATGGAAGAAAGGAGGTTTGAATAGAAAATCCTTTTCTTCTGCCCCTTTAAAAATATTCCATATTTTTCTTTACAACACCACAAAAAATGAAATCCTTTGCATCATAGCACACATAACACACACACACACACAACACACAGACACACACAGCATTTGAGCATTCTCATTACTCAGACAAACTGATATATTATAAGCAAAGCTGAAATGAAAGGACTCTGCAGGACTTCACAATCTTTGTAAATAGACTGTGATCATCATCACCCTTATTCATGGCAGAAGAAATTTAGAGAGAGAGAGAAAGGAAAAACAGATGACTCAAAATGCTGAGGAACTTTATAACCAAACTGGGAATTAAACTAATGTGATTGTGGCCTTAGTCCTTAGAAAGATTTCCTACAACACAGCTGCCAACCTGGTCCTCCGCAACCCTGTTAGGACCCCAATGTCGTTTCAATTGACCATGAACCCTTTTCATTGATCAGGGAAGCTATTAGGTATGCCAGTCTTTTGGTATATTATTTTTTTTGGATTCCAGTGCCATCCCTCACACATCTTTGGTGTTTTTTATTATTATTATTGGCTATAAAAATAAATATTAAAAAAATAGCCTGTGGTGATGCTAGGGGCTACTCCTGGCTCAGTGCTCAGGACTCACTTCTGGCAGTGCTCAGAGGACCATGTAGCACTGGGGCTTGAACCCGGGGCTTCCTGCATGCAAAACATATGCTCCCACCATTTGTGCCGTCTCCCTGGCCCACTCTTCCCTTCTATTCCCCTGACTTCAGACTCCCCATGTCTGCAAGGATAAGAACCCCTTTTCAAGGCAAGCAAGCTTAGTGGAGCTTCACTTGATTATAATTGTTCTTCTTGGTGGGTCTGTGAGTGGGGAAATAAAAACACTCAGCGAAAAGCTAACTGGATGACAGCTTACCACAAGCGTGATCCTTTTAAAATGTGTTTATTTTATGGGTTAAACAAATGTTTGAAAAATGGCAGCGCATATCTACAGAGAAGAGCAATTTTAGCTCTAGACACTTCGAGGACATTCAAAGCCACCGACCCCGCCTCAGTCCCCGAAGCTTTTGCTAGTGAGGGGACCCGCTTGTCCTTATCAGAATGCTGCAAAATTGGATTCTGTTGATAAACTTCAGAGCCGGAGGAAGGTTTCCAAGGAAGCATGTATTTCAAAAGCTGCCTTACAGCCCTATTTCTTAATTGAAAATGTTAAATTCTTGCTCTGCTGCGGCAAAGAAACTGACCCTGTGGAAATCCTTTGGAAAGAAGGAGAGACTGTGATTTCTCTCGAAAGCCCTAGGGAAGGGCCACCGTGAACCTCCTGTCTCCACACATCTCTCAGATGATGGCGTTGAGCAAAGAGAGTTGAGTGGGCGAGACCAGGTCTCGTTATGAAACATCGTTCAGATAAAACGAAGACAGCAGTGAAGAAAGCATGTTTGGGCCCATTCATTCCAGATGAGTAAATCTAAGTAAACAGTCCAGTCACTTCCTCTCTGGCCACCATTCCAAACCATGGCCATCTGCCTGGCTATAGTGTAAAGCCCCTTTCTCTTTTTGGGGGGAGCCATTAGAGTTTAAAAAAAAATTCAAAGAAAAGATTCCCCCCCCCTCATGTTACTACCAACAAAAAGAAAGTGTGGGGAATGCTTCTTCCTCCGCCCCTAATTATCTTGTATCGAGACACCGAGGCAAATGTCATCTTTATTCTCTCCTTTTCAAGCAGAGGCATTTCTGTGGATAAACTCTTTTAGACAGTAATTTCAGACGAGCCCACCATTGAACAGCCAAGCAGAAATTGTGATTCTCTATTTGTTAAATGCTTTTGAGGCCCTTACATAAAAGGTTGATAATGAAGTATTAAGAGGAACATCTGAAAGGCTGTGGTTGGTCAGATTTCCCTGCATGGCACAAAGGGGAAGATGACCTTGTACAAAACCCTGATAGCTTCATTAGAAGAATCATCAAGCGCTAACGTTAAATTTAAAAATTGCTACCCACATGCCCCCCAAAAAAAGAAAGAGAGAAAAAAAAGCCCAAACCCAGACTCTTGGCAAAGTCTAAATATTTAATTCAAATTGGGGCTTCTAGGGGAAAAGCAATTAAAATCTAATTGCATTAGACAGGAGAATTGTACATTTTCTCCTCAAAGTCAGGCAAGGCAGGAAGGGGTTCTTAAATCCTGTTTTTAAATTAGAATTTTATTTTACCTCTCTCTCCCTTTCTCTCTCTCTCTCTCTCTCTCTCTCTCTCTCTCTCTCTCTCTCTCTCTCTCTTTTCTTCCTCTTTTCTTTTTGAATCCAGACACTTGAATTTGGACAGACAAGCATCCCAGCCACCTTTCAGCGTGTCTGTGTCAGTATGGGAATGAAGTGGGCATGACCCCTAACAGCGGGAAAGCAATACACAGCCAAGGTATTTTTTATAGAACAATTCTCTGCCCTGCCCTGGTGACTGGGGAAGGAATCTCGTGTTTCTCTTTTGCTGATACTGAATCAGCTGGAGAATACTACGGATCTCTGTAGGCCAGCTCTAAAATAGTCTCCTCTCCCTTTGTCTTTTTGTTCTCATGAGGGGAAGAGAAGACAGATTGTTTAAACATCAACCATTTAATTAAAATGCCGATCGAAATTGACCAATGATTTGGCAGTTGAGTTTATCATCAGAAATATTGCGAATGATTTCATTAACTTGCAAACAGTTGTTATTAACTTGAAAGCTTCCTATCTGCTCGAATAAAGATGGCTTTATTCATTTATAATAAGAATACACTTTCTATTAGCACAGGAAGTGGACTGCAGCAGAAAAGTTCTGATTCTTGCACCCTCAACAGCTTATATAACAATTGGATTCAATCTTGAATTCAATATAGCAATCTTGGTAAGGTAGATGGTCGAAATGAGAACTGACAGACTGATCTTAATTGGGGAAAAACTCCAAACGTCCTAATGACACTCATGCTCCTGTCTAACTTCTGTATGTCATTGTGTGCTTGCTTCTTAAACTTTCTAGGTACAGAGATCTTATGTGGTTTCCAATAACTAAAGAAAAGTGGTGTCCTCTAGGCAACGGTTATAGCCGACAGTGCATTCTCACCTGCATTTTATGAGCACGCTAGAGATAGTTCTAAGTATAATCAATTAAATACCTTTGCAGAAAAGTTTGAATTTCTAAAATATTTTATTTCTCATGTTTTTTAATCCAATACCAACTCAGTAATTCAAATGTTCAATCTCTAGGAAATGGCAATATGAGCAGATTCCTGACCAAAAAAAAAAACAATGCCAGGCAGTGCAAAGTTAGTTCCTTTTGAATTTCATCCCCAGACTTCACCTCAAAGAGCAGCTTCTACTCACAGTGGAACTTGCTTGATCCACCTTCCTCTAAATTACTGACATCGGCGTTTGGTAAAAAGGTTACTCTCAGTTTCTACTCCAAACACTTGTGGTATAGCAATCTATTTTTTAAGGTACCCCCATATTTTAATCGCTTTCTTATTAGGGGTTCAAGTGATTTATTAAATTCTGCCATCAGTTTTGGAGGAGCCCAACTCCATCGAAGGGTTTCCCTAGGGGAGTCCCAAGGCTTCCTGACACTTCTGAAAAGGAAAATCAGCTCTTTCCCATCGATGCGACACATTTTCCTCTTCCCGCTTCCTGCTCGGAATCCAGGTTACTTACCAGGTGTGACTGAGTTGGAGGACACAGGTGAAAAGAAAGAGGCACACACAAGGCTTCCTGAGACACATAATCCTCTGGGAGATGGAGAGGGAAGAAGGTGAGGAAGGAGTCTCTCTCAGGGCTAGTGGGATGGAATTCTCCTCACACCCCAACTTCCTTGGTGTGTAAACGATCCCAAACAGAGTTAAGGGGAGGTGAAATGGAGCTGCCAAACTTCCAAGAAGAGATTATCTACTTAATTAAAGTTTGTCGTGGTCCTCCCCCCACCCCCCTTCCCCAAGTCCTTCAGCCAATCAGAACTCAAGTGCCAGAGAACGATTGAGTCGATCAAAAGAACACTCCAGGATCCTCCCGGACAAATGCAGAAGAAGGGGACAGAGGAAAGGGGGACAAAGAGAGGACCACGGAGCAAGAGGACAAAGAAAGAAGGGGGGAGGACAAGGGACATAGCAAATCCCTTGCACTTAATCAGGGCATGGAGCGCTCTCCGCCCTCTTGCGGGTCGCCCTCCCACCACACTCAGACACGGAGCCGGGAGCGCCCGGTAACTCCAAGGGGATTTAGGAGGCTCTGGACTTTCCCGCTGTCCTTTGTGGGGCTTTCAGACATCATTTGCATTCAGATGACTTTCTTCAGAGAAAAAAAGATACCATGGACCGGGCAAGCATCAGCCCTTGGGTCTGTCTCGAATGTTCTCTTAGAAAGAAGCTTGGGAAACTTTAGGGAGCTGAACAGTCCCTTCTCTCCCACTTGTCCATAGGACATTGACTTGTGGAACCCCTGTTACACACTCCACCCTCGGCTGGGCACGGAGGACCCACGTAAAAGCCAAAAACACGATTTCTGTCCTGGAGAGAGTTAAAGGCTAGTAAGGTGATAACTGAAGATGCAGTGTAGGGGCTAGAGAGATGGCACAGCTGGGTGGGACCCAGACCCCCAAGCCCCCCCCCCCAATAAATAAAATGCTACTAAATAAGGTATTAAATTGCTCCTAACTGATGGTAATCATATAGGCTCATTTAAGAAAGGCTTCCTGAAGAAGGTTGAATTTGAGCTTCATACATGAGGAACCCTTTCAAACGACATCCAAACTCTTAAACTCTGGTGGAAAAGCCGGTAGGACAAGCAGTCACTGGCACGCAGGTCTCTGAGTTTGTTCCTTATGTTCCACTGCAGAGGAATTATTGCCCAGGGCAGTTCAGGGGTACTCCAAGAACCCCTAACTTACTTCCGTATGATCACATCTTCTGCTTTAGCACCCATACCCCTTTTCCAAAAGTCTCCCCAGAGATGATTTTGGTTCTTTCCCTTTTGTTCCATATGCTGGAAAACCAAAAAAAAAAAAAATCAAGAAATTATGACATTAATTCATTATCCAGGTGATTTTAGTCAGGCAGTTTAGGGACTGTTTGTTTGTTTGTTTGTTTGTTTGTTTTCAGCCATACCCAGCAGAGCTCAGGTCTATATGTGGCCCTCAAACACCCTAAACAAATAAATTAAAAGTAAGTAAAGTAAAGGCCCTCCCGTTGATCATCGATTTGCTCGAGCGGGCCCAGTAACGTCTCCATTGGAGACTTTTGTTGTTACTGTGTCTGGCATATCGAATACTCTCGGTAGCTTGCCGGGCTCTCCGAGAGGGGAGGAGGAATCGAACTCGGGTCGGCCATGTTGACTGCGTGCAAGGCAGACACCCTACCCGCTGTGCTAGCAAACAAATAAATTATTCAGTCAAAAATCCCTAATCTGGGGCTGGAAAGATAATATAGTGCGTAGGGCATTTGCCTTGCATGCAGTCAACCCAGGTTCAATCTCCGATACCCTATATGGTTTCCTGAGCTCCACCAGGAGTGATCCCAGGATGCATAGCCGAGAGTAAGTCATGTCACATCTCCCCTTAACATTTCACAAAGACTATGCCTCCGACTTTGCGTCTTCTCATCCCTTGTGCTAGGGTAGGTTCCTTCCATCTTCCTTTCACTTCCCAGTAGGATCCTCTTTTACCTTTAGGCTGAGAAAATCGATGGCACACCCCAGTTAGTAACAGATGGGGAGTTTCCATTTGTCCTTGACCATATTTTGTAACTGATAACTATCTACATAGCTGTCTACATTGACTTATTGGTCTCTATGGACACTTAAGTGAACTCTTTGCTTTGTATGAGTTTCCATAGTTTGAGAGAATGATATAAAAGTCATTTCTTTCTTTAATTCATCCAAGACAATGTCCTTAAAGAATTTTTTGGGGGGGTTGAGGGATGGGGTGGGGTGGTCCACACCAGGAAGTCTCAGGATTTACTCCTTGCTCTGTGCTCAGGGATAACTCCAGTGGCAACAAGGGGGCCATAAAGGGTGCCCTTTCCTCATATTTCCTAAATAAAACTGTTCACTTCATTAAAAAATAAATGAATAGAGGGTGGAGCAATGGTATAGTCAGTAGGGCATTTGCCTTGCTGTGATTGACCTGGATTGATTCCTGGAATCTCATATGGTCCCCTGAGTACAACCAGGAGTAATTCCTGAGCACAGAGACAGGAGTAATCTCTGAGCACTGCCAGGTGTGGTCAAAAGGGAAAAAAGTAAGTGAATAAACGTATAGCAAGAGAACCAGTGGGTAGGGGGGTTGTCTTGCACATAGCCGGCCCAGGTTCCATATCTGACATCTCATATGGTTCCCTGAGAACCACCAGAAGTAATTTCTCAGTATAAAACCAGGAGTAACTCCTGAGCATTACCAGGTGTGACCCCAAAACAAAACAACAAAGAAACAAAAATAAGATGAAAAAATAATAAAATGAATCAAGTATTTCCTAGGACCCTACAAAGGGATTTGTGTAGCTAAAGTCACTGAATTCTCAACTCTGAGGATGCAGTATCCACATTGCTTTGTCTCTGTGTGAGGCAGAGGCTTTTGGGAAATGAAGGGATAGAACAGCTAGTAGGGCGTTTGGCCTTGCACACAGCTGACCCGGCTTTGATCCCCAGCACCCCATGGGGTTTCTCCAAGCCCCACCAGGAGAAAGCCCTGAACACCCAGGGTGTGACCCCAAAATAAACAAAGGCTTTAAATAGCAAGGCTGGAGTTCCTGCTCACATGGTCGCAAGCCCAGATTCAAATCTGGGTGCTCCAGAGCCTGTTGACAAATGTGCCCCAATCCTGGTTCACGGGCCAGACTCGATGGACAGGGAACCTTGACCCAGTGTGGGGCTCATCTCCTGAGTTCTCCTTACTTCCCCTCCAAACCCACCATGGTTCCCAGGAGCGTCTCTCTCCAGGACACTTGGCCTGGGAGTCACTTGACCTGCCTCTGGGTCGCTGGGGTTTCAAAAATGGTGTCTGCCCTCTGCTTTGTGGGCAGAAGCCAAAGGACGGTGCACATACCTCAGTGATCTGAACCCTTGATCTGTTTCACAACTTCAGATTTGCCCTCACAGATTCTGTGCATCAAGAGACTACAGACAAGGAAGTGAAGGAGGAGGTGGCCCAGTGCAGGGATTTCGCTGGAGGTAGGTTCTGAGCATTCGGGGCATTCTGGCTTAGCCATGATTTCAGGCAGGAACGCTTGTGTTCAGTACTGGGTTCCGAGATGCAGCGTGAGAACCTGGGTGAGAGCAGAACAATGTCGGAAGCGTGAAAAATACACTCTTAGGGATTAAAAAATACACTAGATTCACAGCTGATTTTATTTTTGTTTTTTTAAATTTTTAAAAATTGAATCACAGTGATAAATATATTTACAAAGTTGTTCATGATTGGATTTCAATCATATAATGTTCCAACACCCGTCCTTTTACCAGTGTACTTTTCCTACCACCAATGGTCCTCATTTCCCTCCTGGCCTCTGCCCCCTTCTTCCACTATGGCAAGCACTTCTCTCTCTTCTCTCTCTCTCTCTCTTTCTCTTTCTCCTCTCTCTTTTGGGGCCTTGTGATTTTCAATACAGATACTTAAAGGTTATCAGTATATCCCTTTCAACACTCAGTTCCTGCCCAAAATTACCTTTTCCACCTGTTATTGTCATGTTGATCCAACATGGCTGACTATAAAGAACACGTAATATTTCACTGAAGACCAAATGAGAAAGAAATTGCTCTGGGAAAGATTTAGGTTGAATTTTAAGAAATCCTTTCTGGCAACTGAAAGATATTGGATAGGAGGATTTGTTTATTCGGGGAGGGGGGAATGGTAAAACTCTTTTCTGGAGGTAACTGAGGAGAGAATCCCCCTCTAGACTGCTTCAAATGGTTCGTTCATTCATTCATTCATTCATTTCATTGTTTTGGCGTGTCAAACTCAGTAGCACTTGGGGATCATGGGGCAGGTTTACAGAGCAAAGAGATAACCTGTGTGTGGGTGAAGCAAATAAGCACAAAAGGTGATAGTGCTTGAAGAGAAGGTCAAAGGGTTAAAATAAACCAGATCAGAAAAGCCCCCCCACCCCCCAGATGTCTGGATGGATGGTCCCAGCAACAGGAAGCCAGAGGAGGGCTTTTAATGGGGCCATTTTACGACACCAATTCTGGTTGCTGGGTGAGGAGAGATCAGATAACAGAACCACAGAGAGCCACTCAGGGGGAGAAATGCTGGTGGTTTGCCAAGGGCAGGGGCAGTGCCTAAAGGGAAATGGACCCACCAACACCTTTAATACTTTGGTTCTTTGATTTTACAAAGAAACGATAAGTAAAGTAAGTAAGTAAAGTAAAGGCCCTCCCGTTGATCGTCGATTTGCTCGAGCGGGCCCAGTAACGTCTCCATTGGAGACTTTGTTGTTACTGTGTCTGGCATATCGAATACGTCCCGGGGGGCTTGCCAGGCTCTGCCGTGCGGGCGAGATACTCTCGGTAGCTTGCCGGGCTCTCGAGAGGGGCGGAGGAATCGAACTTGGGTCAGCCATGTTGGCCGCTTGTAAGGCGAACGCCCTACCGCTGGAGCGATAGCACAGCGGTAAGGCGTTTGCCTTGCACGCAGCCAACATGGCCAACAAAGAAACGATATTTCTATTATTTCTGAAAGAAAAATAACACAGGAGACCAGGGAGATAATACTTGCCTTATATATATAATTGACCTCGGTTTGACCACTGGGAGTACATATGATCACTTGGGCACCACCAGGTGCCCCCCCCACCCCCACACACACACACACACACTCACACACACCAAAAACAAAATAAGAAAAGTAAGTTTGGGGGCCAGAGAGTTAGTCCAGTGGATAAGACCATTGGCTTGCATGTGGTCAATCTGGATTTGATCCTCAGCATCCACAGTATCCCATGTGTTTCCCTTAGTGCCACCAAGAGTGATTCCCGAGTGCAGAGCCAGGACTAAGTCCTGAGGCCCACTGGGGGCATTCCAAAAACAACATAGACTGACAGGAAGCACTGTTTCCCGTTTGATACCTGGGGCTTTTTATCTACTCCTTACACTGGTTGGGAACAGGAAGGGCTTTCTGAGAGCCGTCATGAAACCAGGGTCATGCTGGTGTTACAGATTGTTCCCTGAGGAGGTAGAAACTCCTTTGTGTCTACCGCCTATGAAGATCTTCTTCTCGCCAAATCCCTGAAGTCACAACATCCTTATACAAGTCTAAAACAATAATGTCATGTTATGTCAGATAACATTTTACGACATAGTGTAAGGGACAGGCCCAAAATGGACTACCACCAGAATTAATTTAGCTTAGCTTGATAGGAACCTGCATTGCAAAATAACTTGTTTTTCAAGGAACAGGTCTAGATAAGCTTTTTCAGATCCGCTTTATAGGAGCCTGCACTGCAAAATAACTGGTTTTTCTGCCCCGAGCAAGGAATTCAGATACAGGTACTCGAAGGGTGGGGGTCAGACCAGATCACCGGATGTCTCTCACAAGACCCATGTTGCAAGACCCAGGACTGCCTTAAAAACCTGTCAGTTCCTAAGCACCGACGCAAAATGCTGATCTTTAAACTATAGGCTAAGAAGTGATGTACCCTTAATTGGATTGGTTAAGAAAGCATATGTTGTTACAAATCTATTGGCTATGAAATGCGCGGGCTTTGCTGTAACGGCCAGTGAAGGCCTATATAAGATCCCCTTTGAAGAAGTTAGGGGTCTTGCCTCACCTAACTGACCTGCGTGTCTATGTAGGCGGCTTGACCCTGGCTAGCTGGTCTTACAATAAACCTTGCTTGCTGTTTGCAGTCTCTGGAGTTTCTTTGTCGTTAAAGGGAGATCACAATCTGTGCCCTAACAGTAGAACTTTGGGTACCAGGCAGAGCTCCCCCACATTTTATTGTGTAGATGAAGTCACTGAAGGTTTCTGAACAGAGAAATCACATGATTTATTGACTTATTGATTTTAGAGGAGCCACATGATCTAAAAAATATTTTTTAATTTCGAAAACTAGATTAAGGAGGAAGTAGGGAAACCATTTGTGAAACTTCTTTGTCTAGGCAAGAAAGTCTAAGCAATATAAGGACTTAAATTAAGACAGAGGTAAAGGAATTTGAAAGGAAGGGACCTCGGAAAGGAGAAAAGGTAGAGGCGAAATCACTGGAATTTAAGGTGAAGTGGATTGGAGTTGATAAGTGAAATAAAAGAAATAGTCAATAGTAGCTGTTTCTGGGATTTGGGGGCAGTGGGGGAGAGACCCTCCCCAGCAGTGCTCTAAGAGCCCGGGGTCACTTGGGCCTGGTGGTGCTAACGTGGATGGTTGGATGATCTGGTATGGCCCATGCAGTGCCACTTGGGGCCAGTGGTACTGAGAGCCACTAGGGCCACACCTGGTGGTACCAGTGGTCCAAGCAGTGTCGAAGAGCAAACATAGAATGGTGAACCTGAAAGACATGTGCTCCACCCCTTGGAATTCCCTCCCCGCCCTGATTTCTGGGGTTTTGAATCTGAGCAACCAGAATGTCCTTAATTCCAGGTAGGGTACAGAAGAGGAGATGGTGTGGGACAAGTGGGAAGATGGTAGATGCGTTTCCCAAACCCTGTGAGTAATCCCAACATCACTGAACGGTGTGTACACTTACCTGACACCACTGAGCTGTCTGGATGCGTAACCGTAGTTCAGGCGGCGGGTTTTATGTTAGGTGTCTGTAGACTGCCACTTAAAAAGAGATAGAAGAAATGCAGCAAAGGAAAGAATAAAATAGAGGCAAGCCATTCTGTTCAGCTGCTGGCCCTCTGCTTGGGGACAGAAGGGAGGAAGGAGACCTTGCTGCTTTAGGGTGAGTCAAGGAGATGGGCATCCACTCAGCCAAACAGGCAGCTGCTCAGCTGGGCCAGAGCCACACCGCAGGTGGCAACGGCCAGCCCTCCAGGTCACCCTCTGGGATTTAGATGGACTCAAAACTTCTGAAGAAATGTCCAGATTTCAGACACAAATGAACAACCTTCCAGTTATGTGCACGGGCTCCCACCTTCTCAACCTCTGCTGCCCTGCTGGAGAGGGTGAGGGGTCACCTGTCCTGGGCCTTAACCCACCTCTTGCCATTTCCTGTGTCCTACACCCATCGGGGCTGCCCCCTGGGAGGTGTGGCTCTCCCTAGTCCTGGTTACTTCCCCCTCCTCCTCCTCCACCCCCTAGTCTCCTGGCTTGTGGTTCAATTGTTCTGACTTCTTGTTGAAGAGAGTGAAAGAAGACTCGAGAAGGTTTGTCGGGTCTCTGCACCAGAAACAGTCTCTTCCCATCTAGTTAACTCATTTGCATATTGATATGCTTTCCAGTTTTCTGGTGAAAACATTTCAGCTCTCCTCCCTGCAAACATCAGTGGTACAATACAGTTTCACAGCTCTAAGCATGTTCTGCTTTCGTTCTTTATCTTTTATTGTTGTTTTGTTTTGGGACCATACCAAAGCGCATGGCAGTGCGCTGGGCTTGCTTCTGGGTCTGCTCTCGGGGATCACTCCTGGTAGGCTTGGGAAAGAGGGCGGTGCTGGAGATGGAACCCATGTAGGCCATGTGTGAGGCAAGCACCCACCCGCTATACTATTGCTTGAGCCCCTGAATTAGCTCTGTAGCCCGAAGCCAACTCAGAGCTGGATGTTTATACATTTACCAATCTTTCCCTCTTGTTTTTCGAGTTTGACTCTTATTCCACATGCAGTATTTTCTCCTTCTGTCTGACTCAGCTCACTGAGATGAGCACCTTCCAAACTCACTCTGGCATAAACGGCGTCTTCCTTCTTTTCCGGGGCTCCACGGTTTTCCACCATATACGTCACCTCCCCTTTATCCTTCCCACCAAGAGACGCCGGGGCTACTTCCATCTCCTAGCTGATGTGGGCAGTGCTGCGTGACCGTGGTAGGTCAGAGAGTGTCGCAGTATCTTCTGATTTCCTGTGACTGTCTCTACCCGGAAGTGGGACTCTGGCTGCTGGAGTAGTTCTATTTCAAACCTTTTCCGGAGTCTCCATCTGGCTCCCGCAGAGGCTGTATAATTCACAGTTGCACCATCAGCACCCAAACGCTCCCTGTTCTCACGTCCTCACCAGTACTTGCTACCCTGAGACTTTGTGATGTGTCATCTCTTGTCTTGAGAGAAGATGATGATAGAGATCGGAAAATTGGGTAACATTGTTTTATCCCCATCTCCTTTGGCAGTTTTTGGTATTGCCGTGTAAAAGGATTTGCTTATTGCGAGTCTGTTCTGCACAGGCTACGAAGAAAATGATCACTGTTTCATATGCAGCAACCTTTGAGAAATAATGATGGGGGCAGAGATGTGGCTTAGTGAGGGATACTTGCCTGGCATGTGGGAGGCCCAGGGGTCTACTCCCAGCACAGTATGGTTCCCCCCCAGGTGCCAAACTAGGCTTTGCATCTGAGCGCCACTGGGTGTGGTCCCCAAACCCAAAATTAGGCATAATCATGATAGGGGCAGGAGTGTCACCTTGGGGGAGAAGAACTTAAGTTTTATTCCTAACCATGGAAACAGATAAAATAATGGCGAAATACAAATTTTGTCATCTCATAACTGTTACTGTCACTGTCCTTCCATTGTTCATCGATTTTCTTGAGTGGGCCCAGTAGCGTCTCCATTGTGAGACTTGTTGTTGCTGTGTTCGGCATATCGAATATGTCACGGATAGCTTGCCAGTCTTTGCCGTGCGGGCGAGATACTCTCGGTAGCTTGCCAGGCTCTCCGAGACTCATAACTAATATGTAATAATATAAAACTATTACATCTGAAGAAATCACAGAAAGGGGTGAGAGCATTCTTGGCTCCTGGTATATACCCCCCCAGGACTCTACAGCCCACACCCCCCATAAATGAAATGATAGGAGTCTGAATGCCTCTGCAGCCTCATATCACCCATTATCATACACTCCCAATTTTAAATTTCATTTTAAAATGTTAACAACTCCAGGTTGGCTGTCATGCAGTACACTTGCATATATTTAAAATGTACAATAGGAGGACTAGAGCAATAGCACGGCGGGTAGGGCCGTTTGCCTTGCACGTGGCCGAACTGAGTTCAATTCCCAGCATCCCATATGGTCCCCTGAGCACCGCCAGGAGTAATTCCTGAGTGCAGAGCCAGGAATAACCCCTGTGCATTGCCGGGTGTGACCCAAAAAGCAAAAATAAATAAATAAATAAAATGTACAATAGAGGGAGTGTTGGCCTATATGTGCACGTGACTCTGTTACTGTGGTTAAAGGAATAAACATTTCATCAAAAGTTTCCTCCTTTCCCTTTGCAGTTTCTCTCTCTCTTCTACCCTTCCACATATTCCTATCCCATATTTTCCCAAACAACTTCTGACCTTTCTATCTTGAATATTAGTTTTCATGTTCTGGACTTTCACATAAATGGAATCATATAGTATGTGCTCCCTTTGAGTTCTCTGTATGTGTGTGTGATGGGGGTGGAGGGAGGTGTTTGGACCACACCTGACTGTACTGAGGGCTTACTCTTGGCTCTGTGCTCAGAGACCACTCCTGACAGTGCCCAGGGGACCATCTGGGGTGCCAGGGATTGAACCCTGGCCAACCACATTCTACTATTTCTAGCTCCTGGTGAGTTATTCCACTCCATTTAACATTTTGGAGAATTTTCCCTGTTATTGCATTCAGAGAGCTTCTTTCTTTTTTTTAATGCAGTTATATGAGTTGCCTCTATTTGTTTGACCATTCACCTGTTAATGATATTATAGATTTGTTTTGTTTTGTTTTTGAACCTACCCAGAAATGCTCAGGGCTTACTCCTGGCTCTGCACATAGTAATTACTATTGGCAGTACTTGGGGACCATATGGGATGGGGGGGGGGGGTCAAACCTGGATTGGCTGCATGCAAAGCAAACATCCTACCCGCTGTACTATTGCTCTGGCCCAATACTATTATCGATTGTCTCAGTGTTTTTAGCTTTTATTTTTTTAAAGAACTTTATTTATTTATCTATTTATTTATTTATTTGCTTTTTGGGTCACACCCGGCAATGCACAGGTGTTACTCCTGGCTCTGCACTCAGAAGTTACTCCTGGCAGTGCTTGGGGGACTATATGGGATGCTGGGAATCGAACCCGGGTCAGCCGCGTGCAAGGCAAACGCCCTACCCGCTGTGCTATCTCTCCAGCCCCATCAATGTTTTTAGCTTTTAAAAGGAAGGCTACTACAAATTTTGTATGGTTACATTCTTTCTTTGTGCTTCTTTGTAATTTCATTTATTTTGAATAACTACTTGGATTAGTTTGGATACGCTACTTATGTGTATGTTCAACATTTTAAGAAATTGCCAAATTTTCTCCAAGTGTTTGCATCATTTAATAGTTCCACTAGCTCCCTGGAACACAGACAGTACCAAATGTTCCCTAGGGTATGGAACAACAGAAACATTTTTCCAATCTAGTGGGAACACAAAGCGGCACAGCCACTTACCCTTAGATCCAGTAATTATTTTGTATTTAGCCAAAGGAATGAAAAACTTATGTCCACAGAGAAACCTGAAAGCAATTGTTTACCTCCAGCTTAATCCACCATTACCAAGGTCTGGAAGCAGCCAAGATGCTGTCCAGTAGATGACTGGATAAATTCACTGAGTCCTTCCAGGCCACAGAATATTTTTCCACTTTTGAAATGACTGAGCGGTCAAGCCATGAAAACATGGAGGGAACATAAATGTTTCTGAGTAAGTGAAAGGAGGCACACTGTAAAGGCTACATACTGCCTGGTCCTGTTATCTGCCTTTCCTGAGTCCTCTGAGAATTGTAACTGCTTGTGTTTGGGGGAGGGATGAGGGATGGAAAACAGGCTTGTTAGGGCAGCAAATCACTCTGTCCAGTGCTAAGGTGAGAAACGGGCGCCTTCATACATCTGTCCAAGCCACAGAGGGAGCAGCTTAGAGTAAACCCATATGTAAACTCTGGACTTTGGGTCCTTATGAGACGTTGATGCAGTTTCGTCCGTTGGAACATATGTACCATCCCAGGGGGCACACTGACGGCAGGGGGGAGGGGCATGTGTGGGGTTGCCTTTTTCTTACTATGAGAAGGATGTTTTCTTTTCTTTGTAATTTTGTTGTGAGTCTGAAACTACTCTTTTGAAATAAGTAATTATGAATCAGGGCCAGAGCGAGAGTACAGTGGGTAGGGTGCTTGACTTGCACACAGCCGACCTGAGTTCGAATCCCCCTGGCATCCCATTTGGTCCCCTGGGCCCTGCAGGAATTATTCCTGAGTGCAGAGCCAAGAGTGACCCCTGAGCACTGCTGGGTGTAGACTAGGCCCCCTCCAATTTTTAAAAATAAAATAAATTTTTACAAATCATTTTTAAAAAATGCCTGTGAGCTAGCTCTCTGGGCTAGAGAGCCTGTTTTGCATGAAGGAGCCCCAGGCTCAATTTCTGGCATCCCAGGGTGCCCCCAGCACTGCTGAGTGTTACTCTAAAGCAAGCAAACAAAACCTAGAAGACAGCTAGTTTTAGAAGACATGGGCAGAGATGAGTCTCCATTAGGCTCTATCAGCACTCCTGGACCACTGTATGTGTAAAATTCACATAAATAAGATGTTTGTACCCTTCTTTAACCCCCAAGCTATAAACACTGTAGAAACCATGGTATGCGGGTCCATTTGAAAGAGAGGGGACCCTCACTCCAACTATTCTCTTCGTCCTGTTACTTTTCTTTTTCTTTTTTGCACACCCCACATTGCACAGGGATTACTCCCGGCTCATGCACTCAGGAATTACTCCTGGCGGACCATATGGGATGCTGGGAATCGAACCCTGGTCAGCTGTGTGCAAGGCAAACACCCTACCCGCTGTGCTACCACTGTAGCCTGTTACTTTTTGTAGCCAGAGAATCTCTTCCTTAGGAACCTGGCGCTGGGTCACCCAGAGACGTTTTCTTTTGCTTGGCATTGGCAGGGGTGAGGTTGGGGACACACCTGAGGGCCTGGGAGGGTTTCTCTGTGCTCGGGACCATGCTGGGATGGAACCTTTCTCGTGCACAACCTGTGCCCAGCCTTTTGGTCTCATTTTCGCGCACCTGGAAAACGAGCGTTTGGATGCTAATCAGGGTACCCACCTCATGATCATTGAGAGAACGTGTCCTGAGTTTCCCTCTCTTACGTCCAGCGGGTCTAACTAATCTGGGGTGCTAGGAAAGCCCTATCCGGTAGGAAGAACCTGCTTTCTTCCTCAAATCTCTCTTTCTCCTTCTAATCACGTTAAGTCCTCTTATCCTCTCATCTCAACCTTCCTGAAATTTCTAAACTTTGCTGTGAAATGACACTTAGAGCAGCAGCGCCACCTTGTGGATAGAAACTATCAACGAAAAAGCACAGACGGCGCCCGATCGCTCTCCGGGGCGGCAGTTGCCAGTTTGTCCTGCAGAGCGCGCCCTTCCCTTACATTTTCAGGTGAGGCTGCTCTCCCCTATAGGGTTATCCTGGAAAAAACGTGTGGCCTGGCCCATCCAGCCCACATCAGAGACCAGGCCAGATAGAGGACTGCTTGCCTGCAGTCGACCTGGGTTCCATCCCTGGCACCACAAAGAATTCCCGGAGTCCAGCCAGAGGTGAGGAAGGGATTCGGAAAAAGAGGAACTCCAGGTTGAGAAATTAGATTAAACCCAGAGAGACACTGCACAGGTATGTACAAGCCTGCTCAGGTAAGAGTACAGTGGTTCTGAGTCAGTATATGGCGTTGCAAACACATTATCCGCCGAGATACTCGATCTGTGTTGAGTTAATTCTGTTTAATGGTGCACACAAGTCCAGCATTAATTAATAGATCTGACCTATTGCCATATTTCTACCCAGTGACACACTGGTTTATGTTGGTAGAGCAGGTTTGTTCAGTCCTTTGCTCTGATTCTACATCTTTTGAATGATTCCTTCCTAGCTCTGTCTTCTTCTTCTTCTTCTTCTTCTTCTTCTTCTTCTTCTTCTTCTTCTTCTTCTTCTTCTTCTTCTCTCTCTCTCTCTCTCTCTCTCTCTCTCTCTCTCTCTCTCTCTCTCTCTCCCTCTCTGTCTCACGCACACATACACTCCTGATGGTTTATACTGGGACACCTCATGTGCCTTTACTTGTGCTAAGTGGTCCACTGCAATAACATAGCAAGGAAGAACACTTCTTTTTTTGTTTATTTTGTTTGGGGGCCACACTTGGTAATGCTCAGGGGTTACTCCTGGCTCTGTACTCAGAAATCACTCCTGGGGGTGCTCCTTGATGGAACTTGGGTTGGCCACATGCAAGCTAAACACCCTCCCTGCTGTCCCGTCTCTCTGTCCCACTCTCTCCTTCTTTCCTAACAGCCATGCCCACCTCTGCAGCTCTGTGTAAGATTTCCTGGCAGAGGGTTGGCATGGCTTCATCTCTGCTTTGAGTCTTCGAGCTGCTTAGTTTTCTGGGCTCTAGAGTTACAGGGTTCACCAGACTCACCCGGTTTCAAGTCATGGTTTCCTCATGGTTTTGTTTGCTCTGGTGCGTTTGCTATCTGCTATCTTCCTGAACTGGAGTGGAGGCGCTTGGACTGAAAACCACGGGCTTAAACCTCTGCCACACACATGACCTGACTCACCGCTTGCTCAATGGCAAGGGTTAGAGCAACAGGTGAGCTGGTGAGGTGTCTTCAGAAGGTGAGATGTAAAGAAGACCCAGAAGAAAGGAAAAGGAAGAGCAATATCTCTCAAAGACAGACAACTGACCAGTGGAAGGAAGTAGTTGCAGAAAGAGAACTGGGGCAGGAGAAATAGTACAGCAGGTAGAGCTCTTGCCTTGCTTGTGACCAACCTGGGTTTTCACCATCTCTTATGATCCTCTGAGCACCGCCAGGAGTGATCCCTGGATACAGAGCTGCGAGTAGGCCCTGAGCACCACTGAGTGTCCCTCCCTTAACCCTCCACCCTCCAAAAAAATAGCTCCCCCTCACGATCATGATCACAATCATCCTGTTGTTCGTCAATTGCATCGAGCAGGCCCCAGTAACGTCTCCTTCGTCCTAGCCCTGAGATTCCAAAAAGTGCCATATTTAAGGCTCTTTCAGGGTTAGGAGAATGAGACCCATCACTGTTACTGGTATTTGGCCTATTGGGTACTCCACGAGGAGTTTGCCAGATTCTGCCGTGTGGGCAGGTAACATTCGGTAGCTTGCCAGGTTGTCCAACGTAAGAATGAGATAATAAGATGTCTCGTGCTGGGTTTTATAGTCTTTGGGTCTTGGCTGTTGATGGGATTACACGGCGCCGGGTGGGGGGGGTGTCAGTTGGTGGGTGTGACCCCTGCCTACTGGAGAATGGGGGACCTGGGTGGGGGATGCTCACCCCCAATCCGAGCAGGCTTGGAGATCTCAGCCCCGGGACCCGCATGCCTTTGTTCCTCTGCCGGTACCTTCATGCGTGAGGAGGGTGGTCTCAGCATGGTTGTGGCTGGTTCTGGAGGTCTTCGGTTGCCAGGGCTCTGCTTGGGGTGGGGAGGGAAACTCAACCCGCCCCCCTCCAAGGGGCCCCGACGAGGACAGCCAGATGTGGGGGTAGGAGACTCTGCGCTGTTCTCTTCCGGGAGCTGGGTTTTATAGTCACCCTCCAAAAAAATAGCTCCCCCTACATATGAAAAAAAAAAAAGGTCAGAGCAATTGTATAGCTGGTAGGACGTTTCCTTTCACATGCCTGACCTGAATTTGATCTCCAGCACCCCAGATGGTCTCCCCAGAGCCCGCCAATGTGGTCCCTGAGTGCAGGCAGGAGGCAGGAGGAAGCCCTGAGCATCACTGGATGTGGCCACAAAACAAAAGAAAAAAATAGAAGAGGTGTTATCAAAGCAACATGAATGGAAGAAATTGGAGTCATAAGGTTTTCAGAAAATGAAAGTAGTGCTATAGAAAGTAATGACTTTTGAGGGGAGAGGTGTGATCACTCGGAAGGAAGATTTCCTCACTGACTGAAGACAGAGCGAACGGCATGGGCCATTGGTGGGGCAGGGTATCTGCCAAGATAGGTTATGCCAAGAGAGGTTATGATCGTGATTTCAGACTGATAACTGAATTGGTAGCTCCAAAACCTCTACATCGGGGGCATGGTGCTGCCAGCAGGTCAATCTGTACCTGTGAGGTGAGTGCATCAGTAGCCTCATGGCGCCTTCAGACTTCCAGATACCCCAAAATTGCTGCTGTGCCTTTGGCCAGACCCCCAAAACTTGGGGCAAAGTTTACCAAGAAAGTAAATGGCCAAAAGTTAGGTATGTGGGAGACACACCCACAAACCACCTCCGGCTCAGCTATGTAATAGGAGGCATGGCTTCTCTGGTTCCTGATCAAATTGCTTAATGGCCATGATCCCAGAGACTCAGAAACAAATCTCAAAACCCAACGGCTTTTGGCAAAAATGCATCCAGTCCCTGCAGTAGGTTACCGATGCTGGGCCACCCCAGGTGGGAATAGGTTTCATGCCTTGGCCTGTTCCCCCTGGTGGCCCAGTCGCCGCCGTCCTTCAGAGGCCACTGGACAGTCAGATTTGGGCCCACAGTGACGAGACACATGGGGCCTCACCAGATGGGGGTGGAAGCAGCCCTTTCCTCCCCATACCAACAAGACCCCGAGTCGTCGCCCACGAATGGCCTCTCTGGCTCCTGATCAAGCTGCTTAATGGCCATGATCCCAGAGACTCAGAAACAAATTGCAGAACCCAGAGGCTTTTGGCAGAAATGCATCTGGACCCTGCAGTAGGTTACTGGCGCTGGGCCACACCAGCTGGGAATAGGTTTCATGCCTTGGCCTGTTCTCCCTGGCAGCCTGGTGGCTGCCATCCTCCAGAGGCTACTGGACAGTCAGGTTTGGGCCCACAGTGATCCCACACCCTCCCTCTACCTGTGGGGGAGATGATTTCCACATTACTCTCTTTCTACTTTGATTACATTCAATATTTGAATTGAATGTAATGAGACATGTGGGGCCTCACGGAATGGATGTGGAGCCGGCCCTTTCCTCCCCGTTCCAAGACCCTGAGTCGCCACCCACTAACGGCCTTTCAGGCTCCTGATCAAGTTGCTTAACAGCCACGATCCAAGAGACTCAGGAACAAATTTCGGAACCCAGAAGGTTTTGGCAGAAATCCCTCCAGATTTAAATGTTAAAATTTTGGAATTTCAAAATTGCGTGGCCACTACTGCAGCCAACTGACATCATATGTTATTCATAACCAGCAATAGAAAACAAATTGCCTACTGTTGCCTTTTCAGCAGATCTGAGTGTTGGGGTAAAATCCCAAATAATAATGGTGTGTATGGTGTCAGAATATTGAATGTAATCAAAGTAGAAAGAGAGTAACGTGGAAATCATCTGCCCCACAGATAGGGGGAGGGTGTGAGATGGGGTATACTGGGTTTTTTGGGGGTGAAGGTACGGGTATTTCATTGTATGACCAAGACTTAAACCCGAAAGCGTTGTAACTGCTCTCATGGTGATTCAATAAATAAAATTATAAAAAATGAAAAAAAAAAAAGTAAGGTGGAGTTCATGCCCAATTCTTCTTCTTTTTTTTTTTTTTTGCTTCTTGGGTCACATCCAGCGATGGTCAGGGGTTACTCCTGGCCCTGCACTCAGGAATCACTCCTGGCGGTGCTTGGGGGACCATATGGGATGCAGGGAATCAAACCCGGGTCGGCTGTATGCAAGGCAAACGCCCTACCTACTGTGCTATTGCTCCAACCCATCATGCCCAATTCAATCAGCTGATCAGTGGCTGAATAAATAGCAGTACTCCTACATTAAAAAAAAACACACACACACAAAAAACTACGTACTGCTACTGTAGGCCAAGCTTAAGATTCTTCCTGCACACTGCGGGGAATGGAATGTTGAATACCAAGCCATTCTTAGATTCTGCTCCATGATTCTGTAGCACTGAGTCACTTTGTTTTGTTTATAGCACAGCGGTAGGGCGTTTGCCTTGCACGCAGCCAACATGGCCGACCCGAGTTCGATTCCTCCGCCCCTCTCGGAGAGCCCGGCAAGCTACCGAGAGTATTCAATATGCCAGACACAGTAACAACAAAGTCTCCAATGGAGACGTTACTGGGCCCGCTCGAGCAAATCGACGAACAACGGGAGGGCCTTTACTTTACTTATTTATTTTTTGCTTTTTTGGGTCACACTCAGCCATGCTCAGGGGTTACTCCTGCCTCCGTACTCAGGAATCACTCCTGGCGATGCTTGGGGGACCATATGGGATGCTGGGAATCAAACCCAGGTCGGCCACGTGCAAGGCAAACACTCTACCCTCTGTGCTATCACTCCAGCCCCATTTTTATTTATTTTTAATTGTTATTTTATCTTGGGCCACACCTGGTGGTGCTCAGGGTTTACTCCTGGCTCTTTCAGGGATCCCTCTGGGCAGGCGTGGGGGACCAAAGGGGTGCTGGGAATCAAACCCCATCAGCCGCGTGCAAGACAAGCGTGCGCTGGACTATGGCTCCAGCCCCAATGGTGAGTCAGTGTTAGTGTCCCCCCAGATTTCAAAGAATTCTGTTTCAGTTCTACCTTCTCTCTGGTGGGGGAGGGGTGTTGGGTTTGGGGGCCACACCTGGCAGTGCTCTGGGCATGCGCCAGGGGTGAAACCCAGGCCTCCTGCATGCACAACGTGTGCGCCCAGCCCTTATGCTCTTCCCTGGCCTTTTGCATATTTTTAAAAATGCATATATAATCAAAAGAATATGTCTAGAGTGTTTTAATGCAAAACTCAATTAAAAAAATTTTTTTTGGCTTTTTGGGTCACACCCAGTGTTGCTTAGGGGTTACTCCTGGCTCTGCACCCAGGAATCACTCCTGGTTGTGATCAGGGAACCATATGGGATGCCGGGGATCAAACCAAGGTCAGCCATGTGCAAGATAAACACCCTGTCTGCTGTATTATCACGCTGGCTCCAAAACTCACAATTTTATTATTTTGTGTCAAGTTTTTTTCTTTCACTTCCTTCTTTCTTATTCCCTCTCTATCTTTCTCCTTCTTTCTCTCTTGTGAGGTGAGCTGGAATATAAATTATTCTTTAGGCCACCAACAACTGACTCCTTTATCTCTGCCTTATTACTAAACATGCTCATCACTGTATCATTGTCATCCCATTGTTTATCGATTTACTCAAGCGAGCACCAGTAATGTCTCCATTTGTTCCGGCCCTGAGATTTTAGCAGCCTCTCCTTCTCGTCTTTCCCAACACTGCCATATTGGAGGCTCTTTCAGGGTCAGGGGAATGATGCTCGATATTGTTACTGTTTTTGGCATATTGAATATGCCACGGGTAGCTTGCCAGGCTCATATATATATAAGGTAAGGTAAAGGCCCTCACGTTGATCGTCGATTTGCTCGAGCGGGCCCAGTAACGTCTCCATTGGAAACTTTGTTGTTACTGTGTCTGGCATATCGAATACTCTCGGTAGCTTGCTGGGCTCTCCAAGAGGGGCGGAGGAATCGAACTCGGGTTGGCCGTGTTGGCCGCTTGTAAGGCGAACGCCCTACCTGCTGTGCTATCGCTCCAGCCCATCATATATATATATATATATATATATATATAGAGAGAGAGAGAGAGAGAGAGAGAAAGAGAGAGAGTATATATGTGTACATATACACATATATACACATACACACATATACATCTATGTGTATCGTATTTATATGTACACAAACTATCTACTCAAAAGAAAGTGTTCCTATTTCTAATTGTTTCTTTTTCTTTTTGAGTCACACCTGGTGATGCACAGGGGTTACTCCTGGCTCTGCACTCAGGAATTACTCCTGGCGGTGCTCAGGGGACCATATGGGATGCTGGGAATCGAACCTGGGTCAGCCGCGTGCAAGGCAAACACCCTACCTGCTGTACTGTCGTCCAGTCCCCAGCCTATTTCTTTGAAAGTTGTCTCACCTTGACTCTCTAAAATGCCCTGTTCTCCCGTGCACCTACCACTTTAAAGTCTTCTGTCTGCCAATTTTTCATTTGTTTGTTTGTTTTTAGTTCACATCCAGCGGTGCTCAGGGCTAACTCCTGGCTCTGTGCTATGGGATCACTCTTGGCGGTCTCTGGGGATCATATGGGATGCTGTAGATTGAACCCAGGTTGGACACAGGCAAGGCGAACATCCTGCCCGCTGTCCTAAGGCTCCTGCCCCCTGTCTGCCAATCTTGTCTCCTTGTAGTCCATCTTGAGCATCTGCCCCTTTAGATATCTGGACTCTCGGAGGTTCTGAACCCTTTAAAAACCTGCTTTCTGAGGTTTTTAAACCACCACTGAGGTTGGTGGTTTTCAAAAATAAAATGCAGAATTTTATCACATCTCTCCTGTCTGTTTCTTTAAATCATTGCTTTTCTGTCTGCCAAGCGATTGTTTTGGTGGGAGCATTTCATGTTGTCTGAGAGAGAACAAAGCCATTGATTTTAGCGTCATATATAAATGTGGATGGCTGGGTTCAGGCTCAGTGATTTGGTCATGGTTGTAAAGAAGAATAAATAAGTCTGAAAACAGTAAAATCTTGGAATAGAGCATACCGGTTAATTGGGTTTCTGATTAACTATGGGTTAATGAGAAGACACTTTTTGTTTGAAATCTCTCTAAATTGCCTCGGCACATTTTCTTGCTTTAATAAGTAGTCTAATGAACATAATTAAGTCTTCCCTTACTGATTCAGCTCCTTCGATGCCTCAGGGTCATTACTCTGAACATACTATTTAATTTCATACTGTTCTGTAGCTACGGCAGGAACTGAAGTGCAGAACAACTCCTAGACATGGATCGACTTAGGAAAAAAAAAATCCCTGTATTCTGTGTAGTTCGCCATGTGTAAAGGTATCTTATCTAAGTAAAAGTCCATGATATGCATCACAGAATAAAAGTCTTCAATACAGAAAAGACTTTTTTTTTTTTTTTTTGCTTTTTGGGTCACACCTGGCAGTGCACAGGGGTTACTCTTGGCTCTGCACTCAGGAGTTCTCCTGGCGGTGCTCAGGGGACCATAGGGGATGCTGGGAATCGAACCCGGGTCGGCCACGTGCAAGGCAAGGGCCCTACCCGCTGTGCTATCTCTCCATCCCCGGAAAAGACTTTTGAGATGATGGAACTCATGCATTCTTTATGTGTTTTATTTGGTTTGTTTCTTTGTTTGCTTTCTGTTTGGTTGTGGGCCACCCTCATGCAGCTCGATGACTACTCCAGTGCTCCCAGCCCAGTGCTCGAGTGACCATGTGGTACTGGAGACCAAACCTGGCTTTCCTGAATGCAAAGCAGGTGCTCCAGCCAATCAGACTCTTTCTGTGGCTCTTTAATTTCATTACATAACTGACAAGAAAGCGAGGGTCTAGAAAATAACAAGGATCATGAGTAAGGGCAGGCTACCGTCACTGTCCCTTCATTGGAAATTCAGGGGCTCTTCGACTTCATCAGGTTGTAACTTTCAAATTCTTTAGCCTTTGGGTCAGGAATATGGCTCAGTGGTAGGGCATTTGCCTCATATCCCATGTGGGAGGTCCTGGGTTCAATCCCTGGCACTGTTTATGCACACACATTTATTTATATACATGAATCAACTGATCAAATAAAAATTTAAAAAATTATCTTCCTCTATTTAAAGTTGAGTTGGTTCTCAAATTGGTTATTTGGGATTTTGAGTAAAATAAATGTCACCCTCACTAACTCCCCATGGGAAGGAAGTTTGGTTTTCTTTTTTTCCTTTTTCCCCACTGATGCATTCTCTAGAACAGTGCTTGCTCCTAAGAAAGTCCTCGGTAAACAAGTGTTGCAGAATGAAATGAAATGAGAGTATTGGAGCAATAGCACAGCAGGTAGGGCGTTTGCCTTGCACGAGGCCCACCTGGTGACCTGGGTTCGATTTCTCTGCCCCTCTCGGAGAGCCCAGCAAGCTACTGAGAGTATCTTACTTGCACAGCAAAGCCTGGCAAGCTACCCGTGACGTATTCTATATGCCAAAAACAGTAACAACAAGTCTCACAATTTGTTGTGAGACGTTACTGGTGCCCGCTCGAGCAAATCGATGAACAATGGGAGGACAGTGCTACAGTGCTACAGTTCTACGCAAGACCACTGGATTCTGAGTTCATGAGCTACACTAACACACACAATGTTCCTTAAGACTTGACAGAGGACTCTGGTATGACTCAGTGGTCGAGAAGTGGTTTTGCATGTGTGAATCCCCTGCTCCAGCCCCCAGCACCACCGACATCCACAAAAATGATGATGCATATAGACTATAGGTAAAAATTATTGTAGTTCAGGAAGCTGGATCAATAATAATACAGCAGGTAAGGTTGCTTATGGCTGACCCGGGTTCAAGCCCCACACCCTGTACAGTCCCCCGAGCACCACCAGGAATGACCCCTGAGCACCAAGCCAGGAGAAAGCCCTGAGCATTGCCAAGTGTGGCCCAAAAACCAAAAAAGGAAAAAAGGAATCACTATGGTACAGATTTTGAGTTTATAATTAGAAAAGGGCCAGGGAGAGGACTCAAAGGCTGGAACACAAGCCATGCGCAGCGGGGTTCCTGAGCACTGCCAGATGTGGGCCCCCTCCCCCCCGAAAAGGAAATTTGAAGCATAATTAAAAACAAAATAAATAAAAACAGTTAGAATCAAAAATAACTAGAAAAGGGAAAGAACAAGTAGAAAGCAATTGTAGTAGTAAAATATCACATGCCCTTTTCTCTCAGTTCAACCTTATCCGTTTCACAGATCAGGTTTCAGAAGTGAGAAGCCCAGATATTGTAAAAACTCTCTGGAAGTCAAACAAGTCAACAAAATAGAATGTGTCACAGTTCTGCTTTGCAAAGCTGCTTGTTCAATACGAGTTCTTCATGAAAGGGGAACACTTTATCCGTGTCTCTCCCAATAAGGCAAAGTGATTAAATCAAGGGAGAACAGAAAATTCTTGGACTTTGAATCCTGTGCTGATGACCAGCTGTGCCCTTTAACTCTGAATCGGTGGGTGTGTTTACATCATCTGGCCGTTGCTTCAGCATTAAGAAACACCTTCGAAGCAAACCCAAGAATAAATGAATTGCAAAAGCCCTTTACTTAAGGTTCTGTTTAAAATTTAACAATGTAGGGGCCAGAGTATAGTACATCAGGTAGTTGCCTTGCACGCGGCCAACCCAGGTTCGATTCCTGGAATCCCATATGGTCCCCAGAGCACCACCAGAGCAGGAGCAACCCCTGAGCATCGCCAGGTGTGGCTATAAAAAAAAAGAAAAAACAATGTAAACAGTAACATTGTATACATACATACTTACATACACACACACATACATAACATTATATACATACATATAAACCTCAACCATATACTCTACATGTATATGTGTACATGTATATGGGTAGAGTCAAAAGCAGCAGATGGCAGTTACCTACCAAAGTCAAACAAAGTCAAACTTACTTTTATATGGCAGGAAATGTTTCCATGTGGCACAATTCTTTGACTCTTACTTCTCTCTCTCAGGTTGAATTTTTCATCTATTGCCTATTTATGAATTAAGAACTGTAATACTTAGCACAAGGTTGTTAAAGCAAACACAAACACTGTTCTCCCGTTGTTCATCGATTTGCTCGAGCAGGCCCAGTAAAGTCTCCATTTCGAGACTTGCTGTTACTGTGTTTGGCATATGAGTACATCACAGGTAGCTTGCCAGGCTTTGCCGTGCGGGCGAGACACTCTCCGTAGCTTGCTGGGCTCTCCGAGAGGGGCGGAGGAATCGAACTCAGCTCGGCAGGGCTGGCTGCGCGCAAGGCAAATGCCTTACCACTGTGCTGTCGCTCCAGCCCACAATGTTGTTAAGTAAAAGAAAATATGTTTTTGTAAAATCAGTCTATTTTAGGGACAGGTTGAAGGGCCCTTGTTTAAATCACAATGATAGTGGGAAGGTGCATGGAGGGAGGTCAGGGCCAGAGAGGCGGCTGATGGGGCTGAGGTCTTGCTTTTCACGCAGGAGGTCTAGATTCCAACCCTGGCACCATAAATGGTTCTCTCAGCCAGGCGTGACCCTCTCCCTCTTGTCTGCACCAAGCTGGGAGTAACCCATGAGCACCACTGGGTATGACCCAATATTCCCCACTCCCAAAAGGAGTTTGGGGTTCCCAGAACAAACATAACTGGAATAAAGGCACAAGCAAAGATGAAGGCAGTTCCAGGCTTTTGCAAAGTCCAAATCTTGGGTAGTTGGGAGTTTGCCCCTAAAGCCTCTAATCCTCATTATCATGAGTATATGTCCGTCTGCAATACAGAAACAGGCTTGCTGTCGTCAGAACGCCTTAGAAGGGCAGCTTCTCCAACATTTCTGCAGTGTTCTATGCTGGCCTCATTCCACAACTGAACTGCTCATTACAAAGAGTCTCATTTGGGGCGGGGGGGGGGGGGGGCGCAGCGTGATGTTCTGGGGGAGAATTTGCTCTTCTCTCTTCTGTGTCAGGGGTCTCGTCAAGTTTCATCTGAACCTCTTCTGAACACTTGGTAAGGAAGATGGTGAAATGATCTGACATAAAAGAGAAGGCAAGAAGAGAGGCTTCATCCTTTAACGGAAGATGATGGGTCTCTAGGGACCCAGAAACGGGTGTGGATGGGGGGCAAGGGGGAAGACTGGGGTAGGGGGGCCAACCCCCTCCTGGCTCAAGCACTCTCAGGAGCTATGCAAATGTGAGGTCAGCTTGTGACCTGGGTGGCCAGGGCAGGGGCTGCGGTCTAATTTCCTGCTCTCGAAAGCTTAGAAAAGCATTTCAGAGTTTTGTTCTTGTTTCTTTCTTTCATTTTTGAACCACACTGTGTGGTGCTCAGGGCTTACTCTTGGCTCTGCTCAAGGGTTTAGGGGCGTTACTGGAAATCAGTGACATACAAACAAATGCCTAACTCCTCTGCTATCCTTCCAGCCTTGAAAAAGAATTTTTTTTTTTATGGAAACTTCCTGATCTTGTAATTTTTTAAATATCAAAATCTGTGTGAAACCTGTAGTTTATCTATTTATTTATTGGTTTGGGGGCCACACCCAGCAATGTTCAGGGCTTACTCCTGGCTCTTCACTCAGGAATTACTTCTGGCGGTGCTCGGGGAACATATGGGGTTCCAGGAACTGACCCAGGATTGGCCATATGCCAGGGAAGCACCCTACCTGCTCTATCTATTGCTCCAGCCCTCTTTTTATTTTTTTCGAGGTAGCCAGTAGTCTGAATGTGTACTCCTCTATCAACAAATCATTCTTTGGGTTAATGTTTAATATATTAACCCTAAGGAGAGGAAGTGTCACCATGCATTTTTATCATTGATTTCAAGTTTCATTAACATTTCACACATTCGGTGTTATTAATTCTCCCAACATCACTACCACTAGATAAAGAAGCAAAGAAGGACGAAACACAAGGCATTTCAAATTCTTGAATGAAAGAGAGGCCCTTGATGTGAGCCTCCACAACCAAAGGGTGTGGCACGCACCCCCTATCATCCACAGAGCAACAAACACAAAATAGGGAAGGAAGGCGAAGGAATAGAAGCAATGGGTAGAGAAAAAAGTTTAGCTAACCATTAATCTTGGTTATTTTAGCTAAGAGAGTTCTGAGGGTTTTTTTTTTGTTTGGGGCCATACTCCGTTGTGCTTCCCCCGGCTCTGTGCTTGGGGGACCTTATGTAGGGCTGGATTACTTTTTTTTTTTGGTTGTCTTTTTTGTTGTTGTTTTAATTTTATTGAATCACCGTGAGATAGTTACAAGCTTTCATGTTTGGGTTACAATCACACAATGATCAAACACCCATCCCTCCACCAGTGCACATTCCCCGCCACCAGTATCCCCAGTATACCCCCGTGCCCTCCCTTTCCCACCCTCCCCCTGCCTCCATGGTAGACAATATTCCCCATACTCTCTCTCTCTGCTTTACTTTTGTTTTTAAATAGCTTCTTTGCAGAGGAGAGGCTGGGAAACAGAAATGCTCTCGTTTCTCAGAGGGCTTTTATCTTCTTGCTCATGGAGAGAGGACCTGAAGATTATCTGTGAAAGGCAGAACTCCCCAGGCCTGCGGGTGAACATTTTACCCTTCCTCAAAGGTGGGGATGAGGCTTGACCTACAGCTGGACTCTGGGTCCTCCCTGCCCACCCTGGGAACTCCCACGAACCTCTTCCTTAGTTCTAAATCTATTATCTCCTCTGTGCCTGCGAGGCTTGATTTTAAGGAATTAAAGGTTGTTTGGTTGTTTTTATTTTCAAGGCTATTCCCAGCTCTGGTACCAGGAGTCCATGCTGGTGGTGCTTGGAAGCCCTGCAATGCCGGGGATCTGACCTTGGCTTCCTGCATGTAAAGCATGCCTTACCCATTGTATTATCTCTCAGTCTCTCTTTTGGGTTTTTGGGCCACACCCAGTGGTGCTCAAGGCTTACTCCTAGCTCCGCACTCAGGGGTCACTCCTGGCAGTGCTGGGGGTGTGGGGGTTCTCCTGAGGTGTGGCCATGTGCAAGGCAAACACATTACCCCTTGTACAATGATCCCTCTGGCCCCTTTCAAGTTGTTTTGAACTCTGGAGTTAAGAGAAGTTTTGAACACTGGAGTGATCGTCCAGCAAGTCGGGCATTTGCCTTGCACACAGTCAACCCAGGTTCAATCCTCATCATCCCACTTGGTCCCCCAAGCTCGCCTGTAGTAATTCCTGAGCACAGAGCCAGGAGTAACCCCTGAGCATTACCAGGTGTGATCCAAAAACCTAAAAAAATGGAAAAAAAATTTAAAGATGACTGTTGGCTAATCAGACAGATTAATGCTCTGCATTTTCTAAGTCTTATTTTCCCATTTTCACTTTAATTTGTTCCAGCTTTTGGTCCCCTGGCATTATAGAAACTGGTCGTCAGTTGCTATCATCCAGCTCTTAGAGTGTAGACCTGTGGACGCCCCCCTTCGTTCTTAGTTGCCCCTTGAAACCTCAGGTCCCTGTGTGTCCAGGCATCCTCCTGCCCAGACCACTCCTCACACTATTTGTTAGAGGGACTCCTCCATACGGCCCTTCCACCATCACCTCCTCAGAGCGCTCCAGGGCTTCTCTTTATCCCGTATTTTGTTTTGGTGGGGAGCCACACCTGGCCACACTCCTGGCTGTTCCTGGCTCTGTGCTCAGGGGTCACTCCCAGGGTGCCTCCCAGCTGTGTTCAGAAATTGCTCCTGGCGGTGCTCAACATTCCAGGTGGTGCTGGGGATTTAGTGTTGCCTGTCTTTTTTTTTTCAGACACGATGTGTTTTCTAATGTGGCTAATTAGTTTTCTCACTCACGATCACGATCATCCTGTTGTTCCTCGATTGCCTCGAGCAGGCACCAGTAAAGTCTCCTTCGCCCTAGCCCTGAGATTTTAAAAAGTGCCATATTCATGGCTCTTTCAGGGTTAGGAGAGTGAGACCCATCATTGTTACTGGTATTTGGCATATTGTGTACGCCACGGGGAGTTTGCCAGACTCTGTTGTGTGGGCAGGTTACATTCTGTAGCCTGCCAGGTTGTCCAAAGTAAGAATGAGATAATAAGATGTCTTGTGGCCACATTTGCGCATTTGTGGCCGCGTGCTTCCGGGAGCTGGGTTTTATAGTCTCTGGGTCTTGGCCGTTGATGGGATTACACGGTGCACAGGGGATTATTTCCAGATAACGGAAGTAACTTAGAATTGCTCTTTCCTGGGCCTCAGAGCTGGCTTTGTATGCCTAGAAGCCTGGGTTTGATCCCGCCAGGTTCCCCAAGTACCCAGGATGTAGTCCAAAGCCTCAAAAAGCATGGCTTTCTCCTTCCCTTGCTCTGCCACCCCCATCTCTTCCTGTTCCTTTTCCATCCCTTCCTTCCCTTTAGGAATCATTTCATTCCCAAAGCCGTTTGGTAAACAAGAAGTGGGGAGGGGGCATGGTGCCAAGAGTGAGGTGTTGGCATCACAGTGATGGGGATATCCAGGCTGGGTCCCAGGGCAGCAGAGAAGACATGTGCTTGCTGAAGAACAGGGCACTTAAATAGCCTCCAAGTATTTCCCCACAGGATAATGATGAGACATTCCCATTCCTTCCCACTTTCATCACAGGAACAAAACTGAATTCCTGAGGAATGGGACCAATCTCAGCACTATACTGGTAGGTGGAGGTACTGAGTTCTCAGCACTAGCACTTTTGAGGTACTTCTGCCCTCAATACATGATCTGAATCTGACCAGATAGAACTAGAAAGCTGCCCCAAAGGGAAGGGTGTTCGAAAAAGTAAGTGAGCCTCAAAGGTGTCCAGATCACGAACCTCAAGGGAATATTTGAGGTATCCCCAAAACTGATGAAAGAGTGATGAGCGTGAGACCAAATGCCTGATGCCTGAGTAGGTTCTTCTGCTGGGAAGGACCTATCACAGCACTGGAAGGAGACATGAGGATTGAGGTTAGAATGTGATTCTATAGAGAAATGCTCTTGCTTATTGGAAATATATCCTTTAAAAAATTCTTTGCAGCTGGAATAATAGTATAGCAGGTAGGGCGTTTTCTTTGCAGCAGACAACCCCGATTCAATCCCCAGCACCCCATTGGATCCTCTGAGCACTACCAGGAGTGATCCCTAAGCGCAGTCAGGATTAAGCCCTGAGCACCGCCAGGTCAGGTCCAACCTCCTCCCCTTCTCTCCACAAAAGAGTTTCCTGTGCAGAGTGGTTGCAGTGGGAGGAGGCGGAGCTGACTTGACCTTGACCTCCCTTCTGTATGCTCATTACTTTTATGCTGATCAACCAAAGAATATTTCAAGTTAGTACTAACTGGACTCAGGTGTGAGGCGCCCTACTCAGAGCCCTGGGGTTTAGAGATGCTCCCCTTCCCCCCTGCCCCCCACCCAGCTCTTTGATCTTTTCTTTTTTAATTTATTTTTTGGTCACCACAGAGGCTCTCAGGAGTCACTCTGAACTCAGGAATCACTCCAGAGGAGATGCCAATGCCAGGGATCGAACCCAGGTCGGCCTCGTGCAAGATAAGTGCCCTCCCACTATACTATCCATCCAGCCCCTTGATCTTTTCTTTTGACCCGTGACTGCACCCATGGGAGAGATTGAGCTGTGGGTGCCTGGTGCCCCCGAGGCCTCTTCCCAGCCCCTAACCCACGGGTGTGCGTTCTACCTGTGCAGAGACAGTCCTGCAGAGAGGCTGCTCGAAGGGTGTGTGACAGGAATGGAAACACTGAGTAACAAGCTCCCCGGAAGGAGCCTGAGGCCTGACTCGTGTGCCTGTCCCGAGCTGGTTGGGCAGGAGACAAGGGTCATTGCACGAGGCTGGGGAGGAGACAAGGGCCCTTGCACGAGGCTGGGCAGGGGACAAGGGCCGTTGCACGAGTCACCGGCTTCTGCACACACCCTCCTGCGTTCAGGCCTGGCCCTCCAAGGAGCAGAGACTTGGCCGTGCAAATCTGGACCTAGAGAGCTGGCGGGCATATATGCCTGTCAAGGTGAAAGGAAGGAAGAACAGGATCCTCTTGCACGCACCGCTGCAGAGCGACAGAGAAACCCTGGAAGCAGTTCACCTCCATCTGTCCCCAGTGGCCCCAGCTGGGAGCCTCATCTTTGTGGACCTACCTTATCATTTGGGAAAGAACAAAAAAAGAGAGAAATTAGGAAAGCGATTTGAAAAGCCCTCTGGGCCCATCTGTGCCTTTCATCACAGTATTTGAAAGTGCTTGTAAACATTTCACAAGCCAAGTTGGCAATAATTCAGCTCTGGGGAAAACCAGCCCCTGCCAGGCTGCCGTAGAGCCAGCAAAGGCCAGGGACTGGCAATGGCATGGCCTGGTCAGAGGGGTACCCCCCACTGCCTCCAGCATTTCAGGATGAGGCACTCACACCCCCACTGAATCCCCACAGACCCATCCTCACTGCTCCCCATTGGCAGGTTGGGGGTGGGGGGTAGGATTCATCTGGGGTTTGCCTTGTTCTACAAAAACAAAGCGATTATGTTCACTCTGCTGAGGGCACAGCCCACATTTGTATTTTTTTTTAAAGTCGGAACTTGAAATCACAGTCTCTTCTTCGTTTTTCTTTCTTTCCTTTTCTCCTTTTCTCCCTCCCTACTTCAGGGAGACACAGGCTCCATAAATACTTGTTCTCAGAAAGAAAAGGGAAATTAGAAATTCTTTTGTCTGTCCCCCAAAGTAGTTTTATTTATTTATTTATTTATTTATTTATTGCGTTTTTGGGTCACACCCGCGACTCACAGGGGTTACTCCTGGCTCTGTACTCAGGAGTCACCCCTGGCGGTGCTCAGGGGATCATATGGGATGCTGGGAATTGAACCCGGGTCTGGCACGTGCAAGGCAAATGCCCTACCTGCTGTGCTATCGCTCCAGCCCCAGTAAAGAAGTTTTAATCTTAAGAGGTCTGGAATGGAACCGAGCGATAGTACAGCAGGTAGGGTGCTTGTCTTGCATGTGGCCAACTCAGGTTTGATCCGCAGCATTCCGTATGGTCCCTCATGCACTCAGGAGTGATGCCTGAGTGCAAAACTGGGAACAATGCCTGAGCATCACTGGGTGTGGTGTGGCCTAAAAACCAAAACCAAAAAAAAAAAAAAAAAAAAAAAGGCCAGGGAGATGGCTCAGAGGACTAGAGTGCTGGCTTTGGAGGAGGGGGAGGGATGTTGCACACCTAGCAGTGGTCAGGCCTTACTCCTGGCTCTGTGCTCAGGGACCATTCCTGTTGGGTTCAGAGGACTGTATGGGCGCTGGGGATCAAACCCCGCTCACCCACGTGCAATACAAGCACCTTACCCGCTGTCCCTTCTCTCCAGCTCCTGGAGCGATGCTTCGCATGTGGAAGCCCGCGGTCTCCATCCCCAGCCCCACATGGTCCCCACTCACCCACCACGACCATCACTACCGAGCAGGGAGTAGCCCCTGTGCTCGGGTCGAGTGCTCAAAAACAGAACACCAAAGAAGAAGTTTTAACAAGGGAGGCAAAGACTATCTCGCACTCCTGGAGCGCAAGACCGGCGGCCCCTTCCCCAGGTCTAAGAGACCCATAGTCCAGCAATGTCTTCAGGCCTCTGTTTCCCTGCCCCTGAGCAGAACCCTTTGCTCCCACCACCCCAAGGACGTGGCTCTCTGCAGAGACTGAATCAGGGAAGAAAAGCACGAAATGTCATGTGCGTATGTTTTATTCATGAGAAACAGTAGGAAAGCAGAGGGCAGGAGAGAAGGGACTGCTCGTCACAGAGGCTCTTTTTCTCAGCCTCACCCACGGACTGACAAGGATCTCCGCTCCCAGTTGGACTTTCTCTGATTACAAAGAGGTAACAGACAAAAAAACAAAACAAAACACACAAAAACTGGCCTCACCAGAGACCCACTTCACATAAAAGGGACATTTTTTGGAGACAGGACCCCGGGGCCGCAGGGCTGAGGAGTAACCATGAGGACAAAGGGCCCTTCCAAGTTTATAGACTTTAGAATTTTTATGGTTTTGGTTTGGGGTTTTGTTTTGAGTTTGGGAGTAGGCTTGCTCATGAGAACAGAAGGTGCCCCCTATTTTTCAATTTTATTTCATTCTGGATTTGAGGCCTTACCTAGCAGGGCTCAGAGGATACTCCTGGCTCTGTGCTCAGGAGTCATCCCTATACGTGCTTGAGGGACCATATGTGGTACCAGCGTGTGAACCTTGCTCAGCTGCATGCAAGGCCTTGCTTGCAGTACTATTTCTCTGACTCACACCCTGTTTCATACATTATTGTCAATATTCTGGCAGCCAGTCTGAGATTTAACTTAACATTTATTTTATTACGGGCTTAATTTAGTTGTGATCACAGGATTACAAATGCGCAATTTGGGGACCCAGGAGATAGCTCAGAGGGGGTGTCATGCATGTTTGCTATGCTTGATACCCCGAGATTTATCCCTGCTATTTTCTGGGCTTCCAACCTAGCACTAGGGAGTCCCCTTGTTGAGGGAAAAAAAAAAAGAGCAACAGCACTAAACACACAGTCTTTCGGTGTTTTGGATGGCATTCATATCATTCTGTGCTGTGGATATGACATGCCATCTAAAACACTGAAAACCTAGCCAGTACCGTTTCCTTCTATGAACTCTCTCCTCTGGGGTAGTTGTTGTTGTTGCAATATCCAATTAAAAATAATAATTGGGTTGGTTAATAATTAATTGGTTCTAAGGCAACGGTTTGGGTGGTGCTCAGGGCTTACTCCTGGCCCTGTGTTCAGGCATCAGTCCTGACGCTTCTTGTGGGATCATATGGGGTACCCGGGATCAAACATGGGTCGGCCACATGCAAGGCAAGTACCTTACTCCCTGGACTATCTACCCATGCCAGCCCTGGAATCTCTCATTTAATAGGAGACTGGCTAGAAAGCAGCTGAGCTTTCCAAAGCCAACGGTAACTGCAGGTGGAGGGTCAGTGTTCGAGAGAGCAGGGCTGTGAGAGTCCTCGGCTACTCTGAACATCCACTTGCCACCAGGGGAGAAGCCTGAGCCCTGAATAGAAGCTTGTGGCCTGGGAAGAAATTGCTACTGAAAGGAAAAGCTGGAGAAGTCCCCACTGATTGCTGCTGGGAACAGCCACACTGTCCTCTGGCTAGCAGCAGCCTCTGACAACTGAATCTCTGAGCTTTGACCAGGCCGGAGGGACCCTCTTCCCCATTCTCTGTGTTTACAGCTATACGCTTGTCACGTCCCTTATCGGATAAACTGCTGTGAAGAGGTCTCAATCCTTCATGGCCATACCTGTGTAAGAAAGTGTCCCTGGCAGGGCTGGAGTGATAGCACAGCAGGTAGGGCATTTGCCTTGCACGCGGCCGACCTGGGTTCAATTCCCAGCATCCCCTGAGCACCGCCAGAAGTGATTCCTGAGTGCATGGGCCAGGAGTAACCCCTGTGCAACAACGGGTGTGACCCAAAAAGCAAAAAAGAAAAAAAAAGTGTCCTGGGGATACTACAGAGGAGAGGGTGCTTGCCTTGCACACGGCTGACCCACCCAGTTTTGATCCCTGGCATCCCATATATCCCCTGAGCACTTACACCCCAAGATTTATCAGTGCTATTTCCTGGGCCCCTGAGCTTCCAACCACCACTGGGAAGGCCCCTGTTGAGAAACAAAAGAGCAACAGCACTAAACACACAGTCTTTCAAATGTATTCACTTTGTGCTGTGGAGATGACATGCCACCCAAAACACTGAAAACCTAACCAATACCTTTTCCTAGGACTTTAGCCAGGGCTAATTCCTCAATGAAGGGCCAAGAGTAACCCCTGAGCATTGCCAGGTAACCTAAAAATCAAAAAAAGCAAAAAAAAAAAAAAAAGTACTGGGCACAGTGAGGATGTAAAGCAAGTGTCCCACATATGGTCCCCGGGCCACTATAGGGATCACTCCTGGTCACAGTGCCAGGAATAGCCCCAGAGAACTGCTGAGCATAGCCACAAAACAAAAGTATACAAAGCCAATATGCAGCCACGTCAACAAGTCATTCAGAGGCACAGAAGTAAATGCCCATGACATTGGGGTTGCTTGAACTTTTTCCACTTGTGACCACCCTCCTGCCCCCCTCCCCTCCCCCCCACCCCTTCACCCCTGTCACCCCATTGCCAACCAGGCCTTTCTATCCAAAAATGCAGCACTGGCAAACAGTCAGGAGTGCCTCGGATTCATTACACATTTGATTTTGAACTAATTTTTGACTGCTGTGTGTTCAGAAACCATTTACTCTTGCCAATTTTTTTTTTTTGCAAGCCCCACCTCCAGTTCTATGGTCCTATACGGGGTCATGACCCAGAGTTTAAGAGTGAGATGTGCCCTGGTGAGGGACATGACTGGAGGACACAGAGCAATGCGTTCGGGCAGGGGTGCCCATTCATTCATTGCACAGTACCCAAGGGGCGTGGACAATGTCATTTCAGATTCATTGGAAACAACCTAAAGCAGGCCACACCGCCCGTGGCACTGCCCTAGACACCCCCTCTTATCTGCAACAGAGCAGAGGAGCCAACCTAATTTTTCAACAAAACAAGAGAGAAGAGATATTTAGTAGACTGGGAGAATGAACAGAAATTCAAAACAGTTCTCTGCAGTTTCCAAAGTTAGCTTTTAGGGGGCTGGGCTGGAGTGATAATACAGCGGGTAGGGGGTTTGCCTTGCACACGGCCAACCTGGGTTTGATTCCCAGCATCCCATATGGTCCCCCAAGCACCGCCAGGAGTAATTCCTGAGTGCAGAGCTAGGAGTAACCCCTGAGCATTGCTGGGTGTGACCCCCCCAAAAAAAGCAAAGTTAGCTTTAAGGAGTTGAGAAATTTACCAGGGATCCTTCTAAAGTCCCGTATGTATGTTCAGAATCTTAATTTCACAGACGTAGCATGGAGAAGATTTAGTTTACTCTGCCAAGTGGAAAAGTCTGTGAATCTTTGAAGGGGGGAGAGAGAGTGGAGGTTGGGGCGGGGAGACACCCAGCTGTGCTCAGGGCTTACCCCGGCTCTGCACTCAGGGATCACTCAGGGGGGCAATATGTGATATCAGGGATCAAGCCCAGGTTGGCTGCATGCAGGGCAAGCGTCTTCCCCACTTTTGCTCTGGCCTCAAGACTATGAATCTCGGATAACTACAAGCCACGAGAGTTGATGGCAAGAAGTGACTGGGGAGTGACTGAGATAAACAGCAAGTGCTCATCATTCTACCTCCCTGCAAACCGAGGTAAGATAGTTTATGCTATATCAGCCTGCTCACCACTAATCATTCACTGGAGTCCTGCTGTGGGTCTAGTTGGAGGAAAGAGCTATGATAGAAACAAGAGGAAGAACTCAAGGACTGGCCAACAAGTTAACAGGGAACAATCACAGAGGAAACAACAGAAATGATAACTTATGTCTGCATAGTACTTTGTCATCTCCAATCATTAATATTATATTTTTGGACTTCCTTATGAGATAGTAAGTCAAACACAGACCATTTTAGAGTTTTGAGAGAATGAAGCAGGTAGGTCACTTGCCTCGCATATTGCCAACTCAGGTTCATTGTCTCTGTCACTGTTCTCCCATTGTTCATCAATTTGCTAGAGTGGGCCCAGTAACTTTGTGAGACTTGTTACTGTGTTTGGCATATCGAATACGTCAGGCATAGCTAGCCAGGCTTTGCTGTGTGGGCGATATACTCTTGGTGGCTTGCTGGGCTCTCTGAGAAGGGCGAAGGAATCAAATTCGGGTCAGCTGTGTCAGCCACATGCAAGGCAAACGCCCTACCCACTGTGCTATCCTCTAGCCCTGGAATTGCCTAGAGTCCTTTGAGTCCCACCAGAAGTGATTCCTAAGGACAGATCCCCAAAACAAACTAAATAAACTAATTTAAGTTGGGTAAAGAATATGAATATTAGGGGCTGGAGAAATAGCACAGCAGGTAGGGTGTTTGCCTTGCACGCGGCTGACCCAGGTTCGATTCCCAGCATCCCATATGGTCCTCTGAGCAACGCCAGGAGTAACTCCTGAGTGCAGAGCTAGGAGTGACCCCTGTGCATCGCCGGGTGTGACCCAAAAAGCAAAAAAAAAAAAAAAGAATATGAATATTGGAAAAAAGTTACCCAATGTCCACTAGATTGTGGGTTAATATCCAGGATATACAAGACACTGGTAGAACTTTATAAGCAAAAGACCTCCAACAACAACAACAACAACAAAAAAAAAACCCAACAACTTCTAACTCCATCAAAAAATGGGGAGAATGCCTTCTCCCGATGGAATCCCGATGACCATGAGCTTCTACAAGCATGGCTCTGCTATGTGGGCAGCAGGACTATTTTCTGAACATTTCCTGATATGCAAAGTGATCAATGGAAAGTAAATGATCTAGCATTTGTCCCTGAAAAACAGGCTTGAATGGTGGTGGGAAAATCTGAGCAAAATATAATGCCCAACCAAAATACATCTGGACTGTGCATTTAACTATGGTGCTCTGCCGCCCTGGGAGGGGAAGGGCCTCCGCCTGTCCCCCCTTGCAGCGGCGGCACGGTGGCCTGCATCTTTTAGAGCCTAATGAACAGCCAGGTATGAGACTGCATTGACAAGGCACGAGGGGCCTCATGGGATGGGGGGTGGAATTGGCCCTGCTCCCCGCCATGACAATGCTCCGGGTTGTCACCCTCAAATGCCTCCTCTGGCGTCTGAACAACCATGATCCCAGAGGCACACAAACCAATCTCAGAACCCAGGGACTTTTGGCAGTAATCCCTCTAGGTTTATTACTAAAATATCAGAAATCCAAATTCATGTGGCCGCTTGTGGCCACACGACATCATATGCTCTTCATAATCAGCAATAGAAAACAAATTATCTAATGATGTCTTTGTGGCAGGTCTGAATGTTGGGGAAAATTCCAAATAACAATGTTGGGTCTTTTGTCGTAATATTGAATGTGATCAACGTAGAGAGAGAGAGAGAGTAAAGTGGAAATCTGCCACACAGGCGGGGGGTGGGTTGGAGGGGGGTATACTGGGTTTCTTGGTGGTGGAAAATGTGCACTGGTGAAGGGACGGGTGTTTGATCATTGTATTACCAACTGAGACTTGAACTGAAAGGCTTTGTGACTGTTCTCACGGTGATTCAGTAAATAAATAAAAAAAAATGGGGAGAAGAAATGAACAGAAACTTCCTCAAAAAAGAAATACAAATAGCCAAAAGACACTTGAAAAAATGCTCTACATCACTAATCATCAGGGAGATGCAAATCAGAACAATGAGATCTGATTTACACCACAGAAATTACATCTGATTTACATCTTACACCACAGAAATTGTCACACATCAAAAAGAACAAGAACAAGATCAGTGCTGGAGGGGCTGTGGGGAGAAAGGGACTCTCATTCATTGCTGGTGGGAATGCTGACTGGTTCAGCCTTTTTGGAAAACAATATGGACATTCCTCAAAAAACTACCAATTGAGCTTCCATATGATCCAGCAGTATCACTTCTGGAAATATATCCTGGGGATGCAAAAAAGCACAGTAGAAATGACACCTGCATTTGTATGTTTATTGCAGCACTGTTCACAGTAGCCAGAATCTGGAATCAACCTGAGTGTCCAAGATCAGATGACTGGTTAAAGAAACTTTGTATACCTACACAATGGAATATTATGCAGCTGTTAGAAAAGATGAAGTCATGAGATTTGCTTATAAGTGGATGGACATGGAGAGCATAATGCTAAGTGAAATGAGTCAGAAAGAGAGGAAAAGACATAGAATGACTGCACTCATTTGTGGAATACAAAATAACATGAGACTGACACCCAACGACAGTAGAAACAAGGGCCAGGATATGGCTCAGCGATTTGAAAGCCTGCCTCATATGCTGGGAGAGAAGGCAGCTAGGATAGAGAAGGGACACTAAGTCAATGATGCTTAGAGGGATCGCTCGGGAAGGGAGATGTATGCTGAAAGTAGACTAAGGATCAAACCTGATGGCCTCTCAGTATCTGTATTGCAAACCATGATGCCCAATGTAGAGAGAGAGCAAGAAGGAAGTTGCCTGCCACAGAGGTAGGAACTGGAATGAGATGAAGGTGGCAAGAGGGATACTGGGAACATCGGTGGTGGAAAATGCCACTGGTGGAGGGATGGATGTTCGATCATCGTATGACTGAAAATAATCATGGAAGCTTTCATGGAATGTGATTCAATTTAAAAAAGAATTTGAATATTTATTTTTGCTTAGTTTGTTTTGGGGCCACACCCAGTGGTGTTCAGAGTTGACTCCTAACCTAACTCCTATTACCCTTGGGTAAACTCTTCAAGTACTTGAAAGCACAGAGACTTAAAACTAGGTGGAACCCAAGCGGTGATCTAGTCCTTTAGAACTGGAATTATAATCCTCCCCAGAGAGAACTTCCTCACATCTTGGGATGGGTTGAACAAACTGGGTGAGTAATGACTGACCCCTCCCAAGATGCATAGACAAGCCCAAGTTATTTTTGACTTGAAATCCATCTTTCTCCCACCTCCACCTCTCCCTACCCTTCTCTATATACTCCCATCCAGGCGCCTCTCCCTGTTCCCCTGCAGTTTCATTTTTGCTCCACCCACTCAGAGCAGTAAGAAACAGATTTGGAGCTGAGGAGAGAGCTCACAGGGGAAGACATGCTTTGCATGGTGAGACCAGCTTCATGGCACCCTGAGCCTGGGGTGTCCCTCATGGCCCCCAGCACTGCCAGCTTGAGCAGTAGCACCCCCTGGGTCCCCAACCAGCCCTGACCTCACCCATGCAGGCTGAGGATTACCAGAAGTGGTCCCCAGATCCCCTAAGTTCTTCTGCCATGGCAGAAGGGAAACACCAGCTACCAAGTCCCCTGCCCTAGTCCAAAATAGTTCATGTCAAAATAAGTCCTGGTGAAGGGAGGGTGTTTGATCATTGTATGACCGAGACTTAAAGCTTTGTAACTTTTCCCACAGTGATTCAATAAATAAATATAACAAAAAAAATAGTTCATGTCTCCAACTTTTTTGCTTGTTTGTTTGTTTGTCCACACCTGGTGGTGCTCAGGGCTTCCTCATGGCTCTGCACTCAGGGATTACGCCTGGTGGTGTGCAGTGGACCATGTGGGATGCTGGGATTGAACCTGAGACGGGTGCTTACAAGGCAAGTGCCCTTCCCACTGTACCATCACTCCAGCCTTCATGTCTCTAACGTTCTTTTTCATCTGGACCCACTCCTGGCTTTTGGCTTTGTTGGGTGCACCAGCTGGGATCTGTGCTCAGCTTTCAGGCCTTGCCACGCCTCCCCTCCGGGCAGTGCTCCTGGGTTGCCCTCCCCTTCTTGCATTCCAGGCAACAACCCCAGGAGAGGAGACCACCAGCATTCCCCCCTTTTCTTAAGCGTGTGAGGATTTGAGGGCATTGTAAAGCTGTGTAACCAACACTCCAATCAAGATGCAGTAGGGTCTCTGCTGACATCATTCAGTCAGAATGCTGATGAAAAACACACATGGATTTCCCAGGTGACTCTGTCTTGGGACTTACACGAGTGGCTCTTCTGCTAGCCCTGTGACTGCCTTCCGCATCCCAGATGCATATTAGGTTCAATGATTTATAAACTGTATGCGTGTGGGTGTGGGTATGAGTACACCCCGTGACAGGAGGGTGACCTGTCTAGGGCTGGCTCCAGTGTGTGCCCTGAGTTTCCAGGTTAGGTGTTGACCTGCTTTGACCCTTGACCCAGATTAAAAATAGAATAAAGGACTAGAAAATAATGCTCTGTTTTCAATGTTTGGGGGCCAGAGCAATAATATAGCAAGTAGGGCACTTGCCTTGCATGCAACTGACCTGGGTTCTAGCCCTGGCATCCCATAGGGTCCCCCAACCACTTCTAGGAGTGACTCTTGAGCACAAAGACAGGAGTTACCCCTGAGCACTGCTGGTGTGCCCCCAACCTCTCCAAAAAAGAAAAAACAAGTCTGTTAAACATTTTTTTTCTTTTTGGGTCACATCCGGCAATGCACAGGGGTTACTCCTGGCTCTTCACTCAGGAATTACTCCTGGCGATGCTGGGAGGACCATATGGGATGCTGGGAATCGAACCCGGGTCGGCTGTGTGCAAGGCAAACGCCCTACCCACTTTGCTATCACTCCAGCCCCTGTTAAACATCTTTTGATATTAATAGTATTGGTTACAACATAAGCAAAATGTCTGCATAGTATTCCGTTAAAAAACATTCAGGCTTTTGGTGAGATAGCACAGAGGTTAAGGCACTTGGCTGACTCTGGTTTGATCCCGGGTACCAGATATGGTCCTGAGAGCCAGAAGTGATCCCTGAGCACCACCAGGTGTGGCCTGAAAACAAACAAGAAAGGACATTTAGCCAGTGCCCTACTGTCAGATATCTATTTTTCAAGATGTCCTATTCCTCTATTTAGAATTACATTTTACTTTTATTATTACTGTTATTGGGCTGGAGCGATAGCACAGCGGTAGGGTGTTTGCCTTGCACGCAGCCAAGATGGCCGACCCGAGTTCGATTCCTCCGCCCCTCTCGGAGAGCCCGGCAAGCTACCGAGAGTGTCTCGCCCGCACGGCAGACTCTGGCAAGCTCCCCGTGATGTATTCGAGATGCCAAACACAGTAACAATAAGGTCTCCAATGGAGACGTTACTGGGCCCGCTCGAGCAAATCGATGAACAACGGGAGGACCGTGATCTGTGACCGTGATTACTGTTATTATTACTATTGTTCTGGGCTGGAGCGATAGCACAGCGGGTAGGGCGTGTTTGTCTTGCATGCAGCCAACATGGCCGATCCAAGTATGATTCCTTTGCCCCTCTCGGAGAGCCTGGCAAGCTACTGAGAGTATCTCGCCTGCATGGCAAAGCCTGGCAAGCTACCCATGATGTATTCGATATGCCAAACACAGTAACAAGTCTCACAATGTTACTGGGCCCGCTCGAACAAATCGATGAACAACGGGAGGACAGTGACAGTGACTATTGTTTTAGCTTGTGTTTTTCTCCATATCAAATACATCTTAGTCTGTTATGCTAACATTGGGTCCTTTTACTTGTTTTTGTTTTGATACTTGCCAAGATTCTGTCTTGAATCTGCTTACCCTATAATCCCTTTCAAGATGATCAATTCTCTCCTTCATTTCATTATAACCTTTGTAAGGTGTGGGGGGAACCATACCTGGGTGTGCTCAGGACTTACTCCTGGCTCTGTGCTCAGGAATAACTCCTGGCAGAGCTTAGGAGGCCATAGGGGACGCCAAGGATCAAACCTGGGTTGACCACATGGAAAGCAAGCACCCTACCCATTGTACTATCACTCTGGTTATAAACTTCAGGGATCCCTACACCAGATCCTTATTTCCATGAATATTCTTGCAATTACACCAACTGCCGTGTAACCCCATCAACGGCCAGGATCCAGAGACTCTAAAACCAAGCTACCGGAAGCACGTGGCCACATTTCCGGCCATGCAACCTCTTATTCTCTAGTTCTCACTCTCAGAGAACCCGGCAGGCTACTGAGAGTATCATACCTGCCTATATGCCTGACTAGGAACACCTGTAAAGGTGATTAGAGGCTGCCCCAAAAACTTCCATCGCTCTTGGAGAGCCCGGCAAGCTACCGAGAGTATCCTGCCCACACGGCAGAGCCTGACAATCTAACCCTGGCGAACTCGATATGTCAAAAACAGTAACAATGAATGGTCCTCATTCCCCTGATCCTGAAGGAGTCCCCAATATGTCATCAGGCTACACTAGCACATGACAGGGACAAAGGGAGACGTTATGGGGCCTGCTAGAGCTAATTGATGAACAATGGGGTGATAGTGATAGTGATTCTTGCAATTTAAACTTTGTGTTTTAATTGTTGAACCAAGCCCTTGTTCATTCCAAGATCTGTTCATTTTTTTTCTCTTTTCTCCCTCAGCCTCTCTCTCTCTCTCTCTCTCACAGTATAGTTAGGGGAGGTGCTCTGAAAAGTCATTCAGGACCCAAAACTCCAAGTCATTTTTGACCCCTCTCCTCCCTCATCTCATCTAATCAATTAAGTGTTGTTGATTCCACTCCAAAATGCCTTTTTCCATTTACCATTATCCTGCCTTAAGCCGCCAAACCGCCTAATTGATGTTCCTGCCCCTGATCTTTGATCTGCTCCTTTAATCTCTTCTCTGTTACCAAGTTACCTTCCTGAAACTCTGAAACAAAAGTATTTTCTCCTCCTTCTTGAACGTACTCTGTGGGTCCCCCTAGAGAGGAAAAAAAAAAAACCTTTGCAGGCCCCTCTCTCAAATCTTCCTTCCCACTCCCTCCCACTTTGCAAGGCTCCCATCAGCCCTGCTGCACTTCCAGGAAACCCTTCCCACCTCCTGACGGTTCCTCACTCTACTAGGCCCTACTAGGATTCGCCTTTTTCGGTTCAGTTTTTGTTTTAGGGTCAAACCTGGCCCTGCACTCAAGAATCACTCCTGGCGGTGCTCAGGGGAGCATATGGGATGCCAGAAATCTAACCCGGGTTGGGTGCGTGGGGTGCGTGCAAAGCAAGCAATCTCTCTCTCTCTCTCTCTCTCTCTCTCTCTCTCTCTCTCTCTCTCTCTCTCGTTTTGGCTTCTTCTTCTCTGCCCTCCGCCTGCAGACTAAAATACCAAAGTAGCCCTGCCTCTGGTCGGTCCCGGCTCCCAAGGGCTCCGGCTCCCAAGGGCTCCGGAGTCTTCCCAGGTCCCCGTGGCGGCAAAAGAGCAGCTCCTGGGCCGGGGATTCCGCCGGGACGTTTCTGCCCAGCGGAGACCCGAGGGGGCCCGTGCCGGGGGCGGGGGCTCGGCGGGCCGCGCTCCCGCGCGCAACCCCGAGCCTGCAGCGCCCGAGCAGCGGCGGCGGCGGCTCTGAGTCAGGCCCCCTCCCCGGGCGGCGGGCGAGCCGTGATTCAAAGGCGGCGAGGCGGCGAGGCCCGCACCTCGGGATTGGCGCAGCGCGAGTCAGACAAGCCCGGGGGCCGCCGATTGGCCGCGGCCGGGTCAGGCGCTGTGCGGCTGTTGCAAATGTAAATAGTTCGGTGACCGGCAGTAACCCCGGGCCGAGGGGGTGGAAGAGGGAGGCGCTTCCTCTCCATTCACGTCTGCCACGGGCCAGGCCCAGACACGCAGGGCCCGGAGCGGAGGGGGGCTGGGCGCGCTCCGGCTGCGGGCTGAGCCTTCGCAGATGCGCCCCGCACCCAAGCCCGCGCCGAGCCGTCTACACCCGCGCGCAGGACCCCCCACCCCCCCCAGGCCACGCAGCGCGGCGTCCCTCCCGCACGCGGCTGGGACTCCGGGCCTCCCGGGGCTGGGGCCAGGGTGGTTGGTTTTAGGAGGCGGCAAAAAATGGCTCAGGGGTGTGGCACAGGGAGGTGGGAGCCTGCCCTCGCCTGTACCTGCCCTCTGAGCCTCGGCGGGGGAGGCCAAGCCCGGGCCTCCACTGTGCCTGGTGGAGAGGCAGTCGGTGTGAGGGGTTGGGGAGGTTCCCCAGCATTGCGGGTGCCGCCCTCCCCCCAAAAAAGCACGGAAGAGAGAGAGGGAGAAGGGTAGAAGCAAGGAAGAGAGGGAAGGAAGGAGAGGGAAGGAGGGAGGGTGGGAGGGAGGGAGGGAGGAAGGAAGGAAGGGAGGGAGGGAGGTCTAGTTGGCTTTCTTGAAAGATGGGAGAGGGAAAAAAGAAGAAATGGGTACGTGTTTAAAAAAAATTCCAAAAAGGAAAAAAAATAAAATAAAAAAATAAAAAGGGGGCTGGAGTGATAGCACAGTGGGTAGCGCACAGCCTGACCCGGATTCAATTCCCAGCATCCCATATGGTCCCCCGAGCACAGCCAGGAGTAATTCCTGAGTGCATGAACCAGGAGTAACCCCTGTGCATTGCTGGGTGTGGCCCCAAAAGAAAAATAAAATTTAATAAAGGAATAAATAAAGGTTATGGGGCTGGAGCAATAGTACAGCAGGTAGGGCGTTTGCCTTGCACACAGCGGACCTGGGTTCAATGCCTGGTGTCTCATACTGTCCCTCTGTGCACTGCCGGGAGTAATTCCTGAGTGCAGAGCCAGGAGTAACCTCTGACTATAGCTGGGTGTGACTCCAAAAAGCAAAAAAATAAAAATAGAAGAAAGGTTGACCCTCACACATACCTGGTGGGAATGCAGAGTAGAACACCCAGTGTGGAAAGGTTTGGGCACTCACAAGAGTCAGACACGAAAGTGCCATCATGCAGACACTTGTTCCTGCAAGGCACACACATGAACTGCAAACAGAACTCGATCCTTCCATACTGGTCCTCGTGATAGTATTCATGGGAGCCAAAAGTAGAAAGAACTCAAAGATCAATGAGGGCAGCAGCCAAGGGATGGGAAGTAAGAGAGCTTTCACTGAAACTTAATTAGATGTGAAGGGAGGGGGAAAAAACCTATTCGAGAGAGATATAACTCTCCAGAGTGGAAATAAACAAAGAAGCTAGTGGGGCCAGAGCCATGGTACAGCGGGTAGGGCATTTGCCTTGCATGTGTCCAACCCAGGTTCGATCCCTGGCATCCCTTATGGTCCCCTGGGCACTGTCAGAGCGTGACTAATTCCTGAGTGTAGAGCCAGGAGTAAGCCCTGAGCACCACTGGGTGTGGTTCCAAATCCAAAAAAAAGAAAAAAAAAAAGGAAGGAACAAGCAGAGCTGTGTGTTCAAGGGAGAAAAAAACGAATGGGCTTGAGGAGAAGCCAAAGGCAATGGGGAATGCGTGCAGGAACCAGGAGTGGCATGCTGCATACGTGCAGGGGAGGGGTGTTTGGCTGAACAAAGGAATCAGGTTCTCCCTGCCACACGTTCCCGTGTAACATGTCTGTAAATGCTATGGAGCAGCACAGGGTTCCATTTATATACAATATCCGTCTTAGGTGAATCCAGATACCCAAAGCACATGATGAATGAGTGCAGTCTGGTGGGGGATGGAACATTCGAAACGTCTAGAGGTGATCTTTGTGCGAGTGGGAAGGCTTTATGTTGCGGGAATGGTGTGTCCGTTCATCTGTATGTATATGAAAAAGGAATGAGCAGGCTTCAGGGTGGGCCCTCAGTGTCCCCAGCTCAGCACCCTCTGCTAAAGGAATGGAATAGGCTCGAATGAGGGCCTGGCCTTTCCTGCCTCTCCCTGGTCACTTCCCTGCCACTGCTCACTCTCCCGCTGGTCAGCGACTTTAAAGCTAGCCTGGCCCCAGCTCCTCACAGTTCCTCTGGGAAGCAGCCAGGAGGGACAGGGCCCCCTCTGGCCCCTCAGCGCTGATCTGAGGCTGGGACCGAGAACCACAGTGAGTCAGCACCACACACACTTGGCCTTTGTGAGAATGCCCGGGCCGGGGTGTAGCAAACTGAGCAGATCTGGGTCCTGAAAAAGGGCAGGTTCTGCCTCCAGCAACCCCAGTATAGCATCTTGGCAACCCTGGAACCTGCAATTAAAGCCTGTGGAATTTGTTCCCAAGTCAGTGGACAAGAATCAGCCCTTTGCCTGCCCCAGAGAAAGTTAACTCTAGGTCACGGAGGATGACTCCCTCGGCCACAGACATCTCAGCCCGCTGCAGAACTGAAAACTGGACGTGAGCTTTGTTTAATCACTTTATCGAATGCCGTTTACTCAGGGACAGCAGACATTCCTGAAGGAAGACACATGCCCTTGAGGATTCAAAATCTAACAGGAGGGTGGAGTGTGGTTGGGAAAACACTAGAGGAAACGTCAGGTGTGTCTCTCAGAGAACTTGAAAGTCAGGTATGGGCCTCTTCCATCCTGGAGAAGCCCGTGTTTGCTCTTGAACACGTATTTCTCTCTTGCTTGCACCTCATATGTCTCCAAATTTCTTTCAATAAAATGATTTGGCTTCACTCAAAATTAATAATAATAATAATTTATAATAAAAAAATAGGTATGACTGAAAGTTAAAGATTCTTCTGGGGAGCTGGAGTGATAGTATAGTGGGTAGGGTGTTTGTCTTGCACACGGCCAACTCGGGTTCGATCCCCAGCATCCCATATGGTTCCCAGAGCACCACCAGGAGTAATTCCTGAGTGCAAAGCCAGGAGTAATCCTTGTGCATTGCCCCGTGTGACCCAGAAAGCAACAAGCAAAAACAAACAAACAAAAAAGATTCTTCTGGAATGAAGAATGGTTCATTTGCAACAGCACAAATATGACCAGGGTTTATCTCTGCAGATAACTCACTTGAGTATAAGAAAAATGCATGAGCTTCTCTAGTCATCAGTCCAGAGAGAGAAAGTCTGAGACCATAGTGGGTTACAGGATTTTTTTCCACGAATTCAGTTACCTCATGGGTGAAACTGGGGTAATACTAGTACCTGCATCTGACAGTGAGCTACAGCTCTGTCAAGCCCTGGGTTCAGTGCCCAGCTCTGGGTTGTGGGGCTCCTACTTCTCGGAACTGGGATTTCCATTCAGGAGAATGTTGAGAGTTGTATTGATGTAGTGGCCTTTGTCTCTTTAAATGTAGATTTGCCCATAGGGGTTTTGCAGTAGTCCGACAACCTTGGATCTCCAGCAGGTGCTAAGTTGCCCTTTTCCATGTGGTCAATGCCTGCTCCATGTAGGTTTGAGATTAAACATCACTATCTACATTTAAAAAAGTGCTTTTTTGGATTATATTTGGTCTAAATATAATTTAGATTATATTTAGAGTCTCTTGCCCCTGCGCCTGACTGTCCTCGCTGGGGGCCCCTTGGAGGGGGGCGGGTTGAGTTTCCCTCCCCGCCCTGAGCAGAGCTCCGGCAGCCGAAGACCTCTGGAACCAGCCACAACCATGCTGAGACCACTCTCCACACGCATGAAGGTACTGGCAGAGGAACAAAGACATGCGGGTCCCGGGGCTGAGATCTCCAAGCCTGCTTGGATTGGGGCTGAGCATCCTCCACCCAGATCCTCCATCTTCCAGTAGGCAGGGGTCACACCCACCAACTGACCCCCCAGTGCCGTGTAATCCCATCAACAGCCAAGACCCAGAGACTATAAAACCCAGCTCCCGGAAGCGTGCGGCCACAAATGCGCTAATGCGGCCGCGCGACATCTTATTATCTCATTCTTACTTTGGACAACCTGGCAGGCTACCGAATGTAACCTGCCCACACGGCAGAGTCTGGCAAACTCCCTGTGGCGTACCCAATATGCCAAATACCAGTAACAATGATGGGTCTCATTCTCCTAACCCTGAAAGAGCCTTGAATATGGCACTTTAAATTCTCAGGGCTAGGACAAAGGAGACGTTGCTGGGGCCTGCTCAAGGCAATCGACAAACAACAGGATGATTGTGATCGTGATCGTGATTTAGCTCTGGATTTCAGCTACAGTGAATGGCAAAAACATTAAAACAGAGTACTTTTTTCTCATTGTGTGTGTGTTTTGGGGGGGGCGTTTAGGTGAGGGCGTTTGGGCCACATCAGCTGACGCGCCGGGCTTTTGCTGGGGAGTTAAGTCCTGGCGGTGCCCAGCGTGACACGTGGTGCCAGGGACCAACCCCAGCACTCTGGCAGGCAAAGCCTGTACTCCAGTCCTTTGAACTCTCTCATACTATTAAAATTTTAGATATGATTCATGTATATCCAAATACAAGTATATGCATACATATGCAAATATGACTGCCCTCTAAAGCTTATGACATAGTGATTATTAGCATATTCAGAATTGTAACCTTGTCTGAGTATGAAGCTCAGTGGTAGAGCACTTGCCTGACATGCATGAGGCCCTGAGTTGGTCCCCAGTACTGCAAAGGGGGTACAAAAAGGGAAAAAAGAAGTCACCACCGCAGAATCAGTTCAGGGCATTTTCACTGCCCTCTTCCACCCCACATGCCCAGGAAAAAGCTCACTAGCAGTCCCCCAGCCCGTGAAGCTGTTGCTCGCTACTTTGGCTCATTTCTAGATGCTTCCTTCTAATGGCAGCATACAGAATGTGGTACTTTTTCTTTTTTTTCTCTTTCTTTTTGCTTTTTGGGCCACACCCAGTGATGCACAAGGGTTACTCCTGGCTCATGCTCTCAGGAATTACTCCTAGTGGTGCTCGGGGGACCATATGGGATGTTGGGACTCGAACCCGGGTCAGCCGCGTGTAAGGCAACTGCCCTACCAGCTATGCTATCGCTCCAGCCCGATTTCTATCCCACAGCCTAGTGTTTCCAAAGCTCACCCTTAGTGTACAGGTATCTGGATTTTTCTTTGGGAGCAGGGTGGGGACAGGGGGATCACAGGGGCCAGTTTTGCTCAAGAACCCAGGGCACTTAGCCCAGCACTGCAAACCCCATGGTTTGGTGCTTGGGGCCTATTGTATGGTGCCACTTAGCCCTATGGTGCTGGCTGTTGAACCCTCATCAGCTGTGTGCCAGGCAAATGCCCTCCCCCACTGTATCATTGCTCCGGCTCCTCATGGTTAAGTTTTCATCCTTATGCTTCTTACACTTTCCCATGCAAAGCCTTTAAAAAACAAAGAGCTCATTATTTCCCCTCTTCAAGTTCTCAGTTTACAGGTCATCTCTTCGGGGGAGCTCATGACTTCTTTATTCCCCACTCCCTCCTGCCCCTCCTCTTTTTGTTTTTGGGGTTACACCTGGTGATGCTCAGGGCTAATTTTTGACTCTGTGCTGCAGTCACTTCCTAGTGGGCTGGGGGGACCACCTGGGATGTCAGGGATTGAAGCCAGGTCAGCTGTGTGCAAGGCAAGCGCCTTACTAACTGGACTCTCTCTCCAATCCAACTAGTCGCTTTCTCAGTCTTGAATCCAATGAAATAGACCAAGCCCTTCTGAACTCTCCCCTTTCCTTCTTCCTTCTTGGAACTTCTGCAGATAAGAGTGCCAGATTAAATAATAAATATACAAGATACAGGTTGCCCGGAGGGAGTGTAGCGGTCTGCTGAATCACTGAGAGGACTGCCAGGTATAAAACAGGAGGAAATGAAAACAAAGTGATGGAGTTTAGGGAGGATAAATTATTTAAATTGGTTGCCAGTTCATGGGAAACAAGGCTGACTTAGAACAACGCAGTTATGGGACAGCCAAGGAAGGAACAGTCTAGTCTGAGTATGTAAAACAAAGAGACGAGAGAACAGATGGTTTTCATGAAGAAAACGCCATCAACCCAGACCTCTACGCACACAAAATTGATTTTGGATGTTTTCAATGGAGATGATTTCTTCTTGGATCTGAGATGGCAGCCTCCAACCAGAAGGGAGCTGGTTCTAGGAAACGCAGAGCCTCACTGTGGATGAGGAGGCGATTCAGACGGGAGTCGACCTTCTTCCTCTCACCTATGCGTTCTTGGATACCGTCAGAGCAGCTCAAGTCTCACCCTGACATCTGGGTCCTCTAGCCTGAAGATTTACAAACCTGCCCGTTTTTTAAATTTTTGGGTCACACCCGGCAATGCACAGGGGTTACTCAGGAATACTCCTGGCAGTGCTTGGGGAACCATATGGGATGCTGGGAATAGAACCCGGCTTGGCCTCATGCAAGGCAAACGCCCTACCTGCTGTGCTATTGCTCCAGCCCCCTGCCCTGGATTGTTTTTTCCCCTTTTCTCTTCCTGCTGCTGTTCACTGGCATGGTCAGGAAATGTCTTCATTCCCCAGAAGTGACTGTTTCAACTTTGACTCGAGGTTTCTTTCGAGGGACCCTGGACAGGACAGCCCGCATTGCCGGGTGCTTACTCCTCTCCCATCCCCTGTTCTCAGGTTCATGTGACCACGTGACACAGCAGAGGTCTGGCATATCTCCAGGCTAAGGTGCCAGCTGGTGTGAATGTGTTTGACCTCATGACAGCAGACTGCTGATTTCCTGCTGCCAAGACTCTGAGTTTAACCTAAAGTTACCCTTCGGAAGGGTAGGGCAGGTTACTGGGGTATGACTCAACCATTGTAGCTTCTTTTTTTTTGCACCCTTAAAGGTACAGAAACAGGATTTTGATAGGGTGGTAGACCACAGAGATTAAGTTTTAGGGAAGACTTTGTGTTACGGCCCAAACAAACAACCGAACAAAACCTCCCAGAAACAGTGGTATCAGATTCACTTCACTTTTATTATGAACAAACACAATCTCAGATCAGTACAACTAGCTTCAGAATTGATATTAATAGAAATTATTCCAAAATTATTCATAGGTCACAAATAACTATTATCCCACATAAAGAGGAAAAAAATCCCACCCAATCAAGGAAAAGATATCCTGTGTATGTTTCCATGGCAATGAGTTTATGCATTCTCAAACTTTGCCTGGCTAGTTATCCACCACTTATCCAAGGAATTCAGTTTCTCAGACAGAACCATGCCGACTGATGCGAGCGTTCAGGACACACGGTTTCTCAGTGGGCACACGCTCATGGTGGACACTGCTACTATAAAAATACTTAGGACTTAAGAGAATTCCTCTGCTGAAGGATTCCAAAATGCTTTATAAAAAGCATTAGTCACGCCTCAAAACTGCCCTTTGAGGTAGGTCAGTATTATTATCCCCATTATAACAGAAGGGAAACTGAGGCACATTAGAGTTAAGTGACTTGCCTAGGGTCACACAGCAAGTCAGTGGCACAGTGGTAGGAGAGGCCTTGAACCACCCACATAGTATTGATACCTTACTTGCTTTCACCCTTCCATCTCACCCATTTGAGCTACACTTACAGAGAATACACTCAGGATACTATTTTTCCAACCAAGGAGAAAACAAGTTGCCACTGTAAATGCTACAACCATCTTTTAACCTAAAATTTTAAAAAAAAATTATAAATCAAGTACATTCAAATTACTTCCACCCGCCATCAGATGTGGGCACTTAATAAAACTTAAAAAGAAAAAAAAAGCCCCCAAAAATAAATTTCAAAATGGAGCCCAGAAGGGCATCCTACAAAAGCTCTCCTGTTGGCTCTCCAGCCGGGTCCCTTTCCCTCCCAGCCACTCCTGTACGCTCCCAGGTGGGAACCGTCTCTCAGAGAGAGCCAGGAGCGGTGAGGGCAGGCTCCTATGTGACACTGATTAGAAAGGATGTAAGGCACCCAGATAAGTCCTCAGCACACCCACAAAGCAAGGATAGCAAGAAATTTGGACCAATTCAGACCATTGATCTGAGTTTCTGGATCATTAATGTGTCATTTGAATTTAGCTTTAAAATCTTGAAGAAGGGGGAAAAAAAGTGTTCAGTACTCAGCAGACATCCCTCCCACCTACACATTCTTATCTCTACAGGGGGACCCTCAACGAGGGGAACCCTGTTCAGGCCTGCTGCAGAGCCCTGCTATCGTTCAGCTCCATGGGACAAGATTAGAGAGAAAGCTCTGGTCATACACGATGAAGTGCCTATCTGATGACCTAGATGGGAATCAGAACTAGCCAACTGCCATTTCCAAGGCATCGGGACTGGTCAGATGGGTACAACTGCTAGTTGTCCTTCCAGGCTATTCTTTTCAGCTCGAGAGGGGAGAATGCTTTCAGTCCCGTTCAATGGCCAGAGAAATGCAGGCTCTCACGCTCCCTTTACCAGTCGCCTCAACTGTGCCCAGAACGTGGGGTGTTGTATGTTTCCGTGATGGAGAAAACAAGGTCAGGCTTCCACGCAGACCTGAGGTACGGGGGATGGGAGTGTCCGAGGTGCTGGACAGTGTTGTTTTAGATCCCTTCTATACTACGTGGGCACTTGGCTGTGCCGTGAGGAATGCTGGTTAGTACACTGTACAGAAACGCTATTTAGCAAAGGTCATGGCATTTCAGATCTGTCTTGGCCGTGGCTGCGCAGTCCACCCTGGCTCCAGGGACCCGTCCTCCTGCGGAATGAGGCACTTTGGCACCTGCCTCTGCTTCTTGAGCTCCCCGTGGAAGACAAGGCTCCCTCTTACTGTCGTAAGCATTGCACAGTTGGCCGGGAGGCCTGGCTCACACTGGGCAGGTTGGCCAAGGGCACGGGGGCTGGCCCCCACACACGCACTGCACTGCATCTGGCCAGGACCAACAAGCTAAGCAAAAAAACAAAAAACAAACAAACAAACAAACAAAAAAAAACACCCGACCCTCTTTTGCTCCATGGCTGACAGATACACTGGCACACAGCGGAGAGGCTTTGGCGTGGCAGTGCCTCATGAGAGTGCATCTCTGTGCCAGGGATGTTAGTAGGGTTTTTTTTTTTTGCCAGCTGAGTCATCAATGGGGCAGGGGTGCCCAGCGGGGAGGGCTGAGACTTTGGAGGCCAAGTGAAAGTGGCTGCTAGCTCAACTTGATAGAGAGGCAGGGGGGTTCGGTGGCCCTGAGTGGTCCATCTGCAGGAGAGGGAGCTGCCCGGACAGATTGACCACCAAGGAGGGTGTGGTCCAGAGGGAGAAAATGCGGGAGAAGAGAGAACCCACGGGAGACAACAGACAGAAAGGCTGGTCCGGGGAGGTATGAGCTTTCCTCCCTGGCCCCACCTCAACCCTGACAGTGCTATTTGTTAGATGGTAACAGGAAGGGGGTTGGCGCTGTGGAGAGCAGTTCTCTAGTTTTCACTCATTCCCAGGAGAAACTGGAGTTAATCAATAATCTAACGTGTAACTCCTTTGGATAACCACTTTCCACATTAAGACATCTAATGACTTACTTGTAACCCTTGACCCCACAGCAGTGTTCCCAGAACCTTTCTCTGCAAAGTTACCATTCGAGACTGCCGACACACACAGCCTTGGACCCACAGTAAGAGGAACACAGGCGGCCCACCGTGTTTCTCCTCTCCTTCGGTTTTTACAAGTCACCTTCTCTGCCAAGGGAATGATATGACTACTCTAAGCAAAGTCAATACCGTGTATGTACTTTTTTACGTCTGAGTCCATTCCACCTCCTAAACTCCTTCCCTTTGTAGGCCGCTATGTTCACCACCATACCATCGACACATTCCTTTATTGGCCGTTTGGAAACGCCAACTTCCTTCTTACTAGGAGGGGGGGCTCATCCATTTCTCCCAAGGCAGAGCAGAAACACAAAGGCATTCTGTCAATCCCATGAGTAGCCGCACCCCCCAAATTCTGAAAACACACAATCTCCAAATATCCAGTAAAATGAAATTTTAAAATATTTCTATTGAAAAAAAAAAAAAGATGAAAAGGACCCTACCCCTGCCAAGCCCGATTCCAGTTTACTACAACTAAACACTTCTTTAATCCCCAGCCGCGATGACGGCAGAACAGCGTTGCTGAGCTTTTCAGCCAGCCCCTATGCTTGGAGTCAGGAGAGAGAGAAGGCAGGTGGGGCACTGGGACTTCACGTCATCCCCAGGGGGGCTGTGTACTGGGGACAGCGGGAGCCGCTGGCCATGTTTCCCACACCACCCTGCCCTCACTTGTCAATCACACCCTGCCTGCCAACTCTTTCCCCTGACAATTGCTGGCTTTAGAAGCTTTCTGCCAAATCATTACTTTTCCATCCCATGGAGCCAGAGCCTGGGCTGAAGGCAACTAAACTAGGGCTTCTCCAGAAGAGTCTAGTGTCACATCTCGAGCATGAGCCACTGACGCTAGGACAGCTCAAGACAGAGTCATCTGGGGCAAGGACCACTCGTCTGGGACTACAGGAGGGTGGTCTGGACTTTGCAAGCTGGACACTCATCAGTGCTTGTCTGGGCCGGGGGAGGAGGCAATGAGGGAGCAAGAGAAAGGAAACTGATAGAAATAAAGCAAAGGACAATGGGACTAAAAAACAGAGAGAGAGAGACAGAGAGAGAGAGAGAGAGAGAGAAGAAAGAATATCAGCTTAGCATCGTATGAAGGCAGAGTTGTTGGCTTTCAATACTTTTGCATTTTAAAAGAATACTGTACTGGAATGGGTTAACGTCATCATCTTTAGCATCCTGATAGCATTATTCAGTAGTTAATAAACAGAACATTAAAAAACTCTGCCTCGCTGGCTTTTGGAAAAGGAACCCCAGGGACCCAGATCTCAGCCACTCTTAAAGCTTCCATCTCCAGTTCTTTTAACCCTGGCCAGGACGGTCGCCGGGGAGACTTTCTTCCGGTCGTAAGCCAGCCCCAGGGCAGCCATGCAGTCGATGAAGAAGGTGGTGAAGTTGATGTGATAGCGGTACTCGCTGGCCGAGTAGTCATAGGGAAAGGTGTGGTGGTAGTTGTGGAACCCCTCGCCTGAAAGAGAAGATGAGCGATGTAGCGGCACCATGGACCCGGCCCAGCCCCCCGCGCCAACAGGCACTGTCATTCAGGCGAGTCCAGCCTCTGCTCTGACCCGAACCATCTCAGAGGTACTAAGGGGGGCTCCTCAGCAACCCCACCTCTCTGGCAGTTTCTCTCAGTGTATATGATAGCTACAGACCTGCTGGTGGCCGGAAAACCCCAGAGCCTCACTACATCTTGGGCCCCAGCCTCAAGGCTGAGTATTCGAGCATGCCGGGGGGGTAAGAAAGGGGAGGGTACCCATGATGAAAAAACGTTTTCTTGTGTAAGCTCAGTCAGTGGCAGAGCACCTGCCTCACACACACAAGGCCCTGGGTTTGATCCCCAGCACCCCTACGAAAATGGGGGGGGGGGGAGGGAGAACTTTTGCTCTGTTTCTTAGAGAATTGGGCCTCAACAGTCCAAGGTTCCAAGAAACGCCGTCCAGCACAGGATGGAATCATTTTAAAGTGGGGCAGAAACAGCTTTGTGAGAGAAGAATCCTGCGGTTTAGATAGTCAAAGCCCCCACCCCCGCCCCACCCCAAACCTCTGGGATTCTGAGAGCAGCAGGTCAAGGAAAACCTCATTCTGAGTGCAGGAAAGCTCTCTGTAGCAGGCAAAGGAAGCCCCAGGACTAAGCCATGCAGGACTAGGACAGGACTAGGAAGCTTCTCTCTGAATCCTATTCAGCAATTCGGCCCTTAGGAGGCTGGCCTGGCTTAAAGCCCGATAGAGAACTCACAAAAGAGAGCATTGAACCCTTTGAAGATAAAAGTAGCCCAGCAGGGTAACCATGATATTAACAACAGGCTAGGGAAGGAAGCAGCAATGACACCATCCAGGGCCACTCCTGGATGGCTTCCCTGTGGCGCCTGATTGGCTACAGTGTGAACTGAGTAGGTGGGTGGGACAACCCCAAGGCTAAAGGGACCTGCAAGGCTGGGGGGAGGAGGGGGCGGGAAGGGGATTGCAAGTCACTAGTTTCCATAAAGGGCTTGGCAGCTAGGCTCCCTAGAAGTTATCCACGCCTATACTTACAAGATTTCCAACGGAATCAGACCCACTTGCAGCTCACGGGTGTGGGGGCGCCGGGGGATGGGGGTGGGGGGAAGGTGGAAGGACAAGACTTTGCAACCAGGACAGCAAGAGATTGTCCAAGACAGGCTCCAAGGAGGAGGCCAGACAGGCGGGGAAGATGAGCATGTGACTGTGGGGGAGGTAATTCAAGTCAAGAAAGATTCCAATGGCAGGAAACCAAGTGAAAGGAGAACAAAGGGTGAGGTGTCAGGGAGGAGAGGCAGGCAGAGCCCTGTGTGATAGTGTGATAACTGAGACCCAGGGAGCTACTGGCAGCTGCTACTGACTTTTTTTCTTTCGACCTTCCCGGGAGCAAACCCAGGTCCTGTGCCCGCAAAGTCAGGCACTTTACCAGAGACCCACATCCCGGGCCCTTGGCAGCCACTCTGAGCTGAGGGTTATAAAGAGGTCAGAGGTAAAGAAACTACCTACAGATCCACTGGCAGTAAGATTTTCTGATTCCAGAAATTTCCATTTCTTTTCTTTTTTTTTGGTTCATGAGCCACACCTGGTGGTACTCAGGAGCCCATATGGGATGTCTGAGATTGAATCTGGGCAGTACGTACGGTAAGTGTCCTACCCACTGTACAAGGGGCTACTGCCCCTTGCCTCTGGGCTTAAGAAAAGCTATCTTGGGGCAGGCGGGATAGGAAAGTGGTTACCCCAATTGCCTTGCTCATGGCCTACCTGGGCTCGAACCCTAAACGCAGAGCCAGGAGTAAGCCCTGAGCACCATTGGGGATGGCCCAGAAAAAAAAAAAAAAGCAACTACAGGCTTCAGCCAAGGTCTTCTATGAAGTTAGACATGAAAGAGAGGATGAAAATGAGAGGCGGGTGGTGGAACCCTGTTTTTCTGCTGCTGGGACTAGCATGACAGAGAAAACAGGAGTGGTCAAGCATTGCCAACAGCTGCCCACACCGCATGCCTTTCCTATGGGCAGCACAAGAGAGGAGGGTGGGCGCAGAGTCGAGCCTTCCAGAACAGCGCCAGAAGGAAGGTGTCTGGACTAAGTGCTACTGGTTGGTTCGACATCTTCAGAGGCTCATCGAGGTATAAAACACCAGGCTAGCTGGCCCCCCACACCAGCATTTCTCAGCCAGGGCAACCCACATATTCCGAGGCCACAGGTGGACACTGCATACACAGGGGAGGTTGTGCCCAAGACCTGGAGAAACCCAGAGGGCAGGCAGGAAGGAGTCGAGAGACGGACTGTTCTATTAATGCCTTCCCCACCCCTGCCCAGTGCTGGCTAAGGGGGCCTGGAGGGGCTTATGGAACGGGGGGCACTGCCCTAGAACCTGGAAGAAAAAGCACAGTCCTCTTCCTCTTTTCCCCTCTTCTTCCTTTTTACCCAAGAACCCCGTCTCACGTCCTGCAGGGGGTTCGCCCCCTTCATTTTTACAGCGGGAAGCGCTCACGACGATGACGGGTGGCCCTGGTTTCTCTGGCTCCTATCCTGCCACCCCGACCACGAGACCATGAGCCGAGCGGTCGCCCCGCTGGGGTCCCGTTGACTTACCCACGGCGCCCAGTGAAACCAGGACGTTCTCCCGGGGGTTGATGTTCTTGTCGTAAGGGCGGTACCCGTAGAGGTGCGCGGCGCTGTTCACCAGCCAGGTGGCGTTGAGCACCGAGGCGTAGCGCAGGAGCGTGGCCACGTAGAAGCTGTTCATGAAGTTCTCCCCCCAGAAATACCAGGGTACCAGTGTGGGCAGGACGAAGCACAAGAGCAGGATACCGGTTTTGTAGTACCTAAAGCGAGAGCGCCTGGAGTCAGCGGCCTCGCCCAGTCCCCGGCTTATCCCTTAGGTCCACTACGGCAGAACGGTCACAAGGAAGGGGGGGGGGGGGCAGCAAGGAATCTGGACAAGGCAGTGAGGGTCGTCCTTGGTAGCAGGTGTTGTTGGCAAAGGGGTCAATGATTTTTCTAGCCTCAAACCACAAACGTATGAATGGGCAAGGGTTGGGAAGCTGGCCTCCTGATTCTAAACCCGGTGCTCTCTTAACGACAGTGTAACTCCAGGCGGAAGAAGCAGGCAGGGTCCAAATTACACCCTCCGACCCCGCAGCCTTCCTTTGCACTTTCCATCCTGCCTCTGGGCTTCTGTCTCATTCCTGTCTGACCACTGTGCAGAGTCTGTGTTCAGTGTCTGTCCTGCCTCCGTTTCCTGCAGGTCCCTTCAAAGGCTTTGCTCTGAGAAGCACTGGCCTGCCCGTGGGTCTCCATGCCTCCCGGGGCCCTGCCTGGTCCTCCATTCTCTCCTGTGGAGGTCAGCCACCCAGCAGTTAGGGAGCGGATTGCCTCCAGCTCTCAGCAGCCAAGACTCTCCAACTCGCACTGCCCAGGGAAGGCGTCTGCCTTGCACGCGGCCGAGCTGGGTTCGATTCCCAGCATCCCATATGGTCCCCCCCAAGCACCACCAGGAGTAATTCCTGAGTTCAAAGCCAGGAGTAACCCCTGTGCATCGCTGGGTGTGACCTAAAACAAAACAAAAAAGCCTAACATCTGCTCCTGAGTCTCTCCGAGGCCACCATGCTCTCGGTCCAGCCTCCTGTCCCTCCATGCTCTTTACTTAAAGGAGAGGGACTGTAATAGAACATTCTGCATGCACTTTTTTTAAGCTCATTCTGTCTGTGTCGTCACTTCCTTCTACACCCACACCTGGAAAGATCTATCCACTGCGGGATTCCTTCAGCTCCCTTCTTTCTTCTTCATTCATTATGTATCTAATCACCTGATGTTTACTCTGTGCCCCCCCACCCCTGCTTTTTGCCTCATTGCTACAAAACAATATTTTGCCTCCTCTCATAGTGATTTCCAGTCATGGCTGACCCTCCCACCCCCCAACAGGCAAGGAAAGAGGGAAACTAAAGGTCGGTGTCCATGACTGCCCTCAGTCCCTGTACCATGGCTGAACTGCTTTAATTCAGACAGCTCACAGAGAAAGAGAGCAATCACCTATGGTGCTGCGCCTGAAGGCTGTTAAAAATTGGGGTTAAGGGCCGGAGCGACAGAACAGCGAGTAGGGCATTTGCCCTGCATGCAGCCGACCCAGGTTCAATCCGCGGCATCCCACATAGTCCCCCCAGTGATTCCTGTGTGCAGAGTCAGGGGTAACCTGGGGACCCAAAAAGCCCCTCTCCCCTAAAAAAACCCAAACAAACAAAACCCCCCAAACAGGGGTTTAAATTAGGATTTTAAATCAGTGAATGTCTCAGTTTATGCTCTAAGTCATAGGAGGGAAAAAAGTCCCCTCCCCCGACCTGCCCAGCCCCATGGGGCTTCACACACCTCCTCTGGAACATCACCAGCTTCTCAGCCTTCAGGTCGGACAGGTCCAGCAGAGCCCCCTTCTCTTTGACAGCGGGGTGTTTGCGGACCAGCAGCCAGCCCACGTGTGAGAAGAAGAAGCCACGTCGGGAATTATGGGGGTCGGCGTCTGTTTCCGAAAACTTGTGGTGGACGCGGTGATCTCGGGACCATTCAAAGACATCGTTCTGGAAGGACAGAGAAGAATGTAGAGGCGCAAGGACAGATTCCCCTTAGGGAACTTCCGAGAGTCTCCCCAAACACCCAGGAATCGTGGAGGGTGGGGCAACACCTCCACCACCCCACGTGTCCCCCCACCTGCCACTGAAGCCGAAGTGGCTGAAAGCAGTGTGAAGGCCCAGGCGCCCAGCCCGAGAACTAGGGGCTGCCTGAAAGCGCTGGGTAGCAGGATGGAGCTCCTTGCGAGCACTGTGGAAGGAGCACGGCAGTTCTCCAAGCATGGACGCTGGAGCAGGCCCTGTGCTCCGAGACCCAGAGGCGGGCAGCCTGGTACCCAGGGGTTTGGTTGGCACACGCTGCTACAGAGCGCCCTGTTCTGGCAAGTCAGGCAGCTCCGCAGGAAACTATGATCTCCGTCCCAGTTCCAAACCACCCCGGGGACTCTCTCCTGTGGTGTGTGCTGACATTACTTCCTCCTCTTTGCCCACATGGTCAGACGACAGAGGGCACCTCCGAGGTGGCTGGCGCTGTGGCCCAGATGCTTGGGAGGATCCAGGGAGGCCACCAGGAGGGAGGAAGGGAACCCACTTAACTCTCTGCTTTCCCCTTTTGCCCCGAGCCAAGCCCACACTGCTTGGCCTTTGTGCACGGCCGCCCCCATTAAGAATAAGGAGCCGGACTCCCGCCTCCCGCCTCTCCCGCAGCTCACCACCACACTCCTGTCCTCAGAAACCTCCACTCACTTGTGACTCAGCGGCTGCTCGCCCACATACGGGCCCAGTCCTAGCTGCCTAACAAGTCCATGGCACAGCCCACGTCTATAAAGCAGGGAGCCTACAGCACCTTCCTCCTAAGACTGAGGATGCAATGAGATCATCTGTGTCAAGGGCTCTCAGCAGCCTCTGTGAAACCCCAACCTCAATTCCACTATGATGCAATCCCTGGATATTCACCTGCAAAAAAAGCACAGGCCTAGCCCCGTGCACTCTGGCCTGGCAGGATGAAAGACCACCAGGAAAGTCTCAGAATTAAAACATACACACACACACACACACACACACACACACACACACACACACACAGCAGTCTTGGACACAGAGTATTTCCTATTAGCTCTTACTTCCTTTTCCCCTGGTGGCACAGAAATAGCCTCATGATTTCTGGGCCTGGGGGCTGAGCCCTCCCTGGGAGTGACCACAGCAAATGGGTGCCAGAGAAATGACTGTTGAAGGTGGGCTCCTACTTAGTGCCTGGGGTGCCTCCAGGCTGCCCCGAGGGAGTGAGGAGAGAGCCGGGCAGGCTGTTGTCTTACCTGGAAGGCCATGGTGTTGGCGATGATCAGGAAGACGCGCAGAGGCAGCCGAGCTTTGTAAGTCCGGTGGCTCCAGAGGCGATGCGCCCCGGCCGTTATGCCCAGGGCACTGATGATATAGTAAAAAAATGCTGCCAGGAGAAGTTGTGGGGTAGTGGTTAGTCGTTGCCCTGGGGAAACACGTCACTCGGTGCTCTCGTGTGGCTGCTTTAGGTTTAGGGTGAAGCTCTTCTTTTACCCTAAGTTCCAGAACTACCTTGGACTTAGGCTTCTTCGATTTTGCCCATTAGAAAGGAAATACCACTGGGAGTGGGGTGTGGGGAGACGGGATAGGGAGATGGCTCCAAGTCTTCAACCATGAATCCATGAAGCCAGACCACAGGTGTAGACAGACTGAAAAACCAGATATAAACTGCCTTATGACTGCTGATACATAGACTTATCTGCAGGTATTAAAAAAAAGGCTTGAAGAAGAGTTGGAATCATAGTACAGCAGGTGGGGTGCCTGCCTGGCACACAGATGACCCAGATTCAATGCCCAATATCCCATATAGGTCCCCTGAGCACCACGAGAAGTGATCTCTGAACACAGGGTGTGGCCCCCAAACCAAAAACAAACAAAATGGTTTGAAGGGGGAGGAGGAGAGAGAGAGAATACAATGGGTAGTGGGTAAGATGCTTTGCATGCAGCTGACCCAGTTCTATTCCAGCACCCCATATGGTTCCGAACCCCTCCAGGCATCATCCTGGAGCACCAAGCCAGGAGTAAGCCCTGAGCACTGCTGGAGTGCTCCCCCCCAAAAGAACCAAAACAAAACAAATTAACTTGAGGGGATCAAAGAGATAATACAGGGGTGAAGGCACCTGCCTTGTAGCCAATCATGGTGGGATTCCTGACACCGTGTGGGGTCCCCTAGCATCAACAGGAGTGCCGCCTGAGTACAGAGCCAGGAGTCAGAAGCCCTGAGCACTGCCGGGTGTGACCCCAAAACAAAAACCAAGGCCAAAAAGAAAGGAAAAATTAACATGAGCCAAAGAGAGAACTCAAAAGGCAGCTCAGCAGGCGGGAGGCCTGGGTTTGATCCCAGGCACTGCCAGGAACAACCCCCATAAAGCAGAGTCTGAATAGCCCCTGAAAAACAGTAAGAAGAGCAAGAGAGATAGTATAGGGGTAAGGTGCTTGCCTTAGATGTGGCCAATCCCAGTTTGATCCCCGGCACCACATAAGATCCCCTCAGCACAGCTGGATGTGGCCCAAACCCCCTACTGCGCCCAAAATAGTAATAAATTATTCAATAGGACTTGGGATGTGGTTCAGCGACCAAACACGTGCCATGCATGCATCTGACCTGGATTCAGTCCCCAGCACTGCATAAATACATAAATAACTGGATAGAGAGTACACCCAGCTGTGCTCAAGGATCACTCCAGGTGAGGGGGCTCAAGTAACGACCACATGTGGTGCTGGGGTTTGAACCCGGGTCAGCAGCGTGCAAGGCAAGCACCCGACAAAGCCCCTCGCACTATCAATCTGGCGCCCAAAACATTTCCATAGCAGGTAGTGTGGCAGTATGGGCACCAAACCTGCCCTGCGCCAGTGTCTGAAGCTTTGCCAAGGATTGTGTGTTTTCTGATTCATTTGATACCTTGAATGGGGTTTAACGTCCAAAGGCGCTCGGAGTTAAGTGTTTGTCTATGGCTAGCAAAAAAAAAAAAAAAAAAAGAGCCACAGTTTGAAGCGAGTCTTTCTGTCAACAAGCAGTTGCCGGTCCAGTTCTATCTACGTCCCCAAGACTCGGTTCTCTACTCTGCCATGTCCCGGTCAGCCCTGATCACCCCCCAGCTCCCGCGTGGGTCTAGTGGGACTAATGTTAGACATAGTGGCAGGGCAGGCTCAGAGCTGTGTGGGTCCTAATACTGGCCCGCCTAGAGCTGGGGTGGGAGGCTCCTCCAGGCCCAAGAGGTGCCTGACAGAATCTTTAACTGCTGCTTGTGCAGTGATCTCAGAGGCAGGGGCCCCAGGCCTTGCTAAAGCTACTACTGACAACTGTTTCATTCCTAGCTAAACAGCTAGAAAACAATAGATCTTCAGTGGCCCTAGGACTTGTTGCCCTGGGACTACAACACACTGTAACAAACTGCCCTGTGTTCTCTCCTGCTTTAGAAACCAATTTCCTTAAATAGTTGCCCCCCTCCCACCCTCCCTCCACCACCCGCCTAATTATGTTCCTCCTAATCTATCCTATTTCTCATCATCACCCTGAGGGGAACCAGGAAGCCAAGGGAAGGTGTAAGGTGTGTTAGGTGAGGTCTATCCCTAGCTCCTCTGCTGGGATCAGGCCCCCAGGGGGACTGGCTGGCCTGCAGTCACGTGGCTTCTCTCCCCAGCTGCACTATCCCATCAGCCGGTATCTGCACACGGGCAGAGCTGAGCGAGCACCCGCCAATCAGCCAGGGGAGAGAGAACTGGTTCTTGGCTAGAAAGCATCCTGGCCAAGTTAACTCCGTGAGCTCTTTAGAATCCTTGCATTAGCACAGGAATCAGAAGCATGCGAGATCACCCCACCATGCGGGTGCCCCGGCAGCCCGTCAGACAGGAGAGCAGGAATGAGATGGAGAATCCGCAAGGGTGGGAGTGCAAAATCTCAAGTCTCTGGTGCCTAAAGAGAGGCTTCGGAAGTTTGGCAGTTTGGCCCACAGACACCCTCTTCAGCTCGCCCTAACAGGGTCCTTCAGAGAATTTCTCAATTACTCAGCCTCATGGGAAATGCTAGAATCACAGCCAGCTGCTAATTGAACACTATCCTTGAGGATAAAACACAAAGGAGAAAGGTGAAGCCAAAGCTCTTAAATCTGAATGCCGGACCACCAAGTGCCCACTCCCTGCCTCCAAACCGCCTCATTCCTCCAGGGCAGAGACATTCTGACACCCTTGAGTCACTGGGTCAGCTACGCATTGGGTCAGCTACGCACCCATGGCAGGTCGGAGTGAAATGTTCCCTTCCGGGGGCCAGAGAGATGGGACAGCGGGTAAAGCACTTACTTGCCTTGCACGGTGGCTGAGCTGAGTTCGATCCCTGGCATTGCCTACGGTTTCCAGGGCCCCACCAGGAGGAAATAAATCACCCAGAATTGGGTGCCATGTTTTTTTTCTGTCCAGAGCGCAGCATACCACAGGGGCAGGACCCAGCCTTGGTTTAGGGACAACATTCTGCCCCCGAACGCTAGCAGCTAACTGGGCGGCTGCAGCGTGGACAAACTTTGGACTGAAAGAACCTCTGGAAAGTGCTGGGCTGGACGGGGCTGGTAGGTGACAAAACAGCTGTGGCTATTGTCCATGGGGAAGGAGTAGGGTGAAGTCCACCTCCCTGGGAAGTCCCTTCTTGGCTCCTGATTCCTAGGGCTGAGGCAAAATTCGAGGAAGAGGAGGAGCACATTTCTGAGAAAAGAGGCCCCCCATCCACTGATAAGGGAGAAGCTCCTTCGGTCAGCAGAAGAGCCCATTTCCCACACCTGGGCTGCCCCACGGAAAAGCTGAGAGTCCTGCAAGAGGGGGAAGAGAGATTCCCCTCTGTTGCATTTCATGATCTGAGGAACCTGGAGAATTTCTTAAGAGCTCCCAAGTCCCAATTCCTCCCGCCTTTAGACCTCAGAGGTCTTGGGGGACAGCAGTGGGCACCTCCCCTGAGCAGACCTTTGACCTAACTCCCTGCCCCCACCTCTGGAAGTCAACATTTGTTCTGTGGAGAGCGAGTTGGGGTTCACCTGGCCTCCAAGAACAGCCCCTGTGTCTCAGAAGCCCCGATTTCCCCATTCTCACTCAGGCTAACCGAGGCAGACTGGGAAATGCCTGCAAAGCGCACGTGTGTATCCAGCGGGCAGGGCCCTGCCCTCAACCCACTGCTGACGGAGCCTGAAAGGGCTGAGCGCCGGGCAGGGCAGGGCCATCCAGAAACCCTCGCCCTGGCCGGGCAGCCCCGGGCAGGGGCTGCGCGCCTCACCCGGCCCGTCCCTTGGCAGCAGGAGGGAGGGAAACAGAGCGGGCCAGGAGCGCTGCCTTCTACCGTCCTCAGAGCGTTTTGCTGAGTGAGCCTCCAGGCAGGCACGTGCAGCTGCCCAGAGCCACAGAGCCCTGAGCCTGGGCTCCACAAGGAACCTTCATCTTCCCATGTAACAAAGAAGCTGGGTCGGACCCAGGGGCTGAGAGAGGCGGTGGGGGTGTCTGCTGGTGGATCTCCACCTCACCTCTCCTTCCACTCCCCGGAGCAGTTTCCCTAGCTGGTGACTGCTCAGCACAGACTCTGGGAAGCGACCGGTCAAGTCCCACCTTGCCATGCCTCCAGGTAAGGGGCCTCAATTCCTTTGTGGTTGGCAGGGGGCCGGGACCAGCAGCCACGCAAATGACTCAAACAGAAAAGCTCTTTCAGGGAAAGCTGACTCCAGTACAGGTCTAGTGACTTCAAAGCCCCGTGGCACGTGACCTCAGGGCTCAGTCCCCAGCAGCCTTATTACAAGAACCCCCCCAGAGTAAATATTCCCACATCCCCACCCTCCCCAGTCTACCCCCAGCCCGCTCCGTCTGGGGTTCCCTGAGAGAGAGAAGTGGCAAAGGAAGAACGATGCGCGGTGGGGGCCGGCCCAGCGCCTCTTACCCCACAGACAGGTGTAGAGCTGACAGGAAGGGATCAACACGATCCCGTACAAGGCTCCTAGATGCAGCAGCGACATGAGGATGATGTTCCTCCACACGTACTCCAGCTGGGGCCTCGGGCCCTCCTTGTCCTGGTAGCTCGGGTCAAAGATGTCATCTTTCATTTCGGGGCGGATGTCTTCTTCCAAATAGAGGGGCATCTTCTCCAACTTGCCCCCGCCATTCTGCAAGACCCTGGGCGCTGGTGCTGTGATGGTGGTGGTGGTGGTGTAGGAGCTGGAGATCTACAAGGGAGAGGAAGAAGGGAGGGTCAGGAGGGAAGAGACACGTGGACAGAGGGGGGGAGGGGGGCCGCAGTCCACGCCGGTCCGGCTGGGGGAGGGGCGGCAAACAGACCTTGCCCCCCCCCCCCACCCCCCACCCTCATCCCCGACCCAGAAGAACTAGGGGGCGGGCTCGACGCTCCGGGCACAGGCAAGTTGCCGGGAACTGCGCAGATTGGAGCGAGCGGGGGAGGGGGGCTGCGAGGGGAGGGGGGGCCGTGAAGCCTCAAGGTGACGGGGCAACACGGAGTAAAACACTCGCATTCCTCCAAACACAAAGGAAAACCCGCACGCACAGTAAACTTACACAGTAAAGGCACCGACCCGATTTTATTTTTTGTTTTGTTTTGTTTTCTTGAAAGCTTCCGAAAGAAAAGTTGGGGGAGCCAAGTCCCTTAAATCACAATTCACAGTCCCCACGGATGCAAAAAAGGCAGTTTGGGGAGAACTCGAGAAAGACGGCTCGGCTGTGCCGCGGGGCCGGCCACTCTCGCCCACACCCAAGCCCGTGCCCTCCGCGGGCGGCGGGGGCCCGGGGCTCGCTCGCTTACCTCCTCCTGCAGCAAGTGGGCCGGCATCTGGGCTCGCCGATGCCGGGAATCACTTTCCCGGGGTTGAGAGTCGCTGCGCGGACTCGGCTGCCGAGTGCGCTCGTGCGCTGCAGTCCTGGGCGCGGAGCTCGGGATCTCACGCTCGGGATCCGGGACCAGACTCGCTGTGCGCGGATCTCCCCCAGGCTTGGGGATTTAAAGGCTAGAGCTGGCTGTGGGTAGTCGTGCCCCGTATTTCCTCTGACCCCTTTTATTCGCTGCCAACGAGGGGCAAAGTGCGCGGAGTTGGCTCGCCGTGGGAGCCCCACATGGGCGGGAGGGGGAGGAGACACGGAGCCGAGGCGCGCAGGGGGCTGGAGACGCCAAAACTGGATGCTGCAGACGCACCGCGGCCCGGCCGCCGCAGCCCCTGCCCCTGGGGAAATGCTAATGGTTCTGTAGACTCTGGCGCGTCATTGGCCGAAGGGAATTTGGTGCCACCTCGTCCTGCCGTTGCCATTGGCTCGGCGCAATCTGCTGTTCCCTCTGCCGCGAGCTCCGCGCTCCCCCTCCCCTCCCTTTCTCCTGCTCAGCGCCTCTCGCACCGGCCGCTGGGCCTCTACCCGGCACCCCGCCGTCTCGGAGCCACCGGAGGGGGGCCGGGGGTGGGGGTGCATTTGCGTCGGGAGAGGCAGCGCACGCGCGCCGGGAATTGGGGTGAGGGGCGACGGGGGCGGGTGGGGGTGGTCCTGGGGAAGTTGGCTGGCAACTCTGCGGACGTGCCGTGGCGGGGGGAGGGAGGGAGGTGCCTTCCGCACCCCTCCCCGAGACGCGTGGGAGGGGAGAGACGTGGCGGCAGCCGCGGGGTCGGCGGGGAAAGGGGGCCCCGATGCCCCGCCTCCCCGGGCCGTGGCGCGGGGGTCTCGCGCCGCCGCCGAACAATAGCTCGGCCCCGCCCCCGGCCCGCGCGCCGCCAACCCGAGGCCGCAGAGCGGCGCGTCCCCCTCGTTGGCGGCGCCCACGCGCTCGGGTCCACGTCTGTGCCGCCCCGCACGCGCGCCCCCTGCGCCTCCGGGGCCACGCGCCGCCGACCACGTCCGCCGCCAGCCCCCCGGGGGTGGGGTGAGGGGAGGGGACTGGGCCCACGCCCCCAGGACGTGTGCGGGCCGTTTGCGAGGGACGTGCGCAGTTTGGGTCTGTAAATTTGGAGTCGCCTTCCTCGGAGGGGCCGAAAATGTGGCTTTCTCGCCTCTGCCCGAGATCAGGAGAAGGCGAGCGAGAGTAGCTCGCAGCTACTGCGAGGCCGTCGGCGAGAAGTGTTGTATGTAGCCCTTGCGGCGACCCTAGGAGCTAGGGGGTGCACGGGTACTTTTTTAAAGACGGGGAAAGTAAGATTCCGGGACTGGGAGATGGCTCAGAGGTTGCACGTGCTATACCGGGAACGCCGCTCCCCAAAAAGCTTGACAAGCCCCTAAGCCCCTCCCTCCTTTCCCCGGGTACTGTCCCCAAATAAAACACTCAAAAACCTGATTATGGTCCCAGGAGCCAGTGAGTAATGGAGCTAGGCATTCATCCTACAAATACGCTATGAGATCTCAGGCCGTAAGTCCCCTGGATGTTCAGTCCCCAGGATGCTCTGACTTCAAGAATTGTCGCTCACTCAAGCAGACCCTCAGCCTTTTTCACCTGAGCCCCACCTCCCCTGCACACTAGCCCAGGATCCTGGCTGGCAAAAAAAAGAAACTGTCCAGTTCTGAACCCAAGGTTGACTTCTCAAGGCTGGAGCTGGAGAGTCCCTGAGTTGAACCCCTCCTTTCCTGGCCACATAGTCTCCTGAACACCGCTGGCAGCGACACCTCCAAGGTCTGTCACCCTCAAACCAGATGGGACTGCCTTGGGACGGCCGTGCCGCTCACTGGTCTGCTGTGGTCAGGTCGACTCTGACCAGCCGCCTGACCCGGCCTCTCCAGGCTACTCTCTGGTCGGTGTGGAAGTTCTGCCTGAGATTAGATGTCTGCACATATTCAAGGCCAACCTTCCCCGTTGTTATCTCAAGGAGGACTTGGCATGTGCAAGAATGAGGTCTGCTCTGTAGCTGCTCCTGTCAGGCGCTTTCTGCCCCAGTCTGATTTGCTAAGTTCCTCAAGGTAGGAAAATCCCGTTTCTTTTAGGAGGCAGATCGGGACTTGCTTTAGCTTCGCCTGCTAAGTACATGTAGTTTTCAAGTTGATTACATTTCATTTGCTTTGCACTGGAGGGGGTTTCTTTGCCAAATAACCAAAGTGTTAACCGGTGTGTGTGTGTGTGTGTGTGTGTGTGTGTGTGTGTGTGTGTGTGTGTAGGAGGAGAGGATCCATATAGCAAGGCTGTTAGGTCTCACTGTGTGCCTCTGGCCACCATGAAGACCAGGCTCTCATTTCTGGCAGGAAAATCCCGGGGGACCATGTGTGGTGCCAGAGATGGAACTAGGGTTGGCCACATGCAGACCAAGCGCCCTCCCCACTGAGCTATCTCCCTGGCTGCAAGGCAGGCATTTTTTGCCCCTGAACCAACTCTGCTTCCTAACTGCCTAAATGAGCACTTAACCCTTGATTCTTCCAGACTCTCAATTTCATCAAGGGACTTTGTGGTGGTGGGAGATGGAGGTAGGGGGCGGAGTTAGCATTCTGGAAAAACCATCCTCCTCCCAATTTAGACTCAGCGATGTTCCTGCTGGAATTACTGTTGGCACTGTTCCTTAGGCCAGGTGCTGTGTCATTTATCTTCTGCCAGAGAAAGAGAAGGCCTGCCAAGACAGAAAATGTAGGAGTATTGTATTTCTCTCTGAAGACAAGTTTCCCGGCGGAGAACCATTGGGAATCTAAGGCAGGTTTGGATTAAAGAGAGTTTCAGGGACAAATGGTCAGAGCCCAGCAGGGTTTTTATTGTTAAGAACAACCATGGAAAGAGGACTCGTTCCCTAGTAGGGATTTTCCCCTCTGAGGTTCTTGGGGCACTGGGCAGGGCTTTGAGTGTATCTCCTGCTACTTAGAGTCTCAGGAGTTTGCTACTGGAAGAGTAATATGGTGATGTGTGGTGCGTTTTGGTATCAAGAAGTGTTTGATATCAAATCAGAGGGTAGGGTGCTTGCCTTGCTCACTGCTGAGGGTTCGATCCATGGCATCCCAGATGATGTGTTCACTTCCCCTCCCCCCACCTAGCATTACCAGCTGTAATTCCTGAGTGTAGAGCCAGGAGTAATCCCTGAAAATTGCTGGGTGTGGTCCAAAAAATGTTAAATCAGTGGAAAATTGGAAGTTATAAGCAACGTTGTGACCAGTGTTTATATGCAATAAAGTTCCTCTATAAAGAGAATAGATATTTTTTGTTTATTTATTTGGGGACCACACCCAGCGATGCTCAGGACTTACTCCTGGAATCATTCCCTGAGTTGCTCTGGGGACCATAGCGGATGTCAGGGATCGAACTTGGGTGGACCTCATCAGGTGGACTAAGGCAAATGCCTAGTCCCTGTACTGTCGGTCTGGCCCCCAGGACAGATTTTTCAGCATGTGAGAGGAAAATTTAAAAAAAGATAAAAATACTTGGGAGATTGAGGCTCTGAATTTCTCTAAAGAGGAGGGACATAAAGTACCATGGCAGGTTAAAAAATTCATTTAGATTCTTCAGCTCAAAAGAGCAAGCACCTTTCTGCTTTCTTGATAGGGTGCCCAGAGCAAAGACAGCCATGAAATTGGGCCCTGCTGCCTTCAGAATCTCTCGAGAGTTTCTGGGCCTGCTTCTAAATAAAGAATGGTTCACACTCTGGATGGAGCTAGAAGTGCTTCGAAATGTTCTGAGCTCATTCCCATTTCTCTGGGCATCTTAGAACATGGAGCCTGTCCATTCTGAGTTCTAGAAAATCAGAGAACACAGTGGAATAACAGACTGAGAGGCTGTTTCAGTGCCATGCTGTGCCAGAACTGTAAGGGTAATTTGGGCATATCACTACTTTTTTTTTGTTTTTATTTTGGGGACCACATCTGGTGGTGCTCAGGGCTTTGAGCCCAGGGGTCACTCCTGGCAGGGCCTTGGGACCCTGGGTCGTACCAGGGATTGAACCCAAGTCAGACACATGCATGACAAACGCCCTACCCACTGTACTATTTCTCCAGTTCCAGAAACAAGCATTCTTTGAAACTTTTGGGAAAGGGTAAATGGACAAATAGTTACCATGGCATTATTCATAATGTCAAATGATGTTAGAAAACAATAGGAGACAAAAAAACGAAACTATAATTTGGCTTTACACAATCAATACTGGTGCAAGTACGGTGTTGGAACATGCATTACATGTGTGAGACCCTGGAACCCGTCCCTGACACAGCATGGCCCCCTGTGTGTACCTGGGTATGACTCTCACAATGAGAATAACTCCAGAAATGAAAAAAAAAAAATTGCATTGGAAGCATTTTCTTTGAACATGGAAAATGCTTATGCTACAATGCTAAAAGGACGAGGACTCATATTTATGTTGCCTCAATTATGTCAGGAAGAAAAGGACTCCGAGGCCGAGGTCCTGCTTCTGAAATCTGCTGAGACACCTGCTGACCTTGAGCAATTATAGCTGTTCCCAGAACATTCATTTCTTAACTTGTCACATAGGGATAATTGTTTTGCAAAACAGTTGTGCAAATGGTTGGGGATATTAAATAGTGTGTTAAGGAAATTAATATACAACTGGACATGACAAGTTGCAAATCTCGTTTTATTTATGTGTTTGTTGGTGCCCACCATCTTCCCTAAAGTGCGGTTGGCATAGGACGATTGATAAATGGTGATTAAACAAATCTCATTGTGCATGGCTTTAAAAATAATGGCAGTTCTCCTTCAGGAAGTGTTTAGTTTCCAAGGGCCCTTTGTGGCAGTTGGGAGAAGTGACTCCCACCAAAAAGTGGGTTTCCATAGTGGCTTCTGGAACTCCGTGGCCAGTCACCTGACTTCTGGTTATCTCGCCAAGTGTTGTCAGTGAAGTGGGGAGCAACGATTGTCGCCCCGAGAGAAGAATGTTTCCACTTTCTGCTCGACCCAACTTGGGGAAGTGTCCCATGTGGGTTAGGGCTGGTAAAATCAGCTCCAAGCACCTCTGCCTGTCCCAGACAGCTGTCACACTGCCCCTGGGTTCCACTCGAACTGCATGGACAGGAAGCGTTTCTCTTGTCCAGCTTCTCCTCCTGGACCATACCCCTTTCCTCTCAAAGAAGAAACTCAGGAGAGGCCAATAATGATGTACAATAGGGTTTTCTTTTCTTTCTTTTTCTGCCGCATCCAGCCATGCTCAGGGCTTACTTCTAGCTCTGCACACAGGACTTACTCCTGGTGGGTGCTTGGGAGACCATAGAGGATGCTGGGGCTCAAAACTGGGTCAGCCACGTGTAAGGCAAATGTTCTACCCTCTGTACTACTCACCAGCCCCACCATGTTTAGAGTTTTATTTTAATGTTAGGAGAGAGAGTGCTCTGAGCACTGCCAGCACAGCCCCCAAACCAGACCACCTTTCCCCCTTCAGTGCTTTTAAAATAGTACTCATCCTCGACAAATTCAGACTTGATTCCAAAGCCTCCCCGAGTCTCCACCACTGCTGGAATCTTCTCTCTCTCCCCTCCCCCCCTTCCCATTCTCTCTGGGCAGATCCTCCTCCTCTGTCTCTCACTCTCCTCCTCCTCCTCCTCCTCCTCTGTCTCTTGTCTCTCCTCAGATTTTGAGGAGCTTAATCATTGATGGTATTTATAAATATTCCCTCTCTCTCCCTCCCTCTCTCATTCCCGCCCCATCTTCTAACACCTCTCTCCTTCCAGACATTCATAGAATTGAATCACTTATGGTACTTCTGGGATAACCCCTCTCCTCTCTTCCTCCTCTCTCTCCCCTCTCTTCTCTCTCTCTTTCCTCAAACATTCCTGGTACTTAATCATTTATAGTACTTCCCAGAATTGCCAGCATGTGTCTTATCTCTCCTCTCGAACTCCCAGCTCCGTGAGTCAGGACATTGCTACCTTCTTTCTTCCTATATATGAGGCCCGGGAGAAGGTAAATGCAGAGGAAACTGCTGATTGCTAGAGTAATGGACTTAACTGTGCCTTAGGGTGCTATTGATGAAGCAGAAGAAAATACTAAGAGAACTCAGTTCTGGAAGAATCTTTAATCTTGTAGATTTACATAAAGTCTGCAGCTCCTGGTAGACTTACTGATGAAATATTCCATCCCTTCTCCCTAAGACAAATAGCTGAGCACTGTCGGCTCCTACCACTTCTACGCAACATTGTACCAAAAATCCTAGCTAGCACACAGTAATCAGGAAAAAGCAACAAAGGATGCAAAGGTAGAAAAGAAGGGACCCGAGCAATAGCACAATGGGTAGGGTGTTTACTCTGCACTTGGCTGCCCTGGGTTCCATCCCCAGCAGCCCATGTGGTCCCTCTGAGCCTAGCCAGGGGTAATTCCTGAACACAGAGGTAGGAGTAACCCCTGAGCATTGACCCAAACCACCCCCTCCCTTAAAAGTCATTATTCTGCTGAAGACATTATGGAGTATAGAGAAATGATGGAATCAACACACAGAAAACACCAGGACTGGTAGGCAGCTTTAGAGAGGTCAAGGATGCAGAGCCAACACAAATTGTTCTCTTTTTTTAGGGCCTGGGGCAATAGCTCAGTGGGTAGGGCATTTGCCTTGCACGCTGCCGGCCCTGGTTCGATTCCCAGTATTCCATATAGTCCCTCGAGCACCGCCAGGAGTAATTCCTGAGTGCATGAGCCAGGAGTAACCCCTGTGCATAGCCAGGTGTGATCCCCCCAAAAATGTTGTTTTAGGGGCTGGAGCCATAGCACAGCAGGTAGGGCATTTGCCTTGCATGCAGCTGACCCAGGTTCGATTCTCAGCATCCCATATGGTTCCCTGAGCATTGCCAGGAGTAATTCCTGAGTGCAGAGCCAGGAGTAACCCCTGTGCATCACTGGGTGTGACCCAAAAAAGCAAAAGCAAAAAAAAACTGTTTTATAAACAATAGGGTGCTGAAGCAATAGTATAGCAGAAGGTAGAGAAGACACTTGCCTAGCACACAACCAAGTCAAGTTCAATCCCTGGCACCCTATATGGTGTGATCCTGGTGCACAGAGCCGGGGTAAGCCCTAAGCACTGCTAGCTGTGGCCCCCAAACCAAGAAAGAAAACCAAAACAGTTGGGGGGTTGGAATGTGGTCAAGTGGTTTTGTTTGTGTGCAGCCCTTGGTTCAATCCCCTGCACCACAGCGCCCCTGAGAACTGCCACGAGAGAACTGAAAAAACAACAGTGTGCCAGCCCCATTGCTCAGAGGCTGCAGCAAATGATGGACTCGGGAAGCCCAGGCTTGATTCCTGGCACCACACAGTCCTCTGAGCACTGCTGGAAGCAAGCCCCAAGCACCATGCCAGGGAATAGCCCCTCGAGCACCTCCAGATCTGCCCCCTCCTCAAACTAACAGTACTAGTGTAACTGGAGAATGAGTTTAAAATATGATGTTTGCAGTGGCATAAAAGTATCAGATATAAAGGAACAAATTAAAAATAGTTGCGGGATCTCTAAGTTAAAAAATAAAATATGGTTGAGAGAAATGTGTATGACGTTTTCTTTTTATTCACTTACATATATTTTGCTATGCTGGCGATCAAACTCAGGCCCCACACATAGAAATCATGTGCTCTACCTCTGAGCTACTGCCCTGAAAAGAGATTACTTAAAGAAAATCTCGACATCTTTAACTGTCAGGGAACTCAAAACCAAATTGATAGGGGCTGGAGCCATAGTACAGTGGATAGGGTGTTTGCCTTGCACATGGCCGACCAGGAGTCTATCCCTGGCATCCCGTATGGTCCCCCAAGCACAGCCAGAGTAATTCCTGAGTGCAGAGCCATGAATAACCCCTGAGCATCACTTGGTGGGACCCCTCCACAAAAAAATATACCCAAATTGGTAGGACCTGGGTGTGCTTCCATAGGGCATATGCCTGGCACATGGAGAACGCAGCCTGGAAAACACAAACAAAACCAAAAGTGTTTGCTTTATTTGGTTTTCTTTCGGATTTTGGTTTTTTGGGCCACACCCGGCAGTGCTCTGGGGTTACTCCTGGCTCTGTGCTCAGGATCACTCCTGACTGGCTTGGGGGAATCACATGTGGTTCTGGGGATTGAACCCAGGTTGACCACGTGCAAGGTAAACACCCTAATGGCTGTACTATCTCTCTAGCCCCGTATAACCAAAAGTGAAACACTTTCTATACATCACACTCACTATAGCCAAAAAGACAGTATTGAGTCTGATGTAGAGAAACCAAACACTTCATAAACGATGAAATAGGAATTTTGGAGCAACATCCCCGAGTGACCAGTCTGGGAGCCAAGAAAAGATGAATAGGTCATAAATCACAGGTTTTAAGACCAGAACAGAACCAGTGAACAAGTCTGGTCAGGTTGCATGAATAGGAACTGGGCTGCAGAGACAATTAGTAAATGTCTATATGGAACTTAAAATTATATTAATCACTGATTCTACCAATTAATGTGTATGTTAGCAACTGTTGTGTATGGTAAATAAAAAAGTTTCCCTAGAAGCAATGTGACCAGTGACTAGCTTAAAAAAGCTCTTTGTAAAAGAAAAAAAAATGGGTCTGGAGCGATAGCACAGTGGGTAGGGCGTTTGCCTTGCACGCGGCTGACCCAGGTTCGATTCCCAGCATCCCATATGGTCCCCCGAGCACCACCAGGAGTGATTCCTGAGTGTATGAGTCAGGAGTAACCCCTGAGCATCACCGGGTGTGACTCAAAAAGAAAAAAAAAAAAGCTGTTTTATAAATAACAGGGTGCTGAAGCAATAGTATAGGACAAGGTACAGAGAACACTTGCCTTGCACACAGCCAAGCCAGGTTCAACCCCTGGCACCCTATATGGTGTGATCCCAGAACACAGAGCCTGGGGTAAGTCCTAAACTCTGCTAGCCGTGGCCCCAAAACCAAGAAAGAAAACCAAAACAGTTGGAGGGCTGGAATGTGGTCAAGTGGTTTTGTTTGTGTGCAACCCTTGGTTCAATCCCCTGCACCACAGCGCCCCTGAGCACCGCCAGGAGTGGTTCCTGAGTGTATGAGCCAGGAGTAACCCCTGAGCATCACCGGGTGTGACCCAAAAAGCAAAAAAAAAAAAAAAAAAAAAAAAACCTTTTATAAATAACAGGGTGCTGAAGCAATAGTATAGGACAAGGTACAGAGAACACTTGCCTTGTACACAACCAAGCCAGGTTCAACTCCTGGCACCCTATATGGTGTGATCCCAGAGCACAGAGCCAGGGGCAAGTCCTAAACTCTGCTAGCCATGGCCCCAAAACCAAGAAAGAAAACCAAAACGGTTGGAGGGCTGGAATGTGGTCAAGTGGTTTTGTTTGTGTGCAACCCTTGGTTCAATCCCCTGCACCACAGCGCCCATGAGCACCACCAGGAGTGGTTCCTGAGTGTATGAGCCAGGAGTAACCACTGAGCCTCACTGGGTGTGACCCAAAAAGCAAAAAAAAAAAAAAAAAAAAAAAAGCTCTTTGTGAACTGGTGGGGGTGTGTGGAAGGGGGTGGATAGGTGTTTGGGTTTTTTTTTTTTTGATCCTTTTTGGTAACTGCCAGGTCAAGTCCGCATTGGTAAATAAACGGGGACCTCTCTCTCATGTCTGCAGGTGTGAATCTGTTTCTTAGTCAGGTTTCTGTAATGATGGGAATGGAAAATGGTGCAGCCACTGTTGACAGTTGTTTGGCAGCTCCTCAGGAGGCAGAACAAAGTACCATTTGACCCGACAACTTCACTGCCGGGCATGTTCTCAGGAAAAATGGAAATGGCCACACAAAACTCATCACAACAATGATTCGGAAGAGTCGGAGGGTGGAAATAACTCAAATGTCAACCAACTGACTAATGGACAAATAAGGTGTGGTACAGCTTGACAATGAACTAGTATTTGGTAAGAAAAAAAGAATGAAGTGCTGGTACATGCCACTGCGTAAATGAACCTTGCAAATACAATGTGACGACGGCTGGGGGTTGTGTGTCTGTGTGTGTGGGGGGGGGGGTCGCTTGATTTGCATGTGGGAAGCTCTCTTTCTGTTCCCAAAGCGACCAGTAGTTAATGCTGAGTGAAAGAAACCAGTTAAGTGAAGAACCACAGGACTTGGGGAACGTTCCAAGGGCTGATCTCGTCCTCTGCAGGCCTTGGTGCAATGCCGGCACTATGGGCTTCCCCGAGCATCCTGGCAGGAGCAGCTCTGAGCACTGAGCAGGGAGGAGCAGTTGAGCACCTCCCTCCAGGTGTGGCCCACAAAGCAAAACCAACAGCAGCCCCAACTCTCCCCATACATATTGTATAATTCCATGGTATTAAATGTCCAGAAGAGAGAAGTTATAAAAGAGAGAAAGCAAATTATAGTTTGTCTAAGGCTTGGAGGGGGGATCACAGGGTCATGGGGGTGGGGGTGGGATTCGATGGGGGTGCACTTGCCTTGCATGCCTGAGACCTGGGTTCAATCCAGGCACCACAAGACAAAAGAAAAACGGGGGTGGTGGCGGAGGAAGGCCACCACCATTATCCCATTATCCTGTGGAATAATGAAGAGCTTGTAAAATAGTGGTGATGGGGCCACTCTATACACGATTTTGTGACCATATGAAAAGCCACTAGATTATGTTATTGAAGTAGAGTGTATAGCATGTAAATTATACCTCAATAAAGTTTTTAACCTGTGATTGAAAGACTGCATTACACTAGCATAACTCAGTTTTTTTTGTCTGATTTTGTAATTTTGTTGTTTTTGGTTTGGGGCAACACACCCAGAGGTGCTAAGGGCTTAGTCTTGGTTTTGCACTCAGAGTTCACTCCTGGTGGTGGTTAGGGGAACCGTACTGGGTGCTGGGGATTGAACCCAGGTCTGCTGCACGCAAAGCAAGCACCTTAACCATGGTGCTATCTCTCCAGCCCCTGTTTTGTTTTCTTTAACAAAATATTTCCATAGCTTGCGGCAGAGTGAAAGCTATCGTTGTTTGTTTTGTTTGGGGGACACATGGGAGGTTGCTCAGGGGTTACTCCTACTACTGTACTCAGGAATCGCTCCTGGAGGTGCTCGGGTGACCATTATGAGGGAGGTGCCAGGGATTGAACCTGCGTTGACCGCGTGCAAGGCAGGCGTCCTACCTGCTGGACTATCGCTCTGGCCCCAATGTTTATAGTATTGATGTACAAAGTAACTGCACCCCACCAAGTGCCCTTCGCCCTCCAGTTCTGTGTCTCGGTCTTCATTTCCTTCCACCCCTCCCACCACTATTTGTTCACTGTTCATTAGTTTTGTAATCTGAGACGCAGGGCTGTTTCCTTGTTCTCTCTCTCTCTCTCTCTCTCTCTCTCTCTCTCTCTCTCTCTCTCTCTCTCTCTCTCTCTCTCTCTCTCTCTCTCCTCTACAGAAGAGTGAGATCATCTGCTGTTTGTCCTTTCCCTGACTTATTTTGCTTAACTTTGACACCCTCCGGTTCCGGCCACCGGGTCCTCAGCTGCGCGGTTCCCTTGTGGTTACATGACAGTCTGTGTGTGCGTGCGCTGTGGCTTCTGAAGGCACTCACCTGTCTCTGGACATTGGGTTGTTTCCCCGTCAGCTGGCCGTGGTCCCGAGTGCAATGGCTGCAGGTGTGTGAATCTCTCTTTGGGTGGGAGAGACAATTTAACGAAGCAGTAGCCACGCGAGGCACAGGAAAACAGAAGAGAATGCATGTAAATGGTTCTACGAAATGCAGAAAAGGGCCAGAATGATAGTACAGTTGGGCCTTTGTCTTGCATGTGGCCAACTGGGTTTGATCCCCGGCAACCCGTATGATCCCCTGAGCCCCTTCAGGAGTGATCCCTGGGCGTAGAGCCAGGAGTAAGCCCTGAGCATTGTTGAATGTGGCCAGAAAAAACAGAAGCAGAAAACTTGGAGCTCCAGGGTGTTATTCCTGGAGGGTCTCAGAAACACCTCCTGTCTTTCTTTCTTTCTCTTTCTTTTTTTTTTTCACTTACTTTCACTGGCCTTGGAGCTTCAGTGATTGGTGTTGGTGCCTGATACTTTTCTGTCTTTATGTTAGATTTTTTTTTCCCCTCTTTTTGGAAAAAAGACCTGGCAATGCACAGGGGTTACTCCTGGCTCTGCACTCATGAATTACTCCTGGTGGTGCTCAAGGGACCATATGGGATGCTGGAAATCAAACCCGGTTTGGCTACGTGCAAGGCAAATGCCCTACTTGCTGTGCTATCGCTCCAGCCCCGATTTTAGGCATCTTGATTTACAATCTTTCTCTCTCTCTCTCTCTCTCTCTCTCTCTCTCTCTCTCCCCCCTTCTCTCTCCATTTTTTTGCCACACCCAGCAGTGCTCAGAGCTTACTCCTGACCCTGTGCTCATCCTGGTGGGGTTTGAGGGGTCCATGTGGGGTGCTGGGATAGAACCTTGGTCGGCCGCATGCAAGGCAAGTGCCCTACCCACTGTACTATCTCTCTGCCCTCTACAATATTTTGTTGTTGTTGATTTTGCTTTTTGGGTCACACCTGGCAGTGCTCATGACTTACTCCTGGCCCTGTGCTCGGGGATCACTCCTTGCCTGGACCTGACGGGGCTCTAGGATCAAACCCTTTGGCTTGGTCTTGGCTCCAAGCCCCCTACAATGCCTTTCTAACTTTCCACCTTTGGGTACAAATAACTACAATCAGGATTTTCCCTTTGGGCTGTTTCCAGGGCTGGAGCCTGCAAAAAGGTATCTGTATCAGCTGAGGGACAGTTGGCTCATAGGACAGCCTGTGGGCAGATGGGCACAGCTGGCCAGAGGAGACTGTTTTCTGACGGGCCGTCCAAGGTCTCTCTACCTTCTGCCAGGCAGATCTTTGGGAGATGCGGGGGCAATTCTGGGATCCAGTTCCAGGGCGCTTTTGCTTCCTGCCAGTTTCCTGGGGCAGCAGCTGCCCTTTGCCCAGTCCCTATGCTGTCGTGTGGATCTGAATCCTGCCTTGCCAGGACATCAGAGTGGGGTGGAGGGAGGACAGTAACCAGGACTGTGCCTCTTTCCATTTCTCCCCCTTTTGCGGGGGAAGGGTGAATGTGAGCCACACCCAATGGTGCTCCGGGCTTATTTCTGGCTCTGCACTCAGGGATCACTCCTGGGAAGCTTGAGGGACCATATGGAGTGACAGGGATCGGACCACGATCAGTTTTGTGCGAACCAAGTGCCGTAATCTCTACGTTGTCTCTCCAGACCCTCTTTTCACTTCAGAAGTGACCGTCCCATCAAAACTTCCACTCTCAGAACAAAAGGGAGTGCCCTGCCACAGAGGCAAGGTGGGGTGGGGGGATGGGGGGTGGGAGGGATACTGGGATTGGTGGTGGTGGAGAATGGGCACTGGTGGAGGGATAGGTACTCGACAATTGTATCACTGAAACCCAAGCACAAAAATTTATAAGTCTACAACTGTACCTCATGGTGTTTCACTAATAAAAATTAAAAAAATTCCACTCTCAGAGGACAGGAGAGCTGATGGACGCATGTCCTGGAGAGAGGTCCGCCAACCTGTCTGATCTGGGAGTGGAATGGGGTGATGGGGAGGGGCCTCAGGGGGCCATATGGGGTGTTGGGGGGTGTGAGTGTATGTTTGTGGGTGGTGGGTGTGTACAACTGGAGCTTTCCTGAACTTTCAACACATTTTCTGCTTGCTTTGTTCTTTAAGGACCATTTCTGGCAGTGCTGGGGGCTATTTCCTGCTCTGTGCTTGGTGGGAGACCTGAGATCCACTCAGATCCCCTCATGTCATTCAGTCTGTCTTGCTCTCTCGCTTTCTTTGCTGAGCGTTCAGGAGAAGCTCGCCTGCAGGTATTGTGACTTGTCCCATCTGGCACCTGTGACACTTTTTTTGGGGAACACCTAGTGGTGCTCAGGGCTTACTCCTGGCTCTGTGCTCAGGCTTCACTCCTGGTGGGCTCAGGGGACTGTATAGGTGCCGGGGGAACAAACCCAGGTTGACTGCATGCAAGGAAAGTGCCCTCCCTGCTTTTAGCCCCAGCTGTGACTCATTGCTGGCTGCAGGACCAGTGCCCCCCGGGTCCCCTGGCCTCTACCTGGCCTGGGACCAGGCCTTGTCAGTGCTTGGACTTGTCAGTGCTCACTCAAGGGCACTGCTCAGCCTGATGCTGTCTTGGCATCTCTGCCTGCTGAGGCTTGAGAATCCTGACCCAGCTGGCCCTGGGGGGTCTCAGTTGCTTCCCCTTGGGGACAGGGAGCACACAATGACCCCAGAGCCAACAGTGCTGAGTTTTAGGAGGTCAGTAAAGACCCTGTTCTTGCTCCCCAAGACTTGCTCTGCTCATGGGTCAGCTGCCCCCGGAATTTTCTTGTAATGCCTCATGCCCATGTCTTTCTGGGACTGCAGGAACATGCTGACTTAGGTTAGGTCTTTCCTGCCCAGGGCAAGATGTTCTGATCACCCCCAGAGGCTGGGGAAAGAGCCCGGGCTTATTTGCCCAGGGGTGACCTTCAGCCCAGGAAATCACCAGATTCTCATGGGCACCCAAGGGCCTGACTAGCCCCAGCTCTATGGACAGGGGTCATGCCCCTTGATTCTGCGCACAGTTGGCAGTGGGGCCTGGAGACCCACAGGGGCGCAGAAAGAAAGGAGGCAGCAGGGAGTTATTAACCTATTTCGGGCCCTGCCTGACGGTGCTCTTCTGAGGACCATATAGGATGCTGAGGATCGAACTTGGGTCAGCAGTGTGCAGGGTAAATGCTCTACCTGCTGAACTGCCACTCTGGCCCCAACCCCTTTCCTGCAAGTGTCTGTGACTGTCCCGAGCCAAACTTCAGATGAGAGTGTCCAGCTGTGTTCATGGGGCATCAGGGCACTGTTTGCCCACTGGGCTTCCCTGAGCCAGAGCCTGAGATGGCCGTGAGCCTCCTCCTCGGATCATGCCCGGCTGCCCTTTTTTTTTTTTCTTTTTTGGGCCACACCCAGCATTGCTCAGGGGTTACTCCTGGCTCTGCACTCAGGAATTAATCCTGGTGGTGCTTGGGAGACCATATGGGATGCCGGGGATCGAACCCAGGTCGGCCGCATGCAAATGCAGCCGTGCTATCGCTCCGGCCCCCTGGCTATCTCTTGCTCGGTCCCTCTCCCTTGTCCCCACGTCTGAGTCCTAAGCGAAGCCCATCATCAGGGGCACAGACACGCAGGAACACGGTCCTCACCCTCTCACCCCTAGTCCTGGGCCCAGCCCTTCTGCACGATTAGGCCTCCTTCGGCCACTCAGCCCCGGCGGGCACAAGTGACACCGAGCAGGCCCGCCCTGCCCAGCTCTGTCTCCTCTTATAGCCCACAGCACAATGGCAGCAAGACAAGGATGAACTGCTGGGCAGAGTGTCCTGGTATCCATGCCCTCACGCTTGCCCGGGACAGAGGATCATGTGGACAGAGGCTGATTTAGCTTTCGCTCTGACCCCGCTGCACCTCAACCCTTCACTGGGCCGGGCCCCAGCCTCTTCCTCTCTGTCCCGTGGTGGCCTGGGCTGTGACACAGACAGCCAGGAGTGGGAGTGGCATCGACTCACTGGGCAGGACGAGATAGAGTAACAAGCCCCCGTAGGGGTGTCTTCGTCTGCATTCAGCCAATGTTTACGGAGCCCTCAGGGGTACGTGCCTGAGGGCCTCGGCTCGGGCAGCCCACTGTCATAGGGACCTGCATGACTGGACGGGGCAGGCCCTAGCTGACCAGTTTGGGAAAATCAGGGAAGACTTCCTGGCAGAGATGGCAGGGCCACTCTGTGAGAGTCACAAAGGCCGCTGTTCTGTTTGTTTCTTTACTGTGGGTTTGGGGGCCATACCCGGCAATGTTCAGGGCTCACTCCTGGCGTGCTCAAGGGACCCTAAGGGGTAGCAGAGATTGAACCGGGGTCATACAAAGCCAGGGCCCTCCCCACTGTCCTGTCTCTCCAGCCCCAGTTGCTCTGGTCATGACCCAGTGGGGGTGGGGGGGTGGGGAGACGCTCTCAGCTGGGCTGGAAAGGGCTGGAGCACCTAAGGATGAGTCCACGTTTCTCAGAGGGGCATTGATGGGCTGCGTGCGGGGACTCCGGACAGGAAGAAGCCCTGCGCTGTGTCCTGTCTTCTCTGGGCTATTTCCTCTTGGTCTCTAGCACCTGTCCCCAGGCTCCCTGTCAGGGATGCGGTGGTGGTGGCAGAGGGGACGAGGTCTGTGCATCCGCGGGATGGAGGGAGCGAGACCGCATGGCTCTAGTCTCAGGGCTGGAGGTCTGGCTTTTGAGGAGGGACAGACTGGACAGGTGGCAGTGGACATCGATCTGGGCAGTGTGGCCGGGAGAGAGATTTCACAGAGGGACGGGTGGAGAGATCTGGGGACAGATTGTTCAGACTGCAGTCCCGGATGAAGGTTTCCACACAGGCCGGGCCTCCCACGGGAACTGTTTCCCTGGGAGTTGCTCCCCGCCTTCCCCCCCTGCTCTCCACCCCCCTCCACCCATCCCGTCCCTGCCCTGCTGCCAACAGAGCCCAAGGGGAAGCCTGGTCCCAAGCTCATCGGGGGGAGGTGAGGGCCGCCCCTCCGGGTCAGAGGTCTCTGTCCCTTCTGCTTGTCCTAGTTGTAAGGGGGTGGGTGGTCTGGAGCGCTGGTCCAACGGCCAGGGCGTCTGTCCAGGTTCCATCCTCGGCACCCGTAGGAATCCCCTGAGTCATCGTCGCTCCCTTCCGGCATCGGGCTGCCAGGCTGGGGCCTCTGCTGTGGCCACTGTGCAGTGTCCTGTTCTCTTGGGCATCACTGTGCTCCCCTCTGAGTGCAGAGGCAGGAGTGAGCCCTGAACACTGTGCGATGTGCTCCCCCCAAGAGCACCAGAAAGTGAAGGGCACCCCAGGGGGCCACAAGGACCCTAAACCAGGACCTCGACTGGTAGCTGAGGTGTCACCAACTTGTCCCCCTGCACACGGTCCCCAGCGTCCTCTCCCACCTCCGCGGCCCTGGCCCTTGGGGAGCCTGGTTGTCCCCCTCTGCCTGGCAGTAACCTCTGGCAGGCTGATGTCACCGCTGCTCAGTCCTGCCACAGCTGCTGGGCTTGGCGCAGCAGGGCATCGAGGCCCAGAGGGCAGTATGCAAGCCAGCAAGGGCCGGGCTGCTCCTGCCCCCGCCCCAGCCCAGAGGCGGCCACCGGCCACCACAGCGCCAGGAGCCAGCAGGGCCGCCTGGGAGTTGCCTGGTGGCTGAGTCGGCCCCGTGCCCGGCAGGCAGGGTGAGGACAGGGAGCCGGCCTTCTGCTCCCGGCCCTGGGAAGCACAGGGATGCCCAAGAGAACAGGACAGAGCACAGTGGCCATGGCACAGGCCCCAGTTTGGCAGCCCCATGCCGAAGGGTCACGGTCACGGTCCTCCTGTTGTTCATTGATTTGCTCGAGCGGGCCCAGGAACGTCTCCATCGTGAGACTTGTTGTTACTGTGTGTGGCATATTGAATATGTCACGGGTATCTTGCCAGGCTTTGCTGTGCGGGCGAGATACTCTCGGTAGCTTGCCGAATCTCCGAGAGGGGCGGAGGAATCGAACCGGCTGCGCGCAAGGTGGGGGGGAGGTAGCGACGATAACTCTGGCTGGGACAAGGGCCTGGCTGACCGGTGCCCAGGGCAGAGCACAGGCTGGAGGGCCCGGAAGAGAGCTCTGAGGGCTGGCTTGTGTGCTGTGTGTGCCGGAGCACTGGGTTGGAGCCCCAGCAGCACCCCAGTGAGCACCCCTTCTCTGCGGCAGGGGTCTTTTCAGCCCTGTATTTGCCCATACATTGCAGCTGATTTGTCAGGCACGGGGAAGACATGGCAGCCTGGCGGGGTGGGAGGCAGGGAGGATGATGAGGGCATAGCTGCCGGGGTCTGCTCAGTTCAACATGGGTATGGTCCAGCTCAGGGGCCACCTCTGGCGGTTACTCCTGGCGCAGTGCTCAGGGAACCATCTGGGGCTGGACCTGCTGAACCCAAGGGTCCTGGGTGTGAAGCCTGTGCGCCCACCCTCTGCGCTGTCCTGGGCTTCTCTCTGTGCAGAGTGAGCGAGTGAGCGAGTCCCAGAGTGGGAAGTTGCTTTCGGGGGCCTGTTTGTCCCTCACCCTCCACACGCCCACCCTAACCCTAACCCTAACCCTAACCTCTGTCCCGCAGGCCTCCCTCCCTGCCCTCCCCCGCCCCCAGCTTCCTGGGTCCAGGCCAGGTTGTGGTCTGGAAGGGCCCCGAGGCCTCTTCCTCCCTCTGCCCTTTGCCCTCCGCCTTCACCCCATCTCTCCTTGTCTCAGGAGCCGGGGACTCCCACACGCGCCCTCAGCTTCACCTTTGACACCGGGCTCTTTCTCCACCGTGCCCACAGCACTGCGGGTGCGATTTCCATGGAAACCATCGTTCCCCTGGGAGACCCTGGGCTTGCGGTGTTGTCCAGTCTCGTCTTGCGAGCTCTCACAGCGGCCCAGACCCTCCATTCAAAGGAGCCCACCCCCCACGGTGGGGCGCCCCAGCCTGGCTCTGCCCACACTTGGAGCCTCGCCTCTGAGTCTCTTTGTGCCATATCCCTGCTCACCTTGGCCAGCGCCAGCTTCTTCCCAGCTACCATGAGCTTCCTGGCCAAGCCGAGGCTGCCTGTCATGTTCCCCGTCTTGTCTGTGGGCCAGAACTACATGGCCTGCTCTGGTGTCAGGGGAGGGATGGCAGGACCCCAAGAAAGGCATGTGGCCCAGTGCCGGCTGACCAGCTTCCTGCCAGGCATGCCAGCGCCTGTGGGTCAGGGTTGAAGCCAACGCCTGGCTTAACCCCATTGTCTTGGTGCTGCTTCCAGCCTTATGCCCACAGAGGATGGGATTCGCCGGCGTCCCCCAGGGGAGCAGAGAGAGGTGCCGACGTGTGTGTATATGTGAGTGTGTGTGTGTGTGAGAGAGACAGGTTTTCTTTTTTTTTCTTTTTGGGTCACACCCGGCAATGCTCAGGATACTCTTGGCTCTGCACTAGAATTACTCCTGGCGGTGCTCAGGAGACCATATGGGATGCTGGGAACCAAACCGGGGTCGGCCACGTGCAAGGCAAACACCTTACCTGCTGTGCTATGGCTCTGGCCCCTGAGGGGGAGATTTTCTCTGTGGGTGCAGGGGCCATGCCAAGTGAAGCCGTCCCTTGAGGGGAGAGTCAGAATTGCCATGGTGCTTTGATGCTTGCCAGGGACACCTGAGCTCTGAGGCTGTCTCTTCTCCCAAAGAAGAATGGATGGGCCTCCTCCAGCTACTGGAGGCCTAGTTGGTCCCCAGGGTCCTCTCGGGCCTCACTTCCGCTCCCAGGAGCTGCCCCCGTGCAAGCCTCTGCCGTCCCTCAGCAGGAATATCTGGGCGGCCTTCCTTAAGGCAGCAAGACAGGCCCTGGATGCTGAGGTTCTCTGAAGGTTCTGGCAAATCCGTTATTGACCCTTGTGCTTGTAAATGCACCCAGTGGGCCCTGGCCTCTGTCAGGCAGTACAGTGGACGCCCAGCTTCTTCCTTGTTTGTTCTCATGGGCACCCGCCCAGCCCCCGGCGCCTGGATCCAGTCTTGCTATCTGCTTCTCCGAGGATCTGGATTGGCACAGAAGATGTGGCAGCTTTGAGAGTCCTTGAATTGTAGAGACAGACACGACCATCCTTTAGAATCACCTGTAAAAGGGGCAGGAGGGAGGTCAGGGACCAGCAAACTGGGGGCAGAGGCAGGGCAAAGGGCCTGCTGCCACCTGGCGGTTATTTTAGGAAAATCACCTTTGCAGCCTTCTGGTTGGGGAGATTTTGGGTTTGGGTGAGTATTGATTGATTGATTGACTGGGGGCTACCCTGTGTAGTGCTGAAGGGTCCAACTGAGCACTACAGATTGTGCTTGGGAGTTTTTGCTGGTTCGGTGGTGTTCGGAACCATATAGTACTAGGGATTAAACTTGGGCCCCCTTTGCGCCCCAAACTCCAAACATGGACTCAGGTGTTTGAGTTGGTCTCCCTATCCAGTGATAATTTTTTTTAAATAATAGAAATGTGTAACATTATAACGGTTTCAGATGTACAGCATTGTAGACCAATATCTGTGTAATCTATGTTACTCGAGTCATCAAAACACTCATTTCCCTCCACCATACAGCCCCTTGGCCTGCTTTGCTCCCTTATCTACTTTCCAAACCATGTTTGTTCGAAAGTTTGGTTTGTCATGAATTTTGTTTCTTTACATTCCTATAGTATTTGTCCTCTTTTCTGTGACTCTGTTCAGGTGGGTATCAGTGAAGAATTTGTTAGGGTGAGTGAGGTCCTCTCCCCACCAATTTAAATTATAAACTATAGGAATTGACTTCCTGTTCCTTTATATCCAAGCATTTCTCCTTTAAAAGTATTACCATATGAAGGGACGGGTATTAAAGAAAAATAAAGGGGCTGGAGCGATAGCACAGTGGGTAGGGCGTTTGCCTTGCATGCGGCCAACCTGGGTTCGATTCCCAGCATCCCATATGGTCCCCCGAGCACCACCAGGAGTAATTCCTGAGTTCACGAGCCAGGAGTAACCCCTGTGCATTGCCGGGTGTGACCCAAAAAAGAAAAAAAACAAATAAAGTACCACCATAGGATAATATAGCAGGTAGGGTAAGGCATATTTTCCTTGCACGTGTCTGACCTGGGTTTGATCCCCAGCACCCCATATGGTCCCTCTGAGCTCTACCAAGAGTGATCACTGAGTGCAGAGCCAGGAGGAAACCCTGAGCACAACCAGGTGTGGTCCCCAAACCCAAACCAAAGATACTATAATCCAGAGGCACCACTACTAAATTTTCATTCTTTAATACAAGTCTCTGAACACTGTTGGAGAGCGCATCTTCCTCCCCAAAAGGAACCATCTCATAGTGTTCTAAGAGGCATCACGATGGAGACACACTTTTGGTCTTCCATGAGAATTTAATCTTAGTTAATATTAGTTTTTTTTTATTTCTGTACAACTAAATTCAATATACACATAACACTTCAATTCTGTTGCTGTATATCCATAATTTTCCATGTAACATGTAGTCAGCCTTTTCTCATGACTGAATATTATTCAAAAGCACTAATTTTCTTCCCTTTCTTTTTTTTTTTTTGGGCCACACCCAGTGGTGCTCATGACTGCCACCATGAACCATGATGACTCACGGAGAATGTCCTGTTGTTTGTGTGTATTGGGGTGAGAGCTGCGTTGCAGGGGACAGAGGTGCTTTTGAGCGTGCGTCTCCAGTAGAAGCTGGATGATATGAATCACTCCAGGGCTGCTTTCCCTCAGATGTGAATGTGAACTTACCCTCAGAGGACTCAGATGGAAACTTGAGAGAGGGGCCACAGATGCTGGTCCTCCATGGGCGGTGGCATGGAGCTGAGTAGCCCTGAAGAAGCTGGCCGGGAGGGCACCGTGGGAAAAGGGAGCTGCACATGTGGGCTAATCCTCTTCATGGCAACGGCACTGGTGTGGCTTGTGGCCAGAGGATTAGCCCCGGGGACCGAGTCATAGTGTTCTAAGAGGCATCATGATGGAGACACATTTTTGATCTTCGTGAGATGCCGGGCTTGCCACAGGAGCTATAAAACTCTTGAAAGAGCTGTTTTTATCCAAAGATGACTTTTGCAATAGTTTCTCACCAAAATGCCTTCATTCCATTCTGTTGATGTCAGCTGGTCTGGAATGGGTCTGGACACAGAGGGACCCGGGGCCCCTATCCCTGTGACATCATGACAACCGTCTCAGCTGATGGTATCTACCTGTGCTGTATGGGATAGGGCGCGCGGAATACAGGCCGCAGGAAGACAAGTACCTTTGCTTGTTATTTCTAGTACATGGCTTATGAAGATTCCTGGACTTACTTTCTCTTTTTCTTTCTTCCTTGTTTTTTTTTTTTTGGTCTTTGGCTGTGCTCAAGAGCTGCTCGCTGCTCCCAGTTCTGTGCTCGGAGGTCACTCCCAGTGGTGTCCAGGGGTCCATGCAATGCCAGGGACTGGACCTGGGGCCTTTAGCATATGAAGCAGCTCATGAACCTACTGTGTTTTTTCTCTAGCCTTATGTTCTCTCTCTCTCTCTCTCTCTCTCTTTTTTTCCCACCTTAAAACAATCCTTTTTGGTGCTCTCTTCTCTATCTGAGCTTCCTTTTCCCCTAGCACGCGTGGCTGGGATCATTGTATAACTGAAACCCAAGCACAAAAATTTGTAAGTCTAAAACTGTACCTCATGGTGTTTCACTAATAAAATAAATAAATAAATAAAAACCAAATATGAACATAAAAAAATTCCTTTTTTTGTTTGTTTTGTTGTTGTCTTGAGGCCATTCCTGGTGATGCTCAGGAATTACTCCTGGCAGTGCACAGGGGGTCAAACCACATGCAAGGCAATCATCTCACTTGCTCTTCTGTATCTCTGGCCCTTAACACAACCCTTAGGTCAGCAGGCAGGTCACATCACCAACACTGTGCAGAGGGTGAACTGAGTCTTAAAGGGACCCACCAGAGCCAGAGCCAGGTGGGTAGAAGCTAAGTCTGAGCTAAGAGTAAACTCAGGGGCATGGGAGTCAAGTTCAACAAGTTCAAGCCTTGTTGTTATGTGAGCGGGCTATGTGAGCGAGCGAGGGGCAGCTGGAGCCAGGCAGGTCCCCTCAAGCTCTCGTTCACCCTTTATCAAAGGGTTAATGGACTGGGATAAAGTCAAGTGCCCGCAGAAGTTTGAGGACAAGTCACCCGCAGGACGCCATCCTCAGGAGATGCCACCTGATCAGGAGATTGGCAATTTCTGGAGTATAAATCAACAGCTTGGGGAATGCAGAGAACCCTCTGATGACATTTCTCAAGTGGAGCTGGTGGTGTTGTGCAACTTGTGTCCCCTGCGCACTCTGGGGCTTGAGCCACACACTCGTGGTGAGTGTCCAGTCCTGGGGAAGGAAAAGCAATTATCCGGGTAGCTGACCTTAAGGAGTGTCCAGCTCAAGCTCCCGGGAGTGTGGGGCATGTGGGCGTGTGACAGAGGCGCCTTCCCAAACCCCGCTGCTCACAGGCCTCTCGAACACAGACTCTTCCCCACCCCCAGGAAGCAGAGACCCACTCCTACCCCACCACCCCCGCCCTGCTAGTGCTGGGGTCTGTGTCCCGAAGCCTCCTCAAAGCCAGGGGTCCTGTTGCAATTGCTTGAATAGCCTTTGGGTGAGAGGTGGCAGCTTCTCACCCTTTATCATAAAACAACTTTGCACAAAATACGGCCCAAGTGATAATACAGTGTGTAGGGCATTGGCCGACCTGGGTTCAGTTCCTGACATTCCAGATGGTCCCCTGTACCCCACCAGGAGTGGATCCCCGAATGCAGATCCAGAAGTAAGTCCTGAGCATCCCTGGGCGTGACCCCATAATAAACAAACAACTCCCCAACCCCTGCCAAACTGAGAGAGAGAGAGAGAGAGAGAGAGAGATTGAACCCAGGACCTCGTACATGGGAAAACACTTAACACTTGTTTTATCACTCAGCTACACCCTGGTGTCTTATTACCTTATTCTCTCTCTCTCTCTCTCTCTCTCTCTCTCTCTCTCTCTCTCTCTCTCTCTCTCTCTCTCTTCCCCCAAGCAAAGCCTATGCTTCAGCCCTTTGAGTCATCTGCCCACCCCCTGACTAGATTCTTTTTTTGTTTGTTTTGCTTTGGGGCCACACCCAACAGTGCTCTGGGCTTACACCTGGCTCTGCACTAAGGGAGAGCGGGGTTTGGGGGGACCATATGGGGTGCTGGGGCTTGAACCCTGGTCTGCCTTGTGCAAGGCAAGCTGCCCAGGCCAGATTCTTTTGCTAGTCTTCTGGGCCCTTGGGTGGAAGATCCACGAAAAGCCGGGGACAGAGCAGCTGAACCCACTCAGGAGCTGAGCTCCACTTGGGGGGGTTCTTCTTTCTTTGTTTTTGGGCTATACCTGGCAATTCTCAGGGGTTCCTCCTGGCTCTGAGCTCAGAAATTACTCCTGGCCAGGCACTGGGGACCATGTGGGATGCTGGGGATCGAACCTGGGTCTGCCATGCAGAATACAAATGCCCTCCCCGCTGTACTATCACTCCGGCCCCTCTGCCTGGGTTTCTTGGATCAGAATTTCTTTCCTTTTCTTTGGATTGGGGGGCCCCAGCTGTTGGTGCTCAGGAGCAACTCCGGGCTTGGTGTTTGTAGGGTCACTCCCAGAAGTGCTGGGGGCGGGGGCGTGTGATGCTGAGGATTGAACCCACATGCCCTTCCTGCTATCTCCCTGGCCACAAGTCAGAGCTAATTTGGGAGAGACTCACACTAGGAGACTCACACTAGGCTGATGTTTTCCTGGTGTTTGTTTGCTTTAATTGTGGGGCCAGCGGGAGCCTGCAAAAGGCTGTTTGACCGGCTCCAGATTCCTGAGCCCCAGCACACACAGAGGGAGAAAGGGCTTTCCAGCGCCCCCAGGAGGCCATCAGCACACTTGGGGCCAGAGCACCAGCCCGCAGGGAGCTGGTGCTGAGGCAGGGGGAGGACTCCCCTCGATGGGAGAGCCAGCTACCCAGCTTGTTTCCCCACCGCGCCCAGCACTGCAGGCCATGGCCCCTCATCCTCATCCTGGTCCTCCGCCCTCTGACCTCCCCCCAACAGGCCCTTTTCCCTTTCCCCTTTTGCCCGACGCCCACCCCCCAAAAAACGCTTTTCTTTCTTTCTCTCTCTCTTTTATTTTTGTCACACCCGGCGATGCACAGGGGTTACTCCTGGCTCTGCACTCAGGTGTTAGTCCTGGCGGTGCTCAGGGGACCATATGGGATGCTGGGAATCGAACCTGGGTTGGCCGCATGCAAGGCAAACACCTTACCCGCTGTGCTATCGTTCCAGCCCCCAAGAAACGCTTTTAAAACCACACAGCTCTGGCGGAGAACGCCCCTGGCAACTACACTGCCTGAGCTCTGGACGATGAGTCCTCCTCCCTCAGCCATAGAAGTGATCTCACTCGGAGCTCCTGGGTGGGGGGGCCCTTCTCCACCTCTGAGGGACACTTTAAGGGGCGACATTAATGGCACCTTGGCAGAACCTGGTCCAGAGACAGTCCCCTGCCCCACCCCCCACCCCCCAATCCGTGGCGGCCCTTTCAGGAGCTTCCAGGGGTGAAGAACTGACCAGGTCTCCCTGCAGCGCCCTTCCATCCTGCCCTCCTCAGCCTGGACACTCCCTCCACCTGCTCCCCCTGCTATTGTCCCCAGTACTGGTCTCGACCTGGCGTCCACCCCAGGCCTGCCCTCTTCCTCTCTCTGCTGCAGGCAGGGCCGGGGACTGGCAAGCATTCCCTGCCCTCTGTGCTTACGGGTTCCCCCTACTAAAGGCGGCTGAGGCTAGCTGCTCTCCGGCTCTGCCCTCTGCCCTCTGGCCCTACAGGCTGGGCCTTGGCTCTGTGGGTGTGTGAGGGGTCAGCTCCCCCCCCCCAGCTGGCTCCCCATGAGAGTGGTGGGGGGCTCTGAGGGGCAGGAACTGCCTCAGCTGCCGAGTGGGGCCTGGGAGAACCCGGTGTGCAGTGGCCCCCCATCACCGCCTGGGACCCTGATGGTTTGCACCGTCACTGGAGCTGCCCCCGCCCAGGTGGGGAAGGCTGGAGATGGAACCACCAAGAAGGCCTGGCTGGCCCTGGTGTCCAGCTGCTGCCTCCAGGTCGGACGCACCATCCGAGGTAGGTGGCTGGAGGCCTCTCCCGGGCTCTGGGGGGAGGGGGAACACCCATGGGGGCACCTGTGGGGGCCAGAGCCTCCTTTGGGGTAGGATGTGAGCCCGGGGGGGGGGGGTCCCAGCACACCCAGGTCTTTCTGATGGCCTTCGCTGGGGACCCTTTCCATGTCACCTCTTAGAGACCCTGGGGGTGGTTTAAGGGGGGCCGGGGATGCGTGAGACTTCGGGCCCACGAGTCAGAACTTTCTTCCCTTCCTCGACCCACCTGTGTCGGGGAGCTGGAGGCAGGGGCGGGTGCGGGTGATTGGAGCAGCCCAGGCAAGGGGAGCTGGGGGGAGCTGGCCCTCCCATGGCGCCCCCAGGCCTGTGGAAGACCACCCTGACGGAGGACACTGCCTCGAACCGGGACCTGCGCGTCAGGACTGCACTGCGGGAGCTGCTGTTGTACGCCCTGTTCCTGCTGGACATCTGTCTCCGTGAGTGCCCCCCCCCATGCCCGCACGTCCACTCAGTGTCTCCTGGCAAGACCCAGGTACAGGCAGAGACTGGCCAGGCCAGGCAGGAGCTCAGAGCGCAGGCTCTGCATGTGGGGGCCCAGGGTTCCATCCCCAGGGCCATGTGGTTCCCTGGACCCGGCAGCTCTCCCCAGCTCCCCTGCATGCAGGAAATCCTGAAATGGAAACAAAGAAGGGGGCCAGAGGGGGCCACACCTGACAGTGCTCAGGGGTTACTCCTGGCTCTGTGTTTAGGCATCACATCTGGAAGGCTTAGGGGACCGTAATGGGATGCTGCAGGGGAGGTTGCTGGAAGCAGTGTGGGGTGGAGGGATGCATCTGTCAGGGTCTGGAGAGAATCTGCTCCTCCTCTGATGGCAGTGGTCAGCGCACTCGGGACATGTGGGCGTCAGTAGGGCTTGAACCTGTAACTTTGCACTTGCCAGGCAAGTGTTTGAATCAGGTCTTTGTTTTGGTTTGGTTGGGGGGTCGCCCTCAGCTGTGCTCAGGGGCTACTCCAAGTGGGCGCTCTTGGCAATGCTTGGAGAGCCTTGGGATGCGGGGCAAAGCCCACCCTCCAGCCCTCTGAGCTGTCTCTCAGCCCAGAACCCCATTTATTTTATTTTATTGGATTTTTGGGGACACACCTGGCAGTGCTCAGGGCATCATATGAGGTGTCAGGTTTTGAACCTGGGTCAGCCGTGTGCAAGGCAAGTGCCCAACCCATGGTACTATTGTTCTGGTTCTCCCATTTTATTTTTATTAAAAATATGTGTGTGTGTGTTTTGGGGCCACACCCGGTGGTGCTTTTCAGATAGGGGCTCTAAAGTGAGATAAACAAGCGAAAAGACAGATGGGTGAGGGATGGCCAGCCTGGGGCTCAAGTGTCGAAGCTCACACTCTGCAGGCACGAGACCCTGGGTATGACCCCTGCCATCCACAGTCTCCTGAGCATTTCTAGATGCCGCCCTGAGTGGCCCCTGGTTACCGAGCACCACCAGATGTGTCCACAACAGCAACAGAAGTTAAGTTGCACTGGATAGATGCTATGGACCTATGATAAGGGGACATTATCTTCGTCAATTACTCTTTTTTTTTTAAACTTGCACAAATGAAGTTTGGCTATTGTCATAGAGTTGTGTGACTGTGTGTGTGTGTGTGTGTGTGTGTGTGTGTGTGCGCGCGCATGCATGCAGATGTTGATTGAAGGTATAGTTTTAATTATGTGTCACTGTGTATCTCACTGTGATTCAATTAAAAATAAATAAATGGGGCGCTGGAGTGATAGCACAGCAGGTAGGGCATTTGCCTGACACACAACTGACCCGGGTTCGATTCCCAGCATCCCATATGGTCCTTTGAGCACTGCTAGGAGTAGTTCCTGAGTGCAGAGCCAGGAGTAACCCCTGTGCATTGTTGGGTGTGACCCAAAAAAGCAAAAAATAAAAATAAAAAAATTAATAAATAAACAAATATAATTTAAAAAAACTATAAAAAGTTTCATCCAAACACCTAACAGTGTGCCTTCCATTTCTGGGTAGCCTTACACCCCGCAGAAGGCCCTGTTCTTTTCAGGGTCCCTGAATCTTTTTTTTTTTTCTTTTTGTGTCAAACCTGGCGATGCTCAGAGGTTACTCCTGGCTCTGCGCTCAGGAGTTACTCCTGGCGGTGCTCAGGGACCATATGGGATGCTGGGAATCGAACCCGGGTTGGCTGCGTGCAAGGCAAACACCCTGCCCGCTGTGCTATCTCTCCAGCCCCTCCCTGAATCTTTTGAAAGTAGAACTCCAAAGACCGATTACATCCTTGCCCTGAGTCAGCCTTTAGGAAGGCTGGCCCTGGCCACGCTAGATACCCACGGCAGCCTCCTGGGAACAGAACTCTAGAACACGCAGGGCTGAGTGTTTGCCGAGGGCTCTCGACGAAGTGGAACGGACCGTGCGCATGGAATAATGGCAGGTGCTGGCTGGTGTACGTTTTGTGGGGTCTGTATGATTACTTTCAGCAGATGACTGTCAGAAATTTGTTTGTTGACATATTGATCTTTTTTGTCTGCACCATCTGCTCAGAAAGGAATGCCCATTTCCTTTTTCAGATCCCGCAAAGCAGGTGAAACCCACAGGCAAAGCCTTTTTCCAAATGACTCAAATGTCCTATTTCTAGATCAGTCTCTGAAGCAAGAAGCAAGATGGGGAAGATTCCAGCTCCCCAGTGTTATAGTAAACTCTCTCTCTCTCTCTCTCTCTCTCTCTCTCTCTCTCTCTTATTTTGGAGCTACACCCAACAATTCTCAGGGGTTACTCCTGGCTCTGTGCTCAGGAATCACTCCTGGCTTGGCTCAGAGAACCAAATGAGATGCCAGGGATCAGAACTGGGTTGACCACTGCAAGGCAAGTGAGACTACATGCTGTACCATCACTCTGACCCCCACCTGCTCTGTCAGGGCCTGCTAGGGATAGAAAGTTGAGTTCTGGAGAGAGACCCACAGTCCCATCCAATTGTGTTCTCTGCTTTTTACCATTTTGAGGTACTTTTTAGCATTTTGAGGTACTAATAAATGTGAGGTGGTCTGTGACCTGCCAGAGTCTGGCTCAGAGACTCAGCCCACTCGCCACCAAATCCTCGAGCAGTCAGGCACTTTGGAAGCCAGTAGGTTTATGGCTACAGCAGACCCTTCTCTCTGTGACCCCTTCTGGAGTGCTGTCAGGCAGCCAACACTGACCACCCTGTTTACTGGTTCCCCAGACCCAAGACTTGACAGAACACTCAATGGAGGTTTGCCCAGTTGGGTACCATGCTGTAACTTCAGTTGTGTCCAGATTTGGCGAATTTCTGAGGACCTGAGGATGTGTAGAGGAAGTAGCATCCACATGAAAGTATGAAAGTTTAAGTCCCTTGAAAGGGATATAAAGTAAAAGGAATTTCCTGGACAGGAGCATTGGCATGTACTTCCTCTGTCCTTCTCTGTCCCTCTCTGTCCCGCTCTGTTTCTCTTGACACACACACACACACACACACACACACACACACACACACACCTTAGGCTCATGAACCCAACCAGAAATCCACCTGATACTTTTTTTAATTTTTAATTTTATTTTTATAAATTTGTTCACAATAGGGCTGGAGCGATAGCACAGCGGGTAGGGCGTTTGCCTTGCAAGCAGCCAACATGGCCCACCCGAGTTCGATTCCTCTGCCCCTCTCGGAGAGCCTGGCAAGCTACCGAGAGTATCTCGCCTGCATGGCAGAGCCTGGCAAGCTACCCGTGACGTATTCGATATGCCAAACACTGTAACAACAAATCTCACGAAGGAGACGTTACTGGGCCTGCCCGAGCAAATTGATGTTCACAATATTTGATTACATTTAATATTGAACACCAATCCCACCATCATTACACCTTCCCACCACCATATTTTGGATGTTCCCATCTCAAATCCCAAATCCTGCCCCCAAAGCACAACTAAAATAATTTATTTTGTATTGCTCGTTATGAATGATCCACTAAAAATGATCCAAAAAAGATTTCTTAGAGGAAAGTGTGTAAATATTGTTGTATTTCACCCAGGAGCCATTAAGCCCTTCTATAAGAGGTTAGTAACATGTTGTTAAATGTTGAACCTATGTGTGTGTGTGTGTGTATATATATATATATATATCATAGTAGCACTGTCCTCATATATATATATATATATATATATATATCATAGTAGCACTGTCCTCCTGGTGTTCATCAATTTGCTCTAGTGGGCACCCAGTAATGTCTCACAACAAATTGTAAGACTTGTTGTTACTGTTTTTGGGATATCGAATACATCACGGGTAGCTTGCCAGGCTTTGCTATGTGGGCAAGATACTCTTGGTAGCTTGCCGGGCTCTCCGAGAGGGGCAGAGGAATCAAACCTGGGTCGGCTGCATGTAAGGCAAACACCTACCTGCTGTGCTATCGCTCCAGCCCTATATAAATGTATTTTTTCTGAGGATTGGTTTCCTTCTACTTTAAACCCCATCAAATGTGGTGTGATACTTTTGATATATTAGTGGTATAAGTATGAGATTCATGGCCACACAGTCAAGGAATAGATTCACTCATGGGCAAGGCTCATCCTGAGCATGTGGAGAGCGGCTGTGAACATGGTGGTGGCTGAGTTCTGGAGGCTTTCAGCTGCTGGGGCTGGCTCCATTGGGTCAGGGAGGGGCCTCGCCTGCCTCCCTATGTATTGCCCCAAATGAAACAGCCTGGTGCAGGGTCTGGAGGCATGGCTATGGTGTTTCATCCGGTGCTCTCTTCTGAGAGATATTGTTGAGTTTCTAGATCATGGCTGTTGATGAGATTATATGGTGCTGGAGGCGGCTTGTGGGGGTGACTGCCAAGCAGCTGGAAAAGTTCACCTGATACTTTAAAAACATTTTTTATTTTACTTTTATAAAGTCATTCACAATAATTTATTTCATTTAATATTCCAACACCAATCTCACCACCATTGCATCCTTCCCGCAAACATATTTCAAAGTTTCTACCCCAACCCCCAAACCCTGCCCTCAAAGCAGGACCTAAATAATTTATTTCATATTGCTTGTTATGAATAATCCACTAAAAAGGATCCAAAAAAGTTGCCTTAGAGGAAAGTGTGTGAAGATTCTTGTATTTCATTCAGGAGCCATTAAGCTCTTGTCTTGGTACATCAGTGTAGGGCATGAGAATCCAGGAATTCTAAAATTTTAAATATGGTGATACAGCTGAGGCTGATTTAATTTTTTCTAAAAACTGGATGGTGACTCTGGGGTCCAGCAGCATCTCTGCCGTGTGTTGCTCTTGGCTTGCTGTCTTCCGAGAAATTTATTTGGGAGTCTCTGTATCATGGCCGTTAATGAGCTTATATGGTGCCAGAGACAGTTTGTGGGTGTGACTGCCAGCCTATCAGAAGCACAGGGAGGTGGGGGGAGGTCACCCAGTCCCGACTCTGTGCAAGCCTGGTAATTTTGGTCACAAGTCCTGCATACCTGGGTTTTTCAGCAGATCACCTGATACTTTTAAACCTATGAAAATCCCCAACATCAATGAAGCAGGACTCTCAATAAATCACAAAAGCATCTGAACGTGTGCCAGTATCTGCATCTGATTTTGAGAAGTGAAGTTCCAAGCTGCAAAGGGTCTGGTCTCCCATGATCTTTCTTTTTTCATATAATGTTTTTATTTTATAAAGTAGTTCACAGTATTTCATTACATTCAATATTCAAACACCAATCCGATCACCATTCTACCTTCCCACCACCATATTTTGGATGTTTCCATCCCAAATCCAAATCCCTGTGCCAAAGTAGAACCAAAATAATATATTTTGCCATTTTTATTATGAAAAACCGCTGAAAATGCTACCAAAAAGTATCCTTAGAGGAAAGAGTGTGGAGATTGTCATATTTCATCCAGGCACTATTAAGCCCTTCTTTAAGAGATCACTTACATGTTATTAAAGGTTGAGCCTTATGTGATTTATATATAAATATATATGTAAAAATGTATATTTCCCTCTAAGACTGGTTGCCTCCTACTTTGAACCCTATCAAATTGGGTGTGGTACTCTTGGAGTATGGGTAGGGAGTGTGGTTTGAAGTATCCAGGAATGGATTCACTTCCCACAATCTTTCTTGCGAAACAGAATTTGAAGGCTTCGTGTTCTACTGGTTCTTCCAAATGTAGTATATTCATGCTAATAATGATAATAGTTTCCTAGCCCACATCCTCTTCCAGCGGCAACTCTTCAGGCAGCATTGAACTTGGGACATTGTCCCAGTCGGCCTGGCTGGTGCTCTCCAAGGTCCTGACCCCACCTCCCGGGATACCCACTTCCTATTAACCTCTGTCAACTCTGGCCTCTTCTGATATAGCCCCTGAGTTGTGGGCAGCAGTTGTTTCTTAAAGGAGGATAAACCCTTAGATATTTCTGGTTTTGCTTTTTTGGGTCACACTCAGTGATGCTCAGGGATTACTCCAGGCTCTGTATTCAAGAATGACTTCTGATGCTGCTCTGGGGACCATATGGGATGCAAGAGATCAAACCTGGGTTGGCCTCATGCAAGGGCAATGCCCCACCCGCTGCACTATCACTCAAGCCCCAATCTTAGATATTTCTATTTTTTGATATTCCAATGGGCTACAATACAAGAGTACAGAAAGTATAAATGTAATAGTAAAAGTAAAGTAAAGGCCCTCCCATTGATCATCGATTTGCTTGAGCGGGCCCAGTAACGTCTCCATTGGAGACTTTGTTGTTACTGTGTCTGGCATATCGAATACGTCACGGGGAGCTTGCCAGGCTCTGCCGTGCGGGCGAGATACTCTCGGTAGCTTGCCGGGCTCTCCGAGAGGGGCGGAGGAATCGAACTCGGGTCGGCCATGTTGGCTGCGTGCAAGGCAAACGCCCTACCGCTGTGCTATATTAAAATTAAATTAGGGTGGTGGGTAATGCAAAAACAAAGACTGAGAAACATAGTAAATAATGTTTACATAGAGGCTGGAGAGATAGCACAGCAGTTAGGGTGTTTGCCTTGCACGCGACTGATCCGGGTTCGATTCTCAGCATCCCATATGGTCCCCTGAGCACTGCCAGGAATACCTCCTGAGTGCAGAGACAGGAGTAACCCCTGTGCATTTCCAGGTGTGACCCAAAAAGCAAATAATAATAATAACAATAATAATGTTTATGTAATATTTACATGATAGAAATAACATGTTTAAAGAACCTAGCACCATCACTGGCAGTGATTCTCTTTGTCTTAGCTAGTGGAGTTGCAAAATTCTCGCAGGCTCTTGTGAAAATTAACTTTCGAGAAAGATGTTGATCTGGAAAAAAGCTGCACAATGTATAACTCAAATGCTAGGAATTGTAGTTTTTGTTTTTATCTTTTTGGGTCACAGCTGGCAATGCACAGGGGTTACTCTTGGCTCTGCACTCAGGAATCACTCCTGGCGGTCCTTGGGGGACCATATGGGTTGCTGGGAATCGAACCTGGGTCGGCCACGTGCAAGGCAAATGCCCTACCACTTGTGCTATCGCTCCAGCCCCAGAAATTCTAGTTTTGTTTATTGATTTGGCAGTGCTCAGGGTTTACTCCTGACTCTGTGATTAGGCACCACTCCTGACGGGGCTTGGTGGACTATGTGGGGTGCCTGAGATCACATCCACACAGTCTCACCAGGGGCTCACACTATCTGGCCATGCCATGCCTCTTGTACGTTATTTTGGTTGCATGATGGCATCACCCCCTTCCTGCGGTGTTCATACCTACACACACACACACACACACACACACACACACACACACACACACTCAGCTGTGGGCACTGGGGAATTGCCTGCGGTGCTGGGAGTGGCAGATACTGGAGCCGCTTGGCTCCAACAGAGAAACTGTCAGGTCACACTCAGTGTACACGAGATACTGAGGATTTCAGCTCACCACCCCGTGCTCACAGGGAGGCACTTAAGGCCACTGCCTTCTTTCTCTGATTCAAATTCAGTATTTTTTTTTTCTTTTTAGGTCATACCCAGTGATGCTCAGGAGTTATTTCCTGGCTCTGCACTCAGGAATTACTCCTGGTGGTGCTGGGGAACGATGTGGGGATCGAACCTGGGTCGGCCGCGTGCAAACACCTTACCTGCTGTACTATCACTCTGGGCCCCTCTGATTCAAATTCTGAGGCTCTTAACTGTAAGAATTGACAGAAGTCTCTCTGCACATGACTGTGTCATATGGGAACTTAATACCCGCTAGTCAGGAGGGCCTCCTGCCTAGTACCTAATTAAAGCTGTGTCGTAAGAGAATTCCACGAATTGATCATTTTTTTCATTTTATTTCTATCTATAAAAGAGGATATGAAACACAAGGGTTGAGGAGAGAGCACAGGGATTAAGGCACTTGCCTTGCACGCAGTCGACCTAGGTTCGATACACCCCATTTAGTCCCCTGAGCCCTGCTTGGAGTGATTCCTGAGCACAGAGACAGGAGTAATCCCTGAGCACTGCCTGGTGTGCCCCAAACAAAATAATAATAATAATAATAATAATAAATAGAAAATTAAAGAACATCTAGGGCCAGAGCAGTAGTATAGTCAGTAGGGCACTTGCTTTGCACATTTCTGACCTGGGTTCCATCCCTGGCACCACACATGGTCCCCAGAGCCCTGCCAGGACTGATCTCTGAGCATGGGGCTAGGATTAAGCCCTAATTACTGACACCTGTGGCCAAAAGGCAAAACCTAAATCAAAATGAAAGAACGTATTGAAAGATAATTCACCCTACACCACTAAAGAGGTACCGGGAGATAACACTGTGGCTAGGACACATGCCTAGTGTCGCCTGACTCAGATTCAAATCCTGATGTCATATGATCCCCGGATCATTGCCTGGTGCAGCCCTGGAGGCCCCCAAGCACCATCGGGCAGCCCAGGTACCCTAGCACTGAAGGTCCGAGCAGCATGCATCCTCTGGTCTTTGCAATAACCCTTTGGTGGGGAATCACTGATGAGGGAGAGGGGAGGGACCTTCTGAGCAGGGATCGGAGATCTCTCTGCCCCCAAGGCACCAAGTTATTTTCCTTATTCACATTACAGGTCCTTTTCTATATATTCCATATTTACACAGCTTTATTATATAGTGTCTTTGTTATATCACTCATGTCTGCCCATGTTTATAATTAAGTTTTAATAGTTTTATTTGAACAGCTAAAGTCATGCCATAATAGTGAAAACATTTTTTCTATTATTTTAATATTTGCCTCATATAGGTAAATGTATCTATACTTGCTGCCTTTTAAAACTTTCATACTTGGGGCTGGAGCGATAGCATAGTGGGTAGGGCGTTTGCCTTGCACACGGCCGACCTGGGTTCGATCCCCGGCATCCCATATGGCCCCCCCAAGCACCACCAGGAGTAATTCCTGAGTGCAGAGCCAGGAATAACCCCTGAGCATCGCTGGGTGTGACCCAAAGGGCAAAAAAATAAAAAAATAAAATAAAAGTTTTATACTGTTGGGTTTGTTTTTGGGTCACACTTGGCATTGCTCAGAGGTTACTCCTGCTTTGTGCCTAGGAATCACTGCTAACATGGGACCACATAAAATGCCAGGGATTAAGCCTGGATCGGCTACATGTATGGCAAGATCTCTACCCATTCTACTATAGCTCTGGCCCACTTTCGTTGAATCATTTCCTTGGGAATTTCTACGGAGAGATGCAACTCGGTCGAGAGAAAAAAAATATCTCCTTAGCACTTGGTATGTCTCCATATGTTGCCTCTGTAAGGGACCCTGCAAATGTGTTCTGTCCCTAGTACTGTAAGATCCCACCAGACATTACCACCTTGTGGGGTTGGCTAGTCTGATTTAGAAATCATTTTGTTAAACAGGTGTCAATAGTGTAATTTGCCTTATTCTGCCTGAAGATAGTGAAATGGGCAGACTTCAGTTTTTTTTTTCTTTTGGGTCACACCCGGCGATGCTCAGGGGTTACTCCTGGCTTTGCACTCAGGAATTACTCCTGGTGGTGCTCAGGGGACCATATGGGGTGCTGGGAAACGAACCTGGGTCAGCCATGTGCAAGGCAAATGCCCTACCCTCTGTGTTATCACTTCAGCTCCAGGCTTTAGTTTTTTTACTTGTATTACTTTTTGTGTAAATTGAATAAGAAAGATGTATTTCGGGTTGGAGTGATAGCACAGTGGGTAGGGCGTTTGCCTTGGATGTGGCTGACCCGGGTTCAATTCCCAGCATCCCATATGGTCCCCCAGGAGTAATTCCTGAATGCAGAGCCAGGAGTAACCCCTATGCATTTCCGGGTGTGACCCAAAAAAGAAATTAAAAAAAAAGATACATTTCAAGGGGCCAGAGAGAGATGGTACAAGGGTTAAGATGCTTGCACACAGCTGACCCCAGTTCCATCCCGGGCACTATATAGGGTCCCTGAAGCCCACGAGGAGTGATCCCTGAGAACAGAGTCAGGCAGAAGTCCTGGGCACCTCAGGAAGGGCTCCCCTACCCCCACCCCCCACAAATAACATCAACAAACAAAAGAAAGATGTATTTTAAGAGGGACAAGGGAAGGTGAAGTTGGATGTATCAGACTTGAGCTGAGGTACTTAGACCCCCAGCCCGACCCCACCCCCGCAAACCCCACACAGTACTCTTATTTCTAAGCTCTGGGAACCTGGAGCTCCAGAAAGTCTGCAGAGAATGGCCGGCAATGTGAGCAGGTGGTGCTGCTCTGGCTACAGTGAGTCCCCAGCAGCCACTGTTCTGCCTTGGCTTCATTCCCAGGCCGGCCTGAGCTCCGACAGCAGGGAGATTTTGAGTGCCGTCTGGCAGGAAGGCAGCCCCGGGCTCGCTGCAGGCCATGTGCCGGTCATCCATCTCTACAGTGACCCCATCAGCTGTGCGGCCCTTTAATTCCCACCAGCGCCTCCACACCTGTTAGCTCACTGGATCCCGACAGCCACCCTGCCAGGGATAGATATTCTGAGTTCTGCCTGTCCCACAGATGAGCACAGAGTTATCAGTGTCGTTGCGAATTGTCTGGGACTGAGCGGTCACTCAGAAGGTTCCTGGTGGGTGGAGTGGGTTCGTAGGTCTTGGCAGAGAAAGTGCCCGGGAAGGGTCTTCCTGCTTCCACCCTGCCTGTCCCACCCACACGCTGTTTGTGTGCGGGCTGGGAGGCCTTTGTTCTCTGCAGGACCAGAACCAGGCGCTCGCCTTTTGTGGATGGAGACAGCACAGAAGGGCTTTGTGTGGAAACAATGGTTGTTTGTTTCAGGAGACAGTATTGTTATCTCAAAGGTGCACCTGGGACTGGGTCTCCAGGGGGAGTGGCCCTGGCTAAGGACAAGACTGCATCTGGACATCATGGAGCTGGGGAGGAGGGCAGAGACCCTCTGACTGTGTCAGCCACCACTTCAGGCTGATCTGATTGATTTGATGTTCTTTAATCCATCGCTGGTTTTATAGATATGCTTCCTGCTCACTCTTTCTTTCTTTCTTTCTTTCTTTCTTTCTTTCTTTCTTTCTTTCTTTTTTCTTTCTTTCTTTCTTTTTTTCTTTCTCTTTCTTTCTTTTCCTTCCTTCCTTCCTTCCTTCCTTCCTTCCTTCCTTCCTTCCTTCCTTTCTTCCTTCCTTCCTTCTCTTTCTATACCCTGCCCAGCAGTGCTCAGGGGCTTCTCCTGGCTCTTTGTTTGGGAGTTGCTCAGGAGGCTCCCATGGGACCATGCCAGACCCTCCTGAATGTAAACCCATGCTCAACCTGTTGCACTGTCTTCTACTCTTTCTCTCTTAATACTTTTTAATCTACTTCATTTTTTTAAATGTAGGAGTACTGCTATTTATTCAGCCACTGATTAGCTGATTGAATTGTGCATGAACTCCACCTTACTTTTTTTTTCCATTTTTTATAATTTTATTTATTGAATCACCATGAGAGCAGTTACAAAGCTTTCGGGTCTGTCTCGGTCATACAGTGAAACACCCGTACCTTCTCCAGTGCCCATTCTCCACTCCCAACAACCCCAGTATACCCCCATCACCCACCCTCCCTCTACCCATGGGGCAGATGATTTCCACATTACTCTCTCTCTACTTTGATCACATTCAATATTTTGACACCAGACCCACCATTAATATTTGAGATTTTACCCCAATACTCAGATCTGCTGAAAAGGCAACAGTAGACAATTTGTTTTCTATTGCTGGTTATGAATAACATATGATGTCGCATGGCTGCAGTAGTAGCCGCGTGATTTTGCAATTTCAAAATTTTAACACTAAAATCTGGAGGGATTTCTGCCCAAACCTGCTGGGTTCGGAGATTTGCTCCTGAGTCTCTGGGATCATGGCCGTTAAGCAGCTTCATCAGGAGCCAGAAAGGCCGTTCGTGGGCGATGACTTGGGGTCTTGTTGGGGTGGGGAGGACAGGACCGGCTCCACCTCCATCCCATGACGCCCAACATGTCTCGTCACTGTGGGCCCAAACCTGACTGTCCAATGGCCTCTGGAGGATGATGGCCTCCGAGCCCCCAAGGGGGAGCAGGCGGAGGGATAACACCCTTCCCCCCCCTGGGGTGGCCCGGCGACAGTAACTTATTGCGTGGTCCGGACGCATTTCTGCCAAAAGTCGCTGGGTTTCGAGATTTGTTTCTGAGTCTCTGGGACCATGGCCGTTAAGCAGCTTTATCAGGAGCCAGAGAGGCCGTTCATGGATAATGACTTGGAGTCTCGTTGGGGTGGGGAGGACAAGCCCTGCTCCACTCCCATCGCGTGAGGCCCAAAATGTCTCGTCACTGCGGGCTCAGACCTGACTGTCCAATGGCCTCTGGAGGATGACGGCCACCGAGCTACCAAGGGGGAGCAGGCGGAAGGACAACACCCTTTCCCCCTTGGGGTGGCCCAGCGACAGTAACATACTGTGGGGTCTGGATGCATTTCTGCCAAAAGCCACTGGGTTTTGAGATTTGTTTCTGAGTCTCTGGGATCATGGCCATTAAGCAGCTTGATCAGGAGCAGAGAGGCCGTTCTTGGGCAATGACTTGGGTCTCATTGGGGTGGGGAGGACAAGACCAGCTCCACCCCCATCCTGTGAGGCCCCGCGTGTCTCGTCACTGGGGGCCCAAATCTGACTGTCCAGTGGCCTCTGAAGGATGGCGGCCACTAGGCCACTGAGAGGGAACAGGCCAAGGCACGAAACCTATTCCCACTTAGATTGGCCCAGCACCGGTAACCTACTGCAGGGACCAGACGCATTTCTGCCAAAAGCCGCTGAGTTTCAAGATTTGTTTCTGAGTCTCTGGGATCATGGCCATTAAGCAGCTCAATCAGGAACCAAAAAGGCCTTGCCTCCAATTATATAGCTGAGCCTGAGTGGTTTGTGGGTTTGTCTCCCACATACCTAACTTTTAGCCGTTTACTTTCTTGGTAAACTTTGCCCCAAGTTTTTGGGGTCTGGCCAAAGGCACAGCAGCAATTTTGGGGTATCTGGAAGTCTGAAGGCACCATCAGGCTGCTGATGCACTCGCCTCAGCAGTGATTGACCTGCTGGCGGCACCATACCCCTGTGTCACGGAAACTTTTGATAAAATAAACCACCTTTATTCACTTGCCCTCACCCCACCCCATCCCACCTCTAGAAACTATGGATCTTTTCTCTATATGTATGTGTTTGATTGTTTTTCTTTCTTTCTTTTTCTTTTTCTAATTGAATCATAGTGAGATTCACATACACAGTTACAAAGTTGTTCATGATGGGGTTTCAGTCATACAATGTTCCAACACCATTCTCTTCACCAGTGCACATTTCTTCCCAGCAATGTTTCCCTCCCATCCCCCACCCCGCCTCTATGGCAGGCACTTTTCTTCTCTCTCTCTCTCTCTCTCTCTCTCTCTCCCTCCCTCTCTCTCTCTCTCTCTCCCCCCCATGTTAACATATGAGTGAGATCATGTATACTTGTGTTTCTTGTACCATATAGTTTCACTTAGCATAACACCTTTAAAAGATCCATTCCTATTGTTACAGGTGGCAGAATTCTTTTCTTTTTATGGCTAAACTATATTTCATTCAGTGTGTATACACACACACCCTCAACTGATAATACAACCGTACATTATTCTCCCTATGACTTTGGCCAGATAAATCAAGATACTTGATCTTGGGGAACTTTCCTTTGGTTTCTTTATGTGTTGTCAGGGTAATTTGGTGGATTGCCCTCCCACTTTCTTTGGTTTCTTCAGTTGTCAATCATAAATTCACATAGGAGAGGTTAGCAAGAGAAAATATCATTTTGATTTTGTTTGCATGGAGGATAAGGAGATACAGAACCTGCTGAAGGATCCAAACCACCCTTTCTTATGGGTTTCAGACAAAAAAGCAGTACATCTGTGAGGAACAGATGGGACAAAGGAATCCCTGATTTGGGTTTAGCCAGTGAATCTGGTGAGCTTAGACGAGCTTGTGTGTGTAGACTCTTGTCCTATTTCTCATGATAAAAGTGTGTCAGGGGGTAGCTTTTATTTCAAGAAAAATTTTCTGATTTCAGCAGTAAAAGGGAGGTGGGTCAAAGAAAGTTTCTGCTTTTAGGAGAAAGGACGGTTCCGGGTATCATTCATTCATTCATCAGCTATTTTCTCAATTAGAAGTAATGAATAGGGGGCCTGGAGCGATAGTACAACAGGTAGGGCACTTGTTTTTCATGTGTTTAACATCGGTTCGGTCCTCGGTATCCCATATGGCTCCCTGAACATCATTAGGAGTAATTCCTGAGTGCAAAGCCATGAGTAACCCCGGGCACCTCCTATGTGTCTCAACCCCCCAAACCCCCCTAAAAAGGAAGAACAAAATAATGAATGAGTTACTTGGGTACATCTTGGATTGACCAGTTCTGGGAACTGATGACATCAAATGGGGAGAATTTTTGAGACTGGTGACCACAGAACGTCCCTACCCAGTATCTGGCAGAAGGTGGGCTTTCCTTAATAATAGGTGTTATTTCCCAGCAAGGTACAATCAAAGAAAATCTTGAAATATCAAATTGGGCCCACTTAAAGCCTGAGATCTGTTGGGAAGTGTCAAGGAGTGCTTATCAAGGATTGGGTCCTTGGGGAATGGTTGCTGGGATGATGAATGGCCTCAGATGATTTCCTGCCTTTTCCAGCCCAACTAGACAGGAGAAAATCACAAAGCCTTTCTAGCACTATCTCAGGGAAAGTGAACGAGGCTGTATGTGCTTTCGTTGAAGTTCCTGCTGTCTCAGAACCCTCAAGGCCTGGAATATTGGTGCAAGATGTATACTTACCTCGAACATATTCTCTCTCTTTTTTTTTTGGTGTGTGTGTTGTTGTTGGTGGTGGTGGTGAGTGTGTAAGGGGAGGGGGTGGACCATACCTGACAGTGCTCATGGGTTGCTCCTGGTCTGTGCTCAGGGCCCTCTCCCAGTAATGTTCAGGGGACCATGAAGTGCTGGGATTGAATTCTGCTCTCCTGCCTTTGAGCTGCCTCTCTGGACCTGTTCCTGGACATGTCGTATTACACCGAGCTGAATACTGCCTGACATTTAATTTACCTTATATGGGGCTATCTCTGGCCTCTAGAAAAGCAATCAGATGTTGACGTGCTGGATCGTGGGGACAGGGAGTGGCTAGGTACTAAATGGCCATGGGGTACAGAAAAAAACCAGCATTAACTCATGATGTCCAGTTCCTCTAGATTTTTTGTGGATATGATAGGACAGGGTGTGATGGGAAGAGGCCCCGCCAGACTACGAGGACAGAGAGAGAGAAGCTGTTCATACTCGGGAATGAGTCTGGCTTAGTGACTGCTTTTTGCCTATGGAATGACCTTGAACTAATGTTGTAAACTTTGACCTCTGTACTACTTAGGAAACCACTTATGGGAAAATGATCTAATCAGCAATGTCTGACAGGCATGAGAAAGCTCTTTGAAGACTATGTGATATGACAGTGGAATACTATGCAGCTGTTAGGAGAGATGAAGTCATGAAATTTGCTTATAAGTGGATAGACATGGAGAGTATCATGCTAAGTGAAATGAGTCAGAAAGAAAGGGACAGACATAGAAGAACTGCACTCATTTGTGGAGTATAGAATAGCATAACATGAGGATGACACCCAAGGACTGTAGAAACAAGGGCCAGGAGGATTGCCCCATAGATGGAAGCCTGCCTCATGAGCAGAGGGGAGAAGGCAGATGGAATAGAGAAGGGATCACAAAGTCAATGATGGTTGGAGGAACTGGTTGGGATGGGAGATGTGTGCCAAAAGTAGATAATGGACCAGACATGATGACCTCTCAGTGACTGTATTGCAAACCATAATGCCCAAAAGTAGAGAGAGAGAGAGTATGGGGAATATTGTCTGTCATGGAGGCAGGAGGAGGGTGGGGATGAGGGATAGACTGGGGAGATTGGTGGTGGGGAATGTGCACTGGTGGAGGGATGGGTGTTTGATCATTGTGTGATTGTAACCCAAACATGAAAGTTTGTAACTTTCTCATGGTGATTCAATAAAATTAAAAATAAATTACAAAAAAAACCACTATGTGATATGAACCAGGTGGGGGGTCGGATAGCTCAAAGGAGTTGCATTCAGGAAGGCCTAAGTGTGATCACTGGCATCTCAACACTCTGGAGAGGCCCCTATTTAAAAAGAAGGAGGAGGAGGAGGAGGAGGAGGAGGGGGAGGAGGAAGAAGAGGGATCAGAGATTGTCCAGAGGTCAAGGCACTTGTTTTGCATCCTGCTGGTCTTGGTTCCCTGAGCATTTCCAGGGGTCACTCCTGAGCACAGAGCTAGAAATAGCCATGAGCACCCCAGGATGTGACCCAAGCTCCCTTCCCGTTACTGCAAAGGAGAAACTCTGACATATGGCACAAGAAAAGAGCTGATATTAAAACTGAGGGGCTGGAGCGATAGTACAGCGGGTAGGGCATTTGCCTTGCACGCGGCCTACCTAGTTTCAATTCCCAGTATCCCATATGGTTCCCTGAGCACCGCCAGGAGTAATTCTTGAGTGTAAAGCCAGGAGTAACCCCTGAGCATTGCTGGATGTGACCCAAAAAAAAAAAAAAACCCTGATTATGTGTACTCAAAGCTGGAGTGGTGAAGGTGGGAAGACTCAGTTTTTGAATTCTGGAGGAACTCACTTGGAGGGAGTTCCTCTGGCAGAAAAAGGGTGCTCTTCGGACCCCTGAGTCTTTCTGAGACCTTTTCAGGAGTTCTTGATGTTCTCACTTGCTCAACTACTTGTTTGTAAATGGTTGTATTTCCGTGTGCTCCATCCAAAACAACCTATTGCAGCAGATTAAACTGTTGGTTATGGCTTTTAAGTAAATAAATGAATGAATGAAGAAATGGTTGGGGCAGGAGAGATAGTGCATTGATTAAAGTGTTTATTGTGCATACAGTCAACTTGGCTTTGATCCTACAGATGGTCTGGGAGCCCCGCCAGGAGTGCTCTGAGAGTGCAGAGGCGGAGTCAGCCCTGAGTGAAGCCACGGTCGCCCATGCCCCCTCCCCACCAAAAGAAATAGTCAAGTCCCTCCATTTGGGAGAAGTAAAACAAGTTTATTTGGAAAGAAACTAAAGAGAGATACGTGCACGAGAGAAAACACAGGCTTCTCCAGAGGGGAAAGAGCAAAGTCCAGCTCCCAGGCAGGAATGTGCTGGCCACTTCCCCAGAATGGGAAAATGTGCTCTAAAGTGAGAGTCCGGAGCACAGGCAGATGCAGGCCAAAGGGGCCTCCCCTCCCCTTCCCTCCCCTCCCCTCCCCTCCCCTCCCCTCCCCTCCCCTCCCCTCCCCTCCCCTCCTCTCCTCTCCTCTCCTCTCCTCTCCTCTCCTCTCCTCTCCTCTCCTCTCCTCTCCTCTCCTCTCCTCTCCTCTCCTCTCCTTTTTTCTTTTATCTTTTCTTCCTTTATCCTTCCCTTCCTTTCCCTCCCTTCCTTTCTCTTCCCTTTCCTTCCATTTTTCCCCTTCCTTCCCCTTCCTTCCTTCCTTCCTTCCTTCCTTCCTTCCTTCCTTCCTTCCTTCCTTCCTCCCTAATATCTATCAGGTAATTTTTAAAAAATTTTAGTTGAATCACATAAGTTCATTCTTTAATTTTTTAAATTAAATCACCATGAATTACAGAGTTACAAAATTATTCATGATTGAGTTTCAGGCATATAATGTTCCAACACCAATCCCTTCACCAGTGTCCACTTCTTTCACCAATGTCCCCAGTTTCCTGCCCATCTCACCACCCCTGACCTGCGAATATTGTAGACACTATTTTCATTTTTCCTACATCCTTTTACTCCATTTTAGGCTCTGTGATTTACCATACTGTTACTGACAGGGTATCATACATGTCACTTTACCAAGTGGCATAGAACACTTTTTCATATGCCTTTTGATCATTGGTTTCTCATCTTCAAAGAAGTTTCTGCTTACCTCTTCTTTCATTTTTTGATGGGGTTGCATGGTTTCTTTTCCTTATAAAGTTCTACCAATATTTTTGATATTAACCTTTTATCAGATGAGTGATGGACAAATAATTTCTCCCAGTCTGTGGCCTGTCTTTGTGTTTTGGTCATTGTTTCCTTTGAGATATAGAAGCTTCTTAAGTTTTGTTTGTTCGTTTGTTTTTGGGTGACACCTGGTGATGTTCAGGGGTTACTTCTGGCTGTGCACTCAGGAATTACTGCTGGGAGGTCACCATATAGAATGCTGGGAAATGAACATGGGTTGGCCACATGCAATAGAATCATACAGTATATACTCCCTTTGACTGAGTTTTCTTTGTGTGTGTGTGTGTGTGTGTGTGTGTGTGTGTGTGTGTGTGTAAGGGGGCTGATACTTGGACCATATCTGACTGTACTCAGGATCACTCCTGGCATTGCTCAGGGAATCATATGGGGTTCTGCTGAATAAGGGTTGTCCATGTGCAAGGCAAGTGTCCTACCCCTGCATTATCACGCTGGCTCCTCCTCATAAATTTTGAAGAGTTGCAAAGGGATCCTGAGAACAGAATGTTTGACACCCACTGACTTGGAGAATGAGTTTGAGTTGTGAGCTCAGAATCTTTCCTTACAGAGAAGGAAAAGACAGATGAAACGGTGAGAGCTTTGGAGCAAATAGGCCAAAGTAAATGCTAGATCCCTGGTACTCGTTCATATTCATTCATCAACTATTCTCATCATTACCATTTTGGTGATGTCAGGGTTCAAATACAATGCCTCACCTCACATGAGGCACAAGCTCTCCCACTGAACTGTGCTCCTATATTTATGAAATCCTCTTATCTGTCACATGCCAGGCCAGGACCAACGATGGTGGTGATAGTGGGGTAATGTGGTGGTGAACACAGAGTGGGAAGAGAAGCTGGGTCCTCCTGCAGGACCCAGAGACGGAATCAAGGGTCAGAAGTGTTTTGCCACAGAGGCCCAGAGTTACTGCCGTTTGCTTGTTTACTAGTTTGTTTTAATATCATTGGCAGTCCACTTGGTGGAGGCAGGAATCTGAGAGGATGAGCCAACTAAGGCCTCAGGCTATGAATATGTGCGTGTCTGCCTGAGTCAGTCTGGAGTGAGGAGGGAAAAGTGAAAAGTGAGATGATTCTGTCTCCCAGTTCCATTACAAAGAATTCTACTTCTTTCCTCCCAATTCCTGAAAATATTTTGGTTAAAATTTTAACTGAAACCCAAGCACAAAAATTTGTAAGTCTACAACTGTACCTCATGGTGTCTCACTAATAAAAATGCAAAAAAAATTAAAAATAAATAAATTTTAATTAATAATAAATAAATTAATTAAAAAACTTTAACTAGAGGAGCCAGAAATATCATACAGTGACTAAAGCGTTTGCCTGGCATACAGCTGACCCAAGTTCAATCCCTAGCATCCCTATGAACCCCTAGCACCACCGGGAGTGATCCATGAGCTCTATGACAGAAGCAACCCCTGAGCACTGCCAGGGATAGCCCCCAAAACATAACAGAAACAAATTTTATCTAGAACCTTAACTCCAATCTTAACTATAAGCCAAAGTAATTCTAATCCTAACATTGATCCTAACCCCAACTCTAACACTAAAAGTTACTCTAAACTGAATCTTAACCCAACCCTCGTCCCAAATGTAGCCCTAACACAAACCCTAACCATGAACATAATCAAAACATAAGCCTAACCAACTCTACATACAACTCTAAACTTAACCCTAACCCTAACATCTCCCCCCCTCATGAACATGTAATAATGCGTAATGTTTGTTTTCAAAAAGTCAAATAATTCAGAGAAATGCTAAGGGCCACTCACTATTAACCACCACCAATGGTTTGATGTATATTACTTCAACCTTTTTTATATATTTGTTTGTTTGCTTTGTTTCCGGATCACACCCGAAATGCTCCTGGTTTCTCCTGGCTCTACACTCAGGAATCTGCTCAGGGGAACCATATGGAATACCAGGGATTAAACCTGGATCGGACATGTGCAAGGCAAGCACCTTGTAAGATAACAGCTGCTGTATTGTCTCCCATATATATATATATATATATATAATTTTTAAAGCTATTTATAATTTTTATTTTGTGAGGTGAGGATATTCTGGAAAGGACTGGAACCCTGGTAGACAAATTATGAGGACTCTATTGGATTTCCTACAGATTGAGGTTAAGAGCCTCTTGGCTCTACGTTAGTGGGCCATGTGCAGCCATAAACACTCTGAGAGGCAGTGCCCAGGGATAAAAGTCTAGCATGAGACTTTCCCAAAGTGACCTAGGGCATAGACTCAGTGTAACAAGACATCTTCAGGCACTTGGTGGGCAATTACTCATAACTTCGAAATAGCTACAAAGAACTAACTGCCAGTTTGCAGCAAACTGGAATTGAGACTGGAGTTTTCTGATTGGTACTTCCACATCCTGGACAGACTCTTCCAGCCCCTCCTTTCTTTGTACTTCCTTTCTGGGGGGGGGGGGGAATTATACCCTGCAATTCTCAGGGTTTTGTGTGTGTGTGTGTGTGTGCGTATGTGTGTGTGTGTTGTGTGTGTGCTGTGTGTGTGTGTGTGTGTGTTTAAGGGCTGAATCTGGGCTCCTGCATATAAAGCATATACTACACCTCATTGAGACATCTCCCCATCCCCATGTTTTTGTTGATTTTTTAAACTGATTTCATATTTTTTGGTACCAGAGATCAAAGCCAGCCACCACCCCACATGCAAACTAAGTGCTCTACTGCTGAGTTACATCTCCATCCGTCCAGCCTCCCTACCCCCATTTTTTGGTTTTTGCTTTCGTTTGGGGGCCACACTCAGGGACATTCGGGGGGCACTTGAAGGATTTATGGGACGCTAGGGACTGAAAAGGGGCAAGCCATGTGCAAGGCAAGAGCCTTAACCTCTTCCATCTGTCTGGTGCCAGAACCTTCTCTCTGCTGATTTCTCTCTCCCCAAACACTGGTCCCTTTGCTTTATTCTCAGTTATATCTGACCACGACCTTTTCTCTTTGTTCCTTAGTCCCTCAGAGCCTTTCCTGTGTTCTTATCCCTGACATAGCCTGTGACTTCTTGACATTTTTTTTTTTAAAGAACTCTGCTTGCAGGGAAGTCAGGCAAACACCCCCTTGGATTATTGATAATGTGTTTCAAGGAGTTCATGCCCTTCAAAGTCATAATGGCATCATTTCTCTTTAAGTTATCTAAAAATCAATCAATGCCATTAATTACTTAAACACATCTTCTCTTTATATAGAACCATTTGAGCATTCCCTGTTGTGTATTGAGTGAGCATGCCCTATAGTAAAGGAGGTGATGCATTTATCTGCAACAACTAAGGCTGTCTTTTCCCATTTTTCCTGGTCTGCCTTTGTTTCACAGTATCTCATGAGTCAGTTAATAATGAGGCTACCCTTAAGTGACCCAGCAACTCCAGAGAGAATCAATGCTTAGCATTAGATAAGCATATAGTTTGGTCTTATACTGATTATCCTATATTTTTCACAGATCATCAATGCATCTAGCCGAGAGGCAAAATTATAGGTAGTTTTAGCCCAGATTATCTATATAGTGAGGAGATACTCATTACCAACTATTCTACCTAGGTCTGGAATTCCAAATTCCAAATTCCAAATTTCTCCAAATTCCAGTAGGTGGGGGTCACACCCACCAACTGGCCCCCTGGCGCCGTGTAATCCCATCAGCGGCCAAGACTCAGAGACTATAAAAACCAGTTCCCGGAGGGAGAACAGTGCAGTCTCCTGCCCCCACGCCTGGCTGTTCCTCGCCGGGGGCCCCTTGGAGGGGAGCGGGTTGAGCTTTCCTCCCTGCCCTGACCAGGGCCCTGGCAGCCGAAGACCTCCAGGACCAGCACCACCATGCTGAGACCACTCTCCGCACACCTGAAGGTACCGGCAGAGGGACAAAGCCACGTGGGTTCCGGGGCCGAGATCTCCATGCCTACTCGGATTGGAGTCGAGCATCCTCCACCCACATCCTCCAAATTCCAGTAGGCGGGGGTCACACCCACCAACTGGCCCCCTGGCGCCGTGTAATCCCATCAGCGGCCAAGACTCAGAGACTATAAAAACTAGTTCCCAGAACCGCGCGGCCGCGCAGATGTCATCTTATTATGACATCTCATTCCTACTTTGACAAACTGGCAGGCTTCCGAATGTAGCCTACCCACATGGCAGAGTCTGGCAAACTCCCTGTGCCGTGCCCAATATGCCAAATATCAGTAACAATGATGGGTCTCATTCTCCTAAAGAGCCTTGAATATAATCTCAGGGCTTGGATGAAGGAGACGTTACTGGGGCCTGCTCGAGGCAATCGACGAATAACAGGATGATCTGTGATCTGATCTGTGATCTACCTAGGTCATATTTCTCATATCAGTTGGTTAAAAAGTCCATGAAATAGTAGGATCATAATTTAGGTACAGATTTGTTTTGCCTGGTTTTACTTTTGTTAAAATATATCTCACTTTCAATGGCTCTGGCATGATCTTTTAACACCTGAGCTCATTTTCTAATAATCCCTAAGTTTTTAGTATTAACATTTATTTGGTGCAGATAGATAGGGATTTTGAAAAGTGTAAATATCATCTCTGGGCTGGAGAGATAATACAGCAGGTAGGGTGCTTGCCTTGCACACAGCTGACCCAGGTTTAATCTAGGAATTCCATATGGTCCCCTGAATGATCCCTGAGCACAGAACACAGAGTAAACCCTGAACACCATCAAGTGGGGCCCCAAACCAACACATATATACCAACTCTGTACTTTCTCTGTAGCTTTAGTTTTTCCAAGATGATAGACATTGGGAGACTCAGAAAAAAAATTCAGGGAAACACAAGTAAAGTAAAGCCTGTTTTTTCTCTGTAACATTCTATAAGAACAGTTGTTGAACCACCTCTGAACTCATTGCATCTGGGCTAAGAGAAAACTGGAATTAAGGCCAATCTTTGCTACAGTCCAGCTCCCCAGTATTTCAAGCTCTCTTGCAACAGTACCCCATTCTTTTCAGAAAATAACGCTCCATAGGTCCTGTAGATTTCTCAGGACACTGAAGTCATGCTGTGTCTTGAGTTTTCAAGACAGCAGAAGGACCAGGCAATGTGGGTGGGCAGTATTTTTCTGTAACATCATTGAAGAAGAACACCCCTCTTCCTTGACATTTTAATTTCTTGGTGTGAGTGTCTTAAACTCTTTAAGCAATTCTGGAACCATGGGAAATGATAAAAGTAAAACAAAAAATTGGGAGGGAGGGTATTGGAGGCACACCCAGCAATGCTCAAGGCTTTCTTCTGACTGTGAGCTCAGGGATCACTTCTGGCAGCGCTTGGGGGACCGTATTCAGGGTTGGGATAAGTGCAAAGCAAATGCCTAACCCCTTGTACTAGCTCTCTGCCCCCCAAACTAAAGCAATTTAGAAAAGAGTTTGAAGTTCTTTCCCAAGGGAAAGCAATGCATGGATTTTTTGGGAAATATAGTGACTCATGAGTAGGAACACTGAGAGATTAGAGGGCAAGGGCAAGCTCTCCTCAGTGTTAGAAGCACTGGACAAATAGAGAATGATTGGGTGGGTTGCGTGTCTGACTTAATAGAAAAATTAAGGAAGAAATTAAGTCCAGAGCCCAAAGTTGGCTTGGTTTTTGGAACTTGGCACCCTGGGCAGAAACAGTTCCATCTTGGGCCCAGAAACTTATTATAAAACTCCAATTATGGTCATACTAGATCTATGAGAATTCATTTCTTTGTTCTCTCTTGAATTTATGAACAAACAGAGGCACTCTAGAGGCTAATCACATTGACTCAGTACAAACAAGTATTTATGGTCTTGTTCTTCAAGTTATTCCCTCCTAAGATGTCAGGGCTGCCAGGAGCTTTAGGAAATCATTATCAGTTCTTGTATTTATTTTCCATTTCCCAGCATGATTGCCTTTATCCCGATTGAGTTCTTTTCAATAGCCATTTAAACCTCTTGACCCTGAGTCTGATTTCCCAAGAAGAAATTGGCCGTGGATAGTCACAAGCTCTGCAGAACTTGTCTCTTCTGACCCTTAGCTCTGATTAGCTCATGGACTTAGTTATGTGCATAGTATCAGTTCCCAAGGCATATGTGAGTAATTGATTCCTCTCTGCTTTATTTTTATTTGATGGGAGGGCTTGGGCCATAACTAGCAGTGCTCAGGGCTTACTCATAGCTCTGTACTCAGGGATAATTTCTGGTGGGACTTGGGAACATATGGGGGCCTAAGGATCCAACTTGGGTCAACCACATGCAAGGCAAGTTCCCTATCCCCTGTACTGTCTCTTTGACCCCTATTCCTCTCTGCTTTGGCCTCAGAGACACACTGGTATGAAATACACTGGGTTTCTCTAATCTTCCATTAAAACTCTGAGGACTGAATCCTCCCCTCATTTCTGGATCCCAGTCTTGTGCTGTTTACTATTACTGTGAGAAACATGGTGTAGAGGCTGGAGCAATAACACACCAGGTTAGGTGCTTGCCTTGCTCAAAACTGACCCAAGTTCGAATCCCAGCACCACATATGGTCTCCTGAGCACCACCAGGAGTGATCCATGAGCACAGAGCTAGGAGTAAACCCTGAACACCACTGGGTGTGATCCAAAAAACACAAGCAAAACAGAAAACTTGGTATATTTTGTTTAAATCCAAATTGGAAATGATCAGGAGCAAAATGTGTAGGTTGGAGAGTAAACAAAGAAGAGCTTGGAAGATGACTTCCCGATAACAAAATCAACAAATAACAAAAATATTTCTTAATAGGGAATTTCCTTGACTCCACCAGGATGGGGGGCTGATATAGCAACAGAGCCTTCCCTGGAGCAGGGAGCCACTCCTGGCCTGCCTCCCCCCCACCAAAAAAATAGGGAACTTGTTAGTAAAAAAAAAGAACAAAGTTCTGATACTGACTAAATATTGTCACCATAAATCTGTGATCAGACTTCAAGTTTCTTAGGAGTTTTGTGCTGTCAGTTTTTCACTTCCTTTTTTGATTAGTTCCCTGCCCTAATCCATATCCTTATTTTCTTAAAAAGATCCTCTCAGAGCTCGAGAAAGAGTATAGTGGGTAGGGTGCTTGCCCTATATGTGGCTGGCCTGGGTTTGATCAGTGGCACCCCATGTGGTCTTCGAGCCTACCAGGAGTGATCCCTGAGTAGAGCCAGGAGTAAGCCCTGAGCATTGCTGGGTGTGACCCCCAAACAAAACAAAACAAAATGAAAAGAGAAAAAAATTTCTCTCTCACAAAATACCCATCTGAAGCTATGTGTTCATATAAAAGTTTCTGTTGGAATATTAATTTAGCTGAAAAAGAGGCCTAAGGAAGATGAATGTGCTTTTCTCTTCCACCTAGTCCTAAGTGAACATGGAATTTCCCACTCAGATGGGGCTTGGGCTCCTTTCCCCTTAGTGCTTTGCCATCTTCAACACCTGACTTCTAGCTCATGTGTTCCAACTCCTGCTCTTATAATCACACTCCAGTTAGCAGGAAGAAAGGAGAAAGGAAAAGAATGTTCCTTTCTTTTAAGAACCTGAGTCAGAAACTGTTAAGTGGAACCATATCACTCTACTTGTATTCTATTGGCCAAAAGTTAATCAAATGGTTGCCTTACCAAGCTGAAAGCAACAGAATGTGATAAAGGATGATGCTGTTTAGTTGAGCATCCAGATGCCCCTAGATAAAGAGGCAGGAAGATGGTGCAAAGAGCTGACACACATGCTTGGAATTTGCAAGACTCTGGCTTGATTCCAAGAACTGCTGAGATATGCCCTAGGTAGCACCTGGTGTGCACCCCCCATTTACATTATTAAGGGGAGGCAAGGTATTTTAAATGATGCATAATCTATGCCAACTAATAAGACAAGAAATCTTGTGTAGAGTTTGGCTTAGGAGCATCCACAATAACAGAATCCAGATTAATGAGGTATATTTTATTTTATTTATTTATTATTTTACTTTTATTTTTTGCTTTTTGGGTCACACTCGGCGGTGTACAGGGGTTACACCTGGCTTTGCACTCAGGAATTACTCCTGGCAGTGCTTGGGGGACCATATGGGATGCTGAGAATCGAACCCCAGTTGGCTGTGTGCAACGCAAATGCCCTACCAGCTGTACTATCGCTCCAGCCTTTTTCCCCCCCACTTTTTGAGTCACACACAGTAATGCTCAGGGACTTCTCCTGGCCCTGCACTCAGGAATTACTCCTGGCAGTGCTTGGGGGACCATAGGAGATGCTGGGGATCAAACCCAGGTCAGTAGCATGCAAGGCAAATGTCATACCTAATGGACTGTCATTCCAGTCCCCAAAGAGGTGTATTTTAAAGGGCTTTCTCATCAAACCAGGTGAGAGGAAGGGTTCATAAACAAAAGAGAAGGTGTGTTTATCCTGACCCAAAAATGAATATTCAAGAAGTACTAACCTCTTCAATAACAAGTCACTTAAAGTTAGGCTAATAATGAAGACTAAAGACGTCTTCTTGCATGCGGCCGTAAGCATTGGTGTCTACAGCGGATGTGAGTTCTGCTATACCCGTAAACATGCTTATTTGCAAAGTAATTCAGAATTAGGGCCTGAGAGATAGTTCAGGGTGAGCTGGTGCCTGCCTTGCATGCAACCAACCCCACTGGAGTCTGCAGCACCACACATGTTCTCCTGAGCACTGACGGGGGTCACTCCTAAGCTCAGGGCAGCACTAGCCACAGAACACTGACCAGTGTGGCCCCCAAGCAGACAACAAAGTAATATAGAATAAAGAGGTTGACAAATATTAACCAATGAAGCACAGCGGTAGGACATTTGCCTTGCACGCAGCCAACATGGCCGACCTGAGTTCGATTCCTCCGCCCCTCTCGGAGAGCCCAGCAAGCTACCGAGAGTATCTCGCCCGCACAGCAGAGCTTGGCAAGCTCCCCGTGACGTATTCGATATGCCAAACACAGTAACAACAAAGTCTCCAATGGAGACGTTACTGGGCCCGCTTGAGCAAATCGATGATCAACAGGAGGGTCTTTACTTTCACTTTACTAACCAATGAAGAAAAACACGGAAAATAAAATAATACCAGTGTATTGTCAGACACTTGCCTTGCGTGTGGCCCAACTGAGTTTGATCCCCAGCATCCCTGATTGCTGCTAGGAGTGATCCCTGAGCACAGAACCAACAGTAAGCACTGAGCACCACTGGCTGTGCACCCTTCCCCCCAAAATAAATCACAACCAAACAAGCAAGAGATACCAATGTATTTAAAAATGTAAATTCTAGGGGCTGGAGAGATAGCACAGCAGTAGGGCGTTTGCCTTGCATGTGGCCAACCCGGGTTCGATTCCCAGCATCCCATATAGTCCCCTGAGCACCGCCAGGAGTAACTCCTGAGTGCAGAGCCAGGAGTAACCCCTGTGCATCGCCGGGTGTGACCCAAAAAGCAAAAAAAAAGTAAGTTCTATCAATAATTTTCATCTAATTCCTATTTAACTAAAAAGGCAACACAAGTTTAGCCTTATTCCTGAAATGAAAACAATGGTAGAGAATAAAATCTATCAGTGAACTATAAAACAAAACAGTTTGCTTTAAGGAATGACCAGGTTTGGGGGCAGGGTGGAGAAAGAGAGTAAGGCTCTTACCTTGCACATGCCAACTGTGCATGTGCTAGGGTTAGGTCCCTAGCATCTTATACGGTCCTTCAAGCTACATCATGAGTCCAGGAGTGATCTTTGAGCACAGAGCCAGGACTAAGCCCTGAGCCCTGCCAGATGTGGTACAAAAGCCAAAATTTAAAAATATATATATATATATAGGGGTCAGAGATGGAGCAGAGAGCCCCCGGGGTTGATTCCCCACCTCCAAGCACTGTGCACTTGAGCACTTGGTCTCTGAGCACCACTGAGCATGGCCCCCACCAAACATTAGAATAAACAACTAATAAAATAATGTTTGTTTACATTATTTCAAAGGAGGTTCATGAGGAAACCTTCCAAGGAGTTGTAGGATAACGTTATAAAACTGGGAAAGACCAAGACTTCCAATTCCCTAGTAGTTGGAGGGTTGATGAAAAGACCAGAAGTTCTGCCTTTACAATGACTTATTAGGACTGGATTTGGGGTTATAAGAGAACCCTGAGAGCAAAAGAATCGTCTTCAGTGCTGTTTCTCATAGCTGCCTTACTTAGAAGGAGCAGTTGGCTTTTTGAGCAGCAAAAGCTTGATGGTGTAAGAATCCTGGACAGAAGTCTAGCATGGACACGTGAAGGAATCATGCAGAGTACCCCAGTCCTTCATGGTTCTTTGTGAATTAATCAAGATACAGTGCTGTTAACGAAGAAGAGTTAAGGGGCCAGAGAGATATATCAGGGCTTAAAGTTGTGGTGGCCTTCTATGTGGCCAAGACTATTTTGATCCTTAGCCCAACTCCTCTGAGCACTACCAGGAGTGATCCCTAAGCATGGAATCAGGAGTAATCCCTGAGAACCCCCAGGTGTGACTCCAAAACCAAAAAGAATGGTGAAGGGGCTGGAGAGATAGTATAGGGGTTAAGGTGCCTCCCTGGCCGTATAGCCAACTGTGGTTCTATCTAGCACCACAGATGGTCTCCTGGGCATTCCCAGGGGTCATTCCTGAGCACAGAGCTAAGGAAGAGCCACTGAGCACCTCTTGGTGTGGCTTCAACACCCCCCCTCCAAAAAAAAAAAAAACCAGCTAATTTCCCTCAAGCAGTAAGCAGGGTTAGGATAGAAGCTTGGCAGCATGTGATAGCCTCTACGTCTGGGAAAGGCCGGGGCAAGCACCTGCTGACTTCTTATTATAGGAAAGTCTTCTAGCAGTTCAAAAGAGAGGACAAGAATATTCAGCCTCTACTGTAAACATAGGAAGAGATATGGTCATGCTGCTAGCCAAGCTTATGATGATAGTGATTAAAAATAATTATTACAGTCATAGTTCTTTAATAACAACGTATTTGTGCCCCACCTAAGAGAGATCGGAGCCAACTTATGTTACAAAATCACAGATGCAATAAAGTTGGGCACCATTACACTATGATAAGACTTAGCAAAAGAAATGGGAAATAGGGTCAGAGTGTTAGTACAACAGGTGGGGCATTTGCCTTGCATGTGGCTTACCTGGGTTTGATCCTCAGACCCCCATATGATCCCCTGAGCAACCCAAAAGTGATCCCCGAAAGCCCTGAGCACTGCCTGGTGTGGCAAAGAAAGAAAGAAGAGAGAGAGAGAGAGAGAGAGAGAGAGAGAGAGAGAGAGAGAGAAGGGAGGGAGGGAGGGAGGGAAGAAAGAAGGAAAGAAAGGAAAGAAAAGAAGGAAGAAAGATGAAAGGAAGGAAGGAAGGATGGAAGGAGGAAGGAAGGAAGGAAGGAAGGAAGGAAGGAAGGAAGGAAAGAAGGAAGGAAGGACAGGAAGAAAGGAGGAAAGGAAGGAAGGAAGGAAGGAAGGAAGGAAGGAAGGAAGGAAGGAAGGAAGGAAAAAAGGAAAGAAGGAAGGACAGGAAGAAAGGAGGAAAGGAAGGAAGGAAGGAAGGAAGAAAGAAGGGAATGGAGGGGGGAACATAGAAGAGGTAGCTAATTTGTTAATTTTTTTTTTTATTTGTTTGTATTTGGGGGCTAGACCCAGTTATACTCAGGGATTACTCCTGACTCTGAACTCAGGAGTTACTCCTGGTGGTATGTGGGAGACAATATGGAATGCCAGGGATTGAACCCAGGTGAGTCGCAAGCAAGGTAAGTGCTCTACCTGTGGCACTATGTCCTGTGGCCAGTCTTGGATGTCGCTAATTTGTACAAGAGAACTTGGGGTGAGAGTACTGCACATGAGAGCCAAGTCGAAGGTTCCTGGAAGCCAAAGCAAAGCAGAAAACACAACTTGGTTGTGTAGCTCTCACTTTTTGATTACAGTAAGGCATACCAGACAACGAAACGCTGATGGCTCAGGAAAGAAGAGGTGATAAGAAATACCACGATGGATAAAATGTCAAAAGTGAGAATTCTTGGGCTGGAAATATGGCTCCCATGGGAGTTAGAGTGCATGCCTTACCTGGGCAAGGCTCTGAGCTCCAGCCCCGGCACCAAATGTTGCCCCTCCCAGCAGTGCTGGGAGAGGCCCATACTGGAAAATTAGAGTGACTTGTCTTCTGTATACCTCCCTTAAAATCCTTATTAAACCCTGATTCTATAAAGGAAAATTTTATTTATTATTTATTTGATTTTTTTTGTCACATCAGAGGTGCTCAGGGTTTACTCCTGGCGTTGCACTCAGAAATTACTCCTGGCAGTGTTCAGGGATTTTATGGGATGCCAGGGCTTGGACCTGGGTTGGACGCAATCCGCTGTACTATTGCTCTAGGCCTTAAAGGCAAATTTTATGTATACATTATAGACATATATATCTAAGTATATGTGCTTATATACATAGAGGTATATATGTCTATAATGTATACAAATATAAAAATGTTTATAATTATATATGTTGATATTTTCTTTTTGTTTTGTTTTTGTTTTTGGGGGGTCACACCTGGCGATACTCAGGCTCACTACTGGCTCTGCACACAACAATTACTCTTGGCAGGTAGTTAGATAGAGGAGAGAGAAAGAGAAGAGAGGTGCCTGTTATAGAGACAGGCTGGGGTTGGGGTGAGTTGTGGGTAGGTGGGATGGAAACTGGGGACTTTCATGCTGGGAATTGCACACTGGTAGAGGGATGGGTGTTGGAACATTGTGTGACTGAAACCCAATCATGAACAGCTTTGCAATGCTGCATCTCATGGTGATTCAATAAAAAAGAAAGAAAAGGAAAGAAAAGAGAAAAAAAGGAAAAAAGAACTACTCCTGGCAGTGTTCAGAGACCATATGGGATGCCAAGGATTGAACCTCAGTTAGCTGAGCTCAAGGCAAGCGCCCTACCCGCTACACAATCTCTCTCTCTCTGGCTGATATTTGGAGACCTGCATTTACCCAAAAATAAAAACTTGTGGGACTGGAGAGATAGTACAGTGGGTAATCACTTGCCTTGTACACGCCTAAGCCCAGTTCGATCTGTAGTACCCATGTGGTCCCATGAGCACTGTCAGGAGTGATTCCTAAGCACAGACCCAGGAGTACTGAGCATCACTGAATGTTACCCAACTCTTTTCACCAGCCCCCTCCCCAAAATAGCCCCAAAAGAAATAAAGCTTGAAAAGCATTGAGATTCCTAGAATAACATTATCCCTTGACTTGGTCAGTAAGTCCCCGTGAAGATAAGGTATATCTTAATGATAATACACTTAAATTTTTTTATTTTATAAAGTAGTTCACAATATTTGATTATATTTAATATTCAAACCTCAATCCCACCACCATTTCACCTTCCCACCATCACATTTCAGATGTTTCCATACCAGACCTCAATACCTGCCCCAAAGCAGGACCGAAAAAATATATTTTGTATTGTTTGTTATAAAAAACCGCTGAAAATGCTACAAAAAGTATCCTTAGAGGAAAGAGTGTGAAGATTGTTGTATTTCACCCAGGGGCCATTAAGCCCTTCTGTAAGAGATCACTAACATGTTAAAGGTTGAGCTTTGTGTGTGTGTGTGTGTGTGTGTGTGTGTGTGTGTGTGTGTGTGTATAATTCCCTTTAAGATTGGTTGCCTCCTATTTTGAACCCATCAAATGTGGTACAGTACTCTTGGAGTATGGGTACTTTTGGAGTATGGGTAGGGTGTGTGGTTTGAAGTTTCACGCAGCAGCAAATGTGGCCTCATGGTCCAGGAATAGGTTCACTTGTGGGTTGTGGGTGAGGTTTGGCCTGAGCATGTGGAGAGCGGCTGTGAGCATGGTGGCAGTTGAGTTCTGGAGGTTTCAACTGCTGGGGCTGGGTCCCTTGGGATGGGAAGGGCTCTCACCTGTCCCCCTACGGGACACCCCGAGTGAAACAGCCTGGCGTGGGGTCTGGCGACATGGTTATGGCGAGTGTCATGTTGCTCTCCCTTCCAGGAGCGAAAGATATGTGATCTGGATGGTGGCTGATGACAAGATTATCAGGCCAATTATAATATTCTTTAATGAATGTAGACATTGGCACAGACATATTAAAGTTATCCACTGACTTCTAGAGATGATCAGACAGTAGCAGAGTTTTTATCAGTCCATTTTTTTCAGAAATCATACCATTAATATTTTTCATTGGTATTGAACCACACCCAGTGGTACTCAGGGCTACTCTTGACTCTGTACTCAGGCATCACTCCTGGAGGTGCTTGGGGTATCAGGGGTCAAACCTGGGTAGTCTGTGTGTGAGGAAAACACATTACTTGCCCCAAAGCAGGACCGAAAAAATAAATTTTGTATTGTTTGTTATAAAAAAACACTGAACCGTCTCTCTGATTCATATACTTAGTATTTTTAAAAGGTCACTTTGGGGGGAGGATACACCCAGTGTTGCTCAAGCGTTACTCCTGGCTCTGCACTCAGGAATTACTCCTGGTGGTGCTTCAGGGACCATAAGGGATGCTGGAGATCAAACCTGGGTTGGCCACATGCAAGGCAAAAGTCCTGCCAGCTGTGCTCCGTGCTCTCATTAAAGGTACCTTTAATAAGAACTTGGAAGCATTTTTGATGTCTCATATTCTGTGAAGTTGCTCAATAACATGGTTGACTTATCTGTGATCTCTGTAGAACATTTAATTTAAAATTTCAAAAAATAATATTAACAATTCAGATAATATTTTTTGTGCATTTGACCTTTAAATTCTTTGGAACATATCTATATTATAATATGATTCTTTTTCTTAATTTTTTTTTTTTTTTTTTTTGGGCCAACCCGTGTTTGATTCCTCTGCCCCTCTCGGAGAGCCTGGCAAGCTATCAAGAGTATCTTGCCCACATGGCAAAGCCTGGCAAGCTCCCCGTGATGTATTTGATATGCCAAACACAGTAACAACAAGTCTCACAATTTGTTGTGAGATGATACTGGTGCCCGCTCGAGCAAATCGATGAACAACGGGAGGACAGTACTACAGTGCTACAGTTTTGTTTTGGGGAGAGCTACAATCAACGATTCTAAGGGGCTGCTCCAGGCTCAGAGCTCAGGGGACCATGAAATGCTATAGGCTGAACCTGAGACTCCTACAAGCAAAGCAGACACTAACCCACTGAGTTACTACCTTGATTCCTAGCACCTGTTACCTTAAGCTGTGGGGTTCATGGGTCTCTTCGTTCATTTGTTTGTTTTGGGGGCACGTAGCCGTGCTTAGGACTTACTCTTGGTTCTGTGCTCAAGGATAATTCTTGGCGAGGCTTGTGAGACCACATGTGGTGCTGGGGATTGAATTCAGGTCTGCTGCATGCAAGGCAAGCACCTTAACCCCTGTATTATCTCTCCAGCCCCTAGAGCATAATTCTTGATACAGGTGTATATACAACCATCCATTTACAGTCTCCAGAATGAAAAAAGTTGAAGCATCTTATAAAATGGTGATTGTTCATAATTCATCTCCAAACTCATATATTAAATTATTCAAAAATTTTTCCTTTCCTTTTTTTTTTTTTGTTGTTTTTGTTTTTCTTAGCCACTCCTAGTGGCGCCCAGGGGGATCCATGCTATGCCAGGGATCAAACACAGGCTTCCCACAAAGAGCATGTGCTCCAGCCCTTTGAGTCATCTCCTTGGTCCCTAGCAGCGTTGGTGGTGTGCTTTTTTAAAAATAAGGACACCCTATAAACTTGCACAATCCCAAACATTGGATAGATTTTTTTTGGCAAAAAGAGAAAGAGAATCAAGGACCTAATTAGGACTTAGAGTTGGAGAGAGATAGATTGGTGTTGCAGAAAATGATTGACTCTTAAATTCTAGTTCTTTGGTGTTTGAATCCAGGTTCTCCTTGCTGGCTACATGATATTTAAAAGATTATTTAACAAAATTCTAGATATCACTTATTTTCTTAAAAGTTCAATGATGGGGGTCTGGAGCAATAGCACAGTGGGTTGGGCGTTTGCCTTGCACATGGCCAACCTGGGTTCGATTCCCAGCATCCCATATGGTCCCCTGAGCACCACCAGGAGTAATTCCTGAGTGCAGAGCCAGGAGTAACCCCTGTGCATCGCCAGGTGTGACCCAAAAAGAAAAAAAAGTTAGATGATAGTTTCAACTTTATGAAGTTCTTTTCCCCCCAGTATCATGGGTGACAATGTATGCAAAGTCTACTGACTAATTAATGTGAATAATGGTGATTACTGTTATTATTCAGCAAATGTGAACTTGATCTGAGGTCAAGGTTAAGAAGCATGATACAGTCTGTGTGTAGGAGAAATTAACTTCTGCCCAAGAGAAAAAAATCAGATACGCTACATCAGATAATAGAACCATCAACCCATCTCTGAACCCCTTTTTAATATGCAATCACTGTCCAGTGTCTAAAAATTTTCAGGGACTAGTCCCTCGCCACATCAAAAAGTGAGTAATGTACTGACTCCCAACAGTTGATTTGAATCCTGACGGCTCCCAACTTCCACTCACATTCTGGTCTAATGTCACCTTTTGAAGCAACAGGACAATTTTGGTCCTTCACCGGATCTTAAAAGAAGACCAGCTTCTGTCCAGTGCAGGAACTCCACCCCCATCCCGCTCAGGGATCCCCAGAAGACAGTTCTCTGCTGATTTTCTCATTGGTGAAATGAATGTTTGTGAAACAAGCCGTTTCATAAGGGCAAGCACAGGCGATGAGAGAGGTCTGCTTGTCGGGAGCTTATGTTTTCCCTCCCGACACTTCTACCTCTTGGATGCCGACGTGTCCTTGGAGCAGAACAGAATGAGTCTGCTGTGGAGGCCAGTGGAGTTGCACTTGAATCCTGGCTCCATGAGTTGTTTGCCTTGGACGAGTTGTTTTAACTCCCGGAGCCTGAAAAATAAGGATCAGAACAGCACGTAAACACATGGGAGGTTGTGGAGGATTAAATGAAAACGGCATGCCAAGCACTTAGCAGAGGATGTGTAATGGGTGTGTGGAGGTGACAAATTGCTACTCTGGTCCTTTTTCTCCTGATATGGAGGAACTTGATGGGGGAACAGATAGGCTGCCGATGCAGAAGTCTCTGAACCAGGTGATCCAGTTAGACAAGCTGGTTATTTGTGGTAAAGTACAGCAATGATCTTTATTACCCGACTAGAAATGACGGGGTTGGAGTGAGGAGAAGAAGGCAGCGGGAGAGGCTGACTTGTTTTTGCCTTCTTCTGCCACAAAGGATTCAGAAAATCTCCCCTGGTCCAAAAGAAGGTACCACAAGAGGCGGTAGTTTGTTAAGAACTTCCGATTCAAGAGGGTATGGTGCCGCCCGCAGGTCAATCTGTACCTGTGAGGAGAGTGCGTCAGCAGCCTCATGGCGCTTTCAGACTTCCAGATACCCCAAAATTGCTGCTGTGCCTTTGGCCAGACCAAAAAAACTTGGGGCAAAGTTTACCAAGAAAGTAAATGGCTAAAAGTTAGGTATGTGGGAGACACCCACAAACCACCTCTGGCTCAGCTATATAATTGGAGGCATGGCCTCTCTGGTGCCTGATCGAACTGCTTAATGGCCATGATCCCAGAGACTCAGAAATGAATCTCAGAACCCAATTGCTTTTGGCAGAAATGCATCCTGTTCCTGCAGTAGATTACTGGCGCTGGGCCACCCCAGGTGGGAATAGGTTTCGTGGCTTGTCCTGTTCCCCCACGCGGCTCGGTGGCCGCCATCCTCCAGAGGCCACTGGACAGTCCAGTTTGGGCCCTCGGTGATGAGACACACAGGGCCTCACAGGATGGGGGTGGAGCCCGCCCTTTCCTCCCTGTCCCAACGAGACCTCGAGTCGCCGCCCACAAATGGCCTCTCTGGCTCCTGATCAAGCTGCTTAACAGCCATGATCCCAGAGACTCAGAAACAAGTCTCGAAACCCAGTGGCTTTTGGCAGAAATGAGTCCGGACCTCGCAGTAGGTTACTGTTACCAGTGCCACCCCAGGGTGGAAAGAGTGCTGTTCCTCTGCTTGCTCCCCCTAAGCTGCTCGGTGGCCGCCATCTTCCACATGCCATTCGACAGTCAGGTTTGGGCCTGCAGTGACGAGACACACGAGGTCTCACGGGATGGGGTTGGAGCCGACCCTTTCCTCCCCACCCCAATGAGACCCTGAGTCACCGCCCACGAACGGCCTTTCTGGCTCCTGATCAAGTCGCTTAATGGCCATGATCCCAGAGACTCAGAAACAAATCTCGAAACCCAATGGCTTTTGGCAGAAATGCATCCAGTCCCTGCAGTAGGTTACTGGCCCTGGGCCACCCCAGGTGGGAATAGGTTTCTTGCCTTGGCCTGTTCCCCCTGGCGGCTCAATGGTCACCATCCTCCAGAAGCCACTGGGCAGTCAGGTTTGGGCTCGCAGTGACTCAGAAACAAATCTTGGAATTCAGCAGCTTTTGGCAGAAATGTGTCTGGACAGTAACATCTCCATTGGAGACTTTGTTGTTACTGTGTCTGGCATATCGAATACTCTCGGTAGCTTGCCGGGCTCTCCGAGAGGGGCGGAGGAATCGAACTCGGGTCGGCCATGTTGGCCGCTTGTAAGGCGAACGCCCTACCCGCTGTGCTATCCGCAGTAGGTTGCTGTCGCCGGGTCACCCCAGGGGGGAAAGGGTGCTGTCCCTCCGCCTGCTCCCCTTCGGCAGTTCGGTGGCTGTCATCTTCCAGAGGCCATTAGACAGTCAGGTTTGGGCCCGCAGAGACACGTGGGGCCTCATGGGATGGGGGTGGAACTGGCCCTTTCCTCCCTGTTCCAACAAGACCTCGTATCACTGCCCACAAATGGCCTCTCTGGCTCCTGATCAAGCTGCTTACGGCCATGATCCCAGAGACTCAGGAACAAATCTCAGAACCCAGCAGGTTTTGGCAAGAAATCCCTCCAGAATTAATTGTTAAAAATTCAGAATTTCGGGTAGGGCGTTCGCCTTACAAGTGGCCAACATGGCAGACCCGAGTTCGATTCCTCGCCGCTCTCGGAGAGCCCGGCAAGCTACCGAGAGTATTCGATATGCAAGACACAGTAACAACAAAGTCTCCAATGGAGACGTTACTGGGCCCGCTCGAGCAAATCGATGATCAATGGGAGGGCCTTTACTTACTTTACTTCAAAATCATGTGGCCAGTACTGCAGCCATGCGACATCATATGTTATTCATAACCAGCAATAGAAAACAAATTGTCTACTGTTGCCTTTTCAGCAGATCTGAGTGTTGGGGTAAAATCTCAAATAATAATGGTGGGTCTGGTGTCAAACTATTGAATGTAATCAAAGAAGAGAGAGAGTAATTTGGAAATCATCTGCCCCACAGGTAGGGGGAGGGGTGGGTTGGGGGTATACTGGGGTTTTTGGTGGTGAAGAATAGGCACTGGTGAAGGTACGGGTGTTTCATTGTATGACCGAGACTTAAACCTGAAAGCTTTGTAACTGCTCTCACGGTGATTCAATAAATAAAATTATAAAAAATGGATAGCACAACAGGTAGGGCGTTTGCCTTGCACGCGCCCGACCCGGCTTACCCGAGTTCAATTCCTCCTCCCCTCTCGGAGAGCCCGGCAAGCTACCGGGAGTGTCTCGCCTGCATGGCAAAGCCTGGCAAGCTCCCCGTGACATATTTGATATGCCAAACACAGTAACAACATTTCTCACAAGGGAGATGTTACTGGGCCTGCTAGAGCAAATCGATGAACAATGGGAGGACAGTGCTACAGTGCTATTATGAATGAACATAAACTTTTCAGGAAGCTTAATTTGCATGTGAAAGAAAGCAATCTAAGGGGCTGGAGCGATAGCACAGCGGGTAGGGCATTTGCCTTGCACGCAGCCAACATGGCCGACACAGGTTCGATTCCCAGCACCCCATATGGTCCCCTGAGCACCACCAGGAGCAATTCCTGAGTGCATGAGCCAGGAGTAACCCCTGAGCATCGCTGGGTGTGACCCAAAAAGAAAAAAAAAAGAAAGCAATCTAAGTAAAAATTTTAAGTCCTATAGTTGTATTTTGAACATACTTTTAAAAACCCTCTTATTTATAATGCTGATTAATAAAACAAGTCCTGTAATGTGAAAAAAAAAGAGTTTCCGATTCAAGGGTGATTTGGAGAGGTCTGGGAGAGACATGATTTTTCCAGACTGGTCTAGAAAATCATTGAATCAGACACTGGAAAACCTACCTTCTTGGAAAGTCTGTCAAAGAAAAGAGGGATTCAATTGTAGCAGCGGTTCTAGATGTGGCTCTGGGAACACTAACTCAACATTACATAGAAATTAATAGAAATGCAAATTATTCTACCCCATCTAGCCACCAGGGTTCTACCAACCCCTTTTGGGGAACTCTGAGGCATGCTCAGACATATCAATGGGTTTATAAAAAGATGGAGGGAGGGGCTGGAGCGATAACAGAACGGGTAGGGCATTTTCCATGCAAGCGGTTGATGTGAGTTCGATTCCCAGCATCCCATATGGTCCCCCTGAGCACTGCCAGGAGTAACTCCTGAGTGCAAAGCCAGGAGTAACCCCTGTGCATCGCCAGGTGTGACCCAAAAAGAAAGAAAAAGAGGGAGGGAGACTTAGAGACTGGAATCATCCTCCCATCTAGCTATCTTGGACCTCCTTTGTTCTTGCTTTTGGGTTCAGATTGTTGCAGCCTCAAAAACTCATATGCACCTGAGGTTCTGGGTTTTGTTTGTTTGTTTTGGGGCCACACCTGGTGGTGCTCAGGGCTTATTCCTGGCTCTGTGCTTAGGATTTCTTCCTGGCTCTGTGATCAGGACTTCTTCCTGGCTCTTCTCAGGGGTCATTCCTGGCAGCACTTAGGGGATCATATATGGTGCTGGACTTGAGCTTGGGTTAGCTGTGTGCAAGGCGAGCACCTTACCCATGTATCATCTCTTTCGCCCCTCATCTGAAGTTTTGGATAATGGTTTATTTGGGAGAACTCTGCTAACATCATTCCCATCCTCCCCACCCCCACATATTGTGTGAGGGTTCACTGGTTGACTAAGGTCGTCTCTTATGCCAACCAGGGACTGGCTTCCTTTTTCTTACTCAAGACTTAGATGGAGTCGTTATTCTCCTCCTTAGTCCAATGACTAAGGAATATTCCAACCTCTTTCCAACAGCTACTAAATGGAACTCCTTATTTATTTTGATGATATTCATGCTATGAGCCAATAGGGAATCATAACACTCTATTCATGATTTGAAAACACTTTTAGAATTATTCACTTATTTTATACTAACCATTGCAATTTAAAAATTTTCCCACTTTTGGTTCAGTCCAACAAACACAAGAACCTAATAAATATCACATACTATGCTAAATCGATAAATTATGGTCCTTGTTCCTTGTGGGGTTATATAGTAGGGTGACTACAGCTACTTGTTGAGTATCTACTATATTTAATGCATCAGTTATCACAATTTATAAGCAAGGCATTATATGACCTATTTATTTGATAAGAAATCCAGAGCCTGGAGCTGGAGTGATAGCACAGTGGGTAGGGTGTTTCCCTTGCACGCGGCCGACCTGGGTTCAATTCCCAGCATCCCTTATGGTCCACCGAGCACCGCCAGGAGTAATTACTGAGTGCATGAGCCAGGAGTACCGCCTGAGCATCGCCAGGTGTGACCCCAAAACAGCAAAATAAATAAACAAATAAATAAATAAATCCAGAGCCTGTTTAAATGGGAAGTAGCAGAGCTGGGATTTGAACCTGCTGGGCTCCAAAGATTGTGCTCATTTGACAATGATAAGTTCATCCTGGGACGTAGGTAGATTTGTTTTGCTTTTGAACCACACCCATCTGTACTCAGGGCTTACTCCTAGCTCTGTACTCAGGAGCCACTCCTAGTGGCACTAGGGGACAGGATGGGGTGCTGGGGACAGAACCTGGGCCAGTTGCATGCAAAGCAAGTGACTTTATCTGTTGTCCTATTTCTCTGGTCCCTGAGATCTAGGTGTACTGAGGGTAGAATCCAAGGACACCATGCAGAGTGTTTTGCTTATGGCAGACATTGAGGAACGTTTGCTTAATGAATAACATTTGCCTCTAGAATAATCTATTGGAGAAATAATACAATCTACTAAAGTAAATAATATCTGTTAAGCAAATAATCTATTAGGTAAATAATAGAATCTACTAAAGTATCAATTTGGAGTGTTCTCATTGTCAATTTTCTGAGACTGGTCAGGGACGGCACCAAGTACAAAGTTTGCAGATGTGAGGATTAATAAGGGATCGGATATATGGCTCAGGTGCTCCCCCTCCCCCACACAAACAAGGAAGAATTAGTATTTAGTTGGGGAGAAGGTATTGAATAGATACAAACCCAACTTTAGATCCTAATTTATTAGGATTTTTTTTTTTTTTGCAGAAGGTTGGGTCATACCCAGTGGTACTCAGCGCCTACTCCTGGCTCTGAGCTCAGAGATAACTCCTGGTAGTGTTTGGAGGGTCATATGAGGTGCCAGCAATTGAACCCTGGTTCACACAGGCAAGGCAAGCAACCTGCACACTGTACTATCTCTTCAGCGCCTAATTTTTTTAGGCTTTTTTAAAAAATCTGTAACAACATTTTCATAATATCTTATACAAGGGCTTCATGGTTCCATGGTGTGATGTAACAATCTTCACTAACTCTCTAATAAGGAAACAGTTTATTTTTTATTTTTTTATTTTTATTAGTGAGACATCGTGAGGTACAGTTGTAGACTTACAAATTTTTGTGCTTGGGTTTCAATTATACAATGATCAAATACCCATTCCTCCACCAGTGCCAATTTCCCACAACCACGGATCCCAAGATCCCTCCCACCCCTCATTCCCCCCATCCCACCCTGCCTCTGTGGCAGGGCATTCCCTTTTGTTCTCTCTCTCCTATTGGGTGTTGTGGTTTGCAAAAGAGGCAATGGGTGACAATCATGTTTGGACTATAGTCTACTTTCAGCATGCTTCTCCCATCCTGGGAGGATCCTCCCAACACCTTTATTTGGTGTTCCCTTTTCTATCTGAGCTCCATTTCCCCCTAGCATGTGTGGTTGGCCTCCAAGCCATGGAGTAAAATTTCTGGTACTAATCTTGGCCATTCTTGGGTTTTTAGGCTTTTAAGATAGTGCCTTTTTTTTCTGTACATATGTATTTCAATTAAAACATGACTACCCCCCCAAAAAAAAGCAAGAATTAAGGGTGGAGAAATAGTATAGTACGTAAGGCACTTGACTTGCATGAGCCCAACTTCAGCTACATCTATTACTGGATCAATTCGGGCACCACATATGGGCACCCCCCACCCCCCGCAAACACCACTGGAAGTGATCCCTGAACAGAGCCAGTGAAGCTATTTTCCCACATAAATACACAATACTCACTGTCTTGAATAATAATCAGAGGTGTTATATCACTATGAAGCATTTGTGACCAGTTCAAAGGAGTAAGAGGGAAAAAGCACCACCTAGTGGCCATTCGGGAGTAACAGTTCAGCCGACAAATGTCAGGTCCAGCCCATTTTCTAGATCCATAAAAGTTGAGTTTGAATCCTCCAAATACTGAGGACAGATCATCATATATTTGAGTTAGAAATAAAGTCTGGGGTGGGGTTGGGGAACAGAGAAAACTCAACAGAAAAGCGCGTGCAAAACATGCCTGGTCTGTGGGAGGTTTCAAACTGGGCATGACCAATTTCATCCGGGCACCCCAGATGGAGCAGGTGCGCTCTGCCCGCCTACTCCAGATGGAATCCCGGCGACCAAGAGCTTCCACAAGCAAGGCCCAGGTATGCGGGTTCCAGGACTAAAGCTCTAGGCCGCATAGAGGAGCCAGGCTGTCCCTCCTCCGCTCCCTGCCTGCTCAGCAGCCTGGCCGTCATGCCCACAATTGGCCTCTGACACCATCTTAGCACACCAACAGCCCTGGTCCAGAGATTCCCAATTGAATCCCAAAATGGATTAGTGCCCTACAAAGATGTCTCTGGAACCCAACCATTTACGATCTAGAATTCTAGAAGCGCAAGGCCACTTTTGCGGCCTTGCGAATTCTCATGATATTCAAAATGGGCAATGGACAATAAATGATCTAGGATCTGCCCCTGGCAGGAAGGCTTGAATGGTGGTGGAAAAATTCGAGCCCAGAGTAGAGAGAAAGTACTGGGGAAATTGTCTGCCATAGAGGCAGGGTGAAGACTGGGATTGGGGGGGGCGGGGGAATACGGGGGACATTGGTGGTAGAAAATGTGCACTGGTAGAGGCGTGGGTGTTTCATCATTGTATGGCTGAATTTCAAACATGAAAACTTAGTAACTGTTTCTCATGGTGGTTCGATTCAAAAACAAAAGCAAACAAACAAAAAAAACCTGGGCATGACATGATCCCCCAGCCCTGCCCGGGGCAACTTCTGAACACAGAGCCAGGAATCGTCCCCAAGAAACTCCCTGTGTGGCTGAGTTTTTTTGTTTTTTTTTTTTCAAAGGAGTAGAGTTAGTGCCAGCGAGAGCCCAACAGGCTGAGCACATGCTGTGTGGCACCGTGGGGTCCCCTGAGCACTGCGGAGTGACCAGAAGTACCTCCAAAACCACAACACATACACAAAAGGGAAGAGAAGTGGCTTCTTGGACTTAATAGAGTGGAATAGGGAAATGGGAAATAATACTGCTTCTTTTTCTAGAAAATACAATGTAGTCTAATTTGAGACCTCTCCTGACGTCTCCTGTCTTCCCTCCCAACCCAATCTCCCCTGCCCCCACCATCACGGGTGAGCTCCATCCAGTTCACTCCAAATCACTCTCTTTCCAGATGGAGTAGTGGGAGAAAAGCCCAAGATCTGGAATATTCTTCTGGGGGGATGGGTTGGGGCCACAGCCAGTGATGTTCAGGGTTTACTCTTGATTCTGTGCTCAAGGTTCACTCTTGGTGGGGCTCAGGGACCATATGTGGTGCTAGGGATTGAACCTGGATCGGAACCTGCCTGCTGTCCTCTCTCTGGCCTCAGTCTGGAAGATTCTTAAAGGGAATTGTTCTTAAGAGAATCAGAGCATTGATGACCAGAATTAAGCGCTGATGACTTCAATTTTTAAAATGTAACTACAGAAAAGTTGACAGAATAATACATTCTTATATATATATTTCATCCAGATTTCTCAAACTTTAATACTTGCTTTTCCTTCATTGTTTCTTCCTCTTTCTTTCTAGCCCTTCTTTCCGATTCAGTTTCTTTCTCTCTGTGTGTGTGTCTCTCTCTCTGTCTCTCTGTCTCCCTCTCTGTCTCTGTCTCCCTCTCTCTCTCTCTCTCTTTCTCTCTCTCTCTCTCTCTCTCTTTCTCACACACACACACACACTACTGTTTGAGAGTAAATTGAAGACATAATTCCTGTTACTCCTAAGTACTTTAATGTGTATTTTTTTTTTGTCTTTGCTTTTTGGGTCACACCTGGCGATGTACAGGAGTTACTCCTGGCTTTGCACTCAGGAGTTACTCCTGGCGGTGCTCAGGGGACCATATGGGATGCTGGGAATCGAACCCGGGTCGGCCGCGTGCAAGGCAAACGCCCTACCCACTCTGCTATCTCTCCAGCCCCAATGGGTTTTTTTTTTTTACACTGATTTTTGGCGAAGGGTTGCTGAAGATTCAGCCCAGGGCTTAAGGTCTTTATAGCAAAGGGCAAAAGCATATGGTTCAGATCCAATCCTAACTAACAGCACCTGTTGCATTTAGCTTTCATATTTCTTTGGTCTCTATTAAAAGAGAAGAATTTTTTACTTATTCTTTCATAATGCAGCTAAAATCATATTAACAAAACAAAACATAATATTAACAACTTAGAGCTGATGGGGAAAAATAAGAAACCATGAGTTCATGTTTAGATATAAAAATAACTAATTGGAGGGCTGGAGTGATAGCACAGGGGGTAGGGCATTTGCCTTGCACGCAGCCAACCCGGGTTCAATTCCCAGCATCCCATATGGTCCCCTGAGCACCGCCAGGAGTAACTCCTGAGTGCAGAGCCAGGAGTAACCCCCGTGCATCGCCAGGTGTGACCCAAAAAGCAAAAAAAAAAAAAAACCCAATTGGAGCCGGAGCAATCATACAATAGGTAAGGCATTTGTCTTGCACATGACCGGCCTGTGTTTGCATCCTATATGGTCCCCTAAGCACCACCAGGAGTAATTCCTGAGTGTAGAGCCAGGAGTAAACCCCTTAGTATCGCTGGTTATAGTCCCCAAACCAAAACAAATGAATAAATAATCAAAAAATGGGGATTGAAGTGATAGTACAGTGGGAAGGGCATTTTTCTTGCACACGGCCAAACCCAGTTTCTATCCTTGGCACCCTATATGGGCCATAAGGCCGGTGAGGAGTGATTCCTGAGTGGAGAGCCAGGAATAAGCCCTGAGCACCGCCAGGTGTGGCTCCAAAACCCAATAAATAGATAAACAAGGAAGAAGTAAAATCTCTTCCTGAATAGAATGGCAGCTAAGAAATGCAGAAGAAACGGAGTGAGAAAAATTATCATTTGACACTCGTAAGAGTCAAGCAAAAGTCATCAATAGTTGCTGAAATTGGTAGGTGAGATAGTAATAGGATATTGACCTAGTTTCAAATTATTGCCACACAAATTAAGTATTAATTACAAAGGGGAAATCATTTTTATTTTGGAAGGTGGCAGATACCATCTTAACACCTTTCCTGGTGGCATAAAGAAAGGAAAAACACTGGCAGAACTACCTGATGGAGAAGGTAGAAAATGTGGGGTTGACTCTGGGGAATCAGAACTAGGAAGTTGAGCGGGTTCAGGAAGGGAAAAGTGAATTTTCAGAATAACATTGCTAAGCGGAGTTCAGTCCTTCTGAGGTGAGTTTGGAAGATGGGGTGAGACTTTGTAGCCCCAACACTTCCCTCACGCATCCTCTGATTTCCCCACAGCCACTACCAGCCTTTCCAGACAGCTGTGGGGGTGGAGCTGATGGGCGCCTGTGGTCCTGGGGCTGTCTTGTCTCTGCTGGGAAATGCAGTTGGGTTGGGATCACTTGGCAGGACTCAGTGTCTTGGGTTGATTTCTAGTGACCTACGGAATGACAAGCTCCAGTGCCTACTACTACACCAAAGTGATGTCTGAGCTCTTCTTACACAGCCAGGCTGACAGCGGCGTCTCCTTCCACACCATCAGCAGCATGGCGGACTTCTGGGACGTGAGTATGAGGTCCCCTGCACCCACTGCCATTCTTTCTCTCTCTCTCTCTTTTTTTTTTCTTTTTGAGTCACGCCCATTGATGCATGGAGGTTACTCCTGGCTCATGCACTCAGGAGTTACTCCTGGCGGTGTTCAGGGGACCATATCATGCTGGGAATCGAACCCAGGTCGGCCGCGTTCAAGGCAAACGCCCTACCTACTGTGCTAACGCTCCAGCCCCACTGCCTTTCTTCTCTGGGAGGCCAGACGCCAGGCGTCGGGAACATCAGACCATGGATCTGGCCACTTGCAGAGGACAGATGACTCTGGGATGGGAGAGTTAGGCAAAACGTCCTGGATCAGATGGGAGATCAGGATAAGCTGGCTGAGGGATGAGGGTGTGGGTAGCTTTGTCTTGATTTATGTTCGTGCCTTTTGAGGTGCTCAGTAGCCTGAAGGTCCTGGCTAGGGAATCTCAGTTAACCAGCCAAGTGGTTGAAAGGCTGGGAAATGAGGGCGCCGTGTTTGTGCTTCTGCAGGGCCACACCCAGCGGAGCTCGGAGCTCGGGGATTTCAGGGCTACACCTGATGGTGTTGGGGGTGGGGGGAGTGGCCTTGCTGAGCTGGGCATGGAAGCCAGGCCAGGTACCCACAAGGCAAGTGCTGTAAAATCCCCGTACTCGCTCCCTGGCTCACAAAATTCTTTGAAAATAAGAAGTCGGGCTATGTTGGGTCAAAATTGGGTCAAGGTCACTGGGTTAGGAGAGGCGTCCCACAGCAGGGTGAGGAGGTTAGGGTGTGAAGACAGGGCAGTCTGAGGACAGGGCTCAGGAGGAGGTTGGGTCGGGCCCAAGCCAGCCTGTGGTCCAGTTTGCCCAGGGTCCACTACTGGACAGTTTGTACTGGACCAAGTGGTACAACAACCAGAGTCTGGGGCGAGGCTCCCAGTCGTTCATCTACTACGAGAACCTGCTGCTGGGGGCGCCACGGCTGCGGCAGCTGAGGGTCCGCAATGATTCCTGCGTGGTGCATGAGGATTTCCGCGAGGACATCCTGAGCTGCTATGACAGCTACTCCCCAGACAAGGAGGAGCAGCTCCCCTATGGGCCCCTCAACGGCACCGCGTGAGTTCCTGCCCCAATGTGTCCTCCCACGGTTGGGTTGTCTCAGCCATATGGGGGGGAGGCTGAAGGGGACCAAAGGCACTGCTCTGAGCTCCAGCTGGACTGTCTGGAGACCAGTCATTGACAGCCAGAACCCTGGCCTTGTTGGCTCCCCACACAGTGCTCAGGCACGTCCCTGACAGGCACAGAGGCCGCATGAAGCGCTACGGTTGCCGTATGAGTCAGGCAAACTGGGAGGGTCTGACAGGAGCAGCAAGAGAGCTGGAGGCTGAGGAATGAGGGGAAAAGGGTTTCAGACAGGGAAAAGGAGAAGGAAAGACAGGCCCAGGGAGGAAAGTTCACGGACAGAACAGAAAGCACAAGCATTCGGTGGCCCCGAGAGCAAGACCCCAAGAGCAGGAAGGACCATTCCTGGACAGCGCGGATAAGGCTCTTTCTTATCGGGGACTAATCAAACAGGGGTCAAAGGTGGGACAGAGGTTTGTCACTCCTTGTCACAGAGGACATTGTGAAAATGGGAAGATTTACATCGGAAATTCAGTTTGGCCCCTTGAGATTTTGGAGAGGCGAGGGTGGGATGTACCTGGCAGTGCTCAGGGCTTACTCCTGGCTCTGAACTCAGGGATCACTCCTGGAAGGGGTTGGGGGACCATTATGTGGTGTCAAAGATTGAAGCCAGATGGCCACATGCAAGACAAATGACAAATGCCCAACCTGCTGTACCATCTCCCCTGCCCCTTACTTCAGCCACGTAGGGAGTGGACAACGCTCACACATGCCTGTCTTGGCTTCCTCATCTGCAAACTGTGGTTAATACTTACCCTCCCTCCTCAGACAGTTAGTCTCCATCAAGACCGTCTGTTACAGGTACATGAGAGCTATGAGATGTGGGTATAAGATGTGTGAGACCACAAAGCCCAGAGCATCACACACCGCCCATTGCCTTGAGACATCAGCCACCATGCTAGTTCCCACCTCCCACTCAGACGGCTTCTCCTATGGCAGGTGGACATACCATTCCCCAGAGGAGCTGGGGGGCTCTTCCCACTGGGGCCACCTCACCAGCTATGGTGGTGGTGGCTATTACTTGGACCTTCCCGGATCCCGAGAGGCCAGTGAGGATGCCCTTCGGGACCTGCAGGAGGGGTTGTGGCTGGACCGGGGCACACGGGTGGTCTTCATCGACTTCTCTGTCTACAATGCCAACATGAATCTTTTCTGTGTTCTGAGGTGGGTCCTGTCTTCCTCCCTTCCCCTCCGCCTACGTTTCCTGATCTCCTCCTCTGCATGAGAGGTTTCTGAATCATGGCAGAATGCAGAAGCATGTCCCAGCTGCACCCCCAACCCCCAACCAATGACTGCCTTCCTCACACAGACTGGTAGTGGAATTTCCGGCCACTGGAGGGGCCATTCCATCATGGCAGGTCCGCACCGTCAAGCTGATCCATTACGTCAGCAGCTGGGACTTCTTCATCGTGGGCTGCGAGATCATCTTCTGCATCTTCATCTTTTACTACGTGGTGGAGGAGATCCTGGAGCTCCATATCCACCGGCTTCGCTACCTCAACAGCATCTGGAACATTCTGGACCTGGTGGTTATCTTGGTAAGGGACATCTCTCCTCGACTTGGGACATGCTGGGAGGGGAGGGATCTACCCCAAGAGGGACTCTGAATTCCTCCTTTTGGACACATCACTGTAAGAGCTCCTGAAGGAGGAAACCCAGGTCCTCCCTCACTCCCTCATTCCATCTACCTCTGATCCATAATTCAACCCCTGTGGTGTCCGAGAGTCACACCTGGCACTGGAAACTTTCAGGGCTATGCTTGGTGAGGCTTGATGGCTTCTAAGGCTACACCCAGCTGTGTTCGGGAGGTCATGGGGTGCCAAGATTGAATCTGGAGAGGGGGCGTAGTATGCACCCTAACCATGCACTCTCTCCCCAGCCCCCAGATCTTGTTCTTACCTTTATGTACTTGATGCTCTGCTCCTGTCTCATGCCTTTATGACCTATTCCCTTGGAAACCTGCCTTTTCTTCTCTATTAAAATATCTTTGTCTTGGGGCTGGAGTGATAGTACAAGTGTTGAGGCCATTTGCCTTGCACACAGTCAACCTAGGTTTGATCCCTGGCATCCCATATCGTCCCCCAAGCACTGCCAGGAGTGATACCTGAGTGTAGAGTGAGGAGGAACCCCTGAGCATCTCCAGTGTGACCTAAAAAGAAAAATGAATAAATAAATACAATGTTTGTCTTTCCTACTAACAGGACATATTCATTTCTAAGATTGGGGGGAGGGGTGGTGGAGTGGAAAATTACTCAGTTCCAGTGCTTTATGGTCCCTTAGACATTATAGATTTACCAGGGACTTGCAGGGCTGCCCTTGGACTTTAAGCCCTTCCTAACTCATTCTTTCCAGTTCTGTTTGAACTGAGGTAGTCAGCACTCAGCAGGGAAGGATTTCCTCACCCCACCCAACTCCCGCCCATCTTACCTGTGGGACCTCATTGATTACCTGTGGGACCTCATTGACCCCCACCCATCTTACCTGTGGGACCACCCTTGATTGCCTGTGACACCTCTGACCCCTGTGCCCACAGCTGTCCATTGTAGCTGTGGGCTTTCACATATTCCGCACCCTTGAGGTGAATCGGCTGATGGGGACGCTCCTGCATCAGCCGGACACCTATGCAGACTTTGAGTTCCTGGCCTTCTGGCAGACACAGTACAACAACATGAATGCAGTCAACCTCTTCTTTTCCTGGATCAAGGTACCGTAGGACGCCTCATCCCATTCATGCTCAACTCTTGTTTCCCTCTTCTTTGTGGGCCACTCCTGTGGCCTCCAGAGGCTCCTGAAGTGGACTGTCCAGAGTTCATGCCAGGACTGTTGCTTTTCTCTTCCTTCATTGTTCTGTTCAATGCGGCCCTTCCAGATATTCAAGTACATCAGCTTCAATAAAACCATGACCCAGCTGTCCTCCACGCTGGCGCGCTGTGCCAAGGACATCCTGGGCTTTGCCGTCATGTTCTTCATCGTCTTTTTCGCCTATGCTCAACTTGGCTACCTGCTTTTCGGCACCCAAGTGGAAAACTTTAGCACTTTCGTCAAGTGCATGTGGGTGCCCTGACCCCTTCACTCCTCCCTGGCCCTTACCCTCCAGCCCCATGGGTATACGAATCCTTGGGGAAGCTGGATGCACATGTCTGGGCCTGTCTGTGCTTTAAAAATCAGGGTGGTCTTGGAAGCCCTGCGGAGTGTGCTCAGATCTCTTTGTACCCTACTCCATGATTATCAAATGGGCTGGAGGTATGGGGCACCCATTTGATGAACAGCAGCATTTAGGGAAATGAGATGGGGCTGTTGGATTGGGTTGGGGATTATGGTACATGTTTGGGTGTGACCCACACCCCCTGTTTCTCAGTTTCACTCAGTTCAGGATCATCCTTGGGGACTTTGACTACGATGCTATCGACAATGCCAACCGCATCCTGGGACCTGTTTACTTTGTCACCTACGTCTTCTTTGTCTTCTTTGTGCTCCTGGTGAGGGTCCCTTTAAGGGACAGGGGTTTGGGGACACAGTGGGTGGAGATACAGAGTGTCTGCAGGGTGAGGACTACAGGATCTGGGACCTCTCCTCTGCCTTGATTATGCATACCAAATTAGGATTTCTCAGACTGAGGCTGGCAAATGGGCAGGGCCCCCTGGGGCCTCACTGTTAGGTTATATACAGTGAAACACATGGACTCCCTCACTAAAATCAAATCCCTGTCCTTCAAGGAGAGAAAGTGTTCCATGAAACGTGGTTCTATGGGAAAGCTTCTATCCATATTATCAAAGACTCGCCTTCCTCTGGGGCCCTCGATATGTTTCTATACCCACTGCTTTGTGAGTGCTCCCATTCCCTGCCTGCCACAAAAGATCAGGATTTTATGTTTGCTAAGCCAATAGCCAATTTATTATTATTTTTTTCTTTTTAGTGGCAGAGATGGTATTTATTTATTTGAGGGCGCGGGAGGGAGGGCTGTACTGGTAGTTGTCAGGGCTTACTTTTGCTCCCAGCATCCTGTATAGTCCCCTGAGCACTGCCAGGAGTAATTTCTGAGTGCAAGCCAGGAGAAACCCCTGTGCATCGCTGAGTGTGACCCAAAAAGAAAAAAAAAGTGCTTACTCCTGAATAGCCAATTTCTTGATCAGTGGTTGGGAGGACAGTCCTGAGCTGGGTGCAGATAGTAGAGGGTGTTTAGTTCTACTCTCACCTGGAAAAATTTCTGGCTTCCACGACTAGAAACTCCTTTGATGGAAGGGATTTGTGCCTTGTATCGGGTGACCACTGGGGTCAGGTGTCCGCGGCAACAAACAGCACAGTCAGCATATGCTCTGTTCTCAACAGCACATGCTAGAAGTCTCCAGCACCCCTTAGATGTGGGGGTGGTAGATGTCAGGTTGGGGTTGGAACTGTCTGAGGCCTGGTACCTTAATAGGGTGGATGGAGGCTCAATGTTGTCAGTGGTAAGGGCGGGGGAGGGGCGAGGAGGACTCAGGGTCCCTCTTTATCCCCCAGAACATGTTTCTGGCCATCATCAATGACACGTACTCTGAAGTCAAGGAGGAGTTGGCTGGGCAGAAGGATGAGCTGCAACTTTCAGACCTCCTAAAACAGGTGCTGGTGATCTCCAGGAGTCCCCGTCTGCATGCGGGCCGCGGCTCAGGGTGTCTGTCTGTTCCTGCTGCTGTGGGGACCTTCGGTCTGTCTTTGATGTAGCCCCCGCAGCCTGTGGGTGGGGGCAAGGGCTGGGGAGGCAGGAGGAACTGCTGCCCATTTCTTCTGCCCTTGCAGGGCTATAAGAAGGCCCTCCGGAGGCTGCGGCTGAGGAAGGAGCAGGTGGCCACAGCGCAGCAGGCCCTGCAGGGTGGAGCACAGGAGATCCAGTCCGAGGATTTCACCAGCACCTTGAAGGAGTGAGAAAGCAGAGGCCCACTCTTCCCTGATACGTGCCCCCAAAGTCTCCACCCTTGCCCAGAAACGTGGTTCACATGTAGGAGTCCCCTGGTTCGATCCCTGGCACCAGAAAACAAAACAAAAGCCCCTCCTTCACCTTGGACCAGATGTCTTTTCCCCATATGTCTCCTTTTTGGGCCTCTGGACTTCAACTCTTGGTCTATAGGTTTTGATCTTGGTCTTCAGAATTGTGCATTTGGTTTAAAAATCTCTAATCACTTACCCTAATTTGTGGACTCAGTTGAACCAGCATAATCATAAACTTTCCTAGTCAATATATCCATTCCTTACGCCCACAGAATTCTGCTCTTAGTGTCAAGGCTCTAAACACTGGCCTATTCCCGTAACCACTTCCCCCCATTTCCCAGTTAAACTTACGAACAAACATTGAACAAAATACATTGTGAGCACCCACTGTGGGTCAGGCAGTGAAGTGAGTAGGGCGCACAATGAAATGAGGCAAAGTCTTTGTCCTCTAGAAGTTCATAAACATGTAAAGCAATTACACAGAAATGTGGAACAAATTCAACAACAAAGTGAGTTGAAGAGAGGGCGCAAAGGGTAGCAGGGTGATGAATTCTGTGTCTGAGCGGAAGGCTTGCTGGAGAAGGTCATGCTTGAATAGGGTTTTAGAGGATGAATAGCTGACACATGGAGAAGCAGAGGGAAGTCTTCCCAGGAAGAGATCAAAGACTGTGCAAAGGCTTAGCGATCTGAAATTGAGCAGCTGCCACAGGGAGGCTTGGGGTTTGAGCATCACTAACTTATCAGATGAGACATGGGTGTCACAGGAGATGGAGCCAGAGAAAGGAGCAAGGGCCACAGTGGATGGGGAGATGTCAACTCCCCATTTGCTCCCATGGGTGGGAGCCCAGAAGGGTTTTTTTTCAAATGTTTATTTTTATAAAATCTATCTCCTTTTTTTTTTTTTGGCTTTTTGTGTCACACCCGGCAATGCACAGGGGTTACTCCTGGCTTTGCACTCAGGAATTACTCCTGGCAGTGCTCAGAGGACCATATGGGATGCTGGGAGTCGAACCTGGGTTGGCCGCATGCAAGGCAAATGCCCTACCTGCTGTGCTATTGCTCCAGCCCCCCAGAAGGAATTTTAAGCCAGGAAAGGGTCTATTTAGGATGAATGACTCTACTTGCACCAAGGGAGATGAACTTGGGGAAATAAGGGGTAAGAGAAATGCTAGGGATGGGGTGAGCTGGCAGGGACAGGCTATTAAGGAAAAGCATATTTTGTCAGAATTCCTCTAGGGGAGCACAAGGTCCTGAACCCTGCCAGCGAGAGTCAGGAAAGGATAATAGAAAGTCAAGTGATTTCTGGGGAGGAAAACTGCTCAGCCTTGGAAGTCTGACTTTCCCTGTGTGGTCGGCTTCTGTGTCCAAGAGCAGGATTCTTGCTAGGGTCTGGAACCTGACACAGTGCACACACAGACATGGCAGGTCAGAAGCCAGTTGGGGAGCGCTGGAGAGACAGTACAGCAAGTAGAGCACTTGCCTTTTATGCTGCTGATCCAAGTTCAATCCCAGGCATTCCGTATAGTTCCCCAAGCACCACCAGGAGTAATTCCTCAGTGGAGAGCCAGGAGTAACTGCTCAGCACCAATGGGTGTGTCCTCAAACCAAAACCAAAGCAACAAAAAAGAACTAGATTGGGAACCAGAGGGACAGTTGAGTGGGTAAAATGCTTGCCTTGCATGTGACCTTCCCAGATTTGATCCTTACCTGGATTTGATCCCCAGCACCCCAGGACCCCCGAGTCCTTCCAGGAGTAATCCCTGAGCACAGAGCCAGGAGCAAGCCCTAAACATCTCTGGGTGTGGCCTGAATAACAACAAAACAACCAAGAAGTTTGTTTATCACTCTGTTCTCCTTAGACTGGGACACACAGAGCATGAAATCACTGAGCTCACAGCTGTTGTCAGCACGTTCGAGCAGGATGGGGTTTGTGTCCTGGGTGAGAAGGAGCAGGAACTGATGCGGCAGGACCTGGAAAAGGAGCAGGTGAGCCCAGCTGGTGGGTACAGAGGCCCTTGAAGGAATTCTCCTCCCCACCCCCCCAGCCGCCCCTCCTTGGACACCTCCTGGAGCAGAAAGGAGCTCGGGACAATAGTGGTTCCAACTCCACAGATGCCAACATCCTGGGAACCTGTGAGGGGTGGGGGAGATCATCCAAGTGGTAAAGTACATGCCTGCATATGTGGTACTCTGAGCTCAATCCCTGGCCCCGAATAGCCACTGGGCACCGCTAGAGTGACCCTGGTGTCTCCCCAAGCACCAAAGGGCTAGGAATTACTTGGAGTAGTCCCTATAAATAAATTATATTTTTAATCCCCATACACAGCCACACAGCCTAAGCCAGAGCTTCTCTAGTGCTGGGTGACACATATATCAGTTTTTTGGTTTTGTTTTGTTTTCAGTTTTTGGGCCACACCTGGCTGTGCTCAGGGCTTACTCCTGGTCCTGTGTTCAGGGATCACTCCCAGCGGGGTTTGGCAAGGCAAGCACTACCCGCTATACTGTATCTCCAGTCCCTTATATAGTTTTAAAACTCCCTCAGGTCATTCTAATGTAAAGCCAAAGTTGAGGCTCCCCGCCTCCCCCTCCCCCCCCACCCCCAGCTCAGGGGGAAATTGCCCAAGAATTTCTGACAATCCCCTGTGAGGCCTGACCTTCCTGGTACTTTCAAACTCTCACCTTCAGAAGTCCTTCCTATGCTGCTCCATCCTACCCGGTATGTCCAATACAGTTGATAGAATGGAGACACAGTGCCCAGAATTCTGGTACTGTCCCTTTTCTTCCAAGCTGAGTTAGCTTCTAGTGAAACCCTCATTCGCTAAGGCTCCAAGAAGCTTCCTTCCTTCCTTCCTTCCTTCCTTCCTTCCTTCCTTCCTTCCTTCCTTCCTTCCTTCCCTCCCTCCCTCCCTCCCTCCCTCCCTCCCTCCCTCCTTCCCTCCCTCCCTCTCTCCCTCCTTCCTTTTCTCTTTTGGTCACACCCAGCAGTGATAGGGGTTACTCCTGACTCAGTGCTTGGGGGTCTTCCCAGCTGTGCTTAGAAGACCCTGCAATGCTAGGGATGTGAATCCCACCTGGATCTCCCCATGTACTGGAGCATAAGCTCCAGTCCTTGGAGCCATGTCCCCAGCCTTGGTACATTTCTATGGGAGGAAGCTCCTTTGCAGAGGCTAGGGAAACCTTGTCCAGCCTCATCACTCTGACCCTATTGGCCTGAGCTGGAGAAGAGACCAGAAGCCCAAGGTCTGAGTCTATAAAGCAGACAATGGAACCAGAGCTGCCGGGGGTGGGGGTGGAGGGGGGCAGTCTCCTCCTGACTCTGACCTCTGACTTCCTGATCAGATGATGCTCCATGCTGAGACTGAGAACCTGGGCCAAACAGGTGAGTCAGCCCCAGAGGCTGCCAGAGCATGTGATTGCATTTCAGAAGAATTCTACAGGTAAGTGCAGAGGCCCCAAACCTGCCGTCTTTTTGTTTTCTCTTGGACTTCTTCCTACAACTCTCCAATCCCCATCCCAGCCTGGGGAAAATTGCAGGCTCCCCACCAACCCCGCCCTTAATTCTCCCTGGGCCTTATCTCTCAAGCTCCCCACGGGACACAGATTTTTCTGTCCCCTCTGCCCCTGCAGTTACTCAGACATGCTCCCCCACCCCCCAATGGTTCTGTCCCCTCCGTCTCTCTCAACCCCCTCTCAGGCTCACTAGGAGGGTTCTGCAGTTGGAGACTCTTCTGGAAGGAGTCGTGTCCCAGGTTGATGCTGTCGGCTCAAGGCTGAAGGTGCTGGAGAGCCAGGGGCAGCTGGCTCCATCCCCAGCCACAGTGAGTGGCCCTTCAAGCGGGTCTTCTTGGGTCCCCAAAGCTAAACTCTCTTTCCTTTACACTGGATAGGGAATGAGTAGGATGGGAGTGGCGGCAGGGGATGGGGGTGGGGGACAACATTTTTGGAAAGGCTTGCGTTTTTCAAACTTGGGTTTTCCAGCACCAGGGCTGGCAAGTTATTTACAATAGTATATCAGAGGTGGGGCTGGAATAATAGTACAGTGGGTAGGGCATTTGCCTTGCACATGGGTGACCAGAGTTTGATTTCCGGCATCGCATAGGGTCTCCCAAGCACTGCCAGGAGTAATTCCTGAGTGCAGAGCCAGGAATAACTCTGAGCATCGCTGAATGTGACCCAAAAAAGTTAAAAAAAATAGTGTATTAGAGGAAGCGTGAGGTGCAGGGGGTGTTGGTCCATCTGGTCTGAGAAAGTCTGGAGCTGGAGAATCAATCAGAGGCCATAAAAGGACAGTGAGACACTGGCTCCGCCTTCAAGTGGACTCTTTCCTTTTCTTTCAACAGGGAGACCAAGGAGGTGTTTCAGGGTTCCTCCAGGCATCCCCAGCTGGGCCTGCAGCCTCTGGGGCATCACCACAGGACCATGACAATGGTGGAGGCGTCCTAGAGGGGCAGACCCTCAGCTCCTCTCCCGCATCCTCCCCAGAAGCCCCCTCTGCACTTCACCTCCGCTTGTAGACAGCGGTCCATCCTCCCGTGCTGGCTGTTAGGCCAATTGTGTCTGGTGGCGCTGGGCATCATGCTTGGGCTTGTGACTCGGTGCCCCTGTGAGCAGCCACTCAACTCTGTGTCAAACGGGAAAGAAGATTTCCCACTGGGTCTCTTTGCAGTGATGCGTTAAAAAGAAAGCCAGCAACCAAGTGAACAAAAGGAGGAAAGGAATGACTTTCCCCAAGGATAGCTGTGATAGGGGCGAGGAAGCCAAGAAAATTCGTCTAGATCTAGAGATCTTCCTATTTGCTGTTGATTCCTGTTCTTTATGCATCTAGGGATCTTCTGGTACCCATGAGTTCTCGTCCCCCAAAGAGTTTTCTGGAAAGGAAGGGGGAGATTGGGATGGAGAGGAGACTTTCTTAGGTGGGCAATTAGAAGGTTGCAAGGAAGTTGGAATTTGTTCCACTCCCCAGGACCAATCCAGGACACCTGCTCTCAGCCGTGCCACTGAGTCTCGGGAGCTGTAACTTAGGAGAGAAAGAGGGAGCCCAAGGAGATTTGGGCATGGCAATGACCTCTGGATTTAGATACTTGGTCTAAAAATTTGCGGGCCCTGATTCTTCGATGAGGCAATGTGACTTTATTTTCCTGGTGATGATCAATTAAAGAATCCTTTGAAAACCAGGACTTTGCACCTACTTTGGGCATAGAGGCAGAAAAGGAGGTGAGGATGGGGTGCCATCCTTGTGCCTAGGTTTGGAGTGGGGTGGGAGTGGGGAGAGGACCGGCCGGGAGCTGTAGAGTTGGGGCAGTGACCATGGAAAGGGACGGGAATGAAATCGGGGCTCTGAGGAAGGGTTTTGAAATAATGGGAGCTCTATTTGTACCTTGAAAGGGAGTGAAGACAGTGAACTGGGGGAGATGGGGAGAGTTAAGCTGACTCCAGGGTAAGGAGGCACCTGCTGCGTGTGGGTGGTGAGTATGAGAGGTGGGATGCAGACAGAAGATAAGATAAAAGCCCATATATTGGGCCAGAGATAGTGCAGTGGGTAGGGTACTTGCCTTGTGTGCAGCTGACCTGACTTTGATCCTTGGCACCCCATGTGATTCCCTGAGCCGCGCCATGAGTGATCTCTGAGCGCAGAGCCAGAAGTAAGCCCTGAGCACAGTCAGGTGAGGTCCTCAAATCAAACCAAAGCAAACCAACAACAAAAATCAACCACACATTGGGGCTGGAGCTCTAGTACAGTGGGTAGGGCATTTGCCTTGCACTCGGCCGACCCCGGTTCAATCCCTGGCATCCCATATGATCCCCCAAGCACCACCAGGAGTAATACCTGAGTGCAGAGCCAGGAGTAACCCTTGAGTATCACTGGGTGTGATCCAAAAAGAAAAAAAAATCAACCACACATCAAGAGTTTTGGTATAGAGACCTGCATGGGGAAATCGGCTCTGGACCCCTTGCCCTCGTGATCTCCCCTTCTCGGTTTTCACCTTCCTTCTATTGCTTCCTAGTTACCTTTTCTCACCCATTCCATTCCTCCACTCCTGCTCTTCCATCAAACACACCCCAGTCACCTACACTCAGGAAACAGCTATCATAGATTCAGATACCAAGAGTGCACAGGGAGACTGGCTCTGAGAGCCAGGGTGCAGGACTGTGCAGGCAGGAGCCCAGCATCCCTGGCATCTCTCAGTCCCCCAGCACTGAGAAGCAGGAATAGCCCCCCAAAGTGCAGGATCTGGCCCTCAAATCCATAAAAAAAAAAAGAAGAGTAGTTTTCAAGATACACAGAGAAGCAAAGCCAGGATACAAAGTCTCATGGATAAAAATCCTTAGACTCTGGTGCCCCCAAGATGCTTTACTGAGGTCAGGGAGATAGTACAGAGGTTAAGGCACTTGTCAGACGTGGGACTCATGTGGGTTGGATCCCCAGCACCACATGTGATTTCCTGAGCACCACCAGGAATAAACTTTGAGTTTGAGCTAGGAGTAAGCCCTGAGCACAGCTGTTTATGGCCCCCAGCCCAAAGAAACCGAGAAACACTTTATCAACCGAGAAGTAGAGGAAAACCTGCAGTTTAAGGAAAAGGGGACCAGATCATTGGCTTTAACCAAGAAAGCTGGAAAAGTGAGAATTTCAGCTCAAGAGTTAATTCCTGAAGGCTTCCTAAAACCTGGATGAGAGAAACCATCTTAAGAATGATGAGTCCAGGATAGGGAGCAGGCTAACAGGTCTGGGGTGCAAGCTTTATTTGGTGTGTGTGGTGGACACACCCAGCTGTGCTCAGGGGTTACTCCTGGCTCTGCACTCAGGTATCTCTCCTGGCAATGCTCAGGGAATCGAATGCGGTGCCCAGGATCAAACTCGTGCAAGGCAAGCGCCCTATTCGCCGCACCACACCTTCAGTCGACCTATGGGGGTGCAACCTCTGCATGCAGAAGCCAAGATCCCCTACGGCACCTGGCCCACGAAGCCCACGAGGAGCAACCCCTTAGCACCCAGCTAGGCCCAAAGGAAACAACCAGGGGTTCCCTGCTCAGCTTTTGGGGACTTTGTGGAGTCTCTGGGGTGGGGGGGGTAGTGTCCAGTGATCGGGTCTTACTAAACGAGCGACCCCTCCCTCCGTGCCAAACGAGGCGACTTTGGATAACGATCCAATCACTGCCTTTCTGAGCTTGCATTTAAGCTGGGAGTATAAACGCTATGCCCCGGGATGCAGCTTTTTCGCTCGCAAGAGGCGGCTCGCAGGGTCAGGACTGGGCTGAGAACCCGGGACGGATGACCCCGCGTGGGGCCCGGAACCCGGGGCGAGCGCAGAAGCCGGGACAGACAGAGCGCGCGCAGCCCCGGCGCATGCGCGGGCCTCCGCACCGGAAGTCGCGCGGGTCGGGCATGGCGGCGGCGGCCGAGGGCGTCCCGGCGGGGCTGCGGGACGAGCCCACCCGAGGTAGTTGGAGTCCGTGGGGACCGGGTGGCCGGGGGGCGGCCTGGAGTCCCCCGGGGGCCTCGACGGCGCCCAGGTTCACCGGCGTGCCGGGGCGTGCCGGTGGGAGGGGCGCTCGGGGCGGCGGCCCGGCGGGCACGGCCGCGCGGGTGGGGGCGCTGGGCCGGGGTGTCGGGGGTCCGAGTGTCCCTCGGGGCCGGCGTGTCCCTCGGGGCCGGCGTGTCCGGGGTGTCGGAGCATCCCTCGGGGCCGGCGTGTCCGGGGTGTCGGAGTATCCCTCGGGGCCGGAGTGTCGGGGGGTCCGAGTGTCCCTCGGGACCAGCGTGACCCTCGGGGCTGGCGTGTCCGGGGGCGTCGAAGTGTCTCTTGGGGCTGGCGTGCCCCTCGGGCCGGTGTGTCCTCGGGGCCGACGTGTCCCTCGGGGCTGGCGTGACCCTCGGGGCCGGCGTGTCCGCGGGGCTGGAGTGTCCGCGGACGTGGGGGGATGGAGGCGCACAGGGTCAAGGGCGTCCCGGCTAGAGGGAGCTGGAATAACCTGGGGGTGGCCTAGGGTCCCCCCCCCCCCCCCGCGCCTCGGCGGTGCCCACGGGGGGGGGGGGCGTGCCGGTGGGAGGGGCGCGTGGCCGGAGTGTCCCGCGGGGCCGGGTCTCCCAGGGCTGCTGGGGTAGTGGAGCCGGCGTGGTTGGACTGGACTCTCACTCCGGCCCTCTGCCCACTCCCAGACGATGCTGCGGTGGAGACGGCCGAGGAAGCCACGGAGCCCGCAGAGGCCGACATCACAGAGCTCTGCCGGGACATGTTCTCCAAAATGGCAACGTACCTAACCGGGGAACTCACAGGTAAGGCGGGGAGCCTTGTCTGCCACCTGCCCCGCCCTGGGGGGTTTCTTGCCCCCGACCTGTCAAGCCTTGTCTGCCACCCGCCCCGCCCTGGGGAGTTCCTTGTTGGAAGGTCCTAGCCAGCACCCCAAACACCCCCAGTGCCATCCCTGCCGAGAAATTAAAGAATTTTTTTTCCCTTGCCATGCCCAGTGATGCTCAGGGCTTACTCCTGACTCTGCACTCAGGGATAATTCCAGGTGGGATCTGGGGACCACATGGGGTGCCGGGGAGTGAACCCTGGTGGGCCTCATGCAAGACAAGTGCCTTACCCCACTATGCTATCACTCTGGCTTGGCACACAAGAGTTTTGTTGTCATTTTGATTTTTGGGCCACACCTGGCAATGCTTAGGAGTTACTCCCAGCTCTGCACTTTGGTATTACTCCTGTTGGTGCTTGGAGATCCATCTGGGATATCGGTGATCAAATGTAGGTCCCTCACGTGCAAGGCAAATGCCCTAGTGGTTCTGCTAGAGCTCTGGCCCCAAGAATTCCTAAGAACTCTGACTGGCCTGCAGAGAAAGCACAAGAGAATCTATCAGCAGTGATGTTGTAGGGATGGATGGATATACCTTGGGGGAGGTATATTTTGAGCGGGGATGCAAAGAAATGACCATAGAGGGAACAGGACCAGTGAAGGAGCTAGAAGCAAGTAAGTATATTTGTTGTCATTCCTGTGGTCAGGATTGCCCGGTTGCACTAGCAGTGTGAGGGTTTAGGTGGTGTTAGGCAATCCCTGATTTAACCCAGTGAGTGCCTCAACACCGGCAAGGTATGGGCTCTGCCACTCACGCCCCGAAAGTCAATGCTTGTACCTGGGGTGCGGAGAAATTAAGTTGGGCAGTGAGACATGAGCTGCAGACCTAGGAACCACCTGGGTTGGTCTGAGATTTGATGGATCCACCCTTTGGGACATGATGAAGTGTGAGTCCAGTGCGTGATTCCAGATATGGAGGTGAGGGTGGGAAAAGTGAAGTCTTGTCTTAGTAGTTTAGTATTTGGTTTCACTTCCTCAGGAAATTGCTGCGAGCTAAAGTAGGAAACTAGAATGTATGAGAAAAGGCCTCATGCAGTTGAAGGGCTTGTGAGTCTGATTTATCAAACTGATTATGCATACACACACACACACACACACACACATTTCATGTATTATTTCTGACCAAGACAAAATACAGATTTTTGGCTTCTCTCTCTTTTCTTTTTGTTTTATATCTATAGGGCCTGGCAGTGCTCAGGGCTTACTTCTGGTTCTGCACATGCAAGACAAGTGCCATTTTCTCTCTACTATCTCTGGTTCCTCTTTTAAAATCTGAAGATTCAGCAATCTTCTGGGGCTCTAGTACCAGGCTGACTGCATGCACAGCATCCGCCTTCACCCTTGAATTCCCTTTCCGGCCACTGGTGTCAGTGCCTTGATTCATGGTTCTTGTATTTCCAATCTCTTCAACATTGGTCAAGCAAGTGAGAGAAGCTTGATGTTACACTTTTCCAGGCACAAATGGTTTGTTTGTAACAAACCTATTTCTTTGTGGAAGTGAGTCATTTCCTTCTGTCTGATATGTGCCTCCCTGGCTTGCTTGGCACATTTGCCTTGTCTTGCTGGGTCCCAGGTATTTGCATGTGTGGCCCGGGTGTGAGAGAGACGATTTCACAGCGAGAGTTTTCAGTGATTCAGATGGAAAGTAACATAAGCCTGTGAGGGCGAGGAGGCTGGGAAGGAGAATTCTGCTACCACAACAGCAGAGAAATGGGGTTTATAGGACTTGGTAGAGGGTCTTGTGGGATGGGCGCGGCCTAACCTGTGTTTGAGGTTTTGAGAGGGAAGTTGGCAAGGGGAAACCATGTTTAAGGTGAAAAATACTTCTGGTTTGGGCTTTGGCTGACTTTCAGTATTCCTGGAAAGTGACCATGATCCGGACACAGGGGACAGGTAGGTGTGAGTGTAGGACACAGGAGGAACAGATCTGGGAATCACCCGCATAGGGTTGTGTAATTGCAGGCGGTTGGGGACAGGTTTATGCCTGGGAAGAGCTTAGAGATGGACGGAGAGTCCTGATGTGAATCTTGGGAAACAGGGTAAGTGGTTTGTTTTTCATACTAGTCCTTAGCAGATTGTCACTTCCCTGTGACTGGCTTTCATACTCAATGCAGCTGCTGTTTTGAGGCTGAAAGGAAGCTTAAGTAGGCCTGGAATGCCCAGGCATGAGCCACCCATGTAAACATTATTCTTGTGTCATTGCAGAGAAGTTAAGGACTCAGAGAAGGGGTCTGGATGGGAAGGATCTGGTGTAGAAAGAGCCATTAGGAGGAGACTAGAGAATCAGTGGAGCACAGAGTCATGTGTCAGGGTCACAGAGCATCACGAAGAGTGGGAAGTCTGGTAGATACTGTGGAGAGGTGTAGGGAGCTACTGGCTGAGACTGCCACCACCTTAGTGGGTAGGAGAACAGTAATGACCTTGTCATTTCTCTGAAGGGTGGGCCAAGGGCCAGCGTTTGCACAAGACAGTGGTGAAGTAGAGGAAGCCGTGAGTGACAACCTTTATAATTATTTATTTTTAATTAAGGCACTTGTATACAAAGTTGTTCATGACTGGATTTCAGGCATACAGTGTTCCAGCTGCCTTCACCAATATCGCTGTCCTGCCATTGACCCCAGTTTCCCTTTCTGCTACCCCATCAGTCTCTATGACAGGCACTTTATTTCTTGGTTTTTTGATTTCTGGGCCGCACACCTGCCATGCTCAAGGGTTACTCTTGCCTCTGCACTAAGGAATTACTCCAAGTGGTGCTTGGGTGCCTGGGATCGAACCTGGGTTGGCCGCCGGGTAAGGCAAGTACCCTACACCTACTGGACTATTGCTCTGGTCCCTAAATTCATTTTTATTTATTTTTTAAGTTTAGGCACTGTGGTTTGCGATATTGTTCCTGATAGGGTTTCATGCATGACGCATTCCAGCCTCCCCCCACCCTCCACCAGAGTGACCATTTCCTTCCACTGTTGTCGCAGCGTTCCCCTCCCCATGCTAACCCCGCTTCCCTCCCTGTGGTCTGCATCCTACTGAAGACCAGTTCTCAGTTTTTGTTGCTTTTGTTCATTTGTCACTCCCCTACTATCTTTATATATATATATGCATATATATATATATTCTGCGTATGAGAGATCATTCTGTATCTGTCCCTCTCCTAACTTCACTCAGCACGACACTCTCCAGATCCTTCTACGTAGCTGAGAATTGCATGATTTCATCTTTTCTTACTGCCGAGTAGTATTCTGTTGTATATATAGTTTCTTTATTTGGCTATCTTCTTGGGCCTTGGGTTGTTTCCAGATTTTGGCTATTGTAATTTGTGCTATATCGCACAGAGGGGTGCAGATGTATTTTCTCAATGTTTTGGGGCTCCAGGAAGTGGAATTTCTGGGTCATATGAAATAAGCTTCTGTTTTATTTAATTAATCTTTGGTTTGTGGGCCACACCCAGATATTCCCAAGGCTTACTCCTGGTTCTGCACTGAGGAATTATTCCTAGCAGGACTTGGGGCACCATTTGGGATGCTGGGGATAGAACCCCGGCTGCCTGCTCTACTGTCTCTCTGACCCTAAGCTACTATTTTAAAGGGGTTAGCAGTAAATCACTTTTGCTTTGCTGAACAAATGATAAGCATTGCTGAGTAGGGGAAATAATTTTGGGCTGGAAGAAACCTGATTATATTTCTAGATGGATGGTGCTGGAATGTAGAGAGTTTGAAAAAGCCGTAGAAAGGAGATGGCTGAAGTCAGCTCCTGAAGAGGGGGGCGAGTAGAGGAGAGTTGTTTTTTTGGCAAGAAAAGGAACACTTCTGTCTCTTAGGGTGGTATTAAGGTCCAGAGTTTAGATGTGAGGCAGAAAGGCGGAGAGAATTTTAAATGGGCCTGACTTTTGGGAAAACTGCCAGAGAGGCTATTTGCGTTCAGTAGGGACAGGGAAGGGAATTGAGGAGTGAGAAGCAGGCAGATGGTTTGAAAGTCAGTGCATATAATGCAATATAGAATCAGACTAATAAATGAGTTTCTGAGCCTAGAGATGGCTTAAAGGGCCAGAGCACACCTCTGCCTGTATGAGCTCTGGTTTAGCCCCCAGCACCACGTTGTCCCCTCAACAAAGCTGGGAGGGACCCCAGGAACATTTCAGCATGTGCCTCCTCCCCCCCGCAAAAAAAAAGTTGCTAAAAAGGATGACCTAGTTGACCGACATTTGCAATTCCTCAGATGATGTGTTTTTTTGTTTGTTTGTTTGTTTGGGGGCCATACCAGACAGGGCTCAGGGCTTACTCCTGGCTTTGTGCTTAGGGATCACTTCTGGCAGGGCTCAGGGTACTGGGGATGGAACTGGGTAGGCACCATATGAAGGTAGGCACCCTACCCAGTATACTGTCTCTCTGGCTCCATAGAATTTCAACTCCAATGACTTAAGACAAATATCTTAAAAACATCACATCTCCTGTTTATTTTAAAGCTACCAGTGAAGACTATAAGCTCCTGGAAAATATGAATAAATTAACCAGCCTGAAGTATCTTGAAATGAAAGATATTGCAATAAACATTAGTAGAAATTTAAAGGACTTAAACCAGAAATGTAAGTAATATGACAATTAAGCATGTTGTATTTAATGTTCTTTTGTGCTTCGGGTCATGGAGAAGGGGTGGTTGAGATACCTTCCCTCAGGCACATTTGTTTTTGGGCCACATCGGGTGATGCTCATTCAGGACTTACTCCTGGCTCTGCACTGAGGAATCACTCCTGGTGGTGCTCAGGAACTGTATGGGAAGCTGGGATCAATCTAGGTTGCTGCATGCAAGGCAGATGCCCCACCCATTGTACTATCGCTCTAGCCCTCATTTTCTTTTTTGAAATTTAAATTTTTTTTTATTAAGACACCATGATTTTCAAAGTCACTCATAATTGAGTGTTTGGTGTACTGTGTTCTTAACAAAGTAAAAGTTACTTTCTTTCATTTCAAGCATTAGCTTGAGTGGTATGGTTATTTCTGCTTCTGGATCTCTTTTTGATTTTATTGCTGGAAAGAGGAGGCAGAGTAAGGACATCAGTTTCCAGTGAATGAATTTAACAATGAAACCCAGAATGAGCTACTCTGTAAACAAAATCAGAACATCTACCCATGGGAAACACTAATTTAGAGTTGTAGATTATAGGTTCTTTTCCATTAACTTATAATTATGTTCCTTGTCTCTAGAATACTTTTGGTATAAAAGTACTCAAGAAACTGAATTAGTAATGGAAAGATTGTTTGAGGAACAAGGACTTTATTTTTTGGGGATTGGGGGTAGGGCCACACCCAGCGATGCTTAGGGGTTATTCCTGGCTCTACACTCAAGAATTACTCCTGGTGGTGCTCAGGAGACATTATGGGATGCAGACCATCAAACCTGGGTTTGCTGTGTGCAAGACAAGCACACTACCTGCTATACTATTGCTCTGACCCCAAGGAACAAGGACTTTAAAAGAGGGAAATTGATAGATGAGAGATTCTTTGTCTTGAATTGTTCCTGATCACGGTCCTCTAAACTGTCTGCCTTGCAGTAGTTGAGAATCATATTACCCTCCTTCGCCTGTCAGGCAGAGCTGGAGAGACACTGCTCTTTTCCACTTTTCTCCAACCCTGGTTGATGCTGTATAAACATTCAAGCTGCCTTTTTTTTTTCTTTCTTTAATTCCAGTTTGGGTGGTAGGGTTACAGTACTGCCTTTGTTTTTAAAGATGCTGGACTCCAGCCTTATCTGGATCAAATCAGTGCCATCGAGGAGCAAGTGGCAGCTCTGGAGCAGGCAGCCTACAAGTTGGATGCATATTCAAAAAAACTGGGTAACTATTTTCATCTGTTTCATTTTGATAAGATAATCCCATGGTCAGTATGACCTTAGGTAAACAGGAAGTTTCTATTTGTGGTGTGACTATAAGTCATCTGTTTTAATCTTCCCCAAACTTAGTGAGTAGTTTCATATTTATAGTAATAAAACTAACTTTTCCTGAATATTCAGAGTTGTGTTTTGTTTAATTTTTTTTTGGGGGGGGGGAGCGGGAAGCAGCATGCCTTTTAGTGTGCAGGGCTTATTTCTGGCTCTGCACTCAGAGATCACTCCTGGTGGGATTTGGGGGACCATGGGGTGCAGGTATTTAGTTCAGGTTGGCTGCATGCATGCCAAGTACCCTACTTGCTGTACTATGTCTTTGTCCCCCACATATGTTGTTTTACTCCAGGGCTGGAGCGATAGCACAGCGGGTAGGGCGTTTGCCTTGTACGCGGCCTACATGGCTGACCCGAGTTCGATTCCTCCGCCCCTCTCGGAGAGCCCGGCAAGCTACCGAGAGTATTCGATATGCCAAACACAGTAACAACAAAGTCTCCAATGGAGACGTTACTGGGCCCGCTCGAGCAAATCGACGATCAACGGGAGGGCCTTTACCTTTACCTTTACCTTTAATCTTTAGTTAGTATATGATTTTAGCCTCATCCTGTAGAGTAGACATGATCATGTGACTTGCTAAAGGGTACAGAGCTTTAGGAAGTGTGGCTATTGCCCCAACCAAATCTGTTTGGTTAGTAAGGTCAGGCTTTCAGTTGTGGTTCAATATGCTACCTCACTTTTATTTTTTTTTTGTTTGCTTGATTTGTGGCCACACCCAGCAGTGCTCAGGGTTTTCTCCTGATTCTGAGCTCAGGGATCACTCCTAGTGGGCTTGGGAGACCATATGGGGTACCGGGAATTGAGCCCGGGTCAAATGGCAGGGCTCAAGTGAAGCCCCTGGAGTACAGGGGATCGTATGCAAGGCAAGTGCCCTACCTTCTGAACTTCTACATAAGTAAGTGCATTTAAGTGCATCTTAAATAATGTAGAGAAGTACTTTAAAAACAAAACAAAACAGTAAACAGACCGGTGAGGTAGCTCAAGTGGTAAAGCACATGGCCAGTGTGTGTGAGATTCTAAGTTTCATTCTTGGCTCCATATTTTACCTCCTGGAAGAAGTTTGGTACCTATTGAAATAGACACAAGGTATTCAGTATTCAATACTGGCTCTACAGTCAGGAATCACCCCGACTGGGCTCGGGGAACCATATGTTGTATAGGAATTGAATCCAGGTCAGCTATGTGTAAGGCAAGTGCCCTACCTGCTGTACTGCTGCTCTGGCCCAAACCTAATGGAATTAAAAAAAAATAGCGTAGGCAGCTTTAAATTGGCTTACATATACTGATTTAAATACCTTTGTAAAGACCAGGCTTTTAAAATATGACTTCGGGACCAGAGTGATTATACAGTAGGTAGGGCATTTGCCTTGCATGTGACTGACCCAAGTTTGAACCTGGTACCCTAGTGTCCCCCAAGCCTACCAGGAGTGATCCCTGAGCACCACCAGGTTAGCCCAAATCCCCCACCGCCTCCATCTTCCTCTTCCCCCAAAATGACTTAATTCCCTTCTTTCCCCGGCAGAAGCCAAATACAAGAAGCTGGAGAAGCGATGAAAAACATATAACTATGGGACAAAGTCTTTTTTATTGTGGAAGAATGCTTTCTAAGATGTGAATCCGGAGGTTGATGAATTGTCAGAATTCCTTGAAAGGAACCTGTGCTGTCGGCCCCAGAGACATCCCGCTGTGGGAGTAAACTGGAGGATGGTGGCTACTCCGAGCTGCTCCTGGGGCAGTGTCCCTCACACCTCAACTCCTCACCTTTTACTTGAATGTTTCATCATCCATTCAGGACAGGGAGTCTCAGTTCAGGATAAACCTGGGCTTGCCAGTAGATCAAGTGAGGGGACCTGTTTTCTCTGGTAGTGGTTGATTACTACTTTATTTTCTTAAAAAGCTGAGTTTTGAGTTACTGTGTTAAAGTTGTTTTTTCCTATCCACGATGCTAATGTATTGAAAGCTGAGAAGATTGTGAATTAAAAAAAGGAAGCAAAACAAACTTGTTCTTTACTCTTTATTACCTTCTGAGTCTCCGTTACTTGCTTTTCTAAACTTGGCAAACAGTAGATAGATGTTCAATAATTCTAGGCTGAGTCTTCTAGATTGAGCAGAACCAGTGAAAGAAGTGTTACAGAGAAGAGTGGTTTGTGTGATATCTCCCTTCTCCATGTGACTCAGAGGGAGAAGAATAACATCCTTGACATGGTGGAATCCCTCTTGGAATTGTGAGAAAGATAACTGTATTGTGTTTGCATTTGTTGGGTGGGGAGGCTGAGCTGCTGCTCATAAAACAAAGTATTTCATAAAATACCTTCCTTTTTGGGTCCAGAGAGATAGGGAGGAGGGGAGAGGGTGCTGGTAAGGTGCTTACCTTGCATGTGACCAACCACATCTGACCCTGAGTGCTGCCAGGTCTTACCTCTGAGCACAGAATCAGAGCCAGGAATAGAGCCTCTGAGCACTGCTGAGTTTGGCCCAAAGTAAAAATAGAGTCTTCCTATTTATATGTGCAGGGTCAGAGAGGCTGTTTTTCATTTTCCTCCCAAACTAAAGATAGCAGTGGGTGATGAGATACTAACTTCAGAAGCAACCTCATCTGTGACTGATGCTAACAGCCAGGAAGGATCCTGAGGTCTTTAATTCCATGTCTGGAAGAGTTCTTGCATTTTTTTTTTCTTGCTTCTGAAGCCATCAGTGGCACTTGATGAGGCTAGGGTGCCTGGGGACCATGTGGTGGTGATGGTGGTGGTGGTGGGGGCCGGGGATCGAACTGAGACTCCAGCAAGTAACATGAGTGCTTCTGCCTCTTGAACTAGTTCCCTGGCCCTCTAAAAGAAATCTTAATTCTCTTTCTGTTACTTTCTGTGCTCTGTGCCAGGCCAACGTGGTTTTTCTCTTCTTTGATGGAATACTACCATGGTTCTCTCAATTGTTCTTTCAACTTAACTCTCTACACTGCAGCGGCCAGGATGGTCTTTCTAAAACTTGACCGACCACTGTTCTCTCTCTCTCTCTCTCTCTTTTTTTTTTTTTTTGCATTTTGAGTCATACCTGGCATTGCACAGGAGTTACTCCTGGATCATGCACTCAGAAATTACAACTGACAGTGCTCAGGGTTCCATATGGAATTCTGGGATTCGAACTGGGTCGGCCTCATGCAAGGCCCTACCCGCTGTGCTATCGCTCCACACCCTCTTTTCTTACATTAGACTCCTTCACTGATTTCTCATGAACTCCTTGAAAACACCAAAACTTTATTTTACTTAGAAACAATTTTTTATAAAATTCACTTTTGTATTTCTGAGGATGAACTAGTGTAATACAATTTCCGTTTATTATACCAGATTTGAAATATTTTGTATGGCCATCCTGACAGACATTAGTATCGTGTGTGTGTGTGTGTGTGTGTGTGTGTGTGTGTGTGTGTGTGTATGAGAACCTCTTCTTAAGGTACAGGACAGGACTTGCATCCTAAGAAGTGTGTCTCCTTCCCAGTCTTTTACCCTTTAATGTTCTTGTTCCATTGGTTGTTAGGGAGTATGTTTAATCTCTCTGATTTTTCAAATATTTCTCCTGAGGTTGAATGCTAATTTTATGTCATCGTGGTTGAAAAAGATATTTGATATAGTTTCTATCGTCATGGATTTGGGATTTATTTGGGCGCCTAAGATATGACCTAGGGGACTATTCCTGGTGTGTCTGAAGAGAATCTATGCGCCATGGAGCAGTGTTAGGCTCCTATTGGAGCCTGTGCGGCTGTAACCACTAAGCTGAGCATCCTTGCAAGTAGCCTGGAGGTCTTCCAAGGAGACCCTCTTAAAAATAATAAAAAAGAAGAATGTGTCAAAAGTTAAGACAACATTCATCCAAGAGTCCTTTTTTATATTTTCATTTCCTGTTCAGCTACCTTGAGAAAACTTAAATCCTCTTAGGTTAATTTCATCCCCAGAAACTGGAATAGACTCAGATTCACAAAGAAGTTGTAAAGTAAATACATAATTCCATGGTTAAAGTTTTTGTATCATTGGCGGGGTGTTGGGGTGGGGAGTCTTACCTGGCAGTGCTTAGTTAGGGATTACTCCTGGCTCTGCATTCTGGAATTACTCTTGGTGATGCTCAGGAAACCATATGGGGTGCCGTGGATCAAACCAGGCCCATCCCAATCAAGGCAAATGCCCTACTAGCTCTCTGGCTTCATATCCTTTATTTTTTTTTACTGAATTGTTGCCAGCTCATTTTTGACAACTCAAACTATTATTCAAGATTGAGTCTTGTCATTTGGGGGGCAGGGGCTCCCCAGTGGTGACAATGGAGTCTTACGGATACAAGCTATCTGATCTAGGGAGGGCATACAGGGGTGGTGTATGGCAGAATCAAACCATGCATGCCAGCCATGTAGTTGCGCCCTTTGAGGCATCTACCCAGTCCAATATTCAGTTTCCTCTCCAGTTCTGGGTTATGCCATATTACCCAAAAGTAGGGAGAAAAAACGTGTGCTTTGTATGCTGGTAAACAGGGACATTTATGAGTCAGGGAACTTGCTCTTTACCCCCAAAATTGTAGGAGTTGCGAAGAAAAGGAGAACTTAGTGATTTCTTCCCTTTTCCCTTTTTCTTTCTGGTTGTGCTCAGTACTTTTCTCCTGGCAGGAGATTGAACCTGGGTCCACTACCCTGTTGGACAAGCACCTAACCTAGTGACTCCTGTGATTCTTTTTTTTCCTTCCAATTTATTTATTTATTTATTTGGGTCACACCTGGAGATGCTCAGGGGTTACTCCTGGCTCATGCACTCAGGAATTGCTCCTGGCGGTGCTCGGGGGACCATATGGGGTGCTGGGAATCGAACCTGTGCTGGCCATGTTGGCTGGGTGCAAGGCAAACGCCCTACCCGCTGTACTATCGCTCCAGCCCCCTGTGATTCTTTTTTAAACCTGTTTTGTTTCGATTGATTTTTATTACTTTGTTAATTATTAGTGAATCTTTCCTGATTTTCAAAAGTAGTTGCGAACCAACGCTTCTTTGTATCCATTCCCTTAATACCCAGTACTCTTACCTAGTAGACAAAAAGTTCCCACAAAACAGCAAAAACAAACAAAAAACTCCTGCGATGTCTGTAATGTATGAGACTCCGTGAAAAGACATAATCAAGGTGGTGGGCTTGATTTTTAATAGAAACATTTTCATCAATAAAATAAATTTTTGGCCATACCCAGCGGTGCTCAGACCATCCTCCTGAGCTCAGGGCTCAGTCCTTGGGGAGCTTGGTGGATCTTACGTGATGTTGGGGATCATATCCAGGTCCCACGCGTGCAAGGCCAGCACCCTACCCGCTGTACAGTCGTCCCGGCCCCGCATCTCAATAGCTTTCATCGGCTTGAAAGAAACCCCAAACGAGTCGATTTAAGATTTATTCATTTATTTTTGCTATTCCCGTTCCTTTCCTTTACCATTCCTCCTTCTTCACGTCTACCTTGGGAGGATTGGGGAAGGGGGTGGGGGAGGGAAGAAGAGGCGGGGAAACCTTCTTGAATGGTTTTTGTCCCTCGGCGCTCCCCGTAGGCGACCAGACCCTCCTGGGCTGCGACGCGCTGACGTCTTATTTCCGCGCCTCAGTTCTGCCGGGAGCCGGCTGCGGAGTGTCCGGCTGCCTGGTGGTCGTCCAGGCTGGGCTATTGCCATTGGTACGATGGCTCAGCAGCCGCTGCGCCTGTGAGTGACAGTGAGCCGGGCGCCCGGGGTGCACGCGCGTGTGCGTGCGTGTGCACATGGCGCGTGCACATGCCCCTGCGCGTGCCCCGTGCACCTGCACGCGGGGTGTCTCGGGGCGGGAGATGGGCGCGTGCTCGCCGGCCAGGGGCGGCGGCTGGACTCGGGTCGCGTCTCTCCGTGGGTGCAGGGGCCGGTCTCGTTCCCATTTTCGCTTCCGAAAACGAGGAACGGCGCGCCATCCGTTGGAGAAGCGGAAGCTTCCCGCGCCGAACCTTCTTCCTCCCTCGTCGGCGTGCCCTGGCTGGTGGCGCCTCCTTCTCGCTTCTTTCCTCTCCGTTAAGGAAACCCCCCGAACTTAACGAAAGTTTCCAGCATCGGAACCCACCGACGGGCCCTGGTCCGTGGTAAACCAGACAGATGAAGCTCCTGCTTTGGTGCACCGTTTGGTGCACCGTTTGGGCCTAGGGAAGAGAGCTCATTCATTTAAATATTTCCTGAGCGGTCGAGGTGGGCCAGGCACTGGGTGAGGGGTTTCGATGGTGGAGTTTCGACTTTCGTAGGGACTGTCGTCCGGGAAAAGTTATTTGCCAGATAGCTCCGGTAAATGAAAAATTATTTTTGCAAGTGGCTTGGGTGAAGTGGGGAGAGAGGGAAGTCGCCTCCAGAAAAGCGTTTTTTCCTTCTCTCCGTCGGACCCACTTTGGTTCCTGGGGGGGAAGTCCTTGGCTGGCATTCTACCTTCTCTGGAGGTGGCTGTCAAGCCACACTTTGTCTTCTTATTCAGCTCTGCTTGGGGCACTGGTCCTCACGAACAGTTCTCTGGGAACCATGGACTCTGGCTGGAATGAGGAATTGTTCTTTGCAAGACAAGGAAAGAAATTTCTTTTAGATTTTTTTTTTTTAAATGGGGGCCACACCTGGCGATGCTCAGGGGTTATTTCTGGCTCTACACTCAGGAATTACTGCTGGTGATGCCCAGGGAACCATAGGGAATGCTTGGGATCGAACCCACCCGGTGGGCCACACACAGAGCAAGCACCTTTACCCACTGTACTATTGCTCTGGTTTATGGCCACGTCTGGCAGTGCTCAGGGCTTACACCTGTCTCAGGAGACTATATGTGGTGCAGTGAATTGAACTGGGGTCTGCCACGTGCAAGGCAATTACCTTAACTGCTGTACTTACTTTCTGGCCTCTGGAATTCTTGATGCAGTAGTAGTTACTTGGGTTTTTTTTTTTCATTGGGAAAAGCAATTAATTTTGGGGGTCCATTCTGAGGCCCTGATCAGACTTTATCCCTATAGTCACGGGATCCAACTTTGCTCCAGTCCTGATTTCTATGTCACAGAAGCTTTCCAGGCTACTCAGATGGGTCCTGTATTTCAGTGGTCTTCATGTTTTGGGACTGGTTTAAGTTCAGTCAGTTTTTCCCAATACACTTTACGAGGGCCCTCTTAGTATTAGCCTGTAATATTTTGACAGTGATAAATGATAGCAAGAAAGGGTTTGCAGTTAGGTGAGAGTGGGTAAGAGGGGTATTTGGCTTAAAATGAGGAATCAGGAGGGAGGATTTAGTCTCGATGAATATGATTATATTTATTGTTTAAAAACAATAAATTTGGGACCCCCATTTCCTGTTGATGGGAATGTTGACTGATACAGCCTGTTTTGAAGTCAATATTTACTCAAAAAAGAAGCAGTTGAGCTTCCATACGCAATCCCTCTCCTTGAAATATCCCGAAGATCCAAAATTCCACTCCAGAAAAGATATTTTTCACTTATTTTGTTCATTGCAGCACTGTTCACAATAGCTCAGATCTGGAAACAACCAGTACCCAAGAACAGATGACCGGATAAAGAAACTATGGCACACGATGGAATAGTACTCAATAGTAAGAAAAGATAAAGTCATGCAATTTGCTGCTTGATGGGGGTGGACCTGAAGAGTATCATGTTGAGTGAAGTTTGTCAGAGAGAGAGGAACATGTACAGAGTGATCTCACTCATATGTGGGATATAAAGAAACTTCGTGAGAGAATAATAAAGTCCCAAAGGCAATAAAAAATGGAGAGCAGGAGACCTTCAGTAGGAAGCTTGCCACTGGATTGGAGGTGGGGAGGTTCCTTCCCAAAGTAAATTAGGGAAGGAACACTGGGTCAATGAAGGAGGGGAGCAGTGCCTGCTCTAGAGGCAGGCTGGGGAACGAGAGGGAAACCCCAGACGTTGGCGGAGGGAAGTGGACACTGGTAAAGTGATTGGTGTTGGAACATTAGATGTCTTAAACTTAATAATGAGTAACTTTCTAACACTGTGATTCAAGGGTGATTAAAAATTTAACAAACTATAAAAAGAAAGAAAATAGGCATGTTTAAGAATGCAGAGTAGATTTTTTATTCCGGAAACTGTTTTGGCAGCTCCAGGGAGAATAAATGAGAGTCAAAGTAGATGATGGCAACTAGGGATAGATAGAGTACAAAAAAAATGTGGGGATTCTATGCAGGAGATGAAATCAGTAGGACTTGGAGGTAGTTTGATTATGTTGCAGGCAGAGAGCTCAGAAAGGGGAAGGGGGCACTGGAAATGTATGCTGGAGAAAGCCGTCTGGAACCTAAACCAGCCCAGAGATGTGAAGGCCGTTGGGACAGAAGACCCACCTCAGGAGTCCAGAAAAAGCTTTTGTGATACAGAATTTCAGGTCCTGTGCCGGGCTGGATCTCTGGGAGGGCCGGCATCAAGAATGCAGGGACAAAGGCTACAACGAAACTCAAGAATGGGGCCAGAGCCATAGTACAGTAGATAGGCATTTGCCTTGCATGCAGCTGACCTGGGTTTGATCCCTGGTACCACATATGGACTCCTGAGGAGTAACCTCTGAGCACCACTCAAAAATAGAAATGAAGAAGCTCAAAAATGGGCCACCAAGGGACTGGAGTAATAATACAGTGTGTAGGTGTCTTGCACACACTGGCTGACCCGAGTTTGACCCCTGGTACCCCATATTGTTTGTTCCCAAGTCCCATCCCGGAGTGCAGAGCCAGGACTAAGATCTGAGCGCCAATGAGTGTTGCCCCAAACCAGAAAATAACAACAAAGAAGAACGGACCACCCAAAGCTCAGTGCTTTTCCCCAGGAGAATCTTTGTCGTGTTTCAAAGAATTTGGGACAGAGGTGGTTATGGAAAATATCCACGTGTAGCTCCCCCCCGGGTGGTTACTCAGGGCTTTTCTACTCTGAGAATCCAGTCTTCTCACTGAGGGAAGCATGTAGCTTTCTCTCTCTCTCTGTATTTCCCAGATAATAAGCTACATATGTTGGGGTGAAGGTGTTTATGCGACCTTTAGAAGGAGCTGCCCACTGCCCAGTGCAAGTTCGTCTGCGCTGACCCTCCAAGAGACCAGATCCCCTGCCCTGGACCTGACCCACAGCCCACAGGCCCAAGCCTTAACTTTTCTCTCTCGTTTGCAGGTTGGCTTGTGGAGATGTTGAAGGAAAGTTTGATGTTTTATTTAATAGAGTGCGAGCAATTCAAAAGAAAAGTGGAGACTTCGATGTAAGATGTTTCTTTTTACTGAATTTGGTTTTAAGGTTCTAGCGAGCATTTTGAAATTTGGGCTTTTTGATTGATTTCTCTGTGGAATACACACTCTTATCTGAGTTCCTTTTGTGAGCATAGGATCTTAGCGACTATAGAGTGTTGGATTTGGGAGACCCAACATTTTATCCTTTCTAAATTTGAATCTTGTTACTGTAGTACCTTACACAATACCGAAAATAGACTAGTGAAACCTCCCTACATGATGACATTTGGGAAAGCACTGATCTACTTCTCATTCTGGATTAAGTCAGATAAGAAAAAAAGAAAGAGCCACATGTGGTTGTTTATTAGACTGTAAACTATCGAAGTACAGGAAAGTATTCTCAGGGCTGTAAAGGTGGCTCAGCAGAGAACACTTGCCTTGCATGCCTGAGGCTCTGGATTCTGTCCCCAACATTACCCCAGGTTCCCCTGTCCCTCCCCAAAAGTAGCAAAAATATTCTAGGAATTAATTAGTTCACTGGGCTAAAGGTTGGGTGAAGACACCATACAGGAAATGTCTTTTTGTTTTGTTTTGGACAACACCCAGCTGTGCTCAGAGCTTAATCCTAGCTCTGCTCAGGGATCACTCCTGCCAGGGTTTGGCGGACCATGTGGGGTGCTGGGGATCCAACCCAGGTTGTTCATTTGCATGGCAAGCTCCTTACCTGCTGTACTATCTCTCTTGCCCAGGAAATAGTCTTTTGTGCCTTAATCTCTCAAGGTGTGTAATGTCTAAAGCTTTTTTTTTTTTTTTTTGCTTTTTGGGTCACACCCAGCGATGCACAGGGGTTAGTCCTAGCTCATGCACTCAGGAATTACTCCTGACGGTGCTCAGGGAACCACGTGTGATGCCGGGAATTGAACCCCAGTTGGCTGCGTGCAAGGCAAATGCCCTACCCTCTGTGCTATTACTCCAGCCCCTAATGTCTAAAGCTTTTCTGGAGGGTGGTGGCCACACTTGTCAGTGTACAGAGGTTACTTCTGGTTCTGCACTCAGGAATCACTCCTGACGGTGTTCCCTGGAACCATATGGGTTGCCGGGGCCTGAACCCAGGTCAGCCACGTGCAAGGCCAGCACCTTACCCACTCTGCTAGTGCTCTGTCCCCCCATTGTCTAAAGGTTTTGTTTTTCCCAGAAGGATTCTTCAGGGTTCATTTCTTTACCTCTCCCTGACCTACTCTTTATCATCAATCACAATTTGACTCACTGAGCAGTTACTTAGTTTAAAATTTTTGTCGGGGAGGGACACAGCTGGCAGTGCTCAGGGCTTCCTGACTGCTCTGCAGTCACTCCTGGGTGTGTCCAGGGACTGTAAGTGCTACTGGGGATTGGAGGGAGGGTCTTGGTTCTGTGCAAGGCAAGCACTTTAACCCTGTACTCTCTGGCTCAGTGAAGCTTAGTAATTTATGGAATCAGACTTCTTACTCACTGTTGTTAAAAACTTATACATTGACATACTGCAAATTACTGGGTTTGAGACCATTAACTAGTATGAAAGCTAAATAATGTTACTGTCAATTTTCTGTGTGTTGTTTAAAAAAAAAAACTTACACATGTTTAAAAAACTCATTTTAGCTGCTGTTGTGTGTAGGAAATTTCTTTGGCTCCGCCTCAGAGACTGAATGGGAGGATTATAAAACTGGCATCAAGAAAGGTACAGAAATGATCTTTACTTAATAAATGATTTCCTTCATTTGTTTTGTTTTTGAGCCACACCCGGTGGTCCTCAGGGCTTGCTCTCGGCTCTGTGCTCAGGGATCACTCCTGGCAGGCCGTGGGGGATCATATGCAGTACTGGCGATTGAACCCGGGGCAAGGCAGGTGTCTGCTCTCTCTCCAGTTCAACAAGTGATTTTTCTAACAAAAGTTTAAAGGCCACTCACTGCTTTGTGGATGTTTCACACGAGTCAGTTATTAAGGATTTCCCTTTGAGCTCTGTGTTATGCTGGCAGGAATGTATGTGTATATAAATGTTTGCATATTCAGTTGAATTTGGTTGAATTTAGTTCCAGAAAAATATTGTTCTTCTCAGTAGGAAGACATTTAACAGTGTAACTGTATGCATTCTTTCCTTTTTCAATTTTAGGGTTTTGGGTTTTTTTTTTTTTTTTTGGTGTGGAGGTGGGTTAGGTAGGACCACACCCACAGTGCTCAGGGCTTAGTCCTGGCTCTGTGCTCACGGATCATTCCTGGTGGGCGTGACAGACCATATCAGGTGCTGGGGATCAACCCAGGGTCAGTCCTATGTAAGGCTAGCACCCCACCTGCTGCACTCTCTCTCTAGTCCCCTTGCTTTCATTGTCTTTAATTAGACTCTATATGGTCTATGTTTTTCCTTATGCTATATTAACCTCTCTTTAAGCTGGCACTCCTCAGTTGGAGGGGTGGATGTGGGGTACCCCAAATGGAGAGCAGATTCCACATTCAGAATTCCAGACTCGGCTTTTGCTAGGAATGAATATTTTTCATGGAGTGGAGGTGGGCGGGGCGGGGGGAGGATTTCTCAACTCCCAGGGAGATCTTGTAGTCATGCAGTGTCCTGTTTGTTTCCCCTTACCAGCCCCTATTCAGACATATGTGTTGGGTGCCAATAACCAGGAAACAGTAAAATATTTTGAGGATCCCAACGGATGTGAATTAGCCGAGAACATTACTTACCTGGGTAAGTTCATCTTTTGTGTGTTTGTCATGAACATAATAAGGTTTCCCCAGGAACTAGTCATCCAGAAGATTGGTGACTAGATTCTTCTACAGCTTCTGAGAAAATGGGGTAGAGTTCTTTTCTAATGTCAGTATCTGTATCCTTATGAAGGTCACATTTTTTCCTTTGTGGTCTCACCCTTTTGCTCAGTTTGTACAACCCAGTATATTCTCTCCAGGTATATATAACCAGGTATATGCTCTCCCCGGTACTATCTCCTGGGCCCCAGAGGGGTGTTTGGAGAGTTATAGATATTGTCAGTTTTATAGAATCTGAGTGAAGAGAGAATAGTTTTGGTAATTATGGGCTACTAGTGACTTTTGAGAGAATGTTCAGAAGCTAGATTGCAGTGGGTTGATGACCTAATTCAGAGATGAAACTAAGCATTCTCATGAGAAATTTAGAACTGAAGAGGACACTTCATCGTATGTGCTACTTTTTTCCCAGTATGAGTGTTCTTTTCTTACGTACATATGGTAGTTTATCTGTTTCTTTTAAGAAGAGAATATGATATTCTCACATTCAACTCCCAGAGCTTAGATTCAGTGCTTTATTCTCAGTCACTTTCACCTGACTGTCTTCTGTAAGAGGACAGTCGGTGTAAAGGAGGCAAGAGTTGATGGATCTAAACCCAAGCGCAAAAACTTGCAAGTCTACAACTGTACCTCATGGTGTTTCACTAATAAAAATGAAAAAAAAAAACCGAAAAATTGATTATAAGAAAGGTACACAAATGTTAACTAAATTACAATTTTATGAATGGTAAAATATAAGAGCTTCAACAGATTATTGATAAAATATTAACATAATCTACTCATTCCATAAGTTTAAACTGTTCTTTATTACAAATACTATTAGTATAAGTATAATGAGATTGAACCACATTACTTATATCTTACATTAAAAGGCTTAAAACTCTACTTTTAATTGGTATATCTTCACAATACTTGAAAAAATGATGTGCATAAAAGCTATTTTAGTAATAAGATCACTAACTCCAGTATCAATAAAGTCATTAAAATTAAAAAAAATGTTGATGGATCTGAGTCTTGGAGGTAACAGGAAGGTTTGGGATCAAGGTCATAAGGCAGGACTAAATTTAGAAGAGGGGACACCCAATTGTTCCCAAATAGTTGCTCGCTCTTTCTTTCTTTCTTTCTTTCTTTCTTTCTTTCTTTCTTTCTTTGTCACACCTGGCAGTGCTCAGGGGCTACTCCAGGCTCTGCACTCAGGAATCACTGTGTCAGTACTTGGAGGACCATATGGGATATTGGGGATCGAACCTGGGTCAGCTGGGTGCAAGGCAAATACCCAACCCACTGTACTATTGCTCTAGCTCCCCTCTCAGTTGCTCTTTCCACACGTTTTCCTTCAGTTGAAAGCCCCACCTGCATGAGGAGTGCATCTGTTCTAGGACCCAGCTTCCTTAAGAGAGTAAAGAAATAATCAGGACATCCATAAATCCGATATGTGGATGGTCTGCAAAGCTTCTCATTGCTTTGCCCTGTGTACAGGTGTCTGGGTCGCTTTCATCCATGTAGTGTCTCCTCTGATAGCAGAAAGCTTTTTTTTTTTTTTTTGCCACACGTTGGCAGTGCTTAGAGTTTAATGCTGGCTGGGATGGGGGGACCCATGGGGTACCAGGAACTGAATCTGGGTCAGCCACATGCAAGGCAAGTGCCTTCCCTGCTGTACTTCTGTACTGTTGCTCCTACCCCAGTGGCAGGATGCTTTTTTTTTTTCTTTTTGCTTTTTGGGTCACACCTGGCGATGCACAGGGGTTACTCCTGGCTCTGCACTCAGGAGTTACTCCTGGTGGTGCTCAGGGGACCATATGGGATACTGGGAATCGAACCCGGGTCGGCCATGTACAAGGCAAACGCTCTACCCGCTGTGCTATCTCTCCAGCCCCAGGATGCTTTTTTTTTTTTTTTTTTGAGATAGTTCTCCCTTCGTCTTCCTTCTGGATGGCAGCTGAGTGAGGCTCCAACCCCTGGGCTCCCACAGCCTGCCTATCCCCAAGCCAGTGTACTGTTGTGGGACCTGGGTTCTGAGGCTGCGGCCTGAAAGGGAGCATCATCCAGGCCTTGGAGAGGGTCAGGGAATAGGAGAGGGAAATTTGTCTTCCTAACAACCATTTCTCTCTGCAGGTCTGACTAAAACCTTGTCTGTTTTCCTGTGACCCCAGGGCGTAAGGGCGTCTTCACTGGGAGCTCGGGGCTGCAGATTGTGTACCTCAGCGGGATGGAGGCCCTGAGCGAGCCGGCTCCGGCATACAGCTTCACAGCCAACGACATGGCGACTCTGAGAGACACGCTGTGCTCAGCACCCGGCTTCAAGGGAGTTGATATCTTGCTTACATCCCCATGGCCCAAGTACGTGGGAAACTTTGGGAATTCTTCTGTGAGTAGTGCTTGTTTGGTTGGAATTTCTAAAAGTAAACTACGTGGGGCTGTTTCGCTCTTTAGATTGGGTCTTTTGCTCTTCGTACCTTTTAGTAGGATGCTTGATATTTTTCAGGGAACTTAAAGTTATATGAACTGACTAAACCCAAAATTGAAGTTAATTTTAAAAAAATGAACAAATTGATTCAGAGGAATCTTAGAAAATTAAATAAAACTAAATTTAATCTTAGGAAAAGCATAGTTCACAGATGAGATTGCTCCTATCTTGGAGAGCTAGTATGGTGGGTAAGGCTTTTGCTTTGCACACTGCCCACCTGAGTTTTATCCCCAGTACTCCTGGAGTGATTCCTGAGTGCAGAGCCAGGAGTAACCCCTGAGCATCACCACGTGTTACAGAAAATCAAAACAAAAAGGTCTGGTTCTGTAAATGTTCTCCACTTCAAGTGCCCTCTCTCAATCTTCCTCTTATTTTTATTTATTTATTTATTTATTTGCTTTTTGGGTCACCCCCGGCCATGCTCAGAGGTTACTCCGGGCTCTACACTACGAACTTACTCCTGGTGGTACTTGGGGGGCCATATGGGATGCCAGGGATTGAACCCCCGTCGTCCACATGCAGAGGCAAATGCCCATCCCACTGTACTATTGCTCCGGCCCCTCTCTTGTCTTCCTTTTAATAAGTTTTGACAGTTCACCGATTTTCAGCGAATGGTTTTACATCCAGTGTCAGTACTAGTCCCTGCTTTGATTCAGTATTGTGCAGGTTTTGTCTACTAAAACTTAAAAAAAAAATCTCTTCCCTTTCCCCACATTCTGCTGTTGCTGTGGGTGTAATGCAGGATCCATTGCATGCAAGGCAAGTGCTCTAACTCCTGCACTCTCTCTTCAGGGTAGGGTAATATTTATTGTTCACTGCTGAAAAGACAGCTTACCTCCAAGCCAATGCCAAGCTCTTTAGCAGAGATCCTAAGTGCACAAAAGCAAGCTCTTGCTTTACTTAGTGGAAAATTAACTTTGGAAACTTCTTTATCTTCAGTGTGCTCCTTCTCGTAGATTTCATAAGTAATGTTACAGATAAGAGACACACAGTTTGTTGTTAATGAAAACTAAGGAAGTTTTGGGAACAAGCCTGATTTTTTTTCTTTTATTTTTTGGTTTTTGGACCATGGGCTAGAGTGATAGCACAGTAGGTAGGGTGTTTGCCTTACACGCAGCCGACATGGCCGAGCCGGGTTCAATTCCTCTGCCCCTCTCGGAGAGAGAACCTGGCAAGCTACCGAGAGTATCTCGCCTGTTCAGCAAAGCCTGGCAAGCTACCTGTGACATATTCGATATGCCAAACATAGTAACAGGTTTCACAATGGAGACATTACTGGGCCCACTTGAGCAAAATTGATGAACAACAGGAGGACAGTGCTACAGGGCAGTGCTACTTTCCCTGAGTGCGTGCAGGGAGTGTGGGGACTGTGCAGTGTCAGGAATCGAATCCCTGTTGCTACAGCACTTTGAGCCATCTCCCCCACCCCTCAAGCCTCATTTTGTACAAACCGTATTTTGAATTTTGTAACAAGGATATAATTTGTTCTCCCATATACCATGCCTTTCTTGATTTAAAGGATTGCATGTTTAGAGGGGAAGTTCTTGACTGTCCCACCCCATGACTAATCCCTCCTCTAAGGCCCTGCAAACTGACTTTTTGTTTTCATTATCTATAGTGTCTGTATTGTCACACCTCCAGGAGCACAACATAGAAGTTAGAGAGTCCTAGTGTATGGGCTTCCGAGACAAAGCTTACTTTCCCAAACATAAGCACTGTTTTGACAGTTAAGATGGAGGCTTACCTTACCTTCCAGTAATTATTCCTAGTTTAGCCTACATCGAATATTCTCCTTCCCATAAAGTATTTGAGATTTCTCTATTTGCCTCATGTAAGGGATTCACTGCGCAAATACTATTGACCACACTTGTTTCCATAAACAAACGGATTTCAAAGATGTTTTCAAGTCTCTTGTTATTTCTTTGATTCTTATTACTTCAGAGGACTGTTGAAATGACTCGGCTTTTGTTTACTAGGGAGAAGTGGATACCAAAAAATGTGGCTCTTCTTTGGTCTCCAGTCTTGCAACAAGCTTGAAACCAAGGTATCATTTTGCTGCTTTGGAAAAGGCTTATTACGAGAGGCTTCCTTATCGGTGAGTGGTATGTTTGTTCTTACTGATTTTTTTTTTTCCAAAGAATTTGCCTTGGACCTTTTATGGAAATTTCTTGTGTTTATTTTGGCCATATAACATTATAGTTCCTTTTTTTAGTTACTCAGATAATGAACTCCTCAATTTTTCCAGTTTAAGGGCATCATCCTACATGAAGTACTTTAGTGATCCAAGGTACTAATACTATGGAAACATCAAAACTCCAGGTAGCATAGTCAATCCTGTTTTGATCAGGTCAAGCCAACTTTGAGAACTCAGTTTTCAGTATAATCACTTCAGAAGTCTTTCAGTTTCTCTAACTCATCTACCCCTCTCTTCCACTTCTTTTTTTTTTTTGGTGTGTTTTTTGTTGGTGCCATTCCTGGCAGTGTTTGGGGGAACCCAGAAGTGTGGGTGTTGATCCCGGGCCTCCTGTTTTACAAAGCATCTTTTATCCATTTGAGTGCTCTCCCTGTCCAGCTCTTCCACTTTTCTCTAAAAAATGGTGATTGAAATAGAAATTGACTGATTTTTCTAAATTTTCATTTCTCTTTGACTTTTTTGTTTTGTTTTGTTTTGTTTTGGGGGCCATACCTGGCTGTGTTCAGGGTTTTCTTTTGCCTCTGAGGTCAGGGATCACTCCTGGTGGGACTCAGGTGACCATATGAGGGATGCCAGGGATCCAACCTGGGCTGGCCATGTGCAAGGCAAATGCCTGACCGACTGTATCAGCCCCCACTCGAGTATTTTTTTTAAATCGAGTCCACACCCTGGATTGTTCTGAGGTGCCTAACGTTTCTCCCTGTGACCCAGGGGCCATGACAATTTTGCTTGGGGTTTTTGAGAGCGCCATGCTGGGGATCAGATTCAGGGCCTTGTATAAGTTTGGCAAGTACTCTACCACTTGACCTATCTCCTTGACCTGATACTCAGTATTTGATATTTTTCCTAGAAAAATGGAATCATTCTCTGTGAATATTGGACACATTTTTTTTCATGTAAAAATTATTTCCTTCTGACTTTTATTATTTAGCTTTTTAAATATGAGAGGGAGTAATATAATGAATTCTCTTGTATCCATCAACTAAAATTGCCACCCCATATTATCAACGTTTGTCAGCTTCTAACACTTGAACCAAAAGTTGGAGTTTTTGTATTTTTGATCATGTTTTTATTTTTTTTCCTCTGAGGATTAATTTACCAGAGATAGGAAACAATTGAAATTTTGTTTCTGGTGGAAACAGGTTCAGGGACTGGGCTTTCCCTGGAGCTTAGATAGTTCGTAATTGTAAAGCAGGGGTGAAGTTTGCTGCTAACTCTTTTTTTTTTTTTCGCCTGTGTTCTAGAAATCACATCGTTCTGCAGGAAAGTACACAACATGCCACCAGATATATAGCTCTGGCAAATGTTGGAAATCCAGAAAAGAAAAAGGTATTTGAGTATTTGGTGATATTTGGAAATTTCATCTTCATTGTCTACCTGATAACTGTTTTCTCTTGCCCAGTCGAGGGTTTGAATCTTCTCTTTCACCATCTCCAGCATGCTGTGGGGCACCTCAGTGACTCCTTTGTGAAGACGTGATGATGTCATATTCCTTGTGTCCTTTATGGGAGATTATAGAGAAAGGTTGGGGAAAATAGGTCCTGTGGCATAAAAGCAGATTTCCTTTTCTTTTCTTTTTGGGCCATACCTGACTGTGCTCAGGGCTTACTCCTGGCTCAGTGCTGGGGATCACTCCTGGAGGGGGAACCTTATAGGGTACTGGGGATCGAACTGGTCGGACATGTACATGGCAAATGCCTTACCTGCTGTACTGTCATTCCGGCTCCAAAAGCAGATTTTCAAATGAATGAATTTCCTCTCTTCCCACCTTCATATGATCATCTATGGGCCTGCGGGAGTTTGCCCATAATTATTTACTTGGGCTTGGGGGAAGGAGAGTGAGGGAGAATGTGTGGTCCCAGTGATCAAGCCCAGTGCCACACATTTGCAAAGCATACACCCGATCACTGGAACTATATCCCCAGCCTGAATTTCCCCTTAGCTCTTGCTTCCTTTACAAGCTTCATTTAGCAAAGATAAAGTCCTCCTGAGGATTTCCCTAATCTTTCTGTGCTCTAGGAAATTTTAGTGACACATGGAATTTGGTTTTATATTGGAAAAAAGTACAGGAGAATGAAAAATAATACAATATCAAAGTACATTATATATCTCACTTTCCTGAGCATTTCTAGTTTTTGAGAGACAAAAGGAGAATATTGTGAATTCAGTGAGCTAAGATCAGAACAGTAGTCAACTGGAAAAATAAGCAGATAAATAAATCTGAAAATTACTCTTCCTTAATGAACAATTATGCACAAAATATAAGGAAAGATATATTTGGTTTCTTTTATCCCCATAACACTTTAAGCCTTTAAGCCCAGTGCATTCATAGCGAGTTTAGATTTGTATTTTTTTCCCCTCTAACCTTCAAATGTGCAATAGTGCTTATGGTAATTTTTGCATTCTGTGCTTTTGCTATCAGGACTTATTAGCCTGAGTGGTGTGTAATTCATACTTGAGAGTATGCGCTTTTTCTTTTTGTTATTGTGCCATGCCTGGCAGTGCTCAGCTCTTACGTGTGGCTTTTTGTTGAGGAATCACTCATGGTAGTACAAAGGGGATCATATGGGGTGCTGAGGACTGAACCCCAGGTCTGCTCATGCAAGGCAATTGCTTTACCTATCTACTGTACTCTCTGGCCTGTTATTAGACACATTTTAAACTTTTGCAAGCCTTATTAAACTTATCTCAACTTTTTGTTTTAGTTTACACCACCTCTGGAAGTGTATAATATCTCTGTCTTTTTGCTTTCTTTCCTACTCTAGCCACATCGTCACTGGTTGGTGTCAATTTTTTTTTTTTTTGCTTTTGTTTTTGTTTTTCAGTGACTCCTGGCAATGCTCAGGATTTCCTCTTGGTTCTGTGCTGAGGAATGACTCCTAGCAGGGATTAGGGGACCCTATGGGGTACTAGGATTGAACCTGGGTGAGCTGTGTGCAAGGCAAGTGCCCTACCTGCTGTACTAGCTCTCTGGCCTCCAGTGTCAAATTTTGTTTTTGTTTTTGGGCCACACATGGAAATGCTCAGGAGTTACTTTTGGCTCTGTACTCAGGATGTTCCTGGTGAGTGCTTGAGGAACCTAATGGGATGCTATAGATGGAATAAGGGTGGGCCATGTGCAAGCCCAGTGCCCTACTATCTCTCCAGCTCCATAGTAAAATTTTTAAAGTTTTTGCCAATATGATGAACAATAATTTCATTTCAAAAACTGGCTGCATTTCTCTGTCTTGAGATTTGAACATATTGTCATATCCCCTAACAGTATCTCTGTCAGTCCTGTTATCAAGCCAGTGAGATCGTTCAAAGGACTTATGCATTTACTCTGCATGGGGCAAGATTGGGTTCAATCTCCAGCATCGCATAGTCCTCTGAGAAACACTGGGAATGACCCTGGAGGGATGCTCCAGGAACAGCCCCAAGTGAACCCACCATTCTGCTACCACAACCCCCCCCATCTATTTCCTTGGTTCTATTTAGTTTTTAAATACTAGTTCCTAAGCTAACTTACCAGCATGTATAGCAAAAATTGTATCGTATATCAGGGAAGCACTAAGTTGTCCCATTTACTTTTCATTAGAAATGAATGGCAGTACCATCCCTGATTCTCAGTTCTGGTTTGTGGTGAAGCCCAGCACCCCAGCTGGGAGATTGCCTGAGGTTTTAGTATAGCACCTGCTACCTACCTTGACCTTCCAGTAGAACCCCCAGTGACCCATGAGTGTTTCACAGTATCTGTACTCCTTCCTCTGCTTTCCTCTTGAGTCCGTTGATGAAATATGCATAGTTCAAGGTCTCACACAGAAGCATCCAAGGGCTACTGAGCAAGTACCTCTAGGCATGTTGTTTAAGACCTGAATCTTCGATTTATTGCTTGTAGCTCTGTCAGCCTTTGGTTGCCTCATACAGAAATCAGTGAACTGACATTTGATTTACTATATTCTCTGAGCCATAGAGTGGATAGTCACTGTTCTTTCAATTTTACTCAATTTCCAAAGTTTTCTATGAGATTTTCACAGTATGTTGGATTGGTTATATTTGGATAAATAGAATTTCCCTTATATTGTGCCATTTTTTTCTCCAAAGTATCTTTATGCATTCAGTATTGTTCCGATGAAACTAATGGATGCAACAGAACTGGTCAAACAACCTCCAGATGTCACTGAAAACCCTTACAGAAAATCTGGGAAGGAAGCATCTGTTGGAAAGCAAACTCCTGCCCCAGAGGTATGTTCTGGTTGAGAAGTGAGTGGCATTTTCTGGGTAGGATTATCCATTACAGGTATCCTAGTTTAGAAATTACATCATAAGGTAAGTTTAATCCTTGGAATTTTAGTTATTCTTATCCTTGGAAAATCCAAATAATGTATAAAAAAACTTCGTAGATTCTAAGTAAGCTCAGTGATTTTTTTGTTTTTAATTGTGGTTTAGAGATAATATTTTCATATGTTAAAAAACATTGTCTAAACTTGAGCCACATGTTGGGGTTGTTTCCTATGTTCTGTCTTTGTATAAAGTTGATTATTCTTCATTTTTAAGGCAAGAATCCAATTGCTTAAGCAATGTAATTTATGATGTCATATAATGAGTTCTAGTCAGTAAATAAGATTTATTCTTGAGGAATTTCTTTATAGCAGGCTTTTCTAAAATTAATATTTCCCCTTAGCAAGAACATTAGAATTCCTCTCTAGCATGCCTGGTTTGCTTCTGAGATTTTACTTTTTCCTTTGTAAGCAGCCGTCTCATCTTTTCAAATAAAGCTCCTGAAGTTAGACTGTTTGACATGTTCACACTGTTGGACTGCCTGTAGCCCTTTTGAGAGATAGGAAGAACGTGGCAGGAATGTTCCTTGTCTGAATGGCTGGCTGCTTCCCTAAGGGTTAGTCTAATCACAGTTTCCCTTCTGCTTTTGGCCATTGCAGGAAGAATCAGCCTGCCAATTCTTCTTTGATTTAAATGAAAAGCAGGGAAGGAAACGTTCCTCGACGGGCAAGGACAGCAAGTCTCCTCACCCGAAGCAGCCTCGCAAGCCTCGTAAGTCCCCTGATTCCGCAGTCTCCATTGTCAGTCATGATGGTCACTTTGAGGCTCGTTTGGGATGCATCATCGCTAGGAGAACCTCTCCTGGCAGAGGAGATTTTTACAGTCTGTCACTGGGACCCAGAGTAAAGAGACTTCACAGATGACTTTGGGGCTGTCTGAGTCCGTGCTTTAACAGTGATGAGAAAAGGGCCTTCCTTCCTACCTTTGCCTCCTGGGGTAGGTAAATAAAATAGCAGCAGAGCCCCACTGGTTGGAAGAACTTGAGGCTGTTTCATTCAGATCCTTTCTCCATCCTCATGGTTCAAAGATGCAGATGCTGATTTTGGGACGGAAGATGGTTACACGGAGTCATACATTGCTAAATCGTGCCAAGTGCTATATGTCTGGGGTTCCTGATACTTAGTTTAGTGTTCTTTCATTGTAGCCTTTACCATGCTTCTTTAGTCAGTTGACCCCCCCCCCCACGCCCCCATCAAATCCCCCCAAATTCAGAGCTTTGCTAATGGAGTGTTAGTTCATTGATTCTTTGATTTAAATGAAAAGCAGGGAAGGAAACGTTCCTCGACAGGCAAGGACAGCAAGTCTCCTCACCTGAAGCAGCCATTCATTGGTGGTGGGAGTGGGTCACAATGGGAAGCACCACCGGCTCTGTTGTTGTGGCGGTGCTGCATAGTAGCCTTCGCAGGCCGTAGGGCTCAGTTGGATCAGAGAGACAGACAGGAGGGAAAGCATTTACGTGGATTGCAGCAGTGGTGCCTATGACCCTGGTTCGAAACGCTGTTCCCCAAACAGGCGTCCTTCCTGAGCTTTGAGCCAGGGATGGTCACTGAGACACAGGCTATGACCCGACCCCCTTCTCCCAAATCAAGCCTCAGTTATGTAGGGTGATGGAATGGAGGAAGGCTTGGCTGTAGTGTAGTAACATTTGGCTTTCTTTTCACATGAAGCTCAGCCTCCAGGACCCTGCTGGTTTTGCCTTGCCAGCCCCGAAGTGGAGAAGCATTTGGTGGTCAACATTGGCACACACGTGAGTTTCTTCCATGGATCATTTACAGAGGCAGGATATCCTGTTATTTTTGTTATCTTCATAATTCATGCCATAAAATTGACCTGTAACTGTACAGTTGCTGGTTTTAGTTTTCACTTCTTTTAGCGTGAAGTTCTCAAGGCTTCTCTAGCCTATCTCAGTATTTCATTCCGTTTTGTTGTCAAATAGTGATCTGTTATACGACTGCATCACATTGAATATACAGTCATCATTTGATGGCTGTTTGGACTTTCACTGGCTATTAGGGATAATGCTGCCATGAACATTTTTTATGCCAGTCTTTGGACATTATTTTAATTTGGATAGACTTCTAGGATGGAATTGCAGGTAACTGTAAGGTTGACTTTTTTAAGAAACTACCAAACTATTTCCCAATAGCTCAGCCATCAATCAGAGTTTGATGACTCCTGTTTTTATGATGATGTACAGCCATGTATGAGGATTCCCATTTATCCATGTTTTTGCCAACGCTTGTTAGGGTCTGTCTTTCTTTGGATTATAATAACTTTGCTGAGGTTGTACAGGGCCACAAGGTGGGTCTCTCCATTTCTTCCTCCCTGACAGATAGGTATGGATTTCCTAGAATGATGCTTTATAGACATTTTCATTGTTATGTTTTAGTTTATACAACTGGAGGATGATAAATTGTTGTTATTACTATTTCAAACATTTTCTAAAAATGGGAGTCCTCTGTTGCTTATTATGTTAAAAAATGTTTTTGTTCTTAAGGCTTGGAGAGGGAGGGCAGAGGGTAAGGTACTTGCCTTGTATGCACCCTACTTGGTTCTATGCCTGGCACTCCATGTGGTCCCCTGGGCACTGCCAGAAGTTCCCCTAAGCACAGAGCCAGGTGTAAGCCCTGAGCACTGGGTATGGCTCATAAAGACACAAAAGTTTCTGTTGTTGGAGCCAGAGGAATAATGTAGGGGTGAAGTTGCTTGCCTTGTACCAGACTAGCCCTGATCTAGACTCTGGTACTGCACATGAGCCCCTAGCATTCCTAGCTCTGTGCTCAGGGGTCACTCCTAAAAAAAAAAATGTCTTCAGAGGGACTGGAGAGATAGTACAGCAGGTAGGGTGCTGGATTATTGCAATACCTCCTCGGGGTGGGGTGCTTTAGTTTGGGGAAATGGACCAAGAGGTAAGAGTTTTTCAGCACAACCAAATAATGAAAACAATGAAATGTCAGCACTGGCATTAATAATTATGGTCTTCTCTTCCCCCTCCACCCCTTCTGTTTTCGCAGACTTTTCTTGCCAAAGAATTCTATGCAGTATTGTTGATATCTTGACTCTCTGCTTCCTCTTCAGTGCTACCTTGCCCTGGCTAAAGGAGGCTTGTCTGCTGACCATGTCCTCATCCTGCCCATTGGACACTACCAGTCAGTGGTGGAGCTTTCATCAGAGGTCGTGGAGGAGGTGGAGAAGTACAAGAAGACACTAAGGCGCTTCTTTAAGAGTCGAGGAAAACGTTGTATTCTCTTTGAGCGGAATTATAAGAGCCATCATCTCCAGCTGCAGGTGGATGATCTCTTCCTGGGCACACAGGAAGAGTCTTTATTTTGGGGGAGGGGTCACACCTGGTGGTACTCAGGGGTTACTCCTGGTTCTACACTCAGGAATTACTCCTGGGTGCTAAGAGGACCATATGGGATGCTGGGAATCGAACCTGGGTCGGCGGCGTGCAAGGCAAATACCCTACCCGCTGTACTATCGGTCCAGCCCCACACAGGAAGAGTCTTGTAGGGACTTTGGATCTTTTTTCTTTTGGGTGGGGTGGGCAGCAGTGGAGCACCCGTGGCTGTGTTCATGGCTTATTCCTGATTCTGCGCTCAGGGATCACTCCTGGCAGGCTCCGGTGATCATATGCGGTCCCAGGAATAGAACCCAGGTTAGCAGTGTGCAGGCAGATGCCCTACCTGCTGGACTCTCACTCCAGCCCCTGGGACTTGAATCTTAATAAGTTCATTTTAATACTTAATTTTAATGAGTATTTGGACATTTCATTTAATCCAAAATGATATATTAAAAACCAAAAGTTTTTGTACCAATATTTCAGTAATATTCACTAAAAGTTGAGAGAGTCTCTGGAGGCAATTTCAGAGACTTCACAGTGTCACTAAAGTGAACAGTAGAGATGATACTTGTTTGGTGAGTCAGGGTGTCATGCTGGGATTCAACCCAGGTCTTCTGCATGCAAGCCATGCACTTTGCCATGAGCCCAACACCCCCACTCCAGATAATACCTTTTTTGTTTGTTTTTAAGGGGTCATACCAGGAGGTACTCAGGGCTTACTCCCATAGTCAGGAATTATTCTTGGTGGTGCTTGGGAGACCATATGTGGTATTGGGAATCAAACCCAGGTCAGCCATGTAGAGGCAAGTTTCCTGCCTGTTTTTCTGCTATCTCTCAGATCCTGATAATGCCATTTTTTTTTTTTTTGGTTTGTTTTTGGGTCATACCCAGTGATGCTCAGGGATTACTTCTGGCTCTACATTCAGGAATGACTACTGGTGGGGCTTGGGGGACCATACAGGATGCTGGGATCGAACTGGGCGGGCTGCGTTCAAGGCAAGCGCCCTACCCACTGTACTGTCTCTCTGGCCCCTGATAATGCCTTTTTGAAGGAAAAGGAAAGGGTGGCCGAGAAAGGCTCCAGGGAAGATTTGGAGCTTGTCAGGATCTAGAGGAGCAGGTGTGCCGTGAGGAGGCACAGCGTGAGCGGCAGCTCAGGCAGGAAATAACACCAGGGCCTGCGAGGAGCTGGCAGCTCGGAAGCATAGGGAGTGGAGGGTGTTGATGGGCACTTCCATGCAGCTGTGGTGGTTTTCATCTGGCGCATTTGTTAAGTTTTCAAATGGGCCTGACTCTGCCACGTACATTATAGAGGAGCTGGCAAGGGCTGGAGGCCAGAGCGCGCTCTCGAGCCTTTCCCGTGGCCCCGCTTGGCTCCGACAGACACTTCTCATAAGTTTAAGTCCTTACGGACAGGCTGCCCTCAGCCTGTCCGGCCTGAGGAGAATCTGTGCTGAGGGGTGCTTCTTTACCCCTGTGATGGATTCGATTCCCCTCGGGGGCTCTGTTGGAGGCCTGGCCTCTCTCGGAGTTGCACAATGAATTCCTCCTTTCTCTAACCCCCTCCCTCTCCCCCCCAACCCAACCAGGTCATCCCGGTGCCACTCGGTTGCTGCAGTACCGACGATATTAAAGATGCCTTCATCACCCAGGCACAGGAGCAGCAGATGGAGCTGTTGGAGATCCCAGAGCATTCTGACATCAAGCAGGTGAAGCAGAAATGGGGGGTTGAAGTTCCTTCAGTCACACTGAAAATGGCGTTTCTGGTGTGCAGGGTCTGAGGTCCTTGACTTCAAGGTGTCCCCAATCCCCACACGTTAACACAAGCAGGAGACAGTTTGGAATGAGAGTATGGGGTATCGATTAGAAGGAAGATGGCATTAGCGCAGTGCCCTCGTGCTTTCCTGGGGCAAGTGATGCATTGCCGAAGAAGGAGCTAAGAAGGATGGGGTGGAGGTGAGCGTCCTTGTAAGACTTTCCAATTTTGCTTTCAAAGCTCCGTATGGTTTGGGATCTACTGCTGCACACATCCTTTTTTATGAGTATAGATCCACTTCTTGGCTAAGTTAAAGCTTGTGGAGATGAACTTGGAGTTGAGATTTCAAGGACTAGTGTATGTTGTCATGTAACTTACCTCTGTTTACCTTTAGATTGCACAGCCAGGAGCTGCATATTTTTATGTTGAGCTTGACACAGGAGAAAAGCTTTTCCACAGAATCAAAAAGAACTTTCCTTTGCAGTTTGGAAGGTTTGTATTTTATTTTTAATTTTTATTACAAAAATTGTTGTTGTTGTTTTGGGTTTTTGAGCCACACCCACTAGTGCTCAGGACTTACTCCTGACTCTGCACTTGGGGATCACTCCTGGTGGTGCTTGGGAGACCACCGGGGGTGCCAAGGATTGAACCTGGGTTCGCCACTTGCAAAGTAAGTTCCTTACCCACTGTATTGTCTTTCAGGCCCAAAATGTGTATTTTAAATATAGTTTTATTTTATTTTTTTAATTTTTAAATTTTTTTTTTTTGCTTTTTGGGTCACGTGGCAATGCACAGGGGTTACTCCTGGCTCATTCACTCAGGAGTTACTCCTGGTGATGCCCAGGGGGCCGTATGGGATGCTGGGAATTGAACCTGGGTTGGCCATGTGCAAGGCAAACGCCCTACCCGCTGTGCTATCTCTCCAGCCCCTTAAAATATAGTTTTAAACAAAGTTTCTGAACAATAAGTAGTGTGTTTCATAGACAGTTGAATAAAAAGCCACATACAACACATTTCTCCTCAGGGAAAATTACTGGTGTATGGTTAGAGTGGGGGAAAGGAAAGGGGTCCCAGGAGGAATAGATAGAGGGGTGTCAGGAGTAAGTCCTGAGTACCGCCAGCTTTGGCCAGAAACAAAGAAAAACCTAGGATACAGCATACAGCATGGCTCATTTGGTTTGGGTTCATTAGTTGGCCCATGATCACACAGTCATAGGCTAAATTCCAGGGCTGTTGGATCCCAAGTAAGTTTCGGCTTCATCGCTCTGCGGTATCCTGTAGGCTTGGATGAGGCTTCATTTTTTGGTATCTCTTATCAAAAAGAATGTGACCACAAAATAGAGGGGCTGCTGTAATTAGGCAAACTGAAGACCCAAAGTTGCTGGCAAGAAAAAAATCGAGTAAATGTTCTGAATTGGGGCTGGAGATGTAGCCCATTGGTAGAGAAGATGCCTTCTGTGTGTGAGGCCCTGGGTCTGATCACAGTGAAAGGAAATAGGAGACAGATGTTCTGAAGCTGGTATCTGATTTTCTGATTTTCAGCTCTTTGGGAGGATGATGTGTGCAACACTCCTCCCCCCCACCCCCCATTTAAAATAAATGAGCTTTGTGGCAACTTTGAACCCTCCTTGAACTAATTTGGGACTCCTCCAAGACACCATCACCATTGGTTGTTTGCTAAATGAAGCTACCTACATTTTCATCAAGAAGATAATAAACAAGAAGTCTGCCAGGAACTGTAAACATCTGACGCTCTTACTTCCTCAGCAGCAGTTGTAGCCATGCAGGCCTCTGACACAGGCTCCTGACTGCAGAGAGTCACAGGCACATGAACTTTCAGGAGAGTGTCTCTGAGTTACTTTGTGTTCACGATTGTCAGTAGCAGCTCAACACAGACTTTGTCTCGGAATACTTAATTACCTAGCCTTTCGTCTTTACAAAATACTTGAAAAGACATTCTGCTCCACAAGAAAGGTGGTGGTCTCTCTTCATTTTTCCGGATAAAGAAGTGGACTGTGGTTAGCCCAAGGAGCAGTAACTGGATGTCAGGTCCTTTGACTTTCAAAAGAACTCACAGGACTTCCCTTCTATTTATTGTACCTTCAAAGTGGAAACTGAGCCATACAGATACACAAATAGTGTGTATAATGTGTGTATGAGGATAGTTATTCTTAAGTGCCAAGAGCTGAGGGAAGTAGTTTTGCTGGTATTGAGTTACTACTGTTGTGCTGTGTAGGCTGAGTTCCTAAGAGGAGAGTTGGGAACCTTAGACAGTGGCTGTGGGGCTGGTGCTACAGTCCAGCTGGTAGTGCACTTACCTTGCATGTGTCCAACCCAGGTTCAATCTCTAGCATCCCATATAGTCTTCTGAGCATCACCAGGAGTGGTCCCTGAGTGCACTGCCAGGTGTGGCCCCAAAATCTAAAGAAATAAAAAGCCAGAAGCTGTAACACTTGATGCCTAACTGCACCATGCCCTCAGCAAATTCGTGTTCCAGACGGCATGACCAAACTATAGTTTAGGGGCCAGAGAGATATAACAAAGTTTAGGGTGCTTGCCCCGCATGCTGCTGTAGCCATGGTCCTGATTCGAATCCTGGGACCATGTGTGGTGTCCCAAGCACTGCCAGCTGTGCACAGAGCCAGGTGTGCCCTCAGCACCTCTGGGTATGGCCCCCAGACCAAAGCAACTGTTGTTTAAGATAGTGTAAAACTGTCCAAGTTTTGTGCTTAGATGTTTTATGCTTCTTTAATTTGGGCAAGGAATTCAAGACCGAACATGAGGTCATCTGCCCCAGGCACTGAGAAAGTAAATGGCAGAGCTGGAAGCAGAATTCAGTCTCTTGCTTCTTTGGGAAGGTGGGGTAGGGCTCTCAGCCCAGCCAGCTGGGACTTTAGAGGATGTGGTACTACTGAAGCCCCAAGTCCCAGGGAGTATCTGGGCTACCTCGGAGGTACTTGGGGAGCTTCCAAAGCCATACCCACCAGTACTTGGGAGACCACGTAGTCGTGGGCTCAGCCGCAGATAAGGCATGTACCTGGACTGTCACTCCAGTGACTCGAACATTTTGGACACAGGGACCTCCCCTCTGCTGGGCTGTGTGCTGCTCTTTCAGTTCTGATGCTTTAGTTTGAGAGAGGTCAACGGGATTTAAGAGTTAAAGAGAAATTAGTCTCTGAGTTGGTCATTGAAATTGGGTTTGATTTTGATCAGTTGGATGGCAGATACCTCTTAGGGCAGGAGGAAACCTTACGTACAAAGACAGATTATTTGCATACCTTCTTTGGATGGTACCTAGAGGACAGCTGTGTCTGGAGAAAAATAGAGGGAGAAGGGGTTTGTTACAGATTTTGACTTTGGGGCCTATTTTGACTTCTGTGTGTTTTCTTTCTGCAGGGAGGTCTTGGCCAGTGAAGCTATCCTTAATATTCCTGACAAGTCTGACTGGAGGCAGTGTCAGGTCAGCAGGGAAGAGGAGGAGACACTAGCTCGCCGCTTCCGGAAAGATTTTGAGCCCTTCGACTTCACGCTGGATGACTGAGCAGAGAGACAGCTGCCCGTGAACTGCCCAGGAAGTCCCAGCTGTCTGCTTTTTTAAGAAACTGTAGTTTCCTATAAAGTCTGTTCCCCTGCCTCTCTTTGGTATATTCCCATGGAACCTGCCTGTAGCAAGAGGCCTAAGATTGAATAGTTTCTGGAAGTCACATTACAGGATGAAAATTCCATATTAAAAGCATGTCTGTCATCTTCCTATCACAGCTTACCAACATTTTAAGAAACACTTAAACCATGAAATAAAACCAAATGCTTTTCTACAGCTGGGTGGTGTCCTGTGTTTATAGAGACCCTCTGAAATGAAGTGGTGTGTGTATAACTGGAGGGACCGGCCATTAGCCCAGGATCTTAGAGGGTGGAGAAAGGACCCGAGGCATTTGCTTTTTTTTCTCTCGCAGCACTCATTGGTACAGAAGAGTTCATTCAGTGGGGAAGGCACTTGCCTTGCACATGGCCGATCCAGGTTCAATCCCCAGCACTTCATATGGTTCCTTTAACCCTGCCAGCAGTGATCCCTGAATGCAAAGCCAGGAGTCAGCCCTGATCACTGCTGGGTGTGGCCCAGAAACCAAAGGGAAAAAAATCTTCATTTAGTCCTGTGGTGAATACTCCTTTGTATAATGGGCATTTTTCTAGGCCCCTGGAATAAGACCATGTCCTAGCTTGGTCCCTGCTACCTCAGAGTCTACAGTTTAACTGGGACAGAAGGGGCAGATAGAGGAAAAGATGAGTTCTGTTTTGGATATGTTGAGTATTTCTGGGCTGTTGGATTGTTCTAAATTCATGGTGTCTGGGTTGGTGATAAGGCTTTGGAGAGTATCATATAGACTATAGGTGTAATTACAAGAATGGTTGAAATTATGATATGGTAAGTACAGTCCTAAATTGAAGAAGATTGCTAAAAATTAATAACAGTTACATTTTGTGGTGTCAGTGATTGAACCCATCATCTCACACTTGCAAGACGCATGCTGGAACTCTGAGCCAGATTGCTGACCACCCCAAATATCAATAAATTCATTCTTTGATGGGGTGGAGAAATAGTACAGTGGTTAAGGCATTTGCCTTACATGTGGCCAATCCCAGTTCTGTCCCTGGCTCTGGGTGTGGTCTCCAAGTACATCTACTCCCCCAAAGAAGGGCTTGGAAATAGTGACCTGACTTGTACATGAAAAAGGAGCAGAGAGAAGGATAGAGAAATGTCATAGGAGAATGCTCTGTTTTGGAAACTGAAAGAAAAATAATTGCTCATATACTGGGAACGTATGGCCCAGACAGTGTTTCACTTAATTCATCTTCAGAAAATATCTGTAAGGTAGATATTGCCTCCATTTTCATACATGGAAAAACTGAGGCTTCAAACTTGGAGATTATAGAGCCTGAGGTCATCTGCTTAGGATTTTTTTTTTTTTTTGCTTTTGTTTTTGGGTCACATCTAGCTATGCTTGGGGATCACTCCTGGCTTGGAGGACCATATGAGGTCCTGGAAACAGAACCTGTGTTGGCCGCATGCAAGGCAAGTACTCTGCCCACTGGATTATCACTTTGGCCCGATTCCAGGATTTTTAATAAAAGAGATAGGCAGCTGCCTTGAAAATGGGGATATTAGAGGAGTCCACTGGGGGGAAAACTTAACAGAAAACATCTTGCAAGATGGCTTCTCGAGGATTAGTTCCTTTTCTAGTATTCTCAGGTCCACAGCATCCTCTCATCCTCTGGCTCTTCTGCCTGAGTGCTTATATGTACTGGAGATCGGGCACCCTCCATACAAGTTAGGCTGTACAGCCAGCTAACAAGGGCTTCCTATTAGGTTAGGACGATCCACCACAATCTGCCCTGTCAACCCAACTTTAAGAGATGTGCTTTTTCTTGGAAATACTACTTGCCATCACACCCAAGCTTGATATTTCAGCTCCATAGCTTTCAAGCACATGTGGGGAAACAGAATCTGCTATTCCAACATGACATCATCGTACAGTGATGGATCCACATTTTGGCTGCTCTTTTCTGCGTCCAAGTGACAAGAAACATGTATACTTGAAAGCAGCCAGCAACATTGCTGTATTGCACTGGTCCACTATGTTACATCTGCTCTGGCACAGTCTGGCACTGTAGCACTGTAGAACTGTCCTCCCCTTGTTCATCCATTTGCTCGAGTGGGTACCAGTAATGTCTCCATTGTGACACTTGCTGTTACTGTTTTTGGCATATTGAGTACGCCACAGGGAGCTTGCCAGGCTCTGCTGTGTGGGCATTGTGCTCTCGGTAGCTTGCCAGGCTCTCGGAGAGGGACAGAGGAATTGAACCCGGATCGGCCGCGTGCAAGGCAAACACCCTACCCGCTGTGCTATCGCTCTAGTCTAACTAGACTAAACGTTAGACTTTCACACATCAGTTGAAATTCTAAACTGAGTTCACAGTAGACTGCACAAATGGTCCAAGTGTACACGATCTCAGTCTTATGACATAATTAACACAACAGACATTTATGGGGGAGATCACAAATGTTTGGGGTCACAGGCTGAAGTGTTCAGAGTTCACTCCTGGCTCTGTGCTTAGGGATCACTCTTGGCAGGCTTGGAATATAAAAGGGATGCCAGGGATTGAACCCAGGTGGGACATGTGCAAGGCAAGTACCCTACCCCCTGTACTATCGCACTGGCCTAGCCAATAGACACATTTCTTAATCAAATTTGATTCCGTGCTGGTGCTCTACCTGAAGTGTGACAAGATCTTGAAGTTGAAGAGCATTTGACCAACCACCACAAGCTAAAACTGACATGGTTCCCCTAGGCCAAGGCTGCCTGAAACCCTTTGCTGTTACTCCAAAGGAACTCCAAAGCTTGTCTCTATGCACGTGCATCTGAAGCAGTTCTCCCAGGAGGAAGTGTTGTATTGAAAACCCTTAAGTGGAAGACTGCTTAATGAAAAAGCCCATGAGGAACAGGAGGCAAAGCTCCCAAAGTCAAGCAAGAGTGCCTCGAGGCCCTACAGTTTCACAACCTTGAGTTGTTGGGGATTGCAGGGAAGAACCCTAAGGGGTGTATAGGAATTCAAGGGAAAGAGGAGCTGAGCCTAGCCTAACTGCTCTAGGAAAGGTGGTTAATCTATTTTTTTTTCTAAAGAAGCAAACTATGCAGGCTGATGCACCCAGGGGCCTGTTAGAGCAGGTTCTTCTGATTCAATAATATGTAAATCAGTGGTGGCCAGCGCCAGCGCCAGCTCAGCGCGTGTTGGGGTTGGACAGGTGGCAGAGAGGTCCGAAGAAAAGGTGAAGTGTAGACAGGGGGTGGAGAAGTTGAGAATGACAAATAGGGGAGAGTGCGGTTTAGGAAGTGAGCGGAAGGGGTGGCGGGGGCTGGAGAGAGCTTCGCAGCCAGGAATCCGAGCAGGATACCCAACTAGAAGACGGGAAGCGCTCTCCTCTCCCCACCCTTTCCGCAGCCAGAGCCCTGCGAGTCCTGCGGAGCGGGCGGGGCGCGGCGGGGCGGAGCTGGGAGGGGCGGGGCCTGAGCCAGCCGCCGGAAATGACGCGATTCTCGCGAGACGCCAGCCTCGGGAGCCCCGGCGCCCCGGCGCCCCGGAACCGGCCTGGGAGCAGTGGCGGAACCTGCGGCCGCCTCCCCTCCCGCCCCATGGAGCGGCCCCCGGGGCTGCGGCCGGGCGCGGGCGGGCCCTGGGAGATGCGGGAGCGGCTGGGCGCCGGCGGCTTCGGGAACGTCTGCCTGTACCAGCACCGGGTGAGCGCGCGGGAGCGGCGCGGGTGCGGGGGGGAGGTGGGCGCCGCGCTGCTGGGCGGGGGGCTCGGGGACGGGGGGGAGCGCGGGGGCCTCGGGGCCGGAGGGCCCCGGACGCCACAGGGACTTTGCAAAGTGTGACGGCGCCGGCGAGCCTGCGAGGGTGGCGGGTGTCAGGGCGGCCGCGCGGGTACGGGTGTGTGGGGGGAACAGGGGGATAGGGGCGTCCCGCCCGAGGTGTCCACGCTTGCCGGCGGCGCTGGCGGGTCCGGGTACGTGCTGGCGGGGGGGGGCGGGCCGGTGCGGGGATTTGCAGGGGGCGGGGTCGCGCAGATGCGGGGACGTGCTGGGGGGGCGGAGGTGCGTGGTAGGGAGCGGGCAGGTGCGGGAACGGGCTGGGGGTGGGGGTCGCTCAGGTGCGGGGACGAGTTGGGGGGCGGGGGTCGCTCAGGTGCGAGGACGAGTTGGGGGGCGGGAGGCGGCAGGTGCGGGGACGTGCTGGGGTCGGGGGTCGCGCAGGTGCAGGTACGTGCTGGGGGCGTGCGTGGGTGGGGGTGTTGGGCAGGTGTGGGTCTTGCTGGGGGCGGGGCTGCGTCCTGTGTGTGTGTGTGTGGGGTGGACGGGGGTGCGTCCCGGGTGGGGGAAGTTGGGCAGGTGTTGGTGTCTGCTGGGGATTGGGGAGAGGGGATGCGTCTGGGTGAGGGGGGGAGGAGGGCGGGAGGTCCAGGTACGTGCTGGGCACTGGGCAGGTGCGTCCGGGGCCAAGGCGGGGTTGTGGAGTGGCCGTGTGTAGGTACGTGCTGGGGACCTGGGCTCCATCCCGGGTGGGAGCCGGGAGTTGGCAGCGACTAAGGCTTCTTCGCTTCAACGCGGGAAAGGAAGGAGGGAGGGAGATGCCGGCGGTGTCCTGTCGCATCTTGTGTGCGGAATTTCACCTCTGAAATCCGGGGACATTTTACCACGGTGGCCGCTTTTAGTAGATTACGTTTGCGGCCGTGCTTCTTGTTGAAGCCGGTCACCTGTCCAAGCTGTGAGGCATGTCCACGGGGCCCTCTGCATGTCCAGTGGGGCGGGGGTGGGGGGCGTGGAGTGGACGCACAGCGGACGCACAGCCACAGACAGCGGAGCCTGGACTCGCGCTCTGCAGGACGGTCTCTGCTTGGCCCTCTGCGAAATGGGGAGAATGCCGCTAAGTCGGGGGTCTGCCTGAGAGGTAAGCCTGGAACTTCAGGCTGAGGGCAGTGCCTGGCCTGTGGGAAGCACTAAACGTTAACTTCTGCCGCCCTGGTGTTGGGTGTTACCTTCTCCCGCCCAGCCTCCTCCTCCTCCACCTTTTCTTCCTCCTCCTCCTCCATTCTTAAAAAGGAAGTTTCAAGAGTGAAACTTGCTGTTCTAGGAATAATTATCTTGTAAAAGACAAATCTGAGAAGGGAAACAGAGAAGGAGGTGGAGAGCTAGGCAGTTACTTAAAATTGTTGAAGATAGAGCTTAGTGGTAGGGCAGTGCTCTGCAGAGATGAGGCCCGATTCCACCCCTAGCAATGTCCATTTCCCGCTGATACACACACTCAACAAGATATTACTAAAATGCCCGCACCTTGCCTGTTAGTGGGGGACTGACTGACTGACTGACACTCTCTCTCTCTCATACAAAATATTACTGAAATTTCTGCACTTGGCCTGTAAGTTAATTCCAGAGGAGATATTATGGTATGCTGTCCTGAGAAATGAGTGTGAGTAGAAAACCCACAGGGTGGGTGATGACACAGGAGGAATATGCATGTTTGAAGGCAGTGAGACTGTCCAGTGTCACTGATGGAGCAGAGGAGATTTTATGAAGTAGGTTTCTAGACAAAGTGAAAGAGGAAATCTTGGAGTGAGGCAGTTGGAAGGTGAAAGTATATGTAAGGAAACATTTACCATTTGAATCAGTTTAAAAAATGCAGTTCAGAAAAGAGAATGCCCTGCCACAGAGGCAGGGTGGGATAGGGGATGGGGAGTGGGAGGGATACTTGGGATCAGTGGTGGTGGAAGGAGAATGGGCACTGGTAGAGGGATGGGTACTCGATTATTGTATAACTGAAACCCAAGCACAAAAATTTGTAAGTCTACAACTGTACCTCATGATGTTTCACTAATAACAATTTATAAAAAAAAATGCAGTTCAGTAGTATTAAGTATAGTCACATATAGTCATCACTGACATCCATTGCCCAACCTTTTTTTTTCTTTTTTTGGTGGGGGAGTCACACCTGACAGTGCTCAGGGCTTACTCCTTACTCTGTACATAGAGATCACTCCCCGTGGGGTTTGGGGGACCATATGTGGTTCCAGGGATCCAACCTGGGTCAGCGCTGTGCTAGGCAAGCACCTTAGCCACTATATTATAGCTCCAGCCCACAAACTTTTTCTTTTTCCCCTCTCTCTCTCTCTCTCTCTCTCTCTCTCTCTCTCTCTCTCTCTCTCTTTTTTGGTAGGTGGAGAGAAAGGGGTAGGGGCTATGAGCCATATCTGGTAGTATTTGGGTACTCCTCACTGCTTTGCTGGGCAATCACTTCTGGATGTGCTTCCCATTTCCTTGGCAACTGTCATTTCTACTTTCTGACTCTTTGGAATTCGTCACTTTTTATATATAAGAGATTGTATTCCTCCAGAAACTTAGAAATCTTTTAGGAATTTTCCAGTTACATAGAGTAGCCCTTTCCTAAAATTGGAACATTTGACATCTGGGCCTCTGGTAGGAGAAGTATTCTGTCATATGACTTGGAGGCAGCAACCTTCCTTTTCCAAGCCCAACTTAAGGTGTATGTGTGTGGATTTCAGAGTCTTGTGTTTTGGTAGAAGCCACATCCCAGTATTTCATCTCTACCTTTCAAAGCACATTGAGGGTCTAGGGGAGAGTTCAGAAGGTAGAATGCAGTCTTCGTATGCAGGGGCCTTGGGTTTAATCTCTGGCACCACATGGTCCCCTAAACACTGTCAGAAGTAGAACCTCAGCACTGCTGAGTGTGTCCCCAAAACTGAATCCCCAACCTCCCCCCCAAAAAAACAAAAAAAACAAAAAACCCCACATTGAGGGAGAAAAAAATATACGAGATGGTCTGTTTTCTTTCTGTTTTGTTTTTGGTACAGAGCACATCCAACAGTACTCAGGGGTGCTCCTGGCCTTGTGCTCAGGGGTCACTCCTAGTTGTGCTCTGGCGACACATTTGGTCCCAGGTATTGAATCAGAGTCACTCTTTGTGTTTTTTTTTTTCTTTTTGGGTCACGCTCAGCAATGCACAGGGGTTACTCCTGGCTCTGCACTCAGGAATTACTCCTGGCGGTGCTCAGGGGACCATATGGGATGCTGGGAATCGAACCCGGGTTGGCCGCTTGCAAGGCAAACACCCTACCCAGGCAAACGCTATCTCTCCAGTCCCCAGAGTCACTCTTAACCCTGATATAACTCTGGCCTGAAGTGGTCTGTTTTAAACAATTGTTGTGCTGGGCGCTAATGGAGTGTAGACCGATAAAAAGTGGTATTTTCTATCTTTAGAGACACAGGTCTAGTGGGAGAAATAGACATAGAAGCATTGTAAATACAGTGAGCTATAAAATCTATATTGAGGGTATCTGTAACTGTGAAGTGATACGGAAACATGATAAGCAAAGAGTTTTGCATAGGGAATAGGGTAACATTTCTCAGTGTATTGTTCACGATCACGATCACGACCATCCTGTTGTTCGTCGATTGCCTCGAGCAGGCCCCAGTAACGTCTTCTTCATCCTAGCCCTGAGATTTTTTAAAAAGTGCCATATTCAAGGCTCTTTCAGGGTTAGAAGAATGAGACCCATCATTGTTACTGGTATTTGGCATATTGGGTACGCCACGGGGAGTTTGCCAGACTCTGCTGTGTGAGCAGGTTACATTCTGTAGCCTACCAGTTTGTCCAAAGTAATAATGAGATAATAAGATGTCGCATGGCCGTATTCGCACATTTGTGGCCGCGTGCTTTTGGAAGCTGGGTTTTATAGTCTCTGGGTCTTGGCCGTTGATGGGATTACACGGTGCCACGGGGCCAGTTGGTGGGTGTGGCCCCTGCCTACTGGAATATGGAGGATGCTCAGCCCCAATCCGAGCAGACTTGGAGATCTCAGTCCCCGGGACCCGCATGCCTTTTTTCCTCTGCCGGTACCTTCATGCGTGTGGAGAGTGGTCTCAGCATGGTGGTGGCTGGTTCTGGAGGTCTTCGGCCGCTGGAGCCCCGGCCGGGACGGGGGTGGGGTGGGGGGGGCGGGGACTCAACCCGCTCCCCTCCAAGGGGCCCCGGCGAGGACAGTGTATTGTTGGAAAAGCAAATCCCATGGAATGCTTTGAAAAAAACTGCTTCTTTGGTCAAAAAGACATATGTTGGAAATCACTATCACTATCATCCTGTTCATCAATGTGCTTGAGCGGGCGCCAGTAACGGCTCCATTCGTCCCTGTCACGTGCTAGTGTAGCCTGATGGCATATTGGGGGCTCTTTTGGGGCCAGGGGAATGAGGGCCATCATTGTTACTGTTTTTGGCGTATTGAGTATGCCACAGGTAGCTTGCCAGGCTTTGCCGTGCAGGCGGGATTCGGTAGCTTGCTGGGCTTTCCGAGAGGGATGGAGGCTTTTGGGGCAGCCACTAATCACCTTTACAGGTGTTCTCAGTCAGGCATATATGCGGGTAGGATACTCTCGGTAGCCTCTCGGTAGCCTGCCGGGTTCTCTGAGAGCAAGAACTAGACAATAAGAGGTCATTGGAAATTGTGTGTGTGTGTGTGTGTATACCTTCAAAAGGGAGTCTCCATAGAGATTCATAACCCACATTAGCATATTAATAGAACTATAGTAAAGAAACTCTTTTCGGAGAGGGAAGATCTTGGGGCAGGGAAAGGTGGGTCTCACAGGGATACTTGGCCAAGTGGGGCAAACAGTTCAGTGCAAAGATGTGAGGATGCAAGCTGCTCAGGCCCCATAATTTCAGGGATTACTGGGTCCATATTGGAAGGTGCTGGGAACCTCAAGGGCCATAGTTGGCAGTTCTTGGGGGCCTCCAGGGCTACAGCTTGTAATGTTCAGGGGACCAGGTGCTGCTGGAGCTCAGACTAGGGCCCTCCTATGGAAGACGGGCCTCAGCTCCTGCGTGATCTTTGCCCCCATAATATTTACCCTTCTTAAACACTCATCTGGCTGTGCGGGCACTCAGGGGTCAATTCCTGGCAGGGCTTAGAGGACCAGATGTGGTGCCCGGAATTGAACTCAGGTTGGCTTCATCTGAGGGAAATGCCTTACCTACTGTACTGTCTTTCTGGCCCCAACATTTACTGTTTTGATTTTGTGACATTAAATTTTTTAATATTCTTGTGCAACCATTATCATCACATAAAGCCTCAGAATATTTCTTTTTGTTTTATTTTGCTTTATTTCGGGCCATACCTGGTGGTACTCAGGGCTTACTTCTGGCTCTGTGCTCACACAGGACCTCATGGTATGGCAGGGAATCAGCCTGGGTTCAAAAGTATGCAGAGCAAGTGCCCTATGCATTGTACTATCTCTGTGTCCCCTAGAATATTTCTTTTAAAACATATTTTGCATGTGTGCTAGATATCCCTATTCATTCCTCAGAAGTCTCTGTGAAAGTGTTGAGTGGAGAAGGCAAGTGAAATGAAAGCAGAGAAATACTTAGGATGGGATTGTTTTTGAAATAGTTAATTTCTGGCCTCATTCAAATGAAATATTTGGACTTAATGTCCATACTTGTACCAGACTGTCGCCTAGTGACAAAGTCTTACATAGAACTAGCTGTAATGAGGTACAGAACAAAAAATGCCCAGAACAAAAAGTTGAAGGGAATGAGGGTTGTAGTTAGACTAGATTTTTTGTGTACTCCATTTTTTTCCTTTCTTTTTACATAGTGACTTTTCTAGCTTGTCCTCAGTCCTTCCCCAGCTCTCCAATTATATTGTCCTGTTCAAGTTAAGTCTTAGTGTTTTTGTAAATATTTTTCTCCTTTCTGCTTAGTTTTTACTCGTCTTTGTTCTTGACTGCTGTTATTAGTCCATGTTATTAATATGCTGGAATGTGATGGGATCTGGCTAATTTTTGTAATGTGCATCAAGTCAGGTTTAATTTTAGTCAGAAATGACTAAATTCCTACACATAGGCACGATCTGGAATAATCACGAAGGACATTTTTAATGTTACTTGAAATGTAAAGGTTAGGAACTGATTTTGGCGGTTCTTGCATTAGACTTGGTTATAACAAAACTTATCTCTTATGGTTAAGGTTAGGGAATCCAATTTTTCCTCTTCTAGTTTCCTGGAGACTGAGGCCATTTTTTTTTTCTTTTCTTTTTGGTTGGTTTGTTTGTTTTTTGCTTCTGGGCCACATCTGGCAGTGTTCAGGGCTTATTCCTGGCTCTGCACTCAGGGATCACTCCTGCTGGTACTTGGAGGACCATATGCAGTGCTGGGGGTCAAACTCTGATGGGCTGCATACAAAGCAAACATCCTCCCCAAGTAAGATTTGGGAGAACATGGTCTTTGTATTCTTTTTGCAGAATATTTGAGACAATTTTTGGGTTAGACAATTATAGGATTAGCCTCACTCTCTTTTTTGGGGATTTGGGGTTACATTTGGTGTACTCAGTACTCAGGGAGTACTCTTGGTGGTACTGGGGAACCAATATGGGCTCCTGGGGAATGAAGGATCAGCTGTGTGCAAGGTAAGAGTCCTACCTTTATTATAAATAACAGCACTACTGTTTTGCCAGCCCTTTAGTCATGCGTAAGTACTTCGGTGTGTTTGAAGGTCAATTTTAAAGTTTTGGTTTATCTATGAAATAGCTTACATAGCAAAAGTGTTGACTCCTCTTCAAGACAGCCGAGAATAAATATGTTTAATAAATAAAGCTGAGTAGTTTTGTTTCTACAGGTGGACATTTCTTTGATAACCCGTTTGTATCAGGGCCTAATTTGTAAGTTTTTTTTTTCCTATTGATTTTCTGTTTTGGCAGGAACTTGATCTCAAAATAGCAATTAAGTCTTGTCGCCTTGAGCTAAGTACCAAAAACAGAGAACGGTGGTGCCATGAGATCCAGATCATGAAGAAGTAAGTGTACTTGGTTTACTTTCCTAGTTTTGAAGCCCAGCCTAATGCCAGGGGAAGAAGGGCAGAACCTGACTCAAAATATATGTGTACTATTTCAAATACCAACATCACACTAGGATTAAGAAGATTTGGTTTAGGGAAATGGAGAGGTGAAGCTCTTGCCATGCATGTGACTGACCTGGATTTGATTCCTGGCACCATCTGCCCCAAGCACTGCCAAGAGTAATATCAGGATGTTGGATATAACCCTAGGTGTTTTAGGCTTCATCAGTGAATTGCCCGTTTTCCTCCTCCCAGACAAGGGCACCTTATCGTGCGCTTGCTAGCATCCCTAATTTAGTTAAAGTATTTTTAGCCTTTTCTTTGTATTTTACCTATCATTGTAACAGTTCCCCAAGTCATTCTTGATTACTTGTAAGACAAAACTTTCTGGTAATTCTGAACTTTGTGTTTGTATTTGAAGTGCAGTGTATTCCCTATACCCTTTGTATATTTTACTATATAGCAATGTTCTTTGGGCATAATTACTTGACTCAGGCTTTAGTTGCTATAGTTCCTAACACCCCAAAAGGGAAGTCCAGTCACGGGACTGGGATGGACCTGAGGTGAGTGGCGACGCTACCTCGGCATTGAAATGGGACATTCTAGAAAGCATAAATGCATGACTTTGATGAAAGCTGTTATGACTTAAGAGACAAGACCCCCATGGGGAAGGACAAGCTGAACTGACCTGAGGACTTAGTCTGGGACTTACGGTAAAAACCTTGTTTGCTCTCAGATCTTTCAGAGAACTAAGTTTTGAGATCCTTGTCTCTTACTGTGTTTATCCAAACAACTGCAAGTATTGATAATTTATACAACTAGAGGGAGAGATAAAAGCAATGTAGATGTCCCTGGGAGACAGTGTCTCCTTGAGTTAATCTCCCCAAGAGAATTTTCTCTGCCAAATGTTTATCTCTGCAAATGATCATTCACACCCATGTCCTTAGACAACCCCCCTCAGATGTTCTATAAGTATGCTAGCAGCTCTGCATTAAACGGGCCATTTTCACCATCAAGCTGTGGTTGCCCGTCTCCCTGTCTGTCTGTTTCTCTGTCTCTCTGTTGGGGAGGCAGCTCTGGACCACCAAATGCACACGCGTCGCAGCAGCAGCCCTCACATTTTACTTTGTGAACTCACATCAGAGCACAGTGCCTAGAGTAAGTCTTAATCATTCCCTTTGCTCAAACCCACTTCCTCTATGCCCAACCTCCCAAAAGGAGGAAATTTAATTTAAAAAGTCTACTAGGTATTATCAGACTCTTGAAGGCAAGAGTGTTTTTTTGAATTCTGAACAGTGCTCATCAATTATACTTTCATATTAATAAAACTACTTATTTATTTATTTTGGCTTTTTTTTTTTTTTTTGCTTTATCGGTCACACCTGGCGATGCACAGGGGTTACTCTTGGCTCTGCACTCAGGAGTTACTCCTGGCGGTGCTCAGGGCACCATATGGGATGCTGGGAATTGAACCCGGGTTGGCCGCGTGCAAGGCAAATGCCCTACCTGCTGTGCTATCTGTCCAGCCCCTTATTTTGGCTTTTGGATCACACTTAGCTGTGCGCCGGACTTACTCCTGGCTCAGTGCACAGGTATCACTCCTGGCAGTGCTCAGGGACCATATGAGGTGCTGGGGGGTCGAACTGGGGTCATCCACATGCAAGGCAAGAGCCCTCCCCACTGTACTGTCTCTCCATCCCTCTATTACACAGTTTCATAATTTAGGAATATGTAATGACTGAGCTTGGGTGGTTCTGACTTGGGAGATCACTGTAGAAACATCTCAGAATGGAGTCATCTAAAGGCCTGACTCGGGAGATTGCTCCGGAAACTTCTCAGAATGGAGTCATCTCAAGGCTTGACTGGAACTGGAGTATCTGCTTTCTAGCTCATGTGTTTGGCTGTTGGCTGGAGGCTTCAGTTCCTCCCCATGTGGGCCATTTAAAGGAAACCGTGAATCTCTTTACAACATAGCAGCTCTAAAATGAGTAATCTGAGAGAGAATCAGAGAACTGACGTGTCTTTTATGATTATTCCTTGGGAGTTGTAGTTCATTCTTCCTACCACATTTTGTTAGAAATGATTCTGTTAGAAAAGTACAGCCTTTACTAAATGGGAGGAGAATTAAATTCTTGAGGCAGAGACATGAACCTATTTTTTAAATGCCACAGGTAGAATGCTAAATGCTTATAAATAATTCTACTTGCCACAGCAACTCCATATTTAGATATTACTGTTTGTAGTGAGGATTTTGAAATTCATAGTCGTGCAGCTGATAAAAGTATGGATTTAAAATAATGTTTTAACTCCAATGTCTGTACTTGGTTCACTTTATTTTTAGAAAATTAAGGTATTTTATTGAGGAAATATGAGGGAGCAGTGAGGAGTCTCCTGAAAGTGTAGAAATTTGCTCTGATGGTCCTCAAGCTTGGTTGTATAGCAGTATCACCCAGAAAGTTTGTCAACAGTACAAATTCTTGACCCTACATATGGAGATTCTCTTTTGTTAGGTTCCGGGACTTGTGAATCTCTTCTAGTTTTGATGATAATGGCTAAGGTGATATAAATGTGTTAGAAAACATTGTAGAGAATAATTCTTTTTTTTTTAATTAGAAAAGGTGTTTGTACACAGATTAAAAACTAGAAGGAAATTATGTAAATTTTAATTGTGTCTGCCTCTCAGTTACACTGAGTGATTGTGGAGAGCAGGTCTTGTATGGGCTGCGGAGCCGGACCCCAGGTTCTTACCTGACCACCTGATTACTCACTGTGTGATCTGATGTTATTTAACCAACTTGGGCTTCCATTTCCTCCTGATGAGATTGTTGATTATTCTGCAATTATAAAATTATTGTGACAAGTAAATAAGTCATTGTACATAAAGTGCTGATTACTAGGCACATAGAAATATAACAATAGTAATAGTGATGGTATTGTCCACATTCTATTTTTTTAATTATCACTTTCACTTTTTAATGTATAAGTGGGAAATTAAAATGTACCATGCCTGCCTTCTTTCTCTCACTGACCCCCAATTATGTCTCATTTTAAGCTCAGTTCCTTTTTATTAGAAAGTCATTTTTGCTCATGAAGTTTTTTCCCCCCCTCTTTTTAGGTTAAACCATGCCAATGTTGTAAAGGCCTGTGATGTTCCTGAGGAATTAAATTTTTTGATTAATGATGTGCCTCTTCTAGCCATGGAATACTGTTCTGGAGGAGATCTCCGGAAGGTATTGTGGATGTTTTGAAATAAATAATAAGATAGTAAATCATGAATGTCAGCTATGTTTGAATTACATTCAATATGAATAAGCACTGTCTGTAGCACTGTCCTCCCGTTCATTGATTTGCTTGAGCAAGCACCAGTAACATCTCCATTGTGACACTTGTTGTTACTGTTTTTGGCATATCAAATATGCCACGGAGAGCTTGCCAGGCTCTGCCGTGCGGGTAGGATACTCTCGGTAACTTGCCGGGCTCTCCGAGAGGGGCGGAAGAATTGAACCTGGGTCGGCCACTTGCAAGGCAAACACCCTACCCGCTGTGCTGTCGCTCCAGCCCTACATTCAGTATAATGGCCTTAAATAATCATCATCAAACTATTGCCTGTTACCTATTTTAGTAAATAAAGTTTTATTGGAACACTATGACGCACTTTTCTTTATGCTTTATTTGTTTCTTTTTTTTACTTCAGTGGCTGATTTGAGTAATTGTAACAGAGACTATGAAGCCTCAGGTATTTATTATCTAGCATAATAGGGCATGTTTACTGATCCCTGATTTAGAATTTGCATTTTTTCCCCACTTTTTTTTATTGCAGTTCAAAGAAAGGCTCTACGTGAATGACGTTAGATAAAAAATAACAGACTCTTCAAACCTGTGTTCTCCCTTAAACACAAACCTCGTTGCTTGTCTCTGTGTCTCTTTGCCAACTTTTCCCACTATTGAGAAGCACTTATTCTCTCTTGAACCCATCCTTTCTCTCCTCTTGCATCTTCCTCTCCTCTCCCTTTTCCCTGCTACCCCTTCCCGCTCCTCTTTTTTGTTGTTGTTGTTTGTTGTATGGGCTACATCTGGCAGTGCTTGGTGCTTATTTCTGGTGATGTGCTCAGGGATCACTTATGACCTTGCTTGGGAGACCACATGGGGTGTTGGGGACCAAACCCAGTCAGCCACATACAGGCCACATACAAGTGTCCTGCTGCTGTGCTCTCTTTCTTGCCCCTCCATTCCATCTATTTTTTTGTTTGTTTGGGGGCCATACCCAACAGTTCTTGGGGGTTATTCCTGGTGCTACACTCAGGAATCAACTCCTGGCAGGCTCAGGGGACCAGATGATCTGAAGGGTATTGAACCTGGGTCAGCCATGTGGCAAGGCAAGCGTCCTACTCACTGTGCTACTACTCCAGCCCCGCATCTTGCTAAAAAGTTTTGTTCAACGAAAGTGATCTTGCTTCACTAAAAATAAAGTTAAAAAGATGTTGAAGATGTTTATTAGAAAGTTATTTGTCTCTATTACAAATCTTCCATATCATTTAAAATTTGCCATATGAATATATTGGACAGGAGCAATAGCATAGCGGGCAGGGCGTTTGCCTTGCATGCGGCTGACCCAGATTCGATTCCCCCGTCTCTCTCAGAGAGCCCGGCAAGCTGCCGAGAGTATCCCGTTCGCAAGGCAAAGCCTGGCAAGCTACCCGGGACGTATTCGATATGCCAAACACAGTAACAACAAGTCTCACGATGGAGACGTTACTGGTGCCCGCTCGAGCAAATTGATGAACAATGGGAGGACAGCGCTACAGTGCTATGGCTATGTCAGTGAAACTTTAGTACTATTGCCAGTTTAATCATGACTTTTCACATGGTGTTCTTTCAGAGTTGTGATATGTTGTTGCTGTCCAGCAGTATTGGTAGTTTATATTTAGACTTTTTTTCTTTTTTCCCCTTTAGCTGCTGAACAAACCAGAAAATTGTTGTGGACTAAAAGAAAGCCAGATACTTTCTTTACTGAGTGATATAGGTATGTGATCAGTATGGAAATAACAGAATTTTTGTCTCCTTTGGTCTATGAAAGATTCTATGTCCTATTACTAGGGAATTAAGGAAAATTATTGATGATTGTCGGCTCCTGGAGTACCCCCCCCCCAACGACTTACTCCCTAAAGGGGAGGGAGTGGTCCCCGTGGGATTCCTGCCACCGTCACTAAGAAAGAAAGCCACAGAGTGGGGGGAGTCTGGTGATCAAACAGTTCTCCATTTATTGGCCCCTACCTAGGGGTTCTTATACACATACTCGGGGGGCAGAAGGGGGCAATCTCACACTCAGGGCAATCCCACGTACAGCACGTTTCTCTCTCGTTTCTCTAGTACAGGGCTCTTCTCTCATAGGGCTAATATAGATGTCGGTTAATGATTTGTATATCCTGCTTTTAGGGCCGGGTTATCAGTATGGATAGGTGGGCACTGTCATGTCCCTCATTCTCAACCAGAGTGCCTGCCTGTGGGGAGTGCTGGAGCGAGCCCCCTGGGTCTTTGTAAACAGGACCAAGCCCCCCGGGGTCTTTGTAAACAGGGCCAAACAGGGCTAGCTCTTGCTTCCGGTGGCAGGGGATTTGGTCAGAGTCTCGGGCTAGCTGCTGAGACCCCCAACAGATGATATTGATGTATGATACAAAACATAAGTTATTTAGTTTTTTTTGGAGAGGGGAGTAGGGAGAATGGGATCACACTTGACTGTTCTCAGGGGCTAACATGGCTCTGTGCTTAGGGGTTGCTGCTGCTGGTGTTTGGGGAACCATGTGTGGTGCCGGGGTTCGAAATGGGGTCATTGCCTGTAAAATAAGCACCTTAACTTCTGCACTATCCCTCCATTCCCAAGAGTATGTTAGGTTTTAAATCTAATTGTATTGATTTATCATTGGTTTATAACTGAGATTTGGGGAGTTCAGCTACAAAAGTAGAGATTTTCCTCCTTTCCTTTGTTATCGCTACTGTTTGGAAGATGGAGGAGCAAGAGCCAAAGATACTTGGTTGATCTGCTCACTAGGGGTCACACTTTTATGGTGGGATCCCCAATGGCAGTGTTGCCCGATGGCACTTGGTATGTGCAGTGATGCCTGTGGATTCGAACTGGCAGGTGTGCAAATTAAGCACTTTACCACTGAGCTGTTCTCAGAAGCATATTTGAAATCTGGAAGAAATTGCTAGAGGCCCTGGACAGCTCAGAGGTAAAGTGCCTGCTTTGCAAACATGAGGCTGCAAATTTGAGTCCTAGCACTACCCCGCACGCCCTGAGCAAGATCTCTGTGGCATAATGAAGTGTGCTTTTTAGCATGCAGCGCAAACAGTGTGTGACCCCTGCACATGGCAGCAATAGCAAAAAAAGGGTGGGGGTGGGGGTGGTGGAGAACCAATTAAAAAGCTATGAGAAAAAATTTAACTGTTAATGTTGATACTAAAACTCGAATTTTCAGAATTTATTTTTAGGACTTTTTTTTATTTTTTAAAATTTAGGTCACACTCAGAGGTGCTGAAGGGCTTACTTCTGATTCTAAGCTCAAGGATCACTTCTGGGAGGCTGGGGATCAAACCCTGGTTGGCCATGTGCAAGGCAAGAGCCCTACCCACTGTACTATTATTCCAGCCCCTAGGACTCTGTTTTTTTTTTTTTTTGCTAATCAGATGCTTTAGTTGTTGATGAAAATGACATGGAGTGACTTTAATTATATTCCCTCTTCCTACTTGTTTATTTGCCAGAGGCATTGCATCTTTTCTGAGGTATAGTTTCTCAAGCTGATATTTAGGTTGAAAGAAATCTCTTTTTGGGCTGGAGCTATATTATAGTGGATAGGGCATTTGCTTTACACATGGTCGACCTGTGTTCGATTCTAGTCATCCATATGGTCCCCCAAAGCCTGTCAGCAGTGATCCTTGAGTACAGACCCAGGAGTAAACTCTGACCATCATCAATCAAGTATGGTCCAAACCACCTGGCCCTCAAAAAAAAAAAAACACCTCTTTTTAATTATATGCTTGAAAAATCCCTCAAATAATCAGTGCTTAGATGCTTGTGGGAAGCTCAGAACCAAGGATGTATTTCTCTATATACTGTGACCTCTTCCTAGTTCATGGAGTTCATAGAGTTCAAAGTCTAATTGGGGCAGGGAGAAGGCTATAAGATTAAATTTGAGGATTTTCTTAATTCTTTGTTCCACTTTTTAATGTTACTTTTCATAAATTAAATGAGCATGGATAATTCTGCAGTATTTAATTTAGTGATTCTTATTTTTAAAAAACCGAGATGCTGTAGTATCATTAATTGTGCAATTATGATGGCCATGTAAGTTTGAGCATCAGAGAAGATCTGTAGAATATGTATGATGAAATTGATTTTTCATTTACTATTTTCTATTTAATACACATTTTAAACTTTATTTAGGGTCTGGGATTCGATATTTGCATGAAAACAAAATCATACATCGTGATCTAAAACCTGAAAACATAGTTCTTCAGGATGTTGGTGGAAAGGTAGGTAAAAATGCTAGAAAAATGTTCCATGCCTATTGGATAGTCTCCTAATACAGTTTTTGAGGTGGAGTACCTACCCTCCATGCATACTCATAGTACTCTCTACTTTTGTTATTCCAGACTTTACTGCTATGAATTGTGCTTTTGTGTTGTTTTTCTACTCTGCTAATGAAGTAGTTCCGTTAGAATAAATTGCACTTTATAATGTTTGCTTCTGTTTTTTTAATACAAGTATATAGCAGAGATAATAGACTGCGTAGGTAGAGATAATTGCATGAGTATAAATAATTTGTTAATCCTCAGGAAACCCATCTCATTATACAAACATTCTGGGTCTTCTTTCTTTAAGGAAAAGAAGAAAATGTATGTTTGTTAAGTATATTTGGCCAGGGAGATAGATCAAAGGGCTAATGTACATGTTTTTTTGAGCAGGAAATCTGGGTTTGAACTCTGGTTTCACTGGGTCCCCCCAAGCACTGCCAGGAGTTACTCCTGTATACTGCTGGGTATAGCCTCAGAACCAAAAAGAGAGAAGAGGGAGGGAGGGAAAGAGAGAGAGAGAGAGAGAGAGAGAGAGAGAGAGAGAGAGAGAGAGAGAGAGAGAGAGCGCAACTCATTCTCCTCTGCAACTTTTATCGTTACGTTAGAATCTGAAACCAGAAATTTGTTTTTGTTTTGTTTGGGGACCATATCTGTCAGTGCTTAGGGCTACTTCTGACTCTGTGCTCAGAGATCCCTTTGATCTATCTCCTTGGCCAATGTACTTAAGCAAACCTACATTTTTCTCCTTTGCTTAAAGAAAGCAGACCCAGAATGTGTGCATAATCACTTCTGACTGGGCTTGGAGACCATATTTGGTGTCAGGGATTGAACCTGGGTCTGGTGTGTGCAATAGCTTTAACCTGCTATATTGTCTCAGGCCCAGCCTTACCCACTGTACTGTCTCTCAGGCCCAGCATCTGGTTTCTTAGATTCTTAAAGAAGTCATCTGAGAAGAGCTCAAAGTAATCAGCTGGCTTCTAAAATACTTTTTTTTATCAGAACAATTTAGGTAGTTTTCTTGGTTCAAGAATAAACGTTATATTCAAATAAAAATCAGAGCCAAGAGGGCTGCAGAGATAATGTAGCAAGTAAGGTGCTTGCCATCCAAGTGGCCAACCTGGATTCAGTCCCTGGCACTACATGCGGTCTCCTGAGGAACACCAGGAGTAAGCCCTGAGCAGTGCTGGGTATGCACCCCTTCTCCCCCAAGAAATTAGAGCCAAGAGTGAATCTTCTTTTTTTGGGAATATGTTAATGAGCGAGGGTCACACTCAGTAATGCTTAAGTATTGCTCCTGTTCTGCACTCAGAAATCACTCCTGGCAGTGCTTAGAGCCGGGGAGGGGGTGCATATGGGTTGCTGGGGATCGAACCTGGGACAGCTACGTGCAAGGCAAGTGTCTTACCTACTGTTCTATCACTCTGGCCCTGGACCTTCAATTTTGGAATTGAATTGTGTTTTCTTTAGTGAAGATGATGGTCAGCTGGGGGTTATGGAACCTTGATAAAGTTATATCTCTTTAGAACCTTTCATATATGCTTGACACCAGTTATCTTTATCTTTTTATTTTTATTTTTATTTTATTTCAGTTTTTTGCTTTTTGGGCCACACCCGGTGATGCTCAGGGATTCCTCCTGGCTCTGCACTCAGGAATTACTCCTGGTGTTGTTCACAGGCCCATATAGGTTGCTGGTGATTGAACCTGGGTCAGCCCTGTGCAAGGCAAATGTCCTCCTGGCTGTATTATGAGTCTGGCCGCTGATTTTTTTTTTTTTGTCTCCAAGAACTGCAATATTTTGTTTATTTGGGCCATTCTGTGGGGCCACTCTCAACTTTGTACTCCATTCAGTACCATGTTCTGAAATTGGGATTCCAGCATATGAAGCATTTACGCTAGCCCTTTGAGTTATCTTTCTGGCCCTTCAAGATATTTGTTGTTATTTTTTTGTTTTGGGGTCTCATCAGTCTGTGCTCAGAGCTTACTCCAGGCTCTGCATCAGGGATCACTGCTGGTGGGGCTTAGGGTACCACATAGGATGCCAGGGATCTAACTGGGTTAGCCTTGTGCAAGGCAAGCGTCCTACTCACTGTACTATTGCTCCAGCCCTTCAAGTTATTTTTGAAGTCAGATGTTTATTTATATTGATCTACTTTAAAGTGGTGTGAACTGCTTCAGTTTGGAAGTCACTCTTACCTTTGTCTTCCACTTTAATGAATCAAGCTTATTCTGACTATACTAAAGTATAAATTATGAGCCAAATCTAGAGTTTTTTAAAACCAAGTGTTAAATACTGCGTTAAGTTCTTTCACTATTGAGTTGAATCCCAATGACTTTTGTGATGTTAATAATACCATTATTTAGAAAACTGAGAGAAGTTAGTTAAGTAAGTTGATCAAGATTACCCGACTAGTCAAGTGATGGCATTCAGGCTTGAAATGCATTTATGTTATTACTGAGTCTAAACTTTACCACCATTCTTTCCAGAACCTTATGAGGACATTGATGTCTTTCTTTACAAATTCCTTGATCATTTAATGCTATTTTTTCAGGTTATGCATAAAATAATTGACCTGGGATATGCCAAAGATGTTGATCAAGGAAGTCTGTGTACATCTTTCGTGGGAACATTACAGTATCTGGTAAGACATGTATTGTTTTCTTGAGTTTAGTGCATAAAATTTGCATTCTTATTTTTGAAGGTAACATAGCATTTCAAAAATAAAGTAGTTTTCTTAGAGTGTTAGTTTCTAAAATATTTCTTATATCTTTTAAGGCCCCAGAGCTCTTTGAGAATAAGCCTTACACAGCTACTGTTGATTACTGGAGCTTTGGGACCATGGTGTTTGAATGTATTGCTGGATATAGGCCATTTTTGCATCATATGCAGCCATTTACCTGGTAAGAAGTGGGAGCAAGAATTCTTGTGCGCTTAAGGGGAGTGGAGATTTTTTTGTTGCCTGCTTTTCTTTTCTCCCTTCTCTTTAAACGTGTCTATTAAACAGTTTAATAAAATTAAATAACGGAAAATTTTAGCAAGTTAGTGCAAACCGGTTTGCCAGTTCAACAAATTTTGTTTCAATAGGCACGAGAAGATTAAGAAGAAAGATCCAAAGTGTATATATGCAGGAGAAGAAATGATGGGAGAAGTTCGGTTTAGTAGTCATTTACCTCAACCAAATAGCCTTTGTAGGTAAGTGTCGTTGAGTCAAAGTTCTGCTCATATTCTTCAGGGTTGGAATAGTAGAGTGGTTTTCATTTAAAGTAACCATATTCGGTAGAACTTTCTGTGATGATAAAAATGTTATGTCTTTGCTGGCTTTACGAAGCTGTTGATTGAAAAGTGGGTGACTTTGATTTTAAATTTCATTTAATTTTCTTCGTTTATTTTTTGGTTTTTGGTCACACCCAGTGGTGCTCGGAGTTTACTTCTGACTCCGCACTCACAGATCACTTCTGGCAGGGCTTGGGGAGCCATAAGGACATAAAGGACTGAACCCAGGTCAGCATGTGCCAGACGAGCACCCACCTGCTGTACTGTCGCTCCTGTTCCTGTGACTATTTTTTTTTTTTTAAACAAAAAATAGTGTTTCTCCTTTTATTTTAGTATTTGAAGTAAGTTACAAAATGGTATGGTCATAATGTGAAATGAAATGGAAAAACTTGTGAAATTACCTTTGTTACGATACAGAAGGAAGACTGGAACATAAATGACTTTCTTCATCTTTTTGTACATTTCTAGTTTAATAGTTGAACCTATGGAAAACTGGCTACAGTTGATGCTGAATTGGGATCCTCAGCAGAGAGGAGGACCTGTTGATGTTACTTTGAAACAGCCAAGATGTTTTACATTAATGGATCATATTCTAAATTTGAAGGTTAGTCTGAATGAGCGCTGCTCTCTTAGTCTTTCATTGAAGTTGCAGATTTATTTGGAAGACTGAGGAGATAACTCAGAGGGCTGGAGTAGATGCTTCGTGTGCAGAAGTTCTTTTTTTTTCTTTTTGGTTTCGTGATGCTCAGGGGTCATTCCTCCGTCTGCATTCAGGAATCACTCCCAGCAGTGCTTGGGGGACCACATGGAATGTGGGGGATTGAACCTGGGTCAGCCACGTGCCAGGCAAGGGCCTTATTTGCTGTTCTGTCTTTCTAGTCCCACATGCAGAGGTTCTGAGTTTGATCCCTTAATCACCGAAGTAGCATGGTTCCCCTGAAGTAGCATCCCAAATCACAACGCCAGCCAGTGCTTGTACATCCAGTAAAGGGCTTACAGGAGTGTTACCTGGGCTCTTGAGTGCTGCTTAGGGGTGTGCAACCCTCTACCCCCCATTCCCAAAGACGAATAATAATTTTAGTAATATTAAATTGTAATAGCATGAATATATTTCAGTGATCTTATCTTGATTGTATTTGAAAAGGAAAGTGATATTCTTCGAACTGAAGGTTAAATTTTTGGGGGAAGGGGAGTTGGACCATACTTAGTGGTACTCAGGGGTCACTCCTAGCAATGCTGAGAGGACTCTATGCAGTGATGGGGATCAAACTGGGGTCAGTTGCATGCAAGAAAAGTGCCATAGCCAGTGTATTACTTCTTATAGTAATCTTTCTCAGATGCCCCAGAGTTTGGTTTGTTAAGGTAAGCTCTTTAAATCACCTTTTTGATTTTCCCCTTTCTTGTATAGGTACCATTATCACTTTATTTAGGCCAGAACATACTAGTATTTGTTTGTTGGGGAAGATCTTATTATGCTTTTATGCCCTATTATTCCCCAACCTAATTAAGTTCATGAAGGAGAATTGCCCATCACATCTTCTGAAAACCTTTTTTTTTTTTTAATTCTCCTGTTTAATATAACGTAGGTATTTCTTGCCACCAGTTAAAGTCTGAAATGATCAGGTTGGCTTTTTTTTTTAATCCAAAATGCAGGTCCACCTTATCCAAAGTGCTTCTTTCATACCTATTTCTCTTCCTCACACTGAAGAACAGGTCATCACTGCTCATTTTGCCATTAGTCCATTTTTGACTTTGAAAGATACTTCTACCCAGAATGTACTCTCACTCTTCTTTTTCTTTTTTTTCTTTTTTCTTCCTTTTGCTATTGCTGAATCCTGGGGCTGCAGACTTGTTAGAGTGGTGGGGATCCCAGTGTATGGATCATGGAACCACATTGGTAGGGGTTGGAGTGATAGTAGAGTGGGTAGGGTACTTGCTTTACATGCGGTTGACCCAGGTTCAATCCCCTGCTTCCCATATCATCCCCTAAGCACTGCCAGAAGTGATTCCTGAGTGCAGAGCCAGGAATAACCCCTGAGCATCTCTAGGTTTGGTCCATAAAACAAAAAGACAAAGAGCCACATCTATAGGCCCAAAGGACTTTTGTTTTATTTAATTTTTTTATTATTTATTTTTTTGTCTTGGGTGCCATACCCAGTGGTGCTCAGGTCTTACTTGTGGTTGTGTACTCAGGGATCATTCCTGGTGATACTTGGGTGGGCATCCACAAGTGGTGCCAAAGATCAAACCTCGGTCAGTTGCATGCCAGGCAAGTACCTTACCTGCTGATCTGGCCCCAAAATGGTTTTAAAAATATTTTTACTTAATTTACTTAAAGAAGTATGTTTTGGAGCTGGGAATGTAGCTCAGTGACAGCATTTGCCTTTAATGGATGAGGCCCTGAGTTTAATCACCAGCACTACAAAAGAAAAACACCCAAAACAATCTCAAATAACAGCAAAATGGTATACAATTTTAAAGAGAATTATTGTTTATTTCTGCATTACTTTTATTGTTGTGGGAACCATTCTCTGCTCTGCTAGCTGGTTGTGCAGGGGCAGTGTTGGAGTGGGCACATGAAAAAGCTCGAGGTACCAGTGATTGAACAAGGGCTGCACTCGTGCGAAGCTTGTGTTTTATCATGTGAGTCACGTTGCTCAGCCCAAGTGTTTTCCTATTGAGTTGGGGTTTTTATTTCTTGTTTTTTTGAGCATCTCTAGAACTTTGAAATTTTATTCGTTGGAATTAACATCTATTATTATTATTATTATGCCTTTTGCTCTGTATCCCTTTTAGTATTTATAGCGTTAAATATTTTACTTATAAATAATCACTGTAATTTTTTTTACACAGATTGTGCACATTCTAAATATGACTTCTGCAAAGATAATTTCTTTTCTGTTGCCACCTGATGAAAGTCTTCATTCGCTGCAGTCTCGTATTGAGCGTGAAACTGGAATCAGTACTGGTTCCCAGGAGCTTCTGTCCGAGACAGGAATTTCTCTGGATCCTCGGAAACCTGCCTCTCAATGTGTTCTAGAAGGAGTGGTAAGAGAATTCGAATATACTTGACGTATTAGAAATTTGTTTGCAAAGAGGGTGTGTACATACTGTGTTTTTTAAAATTCAAGCATGCAGTTCTTCAAGGATGGTGGTGTTCATCGTGTATAGTTCTTTCATTTTTATCTTACTCATTACATTTTTGGGAGGAAGGGATTAAGGTGGGCTTCCATGAAGTGCGGGGGGCATGGCGTCCTCTCACCATGATTCTCAGCCAACTGGGTAAGCGGTTCACTTCAGGAGCCCACAGAATCAGTGCTGCTTTGATCTTGAATTGCTCAGGATTAATAGGGCCACTTTGGCAGTGCTTAGTGACTTCTAGGGCTGAGCCTGGTGATGCATGGGAGTACCTTGTGGTACCAGGGATTGAACTGGGCTTGAACACGTGTGAAGCATATACTTAATCTGTTCTACTACTTCTGACCATCCACAGCCTTCTGCCTCCCACACCTCCCCCCTTTTACCCATAACTTTTTTTTTTCCTTTTTTGGGGTCACATCCGGCGTCAGTGCACAGGGTTACGCCTGGCTCATGCACTCAGGAATTATTTCTGGCGGTGCTTGGGGGATCATATGGGATCCTGGGAATCGAACGTGGGTCAGCTGCATGCAAGGCAAATGCCCTCCCTGCTGTGCTATTGCTCCAGCCCCTTCTAACCCATAACTTTTTTTTTCAAAGCAAGCTTTCTCTGTATTGAAAATACATATAATTTAATCTAGAAATAACTTTTTTATTTTTTCATAATTTTATTTAAAGGTAAAGGTAAAGGCCCTCCCGTTGATCGTCAATTTGCTCGAGCGGGCCCAGTAACGTCTCCATTGGAGACTTTGTTGTTACTGTGTTTGGCATATCGAATTTTATTTATTTTTTTCTTATATTTATTTATTGAATCACTCTGGGAAAAGTTACTAAGCTTTCAGGTTTAATCTTGGTCATACAATGATCAAACACCTTTCCCTTCACCAGTACTCATTTTTCACCACCAAGAACCCCAATATACCCCCCTCCCACCCCTTCCAATGCCTGTGAGGCAGATGATTTCTACTTAATTCTTCTCTACATTGATTACATTCATTATTTTGACAAAAGGTGCTCCATTATTGTTTAGAATTCCGCCCCCCGCCCCCAAAATTCAGAATTGCTGAAAAGGTATTGTGAAATACTTTGTTTTCTATAGCTGGTCATGAGAATCATATAATGTCTTGCGGCCACGATTTTGGATTTCCGCAAAGAGCCAGATAATTGCGAGATTGGTTTCTGTGTGTCTGGTGTTATAGCCGAGCTGGAGAGCTGCTCGTGGGGGGCAACTCGTGACCTTGGTAGGGTGTGAAGGACGAGCCAGTACCGCCCCACTTTCCATGAGACTGCAGTTGCCCCATCACTGCCGGCTCATACCTGGCTTTCCAATAAGCTCTGAGGTGGCGGCCACCTTGCTGCCAGGGGGGAAAGAGGCGGAAGGGAGCAACACCCTTTCCCTCCCAGGGAGGCATGGCGCCGTAGTTTAACGCATGGTCCATTCACTTGTCTGTCACAAGCTGCTGGGCTCTGGATTAAGTCCTTTTACCTCTGGAGCCATGGCTGTACCGGAGAGCCGCTTGTGAGGGGCAACTCGTGACCTCGGTAGGGCGTGAAGGATGAGCCAGTACCGTCCCCCTCCCATGAGACTGCAGTTGCCCCGTCACTGCCGGCTCATACCTGGCTTTCCAATAAGCTCTGAGGTGGCGGCCACCTTGTATGCGGTCCAGATGCATTTCTGCCAATAGCTGCTGGGTTTCGAGATTTGTTTCTGAGTCTCTGGGATCATGGCCATTAATCAGCTTGATCAGGAGCCAGAGAGGCCGTTTGTAGGCGGCGACTCAGGGTCTCGTTGGAATGGGGAGAAAAGGGCTGGCTCCACCCCCATGTGGTGAGGCCCCGTGTGTCTTGTTTCTGCAGGCCCAAATCTGACTGTCCAGTAGCCTCTGGAGGATGGCGGTCACCAGGCTGCCAGGGGGAACAGGCCAAGGCACAAAACCTGTTCCCACCTGGAGTGGCCCAGTGCCAGTAGCCTACTGCAGGAACAGGACGCATTTCTGCCAAAAGCCTTTGGGTTCCGAGATTCGTTTCTGAGTCTCTGGGATCATGGCCGTTAAGCAGTTCGATCAGGAACCAGAGAGACCATGCCTCCAATTATATAGCTGAGCCGGAGGTGGTTTGTGGGTGTGTCTCCCACATACCTAACTTTTGGCCATTTACTTTCTTGGGAAACTTTGCCCCAAGTTTTTGGGGTCTGGCCAAAGGCACAGCAGCAATTTTGGGGTATCTGAAAGTCTGACGTTGCCATCAGGCTGCTGATGCACTTGCCTCACAGGTACAGATTGACCTGCTGGCGGCACCATACCCCCATTACCCATAACTTCTAAGATCACTTGGCAAGGTGAACAAAATAGAAATGAAGCATTATTTTGAAATTTGTGTAACTTTCTGTTTGTTCACTTCACTCTTTGAAGTTTGTACTTTGAAGCACAGAACTTTGAAATTTGAACAGTGATCATCTGGGTCTTCCTAGATTTATAAGATGGTAATAAAATATGATTGCTTTCATGATTCATTTTTAAGTTGTCTTTGATGATTTTTTTAGGCATATTGCAGTTTAGGGTTTTTTTTTTTTTTTTTTGCTTTTTGGGTCACACCTGGTGGTGCACAGGAATTACTCCTGGCTCTGCACTCAGGAGTTACTCTGGGTGGTGCTCAGGGGACCATCTGGAATGCTGGGAATCGAACCCATGTCGGCCACGTGCAAGGCAAACGCCCTACCCGCTGTGCTATCTCTCCAGCCCCTAGTTTTTTCTTTTTTCCTTTTTTTTCTTTTTGGGTCACACCCAGCGATGCTCGGGTTACTCCTGGTTCTGCACTCAGGAATTACTCCTGGCGGTGCTTGGGGGACCATATGGAATGCTGGGAATATAACCCAGGTCAGCCAACCCAGGTCGGCCTCGTGCAAGGCAAGCGCCCTACCCGCTGTGCTATCACTCCAGCCCCTAGTTTTTTTTTTTGTTTTTTTTTTAAGAAAAGTTAACCAAATTTCGCAGCCATCACCGCAAGTCAGTTTTAAAACATTCCATATTTGGGCTGGAAAGATAGTACAGTGTGTAGGGCATTTGCATTGCGTGTGACTGACCTGGGTTCGATCTCTGGCACTGCATATGATCCCTTGAACCTGCCAGGAGTGATCCCTAAGCATTGAGCCAGAAGTAAGCTCTGAGCATAGCTGAGTATGGCCCAAACATTCCTTCATCACTCCCTACAAAACAGACCAAAACCAATAACCAAATAAACATTTCTGTCTTACTAAGATCCTCTGTTTCCAGTAACTGTTATCTTCCTGTGGATCATTTTTTCAGTGCTAGGGATTTAACCCAGGGCCTCAAACATGTAAAGCATGTGCTCTTCTGTGGAGGGAGCCACATCTCTAGCTCAGTGACTTTCAGTCTCCACTCCACCCACCCAAGGCAGCCACTAGTACACTTTTTCTATTTATAGATTTTCCTCCTCTGAATATTTTGTTTCTTTTTTTTAATTATTGTGGAGGCCAGTCCTGGAGGTACTTGGAAGTCAACACACTCGTTAGGTGCTGGGAGTGGGAGCATAAGGTGACTGGGATTGAACCCCCAGGGCTTGTGCGGGCCAGGTCTAAGCTCGGCCACTTGAGGCTTATGCTCCTGGAACACTTTTTATGACTTTTTTTTTTTAAAGTCTAACTTGTTTCACTTATCTCCACGTCATAGCTTGTCTTAGTATCTTTGTCCTTTATGTTATTATAACTATTTTGCTTTTGTGCTTTTGGATCTGGTGATTGTGTTTTCTTTGATCCAAACTATACATCTTTAATTTTGCTAAACAAAAATTTACACCCTAAATCTATAAGATACATGCTAATGAACACTGACGTCATTTATTTGCATTTCAAAGTTGGAAGTCTGATGTTTTAGTACTTAGAGAACATAGTTTTCAAGGACTTTTTTCTTTTAAATTCTTTTTCAGAGAGGCTGTGATAGCTATATGGTTTATTTGTTTGATAAAAGTAAGACTGTATATGAAGGACCATTTGCATCCAGAAGTTTGTCTGACTGTGTAAATTATATTGGTAAGTATAGTTCACTTACTGATTGATTTTATTTTTTTTAATATGAAGTAATTTTGACTCAAAATAATTAGTAGAAATGGTCTTTTGGTGATTCTGATCTTTGTCTCATACTTAATCTAGTGAGAAATCTACTTGTATAGTTTGGCAACTGAAAAGGTAGAATTTAAAGTACCACCAGATCCCATGCTTGAAATGACTATGGGGCTCTCATAGAAGAATTGCCTTTTTTTTTTTTTTTTTGGTATTTGCATGTGAACCCTGGATCTCATCTGTACTATACTTCTTAGCCACATTCGTAGCTCTTAAGTGTGTTTTTAATGGTTCCTTTACTATCAAACATGCTCAGATATTTCATTTTTAGGAGCCAGAGTGATAGTACCACAGTTAGGGCATTTACCTTGCATGCAGGCACCCCGGTTTGGTCCCCAGCATCCCACTTGGTTTCCTTATCTACCGCCAGGTGTGATTCCTGAGTGCGGAGCCAGGAGTCAGCCCTGAGGATCACTGGGAGTGGTCCCCCATAAAACAAGCAAACAACAAATATTTCGTTTTTTGTCCTGTGAATATTGCTTATTTATTTTTGGTGCCATACCAGTGGTACTCAGAGACTGCTACTTTGTTTTTCGTGTTACTCCCAGAGGTGCTGATGAAAGCTTATGGTTTTGAAGATCAAACCTGTTGCTCCCGTATACAAAGCATGCACTCCAGCCCTTTGAGTCAGTGGTCACGTCTTTTCATTTCTTTGTGAGAATTCCTGTTTTTCCTTTTGAAGAACTCAAATGATTAATTCATGTTTAGTCAAATCTAAAATTAAGAAGAAAATTTTAAAAGAAGAAAACTAGGCAGATGGGCTACAACTATCTTTCTTCTGTCTATTAAGTTCTGAAATTTTTGCAGTATTCTAGAAAGCTTTCCTAAAAATTACTGTATAGTTGACTTAGTGAAATGTACAGATCTTATAGTTTGATTTCTGACAGTTATATACCTGTGTAATCTACACCACAATCAAGATAGAGAACATTTCCTTCACCTCAGAAAATTTTCTCTTTTTTCTGTCAATCCTCCCTCCCTCTGACTTGAACCTTTATCTAAGTCTAAAAAGCTTTTTAGAGTTATAAAAATGAAGCCAATACATTGAGTCATTTTTAATTTTAGTTCTTCTCTGTATATCAATATGGTGCATTTGTTACCAATAGTGAGCAATTTAATTATGATTTAGTAAATCATATTTCCTTAATCTTCCCATACATTTTATCTGGTGCCCATTTTCTCCTTCAGCCCTTCACCCAGAATATGGCGTTAACGTTTTGTCAGGTCTCTTTAAAAGCTCTCAGCTGATACTGCTTTGGAGACTCTGTGTTTGGATAACCTTGGTGGTTTTGAGGAGTAATGCTCAAGTATAGTAGGATGCTCCTCTATTGTAGTTTATGTTTTTTCTTTTTCTCCTTGAGATCAGATTTGCGGGGGTGGGTGGAGAGAAAAATCGAGTGTCATTTTCATTAGTTATAATAGGTACACACTACAGCTATAATTAATGACTATTGGTTTTGACCTCGATCGCACGATACAGTGTTAAGTTTGTCCAGCATACTTTTTGGAAGGAAGGAATTGTGTTTAAACCCTTTCTATGAAAGGAGTGGGAATTAGGATTTTCCTTTAGTGTAGATCACTGTATCACTGTCAAACTGTTGTTCATCGAGTTGCTCGAGTGGGCGCCAGTAACGTCTCCATTCGTCTCAGTCCTGAGATGTTAGCAGCCTCTCTTTATTCGTCCTTCCCAACGTATTGGAGGCTCTTTCAGGGTTGGGGAAATGAGGCCCATTTTAGTTAACAGTTTTTGGCCGAATACGCCATAGGTAGCTTGCCAGGCTCTCCCGTGCGGGCAGGATACTCTCTCTAGCTTGTCGGACTCTTTGAGAGAGAGAGGGAGGCTTATAAATGCGGGGTGGGGATGGGGTGGCTGGAGATTCTGCCTTAGCGTAGATTGAGTCACTGTCACTGTCCTCCCGTTGATCATCGATTTGCTCGAGCGGGCCCAGTAACGTCTCCATTGGTGACTTTGCTGTTACTGTGTCTTGCATATCGAATACGTCACGGGTAGCTTGCCAGGCTCTGCCGTGCGGGCGAGATACTCTCGGTAGCTTGCCGGGCTCTGCGAGAGGGGCGGAGGAATCGAACTCGGGTCGGCCATGTTGGCTGCGTGCAAGGCAAACGCCCTACCGCTATGCTACCAGTCCGTATTTTTTTGTTTGTTTAATTTTGGTTTGGGGCCACACCCAGCAGTACTCAGGGCTTCCTGCTGCTGAGCTCAGGGTTCATTGCTGGCAGGGCTCAGTGGGCCTTATGTGGTGCAGGCGATAGAGTCTGGGTTGGCTGCATGCAAGGCAAGCGCCTTACCTACTGTATACTGTCTCTCTGGCTCTTCTTTGGAGTTTCGTACACTCAGCTTGTCTCCTTTCGCTCATCTGTTAATTTATTCATTATAACATTAATTTTATTATATCATGGATCCGTGGGTCTTGTTGGTGTGTGCAGTGCGGGTGATCAAACCCAGGGCCTCACATCTATATGAAGCCTGCACCGAGCCACATTCTTAGTATTGTTCGGAGCCTCCTCAGTTGGCACCTCTGCCCTTTTGCTTTCCCTCATTGGTGTTACTTTTTAAAAATCACTTCCTTAATTTCTAATACTGTGTTCCAGGTTTATCTTGCATATTTCCTGCCACGGTACTAAAATCAGTCCTTTTTCTAAGGAACCCTGGTACCTCTGACAAGAGAACAGCATTAGATACTAAGATCTATTCTTGTTACTACTATTTTATCATTTCTTTTGGATCCTTTAATTTAAAAATTTTTTCAGAGGTATTGTGATTTATAAATTGCTCTGGCTTCAGATCATATGTATATAATTTGTTATATATGTATATACATACATATATGTATGTACATATATATGTTTGTTTTGTTTGGGGGCTGCACTTGGCAATGCACTTGGCAATACTTGGGACTATTTCTAACTTGCACTCAGGGTTTACTCCTGGCGGTGTTCTGGGGACTTTATGGAATTTTGGAGATGAACCCAGGTTGGCCTTGTACAAGGCAAGCTCCCTACCCGCTGACCTACCACTCTTGGCCCGTAATTTTTTAGGGATATGGTTGAGGATGTGTGTGTGTGGGGGGGGGGGCGGGGATGGAGAAGTCATATTCATCGTCTCAAACACTATTTTTGTTTGTTTGGGGGCCACATCCAACAGTAGTCAGGGCTTAAGTCTTGGCTCTACTTGCAGGGATCATTCCTGGTGGGCTTGGAGGATCACATGGGATGCTGGGGATCAAACCCTGGTTTACTGTGAGCAAGGCCTTGCCCACTGCCTCAGACACTTATTTTGAAAACTGGATTGTTTTGGCTTAGTTTGTTTTTGAACCACTATAGGAAACCTCAGGAGAAAGTGTGAAAATACAAAAATAGGAAAAAAAAAAGTTACTTGAGTCTACTAATATTAATAAATCTATTAACATTTATTAGGAAAGACAGATTTTTCCTGACGATTAGTTTATTTTTAAAAATCTGCTTCAGATGATGTGTTTGCAAGTATTAGCAAACTTGAGGTAAGTTGCAAGTATTAGCAAACTCGAGGTAAGTTGTTAAGTTGCTGTTGTAACACCCTTTCTTTCAAGATTTTCATGACAAAGATACCAACATTATTTTCTTAAAGGATGAGTGTCTTTCAATCTTGGAGAATTTCATAATGTTAAAAAGGAATTTTATTGAATTTAATGCAGGCCTGCCATGCTTTTAGGAGGGGAGGCCAAGAGATCGCCATTGATAATTTTATGTCTTGGGTTGAAGAAAGCATAGCTTGCTAAACTGCTGTTTACCTTGTATGTTTTCCTAAGTCTGGGTTGGGAGTGCAGGAGATGAAATTTATTACCCAGATGCAGGAATGATTGGTGGTTTGCAGAGGAGATAGGACTGGATTTAGAACTTGAAAGAAAATAAATGCATTAGTGGAGAGGAAAAAGTCTTTCATGGGCTGGGGAAATGGCTTAAGCGGGTGGAGAGCATGCTTGTTTGCATGGAGGATCCCAGGCTCAGTTCCCAACCCCACAGGGTTGACCCAGTTCTGCTGGAAGCTACCGTTGAGTACTGCTGGGTGGCCCAAATGAAAACAAAACCCAAAGAAAAGAGTATTTTAGGATAGAAACAAGAAGAAAAAGGGCTTCGAATAATTACAGGCTCTTTGAACGTAGTACTTAATGTTGATATAAGTTTAAACATTTCACCCCCTAATTTTTACAAAATGATCATCTCATTTTTATTCCTTTTGTATCTATCTATAGCAAGGCTTGTAATTGTAGGTGCTCAGTAAATGTGTATTGAACTGATGAGTCAGGGACAGTGGTTCTTTCTAGCACCTCTAGGAATGTACAGAAAGGAAGTCGCAAAGAATGATAAATGAACTCTGAAATTTAAAAATTTCAAAATTCAAAAAGGTAACTCTCCCATTCTTTTTCCTTTTCCGTTCATATAGTACAGGACAGTAAAGTACAGCTTCCAATTGTACAGCTACGTAAAGTCTGGGCCGAGGCAGTGCACTATGTGTCCGGGCTGAAAGAAGACTATAGCAGGCTCTATCAGGGGCAAAGAGCGGCAATGTAAGTGGACTCTTGTTTGTGGGCGGAGTGTCATGCATGCCAGTGCTCAAGAATTTAGCCAGTGTTTGCTGATTAGTAGCCCAGGAGGTACCAAAATATTGAGCCAAACTGAGATATGATGTTCTGATCAGACTTACTAATTCTTAGTAATGATCTGTTTTGCTAATATAATTCTTATTGCTGGAATTTTTTTTGTTTGTCTGTCATTCTTGGGCTACACCCAGCAATGCTCAGGGGTCATTCCTGGCTCTGTGTGCAGGAATCACTCCAAGTAGTGCTCAGAGGACCATATGGGATGCTGGGGATTAAACCTGGGCTGGCCGTGCAGAGCAAGTGCCCTACCCTCTATACTATCCAGCCTCATGGAATTCTTATTAGTGGTATCTAACTGTTCAGTTTGCAATGAATTGAGAGTGAGGAGTTTCCAAATTATCCTATTAGGCTTTTATTTTATCATAGAATAATAATAGGAAGGAGGAAAGGCTTTAGAGACCAGATTGTAGAGATTACTGTTTCTTATAGATTGGTGATAGACTTTGGACTTAATGTTGATTTAAGTTTAAACCCACTAATATTTAGAAAGTGATTATATTTGTTTATTGCTGTGGTTTAGGTTAAGTCTTCTTAGATATAATGCTAACTTGACAAAAATGAAGAACACTTTGATCTCAGCATCTCAGCAACTGAAAGCTAAATTGGAGTTTTTCCACAAAAGCATTCAACTTGACTTGGAAAGATACAGTGAACAGATGACTTATGGAATCTGTAAGTGTTTGGGAGAAATATCCAGTCTATTTGGAAGAAATATCCAGTCTCTAAGCTTTCTGCTCTTTTGCCTGCTTGATCTAACACCAGTTATCTGACCTTCACATTGGAACAAGAAGCAAGGCAACTCAAATCATTATAAGACATGTTTGGCTTGTTTTTGTGTTTTACCTTTTTTAGCCCATAGCTGAGCAAATTTACATTCTTTTTTTCACTATTGGATTAGAAATATATCGCTCTGCAAAATGCAGAAGAGATTTAAGAGTCTGCAGTTGGGGCCAGTGGGGTAGCTCAACAAATTGGGAGCTGGTGGGAGGCCTGGATTTTATCCCTGGCACCACAAAGTCTCCTGAGCACCACCAGAGTGACTTCTAAGTACTGGACTGGGGGTTTCTTTAAGCACTGACAGGTGTGGCACCCAAACCAAAATTTAAAATATAAATAATATGATTTTCAAATCCTTAAAAATAGAAAACCTATACTGATTTTTCACCCCTTTTAGCAAGGGAATTCTTTCTTTTCTTTCTTTTTTTTTTTTTTTTTTGCGTTTTGGGTCATACCTGGAGATGCACAGGGGTTACTCCTGGCTCATGCACTCAGGAATTGCTCCTGGCGGTGCTCAGGGGACCTTATGGGATGCTGGGAATTGAACCCAGGTAGACTGCATACAAGGCAAACACCTTACCCACTATGCTATTGCTCTAGCCCCAGCAAGGGAATTCTTAAGCTGATTCTCTTATAATCTAGGTATAGAGGCCAGAGTGACAGTACAACAGGTGGTGCTTGCCTTATACACGGCCTCCCTAATTTAATCCCCAGTATCCCATAAGGTCCCTTGAGCACTGCCAGGGGTAATTCCTGAGCACAGAGCCAGGTGTAAACCCTGGGTATAGCTAGGTATGACCCCCATCTCTCATGCCCCCCCGAAGAAAGAAAAATCGTTTCATTTATACAATGTTCTAGCACCACATCTACCAGCTAGTGTGTTTACTTTCCCCCACCAATGCCCCAAGGTCTCCTCCCAGCTACAGTTTGTTTTAGAATAAACTTTTTGTTTTTGTTTGTTTTTCTTAAAGAGAAAGCCTAGTTTTCCAGGGTTGCCATGACATATTGCTGTAAACTAGGTTACTTAAAACAACAAACCCTTCTCATTGCCCTTTCAAAGACGAAAAATCTTACTTCAGGGTGTTGGCAGGGCCGTGGTCTCTCTGCAACCTGTGTAAGATATCCTTTCTTTTTAGTTCCTGGTGGTTTGCCAACAACCCTTGGGGTTCCTTGGCTTGCAGTACTCATTCTTTAATCACTGTTTCCATCATCCTGTGTTTTCCCCCTTGTGTCTGTGTCCATCCCTTTGTTGTTCTCCTTCTGTAAGGACATCGTAATACTGAATTGAGTGTCTGCCCAATGCCAGTATCATCCAAACAGACTGAATCTAAATCATATTTCCAAATAAGGTCACATTTTGAGGTACTGAGATTAGGATTTCAGTTGTACTTTTCTTCTTGTCTTGTTTGTTTTTGCCGCAGTGCTCAGGATGGCTCTGGGCTCAGGGATAACTTTTTGAAGGGATTGGGAACCATACGGAGTGCAGAGGATTGAACCTGGGTTGGCTGCATGCAAAGCAAGTGCCCAGCCTATACTGTAACTGTACTAGACTCCTGGCCCCTCAACATTCCTTTTTGAGAGACTACTCAGCCAAAACTATATTAATTAGTCTGGGAGATAGGCAGATCAGTAATTATGGTTCTGGCTATTTCTGACATAACCAATTTATCTTTTTTTCAGCCTCAGAAAAAATGTTAAAAGCATGGAAGGAAATGGAGGAGAATGCCGTCCACTACTCTGAGGTAAATCCATTAAGCTTATTCTGTGCACTAAGTAATTCCTGAGGTCTATGGAAAACCTTGTCTTTGGTTTTGATCTGCAGAGAATTTTTCTTGACGTTCCTGAAATCAGCCAAATATCTATTACAGGCTTTGTAATTATAGAGAAAGGTGCAGTACTGGGTAAAAATAAGGACTTGGGCAAATGAGATTAAATCTGAACCACACTGATCTTTGGTTTCTATAGTTCATTATACCTTTTTTATTTAGTAGCCTTGTGTGCTACTAAATGGATTAAATGGACATAAGTAAGAAATGATTGTTGTTTCTGTTCTTTTAATAATAGCGTAGATAGGATTAAGGCACTTCCTGGTTAATTGGCTGGGACTAAAAGTCCCAGGTTATATTTGTGTTGCTTTATTAATAGCACTCTCTTTCACTCTCAAAAGTATTGCATTTTGGACAAAAAAAAATTCTGTCACTAAGCATAGATCATATTCTTGATGGTAGAATTCTATCCTTGGAGCCACTAAATTGTTGCTCTTCTTGATGCCAGAACTTAGCCTTCCAGGTGGGTGGAGCAGTTTTGGGAGTTGAAAATCTTCTCACTTTTGCAGGGTGTTGAATTTGGACAACACCTGGTGCTCAAGGGATTGAACCTGGGCCTCCTGGTTGCAAAGCATGCCTCCTTTCCCTTTGAGCTACTCCCTGGCTCCAGGAAATCCTTTCTTTCTGCCTTGTAATTAAAGGCAGTAAGGAATTAGAGATGTGAAGTCTTTTGTGCTAAACACACTTTGTATTTATTTTTTCTTTGGTTTTTGGAACACACCCAGAGATGCTCAGGGCTTACTCCTTGCTCTGTGCTCAGGAATTACTTCAGTTTGGGGGACTGTATGGGATTTCAGGGATGGAACCTGGGTCAGCCACGTGCAGGGCAAGCACCCTACCCACTGTACTATCTCTCTAGCTCTTAGGCTAAAATCAGGGCAACCTTGAGCAACAAAAACCATACCTGGTCACTTTCTTTGTCAGTAATACTTCCTCTTTTTGCTTCTCAGGAGGAGAAAGTGAATGGTAGTAGTTTAGTGTTGTCAGGAGAGTAGAGAGAGATACTGGAATAAGTTTGCTCATGTGAAGGATTAAGTGTTAAAATCTGAATGGTAAAAAGACAAAATCGGTGTTCCTGTTAAATCGTTTCATTCTCCTTAGGTAGCAAGTCATTCTCTATCTAAGGTTTTGTTTTTGCTTGACTTTGTTTCTTCGCTGTGTGGTGGTGAGTTTGTCATTTCCCCTGTCTCTCACTATGGTTTAGGTGGGTGTTATTGGGTACCTGGAGGATCAGATCATGTCTCTGCACACTGAAATCATGGAGCTACAGAAGAGCCCCTATGGACGACGCCAGGGAGACTTAATGGAATCTCTGTAAGGATGTACTCATGTTGTTGATACTGGAGTCTGAAGCTTTTTGTAGCAGATCAAGCCTGTATGTGGTTCTTCCCCCGCACCCCCCTTCAGTTTTGGGGCCATACCTAGTGGTGCTCAGAGACTATTCTTGCTTTGTGTTCAGAGCGCCTTATGTGATAGCAGGATCAGCTGCGTGCAAGGCAAGCGCCTTAATCTCTTTACTCCTGCTGTGGCTCTATGAGGTTGTTTAAAAATAGTTTTTCTTTTCCCAAATGTGTTGGCATAATATAGATGTATTTGGGGAGGGGTGATCAGGCAGCCTGGGGGTTTGGGAGTCCCTTCCAGTGATTCTCAGCCACCGGGCTGGCAGTTCAGCTGAGGACTTGAGTACTGAGGATGTAGGGCTGCTCAGGTCCTGAGGTGCCAGTGTTATCTGGGCCACCCTGTGGTGCTCTGAAATTTCAATATATTTTAGGTGGGACCATATGGTACCAGGGATTGAACTGGGGTCGCGTCAGGCCATGCAAGTGCCTTAACCCCTGTATTATCTCTTTGCCCTCTGGCATCATATTTTGAAAGTAGATTTCTTAGTCACAAAAAATTTTGTAGGGGGCTGGAGCAATAGCACAGAGGGTAGGGCATTTGCCTTGCATGCGGCCAACCTGGGTTCGATTCCCAGCATCCCATATGGTCCCCTGAGCACAGCCAGGAATAATTCCTGAGTGCAGAGCCAGGAGTAACCCCTGTGCATCGCCGGGTGTGATCCAAAAAAAAAAAAAATTTTTGTAAAACGCTCCTTCCTTTCCTTTTCCTTTCTTCCTTCCTTCCCTCCCTCCCTACCTCCCTTCCTTCCTTCCATTTTTGGGTTACTCTGTGCTCACAGGAGTCACTCCTGGTGGGCTCAAGGAACCATATGGGGTGCCAGGGATTAAAACTGGGTCAGACACATGCAAGGGAAGTACCCTAAACTATCTCTCCAGCCCTAGGATTTTTTTTTTTAAGTCATAGGCTACAGTGTTTTTGGTGCAAGAAGTACTTATATGTAGTAGATTAGAGCAGATATGAAATTCATTAACTTTGCAACTTAAGATCTTATTTATGAAATGCTCCATAAAATATTTATTGGCAATATATATTTTCTTATGATGAAATCATTACTCTATTCAAATAACATTTTTCATTTCAAGTAGTGGATTATTAGAGTCATTACATTATCTGTACAGATAAAAGTGTGTATTCTCTTTTGTAGGGAACAGCATGCCATTGATCTATATAAGCAGTTAAAGCATAGACCTTCAGGTAAGCATGGTTATCAGAATATATACAGAGACTTTTAGGAAACCATTAATAGTCTAATAAATTGAGAAAATGGGACTTAAAACAAGCTGCAGAAAAAATTCTGATGTTACCATTAAGATGCTTAGGTATATCTGCTTTTGTGTGTGTGTGTGTGTGTGTGTGTGTGTGTGTGTGTGTGTTTAAGATTAAGATTTCTTAAAGGGAAGTGAAAGAAAGGAGTGAAAGAGAAAAAAGAAACACAGAGAAGGGAAAGAAGAAGAAAGAAAATATGAGGAAATCTGGAAAAGTAAGAGTTCTTAATATTAGAGAAGTAAAAAAGAAGTTGGTTCTGTGTTTCGTTGTAGAATGAGCAGAACACTTCAGATTTTAGGCCTAAGTAATATAACTTGAAAATGATGCTAGCATCTGCGTTGTTGAACAGCTTTTGTTGAATGTCTGATGGGTATAGAGCTTAGTATACTGTAGAGAGCATTGGACTTGAAGGCTGGACATCTATGCTGGGCTTGTAACTGTCCAAGTAACCTCAGGCAAATCACCTAATCTCCCTGTACCTCATAAATCCTTTTATGCAAAATGAGGTTGTTTCCTGGTTTTTCTAACTTTGTCACAGTGTTTGTGAAAATCCTCTACAAGTCTCCATCTTTCCATGAAAAATTGATTTGTTTTGAATGAAGACTTAGTAAAATACTGATAAAATGTTCCCTATTTGCTCTATACCAAAATTGTTTTTTAAAAAACTTTGTTTGGATTATACCTGAGTTTTTTTTTTTAATGTGTTTCCACTTCAAAATGTGTGAACACATGCAAATGAATATAAATGTAAGAAAAACCATGTATCAGTCTCCTCTCCATTGTTTTTTACCATGTTGGAATTTTTTGGTTTAGTGGCATTAAATGTTTTTTTTGTTTTAGTGGAATGTGGGCAGTCTATTAATACAAATAGTTATGAGGTACATATAAGAGAGGTACTGATCTTGACTGAGGATCAGGGATGATTAGAAGAGGTTTTCTCTAAGAGGTAATATCTGGGATGAGCCTTAAAGGATGAGTAACAGTAAGTAGATGAAAGCATGTGGGTTCTTAAAGATATGAGACATAAAGCCATGTATGTATATCTGGCACTCAGCACATCTGAGGAAATGCAGTCTGACTGGAGTATAGTTTTAGGAGAGATGACTGTGGAGGTAGTTCAAAGGCTGGGGTACATGCTTTGTGTACAACGGGGGGAGTTCAGTCCCTGGCACCACATGGTCCTCTGATCACTGCTAAAGGTGATCCCTGAGCATTTCCAGGTGTGACCAAACCAAAGCAAAAGAAGACTGTTATACTGCCTTTAGCTGAATTTTCAGGGCATCCAGAGGTTCTTTAATTATTGACTTAGGTCAGTCAACTTTTTTTCTAGAACTATATGCATATGTATTAGCATAAAATTTCAAACTATGTAGGGCAGGACTTCCTTTCCTTTTAAGCATCTAGTGTTTGATGAATTATCCTACTATTTTTGAATAAGGGTGTTAATTCCCCCCCCCCCCCCCCCCCACCTGCCCCAATCTTTTGACCAGAAGAGTGTGTATGTTCCTGGGACTTGCATTAGTATGTGTTAAAAAGGGTCAGGACTGTTCTCAAAAAAAAAAAAAAGACAACCAATTCTAAATTTATATGTGCATTTTGTACCCATAAGTGCTTTTGTTTTTAAATAATTTATTGGTTCTTTGTAGAATTTTTAAAATCCATAAATTGATGCTTTGGGATTAAAGTGGAGGTGTTTGTCAGTTAAATCTAGTTTGAGGCTTACTGATCTTTTGTTTGGAGGCTTACCTGTTAATGTGAAGGAACGTTTTTCACCCACTAACCGAGGCCCTTTGTAGATCACTCCTACAGCGACAGCACGGACATGGTGAAGATCATTGTACACACTGTGCAGAGTCAGGACCGCGTCCTCAAGGAGCTGTTTGGTCACTTGAGGTAGCCAACTTGTTTTATTTCCTACTGAAAAGTCAGGGTGCCTTTCTTCTTACTCCGTCGAAGCATGCTATCTCTCTTATGATAAATATATTAGGCCCAGGAAGAATTTCATTTGTACCCTGTACAGCTGCGTGTCCTGCTTGTATGTCCTGCTTGGGGGAGGAGTTGCTCGGACAATGCTGACTGGGGTTCCTGTCTTCAGCTAGGCATGCCGGTATGCTGTTCAGTCTTGGGACATCTGTGAATGTCTGACTCTGTTTTTATCTCTCTAGCAAGTTGTTGGGATGTAAGCAGAAGATTATTGATCTGCTGCCCAAGGTGGAATTGGCCCTAAGTAACATCAGAGAAGCTGACCATGCCGTCATGTTTATGCAGGGAAAAAGGCAGAAAGAAATCTGGCATCTACTCAAAATTGCCTGTGTAAGTAGTTACTATTTCTGCAAAAAGGATGTTGCTCAGCACAAGCTGGGTCCTCTTGAAGTTGTGTGCATTTTGTGGAGATGATGCTCAAGTTTCTTGCTTGTGTCTAGCTTTTTAGATGTAGGACTTATAAAGTAGATGTAGAAGGTGACCACCCTTTATTATATTTCTCCTATTTTCATACTTCTCCTAGCCTTCTACTGTGGCATTCCAACCCTGTTGGAATGTGTCTGACTAGTTAATTGGAATGGGCCTGAGTTTGCTCAGCTTGTCTCTTCACCCCCCCAACTAGACTGAAATTAGAAAATATAACTCATATTTGGCTTTTGATGGTGAAGATAGACTAGTTATTAATACATAAAGGTGGGGATTGTGAATTTTCATTCTTCTCTTGTTGTTGTTTGGGGCCATGACCAGTGGTACTGAGGTTTATTCCTAGCTTTGCTCAGTAGTGACCTTTGGGGGTGCCCAGGAAGCCATGCATTGTTGGGGATTGAACTGAGTAGGGAGCGCAGAGCGGAGGTCAGCATGCAAGGCAAGTGCTTTACATCCTATAATCTCCAGTGCGAATTATTTTTAGAGGATAAGGAATCTGATTGTACATAAAAGAAGTGATAGAAATGCAAGACCTCTGAATATGATAGGGGACTATATGAATCATTGGAAGTTCTTATCTATAATTCTCTTTTTCCCCTTTAGATACAGAGTTCTGCTCGGTCCCTTGTAGGATCCAGTTTAGAAGGTGCTGTAACCCCTCCAGCATCTGCATGGCAACCCCCAACGTCAGTCGATCGTGAACATCCTCTGTCATGTGTGGTAACTCCTCAAGATGGGTGGGTTCACTTTCTAACAATAGATAGTGTTTTCAAGAGTAGTGATAGGAATGAAGTATTATTATAGTAGAGCAGATAGTTAAGGCATAGTATTCAAAGCCTTATAGACCAGAATTGAATTTCAACCGTTCCTTTGTAGTAATACCTGTGCAGTTATAACTTGACCTTTATTATGTTCACATTTTCTTACCTATAAAATGGGATCTACTATGAAACATCAGTTAGAGTATATATGTAGTGTTTGGGAATAAATGTTCAACAAATGTTACTTATTAGCTTAGTACCAATTCTAAGACCTTTCTCTTTTATTGGCTCATCAGTTCTTTTATCCAAACTTTATTCTTTGCTTAACCATTTAGCTGTGTGAAATTACGCTCTTTTTGCATTTGTTATTTTGGTGGTTCTTAATTGCCCCTGTAATGAACTGTCACACTTGTTCTATTCATAATGTAGTATTTCTAAAATGAGTCTTTTTTCAATGCCTTAAACAGTTTTGCAAAAATCCAGTCTGAAACCCTATATTTTCTTTTATTGATTCCTGCTCTTCTGCTAAAAGCTGAATGACTATCCATTTCTGTTATTTTCTCAGCATAAGATGTGCCGTATCACCAGAGCCCGTGGCTCTTTGCTAGCTTGTGTATTGTCGCTTTTCTCACAACTCATGGAGATCTCTACAGCACCAGCATTTCCTGGAAGCTCTGCCCATATTTAGTTTTGCAGAAGTACAGCCATGTTACATCACTGCTCAGGAGGTCATGCAGTTGCATATTGTTACTCTGCTTTATGGGAAAAAAAGCACATGGCAGGAAGGCAAGCTGATAATCAGGTATTTTATTTTTTTAAAGAAAGCAAGTTTCAGAATATTTCTGGGGGTCAATAATTGATTTGGCCCAAAGCAGTAAATCCACAGCGACAATAAGGTCATAATTAGTTATATAGACTGTAGGAAATATTCCATTCATCAGAGTTGAAAAAATAAATTTCACGATTATTAACGTTTTGCTTTCATGAGAGGCATTTGGGAGTGTTAGGGGTGCTAACGATTGCAGATGTTATCACTGTATCGGTAATTTCCAAGTGGAGGTTCTGGTTGTTCACAGAGGTATATCGGACAGGAATCTTAAATATGTTTTATAGTAAGAATACATGATAATGGAGATATTTTTACTATATTATACTTAACTGCCAAGGATTGGAAACTGTTGGCTTCGGTTTCTCGTCTGTTTAAGAATAGCTGATTAAAATTTAGTTGTAAGCTTATAGTAGCTATGATTCTTGGCCTAGACCTGATTCCACTAGGGTAGGAACTGGGGGTTGGTGAAAGGAGAGGGTGGAGTCTCTATGTAAGAGAGGAAGTGGGGGAGCCAGAATCGGGATTTCCGTCAAATACAGACTTACGGGAATATTTCTTGGTTCGGGCAGCTCCCCTGTCACATTACTTTCTTTTCCTGTCCTCAGCAGTCAGCTTGGTCGTCTGCTTTCATTGCTGTCTACTTTCATAGTTTCCAGCTAGATTTTTTTCACTTCCCTGATCTTTGCAGAACCACTGTACTTTTGTATCTTCTTTCCTACATTTTCTCTGGAGTAAGCATCCTGGTGGGGTTTTCTTACTTCTAAGGAAAGGGAAATAGCCTAGAAACCAAAAGTGATCTTTGATCGGTGTATGCCACACTTTTCCCTCCTCACAGCCTCTTTAGCATTTTGAGAGGAAACATTGTTATCTAATAAATGCCCAGTGTACTTTAGAGGAAAATGTTCTGTGAGACCTGGTAGATTTATTAGATCTGAGCAAAGCTTCGAGTAACACCCAGGACTCTGCCTGTCAGCAGGAGGGATGAGGAAACTGAAGGCTATAGTAATCACTCCAGTAGGGTGCTGGTTGCAGGAAGAGCAGGGATAATCCCGACCCTGAAGTCCAGTACCGAGAGGAAACTCATAAGCCTTCTGCGGAGTTTAAAAAGTCTTTGCTTTTTTCATCTTACAGGGAGACTTTGGCACAGATGATAGAAGAAAATTTGAACTGTCTTGGCCGTTTAAGCACTATAATTCGTGAAGCAAATGAGGAACAGGGTAAAAGTATGGTAAGTTCTAGGTGGATAAAGGTGTTGGGTATATTGGGTGCAAAAGGGTTTAAGTTTCTGTGCGAGCCTTTTCTGGAATTTGGGATGCATGTAGAAATAGAACTCAGGAAAGAGTGCTTGAGAATTCTCTAACGAAACTTCTGGGAACATGCCATCAATAATCTTTTAAAAGTAGTATTTTTGACCTAAAAGGGACACATTTCTTTACAGTGTGTCCACTGAAATTGAATGGTTTAGATGTTTTTGCTTTAGCAATCTTCTTCAGTAATATGGAATAAGATTTGTACGCACCCAAAATATAGTAAATGCTATATGAATATGAATGTTAAGATAGTCAGAATAGAAGAGTTGACATTGTTTGGCTTCTGTAGGTTTGTTAAAATTTATTAAAACAGTGTTTAGGAAATTAGCTTTTGCTGCATGTAGTCTTCATGTCGATTCTTTGTATTTCCTTTCTCATTAAGAGTAATTTATTGGGTATAGAGTTCGTACAGGGTTGAGGTACTGCTGCCTGGCTTGTGACTAACCTTGGTTTGATGTCCAGTACCACATAAGCTCCTCCAAGCCCACCAGGAGTGATCCTTGAGCACCGAGCCAGGAGTAAGCCCAGAGTATAGCTGGGTGTGGTCTAAATCTCCACCCCCCTGCCCCTCCCAAACCCCAAAAGAATAATTATTTGCTGGGTTGCGGACATGACTTAAAGGGAAGAAACCCACAGCTCCTGGTTCCATCCCTGGCACCACATGGTCACCCAAACACCAGTGCTTAAGAAGCGACTTACGCTTCCCGTCTCCCAAATTATTGGCTTCAAATATTTATGAAAACCTATTTTTTTTATTTAATTAAATTTGTTTTGGTTGTGGGGCCACATCTGGCCCCCAAAAAGCTCAGGCCTGGGGCTGGAGTGATAGCACAGCAGGTAGGGCGTTTGCCTTGCATGCGGCCGACCGGATTCCATTCCCAGCATCCCATATGGTCCCCTAAGCACCACCAGGAATGATTCCTGAGTGCAGAGCCAGGAGTAACCTCTGAGCATTGCCAGGTGTGACCCAACAAGAAAAAAGAGAAAAAAAAAAAAAACTTCAGGCCTTACTTCTGACTCTGTGCTTAAGGGATCTCTCCTGATAGTGCACAGGGGACTGCTCAGGGGATCATACAGGGTGCCAGAGATCTAACTGGGTCATCTGCACATAAAACAACCACTTTACCCACTGTACTGTTGCTCCAGTCCTATAATAAGCAGAAAATAAGAATAATAGGGGACTAGAATGATAGTACTTGGGGCATAGTACAATGAGGGCACTTGCCTTGGCACTTGGCCGTTCTAAGTTCAGTCTGTGGGTTAAAGGGGTGATCTCTGAGTGCAGAGCCAGGAGTTTTAAGCCTTGAGCACCACTGGGTGTGGTCTCTCCTGACACCCCCCCCCCAAAAAAAAGAAAACCCTAAAGAAAGAAAAGACAAGCTAAATTCTCTAATTGTAATATAGTTTTGAATTGTTTGTTTGTTTGTTTGTTTGGGGGCCATACCTGGCAATGCTCAGGATAGATTCTGGCTCTGCACTCAGGAATTACTCTGGGATTACTCTGGCTGTTCTCTGGGATCTCTTTTTTTTTTTTTTTTTTTGCTTTTTGGGTCACATCCGGTGATGCACAGGGGTTACTTCTGGCTCATGCACTTAGGAATTACTCCTGGCGGTGCTTGGCGGTGCTCTCAGGGGACCATGGGATGCTGGGAATTGAACCCGGGTCGGCCCCATGCAAATGCCTTACCTACTGTGCTATCACTCCAGCCCCCGATAGTTTTTTTTTTCTTCCTGGGGATCTTAAGGGATGCTGAGGATCGAATCTGGGTTGACTGCATGCAAGACAAGCACCTTACCCAATGTACTATCTCTCCAGCTCCTTTGACTTAACTTGATTTTAAAATGTCCAAACATATTTTTTTAATGCAAAATTGAAAACCTATATACCTATTACTTATATTCAAGTTCTAATTATAATTTTTTTAATTATAATTTTATTATGCTTGGTTTCAGAATCTTGATTGGAGTTGGCTAGCAGAATGACTGGCCACTTTGCTCACTGTCCCCACGCCTCTGAAGTCGTTGCTGCATGTCTTGGAAGTTTTTCCCTCATGAAACAGTGTTCAGACTTATCAGTGGAAAAGCTAGCTGTGTTACGGCAGTATGATTTTACAAACACAGTATTTCAACTTGGGTAATTTTAACCCTTGAATAGTTAGAACTTTGTGAGAAGTCAGCAGACTTGTTTTAGTACTACGTACAGCTAGTTAAGAACATCATTGCAATCCATGTGTCTTCAAATTTGGTAAAACAAACTGACTAAAAATCCTGTTTAATGTGTAACTCTTGAGCATAAGGCTATAAGCAAAACATTCAGAGAAGGCTTCAACTACTGTGTATTTTAAGTACAAACTGTGTTTCTCCAGAAGAGACTGCTCACAAGTAAAATTTATACTTCTTGAAGAATAAATGCTACCTCCTTGTGTAGCCCAGTGCTCTTCCTGGCATCATAAGGAGTGAACATAATCCTAGTTTGTTTTACTTCAGATTGTGTCCCTTTCCCGGGGTTGTTTCTGTGCATTTAATTCCAGTTGCCCCACATGAATCTTGATGAATGTACTATGTGTATATGTATTTAAGATGTACATTTAATAATATCAAAGTGAAGATGCCTGTTAACTTATAATGTATTTTGAACACTTTTTTTTTCATTTGTAAAAATGGTTCATTTAAGTAATCTTCCATGTCTTGTCACACAAATTTATAAAAGTCTGCACTCCCTTATCTCTTATTTTAAAATCCAAAAAGTTCTGAAAGCAAGGTTTTCACGTGAGCTTGGTAACAAATTTCATGTATTGCAAATCTGATTTGAACCAACGTGGAATCTGTTTATCCCAGTTGTGTGAATACTCAATGTATTTTGCTGCGTAATTATTACCGTGTTTGATTATAGGGACTAATCTGTGACAGACCTTGCTGGGAGTTGCATCATAGGGTATATGCACTAAACTGTCTTTTTGAAAGTTGAAATGGAAACATCTGACCCTGCAAGTTTCAGATAAAGGATTGTGGAGCGCTCTGATTTGTAATTTAGAAGGTGTTATTTTTTTTAAAAAAATGTGAAATGCTTTTGTATTCTAGACAGTTTTTCACTTTGTATAGTAAATGATTTTGAAATTATTTTTTGGATCTGTATTTATTTTTAAAAAATCAAAGTATATTAGAGGAGTTGAGTATAGTTTGGAAAAAAGTGAAAGTTCCATGAAGTAAACTTGAAGAACAGAATAACATACTGGGGTCTCTATACATAGGAATTAAACATTACTTACAGTAAAGGCAGTATTGGCAGTTTCTTTAAAATAATAGTCTTTTTCTCTTGAGATGTATGATACCAGTATCCCCATCTACAAACCATACTTTTTATATCGAGCTCTGTAAACTGATGTCGAAAATCACATTTTCCCCTATTTTATATTGTGATTGAGCTGAAAGAACACTGTCCCCAGTTTTGCTAGTAGTGTTATTTCCCTGTCATCCAAATTTGAAATCGTGGTGTTGTCCTCCAACTTTTTAGTCTCCAGTACTGTTTCTTGAAAAATGAAAATGCTTCTTGTCAGCTGTTATTATAGGTAATCTGTCTCTTGCTTCTATAGTCTAAAAGGCTTTAATCTGGTTTCCTTATTTGACAGCCTCCTTTTCAGGAAAACAAACACCTGCTCAGACCCCCATCTCCCATCTGTCTTTAAGCAAATGGAAAGTGTCCCTCTCTTAATTGTACCAGTTTCCTTCAGTGTCCCCTCACAGATGGTAAGATCAGAAACACTGCCAGTGTAAGAATGTTCACCTGGAAATCTGAATGTCACAAGCCATGCAGGCTTTGGAATTAATTAGCATTAAAAGATGTTAATTTATTGGATAAAGGAATTCTAAAATTATGATACATCTTCTAAATATCACAGTAAACTGATAAAAGATAAGTTACACAGAGGAGCTTTATTTTTGTTTGTTTTGTTTTGTTTGCTTCTGGGCTACAGGGGCTACTCCTGGCTCTACTTTCTTAGGAATGACTCCTGATGGTGCTTGGAGGATCATACGGGATTCCAGAGGTCAAACCTGGATCCGTGCAAGGAAGTCCCTGACCTGCTGTACTATTGCGCAAAGAGGAGCTATTTTTATGGTAGCTGGAATGTTATCAGCTGATTGATATAATATGCCAAACACAGTAACAACAAAGTCTCCAATGGAGCCGTTACTGGGCCCGTTTGAGCAAATCGATGAACAACGGGAGGACAGTGACAGTGACAGTGATATAATATGGGATATGGTCAGGTGATGTGAGTTAGATATTATTAAATGAGGTGTTTGAAATTTGCTTTTTTTTTTTCTTTTTGGGTCACACCCTGCGATGCACAGGGGTCACTCCTGGCTCTGCACTCAGGAATTACTCCGGTGCTCGGGGGACCATAATGGATGCTGGGAATCAAACCTGGGTCGGCAGCGTGCAAGGCAAACAAACGCCCTACCTGCTCTGCTATAGCTCCAGCCCCTGAAATCTGCTTTCGATACATGAGTTGCCTCTATATTTTATTGGATGATTCAAAACCTGAATGGCAGATGCAAATTATATACTTGCATTTTCTTCAAACAATATTATGAAAATCTAAGAATTTTAGAAAATAGGCTGGAACAAGATCTATATGTGTGTATATATATATGTACATATATTTTGTTGGTTTTGCTTTTTTTTGTAAAATAGCTAAGCTTTGCGATTATTTACCTGGAATGGACAAGGTCTCAAACATTGTTAGGTAGTGAACATCGAATGATACATTATCATTCATTTAGTAAGAATTTATTAGAGTGGGTAGAGCGGCCAAGGAAAGTTTACGGAATGAAGATTTGAATAGATTCTGTTTATCCCTTCCTATTCCCACGGCTTCTAGCAATATATCTAGCCAGGCTGATGCCCAAACTCCTGCTTGCAGATTCACGGGCCAGACACTGCTTTTCCAAGATTCCAAAGGGGGATAGGGCACTCAAAAGCTCCTTTCCTCCCATCTCACCACTAATCTAGTCTTTTCAACTTTTGTATCATTGGTGTCTAATGGACTCAGGCGTGCTGCCTTTCTTTCCCTTGAATCCACTCTGTTTTTCAGTTTCCTCTTTGACTCTGCCTTTTGGTAATATGTGCACATGAATGAAAATTTAAAAAACAAGAAAAAAACACACGACGATTTCCTCTTCTTTTCCTTCACCCACCACACACACGTGTTCACGTTCTCTTACTTCCACAAACTTCATTTGATTCTGGCGCATAAAAGGTGCTGCGCTAAATGACAGATCCAACACCATCTGCACTGCGCCGCCCTCCGCAGCAAGGCGTGTGGCTCCCAGCCGCGGCCGCGTCCGCTTCTCCAAGCACGTGCTCGCCCTACGGCCGAACAAACTCCACCCCCACCACCCGGGGAGTGGGGCAGAGGGTTCCCGGTCGGAGAGGCTCTTTCCTGCCCCCTGCATGTGGGTTTATAGCCCGCGAGGCCTCCTGGTCTTCTCGGGAGCCGCGAGCCCGCCGTGGGTGTATGTGTGGTGGGGTGGGGGGTGGAGGAGGCGGTCCGAGAGGAGCCCGCCGCGCTGCCCCGCGGAGCAGTGCGCAGCCGGCCGGCCGGGAGAACTTTGTCCCGCCGGCTCGCCGTCCCGCGGGCGAGCGGCGCGGCGCCGTGCGTGTGCGCGCGCAGCCGCAGTGCCGGGCGAGGGGGCGGGGCCGGCGGCGGCGGCGGTTGGCGCGGCCCGGGGAGGCGGCTGCACGTGCGGGCGGGGGCGATGCGTCACTGATCGGTGAGGCGCGGCCCGCGGGGGTCGGCGTGCGCCCCTCGCTCGCGGCCGCCCCCCTCCCCGAGCCCGGTAGTGCCTTCCGGGGGGCGGGGGGTCCCGGCGAGAGGAAGAGGGGGGCGCGGAAGGAGAGGAGCCGGGGCCCGCGGAGGGTGGGCGCCCCGGCGGGGATGGGCGGGGGCGGGGCCTGGGGCTGAGCGGGCCGGGGGCCCTGTCGTCGTCCCCCCTGCAGGAGGAGCGAGGATGAACATGACGCAGGCGCGGGTGCTGGTGGCCGCGGCGGTGGGGCTGGTGGCGGTCCTCCTGTACGCCTCCATCCACAAGATCGACGAAGGGCACCTGGCGGTGTACTACAGGTGAGGGCCGCGTCCCCGGGGCGTCGGGGCCGTCGGTCTCGGGGAGCCCCGCCCGGCACCCCTGCAGGGGTGTGTGCGCCGGGTCCGACCGCCCCCTCCCCCCGACTCGCCTGCCTGCCTACCTGCTGGAGCCTGGCGGGCGGGCGGCACCCACCCCCGCACCTGTTCCCGGGGACCCTGTCCCGGGGATGCCTGCCGAGGGTCCCTCCAGCCCTGCAGGGTTTGGCGTTTTGCAGCTCGCGCGGGGGCTCGTGGCAGGGGGGTGATGTCCATTGGGTTTCCTTGAAGAATAACCGCCCCCACCCCCTAGGTTTTGCTCCTGCTCGTTTGAGGGCCTGGTGGCCCGCACAGCTGCCACAGCCCGGGGTCTCCAGGGACGGGCACTCCCGCCCCCTGCCCCCTGCCTTGCTCATTTTCCTGTCTGGGAAACACGTGGTGTGGAAATGTGAGGCCCCCACTCATTTAGCCCGAATCCTCCTTCCTGCAGCCTGATCGTCGCTGGTTCCTTTTTAACACATACTAGGGGAACTTGGTGGGGGGTGGGGGGGGTGGGGGAGGAATTGGGCATGTGCTAGTGGTGTTTTTGAAGGAGTTTCGACTTTTTCCCCGTTTGCACTGTTGCCCAAACCGATTGCTACTTTTTTTTTTTAATTTAAAGTTGGCATTCACTTCTTACGTAGAAGACTCCTCTGCTGTGCTGTTTTATTATTTAATTCGTGTGGGGGCAGCATCCTTTGCTGCCCGGGTGGGGGAGGGTGGGTTAACTTCCTGGCTTTCTGCTCTGGGTGCCTTGGTAATCCTCCCCCCTCCCCCCCATTTCCCATCTCCAGCCCTGATGCGTGTAGTTTTAGTGCCATCTGACAGCAGATTAATATCTAGCATAAAAAGATGGCAAGTTTGTCCATATGACTCAAGATCAAGGAGAAAACATTTAAAGGCAGCCCTCCAAAAATTCGGGGTGAACCTTCGAACTTCATCTTTTCTTATTATGAACTCTTTCTACAGTATATTTCAAGATAGGAAACTATGTCCTAGATCATTATTTTGTCCCCCAAATGCCTCCTTTTTTTAAAAAAAAAAAGAATCTTTTCAGTTTGTGTTCTAACATTCCAGAACTTGGTAAGCAAGACCTGACTTAGATCCTTCCTGTACTCCCTGTCTTTCCCCAGTTATTTTTATTTATTTTTTCAGAGACGTTTGGACCTCATTTTAGTTTGCCTTGTAGGTACACTAACAAATGCATAAAGCTGCATGTGGCTCACATGTAGCGAAGACATGCATGCCTTACATGGCATGAGGCTCAGGGTTTGTCCCAGCTGGTATAGGCCACCCTCCAGCATCCCCGGAGGGGAGCCCCAACAACCGTATAAATGAAAACTTAAAAGAATCTTGAGCGTTGGAAATCTCCTTGACATGTGTTACCTTTTTCAGCATAGAAGTTAAGCGTATTGTTATTTATTTCATCATAGAAGTGTACTGTTATTATTGGAGGGAGTTGGGATGGAAGGTTTGAGTCATACCCAGATTGCTCAAGACTTAACTCCTCGCTCTGTGCTCAGGGATCACTGCTGACAGTGCCCAGTACCACAGGTGGTGGCTCGGGGAAATCTGTCTGGGGTTGTGCAAGGCACGCACCTTAACCCCTACGCACTGTCACTCTGGCCTTTGATTGGACTGTGTTGTATATAGTTAAAGTATAATATCCCAGAGCCATGAGAGTTTCCCCCCCCCCCCCCCCACATGTTTTTCTCAGAAGGCTAAAGTCGAAGTAGACCCTTCTAGTCTGTGCTGTGCTGGAGACGCAGACACATGGTTGGTAGCGCTTATGAAACAAGGTGTAACATTAGCCGTCCGATGTGTTCTCTTCACCTTTTGAGGTGTGACAGATATTTCAGTGAGCAGCCGCTCATCAGTAACTCACACCTGTGAGGCTTTAGTAGGTCAGCAGCATATTTATGTGGTGTTTGAAGCTGTGGAAAGACAATGTCTCCTTATAAGTCTTGTCAAATTGAAACATCTTTTTGCAGGGGAGGAGCTTTACTAACTAGCCCCAGTGGACCCGGCTATCATATCATGTTGCCTTTCATTACTACGTTCAGATCTGTGCAGGTGAGTGATCGCTGAAGGAGAGCCACACCAGACAGACAGGTGTGACGGGAGCAGTCACCACGCTCGTGGGTGGGGTGGATTTTCTTGTTACTTGTGCAAGTGGTAGGATTACTTCAGTGCAAAAACTGAAGTTCAGAGTACAGTGGTCACAGCCCACATTAGGATTGAGCCACCTCATTCTTCCTGACAAGGAGTGCCAGTATCACATGGCCTGGAGGGACTGACTTCCTCCAGGTACTAGTGGCAGGCTTCCGGTTGCTGCTCCAGATCTGACAGCAGGACTTTGGAGTCCAACTGGAAATGCAAACTGGTGATTACTTGGTTTAAACGTGTTTGGTTTCCATAGAGGCAACCACCCGGGCTACTGTTCACAAGGAGGCTGAATTTTCAGACGTGACTTTGTTGCTTCACATTTTTGCACCGAGCACACTTGCATGTGGAATCCGTGAAGGTTCAATTTTAACAGCCTCCCAGATAATTTGAAATAAGCAGCTGTTCATTGAGAACAGTGTTCTTGGCCCTGGGAGATTATTAGTAAATATATTTTGACATAACAAAATGGCAAACAATTCAGATTGTGACTTTTTGAAAGGGTGGGAGGTAGGAAGTCAGTATGGGATTGAACCCAGGGCCTTGTGCGTATAAAGCCTGTGCTTCCCCACTCAGCAACATTCTTGGCCTCGAGATTGTGACTCTGTTTTCATGGTTTTTTCTTTTTCATGATTTGGGGTCTGGAGTTTGACTACATTCTCTTGTTAATTTTTACTTATTTTTTTGTTTTGGGCCCACACCCGGCAGTGCTCAGTGCTCAGCTCCTGGCTCGAGGCTATTTCTCCAAACCAGGGAGAATAGTCTTTATATTTACACGGGAATATGGACTTTATTTTAAATTGACATGGAGTATTAAAATTGAATTTCATTCACATTTTTTAAGGAAATGTATTTAATTCATCAAACACTTCGCTAACATGTTATTAATGCTCACTATTATTACCCTAATTTCTCAACTCTAGAGTTTCTTTGTTTTTTGTTTTTGGCCTTTTTGAATCACACCCGGCAATCCTCAGGGGTTACTCCTGGCTCTACACTTGGGAATTACTCCTGACAGTGCTCGGGGGACCATATGGGATGCTGGGATTCGAACCTGGGTCGGCCGTATGCAAGGCAAACGCCCTACCCACTGTGCTATCGCTCCAGCCCCAACTCTAGATTTAGAGTCTTTTTTTTTCTTCTCCTTTTTCAGTTCTAATCCTGTATTGTCAGCTTTCAGTTCCCACTGCTTTTACTGAATTAGCCTAAATAACTCAGTCCTTCAGCTTCCCGGCTGATTTTCTTGTCTCCAGATATGGGGAGTTAATGAGACTGTCGTCACACGAGCAAAGGTGCTGAGAACGAACTTGGTTTTGAAAGCCTCATTTTGTGCTTGCATGTGAGATAGAGCAGTGCGAGCCCAGGCTCTTCATGGACATCCAGGGCCCTTTGCCTTGTATCACCATATTCTCTAGATTTCTCCTCCAATCTGCATCACCTCTTCTCCAGGTAGACTGCTTTCTGTCACGTATACCCGTATGGTTCACGCATAGTGATGGCTGAAGGTCATACTTAGTGAAGTCAGTCCGCCTGTTTCTCAGCCTCATCTGTTTTCCCTGTAAACCTGACTTAGAAATATTTCACCTTAGAGGGTTTTTTTCAAAACTAGTTTCTGCTTTTTATTTTGTACATGAAGCAGATTACTTTATAAGGGCTTTTTTTTCTCTCTCCTTTTTGAGTCACACGCAGCGATGCACAGAGGTTACTTCTGGCTCGTGCACTCAGGAATTACTCCTGGCGGTGCTCGGGGGACCATAGGGGATGCTGGGAATCGAACCCGGGTCAGCCACGTGCAAGGCAAATGCCCTACCCACTGTGTATTGCTCCGCCCCTGTAAGGGCTTTTTACCTGTGTTGGATTGCTAGTTCTTTAGCAGGAGGGATCAAGATTGCCTTTTCCCTTTTATACATCAGTTGTAGATACTTAAGTACAGCGTCCCAAGAATCCACCCCTTGAGAGCTCCTCTGGAGGCCTTAGAATGCAAGAGGGAATCATTCTGGATCCTGTAAAGGTGTGACAGGTGGGGTCATACAGTACCGATTATTGGTTCACTTAGAGGAATCAGGGCTGGTGGTTGTGAAAAAGGAAATTGAATGAAACATTTGAGAGATCGCTCGGACCTGAACTAAAATAATGATTATAGTTCTAGAGAAAAAGGGCTTCTGTTTTGTTAAGGAACCTTTGAGTTATAGTCTCCTTGTGTGTGTATATTGTAGTTATCTGTCTTTAGTGTAAACAGTAGTATTAGCAGTGGAATCAAAGGTCAGAGCAGGAGTTAGTAGCAGTTGTATCTTTTTGGATAACTCATGTAGTTTGCAATCCCAGGCCCATTCTAGACAAAGGACTGAGAAATTGAACTTTGACGTTTGCAGGTTAAACATTGAAATTTTGCTAATGCCCCGTGTTTCAAACATTAGCTATGATGTATTTTGTTTCAAGTCTGTTGTTTGTACTGCAAGACAGAAGAAATAAAAAAGATTCCTCTGATGGCTAGTAGAGCTCTCTTGAGTTTACCTCCAACAATTCTCTAGAGGTTTTCCTTGGGGACCATGGCTTGGGCAGTATGTGTCCTGAGTATTGATGAAATGTTTCTCCCTCCCCAGACAACGTTGCAAACTGATGAAGTGAAAAATGTGCCTTGTGGAACAAGGTAAGCTGTTCTCTGGCTTGCCGTATTCCCTTCCGTTTTGGTGGAATTTCTGTTCATAAAACTTCTGGTCACTTCTTTCAAATAGGCATGAAATTAAAGGGGGGGCGGGGGAGGTCGTCCTCAGTTATAAATCAAGCAAAGGCCTGCATCTAAATAGATTTTTCATTTTGGGGAGCCTTTAGTTTGTTATGGAGGGGAAAAGTGATTTTCAGAGACAACAGCCATGCTTCATTGACTTTCTTTTTTTTTTCGAGGGGTTGTGAGTGGTGGGGAGACTTAATTTTCACGTTAGCTAAGTTGAACAGAAAGTATGGAGATTTTTCCTTGTGTCTTACCCCCCCCAACACCTGCCCTTACTGACTTTTAAAATAAACTAAGTTTATTTGTAAAAATTCTAGTAGTAAAAACTACCTCACATAATCATTGTAAAAACTAGACTTACTGCATATAAAATACCTAATTCAGCACTTACCCTTGAGACAGTGTACTCAATACAAGATAGTTTAAAATGAAATTAACCGACCACCTTCTTAGCGGTAATGTGAGTGTCATCTGACTGAGTTTCTGGTGCAGTCTGAAATGAGGATGGAGAATTTGCATTTCTAGCATAAATTCCCATGTTCATTTAAGGACCTCACCTTGAAAATTGATGCCCTAAAGGGATGTGGGGAGAGAAAGGAAAGAGCCAGGTTAATTCTAGAATATAATCAGTGCACTGAGATGGACCAGAACAGCAGTGTAAAAGTTCAAGGTATTTCTTTCTAATTGCTCTGTTTTAAATGGCTAAAATAGCACCGTTATGTGCTTATAAAAGAGACTTTGCCATTTTGGAAGGACAGAAATACATAAAACTGAGCCAAGAACATAGCTCAGTCATAGAGTGTATACCTCATATGTGTCCTGGGTTTAATTCCTGGTAACCCGCCACAAATATTTTTAAACATGAGAGAAACTTTTTTGAGTTATAAAATATTTGAATATCAAGTTTTTCCTAGCCCCTATCTAAAACTCTGATGGATGGGTTGTTTTTAAAGATGACTCAAAAGGTGAGATTTTGGGAAAAATTGATTGTCATCTTCATGCTTTCCAATAAAACCTGTTTCTCACATCACTTTGAATAAGCAAGAGTTGTCTAAAGCCTTTTGTAAAATCAGAAAAAAAAAGTGTCTCATTGTAAATGGGTAGAAAGGCTTATTTGTTTGGTATCAAAATCTTTGATATCGTATATCTCAAGTTGAAGTTCACAAGTCCCTTAGGTAAGTTTTGGCAGGCCAGGATGTGTAGGAAGCCATTAGTAAAACCTGTCTTTCTGGAGTTTCCACTTCCCTTGAATATTTTAGGAGGAAATTATTCCTTTTGTATTAGTATAAGTACAGATAAAGTATAGGTTAACAAGCAAGCCTGTGATTGGCTGCCTCCATACTTAAACTTCTTGGAGAATCTTTTTACTTTGTTCTTTGATGGAAGACTTTGGGAAGAACACTGCCTTAAGTATTGGCCCTGGGTGATTAGATCGAAGTGCTCAGAAGCTCTGGTTCATCAATTAGTCTTCCTGTGAGCCCTTGATTCCAGCAGTTACAGAAGTGAGCCTTTGGTAACAAATGATATCAGTCAATATGTGTGGAATCACTTAATTGCAGATAACTTTAGATTTTCCTTATAAATTTTTCCTTATAAATTTCTATCATGCAGGATATGGTTAGTCATGTGGGATTACTTTGATACAGTAGATTTTCATCTAGCTAATTCTTTTCCCATCTCTTTGTTTTCAGTGGTGGGGTTATGATCTATATCGACAGAATAGAAGTGGTCAATATGTTGGCTCCTTATGCAGGTTTGGTGCTCATCTCTTCCATTGTTTTTATAGTTGCAATCGTTGTATTTGAAACTGAGAGAGTTCTTGGAAGTAGGAAGGTACTCTGTGTGTGTGTGTGTGTGTGTGTGTGTGTGTGTGTGTGGTGCTGGGTGTTAAACCTAGGGCCTCACATCATGGCAGATGACCTATTGTCAACTGAATGGAGGCAGAAAATATGTCCCAGTTCTGAAGAATTGACTTTCTGTCACTGTATAGTTACTCTTCTCTGAATCAAATGTTTGTAAAAACAAGATGCATATTGATTATTCCCAGAATGGAAAAGTAAATTAGCGTTTTCTTCAGTGATGAGAGATAATTTTATAGTGTGATAGAATCTGTAACCGGTAATTCCTTGGACTGATACCATATCCCAAAATTTCCCTTTCATTATTTCGGGGATGGGAGTGCTCTCCTAGCAGTATTCTGGAACCTGGGACTAGTCCCTGCATGCTCGTGCCCAATGGTGCCCAGGGCAACAGCTGGCAGTAATGGGAGATGGAGTGTGTTGGCATGTAGTGCTGGGGCAGTGGTGGGATGAACATGTGCCAGGGATCAAATCCAGGGCCTTACATAGGTCTTCTTCCACAGGGGCCATATTCCTAGTCTCAGATATTCTTGCTTAAAGCTGACTGATACTCAGTTATGTGTCTGTTTATCTTTTCACACCTGTGCGTGCGCATGCGCACACACATTTAGCTGAATTAAAGCGTTTTTGGGTTAGTGTTGTATTAAACATGGATTGACTTGTACCTCCTTCAGTGTTTGATATTGTGAGGAACTACACAGCAGATTATGACAAGACCTTAATCTTCAATAAAATCCACCATGAACTGAACCAGTTTTGCAGTGCTCACACACTTCAAGAAGTTTACATTGAGTTATTTGGTAAGTGTTTGCTTTGTTGCGTTTTTTAAAATAAATTTAGGGGCTAGAGCGATAGCACAGCGGGTAGGGTGTTTGCCTTCCACCTGGCCGACCCAGGTTTGATTCCCAGCATCCTACGTGGTCCCCTGAGCATCGCCAGGAGTAATTCCTGAGTGCAGAACTAGGAGTGACCCCTGTGCATCGCCGGGTGTGACCCAGAAAGCAAAAAAATAAATAAATTTATACTAGAGCAGTTTTCTTTGAAATATTTTTCCCAAGATTTTACAGTGTTAAACTGATAGTTCCATGGACTTGATTTCTTTAAAATAATGGCTGTTTTCTAAAATGCATGGCATGATTTGGTAAAGATTGAGTAAGCTTCATTCTTCTGTCATTACTATATAATAGAACCTGTAAGAGATTTGAAGTCTGAGAGTGATTTTTTAGGAGGATTCACAGTCGATAGTTATGAACAACAATTTCAGCACAAGGAAAAAGCACTCGGTGAGGGTCTGAGCACTTCAGCGCAGGGCTGGGCATGTGACTCAGAGTAGGGCACTTGCTTGCGTGTACTTGTCTTACAGTAGAGCACTTGCCTTGCCCTAGTTTTGTCCCGAATACTGAAAAGAAAGATTCAGAACAAACCAATGGAAAAGTATTCTGAAGTGGTTGGGAGGGAGCTCCCTGGTGGTGCGCAGCAGACCCTTGGGCCCCACCAGTGTCTCTAGGCCAACCTGAGACCACTGGTTCAGTGCAAGGACCAAGGCTGCAATGCTGTACTAGGGAAAACCTGGGCCACCCAGTGGTGATGCTGCAGGGACCTCCGGGGTTGCTTTCAAAAACTCAGCAGGTTAAGATTCATGAAAATGAAATTTGGTCAGGGCAGGGAGAGGTCTGGGACCAGGTGCAGTGCCAGGAATTGAAGCAGGGCTGGTGACATACAACTCAATAGTCTAATAACCCTTGTACTATCTCTCCAGCCCAGTGAAAGTGTAATGTAGTCATCTGGAAACTAGGATAAAGATAGAAGATAGGAATTATTTTTAACAATAGGACTCATTAAGAACATTGAATTAAGGTATTCTCTAACACAGTATCTCTCTAGGGGTAATAGCTCAGTAGTAGAATGCATGCCTTGCATTGTATGACTGTGCCCTAGATTTGAACCTGACACCAAAAACAAATCTTTATTTTGCATGCAGATTTTAAAGCGCTAGATTCTACATTTACTAGATAAACTTAGACTAGTTGCTTGTTACCATCCTAATTTCTTTCTTAGGTAATTTTTCACACTCTGTATTTAAGTATATTTATGTATTTTTGCAGTGGCTTGAGCTCTATAAAACAACAGTTCTGTGGAAATTTTAGGTATAATAATGTTGATTGATATTAATAATGTCTATTAATGCATTTTCTAAGACATTTTTTGAGTGTCATAAAAGGTGTTGCTTTTGTTTAAAAACAGATCAAATAGATGAAAACCTCAAGCAAGCTCTGCAAAAGGACTTGAACACCATGGCCCCGGGCCTCACCATCCAGGTAAATGAGATATCCTAGGAACTTGTTCTTCGTTGAATTGATATCAGCGATTTTGTAGAGTGCTCTGGTGATTTATGTGATATCTTTATAACTAGATCTAGGTCAGAATTACTATGTACTCTTGTAGTTTACATTTTCTTGTGACTGTTTTCTTATGAAGTCTTAGAAGGAAAGAGGCTCTTAAAAGGAAAATAAATCTATCCTGCCAAAGGTGAGACAGTTTTAAGATACAGTAATGATCTTAGCAATCCTTTCTCTCAGTAAGATTTTGAAAAATGATATCAAGTATCAAAATTTTAGATAAAATAAATTTTAGTTTAAAAAAATCACAGACTAGCAGTTGAAAGATGAGTAGACTGAGTGCTGCCTTGAGAGTTGAGATTACGTTTCCAGGGTTTGCCTGAAGATGACTGATTGAGTTAGGATCCTAAGTAGGTCTGGTAGAACGAATAGGATTCAGGTAGATCTAGAAGTTTTTGTAGGATTTTGTAGGAGAAAGGAGAAAGGCATTTCCAGCAACAGATGGCCCGATTTAAGAAGCAGGCAGATAAAAATTAAGTGGTGGTCTTGGCAACAGTGATAATTCTTTGGGAGCTCAATAATTACTCGTGTCAGTAGATTCTAAAGTCAAACTTCATGGGTCACAACCAGCCAGCATTTAAAGCGAAATGTAAGTATATCATTCTGCGAAATTGAAGTGTGTTTCGTGTAAGTGTGTGTAGGGTAGGAGTTTGTAAAATGTTTTTGTTGGTTTGGGGCCACACTCAGCAGTGCTGGGGAAGGCGGTCCTTTCAGGGGACAGTGTGGTGTTGTAGCCCGTTGAGCTCTCTTCGACCTAACATGCATTTTCTTTCCTGGCTCTCAGTTACCTGACTAGTCTGACTGCTCCAGTGCCCTTACTCAGAGTTTCTCGGAGACTGGTTGATGCTGTGATAAATGTCATCTGTGAAGCTAGAGTTTTCTTTGGTGTCGTGTGTCTCCAGTGCCAAAAGTCTCTTGTCCACTCGTGGGTGGTTGGAGCAGCATTCCATGCCCTCCCGCCCCCAGCAGTCTTGGAATTTTAAGGCTAATGGATGCAGACATCATAGATTCTTCCCATTTCATTAGTAGATGCAACTCCTTTTTCTTAACAGCTGCCTAGAATTCCTCGCTTTGTTATATAACAGTTTCTCTGATATTGCCGATATGGGGTGCTGTGGATCGAACCCAGGTTGACGACGTGCAAGGCGAACGACTTGCTTGCTGTACTCTCTGGCCCGATTTAAATAATTTTTTAACGTGTTAGTTACTACAGCTTTTTTTTTTAAATGCATTTCATGCATTCTATTTATTTTGGTATGTAATGTACACTTTTAGAAATTTTAGTATTCTATGGTATTTTTTTGTGCCAATATATTTTTTTGGGGGGGTGGGGGTCAGACCGGGCGATCCTCAGGGTCACTCCTGTTTCTGCACTCAGGAATTACTCCTGGCGGTGCTCAGGGGACCATATGGGATGCTGGGAATTGAACCCGGGTTGGCCGAGTATAAGGCAAACATCCTACCCACTCTGCTATCACTCCAGCCCCTGTGCCAGTATATTTTATGCTTTAAAGGTGTCGCCTCTCCACCAGTGCTGGGGCCCCGGAGAGCCACGCCTACTGGTGCTCTGGAGGCTCTGCACTGGGCATCTGCAAGTACACTCTGGCCCTTTCTGTTGTCTCCCTGGCCCAGGGCTAGCATGTTCGAAGAGCCTTCTACCAATACAGAATAGTATATAAGATCAGGAATCACAACATTTTCTCTAATTCCATTCTGTTTTAGATTAAACTCTTGTTTTTGTTTTGGGGTACTCTGCAATGCACAGGGCTACTTCCTGCCCCGCCCTATTCCCCAGCAGCGCTGGGTGTGCGGGGACAGCATTTCACCTTGGTGGGTCATGCAGTGCTTGGGAACCAGCCCTAGGTTAAAGTCTCTCATTCCTCTAGAATTCATGGTGAGACCACTTGTAGCGTAGGACTCCAATCTCCCCTTTGCCAGTTTGGTAGCATAGTAATTCAGGAATTATTTTGCTCTCATTTCTCCCTGCTTATTTGAAGTGACATTTGTATTTCATGCGAAATTAAGTAGAGGCTAGAGCCATAGTTGGGTGGCTCGTACCTTGCACACAGCCGATCTGAGTTTGATCCCTAGAATCCCAAATGATCCCCTGAAAACTGCCAGGAGTGATTCCTGAGTAGAGTCAGGAGTAATCCCTGAGCATCGCCAGAACCACCCCTCCACCTCCCACCCAATTCTCCAAAGGAGACTCGCCTCACTGGACTTCGTTCTTTGATCTTTCTGCTTCCTGTTTTTTCATTAGCTATCGGACTTTTGGGGTTATTTTTTATGCCCATCCCCCATCAAGTCTTCTCTCCTGCTTTTCCTTTCTTGGCAGTAAATGGCACTTTTTTCTCAGAGAACAGGGGACCATATGGGATGCTGGGAATTGAACCCGGTTTGGCCGAGTGTAAGGCAAACATCCTACCCACTCTGCTATCACTCCAGCCCCTGTGCCAGTATATTTAAGTATAAATATGTGAAGTGTGACTGAGTGGCATCTCAGACACCCTTTCATTTGGGGACAGGCGGGGGGAGGTCATGCCTGACAATCCTCAGGGGTTACTCCTGGTTCTGCACTCAGGAATTACCCCTGGCGGTGCTCAGGGGACCATATGGGATGCTGGGAATCGAACCCGGATCGGCTGTGTGCAAGGCAGACACCCTACCCACTGTGCTATCGCTCCAGCTCCAACACTTTCATTCTTAACTGCCTCATATCCCATTGATTGTACCACCAGAATCCATCTGAAACTGTCCGCACCTCTGTGTTCTTACGTCAGTCCACCTTCACTTACTGGGATTTCTGTCATAGTTTCATACCTTTTTACCCCCATTTCACTTTTACCCTTGTCTGCACCATTTTTCTGCAAATTAACAAGAAGGAGCTTTTACATTTAGATTATTCTCATAAAAATCGTTACTGACTTTGACTTTAAAAAAAAATTTTTTTAATCAATGCACTGTGATTTCCAAAATTATGCGTAGTTGAGTTTCAGGCATCCAGTTGTCCAGCACCAGTCCCACCACCAGGTCCCCGGCTTCCCGCCCACCCCCGAGCCTACCTCCTTGACCAGCGTGTATTTGTTTATACACTGTGGCTTTTAGTACTGTTCAAGGTAGCCTTTCGTTCGTGACGCATCCAGCACCGCTTCCTCCCCGTTGCCACTGGCCCCGAGTCACAGGCTGCCTGCTGAGGAGCCGTCCTTTAGCTGATCTTGGAGCTTTCAGGGTGGCATGTGGCTCGAGTGGCTGCCCTCAAACTGCAGGTCATCGCCCAGGGAATTTTTTTTTTTAATTTCACAGTTGCTTTGAAGCTGGCCGTTCAAGATTGCTATTATTTTGGTTGCTTTAGTCTTGTTATGAAACAGTTTCTTAAGGTAGTCAGAATGCATTTTAGAACAGAAAGTCTGATTTTTCAGAAAGTCTGATTTTTCAGTCTTCCTGTTTTTAACACATGACCATATGGCTATAATAATTCACTTTTTCATTCACTTTTAAAGTCTGGTAAGATTAATCATCTTTTTAAAAATAATGACCCTTGATGTTTCTGCCAGCTTGTTCTTTCAGATGAATTTTAATTTTTGATATTTTCATACTGTATTAAGTAGCTCAGTTGGCGTATGTTTTAAAATTAGAAGCAGTTTATGACTTTATTTCATGATTGTATCATCTTTTTAGAATAATTTTAGTATTTCTGACCTGAGGAAGAAGCTCATACCAAATGAAATTAATTTTCATGGATTTAGGAGGGTTTTGTGGTGTTTGTTTTGTGGTTTTTCCTGCCTGTTCTGATGGGTACTGAACCTAGGACCTCAAGCATGCAATGCAAGGGCTCTATTGCCAGCTTGATTGAGTTTCAGTGCTCTTCATTAACGTCTTTTTTCCTAGCATTAAGGACTGAATGTAATTCTTTAATGCTTAATGTATAGCTACAACTTTGTTGAACTCACTTATTCCAGAAAGGAGTTTTGTTAATTTCAGAGAGTGGGTGTATGGGTGTTTAAAAACATGAGATCTACCCTCTTTAACAGATGTTAAGATGTACAGTAAATTATTATTGACTGGTATGATGTTATACAACTAGAGTTTTTTCACCTTAAGACTGAAACTTTAGTGGCTGGAGCAATAGCACAGCGGGTAGGGCATTTGCTTTGCACACAGCCGGCCTGTGTTCAATTCCCAGCATCCCGTATGGTCCCCCGAGCACTGCCAGGAGTAATTCCTGAGTGCGTGAGCCAGGAGTAACCCTTGTGCATTGCCAGGTGTGACCCAAAAAGATGAAAGAAAAGAAAAGAAAAGAAAAAGACTGAAACTTTATTATGTCTTTAGGTTGAGTTACATCATTAGACCACTAGAAATCTTAATTTCTCCTTTCATAATGTTGTCTTCGCAACATCCTATTTTAAATTCTTTCCATACCTGAAATTCTTCTTCTTATTTACTTTGTATTTTCTGAGTTCTCCTTTTGAAATTTTAATTCCTGGAAAGCAGGATTACCTTGTTAATTTCTGTACTCAACAGTGCAAAGGACAGACAACACTTGTCACTGACTTAGATAACCAATCAAATATATTATTGAAGGAGGAGCTTTCTCTGTAGCATCAGAATTAGATTTCCCTCCTCAGTATTTATGCCCTTGTTTTTTTAGACTATAAAGAAACGTGGCTAGCTTTTTAATTTAAAAGCTGTCTGCTGGCCTTTCCCTCTGGATCATTATTAAAACATACTTATTGGTGGTCTTCAGTGTTTCTGGTTGTCTCTTGGTGAAATCTAGCCCCTCGATTTTTTCCCTTCCCTTCCCTATTCAGTTGTTGGAGTCACCAGAGGTCTTACACACCCTATTCATGGTGCTTGCCAGGGCTCACACACTTCACTTGTGGTGCTCACATGGTCCTGGCGGGGGTATTTGTGGTGCCATGGGTCAGGTAGCGCAGCCACTGGGACCACCCTTGGGGTAGTGGGTGGCATCAAGGGTCAGATTTGCAGCCTCCTGTCTACAGGGTCCAAGTGCTCTGCTACTGAACCTTGCTATGGAACACCCCAGGTTCTGGAATCTTACTTGTCTCTGTGAGTTACTCCCTATGGCCTTACCGTCTGCCTGTAATGAGTGTTTTCACCGCATTTTCCAGGTTTGTACTCAATTTTACTCTAATCCTTTGTAGATACGGAAGTTCTCAAAATTATCTACAGATTTGATTGTTCTCTTTCACATAGGGAAGCTTATGTTGCTTAAGGTTTTGAATGTCTGAAAGGCTTATTGCACAAAAATAGCCGTTTTTAAAAGGGAAGTTGCACTTATTTCACATCAGCAGTGTGTGTGTGTGTGTGTGTGTGTGGTGTGCATGGGAAATATTTAAGTAGTAAGATCAAAAGCTTTTAGAAAAACCTATTTTCAAAAACCAGTACTTTCCAAATGGATAATTATGTCAGAGTACTCTGAAGTTTGGGAAATGGAATATCTAGTACAAAAAGAATCAGATTTTGTTCTCAGTGCAGTTCTTGGAAGAAAGAATATGAGCTGTTAATTGGTATTTGTTCTCCAACCTCAGGACTATTTGTGGCTGTGACTGGGTGAGAATAGGGTTCATTACTAACTGTTCATTTGCTACCTGCTTTGTTAATAAGTCCATTGCTGATCTGGGCTTTTTGTTGTTTGTTGTTTTCACTGTTTCCTACTTTCTATCTTGGTATTTGTGCCCCTCCCCTCCACTTTCTTAAATGTGTCTTGGGTTTGCAGCTTTAATAAGGAAACAAAGGATGCAACTTTAGAGCTCTGTGAAAGGTCTTTGAAAGAAAACCCTTTTCCCTAGAGGGGTTTATTGGATTTATTTCCTCAGTGAAGAGAAATTTTTCCAGTAGAAAGGCTTCCTTTTTTATTTTTGAAGGAAATAAAAAGTAGTTTATCTTTGATTTTTGGTGTGATAGCACGAGGATTTTGTAGTGGAATCCCTACCTATCATAGGCAGCTGTCAGGATTATTTCATTAGTTTTGTTTGAGCTCTTCTGTAGAAGACTTGGTTTGAAATTTTATTTTTCAAATGTACTTTGGCTTTTTCACTTTTATTTTTTAGGCTGTGCGTGTTACAAAACCCAAAATCCCAGAAGCCATAAGAAGAAATTTTGAGTTAATGTGAGTAATATGCATGGGATCCCAATATTTTTATTTAGGGCTGTATATGTTAATATACCAGTCTAATGGAAACGTGTGAGACATTACACTCCAAACTGGGGTGTATGTCTCTATATTTTTATTCTAGTAATATTGTTGTGTCTTAATTGCCACGTAATTCCTGTTGGTTTTCTCGATATGTGAACATTTCAGGGGCAGTTGCAGTGACTTAAGGGTGTGGTTTGCTGTAGAACCATGAGTTGAAAGCCTACAGGAGCTCCTCTGTGAATGTTCTAGCTATTGAAGTTGAAAGAGAGCATCTAATTTTGTTAGCGTTGTAATAGTGAATATTAGATATCTTGTTGATGTTGGAGTTTGGTTCACCATCGTATGTGATTGTGTATTTAAAGTCAGACCTGAATCTCTAGTGTTTGCCTCTTGCCTTGCCTAAGTTGATTCCTGTTAATCTCATTTACGTGTCCAGGGCTGACTCAGAGTAGTTACTGGCTTGATTGAAATTTGTTTCTAAGAGTGTTAGAGGTTCTCTTTCAGGGGAATACTTAATTGTGATTAAAAAGGCAATATTATTTGAATATGTCAGGTGCTGAAAAGCAACAAAAGACTTTGGGAAATTTGGTATGTTCATAGGAAACATGGAATGCTGGAAAAATACCTCCGTAAAAGTCAAGATTTCAACATATATAATGGGGGAGGGGGCTTATGAAGAAATACTAGTACTTCTTTATGGAGTAATATCTTTAGACTCTTTTTGGGGGACGGGTGGGGGTGGGCAGGGGATCATACCAGGCAATTCTTGGGGTTCTCATGACTGCACTCAGGAGTCATTCCTGGTGGTGCTTGGGGTACCATATGGGATGCTGCGGATCAAACTTGGGTCAGGCCATGCAAGGCCAGCAACCTAACCAACTGTAATATCTCTCCAGTCCCTCAAATCCTTTTTGTTCCCAGTTTGGATCTTCTATTATACAAAGTTCTATTTTTTTCACTGAAGGAAAAAGCTTTTTTCTTGGGGGTGGGGTGATGTTCCACCTGGGGGAACTGGCAGGTACTGGCTCTGTGTTTGGGCTTGCTCCTGGATGTGATTCAGAAGTGCTTGTTAGAGGACTCTAAAGCATAGAGTGCCAGTTGGTAACTCATGAGTGTTATCATTTAAAAATAAAGGAAAGAAAAAGTAGAAGTTTTGAAAACTTCAGAATGACTTAACCTTTAAATATGGTAGTTTCTGGTGGTGGATAGGTGAATAGTGTGTATTCTTGTGCCCTTTATTAACTCATAGTATCCAGAATGGCATTGTATGTTTTTATCCTTATTGACTGGAGGAGAGGAAGAGCTTTTGTTGGTCGGGGAAGGGGAATTACTTGGCATTACCTTGCAGATAATTTTGAATCTTTCCTAATTAAAGAGTCCACCCAATCTAAACCACCCTCCAATAGGGTTTTTTTTTTAATCATTTCTGCCATGTAGTCACCCATCTAACACTTATTCGTGCTTAGTAATAAGTTAGTCATTTTCATTATTAGAAAGCTCATTCTTAGAAAAATTCTTGATGAGTCCAAGTTCATCACCTCATAACTTCTCTCTAGTTACATAAGTGAAGCCACTGCACCACAATGTCCACCTGAGGAGGTGCTGAGATCCATCTCCTTTCTGCTGCCCAAACCTCACACCCGAGGGCCTGGAGCTACCCAGAGCTGGGAGCCTTTTGTTATTAGCACAGTATTAGCACAAGAGCCTACCTGCCAGCAAAGGGAGCATTTATATTCTGAAAATAGTTTCAAATCAGGGACCTTTATGTGCCACAATGAGAGGAAATGGTCAAACTGAAATTCAGGTGTGACTTTCGGTGAGTTTGGTAAACCACCTAGCCTTTCTGCTTCGGGTTCATTGTAAGCAAAATTGGGTAAGAGCTCTCTTGATGAACCAGAAAATCTTTGTTGGTCCATTGTCCTAGTTGATGTTCATTAAGAATCACTTCTAATGTTTACAATACTTTGTTTGACAGGGAGGCTGAGAAGACAAAACTTCTTATAGCTGCACAGAAGCAAAAGGTTGTGGAGAAGGAAGCCGAGACAGAAAGGAAAAAGGCTGTTATAGGTACTTGAATTTCTTTCTGAAATGGATAGCTCTGTGTTTCAATTTTGATTCATTCTCTGTCAGTGTCATGTTGGATATTGATGGGGGAGAGGGCACAAAATAGATTGCATCATAGAGTATAAAGAATTCTAGAAACTCACTGGTATAGTCAGATATCCTGAAACCTTTCAAGTGTAGGTGAGGTGAGGGGGCCAGGAGCTGGCTCATGGCTTTTGAGGTCAGAGTTCAAACCCCAGTGCCAACACACGTGCCGAGGTGATCAGGAAAATCCCGCTGATCCATGGTGAGAAGGAACTCAAAAGGTTGTAAAGATAAGTACAACAGATAGTGTGTTTGCTTTGATTCCTGCACCTGAGCCATGCCAGGATGACCCCTGCGTGCAAAGCCAGGAGTAAGCCCCAAGCACAATCCAGTGTAGCCCTCCCCCCCCCAAAAAAAAGATGTATGTGACGGGGGCACTTAGTGTCAAGCACAAGGTCACATTTCAAATGCCACCGCCAGGGCTGGGAATGCAGCAGAGCAACAGAATACTTGCCTGTCGGCCATGGGACCCTGGACTTGGTCCACGGCGTAGTGGAGAAACAGAAACCACTCACGAGGCAGCTCCAACAGTCTTGCTGTTGGGGATCCCCAGTGAACAAGACACGGTGGCCTAGAAAGCACTCAAGAAAATGTGGGTCCTGAATAATGCCCCGATGCAACACCTGTGCCAGGTGATCCTGATTGCCCACTCCCAGCGCAGAGGGCTGGAGTGCATGTTTGGACTCAGGAGGCCCAGGTTTTTTCCCTGGCACTAAATGGTCTCATGAGCCCTGCAGGGAACAGCCTGGATCCCATTGGGTGTGTCCCCAACGCCAGGGCCAGGGCCAGAGAGTAGCTTAGGCTGCAGGCCTGGACTTCAGTCTCTGGTACCATATGCTGCCCAAGCACCAGTGGGTGTGGCCAGGCTGACCCCACGCATCACCAGGAGTGGTTCTGGACTCCTCAAACAGGAGGTCGCCCTTTGAAAAAAAATTTTAATTAAATTTTTACAAGTGAGTGGGACCAGTACTTAGTAAACTGCTTGACTCTCCCACCATGTCAGGCTGCCACTGTTGTTTTTCTGAGGGACGGGAAGTGTAACTGGGTCTGGGGGATGCTCTGTGCTCTGTGGAACTCAGTGCAATTAAACTTGGGGTTCCTACATGCATGATGTGGACTCAGCCCCTTAGACATTTCCTCAGTCTCCTGACCTAATTTTTTACCTTTCTTCAACTTGCTTCTGTTCAGATGTTGATGTACGTTTTTCCTGTTCGTATTTGTACATGCTTTTTAAAGGTTGTAATAATAAACAATTCATACACTTGTTTTAAAGTCAAACAATGATGTAGGACATGATTACTTCCACTACTTTTTCTTTTTTAACTAACACTGATTTATTCATACTAATATTAATGCATGAATAAAAAGGTAATTCATTTTTAACTGCTGTGTATTCCAGTCTAGAAGTGAGCCTCAGTCCACTCAGTGATGAAGTTAGGTAGTTTCTCATTTTTCTTTAGTACAAGTGGTGCTACAGAGAGACCCTTCTGTCTCTCTCTGGGTTCATACAAGAGTTTTCCTAGACAGAAGCCAGTCAAGATGTGCTGTGTTTAGTTGCTAGCCTTTTTAGAAGTTCCTGATCCACAGTGAAATTCAGAATGTTATTCTTTGATTTTGATTTTGTTTTTGTCTTTTGGTTTTGGCCACACCCAGCGGTGCTTGGGCTATTCCTGGGTCTGTGCTCAGGAGTGACTCCTGGTGGTGCTCAAGGGCCATATATGGTGCCCAGGATTTGCACTAGGACCAGCCACGTGTTAGGCAAACGCCTTATCTCCTGCACTATCTCTGACTCTGCTTAGAAGTTTCCTTTAGCAGTTTTATACAGGTGTCAGGTCTGTCTTGGGGGGGGTGCTCAGCAGTACTCAGGAAGCCTGGGGTCACTGCTGGCGATACTCAGCCTGTCAGCCCACATGGGCGATGCCGGGGGACAGTGCATGCAATGCCAGGGATCAAACTCAGGGCCTTGCCAGGCATGCCTTCCGCCTCTCGAGCTGCCTCCCTGGTTCTGTCTCCCCACCCCCACCATTCCATCGTAAGCCTTTTGAATAATTAGAAAACCTAGAGCTCATCTTTTTATGTTTTCACTTTTTATTATTTTATTTATCGTTATTTGAAGTGTTAATTAAAAGACAGTTTTACCGATTAAAATGCCCCCCTGGGGGCTGGAGTAATAGCATAGCAGGTAGGGCGTTTACCTCGCACACGGCCGGCCGGGCTTTGATTCCCAGCATCCCAGATGGTCGTCCCTCGAGCTATGCCAGGAGTGATTCCTGAGTAGGTGAGCCAGGAGTAACCCTGGTGCATCGCTGGGTGTGACCCAAAAATCAAAAAAATAAACTAAAATAAAATGCACCCCAAAGCCCTTTGCCGTGGGAAGTGAACAGCACTGTGCTAGTGTCCATTCTCTAATGCCCATTCTCTAAGTAGATGTGCTGGGTCATGGGTCCTCAAATCTTTCAAGTTATGTTGTCAAATTGATTGCTAGGTCTAGCTGACCCTCTCTAGAAATATATTTAAAAAATTTTTTTAATTGAATCACCATGAGATACACAGTTACAAAGTTGTTCATGCTTGCGTTTCAGTCACCTGTTGTTCCAACACCCATTCCTTCCTCAACGTACATTTCGTGCCACCAGTGTCCCCAGTTTCACTCCTGCCCCTCCTCACCCCGCCAGCCTGCCTCTTTGGCAGATAATTTTCTTCTTTCCCTCTCTTTCTCTCTCTCTCTTTTTTCTTCCCCCTTTTTCCTTTTAGGCTCTGTGGTTTGCAATGCTATTACTGAAAGAGCATCATGCTTATCCCTTTACCTCCTTTCAGCACTCAGTTCTTGTCCAGAGTGATCATTTCCAGCTGTCATAACTGCATTCCCCGCCCCCCACGGTGCTCCCCCTTTTGTGGCAAGCGTCCTACCATGGACGAGTCCTCCTGGCCCTTGTTTCTGTTGTCTTTGGGTACTGTTCTCATAGTGTGTGTTTTTATATCCTGCAAATGAGTGTGATCGTTGTATGCTTGTCCCTCCTCCTCTGTTGCATTTCACTCGGCACGATACTCTGTATGTCCATCCATGTATCAGCAAATTTCTTGACCTTACTTATTCTAATGGCTATGTAGTATTCCATTGTGTAAATGTACCATAGTTTTTTTATCCATTGGTCTGTCCTCGGACAACCTGGTTGTTTCTGGCTTTTATGAATAGCGCTGTGTTGGGTAACATTGCTCTGTCCTTCAAGAAGCTTAGGTTTTATCTGGTTACACCCACCTCAGTGCTCCTGAAGCACTTCCACTTCCATTGTGTTTATCTGTAAACAGTCTTCCCTATGCTCTCCCACCCAGTTAATCAGCTTTCCCCTTAATCAGACTTTGTTAGTTTGTAAGATCAGTTTCCCAGAAATCTATGATTTTATATGTATGAGTGAAATATTGCCTTTCTCCTCTCCTTATGCCTTATGAATAGTTTACCTTAAAGTAATATCCTTTTTGTATAGATACAGAAAGAACGTTAACATTATGCTTTGTAACTCAGGATTTGATTGGCCTTGAATATTATTCACTCCTGGGCATCTTTCTCGACTTAAGCCTCAGTTGCCCATAGTTCCTAACACCCCAAAAGCAGGGTCCCGACGAGGGACTGAATGGACCCAGGGCAAGCGGTGAGCTACCCTGGCAGCAAAATGGGCCAGGCCAAAGTGCCACGATTCTTAACTATAAGTTAAGAGTTTGATCATGGACAAATGCTGTCATGATCCAAGGTAACGACAAGACTAGGATCCTGCTAGGGGTGGGAAAGACTATCTGGCCTGAGCACCGTAGTCTGAGATCGAGATGGCCCTAGGAGAGCAATTCTATAAGTTTAAGATATTTCTTACTGTATCCATACAAAATGATTTATATAATATTTTATATGCTTGTCGGACAAGGAGAGGAGAGGCACGCCCATGGAATTCTGCTCTAGGGTGGGTCCTCCTGCTGAGGAAGGATCGTCCTAGGAGCGGTCTTCCCTGAGGCTAAGATTTCTACCCCTGTTGATCTCCACCCCTATTGATTGTGACCGCACCTATGTGTATTTGTTCCCCCAATTCCTCAGAGAGAGAATTTAACGATACTGTAGGAGGGAGACAAGGGCAGGAGAAGGAAGAAGAGAGTTCAGAGAGGGGCAGAAGGAAGAAGCAGAAGTTCAGAGAGGATCAGAAGGAAGAGGAGGATGAAGGGGGATGGGGAAGGAGAATGAAGTAGCATGGGAGCAGAGACAGGAGAGACGAGGAGAAACAGAGAGAGATGGGAGCAGAGAGAGAGAAGGAGAGACAGAAGGAGAGATGAGGAGAGAATCAGAATAAACTACGACTAATACCTACCAGCCTGGCCCTCGTTCCTTCCTCCGCCTGACCATCGCCATCGACCTCTCCGGGGTGGTAGAAGGGTGAGACTACCGAACGCGGGTGGCGGGAGAGATAGAGCCGCCGCCGTGTGGGTGCCGTGCCCCCCAAGTTGTGTGAGTTTACACAGCGCTGTAATGAGCATAGATGTGCAGATAGCTTTTCTGCATTGTGTTTTTGAGCCCCCAGGGTCTAGTCACAAGAGCAGTATTGCTGGGTTATATGGCAGCTCAGTTTTTAGTTTTTTGAGAAATGTCCATATCATTTTCCAAAAAGGCTAGACCAGTCGGCATTCCCACCAACAGTGACAGAGTCCCTTTCTTCCTGCATCTGCGCCAGCACTGGTGGTTCTTTTTGATGTGTGCCAGACTCTGTGGCCCAGCAGTATTTTGAGTTCCACTTTTCCTACTCTGTATTGAATTTCTATTTCTAAATACTCTCCTTAATCTTTGGAATTATTAAAATTTATGCCAGTTTTATAGTGGACATGGTGTCACTTAATTTCACTTTTATTTATTTATTTATTTTGGTTTGGGGGCCATACTGATGGTGTCCAGAATTTAGTCCTGGTTTTGCTCAGGAGTCACTTCTGGTGGGGCTCGGGGAACTTAAAGGGGTGCTGAGGATTAAACATGGGCCACCTCCATGTTAAAAGGTGTTAACAGGTGTTGTCTAACAGGTGTTGTACTATCCTGCCCCGTAATTTTAATTTCTTCAATTATCAGTAAAGTTGAATATAGTTTATTGTTCATTCAGATTTCCTTTTTTCTTAGTGGTTCTGGGTATCAAACCCCACAATACTACTGAGCTACCCCATGGCCCCAGATTTCCTGTTTTTATATTAATTACCATGATACCAATAACCTTGGGCCATTATTTGATGAGTTTTCAAAATTGTATATAGAAATTACTGATACTTCTGGACATGAATCCTTCCCATGTTTTTATGCATTGCAAATATTTTCTCTCCACTGTGGCTTAGCTTGGAACTTACTCATGTATTTTGTGCGTATGTATTAGTCTGTTGTAATCATATTCATCAGTCATTTTATTTCTGGTTTGTACTTGTCCTATCTTGTTTAAGAAATTTCTTTCCAGATCCCAAAATAATTTATTCTAGAGTTTTTAAAGTTTTGTTTTCCTTATTTGAGTTTCAGTCTATTTGTAATTTAATACCTAGCGTGACATAAAGAAATCAGGTTTAATTTTTCCAAATGGTGAGTTGTCTAAAGGCCGCTAATTAGTTTATTATTTTCTCTATTTCTAAGGCTGTGTTTGTTACATAACAAGATCATGTGAGCACATATGGAATGTGTTCTGTGGCAATGGTCTTGATTTTGTTTAAAGTTTTTGGTCTACACTTCTACAGAATAACTTTGTTTTGATTACTATAGCTTTTATGTCAAGTTTTACTAATGGGAGAGCAAGTTTTTACTTCTTTCTGTTAATTTTCAGTCTCTAAAATTGTCTTGAACTATTTTAGGTCCTTGATTTCTCTGTTAACTTTTAGAAGCAGCTCCTTAAATTCTGTAAAATACTCTGTTGGGCTTTTGATTTCCTTACCTCTGTTAATCAGTTTGGAAAGAATTAGACTATTTATATAGTAAGTCTTAAAGCATTTGCTGTATTTGTTTATGAGAACTCAGAGAAGTCCATTTTTTTTTCTTTTTGTGTCACACCCTGTGATGCACAGGGGTTATTACTCCTGGCTCTGCACTCAGGAATCACCCCTGGTGGTGCTCAGGGGATGCTGAGAATTGGGATGCTGGGAATTGAACCCTGGTTGGCCGCGTGCAAGGCAAACGCCCTACCCGCTGTGCTATTGCTCCTCTGGCCCCGAAAGGTCAATTTTCTTAAAATTCCTGCACATTCCTTTTTAATTTGAACGTTTGCCCTTTCCTTCACTTTTTGTTGTTTGCTGTGAGGTATGGGGTCTCTCCCCAGTTTGGCTGTGGTGCTTGCCTCTCGTTTGTAGCGAGCCTGACCCAGGTGGCTCTTGTTCTGGTGCTGAGATCCCAGTCACGCTGCTGGTGGTGCCAGGAATCAAGGTCACAGCCTTCTTCATGGAGCCACTGCCCTGGGCCCCTTTTGCTTTCTTTTGGGGATGTCACTCAGCCATGCTCAGGACAGGAAGTCCGGGAGCCACATGCACAGTTTTCGGACAAGTAGGCCAGTGGCTTAGTGAAGAGGCCTGCGGAGGTGATGCTGTGGGGCCCTGCAGGTGCTCAGTGACCTGGCAGTGCTCAGGGGACTGTGTGGCGCTGGGACTCGAACCTGGCTTGGCGAGGCTAGCTCCCTAACCGTGTGCCCTCTCCCACCCTTGGGCCCCAGTTCTTTATTAGAGACTTTTTCCCACGTATTCCTCAAGATCCTAAAATTATCATTATTATAAATACGCAATCTTGCTTAAAAATAGGCACCTTTTTTTACTGATAATTGTGTATGTACTGAGATGTTGATTTGTTGAGCAGAATTTTGCTCAAGTTGCTATTTGTAAATCTCTTACTCAAGTCATTGCTATTTGTAAATCTCTTACTCAAGTCAGTACAGTTTTGAGCTTTGTTTGTTTCCTTTATAGTGCTACATCTTTTAGTTCTTACCTTATTGTGTTAGACTAAGACTTCAGTGCAGTATTAAAAAAAAAAAAAGACGGTGAGAGGAATTTTGCCTCGTATCCTTACCTTGAATAGACCCAGTGAGATTTGCTGTATTTAACTTCTGTTGATCTTCTGTATTTGTTTTCTGAGAGTCTTTGTGACAATTGAATGTTAAATTTGTAATTTTTTTTCTCTGTTTGAGATGACTAAATGACTTTTTCAAAAGCAGTTAGTTGAGATTTTCTAATGCTGAATCATTTTATTTGGGTGGTATTAAACCCACTTTGTCTTGATATAAGAAGTTGTCCCATATTTAGAAGTCTTTGTTGGTTTCTTTAGATTTTCATTTTCACTAATGAGATCACCTTATTATACTTTTCTTCACTCACTTTTTTTTATGGTTATAAATGGTAGCCTCAAAATTAATTATAGTGCATATCTTTCTCTGTGTTCAGAAATAGTTTATGTAAAGTAAATATTTTTCCTCTGTAGGTTTGGTGAAACTCATGTGCAAAAACCACCTTGGTCTAGTGGAATGAATTGTGCTCTTTTTTTGTATGGTTTTGTTATTTGTGGCAATGTTTTCTTATTGGTTTAATTTCTATATTAGGTATGTCTGTTGATATATCTGTTTTTCTTTTCTATGTATTTTTACAATAGTTTAGGTCTGCTCAATTCCTCCTTCCAATGTTTTTTTAATTTTTTTTAAGTCAGTTCTGGCAATTAAATTTTTCTAGAAAATTAGGTGTTTTATCTGCTATTTGAAATTTGGGGGCAACAGTTGGCAGAATTCTCATAGGATTTTTAAAACCTATCAAATCTACATGCCCCTATTTTTATTCCTAAATTTATTTGTGCCTTCTCTTTTGCTGATCAATTTTGCCATAGTCCTGTTACTTGAATGATGCTTTCAAAGGACTGTATTTTTTAGTTGATTCTACTGTCACTTTTTTGTTTTCCCAATTATTTACACATAATTTTATTATTTTCTCCTACTTTGGGGGGAATTTATTGTTTGTACTAAATGGCAAGCTACCAGTGACATTAGATATGCCAAAAACAGTAACAAGTCTCACAATGGAGATGTTACTGGTGCCCGCTCGAGCAAATCAATGAACAGCAGGACAGGGACAGTGACTAATTTCTTAAGTTCCATAGTTAAATTTGTCTTTCCTAATGGAAATATGTTAAGATTATAAATTTTCTTTTAAATTTTTTTTTATTTATTTTTAAAATTTAATTTATTTTTTTCCATTGAATTACAATGAGATACACAGTTACAAAGTTGTTCATGATTGGGTTTCAGTTATATGTTCCAGCCCCTGTCGTTTCACCAGTGTGCATTTCCCACCACCAGTGTCCCCAGTTTCCTTCTCACCCGCTAAGTTATGCTTTAGATGCATCTCAAAACTTTTTAAGTACAGTCTGTTAGGCTCCACTTTAAATTTTTTTAATTGCCATTATTTTTTTCTTGACTCATGAATTATTAAGAGTATGATTTTTCAGTTTCTGATCGAATGGGCTTTCATGGAGTTTCCTTTTTGTTGATTTCCAGTGCTAACGCGAGTGTGATCTGTTGTGTGGATAGTTTAAATACTGGAAATATGTGGCCTGTTATACATGGTTCTTGATTTGTAAATGCGTGTGTTTGAAAAAGTTGGTCACGGTCACGGTCTTCCATTCATCGATTTGCTCGAGTGGGCCCAGTAACATCTCCATCATGAGACTTGTTGTTACTGTGTTTGGCATATCGAGAACGTCACAGGTAGCTTGCAGGCTCTGCCATGCGGGCGAGATACTCTCGGTAACTTGCCGGGCTCTCCGAGAGGGGCGGAAAAATCGGACTCAGGTGGGCCACGTTGGCTGTGTGCAAGGCAAACGCCCTACCTGCTGTGAAAAAGTTGAATGCCTGGTTTTGTTTGTTGGGAATGGTTTCTCTGTATTCCTGGTAGATCACATCTTCGGTCTCTTCGAATTTTTGCCTTGAGCTGTCAGTTGAAAAAAGTGTGTTGACAGCTGGATTTATGGGCTTGTTTGCAGCATTTTTATTTACATATTTTGTGTCTGTATTATTAAAAATACTCAGGTTTAGGATTGCTCCATCTCCCTGAAGAATTACTTCTGCTGTGTAATAACCCTCTTTATCCCTCGTCATGCTTTTTGGCGAAAGGTCTGTTTTGTCTGATGATGATATAGCAATGCTAGATTTCTTTTGGCTATTTTCTTGGTGTATCTTTTCCCATCCTTTTACTTTCAACTTTTCTATGTCATTATGTTTTAGGTATGTCTCTTGTAAAACAGCATATAGCTGGATTTTGTTATCTTAACCAATGTGAGAATCTGTCTTTTAACTGGTGAGTTTATTAGTCTTTTTATATTTTTTGTGGTTACGATTATGTTTGGATTTGTTATTTAATTTGTGCTATTTACCATGCTTTTTTTTTTTACTCTGCTTTCCCCCTTTTCCGATTAGTATTTAATTGCCTGAACTGCCTTAATTCATTTCTTTGTTTTACTTAATTAGAAGTTTTACATTCTGTTTCTAAAATGTTTAGTCATGTCCTGTAAAATGTTTTCAAGCATATCTGATTCAACAAAGTGTAAAGTTAATTTTTACCATCCTCTTCTTGAGCAATGCTTCAGAATGCTTTGACTTTCATCACTATTGCTGCTGGTTTACTTTCATCCCCCATTGGTTGTTATCATCATCATTCTTAAAACAAAAATTTATTATTTGCTTTGCACGTGTTAAATGATTTTTCCTTTCCATTGCTTCTGGCAGTTCATTCTTTTGTTGTTGTTGTTAACTGCATTTTTAATGAAGGCGAAGAAGTGGGAAACATCTTTAATTTTTTCCTTAGTCCAAAATGCTTTGTCATTTTTGAGTGGTACTTTAGCCTACAGAATCTCCACTAAACTTTTCTTTGTAACGCGGGCATTATTATTTTAGTTTTGCCTGGCATCTTTTTACTTTGAAGACTTTTTCTCTGTGCAGCACCAGTTTCTGTGATGTGTCTGCACAGAGAAAAGATCACATTTCTGGGTCGATATTTCTTAGTCTCCCAGGACTGCAGCCTTTGGTGGTCTCTGCGTCATGCAGGAGTCGCATGTCCGGCATCTCCAGCCTCCTGACCCTGCATGGACAGTGACCCAGACCCACTCTCCCCAGGACAACTGCCGTCCTGGCTTCCCACTCAGCCTTTGCTGTGTCTCTTGAGGGACTTTATCATTCTCTCACGGGATCTCAACCCTGTGTTTAAAATGGATTTATTTCATCTGCTGCTTAGAAGCAAGGCCAGCTGAAGGGTCTTCTCGGGACCTGCTTTACAGCTTCAGAACTAGGAATCTGATCCGCTCCTTTTTGGGGTTGAGCTCACGTAGGGGAGCCTGTCCTGCATTACTGCTTCCACACCCTGTGCCAGGGACATCCTTCGGATTCTCCTTCCAGGTCCGCATTCCTTTCCTCTTACTGAGGTTCTGTCAGGAGTTTCTGCTTACTTCTAAATTTGTAGCCCACCAGAACCATCAGCTTATGCTGATGAGGAAACAGGGACGTGTGCTCTGGAGTAATTAGTAAGATGTTAGAGGTGGGAAACATCTTTGGGTGAGTAAAGACAAAACTTCTTGGACATTTTCTTTCCATCATACACTTCTCTCAGGACCAGAGATAAAATGTGTTAACATTCCTTTCTTTGGCCAAAAAGGGAAAAGGAGAGATTTCAGAATTTTAGTGCTAGCATTTGAACTACAACTAGAAAGAAATCTGCCTGTCCTCAGGTTCTTTGCTTAGGATACATGGTTTTAAAGGATTCAAGTAAGGCTTTCATTTTTCTCTGCAACTAGCTGTACCTGTTCACTCCGGACACTGTTCACATTCTGAGATGAATCATTCCCTCTCTTTCCTCTAAGAGCCAGAATATTCTTCCTCCGCTATGTTTTTTTCATGTCAGTTACCTAGTACAACTTCAATTGATTCTGAGTATCTTAGAGGTAAATTCCGTAGCCTTGTGACTTAAAACAAGCATCTTCTAGTATACTTCCTATCCTTATTTTTTTGTTGTCTTAGCACTTGACCATTTTTCTTGAAGTCTTACTCATATTGTCTTGTTCGTGAGCTTTCTGTCATGTTCTAAATCTTGTTTATTTTTCTCAAGATTTCTTCCAGAATGCCGTCTTTTTTTTTCTCCTGATATGACAGTAAAGTTGTCCTGTGTCAGTTATGCATTTTCGTTGCTGGTTTTTGTTCTGTGCACTTTCATGAAGTACCTTTTTTTCCTGCTAGCTGTGGATCGCTTTTCAATCCCATGAAGTACTGGAATTGTTACTTTTATATTCCCTTTTTACACAGAAGTAGCACTGTCAAAACAGTGCAGGAGAAAATAAATTCTCTTTTGTTGTTACATTGTTTCAAGAATAGATAAAGTTAATGAAACAATTAACCCATAAAACCTTGTATAATTAGATATTAGACTCTGTTGCCTCCAGAATGACAGTGTTTTTTAAAAATGTTTTTTCTTGTAAATTATAGAAGCAGAGAAAGTTGCGCAGGTGGCAAAAATTCGGTTTCAGCAGAAGGTGATGGAGAAAGAAACTGAAAAACGCATATCTGAAATTGAAGGTACACCAACCTGGGAGAAAAGAGTTTCTGGCTATCCTGAACTGCTTAGGGACTAGACTTTTGGTTGCAGGAGATGGGGAAGTATTAGGGGACAGATGAATGTTCCACTCTTTAGGAGATAGCTAACCTAATGTTTTAGATTAAGTTTTTAAAAATTGGGGCCGGAGAGATGGTACAGCAGCCAGGCTTTGCCTTGCACACAGCCAACTCAGGTTCACACCCCAGCACTTGTTCACACCCTGAACAAGAAGTGATCCCTGAATATAAAGCCAGGAGTAAGCCCTGAGTAAACCATTGGGTATGGCTCAAAACTGACAAGCAGACAAAATTGTTGTCGCATCTCTTGCTCTTGCTTTGGTTTGTGACAGTGACTACTTTAATTTTTATTTTCCTTCCTTAAATTGGGGCTCTCTTCTTGGCAGAAGGGGAGATTATCCACAATCAGTTATACAGAGTGTATAAGCTAAGAAGCCCCACCATCACCACCACCAATTTCTTTTCCTGCCCGTCTGCCAAAATATAGGAAGGATGAGGGAAATCAGAAGCTCCCTGTGCACAGGGCTGTCAGATGTCTGATTTCCATTGTAAGATGGTGATGTTCTTAGCCTTATTCACAGTCTTGAAGACTAAACATTGGCCCCATTTTGCTTTTATGCTTATCATTAGGGATATTTGAGATCACAGTCAGAGGTCTTGGGACAGTGCAGTACATAGAGTGGTGCTTTTTGTGTCCGTCCTTAGTACTTTAGTAAATGTAAAAGTGAAACCTATGCCCTGAATGAGGCTGAGGCTCTGGGTGGTGGGGCTGGAGGAAGGAAGGAACCGCTTCCTGTGGTAAATGAAGAGCTGAGATTTAGCCCACCCTCATAGGCAGAGCCCCCCTCGGAAAAGGAGCTGCCTGGGGAGCGGGACTGGGAAAACGGTTGTGTTGTCTGCGCCTTTCTGAAAGACGAGGCAGTGGATGACTCTGAGGTCTGAGCAGCTGAGGAACTGGGTTGGAAACTTGGTTGGTTTGAAGCATCTTGACTCTTCTCTTTGTAGACGCAGCATTCCTGGCCAGGGAAAAGGCGAAAGCAGATGCTGAGTATTATGCTGCACACAAGTACGCCACCTCAAACAAGGTGATTTGCCTCAATATCACGTGCTAGGAAGACGGGCATTTCGTTTTCCTAATGAAGGGTCCAATGTGATAGGGCTGATTTTAATAGCTGCTCAATGATCAGCCAATCGTTTAATAGAGTAAGACATAGGTGCGTGATAATTGGGTAGGGATCTTTGTTTATAGTTTCTTTTCAAAGAAGACTGCTAGGACAGTAGTTGGCAGATCTATAAATGTAGGTCGGATGCCATAAGTTAGGAACATTGATTGTCTTCTCTTCAAAATGATGTGAGAGACTAGAAATGAGTCCAGGTAACTTAGAATTGCTGTTCAGATGGTAAGTGATGGTATGGCATGAGAGGCTTTTTGTTGTTGAAGATGGCCTCATGCATGGGGGAATATTTTGTATTCCTGCTCTTGACTGCTAAATGGCAGTAGGGCTCATCAGTAGCTTGCAGTCAGTCTCCAGCTGAGTGCTGTTCATTGGGTTTTTCAAATTTTCTAGTCACGGGGAGTTTCCTTGGAAGATTTGAGAAAAGGGGATGGGGTAATGTGTGCGTGAGCATTTTTTGTATGCATATGAGAAGGGTTGGAAAGAGAATACAAGCTTAGCAGGAGTTAAGGAAGTGAGACAGAGTTGTTAAGGTGTATGATAGGTTTTAAAGAACTAAAGCCTTAATGTATAAATAGGGTTTAAGCTTTCCATTAGAAAGGAGCTACATCATTTGTATTCAGAATAAATGATAAAATTTAATAGGCTAATTAGATGAGAGTTGTCCTTCAAAGTCCAGCATAAGTTTAAAAATAAACCTAACATACTGGGAAAATATGGTTCTGTAGAAACAGAATAGAATGGTGACAAGATGACACCAAGGTGGGAACTGACTTCAGGAAGCCAGCAGGCCAACTCTGTCATGGCAGAAGCTGACAGGCCTGTATGAAGGCCTCGCCATTGAGGTCAGCCTCAGTGTTGAAGGAAGGGAAAGTCTTACATATTGGCCTGTATTAATTAGACTTTTGGAGATAATTTGATTACTCATTATGCTCAGATTTGATAGCTGTATTTTGACAGAATATGTCTCAGCTCGAGAAGAAATACATCTAGAAAATGAAAGATGGTGGAAGGCTGTGAATTATAAGATAGGCTTTTGCCTAGAGAACAGGCTGGACTTAATATGAGGAGTGATCGGTAGGGAGTTCCTGAGAATCTTTTAGAACACTGAAATGAGTTTTAGCCAAAACTTTGCTCTAGGGAACATTAGAGTTTGAATCAAACCCAGAGTAATCGTAAAACAAAACAGTGTGATGGACAGAGATCTGTGATTAACAAGTATCTGTCTAGGGGGCTGGAAAGATAGTGCATAGTACAGTGGGTACAGCACTTGCCTTGCACCTAGCCATCCTGGGTTTGATCACCGCGCCCCCCCCCCCCCCCCCCCCCCCGTAGTACTCTAGCCCCACCAAAAATCATCCTGGATCTCAGAGCCAGGAGTAAGCTCTAAGCACTGCCGGGTGTGACCCCAAAACCAAGATAACAGCAACAAAAAAACTCAAAACAATTATCCGTTCATCAGAAACAGGTTAAATTTCCACCTTGTGGGGAGAAGCAGGAGGCCAGACCAGGTGATTTCATCAAGTCTTTTCCAGTTCTAGAAAAATATCAGAATCACAGTTGACTGTAAAGTGATGAGTCCAAGCCCATTCTTAGAAACTCTGACATCTTTTTCAACCTGTTCATTTCTCTCAATAGAAATGGCAAAAATTACAGGTGGAGGTTAGAAGATGAAATGAGAATAGATGTGGAAAGACTTCATTGGTTTACGTCACTCTAGGAATGTTAGTTATGAAAATTACTGTTACAGTTGTTTCTCCTGATTCTCATCTCTATCCCTTTAAATAGTATTATGAAAGTATGAGCCACTTCTCCTGGGAGAAGAAGACATGCTGAAAGCTTGTTAGTGCGATAGCCAATGTGTGTGTGTGGGCGGGGGAGGGTGGAGTAGGTGTTGGCTCGGTGGGGAAGGGCATGCCTTGTGTTTGAGACTGGATCCCCTCAGCTGGACCCCCGTACCTCTCCCCCTAAATGTGCACGAGAATCATTGGCCACTATTCAGGGTTGAGTCTTGGTCCTCAGGAGAGCAGTGCATGTGAGAGAAAGGAAGGGAAAAGGGAAGGGGGGGGGGGACCCGTAGCAACCGAGGATCCTGATGCATTTGTCTTGTTTGCCTCCACAGCACAAATTGACACCGGAATATCTGGAGCTTAAAAGGTACCAGGCCATTGCCTCTAACAGTAAGATCTACTTTGGCAGCGACATCCCTAGCATGTTCGTGGACTCCTCTTGCGCTTTGAAAAATTCTGATCAAAGGACTGGAAGGAAAAGCTCACTCCCCTCTGAGGAGGCTCTGGAACCCTCTGGGAAGAGCCCCATCCAAAACAAGGAGAGCACAGGTTGATGCAAGAGGTGGAAATGTTCTGCCCTGTTGAGATGTGACCCAAGGGGTTAAGTGGGAACAATGGTGGTTACGCGACTCTTCAGATTCCCAGAGAACCTGTGTTCCATTCTGCCTCTCATTTGGTTGTCCTGATGTACCGCTGGTTGCAGGACAGAACCAGCTGCTGACACCCGGCAGGTCCTTGCAGCCACGGTCTTGTCAAATATCCTATCTGTGTTCCTTTCTAAACTGGTACTCATGAATGAGGGAAAATCTGATGCTAAGATACTGCCTGCACTGGAATGTTCAACACTACACATATAACAAGCTGGTGTTTTTCTAAGCTGAGATCTATTGAATAATGTTTACATTGGTCCTTGGGGAGATGTGTGCTCAGCCCTGCAAGAGCGGCCAGAGCGAAGAACAGCCGGGATGTGGTGAGTGTGCAGAAGCCTGACTCCGTCTGCACCCGGGCGCCCTCTGTGGGCGCTGGTCCTTGCGCTCTGCCGTGGCATTAATACCTAGGCCCTGAAGTTCCCTGGAAGTGATGTTCCACTTGAGCAACCATTTACTTGATATGATTTGCACCTTTTTGTTTTCCTGCAGCCAGGCTGGGGGCCTGCGGGGACGTGTGCTTTGCCTCCTAACCAGTGATTCCTCATAGATTCCTAATCACTAGATTGTCGCATTAGTCGGCTCAGAGACAGAGCGTGGTTTGAAGTGCTGGGCGAGATGAAACCTTTGCTTTGAACCAAAGCTCTGGGGCCCTCCATTTCCCACTTTGGTGGTGACCGTCTGCCTCACTGCCCCGGGCCACGTGTGACTAAGGTGCCTGGTTTTTAACCACAGTTAGCTCCTCACATGTCACCGTCTAGCTCTGGCTGGCCAAGAGCGGGACAGGAGCAGCATACCGTTCCTCGCTGTTTACTGCACAGTATTGCATCATCTTTACAGGAAACCTTGACTTTTAGAACTGGATTTGGGGTATGTGCATTTGCCCCACCACCTCCGCCCTGAAGGCCAAGTCCTCAGGCTGCCGTGGTTCCTAGCACGCCGCTTCTCCTGAAGGTTGTTTGTGCATCAGGAACCCACTCAGTCACTGAGGAAACACCTATGTCACTGTCATCTGTCTCCCCCTCTCCTGGCCCTGAGATGCTGAAAGCAAAGCTGTTTTCTTCCAACATCCACCTTCCCGGAGCCTCAGGAATCCACTGACTCCCTCCCTGAGCAGCCTGTGGATTTTGTCTTCAGTGAGAGATTGGCCGAGTCTGCCTGTGGCTCTCGGGGGCCTGGTGGATTGGACCATTTCCCCGGGAGTGAGCTTTGCTGAGATGAGTATCACATTGTTGGGCCCGAGTTGTGTAGCTTGTACAGCACTTCTTGTGCGCAGGGTGTTGAAAGCAGACAGAAAACATGGGGCCTCTTGAGTTGGTCCTGCCAGTCTCGTGGCAGTGTGTGGGTTGTGCCAAACACGGTCGGAAGAGAAACCCCAGATCTGATGGGTCTTTTTTCCTGGGCCTTATATAATAGATGCTTTTGTAATATGGAAAGATTCTTTTTTTTCCCCCTTTGCTCATTTAATGATAATACAAGAGTTTTGTGTTCCTAAGCCCTCCTTAAAGAACTTTTTGAAAATATAAACTCTTCACCTGTCATTGTGTTGCTGCAGATAATGATTGTTGTGGGAAGTCTGAATTATTGACCTTCATGCTTTTATTCCTAGAAATGTTTTCTGTTCACATGAGCTAAGAAGCTGTTGTCCCAAAGTCATGGATATGGGTTTTCTTACAAGTCACAGCCCTGGTGGCAGAGTTGAGGAACAGGGAAGTAACGTGTGAAGTTAAGAAAAAAATACTTCCACTGAACTCCGTCGGGAGTCTGCCCCTGCACCCGCTCGGGAGCTCAGAGTCTGCCCCTCCTTCAGGGACGTTCCTTTTGGCAAATAAACACTGTAATCTCGAAGTCTAAATTTCTATGTGAAATGCTACCTTTTTTAAAAAAGAAAATAAAATTATTTTACTATCAGTGATTTGCAATATTGCCTTTTTTTTTCCCATCGATGTCTCAGTTCTTTTCTCTGGTCTTAACCTGCTTCTAAAACTGCATTGCATTGCTTATGTTTCATGCTTATTGCAACTAGGTATGTAGCAAGATTAGTTACTGCTTTGACCTAACTCCAGAGCTGTTTTGTTTTGTTTTTACACTTACCCTGAAATGTTGCATCTCTGGTGTTAGAATGTTTAAGGTGGCTGTGAGATGGCTCTGCAGGAGCATAAGGTCGCACGCATACAGGAGTCCCAGGTATGCCCAGTGCCACAGACCTCACCAGGAATGACCCCAAAATGTTAAAAATAAAAATTGGTTTGGGTTTAGTGATGTGGCTCAGTGGTATGGCACTTGCCGTGCATATTGAGGCCCTGGGTTTGATTCCTGACTGGGGCCAAGGAGAGAGCTCATGGTGGGGGGGCGGGGGCGGATGGGGGACGGGGTACTGGGTACCACCTCACTGGGTAGAAACAGTTGCCTTCGGGCACGGTCAGGACAGTCTCAGCATTGGAGTGAGATGACATCGAACCACATGTGGTTCTAGGACCTCAGTGTTAGTCTGTGCCTCTGCACGGACTCCAACACAGTGACTTTTCAGGCCCAGATAATCTCTCTGTCCCTACACCTTTGTTCCGTATACCTGACTTTCTTTTTCTTTTTTTTTTTTTTTGGTCCGTGTTTCTATTTTCCGTCTGCTACAGACTATCCCCCAAAAGTCATGTCGAAGCCCCAATATGATGGCTTTGGAGGTGGGACCTTTGGGAGGCAGCTGAGTCTTTGAGTAGAGCCCTTAAAACTGGAGTCAGAGGCTTGCCCAAAGGAGGTGTGAGGGAGTCTGGCTATAGCAAGCAGGAATCAGCTAACTAGAAGGAGGATGTGCAGCTGACCCGATGGACCAGCACCTCCATCTTGGGCTGCCCAGCCTTCAGAACTATGAGAATTACAGGTTTGTGATTTAACCTACCTAAGATAACAGTATTTTGTTACAACAGCCTCGACAGATCAAAACAATATTTCTGGGGGTTTTATTTGGTTTGTTTTTAGGGCCACACCCAGTGATGCTCAGGGATTACTCCTTGCTCTGCATTGAGGGATCACTCCTGGCAGTGCTCAGGGGACCATATAGGGTGCCGGGGAACGAACTTGGGCTGGCCATGTGCAAGGCAGGCACCCTGCCCTAACCACAGTACTGTCCCGGGCCCGTTTTTGTTGTTTGAGTTTTAAGAATTCTCTGGGGCCAGAGGGCTGGAGCACAGGCCTGGCGTGTAGAAACCCTGAGCTCCACCGGACCCAAACTGCCAGGTCTCTGGCCCCAACTAGGTGCCCCTGACAGCCCCTGAGGACTGAACCATTTAGGCAAGCAATTGACATGAGTATTTCAGGGTGTGGCTGCAGGTCCCGGGAGCACTGCATGGTAACCCACCCCACTCCTAAATTTTTAAAAATTTTTATTAGTGAAACACCATGAGGTACAGTTGTAGACTTACAAATTTTTGTGCTTGGGTTTCAGTTATACAATGATCGAGTACCCTCATCCCTCCACCAGTGCCCATTCACCACTACTGATCCCAGTATCCCTCCCACTCCCCATGCTCCCCATCCCACCCTGCCTCTGTGGCAGGGCATTCCCTTTTGTTATCTCTCTTCTTTTGAGGGCTGTGGTTTGCAAAAGAGATAGTGGCAGTCATGTTCTGTCTATAGTCCACTCTCATCACGCATCTCCCATACTGGGAGGAACCTCCCAGCACCTTTTATTTGGTGCTCCCTTCTCTATCTGAGCTGCCTTTTCCCCTAGCATGTGCGGCTGGCCTCAAAGCCATGGAGTAATCCTCCTGGTACTTATCTCGGCCACTCTTGGGTGTTAGTCTTCTATTTTGTTGTTTTATGGTCCCCAACCCACTCTTAAAATTAATGATCATTTATTTCCTATGGGTTGGAGCGATAGCACAGCAGGTAGGGCATTTGCCTTGCACACGACTGATGTGGCCAACCTGGCCGACACGGGTTCAATTCCTCCACCCCTCTCAGCCTGGCAAGCTACCAAGAGTATTTTCGTCCACATGGCAAAGCCTGGCAAGCTACCCGTGACATATTCGATATGCCAAACACAGTAACAACAGGTCTCATAATGGAGATGTTACTGGGCCCGCTCGAGCAAATGGATGACCGATGGGAGGACAGTACTACAGTGCTATTTCCTATAAGTATTTACTAGACATTTGGGAGCCTGAGAGGTAGTACAGGAATTGAAACACTTGCTTAGCAAGCAGCTGACCCCAATTCAATCCCCGACCACATGTAGTCCCCCTGAAGTGGGACAGAGTACCATCATGTGTCGCCCCCAAACAGAAGAAACAAAACTTACTAGGTATTTCATATATCTAATTGCAGAAATGCCAAAAAGATTTATCTGAACCTGAATGACAGTATAGCGGGTTGGGTGCTCACCTTGCACATAGCGGACCCAGATTTGATCCCTGACATCCCATGTTTCCTGAGCACAGTGCCAGGAGTGAGCCCTGAGCACAACTGGATGTTGTCCACCCACCCCAAATAAGAATGGGGTTATTGGCATTAGAATAAGAACTCAATAGGAATGATGATGGGACATTGGCGCCAGGGGCACAGATGAGGGGCCCAAACTCCAGGTGTCTCACAGATCTGGGCCAAACACTGAAGGATGGACAGGTGGCACCCAGGCAGCTGAGAAATGATTACCGTGATGCCAAAATGGGTTATAGGCAGTGAGAGCACCAGACTCGATGGTTTTTAAAAACAGATCTCTGCCTCCTCCTGTCAGTGCCACACAAGCATGGATGTGTCCTGCACACAGGGTCCCCAGCACACTGTGGAGCCAGTATCGTTCTGCACATCTCAACTTAGATACGCACTAGAGCAGGGGCGACCCAGGCCAGAGCACCAGTTCAGAGAGGCCCCAAACCTTTTCAGGGAAGACCGTCACCTTCTGACACCGCAGGAGAAGCAATAGAAATTCTAAAATTATTTACAAGTCAACAAATGCTTGTCCAGTGCAAGGGGAACTTACGATGCATAAAGTAATGTAGCAACGGAGAGCAAAACAGTAGCGAACAATCTCTGCTCACCTAACAATGGAGATTCTACAACAGACTTAATGTATAGTAAGACAATACAAATGAATTCAATGTAGTGCTTTGAGTATGATTTTTCTTTAAAGGTAAAACAGTATAGAGCAATAGCACAGCAGTTAAAGTGCTTGCCTTTCATGTGGCTTTGATCGGTGGCACCCCATATGGTCCCCTGAGCCCACCAGTTGTGATTCATGAATGCAGAGCCAGGAGTAACCTTTGAACACTGATGGGTGTGGCCCCAAAACAAAATAAAACATAGAACAGATAGGGGCTGGAGTGATAGCACAGCGGGTAAGGCGTTTGCCTTGCACGCTGCTGACCTGGGTTGACCCGGGTTCGATTCCCAGCATCCCATATGATCCCCTGAGCACCGCCAGGGGTAGTTCCTGAGTGCAGAGCCAGGAGTAACCCCTGTGCATCCAGATGTGACCCAAAAAGCCAAAAAAAAAAATAGAACAGATAAGATAAAAATTTAAAAAGTGTGCTAGTTAGCTACAGACAAAGGGTTCATGAAAGACCCCCCCAATTCAAAACTGGGCAAAGGTTATCAAGAAATTTCTTCATGGGTCCAGAGAGATACTAAGGAGGGTAGGGCACTTGTTTTGCTTGTGCCTGACCCGGGTTTGATCTCCAGCATCCCATATGTCCCCCTGAGGCCTACTAGGAGTGATACCTGAATGCAGAGTCAGGAGTAAGCCCTGAACACCACATGGCGTGGCCCCAAAATGACGGGGGGGGGGGGAATTTTTTTAGAGAAGACATACAAATGACCAGTAAGAACATGAAAGCTGTTTAGCATCATTAGACACTAGACAAATATCCATCAATACCACAGAAGACTCCATGTCACACCCATAGCAAAAAAAGACATCATGGTAAGTGTTGGCAAGAATGTGAAGAAAAAGAATCCTCATATGATGCTATGGTGCAGTGTAGAATGGTGCAGGAACCAGTTCATACGCCCCAGGGATCTCCCTTCTAGGCATCTATACTAGAGAAGAGAACATGCCCACACAAAGGAAGTGAACACTCACCACCACCACCACCACCGCTACTACTATTACTTTGGTTTGAGGGCGGGGGAGTCACATCTGGGTTACTTCCAGCTCGTGCTTTGGGATTGCCATGCCATGGTGCTCAAACCCAGGCCTCCTGCATGCATGGCAAGCACCTTACTCACTACTCTCCAGTCCAATAAACTTGGCACCTCACTGACGATGTGCAGATGGCAAAATAAGCATGTGAGAGACTTTTCATGTTGCGTGCCATCAAGACACCACACACCATAAATGGTTATAGTTCCAGATACAGACAAAAATCAACTTCTGACGAATGCAGGGCAACAAATACTCATTCATGCTGTTGGGGAATAAAGAAGGACAGCCAGTTTGGAAGACGGTTTTATAAAACTAACCAGGGGCCTGCTCGGAGGCCTTCACATGCTTAGTCCATGAGAGGCCCAGGCTTGTGTGTGCGCACCGCAGACTCCCCTGAGCATTGCATTGCCGGCAGTGATTTCCAAGCACAAAGCCAGGAGCAGCCCTTGAGCACGGTGGGGTGTGGGCCCCAAAACAAAAATTTAACCATACTCAGATGTTTGCATCCTGGTGTTGACTCAAAAGCATTGAAACTTGGGTTCCCACAAAATCACGCACATGTGTCTATGATGCTGTGACACAGACGAATGGACAGACTGTGATGCATCCAAAAAAGTTTTATGGAGCACTAAAAAGAAATGAGTGAACCAGAGAGAAAAGACCCAGAGGGACCAAATGTATATTGCTCTGTGTCACTGTCACTGTCCTCCCGTTGTTCATCGATTTGCTCGAGCGGGCCCAGTAACATTGTGAGACTTGTTACTGTATTTGGCATATTGAATATGTCACTGGTAGCTTGCCAGGCTTTGCTGTGCAGGAGAGATACTCTTGGTAGCTTGCCAGGCTCTCCGAGAGGGGCGGAGGAATTGAACTCGGGTAGGCCATGTTGGCTGCGTGCAAGGCAAACGCCCTACCCGCTGTGCTATCGCTCCAGCCCATTGTTCTGCGGAAGAAGCCAATTTGGAAAGGCTGCATAGCAGATCCTTACCACTCTGTAACATTCTGGGAAAGGCAAAAATCATAGAACCAGCAAAAAGATCATGGTTAACCAGGGCTTAGGAAGAGGAAAGAATAAAAAGGCAGAACATGGGTGTTTTCAGGAGCATGAAAATTCTCTGGCATAATTATAGTGGACATGAGTCATTATGCTTTTATCAAACCAGTAAGTATATAAAACCAAGCATGAACCCTAATGTGAACCATGTACTTTGGATGACCATGTTGTGTCACTAAAGTTTCATCATTTGTAACAAATGTTCCACCCAAGGGATATGGTTGGGGGTGGGGTCGTGTGACTGCGTGGGGGAGGGGCACTAAGGAAATTTGTGGTTTTGCTGTGAGCCTAACACTGCCGTAAAAACATGAAGTTTTAATAATAAATTAAAATGGCTATTAAAAATAAAGCAAGACACCTCTCTGGACTTGTAAGCAGGAAACTGATGAATAAATAGGACAAAAACTACCTGTTCCCAACACTTTACTCAAACCATTTATTTATTCACCTACTTACAACATTAAAGTCCTAACTTTTCAAATATTGCAAAGTCAATAATTTACTATGACTCTGAATGAAATATTCAAATGTTTGACTATGAAGTATTTTCGTATTTCATAAAATATTTTCAAATAAATATTTGAAGCCAAGTTAGTAAAAGTCCTGGTGGGTAGTGGTTCCATAGAGGTTCCATAGAGGAGAATAAAATCTATGACCCTCTGACTTTTCCTGGGTTCTCCATTAGCTAGCCTTCCCTTGCCCGTGGCTCACCCCGTACTTCCTGCCCTCCTTGGCCTCATACATGCAAGGCTGCTGGCTAAAAGCAATTTTGTTTATTGAAAACTAACAGTTTGCTGTGGAAGATACATAGCAATGACTGAAATTCATGAACAGTCAGTAAAGTTAAAACTGCTAAATAGTTCTTTCATTTCTTAACAATTAAAAAATATATTTGCCAAAAAAATAGGAAACCACAGTAGGTTTTTGTAGTTTAAAATTGTATTTGATTATAGAACAACTAAGTTTCACATAAAAAAATAGAGAATTTGAAACATTACAAGTGACAGATTTATCACAGAAAAATAGTTACACCAGTTATTTAAAACACAAATGCAAATGAGTGATAATTTTCAAATGCCAACTTAATAAATATTTCTCTTTATTTGGTAGAATAGATATATAACTTCTACCATTTTGACCATTTTTAAATGGACAGTTTGGTGACGTTAGTACCTTGACGATTTTGTGCAGTCTTCACCATTATTCATTTTCAAAACTGCCCCCATAGCCCAAACAGCAGCTCCGTACCATAGAGCATAGACACCCCCCCAACACCCATAATCTCTAGTCTGCTTTCCATGTCTATGAATTCTACTTTTTTATTGCTTTGGGGGGCCACACCTGGTGTTGCTGTTGATGCAACTAAGAAACCTGGGAACACTATGGACCAAACATGATGGTCACTTACTACCTATATTGCAAACCATAACACCCAAAAGCAGAGAGTAAAAGAGAATGTGCCTGCCAGAGAGGCAGGGGGGAGGGGAGAGGAGGGAATAGGGGAAATGGCAGGAGGAATACTGGGAACATTTGTGGTGGAGAATGGGCACTGGTGGAGAGATGGATGCTCGATCATTGTATGACTGAAACGTGATCATGAAAGTTTGTAAGTCTGTAACTGCTGTATCTCACAATGATTCATTAAGAAAGAAAAAACCCAAAAACCTAGGAACAGAGAGATTATCTTTCTGGTCAGAGGCTAATAGCTCTGAGACACAGGTTCGAGAAATGAGCTGGGAGACACCATCCACCCTGACCATAGAATGCTGGTCCAGTGACGAAGTTTATTTGGGGAGAGCAATAGTTATATAGGGGCGTAGGAAGGAATGCATTACGTGAGGAGCACGAGACAGGGAGAGGAAGATGAAATCTACGTGGGACAGAGTGTCACTGGATCTCTATGATCTATGCAGAGGCAGAACAATAAGTTTTTACAGATACCACAAGTGTCAGCTCCCCCATCGTCAAGCCCCAGCCACTGGCAATGACAAGGCCAACAAGCAATACTGTCGGGGAATGTTGGGTCCCCTGGTACCCACTCAACCTCATCAGGCCAAGTCTCAGGCTCTCGATCAAGCCCTGCAGCCCAGATGGTCAGGAAGCTGTGCCAGGGAGAACTCCAACAACCTGGCAGTGCTCAGGGCTCACTCTTGTCTCTGCATTCAGGGATGATTCCTGGCGGTGCTTGGAGGACCTGATGGGATGCTGGGGATCAAGCCCAAACTGGCCATGTGTGAGGCCAGTCCCCTACCCACTGTACTATCTCTCCAGCCTTAAGATACATTGTATAATTGGAATTATACAATATTTGGGTTTTTTTGGGGGATGTCTAGTTTATTTCACTTAATGTTTTCCAGATCCATTCACATTGTGGCTCATTTTAGAATTGTATTCCTTTTCAAAGTGACGTCTCTGCTGTCACGCCGATGGACACAGTAGACTTTTAACAGATGACACATGAACCAAATGATGTTTGATGAAAACTACTACTCAAACAGCTAGTGTTTTCCAGAAATCTGGTCTCAGGATATATGATCTTTCCCCACTCCAATGAGACAATTTAAGAAAATTATGGGGGGGTGGGGAATGCAGCTTTGTATTTAATAAGTTAACTATAAAGTTGCTAAAAGGAAGGGAGGGAAAGCTTATGTAATGGAGATGCTTAGAAAATCAAAAGTTGCAGATTTGGCAAGTGAAAGGGAGGTGAGATATGCCTTCTCATCACAGACTTCAGCAAAACAGATAAAGTTCAAATCAATTGCAGTTCTGTTTTCCCTTTGGCAGCCAGGCCCACCCACCCGCCAAACCTTTGCTAGCACACCCGCCACCAGGGCAGTGCTACCATCCAGTCGCTGGGATGGGGCTGTTGGTTCTCACCAGCCCTGCACTCATCATCTGTTTCCTTTGCCTCCTTTTCCTGTATGTGCAGAAGAGAAATCACAGTCTGGCAAGACTCCCTCCTGGTCCAACGCCTCTTCCCTTCTTTGGAAATGTTTTTCAAGTAAACCTCAAGGACATCCATGCAACTTTCTCCAAGGTAAGGAGACTGTCTCAGTGGTGCTGATGATTCTGGGTAAGAAGCTGGTGTTCAGGTTTATTCAAGACCCCTGCAGCCTAACTCTGACCTTCATTGCTTCTTTATCTTTTTTTTTCTTTTTGGGTCATTCCCGGAGAAGCACAGGGGTTACTCCTGGCTCTTCACTCAGGAATTACTCCTGGCGGTGCTCCGGGGACCGTCTGGCATGCTAGGACTCAAACCCAGGTCGGCCATGTGCAAGGCAAATGCACTACCCGCTGTGCTATCACTCCAGCCCCCCTTTATTGCTTCTTCCTCACTGCTGGGGCCCTCTTGGCTGCCTATCTCTGTATTATGACATACTTTGTAATACAGAAATGAAAACAACTGGATTGTTTTAGGGCATAAAGAAAGGGATGTTGACCTGACCTGAGGTATAGATCGAAATCTAATGAAGGAGAAAATCCTGGGGTCTGAACTTAGTTTTCATTGAAAGGCTTCTGATCCTCTCAACTTGCCGAGAGGCAAGCATAGCAAGTATAAAAATGTAATGAATGTGGAGCTGGAGCGAGAATTCAGTGGGTTGGAGCACTTGCTTGGCATGACGGAGTATCAAGCAATGAGCTGGAGTAGCCCCTGAGCATTGCTTGTTATGGTCCTGAAATAAAACAAAATCAAGTCAAGGTCCTTTTGATTTTTCTGTTTTACACTAAAGGGTTTGTGGGATGCTTTGCATTCTCTTGCTAAAGAGCAATCGTCATTCCAACATAGCCCAACCCTGCTATCCTAACAGATACTCACTCCTCTGCAAATGATCTCTGGGGGGAAGATATCACTGTGAATTTATTATCTATTTTTTTTGTGTGTGTGGGGGTGGGACATACTCAGCTGTGCTCAGGACTTACTCCTGGCTCTGTGCTCAGGGATCACTCCTGGGAAGACTTAGTTTTTCATATGAGTTGCTGGGGATTGAACCAAGGTCGGTATGAGCAAGGCAAGCTCCTTACTCACCATACTATTACTCCGGCCCCATAGCTCAGGAGTTTATTATCTAAGAATATATTTTCCTTAACGACCTAAATATCTGCATCTATAGATTTATATATTTATTGTTATTTATATATTTATATCTAGATGCCAGATCCCAGGATTCTGACTCTGACCCTCTGGATTCTCACTCACCCTTCTTTTCTGTCTCTGCCTGCTTCTTGCTCTGACAACTCCCTGACTCTCTTTTTCAGCCTCTGATTCCCCTTCTGCATATAATAAGGATGGGCTGGAGCGATCGCACAGAGGGTAGGGCATTTGCCTTGCACATGGCCCACCTGGGTTTGATTCCTCTGCCCCTCTCGGAGAGCCTGGTAAGCTACCAAGAGTACCCCGCCCGCATGGCAGAGCCTGGAAAGTTCCCCATGGCATATTCGATATACCAAAAACAAGTCTCACAATGGAGACGTTACTGGTGCTCTCTCAAGCAAATCGATGAACAGCGGGAGGACAGTGCTACAGTGCTATCTATAGATATCATGCATACTTTTGTTTAACCTTAAGAAGGAAATCCTGCTATTGACAACAGTGATGAACCTGAAGGACATTATGCTAAGTGATTCAAGCCAGACGCAAGAGAGACCAGCACTGCATGGTCTCCTGTGTGAAAGCTGAAAGCCAGAGGCAGAGACGCAGAGAGCTGAACCAAGTTGGCAAGAGTCGGGGGGAGAGAGACTGGAATGACGTTGGTAGTTATTGCTGTAAAGGGGAGAAGCATGCTGAAAGTGGACTATAGACCGAACATGATTGCCACTCAATGCCTCTTTTGCAAACCACAGCACTCAAAAGGAGAGAGAGAATAAAAGGCAATGCCCTGCCACAGAGGCAAGGTGGGATCGGGGCCGGGGGAGGGATTCTGGGATCATTGGTGGTGGAAAATGGGCACTGATGGAGGGATGGGTACTTGATCATTGTATAACTGAAACCCAAGCACAAAAATTTGTAAGTCTACAACTGTACCTCATGGTGTTTCACTAATAAAAATTAAAAAAAAAACACAACTGCTAATAAAAAAAAGGGAGGGGAACAGCGCATGGAAGGGATTAGAACTTACAGGCTGGGGAGCTGGGCCTTTTGCAGTATCCTAAAATTGTTTACAGTGAAAGAAAGACTATGCCCTCAGGTGCAAGAGGGGTGAGTAGCACAGGGAATTTGTCTTCCTTCCTGGTATCTTCTCTTGTACGAAATGGGAACAAAAGTCATCAGTTGAAGATGAGGTTGAGAGAGGAGGCCCAAGCAGTCTGTGCCTCAAAATACAGAGGTTCTCCTCTCATTCTGAAGAACAAAGGAAGTAGGTCTTACTTTCTGGGAGAGAGAAAGAAGTGACATTTAGCATCTATTAAATGCATGCTAACAGGAAGAGAAAAGGTAGAAAGGAAAAGAAATAATGGGACTTTTGCCTCTTTGAAATACTTGTCATAAAAATGGGGAATCATAATACACAAACGGAACTTTTTGTTGTTTATTTTTTGGGCTGCACCCGGTGATGTGCAGGGTCATACCTGAGCACTCAGAAATTACTGCTGGCAGTGCTTGGGGGACCAGATGGGGTGCCAGGAATTGAACCCCAGGTGGCCATGTACAAGGCAAATGCCTTACCTGCTGTGCTACATCTGTGCAAATCCTGTACAAATGGATTTTTTTTTAAAAAAAGGACTTTCAAGTGTGATTTGACTTTTCAACAAGTTAGTAAATATGTTTCTGTAACATTCTATATCCTCTGTCATGATCTCAAATGACTTTGAATTCTGTTGCGTGAGTTTATCCTTAGCTTTGCTGCCCCAGCCCAGGCTGGTGAACGTCTCATTATTTCTCAGAAGAATGCTATGATATTTTATCATTGGGAAGTTCATACCCCATGTCGTGGGCTCTGCCCTGAGTCCTCACTCTCCTTGCTTCCTTCCTTCTCATCTTCTCACAGATTCCTGTCCTCTGGGTTTCATTCAGTGCCTCCCTCAGTCCCCGCCTGCATCCTTTCTGTGCCACCTGTGTGGTCTGTTTGGTGACGCCTCTCCCTTTTACTGGACTCCCTGGATTGTCGCTGGGTTGTGTGGTCTGACACAGGAGAGGGGCTCAGTGACTATTTGCTCCATGGTCGCCTTTAGCAAATGAAGGAAAGAAGGAACCTATGACGTGTCTCCCAGTCAGATTCCTAAAATGGGGCGAAGACTGAACCCCACAGGCCCGCCGAGATCATGATTCAATTTCCACCTGAGCCTCGAAGGGAGAGAGTTCCAAAGGCATTGACACCACCACTTGGCATGTCTTTCCAGTTGTCCAAAGTGTACGGCCCCGTTTTCACTCTACACCTGGGACCTTCGCCTACCGTCGTCTTGCATGGATATGATGCCGTGAAGGAGGCTCTGATTGATCAGGGGGAAGACTTTTTTGAAAGAGCAGCTATACCAATTTTTGATGATACCCTGCAAGGAAAAGGTAGGTTTCCCATGGAAATCCAGGTTAGTTTTCTTTAGGGGGGGCAGGAATCAGCTTGGGTGTAGGATAACATTGGTTTGTCCTTTCTGCCTTGTCACAGGGAGTTTAGGTTTATTGGGTTACTCTCATCACAGTGCTCCCATTCTTGTGTGTTTATTTGTAACCTCTTTCTTTGTGCTCTGCCTTTTCAACTGGTCAGTCACTTTTATTTCCTAATCAGACTCTGTTAACTTGTAAATATTGCTTTTCTCTTCTCCTTAAGTCTCTTGCATAGTTAATTCAGAACAATGTCCTTTTTGTATAGACACAAGAAGACAGTTAATGCTATACTTTGTAACTTGGGAGTTAATTGACTACAAATAATATTCACTCCTGGGAATCTGTTCTCTTGACTTAAGCTTCTGTTGCCCTTACTTCCTAGCACCCCAAAAGCAGGGTTCCGATGAGGGACTGGATGGACCCAGGGCAAGCTGTGAGCTACCCTGGAATTGAAATGGCCCAAGCCAAAAGTGCCATAATACTTAACTATAAGTTAAGAGCATGGTCATGGACAAATTCTGTCGTGATCCAAAAAGTAACAACTAGATAGGATTCTGCTAGGGTTAGGAAAGATTAATCTGGCCTGAGCACTGTAGTCTGAGATGTCCCCAGGAGAGCCACCCTACAAACTCAATGTATCTCTTACTGTGTCCATACAAAGTAATATTAAGAAGTAGAATTAAGATGTTAATTAAATTGTTGGACTAAGGAGAGGAGAAACACCCCGAAGTGGTATTTTGAGCTTGAGCCTGATTAGCAATCAGGAAGAGCTTTTGACATGTTGATTATGTTACCAGGCTGCAGGAACAGGGATGCCAGCTGTGTAATATCCAGATGGCAAGGGAGCCGCCCCCACCCCCACCCCCCACACTCCCACCGCCTAGGTCCCGGGCTACTTCCCCACCTGGGACAGCCAATGCCATGGGCAGACAAAGGAGGAAATGAGGCCATGAGAGGCACTAGCCAGAGGTCCGCGTGTGGCTGGAGAGGAGAGTGAGAGATGCGGTCGGTGGTGGCCTCTCCTGCAAGCCGCAGGACCTGATGCTCCAGAGCCTTTGGAGCAGGCCCAGCTCCAAGCTCCTCTTGGTCCTCCCGCCGGAAGGGGGCAGCAGAGCTCTGTGGCTGGTGGGGATCCGGCTCTCTTGCCCTGGTGTGGGCTCTTCCACATCTCCGTCTCCTTCAAACCATTTTCCCTGGATTAAGTGTTCAGATGTTCTCTTTTAAAGCTTCAGGAGCCCGTGATCCTGAGTGGACTCTAAGAGACCCATTTCTACCGGGTGCATCCCTGGGGACATGCAGTCCCTTCGGAGGATACCTCTGCACCCCACTTCAGCCACCTTTCCACGCTCCTCCCTCAACAGTTAGGCTTCCTTAGAGACCTAATGTGAGAAATAGTCCAGGAGGTCGAGAAAAACCTAAGCAAAAGTGTTCATAGTGGCAGCATTTTTGGAATCTGGCATATAGAAGGGGAGCAGTGAAAAATCATTAAATCCATAGAGGAATAAATGCATAGCACAAATTTTAATCATGATCAGACATTCAGTTCAGGGACTAATAAATAATTTAACTAGATTTATAATTGCCTTTTGACTTAAAGGTGATATTAAAACCACATTTAATATTTGAAAAGAAAAATATTCCAATGACCCACCATGAATAATTATTTCTAATAAATATCAGCTATCACCAAACTGAGTGATTACTGAATTAAGTGACTGTTAGAACATCTGTAGAACACCTATCATAAATTGATTACCCCCCCCCTCACCCGTATTGAGGATCAAAATCAGGGCCTCTTACATGCCAGGCTTGTGCTCTACACTGAGCCATATCCTTTGTCTTTTTAAGTATGTCTTATGTACTGGATATTACACTAAGGGTTTTATCTAATTTGGCATAATTAGCCAAAACACTAGTTCCAAGAGAAAAAGATTTTAAAATTTCTATTCAATAGATTAAAAAGGTGAGGCTAAAGAAGTTCAGTTATTTGCCCCAAATAAAGTGTTGGAGCAGAGATTTGAACAGTCAGATATTTTTCAAGCTCTAACCACTAAGTCCCCTGTCTCAGTTAGCTAGCAGTTTCATTTTCTGGGGTGTCTCCACACCATGATACATATTTGGCATGTCTTTTAATTAGAGCTTACAAAAATATTTTCATACTTAAAAAAACTTTAACAGTTAAAATATTTTCACATAATTTTCATAATCATCACTTTCACAGTTAACTTTCATCAATATTCAATTATAGTTGTATAACTTGTATAATTGGCACTTACCCTACTGTTGACATTTCATTTGATTACAATGTTCTTAAATGTCATTGCAGTATAAAACTCTGCATTATTTGTCAAATTATTTCTTCGTATAAGTTCTTAGGCAAGCAATGAATAGATCAAAGGCAATTTAACTATTCTTTTTTGCTATAAGTATTACTTTAACTTCTAAAATATGTGGGATTCCTCAAAACCCAAAAGGAGAGAGAGAGAACAAAAGGGAATTCCCTGCCACAGAGGCAGGGTGGGATGGATGGGATGGGAGGTGGGAGGGATACTGGGACCCCTTGTGGTGGAAAATGGGCCCTGGTGGAGGGATGGGTACTTGATCATTGTATAACTGAAACCCAAGCACAAAAATTTGTAAGTTTATACTGTACCTCATGGTGTTTCACTAATATAAATAAATAAATAAATAAAATAAAAAATAAATAAAATATGTGGGATTCCTGAAGTAGCTAGAGAAATGCACCAAATTTGCCACCGTCTTGTTTGCAGCAGGCACAATGATTTTTCAAAGTCTGAGGATTCAGTAGCTGTGAAATGAACAGTCACATTAGTGTGTGCTGAACATCTCTGCATAGGGCACGAAGTCATTTTGCTTGGGTCATGGGGCATAGGGATGAGTCAGTCACTTCAGGAAAGACCAAAATTGAACACAGGAGTAGCACAACCATCAAACTGTGATAACACAGAGTAGAAAAGGTAAATAGTGCAAAGGCTTCAAGTTAAAGGAAGAAGAGGTTAGCTCCTGTGGAGGAGGCCAGGAAGGATTTCCACCAGAGGGTGTTTGAAGTGGTTCTCAGGGAGAGCAAGAAGCAGAGCGAGCAGACATATGAGCAAAGGAAGAGTAAAGTGAATGAGTGGAGTTAAGCAGCAGTGCTGTGCCGCTTTCTTAGATAGAGGAAATGGCAAAAGAGTTTAAAAGGTGCAGATTTGACGGTGGGGATCCACTGGAAGCTTTTGGTAGCACTAGAATGACGGTCTGTATTTGATTCTGAGTAATCAGCAAACTTGAGAGTTAGTGGAGCTAGAGAGGAAACTGGCCTCAAGATGATTGTAACTTTTCTAGATTTCAAAAAACCAGTTGAGGGTGGTGATATGATTTGCATTGACCAGGAAGTGACGGATTCTTTTTTTTAGACCCTTACAAAGCTGTTCATGATTAGGTTTCAATCATACAGGTTATTTTTTCTTTTTTTTTCTTTTTGGGTCACACCCGGCGATGCTCAGGGGTTACTCCTGGCTCATGCACTCAGGAATTACTCCTGGCGGTGCTCGGGGGACCATATGGGATGCTGGGAATCGAACCCGGGTTGGCCATGTTGGCTGCATGCAAGGCAAACGCCCTACCCGCTGTGCTATCGCTCCAGCCCCCATACAGTGTTTTTTTGTGTTCAACACCCATCCCTCCATCAGTGTACATTTCCCAGTGATGTCGGTGGGCCCCACGGGTGACTTATGTGAAGTGGGGAGGAGAAAGACAGCCACTTTCTCCTCACCTGCCTCTGCCACCCGGAACCCTGGGTAGGCTAGGACCAGTAAAGTCTGCAGTGAGCACCTGCTCGGCACGGGCCTGAGCCCCGCCAGCCCCACGAGGTGGCCGTCAAGCCACACCTGAAGTCCACTTGATCTTCTCGGCACGGGAGTTAATCCCCGCCACCCGATTGCTCGGGGAGCCACGGACTCAAGCTGGGGCGAGAATTTGCTCTTCGCAGGAAAGGAGAGACCAGTCCCAAGCCATACCCGAGGTTTCTGGGGTTCTTGTCTCGCTCGCAGAAAAGAATTTCAGGAGTAGACAAGCAGTGAAGTAACAGGTTTTATTTGGAGGCTTTTGGAGAGGGAGAGAAAGGGATAAGCAGAGAGAGAGAGAGAGAGAGAGAGAGTAACACGTCCAGAGGGAACGCGGGCTTCTCCGAGGGTGGAGAGAGCGCCAAGTGGGCTCTCGAGCTGGTTCTTATAGATCCTTCTGACTCAGAATGTTCTGGAATCTCCTTGGGGCTGAGTCGCTGGAGTCAACCAGATTGAAAGGGGGTTCGAGAATCATCTGACTTGGAATGTCCTGGAATCTCCTTGGGGCTGGGTCGCTGGAGTTAACCGGATTGAAAGGGGGTTCGAGAATCATCTGACTTGGAATGTCCTGGAATCTCCTTGGGGCTGGGTCGCTGGAGTCAACCGGATTGAAAGGGGGGTTCTCGGAAAGGAGAAATTTCATGGGGAGGAGGCCCATATCTTCAGGGTCTGGGGATGGTCTTATCAAGTCCTTATTCTCTGTCTCCACAGGGTGGGATGGTCCTAGAATTCTTCTTCTATGAGACTTTGTTTCATTGCAGAGAGCCTTTCCCTATCTACCTGCCTACATCACCAGCACCAGAGGAAGGGACGGATTTTGGAGATGGACTTGAGAATGGTTATGTGTAATGGAGAGTGTCAGAGGGATGAGGAGATGCCCAGATTGGGGGATTTGGGACACAGTAACGCCTGGAGGTACATAAGACACAACAACTGGTTTTGTACCGAGAAAAGAGTATAAGAGCACTTCTAAGGAGCCTGCTGAGCTCCCTTGCTTCTTTGTTTCTTTTTATTCAGATTAGGCTAACATTTGTTGTAATCAATTTGGGGAAAAATGAGGCATAGACGCAAAAATTATCTGCTTTGAAGTTGCTTAGCCTCTAACAGAAAAATCACGGGGAGAAGGAAACCACAGATTAGAGATGAATTACGAAAACAAACCTTGGGAAAAGAGGTTGTAAGAATACAACACTCTTTGGGACTATTTTTAACAAAAGCAGAAACTCTGACCCACGTTGCACCTGCCAACTTTTCCCTTTTCATCTGATTCCGTCACTGCTGCCCCCCTCTGCGGCCCTATTGATTTTGAGTTTGATTTTTACCAATTTATTTAAATTTTTAATTATTGAATGAAACTCTGTGGCTCAAGAAGTTTGTGCGTGTGTGTGTGTGTGTGTGTGTGTGTACACACAAAGGATTACTATGCAGTTCTAAGAAAACACAAAATCATGCCATTTATAGCAACATGGGTGGAACGAGAGCCGAGTGAAATCAGAATGAAAGAGATAGATACAGAATAATCTCTCTCATAGGTGGGTTTTATTTTCTTGGTTTTATTTTCCCCCTAGGTTTTTGAGCCACAACTAATGGTGCTCAGGGGCTACTCTTGACTCTGCATTTAGGAATCAATCCTGTTGGTGCTCAGGGAACCATATGGGATGCTAGGGATCAACCCAGGTCAGTTGCATGCAAGGCAAGTGCCCTACCTGCCATACCAGCTCCTGATGACATTTTTTTTTTTGGTTTTGTGGCCACACTTGGCTGTGCTCAAGACCTTTTCTTGGCTCTGCACTTGAGATAACTCCTGGAAGGTCTGGGGGACCATTAAGGGTGTGCTGGGGATTGAACCTGGATCAGCCACCTGCAAGGCAAATGCTCCCCCAGTGATATTGCTCTGGCTCCTGTTCCTTGAATTTCTTTAAATTTTATTTTCTTTATGGCAAGTATTGCATGCACGTTGCAGACAAGTTGGTGTTCTCTCATTCCCAGTTGCCGAAACGCTGGGAATGAGCACTGAAGAGTATTCAGGGCAGACACAACAGATGAGCTGGAGGAGAAAATCCAATACAACCCTTTCCTCATCCCTAGGAATCCTTTTCAGCCATGGTGAGAGGTGGAAACAGATGCGGCGCTTCACCCTCAGCACCCTGAGGAACTTTGGGATGGGGAAGAGGAGCGTGGAGGAGAGGATCCAGGAGGAAGCACAGTGGCTGGTGGAGGAGCTCAGGAGAACACAGGGTGAGTTCCAGCAGGCAGCCCTTGGGGCTGGGACTTCTGACCCCCACAGCTCCCAGCACAAGCTCCTCATTTGGGCTCTCCAGGGTGCAGAATATGCTCTTTACTCATGAGGGAAAGGGGGTGTGGGAGTAAGAAAGAAAAATGATCCAAAGCTGTGAGTTAGGACTCTGGAATCCTTTGATCTGGATTCATTCCCTAACGCCAGCGTTTTTTAGTGGAGATGTACATTTGGATATGTACTAAGATGCATTTTCCTCAACTGAAAAATGGGGCCAAGAGTCAACAGCCAGAAAGAGGATTGAATAATAGTTTGCAAAATACCGACTCTATATCTGACATGCAGCACATACACTTTGCTATTACTTATCATCACGACTGTTGCTCTATTCATCTAGTAAAGTAACATTCTTTTCTTTGATTTATTTCTGGGCTTGGGAGCCCCCACCTGGCTTGGTGTTCCAGGGACCGGGTGCAGGCGATGGAATTCAGCTTGCTTGCTTGCAGAGCATGTGCTCCAAGCCACAGAACTCTTTCCCCAGACCTTAAAGTCATGCTGCTAAAGCAGAGTATGATATTACCTAGCCTTTGGTCCTCCTGTCCTCCCATCCTCCCATCCTCCCGTTGTTCATCGATTTGCTCCAGCGGGCCCAGTAATGTCTCCATTGTGAGACTTGTTGTTGCTGTGTTTGGCATATCGAATAAGTCATGGGTAGCTTGCCAGGCTTTGCTGTGTGAGTGAGATACTCTCGGTAGCTTGCCGGGCTCTCCGAGAGGGGTGGAGGAATCAAACCCGGGTCGGCTGGGTCGGCCGTGTGCAAGACAAATGCCCTACCTGCTGTGCTATCGCTCCAGCCCTAGCATATGGTATAAGCATTATTATAGATATTGTGATCACATCCCAATTTGAAGAGATTCAGAGGAAATAAACCACACGTGTAGCCCTGAGCAGGTGGACGGCCCCCTTCTCAAGATTCTGATGCAGCCTAATGACAACACCAGGTTGTGAGTGTTCTTTCCTCACCTTAGCTCAGCCCTTCGACCCTACCTTCCTCCTCGCCTGTGCTCCCTGCAATGTCATCTGCTCCATTCTCTTCAACGAGCGTTTCCAGTACAAGGATGAGAAATTCCTCTTCCTGATGAAGTTGCTGATGGAAAATTTTAGACGGTTAAGCTCTCCATGGAACAAGGTAGGCCCAAGGTTTGCTAGTCAACCCAAGCAGCCCACCCAGGCTCCCTGGGCTCATGCAGCCACCCAATGGGACACCTCCACAGCCCACATTTCTTTGAAGGCCACAAAGCACCTTTTCTCCCTCTTAGACTCCAGAGTTGGCTGAGTTGAATGGCTGGAATCTAGGAGATGGAGAGGAGCTGTCCCGTGTCTTGGAGGGAGGCAAAAGAGATGGCAAAAGGGGGTTGAGCTGGATATCTGATCCACAGAGAGGGCTCAGAATCTCGGGTCTCTTCACACTCGCTAAATCCTGGTGTCATTTCCCCTCCTGTATCTAGATATACAATCTGTTTCCAGCAGTCATGAGACATCTCCCTGGGGAGCATAAGCGTTTTGCAGAACGGCTTTATGGTGTGAAACAGTTCATTCTGGAAAAGGTGAGGGAACACCAGAAGTCCCTGGACCATGATAACCCTCGAGACTATATCGACTGTTTCCTCACCAAGATAGAGCAGGTATGGTGGTACACCTCACCCTGGTCCCATGGCCTGTCATTCCACGCGGTGATTGCAACTTAGTCCTGCGGGTGGGGGAGTTCCCCATATTCTGATAGAGATCCACAGCGTTACCATGGAAAATGGAAATTCACAGGGCCAGAGAAATAGTACAGCAGGTAGGGAACTTGCCTTTGACACTGCTAACTGGGTTCGCATTGTGTCCCATTGTGTCCCCTGACCCTGCCAGGAGTGATCCCTGAGCACAGAGCCAGGATTAAGACCCAAGCACAGCTGAGTGTGACCCCTAAAGTGAACCAAAAAAGCAGAAGTTCAAAAACAGCCCAGAGTCTTCTTTTTCCTTTGTTTTTCTACTTACTTCCTACACTTGGACAATTTTATTTGTTTATTTTTAGTTTCAGGGTTAGGTGAATGAGACCAGTTGTAGTTACTGGTTTTGGCATATCGAATACACAACGGTTAGCTTGCCAGGCTCTTCTGTGCGGGCGGAATACTCTCGGTAGCTTGCCAGTCTTTCCGAGAGGGATAGAGGCTTTTGGGGCGACCTCTAATCACCCTTGTAGGTGTTACCATATTTGAACCCTATCAAATATGGTACGTCGTTCCCAACGTTCTCCCTTCTGAAATCCAACACGCCATTTCGTCGGTAAAGAAACAAACAGCACCCGGCCCAGACAAGGTCAGACCTGAACACCTGAAGAACCTGCCGTCAGTACTCATCAATACACTGGCTCGGCTCTTCACTCGCTACCTGTCTGAATGCAAGGCTCCATCCCAATGGAAAACCAGCAGGACTGTACTACTGTTCAAGAAGGGAGACATCCATGACATTGACAACTATCGCCCGATCTGCCTATTGTCTGTCATCTACAAGTTGTTCACTCGAGTCATCCTAAATAGGATTGACAGAACACTAGATGAAGGACAACCATGCGAGCAAGCAGGGTACCGCAAAGGATTCAGCACCATCGACCATATCCACACGATAACCAAGCTCATTGAGGTTTCTCGGGAGTTCAAGATGCCGCTCTGCTTAACGTTCATTGATTTAAAGAAGGCCTTTGATTCTGTTGAGACAGAAGCGGTCATGGAAGCCCTAGCCAATCAGGGCATTCAAGCCCAATACATCAAGATCCTCCGTGAGCTGTATTGCGGATTCACTACCAGGATCTCACCATTCTACAAGGAAGTGATCGTTGATGTCAAGAGAGGGGTTCGGCAGGGTGATACCATTTCACCGAAACTCTTCAGTGCCACCCTCGAGAACATCATGCGACGACTGGAATGGGAAGGAATGGGAGTGAAGATAGATAGTTGGCAACTACACCACCTCCACTTTGCTGATGACATTGTTTTAAGAACACCAAACATCAGCCAAGCGGCACAAATGCTGGCCGACTTTGACTGTGAGTGTGGAAAGGTAGGACTACAGCTGAATCTTACGAAGGCAATGTTTATGAGAAACAGCCTCGTTCCTGATGCCCCATTCGCTCTCAACGGAACGACCATCTCCGAATGCAACAGCTATGTGTACCTAGGTTGAGAAGTCAACATGACAAATGACCTGGCACCCGAGCTGCGCAGGAGGAAGAGAGCAGCTTGGAACGCCTTCAAGAACGTCGAAGAAATAGCTAAGAGGACGAAGAACCTCCGGCTCCGAGCACATCTCTTTGATTCCACTGTTCTTCCTGCATTAACATATGCCTCAGAGACCTGGGCCCTATGCAAACAGGATGAGAACGCTATTCAGGTCTCCCAAAGAAGAATAGAAAGAGCTATGCTTGGAATATCACGTTTCACTCAAATAAGAGAAAAAATCCTGGGTTCCGACTTCCATCGACGATCAAGAATCAGGGACGCTGTCTCATTTGCCAAGGTGTCAAAAATCAGATGGGCTGGTCACGTAATGAGATTTAAAGACGACCACTGGACTAGAGCTGTTACTGACTGGATTCCACGGGATGTCAAAAGACCGCATGGCCGCCCACCTACCAGATGGTCAGACTTCTTCGTCAAGATCATGAACGATTGGTTTGAGGCTCTTCATGTTCCCAGAGCGAACAGATGCCATTGGGCTACACTAGCACGCAACAGGGACAAATGGAGACGTTACTGGCGCCCGCTTGAGAAAATCGATGACTAACGGGAAGTTAAGTGATTAAGTGATTTTTAGTTTCAGGTTTTTGAACCACACCCTACAGTGCTCCCGGGGCTACTCCTGACTATGTACTCGGGAGTAGCAAACTCATATTTAAATGTCTTCAACATGTAGTTGAGACTTACAGTGAACATAGGTGTACATATAACTTTTAGAATTAATGTTTCTGTGTTCCTGTCATAGATGCTAAGTTGTAGAATCATGAGAGCATATTTAAAAAAATGTTTTTTGATGACTCAATAATTTTTTTTGGAGGCTGAACCAGATGGCCTATCAAAAGTCAATGAATTTAAACACTAATTAGATATTAACGGTCTACAAAAATAAAGGAATAGCGAAAATAAGTATAATAAAATATAGAGACTTTCATTCACTTGTTTTCTGGCATTAAACATTTCTCCAACAACTTCTAGTGCTTGTTATTTCAGGAACTGGGAATATATCAACAAAGAAAGTTGGGGAGCTGGAGAGATAGTATAGTGAATAGGGCATTTGCCTTGTATGTGGCTGACCCAGTTTTGTTTCCAGGCATCCCTTATGGTCCCATGTGAACCACGAGGAGTGATCCCTGAGCATAGAGCTCAGGAGGGTGTGGCCCAAGAAACAAACAAAACAAAAACAAAACACGAAAAAGAAAGGTTTAATCTCTTGTTTTTGGTATAATAAATGAAAAATAAAAATCCCAGAGCCAGAGGGCCATCTCGGCAGGCTGAACACAGGCTGTGCATGGTCTTCTGAGCACCACGGGGACTGACCCCCAAGCTCCAAAGCGTGCCATGTGCGGTCCAGAAGTAAAAAAAAAAAACCCAAAAAATTGGCTATAGTTTTGTAAATCCTAGGCCAATTTATTTTCTAAATAAATTTTCTAAATAAAACTATGTGGTAGATCCCTTGTGAAAAATGGTGAGTCGCAATGCCCCTAGGAACACGATCTTCGTATCTGAAATTCTGTCAGTGATGATGAGGGTCGCAGGCCAGCAGGTGGAGCCCAGGTGTCGAAGTCCAAGTCAGAGAAGGAACTGGACCAGGTCTGAACTAGTGATCTCTCTGCATTTGTAAAATACCATTTTCTGAGTATGTGGGTATGTATGTCGCCCCCTATTGGCCAATTCCCCCCTCCCCCCCCCCCCTTCGCCCTCCCCCCTCCCCACCCTGTGGTTTCGGTTACCCTTGGCCAATCTGTGGTCAGAAAATATTATGTGCTAATTAAAACAGCATGGTACTGGAACAAAGGCAGAACTGCAGACCAATGGAATAGAGTTGAATACACTGACATCTCCCCTCAATCATATGCTCATCTAATCTTTGATAAAGGTGCAAGTAATGTGAAGTGGAGTAAGGAAAGCCTCTTTAACAAATTGTGCTGGCATCACTGGACGGCTACATGCAAAAAAATGGGCTCAGAACTCTGCCTAACACCATGTACAAAAGTAAGATCAAAATGGATTAAAGACCTCAACATCAGACCAGAAACCATAAGGTACATTGAAGACAAAGTTGGCAAAACCCTCCATGACATTGAAGCTAATGGTATCTTCAAAGATGCCACGCCACTGGCCGAGCAAGTGAAAACAGAGATAGATAAATGGGACTATCTTAAACTAAGAAGCTTCTGCACCTCCAAAGAAACAGTGACCAAAATACAAAGACAGTCTACAGAATGGGAAAGGATATTCGCCGAATACACATCTGACAAGGGGTTGATATCCAGGATATACAAAATACTGGTTAAACTCCACAAGAAGAAAACACCCAACCCCATCCAAAAAGGGGGCAATGAAATGAACAGAAACTTTCTCAAAGAAGAAATCCGAATGGCAAAAAAGCACATGAGAAAATGCTCTACATCATTAATCATCAGGGAGATGCAGATCAAAACCACAATGAGATACCATCTCACACCTCAGAGACTGGCCCACATTCAAAAGAACAAAAGCAACCGATGCTGGTGCGGATGTGGCGAGAAAGGGACACTCCTTCACTGTTGGTGGGAATGTCGACTGGTTCAGCCCTTCTGGAAAACAGTATGGACGATTCTCAAAAAATTAGAAATTGAGCTCCCCTTTGACCCAGCAATACCACTCCTGGGAATATATCCCAGAGAGGCAAAAATGTATAGTCGAAGTGACATCTGCACTTGTTTGTTCATTGCAGCACTCTTTACAATAGCCAGATACTGGAAGAAACCTGAATGCCCAAGAACAGATGACTGGTTAAAGAAACTTTGGTACATCTACACAATGGAATACTATGTAACTGTTAGAAAAGATGAAGTCATGAAATTTACATACAAGTGGTACAACATGGAAAGTATCATGCTAAGCGAAATGAGTCAGAAAGAGAGGGATAGGCATAGAAAGATTGCATTCATCTGGGGGATATAAAGTAACAAAATATGAGATTAATACCCAAGAATAGCTGAGATCAGCACCAGGAGGATTACTCCATAGCTTAGTGGCCAGTCGGGCATTCTAGAGGAAAGGGCAGCTCAGATAGAGAAGGGAACACCAAATAAAGGGTGTTTGGAGGATCCTCCCAGGAGGGGAGATGCATGTCGAAAGTAGACTATGGACTGAACATGTTTGCCACTCAATGCCTCTTTTGCAGACCACAACACCCAAAAGGAGAGAGAGAACACAGGGGATTGCCCTGCCACAGAAGCAGGGGGGAATGGGGGGTTGGGGGTGGGGGGATATTATCCATGGTGGTGGAAAATGGGCACTGGTGGAGGGATGGGTATCTGATCATTGTATAATCAAACCCAAGCACAAAAAATTGTAAATCTACAACTGTACCTCATGGTGTTTCACTAATAAAAAAAAAATCATGCACTAAAAAAAAAAAACCCTAAATAAATGGTTTGAGGCTCTTCCTGTTCCTGGTGTGAGCAGATGCCACTGGGCTACACTACACTTGCATGTGACAGGGATGAATGGAGATATTACTGGCAAATTGATGAATAACGGGATGACAAGTGATACAAGTGATATATGTGTGTATATTTTTGAATAAAAATAGTAATTTTAATAGGAAAAAAAGAAAGTATTACGTGCAACAAGATTTCAAAATTTTTATCATTATTATTTTTGGTTTGGGGGCCACACCCAATGATGCTCAGGGGTTTCTCCTGGCTCTGCACTCAGAAATCACTCCTGAATGGTGCACAGGGGACCATATAGGGTGTCAGGGGATCGAACCCAGGTCAGCTCCCTGCAAAGTAAGTGCCCTCTCTGGCCCCCAATTTTATTATTGTTATTATAAATATTTTAATTTTTATCGAGTCACCATGAGATAGAGGATTACAAAGCTGTTCATGATTGGTTTTCAGTCATATAATGTTCCAACACCCATCCCTCCACCAGTGTAATTGCACTGGTGTCCCCAATTTTCCTCCCATCCCCCAAACCATCCACCACCTCAGTTTGCCTCTTTGGCAAGCAATCTCTTCTCTCTCCTCTCTCTCTCTCTCTCTCTCTCATTTTAGGCATTGTGGTTTGCAATGCAGATGCTGTAAGATTATCATGTATAACATTATCTACTTTCAACACTCAATTCTTGTCCATAGTGATCATTTCCAACTAACATTGTCATAATGGACCCTCCTCTATGTTAACTACCCTCCACTCCCACACCCTTGACCTGTGGTTTCTAACCAGTTCTCCTGGTCTGTTTGTTTTCTCTAGCCACGGATATTTGTTTCATAATAATTTTTTTAATCCCACAAATGAATGCAGTCATTTTATATCTGTCCCTCTCCTTCTGACTCATTTCACTCAAAATGATATTCTCTGTGTCCATCCATTTATAGCCAAATTTAATGACCTAATTTTTCCTAACAGCTGTGTAGTATTCCACTGTGTAAATGTATCATAGTTTCTTTATCCATTCATCTGTTCTTGGGCACTCAGATTGTTTCCAGATTCTGGCTATTGTAAATAGTGCTGCAATGAACATAGAAATGCAGGTGGTGTTTCTGCTGTATGTTTTTGGACCCTTGGGGTATATTCTCAGAAGTGGCATTGCTGGGTCAAATGAGAACTCAATTTCTAACTTTTTGAGGAATGTCCATATTGTTTTCCAAAAAGGCTAGACCAGTCAACATTCCCACCAGCAATGAATGAGGGTCTCTTTCTCTCCACATCCGAACCACCAATGGTTGTTCTTGTTCATTTGGAATGTGCCAGTCTCTGTGGTGTGAAATAATAACTAATTGTTTTGAGTTGCATCTCCATGATGATTAGTGATGTCAAGCATTTTTTTCATTGCCTTTTGGCCATTCAAATTTATTCTTTGAGGAAATTTCTGCTCATTTCTTCTTCCCATTTTTTGATGGGGTTGGATATTTTTTTCTTATAAAATTCTACCAGTGCCTTGTATACCTTTGCTATTAACCCCTTATCAGATGGGTATCGGGTGAATGGTTTTTCACATTCCGTGGACTGTCTTTGTATCTTGGTCACTGTATCTTTTGAGGTACAGAAGATTCTTAGTGTGGTGTAGTCCCATTTTTTAGTCTTTGCTTCCACTTGCTTGGTCAGTGGTGTTTCATCTTTGAAGATGCCTTTAGCTTCAGTGTCATGGAGGGTTTAAATTCAAGTTATGTAAGTGTTATCATAGTCTGGGTTGAAGGTGGAAGATTGTATAAGTCAACACTTGTATAGGCTGTATTTAGTTTTTAATCCATTACTGAATAATTGCCCCTCCTTTACATCCCCCTCCTTCGTCCTTTCCTTTCTTAACCACTATTTCATTCTTAATAATCTAAGAATTCCGTTTTGTTCTGCTTTGTTCATTCATCTCTTTTTTCCCTTTCAATCTAGCACATGAGAGAATCATAACGTGCTTGTCTTTCTCTGACTTATTTCACTCAGCATGATATTTTCTTTCTTTTTTGATTTTTGTGTCACACCCAGCTGTCCTCAGGGTTTACTCCTGTGCTCAGGGAATCACTCTTGGTGGAGCTCAGGGGACCATATCTGGTTCTGATGATCAAACCATGGTCAGCTGCATGCAGGCAAGAGTCTTACCCTCTGTACTATGTCTCCAACCCCCAGAAAATACACTTTAGTTTTATCCCTGCTATGGCGAATGGCGGGTTTTCAGAGGAACATGCCGTGAATGTGGAGAGTGGGGGCTAGTTCAATCCAGGCACTACCTCAAATCACTTTTGGGTGACCCCCCACAGACCCAGACCCAGCACAGGACAGGATCTGAACTGCAACTGTTCTTGGGCTAAATGGGCCAGGAATTGCTGGGAAGGGCCTCTAGGCCTCCTGCACCCTACTTGGTGAACCAAAAGCAATGCATACATACATAAATAAGTTAAATAAAATATCCAGTTAGTACCCCTTTGCGTATCTATGTCATATATTTATCCATTCATCTGTTGATGGACACTGAGGATGTTTCCAACTCTTGGCCATGGCGAATCGATTCTGCAATGAACATGGACCATTTCTGTTAGTCATTTCCCGAGGAATTCTTCCCATGTCTGTGCCCGTTCACATTCCCACCAGTACATAAAGAGTCAGCACAATATTTTCTTCCCCCACATTCTTGTCAGCATCTGTTTTTTCTTGCTTTTCACATCAGCCATTCTCACAGGTGTGAGTGGATGTTTTATTGTGGCTTTGATTTGCAGTTCCCTAATAAGAAGAGTTGATGAAACTCCTTTTTAGGCACTTGCTGGTCATCTGTGTGTCCTTGGAGAGGTATCTTTTCACATTCTCTTTCCATTATTTCAGTCAAGTTGTTTGGGTTTCTTGTGATTGAGTGATATAAGTTCTCTTTATTTTTTTTTGGATATGAACATCTGGTCTAGTACATGATTTTTTTTTCCTTTTAGGAAGTTGGCTTTCATTTTCATCATGGTTCCCTTTGCTGAGCTGTAGATTGTCTTTTGATGGAGGCTACCCTTGGTGGGGCTCAGGGGTCACTCCTGCTGCTCTCAGAGGACTGGACATTGGCAGGAGATGGAATTCCTGTTGCAAAGCGCTCGCTCAACCCATTGAGCTGTCTCCCTGTGCTGCAGTTTTTAGTTGGATGCAGTCCCAGTTGTTTGCTTTGACTTTTGTTTCCCTTACATTGGAGACACAAAGACATTCCAAATTTTGTAGTTTTTTTTCTTCTATGTATGTTTTCTTCTCTGTATTTTAGGGCTTCAGGTTATGTATTCATCTTATTTTCTCTTTGGGGTCTTTGGGGTCAACCTGGCAGTGCGGAGTCTACATCCAGCTCTGTGCTTGGGGTTGTTCCCAGAAGTGTTTAGGGGCCCATGAAGAGTGGAGGCTTGAACCAGGGTCTGTTGCATACAAGGCAAGTGCCTTGCCACTATGCTATCTCTCTGCGCCCTTCCATTCATTTCAGTCTTTGAGTTTCTCTGTGTCACACGGTGATAGTCCAGCTTCCTTCCTGTGCATGGACTTGTCTGGTCTGCCAGCACTATTTGTTAAGTAATTTTCCTTACTCTAGGCTATACTTTGAGCCCTTTGTCATCACTGTATTTCCTGTGTTGGTCTGTTTCTGGCCACTCAGTTTGCTCCACTGAGCTGGGTGTCTGTTCTGTATTACAATACTGTGCTGTACTGATTACAAGCAGTTTGTAGGATAGTCCAAATTGGAGCTTGTCTTGATTCCATTTTTATTCTTTGCTTCCCTCTCAGGATTAATTTGGTATATTTGGAGGCGGTTTCCTGCTCCAAATGCATTAGATGATATTTTCCATTTCTGCCAAGAATATTATTGGGAAAATATTGTTGGGACAGGAATTGGGTTGAATCTACATATTGTTTTGAGTTTAGTGACCATCTTAACAGTATTTATTCTTCTATTCTGTGAGAAGGGATTATTTTCCTTTTTGGGGGGTATTATTTTTCCCATTTGTGTATGTTTGAGGAGGGAGAGAGTGTGTCACACCTGGCACGCTCAGTACTTAACTCCTGACTCTGCACTCAGGCATCACTTCTGGCAGGCTGGCGGAGGGGACCACCTGGGGTTTTGGGGATTGAACCATATGGGGTGCTGGGTCAGTCCTGTACAAGGCAAGGCAAGTCCTGTACACCCTACCCATTGTATTGTTAATCTGGTCCCATTCATTTTTATAAGTGAAACCTTATATTTTCATTGCAAAGGCCTTTCACTTTCTCAATTAAATATGTTATTAATAAAACATTTTAAGAGATGGGGGAAGGTATATGAAACCACTCTCCTATAACTTTTATTAGTGCCTTGTTAGAATTATTCTCTTTTATTATCAGTTATTATTAGTCCCTTACTGTGTTTAATTTATAAATTAAATCTTATCGTGGACTGTATATATAGGAGAGAACATGGCATATTGGGGCTTCAGCATAAACCTTGTGCCAGGCCTGAGGGGGCCTTGGCGGTTATCCTGGCTTACGGGGGCACCCGCTGTGGGAGAGGCACTGTGCCCAGAATTTCACCCACGAACTCGGCATCTTTGCAGCCCCCCCATAGGCTATGTTCTATTTTTTTTTTTTGTAATCTCAATTTCACAGATGGTAACACTGGGAAAAGAAATAAAATGGTTTGCCAAGGGCTCACGACTGTTATCACAGACCTGGGATTTGAACCCAGAAGCTTCTATCCCACCACAAATGTTTTTATCCATCCAGAAGCTTCTATTCTACCACTGATGTTTTTAATCCATCCATTTTTTTCAACTTTTTTTTTTCCGACTGTGGGTGGTTCTGACCTTGATTCTTCTGACTTTTTCCTGTAAGCCATTGTCGAGCTGGTTGTCCAGTCTCAGGCCATGCCCCCACGTACACAGTTTTCACCTGTGGGCCCCTTGGCATGCCCTGGGAAGATGTGGCCCTAGGGGAGAATCACTACTCTACACAGGGGTGACTGGGGAAGGACTGTGTGGTCCAGGAAGCCTGGCCTGGCCTCTTTGACACGTGGAGGGTGAGGGGGTCGGGGGAGTGGTGAGGGGGAGATGGGGGAAGTGTTGGGCCACATCGGCAGTGCCCAGGGCTTATTCCCGACTCTGTGCTCAGGGATTAGTCCTGGAAGTCCCTATGAAGTGCTGGGGATCGAACTGAGGATAGCTGCATACAAGGCAAACACCTTCACTCCTGACCCACCCAGCCCAAACCTTGCCTTCTCTTAACTCATGGAGCCTGTGTCTCCACTATTGGCAGGAGAAACACAACCCGGCATCTGAATTTGACTTGGAGAACTTGGCCACCTGTGGATCGAATCTGTTTACCGCTGGCACCGAGACAACCAGCAGCACCCTGCGATACGGGCTCCTGCTCCTCATGAAGCACCCAGAGGTAGAAGGTATCACAGACACCCCCATGGTCTGGGACATTTGAGAGCGGCACCACTCAGGAGCAGAGGCTGCTGACGGGTGCAACCTGTTGCAGCCCGCCTCTTGCTGCCCTGCTGTGGCCTTGCAGGGAATCCTGCAGATCCCGACGGTATCGAATGATGCTGGGAAGGAAGAAAATGAACCAGAAGCCCTAAAGATAATTTTTGGGGGAATGCTCCCAGGCGGTGCTCCAGGGACCCCAAAGTCATCCCCAGGGACTTGGCCCAGCTCTGCAGCCTGGCAGTTGGTTCTCAGGGCCACCATGTGACCTGGAAGTGCTGCGGGTCACTAGGATCGAGGTGGTGCTTGGGGACCACTAGTTGGTGATCTTTCTGGGACCTTGGGCTGACAAGGATAGAATTTGGGTCCTCACAAAGACAAGGCATATACTCCAGCCTTCTGAGCTATTTCCCCATTTTTTTCTTTTTGGGTCACACCGGTGATACACAGGGGTTACTCCTGGCTCTGCACTCAGGGATTATTCCTGGAGGTGCTCGGGGGGACCATATGGGGTGCTGGGAATCGGACCTGGGTCAGCCATGTGCAAGGCAAACATCCTACCCACTGTACTATTGTTCCAACCCACCCCCCCCCCCAATTTTTTTAAGTGAAATGCTAGTTATGTGATTTTCTCAAGTGTTTTCTCAGAGGCTGGCCCTTAGGGACCCAGTGTCCATGTTACTCGGCAGGACAGCACTTTCCTTCTTTCGGGCCGCGTAGGTGAGCTGATGCCCATCTGGTAGGAGCTGCTCCCACCAGAGTGAGGGTGAAGCTGCCCTGCAGAGCATCTTGTCTGAAATGAGCCACGGGCCCCAGCACACAGACCCTACCTCACCTGTGCGAGAACAAGCCTCTGAAGGCAGAGATTGAACACATTCCCGACCCAGCCCGAGTATTTATTGCACTAAGTTCTGGTGTTCACAACAAAATAGGAAAGATGATTTATTAGGAAGAGAACAAGAGGCTTTTGTTGCTGCTGTTTGTTCGGGGGCCATATCTGGAGTGCGTAGGGGATCTCGTGGTGCTGTGGACCAAACCTGGGTCTCCTGCATGCAAAGATTGTTGAGCTCTCCCTCACCAGCCCAGCTATGGACTTCTTTTTAACAATATCTTTTTGAGCATGAGACCTCGCTCTTCCTTCCTTCCTTCCTTCCTTCCTTCCTTCCTTCCTTCCTTCCTTCCTTCCTTCCTTCCTTCCTTCCTTCCCTCTCTTGCTCTTTTCCTTCCTCTCTTTTTTGGGGGCCACAACTGATGGTGCTAAGGGGTAGTACAGGTGCAAGGCATCAAACTCGGGGTTCCTCCATGCAAAACATGCTCCCCAGTCCTTAGAATCATCTCCCCAGACCCCATGAAAACCTCTTGTATGGTGCACATTGCAGACATTCCTAGATCATTCCCATCTTCAGGGAACATGTCTCTTGAGTTGCTGTCATGATTCTTGCAGCCAAAGTTCATGAAGAAATCGACCGTGTGCTTGGCCGGCACCAAATGCCCAGCATGAAGGACCGACTGCAGATGCCCTACACAGATGCTGTGATCCATGAGATACAAAGATACATCACCCTCCTTCCTTCCAATCTACCCCATGCTGTGAGCCGGGACACGAAATTCCGACAGTATGTGATCCCCAAGGTGAGGAGTGTCTCAGTTGGCGGCAACTGAGTCAGGGTGATGGTAAGGGGTGGTGAGGTGGATAGGGGAACTAGCTGGGCCTTGAGAAGGTTCTGGGTCTGCTGCAGGGAGAGCGCCCTGGGAAGAGCAGGAGGCCAGAGTCCCCTGGCCTGAGGTTAAAGCCAGACAGTCGCACATCTCTGATGCTCGTCTGCCTCACAGCATGGGAAAGTCTGGGTGGAGGGGTGACTAAGAGCTGCCCAAGACCCCTGCACCTCCCCCAACACACACATACCCTCACACAGAATGTCTTAAGGTTGTAGTGGTTTCCCTTCATAAGACTCTCAAGAGAACCCACATTTGATTTTTTTGCAATGAATTAAAGAAGAGAGGAGATGGGAAGTGTGTCTGCAGTTCTCGGGTCCTCCAAGGGGCAAACCTTTTTCTTGTCACTTGTCACCCGTTGATCACCAATTTGCTCGAGTGGGCACCAGTAATGACTCCATTCGTCCCTGTCGCATGCTAGCGTAGCCCAATGGCTGATTGGGGGCTCTTTCAGGTTCAGGGGAATGAGGCCTGTTATTGTTACTGCTTAAAAAATTATTATTTTTTAAATTTTAAATTTTATTTATATATTTTTTGAACCACCATGAGATAGATACTTACAAAGCTGTTCATGATTAGGTTTCAGTCATATAGTGTTCCAACACCCATCCCTCCACCAGGGTACATTTCTCAGCACCAGTGTCCCCAGTTTCCCTCCCATCACCCCCTACCCCATACCCTAGCCTGCCTCTGTGGTGGGCACTTCTCTCTCTCATTCTCTCTCTCTCTCTCTTTCTCTCTCTCTCTCTCTCTCTCTCTCTCTCTCTCTCTCTCTCTCTCTCTCTCTCTCTCTCCCTCCGTCCCCTTTTGGGCATTATGGTTTGCAATATAGATATTAAAAGTTCTTGTCCAGTGTGATCATTTCCAACTATTATTGTCATACTGGGTCCTTCTCTATCTTGCTTTCCAGGGGAAAGACTTCTTGCAAATCCTCTCCTCATGTACTGAGACACAGGGAACATGCCTGCCCCTAAGGGCTGTAGCGTACTGAGCATTTACCCAAGTGTTTTCATGCACCTGGGAATGCAGTCATTCTCCTGTAGTGGCTAAGAGCGTAAGTTTTACACTTCCATTCCAATGCACAGAAAAGTAAGAAAAGGTGCCAAACATGAGGGCCCCACTACAAAACAGAAATAGCCACCCATCCTGCTGATAAACATCAATGCCAAAGTCCAGGAGCATGTTTCCCCAGCTCACACCAAAATGCGGCACTCACCAGCATGTGGAGAGGCTGCTGAGACCGCCCGCTCCAACCCCAGCACGTCGAATGTAGCTAAGGCACCGGGCAGGAGGAATGGACTGTAGCACACAAGGCTTCTATCTATGTCCCATTCGTACAGAAAATGCTTTTGAGATAATGCATGTCTGTTTTTATTTTATTTTATTTTATTTTATTTTTTTGCTTTTTGGGTCATACCCGGCGATGCACAGGATTACTCCTGGCTCTGCACTCAGGAATTGCCCCTGGGGGTGCTCAGGGGACCGTATGGGATGCTGAGAATCAAACCCAGGTTGGCCGCATGCAAGGCAAGCACCCTACCCGCTGTGCTATTGCTCCAGCCCCTGTTTTTAATTTTTTTTAAAAAAAATTTAATAGAATTGGAATTGATCTGTACCTCTTGAGCTTGAGGGAACATTGTTCAAAGCAGAAAAACAACTGAAATTCCAGTAATTTCAGAAATAAGGTAAGGTTATCTACCGTCACCAGTGTGATTCATCTAGAGTTAGAAAAAGGTCTGTGGTTAGGGAGTGAGCACACTAACAGGTGGAGTCCTGAGTTGGGTTCCCCCCAACCCCTGTAAAAAAAAGAATAATCCCTCACCCCAGTACCTCAGGATGTGTGGCCCCTCTTTAAAAATTGTAGACCAGAGAGATAACACAGGGGTTGAGGTAGCTGAGCCCACGTTTGAACCTGGCACTATATATGGTTTCCCGAGCCTCACCAGGAGTGATCCCTAAGTGCAGAGCCAGGAGCAACACTGGGTCTGGACCCCAAACCAAAAAATAAATAAAATTCAAAGCACAAGGGCCAGGGAGATAGCTCAAAGGGCTGGGGCAAATGCTTGGAGACATTGGGAGTTTGACCCATGGGACCCAAAAGCCTCCTTAATGCCATCAGGTAGGGCTCTGGTGCCCCCCAAAACTGTTTCAAAAGAAAGGACCAGAAATAGTGAAGAATTCAGCCTGGGATGATGAGCGATTCAGCAGAATGGATATGGGCTCTATGTTCTGAAGTCCCAGGTTTACTCCCCTTCACCATATGGTCCCCCCCCCGCCGAGGCCTACCCTGAGCACTGGCCTATAGTAGCTCCTGAGCACCATAGGGAGTGCCCTCCTCCCCAAAAGTAAAAAATAAAATTTTTAAATGAAAAAAAATGAAAGAATTCACAACTCTAAGAGCCATTGTACTACTAGGAACTTATCTTTTGTATATATTTTTACCAAAAAAATAAGAATATTTATTGCCGCAAAATTTGTGATATTGTGGGGTCTTTCTTTTTTGCCAACTTCTGGAGGTACTCAAGGAAGCATGCAGTACAGGGGGCAATCCCTGGGCACCTTGTAAAGAATAGTGAAGAATTCACCGTGTGGCTTAAAAGTAAAAAAAAGAGAGAGAGAAAGAGAGAGATTATTGCCTGATAGTATGTGTAAAATCACCGTCACTTGAATCAATCACGCCACTGAGTGTTCAGCGTTCTCAGTGCTGTTCAGTCCTGGGTGTGCTCAGGAAGCTGTGGAGCATTATCAAAGCACAGGCCCAAGCACAGCTTCCCTCTCCTTTTCTCGTTCCAGGGCACAATGGTGTACCCGCTGCTGTCACCCATCTTGTTTGATCACAAGGAGTTTCCCAGCCCGGAGAAGTTTGACCCCGGCCACTTCCTGAATAAAGACGGCACCTTCAGGAAAACGGACTACTTTCTGCCATTTTCTCTTGGTAAATCAATGAGTTCAGCCAAATCCCAAGTGTGCACACTGTGGAGTTTTTTATGTCATTGAATTTCTGCTACTGATGATCTCTAAGGCAGTCATCAAGGTCCCAGCCTGAAACTGGGCGGAGCCTCTTGGAGGGGTGTGCTAACAGGTCCCATGAGGTGATGGGTTATCTCCCCTCCCCGCCCTTCCCCTTCCTGTCCCTTCCCATTCAGCCCCTCTCTTCCTCTCCTCTCCCCCTTCCCTTTTTCTTCTCCTTATCTTTCTCCTCCTCCTCCTTCTCCTCTCTCCTCCCCCTCCTCTCCTTCTCCTCCTCCTCTTCCTCCTCCTCTTCCTCTTCTTCCTCCTCCTCCTCCTCCTTCCTCCTCTATCTCCTCCTCCTCCTCTTCACCATACCCAGGGATGGTCAGGGCTTACTCCTGACTCTGCCCTCGGGGGTCACTCCCAGAGGTGCTCAGGGGACCATATGTGGTTCGACCAGGGATCGAACCCTGTTCGTCTGCATGTTAAGACACACATCCTACCTGCTGTACTACTGCTCTGGTGCCAGGTTTTTAAGGAACCAAAGCAAGTCCATGCAATTCAGGCGCCACTTTACCTGGCAACAAAGCAACTGCTTTTGACGATTCTTGCCTTCTTTGTAATAAACAAAGGTACCCAAAACAAAAGGCACACTTCTTTTCTTGTCAACTATACTCAATAGATTTTATTTAAACTGAAGCAATCACAAAACTCCAAATATTGAACAAAGACAGTTTTGTGTGTTTATCACTTTTAATAATGAAGCATTAATAGAGGAAATTCACACAATTTGTGGGTCTTTTGGGCAAGCAGATATATATTAAGCAAAAAGACAGCATTAAAAACTAAAAATCTTTGGGACCAGAGAAGTATATAGCAGGGTAAAGCGCTTTACTTGCACACAGCTGATCCAAGCTTAATCCCCCGGAATTCCATATGATCCTCGGAGCACCACCAGGTGTCATCCCTGAGCACAGAGCCAAGAGTAATCTCTGAGCACAGCCAGGTGTGATTCAACATCCCTTGCCTCCATATAAAACTACACCATACAAAACAAAATATCTTCGAATTTAGGGAATTGGTATGTATTTTAGAATAGAATTTGGTCAGTTGTGTATAATCGATTCGATAGCCTGTTTTCACATAGTAGGTTACAATATTAAATAATCTCTTACATAAGCATGTTTAGGGGTACCTCAGGTGATAAATCCACAAAACCTTATTTAGTCACTCTACCGCAGTTGGGTTTCTAGTTTTCATCTAATTTATCAGTTATAGATAATGATGCAAGTGATAGCCTTAGAAGGTGAATCTTGGGACTGGAGCGATGGTACATAGGGTAGGACATTTCCCTTGTACATGGCTGACCCAGGTTCGATCCCTGGCATCCCATATGGTCCCCGTAGCACCACCAGGAGTAATCCCTGAGTACAGAGTCAGGAGTAACCCCTGAATATCGCCAGGTATAACCCAAAAGACCAAAAAAAAAAAAAAGAAGAAGGTGAATCTCTAATTCTACACATAAGTCCCAGAAGGGGAATGATTGGACTCGAGGGTGACATTTCTTTAGTGTGTTGCTCTATCTGGACAGCTGTGTCATCCACTCCTGTCCAGTGGCCCCTTTCCTGGTTTGTGTTTTCCAAGACATTGATGAATATCTTGGATTGAGCTTGAAGTCTTGAAGAAAGTGACATCTGTCTCCTCCTTCCAGGGAAACGGGCCTGTGTGGGAGAGAGCCTCGCTCGCATGGAGCTCTTTCTCCTCCTCACCTCCATTCTGCAAAACTTCTCCCTGAAGCCCATGGTAGAACCAAAGGAAATCGACATCAAAGCCGTTGTTACTGGTCTGATCAACGTCCCGCCGTCGTACAAGATGTGCTTTCACCCCAGATAGAAGGACTTTTCTCTTTAGCAGCTTAAATCTGAGCAATTGCTCTTTCTCATCCCCGTTTGTGGGCCTGCCTTCATTTCCAGTGCCACCTAGGACAGAAACAAGATGCAGTGAATTGACAAATGTTTTGTTAAATCCCAAATTCCTTGACAAAGACAGAAGTGAACCCCGGAAACTGCTAGAATACTTGTACTATTTTCATGCCCCTTTTAGTACTTCATTAACCGGCTGCTGGCAGGACTAAGTCCAGGTCCTCTGAAGGCCTTTACCCAACAAATAGGACAGTCTTTCTGGGGCTTTGGAGGTAAGCTGATTTTCTCTAGATTTTTCGAAGTAGAAATATGATGGCCTGCCTGTATTTCTTCTTTTTTTTCCACATGAAAGCACTTCCATGATTTCTGGCACGTTCACAAAATAAATCCTCCTTTCTCTAATAGCTTGTTTTTGTGTGCTTGACTTTCAAGTTTCAAAACCCCCTTTCCTCGCTGGAATTTGATAAAGTTTAAAGGGAGCCTCCTGCCACAGACCTCTCCCCGACCCACACCCATCTGTTTGCTACCATTGATTTGACCTGACCCCGAGGAGCTTCCTGGGCTCAGAGTAGTTGGTGCCAGTGCTGGGACTCAGACAGCAGAGAGGAGAGAGCAAGAGGGTGAATTCAAGGATGGACTGAATATTGCCAAGAGATCAGGGGCCCAGAGAGAAGTGCGCCTGGGTTCTGTGGACACTGGCTCAAGTGCCAGTGGGGATGCTGGGAGGATGAAAGCAAAACAACAGAGGGCTGGAGGGAAAGAGCTCAACAATCTGAAAGAATGCCTTGAGGCTGGAGCAATAGCACAGCAGGTAGGGCATTTGCCTTGCATGCAGCCAACATGGCCGACCCGGGTTTGATTCCCAGCATCCTATAAGGTCCCCCGAGCACTGCCAGGAGTAATTCCTGAGTGCATGAGCTAGAAGTAAACCCTGTGCATTTCCGGGTGTGACCCCCCGCCCCAAAAAAGCAAAGAATGCCTTGTGTGCTGGAGGCTTAGGGTCCATCCCTGGCACCGCAGTCCCTGGACACCATTGAGAGTGAGCCTGGGAAAAACATGGCCAGTTGTGGCCCAATAACCAGAAAAAAAAAAAATCCAAGGCTCAGCAGAAGATCACTTGCCTGGCATGTATGAGGCCCTGGTTTGATCCCTGGCACAGCAAAATACACGAACCCAAACAGCTACATATATATGGATATATAATGGAAGAGCTGAGCTTCTGGTAGACATTTATGACAGTGATAGAATAATTTTAAGAGAAACACTGCTAGTGGCTTGGGAGTGAATGCCAGAGCGCACTTTCCCAGTCAAAGGCAGAACAGCCCACTTCCAGCTGGCTCTATAGAACAGCCAATAGGGACCACCATGGGCCACGTGGCTGTCCTTGGTGGAAGCATCAGCGTGTGGTTCAGCCCATCTGCCCCAGAGACATAGAAGCAGTGATGCTACCAGAATTGATGCACCTATTCGTCACTTCCTTGGCCCTTCCTAGTGGCCAAGAGGTGGTAACCACCCAAATGTTCACTGATGCCTATGGGGATAAATTATATGTGTTACACACACACACATACATACATACACACACACACACACACCCCAGAGCTTTATTGAACCTTTAAAAGGAAGTCTGGACGGCTGTGACGATGCTACAGCGTGGAGTAAGTTCAAGGACATGAAGCTAAGTGAGGTCAGGCCAATATAAAGGGACAGTGTTGCTGCTTTCCCTTAGGTGGGGTCTTGAGAATGATCTGATCTGCAGGCATGGGCAGGAGCATGGGGGTGCGGGCCAGGGCAGGCAACGAGAGTTGCTGTTGACAGAGAATAGAGTTTCTGAGCAGGAAGCTGGTAGGAGTCCGGAGACGGTGGTGCTGAGCTCACTTCACGTGTCTGCATGCCAGGATGGTATTCATGTCAAGACTGATCTGCCAGCCTTGCCTGCTGTCATATTCTCCTCCACTGCTTCTGACAAGAGTTTTTAATTTGCCAGCAAGGTCCCCAGACCTGGGAAGCAGAATCAGTAGGATCAAGGGAGTCTGGATGGAAGAGGAGACACGCACTGGGGAGCCTGGGTTAAGTGGCACGCTACAAGAACTCAACACTGAGGCAGGCGGGGAACCAAGGGCTGATGACTCAGGGAGCACTGGCTTGAATTCAGTGACTTTGGGAAACAGCAAGTTGTTGAGGACGGGGAACTGAGAAGGAAAGGAAAGATCATTGAAATAATGCCGGGGCTTAACAATCCTAAAAAGACAAATAACGGAGCCAGAGAGATAGTCCAGCAGCCAGGGTGCTTGCATTGCACGTTCTGACCTGGGTTTGAGCTTGCTGAGGTCTGAACCCTCACAGACCCCTCTCTGCAGAGGAGCTGTTGGTACCCTCTCCTGTTGCCACCCCAGTCCACACGCGTTCAAGTTTTGCTGCACTCCTTGTTTTTTGTTTTTTTTTTAATTTTTTATTGAATCACCATGAGATACAGTTACAAAACTTTCATGTTTGAGTTTCAGTCATACAGTGGTCAAACACCAACCCTCCACCAGTGCACGTTCTCCACCACCAATGTCCCCACTATACCCCACCCCCCTTTCCAGCCCTCCCTCTGCCTCTATGACAGACAATTTTCCCCATATTCTCTACTTTTGGGCATTATGGTTTGCAATACAGATACTGAGAGGCTATCACATTTGGTTCTTTATCTGATTTCAGCACACATCTCCCATCCTTTACGATTCCTCAACCATCATGATCCCTTCTCTATTCCAGCTGCCTTCTCCCCCAGCTCATGAGGCAGGCTTCTGACTATGGAACAATATTCCTGGCCCTTGTCTCTACTGTCCTTGGGTGTCAGTATCATATTATGTTAATTTATATTCCACAAATGAGTGCAGTCATTCTATGTCTGTCCCTCTCTTATTCATTTCACTTAGCATGATACTCTCCATGACTGTCCACTTATAAGCAAATTTCATGACTTCATCTTTCCTCACAGCTGCATAGTATTCCATTGTGTAGATGTACCAAAGTTTCTTTAACCAGTCGTCTGTACTTGGGCACTTGGGTTGTTTCCAGATTCTGACTATTGTGAACACTGCTGCTGCACTCCTTGTAGGCCAGTTATTGCTTCCCTTACCTTGTCCTCCCTGTGCCTCCGGGTTTCATGGTAGAAGACCAGGCTTCATCACTAATCAAGATTTGTGGTTCTGTTTCTCTAGTATGAGATTTGCGGGTGTGGATTTTGCTTATACTTTTTACTGAAATATTGTGTTTATCTGAATATAAGATGCCATTTTTTTTTGCTTTTTTGGGTCATACCCAGCAATGCACAGGGGTTACTCCTGGCTCATGCACTCAGGAATTACCCCCAGCAGTGCTCGGGGGACCATATGGGGTACTGGGAATCAAACCTGGGTCGTCCACATGCAAGGCAAACGCCCTACCGCTGTGCTATCACTCCAGCCCCAAGATGCCATCTGTTTTGACACATTTCAGGACTGAAGAGACAGTACAAGAGTTAAGGCACCTGCCTTGCATGTGGTTGACTTCACTTCAATCTCCAGCATGACATATAATCCCAAAAGCAACCCTGGGGTGACCCTTGAGCACAGAGCCACAAGTAAGCCCTGAGCACTGCTGGGTATCGCCCCCAAACTAAAAAGAGAACACCAAACAAAGACACATCCCAGCTACAGAGGCGTCGGTCTGTGAAATAGGGCACGGAAGTAGGTCCAGTGGAGGGACATGTGTCTGGCACGTACAAAGCCCTGACTTTGATCCCCAGCACCACTGGGAGTGGTCCTGGTGGCACCTGGGTATCACTGTCGCACAGCAGGTGGAGTCCTGCTGAGAATGAGCTTGGGCCTCTGAGCACTGCTAGGTGGGACCCCAAAACCAAATTTAAAAAAAAGGTTTAAATTGAAATTGATCTTGAAGTTGAAAATCTCAAATTGAAAATTAAGTGAGAAGCACCTTAGAGCCGGTGGCCATGGCCACCCTTTCCCCACAGCATTTGGAGCCCTAGCCTGTGACTGGTTAGTCCCTGGCCACTGAGAGTCTGAGGGAGGAGGCCTTTCATCCCAGAGGATCAGAGCATTATAGGCAGGTTCCTGCTTTCCAGCCCGGAAGCCTTGCGATCCGTGACATGCCCTATCAGTAAACACGCGTCACGTTCGCTTTTTCCCAGCTCAGGAAGACCCACTTTGCTCCTAATGAAAAGGTTGACCCAGGCACAGACTATTGACAAATGAGGCAACCCGGGTACACAAAAGGATTCAGAGTCCATGCCAGGCCTGCTGGCCATTGGCCGGAGTGTAGTCTGGGTCAACATGTCATGGAACTGGTGACCGTCCCGCTGGGCAGGCTGAGTGGGGGCATGTGGTGGAATGGGGTCCCCGAAATTCCACTTGGTCACTTTCTGCCCTCTTCTAAAGTTAATACAATGGAAAGGCAGAAGAGAGAGTTCATTACTAATTACTGGTCTTCAAGCATTTAATATTTTTTATATGACAAGAAGAGAGTTGGGGATTATAACCCAGAAACAAAAATATCATGTCTGAACATGAAAACCATATACTAATTTTTATTCGTTGTTTTTTTTGGGGGGAGGGGCTTCCCAGACTGCTGGGGGCCACCAGGACTACCATAGGGTGCTCCTAGCATGAGGCTTTGTGGTGCGAGGGACTGCAGCTAGGCCTTGTACTAGGCATGAACTCTCACCCTTTGAGCTCTCCCCTGCCCCGAGGGACTGTATATTTTCACCCAGAAAGGACAACAAAACCCCACAACTCTACCATCATGCTCTGGCTGGGAGAAGTATGCACAGAGATAGCAGAGAGGGAAACTGAGATTAGAGCAGGGGGAAATGGTAGAAAGGCTTAGAGAGAAGGATGCCTGAATTTTGAAATACAAATGAGAATCTACCAGCCTTCAAGTGAACAGAAAAGAAATGTCCCAAACCTGTTCCCAGTCCTCCCCGCTGGCTCCATGCTCAGGGATCTCTCCTGGTGATGCTTAAGGGACCTACGAGGTGCCTGAGTCAGGCATGTTTAAGGCTAGCATCCTATCTGATGTACTGTCTCTGGGGGCCAACATCAGACTTAGAGCTTGTTTGTGTTGGCAGAAGGATGGAGGTGTGCTTTGGCCAAGAGGGGAGAGGTGTGCAGTGTCAGACCCTGGCAGTTTTTGCTCATGAGGAGAGAAGCTCAGACTGAATGGGGATGGGTAGAGACTGGAATTGGACCTGCACAGTGAATGTGTGGTTTGCTTTGGACGAATGTCCCCCAGGCTGCCTTGTGGACCCGTGTGCTGGTTTTGAGTTTGCTGGATGAGGGCAGGAGCCCCACAGGAAGGCAGGCAGGGGCTTTGCTGCAGCTGTGCAGAGCCCGGGATCTTGTGTTGAGGTGGGGGGTGCAGGGGGCAAGGGAGCCGAGGGGCTTGGCGTGTAATCAGCAGAGCCCATGAAAGGAAGAATTCAGGATGGCATCCAGGGTTTTTGACCTGGGCAACAGGTGGTGCCCTTTCTCAAGAGGAGGGGCGATGGGGGCAGACAAGCCACACAGGGTTTAAAACAGGTGCCATGGGAGCATTCCATAAGAAAATAGGAAGTACAGCTCACAGACACACAGCAGTTTAGGTAAAACGACTGGAAAGTGAGAAGGGGCTGGGGCTGATGATGGTGGGGCAGATTGAGCTGTCAGGAGGAGCTGCCAGAGGACCCCAGTTGGATGCCCAGCACCCTGGGATCCCCTGAGCCTCCTTGCCCCCAAATAAGTTCTAGAGAGCATGGAAAAGTTATAGAGGCAAGTCCAGGATTTCTGTGAGATCTGTTTCTAAAGGTAAGCGATTCCTTTCTATTTATTGAGGTGGGTGGGGGTGATGCACTCCTGGAGTGCTCAGGGGCTCCTAGCTCTCTGCTCAGGAGCAGTACATGGTGCTGGGGTTTTGAACCGGGGTTGGTGGGATGTTACCCCACGGACTATCTCTTTAGCCCCCTAATTTAGTTTTCTTTCAACTGTTTTTTATTCTGTTAGATAAAAGAAATTTTAGTGGGGAAGGAAGGAAGGAAGGAAGGAAGGAAGGAAGGAAGGAAGGAAGGAAGAGAGGGAGGGAGGGAGAGAGGGAGGGAGGGAAGGAAAAAAGGAAGAAAGGAAGGAAGGAAGGATAGAGGGAACAAGGGAGGATGGAGGGAGGGAGGGAGGGGAGGGAACAAGGGAGGGAGGAGGGAAAAATGTTATATGCATACTTCACACTACATCTTTGTAGAGAAAACTCAAGTAAAGGGTGAGAGAATAACAATGGGTTGCAGAGGGTTGGCTTAGGTGGGAAACTCTGAACAGAACTTAAAAGCGGTCGTAATTGATCATACACTTAAATAAAACAAAGAGAAAAGAAAGAAGCAATCCATTACTGACTTTTTTCCCCTTTAGAATCATTAATTGCCAACTACTCTTCCATTTTATTTTGCAGATTTTTTTTATAAATACAATTAGTTTCTTTCATTTTCCTTCAATTTCTCTTTCAATTTTTCAACTTTTGGGCCACAGCCATTGTTGCTGTAGGACTTACTTGGGGCTTAATGTTTGAGGGTTGTTTCTGGTCTCAAGGGACCGTGTGGTGCTGGGAATTGAACCCAGACCTCCAGAATACGAAGCCTGCGCTCCAGCCCATTGAACCATCTCTCTGGCCCTCAATGTCTTTTTTCTTAATCATAAACTTCACGAATCATGACCATCCTGTTATTCGTCGATTGCCTCGAGCAGGCCCCAGTAACATCTCCTTCATCCTAGCCCTGAGATTTTTAAGAAAGTGCTATATTCAAGGCTCTGTAGGAGAATGAGACCCATCATTGTTACTGGTATTTGGCATATTGGGTACGCCACGGGGAGTTTGCCAGACTCTGCCGTGTGGGCAGGTAACATTCGGTAGCCTGCCAGTTTGTCCAAAGTAGGAATGAGATAATAAGATGTCATAATAAGATGTCACCTGGCCGCGCGGTTCCGGGAGCTGGTTTTTATAGTCTCTGAGTCTTGGCCATTGATGGGATTACACGGCGCCAGGGGGCCAGTTGGTGGGTGTGATCCCCGCCTACTGGAATTCGGAGGATCTGTGTGGAAGATGCTCAGCCCCGATCCGAGTAGGCTTGGAGATCTCAGTCCCGGGACCCGCTTGCCTTTGTTCCTCTGCCGGTACCTTCAGGTGTGCGGAGAGTGGTCTCAGCATGGTGGTGGCTGATCCTGGAGGTCTTTGGCTGCTGGAGCCCTGGTCGGGGTGGGGAGGAAAGCTCAACCCACTCCCCTCCAACGGGCCCTGGCGAGGACAGCCAGGCACGGGGGCATGAGAGGTGTAGAATCATAAACTTAAGTAATATAAAAGGAAGAGCTGAGCCAGAGAGAGAGTACAATAAGTAAGGCACTTGCCTTGCATGTGGCTGACCCAGCTTCTACCCCCAGCAGGAGTATGTTCCTCCAAAGTTCAGCAGGAGTGATCCCTGAATGCAGAGTCAGGAGTAAGCTCTGAGCACGGCCTGGTGTGACAAAATAATAATAATAATAATAATAATAATAATAATAATAATAATAACACTGTAGCACTGTCCTCCCGTTATTTATCGATTTGCTCGAGCGGGCCCAATAACATTGTGAGACTTGTTACTGTGTTTGGCATATTGAATACGTCACGGAGAGCTTGCCAGGCTTTGCCATGTGGGCGAGATACTCTCTGTAGCTTGCCGGGCTTTCTGAGAGGAGCGGGGGAATTGAACCTGGGTCGGCTGAGTAGGCTGCATGCAAGGCAAACGCCCTACCCGCTGTGCTATGGCTCCAGCCCAATAATAATAATAATAATAATAATAATAATAATAATAATAATGGGAAGTGTCATGCAAAAATGTAAAAGAAGAAATTTCCAGAAAGGGAAAACAATAAGTGTCAAGGGACAAAAACAAACTTGGGATGTTCCAGGAATAAAAAGCCCATTCTAGGACCAGAGAGATGGCTCCAATCCAGTGAAGTTTGCTTTCCATGCGGTAGTCCTGGCTTGTTCCCAGGAGCAACTCTCGAGCACCCCCACCCCCATCCCTTTAATTAAAAAAAAAAGACATTGTAACAGTTTCTCACTGGACTTTTGTGTTCATTGTAAGAATTTAAAATTTTGGGCCTGAACTATAGTACAAGCAGGGAGGGAATTTGCCTTGCATATGGCTGACCTGGGTTCGATCCCTGGCATCCCATATGGTCCCCTGAGCACCCCCAGGAGTAATTCCTCAATGCAGAGCCAGGAATAACCCCTGAGCATCGCTGTGTGACCCCAAAAGCCTAAAAAAAATTAAAATTTTATTCTTAGGATGGGAAACTTTATTCTCAGGTGGGAATTCTGAGTGTGAAAATAATTTGACTGAATATTTTAGAAACACTTGGCTACTGTGTAGAGAAGAGGGAAGTGGAAAAAATGGAAGAGGGAAGAACATTTAGGAAGGATGTTCCCATTATCCAGGGAAGAAATGCAGAATTTCTGGAGACAGGGTGGCCAGGGTCAAGGAGAGAGAAGGCCAGGCTTGCAGGGCTGTCACAGCAGCGTCTGTAGAGCTTGCAGTGTGGGGGTGAGATGCAGCCATGGACAGTGAGTGAGTCCCAGGTTTGGGTGTGAGCAAGTAGGTCAGTCATGGTCCTAGTGACCAATGTGGGGAAGTAAGAGAGGGAAGGACCAGAAGACCATTCCTTGCAGTATAGTTACCATATTACATATATTATTATAAATAGTTATTATGTTGGGGCTGGAGCAATAGTACAATGGGCAGGACATGCAGCTGACCCAGGTTCAATTTCTCCACCCCTCTCGGAGAGCCCAGCAAGCTACCGAGAGTATCCCGCCTGCACAGCAGAGCCTGGTAAGCTCCCTGTGGCGTATTCGCTATGCCAAAAACAGTAACAACAAGTCTCACAATGGAGACATTACTGGTGCCTGCTCGAGCAAATCGATGAACAACGGGAGGACAGTGCTACAGTTATTATATTATCATGTATTACATCTTATAATTGTTATTTTATTATTTAATTATAGATGTTAGCATATATGATAGATTACAATCCCTTATAATCTATTCCTTACAATAGAGTCATTCCAGTAGGATTGATTTTCACCAATTGACAACAGTGATTCTTCTGAGCTGATTTCACTCAGTATGGACCTAGTATCTTATTTTTGCTCAAGAGACCTCCTAAACAGTGCTCAGGGACTTGGACCCAAGGGCCACTCCCTATGACATTTAGTTACCAGGGACAGGTTTGGTTAGAGAACCTGAGGGAAGGGCCTGGGACCCCTCCCCCCAGGCTACCCTGATGGTGTTTGAGAGCCTCCAAAGCTACACGCAGGATGCTTGGGGGGAGGGGGGATTTGAACCAGGTTAGGCACATGCGCCCTAACCCCTGCCCTCTCCATAGTTCCTAGGATTTTACTTTTATGCATGAACTATTCTGTGTTGTCTGCATGTTTGTAACTAACAAGTTTCCTTGTTATGAATACATATGGAGTCATCTTGCAAAGGAACTGTTCAGGTCACCTTAAGAATGGGAAGCCATGTAAATGAGAATAAGCATTTGATTAAATTGTATTAAAGGGTTTTGTTTTCCTTGTTTACAGTGATTAAAATCATAGAGCAGTCACAAATTGGCTCTTACTGATTTATTTTCTGATCATTCTAATTACCGTTTCTTAAAGTTTTGTTGGAACAAGTAAAAATAAGGAGAAGAAGAAGAAAAAAAAAGATGAGGGAGCCAGATTGGAGGCAGATTTCAGGGTGTCAGTGGATGAAGCCACAAGGCATTTTGGTGTTTATAAAATGAGAGCGCCCTGGTGTCAGTCAGAAAGCAGGTTTCATCTTTAGGTTTCCCGCTGTTATGTGAGCTGAGAAAATTGGCTGGATTTTGAGGCATTGGCATAGGTGTTCATGAGAAAGAGCAGTAGCTAAAAATAAAACAAAAGACACATCTCTAAGGTCCAGAGGGATCACACAGGGCCTGTGTTTGCTGCTCCCTGAGCCCCATTAGAATGGGAAAGAGATAAATGCTCTGCCCATGAGTGCCTCATCCCTCATCGGGAGAGGAGGCCATTAAACATAAACAGACAATTAACTCTGTGCTATAAATGCTTTAAACTCTCCAAGTGCTTTAATAACGAGTAGATGCTGTCTTCAACATGACACGATATGTAATAATGTATAATATCAATTAAGTGCTTTAATAGCAAACAGGTGCCAATAAGAAGGGCAAGGTGAAAAGGGAAAGGAACTGGGATTAAGTACTAGCCAATAAAGTTAATTGGCCTTCCTAGAGATTATCTTCTACCAGAAGATAACAAACATGAAAGCACACACACACACACACACACACACACACACACACACACACACACACACGGTAAATTACAGAGAGCTAAGCCAAATGCTCTTGATGGAAATAATCAAGAGATAAAACTGAGCAGGACCAGGGTTGCCTCTGTGGGTGGTGGGAGGGTTCAGACTATTGTGCTGAGATCAGAAGCAGCAAAGGAGCTGAGTGACAGCCTTTCCAGGCAGAGAGGATTGGAAAGGGTTTGACTTTCCTTATCCTGTTTGGCCAAGTTCCACTGGCCCTTTGTTCTCAGAACACTGAAAACCCATGCATCTCTCAAAGAACTGTAGGTAATTTGAGTCAACATGCATGCCCGACAGCAGATGCTGGACTCTTCATTTATCGGTAGGTTCAGCCAGTTAGGGTGCATTCAGCATGGAGACAGCTCTACCAAAATTCAGAATTACTGCAGGAGAGAAAGAAAATGTAAAATTAAGATTACAATGTGTGTTGGGAAGTTCAGGCACTTTCTGTCTGTAGATTTACTCTGCAGGGCCATCTGCATCAATGAAATCATACAAAAGTTTTTTTTTTAATGTCAGCTTTTTCTTTCTTTTTTTGGGGGGAGGGGGTGCGATCACACCTGGCGATGCACAGGGGTTACTCCTGGTCCTGCACTCAGGAATTACTCCTGGTGGTGCTTGGGGGGACCATATAGGGTGCTGGGGATAGAACCTGGGTCAGTCATGTGCAAGGCAAATGCCCTACTTGCTCCAGCCCCCATTAAATGATAACTTTTTCTCATAGAATGGGGTATTTTTTCTTCTTTGGTGCTTGGGCCACAACTGATGGTGCTCAGGCTTACTCCTGGCTCTGTGCTCAGGACCTGGTGGTGCTTGGGGACAGTATGGGGTACTGGGGGTCAAACTGCAAAGCAAGTCTCTACCTGCTGTACTATAGCTACAGCCCCTAGCATAGGGTTTTTAAAGGGCATACATGCTGTGGTGTGTAATAAAATTTTTTTTTCTTCTGATTGAAAAGGGATTTAGGGACAGTGGTGGGGGTGGATATTGGCACTTTGGTGGTGAGGATGGTACTGTTACACTGTATACCTACAATATAAATGTTAATACTCTTAGAAACTATGTTAGCTCGATAATAAATAAGAACTCCAATTACAAAACATTCTTATTACTTTTTATTATTGAATTGTGTTAAATTATGTGAGTAGTCACTGTCACTGTCACTGTCCTCCTATTGTTCATTGATTTGCTCAAGAGGGCCCAGTAACATTGTGAGACTTGTTACTGTGTTTGGCATATCGAAATTGTCATGGGAAGCTTGCCAGGCTTTGCCATGCGGGCGAGATACTCTCGGTGGCTTGCTGGGCTCTCCAAGAGGGGTGGAGGAATCAAACTCTGGTTGGTCATGTTGGCTGTGTGCAAGGAAAATGTTCTACCTGCTGTGCTATCGCTCCAGCCCCATGTGAGCAGATAACATTTAATTTACAAAGCAGTTGGGGGGATTTGGTAAGTTTCTATTTTTGGACTATTTGAAAAATGTCCCCACAGCAGAGCCTGGCAAGCTACCCATGGCGTATTCAATATGCCAAAAACAGTAACAATAATGGGTCTCATTCCCCTGACCCTGAAAGAGCCTTCAATACGGCAGCATTGGGAAAGATGAGTAAGGAGAGGCTACTAAAATCTCAGGGCTGGGAGGAATGGAGACATTACTGATGCTCCCTTGAGTAAATCAATGAACAACGGATGGCAGTGATACAGTGATATATAGTGATGCAGTGATGAACAATGCTACTGTGAGTGTTCTGTGGGCAATTTTTTTATGAGTGTAATTGTTGAGTTATGTGATAAATTTATGGCTAATGTGTGGAAGGACTGTACTTAACTCTTTGGCTCTTTTTTCAAGCATCCTCATGAAATATAGTTTATTATTAAATTCACTTTGAAAATCATTTAATTCAATGAATTTTAGTATACTTACAGTCTTGCAATCACCAGCTCCACTACAATCTAATTGTAGGACACATCTGTTACCCTAAGAGGCAATTTTGTGCCCATTTATTTCTCCCTACATTTTTACTCCTAGCTTTAATCTACTTCCTGTCTCTCTCTATTTGCCTTTTCTAAATATGTAAGAAATGATATTCTGTAATATGTAGTCTTTGTTTATGATCTTTCACTGGCAACATTTTTTGGGGGTCACACCCAGTGATGCACAGGGTTATTCCTGGCTCTGCACTCAGGAATTACTCCTGGTGGTGCTTGGGGGACATATGGGATGCTGGGAATCAAAACCAGGTTGGCCATATACTAGGCAAATGCCCTACCCCCTATACTATCGCTCCAGGCCCTCATTGATAACTTTTATATTATTATTTAAATTGGATGAGACTGGAGCACATCTGGTGGTCCTTAGGACTTACTCTGGTTCTATTCAGGGATTCGTCATCGATTGCCTCGAGCAGGCCCCAGTAACGTCTCCTTCGTCCTAACCCTGAGACTTTTTAAAAAAGTGCCATATTCAAGGTTCTTTCAGAGTTAGGAGAATGAGACCCTTCATTGTTACTGGTATTTGGCATATTGGGTACGCCACGTGGAGTTTGCCAGACTCTACTGTGTGGGCAGGTTACCTTTGGTAGCCTGCCAGTTTGTCCAAAGTAGGAATGAGATGATAAGATGTTGCACGGCCGTGCACTTCCGGGAGCTGGGTTTTATAGTCTCTGAGTCTTGGCCGTTGATGGGATTACACGGCACCAGGGGGCCAGTTGGTGGATGTGACCCCTGCCTACTGGAATTTGGAGGAATCTGGGTGGAGCATCCTCCACCCATTTATTGATATAGTCACTTGATCACTTGATCACTTGACTTCCCGTTAATCGTCGATTTGCTCGAGCGGGTGCCAGTAACTTCTCCATTTGTCCCTGTCGCATGCTAGTGTAGCCCAGTGGCGTCTGTATGCTCAGGGACTATTCTTGGCAATGTTCAATGGACCATATGGGGTACGAGGAATGAAACCAGAGTTGGAAATTTGCAAAGCAAGTATTTTAACTCCTGTACTAACTCTCCAGTACCCTGAGCAAAATATTTTAAAAGTTCATCCCCATTGTACATTGCATCATTACTTTATTTATTTTTATTGTACAGATTATGACATGTTTTGTCTACAAATTCCTCAGTTAATGGAATCGAGATTGTTTTAACCTTTTATACAGTACTATATGCAACATTTCATGTACAAGTTTTTGTGTGGACACATGTTTGTTTTTCTCTTGGATAATCAACTGCCAGTTCAATTGCCAACTAATTATATTGTTAGTATATACTCAGTAAGTGATTTTTTTTTGCTTTTTTTCAGGTCACACCTGGCAATGCACTCAGGAATTACTCCTGGCAGTGCTCAGGGGACCATATGGGTTGCTGGGAATCGAACCCAGTTTGGCCGCATGCAAAGCAAATACCCTACCCGCTGTGCTATCACTCCAGCCCTCTCAGTAAGTGATTTTGGAGAAAGAATAGAGTCAGGGGTGATAGCACAGTAGGTAGGGCAATTGTCTTGCATGCGGTAGACTCGGGTTCAATTCCCAGTGTTCCATATGGTCCCTTGAGCCTGCCAGAAGTGGTCTATGAGCACAGAGCCAGGAGTAAGCCCTGAGCACCTCTGGTTATGACCCAAAAACCAAAAGAAATAGTAGAGCCAGTAAGAAAGATAGTTCACAGACTCTGCATGGGAGAGGCCCAGTTCTCATCTCCAGCTCAGCATGGTTTGCTGAGCACTTCAGAGTGACTTCTGAGCACAGAACTAGGAGTAGCCCCCAAACTCTGCCAGATGTAGCCTCTGAACATTCTTCACCTACCAAAAGAAACAGCAGAACTATTTTTCAAATAGTTGTTACTTTAGAACCATCAACAGTTAAAAAAAAGTTTGGCCCATATATAGCTGTGCTGTACTCAGGGCTTTTTCCTGGCTCTGTGCTCAGGGACCACTAATGGTGGTGCTTGGAGACCATATATAGTGCTGAGGATTAAGCCCAGGCTGGCCACAAGCACCTTACCTGCTGTACTATCTATCTGACTCCTCAAGTTGCATTTCCCAAATAACTAGTGATGCTTAATTCCTTTAAAACATTCATAGTTGGGGCTGGAGTGAAATACAGCTGATAGGGCATCTGCCTTGTCTTCTGTCAACCCACATTCAATCCACAGCATCCCGTGTGGTTCTCTGATAACTGCCAGGAGTAATTCCTGAGTGCAGAACCAGGTATACAATTGGCATGACCCAAAAAATCAAAACAAAAAACAAATGAATAAACGAATAAAAATATTTATAGATATACTTAGGAGAAACGTCTATCCAAAGAAATCGATCCCACTTTTATTTGGGTTCTTATGTGAGGCTGAAGTGGAGCCATGACAGGCTCCACTTTAAGACCAAAACTCAGCAGGCCTAAGTTTCAGTTTCCCGTACCAGAAAGTCCCGACTTCTCAGAAAACAATATCATCCTAGGCAGATAAAACACCCTGTGGCACCAGCCTATCGGAGTAGGGGACATGGGCAGTAGTGCCCAACCAAATAGAGGGCCTAGGGAGTAGAGTCATGAGACCGGACAGGAACCAAGAATTGGAAACATAATGTTGGTCCCTGAAGTCATGGGAAGGACAGGGACCAGAAATGGAACGATATTGCCAGTTCCTAGAAAAAATGATGTTATGTAACCAAACCCTATAGAAGCTGCTTAGAATTCAGAGTCAGGGTCTTTGTCAAGACTACACTGCCTTGGATGAGACTTGGACCCTGGCTTGAGCTAGCAGTAAAGGGGCCTTGCATTTGCAGCCTTGTGTCTGGTCTGGTCAATGTGCGAGCAAAACTCCCTTCCCGGGACATAACTCTTAGTCACCTAATCATTGTGTCTTAAGAATGACTGATGTGTCCTGGATATATGATCAGATACTGAGTTTGCATCTCTCATCTGATTGCTTATCTTTTCATTTTCTCATGGCATCTGTTGAAAGTTTTGAGGAGGAAAGGGGATAGACTGAACTGTGCTCCAGAAAGATCGTCTCTGGGCCGAGTGAGAGCCTCATAGAGCTATACTTCAGGATTCGCCCTTAAAGCGAAATCGAGGGACCTCGCACAGGCAAAACTTCTCAAAATTCTCTGGGAATCAAAGGGTTATAAGCAGCTATTTATTGAAGCTTGTTTACCGTTCCGTTAATCAGTAAACCAGAATCAGGGAAACGACCCAATCTGGGGAAGAGCAAAACCCGTCCCAAAGATTTTCCTGATTAGACGAGGCAGAGTAGGGGGGTCGGGGTTGGGGTGGGGGGAGCCGAGTGGCGATTGTAGAGTTACAGAAATCATTTCCCGCGTCCGAGAAGACAGCCGTGGACGTCCTGCCCCCGGACCTGTCACCTGGGTGTTCGTGGGCAGGAGCCCAGGGAGAGCTGGTGTCCACCCCCAACCCGCCTTGGGTTTTGCCTGGCGCAGGGGCCTGGGCTGGAGGGAGAGGCACCGGGGCCCACTGCGCCGTGTCCGGGGAAAGGCCCAGCAGGAACGATGTCAGACCAGCTCTCGCTCTTCCTCCGCCTCCTCCTGCTCTGCAAGTTGGCGGCCCCCATGACCTTCAAGCACCACCGCTACGGTGACCTGGTGGGAACCCTGTACGAGGTGCACAACGCGTGCCGCTCCATCACTCGGTTGTACAGCATCGGCAGCAGCGTGCAGGGGAGGCAGCTCTACGTGCTGGAATTCAGCGACCACCCGGGCCTCCACGAGCAGCGTAAGTAGCCACCCCCGCGGCCGCCCAGGCGCTGCGTGGGCAGGACCCGCCCTTCCCAGCCGGGTCATGGGGTGCTTTCCAGGAGGCCTGCTCGCCTTCAGCCCACCAACGAGCGCCTCTTCCTCAGCTGTGCCACCTCCTGAGTCCTTGCGCGGATCCCGTCTCTGGGGAGCTGCACCCCCAAGGCAAGGCTCCGACCCCTTCCTCCTATTCCGGGTCTGCTTGCTCCAGACCTCTACGTGCCCTCTACCTTCCCATGGTGCTTCGTCTCCCTGGATAAGGCTCTGTCTGCCTGTCTGTCTGTGTCCACTGTCTCAGGAGCAGACATTGGGACAATGGGCCCTTCTAGCTCTGCTGGGTTTGGGGTTCACCGGGTGAGGGTGGCAGGTGATGGTGCAGTATGATAGAGAAGGCCCTGGGTCTGTTTTTCTTCCTCGAATTATCTCTGTTAGTTTGTTTCTGTTATAAAGGAGATGTATGTTTGGATGAAAATGAGAAATTCAGATCCAGCAGGAAAAGTTGAAACTCACCTATACTCCTATCAATGAACATTGCTAACATACTCCGGTATGTTTTTCCAGACTTTTCCCTAAGCAAAATCGTTTCTTTTCTTTTCTTTTTTCTTTTCTTTTCTTTTTTTAGGGGGACTTTTTTTTTAGTTCACTGGGTGATGCTCAGGGGTTACTTCTGGCTCTGCACTACAGAACTACTCTTGGCCGTGCTTGGGTGACCATAAGGGATGCTTGGGATCAAAACCAGATTGGCTGCATGCAAGGCAAATGCCTTACCCGCTGTACTATTTTCTTTGTTCTCCTTTATATTTGGGGCCTGTGCCCAGTGGTGCTTGGGAGGTACTCTGAACTCTGTGCTCAGGATACCCAGTGGATACCCAGCGGAGCTCAGGGGACCAGGCCAGGCCTGGAATCAAAACCAGGCTTCATGCATGCAAGCATGTGCTCAGCCTGTTAGACTATATCTCTTTTTCCCCTTCACTGTCTCTTTTGATCTATTCCTAATCTATTCCTAAATATATTTAACTTTCCCTTATAAGACACACACTTTTGAAAAAAAAGTGGGATCATACCACAGTTTTTGGAAAAAAAGGGTTTTTTTTTCAAAAAACTTTTGGAAAAAAAACTACATTTTTTGAAAAAAGTGGGATCATACTACAACTGTTTTTCTCATTTTATATTCTTATATTCTTACTTTTTTTTTGCTTTTTGGGGTCACACCCGACTATATCCAGAGGTTACTCTTGGCTTTGCACACAGGAATTACTTCTGGTAGTGCTCTGGGGGACCTTGTCGGATGCCAGGAATCAAACCTAGGTTGACTGCATGCAGAGCAAATGCCTTACCTGCGGTACTATGCCTTACCCCACATTTTATATTTTATAAAAATAGCATCCATGGGGCTGGAGTGAGAGCACAGAGGGTAGGGCATTTGCCTTGCACACGGCCCGACCCGGATTTGATTCCCAGCATCCCATATGGTCCCCCGAGCATGACCAGGAGTAATTCCTGAGTGCATGAACCAGGAATAACCCCTGTGTATCGCTGGGTGTAACCCAAAAAGGAAAAAAAAGATAGCATCCATGCCTGTAAACCTAGTCTACACCATTTAAAAAAAAATATTCCATTGCATGGCTGTATTTAACTATATTTCTCCATGGAAATTTGCATTCTTTCTAATTTCTCGCTGCTTACAGCAATTGGGACATTCAAACTGTGTTAGTTCCTCTGTCAAATGGTCCATTCAAAACTCTTCTCTCCTGGGGCTGGAGCGATACACAGAGGATACGGCGTTTGCCTTGCACGCGGCTGGCCCAGGTACGATTCCCAGCATCCCATATGGTCCCCTGAGCACTGCCAGGAGTAACACCTGCGTGCAGAGCCAGGAGTAACTCCTGTGCATCGCTAGGTGTGACCCAAAAAGCAAAAAAAAAAAAAAAAGAAAAGAAAAAGAAAAACCTCTTCTCTCCTTCCACCCTCTCCACGCTAGTTCAAACTTCCTCACTGTCTACCTGAATATTCCCCTACTCTGCTCTTGCAACTCACCCCTTTATATTTGGGGCCTGTGCCCAGTGGTGCTTGGGAGTTACTCTGAACTCTGTGCTCAGGATACCCAGCAGAACTCACAGGTGTCAGAGTTTCCCGGACATGGGTAGCGTCCCAGTTTTCTCGCGCTCCTGCTTCAGCGCCTTCTTGGCAGCCTCACACTCAGTGGACTCTGCCCGTGACTGCGTCACTGTGCTAGCCGGCCAGTGGGTGGGCAGGGCTGGCTGAAGGCAGGCGTGTGACTGAGGGAGCACAGCGGCACACGCATCGCCAGCTTCCTGTGTTTGCTGGGGGTGGGGGGTGTCTGTGTGCATTGTAGAAGATTCTGGGCACTGATGCACTTGGATATATGGAGCAAACCCCACTCCGTTCTCTCGCCTTGATGCTCTCTCTACTTTCTAGCATTCAAGGCTTTTCCTGATTTTTTCCAAACTGTTCCAGCCCCTAGGGGTCCCTCTCCTCCCTGAATGTTCCTTCTTTGCTTTTTCTTTTCTTTTCTTTTCTTTTCTTTTCTTTTCTTTTCTTTTCTTTTCCTTTCCTTTCTTTTCTTTTCTTTTCTCCTTTCCTTCTTTATCTCTTTTTTGGAGGAGGGCCCCTCCCCTCCCCTCTCCACCCCTCCCCTCTCCACCCCTCCCCTCCCCTCTCCTCCCTCTCCCTCCCCTCCCCTCCCCTCCCTCCACTCTCCTCTCCTCTTCTCCCCTCCCTCCCCTCCCCTCCCTCTCCCTTCCCTCCCCTCCTCTCCCCTCCCCTCCCCTCTCCTTCTCGTCTTGGGGCCACACCTGGTGGTGCTCAGGGCTTCTCCTAGGTCTGTGTTCAAGGATCACTCCTATCAGGACCATATGGGATGCCAGGGATCAAACTCAGGCTGACCATGTGCAAGGCAAACTCCCTACTTGCTATATCTATATCCAGCCATTTCACCCCCTTCTCCTTTGTTTTTGCACCACACCTGGTGTTGCTCATGGAATCCTGTGCTTAGGATTCACTCCTAGGGAGTACCATGAATCTAACCAAGGGTTGGCCTCGTAGAACCCTTTACCTCCTGTACCACCTCTCCATACTTTTTTCTTCTTTTCATTTAGTAATTATTTAAACAACAAACATTACTATTTTCTGTATGCAAACAATTTCATAAATGGTGGCTATAGGACAGAGAATTCTGGTTTGATAAGACCATGGCAAAAATAAGTGTTAGAGGGCAAGGTAAATAGATCAGGGGTAAGACACTTGCCTTGCACAAGGCCTTTCCTGGTTCAAACTCCAGCACCTCATATGGTCCCTTGAGCACGTCCAGGAGTGATCCCTGAGCACAGAGTCAGGAGTAAGCCCTGAGCATAATCGGGTGTGGCCAAAAATAATGAAGGATCATTGGCACACTCCATTCTGGGGTTACCCCCAATCCCAGCTTGGGCAGGGCCGGGGTGTGGTCTTTTCTCTTCTTGAATTTCTCTTCTTGAGTTCAATGATATCCCCCTCCTTCCCCTCATATTACTTAGAAAAAAATATAGAGAAAAACAAACCGGGGGCGGGGGGGGGGGGGGGGAATGACCAGGAATGTCATGGATGACTGGGTGGCGTGAGGACAGGGTGGCTGCTACTTAGACAAGACTCTTCTTTAAGGTGATTTTAAAATTCACCTCTTATGTTTTATTTTGTTCAAGTGGTTGAAAATATTTGCTTAATGTGTCCCATTTGCTGCTGCTTTGATGATGAGGGGCTGTTCGCCCTCATGGGGGCACACTCTTAGGTAAGGCTGGCAGATTCTTGGTTGCCGCATGCTGGAGATGATGCACTGTGGCTCTGGGTACCCCAATGGCATGCTACTGGGTCAAACTTGCGTCCTTGTCCTTGTGAGGTGACTTTGACACTGAGTGGTGCTGTGCCCATTGAGGAGGGCTTATTTTATTTTATTATTTATTTATTTAGAGGGAGGCATACTCAGCGGTACTCAGGGCTTATTCTTAACTCTGCACAGAGGAACCACTCCTGGCGGGCTTGGGGGACTCTCTGGGGTGTCAGGGATTGAAGCCAGGTCAGCTGTGGGCAAGGCAAGTGTCCCACCTGCTGTACTATTGTTCCGGCCCGCCCCATCCCAGGTGGGCTTTGAACCCATGCTCCATGTCATCCTGATGTTGGGGAGGAAAATGCTGTGGCAGACAGAAGAGCAGGGACATGCATGACCTGTGTGAGACCAGTAAGGAGTTTCCTGGGACTCTGGCAGAGTGAGCACTGAAAGTGCGAGAGCCAAGGTGAGAGCACTGTGCAGGGAGGGGAGCAGCTCGTGTGTGGGTCTTCTACACCTTGGTGAAGACAACAGCTTTTACGTAGAGCAAATTGAGAGCCCACTGTAGTTGTTTTAAGCACAAGAGTGACATGATATGACTAGAAGTTAAAAGGGAAAAAAATGTCACTGAGAAGCAGGCTCAGCAAACTACAGTCAAAGGGACCAAATACTTGTGCTGGTCAATAAAGTTTTATTGAAACACAGTCACACCCACTCACTTTTATATTGTCTATTTAAACAGAGCCCACAAAGCCAAAGTCTGTCCTATCTGGTCCTTTAATGAAAAGATTTGCTGACCCCTGGCTCTGGAGATTAAATGGGCAGAAGGAAGGTCAAAAGAAGTTTTGTTTTCTGCTCCACGCCAGGATTAGAGGAGGAGCTTGAACCAAACTGTTCCTAACAGTTGTTGTGAAAAATGATTGTATTCTGGAGATATTGAAAATAAAGATAAGAGAATTTGTTACTGAGCACTTGCTGTGTGCAAGGCCTTATGCCATTTCCATCATGAAGATTAAAAAAATGAATCACTGGGAATTACAAAATTACAAAGCTGTTAATGATGAGTTTCAGGCCTACAATGTTCCAACACCAATCTCTTCACTAGTGTCCACTTCCCTTCACCAAAGTCCACAGTACCCCTCCCTTTTTTCTTTTTCTTTTTTTTCTCTTTGGGTCACACTCGGCGATGCACAGGGGTTACTCTTGGCTCTGCACTCCAGAACTACTCCTGGCGGTGCTCAGGGGACCATATGGGATGCTGGGAATTGAACCTGGGTAGGCTGTGTGCAAGGCAAGCGCCCTACCCACTGTGTTATCACTCCAGCCCCATTCCTTTTTTTTTATTTCTCCCTTCCTCCCCCACCCCCTTTTCACACACTATATTTTACAATGCTGGTATCAGGCATATCACTTTGCCTCCGTTTCACACTCAGTCTCCATCCAGACTAACAACCACTTCCCTCTATCATTGTCATAGTGGTTCCTTCCCTGGCCTATCCCACATCCCCCCAGTTTCAAGCTTCCTACTAAAGAACAGTTCTCTTGCTCTTCTTTTGTATATTCTTTGAACTTTATTTATTCTTCTACTATATTTCTTTATATTCCACATATGAGTGAGATAATTTTATATCTGTCTCTCTCCCTCTGACTGATGATTTCACTCAGCATGATACTTTCCAGATCAATCCATTCATCATGCAGACTTAGATTTCACAAAAAAAGATATATTTTCCCTTTTCATTAATTTTTAATAATTGTTATTTATTGAATTTACCTTTCAGTGAAGAAAATAATTCATATTTAAAGACATTTAGAGAGAGATGTGGGGAGAGAGAAAGGAATACATGTTCAAATGAGAACATGAACTTGTATAGAGTGGAAAAAGTCATTTTTCCACTTTTAATAAGAGCTGGAAAAGACTAAAATCGATTTCCCAACTTTTATTTTACAAACAAAACTTTTGAAAATTGTACATCTACTTTTACCACCCTTTTATTTAGAAACGGGATATTTCAACATCAAGGAATAAATGGATATGAAAGAAATATATTCAGGGGAAAGAATGAGTGTTATACAAAACCCGCTGCATGATCTTGTGGGCAGCAAACCTTCCTGTGAGGAGCAGCTATAGGTAAATTAGGGCAAATAATGGGGCGCATTCTAAAGGAAAGTAAAAAAGCCACATACATTGTGAGGGTCAGGTCCAAGAGAGGAGACAGGACAAGCGCAAAATCAGGTACAATCAGAGAAGTAACCAGTAGTGACAAGACAAGGGGAAGACCCCAATAGGGCATTGCAGGGGGCCCCGCCAGACCACTCTCCAGCCCGCGGAGGTGGCCCTAGGAGCCGTAGGTGCAGGGAAGGACCGACCGAATGAACACACAAGACACAAGAGACAGAGTACAGTTTAGAAACAGAGATAAAGAGACAGGACAGGACAGGACTTTATTCAGGGCAGCAGGGGTATTATATACTTTGTGACGCAGGAAACTATGCGTACATCACAGAAGGCAATTACATCACTAGGTCAAATCATATATTGTTAGGAGAGTTACAAAAACTACATGTTCCATGTGCTTGATTAGTCAGTGTCAGTTTCTTCTTATTCTTGGGCTAGCTGTGACAAACGTTTTCTTTTAGACAACCATACATAGCTCATAGGCTGCGGTCACAGCAGATGCAGTACCAGATTTGCGCTAGTCAGGACCTGCTTGTTCAGGGTCACATAGGCCAAGATAACCATACATAGCACAGGCACGTAGGCCGTTGGTCAGTTGAAGGGCCAGCTTCCCACATCTCCCCCTTCCTTTATTATAAAAGATGCCAGCTAGGGGGAGCATTGACTGGACCCCTCCAGGATATCAAGAAGACCTCTCTTTTGCAGAGGGGAGGAGAGTAAATAAAGCCTATTTCCCCTGCTCACCCTACTAGCGGAGGGGAGCTGCGGAAAAAGGCCAGGTTAGGCAGAGGAAACCTCCATGCAGGCCCAGTGTACTCCACAGGGAGTCGGAAGCAGCCATGAGGCCTCCCTTGCAGTGCTTTGCCAGACACCTAGCGGCTGAACAAAAATGGAATAGGGTAAAGTCTGACTCTTTCGTACCCAGAGTGTCAGATCAGAGAGGGGCGGGGGAGCTGACCATAAACAACTCAAGGTTGGTTCCAACTAACCACGACCCGTGAACCATCCTCTGCAGTAGGCTGCATAGTGCAGGGAAGCATCTTCCATTGCCAGGCGGTGGTAATGCACTTGTATGAGGTTGGCAGACAGAGAAGCTATCTGTTGTCTAACAAAAGGTAATAATCCAGTTAAAAATGCAGGGGCCCACAATAGCAATCAATAAAAGAGCAGTCAGGGGACCCAAGAGTAGCAACAGTAAGGGAGTAGAGAGTGCAGGGCCCACCCAGAGCTAGAAGACTCACGTTCCTGTCATCTCTGCTCCAAACCTTCCCTTAGTTCTCGCATGGAGTTTTTAATCACTCCACTGTGGTTCACATAAAGGCAACACTCGTCCCCCAAGGCAGCACACAATCCCCCCTCTTTCATAAAGAGCAAGTCCAGTCCTCAGCGGTTTTGAAGAGCAACCTCCAAAAGAAACGTCAGCGAATCCTCGGGGTGAGAGATGGATTGTTCAAGGCTCTCTAAATCGGCATCCACAGTGGCACGAAGTGTAGCTAGTCCAGAGTGCTGAGAAGCCAGGGGGCGATGCCTGTACCGGCACCCGCAAGGCCAAGGGTGAACAGGATGGCGATGGTAATGGCGGAGACAGGCTCGCTGCGGAATTGGCGGGGTGAGGCAACATGCGCGGGGACCAGTAATCATAAAGGGTGGAAGTTGGGTGGTACAAAATAAGGGGGATCACCTGGGAAGTGCCGACCTTATCTTAACATGACAAAACTGTACTCTGCAGTGCTTCCATAAATATTCAAAAGACCTTTAAAATGCTCACAATTAAAGCTCTTACAAGGTATATTCACTGGGCAAAAGATCACTTCACATTAGAAATTAACCAGAAGACATCTTAAAATTCTGATTTCCAGGAAAACACAAATATAAAAGATTAAAGCACTCATAGATTATTATGAAACGTTAAGTATTTCACACTTGTGTACAAAGCTTTCTGAAGAACAGGGTCAGGTTGATACCTGGTGACAAGGCTTTGCATGAAATAAAGTTATCAAAATAGTAGCATGTACTTTCAAGCACTGGACAGGCTGATATCTGAGATTAACCCACTTTATAACTGTTAGTAGTTCTAGAAATTTTAGTTACCAGGAGTCTCAGAGATCAGATAGAGCACTGGTAGGGCAAGTTTTGCAACCAATTTTTTAACTCTAGAAACTCACGTTTAAACTAAACCTTTACATTTGAACCTGTTTTCATGTGTCACAGTTATTTTAACTCACAAGACTTTCTAGATCAAATATTCTAATCCAATGCAAATACAAATATATACAGTAACATAACAACATAAGACCTATGAACAATCAATTTTTATAAAACATGATAAAACCTTCTTTGGCTTAATTTCAATAGTTCTTATACCTTAGTTATTTAAAATCATGAACTCTCTACACCAGATACTTTTAACAATTCCACAAGAATACAAACATGATTTCAGACACAGAAAAAAAAAACCTTTGATATTATCATAGAAAATAACACTTGGACTGTCAATGTTTATGTAACCATAAGAAAACTTTGTGTATTTTGACGCCTTCTGTACCTCTGTTGTTTATAAAACAGCTAAATTCCTCATTACAATTGGCTGAGGCTTGTAAGATAAAGTCTTGCATTCTCTGAACTTTATTTCACTTTAGTTTCAGGCTCTAGTTCCATAGCTCTTCTAGATATTACAGATTCTTAAGTTCAAAAGGATTTCAACTGTTAATAATCATATAATCATTAACGTTCTTCTAACAAGAAATTTAGATTGAGAATTCTGCTTTCTCTGTAGGCTCATCCTTCTGATAAGAAATCTTCGTTTAACCCTTGTCTGACAGGTTCCAAAAACAACTGCATTTCTTAAATCACTGGGTTGCATATCACTGACTTCTTTAGAATTTCTACTTCTGATATCAGCCTGGTTTTAACACTCGAGTTCTCACATAGACAGACAGACAGACAGACAGACAGACAATGAACTGACTAAAACACCACACGTACATGTGCACACATCTGCAGTTGATCGATAGATCTGACCCTTCAAAAGATGACAGGGAGAAACTGATGGACTGAGAAATGAAGGGACAGTCCCCAGGGAGAAGAAATCTTATCAGCCGATTGGGAACACTGCTCCCCATTTCCCAGCCTGACCAGCCAGTCTCCTGCTTGTTAAAAATGGGTCAAGAAAGCGCTTTTGTTGATATAAGCCGGCAAAATAAACTATGACAAAGATGTTACCATATTTTGGCCAAGGTTAATTCTGAGGCAGGGAGATTCTTATCAGATAGGGGGATAGGCTGCCTAGTGACACACTTCTTTGTTTCTGATGTCAAACAGTTAATCATGAGATCGTGCATTTTCCTGCCTCTGCTGCTTTGATACTCCTATTTCTTTTGTTACCTGCAAAGATCTTACTCCAAAATAATCTGGTAATGCAAACTGCCATTCACTGGCTATCTTTCCCCACTATACTCAGGCCACATGGTGTTACAGAGGTCAACAAGATACTCTTTATCTAAACTACCTAGTTGGAAGCTCCTAGGGTGTTTTTCCAATTGCAAGCAATAATCTATGAAAAAGGATGGTTCCTTGGCAAAACTTTTCTCCAGGTCTATCACTTTGGCTTCTCCCAAGGGGACTCTAACCCCTTGTAAGTTGGCCTTTACTCAGAGGCTTCATTGGATTTGGATGTCTCCACCTGGGTAGGCCTGGAGTTGGGCCACAGCTGTGTGCCTGCTGAACCTAGTGCCATGGTCTTAAAAACTCTGCTTCTTAAAAAAACAGTTCTGCCTTTCTTAGCTTGCTGCCTCTTTCCCGCTTAACACTTTTTGCTGGCTTGCAGCTCTTCTCAGGCCTCTTACCTGCCTTTTACCCTTTAATTCTCTCTGCCTTACATCTGAACTGCCTTAATTAGCATTTTAATTGACCTCTAACTGATCTTCTAGTTAGACTGAGACTGGGTGGGGAGAAGGATCTCATGCCTGGAAATTGGTCTGCCTTAGTTTCCCAGAGTCTTTCATACTAGTGGGTTTTTCTACCATCCTTTTCATAGTGGATGGTGACGCAAAACAGACAAAGGAGGGGTGCCTCTTTGCAGAGACTATTCACACAGAGGTTAACACATTCCTTCCCCATGCCCCCTAGAGATTTCCAAGGGAGCATACCTTCATAGCAGATTTTCCACAGATTACCTCTTTTACTGGAGCCACAAGGTTTGGTGAGAAAGAACCTTATGGGGGCCAATCCACACCAAAGGAAGGCCATTCTGATGAACAATAAATGCCAAACTTACCTTTCTTGATCCTCAAGCCCAGATCCTGAGCTTTCCTGTGGATCTCAGAGAAGTGATCAGGAATTAAAACTTTGGGGGTCGATCATTTTTGAGCCATGTTAAACAATCTTAATAAACAGAACTAGGAAAAAGATAACAAGACAATACACACACTAAGGACACATGCACAGATCACACTCCTACACTTGCTTGGACCAGTCCTCCTCTCACACTGGTGCGCACCACACTCACCACAGTCACACTGGGATTCCCAAACTTGCCCTAAGGGCGTGCACGTGATTTTCACCTCCCGAGGGTTTTTAGTTCTTCCAAGTCTTCTCCTGGCGCCAGGTTTTCCAGATCAGATGAATATGTCCCAGAGAATATGTCCTCCAAATCATGGGCATTGTGACTAGTGGGTATCTCATAACTCAGACATCTGGTTTATCTTCCATGTCTATCAAGCTCCCTGTGATTTACAGCTCAGGACACCTGCATTCCTGTGGAGGCTCATAAGGGGAGAGTTACTAGCGGAGGGGCACATCAAGTTGCTAATTAGCAGCGCTTCATTCAGGCACTCCCCCACAGGGGTCCAAGTTATTTTATATTTTTTAAATTAATTATTTTTTAAAATTTTTATTTATTTATTTTTATTATAAGCGAACTTTCCACTGACCAGTAGTAAGAAAGGAGGAAGAGGGAGAGGGAGAGAGAAAGGCAGCGTTTTCAAATGTGGGGACATGGATGTGCTTAACTGACGAGTACCTAACGATGCAAAGTTATTTCTTCTGCAGGGGACGCGATTTTATTCTGGGAATCGCGGCTGTGAGCCCCTCATCCTGTCACGGGAGACTTCTAGCTGCGAGCGCCCTAGTGGCTTTTAAGTGCTCGACCCGTGCCCGCAGGGAGGAACCGCTGGGAAAGGGAAACGGGGTTAAAGAGCGAAGAAAGTGACTGAGAAAGTGAGAGGGAGAAATTTCGGCCCAATAACCAGGCCACCCAAAACAAATTTGGGCTGATGGGAGGGAGGGGATAGAGAGAGGCTGAGAAGGGCCACGGGATTGTGGAGCAGAGGGGTGGTAGCCCTTTAAGAAGGTCTCTAAGTCTCATTGCCAGTAGGAAAAGGCCAGGACTGGGATTTTCTCCCACACAGCCCCAGCATTCATTGATAAGGTTCCAATAGGAAAAGGTCAGGGCGGGGATTTTACAGTCTCCCATACGGCCCCAGCGTTTCTTATACACACGTTTTCAAGAAGAAGAAAGAAATCGACAAGGTCCTTTTTCTTTACCTTGACTCCTGTGATGTTTAAGGGAAGTCTTAAATAATTTCCTCTTAGTCAGGGTCTGCCCCATGACTACTGACGGCAGACCAAGGGACAAGAGTGAACAAAAGAGGGAAAAAGAGTAAACTACAGAGGAGAAAAAAAAGAAAGAGAAGGACATTCACATGAAAGAGAAAGAAGACGCGACATAGATGGGTCACTGGAAGGCTGTCCCCTGGGAGAAACAGACGCGAGACACGGGGGAGGCCCGACAAAGGGGCCCACTCAGGTGCTTGTCTGGCCAGTGGGAAACTTAGCCGTAGTGCATCAGCCAAAAGTGACTTACGGCCGACATCTAAGTCAGCACCACCATAGACCATGTTTCCCATGGAATCGCAGACAGCCCATTCGAATTCCGTAGCCTTTCAGGGACCTTAAGGGTGCCCCAGCCGTGGAACCACAGACTCGAATCAGAAGTGAGGACACCTCTGACCGCTCATTCACTCACACACACATTCCACAAAGGACACGACAGAGGAGCGCAGGGGAGCTTTATCCAACCCAGTGACCGTCTCATACTCCTACTATGAGACTGAACACTCAATTCTCCCCTTGATGCCGCCCCGTCGACCTCTAAAACGAGGCAGGGGCTAGTACCCACTCGGTCTCGAACGAGACGGGGATCTGCCCACTCGGCCTCGAAAGAGACGGGGATTTTTGATTAGGCGCGCACTTACCTTTCCGTGCGTCCTGGTGGCCACCGCTTCCTGAAGGGGAGTTCGGCAGTCGTCTCCCAGACACCACCCCGCGTGGGCGCCAGTTGCGGGGGACCCCACCAGACCACTCTCCAGCCCGCGGAGGTGGCCCTAGGAGCCGTAGGTGCAGGGAAGGACCAACCGAATGAACACACAAGACACAAGAGACAGAGTACAGTTTAGAAACAGAGATAAAGAGACAGGACAGGACAGGACTTTATTCAGGGCAGCAGGGGTATTATATACTTTGCGACGCAGGAAACTATGCTTACATCACAGAAGGCAATTACATCACTAGGTCATATCATATATTGTTAGGAGAGTTACAAAAACTACATGTTCCATGTGCTTGATTAGTCAGTGTCAGTTACTTCGTATTCTTGGGCTAGCCGTGACAAATGTTTTCTTTTAGACAACCATACATAGCTCATAGGCTGCGGTCAGAGCAGACGCAGTACCAGATTTGCGCTAGTCAGGACCCGCTTGTTCAGGGTCACATAGGCCAAGATAACCATACATAGCACAGGCACGTAGGCCGTTGGTCAGTTAAAGGGCCAGCTTCCCACAGGGCATGCCCCAATAGGGCTCAGTCAGGAAGAAAGCTGAGAAGGATAAGAACAAGTGGAGAAAAAGACACCCAGAATCACCCGTCCAGAGTTCTGGGTGGAAGGGCAATTCTCTGGCCAAAGTGTTGAGGTTTCCTTCTAGAAATGGCCAGGAGTGATTTTCTATGAGTGGAAATCGCGATTCTCATCCTGACCTCACATCTTACTTCACTCAACCAGTTAACAGTTAACAAGGAGAAAACAAGAGGCCTCTGTGGACACCTGCAACTCTGCCCCCAACAGTGACCTTCTCAGGTACAAAGGAGACAGCTTGCGTCCTGAGCATCAGGGAAACGTCTTTAAATATTGGTGAAGTTTCTGTGATTGCGTCCGTTAAGCTGCTTTCAAGTGTGAGCCACTGGTGGGTTGTATGAAGACCTATGATTTGACATTCACCTCTCCTGCACCTACACTCAACTAATGTCTGATACACTATTGTGAACTCTAGGCCCAAACCATAAAAGTGAAGATCTAAAAGATTTCCCAAGTAGGGGGTGAAGGGAAGGGAACTTGAGGTGGTGGGTGGGCAGTGGTGGTGGGTGCGGAGCTGGAACATCATCAGCCTATGTTCAGAGTGATCGTCAGTGCTGGGGGTTCTAACAGGACTGTATAGTAGTGCCAGGCGCCTTACCTCCTGGGCTCTCTGGTCTCGAAACTGTTACTAGCCTTCTTATAAAACACTGTCCTCCCGATGTTCATCGATTTGCTGGAGCGGACCCAGTAACGTCTCCATTTTGAGACTTGTTGTTACTGTGTTTGGCATATTGAATATGTCACAGGTAGCTTGTCAGTCTTTGCCGTGCGGGTGAGATACTCTCAGTAGCTTGCTGGGCTCTCCGAGAGGGGCAGAGGAATCGAACCTGGCTCAGCCAGGCTGGCTGTGCACAAGGCAAATGCCCTACTGCTGTGCTATCGCTCCAGCCCTTATTGTAAATTGCCTAAATAAAAATAAGTCCAAAAACTGGTTTTCAGTGGAGGTGATTAGGAACTGCCATGAGGTATCCCAGAATCCTATGGGAGTAGGTGATGGGAAAACATCATCCTTATTCTATAAAGATTGGTCTCAGGGATTGGGCAAGCTTGTGTCACTTACTTGGTCTCTGGCTTGTATCACATGAGTGAATTAGGAGCCCTCAGACAAGTTTCTCCCTGGCACTCTGATACTCAGGCTTTCCAAGCCTATGTTGCAAGTTAAGATTAGCAACAGTGGGTGCAAGGATAAAAAAAATAAAATGCAAGTGGTGATAGTCCCTAATGTGGACTTCCGTAGCATCTCTCATGGTGAACTGTTTGTTCGTAAGGGGCTCAGGGGCTTTTAGAAAAGGACCCAAGTGGGAATCATCAAATCTTCTTTTATTCCTGGCTAACAGCAAGGGAACAGGAGGACCCTTTGCTAGGTTAGCGGTGGGGGTGTGTAAAGCATGGTGATGGGCACTGGAGCAGATAAAACCTGACCTTGTAAAGTGGCCCAGAAGCAAAGCCTCGCATTAGGGAGTGTCTGGGCAAAGTGGGCAAGAACAGGGTGTCAGCCAGTACCAGGTGTTCAGCCTTGAGCCTCACTTGACTTCCTAGTCACATGAGCCCAGGACACAGAAACTGTCACGTATGCTTAGCAGGTCATCCTAACCGCAGCATCTAGCCTTGATTGGGATTGCACCTGGACAGAAGCAGAGTTGGGAAAGGTGATAGGCCAATAATGCCAAACTTCCTGTGATTGGACCTTTCTGTAAGCCAAAACCCTCTATAAAAATATGTGTGTATTTGGCAGTAAGGTGAACAATCATCAGCTGCTCCGGGAGGATGTTTCTCCGAATGCCCTTCATCCTTTGCTCCACATCTGCCAGGACCTGGTGTGGCAGCGGGGCACAGGTAAACCTGCTTCATTACGCGCTCTCTCCCTCTCTCTCTTCTTGCCTGTGTGTTTCTCACCTTGCAGTGGAGCCGGAAGTCAAGTACGTGGGCAACATGCACGGCAACGAGGTGCTGGGCCGGGAGCTGCTTCTGCAGCTCTCTCAGTTCCTGTGCGAGGAGTTCCGCAGCGGCAACCCGCGCATCAGGCAGCTGCTGGAGAGCACCCGCATCCACATCCTGCCGTCCATGAACCCCGACGGCTACGAGGTGGCGGCCAACCAGGTACTGCGCGCGTGCGCGCCCTGCAGACGGGGATGCCCTCGCCGGGCGCGGCCAAAGTAACGGGCAGGAGGCGGGCAGTGCTCTCTGGCCCAGGGTCAGCGTCACCCGAGGCCAGAGGAGGGGCCCAGCAGCAAGTGTCCAGCGGGAAGCCTGGGGACCCGTCAGGTGCTCCATGTGAGCCGCTTCTCAGATGGGTCCCCTGTGTGTCTTGGTGAGGATTCAGGAGGCAGTTATCGGTGGTGGCACTTTGCAAGTGGAAAATAGCCCCGCGGAGGGAAGGGATGTTGCGAAACAGACCCCTTCCCTTGAACTTTTAACTTGGACCCTTGGTACTGTTTTCATTCCTACGCGATCCTTCGTTTGCATTGGGAAGGGAAACGCCAACGAGAGCAGGAGCAAGCTTTTCCCCGAACTAGGAAAGGAGGTTAAATTCCAGATGCTTCATACTTTATTCGATCCCTTTAGGGATTTTTTCCTTCGGCCTGTGTCATTCCCAGTGGGTTAATTCTTTAGTTATATTTGCAAAGGAAAGATTTTTAAAATGTGCATATGATGAAAAAAGAAAAACAAAGAAAGTAGGCAAAGGGATACACATGATAATCTTTTAGCTGTGCATTTTATTAGAATAAAGTCCAATTTTTAAAATCTTAGCTTGCAAAAAAAAGTGCATGAACTTTTACCATATTTTCTAATACAAAGTTAAAGTGTTAATCAGTAGGTATTTTGTAGCTATGCAGCAAAATCATATTTTAAAAAAAATAAAAAATTATAGTTTGGGTAACCTGATCACAGTAAGATCAAACCTTATGGTATTGTTATACAAAGATACTGCCCCCACCCCACCCCCACCCCACCCCACCAAAGTGCTCAGGACCTTGTCACCTCTCATCTGCCTCTTCGTTATCTCCCCTCACTGCTTGTTAATCTGAGTTTGAAAATACAGATTCCTGAAATCTGGTCCCTCCTTCTAGATCAGTGAATTAGAATTTCCCAGGCTGAAATGAGGCGCCTGCCTTACATTATGGGTGTGTTCTTCGAAAAACTGTTTGACCATGGTTTGTTTGGGTTTGAGATGTCAGGATGTGTAGGTTAAAACTCAGATTTTTCTTTTTTAATTAAAAACTACTTTAAAAATTGGGGTAGTCTTGAAAATGTTTTTCTTATTTTTACAACTACACTTCCCACACGGCAAAGCCTGGCAAGCTACCCGTGACATATTCGATATACCAAACACAGCAACAATTGTCACAATGGAGACACTTCACTACTTAAAAATTATTTATTTTATTTTTTGCAGTGTATAGGATCGATCCCAGGGACTCATTCATGCAAGGCAAGTACTCACCACTGAACTCCACCCCCTGCCTAAAACCTTACTTTTATTGTGGTAAGAAAACTCATGACCAGATCAGTCATCAACAAAAAAAAAAACCCCTTTAACTATGTAGTGCATCAGTGTCGACTCTAGGTACTGCAGCATTGTTTGTTTGCATTGATATTTCATTTTTTCTTTACTTTTTTGGGAAGGTACTATAGTATTGTTGACTATAGGTATTATAGTGCTGTTGGCTATAGGTATTATAGCATTATTGACTATAGGTACTATAGCATCACTGACTATAGGTACTATAGCATCATTGACTAAGGTATTATTGTATTGTTGACCAGAGGTACTATAGCTTTATTGACTAAGGTGTTATAGCATTGTTGACCAAAAGGACTATAGCATTATTGACTGTAACATCACTGCCAAGTTTTCTGTCTTTTTGACTTAGTTTTGCCAGTTTGGATTTCTACATAAAAAATTATTTATATTATATTTTGAAGTTAGTAAATGAATACCTCCCATCTTCTTTTCTCAGAATCGTCCGTTGACTCTTCAGGACTTTTATGATTCCATTTGAATTCTAGTAACATTTGTCCTAAGTCCTTGAAGAATGTCATCAGGATTTTGATGGAGGCTGCATTGAATCTGTGCCCTGGGCCACATTACTGTTTCAAGAAAAGACAATTTATGGGCTAGAGGTGTGGTTCAGTGGTGGAGTGCTTGCTTCTCATATGTGGGCTAGATTCCCAGTACTAAGAACAAAGAAAGAAAAAATATTTAATTTGTTAGATGAAACTAATACCTGGGTGGAGCAATAGCACAGCGGTAGGGTATTTGCCTTGCTTGCAGCTGGCCTGGCTGAGCTGGGTTCGATTCCTCCACCCCTCTCGGAGAGCCCGGCAAGCTACTGAGAGTATCTCGCCCACACGGCAAAGCCTGGCAAGCTACCCGTGAATTCAATATGCCAAACACAGTAACAAAAAAGTCTTTCGATGGAGACGTTACTGGGCCCGCTCGAGCAAATCGATGAACAACAGGAGGACAGTGCAGTGCAGTGCAGAACCTGATACCTAAAATGAACCATACAGTGTGCTACAAATCTAAGATTCCATCTGAAATCTTTATTTATTTATTTATTTATTTATTTTACCTTTCATTCTTCCCACTCTGCAGGGCCCAGAAATCTTTGAGTATCTGAATGGCAGAAACAATGCAAATGGTGTGGACCTCAACCGAAACTTCCCGGATCTCAATGTCAACGTGTACCACAACGAGAGGAATGGGGGCCCCAATCACCACTTGCCCCTTCCAGACAACTGGGAAAGTCAGGTATGAGAAGAAACTTGCATTCATTTGTATCTGAATTTTTTCCCTAGTGATCGTCACACCTAAGCAAGCAAGAATTAAATCACCATTCGGCTCCATGTTAATCCTACCAGGGCAATAATAACTTATTTCATGCCTCTTACTATCTATTCTTTAGAGCCCCTTTGGGTGACATACTCATGAAGTGTTCGATGCCAGAGGAGATGGTGATGAAGGAGGAGAAAGTTGTGTCTGTCGGTTGCAAGGCTCTTCACTCTTTGCAAATTTCTTTTGTGCCAACATTTCAGTTATTCATTATCATACAGCATGAGGAAGGCATCCAACAGTATTATCCATCCCTGTTTTTGTTTTATTCTAATTAATTTGGCCTTTGAGTCAAAGCCAGCAAAACTTGGGGATTACTCCCACCATGGTGGTGAGATGTCACTCCTGGGATGCTGAGGGGACAAATTTACTGGGATACTAAGGGTGGAACCCAGGACTTCACATGTGCGAGGCCAAATGTTACCCAAAAATCCCACTCGAAGCCATCCTTGGCTCTTCTACATCCCTTTTTATAGGCATCACACTTAAAGATAAATGGTTTTCAACCTTTTCGTCCCTGCAGACAAACTCTCATCTATGGGAAGACAGTTGAAAACCACTTTTAAAGATGTGATTAGGACTACTGGAGAGATTATACAGCAGATAGGACACTTGCCTTGCATGCAGTCAGCCAGGGTTCAATCCCCAGCATCCCTTATGGCCTCTAGGCACTGTCAGGAGTAACCCCTGAGCATTGCTGGGTGTGACCCAAAAACCAAAAAATAAATAAAACAAAATAAAGATGTTATTATTTAAGTTTTCACAGCCAATGCTTGATGGAATCAAAATTAAAACCCAGGTCTTGGGACTCTTAACCCAACATCTTTTTACTGCACTATACTGTTTTTGTTGTTGTTGTTGTTGTTGAATCACCTTGAGATACACAGTTACAAAGCTGTTCATAGGTTTCACTTATACAATGTCCCAACACCCATACATTTCCTGTCACCAATGTGCTCCTTTTCCCTCCTGTCACCCTTCCCTAGCCTATCTCTATGGCAAATACTTTCCTTCTCTCTCCCTCTTGTTCTCTCTCTTTATCTCTCTTTCCTTTTAGAAATTATGGTTTGCACTATAAGTACTGAAAAGTTATCAAGTATATCCCTTTACCTCCTTTCAGCACTCAGCTCTTGTCCAGAGTGATCATTTCCAACTATTATTGTCATAGTGGTCCCTTCTCTGTCCTAACTGCAGTCCCCACACACACTTGTAGCAAGCCACCAGATATTTCTACTATCCTTGGATATTAGTCTCACATTATGTTTTTTGTATATCCCACAAATGAGGGCAATCATTCTATGTTTGTCCTCCTGACTCATTTCACTCCATGTCCATCCATTTATAAGCAAATTTTATGATTTCATTTTCTCTGGTGGGTGTGCAGTATTTCACTGTGTAGATGTACCATAGTTTCTTCATCCAGTCATCTATTCTGGGCACTCAGGTTGTTTCCAACTGCACTATACTGTTGATTCAAGCATTCTGTAGTGAAATATTTCTGATATATGAGAAAGTGTTTACTTATCAACACCTGGCAGTAGAAAGAGGCTCAGAGTCCCAGGCCTTCCTTTTCCCTTTTATATTTGGCCCTTGTCTCTTCTCATTCCCTTCCTCTCTCAACCGAAAAATCCCACTCGAAGCTCCATCCCAGGCCCATCTCCCCCAGATCCTGTGAGCAACTTTATCTTACTGGTGAGTCTGCTTCTGAGAACGGCCACTGTCAGCTGTGGATTGTCTCCACAACCCAGGGCCCACATAGTGCAGGATCATCCTGGCTGTCCTGTTGTGACTAAGTGCAGAGACTGGCAAGAAAAAAATAGAGCAAGGGAAAGGCTTGATATGGGGACCTTCATTGACTCTGTATCCTTAGGCCTATTATATATTTCTAGAACATTCTCTGTGATTTACCTCTTTGAAATGAAGCAAATGCCATCTTGATACTTAGATCTTGGATAGTAATTGTGTTCTTGGCTCAAGTAAATTATACAATAAAAATAGCTTTGTATTAGTAAGCATACCCAGCCAGAAGGCTGAGCCATCTCTTGGACTCCAGGTGGGCCAGTCATAGAGGACCTGTGAGAAACTGGCCTCATTTTGATGGATATAAACATTTACGATATGGAAATAAGACCAGACTTAATCCCTGGTCACAAAGCAGGGCTCATGTCCTTGATATTGTGTCCATTCTATCTGGGGGACACCCAACCCTGTTCATTAGTCTCCCTTAGAATGTAAAAGATGGGGCTTTCATAGGTGATTTGGGGTCCAGGAGGTGCCATGAATACATTCATGCTACATAACTAAGCAGATATATTCTTCTTTTTTTTTTTTTTTTGCTTTTTGGGTCATACCCAGTGATGCACAGGGGTTACTCCTGGCTCTGCACTCAGGAATCACTCCTGACGGTGCTCAGGGGACCACATGGGATGCTAGGAATCGAACCCAGGTTGGCCGTGTGCAAGGCAAACGCCTTACCTGCTGTGCTATCACGCCAGCCCCTAAGCAGATTTATTCTAAAAGGAGGGGAAAATACTGAGAACTCCAAATTATTTTCTCACACTACAAATCCCAGTGGATTCTAGGCTTTCATTCCAATGCTCTCACTGGCAATTGGCAGTAGGGAGTGTGGAATTTCACTGCTCAGCTGAGATTAGTTTGAGTATCTATGTCTATTCTTTGAGGGAAGGTGTGACTACACAGGAGTGTTCCATTGGCAACATACAGAAAATGTGTTGGAGGAAGAAGGAACTTAAAACATGACTTCAAACCAGTATTTTTTAGATGTATTTCCCAGAGCTAATTTCTGCCAAAGTGCTTTAGAAACTACAGGAGCTGGGACTGAACTAGAGAAAAATCTTTTCTTGTTGCCAAAGAGAAGGCAGGTTGAAGTTCTGAACGCTTTGATAATGCCAAACATCTTCAAATTTGCTCTCTTACTGTTTGTCTCTGTCGAATCTGTCTCTGTCTGTGGGGTTTTTCCTTCTGCCCTCTCATAAATCAACTTTCTTTTTCAGAGAAGTTTTAGGCTGACACCCAAAATTGGGTGCAAAGTACAGACTTTCCAGGTACTACCTGCTTCCCATTTTCAGCATCCACCAGAGCCTTGTGTTTGCTTGGATGAGTGAATCTGCACAGCCATGTATGTGCATGTACATCACCCATCATTGATCTCATGAGTGTTCATTCTTCATACTGTATGTTTATGCATTTTGCAAATGTACTATACTGTGTATCAACCATTACAATGCCATTACAATGTCATACAAAGAGTGCACTACCCTGAAAGCTCTATTTTTTGACTTAAAGACTTTCTGGTTTACTTTTACTTCTCCCATCAAACTTGGAAATAATGGGGCCAGACAGCATAGAGGTTAAGGCACTCATGCCATGCAGAGGGCCCTGATTCGATCCTGGCACTACACATGGTCCCCTGAGCACCACCAGGAGTGATCCCACCTAGCTTTCTCCTTTCTGTGACCTCTTTGTTCAGTTCCGACAGGCCCACTGCTTGGATCACTTCCTCAGTCCTCTCCAAGGGACCCGTGGCGCTCCGGACTCAGTGTCCCTTCTGTGCTCTCTTTGCAGGTAGAGCCCGAGACGCAGGCTGTGATCCGGTGGATCCAATCCTACAACTTTGTTCTCTCTGCCAATCTCCATGGCGGTGCTGTGGTGGCCAATTACCCATATGACAAGTCTCAGGAGCCCCGGATTCGAGGTTTCCGCCGTACTGCAAACACCCCCACTCCTGACGACAAGCTTTTCCAGAAGGTGTGCACAGCTTGTCCAGCCAAAGGAGCGTGGGGTTCCGGAGTGCATCACTCCTCAAAACATTTTCTTAGCAATGAGTTTCGTGAAAATCACCAAAAATGCTGCCAGCGTGCAATCTAGTATGTGACATTTTGTTTTGAGTGATGAACCATAAATTCATGAGAAAAGAAGTAAATAAGGAAAACTTTATAATATGCTGGTATATAGTATGCATGGGGAAAAAAGACAAATTAATAATGTGCAAGAAAAATGCCAAAAGGAGCCAGAATGATAGAGTCCAGTGGCTGACCTGCACACGGCCAACTGGGTCCAATCCACCCCAGATGGTCCCCCAAGCTCAGCCAGGAGTGGTCCCTTGGGTGCAGAACCAGGAGTAATCCCTGAGCACCTCTGGGGTGTGGCCCTCAAACAAAAACAAAAACAAAAAAGGAAAATAAATGCCAAATGTCACATACTATTATAGACTAGTGCATTAAACATGATTTTGGGGGGTGGGGGTTGATTTACAATTTTACAATCACTGTCACTGTCACTGTCCTCCCACTGTTTATCAATTTGCTTGAGTGGGCCCAGTAACGTTTCCATTGTGACACTTGTTACTGTGTTTGACATATCGAATATGTCACAGGCAGCTTGCCAGGTTTTGCTGTGTGGGTGAGATACTCTCGGTAGCTTGCCAGGCTCTCTGAGAGGGGCGGAGGAATCAAACTCAGGTTGGCCATGTTGGCTTCGTGCAAGGCAAGCGCCCTACCACTGTGCTATTGCTCCAACATTGGCCATGTTATGAAAACATATTTACATAGGGACTGGAGCATGTACAGCATGTAGGGTCTTGTCTTGCACATAACCAACCTAGTTTGATCCCCAGCATCCCATATGGTCCCCCAAGCCTGGTAGGAATGAGCCCCAAACACCATTAGTTATATAGCCCCCAAACAAAAATCAAATTAGAAAAGAAGTTTACATAATATTTTAAATCTGCAGTCTATAAAATAAACATGTTACTTAATAGTTATAGTATTATTAATATTATCTGTCAATCATTGGTCTATCAATTAAACATTGGCTATTAATTAGTGAACTGCACAGACAATAGCACTAGTTGCTGCTTTGCAAAGCAAATATTTAGTCTTTTTCTTCAGAAATCTCATTGTCAATTGCTATAAAAAAGGAATGAATGAGAATTATAAAGATATTATATATTTCTCTCCCTTCAGCACACACCTGTCATTTTTAATATACAGTTCTTCTCTTGAGAAAATGCCTAACATTCTTACTCCTTTGTTTTTTTTTTTTACAAAATTCAGTAGAAAATGATACACGTAGAAGAGAGCTTATAGAGTATCTGAGTATCTCGTGTTTATTACCCCACATGTAGACACATGCACTAGTAGACACACATGCACATAAACACGCATGCATGCGCGTGCACACACACACACACGCACGTACATACGAACACACACCGCCTACTATCTCTCTCTCCATGCTGACACTTTCAGTCGCAGTCCCGATGGATGCCTGGAGATCTGTCTTGGTTTCATGGTACTTGGAGTCCCGTGTTGCTAGTAAGGGTGAGCTCACGCCGTTTCCACTGCTTTCTCCCAGCTGGCTAAAGTCTACTCATACGCGCACGGCTGGATGTACCAAGGTTGGAACTGTGGGGACTACTTTCCCGAAGGCATCACCAATGGGGCATCCTGGTACTCTCTCAGCAAGGGTAAGTAAGGGGTGCCTTGGGACAGGGCATTCATGTCTTAAAGTTACCACTAGTCTTAGGGAAATAACAGAAATGTTATAGAATGTCCCGCTGGGTTATTAGGCCACAATTGACGATGCTCAGGGCTTACTCCTGGCTCTGTGCTCAGGGGTCACTCCGGGCAGTGCTCGGGGGATCATATGTGGTGCCAGGAATTGAACCAGGGTCAGCTGTTTTCAAGGCAAGAGCCTTAATCCCTGTACAATCTCTTTGACCCCAGGTATAGAAATTTTCAGTCTAGTAGAGAGCTAAAAAATGGAGCAGATTCAAGTGGGGATTCTAATTGGGATTCGAATGGGGATTCAAGCAGTTTCTAATGTCATCTTGTGATTCTTTCCGGCGAAGGTTAGACATTTGTGGTTCTTTAAAGCTAGTGTTTTCCATGACTGGTTAGACACAGAGTGGGTGTCATTTTAGGAGAACCGGTACTTCCTATTGTGGGCTGTGCCTTTGATCTTGGTGGGAGGTCAGCCTAGCACTTGGTTTGTGTAATTAGACTCTTAACAGACCCACAATGACTCATGTTGCCTAATGACCCATCACTTATGACCCATGATGCTTCCTGTTCGTTAAGAGATGCACAGAGGACCGGAGAAATACATAGGGGTTAAAGCACACAGAGACCCTAACTCCATCCCCACCACCACTTATGGTCCCTTGAGCACCACCAGGGGTTACTCTTGAGTGCAGAGCCACAAACAGTCCCTGGGCTGGCTCAAAAGTCCATCCCCTCCACCAACAAAAAGAAATGTGTGACTGTAATCGTCAGGCAGGCATTTAGAGAGTGAGATCTAAGGCTTGAAACTCTACTCGGCATATCAGTTATATGGCTTCAGGTGAACCGTGGTTTCCTTATCTGTGATTCAAGAACAATACCACTTGGGGAGCAAGTTCAAAAGGCCAGTGGACCTGCCTTGCATGCAGGAAGACTGGTTTGGTTCTCCAGCACTGCACGGTCCCCCAAGCTCTGCATGGAGTGGCACTGAGCAGTTCTCGGGGAGTAGCCACCAGCACCACTGGACACAGCTCGGTGGAACCCACGCTCGGCATGTGGGAGCCCCAGGCTTTATTCTCACTACCATATGGTCTCCTGAGCAGTGCTGAGTGTGGCCCCTCTCCGAACCCCCATTTAAAGAAAAGAAAGTAAGAAGAGTACTGTTTTCATTGTAATTTTGATGTAAATATCATAAGCAGAATTCAGATGGGCTGAGCGAAACACGTAGTGATATTTAAGTCATGAGCTAGAAACAGGTAGAAGATGGAGATGTTAAAATCGTTATTACAAAAGAGAAAACTCGGAAGTGAGAGACCCTGTGATATGGGCCAAGAGGAAGGAGAGAGATCTGTGGGGTGGGCGGCCAGGACTGATGCAATGAGGGCGCACTGGGCGAGCACTGGAAGCAGAACCGCGCTGCTCCTCCACCCAGGAATGCAGGACTTCAATTACCTTCACACCAACTGCTTCGAGATCACCTTGGAGCTGAGCTGTGACAAGTTTCCCCGCCAAGAAGAGCTGCAGCGTGAGTGGCTGGCGAACCAGGAGGCTCTGGTCCAGTTCTTGGAAGAGGTAAAAAAAAAATCCCCTTTGCTGACCTGTGGGAGCTCAGAAAGAGAAGCACATCCCCGGAGCACAGGCTTTCCCCTGCCGGGAGTCCCACTCAGGCGCTCTCTCTGCTAGAGAAGCTGGCGATGGTGCCGACCCAGGTGTGCGTACCCGCTCCGTCCAGCTTGTGTGGTCCAGCCTGGTGTGTGCTGATTCTCCTCCTCCCCAATTAAAAAAAAAGTCACCGTGAAATTACAAAGTTTTCACCCAGCCTTTACTTCCCACCCATCACTCTGCCTCTCCAAGGGGCACTTAAAAAAAACACATTTTTGCAATGTGATTTTGTGAACTTTTGCCGATAGGGTTCACGCACACTTTTACTCCGTTTCAGCATTACCTCCTCCTCCCGTTTAATCTTCCCTGCACCATAGACATTGGCCCATTCCTACCAGTTCTCCTGTTCTTTGTTTCCACTGTGTTTTGACATTCATAATCTGCCCCTCTCCCATTATGTTTCCTTATTCTCTGAGAGAGAGAGAGTGTCTGTCTCTCTGGCTACACTCAGCATGATGCTCTCCATGGAACAGCAAACTGCATGATCTTTTCTTATGGCTGAGTAATATTCCATTGTATGTATGTACCATAGTTTTTTTTCCTTAAATTTTTATTAGTGAAACACCATGAGGTACAGTTGTAGACTTACAAATTTTTGTGCTTGTGTTTCAGTTATACAATGATCGAATACCCATCCCTCCACCAGTGCCCATTCTCCACCACCACCAGTCCCAGTATCCCTCCCTCCCCCAACCCCCATCCCACCCTATCTCTGTGGCAGGGCATTCCCTTTTGTTCTCTTTCTCCTTTTGAGGGCTGTGGTTTGCAAAAGAGACATTGAGTGGCAATCTTTTTCAGTCCATAGTCTACTCTCATCACGCATTTCCCATCCTGAGAGGAACCTCCCAACACCCTTTATTTGGTGCTCCCTTCTCTATCTGAGCTGCCTTTTCCCCTAGCGAGTGTGGCTGTCCTCAAAGCAATAGAGTAATCCTCCTGTGTACCATAGTTTCTTTACCCAGTCATCTATTCTTGGACATTTGGTTTGTTTCCAGATGTGGATTATTGTAGATAGTGCTGCAAGGAACATCGGGGTGCAAACGTCTTTCCTCTATTTTGTTATTGGGTGCTTGGGATGTATTCTTAGGAGTGGTATATTTCAGAGTCAAATGGAAGCTCAATTCCTAGATTTTTTTAAAGGAATATCCATATTGTTTTAAGGCTGAACCAACCAGTGTTCCCACCAGCAGTGAGTGAGGGACGCTTTCTCCCTGCAACCGCGCCAGCACTGTTTGTTCTTGTTCTTATTGATGTGTGCCAGACTCTTGTTCTTATTGGTGTGAGATGATATCTCACTTTTGTTTTGATTTGCATCTCCCTGATGATTACTGAGGCAGAGCAGTTTTTCATGTGCCATCTGGCTATTTGTAGTTTCTTTGGGGAAGTTTCTGTTTATCTCTTCTCCCATTTTATGATGGGGTTGGATTTTTTTTTTCTTGTAAAGTTCTAACAGTGCCTTGCCAACTCTTACTCATCCTGCAACGCCCTTCAGTGACATGCGCCTCCAGTCGACCTGTGGCAGGCAACTTCTTAGCAAAATGCAACCACCCCTTCCCCAGACACAGCTATTGTCAGGATCGCCTACGTGCCCAGCACTGTGAGGAAATTCCTGCTGCTAGGAAGTGAGGAGAGACAATGAACAAAATAGCTGCAAAATGTGAAGGTCTTCCTGAGAAAGTGACATTTAAACAGACGGAAGGGCCAGCGGGTTGGAGCATGGCTCAGTACGCGGGAGATCTGGGCCAGATCCCAGGATCTACCACAGAGTTTTATCCTTGGCCCAATGTTTATTGCTTTATTATTATTGTGGGGTGGGGGACACATCAGGTGATGCTCAGGGGTTACTCCTGGTTCAGTGCTCGAGAGGGACTCTGGTGATACACGAGGACCATAAGCAGTGCCAGAGATGGAACCAGAATGGCTGGGAGTGACCCCTGAGCATCCTCAGTTATGGCCCCCAAATATAAAATAAACAGACACAAGGAAGATAAGAGAGAGAGCCATACAGATCTCTAGGGTCATAAAAGGATTCCACCTACCAGGCCAGACTAAGCTCAAATCCATAAAAAAGATGCTTCGTGGGCTGGAACAATAGTACAACCATTCTACAAAGTCCAAGAATGGCATTGTCTTGCATGCAGCCAAACTGAGGTCAATTCCCATTATCCTTTATGGTCCCCCGAGCACCACCAGGAGTAATCCCTGAGTACAGAGCCAGGGGTAAGCCCTGAGCATCACTAGTGTGCCACCACCCCCACCCCCACCCCCACCCCAACTTTAAAAAAATGATGCTTCATTATCACTAGGCCTTGAGATTCACCTTTTTTGTTCTGCTTTGGGTTTTCTTTGGGGGGGGGGGTGGTTCATAACTGGTGATACTTAGGGGCTACTCTTGGCTCTTCACTCAAGAATTACTCTTGGCAGTGCTCAGGAGACCGTATGGGATGCCAGGGATTGAACCCAGGTCAGCCACAAGTGAGACAAGTGCCCTACCTGCAGGACTATTGCTCTGGCTCAGAACCTCGGGTTTCTTGTGCAGTCAACCCTGGTTCAAATCCCCAGCACCACATATGGTCCCCTGAGCCCAGTGATCCCTGAATATGAGCCAGGAGTAAGCCCTGAGTACAGCTGGGTTGGTCCATACCCTCTTCTCCACCCACCCTTCAGAAGGACTTCAAGGACCTGAGAGAGTACAAAAGGCTGGAGTGTGTAGGCCTGAGCACCCGGGGTTGTGTCCCTCAAACAGAACCTCAGCTTCCTCTTCCTCAGCTCTGTCCCCGAGGGAGCTGGGGTTAGGGCAGACAACTGACACGCCTTGAATTAGGTTTTAGCCGGGGTGTGGGGCTGATGAAGAGAGGTCACCTTGCAGGGGGGCTGGGGACAGAGAGAGAGCAGAGCATCCAGTGCAGGCCCTGGGAAAGGGCTCTGGGGATGAGAGCGCCACGCAGATACGTGTCATGGCCATTCTGCAGGTACACCACGGCATCAAGGGCATGGTGCTGGATGAGAACTACAACCCGCTCCCGCAGGCTGTCATTTCCGTCACTGGGATCAACCATGACGTCACTTCCGGTAGGTGGCCGCTACTCAAGGGGCTGGGAAGGAGCCGCTCTCATCTTCCTCCTCTTTCTTCAGTGGAACCCCCAGAGAGATGGGCAGGGCTGGCCTGAGGGAGGGAGAACTGGAGGCTGAATAGTCACATCTCTGCACGGGGAGTTCCTGCCTTCGGCACCTTGCGGGGGGGGGGGGGGGGGGGGAATCCTGGCATCAAGGGGTTTTGTGAGCACACCTGTTGGTGGACAGTGGAATGGAAAAGGATGGTGGCACATTCCTGAACCCAGACGAATTTCATTTAATTCCCTCCAGAGACTTGTTGCCAGGTAGATTGAGGGTGGAGGCTATCTTCTTGGAGCCAAGCTGACATCCTCCCGCAATGCTGCCGCCAGCTGGCTGGCCTGTTTGGATCAAACTCTGCTTGGAGTGGCTGCTGGCAGGGCGTTGTTGCGGGGTAGGGGACCGAGCTGTAGCTAAGGGTGAGATTCACAGCCAGGCTGCAGCTCATGGCTCAGCCTATGGAGACAGGATGCAAGTCCCATGTGAAAGAGAGATCTTCTGTCCTCTGAGATGATCCCAATTCAGCTCCGGTGGGAGGTTCATTGAGGCAAAGGCCCTGATGTTCTAAAGGCCGGGTGGGTACTGGAGGTAGGCACCCATCTCCCGAGGATGCCCAGCAATTTTTCATCAGGGGGACTGGTATATTCTTGAATTTCAGCTGCTTGGCTTGCATCTGGAAACACTTTAGTTTTTAATTTTATTTTACCTTTAGCATAACTTTGAAGGTGATGGAAGAAAAATAAAAGAATTCTTGGGTCTGGAGTGGACAAAACAGTGGTTAGTGCGTGCTTGCCTTGTGTGTGGCCAACCCAGGTTCAATCCCCAGCAACCCCTATAGTCCTCTGAGCACTGCCAGGAGTAATTCCTGAGTGTCGCCAGCATGGCCCCAAACCAAAACATAAAGATAATAATCATACAATAAAAATAGAGTTCTTAAAAATCAGACCTTAAGTGGTAATTTAATCCAACCCTCTTTTTTCAAAAAAGATGATATGCCTACAACATCTCTGCCTGCGGCCCGTCCAGTCCAGGGCCTTCGCGTCCAGTAGTTCAGGCTCTGCACTGCACAACACTAACTTTTCCTGGGCCACCCCTTTCATCTTTGCATCAGTGCACAAGCTTTCACAGGGCAATTCATTTCTTCTATTGTCGTTCTGTTTGCTATGGTAGTTTTTGCTTCTGTCTTGCAAAATCTTCCTGGCTGCAACTTACCTGCCTTGTCCTCATACATATTTCTCTCGCTGGGGATCATTTCTTCACAATTGCTCACCGAACTCTGACATGGGGACTCTTTACCAGGCAAAACATTAATAGATCTTTCAAGCTTTCCCTTAGTCCCTCCTTCCGGGGTGTGATTTTGTTAGAAAGTACAGCATCTAAAATTAAGAACCACATTCTCAGTCCGGAGCACAGACACACCTGCAGCCCGGGGACAGAGGCCCACACACCCCTAAAGCCAAGCTGACACTTGCTGTAGATCATAACCGGCTTCATTGTGGTCTGTGAAAACCCTCCCATGACTTTCCACATCAAGGCCTCAATGGGGTGGATTTCTTTAGTTTAGTTTGGGGCCACACCCGGCGGTGCTCAAGGTTTGCTCCTGGCTGTGCACTTAGGGATCACTCTTGGTGGGCTCAGAGCACCCTATGGGGTGTCAGAGGGATTGAGCCCAGGTTGGGTTCATACAAAGCAGGCTCCCTTCCTTCCACCCATACTATTGCTCTTCCCCCCCTTTCTTTGTTGGTAACTTACTCATACACAGGTATATCCTTGTGACTTTTAGGTGAAGATGGCGACTATTTCCGGCTGCTACTTCCGGGTACCTATGTTGTCACTGCCTCAGCACCTGGGTATGATCCAGAGTCAGTGAGTGTGACCGTGGGTCCTGGAAACCCCAAACAGGTGAGTGGGACAGCATTCCAGGAAGATCCCGGACCTAAGGTCCTTACAGCCACTGGCATGGTTTCATTGCCTGAGCTTTCTTCTTTCACTAAAAAAAGTTATATATATATATATATATATATATATATATATATATATATATATGGGCTGGAGCGATAGCACAGCGGTAGGGCGTTTGCCTTGCATGCAGCCAACATGGCCGACCTGAGTTCGATTCCTCCGCCCCTCTCGGAGAGCCTGACAAGCTACTGAGAGTATCTCACCCGCACGGCAAAGCCTGGCAAGCTCCCCGTGACGTATTCGATATGCCAAACACAGTAACAACAAAGTCTTCAATGGAGACATTAGTGGGCTCGCTCGAGCAAATCGATGAACAACGGGAGGACAGTGACAGTGAGATATATATATATATGTATATACATACACACACATACATATATTATATATATATAAAAGCTCATTTCTTCTTCCACTGTTCTGCTGTATCTTCGCCCTTTCCTATGACTTTGTTTTTTTCCTTCTGCTCAGTGACGTAGGGCAGAGAAACGCAGCCTAAATCCAAGTCCCTCGCCCACAGACCTGGGTTTCCATTCTGAATTTCCTCCACTGGAAACTGGTGATAGTAGCACCTCTCTCACCAGAGGTCGACATTGGAACGTGCATAGAAAGCAGTTCTACCGAGACTGGCAGGCGGCAAGCGTGAGAAAGAGGAGTTTGAAACGCCCCAATCCCCAGCCTCCACCCCAGCCGCCCCCAACCCCGGCTGCGTTCCTCTACGCCATTGCAAGGACTGCCGCCAGGAGGCGCTGAGTCCTTAATGGGCCGAGTGTGTTGTTAGGACTACCGCCAGGTGGCGCTATGCCCGTTCTGGGCCCAGGTGTGCAAGTCTTGCTTTGCAAAAGCTTCTCTTCCAATATTCTACTTTATTTGGTTGTATTTTAATGGGGGTGGGAAGGTGGTGGGGAGGGGGTGGGGAGGGACGAGGGGATGGGAGCGAACACCCAGTGGTGCTGGAGTAGGAAGGGGGTGGGGTCCCTCCTAGCATGTTGTTTGTACCCAAGACTTTTTTCTTTTTATTCAATCACTGTGAGATAGCTACAAAGCTTTCATGATTGAGTTTCAGTCATACAATGATTGAACACCCATCCCTCTACCAGTGTACATTTTCCACCACCAATGTCCCCAGTATCCCTCCCGTCACCCCCACCCTACCCCAACCCCTGCCTTTACGGTAGACAGTTTCCTCCTTTCTCTCTACTTTTGGGCATTATGGTTTGCAATACAGATACTGAGAGGCCATCATGTTTGGTCCTTTATCTACCTTCAGCACACATCTCCCATCCTGACCGATTCCTCCAACCATCATTGATTTAGTGATCCCTTCTCTATCCCAGCTGCCTTCTCCCATGACTTTTTTAAAAAAAATTTTATTAGTGAAACACCATGAGGTGCAGTTGTAGACTTACAAATTTTTGTGCTTGGGTTTCAATTATACAATGATCGAGTACCCATCCTTCCTCCAGTACCCATTCTCCACCAGCAATGATCCCAGTAGCCCTCCCATTCCCTCCCCCCCCCCCCATCCCACCCTGCCTCTGTGGCAAGGCATTCCCTTTTGTTCTCTCTCTCCTTTTGGGTGCTGTGGTTTGCAAAAGAGGCATTGAGTGGCAATCATGTTCGGACTATAGTCTACTTTCAGCATGCATCTCCCATCCTGGGAGGATCCTCCCAACACCCTTTATTCGGTGCTCCCTTCTCTATCTGAGCTGCCCTTTCCCCTAGCATGTGTGGCTGGCCTCCTAGCCATGTATTAAACCTCCTGGTACTTATCTTAGCTATTCTTGGGTGCCAGTCTCCTATTTTGTTACTTTATGTTCCCCAGATGAATGCAATCTTTCTATGTCTGTCCCTCTCCTTCTGACTGATTTCATTTAGCATGATACTTTCCATGTAGAACCTTTTGTGTGTAAATTTCATGACTTCATCTTTTCTAACAGCTACATAGTACTCCATTGTGTAGATGTACCAAAGTTTCTTTAACCAGTCATCTGTTCTCGGGTACTCAGGTTTTTTCCAGATTCTGGCTATTGTAAAGAGTGCTGCAATGAACAAACAAGTGCAGATGTCACTTTGACTATACTTTTTTGCCTCTCCGGGGTATATTCCCAGGAGTGGTATTGCTGGGTTGAATGGGAGCTCAATTTCTAATTTTTTGAGAATCGCCCATACTGTTTTCCAAAAGGGCTGAACCAGTTGGCATTCCCACCAGCAGTGAAGGAGGGTTCCTTTCTTGCCACATCCGCGCCAGCACCGGTTGCTTTTGTTCTTTTGGATGTGGGCCAGTCTCTGTGGTGTGAGATGATACCTCATTGTTGTTTTGATTTGCATCTCCCTGATGATTAATGATGTAGAGCATTTTCTCATGTGTCTTTTAGCCATTCGGATTTCATCTTTGATGAAGTTTCTGTTCATTTCATCGCCCCATTTTCTGATAGGGTGGGATGTTTTCTTCTTGTGGAGTTCAACCAGTACTTTGTATATCCTTGATATCAACCCCTTGTCGGATGTGTATTTGGCGAATATCCTTTCCCATTCTGTGGACTGTCTTTGTATTTTGGTCACTGTTTCTTTGGAGGTGCAGAAGCTTCTTAGTTTAAGACAGTCCCATTTGTCTATCTCTGTTTTCACTTGCTTGGCCAGTGCCATGACATCTTTGAAGATGCCGTTCGTTTCAATGTCACCCCATGACTTTTTAAACTTGTCTTTGCTCCACACCCAGTGCTTCTATGCTTTGTGCTGCTCCCCAGGGTGCTGGGAGCCATCTCTGTGGTCCCACTCTTTTCATAGGTAAGATGAAGAGCAGGGGATATATTTTTTTTATTAATTTTCATTAGTGAAACACCATGAGGTACAGTTGTAGACTTACAAATTTTTGTGCTTGGGTTTCAGTTATACAATGATCAAGTACCCATCCCTCCACCAGTGCCTATTTCCCACCACCACGGATCCCAGTATCCCTCCCACCCCCATCCCCCCATCCCACCCTGCCTCTGTGGCAGGGCATTCCCTTTTGTTCTCTCTCTCTCCTTTTGGGTGTTGTGGTAGAGCAAGGAATATTTTTGCTCTAAAACCCAGACCTTTTGAGCTTCAGTCCTAGTAGATCAGGATTGCAGAGCAAAGTGGGCTCAGAGGTCATGAATGTGAATCCCCAGATACATCCAGCCAGGAAAAAGGTACCGAGACATCTTAGCCCTCACTGTGTGCAAGTCAGCCCTTCACATGGCTGAGCCAGGTTCAGTCCTTGGCACCACATACGGTCCCCCAAGTCCCTGCAGGAGTGATCCCTGAGCTGAGAGTCAGAAGTAAGCCCTGAACTCCTCCAGGCGGGTATTGCCCCCCTCCCCCAACCAATGAAAGGAAAGGAAAGAAAGATCATGGTTCCAGGGCTGCCCTGTGGCAGGAGAGTGCACAGGGCATCCCCCCTCTCCCCACACCATTTCCCACCTCCCCTCAGCCCCCCACCCCATCCTTCTCCCCGTGTTTTCCTGCCCTTTTCTCCTCTGCTCTCTTTTCTTTTCCAAGGATCCCTGCATTGCTACAGTGTGGTCACTTCTGACATTCCCTGCTCTAGGAACTTGCAGGAAAGCTGGCTGGGAGAATTTTGGGACGAGGCAGGAAGTAACCTCCCGGAATGTTCTTTCTGATGCAGGTTGTTCCACTCCCAGCTGGCGCCAGCAGTTCACCCCGTCCCTGGGCCTGAAAGCCAAGGACAGGCCCTTGGCGTGTGTCCCGAGCCCCAAGCCCCGAGCCCTACCTTCTCCCCCTCATTTCCTGGGAGATTCTGTGTCTCCTGCACAGCTAGCGTGTGGCGCCTGTGTCAGCCAAGAACACCTCAGGGTCAGGGGAGGCGGGGCACACACACACACACACACACACACACACACACACACACACACATAGAGGAGCCCCAGGTTTGATCCAAGGCACTGCAGGGAGTGACCCCCGGCCCACGGCAGTTCCAGATGTTGTCCCCAAAGAACAACAACACCCAAACAAACAAAAAAACATCTTATAGTGGAGGATCCCAGCCAGAGGGAAGTTTCCATGTATTGTTGGGAATACATGTCTTAATTAATGCACACGGAACTTGGGAATTTAAGGGCCATCGCACACCCATTTCGCAATCTCCATAAATCTCTCCGTTTCCATGCGTTCAAGGCAAAAGGCTTCCGGGAATGCTCTGCGTGCCTGAGCATGGCACCCAGATTCACAGTGTCAGCAGAAAGGGGATGATTTCATGAAACTATTTATTTTCTTGGTTTTTTTTTTGGAACCTCACCCAGGAGTGCTCAGGTCTACTCCAGGCTTGGTGCTTGAGGTGTGGGTGAGGGTCTCACTCCCGGGGTTACTTGAGGAAGCCATGTGGTGCCAGAGCTCAAATCCAGGACGCCAGCTTGCCAAGGACATGCTACAGTCCTGAGACCCATGGAGGGTTGTTAGAGCCCTATCCATTGCTGCTCTTGTCTGCAGAAATATGTGGAAACTCACGGTAGGGTGTGTAGATGTGGCCATTTTCTCCTAGTATGTATGTATGAAGTGAGTTTTTTTTTTTTCACTTTATCTCTGTAGAGCTCCTTTCCAGGGCTGGAGCTATAGCACAGCGGGGAGGGTGTTTGCCTTGCAAGCGGCCAACCCAGGTTCGATTTCCAACATCCCATATGGTCCCCCAAGCAACTGCCAGGAGTAACAGAAATGAGTGCAGAGCCAGGAGTATCCCTATGCATCACCGGGTGTGATCCAAAAAAGAAAAAGAAAAAAAATACCACCAAAAACCTCCTTTCTTCTTTGTCTTCCAGATAAACTTCCAACTTAAGAGAAGCTCAAGCTCCCCTCCAGTCACCCCTACAAGACGGACTTCTCGCTCTCCGTCTGGAGGGAGAGTCCCCCAGAAGAAAATGCAGCCCCGAGCCTCTAGGAGGAAGACACAGGAGATGAACTCCACAGTGCCCAGGGCCACGCTGTAGAAAGTTTTTTCTCTTCTGCAATCAGCTGGAACCCTCTGGCTTGTCATCCGGGACATATTTAAAGATAAACATATTCAGAACAATTCTGAATGGTTTCCTGTGTGCTGGGGTGAGCCCGCTGACTGCAGAAACACATACGCTTGGCGGTGGGGTCCTTCTGGGCGTCTGGGTGGGGTTTGGGCTCCGGGCCAGCCCACACTTGCATCTGGAGACTGATCCTGGAGGTTTGGCTTTTCTGGTGGCAGAGTGCAGCCAGGACCCCGCCAGGCAGGTGCTCAGTGAAGATTCACCACCTCACCGAGGAAGGGAGAGGCAGGGCTCTCTGTCACAGCTGTTCCCAGAGCAAGCATGGGGCTAATTCCTCTGAAATCCTCGAGAACATTCCCCCCAGCTTCTTCTAAGAAAAGGTTCCCCCCGACACAGACCCCGCTAGTCTTCCCGCTCCTGCTTTCTGTGCGTGGTGTTTGCAGCGATATGCATCTTTCTGGATGTTTTCTGCGACTGGAGAGATGACTCGAGTGGTGGGGTCTGAGCCTGACTCGGTGGGGCCCTGGTACCCACAGCACCTCCCGTCCTCCTCCTCCCAGTACTGCAGGGACCCCGCACAGCCAGGCTAGACTCTGAGTATGGGCCTCTTGTGTTCTAAACACTGCCTGGTGTATCAGAACAGGGGGCTGGGGAGATTGTTATGGGCGTTAAGGCACTTGCTTGAACAGGGCTGACCCCAGTTCAATCCCTAAAACCATATATGGGTGTCCTGAGCACAGAGCCAGGAGTGAGCCCTAAACCCTTCCGGGTATGGCTGAAAATGGCCCTCCACACCTCCCAAACACAGAGTGTGAGGCTGTGTGCTCTATCAACACACCCCACACGACTTTCAAAATTTGTTCTGCTCCAGCCCCATTAAGACACGTGGGATTCTTTTTTAAATTTTCAGTTCATTTTTTATTTAAAATATTTTAGAGTTGCACAACATTACTTGCACCCCCAAAGGTCCAGGGCCCCACCACCCTATCCCGCAGTGACCTCTTGCCCCAAGCACCCTCAGATCCCAATTCAAGCAGGGTCTTAGCGGGGTTGGGGGGGTTAGGGGGCTGTCTAATCCCTTGCTTTATTTCTTTGTACTCGGTCCATGAGTGTGTTCCTCTGCCATTTGCCTTTCTCCATGTGGGTTTTTCTTTTTTTTTTTTTTTTTTTTTTTTGTTTTTTTGGGCCACACCGTGTGGTGCTCAGGGCTTACTCCTGACTCTGCACTCAGGCATCACTCCTGGTAGTGCAGGTGACGCTGTGGACGGAACTGGGGTCAGCTGCATGAAGGACCCGTATTCTCCTCTCAGCCCTGTTGTTTTCTCTAAGGTCCAGTCGGACTCTTTCAAGTCAGTGAAGCTTCCTGCCAATGGTGCTGTCTAGAGTTGACTTTTCCTGGGTTGTTTCGGCATCACCAAGTTGTTTTCCGGGTCTGGAAAACATAGGGTTCATGTTACACTTGATATGTGAAGGTGACCTCCCTGACATGGCCCTGCCCTGTCATTCATTCATTCATTCATTCAGGTGCACACTTGTTCATTCGGACAGGGAACACTTAGTTCTCGACCCGGTCAGTGCAGAGACATACAACACAGCTCTCTTGGAGACATACAACACAACTCGGGATCCCAGGGCAGCTGCCATGCAGGACCCTGTGATCGACTCAGCCGGGGGTCCCGTGGGGGGCCCTCTCTCATCTTGGGGAGATCAGAAATGCTTGCTCAAATGAGTGAAGTCTAAGGTGAGATATTCAGGGTCTGATGAAGAGGCACTGACCCCCGAGGACAGCAGGGGCAGCGGGCACAATGGGCACAGGCCGGGCAGAGGATGGCCTCTGGGAAGTGCAAGAAATGCATGCAGAGGCCGGAGAGCTCGGACAAGGGGACAGTGCTGGCTTGCATGCGGCCGACCCTGGTTCAACCCCCACCACCGCATAATGCTCTGAGAACCATGCTGGGAGCAACCCTGAGCACAGAGCCAGACGCAGCCCCAGAATCCTGCTGGGGGAGCTGCAGCCCCTCTTTCCCCCAAAAGTAGTAGGGTGGGAGTGAAGGGAGCCAGGGAGGTGGAGAGGGGCAGATCTGAAGAGCTTTGAACCATAGCACCGAGTTTGGGCTTTATGTTGGGAAGAACAAGAACAGGAACTTTCCCTGCAGGAAGCAGCCAGTGGGGCTTTGACAGCTCATGGGGCAGCTGCAGGCGGAGCTGGTGGAGTTCATGAGTGGCCTGTGAAAGCGCGTGGGAGGGAAGCTACCCCCGGGCAGGGCAGCAGGTATGGAGATTGCAGGAGAGGACCCGCTCCACAGGAGTCCTCCTGCTGCCCCTCTGCCCTCACCACAACGTCCATCCTTGTCATTTGGGCCCTGCCAGGTGCCAGGTGCCTGCCAGAACATAGTACAGTGGGGAAGGCACTTGCCTTGCATGTGACCCACCTGGGTTCAATCCCTGGCACCCCTTATAGTTCCCCTGAATGCAGCGAGGAGTGACCCTTATCTGTAGAGCCAAGAGTAAGCCCTGAGCACCGCTGGGTGTGAACCAAAAACAATAACAAAAAACACGCCTCAGGAGAGGTCGTTTCTGAACAAAGCTAATGACTGATGATGTTCTCTCTAGCTGGAGGCAGTGGACAGACAGACAGGCATGGACAAGCGCAGAAAATGCAGGGCCGACCATGATCCCACCAAACCACTCCCAGAGCACCTAGGACGGGGCTGATGGGGAAAGAGAGGCAGAGGCCATGGGCCAAGAAGAGAGGTCCTCTGACTCTGAGTGCAGCATCTTCCTGGCTTCTCTTTCTAGTTTATAACTAGCATCTTATTTTATTTTAATTTCTTTTTTTTTATTGGGGGGGGCACACCTGTGATGCTCAGGTCTTATTCTTAGCTCTGTGCTCAAGGATCACTCCTGGAGGTGCTCAGGGGGACATATGGGGTGCTGAGAGGATCAAAGTGGAGTGGAATATATACATGTGCCCCAACCCCTAGGACCTTGGGTTAAAGAGGAAATCTTCTGGGCCTGGAGAGCTAGTAAAGCAGGAAGGGGGCTTGCCTTGCATGCAACAGATTCTGGTTCGATCCTCAGCATCCTATATGGTCTCCCGAGCCCCGCCCGGAGTAATTCCTGAGTGCGGAGGCAGGAGTAACCCCTGAGTTTCCCCCTCTATGGCCCCCAAACCAAAGCGAAGAAAGAAGGAAGTCTTCCACGCAGAAAGCCAGTGAGGGTGACGCTCTCCTCAGAGGTCAGAGGGAACAGGTCGGTGAGGGGAGCTTTGTAGCCCAGCACCTGGCTCCCTGCCCTGACTTCTCAGTGACCAGTGACCTTGAACATGCTGCTCTCCTCCTCTGAGTCTTTCCAGTCACCTGAAAAGAAAAATGGAGATAAAAACGACCTGGCTTATGGGGATATGGTGCCGCCAGCAGGTCAGTCTGTACCTGTGAGGCAAGTGCATCAGCAGCCTCATGGCGCCTTCAGGCTTCCAGATACTCCAAAATTGCTGTCTGTGCCATTGGCCAGACACCAAAAACTTGGGGCAAAGTTTACCAAGAAAGTAAATGGCCAAAAGTTAGGTATGTGGGAAACACACCCACAAACCACCTTCTGCTCAGCTATATAATTAGAGCCATGGCCTCTCTTGTTCTTGATTGAACTGCTTAATGGCCATGATCCCAGAGACTCAGAAACAAATCTCGAAACCCAGTGGCTTTTGGCAGAAATGCGTCCGGTCCCTGCAGTAGGTTACCGGTGCTGGGCTAACCCAGGTGGGAATAGGTTTTGTGCCTTGGCCTGTTCCCCTGGGCGGCCCAGTGGCCACCATCCTTCAGAAGCCACTGGACAGTCAGGTTTGGGCCCCCAGTGACGAGACACTCAGGGCCTCACGGGATGTGGGGGGAGCCGGGCCTGTCCTCCCCACCCCAACGAGACCCCAAGTCATTGCCCACGAATGGCCTCTCTGGCTCCTGATCAAGCTGCTTAATGGCCATGATCCCAGAGACTCAGAAACAAATCTCGAAACCCAGTGACTTTTGGCAGAAATGCATCCGGACCCCACAGTATGTTACTGTCGCCAGGCCACCCCAGGGAGGAAAGGTTGTTGTCACTCCACCTGCTCCCCCTTGGCGGCTCAGTGGCCGTCATCCTCCAGAGGCCATTGGACAGTCAGGCTTGGGCCCGCAGTAACAAAACTTGTTGGGCCTCACGAGATTGGGCGGGGGGAGCCGGGCCTGTACTCCCCACCCCAACAAGACCCCAAGTCATCACCCACGAATGGCCTCTCTGGCTCCTGATCAAGCTGCTCAACGGCCATGATCCCAGAGACTCAGGAGCAAATCTCGAAACCCAGTGGCTTTTGGCAGAAATCCCTCTAGATTTAAGTGTTAAAATTTCAAAATTTCAAAATCACATGGCCCTACTGCAATCATGGACATCATATGTTATTCATAACCAGCAATAGAACACAAATTGTCTACTGTTGCCTTTTCAGCAGATCTGAGTGTTGGGGGTAAAATCTCAAATAATAAGGGTGGGTCTGGTGTCAAAATATTGAATGTGATCAAAGTAGAGAGAGAGTAATGTGAAAATCATCTGCCCCACAGGTAGGGGGAGGGCAGGGAATGAGGGTATACTGGGGTTTTTGGTGGTGGAGAATGGGCACTGGTGAAAGTACAGGTGTTTCATTGTATGACCAAGACTTAGACCTGAAAGCTTTGTAATTGCTCTCACGGTGATTCAATAAATAAAATTTTAAAAAATGAAAAAAAAAGTAAGGTGGAGTTCGTGCACAATTCAATCAGCTAATCAGTGGCTGAATAAATAGCAGTATTCCTACATTAAAAAAAAAACACGACCTGGCTTAGAGTCTGGGAAGATTACTAGTGATACTCTCCTAAATCGGGGTATGGGTGTGTGTGTGAGGGGGCAGGGCAGCCCTCGCTGTTGTGGGGATTCCTCACTAGGCTGTTGCTTGAAGGCCAGGGAGTTAGACTGGACATCATGAATCACAGGGCAAAGAGGCTTTCAGCAGAGAAGCCATTACCTCAGGGGCTGAACCAAGTCCATCCTTTTTCCCCTCAAAAAAACCCTCATATATTGGTTTGAGGATGAGACTTGGTGGTAGAATCCAGGCTTTATATGGATGAAGCTCTGGGTTTGATCTCTGGGAGAGAAAATTCTTCATTTTCATTGTTGTCATCACTATTATCATTATCATCACTGTCACCATCACCATTATTATCACAAGCATCACCACCACACTACCACCACCACCACCACAATTTCCACCATCACCACCGCCATCATAACCATCAGTACCATTGGTACCTTATCACCATTGTCACCATCAACATCGCCATTACTACTATCAACACCACCACCACCACTGCCGCCACCACCACCATCATCACCACTATCATCACCATCACCATCACCACCACCATCATCACCATCATCACAGTTACTATCACCATCATCACCACCAACATCATCACCATCACCGTCACCACCACTATCACCATCACCATCACTATCATCACCACTATCACCACCACCATCATCACTATCACCACCACCACCACCACCACTATCATCATCATTTCTATGCTAGAAGGTGGTGGTTCCTTATTCTTCCTGGCACTTTTTTCCTGACAGTGATTCTCTAACTCAGATGAGTCGCAAGGAGAATGCCCACTGCCAGGCTGATACTGGGTGGCTTCACACCACCAACGCTTCCCACAGAGGTTTCAGCCCCAGTGAGGGTGACTCTCCCCCAATCCCAGGCTTTTCGTGTTAGTTTTCTCTGTGCTCCCGCCAGTACCTGGCATACAAATTCATCTTCATCGCTAACGAGTGAGCTCAAGGATTTTTCTCCTCTCTTATTTCACTGTCCTTTCTCTGCTATCTGGTACGTAAGGTTCTATTTTCCTTCTTTTTTAAAAAAAATTATGCTCCCTAGTAGGAGATTTATTGATGACCCTTGCCCTTGTTTTTTTTGGGGGGGATTCATGACTACAAAACCCCCGTGAAGATGCCTCAGGATATGATAAAAGTGTCATTCAGATGTAATTAAGACTCCAGATCAGTTGATTCTGGGTTAATTAAAAGGGAGATTTCCTGGGTGGGCCTGACCTAAGCAGACGAGCCTCTCATAAGCAGAGAGTCTCTCTGGCTGGCCCCGGAGGAAGAAGGCAGATGGGGAGGTTGCGAACTGCCTATTAAAGGGAGAAATGTTGGACCAGAGATAATACAACTGGTAGAAGTTCCCTACCCGAGCTGACTGCTTGCCAGCAACCAGCTCGGGGCAGCCAGCTTGGGTTTGACCCCCAACACCCCATATGGTCTCTGGAGCCAGATGTGCTCCCTGAGCACAGAGACAGGAGGAAGGCCTGAGCACAGCTGGGTGTGACCCCAAAACCAAAGAAATAAATAAAAAGAACAATGTGGTCAAGGATGTAGTTCAGTGGCAGAGCACATGTTTTACATGTATAAGGCCATTTTCCACACCCCTGCGCATGCGCACACGCACACACACACACACACACACACACACACACAAATACACACACAGAGGAGCAGCCCCTAGGGTTACAGTTATGTGCCACAGAGTAGACTGTGCCACACTCTGATGAATCTTGCCCAGCCCTGAGCATAGCCCTGAGAGCCAGAGTAGAGCATCCTCCCCCTGACCCTGCCTCCCCTGCCAACAGAATCTGTGGCAAAATGTGTATGTGATGTTTGAAGTCTCTAAATTTGCTCTGGATTGTTACATAGCGATAGAAAACTAGTGTGTCTGGTGGAGGGAAGCTGACATGAGTGATGAAACTGGTGTTGAAATATTATATGTCTCAAACTCAACTATTAATAACTTTGTTAGTCACAGTTCTTTAAAATTTTAATAAAAAAAGGAAGCTAATGTGTAAATGACTGAAAATAGGTTGTTTGATTTTGTTTTGTTTGGGGGCCACACCTGACAGTGCTCAGGGGTTGCTCCTGGCCCTGCACTCAGGAATCACTCCTGACAGGACTCAGGGGGACCATATAGGGTGCTGGGATTGAGCCAAGGTGGTCAGAATGCAAGGTGAGAACCTTATGTCTTGTGCTGTCTCTCTGCCGCAGTAATTAGGGTATAATTCGGTAGGAGAGAAACAAATATGACACACAAGTCACCATGTGATCACCCCAGCTGCCAGCTGACATGTGTGCATAGAGACACTCAGCTTCCTAGCTAGAGAACGTCGTCGTCAGGGCTACCCAGTGGGGAGTGTAAGGGCTGGTCCTCTCCCCATGTAGTGTATGTCACTGACATAGGGACTGTAGTTTGTGAGTAACTGTAACCAATTATTATAAATAGATACCATTATTCGCACCAAACTGGTTCGTACAAATAGTTCCTATTATTTGCTCCAAATTGCTTCTGCTGGATGGTGGACAGGCATACTGGCACAAATACTCAAACAAGAGAACGCATAAAGCATGGCCAGAAAGAGAGACACAGAGGACGGAGTAGATTTTTCAAATGGGCAGTTTTTTCTCCCTTCTCTGAAGCATCAGAAGCACTAATGGGATCTCGGTCCTGAGCACTTCCATCCTTCAGACGGGATGGGGTGGGACTGTAGAAGACAAATACAGTCTCCCAGAGTTAGTTAATTCTAGAGCTGGAAGATCCCAATATAGTGATGGCAAGCTTGTTGTGTTCTTTTTTTTTTTTTGTTAAAGTTTATTTACTTATTTATTTTTAGGCCACAACCAGCAATGCTCAGGACTTACTCTGGGTTTTGTGCTTAGGGAATCACTTGTGGCAGAAACTTGGGGGACCATATGTGGCACCAGGGATTCAGCCCAGGTCTGCTGTGCATGTAAGACAAGTTTCTACTCACCGTCCTATCTCTGAGGCCCCAAAAGGTCCAAGATCTGAATCTGGAGACATGAATGCATTGATTTGCACCTCTAACCAGTGGTGGAGCTCATTTTTGTTTGTTTGTTAGTTTTTCGCTTTTTGGGTCAAACCCAGCGATGCTCAGGGGTTACTCCTGGCTCTGTACTCAGGAATTACTCCTGGCGGTGCTCAGGGGACTATATGGGATGCTGGGAATCGAACTCAGGTCAGCCGCGTGCAAGGCAAACGCCCTACCTGCTGTGCTATCGCTCCAGCCCTGGCGGAGCTCATTTGTGAGTTCACCACTGGCTGCAGAGTTCCTGGTGAATGACACAGATTTTCTCCTACCCTTTGGGAGTCAGAGGGCTTTGGAGGAAGAGGCAAAGAGTGAAACAGCTGACTAGACCAATGCACCAAAGGGTTTGTATCAGAGAAATGGTTCTAGGAGAGGAAAGGCAAGGAAATCTGTCTGAAAAAGGATGGTTGGAGAAACGTCTCTGAAGGGCTGATGTTTGCATTGAGTCACTTAGGGTGAGGAAGAGGAAGGCTGGCAAAGGAATGAGGAATACCAGCAGGAGAAATAGCCTGGCTGGTCTGTGTGTGTGTGTGTGTGTGTGTGTGTGTGTGTATGTGTGTGTGTGTGTATGCGTGTGCACATGTGCCTATGAGCCAGCAGAGGTGAGGCCTAAGGTCCAAAAGACAGAATTGAATCTAGTCATAAGTGAGTTGTTCATATTCACTTTTTCCATGGCTACAGCAGAAAAATAGTCCCGTCATCTGACCAGGAAAAGCAAGGATGGAGAAAATGGGGCAGCACCACCAGGGACAGACAAGAAGGGAAGAAGCCCAGCTTCAAGGTGGGCAGCAGTGTCCCCGCCTCGGTGGCCTAAGGATTGGTCTGATGCCAGTATATCCCCACCCTGCCCCCCAACACCCCTTGCCCACTCTCTCCTCCCTCCGGGCCCTTCGCCCGCCTGGAATATGACTTCATTTCTACTTTAACACTAACTTTATTCTGGCTATTAAGCCATGAGTAAACATTCCCTCTGGGCGAATGCCTAAGCAAGCAGCAATTCCCTCTCTCCTCCCTCTGACTTAGATGCCACTATTTATAGACCAGCTCCCCTCCCTCCTTTCCCTGGTCCTCGCCCCTGAATGTTCCTCCCCACACTCCTTCCCCACGGGGCTTTGCTTCTCTGCCTTCCTTCGTGTTCCTTCCTACCACTCCCTCACCCCCTCAGCCTCAGTAGCGAGCTCGGCTGCACTGGGGTGAAGGGTCAGAAGAAATAAGGGGGCTGGAGTGAGCAGTCCCCCCCACCAGACCCCCTGGGCGGGGTTGTTCCCATGCCACACACTTCCACTTCTGGCGCCAGGTCACGGGGAGAAAACCTGGCTCGTACTCGTGTGGGCCCATGGCCCGCCACAGCAGGAGAGAGAAGACCTGGGTTTCCCTTAGAGTGTCTCTTGAGAGTGAGGGAGTGAGGACTGCAACCCACACAGGACATCAAAAGGTCTGAGTGTGTTTACTCCAATTCCTTCTGGAATCAGCTGAGGTATAAACAAACGAAGAAATGAAAGGCTCAGGGGCAGAGCCATAGTACAGGGGTAAGGTGCTGGCTTTGCGTGCGGCCAACAGAGGTTCAATCCCCGGCATCCCATATGGTCCCATATGGTCCCTTGAGTCCTCCAGGAGTGATGCCTGAGTGCAGAGCCAGGAATAATTCCTAAAGCATTACAGGGTGTGACTCCCAAACCAACGCCAACAACAACAACAAAAAAGAAATTAAAGACTCATCATTTAATTTTATCTATATCCAAACAGAGTGCTTTATGCACACTATGGTTTAGAGCCAGATTTTAATTTCAGATGCCTCCTCTTTTTCTCTTGCTTTCCATGGAGATCGCTACGGGGGTCCAGGTGCCTTGTGAGCGAGCGTAGGACCACGAACCCCATCCCTGGCCTAGCCCACGTGCCTACCTCTGCATAGTGAACCCAGCAGTTCTGCTCTTTGGGATCCCTGGTCCTACAGCCACAAAGTGCATCATCGCTCCTGAGCACTGAGGTCAGGCATGTGTATGAACTAGAGTGCATGAACCAGGCCAAACAACAACAGGAAAGGAGGGAAGGGCAGGGGGAGAATCAGTACCATAAAACTCGGCGTCAGAGGCCAGGAGGTGGCCCCGAGGACAGGTGCCCGCTTTGCCTGCTCTCAGACGCAGCCCCTGAGCATCTCTGGGTGTGGCTCTATCCAAAAACAAGATAGGACTAAGGAAGAGGAAGACAATTAGCTGTTTTCCCCCTTTTTCTGCCATGTGAGTATATACCATGAAACAAGAACAAGCCAGAAAATTCTTGTTCTTACCCCATCATGAGAATTCTGAAATCCTGATCATAGATTCTGCAGAGCCTCGGGGATGTGAAAAATTTGTGTTGTTTAGACAACCTGGTTGGGGCTAGCGCAATAGCACAGCAGGTAGGGCATTTGCCTTGCACGCAGCTGAACCCGGGTTGGATTCCCAGCTTCCCATATGGTCCCCCAAGCACCGCCAGGAGTAATTCCTGAGTGCAGGAGCCAGGAGTAATCCCTGTGCATTGCTGGATATGGCCCAAATAGCAGAAAATAAATAAATAAATAAATAAACAAACAACCTGGTTGATGACCATTGGCTAGGATAGCCAGAGTGAACTAAGACTGAAGGATAGATGAAGGGCCCAACAATTTTCTATTTTGTACCAACTTTCTAATCTCCTGAGGAAAAGACATTTGCTTTCTATTATCAACATCAATTCATAAATGCTATAATGTCAAAAATTGGAAAAGAATCAAGCTCAGAATTAGAAAATCTTCTAAGGCTCAGGCGATGACTTAAAGAGCTGGAGCGCATGCCTAGCATGTGGGAGCCTTAGGTTCTCATCACCACATGGTTCCTCAAGCACCACTGGATGTAGCCCAGAATCAAACCCCCAAAAATCAATTAGGTTAACTAGTTGTCTTTTCTTGGGAATTGTAAATGTTTTGTCTTGGACTGCATTCTGAACCAGCAGTTTAAAGACAGAATCTTTGGCGAGTTGATTAATTGTTTATGTAGGGTTGCAGAAACAGCTTGATTCAGGGGTCCCACTTACCTGGGTTGGGGTCTCAATCTATATTATCTCCGCCACCCACGTTCACTTCTGAAACAAACTCAGTTCCATAGGCTTACTCTGCATTGCTTTTATTTTAAAGATAGTATTCTTCTGTTCCCCACATTTTTGTTGGCATTCTAAAGATGCCGCTTAAACATTTTTTGTACAAAGAGGCAAGTATGCCATATGAAACCAATATGAAATAAAAATCAAATCTTTTATTTAAAACAGAAAACAGAGGTAATGAGTATAACCCAGTAGTATACTCACTCATGCCTCACAAGTCTGAGTCCCTAGGTTTGGTTTCCTGCACATAAAAGTTAATTAATTCATTAATTAATTTTAAAAAGAAATCAGCTTTGGAGCCAGAGCAATATTATAGCAGGTAGGGTGCTTGCCATGCATGCAACTGAGCTGGGCTTGATCCTTAGCACCATGGAGTCCCACCAGGAGTGAGCCCTGAGTGCAGAGCCAGGTATAATCTCTGAGCACTATCAGGTGTGGCTCCAAAACAAAATAAAACAAAGCAGACAACTTTAATGTCTTCACCTGCATCCAACACAAACTTTTTCTCTCACCTAAAGTCCATTTCTCGATACTCTGACCAGGCAAAGATCTAAAGCTCATGCTTGGCACAAGATGGGCTCCCAGTTCCTTCCAGTGCAGCCATGGTGGTCCTACCACCACCAGGGGCAACCCCCATCCCAGCCCCCAGAATGATCTGGTTACTGAATCTGAATCTTTGGCACTGGATTCTTTGGTCGCTACACTAAAGTGGTTTAAGGAACACTGCCCTTCGAAGAGCATTGCAAAGATTCTAAACCATCAAAGGCAAACTGATGACTGATGCTCTCTCACTCACCAACAAAGATCTTCCAGGCAACAGCCATCATGCTAAGTGTTTGTTATTGAGGGAGGGACAAGCTCCCTGGGCACCTTGCGGTGGCATTCTAGAGCAGGGTGTCAGACAGTAAACAAATCGACATAAACAACGAGTAACAGGGTGTGGTATGTGCTGTCAAGAAAAGGAATCCACCAATAGAATGCCCTAGGCATCCACGGTAGGTGATGAATTAGCATCTCTCCTGGGCAACAAGAATGACACAAGTTATACATAGTCCTTGAGAGAACAGAGAAAGCCACTGCTTGGAACATTTTCTGTGCCGTGTACCTTACATGAAGGTCTGGGCCTGATAAGGGTGAAATAGAAGGAGACCCTTCTTTTTGTTTTGTTTTGGGGCCACGCCTGGCGATATTCAGGATTTACTCCTGGCTCTGTCTCAGGGATCCTACCTATTTTTTAGGGCACCATTACCAGGTCCCAGGGATCAAATCATGGTCAGCAGGATGCAAGGCAAGTGCCCTACTGCTGCCCTCTCTCCAGCCCACAGCCCTTCTCTGAAAAGTTGGTGGATAGAGAAGACTCCCCAATGGGACATTTACCTGAGACCTAAACAATGAGAACCAGGCATGAAAAGAGCAGGGGGAATGCAGATGAGGGAGGAGAAACTGAGGGCAAAGACCTGAGATGGAAAATGGACATAGTAAGTTTCTGAGGCAGAAAAGCAGCAGTTGTGAGCAATAAAGGACACTTTCTGAGATGAAAGTGGAAAACTAACAAAGGGCTGGTCTGGTGGTCCGCGGTAAGGATTTTACAGTTCATCTCAAGAATCAAAGACAGAAACATAGCTAGAGTGCTTTGTTAGCAATAATGAAAGTATTCACCTGTGTAATATTAACATGAAAAAGTTTAATTTGCCCCACCACAATCTTCAGTAAACCAGAACACAGAATGAATATATTTCTTTGCATATTGAGTAATAGATGTGTTCGAAACTATTTGGGTTTTGGGTTGGAGCGATAACACAGCAGACTGGCTATACCTTACACATGGCCAACTAGGTTAAATCCCTACCACCCCATGTGTTTATTCCAGTCCTGCCAAGAGTGATCCCTGAACAAAGAGCTGAGAGTAAACCCTGAGTAGTACAGGGTTTACTGTACACATATATTACTCAAGATGCAAAGAAATATATTCATTCTGTGTTCTGGTTTTCTGAAGATTGTGGTGGGGAGAAAACAAAAAATACAAAACCACAAAAAGACTGTTTGGGATCCTTAGATCCTTGAATCTCGAGTCTGATACTTTAATCCATCCTCTGAGGCACAGTGCACCTGAAATGTGCATCATTTCCATGATGGAGCTGTATCCTGAATGAACAGTTTGGCCTGGCTGGCCTCAGTCAACACCAGCTCCCCTCGGACTTCCCTCCAGAAAGTGTTGCATCACAGACACAAGCCATCATCAGCAACAATGATCTGAAGAGAGTAGCAAGTGCGGAAATCAAAATATACCAGTCTCTTAGGGAGCAAGTCATCCAGCTCTGAACCCCGAGAGTTGCCAGTAATCTCTCTCCAGTCCCACTTAAAAACACTATTGACTATTCTTTGAATGGTGCCAGAATACAGAACACAGAAAGGTGAAACTGAGGGCCAGAAGGACAAGCAGGGATGTCTCACATGTCTAGGATGGCTCAGGAATGAAGGCATCTGTCTCGTAAGCTGCTGGGGCAAGGTTAACCACTAGATGATCAGAGAGAATGTTCGAACTTGGAGATAGATGTCAAAAGTCAGGCATATTCCTGCTTTGTTCTTCCTGGAAGAAGAAGGACCCTATCAGGAGAGAGAAGTCTCAGGGTTGGGTCGCTTTGTTTTGGGAAGTAGCCAGTTTGCCCATGACCACGGAGCTGTAGAAGACAAAGTGAGGTGCCAAACCACCATGTGGCAGTTTTAAAGTCTCTCCACTGTGCAACTGAGACTTCTCCCTGTACCTCCCACCCACCACCACCACCATCCAGATCCTTCTGAAACTTGGCTCTGGTGTGTCTCGAAGGCTTCATGATGGGGTGGCCTTCAATATCCTCTTTGACAATGTGTCAGGGACCCCCTACCAGATCCCAGAAAAGCCTGGCTCTGTGAAGCCTACTGGGCTGTGCACTCTGGCTGTAAGATGCAACTCTCCTGGCACTCTGGGAATGCATTACCTGTGAAGCAGCTGGCATCACGCTGGCCCTACCACTGTGGTCCAGGTCATATCTTCCTGCCCGCCCTAGCCCCTAGGTGTTAATTATCTGTTTGAAGTTAGTGTCCTGTTGCACAGAAATGAATCATTTGAATTCATACTGTATTAAGTCTGGTCCTCATTGGCCAGGCAAATAGGTCACTGAATGATAATGCCGAATATGGTCCTTTGGCCTTGGATGGAGCTGATGAAAATCACACACTGCTGTTAGGAAGTACCGGCCTCTCCTCATGGAGAGTGAGTTTGGCAAAGGAGGAACTAGTGAGTTTATTTTCATGTCCTTTGTCGAGCAGAAAACCTGGCACTTAGGTGTGCCTCAGGAATGTTTGTAGAATGACTGAGGAAAGAGCCACAGCAGGGGCCCAGGTCAGCTCCGTGATGTAGCGCCTGCCTTACAAGTGTGAGGCTGTGAGTTTGATCCCCAGAACCATCCCACATGCCAAGTGTCATCTCAGCAGCCCTGCCTCTGGGATCCCCAGTGCCCATCCAGTGTAATTCCTGGCAGTATTTGGGGGGACCATCTGGGGTGCCGAAAATCAAACCAAGGTTAACCATATGCAAGGCAGATGCCTCATCTCTGATAATTCTGGGGGCTGGGGTGAGTACTATCTCTCTGGTGTATGACTAGTCATTTTAAATCTCGCTTACATGGGATGCAGCCAATCAGGTAACAGAAATAGCTAAGGGTGGGGATGAGTAAGATGTAAAAGCAGAACATTGGAGAATAGCTCTCTCACAGACGGACAAGAAGCGGAAGAGCAGGAGAGAGACAGTGAGGTGAGGTCGGGCGAACCAAGTGTGGCAAGCCGTGCGGCACCCAAGACTCAGCACCAGAATTTAGACCGACAGGTTCAGGTCGATCAGGAAATGTAGACTAAGAGAGGAAGATGACGAAGAAGACAGTGAGGAAACAGCGGGACAGCCAGCTCCCAGACGGGGCGAGCAGGCGGTGAGTGCTGCAGTAGGAGAAGAGCCGCAGGGGGTGCAGGGGAGCCCCCCCGGACTGTGAGCAGCCCCCAGAGTTCACCTCACACCCTGCTGTCCTGGATCTGGGCCTTCTGCAACCTGCAGAGATGTTCCTAGCCAAGTGGCAGAAGAAACAGCCTTAACGCTGAAGACATCTGGTGGAGTGTGAACGATTCCCACAAGGGCACCGAAGTCAGTCAGTATCTGCTGTTGACAAGTTCTTCCAGGGGCGGGGTGGTGGGGTGGGAACTCTGATGGAGGATGCTGGTACTCAGCCGTAGGTGTGGTGCTGGAACACTGTAGGCCTGAAACACTTCTATTAACAGTGCTTGTAAAGCATGGTACCTAGATAGAAGTTGGGAGATAAATGAAAAATAAATAAAAGCATAGCACTGCACTCCACTGTCCTCCCGTTGTTCATCGATTTGTTTGAGCGGGACCAGTAATGTCTCCATCATGAGACTTGTTACTGGCATCTTGAATACATCACGGGTAGCTTGCCAGGCTTTGCCGTGCGGGTGAGATACTCTCGGTAGCTTGACGGGCTCTCCGAGAGGGGCGGAGGAATCGAACTCGGGTCGGCCACATGAGCCGCGTGCAAGGCAAATGCCCTACCTGCTGTGCTATAGCTCCAGCCCAAATAAGGTAAAGGTAAAGGTAAAGGCCCTCCCGTTGATCGTCGATTTGCTCGAGCGGGCCCAGTAACGTCTCCATTGGAGACTTTGTTGTTACTGTGTCTGGCATATCGAATACTCTCGGTAGCTTGCCGGGCTCTCCGAGAGGGGCGGAGGAATCGAACTCGGGTCGGCCATGTTGGCTGCGTGCAAGGCAAACGCCCTACCGCTGTACTATCACTCCAGTGGCGCAATCGGTTAGCGTGCGGTACTTATACGGCAGTACCAGCCCAAATAAAAGCATAATTTTTAAAAAATTAAATCACAGTGAGACACACAGTTACAAAGTAGTTCATGCTTGGGTTTTAGTTATATAATGTTCTTCCAACACCCATCCCTTCACCAGTGCACACATTTCCTACCACCAATGGTCCCAGTTTTCCTCCAGCACTCCTGCCCACTCCCCTCCCCCCCACGCCTCTATGGTAGGCTCTCTCTCTCTCTCTCTCTCTCTCTCTCTCTCTCTCTCTCTCTCTCTCCTCTCTCCCTCTCCTTTTGGGCATTATGGTTTTCATTACAGATACTGAAAGGTTATCATGTATATAACCTTTCAACACTCATTCTTGTCCAGAGTGATCATTTCCAACTATTAGTGTCATACTGGTCGTTTCAGCATCTTAAATGCCCTTTGCCCCACACACATTTGAGGCCTCCAAAAATAAATTAATAAATACATAAAAACATTAGGTTTACAATCATAATAACTTATTATTGAGGGAAGAAACGCCACAGTTTTGTAAGTAAATGAAGCACTGGCTAACTAACAAGTTTGTCAAAACAGACATGGAGGGGCCAGAGGGATAGAACAGCGGGTAGGGCGTTTGCCTTGCACACGGCCAACCTGGGTTTAATCCCCGATGATATCCCATATGGTCCCCTGAGCACCGCCAGGAGTAACTCCTGAGTGCAGAGCCAGGAGGAACCCCTGAGCATCACCAGGTGTGACCCAAACAAAGCAAAAAAAAAAAACCCTCAAAACAGACATAGATTTTCTACCAGGAAGTTGTCAGCTCCCCAGTGTTGCATGTATCATAAAGCAAAGGAGGAAAACAATATGGCAGTTCTTTACAATATGAAACAGATGTACCATGTGATCCAGCCATTCCATTTTTGGGTGAGGTAGGCAGTCAGGTGGCAGCAAATTTATGATATCCACAAGACAAGAAATATTTGGAGAGATAAGGGATGATCTGAGGAGGCTGGAGAGATAGTAGAGCAGGCAGGGCACCTGTCTTGCATGTGGATGACTCGGGCTTACTTCCCGGAACAACATATAGTCCCCTGAGCAAACCACCAGCAGTAAGCTCGGAGCACCAGAGGATATGGTCCAAAAAACAAAAACAAACAAAAGAGCTCTGGAAGAGAGTTATCCTACTGCCAGTGGTGGGCTTGAAATTCCAGATAAGACTTGAGACTGGAGAGGCAACTCAAGCCCCAAGGCTAGCACCTACCAGGAAACAGACCAGCAGGCAAGAACGCCCCATCTGTGAGCCAAGAGGCCACCAGAATTTAGTCCTTTACTTTGTCAATGCCCTGGAAGCACTCATTAAAAATTATTAATTATATGATACTTTCCATGTAGTACCACGTGTATGTAAATTTCATGACTTCATCTTTTCTAACAGCTACATAGTACTCCGTTTTGCAAACCACAACACCCAAAAGGAGAGAGAGAACAAAAGGGAATGCTCTGCCACAGAGGCAGGGTGGGGTGGGGGGATGGGGGGTGGGAGGGATACTGGGACCCGTGGTGGTGGAAAATGGGCACTGGTGGAGGGATGGGTGTTTGATCATTGTACAATTGAAACCCAAGTACAAAAATTTGTAAATCTACAACTGTACCTCATGGTATTTCACTAATAAAAATTTAAAAAATTTTTAATTATAGTTTAATTATAAATTATAAATTATGGTATAATTAGTTACAACAGTGTTAAAGTTTATGGTATCAATGTACAAAATTACTGCCAATTACTGAATCCACCCCAAAGTGTCCACTGTTCTCCAACCACTGTCCTTATGTCACCCCTAGTCTGGTTCTTACCCCAGCAATTGGGGTAATTGGCTTTGTACTCCAAGACAAGGGTCTGCCATTGTTCATTACAGACTGTTCTCTTATTTTATCTCTTGTTCCACAGATGAGTGAAATCATCTGGCATTTATCCTTCTCCTTCTGACTTATTTCACTGAACATGATGCCCTCCAGTTTCATCTAAGTTGCAGCGAACTGTAAGATTTCATGTTTTCTTATATATCTGCATTGAATTCCATCGTGTATGTGTACCACAGTTTCTTTATCCATTCATCCAGGATTGGACATCTGAGTTGTTTCCATATCCTGTTTATTGTACTAAGTACTGCAATGAACAGAAGTGTGCATGGATCTTTTTTAAAAAAATTATTTCAGGGCTGGAGCAATAGCACAGCGGGTAGGGCGTTTGCCTTGCACGCAGCCAACATGGCTGACACAGGTTCGATTCCCAGCATCCCATATGGTCCCCTGAGCACCACCAGGAGTGATTCCTGAGTGCATGGGCCAGGAGTCACCCCTGAGCATTGCCAGGTGTGACCCAAAAAGCAAAAAAAAAATTATTTCATTTATTGGTTTTATTTTTATTTTTTTCCTTTAAAGGCCCTCCCGTTGATCGTCGATTTGCTCGAGCGGGCCCAGTAACGTCTCCATTGGAGACTTTGTTGTTACTGTGTCTGGCATATCGAATACTCTCGGTAGCTTGCCGGGCTCTCCGAGAGGGGCAGAGGAATCAAACTCGGGTCGGCCATGTTGGCCGCTTGTAAGGCGAACGCCCTACCGCTGTGCTATCACTCCAGCCAAAAATGTATTTCTGCATATATCTTTCCAAATGAATATTTTTGAGTTTGGGGGATAGAAAACCATGAAGTAGAATCACTAAATCATATGCTAATTTTTGGGGAGAAGTCTCTCTAAGGAGATCTTTACTAACCCTTTTGAGAAGCCTTAATGCTCCAGCATCACTTTTATCTGAATAGAGCCTCAAGCTAAGGCAGCTTGCAAAAGACCCTGTTATAATTAACTTCCCAAAGCAACTCTAGCCTCTCTCATTTTTCTTAATAAAACCAGTTTGCCTCTTTACTGTCTTCTCCTGAAATTCTTTTCAGTTATAGAGTTGAAGCACTGGGATTGGTGTGAAGGCTGAGATCGAGTTCTCCTTTCCTTGTGAAGAGCATAACCTCGCCTAGGCTTGAGAATCACAGGTCTCAGCTCCCACCCCGAGTAGATAAAGTGGGTCTCAAGTGCCCTAGTGATCTGGTGGGACTCAGCATGATCTTGGACAGTCTTCATCATGTAGTCTTCACCAGTTCTGAACCCCACTTCCTACTGCCAGAGTACTCACCCCACCCACCACATTCTGCTGATCCAGCCAGGATTGAGGTAACAGAACTACAGTTGGTCATTTCCTCTGACTCCATGATTCCCCTTGTAACCTGCCCACTTCTCTGGCCATGTCGGTATATGGTGAAAAGAATGAAAGGCAGGAGTTCAGGGTCAGAGAGAGGCTCAGTAGTAGACCTCGATTGGACACGTAGGGTCAGTCCAGCACTCCCCTACCACAGCCTCCACACACACCACAGAGCAGGAACTTGGATATTTATTTATTCTCCCCCTCTTCTTTCCTTAGTTGCAATAATCAGGGGGCAACAAACATGCTGGCATGCTTGGTTTGGGCACTGGAGATCCTAAAGGGCAGTGCCACTGGAATGGAATTTGGCAAGTGGACGGTGTACGCAATGCCTCATGGCCTCACATTTGAGGCAGGTGCTCTACCACTGAGCTGTCCAGAGACCCCCACCCTCCACCAACAGATCTTTGTATACCTTCATTCAAGCAGCATTAGTCCCAAGAGCCAAAAGACAGAGGCAAGCCAGGTGTCCAGGTGTACTCTGTTTAACCACAGATGAGTAGTTAAACAGAGTCGGATTGAAAACTATAGTGGAATATTATTCTGCTTTAAAAAGGAAAACATTTAGGGCTGGAGAGATAGCACAGCGGGTAGGGCGTTTGCCTTGCATGCGGCTGACCCAGGTTCGATTCCCAGCATCCCATGTGGTTCCCTGAGCATCACCAGGAGTAACTCCTGAGTGAAGAGCCAGGAGTAACCCCTGTGCATCGCCAGGTGTGACCCAAAAAGAAAAGAAAATTTGGACGCATCCTATAACGCAAACAAATGTAGAAGCTGAAATCAGTCAATCATGGAAGAACAAACACTCCATGATTTTTCATCCCTCTGAAATTCTTAGAGTATCAACTTCACCAAGTCCAACAGTGGGTGCCCAGGGTTACCGGATAGGGCCACAAACCCAAGTGGGAAGCCATTAATGGGAAGCAGATTAATGGGTTATATGGGCCACCTATGCTTAGTTTTTGGAGAATTCTCTCATACAAAAACTTGCCCACGGTTGGCTGGTGGAGACATCTGGAGAGCATGTATCTCATGCCACAGCAGCGCAAACTTAAAATTGGTTAAAGGGACATGTCTTGTCATTATTTTTTTTTTTTGGCCACAAAAAGAAAAAAAAAGGAAAGAAGATAGAAAGGAGAAACGGTATCTGGAGAAATGCTGGGAGCAGCGGTTTGTCTCGGTTACGCATGCACAGCGACAAACTTGTTGCATTCTTCAGACTCTCGTAAGAACGTCAAGCGCAGAATTTCAAGCAACCTGCGAGCTGAAGATTCGGCGGCCTTTCACACACAAAGCCAACCAGAGGATTCAAGGACAAGCTAAGAGCCTGCCTAGTGCTTGCATTCAGTCTTTTGCCTCGCGTAGCAATTCTCTAAGAAGTCCTGGGAGTCTTTGCTCAGGGGCTGAAAAGGGCATGTGTGTGTGTGAAGGTGATACACGTGAGGGCCAAGTCTAGTGTGGTGAAGGGACCCCCCTTCCTACACCCCCCACCCACACCCCCAGATTGGAACCGAACTGGCTTTGCTGGGCCTGGAATTTTGACTATTTTCTGGGTTAGCTGGGTGGTCCGGGTGGAGGGTGAGGAAGTCCCGCGCGGGGAGCGCGGCCGATCGCCCCGCGCCCTGCCCTGGCGACGCGTGTGCCTCCGTTTCCCCTGCCGTCGGTGGGCCCGTGCGGGGCGGGGGGCGCGGGGCGCCCGGGGGACCGCGCGGGCCGCGGGAGGCGGAAGCCCGGGCGGGCGGGGCGGGAGGCGGGCCGGCCGCGCTGAGTCACCGGATCGCCCCGCCCGCCCGGGCTCGCGGGGCCGGAGGTGACAGCGGGCCGGGGGCAGGACGGCGGCCGCCGCGCCGAGGGACCGCGGGCCGCGCCGGGAGCAGGTCAGGGGCGCGGCGGGGCGGCGCGGGGGCGCGGGGGGCCGCGGCGGGCGGCGGGCGGCGGGGACCCGGGGCCGAGGGACGCGCCGCGCGGCCTGCGCCGCCCCTTCCCTCCCGCCGGCCGCGGCTGCGGGGGGCTCGGGGGCTCCTCCGCGCGGCGCGCCTGGTCCCGGGACCGATCCGGGGGGACCCCCACCCCCGTCCCCGTCCCTCGCCCTCGTGTCCCGGGGCTGGAAGCAGCCGGTGGCCCGCGGCGACAGGGATGTGGATCGGGGCTGTTTAGAGCGTGTCAAGCCCCGGGCTCTTCCCACCGCGCCGCCCTGCCACTCAGGCCACCGGGCGGAATTTGAGAGCTGGGCAAAGAATTCCGCCGCGGCCCAGCCCTCGGCTTTTACCGAGGGAGACGGGATTCTGCAGGCGGGCCCCGATCCCACCCCCATCCCGACCCCTCCTGGGAGCAGCCCGGGCCGTCCGCGGCTCCCGGGGGCTGGAGAGGCGTGTTGGCTCCGCGGCGTGCTGTGCAGCGGACACCTGCATCCCTCTGCGCGCTCCCGGGAGGCCCCCCGCGGGCGTGCCTCTCTTTGCAAAGGGTGGCGGTGCTGGCAGCCCGGTAAAAGTCCAGGGGGGGCTTACAAACCCACTGAGGCCACTGCCGGTGAGGCGCTGTGGAGTAAGCTCGCGGGTATAAATGGGGAGGGGGAAAAAAATATATATATATATATATATATATATATATATATATATATATATATCCTTCCAAGGCGCTCTCCTCCTTTATTGCCCGTCTCACGGACAACAGAACGGAGGATGAGTATTTTTGGGCACTCACATGATTTGCAGCGTGGGTCACTTGCCTTTAGACCCTGGTGGCAGGCAGCCTTTCGCAGTAACATGAGCAACTTCGTGTCGAAACACTTTCTTTTCCTAGGGATGCTGTTGCAGCCAGCCAACCGTGGCACTAATATTTAAGAGGTTGATTCTCCTTCAGCGCTGGTTGTTTGTGTCGCTCTGTTGCACAGGGGGGCGCGGGCAGGACCACGGTCAACCTCAGCTGGTTTTGCAAGTGGCAAGTTCTTGACAGCATCCAGAGCTGGTGCTGCAGGTAGAACAGCCAAGACGCCCTTCTAGGTGGGGAGCAGCTTATTTTTCGCACTTGTTTCCCTCTAAGTGATTGGAGCTAAAGCATCACCAAGGTCTCCTTTCATCTCTAAAGTTCTCTGATTGTATTATTTATTTTGAGTCACACCCAATGATGCTCAAGGCTTACTCCTGACTCTACACTCAGAGATCACTCCTAGTAGTTGCTCAGGGGATCCTAGGGGCTGCTGGGGATGGAACCTGGGTTGGTGGTATACAAGGCTAGAGCCTTATCCACTATACTATTGCTCAGGCCCCTCAAGTTCTCCGATTTCATATGTTCAGTTGAAACATGTCACTCACTGTGATAACAGCAAACATTTTAAGAAAACAAACATTTAAAAAAAAAAACTCCTGCAAGGGACCAGAGATAGCTCAAGACACTGGAGCACTTGCTTTGCATACAGTTGGCCTGAATTTAGTCATCAGAACCGCATGATTTCCCGGGTACCACTTAGGAGCGACCCCTGAGCACCCACTCAGGTGTGGCCCCCAAACCAAACCAAAAATCCTGCGAGATGCTTTGGCAGATTTTCAAATTCAGGATTATTCTCAATCCCCACCTTTAGTTACTTTATCATTATTTGGCAGAGATAAGTGGGAAATTATTTTTTACAGTGATGGCTCCCTGCAGTGGGAAAGGAGTGAGGTGCTGCTCTGTGGACAGTGCAGGGTGACCCTGGGTCGGCATCTGTGACATTCCCAGATAACCTCTGCCAGGAGCCCAGCGCATTCTGCCTCAGAGAATGTGATAAGATGCCTTTTACTCTTGCTTTTGCTGAGATAGAATAATCTAATTTGCGGACAACTTGTTCAGATGGTTGGGTTACTTAGGCCCTCAGTCCCAAAGCAGTTCCTGATTTTTTTTTTTTTTCATTTTGGTTTAGCTTTGGGCCACACTTGGCAGTGCTCGGGGCTTACTCCTGACTCTGCACTCAGGGATCACTCCATGTGTAGCTCAGGACACCATATGGGGTGCCGGGGATCGAACCAGGGTTGGTCGTGTACAAGGCAAGTGCCCTCTCCTCTACACTGTCACCCCAGCCTGGCTCTTGTCTTCCTTTCTGGCCATGCTCTGACTGTCCCTCTCATCCACTTTGCAGTTCCAAGCCTGCCCGAAGCAGTGATTGAACTTTTTTTTCTTCCCTCCAAGACTAACACATGTTGATTCTTTTAAACACCCTCCTGCCCCCTAAATTCTCTTTGTTGCTGGTCGTTGTGATGAGCGGAGGTTCCCCACACATGGTCATGATGCTGTCTAGAGGTTGCATGTCAAGTTTGAGTCCTCGAAGATGGCCTTGAGCGTGACCCTGGACTTCTTGTAATGGGTGGGAGGGAATGTTCTACAGGCTGGCCATGTGCTCTGCATGCAGGAGGCTAGAGTCGACCCCCCAGCACTGCTTGTTCCCCTGAGCGACCCCAAAACCAAATAAATAAATAGAAATTAACAAAAAGAAATTTCTTACAGCTGTGGAAGCTCTGCTATGGGCCCACGCTGAGTACACCCTCCTTTTCTTTTTTCTCAGTTTTTGGGTCAGCCACCTGGTGATGCTCAGGGGTTGCTCCTGGTTCTGCACTCGGGAATTACATCTGGCAGTGCTCAGAGCGCCATATGCAGTTCCAAGGATCAAATCAGAGTCTGTTGTATGCAAGGAAAGTACTCTACCCGCTGTGCTATTGCTTCAGTCCCAAATCCTGCTTCTTAATCCTGGCAGAGGGGATGTTCTAAGCCTCAGAGCTATCCCTGGACTCTTCAGTCAATGAAAATTTCATTCATTTGCTGTCTTGGACTTGAACCCAGGGCCTTACACATGCAAGACAAGTGATTGACAATCAGCTCCCTCCCCTGGCCCTAAATTATAATTCTTAAAGTACTATTTGAACACTCCTAAGAGCAAAGGGTTGGCATTTTCACAACAAAGTGAAAGACTCTATGAGGCTCTGATTCTGAAAAAGGGTTAAATGGAGTATGTATAGATTTTTATCTTCCCTGTGCTGCAAATGGAAGTTTCCAGAGCCAGTAAACTCATTAATGTCGCTCTTGAAGGGAAGTCTTTCTGCAGGATGCTGAGTTGCTTTCCAGTCCTCCCCTCCACCCAGTGACTGTATCAGTGCTGGACTCAAATCAGATAGTGTAGGTTTTCTTTTTTCTCTTTTTCTTCTTCTTTTATTTGGGGGGAGGGGTGTTTGTTTTGTATTGAGGCCACATCTGGCAGTGCTCAGGAGTTTCTCCAGGCTTTGCACTCAGGGATCACTCCTAGTGGTGCTCAGGGGACCTATGGATTGCTGGGGATCCAACCGTGTGCAAGGCAAATGCCATACCCACTGTACAATCCTCAAGTCCAGGTTTTCAAATCTCGGACCATTTTAGTGTTAAAACTTAAAAAAAAAAAAAAGATTAAAACCAACAAACACTGACTGCACATCTCAAGGCTCGCACACCTAATGTCAGGTAGAAGGCCTGAACCATTTTCCAGGTTATTATGCTGCCATTTCTAAAGTCAGTAAATAAATTATTTACAGCCTGGCAGTATGGCAAGCTGCTCAGAAATTCTCAAGTATGCTGGGTCTCCAGCTAAAGCATCTTGGGACATTCATTCAGAAAAGTTCTGAAAAGGTTTCACAGCATCAAGCGCTCTCCTAGTGACTATTCTCAGAGGAGGAAAACACTGAAGAAATGAACTTTTAAGATTGGGTGACTTACTCTTGTCAGGAAGGAGGTGGTTAGGAAAGATCAGTCTCTCACCTAGAAAGTCAGAAAGGTCAAAAGTCACAGTTGTAAAATCAGAGCATAGTACAGATGCAGAGTGAAAGAGCTCGAGATCTGGTGAGAGTGTTGGAATGGGCGCTGCAGGCCGGCTGCAGCCATTGAAATCAAGCTGGACAAGGTGGTCGCATTGTTTCTACTTTAGACATCTAGGTCTTTCTCCCGTGAAGGAAGTGACCACCAAGGACTGAAGAAGCGCAAGAGAGCACATGGGACACTGTGCCAGGAATCTCAGGCCTAAGGGGCTTTGTTCAGCCTTGTTGGGTTTTTCAGAAAAACTCGTCAAGCACATATGGGCCCCAGGCTCTGATCTAGGTGCTTCGAGGCAAACAGAGTCCTGCCCTCTTGTGGAGAATGTTCTAGTAGGGACTGCAGATGAGCAGTATAGAATAAAGACAGTCACTTGATCCTGAGAGCTCCTGGGGACTTCTCAAGGGTATAAGTGGGACAAGGTGTGTATATGTGTGTGTGTGTGTGTGTGTGTGTGAGAGAGAGAGAGAGAGAGAGAGAGAGAGAGAGAGAGAGAAGGTGTGTGTGTGAGAGAGAGAAGGTGTGTGTGTATGAGAGAGAGAGGAGGTGTGTGTGTGTGAGAGAGAGAGAGAGAGAGAGGGAGGGAGGGAGGGAGGGGGGAAGGGAGAATGAGTATGAGTGGTGCTATGGGGGAGTTTGATTTGTCAAGAGTCACTGAAGACCTCAGCCCAGATCACACTTGGTGTAGGATTTGAAGGAATGAGCAGGAGGAGGCAGAGAATGAATCAATGCCGGATCCCCAATGTTACAAGAGCGTTGTTCAGCTAGTGAGAGGGATGGAGAGTCATGTTGACCAGGGCCATGTGGATGAGGGGAACGTAGTGGAGGGACATGGTGGGTGGTTCGGGGCTGCCTCAGTAAGTCTGTTGATGAGGATTTTGGCCTTTCCTCTGACTAAGGGCAAAGGGGCCATGGGAGAGTTGGTTGGAACAGGGAGGTTCAGTCTGGCTTGAGCATTTTTGGTTTGTGTTTGGGCCACACCCGCCTGTGCTCTTGGCTGCCTCCTGGCCCTGCATCAGGGATTGTTCCTGGTGGTGCTCGGGGGAGCCTTTGAGGTGATGGATTAGAGCCTCGTCAGCCTCGGTCAAGGCAGGGTCCCTACCTGCTGTCCTGTGTCTTGGTCCTAACTTGTCTCTGTTTGTTTTTGTACCACACTTGTCAGTGGTGAAGGCTTACTCCTGTGCTCAAGGAACCATACCGGGCAGGGTCTGGAATCAAATACCCTGCCCGGCCATGCGCAAGGGAAGCACCCTGCCTGTTAGCTATCACTTCAGGCCAGACTTGGGTTTTGACAAGATCCCCTGCTAGCTGGATGGGAACAGGGTGACGGACATAAGGCAGAGTCAGGGCGACCCTCCTCATCATGTTCACAGCCTGGGTCAGAACCCACACTTCCTCTCTGACCTGTGTTTCCCCCCTCTGTGGAATAAGCAGCTTCCCCCTCCAGAATGTTCTGTTTCCAGATAGCATGGACTCACTGGGAGAAAGCCAGAGGATTGCATGATGGGGAGGTTCCCAAAGTAAATAGTGTCTGCTGACCCGAAAACTTAGTGCTGACCCGAGTCCGTAGATTTACTCCCAACCAAGAGGGAATCGGGGCTTTTCAGCCAGGGTGTCAGGTCATGAGAACTGCAGTGCTGGGAGAATATTCTCCGCTGGTCCCTCTCGTACTCTGCTGATGCCTCAATTCACCCTTCCTGCCTTGAAAAGGATGAAAAGCTGTTACTCATCAACAGAGCTGGCAGCCAAAGTGGCTTTTGTTATGAGGAAAGTTGGAAACTTTGGGGAAGGAAACAATTCTAGTTTCAAATTTATTACTGAGCACTTCAATTCTTTTTAACATGCAAGAAGGCTAAAAGATTTCTTGTAGGTGTCTGTGTGTGTATGGGGTGGTGGTGGCAGGTTGTGTGGGGAGGGGGGAGTTAGTGAAGGGGATTGAACCCAGAGCTCCTGCCAGGGATCGAACCACAGTTGGCAGCTTGCAGGGCAGGCACTTAACCCTTCTCCCCCCCTCCAGCCCTTTGAGCTATTTTGCAGGCCCCAAAGATTAATTTTCGAAATTCTCTAATCCCCTTTCCTTTCCTCTTATGTCTCACAGATCCTCATGCTAATAATCCGTGTAAAATATTTTTGTCTGCATAGGATTTCACAAAATGGGAATGTTTACTTCACAAATATTTTATTTATTTTCTTTGGTTTGGGGGCCACACCCAGTTGTGCTCAGTGCTTACTCCTGGCTCTGTGCTCAGGGGTCACTCCTTGTGGGGCTAAGGGATTGATGTGTGTGTGTGTGTGTGTGTGTGTGTGTGTGTGTGTGTGTTTAATCTGTCTGTATAAAAGTATCTGTAGGTATGTATCTCTTTTGACTTCCTTTTCTGAGTTCTGTGTTCAGGTGTCTATGCTTGTATCCAGTCCTTTATTTCTGAAGGTTGAATTATACTCCACACACTGTCAGAACCACAATTTTACTTGCGGTCTGTGGGTGTCAGAGACATACAGGTTGGCCTCATTCTCTGGCACCGCAAATATTGCTACAATGAGTCTTTTTATTCCTGTGTCCCATAAGTGCATCCTGTGGGCTCAGCTCTCAGAAGGGAACTGCAGGATTATAGGGTTGCACGGCCTGAATCGGATTAAACAGTACGAGGTTCCCCTCCCCCGCTGCCACGTGCCCTCCCCCAGATGTATTGGAGGGTACCGGTAACCTCAGCTCCTTCTGCTCTTCAGCTCTGTCCTGCTCGCTACCTCTCAGAATGTCATAGGTGCTTCCTTGTCCCCTAGATCACGTTTCTTTGACCACTGATGCTATGAGCATCTCAGTCCTGTGATTTCTGCTGTGAGTTGATGACTCATCTGTTTGCTGTTTTTTCTTGGAATTACTCTATGCATTGTTGTTGCCTCTAGTTTGGGAGAGTGATTTTTTTTTCTTTTTGGGCCACACCCGGCGATGCACAGGGGTTACTCCTGGCTCTGCACTCAGGAGTTATTTCTGGTGGTGCTCAAGGGACCATATGGGACACTGGGAATCGAACCTGGGTCGGCCACGTGCAAGGCAAATGCCCTACCCGCTGTGCTATCTCGCCAGCCCCTGGGAGAGTAATTTTATAATTCACATGTATTTACTTTCGGGACTTGGAATCAAACCTACTGATGCTGGAACTACTCTGGGCTCTGAGTTTGGGGGTCTCTTCCGGCAGTACTCAGGAGACCAACAGTACCAGGGATTGAACCAGAGTTGTCAGCATACAAAGCGGGCACCTTAACTCTCTTGCAGGCCCTTACCGTCACATTTAGACTTCGCAGATGACTTTTCATTTGGTCATCCATTAATTTTGTCCTTGCTGTCCTTGGTGCAAGAAAAAAAAAACTTTGTAATTGTTTTTTGCATCACACTTGGTGGAGGCCTGGGATTGTGGTGGTTCTTGGGGAACCATGAGGTCAGGGACTGAACCAGGCCTGCTAAATGCAAGCCAGTCTTCCAGTTTTTTGAACTGTCTCCCTGGCCCCACAAGAAAAAAGAAATCGATTTCAATGTGATCCAGTAAATCCTTTGACTTACATTTTATTCTCTTGGAAATTTTCATAAGAAGCACCTCCCAACCCTAGGCCCTAGCTCCATCTTGAGTTCATGTAGAGCATACAATTGTCTGTACTCTAATGAGACAATTTTCTCACTAACATTTCCAAAAAAAGAGAAAAAAAACTCAGCTATTCTTTTGAATTGTGGTACCTTCTTCCTCCAAGATGATTTCCACTCATGCACTGGTCTGTCCCTAAACTTGTATTTCATGAGATTAGCTCAATTTTTGCTCCATTCTGTACTGCTCTGTTTTTATTACTGTGATTTTAGAATATGCCTTATCCATAATGGCCATAGTAAGTGCCCTATCTCTGTCATCATTTTTTCCTCCTTGTCATCATTTTTAACTTTACTTGCCTATGATGGATCATTATTTTCCATATAAATTTTGGAATAAGCCCATCAAGTTATTTACTTATTTGTTCATTTATTTCGGTTCGGGGGTCACACCCGGCAATGCTCAGGAATTATTCCTGGCGATGCTCACAGAACCATACATGGTGCCGGGGTTTAGCCGTGTGCAAGGCAAGTGCCTTAATCCCTGTACTGTCTCTCTGACCCTAAAGGAAGTTTGTGTCTTTTTTTTAAAGTATAGGCATTGGGGGAGGGGGTTGTCACACTAGGCAGTGCTCAGGGACCACAGATGGTGGTGCCAGGGATCAAACCAGAGTGGGCTGCATGCAAGGCAAGTGCCCGGAACCCTATGTGAATTCTCTGGCTCTGATCATGACATCTTTCTGATGTCAACTCATTTCCTCCAAGAACATGTAATGTGTTTCTCCATTTAAGGTTTTTAAAATAATTTTGTTTTACTTGGAACTAAAAACCAACAGCAGCGCTCTAAAATGGGAACAGAGAGCCCCTGTATATACCTCACCTAGTAGACTCACTCAATGTTTGTTTTCCCACCATAGTAGGTTTATTCTTCCTCTCTCTATCTTGTGCATAAATCTTTTTTCTAATCCATTTGAATTCATTGACCATAGGGGTGCTGCTTTTCACCCCTAGATACTCGATCAGCTTATTTGTTGAAGTATTTTCTCAGAACTTTAATTTTTTTTTATAAAGGTCTGGGAGAACATTCTTGGTGGTAAAGGAAAAACTCAAGAGTCTTTTCCTTTCCTGTATGGAGAAAGCCCCATTCTTCTGCTCTGCAGGTTCTTCCCTGTCTAAGTGTCTTCTGTACCTTTACAGAGAACACTTGTGTGGGGTTTCCCACCCACACACATCAACAGCAAGTGGTCGCCCAGATATCAGCAGGTGTGTCGTGATTCAATTCTTTCCTCACACTGTCTGCGAAGAGCATCAGATCCTCAGATCTTGGTCCTACTGGGCTTCCCTCCCCCTCTCCAGCAGTCTCAGACTCACAGGACACGACCCTCCCACTCCCCCTCACTTCCCCAACAGTCTCAGAAACCGTCTCTCAATGACCTATCACTTTGCTCTGATTTGGCACCAAATTGAAGCTTCTCATTACCCCTTTCTCAAGTTCAGGTAGGTTTGCCAGAGCATCTCACAGAACTCTGGGAAATACTTAGGTTTTTGTTTTATAACATGCTACAGTTAAGGAGTTGGAGGATGTGGCTCAACTGATAGAATTTGCCATGCCTATGGGAGTCCTGGGGCTCGAGGTTCAGCACCACTGGATGTGGTCCTGGAGGCCCTGAGGACTGCTTGGTGTGCCCTCCTCCAAACACCAAATCCGCGCATGCGCGCGCGCGCACACACACACACACACACACACACACACACACACACACACACACACAGGCAGGCAGCCAGATGAAAGATCTGTAGGGTGGAGACTAGGATCTGTAGGGTGGAGACTGGGATGGAGCCATGTGTGTGTGGGTGTTTGCATGTCAGCCTTCTTGGGTGGACATATCCGCCACGCTGGAAGCCCCCCAGACTCCCTGCTATTGAAATTTTATGAAGGGTCACTTGTGTGATGAGTATTAATTCTGCATCTGGCTTCTCTCCTCTCCGTGGAGCAGTGGTGGGCAGGGGAAGTGGGTCTGACAATTCCAGGTTTCTCGTCACGGTCTTATCTGCCTGGTGGCTGACTCCCATGTGAGCCATTCAGGAGTTCCACCCACTGTCAGCTCAGTAGGACAAAGGACATTCCTGGTATTCCTGTCACTTAGGAAGTTACAAGGAGCTCAGGGGCAGGGACCTGGAGCCGAGACCAAGACGTAGATTCTTGTTGTTTCACATTGGTTAATGATTTCCAAATGCCTCTTAAGCCTTTGTTGCTAGTGAACAGAATGACCTTCTATTGTGATTTTGCTCTACTGATTGATGATCAATAGTTTTAGAGAAGTGATGTTGGTGATGGTGAGCTGATCTTGCATCCTCCAGGCTCGCTTCATTATCTCAGTGTATTTCCTCCCAGAATTAATGGCATCCGTTGAAAATAAGCAATAGATGTTTGTGCTTCTTTCCCACCCTCTTCTCATTTCTTTCCTTCAACCATTGACCAAAACTTTGAGGACTTTATCAAAACGGTTACTATGTCAGTGGGCATCTTGGTTTTGTTCTCAGTCTTAAAGAGAATGAATCTAAAGTTTCCTCATCTCATATAATGTTTATTTTAAGTTTTAGGTGCAACGTAAAAGTGTTCTCTACTAGTGACTTCAGAGGCTTGTTTTTTTTTTTTTTAATCATATAAGGGTGGTTTATGCGGGCTGGAGCGATAGCACAGCGGGTAGGGCGTTCGCCTTACACGCGGCCAACATGGCCGACCCGAGTTCGATTCCTCCGCCCCTCTCGGAGAGCCCGGCAAGCTACCGAGAGTATTCGATATGCCAGACACAGTAACAACAAAGTCTCCAATGGAGACGTTACTGGGCCCGCTCGAGCAAATCGACGATCAACGGGAGGGCCTTTACCTTTACCTTTTATAAGGGTGGTTATCAAATTATCAACTACTTTATTAGGGTTTATCTCAAAGACCGTTTCAGAAAGGCTGCATATCCAAATCTTAAGCCTGGGCTAAGGTTAAGTTTCAAATAAAGTTCCATTAATAGGAGTCTTCAACATTTCTGATTCCTACATATATAACGGGCTGGAGCAATGGCACAGTGGTAGGACATTTTCCTTGCACGCAGCTGGCCCGGCCGAGCCAGGTTCTATTCCTCTGCCCAGAGAACCCGGCAAGCTACCAAGAGTATCTCGCCTACAGGGGAAAGCCTGGCAAGCTACCTGTGACGTGTTCAATATGCCAAACACAGTAACAACAAGTCTCACAATGGAGACATTACTGGGCCTGCTTGAACAAATCAATGAACAACGGGAGGACAGTACAGTACAGTACAGTACAGTACATATATAACTTTATAGTATACGTGTCAGAATTTTAGCGTAAATTTATTTCACTAGTAGCTCAGCTTTTCCTCCTGCTGTTAAAAGTCAGAATTAAAAGACCAGAGAGGTAGTACAGTGGGTAAGGTGCTTACCTTACACATAGCTGACCTGAATTTGATCCCTGGCATCTCACACACTCCCCTCCCCACCCCCCAACATCACCAGGAGTAATTCCTGGGTGCAGAGTTGGAATAACCCCTGAGCATTGTTGGGTGTGGTTCAAAATCCACAAAAAAGAAAAAAAAAGGTCAGAATTTAAATAACTGGTGTAAAGAATGAGACAAGGACCATATTCAGCATTATACAGGCAGTCATCAGCGTGTTGTAAATATAAGATATGTAAAATTATAGTTTCCTTACTCTGTAGACCCGTTTCTACTCTAGGTATAAATATTACCTCAGTCTGCCTTGTGAAATATTGAGAGAGTTCAGTAGATAGCTTCAGTGACAGTCCCTGAGTGGGTTCTGGGCCGCTGGTTCGCAGGCCACGGCTGCCTTTTGGTAAATGGTTGTTTTGCTTTGCTTTGTATTTTAACTAGTTATTTTCCCCCCTTAACTATAAAAATTTTATCTCTTCATCCACAAAATTTGAAAAACATGGAAAAAATAAATCTTTAATCCTGCTCTTTAATATTAATCCTTATGAAAATGTTGGTTACTTCCTGTGATACGTGGGGGTGGTGAGGAGTATGTTTGTGAAATTGGCTGTTTGGTTTTGTATAAGCCTTCCCTTTTCAGGATAAGGCCATCAATGCAAGAATGGACCATCAACTCTTGTTCTTCTCCCTCTCTTTTCTCCCCTTGATCGATCAGCTGGAAAGGACTAGTAAGAAAGATAGGATTGGCTTATCAGGGCAGAGTGCTAGCTCGTCAATTCCCTGGACACTCCTGATAGACTGTGGCTCAGGGACACCACTATTGCCCCACAGGCCTCATGATGGGTAAGGACACAGATGCCATCATCTCCAAGAGGCCCTCAGAGAGAGCTGTGTTGACACCACTCTGCTCCAGTTCAGCTGTCCGTTCAGTCCCTTCTCCCTTCTGACCAAATTTGCTTTTGAAAAAATAGAAGGCAGTGAAGAAAATTATGTAACTTCTTTTCTTCTGAGGTCTCCTGAGCAGTATGTGTCAGTGTGTGTGTGTGTGTGTGTGTGTGTGTGTGTGTGTGTGTGGCAGGGGGGCGGGGGCTCCCACGGGCCACTCCTGGCAACACTTGGCCTGGATGTGAGGCCCAGATAGTTCGATGCTTGGGCCTTGGCATTGCAGTATTGGTTAGGCCCAACAGTGCTGGGATTCACAGGGCCACCCCAAGAATGCTCAGGAACTGCTAGGCTTGGGATACCACATGGTTCAGGGCATAGGGGCCTCACGCACACTAGGCTGTGCTCCAGCCTTTGAGCTGTCCTGGTTCTAGGATAGATCCAACTGAGTGATGCCGTTTCCTCATCACCTTTTTGGTAGCAAGGTCAGTGGTAAGGGAGGTGATAAGAGCAGGAAGTGAGACCTTTCCAAGTTATCAGTGACGTCAGCCCTCAATATCCTCCCTTCTCCCATCCTGCCCTCCTGCTTGGGTTTTCCCCATTTTGTCCCCAGCCCCTCTTCTCTCCAAGGGTTGGAGACTGGTTTTGTTCACTGACAAGCCCCAGCATCTGAAGCAGTTTCCAGCACCTGGTGCAGCCTCCTATAAACAAGTGGGTCCCTAAGAGGAATCCATGGGGACCAAGACTGCGCTAGGACACAGAAAAGAGAAAACTCAGGGAGGGGTGAGAGATTAAAGTTCCCTTCGTTGAATGCAGGCGCAAGTCATCCAGTAGAGCCCCATTTCCACCTTCAGCCAGTAATCGTGACCATCAGCCCAATCCCAGAATTGATTCCTCTCCCCCGGACTTAGTTGCACCGGTGGTTTTGGAAAGAAAAGTGTGTGCGTGTGATCAGCACGTGGTAGGAGTGGGGCCCCAGGAGAAGAATCGGTGCTGACGGTCCAGTCCCGAGTTCTGGATCTGGCACCTACTTGCTTTGTTTTCACTTGGTGTCGATTCCACTGCATCAGCACAAAAGGTTGCAATGGCTGTGCTGGGCTGGGCTGCACTCCCCAGCCCCATCACACGCGCTCTCACGCGCTGCCTCCCCTTTGCTAGTAGATTCCTTTTTCTCCCATCTCCAACAATGCAGAAACCCTTCGTCTGGCTTTTCTATCATTTCTGGATCTGTTTCAGGGCCATCAGGTTGAACGGTCCTACCACATATGACCAGGTTACTTTAGGAGAGAACAAGACCTCAGATTGTAGTTGAGGGTGAAAAAAAAAATTTGTCAGGGCCGAGGATGTGGTTCAAAAGTAGTATGAATGCCTGGCATCTTTGTCCCCTGGATTTGATCTCCCCACAAATCCAAAGACAGCAACAAATTGCCATAAATATACCACAATGCTGCCCTCGAGACAGTGCTGCAGATCTAGTTTATCCTGTATAGATCCTCGTCTGACTCATTGTCCTGAAATACTCCCCAGTCTGTGTTTAAGTGTCCTCATTTGTCTCTTTTTAAAAACAGTTCGTTAATTTTTTAAAATTAAAATTTGTTTGGGGGCCACACCTGGCAGTGGTCAGGGATTACTCTTGGATCTGCACTCAAGGACCACTCCTGGCAGTGCTCAAGGGACCACCATATGGAATGTTAGGGATTCAATGCAAGGTGGCTACTGTACTATCTCTCTGGCCCTACAATGTGTATGTTTAAATTAATACGGTTCATTTAAATCAAGGGTCCTGGAAAAAAGCACACCTTGCATGAACATGTTCCGTATGTGGCTTTTCATTGACAAGTTCCCCTTACTTGTTGGATGTTGTTTTGACTGTAGTTTGTTTCTTGACAAAACTGACCCTTTGTTCTAGCATTTTCCATGTTCTGGATTCTTCGGAGGCTTTCCGTGTCACTTTGTTGACCTTCCCTCTCTGAAGTGAGTTGTCAGTCACTGCAGAGGTTCTGCTCGCTCCCATAAATAGAAAGGATCCACTGTCCAGCAGGGCTTGGTCTAGCCCACTGGTCATTTCTGGGGAGTCATCCCCAAATGTCCATGTAACTGGGATGCCCTCATTTAAACAGCAACCGCTTCTATTTAAATATGCGTTGCCTCAGAAGAAAAATGTTAGAGCGTCAATTTGGCAAACATTTTCATGGTGTTGGAGTTAGGGGAGAGATCTGAGAAGCCGCGAGTGCTCTGGTTTTCTTCTTTGAGACAGTACATGTTGCTTTAAGGATTTTGGAGGCTCAGTGCCAGGGCCCATCTTGGGCTATTATTGTCTTCAAGTTTAGATCTGCTTATCAGGAAACATCTGAGAGTCCCTGAAGGACTCAGCTAAGACTTAAGAGGAAGAGTTTACATGAAAAATGTTCTTTATTATTATCTTCCATGATAGTACCAGTGCTGTTGTTTCATCCTTTTGGTGTTGTTACATCATGTGCTGAACTAGAATGAAAAGCGAGTTTGTGAACTTGAGCAAAGTGAGTTTCCATTAAAACTGTACTTTTATTAGGACTAGTTGGGGCCCTGTATTTTTTTCTTTGTTTGTTTTTGGCTTACACCTGGTGTTGCTCAGGGCTTTCTTCTGTTCTGCGCTCAGGCATCACTCCTGGAAGGGCTCAGGGGACCATAGGAGACGCAGAGGATAAAACTGGGATGACTGTGTGTGAGGCGAGTGCCCGATTGTACTATCATTCTGGCCCATGGGCTCTGTATCCTTGAGCAGCTAACTAGGTGGAGGAGCTTAATACTAAAAGATGTTTCTCTAACCCAAGTTCCCTGTCTTAGGTGTTTTTCAGTAACTGAATCTGGACCATGCATAGATAAGAAGAAATCCAATTTTTCCTTTTTGTGTCTTGAGTGTTGCTACTTTTACCTGTCCATGAGCTGTGATAGTTCTATGGGGCTTAAAGTGAAAAACAAAAATTTGTTGATGTGGTTTATCTGGTTTATGTGCTTTATACAGCTTTATCTGGTTTATTTAGTATTGCATGGGTTACAGAAATATAGTATCTTTAAATCAGATTTTCATTCAAATCTTAAAGACAAATGGTGACAATACCAAGGATTAAAAATTAAACAGAATCAGAGAAGAAAAACACAACAACCAAGGGACTGGGGAAATAGAGCAAGGAACTAATCATGGTTTGTTTTTTTTTTTTTGCAGGAGGCCTGGGTTCCATCCCTGCCACTTTATGGTACCCTGAGCACTGCTGCTAGAACCCCCATGCACAGGTCCAGGAGTAGGCCCCTGAGCATTGCTAGGGGTAGCCCAGAAATTAAACAAAGGAAGAAAAGATACATTGAGTCCATTTATTCTACCGGTTGTGTTTTGTTATTGACTTTGGGGTCACACCTACCTCAGTGCTCAGGGGACCAGGTGGTGTAGAGGCTGAACCCAGGGCTCCCCCCTAGAAAGCCTGTGCTCCAGCCCTTTGAGGCTCCTCTCTGGACATACTTATACTTTAGAAAACTGAAGCTGGTATTTTAGGCAAGATGTGTGCCTTAATTAAAGGCATTGAATACAAATGAAACTTTGTTGTTGTTATTATTACCAGTGTTCAAATTTTATTCTGATATTCCGTAAGAGGGAATCTATTCTGTCCTGGTGTCTCTGAGTGATTCCAAATTAAAATATAATTATTATGCCCAATAAACATGTAAGCCTGAGGTAGTGGCCTTGCTTATTGATTATTCTTTCTTGTTGTTAACAGGAGCATAAGCATTCTGTATCAACGTCTCATCACCGGTAACGACAGCAGACACCGGAGATAATAATGTATTTGCGGAGCAGCCTGAGGACATAATTGAACAGGTACTGTAAAGCTGTACTGTCCTTTAGATCTGTAAGGTTTGAGCTTCTGGTGTGCGGTGTATTGAGAGGGTCAGAAAATGATGCCAAGTTTGTAGGTGGGGACCGGATCATGGGGAGCTTTGCAGCTTCTGCAAAGGAACTTCAGTGATGGTTGGATAGCCCTTGAGAAACTTTTATGCAATAGAGAATTATGATATTTTTTCATTTGAAAAAAAAATTCCAGAGCAGCGTAGAAAAAGAGAGCAGAAGGAGCTCTTAGAGTATCCCTGAGGAAAGACGGTAGATTCTAAAGGAGCAATGGGTGTACCTCAGACCGGCATGTTTCAGGAACAATTCTTTTTTTTTTAATTGTTATTGTGAAATAGCTCAGTTATTTATTTATTTATTTATTAATTTTTGCTTTTTGGGTCACACCTGGTGATGCACAGGGGATATTGCTGGCTCTGCACTCAGAAATTATTCCTGGCGGTGTTCAGGGGACCATATGGGATGCTGGGAATCGAACCCAGGTCGGCCACGTGCAAGGCAAACGCCCTACTCGCTGTACTATTGCTCCAGCCCCTCAGGAACAATTCTTAAAAGCCAAATCTGTAAACTTCAGAAACAGATGTTTAAAAAGACAAGGTGTTTGAAGGATTTAACAGTAGTGACTGTGAATTTCCTAGAAGAACAAAATATTTTTAAAGAACATACGTACGCTCATTTCATGCCTCTTTCTGTCCCTAGAAGGCACTTGGCAAAGGTTTTCCTGGGCCCACAGGCTGCCATCTCTTTGTAAACTGCTGCCAAATCCTTGTGGGTCTGCTGTGAATACTTAGCTCATTTAGAGCTTAGAGTGAGGGGGGGGGCCATATCAATGGCTTTGTCCTTGTGACCAGTGGCCACAAAGAGTCACTTTACTCCCCATCCCTCTCTAGAAGACAGAGGAGGTCTGAACTGGGGGCCCCACCCTGAATTTGCTGCCTCATTTGTATGATTTCAGTCAATCTGGGTGATGATGACAGCGTTCCTTCTCCCCCTCCTTCTCCTCCTCCTCCTCCTCTTCTTCCTCCTCCTTCTCTCCCTCCTCCACCTCTTCTGTTATCATCATCACCATTCGCATAGCTTGCATTCAATGAAGGCCCATTGTTTGCCAGAAAGTGTATTCAGTATTCAGTGTTTTACCTACTCTGTTAAACTCAATCCTCCAACCGCTTATGAACAAAGTTCCTATTGTTATCTTTGGTTTACAGATGAGGAGACTAATGTTCGGAGGGATTTGAGTAACTTATCTCAAGTCACATAGTTTAACAATGCACAGCTCCAGAGGTCGAACCTAATTCTCTCTAACTCTGAAGTCTTAACTCGTAACTTTTATGAATATTATTTGTTTCTTAATACATTTTAGTAACAGATATCAGATATAATTTCTTTTAAAAATTTACCCTTTTGGGGCTGGAGCAATAGCACAGAGGGTAGGGCGTTTGCCTTGCATGCAGCCGACCCGGGTTCAATTCCCAACATCCCATATGGTCCTCTGAGCACCACCAGGGGTAAGTTCTGAGTGCAGAGCCAGGAGTAACCCCTGTGCATCACTAGCTGTGAGCCAAAAAGAAAAAAAAATTTACTCTTTCATTTAGCCTTGCTCAGTGAAATTATAACTAAATGCTGTACTTCCTCTCTCTTGATTCCCAGCTTAAAGTAGGTAGGAGACACAAATATGGGGCACTAAAAACATGAAATGCAGGAAATTGTGGGGTGTGGAAAGGGCCTGAATAGGGAAGCTGTTTAATTTTCTAGTTTTTTTCCACAGGAGAAAATTTATGTGTGTCTTTACAATTTTGCTTGAAGCATAGCAATTTTTGAAGTAGGAGGGATGTTCACTTTAAAAAAATTGAGAAGTTTCTAGGGATAGGACTTAAGAGCAAAGCTCATACTTTCAAGGTCTGAAACTTGGGGTTTGATCCCAGGTACTGCAAAAACATTTGGGGGGGAATGGGAAGGATAATTTACATAGTGTGAAATTCACCCTTTAATCAACAGTTGAAGGTTTTTTTCTCCCATATTTCCAGTTACTCTAACATCATTACTAATTCTAGGATATTTGCATTAGCTCAAAGAAACCATTTTCCACCCTGAGACACTGGTTTTTGAAACCTATTGAATACCAGTTACTTTTAAAAATATATATTTTAAACTTTATTTAAACAAGGTGTTTATTTAAACCAAGTTGTTCATAATACAGTCATTTTAGGTATTCAGTATTCCAACACCAGTCCTACCACCAGTGACATCTTCCCTTCACCAGTGTGCCCAGTTTCCCACCCTACCTGAAGCCTCCCCCCTTAGCAGGCATAAAATAATTTCCTTTATATTGTTTGTTACAACATACATCTCACAGCGATGTTACTACAGTCATCATCCAGGGATCACTGAGTTGTTAGGTGCTGTTGAGCTTTCTGTGCTATTGCTTTTGTTCATTGAGCTAATGGACCTTTAGGCGACTTTCCCATCTAATTGTCTCAGTACTGTTGTGAGCTGGAGATGGTGCACAGCTTACTTGGAAACCACATGCTCCAGAAACTGCAGGCCTGAGAGGATTCAGCCACGTGATGTCTCCTCTGGGCTGTTTATATGCTGGCAGAAGTCAGGTTCGGGGTGATTGTGGGGGTGAGTGCTGGACCTTCCAACAGGGCGGACACTCCGGCCTGCCCCATCCCGAGAGGGCTCCAGAGATTTGGGACTGACTGGTTCTACTTTGCTGTAGCGTCTCTCTGAAATAGATCATGGAGCTGGATCATTTATATGCTGACATTGAATGACACTTATTTAGAAAGATGTGAGGGGAGAGAAAGTACACCTTCAAGAGAGAACACAGACTTCTCCAGAGTAGAAACTGTAAGCAAGCAAAGATACACAGAGACAAACAAGCAGGATATGAGTTCAAGGGAGAACACGGGCTTGAAGAGCAAGCTCAATGCCAGCTACTTTTCAAACTATAAAAAAGATTTTGAGAATTCCTCTTCACTAAATTCAGACAATGGAAGAAGTAGTGGTGAGTAGTGGTAGTAGTTGTTGTCATTGTAGTCGTTGATATTGATGTGGTGTGTATTATGTGTTAGGCTTTATCTTAAGTGTATAACATATATTTGCTTACTTAAATTTCACCAAAGCTGTCTGAGACACATTCTATTATTAACCTCAGTTTTCAAGGGGCTGGAGAGATAGCAGGTGAGGCACTTGCCTTGCACATGGCTGACCTGGGTTTGATCCCTTGATCACTGTCAGGAGTGATTCCTGAGCACAGATCCAGACATCAGCCCTGAGCACTGCCAGGTGTGGGGCTCATCTCCCCCAAAATACCATTTCCAGATGAGGACATTAAGGCATAGAGGTTAGTAAAAATTTCCCCTATACTTTATGTAAACACTGTGGTTTACGAAGTTGTTTATGATGGTATGTTACAGGCATTCAGTATTCCAACACCAAAACCACCACCACTGCACCTTCCTTTCACCATTGTCTCCAATTTCCCACCCACCCCTTAAGCCTGCCTCCATAGCTGACCCTCAATAATTTATTTTATATCGCTTGTTATCAATATTTTGCTAAAAGAATGATCAAAATGTTTCCTTAGAAAAAAATTAGTGTAAGTTATTGTATCCCATCATGGAGTCATTTAAGCCCTTGTATAAAAGGTTACTAATATGTTGTTACCAGTGAAGTGTCTTGTGTTTTGTTCTGTTCATTGAGATTGGTTGCTTTCTATGTTACATCCCATCCAACCTGGTGTGCTACTCCTGGTTTATTAGTATTGTAGAGTTTGAGATGTCCAGGAAGTTCAGAATTCTTAAGGGGGTGATACAGCTGGCGTTCATTATTAACTAGGCAGTGGCTTTAAGTTGTGGATGTGACTGCCAGGGCTTTCAGAAGTACAGGGAGTTGGGGGGAGAAGGTAGCCCATGCCAACTCTGAGGAAGCCTGGAGATTTCAGTCACAAAACCTGCATACCTGAACTTTTGGCAGGTTCATTTCTTGGTGAGGTTTATCTTGAGACAAAGTCCGACAGGGGGCATGGTGGCAGTTTTGGAGTGAGGGAGCAAGCGACTGCCAGGACTCTGTTTGGGTGCGCACTGGGCTAACCTGCTCCCTCTGAAGTGCCCTTGATGTCTTAGCCATGCATGGGTGTCCGAAAACAAATTTCTATGACTTGTTGATCTCTTTCGAGATTTTTTTTTCATGGTCTCTGGAGCGAGACTAATAGATGAACTTCCATGGTGGCACTGGAGGTGGTTCCTGATGAGTTCTTTTTAATATTTTAGGATGGACTCATGCCCATCTTCCAGAGACCTTTTCAGAAAATAGAGAGGAAGGGGTGCTTCCCAATTCATTTTATAAGGCTCATGATACACTTACGTGCAAATCTAAATTTGACAAATTGGGAATATAAGTGTAAAAGTCTTCCAAGTATAGCAAGCCATGGGGGAGGGGGTCACAGGGAGGAGACAAAGAAGACAAGGTTGGCCAGGGGGTAGGATCAGGATCAGAAAAAGGTTGAGAAAGACAGGTCAAAATCCAGCTCCTTCTCTTCCTGTTCATCCCCAACGCTGTGCCCAGTCTTCTTCCTCCCCCAGGTCAGTCACTACTCGAACCCGGGACTTGGTTTTCTCTGCATACCCGCCCCAGGCTTCCTCTAGGACCCTGCGATGCTCACCTTCCCTGAGCCTCTTCCTGTTCCTCCCCAATGCTATGCCCGGTCTTGTTCCTCCCCCAGGTTGTACCCAACCACACACACCAGGTACCAGTAGGGGGCATAGCCTCTTCGGAAGTGGGTGTGTCCTTTTTGGAAGTGGGCGTGGCCTGCCTAATTTGGGGCCGTGGCCGCTCACACGTCCGCAGGTAATTTACTCATACCCATCAATCTTGTGTAATATCTCAGTCTTTATACCTCCACACCAACATGAAGAAACAACGCAAATCCCCACCACGGGAGGAGGACGATGAAAAGAGTCCAGAAGCCTCAGTAGGTGCTACTCACCTAAGGGATCTCTCTGAGAAAGAATTCAGATATGAAGCCAAGTAGTAGCAAGCCAGATTTGCACTGCATGGAAAGAATGACTCAGCTTAAGCAAAGTAGGGTTTATTCTAGGTTCAAACAGTTTATTTAACATTAGAAGATCAGTGTAATTTCCCACACTGATTAGGATAAGAGGAAAAACATGACCATTCCAGTAGACACCCATAAGAATTTGATAAAATTTTAGTACCTGTCAGGACTTAAAAAATTTAACAGACGGTTTGGAATCAGAAAGATAGCAAAAGCATGCTTCTGTGATGTGGCCAGCCCTGGTTTGATGCTTTGCACTCAGGGTCCCCTGAGCACCTCTGGGTGCAACTCCAACCAGGTTGCAAGGTGACTTGGATAATCTGGAGTCTAGCAGGTCCATTCAGCATCCTCGGGCCCTGGAACTGAATGGCTGGCCTGTTTGCTAAGAATCTCCAGGAGGGGGTCTCCAGGCCTCCTGAGTTTGGTTGAGTACCCTGTAAAATAGATAGAGACGTAGATAAAAAGCAGAACAGCCTGGAGCAGAGGCTTCCCAGCAGGGGTCCCGGTGATCAGACTTCCCACTATCTGGAAGGCCTGGCCAGAGAGCAGGGTCCTGGCTAATGCTCATTAGCTGGCCCGAGTCTGCGTGCACTCGTAGCTTCACTAAGGAGTCAGCATTCCAGTTGCTGGTGAGTCTCAGACCAGGCGGCCTCTGTCAGTTTTGTAAAAACACCATCTTCACTCTGTCATAGCAGCCTGTCACGTCTGTCCTCCCCCTCTGCATTACCCCAAATCCGTAATGTGCCCCAGAGTCTCCCAGACCCGCAGGTTTCTATAGCCATGGGTCACTTTCTTGCCCAGTCACACTTTAGTTTCCTCCTTTCCTGTCAGGCATCTTGTTGACAGGAGGTGGACCTTTTCATTGTGGAACTTTAGGTATAAAACTCCTAATTCAGGATATTGAATCTTTCTCATTAGCACCGTCCACAGCGTCAGTTCTTCCTAGGGTTTCTTTGTCCTGTTGCATGTCGCCTAGAACCCACCGGAAGAGCAAACTTTCCCTTTGAACAATTTCTTTACAACGCAAGTGTTGCTTTTTTTTTTCCCCCACGAAGCTTGTCCCTGGTGCACATCAAATGATCCAGAAGCACCCCCTCTGAGAATGATCTGTGATTTCTAACTGCAGCTTCTCCGTTCCCGATATCCCTGTCTCAGAATCTTTCCTTTTCTGAAACCCTTTCCTGATTCTTCTAAAAATCTCAGGGGGGGAAAAAATGCAGTGCTGTGGCACACCGAGGCCACACACAGTGATGCTTGGCGGCAGCTGGGTGAGGGTACTGGCTGCTGGGGATGGAACCAGAGCCCCTGGCATACAGAGTATGTGCTCCACGCCTTGGAAGTACTCTCCAGCCCTTCCCCATGTCTTATTAGATGTTCTGTAGCAGAAATCTGGCTTGCCCTTGAGGAGCAGATAAGAGAAAAAGAAACAGGCCTCTCTTAACATTTATCCCCGTGGAGCGGAACACTGGGCTAATATTCCCTTGGCTTCTGGAAGCTGTCCTGAAAGCAGACTGTTCTGCTTGTTTGTGCTCCTCGCTATCTGTGGCCTCCCCCTACAGTGGCACGGGCTAAGCTTTACGGGAGTCTGGACTCCTGCAACGGCTGTAGTACCTACTATCTGTCCGTTCAGCATGGCAGATGCCCTTCCTTTCCCAACTGGATCCTTCCTGCTGAGCTGGACGAGCTCCACATTCTCCCCACCACCCCTCGGGCAGCAGAACCTTCTCTGCGCGTTAAGCTGGCTGTGTGTGTGCGGGTGCTGCTGGTCTACCTGGTGAGGAGGGAGCAGGGGGTGTTGAAGGAGGGTGGGCCCCTCCCCCCCCCAGGCCCATGGGAACGTCTGAGAGTTAATCTCTGCGCCCCCCCCCCGCCCCGTCCCGTATGGGGGGTTAGTTCTGGGAGAAAGCTGCCAGGGTCCCCGGCCGTCTGTCCAGAGTGACCCCCAGTGACGTAGGCCAGAGGAGGAAATGTTTCCTCGCCCTTCTCGCGCTTCCTTCCTGAGACAGATTTAGCCTCATACTCTGACACCTCGAAGCCTTTCCCACAAACGCAGGGGGCTGTTCTCTTTAGCCCTGAATGGCCAAGCATAAAAGATGTGCAGTTGTCTCATTGCTGGGACTAAACATTAGAAAAACAAAAAACAAAAAAAAATGTTTATTGGGGGATGAAGATGCACAATGGCTCATCATACTTTGCATGCATGCATCATTCTAATACTACCCCCAGTTTCAGGGTGCCCGCTTCCCTTCATCAGTGTCCCCAGGACTCTTCCCAATCTTTGCTCCCATGAAGTCCAGTTCTGTGGACAAAATCTTCACTTCTGGTGACTTCCACCATTTGCCGTTGCCTTACTGTAGCACTGTAACACTGTCCTCCCATTGTTCATCGATTTGCTCGAGCGGGCCCAGTAACGTCTCCATGGTAAAACTTGTTGTTATTGTGTTTGGCATAACGAATATGTCACGGGTAGCTTGCCAGGCTTTGCCGTGCGGGCAAGATACTCTCGGTAGCTTGCTGGGCTCTACTATGGGCTGAAAACTTTTTAAAGGGTCAGGGATGTGGCTCATTGGTAGAGCTCTGTTTTATTTCTTTTTGCTTTTTCCTTTCATTTTTTGGGCTGCACCCAATGGTCTTCAGGACTTACTTCTGGCTCTGTACTCAGGGATCACTCGTGATGGGGTTTAGGGGCCCATAGGAGATGCCAGGGATTGAACCCAAGGTTGACCTCACTCAAGACAAGCGCCCTACTCACTGTACTCTCTCCAGCCCTGGATATGCTTATTTCTAAGTTGTTTCACTTTTCCCCTCTGGGTTTATTTCCCTATGAAATCAATATTTTATCATTACGAGGGATATATATTTTATCATAATTATTGATATATGTTACATTCTTCTAAAAATGTCCAGCATGTATGTTTTTGGAGGCCCCCCAAGCCCAGCAGAGCTGGGGAGACGGGGAACCGTATGCAGTGACAGGGTTTGACCCACTGTCACGGTTGCAGCTGCACTCAAGGCAAGCACCTTCGCTCCTGTGCTATCTCTCTGGCCCTGTTTTGTTTTGTTTTGTTTTTGGGTCACACCCGGCAATGCACAGGGGCTACTCCTGGCTCTGTGCTCAGGAATTACTCCTGGCGGTGCTCGGGGGACCAGGTGAGATGCTGGAAATTGAAGCCAGGTGGGCCGCATGCAAGGCAAACGCCCTACCCACTGTGCTAATGCTCTAGCCCCTGTATTTTGTTTCTAAGGGGGGAAAATGCATTGGAGTATATTTATATTTAATGACCAGGTCTGGGGTCTGGGAGAGAGCACAGAGGTCTGGGGGACATGCCTTCATGCTTTTTATGGAGCCCAGGCACCGCCCCTCGGCAGCAAGGAACCACTTAATATATTCCCATGCCCGAAATGTAGTGCTTCCTAGAGAGCTCAGAGCCAGGTCGTTAAGGCACTTGCAGAGACTGGAGGGATCATATTGACTCCAGGGACCCCGCAGAGCCCCAGAGAGCAGCGGTAGCCCTGGGCAGGCAGATGAGTGCGGGCTGCTCCCCGCTCCTCCTCTCGGGCAGGAGGGAAAGGGCCGTCATCGAGATTTTGTCCCGTGAACTAGCATTCCCACTCCTGCTGGGAACCACACATGAAGGGGAATGCGGGGAAGGGGCTGCCTCTGCTTATTGAAGAAGGGGAGCGAAACTGCAGACCCCTCTCCTGTATGCCCTAGTAGGGAATAGACTGTTCAGAGTTTCCAAAGAGGAGTGTAGAGACTTGGTCCTACATACCCAGTCTGTCCAGGGAGGGGTGAGGTAGACATCCTCAGCAGTGCCAGGGGCCAGGTGGCCACTCCTGTCATACTCATCATCTCAGCTGTATGGGTCTGAGGACTTACCTGGCAGTGGTGTGGGCCACCAGTGACACTTCAGTGGTCTAGAAGGACCATGTAGTGGTGGGAACTGAACCCGGGACACCCAGATAGAAAGTGTGTGCTCCAGCTCCTTGAGCCAACTCAGGAGCCCCTAAAAATATATTTTTAAAGTCTTCAAAACTTATCTTGCTACTTCTGACCTCTCACCTGGATTTAGAATAAGGAACTTAGAAAACTGATTTTAGGGGTCCAGAGTGATAATACAGTGGGTGGGGTTTTTGTCTTGCTTGTGGCCAACCTGGTTTGATCCTTGGCATCCCCTATTGTTCCCCCAAACCCGCCAGGAGTGTTCCCTGAGGGCAGAACCAGGAGGAAGCCCTGAATATTCAGGTGTGGCCCCGAAACAAAAACAAAACAAAAACCCTGATTTTAGGGGCTGATAATGCAGCAGGAATGGAGCCTGCATCTGACCTGCGTACAATCCCAGGCATCCCATATGGTTCCCTCAACCCCACCAGGAGTAATCCCAGGATGAAGAGCCAGGAATAAGCCCGAGCACAGCCAGTGTGGCCCATTAAGCAAAACAAAACCCCAAAATGGATTTTAGAGTTTTTCTATAGTCTCTGCCTCTTATTTTTTGTCCTGATGTCAGACTCCTACATCCTTTGGAGGTCCAGTAGGATATAGAGGAGCAGGTGTACTCAGATTTGAGGGACTCTCATTCAGAGTAGGATTAGAGGGATTGCAAGAAGGTAGCAGAGAATTGAACTGTACCCTGGGACTGGCTGGAAAGTCTCTGAAGACATGCAGGAAAGCAGGGATCAAAGAAAGAGCAATTTGCGGGGGACGGTACTGAGTCCACTTGAGCACCTCATTAAACAACGGGAGGACAGTGCTACAGTGCTACAGTGGTCTGAAGGTGTCACAGCCAGATTACAGCCCCCCAAGGAGGGCGCCAGTGGACATCCCCCCCACTCTCCACCCCACCAGCCTCACTGGCCCTCTTCCTTTAGCTCTATCTGCCCAAAGCCTGGCCCACGCCTGGGGTGGGGGTGGGGGCAGCAGAGGGAGTGCCGAGGCGGGGTCAGCATCCTGGACAGAGTACAGGGCAGGGCCGGGGAGCCCCCTGGGACCTGCAGGCTGCCGGCTTCCCTCTACCCAGAGTCTGACTTGGCCCAGAAGCTGCCCTGAAATCACTTATTAAGTCGTTTGATATCAGTCTTTCTGGGGGTGAACGCTTTTATTATAGATTGTCATCTCAGTAGGTGTTTTTTTTTTAAGACAAGGATGTCTAAACTTGTTGATATGTTGATGGTGCTGATTAAAAATCACCAAAGTTTCTCAGGCATTTAAAATAAAAAATTCTTTCTTCTCTGTCTCATTTTTTTTTTTAAATTGGGGAACTGGGGTGGGAGCGGGGGAGTGTTTGGACCAGACCTGGTGGTGCTCAGGCTGATTCCTGCCTCTAGGATCGCTCCTGGTGGTGTTTTGGGGATCTTATGTGGTGCTAGAGGTTCGGACCCGGGTGAGCTGTGTGCAGATGCCCTACCCACTGCACTATTGTGCTGTTCCCTTACATGTTAGGATACACATCTGTTTAAAAAAATATGTCTTCTTGTGTCAAATACATATAACATAAAATTGATGATTTTGACTTGGCGTGTGTCTTTTGGGTCGCACCTGGCAGTACCTGGGGGGGACTGCACCCAGCTCAGAGCTGAGAGATTGCTCCAAGAGGTGCTTGGGAGACTGTGCAGAGCAGGACAGCAAGCCCAGGGCTCCTTCTTGCAAAGTGTCACCTCCCAGCACCATTTATTTAAACCACCACCCGTCCCATCCCCACCCCGCCCCGCCTGGTGGTGCCATGGATCACAACCCAGGGCTCATGTAGACAGGGCAAGTGCTCTCCTGCCCAGCCACATTCTCAGCCCCTAATTTAACTGGGTTTAAATATACCACTTAAATATACCATTCTGCGGAAGGAAGTGCATTTAGTGTCAGGCCGCCGGCACCGCTTTATCTCCAGAGCTTTTTCATCTTTCACAAGCTGAAACCGTCGATTCTACTTTGTTCCTTGGAGTGTGACTCCTCCTGAGGTATCCACGCAGTCACCTGGTGGTGTGACTTTTGGTGCCTTGGCATAATGCCTGCAAGGTCCCTCCACATTGCAGTATGTCCTTCCTGTTCCAGGCCAAATGATATTCCTCTGCATGGAGAACACCCCATTTGAGTCATCCTTTCCTCTCTGGACGGACTTGTCTGGTGTCATGTTATATAGGCCCTCCCGTTGATCGTCGATTTGCTCGAGCGGGCCCAGTAACGTCTCCATTGGAGACTTTGTTGTTACTGTGTCTGGCATATCGAATACTCTCGGTAGCTTGCCGGGCTCTCCGAGAGGGGCGGAGGAATCGAACTCGGGTCGGCCATGTTGGCCGCGTGTAAGGCAAACACCCTACCCGCTGTGCTATCGCTCCCTGTCTGGTGTCATAGACATTTTATTTTATTTTATATTTAAAACATTTTTTAAAATTTTTTAATTGATTCGCCATGAGATACATAGTTACAAAACTGTTCATGATCAGATTTCCACCAGTGTCCATTTCCCATCACCAATGACCCAAGGTTCCCTCCTGCCACCCCCTACTCCCCCAGTCTGCCCCCTATGGCTGTATGGCGGACACTTTCTCTCTCTCTCTCTCTCTCTCTCTCTCTCTCTCTCTCTCTCTCTCTCTCTCTCCCCTGTCCCTCTCTCCCTCCCTCCTTCCCTCCCTCCCCTTCTGGGCACTATGGCCTGCAATCATCGGCATTTTAGAATGTTGCCTTATTTCTGTGTTTTCATTGGGACACTTGTTCACTTTTAGATGTCCAGGCTGATGTCTCATGACAGGAGAAATAGGACACTAACAGTGGGCTTGAGTAGGAGGCATCGTTGGGACAAAGCGGAGAGTGGACAGCATTTAAATGTGTGGGACATGGAGCTGGAGAGATAGCACAGCAGGTAGGGCGTTTGCCTTGCACGCGGCCGACCTGGGTTTGATTCCCAGCATCCAGCAGGAGTAATTCTTGAATGCAGAGCCAGGAGTAACCCCTGTGCGTTGCCGGGTGTGACTCAAAAAAGCAAAAATAAATGAATGTGTGGGACATGGGGCCAGGGAGAGAGTACAGCGAGAGTACTGCAGGCAGGGCTCATGCTGTGTTTGCAGCCAACCTGAGTTCGATCCCTGACATCCTGTGTGATCCCCTGAGCCCTGCCAGGAATGATTCCTGAGATCAGGAGCAAGCCCTTAGCACTGAAGGGTGTGGCCCACCAACCAGAAAGAAAGAAACCACGCCCTTATCCAACAAGTAGGTTGAGAGATTTCTGATTTAACATAAGGGAAAGTTGAAAAAAAAATAATGATCTCTGAAATTTGATCCGAAAGAGTATGTTATAACCAGATTTAGAAAAGCTGGGTTACAGAGAGTTATTGGATAGCTCATCTCAATCTTCAATATATTCATATTTTGATGCTTTTCCACCAGAGAAATAGTTTGTGGTCTTTTTCAGGTTTATGATGACCACCTATTGCTTTTATTTGGGGGCCCGAGCACCTTTTGTGAAATATGGGACGAAGGTCAGTAAAGTGCTTGTGAGCAGGAGCTATTGCTTAACCCCTACATAGTATGGAATTTTTACTGTTCTATTGTGGATATAAAACTGGATGAAAAGGAAGTTGCTAGGGGCTGGAGTGATAGTATAGAAGGTATGGTGTTTGCCTTGAATGCAACCGATCTGGGTTCGATTCTCAGCATCCCACATGGTCCCCCAGACACCGCCAGGAGTAATTCCTGAGTGCAGAGCCAGGAGTAACCCCTGAGCATTGCTGGGTATGACCCAGAAAGAAAAAAAAAAGAGGTAGCTGCTAGGGGAGAGAGAGAGAGAGAGAGAGAGAGAGAGAGAGAGAGAGAGAGAGAGAGAGAGAGAAGGCAGGGTGCTTGCTTTGCACGCAGTGAACTGGGTTCGATTCCTGGCACCCCCTAAGGTCACCAGAATCTCGCCGAGTAGCAATCCCTGAGTGCAGAGCCAGGAGTAAGCCCTGAGCACTTGTGGGTATGGCCCCAAAACAAAGTAAAAGGAAGTTGCGAGGGGCCCTTAGCACAGAGAAAGAAGTAAAATAATGAGACGTGGGGGGGGGGGGGAGGGAATCAAATCACTGCGGATTTTTATTTATTTATTTTTAAAAAATTTTTATTAGTGAGACACCATGAGGTACAGTTATAGACTTACAAATTTTTGTAGAAAGGACCAAAGAGAGAAATTCACTGCAGATTTTGAGAGTGAATTTCTCTCTCTGGTCCTTTCTCCTTTTCTTTCTCGCTCCTCCCTCTCTCTTTTCCTGACCTCTCCTTGAAAGATAAGCCCACGTATCCCTTCTAAAGTTACTGCTCAGGTTCTTAGCAGGGTTTTCTATTTTTCTAAGTAGGGTAGATACTTTGAGATAAGTGTTGACTTGCGGAGGACAGTAGAGACTAGATGTGACGGTCAGACACTCACAGTCAGAGAATAAACGTTCGGAGAATGGGGGTTAGAGGATCGTCATTTGGTTGGCCTGCTGCGGGAGCTACATTTGCAGCCCGTGAGGAAATTAAATTGACTTCATTAGATTTGATAAGGGCTGGAGTGATAGCACAGCGGTAGGGCGTTTGCCTTGCACGCAGCCAACATGGCCGACCCGAGTTCGATTCCTCTGCCCCTCTCGGAGAGCCCGGCAAGCTACCGAGAGTATCTCACCCACACGGCAAAGCCTGGCAGGCTCCCCGTGACGTATTCGATATGCCAAACACAGTAACAACGAGTCTCACAATGGAGACGTTACTGGGCCCGCTCGAGCAAATCGATGAACAATGGGAGGACTGTGACCTTGACCGTGAGATTTGATAATGTGTTGACTTTGTGATAGAAAAAATAGGAATAAAAATAAAAGAACTTAAAAATGACCATCTGTGGGGTGGGGGTGAGGGGGGAATCTGGATGATAGTGCAGCAGGTAGGGCTCTTGCCTTGCACGTTACCGACCTGGATTCAACCCCCAGCATTCCCATATGATCTCCAGAGCACCGCCAGGAGTGATTCCTGACTGCAGAACCAGGAGTAACCCCTGAGCATCACTGGGTGTGGTTCCCAAACAAAACAAAAACAACAACAATAGCAAACACCCAACCATCTGGGGCTGGAGAGGTAGGACAGCAATTAAGGCATTTTTCTTGCATGCGCTCTGCCCCGGTTTGACCCCTGGTTCCTTGTATGGTCCCCAGAGCCCACCAAGAGTGACCCCTGAGTGTAAAGCCAGGAATAAGTGCTCAGCACCACTGCTGTGATACCACTCCATAATAAATATAAATATAATAAACATTCCCATCTTTTTGGAGCTGGGAAGATATGTCCAGTCAGATGAGTTACACATCATAATTTTTTTTTTGGCTTTTTGGGTCACGCCCGGCGATGCACAGGGGTTACTCCTGGCTCTGCACTCAGGAATCACTCCTGGCGGTGCTCAGGGGACCATATGGGATGCTGGAAATCGCACCCGGGTTGGCCGAGTGCAAGGCAAACACCCTACCCACTGTGCTATCACTCCAGCCCCTCACATCATGATTCTTAAGCAACTGAGTAACAAGTTAAAAAAACAAAGCTAAAAAGTGAGCTAGTTTCATTGGCTGAAAAGTAGAAAGTAAAGATTGTATCTCTGACTGAGAAGAGAGGAAAATAGTACTTAAAATCTCTTTAAACAAATACTAGGACCAGAGCAACAGTGCAGTGGGCAGGGTGTTTGCAATCCCTGCATCCTATATGGTCCCCTGAGCCCTTCAGGAGTGATCCCTGAGCACAAGTCAGGAGTAAGCCCTGCGCACAAATGGATGTGCCCACCCCCCTCAAAGAAAACTCTCACAAAACAACAACAACAAAAACAAAAACAAATATTAAGGTCCAGTTGAGGTGCATATGCTGAGATGATGGGGGAGGGCAGGTAGGGAAATGATGAGTTTATTCTGGACTCTACCCCCAAAATGAAATAAAATACAACTATTTGCAAGGCATAAAAAAAAGAACATAGTCTGATAAAGGGATCGAGGAACTCAGTAACCGCTCTCAGAGGTTGCCAGTAGAATCTAGGTTGTGGGTTTAAAATTCAACTTAACTGTTGGAAGATTTTCATAATCAATGTTGGAAAACATCAGGAAGAGAAAGGAAACCACATTACTTTCAGAACAGCACTTGTGAGACTTTTGAGAAGTGATATTTACAGTGAAGGGAAGATGGAACTGGGTTCTGGAGAGTTAAGTCTGTTGCCCAGTGATCCGGAGTGGCTCCTGGCCCCTGCACTGCTATCTGCTTGGCTTGTGTTGATGACCCTGGTTCCTCTCTCAGCGCGGGCACCATCCATGCCCAGCTGGGAGCTGTGACCATCACTGTATTGTTGGCAGCAGAGTGTGAAGGAGTGGCCCAAGATAATCAGTTGGAGCTGAAAGATTTCTCTGACAAGCTGAAAGGTAAAAAAAAAAAAAAAGATTGGTGGAGCAGATGACTGATGTTGCTTTTAGGGAAGAGGATGTAGAAATTTTGCTACGAACAGTTTCATTTTTGATTTTGCTATGAGCAAGTTCAGTAACTCATTTGCTTACCAAACCTTTGAGCGCTTCTTAGATGCCAGGCGGTGCCTTTGCTCATTCAGACAGAAAGTCCTTCCTTTATAGGGTTCCATGGTCTGGAAGGGTTTGGAGCGTTAAGGATCTTTGGGTCACCCCCGCAGAGGGTGCCCGAGGTGGCGGTGTGGCCATTCATTCGCTCACCAGAGAAAAAGGTGTTGTTTTCAATGCTGCCTCTTGTGTCCTTGACTTTGTGCCACTGAAGCTGTTTTTCCCAAGCGCTGCGTTCCCTCAAGCCCATCTGTGTTCTCATTTCCTCTGCTGTCCTTTTTTACTTCCATCTGGAGTTGGTGGAACAGCTTATATAAGCTATTTCTGATTAAGTTTTAAAATATTTGACCGGACCTCTGAAAGGACCCCGAGATGAACAAATCTCAGTTGCTTTTTTCCCCCCAGTGGACCCGGAGCAGAGAAGCCTGGGTTGAAGTCTGTGGTGTTCCGTGCACATCAGGGCAGACTGCCAGCTGCTCTCGGGCCTCACACACCAATCCTGTCATGGGGCCAAACTTGACTTCAGCCCCGTCCCCGCGCCTGTTCCTCAGCGATTACACACTCATTCCAGTAGGCTGGGAGGTCAGCGAGTGGGATCGGCAGGGCCGGCCCCTCCCCTGCTTCTGAGTCATACTTGGGTAGAGCAGAAAAGGTTCTCGCGGAGAAGCCTTAACTCTTGCCCCTCCCTGAGATGGTTCTGCATCCTCGCAGGCTCATTCTCTCGCTCTCCGGGGCTTGTACTAATTCTTGACTTTTTAGATCATCAGCTATAGTTCTCTGGCCTGGGTGTGGGAAGGGATTGGAGAAAATGTCTTGCAAGAAGGGGAAAATTAACAGCTGACTTGAGTTACCTTAATAATGTATAGATGACTAAGTTCTGTCAAATATTATGTTTGGTCTTTGGGCCACACCCAGCGGTGCTCAGGGGTTACTCCCGGCTCTGCTCTCAGGGATTACTCCTGGTGGGGCTCAGGGGACCAGATGGGGTGCCAGGGACCAAGCCCATATCTGCTGCGGACAAGGCAAGTGCCCTTCCTGTTGTACTACCTCTTCAGCACCCAAATATTAGGTTTGTTTTAAACAAAGCAAAGCATTTTTGACACACCACCCTATGGGGAAATTGGATGATCTGGCAACCTCAGCCCTGGAAGGGGGCCAAAAAATCAGGGCCTCAGAGCTCAGAGCCCATAAAAAGTAACTGTGGAAAAATTCTAGTTATTGCCCCATGCGGTTCCTCTCTCCTCTCCCCTCCTCACCCCCTCGTCTTCTCCCCCCTCCCCTCTCTCCTGTTCCCCTCCCCTCCCTTCCCCTCTTCTCCCCTCTCCTCGCCTCTCCCTCCCAAGCGTTGCCTCTCTCCACCCCTCCACTCCTCTCCTCCCTGTTATGTTGAGCTGGGGGTCGCACATTTGCTGGTGGCACTCGCACACATTTTAGAGGTAGTGCTGGTGCACGATTTAGCTGCAGTCCTTGCTGGAGTCACACACTTGGTGGTGGCACTCCTCAGGGGTCGCATACTCAGTTGCGGTGCTTACACACGTTTTCAGTGATGGTGGTAGGGCTCAGTTTAGCTGCAGTCCTTGCTGGGAGATAACTACTTTGTTGTGTGGTTTGTATGCTTTTGCTGCGGTGCTTGGACCCTTGGTTGCAAAATGCTGGCTGGAGATTGCACACTTGGTTGTGTGGCTAGGAATGTCAAATGGTGGTGTCAGGCCACACTCATGGCTTCACACTGGCAAGGCCAGAGCTTTGCTGCTGTGCCATGCCTGGGTGTCCTAGGTTTCTTAGAACAGAAAACACACACTTGATTTAAGAGAATTGCTCAATCTTGTTCAGAGGTGCCATCTACATAGCGTTTTGGGGGAGGGGAGGTTGTTGGGTCACACTGATGATGCTAGGGGATAAGGTTGGGGGTCTATTTGTGGGTTTGGGGAGGACCATGTAGCTGCTGGGTATTGAATCAAGTCCTCCCTCATATAAAGAATGTACTCCAACCATTTGGGTCATCTCTCCCACAAGTTAAATCGATCATATTTTTTTAATTTTAATTTTTGGAGCACTACCAGATTGAACGTATAATCTTACATGTGTAAGGCAGATGTTGTACCACTGAGCTGCATTCCTGGCCCGCCTTTTTCTTCTTATGAATTTTTGCTCTCGTGTGTGTGTGTATGTGTGCATGTGCATGCATGTGCAAGCATGCTTGTATGTTGTTACTCATGAAAGCACACTGATGGTGCTTAGGAACTCAAGCAGCGTCAGGGATCGACCCCAGAGCCTTGTACATACAGAGATGTGGCTTGACCACTTGAAGCACGTCTTTGCTGCTGTTTTTTTTTTTTTTCAGTGTTTATTGACTTTGAGGCACAGACTGCAGCTTCTCAGGAGTTCAGAGCCAGAAAACCCTTACTCTGAATCCTGGTGCGAGCAAGTCTTTGATCTTGGACAATTTCTTTTACTTCAGATCCTGCCCCTCCAGATGGTTCTGAGGAATAAATGAACCACCAAGATTAAAGTCCCTACATTGGCGATGCCATGGCTTAGAAGGGCTATGTATTAGTGCCTTTAAAAAATGTCCTAGCATCCCATATGGTTTCCCGAGCACCGCCAGGAGTGATTCCTGAGTGCAGAGCCAGGAGTAACCCCTGAGCATCGCTGGGTGTGACCCAAAAAGCAAAAAAAAAAAGTCCTATGGGGGGGGGGGCTGGAGCAATAACACAGCGGGAAAGGCGTTTGCCTTGCATGCAGCCAACCCAGGTTCGATTCCCTGCATCCCATATGGTCCCCTGAACACTGCCAGGAATAACTCCTGAGTGCATGAGCCAGGAGTAGCCCCTGTGCATCGCCGGGTGTGACCCAAAAACCAAAAAAAAAAATGTCCTATGGGGGCTGGAGCAATAGCACAGTGGGTAGGGTGCTTGCCTTGCATGAGGCCAACCCGGGTTTGATCCTTGGCATTCCATATGTTCCCCTGAGCACCACCAGGAGTGATTCCTGAGCACAAAGCCAAAAGTAAGTCCTGAGCAATTGCCATTGTTGCCCAAACACACACACACACACACACACACACACACACACACACACACACACACACACCCCTATTGTTCTATTAGGCATATTCCCTAAAGCCTCCTTTTCCTGACTATTTCCTGCAACTGTGGTTCACCTTTTCTTTTTCTCACAATTACTCTAAGAATCAAATAAAAAATGTGTGAGGGGGGAGAGGCACAGTGGCCAAAAGTACAGACCTTGTAAGTGTGAGGCTCTGAGTTTGATCCCCAGGGCCACCTCCATGGACGGAACCTCTTCCAGTTCAGCTGCCTGGGACCCAGTGTCCCACGGAGAGGTGCAGTCTTCAGTGTCCAGCTGAAGGTGTGGCAGGAGCACTGCAGCTAAAGTGTGCAAGCCCAGGAGAGCGCCGCAGATGAGAGCATGGTCCCTGGTGTGGACACTGCAGCTGAATTGTGTGCGGTCTCTGGTTAGCACCATAATCTGCTGGCAACCCAGGGCTGGTAACCACAACTGAGAGTTCAAGCACCACCACCTGCCTGAGCCCACCCTGGTTTCACAGCTGCAGAGAAGGGAAGGAAAGGGTGGAAATACGTGTGGAAGTTGTTCAAGAACTAAGTGGGGGAGCTGGGGAGAGCTTATATAAGGCAAGGCGCATACCTTGCATGTGGCTGACCCAGGTTCTATTCGGGACATTACATATGATCCCCCAAGCCCTGCCAGGAGTGATCCCTGAGCACAGAGCCAGGAGTAAGCCCTGAGACCCGCTGGCTGTGGCCCATAAAACAGAACAGAAAGTACCAATTTCTTATTTTTGTTTTTCAGCTTCGAGTTTATAGTATCTTAGTATCTTAGAGTTTATCATTTTCTGAGGTAGACGTGTGCATGACATTGCCTTAGGTATTAATGCTCTCTCCCTTTGCTTTGCAGACTGTGGGCCATGGAGGTGGGCTCAGTGGTCCGAGCCATCTTTGACTTCTGCCCCAGTGTGTCAGAAGAACTGCCGCTCTTCGTGGGCGATATTATTGAAGTGTTGGCAGTGGTAGATGAATTTTGGCTCCTAGGAAAGAAAGAGGATGTTACAGGTAAGAGATTCTAATTCCTTTCGTACAGCATGGAATGTTGACCCTCCTTTCTTCCCATATTAAAAATGGAAGTTAGTGGGGGTGGATCGATAGTGCAGTGGGTAGGGCATTTGCCTTGCACGAGGCCAACTGGCTTTAATCCTTGGTATTCTCTGTGGTTCCCTGAGCACCACCAGCAGTAATTCCTGAGTGCAGAGCCAGAAGTAAGCCCTGAGCATCCCCGGGTCTGGCCCCCAAACAAAGCAAAAGTAGAAGTTAAGGACCAGAGATGCAACTCAACAATAGAGCACACCCTGGGTCTGAAGGGGCTGGGGAGAGAACTCAGCACTTCACGAAGTCTAAACTTGATCCCTGCTGCCACAGATGATCCCTGGCACCCCCAGGAGTCACCCTTCCCCAGTTCAGCTGGGAGTAGTCCCTGTGCACTGCAGGGCATGGCCTAAAAGAAAGAGAAAAGGAAAATAAGTTCAATGGGAAGCCCACATCTTTTGACTCAGAGTGGTTTTCAGTGTTCCTTCTGTATTCAAACTGATGTTCCTGGCATCCTGACGAGAATATCTGTTCTCACCCCCCACCGCCCCCTTGTTCCTTGAAGAGGTTGGCGTGATTCCATACCAGCGGCTCTATACCAGCCTTCTCTTCTCGCTTTTGCCTTCCCGTCCAGGTCTTTATCTTTGGTATTTGACACCATCCTTTCTCTTTTGAAGCTTATACCTTCTACTTTTCAGGCCTCCCTAAAGCTTCCCTTGATTTTTCGTGAGGAGTTTTGTTGTGAGGCCACACCCAGGGGTTTCTGCCAGCTCTGTGCTCTGCAGTGCCAGGGGCAAACCAGAATTCTGCGCAAAAATGTGCACTCAGCCCTTGGGGCTGTCTCTCCCGCCCTCACTAGCAGGTTTTATCTCTGAGTTATGGGCTAGAGTCACCCTCCACCTTACTTTCTCTGGCTGCTTCCTGTCAACACTTCCCACCTTTCCCTCTTTTCAGGGAAACAGCATTCCTTCTCTTCTCCCCATCCTAGACTGATGGCTGCCTTCATTGATTTAGCTGACCTCCTCCCCTACACACGACCTACCTTCCACTGTCCATGCACCTAGTTTCCTTTCTCCCCCGTCTTTAAGACACATACAAGATCATGTCACAATTTTTTTTTAATCCAACTGCTGAAGGAAAGGTGGGCGTTTCTCCTACCTTTGCAGATCCGATCCTTAATTCATATATTTTTTATGTTCATATATATTTTTTATGTACGTCCAGGCTGGTGTCTGTTATGCAGGTCTTAGAATAGACTCAGCTCACTCTCCATCCACATGTGTGAGGTCATAAATTATTTCCCAGTCGAAATGATATCTCAGCTGAGATAAAGTGTAGACTAGGAGTTAGCAAGACCAAGAGGATAGGCAGAAGGAATTGTTTATCCAGATGCGCTGACGGGAGAGAGAGCGCTTCGAGGGGGCCGAGTGGAGTTCAGTACAGCCTGAATTCTGAGTTCTTGAGGAGGGGGAAATGGTGCTGTGGAGAGGCGCAGAAGCTGGAAGATGGAGGAGAGTGTGCCAGGAATTACGGAAGTGAGATGTCAGGGACGTACTTTGCACATCATCAGTCTTTTGTTTTGGAACGCTCACTGCTGCCTGTTGGAGAATGGCACAGCCCCAAGGACGGCGAGGTGGGAGAGAGTGGGAGCTTGTTATAGGAATCTGCGGGCAATGTTGGTGGCCTGGACCGGTGCATTGGGCCTGGAGAGGAGCACACAGGTGAAAGGAGTGTTAAGAGAGTGCAGGCGGTCTGCACCTCCTCTGCTGCCTGACCAGCAGCCCCTGTCTTTCTCTGACTATCCAGGAAAACTAACCTGCCTGACTTCACTGCATGGAGGAGGCAGATGCTCTGGTGGAGGTGTAGAACATAGTATGCATGAGATCTTATTATGCACAGCATCATAGGGGACCAGAGCGATAGTACAGCAGGTCAGGCGCTTGCCTGGCATGCAGCCAACTCTGGTTCAATCCCCGGCATCCCACATGGTCCCCTGAGCATCCATCGCCAGGAGTGATCCCTGAGCAAAGAGCCAGGAGCAAGCTCTGAACACTGCTGGGTGTGGCCCCAAAACAATAACCACGAACAGTATTGTAAATCACAGTGCCTCAAACAACAACAACAACAACAACAACAACAACAACAATAATGGACTAGCTTTTCTTCAGACTCAAATGTTAAAATTTTCTTACCATTTTTAGGGCTCTTGGGGCTGGGAGATAGTATAGCAATCCCACCCATGGCCACATAGCCCCTGAGCTGGGTGTTCACAGGGAGGCCCCTCATTCCCAGGACTGCTGGGATCTTCTGGGTAACCCTGAGCACCACAGGGCCTGAGCAGCATGACTTTCTCAGGCCCTGGACTGTAGGCTGGAGGGCCAAAGGTTGCTGGTGGGGTGCTAGGCCTCCTGGGTACTGCTTCAGAACCCCCCCCAAATATATATATATATTTGTTTGGTTTTGGTTTTGTTTTGGGGGTTACCCTGGGCAGTGCTCAGGGGTTACTCCTGGCAGTGCTCAGGGGACCATAAAGGTGCCAGGGATCAAACCCAGGTTGGCCACATTCAAGGCAAGTGCCCTACCTGCTGTTTCTCTGCCCCCTCCTGCCCCCCCACCAAAGAAATATGTTTTTCAGATTTTCCTGCTACGTGCTCTCTCTTCTCTGAACTTCTTTGGCAATTTAGGCACCTCTGCTGCAACAGTTGCTTTCAATCTGGGATTAGTATTTTTTAAATTTTTTCCTTGAAATTCTTTTTTTAAACTTTTAAAATTTTTATTAGCGAAATACCATGAGGTACAGTTGTAGACTTACAAATTTTTGTGCTTGGGTTTCAGTTATACAATGGTCGAGTTCCCATCCCTACGCCAGTGCTCATTCTCCACCACCACTGATCCCAGTATCCCTCCCACTCCCAATCCCCCCCATCCCACCCTGCCTCTGTGGCAGGACATTCACTTTTGTTCTCTCTCTCCTTTTGGGTGTTGTGGTTTGCAAAAGAGGCCTTGAGTGGCAATCATGTTTGGTCTATAGTCTACTTTCAGCGTGCATCTCCCATCCTGGGAGGATCCTCCCAACACCCTTTATTTGGTGCTCCCTTCTCTACCTGAGCTGCCTTTTCCCCCAGCGTGTGCGGCTGGCCTCCAAGCCATGGAGTAAACCTCCTGGTACTTATCACTTATCTCGGCTATCCTTGGGTGTTAGTCTCCTATTTTGTTGCTTTATGTTCCCCAGATGAATGCAATCTTTCTATGTCTGTCTCTCTCTTTCTGACTCATTTCGCTTAGCATGATACTTTCCATGTAGTACCACTTGTATGTAAATTTCATGACTTCCCATCTTTTCTAACAGCTACATGGGATTAATATTTCTGTGGGAAGTCGATGTGAGGTCTGAACTGGACTTGAGGGTGTCTCACCCTCTGCAGTGGCCCCTGCTTTCGGGTCCCCCAGGGATCTGTACTCCCTGCCTTCTGCCTGCATCCGACTGTGTGTGCTGCCCATTTTCTGCGGGAGATCCTGCGGGCTGCGGGTGCTGTGGGAGGGTCATAAATGGGTTCAAGAGAGAAAGGGGAAAAATAACCAGGAACCTTTGGACACAGAGAGGGCAGGAAGTGTCAACGTGCTGATGTTTGCTTCTCTTCTCAGGACAGTTCCCCAGCAGCTTTGTGGAGAGTGTGGCCCTTCCTGGCCTCAAAGATGGGGAGCAACTCTTTGTCTGCATCAGTGAGTTCCTGTCCCCAGAACCGAGTGGTCTTCCTCTTCACCGAGGTAAGTCAGTACCTGAGCATCATTGAAAGTGAGTTTGGTGGCGTTGGCTCATTTTGAAGAGATTTCTTGGGTGGTGGTGGGGGGGGTGGGGGTAGGGAGGAGTTGCATATTGTTGGTTTGTTTACAAAACTGTGTAGATTTTAGGGGTGCCACTGGACACCCCTTTAAAAAGGCACGTTTGGGGGCTGGAGTGATAGCACAGCGGGTACGGCGTTTGCCTTGCATGCGGCCGACCCGGGTTCTATTCTCAGCATCCCATATGGTCCCCTGAGCACCGCCAGGAGTAATTCCTGAGTGCAAAGCCAGGAGTAATCCCTGAGCATCGCCGGGTGTGACCCCCCCAAAACAAACAAACAAAAAAAAAACTTAAAAAAACAATAAAAAGGCACTTTTGGGACTGGAGTGACAGCACAGCAGGTAGGGCATTTACCTTGCACGCGGCCAACCCGGGTTCGATTCCCAGCATCCCATGTGGTCCCCTGAAGCACCGCCAGGATTAATTCCTGAGTGCAGAGCCAGGAGTGACCCCTGAGTTTCACCCAGTGTGACCCCCACCCCCCAAAAAAAGGCATGTTCCCTTTTCACACTCGCTACCCGCGTTTTCAGTGTTCTTCTACCACGGCCCTTGTAGCCCCCTCAGTCCCCAACCCTCCCACCCCTCTCCCTGCTTCCTTTTTGGTAACTTGAGTCCTGCAGAGTCCCAGGGTCCGTTTTACTTAGCCTGGTCCAATCCCAGCATTGCTTTTTTATGTCCCACATATGAGTGAGATCATCTAGTGTTTATCTTTCTCCTTTTGACTTGTTTTGCTTAGCATGCCCCCCTCCAGTTCCATCCTTGTCATGAAAGGCGAGATTTCAGCTGATCTTTTAGCAGAGCCATATTCTGTTACGCATCTGTTGTACCGCACCTTCTTGATGGACAACTGGAGTTTATTGACACTCCAGAGTCTGAGTGCAGAAGGAGAACCCTGAGGCGTTAGCAGCGCTTTTCAATTCCCAGTGTTTTCACACTTTTTTTTTTTCATGCTTTCTCAAAATGCATCCTCATTTGATCCTTCACTCAGATCTGGGAGTTAGCAAAGTAGGTATAATTAACCATATTTTACAAATAATGAAAGTGAGATTCACAGATGAGAAGTTTTGGCCTCAGGATGAACAGTCATATCACCTGATGATAAGCCCATTATTCTTTTTGTTTGTTTGTTTGGGGGACACTCGTGGCTGTGCTCAGGACTACTCCTGACTCTGCACTCAGGGCTCATTCATTGGAGGTGCTCAAGGACCCCTTGCAGTGCTGGGGATTGAGCTGGGGTCATCAGTGTGCACACCAGCGCCCTACCCGCCATACTATCTCTGTGGCCCGAAGTCTGCTATTCCCTTTCCAGGGCCCCATGCTGCTGCAGCCACACTTCAGTTGAAATTTATTGTCCCCCCCTCCCTCCCCCCTATAAAAACAGATAAGATTTGTAAGACCGTTGCTGTTTCTTTAGAATTTTATTTTGGTGCCTCATCCAGTGGTTCTCAAATGTCTATTTCTCATCGTTCAGAGGCTTCCAAATTGTTCTCAGGGCACTGAGTGGTGCTGGGTGTCAAACCCGAGTCTCCCATGTGCGAAGCAAGCACACTTGCCCTCGGTGCCCTCTTCCTGGCCCCAACACTGCACTTCGGGCACAGTAGTCAAGTACGACTTGTGGTGTGGGCGTTAAGAAATTGATACAGAACAGCCCTTTTTTTTACTATGTCCTTAGAAATTGTTGTTAAAATTCTCATCAGGGCTGCCGGAGAGACAGTACACAAGGGAAGGCACTTGCCTTGCAGGTTAGTGTGTGTTTATCACTCTGGTTCACATCTCCAGCACCATATACAGAGATAGATGAATCACTCCTGAGCACAGAGCCACAAATAACCCCTGAACACCACTGGGTGTGGGCCTAAATCTCCCCAAATGAAAGCTTCTCATCAGGAGACCAGAGATAGAGCCCAGTGGACTGAGAAAGCCTAGATTCAATTTTTAGCACTGCGTTTCTCCAGGCTGGAGCGATAGCACAGCGGTAGGGCATTTGCCTTGTACGTGGCCAGCTTGGCTGAACTGGGTTCAATTCTTCTGCCCCTCTCGGAGAGACCGGCAAGCTACCGAGAATATCTCGCTCGCACAGCACAGCCTGGCAAGCTACCCATGATGTATTCAATATGCCAAACACAGTAACAGCAAGTCTCAAAATGGAGACGTTACTGGGCCTGCTTGAGCAAATCGATGAACAATGGGAGGACAGTGCAGTACAGTGCAGTGCGTTTCTCCATGCACTGCCAGGTGTGGCCTCCAATCAACCAATCAACCAACCAACCAACAAACCAACCAACCAACCAACCAAAGTTCTCATCAGAACCAGTGAAAAAGGAAGGGTTTAAAATATACCCAGGATGGGAGATGCATGCTGAAAGTAGATTATAGACCGAACATAATTGCCACTCAGTGCCTCTTTTGCAAAGCACAGCACCCAAAAGGAGAGAGAGAGAGAACAAAAAGGAATGCCCTGCCACAGAGGCAGGGTGGGGTGGGGGGGTTGGGGGTGGGAGGGATACTGGGATCAGTGGTGGTGGAGAATGGGCACTGGTGGAGGGATGGGTACTCAATCACTGCATAACTGAAACCCAAGCACAAAAATTTGCAAGTCTACAACTGTACCTCATGGTGTTTCACTAATAAAAATTTAAAAAAAAATAAAGTAAAATATAGCCAGAACTGTCTCTCAGTAAAAGTTCGAGAATTTCTCACTTTGTCACTTTTATAGGCAGAGTAACTTTCAAAGATTAATTATAACCCATTGCAACATGTTTACTGAAGCCCATGAATTTTTGTGTAAGGATAGAAGCTATTGGCCAGAGAGACAGTACTGGGGCTAAGGCATTTGCCTTCCCTGCACCAACCTCTGTTCGATCCCTGACACTGCATTTGGTCCCCCAAGCACTGTCAGGAGTGATCCCTGAGCAAAAGACCAGGGGTAAGTCCTGAGTACCACCAGTATGACCCAAATACACCTCAGACCCCAAAGAAACCAATAAGTACCCCACCAACTGAGAATTTTGATCAGTTTTTTGGGGGGTGGTAGGTGGAGGGAAGTGGAAGTTTTGTTTTTATTTTTGTTTCTAAGGCCAGACCCAGCAGTTCTCAGGGCTTACTCTTGGCTTTGCACTCAGGAATCACTCCTGACATCTTTGGGGGAATCACATGGGGTGCCAGGGATTGAACCCAAGTCAGTCATATATAAGGCAAGTACTGTTGCTCCGGCCCCTGGTCAAAGAAGTTGTATGATGGCTCAGAATAATCATCAGAATGGTAGGATGGGGGGCTGGAGCAATAGCACAGCAGGTAGGGCATTTGCCTTGCACCCGGCTGACCCGGGTTTGATTCTCAGCATCCCATATGGTCCCCTGAGCACCGCCAGGGGTAATTCCTGAGTGCAGAGCCAGGAGTAAACCCTGCGCATTGCTGCATGTGACCTAAAAATCAACAACAAAAAAATAAAATAAAAATTAAAGAATGGTAGGGCAGGGCAGGGAAGACAGCCTGAGTGGTAGGGCACAGGCCTAGCTGTGCAGGGCCCTAAGATCCCCTAACACTACATGCATCCCGAGCTACAGCACGTGTGACCCCTATAAATAAAAGAATACATTAGGTGCATTATTAATATTGCCACTTATTCCACTATGTGTGCACTAAGGCCGAGGCAGATTTGTACAAATCAGAAGGAGAAAGAACCCTGATAAGCTTCCCTAACCTCCAGTGAGAAAAAAAAATAGAACAGTTGGATTTTGACACTCCTCAAACTCCTGGTCTAGTTCAGGGGCTGCTCCCAGCTCTTCCCTGTGAAAGTCACTCATAGCAGTGGTTGGGGACCACACCATGTTGGGGATCATCAAACTTGGGCTCCTGTGGGCAAAGCACAGACCTTTGCACTCTCTCGCTCTCTCTTTCTCTCCTGACCCTCGAAATTGAGCTTCAGAGTTTCTTGCATTTCACTCAGGCTCTTCCTCTCCTCTGTGTCCTTGCTTGCTAAGAGTACTGAGGAGACAGAAGTAGGCCAGCCTCCCAAAGCAGGGGGCCTTCCTGCCCCTCCACACTATCTCAGGAGAGGGCTCTGGGCTGTATCAGACCCATCAGAGGAGGTGAAGAAAGGCCCTGAGCACAGCTACCCCTCCTGCACCACGCCCTGTGTGTGCAGGGCACATCTGGCCCTTCCTAGACACCTGCTTCCTGGAGCACATCCCGGGAGTAATAATACACCAAGAGTGGGATTACGCAGCATGACCCCAGTGTTGGAGGGGGTTGAGAATGTGGCTTCTAGAATTACCTTTCTTTGTTTTATAATTACTGCTCAGGTATAAGGTATTTTCTAAAGAGAGATTTTTCTCTCAAATCCATTCCCTGGGAAGTATTTGTAAAATTACTTTGAAGATAACATTGGCCTCTGTAATCCCAGATCCACTCAGGAGATTGTCAGGAAGACCGTGGCTTAGTCCCGGAAACCAAATCTCATCAGAATCAGGCTGCACCCCTCCTCCCCCATCCTGGGACCTTCAGATCTTATGTTCATTACCTTTAAACTTACTAAACCAAGTGAGCTAAAAAAAAATGTTAAGTGGAGGGAGGCAGTGTGATAGTACAGGGGATAAGGTGTTTGCCTTGTACTTGGCGGACCCGGCTTCCATCCCCAGCATCCCATATGGTCCCTGGAGTACTGCTAGGAGAAATCCCTGTGTGCAGAGCCCAGAGTAACCCCGGATCATTGCCGGGTGTGACCCCAAAACAAATAAACAAAAAGTAAGTGGAGCCCAACGGGTGAGGAGGCAGGGCGCGGAGACCAACAGAGAGAGAGAGACTGGAAAGAGATAAAGGAATGACAAGTGGCTTTGTCTTCTCTGATGCATCTCTGAGAATGGGCTAGTGTGTCTCACTGGAGATGTGCCCCCATCACCCAGGCCTCCAGCTGGACCAGCCCTGTCCCCGCACCCCCCCCCTCCTCCACCCCGGGCCTTAGTTGCTGATTTCACATATTCCCAATAAACACACTGACAATCGGACTTCTTTTGCTTTTTCCATATCTGTTCTAGCTCCAGCTGTCTTCTGGTTTGTCCATTCTCTTTTCCTTTGCTACCATTCCCAGTGGTGCTCAGGAGCTATTCCCAGCAGGGGGCTCAAGGGACCATGTGGGGCCAGGGATCAGCCGCCCAACATGCAAAGCGCTCTGAGCTCTCTACATGCGTGGCCCCCTCGGCTTCTGAGTGAAAGCCCGGGATTGTGAGCATGGGGAAGTTGAGTGGCGTTACGCACCTGGTCTTTCCTGGGAGCTTTAGCAGGAGACGGAATTAGTTCTCATTCCTCCTGCTGACAGGCCACATCAACAGGTTTCATTTCACTAGTTGGAAACAAAATCTCAGAAGAGAAAGTGTTGTTTTGTACTCTACAAAGTGAAGGAGAGTGTCCAGACTTTCAGGCTTGGATTGACCCTTGTGCGTCTCAGACAGGAAATGGGCCATGTGAGATGCTGTGGTGTCTCACCCAGGGCTCACTGCCCTGTTCTTTCTTTCTTTCTTTCTTTCTTTCTTTCTTTCTTTCTTTCTTTCTTTCTTTTGCTTTTTGGGTCACACCCAACGATGCTCAGGGGTTACTCCTGGCTCTGCACTCAGGAATCACTCCTGGCGGTGCTTGGGGGACCATATGGGATGCTGGGGAATCGAACCCTGGTCAGCCGTGTGCAAGGCAAACGCCCTACCCGCTGTGCTATCACTCCAGCACCCCGGTTCTTTTTTAAATTTTTAAATTTTATTTTCATAAAGTTGTTCACAATCAATGGATTGCATTTAACATTTCAACACCAGTCCCACCACCATTATACCTTCCCACCACCATGATTTCGAAGTTTCTCACCACCACTCAATCCTGCCCCACAAGCAGATGCTAGATAATTTATTCTGTATTGCTGGTTATTAATAGAATAAGATGTCTATAAGGGTCTATCTCACAGTGATTCAACAAAAAAGCAAAAAATAATAATAATATTTTGTGGCCACACCCTCCTGGGATTGTGAAGATTTAAATAATTGGGGTCCAGGGGCTGGAGCAATAGCACAGCGAGTAGGGCATTTGCCTTGCACGTGGCTGACCTGGATTCGATTCCCAGCATCCCACATGGTCCCCTGAGCACCACCAGGAGTAATTCCTGAGTGCAGAGCCAGGAGTGACCCTGTGCATTGCTGGGTGTGACCCAAAAAGCAAAAACAAACAAACAAAAAAACAAATAATTGGGGTCCAGAGCCAGTCATTTGTGAGTCTCTGGATCATGGCCATTATTGCACTTAAGTGGCACCCGGAGGCAGTTTGTGGGTGTGACGGCCAGGACCCTGGAGGGGCGGGAGATGGGAAGGAGTGGCCCAGCCAAAGAAGAGGCCTGGGGTTTTCAGTCACTGGTCCCGCATACCTGTGGTTTTTCAGAGGATTTAGTTTCTTGCATGGGAGCCCATGACAATTCTTTGAAGATGGGCCGTGAGGGTGGCAGTGGTTGGTTTCTGGAGGTTTGGGGCTGCCGGGGTTCATCTGGTGCAGGCAGAGAGAGAGAATGCCAGCTCCAACCTGAGGTGCCCTGGTGAAATCAGCCTAGCTCATGGTTTGGAGCCATCTCTGCAACAAGCTGCTCGGTTCTGAGATTAATTTGTGAGTCTCACTGCCCTGTTTCGTGGGACTGCCTGCCATTTTGGCAGTGGAACTGCTCTGCTGATTTCATAGAAGGGGATTTGGAAGCCTTAAGAATGTGTGTGGGGGGGGCTGGAGAAATAGCACAGTGGGTAGGGCGTTTGCCTTGCACACAGCCAACCCGGGTTCGATTCCCAGCATCCCATATGGTTCCCTGAGCACTGCCAGGAGTAACTCCTGAGTACAGAGCCAGGAGTATCCCCTGTGCATTGCCAGGTGAGACCCAAAAAGCAAGGAAAAAAAAAGTGTGTGTGTATGTGTGTGTGTGTGTGTGTGTGTGTGTGTGTTGGTAGATGAGGGAGGTAGGTCATACTTAATATCTGTTGAGTTCTCCCAAGCTGTTAAATATTTTAACATTTTTGACTTGAGAAGATGGAGCAATAGTACAGCAGGGAGGGCGTTTGCCTTGCATACAGCCGACCATCGTTCAGTCCCCCCAATACCCTCTCTACCTCCCTGCCCAGCACCATCAGGAGTAAATTCTGAGTGCAGAGCCAGGAGTAACCCCTGAGCATTGTTGGGTCTGGCCCCAAAACAAAATCAAAGAACTAAAGAAGTTAAAATTTTCACTTACCTTTGAAAGTACCATTTGGGCTGATAAGAGAATAAATGGCCCATTTTCCCCCCATTATTAAAAACCCTATCCAGGGACCAGGGAGAATGGGCTGGAGCATGTACTTTGCAGGTGGGAGGACTGAGTTCAGTTCCCAGCACCACGTGGTCCACCAAGCACTGCTGAGAGCAAGCCCTGAGCTGAAAGTTGCCCCAGAGTACTCTCTGGTGTGTCCCCAAATTAAAAAAAAATAAACAAAGTCCAATACCAACTGCATGTAATATCACTGTATCACTGTCATCCCGTTATTCATCACTTTACTCGAGCAGGAACCAGTAATGTCTCCATCCATCCCAGCCCTGAGATTTTAGCAACCTCTCCTTACTCGTCTTTCCCAACGCTGCCCTGTTGGAGGCTCTTTCAGGATCAGGGGAATGAGACCTGTTATTGTTACTGTTTTTGACATATCGAATACGCCACGGGGAGCTTGCCAGGCTCTGCCGTGGCATGTAATATATACATATTAATAATATATGTATTTATAGGGGCTGGAGCGATAGCACAGCGGTAGGGCGTTCGCCTTACAAGCGGCCAGCATGGCCGACCCGAGTTCGATTCCTCCGCCCCTCTCGGAGAGCCCGGCAAGCTACCGAGAGTATTCGATATGCCAGACACAGTAACAACAAAGTCTCCAATGGAGACGTTACTGGGCCCGCTCGAGCAAATCGACGATCAACGGGAGGGCCTTTACCTTTACCTTTATATATTGTATATAATATAACATGATATATATCTGTCATATAAAAATATATATTTAGATACTTAAATTTTTTGGTTTTGGGTCACACCTGAGAGTGCTAAAATATTTATATTTTAAAATATATATGTATATACACCTGAAAATTCAGTGAAAGATTTTAATCAAAATCTTGTTGCACAATTAGAAGTATTTTATTAAAATATGAGCAGTACTTTTAAAAGTAAATTTTAAAATCACACTAAAATGCATAAGTTTTAGCATTTGTGAAAGTATGAAATAAACACAGGATTTACTGAATTTCTTATTGATCAGATATTTTTGCATAGTTGTAAAACACCAAGCTAAAAAAATGTCTTAACAGGGTTGAGTGAAAGTACAGCAGGAAGGGCGCTTGTCTTGCACATGGCTGACCTGGGTTCAATCCCCGGCATCCCTGTGGTCCTCTGAGCACACAGGAGTAATTCCTGAGTGCGGAGCCAGGAATAACCCCTGAGCATCACCAGGTGTAGCCCCCAAACAAGCAAACAAACAAAATTGTTGATATTCTTTAGTTTATAATTAGGCTAACCTCCATAAGCATGGCAGAGCCTGGCAAGCTCCCCGTGGCGTATTCGATATGCCAAAAACAGTAACAACAAGTCTCACAATGGAGATGTTACTGGTGCCCTCTCGAGCAAATGATGACCTGTGAAGTGAGTGCATCAGCAGCCTGATGGTGCCTTCAGACTTCCAGATACCCCCAAATTGCTGCTGTGCCTTTGGCCAGATCCCAAAAACTTGGGGCAAAGTTTACCAAGAAAGTAAATGGCCAAAAGTTAGGTATGTGGGAAACACACCCACAAACCACCACCTCCAGCTCAGCTATATAATTGGAGGCATGGCCTCTCTGGTTCCTGATTGAACTGCTTAATGGCCATGATCTCAGAGACTCAGAAACAAATCTCGAAACCCAGCAACTTTTGGCAGAAATGCGTCCGGTTCCTGCAGCTGGGCCAACCCAGGTGGGAATAGGTTTCGTGCCTTGGTCTGTTCCCCCTGGCAACCAGGTGGCCACCATCCTCCAGAGGCCACTGGACAGTTAGGTTTGGGCCTGCAGTGATGAGACATGCAGGGCCTCACGGGATGGGGGTGGAGCCGGTCCTGTCCTCCCCACCCCAACGAGACCCCAAGTCATCGCCCACAAACGGCCTCTCTGGCTCCTTATCAAGCTGCTTACCGGCCATGATCCCAGAGACTCAGAAACAAATCTGGAAACCCAGTGGTTTTTGGCAGAAATGCGTCCGGACCCCACAGTAGGTTACTGTCACCGGGCCACCCTAGGGGGGAAAGGGTGCTGTCGCACCACCTGCTCCCCCTTGGTGGCTCGGTGGCCATCATCCTCCAGAGGCCATTGGACAGTCAGGCTTGGGCCTGCAGTGACGAAACTTGTTGGGCCTCACGGGATGGAGGTGGAGCTGGTCCTGTCCTCCCTGTCCCAACGAGACCCCAAGTCATCGCCCACAAACGGCCTCTCTGGCTCCTGATCAAGCTGCTTACTGGCCATGATCCCAGAGACTCAGAAACAAATCTTGAAACCCAGCAGGTTTTGGCAGAAATCCCTCCAGATTTAAGTGTTAAAATTTTGGAATTTCAAAATTGTGCGGCCACTACTGCAGCCACACGACATCTTATGTTATTCACAACTAGCAATAAAAAACAAATTGTCTACTGTTGCCTTTTCAGCAGATCTGAGTGTTGGGGTAAAATCTCAAATAATAATGGTGGATCTGGTGTCAAAATATTGAATATGATCAAAGTAGAGAGAGAGTAATGTGGAAATCATCTGCCCCACAGGTACGGGGAGGGTTTGGGATGGGAGTATACTGGGGTTGTTGGGGGTGGAGAATGGGCACTGTTGAAGGAATGGGTGTTTCATTGTATGACCGAGATTTAGACCCGAAAGCTTTGTAACTGCTCTCACGGTGATTCAATAAATAAAATTATAAAAAATGGGGGAAAAAAGTAAGGTGGAGTTCATGCACAATTCAATCAGCTAATCAATGACTGAATAAATAGCAGTACTCCTACATTAAAAAAAATGATGAACAATAGGAGGACAGTGCTACAGTGCTATATACATAATACACATTGTATCTATGTTTGGTTGCATAATGTGTGTGTTTCGACTAGGCAGTGTAGCTCAAAGCCTGGGAAGTCTGTGAGAGCCATAGGCTTAAATCCAATTAACAGCTTAACAGCTGTGAATTTGAGTGAGTTACTTAAAGTCCCTCAGCCTCCCTTTCCTATTCTATAAAGAGAGGGTGATAAGACCTACCCTTGGGGATTAAATATGATTAAATCCAGAAGGAGCCTCTGGCACGAGGAAGGCATTCAATATACGCATTCAACACGCACGAGTTAGTTTTGTTCTTAGCACGGAATTTGCAGGTGTGCGCTGGGGACCTACAGCTTTGTGCGAAAGTGCAGTTTCCAGGAAGTTCTCAATTTTCCAAACCCGCCAGGGTTCCTCCAGTAGGTGTCGCTCTTCCTCCTTTCCCCAAAGCGGATTATCCAGTTTATTACTGACTGTCCTCTGTATTGCGAGCTATATTTAAACCCAGCAACAGGACTATCTTTGGAAGGATTAATGTGGTTGCTAATGCCACTGAGTCTTCTGAAAAACAAAAGAGAGCAAGGGCGGGGTGGTAGGAGTAGATAAAGCAAAACCCAAATATGAAATATAGCAAGAAGATAGAATGAAACAGGAGAGGGGAAAAAAATCAGTATATATTATGGGACGTGATACAATAGGATTTTTTTTTAAAGGCCGTGAATGAGTACCTGTGATCTCATTTTGCCTAGGTCACCTCTTTGCCTCTCACCAGAGACACCACCCCCCCAAATTAATTGATGGGCCTGAGGGAATAGTCCAAGGGGCTCAGAGCATCTGCTTTGCAAGCGTCTGGTCTCAGGCTCAAATCCTGGGCATTTCCTGTGCCCTGAATATGATCCTGGCAGCTCTTCTTTCTGCTATCCCCACGGCCACAAGTGGTCTCCAGTCGTGCCACAAAAAGGGTTATGACCCCTGTGAGCACCACAACTAAAAAAAAAATGCGAGTCCCATGGCTGGGGCGTGTGACCTCTAGTGAATAGGGGTGTGACCCCTGGGGCACCGCAGTCATAACTCAGAGCATCACTCCTGGCAAGCTCTTGTGCCAGCATCACACTAAAGGAATGCTAACCGGGCTGGGCTGAAAGTGCAACAGGCAGTGTGTTTGCCTTGCACACGGCTGACCCAGCTTCCATCCCCAGCACCTCCTCTGGTCCTCCGAGCCCACCAGGAGTGATTCCTGAGTGCAGAGCCAGAGTCGGCCTTGAGCATCACTGGGTGTAGCCCAAAACCTAAAAAGAAAGCTTTTCAAAACAGTCATCCCGTTGAAAATAGAGAGGAAAACCCAAGCTCTACAGAGGGATTCATAGAGAGCCTGCGAAGCACGGAGAATGTTGTCACTGTACAGCTTTAAGAAAGCCAGTTCATTAGGAGCCAGGGAGTGGGAGTCCTGGCATGGTTTTCTTCTTCTCCTCCTTCTCCAAAAGCCCCTTGTGTCCGAACAGTAGGCATAGCTCCAGTCACTTTCCCACTTGGCCCTGGTCTTAGAGCGAGTGGGAGGGGAACATTGTCATTCACAGGACTCTAAGCTCGAAGGCTATTGAATCATAAAAGAATATAGAAATATAGACTCATAAAAATAAACCTTGAGGGGCTGGAGCGATAGCACAGCGGGTTGGGTGTTTGCCTTGCACGCGGCCGACCCGGGTTCGATTCCCTGCATCCCATATGGTACCCTGTGTACTGCCAGGAGTAATTCCTGAGCGCAGAGCCAGGAGTAACCCTTGCACATTGCTGGTGTGACCCAAAAAGCAAAACAAACAAACAATAAATAAATAAACCTTGAAAGAGATCACTTAGCTGCAAAAATTTCTCAGATACCTGTTCCAGGCTGAGACCTCTGGGGTGCTCTTGGAGGGAGAAAGGGTGCGGGCTACCTCCCACCCAAATGAAGCCCTGGGAGCCGCTCCCACACCCCAAAGCCACCGCCATACCTCTGACTAGATTGGCCCATGAAATATTCTGGCTTTCTGGACATCTCCAAACTCTACAACACTGACATCCCAGTAACAGCACACCAGATCGGATGGGATATAACTTAGAGGCCAACTAGTCTTGACTAACAAAAACATTAACACAGGAGGTTTAATTTTCAACAAAAGTAAAGCATAGGAAACCCTCAGACAAGGACTTATTGTCCCCATGGTGAGATATGATCCTTTTCACTAATTTTGTTCTACGAAAATATTTTTTGATCATCTTGTTAGCCATTTAGCGATAACAAGCAATATAAAATAAATTACTGTAGGCCTCCTTTGGGAGGGGTTGTTATGGGGTGGTTGGGAAATGGTGGAGGAAAGTCACAGTGGGGGTGGGATTGGTGTTGGAATATTAGATGTCTGCAACAAATCATCACGAGCAACTTTGAAAACCACTTTGTTTAAATAAAAGAGGGGTGGGGAGGGATATAGAAACATAATCCAGGACGCTGTGTTTTAGAAACATCTAGGCACCTGAAAATGGTGCCTACCACTGAGTCAAAATTGTGCATTAGGTGCCTTATGTATATAAAAATGCAGGGATCAAATTTAGTGCTGAGGGGCTGGAGAGAGAGTACAGCGGGTAGGGCGCTTGCCTTGCCCATAGCCCATAGCCAGGTTTAAACCCTAGCATCCCCACAGGTGATCTTCTCCTTGTGGAGATTGGTCTAAGGCAAGATAATGTGTTTATGCGATGGCTGGGGTGGGAATTTCTGACAGCAAGTGAGAATTTCCAGCAGGCTGTGAATACAAGTTTGTAATAAGTGAAAACACGGTAGTTTGGTTATTCAACCTCATTAGAAATTAGCCAGAGAGAGTACCCACTCATCTGGGGTGGCTCTGAGGACTGAAGTCTCTGCCTCTCTGGCTTCACGAAGCTGGTAAGACAGATGCTCCATCACTGAGCTATCCTTGAGCCACACTTAGAAATATTTTTTATTTAGGGGGAAATTTTGTGATTAAAAATCCACCCAGGAAAGGAGCTATTATTCGGGGTTGTTTTGCAGCTGAAACTACCCATTTCTGCATAAAACAATTACTTGTGTGACTGTACTTATTGTACTTACACATTTAATTTCGCATTACAAAATGTAACTATATCAAGAATGATATATATCACATTATAAATATAGTGGAAGTACAGTTGTAGATCTAAAGCTCAAGGTTTTAGCCATGGCATTGTTTGCAGCAATACTGATGATATATTAAACTCTGTTCGGGGCTGGAGCAATAGTACAGCAGGTAGGGCGTTGCACGTGGACAACCTGGGTTCGATTCCCAGCATCTCATACGGTCCCCAGAGCACTACCAGGAGTACTTCCTGAGTGCAAAGCCGGAGTAACCCCTGATCATCGCCGAGTGTGCCCCCCCTCAAAAAAAGGGACAAAATAAATAAATAAATAAATAAATAAACTCTGTTCTTTCCTAAAAAAAAATAAAATTAACCAGAGAATATGTCTCTGTTTATTTCAAGCATTCAGAATAGCGTTATTAGAAAAGAAACTGTTTGATGGTAGGAAGAAACTTTGCATGCTTTATGGTAGAAGTTTGAGCAGGGTTGGGAGAGGAAAAAATGGATACATTTATCATCTTAAACTGTCACTTGGGTGAATTAGATTTGTGCACAAGCTCAAAAAGGTGAGGTGAGATGATGGGAATTGGACTCAGGTGGTAGGAAAAGAACAAGGAATGAATGAACTGAATTTGGAAAAGAGGAATTAGAAGGGGGAGAAGGAAGTTAGTGGCAGCGAGCCAGTCTTGGAAGATGTGATGATTTAAGTGTTGGAGTTGAGGAATCATTATTACTACTAAATTTATATTCTGGGGAAGGGGCCCACTGTGGATTCCAAGCTGTTATTAGAAGATTTCATACGTGAGTTACCCCAACACCACACTCTGCCCCCAATGTCCCTCCACGGTTGTCCCAGGGTCCCTCAGTCACCCTGCCTAACCTCACAAGAAAGCCTCCCACTGAAGACAAGTTTTCAGTTTCTGTCACCTTTGGGTCTTTGCTATTCCCCTATTCTGTTTTCTTCATATCTCACATATAAAAAAAAAGAACTCAAAGAATCGTTATTAGCAAATGGACACCAAGTACCTGCTATGCCTCGGGTGTGTCCCAGGGCATGTCCAGAAGGGTGGTGAGACTTCCAATCTACCGTGTATCATCGCTTAGTGGGAAGACAGGACAAACCTGAATTTCTTCTGAAATCAAGAACAGAGGCTAATATCCAAAAAAAGATATTCTATTTGTTGACTAGACTTAACTCTGAAAGAACTCAAGATTGTGCTAAGTGCTTTGCTAATCTGGTATAAGTTTATAGAAAATATATAGTGGTCTCTGCACCACCCCCCAGCTCCTGACATAATGGGCTCCTAAATTCCGTGTCATTTCCTGCGTGATAGGTTTCTAAGTACTGAGATGCCCTGTAACAGGGAGGTGAAGTTTGAAGCCAGTCCCCAGGTAAACCAAAGATTTGAGAGCAGAAAGGCCACAGTTATTAGCTAGGAACTTTTAGCTAGTATCCCAACCTCTTATTCTGTTGAGAAGGCAAAAAGGGTTAAAAGGGGAGTTAATGATCAATCATGTCTGTGTGATGAAGCCTTCATTAAAAAAAACACACACACACAAATACAGAAGGAGGTCGGACCCACTGGTGCTGGGTGTCTGGCTGGAATTATGTGCATGAGAAGCTATCATGAACAGTTTTGTAAATCACAGAACTTCACTAAGTTTTTTTAAAAATCCCTCCAATACGAGATTTGGAGAGTATCTGGGGTGGGTAAACACATGTAACTGGGCATTGGCGAGGCATGGGATGTTCATGCACTTTTCTACAGCCCATGCTCATGGCATCTTTCCTGTCTGGATGCTCACCTCCACTTTTAATAAATCCTCTTACAACATACTGGTGAGTCTGTATCCCTGAGTTCTGGGAAACCGCCCTCCCCCCCAACCCCACAGCAGATGAATCAAGCCTAAGGAGAATGGTACCCTGTAGCTGATAATTGATTGGAGGCTAATAACTTGGATGTTGCCCCTGGGATCCTAAGTGGGGGGACGGGGGTGGAATCCTTAGCCCATGGAGTCTAATGCTATCTTTGGGGAGGTAGAGTTAGAATCAAGTTAGGCCATGGAAGCCCTGCTGGGGGCCAGGTGGGGGACAGGACCCTACACCCATGTGGTGATGGGGGTGTCAGCTGTGAGGTCCCCTGAGCACCACTTGACCAGCCCTACCCCAGAAAACAAAACCCAACAAAACATTAAAACCCTAGACTTCACGTTTCCTTGAGTTTGACAGTTGTTAAAAATGAATTGCACATTGACAGCAATATAATAGTTAATTGGAGGTTTTGTTTTTGTTTGTTTTTAGTTTTGGGGTCATACCTGGTGATGCTCAGGAGTCCTTTCTGGCTCTGCACTCAGGAATCACTCCTCGTGGTGCTCAGGGAACCATAGGGGATGCTGGGATCCCACTTGCGTTGAGTGCTCAAAAGGCAAACGCCTTCTCCACTGGATTATCTCTTCAGCCCCATAGCAGGGGATCTTAGCATACCCCTATCAGTGCTGGATAGGTCAACTAGGCAAAACCTGAACAAGGAGACACTGGCCCTGAAGGAAACAATGAAGAAACCAGTCCCCACAGACACAAGCAGGGCCCTTCATCACCAAACTGTGGCGTACACATTCTTCTTTCTTGTACATGTGTTTCAAGGAAGATCACATGCTGAATCACAAAGCAAAGCTCCGTAAGATCAAGACATTGTGTCAGCTCTTCTTTCAGATGCTTTCAGAATGGGGATTAGTCACAGAAATGGTGGTGGGCGGGGGGGACTCCAACAATTAGAAATTAAGCAATAAAATTTTTACTGATTTTCTGAGTAAAGGGAATAAAAAGACCATTACAACCAGAATCTCTGGCAGTGGTGCTGGGCGGGGGGCAGAACACAATAAGGGAGCAGCAAATGGCCAAGGACCATGGAACGGAACTGGATTGTTGGTCTATCTACAGAACTGAGTTTAGCTGGAGGAGGGAGGTTGACGTGAGGGGTCTTTGGGGCATTGGTGGGGGGGAAGCAAACACCCTAGTGGTGGGTCTGCTGTTAGAGTGATGTAAGTGTGAAAGTACTGTTAACAGACCTAAATCATGGTAGCACTATAGCACTGTCCTCCCGTTGTTCATCGATTTGCTCGAGCGGGCACCAGTAATGTCTCCGTTGTGAGACTTGTTGTTACTGTTTTTGGCATATCATGGTGCTGCGGGAAAAATTGGGAGTTGGAGCGGACCGGAGAGCTAGTACCGAGGGTGAGTAATTGTATGTAGCAGACATGGTTTGATGACCAGCATCACATAGGGTCCCCTGAGCACTGCCAGAAGTGATCTCTGAGCATAGTGACCTGAGATCACCACCGGGTGAGACCCAAAAACAAAAAGAAGGGGTGTGGGGTAGAGGGATGAGGAGGTGGAGGGTTGGGGGGAGGGAGGGGGGAGGGGGAGGGGTCAGAGGGAGAATGATGGATTGCACGGTTCATTATGGCAATGTTCACCTGGGCGCTGCCTGAGTCCTTGTCTTTGCTCTTCTCTTTCTCTCTCTAGGTGACCTGGTGGTGATCGATGGCCCTGCCACGGCCGGCTGGCTGCAGGGCCGCAGCTGCTGGGGTGCGCGGGGCTTCTTCCCGGCCTCCTGCGTGAAGGAGGTCTGCCTGTCCACCCAGAGCCGGCGCTGGCACTCGCAGAGCGCCCTGCTCCAGCTCCCGAGCTATTCCATGGGCCAGGCCCGCGCGCTCATGGGGCTCTCGGCGCAGCTGGACGAGGAGCTGGACTTCCGGGAAGGGGACGTGATCACCATCGTCGGGGTGCCCGAGCCGGGCTGGTTCGAAGGGGAGCTCGACGGCCGAAGAGGCATCTTCCCCGAAGGCTTTGTGGAGCTCCTGGGGCCGCTGCGCTCGGCGGAGGAGCTGGTGGACTCGGGAGGTGACCGCGTCGTCAACGGGGAGTCGGCGGCGCCCGTGGGCTCAAGTCCCGGGCCGGACGAGGACGGCGAGCAGCCGGGCACCTACGGGGTGGCCCTCTACAGGTTCCAAGCCCTTGAGCCCAATGAGCTAGATTTTGATGTGGGCGACAGAATCCGGATCCTGGGGACCCTGGAGGATGGCTGGCTCGAGGGCTCGCTGCGGGGCCGCACAGGCGTGTTCCCCTACCGCTTCGTGAAGGTGTGCAGTGACGTCAGGGCAGAGGAGACCCCTGGGGGGCTGCAGGCACCCGGCCCACCCGGCAGCTCCGAACCATCCCCGGGGCCTTCTGAGAGCTCCTCAGGGGCTGAGGAAGAAAGATCCACAGGGGACGGGACTGAGATGTCCCCCTGTGCCACCCTGGAAGCTTCTGTTCCACCAGACACACTTCTGTCCCCCCTGGGGGCTGAGGTCTCCGAGAACCAGGGGGAACCCATTGTGCTACCCCCCAGCAGCCCGGCCATGGGGAGCGGGCAGCCTCTCTCCAGGGACGGTCCCGCTGAGGATCTGCCCCAGGTGGTCAATGGGGTCTCTCCCCAGCATCACACACCTTCCAGCCCGCAGCTGCAGAGAAAGCCTCACTGTTCTACCACCGGAGGGAGCCCCATGCACCCCGAGGATCCTAGCCCCCTCCAAGGCTATGCCAGCCTCCCTGCAAGAAGAACAAGCTCCCCACCTCGGACCTGGCAGAAGCCGGGCCTGTCTCTCACCCGGGACCCTTTCCCTTCAGGCCCCTGGACCCCAAAAGCCAGTGGCCAACACAGCCTGCCGCTGCCCGGCACGGCCAGGTCGGCTACAAAGCACCACGTGCCCAGACGCAGTGCCTCCACGCTGGGTCCCACGGCTCACAGCTTCCGGGGATGGCCTGCAGCCCACGATGAGAAGGTGCCAGGCCTGGGCACCCTGGTACCAGCCCAGGACAATGGCAGCACCGACCTGGACTCCAAGTTGACCCAGCAGCTGATGGAGTTTGAGAAGAGCTTATCTGTCGCAGAACCCAATAAAATCTGTCGCCGTTTCTCCCTGGTGGACTTCAACTCCGAGAAGGATATTGTCCGGGGTTCTGCTAAGCTCCTGGCCCCACAGGAGCTGCCCTGCAGGAAAAAGGCCCTGAGACCACCCCCTCCCCGGCCCAGCACCCCTATCCCCACTCCCGTCCACCCGCTCACAGATCAGAACTCGAGAGCCGAGCTGCCCTGGGCGGTGAGGCCTTCTCGCCCTGCGCCCCTGCCCCCCTCCCTGCAGCAAAGGATGAGCACTGTCCCCCCGAAGCCCCCAGCCTCTCCCCGTCCTGGCAGTGACGCCTTGGAGAGACCGGGCCCCGAGACAGCGGAGAAGACTTTGGACCACCCCTCCCAGTGCCCCTTGGTCCTGGTGAGGATTCAGGAGATGGAGCAGGGCTTGGATATGTACGACCAGGCTCAGGAAGAGCTGAGCCTGATGTTCGAGAAGCAGGAGGAGACCTTCAGAGCAGAGCCCCTGGGAAATCTCGAGTTCTACGAGAGCAACATGGAAAGTCTGAATCTGGAGTTCCAGCAGCTTCGCGGTAAGTGATGAGGTGCAATGTGCCCTCGTTTTTGTGACACCCTATTTCCCCCTGAGCCCCACCCTCACCTCTTGTATACCACCACCACCACCACCACACACATTCAGGAAACAAGCCTATTCGATGTTTCAAAGGAACGCAGCACCATCCCGGAAGGGCTTGGAAAGATTCACCTGCCTTTTCACACCTTGTACTCTCCATCGCAGTGTGGTGTCTCCCTAATCCCAGGATACCAGTGGCCTCCTGTCTTCCTTTGCTGCCAGAGACAACGCAGTTACCGTCACCTAAGTGACGGTCACCTCCACTTTGGACAGGACAGCCTTAGCAGTTGGGCAGATGGAGAAAGTTCCCTCGACGGAACTTTCCTTTTTCCTTTATTTTTCCCCTTTTGGGTCACACCTGGGGATGCACAGGGGTTACTCCTGGCTCTACACTCAGGAATTACTCCTGGTGGTGCTCGGGGAACCACATGGGATGCTGGGAATTGAACCCGGGTCGGCCATGTGCAAGGCAAATGCCCTACCTGCTGTACTATAGCTCCAGCCTCTCGAAGGAAATTTCCTTCACCCACTTCTTCCTCTGCCGTTTGTCATGGTGGTCACACTTGGCGGTGCTCACACATGGTGCTTGCAGTCGTTGAAAGGTGGGGCTTGCACACATCTTTGCCGCACTGTTCGCGGGAGTTCATGCACCTGGTCACAGCTTGTACACTCTTAGTTGTGATATTCTGCAGATGGGACACCCTGTGGTGATTGCTGGGGACCAGCAGCTCTACCAGGACCACATTCTGCACGTGAGGGATAGTGCCAGGGATTGGACTCGTAGCTTCATGTGTGCAAGGCAGGCACTTTTTTCTGCCACTGAGCTATCCCAAGACTTCTAAATGTAACATATTTAACCAAAATCTATTAATAACTCTGGGACCAGAGAGTATTTGCAAAATGAAAAAAAAAAACAAACCCTTGATTTTCTATGAAAGGAATTCTCGTAGCCTTACCATCGCACTTAAGGTGTGTGAGCTAAGAACCTCTCCTGGTTCTAGCTTAGTGCCTCTCACTGTGGGTGATGGGAAGGGGCTGGGAAGGGCAGCAGGAAGGGCACTTGTCTTGCACATACTCAACCCTGGTCCGATCCCCACGTCTGGAGTGATCCTTGAGCGCAGAGCCAGGAGTAAGCCCTGAACACTGTAGGATATGGCCCCCAAGAACAAAAAGGGAATTAAGACATCTAAGCTCAGATGCTGGGGGGGGGGGACTGCGTTGCCTGTAGTGGTCCAGAAACTACGTTTCAAGCAACATAGTAACTAACCTTTATTAATTTATAAGTGAGCATTTTTTTACCTTCTGCTCACACAAAGAATGTTTGCAGCCACCCTAGACATCCCAGATGACTCATGGGACTACTTCACAGAAGAGGAAACTAAAACCTGGAGATATGAAAAATGTGCCAAGGGAGCTCAAATTTCAGCTCAGGCCTTTCCCCTCGCACATTGGAAAATTCAAGTTCTGTCCCTTAATTTGGGGTCCAACTCTTGGAGACTTCATTTCAATCTTCCAGACTCACAGGAGAAATGCCTTATGAACTGGAGTGATAAGATGAGGTTAAGTCACTTGCCTTGCACGTGGCCAACTCCAATTCAGTCCCTGATACCATATTGGTCCCCTGAGCCACTCCTAGAGTGATCCCCACAGAGCTGGAAGGAAGCCCTGAGCACCACCAGCTGTGACCCCAGATCTAGAAACAAGACAGACAAAAACCAGAGCGAAATCACAAAGTACTACTGCTGAGACCCCAGCCCCTTCAGGTCTTCCACAATGGGAAGCAACCAAGCGAGAACCAGGAGAGATTCTTAAATCACACACCTTAAGCGTGTGAGGTAAGGCCATGAGGATTCCTTTTCTAGAAACTCTAGGGTTTGTTTTCTTTTTTCTTTTGCAAAATCTGGTTTATTACCTTTTATAGTTTCCTGTTTCCTGCTTCCTGCAGGCATCCTTCAGCTTGTTTTAAAAAATTGTTTTAACCCTTATGATAAGCCTAGTTGTTTTATGGTCTGTGTTGGATAATTACAAGATATTATTAAGCCTTGATGAAACTCTTTGGCTGGCCTGTGGTTCTCATTCCTGTGGTCTAAATGCCGTGGGGTGTGTGTGTGTGTGTGTGTGTGTGTGTGTGTGTGTGTGTGTGTGTGTGTGTTTTCTCTCAACTTGTTGTGGGAGCCACACTGGGAGGTGCTGGGGTTGTGCACCTGTGGAGACAATGTACAAAGTGCACCCCATGTGCAAAGTGTGGGTTGACTCTCTCGAACATCCCCCTGCCCCCTACCCCGGGCCCATCTGGAACTGCTGGGAGTCGGAGGGTTGGGGGTTTGCATCTGTTCCTCTCTGTTGTGTGTGCTCTGCTGGTGCCTCTGGATTCCTGAAGGGCTGTAATCCTTGGGACACAGGAACAAGAAATCGGAACTCTTGGTAATTCCAAAAATCATAAATATTCTGTATTTTTTAAGAGACGTTTTGGGTCAGGGAGTGGATGTAGGGGCTGGTGCAAAGCTTGGCTGGCAGGCACCCTGTCCCACCCCCGCTGGACATGGCCCTAATCTGAAACAAAGCAAGCAAACCCTCTGTAGTATGTTTTTAATAATAGTAGTAGCGATCTTTATCTCCAATACTAATTATGTATAATAAGAGTGTACTCAGAATTTTTTTTTTTTTTTGGTGGGGACGTCTTATATCCTGCAGTGTTAAGGCTTTATTCCTGGCTCTGCTCTCAGGGATCATTCCTGAGGAAATTATATATGGTGCCGGGGATCATATGCAAGACAAGCATATGATCCCACATGCAAGACAAGCACATGCAAGACAAGCACCCTACCCACTGCACTATTGCTCTGCTCTCATGTACATGCAGTTATAGTATTTAATATAGATAAATTGAAATCTCTATGGAATAAACACGCACATGATTATTAAATGGGTTTTGTTATTTTGTGAGACCAAATTTTGTGGTAGGATCATCTATTTTAACAACACGTAAAAGTGTTCTTGGGGGTGGAGACTGAGCTTAATGAGCTGGAGCCCATGCTTTGCATGTGGGAGGCCTAGTCTCGATCCGTGACACCACACAGACCCCCAAGCACCTCCAGGAGTAGCTCCTGAGCCCACTGGTGAGACACAAAGAAAAGAGAAAATGCTCTCTACCTGCTAGGAACTTTCAAACACATTTTTAATCTTTATTTTAAAATAATTTTTAGATTTACAGAAAGTGCCAAAAAATAGATGCTAGCTAAAACAATTTTATTATTATTTTTAATTTAATTTTATTTTTATAAGGTTGTTCACAATAATTTATTGCATTCAATATTCCAACACCTATTCCAACACCAATCCTACCACCATTATTTCGAATTCTCCCAGCCACCACTCAAGTCTGCCCCAATAGTGGTCCTAAATAATTTATTTTGCATTGCTTGCTATGAATAGTTCTCTAAAAATTATCAGAAAATGTTTCCTTAGAAGAAAGTGTGTGAAGATTGTTGTTTCTTACCCTGGAGCCGTTGAGCCCTTGTGGAAAAGATTACTATGTTGTTATAGGTTGAGCCTTGTGTGCTAATATTTTTTTTAATTGAGATTGATTGCCTCTTACCTTACATCCTATCCGATGTGTGCTACTCCTGGTATATCAGGAGTATAGAGTACGAAATGTTGCACCGCTGCAAATGTGGCACACACTCCAGGAATTCTAAAATTTTAAATAAGGCGATATAGTTGGAGTTAAGTTTTTAATTGGAGGATGACTTTGGGGTCTGAGGCGTTTCTGCATCTTGTAAATCTCTTCCAAGATTTAATTGTGAGTCTCTGCATCATGGCCGTTTAATGAGATTATCTGGCACCTGAGGCAGTTCATGGGCATGACTGCCACGCTCTCAGAAGAACAGGGGGGGGTGGGAGGGAGGTCACCCATCCCCGACTTTTTGAGAGCCTGGAGATTTCAGTCATAAAATCCACATACTTGAGTTTTTCAACAGATTCATTCATGGATGAGGCTCATCCAAGCCTGTGGAGATGGGCCATGTGCATGGTGGCGATTGGTAAAATTAATTTAAAAATTGTAAAATAAAAAGGAAATATTGAGCACATACTGTACTATGTAATTCTGGCACCACAAATAATTATACATTATTCTTGTGGGACCAGAGAGATAATATAAGGCATTTGCCTTGCATGCTGCCAACCTGGGCTCAGTCCCTGGAACCATATATGGTCCCTGCCAGGAGTGATCCCTGAGCCCAGAGCCAGGAGTAAACCCTGAGTACTGCTGGGAGTAGCCATAAACCACAAAGAAAGAAAAAGCATTTCCTGGTGGATGTATTTTGGTTGGATTGTTAGAGTGTTTCCAGAACATCTTTAGGTGGAGCCATTAGGGTCCATGTTGTTCTATTTAAAAGTTTATTTTCTTTTTAACAAAGAAAGTATTTGCTTAATTTTGATTTATCCTTTCCCTTGGAAATTCATATTATTTTGGCCAGTGACAATAAAGTTGTGACATTATTCACATGCACTCTGTATGTCCCCTGTTAAAATATTGACAAAGGCGGGCTGGAGTGATAGGAAGGCATTTGCCTTGTATGTGGCCGACCAGGTTCAATTTTCAGCATCTCATATGGTACCCTGAGCACTGCCAGGAGTGATTCCTGAGTGCAGAGTCAGGAATAACCCCTGAGCATCATCGGGTGTGGCCCCAATACAAGCAAACAAGAGGAGGCCTGGGAGATACTCGAAGGGCTAGAGCGCATTCTTTTCCTGAGGCAGACTTGGGATCTGTTCCTAGTATTGGATGATCCATCACATACCCCCTAGATAGCCTCCATAAGCACTATATATGGAATATCTCTAGAGAATATAGCCCCATCTCTCTCTCTCTCTCTCTCTCACACACACACACACACACACACCCTGGAACATAGTGGGCAAACGTTGTTTTGGGTCCTGCTCAACTCAGGGAAACTTTAGCCTCTTTTATCAAGATTTAATAACATGACACAGAATCATGTAGCAGAATCAGTAATTCAAGGAGTTACTTTGCTTCTCAAACTGGATATTTCTTGGCCCCTCACCTGTGAGGGTCATAGAAAGTACGCCAAGCAAATAAGTTTGTTGGAATTTACTTTCAAGAATGTCTGTCAGAGTGTGCGGTCTCCGGCAGGTGCATGCGAGCCCCAAAACTCAAGCATTGCAGCTCTGAGCGAACTCTACCTGATCAGGATTGTGAATTCCCACCCTTACACCACTCCACCACACACACACACACACACACACACATACACACACAGACACACTCAGAGACATACACACGCATGCATACACACCACAAACACATGCACAAGCACACAACCAGATGTGCATTCCCCTGCAAGCACCACGGCCAAGTGTGTGGAAGCCGGGGTCAGAGCTACAGCAATAAAGGGAAGGGGAAAGAGAGAATGACTCACTGTTAGCACACGGGGCCATGGGGCGCACACACCCTGATAAGCACACTTACAGCATAGCAACAGCTATAAGCAAAGCTACCTGTTTAGATTCTGATCCCCTCTGCCCTGCGGACTGTTGTCCCCGTCAGCCTGAATCCTGGGGCCTTGTGTCGGTATGTCTCACGCTTGCTCTCGGCACCTGCCTTCAGTCTGGGAACACCTTTCCATGTCCCAAGCTTTAGTCTCCGAGAAGTGTCTCTGCTTCTCCTGCCATCCAGATCCCTTGGCTGATTCTTTCTTCAGATTCAGAAAGACAGCACACATTTCCCCAGAAAGGCTGAGCAAGCATTTCCACACAGAGACTCTACTCACTCTCCAGCCAAGCCCACCCTCTCCAATGTCAAAGCTTGAAACACCATGGACAACCAAACTGGAATTTCTCAAGTGGGCTGGCCCAGTTCCAATTCCCCCCTCTGAGCCCTTTGCAACTTTGGCTTCGGAAGGATCTCCTTTGAGCCTCCTCACCCTGCAGAAGCTTTGTGTTGAGGGATTTAGAACTTTCTTTTTGAACTGCCATAAATAAAAGTTTAGTTTTTGATTCTGACGCACCACAAGGGGCGGTGCGGTTTCACTGGGCATTTACTTCTCCAGGTTTCAGTTTTCCCTATGGTTTTGATCTGTACTTTACCATCTGGTCCGTGTATTTTAGTTTTGAGATTTTTTTTTTAATTTGGGCAAGAGAGGGGATAGGTCACACCCTGAGGTATGCAGGAGCTACTCCTGGCATTGCCCAAGGGACTATTTGTGGTTCTGGGGAATCAACCTGGTCAGTTTCTTGCAAAGTAAGAACTTTACCTGCTATATTATCTCTCTGGCCCCTTTTTGTTGTTTTGAATTGTGATAGCACAGCGGTAGGTCGTTTGCCTTGCACGCGGCCGACCTGACTGACCCGGGTTCAATTCTTCCGCCCTTCTCGGAGAGCCCGGCAAGCTACCTGTGACGTATTCGATATGCCAAACACTGCAACAACAAGTCTCAAAATGGAGATGTTGCTTGTCCCGCTCGAGCAAATCGATGAACAACGGGAGGACAGTGACAGTGACAGTGACAGTGATTATTATTTGTAGTAGTAGTAGTAATAGTAGTAGTAGTAGTTTTGGGCCACACCTAGTGGTGCTCAGGGCTTATTCCTGGCTCTGTGCTCAGGGATCACTCCTGGCAGTGCTTGGTGGACCATATGGGGTACCAGGGATCAAACGCAGGTGACTCCTGGCTGCTGTACTCTCGCTTCAGGCCCGTTTCTAATTTTTATTTTCCCTTCCCTTGGCTCTGGTTGTAGGGTTCCTTCATACCCCTGGCTGGTACTCACACCTTTAGCTGTGGGGCCAGCCAGAGTCTATACATCAGGTAAAAGGACCTGCTGTCCCAGGTGCAGTGCCCGCCAGGGTTGGCACCTCTGTAGCTGTGTGGCCTGCGCACTGCCTGCAGAGACAGGGCTCCTGTCAGTGTGGTGCTCACAAACGCTTTGCCGGGAGCTTCCTGGGAGACACTGCTGCATCTACACAGGCGCTTCCTGGCTTCCAGTGATGCCAGCACAGTCTTTTAGCTGTGCCCACTGCCTGCCTGGCTGCAGTGAGGCTGGAAGTGGGTTGGGGTGAGGGGCAGGATCCCAGACAACAGCTCATACCTGCGACATTCAGCAGCACCAGATATCAAACCTACATCCTCTCGCCTGCAAATTGATGTTCTAAGCCGGAGCTTCCGAATGCTTTCCACTTGCCTGAGAAATTGTTTATACTTGACTTTAGATATATAGGTACCTAAATTATAGGGGTCCAAATCAAACATTTACTGATGGTAAATTATAAAGAAATTTATTTGAAAATGGCCCCCTTCCAGAGGGAGTCAGGACCCGCAGTTCCAAGGAGCACGTTTGAAGCTACTGATTGAGCCCCCAGGTCCCTAATTAGAGCTATTAGGGTGGAGTTATTAGGATCAGGGATTGGTGTGGGGTGTGCCACTTGGAGGCATCGTGATTATAGGGTGCTGGGGAGGACAACATCACCTGGCTGCTTCTGGCATTCAGATCAGCTCCTCATCCAACATCTGTTGAATTTGTGCCATGTGCTAGGTGCCCATGGTTGGCTTCTTTTTTTTTTTTTTTTTTTTGCCTTATGGGTCACACCCGGCGATACTCACAGGTTACTCCTGGCTCTGCACTCAGGAATTACTCCTGGCGGTGCTCGGGGTACCATATGGGATGCTGGGAATCGAATCCGGGTCTACCACGTGCAAGGCAAACGCCCTACCCGCTGTGCTATCGCTCCAGCCCCCCATGGTTGGCTTTTGAAGCACTAGAAACAGTCAAGGTTTGTCTAGACTGTCTGATTTCAGTCCATGATGCCCCAGAAGCCAGGACTCTACACTGTAGCTCTCAGGAAATCTCATTTTATTTTATCCTATCTGTAGAAGAGGTTCACATGTCTCGATTTGTCTCCTAGGTTTTTACATTCTTTTCTGACTCAGGGAATGTTTCTGGAGCACATACTACAAGCCAGGCGCTGGGCGCAGATAAGAGGCAGTCACAGTGCCATTCCCATTCTCGTCTTTCAGGCACAGGTGGTTGTGTTGACACTGACCTCCGTGTGTAATCCCACTGTCAGTCTTGCTGCTGTTGAATCATGGCCGTAGCTCCTGTCTGTGTGGGTCAGGGCCCCTTTGCTCTGAATCAGGGCAGTGAGTAGAAGGTAAGCTGGAGCATGAGTCAGCCTCTTCCCTCTGCGGTCCTACCTAGAGAAGGTGGGGCTAACTCTTCATAGTGCTCCGGGAACCATGAGGGGTGCCGGGTATTGAACCTGGCTTGGCCAGGCAAGTGCTCTATCTGCTGTATTATCTCTCCGGCTCTCACTAGTCTTTTTATGTCAAGTGATACCCACTATTCTGGACACTGTCTAAATAGGTGATGTGTTGTTTTTCTACCCACAGCAGTAAGGCTTTTGGCATGATTCTCAGGTTAGTGAAAGATATTTAACTCTATTATTAACTAGCCAAATCAATCACAAATAGCCAGATACTGTTGTGAGCTTTCAAGATAGTAAGTTTCTAGTTCCTCAGTAGATAAGTGAAAGAAAGAGGCAGTGGAAACAGCACGGGGTGAGGGCTCATGCCTTGCATGTGCGGGACCCCGTTTGATCCTCACTACCTTTAATTCCCCACCCAGCACCACCAGTTATAACACCAGAGGTCACGAGCACCACTAGGGATTGGCCTGGCTTGTCGCTGTCACTGAGTGCTGCTCTTTAAGACCGGCCCACTTGGCATCACTGAGTGGACCTGGGCTTCCGAGTACTGCTTGGGAATACCACCACCTCCCCTAAAAAAACACAAACTATCCTTGATTTGGTATCTTGACTTGAATGCCATCTGGTCCAATAAAATTTAATTAGTTCAGTAAAAATTAACTCATTTACTGCTAATGGATTTTATCTCCGTATAAAACAGCAACCATAGTCAGATCCCATTAATAGCCCATATTAATTTGGGACCGAAACTAGTTTTCTCTTTTGGAGGGTTTCTGGTTTGCCCTCCGGAGCGATTCTCCCAGGTCTGATTAAGTGATGAGTCACTCTCCGCAGGTCCAACTCCTAGCCAGGAACTGTGAACTTTCCCTCACCCCCACTCCAGACTGGAGGGAGCAGCCCAGACCTTGGGGGTTGGTTTCTGATTTCAGGGTGCTAGGCTACCTGGATTGAGTGGCTCCTTGTCCTTGTCCTGCTGGCTCTGGATTCCTGTTGCTCCTTCCCACCCCCACCCCCACCCCCAGCCTCAACTCTTGGTGCTGCCTCTTGCACCAAGAGGGAAAGACGCAAAACCTGGCCCTGGGCTGTGGCGTAGAGGAAGATCATGAACTTTGTATGGGCAAGCTCTGACCTACACACACACACACACACACACACACACACACACACCAGCCCAACCAAAGGCAAAAAATTCTGCATAACAATGTTATTGAACTTTCCCTCTAATCCAGTCAGGGTTCTGGGCTCCCAGCAATACCCTCTACCTCTCATGAGGAAAGACAGACCATAACTAAAAATATGAATATCTCTAACTTTATTTTATTTTATTTCATTAGTGAATCACCATGAGGTATAGTTAAAGGCTTACAAACTTTCATGCTTGTGTTTCAGTCATACAATGATCGAGTACCCATCCCTCCACCAGTGCCCATTTCCCACTACCAATAGTCCCAGCATCCCTCCCACTACCCCCACCCCATCCTCTCCACCCTACCCCACCTCTGTGGCAGGGCATTCTCTCTCTCTCCCTCCCTTTCTCTCTCTCTCTCTCTCTCTCTCTCTCTCTCTCTCTCTCTCCTTTTGGGTGTTGTGGTTTGCAATAGAGGTATTAAGTGGCCATCATGTTTGGTCTATAGTCTACTTTTAGCCCGCATCTCCCATCCTGAGCGGGCCGTCCTGCACCCTTTACTTGGTGGTCCCTTCTCTGTTTGAACTGCCTTTTCCCCCAGCATGTGAGGCTGACTTCTAAGCTGTGGAGCAATCCTCCTGGTACTCATCTCTATTATTCTTGGGTGTTAGTCTCCCATTCTGTTACTTTGAATATCTCTAACTTTAGAAGGCTGGGAAGAGCCAGGGAAGACTATTATTGAAAAGTGACGTTGGGAAAAGATCTGAAGGATTCTCAGGAGCCAGCTGAGGGGTTGAGGCAGCTGGGTCTGCGGGCAGTGTGTGGAGGAGAGGAAGAGGGAAGGATGGCTGTGGGCAGGCGGGGGCTGGGGGGGACACTCCAGGGACTGTTGGGCCTGAGCAGAGACTGGGCTCTGCACTTCATCAGGAAAAGGCGAGCTGCCTGGGGAAGGGCTTGAGAGGGGCATGACAGGCCCTGACTTATGGCCTCACCATCACACTGAGTGGAGAAAAGACACAGGCGCAGAATGCAGATCGCCAGGGAGGAGACTGGAACTACAGCTGGACCCGGCACCCTGGAGTGGAGGAGGCAGTCCTTGGTTCTGGGGTTATGAGCTGGAGCTGGGGACACGCTGCTGGTGGCCGAGATGTGAGTGGAACGTGAAAGGGAAGAGACAGGGTTGACCCTGTTGCTGATCATCTGGGAAACTGGGAGGAGGTGATTCTCAGGTGAAACTGGTGAAGACAGCACCCTAGGCTGGCTTGGAGGGGGGTGTGGGGGGGTTGGGGGAAGCAGTGACTCAGTTTTGTCGCCCTGAAGACATCCCTAAGAGGCGCTGACTAGGCAACTTGATATGCTGGTCCAGAGTTCAGGGGTTAGTGCTGGAGACATAAATTTGGCACAGATGAACTTCTCCAGCACACATACTTTAGTTAAGCCACAACAGGTAATGAGTTTCTTTAAGAAATTTTAAAAATGTGTAGAGAAAAAGAAGAGGCCCAGAGACCACAAGTTCCCATGAACCTTCTGCAGGTTTGGGATGCAAAGAATAGGGCCGCCACCCTGAGTACAATTTATTGAGCATGTATTATTTGCCAAATAATGTGCTAGTCTTTTTATACACTTTATTGTTGTTTGGGGGCCAAGCCTTGCAATGCGCAGGGGCTACTCCTGGCTTAGTGCTCAGAGGTTGCTGTTGAGAGGTACTCAGGGGGGATGAAGTGATGGGGGAAATCCTGGGCCTCCCACTAGCAGCACATGTGCTTGGCCCTTATTTCTGTCTCTCTGGCCCCTTTCATAGTCTTTCGGTAGTCACCAAACTGACTGCATCTGACAGGTGCCCAAAGTCTTGCATTTATTTATCAAAAGGACCCAGGACTGGGTTCAGATGTGACTCAGGACTTTTCACTGTGTCACACTGTAGATTATGTTTGTGCTTCAGCAGGCACTGCCTGGCACCTGGGAGAGGCGGGTAGAGAACAATCCCTGGGTGCAGTTAGTGTTGAGAGAGGAGGGGTCCCAATTCCTGCCAACTCATTCCCAAATAGTTTTTGCCCGTGATAACATTTTTCAGTCTTCCCATCTGTTGAATTATGATTGGCTAAGTTGCATAGATCCATGAATTTAAGATATATATTTGCACAGAAGCTGTTTGTGGGGAATCTTCACCCCTTCCCTGTTCACAGGCTCCTAGGACTGACCACAGAGCAAGCCCATATAGAGAGAAAGATAAATCAGTGGTTTTCCATTCTTGGTCCTCAAGGTGTAAAAAGGTTGAAAATCTCTGATATATCACTGTCACTGTCCTGTCACCGTCCTCCCGTTGTTCATCGATTTGTTCGAGCGGGCCCAGTGACATCTCAATTGTGACACTTGTTACTGTGTTTGGCATATCGAAGTGGGCGAGATACTCTCGGTAGCTTGCCAGGGCTCTCCGAGAGGGGTGGAGGAATTGAACCTGGGTCAGCCAAGTTGGCCGTGTGCAAGGCAAATGCCCTACCCGCTGTGTTAGCACTGGTATATATAATAATGAAAAGAAGAAGAAACAGATTCAGCTTGAATAACTTACCCAAGATTATACTGCTGACAAGTAGTAAAGTTAGAATTCAATTCCAGAACTAGCGAAGCTTGTGCTCTTAACCTCTGAACTCTGCCGACCTTTGGCATCTGATTCTATAAATGTACAGGCATCAACTCATTACACAACTAGGAACCCTCCGTGTACCCCAGGTACAGAGCTGTGCTGGGGATTAGAAGTTTAATAGACTGGCAATACCCTCAAGGAGCTTTCAATATAATCAGAGGGAACTGACAAATAAAGGTGCATCAGTAAGATGCTGGGTCCTCTGCGAGTTAGCAAGAACTGTGGGAAGCAGAGAGTTTTGATGGACTCTAAGCATTAGAGTCCACCACACACACACACACACACACACACACACACACGCAACTTTAGTTATAAATCATAGACACAAAGGGAGGGCTGGCGGGTGTGAGTGCAGCTGTGACTTTTGGAAGAGTCGGTGGCATGTTTCTGTGGGGAAGAAGGGAGGCTGCTGAGGGGATGTGTGGGCTCGAAGGCATTTCACAGGCATTGGGATTGAGGAAAGTAGAGAAGTTTCTCTCTTCCTCCTTGTAGACATTTGCTTGCACACAGATTTGTCACATAAAAATCATGCTTTATTACAGCTTTTGGTCGGCTCTATCTTTGGAGGGGTTAGTGATATGGAGATAAAGCTGAGGCAGTTTGCAAACTATGGCTTTAATGCCCTCCTCCCCCAAAACTATGGGAATTAGACATGACGGAGGTCAGGATGGGGTGGAAGTGAAAACTCTCCTACCATAGCCAGCCCTTCACTCTCCACTTACCTTTCTTTGAGCCCCTTATAACCTCTTCCACAGGGTCAGTAGATCTGACTTTTTTTTTCTTGTGGCACTGGAGAGGGAGTGGGGTGCAGGGCCATATCCAGCAGTGCCCAGATGCCATGTGGTGCCAGGAATAGGAAGCAGAACTGCACGGATGCAAAGCTTGTATTCTGCCCCTGAGGTCCGTCCATCCCTGGCTCCTGGCTCGTTCTATAACCAGTAACTTCTTACCTTTATTTTATGCTCTGCTGGCTGATTTACCAGGTGTGTTTCTTATCTTGCTGGCATTATCAAAGACACTAAGTTGCTAAAGGGAAATTTAATCTTTATTTAGAAAGAGGAGCATAAAGATTTATACTTAAAGTGGCAGAGAAATGCTTACCTCATTTCACACAGGAGAAACAAAACAAAGCAAAGGACAGCCAGTAAGTTAGCCTCGCTGTTCACTGGCTCTTTGGAGAAATGGAGCTTCCACACGCTCTGTGTTCTGTCTGTTCAGCTGTGGCTCTGTGTGGTTCATGGTGGGAGCTGTTCTCCCAAATAATGTTGCCAGCTTGGTGGCGTAATGAGCCAAACTACACTCTTGGTGGGATTTAGGTGATCAGGGTCAATACTGGCAAGCGTCTGTTCCTATCCGGTCTAGGTGCTGTCACTGAGGTGAGGAGGGCACCACAGTGGGTAGAAGTAGGCCAGAATTGGAGAGAATAGAAACAGACTATGGTGTGTGTGTGTGTGTGTGTGTGTGTTTGTGTGTATGTGAGTGTATATGTGTGTGGTGATGGTAGTGTGTGTGTGGTGATTGTACGTGTGTGGTGATTGTGTGTGGTGGTTGTATGTGGTAATGATAGTATGTGTGTGTGGTGATTGTGTGTGGTGGTTGTACGTGGTAATGATAGTATGTGTATGGTGATTGTGTGTAGTGGTTGTATGGTGATTGTGTGTGTGGTTGTATGTGGTAATGATAGTATGTGTGTGTGTGTGTGGTGGTGGTTATGTGTGTGGTGGTTGTGTGTGGTAAGTGGTAGTATGTGTATGTGTGTAGTGGTTGTGTGTGTCTGGTGATTGTGTGTGTGGTGATTGTGTGTATGTGTGTGTGTTTGGGGTATGGTTTTGGTGGTGATGGTAGGGTGTGTGTATTGTGGTGTGTATGGTGTTTATATGGTGGTGATAGCAGTGTGTGTATTGGTAGCATGTGCAGTTTGTATGGGTTTGATGGTGGTATATGTGATGATGGTGGTGTGTCTATTGGCATGTGTGGTGGGTGTGTGTATGTGGTGTGTGTGATAGAGTGTGGGTGGAGTGTGTTTGTGGTGTGTATGGTGGCGTGTGTGGTGGTGGTATGTGTATGGTGGTGACAGTGGGGAATGTGTGTGAGGTGCACGGTGGCACTAGTGATCACTTCCTCTGTAACGATCCGTCTCTGAATTAGACCATACTTGGTTTGTGGGAGAGAAAGGCTTTCTTAATAAACACTCCAGTGTTTTTGAAATGCTTCCTCCAGAGCCAGGGAGTTAGATTCCATTCAAATGATGGCCCTGCCTTATTTTATCTAAATGATCTTGGGCAGGTTATTCAAACTCTCAGGGATTCTCTCTTTATCTGTAGCAGAATAAGGACACTCTAGTACCCTCTTTGCAGGGCAATGGAGGTCAAAGAAAACTGATACCTCCTTGTTAGCACTGGCCCCACCTTCACACCTGCAAAGCCCCTACGGGAGTCATGAAGTCAAGGCTGGTGCTGCTCTTGCTATTTCCAAAATAATATGTATGGATGGCAACACATATCACCATAGTAAGAGAGAAAGGGCCAACAGATGAAATGCAATCTATCATTTTTTCTCAGCCACTTTTAGTAAAGAACCCAAAAGATGTGTAATAGCACTCCAGAGAAGGAAGGAAAGAGAAGTTGTGAGAAAAATAGAGTCATGGGTTTTTAAAGCTGGGGACCCCTGGGGGGGAGTTGGAGGGGTGTCAGCGAGGCCAGCCGTCTCATCTTTATAGATGGACCAGCAGAGCCCAGAGAGAACGCATGGTTTACCCAAGAGGAAACATTTAATTATTGGCCAAGCCTATAACTCTGGGTTTCCTCAAGGTTCTTTATAGGGATGAGATGAAAGTCCAAGGAATAATTCCTGGACATCCGGTGGGCGGTCAGAGTTGGTCAGAGGTGAAAGATTCATCCTGCCAAAGCCCGTGTCTGGCCGTGCTGCTCACGACTCCAAAACTGCCCGACCTCTTCAGCACCATTGAGTGAGAAGAAAGGCAGTCATGTCCCTCTGTCTGTCCAGGCGACCCCCTCTCCCCCCCCCGCAGCTCACCTCCCCTTACTTCTCATGCAGAAGGGGGAGCCCTGTGAAATGTTCCCCCTCAGTGTCCGATGCCACCCCTTCCATGCACCCTCCGGCTGTCCCTCCCGGACGGGCTCTGTTCCCACTGTCCTTTGTGCCCTCTGTGCGGGATGCTCATTGCATCACCATGGCGGGCACAGACCCACCTGCTCATCCTTTTCTTTTCTGCTTTGCCCCACCGATGCCAAGTGTCCATTGAATGCTTTGGAACTCAAATAGGTACTCGCAGGCCTACCTTTGGGTTTCTCACCTCGTTTCCCAATTCCTCTGATTCCTTCGAATCAGACACGGAAAAGATTTGGAAAGTAGGTGGTTTGGGGTTTCTCAGGTACAGGAAGAGTCAATAAATGATGTTTCCTTCTGGGGGCGTTATATGAGTTTTCATATCCTAAGTGGAGGAGACCTGAGTTGAGTCAAAAGAAGTACATTCTCTTCTTCCTCTTCTGTGTGTGCGTGTGCGTGTGCGTGTGCGTGTGCGTGTGCATGTGCGTGTGTGTGTGTGTGTGTGTGTGTGTGTTGGGGTGGGGGGAGGTGGGTAGAATGGGAGCAGCTGTGCTTGCAGACAGGAATGTGAGCCTGTCAGGATTTGAGTGTATGCTTATTGGTAACTTGAATTCCTTGAAAACGAAGCTCTTTGCCTCTGAATACCAGCCCGCGGAGTTTCAGCTGTCCACGGCTTAGAATACCAGTCTGTGGAGTTTCAGCTGTCCAAAGCTTAGAAAGGTGGCCTTGGAGGATGGGGGAATGGGAATCCGCTCTGGGCTGTGGGCGACAGCCCTCATAGGCGCCCCTGGTTGGTGAGGACAGGACTGAGAAGGCTGGGGAGTCTGACACCTGATCTTCGGGAGATGTAGGAACGGGGGCTCTTTCTCTTTCCCATGCTTTTTCTCTCCAACCTTCCTTCAGCACATAAAGCAGCCAGGCCAGTTTGACCAGCTTGAGGGAAACACCAAACAAAGCTGCCAACTCCAATCACATGAAGGCTGGTTACTAATTATCTTCTGGCCTCTGCAGGAGAGGGAGGGGGGTGGGGGGAACCGATCTCGGGCCACTCACCGATTGGATCCAGAGGTCGAAATGCCTCCACATTGCTCCTTGCTCCTGCTCCAACCGGAGTCGCAAGAAGAGTGTCTTTAGCGCTCTGGGAGACGGTTTTTTCAGGACAGATCCAGCCTCCGGCTAAACTGCACCTGTGCACGCGGCTGCCCAACCCAGGCCCATGGAATGGAGAAGTAAACCCCGCGCCTCTCAGCACACTGAGTATGTGTGAGCCCCATGAAACGCGGAGAAACAGTAACGCGGCGAGGAACGGGCCCCGGGGCTCCAGCTGGGAGTATGAAGACTGCAGGAGCCTACAGAAAAGGGCCCTGCCCGATGGGCACTACAGACACCAGGACGTGGGTCCCAGAGGCTGGGCCACAGGGTCACATCGGCCCTACCGCAAAAGGCATTGTGGATACTGGGATTTGGAACAGCAGGAGCCAAGCTACACAGACGACGAGGAAGCGGAGGAAAATGCCAAGAACTGCAGGTACTACCGAAGTGAGACTCGGGGATGTGATGGTTTTAGGGATTCGGGCTACATAGATTACGGGAGTCTGAGCCCCGGCACGAAGGATAGTTGGTTTCCAGGAAGTCCAGGTGGAACCGGGAGCTCTACAGAGTCTCGAGAGAGGAATGGCCACGGACACTCTAAGAATCCACGCTCGAAACCGGGGAACTCTCAAGAAACTGAACGAGGGTCTTCCTCCAGGGGGCTGGATGATTCTCCCGGGATTGTTGATGAACCTCAGAACTGGTATTCGGACCACAGGAATGTTAATTATGATCCGGAGAACTCTAAAAAAAGTCATCTTTATTATAGAAGCCTCAGCAATGAATATCATGTTCCTTCTAGTAATGGTCGGGAGGTGGACTTCTTGGAGTTGAACGGTGTCAATGAAGGTAAGGAATTTGTCCACTACTATGAAGGGGACAGGCATGTTTACCAGAATGATAACATCTACCCTCGAGACAAGACTCTTGTCATGCATCGGAGTAAGTCCGATACGGAAAATCAAAGCTGGGAGCGTCTCTCTGCAGACCCTGAGTATCAGAATTACAGGGGAACAGAGTCTCTCTGTCCAAGAAGGGATGTGGACCGTAAAGGCGCTGACGAACAGGGCGCGACGGCGCCGGGGGGCAGCAGGCACATCGCGGATGGTGAGCAGAATCAGAGCACTCGGGGAGGCCCAGGAGAACAACACAGTGACATTCCTCAGAGCCCTTCCCTGGGGAAGAATACCTGGCACGCAGAGGAAGAGAGAAAGCTGAACGGCACCGACACTTGGAACAGGAATAGCTGCTTCCGCCGCACGGCACCCAGCACCCTGAGACGCGCAGAATTTGTGCAAAACAAGAAGAGAAGCCAAGGTAGGGCCTCGGGCAGCCTTCTTCAGAGGCTGGAGCAGGAACTGGGTTAAAGGGGCGGTCCCATCAGGTACCAGAAAGACGTGCGTGTGGGACCCCAGCTCCCAGCCTTATCGCTGAGTGTGTTCTGAGAGGCAGCAGCCGGACAGATTCCATTCCTTTGGGCTTTAGCTGCGAAACAGGACCGTCAGAACCCAGTCTTGCTCTGGGGTGGTTTTCTGTGCCTCGCTGGATTCTGTTTCCTTCTCCCACGCATCTTTCTCTGTGCTTGCCTGTATTTCTGTGTGTCTTACGGGGATGCACAATTCATGATCAGGGTGGCAAGCCAAAGCCTATTTTCCTGGTCTGTTTTCTTTCTCGGTCCCTATACCTCCTGAGACCTTAGTGGGAAAGCAAACTTGGTTAGCAGCTTGTTTGTTCCTTGTCCTTCGGGGATCTTAAGTGGATGCTGAGTACTGGCACTCCTGTGGAAGCAGAAGATGTTCTTCCTGCTGCTTTGTGTGTGTTGGGTATCCAGAGAGCTGATCACTCAGAGCTTAAGATCCACACAAAGTGGGCACTTTTATCTTGCCAAAGGTGGTTTCTTTCATGCCACTTTGTCTTTTTCTGGCTCTCTGAAATGAACTTTGGGGTTATTCAAAACAATTCCTGAATCTCCTGTGAAACCTTTAGTTTTAGAATACATGTTATTCTCCTATGCGGACTTTGTGGTTCTGTGGATTGTGGGGAAACCCCAGCTGTGACCAGAGGGTCAGGGATAGAGTGAGAAATGTGAATCATCTGAAAAGTTCATCTCACCCCTAACTGCCCCAGGAGCCCCCCACTGCCCCACTTCAGAACCCAACTCAGAGATTAGACTGACAGTGGAAATCGAGGCAGGAGAGGTGCATCTCAGGTACCACCCTCCATCTGCCGGAGCTTTGTCCTGGCCCTCCCAGTCCTAGTTCGGCACCCTCTGAATTTTTAGGGCATTATTTTGGACAAAGAAGCTCCCTATCTGCATTTTTATAAAGATAAAAAAAGAAGAAAAGAAAAGAAAAAAGAAAGAAACCAAATCAGATGTTAGTTGGAAGTGGAGTCACCAGCCTTTTAAAAAATTTTTTCCTCCTAGTTGTTTTTGCTTTGAAATGATAGGGATTGAATGGCATGTAAATTCCTTCCAGCTCAAAGGGAAGGGAAGAAAAGAAGAAGTTCTGATTCTGCTAGTGTGTGTCTCGCCCCTCGGCCCTGCTTTTCTCCCTCCAGTTCCTGGTTGCTTCAGACCTCCTGGCTGCTACAGGTCAAGTCTGTTTGACTCAGCGCCGTCAGACTTGGCTCTCTGGTGTGCGGTAATTTGCCCTGTGCTCTCTGAAACCAGCTTGCTGCCACCTTTGCCATCCCCATGTTTCCAGCGCTCCTCTGTATTGACAATCCACTCTTGATGGTCGGTTCATATTTAGCTCAACTGACAGCTGACCTCCCTCTCCCATTAATAGCCTCCCACCCAGACCTGCTGTAAAACAGTCTGTTCTAGAATCTAAAAACCGGTCATCATTTTGCCTTTTTTTTTCTTTTTGGGTCACATCCGGCGATGCACAGGGGTTACTCCTGGCTTGTGCACTCAGGAATTACTCCTGGCAGTGCTCGGGGGACCATGTGGGATGCTGGGAATCGAACCCCGGTCGGTCGCGTGCAAGGCAAACACCCTACCCGCTGTGCTATGGCTCCAGCCCCTCATTTTGCTTTCTAACAGTCTTTGCTCAGGTCTTGTTCTCCTACCACCCTTCCTGGCAGACCCACCTGTAACTGCACAAGCAAAACAAACCTCCTTTGCCTTGATTCCAAGTCCTTGGCTCCAAGTCTTAACTAAGAATGTAACTTTAGGCAAGTGACTTCACCTCTCTGGGCCTTGGGTCCTTCTTTGCTTGTCTCCTGGGGAGGGGGGAGTAATAGAAACAAAACACTTCATCACCTGCCCAGAGCCTCCTAGGTGCTTGGGAATGAGGGTTTCTTCCTCTTCCTTCCTCCCTCCCTTCCACTTTTCAAATGACGCCTCCAGACTACCAGTGTGCCTGCTGGACCCTCCTGAGACCCAGGAGGACCCCTCTACCCTGTGGTGGACCTCGGCCCTCGGCTCCTGTAACTCTCTCAGGTGTAGTCACCAGGGTGGAACGCCCATCCCATCCTCCTCTCTCAGTGCTCTCCTCCCTCAGCGACTCCTTCCCACAGTCTGTTTCAGACTCACGGGCTGGCGGCCAAGCCTTCCACCAGGACTCTCTCCCGGCCTGCCTCCTTATCAGTGACTCCTGCCCACGCCCACTGTGTGTCAGGGCAGGCTCCAAGAGCTCTGCCCTTAGTCCCAGGGTGTGGTACCTTGTGCCAGGAGGTGGGTTTTCCCAGCTTTTCCTGGAATCTGGAAGTGTTAATGGAAACTCCTATCTTGGGGGGACTGGAGTTCAAGCCCCAGATAGCAGGGTGGACCCACCAGCTTTCTCCAGATCTCTAGGTTCGGTGCCTCATTTATGCATTTGAGGGAAGTTTGTTTCTGCAAGAACTGGGGGCCTGTCCTCTCCTCAGGATCTGGTCATTTCAAGCCTCAGACTCAATCCTTTGACTATGACTTTATGGCCTGATAAGCTAGCAGCTTGTTAACTTTCTGTTTGGGCTTGAGTACAACAAGGAGCCTGATCCATACAATTGAGTTGGGTTGGTTGGGGGGGGGGGGGGGGTTTGAAAGGGAGGGGCATTGGGGTCATTGCAGAAGGACATGGGTATACTGGTGATGGTGTAGTGTTTGAATTGTGTGCCTGGGAAACCACCAGTAGTGGTATTGTAAATCACAGAAGCTCAGTCAATAGACTCAACTTTAAAACAATACAATTAAAAAAAATTTAAGAAAATCACTAAAAAGCTGAGGGGTTGATTCCACAAGTAGGATCATGGTTGTGGGGAGGGTCTGGGTGTTTGGCAGCCCTGAATCTTACCTCCTTTGCTTCCCTGTTCTAATCCTTCCATTCCTTCCTTTCTTGCTGGTGCCTGGGGATCGGACCCAGGATCTCACACATGAGTGGCCCGCATTCCAGCACCAAGACATGTTCTGGACCCCAGAGCCTGGGTTCCTTGGTGCCTTTTTCCCCTCTCTCACCACAGTTGAAGCCAGAGATCTAGCAACTAGTTCATTCTACATAAATGTATTTGGGGAGACTTGGGAAGGTTAGTGCGGGGGTGGGGGGAGCGAGGGGCTTCTGATAGATGGACCCTCCCCATGGATTAGGATTGAGGAATAACCTTTGCATTTTGGTGGGTGGGTGAGAGCCGAAGGCACAGTACAGGGTTGTGGTGATGGGATCATGGGAAAGGTTTTTTAAAAGTCTGAGTAGTCACTGCAGAGCAGCAGTGGAATCTGAGAAACTCTCTCTCTCTCTCTCTCTGTCTCTCTCTCTCTCTCTCTCTCTCTCTCTCTCTCTTCCCCCCTTCCAAGATCAGGAAAACGTACAGTGGAAGACACATTTGGCTGGTGTTTCAGGGACAGTCCAAAGTTGGGTTAGGGCTACTCTCAGAGTTGCCGGGGACTATTCCTGGCTCTGGGTCCAGGGGCCGCTCCTGGTGCTTCGTGGGACCAGAGCCAGGGTTGACTGCATCACAGAGCTAGCATCCTAACCCCTGTATTATCTTTCCAGCTCCAATTTAAAGTGTTTAGGACTTTGAGAGTCAAGATTTCTTATCTCGGCAAGATGTGAATGTGATATCTCTCTCCCTGAAGTCTGTGTTCAAACACTGGAGCAAAATCCTGCCAGTTTAGTTCAAAACATTAACTTTTTATCCCTGTTTAATCTCCTGGGTTGATTACACGCCATGGGTATACTGATACCAAGAGGTTCTGCTCCTTTTGAGACAAGGGAAGCGTGTGCAGGAATGAATGAACCCAGTGAAAACAAATGGCCAGAGAAACAAACACCTTTGGGTTTCATGAGAGGTAGGAATGGTGGCGGTGGAAACAGTGCCTTTTTAGTAGTCATGCTTTGGAGTTAGCAGGACTCCATGCCACTTTGTCACTGCACCTAGTGTGCCATTTATTTTGCAAATAGAATTGTGTAGCAAACACCGTGCTTTGTTAGATGATTGCCCAAGGGCCCCGGGATGGGACAGGGCTATAGTTTCAGGATACGATATGTGGATGGAAACTTCACTTTCTCCTTTCTCTCTCTCCTGGGCCATCTCTTTCTCACAGCATACTCGCTTTTCTTGGGACTTCTGCTTCCCTTTCTTTTTATAAACCGCCAACACTTTCCATTCACACGTAGCTTCTAGTCCTCTTCCCTTTAGTTTATACATAACCTCATTGTCCTGATGCCACCTCGGGGCATTCTTACCCTTCTGCTCCTTTTCCTTTGCCATCTGCCAAGCCTGTCTTCATTCAGATTTTCCCAGGAGAGTGCTGATAATTAACTCAGTTAAAAAAAAATTGAGGGGGGGTGGAGGCATTGGAGCGTTAGGCTTAATTAGCTTAATTAGTTGACTTATTAAACACTCATTGGTCCTCTGCACACTCATGGGCCAAATGACAGTGGCAAAAGGTTAGGAGGTGGGTCACTTACAGCTGATTTTTATTCTATTTCCTTTTTTGTTGCTGCAGTCATTGTGATGACAAGGGGTCATCCACATGCCGGACTGTGAGGGTCTCATACCAGATTAGGGTGCCCTCCGCTGCAGTGCTCTCTGAGGGCTTCATGCCTTGATCCACCATGCTTGCTTGCTCATATGTGTGCCACCAGTCACTGCGGTCCCCACGGAGGGACTCAGTGAGGCTCACACCCCCTAGCTATGAGACTCAATGGTGTCCCCAGGGCTGCTCCCCTCCGTTGTGTGGCTAATACACATAACGCAGTGCTGTTTTTGGAAATTTGTGAATCCCAGACAACAGAGCTACCAGGACTGTGCTCAGCACCTGTGGTGACACTGGGGATCGAACTCTGACCCGATGCTGGCGTGCCAGGTGGTGCTATTACCCTGGGTCCCAAGGTGGTTACCTGTTTTAAGTCACAGCTACCAGGGACTAAAGATGGTAGGGGGTGGGGTTTGGAGTTTACAGGCATCCTGGTCTGCTAACCCAGACCAGACCAGGAATTTGGAACTTTGTCCCATGTAGGGGTCTCCTGCATGTAGAAGGCAATGACCATGGACACAAAATGCCTTCAGTGTACAGGGCCACGAGGCATAGTGAAGAATCAGCTGGCTCAAATGCCAGTTATGTCCCTACTGAGTCACTGGACAAGATGAGTAAGACTTGTGCCTGCCTTCAGGAACTCATGTATGAACAGAGCACCATGCATAAAGAATTAATAAAGGCACCTTTTTATTATGTGTCTATAAGCAGAACTATTAAAAGTCTTCCCCCACTTGACTTTCTAGCCTGGGTGACCTTGTGTAAATTATTTAATCTCTTTAGGCCATGGTTTCTCATCTGTAAAATCAGATCATGTACCTACATGACAGTAACATGAGGATTACGTGATTACTAGAAGTGCAACTACTTAGAAAATCACCGTGGAGTCTGGCATGGAGTAGGTGCTAAATAAACACTAGCTGCTGTCTTTGCCACCACTATTCAACCAGCACCCAAATCCCACGTCCCCTCTGAATGTGGTTCACGAGATGTTCATGAACTGGTGTTTATACTTCACACGTGAAGAGACAATATGAAAAAATATGAATAAGTTAAGTGCAGAAGTAGGTAGCATAGGTTGTGGACTATTGGAAGTGGGGGGAGGGAATTCAGTTTCCACTCAAGATATTGGAAAAAAGGGGCGAGTACGAAACAGAAAGGCTGTTTTACGCGCCTCTTATACTACCAACCTGAATGTCAAGCTGGAATCAAACAGGAAAGAGGATACACATCCTTGAGGGTGACCTGTTTGCAAAAGATGTTAGAGATGTTTGACATGGGATTTGGGTGCTGGTGCAATAGTGGCGGCGAAGCCAGCAGCTTCCAGTGGCACACAAGGGACCGTGTGGTACTAGGGATCAAATCAGGGTCAATCACACCAAGTAAGCGTCTTTACCCATAACTCTCTCTGCCCTAGAAAGAAGGAACACCTCCCATTAAATTATAAGGCTTTACTTGCTCTTTGGTTGAAAACACTCCTTGCTTTCTAAGATGTTTAAATGTGCATCTCAGCCTGTACAAAACAGGTGTCTATTTACTCTTGACCTCACTTACACAGAAATATTGTATAATTTCTTGAACTCTCTGCCATGTGATTTGGAGGCAAAGAGTTCTATTTCCTTCACTCTTGAGAAGACTGGAAACTCATTTAGCAGAGTGTCTGAGGTTCTAAATTCTAACGAGGTGCAACAGCTAAATAAATAAGGCAAGTACAAGTTGAATATTTAATTATTCAATGATTAGAAAAAAAAACTTTGGGTCCAGAGTTAAAGTACAGTGGGTAGAGTATTTGCCTTGCATGAGGCTGTTCTGGGTTTAATCCCCGACATCCCATATGGTCCCCTGAGCACTGCCAACAGTTATTCCTGAGTACAAGAGCCAGGAGTAACCCCTGGGCATCATTACATGTGCCCCTCACCCCCCAAAAAATAATCTTTGTGTAGGAATGTGGAAAACCCAGTTGAGTCTGAGCGCCATGAGGGTGATGAAAGTAGAGTTCCTGCCTAAGGTGATACATGGTAGAGCTCAGTAAACATTTAATAATAAAGTATTTCTATTTTGTGGGTACAAGACAGACACAGCAACAGATGAATAATATTATTTTGTATTCCAACTTGAGAAATGAAGTTCAGAGAGAAAGAGGAACCCAAGGATGAGACATGTCTTCGTCTAGCTGGACTTAAAGGCCCGGATGTGGGGATGTGGAGTAGTGGACGGGCCCAGAGGCGGGGGGGGGGGGGGGGTGGTGGTGGTGGTGGTGTTGGTCCTTAGGGATAATAAGAAACAGTGGTGGACTTGATGCTGGGTTCCACCACTCCAGGAAGTGTCCAGAACTTGCAGAGTGGACTTAACTGCCTCAGGGAGCCCACTAAGACCGTCCCCTCCCACCCATCCCCCAACTGACAGACACTGTCTATGGAACCAATTAATTCTAGGCTAGTGTGGTTATGCCCAGCTGAGAGGAGTAAGTGAAGTATCAGAACTGGAAATAAAACAAGACTTTATTTTCTTTGTTCCTTTTCTTCCTTCCTTGCCTTCTATTGTTGTTATAATAACAGATGGGGGGGAGGTGGACAGGAAGGGATTGGGATCCACACGTTTGGTTTCAGTGCTCTCTGAGGGGTGCTCCCACACCTGGACACAGTGCTCTCACATCTCATTTGTGCTGCCCACCGATCCTCTTCCAAATGGCAGAGGCTCTGGGATCACCTTCGCATGGGGGGAGTGGAGGAGGTGGGGTGCGGCTGCAGGCAGTGCCAGGGATTGAACTGAGGCTTTGTGCCTGCAGCAGGAAGCCTGCTTGGGACCCCTCAAGTGAGATTCAGAGCCTGAAAACACCCCCCCTCACACACACACACCCTCATGTTGCACACACACTTGTATGCCTACTCACATGGAATAGTGACCCAGGGGAGTTGTGTAGCAGGTCCACCATCACACAGGTTGGATGGGAAGAAGGAGATCCCAGATTAAATTCATTCCGCCCCCACTCCACCTCCACCCCCTCGAGACGTAGAAGCTGCAGCAGGTAGAGAGAAGTGGCCATCCGCTGAGCGGGAGGGACTGGCTGGCTGGGATGCTGAGAGCCAGTGTGAGCTGGGACAGAGCTGGGATCGGAGGAACCCCCATCTGTGTTCCCTGGTATTGATGTTTTATTTTGTTCTGTTTTTCACATTTCAACAAGAACATGGGTTCTCCTGATCAATATCCTCGATCTATTCAGCTTTTACCATCAAAAAAGTGGATCCCATCTGTAAATAATTACTTGAAGAGACCAAATGAATAGAACCAAAAATATATGATGGTTAGACTCTGCTACTTTAAGTCGAATGGAAATATTTTTTTTTTCTTTTTGGGTCACACCCGGCAATGCACAGGAGTTACTCCTGGTTCATGCACTCAGGAATTACTCCTGGCGGTGCTCAGAGGACCATATGGGATGCCGGGAATCGAACCTAGGTCGGCTGTGCCCAAGGCAAACGCCCTACCTGCTGTGCTAATGCTCCAGCCCCTCGAATGGAAATATTTTAAGGATCATCTCGCCCCCTTGCATTAGTTGTTCCTGAGTTCCAAAGAGATGGATTCTATAGCTTGCCGGGGACTGAGGGGGCATTGGTGGGCATCTCTGCTTCTTCTCTCCCTTGATCTGTCTCCCAGCACTTTGCCTGGTTGCTCTCTCCTCCCTGTTCACACACTTCTGTAATGAAGACTTTGAACAAGATGATAATCCAGGCCAACAGGTTGAAGGGTGCACAGTTGAAAGATAACATTCTGCAGAGAATACCCAAAGGGCGGAGCACGCGCCTGGCAGGTGCATGACCCTGGCTCCATCCCCGGGATTGCATGGCTTCCTGGTATGGTCAGGGGTAGCTCTGGGGTCCCCTAGCACTGCTGAGGAGACTCAAATCAAGCACACAAGAAAATACATTTTTAATGAGAGCAATGGGAAGAAGAAGGAAACCAGCTAGATGTGGGAGATGTGGTATGGCTATGTATCCAAGACACTGACTCAGCAACACTGAAAGCATGAGATCTTAGCTACCACCACCAGAACTTTGTAATGTGTCTGATAAGGGAATAGGCAGGGCTGGGGGTAGGGAGTGGAGGGGACAAAATGTGGGAACATTGGTGGAGGGAAGTTGACACTGGTGGTGGGATTGATGTTGGAATATTATATGCCTAAAATTCAGCTATCAATTACTTTGTAAATCATGATCAATAGCACAGCGGGTAGGGCGTCTGCCTTGCACGCAGCCAACATGGCCGACCCGAGTTCGATTCCTCCGCCCCTCTCGGAGAGCCCGGCAAGCTACCGAGAGTATTCGATATGCCAGACACAGTACAACAAAGTCTCCAATGGCGACGTTACTGGGCCCTCTCGAGCAATTATATATAAAGAAGTTAAATCACCTAATAGAAACAGAAAAAAAGTCGAGTAAAGAGGAAAAAAGTAGAGTAGCTTAGAAAAGGAGCCAGAAAGTAGTGTTGATGCAAAAGCTTTTAAGTAATCACTGTAGGTGGGTAAGGGGCTTTCCTTGCACATACTGTTCAATCCCTGACACAGTATATGGTCATATGGTCCCCCAGCACTGTCAGGAGGGAATCCTGAGTACTGAGCACTGCCAAGTATGGCCCCCAAACAAAACAAACATCTCAGTAGTGTTATCAGTAAACCTGATGACAGAAGGCTGGAAATGGCCAGGCCCGTATTGTGAAGACCTCCAGCCCAGAACAGACATGACCTCTGGCCCACGCTGGTCACTTCATTCCCTGGTCCTTGTTTCCGGCCTGTCAAATGAGAGCTGTCGTACCTTCTCAGAGGCCTGGATAATACCATCAGTTAATTGAGTGTGTGTGCCTAGAAATTGAAGCTTTCCTCTAAAGTTTGGTTGGCTGACTCTAACCAAAGTAATGACTGTTATTAAACAGGCTGTTTAATAACTGTCATTAATTGCTAATTGTTTCACGAAAACTCTTTGCCCTCTTGATTATTTGACCTCATTTGGCTAATATCAAATAGTAACAGCAACCTCACAGTTGACTCGCCTTGCGGCAGCCCTCTATAAATTTCCGTGTGTGTTTGCTGGCCGTGGAGGTGCTGCTTCGGATCTGGCCGTAAACTCTGGGCAGCACAAGTGGTAAAACCAGGACTTTGAGTGTTGGTCTGGAGTTGTCTTTCCTCAGTGTCTGGATAGGGCCTGAGAACAGGGCAGGGGAGTGGAAGCGTTTCCCGAGGTGCAGACCTTGCTTGCAGGAGTGATACTCTGGGCTGTTTTCTCAAAGGGCAGGAAGTTGCTGAGCCAAAGTCACAGGCAGGTGCAGCCCCCCCCCCCCCCCCGGCCCCCCCCCCCCACCCCCTGCTGCTGAGACTAAGGACCCAAAGATACTGGATCCCTCTCCGAAGCCAGGAGATTCCCAGAACAGACCAGCAGGAAAGAACATGCCCCAGAGCTGAAAAGTGTCCTGGAGCAGGAAACACTTTCTCCCGGGAGTAAAAGGTCCTTAGGTGCTGTGACCCCGGCTGCCTGGGGGCAGGGTGAGCCAAATGTTATTAGGGCATTTTCGAAAACCAGGAAGTCGATTCCGCCCTCAACGGAATCGACATCTCACAGATTGACCAACAGGTGCTGCTGCACTGGGTTTTTTGTTTTGTTTTGTTTTGTTTTTATTAGACTAGCTGGCGGCTGTTTCAGCAGCGTTTCGTCCATCATATTTGGCAATTTGGATTTAGATTTGGTCAGGAAAGGAACCCAGATTGTTAAAAAGTAAAGAAAGAATTTTAAAATGGATTAATAAGGCGATGGAGAGCCGCTGATTGTTCATATTTGAATATTCTGATTTTACAGCCAAGATTCTTTTCCCAATTTTATTTTTTTTTATTGTTGTTGCTGTTGTCTGAGGGCCACACCCAGAGGTGCTCAGGGCTTACTTCTGACTCTGCACTCAGGAATTACTCCTGGGAGTGCTCAGGAGACCATATAAAAGATTGGGGATCAAATCCGGGTCAACCACATGCAAGGCAAGTATCCTACTTGAGGTACTATCTCTCTGGTCCCCCTACTTAAAATCTTTTATCCTGTTGTTTTATATATGTACCATAGAAAAAACTAAAAAATATAAAAAATGCCTGTCATTCAAAACTTAATTGGGTATGTAGCCTAAAGGTCATGTGTGAGGTCCTTTCTATCCCTGGTTTTTTTTTTTCCTGTGGGGGGTGGATACCCACTGCCAGTGCTCAGGGCTTATGCCTGGCTCTGTGCTCAGGGATCACTCCTGGTCATGCTCACAAATTGGGGTTCCAGGGACTGTGTGAGGTGCCAGGGGAGATTGTACCAAGGTCGGCCCTGTGCAAGGCAAACGCCTCCCTGTTACTACCTTTGTTACTACCTCTGCAGCCCCTCAATCCCTGATTATCTAAAGCCATCTTGATTTGGGTGGGGGGACCCACACCAGGAGGTGCTCAGGGTTTACTGCTGCTGGGGCTTCCAGGACTATATGCAGTGCTGGGGGTCAAACCCAGTTACCCACATGCAAGGCCCCAAGTCCCTGGTTAAAAACAGAATTGTAATTCTCTCATAAGCTGTTTTTTTTAACCACTTCGTCCCTCACCCCACAACACACATCAGACATCTTTCCATATAAATATGAATCTGCCTCTTAGTGACTATGATAGTATGGTTAGTCACATGTGTCATAATTTATTTAGCCATGCCCTTTAGGGAGAAACTTGGGTTGTTTCTGTCTGGGCTGTTTCTAAACTTGTGTATACATTGATAACACAATTGATCCCTTTATATAATCTTTGTACAATTGTCCAATTATTTACATAGAATAACATTGTAGGAAAGCATCCAGAGTTTAAACTGACTCCCTTTTCCTTTTGGGAAGGAGGTGAGGCTTTGTGACAGATACTCTCCCTCCTCTGTGTAAAGTGTTTAATTTGTAAATAAGGGAGCGCCATCAGGGGCTCAAGGGACAGTACAGGCGTTAAGGTGCAGGCCTTGATTGTTAGAGCCACACATGTCCATGGTGGCGCCACATGGTCCCCCAGGCATCTCCAGATGCAGCCCTGGAGGCCTCATCACTGCCTGGGTAACTCTCTAGAGCACCTCCCCTTCAAAAGAGCACTGATTCAGGGTCAGGAAGGTGGCTCAAGGGGCCGGAGTGTATGCCCTGCATGCAGGAGGCCCCAGTTCAACCCCCGCACTGCCTCTTTGAGCACCACTGGAAGTGACCCCTTAGTACAATCCTGCTGGGAATAGCCCCTGAGCATTGTCAGATGTGATAGAGCAACAACTTGATCACTTGATCACTTGACATCCCGTTACTCATCGATTTGCTCAAGCGGGCACCAGTAACATCTCCATTTGTCCCTGTCGCGTGCTAGTGTAGCCCAATGGCATCTGCTTGTTCTAGGAATACGAAGAGCCTCAAACCCATCATTCAGGGTCTTGACGAAGAAGTCAAACGAGGGGCTGGAGCGGTAGCATAGGGGGTAAGGCGTTTGCCTTGCATGCAGCTAGCCCGGTTTCGATCCCCAGCATCCCATATGGTCCCCTGAGCACCACCAAGAGTGATTCCTGAGTGCAGAGCCAGGAGTAACCCCTGTGCATCACCAGGTGTGACCCAAAAAAGCAAATAAAATAAAATAAAATAAAATAAAGAAGTCAAACGAGACAGCATCCCTGATTCTTGATCGTCAGTGGAGGTCGGAACTCCGGATTCTTTCTCTTATCCTCCAGCCCTTTCCTTCGCAAGACAGACTATGAGTTTGGTGTCAAGACCTTGCCCTGTGCATTTATAACTTTAATATGTGTGTATGAGGCAACACCAATGTTTTCTTGGGGCTTTTCTTCTTTTTCTTCTTTTCCCTAGTCTCTCTATTTTTCTCTTTTCTAAAATGTCACATTGGGGGTCAAAGTGACAGTAAGGCGAATAAGGAGTTTTGCCTTGCATGTAGCTGGCTTGGGCTCAAGCCCCAGTACTGCTTAATGGTTCCCCTGGTCCTGCCAGGAGTGACCCTGATCACGCAGCCAGGTGTAAGCCCTGAGCATAGCTGGGTTTGATTCCCCCCACACCAAAGAAATAAAATGGCACATCAGGATCCCCCGGCACCTCATATGGTTCCCCGAGCACCACCAGAAATGATGCCTGAGAATAGAGCCAGGAATAAACCCTGAGCATCTCTGGGTATGACTCCAAAACAAATCAAAGCAAAACTCAAAACATGGCAGATTAGTCTGCAACCTGCAACTTCCTTTTCCCTCTTCTCTCCTCTCTCCCCATGGGTGAATGTTGGGCCTGGAAAGAGCTGAGAGAGCTGAAATGCAGGATTTGCCTGCTCGCGGCCCTGAGTTTGATCCCAGGGTCTGGTCCAGGAGCTCCCTCTTACCCCAGTACTGCCAGGATGGCCCTGGTGGCCCCCAAGGCTGGGGCAGCACAGAACCATCTGGCCTTGTTGATGAGTATCTGTAGGGAGTGACTCCCTTCTGCTCAATAGCATAGTGGGTAGGGCGTTTGCCTTGCACGCAACCAACCCGGCCAACCCGGGTTCGATTCCTCCGCCCCTCTCAGAGAGCCGGGCAAGCTACCGAGAGTATATCTCGCCGGCACGGCAAAGCCTGGCAAGCTACCCTTGATGTATTCGATATGCCAAACGCAGTAACAAGTCTCACAATGGAGACGTTACTGGGTCCACCCGAGCAAATCGATGAACAACGGGAGGACAGAGCTATAGTGCCCTCAAAAAATAAAAATAAATAACAAGAGTATAAATGTGAGCTGAGCAGAGCTCCCAGCCCTGGGTATTACTCTGTGTTTTCTTGCTCTCTTGGGACCAGCCAGCTGGGATCCGCTGCGGTTTTAGAGTGAGAAACTGAAGGTAGGAAAATGGGGGGGGGGGGGGGGGGGGTCCCTTGGCAAAGTGATGCTTCTCCCCGGAGACCAGCTGCAGAGGGAGAGGCCCTGGGTAGAGAGAATGTCAGGGGATGTCTTAGCCCCACAGGTTCTCCAAGTGCAAGGGAATGGCCTTGAGAATCATTTGCTGAAAAGAACATTCCTAGAAGCAAAGCTGGACAGGCACGGGGAGGAGGCCGAGGTGGAACCCGGTGGGTTCCTGCGTCCGTGTAGGGCCAAGCTCAGGCTGGCGAGGGATGTGCGTTGGCCCAGAGCTTGGCAGCTCCCTCTTCAGCGGCTCGGTCCAGTTCCCAGAGATTCCAGCTCCATCCTTTAGCACTGGCCCCGCTGGGATAGCCCGGGGGACTCCGCCGACCCGGGGGCATTCATATGTAAATATAGGAGAGCCTGGGGGGCGGGAGTGGGGTGGGGGGGTGGGGGAAATACCGACCCTATTCAAAGGACTTGGGGGCTGCCGAGCATTCCTGAGCTCTGGGAAGATTAAACAGCCTGGCCGCGCTCGGAGCCGCTCTCACGCTGGCGCCGGGATGCTGGGGTGGGACTCGGGGGGGTCCCGCCAGGGTTGCTGGAGCTGAAGCAGCGGGCAGAGCCCTGGGCGCCCCGCTCCCGCGCCGCCGACGCGCAGAGGCGGGAAGCGTGAGTGGCCTTTCCCGGGACCCCGGGAGCGGCGGGTGTGCGGGGCTGCGGGTTCAGGGAGGAAGGTCGAGCCTGGAGGCTTCCCACTAGCTGGGCTGCGGGGGGTTGCGGGGAGGGTCTCGAGGAACAGGGTCTCGATTTTCGATGGGGTGGGTTGGGAACTGAAAGGCAGAAAGGAAGAGAGTACGTTTGCAAAGGCAGCCTCAGCCCACCCGGGCGGATAGGGAATCTAAGCACCGGGCCTCAGTTTCCCGCCTGGGTCTTCATCGCGAGAGCTTATTGTTCTAGCCACGCTGGAGGAGACGGTGTCTGAACACTGGATGGTCGGCTCGGAGCACTTGACCCCGATCTGGTGCGGAGGGGAGCCTCGGAAACTTTGTTTTTTTGTTGGGATTGAATACCCGGGTGCCTCTTACCCCCACCCCCCCCATTACCCCAGGTTTGGCGGATCAGTGTCTTGGGGGCCACTGCGATTGCAGTTGAGCAAAAACATCCCGCAGAATTAAAAAGAAATCTCACAGAAGTGTTTTGGGCTTTGGAGTTTTTAATTTTCTTTCCTGTTGTGAGGTATTTGGTGTTTGGGGGCGGGGAGGGCTACCGCCTGAGCCACACTCACACCTGGTGGGCTGCTGGGGAGTGGGTGAGGGCAGCTTGTGAGCCTGTGCAGGGCAGCTGGCCGGTCACATGGAACTGCAGCTCCTGCCTACAGCTCCTGCCCCTCTGGATTGGTTTGGTAGGTTTGGGGGACACACCTGGCTCAGTGCTGGGCGTGCTCTTACTGGGGTTCAGACCCAGGCCTCCTGCATGTAAAGCCCATGCTCCAACCCATGGAAATATTGTGTGTTTTAAAAACCTCATTTTGAATAATAACAGATTTACAGAGAATTGTTATAGTACAAAGAACCTTCTACACATCCCTTTTTTCCAGATTCACTAGCATCTAACATTTCGCCAAGTTGTCTCCTCCTCCTTCTCTTCCTCCTTCTTCTCCTCGTCCTCTTCCTCTTCCTCCTCCTATTCCTCCTTCTTCTCCTTCCTCCTCCCCGCCCCCCCCCCCCCCCCAACCTTTATTCCTGGCTCTGTATTCATGGATCACTCCAGGTTGGGCTTAAGGGACCATATGTGGTGCTGGGGATCAAACCAGAGTTTACCACATGCAAGGCAAGTTCCCTACCCTCTGTACTATCTCTCCAGCCCGTCATGTTTGTTTTCATTCCCTAGATGTAGGTAAGTGATTTCTTGTGAGCTATTTGCATGTCTTGTTGTCCCTCTCGTGACACATGCTAAACTTCACTGTCTGCTTTGTATGATCACAGATGCAGATATAAACACACATTTTGCTTTTGGGGACACACTCGGCTGTGGTCGGGGTCCACTCCTGGCTCAGTGCCTGGGAACCATGCAGTGCCAGGGATTGAACCAGGACTTCCTACGTGCAAATGTCAGCTATCTCTCCAGCCCCAATTGGGTATTCTTAGACGTTACCTCTGATATTTTGCCATTTCAGGAAATTTGTCATTGATTCAGTAATTTTTCTGGTCAAGATCCATTGATTGGTTTTCTTTTGGAGGGGATGCTTTCCAGAAGCACTTGGGGGTGACCTTGGTGATCCTTAGTTTGGGTGCATAGGTGCGGGGGGCAAAAGGGGGACCATGTGCCCAAGGTGGGTCTTGGACTCCCAGCATGCCAGGCCTGGCCTCAGCATCACGCCCCTGCCCTCACCGAATCTTGTTTTCTCTAACGGGGAACTCTTCCCCAGACTCTGTCTTTCGTGGTGTCATAATTTGGAGAGTACAGACCTTCAATTTGGGTTTTTTCTCATCTCTCCTCAAGATTCACCACAGATTATTGTTGACTACATAAGGGATCTCTTATTGTTTCCAGACATGCCAGTTGGAAGCATTGGCACTGTGATGTCTGTTTGTCCTTTGCTGGTGACGCTGGTTTCGCTTGCTCAGCTGTGGAATTCATTTCTCCACTATGTCGTCACTATTTTTCATTGTTATACTTAATGAGTAATTTATAGAAACTAATAAGCTGGGCCGATCCCCTGATCTTGTCAAACCCTGTCCCCACACCAGAATCATCTGTTGATCATTTGTGCCTGAACCACATTTTATTCTGGGGGGGAGGGGGCAGATTGATTTTTCTAATACCATTATTTGTTTTATATTTATCTGTTGACATTTGACCAGAAGAAAGGGCTTTCTCAGGACGGGAGACAGGACAGGGGTGAAGGTTCTTTCCTTGCACATTGGCCAACCCTGGTTCGATTTCTGGCACCACCAGGAGTGACCTCTGAGCACAGAGCCAGGAAGGAATAAGCCTTGAACACAGCACAGTGTGACCAAAAATAAATAATAATAATTTTTTTTAAAAGTAAGAAAGAAAGAGCTTCCTCTTCTCCCCTATCGATTTATTTATTTGTCTATTATCAGTATGAGCTCATGGATTCTGATTGTTGTGAATTATAATTTGTATCTTATGGTGCTTATTAGTTTTGATATTCAGCAGATACCAGATGGTCAGTGGGAGCCAGGTTGCCTCAAGCTGCCCCCTTGCTCATTTCACATATTCTCATGGTTTAATTTAGCACTTCCTCACTTTCTGCTGTAAGATGTTTCAAATCTGCCACTGGAGAGTTTGTACTGCAAACTCGACCTTGGATGCTGCCAACCGGGGTTCGATCCCTGACACCACATATGGTCCCCTGAGCACAGAGCTGGGAGCAAGCCCTGAGCACAGCCAGGTGTGACCCCACCCAGCCCTCCCACCATGAAACAAAACAAAACAAGATGTTTCTGATTCATTTCTACTTTGCAGTCACCGTCCTGCAATTAGTCATTTCTCCAGAAAGAACCAGAACTCTGATTCCTTCTAGTGGAGAATGTTTTTTAGAACCAGAATTTGTTTTTTTTACTTTTGTAAACATTGAAATTTCTAAATCTTTAGAGAAAGAACAGTTGCGGAAATATTTTGGAAACTAAAACCTCTGTGAAAGCCTATTTTTTCAAAGTAGATTGACATCTGTGTTTGCTTCTGAAAGCTAGTAAATACATACTTGGGCATACTGTTATATTTACGTAGCAAATTTGTTGGGCTGGAGCGATAGCACAGCAGGTAGGGCGTTTGCCTTGCATGCTGCCAACCTGGGTTCAATTCCTCCACCCCTCTCGGAGAGCCCAGCAAGCTACCGAGAGTATATCGCCGCACAGCAAAGCCTGGCAAGCTAGCTGTGAAGTATTCGATATGCCAAAAACAGTAACAACAAGTCTCACAATTTGTTGTGAGATGTTACTTGTGCTGGCTCAAGCAAATCAATGAACAAAGGGAGGACAGTGCTACAGTGCAGCAAATTTGTATTTTTTTTTAAAATGGGGGCTACACCCAGCTATGCTCAGAGTTTACTCCTGGCTCTGGGCTTGGGAACACTCCTAGCAGGCTTGGGGGAAAGGGACATATGGGATGCCTGGGATTGAACCCAGGTTGGCTACATGCAAGGCACATGACTTACACGCTGTGCTATTACTCTGGTCTCCAAATTTGTGATTTTTAAAAAATGGACTTAGAGGAATTTGGTACTGGAGCTATAATTCAGTGGACAGGGCATTTGCCTTGTATGCAGCCGGTCCAGATTCCATTCCCCACATCCCATATGGTCCTCTGAGCCTGCCAGGAGTGATTCCTGACTGCAGAAGTAACCTCTGAGTAACACTGGGTGTGGCCCCAAATACCCCCGGCCCCCACCAAAACAACTATTCTTTTAAATGGATCTTGAGGAATTTGTTATGAATGGCAAAGCTTGCGTTATTGACAGCTTTTCAGTTGCTTTGGTTTTTAATGTTCCCTTTTAATGAAGAAATGCCATCCCATCTTTATAAATAACTCATATATATAAGTAACAGGCAATTATAAACCTAATAACAGAGTACATATTGTTTGCATTTTTTTGATCATGCCAGAGTGGTTCTATACAGATTGTTGTAATTGAAAATACTATTAAAGAACTTCATGTTTATAATGTACTCGTATCTCTCTTCTCCAACATTTAAAGTATCAAAACCTGCTCATTGAGTCTTCATGAATGTTTTGATAAGGAGGATTCAAACAGTTTTTATATACTTCATTATATACCTGGTCAGCCCACCATCATAATTAGGGGACCTGTACTCCCGCAAATAAGTCTTATCTAACTTATCTTCTCCTTAGTTGGCAAAGTTAAGTGCCCTTGATAATATATATTTAATGCTCCATTTCACTTTTTGTTTGGTTGGTTTTTGTTTGGGGGCCACACCTGTCTGTGTTCAGGATTTACTCCTGGCTCTGCACTCAAGGATTATTCCTGGCAGTGCTCGAGGGACCATATGGGGTGCTGGTGGTCAAACTTGGGTCAGCCAAGTATAAGGCAAGTGCCCTACTCACTGTACTCTCTTTCTGGTCTCTATTTCATTCAGCATTTTTAACTTTCAGCTAGATATTCTGTTGCTGAGATCAGGGTATGATGTTTCTGTTTGATTAAGTGAAAGCAATTATTTGGGAGTAGGGAGGGGATTCCCACATGATGCTCAGGAGATCCATATTTTTCTTTTCTTTTTTTTTGCGTTTCACTTTTTTTAATCATTTTCTTTTTTTTTTCTTTCAAAGTTTTTATTAAACACCATGAGGTACAGTTGTAGACTTACAAATTTTTGTGCTTGGGTTTCAGTTATACAATGATCGAGTACCCATCCCTCCACCAGTGCCCATTTTCCACCACCAATGTTTCCAGTATCCCTCCCAAGCCCCATCCCCCATCCCACCCCATCTCTGTGGCAGGGCATTCCGTTTTGTTCTCTCTCTCCTTTTGGGTGCTGTGGTTTGCAAAAGAGGCATTGAGTGGCAATCATGTTCGGTCTATAGTCTACTTTCAGCATGCATCTCCCATCCTGGGAGGATCCTCCCAATACCCTGTTGGTGCTCCCTTCTCTATCTGAGCTGCCTTTACCCTAGAGTGTGTGGCTGGCCTCCAAGCCAAGATCCATATTTTTCTTGGTAAACCAGGCCAGCCCTTTGATATGAGTGCCTGAGAATATAGCACTGGAGATTCACTAAGATGTTCTGACAGTGCTTGCCCCCTCCCCGCCAGGGCTTGCACACAGCAGCACCTAAAGGGACATGTGGTGCTGGTGATCAAATCAGGGTCAGCTACATGCACACCATGCACTTTGATCCCTGTACTCTCTCTCTCTGGCCCTGAACTTTGGGGGAAAGCGCCACACCCAGTGATGCTGAGAATCTGTTCCTGGCTCTGTGCTCAGGAGTGACCCCTGGCAGTGCTTGTAGCCCATATGCAGAACCAGGGATTGAGCTGGGGTCAACTACATGGGAGATAAGAACCCTAATCCTTGTCCTATCTTTCCAGCTCTCCTGACCCCACAATTCTTTTGCGAGGTTGGGTGGGGAGGTGGAGAGTACACTCTGGGATCAAACCCAAGGCTTCTTTGTGCAAAGCATGTGCTCCAGTTCTTCTAACCATCCCCCCACCCACTCACTAGCACCCCCCAACCCCAGTCCTAAAAGTAATTATTTTGTTTACTTTGGTTTTGAGCTACACCTAGTGATGCTCCGGGCTTACTCCTGTCTCTGTGCTCAGGGATTACTCCTAGTGGGACTCCAGGAACAATATTGGGAGCCAAGGATTGAACCGAGGTTAATTGTGTACAGGATGAGTGCCCTACTCCCTGTGCTCTCCAGTTCCTCTGAAAAAAATTCTTGATCAGAACTTTCCACCTCTTTCCCAAGAAGGTTGTGGACACTGATGTGTCCTCCTAGAAGGGCCAGCTCCTCCTTTTCTTACATGTTCCAGAAGTATTTTCTCACAGATGGGAAAGTTCTCTAGCAATGGCGTCCTCACCTCTTCATCTTTTCACTATTAGAACTGATGTGATCAGATCAACTGCTGGTGGTTCAGTGGTGAGGCCACTGATGCTCAAGGCTAGTGCTCTTACTCCTTAGGGATCACACTTACTGGGCTCATCCCCTTGGACCAGCAGTTGTGGGCCTAACAGTTGGTTCTATGTGTGGGCCCCATGGTGCTTTATGATCCCCAGGGATACATCCTGCAGTGTTGGGATGGAACTCAAACACGGAACTTGTGTTGGGCGCATGCACTAGCACTGGAGCTAAGTCCCATGCCCAGGGGGGCGTGTTCTTTTCAACTCCACATAGGAGGAATCCTGGCTTCGCACTTCTACCTTTCTACCTGCTCACCCCACTCTCTTCCCTTCCAGAAATGACACTCCTGTCCTCCCAGTCTTCACCAGTGGCTTCTTCGGGGTCTGTGTCCACGGAAAACCCAGAGCAGAGGATGCTGGAGAAGAGGTCCAAGGTGGTAGAAGAACTCCTGCAGACAGAGAGAGACTACATTCGCGACCTTGACATGTGTATTGAGCGGATCATGGTACCGCTGCAGCAGGCACAGGTGAGATTCTGGGGGACAGTGGGCGGGGGAGATCAGCCTCGTCTTGAATGTGATTCTCCAAGCCTGAAGCATTGCGATTGGGAGCTTCCATCCCAGAGATTAACTGGGTCTGAAATGAAGGTGAGAACTGTTAACTACTGCTCTCAATTCAAGGGTCCTAATAGTCTGGGACTCACCCACAATGCCTCAGTATTCTACTTTCAAAGCCCACCGTTAGCTTACCTGCCCAACTTCGATAACTCCTTGGACACCCTGTTTCTGTAGCTCCAATAAGTAATTTCGAGGTATCCAGGATTTTTTTTCTTTGCTAGGAAGTTTGTACAATAATGTAATCAAGTTGGGGGATTGTAGGGTGCCAGGTTCTGGCACCTGGTTTCCCAGAGTTTGTTCAGGACACCCCTCTAAGCATTTGTAATCCTAGATGCTGAAGATAAATTTTTAAAAGTTTGACCATGTCTTGAAGGATTTACAGTTCTGATAATAGCTTGACTGCCTGACTTCTCCTGGGTTTGTGCCTGTGCTCTCAAGAACTTCTAAAGAAAGCTGGCATTGCCTTCAGATTTGGGGTGCTGGCTGGGAATCCGTATTTCAGTTGTCATTATGAATGGGGTTCGACTAAGGAAGTTGGGGGTGTCGGGCGGAGGAGCATAACTGGATCAAGTGACATGAAAGTGTTGACTGTCTCTGCCCAGTGGGCCTTGAGGAGAAGGTGAAGGCAGCGCCTTGAAGATGCTTTTGTGTGTGTGTGTGTGTGTGTGTGTGTGTGTGTGTGTATGTGTGCGCGCACGTGCATGCCACCTCCTCACCTCCACACCTCCCTGAATTTTGTTTTTCTTTCTCAGGTACCCAACATTGATTTTGAGGGACTGTTTGGAAATATGCAGATGGTGATTAAGGTCTCAAAGCAGTTACTGGCTGATCTGGAAGTCAGCGATGCTGTAGGTATGAACCCCTGCCCTTGTTCCAGAGGAGCATTCCTCCCTGCTCACCCCCTCCACACATACACACCTCCCAGATCTGTGGATAGAAGGTTTCTTGCTGGTTAAGTAGTGATTATTGTTGGGGGACGGGGGTAGTGTCACACCCAATGATGCTCAGGGGTTACTCCTGGCTCTACACTCAGCAATTACTTCTGACGGTGCTCAAGGGACCAGGTGGGATGCTGAGGATCAAACCTGGGTCGGCTGCATGCTAGGCAAATGCCCTAACCACTATACTATTGCTCCAGCCCCAAGTAGTGATTTTTAAGAAGTAATTTTTTTCCTACCAAAAGGAAGTTTTCATTACTTAGTTCAGAGTCCAGCCTCCTCCCCCACTGACCTCAGCCCTGATCTCACCCAATTTCTCTTCTCTACTGCCTGCTTAGAGGTGATACATAATGTTAACATAGGATTTGGGTTTAGGGTCAGACCTGGCAGCACTTGGGGATCACTCCTGGTGGTACTTAGGAGATTATGCAATCCTGAGGATCAAACCTGGGTCTCCAGCATGCAAAGCCCCTTGAGCCACTGTCCTGGCCTCACTCGAGCTATGACATAATAGCATGGTTCAGATGGTGGCAACCTACCTGCAGACTATGGGAGCAACTGCGTCAGTGGCACCAGTCTAACTTTCTCAATGGAATACGATAGGAAATATGACTAAGTACAGCTACGAGTGTTTTCACTTACTTTAATTCTACATATAGGTATACTGTGTCATGATTTAAAACGCAGCCGTGTAGGTCATTGTTGAAATGCTTGAAAATTCATCATCTGTTTGTAATTTAAGAAACAAAACAAAGAGAAAAAACTGTTAGTTGCATATCGTTAACAACTTTTCCCAAATTTAGCAACTTGGCATTAAAAAAACAAATAAGCAAACAAAAAAACCCCACAGTGAACATAGGGCCAGACTAGAGATAGGACCACGGGTAAGGTGTTTGCTTCGCTTGTGGCTAACCCAAAATCGATTCATTGAGCCCTGCCAGGAGTGATACTTGATCTCCTGAGCTCAGGGGTAAGCCGTGAGCATAGCTGGGTGTGGATCCCCCACCCCCACCCCAGATAACAAGGTAAACATAAAAGATAGTAAAAAAAGGCAATGAGAAAGGATATTTTATCACTTCTCCACATATGAACGCAGGACAGGCAACAGCCACTTCCTGTCTGTGTGCTTCTGCCCCGGGTCTCCCATGAGCCCGGTCTACAGTGTCGCCCTGGGCTACTGCTGTCATCCTGGTCTCAAGGATCCACTTCTACAGAAATTCCAACTCTGTAGGCACAGCTCCTTGCCCAGCGGGCCGTGCCTTGGACTGTACTTGTGACAGGGCAGCTGGCACTGCCTTGAATGGGCTGGCCGTCAAGGAGAGAGAACCCCAGTGGATGACCAGCCATTGCTTCTGCTATGTTCTTTGGGTCTTACAGATGAGCTTGAACACAATGCGGAGAGCACGTCCAAGCCATTGCTATTCTTAGTTGTTTTATTTTGGAGGGGCTCCCAGGCAGTGCACAGGATGGACCCCACTGAAGGTTCTCAGCCACGGGCTGGCAGTTCGGTACCAGGCCTAAGGGCCTAACGGTGCGATGCTTCTCAGGGCCTGAGGTCCCAGGCATGTCTGGGGCACTCCAACAGTGCAGGGAGTTATTTTCCTTTCTTCCTCCTTCCTTCCTCGCATGCCCCTGGTAAAGACTGAGGGTTTTACACACATCTGACTGATGCTTGCTTTGTCCCCAACGGAAGTCACTTCCCTATCATACTCAAGTGTTGCAAATAGTGAAATTATAGTAGCACCAACAAGAAGGAACCAGAAGTTTACGAGTTTCCTTTTTTACTTGGACATCATGCATATTATTAAATTAGTTGCTTCTGTTTGCCTCCCCACGACCACCATCAATGAAAAATAAAGTACCAAGTTAGGATGGAGAGATGGCTTAAAGGATTCAGCACATGCTTTGCATGCAGGACACTTGGGTTTAATTCCCAGCACTGAATGGTCCCCCACGCTCCACTCGGAGCCACCCAAAACATAGAGCCAGGAGTAACCCTCAAGTACTGCCACGTGTTGCCCTAAAACAAAACAAAGCAAAATGCTATTTCATGTGACAAAATAAGAGAATTATTATAGATATACTATTTATGCTGATCTTGAGACAAAACCAGTGGTGCTCATGGGCTACTCCCAACGCAGTCCGCAGGTCACTTCAGCAGTGTGCCAAGGAGCATGAGGTGTTGGGACCAAGGATCAAATGTGGGGGGCTTGGGTTTGATCCCCAGCACCACAGGGGACCCTGAGCACCTCTGGGAGTAGCCTCTGAACACCACCCAGTGTGGTCCAAATCCCCTCCCAAAGGAAAAGGTAAAAGATATACACTCCAGTCCTTTAAGCGATCTCCCAGCCTATATGCATGTGTGTGTGTGTGTGTATAAATTTACATACATATATATCTGTATATAGATATATATGTTTAGGCCACATCCAGCTGTGCTCAGGTCTGACTCCTCTCTCTGCACACAGGGTTTACTCCTGGCAGTGCTTAGGAGACCATAAATGGTGCCTGGGATTGAACCTGAGTTGACTGCATGCAAGGCAAATGCCCTTGTACTAGCACTTTGGGCCCTCCTCTCGGTATTTTTAAGTTTTTACAATTTTCAGTGTAGTCCTATGTACATAATTATACATTATTTATATGCAGAAAAAATTAGAAACTTCTGCTCTAGAAGGATGGTGTCATCCCTGGGGAAATATTAAATATTTCTGGGGTTAGAGAGTGAGCGCCCTTACACGTTCTAGTCACAGACCTAAAGGAGAAAACTTGCAAAAGCCTTTCATCTGTCTGACTGAAGGATTGGGAGCTTTGTCTGTGAGTGTGTGTGTGTGTGTGTGTGTGTGTGTGTGTGTGTTGTTGAATATTAAACACATGGATGACATGGTTCTTTGTGTGTGTGTGTGTGTGTGTGTGTGTTTTGGGTCACACTCGGTGACGCACAGGGGTTACTCCTGGTTCTGCGCTCAGGAATTACTCCTGGCGGTGCTCAGGGGACCATATGAGATGTTGGGAATTAAATTTGGGTCGGCCGCCTGCAAGGCAAACGCCCTACCCTCTGCTATCGCTCCAGCCTCCATGACATGGTTCCTTAATTTTGTTTTTTTGTTTTATTTGGTTTGGTTTTGCTACTGTGTCTGGCATATCGAATACTCTCGGTAGCTTGCCGGGCTTTTATTTTTGTTTTTTGGAGCCGCACCAGTGATACTCAGGTGTTCCTTCTGGCGCTGCACTCAGGAATTACTCCTGGTGGTACTCGGGGGACAATAGGGGATGCCAGGGATCAACCCTGGATCTACCGTGTGCAAGGCAAGTGCCTTATCCACTGTACTACCTGACTCTTCTTAATTTTGTTTTAAGTAAGTAGTTTTTTTGAGTAATTTCATGGAAATTTCTTATTGTTTTGTGTTACCATTTCTTGTGTAGGATATAACTAATGTCAAGGCTTGGTTATAGGTCTTACATTTAGGCTACTGGGAAGAAAGTTACTAAAAACACTGTGTTTGTGTATGACTCCAAGGACCTGTGTTTCTTGATCATCGGGATGAGCTTGAGGGAACCTACAAGGTTTACTGCCAGAATCATGATGAGGCCATCTCACTGCTGGAGATCTATGAGAAGGACGAGAAGATCCAGAAACATCTTCAGGACACCTTGGTAGATCTTAAGTAAGAGATTTGAAACACTTCCATCAAAGTGATTTGGCCCTGCCTTTTAGAGGTCACTCTCTTACATGTGTCTAGACTTTATGTGCCATCTACCTCTCTTAAAAAATAAACATTAGAGCACCCTTTCCCCATTGTATAGCATGGAAATCCTAAGTGGCTTCCTGTTTTGGTACACTTGAATCTCTTCTCTCTAGAGTATTCAGTTACCATTTTCTAGTGAGTAGAAGCCAGGAAGGTAGTTTGGAGTAAATATACAAGAGCATAAGTAAATTATCCTTGTTTAATTATCCTTGACCTCTAGGGGTGATTCCCCAGTCATAGGAAGATGGGGGCATGAAGATTTATATCTAAGGGGACTGGAGCGATGATAGAGCTGGTAGGGTGCTTGCCTTGCAAGTGGCCAACCCGAATTCGATTCCCAGCATCCCATATGGTTCCCAAGCACTGCCAGGAGAAATTCCTGAGTACAGAGCCAGGAGTTATCCCCAAACATTGCCAGTATGGCCCCAAAACAAACAAACAAAAGATTATATCTAAGAATATCAAAGTGGAATTATGGATTTACCAATTTGGGGGGGTAGGAGGAGGGGTACACCCATTGATGCTTAGAGGTTACTCCTGGCTCTGCATTCAGGAATTACTCCTGGTGGTGCTCAAGGGACTATAGTGGATGCTGAGGATCAAACCTGGGTCTGCCATGTGCAAGGCAAACACTCTACCCACTGTATTATCACTTTGGCCCTACCAACATATTTTCTAATAGACTAACAAGGTATAACACTGTAGACATTTATAATTTTCCTTTATTGATGCAATTTTTTTTGTTGGCCCAACTAGTAAGCAGTAGTTGAACTCTTAGGATGTGACATGCATGTGAAACTCGGCCTTGCATTATCTCTAATCCGCTGTCTCTCTTTTTCATTCCCTGCCCAACAGGAACCTGTACACAGAATGGTAAGTTCTCTAGGTGCACAAGTTCTTTCCTATCTTCCTTTATAGGCAGAAACCTCTAAGCGTTCCTTCCTTGCTGTGTTCTTCTCCAAATTACATTTTTCATCTTTTTTTTTAATTGTCCTTATTCATTTTGGAGCCACATCTGGCCTTACTGGAGTGTTACTCCTGGCTTAGTGCTTAGAGGACCATGCAGCACTAAGGATGGAATCTGGAGCTCCCTCATGCAAAGGACCCTCCAGTTCCTCGTCCTGTTTTTATTTGTTGATTGGCTTCTGTCTTCTTCCTCCACCAGGAGAGGAATTTTTGTTACTGTTGTGTGCGTGTGCGTGTGTGTCAGTGTGTGTGTGTGCGTGCAATGCCCAGCAGTTACTCCTGACTCTGTACTCAGCAATGTTTCCTGGCATTGCTCCGGGGATCAAACCTAGGCTGGGCGTGTGCAAGGCAGATGCCGTACCTGCTGTACTGTCGCTCCAGCCCCAAATTGTGGTTGTTGTTACTAAATCTCCAGTGCCTAAAACAATACCTGTACTCATTAGTTGGTTTCTCAGGTTTGTTCTTTTGGGGTTATTTTTGAAGTACTGGGAAAACCCAGGGCCTCATACACGCAGAGCATGTGCTCAGCCCTTTGAGATATAAGAGAGAGACTTGAGATATGAGCATATTTCAGAATAATAAACCCCCATAGACCCCATGTCAGTGATAGATGATTTTAGTCATCTATCAACTGCTTCCTTCTCTTTCAGGGGATGCACAAACTATATCAACCTGGGCTCCTTCCTCATCAAACCAGTGCAGAGAGTCATGCGTTATCCGCTGCTGTTAATGGAGTTGCTGAATTCCACCCCAGAATCCCATCCCGACAAAGTGCCTTTAACCAGCGCAGTCCTCGCCGTCAAGGAGATCAACGTCAACATTAATGAGTACAAGCGTCGGAAGGATCTGGGTAAGAGAAGCATTCCTGCTGAGAGGGAGGTATGCCCTTAACAGAACTTTCCCAGTAGAGATGGACGAGGCAGATGACAGGTAATAGGAATGTGATGAAGTAATGGCAGAATTGGGGGGAAATGTCCTAAAATTTTTTTTTAATTGTGGGCCAGTGAGATATTGCAGTGGGTAAGGAGTTTTGGTTTTGTTTGTTTGTTTATTTTTACTGTATCGCCAGAATTTTCTATGGATTGGCCGTAGTGTCTAGCACAGGTTACCAGTCAAATCCTGTAGAGCATTTTGTGATGCGGGTCAATTGGAGATAGATATCTCATTTGGAGCAATAGCACAGCAGGTAGAGCGCTTGCCTTGCACGCAGCTGACCCAGGCTGACCCCATTCGATTCCTCTGCCCCTCTCGGAGAGCCCAGCAAGTTACTGAGAGTATCGCGCCCACACGGCAAAGCCTGGCAAGCTAACCATGACGTATTCAATATGCTAAAAACAGTAATAAGTCTCACAATGGAGACGTTACTGGTGCCCACTCGAGCAAATCCATGAACAAACGGGAGGGCAGTGCTATACAGTGCTATCTCATTTGTCCATGGGGCTATTTGAAGTGGTCTGATTAGACAAACATGACTTCTTTCTATGCTTTGTTGAAACGGAAAGTGAGACCCAGAGAAATTAAGTGTCTTAGCGTCACACATTGAGGAAACTCCCCTGTCCCGGGCCCTAGACCTTAGACTCTTGTTCTTCCATCACCATTCCTATCCTCCTTGCCCCTGGCCTCTTTCCTGTTTGCCTGTGCACTCTCTTGGTGTGCTTCCAGTGGGTCTCCAGATGTGCCTGGGACTACCATTTTTTCTCTCTTCAGTATAAAGTCATTGAAAATAAGCTGGAGCTGTTGTGTGATATTCGGTCAGTTGTGTGGTCTCTGGGCCAGAGAGCTGGTGCAGTGGGTAGGTGTTGCTATGCACATGGTCGACCTGGGTTCAGTCCTCAGCACCACATAGGGTCCACCAAGCCCCACCAGGGGTGAGCCCTAAGCACAACTAGGAGTAAACCCTGAGCACCACAGGGAGGTGTGTCTCAAAAACAACAGCAAAATAGAAAAAGGGAAGAAAAAAAAAAGATGTGTGGTCAAACCCTTCTCAAGCCATGTTTTTTTTTTCTCTTTCTTTTCCCTTCTTTTTGGGAGGGAGTGACACCCAGAGATGCTCAGGACTTATTTTTGGCTCTGAGCTCGGGGCTCGCTCCTGGTGGGACTTAAAGGACTATATGAGATGTTGGGGATCCAACCTGCATCAGCTGCTTGCAAGGGAAACACCCTACCCCCTGTACTATCACTTCAGTCCCTGGAAAACGCTTTTTTGTTGTTGTTGTTTGTTTGTTATTTGGGGACCACACCCTGGCAATGCTCAGGGGTGACTTTTGGCTCTGCACTCAGGAATTACTCCTGACTGAGCTTTAGAGACCATATAGGTTGCAGGGGATGGAACCAGATTAGTCCCATGCAAGGCAAGTGCCCTCCCCACTGCGCTGTCACTGTGGCCCTGGAAAATGCTTTCTAAGGTGCTGATTTGACTCCTTCTCTCCCCAGTCCTCAAGTACCGCAAGGGCGATGAAGACAGCCTCATGGAGAAGATCTCCAAACTGAACATCCATTCCATCATCAAGAAGTCCAACCGCGTGAGCAGCCACCTGAAGCACCTCACTGGCTTAGCCCCACAGGTGAGCTCCCCAGCCACTGAGCATCTTTGAAAGCCTTTTATGGCCCCTCAGGGCTATTTGTACAGAGGCAGCTGGCTCGATGTCGTTGGGCAAGATTCCATTCTCAGTACCACGCAGCTGTTTGCAGACCCCTGAAGCTACTACACTCTCTTTGTGTGCCTCTGGGAGCTGCTCCCAAGGGTACAAAGGCAAAGCTGCCAACTGGTCCTCGTTCAGTGCTTTCAGACTCCCTGAGAAACTCGCCGCCTGTCAGGGGAGAGGACAAAGTGAATGAGGATGGATTTCAGAGAGCACCTTAGTTCAGTAAACAAGCCCTCCAAGAAGTACTTAATCACTTAATCACTTAACTTCCTGTTAGTCGTCGATTTGCTCGAGCGGGCGCCAGTAACGTCTCCATTTGTCCCTGTCGCGTGCTAGTGTAGCCCAATGGCATCTGTTCGCTCCGGGAACATGAAGGGCCTCAAACCGATCTTTCATGATCTTGACGAAGAAGTCTGACCATCTGGAAGGTGGGCGGCCACGCGGTGTTTTGACATCCCGTGGAATCCAGTCGGTAACAGCTCTAGTCCAGCGGTCGTCTTTAAATCTCATTACATGACCAGCCCATCTGATTTTCGACACCTTGGCAAATGAGACAGCGTCCCTCATTGTTGATCGTCGACGGATGTCAGAACTCTGGATTCTTTCTCTCATTTGAGTGAAACGTGATATTCCAAGCATAGCTCTTTCTATTCTTCTTTGGGAGACCTGAATAGCGTTCTCATCTTGTTTGCGTAGGGCCCAGGTCTCTGAGGCATATGTTAATGCAGGAAGAACAGTGGAATCAAAGAGATGTGCCCGGAGCCGGAGGTTCTTCGTCCTCTTAGCTATTTCTTCGACGTTCTTGAAGGCGTTCCAAGCCGCTCTCTTCCTCCTGCGCAGCTCGGGTGCCAGGTCATTTATCATGTTGACCTATCGACCTAGGTACACATAGCTGTTGCATTCGGAGATGGTCATTCCATTGAGAGCGAATGGGGCGTCAGGAACAAGGCTGTTTCTCATAAACATTGTCTTCGTAAGATTCAGCTGTAGTCCTACCTTTCCACACTCACGGTCAAAGTCGGCCAGCATTTGTGCCACTTGGCTGATGTTTGGTGTTATTAAAACAATGTCATCAGCAAAGCGGAGGTGGTGTAGTTGCCGACCATCTATCTTCACTCCCATTCCTTCCCATTCCAGTCGTCGCATGATGTTCTCGAGGGTGGCACTGAAGAGTTTCGGTGAAATGGTATCACCCTGCCGCACCCCTCTCTTGACATCAACGATCACTTCTTTGTAGAATGGTGAGATCCTGGTAGTGAATCCGCAATACAGCTCACGGAGGATCCTGATGTATTGGGCTTGAATGCCCTGATTGGCTAGGGCTTCAATGACCGCTTCCGTCTCAACAGAATCAAAGGCCTTCTTTAAATCAATGAACGTTAAACAGAGCGGCATCTTGAACTCCCGAGAAACCTCAATGAGCTTGGTTATTGTGTGGATATGGTCGATGGTGCTGAATCCTTTGCGGAACCCTGCTTGCTCGCATGGTTGTCCTTCATCTAGTGTTCTGCCAATCCTATTTAGGATGACTCGAGTGAACAACTTGTAGATGACAGACAATAGGCAGATCGGGCAATAGTTGCCAATGTCACGGATGTCTCCCTTCTTGATAGAAGTCTAAGTACTTAATAGACTTCTATAAAAGAAGAGGGGGGGAAAAAGCCCTGGGTATAGTAAGATACCCAAAAAACAGTCACTGTGGGAGAGAATGATCATAATCATAATAATAATGGGACTTCACTTTCAGGTTTACTGACTCAATATTATCTCCATTCTGTTAAGTTTAAAGAGTGTCAGATATTGTATTTTTCAGTTGTAAAATCTATATTTCGTACTTTTAAAATAGAACTTATTTTGCTAATTCACAATAGTAGTTTATTATCAGCACACTTAACATTACACCATTTGCTCAATTCAATATTTGTCTCAAATCAGGGCTGATCTTTATTGATTTTTTTTTAAATCATGATTATATTGTTCCAATTCTTCTTTGTTAAATAACTTTGGACTGTATCTAGATGGGCTGGAGCGATAGCACAGTGGTAGGGCGTTTGCCTTGCAATCCACATGCCCAGCCGAGCCAGGTTCGATTCCTCCGCCCCTCTCGGAGAGCCCAGCAAGCTACCGAGAGTATCTCGCCCGCACGGCAAAGCCTGGCAAGCTACCCGTGATGTATTTGATATGCCAAACACAGTAACAACAAGTCTCACAATGGAGACGTTACTGGTGCCCACTCGAGCAAATCAATGAACAACAGGAGGACAGTGCTACCTTAGTTCAGTGCCCTCCATCACACACACACAGCTCTTGACAGTATCTACCCGATCCCAGTCGTAAACAATACCAGCTAGAAAGAGATCCAAAAACACGTACCTGCTAACTTCTGCCATTTGTTTTCTACACGCTGCAGCGTGTAAGCAGGAGTTCAGTTGATGTGAAGTTTCTTTTTTGGTTGTTTTGTTTTGGGCCACACCCGGCGGTGTGGTTACTCTTGCTTCTGAGCTCTGAGATCACTCCCGGTGGGGATCAGGGGACCATATGGGATGTCGGGGATCGAACCTGAGTCAGCTTCGTGTGAGGCAAGTGCTCTGCCCACTGAGCTATCGTCCCAGCCCCAGTGTGAGCTTTCTGTTGGTGAGAGATCTCACCTGAACCTCAGAGGGTGAGTTTAATCTAGGGAGGGGAGAAGGGGAGGGCACACCAGACCAAGTGAAGACTCTCAGGGGACTCTCAGACCATGATGCAGGCACTAGAAGCAGAAGAGGGTGGCCCAGGGCGAGGCTATTCCCAAGCAGATGAATCATGGTGTGCGTGTTAGAGGGCCCGCAGGCGCTGTGGAGATCAAGTAGTGTTGTGAAATTCGATTCAGGTACATTTTCATTCTGGGGTAGTTCACATGTCATCTAGGGATGTGAATTCATTTATTTTCTTTCACAGATTTCTCTCCTCTCTTTGGAGACAGCCACTTTCTCTCTCTCCACTTAATTCTCTTTCTTTTCAAAAAAAAATGTTATTATTTTAAATATTAAATTCAATCTGGTCTTGTTCAGGGAGACAGCAAAGGTTCAGCGTTTAAACAAAGACTGGAAAGAGAGCTCAGGGGTAAGGCACGTGCCTTGCCCACAGCAGACCCTAGTCCAATCCCAGACACTGTTTAGTTCCCCAAGCACCACAAAAAATAAATTCAGAACACAGCTGGGTGGGGCCCTAACCCCACCCCCTCAATTCTCCCTAAGAGGTTTTATAAAAATGTGTTTTTAAAGGAATGAGATAATAAGATGGCTGTCTACCGAATGTAACCTGCCCACCCGGCAGAGTCTGGCAAACTCCCCGTGGCGTACCCAATATGCCAAATACCAGTAACAATGATGGGTCTCATTCTCCTAACTCTGAAAGAGCCTTGAATATGGCACTTTTTAAAAAATCTCAGGGCTAGGACGAAGGAGACGTTACTGGGGCCTGCTCGAGGCAATCGACGAATGACGGGATGGTCGTGATTGTGATCGTGTTTTTAAAAAGACACTTTAGTGAATATGATGAGTTGAGGGTGAGTTCAAAGCCACTCACATCTCTTGTTTCTTTTGAATAGATAAAAGATGAAGTATTTGAAGAAACAGAAAAGAATTTCCGGATGCAAGAAAGACTGATCAAATCTTTCATCCGGGACCTCTCTCTCTACCTCCAGCATATCCGGGTGAGTGAACTCGGCTCTGGGTAGATCCTGTCCGTGGGATTCTGCCCACCCCTCTGCCCTCCAGCATGCTGTCTGGTGGACAGTGAAGAATCTGGACTCAAGACTATTGACATTCTTTTTTTTTTTTTTGCTTTTTGGGCCACACCCGGCTATGCACAGGGGTTACTCCTGGCTCTGAACTCAGGAATTACTCCTGGCGGTGCTCAGGGGACCATATGGGATGCTAGGAATCAAACCCGGGTTGACCGCATGCAGGGCAAGCGCCCTACCTGCTGTGCTATTGCTCCAGCCTCCTAGTGGCGTTCTTTTGATTGGAATTCCTCTAAATTATTTGAAAGCTAAATATCACTTAGAAAATTATTGCTATCTTGATTTTTTTTAATTTAATAAGAATATTATTTTTCTGGACTGGAGAGAAAGTACAGCAGGTAAGGCACTTATCTTGCATGTAGCTAACCTAGGTTTGATCCCCAGTACCGCATATGGTCCCAAGCCCCACCAAGAATGATTCCTGAATTCAGAGTCAAGAGTTAAGCCCCAGGCACAGCCAGGTGTGGCCCAAAAACCAAACAAAAAAAATTTCCTCTGGTGCTAGGGATTGAAGCTAAGATCTCAGACTGCTGAGCTGCATCCCCGACTTTTCACCCAAATAAATGAGGAATTTGGGGGGCTACATCCAGCAGTGCTTAGGGTTTATTCCTGACTTTGAGCTCGGGATCTCCCCTGGCAGACTTGGGGGGACCATATAGTATGTTGGGGATCAAACCCAGGTCTGCCTCATTAAGGGCAGCACCCTACCCGTTATACGATCACTCCAGCCCTTTTAACAGAATTACTAAACTTTTATATGTAACAGTATAAATTTGGCACTGTACCTTTGTGAGCCAATATCCATGTGTATCATAGTTTGTTCACTGAAGGGCTTGTTTCAGTTTCTCTCTGTCATCACACATTTAGCCCCTTTGTACTGTTTGCCCCACATTCAATATGCCAAACACAGTAACAAGTCTCATGATGGAGACGTTACTGGGACCCGCTTGAGCAAATCGATGAACAATGGGAGAACTGTGACCGTGACCGTACTGTTTGCCCATTCTCCTTCCTGCTGCCCTTGTTGGTGCTCTTGTTTTCATCTAACAATCTAAGAGTTTGTTTTGTTGTTTGTTTTTTTTTTTTAATCTTCCACATGGATGAGAAATCTTATTGGCATTTGTCTTTCTCCTTTGGATTTGCTTCACTTACTGTAATACCTTATGTGTTACATTTATTTATTTACTGATTTATCTACTTATTTATTTTGGTTTTCAGATCTCCACTGGTAGTGCCCGTGGTTCCTCCTGGTACAATGTTGGGAGGTCATTCCAGGCAGTACTGAGAAACTTTTGGGTGCAGGAAATCAAATCAGAGACTCTCAGATATGCCTCAACCCTTTGAGCGTCTCTCTGACCTCTGCTGTTTTCTTTTTTGTTTATTTATTTATTTATTTGCCTTTTGGATCACACCAGGCAATGCTCAGAGGTCATTCCTGGCTTTGCATTAAGGAATCACTCCTGGCAGTACTCAGGGGACCATATGGGATACTGGGATTGTACCCGGGTCAACTGTGTGCAAGGCAAACGCCCTCCCCACTATGCTATTGCTCTGGTCCTTGCTGTGTTCATTTTTTTAAATGGTATAGATTATTCCTCCTCTGCACTGAATCTTCATCACTTTCCTTCCCACCTCCTTTAAAAAATAGATTGACTTCTATTTCTTTTTAATTTTTGTTTTTTGGGGGGGCACACCCAGCAGTGCTCAGGGCTTATTCCTGACTCTGCACTCAAGGATCATTCCTGGTGGGTTTGGGGGACCACATGGGGTGCCAGAAATCGAAGCCAGGTCAGCTACATGCAAGGCATGCCCATTGTACTATCTCTTCGGCCCCTAGACTGGCTTCTTTTTTTTTTTTTTTTAATTTTTATTAGTGAAACACCATGAGGTACAGTTGTAGACTCACAAATTTTTGTGCTTGGGTTTCAGTTATACAATGATCAAGTTCCCATCCCTCCACCAGTGCCCATTTTCTACCACCACAGGTCCCAGTAGCGCTCCCACCCCCTGTCCCCCCATCCCACCCTGCCTCTGTGGCAGGGCATTCCCTTTTGTTCCCTCTCTCCTTTTGGGTGTTGTGGTTTGTAAAAGAGGCATTGAGTGGCAATCATGTTTGGTCTATAGTCTATAGACTGACTTCTGTTTCTTAAGAAACATTATTTAAGAATTATCTGCCACACTTCATTTTATTAAAATCATTTTGAAGTAATAGTAAGACAATAGTTCCTATGGAGGTATGATTTCTAATATTAAAATTCATTTATCTCTGTGGCCCAATGGCTGAGCACATGCTTTGCATGTAGGAGGCCCGTGTCCAACCTTCGGTAACACGTGGTGCCCTGAGCACTACCGGGAGTGATCCGTGAGCTTGTCTCCATAGCAACGGGTGATGGCATTTTGAGGTAGGGCAGACGTTACAGACCAGATGTTGGACAGGCAGGTCAGAGGTGGTTCTGAGTGCTAACAATGGAACATAAGAAAGACAATCTTGAACAGTTCATCACAGACAGAAAAGGAAAGCCCTACCTTTTAGGAAAATTAGGTGGATCAACTAAGAGCCACTAGTAATATAAGCCAAGGTTATTGACCATATATAATTTGATGTCTCATTGACTTATGGGCTCATGTTTTGGGGAATCTCACAGCATTTCTTTTAAAAGACGATACAAAGATATTATAGTTTATATTTGTGCTCTCAGTTGAATGCAATTAGGGAGATTCTCCAGTTCCTCCTTCCAACAGCTTTATCTCTGTGTACAGAGAGAGGAATGATGGGCAAGAGTTCTATAAACACTGTAGAATTACACACCAATTTTTGAGGTCCGAGACACTGATGTTTGGAATAGGGATTTCATTTACCCTTGAAATAGCTTAATGAAAGCTTGAGTACATTTAGATGATACGGGAGTTAATAAAAATAATAGGCATGGCCAAGGACTTAAGCTAAAGAAGGAGAAAGCCAAAGAAAACTAGCCTGGGATTAAAGGCTACCACGTTTATTTATTCAGCAAATGAGAATGGAGACAGGGAAAAGAAAAACAGACAAAACCCCCTCGCTGGGGGCCGGGGGACAGGTTGGGAGACACAGTCCATCAATTCATCTTGTAGATGGTGATGTTTGCTGGGACCTAGCAGAGTAGCCAGAAGTAAGATGGGTACGGGAGGGAGCAGTATTGAGCTCATCCTTTGAGAAGGTGAGAGCAAAGGCCAAGACTCAAAAGATGACCTTTTTTTTTTTTTTTTTGCTTAAATTCTGCAGGAATTTCCTATTTGTTACTTCTTGGTGAATTAAGAACATCACGTATTAGCCATAGCTCATGTGCTAAAGGGAGTACCAGGAAGTGGCTCAATGGTGGAGCACTTGCCTTAGAAGAGTGAGGCTCTGGGTTTCATCTCTGTCAGGGAAGGAGGAGAGGGATCCTTTAAGGATATAGGAAAGTGCTGGGGCCAGAGTGATAGTACAGCGGAGAGGGTGATTGCCTTGCATACGCTGCCAACCCAGGTTCAATCCCCAGCATCCCTTATGGTCCCTCGAGCACTGCCAGGAGTCATTCCTGAGCCAGGAGTAACCCCTGAGCATCACTGGGTGTGGCACAAAAAGAAAAAAGAAAAGGACATAAAAAAGTGCTAGAGAGATGGTAAACACCCTCACCAGTTTCTCCATGATCAGTAATCTCTGTGCCCCACAGACCACACTTGGTGAGCGTCCAGTGTTTTTGTGTCAAAGCTAAACAGTGCACCAGAGAGAAGGTGTTTCATTCTGGAGCCCCTGTCCCACGCCCCACGGGGTGGGTGCTGAAGGCTGTACAACTCTGTCTTTCCTGACTCGTGCTTGTGCCCGGCTGCAGGAGTCGGCCTGCGTGAAGGTGGTGGCCGCCGTGAGCATGTGGGACGTATGCATGGAGAAGGGACACCGAGACTTGGAGCAGTTTGAGAAGGTGCATCGCTGCATCAGTGATAAGCTCTTCACAAGCTTTGTAAGTGACTCTCCCTCACCCCGCTTTTTGCGCCGGCCCTCGTTCCCGTCTTCTCTCCCTCTCCAGCTCACAGGACACTGGGTTGCAGGAACGTGCATGCTGGCAGCTGAGCTGACCTTAGGCCAGAGACATGGCGGGCAGTTATAGGCGGAACATGACTTTCCACTTGCTCAAAGGACATCTGGGACCCGTCTATATTCACCACGATTTGGGGGGTAGCTTCTGATCAGTCTCCTTTCAGGGACAAAGGGAAACTGGTACATTGCATCTGGCATGACTTTCATTAAATTTTGACCGAAAGAAACTATATGAGTCATAACTTTATTTATTTATTTATTTATTTTTGCTTTTTGGGTCACACCCGGCGATGCGCAGAGGTTACTCCTGGTTTTGCACTCAGGAATCACTCCTGGCAGTGCTCAGGGGACCATATGGGATGCTGGAAATCAAACCCGGGTCGGCCGTGTGCAAGGCAAATGCCCTACCCGCTGTGCTATTGCTCCAGCCCTATGAGTCATAACTTTAAAGGATTATTTAGAGGGCTGGAGCAATAGTACAGCGGGTAGGGCATTTGCCTTGCACACGGCCGACCCAGGTTCGATTCCCAGCATCCTCTATGGTCCCCTGAGCACTGCCAGGAGTAATTCCTGAGTGCAGAGCCAGGAGTAACCCCCGAGATCACCGGGTGTGACCCAAAAAAAGAAAAAATAAAAGGATTATTTGGGAAGAGTGAAGGGGCTCACAGAGAGAACTTCCAGCAGCTAACTATCCACCTCGTAATGAAAGTACCAGGAAGTGACTCAATGGTGGAGCACCTGCCTTGCAGGAGTGAGGCCTCTGGTTGGATCCGTGCTCCCTCCCCGAATCTTATCTCACTCCCCATCACTAAGTGCAGTGCAGTTCCTTTGAGGAACACCACTAACAGGTGCATGAATCCCCAAGCCTGATGTGTAAACACTGCTGCAGCCAAATGAGCTGACCCTTTGGGCCCCGATATCACAGCAGCAGAGGAAGGAAAGGACATGGATGAAAGTTAAAAGGACTGGGAACGGGGTTCGGGGCAGAGCACTTGTCTTGCCTGTGTGAGGGCCTGGGTTTGATTACCAGCATGAGAAAAAAAGAAAAGGATATGGGGGGGTGAGGTGGAGGGAATGGGGACTGGAGAGATAGTACAGCAGGTAGGGTAAACTGTGTGCATGGCAAAAGTCCTACCCGCTGTACTATCACTCCAGCCCCAATGATTATCTCTTAGGATGGTTGAGATTGAAGAGAACTTGCACACTCAGGGAACTTGTGGGTGTTCAATAAGAATCTTATTAGGCTTTGATCTGCATGTGGTTGGACTGGAGCGATAGCACAGCGAGTAGAGTGTTTGCCTTGCTCGCGGTGGACCCAGGTTCGATTTCTAAGTCCCTCTCGGAGAGCCCGGCAAGCTATCGAGAGTATCCTGCTCGCACACAGAGCCTGGCAAGCTACCTGTGGCATATTTGATATGCCAAAAAACGGTAACAACAAGTCTCACAATGGAGACGTTACTGGTGCCTGCTCGAGCAAATCGATGAACGGGAGGACAGTGCTACAGTGCTCCATATGGTGCTGAGTTGATAGTAACCCCTGAGTACCACCAGATGAGGTCCAAACTTTTTCAAAATAATAGCATCTTAATATAAAGAGTTTTCCAAGTGCTGATGTATGTTCTTTATGGGATCAGTACCCCACCCTCAGTACCAGTGTGTCTAGAAAAATAGTTACAGAGAAAAATTTTTGAAAAGTGAAAACAAGGGCCAGAGAGGTAAGATAGTGGCAGGAGTGATCCCTGCAACTAAGGTCCTTAGCACTGCTGTGTGAGGTCCAGTAAAGCCCCCCCCCCACCAAAAAAAAAGAAAAAGAAAGCACAAAAGAAAGAGAAGTGAAAATATATTGCCAAGTTGTTTGGATGAGAGAAAGTTTATGGGTCTGTGAAAGTTTTCCTATGCCAGACTGATGTAGCTAACTCTGTCTTTTGGTGTTGGTGGAGGGGCCACACACAGATGAACACACATTGGTATCAAAAACATGCAGATGCACGCACACGTCACAGAATCACACATGCACATAAGCAAGCACATGCAGACGCATACAGATGAACACACAGAGGTACACCAGCACAGATACACACAGGTGCTTATGCTTGTACAAGAAGTCACACACACGTACAGACACACACACACACACAGAGGCACATGCGTATAACACACAGAGATGCACACACGTGTAAGCTCACCTGCTCAGACATACACATGCACATGCACACACATGGAAATGTGCAACACACAGGTGTCACAGATGCACACATACAAACTAGTGTACTTCCAGTTTGGTGCTAGACAATCACTCCTGGCAGTGCTCAGGACACCAGGTAGTGTTGGGGGGAAATTAAGTCTGGGTCTCTAAATGCAAGGCTGGATTTATTTCCTTGGCTGTGATAACTAAATCTTAACTTATATGTAAGTTAGCTACCTACACGAACATGTTGTACCAGAAAAACTGTTATACCCGGTTTGTGGTGTATTCATCCTATTCATCTGTGGAGCTAAACATTTGTTGCCAACTACAGAACGAAGGTGGGATTCACACATTTCATTAATACTGCAGCATGCACGAATGGTTGGGTAGAGAGTTATGACTCGCTAGAGTCAGTGACGTATGGTGCCAGGACTGTGGAATACGGTTGAGCTCTGCTTGCTTGGGTGTGCCCGTTGCCAAGCAGGTGGGACCAGACACACCCAAACCAGCCTCACGCTTTTTTTTTTTTTTTTTGGCTTTTTGGGTCACATTGGCAATGCACAAGGGTTCCTCCTGACTCTGCACTCAGGAATTACTCCTGGCGGTGCCCGGGGGATCATATGGGTTGCTGGGAATCAACCCGGGTCGGCCGCGTGCAAGGCAAATGCCCTACCCACTATGCTATTGCTCCAGCCCCAACCCCACACATTTTTTTTAAGTTTTTATTAGTGAGACACCATGAGGTACAGTTGTAGACTTACACATTTTTGTGCTTGGGTTTCAGTCATACAATGATTGAGTACCCACCCCTCCACCAGTGCCCATTCCCCACCTCCAATGCTCCCAGCATCTTTCCCTCCCCAACCCCCCCATCCCACCCCACCCTGTGGCAGGGCATTCCGTTTTGTTCTCTGTTATTTTTTGAGCATAAACAGGCACGGCTCCTGAGCAGTGTGCCTTTCTCATCCCTGCAGAAGGAGAGGACCGAGCGGCTTGTCATCTCTCCCCTGAATCAGCTACTGAGCATGTTCGCGGGGCCCCACAAGCTGGTGCAAAAGCGCTTCGACAAGCTGCTGGACTTCTACAACTGCACGGAGCGGGCCGAGAAGCTGAAGGACAAGAAGACCCTGGAGGAGCTGCAGTCAGCCCGGAACAACTACGAGGCCCTCAACGCCCAGCTGCTGGACGAACTGCCTAAGTTCCAGCAGTGCGCTCAGAGCCTCTTCACCAACTGCGTGCACGGCTATGCTGAGGCCCACTGTGACTTTGTGCGCCAGGCCCTAGAGCAGTTACAGCCACTGCTCCCGGTGAGGCCACTCGGGCTGCTGGGGGGGGGAGGCGGGGAGCGGGGCCCCGCCTCTTGTCTGGGAATGCAGTGAGGGTTGCTTGAGAAACTTCAGACGGCAGAGATGGGTTTGTCATCAGGTCCAGCTCGGCTGAAGTGAGATTCTTTTCGATATCGCTTTCATTATTTTTATAGGGGCTGCACCCTGTCATGGCCCCGGGGACACAGAGTCCTAGAGACAGCCCCGGGCTTCTGCGGGCGTGTTCCTCACCACTGAGCCACATCTTTATTTTTGGTTGGTTGTTTTGGGCCACACCTGGCAACGCTCAGGGGTTTGTTTTGCCTCTGCACTCAGAGTTTATTCCTGGCAGGTTCAGGGGATCATTTGGGATGCTGGGAATTGAACCCGGGGTCGGCCGCATGCAAGGCAAATGCTCACTGTACTATCCCTATCTGGCCCCCCCATTGAACCACATCTTTGTTTTTTGTTTGGTTGCTAGTTTGTTGGTTTTTTTTTTTTGCGGGGGGGGTCACACCTGGCAATGCACAGAGGTTACACCTGGCTCATGTACTCAGGAATTACTCCTGGTGGTGCTCAGGGACCATATGGGATGCTGGGAATCAAACCCAGGTCGACCGCATGCAAGGCAAATGCCCTACCCGCTGTGCTATCGCTCCAGCTCCTGAACCACATCTTTGACCCCAGAGTCGAACTGAATTCTTGGTCCCAAGAAACCTGTAGCCCATGTGTATGTGCGGGAAGCAAACAGGAGGGGTATGGAAGTTTGGGTTTGCAGGGGACACCCCTGGCTCTGTGCTCAGGGGCCCAATGCAATGCCAGAGGGCCAGTCCCGGACGTCCTTATGAAAGGCAAGCCCCTTAACCCCTGGACTGCCTCTCAAACAGGCCCCGGGAAGCAAGGGGCTTTTAAGTGGCTCTACCCTGATTTTACCCGGGGAGCTGTCCCCTTGGCTCGCTGGCCGAGAACTCGGTCCCCGCCTCAGGCTCTGGGGCTGACAGCTTACACCGAGGGACCTGCAGTCGGACCTCAACTTCCGGGCAGTTCTCTGACGAGACTGGTCACTGTGCTGTTTTCTTCCCTCCGCCCCGGCCCCTGCCCTGGGTTCCAGTTGCTCCGTGTGGCCGGCAGGGAGGGGAACCTGATCGCCATCTTCCACGAGGAGCACAGCCGCGTGCTGCAGCAGCTCCAGGTCTTCACCTTCTTCCCCGAGTCTCTCCCCGCTGCCAAGAAGCCCTTTGAGAGGAAGACCATGGACCGCCAGTCTGCGCGGCGGACACTCCTGGGTCTGGTGAGGAGGGGCAGGCGCGGCGGGAGGGTCGGAAACGCAAGAGAGACCATCAGGAGTCTGACCGTGAACTCACACTCCCCCGGTGTCCTGGAGCTGGTCACTCGGCTTCTGTGCCCTGGGTGCCTCCTCCCCAGAACACAGACATGAATCCCACCAGCATCGCCCGCTTATGATGAATGAGGCTTGGCTGAGCCCAGTGGGCAGGAAGCGCTCAGAGACTGCCTGATGCTGAGCTGGGGAGGAGACACGTTATCCATAGCCTCGTCCGCTGTTACTGATGCCAGCGGCTCTGTATAACAGCTGAGCAGGTGACAGGTGGCCCCTGTCTCACAGGAGACAGCCTACAGGCTGTGGTGCCTTCAAGGCTCAGGACCATCACTCACACCCTGCCCCCAGGGCTCATGCTTTACTCACACTTGGGATGAGCTTCCCTTGTGATACTCTCTGACAGGAGTCCTAACCACTGAAGGGAAGTAGTAAGGTATGAGTATTAATACTTTGGTAGCTCATCTGAGGGATTTGAATGCGGGGCACCTGGGTCCTGCCACACCTCCCTAATCCGATCTCCTGCTGGGAAAGAGAAAGATCTGGGGCCTTCCAGATCTTTCAACCTGCGTTTTTTTCAACCTGGAATTTCTAGAGAGTTCTTTTTTTAATTTTATTTATCCATTGAGGTTTGGGGGGCCATTGCCCAGCAGTGCTCAGGGTTGCTCCCAGCTCAGTGATCAAAAGTTGCTCCCAGCAGTGCTCGGGGACCTCCCCCATGCAAAGCCTGCACAAAGACTGTTAGTCTCTTTGGCTTTTTTAATTGGACTCTTCTGTGTTTGAGAAAGTAGGGCAAAGTATGCCAGTTTAACTAAGTTCATAATTTAAGAGGTTACTTATTTTTTTCTTAATTGTTCCTTATTATTTCCTTGTTTTTTTTATTTAAAAAATTTTTTAAATTGAATCACAGTCAGATAGACCATTATAAAGCTGTATATGATTGGATTTCAGTCATACAGTGTTCCAACACCCATCCCTCTACCAGTGTACGTTTCCCATTTCCTAGTCCCCAGTTTCCCTCCACCACCCAACTCCTTCCCCACCAGCCTGCCTCGATGGCAGGTACTTTTCTTCTCTCTCTGTTTCTCTCTGTCTCTGTCTGTCTGTCTGTCTGTCTGTCTCTCTCTCTCTCCCCCCCCCCCCCCAGCTCCTTCTAATGCTTGCCCATAGATGCTAACTTATATAACCTTAAAAGGACTCAAATGTATTATTATCTTGGCCTTTTCTTGTATTTTAGAGATCTCGTTTTTAGAGATGTGGACGGAAGTCAGCTTATAGCTTAGGTCCTTGTTGCAAAATACCAGATCTAGTCATTTTACCACCTAGTTGCTGTAGGTGGCATTTAAATCACATTTTTCCCACAGTACTTACTAGTAGATATAAAAACCTAAGTATGTGCTTTTTAAAATTAATTGCTACAAAGGTTCCAAAACGTGACCTCAGAGATGGTGATTTTTACCAGCCACAGGGATGAGCTCGGGCACAAGCGCACCTGATGGTCTGGCAGTCTTCTGGCTGTCCTTGCCATGCCCCAGAGACTCCGTGCCAGGGCGGGTCGTGGCCTGGGGGACTTCTGCTGACAATATCTCTGTGCTGTCTTCCAGCCCAGTTACATGCTGCAGTCAGAAGACCTGCGGGCCTCCGTTCTGGCCCGCTACCCCCCTGAAAAGCTCTTCCAAGCAGAACGGAACTTCAACGCTGCACAGGACCTGGACGTCTCGCTTCTGGAAGGTGACCTGGTGGGCGTGATCAAGCAGAAGGACCCCATGGGCAGTCAGAGCCGGTGGCTGGTCGACAATGGAGGTAAGAATGTGGGGCCTTGGAGCAGAGCACCTCTTAGTGGCGACAAGTGACTCTGAAGCCCTGACTCCTGTCTAGCAAAGGGGGTGGCAAAAAAAAGAAAAAAAAAAAACGAAGTGTGGTCGCAGGGAAAAGCAGGCTCCTAACAGTGATGGCCAAGTGATGGTTGGAATTTGTTTCTGCTTTTACACCTTCCAGAGGAGATCCCATTTATTTCTTTTTGGTTTGGGGACCATACCTGGCTTGCTCTTGGCCCTGCACTCAGGAATCAGTCCTGGATGGATCATATGGGATGCCAGGGATTGAAGCCTGGTAGGCCGTGTGCAAGGCAAGTCCCCTACCCTCTGTGGTATTTCTCTGGCCCGGGAATCCCATGTCTTACCTTGCCATTCTTGCTGAGCCCTGTGCCCTCTCAACCTATTCTGAAGAGACTACAAAACATGTTGCCCCTTTTAAGCTCCTTAAATCTGTTTGCTGAATGTGTGTGTTAGAAATTTATAGGAGGGCCCGAGAGATAGTATAGCAGGTAGGGCATTGCATGGGGCTGAATCTGATTCCTTTTACCTGGTACCACTTATGGTCCCCTAAGCACTGCCACAAGTGATCCTTGAGCCATAAATAAGCCCTGAATACCACTGGCTGTGGCAAAAATCAAACAAACAAATCCACAACCTTTGGGGCTAGAGAGATAGTACAAGTGTTGAGACACTTGCCTTGCATATAGCCAACCTAAATTCCATCCCCAGCACCACATTTGGTCCTCTGAGCTCTGATAGGCATGATCCCTGAGTATCACCGGATATGACCCCAAATCCCAAAACAAGGACCTGAAGGAAGAGGTTTTTCCCTCTGCCTATTGAATTTCTTTTTTCCTCCAAAGCAAAAAGTTTTGTTTCATGACTTTTAAAAGTTTAGATATGACTTTTTAAAATGCTCACAGATCAATAAATTGCTAAGCAAGAAACAGCATGAAGACAGAAAAATCTGCAGTTATTTTTTTTCATGGGGTAGCTGGAGCAGTTACAGAACTTTGTTCAAAGTACAAATAATGGGGGAAAGAGAGATAGTACCATGGGTTCGACCCTTGCCTTGCATGTAGCCAGCCATGGAACCCCAAATGGTCCCCCAAGCATCACCAGGATTGATCCCTGAGCACTGCCAGTTGTGGCAAAACACCATCACCACTCCAAAACAGAAGGACCAATTATACATGCATGTACATTCCTTTCCCATAATTCTAAAATCCTGAGTACTCTGAGAAGAAATGTGTTTCAGAACTTATTTGGCAGATCTTGCCCCACCGTGATTCATTTGGTGGCATGGCCTGACAGTGCTGAGAAGCCGCTGATCAGTGTGACTTCTCTCTGGGTGGGAACAGTCACATACTTTTTGTTTCAGAAACACTGATGGGTTTGATCGTGGGGAGCTGACCCAGATCCTGCTGAGAATGTTCAATACAAAGTGTGTGTTCTTGATTACCTTAAAAAATATTTTGCATGACCGGAGCGATAGTACAGCAGGTAGGACACTTGCCTTGCATGCAACTAACTTGGCTCTGATCCCAAGCATCCCATATGGTGCCCTGAACATCACCAGGAGTGATTCCTGAGCTCAGAACCAGGAGTAACCCCTGAGCACCACAAGATGTAGCCCAAAAACTAAACAAACAAAACAAAAATAGTTTTCTCTGAGGACTTTGAATTAGGTTGTGAGACCTGTGTGACAAGCATCTCTTTATCCAGCATGGAACTAAAAATGCTCATCTTTCTCAGTTTCCTTTTTTTTTTTTTTTTACTTTTTGGATCACACCTGGTCATGCACAGGGGTTACTCAGGACTCATGCACTCAGGAATTACTCCTGACAGAGCTCAGGGGGGCATATGGGATGCTGGGGATTGAACCCAGGTCGGATGTGTGCAAGACAAAAGCCCTACCTGCTGTGCTATCACTCCAGCCCCTTTCTCAGTTTCTTCCAAGTGTTTTTGGATTTTTTTTCCCCCTTCATTACACCTGCATGACCAAATCATAAAGATTGGAAGCAAGCAAGAAAGTTGTGGCCGAAGTGGTGGACAGGTGATCGCCACCATTGGGCCGCAGGACTGCCTCTGCTAAAGGTCCAAGTAGTGTGGGACCTCCTGGGTCTGCCTTCTGAGGGTATAAAAAAGGCACAGGGGTCACACCCTGTGTTACTCAGGGCTTACTCCTGACTCTGCACTCAGGGATCACTCCTGGCAGGGTTCGAGGAGTGAACCTTGAACATATATGGCACTGGGGATGGAATCCAGATCTAGCGTGTGCAAGGCAAGTGACCTACCCCTGTGTACCATCTCCCCAGCCCCTCCCCCTGGGGTTTTGTGTACTCATAGGGAAAGTGGTAGCATGATGCCCGTATTGTCAGCATCTGCGGTTAGGTTACACCTTTACACCTCCCATCTGCCCCGGGCTGGGTCACACACCAGCAGGGTTTTAGGGTTTTATTTTTTTGGGGGGAGGGGGGATTCGTTTTTGGGTCTTTTTGCTTTGTTTTGTATTGAGGCCACACCTGACGACAATGCCTGGGGTCCTTCTGATGGCCGGTCATCTGGTGACCCTCAGGGGGTGGCTCTGATCCTGAGTCTGTTGGGAGCTGAGCTGGAATGAACCGGCTGTCCCAGGATGAGGGACTCAGCAGCTGTGTCAGGTGTCTCCCTATTGACAGAATCCTCTTAACTGATTTTCACTCATTCGTCTGAGGGCATTTTCTCAAGACTGCACCCGGCTCAGTGCTCCAGGTGGACGTGGCAGTGTCCAGGATCAAACCAACCTCAGACTCCTGTCCCTGGGAACCGTGTCCCCTGTTCCCCGATCTTCTTGCACCCGTCCTTCCTTCCCTGCGACCCCCCTTCCCCACGACCCCTTCTCCACTCCCGGTTCCTTGCAGTTAAAGCCCTGTGCCTCTCTCTCTCTCCCCGCAGTCACCAAGGGCTTCGTGTACAGCTCCTTCCTGCGGCCGTACAACGCGCGCCGCAGCCACTCGGACGCATCGGTGGGCAGCCACTCGTCCACGGAGTCGGAGCAGGGCAGCGCGTCCCCGGGGGCACCCCGGCAGACCAGCCGCAGCCCCGCGGCCCTGACCTTCAGCCCCGCCGGGGTGGCCTACAGCCACTCGGCCGTCCAGAAGCAGCCGCCTCCAGATGTGTCGGCGGCCTGGAAGGACTGGGAGCCCAGGACCACCGCCGGCGCCCCGGCCAGCTTGGGGAGCGCAGAGAGCAGCCCTCCTGGCAGAAGCCCCAGCGACCCCGACCCCGACCCGGGGCACCGGGCCCGGCCCTGGGACACCGCTGACAACGCCAGAGACACCCAGAGGGGCGCGCGGGGCTCCCGGCTCCCTGAAACGGCGCGCCCCGGCCAGGGCAAGGACTGGGGCAAGGCGGGGACGAGGACCGGCTCTGCGCCCCCCGAGCACAACAGGAGCCTACAGGGGCCGGCGAGCAGGGATGCGGCAGGCAACCAGGTAGAGCCAGGGGCGCTGGGGCGAAGGTGCCCGGGCTGGGGGTGCTCCGCAGAGGGGCGTACACAGGAGCCTTTTCCCCTTGCCAGACTTGCTTGGCCCCTTCTGCTCCGACCCTGGGCCCTGGCAGAGTGGGATGGCATGTTGGCATGTGTGTGCACACACGTGGGATGCTGGACGTGGAACCCAGGGCCTCGCACATTCAAGGTGGAGCTACAGCCACAGCCAAAGTTGAATTCGATTTGTTTTTATTTGGGGTGGGGGGACGGGGCACAGCTGGTGGTCACTCCCAGGAGCAATGCTGGGAGACCATGTATGATCACAGATCAGACCCCAGGCTCTAGCGTGCAAAGCACATGCCCCAGACACTTGATCTACACACACACACACATACACACACACACACACACACACCACCATCACCCCAACTCCCGGCCATGCAAATGGTTATAATGAAGATTCTTCCCACTTTGCAGCTTTTCATCCCTTGTCTGATATGCAGCCTGACTTTAAACTCACCTTTTCCTCCCTCGCTCTCTCCCTCCATTTCTGCCTCCTTCCTTCCTTCCTCTTTGTGTGCTGCTGGAGTTGGAGCCCTGGGTATCACCACACACGCCACCTACTACCACTGAGCACACCCAGGGCCCCAAACCCATCTAAATATAGTCTTTCACTCAAATATATACAGATAGATGTGATTTTCCCTTCAATTTAGAAGTGTAATTCTGGCTCTGTTTCAGTTTTCCCTCTTTTGTAAGGACTTGTTCTTAGGAATCTGAAGGTGACCTTTAGAAGTCCAGCATTTTATTTTATTTTTGTCTTGTTTGGGGAGATGTGGGGTTTGAGCCACACCCTGTAGTACTCAGGGTTTACCCCTGGTTCTGTGCTCAGGAATCACTCCTGGCAGGGCTTGGGGGGGAACGTGTCTGGTACGGGGGATCAAACCTGAGTCAGTCACATGCAAGGCAAGCACCTTACCCCTGGACTGTCTCTTCAGCCCAAGGTCTCAGCATTTTATTTTATTTTATTTTATTTTATTTTGGAGGAGATATACCCATCAATGCTCAGGGCTTACTCCTGACTGTGCTTAGGAATCAGCTCTGGCAGTGCTCAGGGGGACCTTATGGGGTGTCAGGGATCAATCTAGGGTCAGCTGCATGCAAGACCTTACCTGCTGTGCTCTCTCTTCAGCCCCAGTCTTGAGCATTTTATTATTGTTGGTGGTGTTGTTTGGGCCACACCCAATGGTGCTCAGGAATTACTCCTGTCTCTGTGCTCAGGGATCACTCCTGATGAGCTCAGGGGACCATATGCGGTGCTGAGGATCGGACCCAGATTGGTTTTGTGCAAGGCAAGCGCCCAGCCAGCTGCGCTATTGCTCTGATAGAGCCTCGAGCATTTTGAAGCTCCCTGTTTTAAAGCCTCTCTCTGACTCACAGCCTGGCAGCTCCCGGCCCCTTCTGCTCACCCCTGCATTCATGAGCTCCTATGTACTTTTAGAGCATTTGTCTCTGAGCTCTGCTCTGGCGAGGGGGCTGTGGGTGCATTGTGATTAGATAATGCCAGTGTTTGTTCTGCCAGGCTCTGGAGCCTAAACACCTGGTTCCCCACTCGTTTCTCAGCCTGGCTGTCCAGATCACACCTCCTCAGTGCTGCTAAAGGGCAGGTCCATGCCCGTTTCTTTCTGCCAACTCTGCTGCCACCTGCAGCCCAGACAGAGCCTGCTGCGGACAGTTTAAACATGTTGAGGGTCCTCTCTGCTGGAGCGCTGGCACGTCTGGGGCATGACAAATACCCCCACATCGCACCCAGATTCCATATTCACTAATTTCCTTCTGCCACTCTTAGGCAACTCTGAAAGAGTGAAAACATGCCCGTTCAGGGTTTTATTTGAAACTATCCTTGTTCATTACGGGCAGTGACCAGTCATCTGTAGCTATTTCAGCTCATAAAAATTAAGGAAAATTAAAAAATTTAGGAGCGGGAGAGATAGTACTAGAGTTTAAGGGGGCTTGCAAGGCAGCAGACCCCAGTTCAAATCCTCTGCACCACATCTGGTCCCCAACACCATCAGGGATCACGCGATAGCACAGAGCCAGCAATAGACCCTGAGTACTCCTGGGGGTAGCCCAAACACCAACTCCTAAAAAAATAAATTACTTAATTAAAAAAAAAAATAGCACCACCACTCCCAAATTTCTTTGCATCCCTTATCTCCCCAGCTACTTCTTAAAAAAAAATTTTATTGAATCACTGTGAGATACAATTAACAAAGCTTTCATGATTGAGTTTTAATCATACAATGACTGAACCTCCATCTCTCCACCAGTGCGCATTTCCATCATCAATTTCCCCAGTATCCCTCCCGCTATCCCCACCCCACCCCACTCCCCTGTCTCTGTGGCAGGCACCTTCCTTCTTATTCTCTTTACTTTAGGGTATCATGGTTTGCAATACAGATACTGAGAGGCCATCGTGTTTGATCCTTAGTCTATTTTCTTTTTTTTTTTTTTTAATTACAGCTTTTTTTTTTTTAATTTATTTATTGAATCACTGTGGGAAAGGTTACAAAGCTTTCAGGTTTATGTCTCAGTCATGCAAATATCAAACACATTTCCCTTTACCAATACTTATTTTTTACCATGAAGAACCCCAATAAAACCCCACCCCCCACCCCTCCCCGTCCCTGTGAGGCAGATGAATTCTAGTTAATACTCTATCTGCTTTGATTAGATTCATTGTTTCAATAAAAGATTCACCACTATTATTTAGAGTTTACCCCCCCCCCCCAAATCAGACATGTTGAAAAAGCATTGTGAAGTGATTTGCTTTCTACGGCTGGGTTCAAGAATTAAATGTTGGTTTTGGATTTCTGCTCTTTTACCTATTGACCCTGGAAGTATTTCTACTGAAAGTCAGATAGTTAAGAAATTGGTTTCTGTGTTCTGGAGTCCTGGCCGTGCTGGAGAGCCACTCGCGGGGGGCAACTGGTGGCCTCGGTAGGGCGTGAAGGGCGGAGCGAAACGCCCCCCTTCCCATGAGGTTTTAGTCGCCCCCACACTCCCGGCTCATACCTGCTGTCCACAAGGCTCCCATGTGGCCGCCATCTTTCTTTCCAGAGAGGAGAGGGCGAATGGGGCAACACCCTTTCCCCTCCGGCAGACTTGATGGCCTGGATCAATGCATAGTCCGTTCACTTTTCTGCTCCAAGCTGCTGGGTTCTGCATTAAGCCCTTGTGCTTCTGGGGCCGTGGCCGTGCTGGAGAGCCGCTCGCGGGGGGCAACTGGTGACCTCGGTAGGGCGTGAAGGACGGACCGGAACGCCCCCCTTCCCATGAGGTTTTAGTCGCCCCCACACTCCCGGCTCATACCTGCTGTCCACAAGGCTCCCATGTGGCCGCCATCTTTCTTTCCAGAGGGAGGAGGGCGGAAGGGAGCAACACCCTTTCCCCTCTGGGCAGAAATGATTGCCTGGATTAACGCATAGTCCTTTCACTTTTCTGCTCCAAGCTGCTGGGTTCTGCATTAGGTCATTGTGCTTCTGGGGCTGTGGCCGTGCTGGAGAGCCGCTCGTGGGGGCAACTGGTGGCCTCGGTAGGGCATGAAGGGCGGACCGAAACGACCCCCTTCCCATGAGGTTTTAGTCGCCCCCACACTCCCGGCTCATACCTGCTGTCCACAAGGCTCCCATGTGGCCGCCATCTTTCTTTCCAGAGAGGAGAGGGCGAATGGGGCAACACCCTTTCCCCTCCGGCAGACTTGATGGCCTGGATCAATGCATAGTCCGTTCACTTTTCTGCTCCAAGCTGCTGGGTTCTGCATTAAGCCCTTGTGCTTCTGGGGCCGTGGCCGTGCTGGAGAGCCGCTCGCGGGGGGCAACTGGTGACCTCGGTAGGGCGTGAAGGACGGACCGGAACGCCCCCCTTCCCATGAGGTTTTAGTCACCCCCACACTCCCGGCTCATACCTGCTGTCCACAAAGCTCCCATGTGGCCGCCATCTTTCTTTCCAGAGAGGAGAGGGCGGCTTAGTCTATTTTCAGCACACGTCTCCTATCCTGAGTGATCCTTCCAACCATCATTAACTTAGTGGTCCCTACTCCATCCCAACTGCCTTCTCCCCCAGCACATGAGACAGGCTTCCAAACCACGGAGCAATCTCCTGGCCCTTGTCTCCACTGTCCTTGGGTGTTAGTCTCATAGTATGTTATTTTATATTCCACAAATGAGTGCACTCATTCTATGTCCTTCTCTTTCTGACTAATTTCACTTAGCATGATACTCTCCATGTCCATCCACTTATAAGCAAATTTCATGACTTCGTCTTTTCTAACAGCTGCATAGTATTCTACTGTGTAGATGTACCAAAGTTTCTTTAACCACAGCCACTTTTGGGGAGAGGGTTAGCACAGCTGACAATTGCCTAGTTGGGGCTTACTCCTGACAGTGCTCAGGGGACCATATGGGATGACAGGAATCCTCCCCACTGTGCTATCTCTGGCCCTTCACCAGCCTGATTTTCTTTTTCTTTTTCTTTTTTTTTTTTTAATTTTTATTAGTGAAACACCATGAGGTACAGTTGTAGACTTACAAATTTTTGTGCTTGGGTTTCAGTTATACAATGATCGAGTACCCATCCCTCCACCAGTACCCATTCTCCACCACCACTGATCCCAGTATCCATCTCCCCCATCCCACCCTGCCTCTGTGGCAGGGCATTCCCTTTTGTTCTCTCTCTCCTTTTGGGTGCTGTGGTTTGCAAAAGAGGCATTGAGTGGCAATCGTGTTCGGACGATAGTCTACTTTCAGCATGCATCTCCCATCCTGGGAGGATCCTCCCAACACCCTTTATTTGGTGCTCCCTTCTCTATCTGAGCTGCCTTTTCCCCTAGTGTGTGCGACCAGCCTGATTTTCAATGCTCAGTGATCCATAGACTGGTGTGGCTGTTGATGGATCCTGTACCCGTGGGAAGTTCTTCCGGGCAGTTCTTCCGTGTCCCAAGCAGTTTCCCATGCACTAACTCCCTGGTTTTTACCCACACAGGTCTACTTCGCTGTCTACACGTTTAAGGCACGGAACCCAAATGAGCTGAGTGTGTTGGCCAATCAGAGACTCAAGATCCTGGAGTTTAAAGACGTTATGGGAAATGCCGAGTGGTGGTTAGCCGAAGTGAACGGGAGGAAGGGTTACGTCCCATCCAACTATATCCGCAAAACCGAATACACCTGAGCTGCAGCAGCTTCCCTCTCGGCCTTGCTGCCTGCACTTTCCTTCAGCTGAGGGGTCCTGGTGGCCCACCAAGGGGGCACCTGTCCCCGCACCCTGGGCCCGGCACACCCCAGTGAGGCACAAGGGCTGCCTTGTTCTCCTCCATCAGATTATCGGCCTCAATGCTCACTAGAATCTCTCGCATTTGAAGAGGGTCCTGGGGTCTTGAAAACAGTGTCATGACTGGTGAGAAGGGCAGGAAGCCCTGGGTTCCGCCTTTGGAAACGAGAAGCCCCCCACCTGCAAAAGTTCCGTGTACGTTGGAAGCTGGGCTGTAGCATTAGGCGAAGTTGGCATTGATTGTACCAGCCTGGCCCGTGCTCCACTAGCCAGCAGCCAGCATGGATGAAGACAACTGTCCGGGGAGTGTTCCATGTGTGTGTGTGTGTGGCAAGGAGACTGTCCAGATTATACCGAAATCAGTGTTCCAAAGTGTCAGAGTCCAGAACATCCACTCACGCACCTACGTGCCTTCTGAAAGCACCGAAGACTGTCCCCTGCCATCTTTTCTCACTCTTTGAGTGCATTACTAGGATTAAAAACTGCAGCTGCCTTCTTCCTCCTTCTGAAAAGCAGGGAGGTGGGGAAGGAGGGGCGAGTCTCTCTTTTCTCCCTCCCCTTGTCCGAACGGTCCTCTCTTCCCTTAGAGGGCCAGTTCCCCCCTCTTCCCGGCGAGCTTCTTCATTTTATCCTGCCCGCCTGGTGCTGGCTCCCAGCCCTCTTCTGCAGCCCAGTAACTGATTAGGTCTTCGTGGGAGAGCAAGGCCGGAGCTGCAGCCGTGCCTTCGATCAAGGATCGGTCCTGCAGGGAGCGGAGGACTGCTGTCCACGGGCGCAGCGAACAAGAAGTGCGCATGTCTTCATGGGCTGCGGATAAGCGGTCCCAGAAGCAGCTTATCCTAGACTTGGAAATAGCCTTTTCTACGTCCCCTCCAACCCCCGGGTCTGCTGTCTGTGCCAAACAGATTCTCAAGTGCCTGCTGCCCCTGCCCCTGGCGCCCCTTTGGGGCAGAGCCCTTAGGAAAGCCGGCCCTGGAGGTGCAGCCTCCACAGGCTCAGGAAACCGATTGCGCCGAGAAGGGGCATGAACAGCCCTGCAGCGCCTCCTCTTTCCAGGGCACCTTCGGCTTTAACATCCGGAATCCTTGAGTCACCCTCCCTGGGCCTGTGGGTGGGCCAGAGGCAGCAACGCGAGTCTCTTTTGTGAACCGCGTTTGTATTTAGAGATGTTTCTATTTAAGGAGTTATTTTATAAATAAAGGCATTCCGCAGGGCTGTGGTTTCTTGATTTTTTTTTCCATATTTATCCTGAACCCTTCTCCTCGCGGTGCCTACTGGACCGTTCAAGGATGCCCAGGTTTGAGGAGGTGAGCAGGGCCAACTGAAGATATGCAGACCCCAAATTCCTTGTGTCGAATGTAATCTCAAGAGAGTGACTGTGTTTTCTGGGGATGTCCATCTTCTAGACACTCACCCCTTTTCTTTGGAACACTCAGTGGTGCTCAGGGGTCACTTCGGGCTCCACACTCGGGAATTCGTCCAGGCGGTGTTCGGGGGACCAGATGGGATGCTGGGGATAGAAGCCGGGCGGGGCGTGTGTAAGGCCAGCACCCTCCCCGCTGTACCATCTCTCCTTTTTATCTCCTTTTTAGTCAGTCACCTTTTTATCTTCAGCCATTGCCCACTGTGAAACCCAGCAGGCCAGTTGCTGAATCTTGATGCGGGAATGCCTGGGCATTGCATTGTCTTGCCTGCAGGCACCGTGTGGGAGGTGCCACCAGAAATGAACTAGCAAGATCATACAGGGGGCAGGGGAGAAAAGGCACTAGCTGTGGTATCCAGGACTGGGTGTGGCTGAGGGTAAAGGAATTGTGTGTCTTTGTTAAGGCACACAAAACCAAATCAGCAGGATGAAACTACAGCAGGGAGGGTGCTTGCTTTGCATGCAACGATCCCGGGTTCGAACCCTGGCTCCGCATACAGTCACCCTAGCACTGTCAGGAATGATTCCTGAGTGCAGTTGGGGGTACTGAGCCCTGAGCACAGCCAGGTGCAACCTCCCGGAAGAAAGCACTCAGTATGTCGAGGGAGAATCATACAGGCCCACAGCTCAGCCAGACCGATTTCTTCCAGTGACAGTGAGACTCGCTCAAGTCATGTTTCTAGGCTTCAGTGGATTTTTATTTTATTTTTTATTATACATGTATATTATTATTTTTTAAATTTTTATTAGTGAAACACCATGAGGTACAGTTGTAGACTTACAAATTTTTGTGCTTGGGTTTTGATTATACAATGATCGAGTACCCATCCCTCCACCAGTGTCCATTCTCCACTGCCACTGATCCCAGTATCCCTCCCACCCCCCCCATCCTTATTTTGGGGGTCCAGGGAAATAGCACAGTGACAAGGGTGTTTGCCTTAAACACGGTCACCCCGGGTTCTATCCCCAGCACCTCAGATAGACTACCAAGCCCACCAGGAGTGCAGAGCCAGGAGTAAGCCCTGAGTACCACAGACGTACCCCCAAAACACAAAACAATCCCCAAATGAACAAACAAAAAAACCTTAATTTTAGATACCATGGCAGGTGATAGTGTTCATGCTTTAGGAATACAGTGCCGCTCACCACACCCACAGCCTTGAGTATCAGCATCATCCCCGCCCCCACCCCTCTCGTCCCTGGCCCTCCGCTTAGCACACTCAGTTCTCTGGGCTGACTCTCGGGTGTGTTGTGGGGGCCACTGCTTATTCCCTGACCGTGTGTCTCTTACACCTCATCGGAGCGAGCTTTGCCCTTTTGAGCTTTGCCCTTCTCCCTGAGGTTCTGGTCACTCAGCATAGTGCTTTCCATTTCCTTCCAAATTCTAGGACTTACTGCTCACTCTGCACCCAGGGATCACTCATGGCTCAAAGGGTCATATAGGATGCTGGGGACCAAACCCTGGTCTGCCATATGCAAGGCACGCACCCTACCCACCCACCACACTATCTCTGCACCCCCCCTTTGTTTCCAGTCTATGATTTATTTATTTATTTGCTTTTTGGGTCACACCTGGCTATGCTCAGGGGTTACTCCTGGCTTTGCACTCAGGAAATCGCTCCTGGCAATGCGCAGGGAACCATATGGGATGCTGGGACTCGAACCTGGGTTAGCTGCGTGCAAGGCAAATACCCTACCCTCTGTGCTATCACTCCAGCCCCTCCAGTCTATGATGTTTTTGACAGAGGCTGTCCTCATGGCTGTGAGATGAAGCCCATTGTTCTTTTAATTTGTGGTGATAAATGATGAACTCTTCTTGTGGTTGTGTGGAGGGACACACCTGACTGTTCTGGGCTGACTCTGAGCTCTGCACTCATGAATCATTCCTGGAGGTATTCCAGGGACCATAAAGGGTGTCAGGGAATGAACTGTCTGCCGAGTGCTATCGGCACTGTACTATCTCTCCAGCCTCGAGGAAAACTTGTCCATTGACCATCTCTGTGTCTTTTCCAAGGATGGGTCTGGATACTGATTTGAGACAGGACCTGTAGACTCTCTAGCTGGGTCTTCACCCCTCACTCTGGAGCCAGACAATTCAGACATTTCAGAGATTTGTGACCAGCAACTTCTCTAACTAATGTTTCTGTTTCTCTATCCAGGCTGGAGCGATAGCACAGCGGTAGGGCATTTGCCTTGCACACAGCCAGCCTGGCCTAGTCGGGTTCGATTCCTCCGCCACTCTCGGAGAGCCTGGCAAGCTACCAGGAGTATCTCACCTGCATGGCAAAGCCTGTCAAGCTACCCGTGACATATTCAATATGCCAAACACAGTAACAATAAGTCTCAAAATGGACACGTTACTGGGCCCACTCGAGCAAATCGATGAACAACAGGAGAACAGTGTTTGTTTTGTTTTGTTTTTCTATCTAGAAACAAGATCCACCTCACCATTGTCAGATTAAGTGATTTAAGGCACAGACTGTGCTAGAACATTGCCTGATGCAAAGCAAAAAAAAACAATTGAAAAGCCTAGAGGTTCAAGACAAGGAGTTTAGATCTGATAGGCTGGGTACTAAGAAACTCCTGTAGGTTGCTAGGGAGAAAGAACAGTGGGTGGGGTGTTTGCCTTGCGCACAGTCAACTCAGATTTGATCCCCAGCATCCCGTATGGTCCCCAGGAATGACCCCTGAGCACAAAACCAGGAGTAAGCCAAGAAGTAAAAAAAAGAGAAATTCCTCAAGGTTCGTGTGCAGATGGCCTCTGTAGGAAGGGCAATTGAGAGGAAGAGCAGACCAAAGTAAAAAAAAAAAAGGAGGAGGAGGAGGGAGGGAGCGATGGAGGGAGGGAGGAGGATGGGGGGAGGGGGGAAGGAGGAGGAGGAGGAGGAAGAAGGAGGAGGTGGAGGAGGAGGTGGAGGAGGAGAAGGAGGAGGAGAAGAAGAAAGAAGAAGAAGAAGAAGAAGAAGAAGAAGAAGAAGAAGAAGAAGGAGAAGGAGAAGGAGAAGGAGAAGGAGAAGGAGAAGGAGAAGAAGAAGAAGAAGAAGAAGAAGAAGAAGAAGAAGAAGAAGAAGAAGAAGAAGAAGAAGAAGAAGAAGAAGAAGAAGAAGCAGCTCCTGGGAACCAGTTAACTCATCTGGGCATTGGAGAAAAGCAGTGTCCTCTGGGGGTGAAATTTAGGGAATGATGGAGCCCCTGGCAACGGGCATATAAAGTTATGGTTGTGATGCCCACCAGGGGGCGCTAGTACTTGGCTGTGTGCCTCTAGGCAGTTGCACCCGTGTTCTGTGGTGCTTGCACATCTCTGACTGCAGAGCAGCTGGAAGATGCACAGGCGGCTGTCAGGGGAGCTGCCCGGACCACACTCGGTGCATATGGGACACTGGGAGTTTGAACTCATGACCAGACATTTGCAAGGCAGGCACCTGATGGCACTGCATCTTTCCTCAGGGCCAAAGGAATTTTTTTTTCACCTTTGCCCTTCGTTTTAGGGCTGGAGTGATAGCACAGCGGTAGGGCGTTTGCCTTGCACGCAGCCAACATGGCCGACCCGAGTTCGATTCCTCCGCCCCTCTCGGAGAGCCCGGCAAGCTACCGAGAGTATCTAGCCCGCTGGCAGAGCCTGGCAAGCCACCCGTGATGTATTCGATATGCCAAACACAGTAACAACAAAGTCTCCAATGGAGACATTACTGGGCCTGCTCAAGCAAATCGATGATCAATGGGAGGGCCCTTCGTTTTAAATTGTTTTAATTCTTTTTTTGTTTTGTTTTGTTTTGTTTTGTTGTATTTGCTTTTGGGGTCACACCTGGCGATGCACAGGGGTTACTCCTGGCTTTGAACTCAGTAATTATTCCTGGTGGTGCTCGGGGGACCATATGGGATGCTGGGAATCGAACCTGGGTTGCCCGTGTGCAAGGCAAACACCCTACCTGCTGTACTATCGCTCCAGCCCCAATTTTTTTAGAAATATTTAAAGTTTTTGCTTTTTATTATTTTCAATTAGTTCCACCAGAAGCAATAATTCCTCATCTTTTTTTTAAAATTGATTTTTATTAGTGAAACACCATGAGGCACAGTTGTAGACTTACAAATTTTTGTGCTTGGGTTTCAGTTATACAATGATCCAGTACCCATCCCTCCACCAGTGCCCATTTTCCACCACCACCAGTCCCAGTATCCCTCCCAACCCCCATCCCCCATCCCACCCCATCTCTGTGGCAGGGCATTCCCTTTTGTTCTCTTTCTCCTTTTGGGCGTTGTGGTCTGCAAAAGAGGCATTGAGTGCCCAGCCCCAATTTTTAAAAAAATCTTAATGGATCATGACTTCCAACAGTGTGACAGTGCAAGCTTCTGCTTTGGTCACGGTTTCGACAGAACTTCCTACGGTCCTGGAGTTAAGGTGCTCCAGACGGAGGGAGGAAAGGGGGTCGGATGTTTCAGACACAACAGGAGGAAATGTCTCTGGGGGAGGCTTTCAAATCTGTTTCTCTTGCTTCCTTCCTCCGATGAATGTTCTCCCTTTCCTGTCGGGAAGTTGCCCTGCCTTGTGCCTCCGCTCCCAGGAGTCTGAGGAGGGCTCACTGGCCCGAGAGCGGGGGCAGGAGCTTCCGTCTCTGCCTCCTCATGAGATGTGGTGTGACTTGCACTCGCTGAGGTGGCCTGTGCTGTGAACCTTGGCAGCAGCCCCTGGCTTTAAGGAGCCGGGTGTCATCCTATTGTCAGTAATCATGAAGCTGGGACACACAGGCCCCAGGAGAGCATAATTGGGCATTGGACTGCTATTTCCTTGCAGAATCTCAAGAGGGAGGAACAAGGGACCTTGGGAATGGAATGATGGTCCTTTCTGAGCCCTCTCTGCCTGTCACACGCAACTAACAGAACTGAGGCTTTCTAAGCGGTGCTGGGGGCAGGCGGCCCTGGAGGGGTCCATCCAGTCATTTTTGGTCACCCTGGGGACTCAGACCCTGCAGTTCTAACCTCACTGCTGAGGGGTGGGGGTGGGGGAACCAAAGCCAAGCCCTGCAGTGCTTGGGGCGTTGCAAGGTTGCACTGTGCACTGAGGGTGCACACAAGGAGTGAAGGTGTTTTGTTTTGTCTTGCTTTTAATCCAATTTCATTATTTATTTGAAACTCAAATGTAACTGGCTGTCTTGTCCCACTTGCTAAATCTACGATGAGGTCACCCACACCGATGAGATGGCCTGGCAGGTGGCCCTGGGTCAGGGACCAACCCCACCTCACACGGAGTGCATGGCCTGACAGCGGTGGGGAACCCTGGCTCCTGGGGGCCTGGGAAAGCCCTGGGTACAGTGAAGTCTTTGTCTTTGTTTTTCCTTCTCTTCCATTTGCGCACTTTCTCCATCACTGCCACGCCCCGCTTGATATCATCTTTGGCCCAGCTCCTGGTCTCGGCTTGAACTGACCTGCCCCCTAGTTTCAGAGGCCGCAGGTGCCAGGGGGAGGGGGCAGGGCCTGAAGTGTTTTTGGGTTTTTTTGGTTTTTGGTTTTTTTTTTTGCTTTTTGAGTCACACCTGGCGATGCTCAGGGGCCACTTCTGGCTCTGCACTCAGGAACCACCTCTGGTGGTGCTTAGGGGACCGTATGGGATGCTGGGAATCGAACCCGGGTTGGCCGTGTGCAAGGCAAACGCCCTACCCGCCATGCTATCGCTCCAGCCCCAGGGCCTGAAGTTTTTAACTCTACCTTTGCCGGGGACGGCAGACACCCAGTGCCACGAAGTCAGGGTGACCGTCTTCCACCTGAACCCATTAGAAGCTTCCTGGGTTCATTAGCAAAGAACAGATTGAGGGGTTTAACCTGTCTCGGGGAAGGAATATCTCACTACACCCCACAAGAACTTCACCGGGCCCCTCCGACTCTGATCCTTTTCGCCACTCTGAGGAGACCCCGAGGAAAGCAGTGACCTCCAAGTCCTCCGGGTGGTGAGTGCTGACGAGCACGTGGTCAGGGCAGCAGCTGGAAGCTTGGGGAACATTTCCTGGGAGGAGTCAGGGCATGAGTGATGCTGATTCAGTTGCACCTCATCACTGTCGGGTTCTGCCTGTGCCCTCTGATTCCTGGGCATACCTCAGGACCCTGCGGAGAATCACGCTCCAAGACCTTCCCTGGGCAGACGCGCCCTGTGGCTGGAGCAGGGAAATTGAGTGAGACTCCTCATCTGCCCAGACCTTCGATCCTGTCAGAATCATCACAGATTTTTCTTCCATTTCCTTCCTTCCTTCCTTCCTTCCTTCCTTCCTTCCTTCCTTCTTTCTTTCTTTCTTTCTTTCTTTCTTTCTTTCCTTCTTTCCTTCTTTTCTTTCTTTTTTTCCGGACCAGGGATGAAACCCGGGAGCTCATACAGGAAAAGGAAGGCAGGTGCTCTCCCCCTGAGCCTCATCCTAGCCCTCCCAGGACTGGTTTTAAAACAAAGGATCCTAGTGATACCTTCTCTACCCCACTTGACAAATGATAGTTGGAAATGATCACTCTGGATAGTAGAACTGTGTACTGAAAATAGGTAAAGGAACAAATAGTATAACCTCTCAGTATCTGTATTGCAAACCATAATGCCCAAAAGGAGGAGGAGAGAGAGGAGGGGGGAGAGAGAGGATGAGAGAGAGAGAGAGAGAGAGAGAGAGAGAGAGAGAGAGAGAGAAGGAAAGCATCTGCCATAGAGGCAGGCTTGGCAGGAGGAACGCTGAGGACATTGATGGTGGGCAATGTACACTGGTGAAGAGATGGGGGTTGGAACACTGACCATGAACAGCTTTGTAACTCTGTATCTCATGGTGATTCAATTCTTTTTTTTTTTTTTATCTCCCTTAACAAAAAAGATCCTTGGGGTCAGAGCCCTAGTGTATAGCAGGTAGGGCGTTTGCCTTACATGCAGCCAACCCATCCTGTATGGTTCCCCCGAGCACCTCCAGGAGTAATTCCTAAGCGCAGAGCCAGGAATAACCCCTAAGCATTGTCTGGTGTGGGCCCACCAGAAAAATTTTTTTGAATAATAAAATAGAATCCTTAGCACAGCACGTAGGAAGCATGTGCATGTGGCCAGCCTGGGTTCAACCCCCCAGCACCTCCATATGTTCTTCTGAGTACCACCAAGAGTGATCCCTGAGCACAGAGCTAGGAGTTAACCCCCGAGCACTGCTGGATGTGGCCCCCAAATTAAATACTAACGATAATAATAATAATAATAATCAAAGAAGTCTCTTCCTACAACCTATCCTGCCAAATGATCTAGATCAATAACATTGCAGTTTGGTAGACGTGGTGACAGGCAAGAGCTTCCAGCCTGGCTGGGAGATGGCCCCGTGGCTCCGGGACCTGGCTTCTTGGAGTGTAGCCAGGGGGCCCCTTCCCAGTGCCGCTCCCCTCATGCTCCCCAGACCCACACTCCATTTTCTGTGCAATCTGGTTGCAGTCCTTGCCAGTATGGAGTGCTCATACTTGTGCTCATCAGAAATGGTACTCCTGAAACAGTGCTCTCACCTCCATTAGTGGACTTGATCACTAGTGGTCACATCCTGCTGTTGCAGAGCTCACACACTCCTCATACTCTACAGGTAGCCAGAAATTGCTTGTAGCCACAGCAGAGATAGCTAACACAAACAGAAGAGCTTCTAGGACCATTCTTGGCTCCACCATGCTCCAGGATGAGCTTGCAGTCGGGCCCCTGAGCACCTCCCAGAAGAATCACGGTCTGTAGGTATCCCTCAGTCAATATTTTAGATTTTACAGACTATGCGGTTTGGGTTTTTCTAGTTTTTTTGGGCTGAGAGGCCACACCTGGCAATGCTTAGGGGTTAAATTACTCTTGACTCTGCACTCAGGAATCACTTCTAGCAGTGCTCAGAAGACCATATGGGATGTCAGGAATCGAACCCGGGTCTGCCGCATCTAAGACCATCACCTTACCCACTGTGCTTCCCCTCCAGCCCCCGGACTGTAGGGCTTAACCCAGCTTCTTAGCTCTGCCACTGCAACACTAAAGGAGGCACAGGTCATCCAGAAACAAGTGAGCCTGCTCGTGTGCTTAGAAAACTTTATTTACAAAACCAGCAGCCCCATGTGGCCTTGGAATCAGCCCCCTGCTCTAGGCTCGGCTAAAAACAAGAGCAATTACTGTCGGAGTTACAGATGCAGCAGAAAAGGTGTTTCTGAGGAAGGACAGTGAAAGAGAGCCCACATGTTTACAGACGGGAGCTGTTATCTGTGACTGCCAGGCAAGTAGTCTTTGGAGTTGGAGACATGCTGATGCCTCAAACCCATGTAAACCCATGCAAACGGGATCCTGGCCCCCTGCAGATGGGAACTGATGGAAGGGCTGGCAGCCAGAGGACTTAGCACCAGAGAGACATCTGTGTCCAGAGGTACAGCCAGGGGACAGCGCGACAATCTCTACAAATACCTACAATGTTGGTTCCCAAAGAGGAACTAGTGGTGATGGGCCTAGGCAGCAAGCAGAGGAAACACACACACACACACACACACACACACACACACACGCATACATACAGACACAGACACACAGAGACACTCAGAGACAGACACACACACACACACAGGCAAACAGACACACACACAAACACACACACACACACACATCCTCTCATTGCGGGAACATTCAGGCTGAATCAGGAATTTGGGTTCTGGCTCTGCCCAAAACTCTGGCATTGTGACTTAGGCTATCATATAGCCTTTGTCAGCTGGTGCTTATCTGGAAAATAAGGTATTTCAACCTAACTATCTGCAAAGGCGCTATCAGTGGGTTAGCCCGGGGGCAGAAGCCAGAGAAAACAGAACAATGCAAAGAATTGTTATGTGGACACCGGAGAACAGGTCACAGAAACAGTCCGTTAGAGTCACAGGCCAGAAACAAGGGTCACAGGTCCTGGGCATGGGAGGCATGAAACTGAGGAAGGAGGGGTACTGAACAGTCTCCAGGGATGGTGGCCCTGATGCTGACCTCAGCCAACCAAAATCTCTTCTGCTGAGAACTGTGAGAGGCTGATGGGAAATAAGTCTTCGTGTGTGTGTGTGTGTGTGTGAGTGTGTGTGTGTGTGTGTGTGTGTGTGAGAGAGAGAGAGAGAGAGAGAGAGACTGTGTCTCTGTATGTGACTGCATGAGCATGACTCTGTGTGAGTGTGTTTGTGTCTGTGTGTGCTTGTGTGTGAAGTGCAGCTGTGTGTATAAATATGTGTGAATGTGACTGTGTCTGTGTGTGGAGTCAGCTGTGTGACTATATGTGTGTCTTTGTGTATATGCAGAATGCAGCTATGTGTGTATGTGTGCAGTGCAGCTATGTGTAACTGTGTAGATTGTGGCTGTGTGTGTGTGACTGAGTGTGTCTGTGTGTGTGGAGTGTGACTGTGTGTATGGAATGTGGCTCTATGGGTGAGACTATGTGTCTATGTGTGTGTGTAGTGTGTATGTGTCTGTGTGTGGAGTGTGGCTGTATGGATAAGATAGTGTGTGTGTGTGGGGGGGGTGGTTGTGGTTGTGTCTTGACTATTCATGTCTTCCTGAGTGAGTAGGTATCCCTTGTCATCTTCACCTCCTCCATAACGATGAACGGTTCAGCCTCTTTTCTAGAGCATCGTGGGCAGGCCCCTAGTACTGTGAGTGTGGGAAGGAGCCCTGAAAGGCACGAAAGGTCCCGGGGAAGATGCTCTGAAGCCTGGAGCTGTGAGTTCTTGTTTCATCCTATTTTACTTTACCTTTTCTTTGGGGGCCACACCTGGCAGTGCTCAAGGGTTCCTCCTGGCTCTGCACTCAGGGATCCCTCCTGGCGGTGCTCAGGGACCATACAGGGTGCCGGGCATCAAATCCAGGTTGGCCATATGCAAGCCACATGCTATCCTCACTCTAAGTCACTCCAGCCTGCCAGTTCTCATTTGAGCAGCGCCGCAGAATGTGAGGCAAAAGTGACCGAAGGCCCAGCCTCGCAGAGCTGGATAGTCATGCCCAGGAAACCTGCAGGCGCCTTAGATGGTGCTCCAAGTGGCTTCTCCAGAGAGCAGCAACTCGTCCAGATATGAGCACCTTGTCCGAGTCAGACCAGACGGTGCCCAGAGCCCGCCGGGAGGGATCCTCGATCACAGAGCCAGGATCACTGAACCTTGAGCACTGCCGGTGTGACCCCAAAACAAACAAGCAAAATTTCAATGCATGATAGGAAATTCAGACAGCCCGGGAAATATATGGGACCTCAATAGTAACTGTGAAAATATAAAAGTATACCTCCCTGAGTCACCAGCTGGTAGTCCTCAGACCTAGGGACCCAGAACTTGTGTGCACAAAGGCTGAAGTCCAGTTCCTCGCCCTACAGGACTCCTGAGCTGCACTGGGAGTGACCCTGGTGGCCCCCAGCTCCTCAAGGCCCGAGCGTTGAGCCAAATGGCCTGGTGAACCCAGATCTACCAGAGCACGCCCCTTGCTCCCTGAGCAGAATTTTAGAACCCTGTCCACCTTTGCCACGTCCACATTGCCAAACCGCAGAGACCTGAGTTGCACCGGCCTCACTGTGTGCACCTTCGTGGGACAGCAGGGCCGAGGCACATGCTCTGAGCATGGAGGGCCTGGGTTCGATTCCCAGTCCTACTTGGTCCCCATGACTGGAAGGGATGCTGGAGCACCCAGCCAGGAGTCACTCTTCCGACACCTCCAGATGTGGCTCCCTCCAAAACAACAACCACAAAAAAAGTTAATCCCCAAAGCCAAGTTGTCAAAGAATACACACAGCGGAAGTCAGGGTGGTTCCAGTTGCTTTTAGAAAAGACTCACATTGTCGGCGGCTATGTACAGGGAGGGACCCCGGAGAGAGAAGGATGGGGAGGCATCCTCACAGCAGATGGCGAGAGAGCAAAGGGGGCTCACAGAGCAGGGGAGGCTGAGGTCCCTGGTAATACTCGTTTTCTGAGCCTGAGTAGTGGCTCTCAGTGTCCTGACAGGGTGCTTCCGGGAAAAGGATCATTTCCTAGGCACCCTCGAGTTCAGGAAAGAACGATCCTCAGCATCTTCGCCTGAGCCAGGCCTCCTGCGGTCACAGGCTGGTGCTGTTTGTGTGGTCAACTCCGGCTTCCTTGGCCATCGAGTAGAAGAGCCCGGGGTTCTGCAGCAGTTCTTCCGGGCTGCCAAACTCCACGATCTGCCCTTTGTCCAGGACCATCACCCTGAAACGAGGCAGAAAGAGGAGGCTCAGGGTTGGAGCGATACACAGCGGGTAGGGCGTTTGCCTTGCACGCGGCCAACTCGAGTTCGATTCCCAGCATCCCATATGGTCTCCAGAGCACTGCCAGGAGTAATTCCTGAGTGCAGAGCCAGGACTAACCCCTGTGCATTGCTGGGTGTGACCCAAAAAGAAGAAAGAAAGAAAGAAAGAAAGAAAGAAAGAAAGAAAGAAAGAAAGAAAGATGAGGCTCAGTGAGCAGCATCTCAAAGCTGGGGCTGGAGCCCCACAGAAGGCATGAGCCTCCATGGAGCAGCCCCGAGGAAGCACCTAGAATGTTGGGATGGATGAGACCAGTCGGGGTGAGGTCATAGTGCACGTACACAAACCCAGGAAGGGATGACGGCAAATGAGGCCTGAATGTTCAGGTCACAGAGACCAGCAACAGAAGACTCCAGCTGTCAGGGCCTGGGGTGGGGTCCAAGGTAGAAACACCCCCCCTCCCTTTCTTGCAGGCAGGCACAAGGCTGCCATTCAGCCCACACCTCTGCCGGGGCCCGCTCATGGGAAGTGAGCGCCATGGGGAAGTGAGTGCTCTCTGGCACCCCACAACTGAGTGCGGTGACCCCCGATCATCACAGCTTTGACTCTAGGGTGTGGGGGCAGGGAGCAGGTAGCAGAACAGGGAGTGGAATGAGTCCACTCACATAAGCTCCTCTTCCTTTCTTCTTTGGGGGCCACTCCCTAGGGTACTCAGGGCTTCCTCCTGGCTCTGTGCTCGGGGATCACTCCCAACAGTGATCAGGGGTCCTAGGCAGTGTCTGGACCAGCCGTGCGCAAGGCAAGGCCCTTAACCCCCTGTATTGGCTCTCCAGCCTCGCCAAGGGGATGGGACTCAGTGGTGGAGGTCGCACTTTACAGACTCGAGTCCCAGGCCTCCACTCCTAACAGCACACGCATGTAAAAGGGAATCAGGATGGGCCATTTCAAAGGGCTCACCCTCAGGCTAGAGCATTTGGACAGAGAGTAGGGTGTGTGGCATGTGGCTGACCTGGGGTTCAATCCCCGGCATCTCATATGGTCCCCTGAGCCCAGCAGGAGTGATTCCTGAATGCAGAGCCAGGAGTGAGACTTGAGCACTGCTGCTGAGTGTGCCGCCCCCCCCCCCCCCCCCCAACTAACAGAGCTTCCCCTTGGTCGGAATATCAAAGGGAGGCGTGTTCTCCCTGCAGGATGGCTGATGTCAGCCCCATGTCAATGTCTGTCTCAGGTGGAAGGAGCAGGCAGTGCTGGACTTGGCACAGACTGGGTCCACGCTCTCCTCCCTGTATCCCCTGGCCCCTCCAGACAATGCCCCGGCCCCACTGGCTGCCCTGTGCACAGAGCTGCAGATGTCATTTCCACGGGGACGCGGGTGCAGGTCACTTTAAGTGTCTTTATCATTGGGAGGCTGGGAAAGTCTGGGCTGTGTCCCCACCCCCACCCGAGAAGCTGCTATTGGCAAAGGGCTCCCGTGTCCACCCCGCTGGCCCACCTGTCGCTGTCCATGATGGTGTGCAGCCGGTGGGCGATGGTGAGCACTGTGCAGTGGGCAAACTCGCTCCGGATGGTGGCCTGAATGAGGTGGTCCGTCTCGAGATCCACCGCCGCCGTGGCCTCATCCATGATCAGGATCTTGGATTTCCGCAGCAGAGCCCTGGCCAGGCACAGCAGCTGCCTCTGCCCGATGCTGCAGCCAAGGCAAGGGTGCGGGCATGAGTTCCCGGGAGCAAGACTCACCCGGGGAGGCTTCCCTGTCCACGTTTCAGGGCAGATTCCCCCACCCCCCGCTACCAAACACACACACCCAGACATTGGGATGGGTGTGAGGTTGAAATCACTCACCATGCTGCCAATCACAATACTTCAAAAATTATTTTAAAAACACCACCCAGAATATCTTTGTCTCTTCCGTGAGCTAACGTGGTTATCCTGGGCAAGGTTGGCCAAGCATTCCCAATTCGCTCAAAGACCCCCACAGGTATTTCATTTGAAAGTTTGTGTTTCCAAACTCAGTGTCTCTTGAGCATGACATCTTTGTAACTGTATCTCACAGTGATTCAAATTTAAAAAAAAAGTGATGTGGAGTTCATGCCCAATTCAATCAGCATAATCAATGGCTATTTAGCAGTACTCCTACGCTAAAAAAAAAAAAAAAACCCTCCATGTCATTCTCAGAAGGGTTTCCCCCAGGTAACATCTGATAAGTCCACTCCATGGGGATTTCCACATTTGCGTGGGGTGGGAAGCAAAGCTAGAGCAGAGAGCGGCCTTGATCGGCGGTTCAAGTGATATTCTAGTTCATCAATTCCCCACCCGGAGCAGGCACAAGCTCGATTCAGCATGTCTGACCTGACCCAGCACCCTAGGGAGCTGCCACCGCCCCAGAAAGTCTCTGAGCGGTCTCATTATTAGAATGTGCAATTCGAGTCTAATTATTTGTTCAAGGCTGTCTTCCCTGGGGCCAATGCAGCTCCCTAATGAAGGTGATGTCTGGGTGGGAGAGGCAATCTAAGGGGGAACCTGAATCTGCTTGTAAAATGCAAAGCAAATTGCTTTAATTTGCTAAAAGCCCTAACAATGGCTGGACCTCGTTTTAAGACAACGAGGCTCTGGGAAATGATGTGGAGAAGAGAGGCGGGCATCCACTCACTGCTCTTCCCTGCGGTGGCCATCAGGGAGCTTATTAAATAAGAGATGGCCAGCCCCAAGCCCTGAGACTCTGCAAGAACACTTCTGCAGGAGAGGCAATGGCACAGGGAATAAAGCCTGGGGTGTGTTCCAAACCGAGAGAGCAGAGACATCAAGCAGAGAGCCTCTCCCCCCCACCCCACCCCCTACACCCATTCGCTCCCGCTGCTGCCTGGTGCAGGACTTTTCACAGGACCAGTCTGGGGCCAGATTTCAGTGCTGACTCTCCCCTCTACTGCGCTCCCCCTCTCTGATCACTACCCCCCCCAGCACAGAGCCCTCACTATCCACAGCCCCAAACCTGATCTGAGATCAAAGCAGTGGCAATGCTCTTCCGAGGTCCCCCAGAGAGAAGGGAGTTGTGATAGAGGGACCACTAAGTCAATGATGGTTGGAGGGATCAGGATGGGAGATGTGTGCTGAAAGTAGACGAAGGACCAAGCATGATGGCCTCTCAGTATCTGTACTGCAAACCATAATGCCCCAAAGCAGAGAGAGAGAGAGAGAGAGAGAGAGAGAGAGAGAGTATGGGGAAATTGTCTGCCATAGAGGCAGGAGAAGGGATAGGGTTGGCAAGAGGGATCCTGGAGACATTGGTGTTGGGAAATGTGCACTGGTGGAGGGATGGGTGTTGGAACATTGTACGACTGAAACTCAATCATGAAAGCTTTGTAACTGTATCTTATGGTAATTCAATTAAAAATTATTTTTAAAAAAAAAGTGTTCCAGAAAGGACTGAGGCAGAAAGTGGAGCTTTGGTTCTTATTTTGGTTGGTTTTTGGTTGGGGGGGGGGGAGGTTGGGGCACCCAGGTTGCACCCAGGGCATACTCCTGGCTGTGCTTGGAGCATCATATGTGGTGCTGGGGATTGAACCAGGCTGTGAGCAAAGCAAGCACCTTAACCCCTGTACCATCTCTCCAGCCCATGGTTCTGGTTCTTACAAAGCAGAAGCACCAAGACCCCACCTCAGCCTGCCCAAGTGTCCGGCCCATGCGACCTGCCTCATCCTCAGAGTTGACCCAGGGGAAAATATGGGGGAAATACCAGAAAATATCACAAAATATGGGGAACTTATAAGATCAAGCAACAAACTGGCAAGCCAGGTGCCCAGGAGAGGCTGAAGTGAGAAGCCAGAGATGAGAAAAGCTTTTGAAATCAAGTAGCAGAGCTCTGAGGTGGTAGTATGCAAGGGTGGGGTCAGGGTGGGCACTGCTCAGGGTGCTGTATGCCCCCCACCCCCATCAGCACTGCTCCGAACACCTGGGGATCTTTAGCACCCTCATCACCTGGTCACCACTGTCACTCTCTGAGGGGTCCAGGATCAGCTCCCCAAGTCCCAGAATGCCAATGTTTGGGCCCCGAGCAATAGGACAGTGGATAGAGCCTTGCGCGCGGCCGGCCCAAGTTCGATCCCCGGCATCCCATGAGGGTCCCCTGAGCACTGCCAGGAGTGATTCCTGAGTGCAGAGCCAGGAGCGCTGAGCATTGCGGGATGTGCCAAACAACAACAACAACAACAACAACAACAACAACAACAACAACAACAACAGCAACAACCAAACCGAGTAAGACCCTAGTGCAGCTGTGCAGAGCAGCCCATAGGGCAAGTCTGGGGCTCCCCTGGGTCCTCGCAGTTCCTCTTGCCCCCTGCAGAGGGCGCCCGCCTGCCCAGCACAGGAAGGGGGAGTCTCCCTTGCCGCCCCCCAAACCCACCCCCATCCTCACCCAAATGGGTGAGAATGAAACATCACCTCAGGTTGTCGCCGGCCTCTGTCACTTCGTGGGACAACCCCAGCGGTAGGCCAGACACAAAGGTTTTGAGGTGGGCCAGCTCCAAGGCCTTCCACAGCTCCTCATCCGAGTAGTGGTTGAAAGGGTCGAGATTCATCCTCAGGCTCCCAGAGAACAGGACGGGGTCCTGAAGGCCCAGAGACCAGGGAAGGATGGGTGCAACGTCAGGGTGGGGACCCGCGTTGGCCAGGAGGGTGTGGGGGGAGGGGGTGAGGAGGAGAGGGAGGGGTGGGGTAGTCGGTCTGAGGTCCTCGGCAAGTTTCCCCCACTGAAGACTGGGTCCCGGGGTTCCTTCCTCCCGAGAGAGCACAGCGCAGAGAAAACTCTCTGGCTGTTTGCTTGTGTGGGTTTTTTAAAAACTCATTTATGGACCGACCTGGGTTCAACTCCACCCCTTTTGGAGAGCTCAGCAAGCTACCTAGAGTATCTCACCCGCACGGCAAAGCCTGGCAAGCTTCCCATGACATATTCAATATGCCAAACACAGTAACAACAAATCTCACAATAGAGACATTACTGGGCCCGCTTGAGCAAATTGATGAACACCAGGAGAACAGTGAAGTGACAAAGGATTTCTAAATGTTCCATCTCTAAAGGATATCAGAGAGAGACCAGGGAGATGGTGCAAAGGGCTGAGCTCACACTTTGCTTGCAGGAACCCTGGGTTCCGTCCCTGGCACTGCAGGGACCCCCCACTCTCCTCCCAAAGCACCCTGGGAACCTCACATCCAAATAAAAAAGGAGCATAGGAAGAATGAGTCTCCCAGCGTGTGTTCTAGAAGCATCTGGGCAGACCGGGAAGGATGGGGGATGCTTTTGAAGAGACTGGAGTAAAGAGTACATGGGACTCAGGCAAACCCAGACATCCCCAACGGCTCTCACCTGGGATGCCCCGAGCAGAGAGGCTCTGTGAGGATCTATGCCTGCCTGACCAGAGGGAAACCAGCGTCCTTCAGGCCAGTCCTGACTCAGAAACCTCCAGAGTGAGCACTCTGGCACTGTTTCCTGCTGATGCACTAAACTTTCCGCTGGTTGGCAGAAGCTGGCAGCGAATTTCCCCTCCTGTCTTTTAACCGCCGCAAATGGCGAGCATAAAGCTTAATGGTTTCAAGCTTCAGCTGCAAAACGGCTAATGCTGTTTGCAAGGGTCTGGAGACCGGCTCTTAGAAGTGAGAGCTGGCCAGCGGCTGTTTGACTTCTGTAGTGTTGCTGCCACCTGCTGGCTATATATGGGCAGTGACGGCCGTGGGGTGGGGTGGATTCTGAGGTCTAGGAAAACCACGTTTATACATACCTGGGAGGAAGCAGAGACCACACTGGCCACTGAGCTGGCACCAAGCTGGTGATGTACACTGTGCCCACTGTGTGGGACAGCAGGTGCCAGAGCTCACCTGAGGGATGATGGTCAGCTTCTCCCGGAGGTCGTGGAGCCCGATGGACGCAATGTCCAGCCCATCGATGGTGATCTGGCCACCCGCAGCCTCTAGGATTCTGAAGAGGCAGTTGGTCAGGGAGGACTTTCCTGCTCCTGTCCTGCCCACCACACCAATCTGCAAACAGAGTTTCTCTGTCGGTTAGTTCACCAGGTAGATTGGGGGGCGGGTTGGGGTGGGGAGACTCAGACACAGCCCCCCTCCTTTGCTGGTTCGTTCCAGGTGAATTGGGGGAGGTGGGGCTCTGATTCAGACTGGGGCATCTGTAATCAGGGACCAGCAGGCTGGCGGGAATGTTCATCTCTAGTCCCTGATAACAGGTGCAGAGAGGGGATGTCTGGCTCCTTTATCTCTGAGATGCTAAACTGTCTTGGGCTCCTGTCGAAATACAAGGTTCGTCCCAGACTCCCGAAAACTGCTGTTTGCGGAGCATGTGATGGCAGCCAGCAGCAGCTAATGAGGCTGTAACTATTAATGGACATTAGAGGGTTTTATTGGGGTTTTTGTTTTGTTTTGTTTGGTGGGGGAGACACCCAGCGATGCTCAGGAGTTACTTCTGTTTTTGCACTCAGAAATCACTCCTGGCAGTCCTTGTGGGGAACATATGGGATGCCAGGGATCAAACCTGGCTAGGACCCCATGCAAGGCTAATGCCCTACCCATGAACTATCTCTCCAGTCCAAGTTTTTTTTTTAACCTGGTTTAGAAGAATGGCAAAGGGAAGAAATGGTCTGACTATCAGCTTAGAGTCAGACCCCACCCCCAACTTCAGACCCCCAGTTGGCCTTGGAGGAAGAGAAGTTTGGGGTGCCCCAAAGAAGCAGACAGCATGGGGGGGTGAGAGGAATACTGGGATCATCGGTGGTGGAGATGGAGGGATGGGTACTCGAGCATTGTATGACTGAAACACAAGCACGAAAGTTTGTAAGTATGTAACTGCACATCACGGTGATTCACTAATAAAAAACACTGTCACTGTCCTCCTGTTGTTCATCGATTTGCTTGAATGGGCCCAATAACGTCTCCATTTTGAGACTTGTTGTGTTTGGCATATTGAATATGCCAATATATATTCATATATATATTGAATACCAAGCCTTGCCAAGCCTTGCCATGCGAGAAAGATACTCTTGGTAGCTTGCCGGGCTCTCCGAGAGGGGCGGAGGAATCGAACCCGGCTCGCCGGGCTGGCTGCGCACAAGGCAAATGCCCTACTGCTGTGCTATTGCTCCAAGCAGACAGTATCTATTCCACGTTGCTGTCCTCAGCAGTTCCAGCCCGGCCTGCTGCTCCCCGATTTCTTCCCTGACTCTTGCTCCTCAGCAGGGGGACCCTGGTGGGCTGGCGGAAAGCCCCAACCCGCTGGCAGCCTTCTTCCACTCCACCTACCTTCTCTGTGCTCTTGATGTCACATGTGATCCCCTTCAGCACCAAATCCAGCTCAGGCCTGTACCGTACTTGGTAGTTGTTGAAGCGAATCTCCCCTTTGCTGGGCCAGCCCCCTGGGGGCTTTTTCTCTGTCACCCAAGGAGCCTGGTCGGGGCAGGAAAAGGCACAATTCATGGAGGGGACCTTCCCAGCAGCCCCCACGGGACTCGGGTCCCTGAACAAGAAGGGACAGTAGTGCCCCAGCCCTAACCTCACATGTGCTTCTGCATAGAACACACTGTAGCACTGTCCTCCTGTTGTACATCGATTTGCTCGAGTGGGCACCAGTAACATCTCACAACAAATTGTGAGACTTGTTGTTACTGTTTTTGGCATATCAGATACGTCACAAGTAGCTTGCCAGGCTTTGCCAAACAGGCGAGGTACTCTCGGTAGCTTGCTGGGCTCTCTAAACTAGATTTAAACCGGCCCCTATCACTGGTGGCTTGCACATGGATGTCTCACGGATGGTGTGTACCATGGGTGGCTCATACTGTTTACATTGTAATCATATCAACATAATAAAATCATATAATAAACTAACTTAATCACTCAGTCAATAATTGCCAGCAAAAGTAGTCACCGAAATGGTTATTTTTGCCCGAATTCCCGATGACACTTTAGTTGGATGCTGTCCCCGAGACAGAGGGCTGTTGTTGACGTTGCCAGATGACAAGAAACACAGCTTGCAGTTTGAACATGTCTTTTTTTTCTTTTTCTTTTTTGCTTTTTGGGTCACACCCAGCTATGCACAGAGATTACTCCTGGCTCATGCACTCAGGAATTACTCCTGGCGGTGCTCAGGACACCATGTGGGATGTTGGGAATCGAACCCGGGTTGGCTGCGTGCAAGGCAAACGCCCTACCCCCTGTGCTATCAACCCAGCAACTGGACATATCTTAAAGAAGCCTTATCCTCAGAGTTTCCCTGTGGCCCTCCAGAAAGAAGCCGCCATCTAACTGGGTGGGTTCCAAGACCCGGCGACCTCCACCCCCAACCCACTTCTTATTCCAGGCTTCAGGAAAGTAGGCTAAGAGGCATGGAAGTGGATCTTTTTGCTTCCACAAGAAATCATTAGACACGCTGATGGTCTGCGCCCTCCCCCTGGTCCTGATGATCCTCCTTACCTCGCTTGGCACTTGTATGTACTCATTGATTCTCTCCACGGCTACAATGTTGGTCTCCACCTCTGAGGTCATCCTCACTAGCCAGTTCAGGGTTTGAGTGATCTGCAGCGGGACCAGAAGGTAGAAGGTCACCTGGGACTCAGACTCCAGCTGTGCCAGGGAAACCACAATCCCCGAGGCCGGGGGTGTGGGGCATAGAGCAGAGGGATGGCGCTTGTACACGGGTGACCTGGGTTTGGATTCTGAGCTCCACATAGGGTCCCCTGAGCCCCACCCAGAGAGACAGATAAGCTCTGAATCATACCTCCAGGTGTGACCCAAAATCAAACCCAAACCAAACGAACAAACAAAAAATACAGTTCAGTGTTGGACACAGACCCAGCCATGCTCTGAGAGAGAAAGAAAAAGTGGAAACGGCTTGTGGTCTCCCTGGGGAGGAGGGGAGAGCCGTGCGTCAAAGGTTGGAGGAGTGTAATGCTCCTTGGGGGACAGCGTGGACAGTATTGGGAGCTTGGGGTGGCCGTGGGCTGATCTGGGGAGATACACAGCTGGGCTCTAGGCTGTGAGCTGTGCTCCCTGGGGCAGGGGGCAGGGGGCAGGATGGTACAAACGTGGAACGTCCAAGAAAAGACACGGGAAGGGAGACACTCCCTGCAACTCCCCTGATGAATAACAGCTTGCCCCAGAACCCCACCCTCAAGGCGGGACTCACATGCGGACCCTCGTTCTCTTTTACTCCCCGGAGCCCGTGTCTGTCATCCAAAGGCCCATTTTGCCACCAATAAGAGGGTCATAGGGATCTGGGCCTGGCCAGAGTCTGGGATTCTGTGGGCTACTCAGAGGCAAGTTTCTTCTAGCCAAAGCCATGGATGTGAGGGAACAGAATCGTGGGGACAAGGAGAAGCCTCTTGGAGTTTGCTGAATTGTATTGTACTAGATGATTCAAATAACTTGTTCTCCAACTCTCGACCCTTCTCTCCCAGGTCGGTAGGCGGAGGAAAGGGGGCGGGGTGTGAAAGTTCACGAGGCACCCAGAGACCTGGGTGAGGGACAGTGCTGTGGGTAGCTGGTCTCAGCTACTCAGTTCCCACTGAAGACAGAGCTAAAGAGCCCGTGGAAGTGGCCATGTGCTTACTGCAGTGCCCGCCATTCTGCTAGGTGCTGGAAAATGTCTAGCCTGTACCCCTAGTTGACTGGAGGTTTCTTCTCACTGTTCTTATAAGAGTTAACTCTAAATAAAATAACATGAGACTGACATCCAAGGACAGTAGAGACAAGGGCCAGGAATATTTCCATGGTTGGAAGCATGTTTCATGAGCTGGGGGGGAAGGCAGCTGGAATAGAGAAGGGATCACTAAGTCAATGATGGTTGGAGGAATCGTTCGGGATGGGAGATGTGTGCTGAAAGTAGAAGAAGAACCAAACATGATGGCCTCTCAGTATTTGTACTGCAAACCATAATGTCCAAAAGTAGAGAGAGAGCATGGGGGAAAGTGTCTGCCACAGAGGCAAAGGGAGGGTTGGGATGGGGGGTTGGGTATTGGTGGTGGAGAATGTGCACTGGTGAAGGGATGGGGGTTTGATCATTGTATGACTGAAACTCAAACATGAAAGCTTTGTAACTGTAGTTCACAGTGATTCAATTTTTAAAAAGTTAACTCCAATTATTCTGTGATTTAAGAAACACAGTGATGTTGTTTAGAGGCCTTTCTGGTTCATGCCAAGTCATATTATGAAAAGACAACTTTTTTTTTAATGCAGTGCCAGGGACCCCTGGACTCATGCATGCCAGGCAACTGCAAGGCTGAGCTTCATTCCTGCCCCCTGGGGAAAAAAACTCTGAATTCTTAATCTCCTGACTGACTCATCAAGCAATGGGTCAAAGAGCTGGAAAACAATCACACTGAAGCATACAAAATCACTTTGGTGGGGAGCGGGAGGAGGGCCCCCACACTGTGCTCAAGAATCAGAGGGCTGTTCCAACCATGCCGGGAGGCAGGGCCCAATGTTTGGTGCTCAGCTAGGCGTTATCCAGAGCTCAGCAGTGCCTAGGGCTGCCAGTGCTTACCCCATCAGTGCAAGGGGAGAGGCAGGAGGTGCAGGACTCAAACTCAGGACATCATGTATGCCAAATATGTGCTCTAGCCTTTTGAGCTATATCCTGAGCCCTAAAATTTCTTAATTAATTTTCTCCCTCCTTCCTTCAGTCCCTTCTTCCATCCTTCCTTCCTTCCTTTTCTTTGGGAGGGTTAGGGATTTGGGCCCACTCATGACAGGCTTGGGGGGACCATATTGGGCGCCAGAGATCAAACTCAAGTACCTGCTCTACTACCACTCCTTCCTTCCTTCCTTCCTTCCTTCCTTCCTTCCTTCCTTCCTTCTTTCCTTCCTTCCTTCCTTCCCACCTTCCTGCCTTTCTTCCAATTTTTTGGTTTGTTTTTTGGGGCACATCCAATGATTCTCAGGGACTCTTCTTGGCTCTGTGCTCAGAAGTAACCCATGGGGGTGCTTGAGGGACCACAAGCAAAGCAAGTGCCTTATCTCTCTGTCCCTGAAATTGCTTTCTTAACTACTCAGGGCAACATCATTTATGTTCATTTCTCCAGATGACACGGTTTCTACTTAGAAAGGTAAGGAGGATGCCCAGGGGACACAACGAATGAGAGAGCCCATGTGGACTTTGTTCTGCCCCAGTCCACCTGGGTCCAGAAAGGAAGGAAGGACAGGGACTGGGACTTCCTGGTGTCACCTAGACACAGTGGCATGGCAGTGCATTGATCTACCCTGCCCAGCTGTGGTACTCACGTTGAGGGCGTTGGACAGAACGAAGCCCACGGTGTCCCCACTCAGTGTTTCTCTGTAGATCACCATCAGCAAGGATGCAAAGAAGACGATCAAGTTCCCAACCAGCTCCAGACGGACTGCGAGCCATCTGGAAAGCAGGAGACCAGAGACAGCTCACTCCCTCTACCCCCCTCACTGAACCCACACCTGGCACCACAAGACACCCCAGAGGGCTAAGTGGGAGGGTGTGATCTCAGGATACACCTCAACTTGGCTCTATCACATGTTCCTTGGGTCCTTCTATCTGAATTTTAGATGCAAATTACTTACTTTGTTTTGGGGGTACACTAACCAGTACTAGGACCTACTCTCAACACAAAACTTGGGGGTCCATGGTGCTGAGATAGAACTGGAGGCTCCCACTTGCAAAGCACACACCCAGCCTTTTGAGTCATCTATTTCCTCAGCCCCAAAAGTTAATTCCTCTTTAGGGCTACGCCTGGCTATGCCCAAGGGTTGGTTTTGGTGTGATGCTCAGGGGTTATTCCTGGAAGTACTCAGGGGATCAGGCAGTGCCAGGGACCAAATTCAGGGCTCCCTCCTGCCAAATCAGACTCCAGCCCTTTGAGCCCTCCACCCTGACTCAGAAATCAGATTATTTTTTAAAGTCAAAGTTATTTTACAAATTGTCTTAGATTACACTAAAAATCACAAATGCAATTACATTACATTTTGAAAACACTAGATGCATTTGCAAGAGAACCTTGTGATTCAAAGTCTCCCCCATTTACCAAACCAAAAGAATCATCTGAAAAACTGAAAACTCTTAGAAATCAGAAATTCATGCAAAATCTTCCTGAACTCTTCCCCAAGAAACTCTGGATTAGGGTGTAGGAATCAGAAATAGGGGTGTAGGGGTTCAGAAAAGTGCATCTTAATAAATATTCCATGCAGGAGTCAGAGAGAGAGAGAGAGAGAGAGAGAGAGAGAGAGAGAGCTCGCCTCATGATGCTCGCCTTGTATGAAGTTGAGCCCAGATGGATCCCCGGGACCATCCGGAGCACCACCGGGAGTGACCCTGTGCACAAGGGTGGGGGTAAGCCCTGAGCATGGCTGGGTGTTGCCTCCCACTCATGTCATTGGTTTAGAGCAGATAGGGAGAAAGAGTCTGTCTGCGAGAGCGGGTGGCAGGAAGGAAGTCGGTGGCATCCTTCTGCTTTTGCGCAATGGAGAGGAAGCTGGGGCAGGTCTGAGAGGGGCCACCACATGCAGGGGGTCGGTGCTAAAACGGGTGCACCCACATGCAGAGACTTAATGTTCAAAACTGACTCCACCAGGGTCAGAGATGAGGCCCAAGTAGTAGGCATGCGCTCTGCATGCATGAGGCCCTGGACTTGGTCCCTAGTCCCCAGACAGCTTCGCAGTGGCCTCCCCAGTGAAGAGAAGGACCTTGTTGAATGAGATGCACCTGCCATGCTGCCATGTGTACCAACAAGTGATGCTTGTTCCACCACGGGGTGGGGCAGGGGAGGGCCAGGAAGAGGATTCACCTAGAGGCCTGGTTCCTTCTTGGAAAAGCTCAGAAATAAAAGTAACTTTCCAACCAAATTCCCGACCCTCCATGTTCCAAGTCACAAGAAGCAGCTTTCATCCACCCTTGAGCCCTTCGCTTCATGTGGAGGCCACGGCCTACAGAAGGCCTCACTGTGCCCTGGACATCCCACTCCTTGCCAGGGTCTATGAAGAGAGGAGGAAAGGAGAATGCTCCCCCTTCTCTGCGGGGGTTAGGGGGGAGGAAGACCCCATGTCTGCACCCAGCTCACTCTCCTCAACTCTCTTCTTTCTCCCCGAGTGAGGGTGCCCTGCCTGGGCACAACACAGGAGATAGATAGTGTCCCATCCTCCCTGTTCCTATCCCTAGTCTGGGCTACCAATGCTCAGCGATGTGGCTTCACTTCCATCCTAAACACAGGAGAACCTGTGTTTCAGCCACTGCAGATGCAGGAAGAAACCAGGAGATGGTCCACCGACAGGCGAAGGTGGTTCCCCCCCCCCGCCCCCGACACCCCTATTGAGGCCAGGGACACAAGCCCTGCTCTATTGGTCACTCTGGTGAGTTCTGTTCACTCCCATGTGTCCACACGCTCCCGAAGCGAATGCCCACTGGGCAGGTCCCCAGGCATGCCTTTGAGGCCACCTCCTAGTGTGTGTAGGGGAGGACTCACCTGTTGGAGATGATCCAGGAGAAGACGCATTTCTGGTTGGTGTCGATCCCCCTCTCATTGTGCTGCAGGAACCGCTGCTGGTGCTCAAAGGCCCGGATCACAGCCAGCCCCGACACTGTCTCGCTGAAGTGGGAGTAGATGGGGGACCTGGTGACTGAGTCCAGGCGTCTCAGCTGGCGGGAGGTCGTCACGTAGATGATCTGGACCCCAAATAGGAAAGAGCAAGTGGGTCACTCAATCCTATGGCATGGGCTGGCCATCTCCCCTCCAGGTCCCTCTGCCCCCGGCTGGACACAGCTCTCATCTGAGACGACCGTTGTCTGTGGCCCACTGCCAACACACAAAGCCATGAGAGGGGCACAGAAAAGGCGTCAAGGTTGGCATTTCCAAACCACATTTTGAGATTTTTTTTCCAACTAGCTCATTTTTGTTTTTCCAACTAACCCATATTCACCTCAAGAATGTGCCTAGAAGCTCAGATGGAGAAGGGAGCACCAAATAAAGGGTGTTTGGAGGATCCTCCCAGCAGGGGAGATGCATGTTGAAAATAGGCTACGGACTGAACATGGTTGCCACTCAATGCCTCTTTTGCAGACCACAACACCCAAAAGGAGAGAGAGAACAAAAGGGAATGCCCTGCCGCAGAGGCAGGGTGGGATGGGGGGGATGGGTGTGGGAGGGATACTGGGATCCATGGTGGTGGAAAATGGGCACTGGTGGAGGGATGGGTATTTGATCATTGTATAATCAAAACCCAAGCACAAAAATTTGTAAATCTAGAACTGTAAATCTAGAACATGTGGTACCTCTTGGTGTTTCACTAATAAAAATTAAAAAAAAAAAGAATGTGCCTAGAAAACCACAGTGCCCAAAAGGAGGGAGGGAGAGAGAGAGAGAGAGAGACAGACAGACAGACAGACAGACAGAGACAGACAGACAGAGACAGCGACAGAGAGAGACAGAGAGACAGAAACAGAGACAGAGACAGACAGAGACAGAGAGACAGAGAGATAGAGAGAGGAAAAGCGCCTGCCATAGAGGCAGGCAGGGGGTGGGGGGTTGGGGGGTGATGGGAAGGAACTGGGATCACTGGTGCTGGGAAATGGACACTTGTGAAGGGATAGGTACTGGAATACTGCATGACTGAAACCTAACCATAAATAGCTTTGCAAAACAAATAATAATTAATTAATTATTTTTTAAAAATGTACCTAGATCCGCCCATGCAGTCTGTGCAGGGTTAGAGAACTGATCTCCAGAGGCAGCTGAATGCAGGGAGCGCCCACAAGAGGGAAGGTGGAGGCGTCATGAAAGGGCGAGAGGGAGCGGAGCTGAGGCTGCTGTTCGGGCAGTGCCCTGACCCTGCCCGTGTGTGAGGCAGAGAGCCTGGAGGCCAAGGGATGTTGAGGGGAGGATGTCTGAGAGGCAAAACCAAAGGCGAGAGAGGGTGCAGGTGTCCCCTGGACGGGCAGACTGAGGGCCAAGGCTGGTGGGATGGATGGGTTAGTGGTGCTGCTGAGCTCATTGAGCAGCTGTGGCAACCGGGGTTGAGCTGGGAACTCTCAGCGTGACCCCAGGAAGTCTCCTCAACTAAGCTTGCTTGCCTTGGCCTTTTTTTTTGGTTTGTCAGGAACTATGGACAGACAGTTACCATGCAAGGGGACAGACATTGCCCATAAGACAAACCCTCAGAACAGAGAGAGCTGAGGCCATGGGCAGGGGAGTGAGGGACCTCAGGACACTGGTGGAAGGATAGTGGCTTTATGGTGGCAGGTGTGTTGTGACAGCATTACAAATAGGAAACAATGGTATTCCTGCTGTTAGAAACCCCAATAAAGAAGATGATCTTTAAAAGGTGAGAAAGAGACAGAGAGACAAAGAGACAGAGACAGAGAGAACACTCTTGGGGCCACACTGGGTTTAACCCTCAGTATTGCCTGGTCCCCTGAGCAGGAGTAGCCCTCAAGCATCATCAGGTGTGGCCTCCAAACCAAATATAGGTATTTAAAAAATAAATAGAAAAGTTTTAAAAAAATACCCAAAGGCGGTAACATGACACGTGCCATAACCATGCCACTAGACCGCATGCCAGGCTGTTTCACTCAGGGCACCCCGGGGGGGGGGGGCGGGTGAGACCCCTCTTTGCCCCAAGGGACCCAGCTTCGGGAGCCAAAAACCTCCAAAACCCAGCTGTTGCCATGCTCACGGCCACTCTCCACATGCTTGGGCCGAGTATCACCCACAAGTGAATCTATTCCTGGATACTTCAAACCACACACACTAACTATACTCCAATATTACCACACCATATTTGATAGGGTTCAAAGTAAGAGGCAACCAATCTTAGAGGGAAATATACATTTTTTAAACACACACACACACATATGCACACAGTCTCAACCTTTAACATGTTAGTGATCTCTTATAAAAGGGCTTTATGGCTCCTAGGTGAAATACAACAACCTCCACACTCTTTCCTCTAGGGATACTTTTTTGTAGCATTTTCAGAGATTTTTCATAACAAACAATACAAAATATATTACTTTGGTTCTGCTTAGGAGCAGGGATTGGGGTTTGGGATGGAAACATCTGAAATATGGTGGTGGGAAGGTGTTATGGTAGAGGGATTGTCATTTGAATATTAAGTGTGATGAAATATTGTGAACTACTCTACAAAATAAAAAAATTAAAAAATAGAAATAAAAAGGTGATAGTTACAAAAAAAATAAAGTAGGAGGCAACCAATCTTAGAGGGGATTTTTTTAAAACATATATATGTAAAAAAGTTTTTTACTCCATATGGAGAAATCGAACCTGGTGGCTGCATGCAAGACAAGCACCAGGCCCTCTACATTACCTCCCTGGCCCATCAATGAGCTGATTCCCAAGCCCAGGGAAGAGCCGTGCAGCCAGGGTGTGGCTCCTCTCACAGCAGTGAGCGGCAATCACTAGGGACAGAGAATAGTCTTACAGAGCTTCGAGACTCTTTCAGAGCCACCCTCTGAGCAGCATTAGAACCACAAGTAACTCCGTCCCACTCTGCTTCTGGGGGGACAGAGGAGAGCAGGCGAGTCTCCCGGCTGTCATCCACAAACCAGCTGGGGTTGTACTTCAGCATTAGACGTGCCACCTGGCTCCCTGGTCTAGCGATACATGTCAAAACAGAAACGATGCTAGAGAGGAACAGGGTCATCGGGACTGAACGAAGGGAAAGAAGGAACCCAGAGCTCTTATGCAGACAGAGGGAGGGAGCTGTGCCCAAGCCTACCTGAATAAACACATAAATGATGCCCAGAGGAATGATGACGATGACAAAGGTTGGTGCCGCCAAGCAGATCATGACCAGGGTACTGATGATGCCCAGGAAGCACAAGATCCAGCTGCGCAGGGACGTCGGGAGGACATCGTCCAGGGTGGTAATGTCCTGGGAAGGCAGAATCAGGAGAGGGTGATCAATGAACTCTTACGGCGCTTGGCATCTCAGCGGGCCAGGGTGTGGTCCTTGGATTCGAGGGGGGTGGTTGGGGGGGGGAGCGCTCACACATCCTTTTAATTGAGGTGCTTATTGGGGATCAAACACTTTCATGCAATGCTTTGGCCCAGGTGCCTGCGTTGCCACGATCACAGATAGCAGAGCAGCTGCATCATGTTTGTTGGGTGAAGCAGCACCAAGGATCCACCTCAGCCTCCTTTGTGAGATGGAGATAGCCTCACCACTGAGCTATCCCCAGGCCCCTGGATGGGCTCATTCCAAAAGCATCAAAGAGGCAGGCCAAGGAAAGGGTTAACTCTGCGCTCCCTCTGTCTTAGGTCAAAGCTGTGAGTATACTTGTAGTGATGTTCCTTTCTCTTTTGTGTGTGTGGGGGGGGGGGGAGGGAGGAATCCACACCCTTTGGTTACTCCTGGTTCTGTACTCAGGGATCACCCCTGGTGGGTTTGGGGGACCATACATATGGCCAGGAATCAAACCTTGGTCAGCCATGTGTTACGCAAGTGCCTAACTTGAACACTGCACTATCTCTCTGGTCCCCCTTTCACCCTTTGTTCTCATAAAACACTATTACATATGTCCTAAGTATTGGTTTTTATCACGTTCTAACAACATAACAACATTCTTTGTTTCCTTGCCTCTTGCCTTCACTCGATGGTGAGCGTCTAAGGGCCTGTGTATCCCCAGGACCCCAGGGATCCCCCAGAGGGTATTCAAGACACATTTTCCTCCTGAGCAGACAAAAATACTGACTTTACACTCCAAGGTGTGCAGGAAGATCCTTAACATACAAACCCAACATCTGACATCCCTCAGTTACTTACTCCAGCAAACCTGTTCACAATCCGACCTATGGGTGTTGTGTCAAAAAAACTCATGGGTGCACGCAGGATATTGTTCAGCAGTTGCTTGTGAAGAGAGTTGGATGCATAGATAGTGCCATGGGCACACAATAAATTTGCCAAGAGCACAAACAGGCCTAGGAATTGAAGCAGTTTCATGAGTGTCATGCACAGGTTCCAGAAGACAGGGTCAACTTTTCCCCTGACCCCCAGACTAAGGGCATAGTCCAAACATCCAAGCAGCCTGGTATTGTGAAAACAGCCTAAGACACAAGCTATTGTGTAAGCTAATATTAGCACAGTGAGAGAGAACTGGCAGCTTCTGTCACCAGACATACCTTGTGTTACTCCTAGAGCTCCATAGACGCCAACCCTCAGGTCCCTCTGAGAGGCTGGGTAGTTGGTGCTATTGTAGATTTTAGAGTCTCCCGTCCAAGCACTGAGCCAGAGGTTGGATCCAATGAAAGCCACAGAGTTTAATACATAGGAGAAGATGATGAAGAATATGAAGCCCCCTCCAATGGCTTGGAGGTATTTCAGGTAGTTGATAAATTTCACCTGCAAAGTCCCACCTCTATGTTAGTAGAATTCCTATGGGTTTGGGGAAGGGAGTGCTTATAATACCAATCACCAGAGGGCATAGGAACCCACTGGAAATGTGGTTAGCAAGGAGCCAAATTTGGTAGCTTGTGGTTATTTCTGCACTGGGTTGGGAGAACACTGCTGAGATCCAAAGCAGGGGAATTGACTGTCAGGTTATGGATGGGTGTTTAGCTGTGATGAACGGGGAAGAAGAGGAAACTGGATGGGACAGATTTTGCAGTTTTAAGTGTTAGTCATTTGAATTATGGCGGGGAAACTGATATAGTCACGTTCTCTGGACCTTATATTTGCACCATCAAGCAGGGCATCAGAATGGATTCCAACAGTCATGAGATACAGTGTGAGAACCATTCCCAAAGAGATCATTCTCTGTGGAAGCACAATTTGGTCGGAAGTCCAGAGCTGAGATCAATATTGCGAGGACAAGGGGGAAGATTTGCCAGGCCCAGGAGGAGCACCCTCCTGTGTCTAGGAGCTCAGAGCCTACAGTGCTCTTTGACTCCAAACCCCACCCACGCTCCCCGCCCTGCCTTTAGCCGTCCCCTCCCACAGTGCTGTCCCTATATTGTGGTGGTCACCTTGCCAGTTTCCATGAATTCCTTCTCAATGAGCTTTTGTCCTTTCACTAGCTTCTCGTCTTGCTTCAGAGGAGTCCCATTCTGAGTTTTCAAAGAATTCTTTAGGGACTTCCGATGCCTGTTGCTGGACCTAGAACTGAGAAGTGAAAAGCTTTCCTGAGTGCTTCCTGGGGGTCTGGCACGCAGGTGACAAGATCACCATCCCTCTGCATTCTTCAAAGTACATTCCAGGGTGACAAGACACGTTCCCCCAGAGTTCCTCCCCATTCACGGACAGAAAGGAAGAGCTGGGCCTGCCCACAATGTCCACACGCTTGGGAAAAGTCCCAGAGAAGAAAACAAACAAAAAAAACTGAGGGAGTAGAAATGGAAGTGGCTGAGTAGACCACCCACCTGCGACTGAGTGTCCTCCGAAGGCTGTTCTCTCTTTTCATGGTCAAGGAGGCCGCGTCCTCGGGTATTTCCTCCATACCGGGCATGAGGGCAGAGTCATCTTCTTCCTCACTGTCTTCATTGACTGTGAGACACAGGGAGGTTAAAGAGAGAACACCCACAGCGGGCAGAACTGTGTACCAACAACGGGACAGAAGCTTTTCCGATCCTGCTGGCCTCAGCAAGAGGACCCAGAGATAACACGGGATGGGATCATTGACTCCCAAAATACTGCTTATTAGTACAGTTACTTTTGTTTTCTTTGGCACGGGAAAGAGCTTTTGAGTTGTGGCAGACAGTCAGAAAAGTCAGAATTCCAAGAATTGGCTGACCAGAGTGTCAAGTTAAAATTCTCTTCTTGACATTCACATAAATTAGTGGAAACTCTACCCGAGGAACTGGAGGTATTCAGGTTTGTGAGACAGACTTTAAAAATCCATTATAATTTGTATGTTCAAGCTAATCCCTCATGCAGTGCCTCCTAGAACACCCCTGCTCTCCAGATCTTGCTTTTCCCAGCCTTTAGATCTCAGTCTAAATCCTTAAAGGAAAGTATGATACTGACTTATCACCAAATAGAGCATATAATAGAGAGAAACCATGTAAATCTGCATGCATGTAGTACTGGGGATCAAACCCAATGGTGTGGGTTTGAACTATCCAGTGACGAACATGTGATATTCCTCAAGAAAGGGAAATAAAAGCATGACAAGTTACTTCCCCGTTCCAAAGGGGATACTAACTCTGAAAGCAGGACCACCAACTCTGTGGGCCTGTAGATTAGAGCAACAAGCCCAAGAAGATCATCATCAAATCTTAAAGTCTAATGGAATTTAGCCAGTTAGGTTTTAGATGTTCTTGGGCTTAATGACCCCTCTAGACCTTCTGATTGTTCCCTTTCAATACGCCTGTTGATCCTATCTTGGTCTCACTGCCCTGTTTTAGAGAAGGAAATCTCTTTGTTACAGGTTCACAGATGGAGTGGAATGTTTGCCCATAACTCCAAACTCTACCCATGACTGATCTGGTTGACTCAGATGAGGCAATTAGGGGACTTTGAATTGACACGTAGAAGAGATTCTTGATAGTTGATAAGACCTGGGGGGAAGTTAAGAGGAAGGTTAATGCTTTTGGCACATAAGAAGGATGAGAATTTTACAGTATCAGAGATATACTATGGATGGAACTGTCTTCCACAAATTTAAAAGTTAATCTCCATGACCTCAGAACATGACATACTTTGGAAACAAGGTGATTGTGGATGTAATTAGATAAGACGAGGTTAGATTGGATAGGGAGGGCCCTTAACCCAAAATCTTATGTCCTGACTTTTAAAGGGGCATTTCTTTTCTTTTCTTTTCTTTTTTTTTTTATTAGTGAATCACCGTGAGGTACAGCTACATACTTACAAACTTTCATGCTTGCATTTTGGTCATACTATGATTGAGTACCCATCCCTCCACCAGTGCCCATTTTCTACCACCAATAATCCCAGTATGCCGCCTACCACCCCCCACCCCATCTCCCCCCTTCCCCACCCCACCACTGCCGCAGGGCATTCTTAAAGGGGCATTTTGAACATAGAAATGAACACCAGTGGGAAGCTGGAGAAAGAGGATTATGTGGGTTGTCTATAGGTCAAAGATTGTAGCCCAAACCCCACAGCTCCATGAGAGGCTGTAACAGATTCGTGTCTATTACCTTCCAGAGGAACCAGTCTTGTACAGCCCTTCACATCAGGTTTCTAGACTCCAAAACTATGAACCAAGACATTTATGTTGCTGCTGTTGTTTAAGCTTTGGGCCATACCCAGTGATGCTCAGGGCTTTTTCCTAGCTCTACACTCAGGGATCACTCCTACCGTCACTTGGGGGACCATATGGGGTTCCAGTGATTCAAACCAGGGCAAGAACACTACCTGCTGTACCATCTCTCCAGCCCCATCCAGTTAAGAATGCTTCAGTATAGCAGCTGTGTAGGTAAGAGATTCATGGAGTCTCAATCCGTATAGCTCACCTTGTGCTCCTGCTCTCCTTTTTATTCTACCATCTCCTGTTCTGTACCTCAAGTCCCAGAACCAATACAGCAGCCTGCCAGGCCCTATGGCATCAGAACCAATACAGCAGCCTGCCCAAGCTCCTGCCTGGAGTTTTCATGACTGCCAATGTTTACAGAAGCCAGAGCTCTCATTGGCTACTTTGAACACTGTCTCTAGGGCATAAAGAATTCTTCAAAGGGACTGTCTATCCATGGGAGTTTAGAGATGAATCTAGAAACTGAGATTAGGGTAAATCAGAAAACAAATATGATAAGAAAACTTCCAAGTTTGTAGATATGTGGCTCCCTGGACAGTAACCAGAGGATCTGATAATACAGTCTTTGCCCATGGCTTAAGCCCTAACTCCATACTGGGCAGGTATGTTTTGTTTTCTCAAAGCCAGTACATAGAATATATGAAGGCTATTAGACAGAGAGTTACAACTCCTCCTCTTTTTATTTGTTTTGTTTTTGTTTTAGATCACACATGGTGGTACTCAGGGAAACATATGCGGTACTGGGAATTAAATGAGACAGGGTTGGCTACACGTAAGGCCCCTTATCCCCTACACCATCTCTGGGCCCTAACTCCTTTCTTCCTTTCCTCCTTCCCTGGGGTCCTCCTTCACTCTCCCAGGTTGGCTCTCCATCCCTGTTGCTCCCATCCTGTTCTTTATTTCTGCCCTTTCCGCCAATGCTGTCTGTCAGACTTCCTGGTATAGAAACTTTAACCAACATGTGTTCCAACCATAGTACCTAAATATGCTCTCAACTGCAAGCTCTGGAGCTAGTCTCTTATCTGACTTGCTTCTGGAATGCCCCGGTCCTCTCCAGATAGTTCTTTCTCAGTCCTAACCTCACACCTGACATTTCCACATGATGCATACCCGCAGAACTAGGCTTAGAATCACTGTTGGCAGGATCGCAGGACCCCAGAAAACAAGACTCCATTGTTGTCCTGCACTCCATGGTGACCCAAGAGTTGTTCCATGGGAATACCATGAGACTGCCTCACTGCGGGACATTTCTCTACTTAACACATCCATGGGCATAGCGTATTCCCCCAGATCCTACTGTGAAGGCTGTTCAGGGATTTTGCAATACATTAATAGTACCAGCTTTGAGATGCTTTTCATGAGTTTGATGGAGACGGGATGGGAAAAAAGGGAAGTTGTGTCTCTGTGCTCTGGCATTTTCTTCCACAAGGCACATCACCTCACACCTCTAGTCAGTCCCTTTAAAGGAGGACCTTCAAAGACATGTCAGAGACTGGGGGGGGGGGGCTTGGGGAGTCCCCAATTTGGCCCAAGCCAAGTTATTAGTAGAGATTTAGAGTACACAAAGGCAGAATTTGTATCTCTGAAGAACTCACCTACATGCTTCACTGGCTTGGAAGCATTCAGGGGATAGGTGTGGAAATACAATTTCTATCACACCCCTCCCATCCTCACCCAAGTGCTACCCTGGTGCCTTCCTTACTCACCTGTAGCCTCTCCCTCTGGTTCTGTCTTCTTTGCAAAAGTCTTTAGGTTCTTAGCAAACAGTCCTTTCTTGGCCAATAGTGCATTGTAGGATCCCTTCTCCTGGATGGTTCCACTTCCCAGGACAACAATCTCATCCACTTGGGGAAGAAAGTGAATGCTATGTGTAACCAAGATTCGAGTCTGTAAAAATAAGAGTCATGTGTACCAACTGTCCTATGGTGACCATCTTTCTTGGCTGACTCTACAAATGAAATATTGCGGTGGGGCTTTGCCTCAAAATTCCACCCAAGCTCTTGACAGCTTTCACTTTCTCTTTCCTTCCCAGCAACACATCCCAAAACCTGACACAAGAGTAAGATGAGACTTCTGTGTGTCCACTCACATTATTATCAGGGAGCCACAATGAGGTTTGTCCTACACACACTTTCCTCAAGCCTCCCACAAAGCCAAAACTTGGGCTTAGGAATGCCACTTGAAGTCAAGACCCATCAATATAATTATCAAGCGATCAATAAATAACTAAATAAATAAATAAAACTAATCAGAGGGCTGCTTTTCTCACTAACCAGCTAATCAATGAAACTAACAGACACAAACCTCCTAGATTCAGCACGTAGAGTCACCGTGAAGTAAAACGCTGCCTCCAGCCCTTCCTGGGGTAGGAAACTTGGCATCCCTTGTATTTCTGTCTGCCCACACATGACACTGGCTACGAGAATCAGGATTCTCCCAGAGACAGACACTCACTGAGGAGTAAAGAGATGGGTCTCTGGAGCAGCCTCCAAGCCCACCACTGCCTCTTTCTCCACTTCACAGCTCCACAAGTACGAGGTCCCTCTTTCCTGGAACATCCAGGTTCATTCCTGGTCATTTTCCAAGTCTCAAATCAAAGGCAACTTCTGAGAGTCCTTTCCGGATCCCCTCCAATGGGTATTTCTCTCATGCTTTTCTGGGTTGCTATTTAAGCACACACCCTACTCATACTCCAAGATTACTGCACTACACTTGATAAGGTTCAAAGTAGGAAGCAACCAATTTTAGAGGAAAGTATACGTTTTTTACAGATATATATAGATATACATATATATCTATATATATCAAGCACACAAGGCTCAGCCTTTAACAACATGTTAGTGATCTCTTATAGAAGGGCTTAATGACCCCTGGGTGAAATACGACAATCTCCACACTCTTTCCTCTAAGGAAACTTTTCTGTAGCATTTTCAGCAGTTTTTCATAACAAACAATACAAAATATATTACTTCAGTTCTGCTTCGGTCTGGGATTGGGGTTCAGGATGGAAACATCCGAAATACAGTGGTGGGAAGGTGTCATGGTGGTGGGATTGGTGTTTGAATATTAAATGTAATATAAATATTGCGAACTACTTTATAAAATTAAAAATAAAAAAACAGAACTCACTCACAGTCAAAGAGCGGGGAGTCCACTGATGAGCTCAGGCCCAAGGATGGCTTCCTATGGGGCTGTGTGCTCAGGCATGAGCTCAACAGGAGCAGTTCCCTCCCTGCACCATCCTGCCTTCATCAGTCCAGCCGTTCTCTAACTTTGCAGCTCAAGAGTTTGTATGATCCCCTCACTCCCCAGCTCCTGCCCCTCCACACGCCCCTCAATTGGAGTTTCTGAGTAATAGTCCTGTCCTGAGAGACAAGGAGCTCTACGCTCTACAAAAACATGGAACGAACATGGATGACTCATGTCGTAAAGGCATGACATAAAGACACGCCTCTTCTTCCGAAGATGCCAAGGCTGTGGAGTTCTGAGACGGCAACTGGGAACAAAGACTAAATTATTTCACATACTTATGATTAGGCCAATGGTCAGAAAGTCCTTCTTTTGATTTTGGGATCATGCCTGGTGGTGTTCGGGGAACCATATGTGTGGTATGAGGATTTGGATCATTGTCACTGCTGCAGCCACAGGACGGACAAATGTCTTAACCTCTGGACTATCTCTCCAGCCCTCAAAGTACTTTAAAATCATAGTCAGTCATCCTAAGAGGTTCAATATCTGAGCCACAGGATGAGTCTCAAGTGACTCTTGCAGTAAAAGCCGTAAAATCCAGCCTAAGACCCTAAGTTTGTGTGGGGTGGAGGGAGGCTGCTTCAGGGTGCGGTCACTCTCTTGCAGAGGGCCCATCTTTTATCTTTACAGCAGCCCAGGAAACAAGCTTCAGACAGAAGCTGACCTAGGAGACGAATCCCCCAACCCCATGACTTTATCACTCCAGACATTTCTCACCTTGTCTTTCAACAAGCCGTGGGGACCCAAGACTTTATTGAAAATGTGCTTCCCGACATGAGCGTCCACAGCAGACAGGGGGTCATCCAGAATGTAGATGTCTGAGTTCTGGTAGGCGGCCCTGGCCAGGCTGATCCGCTGCTTCTGACCCCCACTGAGATTGATACCCTGAGGAAAAACAACGTCCATGAAGCTGGACACCAGAACTCGCCTTTAAGGAGGGTTGAGGGAGAGGTTCGCGTCAGTGAGCTATCCAGGGCTTACTATAAAGTCCTTTAACCAAACATTTCACTTTGCTTCTGACCAATCATTTTGGGCTCAATGATGACAGGAATGTTAATCTGACCATTTTCTACCATAGAATGACTCTTTTTCTTCTCAGTTGTGGTTGTGTTCTATGCAATGGGAATTTGGAGTTGGAGCAGAGTAGATTTTTTTTACCTATTCTATTTGTGGATGTAATGTCAGAATTTAAAATAGTGTCAGGCAGGGGACTAAAGAGATTTATAGCAGAAAGGCACTTGCCTTGCATTCAACCAGCCTGAGTTCAATTCCTCGCATCCCATATTATCTTCCGAGTCTGCTAGGAGTGATTTTTTTATGCAGAGCCTGGAACAACCCCTGAGCACTGCTGGGTGTGGCCCAAAATCCAGGAAAAATATAGTATCAATCATACAGCAGCTGCTCAATAAATCCAGGCTGAATTAGTGAACATCACTCCAGAGTAACATGTCTCAACTGGAGACCAGATTATTCCCCAATAGGCCCCAGAATATTATAAAAGGCCACAGGTGAAAATCATGTAGGGGGGCTCTGCATTCTTATAAGGGGCCAACTAATAGGACCGAGAGGAAAATAGAAAGCAAACAAGTTCAAAGGAAGCCACAGTCAGAAAAGGTTGAGATTAAAAAAACAAAAATAAAAAATAAAACACACACACACAAAAAAAAACCTGTGCTAGGATTGTATCTTCACTAGTTTTGCTGTTGTTGTTTTTTTTTAAGCATCTTTGAATTACATGTTCCTTAAAGACTGCTATATTCATTTTCAGTAATAAGATGGAGTAACCAGTAGTTAAACAAACTGTGTTATATTTATACACTGGATAACATAGTCATTAAAACCCTTGTTAAGAAAGACATTTGGTAACGTGAGAAAATCCTCCATAGCAATTGTAAGTACTCAAATTTGATCACTAGAACCTTCTCTGTTCATAAAAACAGAGTGGGTGCCTAGGCTCAGTGTCATCTCGGCTTCTCCACTATTCAGCCCTGGCCAGCCGCCCATGGAGACCAATCTCCCAGGCCCTCATCTCATCATCTGTCTTTTGGGTTCCATAATTTCTATATTTTTCCATGTACAATAATTTTTATTGCTGAGGAATTTTTTGTACTTGTTTTATTTTGTCAGGGGGCCACACCTGGTAGTGCTCAAGGCTTACTCCTGGCTCTGTGCTCAGGGATCGCTCCTGGCAGGCTCCAGGGACCATATGGGGTGTTGGAGAAAAAAACCAGGTCTGCCACGTGCAAGGCAAGCACCTTACCTGATGTACTATGGCTCTGGTTCCCTTTTGCTGATATTTCTTTTCCACAAAATAGAACTGTAGCACTGTCCTCCCATCGTTCATTAATTTGCTCGAGCAGGCACCAGTAACGTCTCCATTGTGAGACTTGCTACTGTTTTTTGGCATATCGAATACGCCACGGGGATCTTGCCAGGCTCTGCCATGCGAGTGGGATACTCTCAGTAGCTTGTCGGGCTCTCCGAGAGGGGCCAAGGAATCGAACCTGGGTGGGTCACGTGCAAGGCAAATGCCCTACCCGCTGTGCTATTGCTCCAGTCCACAAAATACTATGCAAATTCATGTTTCCCAGTTTGTTCCAGGGACAACCACCAAAATTGGCCAGATTTTCCCCCCACATGGATTTCTTCCCCATCCTTAAGTTTTCAGGTCACTGTGTCTTCTCCCTCCAAGATCTCTTGGGGTCCGAGTACCTTCTCTCCAATCTCAGCCATGTCCCCTCCAGGCAGCATTTCCAAGTCAGGGAGGAGGGCACAGGCCGCCAGAACTTGCTGGTACCTCTTTTCTTCTAACTCTGAGCCGAAAAGGATGTTGTCCTTGATGGTGCCATTCTGGATCCAGGACTGCTGGGGCACATAGGCAGTGGTACCCTGGATGAGGAAGGATCAGCCCATAAAACAGTATACCTCCAGAACTGCACAGTTAAAGGAGAAGGTGGCCCAAGGGGGTCTTAGATTTGAGGAAATGCAGGACAGGCTGACTGAGCAGCTGAGCTTTAGAAATGTGCCATGATATTTATTGCAAAGCCAAGCTGTCAAGAGCCAATCACTTGTTCACTATGAAAAAAAACCCCCTTCTGTGACAATCACTTTCTAGCTCTGATGCTGAAAAGTAAATGTTGACTGTTCATGCTGTTTCTAGAGCCAAGTTTCAGTCAGATGTCAACGATGGGGAGAGGTGGGTCTTCAATGATTCCATTAAAATAAAATAAATTCTTGACTATTAAGGAAAAAAGTGAGTATCCTAGGATCAACAGATGCTACCTTCTGTATCTGAGTGAAGTGACATTGAAGAGGTTCCAGGAAGTTCAATGTGGTGGAAATTGGGGACCAGATGGACACATGCAGCCAATACCATGTTCAAAGAGAGATGGAGTCTGACAGAGGCTATGTTTACAGAAGGACTCAATTATGAATTTGTAAGAAAATTTTCCCAAAAGAAGTTAGGAGGCAAAAAACTAAGAAGAAGTTAGAAGGCAGAACTGAAACCAGTGAGTCATCTCTACTGTAAATTCTCTCATTAATGATAGGTAAATTGGGGGATAGTGTTTGTATAACATGCAAGAGTCAGTTCTTCAAGCTTTTTTCAAGCATGTCAAGCATGTAAAGCAATCAGGGGAAAGCTTTCTCACTGCAAAAAGGGAATTGTTATCATAGTGTTTACAACAGTGGATGAGTATTTGTGCTTAGTGAAAGAATCTCACCCTCTCACAAAATACCTAATGTACCATTCCATATGTAATCAAGCTTCTAGAAGAGAAATAATCTATAGTGATGGAAGCTAGATCAATGATAATTTGAGGGTAGATGAGGGCTTGGGGGCTTGGAAGGCAAGCCTTGAAGGGAAAGAGGTATGTTCTCCAGGTGAAGGTGTTGGGTATGTACATATGTACATACCTTAATTAAGTCCACTCAAAATTTGGGGGGCAAGGGTAGAAGTCTGGGGACATGCCCAGTGGTACTCAGGAGCTGCTCCAGGATCTGTACTCAGGAGCAACCCTGGCAGTGCTGGGAGGACCATGAACAGTATCAGGGATTGAACTGGAGTACACAGGATGTAAAGCAAATACCTTAGCCTCTGTATTACCTCTCCAGCCTTAAGTGCATACTTCAAATCTGTACCATTTATTATATATAGCAAACCTCAATAAAGTCACAAAAAATTAGAGGTGTAGTAGTATATAAAGATAATAAGGGGAAAAGTCAAAAATCAATAGACTTGGGTCAGGGAGATGACTCAGAGGGCTGGAGGGCTTTGCATGCTGGAGCCCCAGGCTCCATCCTCAATTTATACTTCTTATACTTATCACCCAAGTACTGCCCTATGTGGGCCCCTCTCACCCATTATGTATACATATCTGTTTTGGGCGAAAGTAGTAACTGGCTACATAATTGAGAGCTTCTATAATTTCTCCTAAATTTAGTTCTCTGGGGCAGTTGAAAATATTAGTGAATATGCTTTAGAAACACATCCTCTTCATTAGAAAATTACAATTGATGATAAAATTACAATTAACTACATCAGATTTCTATATTGGAAACAAGTAGCCTCAAGACCTGCTCTCAGAGGAAGGGGGGGGGGCAGGTTTAATTGTGAAACTGGGTACAATTGGCAGAGGAGAATTGATGGTGCAGTGTTTCTATTGTTATAGCTGATACTATTTTTTGTCAACATTCTGGTTACAAAACTATGTGCTTTCAACAATTTGTTTAGATTTTCTCCCTGTGTCCTGATGCTTTTATCACACAATTTCTACAAAATGTAAGGTATTTATCCCAGAGATGCAAAAAAGTATAGTAGAAATGACATCTGCACTTGTATGTTCATTGCAGTACTATTTACAACAGCCAAAATCTGGAAAAGACCCAAGTGCCCGAGAACAGATGACTGGTTAAAGAAACTTTGGTACATCTACACAATGGAATACTGTGCAGCTGTTAGAAAAGATGAAGTCATGAAATTTGCATATAGGTGGATCAACATGGAAAGTATCATGTTAAATGAAATGAGTCAGAAAGAGAAGGACAGACATAGAAAGATTGCACTCATTTGTGGAATATAAAGTAACAGAATGGGAGACTAACACCCAAGAATAGTAGAGATAAGTACCAGGAGTATTACTCCACAGCTTAGAAGCCAGCCTCACATGCTGGGGCAAAAGGCAGCTCAGATAGAGAAGGGACTACCAAGTAAAGGGTGCTAGGAGGGCCCGCTCAGAATGAGAGATGCATGCTGAAAGTAGACTATACACCGAACATGGTGGCCACTTAATACCTCTATTGCAAACCACAACACCCAAAAGGAAAAAGAGAGCAAAAGGGAATGCCCTGCCACAGAGGCAAGGTGGGGTGGGGGGGATGAAGTGAGGGTGGTGGGAGGGATTCTGGGACCATTGGTGGTGGAAAATGGGCAGTGGTGGAGGGATGGGTACTCGATCATTATATGACTGAAACACAAGCACAAAAGTTTGTAAGTCTGTAACTGTACCTCACGGTAATTCACTAATAAAATTTTTTTAAAAGATGTAATGTATTTTAGAAACATGTGTACAGGTAACGTATAATTGACTCTACTTCGTAGTAAGACATATGACTTATGTTCTGTAGTAGACATCTGTTTGGTAGTTCACATACTCTAATATGCATATGAGAAGCACTCAAAGAGATGGTGAGGAACTTCTTAGACTCTACCCCCAGAATCTGATTATACATGTTGATGGGGCAAACCAACCTACAATTGACAAGTGGACCAGATGTCTCTAGCAACAACCAACTATGGGTTTCAGAATCTAATTTTCAGTGCTTTCTCCTAGATGGGAAAGCAACACGGAGCAGCCCTTACTGAGTGTCCAGAGCCTCCTTGTGCCCCGGCATCTCTCTCACCTTGATGGTGATGTGTCCGTGGATGTGTTCCATTTCTCCCAGCAGGGCTGATATCAAGGAGGATTTCCCAGAGCCAACAGAGCCCACCACAGCCACTAGCGTGCCTGGCATAATGTCCAGATTCACACTGAAAGACAGAAGTATATTTGCAGGGGATGAGGGGAGTTATTCCAGAGGAGTTACTTCTGGATTCCTGTGGCACATCTGATAGTAGGAGATTTTCCCTTAAGAGTGGACAATTTATCCTGGATACAAAAGACTCTGAAGCACGTGTGTGTGTGTGTGTGTGTGTGTGTGTGTGTGTGTGTGTGTGTGTAAGTGAGTGTGTGTGTGTGTCTGAGAGTGTGTGTGTATGTCTGTGTGTCTGTGTGTGGATGGGTAATTAGGAAGTGGAGGGAGCTTTAGATCACACCTGAAAATCCCCTGGCTCTGTGCTCAGGGGATTAACTATATTCTGTTCTTGGAATTAAACCAGGATGGACTCATGTAAGACGTGCTTGCAGACACCCAGGCCCCCGGCCATGCCTACATCCATCCATCCACCATCTAGAGAACACAGGTTCCCAGCTGACCAAGCACAGGCCCTGAAGGAGAGTCAGTTGATAGTGCAGTTACTGGAAAGAGACTTAGGAGTTTTGCCCTGAGCTCTCCCTCTGGGGTTTACACTGTTGTGTAACTGAATATGTCTATATAGCACATTTCCCTGTGTCCCAATATGTGGAGTTTCCCAATAACAGGACAGGACAGGGGAATCCAAAGCACATTGGGATTGAAAGAGAGCAACTCACTCTCGGATGGTGGCTTCCATATCCTGGCCCCAGGAAAAAGAGGCCTCGGAGAACTGCACGGCTTTGTCTGTTAAGAAAAAGGCCTTTCTTTTAGTCAGCTTGGAGAGCCCCCATCTGTCTGTCTGTCCACCCTCAGCACTCCTGGGCCCTCTCTCTGCTTTCTCCTTTGCTCCGGAGACCAGCTCTATCATTGTGGGTTCTGCACTAAAGGAAGAAGGCAAGGGAATGCTCCTGGATTGAGGCCAGAAATTGTCAGCAGAGGGCATCATTTTGGATTCAGGAACCCGCAACCTTTCAGCCATTCCAGTCCCTGGGCTTTGAGGCACGTTTCCAGGCCCTGGATTAGCTTGATTCCTGCTAGAGGTCTACGTCCATAGATAACTAGCTCTCCGCGCCCTGACTCCCGCGTAATCTCTGCTCTCTGGGAACCCCCTGAGCTTTAAGCCTCGACCCTTCAAGCCTGCTAACCTTCCCAGGCTGCACACTGTGTTGCAGCTTGACTTCTGCTCTCTGGAGCCTTGGCAGGACTCCCTGTGGGTTCTCAGATCTGCTGAGCAACTTGACCAAACAAACGGCACTAAGTGAGAGATGGTTTCACTGAACGCCGGCTGTGGGTTCTAGTTCTCCCTTCCTCCCGCTGGCTACTGCCTGCCCCTGCAGTGCCAGCCTGCCCTGTGCTGACTCCCACGTTCTGTAAGTGGTTTCCACATTCATTTACCAGAACTTCTGTCCTTTCGGATGGCTGAGGTGTCCAGGTCATCCCCTCCCAGGTACTTCTCCAGCCGATCCGTGGAGACACTGGCCTGGACAGGACACGAAGGGGCTCAGAATCCCAGAGGCAGTGAGCAGCGCCAGCGAGGGGAGGGCCCGAGTGTGAATATGGACACAGGTCCTGGACCCATTAGACCTGGTGCTCAGAAGGGCTGCTCACCACAGCTGGCACTTCCCATTCCCCATCATACCCCTCCCTCACCACACACACACACACACACACACACACACACACACACACACACACACACGCAGAGTCCAGAGTCCCCCTCAGCCTGGGACCAAACCATTCTGGACTGAGAGAAAGGCAGGTAGATGCTTAGTTTAACCCCTCAGAAAACTTAGCTTGGGGGACTGACTGTCCAATCTCTGGGCCTAGTTCCGGAGACTGTCCCTGACTGTCTCTAAGACAAAATACTCACTTTGCATCTGTAATTGGACCTGCCGTGCTCGTCTTTCAGTCTGGAGCCCAGGCCTTGATGACTCCCGCAGTGTCCTAATGGAGCCACTGCTCTGACCTTTTCATGTTTTGAAAGGTCATGCCTTTTTCATTTTTCCTTTTTGGGTCTTATTCAGCAATCCTCGGGTGCTACTCCTGGCTCTGCACTCAGGAATTACTCCCGGCGGTGCTTGAGGGACCATTTGGGATGCCAGGGGTCGAACCCGGGTTGGCCGCTTGCAATGCAAACACCCTACCCATTGCACTACCGCTCCAGCCCCAGTCATGCCTTTTCATTGGCCTCCCAAGTGGTATTCAGGAGACCTGGGCCCCACCAGCCATTCTCAAACTATCGGGCTAGGGGCCCAATACAAGGACCCAAGGATGGAGTGCTGCTTGGGCCCTGTGGTAGAGGTATGACCCCACCACCTTGGCATGCTCCAGGAGACTCCAGAGCCACACCTGGCAGTGCTGAGGCCTCTAGGGCTGTACCCAGCAATGTTCAGGGGACGTGTACCACGGGTCAAAACGGGGTCAGACAGTCTATGCAGGCCCTCTAACCACTGCTCTGTCCTGCCTTTAAAGAAAAGTAAACAGGGGCCATACCACCAGTTCTGTGGGAGAGCGCAGGACCTGGGACCAAAACCAGAGTCACACACACACTAGGCATATGTTCTACTCTGGAGCCACATCCCAGGCTGCTGTGGCCTTTTGAGAGGAAAAGGCCCTGTCACCACAGCATCCAGGACCCACCACAGCGACTGAGCTGATACCACAACTGAACTCACCACGGGCAGACCCGCTGTGGTCCTCTAGACCTGGAGAACCTGGAGGGCTTCTAGGGGCTGTTACAGGGCCCTTTTCCTGGAGCTCCCTAATTGCTGGAAGCTGCTGACAGTTTCTCCTCCTCACCTCAGGGCAAACACTAGTGCTTCCACTTCCACTTCCCACTGCACCACCCTGCTTTCCTGCCAGGATAATACCTCAGAAATGGGGTCTCCCACTGGGTCTTTTGTCTTCTGACCCCTTTGCTCTTTGTGTGAAAGACTATTGGAATCGCAAAGGAGAATGTTGTTTTTAGGTCTACCAAACTGGCTGTGTTCCCTCATACCCTCTAGGTGGGGAGGCCTTGTCCTAACTCCATTTTCTGTGGTCTGAGCTATGTGGGGCAAGACAGCTGACTTGGCATTCCCATGGCATGCCATCCGCCAAGCCACCCGCTGCTTTGAGAGAGTCCTCTGGAGATCGGGACCTGATTCAGTTCAGTGACCAGGCTAGGTTTATTTGGACCCAGACTATCCCTCAACCCATCCAGGGCTCCTCAAATTCAAATTAATTTTCTCACTGCATAAGGTTTCCAAATTGGCTTTTGTTTCCCCACCATATGGCTTCTCTCCTTTTGTACAATATTCCTTGGTGCTAGATGGATGCCTTAAGATTAGCCTTAGGGAAATGTGGGAAAAGGCTGGGAGAGGAGGTTTAAAAATGTCCCAGCTACCAGAATTTTTCATCAGCATCTTCCTCACTGTGTCACCAGCATCTCCTGTGAGGTAGATGATTTCTCTGTTCTGTTTTGTTTGGGGGCCACATCCTGCAGTGCCCAGGACTTACTCCTGGTTCTGTGCTCAGGGCTCACTCCTGGCAGTGCCTAGGAGAATATGCAATGCTGGGGATCGAACCCAGATGTGCCACGGATGAGGCAAAAGCCTTAGTTATCTTTCCGACCCCACCTCTGAGGTAGATGGGATGGGCCTGGCTGGTCAGGTCAACTCAGATGTTTGGAGATTTTACAAAGATTAAACCACTTGGTCCTCCCGAGACAATTTCTCTCACTGAAATTGTCTGAAAGTTTGACTGCAGAAGTTAGACAAGAGATACAAGAAGTCAGCCATTCTGGAATGCCAGGCTTTGGCCCAGTGCCCATGGGCAGTGCAGGCTCCCACCTACCTGGAGCATGGAGGAGATCACCATGGGCAGCATGCTGAGTGGGAAGCGCAGGATGTTGAAGAGCGTGATGGAGGTGAAGGCCTTCTCCGCGTCCAAAACATTATTGCTGTCTACCATGACGTAGACGGAAAACGTGATCACAGACACCTGCCGGGACAGGGCTGTGAGCAATTGTTCCTGAAAGGGCTCAAGCATCCTCAGGCTACGTGGAGGGACCCAGTGTATCAGCGATTAAGAAGTCTTAGAAGGGCTGGAGAGATAGTACAATGGGAGGGGCACTTGCCTTGTATGCAACTGACCTGGGTTTGACCCCTGACACCCCATATGGTCCCTGAAGCCTGCCAGGAGTAAGCCCTGAGGACCACCAGGAATGGCCCAAAGACGAAACCACAAAAGGCTTAGACAAAATTTCCATCTCCCCATGAGAGATGAGAAAACTAAGCTCTCAAAAGAGGGATATGTCTTGTAGGATCATCAAATCCATGACTGGCATTAGTGGGACCAGCGTTTGGGCTTCTTGGCTCCTACATCATCATTCCTTCTATGAGAAAACCAACCTGCCTCTTTAAAAAGTTAAGCATCCCTCCCTGGCAAATCATGTCTAGAATATGCATGTGGAACATTCTGGGAGCTGTTTTTGTGCCCTTCCAATGAGTCTCAGGGGATGCTCTAAGATCTAGGCTCGGGTGTCACTCTCTAGTAGTCCATATGGTGCTGGGGATCAAACCTGAGCCCCCCGGATGCAAAGCACATGCTCACTTGAGCTCTCTCTCTAGCTCACATCCTAGAAACTTTCTCTGGTGGCCAGAGAACCAAACTGTCTATGGGAGTCCAATTAGAGCTGAACGGGCACAAGATTGGAAGAACAATTTGGGATAAGGACAAGGGGCATTATTCTCTGGATATGGGGTAGACCTTTCACTTCCAGAATCCAGTTCATCCCTGAAATAAGCATCACTCACCAGGACGGGAGTGAGGTAGAGGAGGAAGACCATGACGGACTGCAGCTGCCCGTATACCAGCAGGTTCTTGAGTTCTTTCTTCCGAAGATTGTGCACTTGGCTTTTGAACGAAGGTTCCCAGGCAAAATATTTCAAGATCTGATAGGAGCGAAAAGAGAGCAACTTAAGTTGTGGCTCCAAGAAGTCACCAGGGGTATCTCATGCACCCAAATTTTGAGATACGCTCACTCCAATTTGGGGAGGTAGAAATACAGACTATGAAGTGTGATTGCAGATAGGTAGTTTGCATTTGTTGACAGCTTACTACTTACAAAGCATTTTATACCTATTGTATTACATGATTTTTTTCAAGTACATACTTTTATTTAGGAATGATGAGAGATGACTTGGGGGAGAGAGAATTCCAGAAAGTCAAAGAAGAGAAACATGCATTTGAGCTGGGATGTGGGCTCCAGAATGTCACTTAATTCTTTTGACAACCTAACGTGACCGATGGACTTGCTTTCTAAGGACTGCGAAGTGGCCCATACTGGACTTTTAGAACTAATGTGGGCAAGTTCTGGGAAAACTAGAGACAGTTTGCTCCCTTGTTCTGTCAAATTACTGTCTCCACTTAACCAAAAGAGAAAGAGGCTGAGGGAGACTCGTGTGCTTGCCCAAGAACCAAGGCATCTGGGACTCAAATGAGGTTTATCTTGGCATCTCTATAATATTAGCAAAAAAAAAGGACACCCACCCCAGCACAACCAGTGTGATCCAGGAAGTCCTGAATGAACAACACAGGGTGCAAGCAGCACCAGAGCACCCTTAGGCCCTAGCATTGCCCCCGCACCTGACCTCCAGAACACCACTTGGGAGCTGAGTTTCAAATGAGGGCCTGTGAGGGACTATCTGAGAACTAGGAGGCTTGGTGGGGAAAATGAACGGGGAGTCCATGACACAGCACAGGCCTGGAGCAGAAGCCACCAGCGAGCACTTTGTCCAGGCTAAGAAAGCCACCTCCACTGACCCCACACAGAGGGCCACCTGTGCCCAGCATCTCACCTTGATTCCGTTGAGCACCTCGTTCATGATCTTCAAACGTTTGTCTTTATTCTTCATGTTGCTTACCTGCAGGAAGGAATAAAGCAAAAACAAAGCACACCCCCATGAGTGAGGACCCAGACCTGCTGCAGATGTAGGTGTTTTTTTTTTTAAATCTTTTTGGTCCACACCTGGCAGTACTCAGGGGTTACTCCTGCCTCTGTGCTCAGGAATTACTCCTGGTGGTGCTCAGGGGGCCATATGGGATGCTGGAGATCAAACCTAGGCCAAACGTGTGCAAGGCAAATGTCCTACTCACTGTATTGTCACTCCCGTTCCCAGGTGGAGGCCTTGAAGGCTGCCAGTGGGGAAGCAGGGGGGCGCCACTGAGTCTCTCTGAGCTGGGATGTGCTGAGCTCAATTCTGAACTTGCAGCCTTGACCTGACTGTGTCCTCTCCCCGCCTTTCCCAGGTTCGCTCCTGCCCCCTGACCTTGTCCTGTTCCAAGCTCAGCACCTTCTACAGAGAACTTTCCCACCCAGGACACCGAGCAGACACCAGTGCTGGCTCTCACGCCACACTGCCTTAGTCTCAGTGTGGTCCTTCCTTGGCAGGTTTCTTCTTTGCCTTGGTTTATGACCCAATTCTTTACCCTAAAGAAAATGTAAGATTTGGAGGCAAAAAGCAAAATTCTTGTCTCACATGCTCTTGAGTGCCTTTCCACCTCCCACTCACTCCCATAAAAGTAGGCCAAAATCTGGAAACAACCCAGATTGTTGTTTCCCACAGCCCTAGAACAGATGACTGGTTAAAGAAACGTTGATACATCTACACAATGAAATACTATGTAGCTGTCAAGAGAGATCAAATCAAAAGAGAAACCAACAGACTGGATAGACATGGAGAGTATCATGCTAAGTGAAATGAGTCAGAAAGATAGGGACAGACATAAGAAGAATTGCACTCATTTGTGGAGTATAAAACAACATAACATGAGGTTGACACCTAAGGATAGTAGATATATGGGACAGATAGATTGCTCCATAGCTGGAAGAAGCTTGCCTCATGAGCAAAGGGGAGAAGGCAGCTGCTGGAATAGAAAAGGGATCACTAAGAAAATGATGGCTGTGTTTGCCACTCAATGCCTCTGTTGCAGACCACAACACCCAAAAGGAGAGAGAGAACACAGGGGATTGCCCTGCCACAGAGACAGGGGGGATGGGGGGATGGGGGTGGGAGGGATATTATCCATGGTGGTGGAAAATGGGCACTGGTGGAGGGATGGGTATCTGATCATTGTATAATTGAAACCAAAGCACAAAAAATTGTAAATCTACAACTTTAAAAAAAATAAAATAAAATAAAGGGGAAAAAAAATGATGGCTGGAGGGATCGGTCGGGATGGGAGATGTGTGCAGAAAGTAGATAAAGGACCAAACATGATAACCTTTCCGTGTCTGTATTGTAAACCATAATGCCCAAAAGTAGAGAGATATTATGGTGAATAATGTATGCCGTGGGGGCAGGGAGAGGATGGGAAGTGGGGGAGTGTTACCGGGGATATTGGTGATGGGGAATATGCACTGGTGGAGGGATGGATGTTTGATCATTGTGTGATTGTAACCCAAACATGAAAGCTTGTAACTATCTCATGGTTATTCAATAATTTTTTTAAAAGTAGGATGTATAATAAATATTGTAAAGATAATTCTTTGGTACCATCTGAATACAAAACAAATGAACACCTAGACCATGAAGTCTACTCAGCCATCCTGTGATTTGTGGCAGAGTCAAGGACCGGGAGCCCTGCCACCGGTGGAAGTAAAGTGGATAACCAGGATATGGGTAGTCTGTTGGGTCTCTGAAGTGACTGCCCTGCAAGGTGTGTTTGGGTTGACAGATGGAAAAACAGCCATTTATCACAGCTTCTAAGAGCTTGGTGGAGCAGCGTGGAGAAGCTGTAAGCAGATCTCTGGGGTAACCCTGCCCTCTGCAGTCCTGCTTTCCCACGAGACACAAATGAAAATCAAACATATAAATGCTAAGTAGGGTTGGAAGATGAAAAGGGAAGCTAGGGAAAACAAGGTGCATTTGGGATGGTGGAAAGTCTTTCGTCAGCTTTGCCCAAATTCCCACAAAGCCTTAAAATATAGTAAGCAAAGACCTTAGAATTTGAATAAGATACACATCCCAGAGTGATTTTCTTTACCTGAATAGCCCGATTCTTGGACACAAGTACCCCGTTAATTGGGATCAGGAGCACCATCATGCCCACACCAGCTAAGATAGAAGGTCCCAACTCTCTCCATAGGAAGAAGATGGATAAGACAATCTGCAGAACATTCGACCACAGCAGATGGAGGAAGCTGGTCACATCCATGAGCTTCTGGGCATCTACAGACATCAGATTCACAGTCTCTCCAACGGTGTACTGCCTCCTGGCCTGGTTGGATAGGGTCAGTGCCTAAAAATAAAGATTGGGCCATGAGCAAGACCAAGGATACTGGCAATGAAACAGGAAGTGAGAACACAGTGGAAGAATGGGCTCGAAAGTAACACAACTTCTCAAGAACTGTGTCTTCATGCCTCCAAATCTCTCTCTCTGTATTTTGTTTTATTGGTTATTTGGGCCATACCTGTCAGTGCTCAGGGTTTACTTATGGCTCCATGCTCAGGGGTCAGCCTGGCAGTGTTCAGGGGACCATGCATGGTTGCAAGGGTTCGAATCTGAGTCTACTGGGTGCAAGGCAAATGCCTTAACCCCTGTACTATCTTTTCTGGCCCACTGCCTTCAAATCTCACAGTGTTTGTTCATTCCTTTTGTGGGGGGTTTGGGGGAGGGCATGTCCACCCTGCCCCTACAAATACACACTTTTTTTGCTCAGAAAACTTCCATGTTTTTTAGATGGGACTTGTTCTTTGTAGATTTCCCTGACTCCAAGTTTGGGTCCTACATGTTCCCTAAAATCCTGTGTCAATACATTCTTAATAGTGAACTATACTTATTTCTCTTTCCTTTTTTTCCTTTTAAAAAATTACCATGGAGAGCCAGATCAAGAGTACAGCAGGTAGGTGTTTGCCTTACACATGGCTGACCCAGGTTCAATTCCCAGCATCCCATATGCCTCATCAAGCAACTCCAGTTCCTGAGTACAGAGCCAGGAGTAATGCTTAAGCATCGCTGGGTACAGCAAAAAAAATGAAACAATGAAGAAAATAAAATTACTATTATTTGGGTTGCATGTTTGCCATAGTGTTAATATTTATGGTCTTAATGTAAGTGACTAGACCCCTCACACCAAAGGCTCAAGGCCCCCCACCGCTGTCTATGTTACTTCTAGTCCACGTCTTCATTCCTCCCACCCCTTTCCTGATTTAGTAATCTCAGTTTTGTAATCCAAGAAAAATGGTATGCCAGAGATAAATGAGGTCATCTGGTAGTTGTCCTATTCCCTTTTGACTTATTTCACTTAACATGATGACCTCCAGTTCCATCCAAGTTGCTGGAAACTACAATAAGTCATCCTTTCTTATAGCTGCATGTTATTCTATTATGTATATATACTGTCACTTCTTTGTCCATTTATGTGTTGAGCATTTGCGTCATTTCCACATCCTGGCCATTGTACTAAGCACGGCAGTGAACATAGGTATGCACGTATCTATCTTTAATTAATTTTTTGTATTTTGGGGATAGTAAGAAGTAGAATTGTTGGGTCATATGGAAGCTTTGTTCTTATTCTTTTTTTGAGGGGGGGGTCACACTCAGCAATGCTTAGGACTTACTCCTAGCTCTGCATTCAGGAATTACTCCTGGCAGTGCTCAGGGGACCATATGGAATGCTGCAAATCGAACTCGAGTCAGCCGTGTGCAAGGCAAATGCCCTACCTGCTGTGCTATCATTTCAGCCCCACTGTTCTTATTCTTTTGAGTACTCTCCTTTCTTTGTACCATAGAGGCTAAAACAGATGACAGTCCCACCGACACAGGATGAAGTTTCCTTTTTCACCACACCCCCACAACTCTGGTTGCTTCCAGTCTTTTTGCTACGTTCCATTCTCACCAGTGTGAGATACTATCTCGCTGTTTTGATTTGCATGTTCCTGAAAATATATAATGAATAACACTTATCTATATACTTACTGGTCATCTTGATGTTTTCAGGGAAGTGTCTAATCTCTCCCCATTTTTGATGGGATTATTTTTGTTGTTGAGTTTTGTGAGTGCTTTGTATATCTTGGAATATTAGCCCTTCTCATTATCCCCTCTGTAGAGTGTCTTTTTATTTTGGACTGAGACTTTCCTTTTTTGAGGGAGGGGGCACACCAGGCAGTGCTTTGGACTTGTTCCTGGCAATGCGCTCATGAATCACTTCTGGTAGGGATTAGAGCCCCATGCAAGACTGGGCTCACACACACAAAGCATCTGCTCCAGCTCCTCAAGCCATCTCACAGCCCTGTTTCATTATTCCCTCCCTCTACCGGTGATGAGCTCTGTAGGGAGAAGGGAGACACCTGTCTATCTCATTACTAATCATGTAGCACATAGCACAAATCTTTAAGTAGACCCCACACACACGCACACACACCAGTATCTATGCACGCACTTTGCCTATTTTACTTTCCAAAGAAACTCATATAGAACATAGTCTTGGTCAAGATTAAGCATGGAACTCAATGATCCTTCCCATTAGATTCTCCCCCTTTCCCATCTTGGAATAAATGTTCACATTTTCTAAGGGTTTATTTTTTGGGGGGTTAGGGGCTGAAATAATCTCACCTTCTTATAGACAGAAGCCAAGATAGTTGTCCGCACGTTCATACCCAGCATGAAGCACAGCTTAAAGTATTTCTGAAGACAGAGAGACTGGATGAGGGCCACGGCGAAGAAGAAGATGGAATAGAGATAGCCTATCCAGCTGTACGCGGCAGGGTCGCTTGCGAAGGAGATCAGCCACCTGTTAGATTGAAACCAAGTCGGTGATGCCCTTCTGGCCCTCCTGCTCCGCAGGAACTATGGGCAACCCTGCTGTCACCCCCGAACCATCAAAAGTGACCAGAACTCTCCAAAGCCTTTGAGAGACTGAGTTCCTTAGTCATTCCAGGACTCTTGCTTCTGCTGGAGGATGGGCAGGAAGAGCCTGGGTGAATGACCCCCAGGGCAGTGAGGGGTACAGGAATAAATGCCCCACAGAGCTAGACCACTGCTTTGGTCCTGTCTACCCTGACCCCCTGGGAAAAGAGTCTGTGTGAGACAATTTGATTTACTCCCAGATGGTACCAGCCTGAAAAGGAACAAGGGTTTTTCTCCAAGCCGAGTCAGAGGAACTTCCTCTGGAGAATCATTCATTCACTCACAGATCCTGGGCAGGTTGGGAAGTCTTTAAGAGCCCTGAGTGCTATGACCACAGAGAGAAGGGCAGTAGCTGCCCGGTCCCAGACTTCCCTAGGGGGCTGCTCACTTCCAAGGTTCAGTGCAGAGCCATTTGGCTTAACAGGAAAGAGCTCATAACAGGAGTCTGGCTCTCTAGGAGCAGAGGGATGTGGGAGAGAGGGGGACCAAAAAACACTTTGGACACCTGGAAAGTGAATCCCGCCTTCAGAAACATAAAGGTAGAAGGTGAGAGGAGATAATGAGCATTTTGTTTTGTTGTTTTGTTTTGTTTGGGGGCTACACCCAGCAGTAGTAAAGCTCAGGCTTTACCCCTGGCTCTGCATTCGGAGGTCATTCCTGATGGTGCTCAGGGGACTGTCTGGGGTGCCGAGAATCCAGCTGGGATTGGCCACATGCAAGGCAAGGACCTGAATTGCCCATAGGAGCACTTTTTTAAATGGAGATTGAGTACTGAGCTTCTGCCTTCACACTCCAAGACAAAACAGAACGTGGCAGAGGTGGCCCTGCAGGTGGTCGGAGGCCCAGGACTCACTTGAGCAGCTGAGGATTCAGAAACATGAGCAGGTCGTGCACAAGCTTCAGCAGGAAGGACTTGAAGAGTGTCATTTTGAACGTTTTGAAGAGAGCCTTGACGAGCCAGGACTTGGGATAATCTTCTTTGCTCCCAGAAGCCTTCTTCTTTTTCTTTTTAGATTCTTCCTAGATACAAAAAGGAAAACCAGCACATTGAACTGGAGCCCGGGAGACTTTGTCCTGCACACAGCAGCCACCCTGAGCCCTTCTGGGTACCGGTCCTGGTCAGCTCACCACCCATCCTCACAGCTGCTCACCCTGTGCCCTGGTGTCCCTGCCAGCTATTCCTGAATCCATCAAAAGCACCACACAGGGCAGAAGTCTGGGTAAGGGAGAAAGGGGCAGTGACCCCCCGCAGACTTCCTGGAAACTAGGTCAATGCTTTGAAGCCTTTGTTGTTCTTTTCTTGCTTGGGGACGTCATGGGTTGCCCTTGTGTGTCCCCTCGATGCTATGTTGAAGTCCCAGCTCCACTACCTCCGAATGTACTCTTACGTGGGGCTAGGGGCTTTGCAGAAATGATGGAGTTAAGACAAGTTAACTTAAGTGTGGAGTTAAGTGGGGTACTAATGTCCTTCTGAGAAGAAAAGGGATGGGCAGGAGAGATCCCTATGAGGTAGGGCAGCCTCAGCAAGCCAACCCATGCCAAGGGAGAAGCATCAGAAAGGGTCTCCCTGCAGGTCCCTGCGCCTGGCAGAGCTGTCATTTCCGGCTTCCTGAGCTGTAGATCTGTGTTGTGAGGAGCCACTTTCTTCTAGTGGCCCCAGGAAACAAAGCACAGAGCACTGCCACTCACTCACCAGTGGCTGTTCGCAGCTGACTCCAGAGTAGCCCTGCCCCCGCCCTGATTCTCAAGCCCTTTCCAGACCCCACTGTCCCATGACGTCTCTTGTCATTCCTCTCACTACAGTCCTGTCTGATCCTCTCTCTTGCCAAGACAACTACTCAGCTTGTTTCCCAGCTTCCCCTCTAACCCCACCAGAGCTATAACAGTACACACACACACAGACACAGACACAGACACACACACACACACACACACACACACACACACACACACACCGGGGCTTTATACAGTGCCAGTCTGATGGCATTACTCCTCTGCATAAAATCTCCTACTAGCTCTCCAGTGGACTTCAAGCAGGGGACAGAGAGATAGAACAGGGTGTTTGCATGTAGTTGCTTTGCATGCGGCCAAGCCCAGTTTGATCCCCAGCACCACATATAGTCCCCCAGCACCACCAGGAGTGAGTTCCAAACTCAGTAAGTAAGCCAGGAGTAAGCCCTGAACATGGCCAGGGGTGCCAAACAAACCAATCAAAGTACCCAAAGCAGAAAAATGAACTTGAACCAGATTTTCTTTCCATGGCCATAAGCTGCCTCACCATTGAATCCCTCTTCTTACACACACACATACACACACACACACACACACACACAGAGCACCCACACTCTGAGACTCCTCTCAGAGCTCCTCCCTGTCTCTGCCTGCACCAGCTACCTCCAAAGCAGAATAAGCTTCCTTTTCTCCAAGGTATCTACGGCTCTTGGAGAGTTCCAAAGTGTCTGCTTATTGCCTAACACTCTGAAGATGAGGGTTCTTTGGGACTGTTGCACATAATACATGCAAAGGAGTCAGTGATACACAGTAGCACCCAATTCATTTTTCCAGGGAATAAATGAGCTATTGCTAATGGGAGCCCCAGATTTGATCCACTGAACTGCCTGGGGACTCAAGCACTACCTGGAGCAACCCCTAAACAATGCACTGAGAGATAGAGAAGGATAGATATAGAGCCATGGCAGGCTCATAAAGAAGCCAGAAGAATCTAGGCCTAGGTTTTGGTTCCAGAATACTTGGAATTGAGCACAGACATCTGGAATTGAGTCATTATTTCCTAGAAGTGAGATAGCTATGGTGAGGCCAACTAAGGATTACTAATCAGATGCAGGCAGGGAAGCCCCCTCATATAACCCTTACGTAACTCTCATACAGGCTTTATGTGATTTCATCTTATAACCAATCAGCTAAGTACAAGCAGTGGAAAACCCCTCAGACTGCAGACTTTCCAGAGGATGGTCCATGGAAAGTCCCTGTTACATGATGCTATGGTATAAAGCCCCTCACTTCCAAGACTCGGGCTGCTCATTCCGAGAAGGAAGGCTGCTACTGTGTCAGTGAACTGGACGAGGACCCTCACTAGAGCTAGCCGAGCTAGCCAATAAAGGCCCTATGCTTATTGCATTACAACTTGTCTTCCTGTGATTCCTCTGGGGAGATCTTGGCCCACTTTAACAGCACTAGAAGCGACCCACCCCACCCCAAAATAAAATAATTAACTATTATTGCGAATCCTACCAAGATACAAATTCTAGTAAAGTTAGGGTCTGTTTTTTTATGTGACTATTTTAAAAGTACTTTGGTATGAAAATTTAGTCCCATGCGCTTTCATACACTGCTTGGGCATCACTGATATCATGATCTCTGGAAGTAAGAAATGTGCTCCTGACACTTGAAAACCCTGACGAAGCATAAGGACAGAGACAGTGATCGCCTGCCCCACCCCATCGCACAAACACTTGGGGGAAGTTACCAGGACAAGGATGTCTTGACTTTGACTCTGGTTCCGGTCCATGGCCCCAGAGTTCTTCTGAGGGTGCTTCTGCTGGCGTTTCTGCAGGGCTCGCCTGGCCTTTGGCAGCTCTCTTGCCACATGTGTTTCAAACTTGCTGACGAGTGTCTTGGCCTTAATTTCATCATCCACATCCCAGACGTCTTCAAGAGTCAGAGGTCGCTTGTAGCCTTTCAGGACTACGCTGGAGCAAGAAAGAGGCAGAGCCTGAGGCCTCCTGCTGGCCCCCAGGAAGGTGCCTGGGTGCCACTGTCAGTGCCTGCCTCCCAGTTCTGGGGGGCAATGGACGGACACAGGCTCTCTGGCATCCCATTTCCTGACCCTTTGAACTGGGCAAAGTGGGGAGAGCAGAGCAGGGGGCAGAGGGAGAAGGAGGTAGAACATAAGATGAGAAGGGGAAGGGGGAACAACTGAATTAAGACCCAGACGAGCGTCACTGCTCCCAGCCCCTGCTCCTTCCTCCTCTGTGCCAGCTGCCTCTCTGTCCCCTGAGCTGACCTGGAGTGACCTATCATCATCAGCTGACCTGAAGGCAGCCCCTAGAGTAGCCCCTTTATCAGGCCTCCTAAGGCTGGGCTGGGAAATGGTGGAGGGAAAGTAGTAGCTTCTAAGTGAAATTAAGCCTTGCTTCCCTCCTCCTCCTCCTCCTCCTCCTCCTCCTCCTCCTTCTCCTCCTCCTCCTCCTCTTCCTTTTCTTTCTCCTCCTCCTCCTTTTTTTGGGGGGGGCCACACCCAGCAATGCTCAGGACTTACTCCTGGCTCTGAGCTCAGGGATCACTCCCAGCAAGGCTCAGGGGACCATATGTGGTGCTGGGGATCAAACCCAGATCCATCACGTGCAGGGCAGGTATTATCTCTCCGGCCCCTTGCCTTCTAATCTGAATGCAGGTGACTTGAGCACTGGTGTGAGAGGAGCACCTGCACCTTGGTCCCCAGAGACATGGAATATGTTTCTGTGGTTCACTGACACACATCAGGGCTTGGACGGGATCAGACCCACTCCTTGGTCTTAGTTCCCCTTACATCTGGCCACTCACTCTGACCTATTGAATGCATCCACTTAGAAGCACTCGCTTATAGTGGGATATTACACACTTGAATTACTATTGTCTAAGTAACTATATTTCAATCTAGGTGTTTTCCTTTATAATTTTCTTTTATTTATGCACTGCAGACCTGATCTGAAAAGAGATTTATGGGCATTGGCAGGCGACAAAGAAGACACAAAATTGCAAGGCAAGCCAACTGTTGCACCCCTCCAAATCAAGACCACACTGCCTGATTCCCAATGTCCCCTTTCCTATCCTACAGCCTCCTCATGTCCTGGCTTTGGAGAAAAAATATGGTCCCTTCTTCTCTGTATTCCAATCCACCCTAGGAAGAGTATGAACTAAAGTGATGGACAAGTTTCCAGGTATTCTGACTATTAGGAGTAGGGAAAAGAAGGTCACAAAAGGCACTGAAGAAAATTAAGATCCCCATCACTTCCAGAATATGAGGGAATAGGGACAGAAAGCACACACTTCAGATGTTTCCTACCTGTCATACCAGCTAAAGGTAATATTACTCAGAAACGAGGCAGTGGATGATGGATTCTGCAAGACATACAAAAGCCCAGTAAGTAAATTCACTGGAAACAGGAGTTCCAATGGGACTCCTACATCAGAGGCTGGGTTTTTAAATAAGATGTACTGGGAAACCAGTGCGATAGGGAAGTTGGTTGGTCAACAGGTTTATTGGAGACCCAAAGGCCACCAGTAGAATAATAATCAGATTTGGGGGCATACATGCATGAGTTTTTTATCTATGCTGAAGATTACTAGTGGGTCTATGCAAGTATCAACACTTTTGGTGGTAGGGGGACAATAGGTAAGCCCTGAGCATCTCTGGGGTGGCCTCAAAACAGAAACAAACAAACAAAAAAGAAACTTAGGGGAGGTAGCTCAAAGGATGGGCTATGTGCCTTGCATAGTTGAGGCCTCAAGTTTGAGCTCCAGACTGCATGATTCCCCCTAGAGCATCCACCCACCAGCACCTCTAGGTCTGATCCTAGTGGTACCCAGCACCTTTGGGGGGGAGGTCATCAATTCTACCAGGCTGAGGATTGCCAGGTATATATGGGTTCCTGAGCAGAGCTGAGAATCCACTTCACCTATAAAAGGTCTATATATGTAGCTGTGCACTCTTGGCTCTGCTGCACTCAGGGATCACTCCTGGTGGGGCTTGGGGACCATATGTGATGTTGAGGATCTAAACCAAGCCTGCTGCATGCAAGGCAAGCAACCAACCTACTATATTATCACTCCATACCCAAAAAGGTCAATATTTCTATAGTCTGATCATGATCATCTTCTATCTCCTTACTTGTAAAGTGATCTATATGCCTGGTCTCTGGGCTTTGTGGGGGGTGGTGTGCTCCTGAGACCTGAACATCTCAAAGCTACACTCGTCAAAATGCCATTGGGCCAATCATGGAGGAAAGAGGTGGGCAAAGGGACTTCTCACATTTTCTGAGTCACTTTTTTCTGAAAACGCTGAAAGGAACAGGATCAGGAGCTGGCATGCATAGCAAATGAAGAACAGGCAGGAGTAGACCAGATTTGAACTGCTGTCCTGTGGGGGAGGAGGTGGAGAAAAAAGGAAAGGGGAATGAGTCTTTTATCTGCCCAAAGCCTTGCTGACCTTCAGGCTATGTCTCAATATTTGTGATCAAAACCCACACCCAAATTCCCTTTCTGTCCTCTCTCCTGAGGCTCCCCTCACTTCCCGCTACTCACTCTCACCTAGAAGCTGCCCAGCAGCATCTCCTCAGAGAACCCTCACTCTTCTCCTTACCTTGAGGAGTGCCCGGATCAGAGTCTGAAGTTGAAATGTGCTACAGAGGATGGAGATAATCCAAAACATAGACAGGAACCAAGAGTCCTTCTGCACACACCATCGCCTGCTATGCTGGATGAGCAATACCAGGAGCTAAAGAGGGGGAAGGGGGAGAGAAGGAGAGAGAGAGAGAGAGAAGAGAGAGAGAGAGAGAGTCAAGTTCTGCAACCATCAAGGTCTGCAACCATCATCCTCACCTAGGATAACAGACAAGAATGATGACAGAACCCACAGGCAGGAAGCAGAATATGTATGTAAAGAATTAAATACCAAATAGCCACTTTCTTCCCACAGTCTGTCCAACGAACCCTTTCCGAATCTTGTGCTCTTTCTGAGACCCTCTTCCCCACCCCATCTCTATCCATCAACCTCTGATGGGGAGTCCTCCAAGAGAACAGAGCATCACCAGTTGAATCTTACTGGAGTTACTTTAGGAGCCAGAAAACCCTTGAGAAGACCATTGATTGCATTAATTGCAGGTTCAGTAAAGTGAAATCTCAGGGGAAAGTTGCCTTTATCAGAAATTCCTTGGGCAGGGGCCATAGTACAGTGGCAAGGCACTTGCCTTGCACTCAGCCAACCCAGGTGCAATCCCTGGTATCCCATATGGTCTCCTGAGCACTGCCAGGAGTGATTTCTGAGTGCAGAGCTAGGAGTAATCCCTGAGCATTGCCAAGTGTGGCCCCCAAGAAACCAAACCAAACCAACAAATTCCTAATAATGTCAGGCTAAGCAATTAGTTTCAAGAATATCAGTATGTTTGATGCTGATTTTATTGTAGGACTAGGGGGAAACTGGCATTCTGAAAACAAAGTCATGCTTTATCACTTGAAAGTTTGCCTGATGTTGGCATTCCCACTGTGGATGTGTCTTGATGTCAGTCAACTTCTCAGGCTGGGCTGGGAAAGGACGCTCAATCAACTTGTGATTGGACTCTGACCCACAGCTGCCTTGGTCCTTATTTGCTTTCTTACACTGATAACCAGCAAAGATATCACATTCCTAGGGGTCTTCAGGTGGTTACATGTCCTGAGACATGCCTGGTCTAAGCTCATAGTGATTCCCTCAGTCCTAACCCACAGATTCCCCACAAGAATGTATACCTCTCACTATCAAATGTTCTGATGATTCAAAAGTGACAATCTAGACAATTATGTGGCCTGTGTCTCATTTAAAATGGATGGGGGGTTGAGGGGTGGGAGGGATACTGGGATCTGTGGTGGTGGAAAATGGGCACTGGTGGAGGGATGGATATTTGATCATTGTATAATTGAAATCCAAGCACAAAAATTTGTAAGTCTACAACTGTACCTCATGGTGTTTCACTAATAAAAATTAAAAAAAAAAATAAGATGTTGACAACAAACTCAGGTGTCTTTTGTGTGTGTGGGGGGGGGGGGGGGACATACCTGGTGGTTCTCAAGGCTTAGTCCTGGCACTCTGTTCAGGGATCACTTCTGAACTCAGAAGTGCTCAGAGTACCATTTGTGGTGCCAGGGGTCAAACTGAGGTTGGCATACACAAGGCAAGCGCCTTATCTCCTGTACTATGTCCCTAGTCAAAACACAACTGTCTTTTAATCCCTGTACAAATGCCCTCCTCCAAAAAACAAATGCCTATTGGAAAGATCAATTTCCATCATCAAGTTTAGACCAGTGATTCTAGACTCAAAGTCCACTAATTAAAATCAGTTTTATTTGTTTATTTATTTTTTGGGTCACACCCGGCGATACACAGGGGTTACTCCTGGCTCTGCACTCAGGAATTACCCCTGGTGGTGCTCAGGGGACCATATGGAATGCTGGGAATCGAACCTGGGTCGGCCGCGTGCAAGTCAAATGCCCTACCCGCTGTGCTATTGCTCCAGCCCCTAAAATCAATTTTAAAATAACACTTATGGGTGTCTGAGAAATTGTACAGAGGGTAAGGTGCTTGTCTTTTTCTGTTGCCAACCCTGGTTCCATCCTCAACATTACATATGGTCCCTGAGCACTGCCAGAAGTGATACCTAAGCACAGAGCCAGGAATAGGTCCTGAACACCACTGGGGGTTGGCCCAATTCTCTCCTCCATCATAAGAAAAATAATATTTACAGAAGTTAGAAATTTCTCTAACACAGAGAAACCCGATTTTCCTTGATGTTCCTGAGGGCTCCAGAAGAAAGAAGTATGAAGTTTCAACCTTTTGCAGTCAAGTTTGGCCTCACCTAATAGGTGCCTTGAAAAAACCTAGATGAAATGAGTTCATTCCAAAGGAACAAATGCCAGATAGATGATTAAGAGGAGAATGAGAGTCAATAGGGCAGAGGTGGTGATAAGCCTTACCCAGGTGCCGAGGTACAGACTCGGATTGGTATATTTTATAGCAGGGTGTGTGGCTTGTCCAGAATCTTCTGTGAGCACAAGGGCCAGCTCTACAGCAGCAAGAATGAGCAGAATTCCAACAAGCACCTGCAAAAGGGAACAGACAACAGGTAAGAGGACATTGTTCTTTCAAATGGCATTTATCCCAGTAAAGGGCAATAAAAACGGTTTGCCATGATTCAGATAATGCATGCCCATAAATATTTCTGCAATCAAGAGCTACATCATTCAGGCAGTGGAATAAAGTTCAAATGAGACTAACAAGAGTTTTTAAGGAATGTTGAGTGTTGTTTAGAAAGAAAATGACATGCCAAGAATGTGGGTGCTGGTGCTGAGGCCACAAGACATGTGATGCTCTGGCCTAACCCCAGTAAACCCAAATAGAGAAACTCCAAGACACATTATTATCAGAATGACAGAAACCAAAGACAGAGGCAGAATATGTAAAGCAGTAAGAATAGGGGGAAAGAAAGGAATTTAAATGCAAAAGAAAGTCCATAAAATTCACAGCACACCTGTCAAATGAGAATGGAGGGATATAGTAAAAACAAAACAAAACCCCTCAATGAAATAAATACCTCACCAAGAACAAGAACACCCTATCCAGCTAGATTATCACTCAAATTTGAGACAATGATACAGAGCTTTATGCAGGCAATAGCTTAAGGAACTCGTAGCTTTGGAACCAGTTTTTGTAAGAAGCATTAAAAGGAGCTTCCGTCATCCTCCAGAGGCCATTGGACAGTCAGGTGTGGGCCTGCAGTGATGAAACTTGTTGGGCCTCAAAGAATGGGGATGGAGCCGGTCCTGGTCTTCCCGTCCCAAGTTATCGCCCACGAACAGCCTCTCTGTCTCCTGATCAAGCTGCTCAATGGCCATGATCCCAGAGACTCAGAAACAAATCTCAAAACCCAGCAGCTTTTGGCAGAAATGCGTCCGGACCACACAGTAGATTATTGTCGCCGGGCCACCCCAGGGGGGAAAGGGTGTTTTCCTCCGCCTGCTTCCCACATACCTAACTTTTGGCCGTTTACTTTCTTGGTAAACTTTGCCCCAAGTTTTTGGGGTCTGGCCAAGGGCACAGCAGCAATTTGGGGGTATCTGGAAGTCTGAAGGCGCCATCAGGCTGCTGATGCACTCGCCTCACAGGTACAGATTGACCTGCTGGCAGCACTATACTCCCGTATACTTTTTCAATAATGAATTAATGTTTCATTTATATGTAAGTCAATTCAAATGATTTTTTTATCTATACAGATTTTATTGCAATAATCTTTTACTTATTAATGCAGATACTCAAGAATTATCTCTAATATAATATTGTCCAACATAAAGCCAATATTCCCATTTTGGGATAAAACATATTTTTATACTTTAATAGGCCTACACATACTCTCCCTTATAAAACACCCAATACTGCTCAAGGCTTACTCACGGCTTTTGTGCTCAGGGCTTACTCCTGGCTCTGTGCTCAGGGGATCACATGTGGTAATATCGATAGAACTAGGATTGGCCAAATGCAAGGAAAGTGCTTTATCCACTGTACTATCTCTCCAGCCCTCCTACGAAGGAATTTTTTAATAGATGTCCTTAAATCACTGAAGAGATGTTTAATGCCATTAGTCACTTGGGAAATATAAGACAAAAACACAATGATGTGGCATTTTATGCCACTAGGACAGCTAGAATCCAAAAGATGGGCAATAACACGTAGTGACGGGGATAAGTATAGGCGCCCTAATACACTGTTGACAGGAGTGTCAAGGGCAACAACCCACTTGGAAAAACAGTGTCAGTTCCTCAAAATATTCTGCATAGAGTTACTTTCTGATTCAGCATTTCTAAGAATATACCCTAGAAAGTGAAAATTCTAAACCTTGCATACAGAACAGCATTATTTTTTTAACTTTTATTTTTTTATTTTCCTTGTCTTTTTTTTAATTTAATATTTTCTTTGTTTTCTTTTTCTTTTTTTAAAAATTTTTATTAGTGAGACACCGTGAGGTACAGTTGTAGACTTATAAATTTTTGTGCTTGGGTTTCAATTATAAAGTAAAGTAAAGTAAAGGCCCTCCCGTTGATCATCGATTTGCTCGAGCGGGCTCAGTAACGTTTCCATTGGAGACTTTGTTGTTACCGTGTCTGGCATATCGAATACGTCACGGGGAGCTTGCCAGGCTCTGCCGGGCGGGCGAGATACTCTCGGTAGCTTGCCGGGCTCTCCGAGAGGGGCAGAGGAATCGAACTCGGGTTGGCCATCTTGGCTGCGTGCAAGGCAAACGCCCTACCGCTGTGCTAATCTGAAGGGTTTCAATTATACAATGATCAAATACCCATCGCTCCACCAGTGCCCATTTCCCATCACCACGAATCCCAGTATCCCTCCCAGCCCCCATGCTCCCCATTCCACCCTGCCTCTGTGGCCAGAACAGCATTATTTAAAAAGCAGCCAGGGGCCAGAGCAATGGTACAGTGGGTAGGGTGGTTGCCTTATATGTGGCTCAATCCCCTACATCCCATATGGTCCCCAAGCACTGCCAGGATTAATTCCTGAGTGCAGAGCCAGGTATAGCCCGTGAGCATCACTGGGAATGACCCAAAAAGCCACATAAATAAAATAAAATAAAACAGCAGCCAGAAGGGTGACTTGGCAGAAGGGCACTTGCTTTGCAAGTATGAGGCCTTGAGTGGGATTCTCCGATACCAACAACAACAACAACAAAAAGACAAAGTGGGGCCAGAGAGAGAGAGAGAGAGATACTATAGTGGGTAGGGCACTTGCCTTACATATGTTCAACCCAGGTTCAATTCCTGGCATTGCCTATGGTCCCCCAAGCACTGCCAGGATTAATTTCTGAGTGCAGAGCCAGGAGCATCCCCTGAGCATTGCTGGGTGTGGCTCAGAAACAAAAACAAAATGAAACAAAAATAGACAAAGAATGGAAACACCCCAAATACCCATAAACTGTCAGATGAACAAAATATGGCATATCTGTACAAAGGTATTTTATACAGTGAAGTAAGAATTAAATATTGATACATGATACCACATGAACAACTATGGAAAATATAATGGAGAGAAGCAAAACATTTGAGGCCACATATCATATGGTTGCATTTATATGCCAAAATCCAGCCTAGGTAGGGGTGGACACAGCACGCAGTTTCTTGTTTGTCAGGAAAGTGGGGTGGAGGGTGGATACATTAACTTTCTTTCCATTGGGTTCATGAAAAGATCTTCAAACCTAAGAATGGTGATTTTTGTTCAATATTTTGAATCCATTTAAGGAATTTTAAAATGGGTCTGGCGAGAACAGATGACTGGGTAAAGAAACTTTGGTACATTTACACAATGGAGTACTATGTAGCTGTTAGAAAAGACGAAGTCACAAAATTTACATACAAGTGGTACTACATGGAAAATATCATGTTAAGCGAAATGACTCAGAAAGAAAGGGATAGACATAGAAAGATTGCATTCATCTGAGGAATATAAAGTAACAGGATGGGAGACTAACACCCAGGAATGGCCAAGATTAGTACCAGGAATTTTACTCCATGGCTTGGAGGCCAACCACACATGCTAGGGGAAAAGGGAGCTCAGATAAAGAGGAGAACACCAAATAAAGGTGTCGGAGGATCCTCCCAGGATGAGAGAAGCTTGCTGAAAGTAGACTATAGACCAAATATGATTGTCACCCATTGCCTCTTTTACAAACCACAACACTCAATAAGAGAGAGAGAACAAAAGGGAATGCCCTGCCACAGAGGCAGGGTGGGATGGGGAGGATGGGGAGTGGGAGGGATACTGGGATCCGTGATGATGGGAAATGGGCACTGATGGAGGGATGGGTATTTGATCATTGTATAATTGAAACCCAAGCACAAAAATGTGTAAGTCTGCAACTGTACCTCATGATGTCTCACTATTAAAAAAATTTTAATAAAAAAATAATAAATAAATAAAATGGGGCTGGGATTTCAGCTGGGTGCCTCAGACAGGACCAGGTATCATCCTTCCACCTGCCCTCTATGAATCCCAAGGGCTGCAAACCTCCAGAACCCAATGAAAAACCCAGGTACGCAGTCCCCAGTGACTGCAAACACCAGGCCTCAAGAAATAGAGGAAGGGTCGCTTCTTCCCATCTCCCCGCCCCTACGGGGTCCTGGCTGTCACACCCACAGACTGCTCTGGGTGCCTTTTCAGTGCATTAGCAACCATGATCCAGAGACTCACAAATTGAATCTCAGAACTGAGCAGCTCACTGCAGAGATGTCTCCAGACCCTAATTATTTAAAATTTTAGAATTCCAGGAGCACATGGCGGCTTTCATGGCCGTGAGACATCTCATGCTATTCATTACAAGCAATACAAAATAGATTATCTAACAACTGCCTGTGGGGCAGGCTTGAGTGTTGGTGGGAAAATTCGAAATAATGGTGATGCAAAGGTGTAATAGTGGTGGGATTGGTGTTGAAGTATTGAATGTAACCAATTATTTTAAAGAAATAAATTAAATAAAATGGGACTGGGAATGTGGCCGAAGTGGGGGAGCACATTATTCCTTACATGCAGGAGGCCCCAGGGTCCATGTTGGCACCACATGGCCCCTTTACTCAGCATGGTCCTGCTGGAGGACCAAATCATCATCAGGTGTGGACCATAATGAGAAACAAATTAAACACTGACTTTTATGCATTTACCAAAAAAAATTATTATATTTAAAAAAACAGTTTAAAAGAATCAGGAGTGAAGTTCTGAATCTTACTGCTTGAGCAAAGTGAGATAAAATACTAAAGGCTCATGGTGTATAAATCCATGTATATAAAATGTCCTAAGTAGGCAAGTTCATAGAGACAGGAAGTAGACAAGTAGCTGGGGGGTGGAGGGGAAGAGGGTATTAGGGTATTACTGCTTAACATGCACAGGGTTTCTGGGTCAGAGTGATAGTATAGTGATTAAGGCATTTGCTTTGGAAGCAGCTGACGCAGGTTTGATCCCCAGCACCACTTATGATCCCCAGACCCCACCAGCAGTGATCCCATAAGCGCAGAGCCAGGAGTAAGCATTTCTCTTTTTTAGAGTGATGAAAATGTACTAGAATTAGACAATAGTGAGGTTCACAAAACTCTGGGAATATACTATATGAATTATATGCCTTAAGTGGGTGAGTTTAAAGGTATGTCAGTTATATGCCAATAAAGCCTCCTCCTCATCCTCCTCCTCCTTCTCCTTATCCTCCTCCTCATCCTTCTCCTCATCCTCCTTTCTCTTTATACCAGGAATAAAATTCAGGTATCAGGCATGCAGAGCTGCTAAGCTACGTCTCTGACCTTTTCCCTTTTTAAAGTCAGACCTAGGACACCTGCCTCTTTATCTTTCTCCGGATACTGGCATAAGAATGTCATGCCTGGAGTTGTTACAATCATGCCACAACCATGTGCTAGCTGAGATCAATAACATAGAAACCAGCACCCTCCTGCTGATGTTGTTAAACTGCGAAATGCACACACCTGGGCCCTGCACAGCCTCTGAACAGTCTCATCACATAAGGTAAAGAAGTCTTTCTTCTTGAAGCTAAGAGCCATGAGTTGCAGGTAAGAAAGTCTTAGCCGATAAACACCTATTCTTTGTGGTCAACCCAGATGGAGAGTAGCACTGTAGCACTGTCCTCCCAGTGTTCATCGATTTGCTAGAGCGGGCACCAGTAACGTCTTCATTGTGAGACTTGTTGTTACTGTTTTTGTCATATCAAATACGCCACGGGGAGCTTGCAGGCTCTGCTGTGCGAGCAGGATACTCTTGGTAGCTTGCCGGACTCTCTGAGAGGGATGGAGAAATCGAACCTGAGTCGGCAGGTGCAAGGCAAATACCCTACCTGCTGTGCTATCGCTCCAGCTCCAGATGGAGAGTAGAAGAAGGGAAGATGGAGGAGCCTTATTGAAGTCATTACCAGAACTCTCCAGCATGCCTACCCTTCCTTCTCTCTCCCACACCCAACCCAGTACTACAAATCCACTGGAAAGGGCTGTATTTGTCATCAGCATCCCCAACTAGGCTAAAACAAATTATTCTAGAAAGAAATGGAACGGTTTTCCCCAAGAGGGCAAGAAAGGTTGTATGAGCAGTGATGCTTGGGAGTAATTTTATCCCCATTTGGCACACAGAAGGGAAGTAGAGAGAGGGTCAGTTCAAACACAGGTCTAGGACTCCACTTATAAGGGCTCACCAAGAGGAGGCCAAGCAGAGAAGCTGACTTACAAGGCCAAGGAGAAATTATTTCAGCCACACATGTTCATTGGCTTTGTCCTTTGTTTATCATGCAAACAGAACACTAATGACATCAAGAAAGTTGCAAAACATCAATACCTGCAAATACAATATCTAAAATAATTACATAGACCAGCTGCTTCTGGGAAACAAATAAGTAAGCAGAAGAGAAGTTTTCATTATCCTAACATTTATTAATATATTATATATAATATATTATTTATATTAATTATATATTATACAATATTATTATATTATATAATTAATATTATATTAATTATATATATTATGTAATATATATGCCAAACACAGTAACAACAAAGTCTCCAATGGAGACGTTACTGGGCCCGCTCGAGCAAATCGACGATCAACAGGAGGGCCTTTACCTTTACCTTTACCTTTAACATTTATTAATATAAATTAATAAGAGAGTTGAGAAGACATGGCTCCCATAAATAAGTTGCTGTCTTTTTTTATAAGGTAGATTCAGAAATTAAACCCACCATGACTAAAGTAAAGGCTTTATAGGACACCTGGAAGAAAATATTGAAGAAATGTCTCAGAGCATCAGGGAAGGGAGATGTTTAAAGAAGAGAGATGTTTAAAGATCAAGAAATGTTCTTTAAAAGCGGGAGAGTGGTAGGACAGCAGGGAGGGCATTTGCCTTTTACATAGCCAGCTCAGATTCGATCCCCAGCAGCCCATATAGTCCCCAGAGCACTGCCAGGAAAATTTTTCTGAGTAACCCCTGAGCATCACTGGGTGTGACCAAAAAAAAAAAAAAAAGGAGGGAGAGAAGCTGAGAAGGAAGATCCAGTCAGAGTCCAATACTCATCCAAAAGATATTCCAGGGATGGAATGGCAATAATGCAGGAAAGAAGGAAAAACTGAACATTTTTCAGTGATAAGAAAGACAAGAGTTTTAAGTTTGAAAGTGTAGGCACTATGGAATGAGAAAAAGAAACCATCTACATAAACTCATAAAATTTTAGGATATCAAGAATAAAAAGGATAAAAGTTTCTGAATAGCAAGGAATGAGAGGAACCATAATTTAACACAGGGTTGTATTGTTGTTATTGTTTTTGTTGTTGGAGAACAATATCCCAAATCTTTAGGGTCAAAAATAAGTTTTTAACATAACACTTCATAGTCAGATGAATATTTTCAGAAAGAAAAGACTTAGTCACTTGGTTTTCTTGCTGTTGCTCGTTCTGAACATTTTACTTAAAGATGTTCTTCAGACCCAAGAAATTTAAGGGCATGAATTCTCCAGGTTTTCACAACAACAACAAAAAAGTCTGACAACAGATTTTTTTTTTCAAATGTTAGGGGCTAGAGCGATAGTAAAAGTGGGAAGTTTGCCTTGCACATGGCCAACACAGGTTCAATCCCCAGCACCTCATAGGGTTTCCCTGAACCCCACCAGGAGTGATCCCAGAGTACCACCATGAGCAAGCCCTGGGCACTGGTGTGTGTGCACCAAAAACAGGCCAAAAAAATTATGTTATTTCATTTCATATGTCAGAGTTCAAACCTAGTGCACTATACATACAAAGCATGGACTCCATCACTGAACACATCTCCAGTCCTGATAGCATATTATTTCAAGTATAAGGGTCACTAACAGAAAGACTAAACATAGTAATAAAACATTAAAGGCTGAGAGAAGTAGGAAAGAAAAAAGAAAACCAGCTAGTTGGACCAATGAGTTTAAATCATGTCTATCATAGAGGACAGAAACTGGTCTGCACTGAAGTTAACTGACTCAAAAATAGAGACAATAGCACATTATTTGCAGCTATGGAGGTAACCATCAAAGTAATATAGCATTGTAGCACTGCGGCACTGTCCTCCCGTTGTTCTTCAATTTGCTGGAGCAGGAACCAGTAATGTCTCCATTGTGAGACTTACTGTTACTGTTTTTGGCATATTGAATATGCCACAGGGAGCTTGCCAGGCTCTAACGTGGGGGCGGGATAGTCTCGGTAGCTTGCCGGGCTCTCTGAAAGGGATGAAGGAATCGAACCTGGGTCGGCTGTGTGCAAGGCAAACGCCCTACCCGCTGTGCTATCGCTCCAATCCTATCAAAATAATGTAGCTTATTTATTTATTTTTTTTTTGCAGTATTGAAGATTGAAGCCAGGGTCTCATGTATTGAAGGCATGAGTTCTATCAGAGTCACATCCCAGCCCTATCAAAATAAGGATAGACTGGGCAAGAGAGAAGTGAAATAGAGACATTGTGCTTTTTCTTCTCTAGGGGTTCTTTGTTACTTTTAATTTTCTTAAGAGAAATGAAACATCAACATGCTAACAGGGATAGATCAGTGATACAATTCTCAAAATTTTCAAGTTTCTTTCTTCTTTCCTAGTGCGTCTGTCCTTTCAACAATGACTGTGCATCCGTTTTACAATCAGAAACACACCCACTCTTTTCTTAATGAGAATCAGGGAACTATTATGATTGTTCCATGATTACCAAGTTCTGAGTCATCTTTGTCCTTCGTGTCTGATCTCTTCAACAAGCTTCTAGTATGGGTGGAGTTGACTAAACACAACTAGCTACGTAGAAACTATGCCAGGAGAGAAAGGACAGTGGTTGGACCACAGCATCCCTATATGGCAGGGCTCTGCTCTCCCCAACACTTAGATAAGAACGCTGGTCCACACCGGTTGAATCCTCTATCCCTCACAGATACTCACCTCCTCCCTGGCCCACAGGTGAATTTCAGTTCCATTTTGTTCAGGAACTACCATTTCCAGCATCCCATCAGCTCATAGGACAGTCAAGTATTATAAATTTGCTACTGTTCATTCAGCCACAGCTGACTTCCCTGGGATTCCCTTGATCTTGCTCTTCCTGGTCGAGCCAGGCCATTGTCCATGCCATGCTCCTGTGCATAGTGCAGCTGATTCCCTCTGCACCCAGGCTCAGCACTAAGTCCACTTCCTTCTTTCATTTCATTCAAGATCCTGTGCCTTGGGTAAGAACACGCCTTTAAACCAATGCCTCTAAGCCTCTTGGCCAAGCAAAACAGCTTGGTTTAGGTACAGCAAACACTGCACCAACAAAGAAACAGGCTAGCAAAAACCCAACCATAAGAGTTCAGTAGCCTCAGAACAAACAACCTGAAGATAAGGAGAGGAAGCAGAAGATTAAAGCAAATTGAGAGAGTAGTAAATTAGACAGGTCTCTTTGAAGTTCAGTTATACGTTTTGAGAATTAGACTTGTGTTTAAGGGAAGCCCATTATTTCAAAAAATTGAAAAAAATTCCTTCCAAATGGCCACTGGTGGAGGGATGGGTACTTGATCATTGTATAACTGAAACCCAAGCACAAAAATTTGTAAATCTACAACTGTACCTCATGGTGTTTCAGTAATAAAAATCTAAATTTAAAAAAATAAAAATAAAAAACTCCCTCCCTTTCATCACTGCTGTTGTTTTCAGGGTTGAGGACAAAGAGTCAAATAAACATTTTAAATTGTTTTTATTTTGCTTTTTAGGTCACACCCAGCCATGCTCATGGGGTTACTCCTGGCTCTGCACTCAGGAATTACTCCTGGTGGTGCTTGAGGGACCATATAGAATGCTGGGAATTGAACCCAGGTTGGCCACATGCAAGGGCGTTAGCTATCACTCCAGCCCCTCAAATAGACATTTTAAATGGAGGTCCTAAGACTAGAGTCAGGACCAGCAGATTACTACTTATAGGAACCAACAAGTGTCAACACATTTATTTCTTTTCTCCATAGAGATTTGTGTTTATACGAGTTAAATAAAATGTTGGGCAGAGCAATAGTACAGCAAGTAGGGCTCTTGCCTTGCATGCAGCCAACAAGGATTTGATCCCCAGCATCCCATATGGTCCCCACCCCAACCCCAATCCATCACTAGGAGTGATTCCTGTGTGCAAAACCAGGAGTGGTTCCTGTAGGTGTGCCTTCCCTCCCAACAAAAAGTGATGTAGCCATACGATGGAATATTACTCAATCATGAATAGGAGTCAAGGGGCCAGAGAGATAGTACAGCAGGTAAGGTGCTTGCATTGCACACAGCCGGCCCAAGTTCAATCCCCACATCCCATATGGCTCCCAAGCACTACTCAGTAATTCCTGAGTGCAGAGCCAAGAGAAACACCTGAGCACTGGTCACCTGGTGTGGCCCCAGAACAAACCAAAATAAAAGGATTTAAGTACCGATACATGCTACAGCATGAGTGAACTTTGAAAACCTGGTGCCTAATGAAAAAGATTAAAATCTAAAAGACTATATATTAGATGATTCCATGCATAAGCAATGTTTAGAATAGGAAAACAATAATGATAAGAAATACGTTAGTATAAATCCGCTAAAAAATACATTAGTGCTTACTCAGGGCTACGGAAAATGGAGATATTGGATAGTTAAAGGATCTCTTTTCTGAAAAAATAAAAAATAATTGTAAGAGGAGATATTGATGAATACATGAAAGAAACAAGGTACTTAACTGGATGAATTCTATGGTATATGTTATATCTCTATAAAATTTTCTAAAAAGTTAAGAGTGTCCAAGAAACAGTACATCAGGTAGAGAGCTTGCCTTATATACACCTGATCTAATTCCACCCTCAGCACCATATAAGGTCCTCTAAGCACTGAGGGGAACCCTGAGCACAGCCAGGATTAAGACCTGAGTATATCCAGGCATAGTCCCAAAACCAAGAAATAATTAAAAAGTTAATTAATTGCTATAGCTATGGTGGTGACAGGATACTGACTGTCTTACTCATCATTTAGTCTTGGAAGCATCAGAAAATGGGAAAAGCCCCTTACCATGAACTGAAACCTCGGGGTGTGCTGTGAGGATACTGAGGCTTGTTCAAAGTTCAGAGTCTGATGTGCCTTTGGCTCAAAGCAGGGACTCTTAGGTGCCGCCAACATCAACACTCAACATGTGTACAGAGCACTGGCCCTGTGCTGGGCACTCTGGTCAGCAAACAGAAACAATAACCCAACTATGTCTCTCAGGTACAGTCTGTAAATCTCGCTGGCAGGCCCTCACAGAACTTAGACAAAGTTAACTTTCTTTGACCCAGTTCTAACAGCCTTCTATTTTTTTTTTTTAGACTTGTATTAGTGAAACATCATGAGGTACAGTTGTAGACTTACAAATTTTTGTGCTTGGGTTTCAGTTATACAATGATCGAGTACCCATCCCTCCACCAGTGCCCATTCTCCACCACCACCAATCCCAGTATCCCTCTCCCCGCCCCCCGCCCCGTCCCTCCCTTCTCACCCTGCCTTTGTGGCAGGGCATTGCCTTCTTTTAAGACTGAAGGTAACCTGTGATCAGAGCATAGCTACACATGAAGCCTGGATCTAATTTACCTGTCTCAAACTCTATTTAAAAATCAGGACAGAGAAGTGCAGGATTACATTGGTTTGTCCTTTCTGCCTTGCCACAGGGAGTTTAGGTTTATTCAGTTACTCCCATCACAGGCTCCCATTCCTCTGTGTTTATTTGTAACTTCTTTCTTTGTGCTCTATTAACTTGTAAATATTGCTTTTCTCTTCTCCTAAGTCCTTTGCATAGTTAATTCAGAGCAATGTCATTTTTGTAAAAACACAGGAAGACAGTTAATGCTATGCTTTTGTAACTTGGGAATTAATTGACTCTGAATGATATTTATCCCTGGGTATCTGTTTTCTCAACTTAAGCCTCAATTGCCCTTACTTCCTAGCACCTCAAAAGCAGGGTCCCAACGAAGGACTGGATGGAACCAGGGCAAGCCGTGATCTACCTTGGCATTGAAATGGGCTAGGCCAAAATGCCATAATACTTAACTGTAAGTTAAGAGCATGGTCATGGACAAATTCTGTCATGATCCAAAAAGTAGGACCCTGCTATGGTTAGGAAAGATTAATTCACCTGAGCACTGTAGTCTGAGATCTATATCAAGATGTTCCCAGGAGAGCCACCCTACAAGCTCAATGTAGCTCTTACTGTGTCCACACAAAATAACTAATATTAAGAGGTAGAATTAAGATGTTAATTAAGTTATTGGACTAAGGAGAGGAGAAACACCCTTAGGTGGTATTTCTGCCCTAGCTCCTGATGGACAATCAGGAAGGGCTTTTGATATGTTGAATATGCTATCGGATGGGGTGTGGTGTCTACCCCAATGCGGGGAGTTGGAGAGAGACAAGAGAGAGACCAGGGCAGCAAGATGGAGCATGGAGAAACTAGCAAGGGAGAAGAATATTGGGGAAGAATGAAGGAACAGGCATGTGGAGAGATGAGAGATGCAGCTGCAAGAGAGAGTGTGGAGAGATGAGTGGGAGAAACAGGAGGAGACAGGAATGAGGGGCAGCATGAGACTAGTATGGGGAACTTAGTGAAACTGAAACAGGTACGTGGGGAGAATGGAATAAATGGCAACTGATCATCAACCAGCCTGGTGGCCCTCGTTTCCTCCTTTGTCTGCCCATGGCATTGGCCATCCCAGGTTGGGGAGCGGCCCAAGTTCACCAAAAGCAGGTGGAGAGAGAGAGAGCTGAGGGGCTTTTGCTTGCCGCCTGGGAGAATACACAGATAAGCTTGTGAAAAGAAGCAGATGGTAGGAATAACATCTAGTTCCATCTCTATGGGAAATAGTATGGAAATTCCTTCCAAAAAGTCAGAATAGAGCTTCCACATGATGGAGTAATTCCAGTTCTTGGCATCCCCCCCCCCCAAGCGCGTGCACACACACACACACACACACACACACACACACACACACACACACACACACAGAAACAGCCCACTAATTCAAAAAGATATATGCACACTGATGTTCATTGAAGCACTTAGGACAACAGCCAGGACATAGAAACAATTCAAAACTGTGGCATATAAACACAGTGGGAAACTATGCAGCTGTAAAAAAAAGATGAAATATTACAGTCTGCTGTAACTTAGAAGGAGCTGGAGAGCATCGTTAAGTGAAGTAAGTCAGAGGGAAAGGGACGAACACCAGATAATTCCATCTATCTGTGGTTAATAGAGAAACAAAAGCAAGGAAATAGACAGTGTTGAACAGTAACAAAACACTTGGCCTTGAATGACAAAACTCAGATTACCAAAGAATGAGGGAAGAAGTGGAGGAAAGAAGATCAAACAGAAGGAATGGTGATGGTATGTGTGTATGTGTGTGTGTGTTGGGGGGGGGGGGGGATGTTCAGTGAATTTGTACATCAAATACATCAATATCATCAACATTAACACTATTGTAGCTGTTTACCAAAACTATTGTAATAATAATAATAATTTTTTAAAGAAAAGATGTCTTAAAGAAGGAGCAGATAGATTTTCCAAGATCATTTAATGTCCTCCACGTCAGCTCTCTCAGGTCCTGCATAACCAGTACAACTGGTTGAGCGGTCTCTCCCCTCTCTCTCTTCTGGAAACACTGACAGGTCCATCATTCCTCATTCAGGCCTAGTACCAAGAGCACTCACCCTTCCTCCCTCTAGAAGTCACCAGAAGAATAAAACAATGGATCCCTATTCCACACCCACTGGGGGGGAAGGGTGGGTGCTGAGTGGATAGCCGAAGTGGTACAGCGGAAACATTAAATAGCTCACTTCTGCCTCCTGGTAGATGCCCAGAAGTACAGTCTCCTGGTATAGCAACTCTATTGCCGAAAATGAGATAACCCAGGCTCTATGTCTCAACCACTGCAAACTGTTTGGAGGACTGTTCATTGTGAGCCTCTAGGGAATCCAATCCCTTTAAGATTTAAGTCGCTGTTAAGTGACCTTAGCCAGGAGACAGAGCCAGGGAGGAGGGAGGCCTGGGGTTCATGGGCCTCCAGGGGGGTGGCTCAACCTGATGAAACAGCTCCTAAGAAAGCTCGAAGAAAACACTTCAGTTACCAGGAAAATGTCTCTACTGTACACCAGGGAATTAGCTTAAGAATAATGGGTTTGCATACTTGCTTAACCAGGTAGAGCTTGGTGATAGGAGATCTCTTTGTCCTGGATCTGTATACGGAGAAGAGCTGCCACGGAGCCAGTAGCCAGAGGAAGCCCAAAGGGATCCATACCAGAACAGTCTGTTCAAAACAAAGGGGTAGGTCTGCCTCCGGACTCTCCAGGAACGAGGAGTTCTGGGGGGAACAAAACAGAGTCACAGTTAGTACACTTTTTAAAAAAAATTTTGTTTTGTTTTGGGACCGCATCTGGCCGTGCCCAGGGCTTACTCCAGGCTCTGCACTCAAAGATCATTCCTAGTGGGCTCAGGGGCCGTATGTGGTAATGGGAATCAAACCTGGGTTGGCCACGTGCAAGGTAAATGTTGTACAACCTCTCCAGCCCTAGTAGACCGTTTTTCTTCTGTAGCGGGGATTCCTCACCCTGGATATACAAAGACCAGCCCCAGGCCACACCCCTCCCTTGCAGTGTTCCCATAGTTTCACGTCCATCCTCACAAGCCGGATCTTTCACTAGTCATCCTTTCCTATTCATTTAGTAAGAAGGGGTGACTTTTCTGGCCAACACAACCACTACAAATCTTTCGGTCTATGATCCAAGTTAAGTCTCTACACCGCTACTCCGAGTCAACCTCGCCATCCTGCAGGTTGAGGGAAGGAAAGAGACCATTCCACGATCCGGGGAGAGAGCTCAAGGAAGTAGAGCGCATGCCTGACGTGCAGAAGCCCTGAATCCCATCCTAGGCACCACCTGCTGTGACCCTGGTGGCCCTTCGCACTGCTAGAAGCAAGGACCACCATCTCATCAGGATGAACATTGAACTCTGTGCCCCACATTCTAGCTGAACACCTCCAGGGATGACCCTTGAGCCCCTGAGCACTGCTTAGGAATTCCTCCCCCCCCCCCCCAAATCCCACAAATAACTAAGGGAAAAGGAACCTTGGGCTGGAGTGATAGTACAGCAGGTGGGCCACTTGTCCTGCCAACTGGGCTTCAATCCGCAGCACCCCATATGGTCCCCCTAGCCCACCAGGAATGATCCCTGAGAACAGAACCAGGTGTCAGCCTGAGCACAGCCTGGTGTGGCCCCAGCCCCCCAAAAAATTAAAAAGAAAACTTTCTTCCATTCTTTTTGGTTGTTTGTTTTGGGGACATACCCAGTGTGGTCAGTGGTTATTCCTGATTCTGCACTCAGGGATTACTCCTAACGGGGCTCAAGGGACCCTTTCCTCCATTTCGAGGGGAGAAGAGTTCTCTAGGATGGACACGCTTGGTCTTTGCTGGAGCTAATCAAACTTCCTGACAGGGAACAGCAGCCGCATTCTGCTTAGTCAGTGCCTGGGAACCTCCTGAGGGAAGATGCAGAAGCGTCTGAGGTGGTGGACAGCCAAGACACGGCCAGTCAGAAGGTGAAGGAGCAGCCAAGACATGGCCCATCAGAGGCTGTCCCTAGACTTTGTACAGGGCTCTGCCTCTGTGATAAACCCAGTGTGTGAGGTGAGAGTGTGGTGATGATAAACACCCATCTTAGGTCTGAGTCAAATGAGGATAGATATTTTTTTCTTTTTGGATCACACCCAGCAATGCTCGGGGATTACTCCTGGCTCTGCACTTAGGAATTACTCCTGGAGGTGCTTAGGGGAACCATATGGGATGCTGGGGATTGAACCTGGGTGGGCCTCGTGCAAGGCAAACGCCCTACCTGCTGTATTATCACTCCGGCCCCTGTTATTTTTCTTTAAGTTCATCAGAATTGTTGCTTGCAGATTCTTTAAATACTCTGGCCAAGATGACCTGCCAGATACTTTTCTGAAAGTATTTGCAAGTCATGGCTGGGGGGCAATGAAGCCTCAGTTCCCTGAGGACACTTGTAAGCATGTCCTGACCTGCAGAGCCTTGGGTCCAGGTTCTTTCTAAGATGTGAGCTCCCTGAGTCTTCACCATCCATTCCTGTTTCTCTCAGTTCTCCATAAGGTCTTCTCACTTTATATCCCCGAGAATTCACCCAAGACATTTCACTTATTTCACGAGCAAGGCAGGGGATTCCACTGTGAATGCTGGCGGCGTGTAGCCAAACTTTCTCAGACTCACTGACTCCCTTCTCCTTTCTCTTCTAGCTCAGTGACATCAGCCTCCAGCCCACAGTTGCTGCCGTCTGCAGGTGGAGAAAGGCTGAAGAAGATGCTCTAGGGCCGGGGAGATAGGACAGAGAATAGGGCACTTGCCTTGCATGCGACCGACCCAGGTTTGATCCCCAGCATCACATTGGGGTTCTCTGAGTCCCGCCAGGAATGATGTCTGGATGCAAAGCCTGGAGTAACCCCTGAGCATAGCCAGATGTGACCCACAAACCAAAAAGAAAAAAGAAACAAAGATTCTCCATTCTGTCCTCATGTACGCTCTGTTTGAAGTGCTCTGTTCTGAGTTCCAAACTCGCCTCTGTGCTTCCGTGTCCACAGTGGCCTCCCTGGCTGCACTCACATCCTGAGCACCAGAATGCATCGACAGATCCACCGGACCCCGTTTCAGACCTGTTCCTCACCCTCCTCCTGCCCCACAAGTTGGACCCAACAATTCCCTCTGCCAGTGTGGATGACACTGGAAACTTGTATAGTAGAAAAGAGTCTGGGGAATAATAAACATAGGAGACCAGAGAATAAATATATCATCTCTCCCACATAGAAGATCTTCAAGTGAAATTATGACTTCGTTATTCTACGAGCACCAAAAAAGTATTCATTCCTTTGGGGGTAGAGGGTGGGGAGATGTTGGTACTCAGCCTGGCTGTGTGGTCCAGACATCACTCCGGTTTGTGGTGAGGCGCTGCTCAGACTCCACAGTGCTGGGGGTCCCCAGGGTTCCCTACCAGAGGTCAAACACGCAGGAGCTCCAGCCCTTTGAGCTATCCCCAGGACCTCACTTTGCTTTTCTAAAACAAACCCGAGTTGCAGACCAGTGCGTGTCTATCTACTTCCCCGTCATTTCTTACCCAGAAAGTGGAGTTGCAGAACTCCTCCAGCATGGTTCCTGATGTGCCTCCGGAACAAAGTCCTGGTCCGTTTTTGGTGCTCTGGACTTATTCTTGACAGGAGAGAAGGTGGATGGTGAGCGTCACTGGGCGCGCTCCCATTCTGGCATACTGATGTTCCAAAGGCAGATCTCCCGACCTTTCATCCCTACCGATTTAATCGTTAACCTTCCTCCCTTGTGTTTATACTCTCCCAGTGGCAGGACACGTGACCAAGGAGCCCTGAGGCCAGGTAGGTTTGCCAGTTCCCAAGGCACCAAAAACTTGGGATGTGACCAGAACTCAAAGGAAGTGCCAAGAAAACTTTTTTGGATCATTTTTAGTGGATTGTTCATAGCAAGCAATTCAAACTAAATCACTCCGTTTCTGCTTCGGTGGCAGGATTTTGGGTTTGGGATGGAAACATCTGAAATATGGTGGTGGGAAGTTGTAATCATGGTGGAACTGGTGTTTGAGTATTAATTGGAATCAAATATTGTGAACAACTTTCTAAAAATAAAAAATGATAACAATAAAAAATAAAATAAAATAAATAAAAGGAGATGCATTTGTGCAGGCTGACAATCAACCCCAGGACACCTGCCCTCCTGAGGGCACCGAGCCACAGGGAGCAGCTTCGGGCAGAGATGGCCTTTCCCAACCACCGATGGGCTTAGTCTCTGCACGTGGTCAAGTATAGTGAAAACTTTGAGAGTTGCGTTATGAAATAGCATCTCAGTATAATTTAGGCATTTATGCCACAAAAGGTTGACTGGCTGTTAGGATTGGAAGTAATCTTTAGCTTCCTTCCTGCTTGTCTGTTGTGCCTGCTTTTTCCATAATTATCAGGTAGGTTTTTTTTTCAGGTCTTCTTTATGTAAATATATATATAACCATGTCTTTTTTCTTTCTCTTCCTCTTTCTCTTCCTCTTTCTTTCCTTCCTTCCTTCTTTCTTTCTTCCTTCCTTCCTTTCTTTCTTTCTTTCTTTCTCTCTGTTTCTTCTTTGTTTCTTCTTTGTTTGTTTCTGGGCCACATCCTGCTGTGCTCAGGGCTTACTTCTGACTCTGTGCTCAGGAATTGTTTCTGTCAGTGCTCCAAGGAACTACACACAATGCTGGATGCAAGGAGAAAAAAAATATTATTGTCTCTCCAAGCCAGTAGTTTTGTTTGTTCGGTTGGGTTTTTTAGCCACAACTGGTGGTGCTCAGTGCTTATTCTTGGCTCTCTATATTCAGGGATCACTCCAAGTAGTATTTAAGAGATAGTATGCCAAAATGTGAATCCATAGTACAGGATCTCACCATTCTACAAGGAAGTGACCATCAACATAAAGAGAGGGGTTCGGCAGGGTGATACCATTTCACTGAAACTCTTCAGTGCCACCCTCAAGAATGTCATGTGATGACTGGAATGGGAAGGAATGGGAGTGAAGATAGACGGTCGGCAACTACACCACCTCGGCTTTGCTGACGACATTGTTCTAATAACACCAAACATTAGCCAAGCAGCACAAATGCTGGCCGACTTCGACCATGAGTGTGAACAGGTCAGACTGCAGCTGAATCTCAATATGACAATGTTCATGAGAAACGGACTCATTCCTGATGTTCCATTCGCTCTCAACGGAACAAACATCTCCGAATGTAGCAGTTATGCATATCTAGGTCGAGAACTCAACATGATGAACTACTTGGCACCTGAGCTGCGCAGGAGGAAGAGAGCAACATGGAATGCCTTCAAGAGCGTCAAAGAAGTTGTTAAGAGGACGAAGAACCTCCGGATCTGGGCACATCTCTTCGACTCCACCATTCTTCCTGCATTAACATACACCTCAGAGACCTGGGCCCTATGAAAACAGGATGAGAACGCTATTCGGGTCTCCCAAATAGGAATCAAAAGAGCTATGCTTGGAATATTATGCTTCACTCAAGTGAGAGAAGGAATCCGGAGTTCCAACCTCCGTTGATGATCGAGAATCAGGGATGCTGTCTTGTTTGCCAAGGCATCGAAAATCAGATGGGCTGGACATGTTATGCGATTTGGAGACGACCAATGGATTAGAGTCATTACTGACTGGATTCCACAGGATGTCAGAAGAATGCCGAGCCACCCACCTATGAGATTGTCAGACTTCTTCGTCAAGTTCTGAATGAACAGTTTGAGGCTCTTCGTGTTCCTGGAGTGAGCAGACACCATTGGGCTACACTAACATGCAACAGGGATGAATGGAGACATTACTGGTGCCCACACAAGCAAATCGATGAGTAATGGGATGTCAAGTGATCAAGCGATGCCAAAATGTGGTGCTTGGAATTAAACCTGGGTCAGCTGGAGGCAAGGCAAGAGCCCTATCCACTCTACTATCTCTCCACACCCACCTTTCTAAAAAAAAAAAAAAAACAGGGGCTGGAAAGCAGTAAACAAACAAACAAACCCACCAACAAACCTAGGGGCTGGAGAGAGCAGGTATGGTGCTTGCCTTATATGCTGCTAAGCCAGGTTCAATTGATGCCAGCATCCCATATGGTCCCCTGAGCACTGCCAACAGTTATTCCTGAGCACAGAACCAGGAGTAACCCCTGAGCACCACTGGCTGTGGCCCAAAATAGCAAAATAAGACAAAGAATAATGTCTAAGGGGAACTTTAAAATAGAAAGGAACAAAACCCCTGATACAAGAGGGACACTTTGATCAGCATACTAAAGCCTGTGTAGGAACAGAGCAGCCCAGATCCCTGTTCCTTTAGGACTCTCTGAATGAAGCTATAAAGGGGGAGAATGCTATTAAAATTTAGACAATGCTAAATTTAATGCTATTAAATTAAATGCTACTTAATGCTATTAAATTCACGGTCATAGTCCTCCCGTTGTTCATCGATTTGCTCAAGCGGGCCCAGTGACATCTCCATTGTGAGACTTGTTGTGTTTGGCATATTGACTTGTTGTGTTTGGCATATTGACTACATCACTGGTAGCTTGCCAGGCTTTGCTGTGCGGGCAAGATACTCTCAGTAGCATGCTAGGCTCTCCGAGGGGGCAGAGGAATCGAATCCGGCTCAGCCAGGCTGGCTGCGCGCAAGGCAAACACCCTACCATTGTGCTATATGCGCCCTTCTACAGCTCAGCTGGTAGAGCGGAGGACTGTAGACGGTCACTGTCCCTGTCCTCCCATTGTTCATTGATTTGCTCGAGCAGGCCCAGTAACATCTCCATCTTGAGACTTATTGTTACTGTGTTTGACATATTGAATACATCACGGGGAGCTTGCCAGGCTTTGCCGTGCGGGCGAGATACTCTCAGTAGCTTGCCGGGCTCTCCGAGAGGGGCAGAGGAATCGAACTCGGGTCGGCCATGTTGGCTGCATGCAAGGCAAATGCCCTACCCGCTGTGCTATCGCTCCAGCCCACTGTAGACAGCTATTAAATTAAAATGTAAAATTTAATGCTATTAAAGGTAAAGGTAAATGCTATTAAAATTGAGGGACAGAGAGATATATAGATATTTAGAAACTTGGGGCTGGAGTGATAGCACAGCGTTTACCTTGCACGTGGCTGACCTGGGTTCGATTCCCAGCATCCTATATGGTCCCCCAAGCACCGCCAGGAGTAATTCCTGAGAGAAGAGCCAGGAGTAACACCTGTGCATCACCGGATGTGACCCCCCAATAAAAAGATATTTAGAAACTTATCTTGCATGCAGCCGACCCTGGTTCCCTCCTTGGCACCACACATGATCTTCCAAGCACCATCAGGAGTGATCCCTGAGCACAGACTCAGGTTCTCTGTGTATGACCCCCAACCTTTCCCCTACCTCAAATTTAGACAATAAAAAAATATTAATGGGGCTGGAGAGATAGTAGAGTAGTTGGGTGCTTGCCTTGTGTTAGCCAACTTGGGTTCAATCCCTGGCATCTCACATAGCCCCTTTCCAAGAGTGATCCTTGAGCAGAGAACCAGAAGTAAGCCCTGAATATAGCCAGATATGGTCCTAAAACAAAATTAGATTAAGGCTCGAGTAGCACTGTCCTCCCATTGTTCATCAATTTGCTCAAGCAGGCACCAGTAACGTCCCCATTGTGAGACTTGTTGTTACTGCTTTTGGCATATCAAATACACCACAGGGAGCTTGCCAGGCTCTGCTGTGTGGGCGGGATACTCTCAGTAGCTTGCCAGGCTCTCCAACAGGGACGGAGGAATCGAACCCGGGTCAGCCACGTCCAAGGCAAACGCCCTACCTGCTATGCTATTCCTCCAGACCAAGGTGATAGTATAGTGTGTAGGGTGTTTGCCTTGCACGCAGCCGACTTGTGTTTGATTCCCAGCAACCCATATGGCCACCTGAGCACCACCTGGAGTGATCTCCTGAGTGCAGAGGAATAACCTCTGAGCCTCTCCCGGTGTGACCCAAAAATCAAGGGAAAAAAAAAAGGCTGGAGTAATCCCTTAAAATTTTAAGTCAAGAGGTAAGGTTTTTGCTTTGCTTGTGGTTGACCCCAGTCCAATCCCCAGCTCAACAAATAATCCCTAAGAACTGTCAGGGGTTACCCCTGAGTTCAGATCTAGGAATAGTCCCTAAACTCCACTGGGTATACCACACCCACCCCTACCCACCCCCAGAATATTTAAATGAGGACTCAGCTTTGTAAACTAAGATTTATAAATTGCCAAATTCCAAACAAGCTCTACTTTCTGAAAGAAATTAATTGAAAACCAACATTAGTATTGCACTTCTTTCTCAGATTCAAAAAAGAACCATGAATTGGGTCAGCTTCACTATACTGATACTTTTCTAAAGGACTCCAATACATTCTTCTTGGGACTCCTTTTACACTTATAAAAATTTATAAGATTCGGGGGTATGGTGCCTCCAGCAGGTCAATCTGTACCTGTGAGGCAAGTGCATCAGCAGCCTGATGGCGCCTATAGGCTTCCAGGTACTCCAAAATTGCTGCTGTGCCTTTGGCCAGACCCCAAAGACTTGGGGCAAAGTTTACCAAGAAAGTCACTGTCACTGTCACTGTCCTCCCGTTGTTCATCAATTTGCTTGAGCGGGCACCAGTAACGTCTCCATTGTGAGACTTGTTGTTACTGTGTTTGGCATATCGAATATGTCACGGGGAGCTTGCCAGGTTTTGCCATGCAGGTGAGATACTCTCGGTAGCTTGCCGGGCTCTCCAAGAGGGGTGGAGGAATCGAACCCGGCTCGGCCAAGCTGGCTGCACACAAGACAAACACCCTACCGCTGTGCTATCTCTCCAGCCCACCAAGAAAATAAACAGCCAAAAGTTAGGTATGTGGGAGACACACCCACAAATCACCTCCGGCTCAGCTATATAATTGGAGGCATGACCTCTCTGGTTCCTGATGGAACCGCTTAACAGCCATGATCCTAGAGACTCAGAAACAAATCTCAAAACCCAACGGCTTTTGGCAGAAATGCATCCAGTCCCTGCAGTAGGCTACCGGTGCCTGGCCACCCCAGGGGGGAATAATAGTACAGCAGGTGGGGCGCTTGCCTTGCACATGGCCGACCTGGGTTCAATTCCCAGCATCCCATATGGTCCCCTGAACACCACCAGGAGTAATTCCTGAGTGCAGAGCTAGGAGGAATTCCTGTGCATCGCTGGGTGTGACCCAAAAAGTGAAAAATAAATAAATAAATAAAAACCTTTATTTTATATTCTAAAGAACACATCTCTGTGTCCCTTCCCACATTGCAACTGCACTATCAAATATTCAGCTGTTCTTTTTACCCAATAAACCATGTCCAATTATCTGAAAAAAAAATTACATGTTCAGAGGAAAAGATATAGTATAAAGAAACAAAAAAGCAGGGCTGGAGTCATAGTACAGCGGGTAGGGCGTTTGCCTTGCATGCAGTCGACCCAGGTTTGATTTCCAGCATCCCATATGGTCCCCCTGAGCACCACCAGGAGTAATTCTTTAGTGCAAAGCCAGGAGTAACCCCTGATCATTGCTGCGTGTGACCCAAAAAGAAAAAAAAAAGCATTAGACTATATTTGGATCTGACAGGGATGTTGGAATTGTAAAGCCTTAAGAATTTAAAACAACTATGATTATAAACTAGGGTCATGGAGGAATGAAATAGATGGGGTACAAGATCAGAGGAACACAAAGATATACTAAGAAAGAATAAAAAAGAAATACTAGGGATAAAAAAAACCTAGAAATGAAAAATGCCTTTAATGGATTTATTATCAGACATGTATCTGTGCTCTTGAGGATCTCTAAGTAGAAACTGCAAAACTTAGAGGCAAGGTAACACAAGACTGAAAAACAACAGAATATCCAGGAGCCATGGGAAAATGAGTATAACATGTAATTAGAATACTAGAAGGAGCAAAGAGAGAGAAACAGGAGAAATAGTTGAAGCAATGATTATTATCTGAGCAAATCCCCTAAATTAATGTTAGGAGGTTTCAAAAAAAAAAGTTTCCGAGATTAATAAGGAATTACCACAAGGTAACAGGGACACAAAGTTAAAATACAAAAGTCTTTCTCTTTCCTTTTATCAATAATTAACAAGATGGATTTGACATTAACAGTCTAACACTGTCATTTCATAACTGAAATGCTGAAGCAAAAATCTAAGAAAAGGAAAGGGGGCTGGAGCGATAGCACACTGGGAAAGACGTTGCCTTGCATGGCCCCAGGTTTGATTCCCAGCATCCCATATGGTCCCCCAAGCACCGCCAGGAGGGATTCCTGAGTGCAGAGCCAGGAGTAATGCCTGAGCATCACCGGGTGTGACCCAAAGAGCAAAAATAAATAAATAAAATTTTAAAAATTTTTAAAAAAGGAAATGTAAAAAAATAACAAAATTAGTGAAAGAAATTATAGAAGATACTCCATGTTCATGGATAGGATGACTAAATTGGGTTAAGATGTCAATTCTTCCCAACTTGTCCTATGTATTTAACACAATCCCAGTAGGTTATTTTGTGGCTACTGATGAACTGATTCTAAAGTGTATGGAGAGAAAAAAGACACAGACAAGTCACACAATTCTGAAGGACAAAAGCCAAGTTGGAGGACATACAGGACTTAATGTGAACCAAGATAGTGTGGTAGTAATGAAAGAGTAGAGCAGTAGACCATGGAACAGAACTTAGTACCCACAAGTGATAGGCCCACGTGAGCATATCATTGCTGCCTTTTAGATAAATAAGTAAATGCAATGAAAGAAAGGTAATTTTTAATAAATCTTGTTTTGTTGAAACAGTTGTTGTTCACCCAAAAGGAGAGAGAGAACAAAAGAAAATGCCCTGCCACAGAGGCAGGGTGGGATGGGGGGATGGGTATGGGAGGGATACTGGGATCCGTGGTGGTGGAAATGGGCACTGGTGGAGGGATGGGTATTTGATCATTGTATAATCAAAACTCAAGCACAAAAATTTGTAAACCTACAACTGTACCTCATGGTGTTTCACTAATAAAAATTTAAAAAAAAACAAAAACAAAAAACAGTTGTTGTTTTGTTAAAATAGATAACTGAGCGATAGCACAGCGGTAGGGCGTTTACCTTGCACGCAGCCAACATGACCGACCCTAAACAATTAGGAGACAATATTTGCAGATGACTTATCTAATGCATGGGTTGAAGGAACTTTCCTCAACATAGTTAAAAGCATTTAGCACAATCCCACAGCAAACAACATTCTCAATGGTGAAAAATTGAAAGCCTTCCCTCTAGATTAGGGACGAGACAAAGTGGCCCAGGTTCACCAGTACTCTTCAATATAGTATTGGAAGTCTTGTCGTAGAAATCCAGTATGAAAGAGATATTAGGGGCATCCAGATCAGAATAGAAGCCACACTCTCTCTATTGCAGATGACATGATACTATACCTACAAACCTTAAAAACTCTGCATCAAACAAACAAACAGAAAACAAAGAAACAAACAAAAACCTCCAGGAAATAATAGATTCCGGCCACAAAAATCAGTGCACACAAAACCATTGCTTTTCTATATGCAAATAATGAAATAGAAAAAGAAGAAATTTTTCAGAAATTCACAACTGTGTCTCAGAAAATTAAATACTTGAGATATCAAGCTAATAAGCTTTGCACTGCAAAAGAAACTATGATCAGAATAAAGACACCCCACAAACTGGGAGAAAATATTAGCCCATCACTCATCTAAAAAACTGTTAATATCCAAGATACATAAATGTCTTAAAAACACTTATTTTTAATGAGAAAATAGGACTTGAAGTGAGGGGTGGCTCCACTTTCGTGTGTGTGTATGTGTGTGGTGGTGGTGGGGACACCCAGTGGTGTTCACAGCTTATTCCTGGATTTGTGTTCAGGGATCACTCCTGGTGGGCTCAGGGTGCTACAATCCAACCTGGGTAAGCAAGGCCCATTGTTCTATGGCTCAGGCCCCACTGTATTGTTTTGTTTTTAACAAAAATAAAACACATAACCCCATCAAAATATGAGGGGAAGAGATAAACAGAAACTTCCTCAAAGTTGATTTTGGTTTTGGGGGCCACACCCAGCAGCACCTAGCAGGTACTCCCAGAATTGTGCTCCGGGATCAAACCAGGGTTTCCTGCAAGCTAAGTATGTGCTCATCCCATTAGGCTATCTTTCCAGCCCTGGGGCCAAAACACTAGTATGAAGTTTGCTTTAAAATAAATTTCTTTAGGGCCAGATTGATAATACGGCGGTTAGGGCATTTGCCTGCGGCCAACCTGGGTTCAATCCCAGGCATCCTATATGGTTCCGCAAGCACCACCAGGAGTAATTCAGATTCAGAGCCAGGAGTAACCACCGAGCATCACTGGATGTAACTCAAAAAGCAAAATAAATAAACGAATAAATTTCTTTATGATAATGTATCAGTAAATACTTGACTTGTGTACTATGTAACTATTTACCAGTCATGGAAAACATTTCTTGGGCAGAAAGGGGTTACCAGAGGAAAAAACTAGACTAGAAAATCTCCAAGATTTTATGATTTAATGCCTACAAAATTTACACAACAAGAAAAATAGTATGATGAATTCCCTTTATAGAAGGATACATACCAGGATTTTCTTAAATCTCATGTTTTCTGAGATCCAGGGGAAGTGTTTTGAATGTGTCCAAACAAGCAGTTTTTTAGAACTGCTCTTGCACTTTCCAATAAGATGTTCTATAAATTCTCTCATGTTGCCACTGACTTTTATTTTTTATAAGGTTTTCACAATAATTGATTACATTCAATATTTTAACACCAATTCCACCACCATTAAACCTTCCCACCACCATTATTTTGAATTTTCCCACCACCATTCAAGTCTGCTTACCATAGGCAGATGCTGCATAATTATTGACATTCATGACATTATGAATATCAGGAGAGGTTGTGTGGCTGCAAAAGTGGTCATGCGCCCTGGAATTCTAAAACTGTAAATCACTGGGGTCTGAAGACATCTCTGTAGGAGGCTGATCCATTTTGAGATTCATTTGTGAGTATCTGGATCAAGGCCATTAATGTGCTGAGATGGCACCTGGAGCGATAGCCCACCAAACTTTATTATTCACGAGGCTAGCCCAGACGACACCAACAGTACTATAGCGTTAGACAACCTCTCTGACAAGGAATTCAGAATGGAGCTACTCAGGATGCTTAGGGAACTAAAAGAAACAATGGAAACCAATGCCAATAAAAGACAAGAGGATTTGAAGGCAGAAATGAGGAAAATGCAATCGGAAATGTCGGACCTGAAAAATCTGGTAGCCAAATTGAAAACCACAGTGGAAGGCCTCAGCAGCAGAGTAACAGCGGCTGAGAACAGAATCAGTGAGCTCGAAGATCAAGTTCAGAGTCTTGTCAGAAAACAGCAGAAAATGGAAAAGAGACTCACAGTTCAAGAACAGATGGCAAGAGAAGATCGTGACGAAGCCAAGAGGGGTAACATAAGAATTATTGGAGTCCCAGAGGGACGGGAAGAAAACCTTGATGAAGAAGAAACTGTCAAAGAAATCATTGCTACAACGTTTCCAGAGCTGAAGAAAACTTGTGACCACACCCAGGAGGCCCGAAGGGTACCAGCTAGAAGAAATCCGAATAAAAATACCCCAAGACACATCCTGATCAAAATGACCAAAACTTTAGACAGAGACAAAATTCTGAAAGCAGCAAGATCGAAGAAAGAAATCTCTTACAAAGGAGCATCCTTAAAATTCACTGCTGATTTTTCTGATGAAACCCTCAAGGCCCGAAAACAGTGGTGGGACATAGTGAAAAAACTCAATGAAATAAATGCTTCTCCAAAAATACTTTACCCAGCGAGACTCTCATTCATAATAGAAGGAACAACACACAGTTTCACGGACAAACAACAGCTCAGGAACTTCATAGACTCAAAACCATGGTTACAAGTACAACTAAATGGGCTACTTTAAGGCAAGACAGGCCTCTCAAATACACCAAATTTCAACAGAACAATGGGACAAAATCCCATAACAATAATCTCTCTCAATGTCAATGGGCTAAACGCACCAATTAAAAGACATAGAGTGGCAGGATGGATTAGAAAATTGAACCCAACATTCTGCTGCCTGCAAGAAACACATCTCAATAGTCAAAGCAAACACAGACTCAGAGTTAAAGGCTGGAAAACAATCCTACAGGCAAACAGCTCCCAGAAAAAAGCTGGGGTAGCTATCCTAATATCAGACCACATCGATTTCAGAGTGAAGAAGGTCATAAGAGACAGTGAAGGCCATTTCCTATTGACCAAAGGATCTGTACAACAGGAAGAACTTACAATAATAAATGTATATGCACCTAATGAGAGACCAGCAAAGTACTTAAAACAATTACTCATAGATTTGGAAAAAGACATCGATAGCAACACAATACTAGTGGGAGACCTCAACACCGCTTTGTCACCTCTTGATAGATCAACCAGACTCAAGCTTAGCAAGGACATACTTCATCTGAGGGAAACAATGGAAGAAAGGGGCTTAGTAGATATATACAGGACACTTCATCCACAAAAAGCTCAATACACATTCTTCTCAAGCGTACATGGAACGTTCTCCAAGATAGACCACATGCTGAGCCACAAAACATGCCTCCATAAAATTAAGAAGATAGAGATTATATCAACAATCTTCTCAGACCATAATGCGCTGAAATTAGAAGTAAATCACACACAAAAACAGAAAACTAAATTAAACACATGGAAATTAAACAGTGCGCTATTAAACAACGAGTGGCTTAGACAGGAAATTAAAGAGGAAATCAAAAGATTCCTAGAAACGAATGAAAATGAGGACACGAGTTACCAAAACTTATGGGACACAGCAAAAGCAGTCTTAAGAGGAAAGTTTATAGCTCTACAAGCATTCCTCAGAAAGGAGGAGCGAGCCCACATAAATAAACTAACCTCACAGCTTAAGAACTTGGAGAAGGACAAACAAAAGGAGCACAACCCTAACAGGAGGAAGGAAATAATAAAACTCAGAGCAGAGATTAACGAGATGGAAACCCAGAAAACAATCCGAAAGATCAATGAAACCAAGAGCTGGTTCTTTGAGAAAATTAACAAAATCGATAAGCCCCTAGCAAAACTCACAAAGAAAGGGAGAGAGAAAACCCTAATAAACCGAATCAGAAATGAAAAGGGGGTCATTACAACAGAAACTACAGAAATTCAAAGGATCCTCAGGGAGTACTTTGAAAAGCTTTATGCCACAGAACATCAAAACCTCGAGGAAATGGATAAATTCCTTGACTCCTACAGACTCCCAATCCCAAGGCTGAACCAAGAAGACCTGGAATACCTGAACAGACCTATCACCATCAAGGAAATTGAAATGGTAATAAAAAGTCTCCCCAAGCACAAAAGCCCTGGCCCGGATGGATTCACCAGTGAATTCTTCCAAATCTTTAAAGAAGACTTACTCCCAATCATCTTTAAGCTTTTCCATGAAATTGAAATATCAAATACACTTCCGAACAATTTCTATGAAGCAAATATCACACTGATACCAAAAGCAGACAGAGATAACACAAAGAAAGAGAACTACAGGCCAATATCCCTGATGAACACAGATGCAAAGATCCTCAACAAACTACTAGCAAATAGAATCCAACTACTCATCAAAAAGATCATACACCATGACCAAGTAGGATTCATCCCAGGGATGCAAGGATGGTTCAACATTCGGAAATCAATCAACATAATCCATCATATCAACAAAAGAAAAGATAAAAAGCATATGATCATATCAATAGATGCAGAGAAAGCATTTGACAAGATCCAGCACCCCTTTATGATGAAAACCCTAGCCAAAATGGGTATAGAGGGGACTTTCCTCAACATAGTTAAAGCCATCTACCACAAGCCTACAGCAAGCATCATCCTCAATGGGGAAAAACTGAGAGCCTTCCCTCTAAGATCAGGGACGAGACAAGGATGCCCACTCTCTCCACTGCTGTTCAATATAGTACTGGAAGTACTTGCAATAGCAATTAGGCAAGAAAAAGACATTAAGGGCATTCAGGTAGGAAAGGAAGAAATAAAGCTCTCACTATTCGCAGATGATATGATACTATACTTAGAGAACCCAATAACCTCCACCAAAAAACTCCTAGAAACAATAGACTTGTATAGTAAAGTTGCAGGTTATAAAATCAATACCCAAAAGTCCATGGCTTTCCTATACGCAAACAGTGAGAGAGAGGAAAGCTATATGAAAAAATCAATCCCGTTCACAATTGTGCCCCAGAAAATCAAGTACCTAGGAATCAGCTTAACTAAGGAAGTAAAGGACCTGTACAAAGAAAACTACAAAACGCTACTTCAGGAAATAAAAGAGGACATGAGGAAATGGAAAGATATCCCCTGCTCATGGGTCGGAAGACTTAACATTGTCAAAATGGCAATACTACCGAAAGCACTGTACAAATTCAATGCAATTCCTATAAGGATACCCATGACATTCTTCAAAGAAATGGAGAAAACACTCCTGAAATTTATATGGAACAATAAACCCCCACGAATAGCTAAAGCAATTCTGGGGAAAAAGAAAATGGGAGGAATCAACCTCCCTAACTTCAAACTTTACTACAAAGCGGTAATAATCAAAACAGCATGGTACTGGAACAAAGGCAGAACTGCAGACCAATGGAACAGAGTTGAATACACTGACATCTCCCCCCAATCATATGATCATCTAATCTTTGATAAAGGTGCAAGAAATGTGAAGTGGAGTAAGGAAAGCCTCTTTAACAAATTGTGCTGGCATCACTGGATGGCTACATGCAAAAAAATGGGCTCAGAACTCTGCCTAACACCATGTACAAAGGTAAGATCAAAATGGATTAAAGACCTCAACATCAGACCAGAAACCATAAGATACATTGAAGACAAAGTTGGCAAAACCCTCCATGACATTGAGGCTAATGGTATGTTCAAAGATGACACGCCACTGGCTGAGCAAGTGAAAACAGAGATAGATAAATGGGACTATCTTAAACTAAGAAGCTTCTGTACCTCCAAAGAAACAGTGACCAAAATACAAAGACAATCTACAGAATGGGAAAGAATATTCGCCGAATACACATCTGACAAGGGGTTGATATCAAGGATATACAAAATACTGGTTGAACTCCACAAGAAGAAAACATCCAACCCCATCAAAAAATGGGGCAATGAAATGAACAGAAACTTTCTCAAAGAAGAAATTCGAATGGCAAAAAAGCACATGAGAAAATGCTCTACATCATTAATCATCAGGGAGATGCAGATCAAAACCACAATGAGATACCATCTCACCCCTCAGAGACTGGCCCACATTCAAAAGAACAAAAGCAACCGTTGCTGGCGCGGATGTGGCGAGAAAGGGACACTCCTTCACTGTTGGTGGGAATGCCGACTGGTTCAGCCCTTTTGGAAAACAGTATGGACGTTCCTCAAAAAATTAGAAATTGAGCTCCCATTTGACCCAGCGATACCACTCCTGGGAATATATCCCAGAGAGGCAAAAATGTGTAGCCGAAGTGACATCTGCACTTGTTTGTTCATTGCAGCACTCTTTACAGTAGCCAGAAACTGGAAGAGACCTGAGTGCCCAAGAACAGTTGACTGGTTAAAGAAACTTTGGTACAGCTACACAATGGAGTACTATGTGGCTCTTAGAAAAGATGAAGTCATGAACTTTACATACAAGTGGTACAATATGGAAAGTATCATGCTAAGCGAAATGAGTCAGAAAGAGAGGGATAGACATAGAAAGATTGCATTCATCTGGGGGATATAAAATAATAAAATATGAGATTAATACCCAAGAATAGCTGAGAGCAACACCAGGAGAATTACTCCATAACTTAGAGGCCAGCTGGGTATTCTAGGGGAAAGGACAATTCAGATAGAAAGGGGAACACCAAGTGGAGGGTGTTTGGAGGATCCTCCCAGGAGGGGAGATGCAGGTTGAAAGTAGACTGGACTGAACATGTTCGCCACTCAATGCCTCTTTGGCTGATCACAACACCCAGGAGGAGAGAGAAAACAAAAGGGAATGCCCTGCCACAGTGGCAGGGGGGGATGGGGGGATGGTAGGATGGGGGGGAGGGATATTATCCTGGTGGTGGAAAATGGGCACTGGTGGAGGGATGGGTATTTGATCGTGGTATGACCGAGATCCAAGCACAAAAATTTGTAAATCTACAACTGTACCTGAGCGATAGCACAGCGGGTAGGGCGTTCGCCTTACAAGCGGCCAACATGGCCGACCCGAGTTCGATTCCTCCGCCCCTCTCGGAGAGCCCGGCAAGCTACCGAGAGTATTCGATATGCCAGACACAGTAACAACAAAGTCTCCAATGGAGACGTTACTGGGCCCGCTCAAGCAAATCGACGATCAACGGGAGGGCCTTTACCTTTGCCTTTACAACTGTACCTCATGGTGTTTCACTAAAAAAAAAAAAAAAAACTGTAAATCACTGGGGTCTGAAGACATCTCTGTAGGGGGCTGATCCATTTTGAGATTCATTTGTGAGTATCTTAATGTGCTGAGATGGCACCTGGAGCGATAGCACAGCGGTAGGGCGTTTGCCTTGCACGCAGCCAACATGGCTGACCCGAGTTCGATTCCTCTGCCCCTCTCGGAGAGCCCGGCAAGCTACCGAGAGTATCTCACCCGCACGGCAGAGCCTGGCAAGCTCCCCGTGACGTATTTGATATGCCAAACACAGTAACAACAAAATCTCCAATGGAGACGTTACTGGGCCCGCTCGAGCAAATCAATGAACAACGGGAGGGCCTTTGCTTTGCTTGATGGCACCTGGAGGCAGTTCGTGGGTGTGACAGCCAGGACCCCAAAGGGGCGGGGACATGGGAAGGGATGGCCCATCCCCTCTGCCACCACCATGTGGCCTGGAGTCTTCAGTCCCTGCTCCCATGTATCTGGGTTTTCTTTTATTTATTTACTTATTTATTTATTTTGGTCACTGACTTTTATTTTTATTTTTTTATTTTTTAATTTTTATTAGTGAGACATCATGAGGTAGTTGTAAACTTACAAATTTTTGTGCTTGGGTTTCAATTATACAGTGGTCAAATCCCTCCACCAGTGCCCATTTCCCACCATCACGGATCCCAGTATCCCTGCCACCGCCCCCCCCCCCCCCCCATCCCACCCTGTCTCTGTGGCAGGGCATTCCCCTCTGTTCTCTCTCTCCTTTTGGGTGCTGTGGTTTGCAAAAGAGGCCTTGAGTGGCAATCGTGTTTGGTCTATAGTCTACTTTCAGCATGCTTCTCCCATCCTGGGAGGATCCTCCCAACACCCTTTACTTGGTGCTCCCTTCTCATTCTGAGTTCCCTTTCCCCCTAGCATGTGGGCCACTGACTTTTAAAGACAGTACTAAAACTGCAAGATATAAGGGAGTCAGAAAGCCTGAACTCTAGACTTAAGACTAGTCTTAGGTAAAATAATTTCTCCTAAATCTTTTCTTAATAGTCTCCCAAGGGCCAGTGCCGTAGAACAGCAGGTAGGGTACTTGCCATGCACACAGCTAACCTAGGTCTGATCCCCACCACCTCATATGGTCCCCCAAACCCACCAGGAGTGATCCATGGGTGCAGAACCAGGAGTAAGTCCTAAGCACTATTGGGTGAGGCCCCAAAACAAAAACAAATGAAATAACCAACTCTCAAACTCTCAATGGTATGTTATGTTTATTGGTTACTTGGAGATCATTCAGGATATAAGAATGGTTGATGGGGGGGATGGGGGGTGAGGGGAGGGATACTGGGAACATTGGTGGTGGAGAATGGGCACTGGTGGAGGAATGGGTACTTGATCATTGTATGACTGAAACATAAGTAAGAAAATTTGTAAGTCTGTAACTGTACCTCATGGTGTAATAAATAAATAAATAAATAAAGTCCAGGTTCTCTGGTTTAAAAAATTAAATAAATAAATAAGACCATAGGAGTTTAAAAAAAAAAGAATGGTTGGTTGACCTTATTAGCAATGGCACTGTAAACCACAATGTAAATATGTATTTGAAAAAATAAAAGTACCCATCAGAGAGGCAGACTGATGGGTGGGAGAAAAACAGAGTGGGACTGGGGGAGGGGTGGTAGAAATTGGTAGAGGAGAGTAGACACTTGTGGACACTGGATTGGTGTTTAAACATTATGTGCCTAAAACCCAATCATGAATAATTTTGCAATTTCACAGTGACTACAAAAAAAAGTATGGTCAATTGAAATGACTCAGCCAAAAATATGCTGCATCATTTCTGCTTAGTCAACAAATGCTGATTAATAGGTGGTTGCATTCAAGTGACTTGAAAACAATTACAAAAGCTCAATGTTCAAAATAACTAGAGCTGTATGCTGATAGTTAATGATTATAACTTAAGAAAAGATTTCCCTCTTGTGCAATATCTTAAAATGGGTATCTAGATATGTGATTAACAGTACAAAGATTGCTTTTCTTTTTCTTTCTTCCTTTTTTGGGGGTCAGTTACACCTGCTAGGGCCTAGTAATTAACACTCATAGCAAGAGCTAAAAACTATAAATACGAATAAAATAAAGGTAAAGGTAAAGGTAAAGGTAAAGGCCCTCCTGTTGATCGTCGATTTGCTCGAGCGGGCCCAGTAACATCTCCATTGGAGACTTTGTTGTTACTGTGTTTGGCATATCGAATACTCTCGGTAGCTTGCCGGGCTCTCCGAGAGGGGCGGAGGAATCGAACTCGGGTCGGCCATGTTGGCCGCTTGTAAGGCAAACGCCCTACCGCTGTGCTATCGCTCCAGCCCGAATAAAATAATTATACCCAAATTCACCCTAGTCCAAAGAAAATTCATACATTGTTGTACTTGTGAAACAAAATACCATTTTAGAATAACCATAAATTAGGCGGGAGATAGCATAAGGGCTAAGGTGCTTGCCTTGCATTCAGGGACCCTGGTTCCAACTCTGGCACCAAATATAATTCCCGAAGAATTGCTAGGAGTGATCCTTAAACTCAGAGCCAGTGATCCCTCAACCCTGACCACAGCTGAGAGTGACCCAACCTCCCTCCCTCCATCAAAGAATATAGTATTGAATGCTATAGAATCCTGGACTCTAAAAATAGCAATCAAACAATTTATTGATGACATCTGAGTTTATTCTTTTTTTTTCTTTTTGGGTTATACCCAAAAATCCTCAGGAGTTACTCCTTGTTCTGCACTCAGTGGAGGACCATATGGGATGCCGAGGATTGAACCCAGGTCAGCCATGTGCAAGTCAAACGTCCTACCCACTGTGCTATTGCTCCAGTCCCTATTTTTTTTTTTAATTTTATTTCTATAAAAAGCGGGCCCAGTAACATCTCCATTGGAGACTTTGTTGTTACTGTGTCTGGCATATCGAATACTTTCGGTATCTTGCCGGGCTCTTAATTTATTACAATCAATATTCTAACACCACCAATCCCACCACCATTATACCTTCCCACCACTGTTATTTCGAGTTTTCCCAATCATCACCCAAACCTAGTCCAATAGCAGGTCCTAGATCATTTATTTTGTATTGCTTGTTATGAATAATTTGCTAAGAATGATTTTTTTTATGTAGGAGTACTGCTATTTATTCAGCCACTGATTAGCTGATTGAATGAATAATTTGCTAAGAATGATTTTTTTTATGTAGGAGTACTGCTATTTATTCAGCCACTGATTAGCTGATTGAATTGGGCATGAACACCTTACTTTTTTTCCCCATTTTTTATAATTTTATTTATTGGATCACCGTGAGAGCAGTTACAAAGCTTTCGGCTTTAAGTCTCGTCATACAATGAAACACCTACACCTTCACCAGTGCCCATTCTCCACCCCAAAAAACCCCAGTATACCCCCGTCCCACACTCTCCCCCTACCTGTGGGGCAGATGATTTCTACAACTACCTAATTTTTGGCCGTTTACTTTCTTGGTAAACTTTACCCCAAGTTTTGGGTTCTGGTCAAAGGCACAGCAGCAATTTTGGGGTATTTGGAAGCCTGAAGGCGCCATCAGGCTCTGATGCACTTGCCTCACAGGTACAGAGTAACCTGCTGGCAGCACCATACCCCCAGCTAAGAATGATTTTTAAAAATGTTTCCTTAGAAGAAAGTGTGTGAAGATTGTTGCATTTTACCCTGGCGCCCTTATACCCTTGATAAGAGATTACTAACACGTTGTTACAGATTGAGCCTTCTACTTTCGATCCCACCCACTGTGGTGTGCTACTCCTGGTACATCAGTAGTGTAGAGTATGAGATTCAGTGCAGCTGCAAGTGCCGCCGTGCACTCCAGGAATTCTAACATTTAAAATAGGGTGAGGGCTGGAGCGATAGCACAGCGGGTAGGGAATTTGCCTTGCACGCAGCCAACATGGCCGATACGGGTTCTATTCCCAGCATCCCATATGGTCCCCCGAGCACCGCCAGGAGTGATTCCTGAGTGCATGAGCCAGGAGTAACCCCTGAGCATCAATGGGTGTGACCCAAAAAGCAAAAAAAAAAAAAAACCAGAAAACAAACAAACAAAAAAAAATAGGGTGATAAAGCTGGAGTTAAATTTTTAACTGGATGGTGAATTTGGGTCCGAGGCATCTCCGCTAGTTGATTTCTTCCAAGATTTATTTGTAAGTCTCTGGGTCATGAGCTTATATAGTGCCAGAGTGGCTGAGTTTATTCTTATCACTGTGAGAAAGCACTTTGACATTAGTCTTTTTTTTTAAATGTTAGCCTTTAAAAATACTTTTGCTACTTTTTACTAAATCTAAATTCTTAATACCAAATTATTCGTCGATTGCCTCGAGCAGGCCCCAGTAACGTCTCCTTCGTCCTAGCCCTGAGATTCTAAAAAGTGCCATATTCAAGGCGCTTTCAGGGTTAGGAGAATGAGACCCATCATTGTTACTGGTATTTGGCATATTGGGTACGCCACGGGGAATTTGCCAGACTCTGCCGTGGGGGCAGGTAACAAACATTCGGTAACCTGACAGGTTGTCCAAAGTAAGAATGAGGTAATAAGATGTCGCTGCGCTTCTGGGAGCTGGGTTTTGTAGTCTCTGGGTCTTGGCCGTTGATGGGATTACACGGCGCTGGGGGTCAGATGGTGGGTGTGACTCCTGCCTACTGGAAGGTGGAGGATCTGGGTGGAGGATGCTCAGCCCCGATCCGAGCAGGCTTGGAGCCCCAGGACCGCATGCCTTTGTTCCTCTGCCAGTACCTTCATGTGTGTGGAGAGTGGTCTCAGCATGGTGGTGGCTGGTTCTGGAGGTCTTCAGCTGCCAGAGCTCTGCTCGGGGCGGGGAGGGAAACTCAACCCGCCCCTCTCCAAGGGGTCCCGGCGAATTATTAAAATTTGTTTATACTTTTTTGTTTTGGGGCCACACCTGGCTGTACTCAGGGCTTACTCCTAGTTTTGTCTTCAGGGATCACTCCTGGTGGGACTTGGGGGATCACATGGGGTGCCAGGGATCAAACTAGGGTGGCCACATGCAAGGGAAGCACCCTAAATGCTATATTCTCTTTCCAGCCCCTGTTTACATGATTTTATAATAGTTTTGCAAATTGAAAATCAAAAAAATCCAATTTAGAAGACCTAAGAAATTTGGCTTAAATTTTATTTTTATGAAGTTGTTCACAATAATTGATTACCTTTAATATTCCAACACCAGTCTCTCTACCATTACACCTTCCCACCACATTTTGAAGTATTCCACCCCAATCCCCAAGGCCTGCCCCCAAAACATAATTTATTTTGTATTGCTAGCCACTAAAGATGATCCAAAAAAGTTTCCTTCGTATGTGAAGATTGCTGTATCACCCTGTATTGTATAAAGCCCTTGTATACAGTACAAGTACAGTACAAGTAGCACTGTAGCACTATTGTCTCATTGTTCATTGATTTGCTCGAGTGGACACCAGTAACGTCTCCATTGTGAGACTTGTTGTTACTGTTTTTGGCATATCAAACATGCCACGGGATGCTTGCCAGGCTCTGTTTTGTGAGCGGGATACTCTCAGTAGCTTGCCAGGCTCTCCGAGAGGGGCAGAGGAATTGAACCCGGGTTGGCCATGTGCAAGGCAAACGCCCTACCCACTGTGCGATCGCTCCAGCCCTTTGTAGAGAAGCTGCAGAAGCTCCAAAGGAGGAAGAGAGCAACACGCTATAGGGATGTCACTGGACCACAAGGTCACCGTCCAGCTAAAAATTTATACTTTAATTTATAAATTAAATTATACTTTATACAAGCAGCTCCAGGAATTCTAAAGACTTCTAAATAGGGTAATATAGCTAAATTTTTAGCTGGTCAGTGACTTTGTAGTCTGGTGACATCTCTGTGGTGTGTTGCCCTCTTCTGAGATTTATTTGTGAGTCCCTCGATCATGGCCGTTGATGAGCTTAAATGGCGACCCAAGAAATTTGAGCGACAATCAGTTTAAGCCAACCACCAAAATTTACATTTCCCTGTGTTATCCATGTTCACACATACTGGAGAAATTTGGAGGAGGAGCTTTTATTAGCACTTGGTGAATATATTAAAGAGGGATCAACGAGTAAGAATTTTCAAAGGAGATCCATATTTAAAGAAAACAAATTCACAGTTCCAATCACATAATTTCAATTTTTTTTTTTTTTTTGCTGAAGAGGCTACATCCATACAGTGGCAAATACAGTGCCGGACACAGGAATAAGGATCGAGTGGCATGTGCTTTACCCAGAATTAGGGCTTCCCACACAACAACAGACAGCTGTTCCTCTTTGACCTGGAATGAAAGGTCAAATCTCTTCAGCATCTTGTGAGCAGACCTTTCTGAAATGAGGTGGTGGATCTCCAGACACGATGACTTACCAATGCCCTGTCTTCACACAAACCCTGTGATTAACTTTTGAGAAATTTCAAGGTATAATGTGTATTCTCTAATGTAGTTGATCCACTCTGGCTGAGCTCAAGTGTTAGTTTACAGGCATTTGAGCTTGGTGAAGTTCAATGACTTACCAGTAGTGTGTCTCTAAAAACAGAATTTCTTTTGCAACTGACACAGGGTAGATTCAAAAGATTTTCAGTCTTACTTAAAAAAAAAATTACTCTGAAATCTTCCTAGCGATGGGTGAACTAGAAACTGCCTCATTCCCTGATGCTATTAGGACCTTGTAAAAGCTTGACCCAACGTCCCTGTCTTCCTTCTGTTGATGCCATTGTCATCAGTGAGATCACATGGTGCTCTCTGGGGGCTGTGTTGGTGCTCACAGAGGCTCTTGCACAGCTGTCTGCTGAGCTGCACATCGTTTTCAGTGGCGGTGCCTTATGGGGGAATGCATTCGTGGTACTCTCCCACACCTCAGCCGGAAATGTCTCGTGGCACTAGGTGCGAAGAGCAGAGCTGCCAGGTTATGCTCAGAGCATACGATGGCACAAGGGAACAAACCCACAGCCTTGCCCTTGCAAGGCAGGCATCATTAGCCATCTCCCATCCTCTAAAAAATCTTGTATTATTCTTATTATGGGTATAACAGTGGCTTACCAAAATATAAATATTTTAAGGGCGCAGTGTTGTCAGACCAGGTCCACCAAAGTGCCACTACTTCTCCACAGGTTAGCAAGACTCTTGTTAGTCTACTTCTCTGTTTGGGAACCTCAGTCCCATCATCAGAGTCTAAGGGTTCGTTTCCACTGAACACTGTCTCTTGCCTTGTTTTACTTCTTTATATTTGTATGAGTAAGATCACCTGGCATTTATCTTTCTCCTTTGGACTTCCCTCCATTAACATGATCCCTTCCGGTTTCACCCATGTTGTAGCATGAGTAAGGCTCCAATTTTTTAAACATATCATTTATTTTAGGCACTGTGCTTTGCAATACTGCCAATGATAGGGTTTCTTGCATAACACATTCCATCACCACCACCCCCCCACCATCCACTTCTCAAGGTTACATCTTTTTTTTTTTTTATTGATTCACCGTGAGGTTCAGTAACAAAGCTTTCATGTTTGAGCTTTGATTATACAGTCATCAAACACCCATTTCTTCACCAGTGCATGTTTTCCACCACCAAAATCCCCATTATCCACCCCCTACCCACGAATTCCATACCTCCCCGCCTGTGTGGCAGACAATTTGCACAAAACTCTTTCTCTACTTTAGTTACCTTTGATATTTCGAGACCAATCCCACCACCACTCATACCTGCCAAAAAGGCAATGCTAGACAATGTGTTTTGTATTGCTTGTTATGGATACAATATAGTGTCATGCAGACACGAGAGGGGCTGCACACTCTAGGAATTCTAAAATTTTGATAATTAGGGTCTGAAGAGATTGTGGCAGCAAGTGCTTGGGTCCAAGGTTCATTTGTGTGTCTCTGAATCATGGCCGTGTGAGAACTTAAGTAGACCGTGGCCGGATGTGGCATCATCTCAAAGTCCCATCGGGGCAGGGGGAAGGAGACGGCCCACTCCTCCCCTGTCCCGTGAGGCCTAGTGTCTGCTGCCACTGGCACTCGTACCTGGAGCTTGTCACTAACCTCTAGAAAATGGTGGCGCCAGGGCTCCTAAGGGGCAGGTGGAGGGTCGGCACCTGTCCCCATCTGGAGCAGCCCAGTGGAAAGGGCCTACTGCAAAGTCCAGGGACCCAGGGGCAATCCTGGTGATACTCAGCCTGAGATGCAGTGATGCTTGGGCTCAGCCTGCATCTCCTTGGCTCGGTCACTGGGTCCTTGTGTTGATTCCAGATCTTGACTAAGGAACATAGTGCTGTGATAACACATGTATGCACTTACCTTTTTGAATGAGTGTTTTTGGTAAAAATACTCATTGTTCAGATCACCACAAGTGCAGAGACAGTACAGTCCTCAGGTTTGCTCCCTAATCTCACCAATGGCTACGCTCCATTTCCCTCTCAATGACTGGCTCTGCTCTCTTTGGGTGTCCGTTTTATTCTCTAAAAGCGAGTGAGAGGGACTGGACAAATAGTTCAACAGGAAGGACACTTACCTTGCATGCAGCCAATCCAGGTTCAACCCCCAGTACCCCACATAGTTCCCCCAAGCACCACCAGGAGTGATCCCTGATTGCAAGGCCAAGAGTTAGCCCTGAGCACCACTGGGTGTGACCCAAATACCACCCCCACTTCACCCCGATTCCCTCAAATGAAATAAAAAGAATGCAAAACCTTCCTATCATATTTGGTTTACAGGCTGCATTCATGGTAAAAATAAAGAAACTCTATCATAATAGAATAGAAATTTTTATTTTTCAAATAAAAAAGCAAAGTATTTCTATTAAATTTGAAACTAAGTTACATTTTGAATTTAAACCTCGCAGTTGTGTATTTTCAGCTCATCAATTAATTCCATCAGATACAAACTAATCAGCCTATAGAAGAAGCAAACACCAGATTTAACCATGATGATGATGGTGGATCTAGCTGGGATGATGAGGCAAAGGAAGTGATTATAGCTCTGCTTCAAGTTCTGTCTCTTCTTGGAAACATTCTCCGTGGCCATACGAGAAGCAAAGCAAAACCTGTGACTGCCCTGGCCCAAGATGAAGGGGAAAGCAGGGTCACAGAACCCTTGCAGACTGCTCTTCTCCCTCCGCCCTGCGACAGCTGTCTCGGAGACGTCTCTCTAAACCAGAATATTCTGTGCAATAGCATTCAAAGTTCTTACTTTGGTCACATCTGTGATCTTGAAAGTATACTCTGAGTTCAAAAGTGAGGCTCCCATGGCGACAGAGGGATTTCTGCAAGATGTAAAAAAGAAACAAATGATTATACAAACTATTCAATGAGCCTTCAAACAGGCAGTTCATTTGATAAGACTATAAATAAAATATATATCCATATATTTGATTATTACATATATCAAATATATCTATATAAGATATATAGATATTTTTGGTTTTGTGGTATTTAGGGGATCACACGAGATAAAGAGATTGAACCAGCGTGACTGGCTGTATGCAAAGCAAGTGCCCTAACTGCTATAGTATCACTCTGGCCTTCATTTCATAAGGTATTTTATTACTCAGTAAAAAGTCTGTTCAAAGACCCTGGTGAGCCCCCAATTTCCTATATTTTATTAACCCATTTATTAACTCACTGAAAATCTGAGCAACCAAACCCACCAAGTAACATACTTGATTCTCAGTTTTTGCTTCTTTTATATCTCATTTTCCCCAAATTAGAAATAATCAACCAGGGCTGGAGCAATAGCACAGCAGGTAGGGTGTTTAAACTCCTTGCACGTGGCCAACCTGGGTTCTATTCCCAGCATCCCATATGGTCCCCTGAGCAGCGGCAGGAGTAATTTCTGAGTGCATGAGCCAGGAGAAACCCCTGTGCAACGCTGGGTGTATCCCAAAAAGCAAAAAAAAAAAACAAAAGAAATAATCATGGGCGCCAGAGTGATAGTACAGCAGGGAGGGCATTTGTCTCGCATGTGGCCAACCCGGGTTTGATTCCCAGCATCCCATATGGTCCCCCCAGAACCGCCAGGAGTATTTCATGAGTGCAGAACCAGGAGTAACCTCTGAGCATAGCTGGGTGTGACTCCCCCCCACCAAAAAAAAAAAATAGTTTAAAACTCTCAATGGTGAGGGCTGGAGTGATAGCGCAGCGGGTAGGGCGTTTGCCTTGTACGCGGCCAACCCGGGTTCGATTTCCAGCATCCCATAGGGTCCCCTGAGCACCGCCAGGGGTAATTCCTGAGTGCATGAGCCAGGAGTAACCCCTGAGTATCACCAGGTGTGACCCAAAAAAGAAAAAAAGAAATTCTCAATGGTGATACAATTTCAAAACAACTGAGAACAGAGTAAAGGTGAGGGAAGTGTTATGCATTAATATTCATGTTAAATATTAACAATCGAAGAATGAAGTAATAAAGATAGGAGAGATAAGAACAACATGACACTGCAGTTACTCATTTTGCTAAAGGAAAAGCAGAAGGGAAATGGCACACACACGGGTCTTTTGAAGCATACCTCAGTATTAACCTATCTATGCTCTGCAATGACCTAAGGATAAAAAGATTCAAAAAAATCTGCTTACTTAAGGCAGAATAAATAAATAAAAATATTTTACTTCTGAAAAACTATAAAAAAAGGACTTAAATATTTGTGTCCTCATCACAACATAACAAGCAGCAGTTGTGACATTAACTAAAGCTTTCCTATTAGGGGAAGAAAGAGGAAGCCCATCCCTTCTCTACTGGACCCCAAAATACAGACTTACCGAAACTTCATCCCTGAGTCTCTGGCAGACCGAGCAGAACAGTGGAATTCTGTAGCACCCGAACCCTCAAGGATTCTTTGTAGATTCCGATCTGTTATGCCACCCCCTGTTGGAAACAACAAGTGAATTATTTAGGAGATAGGACTTATACAAAATGTATACAAAATTTAATGAATAACTGCTTGCTCTACCTGGTGTTGCCAAAATTTTGTACAAAATTCAATGGGTAACTTCCTGTTCTACCTGGAATCCCCACAGTAAGATTTCTTATTGACTTAAGAATGACTCCTTCAGAATGTGCCTGCCACAGAGGTGGGTGGGGGAAAGATGGAGGCGGAATGGAGTGGAGGTGGTGGGAGGGATACTCGGAACATTGGTGGTGGAGAATGGGCACTGGTGGAGGGATGGGGACCCGATCATTGTATGACTGAAACATAATCATGAAAGTTGGAAAGTTTGTAAGTATACCTCACCGTGATTCATTAAAAAATAAAATAATAAATAAAGAATGACTCCCTCCCCTGGAATGAGATTAGAACACGACTCTGGAGAAAGAACACTGCATAGTTCACAGAGCCTCCACGGGGAAATCTCTATGCCCTTTAGTTTATAGAACCACACTACATGTGACTGACTTTAAATCTGAAAAGATGACTCAAAGGCCAGAGAATCGCTGAGCACTGTATCACTGCTCCCCCACCAATTAAGGCAAATGCCATCTAAGGTGAGGCTGGAGAAGAAAGCTACAAAAAGCACAGGCTTGAGATGTGTCTGACAGGATCTCCCTCAGCCCTGTCTCCTCAGGAACCAAGGAGCTCACTGGTGATGGGGACCAGAATGGCGCCTTAACTCAGGAACATCCATGTTTCGTTTCACTTAGCCAAAGACTCTGAGTCTATGAAAACTGGAATCAAGTTCTTTTATTTATTTATTTATTTTTTATTGGAGGGAGGCATACCTGATGCTCTGGGGTCAGGCATGAGGCTAACAAACATGATGTTCACTCCCTGAAGTTTTGGGGGCTGGGGGGGAGTCAGTCATGAGGTACCAGGAATTAAATCTGCGACTCCCCCATACACAGGAAGTACTCCAATTCTTTGAACCTGGCCCTACAACCCAGTTCATTATGATGACTCACTGGTTTTGATAATCTCTTCATTATGTGTACATAAAGAATCATAGTCTGAACCGATAGCAGACTGAAAATAATCAATTAACCATCTTTTATATCCTTAACTCCTACTACATAGGACACATGCAACAGATACTTTTTAATGACTTCTAAGATATGCACTTTGTGTCTCATGTTATTCAAGTTTATGAATCTTGACTTTACGAACTCTTTTGAACTCAGGAACTTTATTTTTCCTCCATGGTACAGTAATATCACTAAGCCCTGCGCAGAGAGACTGTAGATGGAGAAGTGGAATTTAGACCAGAATTCTGACCATAGAACTGTAGCTCTTCAACGCTATGTATTCTTGGCTATGCATTACTATAGCCCGAACCACACTCATTAATCAGTAAGTGGGATTATGCTGCCAACCTCACAAGCTTGTTGGAAGGATTTAAAGACAAATGTTTTATTTCCTTCTAACACGGAAATTATTGGACACTAAAACATATGCTGCTCAGTTATCAGCAACATTAGTAAAGGCCGTAAAGTAAAGGCCCTCCCGTTGATCATCGATTTGCTCGAGCGGGCCCAGTAACGTCTCCATCGTGAGACTTGTTGTTACTGTGTCTGGCATATCGAATACGTCACGGGGAGCTTGCCAGGCTCTGCCGTGCAAGCGAGATACTCTCGGTAGCTTGCCAGGCTCTCCGAGAGGGGCGGAGGAATCGAACTCGGGTCGGCCATGTTGGCTGCGTGCAAGGCAAACGCCCTACCGCTGTGCTATCGCTCCAGCCCTATGCAATTTAGCAATTTCCATATGCTAACACATACACAGCTAAGGACCAAAAAAGAACAAGGCTTATATATTTCTGTTATATTGAGAAAATGTCTATTTTAAGCACCATTATAAGAGTCCCTAGAGAAAACGGATGTGTTCTATCATATCTAGGCAATCAGATTGAATTTTTATTTGCTCATATTTACGTACATAGAATTGTACTAATGTGTGTGTGTATATCTATTCTAAGAGCCCCTCAAGTAGATTAGTTCATAGACACTTCTGCATTTGTACATCTACTACAGATGGCATATAATCTACATATATGTGGGCAGGTTTGTTAATCATGAATATTTCTGTGCATACTGTCCCTGTGCTCTCCTGAGGAAGTAGTCTGTTATGTAACTGTGTCCAAAGGAAAGTCTTACAAATAGTCAATGACTTAATAACTACATATTAATGGACAGAGAGTAAGATCTTCCACACAGCTGATCTGGGTTCAATCCCGGGCACACCATATGCCCCCCTGCCCAAGCCTACCAGAATTGATCCCTGAGCACAGAGCCAAGAGTAAATCCCGAGCACTGCTAAGTGTGGCCCCAAAAACCCCCCAAAATATAAAATAAAATTACACATTAAGCAATGAAGATCTTAATATTAACAACTGTTAAGTCTGAGCATTTAGTATCAAGACAAATAGAATGACTGCACTCATTTGTGGGATGTAAAAAAATATAATATGAGACTAATACCCAGGACAGCGGAAACAAGGGCAAGGAGAATTGGTCCAAGGCTGGAAGTCTGCTTCAAGTGCTGGAGGAGAAGATAGCTGGGATAGAGAAGGGCCACTATGACAAAGATAGTTGGAAATAATCACTCTGCATAAGAACTGTGTGTGAGAGTAGGTAAAGGAACAAACAAGGTAACCTATCAGTGTCTGTATTACAAACCATAATGTCTAAAAGGGGAGAGAGAGAGAGAGAAAGAAAGAAAGTGCCTGCCACAGACAGGCTGGGGTGGTGGTGGGGGGTGGAGAAGGAGGAAAAGAAACTAGGGACATTGGTGGTGGCAACGTACACTGGTGAAGAATGGGTGTCTGAACACCATATGACTAAAACCTGATTATGAACAGCCTTGTAACTGTGTATCTCACTGTGATTCCATTAAAAAAAAAAAAGTGCTAGTTTTAAATGAAAATGCACCAGATTCAGTGAGTCTCTTTCCCTGACTTGCTTATAAACAGTTTCACCGTGATACCTAATATATGCTTTCCATCTATCTGCTCATGTATCAGGGACTTGCCACAGTGCGAAACTTTCTTAATTTCCTGACCTACTCCTCTATCTGTTTCCAAAGTTGGCCTTTGTGCTGGCTATCACTGTCCTAAAGCCTCATAATTCCAGGCAGCACTAGACTTAAAAGAACCAAGCACTGCATGACCTTTAATGAAATGTAGTATGAACCTCAGAGAATCACCCAAGAAGCACTTTTAGCAAAAATGTTTAGGCAGGATTTAAATCAAGTTTCATGATCTAACCCAGGGTACACACTGAATATGTGGTGGGGGGTGGGGGGTTGGGGGGAGCTGTTGGGTGGTAGGGACTAGAAACAGCCTTGGGTGCAACTGCACGGCATGTCTTTTTTTTTTTTTTCTTTCCTGAAAAGAGGGAATAGATAAGGAAGTTTGGGGAATGTTAGGAATACAGAGATTAGAAACAAGCTAAAACAATATCAAGAGGAAACCATTTGAAAAATTCAGACAGTAGAATATTTTATAAGGCTAAGTTCCTCATACTTTTAAAGTATCATTTTTGTTTGTTTTGGGGCCCAGTGATGTTCAGGGATTACTTCTGGCTCTGCACTCAGGAATTACTCCTGGTGGAGCTCAGGGGACCATATGGGGTGCCAGGAATCAAACCCAGATCAGTCACATGCAAGGCAAGCTGACCCTACCCACTGTACAATTGCTCCAGTCCCTAAAGCATCATTTTTATGAAGAGCAAGAAACAGGAAAACTTCTATACTAAGAGATAATAAGAACCAGGGTCAAGAATGTGGCTCAAGCTCATATATCTTGCATAGGTGAGGTCCTTGGCTCCATCCCCAGCACAATAAAATAAATGAAAAGAAATGTAAGAGGGTCAGGGTGGCCCCAAGGCCTCTGACATGGCCTATGTGGGCCTCTGAGCACCAATGGGGAGCAGTGTCTGAGCACAAAAACCAAAAGAGAAACGAGAGAAAGGAAGGAAGGGAGAGAACTAAGCACACTATACTTGTCCTTGATTGGATTCTGGTTGCATCTTACTGTTATAAGAAATACTCTGCAGAAGGCCAGAGCGGTAGTACAGTGGGTAGGGCGCTTGTCTCACATGTGGCCAACCTGAGTTTGATCTCAAGCACCACAAATGGTCCCCTGGCTCCCTCCAGGAGTGATCCCTGAGCACAGAGCCAGGAGTAAGCCCTGAGCACTGCCAGGTGTGGCCAACATTTTTTTGAAAATTAAATAAATAAAGGAAACTTTCTACAACCAACCAAAGAAAAGAGAACACTGACTTTCTATGAAATGGTGCTCAGGAATCAACATTAATTCTCACAGATATAACAACGGTATTGTGGTTGTAATATCCCTCATACTTTAAAAAATAGTGATAGCAGAGCTCAAACCCAGTGTTTCATACATACAGGGCACCTAGTGCTCTACCACTAAGTCACATCCCTGGCCCCTTAATGTCCTTGTTTTTTAAAAAGATGCACCAAGTGGCCAAAGAGGTAGTACAGCAAGCTCTTGCCTTCCATGTAGCTGACCCGGGTTCAATCCCCAGTAAGCCACACCATCCCCCAAGCCCAACCAAGAGTGAACCATGAGCAGAGCCAGAAGCAAGCTCTGAGCACTGCTGGGTGTGGCCCAAAAGTAAAAATGAAAAATACAAATCAATTAAAAAGATACATTATGGGCGAGAGCAATAGTACAGCAGGGAGAGTGTTTGCCTTGCGTGATGCCAATCCAAGTTTGATCCCCGGCATCCCACATGGTCCCTGAGCACTGCCAGGAGTGATCCCTGAGTGCAGAGGCAGGAGTAACCCCTAAGCATCACTGGGTGTGATCCACAAAGTCAAAATAAATAAGTAAAAAAGACTTTAAAAAGATGCACTAAATAAAATGTATGCTGCCTTTAGTTTAACTTTAAAATACCCCAAGATTTAAAAAATTAATTAATTAAAAAATACCACAAGATTAAAAAAAAAAGGAGAGATAATTATGGGAAAATAGTTTACCTCTGGAATGAGCATATACTCATTATACTATTTATTAAATACACATATACAGTCACTCCCAGCAGTGTTTAGGAGCCATTCCTGGCTCTGTGCTGGTGGGGGTGGGGGATGTCCCAGCCAGTGGAGCTGGGGGGACCATGGCCGTGTGGGACAGAACCTAGGCCTCCGCATGTAAAGCATGCATTCAATTTCACTGCACTCTTTCTCTCTGCCCATACTGCTGTGTGTGTGTGTGTGTGTGTGTGTGTGTGTGTGTGTGTGTGTGTACTGTATTTGGTAAGAAGAAAAACTAAGACGATATTACCTTAGTCTGATTCTGTCTCTTTGTCTGATTCTTTACAAACGCTTCCATTTTAATGTGCTCTTACATACAAACACCTTTATAGCTATCAGGAGGAGCACATGATCAAACTGTTCTGGCCACCAAGAAGAATTTAGTGGTGGGAGATTTTCAGCTCTAAGAGAGCACTGCACATTTATCACCAGAACGCATGCTCGCTGTTGGTTAACAACTAAGGCATTACGCCTTTTCCAGCTGGGGCGTCTCCCCAAACATCCATGCTCACAAAATTTTGGTCAAGCACACACAAATCCCAATCCCAATCTACGTCTTTATGTACGCTGATTCCGGCCAGCAGGCTCTCCTAGCTACTGTTTTAACTTCCAGCTGGTCTCCCAGCCTTAAACACTGCAGTCACCTCTACGGTTCCTCTGAACACCATATCCTCATTCTGCTTCCATAGAGTCTGGCCTCCCTTGCCCTATCTCACTCCAGTTCAGTGTCACCCTTGTGAGTGCATTCGAGAGAGGGCCACTATCTCTGCCTTGTGAGGACACTTCCCATCTGCCAGCACTGTGCCCCCGACTTCCAGCCCCCACAATTGTGAGAAACAAGCATTTGCTGTTTTAAACAAACAGGTGAATGGATAAATAAATAAATACCTGGCATTACCACAATTCTGCCTTTTGCCTGAAAAAAGAAAATAATAAACAAGTAAATTTTAATGTATTTGTCTTAAATGGGATAACAGGCAGTGAAAACAGAAACATAAACATATTAATTTTTTTTTAATTACTACCAGTACTGAATTTTCAATACAGCTTCTCCAACTTGGGGGCGGGGAGACAGCCCACAGGGGCGGAGGCACATGCCCGGCCTGCCTACAGTCCTGTGTTAGGTCTCCAATAACACACGGCCCTCTGAGCACCACCAGCTTGGCCCTGGTGGCCCCTGCAGTTGTCCATAACAATATGCAGTATAAGGATGACCCCCCGCACAGCACCACTTGGCCTGAGCACAGGACTCTCCAGCATCACAGAAAACAGGGAACAGCTCCCTGCGCTGGCCTCCCCAGCACCGCTAGGAAAGCCCCAAGGAGGGAAAAAAGAAGCTGTTCAGCAGAGTAAATCTCCCTATCCTGAAAGGTTTATTATCTAGCACTCATGACATGCCTTTAAGAACACAATGAATCAGTGGACCACATCAGGGAAAAAATAAACATCACTGGGGAAAAAAATCAGTTCCACGTTCTTGGCCAGCAACAGGATGGTAGTACTTGAACGTAAGTGTTCAGCACAACTAAAAATTTGAGGGAAGGAAAAAAACCACCCAAATCTTTCTTCCTCAACTAACCTCTCTAGCTTATTACCCCAATTAAACACCCCCACAAGCATTTAACTAGGTAGCAAGAATACGGAACTATACATGAATTGATTAAATTGCATCTAGTTCTGGGAGACAGTTGTTTCTTTTTACTTTTTTTTCCTTTTATTTTGTCTTTGGGACACTCTTGGCAGTGCTCAAAACTTACTCCTGGCTCTATGCTCAAGGATCACTCCTGGCGGGGCTCAGGAATCATATGGGGTACAAGGGACTGAACCTAAGTTGACCGTTAATAAGGCAGTCAACCTTACCCACTCTTCTACCCCTTTTCTTACTTTCACTCATATTTCATCACATTTCCTAAGTTTTGGTAATAGACTTAATATCATTGAAAAGAAAATCAACCCATTATATATGATCGAACTACTGCTAGCAGATAGGTAAGGACAGAATACAAATTACATCCTCTATCAAGTTCACTAATCTGCAGAGCAAGATCATTTAATACAAACTTCCACCTGAGCGTGTGCTCAGAGGACACTCTTGGGCCACCCAGGGACTGTGCAGCACTGGGCCACTGGACCCAGGTCTCTGGCACACAAAGCAGTCCAGCTGTCTGAGACATTTCCCTGGCCCTGGATGATAAAGCCGACAATCTGCCTCCACTGTTCAGTTTACTTATGCGTTCAGGACTGATTACACAGTCTTACATCAGGAGCTATTACACAAACAAAAAATCAGATCAAGAATTAAACCGTAGCTTGGTTCTTTATCCATAAAGGAAATAAAGGAAACAACCTATTTAAAAAACATAGTGAAAAAAAAAAAACGTAATCCAGTTGAGAAAAAAAAAAGAGAAAACAGAAAATCTGGCTTAGTGTGGGGGACAAGAGTATGAAAGCATTGTGTCCAAGGCCAGAAGAGGCCCGGACAAGTGAAGATGGAAGAGGACATCCAGAGAGCGCAGAGAACGCGAGGTCATGAGGGTGAAGCAAAAATGGGCCCTCACCAGAAACACCCAGTGCAAACAAGAGAAGTACCAAGTGTCAAAAGTGAGGAGAGCACAACGGCCAGGAAAAGGGAAGGTGACTAGAGATGGGCATGAGCAGAGAGGACACTTCCTCCTCTCTTTAAGGGCAAGACCACACTGCCTCTGCCGAGTTCTGATTAAGGACGGGTGCAGGGAAAGTGAGCAGTCGGCATGATTGTTCGCCGAGTGTCTCAGGAAGAGCGACAAAGTCTAAGGCAGCCCTGGAGAACTAGATGTGCCGTACAAGTCATGTTATAAAAAAAGATTCCACTTTGTCTATTTAAATGAGAATGAGGGCATAAAATTATTTGCTGACGCAAAGAGGGAAACCAAGACTCCTAAATGACTTTCAATGTTCACAGGAAAAAATAACAATGGGGCTGGAGAGATAGTAACAGCAGGCAGAGCGTCTGCCTTGCACACGGCAGACCTGGGTTGAATCTCCACATTCCATATGGTCTCCCAGCCCTGCCAGGAGTGATCTCTGAATGCAGAGCCAGGAGTGAGTCCTAAGCACTCTGGTTATGGCCCCAAAGCAAAATAAAACAAATAATGAAGTGCTATATTACTGATTTAGTTGCAGCTATTAATATAAGGAATGAAAACTTACGCTAGCAGTCAGTAACAAACTGTGCTCTGGATTGAGCCAAATTAGAATTCCAGACTAGAACTTCAGTAACAGTAAAATGATCCAAAGTGGCTTTAGCAGGACCCAGGCCAGTAGAAAAGTGGCAAAAGCGCCTGCCTGGCAAGGATGAGGCCACCAGCTGGATCACGGGTGCTGCCTGTATGCGCCGACCACAATCCCAGCGGCTCTGCTCTCCGGGCCCTTTGTGATGTCTGGCACACCACAGCCAAACGTGAGCACACACAACTCGACAGAGTATACAAGCACCTCGGCTAGGTGTTTGCCCCCAGAGAGCATGTGCACAAGCAGAGCCTCTGAAAAATGTCCATCCCCCAGCAGGCCCCAAAGATGACCCTCTGAGACTGTTGTCAGGCGAGCACCTCCAGTGAGCATCACCATCACCTCACACACATGCAAGCCAGCACAGCTCAAACTACAGCGGGAAGAAGGCACCACAAGCCCCAAAATGTCACCAAAAGAACACCTGACCTTTCACAACAGCTGAGTTTTTTTTTTTTTTTTTTTTTTTGCTTTTTGCCTCACACCCGGCGATGCACAGGAGTTACTCCTGGTTCATGCACTCAGGAATTACTCCTGGTGGTGCTCAGGGGACCATATGGGATGCTGGGAATTGAACCTAGGTCAGCTGCATGCAAGGCAAACGCCCTACCCAGTGTGCTATTGCTCCTGCCCCAACAGCTGAGTTTTTATGTCATTTTGGAAAGGGGGTTTCCAAGCTGACATACAACTCCCGACAAGATTCAGACGCAAGCATGCACGCATGTGCATTATGACATCTGTACACTGCCATTTTACAGACCTTTCCAAGAAAGCTCTTCTAAAGAATTCCTGAATCTGATCAAATCCATCCATCATGAAAGCACTTACCAAAAGTGACTTTACTCACTCGTCAGTCCATTCAATACATATTTATTGAGTGCTGCCATGCTCCAGGTATGGGAAATGTTGTGGTAGAAAGTTAACTCTGTGCCACTCCAAGATCCAGAGTCAACAACTAAACTGGGGCGTAACTCCAGCACCACACTCAAAGCCATCGACTCTCCCAAGGGTCCTATGTCTTGCTAAAAGGTCAGCTATGGCCCCAGAAATGCCCTTTCACTCCAGCTTCCTCTTCACCTATTAAGGAGGTTTATAAGTTCCAAATTTTAGGCACCTCTTCAAGTCGTATTTCTTTGTAAATATCTGTATAATACACATACGCACACATACACTTAAAATCTGTGGGGATGTGGCTACGTGGTAAAACACATGCTTTACATACATGAGGCCCAGGTGCAGTTTCATAAAAATAAAAAAAGAAAGAAAGAAAGAAAGAAAGAAAGAAAAGAAAAGAAAAAAATAATAGTGACAAAATCTTTTTCTTGCTAGCTTGTCTTTTGTCAATTTAGTTTCCTGGCCTCCAATACTAAAACTAAGAGGATGGATAGTTTTCCTCTCCACATAGGGATGAAACAGGGAATAAGGGAAGAGAAGGGCCAGAGTGCTAGTACGGCAGGGAGGGAGTTCACCTTGACTGACCCCGGTTTGATTCCCAGCATCCCATATGGTCACCTGAGCACCACCAGGAGTAACTCCTGAGTGCAGAGCCAGGAGTAACCCCTGCGCATTGCCAGATGTGACCCTCCCCCTCCAATAGAGGGGGTAAAAAAGAGGGTAGTTACTACAAAGGATTTAATACTTGTAGAAAAATCAGCAAAACAAGTCTGTTTGGTATCCTCAAACATTCTAATGCAAAGTATTCATAAATCAAAACATTCACTGTTTAGAAAGCTGAAATCATAAATCATGTTGGGGGAAAGGTCACATCAATTATTTTCTTTTTCTCTTCCATGACGAGAACGTACAGTATTTTTCCAGGTCTGCATTTGAAGACTTTGCTTTCTGTCTCCTTCAGTCAAGTGTACAGAGTCTAAGGGACAGCAGCGCTATCAGGATCAATGTCAGCACACCTGGGCAGCACTGCGAGCCCATCTGCAGCCGCACCTGCACGGGGTGGGCACATCAGCCTTGGTGCCACCTCCAGCCCCAAGCACGTCCGTCTTGGAGCCACCTCCAACCCCGGGCACGTCAGCCACAGAACTACTTCCAGTCCCGGGATTGTGCTCTCCTCTGAAGGAAACCACAACTATTCCAGGAGGACAACACGGCTGAGGAGTCAAGTGGAAACTGGATCAGTAGAGAATTTACCTGAGGTCACTGTCATTACATGGTAAAGTCAGGATTTCAAAACAGATCTTTTTAATCCCAAAGTCTTTTTCTTTAAGTAGTAAAATAATAGTTAGGTTATTACTTCAAGAAGTCAAGTGAGCATGAGTCTAACTTACATGCAGAATCTAAAGAGTCAAATACACAGCAGAGAGGACAACAGTCATTACTAGAGACAGGTAAGCAGAGGGAAGTGGGGGATGGGGGCTACAGATAATAAGTTGCATTAAATACTGAAAATTCGCGGAGAGTAGATTTCAGGCGCCCTCAGCACATACACAGACACAGAGATAAACTAGGCGAGAAGGATGTGAGTGTAACTCACCATTTCGTTATAGATGTCTATCATAACCTGTTATAAACCTACATACAGTAACTGTTTGTTTAAAACACTGTTAGTGGCTGAACTACAAATCACATGTACACAGGTATTTTAATACACCACCATGACAATCTCATCAACTGCAGTCTCCCCAGTGAGCAACTGTTTTAAAATAGAAACCTGATTCATGGACTCTTCTATTTTAAAACCATTCAGCTTCTCCCACACAAGAACAAGACTCTAAAAAGTTTCTGAGACTGTGAAGACGAGACCTTTCTCCACAAACAACCCCTGGGTCATTCTTTCGAATCTCATTCCATCCCCTTTCATTTCCAGATCTTCCTGCAGGAACACCCTCCGCTCTCCCCCAGTCCTCTGACGTGGAGGATTCCAAACCATCCTTTAAATAAGACATTACAGTGTGGACGTCTCGTCTTCTGGGAAGGTTACTGCTAAGCCCATCCATCAAATCTGGGATTAATTCCCTTCGTACACACCCAACTTTATTTTTAAATAACAGCTGCTTAATTTCCTGCTCTTTTATGTGCCTGTTGTAAAATTAAATTAGTAGCTACACACATACACGCACACACACATCTCCTAACCACCAAATAGTATGAATATCCTTTGCCTAATATGTATTCAATAAATATTTGCAAGATTACATCAGCTGCTGAGGTAAAATATCTGAAATTTTTTTTCACTGCTATAAGTGAATAAACACAGATACTTACACAGAAACACTAATTACTACTGATAATAGCAGTAACAATAACCATAAAGACCAATATTAATACTTAATAGTATTAATAGTAATACTTAACAATGGGCTGGAGCAACAGCACAGCAGGTAGGGCATTTGCCTTGCACGTGGCCGACCTGGGTTCAATTCCTCCATCCCTCTCGGAGAGCCCGGCAAGCTACCCATGACGTATTCGATATGCCAAAAACAGTAACAAGTCTCACAGTGGAGATGTTACTGGTGCACGTTCAAGCAAATCAATGAACAATGGGAGGACAGTGCTACAATGCAGTGCTACTTAACAATATCAATATTGCTATTAAGATCTATTATATGCCAAGCACTGTGCTAAGGCTTTTTCAAGTCTCCTACTATCCAAAGAACAATTTAAATTTATCTGAGTGTCACACTTGGGGTGACAAATGTTAGTAATCTGCTCAACGTTACACATATGCATCAAACCTGAGTCTCAAATTCAGAACTCTGTCTATTATCCCCAAATTTGCACTTTCTAACTTCAAATACCTCTGGACTGGTGTTCACATGCTAAAACATCACACAAAAGATAAATATATATGTGTGTGTGTGTGTGTGTGTGTGTGTGTGTGTGTACACACATGAATATACAATGTTTTTGAGCCGTATTCAGCTGTGCTCAGGGCATACTCCCGGCTATATGCTCAGGGATCACTCTTGGCCGGCTCAGGGTACTAGGGATTGAATCCAGGATGGCTGCATGCAAGGTAAGCACCCTCCTTGCTGTACTACCTCTCTGACCCAAAGAAAGAGATTTCTTCTTGAGCTAGGGAGAGGGCTCAAAAGACTGAAACACATTTTTGTGTTTTTTTTTTGCATATGGGAACTCTGGGCTCAATCCCCAGCTGTACATGGTTCCCTGAGACCCCAAGCACCAAGAAGGAAGTACTCACTGAGCACTGCCAAAGGTTGAGGTTCCCCAAAATAAAACTAAAGATATTTCTTATCTTGACAGATAGGAAGAGATGAAAGGTTAGTTTTAAGTTTTAGAATCCACTTTTATTCAAATGATAAACTTTCATCTTAATTTTTACATGGGATTTCCTCCCAAGTATACATAGGATGACAGTAAGAAGATGTGACTTAAAATTACTCAGTGATAATTGGCAGAGAAAAGGTAAAATTTGGGGGGCTGGAGAGAGAATACAGTGGGTAGCACACTTGCCTTACACGCAGTCAGCTCGGATTTGATCCCAGGCACCATATATGCTCCCGAGACCACCAAGGGTGATCCCTGATATAGAATCTAGAGTAGGTCCTGAGCAAAGCTGAGTATGGCCCCCAAAACAAAAAACAAAAGATAGGTAGAATTTGTGATAGTTATTCAAATTAGATCCAAACCTTCGGCACTGTTTAATAACGATGATTTCAACATGCAGACAGGCATCAGTCCACAAACCAATGGTCTACGATACTTAAAAAAGTCTTGGTTACTAAAAGCCACTCATGAGAAAGAAGTGAGAATTACAGAACTGCATTATGGCCTGTTTGCTTTTTCCTACAGACACGCAGAGTCAATACTGCTTGGTTTCACGACTGCTAACAGCAGACTATCACGAGTGATCACGACAGTGAAGGAAGAAAGGAGAGGACGGTACCTGATCAATGAGTCGCTTGATTAGGGGGAGCCCCTCCAGTGCTGAGCTGTCACATCCACTGGTCAACACACGTTCAAACCCCAGGGTTAAGAGGGTCTCTAAAGCTGCCACTGGATCGTGAACCATGTCAAAGGCTGAAATAAATCAAGTTGGCTGGAGTTACACATGGACACAAAACTAGAACTCTCGTACTCTAATCTTTGGAATGTACGCCAAGAAAAAAAATCATTCTCAACTGCTTCAGCACGTGAAACTGCAAAAAGGCTAAGAACATCTTTTCATCCACAAGAGCCCTGTCTCCTGAGAGCAAAATTGACACTGATCCCTCATTTTACTGATGCTGGGCAAAAGCACTTGAGAATTCCAACTGTCTGATTTATAGCTGGTTAGTATGTTTTATACAAAATTACTGGATTCCCTTCAGAAATCACCCTGATGCAAACAAGCTATCAGTAATGAAAACCAATCTTGTGCACTCCGGTGAACATCCATTCATTGATTACCCAACATCTACTTCTTCCTCTCTTTTTATTCATTTTTCCCCCTGAGCCCCAGGGCTTACTCTCAACCCTGCCCTCAGGGATCACTTCCAGTGAAGCTTGGGGGACCATCTGTGGTGCCGGATCAAACCTGGATCAGCTGCGTGCCAGGCAAGGGCCTTACCCACTGTCCTATCTTTCTGGTCTCGTTCACCCTTCTAAATCGTGTTCAGTTCTTCTTCAGCAACACAGCTCCGCTTAGCTATGAACCCTGTATTCAACTGGGAAAGCTAATCTCGCTCCTAGCCTTAGTGATCTTGTATGAGTTACAGGCTGTGCAGTGCATTTTGGCAGGCACAACAGTTCATTTTAGGGGAGAATCCATATGAGTTATAGCAATCTAATAGCAATGAACCTCAGGATTCTTCCCTGGAATGCTGTGGCAAGTGTAAGTATTCCGAGGCAGGTTTACCTTTCCCTCTCTGTGTATCACCAACAGTGTCTCCATTTTCTTTTTTCTGTTGGTTACAGGCCACCCCTAGCAGTGCTAGAAGGCCACTCCTGACTGCAAACTTAGGCGTCACTCCCAGCAGTGACCAGGGGAAGATCAAAGAGCACACCCTCCAGCCTCTGAGCTCTCTCTCCAGGGCACAAAGGCTACTGTTTTTAACTTGTATTTTATTTAGGGGGGCTTTAGGCCCTCAGCGCTGCTCAGGGATCAATCACTCCTGCCAGACTCGGGGGACCGCAGGGGATGCTGCAGATCAAACCTGGGTCCACCACAGCAAGGCAGGCCTCTTACCCACTGTGGTACCCATCCAGACCCACAAATGTCTACTTTTTACACTTTTCTTAAGGAAGCTTCAAATTTTCTAGAAATCGTGCATCTCAAGATCCGTCCAACGAGCAATCGTATACTAGACAATAGAATCAATTTTCATAAAGGTTGTGGCATCTGGGGAGATTAGAAACCCACGACCATTCCGCAAAATTCCAAAGATGGGAATGACTCACCTCTGTGGAAAGTGACTGGCAGAGGACGGCAAATGGCTATAAAAAGAAAGTCATATAACAATGTGAATGAAGAGATCACCAGTGATTACTACCAATAGAGTTTTTCTTGGTAGGTGTGGCTTTTTATATTTAATTCTCCTAAAGCATAAACACAGTGAACTAAAATACCCAAACGATAATGCCTTACAAATCCAAAAGCTTTATATTGCTACTAATGTCTAATTTTAATATTTTTTAAAAAGGTTGACTCCTGAGAACTACCATGTAAATTGTATATGATGCACCCATAAGGATAGCATCCCCTAGCTTAATCAATGGCTGAATAAATAGCAGTACTCCTACATTAAAAAAAAAAAAAAGGGTAGGAAGCCGGAGCGATAGCACAGCGGGTAGAGTGTTTGCCTCTGACAAACACAGCTGACCCGGGTTCGATCCCTGGTATCCCATATGGTCCCCCAAGCACTGCCAGGAGTAATTCCTGAGTGCAAAACCAGGAGTAACCCCTGAGCATTGCTGGTGTGACCCAAAAAGCAAAAAAAAAAAAAAACCCAAAAAAATTTTTAAAAAAGGGTAATATCCCCTCTATTACTCATTCCCCTGAGAATTTCAAAGAAATACTTCAACTGAGTAACATAAGCAGGTTGCTTCTGTTGTGAGGGTGAAACTGGCGCCATGACAGGCTGCAGAAATGAGAAAAATTGGAACTGAAACAAATTCAGTTTCCCAGCAATGAAACAATGTGTAACTAGCCAACCTGAACCCACCTGGGAAAGTTCCTGGGCTCAGCAAGTGGGCTCAATCAACCAGTCACAATGCCCCAGGAATTGTCCTTTGTTAACCCTAAAAGAATTAGTAGCTTATGTAACCATAAACTGTTACTGGAAATTATTGTTTAACTACTGCCTGACCACTGATACCCTAGACACTTGCCAAAGCACCAATGTTTGGTACCTAAGTAAGATTTTTCTGAAACAATAAGGCATGCACTGCCTATATAAACTACTTGTCACTTGGAGTCGGGCTCACTATCAAGAGACCACTCCTACTGCTTTAGCATTTTCAAGTTAGTGTCTCAGTCCATCTTGCCACTTCGGAACCCATAGTTCTAGGCTTAACACTATCCCCTCCTTCCCTCCCCAATCTCATCAACTGCACTTTTTTGCTGCAGTGAAAGTTGTCTTAAAACCACAGCAACAGTAGCTGCAGAACGTGACCTAGAGCAACCAGAGAGTTAGGCAGGCTGTTTGAGACACCCACTGTCCCAGACACCTGAATGGACGACCATATTAAACAACTGGCACAGGGGGCAACCACACTACGGCTGAAATGGGGGTTCGATTTCCAGCATTCCCATATGGTCCCCCGAGCACTGCCAGGAATAATTCCTGAGTGCATGAGCCAGGAGTAACCCCTATGCATCGCCAGGTGTGACCCAAAAAGCAAATAAATAAATAAACAAACTACTGGCTTAGTGGGCTGGAGTGACTACTGGCTTAGTGGGCTGGAGTGACAGCGCAGCAGGTAGGGCATTTGCCTTGCATGCAGCAGACCCAGGTTCGATTCTTCCACCCCTCTCGGAGAGCCCGGCAAGATACCGAGAGTATCTCGCCTGCATGGCAAAGCCTGGCAAGCTCCCCGTGACGTATTCGATACGCCAAAAACAATAACAACAAGTGTCACAATTTGTTGTGAGCCGTAACTGGTGCCCACTCGAGCAAATCGATGAACAACGGGAGGACAGTACAGTGCAGTGCTACTACTGGCTTAGTCTAAGGGCTGCAAGTGTGAAGGAAGTCAGACTTGGGATCCCATTTTCCCCTCTAGAGTGCAATCGTGAACGTGGGAGACTGGGCTAGCAATATATCCAACACACAAGCTCAACAACACTGAAAACAAGAGATCTAAGCTGCAACCACAGAACTCTGAAATGCGCCTATCAAGGTGGCAGGCGGGGGTGCTGGGTAGGGAGCACGGGAACACCGGGGGGAGGGAAGTGGACACTGGTGGAGGGACTGGTGTTGAAACGCTGTACGCCTAAAACTACCAATAACTTTGTAAATCACAATTCTTTAATTAAATTTTAAAAAATTTTTAAATAAGGTGCAGTCATGACCAGAGCCTTTTTTACTCCCGGCACTAGTTCTTACCCAGGAGGGACATGCACAACTCTTTGTCGATGCTCCCGTCTTCAGTCAGCGCCCCGAATACCAAACCATCAGCACCGTAGAGCTTGGCGAGATGAATGTCAGCCTTCATCACCTCAACTTCACGGTCCGAATATAAAAAATCACCTCCCCGTGGCCGGATCATCACGAAGACGGGGATCTGGACGCACTGCTTCACGACTTGGAGGACACCTGCAGGAACGGAGTGCGGACAGACTCAGGTGCAAATGCAAGCGCTAAGCACAGGATGGTCAGGAACTCGGCGCTGACCACTGACATCTGCTCTTAAATTCACTTCTAGAAGAAAAGAGAGTAAACCAACCAAAAAAGACAGACAGATAAGAAGGCAGAGTGGAGGAGGAAATGTAGTATAACAGAGTAAGAAACTCAGGGTAATTAATACTAAGTAACCAAAAAAGAGAAGGAAGTCACTAGGTTTTGGAATTAACTTCTTAGAGGAAATGTTTTGCTGGTATGTAACACTTTTTTGTTTGGCTTTTTGGGTGACAACCAGCGATGCACAGGGGTTATTTCTGGCTCTGCACTCAGGAAACACTCCTGGCGGTGCTCAGGGGACCATATGGGATGCTGGGAATGAAACCTGGGTTGGCAGCGAGCAAGGCAAACACCCTACCTGTTGTGCGATCACTCCAGCCCTGGTATATAACACTTTTAAGTATAGTAAAGACCCCATTCAATGTTCTGTCAGTGTCTTACCTAAGATGTTTTCTCTTCTTTTTCTTTTCTTTTTTTTTTCTTTCTTTCTTTTTATTTATTTATTTATTTTTGGTGTTTGGACCACAGCCTTTGTGCTCAGGGCTTACTCCCGGCTCTGTAATCTGGGATTACCCCTGGCAGAACTCAGGGGACCATATGGAGTTCCTGGAATGAAGCTGGTCAGCCACAGGCAAGGTAAGCGCCCTGACCACTACACTATCACTTCAGCTCCTGGTGTCTTTTTTTCTGATTACAATTCTATTTAAAATCTAATATAAGAGTAATAACAGGGCCGGAGCGATAGTACAGCGGGTAGGGCACTTGCCTTGCATGCGGCCAACCCGGGTTCGATCCCCAGCATCCCATATGGTCCCCCAGCACTGCCAGGAGTGATTCCTGAGTGCAGAGCCAGGAGTGACCCCTGAGCATCACTGGGTGTGACCCAAAAAGCCAGAAAAAAAAAAGAATTACATAGTTCATGACCCTTTACAGACAAAGTGTTTTTTTGAAAGAGATATGTAAAAGGAAAACAAGTTCTACCTATTTGTGATTTTATACAAAGGTCTACAAATAAAAGTACCTTAATAGGGAGGAGGGCAGAGGAGGGCATTCTGGTACATTCTGGTGCTGAAATGTTTTATGCATTAAACACTGTCATTAAAAGTTTTACAAATGGGGCTGGAGCGATAGCACAGCGCGTAGAGCATTTGCCTTACATGCGGCCGATCTGGGTTCGATTCCTCCGCCCCTCTTGGAGAGTCCACCCAAAAGAGCAAAAATAAAATAAAAAAAAAAATTTTTAAATAAAAGTTTTACAAACCATAGCACAACGCACTGTAGAGATGCCTCCAGATCCAGCGCCAGGCTGTCTTAACTGAGGCAACTCAGAAGAAGAGGGGTGAGTTTCCCTCCCCGCCCCAACAGAGCCAGGGCAGCAGAAAAACCTCCAGAACTCAATCGCCACCATGCTCACGGCCACTCTCCACGAGCCTCATCCATGAGTGAATCTGTATAATCATATTCTAAATTTTAGAATTCCTGAAGCGACATCTCATACTCTACACCACTGATGTTCTGAGAGTAGCACACAACATTCGATGGGGGTTAAAGAAGAAGGCAATCAATCTCATGGGGAATATATAATTTAAGCACACAAGGCTCAACCTTTAACCTTTAAACATGTTAGTAATCTCATATACAAGGGCTTAATAGCTCCAGGATGAATACAACAATCTTCACACATTTTCCTCTGAGGAAACTTTATTGGACCATCTTTAGCATTTTATTCATAACAAACAATACAAAATTAATCGTTTTGGTTCACTTTGGGGAGAACAATTTGGGACTTGGGGGAATCATTCGAAATGTGGTGGTGGGAAGGTGCAATGCTGATGGGATTGGTGTTCGAATATTAAATGTAATAAATTACTGTGAACAACTTTATAAAAATAAAATTTAAAAAAATGTTTTATAAATCACAGTACCTAAAAATAAAAGTCTTAAAGGTACCTAAACGTCACATAATTCATGGCTGTTTCAGAAACTCTCAGTTAGTACATGATCTGTGACAAGTTAACCCTATAAAAACTTTGTTTCTATTAAAAGAAATGAAAGTTTGCATGGGATTTCAATATGTCCAACACCAAGCATTGAATCATAATTGCTGTCGCCAAAAAACAGATTCCATTCCCAAAGCTATTTTATTCATACTAAATAGAGGTGCCATTTAATCTCAGAGTAATCTATTTTAGGAGTAAAAAATTCACAGACATGTTTTGTTTTTTTTTCCTATTGGGTCACACCCATCAATGCTCAGGGGTTACTTCTGGCTCTGCACTCAGGAATTACTCCTGGCAGTGCTTGGGGAATGCCGGGGATAGAGCCCAAGTTGGCGCTTGCAAGGCAAATGCCCTACCCACTGTACTATCACTCCAGTGGAGTAATCTGCTTTTAACCAAGACAGTGTAACAAACTGGATTGATCATCCTACCTTTAACAGCCAAACACCAGGGGCCAAAAAGACAGTAAAGTGGGTAAGGCAATTGCCTTGCAGATGGCCGAATCAGGTTCAATCCCCAGGCACGAGTGATTCCTGCGTGCAGAGTTAGGACTAACCCCTGAGCACCATGACCATGTGTGGTCAAAGTTTAAAAAAAACAAACAGCCAAACATCAGAAGAAATTCTGATGAGCTTATAAAACACTGGATACGAAACAAAAGATAATGATACCTGAAAGATGGGGAACAAATAAGGTAAAGTCGGTAAGACTATACAGTCTATAATTTCTGTTAGACCTAGATTAATCACTACCTTGAGAATTTTCCAGGTCCCCACAGTAGGAAGAGGAGCTCAGATGGAGCCTAGAGAATTAAATGAGTTGTGGAAACAAAACAGAGTCAAGGGAGACCAAGTGGCTAGAATCAAGCAGTTAATACTTGGGAGGCCAGGAAGAAGCCTCCAGAGGTCTGCTAAGACTCTCCTTCTTACTGTTGCTAAGCACTGGTCAGCACAGCCATGCAAGGAAACTAAGGAAGGCCAGGAGCACATCTCCTAAAAAAGTATTAGAAGATACAGTACCTGTCATTCAGGCCAGGCAGGAAAAATGCCTATCCCTACGAGTCAGAGAGGAAAATATCAAGATTCAAGAAACACTGAGTGGAGTCAACAGAGAAGTCTTGCCTTACTAATAGAAAATAATTTACTCTAGACTGATCTCTCTGCCAGAGCGTCTTAAACGCAAGACCTGAACACTACAAATGATTTCCAAGTAACTTAATTGCTCAAGAATATTTCTAGGTTGGGGCTGGAGCTATAGTACAACAGGTAAAGCATTTGCCTTGCATGCAGCCAACCTGGGTTTGATCCCCAGCATCCCATAGGGTCCCCCAAATACCACCAGGAGTGATTCCTGAGTGCAGAGCCAGGAATAACCTGTGCATCACTGGGTGTGACCCAAAAAGCAAAAATAAATAAATAAATAAATAAATAAAATTATATATCTAGGGGCTCAGAAGATGGCTCGTTGGCTTAATGCACTTTCCTGGCCAGCACAAGTTTCTGAGGTCAAGCCTAGTGACCACTACAAGCTCTCAGCAACCCTGGTAGCTCTGTTATTAGGGATCCCCTAAAGAAAGGATCCGGAAGAGAGCTCAGTGGCTGAGGAAGAACTCAGAGCAGTATAATGCTGTGAAGGTGGAAAGAAGAGAGCACTTGGAGGCATACCAAAATACCCAGTACCAAACAAAGTAAAATCCAGTAAGAATTATCCTAAGGTGGTATGTCAGTCCAATGAAATTCACTGGGAGTTGATATAAATGTTAGAATTTACAGCTAGGTATTAAAACAGCTATTATGCAGCTGAAAAGACAGTACAGAGATTAAGGTGATAGTTTTACATGTGATAGACCCTTTTGATCCCTGGCACCACAAATGGTCCCTGGAACACCACTAGGAATGATCCCTGAGCAGAGAGTCAGGAATAAACCTTGAGCACAGCTGGGTGTGGCCCCAAAACCAAAACCAAACTCTTCCAGCTCTTCCAGGAGACGACCATGAGCACAGCCAGGTACAGTCCCAAAATACACAAACAAAATACACAAACAAAATACACAAACAAAAAATAAATGAAGAGCATAAGAATAGGTGCTGTATGTGAATGATTGTTATTACTTCAATCTTTCAAAGAGATGGAACTTAAAGAGACCGACTCCTTGAAAATAATTATTAATAGCACAGCGGTAGGGCGTTTGCCTTGCACGCCGCCAGCTGGACTGACCCGCATTCGATTCCTCCACCCCTCTTGGAGCCCAACAAGCTCCTGAGAGTATTCCGCCCACAAGGAAAAGTCTGGCAAGCTACCCGTGATGTCTTTGATATGCCAAACACAGTAACAAGTCTCACAATGGAGACATTACTGGGTCTGCTCAAGCAAATCAATGAACAACAGGAGGACAGTGCTACAGTGCATAGAGGTTTTAACATAGAAGTGAAATGACAAGAGCACAAATTGTGGGCAGGGAGAAATGAAGACAAAAGTCACAGGGTTAAAAAAAAAAAAAGTCATGGGGTGGCGGACCGAAAGACATCAGTGCAGAATAACTGAACTATTTAACTAACAGCCACTCTATAGCTCAACTTTCTGGTATGTGGGAAAACAACATCAACCTGGGCAGAATCTTTGATACGTTTATTCATAACCACGGCATTTCTACTAGTATCCACGGCAGAGTTACCAAGCAATATCAGTAAATGACCCTAAGGAATCGAGTTGTCAGACAACTCACACACATGAGAAAGTCTTAAAACAACACTTACCCATGCTGGGTGTGGTTCCTCCTTCTAATAAGCTGGAACATAATTCAATCCGACCAGCACCTGTGATTTGAAAGATACACTGCTCAGCTAAATTGATCTTTAAATTTAAGATAACTGAGGCTCTGTCCAAAAAGTGTTCAAAATGGACTAAATAGCAAATTTTACAGTTTTCTAAATCTAAGACCAAGGGTTCTAAAGACTGGTGAAGGGAATCAAACTGAGAAATCATAAATAAGAATAAACTATTTTTAATCACAACTCTAGTCTGCAGGCCACATTATGTTACCAATGTCCAGTTTAAGAGTTCATTTAAATTAGCTATCTTAACATTTTTATTGTATTATATCATTGGGTTGTCCCTTCATATACTTTAGTGACTTTGAAATTTCTAGGGTGGGCATGATAGTACAGCAAGTAAGATGCTTTGCCTTGGACACACCCTTCCAGGGTTGATCTCTAGTACCAATACAGTCCCCAGAGTCCCACCAGGAGTGATCTCTAAGTGCAAAGCCAGGAATAAGACCTGAGCACCACCAGGTCACGGTCCTCCCGTTATCCATCGATTCGCTCGAGCGGGCCCAGTAACGTCTCTATTTTTTTGAGACTTGTTGTTTCTGTGTTTGGCATATTGAATACATCACGGGTACCTTGCCAGGCTTTGCGGTGCGGACGAGATACTCTCAGTAGCTTGCCGGGCTCTCGGAGAGGGGCAGAGGAATCGTACGGTGCTCGGCCAGGCTAGTTGCACGCAAGGCAAATGCCCTACCGCTGTGCTATCACTCCAGCCCAAAGAATAATGTTTCAAAAACCATCTATGTTGAAGGATTTATCAGTACTAAATTCTTTTTTAACTGCCATGTAAGGATGATTTCTACACTTTTATGCTTTCATTTTGTAAATATATATATAGTTATATGATGAAGATCAAATGTAGACTGTAAAGCTGAAAATATATATTGCTACTGTTTTCCAGCAAAGTTAGCTGGGCCAGAGAAATGGCTCATCATTTGGAGTCCATGCCTGGGTTTTATCTACACAATAATATGGTCCCTGAAACAACTGTCGAGTGCAGCCCATGAGCTGCTGGTATAGTCCCCCCTCCCCAAAACACACACACACACACACACACACACAAAAGTTTGCTGACCCATCAGAGAGGGAAAATGAGCCTTTTCTTAAAAAATTTTTGAAGCGGTGTTTTGAGTATACAGAGATTCATTCACCTTTCTCTATTTCTGTGTATTTGAAACTTTTCATATGAAAGTTTTGTTTTTTTAATTTCTGACCCTAAAGTGATAGGAATATGCTTACTATTAAGGCTGGTTCCAAGTGTAAAATAATTCTTGATTAAAAAAAATTTTAAAGATAAAAATTCTGATGATGGGGGGCTGGAGTGATAGCACAGCAGGTAGGGCATTTGCCTTGCACGCGGCTGACCCAGGTTCGATTCCCTGAATCCCATATGGTCCCCAAGCTACTGCCAGGTGTAATTCCTGAGTGCAGAGCCAGGAGTAAGCCCTGTGCATCGCCAGGTGTAACCCAAAAAGCCAAAAAAAAAAAAAAAAGAAAATTAAAAAAAAATTCTGATGATGAAAATGACATGGCTATCGAAGAGATTTGAGTAGAAGTCATGGATAATCTGCTCCATTGCCGTTCTGGAGGATGTGATGGATCCCTCAGGACGTCGGAGGGCAGTCATCTTGGTCTTGTAATTGGCGAAGGACAGGCGGGCGTTACGAATACTTTTCCCGGCTTCTGCCGCATCTACCAGCACTTCTGCTCTTCTCTCTTTGAGGTCTTCCTTGATCGCATCTCTGCACTGCTTTGCAAGCTCGGACGTTAGCTTGCGGTTGCCTGAGACATGCGCCAAACCACGTTGGTGAATAAGCTCAAGAGTTTTAGAAGACAGGCGTTTTTTTGTGGCTATCTCTCTCTTGGCGTTCCTCGCACAATCATGGAGGTGCTGAACCAGTCGATTGTATTCCTCGTCAATGTTGTCAACAATGGCATCTTCCCATGTTGCTGCAATAGTGCCAAAGAGCTCCCAGTTGGTGGTCGTTCTGGGAGTTCTCTTTTTAAATTTTGTAGCCCTTTCTCCCCGCTCTGTGAAGTAGAATTTTGCACGAAGGAGACGGTGGTCCGATCCCATTCAGAATTTTGGGACAACAGCGACATCGGTCAGGCAAAACCGTCGATTGAATATGATGTGGTCTATTTCGTTGTGGAATCGTCCACCGGGAGACTCCCATGTCCAACGTTTAGATTCTGCCTTCTGGAACTGTGAGTTACCATGAATGGTCTTGGTCAACATGATGAACTCAGACAGTCTCTCACCCTGTTCGTTCCATTCTAGGCCATGGGTCCCGATGTGAAGTTCTTCAGCTGATCTTCTCGGTCCTATCTTGGCATTAAAATCACCCACAATGATCTTGTAGAAGGTGTGGTCTTCTTTATAGAACTTCTCCAGCTCCATGTAGAAGTTCTCGATTTCTCTTTCATCATAATGAGATGTTGGTGCGTAGAAAACAAAGATAGAAACTGCCAGCAGTGAGCCACATCTATTCAAATGTAAGCGTCTGATTCAGGTTGTTAGGCATTCGAATGAATCAATGCTCATGGCCAAGTTTGTATTGACAAGGACACCGATGCCTCTGACACCTCTTTTATCGCATGTTCCGAGGAACAATTCTTCTCCAGTGTCGAAACGGCATGGTGAGATTCATGCCTTCTTGTCTCGGTCAGACCAATGATGTCGTAGATTATCCATGACTTCTACTCAAATCTCTTCGATAGCCATGTCCACTTGCCGACATACCAAATTCCACCACAGGAAGGATATGTCGTTCCCAACGTTCTCCCTTCTGAAATCCGACACGCCATTTTGTCAGTAAAGAAACAAACAGCACCTGGCCCAGACAAGGTCAGACCTGAACACCTGAAGAACCTGCCATCAGTACTCATCAATACACTGGCTCGGCTCTTCACACGCTACCTGTCTGAATGCAAGGTTCCATCCCAATGGAAAACCAGCAGGACCGTACTACTGTTCAAGAAGGGAGACATCCATGACATTGGCAACTATCGCCCGATCTGCCTATTGTCTGCCATCTACAAGTTGTTCACTCGAGTCATACTAAATAGGATTGGCAGAACACTAGATGAAGGACAACCATGCGAGCAAGCCAGGTTTCGCAAAGGATTCAGCACCATTGACCATATCCACACGATAACCAAGCTCATTGAGGTTTCTTGGGAGTTCAAGATGCTGCTCTGTTTAACGTTCATTGATTTAAAGAAGGCCTTTGATTCTGTTGAGACGGAAGCGGTCATTGAAGCCCTAGCCAAGCAGGGCATTCAAGCCCAATACATCAAGATCCTCCGTGAGCTGTATTGCGGATTCACTACCAGGATCTCACCATTCTACAAAGAAGTAATCATCCATATCAAGAGAGGGGTTCGGCAGGGTGATACCATTTCACCAAAACTCTTCAGTGCCACCCTCGAGAACATCATGCGACGACTGTAATGGGAAGGAATGGGAGTGAAGATAGATGGTCGGCAACTACACCACCTCCGCTTTGCTGATGACATTGTTTTAATAACACCAAACATCAGCCAAGTGGCACAAATACTGGCCGACTTTGACCATGAGTGTGGAAAGGTAGGACTACAGCTGAATCTTACGAAGACAATGTTTATGAGAAACAGCCTCGTTCCTGATGCCCCATTCGCTCTCAACGGAACGACCATCTCCGAATGCAACAGCTATGCGTACCTGGGTCGAGAAGTCAACATGACAAACGACCTGGCACCTGAGCTGCGCAGGAGGAAGAGAGCAGCTTGGAACGCCTTCAAGAACGTCGAAGAAATAGCTAAGAGGACGAAGAACCTCTGGCTCCGGGCACATCTCTTTGATTCCACTGTTCTTCCTGCATTAACATATGCCTCAGAGACCTGGGCCCTATGCAAACAGGATGAGAATGCTATTTGGGTCTCCCAAAGAGGAACTGAGAAAGATTGGAATATCTTGGAATATCACGTTTCACTCAAATGAGAGAAAGAATCCGGAGTTCGGACCTCCGTCGAGGATCAAGAATCAGGGACGCTGTCTCGTTTGCCAAGGTGTCAAAAATCAAATGGGTTGGTCACGTAATGAGATTTAAAGACGACTGCTGGACTAGAGCTGTTACCGACGGGATCCCACGGGATGTCAAAAGACCGCGTGGCCGCCCACCTACCAGATGGTCAGACTTCTTCATCAAGATCATGAACGATCAGTTTGAGGCTCTTCATGTTCCCAGAGTGAACAGATGCCATTGGGCTACACTGGCACGCGACAGGGACGAATGGAGACGTTACTGGCGCCCGCCTGAGCAAATCGACGACTAACGGGAAGTTAAGTGATTAAGTTAAGTGATGAAAATGACAACCAATCTCTACAAATAATCTTAAAAATCAATAGTTTGGAAAAATTAAATTTTTAGTAAGTTCAATACAAGAAACTGATAAGTAAATACCTACTGTGAATGGACTCAAAAAGTGACATTCTAGGGGGTAAGAGAGAATAGGGCAGGTAGGGAACTTGTCTCACACACAACCAACACAGGTTCCATCCGTAGCATCCCATAGTGTCCCCCAGTCCCACCAGGAATGATCCCTGAGCACAGAGCCAGGAATAACCCCTGAGCACCCTGCTGGCTGTAGCCCCCTCCCCCAAAAATTGATCTTTTAGGGAAGAAGACTAGAAGATTATTCTCCAGTATGTCTTCTGGTTGGCTAAGTTTTTAAAAGGATTAAAAAGATCATACACTAGGGATCCCAAGGTCAGTTGTCAGGATTTGCTTTCAGGCTCTTAAAGGACTGCCAACTATTATTCATCTGCTTATTTGTCTTACCTCCTCTTTCTGCATTTACTGCAGACTCTACTGAATCAACACATACTTCCATAAGAAATCCATTTGCTGCTCCTAAAATACATGGAGAACATTGCAAATCATTTCTGATAAATATACTAGGGCCAATCAATGCAATAAAATACTGTATTATTTATTAAATCGAGGTCTCTTAGGACTGTGAAATAAGTACAAAGACATAATTTTAAGAAATTATACAATAAGGGCCAGAGCAATATATTGCTCAGTGGGCTGTTCATATATGCTTTGCGTGCTAGAAGTCTGGGTTCAATCCCTGGCACTGCACGGTTCCCTAAACAACACTGGGAGTGACCCCATCACCACTCTGTGCAACACCCAAACAGAAAAAAAAAAAAACTTGGAGGGATTATAGGTGGGGCGCCAGGTCTGGAATTCATTAATACCAAATGAGTCGTCCTAAAACACGGACCCCGTTTCGGTATTCCAGGTCTGATCCTTTCCAATGCTTCTCCACGCTTGCAGAAAGTTTAAAAACTTCTTTATAACAAATAAGTGTTTCAGAGCTGGAGATCACCTTCAAATCTAGCCCCATTACTTTTTTGTGAGTAATCCCGGACAAGCTACTCAGCCTAAATTTTTCATAAAACATAGCAGGCTTAGGGCTGGAGCAATAGCACAGCGGGTAGGGCATTTTCCTTGCACGCCGTCAATAGGGGTTCAAGTCCCAGCATCCCATATGGTCCCCTAAGCATCGCCAGGGGTAATTCCTGAGTGCAGAGCCAAGAGTAACCTCTGTGCATCGCCAGGTGTGACCCAAAAAAGGAAAAAAAAGAAAAAAAACATAGTAGTAAGCTTTGTTTTCAATTTTGTTTTGAGGTTTGGGGGTCACTTTCAGCAATGTCACTACGGATATATTAAGCCAAGTGCGGTCCACAGTTTTCAGGCGGCTGGAAGGACACCCCCCCCCCAACTGAGAGCAGCTGGTGCCGAGGAGCCCCGGGGTGCGGGGGGCGGAGGTGCCACATTCCCGTGTCCACACCATGCCCCAGCGCAGCAACGGGACGCGCATCCGGGACGCGCATCCGTGTGGCCCGACGGTCCTTTAACTTCCCCCTCCCCCCCCCCCCCCCCCCCGTCTCGCACGCTGTCCTAGCAGCCCCCGGTCACCGGGAGGCCACCCCGGTGGCCCCCCCGAACTCTGAAGATCCCAGCGACGCCCGGATCCGCGCGAGGCGGAGCAAATCAAACCACTGGGGACACGGTGGCAGGACGACAAGAGGCGGGGAGTGGGGGAGGGGGGAACTGGCCGGCGCGGGGGCTCGAACCCGCGCCCCGGCGAAAGGCTCCCGGGGTCGCAACCGCCGCCCGCCAGCCCGCAGCTCCCCGCCACCCTCCGCACCGGCCGTCCCGGACGGCATCCGCGCCCGTCTGCGCTCGGCGGCCGCCGCCTGCCTCTTCATGCTCGCCGCCTGCCTCGCAGCCGCCGCCGCGGACTCCGGCTCCCACTCGGACCGGCTTCCGGAGCGCGCGCGACCCGGGGAGCGCGTCCTCGCGGGCGGACGGGCGGGCGCGCGCCCCGCGCGTCCCCGATCACCCGCGACCCCACCGCGCCGGCTCCGAGGGGCGTGGTCTTGGGTGGGCGTGGCCCGGTGGGCGTGGCCCGGAAGCGCTTCCCCCAGCGGGCGGAAAGGACGGCAGCCGGGAAGGCGGAGGAGTGGCGGCGGCGCCCCGGTGTCCAAGATGCAGCGATTGCTCGTTCCGCCCTTGAAAGCCTGGCTCGGGGGCCAGTGTCTCAGGCTCCTGGCGCCCCGGGCTGCGTCTCGAGCTCAGGTACCGCGGCGCCGAGGACGGGGGCCGCGGAGCTCGCATCTCACGGTGGCCCGAGCTGCAGACCTCCCGGGGCTCTGTGCTCTCGACCCGGAACAGGGCGAGCACGCTTCATCTGGCTGCACATCACTTAATACAGGGCAGAGCGCCAGACGCGTTAATAAAAGCATGGTCGTTTTTGTTCTCTGGGTTTGGGGGTCCACATCCGGCGAGGCTCAGTACTCACTCCAGGCTCTGCGCTCCGAGATCCCTCCCGGCGGAGCTTGGAGGATACTAACTGGTGTGCGAGCACTGGAACCCGGGCCAGCCGTGTGCAGGGCAAATGCCCTACCCCCCGCCCCGTCCCTCTGGCCAGCACTACCTACCTACATATTTGCTTCGTGACTGTAAGTCCCGGCGGGAGTGAGTCTGCTCTGCCCCGGCAGCCCCGTTCTGCAGAGAAGGAAATGGGAGGTTTCTTCCATCCCTAGCTGCTTGGCGTTCATCAGAGACGGGGAGAACTGGCTCCGGGATTTTGGACCCTTAGTGACTTAAGCCCGGGAGGAGGCGTGCATTTTGCCCAACTAACAATCTTTTTTTTTTTTTTTTTTTGGCGTTGTGTATTTAATGGCTGGGGAGTGGGATAATGTGCCAGAAGGCTCCTGTGCGGGAAGAAGCTAGCAAGGCCATTCGTTTGGAAATTCGTGGATCAGAGTTCAGAAACAGTCTTGTAAGGGAACTGGTTTAGAAACGAGGGGGGCTTGGAAGAGGGAACTGCAGGCCTACAGCTCACAGTCAAATGGGTGCCAGGGACACATGTAGATCCGAAGGGACATGACCGTGCAGGCAGGTGGTGCCATGGGGACAGTGGACTGTCCCAGGGAGCAGCTGCAGGCCTGGTAGGAGATAATACCCAGGAGGAGAGGAGTGCTCCTAAGTCAGAAATCATGGTAAAGGCCCTGGAGAGAGGAAAGAATCGTATGGAGGTGTAAAGTTCAAAGGAAGAAAACAGAGACCAGAAGGCTTCAGACAGCCTGGGAATAGGTGGCTGAGGTCCCAAGGAATTGACCCCGTGGGAGGAACTGGCTGCTGTATCCATCCATCCAGATAAGACATGGGGAGGGACCAGAGCAGGAGCCGTGGCCATGCGGCATGACAGGCCCCACTCCCCAGGCGGAAGCCGATGTTCCTATTTATCCAGTTGTCATTTGTCTGTCTTGATCCTCAGTGTGGCTGCACCCGTGGGATCTGGCGCCCGGTGAGGCCAGGCCAGTACAGCACCGTCTCGGAAGTAGCCCTGCAGTCTGGCAGGGGCACGGTGCCTCTTCCCTACAAGGCTGCCGAGCGAGTGGTGGGCCGATGGCTTCTGATCTGCAGTGGCACCGTGGCTGGAGCAGTTATCCTCGGGGGAGTAACCAGGTGCGTACTCTAGAGAGCCAGCACTGGGTGACAGTGCACAGATGCTCCATTAGGAGCCCTCGTTACAGCTGCATGTATATATTCCTATGTGTTATAGAGGAATCTTGTTTCACATCGCAAGAAACTGCAGCCAGAAATGTTTCATCTGATCATTTGCCTCGCCATGGAACGTCTTAGGTTTTTAATTCCTAGGAACCCTTCCTAAAGACAGGGTTAGGCATTTTGGGGGTGGGGGTGGGGTGGGGAACACACCCAGCAGTGCTCAGGGCTATCTCCTGGCTCTGCGCTTAGGGATCACTCCTGGTGAACTCAGGGAACTATATGGGGTGCTGGGGATCGAACCCAGGTAGGCCACATGCAAGGCAAACGTGCTACTTGCTTGTACTATCAGTTTAGCCCAAGACTAGGTTAAGTTTTACTTGCTGCCTATTTAAGAAACACAATTTTTATTTTTAGTTTTTTTTGTGGCACCAGGGTTCAAACTCAGAGCTTCACACTTGCAAGGCAGACACTTGACCCCTGAGCCACATGCCAGCTCTGAAATTTCCCAGAGTATGGATCTTGCCTCTTGCATGGTTGTATTTTCTAACACTGATCCACTGCCCCTGCATTTCCTGTAAACTGGTTGTTGCTTGATCAGGGAGGGGAAAGATATTATAGGTAGCACTGTAGTACTGTCCTCCCGTTGTTCATCGATTTGCTCTAGTGAGCCCAGTAACATTGTGAGTCTTGTTGTTACTGTGTTTGGCATATCGAATATGTCACAAGGAGCTTGCCAGGCTTTGCTGTGTGGGCGGGATACTCTCGGTAGCTTGCCGGGCTCTCCAAAAGGGGCAGAGGAATCGAACCCGCCTCTCAGGCTGGCCCCGTACAAGGCAAACACCCTACCGCTGTGCTATCGCTCCAGCCTGACATTATAGGTAATCAGAATTAATAAATATCTGGTATCTGGTGAAGATCCACGGGCAATCATTGATTTATTATCTTATTAGAATTGCAAGAGAAGTCTAATTTTATTAGCACAACTCGAAAGAGAAATATCCTCATCAACAAATGGTTATCCTTCAGTTACCATTGAGGTAGAAACAGCAAGATATTTACTTAATGTTTTCCCCTTATTTACCAATATTTGTTTTGTTTTGGGACCACACCCTGCAGGCCTATCTCTGGCCTTCTGCTCAGGAGTGACCCAGGGTTCATGGGACCATTCAGGGGATCTAGTTTAGGTCAGCTATGTGTAAGGGAGCCACCTTATTTCCTGCACTTTCTCTCTGCCCTTTTACCATTTTTTAAAAAATAAATAAAACAATAGACTGGTTACCATATGCTTCCTAAAAGTGGCTAGTGCAGTGTTTGAGTTTTGAATCACTTCACTTCACTTATCACTTAATCCCCGTTATTCATCGATTTATTCGAGCGTGTGCCAGTAACATCTCCATTCATCCCGGTTGCGTGCTAGCGTAGCCCAATGGTATCTGTTCGTTCTAGGAACATGCAGAGCCTCAAACCGATCATTCAGGGTCATGACGAAGAAGTCTGACCATCTTATAGGTGGGCGTTCACATGATCTTTTGATGTCCCGTGGAATCCAATCAGTAATGGCTCTAGTCCAGCGGTTGTCTGTAAACCTCATTACGTGTCCAGCCCATCTGATTTTTGATGTCTTGGCAAATGAGACAGCGTCCCTGATTCTTGAGCGTTGACGAAGATCAGAACTCCGGATTCTATCTCTCATTTGAGTGAATCGTGATATTCCAAGCATAGCTCTTTCGATTCCTCTTTGAGAGACCCGAATAGCGTTCTCATCCTGTTCTCGTAGGGTCCAGGTCTCTGAGGCATATGTTAATGCAGGAAGAACAGTGGAATCAAAGATATGTGCTCATAGCTGGAGGTTCTTTGTCCTCTTAGTTATTTCTTCAACGCTCTTGAAGGCATTCCAAGCCGCTCTCTTCCTCCTGCGCAACTCAGGTGCCAGGTCATTCATCATGTTGATTTCTCGACCTAGGTATATATAATTGTTGCATTCGGAGATGGTGGTTCCGTTGAGAGCAAATGGAGCGTCAGCAACAAGGCTGTTTCTCATAAACATTGTCTTCGTAAGATTCAGCTGTAGTCCGACCTTTCCACATTCACGGTCAAAGTCGTTCAGCATTTGTGCCGCTTGGCTGATGTTTGGTGTTATTAGAACGATGTCATCAGCAAAGCGGAGGTGGTGTAGTTGCCGACCATCTATCTTCACTCCCATTCCTTCCCATTACAGTCGTCGCATGATGTTCTCGAGGGTGGCACTGAAGAGTTTTGGTGAAATGGTATCACCCTGCCGAACCCCTCTCTTGATATGGATGATTACTTCTTTGTAGAATGGTGAGATCTTGGTAGTGAATCCGCAGTAGAGCTCACGAAGGATCCTGATGTATTGAGTTTGTACGCCCTGATTGGCTAGGGCTTCCATGACCGCTTCCGTCTCAACAGAATCAAAGGCCTTCTTTAAATCAATGAACGTTAGACAGAGCGGCATCTTGAACTCCCGAGATACCTCAATGAGCTTGGTTATTGTGTGGATATGGTCGATGGTACTGAATCCTTTTCGGAATCCAGCTTGTTCACATGGTTGTCCTTCATCTAGTGTTCTGCTAATCCTATTCAGGATGACTCGAGTGAATAGTTTGTAGATGACAGACAATAGGCAGATTGGGCGATAGTTGCCAATGTCGTGGATGTCTCCTTTCTTGTATAGTAGTACAGTCCTGCTGGTTTTCCATTGGGATGGAACCTTGCATTCAGACAGGTAGCGTGTGAAGAGTCGAGCCAATGTATTGATGAGTACTGATGGTAAGTTCTTCAGGTGTTCAGGTCTGATCTTGTCTGGGCCAGGTGTTCTTTGTTTCTTTACCGACGAGATGGCATGTTGGATTTCGGAAGGGAGAACATTGGGAATGACATATCCATCATGTGGTATGTGGTATGTGGGCAAGTGGATGTGGCTATTAAAGAGATCTGAGTAGAAGTCATGAATAATCTTCTCCATTGCCCTTCTGGAAGATGTGATAGATCCATCATGATGTCGGAGGGCAGTCATCTTGGTTTTGTAGTTGGTGAAGGACAGGCGGGCATTACGAATGTTTTTCCCAGCTTCTGCTGCATCTACCAGTACTGCTGCTCTCCTGTTTTTGAGGTCATCCTTGATGGCTTCTCTGCACTGTTTTGCCAGTTCGGATGTTCGCTTGTGGTTGCCTGAGGCATGTGCCAAGCCACGTTGGCGAATAAGTTCAAGAGTGTTCGAAGAAAGACGGTTTTTTGTGGTTATCTCTTTCTTCGCATTCCTTGCACAATCATGGAGGTGCTGAATCATTCGATCGTATTCCTCATCAATGTTGTCAATGACGGCATCTTCCCATGTTGCCGCAATAGAGCCAAAGAGCTCCCAGTTGGTGGTTATTCTGGGAGTCCTCTTCTTAAACCTTGCATTCTTTTCTCCTCGTTCTGTGAGGTAGAATTTTGCATGAAGAAGACGGTGGTCTGATCCCGTTTGGAATTTTGGGACAACAGCAACATCGGTTAGGCAAAACCGCCGATTGAATATGATGTGGTCTATTTCATTGTGGAACCGTCCATCGGGAGACTCCCATGTCCAACGTTTAGATTCAGCCTTTTGGAATTGTGAGTTACCATGGAAGGTTTTGGTTGACATGATGAACTCAGACAGTCTGTCACCCTGTTCGTTCCATTCCAGGCCATGGGTTCCGATGTGGAGTTCATCGACTGATCTTCTTGGTCCTATCTTGGCATTAAAATCACCGACAGTGATCTTGTAGAAGGTGTGATCTTCTTTATAGAACTTCTCCAGCTCCATGTAGAATTTCTCAGTTTCTCTTTCACCATAACTGGATGTTGGTGCATAGACAACAAAGATAGAAACTGCCGGTAGTGAGCCACATTTATTCAAGTGTAATCGTCCGATTCGGGTTGTTAGGCATTCGAATGAATCAATGCTCGTGACTAAGTTTGTGTTGACAAGGATACCGACACCACCGACGCCTCTTTTATCACATGTTCCAAGGAACAGTTCTTCTCCAGTGTCGAAAACAGCATGATGGGATTGATGTCTTCTCGTTTCAGTCAGACCAATGATGTCGTACTTGATCTTTCGCGCTTGTACCATAAGGTCTTCAATGGATGCAGCAGATGCCAGCGTACGAGCATTAAAAGTACAGACAATCATTTTTGTTTTTCTGCGTTTTGGCAGCCTATGTCTGCCTTGGTGTTTTATCAGCCTCTCCTTCCATATCCTTCTCGACTCTGCATATTCAGGGTTAGGGAAATGAGATCCATTTATTACTGGATTTGGCATATCAATTTGGTCTATTTGGCATAGACCACGGATAGCTTGCCAGGCTCTGCCGTGCAGGTTGGATATTTAAGGTACCCTGAAAACTAAAAAAAAAGTAAATAAATAGTCGTTTTGAATTTTGAGTTTTGAATCATAATGGGATTTTAATAAGTTTAAGCATATTTGGCGGGTTACATTCCATTGCAGGGATAATGATTCACTCCGGGTTCCCATCTTTATTTAGTAAGAGCCTCTGCGGTTTGGCTCCAAAGCCTTTTTTGAAAGGAGTCTAATAACCTTTGATTCCTTGCTTTTGAGGTAAGATTATTTCAGGTTCATCATGTACCCTTCCTGCCTCAGACCTAAAACCTTTTACTTGAGGAACCCTAACTCCCTTTGGTGATGCTACTTTCTTTGTTAATAAAGTATGAGCTCCTCAAATTCTCTCCACATTCACTGTGCCTTTTTTCCGAATTACCTTCACGTGTCCTGGCTGTTATGAGAAAGTGCAACTAATTTGAGTTTTCTTGTCTTTAAATCCACAGAACAACTAAGTGTGTCATAGCTGCAGCTCTGTTTTTCCTTTTGCAAATAATGTTAAGGAACCCTTTAGGGCACATTTCTTTGGACCAAGAATTGGTTTTTACCTGAGGAATTCTAGTGAAAGAAAGAAAATAGACTTTAATAATAAAAAAAAAGCACTAAAAGAGCAGGAGCAAAGGAATTTGTACCTAATGATAGCTGTTGCTCACAAAATTCTTACAATTCTCACAAAGAGAGCAGGGAATCAGAAAAACCAATGAAACCTTGTACTTTTCGGGGCTGGATTCGGGTCAATGCTGCCATGAATCATCGAAGTAATCCAACAGTGTGCACACATTCAAGTTTCTTTCCACTTTCAGGTTGACTGAGTCTGGCCTCTCCATGGTAGACTGGCATTTAATTAAGGAGATGAAGCCACCTACAACCCAAGAGGAATGGGAAGCCGAATTCCAAAAATACCAGCAATTTCCAGAATTTAAAATGTGAGTATTTAAAGAGAATCAGATACCTCGCGCGGTAGCCCCACTTGATCTTTTGCTTAATTATCTTTATTATTTTGGGGCCTGGGGAATCATACCCGAGCAGTGCTCAGGGATCACTCCTTGTGGTGTTTGGTGGGGGTGGGGAGGACCACTTAAGGTGATGAGGATTGAACCATGTCTGCCACATGCAGTGTCTTACCATAATGTTACACAGTGGTTATAAGAGGTTATTAATATTTTTGATGTTTGACTCCTTCGTATTTAGTGAGCACCCAGCTCTTCACCCCTAATTCCAGAGTGGTTGGTCCTGAGGTATCTGGGCGAGAAAAGGGCAAGGCTCTTGGAAGTCAGGACAGAGAATGTTCCAGCATTCCATCTGAAAAGGAGATCGGAGAGATGTTTTCTCTTTCTTCTCTTTTCACTTCTCTTTCCACCCAGCTTGAATCATGATATGACATTGGCAGAGTTCAAGTTCATCTGGTACATGGAATACTCGCACCGAATGTGGGGTCGTCTGGTAGGCCTGGCATACATCCTGCCCGCTGCCTACTTTTGGAGAAAGGGCTGGCTCAGCCGTGGCATGAAAGGACGTGTTCTTGCCCTCTGTGGTTTAGTCTGCTTCCAGGTGAGAGTCATTCAAGGTTGGCAAACCAGAGATGCTCCCAGGACCTTCCCAGTTGGCATGTTTTAAGGAAGTAATCTCAGAGATAGTGTAATGGAATGAGCAGGACCATGGATTTTAGTGTCCCAGACCAAGCTTCAAGGCCCGGATCCTCTATAGTCGGGCAAGTTATCTAACATCTGTGAGTCCTGCTTTCCCTTTCGGTGAGGTGGTGTAATCACATTACCTACTGTGTTTGTGTGTTCCATGAGATCACATGTGTAAAGAAAATTACTGCGAGGAGTCATCAGTAAGCCCTTAGTAAATATAGTTTTGTGTCAGGGGAATTAGAGTTTCTTTCCCTCCAGGGCTCTGCTCCTGGGCTCTTATCTCTTCCCTGTTACTGACTTAAATGCTAGATGAGAGAGGTGGGATCCCTAAACGAGAACAATTACAGAACAAATAGGAAACTTCTAAAAGAAAGCAACATTTTCTGGTAGGAATGATCCTAGATATAATTATCTCTGAGTTCAGATATAAAGTGGTGATTAAGATCACCTAAGTTGAGGGGTCAGGTATATGGCTTTGTGGTTGAGTTCATGCTTAACATGTGAGGCTCTATGTTCAATCCCCAGCATTGCCAAAAGGGGTTTGGATAGGGGAGAATGGAAAGAAAGAAAATAATAATCACATAACCTGGACTGCTATTGAAAGTTATGCGATTAAAGGTTGTGCTGTTAAAATTCATGCTGTTAAAGGTAAAGCTTTGAAAGACTCCCGAGTTATGGGCTTAGCTGTGATTAAGAACCAGGGAAGGAATGTGAGAGAGGACCTGTGAGTTACTGGGTCAAAGGAGAAAGGCCCCAAGGGAGAGTATCTGAGCATCAGAAAAAGAGCAAACTTTGATTGGGAGGAAGCTAATTGGTTGGTTAATTTAACTTGGAAGTATTAACGTATGAACTAAGGGAGAGAGTATGTGAGAGGCAATAGAAACTATAATAAAAAGGCAGTTAATAATCTCTTATAGTAACACAGGAGTGTAGGCAAGAAAAAAATTAAAGTTTAGAAGTCCTGGGAGATAGATAGTACTGCGGTAGGAAGTTGCCTTGCACACAGCCAACCCTGTCTCCAGCATCCCATGTGGTCCCCGAGCACCGGCAGAGTAATTCCTGAGTGTAGAGCCAGGAATAACACCTGAGCATCAAAGTTTATTTTAGAATAAAGAAAACCCACCAAGGCAGACTCCCAGGAGGACAGAATTTTGAATCAAGCTAATTAGACTATTCAGGCTAGTATTAGGTTGAAGGGGACAAGAAATGTCTGGAAAAAATTCCTGACAAGTGTCTTTAGAAGAGCTGCAAGAGTCCTCCCTCTGCAAGTCGGCTGGAGGGTAGGAGTGGAAGGGCCAATCTCACTGACGGGAGCTGACGGGTCTAGGGGCCAAGAGAGAAAGAATACAGTGGTGAAATCCCTGCATGCATCCAGCCTAGATTTGATTTCCTGACATTGTGTGGTCCCCAGGGCACTGCTACTTACAACCTTGGAGACCCCTCATCTTTCTGACAGCCCACATAATCCCCAGACCTACCATTGCATCCTTGGACCCTTGCATCAAACTCCCACCCTGGTGGACCGAGATTCTCTGGTGGAATTCCTGGGCCTCCTGAGCGCTGCTTGGGAACCACCATCCCCACCCCGCCAAAAAAAAGTACATTTGTTTTTCATTTGGGGCCCAAGGCTTACTCCTCAGGGCTTACTCCTGGCTCTGGGCAGGGCTCAGAGGACTATGTGGTGCTGAGTATTGAACCCGGTTTGGCCACATGCACGGTAAGCGCCCTATCTGCTGTACTATCTGGGCCTCCCCCAATTCTAAAGCTCCCTGTGTATTATTTGTCCTGTGTTTCCTTGCTTTAAGTGACTTTATGCATTTTTGGCTCCCAAGTGGCCTCAGGAGACCTAGGGCCCCACGGGCATTTTTTGGCCAGCAGGCACCATTTAAATGCAAGGCCCAGAGGCTGGAGCAATAATAGCACAGCGGGCAGGGTGTTTGCATTGCACCTGGCTGACTGGGTTCTAAATCAGCATCCCATATGGTCCCCTGAGCACCGCCAGGACTAATTCCTGAGTGCAAAGCCAGGAGTAACCCCTGAGCATCGCCAGGTGTGACCCAAAAAGAAAAAATAAATAAATGCAAGGTCCAAAGATGTGGTGGTGTTGGGGCCCAGAAGTGCTGGGGTTAAACGACCTCTGGGGCTGCACCTGGCGATGTTCAGGCTCCCAGGGATGTACCTGGCTATGCTGAGGGATTGTGGCGGTAGAAATCAAACCCGAGGGGGTACCTGCTAGGCATGCACCCTAACTACTGTTGGGTTTCGTAGTGCCATTTGGGGGGGCTGCACCTGGTGGTGCTCAGGGGCTATTCCCAGCTCGGTGCTGTGGAGATGCTCCCAGCAGTGCTCTGGGGACCACGTGCAGTACCAGAGATGGAACCTGGGACCCAGCAGGCAAAGCCTGTGCTCAGCTTGTGAAGCTGTTCTCCTTCTTCAGCCCCTGACCACAACTTTCCAATTTAAGAGCAGTAGTACAGCGAATAAGGTGATTGCTTTGCCCAGGTCAGCCCAAGTACTGTCCCCGGCATCCCATATGGCCCCCCGAGCACCGCCAGGAGTAATTCCTGAGTGCAGAGCCAGGAGTAACCCCTAAGTATCATCAGGTATGCCCCCAACCCCCACAAAAAAAAAAACAAACAAAATAATTTAAGCATGTACTTCTGTTGCCTTTCTGCCATGTTAATGAAGTGCTAAACCTGTACTTTTAAATCTTCTATTGGCATTCACCTTTGAACCTTGCTCCCCATAGATTATCATTTCATTTCAGTTTTCTTCTAGAGCAGTGGAATGTAAGATATTCGCAATGCCATTTGCCTACAAAGCCTTACAGGTTTCTGTAAGACTCCCCAGTCTTCTCCCATTGGCTCCTCACACCTCACTTGGCAGGAACTTTTTAAGCAGTTTCAGTCAGGCTCTTCTAAAGCATTCGGTCTTAATTTTTATAGAAACAGCCCTTGCTTTTTAGTCTGTCTTACTGGTCTGCATAATGTTAAGTTAGATTAAGCATATATTAGATTTTGTCCAAAAACTTTTTTGTTTCTGTACAACGGCTTTGCTGTAGTTTACACTCAGTAAAGAATAGTCATGTGCGAGGATGTGGTCTTGATTCCTAAGAAACTGAGAGGTGTCGGGGCGGTGGGGGGAGGATATGGGAAAGAGAGGCCAGGCTGGGAGTGCCACGTAGCTCGCTTCTTCCGAGAACAGAATCAAATCGTGTCGGCAGGTTTGATTTGCCTCTTCTCCATTTGACTCTAGGGTCTTTTGGGATGGTACATGGTGAAAAGTGGATTAGAAGAAAAACCAGACTCCCACGACATCCCTCGGGTCAGTCAGTACCGTCTGGCTGCCCACTTGGGGTCTGCCCTGGTTCTTTATTGTGCCAGCTTATGGACCTCGCTCTCACTGCTGCTCCCGCCACTCAGGGTAAGAGTCAGTGCTGCTGTTACCGAGGTTAGCTGGGGTGGGGAGATGGAAACTCTGGTTCCAGTGGAAGTCACGGTCAAAAATGCACACATTCCTTTAGTCATATACGTCAATTTGCCAGGAAACAGGTAGAGTCAATGTTCAGAGGAATTCTGAACTTCAGGACTGACCAGTTGTAGTACTGCAAAGGAAAAAAGGCTGCAACAACTCATTCAAAGGTGAATTTAGTCTGGGTGCTAAATCTTTTACCAGCATTGCCGCTGGAAAACGGTGGAAAGCACAAACTTCAAGAAAAGTTGGAAGAAAGGAGAGAGAACAAAAGGGAATATCCTGCCACAGAGGCGGGGTAGGATGGAGGGGAAGGGTTGGGGGTGGTGGGAGGGATGCTGGGACCACTGGTGGTGGAAAATGGGCACTGGTAGAGGGATGGGTACTTGACCATTGTATGACTGAAATGCAGGCACGAAAGTTTGTAAGTCTGTAACTGTACCCCACGGTGATTCACTAATAAAAATTTTTTAAAAAAAGAAAAGGTTGGAAGGAGTATCAGTGAGAGAGGTTTCCACCAGTTCACTGCTGACCCCAGAGGAGGTTAGAGAGGAGAGAGACCGAGGCAGGAGCTGGTTCTGAGCATGTGATATGAAGGACCGGGTTGTCTGGGTTTTTAGATGGGCATCTGCCATGGTCGTACCCAGCAGTGCTCAGAGGCTACCCCTAGCTCTGTGCCCAGGGATCACTCCTGGCAGTGTTCAGGGGACCCTCCACGTGCTGGGAATCCAACTGGGGTCAGCTTCTTGGCTGACCCCTGTAGCATCTCTCTAGTCCCCTGCTGAAGCTGCTCCAGCCGAGGTGCCAGGGAGGATCTAACCTGACCTTCCTGTGTGGATCTTGCCCTGGACACCCAGTGACTCCTAAGTTCTGCGGTACCATTTATCTGAACGCTTTTCTCTGGTCATTCAGCTGCCTGAAACCCGTCAGCTCGTGCAGTTGCGACGCTTTGCCCACGGGACAGCGGGCCTGGTGTTCTTCACGGCACTCTCAGGTACGCCTCCTCGCACGGCGGCCCATTCTCTACCCGATTTCCTGCCTAAAGTTTGGCCTTCTCTCCCGTATTCCCATATTTCCCTTTCACACCTTCCTCTCTCCACACTCTCCACTCTCACTCAAGAGAGAACACGGGCTTCTCCAGAGTGGAAAAAGCAAAAAGACATAGAGACGAACAAGTGAGACACGTGTTCAGGAGAAAACATGGGCCTGAAGTGAGAGCTGCTGTTTTTTGGTGGTTTTTTGTTATTTTTTTTTTAACTGTATTAGTGGCTGAATCACACACAGATATTTTTAAATGTTAATACGCCACCATGACGATTCCACCAACTCTACTCTTCCCCAGTGAGTAGCGCTGTAGCACTGTCCTCCTACCGTTCTTCAATTTGCTCCAGCGGGCCCAATAACATCTCCATTGTGAGACTTGTTGTTACTGTGTTTGTCATATCGAATACGTCACAAGTAGCTTGCCAGGCTTTGCCGTGCGGGCGAGATACTCTTGGTAGCTTGCTGGGCTCTCCGGGAGGGGCAGAGGAATCAAACCTGGATTGGTCGGGCCAACACACACAAGGCAAACAGTTCAAAAACAGAACCCTCCACCCCGGAGGTTTCTATTCCCAAATCTGGGAAATGGGGGTGATGATAGTTGCCCAAGTCACATATGGGAGGTGCTATAGAACAGTCCCTGGCATGTCTTGGAGGCTGTGGTGTCAGCTGTCACCATGCTCACATGATTACGACTGTTTTTGCTGTGACCTTACACCAAGACTGAAGAGCATTCCCTGGACTGAAGAGACCAGGATGGTTCCTTGCCCATCATTGCAGTCTCCCTCTAGGGACAAGGCTGGGGCTTAACTGTCATTGAATGATTGATTGCCTTGTATGTAGGAGGCCCTGGAGCATAAATAAATAATAAATCACACCTCTGCCTCTCTCAGTGTAGGATCATAGAGTGATCCATCACTTCATGTGGCAATTAAAGATAAATTTGCTAAAATCCCAATGAAATTGAAAATTTTTAGTTGTCACACTAGCCATATTTCCGGTGCTCAGGAACCATATGCAGTTAGCAGCTGTTGTGGTTGATGGCAGATATAAAAAAACATTTCCATCATCCCAGAAAGTTCTGTTGGACAGCAGCACTCAAAATAAGACCATCAGGGGCTGGAGCCATAGCACAGCGGGGAGGGCGTTTGCCTTGCAAACGGCCAACCCGGGTTCAATTCCCAACATCCCATATGGTCCCCTGAGCACCGCCAGGACTAATTCCTGAGTGCAAAGCCAGGAGTAATCCCTGTGTATTGTCGCATGTGACCCAAAAGCTTAAAAAATAATAATATTAAGACTATCAAACCAGTGATTAACACATCCCCCACCTTTTTTACGGTGAAAGAACATAAATTTGTTATTGTTTTTTGTTCGTTTGTTTTTGGGGTACTCAAGGCTTACTTCTGGCTCTGCACTCAAGGATCACTCCTGGTGGGGCTTGAGGAACCCTATGGGATGCTGGGGACCGATCCCAGCAAGCACCTTACCTGCTGTCCTATTGCTCCAACCCCAGAAGACCATAGATTTTGACTTTATAAGTGTCCTTTGCAAAAATAAGGGATTTTATTTAACTGTCCCTGAATCCTCTGTGATAAACAATGGTTGAGTCATCCTTTAATTCATGGACACCCTCTTCATGTGTTTATCCAGGACTTAGTGTATAATTGGTTTTGTGGTTTTATTTATTTGTTGCATTTCTGTGTTCCTTTTTCATCTTTCGAGTACTTGGGAAAGATAAAACATGTCAGACAATCTTCAGTGCTGGAGGGGGAAAAAATAAATAAATAAAGCAGGAGAGGGGATAGAGGTGAGGTTGGAGAATGCTGCCCCACAGGATTATTGGGGAAGGCTCCGGTGAGGCAGCATCTGTGTGGAGACCTGAGGAAGTGGAGGAAGACATCGTGCAGACTCCTGTGGGAAGAACATTCCAGAACAGATCAGAAGGTCTCAGGTGGCAAATCACTGAGCCTGTTTTCCAGGCTAATAAGCCCCTTTCAGGGCTTCCAGGCCACACCTCTGTTGGCTGGCGGCATGCTAGAAATTTGGGTGGCAGTAGTTCCTTTGTGGGTGTGTTTTTTAAGACAGAATAGGCATATGTCATATGTCATGTGTTCGTTTCAGGTGCAACATGATTTGTAGTGTAACAGTTGTTTACCTAAACATCTCCATGGTGATGGGTCCGTGACATATATATTTCCTATTTGAGAATCCAGCTAATGATCTTTTTATTATTCCTTGTTTGACTAGTTTGCCTGACACTGGGATAATGTCTTTGCATCAGAATTAATATTTCTTCTTCTCCTTCTGTCATTGGCGTGCAGGGGCTTTTGTGGCAGGGCTCGATGCCGGGTTAGTTTACAACTCCTTCCCCAAGATGGGCGAATCCTGGATCCCAGGAGATCTCTTCACCTTCTCCCCCATCCTGAAGAATGTGTTTGAGAATCCCACCATGGTGCAGTTTGATCACCGGATCCTGGTGAGTCTGTCTGGGGTTTCCTGCGACGGGGCACAGGGTCAGTAGATTAGCACAGGTGGTACCGTGAGGGCAGGGATGAGGAGAGTCCTTTCCTTTGTAGAAGAAATGCAGCCCCTGTTCCTGGCCCATTCCATCTTAAGCACCATACCCTCTCCTGCCAAATTCTGGCTTTCAGCTTCTTGGTACCTTCATAAGGTCCCAGCAGATCTTCCACCCCATGGAGGTGGATAGTCTTCCCCAGTCCTGCATACACACAGCCGCGTCATTTAAGCAGAAGTACTGTTGAATGCAAAGACAGTGGTGGCTGAACCCAGAGCAATCAGAACTGAAAGCGAAACCCAAAGTGCCATGAGCCGCATACGAACTTGTCTTTCAAGCCCGTATTTAATAAGTCCCTGCCAGGGTCTCTGTTGAGACTGGCTTTGTAGCCTGGGCAAGATATGGGGGACCAGGTAAGATCAGCCAGAAGGCCAGCGAGACCTGGCCCTATTTAAGCAATGCGGCTGAGAGTGATGGGCTCAGAGATTCGTGGTGGAGGGAAGCTTGAGAATGGTGAATCTGAGAGAAACTGTAAGAAATAGGAGGTTGGCAGGAGGAATGAAGGTGAAAGATCAAAGGCAACCCCAGAACTTTCTCCATGGCGTGCTGAAAACAGAGCAGAAGTGGGACCATGGGGGTAAGAGTTGAACTGGGAATGGCTGTTATAGGTGTGCTGTGTATGAGATGACAGCAGGACATCTGAAGAGGCGTCCCAAGGACTCGGGTACTCTAGAGGAATACAAGAACTCTGTGTCTTCATCCCTGACTCCAAGTGACATTTGGGAATTCCTAAAGTCTGGTTGAAACTGTTGTCATCGATAGCTCTGGAAAGGAAAAGAAGTGAAATAGATGTAGGAATCTGATAGGGAAAAGTCTCCATTACCATCACGGAAGGAGGCTGGCGTCCCTATTGTCAGTCCCAGACCCTTACTCTGCAGAGAGACTTCGGATCTTTCTTTGGCACTAGCTAGCAACTTCCACTTACAGTCCCCCCAAATCATCACCCTCCAGTACTGGGGTCGGCCAGCTTAATACAGCTTTGGAAATGCTGTATTAAAGGCCAAACTAGGCAAAGGGATGGAAAGGATGGTTTGTAGAATAAGGGCCACGCCCGTGGGAGACCCACGTTGGAAAGTGAGACTCTGGGTGGAGCCTTGGGAAGCGTTGACACAGTGCAAGCAGGTCAGCGGAGACCTGGGGAGAGGTGTCTTTGGTGCAGAAGCCCTGCAGGCTGCTTCTCTGCACCCGGGACCAGGGAAGCACGAGCTGCGTGGTGACACAGCAGTTCTAGAGGAAATGCGTGACGGTGAGCCGAAATGGGCAGGCGGCTCAGGGGCCCCTGGCGTGCAGCGTGCCGAGACTCTCTTCTCTCTGCAGGGAATCTCTTCCGTCACTGCCATCACGGTGCTCTACTTCCTGTCCCGGAGGGTCCCCCTTCCACGCAGGGCCCAGATGGCGGCAGCAACTCTCCTGGCCTTGGGGTACACGCAGGTACGAACCTCTTCTTTTTGATGTTGACAGTGTCCCCAAAACAAGGTTTTAAGGGGCCAGTGATACACTAGCAGACAATAGTTTTAATATTAATGGTACACTAAAAAAAAAATTAGTACTCAAGAATAGCAAAACATGACACTCACAAGGAATGGCAAATAACTACGAAATACAAAAAGTTCTTTAGCTTCATGACCAGAGAGGAGCAGAGTGAACCCATGCATGCCATTTTGTGTGTGTCTGATGAAATAGATAAATAGATAATAAACAGGTATTGGCAGAGGTGTAGGTACCTATTAGTCACCTTCAGATGTTCTTGGTGAGAGCAGGGGTTGATAGTTTTTTCCAGAGGGCAGTGTGATAATGTCTTTGAAAAATGTGAAATGTACACACACACACACACACACACAGTAAAAATGTATAGTTCTTCAACCCAGCTGATTGATCGTTCAGAGAGCTGCATACAACAAGAAATTTTATTATAGAATTGGAGAAATAGTACAGCAGAAAGGGCACTTGCCTTGCATGTGGCTGACCTGGATTTGATTCCTATTAGCTCATATACCACCTCTCCCACCCCCAACCACCACCAAGAGTAATTCTTGAGTGCAGAGACAGGAGTAACCCCTGAGCACCACCAGGTGTGGTCCAAAAACAAAAACAAACAAACAAAAATTTATTGTAGAATTACTGCAGTGTTGCAAATAGTTAAATTGCCATGGCACATCCCTATCGTGGAATAAGGACAGCAGCTTAAAATTGGAAGGTCTCAGGGCTGGCACAATAGGACAGTGGGGAGGGCACTTGCCTTCCACGCAGCTGACCTGGGTTCAATCCTCGGCACCCCATGTCGTCCCCTAAGCACCATCCGCAGTGATCCCTGAGCACAGAGCCAAGAGTAAGCCCTGAGAACCACTGGGTGTGGCCCAAAAACAAAAAAATAGTAAGATCTGGGTAGGTAGTGATAAGATTTTGCAGAAGATGGCATGCCTCACATGCCTGAGTGCCTGGACTGACACTACTAAATGAATAATTGTGTAAAATACCAAGATCTATATTGTTAACTGAAAAAAACATAGAGCAACACAGAACTTCTCTATAGGGGCTGGAGCAGTAGTGCTATAAGTCAGGTGCTTGCCTTGCATATGGCTAACCCAGGTTCAATCCCCAGCATCCCATATAGACCGCCACGCACCACCAGGAGTAAGCCCTGAGCATTTGCTGGGTGTGAGCCCCAAAACAAACAAAAGTCTTCTCTATAAACACTCAAAAAGGATGCCATGCAGTTAGAAACTGTTTTCTATCTGGCTGCCTTTGGGAAGGGGATCTGGGATGGGAGAAGGAAATTTTATTTTGTTTGAGTTTCTTTGTTCTAAGTATATTTACTTGTGAAATTTTTTTTAAATTTTTTTCTTTAGATTTTACTTTTTTGAATGCGGATGTCTGTCTAGTTGTTTCCCTTACTGTTCCCTCTCCTTCATGACAGGTGGCCCTGGGCATTAGCACTCTGCTGATGTACGTTCCGACCGCTTTGGCGGCCACTCACCAGTCGGGCTCCTTGGCCCTCCTCAGCGTCGCCCTTTGGCTCATGAGCGAACTCCGGAGAGTCCCAAAGTGATTCCGAGGGGACCAGCTTCCTCAAACCAAAACTGACCAGAGAGAGAGCACAGAATTGGTGCTTTTCTAAGAAGATGACACAGCAGCTTCCAAATCGGTCAAGTCATTTCAGACTGTTCCTTTTTTTGAGACTGGATCTAGAATGGCCTAAGTATGGTTACACTTATGCTTGTTTAAATATGTTACTTTTCATATTGAAAATCAGGGTTTAGGGGGTGTAGCTACAGCACAGTGAGTAGGGCGTTTGCCTTGCATGCGGCCTAACCAGGTTCGGTTCCCAGCATCCCAGATGGTCCCCTGAGCATCACTGGGTGTGACCCAAAAAGGCAAAAAAAATAAAAAATCAGGGTAAATGCAGGTAAAGGAATGTCTTTTTGTCCATTTGTTGCTTCTCCATAGGCTCCATCCGTTTCAAGCTTCTGAATGTTGGCAAGTTCTTGGTTCTGTGTCTTTGATCTCTGTCCCTTTTCTGCCTCGGCGGAAATTCTTTAGGATTTTAACTTCATTTCCATCAGGTGAAAGAAAAAATAAGAGGGAGAAATAGTAATCTTTAGTGTGACCAGGTAGTCCCCAGAAAAAGCCAGGGTCTTCTAGTATTCTGATTCCTACAAATATATAGGGTAGAGATTGAGCTCTCAATTGATGTTATATGCAGCAAAAACGGTTTATACTTTTTTCAAAAAGGAGATAATCACTAGTAACCACTTGGGTTCATCAAGCACAATCCTTATTTCTCTTCTGATAGTGCTGTTACATCACTCCTTCAGATGAATGGAATAATTAGTGTAAATATATTCCTGGCAGGGTTCCCTACAATCTTTGTAATAAAAAGCATACAATTTCTGGTGTGGCACATGGATGTCTATTCAGACATTTAAACAGATTGTTAATGAATTGATGTGATGTTGGTCTGTCTTAATAGGCTATCAGCTCTTTTGTGTGTTATTGGTATGTTAATATACAACATTATTTTAGTTTTAGACATACATGATTCCACTTTTTATATACATAACCACTAAATCTTGTTTATCTTAACTTCAAAGTTACACCACCATAATTTCAGTGCCGTACACCATAGCTCCTTAACTCATTTCATAACTGGAAGTTTGTCCCTGATCACCTTCACCCATTTTGCCAACTTCCCAGCCTCCCACCCTTTGGTAGTTTTCTGCCTCTTGTGCTTTTACATATTTCAAGATTTCACATATTACCGGGGCTGGAGCGATAGCACAGCGGTAGGGCGTTTGCCTTGCACGCAGCCAACATGGCCGACCCGAGTTCGATTCCTCTGCCCCCTCAGAGAGCCCGGCAAGCTACTGAGAGTATCTTGCCCGCACGGCAGAGCCTGGCAAGCTACCCGTGATGTATTCGATATGCCAAACACAGTAACAACAAAGTCTCCAATGGAGACGTTACTGGGCCCACTCGAGCAAATCGATGAACAACGGGAGGACAGTGATACAGTGATACAGTGATACACATATTGTGTACAGTGATACACATATTACCAAAAAAAAAAAAAAATCAGACACCCACGTCCCACTGCCAAGTAAACTCATCTATCCGTCCTGCTTCAGAGATTCATGATTAAATCTCAAATGAGATCAACGAGCTGCAAAAATTTTTCAGATACACTGTCCAGGCTGAGACCCCAGGGCCATGTCGGGATGGGGGCAGGCCAAGTCCCCACCAAGCTGAAGCTTGTCTACCAACCCTGCTCCAGAGTCCCATAAATAAATCTTGGAAGAGATCAACTAACTGCAAAAATTCCTCAGATACCCCTCCAGGCTGAGATCTTGGGCAATCTCTGGGGTGACCTTGGGAGGTGGCATGCCAAGTTCTTGCCATACCAAGGCCTCCACAGCTACATTCAAACCCAACAGGTGCTGCCATGCCATGCTCCACCATCTTACAACCGAGCTCCACAAAGATGCTAACCTGCAGAAAATTTCAGGTGCACATAGTTTGGGGGGGACTGAAATCCTCGCACTACCCCTCTTCTCCTCCCCTTGTATTACTGAAAGCCTCAGCAGCCACACCCACATTCCACCACACCATCATGTATGCTCACTGCCCAGTCAAATATTTGGGATTTTCTAGAGCAACACTGACATCCCAGTAGGAGCACACAAGATTGGATGGGAGTTTAACAGAGAAGCCAACTAAGCTTGATTAACAAACAAAAAAAAAAAAATTAGCACAGAAGTCTCAGCTAGCAACAACAGCTTAGTAAACTCTCAGACAAGGACAAAATGTCCCCATGGTGAGATCTAACAATTTTCACGACTTTTCTTTTACAGAAGTAGTTCTCGATAATTCCATTAGCCATTTAGTGTAACAAGCAATATAAAGTAAATTACTTTGGGCCTGCTGGGGGGCAGGTTTGAAGGGTGGTTGGGAAAATGGGGACAGTGGTGGAGGAAAGGTCACGGTGGTGGTGGGGTTGGGGCTGGAATATAGAAGGCCTATAACAAATGCATCGTGAGCAAATTTGTAAACCGCAGTTTAAATAAAGTGGAAAAAATTAAATTAAAAAAATTTAATTCACACATAAGTGAAACCTTTTAATATTTGTCTTTGACTCTCACTTATCATAATACCCTCAAGATCTATCCATATTGGGAGCTAGAGAGATAGTATAGAGGTTAAGACACTGACCTTGGATCCAGGTGACCCAAGTTTGAATCCCCAGCACCAAATATGGTCCCCTGAGTAATATCAGAGATCACTTCTGAGTATAGATAGAGCCAGGAATAACCCCTAAACACTGCCAGGTGTGGCTTTAAAAAATCAGAAAAAAAAATTATCTCATATTGTTCCTCCACAGCCTCCCCATACACTTCTGGAAGTTCCAGCAGCCATGCCCACGTCCCACAACTGCCCCCTGTTGACTCACCCACCAACCCTGAACCTCCTGAGAGATGCACACCAAGTGGCTAAAACTCAAGGAAACACTGGAACCTACAACTGGGTACCCCAGAGCAGCTTCAGGAGGCCGGTGGGCCCAATACCCACCCTTCCAAAGCCCCTGCAGCTAAGCCAAGGGCTCAGCTCCACCACTTCATGAATACTCCACAGAGATGCCAAACTAGAAACAGTTTCAGGTACCCAGTGCCCAGGTTGAGAACTGGAGTTTTTCAGAGTTTGGATGGGCAGCCTCCCTCCAAAATCCTGTACTTCCGAAAAGCCCAACAGCCACACTTACCTCCCACAACCACCATCATTCAACTCACTGACCCAGACCCTAGATCCTAAAGTCTGGATATGTGGCTGTGTGACACCTAATTCTTCAATACCGAAATTCCAGTAGGAGCACACCAAGTGAGGTGAGAAAGCAACTTAGAAACCAACCAAACTCAACGAACAATAACACAGAAGGCTCAACTAGCAACAAGTATCTTAATGAATTCTTAGACAAGGACTTAACAACCCCACAATCAAATTTTCACATAAATTGATCTTTTTATACTTACTGATTTTAATATTGGAGCTTTGTTATTGAATCCATTTTAATTCTAGAATTAAATTAAAAAGTTGTGACTCTTTTCTACACTAAAATAAAGAATTTAAAGACCTATCCATATTATCACAAATAGTAAGATTTCATGTTTTTCATAATTGAATAGTATTTTGTTGTATGTATGTATATACATATACATACATCTATCACCTATATTTATAGACATTGGAGTTTTTTCCATTTTGGCTATTATAAAAAGACATGTATATGTATCTTTTTTAATTCCCTTTTTTAAAAGTGACTTTGGGGGTATGGCAAAAGTATAGTGGGTAGGGCATTCACCTTCCACGAAGCCAACCAGAGGTTCAATCCTCGGCATCCAATATGGTCCCCCAAGCGCAGCCAAGAGTAATTCCTGAATGCAGGGCCAGGAGTAACTCCTGATCATCACCAGATGTGATCCAAAGAGAAAAAAAAAAATTATTTCTCTTGAGAGGTGGTCAAAATAGAATTGCTGGATCATATGGGAGTTCCATTTTAGGAACCTCCATACTGTCTTCCATAGTATCTCTGTTAATTCACATTTTCATCAACAGTGCATTGGGCTTCCCTTTTCTCCTTACCAATACTCTTTCTTTCCTTTTTGATAATAGTCATCTTAACTGAAGTGAAATGATAGCAACTTTATGGTGCCAGGGATTGAACCCAGGGCCTCACCCAAGAACTCCGCCAGTGACCTACATCTTATTCATCAGCTTTAAGTCACTGATTTGGATGAAAACATCAGAAAGATCATATTTGAGGAAGGAGCAACCAACATTGCTAGTAATAACTCTTGCAGTTAAAACGTTCCAGAGGACTATCATCAAGATAACATGAAATGGGTTATGTATTAAGGGGTTGGGGAAACCTGGCTTCAACTATCTCAGATAAAACAGACTGAGGCAAGGGGCAGGGGGCTAACCAGAGAGATAAGAAAGATAATACATTAAATAAGGTGCTTGCTTTGCACGCAGCTGACCTTGGTTCAATCGCCAGCATCTGCCAGGGTAATTCCTGAGTGCAGAACCAGGAGCAACCTTGAGCATCGCTGGGTGTGACCCAAAAACAAAACAAATAACAACAAAAGGGTTGGGCGCACGGATTTGGCTCAGTAGAACATGTACCCAACGTCAACAGAAGCGTTACAGGCATTTCACTCTGGACATAGGATTTACAAAGGCCTCTGACCTCTAGGTGTCTATGCAGAGAAAGACCTAAGAGGAGAAGGTGGAGCATGACACAACTCTTGAAGAACTCTTGAAGAACTCTCTTCGACTGGAGACATCTGGGCAGAGCGAGCAAGATTTCTGTGCTTAAGAAGTGTAAGTGGCCATCATGTTTGGTCCATCGTCTACTTTCAGCACACATTTCCCATCCCGAGCGGGCCCTCCAAGCATCATTTATTTAGTGGTCCCTTCTCTATCCCAGCTGCCTTTTCCCCCAGCCTGTGAGGCCGGCTTCAAGCCGTGAAGCGATCCTCCTGGCCCTTATCGCTACTATCCTTGGGTGTTAGTCTCCCATTATGTTACTTTATATTCCACAAATGAGTGTAGTCATTTATGTCTGTCTCTCTCTCTCTCTGACGGGCGAAGTGGGGGAGGGGGAGAATGAGGGAATGGCAGGAGGGATACTGGGAACATTGGTAGTGGAGAATGGGCACTAGTGGAGGGGTGGGTACTTGATCATTGCATGACTGAAACATAATCACAAAAGTTTCTAAGTCTGTAACTGTCTCTCACAGTGATTCATTTAAAAAATATATAATAATAAATAGTGTTTTTTTAAAAAAAAAAGTTTAAGTGGGGTCTGAGAAACAGCTTCAAGGGCCTGAGTTTACTCTGTGAGGTGGGGACAAGCAATCCCAAAGCGTAGAGACACGATCCTTTAGCACCAACCCATGTGGTCCAAGAAGGAATGCACGTGGGCCTACAGAGCAGACAGCACGGGGTGAAAATTGCAATTTTCCCTCCTAGCAAAAGGCAGGAGTAAGCTGTACCAAATCCAGTGCCCACTGATGAAGCTGGTGGGAACAGATTAAAGCACAGATGCTCCAGCTAAAGGGATAAATCCCTTTAGCTTCTTTTCTCAAAAGAAGCCAAACATCTAGGGTTGAAGGGATGGTGCCAGGGCTAAGGTGCTAGCACACAACTGACCCAATTTGATTACTAACGCGGCCTTTGATCCCCAGAGCATGCCAGGAGTAAGCCCTGAGCACTGCAGGTGTGATTCAACCCCACTCCCAACTTTTTTTTTTTTAAATGGGGAGGGGAACATAGAGATAAAGTACAGCCGGTAAAGTGTTTGCTATGGGTTCGATCCCTGGCACCCCATATGGTCACCTGAATCATGCCAGGAGTGATCCCTACTAAGCGAACAGTCAAGAGTAAGCCCTGCGGGGCTGGAACGATAGCACAGCAGGTAGGGTATTTTCCTTGCATGTGGTCGACCCGGGTTCGATTCCCAGCATCCCATATGGTCCCCCAAGCACTGCCAGGAGTAATTCCTGAGTGCATGAGCCAGGAGTAACCCTTGTGCATCGCCAGGTGTGACCCAAAAAAGAGGGAAAAAAAGAGTAAGCCCTGAGCACTGTTGGATGTGACTCAAAATTATTTATTTTAAAAAACTGGGGAGGACTTCAAAGATAATACAGAGTGAGGTGCTCCCCTTACATGCAACTGACCCCAGTCTGGCTCCAGGTACTGCATATTGTCCCCCAAAAACCACCAGAAGTGAGCTCTGAGCCCTGCCAGATATGGCTCCCAAGTAAAACAAAAGTCAGTTCTCTGGAAATTTATATGAATGTATTGGCAAATAACCTAATTTCGTTCTTTAGAACTTTTTATAAGCTACCACCTGCTCCCCGACGCACCAGGAGTCAAAATGACTTAAGATTTACCCATTTACAATCTGAACTTAGATGATCCCTGTTCCTTTTTAACTCTTAAGGGTCTGTGAGTTTCAGTGTTATACAGTGTACCAACTGATTCTGAGAGATAGAGAAGCAACAGCAGCGCCATGACAGGCTCATAAAGAAGCCGTAAGAAGCTAGGCCTAGGTTTCGGCCCCAGGATTCCTGGAATTGAGCACAGATACCTGGAACTGAGTCATGATTTCTGAAGTGAAACAGCCATGGTGAGATCAACTAAGGGTTATCAATCAAAGGCAGGTAGGGAAGCCCCCCCCCCCACCTCCATATAACCCTTATGTAACTCTTACCCAACCCTTAAGTAACTCCAGCTTACAACCAATCAGCTAATTACAAGTAATGGAAAGCCCCTTAGACTGAGGCCAAAAGGGTGGTCCGTGGAAAGCCCCTGTTATATAATGTTATGGTATAAAAGCCCCTCACTTTTGAGACTCAGGGCCACTTGTTCCAAGAAGGCTGCCACTGTGTCGGTGAGCGAGACGAGGGCCCTAGCTCGAGCTAGCCAAGCTAGACAATAAAGACCCTTTGCTTATTGCACCGCAATAAGCAACTTGTCTTCGTGTGATTCCTCTGGGGAGCTCTCAGCCCAGTTAAACAACTCTTCTCAAAACAAGTAGACAGTTTGTCTTTGACTTTTAAAAATCCCAGGTCCTGGTGCTTGTCTAGAAGTGATTTCCCACTCCTCTCACACCTGACCTTCTTTAAATTCCAAAGCCCAAGCATCAACTAAGACTGGTCAAGTCACCATCTGTAGCAATGGTGGAGGTGTTTTCTCCCTTCTTCCCTTCTTTTGTTGGTGCAGTGACAGGTGGTCACATGCAAGCTTGATGGGGGTACCCTTGCACACAGCCACAGTGCTTGCTGGGTTTGGGGATATCTCACCCTTCATCTCTGCTGCCACAGAGACCGCACAGTTGTGGCTCTGTATAGCCGAGCTGCCCGGGCCATGCTGGGCACATGTGCCTGGCACTGGGGATCAAACTCTTGGCCTAATGCTTGCAAAGCATTGGCTGGTGAGCTAGCTCTTGGGCCTTAGGTGCATTTTTAAGTCCTCCAGGTGATTCCAAGATGTGCAGACAATCTTGAGAAGCACTGATCTAGCCTAGTTTCCTTAATTTACTAATGTAATTCCCAACACTTCTAAATTTTCATTCCACTTAATTTCATGGGGTCTCCTAAATTTGTTTTTTGTTTTTTAGGGGGGAGCTTACCCCGGCTCTGTGCCCAGGGCATCACTCCTGATGGTGCTTAGGGGACCATCCACAACACTGGGGACTAAATGTGGGTCCACTGTGTGCAAGACAGGCCCCTTGACCCCAGTACTATCTCTCTAGCTTGGGTCTTCTGTTTTGATATTGTATATTTAACAGACTATCACCCTGCTCAGACAGAATTTTCTCTGGCGGTGCTGGAGCATGAACCCATAGTTTCATGTTTTCACAACATGCATTCAGGTACTGAGCCACTGGATATCCCCTGCCTGAGCCAGAATTAGTTAAAAGAAATGTTCCCAATTCCATTCTCACTCCCAAACTGAGGTTGTCCTTAGTAACATATTAGCCAGCAGAGGGCAGTATGGTCTAAGACAGAGAATCACATGCTGACGCTTTTACCATTTTCCCCCAATAACGTTGCAACCCCTCTCGGAGAGCCCAGCAAGCTACCGAGAGTATTGGATATGCCAGACACAGTAACAACAAAGTCTCCAATGGAGATGTTACTGGGCCCGCTCGAGCAAATCCACGATCAACGGGAGGGCCTTTACCTTTTACCTTTAATGTTGCAAAGGACTCATTAACGTCAAATTTCAGGCGTTTTACTTAATTTTTCTTTTATTAAAGATGATAAACAAAGACAAAATATCCGGTTGCATTTAGCCATAGAACTAATTATGCAACAAGCTCATGGTGAATGGAAATTATCTGAATTGTATTCCCAGCACCAAATATTGCATGACTGATGTTCCCAGACACCAACATAAATCATCAGACATGTATAAGATTGAGTGAATTTACCGTAATATTTTCAAAGTATCTTAACAGTTCCATTATTTTTTATTTATTTTTGGTCCACACCCAGAAATGCTCATGGGTTACTCCTAGATCTGAACTCAGGAATCACTCTGGGTGACTTGGGGACCATATGGGACACCAGGGATTGGCCCCAGGTCAGCCATATTCCAGGCAAGTACCCTCCCCGCTGTACTCTCCAGCTCCAACAATTCCTTTTTTTTTTTTTTTTTTTTTTTTTTTTTGCTTTTTGGGTTACACCCGGCAATGCGCAGGGGTTACTCCTGGCTCTGCACTCAGGAATTACCCCTGGCAGTGCTCAGGGGCCCATATGGGATGCTGGGAATCGAACCTGGGTCAGCCGTGTGCAAGGCAAATGCCCTACCCACTGTGCTCCAGCCCCAATTCCATTATTTTTAAAACAACAAAGAAATCACGGGCATCTGCTATCTAAAGAACTCCTGAGTCTTTCTTATTTCACTTTGTTTAATTTTGGGGCCACAGCTGTGGTACACAGGGCTATTGGAAGTCACTCCTGACAGTGTTCTGGGGACCAGTTGTTATAAGTGCCCAGGATCAACCTGGATCTCCTGCATGCAAAGCACGTGATCCGGCCCACTGCGCTCTCTCTCTAGCCTGGGTGTTTGGCCTTTAAGATAGATTGACAAATGCTGTCCTTTGAGGCAGGGGTTATGATTTAACTACTGTGGGTTGCAAAGAGAGGACACAAATGGTATGACACATAGGCAGGCCCATGTCCCTGCATAAAGGACAATCGTCTCTTTTCATGGGGGCATTGTCTGTCTAGCTCAGCAGACTCCACAGTATCAGTGAGGATTTGGGGAAAACTGTTCGGCAAAAATGAATGTGAGGCACTAGAAAGACATACAACCTTAGCAACTCCCCAAGTGAAAGAAGATAGTGAAATGCCTTCCAACACATTGCTGCAGACTCCACTGCTCACGACAGAAATAATAAAGAAGACAAAACGTCTTGAGGCTTCAGGTAATGGGGATCTGGGTTGTGAGAATTTCACAAACATACTGACAGATCAGCAATCATAGCATGTGTCTGGGATCCTTGCTGGCGGAGACAGATTTTTTTTTTTCCTTTTTGGGTCACACCCGGCGATGCACAGGGATTACTCCTGGTTCTGCACTCAGGAATTACCCCTGGCGGTGCTCAGGGGACCATATAGGATGATGGGAATCAAACTCGGGTCGGCTGCATGCAAGGTCTACCTGCTGTGCTATTGCTTCAGCCCCAGAGACAGATTTTTTTTAAGCTAATAAAGGAGCAGCCTTAATGGGTCAGGCACATCCAGGACAGCCTGGAAAGGGACATTGCTGGGCCAGCTGGGTGTGGAGAGAGACAAGTGTCATTGAGAGGGGATGCCAGAGAGGGAGAGGCACAGAAGACAGGCTTCAGAGCTGCCTGTGAGCATACACACACACACACACACACACACACACACACACACACACACACACACGGCTGGATATAGCCTATGATTCAGAACTCCAGCTTTGGTTCTTCTAAGAATGGCAAGAAATTACTGAGTACATTTTAGAAGGAGAAAGCCCTTACAGAATGGGTGATGGCTTGTTTTTACAAAACAGAGACTTTCTGAAGGGTTAATGCACACTGGAGAAGCACCTGCACTCTTGAAAATGAAGATCCTCTCTTTCTGCTATTTCTCTAATTAAATTCCTTTCAAAAAAATTTTTGTTTAATGAAAAAAAAAATTCTCCAAAGGCTCTGACTTCTGAGAAGCAGAATGGAGAAGAGGTATTTTTCCTCCTCTAAAAAAAAAAATGGTGGCAAAACTGAGAAATATTGAACTGCAATGGCCAAAGGAGAACACTCGTGTGATCCTACAAGGGAGCCAGTCTATTAGGACATGAAAGGAATCTCTGGAACAAATATTTCTTGTGTCACTAACAAAATCCTCAACCTGGCAGAAGCAGATAGCTCTGTGATGGCATTCTCAAACTCCTGCTATCTGAGAGACTCATTTGGGAGAATTTGAAATTCATTGTTACTTCACAGCAAAAAATGGGAAATTATTTAGACAATCCTTCTAAACTGGTCTGAAAAGAAAGTTAAAGAGAGCAAAAAAGAAATGCCAGCATTGTTTCCACAAGTCTGGGAAGTACCCAAGAACCACAACCAAGTTTCTGAGGTGAATCTAATGGGCATTTATACCTTAATGATTTAGATGGTTTCCATGCCATGAATTACAATTTCTGGCTAAGGAAATTGTACAAAATTAAGTCAATTGTTTAAAAGAGATATCTATAGTTGAGATAAGTACCAGGAGGTTTGCTCCACAGCTTGGAAGTCGGCAGCACACGATGGGGGAAAAAGCAACTCAGATAGAGAAGGGAACACCAAGTAAAGGATGTTTGGAGGATTCGCTCAGGATGCGAGATATGTACTGAAAGTAGACTATAGATCGAACACGATGGACACTCAATACCTCTATTGCAAACCACAATACCCTAAAGTAAAGAGAGAGCAAAAGGGAATGCCCTGCCACAGAGACAGGGTGGGGTGGGGGTAGGGGGTGGGAGGCACACTGGGATCATTGGTGGTGGAGGGATGGGTACTCGATCATTGTATAACTGAAACCCAAGCATGAAAGTTTTTAAGTCCACAACTGTACCTCATGGTGTTTCACTAATAATAAAAAATAATAATAAAAGATATATCTAAAATCTTCAATGTCTTAAAAAAATAAGTGAAAACCAGTGAAAACCTTGGTACCATTTCTAACAGAATTTCTTTGGCATGTTATTCCTAAACAGGAGCAGAACAGTAACAGATGAATAGCAACAGTACCAAGGATGGGCAGCTGTGGCCTACGCGGAGTGGGTTCTATTGAAAGTCTTTTGGTTTTTCAATTTGGGGGCTCAGGGCTCAGGGCTCCCTCCAGGTGGGGCTTGGGGGAACCCCCCATGAGGTGCCAGGGATGCGAGCACCCTACCCGCTATACTATCTCTCCTTCTCTAGAAGACAATCCTGTGGGACCTCATCCAGGAGGGTTTCGCTGGAGCTGTCCAAGCAGGGAGTATGTCTGTGGTACAGAGGACAGGAGAGGCTGGGGGTGTTGCTCACCAGCACCGCCCTCAGTCTTGTTTTCATCATTCACAAAAGCAAGGGGGTTGAGGCTCTGAAACCCCCTGCCATCAAAATCTCAACCTCTGAAACTCATGAATGACAGTGGCTGGAAGCTTGATTCCCATCAACATTAATGACAGGGAAGACCAAGCAACCACTGGCTCTCCTGCACAGTCCAGTCTAAACCAAAAGCCGTATCCCTCTGGCCTGAAATGGGCTTTCTTTTACCATCTTTCCTGCCCTTAGTTCCCTTGCTACGGGGCCTCATATTGTCCTGTCTAAGCACCTGGTTTGCTAGATGGTAAATAAGCCAGAGAGGTCCAATGACTTGGCTGGACCACCAGAGTTAGTTAGTGATGAGCAGGGACAGAAGCCACATCGGCTCTTGTCAAGTCCACCTAGGGTGCCCTTCACTCCTGATAATGAGCAAAGCACAGAACCAAGAAAAAGAAGAGCTGGAGTGATATTACAGCGGGTAGGGTGTTTGTCTTGCACTCGGCTGACCCAGGTGAAATCCCCAGCATCCCATATGGTCCCCCAACCACCACCAGGAGTAACTCCTGAGTACAGAGCCAGGAGTAACCCCTGAGCATAACTGGGTGTGACCCCCCAAAAAAGAGGGTCTGGGGAAAGGGGTACATTTTGAGAAAGGCGCACCAGCTAGGAAGCAGTCACAAGGGGTGGCTGCTCTGTTCCAGAAACATGAGTGTGGATATGACTGTCACAGGCACAGGGCGGGCTTCCAATCAGACACGTTTCACATCTCTAGTCTAAAGCCCAAAGGAAAGTCTGAAGCCGTGGAGGGGAGAGCCCAGATATTCTGGATGAGATCTGGAGAAGAGATAGAAGGTTGGTGGAACGTGACTAAAATTTTCTTAACCAAGAAAAATCAATCCAAGGAGAGAAGGATGGTATAAGTCGGCCCGGGGTACAATTGCAGCTTGGTGAATGGAATGGCATGTGATCAGCGACACACAGTTTCTTGACATTCTAGTGAAAAGAATACTGAGGGAAGTGATGGTTGGGCCAGCACTAACGAATAAAGCCTAATTCTGACATCCATGATGGGTCTCAGGAATAACAAAAGTGCTCAAACAGTTCGGGTTCACTTTTGCTCCAATCAGGGTTGGGAGGATTCAAAGGAACCAGTGGAATGTGAATTTTATGAAAACAATCATCCTGACAGAGGAATCACTCACAATGCAGGAATGTACACAGAAATCTTAAAAACCTTAATGGAGGCCTAAAAGGGGATTCAAAGCAACACAAATGGTCTGGTTCTATGAGTTAAGAACATTTAATTAGGAGAAAAAAAATATATGACTGGTTCTCAAAGGAAATAAATGATATGTCTTTAATGAAATTTCACTAAATTTCACCTTCAATGAAATGTCATTAAAAATCTGTTCTTTAGGAGAAATGGAAGAAGCACAGGAACAAAATAACAAATAACAAAAACAAATAACAAAAATTAGGTTTTTCTGGGTCAAAGAGACAGCTCAATGGGCTGAGCATATGTTTGGCATGCAAGTGGTCTGGGTTCCATCTCTGCCACATGGGCCCCTAAACACTGCAAGGAGCAACCCCAAGTACCACTGAGTATGGCCCCCCAAAAAAAAAACAAAAAGGAGAAAAAATATTTTTCTCTGAAGGAACATCATCAAAACATATCTGATTTTTATAACAAGGAACTCTGAGAAATAGTATTCATGGTAATAAAGACAAGCTTAGATACAGTATTACTGAAACAATATAACACACCAATTAAAACATATTAGGAAAAAGGAATGTATTTATACTGAAAAATAATGAACATGGGAATCCTGAGTTTTCTCAGCTATAAAAAGAACACAGTATCCATCTGAAAGGTTGTCATAATGATTAAATAAGACACATAAAATTCTTAAGACCATTTGACACACAGTGCTTAATAAATGGTAGTTTCTATGATTATAACCAAGATGAAGAATGACTTTCTAATAAGGGTTTCAAAAGGAACAGTCATCACCCCTCCCTGCCAACTCCAGTTGGGGCATACCACATAATAATTACCAGCCAATCATCGAACTCCGGATTATTCTCTAGGTCAGCATTTCTCAATTGGGGCCATATGGCTTCATGTGTGCCCCCCCAAGATGACTCCCCGGGGGAAATCCTGTAGATCAGATGGGCGGTGGGGAACAACTATGGTACCAGACTAGGGCGCCAAGAGGCAGCACAGGAGACCCCAGGAAGGAAACGAGGCTGGAAGAGGGCCAGCGCCAGGGAAAGGTTGAGAAACACTGTTCACAATCAAGGAAGTAACGTATCTGGAAACCAAGGCTTCCAGAAAAAAGTTTCCTGAGTAGGCAATGATTAGCAAACAACATATTTTGATGTTATCAATGGTCAGTGCTGATTACAGGGCTCATTTACAGGGGCACAAAAGGTTAAAAAATGAGTGTGTGTGGGGGAGACAATGTAAGTATCTTAAAAGTTAAAAGTTGCTATGACACAAGTCCTGATGAAAAGTAAAAAATACTTCTAACCAAGACTGAAATTGGGGCCGGACAGATAGTACAGTGGGTAGGGCGTTTGCCTTGCACGCAGCAGACCCAGGTACAGGTTTGATTCCTGGCATCCCATATGGTCCCCCAACACCACCACGAGCATCACTGGGTGTGACCCAAAAAGCAAAAGAAAAAAAAAAGACTCTGAAATTAAAAATCACCAAAGTCTGTCACCTTCTCACCTACCAGCCAGGCACCAACCACTGATTTCCAGAATCATTTATTATCGGAGAGTCTTGATCGCTTGGGGTTTTTTTTCTTTTTTTTTTTTTTTTGCTTCCTGTTTTTTTTTATAAGGCATTTAATTCCTTTCTGCTCCCAGTATGGACTTTATTTTGAATTCAGCTATCCTTGCCCCCTTTAGAGTCAGGGACAGTATTCCATATTCACCTAATCCTAGAAATCAAAGGCAACACAAACAAACAAAAAATGAACGGGGAGGGAGTGATGTGGGGAGGAGGGTAAGGTGACAAAAAGGAAGCAAGTTGCTCCAGCCCGGGGAATGTATTCTTGAGCAGAACCATCAAGGCTCCTTAAGGAAAGGCAAAGCGGAAGGACTCCATGGAGGAGTAGGAGTTGAAAGAAATGAGAGAAACAGGGGCTGGAGTGATAGCACGGCAGGTAGGGCACTTGCCTTGCACGCGGCTGACATGGGTTCGATGCCCAGCATCCCATATGGTTCCCATGCACCACCAGGAGTAATTCCTGAGTGCAAAGCCAGGAATAACCCCTGAGCGTTGTCAGGTGTGACCCCAAAAAAAGTGAGAGAGAGAGAGAGAGAGAGAGAGAGAGAGAGAGAGAGATCCATCTGCAAAATGGCCATTCCCATACAAAGGAGAACAAAGCTCTTGAGGGCTGGTGGATGGAACAGGACTATTTCGGCTCTTCTCACTCCTCATTTGCAGGAATGCTGTTAACAAAGCCATCTCTTTACAAAGGTTCTGAAAGTTGCCAAAGGGTTTATGAATCGATATTTCTTTTTAAAGTGTAGATTTGGCTTCCTCTGAGACCATATGGACAACATATGTTTCCCTTCTTCTCGGGAAAACATCAATAAATAAGAACTTGGGTTTTGTTACCATGTCCTCTGTCCTGATACTGTTCTTCCTTATCAACAGCCCCCAATATGATCCCCTTCCGACCATCATACTGATTTTAGCAGTAAAATACAGATCGCTTCTTGAATCACAAAGCTCACAAAGATGGCTTGGAGACCCAAAACCAGACCGATCCAGGCCATCCATCCCATCCCAGTTTCTCCATCCGACAAGCAGGCTAATGGCTCAGAAAGAAAAATGAATGCCCAACCAGCCTCTGAGGCACATAGATAAGAAAAATTTTCCCATCTTGGTCATTCCAGGCACCAGCGACGATGCCAAAATCTGCCATGGACCGTTGATTCACAAGAGGTTCTAAGCTTTTAAAATCACATACAAGTAATCAGCAACTCGTATGCCAGGGATCATGGGCCACATTCATGATGGCTTCTTTTGTCAAGGAAGCGAGAAAGCTGTATTATTTCGGTTGCCTGGCAATGCTTATCTGTCCCGTGGAACTGTAGAGTGCTCAGATCCCTGTTAAAGGCTGTGGAAAGTCCACAGAACTGGTATCTCTGTTACAGAGAAGAAAAGGGGAAGCTGCTCTTGCTAGAATGTCTTTATCAGATGCTCCCGGTTTGGTCTCAACCAGACGTGCCCACCACTGGGAAGGATCCCAGGAACACACCGGACTGGTCACAGAAAGATGGACTTTCCCCAGGAATAAGATTGGTCCCCTGCGTTAGCACCAATCTCTCACTGTTTAATTCTCCACCGGTTAAATTACAGCTTCTCTCAGAAGGGAGAGTGGAAACTGAGATGGAAGACGTGTTGATTCTGAAGAGGAAGCTCCAAGGCCTAATATGCCCGATTTTTCGCCAGGCACGCGCAGCATCTGAGCTGTTACAGGAAAGGGGTGGTGGGATCAATTTCAACGAGCAGCAACTCTGGGTCCTGGAGCTTCCGGGGTCCACCCTCGGCCTCACGGGCCCACCTGGACCCCCATCATGGGCACCATCTCTTCGATCCACAGCAGGTCCAACGGGGCTGAGGCGCGAGTGTGCCGGTGGTGGATCCGACGTAGCCGCAGGAGGTACAGGACGATGGCCAGCAGCACCACCAGGATACAGGCGAAGAAGAGATAGTGGTTGTAGACGAAGGAGAGACGGAGCCAGCTCCCGTGGGCCTGCCGGACCCCTTCTTGCCGTAGATCCCTAGGGGCGAGTTGGGAGGTGGACACAAGTGTTAGTTTCAGAGGGAAGCAGAGAAGATAGAGGGCTGCTTGGTCCATCTGTGCCGAAGGAGGAGTGTAAAGCTCTGCAGGGGGCCCAGGGGCCACCTGCACCCTCCTCACCTGCCTGCAGAGGGAGCCTCTGAGCCAGCCCACTCCTAATTCCAATAACAACCCAACCACCAAAAAAAAAAAAAAACCACTAGCTTCCTGCCTCTCCAAAACCACTAGTTGCCCCCCAGGAGAGGCTCTCCGATTGGTCATGGCCCCAAGGCACACGGACCCAACTTGGAACCCAGCGCTTTTGGCAGAAACCCCCCCAGACTTAATTAGTAAAATATCAGAAATTCAAAGTCGCGTGGCCACTACTACACTGTCATATGCTCTTCATAACCAGCAATAGAAAAAAAATTATTTGACGATGCCGTTTCAGCAGGTCTGATTGTTGGGGGAAAGTTCCAAATAATAATGGTCCATCTTTTGTAGAAATAATGAATGTAATCAAAGTAGAGAGAGAGTTAAGTGGCAATCATCTGCCTCACAGGCAGGGGGGAGGGCGGGATGGGAGGTATATTGGGGTTGTTGGTGGTGGAAAATGTGCACTGGTAAAGGGATGGGTGTTTGATCTTTGTATGACTGAGACTTAAACCTGAAAGCTTTGCAACTGTTCTCACAGTGATTCAATAAATAAATAATTTTAAAAAACCCTAAAATGAACAAACAAAACAGTGAAGACAAAAATCAGCATAAAGCTAAGTAATGGCTCTGTCCCTCACTGGTCTATAAATTTTGTAAATATGGTACTTGCAGAGGAAAGGGTGTCCCGGAATCCAAAAAATCAAAGTATGTTTAATTTAAAAAAAAAAAAATTTTTAAAGGCTGGCCGTTCTTCCTGGGTTATTTAGGAGGTAACAAGATAGCCAGGTCAACAGCACTGTAATCTGGAAAAAAAAAATGTAAAACAGTGTTCAAGTGTCTGCCTGTCCAGGATGAAAGCAGCTCACTGAGGAAAATGATACCAAGATCCATTTTTGTTTTGTTTGACCCACAGCGCAGAGTTTAGGTGCAAAAATCCAAACTGAAAGATGACATTATGAAACATGGATTTCTGGTTTCTCTTGACCCACACATGAGAACTGGCAGGTGCTCGGGCCAGCACATCTGTGTGACAGAGATCAGAGAGAGGTACTCGTCTGAGGCATGAGCTTCCCAGGTCCTCTCTCAGTACCTGCCAGCTGCTAAAGGTGCCAGGCCGGGATTTTCCCTTGGTTTATTGGAAATAATCCTGCACTGCGAGTATGTAGAAATTATCCCAAACACCTTATGGTACATAAGATTGGGATGACCACAGAAGATAAAAATAGCTCCCCCCAAAAACATCTTGTGTCTCCTATTCTGTGTCATCAAAAATCTTCCAGGTTCCCAATGACACGATCCGTGTCCAGAGGCACTACCATGAGAAACCAACCCTCTGGACAGCAGACTGGAACCCGAGTCAGACATGTGTCCCAGGGTAACCTAATAACAATGCCTGGGGGACGGGGTGGGGAAGGGGTTCAGGGGTACATAGGGAAATGGGTCCAGAACATGTGTAAGAACCCAAATCCCAAATATCCAATGACCACACACATCCATGGAATATGGGATGACAAATGACAAATCATGGGAATCGACTGGGAACAACGGCAAACCCTTGGCCTGGGATGATAAAACAAAGAGTGGGAGGTGAAAGGGGACTGGTGAGGGGGGATGAAGACAGACCAGAGGTGACCGAGGGACAATGGCAGAAAATGCAGTGGGCACTTCGACAGTGATAAGATGCTGTGACTTTGCATATTGATACCAGAAGCTTTAACATGATTATAACCATATGACCTAAATTAAATATTTTTAAAGGGTTGGAGTGATAGTTCAGGGATTAAGGCACTTGCTTTGCCAACACTGTCTTGATCGCCGGCACCACATATGGTCCCTGTGCCCCGCCAGGAACAATCCCTCAACACAGAACCAGGAGTAAGCCCTGAGCACCACTGAATGTAGCCCAAATCCCACCCTCATCCCCAAATTTTTTTTTTTTTGGAAAGACCAAATTCCATCTCTCCCTACGTAACACCACTCTCACCACCATCCCCTTCCAGTACCCCCGGGCAGAGGAGCACCCACACTGCCAGGCTGAACACGGAACTATCCAGTCTACTTGGCCAAGCGTCGCCAGGAGTAGCCCCTGGGCTCCCAGACACTGCTTGGCAGTTCCTTCCCCCAAAGAATGGAGTGTCCGTTTATCAGTCAGCAGGGTAGTAAGAAGAACTCAATCCTAAAGGCTGATTTGCTGTGGATTTCCGAGATTGTGGAGCTAAGAAACAGACTCCAGCCTATACCTCTCCGGAGACCTTTCTGCTTTGACATAAGTCACCAGTCATAACATTTCATGTGATAGTGACAGGGGCTCAGCAGCCTGGTGGCGGGAGGTATGTGGATCATTTACATCTCTGTGGTGCCAATGAACACCCAAACTCAAGGGGGCAGCTTGAAGTGTTTACCTGAGTGGCAAGAAGCGTGTCTTATAGAGAATGGCTCCTAGGGTCCACTGGACCTCGCGGTCATACACCAGCTGGGCTGTCTGCAGGTTTGGATAGTCGTAGGGAAAACGGAATCCTTCATGAAGGACTTGGTACACCCAAGCTGATTTGAAACACTGATATCTGTGGTGAGAAAGGGGGTAATGTTTTCTTAAAGACGGAAAGAACAAGTTCTCGGGTGTTCCTTTGCACACTACGTGTGGATGTCAGAGGAGTCCCGTTTCTCCCCATTTCACACCTCGGCCAACACTTCATGCTTCACACTTCAAAAGCTCAGCCAACTGAATCATCTCAGTGATCACTGAGAAAGAGAAGCACCTTCAAGTGATGATGAACTTGCGGCTGTTCTCTCTGCTGGCTTTGTGCATTTCTGCAGTGCCGGGGATGGACGCTCACACAGAATAGGCATGTGTCTTACCATGGAGACACATCCCTAGGCCAATCTTCTATATATATATATATATATATATATGTGTGTGTGTGTGTGTGTATATACATATACACATATATATACATATATATGAACACAATTTCATTGTTCTTTATATTTTATAAATATATATGTATATTTGTGCCATTATCCTCAAAGAACACAATGAAATGTCTACAAATGGATCATGTGGTTTCAAGGACCAGCTTCAAAATAACACACATGGGCTTGGGAGAGTTGGGAGTGGGAGAGCGAAAGAAAAGATCTGCCCGGAGTTGGTGATGGCAGCTGGTAGCAAAAGTAAGATGACAGGACTTCATTCTACAGTTTTATTTTTGTTTAAAAACAGTTTTCTAACTAAAACACTTACAAAACAAGAGGGCTGGTGAACCAAACCAGCAAAATACTGCTGGTAAAGCTTGGGTGGTAATGGGGGACAGAGTGAGAGTATGGCGGGTAGGGCATTTGCCGGCTGGGGTTCGATCTCCGGCATCCCATATGGTCCCCTGAGCACCGCCAGGAATGATTCCTGAGTGCGGAGCCAAAAGTAACACTGCCTGGTGTGACCCAAAGAGCAAAAAAAAAAAAAAAAACAACTCGGGCGGTAATAACCTGAGAGTTTATGTTCACACTTTATAAAAATCTACACTTTTGACATTTTAATGAAAGGGTGTGTTTTTCTTAGTAAATAGACCACCTCTTTTGATTGTGAAGAACTCAAGAGAGCTTCGGTAACCAATGGTTTCCCTGGACTTATGCTAAAGCAGGCTCCATATTTTTGGCTACTGTTCCACAGAAAACCAAAATTCAAATGATCACACTTTCCTTCAATATAAAATCCAGTCTGGGGTCACAGAGTCAGTACCACAGGCAGGGTGCTTGCCTGGCACACACCCCACCCAGATCTGCTCCCTGGCACTCTTTGCCTGAGCCCTGCCAGAAGTGATCCCTGAGCACTGAGCCAGGCGTTAAGCCCTGAGAACTGCCAGCTATGCTTCCCACACCACCACCCCCCCCATTTTTTTTTTAAACACTAAAATCCACTCTACAGAACTGCTCCTTTTCCACCTTCCCGTGTAAAGCCTCATCTGTTGCAGGGTAAGGGCTGGGGGAGTCAGGCAGAAACTCACTTGAGTCGATGTTCATCTGCGTGTGACGAAAAGAGACCATTCTTGAATCTCTGCGTCAGAACTGGCCAGGCCATGCCACAGTAATCCTGGAGCAGTCACAAAGAAACAGCGCGAGATTTAAATCATGGCAAACTCTACCACTTCCCCTTGGTCCCAGCTGCACCCGGGAGAGCAGGAGGGCACTGATCGGCCAAAGGCCAACACTGGCCTGCCTCCTGCCGGGAGTCGCACCAAAGCAATTTCCCATGGGCTTGTTCATGGAACATCTCTGCATGCCAGCTATATGCGAGGCACTGTTCTCGGGGGTCCGCAGTAAGGGAGACAAAAGGCTTGGGCCCCGAGAAGCTTGTAGTGGGAGACAGATGACAGTGGGAGACAGTTAATTGTGTGTGTCCACACACACACAGGACACAGAGCACCGGATGGCAGAAACACACGAGAAGAAACAATAAGGCTGGAAAGGAAGGGCGAAGGTGACACTGGGGAAGCCACACCCTCACCAGGGGCGGCCAGGCCACGTGTCCCCAAGAAGAGAACACTTGGTTTCAAAGCGAGAATAAAGGGCCCCAGAGACAGGATAGCAAGCAAGGCAGTTGTCTTGCACATGGCTGAACCAGGCAGAGTCCCTGGCATCCCACATGGTTTCCTGAGCCCCAGTGGAGGTGATCTGGAACACAGAGCCAGGAGTAAGCCCTGAGCAAGTGTGCCCCCACTCAAAAAAAAAAAAAAAAGAGGGGGATACAACAGTCTCTTTGACCTGGGAAAGAGAGCACTATCAACCATGAGCATCTTGGCAAGAAATAACTTGAGCCCATTGAGAGATGAGAGAAGACCCAAGCCCTAGACACATAGGGGGCCCTGGAGGATGCCCAGGAAAGGGCAGGCGAGGACACTCCTAGGGAACACAGGCGCTGGACAGTCCTGGCCGGGAGGCTGGCTCGAGCTAGCCTACCAGAAGACTTCTACCAGGACAGCCCTGGGGGACGGCATGAAAGCACGGGGCCAGGTCACACATAGGAAAGGCCGAATTTTCCCCAGGAAATCCTCAGCAGAGAAGATGAAAGAGGCTTAGGTCCCATATACCTGTTAGGTAGATTTTTACTTTTCTTGCATCTTGAATGGAAACAATGCTTCCATTCTCTGCTTTCTGCAACTTTTTTTCTACTACTTCTACTATCCCCTCCAGACTCTAGACCACTCTGACTCTCCCTGGCACACACTAAGAAAAAGAAGATGGACTTGTCCACCCCATCACACCCTCTCCAAAAGCACATTAGGACCAGAACACCCACTGAGGGGAAATATCCCCAGGTGACCCCCACCGACAGCCAGAGTTTCCCACAGTTATCTGCACCCAGTGACACCAATGGTGCTCTTCCCCCCACCCACCCACCACAGCCCGGAGGGAGTGTCCTCAGTCCGAAGGAACCCTGGGGACAGTCCTGTGCAAGTGAACATTCCTATCTGTTTCCATGCCTTAGGCTCCAAAGAGTCCCTGGGGGAGTGGGGGTAGGGGGGCCTGCAGGGCGCACGGTGGCCAGGGTCCACACTGGAGAAGCCAATGTCCATCCACACTGACTTCAGAACAAGGAGCTCATGAGTGAGGCTCGAGGGCAGGCCAAGTTCAAGTTCCCTGGCACCAAGAGGGATCCACGTCTCCAAGAAATGGGGCTGAACCACATTGCACGCTCGTGGATGAGCTTGAAGGCAGGGTGGCTGACCAGCAGTTTGTCTCAGACGGCCGTGGGGTCCAACATATCCTCATAGGGAGCCTCTGGACAGAGGGTGGGCACTGCACTCCTGAGAGTTTCAGAATCTGCCCCTCGACATGTTCCTGCTCCCTAAGTCTTCCCCTCTCACACACACACAAAATAAAAGTGTTGGCAAGTGGAAGGAAAAGCTATTCACTGCCATGGCACATTGAGGCTGGGACATGGGATGTCAGGGGGTGTCAGGACACCCGGCGGGGGCGGAGGAGAGGGGAGCAGAATCACACAGCAGTTTCCCAAGCTTCTCTAAGCCCCCTCCCTCACCAAGAGGATGAAGGTTCCTGGGCAATGGTCAGGATGCCAGTGGCATGGTTCCTTGGGAGCAACGGGGCCGGTACAAAAATTAGGCATCCAGAAGCAAGCCACAACCCCCCCCCCCAAACCCCCACCCCTCAACTCTCCATACCTGAGCGGCCTTGGCAAAGGTGGGGCCGTGGTAGCGGCCGCCAATGCGCAGCACGTCCTCCGTGCAGTAGAAGAACTCGGAGAAGCCGTAGAACTCGCTGTTGTTGAAGTCGATGGGGGACTGGTAGATGCCGTTGAGCGAGGCCTGGCTGGCGTTGGAGCGGAGCAGCAGGGGGCTGAGCAGCGCCCCGCACGTGGCCCAGTCGCCCTTGCCCCGGATGTGCAGGACCCGATCGCTCCTATGCACCACATCGGTGAGGCCCACGGGCAAGCAGGGATCCAGGAAGGGGTTGTCGGGACTCAGACCCGTTCTCTGGCCCAGCAGCCTGTGACCACAACAGGGAACCGCTCATCAGACTGTGGCACGGGGGCTCTCCTCGGCCCGCCCCGTGAACGTGCCCCCTGCCCCCCACAATCTTGTTACATTATTATGATCATCTGTGCCATCCAGGCAGAAGAAGGGGGCACTCAGCTTAGGACGTTTGATTGGGCTGAAAGAAAAGGAGAAAGGGCGGGAGGGCGCGGGGACAGTCAGCGGTGGTCAGTTCCCGGGCCACGTGGATTTCCACAAATGTGGTCAAAATGAAATGGGATGCAGTTCCATCCCGTCTCTCTGCCCACTTGCCTCTTGAAAAACAATAAGGCTCTCACCATGCTGAGAGAGGCTCTAGCATTTTGAAAACGCAAGTGGGAGAAGACGATTCAAGGCCGGGGGCGCCTCCTAAGGCGGCAGGGCAGGGCTCCAGGGGGGTGAGGGAGAGGGACGGGTCATGACTGCCACTGAGGCCCGGCAGAGTTCGGGTGGTTTCACTTCTGTACTGGCCCGGACGCAGAATTCTCCTCCCTGAAGGCACAAACAGGGGCCGAAGCGAGGGGAGCACTGGGAAGGGACAACGCTGGTGTGAAGCGTTCCTGGTTTCTCACAAGCCTCGGGGCCAGCAGGAGCATTCTGTACTTGTCCCCTGCTCCAGGGCCACTTACAAGGACCTGAAGATGTTCTCAGAACACAAACACAGTGGGCCGGAGAGAGATCAGGAAGTAAGGCTCCTGCCTGGCACCTGGCTGACCCCTGAGCACGGCCAGGGATCACTCCCAGGGATCACTCCCAAGCACAGAGCCAGAAGAGCACCGAGAGCCACCAGGTACGCCCCAAAACCAACAAAAGGAATGGAAACATAGTGCTTCATGCTAACACATCCAACTATCATCTGGAACAACAGAATTCTCCCAAAGGCCCTGGAACTCTTAGTACTTGGCTTGCAAAAAGAAAAACAAACCAAAAAAAAACCCCTCGTGAGACAATATTTTCATTAGCATGTTCCAAATCTACAGTAACTGAGTGCTGTAGGGAAATCACTCCAAATGTGTATGTCATTCTCCAAATTAGTGTTTTCGGCTAAAGGAATGGAGAGAAACAACTAGAATAGAAAGGAACGCAGACCAGAAGAGAAGAGAGGAGCAAAGAACTCATTCTGTCTGCTTTCCTTTGACGTGCATGATGATCAAAGAATTGTCTTTACTTTCTGGTCTATTTCACCAGGATACGCACTCAGCAATCTCGACACACTGGAGCAAATGCTGGCTGGTCTGGACTTAATGCAAATAAGACTGATCTCAGGGAGCCTGGAGACCGCCAGAATGACCCTTGGCAGTGCCTGGGAGGACATGCAGTGGCAAGGACTGAACCTGGGGCCCTGTGTGTGCCAGTCAAGTCCTCTCACCCTTTGAGCTCCTCCCTCAGCCCCCAAAGATCAGTTTCTGTGCACAATGCGCTTTGGATCTTGCACATGCTCGACGACCCCAAGTCCTTCCAAAGATTCGGCTCCAGTGTAATGCCACAGACACAGCTCCCCGCTTCCATGCAGAAGGAACAAGGGGGAAGTGACCTACTACAGCTGGGGCTTCAATTAGTGAGTGACTTAATTAAGCCTCACCTGATGCCACCGAGTCTGCAGTGACAGGTTATGACGATAAGCAGTTATACTTTTTCCAAGTCCTTAAAGAGCACAGTACCTGCTCAGCCCGTGACCTCCACGCAGTCAAGGGTTTCTAAGAAGTTACCCTACTGGCAGGGGCAGTCAGGCAGGAGAAACAGGCAAGTACATATCTCTCTTAGCAGCATGAGAATACGGCTTCCTAAGTTCTGTAGCATAAGCTATGCTCTGCATCAGAAACACGGACACACGCCCCAACACACACACACACACACACACACACACACACACACACACACACACACACACACACACACACACACACTCCCAGCAAATAAATACCTGTTTTTGTGAAGCGTTTCATTCAGCACCAGGTCTTCATAGCGCTGCCGAGCATAGTTGCCTCCAAAACCCAAAAACGTGGTGACGTAGACCCGATACACGTGTTCTGTGTGCTGTGCATCACAGCCCAGGTTGAACTCGGCCAGCAAGATCTTCGCTGCCTCTTCCTGTAACAGGACATAGAGAGAAAGAAGCCAATCTGAGTTCCAGTGGCTTTCTGGAGAACTGTGACACTGCTAACGTACCAGGCTCGTTTGTTATGACTGCTTTTCTCATGACACCATTTTTACCTCCACAGCATTATTGTGTGTGTGTGTGTGTGTGTGTGTGTGTGTGTGTGATGCGATGCCAAGGATCACAAAATTACCAGTGATTGCCATAGAGGCATGGGGAGGGTGGGAAAGGGGGGGGGGACATACCACGGATATTGGTGGTGGGGAATGTGCACTGGTGGAGAGATGGGTGTTTGATCATTTTGTGACTGTAACCCGAACATAAAAGCTTATAACTATCTCACAGTGATTCAATAAAATTTAAAAAAAAATTTACCAGTGAGTAAATTTTTGGTCCAAGAGAAATGAAGACTTTTTCCTGTTTTGACTTTTGTGGCGCCAGGGACAGAACCCGGGGCTTCACACTTGCAAAAAAAGTGCTGGGCCTCTGAGCCACATCCCCAGCCCTTTCATGACATTGGCTTCAATGTTATGAATAAATGTTATTCCTCATTTACTCCCTTTTGCCCTCAGGGTTCTTGCTCCCATTCCCGACCTTTGCTCCAGGCGGCTTCAGCTGTTCTACAGTGCACAGAAACTGCTCAAAGTGGGTAAAGGACCGAACAGGACCTGTATTGCAAACCAGAATGCCCAAAAGGGAGCGGGGGGGGGGGGGGGGGGGGGGGAGAGTGAGAGAGAGAAGGAAAGTGCCTGCCATAGAAGCAGACGTGGGGGCGGGGGAGGAGGGCAGAGGGATACAGGGCATATTGGGGGTGAGACATGTATACTGGTGGAGGGATGGGTGTTGGAACATTGTATGACTGAAACCCGATCATGAAAGCTTTGTAACTGTATCTCATGGTGATTTAATTTAAAAACAAACAAAACAAAACAAACAAACAAAGAAAAAAAACGGTTTGCATGGGAGCCAGAGTGATAGCACAGCAGATAAGACATTTACCTTATGGCCGACTGGGGTTCAATCCCCGCATCCCATATGGTCCCCCAAGCAACAAAGCAAAAAAAAGAAAAAAGAAAAGAACTGCCTTGCTTGCAGCCAACACAGATTCAATCCACAGTGCTGCTTGGAGTGACCCCTAAGCACAAAATTAAGACATGAACATTGCTGGATCTGAGAAAGAAAGAAAGAAAGAAAGAAAGAAAGAAAGAAAGAAAGAAAGAAAGAAAGAAAGAAAGAACTATTGCTGTACTGAGTACACTGTTCTTCTGCCCAGCTATTCCCATCTACACAAGAGAACTGAAAACTTAGGTCTATACACTCTCGGGTAAGTGCAAATCCGTATCTCCAAGAGTTCTGTCAGCTATCTGGACACTTGCTTCTCAGCCATCTCAAATACAGTGTTCCACAAACAACTTCACAAACCGCAGGACTCCAAGGCTCGGCTCACAACCAGAAAGATGGTCTCATCCAAGCCATCCAGGTCACTTAGGTTCGTTCAGCACCAGCCCTGCCCTTTCCAAGTGGCCTGTCTCTCAGTAACTGGCCTTCTCAACCTTACAACTAGTTATCTAGGCAGGACCCTCAGGGTCCACCCAGCCTGTATCATTACTTCAAAATATCCCTTGAAATCTAAATCCTCCCTTATCCAGTTCACACGGTCTACTTTTCACTTCTCACCCAGGGTTTTCTGATTTCATTCTTTCTCCTACTGATTCCAAAATTACCATCCTAAGAAGAGAGAGTGGGTCACAACCCCCATATGCAAACTCAGTGCCTTGAGTTAATTTCTCCAGCTCTCAAAATGCATTTTTAGGGTTGGAAAGAGAGTACAGTGGGTCGGGCACTTGCCTTACAAGTGACCAACCTGGGTTTGATCCCCAGCATCCTACTGAGCACTGCCAGGAGTAAATCCTGAGTGCAGAGCCAGAAAAAAACCCTCGGGATCGCCAGGTATGGCCCAAGTGTAGGCCAGGTGTAACCCCAAAACCCACCAACCAACCAAAACATACATTCTTTACATCCCAGTCAAGGAAGAAAATTAGAAGCAAAGGAATGTAGGGTAAGGGGATTAAAAATGTTCCTAAAAATATTAGTTAAATAAGAATTTATCAAATACATGCCCTGCCATTTTATATGTATTATCATGGAGGAGGGTGGGTTGAGTTTCCCTCCCCACCCCGAACAGAGCACCGGCAGCTGAAGACCTCTGGTTCCAGCCACAGCCATGCTTAAGACCAATCTCCACACGTTCGGACAAGCCTCACACATTAAGGAACTGGCAGAGGAACCCAGGAGTGTGGGACCCGGGGCATAGATCTCCAAGCCTGCTCAGATTGGGACTGGGCCTCCTCCACCCAGATCCCCCATCTTCCAGTATGTAGGCGTTACACCCACCAACTGCCCCTGGTCGTGTTATCCCATCAATGGCCAAGACCCAGAGACTATAAAACCCAGCTCCCTGAAGTGCGCAGCCGCAAATCATCTTATTATCTAGTTCTTACTCTGGAGAACCTGGCAGGCTACCAAAAGTATCCTGCCCACACGGAAGAGTCTGGCAAACTCCCCGTGGCATATTCAATATGCCAAAAGCCAGTAACAATGATGAGTCTCATTCTCCTGACCCTGAAAGAGCCTTGAATGTGGCACTTTCTAAAATCTCAGGGCTAGGACGAAGGAGACATTACTGGTGCCTGCTTGAGGAAATCAATGAACAACAGGATGACAGTGATACAGTGATATCATGCATTTTATATGTATTATAGGACTACATACAGGCAACTCTAGGAGATTGGGGGCACATGTGTAACTTCTAAAAGCTATAAAAAATTATGGTGCCAGAGAGACAGTCCAGCGGGTAGGGCAGTTGCCTTGCATGTGGCCAACCCAGGTCAGATTCCCGGCATCCCCAAATGGTCCCCCAAGCAGCTACAGGAGTCATCCCTGAGCAGAGAGCCAGGAGCAAGCCCTGCGCACAGCCAGCTGTGGTTGCTCCCGCACCTCCCCCCCCCCACCCAAAGTAAAAAGAATCAAAGCTATTAAACATTACATGCTGGACAACTTGCCAAGTGCTTTAGACACACTGCATCTGTAGCATAACTTAATGAAGCAGGAGATAGTATCTATTTCCTTTCCGCCCATGAGAAAATGAGACTCCGCGAGGTAACTGATCAAGAGCGTGTGAGCAGGGCTGGAGCTATAGCACAGTGAGTAGAGCGTTTGCCTTGCACGCGGCCGACCCGGGTTCGATTTCCAGCATCCCACATGGTCCCCCGAGCACCGCCAGGGGTAATTCCTGAGTGCAGAGCCAGGAGTAACCCCTGAACATCTCCGGGTGTGACCCAAAAAGGCAAAAAAAAAAAAAAAAAAAAAGCGCATGAGCTTCCAAGTTTCTGAACACAGAAGTAAGACCTGAACTTCGCTGGACGAGGCTCAGAGAAGAGTGGAGTTGACACAGTCCAAAGATATGTGCTCCCGCCATCTCGAATACCAACAAGTGAACCTCCCCAAAGACAAGATACCTGTTTCGGAGGAAGGAGCGTGGTCGAGGGAGGAACCTCGTAAGCAATCTGGAGAGAGGCGCCTCCCATGTCCAGTATCCCGACAGTCCTCTTGCGCCCCGATGTCAGCTCCTGGGGCGCTTCAGCACCCGATTCTAGAAGGGAACAGGAAGGGTCTAGCATGTGACAAGGAAGTCAAAAGGGGGGTGGGAGGAGGTGGGAACCAGCAATCTTTAAAAAAACTGAAAGCGACTTGCTCTGCAAGCCCCTGCCCACCATTGGCCATGGACCTCACTTGCTTGTCCTGGGCATCTTGCTTATTTCCACTCTGGAGAAGCCTGAGTGCTCTCCTGAACACATTTCCTCTTTTTCTCTCCTCATGCCTTTCTAAGCGAGATTCCTGAGTGCAGAGCCAGGAGTAACCCCTGAGCATCGCAGGCAATGACACCGCCCCCCCCCCCAAAAAAAAAAGAAAAAGAAAAAGAAATGGTAAAAAACTGAGCCTGGGTCATTTATTTACAAAGGTTCTTTTTTTTGGGGGGGGGGTCACACCCGGTAATGCACAGGGGTTACTCCTGGCTCTGCACTCAGGAATTACTCCTAGCGGTGCTCAGGGGACCATATGGGATGCTGGGAATCGAACCCAGGTTGGCCACGTGCAAGGCAAATGCCCTACCAGCTGTGCTATTTGCTCCAGCCCCACAAAGGTTAACTGAATCATTATCTTTTGTGAATGTTTAGAATTTTCCATATCAGGACTTTAAAAATAAATAATATGTTTTTGTCCATTTTGGTGGCTTGGAACACAACCCAGCATCTCCTACTTGTGAAGCCTATGCTCAACCACTAAATCAGTTTAAAAAGTAAATCAGGCCTGGGGAATGAATTAAAAATTAAAGGTACATTTTTTAAAAAGAATAACTTAAAATTAGAACAAATAGGGGCCGGAGCAATAGTACACAGGTGTTTGCCTTGCACACAGCCAACCCCGGTTTCCTGGCATCCCATATGGTCCCCCAAGCACTGTCAGGAGTAATTCCTGAGTGCAGAGCTAAGAGGAACCCCTGAGCATCGCCTGGGTAGCACTGTAGCACTGTCCTCCTATTGTTCCTCGATTTGCTCAAGCAGGCCCAGTAACGTCTCCATTGTGAGACTTGTTACTGTGTTTGGCATATCGAATACTTCACGGATAGCTTTCCAGGCTTTGCCATGCGGGCAAGATACTCTTGGTAGCTTGCCGGGTTCTCCGAGAGGGGCAGAGGAAACAAAACCCGGTTTGGCCAGGCCGGCCTCGGGCAAGGCAAACGCCCTACCCGCTGTGCTATCTACTGAAAGGTTATGACTTACACTTTCAATCCTTAAAGAACTGTCACATAAGACAGGATTACTTACCATCCTCGTGGTCAAATCGTCCCAAAACAAAGTTGATTCCAATCCATGCATAAACCCCTAGGAGAAAGGGAAGAGCCTCCGCTTAGCTCTCCTCTGCTATACCAGGCCAGAGCCTCTCCCCAGTGCCTCCTCTGCACCATTCTTACAAAGCACATGATGATGAAATTTCACCCCAGCCTCTCAGAGCATGAATCAAAAATGACTGGTTTTGCCACATCTTTTCTTTCTCTTTTTAAAACTATTCACAGGTTCTAAATTTCCTCTGGTGAACAGAAACTAATGTCCAGAAACAGAAGTTTAAAATTTTTAAATCTTTTTTAAATCAAGGCATCTTGGTCCTGGGCTAGAAGGAATAAATCACATTTCATGTGATTTCCCCAACAGATGAAGAAAAACAAACAAACAAACAAACAAATACCCAGACTCTGGGTAGAAAGCATGGTAGGGCGTTCTGAAAATTCTGAAGGTACCTGATAACAAGAACCCGGGGACAGAGAACAGAAGTGAAAGCACCAGCTGACCAATAGTAAGCCTCCCTCCCTCTCCCATCCCAAAATTGCCTGGTCAGCTTGGAACTCAGAGGTGCACAAGTGGAGTGTACAGGAAGAATGCTAAGGACTTTGCATCTTGTTTCAAGGAGCAAAAGAGGAACCCCAAAGTTTCCAAAGGAGTGAAAATCCTTTGATGGTTGGTTTGTTTGTTTTAAACGGGGTGTAGGGGGGAGGCTGGGGGAGCCCACTGGTGCTCACGGCTTACTCCTGGCTCTGTGATTAGGAGACCATATAGGTGCCAGGGACTCCAAGTCGGCCATGTGCAAAGCAAGAGCCCTACCCACTGTATCATCACTTAGCTTCCACTTGAATTTTTTTTTTTAAAGTTTTTGGGCCATACCCAGCAATGCTCAGGAGTAACTTCTGGCTCTGCACTCAGGAATTATTCCTGGTAGTGCTCGGACGACCTTGTGGGAGGCCCTGGGATCGAACCTGGGTCAGCCGCATGCAAGGCCAGTACACTACCCACTGTACTATCCTCTCTGCCTTCTCCCACTGTCCATTAGATTTTTTTAAAGTCCTGTCCCCTGCCAGGCAGCCTGCAGCAGGAGAGGTAGAGACCAGACAGGTGTCCAGCACTGAGATGGGGACTCCCTCTCTCTGCTCAAGAGCCAGCGGACCTGCAGTTTTGTCTCCTCTCTCTGTCCTCTGTTGTGTGGTCCTCCATGATCATGGACATGGAAGGTGACTTTCTGATCTGAATGTTAGTCTTGGGAGCAAGAAATGCCTGGGAGATCATGGAAGAAGGGAAGGATCTTTGGGGAACAAGCCGTTGTGCTTAGCTTCAAGCAACAAGCACACATAGATCTGCCCTAAATGTAGGCCTAAGGGTCTGGGTGGGTGGGTTGGTTGGTGTTGGGGGCCTATCGACAATTCTTTTAAATGGGTTCTGTCCAGGTTCAAGGCTGGGCACTGGCAGCACAGACAAGTTGTAATGCCAAGGCTTTAAAGATGAATCCAGGGGCTGGAACAATAGCACAGCAGGAAGGGTATTTGCCTTGCATGCAAACCTAGGTTCGATTCCCGGTATCCCATATGGTCCCCTGAGTACCACCAGGGGTAATTCCTGAGTGCATCACCGGGTGTGACCCCTCCCCCCCCAAAAAGAAACCATAGAATTACAACCCACTGAAGATGGGTGAGAACATGAGACTTGACCCTAATCAGGTCTGCTGTCTGCTAGAACCAACCCCCCAGAATAAATATTCCCTTTAGGATTAACAAAAAAACAAATGGAGTTTTAGGACTAAAGCATACCAAGCTAAGATTGCAAAAGGTAGATCTTTTCCCTAATGGGGACTGAAAGATCTTCTCTTTTTCACAAAACGGAAACTATTTCTTCACCCAGACCACATCTGGGTGGCCCTAAGAGCACATGTTCAAGACGTTAACCCCAGACTCCATTAGTGTGGGACTTCAGGAAAGTATCAATGTTACAGAGTTAGTGAAATAACATGAGAGCCCATTACAAAACCAGAGTAACTCACCATTCCCTGAAATGAAAGTGCCCCTTGCTTAAGGCTTGAGACATTTGCTTTATATGCTCAGTACGTCGCCTGGGTGCAAGTTTCAAAACAACAAATAGCTAAGCAAAGACCTATTATCGCTTATCCCTGAATAGTAAGGCATCCTGAGAAGCACAGTATTTTTCACACAAAGTTTAAAACTGAGGCTGGAGAGAAAGTTCAGCGGGGAGGGCACTTATGTTACACATAGCCAACCAGAGTTCAATCCTGGCATCCCAGATGGTCCCCCAAGCACTTCCAGGAGTAGTTCCTGAGTGCAGAGCCAAGAGTAACCCAAGCATCACCTGGTATTGCCCAAAAACCCATAAGAAACACACACACACACACACACACACACACACACACACACACACACGTGTATCATTTTTAGAAGCCATGTTCCAGAGTAAACATCAAAGCAAGAATATGCGACTAACCACATAAAACTGTACAGCCAAATCAAGAAAACTCTCATAAAAATTAAAATTAAATAAGTAAAGTAATCCTCTAGCTACAGCGAGTGTCACAAGCTGAGCCTGCACACCCCTCAGAGCCCAGTACCTTCCTGCTTCCCAGAGATCACTTCCGCCTGAGATTGGGAAAAGAGGAAGTCAAACTCCAGAGGTAAATCTTTCACTAGATCATTCAGGATAGCGGACTGCTTCCTGCAAGAGAACAAAAAAAAAGAAAAGCAAAAGTTAATCATTAAACTCCTCCTCATCATCCTGACCTTCGACTAAGCCTTGCCACCACTCACTTTTTACCTGCCTCTACCACTTGGTTCTTCCACCAACTTCTCCCTGGTTCCAAAGGTTTGAACCACCTCCCCAATCTAGCCTCTTACTCACAGGATGACAAGGTTCTAGCAGTATGTCTCCTCTCTCTAATGTTATAATCCAGACGACAGTGTGAAAGATGAAACTATACAGGGACCAGAACACTAGTACAGTGGGGAGGGCGCTTGCCTGGCATGTGGTCAACCTGGGTTCGGTTCCCAGCATCCCATATGGTCCCCCGGGCACTGACAGGAGTGATTCCTAGTACAGAGTCAGGAATAACTCCTGAGTATCGCTGGGTGTGGCCCCAAAACAAACAACAAAAAGACAACTGAAAACATGAAAGATGAAACCATGATGTGACACCTCTCATAGGGTAAGAATGAGCCACAAGAATCTGAAGTCCAGTTCCCTAATCTATAAAATGGATGCACGGACAGTGTTCTTACTGTGGAAGGAAGCTGGCATGTCGTACCATCCTCAAATCTTACACAAGCCAGCAACAATGCCTCACAATTCCACAAGAAGTAAGTACTGTTAGATCCACAAGTTTTTTTACATGATCCTTTACATAAACTAACAATGGATGTTTTCATCCCTGCTTCCATATTTCAAAAAAGGTTCAATTTTTAATCTTTATAAAACATGTTATCTGACCTCTTTGGGTTCTTCAGATAACACATTTTATAAAGATTAAAAATACAAAGGTGATAATATCTTAGGGAAATAGTTGAAGCTTCGTATATCTGTAATTCTTTTTCCTCTAAAGTTTTATGTTATCTGTAGTATGAGACAAAGGAAAATAAAGAAACCAAACTGGAATAATGTGAATCTGGAGAAAACGTTGTTTAAAAGAACATGATTGCCACTCAGTGCCTCTTTTGCAAACCACAGCACCCAAAAGGAGAGAGAGAACAAAAGGGAATGCTCTGCCACAGGGGTGGGGTGGGATGGGGGGTGAGGGGTGGGAGGGATGCTGGGAGCATTGGAGGTGGGGAATGGGCACTGGTGGAGAGATGGGTACTCGATCATTGTATAACTGAAACCCAAGCACAAAAATTTATAAGCCTACAACTGTACCTCATGGTGTTTCACTAATAAAAATTTTTTAAAAAAAAAGGACTAATAGGGGTCTTAGTGATAGTACAGTGGGTAGAGTACTTGCCCTTCATGCCAGCCTAGGTTTAATTCCCGGCATACCCCTCCCAAACACAAACACACACCTGTCTCCTAGCTTGCCAGGAATGATCTCTGAGCACAGAACCAGAAGTAAGCCCTGAGCACTGCCAGGTGTGGCCCCAAAACCAAATAAATAAATTAGGCCAATCATCTCGGATCTTTCACATTATTCATTACAAAAATGTTCTCAGGGTTAGAGGATAGTACAGTGGGCACTTGACTAGCACGTGACCGACCCAGTTCAATCCCCAAGTCCCTACTGGAGTGACTCCTGAGCAAAGAGCCAGGAGCCAGTCCTGAGCACCGCAGGTGTGACCCGGAAACAGAAGCTGACAGAAGACAGCTGCCTTTCCCAGGGGAACCCTTCTCCCTGCCATGCCAGAGACTGAGCCTGACACAGGTGGGTGGGTGGAGGGGGCGGTGGGGGCGCTCTGCCCAGCTTCTGAGCCCGGTGGCCTCTACCGCTGCCTCCCCATGGTGGCACAGGGCAGGGAAGGGGAACCCCAGTCCTCAACCTCCACGGCCCCTGCACGGCCCTCTTCTCACCTCCCAGGCAAAGGACACAGATCAGACAGCGGCCCCCAGCCCTCGGCCCCACGTCCCCTGCCCGGACCCCTCACCTCTCGGGCAGCAGCCGCATGCCCGCGGTGCACAGGATGTACAGGGGCGTCTCCTTGTGCTTCCTCACGGGCACGTGTGCGGCCGCGAAGCTCAGCAGCGGGCGCAGGTAGTCGCTGGCGTGCTCGGGGGTGTCGGCCATGGCAGAGATGCCTGCGGTAGAGGAAACGACCCCCCTTTGGAGGAGGGGCCCGGCCACCCCAGGCTCCGCCTCCTGCATGCCCCCACCCCTGGGCCAGGAGCCCAAGGGACCCGGGTTCGGGTTCGTGGCCGCAAGCCAAAGACCACTCAGGCCTCCAGAAGCAGCAGGGGTGCCCGCCTCCCGCCCTCTGGGCACCTGTGCCCACCTGTGCGTGTGGGACGTACCTGGCTTGATCTTTTTCACCACCGGCTGGCTGTTGCGGTCCCTCATCTGTTTGATGTCCAGGAGGTCGTGGGGGTTCCCGTTGTGTTTGGGCCAGAAATAGACAAATATCCGGGAGCCGCTGCTGCCACAGTCCACAACCAGCCCATAGCTGAGGTTTGGGTCTTCTGTGTCCGTGGCTTCCAGGTCCCCGACTCGCGCCAGATACCTGAGCCAGGCAAAGACAGAGGCACGGCTGAGGAGGACCGATCCTCCAACGCAGCCCCCTTCAACCTCTCCAGACCACTGACCATTGAAAAGGGGAGAAATAATTCACGGACCCACTGACAGTAAGACAGAAATGAAAACCAAACATTTTCCACTTTTAGAATCCAGTGTTAAAAAATATAAGTTTGGGGACTGGAGCAATAGCACAGCTATTACTGTAGGTAGGGTGTTTGCCGTGCACGCGGCCCCGGCCAAACCGGGTTCAATCCCCAGCATCCCATATGGTCCTCCTGAGCACTGCCAGGAGTGATTCCTGAATGCAGAGCCAGGAGTAACCCCTGAGCATTGTCGGGTGTAACCCAAAAAAAGAAAAAAAGAAAACACAAGTTTTAGCTACTGCGGCATCTGCTGCTTGGAGCCGAGCTCCGTGGTTGGGCTTGGGGGTGGCTGTCTTTGTGGCCCAGTGCCATGGAGACGACCATAGGGTGAAGAACTGGGCACTAGAGGCAGCTCTGCTGTATTCACTGGTTCCTGAGTCTTCATCATCAGCAACATGTGCCAGGCTCCTGCCACCATGTCTCCTAATGACAGGCTGAGACAGTCTGTGCTTGCTGATGTATTCAAGATAACAGCTGGTGTGTCTGTAGGGAGGCCACTAACAAGGAGAAGGATGACTCCTCCACTCTGGGCTCTGTGCTGACCCTGGCTGGTCAGCAAATCTTGTACCACCAGCAGTACCTAGCTGGGCTGATCATTACGACCCTCTAAATTTGGGGTCACTTTGCTATGCTCACTGTAGTACTGTAGCACTGTCCTCCCGTTGATCATGGATTTGCTCGAGCATCAGTAACGTCTCCATTGTGAGACCTGTTGTTACTGTTTTTGGCATATCAAATACGCCACGGGAAGCTTGCCAGGCTCTGCCGTGCGAGTGAGATACTCTCTGTAGCTTGCCGGGCTCTCCGAGAGGGGTGGAGGAATCGAACCCGGGTCGGCTGTGTGCAAGGCAAACACTCTACCTGCTGTGCTATCACTAGAACACTAAAATAAGATGAACAACCTCTGTTTGGGTGGGGGGGTAAAAGGGGGAGGAGAGGTTGATAGTGTGGGGAAGAGAGGTTTGGGATGAGTCAAAAAAGTGCTTCTGAGCCCGGGCTTTAATTAACACTCAAGTTCCCTGGGACCCTGAGGGTCTGGAAAGTACATTCCAGTCCCCTTTCAAAGGCTAGAGCCCAGAGAGACAGGGGAGGGCGCTTGCCTTGCATGCAGCTGACCGGATCGCCCCTCCCTCCCCCCATCCCATTATGGTCCCCTGAGCACTGCCAGGAGTAATTCCTGAGAAGCCCTTTTGCTTCTCTCAGGAGTTAACTTCTGAGCATCGCCTGCGTGTGACCCAAAGACAAACAAACAGAGGCTTTGGATGCAGAGGGGCCCGGTAAGAATGGCTCATAGAATACTGCTCAAAAAAAAAAAACCTACTGAAAAAATAAACTGAATCAAATAAATTTTTAAAAGTAAAGGAGAGCTCCTTCTTGGTGCTGAGAGTACCTATTATGCAGGTGGTAGGCATGTTACAACTCTCTTTTGAAATTCCTTGAAATCTGAGTACTACTCTGAATTGTGCCCAATCAGATCTCAATCCTACCCCATCCCCCTCCTAATAAACTCTAAATCCTACCCCCAACACCACCACCCGCCCACCCTTTACATGCTGGACCCGTTTCATCTTCTACAATACAAAACACGTTTGGGGGGACGGCCTCCTGGCAGAACTTGGGGGACTGTGTGACTTCTGCCCGCAGGCTCTCCAGCCCCTCCAAAGGCATTTGCTTAAGGGAAGAACAAGGGTTTGCATTTCATGATAATGTTGTAAATTATTGCCCTAGATAAGGTGAGTTGGTTTTTTTTTTCCTGGATCTGAAATGAGAGTGAGCTATGGGAAAAGCAGCAGGTGGTGACCCCTGGTTCCATGTCACCCTCCTTTCCCTTCCTTAGCAACCTGCCACAGCCACCCACCACCCCGGGACAGCTCATGCTGACCTCACGGCAGGAGGCCAGCCACTGGGCAGACACCTGCACAGAACGACCAGCCCCAGACACCTGCACAGACCGACCACAGGAGACGCCCCGACAGGCGGGAAACAGGCCAGTCGGTCCATCTCCAGCTCAGTTCCCACTTTTCATTCCCTGCCCTCGAGAGCCTTGCCCTGCCGGGAGCTCTCTCTGAAAATCAGCCCTTCTGCTTCTCTCTCATCGTCTCCATGCCTTCCCTCCTGCTTCTCTTCTAAGACAAAAGTTCTCAGATTAAGGGGCGGCGGGCGTGGGGGGGAATGGATCTTGTTTTATGTTGGTTTTTGTTGAGCTTTGCTTTATTTCATTTTATTTTCTTCCCCTGACTCCTCTTCATTATGGTGGAGTAAAGACTGGAGTCGGGGTGGGGGGGGGGGGGGTGCGGGTCACACCCATGCCAAGCTGCAGGGCTCACACATTTTTAACTATAATGCTTGCAGGGGTTTGGGAGTGGGGGATGGAGGCAGGGAGTGATACCCCAGGTTGTGGGACCCAAATACCCAGCCACGGTGCTCCTCAAAGGGCTGCCTGTGCTCCTTTCACTGTGGGGCGGGCACACCGCTCGCCAAGGTCATACTCCTGAGTCTGTGGTGCTGACCGGTGGGGGGTCTCAGTTCCTGGCCACAACGCCCCTTTATGGTCGCCTGGGCTCTGGGGATCACAGACAGCAGAGAGCTGCCAAGACTGCGAGCGATGCTGGGACGGCATTGGGGGTGGAGTCTGGATCTTGTGCTTGCGGGCCAGGCATGCTCGGTCACTGATTCTGGTCACTGGTTCCATGTGAGGGGCCCGAGGACACGACGCTGCTCAGGCCCTGCCCCGCTGGGGATTCTCCATACCACCCTGGGGGTGCATGGGGGCTTCCAAGTTACATGCCGTGACACACTGACAACCACCACTCTGCTGTGACTTTTCCTAATGTCCATCAGTTTCTCTACTTGCTGCGTCCCCGTCCCTTCTTTGACCAGGGCTCCTAGTTCTGCAGAAGCCTCCACTCACCGATGCTGATGCTTACCAAGACACAAACACACAACCCAACGCTTCCCCACGCTTGGCCAGGAGAAAAATCAAAGGGCTGGACTGTTCAGTTTGCGTGCAGAGGCCCAGGACTGATACCCCCCACCAACCCACCCCAGGTATCACATAGTACCCTGAGTATCTCCAGGGGTGGCTCTAAAACCAGAAAAATAAAACACACTAAAGCTGACTCTTAGGCTATCTAGAGGACCCCTCCTCTGGTCTAAAATGTTGGGGGCTGGGGCTGGAGCAACAGCACAGCCGGTAGGGCGTTTGCCTTGCACGTGGTAGACCCGAGTTCGATTCCCAGCATCACATATGGTCCCCCGAGCACCGCCAGGACTAATTCCTGAGTGTATGAGCCAGGAATAACCCCTGTGCAATGCTGGATATGACCCAAAAAGAAAATAAATAAATAAATAAAATAAAATGTTGGGGACTGAGAGATAGTACAGTGGGTACGGCATGCGGGCAGACCTGGGTTGATTTCCCGGCATCCCATATGGTCCCCTAAGCACTGCCAGGAGTAATTCCTGAGTGCAGAGCCAGGAGTCACCCCTGAGCATAGCCAGGTATGCCCCCAAACAAAAAAACAAAATAAAATAAAATGCTGAGTGTCAGTATTACGGAGCAGCTTGCTTACATTTCAGGAGGAGTCCCTGAGGCTTATTTTGCAGCTGCTGACCTCACCTCTTTATGTGGATTATCAGTTTCTCAAGAGCAATGACCTTATCACCATGGTTTTCTGATATGCACCAAGGCCGGTTTGGTTTGGCCCTGGAGCACATACTGGAAACAGGGTGATTAAGATCCCCTCTCTGCACTTGTAAGGCTGTAACAAAAATCAGCAGGTCTTAAAAAGTTTCAACAGCTTTTCAAAGAGTCCTGTACCCCCTTTGGCTCCTGTCATGAAACCACCTAGCAGCTCTGATCTGGGGACACTTCCGCCTTGCTTTGTTCTTCTCTTCAAAGTCTGCATATGTGCAGGGACAGAAAAAAACGTCAGCTGACTCTTGAATAGGAGAGAGGAAGACAAACCAGTGGCCACTTCCTATTTAAGGCTCATCTCTGCCCATTCACGCAGATAGCAGGAAGTCACTATTCTCCTCATCTTGCAGTGACTCAGAATAACTTACCCCCAGGGCTGTAAGAGCAGCATCTCTCTTGGGACTATGACCCCCCTGCAGCCTCGCCAGACTACTCACAGTTTTCAATCACCCAATACTTTCTTCTGTGATCCTTCCCCTGCCCAGCCAGGAGGGCTGGTCACTGCACAGCAGGACCCCCCTGTCCTGCAGATATTTCATGAAACCAATCCCTGAGAGGACCTAATCCCTAGGAAAAAAATTTCCAAAATCCCTCATATTTGCCTTCCCAGGAGACCTAATTCACCATTTACATGTAACAATCCTCTTGCGTGTGCACACACACACACACACACACACACACACACACACACACTCCCCTCTATCCCAGAAACACCCACTGGTTTACTGCTGAGTCAATGGAAAGAAAGTGAGCCATCTATACATCACCCAGGATAGAACGGGAAGACAATGGCTTTCCACTGCCATTATCCCGGAAACACTAATAGCATTAGAGCAGTAACTGACCAAGACATTATCTACCCTATAAAATCAGCACTAATTATACCACTTTTAGCATTTAAACCAAGTAATGTGCCATATATCCATCAACACAGCCCCCATCAGCAAGGAACTAGCTCTTTGCTGAATGCCCTCATACTCTTCACCTCCATTCAGGGGTCATAACCAAACAGAAAGACACCACAGCCAAGGCAGCTGCACATGACGGATGACCCATATGGGCCCAAAAAAGCTTTCGGTTTCGCTATTGCTTATCTCCTAATAAGATTATTAGGCACAATCGGGAACATGCATAGATCCATGCTCTGCTTAGTAACACTAGACCCGCCACTGATGCATGAATGTGAATACAAATACTTTCAAACCCACAAGCAAAAAAATCTCTGAGTTGTTCCAGAGAACATAAGCACCCTCTGACTTCCCTGTATAATCTAAAGCTGGAAATTTTTTTTTCTAACCAAAAGTACTATCCCCCTTTTGACTTGGTTTAAACAGAAGTGAAATTCCTCCCAAAGGCTAATACTGAGGAACTAACTGAAGGAACTTGGTTCACAATCTACCCCCGGATGGCAAAGGAATAGGAAGGCACCAACTCTAAATAACTAAAAAGGGATTCCTCAGAACAATATTTGGCAATGCATTAATTCCTCTGCTTTTGTTCAGCATTTGTTTAAACAAAAGTAATTATGCTTGCAAAAAAAAAAAAAAAAAAAAAAAAAACGGTTCCCCCTTCAGTGAGGGCAGCAGTAGGGCTTCCAAAGAAGAAGGTTAAATGTCAAGACTACGAAAGAAATGGGGCAAGGCAGGGAGCTCCAGCGGCTAGAGGCAAGCGGTCCAGGCTGAAGCCCCGTGCTGGGGATCAAATCTGGGGCCCCCATATGCCAAGCATGCACCCAGCCCACTGAGCTCTCTCTGGCCCCACTGAAATCAGTTTAACAAAACATGTAGGACTCCTTGTCACTATAGCAATGGTTTGGAGAAACTGCTTTTTGCAAGTCCACCTTGTCATTATTATCAATTTTTAAATTTTAGTTTATTTCAAAAAAAAATTTTTTTTAGCTTATTTCAGTTACAGTTTTGAAGCCATCTGAGCTCAGGGCTTACTTCTGGCTCTGGCTCAGTGATCACGCCAGGAGGAGCTCAGGGAAGCAGATGCATGGCGAGCACACAAAGAAAGTGCCGAACCCTGCACTGTCCCTCCACCCCACTGAGTCTACTTTTAATAAACGATCTTTTAAAAAAAATTAATTTAATAAATGCTCTTTTTTTTTTTAATTTTAATTTTGGGACACCCACCCAGGCTTATTCCTGACTTTACACTCAGGAAGCACTCTTCACAGTACTCTGAGGACCCTATGGTATACTGGCGTTTCTTTTTTTTTTTTTTTTTTTTGCTCAGAATAACTTACCCCCAGGGCTGTAAGAGCAGCATCTCTCTTGGGACTATGACCTGACCCCCTGCAGCCTCGCCAGACTACTCACAGTTTTCAATCACAGGGGTTACTCCTGGCTCTATACTCAGGAGTTACTCCTGGCGGTGCTCAGGGGAACATATGGGATGTTGGGAATCGAACCCGGGTCGGCCGTGTGCAAGGCAAACACCCTACCCGCTGTGCTCTCTCCAGCCCCTATACTGGCGGTTTGGTTTTGTTTGTTTAGGTTTTGTGGCCACACCGGTGGTGCTCAGGGCTTATTCCTGGCTCTGTGCTCAGGAATCACTCCTGGTGGGGTGCAGAGGGACCACATAGGATGCCAGAGATCAAACCCAGACCAGCTGTGGGTAAGGCAAGTGCCTTACCTGTTATACTGTCTCTCCAGCCCCATATGGGATACTAGTGATTGACCCCGGATCAGCTGCATGCAAGGCAAGCACTCAACCAGCTGTACTATGTCTCCAGCCCCAATAAATGTCCTCTCTCGGGGCTGGAAAGATAGCACAGAAGACAAGGTGCTTGCCTTGCATATGGCTGACCTGAGTTCAGTTCCCAGCACCACATATGATCTCCTTAGCCCCGCCAGGAAAGACTCCTGAACAGAGAGCCGGGAGTCCAAAAACAAACAAACAAAAAGTCCTCTGTCCTGCCTCACAGTCTGGACACTGGGGATGATTGACGATTGTCATCTTTGGGGCTGTATCTAATGACCACTACGCACTCCCCACCTCCACACCCTTCTAGCGTGCTGTTACTTGTTCAGAGCCAAGAGAGAGAACAAACCTAATTAAAACAGCATGTGAAACAAATGCAAGCATGCTCCAAGTGAGGGCCTATCTTATCAGCAAAGTACTGAGCTTTAAATGACAAGAGAACATTGAACTTAGTGAACTTGGCAATATCAAGCTTGGCCACTCACGGGCCTCTTCTGATTAATTTCTGATTCTTATACTATGTTCCTTAATCTGGACAGTGCAGTTTCTGATTCTTTGGTGGGGGGGGGGGTTGTTTTTTTCTTTTTGGGTCACACCCGGCGATGTACAGGGGCTACTCCTGGCTCTGCACTCAGCAATCACTCCTGGCGGTGCTCAGGGGACCCTATGGGATGCTGGGAATCAAACCCAGGTTGGCCGCGTGCAAGGCAAACGCCCTACCCGCTGTGCTATCGCTCCAGTCCCTCTTGGATTCTCAGTTATACACAATCAGGCATCTTGTGGGAAGCATGTCTGTTTTTTTGGAACTGGTCTAGGACCGCCACGAGTTCTAGGACTGATGTTTTGGCCATCCTGTACCCCAGTGCCTGGCAAAGCAGCATGCTCCCGGCACACTCTCACGGAGGTTTTGCTACTTCAATGACACACCAAGTCTGCTGTGTGTGAAGTGTGATGATAGGTGCATGTAATTTTCCACAGTGGAGTATGCACATATAAGGGCCGGGGAGACAGCACAGCAGGTAAGGCACTTGCCTTGCCCAGTTCACTCCCAGACAACCACCCAGAATCCCCCAAGCCCTGCCAGGAGTAAACCCTGAGCACTGTCTGGTATGGTACAGTGGGGGGGGGGGGGGGGGGGGGGGGAGGGGAGAATATGCACATAAATTTATACATAATATGCATATTATTGTTCATGAAGGAAGCAGCAGTTTCACGCTTCATGACTTCTGACTGCTCAGCCAGAGTTTCACAGGGTGAGCAGACTTGGATAAGGTGATCTCCTTAGCACTACTTCCGGCTTAATTCAATTAAGTGTAACAAGTATTTATTGGATCCGATGCCCTGGGGAGTAGTGGCTGACAAGAACCAAACTATCAAGATTCCTCTACTCCTGCATGGCTCTCAAATACATCTATTACTTGTTTTTATGACTGCAGCGGCCAATTCAGGCCACCAACATCACCTCCCTGTTGTAGTATTTCAATGTGTCTCCCTAATTTTATTCTTCAGTCCTCCTGTTGTTCATCGATTTGTTCAAGCAGGCCCAGTAACGTCTCATTGTGAGACTTGTTGTTACTGTGTTTGGCATATCGAATACATCACGGGGAGCTTGCCAGGCTCTGCCTTGCGGGCAAGATACTCTCGGTAGCTTGCCGGGCTCTCCGAGAGGGACAGAGGAATCGAACTCGGGTTGGCCATGTTGGCCATGTTGGCCGTTTGCAAGGCAAAAGCCCTACCGCTGTGCTATCGCTCCAGCCCAATTTTATTCTTACTCCCCTTTAATTCATTCTCAACAATGACACAAAGTCAGTTGTCCTTAAAAATCATTAAGAGGGTGGGAGCCATAGTACAACGGGTAGGGTATTTGCCTTGCTTGCAGCCAACCTGGGTTCGATCCCTGACATCCCATATGGTCCCCCAAGTACCACCAGGAGTAATTCTTGAGTGCAGAGCCAGGAGTGAGCCCTGAGCATCAGTGGGTGTGGCCCAAAAACAAAATCATTAATCATATCCCTTCAAAGACTTCCCTATGTCGTTAGGACAATGTCTAACTGCCCTGGAAATGGTTCAACAGGCCACTGATCTTCCTCTCTAACTTTACCCCTCACCACCCACTCCCTGATACTCTTCATTACAGCCATATTAACTAACATAGAATTTCATAATTAGAGTAACTCTATCTTCCTGTGGGGAACTGCTTAGGTCTACTGCTTAGATTGGAAAAAATTCCAACAAACATCAAAGAAACTCAAATTATGGATGTAGTTCTCCAAAACTAACAAGCTTCTTAAGGACATCTGTTGTCAACTATAGTCTAAGTATAGTCAACTATGGTTTATGTATTTCCTCTTATAGAAAGGAAAGAGTTCAAAGGACAAATTAATAGGACTGCTAGTACAAACAGGAGGGAGGATTCAAAGCATAAAACTTATTGAAAAAAGGCACCAAAAATGTCCTAACGCCTGTGATCACCTACAGTCAGAGTAGCTGCTCAATAAAAGTCCAAGAAATGGATGACCAAAGTGATAGGAAACGAAAAATACTGTGGAGAGAACAGCCCAGACATAGGAAGGGGAGCAGGTATTAGTCCCAATTTGAGCGAAAAAGAGTCACAGAAAGGGTCACTTAGAGGTTTCTGAGCAGGGTCTCCTTTACCATGCGAGCCACAGAAAGTCTGTTTCTCTAATGGAGACTTAAATGAGGATGTGTGTCTTATAACGCCAGGTGCCACTAGCTGCTATTCTGCAACCTTTAGTAAATTGTCACCAAGAACAAAAGAGGTAAAGACTCATCCTGCCAGCCAATGTGGAACTAGTGGTCCCTCCATCCCTGACTTCTAGCTATATGAGCCAGCACAGGTGCATAGTTGACGATCATTCGAAGCCTAACACTGCCTAATTAATACATCTCTGAGAAGCAATAGAGAAAATCACACTGAAGATGCTGAACACAAACATGTTCCAAAGCCTGCACAAATGAATATAGCGGGAGCTCAGATCATTAGCAAGTGGCGGGAAATAAAGCTAGTCAGATCAGGCTCCGCCTATTAAGTCATTTTAGGAAAGTTATATCCTAAAGACAGAGGGAAACTAAAAATGTTTTTAGAAAACACCCAAGCAGGGGCTGGAGTAATAGCACAGCAGGTAGGGCATTTGCCTTGCACGTGGCCGACCCGGGTTTGATTCCCAGCATCCCATGTGGTCCCCTGAGCACCGCCGGGAGTGATTCCTGAGTACGTGAGCCAGGAGTAACCCCTGTGCATCGCCGGGTGTGACCCAAAAAGCAAAAAAACAAAACAAGACAGAAAACACCCAAGCAGCTCAGGAAAAATAAATTGTTATTGTAAAGGAATGGGCTGGAGCGATAGCATAGCAGGTAGGGCGTTTGCCTTGCACTCGTCCGACCAAGGCTCGATTCCTCTGCCCCTCTCGGAGAGCCCGGCAAGCTACCAAGAGTATCCAGCCTGCACAGCAGAGCCTGGCAAGCTCCCCATGGCATATTCAATATGCCAAAAACAGTAATAAGTCTTACAATGGAGACGTTACTGGTGCCCACTGAAGCAAATCAATGAACGTTAGGACAGTGCTACAGTGCTATTGTAATAGCGCCGTATATATATATCTATAAACTGACTAGACATGTAACATAATGTGTCATGTATATATAAAACATATTTATATATTACATATATTTACATATTTTATATATGTGTGTGTATATATATATATATATATATATATATAGCTACCCCTGATGTATTCGATATGCCAAAAACAGTAACAAGTCTCACAATGGAGATGTTACTGGTGCCCGCTCGAGCAAATCAAACAACGGGAGGGCAGTACTACAGTGCATATATATACATATATGTGTGTGTGTGTGTGTGTGTGTACATTGGCTTTCACCAGACAAAATTAACAGCAATAATCTGCAAAAGAAAGGACTAATGAAGTGGACATCATAGCAGTATAAAATACCTGGAAAGAAACACACAGAGACACCAAAAAAACTGGAAAAAAAATGAACAGCACTACAGTTGGGAGGAAACATCACCAAACTGAACAGGGCCTCACTCAGGCCCTCAGCAGAAAGCTTGAATAGGACTAAATCAAAACATTTGAAGAATAACAGGGTCAATTTTCCCTTAAATGTGATTTTAAACTATAATTCCACACATCCAACAATCAACAAATCAGAGCACAAAAAGTACAAAAAATATTGTGCCAGGCCACATCATAATCAAATTTCTCAAAACCAGGGGGAAAAAATAACACCTTAAAAGCAGCCAGAAATAAAAGTCACACCATGTACAGAGAAAACAAGGATAAATTTTAAAAAGGGCTGGAGAGCAATACAGCAGCTAGGCCTTGCACCTGGCCAACCCCACATGGTCTCAAGCACCACCAGGAGTGATCCCTGAGCACAGAGCCAGGAATAAGTACTGAGCAGAGTTACGTGACTCACCCACCCTCAAATAAATAAAAGTTAAGGACATAAACTAAAAACAGAGGGCAAAAAAAAATCTATTCTGCTAATACTAATTAAAAAATTAAATAGCTATATTCATATCAGACTAGTAGATTTCAGGGTAAAGAACATAACCTAAGATAAAGAAAGTCATTTAATAATAATGATGAAAAAGTGAATTCTTCAAGAATACATAACAATTTTAAATATGCATACACCCAGTAAGTCAGCCCACCATGATAAGAAAATAGAAAGATGTCTTTCATGGTTTAAACTCAGTATCAGCATTCTTGAAGGAAGGCAGTACATTGCTAAAACAGAGCTTCGGGCTTCATTCTCAGTACACGGCATGCAGTTTTACCAACAGAAGTAAAGGACCACCTGAGATGTGGCTCAGAGGCAGAGCACGGTCCCTGCATGTGTGAAGTCCTGGATTTGATCCCCACCCCCACCCCCATCCCGCCCAACTCCTACCTCTACAAACGGAACAAAGAAAATGGTGCGGTAATCCCCAAGAGGGTCAAAGGTAGTGGTGTCTTAGTTTATCAAAAAACTTATGACATTCATGCGCGAGCTGATGAAAATGATCTGGCACTGACTCACCTTTCATATTGCCTGTCTCGTGGTAACGAAGCACCCCAGTGTCGAAAGTCCACAATCAACATAAGTAACAGGAGGCAGGATATGAAGAAGAGTGACAAGAAGGCCCGCTGACGCGAGAATGGGCTCACTGTGGGCACAGTGAAGTACCAAGAAGCTGGGCAGAGGTAGGAAAAACTGATCCTGAAATAAAACAAACATTAGTAAGTGAAAATAAGAACATCTGAGTGCAGGAAAACCATCTTCTGAATTAATTCCAATTAATTCAGAATAACTGCAATAAAGGTCAAACTTCCTAATCAAGGTCAAAATTCACAGTACGAGATGTCTAAAGGTTCTTTTAATCTCAAATTTTTAAATAAAGCACTTAAAAGGTTCATGATGTTCCTAATGATATAAATCAGAAACTCCTTTTCTTTGGGGCTGGAGCAATAGTACATCGGGTAAGGCATTTACCCTATACGCGGCCGACCCAGGTTCAATCTCCAGCATCCCATATGGTCCCCCAAGCACCACCAGAAGTAACCCCTGAGCACTGCTGGGTGAGACCCAAAAAGGAAAAAAAAAAGCCTTCTCTGCCTTTTTTCCAAATTGTACTTTTGACTGCAATTCAAGTAATTAATCTCTTATTAATGAAAACATTACCAGTCTCTCTCTGGGAAACCTCAAAACATTGAAGGATTGGAACAATTTCAGTTTTCATACACACAATACTGTACAAAACCTGCTAGTCAGAAAATACATTCAACTGATTTATAAAAAAATGTTTTAATAGGCACTCAATGAATCAGAATGGATCAGTTGTCCTAACCCCACCATTTTCCTTTCAGAAGTAATCATTACAACTTAGTTTCTATGTGTTTTTTTCCAGGGACATTCTAAGCAGCTAGTACACTTATTTACAAATAACATCATATGCGGTAACAAAGCCCTGTGTGTGAGTCCGTTCCTTTTGAGTTTACACCATACCTACTATTCTGTGTCTTTCTCTAGTTACTCTCTTTGACAGCTGCCCCATATTGGTATATGATCAACTAATTTCTCCTAAAAGTTTCAGAGTATTGTAAGGTATGAATAAGCAAGGACTGCAATAAGACGTTCACTTTCTATATTGATCTGAAGAGACCTCAGTCTGTTTCCAAAGTTCATTGAAAAAGAATCATCTTTGCTCTGTCTTGTTAAGGAGACCCAGTCTCACTCAAACGAAAATTTAAAAGAAGACTTCAGGGTCCAGAGAAATAGTACGGCGGGAAAGGTGCTTCTTTCAACACACTCTACCCAGGTTCAATCCCTCTAGCACTGTCAGGAGTGACCCCTGAGCAAAGGGCTAGGAGTTTGGGGGGGGGGGGGACAGGGGGGAGTTCACTTCAACTTAGAACTTTTCAGAAAGGAAATAAAACATTACAGCACCCTGGGGTTAGGGAGTAGAAACCTGTTGTGCCCTCTTTCCCCACACCCCCACCATGCATCTTTGATGTTTCAGCATCATCTGCTGAGGCTACAATGTACAAATGCAACCCTGGAGCAAACCTCACTGTAACTGCTCCCCAGGACCCCTCCAACAGTGTGTCGCCCGCTCCGGAGACGCCCACCCCTCCTCCAAATGGAGGTGGGGAAAGTGTGCAGCCTTACCTAGCCATGGGTTACCTTCAGCCGTCTCAACGCCTGTCACCTCCTTTTCCTTTTGCCCTGAGAAGGTGGTCTCCTTGGCCCAGGCATCTCCCGAATCTGCAGCATGCAAACAGTTGGTGGGATTTCAGGCTTACCCCTCCGGAATGCCCTCGCGAAAAGACCTGCAGAGAAGGAGCCCGGGCTCTGCCGAGCTACCCACTGCAGACACGTCGGTTCTTGGTTGGGGCCCAGCAGATCCTACCCCGGCTCCTTGGAGTGAGGACAGGAAAATTCTCGAGGCCAGCGGCTTGCTCGAGGTGCCGCCCATGCCCTGGGGGTGGCGGAGGAGGGGTCCCGCCACTCCTCCCTGCCCACCCGGGTCCTCCAGTCCAGCCGCGCGCCCGCTCCCTCACCGGCTCCAGCCGCCCGCCGGGTTCCCTCCGCACCTCTGGGCTCTGGGGCAGAGCAGCAAGCTCCGGCCTCTCGCCCAGCCGGAAGAAGGCCCGGGCCGGTGGCGGCGCCACGTCCCCAAGGAAACCGCCGGGAGCCAATGACGGGTAGAGGACCCGCGGCGAGGGGCCGCCCTCCAGCCCGCAGCCGCGGCTCGCGAACCGGCTCCTGCGGGCTCACGTCCGTCCGCCCGGGAGGCCAATCCCCAGAGCGCGCTGTCTCTAAAGCCCGCCCCCCGGCCTCCAGCGCGGTCCAATCCGCAAGGGCGGCGTGCAGGGGGCTCCGCCTGCAGGGGCCGGCGTGGGTGCACAGGTGAGCGCGCTGGTGCTGCGCCCCGATGCCAGGTGCCCGCTTCCTTGTCGCCTGCCGGAGTCCCGCTGCGGGCTGCTGAGCCGCCTCCCACTCCGGGACCAGACAGGGGATCTCGGATTGTTGGCCTCTGTGTATCCCTTGCCCGCACCGAAGAGGCTGTGTCCACCAGCTCTACCTACCCTTCCCCTACCTGTCCTAAAACCTCCGACTCCGATGCCCGGACTTCATTACCTTGGTCCGAGATAAACAAAACTGGGGGCGACAACGTCAACACCGAAATGCTTAGATTCATTCATCCATCATCCATCATTCGTGGACGGCGTGCTGTGTGCCAGAGAGGAGAGGTTGTGTCTCTGCCGTTCCGGACCTGACAGTGATGACACACGAGGGAGGTGTTTCCTTAAAGCTATTCTTCCTTCCTGCTTACACCAGCTTTGCCAGGAAAGAGCAAAGCGCTTTAAAGGTGGAACATCCAAAGCGTTCCACATCTAGACAGCACATGCCCTCCTCGCCACCCTTGCTCTCCAGCCACTAACTCAGTGGTTTGCAGCCTCTCCAGCTTTGGTCATTTTGCCTCCCCTGCTCTTCCTGCACCTGCCTTGAACCTCCTTTTCCACCTCCATCCAGACCAACTCATCCCTTCCCACTTAAAGGCTCACCTCCCCTAAGAGCTTTACTTGACCTACCTTATCTATCTATCTATCTATCTATCTATCTATCTATCTATCTATTTGATGTTTCACTTAACCACATTGAATTAGAATTCTCTGTATATCCCTATAGACAAAATATCCTTAAAGTCAGGAGCTATGTGTCTCCATATCAATGCTGGGCACAATGTTGGCAAATAAAATACTCATCTATATGTGAATTAATAGCTGGGAAAAAACAAAGACTACGTGGGGCTGAAGCCATTGTACAGCTGATAGGGCATCTGCCTTGCACGTGGCCAACCCGGGTTCAAGCCCAAGTGTCCATATGATCCCCAGAGCACCACCAGCAGTAGTTCCTGAGTGGAGACCCAGGAGTAACCCCTGAGCATCGCTGGGTGTGACCCAAAAAGCAAAAAAAAAAAAAAAGGACCATGCAAATGAGACAAAAGGAGGCTATTAGCCTATACTTGCTAAAACTAGGCAGATGGTCACTCTCATTTGAGAGGGGACTTTCATGTAATACTTATGTATAAAACAAGGAATCTCAGGGCCCAGAATGATGGTACAGCAGTTGGGGTGTTTGCCATGCTTGCTGTTGACCCAGGTTGGATCCCAGCACCCCTTATAGTCCCCCAAGCACTGCCAGGAGTGATCCCTGAGCACAGAGTCAGGAATAAGTTCTGAGATTTGGCCCAAAAGCCAAAAGCTAAAATAACGAAGCTGGGCCTAGAGAACTAGAACAGGGTTAAGGCGCCTTATGCCTTGCCAATCCCCATTTGATACCTGGAACCAAATATGGTTCCCTGAGTTCTGCCAAGAGTGATCCCTGAGCACTTCCAGGTGTGGCCCCAAACCCAAAAAATACACGTAAATAAAATGAGGAAGATAATGGAGAGCATCTTACATAAGTAATTTGGGAGAGCTGCTTGGCTTTTTCTAGTTAGGAAGGGCAGGGACAATTAAAAAAAAATCAAGACATTGACAGTTCCTCCTAGTGGATGGCCACCAACATGGTGGCTCAGAGTTCCAGTGGACATACATGGTCTGACATTGTCTGGCTTGGATATTTGGTCTTCTCTTTTGGTTTTCCCCCTCTACTACACTCTAATCTTGTTGGCTTCTTTCTTTTCTTCTTCCATCCTAAGATCTCAGTTTCTTTTCTCTTTTTTTCTTTTTGGGTCACACCCGGCGATGCTCAGGGATTACTCCTGGCTCATGCACTCAGGAATTACTCCTGACAGTGCTTGGGGGACCATATGGGATGCTAGGAATCAAACCCAGATTGGCCGCATGCAAGGCAAATGCCCTACCTGCTGTGCTATCGCTCCAGCCCCCTAAGATCTCAATTTCTACTCTGTCCTCCAATCCTTAATCTGTTCCAAGTGTTCTCTTTCATCCTGCTACCAGACCACTTGAATAGAAGAACAAAGGTACAATTAATCACAAAGTCACATGGTGTCAAGTACTTTTATTATTTCAGAGACCAGTTCCATGCTGGGAACAAGGCAGACAGAAAAATGTTCAGAAACATTCCTTTCTTTACATACTTTAAATTCCAATAGTCTACTAAATGTATGCTCTTGAGTAGAAATGTAATTTCTATTTATATTTAAACTAGTTTATGTGATTCATAAATTATATTGATTTAGATTTGAATTTATATGGAAATATCTTATAATTTATATCTCATAACTGCTATAATGGGCTGGAGCAATAGCACAGCGGTAGGGCGTTTGTCTTGCATGCAGCTGCCCAGCCGAGCCAGGTTCGATTCCTCTGCCCATCTCGGAAAGCACGGCAGGCTACCAAGAGTATCTTGCCCACACGGCAAAGCCTGGAAAGCTCCCCATGATGTATTATGCCAAACACAGTAACAAAAAGTCTCACGATGGAGACGTTACTGGGCCCACTCAAGCATATCGATGAACAACGGGAGGACCATGCTACCGTGCCAACTGCTATAATAAAACAAAAAAAACCCTATATTTTAATCCCAAAGCCTTATTACTTCATTGTACTTAATTTGTTCACCTCTTTTGGACAATACTTTTTTTTTTTTTTGCTTTTTGGGTCACAGGGGTTATTCCTGGCTCATGCACTCAGGAATTACTCCTGGCGGTGCTGGGGGACCATATGGGACGCTGGGAATCGAACCCGGGTTGGCTGCGTGCAAGGAAAACACCCTACCCGCTGTGCTATTGCTCCAGCCCCTTGGACAATACTTTAATATGTCCATATACTGGCAGGCATTTGAAAAGCACGATTTGGGAGGTATGTGTGGGTCTTCCAGAAGGTACTCTGGGGCTCTGAGGGGCCCTCCCAGCAGTTTTCAGCCAATCAGGTGGATGGTTCATTGTGAAGGGCCAAGCATGCAGTGCTACTTGGGCCATGGTGAACCCTAGCAGTGCTCACGTGGTGCTGGGAACCATGTGGTTCCAGAGATGGAACGAGGTCAGTCACATATAAGGCATGAACTTTAACCCCTGTACTGTGTCTCTGGTCCCCCTGTAAAAATCAGAATTCTTTATAAAAGCCTGCGATGCTTTGCCTTTCTGATTAGCAGCTTACAGGGCTGAGTTCTGAGTTTCCAGTCAGGATGTTTAAAAAAAAAAACATTGACATCATTTCTCGATCTCAATTAGTGTAATTCAACATGTTGAAACAAATTAGATGCCTGTATTTCAAAACAGGTTTTTAACTGCGTTTTTAAAAGACTTGTCTACAATTACCTTTGCAAGTTCCTCCAAAAATTCCTTGGCTTTATCCTGCACTGAACAAACTCACACCATACTAGGTATCAACTATCTGCATCACTTTATTTGTCTTCATCATTTCCTTGAGTACTCCATTCTGCACACTCCAACTCCTTTAGAGGTGAGGTTTAGCCCTTACCTCTAAATGATTTTGAATACGATGCTCATAACTCTTCCTTTCAAGTTTATTCATCTCTCTTGGTGTGTTTTAGGTGCCTCAATATTGAAGATGAACAATGAAATCATTGTCTCTTCACTCTCATTTTATCCACCCAAGCCTCCTCTAACCATATTCCTCACTTTGATGAAATAGCCTATGATTCACGCAGCAGAAATCTCCAAGTCATCCTACGACTTTTCCTTCTTCCGTTCCCCAGCTCATACCATTACTCAGTAGGTGTTCTTAATTCAAATGCCTCAAATTCTCTCCAGTATCTTCTGAAGATGTCATCTTTATATACGGTGGCACTATCTCCAGACCCATGTCCCTCCATCCTGATAGTGTTAAATGTAATAATGCTACTACCTATTTTAGGAAGGTTTCCTAAGAATTTAATCCTCAACATAGTGTAGCAAATTCTGCAGAATGAAGAGACAAAAAGCCAATACCATTTCCATCTTGTTAACAGAATTCCAACTATATTTGAGAAATTATACTCCTAAGGTTAATCATATTTTTAATCCCATAGGGTATAATCCCATGGGGCTGGAGAGAGAGTACAGTGAGTAAGGCATTTGCCTTGCATGAGGCCAACCCAAGTTCCATGCCTAGCATTCCATGTGGTCCCAAGTCCCACCAAAGTGATTCCTGGTCACACATCTAGATGGGTTGATCCCCAAACAAACAAAAATGGAGACTCCAATACCAGGCCAGGAAACAAACTATGATTATATTGTCCCTAATTTGTTGAAGAATGGACATATGGGATCAGGAAGATGGTTCTAAGAGCCAGTCACTTGCTTTGTATGCTGGAAACTTGGGTTTGATCCCACTCATTGCAGGTCCCCCAAGAACTTCTGGGAGTGGCCCCACCTCAAGCATGTTCAGAAAGTAATCCAAATGCATGAGCCCAAAATGCAAACAAAGAACCTGCATTTGCTGAAAGTAGACTAGAGACCAAACATGATTGCCACTCAATTCCTCTTTTGCAAACCACAGCACCCAAAAGGAGAGAGAGAACAAAAGGAAATGCCCTGCCATAGAGGCAGGGTGGGATGGTGGGATGGGAGGTGGGAGGGATACTGGGATCAGTGGTGGTGAATGGGCACTGGTGGAGGGATGGGTACTCTATCATTGTATAACTGAAACCCAAGCACAAAAATGTGTAAGTCTACAACTGTACCTCATGGTGTTTCACAAAAAAAAAAAAAAAAAGAACCTGCATATTATGTAATTCTAGCCATTGATACTGAAGGGAAGTTAGTTGTTATGAGGAAAATGAAGAGGACAAAAGACATTTCTGAAAAAGATTTTTTTCCTTCCTAAAAAGATGCAAGTATAAATCAGTAAGAAGTTGACATAATGATGAGTTCGGGAGACTGTGGTGGGGTCACATGCTGGTGTATGCTTATGGGCCTGGATTTAACTCCCGGTGCCACATGGCCCACAAGCACCTCTGGTCTGCACCCAGCCAAACTCTGCCAGGGTTGTGCCTATATAAATGTACAACTTGGACTTTTGAAAAGCTAACAAAATAGGAGAGAGAAGGTCCCTCTTCTCTCTTTAAAAGTAATTGTAGGACTGGAGCCATATCACAGCAGGTAGGGCGTTTGCCTTGCACGTGGCCAATGTGGGTTCGATTCCCAGCACCCCATACGGTCCCCTGAGCACCGCCCGGAGTAATTCCTGAGTGCAAAGCTAGGAGTAACCCCTGTGCATTTCCGGGTGTGACCCGAAAAGCCAAAAAGAAAAAAATAAATAAATAAAAGTAATTGTAGACTACGTCACCATTTTGCCTATATGGGCAGATAAGCTTGGGACTAGCAGCATTGAAATGCAGACAAAACTGAGGGTTGTTTTTAATATACATTACACCATGATTAGCTAAGCTAACCAATACAGGAGCTCCATAACCTGTAGAGAGGATACTATTTGAAAGATTACACATCAACATTGTTCTTGTTTCTCCATCAGCTGAATCTGCAGAGTCTACTACCTGTGGTCTTATGTGTGTGATGTGAATTACCTCCTATGATGTGCTCCGGCCCACACATTCTCCATGCTCCCCAACAAGTATCCTCCCCCACAACCTTTTCACAGTTACAGATCTCAGAATTAAGTCTTTCCTTACCCCTGAGCCTTTGCCTTCTCTGTTACTTACGTACGACTTCAATGCACTTTTCTACCAGATAAACTCTTATTCTTTTAATTTTTAAATTTTATTTTCATAAGTTGTTCACATTAATTGATTACAATCAATATTTCAACACCAATTCCATCACCATTACACCTTCCCACCACCATTATTTCGAATTTTCCCACCACCATAGATAATTTATTTTCTGGGCTGGAGTGATAGCACAGCGGTAGGGCGGTTGCCTTACCCGCAGCCGGCCTGGCCAAACCGGGTTTGATTCCCCTGCCTCTCTCGGAGAGCCGGGCAAGCTACCAAGAGTATCTTGCCCGCACGACAAAGCCTGGCAAGCTCCCTCTGACGTATTCAATATGCCAAACACAGTAACAAGTCTCAAAACGGAGATGTTACTGGGCCCGTTCGAGCAAATTGATGAACAATGGGAGGACAGTGATACAGTGAATTTACTTTCTGTTGCTTAATCTGAATATCATGAGAGGTTTCACAGCTCCTTTTGCGGCCACGTGCTCCTGGAATTCTAAATATGTAAAAGGTTGGGGTCCAGAGACATCTCTGTAGGGAGCTAATCCATTTTGAGATTCATTTGTGAGTCTCTGGATCAAGGCCAATGGTGCACTTAAATATGGCCCAGAGGCAGTTTGTGGGTATGACAACCAGGACCCCGAAGGGGTGGAAGGGGAGACAGAAGGGACGAACAGCCTCTGTCACCATGTGGCCTAGCATCTTCAGACCCTATTCCCGTGTTTTTCTTCTGAAAGTTTGTGGCCACTGGGGGTTCATCTGGAGTGGGTGGAGAGGGAACACCCGCTCCATCTGAGGAGCCCCGGTGAGTTCGACTCGGCACGGGGTCGGTCCTGAGAGATCTCCAGCAAGCTGCTGTCTTCCAGGATTCACTGCTGAGTCGCTGGATCAAGCCCATGATGTGCTTAAATACACCTCGGAGGCAGTTCGTGGGCATTATAGTCAGGACTTCCAAGGGGCGAGGAGATGGAAAAGGATGAACCGTCTCCACCACCATGTGGTCTGGCATATGAACTCTTATTCTTCAAAATGCAGTTCAGATGTCCTCTTCTCAATGTACACCCCATTGGTGTTTCTAATCTTGTGTGGAATTTTGCTCATTTGGACTTCTATTCTGGCAAAAACTGTCAGTGGTTTGATGGGACTGGAGAGAATGTAGAGGGATGCTACCCTCAGTCTTTCTCCATGGCAAACTGACCTTTTCAAAATGCAAAACTAGGGACTGGAGAGATAGCACAGTGGGTAGGGCGTTTGCCTTGCACACAGCCGACCTGAGTTCGATTCCCAGCATCCCATATGGTCCCCTGAGCACCACCAGGAGTAACTCCTGAGTGCAGAGCCAGGAGTAACCCCTGTGCATAGCCGGGTGTGACCCAAAAAGCAAAAAAAAAAATGCAAAACTAACTTTGTTACCAACTCCAAAGCAAAAGTCTTGGATGAGACCCCCCCACCTTGTTATTAAGACACAAAATTGATTCCCTTAATATAGACTTCAAAGTCTTCTTGCTCTGGCCCCAACTTACCTTCCATATGTCCTCTAAAAGAATACATTTTCTGGCCCCCAAACATTGGCTTTGTCCTCTTAGACTTCTGCAATGATGTTCTCTTTGTCCAGTAAGATTTAATTTCAAACATCACTGTGCCTTTGTGACCTAACCCTCCAAACTAAGCCAAGACCGTTGAAGACGTGCTTTAGTCTCCCAGACTTTCCTTTACTGGGCTACATCTCTATGGTAATTTTACATCTGTGAGTCTCTGGTCAGGGATTATCTTTCCCAGAAGGCCCTAAAATCCACAGAGACAAACCTACACTCAGTTTTGCTCTGCCAGTCTGTCCCTACCACCTGGCTTGGGAACCGGTCTGGGTGTTTGAAAGAACAAGGCTTGACTGGCATTATGACGCTTTACTGCCCCCTGCTGAGAGGACACTGTTAGCCATATGTGTCTGGACTGGGATAGTGGCGATCAAGTCCCAGTTCTCCAACAGGTGTGTGGGTCACCTGCAACAGAATAGTCTCCTGTAGAGGGCAGAGTGATAGTACAGCAGGTAAGAGGCTTGCCTTGCATGTGGCCAACCTGGGTTCAATCCCCAGCATACCATATGTACTGCCAGGAGTAATTCCTGAGTGCAAAGTCAGGAGTAACCTATGAGCATTGCCAGGTATGGCCCCAAAGTAGGAGAAATAAAAAAGAATAATGTCTTGTAAAATGCAGGTTCCCATGCCTGTCTCCCGGAAAACATGATTTGACAGGTACAGGGAGGATTTGGAAATTTGCCCAGCAAGCTGCCCTCAGTGATTTTAGCACCACTGCTAAGAAACCAAGATGGGGGAGAGAGGCAGGAAGGGAACTCTTTTGTAATCCAACTTCTTTTAAGGACCACGGAATAGTAGCAGGATTCTCTTTCTCATCGTGGCTTCTGTTGGGAAGTCACAAGGGTGGGGGAGGGGGGCTGTCCGGTCCATGAGAGCTGCCCCAGATGAAGGCCAAGGTTAGCAAAGGGAGGTGACCCACCAGCTCCAGCTGGGGTGGTGTCCCTAGTTATGAGGACAGGGCAGGAGGGTTCAGTCTCTCATTGGAGGGAGCGTGAAGCAACTGGAGCTCCTGTGATGAGTCATCGCCAACACCTAAGGGGAAAAGGAGCAGCTCTCTCAGGTATGAGATCCACGAGTTTCTCATCCATTAAATAATTGATATTCATGCCAATCTGGCCAGGAGCTCACAGTGTTTCAAGGTAATAATGTCAGGGCTGAGTTATTTATTGTAAAGATACAATGACGGTGTTTGTGGGGGGCCGGGGAGGGGGGGAGGCTGTAGAAAGTTAACCCCATGCTCTCTGGGCCACAGCTATCAGCTAATTCACTGCCTCCTGCTACAGAAGGAGGCCCAGTTCAGGCCCACTGGGGGGTTGGGCGGGAGGAAAAGAGCAATGGCAGCTTTCCTGGACACAGCAGGGGCAGGGCCAGGCCTCAGGGGACATCCAATCTCTGGACGCCAGCGAGTGACTTCACAGAGGTGGGAAGGGCCATGTGACCTTCCAAAACTGGTGTGGTGCCAAATGTCAGCTCAGAGGTTTGGGAGGTCCAGGGGTGAGACCCTATCATCTCCTGGGAAGCTCATGAGGTCCATCCCTGGAGTAAGACCCCTCTGGCCGCACACTTGTCCTAGAGGAGCCGTCTGGGAGTCTGAACTTTGTGCTTAGATCGGGACTGGGAGAAAGGGGGACAGCCAAGGATTTTACACCCAGGCTGGCCCTGCCCGCAGACTTGGGGCTGAAAGAACCCCTCCTCAGAGTGCCCCGGGATCCCTCCAGCTGGAGTCCTCCAAGTGCAGACACCAGCCTAAGAGCAGGGCCCTCTCTGTGACCCCACTTCCGGGCAGGCCAGTACAGTCTGCACTGTGTCCCACCACTGCCTCCAGTGCTGTGCCCTCTGAGACCTCAGCCCTGCTGGTTCCCACCGGCCCTAGGAGGCAGCTGGAGGCTGGAGCCTGGTCCCGCCCGGCGCCTTACTGGGGCAGGTCCTGCCTCTTGGCTATGGGCTGCCTGCTCAGAAATGCAGGTGGCACCAAGGGAACAGCAACTGGTCTCTGCTTCTCACTGAGCCCGCGTGTGCATACCATGAGGGGACCCGATTGCAGGGGTGCATGTCCTCTGTGTCCCCTCCGCACCTGGACTGGCTGAGGCTCGCTCTCCCTCCACCCAGGCAGGGAGCACTTGGGTTTCAGGGGCTGGGTGTAGATGGCCATCAGGGGACACTGCAAGGGCCTTCTGGGCCCCTCTCCTTTGTGCTCTTCCCCTCAGAGATCTAAGCTGTGGGCATGTCTCCCTCCAGTTGACACCGTTCTTCCCAGGTGCCGCATCTGCTGTCATCTGTAGTCTGCAGGCTGCTCTGCTGTCTGCTTGCCCCAGGCACCGCTGCTGGCTTTTTTTTTTCTTTTTGGGTCACACCTGGCAATGGGCAAGGGTTGTTCCTGGCTCTGCAATCAGGAATTACTCCTGGCAGTGCTCAGGGGACCATATGGGATGCTGGGAATCGAACTCAGGTCGGCCGCGTGCAAAGCAAATGCCCTACCCGCTGTGCTATTGCTCCAGTCCCTGCTGGGTCTTTTTGAGCTGAGGCTGAGGTGGCTCCTTCAGGCTCACAGTGGAGACTGCAGGAGACATGCCAGTGTGGTGACCTTGGAACTGAATTGTCTGGAATCCCACATAACTCTGAGAGCCTAGCGGAGGGGGAGAAGAGGCTGCTGCCCCTCGGTCATTGTGGTCTTCTTCACAGATGGTACTGCTGGGCCCCCGCTATTGGCTCTGAACTGACCTGGCCAGGTTCTTCCTGGGCTTTGTTCCCCTGGCCAGGGGGTGGCCGGAGAGCTGAATGGTGAATACTGGAGCTGGGGCAGGGCAGGCAGAGGGTGGAGGCAACTGTGCTAAGCCATTCCTTTGCCTCAGTCAAGGTGAATGTTGTAGGGCAAACACAATTAGAGCTGATTACAGCCCCTGAGCCCCGCCCCCATGCGGTGAGAGTGCCTGCAAACCCCATTGCTATGACCTGATGTCATTGTAGGACTGTTCCTCACAGTATCATGCGTCCTCTACTCTGTGCACGGCCATCCTGCACCCTTGCGTGTCTCTGCATTTAGTGGATCTGTCTTCTGTTAGGAACACAAATGTGTTATTTTAAGGGTTAAACCAGGGATGGGAGAAGTAACACAACAGATAAGGTACTTGCCTTGCATGTGGGTGATCCAGGTTCCATCCCTGGTACCCCATATGATCCTCTGAGCTCCACCAGGAGGGAGTGATCTCTCAGCAGAGCAAGGAATTAACCCTGAGCATTGCCAGGTGTGACGCAAACCCCTCCAACACTCCCCGAAAAGAATTCCCAAATAGAAAAAAAGTTAAAACACGTGACAGGATGAAAGTGAAAACCTTGAGAAATCAACCCTTTTTCTCTCAGGTTATTTATTGCCCTTCCCTGTGGTGTGGCTGTTGTGGCAATGCCCGGGGGTTGCCTCCACTCGGCTGTGGGGCTTGCACGTTGGCTGTAACACTCACTGGGCTGCACTTTCACAGAGCCAGGGACCAAGTGGCAATGCAAGCAGGATCACACTTGGCATGTGGGATGGTGCTCGGGATCAAGCTTGTGGCCTCGTGCTTGGAAGTAACTCTACCACCTTCTTGTGTCTGATGGCAGTTTGGGGAAAGAATAATGAAAGTCAGTAGGAATAGTGGGGTCTATTTTGGATTTTCCAGGATGAGAATTTTGGTAAAAAAAAAAATGAATTCTAGGAAGGAGCACACGTCTGTCTGTTAGGATGTAAATGAGCTGCAGTAACCATGCTGCAGACTAACAGCTAGTGTTTCAGCAAGTTCTCTCATGCACTAGAGCATGAGAGAGAGAGAGAGAGAGAGGAGGAAGAAGAGGAGGAGGAGAGAGAGAGAGGAGGAAGAGGAGGAGGAGGAAGAGGAGAGAGAGAGAGAGGAGGAGGAGGAGGAGGAGGAGGAGAGAGAGAGAGAGAGAGAGAGAAAGAGAGAGAGAAACAGCACAGTTTGCCAGAAAGCAGCCTCAGGGTGTTAGGGATGGACGTGTTTTGTAGGTTCTGTAGAAGGGAGAAAGGGAGGAAAAGGCTGACACACTCGTTCCTTTCAAAGGTACAACATGAAAGTCTGGCCTCACACTTAAGATCCCACTAAGCGGTCAGTCACACCACCAGTGCTACAGGGGACACTGGGAAAATAGTGATTTCCTTTAGGAAGTCTGTGCCCGAGGTAAGACCGAGGGTTTCCATTACTAAAATAAAACAAATGAGGTTTGATAAGAAGACAATTAGTGGTCTAGTAAAAATTACAGGATATAGAGGGGGAAACAAGGAAAATGACAGTCCAAGGTGTCTCTAGGGCCTGGCAGAGATGCAGCAGGTCTGGAAATACTGAGGGCTTGTAACAGACATCACAAGAGTTGCTCCTTTGTCTTGTAGGAAGGTTCAAGAGCTGGTGACGCAGAGGGCACAGCAAGTACGGACATATTGAGAGGAGCAAATCAGATGTACTTAGATTAGGTCCTATATGACCTAATATGACCAAGTATGACCTGGATGGGCTGGGGATGTGGTTCAGCTGATAGATAACTTGCCTTGATGAGGTCCTGGGTTCAATTCCTGGCCCTGCACAGATCCCCAAGCATCAGAATGGGTGTGGCCTCAAACTCCTCCCCACTATTGGCTCATTCCAGGTATAGTTGCATCAATATCACCAGGATGCTTGTCAGAAACACAGTCTCAGTCCCCATCAAGCCTCGCAGAATAATCTGCCTTTTGACACATTCTGTTGTTGTTCTTGGGCCATACAGGCAGTGATGCTCCCTGGCAAACTCCTGTGGTTTGCCTGGAGATCACTTCCAACGGTACTAGGGGAACCACGTAGTGCCAGGGATTGAACCCAGGCCTCCTGCCAGCAAAGCATGTGGTCTACCCCTATGAATTATCTTCCTGACCCAATCTGGTTTTGTTTCCTTTTAAGAAGATGTTTTTAGATATCTCACTCTTTCTTTTCTTCTTTTTTGTGGTGTTAGGTATTATGTCCAGAGTCTTTTAATTGCAAGGCAAGTCCTCTGCCAGAGCTCAGTCCTTACCATACACCCTGGGTGACTAATATCATATTCAAGTCTGGGAAGCCCTGAACTAGACTATGCCGTGCGCTGTGCGAAGGGATAATCTTTCAATCTCCCCTGAAACCACATCGGTCTTTAAATCGCTTACCCAAGCCAAGGTCCATTTAGTAAGGACAGGGGTGACGGACTCTGCTCTGTCATACTGACCAGAATCCCAGGCTGATGACACCTCCAGCCTCTGACTCTCCATAGACAAGAAAGTCAGGGAAGTTCTCGTGTGGTTCTCCTGTCTCTCTCACACCGCCCGGGTCAAAACCAGCCTCCTGTCTCTCTCCAGGAAAGCGGGACAAGCAATTCATTTTCAATTCCCAGAGCAGTCCCCCAGGCCTCTAAAAGACCTACATCCAGTTCAGTGAAGATGTACAGCGATCGGATACTGGAAAAGGGTTACCAGCAGGAAAAGGAGAGCATGACTCAAACCTGACAGGGTAATTATTCTCAAAGGGCAGACAAAGAAGTTCCCCTTCTTCTGATTAGGCAAACAGAAAAGGAAAATTTGTCAAAAAAGGAAAATGTCGAAGGAATTAAGTACTGGGTGAAAACGTTGTTTGGAGCAGACACACTAAAATCAGAAATGAGAGTCTTCACACTCTGCCTCTTTCTAACCTCATTTTCTACCTCCTTATCTCTTTACCATTTTCCAACCACACAACCTTTCTGCAATACCTGTGTTCATCTTATTATCACAATTACTGTTTCTTCAAGAACACCCTCCTCAGGTCAGCCTGGGGTCTGATCTATCAGAACTGCTCAAACGTTAGCCAAGTGTCATCTCGGGCCTTCCAGGCCCTACAAATACAAGCCATCACTTTACCACAGCTCCCTATTTTGGTTAACAGCATAATACTTGGCACTGGCTAACAGATATTTTTCCTATTTGACTGTCCTCCCTGCATTAAAGTGAGCTCCATGAAAGCAAGGGCTGTCCTATACCACAAGACAACAATTAGTCCTCATTATCTCAGGAGAGTCCTTATGAATATTTTAATTTAAAAAGTATGCAGTAAGAGTGATCTAGGAACTGGAGAGATATAGCTGGTATGGCATTTGCTTTGTATGCAACTGACCTGGGCTCAATTCCCAGCATCCCACATAGTTTTCAGAGCCCACTAGGAGTGATCCCTGAGTGCAGAGCCAGGAACAAGGCCTGAGCAAGACCAGGTGTGCCTCCCCCATCCAAAACAAACACCACCACCCCCCAAAAAGCCCAACAACAAAAAGCAATCTAGATAGGACTCCAGTGGAAATACCTCTTTGGAACAGTCAAGTTCTTGGAGGTACAGATCAGTGAGATGCACTAATCCTTTAGGAATGTCACCACTGTGGGAAGAGAAGGGTAGGAGACAGGAACAAAAGGTAGAGGTGATAAGAGTGGATCCTGAAACTAGGGAAAAGGTTTCAGGAAGGTCAATAGGGACTAGATAAAGGAGGAAACATGAGGGCTTAAGACCAGAATAGAGCATCTCTAAGGTATTGGGCACTCAAGTTCTCTGAAAAATAAGTACCAGAGTGTACCTGAATGGATTCTTTGTGAGACCTAGCCATTTCTTTTATTCTTTTTTTTCTTTGGTTTCTGGGTCACACCAAGCGATGCCCTCAGGAATTACCCCCTGGTGGTGCTCCTGGGACCCTATAAGATTCTGGGGATAGAATCTGGCGGGCCAGAAACAAGGAAAACGTCCTACCGGCTTTAGTATCTCTCCAACCCCCACCTAGCCGCTTCTTAAGAGACATAAAGTTGAAGAAGGTTCAACATACTGTAGAAGGATCCGTAACCTGGTTAATGAACAGAGGTCCACCAGTTATATTCAGGGACTGCGAACTCGTGGAAAAGATAATAACGCATAAACTCTGTGATTGCCTGGGGGAGTGGGAGTTGTTCAATGACCACTGCAGAAGGAAACCTAGAGGTCAGCTTTTTTCAAAGCTGAAACCACCACCTCCCTACCACCAAAAAAAAAAGAGAGGCCCAATAAAGGGCGCAAGAAACAACGTCTTAGAGAAACAAGGAAAATCACCTTCCTGTGTGAGTAAAAGCTAAGGACAGATGGAAAAGTTCGCGATTGCATCATCGTCCCGGTGTCCGTGAACCGGGGAGGAAAGACGGAGCCCCAGAAGGCGGGGAGGCATGTGTGGACACGCTCCCACGGGAGGGAGGGAGCCGGAGCCATCCAGGTCGCAAAGGGTTCCCGAGTTCTTCCACCTGGCCCGGGTATTCCCGTGAAATGTCAGGGCCCACAAGCCGGGCTGGGGACTGCGGACATCATCGTTCTCCTAGCAGTAGGCGGCCCAGGAAAGGGCTCGGTCTTACCACAAAAGGCAATTATTACCGGGACGGGGATTCAACACTGCCAAGAGAGCAGGGACAGGCTAGAGGTCCGGACTACCCCTGCAGGCGGTCGGTGTGTTCGTGGGTGCTGTTACCAGCCCGGTCTCCCTCCACCTGCAGGACTTTCCTCTCCAATTATCCCCGCCCTGTTTTCACCTCTCCCTCTCTCTCTATCTCTCCCCCCCCCCCCCCCCCCAGCTCAGGGCCAGGCGTAGGGCTTCTGAAGGCCACAGTGTTCGTGCAACTCGGTGACTCTGCGTGCAAACCCGGTGCGCACTGCGCGCTGGGGGAGACGCGCTCCGGGCTGCGCGAGCTCTCGAGGGCAACCTTCCAGCCCCACCGGAATCTAACGGGTGCTCCCACCCCGCCCCCCCCTCGTGCCTCGGGGAGCCCCGCGGGCAGTGCCAGGGGATGCCCGCCCTGGGCTGGCTCCGCCTTCGGCCAGCCCGAGATCCCGCGGGAACAGAGCTCTCGGGCCCGGGCGGCCGCCTGCACCCCGCGCCTCCGGGGATTTGGGTCGGGCGCTCGAGCGCGGGTCCCAACGGCAGCTCAGAGCGGTTTGCCCTTGCAGGGCTGGCGCCGCTCCCCACCCCCGAACTCGATCACCGCCTGCCGCACCCGCAGCTCCACCCGTACCGGTCCCGGGTCCAAATCTGGCCTCTCTGGCCCTACGGCTTTGAGCGCTCTTGCAGCAACCAATCGGATCCCGACGTGGTGCGGGCCAATGACTGCGGCCGAAGCACCGAGAGTGGTCGAGCCTATCAAAATTCAACCCTAAGTTTCTCCCGCCCTCTAGAAAACTCGGAGGGTGGGTTGATTTTATCTCCTAGCCAATCGGTGGCCAATAAACAAGAAGCTTCCAAGATCAAAGGGGAAACGGGGTGGCATCTTAGCTTAGCATCGCCGCTGGGCGGAAGATTGGCAGGAATCCTCACCAATAGCACAGAGGCCTCGGTCCTACGTCAGCAAAAGGGCGGTGCCGATGTGGAAAATGTACCAATGGCCGACTGAGGGGCGTGTCCACGGTGCCCAAGCGGGAGCCGGAGGCCCCGGGCTCTCTGGGCCGCGCCTGAGGCGGACGCTACGGGGCCGGGGGGCGGCGGCGGCGGCGGCGGCAGCGGCGGCGGGGGTGTGCGCCGCAGCTGGCCCGGGTGGATGGAGTTGGAGGGGCGGGGTGCTGGCGGTGTGGCGGGAGGGCCGACGGCTGGGCCGGGGCGGAGCCCCGGGGAGTCGGCGCTGCTGGACGGGTGGCTGCAGCGGGGCGTGGGCCGGGGGGCCGGCGGCGGGGAGTCCGGGGCCTGCAGGCCCCCGGTGCGGCAAGATCCGGACTCCGGCCCGGACTACGAAGCGCTGCCGGCGGGAGCCACTGTCACCACGCACATGGTGGCGGGCGCCGTGGCTGGGATCCTGGAGCACTGCGTGATGTATCCCATCGACTGCGTCAAGGTGAGCCCCGGACCCAGTTTCCAACCTTTCCTGGGGCAGAGCCCACTCCTGGGGGTTCTGTGCAGAGCCCGGATCCCGGCGGGTACCCCTGCTTGGCCCCTTCCTGGTTGCCTGCAGCTCCCGGCACGGTCGGCTGATGCACCGTGCAAGCCGGGTCCCGACTGGGACTCGATCGCGCTCAGGCTGCAGGACCCACTTCCTCGGTGAGATCGTGACTGTGTCACGGTGGAAATGTGCCCGCCAAACCCCACACCCCGGGAGGGAGGTGAGGGGCGCAGGTCAGTGCTACCTTCTGCACAGGGGACGTGCCTGAGACTCAAGACTGCGCACCTTCAGCGGGGGTCCGAGATGTGTGGTCCGGGCGAGCGCGTGGACCAGCTAGCTTCCTTGCCGGGTCCTCCCTTAGAGGGGACGGAGCAGGGACGGGCATCCTTAAAGGACTCTCTGGTTAAAGCCGAGCCGGGAGGACTCGGAGGTCCTGGGTCCCGGAGCAGGTTTCGGTTTCCCTGTGCTTGGAGACTGAGACCCCACCTATTTCCTGAGCTGTGAACGGGGAGCCGGGAAGGAGCGGGGGAAAGAAGGGCAGCGTGGTGGGTGAGACTGGAGAGCCGGTAGAAGCGTGCAGAAGATGCAGAGTGATGGCAGGCAGGCGCGATTCCCCTGACGGTAAGGATAACTTGCCATCCACGCCGACGAGCGGGGACCGGAAGTCAGGTGCTTCCAAGTGCTGACACTCCTGCCTGAGCGCGGGGACCAACCAGCCGCCGGTGGACTCCTGGGGACTGTTGGAAGAGATGATGGCAGAGACCCGCATCTCCTTGCTGTGGGAAGGAGAGCTGTCGAACGGTCTTTGGTGTTAGGTTTTCTCCCCACGATTTTAACTGATTCCAGAGAAGATAGCAGGTGGAGAGTGCAGCCCGTCTGTTCCTGCGTCTAGTGCCTTTGCGTGGTTTTGTTAGGAACGGTGGAGGAGCAAAGGAAGAGAGTGCTCGTTAAGCGTTGTGAAGGACATGGAGTTGGTAGGTGTAGGTGGATTTTGAAGTACTGCAAGATGACCGCCACCAAGGACAGTCAGTGCCCACCGAAACTAGCACATGCGCCTGGCTAAGGTAGATGCAATTCTAAGTACCCTTGTCAAGTGGGGAGAAGAGAAGGTAACAGTAAGATCCTTGGGGAGGGGGGTGGAGAAGGTGATTAATGCTCTGATAGTATTGGGATAGCAAAACGAATCAGTACATCCAGATGTTTATGTAATAGGGGCTAGGTGGAATGTCTGGCAAACGTTCATATCTTAGTGCAGTGCAGAGTAACCTCACTCTGCTTAAGGCTGTGAGTACAGATTTCAGGCAGTTTGTTTCAGGAAGGGTGTCAACTGAAAACCAAATAAAGCAGAGCAACAGAAGTTAATGGTGTAAAAAAAAATGCAAGAAATAGTACTATCAGATAGTAATTTAAGTGTATTTTCTTATACCATATAGTAATTTTGGGGCTATTTCCTCACACCATATAGTTGCGTAATGTTGTTGCTTTCAACATTTTTTTTATAAATTCTTTTATGAGAAATGCCTCTAGAATATTTGGGTGCACACCCTTAAACGTGGCAAATCTGGGCTGGAGAGATCATACAGCCTGTACGACACTTGCCTTGCACGTGCAGCTGACCTGGGTTTGATCCCAGCATCCCATATTGTCCCCCCTAGCCTGCTAGGAATGATTCCTGAGTACAGAGCCAGGATTAAATCCTGGCACAGCTGGGTATAGTCCCCAAACAATAACAACTAAAAGGGAAATTTTGGGGGCTGGAGGAATAGTACTTGCCTTGTGCTTGGCTGACCCAGGTTTGATCCCCAGCATCCCCATATAGTCCCTTGAGTCCCACCAGGAGTGACCCCTGAGTGCAGAGCCAGGAATGAGCCCCGAGTACCAGAGCGTGACCCAGAACCAAAAACAAGTAGTGAATCTTTGTCCTCCGACAAGGTGGAGTTGATTTAGTAATAACATCATTCAGAATCAAATAAGATGGGAAAGGTGGGAAATCAAAATGAGTAATGCTGATTGGTAACACTGATTTAATTATCCCAAAGATAAGAAGGGGCCAGGATGCAGGCCGCTGATTTGACTTCCTCCAGGCTGAGAATCCGATCCAGGGAATACCCGTGAAAGAGGAGTTCCAGAACTGTTTTATGGGTGACCCCAGTGTGACTGGGATAAGCCACATCTAGCCTTCGAAGGCAAGCGTTTTAAAGATCAGCTCTTACTAATTTATATAAACATTGGGACTTTAGTGTTTTTTTTTTAATAAGTTAGTCATATGATCTTGAGGTCACGCCTCCAAGCCTCACATTAAAGAACTAGTTATTTGATCTGGAGGAAAAATACTCCGGCATCTTCAGACACACAGAAACCTATCTCAGCAGAATCCTTTCCATTTGCCATTAATGCTGGTATTTAAATGACCAAAAGAAAGAGCTTGGTGAGACTGACAGAGAGTGGAAGCAGGCCATACACTTCTGTGCTGATCAGAAAGTAAAATTCAAGCCTCTTTCTTTATCATTATTATTATTATTATTGCTTTTTGGGTCACACCTGGTGATGCACAGGGGTTATTCCTGGCTCTGCACTCAGGAGTTACTCCTGCCAGTGCTCAGGGACCATATGGGATGCTGGGAATTGAACCCAGGTCAGCCGCGTGCAAGGTAACCACCCTACCCGCTGTGCTACTGCTCCAGCCCCACAAGCTTCTTCCTTTAGAAAGTGCTTCCTTGCCCCCTTATTGCGGGGCAGGAGGTGGGGAACTAGAGCAACCCACTTGTACCCGAAGTCTGGGGACTGGCTGGAGCCTAAAAGAGCAACCACAATGTTTGCTTCTCTTCATGCAGGCTTGGGTGTGCCCCCCCACACACTCCCTCCCCTCCTCCCTCCTACCCCAGCTTTAAGTTGATGCAAAATATCCTTGAGCGGGTCCATGGGCTGTCAGCATAGCCTTGTCAGGACACAGTTAATCAGCCGGCTTTTTCATGGTCATAATAAGGGACCTTGGAACCCAAATCAACGCACTTTTTCCTCTCCTGGGCACCAGTCTGCCCGTTAAGGGTCAGGTTCTGGCAGCCAGAATTTAAGAGCTTGGGACTATTTTGTTGTTGTTGTTGTTTTTGCTTTTTGGGTCACACCCAGCGATGCACAGGAGTTACTCCTGGTTCTGCACTCAGGAATTACTCCTGGCAGTGCTCGGGGGACCATATGGAATGCTGGGGATCGAACCCAGGTTGGCTGCATGCAAGGCAAACGCCCTACCCATTGTGCTAGCACTCCAGCCCGAGACTATTTCTTACTGGCACTTCCGGGTCTCCACTGGTTGGCTCTCGTGGCGAAGCCGCATCGCCCTAATCTCAGACATTAAGAGCAAGGGGCAGTGAGTCCTCTCTAAACTCCAGGTGTATGTGGTTGTCTGGGGTCATTCATTCATCGGTGGACGATTAGGAAGTTGAAATAGTGGGCGGTCGCCTGTACTAAGTATTCAGTCCACGGTCATTGTTTCCCAGCACTGGGCTTCCATTCACGCACTGCTCGAACAGCTGTGCCGAGTGCCATCTCATTTTTTTTGTGAGCAGTGCAGATGAGGAAAGGGGGAACATGCTCTTTTAGGTTTATTGGAGTTGATTTTTTTTTTTCTAGTAACTGACACAATTCACACTCAAATGCAGTTTCAGGAAGTGGTGCCTTGTTCACTATTTTACAATTGAAGAAAAGGAGGCAAGTAAGTAACTTGCCCAAGGTCATAGAGTTTAAGTGGTAGAGTCATGGTTTACTTAGGTGGGCTTGGCTACACCTGACAGTGCTGTGGACCAGACCAGTGTTGTAGGCAGGACTTACCCCAGGGTCAAGTCTCTGGTTTCCAAGCCTTCTGCACAGTCTCCCAGAAGCAGTTTTTCAAGAGCCACGCAAGACGCAGTTTTCGCAAGGGTGCTTGTCTTTCATCATGACCTTCACAGGAATAGCTGGACATACAGATTGCTATAGCCACAGAGAACCTTGACGTGAAAACAAAAAGTATCCATTAGCGGTCCCCTGACTCATCCAACACTGCCGTGCTCTATAAATGCTAAGACATAAACGAATATTTCTGAGAATCATATTCGAATACAATAAAAATCCTTATTTCCAGCATCTCATAAAGTACCGGGCTTTTATATGCGTTGACTCTTTGAACAGCGAACTGCTCAGCCCTGGGAGCCACACCCGGCTGTGCTCAGGGCTTCCTGCCGGCTCTACATTCAGGATCACTTAGGGCACTGTATGCAGTGCCAGGGATCAAACCTAGACTGGCTGTATGCAGGGCAGCCGTCTTACCTGCGGTACGAGCTCTGCAGGTCTGATCCAGCCCTCTTTACTCTGTAGCGAGGTGACAGCATTGACGCCCAGGAATGGAAATGACATACCCAAGACTTTACAGAGAGTAAATGTTGCTTCTTCTCCTTTTTTTTTTTTTTATTGAAGGTTACTCAAATACTTAAGAGTTTATCTTTCTCTGAAAGCCACTCACCCATTAAATTTAGGGAGCTATTCAGTGTGTGTGTGTGTGTGTGTGTGTGTGTGTGTGTGTGTGTTGCACATACCCGCTCGCCCACCTGTTCCCAGCTCTGCTCAGGAACACCTGACAGTGCTCAGGTGAGCGGGTTGGTGGGTTGTAAGGCAAGTACCTTAACCTCTGTACTAGCTCTCTGTCCCCAACCCATTTATTTTTATACTTGGCATACTTTGCCCCAGCCCTTGCCAGAAGGGTGTGTTTTCCTTGAGTTGGATTTAGATGTGTGAAAAATATTCAGGGGCTCAGTGGTTTAAAGTGCTTACACAGCCAGTTTGGTACTGCAAGTTCAAACCCCAGCACTCCCCGCAGAGGCTGAGGCTGGGTGATCCTGACAGCTGTTCTACCAGGGCATGATGACCCGGTGACTTGGACAACATGAGGCTGTGAGCTTCCTCACCAGTGTAGCTGTTTGCCCTGGGTCATCCTGGGAGCCCTGTCTGGGAGCCCCCCAAGGGAAGAAAAGGAAAAAATGTTTACAATCCAGGTTTCCAGTGTGGGAAAGGATTCCAGAATTCTGGAAATGGATCGCTTTTTATTTTCTTGTTTTGGGCTGTGCTCAGGGGACCACATGTGATGCTAGGGATTGAACCCGGGTCAGTTGCGTGCAAGGCAAGCACCCTACCTGAAGGTACTATTGCTCTGGCCACTGAAAACAGACCTTTTTGAAAGATATTTGGTTGCCCAGATACTGTCATTCACTCTGGCAGAACCATATACTTGGGGTGGGGGGGGGGTATGGAGAGGAGCAGTATCTGGTTCACACCAGCAATGCCCAGGAATTCTTCCTGAGTCTGCGCCTGCGTCACTCCCGAGGGGACCATGTGCAGTGCTGGGAATCGGTCCAGGGCAGGCCACATGCAAGACAAGCCCCTGTTCTCTTTCTCTGGCCCCAGAAGACTATTTTCTCTTTACAAGACCAGTTTTAACTTTTGTTTTGTTTTGGGGGCCACACTCAGTGGTGCTTAGGGGATACTTCTAACTGGGTGCTCAGGGGCCAGTCGAGCAGTTTGGAGGGGCTGTGTGGTGGCAGGTCTCAAGCCCCAGGCCTCCATGCAGAGTTCAGTATTCTGCCACGGAGCCACATTCCTGCCCCAACAAGACCGGTTTCAAACATGAAAAAAACAGAGTTGTTGAGCCATCAGATCCTATTTGTTTGTATTAATAACCATATGCAGTAAAATCTCTGAGTAACTCCTCCGATGGGTTTTATAGCCCCTGAGGAGATATAAACACTAGATTGAAATTCACAAATAAGGTTCATCTTCCAAATTTCATTCAGCTTTGCCCTGGGATATCACACGAATCATAGGCTTTTTATTCCAGTCACTGAGTCCTTGAGATTCCAAAGATTTAAGTTTCACTGATACTGATTTTATTTACAGATGCATTTTGGAATCTGATCAGTATAGCAAAGAAATCTAGAAGCCCCTTAATCTTAGATACTAGATTGGTTTCCACCTTCCTACTTTCAGGTAAACTAACTTTCTCCTAAACTTGGAGTAGCGTCTAATAGGAATGCTGCTTTGGCCAAGACTTAACAATTTAGACATCCAGCCGCCATGATAGTCTGAAAAATTCAGGTTATGACTTCTCATAACTCACCCCCACGGCAAAGCATGGCAAGCGACCTGTGATGTATTTGATATGCCAAACACAGTAACAGAAGTCTCACGATGGAGACGTTACTGGGCCCACTCGAGCAAATCGATGAACAACGGGAGAACAGTGCTATAGGACAGTGCTATAGTGCCTAAAGTATGTTGTGAAAAGGAAGTCTTTGACTTTAGAATATGTTTTGTAAAGTATTCTGAGTTTTAGGCGTGAAACAACTTCTAAAACACACACTTGATATTCGTTGATGGGGCTCAGTTATCATTTTGGACCAGGACCCTGAGGACGCCTAACATTCCTGGAAAACACCGTTACATCTTAGAGTTATAGCTGGTTCAAGAAAAAAAAAAAAATAATAATAATAATAAAAAAACAAGACTTGGTACTTGGAAAAACAGAATGTGAGCTGGGGAGGAAGCCAGGCCGGATTCCAGTGCCCAGACCCGCACACTGCCACGGTCCCCTGCGGAAATGTCTGCCCAAGGCCCAAAGCCCGGGTGCCAAGATTGGGCAAGAAGCTCCCGCCACTGACCTTGCGCTTTCTTCCCCTGTCGTTTTAGACCCGGATGCAGAGCCTCCAGCCTGACCCGGCAGCTCGGTACCGCAACGTGCTGGAGGCCCTCTGGAGGATTATACGAACCGAGGGCCTGTGGAGGCCCATGCGGGGGCTGAACGTCACCGCCACGGGGGCTGGGCCGGCCCATGCCCTCTATTTTGCCTGCTACGAAAAGTTAAAAAAGACACTGAGTGATAGAATCCATCCTGGGGGCAACAGCCATGTTGCCAATGGTATTGAGCCTTCCTGGTGCCCCCCCACCCCCAACTTCCCCAACTCTGGGCTTTGCTGCTGTCAATTGCTTTCCGGTCTCAGGACTGGGGGGTGGCCGGATTGTAGGGGAGGGACTTCTAGACCCGATGTGCTCACACCTGCTTCCACCCCTCCTGTCTCTTGGGGCACCTCGACAGTAGGTTATGATTCCTCCCTTCCTTACCAGCTCGACTGACTCATCTTCTCCCTGACAGCATCTGCCAACACCCCGGGGAATGTGGAGCCATAGTCTAAACTCTCCCCCGCACCCCTTCCCCCTCCTCCCCCCCACCCTACCAGTGACAGCCAGGCAGTGTCCTGCTTACCGGTACAGGATTGGTGGTGGCCCCGCTGGCCCGAGGAGGACACTCACAGAGCCCCAGATCTCCGCTTCACCTTTTCGGGATCCCTGAGGCCCAGGGGCAGGCAGCTCATGTGGTCGAGGGCAGGACAGGGCCTCAGCGAGAGGTCAAGGCCCCGGGACTTCCGGTCAGGGCAACCAGAGAGATGGGGGTGGTTGTGGAAGGAAGGGAGGAAGGGAAGGGAGGGCAGAACTGGGGTGAGGAGCAGATTGTGGGGGTGGGGTGGGGGGAAGAGGGTGTTTCTGAATCTGCAGGAAAGCTCGAGAACAAAGGCTCCCCAAACCCATCTGGCCTGAAGCCCATGTTCCAGGAAAGAAAAAAATCAGCGCCTCCCCCTGGAGATCTTATTTAGTCAGTTAGTTTTGGGGTCACACCTGGCAGTACTCAGGACTTACTCCTGGCGATGCCTAATCAGGGGATCGTATGGTAGGCCCGGGGTCTAACTCGGGCCGGCCATCTGTGAGGCAAGCCCTCTGCTGCAAGGCACCCTCTGCTGTCCCTCCAACCCCAACCTGTCTTCTTTAAACAGGCAAACAGGAAGTGTCCCCCATGCCCCCCTCCCCTGTATCCAAAGCAGCTACCACCCCCTGGACCCTTCCTGGCCACGTGGACTCTTCCTGGCCCCTGGGAGCAGGGCTGGGTTTCATCGGGCTTCTCTCTGGAGGGGCACTCAGCACTCCCTCCCGTGGCGGCTACAGCGACTCGGCCGCCCTCGCGTGGCCTTACATGTGGCAGTTGTTTTTCCTCCGCAGGTGCAGCCGGCTGTGTGGCCACGTTGCTCCATGATGCAGCCATGAATCCAGCAGAAGGTAACGATTCCTCCGCCTTACCCTCTGCAGGCTGCTCCGTGTCCGGGTTTTCCCTCCCAGTTCTGGCCTGCTGGGAGGAAGCCGGCCGGCCCCTCTAACCAGGGCCTTGGGCAGCGCTGCCAGGCTGACCACTAGAGGGTGCTCCCTCCCTCCGCGACGGGATTTTTGGAGGCGCCCCTTGGGGAGCCTGGCTGAGCTCTGACTCACCACTTGCTTGCTCCCTGGACCGGCTTTGAAATCCCCTGCCAGGCAGCTCGACTTTCATCCGAAAGCGTAGCAGTAGTTGCTTTCGCTTTTCTTCTAAGAAGGGAAGATGGATTTTGACATTGAAAAAAAAATGGGGCCTGGGTCTAGGGAGATGGCTTCGTGGTCTGGAGCCCGTGCTGTGCTCGCAGGAGCCTCCCCAGGTTTGATCCCTGCCACCACATGTTTCCCCTGAGCACTAGGTCCAGAGTAACCAGGAAGCATGGCTGGGTGCGGGCCACTCCCTGCGGTGGCCTGAGATCAGCATAAAAGGAGACACTGTAGGGCCCAGTCCCTGCGCTGCGCTTAGAACGTGGCTTTCGGGAGGAGAGAAGGACCCCTGAAGGGGGAAACATTGTTGCCGTATGACTCGCAGGGGCCCCACTTTTTGCCAGGCAGGGCCTGGAAAGGGACAGCAAAACTGCAGCTGATACCCTGCAGCCAGGCTTGTACTTGGGAGATAGAGATGCTTGGAAACTAAGCACAGCGTTCTCGCACTCGGGTACCACACTGCATCCTGTATCCCTGGGACAGGATGAGGTTGGTCTGGGAGGGCTACGGGCTCATTCCTCTGCCACCAAGGCCACCAAGTAATCTCTTGTCTTGGGAGGTGGGAGAGGACCAGAGAATAACAATAGATCAGCACGTATTTCTTTTTTTGCTTTTTTGGGTCACACCTGGCAATGCACAGGAGTTACTCCTGGCGGTGCTCAGGGGACCATATGGGATGCTGGGAATCAAACCCGGGTCGGCCACGTGCAAGGCAAACGCCCTACCCACTGTGCCCCCAATCAGCACATATTTCAAGGAAAGTAGAGTGCCTACCAACGTAGACACGACTGGTGTAACTAGGACTAGATTTCAAGAAATCCTACCTTCTCGGAAGTAGATCCGTTGTTCCTTTGGGGGCTGCATTCAACAGCGCTGAGGGATTCTCCGGCCTCTGTGCTCAGGATTAAGCTCCAGATGCCACTGGGGGAACTTCTGATGCCAGGGCTGGAACCCAGGCGTTCCCTGTGCAAAGCACGTGCTCGGCCCATTGAGCTCTCTCTGGCACAAGCCTATAATTTTTTTTTTTTAATTACCGGGGGCTGCAGCGCTAGTACAGCAGGCAAGGTCCTTTTTTGCCTTGCTTGTAGCCGGCTCGGGTTTGATCCCCAGCAACCTGAGCATCACCAGGTACGGCCCCAAAGCCAAAAAAAAAAAAATTAAATTTCATTACCAACCTGTTCTGCTCTATCCACTCCTCAAAAAAGCCAGCCCCAACCTTAGCAGGGGCTGTTCACAACCTTAACCGAGAGCTCACATCCTTTCTCCCTCTCTGTCCCCCATTCCCTTGACTGGCCTGCTTGAACCCGGACACTTCCCTTCGGTGACTGTCGCCGTCTCCTCCTTCCTGGTCGACGGCGTGGATGACCAGTGGTCAAGCAGAGGATGCAAATGTACAACTCCCCCTACCATCGGGTGAAGGACTGTGTGCGGGCCGTGTGGCAGAACGAAGGGGCCGGCGCCTTTTACCGCAGCTACACCACGCAGCTGACCATGAACGTGCCCTTCCAAGCCATCCACTTCATGACTTACGAGTTCCTGCAGGAGCACTTTAACCCCCAGAGACGGTACAACCCCAGCTCCCACGTGCTCTCGGGAGCCTGCGCCGGCGCCGTGGCCGCCGCCGCCACCACCCCGCTGGACGTTTGCAAAACCTTGCTCAACACGCAGGAATCCCTGGCGTGGAACTCCAACATCACAGGCATGGCGAGTGCCTTCAGGACGGTGTACCAAGTGGGCGGGCTCACCGCCTACTTCCGAGGGGTTCAGGCGAGAGTCATTTACCAGATCCCCTCCACGGCCATCGCGTGGTCCGTGTATGAGTTCTTCAAGTACATCATCACCAAACGGCAGGAAGAGTGGAGAGCCGGCAAGTGAGGGGGTGCCGATGAAGCCAGGGGGGCTCGGACACCAGGCTGCAGCCCGCTCACTCCAGCCACCTGCTCTGTCTCCCGGCATGCTCCATCCTCAAGTGGAGCTGGAAGGAAGGTGGGGGGCTCCCACCACCACCACCCCGGGCCGCTGGCGCTTTGGCGAGCGCCAGTTCCTGCCGACCTTTCCTTCCAGGCCCCATGAAGGCACCTTCGACCACCCCTCCATCCCGGGCCTGGTGATCTGCTTTAGACTGTTCGAGAGGAATAAGCAGCTCATTCCCCTGGTTCCTAATAAAAAAGCCTTTACATGAAAAGGTTTCGTTGGGTTTGTCTTGCCACAGGGGCAGTGAAACACTGTCAACTATTCTTGGCACTCAGGGGCCCACGGGGAAGGTTTGCTGAGAATGCCTGTGGATTTTTGTGTCTGCAGATGTTCATGATGATTGAAGACTTGGCCTTGCCCCCCTGGCTTCAGCAATAGGCTCCAAGGACCCTCCTGGATGGCAGGAACAAGAGGCCTTTGACAGGCCCTCCCGAGGCTGGTACTCTTTTTTTTTTTTTTTTTTAAATTGAATCACCATGAGATAAAGTTACAGTCTTTCATGTTTGAGTTTCACTCATACAATGATCAAACACCCATCTCTCCACCAGTGCACATTCCCCACCATCAATGTCCCCAGTATAGCCCCCCTTTCCACCCCTTCCCCTGCCTCCATGGCAGTCAATTTCCCCCACATTCTCTCTCTACTTTGGGGCATTATGGATTGCAATACAGATACTGAGAGGCTATCACATTTGGTCCTTTATCTACTTTCAGCACACATCTCCCATCCCGAATGATTCCTCCAACCATCATTGACTTAGTGATCCCTTCTCTATTCCAGCTGCCTTCTCTCCAAGCTCATGAGGCAGGCTTCCAACTATGAAGCAGTATTCCTGGCCTTTGTGACTACGGCCGTTGGGTGTCAGTCTCATATTTATGTTAATTTATATTTCACAAATGAGTGCAGTCCTTCTGTGTCTGTCCCTCTCTTTCTGACCCATTTCACTTAGAGGATGGTACTCTGATCCCCACTCTCGCCCCTCTTCTCAGGCAGTGGGTGGTCATAAGATCTCTCCTTTCGCTCTCAGCTCTGCCTGCAGGAGGCGCTGTGCTCCCTCCTGCAGCTGCAGAACAAATTATCCAGGGAAGCTGCAAGCCACGAAGATTACAGGAGGTCAATAACATTCATTGGGTTTTTAACATAATATTTTTCATTCGATGTTAAGGGTTTTATGAAGTCCTTTATTAGGCTGGTAGATTTTAATTTAAGCATATCATAAATATACCCAATCAGTAATCTCACTACCCTGACTAAAAAGTTTCTCTCTTTGATTTTTTTTTTTTAAATAAGCAATCACTGTATCACAAACTCATTTGGAATATAATGACACAGGTTTCAAGTAAAACAAGGAAAAGTACTTGGTCTCGCTTGGTTCCCACAGGACCTTGCTTGAGGCAGACAGTGCAGGTGTCACCCCTCTTGGAAAAACAAGGACAGCTCAGGAGAGCCGAAGTAGCTGGGCTCTCGGGGTCTCACAGCCTGTGTAAAACTGAGACCCCAGCTGAGAGCTTTTGGGTATTTTTTGTTTATTTTGGGGAAGGGTCACAACCAGCAATGCTTAGGGGTCTCTCCTGACTGTGCTCAGGTGCCCATCGAGAATGCTGGGGATGGGAACCTGGATCAGGTGTATACAAGGCAATATATGCCTTTTTTTTTTAAATTGATTTACCGTGAGAGCATTACAAGGCTGTTCAGGATTGGGTTTCAGTCATACAAGGTCCTAACACCCATCATTCCACCAGTATAATTTCCAGCATGTGTCCCCTGTTTCCTTCCACCCCCGCCTGCCTCTATGGCAAGCACCTCTCCTCTCCCTCTCTCATTTCAGGCATTATGGTTTGCGATACAGATGCAGAAAGGTCATCATGTACATCCCTTTACCTACTTTCTTTTTTTATTTATTTATTTATTTATTTATTTATTTATTGAATCACTGTGGGAAAGGTTACAAAGCTTTCAGGTTTATGTCTCAGTAATGCAAATATCAAACACATTTCCCTTTACCAATACTTATTTTTTACCATGAAGAACCCCAATAAAACCCCACCCCCCACCCCTCCCCGTCCCTGTGAGGCAGATGAATTCTAGTTAACACTCTATCTGCTTTGATTAGATTCATTGTTTCAATAAAAGATTCACCACTATTATTTAGAGTTTACCCCCCCCCCCCCAAATCAGACATGCTGAAAAAGCATTGTGAAGTGATTTGCTTTCTACAGCTGGGTTAAAGAATTAAATGTTGGTTTTGGATTTCTGCTATTTTACCTATTGACCCTGGAAGTATTTCTACTGAAAGTCAGATAGTTAAGAAACTGGTTTCTGTGTTCTGGAGTCGTGGCCGTGCTGGAGAGCCGCTCGCAGGGGGCAACCGGTGGCCTCGGTAGGGCGTGAAGGGCGGAGCGAAACGCCCCCCTTCCCATGAGGTTTTAGTCGCCCCCACACTCCCGGCTCATACCTGCTGTCCACAAGGCACCCATGTGGCCGCCATCTTTCTTTCCAGAGAGGAGAGGGCGAATGGGGCAACACCCTTTCCCCTCCGGCAGACTTGATGGGCTGGATCAACGCATAGTCCGTTCACTTTTCTGCTCCAAGCTGCTGGGTTCTGCATTAAGTCCTTGTGCTTCTGGGGCCATGGCCGTGCTGGAGAGCCGCTCGCGGGGGGCGACTTGTGGCCTCGGTAGGGCGTGAAGGACGGACCAGAACGCCCCCCGACCCATGAGGTTTTAGTTACCCCCACTCCCCCGGCTCATACCTGCTGTCCACAAGGCTCCCATGTGGCCGCCATCTTTCTTTCCAGAGAGGAGAGGGCGAATGGGGCAACACCCTTTCCCCTCCGGCAGACTTGATGGCCTGGGTCAACGCATAGTCCGTTCACTTTTCTGCTCCAAGCTGCTGGGTTCTGCATTAAGTCCTTGTGCTTCTGGGGCCGTGGCTGTGCTGGAGAGCCGCTCGTGGGGGGCAACTGGTGACCTCGGTAGGGCGTGAAGGCCGGACCGGAACGCCCCCTTCCCATGAGGTTTTAGTCGCCCCCACACTCCCGGCTCATACCTGCTGTCCACAAGGCTCCCATGTGGCCGCCATCTTTCTTTCCAGAGAGGAGAGGGCGAATGGGGCAACACCCTTTCCCCTCCGGCAGACTTGATGGCCTGGGTCAACGCATAGTCCATTCACTTTTCTGCTCCAAGCTGCTGGGTTCTGCATTAAGTCCTTGTGCTTCTGGGGCTGTGGCTGTGCTGGAGAGCCGCTCGTGGGGGGTGACTGGTGACCTCGGTAGGGCGTGAAGGCCGGACCGGAACGCCCCCCTTCCCATGAGGTTTTAGTCGCCCCCACACCCCCGGCTCATACCTGCTGTCCACAAGGCTCCCATGTGGCCGCCATCTTTCTTTCCAGAGGGCGGAGGGCGGAAGGGAGCAACACCCTTTCCCCTCTGGGCAGAAATGATTGCCTGGATTAACGCATAGTCCTTTCACTTTTCTGCTCCAAGCTGCTGGGTTCTGCATTAAGCCCTTGTGCTTCTGGGGCTGTGGCCGTGCTGGAGAGCCGCTCGTGGGGGGCAACTGGTGACCTCGGTAGGGCGTGAAGGACGGACCAGAACGCCCCCCTTCCCATGAGGTTTTAGTCGCCCCCACACTCCCGGCTCATACCTGCTGTCCACAAGGCTCCCATGTGGCCGCCATCTTTCTTTCCAGAGAGGAGAGGGCGAATGGGGCAACACCCTTTCCCCTCCGGCAGACTTGATGGCCTGGGTCAACGCATAGTCCGTTCACTTTTCTGCTCCAAGCTGCTGGGTTCTGCATTAAGTCCTTGTGCTTCTGGGGCCATGGCTGTGCTGGAGAGCCGCTTGTGGGGGGTGACTGGTGACCTCGGTAGGGCGTGAAGGACGGACCGGAACGCCCCCCTTCCCATGAGGTTTTAGTCGCCCCCACATCCCCGGCTCATACCTGCTGTCCGCAAGGCTCCCATGTGGCCGCCATCTTTCTTTCCAGAGGGAGGAGGGCGGAAGGGAGCAACACCCTTTCCCCTCTGGGCAGACTTGATGGCCTGGATTAACGCATAGTCCTTTCACTTTTCTGCTCCAAGCTGCTGGGTTCTGCATTAAGCCCTTGTGCTTCTGGGGCTGTGGCCGTGCTGGAGAGCCGCTTGTGGGGGGCAGCTGGTGACCTCGGTAGGGCGTGAAGGACGGACCGGAACGCCCCCCTTCCCATGAGGTTTTAGTCGCCCCCACACCCCCGGCTCATACCTGCTGTCCACAAGGCTCCCATGTGGCCGCCATCCTTCTTTCCAGAGAAGAGAGGGCGAATGGGGCAACACCCTTTCCCCTCCGGCAGACTTGATGGCCTGGATTAACGCATAGTCCTTTCACTTTTCTGCTCTAAGCTGCTGGGTTCTGCATTAAGTCCTTGTGTTTCTGGGGCTGTGGCCGTGCTCCAAACTTAACTCTGACTTTCAGGGAGAAAGATTGGGTGGTTTACTTCTTATTGATCACTTTGTATATAGATGTTGCGCGGCCGCTTATGCGGCCGCGTGGTTTTGAGAAAAAGTCCTCGTTCCCGCATACTCGAGCTGTGTTTGTAGAGGCTTCTGGTCACCGGGGTTCCATCTGGGGAAGGTGGGATGCGGCACCTACTCCATCTGGAACTTGCGGGTGATCTTTTTGGAACCTGTTTTTTCTTTTTTTTTTTTCCTCCGGGATCCCGCACCCTCCATGTGTTTTTTCTCTTATGCTGAACGCTTCAAAGATGGCGCTGGGGGGCGGGCTGTGGGCATGACTTCCGGAATCAGAGGTTACCTGGGAGGTGTAGTTCGGCAGATTTGAGAAAAAGTCCTCATTCCCGCATACTCGAGCTGTGTTTGTAGAGGCTTCTGGTCACCGGGGTTCCATCTGGGGGAGGTGGGATGCGGCACCTACTCCATCTGGAACTTGCGGGTGATCTTTTTGGAACCTGTTTTTTCTTTTTTTTTTTCCTCCGGGATCCCGCACCCTCCATGTGTTTTTTCTCTTATGCTGAACGCTTCAAAGATCTTACCTACTTTCAACGCTCAGTTCTTGTCTAGAGTGATGATTCTCAACTAATGTTGTCATAATGGACCCTCCTCTATGTTAACTACCCTCTACCGCCAACACCCTTGGGGTAATTTCCAACCATTGACCAGTTCTCCTGGCCCACTTTCCCTGGCCTTGGACATTACCTTCTTACCAGCAATATGTCCTTTGTATACATACCTTACCCACTGTACTATCTCTCCAGAGCCCCCTACACCCTCTAAATCAGCTCTTTGGCCCCAGAAGTAAGACTCGTCCTCCAGCCCACCGTGTCCCCAAGAAGCTCCCTGCCTGCTGACTGGCTGAGCTGTCTTGGAGGGATTGGTCCCGTGGATTTTCACTCTGCCTGTGGGCCGGCTCCTTTCTTGGATGGCACCGTACTTTCTTCGGAACACAGAATGGAAATCTGACACCTCTTCCCACCCCAGATTTCCACTTCTCCTTGTTCTATCATTGGTCATTCACTCGGTTAACAGGGTTCTGGGCCCTCAAGGAGCTGATGGAGGGGAGAGGAAGGTAGCCAGAAGCAGGCAATAACAAACTAAAGTGACTAACATTGGCATTTTTTTTTCAGGGCTGGAGCGATAGTACAGCTGGTAGGTTGTTTGCCTTGCACGAGGCCGACCTGGGTTCGATTCCCAGCATCCTATATGGTCCCCTGAGCACCACCAGGAGTGATTCCTGCGTGTAGAACCAGGAGTAACCCCAAGCATCGCCGGGTGTGACCCAAAAAGCTAAAATAATTAAACAAAAATTAAAACCCGGCATTTTTAGTAGCTAAAAAACTCAGAGAGCTAAGGAATAACCTGACCCAGCTTTGAATGACCGGGTCACTTCCAACAAAAGTGATATGAATACTGGAGTGAGTCCAGCAGGTGGGGTGCTTGTCTTGCCTATGGCCGACCTGGGTTTGATCCCTGGCACCTGTGAGTCCCCCAAAACCCATCAGGAGTGATTCCTGAGCATCATGGGTGTGACACCCCAAAACCCAAAAGCAAAAAGTGACATTAGAGGTGAACAAGGTACCAAGTGGAGAGAAAAACATCTAAGCAAAGATCTGGATGTGAGAGTTGGCGTCTGTATGAAAGTGGTCATGAAAGGGCCTACATGAGTCACGCAAACCTGCCCCCCAAATTTAGAAAGCATAAAAAGAAATTTCCTAGGGACAGAGTGATAGTGGGTAGGATGTTTGCCTTGCACACGGCCACCCCAGGTTCAATCCCCAGCATCCCATCTGGTCCCTCAAGCACCACCAGGAGTAATTCCTGAGTGCAGAGCCAGGAGTAACCCCTGAGCATCGCTGGGTTTGACCCAAAAAGCAAAATAAATAAATAAATAGATTTTCTTTCATCCCTCTACAGAGAATATGACATGGTGGATGAGCTCAGCAGGGACTGAGTGTTCAAAGCCATGCCAGGGAGCCTGAGGCAGAGCCACGGCATTACGAGGTGTGGCGTGATCCAAGTTGCAGTTGGGAACAGCTCACTCGGGCATCCGAGGGAGGAGAAGGGGAGCCAGACTGGACAGGCAGGCTGACCGGCTGGAGGCTGTTGTCTTTGTCATTCAGGCAAGGCCACACCACACGGCAGCCTGGAGTGAGACGGTGAGCGAGGTGGCATGGCAGAGCAATGCAGGATGGAGACAGGAGAAGAGTCCTAGCTTAGGCTAGAAACCTCCTCCTTCTCCTGGGGCTAGAGCGACAGTGCAGCGGGTAGGGCATTTGCCTTGCATGCCACAGACCCAGGTTCAATTCCCAGCTTCCCATATGGTCCCCTGAGTACCGCCAGGAGTAATTCCTGAGTGCAAAGTGAGAATACAGAGTTCGCCTTGCATAGGCCACTCCAGTTCGAATGCCCGGCACCCCATTGGGTACCCAAGCTCCACCAGGAGTGAGGACTCACTCCTGAGCACAGAAACAGGAGCAGCTTCCGGGTGTGACCCAAATTCCAGCCCCCACCAAAAGGAAGTTGGACATGGCATTTAACTTGTGCAGCTCCTTTGGACCGTTGCTAAAGAAGACACGGTCAGAACTGCGAAAAAGGGTGAATGGAAGGGGTGACTGGCTTCTGAGTCACAAAAATTCTCACTTTTATTTGTATTTTATTTATTTATTTTTTATTTTTTGGGTCACACCTGGTGATGTTCAGGGGTTACTCCTGGCTTTGCACTCACCAAGTACTCCTGGCGGTGCTCGGGGGACCATGTGGGATGCTGGGAACTGAACCCGGGTTGGCCATGTGCAAGGCAAATGCCCTACTCGCTGTGCTATCACTCCAGACCCAAAATTCTCACTTTCAGAAGCTCCTACCTATGGGAGAGTGGCAGCACTCGGGGCATTCCCAGGTCCGGAGGCTCTCTGGAAAGCCAGGTCACGTGGCTCCTGGGGCTCCAGCCCCTACACCGGACTGTGTGATGAAAGAGAGACGAGGAGAGCAACGTTTCCTCATCTGGGGAGACAGAGCCATGGCATCAAAGCAGTCTTATCTAAACAAGAGAGTGTGTGAAATTACACAGAACCACATACAGAATTTACAGAACCAGCAATGAGCTACGGAGACAGAAAAGTGTAAATCAGGGGCCAGAGAGATAGTGAAGCAGGCAGGCATTTGATTTACTCATGGCCAACCAGGTTGGCCATATGGTTCCCTGAGCACTGCCAGGACTGATTCCTGAGCACTGAGCAGAAACAAGCCTGGAGTGCCATCGGGTGAGATGCCAAAACAAAAAGAAAAATTCAGAGTCAACAGACAAGGAGTAGCAGGCTACCATAAGCAGTAGAATTAATTTTTAAAAAATTTCATAATAGACACTGTAGCACTGCACTGTAGCACTGTCCTCCCGTTGTTCATCGATTTGCTTGAGCGGGCACCAGTAACGTCTCACAACAAATTGTGAGACTTGTTGTTAATGTGTTTGGTATACTGAATATACCACGGGGAGCTTGCCAGGCTTTGCCGTGCGGGCGAGATACTCTCGGTAGCTTGCCGGGCTCTCCAAGAGGGGCGGAGGAATTGAACCGGGGTTGGCCTGGGTCAGCTGCGTGCAAGGCAAGCACTGTGCTATCGCTCCAGCCCCCATAATAGACAATAAAATAAAATACATTTTGTAAAATTTAGAAAACATAAGGGCCCAGAGAGACCCAAAGGGCTGAAGTATAGACTTTGCATGCAGATGCCCCAAATTCAATGCCTGGCACTGCCTGCATGACCCTCCAACCTACACCTGGATCTGAGCACTGAGCCAGGAGTCACCCCCTAGTATTCTGGGTTTGGCACAGCACCCCAAATTTAGAAAGCACACAAAAAAGAAATTTCTTTCCATCCCATGATCAGAGAGTATGAATTTAACGTACACACCATCTAGTATTTTTTTCTCTAGATTGGGTATTATATTTTTGTTCTTATTAAAAAATCAGGTCCCTCTGTATGCAACTGACTTCTGTAACAACACAACAGTAGATGGTGCACATCTTTCTACACTCAATGTTCTTCCACCACTGCAATGTCAACGTCCATGACGGGCTCCTTGGGTCAGTCACTGACTAGCCCGTGCAGTGCAGTGGGAGGGCAGTATCTGAGAGCCAGGGAGGTCCTGAAGAGATCCAGCTAAGGAGGTGCTCTGGCGCCACCTTCTGGCTGGAGACTGGGCTGCAGGTTCAGGCAGCAGGAATTTGAGAAAGCCATTAGCTTCAAATCACTCCTAGGCGGACTCCTGCCTCCACAGGGAGAGAGCCCCACAGAAGCTCAGGGCCCTCCACGCTAGCTCTTATAACTTCACTGATGCTAGGGCTCACACATCACAGTCCCCCATGTCCATTCTCAGTCATATAGTTCTTTCTTTTATGATTTAAAAATGTCTTAGACCCTAGGCAAGATTTTTTTTTTCTTTTTGCATCACAGCTGGAGATGCACAGGGGTTACTCCTGGCTCTGCACTCAGGAATTACTCCTGGAAGTGCTCAGGGGACCATATGCGATGCCGGGGATTGAACCTGGGTCAGCTGCGTGCAAGGCAAATGCTCTACCCATTATACTATTGCTCCAGGCCCCTAGGGCAGATTTTTTCCTATTCATTTAACAAAGCATCTTCTTGGGTTATCAGGGCCCAATGCCTCACCATGGCCAGTAGGGCTATAGTAATCTTCCCAGCCAAACCTTCCTCCTGAGCACCAGGTTCCTAATAAACACGCACTTTCTGGAAAACTTTAACAACTCCGGGGAGAGACAGAAGGAGAGATGAGGAGAGAATCAGAATAAACTACGACTAATACCTAAAAAAAAAAACAAAAAAAACAAAACTTTAACAACTCCATCTTTGGAAGAAATTTTTCTGGAAAAATCCAATCTGTTTCGGGGGGCTGGAGAAGCAATATCCTATCTAAACAATCAGTTGTCTCAGATGATTGAGACTGAGTGTGTGATGGTGAATGATTTCCTGTCCCCTCACACTGGGCCCAGTGGAGACATATACCACACACACACACACATACACACACATGCACATACATGCACATACACTACACACACACATACACACATACCACACACATATACCACACGCATATACACCACACACATACACACACCACAGACCCATACACACATACCACACACACATATCACACATACACACATATACACACCACACCACACACACACACACACACACACACACACACACTTCTGGAGATAGTCCCTCAGTGCCTGCCAACCCATGGCCATTCACTGAAATGGAAAGAGAAAAATCCTTTCTGTGGAGGCATGTGGGCCTCGCTGTCATTTCCATCCCATCCCGTCAGCCCCTTCTGCTTGACAGAGCAGCGCGAAACCCTCCTTGCCCTCCTTCTCTCTGACAGCCTTTCACAAATGTGAAGACAGTTGTCATATCAACCGGGGAAGGCTGGGCTAGGAAGAAACATGGACAGAGGAGTTGGGATTTGACTCGGCAGCTAATGAGCTAGGAGGGGAAAAAGGAAGAAGAAAAGCAGAGGAGTGTGTGTGTGTGTGTGTGTGTGTGTGTGAGAGAGAGAGAGAGAGAGAGAGAGAGAGAGAGAGAGAGAGAGAGAGAGAGAGAGAGGCTGAGAGGAATCACACACATCACACACAGGAAAAGAACTCCTGACTAGAGTGGAAGAAACTGGAGAGAGACGCTCAGGCTGAGGAGAGAGACACGAGCCCAGAGGAGAGCACTTGAGAAAGAGGCTTTCAAGAATGAGAAAGAAACTTAATCAGGGTTTGGATGCATGTGGGAACTTAGCTCTCTTCCGGCTACTCTTTGCTGTCATCAGCCAGCTTTGGGGGGAAGGAACAGAACCTTAGAGCAAGGCCTTTTGCTGTGACCCCCTGCACTCCCCAACAAGGAGTTGAGAATTGCCTCCCAAGAGAACGGTTTGTGGCCAGGCTCTGAGAGGTGGGTGGGAACCAAGGCTACTGGGGTAGGACAGAGCCAGAGCTGGCCACATGCAACCGAGTGGCTGGAGCTACTGGGGCAGATGTCCGGTTCCTGTGGTGGCAGATCTTTAGTGCCAACATAGCTACATTCCCTAGATTGTCAATCAAGCTAAAACAGACATTAGAGGAAAGGTATTTTGTGGACATGATGTCTACATGGATGTACTGCATCCAGGAAGGAAGGCAGTACAGCAGGTAAGGAGTGTGCCCTGCTTACAGCTGACCCGGGTTCAATCCTTGGCACCACATATGGTCTCCTGGGCACAAAGCCAGGAGTAAGCCCTGAGCACAGCCCAGAGTTACCCCAAAACCAGAATAAAAAAATTTATAATCAATACCCCAAGTAAGAAATAATAATAATAATAACAACCCTGGACTGGAGCGATAGCACAGCGGGTAGGGCGTTTGCCTTGCACGTAGCCAACATGGCTGACCCGAGTTCGATTCCTCCGCCCCTCTCAGAGAGCCCGGCAAGCTACCGAGAGTATCTCGCCTGCACGGCAAAGCCTGGCAGCTACCCATGACACATCCGATATGCCAAACACAGTAATAAGTCTCACAATGTTACTGGGCCCGCTCGAACAAATCGATGAACAACGGGAGGACAGTGACAGTGACAGTGAATAACAGCCCAAGGTAATCTGGGTGAACCTAATTAAATCAGTTGAAAGGCTTCAGAGCAGTAGTGAGGGGTCCCTGAAGAAGTAATTATAGGGGCCAGAGCAATAGTACAATGGGGAGGACATTTGCCTTGCACGTGACCGACCTCAGTTCTATCTCCAACATTCTATATTGTCCCCTGAGCACCACCAGGAGTAATTCCCGAGTACAGAGCCAGGAGTAAGCCCTGAGCTTCACCAGGTGTGGTCCCAAACAAACAAACAAAAAAATGAAGTAATTCTACTTGTGGGCTGCTGTTTTAGCTTGTGCCTAAGAGTGTATGTGTATAAATATGAATCTCTCTCTCTCTCTCTCTCTCTCTCTCTCTGTAAATGTGCCTATCAAAGTGTATCCAGGTATATAATCACATGAACTGCAGACCATCCCTATGTGTATGTATGTGCAGATGTATATGTTTGGGTGCTTTCACCAGTTCTGGTGCTGGTGGACCCTGGCTGACCGTGGGTCAGAGAGGAATGGTAAACAGTGCATATTGGAAATGTGCATCTCTCACTGTGGCTTTATCTCCTGCTTCCTCAGAGAGGAATCCTGGCCTGGTTTGTACCCAATCTTCCCAGCAGCACTGAGGGGCCAGTATTATTATTCCCATTTCTTAGCGGGGAAAAAATGAGATTTGGGAGTGTTCAAAACCCAGACTTTCAGAACTGGGTTCTCCAACCCCCCAGACACAGACTCTCTGCGTGTCTTCCCTAATGCTAAGGAGGTTTGGTTTTGTCATCTGGTCTGACGGGGAATCACCAGGGACTGAATGCAGCGGTGGCTGTGGCCAGATTTATGTTCTTAGAAAGGCTATTCCAGAAACCAAGAGATGACTCTGAGAAAAAGGGAGTTATAGTGAGTTTGGTTTAATGGTATCTCCCCTGAGAATTCATATCTACCCAAAGCCTCAGGATGAGATCTAATTTGGAAACAGGGTCTTAACAGGTGTGAGCATTGATGGAGACATGTTCGTTCCAAATTCAGGAGGGCCCTAAGCCCCTAGACAAGCTTCCCTGTGAGGAAAGGAAAGAGGGTCGGGATACAGGTCGGGATACAGGTTGGGATACAGTACAGCAGTAGGGCTTTGCCTAGCATATACTGACCTGGGCTTGATCCCCGGCAGCACCTGGCCTCTGGAGCCGGGTGTAGCTGTGGAGGCCCCAAGTACCGTCAGGGTGACCTGAGAAGCTCTTCCCAGGACCACAGCCCTGGCATTAAAGTACAGGGTCCTGACACTGAACTATAGGACTCTGGCATTGATCAACAGGGTCCTGGCATTGAACCACAGGGCTTTAGCACTGAATCACCGGGCCCTAGTATTGAACCACAGGGCCCTGGCATTGAACCACTGGCCCAGCCATGAATCACTGTTCATGGTCCCTGGGCCTCCTGAGCATGACTGGGGAAGCCCCCATCCAAAAGAAGGCAAGGAACAGACACACAGAGAGAAGGCAGGTAGAGAGGAGAAGGGGAGCAGAGACCAGAACAGAGTAGGCAAGCCAAGGATGGCCCAGGGTCTCCAGGAGCCAGAGAACCTGCAAGATGGGCTCACACATTGTTTAGTTACAGTGCTTGCTGGAGGTAGGATGAGGGACTCACAGAACTTTCACGATCACGATCATCCTGTTGTTCGTCCATTGCCTCGAGCAGGCCCCAGTAACGTCTCCTTCGTCCTAGCCCTGAGATTTTTTTTTAAAAAGTGCCATATTGAAGGCTCTTTCAGGGTTAGGAGAATGAGACCCATCATTGTTACTGGTATTTGGCATATTGGGTACTCCAACGGGGAGTTTGCCAGACTCTGCCATATGGGCAGGTTACATTTGGTAGCCTGCCATTTTGTCCAAAGTAAGAATGAGATAATAAGATGTCGTGCGGCCGCGCGCTTCCGGAATCTGGGTTTTATAGTCTCTGGGTCTTGGCCATTGATAGGATTACACGGCGCCAGGGGGCCAGTTGGTGGGTGTGACTCCTGCCTACTGGAATATGGAGGATCTGGGTGGAGGATGCTCAGAACTTTAAGGCTCTTTATAGTTGCTAATTTGTCTAGGGAGCCTACCCAGCAATGCTCAGGGCTCACTCCTGTCCCTGTGCCCAGGGCTCACTCCTGTCTCTGTGCCTGGGGCTCATCCCTGACTCTGCTCAGAGCTCATTCCTCGCTGTTTTGAAAAACATAGATCGTGCTGAGGACCAAATGCAGATCAGCTTCCTGCAAGGCAAGTGCCTTACCTCCAGCACGATCTCTTGTTCTTATATACATGCCCACTACGGTGTGACCAAAAATGGACAGTGGTGCCAGAGAGTGGAGATGCCAGGTTCGTGTTAGGTATATGTGGTGAAATCAGGCATTGGATACTCCAGGCCACACTCAACAATTGGGCTGGAGGTTCAGTGCAAGGAAGTGGTGCCTTGAGTCCCGGGGTGTTGGGGGGTCACCAAGGCCACCTTGGCAGTGCCTGGGGACCTCCAGTGCTACATCCTGTAATGATCAGGAAGCCAAGAGGTGTCTGGGATTGAATCTGGATCAGACACATGCAAGACACGCACGCTAACCCCTGTGCTAGCTCCCCAGACCTCAGAAAAATCTGTGTATCCTCAGGTTCCTTCCCTTTAGCTGTTGCTGCATGATGGGGGTCACACAGGCTTGTGGTACACCAGAGACGGTAGCCACTATGGCACTCGGGGTCCCAGAGGCCTGTGCGGCAGGAAACCTCTTTCCAGCCCTGCCCTGCGATGTTTCATCAGCATCCTCAGCCTCCATCTCTTGGAGCCACAGAATCTGGGGGCCAAGTGTCAGCCACAGTGTTTCTGAGCTCAGATTGAACATGCCCTGGGTTTGCGAAGCTGCTCTATCCCCCACAGAGACTGCAGACCCATGAGCTGAGAGCATGTGTGCGAACAGGCTCCACACACCTCACTGAGGCAATAAATGTCAACTGCTGCACTTTAATACAGTTCTCAATGGGTTCCCCACTTAAGTGGTCCTTGAGAAACTTGGAAAATAGGGCCAAGTGTGAAATTTTTATTAAGCAGAATGTTGGGCAAATTAGTGGTGTTGTTCAGCAACTCCCCCCGCTCTCCAATCATTCTTGACATTAATTTGCGTTGTCGTAGGTGGTCCCCTAGCCATACTTGTCTGACTCTCCCTCTATCTCTCTCCCAATCTCAGTGACCCTTTGAAATCATACAACATCCTTCAAAGGGACTTGGGCAGGGCAGTAAATGGGTACCCACATAAAAACAAGGGTCAGTGGAAGTATAACAGAAAAATTTAAACAAAGGCCACTTTAGCTTCCAGCCTTAATGTTGAAAACATAAAACTCTGCTTATATACATGCTGGCTAAGGAGCTAGAGGATGAAACTTCCCTTTGAAAATAAACTCAGTTCCAACACAGTTTATTATATCCCATGGCAAAAGCGTGGTCCAGGCAGTGGAGGTGGGGACACAGGGGGACAGTGCGGGGTGTATTGCTAAGGCAGAAAATGGGGGAGGAGTTGCCTAACAACTTCATAGGAAGGAAAAGATGGGGCAAAGAGGAGCACAGGGATGGGAGAGGATCTTGCTTGGACCTTCTGTCTCTCCCCAGCCACCCCCTGGAAGTCACAGCTGCCTCCTGCCTGCAGCAGGAGAGAATTGAGACAATAGTTGAGTCTCTGGGACTATGTCTGCTGAAGGTTGGCACGGTGCTAAGAGATTTCTTAGCCTCGCTCACTGGCTGGTCTCAGACATTCTGCAGGGATGGCATGAACATCCCCCTTTGCCTAGGACCCAGGGCCCATCACCCATCTAAGGCAGAATTTCCATTCAGCCCCACTCCAAAGCATCTGTCGTGTGTGTGTGTGTGTGTGTGTGTGTGTGTGTGTGTGTGTGTGTGTGTGTTGGTTTTGCATCACATCTTGTTGTACTTGGGGACTGCTTCCTGCTCTGTGCTCAGGAGTCCCTCCTGGTGATGTTCATGAGAAACGGTCCTAGTAGATCAAAAGCCTGGGGTAGCAAAGAACGTGCTTCAGGGGCTGGAGCGATAGCACAGCGGGTAGGGCGTTTGCCTTGCATGAATCCAACATGGCCGATACAGGTTTGATTCCCAGCATCCCATGTGGTCCTTCGAGCACCGCCAGGAGTGATTCCTGAGTGCATGAGCCAGGAGTAACCCCTGAGCATCGCCAGGTGTGACCCAAAAAGAAAAAGGAAAAAAAAAAAAGAATGTGCTTCAGCCCCTGGATCCACCTTCCTGGTCCTTCTACCAGTTTTCAAAGGGGTCAGAAAGGTCACTGAGGGGGGTTAGAGGACTTTGCATGCAGGAGGACTGGGTTTGATCCCCTGTACCACACATCTACCTGCAAACACCAGTGGGAGCGAGTCCTGAGTTCAGAACTGGAAGTAGCCCCAGAGCACTGCCAGGTGTGCCCCCCTCCTTGCCCCTTCCCCCTTCAAAAAAAAGCAAACAAAATCACAGAGAAGATTTTTGTTTGAGGGCCATGCTCTGTGATGCTCAGGGCTTACTCCTGTCTCTACACTCCTGGAAGAGCTCACGGGACCATTGGGGTGTGGGGAATCAAACCTGGGTCGGCCACATGCAAGGCTAGCACCCTCCAGACTGTACTATATCTCTGTCCACAGAGAAGATGCATAATCTTTTTTATTTTTTTATTGAATCACCGTGAAATAGTTACAAAGATTTCATATTTGAGTTTCAATCATACAATGATCAAACACCCATGCCTCCACCAGTGCACATTCTCCACCACCAATGTCACCAGTATACCCTCCCCCCTTTCCAACCACCTCCCTATTTCCATGGCAGATAATTTTCCCCCGACTCTCTCTATTTTCTGGCATTATAGTTTGCAATACAGATACTGAGAGGCTATCACATTTGGTCCTTTATCTTTCAGCACACAGAAGATGCATTAATCTTTATGCCTAGGATGACATGAGCTTTTCTTATGGTTTCCATGCATTTGTTAATATATTTCATGTTTGAAAACTCGTTTGAGGGGCTAGGGATGTGGTTCAAATGGTAGAGCACATGCCAAGCACATGCGAGGCCCTGAGTTTACCTGAGTTATATGTCTACTGAGTACTGAGTACTGGGGGCCCTGAGCACCTCTAGGAGTAGTTCTGCCTCCCCAGGGCAGCAGAGTGGCCTGTGGCCCCCAGATAGAGGGATGAATCGACCCATAAAGAGGCAGGGAAAGACGCCAAGTCACCAAATCATTGCAGGAAGACAGATATCTGGGCTGAAAACTCCGAGGCTTTCAGGAATGGGGGAGGCCGAGCTCCCTGCCTGGATGGGCCCAGCAGCCATCACACCTGGTGCTGCCACATGACACATCTTCCATATTTCACAGTACTAATCTTATGGGAAAGCTGCACAGAAGCCCAACAAGCCCAGAGAGCCTAGACAATAACCCAGAAGGCTCGGCGGGCACCAACCAGCCCAGCAGATCCTCAGGCAGTGACTTCAGCAGAGTCATTGTGAGAACAGTTATCACAGATTGACTCCTATGAATCTTTTTTTCTGATAATTTCATTTGCCATTTTGTTATAACAAGTAATATAAAATAAATCTGTTTGGGCCTGCTAAGGGGGCAAGCTTCGAGGGTGGGTGGGAAACCGGGCACCTTGGTGAAGGGAGGGTCACCCTGGTGGTGGGATTGGTATTGGAGCACTGATTGCCTGAAACAACTGTTCTATGAACAACTTTGTAAACCACAGTTTTAAACTAAAAAAAATAAAGACTAGAGGGATTGTAAAGGGGTAAAGGCACCTGACGGGTCTGTGTCTGATCTTCAGCTGAGGATATGGTTGCCCAAGCATAGTCAGGAGCGATCCCTGAGCCAGGAGTAATTTCTGAGGATCACCAGGTGTGGCCCCCAAACAAATCAAAACAAAAACCAAAATGGGGTGGGGTGATGAGACAGTGGTGGAGGGAAGCAGATATTCTGGTGGAGGATGTGGTGCTGGGATGATTTAGGCATGAAACCCTCCCATGAACAGTGTTGGAAACCACGCTTCCTAAAATAAAATAAAAATTTTAAAAATTATTATATATACATATATATATATATATAGCTTAGGGCTGGAGATACCACTCAAAGGGCTGGAATGAATGTTTTGCACACACGGATTTGGGTTTGATCCCCCACACCACATGGTCCCTGGACACCCTTGGGAACAGCCTCTGCCTCTGAGTATCTCTGGGTGTGGCCAAAAAATTAAAAAACTGGGGCTGGAGCGATAGCACAGTGGGTAGGGTGTTGGCCTTGCATGCGGCCGACCTAGGTTCAATTCCCAGCATCCCATATGACCCCCGACAAACACCGCCAGAAGTAATTCCTGAGTGCAGAGCCAGGAGGATCCCCTGTGCATCGCTGGGTGTGACCCAAATACCAAAAAAAAAAAAAAAAAAAAAAAAAAAAAATCAAAAAGTAAAACAAATATCCAAGTCAAACACGGTTGTCACATTCTTATAAAGAAAAGCAAACAATCCAGGATGAATAGAATGAAAAAGAAAAATTTTCCTTGATAATTACTGCAATTGTAAGCATCAATATTTTAAAAGCACAGGGAGAAGAAAGCACAAGGAGAAAGGTAACAATCTACAGTCTCTGGGCTGCAGCCATAGTGCGAGCAAACGGGCTGAGTGTTTTCAAAAGATCCGGTTTGATCCTGGCCACAACTCCCTAAACTCCCCCCAGACACACACACACACACACACACACACACACACACACACACACACACACACACTCCACCTCAGCACTTACTCAGGTTAAGTCTAAAAACAAAATCAAATCTATAATCCTTCCCATTTTAATTAAACAACTGAAAATAATTTAGAAGATGATTTTTCAGCCTTATTTTTCCTTTTATTTTTGGGGTATTTTTTGATTAATGACACACTAGATACATTTTGTAGCCTGCTTTTCCCAATTATTTTCCAAGCATTTTCCCCATGTCATCTGCCTTCTAATCCCTTCGAGTTCAGGGCTGGCCAGCAGCTCAGCGAGAGCCATTTTCCTAGTGCTAGTATTTATATTGTTTCTAATTATTTGTCATTACCAAGTATGTTGTGATTAAGATCTTCATGCTTTTTTTCCCCCCTTTCTCTAGTTTGGATTATTTCCTTAGCATTCCCAGAAGTAGAATTTCTGGGTCAAAGGGTGTGAACATATTTAAGGCTCTTGGCCCACAGTGCCAAATGAGTTTCCAAAAGGACTGCAGCCGTTTTCACCGTCTGGAAGCTTGCAACGGCCACTGTGTCAGGAGTTCCGGGGGGAAGCCTTTGTTTAGAGCTTCTTATTCTGCCTCCCTGAAACCGTCCCATGTGAAGCGTGTTGCTTCATAAGGCCCTGTTCAAAGTGTGTTGACAAAATCTGACCATCTGATTTACTGGGTCAAGAACGAAGCCGGGCTCCCTGTCTCCAGCTCTTCCCGCCTCCAATCTGTTTTGCACACTTCAGCCAGATTAATTCCTCTGAAAACATCATTTGCCTCCTGTCACTTCCCTGCTCAGTAACTTGTAGTGACTATTTCCTCTGGGATCAAGTCCAAATGCCTGGACGGGGCCTTGAAGACCCTCCGGGGGAGGCTCCCACCCGCTTCCCAAACCCATGGGCAGAAACCATCTGCATCTTCCCTTGGTGGTGGCAGGGGTGGGGGGTTGGGGTGCAATTCTATGCCCATTAGCTTTTTCCTTTTGCTTCTGTTTCCTTCCACCTGGAATGCATCCTCTCCTTTCTACCTCATCCAAATCCTTCTCCGCTCTCCGGGAGCTTCCCTACAAAGTCCCAGCTCGTCAGTCAGCTGAGCACACTGCAAGGCAGAGCCCAGGATCAGGAGGAAAGACCTGGGCTCAGGAATGCACCAAGCATGGGGGGCGGGGAACAAAAGAGAGGGAGAGAGCAGTGGGCATGCTGGGCCTGCCATCACGGGTGGGGGAGGCACAAGGCCCCCACATTAAAGACATGAATGGATTGGCAACAGAGACCCATTCATGGCAGCATTCTTTGTACTAGTAATGATATTTAAGCTGTTTCTAATGGCCTAAAGAGGGAAGCTGTGTGAGAGCAGGATTGTGGGCTAGGGCTAATAAAATTATGATGACAATAATAATTATAGAATATTAGTTAGGATTAGCTTCACTTTGAGACGCTAAGACCTGAAAAACAATGGTTTAAATGGGAGAAAAAATAATTTATATTTTATGAAAAGAAATCCTCAGGAAGTCTCAAGTTGGAATGGCAGCTCCCTGCTCACCAAGCACCCACATTCTTTAGCTCTTTGCAATGTCATCCCAAGGAAGTGGTCTTCTTCCTCATGCTCCAAAAGAGCAGTCGAGGAGCCAGCCATCACATCTACAGTTTCCACCATCACCTGAGCACATCTACAGTTTCCACCATCACCTGAGCACCACCAAGAGTATCCCCAGGCAAAAGGGCATCTCCTTCATTTGGAAAACATCCTGGAAGTCCCATGCAATGCTTTTGTCCAGAACCTAGTCCCACAATTGTATCTAGATGGAAGGGAGTTCACATGTCCAAATAAAAATTAGGGTGATGTTAAAAATACAAGTGGAGGGAAGATTTTGGGAAGGGGGACACGCTATTATCAGTTGGTGTCACCATTTGTTGGAGAATTTGCTCATTTAAAAAAAATATATATATATATATGGACTGGAGTGATAGCATAGCGGGTAGAGCATTTGCCTTGCACGCGGCCAACCTGGGTTCAATTCTTCTGTTCCTCTCAGAGATCCCGGCAAGCTACTGAGACTATCCCGCCCACATGGCAAAGCCTGGCAAGCCCCCCATGGTGTATTTGATATGCCAAAAACAGTAACAAGTTTCACAATGGAGATGTTACTGGTACCTGCTCGAGCAAATCAATGAACAACAGGAGGACAGTGTTACAGTGCTACGTATATATATGTATGTAATATATATATATATATATTACTATATATATTTATATTTCACGCTTGGCTGTGCTTGGCAGATCATGTGCAGTGCCAGAGTAGAACCAGGGTTAGGCACATACAAACAAGTCAAGAGCCTTACCCCTGTACTATCTCTCCAGTCTGTCATTTAAAATTTTTTTTTCTTTTTGGTCACACCCAGCAATGCACAGGGTTTACTACTGGCTCTGCGCTCGGAATTACTCTTGGTGGTGCTCAGGGAACCATATGGAATGCTGGGAATCAAACCTGGGTCAGCCATATGCATGGCAAATGTCCTACCCACTGTGCTATTGCTCCAGTCCCCCCCCCCCCACATTTTTAATTTTTATACCTACTCTGTGTCTAACTTACATACTGGGGGTCTTTTCCTTTTTTTTTTTTTTTTTTAGAATACACTTGACTTTGGACTGGAGCAATAGCACAGCAGCAGGGCATTTGCCTTGCATGCAGCCAACCCGACCGATCCGGGTTCAACTCTTCCGCCCCTCTCGGAGAGCCCGGCAAGCTACCCGTGATGTATTTGATATGCCAAACACAGTAACAAGTCTCAAAATGGAGACGTTACTGGGTCTGCTAGAGCAAATCGATGAACAACAGGAGGACAGTGACAGTGACAGTGATACTCGACTTTTTTTTCCCCCAAATGTTTTTGTTCTGTACATTTTAAGGTGATATTAGTATACATGGGCTGGAGTGATAGCACAGTGGTAGGGCGTTTGCCTTACAAGCGGCCAACATGGCCAACCCGAGTTCAATTCCTCCAACCCTCTCCGAGAGCCCGGCAAGCTACCGAGAGTATCTCGCCCACACGGCAGAGCCTGGCAAGCTACCCATGACGTATTCGATATGCCAAACACAGTAACAAGTCTCATGATGGAGACGTTACTGGGCCCACTCGAGCAAATCGATGAACAACGGGAGGCCCGTGACGGACTAGTATATGTGCATTTTTAATTCCTCCATATTTGTTCTTTTTTTTTTCTTTTTGACTCCAGACCCACCATTATTATTTGGGATTTTACCCCAACACTCAGATCTGCCAAAAAGGCAACAGTACACAATTTGTTTTCTATTGCTGGTTATGAATAACATATGATGTCATGCGGCCGCAGTAGTGGCTGCGCAATTCTGGAATTCTGAAATTTTAACAACTAAATCTGGAGGGATTTCTGCCAAAACGTGCTGAGTTCTGATATTTGTTCCTGAGTCTCTTAGATCATGACCATTAAGCAGCTGGATCAGGAGCCAGAGGATGGGGACTCGGGATCTTGTTGGGGCGGAGAGGAAAGGGCCAGCTCCACCCCCATGCCTCAAGGCCCTGTGTGTCTCATCACTGCAGGCCCAAACCTGACCATCCAGTGGTCTGGAGGATGACGGCCACCAAACCACCAGGGGGAACAGGTCAAGGCACGAAACCTATTCCCACCTGGGGTGGCCTGGCACAGGCACTGCAGGGACTGGATACATTTCTGCCAAAAGTCGCTGGGTTCCGAGATTTGTTTCTGAGTCTCTGAGATCATGGCCGTTAAGCAGCTTGATCAGTAGCCAGACAGGCCATTTGTGGGTGGCAACTCGGGGTCCGTTGGGACAGGGAGGACAGGATCAGCTCCACACCCATCCCGTAAGGCCCCACATGTCTAGTCACTGCGGGCCCAAACCTGACTGTCCGGTGGCCTCTGGAGGATGGCAGCCACCAAGCCACCAAGGGGGAGCAGGCGGAGGGACAACACCCTTCCTCCACCCAGGGTGGTCCGGCACCGGTAACCCATTGCAGGGACCAATGCATCTCTGCTAAAAGCCACTAGGTTCCAAAATTTGTCTCTGAGTCTCTGGGATCATGACTATTAAGCAGTTCGATCAGGAACCAGAGATAGCTCCAATTATATAGCTGAGCCAGAGGTGGTTTGTGGGTGTGTCTTCCAAATACCTAACTTTTGCCGATTACTTTCTTGGTAAAGTTTGCCCCAAGTTTTTGGGGTCTGGCCAAAGGCACAGCAGCAATTTTGGGGTATCTGGAAGTCTGAAGGTGCCATCAGGCTTCTGATGCACTCACCTCACAGGTACAGATTGACCTGCTGGCGGCAGTCCTTTCTTCTTTTATAGACTTTATGGGAAAAAATATTTTTTTATGATATAAAAATCACGAACTCGGGTCGGCCATGTTGGCTGCTTGTAAGGCGAACGCCCTACCTGCTGTGCTATTCGATATGCACAGCATATATATATAAAGGCCTTTACCTTTTATAAAAATCACAAACTAACAAGAAAGCATTTTTTAATTTGCTTGAACTAATGCAGACGCAACATTCACCTTTCAAGGACTGAGTTACAATATCTGCAACCGCATCTCATCGAACAGAACCTACTGAAGCCTCCTTTGGTATGTACTACATTTCTTTTGCATTTGATGGGGAGCAGGGGAAATGAGTCACACCTATCTGTATCAGGGGGCTACTTCTGACTCTGTGCTCAAGGTTACTCTTGGCAATGCTAAGAGGACCATGAGATACAGGGATCAACCCCAGCCTCCTGCATGTAAAGCATGCTCTCTAACCACTGAGCTACCTCTCCAGCCCTTTTCAGGGCATGGGTCCATATTTTAGGTTTCATTTATGACGACTATGTGACTTCTTTACAGGTTGTAAAAGACAAGCAGGTTTTTAACAAATAATATATATGTATGTATTTTTTTAATAATGGCCTCAAAAAAAAAGTGAATTTTTATTGAAAAGACCTAAAGTAAGCAATGTAAAAACTGTAAGAGGCTTACCAAAATAGCTGTAAATCTGAGAATAAGCAAGATAGACTACTTTCCCTGTCACTCTGTCCTGGGCTTCGATTGTTACTCAGTTTTTCCATAAAACAAATGAACAGGAACGCAGCCATGTGGAGAAGCTGAGCAACTGAGAAAGCCGATGCTGGGGGTGGTGGGTGGGAAGGTGTCGCAGCCCTGGAAGGATAGGGTAAGGCCGGCTGGTGGGCACAGGGCACATCTGACTACAGAGCCAAGGTCCTTGGGGAAAGCACAAAGGGACTGCACGCAGAGGAAGCGTCTTGGGCAAAGAGTTTTGGCAAAGACTAGTTAAGAAAGTCAGTATAGTGAAGTCAGAGCAATCGTATAGTGGATAAGAAGCTTGCCCTGTATAAGGTCGATCCCGAATCTATCCCTGGCATTGCACATGGCCCACCAAATAACTGCCAGGAGTGATCCCTGAACACTGTTGGGTCTGCCCCCAAAATCACCCCTCAACACACACACACACACACACACACACACACACACACACACACACACACCTCAGTGGACATGGAATGGAACTGGGGACAAGCAACTGGGAAATGACATATTTGCAGATCAGACAGTCACAGCTGTGTCTCTTTCATTCCCTCCAGTTCCTCCTAGTTATACCCCAGGCCATGAAGAATGACTCATCAACTGCCAATGCCCGGCCATTGACCCTGGCATTTGTGACCATGTGAACCTAAGCTGTCTGCACATGGCAGCAAAAGGCTTTTGCCTGCTGGAGGAAAGACACAGGCTGGGACCAGAGGAAAGAGAGGAGCAAGGGAGAAGCAGATGGAAAACAAGTTCCTGGGGAAGCAAGGACCAGGCCATTTTGGATCCATAGCAAGAACAGCGCTGGTCCATGGCACCCTCCATCCTGCCCAGCGGAGTGGTGATGAATAAATGACAGTAGCATGGACACTAAGAAGAACCCGTAAGCATCCTGCTCTGGCCTTTAAGATGACCACCTGGAGGCTTGGGAGACATTACCAAGGTTAAGACACTACAGTCAAGACCCTGGTTTGAATCTGGGCACTGCACCTGGTCCCTCCTCACCCCACCCTCCATCACCCCCGGGTATGTCCCTGAGCATTGCCAAGCATGGCTTCCCACTACCTACCACCACACAAAGATGACCAGTTGGGAATGTCAGGAAAGAGCCTCCGCCCCCAGCCAAGTTCAGATCCAAGCCAGAAGCTAGTTACAACAATGTGGTGTATTTAGGGTGCAGGGTCCAGGGCTTTAAGTGGCCCACTGAAAAGTCACTGTGCTTGGGGAGGTCCTTGTTTCTTTTGTGTCTCTTCACCCTCTTCCTGCTGCTTACGGGCCCTTCCTAAGTCTCAGGTCTCCCCCTAAGTAAACGCTATCCAGTCGTGATCTCATGTATCCCTGGATATTTATTCGAGGGAGCTCGACATGGTCACCCCCATTTTGCACATGAAACATCAAGAAAAGGGACCTGTCCAAGTTATGGTAACTCCTAAGAGAGAATCCAGGGTGTGACCCTGCTCTCACTGACCCCCAAAGCTCTCACCTTTTGGGTTTGTTTCCTTTGGGGGGGGCCATACCCAGGAGGGCTCCAAGGGTCACTTCCAATATTTTTTCAGGAGACCAGACAGTGCTGGGGCTCAACCCCCTGGCTCCTATCTGCAGAGCCTGTGCCCAGTCCTTTGAGTCATCTCCCCAGCCCCCTACGTATTCATCTTCACACTCCCCTTCCCTGTCTCCATCCGTTCCCAGCTGTCCTCCTCGCTCCTCCAACACAGTCACAAAAACGTATTGACCAATCTAACATTTTGACTTGGCCTTGGACACTGGGGGTGCTCACTGATGTATGACCCTGGGGCTGGGGACTCCCAGCTCCTCTGACCACGTGGGATGGTGGGGACCCTCGAACTGACTCCCAGCATTCCCCCAGAGGACAAGGAGGGTCATCCAGTGACTGACCTCCTGGGGAGGCCTGTGAGGAATGTTCCAGACTCCAAGCTGGAGAGATTCATCAGCTACAAGATCTGTCTAAACAAGGAAACCATTAGCGGTGACAGCCCCTGCCTCTTCCTCCCTAGCAACTCAGGGCAGGACTCTATCAGGCATTTGGTCAGAGGGAGGTCCTTGGGCAAATCAGAACGTCTCTGTCCACAGATGCATGAACCAGTGGACTGGAAGGTTAAGGGAGGTCTGGGAGGCATTTCCCTACTTGGAAGCCAGCAGGAACCCTGGGTGGAGGCAGAGATCACCCAGGTATTTTGGAAACAATGGAGGAAATTGGTGGGAAGTGGGAGGGAGGCAGGAGAGGAGGGGACATGCTCTCATCTAAGATAGGGTCATCCTGCTTTAATTCTATCCGAATGTTCCGGAATGCTGCTAGCAGTGGCTGGAGGCGAGGGTTGTGACCAAGCAGCCTGGCCCCTGAGTGCTGCTCTCCTACCTGCAAAGCCCACACACCAACTGACAGGTCTTTTTCTTCGTGGTGCTGGGGATCGAAGCCAGGGCCTCACACATGCAAGGCCAGAGCTCTACCACGGAGACACATCCTCCAGCCCTGGCCCCAAACCTCCTGCAGATCTTTAAGGGAAGAAGTAATGGGCTCACACTTCTGGGATGATCCGTGTTTACGGGGGCCGCAGAGAAGGCTTCGTGGGCTGAGCACTTGGAAAGCACCAGGGAGTCCTGGGTTTGACTGCTGCACCACCCGGCCCCCTGAGCACCGGCCCCCTGAGCACTGCAGGGTAATGACCCTTGAGCACCAAATCAGTAGCAGATCTGGAACACCACAGAGTGTGACCCTCCCCCCAAACAAAGAAACCCAAAAACCAACCTAACTTGCGTCCAGATCAGAGGAGAGCCACGGAGAGCGGACGTGACTGCGGCCCCTCCCAGGGTCACCCTTGGTTCCGATAAGGCTTCCAGCTCTTTTTCCTGGCATGTTCTCTGTGTCTCGCTCGGTTCCTGGAGACCTGCTGACCCCCAAACCTCAACGGAGACCTGCTGAAGCTCTCAACTCCGAGAGACGTGGACGCAAGGCCCAGCTCTGCTGCTGAACTGAGGTTTCTCCTCCACAAGGTGGACGGGACCGTACCCCGGCCCACGTCTGATGTGATGGCCGGTGAGGGAGAGGACGTCTGGACAGGGACCCTCTGGTTGGCGTCGCAGGTCACTTCTCCTTCACCCTTGCCTGCCTCCACCCCCACCCCAAGCCCCACCAGCAGAGGCCAGTGAGCTGCTCTTACCTTGCCCACTGTTTCCAGGGCCTGGCAGAAGCAGAGCCAAGAACCCAAAGAGCCAGCCTTGACTTGTGGAGCTGTGAGACCTGTGACAAGTCACTTAACTTCTTTGAGCTCCGGCTTCCCCCTCACAAAGGGAAATTATACCTGCCTTCAAGGGGATCACCGAGAGAAGCCCTTTGTTGGGATTCCATGCTTTGTGAGAGTCGGCTGATACTTTGCTCGCCTCTCTCCATTCCTCACTACCCCTCATGCCCCAGTTGCCCTCACCAAGCCCAAACTGGGTAGGTGGATGACTGATAGGACCACTGGGAACTCTTAACTTTAGCCCCAGCGCCATCATTAATTTTGGACTCTTTGGGGGCTGGAGCGATAGCACAGTGGGTAGGGCATTTGCCTTGCACTTGGCCGACCTGGGTTAGATTCCTCTGTCCCTCTTGGAGAGCCCGGCAAGCTACTATCCCGCCCACACGGCAGGGCCTGGCAAACTCCCTGTGGTGTATTCGATATGCCCAAAACAGTAACAACAAGTCTCACAATGGAGACGTTACTGGTGCCCACTCGAGCAAATGGATGAACAACAGGATGACAGTGATACAGGACAGCGCTACAGTGCTTGGTAAATCCAGGCCCATCTGCCTCTCAAGGCTTCAGTTTTCTCCCATGGAAACGAAAGCGTTGGGCAGACACTGTCCTGTGCCCCGGAGACCGTGAGGCTCCCCCCCACCCCCCATTCCCTGTCAAGGGGTGGGAACTGGCTTCCCAACAGGCGCATGCTCAGGTCCACAGCACAGCCCGTGTGCTCGGTCCTGCACACTTCATTCTTTTGCACATGGCTGAGCTGTGCACTCCTGGCCACGTGGGAGCCTGTGGGTGTCTCGCTAGTCCTCGGCGGAGGATAATTAGTCTTTCTGACCCTTAGCAGGGGAAATGTCTCCAGTTGGGGGGAAATGAAGTTGTCAAACATAGTCCTTAAGGAGAGGGAGATTTATGGGGGATCCCATACAAAAGCACAGGAATTAAACAAACAAACAGGGAAAGAGCACTTAAAAGCTCAGACCAAACAATATATACCGCACGCTATGCTTGTCCAGGTCAGCCAGTGGGCCAGGCTGCCCCCAGCACCACCCCAGCCTCACAGCCTGGACAATTGTTCATCTTCCAAGACGCCCTTCCCAGAAACCATAGGGTTGCAGGAAGGTAAAGTCAGTGACTTCACTGGGCGGAAGAACTCACAGCGGCCAGGACAATCCTTGGGTGACCGTTTTGTTTTCTAGAAAAACTTGCCTTTGTGAAGGCCGGCAGCCTCACGGAGCCCGGCTGCCCAGCTGCCTGGCCGGTCTGTTCCTCCTGCATCCCTTCTGCTCTCCCCCTGGCTCTCTCTCAGGTAGGGTCTCAATCAAATGCAGGACATCCAGGTAAAGTCAAGCTTCAGCAAAATCACACTTTTTAAAAAATTGTTAAGTATGGTCCATGCAACATTTGGGATGTACTTATACTAAAAATCATTCATTCATGGTTTAGCTGAGATTTAAATGTATGTGGGTATTCTGTATTATTATTGTTCATATTTTGTGTGTGTGTGTGTGTGTGTGTGTGTGTGTTGTGTGTTTATGTGGGTCAGGGATTGAACCCAGGCTGCCTAATGGGAGATAAGAGCTCTCTCACTGAGAGGCTTGAGAGATAGTGCAGAGGATAGGGCACTTGCCTTGCACACAGCCAACCTGGGTTCAATCCCCGGCAACTCATATGGTCTGTTGAGCACTGCCAGGAATGATTCCTGAGTTCAGGGCTGATGTGTCCCCCAAACAAGAACAAGGACAACAAAAATGCACCTAGAGTTGTGGATGCAACCTCAGACTCCAGAGCTGCTGTGGATTCCTTTGCCCACTCAGGCCTCACTCCAGTCTGGACTGCAGATGAGATGCATGTGACGACGTCCACCCATTCCACTTTGTCGGGGGCTGCTGAGCTTCAGTAGGTGAGGGATGTGCATGGGGTCTTTGTGCACTGGGATGAGTGTTTGTCTGTGACTGGTGGGTGCGAGGCGCATGCCCTTTAGTCCGCCAGGCCAGTCCCTCCTGAGCCTGGCGCCTGGCGCCGTCCATCTGCCTCTGAGGTCTCCTTCCCCTGGGCCTCGCCTGAGTGCACCATCCCCAGGGAGGAAAGTGGGCAGACGGTCACGTTCCATCACCAATCAATAACAACATGGCGCGCCTCTGTCGACAGGAAGGAAGTCAGGTCTGAGTGGAAGCGGGTTCCTGGCCTGGGAGCCACACTTACAGCAGGGCCTCCCCGGGAGCAGGCCCACAAAGGCCTGGCCTGAGGAACAACTGGGAGAGAAAGCAATGTGGTGATTCCTCAGGAGTTCACAGGCTTGGCCAAGGTGGGGAGACAATGAGAGGGGTCATGTCAGAAGGTGCTGAGGTGATGCCGGAGAGACTGTGGGGTGTGGGGTCTATTCCCGGCTCTGTGCTTGAGAGTAATTCCTGGCAGTGCACAGGGGATAATTCAGTGTCAAGGATTTAATCCTGTAATGCATGTGCTCTAGCCCGTCAAGTTACTTCTCTGGTCCCCCCATATTAACTTCTTTAAGAAAAAAAGAAAGTTCACTGAAACCCAACATTTAGGGAAATGATAGTAAGAGGGTAGTAAGACATGATAGTAAGACAATATGGTAATAATAGTTTGGGTGAGAACCAGAGAGATAGTAGAGCAGGTAAGGCATCTGCGGGGCATGTAGCCAACCCACGTTCCATCCCTAGCACTTCTGGTCCCTTGAGTTCACCAGGAGTGATCACTGAACAAAGAGGCAGGAGTAAACTCTGAGCACAGTTGGGTGTGGCCCAACAATAAAATAAAACAAAAAGAATAATGGTTTGGGTGTAGATGGCCTGAAGGCTTAGTGGGATTGAGTACACAGTGTCCTTCATATAGGAAGACATCAGTTTACTTGAGTGAAACGGCATTGTCAGCAGCTCCTCTTTCAATAAGTATTACTCACCCTTGTGGAAGACTGCATTGGCTTAGTACCTGCCTCTGGTCAGGAGTTCAAATCCCCAGTGTCCTATGTGCAATGAATATGATCCAGAACGCTCTGATCTCTGCCGTCCCCGGTGCCACAAGGGAGTCCAGCCACACTGCAGCCAGGCATGTGTAAACATCACTAAAAGGGGCAAAACTTCTAGTGAGCACTAACCTGAGAACGATGCCGTGACCAGGAAGTGCTACCTCTACCAAGCCCATGCGTGAGCTCCACAGAGTGACTCCAGGTGAGCACCACCCATCATCATTCTTTTTCATTTTATTTCATTTTAGGAGGCCACGCCTGGCAAGGTTACTCCTGACTCTGCAATTGCTCCAGGGCACCATATGGTATACCGGGGATGGAACTCGGGCCAGTCATGTGCCAGGCAAACACCCTACCCACTATACTATCACTTTAACCCCAACTTTTATTTTATTTTTTGTAGTGCCAGAGATCAGTCCCAGGACCTCACACATGCAAGGTAAGGACTTTACAACTGTGCTGTATCCCCCAGCACCCTGTAACCATACACATATGTCACATGCCCCAACAAGGCATGTGAGCCCAGGGAGCACGTGTGCCAGCCCCACACCTGAAACAGGGCCAGCCTTGGTGAGCATTCAAGTGACCCAACACCACAGCCTGCCGTGCCACAGACAACAATGAAGGGAAGAATGTATGGGAACAAAAAGAAATTAATTAGAAAAAAAATTTTACTGTTGCTCCCAAGAATTCCATTGCCTTGGAATGACGGCCAGGAATAAAATCTGCACAGCATGACACCCCTCCTAGCATGCAGCTAAGTCCAGCTGAGCAAGGGGACCAGCAGGTTCTCTGGCCCCTTTAAGTCCAAACACACTTGCAGGGACCATGCTCAGCTGCCAGGTCATTGCCGCTGCAGGCTTCCAGAGAACTGTGCTCGGCCAAGTCCCGTGTCAAGAACAGGACTGAGCAGAGGCCAGAGAGCCTGGATCCAGCTGTCCAGGGATGGGATTTTCTGACTCAGCAACACAGCTCAGTGCTCACTGCCCCAAAGACTATGCTCATTTGTCCCCACACTCAGAGCTCCCCAGGGAACAAATGATCTGAGACCCCAACATGGGAAGGGGATGCAGGATCACATCGAACCCTCCACTAGTACACATTTCCCATCACCAGTGTCCCCAGTTTTTCTTCTGCCACCACTCCCCTTCCCGTCTGCCTCTACGGCAGGGCAGGCACCTCTCTCTATCACTCTCTCTCTCTCTCTCTCCTCCCCCCCTTGGGCATTATGGTTTGCAATACAGGTTATGAAAGGTTATCAGATATAGCAGGATCAATTTAAAGAGCTGACAGAGCCTGGAGTAACCCCTGAGCATCACCGGGTATGGCCCCCAAAACCAACAAATAAAAAACAATGAAGGGATGATAGTCACACTCCAAGAATGAGTAAAGAGTAAAGATCTGGCCCAGTTTTTAGTCATATCTATTGTTCGTTTGTTTTGCGGTGTCAGAGACAGAGCCCAGGGGACCTTACACCTGGGACTCTACTGATTAAACATATCCAGCTTTTATTTTATATTTTTGTTTTTGTTTTGAGGTCACATCCGGGATTGCTCCGGGCCTACTCCTGGCTCTGCACTCAGGAACCACTCCTGATGGTGCTCGGGAGATCGTGTGGGATGCCAGGGATCAAACCTGGGTTGGCCGTGTGCAAGGCAAGCGCCCCATTCCATAGGCTCTGCACTCTACGAAGCTACAAAGCACTTTCGGTACATCCTCTTGTTCCATGTGCACCCCTAGGAGGCAGGTGGGCTCATTCTTATTGTAAGCATTTGGGCTCTCTTTTTGGCAGGGCCTCTGATGCATGGAATTGTTTCTCCAGAAACAAAGGTGTTCTGGATATAGGAGCAGACAAGCACCTCTACCCCGGAGCCTGCTAGGCAAGCCTCAAGACTCCAGAGCTGCGAGGGGGTGCCCAAGGAGCCCCGCCCAGGCACCAGCCATCTGACACAGAGCCGCCTCTCCAGGCGGCCACAGGATACAGCTGGGACACCCTGAAGCTGCTAATCCTAACGTCAACACTGGGCTCACCTGCCAGGATATCCTTTCCTCCTGCAGAACTGGTACTGGCTAATATGGGCACAGAATCACAAACGGTGAACCCCAATGCCTGCTTGACATGTGGCCACTCAGGCATTTTCACAGACAGAGATGCATACTTTTGTCAGAAAGGACAATGAGATTCTATTTGATTTTTTCAGTTAATAAATGGCATAAATTTTTCCATGTTAGAATATTTTTAATGCTTTTTAATGTCATGTGGGGGCTGGAGCAATAGCACAGCGGTAGGGCATTTGCCTTGCACCCAGCCGGGCCGGCCGACTCGGGTTTGATTCCTCCGCCCCTCTCGGAGAGCCCAGCAAGCTACCGAGAGTATCTTGCCCGCACGGCAAAACCTGGCAAGCACTCCATGATGTATTCCATATGCCAAACACAGTAACAACAAGTCTCACAATAGAGATGTTACTGGGCCCGCTCGAGCAAATCGATGAACAACGGGAGGACAGTGCTACAGTGCTAATGTCATGTGGAATGAGATATGCTTTAAAAAAAACCTGGTTAAGGAAGACTGAACATTTTTCCTTTGGATACCTCTGTATCTTATGATTTTTTTTAAACTGGTGAAGCTATATTAATTACGTTGAAGACATAATAGGTAAAGGTGCTCTTTTTTCCAGGCAGCTCAGAGAAGAGAGCACCAAATAAAGGGTGTTGAGAGGATCCTCCCAGGATGAGAGATGCATGCTGAAAGTAGACTATAGACCAAACATGATTGCCACTCAATGCCTCTTTTGCAAACCACAGCACCCAAAAGGAGAGAGAGAACAAAAGGGAATGCCCTGCCACAGAGGCAGGGTGGGATGGGGGGTTGGAGGGTGGGAGGGATACTGGGATCAGTGGTGGTGGAAAATGGACAGTGGTGAAGGGATGGGTACTCGATAATTGTATAATTGAAACCCAAGCACAAAAATTTGTAAGTCTACAATTGTACCTCATGGTGTTTCACTAATAAATTTTTTAAATGTTCTTTTTTCCCTCTTGTTTGTATTTTGGGTCACACCCAGCTATGTTTAAGGATTATTCCTGACTCTGTACTCAGGAATAACATTTGCTGGGCTCAGGGGACTCTATGGGGTGCTGGGGATCAAACCTGGGTCAGCCACAAGCAAGGCAAATGCTCTAACCATTGTACTATCTCTCTGGCCCATAAGTATTCTCTTAAGTAAACACAGTTTGATTTTTAGTCTCTAGTTTTTATCCACATACAAGGATGATGAGAACAGATATTTTTACTTAAAGATAGATAGATAGATAGATAGATAGATAGATAAAGAGAGAGAGCCACAAGTATTTTTGGGCAAAGGGCAATTAGGATAGAGAACGACCAGTTTGACAATAACAGATGGAAATGATCACTTTGGACAGGAACTGAGTGTTAAAAATAGGTAAAGGGATTATATATGATAACCTTTCAGTATCAGTATTGCAAGCCATAAAGCCCAAACAGAAAGAGAGGGAAATAGAGAAAGAGGGAGAGAGGGAGGGAGAGAGAGACACAGAGAGAGAAAGAGAGAGAGAGAGAGAGAGAGAGAGAGAGAGAGAGAGAGATGTTTAAGAACAGGCTTGGAAGAAAAAGCAAGTAAGCCTGCTTAAAAAAAATTGTTTATGTTTCTCCAGAACTTTCTAATGACTTAAAAGATTGTGTATTCCTTTTTGGGTGGGGGGAGGGTGCACACCAGGCAGTGCTTGGAGATTACTCCTAGTTCTGTGCTCAGGGATCACACCTAGCAGGGCTCAGGGGACCATATGGGGTGCCAGAAAGCAAATTCAGGTTAGCCACATGCAAAGCAAGTGCCTTGACCATTGGACTATTTCTCAGGCTCCAAGGATTTTATTCATAAAGGTACAAAGTATTGGGACTATAGGAGGGGTGGCAGAAGGCAGAGGGATAATTCATAGAGAAGAGCCTGGAGAGTGCAAGAAACAGAGCCATTAGCAAACTGCTGGAACCCTGAACCCCTACTCAGAAGTCACGGGTCACAGGCCTCCCGTTGATCGTCGATTTGCTCGAGCGGGCCCAGTAACGTCTCCACTGGAGACTTTTGTTGTTACTGTGTTTGGCATATCGAATACGTCATGGGGAGCTTGCCAGGCTCTGTCGTGCGGGCGAGATACTCTCGGTAGCTTGCCGGGCTCTCTAAGAGGGGCGGAGGAATCGAACTAGGGTCGGCCATGTTGGCCGCGTGTAAGGCAAACGCCCTACCGCTGTGCTATCGCTCCACCCCCACTCAGAATAACACAATTGAGTACATAAAAGAAAATATGTATTGCAAATAAATTAATGACACTATATAAATATAGCTATCAAAAACACATAATAAAGTAATAATATAAGTAGTTCTTTGTGCATGAAGTAACGTTTTCATTTTTATCATTTCAAAGCACTTAATATCTGTAATATATCCAGATATTTGTAATAGTACTAATGAAAATGTGTGTGACTCTACTAACAACAAACCCTGGGGCCTCATTAAGACAGCTGGGAACCATAGTGTAACAGCGAAACTAAAGAAAAGACTGCACACACACACACACACACACACACACACACACACACACACACACTTGCTCAAGACCACTTTAATCCAATGAGGTTAGCAGTTCCAAGACAGCAGACATCTATTCTCAAGAATTTGTTTTTGGTTTTGTTTGGGTCATACCTAGCTGTGCTCAGAGGTTACTCCTGGATGTGCACTGAGGGACTAAGGGATCAATCCTGGCAATGCCCAGGGGACCATATGGGATATCAGGGGGATTGAACCCAGGTCAGGCACATGTAAAGCAAGCATCCTACCTGCTGCACTATAGCTCCAATCCCAATTTTATTTTAAAAAATTTGTATTAATTAAAGCACCATGATGGGGCTGGAGCAATAATAGAGTTAGTAGGGCATTTGAGTTGGATGTGGCCGACCCGGGTTCAATCCCCAGCATCCCATATGGTCTCCCACGCACCACCAGGAGTAATTCCTGAGCACAGAGCCAGGAGTAACCCCTGAGCATCACTGAGTGTGACCCAAAAAGAAAAAAAAAGCCCCCAAAAAACGACACCATGGCTTACAAAGTTGTTCGTAATATCGTTGTTTCGGGCATACAATATTTCAACACCAATCCCACCCACCACCAGTGTGACCTTCCTTTCACCAACATCCCCAATTTCCCACCAATCCCCAGCCTTCCCATTTGCAGGCACAAAACAAATTATTTCAGATTGTTTGCTCCAAGAAAACCTAGAGGAATGCTAAATACAATTATCAGAAAATAAATCATTAAAGATCAATTTGTGCTGATTGATTGCTATACAATATTAGCCTACATAAATAAATTAATTAATTAAAATTATTTAATACTATAAAATATAATACCTAATTTTGGGAGCCAGAGAACTAGTATAGTGAGTAGGGTGCTTGCCTTGCACATGGCCTACCTGAATTCCCCAGCATCCCCTAAGGTCACCTGAGCACCACCAGGAATAATTTCTGAGTGCAGGACCAGGAGTAGCCCCTGAGCATTGCCAGGCATGGTCCCAAAATAAATTTTTTAAAAATTATATTAAAAAAAACTACTTTTATTTACATAGATAAGTTTTCAGCTCTGGCACTTAAAATATATTGCATTGCCTTCTATTTTATATTTGAGTCTCATTATAGCTATTCCCAAGAATTTCTGTTCTTACTTCCTAGGAAAAGTAGAGGGAGATCTATATTTTTGCCAAGTCTCCCTTTTATTTTTATTTTCTCCAAATCACTGGTCCCTCTGGATTCTCTCAGAGAGCCCGGCAAGCTACCAAGAGTATCTCGCCCGCACGGAAAAGCCTGGCAGGCTACCGGTGACATATTCGATATGCCAAGAACAGTAACAACAAGTCTCACAATTTGTTGTGAGACGTTACTGGTGCCCGCTCGAGCAACGGGAGGACAGTGCTACTAAAGGGTCATTCAGAATGACTTTGGTGCTTTCTCCCATTTCTGGGGTCCCCCAATTCTCCCACGCCTCCACTTCTAGGACCTGCTCACTCCCTCCATGCACACCCCCTGCCCACCTTGTTGTCTTCCAGCTCAGCACACTTCAGACTCACACCAGATTGAACACGCACAAGCCCTCGTCCTCCTTCCTGATAGCGAGGAAGCCGTCGAACAAGTCCTGTCACTTCTGAACGAAGGAAGCTGGATAATCCGCCTACTTATTGGAGGCTGCCTAATCCAAATAGATGTTTTTCATCACCAAAGGTATTTTCCAGGACTCTGCAAATCCCGCGGATCAGTCTCCTTCCTTCACACAAGCATCGGCACTGGATTCACTTCTGAAATTGCCGGCACCAACCCGGCTCTGGTTCTTGGCCCAGATATCAGAAATTATCTGCAATTGTACTCTTTCCTTCCACCAATAATTACAACATCTTGCATGTATGGGGCTCCTTCTGCTTCTCAGAAGAGATGCTGTTACCCACCCCAGATAGGATGTGGACCCAGAACAGGTCCCTGATCCAGGGATCCTCACCCAAGCCCCAAGCACATTCCAGGGTACATTGATCAGCTTTTACCGCTCCCAAGTTAAAGGAAATTGGTAAACAGAACTTCTTAAACACTGTGAACTTGCCTCCCTTCACAAAACACAAAAATCTCATGCTCTCCATTAATATTATTTGAAAAATTAAATTACTTTAAATAGTGTGGAGGCTAGAGCAATAGTATAGCAGGTAGGGTGCTTGCCTTGCCCATGGTCGACCCAAGTTGGATCTCGGGCAGCTCATATGGTTCCCCAAGCACCATCAGGCGTGAGTCCTAAATGCAGAGGCAGTAATCAGCCCTGAGCAATGCCAGGTATGCCCCCCAAACCAAATAAAATAAATAAATAAATAAATACTGTGACTAAAAATACATCAACATAATGAGAATAAAAAAAAAAAACTCCCCAGGCTGGATCGATAGTACATTTGCCCTGCACGCAGCCGACCCGGGTTCGATTCCCAGCATCCTGTATGGTTCCCCAGGTTCGATTCCCAGCATCCTGTATGGTCCCCCAAGCACCACCAGGAGTAATTCCTGAGTGCACGAGCCAGGAGTAACCTTTGTGCATCGCCGGGTGTGACCCCCCCAAAAAAAAACTCCCCTTTGAGTTTTACAAAAGTATTACTCTTGTTTTGATTTTTAAGTTGAGAATGTGATGCCACAAACAGAATTGTTCCGGAACTACTCCCGGTGAGGTGCTGGTAGGACGTCTCCTCTGGTGATGCTTGTGGTGGGGGGGTGGGGGGCGGCATGTGAGGCTGTGGATTGAACCCCAAAGCATTCATTCCTGCCCTTATTTTGATCTTTCCAGGCCACCTATATCTGGGCATGGGCTAGCACAGCAATGGAGCACCTGTCTTGCAAGCATGAGGTAAAGAAGGCAGAGCACTGGGTGCCCAGCCCTGCCTCCACATGCCTCCATGCAACCCTGGGGGCTTTGCAGACCATCAGTGCCACAATTAAAACCTGCAAACCGGGAAGGCACCTCAACTAAGTGTATGAGCACTTAGTGGTTCAGAGTGCAAGTCCCAGGGAGCTCCTCAGTCAAAGTGCGCAGGAATTGCAAACACTGTCAACTCGCCTCCCCCATGTGCACCACCCCAGGCGGGAAGTGCAACAGAAGGTGTCAAGGGGTCCAAGCACCGCAAACGTGTGAGCACTGAGTCTGGGGAAGCAGCGCCAGGGCTGGCTGTGTGTGATCCAGAGTCACTGCAGAAACCCCAGTAGCAATAACTAAATGGAGGGGAAAGAAAAGTTTACATCCATATCATAAACTTTAAAAACTGCATGCATATGGCAGTAATAGTTGGAAATGATCACGCTGGACGAGAACGGAGTGTTAAAAGTAGGTAAAGGGAGATGCACGACAACCTTTCAGTATCTATACTGCAAACCACAATACCCAAAAGGAGGGAGAGAGAGAGACAGATAGACAGAGACAGACAGATAGACAGAGACAGACAGACAGACAGACAGAAACAGAGAGAGAGAGAGAGAAAGGGGAGAGAGAGAGGGAGAGAGGGAGAGAAAGATAAAGAGAAAGAGAGGGAGAGAGAGGGAGAAAGGGAGAGGGAGGGAGAGAGGGAGAAGGGGAGAGAGATAAAGAGGGAGAGAGAGAGAGGAAGAGAGAGAGAGAGATGATGGGGACATAGGGCTGGGAAATGTACACTGGTGGAGGGATAAGACTAAAATCTAATCATAAACAGCTTTGTAAGGGTCTATCTCACAGTGATTCAATTAAAATTAATTAATTAAATAAATAAAAACAGCACACATTTCATTTTTGGCAACAGCCTGATATGACCACATTATCCCAGTCAGCCTCAGATAGTCCCACATTTAAAACTGAAAGTCCTGGGGCCAAAGATAGTATGACTGACAATGTACTTACCTTGCACACAGCTGACCTAGGTTTGATGTCCAGCATCCCATATGGCTCCTGAACACTGCCAGGAATGACCCCTGAGCGAAGAACCCGAGCACTGCAGGATGTGGCCCCCAAACAAATTAAACAAAATAATAATTTTAATTATAATTCAAGGGAAGAAATATTCGATTGGCAAATGGGTAATCTTTCTTGTTGATCAGGTGAGAGTGATTGGTCAGCCAGATGTTATCTAGGAGGAGGATTCTCTATATCAAAATCAAGGACAGGAACTGGAGCAATAGTAGAGTGGGTAGCATGCTTGCCTTGCATGCAGCCAATCTGGGTTCAATCCCCAGCATCTCATAATGGTCCCTGGAGTACCGCCAGGAGTGATCCCTGAGTGCAGAGCCAGGAGTAAGCCCTGAGCACCACCAGGTGTACCAAAAACCAGCCACGCAAACAACAAAATCAGGGCAGTCAGCAAGAGATGGCAGAAGGGAAGCAGGTGAGGCTGCCAGGCAAGACAGTCGCCTCCTGCTCTTCTGACTCTTTGCCATCAGCTTCCTCACCACCCAGCTCCCTAAGGCATGTTTCTCACCCTTTTCCTACTTGTGGCCCTTGTTCTACCTTTTTTCCTTCCTGTGGTCCCCTGTCCTGTAACTTGACCCCCTATCTCATGTTGTGGTCCTCACATTTTCTTTTTTTTTTTTTAATAATTTATTTATTTATTGAATCACTGTGGGAAAAGTTACAGAGCTTTCAGGTTTAGGTCTCAGTCATGTAAATATCAAACACATTTCCCTTTACCAATACTTATTTTTAACCGCGAAGCCCAATATAACCCCACCTCCCACCCCTCCCAGTTCCTGTGAGGCAGATGAGTTCTAGTTAACACTCTATCTACTTTGACTAGATCCATTGTTTCGATAAAAGATGCACCATTATTATTTAGAGTTTACCACCCCCCGCCCCCCAATCAGACATGCTGAAAAAGCGTTGTGAAATGATTTGCTTTCTACAGCTGGGTTCAAGAATTAAATGATGGTTTTGGATTTCTGCTATTTTACTTATTAACCCTGGAAGTATTTCTACTAAAAGTTACATAATTAAGAGATTGGTTTCTGTGCTCTGGAGTTGTGGCTGTGCCGGAGAGCCGCTCGTGGGGGGCAACTGGTGACTTCAGTAGGGCGTGAAGGACGGGCCGGAACGCCCCCCTTCCCATGAGGTTTTTGTCGCCCCCGACCTCCGGCTCATACCTGCTGTCCACAAGGCTCCCATGCGGCCGCCATCTTTCTTTCCAGAGAGGAGAGGGCGAATGGGGCAACACCCTTTCCCCTCCGGGCAGACATGATGGCCTGGATTAACGCATAGTCCATTCACTTTTCTGCTCCAAGCTGCTGGTTTTCTGCGTTAAGTCCTTGTGCTTCTGGGGCCGTGGCCGTGCTGGAGAGCCGCTCGTGGGGGGCAACTGGTGGCCTCAGTAGGGCGTGAAGGACAGGCCGGAACGCCCCCCTTCCCATGGGTCCTCACATTTTCACCCATGGCTCCCACGGGCTTTTCTAAGGGTCCATGGTGGGTCATATGGCCTCCCGCTAGAAAAATGTTGCTCTAAGGACAACCTCAAAGACACCCTGGAGGGCAGCAGAACCCAGTGTGTTTTCAGGGACAGCGAAGCCAAGGGACAAGGGAGCCTTAGGTAACAGAATCCCATTTCTCCCAATTGGGTTATTAGAACTTAATCACCAAGAGCAATAAATATTAGCATCAAATTAATTCCTGGGCCAGGGAGATAGCACTTTGCCTTCCATTTCACTGACCCAAGTTCAAGCCCTGGCACTGTGTGACCTCACATCCCTGTCAGAAGTGATCCCTCAGGGGTTGAAACAATAGCACAGCAGGTAGGGCATTTGTCTTGCATGTGGTTGACCCAGGTTCAATTCCCAGCATCCCATATGGCCCCTTGAGCACCACCGGAGTAATTCCTGAGTGCGTGAGCCAGGAGTAGCCCCTGTGCATTGCCGGGTGTGACCCAAAAAGAAAAAGTAGAAAAAAAAAAGAAGTGATCCCTCAGCACAGAGCCAGGAGGAAGCCCTGAGTATAGCCAGGTATGGCCTGAAACCAAATTCATAACTGAGGAAACTATGGAGGGCTGAAGGAGCTCCTGTACGGCCAGCTCTGGGAGTCCCTGTGTGGAAAGCTCCAGGGGTCCCTGTATGGAAAACTCTGGGGGTTCCTGTATGGCCAGCTTGAAGGGGCACATCTCTGTGAATAGCCCGCACCCCACAGACCATTGAGGGTAACCTGGGGGTTGGGGAGCACAAGTGGCTAGTGGAGTCAGCGGGCTTGTGAGAGACAGGGAATGGAAACTGAGCCATCTGATGTTCAGTCCAGGCCTCTCTGTTGTCCCATGTTGCACTGTTAGCCAAAGTCTAATTGAGCTAGAGAGAGAATCCCAAAGACTAAGCACGTGTTTGCATGCAATAGATAGGGGTTCAATCTCCAGCACAACATCCTCTGAGTACCCCCAGGTATAGCCGGAACAACCACCACCAGTCCCCACCCAAAAAAATCTAATTAAAACTAAGGCTTGATTTCTTTAACACAAATGATGTTTTTCTTCTTCCTTCCACCCAGTCAGCACCAGGCCCTTCTGTCCTTTGCCGGTTTGAATAGAGCCTGTCAGATGGCCCCACTGTGCCCTAGAGAACAGACAGAGCTACAGCAGGGACCTGACAGTGCTAACGCGAGCACAGTGGGCTGAGCAAAACCTCCTTCCTCTTGCATTCTAGCCCATTGCAGCATGGTGGCTGTTTCTTAACGCTACATGCAAACTCTTTTCTGGGGTCCTCGAGTCTTTCTCCTGGTGTTTTCTTGTAGCCGAATTTTGACCCCCCCACCCCACCCCCACATCTCTCCAGCACCTTCCCCTTCTTGGCAGGGGTGTGGGGAGTTGGGGGGGGGTGGAATTTCTCTTTGATCTCAGCTCAGGGGGAAACCAGAGGAAATCCCAGATTAGGCTCTGATGGCCAAAGAATGTCTACCAGCCCCGGGGAGGGGCACTCCATTGGAATAAGATAAGAGCGAAGATTCCAGTATAGGAAAAATTTTGCATTCTGTGATATTACTGCAAGAGTCAAGCTAATCGATGTGAGGGCAGCGCATTCAGGTTTTGATAAAGAAAATCATATATATGGTCCCTGACAACAGGTGAAGAGTGACCCAACGTGCCCATGTTTTCAAGACTGGGGAATTTCTCCAAAATCAAAAAACTTGGGCAGGGGAAGAGAAAAGTTCTAGACAAGTAGGAATGAGTTGGGGCTGGAGCAATAGCACAGCGAGTAGGGCATTTGCCTTGCACGCAGCCGACCCGGGTTCGATTCCCAGCATCCCATATGGTCCCCCAAGCCAGGAATAATTCCTGAGTGCATGAGCCAAGAGTAACACCTGTGCATCGCCGGGTGTGACACAAAAAAAAGTAGGAATGAGTTGATCATCCTTTAGGTAAATAACAATATTAATAATAATAACTTGGCATGCAAGTCCACAAGTTCCACCCCTGATGCGACTCAGATGTGCTGAGTCACACCTCCAGTGTTCCTATTACCCTGGACCCCCTAACACTCCAGCAGAGGGGAGCATCTCTGGCACACGATCAGTTGTCCTTGAACACTGTAAATGGAAAGCGAGGACAGCCCCACTGAGCAAACAGCACTACTGAGAAAGGGGTGTGAGCACCTGTGAGCAAGTGGCCTGGTGCCCCTGTGAACCCCAGGGCAGGTGTGCATCCATAGCACACCAACATGAGCATGAGCCCTGGGGAGCGAGGTGCCAGCAGGGAACCAAGTGCCTGATGCCCAGCAAGCATAACCCCCAGCCCTGCGTGGCAGCCAAGGGAAGGGAATGAGGAGCCAGCAACCCGGTGTGCAAAGGGAAGGGAAGCGGGAGACCAGCAACACTCTGGTGTCTAGCCCAGGCCTGAGCACGTCACCCTCACTGTCCGGCAACTCAAGTGCCAGACTTGCTGCTGCATTACTCCAGGCAACTGAAGACTGAGGAAGACAGGGACCACCTCGGTCACGCAGCCCGGGACGGGGCTAGGACTGCACCCAGCTCTATCTGACCATCAAGTCTCCATTCATATTGGGGTTGGCGGGACTGAACTGGAGTTGGCAACATGCAAGGAAAGCACCTTAACTCCTATATTCTCTCTTTGGTCCCATATCCACATTTCCTAACCAAAATCATTTTTCTCGAGGCTGGAGTGACAGTACAGTGGGTAGCGCATTTGCCTTGCACATGGCCAACTTGGGTTTGATCCTCGGCATCCCATATGATTCCCTGAGCATTGCTGGGAGTAATTCCTGAGTGCAGAGCCAGGAGTAACCCCTGAATATCGCCGGATGGGACCCAAAAAGCCAAAATAAAATGATGAAACTATTATTTAAAAAAAGATCATTTTTCTCCTTCATATATTTATGCCAGGTAGAGTCTCCTACCCTGTGCCTGAATATCCTCGACAGGGCCCAAACAGCTGAAGACCTCCAGGCCGCAGCCAAGGCCATACTGAGGCCACTCTCCACACACTTGGATAAGCCTCAGGCATAACAGAACTGGCAGAGGAACCCAGGTGTGTGGGACCCGGGGCTGAGATCCCGCTTACTGAGACCCGTTACTGGCACCCGCTTGAGTAAATCGATGAATAACGGGGATTAAGTGATTAAGTGATATATTTATGAACATAAGCATACACTAGGGCTAGATGGTCTTCAGGGTATATTGGGCTGAATTAGGGATAAGCACAGCTCCCTACAATCACTCCTCAGATTGGAGAAAAACAAGTTTTTCTGGACACATTATGCTTAACCATTCTTGTAAATAAAATATAATGTTCATAAATAGACAAAGATACATTTAATAATTTACTATTTGATAAGGGCAGAAGGGAAAGGTGATTGCCCAGCTATTGTTGGGATGATCAAGAAGTCACCTAAGAAAAAAAATAAGCTGGATCTCTATTTCACACTCTGTAGGGCTGGAGCGATAGCACAGCGGTAGGGTGTTTGCCTTGCATGTGGCCAACCTGACCGACCCGGGTTCGATTCCTCCACCCCTCTGGGAGTGCTTGGCAAGTAACTGAGAGTGGCAAAGCCTAGCAAGCTACCCATGACGTATTCGATATGCCAAACACAGTAACAACAAGTCTCACAATGGAGACGTTACTGGACCCTCACGAGCAAATCGATGAACAACAGGAGGACAATGCAGTGCTACTTAGATAAATTCCAAATCATGCAATGATCGTATATGAGAATAAAATGAAAGAAGCTCTAGAAGAGGCAAGGAAATAGAGATCTTCCTGAGTACGATATAAAACTCAGAAGTCGTAAAATATAAATTGATAAATGTCACTATATTTAAGAGAGATTATACAAGGCAATGCCAAACCTAGCTGGGAGATTATTTCCAAGGTATCATAAACCAAAAAAAAAAGTCCTTAAAAGATAAAGCATTTGTACAATTTAAATAAGAAAAAGATTAAAAACATAATATCATCCAGAAATAATGAGGGGCTGGAGAGACAGGACAATGGGCAGGTGCTTGCCTTGTATATGGCTGACCCTGGGCTTGATCCTGGCATCCCATAACCCCACACTGTTTGTTCCCTGAGCCCTGCCAGGAGTAAGCCCTGAGCATAACCAGTGTGCCCCCAACCTCGAAATGAAAAAGAAGGAGGAGGAGGAGAAGAAGGAGGAATTAGGACAGTCGGTTCACTGACTCACAGTCCTTTAAAGACAGTTTCACTGATAAGAAACGCATTGTGTCCTAACCACTGGACAGGAAGTGAAAATGTGGGCTCTTGTTAAAAACTAGAAATGATCTCCAAGACAGAATGTGAACACGGCAAATGCAGAAGTGTATAATCACAGTGCTACTTAATGTGTGTGTCGTCATAGAGGAAGACAGGTCGTACATTATACGTGTGTGTTTAAAAACAATGAACATCTCTGGGAAAGAACACAAAAAGTCAGGAGCCATGGGCCCTGCAGAGACTTAATTCTGTAACTTAGATTTTGCAATACATTGAAGTCCTGTCTAGCAACCAATCAACAACCATCTGTCTCATGTGCGAGAGAGACCCGAGGCTGCCTTCATGCGTGTTCAGCGGGTACTTACAAGGGGCCCAGGGCTGGGTTTAATGCTCTTCGGTCACCATCTTGAAAGTTCATAATTTTTTAACAAGGCCCCTTCCCTTTCATCTTGCCCTGAGCTGTATAAATGATTGAGCCTGTACTGGAGAGATCCTTGATTTTACCAGCACTGAGACTCAGTCCTGATTTAAAAGTTGATATAGTGAAGTTCAAAGACATTTTCATTTTCCTGGGACTACTAATGACCACCCTGACACAAGTACACAAATAAGTCTTTACAATTGCTACACAAACAATACTAATCATCGGGATTGGCCTCATCACTAAAAACTACACATTGACCAGCAGGAAGCCGTCCCTTGATAGGCCGAGGTTCTCTCTGCCTATGGAGAAAGCCATTCACAACTCTTCAAAAGCCACCTGACAGTTGGAATTTTTGTGAAAGGGAGGGACACACAATAAAAATCCCACGTGCTTTCTGCCCGCCAAGCAGACTAAACAATAGCTTGGATCTGCTGGAATGGAGACACGCAAGAAAATTCTGCTTTTAGGAACTTTGTTATGATAACCCTGGGAGGCAAACAAAGTTAGCAGCACCAGGTCCTACCTGGCTAGGAAGGTAATGGTCTTCCCCTCTCCAGCCTCAATAGTCTTTCAACGATTTCAATGATGGACGCTTATCTGCAAGCAAACAAATTACAAATACACTTTATTATGGGACGAGAACAAGAGCCAGAAACACTACAGAGAAGCGAACCAAGACAACACTCCAAGGATCAGGAGGGAGAAAGATGCAGCTTAGGCAACATTTCGAGTCTCCGCTGTAGAATGAGCGGGAGATTAAGTCAGATCATCAACGTGAACATCCCCTGGAAATTGCTGTTTACGAAGGCGTCTTCATCCATATTATTAGCTGAGGATACTACATATTAGCTCGAGTGGGTATTTGTGTTTTTACTGCCAGTGTTGCTTTGAATAGGAGAGAGCAGCCACATCTAATACCTTATTTTATTAAAAAGAAAAAAATGTTTTTCCTAAGGACAAAAGTATTTCAGGCCTCATATCTTAAAATAAACCACCACCCCAGAAGGCAGGTAGAGTAAATTCCCTTTACCTTCTACCAGGCAACTATTACTCTGCTACCAGAGCAGAAATTCTTTTTTTTTTTAAGGAAACCATTTTTTTTATTTAAAATTTTTTAAAATAAATTTTTAAAATTTAAATTTTTTAAATTTAAAAATACATATATATTTTTTTAAGCAAACCATCATCGTTATTGTTTTTTTTTTTTCTTCCTGACTGCTGCTAGTCAGTTTTGTTTTTAAATTAAGACTTTATGATTTACAGGGTTATTCAGAGTTGGGCTTTAAACATATTATGTTCCAGGACCTGGAGCAATAGTAGAGAGGGGAGGGCATTTGCTCTGCACACAGCCAATCTGGGTTTAATCTCCAGCATCCCATATGGTCCCCCAAGCAGCACCAGGATTGATTCCTGAGTTCAGAGCCAGGATTAACCCCTGAGCATCGCCAGGTGTGGCCCCAAAGGAAAAACAAAAACAAAACATACAAACTATGTTCCAGCACCAGTTATACCACCAGTGTCTTCTCCCTCCTACCCAATCCCTTCCCAGCCTGCCACCTTCACAGGCATTTAAAAAAAATAAAACAACCTTTTTTTTAATTGAATCACAGTGAGATGGAGAATTACAAAATTGTTCATGATTGCATTTCAGTCACACAGTGTTCCAACACCCATCCCTCCGCCGGTGTAATTTTCCAGCACTAGTGGCCTCAGTTTCTTTTCCACCCCTTCAAGTTACCCCCACCCCCACCCTCGCCTGCCTCTATGGCAGGCTTCTTTCTTCTCTCTTTCTCTTTCTCGCTCTCATTTTAGGCATTATGGTTTTCAATACAGGTATCAAAAGGTTATCATGTATATCCCTTTGCCTCCTTTCAACACTCAGTTCTTTTTTTTTTAATGGTTACTTTTATTATTTATTTAATAGTTCACCAATTTCATCCTCCTTCCATATAGCTGGAATTTCATCTTGTTTCCATGCTGAGTAGTAAAACACTGGTAAGGACTATTAGAATGAACTACTTCAAAAAGAGAACTAAGCTCACAGTTCATTTTTAACAGGCAAAATATAAATATACGCACTCTAAAATGCACAATGGTTTAGTCAATAAGAAACTCAAATGGGATCTTGGAGAATGTAGGCAGATCCAGGGTGCAGTAAAAAGATAAGCTGAGATGCTGTGTAATGATGAGGTGATGTTCAGGGCTCCTGCTGCTTCATCTATTCGCTACTAGCTGAATCTTGACATAGGGAAAGATTTTAGCTAATGCCACATGAAGATGCAAAAAGTACTAACTTGACTTAGGGTTGTGCACAGGAATCAAAAGGCAGGAAAATAATAAACATTTCTGAGAGCATCCACCCCAGGAAGGACTTTACCTTCCAGGAGCTCTAAACTGGCTCTACCCTCAGTGCTCACATGGCTGACTTTATCCTTCGTATTCCAGTTGGCACAGCAAGTGGCAGTGTCGTTGCCACCTTTGATGGTGATGCACCTCTTGAAGTAGCTTTCACCACCTCATTCATAAGGGCTTTGGTTCCTCAGGCAAAAGCTTCCCATTCAAATATATCTCCAGGTCCATTCCAGATGATCTGCTTAACCCGACCAATAGCCTCAGCATACTTCTTACTGCTCTCAGGACCACAGTCCAAGCCCATCCAGTTCGCAGGTATACGAGAGGCCACAAGAGCTTGGCCAGTCTTGGCATTTTCGTCAAACTTGTCAGCAATGACAAAGTCAACAGGCAAAGTAATCTTCACACCGTTCTTCTCAGCTTTGGACATCAGGTCTTTGACAATCTTGGCTCCCTCTTCATCAAACAGAGAAGTGCCAATCTCCATGTTGTTCAGCGTCTTAAAGAAGGTAAATGCCATTCCCCCACCAATAATCATCTCGTTGACTTTGTCCAGCATATTATTGATCAGCTGGATTTTATCTGCAACTTTAGCTCAACCTAAGATAGCCAGGGAGAATTTTTCTGGGCTCTTCAGGGTCTGGTCAACGTAGTTCAGCTCCTTCTTCATCAAAAAAGCTCCAGCCTTCTGTGGTAGATTGACTTGCACCATGGAGCTGTGGGCTCAGTAAGCAGTGCTAGAAGCATCATTGACATAGACATCCCCTACTTTGGAAAGTGTTGCTTAGAAGGCTTCTAATTTGGCTGGCTCAGCTTTAATCTTGTTCCCAGAAGCATCTTTTCCTTTCCCCTCTTCCTTCACATGGAACCAGAGGTTCTCCAGCAGGATGACAGACCCAGCAGCAGAGTCTGCACAGGCTTTATCCACTTCTGGGCCCACACAGTCTTTCAAAGATAAAACATTCTTGGTCAGCAGAGATTTGAGTCCTCCAGCAACTGGTTCCAAGTAGTACTTAATCAGGCATAGGGACACCATTCGGCCGGCCAAGATGGCTCATAAGAACAACTAATTTGGCTCCATTGTCCAAGCAGAATTTGATGCTTGGGATGGCTGTCTTATGCTCTGGTCATTTGTTATCTTGTTGTTCTTCATAAGAACATTGAAGTCCACTATCATAATGACTCTCTTCCCCTTCACGTCCAGCCGATCCAGAGTCAACTTGTTGGAAAGCGACATCTTGGCACTATAGTGGTGGTAAAAGGAAGGAGCTTCAGACAGCAAGGAGGTGGTGACAGGACACCACCTGTGCACCCAGGACACATCAGAATGCCTAGTGCCGGGCGGGCTTTGCGGCCCAGCCCCACTTCTTCCCAGCCACCAAGCATGGTGGCATCAACACTCAGTTCTTGTCCAGAGTGATCATTTAAAATTTGTGGGATTAAAAATAAAAGTATAAAACTAATATCTAAGGCCAGGGAAAATGGGCCAGGAGAACTGGATTGGTCAATGGTTGGTCAACTGTGTGGGAGATGGAGAGAAGTTAAGACAGAGGAGGGTCCATTGCAACTGGCATCTTTTTTGGGGGGCGGTCACACCTGGTGATGCACAGGGGTCACTCCTGGCTCTGCACTCAGGAATTACCCCTGGCAGTGCTTGGGGAACCATATGGGATGCTGGGAATCGAACCCAGGTTGGCCACATGCAAGGCAAATGACCTACCCGCTGTGCTATCGCTCCAGCCCCAATAGGCATCTTTTTAAAGTTTGGTTGTTGCAGTTAGCATCTCTTGTTTTCAGGGTCATTGACTCTGTGGTTGGGATATTTAGCTAAAACACTCCTTTACACCACTGTGCACTCAGATCCCCTCCACCCTTGCTTCCCGTTGCTTCCTATTTCTTCTTCACTCCTTCATTTCTATCCTTTCTCTGTCCTTCTCCTTCTGGGAGATTTTTTTTAAAAAACACACCAGAATAATTTGAAATAAACCTATTTGAACTCTTAAGACAGAATCACAACCCCTCCCCCATCTTAAGGCAAGTTCTCTCATGGGTAATACGGTCACCACTAAACCCTTTGCCAAAGCAGAAAAATCTATATTTTATTTATTTATTTTTTAATTTTTGGCTTTTTGGGTCACACCTGATGATGCTCAGGGATTACTTCTAGCTCTGAACTCAGGAATCACTTTTGGCAGTGCTCGGGGGACCATGTATGATGCTGGGAATTGAACCCAGGTCAGCCTCTTGCAAGACAAACGCCCTACCCACTGTGCTATTGCTCTGGCCCCAGAAAAAAATCTTTAAATCTCAACCTCATCCCACTAACTAGTTGCCAAAGGTAGCTGCTTCCTAACTTTGGAGAATATGCACAAGTAGTTATTGAAAAATTAGGCCCTAGGACCTGAGAGACAGTGTAAGGATTAAGGTACTGGCCTTGCATCCCATCAACCCTACACCACATATGACCTGAGCACTGCCAGGGGTCATTCCTGACCGCTGAGCATAGAGCCAGGAATAGCCCCTGAGCCCTAAGAGGAGTGTCCCAAGCCCCGTCTCCTACAAAAAGAAAAATTAGGCTCTGCCAGAGGTCTTAGAATTCTTTTTTTTACAGTGCCTGGGATCAAACCCAGGTCCTCACATACACAGAGCATGTATGGATTGCTAAACCACATCCGGGCTTAAAAAAAAATTGGCAGCTTCTTTTTCTTATGCCCTAATGCCTTACCATTGTAATCATTCCAGTGTACAGTTGACTGGCCTTAAGTCGACACAAATTTCACTATAAACACTGTCCACTTGCAGAATTCTTTGATCACCCCAAATGAAAATTCTGCACCCACCAAACAAGTCCCAGTGTTCCTCTCCCTAATGCCTCACCACTTTCCGTTGCCACAAGTTTACCTATTCTAGATTTCTCATATATGACAAATATGCCATATATGCCATATTTGTCCTGCTGGGCCTGATTTTCTTTCCTTGGCCAAAAGTTTTATAAGTTCATCCATGTTGTACTGTGAATCAGAGTTTAAGGCTGAATAATCCATTGGATGTATGGACTGTACTTTGCTATGATCTATTCATCTACCTGTAGATACTTGAGTTCCTTCTACCTTTTGTTTATTTCAAGTAATACAGTTGCACATGTCTACTACATGCATGTTGGTCCCCATTTTCCATTACTTTAGGATATACCTCTATGTCTCTTTGCTCTCTATCTATGTCTCTCTCTATGTCTCTTTGTCATTGCTCTCTCTAGAATATGTATTTCTTCTCTTTCTCTCTCCTCACGTCCTTCAAGTAAATTTCATTCAATAAAATTTTGCTTCATACATAAAAAATGGTTCGATTCTTTTGCCCCTCTTGGAGAGCCCGGCAAGCTACAGAGAGTATCCCACCCGCACAGAGAGCCTGGCAAGCTCCCTGTGGCGTATTTGATATGCCAAACACAGTAACAACAAGTCTCACAATGGAGACGTTACTAGTGTCCGCTCGAGCAAATCGATGAACAATGGGAGGACAGTGCTACAGTGCATACCCCAAAATGATACTGATGAATCAAATGGTAATTCTATGTTTAATTTTTAAATTGTGCCCAGCCCTGCCCAGAGTTCATGGGTGAGTGGAGCTCAGAGGCCAACAGGACCATATCCTTCAACTTGTCCTTATTTATTTGGGAGCCCAGAGACCAGGACCATGTTCAGTAATGCTACTGGTGTGCTACACACACATGAGCACTTATGACATCCAGAAGTGCTGGGAGTTGGGGGCACATCGTGTTGGGAACTGAACTCAGGGGCTCGAGCATCCAGCCTGTGCTTGGCCAACTGGGCTATCTCCCCACTCCTCGGTGCTCACTTTCTGGATGACCCACCATCTTTCCTCAGCATCTCCCTGTTTTACACTCCCCTCAGCTTCATTCAGGTTTTCGGCCTCTATATCTCCTCCAACATGTTCTTATTTGGGGCAGCTAAGCAAAGGGGGTGGAATCTGCATCTTTTGGTTTTGTTTGAAGAGAGTTTGGGCCACATTTGGAGGTGCTCAGGGTCTACTTCCAGTTCTGTGCTTGTGGTTCATTCCTGGCAGTGCTCAGGGGACATGGTGGTGCCAGGGATCTGATCAAGGTCATCCACATGCAAGGTGCAAGGCAAATACCTTAAGCCCTGTACGATCTCTCCTGGCACTTAAAAAAAATTGCTTTTGTTAGTTTTTGGGTCACACCTGGCAATTCTCAGGAGTTACTCCTGGCTCTGCATTTAGGAGTTACACCGGCAGTGCTCAGGAACAAATGGAATGCCAAGCAGCAAACTCAGGCCAGCATTGTGCAAAGCAAACCCACTGTACTGTCACATTGGCCCTGCACTTTGTTTTTGAATACGGGGCACATCCAGGGGTGGTTGGGGATTGTCGCCATGCTGATGATTAACCTCAGGAGGGCAGATGCTTTAGCATTCACTCCACTACTTGAGCCCTTCTTTGTCTCCAGAATCAGCATATTTATTTATTATTTTATTTATTTATTCTTGGCCTTTTGGGTCACACCTGGCGATGCACAGGGGTTATTCCTGGTTCTGCACTCAGGAATTACCCCTGGCAGTGCTCAGGGGACCATATGGGATGCTGGGAATCGAAACCCGGGTTGACTGCGTGCAAGGCAAACGCCCTACCTGCTGTGCTATTGCTCCAGCCCCCAGAATCAGCATTTTTAATGATGATCCACTGCATGATTCTTGCTCAGTTTAAAAAACTGAGAATTGCTCATCTTTAAACATCTCTTTAGCAAAAGAGAAGGAGCAGGGAGGTTTCTAAAACTGAAGGAAAGCACGGAATTGGCCTTCAGTAACAGCGCCAAGTTGATTGCTAGGGAAAGCTTGCTCCTCTCACGGAAAGCCTTCTTTTGGTTTGTTTTTGAGCTACACCCGGCAGTGCTCAGTGTTTATTCCTGGCTCTGGGCTCAAGGATCATTCCTGGCAGTGCTCAGAGACCATACACAGTGTCAGAGATCAACCCAGTGTTGGCTGCCTGCATGGCGAGGGTCTTAACTCCTGTACTATTTCCCCAGGCCCCCGTTTTTTTGTTTTTTTGGGTCACACCGGCAATGCACAGGAATTATGCACAGGAATCCTGGCTCTGCACTCAGGAATTATTCCTGAAGGTGCTCAGGGGGCCATATGGGATGCTTGGAATCAAACCCGGGTCGGACGCATGCAAGGCAAACGCCCTGCCTGCTGTACTATAGCTCTGGCCGCCCCCCACCCCCAAATATTTTTAAGGTAAAGTCTTAAACCACCTGCTAAGATGCTGGTAGGCTGAAGAGAAACAGGGAGACTCTTTCTGCTGCTCCTGGCCAGATTGAAACCAAGAGAAAGTCCTTTCAAGCTCATAGGAGCCTTGAGCAGGGCTTTGCAAGCACAAATGACGTTTAGCTGCACCGTTTACAGAAGGGAAAAGTTCCTTCCCGGAAACGTCTGGCTGAGGGAGCAAAGTAAGGCTGGCCGCTGGAGGTGACTAGAACTGATGCCAGCTATGGCCGAGAGGAAAGAGGCGCGGGGAGAAACTCAGACAGGAGAGACTGAGTCTGGGCCTCGGCTTTCCCCTCATTGGAAGCATCTTCATTCCTTAGGTCTGTTTTCCGTAATCTCTGGATGGTAAGGGCAAGAGGACCCAGACTTTCAAGTGGTGAAATTGTGCCCCCTAGTGGTCATTGTCTCTGCGGAATCTGGAAGGAAGCGTGGCGGAACATCAAGCTTCCTCAAAGGCGTTCGTTCCCACTCCAGAACCACCCAGAGTGATGCTGCGGGTCCCTGAACACTGGTTGGGAGTCTTCTTGGGGAAAAAAAGGGAGAAATCTCCAAAAGAGAAGAATCTCCAAAGAGGCTCCATAAACGCCACGCTGCTGAAACTGAGTTCGGACTCCATAAGGGATCATAGAGAGTAGTGGAAAGTCTGGCAACAGTAAAAGGTTTCTGAGCCTTTTGTACCTACTGTCTGCAACAACAGCAAATCAATTCAAAATTAAACACACCATGAATCCGAGGTGTTTCTGCCGGCGCTCGCCCGAGTTGTTTCTTGGCAGGGGAAAGGGTGGGAAAATTCTAAGCAGCGCTGCACTGGTTAGCTGCCAGGACTGGGAAGACAGAAGTGATTACTAGTGGAAGGAGGTGGTGAAAATTTCCTGGAATCAGGTGGTCGTTATGGTTACACAACTCTATGACTGTACCACAGATGACTGAATCGTCCACTTTAAGGGGTGTGTGTGTGTAATTTTGTGATGTATATATTATATGAATGATGCATGTGGAAACAATAAAAGAGCTGAGTAAATCATTTCATAAGTCAGCGTTCTTCACCGTTTCTCCACCTGCAGACAGCACCTGTCCTCTCCAGGTCCACATCCAGGCAGTTAAAGCCAAGGCACAGGCCAGTGATTTCCAGTCTCCCTTCCCCCACCGACCGGCACCGGTTCATGGCCCAGTGACTGAAGACCACTGGTATGTTATACCTCCAGGGGATTGCAGAGAGGGCTCAATAGCCTGAGTGCTGGCTCTGCATGGGGGAGACTGGGTTTCAAAACCAGCACATGTTCCTCGTAACACTGCCCAGCATGACCCTGAAGCATGAGGCAGGAGAAGCCCCTCAGAATGCCAGGTGTGGCCCCCAAACAGAAACAAAAAACAAGGGGCCTGGAGAGATAGCACAGCAGGTAGGGAACTTGCCTTACACATGACCGAACCCAGTTTGATTCCCGGCATCCCATATGATCTCCCAAGCCCACAAGGAGTAATTCCTGAATGCAGAGCCAGGAGTAAGCCCTGAGCACTGCTGGGCGTGGCCCCGAAAAGTTAAATCTCAATCAGAGTCATAATAAGGGGTGGGGGGATAGATTTAGCAGCTTCTGTTTTGACTAGACAGCAGGTTGGGAACTTGGCCCAGTGGACAGGGTCACCTCTGAGCAGAGATAGGATGAAGGGCATCCCTTGTGTCAAGACTGACTCTCAGGGCTGACACAAATGGGGGCAGTGTGTGAGGGCTGCAAATAAGTTACGATCAAGGCAAATTGTGTGTGTGTGAGAGAGAGAGAGAGAGAGAGAGAGAGAGAGAGAGAGAGAGAGAGAGAGAGAGAGAGTGTGTGTGTGTGTGTGTGTGTGGAGCACGCACGCTTAGGGAACCATATGGGATGCTGGGAATCGAATCCCGGGTCAGGCGTGAGCAAGGCAAGCACCCTACCTGTTGTACTATCACTCTGGCCCCTTATTCACAAAATCACAAATCACAAATCATCCTGTTATTCGTCGATTGCCTCGAGCAGGCCCCAGTAACATCTCCTTCATCCTAGCCCTGAGATTATATTCAAGGCTCTTTAGAAGAATGGGACCCATCATTGTTACTGGTATTTGGCATATTGGGTACGCCACGGGGAGTTTGCCAGACTCTGCCCCTTTTTAATTTCTTATTTTGGGAGAGCCACTTTCTGAAATAATAAAAGAACTCACCCCACAAACAAGGATGAAAAAATTAAATAAAGTACTTCACCTGAACATATCTTAATAGTGACTGTGGCAAAATGCACTAAACCAACGTAATCACGCACAAGCTGGTTTGACAGATGTAGGTAGCTCCCAGACCCTCTGGCAGAGGGCTACCTAAGTGTTGAATCTGCCACATTGGACACTGATCAAACACATGTGGATTACCAATATTACCATGCAGGCACCTGGGGGCCTAAACGACAGTTCAGCGGGTAGGGTGATTGCCTCACAACCTGGGTTCAATCCCCAGGCACCCCAGAGGTTCCCAAGCTTGCCAGGCGTGATCGTGATCCCTGAGTGCAGAGCCAGGAATAACCCCTGAGCACCATTTTGGTGCCCCCCCCAAAACAAAAACAAACCAAAAATATAGCAAGCCTATATCCTAATCATCTGCTGTGAAGCCAGGGAGAGAACTCAGAGGCTTAACATGGGGGGAAGTCCAGCATCCATCCCCAGCACTGCATGATCCCCACAAAAGCATTGCCGGGAGTGAATCTGAGCACTGAGCCAGGAACAGTCCCTGAGCACACCCCTGAGCAAAAACAAAAAGTCTGAGACAATATGGGGGCTGGAGGCAGAGCTCAGCAGAAGAGTAAAAGTGAGGCCCTGGGTTCATTGACTCATGTGCGCGCATGTGAGCACACACACACACACACACACACACACACACACACACACACCACAGTGTCTCATCCTAGGGAGGAACAAGAATGAGATTCAATGGGATCATGCAGGCTGATACCCTATTTCACGCCGAGAATCTTCCCTTAGTGAAAAGAGTCATCCTCTCACACTACCACCGTCTCCTTTCCCTCCGGAGTCTCCATGCGAGCCTTGGAATTGGCTGCAGAGAACTGCAGACCTTCAGGCTGCCCTCGCCGCCATCTCCCACTACCACTAGGATTACAGTGAGCCACGGGTAGGGTTACTGCACTCAGTGCTGAAAGGCGGCCGCATCCTGGCTGCTCATCACTCAGCGCCTGCCAGGTGGCCGATGTATTTGCGGCCGCTTTGTGTCTGCCAAGGCTGCCCCCAGCCAAGGATGAGGAGCTCCAGGGCTGAGCAGGGCTGATGGGTGTGACTTGAGAATTCAGCACGTACGAGGCTTCCTAATGCCCCCTGGAGTTGTTCCCGAGAACCCGCACGTATGCTCCGGAGAGGTTCCCGATAATATGCCTGCCTGCATGCGCATTTTTATTATTTTTGCTGTTTCTTTTGTTTGGGGGCCGCAACCTGCTGTGCTTGGGGCTTACTCCCGGCTCTGAGCTCAGGGATCACTCCTGAGGGGACTCGGGGGACCATCTGGGGTGCTATGGATGAAAGCCGGGTCAGTGAGGAGTGAGGTGAGCACACTACCTACTGTACTGCCACTCCGGCCATAAAACTTTATAAATGGGGGAACTTGACCCCCACCCCTGGCTTAAACGGGAGTGTAAAGTGCAATCTCTGGGGCTCAGGTGATGGCTTTGGAGCGGGGTGTGGGGATCAGAGGTGAAATCAGGCTGTGGGTTCCCTCAGATGAGAGAGAGAAGGACCAAGAGAAATAAGGGTGAGGAGAGAATCAGGGAGCTCCATGCTCTTAGGGACAACAGAGACAGACATGGGCTCTCCCCCGCAAAAATAGAGAACCCAATGGAAGATTAAAATATACTTTATTGGGGGGCATTGAGGCCACATCTGGCAGTGCTTGGGCCTCTTCCCATCTCTGTACCCGGGGGTCAGTCCTGGCAGTGCTGGGAGTGGCCATGTGGTGCCAGGGATGAAACAGTCCCAAAGGCAAGTGCCTTATGCCAAACCCCCAGTACTACCTCTTTGACCCCTAGATTTAAAAAAAAAAACACACACATTCTTCGATTTACAGAAAAATTGAGCCAATAGAGTTCCACTCTTGGAATTCCCCCCCGCCCCCCTCCCCGCCCCCGTTATTCTGATACGTTTAAGGTCAGAGGAAATGGTTTCTAGAGCTGAAACAAAACTTGTGCATTTCGATCTCCTTCTTCCCAGAACAGAGAGGTGGTTTCAATGGGGGCAAAGAGTCTGTCCCTGCCCCTCTTCACCCCTCCCACCATGCCCTACTTCCCCTTTTAGAAAATTAGTTTTAATTTTCTTCACTGGTCAACTCCTATTCATGCCTCTAAACTTGGCCCACCTCCTCCTAGAAGCCTATCCTGATCACCCTACGGGTTTCTCCCTTCGCAACCCCAAGAGAGGGGATGTTCTGAGTGTGACTTCTTCTACTGCCATGATGCTCTAACTAACTGCAGACAATGGGCCGAGCTTACAGACTCTCTTCCTAGTACTACCTAGTACTCAGCTCTAGCAAATACCCCCTAAGTATCTTCTCACAGACTAGAAAGTGACCAGTGTGATTAAAAGAAAGACAAACAACAACAACAAAAAAATCGAATGCTGTGGGAATTTGGGACTTAATAAACCCAAAGCCAGAGAGCAAGATGGTGCTGTGCTGCTAATTCTGGGTCACCACAGGCCCGGGAAGAGGAAACCGTGGCTCACTGAAGTACTCAGAGAGCCCGGCAGAGAGGAGGTGGAGCAGCTGGTCCTGGGAGCCAGGGTCCGACACGCCAGTGAGGGAGGCGCTGGGTGGGTGCAGAGGGCGGGAGGAAACCAGATCATCTTCCTTGTGCCGGACCCCCACGCCTGCCCCTCCATTAGGGAGACCTGTGGTGTCCGGCTGTAAGTGTGACATGTGATCTATAGACTCGGGGCAAATGCGATTTAGTCCACCTGGTAAATGAGTCCTGGGTAAGTGACTTCCCTTCTCCCTGGAGAGCTCGCTCCATTTCGGTCATGACTGGGCCTTATTGAGCTGTTTGCGCTCCCGGAGCGCCAAGGACATCCTCCGGTTACACATCCTGTGGAAGGAGCTTTGTCATTTGACAAATGGGTTTTGCCCAAGATTTTGTCATGCCCGGGCTGTGTGCCTTGGGAGATGTGATGGTCCTTCTCTGGACCTCTCTTTTCTGTTTGGGGTCACTGAAAGGGGCCGCTTGCCTTCCCCTATACACCCTGGGGTGGGGCAGGAACAAAGCAAGGAACTTCGATTAGAGGGTCCACCCCCAACAAGCAGGGTCACGGACAAGATCTGTGCCAGGGACTTAGGAAGTCAGACAAACCCCGTCACGGGGCTGGACTTTCCCGCTGCCAGGGAGAACCCGAGCCACCAGTGTATCACTAAATCTCCCCCAAGACAGCTGTGGGGTGTCCTCGCTAGGAGCTCAGCATGGCCTGCTTACTGCGCTGTTGTTCAGGGACTCAAAACTGCAGGGGACAGCCAGGCATCCACCTCCACTTACACTGGGCACAGAATACAGAGGGGAGGCCCCAGAGGGCCGGGCCAGCACCAGCCTCCGGCACCTGGAGGAAGCGGCACCTTTTCCTAATTGCCCCAGAGTGTAGCTCCCCAGCACCAGCCCTGAACCCAATCAGAGTCGGTCTGCTTTCCTCTCCACAAAGTTGGGAGCCTCTGACCACAGGTTGTGAGTGATCTGAGCCCCAGCTAGCCTCCAGGACTCAACAGGAGGAGAGAGAGGGTGCACCCCACGACCACATACCCTAATCTCACACTGGCTCCTGCTGACCTCCAGCCGGGCCCCCCAGGGAAACCTGACTTCCTGTTCTCAGATGCGGCTGCTGGTTCAGAGAGTCCTAGACCTGCACCCAGTGTGGGGGACACAGCACAATGCCAGAAATAGGTGTGTCGGCGAACAAAGGGCCCTGGGAGCCCGGAACAGACGCAGCTCCACAGACTCTGAGTCAGATGCTCTGGTGACTCCCTAGATAGGAATTTGGAAGTGCTGCCAAGTCCCCGTCTTATCTGATTTTAGTCACTGTCAAACAGGGGTGGGTTTTCCTTAAAGGACTAGGCAGGAGTGGGGGACCCTGATAGTCCAGGTCTTTCCTCTAGGAACAGCTGGGGGTGGGAGTGGGGAGACCTCTGAAGGCTGCATTTCCCGAGGCTGTCTAGACACAGGGATCCTGGGACTTCACCAACTCCAGAGGGTGCCGATGGAGATTCAGAAAGAGTGGCACATCCCTGAGTGGCCACGGGAGGGCGCACACAGGCTGCTGCGTCTCAGCGCCCTGATGCTGCTCAAACTAGCTCAGCACCCCACGAACTAAGGCACAGGGGCAGTTCTTAGATGGTGGACCTCATCGAGAGCAGGCATCGAGAAGGGCGTGGAGTAGACATAGTCGGCCAATGGTCTTAATAAGTTTTCTGCCGGGTTCCAGGGGACTAGCTCAGCAGTGGTGGGTGCCTGCACTGCAATCATCAGGTCATGAGTTCAACCCCTAGTGCTACCACATGACTCAGCAACTAGCAGTTCTGATGTCTTTGATTCATGGTGCAAGAGTGATGACGTCAGTCACACTCCGAGCCAGCCTGCACCACCATTAAAGGGTCCTCATCAATCACCACTAAAAGATGGACAGTGCCCACAACTAAGAAGTGTAACGAAGGGCCCAAGGGATAAAACAGCCAGGAGTATCGCAGGGTGTGGCCCAAACACACACACACACACACACACACACACACACACACACACACACACACCCAAAGTAGGAACCAGAGAGATATTCCCATATGGGATGCTGGGAATCGAACCCAGGTCGGCTGCATACAAGGCAAACACCCTACCTGCTGTGCTACTGCTCTAGCCCCCTGTTCTCCATATTTTGAAGATGAGAAGCTGATCTCACCTACGTGTGTCCCAGGTCACCCAGCCTCTCCATTCCACCCTCCACCCCCCGCCCCGTGCCGTCCAGCCTCTCCCACTCCCTTCGCTGCCTTCCTCTTTGCTGCGGTCTCCAGCCCCTTCCTGCCGGGCATGTTTCCTTTCCCACAGGCCCTCTCCCCACTCTGCACTCTTCCTGGCCCCTGGTTCGTGTTGAATGCCATACGCAGTGCTCTTGGGAATGTAAACACAAAATACCTCCGAGGAGGCACGCCTGTACACTTGAGTAACGTGTGCCCGGAAGGAACACAACCTCCACGGCGAGCTTACCACGCAGAATCTCTCCAGGGTTGCCCTCTGGAAGGAGCCCTGTGGCCTTCCACATTTCCCTAAATCCAGGAGCGCGGTAAGATTTGGGTAAGAGACCACAGTCCAACTGCCCAATGTACTATGTTGTACAGCAGATTTTCTAGAAGGCTGGTGGCAACTCTGCGATCCTAGATTAAAGGAGCTCCAGTTTAGAGATGAGTGAATTGAGCCTCAGAGAACTGTTCTGGGTCAACTTGCTCTGGGTCACAGGCTGGTATGGGAGAGGCCATCAGACTGGGCATATGCCTCCTGGAGAAAACTCATCCTGCTCTCCTTTTCCTTGTTATTGATGAGGCATTGGGGTCATTCTCAAGCCTTCCCTGACACTTGCACACTTCCACTGTTCCTGGGTTTAAGATTAGCTTGCCGTGCTTCACATTTGCCTGTGGTACCCATGGGGGCTACATGTATTAATTGGGGGTGTTGGATGTGTGCTCACCAGGGATTGTACGCCTTTCAGGGGGGACTTTGGAGGGAGGGAGGCCACACCCGACAATGTTCAGGAGTTACTCCTGGCTCAGCACTCGGGAATCACTCCTGGTGGTGCTCTGGAGGTCATATGGGATGCCAGGGATCGAACCTGGGTCTGCCACATGCAAGGCAAGCACCCTACCTGCTGGACTATTCCTCCAGCTCGCTGGTATCCTTTTGCTCAATTGGCTCGAGGCCCTCCCGTTGATCATCGATTTGCTCGAGCGGGCCCAGTAACGTCTCCATTGGAGACTTTGTTGTTACTGTGTCTGGCATATCGAATACTCTCGGTAGCAGAGGGGCGGAGGAATCGAACTCGGGTCGGCCATGTTGGCTGCGTGCAAGGCAGACGCCCTACCCGCTGTGCTTGGGGAAAATGGATGTGGGGCTGCTATGAGGATGTGGCTCATGAGTTTCACAGCCAAGCCCAGGGTAAGAGGCCATTAGAGCCAAGTACTTAAGTTTTAGAGGCCAGAGAGATGGTATGGGGGTTAGCATTTGCCTTACATTCTGTTGACCTTGGTTCAAATCCCTGGCATTCTGCATGGCCCCCAAGCACCACGAAGGATCAGTCCTGAGCACAGAGCCAGGAATAACCTCTGAGCACCACTGGGGGGGGGGGTGACTCCTCGATTAAATATATTAAGGGTATCTTTGAGCAAAATGATTATATTCTCAAATCTTTATTTCTGAACCCATTAAAATGGAAATCCTGGCATTGTGCTTTTCAGGGTGGACCTGAATAGTATAAAGCAGGCCAGGACTGTGCAGAGCCCAGGGTTTGGTGTGTACTAATGGCTCAGTCAATGTTAGTCCCCTCTGTTCCTTCTGGTGAGATGAAGAAAGGTTCTCAGGAATTCAGAGCTAAGTGCCAGGGCCCAAGCAATGGAAAGTGGAAACAGAATGGCAGTGCCATTTGCAGAAGCTGGACTATGAAGAGGGAGGGGTGATGACAAATTTGAAATGATAATGTACAGGTTTACGTAACATGCTAGTAAATGTGATGAGGGAGAAACTGTGGGTTCAGAGACACTTCCATCCATGGGACATCCATGGGACAGCAGACACTGCAAGCAGAGACAAACCTGAAGACAGCAAGGCTTGGCGACCTCCCACAAGTGGTGGTGGCAAAGGTGGGGGGAGTTATTATTTCTTGTGAGAGAAAATGCTCAGGAAGGTACTGCCACTGTCACTGTCACTGTCCTCCCATTGTTCATCGATTTGCAAGAGCGGGTCCAGTAACGTCTCCATTGGAGATTTTGTTGTTACTGTGTTTGGCATATGGAATACATCATGGGTAGCTTGCCAGGCTCTGCCATGCGGGCGAGATACTCTCGGTAGCTTGCCGGGCTCTCCGAGAGGGGCGGAAGGTACAGAGTGTGAAAACCACAACCAGACATTCCAAAAAACACCAAGAATAAAGAAAGCCTAGGCAATACATATACGCACAGGAACACAGATCACCAAGCGGGTTTGAGGGACTCAACTCCCCTGGCAAAGGAAACAGAGGCAGAAACAGATAAACAGGACATCAGACTAAAAGCTTCTGCACTGTGAAAGGAACCACCACAGGGGCTGGAGTGATAGTACAGTGGGTAGAGTATTTGCCTTGCACGTGGCTGTCATAGGTTCGATCCCTGTCATCCCATATGGTTCCCTCAGCACTGCCAGGAGTAATTCCTGAGTGCAGAGCTAGGAGTAACCCCTGACCACCACTGGGTGTGTCCCCAAAACAAAACAACAGCAACAACAAAAGCAACCACCACAGACATGAAAACACAGCCTGTCCGTAGGCGAAGACATTTTCACATTACACATCAGATAAGGAAAATAGTAAAAATACATAGAGACTCACACAACTCAACAGCAACAGACACTCAACGAACACAAGGAGAGATGATTCTAATAGACACCTCTGTGAAGAAAGCATACAGAGAGCCGAGAGAAACACTTAATAGTCATTTTTAAAAGCTTAATTTTACTTACTCTTAAGAACATGCAAATAAGGACTACACAAATCTATCACCCTACACCTGTAAGAACCGTCTAACAAAAAATAACTACTGTTGGGAGGGGTATGGAGAAAAAGGAGTGTGTACATTCTGCTGCTGAGAATGCAGATTGGTGCCATCTCTACAGAAAATGGGATGAGGATTGCTTAAAATGCTGAAAATAGAGCACCAGGGGTTGGAGCAATAGTACAACAGGTAGTGTGCTTGCCTAGCGTGCTGCTGACCTGAGTTCGATCCTCTGCATCCCCTATGGTCCCTCAAGCCAGGAGTGATCCCTGAGCACAGAGCGAGGAAGAAGTCCTGACCACGTCCGGGTGTGGTCCCAAAACAATAACAACAACAACAACAAATAGAACACCAAGGTTGCAGCTTAGGGTAGAGCACTTGTCTTGCATGTATGAGACACTGGGTTCCATCACTGGCACTGCTAAAACCCTAAAAATAAAAATCCGATATGACTCAGCAATACCACTGCAAAGTGTTTACCCAAATAATATGAAAATACCAAAGGAAAAAAAAAGATATATAGGGGCTGGAAAGATAGCACAGCAGGTAGGGCATTTGCCTTGCACGCAGCCAACCCGGGTTCAATTTCCAGCATCCCATACGGTCCCCTGAGCATCGCCAGGAGTAATTCCTCAGTGAATGAGCCAGGAGTAACCCCTGTGCATCACTGGGTGTTATCCAAAAAAGAAAACAAAAATGATATATAACCTCCCTATGCACTATTCTTGACCGCCAAGAAATGCAAGCAAATGAAATGCCCATCAATGGATGACTGGATGAAAAGTTGTACAAATACTCAATGAACTACTGATCAGTCATTAAAAACATGAAATCTCGCCTTCTGTAACACAGAGGGGAAGGTTGAGGTGATTATGCTGAACAAACAATCAAAAAGTGAAAGACAATACAAGAACGTTCCACTCATGTAGAAACAGCCAAAGCAAATAAACAAATAAATCACAATAAAACAATTCAGAGATTCTATTAAAAATGAGGTGGTACCCCAAGAGGAAGGGGAGGGGTAGAAGGAGAGCGGAGGGGACAAATGTGGTCATAGGAATGGCATGAGAACTGGGTGGCGGATGTGATGAGGTGAGGCTTACACGCATTTTGTGGTAGGAAGCTACACTCTCCTAACTTATGTAGAATTGCACACAAAAGGCAAATAAGTAACATTTTTATTCAAAATTACTTTCCAGAGAAAAGTATCCAACATTTGTGAGAGGTAATCAATAAAGCAAGCCTAGAAAGAAGTCATTTGGGGCTGGCGTGATAGCACAGCCGGTAGGGCGTGGCCGACCCAGGTTCAATTCCCAGCATCCCATATGATCCCCGAAGCACCGCCAGGAGTGATTCCTGAGTGCAAAACCAGGAGTAACACCTGAGCATCACCAGGTGCGACCCAAAAAGAAAAAAAAAAGTCATTTGACTCCCAAAGAATTAATCTCATATAAAGAGGAAGAGAGGCAAGATCTGTACCCTTGGGAGTGCCAGAAAAGAGTTTTAGGCACCAAAAAGAATTGCACACAAAGGTAACTTCCAACTGGATGTCAATACCCATTTTATCACACAGCTGACCCCTGCTCCTTCCCTAGCACTTCACATGATCCTCTAAGCACCACTAGGAGTGATCCCTAAGGTCAGAGCCAGGATTAAGCTCTGAGCACGCACTGGTGTGACCCCAACAGCCCCCCACCCCAGTTCATTTTTGGAGAGACAAGCATTATTTGGATGGAAAGGTAGAGGAAAGTAACTGGTGAAGGAGGAAAGGGGAAGAGGAAGAGAAGAAAGAGGAGGAGGAAGGAGGAGGAAAAGGGAAGAGGAGGAGGAGGAAGAGAAGAGGGTGGTGGAGGTGGAAGAGGAAGGAGGAGGAGGAGGAGGAGGAGGAGAAGGAAGAAGAAGGAGGAGGAGGAGGAGAGAGTTTGAGAAGAGAAGGGGAAAGTAGGTGACATTGAACTGTAGGTGTGGAGCACAACTTCCCTTTAGCACTTTAAGGCGAAGCATCACTTTCAGAGAAGGGACGCTTATTTCTTTGAGGATGAAGGAACAAAAACACACATCAAGGAGCATGGGGCTCTCTTCCCTCTCAGAAGGGTACAGAGGAAGATGAAAATGTTTAGGGGCTTGAGAAGCAGATTTCTCCCACGGGGAACACACCAGAACAGCTCAGAAGGAGATGACACAGGGAACCTAGAGACTAGACTGCAAAGAAGGAAGAACGGCCAGCAGGCAATGCAGCTGCCCACTGGGATGAGAGATAGTTCACAAGTGTTTTTCAGGGCTGGTAGGAAGCACACCTGGGGGGAGCAGGAGCCGCCCAGAGACTTAGAGGAGACAGAGCCCATGAGAGCAGAACCCTCTCAAGCAGAGCTTCCTCAGCCCCGGAGCAGTGCAGTGAGCATTCTCCTGTGGGTAATGTGCCCTGGACAACGCAGACAGCAGCCGACATGGGGAAGTGATTAGACTTCCATAATGTGTAAGTTCGTTCCCAGAGGGGAGTCATCGAGATCTATAGCTGAATTGAAAGGTCACCAAAATCTAATCACCCGTTAGCCTCCTGAGTCCCTTGCCTGCCTGCAGTCTCCCTGGTGAAAGGCACTGGCTAAGTCCGAAGCCACCAACAGCCTCCAGGGACAATGAGTTTCCTGTTACACTTTGGGGTGGGTTTTATTTTGTCCATTTGTTTGTTTTGTTTGGGAGCCACCCTTGGTGGTGCTCAGGGCTTATTTCTAGCTCTGTGCTCAGGGATCACTCCAGGCAGTGCTCAGAGGACCATAGGGCAGTGGCAGGGATTATGCAAGGCAAGTGCCCTACCTGCTGTACTCGCTTTCTCTGGACTCAAGTTACTTATCAGCTAGGAAAAAAAAAGGAAAATTAACCTTTGCACCCCGCAGGGAGTTGACCTCAGGATGGGCTCCATGAAACTGGCATGATGTCCCTTCTCAGTTAAAGAGGAAATCTGCGTGAGGTGCTCTTATTAGAATTCCAAAAGCATCCTTCACTTTACAAAATCATTCACCATTGAATACTTTCAAGTAACAAACTAAGAATTAACTTAAAACATGCTCTCTCCCCACAAACAAAAAGCTCGTTGTGCACAAATTTCCAGGAACTCGGGTGGCACTCAAGGTGAATTTGACCCTCATTACAACATAACAAGAGACCAATAATCAGTTTGGGTCCATCCAAAGGGAGCTTTAGCAGAGGGCATCTAATCTAATCCTGAATGTCAAGATCTGTTTACTCAGAGAAGGGAGATAGAAAGCGTCAGCAAAGTTCTCAGTGCCATTCCATGGAAAGCCCCATTTGGGTGAATGCTGTGTAGCCTGGAGAGGAAGAACTCAACCTCTCTGAGCTCCAGTTCCCACACTATAAACATGGAATACCTAAACACGGCTACCAGAGGACCTGAGAGAATATCTACAAAAGCGACACATACACATACACACATGCACAACTTACCATGCAGTGCTAAGTCCCTCTGCTTTTCTGCCTGGGGCTGAAACTAGTCTCAGCTCCCAGGGTGGGGGGTAAAGAGCTTTTGTTAACATCAGTTTTACAAGCCACTCTGCAAACAGAAACTCCAGCTGGCACAAAACCAAGTTTTCTGCACAGCTGTAGCTAGCCACTCACTATCTCCACTGGTAGAATATTCCAGAAAAGATTTCCGAAATATATATAAAATAAAGAATAAAGAACAATGGCAGTTTAGGCAGGAGAGATAGTAGTGTGAGTGCTTGTCTTGCACACAGCTGACATATGCACCTACACACATTTGGTCCCCCAAGCAACTGCCAGGAGTGATCCCTGAACACAGAACCAGGAATAAGCCCTGAGCATTGCTGGGTGTGTCCCCAAAAACAATTAAAACGTTTTTTAAAGGGACCACTAGGACAAGGAAAATTGAAAATGATCACTCTAGACAAGAACTGAGCACTGAAAGGAGGTAAAGTGATATGCAGATATACATGATAATCTTTCAGTAACAGTATTGCAAACCACAGTGCAGAGAGAGAGAGAGAAAGAGAGAGAGAGAGAGAGAAATGGAGAGGGAGAGAAAGAGAGTGGGTGGGTAGGGAGATGAGGAGAAAAGTTTGTCATAGATCATAGAGGCAGGTTGTAGTGGGTGGACAGAAACTGGGGACATTGGTGGCAGGAAATGTACAAGGAAATGTACATTGGTGAAGGAACAGGTATTGGAACTTTGTAAGACTGAAACTCTATCATGAACAACTTTGTAACTGTGTATCTCAGGGTGATTCAATTTTTACAAAAAAAGGAAAAAAAGAAAAGAGGCATAAAGAGCTGTGCCCTTCCAAATGCCCTTCCAAACGCCCAGCCCTTTCTGTAACACCCTGCTAACTTGCTCCCACTCTCAGCGGGAGGGCTCACCTGGTGGGGGTCTGGTTGCTGAGGCCCAAATCCTCTCTCAGTCCCCAAGCACCAACATCATCTGTACTACAGGGAAGACAATTTCCAAAAATATTCCGTACTCAGAAAAAAAAAACCAATTCGGATGACATGCTCACCAGAATCATTAAAATGAAAAAGAAAAATCATCTCAGCAGGTGGGAGCAGGCCCTGCTATTGCCATGAGGAGTGTGAAGCGGTCGCATCTGTTTTGGGAAGCTACAAAAGCAGCTGCCCATGGCCTCTGACAGCTATAGCCTCTACGGAATAAAACAGGTACTACAAACGTTGTGCCACCAAAAGACAGACTAGGACTGCAGTGTTCAAATGCGGCTGTTGGCATTTAAATCAGTGATTGCTTTTTTTTTGGGGGGGAGGGGGTCACACCCGGCGATGCACAGGGGTTACTCCTGGCTCTGCACTCAGGAGTTACTCCTGGCGGTGCTCAGGGGATCATATGGGATGCTGGGATGCTGGGAATCGAACCCGGGTCGCCCGCGTGCAAGGCAAATGCCCTACCTGCTGTGCTAGATGCAGCATCTCAGGGCTCAGTCACAACAGCCGCTTCTCAAGCCCTATGGCACTGAAGGAGCGAGAGGACATTTGGGCAGAGCAAGACGGGGCAAGGCTGCAGGGGTGCCTTCTGGGATGTCGGTAACGTCGTCGCTGCTTCCAGCACTCCTGACGGAGAACCGCCCCAGTGGCCATCCAGGGCAGAATGGAAGAATCCACTTGGGATGTGTATTCACAGAATGGAATTCGCTAAAGTGAGGAGAACAAACTCGCTTTCCACCAAAGGCGAGAGGCCAGATGGCTGAGGTTCCGTTCCTCTGTTCCATAATGGAACTTTATGCGTGTGCCCACACAGGTCAAAGAAATCCATACCGTTATAAGCTGACAAGAAGGAGACCTGAGTGGAAGGGTGGGTGAGGGGTGGGGAGGTGGGCAGGGGGGCGCCGAACGTGGCTTCTCCCTGGGGGCTGGGGCAGCGTCCAGGCTCCACGCACTGACGCCTTTTTCCTCCTCTTTCAACGCTCTACACGTCGTCGGGGAAGTGTAGGAACATTAAACTTAGCTCCTGACTTTGGTCCTCTGGTTCTGCGCGTGCTTCCAATCCCGCGAACCAAGGAGGCCCTGAGATCAGCTCCTGCGCCCCGCACCCTTTGCGCGTGCTCCCAGGCACTTCCGAGCCTTCCTGCCTCCCCCGGAGCCTCCCAGCCTCCTACCTGGGCTCTGCGCTGGCTCTTCCCGCCGGGACCCGCTCCCGGGTGGACAGGGCGCTCCCGGGGCTCCCCGGGGCGCTCCGGGTCTCGCCGGCCCCGACCGCCCCGGACCTGACCGGGAGGCGGCACCTGCGTCTGGGCGGGGCGAGCGGTGGTGGCGCCGCCGAGCCCCGAATCTGGACCTAGTGGCGCGGGGAAGCGGGTGCAAGGCGCTGGCCCCTGGGGTTGGGGGTCCAGAAAAGTCCTCCTCCCCCGCGGGCCCTCGACCTTTGGCAGCGGCGGTGGCGACCTCAGCCTACGAGCAGCCGCCCTTGTAACAAGGGCCTGGGGGAGGCGCCGCCCACCGGGCCCGCTCGGGCCGAGAGCCTAGGACCCAGATCCAAGCGGGCCCCGAGAATTCCTGCAAATGCGGTGGGCGGAGGGTCTCCGGACGCTGCGCCCACCGACGCCCGCTGCACCTTCCTCCCCACGGGTTCGATTCCTCAGGCCCCGCGGGACACCCTCCACCCCACTCCCGCCTAACCACCACTGGCTCCCACCTGTCGTGCTGGGGATCCAGAATACGCGGGGGTGACTCAGGTCACAACAGCGTCCCGGGCTTTTCAGCAGACAGCCTCGGAGCAAGAGCCGGTAACCTCGGCGGCGGCGGCGCGATAGCCCCTGCGTGCCGTGCCAGACGCTGCGCTAAGCTGCTTTTATCCGGATCACCTCATTTAATGTTCAAAGCCAAAGTGATTGGTAATGAATGTTTACGTATGTAAACAATCATCTCTCATCCTGTGGTACGCTGAGTTGCTAGACCTTTTACTACTGTAGGTTAAGAGGGGGAGGGGGGAAAGGAAGAAAGCAACTGAGAGAGCCAGGGAGATGCCTCAAGGGCTGGAGCGCATGCGGAAGGCTGGGGTTAGACTGCACGATCCCTCCCGCACTTAAGAAAGCAACGCCACGTGTGTTCCCCAAACACAAGCAAACAACTGCAGAGAAAAGCCCCGGGGTGTAGCTCAGAGGTAGAGCTCCTGCCTCGCAGGTGTGAAGCCCTGAATTCAATCTCTAGAGACATCAGACAAACAAACAAACAAAAAACACAGTAAAATATACAACAGGGGTAACACCCCCAAACTCCAAGAGAGATGCTTTAAGCGGAGGAAACTGAGTTGCAGGACTTCTCTTACTCCCTCAAGGTCCCTGCCATCTAGGGTGACTACTGCAGCGTGGAGGTAAAGTCCAGACGATTTGACCCTAGACCAGCCTCTTAACTTTACTCTGAAGACGAGACTCTGCAGAATACTGGATTTCTGCACTTAATCTTTTATTTTTTTCTTTTTGGGTCACACCTGGCAATGCACAGGGGTTACTCCTGGTTCATGCACTCAGGAGTTACTCCTGGCGGTGCTCGGGGGATCACATGGGATGCTGGGAATCAAACCCCGGTCAGCCGGTCAGCCTCGTGCAAGGCAAACGCCCTACCTACTGTGCTATTGCTCCAGACCCTCTACACTTGATCTTAGCCAAAGGGCCCAGAAGTGATGAAGTACTGGTTTTCCAGACCGCTTTCCACTTTTGGGTGTGCACTGACATTTTAATTTTATTTATTGGGTTTGGGGGTCACACCCAGCAGTGCTCAGGTCTCACTCCTGGTTCTGCACTCAGGGATCATTCCTGGCTCTGGAAACTATAGGGGGCACTGGGGTAGAACCAGGTGGGCTGCATGCAAGGCAAGTGTCCTACCCTCTATACTATCTCACCAGTTCCCACACTCACATTTTTAAAAATGTGGGGCCCCAAGATACCTCAAAGGGATGGGGCCTTATCTTTGCCTTGAGTCGAATGGGCGACTCTGTGGTCTTGGAAATACATTTGAGTCAAGAAACTCTTGTCCCTTCAAGACAAACACACACACACACACACACACACACACACACACACACGTTTTTTCGTCCCACCCTGCTGAGCTCAGCGGTGTCCAGAGGAACAGGGATGAACCAAAGGGCTCATAGGTGTTCAGCATGTGCTCCACCACCTGTGCTCAAGTGGTACCACCAGTCACTAGGTAGAAAGTGAGGACCCACTGGTTCCGAGAAGCAAGGACGTGATGACTAAAATCATAAAGTCCAGCCCTCTCTCTCTCTCTGCTTTGGAGCTCAGAAACCAGAGCCCAGAGGAGCTACTTTTTGTTTGGTTGGATGGTTTTGGGCCCACACTCAGCAATGCTCAGCAGTTATTCCTGGCTCTGTTCTAGGAACCACTCCTGGCCGTGCTCTGGGGACCATATGGAGTGGTGGGGATTGAACTGAGGCTGGCCATGTGCGAGGCTAAGTGCTCTATCTGCTGTCCTATCGCTCCAGCCCCCAGAGGGGCAACTTTTCCTCCACTTGTTCCAGATAGTGTGTTTCTTCCTGCTTCCTGGGAAAATGGACCCAGTGAATCGGGAGTCCTGATCTCCAAGGGGGATCCTGGTCAAGGATTTTCCCTCCCTGCTGGTCAGGGCCCCCAGCGGAAATCCTTCAGTTAGGAGATGAGAGCTATTTATACTCTCAAACTTCAGGGCAGAGAGTAGAGTGGGTGGAGGGGCTAGGGTTGGGGGCTGGTTGTCTTGTCTTTAAGTATCTGAAGACACACAAAAGGGCATGGAAGTCAAACCACAGAAACTGCCCTGTTTCCTCCAAGAGGGTCACTCCTCTCTCTTCCAGAACAGAAGAGGATGCAGAACTAAGGCCAATTGAGGTAGAACAGGAGTGAGCAAGTCAGATGAGGAAAGTGGAGCCCAGGTGCTGGGTGTGCAGAGAGGCCAGGGTCCTGCAGGATGCCAGAAGGCATTAGAAAAGGAAGCTGCTCTCCTGTATAGGAAAGCCCCAAGAGCAAGGAGGAGCATTAGGCAGTGACTAAGAACCTGGGGTTTGAGCACGCAGGCACTAAAATCAGTTGTAGGAGTAGGGCTCCACTGGGCAACTCACTCATTCTACCCCCCCAGGTTTTCCAGGGAGGGATTGGGTCCCAGGTGCAGATCCCCAGGATTTATTTCCTAAATCCCAGTTCTCCATTTCTACTCCCCCAGAGTCCCACGGTCTCTAAACTTTGTGTCCAAGGGTCAGGATCTCTACCACGTCTTCAACGTCCTGTCCTGGGGGTTGAACTGCTGGGCAACAGACCTTCTGGGAAGCCCTGTGGTCAGCCAGCCCCCGCCCCTGGGATCTGGGAGGGCAGGCAGCTCCTCCCTGGGCGATTCTGGGAATATTTCACACACCCCTGGTCGCCAGCAGTCAGTGTCACTCCACACACAGGAAGTGACCTCACACCGGGAGTGTCACCAAGTGCCCCCAAGCCCTGAGGAAAAGGCTCTGCTGAAGGAGTCCCATGCTCTCTTAGTACCCTCTTGTCCCAGGGGCAAGATGCCCCATGGTCCCCCCACGACCTCACTGCGACCTCAGGTGGAGAGAGAGAAAATGTTGCACTCAATTGTGGCATTGGAAAGTACCTAAGACTCTGGGGGTACATAGGAGGCGGGGCCGAACTTTTCTTGGATGGTTCAAGAAAGAAACTCTGGCAGAGAGAGGGGGGTGGGGAGGTGAGGGGAGCAATGGGAGAAAAAAATTAAATATATTTTAAAATGCCTTTAAATAAAGAAACTCCAGCCGTGAAGGTGGAGCAAGAGTTGAGCTGAGCGAGGTGGGTTGGAAGGGCATTCTGCAGGACAAGAGGCAGTGACAGAGACCAGGGCAGAACCTGCCTTTCACTGCTTCCTTTTTGTCACTCTGGCATCAGCTTTCTGAGGTCACCTGCTGCAAAAAGTCCTTCCTCCAGCACCTGGTTGATTACCTTTTGGAATCTAATCTATCTACTACTATTTTTCACCCTGCTTTTTGGGTTATACCCAGCAGTGCTCAGAGATTACTCCTGGCTCTACACTCAGAAATTTCTCCTGGCGGTGCTTGGGGGACATGTGGGATGCCAGGGATTGAACCCAGGTGGGCTGCATGCAAGGCAATTACCCTACCTGCTGTACTATTCCTCTGGCCCCTATCTACTACTATTTTCTGTTTTCTTTAGGGGGCCATACCTGGTGTTGCTCAGGGCTTACTCTGCATGCAGGGATCACTCCTGGTGGGGCTCGGGGACCATCTAGGGGGGCTGTGGATGGAACGAGGATCGGCCTCATGCAAGTCAAGCGCCTTAACCCCTATACTATCTCTCTTCTTCTTATCTACTTTTATTTAAACATTTAGTTGTCTACACACACACACACACACACACACACACACACACATACACACCAACTACACACATGACAGATCAAGTGCCATCGGCCGGCAGCAGTGGTTCTCCACCATCCCAAGCACCTGGGAAGGACAAGCGCACCTTTATTAGGGGGTGCTCCGCAAACGCTGCGGAACGGTGAGTGAAGGAGTAAATGAGTCCTTGCTAGCTGCAGTCAGCGGGATGTGTTAGGAAAGGAGAATTCTCTCCCAGGCCCCGAGCCTGGGCAATTCCCGGGCCCGGTTATATCTGCAGAAGAGTTAGGTTTCCCCAGGAAGGGGGTTGAGGAAGGCACCAAGGTGAGAGCGGTCCTTGGGAGGCGGGGGACGGTGTCCCCGGCTCCGCGAGGGCCAATGAGGAGGGCACCGCGGGTCAGGAGCGGAATGACCTGCAGTCCGGTGCGCTAACACAAGGGAGGCTCCGGGGGGTCTTTCAACCTCAAGAGAGGCGAGGGGAGGGAGCGAGGGTCTTCGCCCCGCCCCCGTCCCCCTCTATGCCCTTTGGAGGCGACCGAGCCTCATCCTGGGCGGTCAGCAGGCCTGGGAGGCTTCCCTCGTCTGCATCCGTCCCTTCCTCCTCTGCTCTTTATTTCTTCCTTCCTTCTCCTCTTTTTCCCTCCTCCCTCTCCTTCTTCTCCTTCCTCCTTCTCCATCCTCCTCCCTCCGGGTCTCTGCAGTTCCCCAACAGGGCGGGCCCCGCCGCCGCCGCCGCCGCCGCAGCCCCTACCCCCTCCTGGAAGGGCGAAATTGCTAAACTTGTAGCAATAATGACCCGCTTTCACGCCGCCGACTCCCGCTGAAAGTGTCCGCGCCGGCGCCCGGCCGGGGCCTAATCAGCGCGCCCCTCCCGGCTGCCCGCCCAGCCCCCGGGCACCCCCTCCCCCAGCACACAAAACGCGGGGAACAAAACCCCCGCGCATTTCCCCGTCCCTCTGTCGAGCAGACTCCTGCACAAAGCCTGGGCTCTGAGAAGCAATAGGGAGCTGGAGGGGGGCGACGTCAATCCCGAAGCGCCGGGGGTTTTTGTTCGCGCAGGGGACTTCGCCTTCCTACCACACCTTTTGTTCGGGACTCCAATAAAAAGCCATTCTTTCCGCACCTTCCCGGCCCGGGGCCGCCTTTCAGCCAGGCGCGGCCCCACAATGCCGCGGCGCGCTGAGGCCTCCCCATTCACCGCCTTGGCACGCTCACAATCGGCCGTGTGGCAGCCCCGGCCCCGCGCAGCCATTCTCCGCAAGTGACAAGGACTCGCATAAAGCCGCGGCCGCCGGGGGAGAAGGGAGGGCGGCCGCGGGGGAGAGCGGGGCCGCGGCGGGGCGCACGGCAGCGACCCCCGGGCGCGCCGCAAGCCCCTGCGGCGGCGGCGGCGAAGGAGCCGCCTCCGCGCCGCCGCCCCAAGTCGCTGGGCCTTTTGGGGGGGATCGGGGAGGTCCGCTTGCCCGGAGCGGTCCCTCGCTCGAGGTGGGACTGGCGAAAGCTGGACGGGACGCAGACTCCTCCGACATGAGCGCAAAACATCGGGGGAAAACTAGGGGAGGGCGTTAGAAGCCCCAGAACCTCGAAAGAAAGGTCCTTCGCCGGCGACCTGTCTGTCCTCCCTACAGGAATAAAAAGAGAAATGAACCAACAAAGGCAAGAAGAGATCAGGCCTGAGCCAGCCCCGGGTCTGGCGCACGGGAAACCAGGCCTGCGATGGCCCAGGGAAGTCCACTCTCCCCACTCCCTCGCGGCCACTTTTCCTTCCCTCCCGGTTTCAAGGACCCTTCCTCCCCACTTGGGGGTGGTAAACAAAGTCGGTAGCAGGCCCAGGCTTGGAAATATTGCACCTTGTTTATTGACTCCTGTAGTGTATGGCAGCGGGCGTGTACACGGCGTGTGGATATAGTTAGATATATATTAAATGTGCTGGATACAGAATATGAAACAGAAAGGAAACCGGTCACACCTTCGCTGGGCCACCAGATCCCGCCCCAACTTTTGATCTCGCTGGGCTGAATTTGTTTTTTTTCCCTCTCAAAGAGTTTTCTGCTCCTGGACAGCCCGGTGGTTCCGGCCCCAGGTGTCCGCTGCAGAGGGCAGGAGGTGGGCGCGGGAAAACTCTCTTGGCTCTGGGCTCTGGGCCCGCCGAGCGAACAGAGGGTTCTCCAGGGCCTGGGGATTTCTCAAGCCGCGACTCCCCACCCTCGTTTGACTCTCCTTCATGCTTAAAAAAGATTTTGTTTCTTTTCCACTTTATTTTCTTTTTGTCCTTGAGTGCGCTGCCAACGCTTGGCGGAGGCTGCGGAATGGCCAAGGGAGAGAAGTCCTTCTCCTCGCTCTGGAAGAAGCAGAACGAGGCAGCCAGAGTTCCAGCCTCTCGCACTCCCCTGGGACGGGTTGGGGTCAGGGACCATCATCCTCCCCAGCCCCCCTGGACGGGATTTTCGTTTTGCGACAGTCTCCGCGCTCGGACCCCCTCCCTTCCCCCCCTCCGCCGCATCCTGCAGGCCTCGCTTGAACTGAGCTCCGGGGGACTCTGGGGGAGTGAGACGTGTCCTTTTCTTTTCTTCTTTCATTTCTTTTCATTTTTTTTTTTTAACGAGAGGGGTCTGGCCCTCGGATCCAGCCTTTCTCTCGAGCTAGAGTCCCGCGGCGCCAGGCTGCGGTGGGGCGGCCGCCGCGTGACCTGCTCCGTCCCTACCAGGCCCGGATGCCCTGCAAGGTGCCCTGAGCGCACGCCGCCCCGGCCGCGGCCCCCTGGTGCAGCGGCTGCGCGCCCCCGCCGCCGCCGAAGCCGCCCAGGTTGCTCACGTTCACAAAGGGCCCGCCCCCGGCCGCGCTGCAGGCGGGTGGCATCCCGGTGGCCGCCGCCGAGGCCCCGCCGCCGCCGCCGCCGCCACCGCCGCCGCCGCCGCCGCCGCCACCCGCCGGGTACGCGCAGCCGTAGCTGCCGCTGTAGGCCGCAGCGGCGGCGGCGGCAGCAGCAGCGGCGGCCGCGGCCGCGGCCGAGTTGCCGTAGCCGTAGGCGGGGAAGCTGTTGTACGAGTAGGCGCCCGCGCCCACGCTGTAGGGCGCGCCGTAGGCTGGAGCTCCGGGCGTGACGCACGGCTTCCCGTCCCGCACCAGCACCGGCACGGCCACGCGGCGCGGTGGCGGCGGCGGCGCGTGGGCGCCCAGCTCCAGGGACTTGTCCTGCCGCTGTCGCTTGCACTTGTACCTGCGATTCTGGAACCAGATCTTCACCTGCGTCGACGTGAGCTTCAGGCTGCTGGCGAGGTGCTCGCGCTCGGGCGCCGACAGGTACCGCTGCTGCTTGAACCTGCGCTCCAGCTCGAAGACCTGAGCTTGCGAGAAGAGGACCCGGGGCTTCCGGCGGCTGCGGGGCTTCGGCCGCTCGCTCTCCTCCGTCGCTTTACAGTCTCCGCTCGCCTCCAGAGGCTTCTTCAGCTGGCAACTTTCTGCAGAAGAAGCAAAACAACAGCGTCCCTTAGCTGTCCCGGCCACCCGGCGGGCGCCTCGGTCTCGCAGAACCGTGGCCTCGTGCAGGCGACTGAGCGGAGCGTGCTGCACTAAATGCTTGAGCTGAGGGGTGGGTGAGAGGGAATAAGTTGGTGGCAGTTGGTGTCCTGGGCAGGCAGTGGCACGCTCCACGGGGAGGGATAGTTTGTGCGCCTTCTTTTTTAGGGAGAGACAAGGAAGGACTTACCCTGTATTGCATGCGGGGCCCGGGCGTGCTAATGATTATGTTCGGGATGAAAGCTGCAACTACTTACTTGTAACAAGTAAGGGTTTTTGCAAACTTGTTCTCTTTCACCTCTTTCCCTCTCTCACGGGTTGCTGATGCGGTGAGATGTGTCGGTATTTAGGAGCCCGTGTTTGCATAAAATTTTCTCAATGGTAGCGCTTAACAGCTTCTTCATTGCTCAGCCACCCCTCCCCCTTTCTTTTTAAAGGTTTCACACCCATAGATAAATGTTTAAGTGAAGACGTCTGCGTTTCTCCTGAGAGAAATAAATAGAATGGACTAACTGGGACCTTTTTTTTTTTTTGTGGAATTTGGCCCCAAGTTTACTGCTAGGCATTCGATCTTAGCTTCTGCCTGGCCTATCTCTCCAGGAAAGAAAAAGAACAAGAATTTTCGATTCTTTCTCCTCCAAAACAAACACTTCCTGGAGGGGCTTTCTTTAGTTACCTGAGCGCTCTCTCTACTTCTGCTCCCGTCCCAAGCGGGACTTCAGTTTAAGTTTCAGGAGTTCTCCCTCTGCCCACAGTGCCACAGCCTGGGACATGAAAGCTCACTGTTAAGATCAAAAACAAGGCCAGCCCCGAGGAGAGGCAGGGACAGGCCATGTTCCCTCCTACCATTTTCAGGGACATGGTTGAGTGGACAACGCTGGGCTCCAAACAGAGAAGGGAGGACAGCACCCCGCTGGCCTCCACTGAACTTCCTGCGTCCTGCGGATGCTGAGACACAGCCTGCGTGGATCATGCTGCAGCGGAAGGCTTCCCGGAGAAGTCATGTTAGCGGGCAAGCGGAAAGGGTTCAGCCTCCTGTCCCTACAACTCTTGGCAAGGGCAAGGACCCAGACGCTGAGCCCAGGTCCCTGATCAACATCGGGGCTAGAAAAAAAAAAAGACTTTCCTTTTGTGTGTGTGCCCCCCCTCTTCCCCCTATGCAGGGGTGGAGAGGCAGCCGCACCGGTCATCTCGGTCACCTCGTCCTTCTCCCTCCACCCGGGCGTCCTCGCTGGCACCTGCGCTTTCCGTGGCTGCGGTTGACCAGGCATAGATCCCAACGGCGAGATTCCTGGGCAATTTGTGGGCGCCCCGCCATTGCTCCAGATGTGAGATGCTTTTCCCCCCTCGCCCGTCCCCCCAGCCCCCCCCCCCCCACACACTGCCTTTACTCACTTTGGCTCCGGTCCCTCACGATCTCTGGCCCCTCTTCGTGTTCCTTGGGCCCACCGCATGAGTCTCGCAGAACCGTGTGCACGTAGTTTTGGGGACAGAGCCCCGAATCGCCGTGGCCCTCGGCTGCGGCTAGTGAGTTCAAGTAGGTCAGTTTCTCGCCCTCTTCTTCCTCATCCTCCTCCCCGCCGTCGGAAAACTGCGTCCCCTCGGCGGCGGCCAGCATGCAGGGGGCCGAGTGGAAGTGGTGATCCAAGTCCGCTTGCAAGTGCGTGCCGTGGAAGTGCTGTTGCTGCTGCTGCTGCTGCTGCTGTTCCAGATTCAAAATGTCTTTGACTGAGAAAGGGGTGGAGGTGACCGGGCTTGGTAACATCATCAGGGCCACTTAATTGTCCAGTCCAAATACTCAATAAATCCCGGCGGGGGCGGGGAGGCAGCGCGCCGGCCCCAGCTCTGCTTCTGGACTCTGCCGCCGCTGCTGAGTAGGGTTTTTTGACAGACGCAGTCCTGCTCCAGTCTAAATCGCCTCCATTGGCCCGGACCTGGGGGTCTGGGTTTTGTTACAGCCACTGCAGGGACTGGGGCCTGGCCTGCGAAGCCTGTGTCCGAGGGTCGTGCGTCACGCCGGGGGCGGGGCTCTCGCCTCGGCCTCTCTCGCCATTGGCTCGGCTCACGTGGACCACGCCCCCAGCATCCCCGGAGTCGCGGACTGGTGGCGCTACCAGAAATAGACAAGGACTAGTATAGAGTCGCGAAGTTCAAGTCGCTGCGAGCCAGGCTGTACTGACCTAAGTGCTTCAATCACGATTCCCGCTGCACTTGTCCGCACCTTCCCGGTCCGGGCCAGTTCTGGGAGACTTCTGGTCCAGAAAACGACCTGCCTGGAAGGATGGCCCAAGAGGGAGCGTTTGACCAGCAACTGCTGGGGCAGGAAAACTTCCCGGTTTGTAAATACCGGAATCAGGATTCTTAAGGAGCAGGAATATTTTATGTGTCTGTGGATGGACGACTTGCCCCTTTCATCTAGTTGCTCAAGCTGTACCCTTCCCACCCCCCTTTTGAGTTTTTTCCCCCTGACCTTGTCTCCTCCATACGTTGGAAACTCTTCTCCAAAGGTTGCTCAAATAAATGCCACCTTCTCCAATGATTACTGTAGCCCAGTCGGAAGTTATCTCTCCTTCCCTGAGCACTTGTAAGTAAAAAATGTTCATGTCACTGATGCCTCCCACCTAGTGCTGTCACCATATCGCCTGCCTGTGTGTCCCCAAGGGCAAGGCTCCGGCTGCTGCATCTGTCACCGTGGCCAGGCCAACGCAGCCGCTGCACTATGCAGGCAGGTGAGAGGAAGAAGGAGCTTTTACTGTGCTCCGTTGCCTGACAGTTCTGAGTTCCAACCCTGACGTAATTCAGTGTGTGTCCTTGAACGTTTTTAAGCCTCAGTTTCTTTGTCTACCAAAAGGAAGACAGCAATACCGTCTGCAGGAATTTTTTTTGGGGGGAGGGGTGGAGGCAGGGAACCTAACGTTAAATCTGCCCAACAGGTTAGGCCCTGCACGTGTTAGGCGCTTAACCCAAGCCAAGCTAAACCACCGCAGAGCCCAAGCAGTGACTGTGTCGTGAGCTGCCCTGGTGGCTGAAGAGGTGCCTGTTCCCAGGAAGGAGGTGACCAACCATACAGCCTGACTTGTCCACTATGAAACCCGGCACCAGGCACTAGGCCTCAACACTGCAGGAATCTTTCTAGTTCCTCCTAACCACTCTTCCTGGCGTCCCTGTGAAACTCTCCATATTTCCTGGGCGAACATAGGGGTCCCGTGAGGTTCTGTGAACTCCACGCTGGTGGGGATCATCCTTTCACACAATAAGTATTTGCTCCCCACCTCCAGTCCAGAGAGGTGCAAAGGGGGGTTGGGGATGCGGGCTCTGCTGCGAGGCCCAACAGGAAACCCACTAGCCGCGCTGGGCCTGGAAATTTAGGAACCGGTTTGGGGCCCCATCGTGCGCCCCTCATCCGGTCCTGGCCGCCCCCACGCATTCCAGCGGCCAAGATGGAGCTGGGGGAGACCAGCTTGGACTGGACGGGAGGCGGGAAGTTGCGGAGCCACGGACAACGCCCCCCGGAGGCCACAGACTGGGGTGCGCGGGCGCGAGTGGAGCGCGGCGGTGCGGTACGCCGAGGGGGGGCGCGGAGAGGGTGCCCCGGGCCGGGCCGGGGAGAGAGGGAGCAGCGGGTCGGGAGGGGGGAGAGGCGGGGCTGCTCTGGAGCGAGCGGAAATGGTGCGGGGAGTCGGCCCGGGAGGCCGCTTGGGGAGCTGCGATGCGGAGCCGGCCACGTGCGCCTGCGAGTAGTTAGGGTGGGGCAGCAGGAGGCCCGCGGGGACGACCCTGACCCTCGGAGAGCCGGGCCTCTGCCGCCCTACAGGCGTCGGGGCCTTTTGTCTTTGCATCCCGAGACTCTAGGCGACCCAGGCAGGGCCGGCATCTCCAAACTAGGCCCGGGGACTGCGGAGGAGAACACGCCAAGAGTTTGGCTGCGGCTGGGAGCACGCTCGCGCAGAGAGCTCCAGAAAGAGGTGGGGGTGAGTGCGCGGCGTTGCTGGGTGCGGGGCCTAAAGTGTGTGTGTCCGTGAGTGGGGGGCTCAAGAAAAGGGGCCTGTGCTCCGGTCCCGATCCCCCACCCCCAGGGAAGATGGGCACTGGGAATGTGTGTTCCCTGGTAGCACTCAATTTTTTCCCGTGATTTCCAGGGGTCATTTCTATACTCAGGAAGAAGCGGGGAGGGACAACACCTCCCCCCTTAAATTGTCAGTTACCGAACTCCAGCTCTCTACCGAATTTCCCAGCGGAACCTGCAGTTTTCTTTGCTTCTCCACTCCTAGGCCCCTCTGTAAGCCTAGCTTCCTTCCTAGATCGCCCTGTCCAGGAACCGGGGCTTTGGCGCTTGGAACCTGGAGTCACCCCACCCCACACCCCCCACGCACATCCTGATGCCTAAGGTGTCCACCTGGGCCCCGCGTCCTGGGAGTGCACGAGGCTCTCCCCACGCCCCACTGTCTCCAGAAACCTGCCAGCCCCACTACGACCCAGGTAGCCTTGATGGAGGCCTGAGGGACTTTCCTGAGCCCCCTCCCCTTCCCATACCAAACTGCGTCGCTCCAGGGCGTTCCGCCCCGGGAGCGCACAGTCCGAGCCTTCCTGCGGTGCTAGGGGCCTGTGGGGGGACCGAACGTCGCGCTAAGAGGCCCTGAGGGTGTTTTCTGGGCCGCCTCCCTCCGTTTCTGCCTCTCCGCCACCTCTGTGCAGGGTTGATCTAGCGCACGCGAGGGCAACTCCTCTATCTAGAGCAGCTCTAGGTCTTTTGCCCAACGCAGGGATCTCAGTTGTTCTCCAAACATTCTCTCCCGGTTGTTCAGGCGCCCTTTGGCAGATCTGGTAGCCTGCGGCTGAGCGTCCTAACGAAGTTATCCTCCGCCTGGTTTCCCAGACCCGAAGCCGGCTGCCCCGCGCGCACGGAGCTGGAGCTGCGCGCTTCTGTTTGATAGGAAAACGCCAGAGCCCTCTTTCCTCTAAGGCAGCGCTCGGGGTCTCCGAGTCACTTATCAGAACTCGAATCTGGTTCCAACTAGTATCCAGTTACACTAACTAGCGTTCGGGAGTATTTGCGTTCTCTTGTCGTAAAAGAGCATCTTTGAAATCCTCCAGCGAGCTGGTGCTCAACTAATAACAGGTTTTTTTGTTCCAGATAGTTTAGCTAATTACGGTTAGAAAAAGTAAATGAGCACGGAAGCAATTGATTTTATTTTAATAGGGTGTATCTGTCTCCTCTGCTTTTGTCACATTGTACGTTTATCCAATCCCCCTCCCCCTTTCTTATATAAGATTAAAGTAAAACAAGTGGCAAATTCTCTGAGGGAGAAGCACTATTTAGATGCATGCACAAAAAATGAAATTATTCCTTTTTTGAGAAAATCTACATTCTATCCACTACAGGAAACATCAAGCTAACATACGACGATTTTTTTGGAAATTGTACTGTTTTCATAAGTTCTCGACACAAAAATTACTTAATGAATAGACGTATCATGCATTTAATGGATCATCTTCTTTATACGTGCAACTGCTTAGTCAACTTATCAAATAGGTAAATATTTAAGGTTATCAAGCCACAAAAAAGTTGAATGTTTTCATGATTTTTTAAATTTAAAAGTCAAATTAATTTTTTAATTAAAGCATGAATAGCTGTCCTGTGATGATTGCGGCTATAACTATAAACCTCGGGTAATTTTTTTCATTGATTTTGCTTTTTATTTCTTTTAGAAGTTTCATTTTCAGTGCCGTTTTACCAAGAACGTGTTCTGTCTTTAGCAGTAGCATTGCACAGGTTTTTGTTCTTTCGTTTGTTGGCAGTGGTGGAATGTATGTGTTTGCGTTTGGTTTTTAGTTAGGGATGTTAGAAAGCTACCCAGAATTTGTAAGTAGAGGCATTTTTTTTTCTCAGAAGGGTGTATAAATTTCTAGTTCTAATAATATATCATCTAGACAGTTCTTAAAAGCATTAAACCGATCTGATTTCAGGAAAGGATTTTTTTCCCCCTCTCTCACTTCAGTAACTTTGTAAGAGGAAAAGTTTGTAATACATCTTGAGAATTTTAAACTGTTCTGCATGTTTTTGCATAGATATCTGATTTGCCCCAATTGGACCTGAATTTTCTGTTTGTTCCCTGGGAGAAAATCAGACCGGGAGAATTTCAAGCAGTGAGTGTTTTTCTTTGTCAATGGCTGAGGAGGAGAGTTTCGATTTCTCTGAGTGAAAACCTTGCAGTCTTATGTGTACGTCTCTGCTCCTCAAAACAAGACCAAAAAATTAAAGGTAACAGCACAGATATGTCTTCCATCACCAAAACCAGTCCTGTTGTGTAGCTAAAACACAAAGCAGAAAATATCACTAAACCTATGTCAAATGGAAATCAGTTATTTTCCAAACAGAAATGCTTAAAGGAAGAACACCTATATGCAGACATATTTGTACTATTTGTGTGTGCTGTTTGGGAGCGCAGGAGCTGTTGGGGGGATTAAATTGGAATCTTCAGCGCATTCTTTAGCTTTGTGTGTATGAGCAAGTTAAACTTTCTGTATGGAAATGGCAATGCCTGTGGAGCTTTTAAAATTCAATTGGACTTCACTAGAGAGGCTGCCATCTTTGGCAAATTACTTCACTTAAACCAGAGCCCTTCCAGCTCCGGATGGATCCTTGCCTTGCGGTGGAGGAATGTGGTTATCTCCTTCCAAGAAGCAGAGATTATTCCTGTGTCTAGCGTGATAGTCTCAACCCACTTCCCTCAACCGAAAGCATTAGGGAGACTTTGGCCTCAGGGGCCCAAAAAATCTTTCCCCAAATCTTCCTGGGTGTCAAGTTGGAGCAAATAACTTTAACTCATTTGAAAACAAAAAAGAGCTTTTTCATGTGAAAAGAAACCTTTGCAGGAGTCTTGTGCGTGTAAGTACAGAAGGATGGATCCTCCCGGGTCTATCCTAGAGGTCCAATGACAAGAGGGCATCAGGGACCAAGACCCAAGCAAGTTTCTTTCAGACCTTTGCTCTTTAGAAGGCAATGGTGTGTGGGCATCTCTAGCTGCCCACTTGCGCATGGCTCCCTGAGGTTGGGGAGGGGCACCCAATAATTACTACTGCCCCAACATTCCTGGCCCTGCAGAGCGTGGGTTCTCTTGCTTGGAATCAGTCAGGGACCAGGCCTAGAAAAGACCAAAGGACAGAGACCCTGGCCAGACTTGGCACTCTGTGGTAGCCACAGGGGACAGAGGACAGACCGGTTGGAGGCCGAGGCTGGCCAGCCTGGTCTCTGGGCTCCTTGACCTCTCTCTGCGGAGTAGCCACAGGCTGTGGGGCTGTGGGGGCTGTGGGTTCCCACGCCTCACTGCGCCCTGCTTGCCTTGGACGCTGGCTTCCAGCCGAGTCTTGCACTTTGTGGGTGCAGCAGGGACAGGAGTGCAGGACTTTGCCTGAGGACTTTCCAGTTGTCCTCAGGAGAAGTGCGAGGCAACTAGCCCACACTGGCATTCTCTACCCTTGAACCTGTCTGCAGGCACCCAGAATCCTGTTCACCAGACTGAAGATCCTTCTTCCTTCACCCCCCAGCCCCCCAGCCCTCCTCAGTCCAAGATTCCAGAACTCAGGTAGTCCTCACCATCCTCCTAGTGTACCAGGCGCTCCTAGACCCTCCCGTTTCATGGGGCCTATCTTTTCTTCCTCCACCCCTTCCTCTTTTTTGCTTTTGCTTTGCATTTTCACTCTTCTCCTTCCCCCATCTCCTCTCCCTTGAGGACCCCCTTTTCTCTCCCTCCCCCCCCCACTCCTCCATTCCAGTGCTTTCTGGGGCCTTTTTTTCCCCCTTGGGGCCTCGGGATATTTGATTTGGAGGAAACCCCAAGTTGTATGGGTGGGCTGCAGCAGTGGCATCTGAGGAGGGGAGCAAGGGGGACTCCTCAGGCCCAGAGCCTCCCCCCCCCCCCCCCCGCCCCATTTCACCCCAGTGCTTACTGCTCGGAAAGGATCCAGCCATCCTGCGCGTACAATAGCGGTGCTCCCTCTGAACCAGTCCCCCCTCCCCGTGCCCCCACTGCCAGCAGTCAGTCTCTGTTGGGGGCCCTAAGCCGTGGGGGGGGGGGGCTCCAGGTGGCAGGCTTGGCCACCCTCCTTGTGGAAATCCCCGCCTCGGGCAGATCCTGCGGAGCTGCTAGCTGCGTTTCCTTCTATTGTGGCAGTGGGAGAGGATCGCAGTGGAGCGAAAGGTGACCATAAGGGCCCCAGGCATCCCCTTGAGGACAGATGGGGGCTCCCCAACCAGGGCTGACCCCTTCCCCTGTCACACACACAGAGGAACAAATCTTCCCTTCCCTGCTTTCTTGCTAATCCCACTTTGGATGGGGGGGGTGGCAGGCATTTAGCTTGAGCTCATCCCACTTGGGAGGAGTTTCAGGGAGCACCTTAAAATGCTGGGACCCCGGCACTTTGGAGAACCCCAGAACCATCTCTGGGAGAGTATATGGTCCCCTGAGCCCTGCCAAAGGGGTCCCTGAGTGCTGATGGTTGTGAGGTGTGTGTGTGTGTGTACATACATTTATATTAAAATGCATGGTCAGAATTTTGGAAAGGGAAGTGGCGGTTCCTCACATCAGCCAGCAGGAGGGGTTTGGTAAGGACTGGTGGTTCCATAACTCTTCCAGCCTCACCAGTAATTTCTCACCCTCCTCCTAGCTGCAGGGGATGGCTCTCCGGGCGGTGCTGAGTCACTGGGCCTCTGGGGAGAGGACACAGGGCCTGGGACCTTCTGCCCAGTGCACCAATTTCTCAGCAGTGTGGGGGCAGCCAGCCACCTTACACCCCTTAACTACCCTCTGTGAGCTTGTTTCTGGCTTGGATGGCTGCGCAAATGACATTTATTCTCCTGAACTGAGGAAGGATGCTGCTTCTTGATGGGAAGACACAGCTGGGCAGACCCAAGAAAGGAGGTGCCCAGGACCTGCCACAAAGCAGACTCCACACAGGTTCCCTGAGAATGTGGTCCCAGCAGGAGGGCTGGGCCAACACTCTTTTTAATTCCCCTCCCTCTCTCCTCAGTGAACCATGGCAGTGACATGAAATTCGGACAGACATGTTTATATGATCCAAGATGAAGGCTCACTCCTCTGACAATCAGATGTACCATTTCTATCCATTTATGAGATCGCTGCAATTAGTCTTGTTCAAAGTGGTCCCATAAGGACCTGTCTAAGCTGCCATCAAAGTGGAAGGAATAGGTTTTATTACCAGAATTGTAATGATTGTATGTTCTTAAAACTAATAAAACCACTTTGAAATTATTCTGCAACTTAGGTACTATTTTTTTCAACCCCACATGTTTCTCCTGCCTAAGCGTAGACAAGAGTGGGGCCCGGTGCGCATATATATATGTATTATATATATATATATATAATATATGTAGGGTGTCCCCACAAAGAATGAGCAAGGATGTGGGCACATGGGAACCTTTCTAACCATTCACACCCAGTACATCTGTGCATGTGTCTATGGGCACATACACAACTCACAAGCTACATGTATGTTAAGAGTGGGGAGGGGGGGTGGTGGAGAGACAGTACAGCAGGCAGGGCACTGGCCTTGCATGTGTCTGACCCCAGTTCAATTCCCAGCATCATATATGGTCCCTTCAGCACTACCAAGAGTAACCTCTGAGCACAGAGTCAGAAGTAAGCCCAGAGCACCTCCAGGTAAGTCCCAAAAACAAAAATCTGGGAGGTGTGGAGGCAGAGCAATTCTTCCAGGGGGTTAGCATGAGGGACACGAGCAGGAGACCCAGGTTCTCCCTGAGCACTGACAGGAGGGAATAAGTGTGGCCTCGCTGCACCCCCTTCCCTCAATCAAAAGCTGGGAGGGCAGGAGACAGCTGAGATCTCTGGCATCACACGGTCTCACAAGCACCATTGGGTCCAGCTTTGACAGTTGACACCTGTAGGCTGAGTTTGGGGCCTGGCAGCGTGGTGGCTTTCTCCAAGTTGTATTCACATCTCTGTCCTGGGCCACGGTACTTACCTGTCAGCCACCAGTCCTGGGGCTGCTCCTGCACCTCTAGCCTTGGAACCTGGAGGCTGTTCTTCCACCTGCTAAGCAGCAGTTTCCTCACCTGTAGAAGCAAAGATAATAAGTGTGAGGTCTTTCCAGAACTTCCTTGAGGATTCTGGAAATGTGTGAAGAAATGCATGTTTCCTGGCCAGCCCTGCTATGTGCAGTCAGTGTTTTGGTGATGGTGGTGAGGATTGTTCAGCTACAGGCCGGAAGCAGAGACCAAGCATCAAGATTCCCAGGCGTCCCTTTTATTGCTTGGGAGAGAAAAAAAAAAACCTGATTTCTCTATGGATTCAATTGTGCAGGTTTGGGGCTGGAGCGATAGCACAGCGGGTAGGGCGTTTGCCTTGCACGTGGCCAACCCGGGTTCAAGAGTCCCAGCATTCCATATGGTCCCCCCAGCACCACCAGGAGTAATTCTGAGTGCATGAACCAGGAGTAGCCCCGTGCATCGCTGGGTGTGACCCAAAAAGAAAAAATAATTGTGCAGGTTTGGGGGAGGAGTCCACGCCAGGACACCGGGGTTCTCTGGTCCATCCTGGTCCATCCTCCCAGATCCCACTCCTCACCCGTGGTAGCAGTAGCAAACAGATCCACACCGGACGCTCCCTGCTCCCACAAATGCATCATTTTTAGTGGCAGTAAACAAATCCCAAACTCTCATGTCATTGTTATTGTGTTTAGATAAAGATCTAGCCAATTAGTGTCCCCGTTGGAATGTAAATAAGTTAGGGGGGAGGGGGACCCCTATGGTGGGTGGTGGGAGCCCTTCTCCTATTGGGACCTCCAGCATGCTCGCTCCTCTGGGTCTGGGTAGAAGGCCCTTGGCGTCCAGTGCTCGCTAGCTCCCCAATCTGCGATGAGGATTCCCTCTCCGGGCCAGGACTGAGCTATGCTAGTTAGTGGAGAATGAACCAGCTGCCCAAGCTCCACCATTCCCACCAGCCATGAGCAGCTGCTGAGAGTCACTGACATTCCTGGGTTCCTCCGACCAGGAAAACTCTTACGGAGGAAGTCCCCCTCTGCGGGGGAATCGGGGAAATGAACTGCCACTTGGAGATCTTAGAATAGTTTCAGGAAAGCTGTGTGTGCGGGAGATGGCTATTTCTTCTTATGTTACTTTATTAATGTAACCATTTTGCAGAGAAGGAAGCCGGGTGTGGACTGGTGAGGTGACCCTCTCTGGCCTTCCACTCTCTGGGGGAGCGTCTGTGATTGCTGGCGAGGTCCCCAACCCCCTCCACCTTCCCACGGCTCTCAGGCTCTCACCCGGTAGGGACTGCGTGCCCTAGCACCGTTTAGTGGGCTTGAGCGAATTCCTACTGGGTAATTTTAAACAGCCTGGTCCCTCTGCAAACTTCCAGCCCGCTACTGGGCAGTGCCCCAGGAGAAGGCGCCTGCAGATGAAGGCGCAGGGGGTTGAGGTGGGGCCCGGCCTCATACCCCCCTTCCTGCTCAACACTGCTTCCTTTTCCTCCTCTCCCCCGACCCCCCATCATTCTCTTCTTTCGTCCAAAACGAAGATGGGCTTCCAGTGTTCTGGGGCAACTGCCACGGAGTTAGTATTGATCATCATAATAAAGTGCTCACCAGTCGGCAAAAAGTTCCACGTCTACCACCACCTCTTCCGATCGATCGATCGATTCAGATTTCATCCCGATGTGGCAGATATTAGGTCACAGCCCCTTCCGCGCCCCCCCCCCCCATATACTTGGAAATTGAGGACCACGGGAATAAAAGGACTTGTCTAAGGTCTCAATGCCTGTGGGGCGGGGGAGGGCAGGGCGGGGGTTTAGGGGGAGTCTGTAAGGTTTCCAAGCGCATGCGCTTTAAGTCTGTGCAGGCCTGGGTGGGCGGCCAAGAGGTGCACCTCAGCCGTGTCTTGAAGGCCGCCCCCAGCTACACTTGGTCTCGCATCCCCGAGAATACATCTTTTTTTGTTTGTTTGTTTGAATTTTTGGGCCACACCCGGGCGGCAACGCTCTGGAGTTCCTCCTGGCAAGCGCCCGACCCGCTGTCCTATCTCTCCGGCATCAGGTTTTGAGGCTGCCCCGCTTCGCCTCCGTCCCGACCCTTCCGGCTACCCTGCCCTACTCCCATGGGCAGAAGTAGTGACTTCCCTGTGGAAAGCGAAGCCCAGCAGGCCGCCGGAGCAGGGGCGCTCTGGAGCCAAGGCGCCAGGCCTTGAAAACAACACGTGGGAATCTGAGCGAGCTTCTGCACTCACGTACACACGGTGCGATTCTGCGAGCAGAGCTCTGGGTTCAAATCTTCCCTCGGAGGGGGAAAAAAAATGTCCTCGACTCTCAGAGCCCGGGTGCGCTCCTGCGCTTCTGCGCTGCGGCTCCAGGAACACTGCCAGTACCTACCTCGTAGGTCGCTCTGAGTTCCCCTCTGCAGTCCCGAGCGCCGGGCCTGGCACGCTGAGCCCGCGATCAATGTTAGTTTAGGATTAGTAACCCCGGGACGCGTGCAGGAGCACTCTTTCCGTTGGGGGGAGGAAGGGAGGAGAGGATGCTCTGGGTCCCCGGGCGCACCGAGACACTTGGGTGGCTGGCGCGCGGGTTTGCTGGAGCGGAGCGAACGCGCCCCGGATCCGTTCGAGGCTGGCAGCCGTCGGGGCTGCAAGGGCGTGTTCGGCGGCCGCGTGTGTTCCGCGCCGCGAGCGTGGGGGAGCCTGTGCGTGTGGGTCCCAGGTGGGTCCCAGGTGGCGCGCCTGCGTCACCTGCGCAGAATTTAGATTTCGGCGGGGCCGAGAATCTTCGGTTTACCTGACGGATATGTGGTGTCCACGCTGTGTACACAAATCCCAGCACGGCCACGGTCCCCGTGCGCGGCTTTCCAGCTCATCGAACAATTTGCTCGATTAATGGTTATTTTATTTATATCGTTAGAATAGTTCCCCCCGGTCTGTTTACACCAACGTCTGGCCGTCCTGGCCGCAGTGTTTGGACAGGGGGATTACACTAATGGATGGCGAGCTTGGGGTGGGGGAGGGAAACGGGCGGGGGCGCGGCTGGAAACGGGGCTCCCGGAGGCCGCGCGGGGTGGGCCCGGCGGGCTGGGGAACAGGCCGCTCCTGGCGCGACCCCTGACCCTCGGAGGGAAGGAAACGTGTCTGCGCGCGATAGGAAGCTTCGGCCTCCGGAGCGGTGGGGGCTGGAGATGCTGCTCGCGAGGGGCGCGGCGAGGGGGGCTGCCTCTCGGCCCAAGGCCGTTCCAAACTCGTGGTCGTCCCGCTTGGGTGCGTCCACGTCAACAAGTAAACAAGACCCCCAGCCCGGGCCGAGGCGGCCGCTTTGATGGCCCGGGTCGCTGGCGGCCAGTGTAGTGCTCCGGCCTCCAAATCCGGATTAGGGCTGAGCCCCGGGCGCCTGGCAGCCGGCGGGTTAGGTGAGAGCCGCCTTCAAAGGGCTCAGTCTCCGCACACCCGGGAGCGCTCCCGCACGGAGGCAACGAGAGCCAAATGGCCATCCGTTCCCCAGGCAGGTGACCAGCTCGCTGGGGCCCGCGACCAGAGAGTGTTTGGGCAGTTGGGGTTGGGGAACGACTGGACCTTGGTAGCCTTCAGGCTGAAAAAGACTCAGACCCCTGGTCGGGAACATCATTGCTGCAGAACCAGAAGGGGTGTCTCGGAATAGCCAGCAGGCCCCTGGACAGCTCCAAGGGTCCCCCCCGCAGTTTTTGCGGGACGCAGACTCTGCGGGCACTGAACCTCAGCACTTCTGGGTGAGACACTGGTTGCGACTTCCCCTGGCCCCCCCCCCCCCCCCCCCCCAGCCCAAACGAACAATCTAGCATTTAACCAGCATTTATTGTCTGCCAGACACCGCACCAGGCACTCCCCACCAGGCTAGAGACCATAATCCCGGTTTACGGAAGAGTTAAACAGGAGCCCGGTAACCTGGGCAAGATCTCAGGCTAATACAGTGTCACCCTTAGATTCCACAGGCGCCTTCCAGCCACAGAACTAGCTCGGGCGTCCCAGTGTTTGCTGGTCCTAGCACCAGTTTGGAACTATAGTGTAAGGTAGGGACCCCTTCAGTCCTTTCCCAACTATTTCCAGGACTTAAAGAAATATCCTAGAACTCAGGAGCCTTGAATTAATACATTTGATCGACAAGTTGTACACATAATTATTGGATTAAGAAAACTTTTTTCTAACTCAAACACACTGAAAGATAGAGCTTCTTTGAGTTCTGTTTTGTTGGGGTGGTAGGAGACCACACCCTGTGGTACTTTCATGTTTTGTTTTGGGCCACCCCAAGGGTGCTCAGGGTTTACTCCTGGCTCTTTGCTCAGGGATCACTCCTGGCGGCTTTCAGGGGGTCTCAGGGGACCATATGTGATGTGGTGGATCTACCTGGTTTGCTTGTGCAAAGGAAGCTCCCTACCCACAGCTCTGCCCAACCTTTCCTCCCTATTTTTTTTTCCTTTTTGTGTTACACCCTGCAATGCCCAGGCTCTGCACTCAGGAATTACTCCTAGCGATGCTCAGGGGACCATATGGGATGCTGGGAATCGAATCTGCGTGCAAGGCAAACGCCCTACCCGCAGTGCTATTGCTCCAGCCCCTTCTCCCCACCCACCCATCCCCAATTTTAAAATTTTGTTTTCTAATCAAAGAATCCCGAGGCTTAGGGAGGTAAAGTCACTTGCTGGAGATCACAGGCCCTTAAAAGTGGCCTGGGGCTTTTGTCTCTTGACCTAAGTTTTGAGAGCAGTTTTGCGGGTCTCCCCAGACCCTTAACGCTTGTTTTCCATTCTGCCCGCTTTGTCTCGCCCTGTCCTGCGGGGAGAGGACGTGATGCCGGCCCTTTTGGAGGTTCCACGTTTTTCTTGAGGCCTCTTGGGGGTGCTGGGCTGGCCGGGGCGCTGCGCCAGGACCCGACTGCCCTGTGCGCTGTGGGCCGCGCTGCCAGGACGCGCGCTCCGGTAAACGGTTTATCTAAAGACAACTTCTGTTTCTCGTTCGCTGTCTGGAGTTGCCCTGCGGCCCGCAATGAAAAATGTGCCTTTTCCCCGAGACTCCGGCGCGGATGATTTATGTGGGAACTGTCCTCAGCCGCGAGGCCTGGGCTGCGCTGCCGGCCTCGGGGTGGAGGGGTGGAGGGCGGGGCCGGCCTGGAAGAGAACCTGGTGCCCCGGGCCGTTCCAGCGCGCGCTTTTACGCAGCACCCCCACACCCCTACCTCAGGACATTTTACAGCCGCTCCCCCAAGAAGCTGAGCGCGTTATCGCGGTAAAATAAACACCATTATCCCAGGTCCATTAACACGGAGATTTGGGCGTTGTAAATAGAGGAAAGGCCGGGAAGACCAGCCCCCGCGAACTCCCTTGTAAAGCAGGCAAGGTTCTCCAGGATTTATGGCTGCGGATTGCCACCAACCTCCAATTTCAACCCCCACCCCTCCACCCACGCCCATCCTTCTAAGGAATCCTAGTCTTGACCAAAACCCGAAGACAGGCTTTCCCCAACAGCCTGGAAATCGCGCCCTCCGTGTCAGGATTCGGAGGCGAGGGAGTCCCCAGGACGCGTCTAGCCCAGTCATTAATTTTCCTCAAGTCCCCAGCGCGGGAATGCTGATTCCTTTCCCGCTGGGGATGCACAGATAAACTCGGCAACGCCCTCCGAGCCCTCAGCAGAGAGCACGCTCTGTGGATGGTGCTGGGGGCTTGTCTTCCAGACGCCTTCCTCATTTGTAAACTGGATAGTGCTTTCAGCAGCTACTTAGGAATCTGTAAAGCCTTGGGGAGTCATAATTGGTGGGCACTGCCCATGCGCCCTGTGACCTGGGGCAGCCATTTAGCTGACTTCTAATGCTTTGCGTTTCCGTCTCTTTTGAAAAAGAAATGGCCACTGGACTGAGAGATAGATAGTACCGCAGGGAAGGTGCTTGTCTGACACAGGACGACCCAGGTTCGATTTGATCTTTGGCATCCCACGTGGTCCCCTGAGCACCGCCAGAAACAATTCTTGAGTCAGAGCTAGGGGGTAACTCGTGAGCATCACTGGGTGTGGCCCCCCCAAAAACAAAGAAACAAACAAACGGAGAGAGAAAAAAATGCCAAGGGCCAGAGCTATAATAGAATCCACTTGCTGCAGATTCTTCTGCATCCCTGAGTCCCACCAGGAGTATCACTAGGAGATAGCCCTGAACACTTAAGTGTGCCCCCCAAACAAACAAGCAAACAATGATGCGGCTGTTGCAGGCATGTGTTGTGAAAGTATCAATGAGTGAAGTTGGTTATGAAGTCCCAGGCACAATTCTTCTTTTTTTCTTTTTGGGTCATGTCCGGCGATGCTCAGGGGTTACTCCTGGCTCTGCACTCAGGAATTACTCCTGGCAGTGCTCAGGGGACCATATGGGATGCTGGGAATCGAACCCGGGTCAGCCGGGTGCAAGGCAAACGCCCTACCCGCTGTGCTATTGCCCCAGCCCCCCAGGCACAATTCTTAACTGCTGGGTTTGTCCCCTAAAGTGAAAAATGAAAGAAACGCTATTTTATTTTTTGCTTTTTGGGGTCACACCTGGTGATGCACAGGGGTTACTCCTGGCTCTGCTCTCAGGAGTTACTCCTGGCGGTGCTCAGGGGACCATATGGGATCGAACCCATATTGAACCCAGGTCGGCAGCATGCAAGGCAAATGCCCTACCTGCTGTGCTATCTCTCCAGCCCCGAAATGCTAAATTAAAGTTAAAACTAATACATATAAAGATTTCCTCCCTCAGGGATTACTTGAATTCTCTCCTTAGCTCCCTTAGAAATCCGTAAGGGCCACTGTGCCAGGCCCATAACCTCTTGTCTTAGACAGTAGTTTTTTTTTGGGTCACCAGCATCCGAATGTTCTTGGGTTTGTTAGGAGATTTTAGGGTCCTTTCAAGGATTTACTTTGTGGATGGACCCAGAAAACATCACTTATCAATATGATTAGGTATAATGGATGGATATGGGAACTCTGAGAGGGAACTCTGAGAGGGGAGAGATTGAGTCCCCTTACAGGAAGAGGAATGACACATCCAAAGCTGTGTTGCAGCTGTTCTAGAATGGAGTTCCCAGAAACCTTCAGTCAGAACAGCTGGTTGTCACCCCACCAAATATGGGCATCACTGAATCTGGGCTTCACTGATTTTGCATCAGTACTTTGGTTGATTTCTTGGATGGTGACAAGAAGATCATCCAGGGGCCTGAGAGATAGTACAGTGAATAGGGTATTGACCTTGCACACAGTCAAGCTGGATTTGAGCCCAGCACCACATATGATCTCCTGAGCTCTTCCAGGATTGATCCCTGAATGCAGAGCCAGGAGTAAGCCCTGAGCACACCCGGAGGTACCCTATACCACCTAAAACAAAGGAAGATCTTGGGGTGAGAAAGATTCCTGCAGAAACAACTTCTTTTCTTTTTCTTTTGATTTGTGAGTCCAGGGGACATAGGTGGTACTGGGGATAGAATTGGGGTCACTGTCAATCCCTTAAACCCTATATTATCTCTCCAATACCCTTGCAGAAGCACTTACTACTTTGAGATGTGGGCACACTTGTGGGCACAGTAGACAAACAGGGAAGGAAGATGAAATGGGATATCCTGGTGAAGGGTCTCTACCTGCTGGCAGAGACTCTAGAAAAACTTTAGAAATAAACTAGTCCTTCTCTGCACCCTCATCAGTGGTATATTTCACACTTGGGAGGATACTCTTGCTGAAGAGTATGTTGCTAGTGGCAGAATGGGTTGGTCCACTGTATTGAAAAGCCAAGTTTTATTCTTATTCTTGGTGATAGTGAAATCAGAAAATAGCACAGGGTTAGTGACTGGTCATGTGACTCTGTATAAAGGTCTTCCGCCCCATATTGGCTTTCTTTCCACTGTTGGGGAAGGAGAGGGACTTTCACTTAGTCCTGAGTGCCTTACTGGTTTTTCTTACATTGACACATTAGCTCATTCATTCATTCATTCATTCAGGTATTTATCCATCCATTCAATGAATTCCGTGAACCAGGCCTTGTCCTAAATGCTATGGAAGATGCTGGGATGACTTAAGAGGTGATCACTAAAGAAATTTTCACAGACACTCTCTCTCCTCACTAATACTCTTAAGTAACCCTGATAAGCACCAAGCTTATTTTGATCCACGCCTGATTTGGTCTTGTACAATCACTAAAGGCTAACGAAGTCTGGTTGGAAGCGAGGAAGAAGTTGTAGCTTACTGATTACTTTTGGGACCTCCCTTTTCTGTTTTTCTGTTGTAAAAAGTTATGACAGAAAAAGTTAGCTCATAAGCCTTGATGAGTACCGATATGATGTCAGAGTGTTGAACAAAGTGGGGCTTGTTCCAAATGTGAGAAATGTGCAAAATATGCTCAACATGACATGAAATCTCTGGCATCAGATCAAGCAAGTGATTATAATTGACAATATTGGCTAAACACAGCTCTAATTAATACATTTTCACCTGGCCCGAGCTTCAATTCTAGCAGTACTGTTTGTTGGCCTCGTGCTGAATTCTCACACTGCCTTTCATAGATCTCAGATCATGTGCTCATTGAGAGCAGGTGGGTCTGTGTGTGCAAATTAGAGTTTATGAAATAATTGAAAGGGCATCAAGTCCACATGTTTCTGATACTTAAGAACTCTGTGAAGGGCTGAAGCATTGGTACGGCAGGTAGGGCACTTGCCTTGCAACCAGCCGGTTCAATCCCCTGCACCCATATGGTCCCCAGAGCACCATCAGGAGTGATTACTCAGCGCAGAGCTAGAAGTAATCCCTGAGCATTGCCAGGCCAAAAAAAAAAAAAAAAAGTAAAGAACTCTGTGTCTTGGGCAAATGAACTGAGTTTTTTCTTTGGTAAGTGAGGGTAGCCAAGCCTATTCCATAAACTTGTCTAAGTAAGTAAGAGAATGGATGATGAAAGTGCTTTGTTAAATGTGAGTGACTATATAATGTAATTGTAAATAATTATTATATGCTTTTGGAGCAAGGTGGATCTGGATTCCAAGCCTGGCACGAACCACTTACCTGTCATAAAAAAAACTGTACAGGTGATTTAAGATTCTTTTGTTTTTGTTTCTGGGCCACACCCAGAGTTGCTCAGGGCTTACTCCTTGCTCTGTACTCAGGGATTATGCCTGGCAGTGCTCAGGGAACCATATGGTGTGTTAGGGACTGTATTCAGGTCCCCCACATGCAAGGCAAGTGCCTTATCTGGCTGTTCTAGCTCTCCAATCAGTTTATTTTTCTGAGCTTCAGTTACTTCCTCCATAAAATGGGATACTTGGTTCTTTGCATCACTATTGTAACATTCAAATTATTTTTTTTTGGGGGGGAGGTTGTTTTAGCCTTTGATTTTTAGCCACACCTGTCTGTGCTCAGAGTTTACCTCTGACTCTGTGCTTAGGGGTCACTTCTGGTAGGGCTTGTGGGAATATATGAGTTGCTAGGGATCAAACCCAGATCAGCAGTATGCAAGGCAAGCACCCTACCTGCTGTTTTATTTCTTTAGCCCCTTAAGTGAGTTTTTCTAAGGTAAAGGTAAAGGCCCTCCCGTTGATCGTCGATTTGCTCAAGCGGGCCCAGTAACGTCTCCATTGGAGACTTTGTTGTTACTGTGTTTGGCATATCGAATACTCTCGGTAGCTTGCCGGGCTCTCCGAAATGAGTTTTTCTAAGTGAAAGAATCTGCCACTTTATAAAATAACACAGGTTGCTGTGTTGGGGTCACAGTGACTATCCTGTTTAGAATAAGGAAGTTTGTGCTTCATATAGTAGACTTTCAACTTGGGAAAATGAATGATTAAGAAAGCTTTGAATCACCAGGCACAGCACTTACAGCATTTACTCAAGTCCTCGTTGACCAAGCAGGTCTCTTTCTGGGTCATTTTCAAACTTAGCTTTTAGCCAGTGACCCAATTCCTTCACCCCTGTTCTTGGAGGAAGATGAAATTCTGACCAGGCTGAGAGAGGAACCACCAGCACCTGGCCTGGGGAAAAGATACATGTCTCTGACTTACCATTGCTTAGTCAAACCATCAATCAGAAACATTTCGTCAGCTACTCCTGTGTACCAAATGCTGTTCTAGTTGTTAGAGTTCAGAACTAAAAAAATTATGTTTTGTTTTGGGCCCATGCTCAGAGATGCTCAGGGGTTACTCCTGACTCTGCACTTAGGAATTATTTCTGGTGGTGCACAGGGGACAATATGGGGTCCCAGAAATCAAACCTGGGTCAGCTGTATGCAAGGAAAGCATCCAACCCGCTGTATTATCTTCCAGCTCCCGCCCTGCCCATCAGATTTCTATCATTAGTTCCTTTAGCAAGTACAAAGAGTGGCATGCATTTAGTCAATATGAACATCGTGAGTGGGGATGGGGGGCAGAGCAAAGGATAGGATTAATTTTCTCTTGTTGCTGTAACAAACTGGGCTGGAGCGATAGCACAGCGGATAGGGCGTTTGCATTGCACATGGCCGACCTGGCCCACCCGGGTTCGATTCCTCTGTCCCTCCTGGAGAGCCTGGCAAGCTGCCGAGAGTATTGCCCTCATGGCGAAGCCTGGCAAGCTACCTGTGACGTATTTGATATACCAAACACAGTAACAATAAGTCTCACATTGGAGACATTACTGGGACCGTTCGAGCAAATTGATGAACAACGGGAGGACAGTGCTACAGTGCTATAACAAATTGCCATAAAGTTTGTGATTTAAATTTTTTTTGGGGGGATCACACCCAGCGATGCTGGTTCTGCACTCAGGAATCACTCCTGGTAGTGCTCGGGGGACCATATGGGATGCCATGGATTGAACCTGGGTCAGCCACATGCAAGGCAAACACACCGTACCCTGAACTGCCATGGAGCTGTACTATAGCTCCAGCCCCAAAGTTTGTGATTTATATTAGAGTTCTTCAGGTCAGAAATTCCCCATGGTTCTCATCTAGCTCAAATCCAAGTATTAGTCTTTCTGCAGACTCTAGGCAGAATTCCACTTTGGATGCGGCCCACATTCCTTGGTGAATAATTCCACCTCCACCTTCAAAACCAGCAGTGACCAGCCAGCAAGTACTTTCTCAGCTGCTACTTTTCTGCATCTTTCTCTAATCCCCTGGGAAAGATTCTCTGAAATTAAGGATTCATGGAATTAGGGAATTCATGGGTTCACTTGGATCATCCAGGATAGTAACCCCCTTTCCCCCATATCAAGGTTTGTACTCTTAATCACAATGCAAATTTTCCATGTAAAGTAATAAATTCCCAATGCAGGGATTAGGGCATGGACATCTTTGGAGACCATTATTCTGCCTTGGAGGTGATGGATGGGGGCTGAGAGGAGAGAAAAATAAGAGAATGGGGAGATGGGAGAAAGGGGAGTTCCTCCTGTATTTTTCTCAGTAAAGTTTTTGGAAGTTATTAGACTTTAACTGATCAATTAGAATGCAGCTGTGTGCTGGAGAGTAGTAAAGCGAACAGGTTATTTGTCTTGCATGCAGCTGACCCAGGTTCTGTCCTCTGCACCACCTCTGGTCATGAGTCTTGCCAGGAGTGATCCCTGAGCACAGAGCCAGGAATAATCCCTGAGCAGCAGGTGCAGCTTCAAAACCAAAATGAAAGAACAAAAACTAAAAGCTCCATACTTTCTTGTGACTTACACTGCATTCAGCTATTGTAGGTTTATCATATGACACTCAGTACAAACCAGCGCTATGAACTTTTTTTTTTTTGCTTTTTGGGTACCCCCAGAGATTCTCGGGGATTACTCCTGGCTCTGCATTCAGGAGTTGTTCCTGGTGGTGCTTGGGGATGCTGGGGATTGAACCTGGGTTGCCTGCATGCAAGGCAAAATGCCCTACCCATTGTACTATCGGTCTAGCCCCTATTAATTTTTGTCCCTTCTTCTCATTTTTATTGGTGGTGGTGGTGGTAGGGTTCCGGCCATACCCAGCCGTGCTCAGGGCTTACTCCTGCTCCGTGCTCGGGAATCACTCCTGCTGATGCCAGGAAACCAACCACGTGCTATGTGAGGGATTGAGTCAGAGTTGGCTATGTGCAAGGCAAGTGCCTTGATCTGTACAATCTCTCTGGCCCCTGCTTCTCTCTCCCAGGATTCTGCTGCATGCAAACTATCATTGAGTATTCAGAAAGCCACTTTTTGTTAATAACTCTTTGTCTTATTTCCAGGTTTCTAGCTGATGTGGATGAGCAGAGCCATGGTGGAAGAGATGTCGATGGTCTTTGGTGCCATTCAGACTCTACAGCCTCTTCTGCTTAGAAGTATATTTGCAGCTGAGTTTTAAAAAAATATTTTCTCCCATTTTTATATTTCTGGGAATTGAACCCAGACCCTCACAGATGCAAAGCAAGCTGTCTGTTGCTGAGCTATCTCCCTGGTCCAGGATGGGTGTGGTGTACGTGTGTGTGTGTGTGTGTGTGTGTGTGTGACAGAGAGAGAGAGAGAGAGAGAGAGAGAGAGAGAGAGAGAGAGAGAGATTTGGTGCTTTGTATGGGGAAGGGTTGTTGGATCACACCCAGCAAAGCTCAGGGCTTTTTCCTGGAGCAGTGCTCAGGAATCAATCCTGGCAGTGCTTGGGAGACCATATGTGGTCCTAGGGACTGAAACTGGGTCAGCTATGGGTAAGACAAATGCCTTGTCCCCTGTACTATCTCTCTTGCCTTTTTTTGGGGGGGGGGTGGTTTATCTATGGAAAAGAATAGGAAGAGAGGAACCCAAAATGATAGTAATCATTCATATTATCAATTTATTTCTTATTTCCAACTGCTATTTGTAAAAGTATTCACAGTTATCACCATTTTATTAAAAACTGACTTTGCCATGTGGGACTTAGAATTATAAGACCACGATTTTATTTTAGGGTTCCATTTCTGTGGAGGCAGCTATGCCCAGAGGTGAGATGCATGAGACTCACTCAGGCAGACATGAGCTGGAGTCCTAAGTCCTAACCTATACAACCAGGTTAACCCTGGTCCAGTGACAGTCCATTCAGGGGTAAAAGGAAGAAATGAAATGACTTTGATTTCAAGGTGTTCCTGTGAGAATCGAACCACCAAGGGAAGATGAGTGCTACTACTGTGTCTCCAAGGCCAAGCTTATAAGCTTGGTAAGAGCTCCAGCTTTCCTTCTTGTGGCCTCTCAGAAAACATAACATCCGTCTATGTGGTTAGCAGGGGTTGCCTTATTCGTGATACATGGATGTGTTCATTGTGGACAGAGAATAATCCCACTGGGAACCTCCCACTTGGGTGAAAACCTATCAATTACTTAATGAAATAGATGAAAACTGTTGGTAATTAAAGCTGCAGGGTATTAAAGCAAAGGAGTAAAATAACCCAGTCTTTTGAATGTACTTATTATTTAGGGGTGACTTACTATTTTCCATGTCCTTCAAAGAGAATGTATAATGTAAAGTTGGGGAGAAGGAATGAGCACCAAGAGCCCTAAAAGTAGAATCGGGTGGGCGAGATAGTCTAGTGGGGTGAAAGACAGAGGCATAGCAGCTGAAAGACAGATTTGCTATAAAGTTAAGTCCCATTACTTTCTTCTGAAGAGGAAGTATAGTATAGAATGGGTTTTAATGTGAATGTTCTCTTAATGGTATCTGAGCACAGACAAATCACTTAATAAAATGACTTTTGTTCTAACCTCCTTTGATGGTCTCAATTCTTGTTTGCAAACTAATTTCCTTTGGAACTTATCAAAACATTGTCATCTGCCTCCTTGTTAATATTGAGAAGTCCTAATCCTCTCCGGAATACACCTGTGTTTTCTCTCTGGATGAAAGAAATGTGAAAATATTTGTTTCACCCAAGAATGTGAAATCCCATATAGAAAAGTATATAGATCTTAAGGATACAGCTTGATGATCTTGGTACCATTTTGCATAGTCTGTCATGGATCCATCCTGATAAAGAACATTTCCAGCACTCTGGAACGTATTTACCAGGACCTTGGCTGTGATTGAGGAGAGCTGATTCAACGCAGACGATGAAACCATGGTGTAGAAAGATCACCATGACCCGAATGTTTAACTGCCCTAAGAAGCAGGAGGCATAACGGTGGGAAGGGCAGCCATGGGTCTGTCTGTCTTCTGGGTTTGAATCTCAGTTCTACTACTTACTAACTCTTTGACCTTTGGCCATTTAACACTTCTGCATCTCAATTTATGTATAAAACAGGACAATATGGGCTTTCATTGAGCATGGCAAAAATGAAATGAAGTGCTGAGAATAGTGCCTGGCACATAGAAATCACTCAATAGATGTCAGCATTTCCCCCCAAGCTTTTGTTGGGAATTCTGGGTGCCCTGCTAAAACCAGTAGAGATCTGCTGGTGGCAGATCAGATGACCCTTCCAATTCTATCCTTAGCCATCTCCACTGGCTTACAAAAAGAGCTTCCTATTGCCTCTCCCTTTCTTATGCCTGGACACAGACCTTCCAGAATATAACCTCTCCGTGAGGCTTCTGTTCTCTCCTCCTGGGGGGCAGGCACACGGAGCAGAGAAGCCATGCCAAACTGGGCGCTGGTGGTGATCTTATCAAGACTTTTCCATCACATTGTGGGCCATTGGAAAAGCTTGCTCATCACACAGCCAGCCAGCTTCTTAAGGAATTCCTTCGTGGGCTGGAACTGGGGCGTGTGTGTGACCCTCAGCTGCTCCCAGGGCTTTCCCCTTCCGTCTCCCCACCCTAGGTTCACCTCTGGAATGGGACCAGTTCTTTACAATCACAGTCAGTGTGACAGCAAGGTGTGATGGATGGACGAGGAGCTGCAGAGTGGCAGGGCTTTTGGTCAGGAACCCAGGGCTGTGTTTATGAGAAGGAAGAGGCTGTTTCCTGGAGCAAGCATAATGCAGCTCTAAAAAAGGCAGGGGAAATAGATCATGCGAGGGCGCATAACCCTGGGAGGGCCGCTGGGAATGTGAGTACCAGAGCCGCCCCAGCAGGTCAAGGTGCCTCCGACAAGGTCTTTTTTATAGGCCATTTGCGTGAGGGCTTGCTGCTGTTCCCTGCAGGGCTGACAGCCACTCAAGGTCTTCTTGCAGAGGCTGGAAGCTAATCTTAGCTGTCGCTTTCCAGACCTCCACTGGCCTGACCTAGGAATTTAGAAAAGAAATAACAAACCCCATTGTTAAAAAAAAAATTCCTGCGAAACGGACCATTTGGGCTGTTGACTGTTACATTTCTGCAAATAGACTGGGTGCGTCTGCTGTTTCCTCTCCTTCCATGCAAAAGGAAGTTGATTGGATTCCCCAAATGGTCCAGAGCAGTACCCCAAAATGTGTTTTCTCCAAAGAGTGTTAATGCCTCTGTTTATCTTCAAAAGTTGTGTTCCTCTGACTTTCCTAAGGGTCCTACTGGGCTATAAAGAAGGTAAGAATGAAATGAGCACTCAGTGGTAGCCCAAGTATTAGTTTTCCTGGGCCCCTGTGACAAAGAAAAAGCAGCTTTCAAGAACAGAAACTCATTCTCGTACATTTCTTGGGCTCACAAGCGGAACTAAAGGTAAGATTCTACCAGTGCTGGGGCTGGAGTGATAGCACAGCGGGTAGGGCATTTGCCTTGCATGCGGCTGACCTGGGTTCAATTCCCAGCATCCTATATGGTCCCCTGAGCACCGCCAGGAGTAATTCCTGAGTGCAGAGCCAGGAGTAACCCCTGTGCATCACTGGGTGTGACCCAAAAAGCAAAAAAAAAAAAAAAAAAAGATTCCAGCAGGGCTGGTTCCTCCTGGAGGCTCCAGGAGCACGCCCCTTCCTTGACCCAATTCAGGATCAAAATTTATGAGTTACAGGGATTGTCAGCATTTCTTGGTTTACAACCTCATCCCCCATCTCCAGAGTTAGCAATATTGCATCCTTACTCTGTACATTTGCTTGCCTCTGCCTTCTTCTGCAAGAAGTTTCTTCATTTAAAAAATCATGGTAGGGCTGGAGCGATAGCACAGCGAGTAGGGTGTTTGCCTTGCATATGGCCAACCTGGGTTCGATGTGCTCAGCATCCCACATGGTCCACTGAGCACTGCCCGCGGTGACTCCTAAGTGCAGAGCCAGGAGTAACCCCTGAGTATCGCCAGGTGTGACCCAAAAAGAAAAAAAAATCATGGTAGAATTCACAGTCCACCATCATAACCATTTTAAGTGTACAGTCTGGGAGTCTTAAACGCACAATTTTGTGTGACTATCACCACCATCCGTCCCTATAACTCTTTTCATCTTGTAAAATTGAAAGTCTGAACCTATGAAACAATGTCTGTCCTTTCCCCTCTCCATCCTCCCTTCTATCTCCATGATTGTAATGGCTCTAATTATGTCTCATAAGTGGAATCATATGGTGTTTATCTTTGGGACTCTGCTTATCTCAGTTATATCGCCGGCTTCGTGGCCTCAAGGTTCAACCATGTTGTACCATATGTCACAATTTCCTTCCTTTAAAAGACAGAATCAGATTCACATTTTGCTTAGCCATTTATCTGTTGATAAACACTTGGATTGCTTCCACCTTGTGGCTACTATGAATAATGATGCTGTGAACACGGGGTGAACAAGTATTTCTTTGAGGCTCTGCTTTTAATTTTTTTTGCTCCCGTCACGGATTCGATATACCAAAAACAGTAACAACAATTCTCACAATGGAGATATTACTGGTGCCCACTCAAGCAAACCGATGAACAGCGTCAGGACAGTGCTACAGTGTTATGTATTCAGAAGTGGTATTGCTGAGTCACCTGTTAGGTCTATTTTAAGAACTGTTACATTATTTTCCACAGTGGCTTACTGTTTTATTTTTCCCACAGGAGTTCAGTTTTTGCCACACCCTTGCCAACATCTGTTACTTGTTGGCAAGGATAGCAGCCAACTAACGGGTGAATGAGATGATATCTCACAGTAATTTTGATTTGTAATTCCCTAATGATCAATGCTGTGGGGCATTTATTTTATGTGTTTATTGAACACTTATGTATGTTCATTGAGAAAATTCTCTCCTAGTTCTTCGTTCCATTTTGAATTGATCTCTTCTGTGACTGTTGCTGAGTTTTTCTCTCCCCCTAATGCAACATTTATCCAGCAAAGTCACTTTTTTCCATGTTAAGTAACAGTCACAGATTCTGCGGATTATCCAGGGTCTGAAGAGATAGCATAGTAGGCAGGGAGCTTACCTTGCACGCAGCCCACCCAGCTAAATCCTTGACACCTCGGATAATTCCATGAGCTAGCTAGGAATAATTCCTGAGCACTGAGCCAGGAGTAACCCCTAAGCATTGCCATTGTGGCTCAAAAATCTAAAAAGAAAAAGAGACTCTTATTCACTCACACACTTTAGTAACCATAAAAATTTAGTATTCAGTGTGTTCTTGAGAACAGTGCTAAGTGCCTAAGGCAGGAGCCCTTTTAATTCTCCAGCCCTGGGAAGTAAGTGCTGGATTTTCAAACAATGACAGAAGAAACCTTTATGAGTTCTTAGCAGCTCTTCTTGAACTTCAGAGATATCACCAACTCCTTGAACTTTTACAGGAACCTATGGTAGTAGGAGCTATCATTCCCATTTTAGAGATGGGACAGGTTAAGTAATTTGCTTGCATCCTAGTAAGAAGCGAAAACTGGCATGTGCAGCTAAGCATGCAGTTACTAAGTTCCCTTCCAACTCTGTCCTGCTCCCCAGAAGCAGGAGTGTTTGGCTCTTTTTGTTTGTTTGCTTGCTTGGGGGGGGGGGTTACACCTGATGATGGTCAGGGATCACTCTTGGCTCTGAGCTCAGGAGTCACTCCTGGCAGGCTAGGGGAACATATGGGATGTCAGGGATAGAACTTGGGCCAGCCTTGTGCAAGGCAAGCACTCTAGCCATGGTATTATTGCTTCGGTCCCCCTTTTTTCCTTTTAAATTTAATTTTATTTAAACATCATAAGTTGCAAAGTTATTCATAGTTGGTTTTTTTTTTCTTTTTGGCTTTTTGGATCGCACCCGGTGATGCACAGGAGTTACTCCTGGCTCTGCGCTCAAGAATTACCCCTGTGGTGCTCAGGGGACCATATGGGATGCTGGGAATCAAACCTGGGTTGGCCGTGTGCAAGGCAAACGCCCTACCCGCTCCAGTCCCATCATAGTTGGATTTTTGACAATGTTCCAGCATCTGCCACCAGTGTCAGAGTAAACTTTCCTTCACTGGTGCTCCCAGGTTCCCTTTCCTACCTCTGCTTCTGCCCCAGCCTGTCCTTTTAGTAGAGATCTTTTTTTTCCCGTTTGGTTATTAAAGTATTGGTCCCATGATTTCAGTGTTTTTGACACGGTGGCTTGGATATTTACCTCTATCATTCCTTAACCGATATACCTGAGTCCCCTTGACCCCTGCCCCTGTTGCTTCTCATCAATCTCTTCTGCCCTTCTTCTTCACTCTATTTCTTTCCTTCTTCTGCCTGTACCCTGGGGCCACTAACTTGGCTCTTTATTGTTGGTTTTTACTCCACCAACAAGGTAGGGGTCTAAAGGCCACTTAGAAGTAGTTTGGCCAAATATTGTTTTGTTGTCATATGGTTATATTCCTTTGCTCTCAGTATTGCCCCTTGGAAAAGAAACATTTTCAGAAGTAAGTCCTTGACACCTTTGTTTGACTAGTTCTTATTTTATTCTCTTAAAAAAAAAAGGAAATACCTAGTGGTGCTTGGGGGACCATGTGGTCCTAGGGGCTGAACCCAGGGCTCCTGCATGCAAAGCATGAATCCCAACCTTTTGAGCATGCTCTCTGGCCCTACTAGGTGACTTTTTATCAGAGAAAGAGAAGCATGAACTTAGAGGTAAAGAAAGAGAAAGTTGGAAAGTCAGCATCAAAACTAATGAGGGATGAAGAGTGGGGAATGGCCCTGGTCCCCCCGGCTGGAGAGGACAAGGTCAAAGTGAGGAAGGAGGGAGGATGCGGAAGGCGGAGAGAAGAGAGACAGACATAATGAATGAGAACTGGTGTGGGTTTGGGATTATAGTTGCTTGTTTTGGCTTCTCCAGAGATATCTGGCTGATCTGGGCTGGGGGCTACTCCAGGCTCTGGGCTGTGGAGTGGGGTTGGGGGTATCAAACCAAGCAGTGCCAGGAATGGATCCAGTCCTCCTGCAGGTAAAGCATACACTTGGTCCTTTGAGTCGTCTTTGCAACCTGAAAACTGAGTGTTTTTAGATGACATCTGAAGTTGATTTTATGGCTTCATGACTCTGCTGGGGGCCATGCCCGGGAATGCGACGGTTCAATCCATGTCAGCCGCATGCAAGGCAAACCCCTTAACCCCTATACTATCTCTCTACCCTGGATTCTCCTATCTTAAATGACTCAACAACTTCTATATTTATAGAGCAATTTCCCTCCTTTATAGCCTCATTACATTCCTTCATCTCTTTAAATTACATTAAAGGCTTTACCACTTATAACCGGGTTAAACCCTTGTTCAAGTGGGTGATTTTCATAGTAAAATACATACTATATGCTTCCATTCATCTGAAATTTTAGAAGACTTGTAAAAAATTCATATAGCTACCTCGTGTCAAGAGCAGGACTTTCCTGTAAGGAAGCACAAGAGAATTTGGGGGTGATAAAAAGGTTCTATATCTTTCATGTGGCAATGACCCCACAAGTGTATTCATTTGTCAAACTCAAACTGTAAACTTAAGGTGGAGGTGTTGTGTACATTGTACACTAATGAAGTTGGATTTGTTTTCTTGTAAAAGGGAATTTTGGAAACGTGAGACAGAGACTGACAAGCCCTTCAACAGTTCAGACCTTAAATGCAGTAATATAGCTCAGTTGGGTGATCCAAGAGAGGAAGTCAGACAGGAGATATGAATCCGCTTCTTACTAATTTTGTCTCATTGGCCATGTGTCTGCCAGGAGGATAGACTTCCACGGCAACCTGTGTGATTAAAGAGACTTGACGTGGCTGTGTTGACTACAGAGGGATCTTTCCAGAGTAAGGTCAGGGTGGCACATCTGGCTGATGGCCGATTTAAGTACATTTCCAACATGGTTTTTATTATCTATGATTTTTGACTGAACTTACCAAAATGTGTGTGTGTGTATGTGTGTGTGTGTGTGTGTGTGTGTGTGTGTGTATGTGTGTGAAGCAAGGTAGTTTTTATTGAAATTTACTTAGAAAGATGTGAGAGTGGAGTTCATGCTCAATTCAATCAGCTAATCAGTGGCTGAATAAATAACAGTACTCCTACATTAAAAAAAAAAAAAGAAAGCTGAGAGAGGAGAGAAAGAAGGAAAAGGTATGTTCAAGAGAGAACACAGGCTTCTCCAGAGTGGAAATAGGCAATCAAAGAGAGAGCGACAAGCAAGCGAGAGAAATATCTTCAAGGGAGAATACGGACTTGAAGAGCAAGTCTGACCTAAAATTTTAAAAATGTCAAACTTGGGCCTGGAGCAATAGGACAGCAGGTAGGGCATTTGCCTTGCATGTGGGCAGGCTGGGTTTGATCCCTGACATCCCCTATAGTCACCCAAGCACCCTCTATTGCTCTGGCCCTCTTGGGTAGTCATCTTAACGAAATATCCCTCAAAGGTTATCATGGAAAAACTGAAAGATCTTAAAAGAAAAGGAAAGAGGGGTCAGAGTGATAGTTTAGCAGGTAGGACATTCGGTTTTCACACAGCCAACACAGGCTCAATCCCTGGCATCCCAGATGGTATCCCAAGCAAGCATTGTCAGGAGTAATTCCTGGGGCAGAGTCAGTAGTAAATCTTGAGCATTACTGGGTGTGCTCCCCCACCTGCCACCTGAAAAAAAAAAAGAAAAAAAAAACAGTACAGGACACAAAATTCTGGCCTTGCATACAGCTGGCCCAAGTTTAAATTTCGGCACTACTTATAGTCTCCTGAGCCTAGAGGCAGAAATATCTCCTGAGTACTGTTGGCTGTGACCCAAAATGAAACAAAACAAAACAAAAATGAGTTGCTTGTAGTGTTCCCCATTATCTATGGGTAACTCATTGGTATTATCTACAGTGCCATTGGCTTTGCCTAAACAAATGAAGGTGAGATTCTTGCTAAGAGAATGAACGGACGTACAAAACACAACGCTCTCTAAGAATCAGGAGTTTATCCTAATGTGAAGGAAAGCACATGGGAATGTGCTATTAAATGTAGCACTTCTTTCATAGGGCTGGAGAATTAAAGCACACCTGCTTTAAGGGACTTTCACATGCATTATTTTCATAACCATATCAGGTGAGATACTGGACAGATATGATTATCCCAATTTCACTGATGTGAAGCCTGTGCTCCAAGATTGACCGATAAGATTGACAGAAGATCATGTTGTGAACAAAGCCTGGAATTGGGACAAGGACCAGTATCTGTGGACTTTGAACAAGTTGTGGTCAGAATGGAAAACTTGTAACAAAATCCCAAAGGGATTCACTCAACAGCCATGTGAAGAGAACAGCCATCATGTGTGGCACACCTGCTGTGTGCCAGGTGTGAGGGGGCACTCTGCATGGTACCACTGGTGAGTCCCTGGTATGATTCTGTGGGAGATGTCTTTATTTTATTTTGGTTTTGGTTTTTGTTTTTAGCCACAGCCAGAAATACTCAGGGCTGGAGCCATAGCACAGAGGGTAGGGCATTTGCCTTGTATGCGATTCCTCCATCCTTCTCTGAGAGCCCAGCAAGCTTCTGAGAGTATCCCTTCCACACAGCAGAGCCTGGCAAGCTCCCCGTGGCATATTCGTTATGCCAAAAACAGTAATAGCAAGTCTCACAGTGGAGATGTTACTGGTGCCTGCTCGAGCAAATCAATGAACAACGGGAGAACAGTGCTACAGTGCTACTCCTGGCCCTACGCTGAGGGATCACTCCTGGTGGAGCCCTATAAAGCATATGGGATGCCAGGGATAAAAACTCAAGTCAACTGCATGCAAGGCAAGTGCCTCACTGTACTATCGCTCTGGCCCCGAGAATGGCTTTATTATCCCACCCTACAGAGGAGGAAATTAGAGTCCAGAAGGATGAGTACATTTCTCACAGAACTGGAAGGAAATCCATTCACCCTTTTTCATATAAGAATGTCGTGACTGGAGTGATAGCACAGTGGGTAGGGCATTTGCTTTGTACCAACCCGGCTCTGATCCCCAGCATCCTATATGGTTCCCTGAACACCGCCAGGAGTAATTCCTGAGTGAAGAGCCAGGAGTAACCCCTGAGCATCGCCGGGTGTGACCCAAAAAGCAAAAATAAATAAGTAAATAAATAAATAACTCCAAAACATTCTCAGTCTTAACTTTGTCTTTTGTTTGTCATGATCAGGGAAAAGCAGCCTCCAAAAACAGTGTTTGATGAGAAGGAATTTCATATTTCCTGAGTAACCCCGCCTAGCCTCCCGCTTGCCAGCGTGATTTCTCACACACCATCTTTCTCACGCCAATCTGCAGAGAATTGTTTTCAAATATTTCTGTTGGAGAAATTTGTAAAGTTTTTTCTGTTCCTCTTAAAGCTCTCTCAGGATAAGAATTATGACTTGACTTTACTCTCTAGAAATGGGTGGGGTAACTTTTTTTCTGCCCAGGGTAATTTGACTATTTATATCGTCAACCATGGGCCATATGCCACAGGCAAATGGTCTGAAGGCAGCGGGCAGGAAGAATGAGTGTCTGTCCCATTATGTCCAAGGGCCAGGCCATGGGATTTCATGGGTCTTCTACAACCCATGGGCTGGACGTTCCCCATCCTTCCAAAGCTGTTTTCGTGTTATGGGAAGTTAATCTATATTTGTTCCTAGTAGTAACATGGTTCCATTTACACTTGTACATTAGAACTGTACCAAGATGAATCTTTCCATTTGATTTTTGTGTTGACTCTAGAAGCCAGCTTTCTTACTTATTTATTTATTTATTTATTTTTGCTTTTTGGGTCACACCCAGTGATGCACAGCTGTTACTCCTGACTTTGTACTTGGGAATTACTCCTGGCAGTGCTTGGGGGACCATATGGGATGCTGAGAATTGAACCCAGATCAGCCATGTGCAAGGCAAACACCCTATCCTCTGTACTATCGCTCCAGCTTCTTCTTATTTACTATTTACTATCATCATTAGATAGTATTCAATGTTCATTTATTCATTTAAAAAGCATTCATCAGATGAGGGACAAAAAAAAAAAACAAAAGAAGAAGACATCACCTTTGACTTCAAGGTTTGAGGCATCAATTACTACTCTTTTTTTTATTTCAAAAACATTTTATTTAATTTATATTTGTAATTGTTTTGCAAGAACTTGAAAATAATAGCCATAATTTTGTGGAAAATTTGGGTTACTCTGGCAAGGACCAGGAGAGGCGACAGCTTTTGAGGTCTTGCATGATTCCTTCCAAATGATCCTGTTGCTGAAATAGGACTGAGTTTTCCCTTATGTTTGGGAAGCCCCTCATTTCTCTAACACTCAGCCAGATTCCTCAGCTATTTCCTCTTCAAAAGGAGGAAACAAGTCAAATAAATGCAATCTCCAAAGGTAGTAAAATACCAAAGAAACAAGAGGAACAACTGTGCAGAAAACCCTTAAACCCAAACCTCAAAACGAAACCACTAATAACAAAGATTTTACATGGAATTTTTTTTAACCATGGAAGAGGCATACAAGTACTCACAGTCGGGTACCATGAAAGACAGATTGAATTTTGGTGGATGGTAGAGTATGGATGCATACTGCCCATTTTTCTCAGCATGCTGATTTAGAACTGGTATATATCAGAATGTTCCAGGAAAGAGAATTCCCATACTGAGAACTTAAGGGAATTAGCTTTGTAGCTATCTTTTCCTTGCTCCCTACCCTCTTTGTATCCAATTGCAAAAATGTGTTTTATGCAATTGTGCCTGAGAGCAGAAAGGGCACATTTCACAGTGCACCCTCTCTGCACAAAACATCCGTCTTGCTGTTAGATGATATTATTGTTGTATTATTGCTGTCATCATGTCCATTGTCCAACATTGTTGGTTTTTGCATATAGAGCAATAAATATTGCAGAAGCACCGAAATAGTGGCTCTATTTTGCGGATTGTAGAGGTAAGACGAAGTTGATGGACATCCTTCAGCTAGTATCTGTGTGCTTTCCCACATCTATGTTTTTTAAGCTCTTTTGCAATCTGCCTTATCTTACTAAGCTGATTTCCAAGTGGTTCCTCAACCACACTTTCCAATCAGGTTAGGTCAAGTTTCCTTATTTCATGCCTCTCCCACAGGATACAAATCCTTCCCTCAACCCCCACCGGCCCCAGCCCGCCAGATGCCTTTTTCTGCCTTTCCCAATCCTTTCCTTCCTCCAAGGTCCACTTAGACCCATGTCCTCCATCAAGTCCTCCCTGACAGCTCCTGCCCAGTCCTCTTCCTTCTCTAACCTCCTTCCACACAATGGTACGTGATAATAATAGCCCTCCCAGGCCCAATGCTTGACAAAGCACTTTACTCACTTTTGATTTTCACAAGGCCCCTAGGGTTGGTAAAGGAGTTTTTTTTTGGGGGGGGGGGGAATCTCCTCAAAGAAAACAAAAAGACCATATTGCAAAATGGCAAAACCACTCAGATCTCTGAGATCCAGAGCTTTCCCATCACAATGTTTCTCTTGCTTCCACACCCCTCTGGTGCCTGGCTCAGTGCTGAAAGAAGTTGGTGCTGCACTGTTTGCAGGTGGGTGAAATCTTCCTCTTTCTTCCTGCAACCCCCTTCTCCAGCTCAGCTTGAATGTGCCACTTTCCACACGCCACGATTCTTAAAGCACTAGCAGTGGCCAAAGTGCCTTTCCCTGACGTTGTCTGGGCTGGAAGGTGTTTCCAGAGCAGGGGCTGGGTCTGTCCTCTGGTTATGCTGTCAGCGAGGGGGTACTGAGGGACCCTAAGAGATAGAGGCAGGGCCACGGCAGGTGCGAGTAAGTGTGTGTCTCTAAAGCATGGCAGAATGAGGACATGATCTCACTTGTTCCTTACGAGATTTTTTTTTTCCCTTTGAGAAAAGGGTTTTTTAAAAAATGCGAGCAGAGAAAATCTCTCTTGAGGCTGAGTGACATTTCATGCCTATTCATATGATCATGTCAGTCTTTGAAAAATGAAAAGCTCAAGCAGCCTCTTTCCCTGCTAGACAAAAGGAGGTGCTGGGTGTTCCCCTGCTTGGAGCCCTGAAGGTGATGAGTGAAGTACTAGGATTGGGGCTGAGTCACTGGACGTCCCCCACCCCAAGGCTTTCAAAGTCAGCAGATGTGCTCAGGGCCAGGTCCCACACACCTACTGGCCACAGCAGTGGTGTCTGCCTCTGGGACCAGTTCAGGAAATACTCCAGTCGTCACCAGTTCTTTCCAAACGCATCTGCTCCAGCTCAGGTGTTTTATTGATTGAGTTCACGTTTCATGCCAATAGTCAGAAGTAACATAGCATGAGAGAAGTTATACTTTATTTCAAGGTGCTTCGCTACAACTTAGCACCTGTTCTTCGCCAAGAGTTTTTAATTCTTGTGGTCCTGTGGACCCTTCGCTTTCTTCTCTCCATAATACTCATCCCTTGTGATAGAGTTGTTTTTATTAAGCAGGTTTTTTTTCTTGTTTTGTTGTTTGTTTACTTTTGGTGGTGCACGGGGTTGTCTCCTGGCTCAGGGATCAGCTCCTGGTGGGCTCCGGGGACCAGATGGAGTAGAAGGAATTGAGCCGGGTCAGCCGCGTGCAAGGGTCCCATCTCTCCAGCCGCAGAGAAATCTTTATCTCGGGGTGTGGAGGACCCAAACTCATTATGAATGGAGGAGCCGAGGGAGCTGGGGAAGCTGGGGTGCTCCACGGCGGGGAGCCACACGGCTGCTGCGTGCACCGAGGATGCAGTCTGCGACCAGATCGGTCAGAGCAAAAGTTGCCAACTCGCCCCATCTCGGGGCTCTGTGGGGAGGGCACTTCCAGGCGAGCAGGTGGACTCGGGTGAGTGAATTTGCAGCCGGGGCAGAGGCGCCGCGGGAAAGGGCTCCCCCTGGAGGCCGGTGATGTCGCAGGTGGGCGGCGGCAGTGACCAAGTCGGGTGGGCTCCTGAATCTCCGGATCTGGAGAAGAGCGGGGGAGGGCTCTGGCTTGAGGGTCCCTCCTAAACGGTGTCAGAGGCGCACTGTTCTGCGCTAAAAGCACGCGCTGGAGGACAGGGGTGCCTGCTAGCCAGTGGAAGGGGCAGGACGCCTCCAGCGTGGGGCAGGAGGATGCTGTTGAAGGAAGATGCAGGGCTGGGCTAATGGGAGGCACCCCCAGCACTGTGGTCATGGGTCCCCCTTCCTCTCCTCCCCCTTCACTTTCCTCCCCTTTCCTTTCCTTTCCTTTCCTTTCCTTTCCTTTCCTTTCCTTTCCTTTCCTTTCCTTTCCTTTCCTTTCCTTTCCTTTCCTTTCCTTTCCTTTCCTTTCCTTTCCTTTCCTTTCCTCTCTTGCCTCCCCCAATTCTTTTCCTTCGTTTTGTTTTGGGGTCACACCCAGTTGCTCTCAGGGGTCACTCCTGGCAGAGCTCTGGACCAAACAATGCAAATGCCCTACCCATTACACTCTGTTTGACCCTTCTCTTTTTCTTTTTCTTTTCCCTCTTCTTTTCTTTTCGCTTCTCCTTTCCTTGCTTTTCTTTCTCTTTCCTTTTCTTTTTTTTTTTTGCACCATACTTGGTGGTTTTCAGGGGCTATCCCTGGCTCTGTGCTGACCCCTGGTACTGCTGGGGCTTCAGACTGAGAGTCTGTCCATGCAGGGAAAATACCTTCACCCTCACGGGACTGGAGATAGCACAGCGGGTAGGGCATCTGCCTTGCACGCAGCCCACCCGGGTTTGATTCCCAGCATCCCATAAGGTCCTCCGAGTACTGCCAGGAGTAATTCCTGAGCACAGAGCCAGGAGTAACCCCTGAGCATTTCTGGGTATGACCCAAAAAGAAAAAAAAACCCAAAAAACCCCTTCACCCCCTTGCTATCTGTGACTGGCCATATTTTCTCTTAACACCTTTGCCCATTCTGTTCCTAGTGGGAGGCCTGGAATATTCTCCTTTCTTCCTTGGCCTATGGGTACAAGGTTTCAAAGAGGTTGGAGCCAGAGATGTACTGTAGGTATTAGGCACTTGCCTTGCATGCATCTGAGTTGGTTGAGTCCTGGCCCTCATACAGTCCCCTGAGCACCAGAAACACAATGGGGTGTGTCCCAAAACAAAAAAAGATTCCAAAAAGCATCAGGCCTTGTGGAGACCCTATTCTGATCACCCGTGGCTTAGATTAGGAGCCCTTTTTCCTTGTCCCACTTGCTCATTGCAGCATTCCTGATGCCTGAAACTTGAATATTCTTCCATCTTGATTTGTCAAATAGAATAGCTCATTGCCACAGATGTTATGGGTCCGAGCATCGTGTGCAGACGGCAGGGCTCTGGCTTGCTCATCTTGGTGACCCTCAGAGTTGGGGTGCAGAGGGTGGTCTATTCGTACTTGGTGAATGAATCTGAGAGGGGAGGGTACAGTGAGGCAGGTGCACAGAAGATTAAGTAGAGGCTCTAAGGAGCTTAATCTGGCTCATGGGAAGATTACCTGGATCTTGAAAATACTGTTCCTGGGTGGAAAACAGTGCAGGACTTAAGGCACTGCCTTGCAAGCTGCTGACCCTAGTTTGTTCTCAGGTACTCCCAGGGGTCACTCCTGAGCACAAAGCCAGGAGTAGCTCCTGAGCATCTTGGGATGTCACCTACAAACATATGAAATGCTAATATCTTGACCCCACATCAGTGAAATCAAAACAGAATTTTTTTCCTTTTTTTTTTATAGCTGTATAAATGAGTCTAACATTGAGAATCTCTAGGCCAGGCTCATGGTGAAAGCATGGCAGTCAGGAGAACCTTCCAGATCAGAGTTCTAGTGAGGGGTGGGCTTTAGCTCCCTAGGGAACCTAAGTGCAAACTAGAGCTTAATATAGGATCCATCCCGTCATTCATGGATTCTTTATTGCTTGTTAGAAATTACGGCATCCCTCGGAATGGCCTTTGTCACAAGGACCAGCAGAATCAATATCACTTGGGAGCTTTTTGGAAATGCAGAGTCTCGGGACCCACCCCTCCCCAAACCAAGTCATAATCTGTATTTGCCTGCGGCCCATGCTTTGAGAAGCTTGAGAACCAATTCAGAAGTCATTTCTAAAGTGTGGTCGGGGCACCATCCTCATCTGGAGCGGGCAATGAGGTAGTGGGTTGCATGCTTCATGCTTCATACTTCATACCCAAAGTTACCTGAAGGTAATCTCAAAGTGCTGGACAATGCCAGTCCAGAGAGCAACTCATAGCTCAGTGAAACACTTGTCAGTTTGGGAGATGTAAGATTTTGCATTTATAACAAGTTCCAAGGGGATGTCAGTCTGTCAGGCACCACATTTGCTGGCTGTTTCAAGTAAGACTGTATAGTTATTTCTGTCCTTCCTTCCTTCCTTCCTTCCTTCCTTCCTTCCTTCCTTCCTTCCTTCCTTCCTTCCTTCCTTCCTTTCTTCTTTCCTTCCTGCCTTCCTTCCTTCTTTTTCTTCCCCAGTGGTACTCAGGGGCTTACTCCTGGTACTGTGATTAGTGTTCACTCCTGACAGTGTTCTGGAACCACACATTGTACCAGAGATTCAAATAATGGTCAACCACATATGTCTTACATTCTGTACTATCTCTCTAGCCCTTGAGAAAACTCTTAACTATTTCTAGTTTGTTGACTTAAAAGCAACAACAACAAAACCCCCCAGCACTGGATGTTGAACTTTGTCAAATGATTTGACTGTTGAGATGGTAATATCACTTTTTTTTTCTTTTTGGGTCACACCTAGCAATGCGCAGGGGTTACTTCTGGCTCTGCACTCAGGAATTACTCCTGGCGGTGCTCAGGGAACCATATGGGATGCTGGGAATCGAATCTGGGTTGGCCGCGAGCAAGGCAAATGCCCTACCTGCTGTGCTATCATTCCAGTCCCGGTAATGTCACTTTTATTTTTAGATTATTGATATGGTGAGTTATATAGAAATTTGTTGTTAAATCTAACATTCCCAGGATAAACCTCACTTAGTCATGATGTATCATTTTTATATACTGTTGGCCTTACTTGATAAAATTATAATAAGAATATTTATTTGCACTTGGGCTCATAAGAGATATTGCTATTTCTAATTTTCTTTGTAATGACTATCTGATTTTAGTCATTTATAGAATGAAACTTAGAGAATGTGTTAGGAAGTGTTTTCAGTTTTTCAATTATCTGAAATAGTTAGTATAAAATTAGTATTATTTCTTCCTTAAATGCTTGGTACAATTCACCAATGAGGTCATTTGGGCCTGGAGTTTTCTATATGGAAGGGCTTTTTTTTTTTCTTTTTTGTGTCACACCCGGCAATGCACAGGGGTTACTCCTGGCTCACGCACTCAGGAATTACTCCTGGCAGTGCTCGGGGGACCATGTGGGATGCTGGGAATCGAAGGCGGGTTGGTCTCAGGCAAATGCAAATGCCTTATGAGCGGTGCTATCGCTCCAGCCCCAAAGCTTTTCTTTTTTAAAGAGCAAATAAAGTGCTATGCAGATCATCCATTTCTTCCTGAGTGAATCGTGATAGCTTGTATCTTTCAAGAAATTGATTATATCTTATTTCACATAAGTTGTTGAATGTATTATTATTGACTTTATATAATATCCCCCTATCTCCCCACTATAGAATTGGTAATCCTATCACATCTCATTCCCTATATACTAGCTTTATGTTTTCTTTTCCATGATCAGTATGTCTAGAGTTTCATTAATTTTATTGGTCTTCTCAAGGATTAAGTGTTTTTATTTCATTGACTTTCTGTTTGCTATTTTTGCCTATTTTGGTTCTTTTATATTTTGTTTCTTCTTTAGTTTTGATTTACTCTGCTTTTTTCATCCTCCACCCTTTTCTTCTCCTTTTATCCTTTTATCCTTCCTTCCTTCCTTCCTTCCTTCCTTCCTTCCTTCCTTCCTTCCTTCCTCCCTCTCTCTCCCTCCCTTCCTTCCTTCTTTCCTTCCTTCCATTCCCTCCCTTCCTTCCTTCTTTCCTTCCTTCCTTCCTTCCTTCCTTCCTTCCTTCCTTCCTTCCTTCTTTCCTTCCTTCCATTCCCTCCCTTCCTTCCTTCCTTCCTTCCTTCCTTCCTTCCTTCCTCCCTCCCTCCCTCCCTTCCTTCCTTCTTGTGTTCTGGGGTCACACTCAGACTTACTAGAAGATGGAGGGGCTGCTATGAGCACTGCCTGGTAGACCAAGTGGTATTGGAGACTGAATCCGGGCTTACTGCACACAAAGCATGTGTTCGACCCAATAAGTTATCTCTTTCTGGCCCCAAAGATATTTTCAAATACGTTTAAAAATTAAATCTTACACAGGGGCTGGAGAGATAGCACAGCGGTAGGGCGTTTGCCTTGTAAGTGGCCGACCCGGGTTCGATTCCCAGTATCCCATATGGTCCCCTGAGCACTGCCAGGAGTAACCCCTCAGTGCAGAGCCAGGAGTAACCCCTATGCATCGCCAGGTGTGACCCAAAAAGCAAAAAAAAAAAATATCTTACACAAATTTATACCTTAATTCCATTGATCAGAAAACATATGTGAATAACTTGAATCTTTCAGAGTTAGTTAGACTAGCTTGGGATGTGAGTGGCATGTCTTAATGCCAGTTCCGTGTGCACAGGACAAAAATGTGGAAACTGCTGTTGTTGGGTGGAGTGTTCTAGAAATGTCTTTTAGAGAAAGTTGTGCATAGTGTTATTTAGATCTTCTACATCCTGAGTTTTCTACTTATTTTATGACTTGTTGAGAGACGGGTACTTAAATGTCAAATGATAATTGTGACTCTGTCCATTCCTTTTTGAAGTACTATCAGTTTTGACTTTGTGTATTTCAAAGCTCTGCTCTTAGGTACGTAAATATTTAGGATTATTATCTTCTTTTGATGACTTAATACCTTTATTCCTGTTAATATTCTTTTTAGGGGTGTGGCTTCCCAGGTGCTTGGGGGCACAGGGGCCACTCCTGAGTGATACCCAGCCTGGTGCAGTGGCCTGGTAGTTTGGTGCTTGGCCAGGTGAAGCAATGACTCTCCGAACTGGTGGTGCTGGGGGCCAGCGTGATGCTAAAGGGTAACCCCGGAAAGGGATCCACCTGAGGTCTCTTCATGCCAGGTACAGCCTCCCGACCTCAGTCCTACATCCCTGGCCCCTCCCTCCACTACTTTCTTGGTTTGAACTCCTTTTTTGTCATTTTCTGCTGCTGTTGTTTCAGGGGTTACACTAAGTATGCTGAGCCATCCGAGTGCTGGTCGAACCCAGGACCAGACCTCACACAAACAAAGAGCCTGCGCTTCCACTTGAGCCCCACCCTGTGCCCTTGAAATCTTTCCCATCTTAAATGAACACAGTCATAATCTTTTACTAAGCATTAGTGCGGCTTATCTTTTCTTATCCCTTTACTTAGAACTCATTTATAGTTATACCCCTACCGCATCCTCAACACCAATTCCTCTACCCATGAATTTGGAGGTAACAAGTCTATGGCGAACAGATATTATTATTATTATTATTATTATTGTTGTTGTTGTTGTTATTTTTTGCTTCTTGGGTCACACCTGGTGATACACAGGGGTTACTCCTGGCTCTGCACTCAGGAATTACTCCTGGCGGTGCTTGGGGGACCATATGGGATGCTGGGAATCAAACCTGGGTTGGCATGTGCAAGGTAAACGCCCTACCCGCTGTACTATCACTCCAGTCCCTTGTAAAGATATTATTACTGAGCCCCTGTGTCAGTTAGCTACCATTAATTCTCAGATGGTTCTTTCCCTGGGCTGAGAGTTTCCTAACTCTCTCATTAGCACTGATTAATGAACACTGAGGGTGGGCAGGCTCTCTGAAAACTTCCCTCTCTGTGTAGTCTCTCTCTCCCTCCCCCCATCTCTCAGTTTGAGGTGAGGGGCACACCTGGCGCTGCTAAGAGATTACTCCTGTCTCTGCACTCAGGAATTACTCCTGGCAGTGCTTGGGGAACCAGATGGGATACAGGGGATTGAACCTGGGTTGGGCACATGCAAGGCAAATATCCTATACATTGTGCTATTTATCCGGCCCCTGGTCTTCTCTTTTTCTAGTCTATACAATGACTGGGAGCTGTGTGTCTCTGCTGTGTCTGGGTGCTGTGTCTCACTGTGTTCGCTTGAGGTTTACAGACATACTCCATTTACTGCCTTTCTTTATCTGGTATCCAGTGCCTTTCAAGCTCTAGTTTCACATATTTTGTTATTCTTTGTGTTGTCCAATTGGGAGAATGAATCTCATCGTGGCTGGAAGTAGTAGCCAATGTTTAAATTTAAATTGTGCTTCTATTCTAAAAGAACCATATGGGTTACATAGCTTTTCAGATAAAAAAGAATTCATTTATGTCTTCCTCAATCAAAAATCATAGCTTTCCAGGTCAGGGATGTGTCCCAGTGGTAAAGTTTAGGCCTGGCAAGCATGACACCCTAGGTTTGATCCCCAGTATTGCTCCAACACCCCTCAAAAAAATTACAGCTCTTCAATAGCACAGCGGGTAGGGCATTTGCCTTGCACGCAGCTGACCCGGGTTTGATTCCCAGCATCCCATATGGTCCCCCGAGCACCGCCAGGAGTCATTCCTGAGTGCAGAGCCAGGAGTCACCCCTGTGCATCGCCGGGTGTGACCCAAACAGCAAAAAAAAAAAAAAAAAAAAAAAAAAAAAAAAGACAGCTCTAGTTTTCTTCACCCGAACACCAGTCCTGACTAAGCTGCTTGTCCTTTGCTTTAATAGGACCCGCACTGCTCACTCCCAAGACAGTAGAACCGAGCTGCATGTGAATATAAACCAAGCTGTGCTGAATCACGATGTGTATACTTCCCGGTGACTGGCAGCACGCGGCTCGAGTTCTAGGCACAGCCACTTGAGTTTGAGCAGCAGCATTAAATCTCTGCCTCACTCAAGTACGGCCATTCTGTGGTTTGCTTTACAGCTGACACGTCAAAGACATTATGAGGAAGAAGATGAAGCTCAAAGGTAAGATTTATAAACATAAGCTCCCTGCTCTTAGATTAAGTGTCCCTGAAGGCTTCAAACTAAAGTGGATCTCTGGAATCAAAATCCTGATCATGCACAGGCTGGGTGTCTTCTATTTGGAGACCAGTGGGAATTGTTAAGTGACTATGTAAATCCATGTAAATTTATGGCAGAGGCCATGACAATAGCGAGTGAAACACAAGCAGTAATTTAACAGGGTTGAAGTGGGGGAGCCCAGTGTGAAGTAGTTACTAATGAAAACTGTAAACACAAGAAGGGCAGGGATGGGATCAGGCATGTTTTGAAGAATTTTTTTTCTTGGCTTTTTGGGCCACACCCAACAATGTTCATGGGTTACTCCTGGTTCTGTAACTCAGGAATTACACTGGCGGTGCTCAGGGGACCCTATGGGATGCCAAGGATCAAACCCAGTTAGCTGTGTGCAAGGCAAATGCATTCCCCACCGTACTATTGCTCTGGCCCCGTGTTTTGAAGAATTAATATGTTTATTTGCTTAAGAAATACTGAGAATCCCTAGCTTGGGTTCAAATCCTTTCTATGACTTGTCTCTGCCTATGTGTTCTGTGACTCTATGCTATGTGTATGTCATGTGATAACTTGGGGGAAACCACTGACCTTTGGGCCTTAGTTTCTAGAGTACTACTTCATAGAGTTGTCACAAGGGTTAAATAAAATGATCTTCAGAAAACACCTTGAACTGAGCCTGAATACCAGGAGCTCAGTCTGAACAGTAGTGGCTGGCACCATCTCCATTATCATTATTGCTGTTGCTTTGGAGAATGACTCGTTCAAGGCAGAAGGAATGTTGAGTGTGTACAGCATCAACAGGGAAGGTCTCCTTGAGCAGGTGGGATCTGAGCTAGGCTGGAAGCATTGACAGAACTTAGAGCAATGGAAGCAGGCAGTGATTCTGATTGAGCAATCAGAGAGCCAAAGTCTGTCGGGGTGAAATTGGGCATCTTGAGGAATTCTACCAACCACTGATGATAGTGTTGTGTTCTAAAACATGCTACAGCTAAAAGGGAAATGGAGGGAAAGGCCCACAGGGTTTGACAACTATTTACATGTGACAAATGAGGTGTCATATATAATCCAAATAGAATCTGGACACGTTGTCCAATCTCAAAGCAACAATGAACAGGAAAAACAATCTAGTAACTGAACAATCTAGTAAAATTAATGAACAATCTAGTAAAATTAATGAAAAGATTTGCTTACCGTTCTCTAAGACTATTCAAAAGGAGGTAATTAAAAAACATTAGGAGAAATTCTTTATTGTTGTTTGAGGGCCACAACTGCTGTTCTCAGGGCTTACTCCTGGTTGCTCAGGAATCATTCCTGGTAATAGTTAGAGTCTAAAATGGTGCCAGGGATCAAACTTGCATTGGCAGCTTGCAAGGCAAACACCCTACCTTATAGACTATCATTCCAGCCACTCAGAGCAATTCTTAAATTTCCCTTTCCTTTTGGACAAGAGCGATAGTACAGTGGAAAGGGCTCTTGCTTTGCAAGCAGCTGACTCAAGTTTGATCCTCAGCATCCCATATGGTCCCTTGAGCCTACCATGAGTGATTCCTGAGTGCAGAGGTACCTTCTGCAGTGGCAGACCAGGCCACACTGTTGGAGAAAAACCCTCATGATTCTCTATGGCCAACCAGAAAAGAAACTGGGGTAGTGGGGGTATCCTGTACTTTGAATTGCCAGGGAGGCAGGTGCCTTGACTTCCAGCACTGCCTCTTCTCAGACGCCAGCAGCAGCTTCCATGCTGTTTACAAAATGGCGTCAGAGTCTGGGGCTGCCCGAGCTGCTGAGGACAACACCGCATTTGTGGGAATTCTGTGACTCCAGAAGGCAAAAGGTCAGTTTCTTTTCATTGACAGTATTCTTGCTGCTGGAGGGTTTATCTCTGGGAATCTTGACTGGTTTCCAGGGTCAGGCTTCACCTCCATTGTTATCTGGAAACACAGGAACAACCCTTTTGTCGTGCCAGACTGGGTTAGACATTGGACCCCAGTCCCCACAGCACTGTAGTCATGCCCATCCCCCCCCCCCCACCAGTCAAGTTCTGTCTGCTTTCAAGTCAGCTGGAAGAGGAATTTTAAAAATACACAAACCTGCGCACACACACACACACACACACACACACACGTGCATGCACTCTATGTGTCATCTATGCGCCTCCTTTTTATTTAATTTTCTCTGAGCTCCACCAAACTACCCATGAACGTGATCCAGCTCCGGAATGCACCCCAGAGCGTGCCTGCAACCCCCTGCAAAGACTTGTCTTTCACTCCTCCTCCTACACAGAAAGGACCTGCACCTGTACCTGAGCCCTCACAGGACTCTGCCAGCCCACAGGCAGAGTAAAAGTGGGTTCGGGTTACCCCTTGTGCTTGCTTCCCTCTCAGCATCCACACCCAGCGCGGCGCGTTGGAGGCTTGTGTACACAGGGCCTGTTCATTCCGGGCAGAGCCAACCCTGTCCTCACCGCCTCATGGAAAACACACCTTCAGCTTCCTAAGAGACAAATGTGGCAAAAGAGCAGGGAAAGGGGGCAGTTGAGAGAACCCTTCTGCCTCTTCCTCTTCTGTCCCCAAGCGAAGCAGCCAGGATCTCGGGGACCCAGTGAATGCGCCAATGCGCCTGGCCCCTGTACTGATGTTCCGGACAGGCCCGATCCGACTCAGGGGCAGCCGTCGCCTCCCCCACCACGTCTGCTGGTGTCCTCCAGCTGTCTCCGGGGCAGTTCTCCCTAAATGCAAACTATTAGCATTTCCTGTTAAAACATTTCTAATAAATAAATGAATACATCATCTTCCCAGCCCCAAGCAGGTCGGGAAGCAGCCGCGGAGCTCCTGGGAGCGGACGGGACCGACATGGACCACCCAGCGCCAGCCCACTGGCCCAAGGCCAAGGCTGCTTTTGTTTGAATTCCTGTATGAGTAACTGCTCAGGCTGACGCCAGCCAAACTCAGTGAAATATTATTTTTAATATTAAATAAATAGATGGTGGGGGTGTGTTGATCTCCTCCCTCCCCCACTCCCCAGTAAATTGCAGCACCATAACCTAGCTGCCAGGCCTTGTGTCCGTATTTCCTCAGCGAGCAGAAGGAAGGCTGACATTCTCTCTGACCTTCTTCATGGAGCACTTACCCCCCAGGAGACAGAAATGTCCCAGTTGGTGTTGACAGAACCCTATTTGGAGTAAACTGGGAATTCAGATAGAAACAAAGCTTGTGTCGGCTCACCAACCATTTTTGTTCATTTTTCCAACATTCTGTTTCCCTTTAATATACAAAAAAAGAAAAGCCCACCAATCCCCACCCCCACCCTGAAAAGAACCTAAACCCTAAACCATTCATGGTCTTTATGGAAAAATCATGGGGCCAGAGAGCTAGTACAATGGGCAAGGTGCTTGGGTTGATCCAGGTTCAGTTCCTAGCACTTCCTATGGTCCCCTGAGCTATCACTCACTGCCAGGAGTGATCCCTGAACACAGAGGTAGGAGCAAGCCCTGAGCACAGCTGAGTGTGGTTCCTCTCCCCTCAAAAAAGGGGAGGAGGAATCAGTAATTACAAAGAAACAGGAAGTTGCCGAAATCCCATTATCCAGTAAGAGCAAAATTTTGGTGAATATTCTAACCCAGTAGTAATTCCTGAGCACTTCCAGGTATGCCCCCCCAACTAAAACAAAACAAAACCCCCCAAAAAGCAGTGCAGGGACTGGAGTAATAGCACAGTGGTAGGGCGTTTGCCTTGCACACAGCCAACATGGCCGACCCGAGTTCGATTCCTCCGCCCCTCTCGGAGAGCCCGGCAAGCTACCGAGAGTATTCGATATGCCAAACACAGTAACAACAAAGTCTCCAATGGAGACGTTACTGGGCCCGCTCGAGCAAATTGATGATCAATGGGAGGGCCTTTTACTTTTTTACTTTACTTTTATTCTAACTTTTACTTATAGATAGATAGATAGATAGATAGATAGATATAGAGATAGATCACATCCAGGGAATGCTGACTTTACAATAATGAAATCACATGGTCCACGCATACTTTTATATGGAATTAATTTGGGACAGTTCTATGCTCTCCTGAAGCTGCTTGTTAGAGCTCCAGAATAGCCTGTGTTATGAATAAGCCTACAGTGAGTTCAACCAGTCCCCTGTGTTGGATAGTAAGATTATGTCCAAGGTTTTGCTATTATAAATTATACTCCATAAGGAAAAAAAAAAGCCTTATAGCTAATCTGTGCTTACATTCTTAATGATTTTCTTAAGATCAAGTTCCAAAGCAGGACTTTAAGACTGGCTATATAGGGTTCAAATTGCCCTCTGGAATGATTTGACCAAGTAATATTGCCACTGGTAGGAAATCAAAATGTTTCCCAGTTTTCTGCCAGAGGACATATGAGTTCTTCAACAAACAATCTTTGACAATTTTTCAGTTTTAACAGAACAAGAATAAAAGTCTCAAGCAGGGCAGGGAGGATGGCTTCAAGGGCTATAGTGCATGCAAAGCCCCAAGTTCCATCCTCAGTACCACACATCCCTCGGCATCACTGGAAGTGTCCCTGAGCATGGCCAAGTGTGGCCTACCACCAACCCCCAAAGTCTCAGGCAAGTGAGAAGTCACTTTAACACCATGCACTGCTTTTTTTCTTTTTGGGTCACATCTGGAGATGCTCAGGGGTTACTCCTGGCTTTGCACTCAGAAATTACCCCTGGCAGTGCTCAGGGGACCATATGGAATGCTGGGAATTGAACCCAGGTCGGTCGCATGCAAGGCAAACACCCTACCCACTGTGCTATCGCTCCAGCCCCTGCACTGCTTTTTTGGGGGTTTTGTTTTGTTTTAGTTTGGGGGGGCATACCTGGAAGTGCTCAGGAATTACTACTGGGTCTGTACTCAGGAATCACTCCTAGTGGTGTTCAGGAAACTATATGGGGTGCAGAGATCGAACTTGGGTGGGTCAGATTCAAGGCAAGTGCCTTACCCACTGGACTGTCTCTGGCCCCAACACCATGCACTGTGGATCCAAGTCCTTACCCTTTGTAATTCTTCATGCCTCCAAATAAGCCCAGACAAGACATCCTCAATAGAGATGTCCTCAATGTGGATTATTCATGAGAATCATTTAGTTGCTTTTAGTTTGGGGGCCACGCCTGGCGGTGGTCCCAGAGGTTGAACCTAGACCTCCAACATACAAAGCATGTGCTTGAGCCTGTTGGACTATCTCTCAGGCCCCAAGACTCATTCATTTGGAAGGAAAGAGACTGAAGTCAAGGAAGTACAGGGTGAGTACACTGCAGTGAGTCACCACTTTCTTCACAGCAGGGATTTTTAGAACCTGTAAAACGCTCATAGGCTCACAGAGGGTGTGAGGCTATAATTCCTGAGCTCATTTGCCCACAGAGCTTGCTCCACTCTCACCAGCTTTTTCAGCCCCCACCATCCACCTGGCGCTTGGTAGAACACACCTTAGGACACACAGTCTGCAGCGCTAGGTGGAGAACCAGTGGAGAAATGTTTTCATAGAATGGAAGATAGGATAGAAAAGGAGGGATCAAAGAGAAAGAGAGAGAATGAACTAGAAAAGCAGGAGAGTGGAGGGAAATTGACACGGTAGACTCGGTCCTCCTGTTGTTCATCGATTTGCTCGAGCGGGACCAGTAACGTCTCCATCGTGAGACTTGTTGTTGCTGTGTTTGGTTTTTTTTTATTTATAATTTATTTATTGAATCACTGTGGGAAAAGTTACAGAGCTTTCAGGTTTAGGTCTCAGTCATGTAAATATCAAACACATTTCCCTTTACCAATACTTATTTTTTACCACGAACCCCAATAGAACCCCACCTCCCACCCCTCCCAATTTCCTGTGAGGCAGATGAGTTCTAGTTAACACTCTATCTACTTTGACTAGATTCATTGTTTCGATAAAAGATGCACCATTATTATTTAGAGTTTACCCCCCCCCCCCCCATCAGACATGCTGAAAAAGCATTGTGAAATGATTTGCTTTCTACAGCTGGGTTCAGGAATTAAACGTTGTTGCGCGGCTGCGATTTCTGCTATTTCTGCTATTTTACTTATTAACCCTGGAAGTATTTCTACTAAAAGTTAGATAATTAAGAAATTGGTTTCTGTGCTCTGGAGTCATGGCCATGCTGGAGAGCCGCTAGTGGGGGGCAACTGGTGACCTCTGTAGGGCGTGAAGGACGTGCCGGAACGCCCCGCTTCCCATGAGGTTTTTGTCGCCCCCGACCCCCGGCTCATACCTGCTGTCCACAAGGCTCCCATGCGGCTGCCATCTTTCTTTCCAGAGAGGAGAGGGCAAATGGGGCAACACCCTTTTACTGTGTTTGGAATATCAAATACGTCACGGGTAGTGGAGGGAAATTAAGCAAGGAAAAAAAAGGATAGGTGAGAAATACATAGGAGAGAGGAGTACAAAGGAGACATAGACATTTAAGAGAACAAAGAAAAGTGAGGACCAGGAAAAGTACCAGTGTAGAACCCCTATTTGCTAGGACCACCTCCTCAGTGCTTTGGGGGACACCAGCTCAAATGCTGCAGTTCAGCCTCTTCCCCCTCGCTGATTCCACTCTCAGCTGATTCCTCTCCAAGGAGGATTTTCTCTGAGACACAGCCATCCCAGCAGCCCCTTCCTTGGCTATTATTTAAAATGCAGTAAATCATTTGCAAAGGAAGCTCAGAACATGAAAGTAAACAGTCGGTCCTACAGAAAACCAGAAAAAAAAAGAACTGTCTTGTAATTTCTTATTTTTTCACTATGTCTTTAAGGGCTGTCAGATAACCTCTTGTTCTTTTAATTTTTTCCCCAAAATAATACTGTAGGGTTTTATTTCACCCTCCATCCTTCATTCACCCAAGCTTCGGGTTTCTTTCACCCACAAGCTCTTTGGGGCTTGCATGTGGGCCGCTCCAACATGGATGAGATCCCAGAGTGATACTCTGCAGGAGATGCCATTACAAGAAAGTTTTCTATTTCCCTGGAGCTCCCATGTCTGGGCAGCAAAGTGATGAGGGTAGAAGCCGACAGGAAATGGGGAGGGGAAGTCATGTAACGTCTTGTAGCACAATAGAACATGGCTAAAACTACACAAACACACTCTACTCAGCAACGTGTTTAGTTGCCCAAAGAGCAGATGAAGGTAAGTTGACAGCTTGGAATCATTTACAAAGCTTTTCACCCCAGAGGACCAGCTTTCAAGCAAACTAAAAACACCACGGTGGTCAAATGAATTTCTTAAACACTGCACATACACCGTGCTGTGTCCTTTGGAATACCACCACAAACAATTTACTTAAGTATTTAATGGGCACTAATTTAAGTCTCAATGCATGCTGAAATAAAAATAGAAATTCCGAAATAAACTTAAGAAGCATTCATCCAAATCTGAAACCCCTGGAGATCTCAGAAGTATGGGGTAGGATTTGAATAGCTACATTAAACTTGACATTAGATTTTATTAGAAAACTAGAAGTTTTTCAAAAGTTATTCCCAACCTCTTAATAACCAAGGCTCCCCCCCCCAAAGTATTGTTCTCTGCAGTCATTCATTATCTTAGGTTTTCACTCTGTATTCATGCCCACAATGACTCATGGCTTCACTGCTGGATGTTCAGGTTGGCCATTAACATTCCAAAAATTTCTGAGATTTCAACAAATCTAAGTCACGCTGACTACATAAAATAGCTAGGGTTAATGAGTGGAGTTGATTCTATTTTGTCCAAAAGGAAAGAAAGCTGACATTTAGTTAACCTAGTGAACCCTATGGCGGAGAAGGAGTTGGTCCATCATATTTTAGCAAATAAGACTTGTGCCACTATTACTAATTTTGTCAGTGACCCAGGAGTCCAAGTACCCCAAACCTTCATAATTTGAGAATTTTCTGAAAAACTTCCAGCTTTGAGTGGTTGGTACATTTTTAAAGAGTTCATTCATCCTGACCCTCCAAAGCAGCAGTGGCCTGGGCTGATACAGTATGCTGGTCTCCCTTCCTGTGCCTCTCTGAGTGGTCTCAAGAATCTTTCTCGTGGAGTGACTTCTACTGCTCCACCCAGGGTCCCAAGCAATGATGGAATCAGAGGGGGCCAAAGGCAGCTTGCTAGTGAGGCCGTATCAAAGGCATGGGAGTGCCAAGGTCAGGTCCTGATGAGGGCTCTCTGGTCTACAGACAGCAGCCTGTTGGGCTCAGATAGCAGCTTTCTGCTTCCTCTTCTACCCCCTCAGAGGGGAATCACTTGGAAGTCCCACTCTCCTCATAGCCACCTCCCAGAATCCCTCTCTCTAGTGACCATCACACTGGCTGGCTGAGGGTCCAACAAATGATTGGAGGGGACACAGTTCATACCACAGCAATCAGGATGACTTGGGCTGTAAGTGATAGAAGACCTGACTCAAGGGGCTTAAACATTTCTTGGTCCAGATAAACAGAAACAAATACATACCAGGAAGAGTTGATGCAGTTTGGAGTCCGATCTACGTCATTGAGGACTCTGATGTCTCTGTGTCTTTGACTTTATATGAAAACTACAGAAAACATGAAGGGAAATACTTCAAATTTTAATGTCAACATTACCTCCAAAACTTTTCTTTGTGGGGGTTGGGGATTTTGGGACAGATCGGGTAATGCTTGGAGACTATTCCTGGCTCTCTGCTCAGGAGTGACTCCTGGCAGCAATTTGGGACCATATGCTAGGAATTCAAACAGCCAAAAGGACATAAGGCAAGTGCCCTAATCCCTGTACTAGCTCTCCAGCCCCTTCCCTCTGGATTATTAAATTGTGATAACTCAAAAAAATTCAGGAAAAGGCCAGAAGTCCCTGGCTCCCAAAGCTGTACCTGGAATTTGACTGGATCCCACCATTCACTGATACCTGCTCCCTCCTCCAGCTGTGAGAAGAGGCATATCTGTTCTTCTTTCAGGTATAGTTATGTCAGCCTGGTAGAATATGTATTTGCATTTTATTTTAAATTCTTACGGCCAGGGATATGGTTTAGCAATAAACCACAAGCCACACGTGTATAAATCCATGTCTGATACTTGGAAATGCAAAGCATTTTTTCCTGTAATTTATATTCATTAACCACTACGTAAATTACTATGGAATACCTATCTATATGGGGCTGGAGCGATAGCACAACGGATAGGGTGTTTGCCTTGCACGCTGCTGACAGGGCCGACCTGAGTTTGATTCTTCCGCCCCTCTTAGAGATCCCGGCAAGCTACTGAGAGTATCTCGCCTGCACAGCAAAGCCTGACATGCTACCTGTGACGTATTCAATATGCCAAACACAGTAACAAGTGTTACTGGGCCCACTCAAGCAAATTGATGACAATGGGAGGACAGTGACCTATCTATATAGCTTATCTAGTTATCTAGTTTGAAAATTGGGAGTCAATTATGCTCAGTGAAAGGAGCCAGACACCAAGAGACAAATGCTGTCTGATTTTACTTTCTTGAGTTATAGTCAAGTCTGTACAGCAGTAGAATGGTGGTTGCCAGGGATTGGAGGGAGGGGCACGTCAGAAGCTATTGTTGAATTGAACAAGATGTAAAGAATTCTGGGGGTTGGTGCCAGGGATAGGGTTGTAGAACAATGAAAATGAACTTAACACAGTGGAGCTGTGTACATAGGATAGTGAAGAGGAAAAGTTTTCACTGCAGCTAAAAAGAAGTTGGGCATGCTATGCGGAATTCCTTTCTTTTCTTTTTAAACAATACTTTTTGTTGTTGTTGTTTGAAAAAGCCTCTTGGGAAAGGTAGATATTTCAGAAGGTCTTAGATTCTTGAGGCCCCTAGTTCAAACCTCCACATTGAATGATTCTTTTTCCTCCTGGTGGCCTGTAGCATTGCACTGCAGGATACAAGCCTTCAGTTGTCCTAGTATTGTTTGGGAGCCCCCGAAAACTTTTTTGAAACTTAATTTATAAACCTCTGATTACTTAGTCAACAAATAAAATTATTTTCATCCCATTTCAGTCACCTAAACTTGCTTTTTAAGGTTAAATTTAGACTGTCAACTGAGAATTTTGAAATTTTCCCCTAGAATTTATTTCTTTATCTAAAACATTTCCTTCTCCCTTTATTCTCCCTGATAAAGAAATTCTTTTGCAGTTCCCTTTTCTTTCCCAAGTGGATTAACTTTGGTTCATATTGGTGTCTGTGTGAGTTACCATACTCACACAGTTCCCTGGGGGGTTGCAGAGATGAGGTCAGGATAGCCCAACCGGATTTTGGGTAAGAGGGAGCAAAAGCAGTTTCTGCCATTGACTGGGGCTGCAGACTGAGTCTTGCATCTCTCACCAGGCACTCAGCAGTCACCTCTTCTGGTCTTTTGTGAGTTAGAGCACAATTGTCCCCCCCACCCCCACTCCAACCCCCAGCCCAGAGGTACCTCTACATGAAAACAGCTTGTTCAAAGCTGCCATTTCATGTCCTTGTCCCCCTGCACCCCCGTCCCAAGCTTTCTTATGTCTTTCTACACCACATTTCTCATTGAACATCCACATTTCTGGTCTCCTGGAGCACACTGCCTGCCTTTGGGGTGGGGACTGAACAAGTCTGGGGTGGTGAGTCACTCTGATTATGTGCCTTGCTTCCTACGTCTCTCACCACACATCTGTACATCTCCCTGCACTCCAGCTGCTCTCGCTACTCCTTTTTGTTGTTGTTGTTTTTTGGGCCACACCCAGAAGGCTCACTCCTGGCTCTGTGGTGCTCGGGACCATATGAGATGCCTGGGATTGAACCCAGGTTGGTTGCGTGCAAGGCAAATGCTCTACCTGCTGTACTATCACTCCAGTCCCTTGTCTCACTTCCAAGCCGAAGGATACTTCTGTGTTCTCTCTGCAAGCCACCTGGGTGGAGACCAACTCAAGGAGTAAACTTCTCCCAAGTAAAGGGACCTTGACTACTATAGACTAAGACAACATTGTTGGGGCTGGAGCAATAGCACAGCAGGTAGGGCATTTGCCATGCACATGGCCAGCCCGAGTTAGATTCTCAGCATCCCATATGGTCCCCTGAGCACCGCCAGGAGTAATTCTTGAGTGCACAACCAGGAGTAATCCTGTGCATTGCCGGGTGTGACCCAAAAAGAAAAAAAAAGACAACATCATCTGAGCAGCTGCGCTGATAGAGGGAGGGAGGACTCTCTCCCTCATTGAACATGTGATCCTTGCACAGTATGGAAAGTCTGTGTGGCCATCAGCACCTCTTCCCATATATTATACCTCCTCTTTCTTGAACCAACATTGGGTGTGAGGGCCCTGCCAGCCCCCTCCCCCATCTAAGGTGTCCTTCCCCCTGTCCCCCACCCTCAGTGTTAGAGTCACAGGGATGAGCACCCTACCTGGAATCTCATGTCCTCTTCTGTCTAGGAGGAGAGGAAGCGAACAGACTGGGCATGCAGGAGAAGCCTCTGACAGCTGTTTAATCCCAAACCACTCCCCCCAAACAGGTTGGAAAATGATGAGTGCAGGGTGCGTTTAGCTTTCTGCTGCATCTGTTGCCTGCTGTGAAATTCCAGGACAGGACTGTCCGCCCCACTGAATCCCACTTGCTTTCTTTGTAGAACTTCAGGGAGGACTGCAGAGGCTGAGGCACTTCAGAATCGTTGCCAGGCTTCCCATGGTCAGTGACTCTGTGAGCTAGATTGTCTATACTTCGCCTTCACAGTCCAGGCAATCTTTGAGTCCAGTCTGGCTGTGGTGGAAATTGATGTTCTTCCATTGCAGTGTTCCTCTTGTACACTCTCGCTCCTTGCACACCTTTGATCAAGTTGTCCTATACCGTTACTAAGCTTCGCATCTGTGGGGACCTTTGAAGCCTTCAGTCAACAACGATTTGAATTGGATGCATGAATGACCATGTTGGTAAAAGAAGAGGAAATGATTTGAATTTGAGAGACAGTAAAAACACTTATAGGGTGTGTGTGAGGGGGAGGTGGCTAATAGAACAGTCAGTGAGTTAATATTTACTGAGTATTCATGGAATCCTGGTCCTATTCAGACAGATCCTACCATATGGGATGCCTGGAGGGAGAGGGGAAGCAGGGTGGGGAGAGCAGAGGAATGGGAAGTTACTTTTTTTAAAAAGCAAAAGTCTGTCTTAAAATCATCTTTTAAGATCATTATAATCTTCAGCTAGGCACTGTGAAAGAGAATGGGGAGTTGGGGACCTCTGCCAGTCTTGAAATATTTCATGGATTCTTGTTTATGCAGAAAGGGAATTCAAAGAGTAGTATCTAGGGACTGGAGAGATAGCACAGCGGGTAGGGTGTTTGCCTTGCACGCGGCCAACCCGGGTTCGATTCCCAGCATCCCATATGGTCCCCTGAGCACTGCCACATGTAACTCCTGAGTGCAGAGCTGGGTGTGAGCCAAAAAGCGAAAAGAAAAAAAGTAATATCTATATATAGCTAAAATATTTTTATGATTGTATAGGTAAAATGGTTACAATAATATTAACATTTTTAGCTGTGATGTACAAAGTTTCTGCATTGTCATCAAAGTGCCATCATCCTCTACCACTTCTTCAAGCAAAATTTCAATCCCAGTTTGAACACTGAAATTTATTTATTTATTCTTCTGATTTTGGCCCCCATCTGGCGATGCTCAGGGCTTGCTCTTGGCTCTGCACTCAGGGATCACTCCTGGAGAAGCACAAGGTGATCATATGGGGTGCCAGGGATTGAACTTGAGTCGGCCACATGTAAGGCAACTACCTACTTGTTATATCTCTGGTCCCTAGGTTCCAATTTTTCAAACATTATTTTTTTCCCTTAGCTTTCTTAGTACTCAGTGTAGGTTTCCTTCCATCTTTCTTCCTTAACAATTTCTTCTAAAATGTTAAATATTTCTATTTTTCTCTTGAATCCAGAAAGGGCGTTCACCTTACACGCGGCCAACATGGCCGACCCGAGTTCGATTCCTCCGCACCTCTCGGAGAGCCCGGCAAGCTACCGAGAGTATCTCGCCTGCACGGCAGAGCCTGGCAAGCTCCCTGTGCATTCGATATGCCAGACACAGTAACAACAAAGTCTCCAATGGAGACGTTACTGGGCCCGCTCGAGCAAATCGACGATCAACGGGAGGGCCTTTACCGTTGATCGTCGATTTGCTCAAGCAGGCCCAGTAACGTCTCCATTGGAGACTTTGTTGTTACTGTGTCTGGCATATCCAATACGTCACGGGGAGCTTGCCAGGCTCTGCCGTGCAAGCGAAAAACTCTCGGTAGCTTGCCGGGCTCTCCGAGAGGTGCGGAGGAATCGAACTCGGGTCGGCCATGTTGGCCGCGTGTAAGGTGAACGCCCTACCGCTGTGCTATCGCTCCAGCTTTGTTTTTTAGATAAAGTCTTTTTTTTTTTTTAATAAAGCCGCTTCATGACTTTAATTTCTCTCCTTCAGCCTCTCCAGCTATATCCTGCTCTCTCCCCCTTTTGGTCATTCTTTTTTTTTTTCTATCTTATTGCCATTCTTCCTCTAACACTGCCTACAAATTTCTACCCAGACTCATTTCACTTTTCGTTTTTTTTTTGGGGGTCACACCCGGCTATACACAGGGGTTACCCCTGGCTCTGCACTCAGGAATTACTCCTGGCGGTGCTCGGGGGCCATATGGGATGCTGGGAATCGAACCCAGGTCAGCCGCGTGCAAGGCAAACACCCTACCTGCTGTGCTATTGCTCCAGCCCTCATTTCACCTTTTTAGCTCAACATCGTCTCTTCATAGGGAGGAAGGACTGGTGAGAAACCCAGTGCTCGGGCTTCTGTCTCTCTGACTGCCTGCCTGTTACTTCTGAGAGTTTCTAACGCTCTGTTTCACCATCAAAAAGGGAGAAACTAGCTCAGCAACATGCTTCATTGTTTCACTCAAGGCCGAGAGTTAGAGTTTCATTGTCAAGGAGCTGGAAGTTCCAGGCTGCCTGTGTCATGTTCCAAGTGTTCAGGTTATTGATCTGATGCTCTTACAGATCTAGATATGTATTCCTTAGCCCAGCCTTGGCGACCGACTGCCCACGGACACTGGGGCATTTTGCAATTCTGGGTAGGTTTGGCTTTAGGGTTGTACAGACTGGCAGAATGGTTCTTCAGCGTCCCGGGGATCACATTGCTACCTGACATCTGCACTTATCTTACATGTCTCCTGTCTCCCTCACTGATACTGCAAAGAATAAAACCAAGCCCTCCCTTGAGTTTCCTCACGAGCACCTGTATCATCTTTCTTTCCATTTCCCAGTCTACTTAAAAAACGTTCCTCGTGCAGCCGAGTGAATCTTCCTCCAAGTTAGGCTGGGATTTCTAAAGCCAGAAACAAAGCAATAGCTTCAACTTCTCTGCCACTGAGCTTCTTATCAGAATGGCTGATCGGGACAACTGACATACTTTAGTTGACCTATTCAAGATATGCACATAGTCTATCGGTATTCTTCAGAGACAGTGGTGACAGACGTAAGGGACTGTGGGGCAAGAGGTGTCAGGGAGAAGAGGAGTATAGAGAGCAGCTAGCTAGAAGGAAGACTTCTCTGCCTTCAATAGTTTGACCCCCTTGTCAAAGAAAGCAAAAGCATCCATAAAATAGAGGGGAGTAGCCCAAACCAGAAAGCTTCTGCACTGTGGAAGAAACTGGCTAAAACAAAAATACAGCCACTAATTGGAGAAAATATTCACACAACAGATACCAACATGGAGCTAATAGCCAAGATATACCAAGCACTTCTAAGACTAAACAACATGAAAACAACTCCATCAAAAAATAAAGAAAAATGAACCAACATTTTCTAAAGACAAACAGATGACCAGCATGTGCATAATGATAGGAGAAATTCAGATCAAAATGATGGGTGGGAGGGGCTGGAGCCATGGTACAGCAAGGAGAGCATTTACTTGGCACACCGCTGACCTGGGTTTGAGTCCAGCATTCCATATTGTCCCCGGAGTACTGCCAGGAGTGATTCCTGACTGTAGAGCCAGGAATAACCCCTGAGCATTGCCAGGTGTAACCCAAAAAGCCTAAATAAATAAATAAATAAATACTGATGGTGGGATCTCACCTCACACCAGTGAAAATAGCGTATGTGAAAAATGCGAAAACTACCAGTGATGGTAAGAATATGGTGGGTGTAAAAGGACATTCATTTGCTGTTGGTGGAATTGTAAGCTGTTTCAATCCCTATGGGAAACAGTTTGGAGATTTTTTTTTTGAGTTCCAAAACTGAAAATAGAAGCATGGTATTATCCAATCAATCTACACCTTGGTTTCTATATCCTAAGAATATAGCACTAATTAAAAAATTATATGCACACCTACATTCATTGCCATGACCTGGAAACAACCTAAGAGCCCAGCAGAAGACGGTAAAGAAATTGTGGTATCTATATGCAGCTTTAAGGAACTATAAAATCTTGTATCTTGCTACAACTTGGGCAGAAGGAGAGGCTGTCGTGTTAGGCAAAACGAGTCAGAAGGAGAAAGATAAATATTGGATAATCTCACTCACAAGTCGTGTATAAAGAAACAAAGTGATAATACCAATGGAATCAAAACATTAGACTGATAATTGAAAGGAGGATGAGGCAGTGGTGGAGGAATATTGGATCTTTAGTGGAAGGCGTGGCACAGTAATAATGTCCTAAAGCAATACTGTTAACACACTATTGTAAACCAAGCTACCTTAATAATAATAATAATAATTCTAAAAATGAGCAAAGTATCTACACACCTGAATAATAGCACAGCGGGTAGGGCGTTTGCCTTACAAGCGGCCAACATGGCCGACCCGAGTTCGATTCCTCCACCCCTCTCGGAGAGCCCGGCAAGCTACCGAGAGTATTCTATATGCCAGACACAGTAACAACAAAGTCTCCAATGGAGACGTTACTGGGCCCGCTCGAGCAAATCGAGCTAAGAGAAAATACACAGACTAAAAGATGCGCAATGTCGTTTTCTATTTGTCAAATGCAAATTAAAACCGCAATAGGCTATCAGTACACACTTTTACAGGGACTACAGTTATTTATTTATTTATTTATTTATTTTTAAAAATGGCTTCATTTTATAAAGTAGTTCACAATATTTGATTACATTTAATATTCAAACACCAATCCCACCACTAGACACCTTCCCACCACCATATTTCGGTGTTTCCATCCCATACCACAATCCCTGCCCCCAAGTAGAACCGAAATAACATATTTCCCTCTAAAGTTGGTTGCCTCCTACTTTGAATCCCATCAAAAGTGGTGCAGTACTCTTGGGTTATGGGTAGGGTGTGTCCAATGAAGCGTCCTCGGCCCAAGGGTGTGGAGAGCAGCGGTGAGCATGATGTCGGTTGAGTTCTGGAGGTTTTCAGCTTCTGGGGCTGGGTCCCTTGGGCGGGGAGGGGTCTCACCTGCCCTCCTCTGTGGCTATAGTTTTTAAAAGACAAGTTTTTTCAAGTGCTGTACAAGCACGTGAAGGAACTTGAGTTCTCATATCACTGGTTATTTGTAAATGTCACAATCACTTAGACACTGAGCAGTTTCTTTCTTTTTTTCTTTTTCTTTTTGTCCACACCTAGCAGTGCTTAGGCCTTCCTCTGGTGCTCTGCTCAGGGATCACTCTTGGCAGTTCTGGGAGACCATATCACTCCTGGTGCTGAAGATAGAGGCTGGGTGCATGGTATGCAAAACAAGCACCCTTCATGCTATACTATCTCTCCAGTCCTGGGCGGTTTCTGAGAAACAGAATATTTACCTCACATATAAACTGGGGATTCCATTCGTAGGTGGTTTATTTTTTCTATTTTTTTAAAATCTAAATCAGAGGCTTAAGTTTCATGAATACTTAATGACTTTTTTTAGCAAATATGATTTTATTTTTCTGTTTGTAAAGAAGAAATGTTATTTGATCCTTTTAAAATTAAACCTTTTTGTTTGTTAGTTTTGTTTGGGAACCATACCCAGAGAGGTTCAGGGCTTACTCCTGGCTCTGTCCTAGGGGTGAGTCCTGGCACTGCTTGGGGAACCAAATGCAATGCTGGGGATCAAACTGGGGTCAGCAGCATGCAAGGCAAACGCCTTAACCCCTGTACTCTCTCTCTCGGCATAATAATAATGCACACAGTACGTATAATATCCACAGGCTCATTTCTAAAAGATTCTGATGCCTCATTTCCTGAAGTATGGTATTGAATCAGAAAAGACACAGAGATCAAAGGAATAGAATTGAGATCCCAGCGTTAATTCTCCCATAGGGCTGGAAAGATTGTACAGGGTTTAGGGAACTCGCCTCGCATGCAGCTGATCCCAGTTTGAACCCCAGCACTGTATGATCCCACAAGCTCTGCTAGGAGTGACTCCAAGCACAGATCTGGGAGTGGGCCCCACACTCAAGTGTTGCCGATTGTGGCCTCAAGCCCCTTTTCAAATCCTCACTTATATATAGTAAATTTATGATAAATAAGCCAAGATAGGTAAAGGTAAAAGGTAAAGGCCCTCCCATTGATCGTCGATTTGCTCGAGCGGGCCCAGTAACGTCTCCATTGGAGACTTTGTTGTTACTGTGTTTGGCATATCAAGATAATTTTTTTTTCTTTTTGAGTTACACCCGGTGATGCTCTGGGGTTATTCCTGGCTCTGCACTTAGGAATTATCCTTGCATTGCTCGGGAGACTATATAGGATGCTGGGGATCCAGGTTGGTTGCATGCAAGGCAAACACCCTACCCACTGTACTACTGCTGTGGCCCCAAGAAACTAAGAGAATTAAAATGGAGAGGGAAAGTCGCTTTAATAAATAGTATTTGAAAAGTTCTGTAGCCTTTCATGCAAAAGAATGAAACTGAACCAGTATTCCACACCATGTACAAAGGTTAACTCAAAATGATGAAAGACTTGAATATTTAACCCAAATCCATCAAAGAAAACAAAGGCAACAGCTCTATTAAACTGCTTTCTGTGATGTATTTGGGCATTCAACTCCAATAGCAAAGGATACAAAAACAAAAATAAATGGGATCACATCTAACTAAAAATCATTTGCTTAGTGAAGGAATCTAGCATTAAAATAAAAAGACATCTGGAGTCAGAGAGCTAGTACAGTAGGTAAGGTGTTTGCCTTGCAAGTGCCTGACCCTCGTTTGATCCCTGGTATCCCATATGGTCCCCCAAGCTGGCCAGGAGAGATCCCAGAGTGCAGAGTTGAGAATTAAGGCCTGAGCACAGTTGAGTGTAGCCTACAATCCAAAGAAAATGAAATAAAAAGACATTCTATGAGTCAAGAGAATATTTGCACACTATACAGACAAAGGGCTAATACTCAAGATACATAAGAAGCTGAAAACTCAACAAGAAACAAACATCCCCACCAAAAAAAAATAATAATAATAATGGATAGAAGAGCTGAAAAGACACTTCACCAAAGACATCCAGATCACCAATGGGCATGTGAAAAAACGTTTAATGTCACCTAAATATTTTTTTTTTTTTTGGTTTTTGGGTCACACCCAGCGATGCTCAGGAGTTACTCCTGGCTCTGCACTCAGGAATTACTCCTGGCGGTGCTCAGGGGACCATATGGAATGCTGGGATTCGAACCCAGGTTGGCCGCATGCAAGGCAAACGCCCTACCCGCTATGCTATCGCTCCAGCCCCCTAAATATCATTTTAAATCATAATGAATGCTTGATACTTAGAAAAGAAAGAAAGGTGTGAGGGGGTAGTTAGAAGGCTGGAGCACATACTTTGCATGCAGGAGCCCAGGGTTCAGTTGGAGCACTGAATGATGCCCTGAATCTTGCCAGGAAGGAGAAGAGAAAGGGGAGGAGCCTCTGTGTAGGTGAGCAGGCTGCTGGCAATCCGTCTGCCCCGTCACAGGCGTCAGAGGCGCATTCCAGGCGTCAGATGTGGGACTGCTGTGATGCTGGCTGTGAACTGGTTTCCTCTGGAGATCCCCTCACAGTGTCCCATGCACGTATGGGACCACATTTAGAAACTTCCAAGAGTAAAGACTTCCATCTAGAAGATAGGAATACCCTACATCAGCACTTGCTTTCAGCACAAATTTGGTCTACCACTACACAGACAGAAGAGTCAAATTCAATTTGTAACTAGTAAGAATAATGCCTAATTTATGCAATAAAATTCAAATTTTGTCTATAAGGTTTGAAGTGTTTTTTTGGGAGGGGGGTGGCACTCCCTACAAGCGCTCCTGACAGTGTTCAGGGGCCATAAGGCTAGTGGTACAGGGATTCCATAACGTATACCTAAGTGACATCTATGCTCTGGGTTTGGGTTGTTTAAGATTTTTTAATACAAATGTCATTATGGTTGTGTTCATTGGGGGTACATATTGAGGAGTTTTTGGTCAATTTCTAGTTAGATTTTAGGCAAAAGTGTGATTGCCCTTATTGAACTTTTCTCCACTTTAGTTATCAGAAAAGGTGGGACTTGTATGGATCTTAGGGCAAGACACGGGATCCTCAATCTTCATCCCTCCTAAGATTGCAGGAGCTTGTAAAGTGACTAACTCTGAAGTTCTACTCACTTCCATGTGGTAGAAAGCACTTATCACACAACCCATGTGGGTTTCAAACAAGATGTTTGAAAAGAGTATAGGATAAGTTTGCATAGTGCTGAGTCTATAGACACTCAGTAAATGTCACCTTCATTACTGCTGGATTGAAAAAGAGAAGAGGAAGTGAGTTGATGAGTATGAACTAATTGGGGGACTGTTTCAGAAATAAAGGATCACAGAGCCTGGCAAGCTCCCCGTGACGTATTCAATATGCCAAACACAGTAACAACAAGTCTCATGATGGAGACGTTACTGGGCACGCTCGAGCAAATCGATGAACAACGGGAGGACCGTGACTGACTGTGACTGACCCCCTATCTAGCCATTCAGGTCTTCTACTAGGTAGCCAATGTCTAGGATTCTTCTCCTTCTCCTTCTCCTCCTCCTTCTTTGTGAAAGGGAGGATTTCGGTTTAGGGGCCATAATCACAGTGCTCAGGACATACTTCTGGCTCTGTGCTCAGGGATCACTCCTAGTGAGGATCTGGGGACCTTATGGGGTGAGGCAGATGGAACTGGGGTCAGCTGCATGTCAACTCTCTCAGTGACCATTCTTGTCCTTAAAGAGCCTCCAATACTTTCGAGAAGACAAGATTTGTTTCTTTGTAAAAGAGATCATTAAGATGCAAAGGAGTAATGGCCAAGTTCAGAGGAGAGCAATCTCTAGATGTACGATGGAGAAGATAGTAGTAGGCTAGGCTGGATGAGAAAATTTAGAAAGGATCAACCTTCTGAGGGGGCTCACGAAAGCTTGGGAATGTCTTGCCAAGACCAAGACGGAAGGTCTTGTTCCCACCGCAGTGGTGAAGAAGGATCTAACTAGTCTTCAAAACAGAAATTCCCCGCAACAAACCTCTGTGGCTTCAGGTAGAGCCAGAGTGTCACTCTTTGTGGGGTGGGGATAAGCAGAGCGCTCAATATATACTCCAGGTTTCCTTGCTGGGCCCATGAAAGACACACACCCCCTTTGTGGGCTCTTATCCAGATGCCCGGTAAGTTCCATTTTTGTCTTTCCCCCAGTAAGTCCCTGGAGAGATACCCTATCAACTCTCCATCTCTGCTAGATGCTTTACCTCGGATCCCAGCCCAGGTGCCCCATCCTCGTGTTGGATTGAGCCTGAACTGCCTATTTCTGAGGTTGGGGGGGGGGGGGGAAGGGCGTGGAGGGAGTGGGTGTGGCGTGGGGAGGAAAAGGAAGGAGGATGGTGGCCAAAAAACAAAATAATAATTCTCACCATAGCCTGCGGTTCAAAGAGAAGCACCAGCTCCCCCACCCCCCACCGAAGGTATTCCCCTTACAAAGCACAGCCACTGTCTACAAAGGGTTAATGCTCCCCCCCCCCCCCCCAACTTGCTGCCAGAGATCAACTAATCTGATAATTACGGCAACAAACACAGTTTAGACAAACAAGACCTGACCCTGAGGGTTTGGAATGAAAACATTTACTCTCTCCCTCCCCAGAGAGATGGTGCCTGGAGCGTACACACAGCGAGACACTGGGAAAATACCCCGGTGCTGGGGCGACAGGGTGAAAACATCTGTGCTTCTGAGCTGCCCAAGGAGATAAAGTGAATGGGGGCAGGGCTGGGTGCGGGAGACGCGCTGCTCCGCTGCCGCGTGGGCAACTGTGTCCGCTGCGCAGGGGAAGGGCGCGCTGGGAGTGGGAGCAGATGGCCCAGGGAGCCCTAACGGGAGATGGAAGCGAATTGGCATTGATTTCGCAGCGCAGGCGGGGTGGGTGAGGGGAGAGGTACCCAGGAGGCTCCTTGGTGGTGCAGAATTCCAGAAGGAAAAACCTGAGACTGTCTAAGGGGGTGGGGGGAGTGGAAGAAACAACAACAACAACAGCAACAACAAAAGGCAGCGTTGGAATTATCCCTAAGAGAGGACTCAAGGAGAAGCCTCTAATTCTAAGTGAATTTATTATCTGCCTGCCAAGGAGGAGGCTCAATCTTAGCTGGCTGCCCATCCTTTTGTTTAGATGCAAAACTCTCCCCCCATGCACCCGCACCCCCCACCCCCTTCAGATAGGGTACATCTTTGAAGTTCTAAGATATACCTCATTTAAACTGATTGAGCTGCCCTTTTCCTCTCCTTGTCAGGCTTCTTTCCTCCCACTTTACTTCCAAATACTGCTTCCTCCAAGAAACCTTGCTAGGTTGTGCAAAGGGACTGGGGGACCTTGGCTGGCTTCAAACTGCCTTCTCACCACGTCTTTCCCAGCCCAACCCTCAAGTGCTGCCCCACATACCCACTGCCAATCCTGGACACTCTATTTCTTACTTTACACATGGCTGTGTATGGGTGGGCATGTCTTGACCCCTCCAGAACGCTCTAAATGACCTCTAGGCCTCCTTAGGGGAGCTACGGATCATCTATATGGATGATGCTGAGCTAAAAGGAGCGGCGGCTCTGATTGATGACCAAATCAAAGTTGAGAGTGAATCCCATACGGTGAAAGATGGTCTGAAATCAATAAGTGCAGACGCACCACGAGTAGATAGAAAGCGTTGCTTTTAGGTCCAATAATCCATGGTATAAGCACAAGATGGAAAGACCCGCAAGCAACAGCTTATGTAAAAACAAAAAGAAAACAATTTCAGTTGATAACTGGTGCTATACAAGGAATCAGACTGTGTAAATAGTGGACACGAGCCTCAGAAGTGTTTATGTAACTATTGTGATCATATTAATAATTCGCCAGGCTCTTAATAAGGAAAGGGTTGGACTAAAGGAATTTTTTTTTTCTTTAAGTAAAACTCTAGCTGACTGAGCAGGGAGAGAACCAGGAGGCTGCACAATCTTGCTCTGTTTGTTTGTGCTTTGATTCCAGGTTCAAGTACCTTATAGTCGCTTCAGGGTCCACCTAGCAATGGTCAGTGGCTCACCCGCCTTTTCTGTTCAGTGGGTACCATTTGCCCACCATCTTTTGGAGTCTCACACAGGCTCACTTGGTTGACCCTGTCTTTGCTGGTTTGCTGCACAGCCTTTGCTTCCCAAGAAGTCAGCTCACTTTCTTATCAGCCAGTCTTCTCACTGCTCCCTAAAAGTTCTCACTCCTCCCTCTGTACCCCCACAAATATTATATAGCCATTGACTGTTCACTATGTGCTAGCCACTGAATCCCTGCTAGGAACTAGTGAATGAAATAGAGCTTTGCCCTTACGTTTCCATGGGGATATGCAGTCCCTAAACAGAAACTAAAAAGATAGCAGGTAATGAACAGTTACTAGGTACTTGAAAAGCCTTCTGTGGGGCTGCCTCTAATTCTAAGAACTTTTCTTCTGCTTTTTAACCCTCAGAGGCAGAGAACTCCTTTGGGGTCCCTCTTTCATGAGCCTTTGGTGCCCAGGGGCTTGTAACACATAATTTAGTACTCAACTGCTCTCTAATTGTTTCCCTAATGTTAATTTTGCCTCCCAGCAGACTCTGAGAGAGGGTAACCTCTTTGAAGTTCTAAGATATACCTTCAACTTAAATATATTCAGTCAATCTCTGGCCTGGGATGTTCTTTAAAAGGATATGAAAAGCATAGCTCAAACATGACTTGAGGTTTTTAAGCCGATTCCCAGATAACAAGAGAACTTGTCCCAGTGCCTCTAAAATCCTCTAGAGTCAGGATGTAAAGTTGGGACAATAGTTTGTTTATTTGTTGAACTAACCTCTGCCACCAAGTCCTAGATTCTGTAAGAGGATCTTTAAAGCAACAAACATACCTTAGTCAGAGTAGCAGCAAGGATTAGAGGGAACAGTGGGGGGAAAACATCCAACAAGCTCAAAGAAAACAGGAGCAAAGATAAAGACAATGTCAATTTGGAGGAAATACTCAGTCCAAATTACAGCCCCAGCTAGAGTGTGAGTCCCCCACACTCTGTAAAATAAAAGCATGTCCCATTTCTTCCCCAAGCAATGCCAGTGGCCATCCTAGAGGATTGGTTGAAGAGATGATGACACCTTCATAGGATAGATGGGACAGCCAGAAGGCAGGGAGAAGCAATATGCACTGCAGGAGAGCACAGGGAAATAGTCTCAGAAGAAAGCAGACAACGCTATCCTTCTCATAAAAAAATGCGCAGTAGGGCACTTGCCCTGAATATGGCCAACTTGGGTTCAATATGGTCCCACATATGGTCCCCCAAGCACTACCTGAAGTCACTCCTAAGCATTTCTGGGAGTTTGCTCTTCCCTCTCTGCCCCTATACATTTATATATAAGAAACGGCTTGCAAGGATCTAGATCAAACTGTTAACAGTGGCATAACTAGGACCGTGGTTGTAGGCAATGGGGTGGAGGAAAGAGGAGGGAACTTGACTTGTTTTTATTTTATACCTCTTGTTTGTCCTGCACCGAATTATGTAAGTATTTTCTGAATGAGCAGTTACTGCTTTAGTGAGATAATAAAGAATTCAGAAAAGCAGCTGGGGTCTTCATGAATCTATTTTTTGAAGAAGACATACACATTGCAGGGAATGATGAGATCCAGACCAGTACTTGATTTGGTCCTTGAACTGGGGGATCAAATGATTCCTGGATTTGTATTGTGTCTCCTGAGAGGACGTCTGCAGAGAACTCCTAAGCAGCTGCCGATGGGCCTTGCAAAGCCCTGCCTGGGGGACACTTTGGTGGAGCAAAAGCATATCTCAATCTAACATGGTTGGTGCCAGAGAGCTACCACAGTAGGTCAGACTCTTGCTGACTTGGAGTTCGATCCTTGGCACTGCCTTAAGAAAAATTTTGTTTTATAAATAAACTCCTAGAAAATAATAAGAGTAATTTTTAAATCAATGAACTTTAGACTACAAGGAAAAACAATATTCAAGACATGCTGAGGTCAAGAATGTGACCTCAGGGCCAGAGCGATAGTACAGTGGGTAGGGTGTTTGCCTTGCATGTGGCTGACCTGGGTTCGATCCCCAGCATCCCATATGGTTTCCTGAGCACCGCCAGGAGTGATTCCTGAGTATAGAGTCAGGAGCAGCCCCTGAATATTGCCGGGTGTGACCCAAAAAGTCCTCCTCCCCAAAAGAGTGAATTTCTATGAATTTAGATTCATAAGCTTAAAAAATATAAAATTTTATTGATTTGCCACCCTTATAGAGTTCTCCGTAACTTTCAGGAAGACATCTCTGTGAATGTAGAAGCCTCATCACCCAACTTCTTGTGCCGGCCCCATAATCACATTGACTCCTTCCCTGCTCCCCACATAACTCCTCCCCTCACCCCACTCTGGGAACCATTGTGTTCTTCACAGAGTCTGAGTTATTTTGCTGTGATTTGTTTGTTCTCTTGTTTTGGCTATTTATACTCCACATATGAGAGAAACCACCCGGTAAAATGTCTTTCACTTTCTGACTGACTTTCCTTGCCTAATCACCTCCAAGTTCCATCCCAGAATTGAAAAGGCAAGTTGTCATCTTTTTCAATTGAGGAGTATTTCACCGTGCACAAGTTCTATCGTGTCTTTGGGATCATCATCTGTTGATGAGCATTTAAGTTGTTTCCATGTCTTAGCTATTGGGAATCATACTGTGATAAATACAGGGTGTCTATATTTTGACTTTAGTGTTTTCTTTGTCTTCTGATAAGTACATAGGAAAGGCATTGCTGAGATATATGAACTTCAATTTTTGGGTTTTTACAAGACTATATTTTAGAGGCTGTACCAATTTTCATTCTAACTCCCTCCAGAGTCCCTTTCCTCTGCCCCCTCAACAAGGCATGAATGAGAGACTTTTTTGGGGGGGGGCTTTGAGAAAAAAAATTATTAATGTAATTTTTTTTAAAAAAAATTTTAGGGGCTGGAGCAATAGCACAGCGGGTAGGGCATTTGCCTTGCACGCAGCCGACCCGGGTTCAATTCCTAGCATCCCATATGGTCCCCTGAGCACCGCCAGGGGTAATTCCTGAGCACAGAGCCAGGAATAACCCCTGTGCATTGCCGGGTGTGACCCAAAAAGCAAAAAAAAAATTTATTAGTGAAACACCATGAGGTATAGTTGTAGACTTACAAATTTTTGTGCTTGGGTTTCAGTTATACAATGGTCGAGTACCCATCCCTCCACCATTACCCATTCTCCATCACCACTGATACCAGTATCCCTCCCATCCCTCATCCCCTCATCCCACCCTGCCTCTGTGGCAGGGCATTCCCTTTTGTTCTCTCATGAGAGATGTTTTGAATTCTAATTTTGCCATGTACTAGCTTTGTGATCTTGGGCAATTATGTCCCCTCAGTGTTTTCCTCCTAGCTTTCCTGAGTTTCTCTTTGGAGTTCCTTCTCTTTCCAGCCCTGTAGTGCTGTTTTTCTCCAGGCTGCTTTCCAAGGCCTTTCCCCCTGCACTGGGTAACATCTTCCCCTGCCATCAGATACCACCACAAACCCATGACATATAGGCAATGAGAAGGCTAAGTCTCTCTCCTCAGCTACATGCTATCTAATGCTTTTTTCTTTGACTTTATTTTTGTGGTGGAAATGAGACTCAAGGATCTGTATTTGCTGGTGTTGGGGAGCTGGGAGTCACATACTTGAGCTGCCCTGTATTGGGTGGCACACTTTGCTGGAACAGCATGTTGAATCCTCTGTGGCAATGCTGGGCTCCCACCTGTGGCCCTGGGGATTTCACCTTTGGTGCCACAAGAGCACTGAACTGACTCGGTGATATGGGGGCACTGCCAAATCAAACTCTGGGCCTCACCAGTCAAGGAAGCACTCTACAATGGAGCCACATCCCCAGGCTCTGTGCCCAATGCTTTCAATAGCATCTGCTTCCCTATACCCTAAACACTTGGACATGCTTTGCATGGTCATGCTTCAGAATCTGGTTCCTGTTTCTGTCTCCAGACGCATCACTCCCGTTGTCTTTTATACTCTCCAATAGTTCCACAAAATCTCTCTTCGTTCTTTCACAAACCACGTGTTCTTTCCACTTCCCCATTTGTGCATCCTGAGCCTGGATATCTTCTTTTCGCCTGTCTGATTCATAGTTCCCCTTTAGGATCTCCACTCACACCTCACTTTTCTGGAGAGATCATCTTTGCTCCTTTTGGTCTCAACTAGGCATCTCAGCACTTAGCCCCGCACTGACTCCTGGTACTTTCCTCGTCCTCCTCACACAGCCCTAGTGAACTGCTTATCTGTTTGATTCGTAATAGATCTAAGGCCCACAAAAACAGGGACCATAGTTGGTCTTGTTTGTCATTTGTCACTGTATACTTAGGAACATAACACCAAAGATTGGAACTTAAGAGTTTTACTGCAGCTCCTTATTGAGTAAATCATCATTAATATGAAGCAACTATGATTTGATTTGTACTTAATAACTGAACTATGGTTGGTAGAGATACCATTTTTAGAATGAGATGTGGGCCAGCGCGACAGTCCCATGGTGTTTGTTTTGGATGTGGATGACCCAGCTTCAATCCTTGGCATCCCATATGGTCCCCCGAGCACTGCCAGGAGTGATTCCTGAGTGCAGAGCCAGGAGGAACTCCTGAGCACAGCCATTTGTGGCCCTAAACAACATCAACAGCAAAAGAATGAGATGATACTAGAATATGAGTGTGGCTATCAGGAGTCTTTGCACATAGAGGGGTGTAAAACTGAACATCTGAAATTCCATGGTGTTGTGGACCAATAAAAAACAACCCGAATAGAAAGAATTGGGCTCAGGTTCAGATCTTAGCTCTCCCGCTTAGCAGCTACACAGTCTGTGGCAAGTAAACAAACTTGTCTGTTCTTTGCTTTTCTCATCTGCTGTCTGAAATACTTAGAGGAAGTGACGAGCTAAGTAGAGGAATGTTTTTCATCACAAAGCAAATTACTCAGTAAATATCAGCTTTTAAAAAAAAATGGGGGCCAAATACTGCATATGTCCTGTATTTGTGGTTTGCCATACCACCTGGGCTATCTCTGCAAGCCAAGAGCAACTATTTAAGCTTAGAGCAGCACCTGGCACATAATAAGAGCTTAGTCTGAGTTATGATCGTGATACTTTTTTTTCTAATAATAATAAAATAAAAAGCTGGAGTGATAGCACAGTGGTAGGGCATTTGCCTTGCATGCAGCCAGCCCGGCCGAGCCGGGTTTGATTCCTCCACCCCTCTTGGAGAGCCTGGCAAACTACCGGTAGTATTCAATATGCCAAACACAGTAACAAGAAGTCTCACAATGGAGACATTACTGGGCCCGCTCGAGAAAATCGATGAACAACAGGAGGGCAGTGTTTGTTTGTTTGTAAAATAAAATAATTAAAAAATATAAAAAATATAAAATAAAATTTAAAAAACAATTTAAAAAATCTCCAATTTTTTTTGTTTTTGTTTTTTGCTTTTTGGGTCACACCCGGCAATGCACAGGGATTACTCCTGGCTCTGTGCTCAGGAATTACCCCTGGCGGTGCTCAGAGGACCATATGGGATGCTGGGAATTGAACCCGGGTCGGCCGCGTGCAAGGCAAATTCCCTACCCGCTGTGCTATTGCTCCAGCCCCTCCAATGTTTTTTAAAGTTTAGATTTGTTTTTGTTTTTCGGGCCACACACAGCGGTACTCAGGGTTTACTCCTGACTCTGCACTCAGGAGTCATTACTCCTGGCACTGCTCAGGAGACCATATGTCATACTTGGGATAAAACCCAGGTCAGTGACATGCAAGGCAAACGCCTTACCCACTGTGCTACTTCTCTGGGCCATGAATAGATTTTCTTAAAATAAAAACAAAAACTGGGGCTGGAGAGATAGTACAGGGGCTAGGGTGCTTGCCTTGTATGAAATCAACCTGGGTTCAATCCCTGGTATCCCATGTGGTCCCCTGAACACTGCCAGGAATGATCCCTGAGCACAGAGCCAGGAGTAACCCCTGAGAACAGCGAGGTGTGGCCCTAAAACAAAACCAAAACCAAAAGAAAAAGAAACCAAAACCCCCTAACTTCTTAAGGGCAATAGCAGGAGAATTAAGGCATACAGCCTACCCAGGCTCAATTTCTGCCACTGCATATGGTCTTCCAAGCACCACAGAAATAAGCTCTGATCACCATCAGTGTGGCCCCGAACCCAAAATAAATAAATAAGTCAACATTTCTTTCTCTTTATTGTTTATTTGGGCCAGCAACGTCTGCGTTCAGGGCTTGGGGGTTGCTTCCATCAGTGTTCAGGGGAACATGTGATGCTGGGCACTGCACCCGGGGCTCCAGCACGCAAAGCCTGTGCTCATTCCCTCTGAGCATCTCCCCAGGCCCTAGTCTAGATATTACCAAACCAAAACCTCCTACTTAGTTAAGTAGCTGTTCCCTTTAAGAAAGTATCCAAACGTTTAGGTGGAAAACCATAAGGAACAATGAAAGAGAACCATTTGTTCTTAATGATGTTTTTGATTTCAAGGTTTAAACTACAGTAGTTAAGCTTTGCTACTATCGATGAGCTGAGGATGTGAGACATGGTGAATGGCACCATATGCACCCCTTGCCAAGCACCATTGGGTGCAGCCCTGCTAACCCCTGAGCACCACAGGTGAGCATTGCCAGAAGCCCCACTAACCCCTGCCCGTCCCCAGCACCGCTATCAAAGAAAGAAACTAGAATCTGTGATAGAATTAAAGTAGTGGGCAAAACCAGCCACTTTTGTGACTGGGTGGCAGCATTGGGGCTTAGCAGGACTTTTGACTTTAGAGGTGCACAGGGGGCGGGGGTTGCCTGTGCAGCTTGGAGTGGTCTCTGGAGACAATGGTCACTCCAGGGGAATCCTAGACATGACAGACTCCACCTTTGCTGAGATCTGGCTCTTGTGGACCCTTGTGTTGAGTGGCTCACTTAGAATCACCTCAGGTTGAGACACACACCTGGCCTCCCTGGGAGCCCTCTCTGATGACACTAGCCCTGGGAGCCACAGGGGAGGGCTGACCAGGCCGGTTCTGTGGTCCACCTCCTTCACCAACGCAGGCTGTGGACTCTGAGGAGCTTTCTAAGTTTTCCTGAGATGGGTGGAAGTCAGGGAACTCTGACAAGCAGTGAGCTGAGGGGCCAGTGTCCTCTGCTGTCTGCAGGGCTGTTTCTGTTTTCTTCTTCCACACTCCTCTTCCAGGGCGTCTGGTAGAATTGGAGCTGCAGACATTCTGCCTGGAATGTCCCACGAACTTCTCAGATCTCAGTGCATGTCTGGGAAAGACTGTTGTGGAGGCCAAGGGTTACTCTGAGTTGTTTGTGAGGTGTTTGGCACTTTGGGGAGGCAAAGTGGGGAAGGGGGTAGGCCATTGAATTTCCAGGGAGTGTCTTGCTAAAATTGATTTTCTCCTGAGAGAAATCTCAGTTGGAATGAAGGGGGTCATGGTCTGGTGGCCCCCTGTTGGGTCCTTTGAGGTGACAGGGTGGTCCTTACAGTGAGCTTCATTCAGGTGAGTGAAGAGTTTTGTAGGTGACATCTGTGCTCTTTATCTGTCAAACAAGATAGACTAGCAGGGGAGTGGGCGCCTCAGGGAATGTTGCTCCTTGGTTTTCCCATCAAATCCTGTCAGGTTCGGTAACCTGGAGAAATGAGCAGAAGAGGGACAGCTTGTAAGGAGCTGTCAGCGGGCCCCACGGCAAAGGGGGTGGAAGCCTTGCTCTGGGACCTCCACCCTCCACCCTGACTTTGTTCCAGTAGCTATTAGTGGGGGGAAAAAGTACTCTTAGAGGAAAAAAGATTCTCTTAGAGGAAAAGTTTCTCTTAGAGGAAAAAAAAGTGGCCTGGGGCTGAGTAGCACAGACTCCTAAGTAACCTCTCTCCTTGTTCCCTTCTAGTGCTTCATCACTGTTTCAAAGAGGAAGAGCTCTCTGAGGAGTTCATCTCTCCATCCTCAGCTCAGTGGCTGAGCTCTTCTCCATGGCCTGCAGTGGCTGTAGGTAACCTCTGTTCACAGTGGCTCATAGTTTGGCTGTGGCTGGGAGGATTTACAAAGTGCTCACGGAGAGATCCTTCTGCTTGCCAGGGGACCTATTCGAGGAATAAGCCGTTGGAGTCCATGTCCAGTTTACTGTGGGGAGGGCGGGCATCTTAAATCAGAGTGACAGGGTTCCAGAAACCCTACTGCCAAGACACGACGGGTTCAATAGCAAATCCTCTGGGTTCTTAGGTCTTCTTAGTTTTGTGTAGATTATTAGATTTGGTTTGGGGACCATACCTGGATATGCTCAGGGCTTATTCCTGGCTCTGTGCTTTGGGATAACTCCTAGTCTTTCTTCAGAGCCAGGGATTGAACCCGGGTAGGCCACATGCAAGGTAAGCACCTACCCGCCTTCCTCTCTCCTTGGCTCCTAATGTAGTCTTCCACCCCCCTCCCCCCGGTAACTACTGTAAATCACAAAATGAGACATTCTTGATTGTAATGTTAAAATAATCATTGGTATAATTGGCCTGTTCTCCAGGATTACAGATGGTACGACAGCCAACAGCCCTGGAATGTGTAGAGAATGGTTATACAAGTCTTGGTGGATACATTCTTGTTGTGAAATATTTAGACGTTTACACAGTAGAAAGTCCCTCTCCCTCCCATTCCTTTCCCAGAGGTAACCACTGTCAACAGTTTGTGAGGCTCCTCGGGTGCTTCTTCTAAACATTTACACGCATGTATATGTGTATATGCACACTTACCTCTCTACATAAATGAGACCAGACGTCACATGTTAGGTAACTTGTTCAACTGGATAGTGCATGACTTGGAGATATTTTTATAGGAGTGCACAAAGTGTTCCCGTGCTGCTTTTAACTCAAGCACTAGGCTGCATTATGTGGGTGTGCCTGCTTTTGTGAGTGCTCCCTGACTGTTCGATGTTAGAACTGTCTTCAGTGTGTTGGCAAACAATGCCCTAACAAGTCTCTGGGCACATAGGATTTTGACCAGGTACTCTCAGAGGATAGAATGCTGGGAGCAGAGTTGCAGGGTCCGTAACAAAGCTCAAGCCATTTCTCTGATTTCTTTCACTCTCATTTCTACATTAGTGTATCACGCAATACGTCTGACTCTTCATGTCTTTATTCATCTCTAAGATTCTGGATTTCGTGGTATGTTAAATTTACCTGAGTGGCTCTTTTTTGTGGTGGTCGTGGTGGTGGCTGTCTTTGCTTTTGTTTGGGGGCCCATGGTGCTCAGGGTTTATTCCTGCATGGAGAGTATGTTCTCCAGCCCTTTGAGCCATTACTCTTAAATCTCAGAGACTCTTTAAAGAATGTATGACTGAGAGGGCAGGTCAGTCCCTGTGTGTGGCCTTGGGTTGTACCATCTTGTGCCTAGGCCAGAGTCCATTAAATCAGAAGGCCTAGGAATAGGATCTCTGGATTTCCTCCCTCTCTTCCTTTCTCTTTTTTCTTCTTCCTTCTTTCCCCTGCTTTCCCTCTGTCCTCCCTTCTTTTTCTGTGTTTTGCTTTTGGTCCACATCTGGGGGTATTCAGGGCTTACTTCGGACTATAGTCAGGGATCGTTCCTTTTTATCCTGGCAGTGCTTGGGGTGTAATGGGGGATCCATCCTAGGGGGGAGCATGCTCTCTGAGTCCTGCACTATCTCCCCAACTCCTGTTTGGCGATTTTTTTAAATTTTTAATTGCAACACTTTCTTTTTTTCAAATCTCAACTTAAAACTTGAAACCTTCAATTCAAGACACTAAGCAAGGTAGGCCAGTAAGAGCTGTGCTCATTTTGCAGTCTGGGAAACTGACGGGGATAAAAGGATTTCTCTCCATTTTAACATGCTCAGAAGATATTCTGGGGTATTTTCCTTTCCTATTTTTCTCCCACTAATCACCTACACCACCTTCTGTTGAGGTTCCTGTTGCAGTGACTGAGGGTCTCATGCATGCCTTGGGGTCTCGCACATGCTTTCTTGTGCCTTTTGTGCATTTAGCTGCAGCTCTTGAGGGTAAGGTAGGGGGCATCACACTCCTTTACCTGTAGTTCTTGTGTACCTTCTTGCAGTGCTCCCCAGGGATGGTTGCAGTGCTCACACACCTGGCTGCAGCCTGACAGCATGGAACAACTCCTGGGACTGAACCTATGACCCAATGTTTGCAAGACGGGCCCTTGTACCACTCAGTGGTCTCCCTCCCAGTCCTCTAGACGGTTTTCTGAAAGGGTGAGAGTTTCACTCAGTGGCCTGGGCTGGGCCCCGAAAGTCTGCTTTTTTTTTTTTTTGCTTTTTGGGTCACACCAGGCGATGCACAGGGGTTACTCCTGGCTATGCACTCAGGAGTTACTCCTGGCAGTGCTCGGGGGACCATATGGGACGCCAGGGATTGAACCCGGGTCGGCCGTGTGCAAGGCAAATGCCCTACCCTCTGTGCTATGGCTCCAACCCTGAGAGTCTGCATTTCTAACAGGCACCTTGGTGACACTGACATCACCTTGACTGGGGGTCACTAAACACCTTCATAGAAGATGGTGAGCTGGATGCAATGGAGAGTCCAGTCCAAAGGAAGACAATGGCTGCTGTCCAAATGACCAATATATGGAATACTTGGTAGAACAAAGAAGGGAGGGAAGGAAGAGGATGAAGAATGGAGGGCTCATAAGTCCTTCTTCGAGCCCAGCTAAACACATATAGGAGGAACTGGACACCTGGCTCAGCGCATGTGCTAACCATGAGCTGGAAACACTGCCTGCGGGGCCAGGGGGTGAAAGAGCACACACCTTGCATGTGTGAGGCCCTGGGTTCAAGCCTGGCCCCAGCATCTATGTCTGGATACAAGCCCCCACACCACAACAAAGTGTGAAGAATTCCCGCCCCAAACAAGAAGGATAAACAAACAAAACCCCAAAGCATGCCAAGCCTCCCAGCTTCCTGCCAGCAGAGGCCTGACAGGTTTGTGGGTCTCTGCTCCTGACTTTCCTTTGGGGTTCATTTCACTTCCTTCCACCTGCTACTGCCTGATCCTCCAGGGAGAACCAGAGGCTCCGACTCTGGACTTCCTTGTTTCCATGCATCGTTTATGTTCTTGGTTCAGTTCTCATCCAGAGAAGACTCTGCGGCTCAGTTCAGGCCCCCTGCTCTGCCAGTCCTTAGGTGATACCCCCTCACCTACGGCAGGCGGGCCTGTCCTCTTTGTCCCCAGTTTTCCTCTCATCCTTATTGATTTATTTAATATAAAAATAATGAACATGGAAATCAATACTTTTGATTCTGTCAGTATTTTTAATTTAATTTAGTTTTTGCACTTTTGGGGTCACATGTGGTGATGCACAGGGATTACTCCTGGCTCTGCACTGAGGAATTACTCCTGCCGGTGCTCGGGGGACTATATGGGATGCTGGGAATCGAACCCGGGTCAGCCTGGGTACGCGCTGTGCTATTGCTCCAGCCCCTGTCAGTATTTTTTAAAAAATTAACTTCATCAAGATCTACAACGCTCTTCCATATCTCACTTGCTTCATGTTTCTGAACTGAATCACAAAGAGAAAAACATGGGTATCTGCATATTATAGATTTTTTGAAAATCAACATTGTTTGGTCTTTTTATCTTTTGTTGTAAAAGAGCTATCAGTAATAATAAATTAAAGATACTATTTTTAATAAATTTAAAAAAACATTGGGTACCAAAATGGATCTATGATTTGTCTGTGGAAAATGTAAGCTCTAAGAAATGTTGCTGGGATGGGGAGGTCTTAGAAGTGGAATGCCGGCCACATCGGAGGGCACAAGCTCAAGTGAGGGGGAAGGAACCGGCTGGCTACATGCTTCTAGGTGCCTCTCCCATACAGGTCTCTAACTCTCACCAGGGCCATCATTTTAGTCCTTTTTCTTACATGATACTCTCGTTATCTGTTTTCTCTGTAGGTTAGAGAGTACATTGTCTTTTTGTTTGCCACATTGTCCTGACACCAATGCAGTGCCTATCAGGATGTCAGTAAATGCCAATCAAATGCATGTACACACCAACGTGTCCTGAGAAAAGCCGCCGAGGTGGTATGTTGGCAGACTAACATTCAAAAAAGAAAAAAAAAAGGTTGGGGGTGGAGTGATGGTACAGCAGGAAAGGTGCTTGCCTTGCACACAGCCGGTCTGGGTTTGATCCCAGGCACTGTCTACGGTTCACCAACCCCTGCCAGGAGTGAGTCCTGAATACAGAGCCAGGATTAAGGATTAAGCCCTGAGCACTGCCAGGTGTGGTTCATACCACTGCCTTCTGCTATCCTGTACCCATCCCCTCTCTTTTCTCCTTGCCCCCCAAAAAAGTTATTTTTTTTCTTTTTTGGGTTACACCTAGCGATGCTCAGGAATTACTCCTGGTGGTGCTGGGGGGACCATATGGGATGCCAGGGATCAAACCTGCAAGGCAAACGCCCTACCCACTGTGCTATCGCTCCAGCCGCTGGAAAAAGGTTCTTAAGCTGTACACCCAATTTAGCTGCAAAAGGAAGATTTCTGTTCAGAGTAGTTCAAAAACGGTGACACTTCTGCCTCATTCGCAGGAAGCCCCGACTCTGCCATTTCTGCAGTAGGTAGCTGCTCTGATTTGAACTTGAAACCATTGTGTGGCAATGAACACGATGTCAGACGGCAATTACAGCATCATGCCAGGAACGAAGACCTCCCAGGGATTATAAAATGTGGCAAACCAGACATTCATTACAACTGTTTTCAGGGACCAAAATGGTAGCATGGGGCTTGAAGAACTTGCCTGGCCTGGGCTCAATCCTCAGCACTGCTTCTGGTCACCTGAGACCTGCCAAAATGGATCCCTGAGCACAGAGTCAGGAGTAATCCGTGAGCACTGTTGGGTGGAGCCCCTAAACACAACAGAACAAAATCAGTACTTTTCCGCATGCCCCCAGTCCAGGTTTAATTCCCAGTACTGCTTGGTTCCCTCAGCATCATGGGTGTAGCCCTGGAGCCCTCCGCACCTCCAGGGTGGCCCAAATATCCCCAACACTGCAGGGGCTGAGCAGACCACAGCCTCAGGCTCTTGCACGGAATCGCCTGTGGGCGGCCAAGAACTGTTGGTGGCCCCCAGCCCCAGATCATTCTTGTATTGGGAAGTGATTTTACAATGGTTGCTCTGTGTCATGTCAGCTCTCAACAGCAGGATACTGCATGACTCTTTAGGAGGAATGAACTTTGGAAAGTTTAAATCTCTACCTCGGGAGTGCTTTGGAGAACTATTTTCCACTGTTGTTGTTAGAAACTGCCTCAATTTTGTGTTCGTGAGAAGATTCTTTCAAACCTGTTTTGTGATGGGACCTCCCACGGGTGGTGTTCAGGAGGCCAGGGGCGATTCTGTGGGATTCTCTGCCCGTCTGGCCAGGGGGTTTTTGAGGCCTGGTATGTTATGTTGCTTAGGCCTGGCGATGGAGGTAACCCCGAGTTTCACCCAGCGATGCTCAGGAGACTACACGGTGGAGGGAATTTAACTGCAGTCAGTCACTTACAAGGCACACACTTTAACCCCTGGACACTCTCTCTGGTCTTCAAAATAGTTATTTTTGCGATAATATTTTGATATTTAGGATACAAGTATTACTTTGTTGGAAATACGTCCCTGCTTACTATTTTTCTATTAAGCAATGCTACCTTTGTACCTATACATCTTTGAGGTATCGTATCAATTTCTTTCTTCTTTTTCTCTTTTTTTGGGTCATACCCAGTGATGCTCAGGGGCTACTCCTCGCTCTGCAGTCAGGATTTCTCTTAGTGGTGCTCGGGGGACCATGTGGGATCGAATCTGGGTGGGTTGTGTGGAACGCCCTACCCACTGTACTATTGCTTCAATCCTGTATCAACTTCTTTATCAAACATCCCTAGAGGGGAGATTGTATAGTAAACTGGCATGGAAATTCTCCATTTCCTGATTGATTACTTTATATCCTTAATTCATTTTTTTATCAATATAATGAAGTTGAATACACAACTAATAAGCATGCTCCAAATGTTTTATTCCAAGTCATCCTATTTTATAGTGTTTTATTATCATACAAATCACATTTTTCTTTATGGCTTTTGAGATTGTGACAGGAACTGGTAAGTCTATTATAAACACTATTTCAAAAGTCTCCATCATTTTCTTGATTTTGTTTGTAGCTTAAAATATTAAAATTGTGAGCTGAAGAGATAGCAAAGGGTTAAGTCATCTGCCTTCATGTGGTTGACTCCAGTTCTATTCCAAGCACTGTAGATAATATCCTCAACATCCTCAGGTGTCACTCCTGAGCAGAGTTAGGAGCAGTTTCTGAGTACCATTAGGTATTGCCCCGAAACCAAATAACGTGTTAACTCCTAACTTTTGAGCTTATCTGATGACTTGGTACAAAGAAGCAAAAAAAAAAAAAATTATCTCAAATAAATTTGACCTCCGCACTCCACACCAGGCTGTGGGGCGGGTGCAAGCCCTCCCCACCCCAAGGGATCCAGTCCCAGCAGCCGACCTCCACTACCCAACCGCTGCAATGCTCCAGGCCGCTTTCCGGACACATTATAAGACACTTCCTCCCTGTTTATGCCTCTCGGAGAGCCCAGCAAGCTACCAAGAATACCCCGCCCGCACGGGCAGAGCCTAGCAAGCTCCTTGTGGTGTATTCGATATGCCAAATACAGTAACGACAATAGATCTCATTCTCCTGACCCTGAAAGAGCCTCCAGTCATTGGGAAAAGATGACTAAAATGCTAAAATCTCAGGGCTGGGAGGAATAGAGATGTTACTGGTGCTTGCTTGAGTAATTAGACAACCAATGGGATGACAGTGACACAGTGATAAATTTGACCCAAAAAAAAAAAAAAACAAATAAATTTGATCTAATAATTAACAGTAATGATGGAAAGATGAAGACCTGTGCTTGAAGATGCGCCTTGTTTATAAAAGCACAAGCTCAGAGTTCTATACTGGATCCTGACAGGGCCCCAGAAGCACCAGCTATCAATAGCAAATGCAGGATTCTTCTTTGTGACAGCTTCTTTTACACCCCAGTCCTCCCACATAATAGCGAATTCAAAAGCTATTGTCATCACAATAATGATCAACAATAGGACTCCATGTTCAGTAATGAGCAAGAGGCCAGTGTCCTGGTCCGGAGACGTGGCTCTGGAGCTCAGCAGATGCCAAATAGATCACTGAGGCCCTGGGATCCTTCCCCAGCACTAAAACAAAATCAGTCCTTTTGGAAACAAAGCAACTGTAGATTTAGATTTATAGCAAGTAAATGTGCATTTTAACATGATAGTTTCTTTCATATAAACATAACTATATGTTAAATGCAAATGACTTGTGGAAGCACTTTCTTGAATTGCCTCCTGGGTTTATAGAAAATGTTCTGTAAGTTAGAGAGAGACCAAGGCAACACCTGGATGAGATGAGCCGAGCTTTCATTCCTGGTTCCACCTACCCTGACCACAGAGAGCAAGTCCTGCATGTCTTCCCTTGTTTCCTACCAGTCAACAGTGAAGTTAATTGGGAACCCAGGGACTGACACTGTGGAAGACCATGATTAAGAATAAGTTCTGGTATAAAGTAACAGAATGAGAGACTTACTCCCAAGAATAGTAAAGATGTGTAACAGGAGGATTGCTCCACGGCTTGGAAGCCAGCCGTACATGCTAGGGGAAAAGGCAGCTCAGATAGAGAAGGGACCACCAAGTAAAGGGTGCTTGGAGGGCCTGCTTGGGATGGGAGATGCGTGCTGAAAGTAGACTATAGACCAAACATGATGGCCACTCAATACTTATATTGCAAACCACAACACCCAAAAGGAGAGAGAAAGCAAAAGGGAATGCCCTGCCACAGAGGCGGGGTGGTGGGAGGGCTACTGGGATCATTGGTGGTGGAGAATGGGCACCGGTGGAGGGATGGGTTACTTGATCATTGTATGACTGAAATGTAAGCACAAAAGTTTGTAAGTCTGTATCTGTACCTCACGGTGATTCATTAAAAAAAAAAAAAGAATAAGTTCTGGGGCCAGCGAGATAGCTCAATGGGCTAAGCGCGTGATTTGCATGGCTGAGGCCCAGTTTGAGCCCTGGCACCATATGGTCCACTGTGCACCACCGGAAGTGACCCCTCTTCCATCCCACCTCCAGCACAGATCTAGGAGCAGTTCCTGAGCACCGCCAGGTATGGCCCCCGAGCCAAAGCCCAAACCAACAAAACAAAGAATTTTCGATGAAAATGTTCCAGAGAGCTGCAGTACAAGAACACACATCTACTTCACAATACAATACTGCACACATTGATGAAGATGGTAATATTTATGTTATATGCTTTTTAACCACAATTAAAGATAAAGCAAATTCTACACTATAGCTTTTTTTTAACCAATCAACAGTATTCAAATATCTATTCTGTACCAAATATCTTTTTTTTTTTTTATTTTTTTTTTTTACTTTTTGGCACTGCAAATCGATGAACAACGGGACGACAGTGCTACAGTGCTACTTTTTGGCATTCTGGGTCACACCAGGCAATGCTCAGGGGTTACTCCTGACTCTGCAATCAAGAATTACTCTTGGCAGTGCTTAGGGGACCATATGGGATGTCGGGGATCGAACCCGGGTCAGCCGTGCTCAAGACAAACTCCCTCCACGACGGACTAGCGTTCCAGCCCCGCAAATATCTTGTGGCTATAGTTACCTTGGGGAAGGGGATATAATTGCTGGGACTAGAACACCACCAAATGAGAAGAAAAGGCACAGAGTGTTATGGAATTTAGAACAGAAAAGTAACTCTGCAGGCTTTACAGTGATAGAACTATTTGTTACTTAAATGACTTTCAAAACGCTTTAATATTTATTTCACTAAATCGGCCCTTTTAGTAAATCTAGGAGGCATTCTTTCTGCTTAATTGTTGGGGTAACAAATGTTCAGAGGTTGTATTTTTTTCTTTTTTTTACACACAGACATGGCAGTGAGGCTCCAAATCTATTTTTTTTTTTTTTTGCTTTTTGGGTCACTCCTGGCAATGCACAGGAGTTACTCCTGGCTCTGCACTCCTGGCGGTGCTCAGGGGACCATATGGGATGTTGGGAATCGAACGTGGGTTGGCCGTGTGCAAGGCAAATGCCCTACCCACTGTGCTATCTCTCCAGCCCCGAGGCTCCAAATCTTCTACTCTCACTGCTGACAGGATTCATTCAAATTAATACTGAAGATTTGCCTCCCCCAAATACCTATTAAGGCATAAACTAAATTCTGGGGACACTGCAGTTATGGGTTTGTGAAAATTAGGATTATTATTTCTTTTGTGTCATCCTGCCACTCCCCCACTCTCCTACTAATTTTTAGTGTGAAATAACAGATTGTTGTTTCCTTTCTATTTACTGATGGACAGACCGAAATCATACTGCAGTGGAATAAGGATTAGCAAACGCATTTCCCTGTGTTCAGCAGGCAGCCCTTCCACGAAGGGCAGAGTCATGAAAGACATTCCTGACCCATCATGTCTGACATTTGTCTTTAAAGTCCTAACACATGGCAGGGTTGAGATAAGTCCGATCTGACCCAGGTATGAAAGAGAGGAGAGCAGAATCATGCCAATAACTTCAAATTTAAAAGCAGTTATCAGAACTAAGAACACAGAAGTTACACACAATATTAACACACGCACACATCCTGAGAATGCAGCTGATTGACTGCTACATACGTGTGTAGCACTACGTGGTGCAGGGGCATTAGGGCTGCTCATACAATACCCCTATCTGATTGTCCGGGGTCAGGCTACTGTTTATCTTTGCCAGACAGAGCCGTATGCTAAGCAAGGGACCCAAATCCTTGCATGTTTTCCCCCAGTGACTTCAAGGTAATACTGGCTCTGACATTCTTTCTACATAATCACCCCAACACTAAGGGAAATACTTTAAAAAAGAAAGAAAGAAAAGAAAAGAAAAAAAAAAGAAAGAAAAGAAAGGAAAGAGAAGAAAAAGAAAAGGAACCACCGATCCTGGTCAAGAACTTCGCCTTTTTGGCAGAGACCTTTGCAAAAAGCAGGGCAGTGCTGCCCTCTACTGCTCGGTGTTGTAAATCCCCGCAGGCAATGTGGAAGATTGTTGCATTGTTTTCGTGTTTTTCTTTTACTATTTTTCCTAATTGAGTCGCTGTGAGTTACAAAGTCATTCATAACTGAGTTTCAGGCATAGGAGGTTCCAACACCCTTCACCACAGTCCATCAAAACCTGTAGTTTCCTTCTAGACCCTACCCAGCATGCCTCCACCAGGTGCTTTGTTTCTTTTTTTCTCTTCCCTTTAGGCATTGTGGTTTACAATACTTTTGCCAGCGGCATATAAATGACACAGAAGAAAACATACGCAGAACTCTCCAGGACATTGAAGCTAGAGACATCTATAAGGAGGCAACACCATTGGCCACGCAAGTGGAAGCAAAGGTAAACAAACGGAAATATGTGAAATTAACTCATTAATTCAACGCACCTCAACACCTCAAAGGAAATGAGGACCTGAATACAAAGACACCTCAAAGAATGGGAGAAATTATTTTCCCATCACTCATCTGATAAAGGGCTACTATCCCAGAAGTATGATGTATTGGTGGAACGGAACAAGAAATAAAAACACCCAACCCCATCAAAACATGGGGAGAAGAGATGAACAGAAGCTTGTCAAAGAAGAAATACAGATGGCCGTGAGGCATATGAAAAAAATGCTCTATATCACAATCATCAGGGAAATACACATCAAAACACCATTTAGATTGCTTTCAAAGGATGCCTTTAGGAGTTTAAGAGAAATGTGTTCTTGGCAACTAACTGACTTTGTTTCCCCCTTGATCTTCTTATCAGCCTTCATCTTGTACCAACAATAGCCCAAGAGGACCCAACAATAACAATACAGAGACCAAACTTGGAGGAAAAATGTTTAAGCTGTTGTTCAAGAAATAAGAGGCTGTATGTGGTATGTTGAGGAAGACATTGAGCAGGGGCAAGTTTTTTTTTACTGACTTCTGACAACCCTTCTTCCATTGTTCAGAGTCTCCTTTGCTTTGCCTAAGGCGTCCATTTCCTTCTTTGTGTTTCTTTGACTGGAGACATTTGTCTGCTGTGTCTGAGAGCAGTGGAATTGTGTTTCTAAAAACCCTCTCTTCTCTTCAGAAAAGATAACAGTCATAAAAGGTTGTTTTTAATATATTGACATTTAACTATTTAAATTGCTATCTTCTTACTTTCAAATTACCGTGATAGTGATATTCTTTAGATCACTACAAAGACTTCTTAGGGAACTCCTAGTACTTCAAAAATTTGTTCTCTGCTATCTTCCCTCATTTTCCCCATGCTCCACCCCATACTACATGTTAAAAACATTTCAGAGACTATGCCTGCAAGAGTTTAGAACTGCTTCAAAGAGTTACCTAACTGCTGTCCTACAGCTCCCCAAGAATGGGATGCAACCTCTACGGCAATAATAAGAATCTCTACCACCATATTAAGAGGTGTGTTTATATCAGACAACACAAAGAAATCTTTTTGTTTTGTTGGTTTGTTTCAAATTATACCTAAGAATAAAAGCACTTTCCACTAATATGGTGCTGAAAGCCAAGATGAAAGCCCTTGCCCATATTAAAGTTAAAGGCTTTGAAAGCCAAGAAAGCAAAAGTGAAAGGTTTATCTCACACACACACACACACACACACACACACACACACACACACACCATGAAGATCCATATATCACCCACATTCTTTTTTTTTTTCTTTTTGGGTCATACCTGGTGATACACAGGGGTTACTCCTGACTCTGCACTCAGGAATTACTCCTTCCGGTGCTCAGGGGACCATACGGGATGCTGGGAATCGAACCCAGGTCATCCATGTGGAAGGCAAATGCCCTATCTGCTGTGCAATCACTCCAGCCCCTGTCACCCACATTCTGAAGGATCTTCTTTCCAATAGTCACCTACCTTTCAAAGACCCAAACACTGTGGCTGAGAAGGCAGCACAAATATCCCTGGAAAAATGATCCAGGAGAAATGAAACAAGCTTGACCACAGAGCCACTGTCAAGTTTCCTTCCTCTGATCACTGAGTCAGCCACAAAGAAGACAGATGATGACAGCGCATGTGTGTTCCTTGTGAAAGTCAAGGCAAGCAGAACCAGATGCAACAGGCTGTGAAGCACTCTAGGACCAGCCAAGGTCAGCCCTCTGCTCAGACATGATGGGGAGAATAAGGCTTATTTCCGTTGACATTTAACTACTTGACTAGGATGCCTTGGACATTGTTAACATTATTGGTATTATCCAAACAGTCCAGTTGGTTCATTCTAAATACATTTTTTTCCACCAATTGTATATTAGAAAAAAAAAAGAATAAAGTCTTTCTTAGACATACCAAGTCATTTACTCAAATGTTCAAAAATCAGGGCCTGGAATGATAATACAGTGGGGAGGGAACTTGCTTTGCACATGCCCAACCTGGGTTCTATCCCTAGAATCCCAGATGGTCTCTCAAGCACCGCCCAGAGTGATCACTGAGTACAGAGCCAGGAATAACCTCTTTTTGGTTTGTTTTTATTTTGGTGCTCCCCCCAGTAAAAACAAACAAACAAACAAACAAATAAACCTACTAGGAGGCAGAACTAGAATTTGACTGCAAAGTCTATGCATTGTCCTACCATGTTGCTCGAGATTCAGTGAACAAACTAGAGAAATATCAAATGCAAATAAAAACACCTGTGATGGTGATGATGACAGCTGTAACAGTTAACACATCGAGTACTTACTAAGTAAGTACTAGGACAATTCAAAACACTTTACATTAAGTAATGTAATTCTCATGGCAACTTTTAGACCTACGAGTATTTCCATATTACAAATGAAGGAGACTGGTGCACAAAAGAAATATACTTCCGGAGGTCATGACTCCAATCACGATGCTATCTTGCTTCTTAGGTAAAGCTCCCAAACTACACAGTATGACAATTTCTAAATGGTGCTCTAGAACCTCATTCTATCCAATAAATAGATCAAACATCAGCAGTTGTGTGTCTTGCTGATATTGCTGTCATACAAACATCTCAACTGCTCTGAAAAAGGTTTTGCCAATGTGGGTGCCTGGTTTAGGAATTAATCTTAGGTTCTGTCCAGCTAGGCCTCCCTGGACAGTCCCATCATGAGATAATAAAACAGCAAGAAACAAGCCCCTGGTCTTATCCATGTGTGCTAGTGAGAGTGGCCCAAGGAATCTTACACAAGGGAGGGAGGAGGCCATTGAGGGGAGCAGCAAGGGGAGCTGGCCCCATCCCAGGCACTCCCAGAAAATAAGCCTGTGAATTTGTGAGGTTGACAGGCAGTTACTTTAACAAAGAGTGGACTCAGTACAGTGAGAGCACAGCACCACCTTAGCAGCCCTTATCTCTCTGTCCACTGCAGAGCAGCTCTGTGACTTTGAACAGGTCTCCTCTTACAGCTCTGGCTTTGAAAGAAACATTTGTTCAGCACACAGCTCAGCTTCTGAAGCAATATACAACCCCAGGTGACAGTCGATGCCCAAACAGAACCTTTCCAAAGCCCTTGCCCTTGAGTGCAAAGTGTAACGAGCAACTCCCCTCTCCTGACTTGCTCCTGAGTTTTGTGAGACCTTATAAGTGGGGACAAGAAATGGTATAAAGAGCAGGTGTGGAGTGGCTCAGCGGTCCATGCAATGCCCACTGATACCCAGACTGACAACCTTTCTCCATCCTGAAGTTTTCATGTTTCTGAGTGTATATTCTAAAAGAATTCAATGATTCTTGTGTGAGTCCAGTACTTCTGTAGAGGAGGGGAAAAAGTCAGAAGGGAAAAGGTAGGAAGGACTCGGATAAATCGTAATGAAGTCAGGAGGCAGAGAGAATAACAGCTCTTCTTTCTTCTGCCCCTTCCTGCCCTTTCTCAAGACACCCACTTTACCTGGCTGCCAGCTTGTCTGGTCAATGTTCTCTGTTAAGAGTCTCTGGCTTAAATTATCCTTTCAGCAGGGAGGCAGTGCTGAGCCTATTCGAATCAAAGTGTTAAAATTAGCAATGGCCTGGGAAGCATTTTGTTTATTTCAAGACTGGCCTTTGCAGGGCTCAAAGACACCAGGGAACTGACTTAAACCTAATCAGCAGGGCCACGGAGATGGCTCAAAGGCATGAGCAGAGCACATACTTTGCATGCGGGAGCCCCGTGTTGGATCCCGAGTGCTGTACAGTCCCATGAACACCCCTGGGAGTGAACTCTGAGGACTGACTGGGAATAAATCCACCCCCGCTCCCCAGCACCGTCAGCACCGTGGCCTGCTGCTGCCAACTCACCCTCAGTCCCCAGGAAAGCAATCTCCAAGATGATTCCTATTCTTAAGGAAGAGTGTCCAAGGCTGGGGTCCCACATGATATTACCCGTCCTTCCCCCATCTATCTAAACTTCAGAAGACATTATGTTCTGATGGCTTGACGAGAAAGGCGATGGTACCATTTGATTTGATCATGGTATGTAGGCTGTGAATAATGATTTATTTGGACTTGGCCAGGGTTATTTTGTCCCTTCAGGGAATGACATAAGAAGTGACCCTGATAGTTTTGGTCAGTGTTGAGAAGATCAGACTTATAAAGCTCTGGGAAGGCTGAGCTATAGAACAGCCTTCTGGTCTCTCCCGGCAGCTACAGACCAGTCCTTTGCCTCTGCTTTTGGAAGCTTGGAAAGTTCACTGTCATTTCACCTTCAGGGCTGAATGTGCTGTCCTGGAGAAGTGTGGGGAATGAAACGCTGCCGGAAGTCACCTTCAGAATAGAAGGTGGCATTTCTGAAAGGCAGCAGAAGGTTGCAGGTGTCACACAAAGTTATTTTGCCTCAATTCTTTTGAGTGGAATATTCAATTTAAGATGTGTTGCATTCTATGAGCAGAGTTTTCTTCATAAACACCAAGAGAACTGATTTCTCTTATCATTGACAGAACACAGGAATTGTGAGACTGGAGTTGGGGGGGGGGGTTAGTTTATCTGGAGGATACATTAAACGCTATTTTAAAAAAATGTTTAATGAATGAACAGGCATCAGGGCTTCGGTTATACCGGTGATATGGGTGAGTGGTATAGCCATATCTCCAAAACACAGATTCAACAAAACTGATCTAAGCTGCAACCATTGAAACTTTGTCATGTGCCTGTCAAATTGACAGACTGTGATAGGTGGGGGTTGGGGCAGGGAGGGAATATGGGAACACTGGTGGAGGGATAGGTGTTGAAATATTATATGCCTAAAACTCAACTATCAAGAACAGTTCTTAATAATAATAATAATAATAAAGCTTACCATGGACAAAGAACTATTGTATATGTACAGTTAACATTTAGGGAGAGCTTGCTAGATGCAACCACGCCTGAATATAAATTCATGTTAGGCTGCATTAACTCACAGAATCCCCACAACCACAGCAGGACACAGCAGGAATCCAGAGCTTAAGTCACTCGCCCAAACCTGCCCAATCTAGGGAGCGGCAGAACCAGAATCTAAACCTTAGTTTGGCATGGGGGCTGGGGACGTTTTCTAAAACGGAAAAATTGCCCACCACTGGGCGCAGAAGCGCTGCAAAGATTTGACCTTAGGGTTACGGAAGGAGGCAACTGCTCTGAGTGAACAGGTGGAGAGGAAAGCATCAGGGGACAGACAGAAAGCAGCAGTAGCAGCCTGGGCCCCAGCCAGCAGACGACAGCAACTTCTCGTGGTGTGCATGCCAGGAGAGCGAGGGGGAAAGGAGGCCTCGCCAGAATCTTAATTACAGCTCCCGCGGGACCAGTGGGGCAAACCCGTCAAACTAAACAGGCGCGGCAGAAGGGGACTTCTGAAAACGGAACCGTGTCCTTCGGGTAGGCTGACTCTCACTGTCTGAGATCAAAGGCAGGCGGGATACCCGCATGTCCAGCAGGGAAGAGGGTCAAAGTCAACGGCGCGGACATCGGTGCTGCACGTCCTGGCCCAGGACAAGTGTCCCGTGCGCGGACGCCGAGGACTTGGCTGCCAGCCTGGGCCAGACCGAGTCACGAACGTACGGGGGCTCTGAGGGGATTAGGAAGGCCGGTCCTCCGGGAGTCCCGGAGCCCAGGTCTAGGAGGCCGCCCCGGGTGCACCTCGGCCGCTGGGCTCCACCCCGCGGCGCTGAAGCCCCAGAGGAGTAAGAGCCCCCGCGATAGGTGCACGACCTGCCAATTACCCCGAGGCCCCGCCCCCGTCCCGGCCGGCGCCCATTGCATTGGTTACATCATTACCGGGGGCGCAGATAAGATCTCCTGATTGGATTGGACAATAGCGCCGCCTCCTCCCGCCCCGCCTGCGTCAGAGGCTCGCGATTGGCTCGCCGCGTTGCCAAGCTCCGGACGCGGCCCGGCCATTGGCGCCCGCGGGCCCGCCCCCGCCAGCTAGGTGAAGGTGAGTGTCTCCTCCAGCCACCTCGGCTAGACCCGAGCGGGCGGCTCCAGGCGCACTTTGCAAGCGGCCCGAGCCGTTCGTGTCCTCTCGAACCATGGCGCCTCCGTCGGTCTTTGCCGAGGTCCCGCAGGCTCCGCCGGTCCTGGTCTTTAAACTGACCGCTGACTTCCGGGAGGACCCGGACCCCCGCAAGGTCAACCTGGGAGTGGGAGGTAAGGATGCGAGGTTTCTGGACTGCGGGGGGCAGCACAGCCTCGGGAGTGGGGCGCGCGCCCGGCCCCGGCGCTGGCCCCTGGCACACAGGCCGGGGCCCTCCCGGAGAGGGGGACCGCGGGGGCGCGGCCGGATCCACGCGGCGTGCTCACCCCGCCCATTTTACAGATGGGCATATCAGCTTTCCCGAAATGCACGCGGGCGCGCGGGGAACAGATGGAGCAGCCAGGACCTCGCAAACCCAGCGTTTCCCATTCCATCACGGGTTCTGTCTACAACATCCTTTGGACTTTTAATAAATGGGACGGCCCCGAGGAGGAGGAAAATAGGAAGATGCGTTAAGCTTGGGGTGGAGAACTTAAGCTTGGGGTGGAGAACTCTCAGCTGCAGGGACCTCTGGTTTGGGCGGGTGAGTATTTGAGCGGACAGGTTTCAGTCTAGTACTAGAACTTATGGGGGGGGGGGACCCGAGGTTCAAATTTTGGCTACTAGGAGCTTCAGATAAACAGATTGTTAAGCACGGGAATAAACCTCTCTCTTTCTCTCTCTCTCTCTCTCTCTCTCTCTCTCTCTCTCTCTCTCTCTCTTTTTTTTTTTGGCTTTTTGGGTCACACCGGGCGATGCACAGGGGTTACTCCTGGCTCTGCACTCGGGAATTACCCCTGGCGCTGTTCAAGGGACCTTATAGGATGCTGGGAAGGGGACCATATGGGATGCTGGGAATCGAACCCGGGTTGTCCGCGTGCAAGGCGGACAAGCCCTACCCGCTGTGCTATTGCTCCAGCCCCAAGGAATAGATCTCTTAAAATGCTTGAGACAGGTCTGGTGCCCAGGGCTGTCACAGATTCCCCGGGGGTGTGCTTGGGAGCAAATGTAAAGTCAAAGGTCTAGGCCTTTTGGAAAGAGGAAATGGAACTGTTTGTAGCAGAGGGCAGGGAAAAGGGGATTGAAGATTAGGGACCCCGCAGTGGGAAAAGTCTTCTGGGAAGAGTATGGGCCAGGGATGAGAAAAATGCTTTTTAAAAGTGATGTAGAGAGGGTAGGAGGATGGGAAAAGTCGGAGACGTAGAAACAGTGCTTCCCACACATCCTTGTCTTCAAGGCTTCCTTCTAGTTTTTGGACTTGCCTTCTGTTTTTTTGGATTGAGTTCAGAATTTCCTCATCTGTCAAGAAGAAGATCTGGACTGACCAACCAGGGAGAAGGAACTGAATTAAGGGCTAAAAGTTCCGTACTAGGGAACAAATATGGAGTCAAAGGTCTAGGTATTTTGGAAAGATGAAATTGAACTGTTTGTAGCAGAGGGTAGGGAAAAGGGGGTTGAAGATTAGGGTCCTTGCAGTGGAAAAAGTGGGAAGAGTTTGGGCCAGGGATGAGAAAAATACCTTTTAAAAGTAATGTTGTGTTGAAGTTGTTGAAGCTGGGTAATAGGTGCATGACAGCCCTTATATTTCTCACATACATCTGCTTACAAATTTCCACAGTAAAGTTCTTTTAAATTTTTATTTGTTTATTTTTGGTTTTTGGTCCATACTTGGCAGTGCTCAGGGGTTTTTCCTGACTCTGCACTCAGGAATTACTCCTTGCAGTACTCTGGGGACCATATGGGATGCCTCTACCCATTGTACTATCTCTCCTGCCCCTAAAGTATTTTTTTAAAGGCCAATAATACTATGTAGCGGGAACATGGGAATTCATGGCATTCAGTAGTGTTGGAAATGGAGTGAAATTGGATTGAACAGGACTGGGTACTATTCAAGCGTGCAATTTCAATCTAAACCAAAACTTCTGAGTATTTTTCGAGACTAAATGTTTTTACTTAGTAATTTCATATTTTCTTGGCTTAGGTATCTTTGAACTCTCTTACAGTATAAATTTATTTGGTGAGAATTAGATTGTATAGTATGCTTAGAGAAGGTCCCTAAGTAGGAGTTCTGTAGTTAGCTGTTGCTGTTGACTTAATGTCTCTTTGGGGTTGCCTAAAAGATGGTGAATATAAACTTTGAGCTCAAGGACAGCAAAATGAGATGTTTCTTGACATTGGTTCAGAAGCCAACTGCTCACGGAGAAAAAAGTATCCTGCCAGCACAGATTGGCTCAGAAACATAGCCTGTGGCTCAAAGGGTCACCTCCCTTGGGATTGTGCTCTTGTCACGTTCTCCAGGAACACGGGAACTTGCTCCTCACCATGAGTAAATGACTTAGGGTTTCATGTCCTTTCGGGTTTTTTTTTTTTTTAATTAGTGAAATACCATGAGGTACAGTTGTAGACTTAAAAACTTTCGTGCTTGGATTTCAGTTTTACCATTATCGAATACCCATCCCTCCACCAGTGCCCATTCTCCACCACCAATGATCCCAGTAGCCCTCCCACTCCCCATCCCATCACCCCTCCACCCCGCCCCGCCTCTGTGGCAGGGCATTCCCTCTCTTTCCTTCAGGGTCTTGTAGTTTGCAATAGAGGTATTGAGTGGCCATTGTATTCGATCTATAGTCTACTTTCAGTACGCATCTCGCATCCTGAGCGAATCCTCCAAACATCCTTTACTTGGTGTTTCCTTCTCTATCTGAGCTGCCTTCTCCCCCAGCATGTGCTGCTGGCTTCCAAGCCGTGGAGCAGACCTTCATGTCCTTTCAAGCTGACTCTGACTTTGACTTTGAGGGTGCTTATGATTACTGCCTTAGAGGCGAGGAAACTGGAGCACAGACTGCAGCAGCCCAGGCCTTGCAGCCAGAGAAGGGAGCACTGGGATTCGAGCTCGAGTCTCTCAGCTCCTAGAATTTGTATGCTTCCTTCTCTCTAGGCCTCTCCAGGTGCCAAAGATGCTAGCCGGGATACTGCAGGGAGAAAGAGCAGGAGGTCTGGGTCCAGCCAGGAGACTTGGGACAACTATTTAATATTTCCGGAACTCGGTCTGCTCAATGAGAAGCTAGGGCTGGATAAACTCTGCAGTCTGCCCTTCTAGTTTATTGGCATGTACATTACATGACTGCAGGGTAGGGTAGTGATGTTATCGGCTTACTAGTTGTGAGGATGGAAGAAATAAATTACATATGAAATGTGACATAAAAACAAAAAGGGCTACAGAATATTATTTTGGTCAGGGGCCACATCCAGCAATGCTCAGGGGCTTCTCCTGGCTCTTCACTCAGGGATCACTCCTGGTGATGCTCAGGGGACCATGTGGGACGCCAGGGATTAAAACTGAGTCTGCCTTATGGAAGGCAAACTCTCTACCTAATGCACTATTGCTCTGACCCCTAGGAATATATTTGATAATCACTGTGACTCACCCTTTTTTGTGCATGGCAAGTGCTACAATAGGGCCTGATTGGAGTGAAATGAAAGGTCTCTTTCCAGTATGTTCCAGCTCTGTGCACATCTCCAAGTACATTCTTTGTGAAGGACATTTCATTAGTCTCTGAGTTAGGGACTCGTGACATTTTTCTCTTCCCCTCCCCCCCCAGCTGCCCTTAGTTAAGGTAAAACCCAGTGGAGATTATTCAGCCCGTGTGCTAGTGACGCTAGATGTGTCGAGAATAATTGTAATCTCATTAGCCAGTTCCTACTTGCAGAGGGTTCCCCCAGAGATTTTCTTCTGCTGTGACTATTCCAGTCATTTCCTTCTAGTTAAAACAGCATCACATTTTCCACCAGGAATGGAAACTTAGAACCAAGTGCCCTTTCAGTTGTCTGTTTTAGTGTCTCAACATTTCAGAGAAGTGGTTTAAAGTAGGGGAGATAATGGATTCAGCCTGATGCAACTCCAGCAAAGAAATTTCTCCACGGATGCCAGTTTATCACATAAGCTTAGTTTCCTTTGATCCCACACTTACTTTAATATTTGTCGCTGTGTTTTGGTGTTGGGGCCAGACCTGGCTATGCTCTGGGCTGACTCCTGGTTCTGCACTCAGGGATCATTCCTGGCGGTACCTAGGGGGAACCAAATGCGATGCTGGGCCTCCAACCCAGGTCAGCTGCATGCAGGGGAATCACTATAGCTGCTGTCTTATCTCTCTGGCTTTTTGTCGTTGCTGATTTTATTTTCATTTTATTTTTCTTTTTGGGTCATACCCAGCAATGCTCAGGGGTTAAGTCCTGGCTCTGCACTCAGGAGTTACTCCTGGTAGTGCTCGGGGGACCATATGGGAAGCCAGGGATCAAACCCAGGTCAGCATGGGCTGCAGATAAGCATGCAGATCCCCCCAGAGGATGGGAGTAGTAGTTACTTGTTAATGTTTGACCTTATGCCTCCATCTCTCTTCTTTAGGGTTGGGAGGCAATTCCATGGGAATGAATCTGGAGCTCAGCCCTGGAGAAGCTGGGCAGCAGGATGGGGGTCGGGTTGGTGTCGGGGGGTATTAGGAGCTACAAATGGACACTTTCTCTTTGGCCCAGACTGTGCTTACAGGCATGTTTCTGGACTTTCTGAGTTGTACAGAGAATGTACATGGATGAGAACAGTGCTCCTGGGTAGGGGGAGAGAGTGCAAAGGGATGGAGCACATGCTCTGCCTGCCAGAGGCCTGGTTTTGATCCCTGGCTGTGTGTACTCCCCCTGGGTCCTGCTGAGAGCACCTCCCGGGCACCGAGCCAGTAGGAACCCTACCTGCTGCACTATCACACGGCCCCTGTTTGTTGTTTTTAATCTGGTCCTTGGTATCTTTGAACCCTTAGTGAAGTACCCACAGGCCCTCTCAGTGAGGGATGTGGAGCCTGCAAGGGCATGAGAGTGGTGGTTTAGTTTTCTTAATCTCTTTCTTCCTATACTTCTGCAAAGCAAGGTTCTGGGCTCATCTGAAACCCATGTGACTCCTTCGCTCTTCCCCAGAGAAAGACCGTGATTCACAGAGCATGCTGAGAAAAGCATTCCCTAGTGCAGTGCTCTAGGATCTGTTTTGCTTGCTCTCCACAACTCTTACTCTCAGAAAGCTCTTGGGGGTCAGGTAGAGATGCAGAAAGCTCAGACTTTGCCTTTGGGAACCTTAAGTTGGATCTCCAGCTCTGTGTGGTTTCCCCAGGCACCGTTGGGAACAACTCCTGAGCACTGCGCCAGGAATCGCTCCTGAGTATCTCTGGGTATGGTAACCCCAAAATGAAATAAGAAAATCCTCTGTGTCAGAAACTTACTCTGACAATCCTTGTACTCTTGGGCCAACTATTCAGCTGTTTTGGCCCCAGATTTGAAAACAGGGACCGCGCGACTGCAATAACTCTTTTGTAAATTGTTGTGTAACTATTCAATGAGTTAAAAAAAAAAAAAAAGAACAACCCAAACCAGCAGCCCTTGCTTGGTGTGTTCTGAAAACCCTGGAATCACTGAGGCTTCAGGTCCTGCTGTTGCCTGTAGTTAGGAAACCTTCCCTGCCAGCCGGCACTTCTCCCTGCAGTGAGGGATGTGCGCTGGTTACATAGCTTGCTAGAATTATCAGGCAGCTTCCACACGTGAGCAGTGCTGAGCATCATTTCCATGCCTCCGTCTCTCTCACACTTCTCTCCTGTGTTCTGCATCGTGGTTGGGCCTGCTGCCTTCAAAGCCCTTCTCCAGAGTAGAGCAGGCCCTCGGCTGTCAAGGGCGACCCTTTCCTCCATCCCTGTCACTAGGTTCTGTCTTCTGTCACTGTCTGGAATCCCTCCCCTATTCCTGATTCTTGCTGCCGCCACCCGATGCACAAGACCTTGCTGTTTCCCTTCTGAGCTGGAGTGGTTGCCTCCTGGGCCCCGGCTCTGCCTCTGTCCTGCATCCCTGCTTCTTTTCCATCCCGTCTCTCTCGTGATCCTCTTTAACTGTGCAGCTTTTCACGTCACGCTCCTGCTTAAGTGCTCCTGGCTTTTCCTCTCCTCTGAAGCAAAATTCTCTCAGAGTGACACCAAGACTCTCCGAGTCACTCCCAGCTGTTCCTCTGAGAGCTTCTGGCTGAGCCATAAAAATAGACGTCCCTGAACGCTTCCGCTCTTGAAGCTCCCCAGAGCTCATGTTGGTATTCCCATCTTTTTTGGTTCCTCGGTTCTTCTGTAAAAATCTTCCTTGATCCCTCCAAGGTCACTCAGGGGCCCCGTTTCCTGGAGGGCAGATAGTGTCTTTATTTATTTACTTTTCATGTTTGGGTTGTTGTGTCCTGTCATTCCTGGTTCATAGTCGATTCATTAAATCTTGTAGAATGAGTGAGGTAGCGAAGGAGTGCTCTCCGACGAAACGCATGGGTTCGACAAGCATGCGAATCCCCCAGAGGATGGGAGTAGTAGTTCCTTGTTAATGTTTGACCTTACTGCCTCCATCTCTACTTCCTTAGGGCCGGGAGGCAATGCCCTGGGAATAAATCTGGAGCTGAGCGCTGGGGAAGCTGGGCAGCAGGATGGGGGTGGGGTGGGGGGGTGGGGAGCTACAAATGGACAGTTTTTCTTTGGCCCAGACTGTGCCTCCAGGTGTGTTTTCAGAACTTTCTGTGTTGTACAGAGAATGTACACAGATGAGAACAGTGCTTCTGGGTAGGGGAGAGAGGGATGGAGCACATGCTCTGCCTGCCAGAGGCCTGGTTTTGATTCCTGGCCCTGTGTACTCCCCTGGGTACTGCTGGGAGCACCTCCTGGGCACCCAGCCAGTAGGAACCCTGAGCACTGGCAGATGGGAGCTCCAAACAGAACAAAGAACAGTGGCAGTGTGGTTTTCTTTTATTTTCTTTAATGTTCACCTTTTTATTTTATTTATTTATTTAATTTATTTTTTTGCTTTTTTTGGGTCACATCCAGTGATGCACAGGGGTTACTACTGGCTTTGCACTCAGGAATTATTCCTGGTGGTGCTCAGGGGACCATATGGAATGCTGGGAATCAAACCCGGGTCAGCCCCGTGCAAGGCAAACCCCCTACCTGTTGTGCTATTGTTCCAGCCCCCACATTTAAATTTTTTTATAATCATGATTTACAAATGAACATAATGTCCTAATTCTAATATATTACACCCAAACAGATGTGTGAAACATAATAGAATTTTTTTTTTAATGAACACTCAAATTCTTGAGTATTCCAATTGTATCTTCCCTGTAAGATAGTTGGTATATATATACTGCTCTTGCTCAAAGATTTCTGGGAAATCTCTTGGAATCACCTTCAAAGCAAGTTCGAGCCTCACAAAAGACCATTTGTTCATAATTGTTGTCAATATTCCCCAGTTTCTTCATCCTTCTCCTCGGCTGTACATGATGCAGATAACCATTTCTGAAAGCTAAACATTTTTAACTTTAAAAACTTCAGATTTCTGTTTTAGGGATCTGGAAACTGAGATCCTTTGAAAGGATGAAGATCTGGTATCTTTGAGAAGCTCCAAAAATAATAATGAGATGTTGCCGCTAAACACAATTTCAAAAGAATTCCAAGAACATGTTGAACAATGGCTGCATTGTGATCTTAGCTTGGGTGATCTGCTTCAGGACACTCTCACTTGGAACTACTTATTTTCGTACTACTTAAAAAAAAAACAGACCTAATCCTGCCTGCTAAAGTCAGCTTTTCGGTGTTGTAGAGAGGGGGAGTCAGTCCGGGGGCGAGGGAGTTGCTGGAGGTGATGTGACCGTGTTGTGAGTTCGAGTCTCCTACCCAGAGGTTGTTGCTTGGTTCATGGCTTTGTGGGAAGGAATCTCTGTTTCCTTTTATTTTTTTTTACCTTTTTTTTTTTTTTAGATTGATAGCCATTTCAGATGTATAGGTGACACATTCCTGGAGCATAGGTCATTGATATGATAGAAGACAGACACAAAATCAGAATGATTTTGTAAAATCTCACTGGGTGTATAACATTTAACCTAGTAATTTTACATCTAGAATGTTTCCTAAGGAAGTACTCTTGTGTCACGATATAAGAATATTCATCACAGTACTTATGTTAACAAATAATTAGATGCAGCATAAGCCAGCAGATTGTCTTATAAGTTACTCATATATATGACAAATGCCCATTGGCATTAATAATGAGAGAAATGGAAATTAAAACTACCCTGGGGGCCAGAGAGAAAGCTCAGTGATCAGTGCTGGCCCTGAGCATCACTGAGTGTGGGCCTGGTTGCCCCCAGCACCCAGGGACTGAGTAGCGCCACATTATTGGGCCCTACACAGAACTGTCAAACTTGGTTACCAAAGTATTGTAGGGGGTGGCCTGAGCATTGTTTGGTTGTCCTCTCCCCCCCCTCCAAAAAAAAAAGAAGCCCAGAACTACTCTTATATACCACCCAAATTTTGGCAAAAATTTACTTGGTGGGTGAGGCTGTGGGCACACGGGCCCTGCTTTATTGCTGTCAGGAGCATAAGCTGTGTAAATCCCCAAAGAGGCCATTTGGATCTATATGGGAAGCACAGAAACAGCACACCTCTCTGTTCGCTCTTATATCTGTAGCCCTGTGTTACAGCTAGATTCACATGTACTTAAGATGTTATATGTTTCAAGATTTGGTAAAACAACAAAACAAAGACTGTCCTCCCGTTGTTCATCGATTTGCTCGAGTGGGCCCAGTAACATCTCCGTTTTTGAGACTTGTTGTTACCGTGTTTGGCATATTGAATACGTCACGGGTAGCTTGCCAGGCTTTGCCATGCAGGCGAGTTACTCTTGGTAGCTTGCAGGGCTCTCCGAGAGGGGCGGAGGAATCGAACCCGGCTTGGCCGGGCCAGCTGCGTGCAAGGCAAATGCCCTACCGCTGTGCTATTGCTCCAGCCCCATGTTTGGCATATTGAATATGAATATGTCACAGGTAGCTTACCAGGCTTTGCCGTGCGGGCAAGACACTCTTGGTAGCTTGCCGGGCTCTTCGAGAGGGGTGGAGGAATCGAACTCGGCTCGGCCGGGCTGGCTGTGCGCAAGGCAAACGCCCTACGCCCTACCGCTGTTCTGTTGCTACAGCATTGAAGTATAATTTTGTTACAGCCCAAAATAGTAAAGTGCTCATGTCCACCAGCTAGAGAATGGCACAGTCAGTTCTGGAGCATTTCAGTTACGTATCTTGAAAAGGAGCAGAGTAACTGTATGCCCAGATATGAAAAGGTCTTCAGCTGGAAAAAAAACTAGAAACAAAACAGTGAATAGTTTTCTGCCTGCTGCTACCTTTTGTGTAAAAAGAGAAGCCATATTGGCCTGCGTAAGCACAGGGAATTTTGACTGCTACCAGATGAAATTCAGAGCAGCTGCTCTTTCTGGTGGGCAAGTGTTTGCAACTCAGTGAATGAAGGGACAGGGTAGATGAGGACATGTGACTAACTATAGCACCTGTCTGAAGAATAGCTAAGAATAAAGATAAACATGTCATTTATTGGGCTGGAGCAATAGCACAGTGGGTAGAGCGTTTGCCTTGCACGCGGCCGACCTGGGTTCGATTCCCAGCATCTCTTATGGTCCCCTGAGCACCGCCAGGGGTGATTCCTGAGTGCAGAGCCGGAAGTAATCCCTGTGCATCGCCAGGTGTGACCCAAAAAGCAAAAAAAAAAAAAAGTCATTTATTTAAGTAGAGGAAAAAACATATTGATAATTTATGAAAAAAAAGTAAAATAAAGCTCAGAAGGGAACACCAAATTTCAAAACCATTCAAGTGTTGAGAATAGATGTTAATATTTGTATTTACTTTCTCCTCCTCCTCTTCTCCTTCCTCCTCCTCCTCCTCCCCTTTCTCCTCTTCTTCCTCCTCTCCCACATCCTCTCCCTCCTCTCCTTCCTCCTTCTCCCCACAATACTCAAGCGGTTACTCCTGGCTCTGCACTCAGGGATCACTCCTGGTGATGCTCAGGGGACCATGAGGGTGCCAGGGATCAAACCCAGGTCGGCCACATGCAAGGCAAGTGCTTGCCTTACCCACTGTACTATCTCTCCAGCCCCATATTTGTATTTACTTTCTGGATTTTTCCAAGTTTTTTTTACAGGTAACATGTATTCTATAAATAATAACAGTTACCTGGAAAAGTGATATAAAAAGAGGGGAGGTAGAAGTCAACATTGGGTAGAAGTCAACACGTGAAGGACTCCCAATTGCCTCCCGGTTTTCCCTTCCAAAATCCCCTGCAAAGGTACAGGGTTGCTGGAGTCCGGAGCAGAGCAGAGGCAAGTGCCTGCCGTCAAGCGGCCTCCGCAGAGAGCCTGGCCGGGCTGCGAGCCAAGGCAGCTGCCCTCGGAGGCCCTAATCCCCAACAGAAGCATCACGCGCTCCCGGGGAAAACAGACCCGGGCTAGGAGCTCGCCATGAACTCGGAATTCTTTCAGGAAGTGCTCGAAGTCTGCCGTAAGCAGGACGAGCTGTTATGAAATAAACTCAGAATCGATCCAAGTGGGAAGCAGATGAAGCAGGTGAAGCGCCCAGCGGTAAACAGGTGGCTGATGTCAAAGCGAAGCGAAGGACAAAGAGTCGTGGGGCAGGTTCAGGGGCCAGCGCGTCCCCGCCTGCGGGAAGCTTCTATCACAGGGCAAGGGTTCGCTGTGGTCCTGTTTCTGTTCTTTAGGGAACAAGAAGAGGGAGCAGGCCTTCACACTGCCTGCACACTCACTGGGTGTATGTTGGAAGGCATCACACTCACTCCAATTTCTAGAAGTCCCTGTGGGAGGTTTAGAGGACAGATGGTCTCGGGAGTGTTTGGAAGCCCAGCAGGGCCCTGTGATGCTGACATTGTTCTTGTGTGAAGTTTTTTTGTTTTGTTTTGTTTTTGTTTTTGTGCTGTACCTGGCGAGATGCTTGGGGGCTCCTCCTGGCTCTGCATTTGGGGGTTCCTCCTGGCTCTGCATTCAAGAACTACTTCTGGCAGTGCTCGGGGGACCATATGGGATGCCAGGGATCGAACCCAGGTCAGCCACATGCAAGGCAGACGGCCTACCCGCTGTACTAGCGCTCCGGCCTCCACCTGTGTGAACTTTTTCATGGGCCCAGAGCACTTACTCTGTCACTCTCTGCCTCTTCCAGTCTCACTTTACTCAGCTTTTCAGCACCCCAGTATTTAAGAAGCGCCTATCCTGTTGGCACAGAAACCATGGCCATCCTCTGGTTTGCTCAGCACCAGGCCCAGTGCCTGGTCTGAAGTGGACAGTGAGTGAACACCTGAGTTTCATCCCTCTCCAGCTCGGTTTGGATTGGATGGTGGCTGAACGCTCCCCGCTCCCCACCCCCCACGCTCACTTGGCCGACGCCTAAGACTTCTGCCGTCTCTCTGCCCGTTCCAGCGTACCGCACGGATGACAGCCAGCCCTGGGTTCTGCCCGTGGTGAGGAAGGTGGAGCAGCAGCTCGCCAATGACGACAGTCTCAACCACGAGTACCTGCCCATTCTGGGCCTGCCGGACTTCCGGACCTGTGCTTCCAGCCTGGCCCTTGGCGGGGACAGTCCGGCTTTCAAGGAGAAGCGGGTGAGTTTCTGGGGGGGAGGCTCTTTTCTCCGTAGCAACTGAGAGGGGTAAAGAGGTGGACCGTCTGGGTTGTTTTCCGTAATGAGGTGCAACATTCAGTCCCCACTCAGTGACTGAGGGTTTATGGCCGTGGCCGCAGGAATGGAGCTGGGAGTCTTGTGGCCTCCCATGAGCAAAGCCCTGTCTCCTGAGTGCTTTTTGGTTTTTGCCCAGTAGACTGCAGCTGCTTGGTTTATTTGTTTTTGTTTTGTTTGGGGGCCACACCTAGCGGTGCTCGGGGCTTGCTCCTGGTTCTGTGCCCAGAGTCACTCCTGGCGGGGCTCAGGGAAGCACATGGGGTGCCAGGAATAGAACTTGGGTTGGCCACCTGCAAGGCAAGCGCCCTGCCCGCTACTCCATCGCTCCAGCCCCCACAGAGGTGCTGGGTTTGGAGCAGTCCAGTGGAATGCTGGCACAAAGGGCGAGGGATGGGCAGGGTCTGTACCAGCTGTGCCATACCTTGCCTGCAGGCACATTATTTCCTCCTCCAGTTCCTTCATCTTACCTGCACGCTGGAGAAAATCTGGTTTGGGGTTCATGGTCAGGGGAATTTGATTTTGTTTTTATGGTTATTGTTTTTGGGTCACGCCTGATAGTGCTCAGGGCTTACTCCTGGCTCTGTACTCAGGAATCACTCCTGGGCAGTCTTGGGAGGCCATATCCATGCCAGGGATTGAACCCGGGTTGATCGTGTGCAAGGCCAATGCCCTCCCTCCCCGTCATACAATCACTCTGGCCCTGTAAGGGGTATTATTGGAATTGGGGGTCCACCGAAGGGGGATCACGAGCCCCTCGGCGTTTCATGCAGAATGTCTGTGTCTATTTTGGGAGAGAAGGTTCATGGCTTTTGTAAGATTTTTTTTTTTTTTTTTTTGCTTTTTGGGTCACACCTGGTGATGCTCAGGGGTTACTCCTGGCTCTGAACTCAGGAATTACTCCTGGCGGTGCTTGGGGGACCACATGAGATGCTGGGAATCGAACCTGGGTCGGCCGCGTGCAAGGCAAACGCCTGGGCTGTGCTATCGCTCCAGCCTCAGATTTTTTTTTTTTTTCCAAAAGGAATTTATGGTGCGGCAAAGTTAAGGAGCCCCTATGGTCTTTGAAATTCCTGACGCTTCTGATAAGTCAGCTGCTCTGCTTGTCTCTGTGTCAGTGCTTCCCGGTCTGTGTTCTAGGTCTGACATGTGACCGTGTCTCACACATGGGAGAGAGCATGTTTGGAAACAGATGCCCCGAGATAGGCCCTTAGTGGCCAGGCAGTGGACCGGCTGAGGCTGGGTTGCAGGGATCCTGGGGAGAGGGAGCTGGGAGCCGGGACCTGAGCTGAACCTTAAGTGGAGAGTGGCGCCAGGACCCCAGCTCTCAGCACTGACCATAGGGGCATCCACTGGGGAGTTCTGAAACATGCCAATAGCAGCACCCCATGTCAGACCACTTAAATCGGAATCTTAGAAGGTACCATCCTGGCATGTCTCTCTTTTGCCCGCAGTTCCTGTCCTTCCATGGGCATGCCCAGAGTACAGCCTGGACTGAGAACCAATCCCCACTCCCCATGGCCGAGAGAGGGAAAGGGAGAGAGGGACGTTTGGAATAGCCGAGCACAGGAGGAAATCAGGTCTGAAGAGACTCACCTGATTCAGGTCGGGACTGGGCAAGGGGGATCGGGCAGGCCTGCCGGAGGTTTGCACGCAGGAGTTACCCAATGAGGAACACAAACCCGTGCCCCAGGAAGCAGCAGGAAGAGCCCAGGTTTGGTGCAACTGTCCAGCCTTGTGCAATGGAGACCAGCCAGAGCAGCTTCAGGAGACTCCAGGCCCCTCCATATCAGCAGTTCCCATCTTCTACCATAGGCCACTTAGAGGAGAAGGAATAGGGCCGATAGCACAGTGGAGAGGGCGCGTGTTTGCCTTGCATACAGCCGACCTGGGGTCGATCCTTGGCATACCCTGAGCACCGCTGGGAGTAATTCCTGAGTGCCGAGCCAGGAATAACCTCTGAGCACTGCTAGGTGGGGCCCCGAAAATAGAAAAAAAAAATAAAGGAGAGGAGGAATACTTTGTGGACTGCTCAGGCAGAAACCGTTATGGGCAGGGGAGTGAGAATTCGGTGGACTTGGTGCTTGCTTTGCCGGGGGGAGGCTGGGTTTGTCCTCAGTAGCACCTTGTGTCTCTGTTCCCCTGACCCCCAACTGCTGGAAATAGCTTTCAGCATCACTGGAAGTGCCCCCACTCTTCTACGCCCCCCCCCCCAAACCATCATTTGTAATCATGTTTTGTGTATTAACTTTTCACTCTAATATAAAATGAAAATCATAGGAAAAACTTTGTCATGGTCCAGCAGGACTTTTCTTCAGAGCCACTGGGCGGAATCCCCCAGTCTACAAGTCTACAGTGGCCATGAAGGCTGCCCCTGGCTTCTTGCTTAGGTGTATCAGGAATCGGGGAGTCCCTGGAGGAAGGATTGGAATTCAGGTCAGTGGTTGCATCCACAGTCCATGAGGGTTTTCGCCAGATTGGTGTGAGACACCAATTTACGATTTACTCGCCTCAGAGAACCAAAGGACTCATGGTCAGTAATGGGAGGGTTAAGATCAGGAGCAGCTGTGGATCTTTGCTCTGGAAATCTTCTAGTGTTTTCTTTCTGGGGCACACCCAGGGCGCGGTGTCAGGATAAAAAAAGGGTCAGCCACCTGCAGGGCAAGTACCTTAACCCCTATGCTCTGTCCTCACACTTCCCACTGTTGCTAACAGGATGGGAAAATTCCAGGGAGCTTTGAAGCCAGGGAATTCTGGCACCTGGAAGCAATCTGTTTTGGTTTGGGGACCATGCCCAGAGGTGCTTGGGACTTACTCCTGGCTCTGTGCTCAGACATCACTCTTGGCAGGGTTCAGGGGGCCATCTGGGGTACTGAGATGGATCTGGGGTCGGCCACGTGCAGGGCAAGTGTCTTGTCTGCTGTACGCTCGCTCGAACTCCTGAGAGCCAGCTTTGCACCTTCCCAGACACTGGTGATAAATGAGTTGGAATTCTACTGTTGGAAAGGCAAACAGCGCCAGTGTTGGGTCTCTTCTTCCTCTGATTGTACGTTTCTCATGTGGCGGTTAACTGCTGAGCAGACCCTTGTTTGGCCTGGGGCTTCCTGTGTTGGTCACTTAGTTCCCAAGGCTAGACCTGGGCCTGCTGCATGTGGAGCAGAACCTTCACTCCTAGTGTAGCTGGTCCCGTGCTGAGTGTTTGCCCATAGAACATGTTGAAATGGCCGTGGCAGTCTCCATGTGTGTTTGGATGTTTCAGGGTGCTCTCTGAGGGTCTGCATCATGCTGGGTGCCAGTTTCGACTGGACAGTTGACGGGCCTTTCTTCTCCGATGTGGATGTGTCCCCCCAGCCCTAGGCTTTGTTCAGGTCCAGCCCACCGTCATCTCACTAGGATTCTCGTCACAGCCACTTGCTGCTGATCTGCTCCCGATTCCAGTACATTCTGCAAGTTCAGCTAGAATCGTCTTTTTTGGCGGGAGTGGGGGTGGGGGGAACCGAACCACTTAACCATGTCACCTGCTCCTCCCTCTCCGTTATCTCCAGGACAGATTGCAGACTTTGAGCTGGGCACACACAGCCTTCTCCTCCCTCTCCCAGAGCCTCACGTCTCCTGTCCCCGCGGTGGACTTACCGGCCACACTTAGGAACTGGAACTTCTGCCTCAGCTATTTATTCTACTTAGAGCACCCCTCCCACCTCCCATTTTCACTCCCTAGTCCCCACCTTTAAGTCCCCAAGGCCGCCCAAGGGTCACTTCTGGGTGGCATCCTTAGCTCTCATGGCCTGGAGCTAGTTGTACTGTCCCTTGAGTCATCAGAGGACTTTGTTCACAGCTTGACATTGATAGACCTTACTGTTCTAGAATGTATACATCTAACTTTTTCCCGGAACACTCTTTTTTCTTTTTGTAAAGTAATGGTACTTTAATTTATCAATTTTTTTCCTCCTTAAAATTTTTTCTTTTTAAATTAAAAATACAAAGTTGTTCTCTATGTAGTTGCTTCAGGCATGTAGTGTTCCAACACCACCAGTGTGACTTTCCTTCCACCAATATCCTCATTTTCCCTCCCATCCCCAACCTGCCTCCTTAAGGTGCATAACAAATCAACTTTTGTATTTACTTGTTCCCGGAACACACACACACACACACACTCTCTCTCTCTCTCTCTCTCTCTCTCTCTCTCTCTCTCTCTTTTAATTGAATCACTGTGAAATACAGTTACAAAGTTTTCATGTTTGAGTTTCAGTCATACAATGACCAAACACCCATCCCTCCACCAGTGCACATTTTCCACCACCAGTGTCCCCAGTATCCACCCCCATCTCCGCCCCACCCCACCCCTCCTCCTGCCTCTGTGGCAGACAATTCCCCCCATACTTTCTCTCTACTTTTGGGCATTACGGTTTGTAATACAGATGCTGAGAGACCATCACGTTTGGTCCTTTCTCATGTTATTTTATATTCCACAAATGAGTGCAGTCATTCTATGTCTGTCCCTGTCTCCCTCTTTTTTTTTTTCCTTTTTTGGGTCACAGCCGGTGATGCACTCAGGAACTACTTCTGGCGGTGCTCAGGGGACCATATAGGATGCAGGGAATCGAACCCGGGTCGGCCATGTGCAAGGCAAACGCCCTACCTGCTGTGTTATCGCTGCAGCCCCTGTCCCTCTCTTTCTGACTCATTTCACTTAACATGATACTCCCCGTGACCATTCCACTTATAAGCAAATTTCATGACTTCATCTTCTGGAACTCTCTCAACTGTCCCTGTGGCTGAAAACATGGAACTTAATCACCTTGAAAGTAGTGGCTTTATGGTGGTGGGGTCAGTGCTGGAAAAGTGAATGTGATAAGTCATCACGAACAACTTTATAGAAAGAAGGAGGGGGGGGGGGAAGGAAGGAAGGAAGGAAGGAAGGAAGGAAGGAAGGAAGGAAGGAAGGAAGGATGGATTTAGTTGCTCCCCCGCCTGGCCCTTAGAGATTCCCAGATGTTTGGTTTCACGTTGGGCACAGTAATGACCAACACACACACGCTCCCCCTGGCTATGGAGAGAACCATATCCTTGGATGGAGGAGATGTAACAGGAACTAGTGTGTTCAAAGCTGGCAGGTGCTGTGCAGCTTAGCAGGGCAGGAGGGAAGCGTGGGGTGCGGTAGAGAGTGGGCACAATATTGACGACGATGTTCATGGTGGAGTGGAGATGCCGGGTGAGCCCAGCCGTGAAAGTGAGGCATGAATGCAGGAGCCCGTGTCCCTGGAGACGCCTCACTGTCTTCCCTTCGACTTTCTCACCGTCTTCCATGGTCAGGTCTTCTCACTATCTCTGCTCTTCCATGTTTAGACCTTGAGATCGAGACCAAAGGTCCGTTTCATCACTTGCTCGGTGATATAGAGGCTTTCTTCAGAGCCATAGTTGGTGGCCCGGGGCATGTGGGCACCACAGCGACAGGCCAGGGTGTCACTTTGACCTGGTCTAGGGGACAAGGAAGGTTTCACTGTGGCTCTGGTCTTTTCCATGCCATCCTTCAGCGCATGCGTGCTGAGTACCACATCCCAGACCCCTTGGGAACTGCTGGGGGCGCTGGGACCCCTGCCTCCAGGCTGCAGGCAGCTCAGCACCAGATGGTCCTACCCTCCCGGGTGTCCTGAGCCCAGCAGAGTGCGATTATATCTTGTGGTATGATCTCTGGCCTGAATCTCACAACCCTTGCCCAGGGTCCCTGCTTCTGGACACCCAGGGGTCGCCACTCAGGTCCAGTTGCAAGCCTCCTTGAGACCTCCGTGATTTCATTTTCCTTCGCACCTGGATGTTCCTGTGTTTCCGCTCCAGGCTTTCTTGGGTGACTTATCCAAGCCTTGTTGTGTTTTTGGTTTTTGTTAATTTCTGCGTTTGTTTATCCTCCTAGCTTTTTTTTGCTTTTTGGGATCACACCTGGCGGATAACAGAGGTTACTCCTGGCTTTGCACTCAGGAATTACTCCGGCAGTGCTCAGGGGACGATATGGGATGCTGGGATTTGAACCCGGGTCGGCTCCATGCAAGGCAAACACTCTACCCACTGTACTACCACTCCAGCCCCATGGCTGATAATTTTTGAGCAATTTGAATGTCACTAAAACCATTCAGCACCCATTCTTTTTTCTGGGAGCGATAGTTTCTTGTGAATTTGCAATTTCAAGTAGGATGTATGTTACGGAACGCCAGGGATCAACATTTAATGTTAGTGCAGTGGTTTTCTCTCTTCTAACACATTTTTAGATTGGCCTGCTGACTTTGTGACTTTTAATTTGCTTTCTGGAATGGGGAGGACAGAAGGTAGAGTTACAATTCAGCGTGGCGCAGGAGGAATAGGAAGAGAGTAGAGGGGTCAAGGCACTTGCCTTCTGCTGGCCGACCCCAGTTCAATCCCTGGCACCGAATATGTTCCCTTGAGCATTGCCAGCAGTGACCCCCTGAGCTCAGAGCCAGGGGTAAGCCCTGAGCACAGCTGGGTGTGCCTCTCCCTCTCCCCAAGCATAGGAAATTAAAATTTATGTCTGGGGATAATTTTACCTATAGTCACACAAACATTCTTGTCATTTTGTCATATTTCCTTGACTTGAACCACCTTCAGGGAAGGCTTTGAGCATTGGTATAGGAAGTATGGACCTACTGGAATAGCTCATATCCTTGAAATTGAAGTGGTATTTTAAGTTGAAAGAATGTACGGCTTGGGGCTGGAGCAATAGTACAGCGGGTAGGGTGTTTGCCTTGCACACGGCTGACTTGGTTCAATCCCCAGCATCCCATATCGTCCCCCAAGCACCGCCAGGGGTAATTCCTGAGTGCAGAGTCAGGAGTAACCCCTGAGCATCGCTGGGTGTGGCCCAAAAAGCAAAAGCAAAAGAAAAAAAGAATGTATTAGGTTTAGTGGCTGACAGGTCCCTGAACCACTGTGCGTATTTGGATTGGACTTGAAAGGTCCTGTCTGCATTAATTGACTTGAATGGCATACGTGTGAAGCCCGCCAAGCCGGAGCCAGATCATGGGGGGATGCAAGGAAGGGCCAGGCTCCCCGGGGCTCAGCATGGACACAGAGTGAGTCAGCCGGAGCTGAACCTCCTGAGCACCTTCTCCCCTGCCCCCATCCCCCACTCCCGCTGCTCTCTGTACTGCTCAGCCGCCTCATCTACTTCCTTGTTGAGCTTCAACTTGCTTAGGTTTCACTTGATTCAGGGACTCAGATTTCTGAAAATAAACAGAAAGGGGATTGGGAGTAATAGTGGTGCTAATGGGTACCATTGTCTTGGTTTTGGTTTAAAGGGGATTTCTGCCAATGGCATGAAACCAGTTTAAGAAGTGAATGGCTGAAAGGGGCAGGGACAGAGAGGTAGTGCAATGGGTAGGGCACTTGCCTTGCATCGGTGTGGACCAGAAACCAAAAAACAAAAAAAATTGAATGGGTCTTTTGGGTTTGTTTTATTTGGGGTTGTGGAGGAGCACACTCAGTGATGTTCAAGTTTATTCCTGGCTCTCTGCTCGGGGGTCACTTCTGGTGGTACTCAGGGGATCATCTGTGGTACCAGGAATTGAACAGGGGTCAGCTGCGTGCAGGGCAGGCGGCTTATTCTCCGTATTGTCCCTCTCTCTGATTCCTGGATTGAATTGTTTCCCCAACTATTTTCATAAAGTGTTGATGTCAAGGATGGATATACCTTTCACTTCTTTTTTTGCTGAGTGTCTTATTTTCTCTATCAGCATGACATTTGATAGCTTTTCGTAATCAGACATTTCAGAGGACAACTCTTTGATCACAGGGTATTTTTCTGATTTTGTTTGATTGTTTTGTTTTGCTTTTGGACACACCTGGCAACGATCAGGGGTTACTCCTGGCTGTTCATTAAGGAATCGGCACTCCTGGCAGTGCTCAGGGAACTCTATGGGATGCTGGGGATAGAACCTGCCTTGGCTTTGTGCAAGGCAGGTGTCCTACCCTCTGTATTATCCCTCCAGGCCATTTTTAATTTTTAGCATCTTAGTCCAGTGTTCTGTGGGATGCATTCTATTGATCAATATTTAGGAATTTGCCAGTACTCATGAAAGAATTAGGTTACCACCACATGTGTGCATGCGCGCGCGTGTGTGTGTGTGTGTGTGTGTGTGTGTGTGTGTGTGTGTGTGTTGCTAGGATTCAAATCTAGGACTTCACTCCTGACAAAGCATGCTTTCTACCATGGACATGGACATATATCCCTGGCTTGGATCTGTTCCTTCTTAAATGGTTTTTCTTTCTCATCTTAGCATCAATGTTCTTTCCTTCCTTCCCCTCCCTCCCTCCCTCCCTCCCTTCCTTCCTTCCTTCCTTCCTCCCTCCCTCCCTCCTTCCCTCCCTCCCTCCCTCCCTCCCTCCCTTCCTCCCTTCCTTCCTTCTCTTCCTTCTCTTCTTCCTCCTTCCTCCTCCTCCTCTTCTTCTTTCCTTTTATCTAAGAAGATTTTATTCTTGTTTTCATTTTTTGTTTTTGGGCCATGCCCAGCAGCGCTCAGGGGCTGCTTCCAGCTTAGGGTTCACTCCTGGCATTGTTCAGGGGACCATGTGGTGCCAGGGATCCAACTAGGGATCCAATCCAGGGATCCAATCTTCACATCTCCTGATGCAGAGCATGAGTCAGCCTGTTGAGCTGTCTGTCTGGTCTTTCTAGGCTTTTTTTTTTTTCCTTACCCTGCTTTGAAAAATTTCAAATATATAAAAAAGTAGAAAAAAACAGTGTAATGAATAAGCCCCATGTATCTATCTCCTGACTCGTGGAAGGCCTGTCTTGTGTACTCCCATTCTCCTCTCTCAGCAGATTACTTACAGCAACTCCCTGGTATCTAAATATAGGGTGCTTGAAATCGAACCTGGGTTGGCCGTGTGCAAGGCTAGCACCCTGCCTGCTGTACTAGTGCTCCAGTCCCTGTGCTTTTAAATTCATTTAAAGTAATCACAAATTGGGCGGCAAGGATAGGGTGTAAGGAGGGGGCGATGGTGGAGCACATACCGGGCATGAACAAGGTTCTGAGTTGGAGTCCCAGCACCGCATGCTCTCCTACCCCAGCACCCCTGAGTGTCATCCTGGTGCTCCCCCAGAACTGCTGGGCCCCCAGCACCACAGCACCCAGCCGGAGCGCTGAGCCTCTGTGAGGCACATGGCACCGGATACTGCCGCTGGGGGGTGGGGTGGGGGACAGGTCCCCAAAGCACCATAGGGTGTGGCCCCTGTTGAGACATCCCACCTCCAGACTCGACAGATACAAGAATACTTGAACACATTCTTCTCGTTAAACAAAGTCAAAGATGAGTCTCCAGTTCCTTTGTGCACTTGAGGTGGCAGTCTTTGTGGCCTCTATTCCCACATCCCCAGAGATGGTCATGATCCAGTGCATAGGTGCTCTGGAACTTTCTCACTCATGAGGTGCCGGGAATTGAACCCATGTCCTGCACATGTGAGGTGTGTGCTTGGCCGCTGAGCTGTGTCTTTAGCCCCTTCTTTCCCCCTCCCTACACACACACATACACACACACACACACTTCCTTTCACTTGGACTGTTTTTTGTTTTGTTTTTGTTTTTTGGGTCACACCCGGCTATGCACATAAGTTACTCCTGGTTCATGCACTCAGGAATCACTCCTGGTGGTGCTCGGGTGACCATATGGGATGCTGGGAATCGAACCTGGGTCGGCTAGGTACAAGGCAAACGCCCTACCCACTGTGCTGTTGCTCCAGCCCCTCACTTGGACTTTTTTTTTTTTTTTTTTAAGTACACTTGGACTTTCTTGGGCTGGAGCGATAGCACAGCGGGTAGGGCGTTCGCCTTACAAGCGGCCAACATGGCCGACCCGAGTTCGATTCCTCCGCCCCTCTCGGAGAGCCCGGCAAGCTACCGAGAGTATCTCCCCCGCACAGCAGAGCCTGGCAAGCTCCCCGTGACGTATTCGATATGCCAAACACAGTAACAACAAAGTCTCCAATGGAGACGTTACTGGGCCCGCTCGAGCAAATCGACGATCAACGGGAGGGCCTTTACCTTTACCTTGGACTTTCTTGTAGAGTTTTTTCCAGTTTTATTTTTCCTTTTACTCCTTAATCCTTTCAGTATATGAAGCAGTGTGTCAGACATTCTATTTCTCCACCGAGTCACCCTCAAAGTTCATTAGAGTTGTTAAAGGCGCAAAGGAAAGAGCAGGACAGAGAGGCTGGCCGGGTGACCAGGGAAGGGCACCCTGAGCTGAGGCCCTTGGCCACTCACTGGTGAGGTCAGCTGAGGCAGTGCCCTTCTCCTGGCCAGTTTCTTTGGAACTCACTCTCCAGAGCCGGTGTTCGAGGACCGAGCGAGAACACATGGCAGGGCCTTTGGGTCAGCAGTGAAACACGAGACTTTGAGTTTTGCCCGTGTGGTGTCATTGTCCCAGGAGAGGACGTTCAGGAGAAGAAAGGAGTATTCAAGCATCACCTTCATTTTGCTAGAAGATGGTTCTAGAGATATACTAAGCCTGCATGGTAGTGGTGAGGAGGAGTGTTACAAATGACTGTCATTGGCTGTTTCATGAGTTAGGGGCCGTTCTCGTGTGTGGCAGGGGGGTGGGATGGCCGTCCAGAGGACTGAGCTTGCCTTCCGGGCCACCAGTATAGCTGGGAATGACTCGTGTCTGTCTGGAGAAGGCACAACCTCAGGGGAGCCAGGCTTCCTGGGGTGAAGACTCAGCCAGTACCCGGGAACTGGTTCCTCAGAGCAGTTTACCTTCTCCGCCTTGGTTTCCGCATGCCGCTTGGATCCTCTTTATACCGCTGTGAGGTTTGGGTGGTACCCAAGGGCGGCAGACAGTGTGCTGTGTGCCCTCGGGGCTCTGTTTTTCCCCCGGGCCCGTCCAACCTCCTCCTCACCACCCCACCACCACGCTGCCTCTCTTCCAGGTAGGAGGTGTGCAGTCCCTGGGGGGTACTGGTGCGCTTCGGATTGGAGCCGAGTTCCTCGCACGCTGGTACAATGGCACCAACAACAAGGACACACCCGTCTACGTGTCTTCGCCCACCTGGGGTGAGTGCCTGAGCCGGCAGCATGGAGGGAGGGACCCAGATGCCTAGGGAGTCTCGCTCCCGACTTTCACTGTCCATGTGGACGCTGTAGCCCCGGCTGGGTCATCTGACATCCGGAAGCTTACATCTCAGTGGGCCGTGAAACTCCCCAGAAGGCCCCAAATGTCCATGCAGAATTTTTTTTTTTTTGCTTTTTGGGTCATACCCGGCGATGCACAGGGATCACTCCTGGCTTTAAATTCAGGAATTACTCCTGGTGGTGCTTGGGGGATTATATGGGCTGCTGGGAATCGAACCTGGGTCAGCCACATGCAAGGCAAACGCCCTACCTGCTGTGCTATCACTCCAGCCCGAGAGATGCTATTTTTTATGTGTGTGGTTTTTGGATCACACCCCGTGATACCCTGGGGTTACTCCTGGCTCATGCACTCAGGAATTACTTCTGTTAGTGCTCAGGGGACCATATGGGATGCTGGGAATCGAACCCGGGTCAGCCACATGCAAGGCAAACACCCCACCCACTGTCCTATCACTCCACCCCCCCCATGCAGAGTTGTGCATGGCCACAGCCTTCTGCATCTCATGCCTCTTGTGCCCGCCCGAGCTGTGCCAGCCCCGGGTAGTGACGGGCATCCTCTCTCCGGCCTCCTGGGGCTGGGGGATGTGCTTCCCGACTCCCCCCTTTGCTTGCAGAGAATCACAACGCTGTATTTGCCGCTGCTGGATTTAAGGACATTCGGTCCTATCGCTACTGGGACGCAGCCAAGAGAGGACTTGACCTGAAGGGTTTGCTGAGCGACATGGAGGTAGGTGGTCAGAAGGCAGCGGAACCCCCTGTGTCCTGTGGCCTGAGGAGGGGCAGGGCAGATCCTGGATTCCTCGGGAAGTGAGTCCAGGCGTCTTTCCCTAAATGAGTTCTCCCAAGGCCAGGGAGACAGCCACGCCTGCCCCCTGTACCTATCCACCGTCCAGCTTATGGAGAACTGATGGGGTTTCCCTCTCCACAGAATGCGCCCGAGTTCTCCATCTTCGTCCTCCACGCCTGTGCCCACAACCCCACAGGGACCGACCCGACGCCCGAGCAGTGGAAGGAGATCGCCGTGGTTATGAAGGTACCTGCCCACTAGAGCTTTTCTGAGGCCCTATGTGTATCGCCAGGCAGGGTCTCTCAGACCTTCTGCAGGTGGGGAAGTGCTCAGAGGTGACCAGGACCCTGAGTGACCTGTGCTGCCGCCCCACTGACATCCAGGTCCACAGGAGCATCCTTTTTTTTTTTTTGAGTCACACCCAGGGATGCTCAGATGTTACTCCTGGTGGTGCTCAGGGGACCATATGGGATGCTGGAGATCGAACCCAGGTCGGCTGCATGCAAGGCACACTTTCTACCCACTGTTCTATCACTCCGGCCCCAGGCTAGGAGTATCTTTGCGTTGGATTTTTGTCTAGTTATACACGCGTTTATTTCAGGAAGATGGGGGGCATTTTGTCCAGACTATCTCGCAGCGTTCTCTGTGTTCTGCCTGGACGCCTCAGTGGACCACGCCTGTTTGGTCCCATGCTTCTTCATGCGAGGACCCGTGCTTTGGGGGTGGGGGGGGGGGTGATTAAATCTCCCAAAGGCCATTTAGAGCTCAGGCTTCGTGCTCTGATGAACAGTTAAGTAAGAGACTTCCGTGGCAGCATTCCTGTGGGCTGACCTACTAGCTCACCACTTTGGGCTCTCTGGGTCTCTGTTCTTCGTTGTCATATGTAAAAAGCGGTGATTGCTCTTTACAGTGTACAGAGCAGAGCTGGTCCCTGCCCTTCCGGACCCCCAAGCTCTTGTGTGTGGGGCAGGCACTTAGGTGCTGTGACCCAGATCTCTGCGGGGGCTCAGAGGGAGGTTCCCGCCCAGACTCTGAGGAGGGCGAGTGTGTGAGTGGCTGAGTGAGTCTGCAGTGGAGGTGGGATGGGGCGCTTCCTGACTCAGTCACTTTCCCCCTGTGGGGACTTGAAGGATGAGGACAGCTGGGTGGGAAGATGTTCCTGGCACAAGGAAAAGCATGGTCAGCGGTCACAGCCCATAGAAGGGAAGGGACAGTGATTCTTAGCTTGCCTGAGAGGCCCAGGGCTTTGGGCAGTGGGGAGGCCCGAGAGGCCACTGGTTAGTTAGTACCCGGAGGGCAGGCAACACACTCTGGAGTCTTTGGTGCCCCCGTGTGGCCTGACTGCATGTGCATAGGGTGGTCGTGGCATGGGTGGACCCTGAAGGAGAGGGTGTTTGGTGGCCTGAGGGGAGCAGGTGGAGGGGACCCAGGAGTGGCGGGACTCAGAGTGCAGCGTCTGAAGCCTGAGCCTCAGAGGCTGGCGGCAGGGTGGGGGTGTCAGAACGCATCGGCCTGGGTTTGGAGACATCGGAGCGGATGAGAGTCGAGGACGACGCTCTCTGCTACCTGGCGCCATCGAGGAGATCGTGCGTATCACCCTGAGCTCCAGACGAGACTTTGCAGCCTCATCTGAGCTTCCACACTGAGCATTCGTGGGGGAGGAACTGGCACTGATGCCCAGGCCTTCCCGACCTGGGCCCTGCTAGCAGCGTGGCCTGGCAGCGCTCTAGCACAATGGACTCAAAGAGGACTTGAAGGATGAGTTAATCATCAAATCCGCCGAAATCTTTAGACTTGGTTGGCTGTTGCAGAACCGAGTAGAGGAAGAGAAAAGTAGTGGGAGAGGCGGAGGGAGGAGGGGCCTGCGTGAGCGGCCCATTGGCCCGTTGGCCCGTCGGGGAAGGCAGGCTGGTGCCTGTGGTCCAGTGCCCGGAGGATCTCCTGGCCTGACTCGCTCTCCTTCCCTCGCAGCGCCGGTTTCTGTTCCCCTTCTTTGACTCGGCCTACCAGGGCTTCGCCTCCGGGGACCTGGAGAAAGATGCCTGGGCCATCCGCTATTTTGTGTCCGAAGGATTCGAGCTCTTCTGTGCCCAGTCTTTCTCCAAGAACTTTGGGCTCTACAGTGAGTGCTCTCCTGAGCCGCCGCCCGGCTCTCCCTGCCCCCACCCCACAGCAGGAACCCCACACCGACACCCCTTCTCCCTTCTCTCCAGATGAGCGCGTGGGCAACCTGACCGTGGTGGCCAAGGAGTCAGAGAGCATCCAGCGGGTGCTGTCCCAGATGGAGAAGATCGTGCGTATCACATGGTCGAACCCGCCTGCGCAGGGCGCCCGCATCGTGGCCCGCACCCTCTCCGACCCGCAGCTCTTCAAGGAGTGGTGAGCCACCCCACCTCCCCTCTCTACCGTCCCCCCCTCCCCCCACACACACCGGGCTCTGCCTTTTGTCTTGGCCAAGGCAGGAGGTGGCTCTGGCCGGTTCAGAATTCTCAGACTTTCCCAGGAACTCAGACCAGTGCCTGCTCCCTGATCCCTGGGTATGACGCAGCCCTGGGTGACAGGGAGTTTGCCCACAGGCAAACTTCCACTCCGCCCCAACTTCCCTCTCCCTGAGGCAGGAGACACAAGCAGGAACTCCTCCTAGTGGACTCTCTGCTCCAAATCCGACAATTTGGAATTCTGAGGGTGGGGGCCCTTCATTCTTCTGTTCCACGCCCCAGCTGACGTGGGAACAGTCGTTCATAGACTGTTGCTAAGCCTGCTGTCTCTGCTTTGTGGGGCCTGAGCAAATCCATCAGAGGCACTGGAGCCAGAGTAAGGAGAGCAGGGCACTCGGTTTGCACACAGCCAACCCCGCACCCCATGTCCCACCGGAAGTGATCCCTGAGGGCAGAGCCAGGAGTAAGCCCTGTGCACTGCTGGGTGGGGCCCCAGTCCCCAAAGAAAAGAACCTCAGGCAGTCTGTACAGCTCAGCCCCGGGTGGATCCCGCATTCCCACTTGGGGTGGCCAAGGCTGTGATGACCAGCCTCCATCACAAACACTGCCCCTCTGCTGCCAAGTCTCTCTCTCGGGTGGGTCTAACTCCCTGACCTCTGGCTTCCTCTCCAAGCATCCATAGGAGAGGCGTTTCTGGGTCCTGATTTCATCATGTCATGGAAAGGGCATGTCCTTGCCGGTGTGGGTGTGCACCTGACAGCTGCCCTCTTCTCCAGGACAGGAAACGTGAAGACCATGGCCGACCGGATTCTGACCATGAGGTCTGAACTCAGGGCGCAACTCGAGGCTCTGAAGACTCCAGGCACCTGGAACCACATCACGGAGCAGATCGGAATGTTCAGCTTCACTGGGCTGACCCGTAAGTAGTGGCCTCTGCATGCACAAGGCTACGCGTGACCCTGGCCGCAGTGGTCAGCCGTGACTAAGGCCCCTGAACTCTTGGGGCCTCAGAACAGTGCCAGGGGCTGTCTTCTATGTTCAGAGCTGAAGAGGGGTGTGTGTGTGTGTGTGTGTGTGTGTGTGTGTGTGTTGGGGGGGGAGGGCTGGACTGTGGCTCAGAGCCAGCCAGGAGGTACCAGGGTTTGTAGGGTGGAACCTTGAGTCTTGATGGATCTCTTAACTAGGTCTCTTGGGTATCTTCGGCTGGGCCTTAATCCTGAATATAAATATTATAGATGGTTGTCCAGAGACCTGATTTCTTTCTAGGTTTTTGGGCCACACTTCGGTACCCAGGGGACCTTGTGGTGCCAGGGGTTGAGCCCAGGGCCCCCTGTGGAGCCTGCGTGCCAGCCTTTGGGCTCTCTCCGCAGCCCTGGGACCTGATTTCTCAACCTCTCTTCCCAGGCCTTCAGGCAGTGCCTGCGGAACAAGGCGACAGATGGATCTGTTTCGTAGGAGCGAGTAGGAACTGAAATCCAGCTGAGAAGTCGCATGGGCCGCCGTGTCTGAGCATAGACGCTGGCAGGGCATAGGTCACTGGCTGCTCCTCCTGGTAGAGACAGGCTTCGCTCAATTCACTTACTCCTGAGAACCTGCTGGCCAAGCTCCCGGGCACAGGGTGCAGATGGGGTCACATCTGCCTGTCAGCCTGTGGCTCTGGGGACGGCTCTGAGCCTACCTGGGATACACGGGCAGAATAGCAGAGGCTCTGGGATGGCTCTCCCGTCTCCTGTCTGAAATGGGCTCAGAAAAAATCAAAGGAAATAGATGTAAGCAAAAGAGCTTATGGAGATGGCATATCGGATTCCCTCAAGGTACTTAGGGGGCAAGATGTAAAGGCCTTTGCTTTAAGGAAATAAAGGCCCTTTGGCAACATAGGGCCTCTACTTCCTTAGCCCTGGTAGCCCTTGGTGACCTTCTTCATGACTCTGGAATGAGGACTTTGTTTACTTGAATAATAAAACCATCATTATGTAATTGACACACACAAAAACGTGAAGTGCGAAGAAGTGGAGCTTGGAAGGACCGGTCTAGAAACTCACCAGATGGGAGGGTCTCCGTGAAATACCCTTACCCGTGGTGTCCCACCCTCTGGAGTAGGAACCAGCTTTACCGTGAACTGAGAACTGGCCTATGCTCAGAAAACAAAGTTGTATTCTTAGCACTTGGCACCATTGGTTGTTTAAAAAGCAGGATTCTTTCTTCCTTAACGTTTCCTTGGCATTGGGAAACATTTCATCAGGAAAACATTTGAACATGCTCAGGAAAGTCCAGTTCCCCACCCATTTGGTGCCTCGAGGTCTCGTGTTACGGCCTTCAGTGTAGTTTACCCACCAGAACAGGCTTCTAACCTGACACTCCATAGGTGTGTATAAGACATTCATTCAGCCCTTGGAATTATGATTTTTGTGGGGGAAGGGATCGGGCAGTGCTCAGAGCTTACTTCTGGCTCAGGGATTACTCTGAGCATTGGGGTGTGTTTGGCGGGGGAGGGGGCGTCTGTGGGGCCAGGGCTCTATGCAAGGCAGGTGCCTTAAGCCCCTTACTGTCCCTCCAGCCCTGAAATCATCATCGTAGGATGATGTTTATTCACCCTTTTGTGTGGAGAAAGAGCCCATAACTTAGTAGCTGCTCAGCTGCCACTCTCCTCTTTCTAACAGAAGTGGAGAAGTTCTACTTTTGCTCAAAATAAATCTGTAAAGCTGGGAGGGGCCTGCATTGACAAAGCCTGGCTGGCCTAGTGGAGGCATTGAAACCTGAGAGCCTCTGGCTCTGCTGGGGTGTGAGGTTAAGCTGTATCTTCGTTTGGTGGTTGGTTTCTGTTTGGGGGCCATACCCAGCAGTGCTCAGGGCTTACTGGGGACTCAGCCCTCAGAGATCACTCCTGGTGGGCTCGGGGGATCATGTGGGATGCCATGCCGGGGATTGAACCAGACCAGGCACGTGGGAGGCCAGCACCCTTCCTTCTGCACCATCTCTCCAGCTCCCTAGACTATCTTCTTGGATGACTCAGAGTAAAGTCAGGCAAGGGCACCTCAGAAGTTCCCTATGTTGGTTGGTTGGGCCTCACAGGGAATGTGATTCAGGGTCCAGATCTTCCCCTTCATATAGACGCAGCATCCTGGCCCAGAGTCCTGCCTCAGAAGATCACAGGTTGCCTTAAAATTCATGATCTAGGGGTTGAAGTGATAGTACAGCGGGGAGGGCATTTTCCTTGCACATGGCCAATCAGGGTTGGTTCAATCCTCGGCATCCCATAATGTTCCCTTAGCACCACCAGAAGTGATTCCAGAGCCAGGAGTAACCCCTGAGCATTGCCGGGTGTGGCCCAAAAAGCCAAACAACAAAAATTTTTTTTTTTCCCATGATCCAGGAGCCAAGGGATAAAACGGGTCAGGCACTTGCCTTGTATGCAGTTGACCTGGTTCAATCCCGCACCCCACTGCTCCGCCAAGCATGTCTGGCTGCAGCCCTGGAGACCCCCAGTACTACCAGGATGATGTGGATAATCCCCGGTACCCCAGGGCCTGAGCAGCACTGTATTCCTTTTTTTTAAATAGTGAAACATCATGAGGTACAGTTGTAGACTTAGAATTTTTTTTTTCCATTTTTGGGTCACACCTGGCGATGCTCTGGGGTCACTCCTGGCTCTGCACTCAGGAGTTACACATGGCGGTGCTCAGGGGACCATATGGGATGCTGGGAATCGAACCCGGGTCGACCGTGTGCAAGGCAAACGCCCTACCCGCTGTGCTATCTCTCCAGCCCCAGACTTAGAAATTTTTGTGCTTGGGTTTCAGTGATACAATGATCGAGTACCCATTCTCCCACCAGTGCCCATTCTCCAACACCACTGATCCCAGTATTCCTCCCACCCCTCCACCCCCCACCCACCCCGCCACTGTGGCAGGGCATTTCATTTTGTTCTCTCTCTCTTTTTGGGTGCTGTGGTTTGCAAGAGAGGCATTGAATGGCAGTCATGTTCAGTCTGTAGTCTACTTTCAGTATGCATCTCCCATTCTGGGAGGATCCTCCCAACATCCTTTACTTGGTGCTCCCTTTTCTATCTGAGCTGCCTTTTCCCCTAGCATGTGCTACTGGCTTCCAAGCCATGGAGTGAACCTCCTGGTACTTATCTTGGCTCTTCTTGGGTGTTAGTCTCCTATTTTGTTACTTTATGTTCCCCAGATGACAGCACTGTATTCTTTTTTTTTGGGGGGGGGGGTCATACCTGGTGATGCACAGGGGTTACTCCTGGCTCTGAACTCAGGAATTACCTCTGGCAGTGCTCAGGGGACCATATGGGATGCCGGGAATCGAACCCAGGTTGGCCGTGTGCAAGGCAAATGCCCTACCCGCTGTGTTATCGCTCCAGCCCCAGCACTGTATTCTTGACCTTGCATTGGACCCACAACACAGTTGGCCCATAATTACCAGGAGGAGCCCCCCAGGCCCCTTGAGGACCATTTGAGAGAATATCCCCTCCCTCCAGAAAAATAAACACCCCCAGATCCAGGGCCCCAGGAGTAGCAGAAGAGGCCAGAGAGCAGAGCCAAGCCACTGAGGCAGAGGGGCCTTGAAGCATGCCAGGAGTGACACCCCCGTCACCCCCCTCACCCTCCTCCAGCACCAAGCTCCGTGTATCCCCGAGCCCTGCCAGATGTCATCCACCTTCTGTACCTTAGCTGGAAGTCAAAGATGTCTGATGGCCCAAAAAGCACATGAAAAGTTCCTGAACGTCATTTAGTCATCAGGGAAATGCAAATCAGAACCCCAGCGATATGCCACTTTCTGTCCTCTAGATTGAATGACTGGATTAACAAGGATGGGGGTGGTGGTCGTGGTAATGGACAGGTAGCACCGCGGATAATGCACTTGGCCTTTCACACAACCAGCATCACGTATGTTCAACTCCCAGCATCACATATGTTCTTCCACATCTTGCCAGGAGTGATTCCCTGAGCACTGAGCTAGGAGTAAACCCTGATCACAGCTAGATGTGGGCCCAACTCCCCCCCAAGAAAAGAGACAGGGGGAGGCTAGAGGGATGGCATGGTGGGCTAAGTGCATGCTTTGCATGCAGGACACCTGGGTTTAATCCAGGCCAGGTGGCATCCCTGCAAATCCCAGACCTACTATTGACTGACTCCCCGTGTCACTGGGGATGCTCCTTTAATCAGCTTCTGCCCTATCTGTAAAAAAGGGAGTAGATGGAGGCTTGGGACATGACTCAATGATCCAGGCACATCTAGGCCACTGGCTTTGATCCCCGGGACCCACAGGGTCTCCCCACATTCTTCTGGGTCTGAATATACCTCTGAAAGTCGCCCCCTTAAAAAAAATTCTCCTGGGTCCGGAGCTAGAGTACAGGAGTACAGTGGGTTGGACATTTGCCTTATACGCGGCTGACTCGGGTTTGATCATCCCGTTTTCCCCCCCCCCCCCCCCATATGGTTCCCCAAGCCCACCAGGCATGACTCCTGAGTGTAGAACCAGGAGTGAGCCCTGAGTACGCCGGCATTCTTCTGCCAGACCCTGGAGTGTTGCTGGCTCCTTCCAAGTTCAGGTCGTCGGAGGAGCCACCTGCGATTGTGGGTGTTGGCTGTGTCTTTAAACATGGCCCCGGGACAAAAAGCTTCTCTCATCCGTTTGCGAAAAATCCAAAAAGCCCTTGGCACTGTGCTTTAAGAGGCGGTTTCTGTGCTCAGCCAGGGAAGTGGGGTCTGAGGGCGAGCTGAGAAGGGCTGGGCCGAGCAGACAGGAGCCATCTCGGAGGCTGCGGCCGGGGGCTCGACCACAAGCAGAACCAGAGAGGATGAGGGAAGGAAGTGACCAAAAACCCATTTTCTGCGCCGAGGGGCATTTCTTAAAGTGCAAGCGTTGGTTTATTTTTTTTTTTAATTTTATTTGTTTATTTTATTGATTCACTGTGAGGGACAGTAACAAAACTTTCATGTTTGAGCTTCCAATCATACAGTCATCAAACATCTATCCCTTCACCAGTGCACGTTTTCCACCACCAAAATCCCCAGTATCCACCCCCTCCCCTCCATTCCATACCTCCCCCTGCCTGTGTGGCAGACAATCTGCACAATACTCTCTTTCTCTACTTTAGTTGCCTTTGATATTTCAAGACCAGCCCCACCACCACTCATACCTGCTGTAAAGGCAATGCTAGACAATGTGTTTTGTATTGCTTGTTATGGATACAATCTAATGTCGCTCTAGGAATTCTAAAATTTTAATAATTTTAAAATTATTTAAAATCTGAAGCGATCTTTGCAGCAAGTTGCTCAGGTCCGAGATGTGTTTGTGTGTCTCTGGATCATGGCCGTGTGGGAGCTTAAGTAGATGGTGGCTGATGTGTCCCTCTGAGCTTTGCTTTAGTGGAGGGCCATGTCCTGTGAGATGTCACAGGTAAGACACATGCCCCAGATTCAGAAGGACTTCTGGGGAAACTTTTTTTTTTTAGTGAAACACCATGAGGTACAGTTGTAGACTTATAAACTTTAGTGCTTGGGTTTCAGTTATACAATGATTGAGTACCCATCCCTCCACCAGTGCCCGTTCCCCACCACCAATGATCCCAGCATTCCTCCCAACCCCTCACCCCATCCCCCCATCTCACCCCACCTCTGTGGCGGGGTATTCCCTTTTGCTCACTCTTTCTTTTAGGGTGTTATAGTTTGCAATAGAGGTGTTAAGTGTCCCTGGGAAAACTTCTTGAGCCCCGGAATCCTCCCAAGCATTTTCCCTGGGGCCTACTGTCCCCTCTGCTAGGGGACCAAGCAGCTCCATGTGTTCCGTCGCTCGGGGTGGCGGGGTCCAGCAGCCTTGGAAGCTCTGGTCAGAGAACCCCTACTGCACCAATGACCATGCTGCCTCTCTCCGTTCCCCACAGCCAAGCAGGTGGAATACCTGATCAACGAGAAGCACATCTACCTGCTGCCCAGCGGTCGCATCAACATGTGCGGCGTGACCACCAAAAACCTCAGTTACGTGGCCACCTCCATCCACGAAGCCGTCACCAAGATCCAGTGAGCAGCACCCCCGCCTCCCCCCGCCACCCCTGCAGACCACCAAAGCGGCCCTTGCTGCCCCCACCCCGCATGCTCCACACCCACTCGAGTCTAGCTGTCCATCGCGGGAGGCCGGCCGAGGCTGTGTGGGGAGGTGGCCTCGGGCTCCACGTGCAGAGAACACCTCCGGGAGGAGAAGCGGGGGGCTTGGGGTTGGAGCCCTCCTGGAGCTGGGTGCAAATCAAGATTTTTTATTTAAGAAGAATAAAGAAAGACCCTTGGATCATGCACTGTCGATATCCTGTCCCTACCCCCAACCCGCCAGAGGTTCCTGGAGTGTTGCCGGCTCCTCCTACGTCCAGGTTGTCCCAAGGAGCCACCCACAATTGTGGGTGTTGGCTGTGTCATTTAACGTGTCCTCTCTTCCCAGAACACATGTGTCCCTGCTCTCTCTGCATGGTTGTGGCCCCCTCGTCCTCTGCTTGGGTTCTGTTGGGCAATCAGAACGTGAAGTTGATTCTCTGCCACGCGTGTGTGTGCGTACACATGCACGCACACACGCCACACACACAACACACACCACACACATGTCATACACACACCATACACACATATCACACCACACACACACCACACACAACATAGCATAGCACACAACACACCACATACACATACAACACACACACAGCACACACATACCACACACCACACACACAATACACACTACACACACGCACGCACACACACACACACATACCTCAAACGTGTCTCACAGAGCAGTGTTTGTTTGGCCCTAGCAGCATGTGCCCCATGCTGTTGTCTCTAGTCTATTCTGTTCTGTTTCACAAAAAAAAAAATAAAAGTGGTGATTGAGAGATGTAGGGAGCCCATTCTGTGACCCGCGCATGTTGTTGCTCATCGCTCAAGACACATCCCAGCGGGCTTGCTGGCCGTCAGCTGCGTGGCCGTAAGTCCCGGGTGCCGTCCACAGTGGCCGGCTGTCTTGTCACGGCAGAGCTGGGACTCCACGGCGCCATGAAAGACCAGGGCACCTGCCTAGTGGGTTTGTTGCATTTGACAGGGTTGAGTCTTCATACGGGAGGAGGTGGCAGGACTGGCTCATCCCTGTGCCAGGCACCAAGCCCCACATTCAGTCCCTGGCACTGGCCCCTCTGCGTGGCCCTAGTGACCTCAGCACTGTAGCACCAGGCCACACTGCCTGCAGGGACCTTGTGTCACCAGGCGAGTCCTCTTCCCCAACACTGCTGGGTGTGACTCCCGTTTACACAAGATCACTAAAGAGGTTTTTTTTTTTTTTTTTTTTTTTTAATTAATTTTGGGTTTGGGGCCATACCCAGTGATGATCTGGTTACTTTTGGCTCTGCACTCAGGGATCACATTTGGCAGTGCTCGGGGGACAAAATGGGATGCCAGGGATTGAACCTGGGTCGGATGCATGCAAGGTGAACATCTTAACTTGCTGTACTGTCTCTCTAGGCTGACTAAAGTGCTTTCACGGATTGATGGCTATTTTCATTTTAACAGCATCTGCCCGTTTTTTTCTAGGACTCCTTTAGATTGTAGAAGCTTGTAGTCTCAAGGGCTCTGCCCAGTGTCACTCTCCCTCGCTTACACTGACCTGGTCGTGTCCACCCTGGATCAGGGAGGGCAGGACTTTTCTGCAGGGTGAGGCGGCTGGTCCCTCGAATGAGCACCTTCACGGAGCAGCTCCGGGGGGAAGCGGCTCAGCGGTGGCACACAGGTCTGCATGCTCAAGGCCCCGAGTTTGAGTCCCCGGCACCATCGCAGACCTCAGCATGGTGCAGACTCTGGGTTCCCCCTGCCCCCTGCCTGGTCGGCCCCCTCCTCCCTACAAACTTAGGTCCTGCAGTGGTGCTTCTGGGTGTTTTGGCTTGTTTGGCGGCCACACCCAGCGATGCTCAGGGATTTCTCCTGGCTCTACACTCGGGAATCACACCTGGAGGTGCTCAGGGAACCATGGGGGACACTGGGGATCGAACCCGGGTCAGCCCCCTACCTGCTGTCCTATCGCTCCGGCCCCTAAAGTGGCGCTTCTGACCCAGGCACCTTCCAAAAACTTGAAAGTGAGTTGGGTTTTGCTCTCCCGCTGGATGCTTCCCCTGTCCCCAGTATCCTGTGTTTCTACACAGGATGTGGTTTCCTCCTTTTTGCCCCTCGCGCTGGAACCCCAGGCCTTTTTTTGACGGAGAGCATTATGAGGCCTGACCAAACCCCAGGCTTTGCACTGGGCTCCGCTTTCTGTTTCTCACCCCTCTGGCCTCCTGACGTAGAGCGTGTGGAGCTGTCCTGGAACTGTCCTGGGACCTTCCAGCTGGCCACAGCAGGTACAGCTCACGCAGGTGGCCTTGGGGTCCCCTCACTCCTCACAGACCTCATGGGGAAGCTGCTTGGGCATTAGGCTCCCGGGAGCAAGGAAAACGGCCACATTCAGGAAAAGCATTTTCATTTTATTGAAAAATTATTTACAATGTACTGTGCCTTCATAAATGCTTTATTTATTTTTTAAATCTCTCTCTTCAAACCTGAAGAAAACCTGGGGAGAGTCAAGGGATGAGAGCGGGGCATGGTGACAGGCTTCTTGGGGATTTTGCAAAGGAAGGAAGGGAACGTCACAGCAGCAGCGGCCTGAGCCCGGCAGTGGGTGGGTGGGAGGGTGGGGCGCCAAGGAAGGAGAGGAGCAGCAGGGCCGACCTCCTGGGTGCCCTGTGGGAGACTCAGCGCTGACTGGTTTGGGTGCCGGGCACCCAGCACCTCGGGCCGCCTCTTCCGATTCCTACCGGGTGCGAGTAGGGGTGTGTGTGTGTGTGTGTGTGTGTGTGTGTGTCTCTAGAGGCGAACTTGGAGAGATCCCACACGCTGAGTGGCCCAGGGGTGTGTGTGTGTGTGTGCGCGCGCGTGTGTGTGTGTGTGTGTGTGTGTGTGTGTGTGTCTAGAGGCGAACTTGGAGAGATCCCGCACGCTGCGCCTCTGGCAGGGCCAGGCCCAGAGAGGACGCGGGAACACGCTGCCTCCAGGACTGTCCCCTGCAGGCTGTGACCTTGCCTGGCCCTCGGGTTCATGGCACCTGTTCTGCTTTGGCGGGTAAGGGGATGGGTGCGAGGCCGACCGAGGTTGGACAGGACCCGTGTGCAGAGGTTCTCGGCCTTTCCTGCTCATCCGAATCACCTGGAACGTGTCTGCAGTTCCTGCAGTTGCCCCTCTGTGTGTGTGTGTGGGGGGGGGCAGATTCCAGCCTGGACAGTGAGAGGACACTCCCCGCCAGTGGGCGCCCAGGTCTCAGGGTCAGTAAGTCGTTCCTGATGACTCCGGGGTGCCACCAACCTTGAGAATCGCTGTGCCAGGCCTGCCAAGAGTGAGGCTGTCCACTCCTTGCCTCCAGAGGGAGGCTGGACACTGGAGAAGACCATCTGTACCTACCCAACTCAAGCTGCCCTTGGCCACTTTCTTCTCTCTCTCTTTCTCTCTCTCTCTCTGCATTGCAGAAATTTGGGACTGAAAATTCCACTAAACTAGTGGCTTTGTTCTTTTCTTCTTATTTTTTTAACACATGTGGGTCGGAGACCTTTCAGAATCCTACAATAACGCTCTCAGAAAAAGAGAACTAAGAACTCAAACACTCAATTCTGACAGTGCTAGGGGTTTCACAGACCCTCAAGTCCAACAGTGGACTCCCCTGGGGTGATGGCCCCCAAGGTAAGAACCCCTGAGTTTAAAGCTCCAGTGGGGAAGCATCTGAGATGCAAACAACCCAGAGGAAAGCTCCACCTACCCCTCCTGACAACTGATCACTGGCAGGATGCATGTGGGAAACGGGAAGGAAGAACGGGTTTGGGAAGGGTGGGGCAATTAGGCAGGTAGCACTGGATTACTGAACCCCAGTTAAGGTAGCGCAAGGGGCTGGAGAGAGAACAGGAAGGGAAGTGAGTGTCCGAAGGACAACCTTCATGGCACATTTTCCCCAAATTGGCTGTCGGGAATTCAGAATCTTGATTCCTGGAGTTAGTAGGTATAGTCCTTGTGCCACCTTGTGGTCAGGCTAGGAATTGCACACCCCCACAGGTGGGAAAAATCAGCGCTTTAATTATTTCCTGAACTAAAGTACACTTGGCTGACCTGCTGGGGTTGGAGTTTGGGGGGCATAGCGGGGGACGGTGGGGTGGGAAACGGGTGAAAAGGAAGAGGGATTCTTCCGTGTGATGCACACGAGAGCTTGCATCCTTGCATCCTTGGCTGGCCCGGGCACTCTTTGGTTTGTCATGGCTTAAACTTGCTTTACAGCTTAGGTATTTTCCACGTGAGCTTGTTTTTTTTTTTTTCTTTCTTTCTTTGATTTTGCTTTGCTTGGAACTTAAAACCTGAAATTCCATCTCTGGCTCCCATCTGGATCTCTCCTCTCCCTGCTCTCCGTCTCCTAGAGTGACCACTGAGCCAGCTGAGCAGGAGTGAAACCAGAAGTGTCCCTGGGGGGAGCTCACCTTCCCTCCCCCCCAGCCGAGACACCCCTCCCTGGAGGCTGGGGCCAGGGCTCACAGGACACTCACCGGCGCTCTTCAGTCTTTGTCAGGGCACAGAGCCCCGTGGCAGGGCCCACGGTGCTCACGCTCTGGGTACTGCTCCTGAGCTCACTTCATCCCTGCACCCCTCCCAGCCTCCCATGTGGCCCCCTGCCAGGGCTCTGAGCTAAGCAAAGCATGAGATATGGCATCAAGGGGAACCCCCAGGAACAAAAAAGGGCCTCAGGAGTCCCTGAGGGGTGGTGTCAGCTCAGCTGGGGAGTCTTTTTTTTTTCCTCCAGTTGCAGGCAGTGGTGTGGCCGCCGACATGACCACTTTCTAGCATGTTCCAGCAGAGGCAGCCCTGTCCGTTATGGCCACCACCAGGCTCTGAGTCCAACTGGAGCAAAACCTGCCAAACTGACAGCGAGGGGTGATGAGGTGGTAGAGAAAGCTGAGCGCCCTGTCACCGCACAGGCCCTCGGGGAAGCGAAGGATGGGAGCGTGGGTCCTCCCCCAGAGCTCTGGGCCTCACGGTCCACGCAGCCGGCTGCCCATCATGTGATCAGCGGCGTTAAGTTGGAGTTGTCCTCGGAGGCGCGCTCTCCGTCCGGCGACCGCTTCCTTTTCCGACCGCCTGTAAGACAGACACACGGTGTGAGGGTCCGTCTGCAGGACTGGGAACACGTGCAGAGTTTCTTGGTGCGCCCAGGGCGCTTCAAAGTTGAGCGGAGAGGCAGAGTCCTTGTGAGCCGGAGAGATGGGGGCAGGAGTGAAGGCGCTTACTTGCCTTATACACAGCTGACCCTGGTTCCATCCCTGGCACCGCATCTGGTCCCCCAGTCCCTGCCAGGAGTGAACCCTGAGCACTGCCACGTGTGACCCCCACAAGCCAAAAAACAAAGCCCAGATGCCCTTGCTGGTTGTTTGCAGAGGGGACCCCTCCCCACCCTGCCCCCTCCTGCTGCTGGTCCCTTAGGAATCATCTTTCACCTGTTCATTTTTTTTTCCCTTTTTTGGGTCATACCCAGCAATGCTGAGGGGTTACTCCTGGCTGTGCACTCAGGAATTACTCCTGGCGGTACTCGGGGGACCATATGGGATGCCAGGGATTAGAACTCAGGTCGGCCACATGCAAGGCAAACACCCTACCCGCCATACTACCACTCCAGGCCCACCTTTCACCTCAGATTTCAAAAAAAAAACCTGTCACTGTCACTATCCTCCCGTTGTTCATCGATTTGCTCAAGCGGGCCCAGTCACACTGTGAGACATGTTACTGTGTTTGGCATATTGAATACGTCCTGGGTAGCTTGCCAGGCTTTGCCGTGCGGGCGAGATATTCTTGGTAGCTTGCTGGTCTCTCCAAAAAAACCTAGAAACCTGTAAATAGTGACCTGCCTTTGAAATGGAAATGTTCTGGCAGAAGATCCAGAATCATGGCCTGGATCCCTCTGGCAGAGGGCTGACCTCTTGGCCATTCAACAGTCCAACCAATAAGGACTCGTGGCCCAGCTGGAAGTGCTGCTGGCTACAGGGGCGAGGTGGGGGTGGGGGGCGTCCGTCAGGGCACCCCGTGCTTCCGAGGAAGGAAGGAGCCTGCTCTGCTTTCTCCTTCCAGCCTCCTGGACACAGATTCTTCCCTTATGGGACAGGGGGACCAAGGTGATGGTGGGTATAAGGATCCCAAGGGTCCCTCCTTGCAATGCTTCAGCTCTTCCCTGGTGGCCAGAGGTGACCATGGTCCAATAAGCATTTATAATGGGGGTGGGGCAGGATTTGCCAACTCGTTTCCTAGACAACTACCAATGATTGGGCCGGATCTCCAAACTCTGGGATGCAGTGCCGAGCCCTATGATGGGGTTCTATGCCGACTTCATTGCGGTTCCCTGGAGGAGGCCCCATCTCACCCACAGTGAGACCCTGACTCACTTTTCATGTTGGGTAGCTTTAAGTGTTTGGATTTTGGGCCACACCTGGAGGAACTCAGGGCTTGCTCCTGGCCCTGTGCTCAGGAATGACTTTGGAGACCCTCTGGGATGTGGTGTGGGGGTGGGGATGTGACCCAGGTTGGTCACGTGCCAGGCAAGCGCCCTTCCCGCTGTGCTGTGCCTAGGTGGGTGGCCTATGGGGGGGGGGGGACAGTCACTCACTCAGGGTTCTCAGAAGTTTCTTGCCTACAGTCTCCTCGTGATCACTGCTGCTGGGGCTGCTTCCGGCGTCCAGGTTGATGTTACAACAGTCACTGTCCGACGCTGTGAGCAAGGAGAGAGCAAAGACCCAAGGCTGTGGGACAGATTGTACCTGCGTGAGCGGCTTCAAGGCTGGAGCTCAGGGTGGGCTGTCATGGGGCTGGGCTGTCACAGGGAAGCTGCTGGTGTCGGTCCACTAGCAAGAAGAGAGAGGGGGAACCAACCCTCCTAGCACCCCCAGCACAGACGGTTCTGAACTCGGCGCGAGATTGGGGGGTGAGGGTGGGGGGGTTGGTCTTCCTCCACTGTGGTGGGAGTCCACTCCTTCCCAACAAGTCCCACCTGGAGTGCAGGTGCTGGAATGACCCAGGGGGTGGCAGTCACATTGGGTGCTATCATGGGTGCACTTTCTGTTTGCTGTAAAGGGGTGGGGGAGAGCTGGGGGTTTCTTTGCTGTGTAGGGTGCAGGAGACCAAAGGAGTCTGGCCACCTCCCCTCTGCGAGTGCAGACCCAGAAAAATGACAGGGCTCAGAGCAATAGAGAACCTTCTCCCCTGGGAAGGGGCCCAGCCCGAAACCCCGGGTGGGTATGGACCTGGGCAAGTCTGTGCCCTTTGTGGTCTTTAGGCCCCCTTGGCCCCCCAGGTCAGATCAGGTGGAGGGACCAGGTGACCTCCAGAGACCACCCAGCTTCTCCAGGCTCACTCCTCTGCTGCAGTTCCCTGCCCCAGGCCTCAGTCATGGAGGACACTGCTTCTCACGTCAGCCCTCAGAATATGGGGGTTCCAGTGTCATCCCGGAGTTCTGGGGTGAGTGCACAGACGTGGTTGCACTGACTCACACAATCCCCACATGCGGATCAGGTCATTGCTCTGGACCTGGTGTGTGTGTGTGGGGGGGGGGGGGGGGTGGCTCAGATGAGAGGGGCTCAGATGGCCGCCGGTGGGCTGGCGTGGTTGTAGCTTAGCAGGGGAAGCTGGGGGGAACGTGTCCTAGTGAGATAAGCACAGAGGACCCTGGGGCTATCTGGGGGCTCCCCAGGAGCCCCATCAGGATGGAAGCATGGAGGCAGAGGCAGCTCGGGCCTTGGGTAGGTCCCACAGAGGACTCTGGTCTCGAGTCCCCAGGAGAGGGTGAGCCCAGCCAAAGCTGTAAGCCAGGTCTGTGAGAACCGCCCAGCATGATACGCTGCCCGTGGGGTCTGTGAGATCTGCCCAGCATGACACGTGGCCAGTGGGAGTCAATCCCTTCCTGCGCACAGCTATGCTCTGAGGCTGGCACCGGGGCTGGCATAGAGCATCAGACGGCTTTCTTCACAGCGATCAAGACATGACACGGAGTCTGGCGCTAAAGGGACTTGCCCCAAAAGTCCTGGATGAGGCCAAGACCCTGCACTTTGCTCTCGTGTGTCACCAGGGGAGGGGTGCAGGGGGAGTTTGCCAGTGGACGGGGCGGGGGTTCTGCGCCCCCCCCCCACTGCCTGGGCCACCCAGGCTGACACAACTCTCAGGGTTGCTCCTCTGGACCCTCTTCTCCCCCCACCCCACCCCTCGCCCCCTGACCTGCCCTCAGGGGACCCGCTGAGGGGGACAGCGAGAGTGGCCGCAGGTCAGTCTCCTCGAAGTCCTCCACGTCCTCCTGGGGGAAGGCCAGCTCCTCCATGCGCAGGTACACGGCCTCGCCGGGGCTTCTCAGCCCCTCGGAGCGGCTGCCTGGAGGGGACAGCCAACCCATCAGCTGGGTGTGCCCAGAGAGGGTGGCGCAGGCCAGAGTGGGGTGCGGGGTGGGAGGTGGGGGGTGCCAAGGGGACTCACACGGCAGGCTGCCCCTGCTGGTGAGGAGGGCGAGGAGAGGGTCGTCCTTGGGGGTCTGCGGTGTGCCCCGGGTGGTGGGCGCCTTGGTGGAGTCTCCATCCGTGCAGGCCTCCATGTCGGGGGACTGGGGCGAGCTGTCCATGTGGCAGGCGGTCAGCGCGTTCTGGTACTGCTGCCGAGTGATCTGCAAGGAAGGGGTGCAGGGGGCGGGCTGGGGTTGGCTCTCCCAACTCAAGGGCAGCCCCCCAAAAGACTGCTTTGGCGTCTTCACAGCCCATGACCCATGAATCAGGGTCTCTCCTGGCTGTACCAGTGGGAGGGACAACCAGGAGACCCGGATGGGTTTGCTGCCAGACTGTCCTGGGTCACCTGCACAGACTCTGGTGGAGCACTAGAGAAGCCCGGGGAGCACGTGTGGTCTTCAGCACGTTGGGCAAGGGCCGTCCTCCTCCCCAAGTGGCAGTGGGGGCTTGGGAAGGGGCTCCTGGCTGCCACACCCTTGCAGGAAGCAAGCCTGAGGCCGCCCAGGCACTTCTACTCTAGCTGTGGTTCAGCCTGGCTGTGTTTGCCCCATGGGGAAAAGTCTCTAGCTAACAACCCCTCCCCCCTGCACCCCCACTCCAGTGGCCTCCTCAGATCTTGGCGGGGGGGGGGGGTGTCACTCCTCACCCACCAATGAGGGCATCTGCAGAGTGGGGCTCAGCCCGAGCAAGAGGGAACTGGCATCCCCCAGGCAGCAGGCCGGAAGGGATGCCCTGACAGTGTACGGAAGGATGCTGGGCATCCTGGTTTCCCACTGGAGACGGGTTGGTGAGGGCACAGGCAGACAGGCGACCCCGTGGGACTCTGTGGCCCCGTGAAAGGCGTGAAAAGCGTGGAGGGAAGGAGGAAGGGGCTGACACAGCTTCTGCCCAGGTCAATATCCCCGGAGTTGCTTCTGTCCCTTTATCCCTGCTACGGAAATAGCAAAGGCCCTGCAGGGAGGGAGTGGGGGCAAAGACAACGCACAGCCCTGTGGCCCTGTTCCCTCCAGGACACTGAGGTCAGAGCCATCTGGCTGCAGACGAGGCTCCTGAATTGCTACTTCCGGGATGTGGCTCAGCTGCAGAGCACGTGCCTCGTACGCCTAAGGCCCTGGGTTGGACCTCTGGTACCAAAGCCAACAAAGCAGGCTGGCACATGACTCCAGAGGACGTCTGCGACGGGTTTGGCATCTTGCTAGGGCTCTCCAACAGTGGCCGCTTCTCAGCGGGCCTCTTTGCACCTGCTCCCCAATTCCTCCTCTCCTCACTGCCTGCTCTGGGTCCCTCCCTCAGTCTCCCGGGGTCTGTGGGTGACAGTCAGATCCAAGGCCTCGAATTGGTTCTAGTCTTCTCCTTACGTGCACCCACAGCGCTGATTCTCCATTATCTCACGCTCACCCCACTTCCACCTTCCCTCTATTACTTTTTTTCAGTGTGTGTGTGGGGTGATGAAGGAAGCTACACCCATCAGTGCTCAGGGCTTACTCCTGGCTCTGCACTCAGTGATCATTCCTGGCGGGGCTTGGGGGACCATATGTGGTGCCGGGTGTCAAACCTGGGTTGGCCATGTGCAAGGCAACCAGTCGGGTGGAGCCAGGTTCAACAGCTCAGCCAGGCCAAGGGGTCGAGACTTACTCAGGAGGATTTCCACTTCCCATAAAGCAGAACTGTGCTTTAGTGCTGAAACTTCAATGCATAAAAGCGTCTGCCATTGGAAGACTCCTAGTATGGTTTCTTCTACACACTTAATTTGTTGTTGTTTTATTTTTTTTGGGGGGGGGCATACCTGGAGATGCTCAGGGGTCATGCTTGGTGGGGCTCAGGGGATCATATGAGGTGCCAGGGGTCAGACCCTGGTTGGGTACATGGAAGGCAAACACCTTCCCTGCTGTACTCTCTTTCCTGCCCCATGCTTAGTTTGTTGGTCTACAGCAAATTTATCTCGAGGCATGTACATGCGTGCACGCACACACAAATGCACGCGCGCGCGCGCGCGCGCACACACACACACACACACACACACACACACGTGTGGTGCCGGTGGCAGAGGACCCAAAGGAAAGGGCTCTGTGCTGGTGATGAGCATCAGATGAAGACTCCCAAGGCCTCTGTCTCAGCCGTGTGCCACCGGGGAGTGGTGAATGACACCAGGGCAGATGCATGGCTCCATGCTCCCTGCACACGGGCCGCCCGTGGGGGCCGGTGGTGGATGCAGCCCTAACCCAAGGGCGGCCCCGGGGGTGGGGCCCCCGGTACCTTCACGAACTGCACATCGCTGAGGATGTGCACGGAGTAGTCGGGCGTGTACAAGTTGTTGCTGCCGCTGCAGAGCTGCGTGTTGCTGCCCCCGAAATCACTGCGTTCTCGGTTCGGAGACTCGGAGCGGTTCAAGCCGCTGCAGCGAGAAGGGGACCTGTTTACTGCAGAGGGAGGGAAAGAGCGAGAGAATGAGAGAGAGAGAGAGGGAAAGAGAGGGGAAGAGACGGAGGAGAGAGGAAGAGAGGAATACAAAGAGGGAGAGAAGGGAAGAGAGAGGGAAAGAATGAGGAAGAGACAGAAAAGGGAGGGAATGAGGCAGAGAGGGAGAGAGAGGGAGAAGGGGAGAATGAGGGAGGGGAAGAGAATGAGGGAGAGAAGGAGAGATAGAGGGAGAAAGAAGAAGAGGATAAGAGAGAGGGAGAGAAGGGAAAGAGGGAGGGAGAGAGAGGGGAGAGGGAGAGAGATTTATTGAGGTCCCCCAGGATTTCTAGACAAAGGCAGACCAGACCCCCACCCCCACCCCCCACGCCACCCCACCCCTCAGACAGCAGCTGCTCCCCCAGAGTTGATTCCTGGGAGAAGCAGATACTGACACAGGAACTCAGTCACCCTTTTCTGTTCCCCACCACCTCCATCGGAAGAAGCGGGTGATTCAGCCCCTCACTGGGCTCCGTCCAGTAGGCGCCGGGCACAGGAGGTGGGAAGGCCCCGGCCAGGACCAGCCAAACCTTTCTTAGGTCTGAGGTCTGTCCTCAGAGCTCAGAGAACCAATCCTCAGGGGCTGACTGAGGCCTAACCAGCAGGGCAGGGGCCCTGGAAAGAAGTACCCAAGGAGGCCCCAAGCCCGTGGGGAAACACGTGGCAAGTGCGTCAAACACATTTTGGTTTGTGTTTTAGCTTTGGGAGCCACACCCAGTGGTGCTGCTCTGTGCTCACTCCTGGTCCTGTGCTCAGGGATCATTCCCGGTGTGGCTCAACCTGGGTCGGCTGCAAGGCAGTCACTGTCCCATCTCTGTCCATCTCGCTGGCCTCGTGAATACGCTGTGAAGCACGTCTGATTCTGGTCCTCGACAAATGCACCTTCGTGGCAACTTGAAGGCCGGGTCTTCCTGACTCCTTAGAAATTGGTGCCAGACTGTAGGGGTGCGGGCAGCCTCTGATTTTACAGTTCCAATCCCCTGTGCCACCCACCCTCGGGTTGTCTGAATCGGGGATTCCAGGATTCTGGGGTCTGAGCTATGATCTGAGAGGAAGAGCTGGGCCTGGGTGGACTCATGCCTTTGGCCCTGTGAAGCCCTCCCTACACACAGAAGGGCAGGACTGGGGAGGGACTGAAGCAGGGGTCCTCTAAGGAATGGATGCAGGGCAGGGCTTCCTCCTGCAGGACCACACAGTGGGTGCTGAAATACCTGATCCCCCTCTGTCAGAGGCCCCCTACATGTCAATCAAAGGGGGCTTCTGAGGGGTGGAAGCGCAGTGAAGTTAAGGCCACGTGGCATGGTTTCAACATGGACTGTGTAAGCTTCCGGGCCTTGGAGGCTCAGAGAGAGGTTCTGAAGGTGACCTTAGCACCCAACTCAACCCTGGAGTCAATCCCAGTGAGAGACTGCCCTGCTCCCACCCTGGCTCCTTCTCAACAGATGCCATTATGCATTTCTTCCCCCAAAGAGGTGCGAGCAGACCTCGGGCGGAGCCTAGGGTTTTGAAAGAAGGTTGCGTTCTTCCACTCTTTACCCTTGCTGGGTAGTAGCTTGGTGATCTGGAGCGCTCTTGAGATAACGCTGCCATCAAAACACCTGACCTGCATCTCCCTGCCGCAGCAGCAAACACACCCCCACTGTGGCCAGGCAATCCAAGTCGTAGAAAGATCCAGATGACAGTCACTGCTTCCTGCTCGCCACAGCAACGCGATCCTCGCCTCCAGGATGGCGTCTGTAGAATTCAGGGTTCCACTCCCTGTTGTCCTTCCCATCCTCACCCCGACTTCTGTTATGTGCGCATCATCTGTTACTAGGTTTCAACTGAAGAGCCACCCAGTGAGATCCTCCTGCTTTCCCTGATCACTGTCCCTGTGGATTCCTTCAAGGCTCTTCCCAATCAGCTCTTGGTTATTGTTGTCTTGGGGCCACACTGGGCAGGGCTCAGAGTTTACTCCTGGCAGGGCTCTGCAGGCGAGGCCATCATGGGGTGCCAAGGATCAAACCCAGATTGCAAGGCAAGCAGCCTACCCGCTGTACTATCTCTCCCGCTCTCCTTTCTGTCGTTTCTCACTCATGACACGCTCACACTTGTCCCTGCTGTGTCTCCTCACTTCACCACAATGTTCCCGGAGGGCAGACACGTGATGTTTTCTGGAACCCAACCATGCACGGGGCCAGAGCATGTGCTGAATGAAAACAGAGAGAATGGATCCACGGAAAAGGTGCCTCACGGAATTTCAACTTAGAATCTAAATTTTGATTTAAAAAGTTTCAGCGCTCTCAAATCATCCTGGATGAGGAAGAGCTCTTCCTTTGCACCTTAGAAGCAGTGCGCCTGGTGAATCAAAGCATCCCAAAAGCCCTGGTAACTGGAGGAAGAGGCTGCGGGGACTGGGGGTGGGGTGTGTGTGTGTGTGTGTGTGTGTGTGTGTGTGTATGTGTGTGTGTGTGTGTGTGTCTGTCTGTCTGTCTGTCTGTCAAATAAGAGCCTGGGAGTCTGGAAGTTCTGTGGTTCTCTTTAGGGCCAGCCTTCTCTTCTGGGTGAGGGAGGCCACTACTGTGACCAGGCACCAAGGTGAGAGGGCTAGTTAAGTGCCACCGAGATCAGAGCAGAGCCTCCCAGGCACAGGGTTCCTTGTCCTGATCCCTGGAGAACTCATAGATCCCTCTGGTGTGGCCACAGCCCTCGGTGACTTTCCTAAAAGGCAGCAAAGCCAGGTGTTTCCTGGTGGCTCTCGGTGGGAGAGCGGGGCAGGCAGCCTCTCAGGAGAGAGGCTTCTGTGGGTGGAATGTGGGAAATAGGACCCCGTGGTTTCGCTCTCAGCTGTGCGGGGAGCAAGGGGAGAGAGTGTGAGCGGGCGCAGGCAGGAAGCAGCCGTGGCTGTTGGAGAAACCCTCTTCTGCCCAGCAATGGCTACAAAGCCCTAGAAGCCTTCAGGGAAGTGCTCAGGCCAATAGCTTCAGGTCACCTTCGAAGCAACTTCCTGAACCTGCCGGAAATGGGGGCCACAGCTGCACTCCAGGGTTCCCTCCTCGCTGGGATCCAGTGCAGTCTCTGCACCCAGCCTCCACACCCTGGGAATCACATTTCAAACACAAACAGCCTCTCTGAGGACAGAAACAGCTCTTCTTTCTTTCCTTTCCTTCTTTGCTTTTTGGGATGCTCAGGGGTTACTCCTGGCTCTGCACTCAGGAATTACTCCTGGTGGTTTACTCTGGGGACCATATGGAATATCAGGGATCGACCCCAAGTCAGCTGTGTGCAAGGCAAGCGCCCTCCCCGCTGGACTACCACTCTGTTTCCAGAGGCTGCTGCTGCCGCCTGCAAACCTAGCCAATTACCCCACAACCCAGGAGGCAGTCCACAGACCCGGGCTAAACAGGGAAACTCCCTCTGGGTAAGGATGGCTTGTCTGGCCTCGTGTTTGTGAGCACGCTGCTTTCAACAAGTCACAGTCCTCTAGAGGGAGCACAAGGCCAACCTGGAGAGGGGGCAGCAGGGTCCCCGGAAATCAGAGCAGGACCAAGAAGAGTTGGATTCTAGAACCTGTCCCTCTACCTTCTTCCTACACACAGTGACTGAGTCGAGGGCGACTTCCTCCTTACTCACTGTTTCCCAACCACCCGCGGTTGGTTGTGGGAATCAAACAAAACAAGAGAATTCTGTCTAACCATCAAGGCTTGATTCATTGTGCAAGACACAGGCAATGTGTACTTTTCTGTGTCTGGATTCTTAGTCGAGCCTGGAGCCAGAGGGACCCAGGTCTGTTTTTCCCACACGACTGTACGACTGGGGATTTTTCTGGTGAGATGGGACAGAGCAAAAGAGAGGATGTTTAGCTCACCACAGTCCTTCCATGGGAAGGCGTGGGGGTTGGCTAATGTTGGAGTCCAGGCAAGAGAAGCTGGGGAGAATAGAGCCGGAGAAGCAAGGAATCTTGCTCACTTCTCCCGTTCATGCCCATCCCTGCTCCTCTCTGCCAGGTTACACCAAGGACAAACTCACAAAAACAAAAACAAACAAACAAAAAACTGGCCCTGAGTTAACCGCTTTATCTCACACCTACTTTCAATTAGGTTGGTCTCACGCCCACAATTACGAGAAATCAGGGGAAGGTTAAACCTCAGAGCAGTCAGAGTTGGGTCGGAAGTCTAATGAATGAGTCACCTGAACCTCTGTCTGACACGGGGTTACCATGAAGTTTCTCAGAATTAAGTAACAGTGAGCTAAAACGAACCTTCTTTTAAGGTTGCTGTCAGCCTGATGTCTGGTTCACTGAGGACTGATTAAGCAGGAGCGCACCCTTCGGCTTCGACCCTCTCATTTGATCATCTTTTATAAGATCCCTTTCCTCTAACACAACACATTCTTTATGCACCAAGATGCCCTGCAGGGGAGGTTCCTGAAGGTCTGTGATGGAGTCGAGTCTGGCCCCAGCTGGCATGTAGCAAATCAGTTGGCTGGTGAGCGCACCAGCTTGGTATTTCACATCTATCATACTGTCTCGATTATTTCACAAAGGCTGAGATCTCATGAAGCAAGAGCGATTATTTCTAAGTGGAAAAATCACCATCAAGCGAGAGGAAAAACTTTGGTGGTATCCGAGAAGACAGTTTCCTTGTGTTGTACAGATAAACGTGGAACACGGATGGGTTTCGAGGGAAGGAAGGGACCTGTTAGCCCCAACACTTTGGAAGTTGCCAACTTGGTCTGGACATAAGTCTGCTGCAGAGACAGACTTAACGGAGCCACGATGAGTGAAGATATGGTGGGTGCTCAGAAACATCCCAGTTACTGTCCGTGGATAGGGGAGACGGTGTAAAGGCTGGAGAAAATGGGCCGTGCTCTAATTTCAGGGCAATTTCACGAGTGACTTCTTGGTTTGACCATTATTTACTCCACAGCCCTCATAGTTCATCCACTAGGGATGAACACAATGCAAAAAGTTCATGGATCATTTCCCCCCCTTTTTTTGGATCACACCTGGCAATGCACAGGAGTGACTTCCGACTCTGCACTCAAGAATCAATCCTGACAGTGCTTGGGGGACCATTGGGGATGTTGAGGATCGAACCCAGGTCGGCCACGTGCAAGGCAAATGCCCTACCTGCTGTACTATAGCTCCAACCCTCTCATGGATCATTCTTATTTATTGCATCCTCCTCTGTCCTTGAGTTACCATGGAGCTCTCAAAGGAGCTGTTTTACCTGGTGTAGAAGAATCCCCCTAACTTTTGGGGGAGTCTCCTAAACAATGCTCAGGAGGTCCAAGGATCACACTGGCAATTTTCAGCCAACCCGAGGATCTGTTCAGTGTCAGGGCCTGAGGATGTGATGCTACTTGGGCCCTGCAGTTCTGGGGGTACCCCGGTCACCCTGGTGGTGCTGGGGGCCTCCAGGACTGCATCCAGTCCATGTGGGGTCAGGTATCAAATTCAGGTCAGGTGCCTGCAAGGCATGTGCCCTTAGCCCTGTACTATCTTCCGGCCCCAGACCCCCTAGGTTTCCTATAAATAACACGGGAGATTCAGCTCAATGTGACACGTGCATTCAGCATCTCTGATATTTGAAGAGCCCGAGAGAATATGATCACCACATAGTTATATGACTAGGACGATTAGGATGGGCTAGTGGTAAGTGAAATGGACAGGGAGAGGATAAAGTAGGTGGGAACAAGGCAGAGCATTCTATATTCCATTCATCCTCCCTATTCTTCTCCTCCTGACATTCTGCAGTCAAATGAGGAGGAAGAAGTCACTGCCTCCCTCACCCCAACCATTTCTCCACATGGTTATTTACGTAGGTTTAGACCCAGGAGTTGAATTCAGAGCAGAACTAGCAGGACCATTGAGCACCAAATCAGCGCTTGTCTCCACCAGGGTGTTCCTGCTGTGACACCCACAGGGAGCCAAGACCCCCGGCACACCCCACTGGCTCCAGAAACCCAGTCCCCACGCATGTTTACCTGGGGAGCCTGCCAGAGAGTCCCCTCTGCTGAAGGCGAAGGAACGGGACACAGAGACGGGCACTAAAGAGTCAAAGGCCAAGGTTTTGTGAGTGGCAAAGGGAAAGATAAACACAAAAAGGGAGAGACAAAGAGCAAAGTGGGTCAGACAGTCTGTTCCTGGATCTTCACTGAGTCACATTTCTCTGCACACGGAAGCTGCAGCCTCTCACAGCCATGCTCCAGAGCAAGGAAAAGAAAACAGAGGAAAAGCACACTGGCTGGAGTCATCTTGAATGAAAGCCCAGTGGGGAGTGTGGGAGGCCATACCAGGCTCCCAGTGGGCCATGGGTGGTCACCTGTAGCCACAGGTAGCCGCCTGGGACTGGCTCATTGCAGGAGGTGTTTGTGGGCAGGCCCTTGTTAGGGTCTTTCTTCGGGAAGCCGAATTCTGCCTAGGTCTCAGCTTTCCTGGTACCTAGTCTGTGGTCCCAGCGCTGGGGAGGAACTGCATTAAGGTTAGAGGTACTGCAACCCTTCTAGCAATCTGAGTGAAAATCCATTCACCCAGGGTCTCTTCTTTTATTGTTGTTGTTTTAATTTGGGGGCCTCATATGGCAGTGCTCAGAGCTTACTCCTGGCCCTGTGCTCAGGGATCATTCCTGGAGGGGTCTGGGGGGACCAAATGGGCTACCAGGAATGGAACCAGGGTTGGCCCCATGCAAGGCAAGTGCAGTACTACCACTCCAGCCTTGGTAGCATCTTAGCAAGTCCTAGCACTCCAAAGCACCTCTCAGTCTACATCCTTCCCTTCCCTCTGCCCACCCACAGTATAGGGACTATTATCACTATCACTGGGAACCCCAGCGACGGCAGGGTGAAGGGTGCAGGACACTCCAGTCCCTCCCCCTCCTGAATCTCACCAGACAGTGCCCCCTGGGTAAGCCTCTGTCTTTATCTTGGGATCTGATCATTCCCTGAGTGCTTCCCGGCTTAACTGTGCTCAGGCTGCCTGTGACACAGGAACATAGCCCACTTCCGCCATCCTGTTTGCTGAAACGGCATATGCACACGGAGAGACCGTGGGGCACTTGAGGCCTACTCACTGATCATTTATTTTGACACGCTTGATCAAAGACTACTTGAACAGGCACCCAGCATCGCCAGACACACGGGCATAAAAACCTCCAGCATCTCAGCAGAATCCCAGTGTTTCCTGGGCTGCAGATGAAAAGTCTGCCCCACCCTGCAGATGGGACCTTTTCTCTCTCCCAGCCTGGACCCCACTGTGGGCATCTGCTCTGACTCCTGGAGCTCGGTCTTGTCCTCTACACTGCTGGGCTCACCAGGCTCCCTTGAGCTTCCCAGAGAACCAAGAGCAGGGGGAGAACATTGACTGTGTTCCCTTCATCTTGCCCAGGATAGCCAGCATGACTACCTTGTAACCTCAGCTTGCTTGAAGCACAGGTCATCGGGTCAATGCATCATTTTTCACAGAGCACCTGCAAAGACTGGCTCCAGGTCAGGGATTCTGTGCTAGCCCAATGCTGGGGTACCTGACCAACTGAGGGGGCAGTAGAAATCTCAGATGAAAGCAGAGTGGCACCTTTTGTTTGCTCATTTAAAGAAAGCAGATGTCCAGGAGGGTGGTAGGCCAGATGAGTTTAGGGACCTCTGTCCTGGCCCTGCTGGCATTGAAGCTGTGTGGCTCAGCCCTCAGCTCTCCTCACCCTTCAGGCTGAGGTTCTTGGCCAGTGAAAGACAAGGGGTGGGGGTTGGGGGGCTTTGTAGCTACTTCCCACTTCCCTAAGAAAGGGCCTTAGGGGGAGGATGGGAGCGTCTCTCGGCCCTCATGGCCACTGAGATGCAGCTTCCTCCTGATGATGGGTGAGGGAGCTGAGCTATGAACAAGGGGAGCAGACTTGAATAATGACTCTCCGTCCACCAGCTTTGGAGGCAAGGACCCTGTTGCAGTTTGCTCCTGTCCTCCCCTTGAAATGGATCTGGCAAGAAACAGCTAGAGACAGGAAGAAGGCAAGGACCAAACCACACAGCATCTTTCTACTACATAATTTTTTTCTGATGGGGGCAGGGTAACACACCCAGAGGTGCTTGGAGGACTGGTGCAGGACTGGGAAACAAATCTGGGAGCTCCCATATGCAAATTACTTTGACATCTCTCTGGACCTACTTTTTTTTTTTTTTAAAGAAAGATTATTTAAGTTAAGTGGATTTGGGGAACCTAATGTAATTCTCTTGTCTGCCCCTGGAGTTTCCATGTCGTTTGGTCTTCTGGAAGTGTCCATATAGGGCTAATATATTTAAAAATAATGGTTAGAGTCCCAGGAGTGACTGTAGCCTGAGTCATTCCTATCACACATGCGGTGGTGGAAATTTCCTTTAGAAAACCAAGGTCTCCAAGGTCCTATGGCCCATCCCTCACCTGTTTGCCTTCTCATTCTGGATCCTGAGAGTCTCTTATCAGCCTTTCCTAAGATTTGATGGCTCATATGAATATAATAATGCACCTGGGTTTTAATTTCCTACTCATGTTCCCGCCAGCCCTTGGGTGTGGGCTGCTATTTTGGCTTCGTTTCTGCTTTCTCGTGGTCTAGGGTGCAACACTTAAAGCTGTTCTGGGATTCCCACACAGAAATTGCAGGTTGAACCTGATGGTTTTAAACTCTGCATTTCATTATGCCCCAGGAGCTTATGGAACACTGAATGGGTCTGGTCAAGCATCGACCCGATGGGTGACTTGAAGCGAATCACTTCATGATGTCTCTGTGCTGAGACAGTATCTCCCTTCCCTGTGTCTGCCATACTTGTGACAGCAAGCTAGGGACTCTCTGATAAATCCCTGTAGAATATGCTAGGTCACATCTCTTGCATGATGAGATCAAACATCCCATGGGATATTAAAATGTTCACCGTGAAAAATAACCACTGAAGGCAATGCAAAATTCAGACCAAGGAATCCAAAAGAAATCTAGGAGAAGAATTCGTTCTGCATCACACTTAGATCACGACGAAGGCCATGCCATCTGAACACAAGTGCAGTTACTCCAGACAGGAGACAGCAAGGAGGCTGAGCACAGCAGGGGCAGAGCAAACCAGCCAGCAGCCCCGAATCAGTCCCCGCCACTGGCATGCACGGCAGGTACCTCTCCACCAGCGGCGAGGTGGGAAAGGAGGAAAGAGAAGCAGAAAAGCAACACAGTTCCCCCAGCCTGGGACACTGTTCCCAAATCTTGCAGTCACAGCCTCTGAACCCCACAGTCGAGACAGCATGTTCAGGTTTCCACATAAAGGCCCGTGGCTGAATAACCACAGCAGAGAGGGGAAGGCTGGCACTCCACCGCATGAGTCACCACCCAAGCACATAAGCCAACTGCCCACGTTTGCCAGGACAATGATTGGTGCCACCCCAAACCAGCCCTGCTCCAATCCCCCTGCCATGTGTCACTTGCACAAGAGCAACAGAATACTCTCCACACACACACACACACACAGACACACAGACACACACAGACACATACACACAAACTTAGCTGCTGGGGGGTGTTAGTACCTGGCAGGAAACAGTGCTAAAGAGGTAGCCAGCATTTTTCATTAGACCCATCCCACAAAGTGTGCGGTCCACGTCCCCCAAGCAGGCTGCGACAGGACCACAGTGGGGAGGACAAGGATGGGGTGGGGGTGGGGGGTTGAGAAATACATACGAAAGACAGAGGATCCAGTCAGACTCCCAATCTTCCGCACGTCGCTATCTGAGGGCGAGAGGACTTGGTATTACAGAAGCAATTCAGACACACTTTCCTCGGGGATCCCCCCTCATGCTCCCCATACCCAGCACAGACCCAGCAAAACACAGGGCACTGAAGGAAAAGGCAAAGAGGAAAAGAGGTTTTCTTTGCTTATTGAGAAATACCACCCTCGGGGCTGGGGCACAGCGGGTAGGGCGTTTGCCTTGCACATGGCCGACCTGGGTTCGATTCCCAGCACCCCATAAGGTCCCCTGAGCACTGTCAGAAGTAAGTTCTGAGTGCATGAGCTAGGTGTAACCCCTGTGCAACACTGGGTGTGACCCAAAAAGCAATGAAAAAAAAAAGAAATACCACTCTCCAGGCCTTCAAAACATTCCTGATAGAGTCTACTTCAAACTACTACAGATTCTCTGAATAGGAAATTCTACCTTTATGATTCTCGGGCCCATTTCACAATGGAAGAAACCCAGGCCCAGGAAGGGACATTGGCTAGTCCAGGGTTCGTAACAGGAGTAAAGACTTTGAGTCTGGAGTTGGGAGTCCAGGGTTCATAACAGGAGTAAAGACTTTGAGTCTGGAGTTGGGGAGGGCATGGGGGGACTAGAGAGATCACACAGGGCTTAAGGCACTAGCCTTGCCTATGACCCACGCTGGTTCTCAAATCCTCAGCAACCACCTAGGGTTCCCTGAGCCCTGCCAACTCAGTCCTGAGCATGACTAGGTCTGGCCCCCAACCCCCTGTTCCCCCCCCCCAAAAAACCCTCCAAAATGTGAAACAAAAGACTTTGATGCAATTCCGGCAGCCTCCCTGCTGCTGCTACATCACACTGGGGTACCTGAGCAAGAAGAGGTCATGATGGCTGGGACGCCATAGTAGGTGAAGGCTCCATTCTCAAAGCGAAGACCTTCCTTACCGACCTCCACCTCCACTTTCCCCTGGAGAAGGAAGCAAGTACACAACGGGAACGAATGAGCATAGCCAACTCTAGTACAGCCCCTCAGCACGTCTGCCTGGAAAACAAAGAACTTATATCCTTATCACAGGGCAATGTGCATCCCGCCAGACTTGCAGCTCAGAAACAGCACCTGCGTGTATGTGTGTGGAGAGGGGGTCAGACCTGGTGAGGTGTGGGGGACCGGGTGGGTATGGGTTCATATCTGGGCCTCTTACTCCAGCTTTTTGACCTACCTCTCTAGCTCTCAAACCATGGTTGTGTGTGTATGTTCTTTTTCTAACTCCAAAGTACCATTGTTAGTTTTTTCCCAGTTGTGCTCAGGAGGTCTGCTTGGGGCCACTCCTGGTGGTACTTGGTCCAACAATGTGGGGTGCAGGGGTTACACCTCCATAGCTATGTACTCAGGGGACCATGTGGTGCCAGCAATCAAACGGGGGCTTCTGCACGCTTCACCACATGCCAGGCACACCATCCGGCCCTCTGAGTATCTCCCGAGCCCTCCCTCTGCAGTTGAAGAATGGGTGCACAGAGAAGTAGCTGGTATAAATAGCCAAACTCTCCTTGTTTCCTTGTTACCGTGAAGGCTCCCTCATAACAAGACCAGCTACCCCAGGGCCTTGGACACTGTCACTGTTTCAGTCTGAAATCAGACCATCGCCAAGTCTGGCCAAGACAAAAATCCTGAACTTTGGAAGTCTTGTATAATTCATCCCCAATGATAACAATGGCTAATATGCAACAGAGAGAGCTCGTCTAGGGCCTCACAGGCAAGGCGCAGCACACGGGCTCTCACTGCATCAGCATCTCCTGAAAGGGGAGAAGTGACAGGCACAATGCCCTCTTGGGAACAGTCCTGTAAGCCACAGGGCCTAAAAAAGAAAAAAGAGCCCGTTATAGAGGCAGGCTGGGGGACAGGGGGGAAACTGGGGACGTTGGTGGAGGGACGTGGACACTGGTGAAGGATTGGTGTTGGAACATTGTATGCCTGGGACTCAATTCTGAATAACTTTGTGACTGCATAATTCACAGTGATTCAATAAATTTTTAAAAAAATTTTTCTGTCAAGGGAGCTGGGGGTGTATGGGAGGGACCCTGGGGACACTCGTGGAGAGCAGTTGGCACTGGTGGCCAGGCTGGTGCTGGAACACAGTTGACTTAAAGTTCAACTATGAGTGACTTTGTAAATCAAGATGCCTTAATTAAAAAAAATATAGCATTACATTTTTTTATTTTACTTTTTAAATGAATATAATTGCTTTTCTTCCAGCTTACAGATGCATCCATTTTGAGGCGAGGGGATTAAATAACTGGGCCAGGGCATGAGGAGGTGGAAATATGAGGATTTCCAATTTCTGAACCTAAATTCTCACCCCTTCATTTTATAACCTCCAGGGTTTATTTGAAAACCGTGACATCTGCATGAATCATCTAGCTGTAGACTGTACATGTGTGCTGTGTCAGGTAGACAGTGTAATAGGGTCTCTGCCCTATTTCCAACACTGACTAGTCCATCCGCTCTACCAGGACAGCTCACTTTATTGGGGCTATTTGGAAGGGGGGAAAGGAGGTGCGGGGCCTCGGAGCAGAAAGTCTGTGGGTGAACTGCCGTAAGAAAGGCCATTTCCCAGCACCCATGAGCTAAGTTATTTCTACAGGGGCCATTTCTAGGGCTGGAGCGATAGCACAGTGGGCAGGGTGTTTGCTTTGCACACAGCCAATCCGGGTTCAATTCCTCCGCCCCTCCCAGAGAGCCTGGCAAGCTACTGAGAGTATCCTGCCCGCAGAGCAGAGCCTGGCAAGCTCCCCATGGTGTATTTGATATGACAAAAACAGTAACAAGAATTCTCACAATGGAGACGTTACTGGTGCCTGCTCGAGCAAATCGATGAACAATGGGATGACAGTGCTACATAGTGCTACAGGGGCCCCTTCCTGGGGGTACAAGGGTGTGGGTGTGGGGATCAAACTCAGGGACTCACATGCATTCTACACCCCCCCCCCCCCCCCAGCCATATCTCTGGCTCCATTCAGATGTTCAAAGAATCACTGTGGTTAGGGCTCACCGGAGTCTTTTAGGGAGAGGAGGGGACTAGTGACAGAGCAAAGGGTTTGTCCCGGCCAGGGTGCCAGCGGTGTCACAAGCTGAGCTCCCTCCTGGAAAGGTGCCAGGGCAGGTGACGGTTCATCCTTACGTGAGGACCAGGGAGAGGCCATGCCTCCCCTCAGTCTCTGACTCCCCACTTGGTCCCCTCCGGGAGGGAGAGGAGATTCTGGGGATGGAGAAAGCTGCAGCCCTGTGTTCTACGCACCCTGAGATCAGAGCAGGAGCCGCAGGGGCAAGACCCAGCCGGTGAGAGATTTCAGCTTGGCCGTCAGAAGGACTTCAAACGAGAAAGCGTTGGAGCCTGGGAGGCAGTGGAGAGCCTCAGCAGGGTAGCAGTTTGGGAAGCTCATGGCGGAATCCCGCGACCGGAGAGGGGCCCCTGCAGCCCATCACACATCACTGATGTTCAGACTACAGGCTGCCCTGCGCCCCCAGACATGCCACCCCATCTATGTCCCGTCCATGAGTCAGGGAGAAGGCCCACCTGAGCCTACCCCGCTGGCCTCTCCTCTCCTCCGCGGCCCAGACCTGTCTGGTCCTTCCCACCCACCTGCAGCAGCAGCACGAAGTAGTCGACGGGGCGGCTGCGCTGGTAGAGGTAGTGCTCGGGCGCCTTCTTGTTCTTCTCATCAAACTTCAGCTCCTGGATCACGTTGGGATGCTTCAGGAGTCGGAGTAAGATCTTCTCCGAAAGGTATAGAGACTTAAAGGGCTCCACCTCTAGGGGAGAGTGGCAGGCAGAAGGGGTGGGTACAAGTGTCTCTGTTCATGTTCCCAGATGCTAAGGTGGTGGGGCTCTTGGGATCCCCCCAGGAAGGGTGCGGGTTTTATTTATTTATTTATTTTTGCTTTATTTGCGGGGTCACACTCAGTGATGCTCAGGGATTACTCCTGGCTCTGCCCTCAGGAATTATTCCTGGTGGTGTTTGGGGGCCATATGGGATGCCAGGGATTGAAGCCAGGTAGGCCACATGCAAGGCAAACGCCCTCCCCACTGGACTATCGCTCCGGTCCCAGGGTGCAGGTTTTAAATCCAGCTGTGCCACCTTTCTTGCCTACCCCATCCCCTCTGGAAGGAGAGTGTTGTTCCTGTACTAGCAGGAGAAACTGGTCACCACTTTGGAAAGGTAAGTTTCTTTATTAACCTTATTTCTTTTTTTGGGGGGGTGGGGTGGGAGGACGGCCCTCCTGGCTCAGGAGATTGTCTGCAGTGCCAGGGATCCAAATGTCCAAACCCCTCTACTACCTCTGGCCCTAAGTTTCTTTGAGGTTGAACATGGACTTGAAAAAGAAGAGAGGAGCTAGAGCGATAGTCCAGTGGGGAGAACATTTGCCTTGCATGTGGCTAACCCAGGTTCAATCCTTGGCATCCCATATGGTCCCCCAAGCACCACTAGGAATAATTTCTGAGTGAGAAACCAGAAGTAACCCCTAAGTATCGCTGGGAATGACCCCCAAAAGCAAATACATGAATAAATGAACTCAGGACAGGTACCTTTCTGACATGTAAAGCATTTGCGCCTGATCTCCCTAACCCCCTCCCCCAAACTAAAAAAAAAAAAAAAGGAAAGAAATAAAAAGAAGATCATTTGGCCCTTTGTGACCACACGCATGAACCTGGCAGGAGAGAGGCTGCCCAAGTGAGAGCGGCTGCAGAGGGGCAAACACTACAGGACGCCTCTGAATGATAAGCTTGACATCATGCAACTATAGAAGCAGAGAGGGGCTGGAGCGACAGCACAATGGGTAGGGCATTTGCCTTGAGTGCAGCCAATGCGGGTTCGATTCCCAACCTCCCATATGGTCCCCTGAGCACTGCCAGGAGTAATTCCTGAGTGCAGAGCCAGGAATAAACCCTGTGCATTGCCGGGTGTGGCTCAAAGACCAAAAAAAAAAAAAAAAAGCAGAGAGCAGCATGGTGAGAGTTGGGGGCAGAGAGGGGCTGGGAAGTCTAGCGGTCAAGGGTAGAGAGGCTCAGTTGGGCAAGCTGAGTAACCCCACGAGCTCTAACGCACTGCACGGGGCCCACAGCCAGCAGCCCAGTCATACATACTTGATTTGCCCAGAGGTCAATTTCATGTTGTTGTCTTATCACACTACTAATAATAAAGAAATAAGGTGGGAGAAAATGTTTGGAAGTGATGGAAAGATTGATAGAATAGATGATGATGATGGTTTTCAAACGTTGGGGAAAGGGGTAGAAGAGATGGCATAGGGGTAAAGATGTTTGTCATGCATCTTAATCTATTCCTTTTTTTTCTTTTTGGGTCACACCTGGCAATGCACAGGGGTTACTCCTGGCTCTGCACTCAGGAATTACTCCTGGCAGTGCTCAGGGGACCATATGAGATGCTGGGAATCAAACCTGGGTCAGCCGTGTGCAAGGCAAACACCCCACCTGCTGTTCCATCACTCCAGCCCCTCTTAATCCATTCTTGGCACCATGTATGGTTTCCTGAGCATGGAGCCAGGAGTAACCCCTGAGCATTGCATATGCCCTCCCCCTCTCCCCCCAAACAGATACAAACAAACCAAAAAGTTCAGTATGGAAAAGTAAGTCTAATGAACAATAAAGACTTTAATGAAAAAAAAAAGAGAGAATTTAATCTACCTTATTGGTATTAATTTTATGCTGTTGAATGAAAGGAAATGAGCAACATGGATGGAACTAGAGGATATCATGCTGAGTGAAGTCAATCAGGTGGAGAGGGAAAGATAGAGAATGATCACTCTTTTGTGGGACTTGAATCCCAGCAAGGTAGCAGCAAAGGGCCAAAGGGCAACACAACAGGAGAACTGATCCATAAAACTGAGCTGGTGGAGGTGGGGGATGCGAGGGAGGAGTGCTGGAGTCCTTGGGGAGGGAGGTGGGTACACTGGTGAAGGGTGTGGTCTTGGAATTATGTGTATGAGAAACAATCATTAAAAGTATTGTAAAGCACAGAACCTCAATAAAATATTTCGAAGAAAAGAATGAAACAAAATCAATTTAAGAGAGACAATGAATTCTATGCGTGGAAAATGCTCCTCAAGAGTGTGAAGCACTATGACATCATGCCTCAGGGGGAACAGATGCTATCTATTAATAGATGCGGACATTGCTCTGAGAGTCGGCTCTGCATCCTAACCACATCCTAACATCCTCACTTGGCATCCACATTCTCTTTAACTCCTGGCTGATTTCTCAGCCTCTCTGATTTTCCAGCTTCCGAAAAATCAGTCAGTAGTTAAAGAGAAACCCGGAGGTAGCATTCCATAAGTTAACTTGGAAAGAAGCTCCAATCTAAATGCTTCTATTCTTACTACCTGGAACAGGACTAGCACTTGTTCTCAACCCAGTAATCCATGTTGGATTAGTTATTGTGCTCAGTGATGGGGTGTGACCATTCTAGGTCTGGGTGAGGCTAAAAGATTCAAAGACTACTTTCTTCAAAAGAAGAAAGAAGTGATTAATTTGCAGGCTCTACTTTTATTTTTTTTCTTTTGAAAGATTCCAAGATTCACAGTCCACTTCTGTCTTGGAAGAGCTCCCAGTCCTCAGGCTTCCAGGGACCCTGGGAGGACAGTGAATCCCAGGACCTTGTTGCTGGGGAGAACCATCTCTTCCCCGTGCTGCTGGACAACCTCCTTTCTCCTCCAACAACCCATGATGAACCCAACTCCAGCGGGACACAAGTCTACCTGGGCTCCACCTGGAGGTGGGAGAGTGGTGGCAATGGTTTCTGGAGCTTTCTCCAGCGGTAGCTGCAGAGCCAAACAGAGCTCACTCTGTGCCTTCCCTCCAGAGAGGATCGGGGAGGGGGAAACTGATTTTGTGGCGTCCTGTTCCCCTGCTGGAGGCAAGGTCAGCTTCTGGAGCGGTACCAGCTGCAGGTGGTGAATTGTTCCAGATCCCAGCACCCCCTTCCCCATCACACACACACACACACACACACACACACACACACACACACACACGATGCTGGTCCTACCTGTGGCCATGAAGCGGTGCGTGGCCAGCAGCAGCTGCGGAGAGATCTTTACCCGCATCTCCGAGTCGGAAAGTTTAAACAAGGAGAAATCATGTCGCTTCCTCTCCCGGTGAGGCACCCTCTGCTTCTTGCGATTGTCGGCTGTGGAGTCACAGGGGAGAGACAGTGGCTGCTGCTGCTCAGGCAGGCTTCCCCAGACGCACACAGACACGTCCTCTGGGACCACAGGGATTTCTGCCAAGTGTCAGGTCCAGGGCCCAGCACAGCCCTCTCCCAGGTGAGGATGGATGTCCAGAAGGAGGAGACGGTGGGAGCAGGCAGACCAGGACCCTTGAATAACCATCTCACGCACCGACACTTTGGTAGGGTGGCGCGGGACCATGGGCTGGGCTCTTGATCTGCCTCCCCTTGTCTTCCTCCCTACCACTTGTGGTGCTGTGAACATCAGCACCCAGGGAGCTTCACGCTAATTAGCCCCAGCTCTTCTGCTCCCCTCTGCAGCAGGCAGGAGACCCCAACCAGAAGGTATCTGGGAAACGCTTACAAGAAGGCAAACATAAGGGATGGTGTGTTTGCAGGGGTGGAGTTCGAGCCACTGCTTTTTTCCTGTCCTCAGAGCTAGACTCACCTGCTGGCTTCCTGCTGATGTCAACCATGCTCTGAGCAATGCCCGAGGCCAGCCACTTGGGGCTGGGGTGAGAGCAAGTCTCTTGTCACTCACAATTCTCAGGTTCTCCCCATCGCTATTCCACAGTGAGTGAACTGGGGGAAATAAAGGGGGACACAGGCACCGTCCTGGCAGCGACAGTGGTGTGGGGGGTCCTATGGGGATCTCAGCAGAAGCTGCGACTTGAGAAACTGAGGCCGTATAAAAGGTATACTACCTTTTCCAAATTGATCCCTCCCCCCACCCACTTAATTTGTTAAACATGTCTTCAAGTTTGTATCGAGAGGCACAATTTCTTCGTCTCATTTTCTTTTACTCTTTCTTAGTTTTGAGTTACAAAATTTCTTCTAGCCTATCTATCCTGTGCCAAGGGAAGCAACGAAAAACTTATGGGTTTTCTCTAAGCTCAGTCTGGACTCAAGTGAGGCTGAGGGACCTTTCAGCACCGGCCAAGCAGATGTCATGAAACAAAGGGCTGATGCTCAAGGCCCAGGACCTGGCTCTCTGGTGCTCTCCCTCTTCTATTTCTGCCACACTCTTTGGGTTCCTTGTAGAAGGGAGAACTGAGCTTCCCATGTACCAGTCTTGCCTCAGACTCTAGCCTTTGCTATCACCTGGCTCCAACTCTGACACTCCCTCCTGGGACTGCAACAATGAGACACAGACCCTGATGTTTGCTGGGCCAGGGCCAAGAGAAACCCAGTATTCCCCTTCTCAGGGTGCTTAAGAAATCATGGCAGGGGACCAGAGAGATAGTACAGTGGGTAGGGGACTTGCTTTCCATGTGGGATCCTATGTATTGTATTCGGCTCAGTCCCTGATTACCAGGAGTGATTCCTGAGTGCAGAGCCAGAGTATGCCTGAGTACAGTCAGGTGTGGCACAAAAGCGAAGAAAGAAAGAAAGAAAGAAAGAAAGAAAGAAAGAAAGAAAGAAAGGAAGAAAGGAAGGAAGGAAGAAAGGGAAAGAGAGAGAGGGAGAAAGAGAAAGATAAAGGAAGAAAGAGAAAGGAAGGAAAGAGAAAGGAAGGAGAGAGGGATGAAGGAAGAACAGAAAGAAAGAGAAAGAAAGAAAGGGAAAGAGAGAGGGAGAAAGAAAGATAAAAGGGAGAAAGAGAAAGGAAGGAAAGAGAAAGGAAGGAGAGAGGGATGAAGGAAGAACAGAAAGAGAGAGAGGGAAAGAAAGAAAGAAAGAAAGAAAGAAAGAAAGAAAGAAAAAAAGAAAGAAAGAAAGAAAAGAGGAAGGGAGGAAGGATGGAAGGAGGGAGGAAGGATGGAAGGAAGGATGGAAGAAAGGATGGAAGGAAGGATGATGAAAGGAAGGAAAAAGAAATGGGATCATGGCAGTAGGTTATTTATGAGGGCAGGAGAGACTCTCCTTTAGAACAAGGATTGCTCAGGAGGAGAACAGCAAAGCCATGGGCAAGCTGCTTTCTTCTGCTCTCTCTCTCTCTCTCTCTCTCTCTCTCTCTGCCTCAACAGCATCTTTCTCTCCTGCATCTGATGGATTTGACGCTCATCACCAGAGAAGTGGGCCTCACATCTCTGCTTCGTGTTGCTGACTGCAATGGTGTTTGGAGCATGAAGGATGTGAGAAGGTGATAACTCACGAAGGTGGCCAGCACTTCTATCGGCCCCTAACACTTCCATGGGAACGCCTTCCTTAAGACCTCTTTGAGACTTGTGGCCATTCTAAATTGAGTGTGGGGCAAAGGAGAAGGGACAGGGAGGAAGCAGCAGAGGTGGGCTTGGTTCCTATCAGGGGAGAAGGAGGTTGGCCAGGGGCATCACAGCCAAAGTGGGCTTCTGGTGGCGGTGCCGTGACTCTCCTGTGTGACCTCAAGCCTTGGCCCAGCTCAGTGGTTTGATCTATTACTCGGAAGGACTGACACCCGCATGATTCATTGTCTGTGTCCGAACGTTTGATTGATAACTGAGCATGAACCAGGCCATTCCCACAGAATGAAATTACCGGGAGGAAAGGCATCCTGACCTAGGGGACCCCGTGGATGGAGTTAGCGCTCCCCCGCTCAGAGAGGATCGCACCTTTGCAGGGTTGTAATGGACCCAGAGGAATCCATACAGCGTCTGGTGGGATTGGGTAGGAGGGTGAGGAAACCAGAAAGAAGGGAGCAGGGACAGGAACTGGAGCGGGAGGGAGGAACGCGAGAAACCAGGGCAGCAGGGCTAGGAAAGAATCACGGAGGAGCAGAGTCTAAGGGGACGTTAAGGATATTAGCTTAGCTGGCTGGCGGGTGATCTCATGCCCACTTCCAGCGCAGGCGGAGTGGATTGAAGCGTTCTGCCCGTGCCAGCACCTGGGACCATGACAGGGCTGGCCCACCACGCTGGCACACTCGAGAGCTGACTCAGCCAGCCCAGAGACCTCAGAGGAACCCAGAGTGACCTCGGGAGATGGCCAAGGCCGAGCACTCACTGTACAGGTCTGTTTCGTCCAGGATCTCCGACTTGATGATCTCTTCGATGACGTCCTCCAGGGTGACGATGCCCATCACCTCGTAGAAAGGGTCCCCTTCTCCCTCGTTATTCACCCGCTGGACAATGGCCAGGTGAGATTTCCCTAGAAACAAATGAGGGCCCTGTGAAGCTTCTGGGACATTTCCAGGAACTTTTCCACTGGAAGAAAAATGACACAAAGTCGCTCTTTCATCATCTTGGAAAGAGACCCATTTTAGGAACTCCTTAGAAAGTGAGTTCGTGCAGAAGTTCTTTGAAAGGCAGGTTCTTTTTAACATTTTTTTTGGTTGCACCTGGCTTAGGGCTTACTAAGGGCTTACTCCTGGAGAGCTGGGATCCTCTGTGCTCAGGGATCACTCCTGGAGGGCTGGGGAGACCATATGGGTGGTGCCAGGGCTCGAACCCAGGTCAGCTGCATGCAAGGCAAACACCTTACCTGCTGTACTAGCTCTCTAGCCCCCAGATAGGGGACATATCTCTGTTTCCTTTCTGAAATGACATAGGGCCTATTGGGCCAAAGTCAGTTCAATGTTTTTCCTTCAGACTTTCACGTATTAGTAAGTATATCTAAACCAAATGAGGATGAGGCTAGAGAGAGTTCAGAGAGTTGGCATGTAGCCAACCTAGGTTGGATCTCCAGCACTCCAGATAGTCTCCCCAGCCTCACCAGGAGTGATCCCTGAGCACAGAGCCAGGAGTAATCCCTAAACACTGCTGAGCCTCCTACCCCTCTAAAAAAAAAAAAAGAAAAAACCCAAACCAAAATACATAATACAAAAAGAGAATGAATTGCCTAAGTCAGCGGTTCCCAGATTTATTTGACCTAATATTCCCTTTTGCCTTGCATGCGGCCGACACGGCCAACCGGAGTTCGATTCCTCAACCCCTCTTGGGGAGTCTGGCAAGCTACCGAGAGTATCTTGCCCGCACAGCAAAGCCTGACAAGCTACCCGTGATGTATTTGATATGCCAAACACAGTAACAAGTCTCACAATGTTACTGGGCCCACTCGAGCAAATCGATGAACAACAGAAGGACTGTGACAGTGACAGTGACAGTTCCCTTTTCAGGAAAAAAAAAACCTACTTAGCATGCCCCAACTTCACCTGAGGCCACTATCCCCACTGTGCCCTTCATCTGGGGGGTATGGGGGACAGCACTGCCCACTTTGGGAAACACTGATCTAACAACAGAATGTGAGTTTGGAATCAGAAATGGTAAGGCTAGCTGCCGTTTCCCTCCAACTTAACCCATCCTCTGCCACCAATCTTCCAGTTATTATGCACACAATAGAATCTCTCCTGAGTCTTAGGCTCCTCGTGGAGGGTTCGGGAATAATACCAGCCGAGTTGACTTTGAAGCGAGGTCTCCGCAGAGCCCCATCTTCTAGGAACCCTACCAAAGTGCTGATGTGCTTAGCAAAGAAACATCCTGTTTCACTAATTCCAGTGGGTCAGCGCCATCCTCTGGGGCTCTCCCCAGTCATCCCAGCTGGGAGGCTGGGACTGTCTATCTTGCTGCACCTCGACCCAATTCCTGACTCACAAAATCTATGAGCATCATCAAAGGGTGGCCCTTTTATGGCTCTACCTTTTAGTGGGGGCTTGTTAGCAGCGTTGGTAATGAGGAAACACCTTATTCGAGCTACAAGCTCAGATAATCTGTAGCTCGAATTCCCCAGTGCAATGTTCTATGTGTTTGTTTTTCGTTTTTTTTTTTCGGCCATGCCAGGCAATGCTCAGGGGTTACTCCTGCTCTGCACTCAGGAAACACTTCTGACCCATATAGGATGCTGGGGATAGAACCTGGGTCAGCCTTGTGCCAGGCAAGTGTACCATTCTTCCAGTCCCCAATGCAGTGGTTTTCTATTCTATCCCCTGCCCAGATTACAATAATATCTTAATGTTGCAAATCATCATGGGATGAGTTTTGGGTAATACCTGGCAAGCCAGTGACCTTCTCCATCTTCCACTGTTTCTTTTTATTTTCCTTTTCTTTTCTTTTAAGAGAGCCCGGCAAGCTACCGAGAGTATTCGATATGCCAGACACAGTAACAACAAAGTCTCCAATGGAGACGTTACTGGGCCCGCTCGAGCAAATCGACGATCAACGGGAGGGCCTTTACTTTACTTACTTTTTAAGAAAAAATTTTAAATTGCGTCACCATGAGATACACAGTTACAGAACTGTTCATGATCAGGTTTCAGTCATACAATGATCCAACACCCTTCCCTCCACCAGTATCCATTTCCCACCTCCAATGACCCCAGTTTCCCTCCCACTTCCTCTCCCCATCCCTGCCTGCCTCTATGGCTCTATGACAGGTACTTTCCTTCTCTCCCTCCCTCCGCCCACTCTCTTCCTCTCTCTCCCCTGGTCTCTCTCTCTCTTCTCTCTCTCTCTCTCTCTCTCTCTCTCTCTCTCTCTCTCTCTCTCTCCTTCTGGGCACTGAGGTCGGCAAGTGCAGTGTTTTTTAATCCTTGCTAACTTCTCCATGTAGACCACTGACCTAGTTACTATGTAGAAATGGTTTGTAAACACAGTTACAAAGGTAGTTTGTCAAGGGCAACTCATTGTTTAGCTACACATTTAGCCCAGAGTTAGTTATTTTTTTCATTGCCTAGCAACTGAATAAAAATCATTATGCTATTGAGCTCTAACTATACCTGGGTTTATGTGTATTGATTCATTCCATTCTCATTAGAAGCCTCCAGGAAAGCACCATTGTCATCTCCATTTGACAGATGCGAGAACTTAGTTTAGTATAGCACAGGTTGGTTGGACAACATGCAATGGTTGAGGCACTTGTTTTGCACGTGGCCTACTGAGCTCAATCCCAGGCACCACACTTGGGCTTCCCAGCACTGCTAGGAGTGAGCCCTGGACACTGCCAAGTATGCCCCCCACTCCCCCACCGCAAAAAGTCACAGAGCCTGCAAGAGGCAGACTGGATGGCAGACCCAGGTATCTGAGACTGAGTCTTACCTCTAATGCTTCATTTTGGTTTGCTTTCCACTCTTGAGGTCCTGTTTTTAAGATGAAAGTCTAGGTGAGTCATTTCCTTGGCTAAGATATTTATGGAGAAAAATCTGGCTGGAGGGCCTGGAGCCATAGTACAGTGGGTAAGGATTCCACCTTGCATGAGGCCAGCTGACCTAGTTCAATTCCTTGCAAACCATATGGTTCCCTGAGCTCGCCAGGAGTGATTCCTGAGTGCAGTTAGGAGTAAGTTCTGAGCAACACACTTTGGGTGTAGGCTCCCTACTCCACACACACACACACACACACACACACACACACAAAAGCAAAAAAAGAGCTGTGTGTGGCCCCAAAACAAAAAGAAAGAAAACAATGATTCATGCTTTATCATTGTTACCCTTTAAACTTTTGCTTGGTCATTGCTAGAAACACCTGGTAGGGGTAGTCAAGTTGTTGGAGGCGTCATTTTTATTAACATAAAATAACAATTTCTGTATTAAGTAATCAGATTATAAGATAGTTGCCCACTGAGATTTTTAACTGGAAAGATGGCATTTGTATCACTCAAGAATGGTGTCTACTTTCATCTCCACCTTTAACCTAGTCTTTACCATGCTCACACCCCGACCTAATCATCCCCATGTGCTTCTCAAACACCCGCCACGACTCCCTAGTGTGCACAAAAACCAAATCCAGAAGCATTAGCAAAGCATGGCTCTTGCTTTCTGCATCACCTCGATCCCTAATCCTTTGAGACAGCAGGTGCATTGGTTACTTGTGCTTCCTGGAACTCCTGCATGTCTACCTTCTAAACCTTTGTTCACACTGTTTCCTTCTCTCACTCTGTCTCTGCAGGTCCGTCAGATTTCCTCACAGGGTCCAGATCTGCGCCATTCTCAAATGGAATCAACCTCTCCTTGCTTGTATTTCTAAGTCCTTGATAAATTTATTAGAGCTTCATCACACTTTGCTGTTGCTGTAGGGCGCGCGCGCGCGCGCGTGTGTGTGTGTGTGTGTGTGTGTTTGTGTGCTTGTGCACGTGTGCACGTGTGCACGCTTGCTTCCTTGCTTTTCTAGGCCATTCCTCATCCTCAGATCATAAGCCCTTGAGGACATGCAACCAGACTTCAGGACATATACCCAGAGTTTTCTCCATAAAAACACCTTGGAACAGAACTAAGACTGAGTAAATTTAATATTATCTATCTATCTATCTATCTATCTATCTATCTATCAGTAATCCACTGGTGATATATGTAGATGATATTAAACCAAGATGCTAAAATATTTATATTTTTATAAAGTACAATGTTTTTAGGGGACTGGAGAGAGAGCAGGGTAAGGAGTTTGTCTTGCATGTGGCCGACCTGGGTTCGATCCCTGGTATCTCATATGCTTCTCTGAGTACCACCACATGTAATTCCTGAGGGCAGAGCCAGGAGTAATCCCTGAGCATCACTGGGTGTGCCCCAAAACCAAAAATACAAACAAACAAACAAACAAACAAAAATACAATGTATTTAAATTCTGCGTCAGTGGTTCTAAGATTATCATTCACTGAAATCACTGCCCCCTACCCATCTGGACTGAAATGTTTTCAGCTTAAATTAGAGTATACTCATTTTTAGTCTGTGCTCAATTTAAGGTCCTCCCTTCCCAACACACTGTTCTTAAACTTATGGCACCCGTTCTCACTTTTCAGCTAACATGAGTTAGTAGATGCCAAAACAAATGACTGGCATAATAGAAAAATGTGAAAAACGGATTTCCTAAAATTATTTTCTATAATGGGATAATTCTTCTAATGCAGAGACCTGAATATACAAAATATAGTCACATTTCTAGTCACTGAGAGATTAACCATATGACAGGAAAAGACAAATCAACACTTGATGACACTTCACAAAAATCCCCTATACTTCCACTTGAAAATTCATCACAAAGATACATGTTATAAGGTCAGTTGGAGGACACTACATGTTCCCCAGGAAACAGAGGTTTTAAGTTTTAATTATGTACTATTAAAGACAATGAATTGGGGGACCAGATAAAGACAATGAATTGGGGGACCAGAGAAATATTGCAGGGGTTAGGCACATGTCTTGAATGTAGCTAACACTGGTTTGACCCTTGGCATCTCATGTTCCTCTGAACATTGAACTATTGCCCCGGTTGACTGAGAACCACAGGGAAGGGACTCTGGGCCTCCTGAGCACCACTGGGGAGGCCCAACAACAACAACAACAACAAGTGTGGAGCCAGAAAGATAGATCAACAGGCTGAGCCTTGCATGTGGTAGGCTCAGGAAAGATCCCCAGGAATACAGATAGTTAGGGAGCAAGCCAAGCCTCTTCAACAAATGATGTTAGGAAAACTGGCTGGTCACACGTAAAATAATGAATTCAGACCCTTTTCTAATAGCATGCCAAAAAGTCAAATCATCAAAATGGATCCAAAACCTCAATATCAGGAGCTGGAGTGATAGTAAAGTAGGTAGGGCACTTGCCTTCCATGCAGCTGACCTGGGTTTGATCCCTGGCATCCCATATGGTCCCCAAGCCCAGTCAGTAGTAATTTCCGAGTACAGAGCCAGGAGTAACCTCCAAGCATCACAGGGAGTGGCACAAAATACAGAAAAGAAAAAAAAGGGGGGAAACCCCTCAATATCAGACTTGAGTCCATAAATTACATTGAGGAAAATATGGCGACTGAAGTGATAGTACAGTGGGTAGGGCATTTGCCTTGCATGTGGCTGACCCGGGTTCGATTCCATATATGTCCCTCGAGCACTGAGAATTGTCGGGTGTGACCCAAAAAGCGAAAAAAAAAAAAAAGACATTGAGGAAAATAGAGATAAACCATTTTATATCTCTCATATGTGGGATATAAAGAATCGTGGTAGAAACTGAAGCTAGAGGTATCTTTAATGATTCAGTAACACTGGACCAAGCAAACTGAAATGAAGATAATCAAATAGAGTCTATATCAAACGAAGAAACTTCTGCATCTATAAGGAAACAACGTCCACTGTCCTCCCGCTGTTCATCGATTTGCTCAAGCGGACCCAGTAACTTCTCCATTGTGAGACTTGTTGTTACTGTGTTTGGCATATTGAGTACGTCACAGGGAGCTTTCCAGGCTTTCCGTGCGGGTGAGATACTCTCAGTAGCTTGCCAGGCTCTCTGAGAGGGGCAGAGGAATTGAACCTGGGTCGGTTGGGTAGGCTGCGTGTAAGGCAAACGCCCTACTGCTGTGCTATCGCCCCAGCCTAAGGAAACCATGACCAGAATAAAATGACACCCCCAAAACTGGGAGAGAATATTTTTCCACCACTCATCAGATAAGGGGTTGATATTCAAGATATACAAAGCACTAGAACTCCACACAAGGAAAAACAACATCAAAAAATGTGGAAAAGAGATGCATAGAAACCTACTCAAAGAAGACAAAAGATAAGGTGGCCACAAAATATATGAAAAAATCCCCAGCATCATTTACCATCAGGGAAATGCAAATCAAAACAACAATGAAGTATCATCTCATACCAGTGAGACTGGCAATCATCACAATGAACAAGAACAACCAGTGTTGGTGTGGATGTGGGGGGAAAGGAATCCTTGTTCACTGCTGTTGAGAAAGACGACTGTTTCAACCTGTGTTGGAAAAAACACGAACACTTCTCAAAAAACTGGGAATTGAGCTTCCATATGACCCAGCAATTCCACTTCTAGGAATCTATCCCAATGTCTTAAAACTCTATTGAGATAGACATAGAAAGATTGCATTCATCTGGGGAACATAAAGTAACAAAATAGGAGACTAACAACCAAGAATGGCCAAGATTAGTACCAGGAATTTTACTCCATGACTTGGAAGCCAACCACACATACTAGGGGAAAAGGGAGCTCAGATAGAGAAGGGAACACCAAATAAAGGTGTTGGGAGGATCCCAAAGTAGACTATAGACTAAACATAATTGTCACCCATTGCCTCTTTTGCAAACCACAACACCCAATAAGAGAGAGAGAACAAAAGGGAATGCCCTGCCACAGAGGCAGGGTGGGATGGGGGGGATGGGGGGTGGGAGAGATACTGGGATCCGTGGTGGTGGGAAATGGGCACTGGTGGAGGGATGGGTATTTGATCATTGTATAATTGAAACCCAAGCACAAAAATGTGTAAGTCTGCAACTGTACCTCATGATGTCTCACTATTAAAAAAAATTAAAAAAAAACCCTCTATTGAGAAAGTGCCTATGCACACCTATGTTGCAGCACTATATTCACAAAAGCCCAAACCTGAAAACAACCGAAGTGTCCAAGAACAGATGACTGGATCAAGAAATTATGGTACACAGTGGAATGCTACTCAGCTCTAAAAGATAAAATCATGAAATTTACTGCTAAGTGAATTAACAGTAAATATCTGGAGAATATCATTTTGAGTGAAGTTAGTCAGAAGGAGAGGGTCAGACACAAAATGATCTCTCTCATATGCGATATAAAGAATCCTACTAGAGGAATAACAAATACTCAAAGGCAACAAAACCTGAGAACAGATTTTAGGAAGCTTACCACAGGGATGAGGAATGGGGGGAGGGCTCACTGGGACAGTGGTGAAGGAAAGCGGCCACTCTGGTGGAGGGTGCAGTGCAGAGATGTTTTGTGTATGAAACCCTACTAATGAACATTTTTGTAAACCATGGTGCCGAAAATAAATTTTTTTAAGAGAAAAAAGTGAGGCCAGAGAGACAGTACAGGAGGTAGGGTTCTCACCTTTTTATTAATAAAGCTGTTCATTTTAAAAAAGAAGAAAGTGAAAAAAAGAAAGTGGTAGGTTTGAAAGCAGCAACCTATGTAATTTAGTAGAAATAAGAGGGCTTCATAAAAAGAGAATTGGTTGGAATGAAAGGGCAATATTAATTGGACATGGGTAGGAATGCAGGTAAAATGTGATCATTTTGTGCTCTAGAAGAGACACCTGAAATAGACACGGTAAGGCCACCGAGACTAGAAATGGGGGAGGAGCCCCCCATGATGGCAGTGGAATAAGCAGGAATGAGCTTTTCTCTCTGATGAATGAGAGAGAATCCAAGGACCCTGGCGGCCTGGGTTTGAGAAGGAAACCCAGAGGTTCTCTTAATGGAGATCTTATCAACTCTCGGGGCAGGACATGAGTCCAGAGGGACTTCTCTCTGAGCACTATAGCACTGTCTGTAGCGTTGTCCTCCCGTTGTTCATCGATTTGCTTGAGCAGGCACCAGTAACATCTCACAACAAATTGTGAGACTTGTTGTTACTGTTTTTGGCATATCAAATACGCCACGGGGAGCTTGCCAGGCTCTGCTGTGCGGGCGAGATACTCTTGGTAGCTTGCTGGGCTCTCCGAGAGGGACGGAGGAATCGAACCTGGATCGACGGCCTGCAAGGCAAATGCCCTACCCGCTGTGCTATGGCTCCATCCCCAAATGCCGCTTTTTTGTTTTCCATAAATGGAGGCTGTGTTTACTTCTTAATGGCAGACTTGGGGGAGTCACTTACACTTTGGCTGTGCCCCAGTTCTGCAGGCCTAAGAGGGTCTGTGAATGAGAAATTCACATTCTTCCTGCTGTGCTACTCCAACCCAGACAGGCAGAATTTCCCAAGTGCCTTCTCACGACACAATCCTTCATTTAAATTTCTTTCCAACTTTCTAAAAAAAATGTAGGAAGTTTGTGGAATAATTTAAGCTAATGATCGTAATCATGAAACGTTTCTTAACTATAGACAAGGACAGAAGATGGCAAAGCTGTGCTGAACGTCAGATGCGGAGGAGCAGAAAAATAAGGGGCAAAGTGATTTTCCCCACACGCTCTCACCCTTGAGATAAGTCCAAAGCACACAGCACACAGAACCATCCATCCAGTCGCTAAGAACTCTCAAAGTGCCAAACTTCCCACTCACTAATTTTAAGAGCTATTATAGCTCATTAAGATATACAGTAGAAAGCAAATGATCTGGCAGGCGACAAGAAAACTAACTCCAGGAAGATTGCTCCATAGTTTGAAGCCTGCCTCATGAGCTGGGGGAGAAGGCAGCTGGAGTAGAGAAGGGATCACTAAGAAAATGATGGTTGGAAGGATTGGTCGGGATGGGCGATGTGTGCTGAAAGTAGGTAAAGGACCAAAAGTGATGGCCTCCCGGTATCTGTTGCAAACCATAATGCCCAAAAGTAGAGAGAGAGAGTACGTGAGAAATTGTCTGCCATGGAGGCAGAGTGAGGGTGGGAAAGGGGGGGTATACTGGGGAGATTAGTGGTGGGAAATGTGCACTGGTGGAGGGATGGGTGTTTGAACATTGTATGACTGTAACTCAAACACGAAAGCTTGTAACTGTATCTCATGGTGATTCAATAAAACAAAATTAAAAAGAAAAAAGAGAACTCCGAGTCTCAATGAAAAGCTATGAGTTTTCAGAGGGGCAAGGAGGTGATTTGGAGGAACAAAGAGGGGGCATGTGTGGTAGTGGGAGGTTACTAAGACTTCAATGGAGGGAGTGGGGATAACTACACACAGAGAGGGGTGAAGCTAGAGTCTTGAGATGCTATAAAATTGCAAACCAGTAACAAATCAATTAAAACGATTGGGTAAAGCGTGTCAAGGGGTGTTCAGGATGATCAGGAACCTCTACCAGTGATTGTTGGCCAACAGGGTTGGTGGACCAACACAGTGCCTGAGGATGTGGCTCAGACCCCAGATTTCTTGAACCATTGTGGTAGAGCTTCAGGACCTGGTGATGCTTGGGGAACCATATGGTGCCAAGGACTGAACTAGGGACAGCCATATGCAAGGCAATACTTAATCCTTATGCTATCTTTTCTGCTTCCCAAATTGATTTTTAAAAGCCTATTTAGTAGAGGCAAATGGTAATTCTTTAAATAGAAAAGAATTATTACTTACTTTATGAGGTATTTTTACATGTCCCGTGACCATATTCATGGCACCAATTACTGACAGATGGGAAATCTCTAGGCTCAGCTGAGAGAGAAAGACAGTGGTTTTTTCCAGCAATGAACTTTTTAAAAATTAAAGCTACAGCTGAGTCTGTTACTGAAAAGAACAGATTTTATCCTAGGTTCATGGGAGTTATACATTTTATAATTTTTTTAATTAAAAGCCTTTTCCCTCTTCCCTTCTGCTTTCTTGTATCTGTCATGTCGTTGGTGTGGTGCCCGCACACTTGGTCATGACACACACATCTGATTGTGTGCTCACTCACTCAGTCAAGTTGCTCACCGGGGGTTTCACTCATTCGCAGTGGCACACGTTCTGAGTGTGATGCTCACCAGGGTGGCTGTGGTGCTCACACGAGCCTGTGGGAGATGACCGCTCTTAACTGTAGTGCTCACACCTCTTAGTTCTTGTACTCCCTGGTGGGGGGCTGGGGGTTTGGCCCACATTTTAGTTGTAATATTTGCATACACCGGAAATTGCACATTCTGTTTTGGTGCTGAGGGACTTTTTACTGCATGGGGAAACACTGAGTATTCAATTTGTGGCCTTTTGCTTACCGGGCCAGTGCTTTAACCACTGAGCATCCCCAGACTCTAATGTTTCTACTTCTGACACTGGCTTGACTGTGTTCAGTCTCAGCAGAAGCCCAGCCCTATCCAGGTGGCGTGGCTTGGTAATACCTGTCACTCCAGACTCAGAGCAGAAGGGGGTGGGCTCTGTAAGCCCTGGTTTGCTTCCCTCCAACCTTGGCTACTTCCCCCCCGTCTCTGAGCTACAATCTCGGCTTCATACTGTCCACATCCTAATGAGAGGCAAAGTAGGGAACATACACTGTAGTGTCAATCTTGTTTGATCAGTGTTGGGATGGTTTGGAACTGAAGAAGTAATCTTAAACCCAGGATAACATGTCTCTGGAAATAAGTCATAGTTCAGTCCTCCAGTAAACAGGTGCCCTTGGTGAAATCTGCTATGCACAGTGGTTTGGAATATATGTCACGGAGTTCAATGCTTTGTGTCATTATTGTATATGGGACATGCATGCTAATCTTCTTTGTATTGATCCAATTTTAGTATATGTACTGCCAAAGTGGACATACCTCGTTCAAAGTTTCACCTGGTTGACTGTAAATGTTGGTATCATTTGAGACATTTAAAATGCCTAAATACTGGGACTGGAGCAACATCACAGCGGGTAGGGCGTTTTCCTTGCACACGGCCGACCCGAGTTCGATTCCCAGCATCCCATATGGTCCCCCGAGCACTGCCAGGAGTAATTCTTGAGTGCATGAGCCAGAAGTAACCCCTGTGCATTGCCGGGTGTGACCCAAAAAGAAAAAAAAAGACATGTGAAATGCCTAAATACTAAAGGATGAAGGAAAAGGAACACTGAGATTTCTACTTACTTCTAGTGCCTTGGGTGCACTGGGTTAAAGATCATAAGATGCTCATCGAGGTTAACTTAGATTTTAGCTAACCATGAGTAGAGAGTCAACTGCATTCCATGTTTCTGCATCAATCTTATCATTTTCCTTCAAAATACATGAACATGATCAGGGATCAGATAGATAGTATAGCAGATAGGGTGCTTGCCTTGCATGTAGCCAACCCAGGTTTAATTCCAATCATCTCATATGGTCTCCTGAGTGCAGAGCTAGAAGTAACCTCTGAGTATCATCAGGTGTGGCCCCAAAAACAAATAAAATAAAAATATGTAAACATGGTAACCAAAGAAATTAAAATCTTACAAAAAGCATTGTGCAATAAATGCTTTATTCTTTTGCATGTTAAAAATAAATAAATCCACAAGACACTGAGTACTCGTGAAAAGACAAGATCCCCAAGAATAAAAAGGCAATAAAATATAATAAAATAAAAAGGCAGTCAGAGTGGCCACTGCAGAAAGCCATCTGGGGTGGTGGTGGTGCAACTGATGTTGGGCAGAGTGGCTGTTTGCTGACTGTTAGGGTCGCGTGAGCTTGCCAAGGTGCTCCTTAAAGCTTTTGACCCCAGCACCTCTGAGACAATCTTGCAGTCCCACACGATCTATTGGGCTCCCCATGGGTCAGAGGTCAATCAAAGTTCCCACTACCGAAAATCAAACTGTCTTCTCTGTGTCTAAGAATATGAAGAGCAAATTCTGGTGCTGATTACTGGAAGTGCACGATCCCACCACCACCTGGCAGTAATACACTCAAACTCAAAGGGCAATTCGATTTTACAGACATTGATTTTAAAGCAGTGGTTCTCAGTGAGGGCTGATTTTGCCCCAAGGAAACAACAGGCAATGTCTGGTGACAATTTTGGTGGTCAAAACTTGGGGTGTCCAGCGCCATCTTTACAGCACACAGCAAAAGAGAAGAAAGGCCGCTGGGAGGCTCCACACTCCCAGAGAATGCTCCAGGTCCCAAACAGAGCCGAGATCACTGGGAAGTCCCAGATGGGGTAGGTGCCGCATCCTGCCTTCTCCAGATGGAACCCTGGTGACCATGAGCCTCTACAAGCATAGCCCGGGCATGCGGGAACCAGGACTTTTATTCCAAACTGCGCAGCTGCTTATGTGGCCGCGGGGTATCTCCTTATATACAAAGTGATCAATGGAAAGTAAATCATCCAACTTTTCTCCCTGAAAATCAGGCTTAACTCTTTTACAAACCACAACACCCAATAGGGGAGAGAGAACAAAGGGGAATGCCCTGCCAGAGAGGCAGGGTGGGATGGGGGGGGGTGGTGGAGGGTGGGAGGGATACTGGATCTGTGGTGGTGGGAAATGGTCATTGGTGGAGGGATGGGTATTCAAAAAAAAACTTGGGGTGAGGAATGCCCAGAGGCCATTGGAAGTCAGGTTTGGGCCCGCAGTGATGAGACATTTTGGGCCTCATGTGATGCGGGTGGAGCCAGTCCTGTCCTCCCCACCTCAACAAGACCCCAAGTCATCGCCCATGAACGGCCTTTCTGGCTTCTGATCAATCTGCTTAACGGCCATAACCCCAGAGATCCAGGAGCAAATCTTGGAACCCAGCAGGTTTTGGCAGAAATCCCTCCAGATTTAAGTGTTAAAATTTTGGTATTTCAAAATTGCATGGCCACTACTGCAGCCACGCGACTGCATATATTATTCTTAACCAGCAATAGAAAACAAATTGTCTACTGTTGCCTTTTCAGCAGATCTGAGTGTTGGGGTAAAATCTCAAATAATAATGGTGGGCCCGCAGAAAGAGAGGGATAGACATAGAAAGATTGCATTCATTTGGGGAACATAAAGTAACAAAATAGGAGACTAACACCCAAGAGTTGCCGAGAGTAGTATTAGGAGGTTTGCTCCATGGCTTGGAGGCCAGCCACACATGCTAGGGGAAAAGGGAGCTCAGATAGAGAAGGGAGCACCAAATAAAGGGTGTTGGGAGGATCCTCCCAGGATAGGAGATGCATGCTGAAAGTAGACTACAGACCAAACATGATTGCCACTCAATGCCTCTTTTGCAAACCACACTGTAGCACTGTCCTCCCGCTGTTCATCAATTTGCTCGAGCGGGCCCAGTAACATCTCTGTCGTGAGACTTGTTGTTACTGTGTTTGGCATATCCAATACGTCACGGGTAGCTTACCAGGCCCTGCTGTGCAGGCGAGATACTCTTGGTAGCTTGCCGGGCTCTCCAAGAGGAGTGGAGGAATCAAACCCAGCTCAACTGGGCTGGCTGCATGCAAGGCAAACGCCCTACTGCTGTGCTATCCCTCCAGCCCATACATAATATAATATAATATAATATAATATAATATACATATAATATACATATAATTTCAGTCAGTCACGGTCCTCCCATTGTTTATCGATTTGCTCGAGTGGGCCCAGTAACGTCTCCATCAGGAGACTTGTTGTTACTGTGTTTGGCATATCGAATACGTCATGGGTAGCTTGCCAGGTTCTGCCGTGCGGGCAAGATTCTCACAGCACCCAAAAAGAGAGAGAACAAAAGGGAATGCGCTCCCACAGAGGCAGGGTGGGATGGGGGGAATGTGGGGTGGGAGGGATACTAGAACCCGTGGTGGTGGAAAATGGGCACTGGTTGGAGGAATGGGAATTTAATCATTGGGGCTGGAGCGATAGCACAGCGGTAGGGCGTTCGCCTTACAAGCAGCCAACATGGCTGACCCGAGTTCAATTCCTCCGCCCCTCTCGGAGAGCCCGGCAAGCTACCGAGAGTATTCGATATGCCAAACACAGTAACAACAAAGTCTCCAATGGAGACGTTACTGGGCCCGCTCGAGCAAATGATTGAAATCCAAGCACAAAAATTTGTAAGTCTACAACTGTACCTCATGATGTCTCACTAATAAAAATAAAAAAAACTTGGGGTGAGGAATGCTACTGGTATCTTGAGGGCAAAAGTCCAGGGATGGGGTTCCATACCCTAGATGCACAGAATAGAGCCCCCAGTGAGGAAGGACAGGAGTGCTGAGACTGGAAACTGCTTCTGAGACAGAAACTAGGAGATGGCATCAAGATCACAACAGTGTTTGTGATTTTCCCAGGCTGAAGCATCCTCCAAGGGCTGAAATCAATAGAGCTTCATCTCCTGATGGCTCATGGAGGAGGACTCCCAAGGACCTTGTTAGCACCCCTCCTCTGCCTTAGAGTAAATAATTGATTCTTTGCTCCTTCAAAAATAGCTAGAATGATTCTGCAAGGTAACTGTTGCCAAGATCAGATGGCAGCCAGGAGGAAATCATCTTGCTTGGAAACAGAGAACCAAGGAAAACAAAAATCACTCTATGGTTTGATGGTTTCTGCTTTATGACCTTTGCCTTAAAAAATAGTGAGGCTTCTGACAGTTCCCCACCACCTCAGGACGGAGCACCACAGAGAACCTAATCTGCTGAAAACTCCAGGTACTGGATCTTTGTGACTGAAAACTCCAGACCTTTTTGGATTCAGGTTGGGTGACCCCCTTACTCCTCCCCCTACTTCCCTGTACTTCCTGAAGATCCGGAAGCCACATCCAGTTAAATATTTTATTGCCCAGTTTAATATTCTGGATTTTCTGAAGTACGTGGCTGCATTCGTGGCTGTGTGATGTGTCTAAACTCTACAACACTGGCATTCCAGTAGGATTACACCAGAGTGGAGAGGATGTAATGCAGAAGCCACCCAATGTCAACTAACAAAAACATTCACACAGAGGCTTAACTTGCAACAACAGTTTAGCAAAATCTCAGAGAAGGACTTAATGTCCCTATGGTGAGATACAACAATTTTCACAAATTTCCTTCTATGGAAATAATTTAATCATCATTCTGTTAGACAAATAAATAAGAATTATAAATTATTGAGGACCTACTACAGAAGCAGGTTGGGAAAATTGAGACAAGGGTGGAGAGAAAGTGACAATGATGGTGGGATTTGTGTTGGAATATTGAATGCCTGTAACAAATCATCATAAACAACTTTGTAAATCACAATGTTTAAATAAAGTGTGTTGTATGTGTATGTGTGTGGGAATGTGTGTGTGTATGTGTGTGTGACCAACAAGACTTATGCCAGGTACCATTTACCTGACTCAATTTACAATAGTTTATTATCTGGATGTCTAAATTAGTGCCTTACTAATTTTGACAACTACCAAAATAATTTAGCCAGTTTATGCTAGCATATTAATGAGTAAAATTAACTACATTGGCAAATACAACTCTTCATGTAAATTTTATAACATTATATTATCTTCTTTTACATAAGCAGGAAAGAGAATTTTATTTTATCATGGAAAACTGATCCATTAATCTATTGTTATTTTTGCATTTTATTTTTCTAAATATCCACTAACAAAATAGGGACATGTACAGGCACGATAGTAGAGAAACTATGTAAATTCCTTAATTCTAATATTATAAACACATGAAAAATAAATGATGTATGAAATGGGAAAAAGTAAATAAAATAGGGAAGTTTCACCCTATTCTTCTGCCATTATCCTGAAAGCCTTTCCATTCCTTTGGCAGGAACTCTTGAGTGCCTCTGCTCTCGAATAATGGTTTTGGTGACCCTCTATGACCCCAGGTACATTGCCAGCAACAGCACTGACCTTTTCTGGGGTTTCGGGGGGGGGCAACAAAATCAGGATCTCGCTGAACTGCTGTTTTACAAGACCCCCGGACGACCTCATACTCACTGGAGCTGGGGAAGCAGCTGCTCTTGGCACTATAGCACAGAACATGACCCTTGGACCAGAGTACCGGCCTCTTCAGGGAGCCGGGGAGAAGCACAGTCCAGCCTCATCCAGCAATCTGAATCAGAATCTGCAGTTCCTTAGGATGCTAAGGCATGTCTGAGAGCAAAGACAGCTGCTCGACTGCCCTAGCAGCCTAGGAGTGGGCTCAAAGGGCTGGAGTACGTGCTTGGCAGGAACAGTGTTTGCGGGAGCATCACCAAGAATAACTCCTTGAGTGGCCCCTGGACACCCAGTGGCTCCTAAGCCCCACAAGAAAGACTACCCTGTTTCCTTTCTACCCGTATCACCAGTATTTTACTGCTTCTATTATAGCTTTTTTTATTCTCACCTTAAAAATAAATATATCTCAACATTTCTAGCTTTGTGATTCACTCTGGCTGCCTCATCTGGAGTGCTTGAAAACCTTCTCATGGTCAGCAATGTGGCTCAATGGTCAAGCACAGCTGAGTTTGATACCTAGTCTAGCACAAATACAAACACTGAAACTGAAGCCCACTTTTACAAGTTCTGAAGTGATAGATCTGGGGTGTGGGGCAGGCCCTGGCACGTTCATAATGTCCGCAGGTGACTGCCGGGGGTATCACTTCACTTGTCATCCCATTGATCGTCGATTAAGCCCTTGTCCTAGACCTTGGTACTCTGTTCTCTCCCCTCTCAATGATTCAAGCAGAGCCACCACTTTAAATATCCGCATCACTTCTTTCCTGAGAACTAAATTTATCTTAACACCAATGTCTATTCTGAACTCTCGTCTCATTTTGGAAATTTTACCTGAACTGTCCCCTTGTCTTGATGACTAAGGCAAACTGGAATTCTGATCTTTAAGATCTATCCTCATTCTTCCTTCCTCTTTATTATATAGTCAATAGCACCATCAACCTATCAGTTACCGGGAGCCAATTTTCACCTAATTCCTATTGTTCCTATTAAGAAAAAAAACCCCACATACTTCCAATTTTTTTTTTTGGTCTTCATTCTTTTTGCAAGTACTTACAGTTTGCTGACTAAGTGACAAGTACCTTTCTAGACATGAGAAACGCACAATAAACATAATGGACAAAATAATTTCCTTATATACTTTGCCTTATAATATGTGAAGATGAGAGAGATTAACCCAGACACAAGTATAAAATCTATAACACAATGCTATGGGAGAAGCAAAACTAGGAAAGGTGATGAGGAAGTGTGTGTGTGTGTGTGTGTGTGTGTGTGTATGTGTGTGTGTGTGTGTGATGAGGGGCAGGCATGATGATTTGAGGTAGTGGAGGAATGCAAGGGAGAAATACCCTGAAAAAAGGTGAAATATGAATAAGGTCTGAAGTAGTGAGACAGGAAGTCAGTAGATGGGAGTTATACAAGTCATGGAACAAGAATTGGTAGAGTAATGAAAAGCTTGAGTCCTTGCAGGGAAGCAGCATGGTGGTTGCAGAACAAGCGACAGGACAGGAGTAGACAAGGTAAGGAGTGAGCTTGGGATAGGAGAAGCTCCACGTAGCCTGCATGACTTCTGTAGGATTTGACTCTTACTCCACCTGAGATAGGCAAAAAACATGGTAGACGTTTGTGCTTTTCTTTTTCAAAAACAGTAACATGATCTAATTTATGTGGATTTTGTGTGTGTGTGGTGGGGGGATGCATATCTCAATTTGCTCAGGGCTCTGTGCTTAGGCGTGACTCCTGGTTGTACTGGGGTGCCAAGAATGGAACCAGGGTCAGCTGCATGTGAGGCAAGCGCCTCACTCTCTATGCTCTCTCTCCAGGCTTGATTTATATTTTTATTTTTTATTTATTTTTATTTGTTTTTGTTTTTTGGGTCACATGTGGCTATGCACAGGGGTTACTCCTAGCTCATGCACTCAGGAATTACTCTTGGCGGTGTTCGGGGGACCGTATGGGATGCTGGGAATTGAACCTGGGACTGCCGAGTGCGAGGCAAACACCCTACCCACTGTGCTATCGCTCCAGCCCCTTGACTTACATTTTTAAAAGGACTCTCTAGCTGCTGTTTTTAGAACAAAGGCTGGTCCCGATGTCAACCATAAGCACCTAGCACCTTTTCTGAGCCTCTGCTATAGGAACCCGCTGGCACTTCATCATAACTAAAATGTGTGATCCCTGGCCAGCATCACAACTAAAGAGCTGTGAGCATGGAGGGCAGGTATATAAGCAAACTAAAAGTGTGTGATCCCCAGCAAGCACCCCAACCAAGTGTGAAAGCAATACAATCACGTATGCCACACCCCTCCCAGTTACTGCAGCAGCAAAAACAATGGGAAGGAAAGGGGGAGGAGTGAGGGAAGAGAACAAGTACAAAGTGAGCAGAAGTAAAAGCAGAAGTAAAAGCTGAGACCTCAAAGGAAGTGTGGGCATTCAGCCAAGGGAGCAATAGCTGACTGCCTGGATGGGAAGGGAGGAATTGGAGGTGGGGACATGCAGTCAGATTTGCTTGATGTGCTGAAATTGGAGCCTGGGGGGGAGGGGGGAGAGGGGAGAGGGGAGAGGGGAGAGGGGAGAGGGGAGAGGGGAGAGGGGAGAGGGGAGAGGGGAGAGGGGAGAGGGGAGAGGGGAGAGGGGAGAGGGGAGAGGAGAGAGGGTAGAGGGGAGAGGGGAGAGGGGAGAGGAGAGAGGGTAGAGGGGAGAGGGGAGAGGGGAGAGGGGAGAGGGGAGAGAGGAGAGAGAGGGAAAGAGAGAGAAAAGAGGAGAGAGGGAAAGGGAGAGAGAGAAAAGGGGGGAGAGAGATTTGGGCATGAACAACCAGAAGATTGGCCCTGCAATTTAGGGAGTCTGGGAAGAGCATGTAAAATGCAGGTTTAGCAAAGAGAGCAGGAGTTTCATTCTGGGCTGGTTTAAGTAAAATGCCTTTTAGACATTTCATTGGTGATGCCAAGTAGCAGTTGGAAATGGAAGTGCAGGATTGACGACATCTTTGGGGACATGAATCAAAATGACCAAGGGATAAAAGTAGAGGAAAAGAACCGGTTTCCAGCATTTAGAGATCACAGCAGGGCCACATCTAATGCCACAATCTCTGAGCATCGGCCTTAGGGAGGGCCTGCTCCAAGTATTAAGGACATTATGAGCAAATATAACATAGGTAGAACCAGTCCAGAAGGCTAGGGAGGAGTTGGAATTTGATGCCCAGAGATGACCCCCCCCCTTCCAAATGCTAGTGCCTTGTCCCTCATGTCCCGGATAACAGCACTACCATCCTAACCAATCTAGCCTTTTGCTTTTCCAAATCAAAGCCATAGAACATACTAAAATTAGACTAAACCAACTGCATCTAAACACTGCATTTCTGACGTTATTCCCCTTCTCCGAAACATGTACAGTTTCTCCCATAGAGGGTTATTGCTGAACTCTTCTTCCTACCACTGAAGGTCTCCACGGGCTTGGGGAATATACCTTGCAGGCTTTCTCCTAATTTATCAGAATGTACTATACTTATTCTCCATTTAGTAGTGAACTGGTTTGGGCCTTGAGAGACAGTACGGCAGGTAATCCACTTGCCTTGCTTGTGGCCAACCCAGTTTCAATCCTCAATACTGAATATGGTCCCCCAAGTCCCATGAGGAGTGGTCTCTGAGCACAGAGCCTAGAAGTAAGCCCTGAGCACTGTCAGGTGTGATTCCCCCTTTCCCAAATAAATAGGCCAAGGATATTGAGCTAATAAATGGTAAAACCAAATTCTCAACTTGGACCCACCTTTACTAAGGGTTTGTGGAATGTTTTAAGACACAACTGAACAAGGCAGGAAACTATAAACCCCAGAACCTTAGAGACAAAAACCAACTTAGAGGCCACCTGGGGGGCAATTTTGTCTTTCTCCAGGCTCAGGTTAACACCAAGCTCCCATGCATGAAAAAAAAATCACCATGGTGTGCTAAGTGAAACGAATCAGAAGGAGAAAGACAAATACTAGATGATTTCACTCACATGGGATACAAAGAATGAAAGCAAGGGAACAAACAAAGTTGAGAGAAAACAAACCTTTGGGTTCTGACCACAGAACTGAGCTCAGCAGAGCGGGGTGAGAGGTGAGAAGAAGAGGGGTCCTGGTGGTCCGGGGTTAGTGGGCTGCTGTATTCTGGTGCTGGGCATGATGTGGTCACATGCCTTGGAAGAGGAGTGAGACAGTACTGCTAAAACGTAGACCGTCTTATAAGCCATAACAACGTCGATAGCACAGCGGGTAGGGCGTTTGCCTTGCAAGCGGCCAACATGGCCAACCCAAGTTCGATTCCTCTGCCCCTCTCGGAGAGCCCGGCCAGCTACCGAGAGTATCTCGCCCGCACGGCAGAGCCTGGCAAGCTCCCCGTGACATATTCGATATGCCAGACACAGTAACAACAAAGTCTCCAATGGAGACGTTACTGGGCCCGCTCAAGCAAATCGACGAACAACGGGAGGGCCTTTACCTTACCTTTACCTCATTGTTAAAAAACAAAATAAACAGGGGCTGGAGCGATAGCACAGCAGGCAGGGCATTTGCCTTGCACGCGGCCAACATTGCCGACACAGGTTCGATTCCCAGCATCCCATGTGGTCCCCCGAGCACAGCCAGGAGTGATTCCTGAGTGCAAGAGCCAGGAGGAAACCCTGAGCATCGCCAGGTGTGACCCAAAAAGCAAAAAAATAAAAATAAAAAAAACCAAACAAACAAAATAAACAAACAAAAAAACAGTGAAGAGGGAGTGATGCTGACGATTTTTTTTTTTGGCTTACCCCCAGTGGTGCACACATGTACCCAGGAATTACTCCTGATGGTATTTGGGGACCATATGGGATGCTGGGAATCGAACATGGGTCGGCCGTGTGCAAGGCAAATGCCCTCCCTGCTGTGCTATCACTCCAGCTCCCGATCCTGATGATTTGGCAAGTGTTAGCTCATGGTGTGGCCACAAACCAACCTCAGATATGAGGCAGGTACACTGAAAGGCAGACTGGCCTGGCCTGCACCATCCAGCTGGGGATACAGGCCAGTGGCTTGAACAAAGGTTGGACCTGGAGCAATCCGAGGAAAGGACTTGCAGAGGCTGTTTGAAGGAAGCCAGACACTGTGCTGACCTGAACACTGGCCTTCTGAGCAGCCCTCACTCCAGGTGGAAGAGCCTGCCACCATGCCAGCGTTCTCTGTGCTGTTTCTGATTTAAACCTGAGCACATGGGCCAACCTTGACCCCGGTTTCAGGTTTGCTCCTAGTGGTGATTCCCACACTTTCCACACTGAACACACACTCTGGGCTTCCTCACGCCTCTCCCAGGGGAGTTGTTAGTCCTAACATCTCTGAAAAAATTGAGCTCAGAAAAATTAAGTGACTTGCCCAAAGCTTGTCAAGAGTTAGTATGCCACGGAGCCAGGGTGCAACTCCAGAACTCAGGCCTGTGTGCGCCTCCCATACACCCGCCCTGCTCTCGCTAACATTCCTTGCATCTTCAGGCTAAACCTCCATGTTTCCTGTCTTTAATGGGTGCAAAGAAATGAGGGCTGCTAGGGTAAGTGCCCAGCACCTGTAGGAAAGTGTGCAGTTTCTACCAGCACCTCACTCGTGCATGTCCCTAGAAGAAGGTCTTCAAATGGCTAAGGGGAAAGAGGTCATTCTCTCCCAACAGGATTTCCTGGGTCCAGTCCAACCTTTCTAGATCTAGTCCAGTTTTTATTTTAGTGGACTGCTTGGAGCTTTGATGGCTTTTGTTGCTCCGGGCTATAATAATGGCTTTTGTTCTTGTTCATTTTAGGTATGCGGATTTGAGCATCTGTGAAACGTTCCCTCTAGCACTGAGACACATCTCTGGTCTTCTGAGATCTTTGTTTCCATGGTGACTGATTAGTATTATTCTTCTTGGCGTGGGATGTTTGAGGAAGGGGCAAGTGATGGGGCGGAGATCTAATACTCACTGTTGACAGGATAAATGAAACGTCAGGAAACTGCCATAATGCAAATGTGATCTCCTGAGCCACGTCCAAACAACAAAAAAAATTCCACTTCTGCATTTTGCTTTCTCTTTTTTGCAGTTCTGGGGGTCAAGCCCTGGTTCTCACAAATCCATTGCTGAGCTACACCCCTAACAATAATTCTCACTTTTGTTTTCTGATTCTATACAGGATATTGACAAGGAGAGAGAACTTGTTATGCCAAATGACTGACTAGAGAGAATTCATTTAATTAGGTCAGCAAGGTAAAAAGAAAATAGAGGACACCCTGCTTTAATGAAGTGCATTACCTTGATCATGTTCATATAAATGTAGCATCATTATCTGCACATTAAGAAGATGGAAGATAAGCCTCAACCGATGGGAGAGTGACCTGACCCATGTGCTCACAGGTAATAAATGGGAGATGCTGGAATCTGAACCCAGGTATATTCTGGCTCTTCTTCGGTGGCTCTGTCTGAGGGTCACAGGAGGTCACAGTTATACCTTTTGGTTCTGTCTCACTCAGTAATATTCTGCAGGACCTTCGAAGAACCATGAGCACAAAATGAGTTACTGTTTCAAAAAGATTTCCACATCAATACAGACCTTTTAATTCTAAGAGAGTATCATGACTATTATTATTATTATTATTTTTGTTGTTGTTGTTGTTATTATTATTATTAGCCCTCTCTAGACCCTGATTTCTGCACCTTGAAATAAAAGAATGGGCGCAAAGGATCACCTCTATTTCATTCCTGGCTCTAAAGTTTTACTGAGTAGTAAATTTAAATAGTTCTGGGCTATAGTTCGGCTTTGCAGGGTGCTTCTTGATGAAGACATACCAAAATCTTCACGTGCCAACAGTTTCAGACTCTGGAGTGTATAAAGGGCGGTGAAGCCTTGCAGTTTATATCTTAATATTTAAGTACTTCTTTGGAATTATATGAGGAGTTAAAGCGTTTTCATCTATATAATCAAATCAGGAAAATAAACACAAAGTTCTCCTGCCAAACCCACAGCCACCACCTTGATCTTGAAAAACAAAACTGTCCCTTTATCTAAGTTAAACTTCAGAAAAGACTGTCCTCTGTAGTAACTGTCCTGCTCTATTTTGTTGAAAATAGAGTAATCAACCTTTTTCTTTTTTAAAACCGCACACATGTAAAAATCTTGAGGCACTAAAAGGCAATTATTAAAAAGTCAAGCATGTCACCCAGAGCACCATGGCAACCAGCATCACCCGGGCATAAAAAATAGTTCTTAGTCACTAGGCTCTCAGCTGGTTGGCAGCTTGGTTTGCTAAGCAACACTGCAAAAATAGCAGAGTAACAGCCCATTATCTGGAGGTCTGGCTTTGCAAAGCTTTGAATTTGGTCCCAGGGGGAATTATCCCCTTCTCTGTACACCAACCCCAGACACTAGGCACCCAATCAAAGCTTAATCCATCATTTATTTAACAAATATTTACTGAAGCTCACTGTATACTAGTCACACGATTGCCAACACGTGTATTTACTTGGTTTCTCAGTTCGATAGACACTGAAGCAGACACAGAAAGAGGGTTTTGTAATGAGAGCTGGGAGGTGGGGGGCAGGGATTGCTTGAGGCTGAAAGAACCAGAAAAGTAGCCTGAGAAGCTATAATCCTGCATCAAATGACTTCATCCTCATGATTGTCATCCTGTACCATCACGAGAAGACAAAGTTCTATTTAGGCTCCTTGGCTAAGAAAGGGAAGATAGATATTATCACCACCCAAAAATGGTTAACATATACAGTTTTGACATTTTGGAGCGAATAAAAATCATGTTTGACAAATACCTCCCTTGGCCTGGTTCCCCCACACTCTGCCGGAGACTGCCCGTGCCCATGGGTTTGTTACTCCCGGGCAGCGTGGGCCCCTGCTCTGCTTCCACTCTCCAGCGTCTGTCCTGCCTTGTTGGCCCCTTCCTCTCTGCAGTCTTATGGGACTCCCTACTCTTGCCCATCCACCAAGTATTCCCAGACCTCTCAGCCTCCTTCTGTTGCATTGTGTTTGCTTCTTCCCTTGTTCTACAGATATTGTCCGGGTGCCCTTGCCTGCACCCTCAGCCGGTCCTGTTGCTTCCAAAATCTCTCCCTCCTTTCCTGTTGGTGGGCCCAATGCCCCCACATCGATAGCACTTACTGATCAGTCAGAGCCCTGGTCACCTGGTATTCAATGAGTGAATGTCCATTCAGTACTGAGAATTCTCAGTCACCTAGGATGAAAGGAGAGCTAGCTGACGGTTACCCTGGCCTGGGAACTTGCATGGCACTTTCACTGGCCCTCTTTCTCCAGAGCCTTTGCTTGACTGCTCCCTTCTTCTGGAAAGCTCTTTCTCCAGAGGACATTTTCTTTGTTCTCTTCTAGGTCTCAACTGAGATATTACTTTGGGAGGGTGGGGTTTAACCCTTCCTATCCACAAGATCGGGTTAAGACCCCCCTCACAGGCAGAATTTCCTGACCCCAAACCAGGCTGTCTTCACCAAAGCACCTCTGAGGGGGTCTCCCTCCCCACCCCAAGCAGAACCCCAGCAGCCAAAAACCTCCAGATCCCAACCGCTGCCATACTTAAGACCACTCTCCACATGCTTGGATGAGCCTTACCCAAGAAGAATCAGGCAGAAAAACCCAGGTATGTGGGCCCCGTGACTAAGACCTCCAAGCCTGCTCGGATTGGGACTGGGTCACCTCCCCCCAGCTCTCCAGTTTTTCAGTAGCTTGGCAGTCACACCCACAAACTGACCCTGGTGCCATGTAATCTCATCAATGGCCAAGATCCAGAGACTATAGACTATTTTGCATCGGGAAGAGAGAGATGCAAAATTTCCTGGACCTCTAATACTCTAACACACTTACGAACCAAAAGCAGCACACGTTTGTTTGGTTTTAACATACTTGCTTGTATTCTCTTATATACAGGCTTAAATGGCTCCAGAATGAAATACAACAACATATAACAACCTTCACAAATTTCCCTCTTATTGTGGTGAGACGGTGCTCAATGATGGGATTGCTGTTTGAATATTATCTGCAACGAACTATTGTGAACTACTTTATGAAAATAAAATATACAAAAATTGGGAAAAAGACCCCTCTTACAAGCCCATAACTCCCTGTGTATCTATTTTCAAATAACTTGTTACTACTTGTGATTATAGATTGGTTAGTGTCTACCTCCTTATTGACTGAAAACACTAGGAGGTCAGGAAGTCTGACAATAATGAGGAAGGAAGGAAGGAAGGAAGGAAGGAAGGAAGGAAGGAAGGAAGGAAGGAAGAGAGGGAGGAAAAGAGAGAAAGGAAGGAAGGCAGAGATAGAAGGGAGTGAAAGAAGAAAGGAGGGAAAGAAAGAGGAGGGAGGGGATAAAGGAAAAAAAGTAGGTGGGGAGGAGAAAGAAGGGAAGGAAAGGAAGGAAGGAGAGAAGGAAGGAGGAATCGGGAACTTAATTTGGAACTGACCAGACAATGGAAATTAAAGAGGTTTCAGAGTTGTTATTGAAGATCCACAGATTCCCAAACATGGGCCCAGAGGCATATCATCAGTTCAAGAGCACTAGGAAACCCAGACTTTCTTTTCTGAGACATTCAAATGCTTTCAAGAAAATCGGAACACAAGCAAATGTACTCGGGTTTTTAAAAACTGAAATTGGGGTGAAGATTAAGGTGAAGATTGTACACCTAGAAGAGGATGTAGAAAAAAGTGATTAAAAAAGAGGAAAGGATCTTAGCTGAAGTCTGTGAGATTTAGATGAGGTAAAAACAGTGTGATAGACAGGCTGTGATGCCAGAAAAACATAATAAAGTTGGAAAAAAAAATCAAGCATGACTTCAGTTTTTCATGCCCCTTCCAGCTCACATTTGACAGTTACTTCATTTGTCAGACTGCAAAAGAACGTTTTTACAGAACAGTATTACAACAATCCAAATAAAACTTTCTACATTTCACAAGTTTAGCATCTTATTTATTATTTCCCTTATATCTAATTTTATTTGACTTTTTTCCTCTGCACACAATACACTTTGTTTGCTATTTTCTCTAATTATTATTTAGATTATAAGGTTAACATTTCTACTACTTGTTATTTAGTACTATTTAGCCTTTTGTTGTTGTTGTTGTTTTTGTTTTTGGGCTACCCCCAGCAGTGCTCAGGATTTACTCCCAACTCTGTGCTTAGGAATCACTCCTGGCAGGCTCAGGAGATGATATGGATTGCTGGGGATTAAATAAGAGTCAGTATTGTGCAAAGCAAGAGCCCTACTGCTGAACGATTGCTCAGGCCCTAATAAAGCTTAGCTTATTTTAAAGCATTTTCTATCTAATGACACTGGTAAAACATGACTTTTAGTGAAAAAAACTCTTAAGGAAAATAAAAATTTTCTTTTAAGAAAAATAAAGAATGCAACACTAATATTTTGGCAGCTTTTTTGTAGAGTTAAGTAATGCGATGAATAGACTTCCTGCTAAAACAGCCCACACCTGAATTTGGAGTGACAGACTAAAACATCACTTTTCTTATTTTTTTGCTGTGCCCAGGGTCTAACCCAGGGCCTCAGACATGCAGGGCGAAACCTTCCCTTTCACCTGTATTATTTCTCACTGACAATATAAAATTTTAAATCACATAACCAAATCTTTGTGGAACTTTGTGTCCCTTTTCCTTCTTGTCAAAAAGGGAGGAACTCCTGAGGATTAAGGAAGCAAAAAATACACCTGCAGGAAATGCACTGAATGGTGTGACAACCACAGCTTGGGGCTAACTATGTTCTTACGGTCTTCCGGTTTTGATTGGACCCAGATGGAAGCTCACTACTGAGGAGAAGCCTTCTCTCCTGATGGCAGTGGACCTGGGTAGGCTGATCTGGGAATTGGAGACAGTGACAGAGCACTTCTCAGTAGAGAGTCACCTCGCTGCTCATTCCCATCCCCCAAACAAGCCTGGTTATGTTTCCCTCCCTTTTCTGGACCTGTGATGTATGACTCCTTATATGCTTCTTAATTGTGCCTGCTCGTCATTCCCTTTCATAAGTGTGCATAGCCCCCAGCAAACTCCCTGGCAAGGGTGTATCTAGAAGTCAAACCCACCCTTCTTCTTTCTGAAGCTGACTCAGGCCACAGCTTGTGCTGTCCACACTCACTTCCCAACTTGCCAAGAAAACCCTTCTTTGGTTCCTGATTTTTTTGTTTGTTTATTTTCCTTTTTACTGAGTGACACATTTATGTCTGCACCAGGAACACTTACTGACCGACTGGAGCTACTTTAGACAACAAATAATATGCAGTAGAATCAGAGATTGGAGAGATTATCTTTCAGCCCCATAAAGGCTAATCAATGTCTGTTATGTTCATAACTCTATTCCTAGGATATATAATGCCTGATCTCAAAGAAGGAATTGCATAAATATTTGCTGAATCAATGAATGGACAAGATGCAGTATAAAAATTGCAGTAGACTTTTTTTTTTCAAATAGCCATACTAATCTACAGATAACAAAACCCAGCATTATATAGACTGCTCTGTGTTTTGTTTAGGAAAATGGTTAATTGTCTGAGTTAAATTTGAGGGCTGGTGTGATAGTTCAGCAGGTAGGGCATTACTTGCCATCAACTGAGTTCAACCCCTGGAACCTCATATGGTTCCCCAGGCCTTGTCAGGGGTAAGCCCTGAGTGCAGAGCCAAGAATAAGCCCTGAGTACTGCCAGGTGTGGCCCCAAAACCAACCAAACCAAAAAAATAACCAAGCTATAGAGTATTTTAAGGCCTCTGACTTTCAAACAAGAGCTTCACTGTCTTCCTCTATTGCTTATACAGGATTGGTTTTCTCCTGAAAAGATTCTAAAAATTAAAGTAGTAAATTTTACAAATAAAGTAGAATAAATCTCTAAGGCTCCATTTTACAAATTAGTTTTTCCAAATCATAGACTTGAACCTCAAAGAAACTACAAAGAAATAATATTATCATATAAAAAAAATCACCCTTGGGATATAGAATGGTATATGTGAATATTGAAAGACAAGATCATGGGTTCCCCCCCTTTATTTATTTTTAAGAATCTGATTAAAACTGTTATTTTGCATAATACATTTTAAACATGACAAAATATTAGGAGTTATGATTTTATAGTAGTGAGGCGATTATCCCTATATGATTTTATTATTCTGTTCTTTTTTTTTAAGTTCTATGTAATGATTATGTAGTATAGGAATGTATAACTTCAGCAAAAAGTTTATAAAAGCAAAATAATCTAACCGTAGTTATTCTCCCCTTCATCTCTTCATTTCATTTGTATTATTTATATTAGAATACCTTGTTTTAGCTGTCTGTAGCTGTCTCACATGTATAGTTACATGCTGAGACATGACTTATAAAGTGCAATTCTGGAAGTCGGGTAGAAAGCAAGATCAGTTTAGAGTTCCACTTTTTTTTTTTTCGTTTTTGAGTCACACCTGACAATGCTCAGGGGTTACTTCTGGCCCTGTACTAAGGAATTACTCCCGGTGGTGCTTGGGGGACCATATGGGATACTGGGTATTGAACCTGGGTTGACCACATGCAAGGCAAATGCCCCACCTACTGTACTATTGCTCTGGCCCCAGTTCAGATTGCCTTCAAATTTTAGAAAAGAGAATACCATTATTCTATCAGGCGATGGGTTCTTAGGGAAAAGAAATTATATCTTAGATGCGCCCCACTCCGCCCCACCCTCTTTGTACTGTGTTCTTTTTTTTTTTTTTTTGCTTTTTGGATCACACCCGGTGATGCACAGGGGTTACTCCTGGCTCAGCACTCAGGAATTATTCCAGGCGATGCTCAGAGGACCATTTGGGATGCTGGGAATCGAACCCGGGTTGGCCGTGTGCAAGGCAAACGCCCTACCTGCTGTGCTATCACTCCAGCCCCTGTACTGTGTTCTGAACAAGAAAGGAACTAAATATTTTTATAAATAAATAATATATTAACACTCTTCTTTCAACACTTAAAATTAGGCTATTAATGATTCATCTACTAGCACTTGATAGATTCCTTCTATCACATTAAGTTCAACTCTTTCCGTCATTCACTCAACAAACCCTTAGAGGAAACTCAGCTCAGTATCCTTTCCTTTGCTAGGTACTTTAGCTATAAAGAAAGATAGGACAGTCTTTGATCTCCAGATGCTCCTTATATAGGTACCTATAAAACAAATACCCATCATACACCTTTTTGGTTCAATAACAAACATATGAAACAATTAAGCTAGCCCTTAATTGGGGATTACAGGGAGAGCTTCCTGAAAGAGGTGGTCCCCATGCTCAGTGTTCAGGAGGAACTGGAGTCAGGATTAGTCAAGAAATAGATATTCTTGACAGAATCCAGCTGAGTAAAGCGATCAAGGCAGGACCTAGCCAGCATGGCAAGAGTTCAGTGCTGCTGGAGGTAAAGCTGGCAGGGAGAGGTAGGAATTGAGACTGGAGAGGTAGGTGGGGAGCACAGGTTCTAGCTCAGATGTTGTCCTGCATATATGAGCAGTGCAGAATGGTATTAAACAGAGATGACATCATCGGGAATAATCTAGTGGCAGTTGGAGAGTATGGATTTGAGCGCGGCAAAAATGAGAAGCAAAACTTCTTAAGAGGTATTTGCACAAAGGAGAAGCTGATTCATGTTCAGATCTAATAATCATAGCTAATGTTTACAATTTCCTATGAGTTACCAGATAAGCTTTATAATGCTCTATTATCTTAATATTTCAAACAATCTCATGAGTAGATACTATTATTATCCTATTGACAATTAACAGATCAGTTAAGTGACTTCCTGCAGGCCAGGATGTAAGTGTGCAGTTTGGCACTAAAACGTATGCTCTTAATCACTATGCAACTTGCTCAATTTCTGTCTCTTGTTTTAGAATCAAAGCTTTCTACAGAGACCATACGGTTGGTATTCTGCACTGTGCCTACACACCATAACTATTTGATGAGAAAAATCAGTGACCAACATAAGAGAAAGAAATGGTAGACTAATTTATATCTAGATAAGCAAAATAATTTGGATGGAATAAGGGCAAACTTTTAGGAGGCTTTGTTCCAAATATCTGACAGACTTCAGTGATTGTTATGGACTGAAAGGCTGTGTTTCTCCCCATTCTTCCTCTCTATGAATATGTTGAATACGATATTAATATGTCAAAGCTTTAATTCCAGTGGGGTGTCTATAGACTGAAGGTTAAATGAGATCATAAGGGTGGGGCCTTAATTCAACAAGATTGGTAACTTATTAAGAAGAGGAGGAACATTCAGAGTAAATGTTCATGCTCGCTTTCATTCTCTCTACACCCAAATCTGCCCCTTTCCTATTGTCCTTCCCTATCTCCCTCTCTCTACAAGCAGAAAGAAATAAGAAAAGGCCATGTATAGTCAGGAAGGGACTATCTGCAAACCAGGAAGATAGCTCTCACCACAAACTAAACTGCCTGGAATCTTGATCTTGAACTTTCAGCCTCTAGAACAGGAGAAAATTAATTTTTGTTTAAGGATTCACTTATGCCACTAAAAAATAACAGTTCAAGCAGACTAAGACAGACTAAAACATCACTTTTCTTATTTTTTTGCTGTGCCCAGGGTCTAACCCAGGGCCTCAGACATGCAGGGCGAAACCTTCCCTTTCACCTGTATTATTTCTCACTGACAATATAAAATTTTAAATCACATAACCAAATCTTTGTGGAACTCTGTGTCCCTTTTCCTTCTTGTCAAAAAGGGAGGAACTCCTGAGGATTAAGGAAGCAGGAAATGCACTGAATGGTGTGACAACCACAGCAAGTGTGGTGGTGAAAAAGAGGTTTCTAACCAGGAAGACTGTCTTACTAACTGGCATGCTGAATTCAGGAAGAGGAAAGACTAACTGTGGTCAATGGAACAGTGGTATTTATTCTATACTTAGCATTCATAGCATTCATTGCATTTAAACACAGAACTATAGAACCAATCAAACTCATTTATTTAACAAATGTTTATTCATTTTCTAGCTATGGTGGACAGGTGCTGGTGCTGACAACTCTAGCAAGAAAGATTCGTTCTCTATTCTTAGGGAACTCATAGTCCAATGGGGAGAAATACTGCTGCCCTGTGTAAAGTCAGCATGGTAGCTGGAAAGATAATTTTTCTATCTTTCTTACTACTGAAGACCTGAAGGGATAGGAAGTGTAACAATAAAATTCCATTTGGACAAGAACTTTGAAGTCACATGACCTGGACTTCCTCTCCTACCTCCAAAGAGGTTTAGGTTGTTAAAAACACTTGAGCTACAAAAAAATAATGGAAATGGAAGGGCTATAATAAATACAACTTTTTAAAAAAATTTATTTATTTTTATTTTTTGGGTTATACCTGGCAATGCTCAGGGGTTACTCTTGGCTCTGCACTCAGGAATTACCCCTGGCGGTGCTCAGGGGACCATATGGGATGCTGGGAATCGAACCCGGGTTGGCTGTGTGCAAGGCAAACGCCCTACCCGCTGTGCTATCGCTCCAGCCCCGCAAGTTTTTTTAAAACATAAATAAGTTCAATTCAGATTTTCTTCTCCTAATTCATTGTACAAGCATAACCATGAATGAAATGACCATAATCAGAGAAAATGAACCCTTTTTTAAATGACTGGGATTGAGAACACCCACCTTGGATCATTATTACTTCTACTATTTCATTTCATTTCATTTCATCATCCTGTTATTCGTCCAATGCCTCGAGCAGGCCCCAGTAACGTCTCTTTCATCCTAACCCTGAGATTATATTCAAGGCTCTTTAGGAGAATGAGACCCATCATTGTTACTGGTATTTGGCATATTTGGTACGCCACGGGGAGTTTGCCAGACTCTGCCCTGTGGGCAGGCTACATTCGATAGCCTGCAAGTTTGTCCAAAGTAGGAATGAGATGATAAAAAGATGTCCTGATAAGATATCGCAGGGCGGCATTTGAACCAGAGTTGGCTACATGCAAAGCAAGCACCCTATCCGTTATACTATCTCTCCAGCTCCTGAAAGTTAAAGACTGATGCTTAAAGTCAGGGAGATTATTTTATGTTCATGGCATTCTACTCACTTCTACTATATTCTCCTAAAAAAAATCTACCAATCACTCTTAATTAGGGTTCTCTGGAGGCAATGCCTCTCAAACTTTAATGTCTTCAGGGGCTGTAGAGCTTGCTAACATGCAGATCTTCATTTAGTGGATTTAGAGTGAGGCATGAAATTCTGTAGTTTTAAAAAAGTTTCCAGGAGAGGTTCCAGCTGCTGCTTAATGACCACACCCTGAGCAAGGAGCAAAGCTCTGAAGGCATGTGAAACAGCTCCCTTGGTTCACTGCTCTGGTCTATTTCTCTTTAGGGATCTACCTAATTACAAACTATTCACCAGAACACTCCAAGTCTTTTTCAGTCTAGATTTAGAAATTCTGCAACAGGTCTCATTTCAGATCAATACTGACTTATTTGGAGCAGTCCACAGAGGGCAAAGCACCATGCAGGGTGCTGGACATTCACAGGTTAGTGAAACACAATCTCTTCTTCTGAAGACTGCCTTATTCTAACACTGCATGCCTTGTAGACTGTTAACTCTTGTGGGCAGCCTTATTACCTTCCCTGTTGCCTACCACTATATAGATACTCAGTACATATTAAATGAGTAAATGAATGAGTTTATGAACATTTCATTAAAAATGTCTTCTGGGCTGGAGGGATAGAACAGTGGATAAGGCCTTGCATGAGGCACTGCAGACAGTCCTTGGGGCACCTCTAGGAGTAATCCCTGAGCACAGAGCCAGAAAGCCCTGGGATACTGCTTGGTGTAACCCAAACACCATACCCCAACACACCTTCCAGAATATCTGTAGGAAGCAAAAGACAATGAGAGAAAATCTTAAATGCACTTCACTGTGACCTATCATATGCAAGAGTAAAGTAAAACATAAGTAAAAGGAAGTAAAACAAGGCTGCTAGATTGGGCCCTTGTCCAATCTGAGATTAGAACACAGAGAAAGATTCCAGGGGTGAATACACACAGATCGAGGCGTGGGTGGGTAAGTGAGAAAACGGCAAGAAGGCAGCAAAGAGACCTCGGAAGAAACTATACCAACCAACATCTTCTAGAACTGGACTATAAACTTCTAGAACTACAAGAAAATAAAATTCTGTGTCTGTAGCATTTGATTGTGGCAGCCATTTTTTTTTCTGGGCAAGGTTGGAAACTAGGGCCTTGGGCAAGGCATGGCGTTGAACTCCAACATCAGCCGTAGATGTGTACAGTTTTCATGCTCCAAAAGATTTCATTCTCATATTAAATATGTATATAAGTCTAAGAGAGGATGAATGAACTTCAGAGTACAATGGAAATGAATCACACAGGGAGTAGGGCAGAATAGAAGAGGAGCTAGTGGGCTCATCTAGCTGCAATGTATATTAATTTCCTTCTTTCTCATGATACCGATACAAAGTCTGGAGATAAAAGTACTTTTTAAATACTGACATATCTATAGTAACATTTATATGTAAATACTAAATTATTTATAAATTAAACACTCTGGGATCATACGGGATACTGGGGATTGAACCAGAGTTGGCTACATGCAAAGCAAGCACCCTATCCGTTATACTATCTCTCCAGCTCCTGAAAGTATTTCTAGACTACCCCTTCCTTTCAGGCTATAATTTTATACTTAATGCAATTATTTTCATTTGTCTAAAAATACCATGGCATGAGGATGACTCCAGATTTCTGTTTGCAAGACCTAAAGAGTAATATGAAGACTGAATTTTTTGACAAACAAAAATAGATAGCTCTGCTAGCCATCTGAAGCTAAAGTTAAAGACTGATGCTTAAAGTCAGGGAGATTATTTTATGTTCATGGCATTCTATTTGGGGGAATGAGGAGGAACGGTGGCCAAACACACAGCATTGCTTGAGTACTGAGTTACATCTCAGTCCCTGTTGTTTTGCTTTTAATAAACATGCCTACTCATGTGTACAGAGGATGCCTCCTTTGGAACAGTCTCCTGTAATCACAGTTCCCACAAGTAGGGCAGTTTGGTACCTTAAGTTAACTTTGAATCTCCAACCTGGGTATTTGAGACGCGTGGGAAATGAATGGCTAATAGAGAGTTCCAGAGAGGGAAAGTAGGGCTCAAATGCCTGGCGCTGACTCTATGTAACCTACAGGGCAGAATGAGGACCCAGAGAGAAGCTAGGGAGACCTACATTTCTGCCCAGGGAAATCAAGGCTTGTCAGCAGCCGGAGCTGTCCAGCAGTGCATCTATCCGACAAATGGTAAGCTTCCCGCTGGCGAGGAGTTCAAAGGCAAAGCTGCTTTATGGGGAAACCTGTAGGGGTTCCCGCGGATGACCTTCAGAGGTCATCCCTCCCCTAATCGGGGAACCAGACTGGTCTCCGAGGCTGTCCCGAGTCCAAGTACAGGGAACCTGGTTGGCAGGAGGACTGGTGGGGGGAGGAGGGAATACTGTATGGGCAGCCTGGGCGCCAAGTGTCCAGTGGAGGCAGGCGGCTTGGGGCTCGGAGGGGGGGAAGGACGCAAACGGAAAGGAGCGGGTGAGTCAGGGAACCAGGCGCCTTTCTGGAGTTTTTGGCATCCTAGGAGAGAAGTTTCTGGGGGAATCCGATTACTCCCCTTCTTCCCACCGGGTAATGCTTTAGAAAGGGTAGCGCTGGGGCGGGGGTTGGGGGTGGGGGCTGACCCCTGCTCACCCTTCTTAAACTCCTCCAGCACCGTGTCCAGCCGGGTGTCATTGAAGACGCAGTGCAGGGGCCGGTTGTAGAAGCGAGTGACCGTGAGCAGCGGCGTGCAGTCGTCGGGGTCCACGAAGGCCAGGTCCTTGACAAACAGGATGTCCACGATGTTGTGCCGCTGGTCTCCCTCGTACACCGGGATGCGCGTGTAGCCGCTGCGCAGGATCTCGGAGACCGTGGCGAAGTCCAGCACGGCGTCGGAGCGCAGCATGAAGCAGTCGCCCAGCGGGGTCAGCACCTCCTCCACCACCTTGGTGCGCAGCTCGAGGGCGCCCTGGATGATGTTGAGCTCCTCCTTCACCAGGTCGCTGTAGGGGTCCGCGGCGCGCAGCGTCTCCAGCAGCTTCTCCCGGGTGTAGAAGGTGCTGATCTCCTGGCGCAGCGCCCAGTCCAGCAGGCGGCCGAGCGGGTAGCACACGGGGAAGGCCGCGGCCATCAGCAGCCGGGTCAGGCACACGCTGTGCGAGGCGATGGCCAGTCCGTGGCGCGAGCACACGGAGTAGGGGCAGATCTCGGCGCCCAGGAACACGGCGCCGGTGCACACGAGCGCGGGCAGCCACGGGAAGTGAACTCCCGCGTCCACATAGTCATCCCCGGCGCCCCGGACGCCCGGCGGCAGCGAGGCGTACAGCCAGCCGGCCAGGGCCGCGTTGGCTCCGGCCTGGCCCAGGAGCAGGGTGCAGAGCAGATGGGTGCCCCGGCCGCGCACGGCCTGCACGCGGCGCGCCTGCTCCTGCTCGGCGGCCGAGCCGCTGTTCCGCAGCACCCGTAACTCCACCGGGTCCAGCGAGAGCAGACTCAAGCGCAGGCCGCTGAACAGGGCAGACAGGGCGAGCAGCAGGAGCGCCCCGAGCGCTCGCAGCCACGTGGGGGGCAGCAGGTCCCCACCCGGGCCGTAGAGGCGCGGGCGGACGCGCAGCAGGAAGCCGCCGGCGGCCCCGTGGTGGTGCCAAGCGCGCCCATCCCAGGCGCACAGCGAGAAGAGCTTCCCGCCACCGCCCGCACCGCCCCGCTCCGCCTCGCCCTTGCGCAGCTCCCGCACCCGCACCTGGACCAGAGCCGAGCCCGCCACGCCTCCGGGGCGCAGGGGCCCCAGGACCTCCACGTCGGACGCCCAGTCGCTCTGCTCGCGGCAGCGCTGCGGCCCCGGGGGGCGCGTGGGGACGGCGCTGGGCGCCGCGCTGCTCCCGCCGGGGGGCTCCTCGATGAACACGAGCCGCGGAGCCCAGTCGCCGGTGCCGTTCTCGCCCGCGGAGAGGGTGGGCGCGGGCGCGGGCGCCGAGGGCGCCGCGGGCCCGGGCTGGAAATAGACGCGCAGGAGGAAGCTGGTGCCTTCGGCCGCGCGCAGGGTGCCCCCCTCCAGGGACACGCGGCCTCCCGCCGTGTCCTCCGGCCTCAGGCCCAGCAGCCAGGCAGCGGCGGCCGGGGGCCGAGGGGACAGAGAGAAGAAGAGCAGGAGCACGGCGCTCTGGCTGCAGCAGTCCCGGAGCCTGACACCCACCGCCGCCGCCGCCGCCGCCATCCTGCACCCAGCGCGGCTGCACGTGATACTGCAGAAAGCCGAGCGCGAGCGGCGGGGAGGAGGAGCTGCCGCGGGGAACCCGGCCCCAGGCAGGTCACCACGTGGACGCCCCCCGACCGCGGGAGCCCGGGAGCCGCCAGGGGTCGGAGCCTGCGGGGGACCCACCCGGGCTTCCAGCCCGCGAGCGTCACGCACCGCCGCACCGTGCGCGAGCCCGCGGGCTTCCGTGCGTCCGAGATGCAGCGGGTGGAAACGCCGGGTTCGGCCTCCAGCAGCGGGGCGCCCCTCACCGAGCTCCTACCCGGCAGTAATCCCCTGCAGGCCCCGACAGCTTCCCCATTGGTGGAGGACGTTTCCCAGCATTTCCCCCCTCTTCTCCTGCCGCTAGTGTTCCCCCTTCTGGTCAAAGGATATTTTGGAGGCGAGCCCTGGATGTGTTTGGTCCCAGTTTCAGCCAAACTTTCACGTTCAAAAAAAAAAAAAAAAACAATCCAGGTCGTTTAAATTTGATTACCTTGTTAGAGTCTCCAATGACAGTACCAAGGTGAGATGGAATACTATGCAGCGGAAAAAAACGGGGTAGGTTGCCTGTTGTGATATGGAAAGATTTCTAAATAGCCTAAGAACGCAAAAGGAGCCTCCTTTTCTTTTTCTTTTTTTAAATGCAATCACCGTGAGATACACTTACAAAACTTTCAAAATTGAGTTTCAGTCACAATGATCGAATACCCTTCCCTCCACCAGTGAGCATTTTCCACCCCACCCCCACCCAATCCCCTACCTCTGTGGCAGGCACCTCTCTTTTTACTCTGTCTCTATTTTGGGGCATCATGGAAACCTTTTCATTACAAACTCTTGTCGTCCAGTATGGAAATTGCCCTTTCCGGGGTTGGGACAAGTGTCAAGAATCGTTGGCCTCATTCTTGCATAGACTACCTTTCACATTTTGTAAGAATGTGAGATAAGTCCAAGGTCTTAAAAGTACATTTGACTTTTGTCCTCCACAAACTGCTTCTTGCATGTGTGACTTAAGAGACAAAGGAAAATTTAATCCGCAGAGGGAACACTAAGGCACTGATTAGAGGGATTGGAGAAGAGAGATGTGGGGTGGAGCTTATGATGGTTTCCCTGACCCTTAGATCTCTCTCATCCCAACCAGAGCTCTTTAGACAAAGGCCCTTGATATTTCAAGGTCCTCTCTCAGGTCTCAGGACTTTATCAGTTGTATAGCACCTTTATCAAGTTTTACCTGCAAAGGAATTTCATATGTATTATTTCTTACACAAAATAGCCTTAAGGTGTAGATACGAGTAGACCTATTTGTACACCAAGTTTTGAAGTAAAACTTCCTTAGACTCCAGGCTGATGTTTATTCTGCCGTGTGGAGCTGACCAATCCTACCATAGAACTTAAAAAACTTAGTCCGGGAATTAAAAAAGTGAAACTCCTGATTATAAAGTTCCACATACTCATTGGAAAGAAATTTAAATTCAGTAAAACATAAAAAAACCTCTATTCTCACTAACCAGAAACAAATACTATTAATATTTTGTCCCACACTTTAAAATTTTCTACATAAATAATTGAAAAAACCGCATAAATACATCCCCCACATATAGGTATATTTCTTTAACCATATAAATATATGTCTAGTCTGCTTTCACAGAATATCAAGAGTATTTGCCTAATGCAATAAACATATTTTTAAAATCTTAGCAGTAAGATCTTTGTAATATGATCATGTGTTTTTAAAAAATCTGAAGTATAACATGCATAACAAGATCCATAGATTTTTAGATATGCAGGTTGATTATTCTTTGCAAATACACATAACCCATCTTTATCTATTACTAGGCTACAATGTTCTAACTTCCATTGCCATAATTAAATTTTTATGTTCTAGGAACAGTGATGTGGCTAAACAATTCAGCTTATGACTTCCATGCATTGAGATCTGTCAGGATTCATTTAAACAAAGAAAAAGTTTAATTTTTTTTTAATAATTTATTTCTTTATTGAATCACCGTGGGAAAAGTTACAGAGCTTTCGGTTTAGGTCTCAGTCATGTAAATATCAAACACATTTCCCTTTACCAATACTTATTTTTAACCGCGAACCCTAATAGAACCCCCCCTCCCACCCCTCCCAATTCCTGTGAGGCAGATGAGTTCTAGTTAATACTCTATCTACTTTGACTAGATACATTGTTTTGATAGAAGATGATGCACAATTATTGTTTAGAGTTTACGACCCCCCCCCCCCCCCAGTCAGACATGCTAAAACAGCGTTGTGAAATGATTTGCTTTCTACAACTTGGTTTAAGAATAAAAGGATGTCGCGCGGCCTGCTATTTTACTTATTGACCCTGGAAGAATTTCTATTAAAAGTTAGATAGTTAAGAGGTTGGTTTCTGTGCCCTGGAGTCGTGGCTGTGCCGGAGAGCCGCTCGTGGGGGGCAGCTGGCGACCTCGGTCGGGCGTGAAGGACGGCCCATTACACCCCCCTTCCCCTGAGGTCCCTGCCGCTCCCACCACCCCCGGCTCAAACCTGCTGTCCACAAGGCTCCCGTGCGGCCGCCATCTTTCTTTCCAGCAAAAAGTTTAATTTTTTAAAAAAATTTTTATTAGTGAAACACCATGAGGTACAGTTGTAGAATTATAAATTTTTGTGCTTGGGTTTCAGTTCTACAATGATCAAATACCCATCCCTCCACCAGTGCCCATTCTCCACCACCACTGATCCTAGTATCCCTCCCACCCCCCATACCCCCCATCCCACCCTGCCTTTTATTCTTTCTCTCCTTTTGGGTGCTGTGGTTTGCAAAAGAGGCATTGAGTGGCAGTCATGTTCGGTCTATAGTCTACTCTCAGCACACATTTCCCATGCTGGGAGGATCCTCCCAACACCCTTTATTTGGTGCTCCCTTCTCTCTCTGAGCTGCCTTTTCCCCTAGCGTGTGCGGCTGGCCTCCAAGCCATGGAGTAAACCTCCTGGTACTTATCTCGGCTATTCTTGAGTGTTAGTCTCCTATTTTGTTAAAAAGTTTAATTTTTATGTTCTATAATTTTATATTAATTTAAAATAAAATATGCATGCTTTTAGTGGGGTTTATTTTGCTCAGTAAAATATTTTCACTTCATTAAAAATTTATTTCATAGTCATAATTTCTAATGAATAACATTATTACATTATTGGCTATGTGCAAGTACATTATTTGATATACATGCATATGAGAGATTATTAAAAAATATTCTATTTTAAGATGATTCTATTTCCTCTTTTATTAGCACTACCATTAACAAGGATTAGGAAAGCCAATCTATTAATCTTTTTCTGAGCCCCTTTTCTCATTTGTGAAATGAAAGACAGTTTTAAGATCCCACCCTTTCATGAGATAATGAGTGAGGGCTAAAATACACTGGGTGAAGATAATCTGGAGCTGAGTACATTTCCTTTACCCAACAGGAGGTTCTGGAAAAGTACTGGGTTTCCTGAGATCTGCTGTAACTGAAAGGATTCCTGGGGACAAATTCAGGCAGTGTGATTCTAGTAAGGAAGAGCTGCCAAAAATAGCTCGCCAGAATCTGAGTGTTGATGGTTTCTCTAGCTTACAAAATGGGCAACTCTTCACTTCTTGGAGAGATAGGGAAAATGATCATTGTCTCCAATCTCATGACTATGTTATTTCAGAATATGCACACTGACATATTATATATATGTACATATATATTTCATTACTGTTCATTCATTTAGTAAATATTTGTCAGGTTAACAAAGTGCCAGGCCCTGTCCAAGATATTGGGCAGAGGCAGACACCATCCTTGCCATTATGAACTTTAGAGTCTACTGAAGGTGACAGACATGAACCATACCTATTTAATACCCACTCCTATGAAGGAGGTCTCCAAAATACCTTGTTAGTATGTTATATGGATCCATATAGAGAGGAAAACCTGGGAAGAATACACCAAGAAATGAAATTTAATGAAAACGAAGAGTTTATGCTTTAAGAATGTTGATGAAGTAACTAAAGTTCTATAGAATGTGAACAACCCCCTTGCAGTCTCAGCTTGAGTTCTGCAGTTCCCTGGTTAGAATTTTCATGCATCTACAACTCCAGAGTGAGTGAGAGCTAGTGATTAATTTGGTTTTCCTTCTGAAGTTTTAGAATGAAGAAGACTGACAGGTCTGGGTATGCTTGAACAGTGGGGTGAGCCTGGCTGCCTGTCGCTGTGCCCCAATCCTGAATAACTCTCCAGCTCTGTCTGCATTTTTCTTGGCCTTGGGATGTTTTCATGTTCATTTATTTATTTATTCATTTTTATATAATTATCAGGAGGACCATGAAAATATTATTTTATGACATCTTTTTGTGCTACCTTTTTTGCATACAATTTAAAAAACTATGGTAATGTATTAATATTCCTAATAATATAATCTATTAATATTCAATGAACACTTAAAAATTAGACTCTTTTTTGATATGTAAAAGTTTTTTATTGCTCACGATTTTGTGGTTTACAATATGTTGATAGTGGTTTCTTATGCACATAATTCCAACACCACACCACTCACCAGTGTACCCAGCTCCCTCTCCTAATGCTTCTTCCTTACAACCCCCACCTTCCACCAATTCAATTCTGTAGATCAACTGGCCAGCTACAAGTCCCTCCCCCCAACCTTGTTTGTTATTGTTATTTGTTGGTTTTATTACATGGATTGGTTTAAACACCTTCCTCTGTTAAGGGATATGAAAAGACCTCCTCTCCCAACACTATCTCCTTCCCTTCCAGTTGTTATGTATGTGTGTATGTATGTATGTAGCACTGTAGCACTGTCCTCCCATCGATTTGCTCCAGCGGGCCGAGTAATGTCTCCATTGTGAGACTTACTGTTACTGTGTTTGGCATATCAAATACTTCACAGGCAGCTTGCCAAGCTTTGCTGTGTGGGCGAGATACTCTCGGCAGCTTGCCGGCTCTCTGAGAGGGGCAGAGGAATTGAACCCAGGTTGGCTGGGCTGGCTGCTTGCAAGGCAAATGCCCTACCGCTGTATTTAAGCTAAACTCCCTAGCTCTAAAGCAAGTTTTGTTTATTTATTTAGGTTTTTGAGATACACCTACCTGTGCTTAGGGTTTACTCTTGACTCCGTACTCAGGTAGCACTCCTGCTGGACTTAGGATCATATGTGGTACAGGGGATGGAGTATGGGCCAGTGCATACATTGTAAGTATCTCAACCCCTGCACTATCTCTCTGGTCCTTTACTCTTCACTTCTGAAATTTAGTCAAACTGATGGTTGTGTGGCCCCCCCATTTAAAAAATATGAATAATTCTGATTCTCAGCAACCTTAAACATATTAATAAATGGATTAGCCTTTCAGGTGCAAAAAGAGGTGGATTGGCATTTAAAACACATCTGCTTTATTTACAGTCCATCCCACATGCAACAACGCTTCATCTGAAAACAAAACCAGTTTTACTCTGCTTGAAGTCATAGATCCGAGTCAGATTGAAGCAGAAAGTTGGATTTTCCCAGCATAGCAGGGTTAAAGTATTCTGGAATTAGTATCTACAAAATATCAATTAAGCATGTCCACAGCTTTGCTATTGATAACAGAGGAGATTTTGCCTAGGACAAGGAAATTCTAACTTTTTTTTTGTTTTTCTCAAAATGGTAGTGATTAAAAGTCAATTCGAAGTGGATCAAAGACACTGAGATATGACCACAAAGACACTGAGATATGACCAGAAAATATAATGTAGATTGAGGAAATATAGGCAGAACTCTTCATGATTTATTCCTCAATGTATTCAGTTTTATCTTTGAAGATTTCAATGTTAACTTTGAAGATATCAGTGTTATCTTCAATGGAAAAGGCTACAAAGTCAAAAATAAACAAATAGGACTACATAAAATTAAAAAGATTTTGCATGGCAAAATAAACATGGGCTAAACCTAAAAGAAGCTGAATGAAAAGATATTCATATCCAACACATCAGATAAAGGGTTGATATCCAGGATATACAAAGTACTCACAAAGATTGATTAAAAGAATTTTTAAAAATCTATCAAAAAACGGGGAAAGGAAATGAACATACACTTCTCAGAGGAAGACAAGTGGATGGCCAGTAGGCACATGGAAAAAATGCTCAGCATCACTTACCATTAGATAAATCCAAATCAAGATGATGTTGAGATACCATCTCACACCAGTGAGAATCAAAAAATGTAGGAAAAATCTGTTAGCAGGGATGTAGTGAAAAGGGAACTCTCATCCTATGCTGACATGAGAATGCTCTCTGGTTCAACCCCTGTGGAAAACAGTATAGTCTTCAGTAAATTTAGAAACGAACTGTCATATGACCCAGATACAATTGGGCATCTACCCCCAGGACATAAAAACACTCATTCAAAAGGACATATGCACACCATTATTTATTGCCACACTTAGAACAGTAGCTAAGATATAGAATAAACCTCATCCAACGACAAATGAATGGTTTATGAAGATTTGGTATATATACACAATGGAATACTATGCAGCTGTGAGGAACAATGAAATAATAAAATGGATGGGAGAGAAAGTCAAAATGATTGGGACAGTGTCATTAAATTTTTTCTCCTAAAGAGCTATGTTACTCAATATTTTCACATCTGTGGAGGGCCCCCATCCCACATTCAGATCATGGATTGGCAGTTAATAACTGAGGCAATAGGCCAATGGTTTGAAACCTTTTTTTTGTTTGTTTGTTTGGAGGTGTCATCTGGTAGTGCTCAGAGGTTATACCTGACTGTGCTCAGGGATCACTCCTGGAAGTGCTCAAGGAGGCCTAATAGGGCTCTGAGGATGGAACATGTGTTTGCTGCATACAAGGCAAGCTCTATACTTGCTGTGCTATAGCTCCAACCTCATTTTTAACTTTTCTCCACCTAACAACGAGCATTGGTCTGCAGAACGGTGGATGAACACTTCTTTAGAGCACTAATTTTCAAATTTTATTTCAATCATAAAAAAATCATAGGGGAAGTTTTTGAGAAAAATATATTCTAGAAGAATACATAAGAAGTGAGGGCTGGAGAGACAGTACAGTGTGTAGGGCATTTGCCTTGCAGGAGGCCAACCTAGGCTTGATCCCTGGCACCCTGTAAGGTTCCCTGAGCCCTGCCATGAGTAATCCCTGAGAGCTAAACCAGGAGTAAACTCTGACCACCTTCAGGTATGCCCACCACCCTTTCCTCCTCAAATTAAAGAACACGTAAGAAGCTGACAGCTGTGGTTACCTCTTTGAAAAGAAATTGTTAGCTAGGAAATGGGAAGCAGGAGAGAGACTTAATCCTTTTGATTATTTTTTTTACATTTTTAGTATAACATACATTTCTAACTAAAACGTACCTTTCGTGATTTGAATATAGTTGACGGTCGGCTCAGTGTTTGAGAAACAATGACTGTGCTATCTCTCAGTGGGGCAGTCTATGGGTCTTGTTCAGGCAGGAGGTGTGTGGCATTGCTATGGACCAGGTAGTGCTGGGACTGAACTCAGGGCATCACATATTCTAGGCATGAGCTGTATCAGTTGAGCAATACTCAGAGACAAATTTTTGAATGGATTCCTTCTCCATTACTAGATTCAACTAATAAAGACTCAGAAGCTAGGCCCCTCAACAATTCCCTGACAGCGACATCCTGTCCACAAACATGTTAATGAAATTTGCAGACGACCTCCAAGGAGGATATGCTGTATTCACCAGGAAGGCCAGATAAATTATAGAAAGCATTAGCAATATGTTTAAGAGAATGACACTCAGCTTGGAAAAGTTTCAAGTTGAGGCATCTGGGGAAAAGTAATTGGAAAGAAAAATTTTCAGGGGGAGGGCGATATCTCCATAACAGTAATGGCTCTAAGAGTCCCAGGGATATTCTAAGTGGCAAATTAGATACATGTTGTATTATATTAGGAGGAAAAAAAATATGGCACTGGCTTCTTGTCACAAAATTGAGAGACAATGGCTCTTTCTGTTTGGCCCTAGTGAGATAACACCTGGGATGCTGTTTTTAGTTTTGGACACTTCATTAGTGGAAAGTTGTTGATTAGCATTTGGGAATTTGGAGGTAAGAGAGAACAATTAAAGGCATTTATCTGACATGACTCAACTATCAGAAATAAAGCACAGAGAGAATAAAACAAGGCTCTGCACTTAGATTGAATCCTGAGTAATCAAAGAAATTAAAGATATTTTCACTTAAGTTTCAGAATAGAAACACCAGTTAGTTTTCTGGAAGGAGTTCTGGGGATGAATTTGGATAATCTTTAAATTCCTGAGATGTGCTAAAATTTGGTTAACTTGGCAGGTTGCTTTTGGCCTATGCATGCCATAGAGGGCTAGAAAGATTCTTCTTTGAACATAGATCCGATCCTGTTATTCATTGGGTCAAATCCTCTTCCCCAGGGGATTCCCATGAAATTTAGCATAAATATGTATTTTCAGGGGTTGGGGGCCTCCCAAGTATACTCGGAGAACCCCAACTTCCCCAAATTTCTTCTTCAACTGGACCTGTGGTTCGGTGTGAGGCCTTCAGGATGCTGGTCAGGGGATTACCCAGGCCATGCCAGCAGTGCTCAGGTGGAGTTAGGGGTCTCCTCATGATCTGTAGCCGACAGTGCATGGGGAACTGTACAGTGCTGGGGATTGAACCACAAGGTCAGGTGCATGTACTTGAACCTCCCTCTGGTCTCGTAAATGCAGTCCTTTTAATAGGCACATTGTTTTTCCAAATCTGGCCTTTGCCTAACTCTTGGTTTTAACTTTTACCACTTTCTCATGAGTTCATCAGTCTTCAGCCACAAGTGGTCTCCTTGCTGACTCTAGAACTTTCCAACTTCATGGTATTTTCATTTGCTGTTTATTCCTTCAGTCGCTTGCATTGTTGATTCTTTTCATTCTTTTCTTCCACTCATGTCATCTAAGGTTCCATACCTGCTCCATATCTTGTTTGTAGTTTAATCACAATTTGTGATTATCTTTACATTTTTATCATCATTTACCCATAATAGCATTTAAAATTAAAATATAACTTTTAAAATATTACTTATTCTGATTCTCTCAGTGCCCTGCATGTAATAGTAGCCAGCACACACTTCCTGTGTTCCTGACTCTGCTCAGATTTTTGCGTTTCAAAAAAACTCATTAAACTCACAACAACTTTATGAGACAGGATATGATTACTACCACTTTACAAACGGTGACCCCAAAGGGCAAAGAGGTGAGATAAAACTTGTTTGAGGTTAAATATCAGACAGTAGGTAGGGTCAGAGTTTGCGTATTGGTGGTATGATTTCTTAGTTTAAGAGAGTTAATGCTAGGTTGTGAGAAGCCAAAGCCATTCTTGGAGGTTCTGGATTCCTGGTGCTCATCCTGCTGGGAGAGCAGAAAATGCATCACTTGGATAGTTAGTCACTGTCATGTTTACCCCTTGAGAATTCTAGTAAATGAGAATTTGCCTTCATATTTGAGAATGCATGACTTTTCTTTGTTCTCCAAAACTGCGCAAATGGGTAGGGCATTTGCCTTGCACATGGCCGACCCTGTTTGATTCCTCCTTCCCTCTAGAGAGCCTGGCAAGCTACCGAGAGTATCCTGCCTGCACGGCAGAGCCTGGCAAGCTCCCTGTGGCATATTCAATATGCCAAAAACAGCAACAAATCTCCCAATGGAGACGTTACTGGTGCCCGCTCAAGCAAATTGATGAACAACTGGAGGACAGTGCTACAGTGCTCCAAAATTTTTATTTTTATTTATTATTATATTTATTATTTTTTTTTTATTAGTGAGACACCATGAGGTACAGTTGTAGACTTACAAATTTTGTGCTTGGGTTTCAATTGTACAATGATCAAAAACCCATCCCTCCACCAGTGCCCATTTCCCACCACCACGGATCCCAGTATCCCTCCCACCCCCCATCCCCCCCATCCCATCCTGCCTCTGTGGCAAGGCATTCCCCTTTGTTCTCTCTCTCCTATTGGGTGTTGTGGTTTGCAAAAGAGGTAATGGGTGGCAATCATGTTCGGTCTATAGTCTACTTTCAGCATGCTTCTCCCATCCTGGGAGGATCCTCCCAACACCCTTTATTTGGTGCTCCCTTCTCTCTCTGAGCTGCCTTTTCCCCTAGTTTGGAGGTGATAGTTGGATTTTTAAGATACAATGTTCTATCACAAGCCCCACCACCAGGGTCAACTTCCCTCCACCAGTGTTCCCAAGTTCCTTTTCCTCTCCTCCTCCCCACCAACCCCAGCCTGGTGTCTTTCCAGGCATCTTTTAAATTGGTTATTAATATCTTGGTCCAAGATTTCAGTGTTTTTCACTCTGTGGTTTTGATATTTAGCTCTATCATTCCTTGACACCACTGATATACCTGAATCGCCTTGATTCCTGCCTCTGTAGCTTCTCATCTATCTCTTCCCCTTCCTTTTCACTCTGTTTATTTCCTTCTCCTCCATATACTATGGGGCTAAGAGTGACCTAGGTATCCCCCCTTTAAACCATTGCATTTCCTCATCTAGGTACTATAAATACCACATATAAGTGAAAACCATCTTGTGTTAGTCTTTCTCCTTCTGGCTTACTTAATTTACATGGTATCTTTTAGTTCCATCCGTGTTTGCAGCAAATTGTACAAATTCATCATATCTTACAGCTGTGTATATATGTATACATATATATACTGTATATATATTGTATTCCACTGTAGAATACTGTATATATACTGTATTCCACTGTGTATATATATACTATACTGTATATATATACTGTATATATATATACATACACACATATATCACATATTCATGATCCACGGATCTGTCCTTGGATATCTAGGTTGATTCCAAATCTTATCTATTGGACTCAGTGCTACAGAGAATACTTGATCTTTAACAAAGAGGAAAAGCCATTCACGAAGGGTGATGGGAAAATAAAAGGGTGTAAAATATAGCAGAATGAGATTTGAAGTTTTTGTGATATAGTCTTGGGAGAGAAAAGAGAAACCAAAGTAAAGAAAGAAATGGCTTGGGCCTGAGTGGATAAGATGTTTGCCTTGCATGCAGCTGATCAGGGTTTGGCACCACATGTATTGCTCCAATAGAAGTGATCCCGGAACACAGAGCTACGAATAAGCCCTGAGCACTGCCAGGTGTGACTCACCGCACCCTCACCCCCCAAAAAAAAACAACAAAAAGGGTGTTTTCTGGACCATTTAGAGGCAGGGAATTCAGTGGTGTAAGAGGAGTTGAGGATATATGATTTGACATATTCTTATTTATCATGCACCGAAATCAGACCTCTAACCCTGTGTTTTGGAAACAGGATTGAGAAGTACCTGTTCTGCTGGGCCAAAACAATGAAAGGAAGTGTAAGACCTTTCTGTGCTGAGTATCCCAATGACTTAGCCTCTGCCCATTTTACCCAACGACTGGTGGAACCAAGGCTTTGGGCTTCGTTGATAACCCTTTGCTATAAAATCAAAAAGATTGATTTGGATGGAGAAACCAATAGGAATGACATCTTTTTAGTTTGCAGATTCTCTGCAGCCAAGCAAAACAAATTTCCAAGAAGTTTATCATATGGAAAGGTTTTTTTTAACAAGCCCGAGATATGATGAAATTCATTAGAAGGACGTTGACAGAAACTGTTTTTATGGGCAGAAATGAAAATGCATCTTTTTTTTTCCTTTATTTTATTTTATTTTTTTTATAGTTGTAGATTTACAATTTTTTGTGCTTTGGTTTCAATTATACAATGATCAGATACCCATCCCTCCACCAGTGCCCATTTTCCACCACCATGGATAATATCCCTCCCACCCCCATCCCCCCAACCCCCTGTCTCTGTGGCAGGGCAATCCCCTGTGTTCTCTCTCTCCTTTTGGGTGTTGTGGTCTGCAAAAGAGGCATTGAGTGGCAATCATGTTCAGTCCATAGTCTACTTTCGACATGCATCTCCCCTCCTGGGAGGATCCTCCAAACATCCTTTATTTGGTGCTCCCTTCTCTATCTGAACTGCCCTTTCCTCTAGGATACCCGGCTGGCCTCTAAGTTATGGAGTAATCCTCCTGGTGCTGATCTCAGCTATTCTTGGGTATTAATCTCATACTTTGTTACTTTATATCCCCCAGATGAATGCAATCTTTCTATGTCTATCCCTCTCTTTCTGACTCATTTCGCTTAGCATGATACTTTCCATATTGTACCACTTGTATGTAAATTTCATGATTTCATCTTTTCTAACAGCTACATAGTACTCCATTGTGTAGATGTACCAAAGTTTCTTTAACCAGTCATCTGTTCTTGGGCATTCAGGTTTCTTCCAGTTTCTGGCTATTGTAAAGAGTGCTGCAATGAACAAACAAGTGCAGATGTCACTTCGACTATACATTTTTGCCTCTCTGGGATATATTCCCAGGAGTGATATTGCTGGGTCAAATGGGAGCTCAATTTCTAATTTTTTGAGAATCGTCCATACTGTTTTCCAGAAGGGCTGAACCAGTGGACATTCCCACCAACAGTGAAGGAGTGTCCCTTTCTCGCCACATCCACGCCAGCATCGGTTGCTTTTGTTCTTTTGAATGTGGGCCAGTCTCTGAGGTGTGAGATGGTATCTCATTGTGGTTTTGATCTGCATCTCCCTGATGATTAATGATGAAGAGCATTTTCTCATGTGCTTTTTTGCCATTCGGATTTCTTCTTTGAGAAAGTTTCTGTTCATTTCATTGCCCCATTTTTGGATGGGGTTGGATGTTTTCTTCTTGTGGAGTTTAACCAGTAGAAAATGCATCTTTTAAGGGGATTTTATTGATTCTTCAACCTTGGTTTTGGAAATTGTTCTTTTCCTTATCCATAACTTACCCATTATATCACCACTGCCAAATTGTTCCTCTATATCCTGGATTGGAATCTGGATTTTGTGATTTCAGGGTCTATGATTATTTAATGTCTCCTAAGCATAGACAATATATTTGCCATATAAATAAAGATGAAAAATTCCTTCATGGGATATTCTTAAGTTTTTAGAATATTATTTCTGGGGGGTTAGAAAGGAAATATTCCCATTATTTTCCTATTTGGAGCACTTGTGGAGATTATTCAAAGCATAACTTCAAGGGGGGGTAGAAAAGGAAAGAGGAGGGGGAGAGGGTGGAAAGTAGATGCTGAGAGGGGAGGGGGGAAGAGATGATGGGAGAGGAGGGGAGAGGGTAGGGGTGAAAAGTAGATGAGGGGAGGAGAGGGGAGAGAGGATGGATAAGGAGGAGGGGGAGGGGAGAGGACGGGAGAGGGTGGAGAGTAAATGCTGGGAGGGGAGGGAAGAAGGGCTGAAGGGAAAAGAGAAGGCAAGAAGGGAAGAGGTGGAGAGTAGATGAGGAGAGGGGAGGAAAGAAGAGATGAGAGAGGAGGGGAGAAGGGAAGAGGTGGAGGGTAGGTGTGAAAAGGGGAAGGGAGAGGAGAGGAGAGGAGGGGCGAGAGATGAAGGGAGAAGGGAAGAGGTGGAGAGTAGATATGGGGAGGGGAGGGGAGAAGGGGCAGATGAGGGGAGGGGAGGAGAGAGGAGGGAACAAGTGGAGAGAGGAAGGGAGAGGAGGGGTGAGGAGGGATGAGGGAGCAGGGAAAGGCGGAGACAGATGTGGGGTGGGGAGGGGAGGGTGGAGAGGAGATGCGGGAAGGGAGAGGAAGAGAGAGGAGGAAGGGCGAGAGGGCAGCGAGCTAGGGACCCAGAGAGGCAGGAAGCACCGTCGTCCCGCGCCCTTCCTGGGCCTCTGAGGCGCGGGTTCGAGGCGGGGTTGGGACCAGGCAGGCGCGGGGTCGTCCTGGAGCTGGGAGCGGAGGCCCCTCAGAAGGGCCGCGCCCCAGTAACCCCCCAACCCTGCGGGCCTGTCTGCCCTGAGCCCGCGCGAGAACTGGGGTCCCCCCCACTGCCAATCCCGCGGGCGAGACTTCGAGAGCGCGACGCGGAGAACCGAGGCGACGCGGGGCGCGGGAAACGCCTCTCCCGAGGAACGGCCGAGGCCTCAGGGTGAGGGCCCGGACGTGTCCTCTCCTCAGTGACGCGCGGGGCGCGGGAAACGCTTCTCGCGAGGACCCGTCGCCTCGGCGTGAGCGCCCGGAAGAGTCCTCGCCTCAGAGGCGCCCCCGCCCCGGGGTAGGACCAGAGCACGCGGGCGACACGCGACGGAGGCGCGCGAGGACGCGTCCACGCAACACGTTCGAGGACGGCGGCGGCGCCCCCTGCCAGGTGAGGACCCCACCCTCACTCTGGGGAGCACCCCTGAGGGCCGCGAGGGAAGGCGGCGGCGGCGCCTGGGCAGATCCTGACGTGCTGCTCGTGGCGGGGGTGGGGCGCGGCCTGGGGGTCCCGGAGACCCAGAAAGTGCCAGAACATGCTCCGGCGATGCTCTGGGGCCCTCGGGGCAGCGGGGAGCGGGAGGACCCTCCAGGGAACCGGGGAGAGAAGCGCGGGTAGGAGCCGCGGCTCGCTCGTGGCGGTGAAATATTAATGCCGCTCCACATCAAGCTGAATAAAACATGAGCGAGAGCCCGGCAGAGGGAGGGCGGCAGCGCCGGCGGCTGGCCCAGGGGCGCCTCCTCGGAGGGTTCCCCGACCCGGGGCTCCACCACAGCCTTTCCAGTGAACGAGCCCGTGATGACGAGAGTTCTGAAAAATCACACTTTGAGTTGATTGGTTTGTGTCTGTCTGCCGGTCACACCCGGCGATGCTCAGGGGTTACTCCTGGCTCTGCCCTCTCAGGAGTGACTCCTGGCAGGGCTCAGGGGACCATCTGGGATGCTGGGAATCGAACCCGGCGTGGCCGCGTGCAAGGGTCAGGCGCTCTCGGCTGAACTACCGCCCCGGCCTTAGACAGATCACGTGGTCACGTTAAGGATCCAGATGAGACTGTGCGTCCTTGTCGGCAATGACAGTGATTGAAGGTCTCAGGAATATTAGCGCTCCTGCTAACAGTAGGACTCACTTGCTGTCGTGTTAACAATACCTGGACTTCTGGCGCCGGAGATGTCACCAGTATTGTCATTCATATGGTGCGGGTAGAAATATTTCTTTTTCGGGGCTGGAGCAATAGCACAGCGGGTAGGGTCTTTGCCTTGCACGCGGCCAACTCAGGTTCGACTCCCAGCATCCCATATGGTCCCCTGAGTACCGCCAGGAGTGATTCCTAGTGCATGAACCAGGAGTAATTCCTGTGCATCGCCGGGTGTGACCCCCCCCAAAAAAAAAGAAAAAAAAGGAAATATTTCTTTTGGGGGGGGTCACACCCAGCGATGTTCAGGGGTTATTTCTGGCTCTGCTCAAGAATTACTCCCTGGAAGTGCTCCGGGGATCATATGGGATGAAGGAGATTGAACCCAGGTTGGCTGCTTGCGAGCCAAGTGCCCTACCCGCTGTGCTATCACTCCAACCCCCTGCAGGTAGAAATATTTCTTACTGTTGTGGAATTATCAGTTACGTGATCTGTCACCTGATTTTTTTTTTTTTACTTAATGCATTAAGATTGAAACATAGTTACTACTGTATTACAATTTTAAAATATTTTGGGGCTGGAGCGATTAGTATACAGCAGGGTAGGGAGTTTGCCTTGCACTTGGCCAACTCGTGTTAGATCCCTAGCATCACTAAGGTCTTTGTCCTCCCTCCCCACCCTCCCCTGGAGTAAGCCCTAAGCACCTTTGCCTATGACCCAAACCCTCCACCCACTTTCCTCCCCCCCCCACCCCCTACTGTAACTCAGTACTATTGCTTTTCTTTGCGTGCATCTCACCTATTCCTAATCTGGCTATGGTGCAAGAAAGAAAGAAAGCTACTGTTCTTGAAAACATGGGTCATTCAGAGCAGTGGGCCATAAATCTTTTCCTAACTTAGTTCTTTTAACTGAATGAAAAAGTTCTTTCAACAACATTTTAAAAAATTGAAGGAGCATCAAATGCAGTTGTTAACAGAGAGATAATTACAAATAATTTTCAGAGGCTATCACTGTCGGATTTGGGTCATATAACTATGGAGGAGAACAAGAATTATGTCATGTTACCATCACAAAATGGTAGCTATTCCTGTCCACTTCTTTATATAAAAACATTTTTTCAGAGCTGATATTTCAAAATAAATTCTACAAAGGAGGTTGATTTGGTATATTGACTAGTATGATTAGTTAAATGCATATATTTGTAAATTTTGCAAGTCACATTAATCTAATTTAGAGATAACATGCATTAATTTTTGTCCTACATTTCATATAATTGTCCTTTTTCTCATTTGAGTACTAATAATAATTAAAGTGACAACATGATTTAGAATTTATTTTTATTTATTATTTTGGCTCCTACATGGCTGTATTCAGGGCTTACTCCTGGCTCTGCACTTAGGGATCACTCCCTGTGGTGCTTGGGGGACCGTATTTGGTACCACTGACTTCATGCAAGGCCAGCTACACAATACATAGGGGAATCTGAATATACTCTTGCAAAACTACATACAAAGTAGGTGCTGAGGGCTTGGAAGAGAACTCAAATGGCTAGTGTGCATGCTTTACGCATGGGAGGCCTGTATTTGACCTCCCATCACCAGGGGTAGCTCCAAAACAAAAGAAATGCTGGGTCCTAGTTTTCTCTATATCTTTCCCAAAACATCATCCTTTCTATAAACCTTACCAATATATGTATTATAGTGTCTCATTTGACTCTAAATTGTATGTTCTATGCATCTTAGTTATAATAACAAATGAATATTTTTATGTTTTCATGCATTGAGTGTTTATATGTGCATTTTATTTTTTAAAAATTTTTATAATTGAATCATAGTAAGATACAGAGTTGTTCATAAGTGGATTTCAGTCATATCATGTCCCAACACCTATCCCTTCACCAGTGTACATTTTCTACTACCAATGTCCCAATCTCTCTCCTCCCCTTCTCTATGGCAGGCACTTTTATTCTCTCTCTCTCTCTCTCTCTCTCTCTCTTTCTCCCCACCATCTCTTCTTTCGGCATTATGGTTTACAATACAGATATTGAAAGGTTATCATGTATATCCCTTTATCTACTTTTAACATTCAGTTCTTGTCCAGAGTGATCATTTCCAACTATTATTGTCATACTGGTCCCTTCTTTATCTTACCTACCCTTTGCTCCACACACAGTTGTATAGATCCCAACCATTGACCAATCCTCATGATCCCTGTTTTCCCTGATTTCAATATTGGTCTCAGACTATTTATTTTTTATATCATAGAGCCTGGCAAGCTCCCTGTGGCGTATTCGATATGCCAAAAACAGTAACAACAAATCTGACAATGGAGATATTACTGGTGCCCACTCGAGCAAATCGATGAACAACTGGACGATAGTGCCATAGTACTATCATACAGATGAATGCAGTCATTCTATATCTGTCTCTGTCCTGACTTATTTCATTCAGCATGATACTCTTCATCTCCATCCATCTTTAAGCAAATGCTATGACTTCATTTTCCCTAGTAGCTGCATAATATGCCATTGTGTAGATGTATCTTATCCAGTTTCTTTATCTAGTCGTCTGTTCTCGGGCACTCAGATTGTTTCCAGATTCTGGCTACTGTGAATAGTGCTGCCAAGTACAAATGGAGTTTCTGCTGTGTTTTTGGGTCCCCAGGGTATATTCCCAGAAGTGGCATTGCTGGGCCAAATTAGAACACAATTTCTAGTTTTTTGAGGAATGTCCATATTGTTTTTTTCAAAATGGTGGGACTAGGTGGCATTTCTATCAACAATGAATGAGAGTAACTCTCCCCCCCCACCACTTCTGTGCAAGCGCTGGTTGTTCTTGTTATTTTGGATGACATTTTGTTTTATTTTATTTTATTTTTGCTTTTTGGGTCACACTCAGGGATGCTCAGGGGTTAGTCCTGGCTCTGTACTCAGGAATTACTCCTGCCTGTGCTTGGGGAACCATATGGAATGCTGGGGATTGAACCCAGATCTGCCATGTGCAAGGCAAGTGTCCTCTCATTGTACTATTCTTTGGCCCCCGATATTTTGTTTTTATTATTACTTCTTTTGTAGGTTTTTTTGGGTCTCATTTAGCAGTGCTTAGAGCTTATTCCTGACTCTGTGCTCAGTGTTCTCTTCTGGCAGTGCTCACAGGAGCAGTGTGATATTGGGGATTGAACCGGGAATGCCTATGTACAAAGCAAGTCCCTTAGCCCCTGCTCTGTCTCACCAGCCCCACTTGACTCATTAAAAAAAAAAACTTTTATTGAGCTATAATCTATAGACCGGAAAAATACATCCTTTTAAAATATGCAATTAAAAGGCCCTCCCGTTGATCGTCAATTTGCTCGAGTGGGCCCAGTAACGTCTCCATTGGAGACTTTGTTGTTACTGTGTTTGGCATATCGAATACTCTCGGTAGCTTGCCGGGCTCTCCGAAAAATATGCAATTAGTGGTTATTAATATATTGACTGAGTTGTGTAACCATCAGCACTTCATAATTTCACAATATTTTTATCCTTTGCTCCTCTCACCAAAATAAATTTCAATATCCATTAACAGCATTAACAGTTAGTTTTTTTTTTTTTTGCTTTTTGGGTCACACCTGGTAATGCACAGGGGTTACTCCTGGCTCTGCACTCAGGATGCACTCAGGACTTACTCCTGGCAGTGCTCAGGGGACCATATGGGATGCTGGGAATCAAACCCGGGTTGGCCGCATGCAAGGCAAACGCCCTACCCGCTGTGCTATCTCTCCAGCCCCAACAGTTACTTTTTTTTAATATAGGAGTACTGCTATTTATTCAGCCACTGATTAGCTGATTGAATTGGGCATGTACTCCACCTTATTTTTTCATAATTAATTAATTTATTAATTAAGATTATCCATGACTTCTACTCAAATCTCTTCGATAGCCATGTCCACTTGCCGACATACCAAATTCCACAGGATGGATATGTCGTTCCCAACGTTCTCCCTTCCGAAATCCAACACGCCATTTCATCAGTAAAGAAACAAACAGCACCCGGCCCAGACAAGGTCAGACCTGAACACCTGAAGAACCTGCCGTCAGTACTCATCAATACACTGGCTCGGCTCTTCACTCGCTTCCTGTCTGATTGCAAGGTTCCATCCCAATGGAAAATCAGCAGGACTGTACTACTGTTCAAGAAGGGAGACATCCATGACATTGGCAACTATCGCCCGATCTGCCTATTGTCTGTCATCTACAAGTTGTCCACTCGAGTCATCCTAAATAGGATTGGCAGAACACTAGATGAAGGATAACCATGCGAGCAAGCCGGGTTCCGCAAAGGATTCAGCACCATCGACCATATCCACACGATAACCAAGCTCATTGAGGTTTCTCGGGAGTTCAAGATGCCACTCTGTTTAACGTTCATTGATTTAAAGAAGGCCTGTGATTCTGTTGAGACGGAAGCGGTCATTGAAGCCCTAGCCAATCAGGGCATTCAAGCCCAATACATCAGGATCCTCCGTGAGCTGTATTGCGGATTCACTACCAGGATCTCACCATTCTACAAAGAAGTGATTGTTGATGTCAAGAGAGGGGTGCGGCAGGGTGATACCATTTCACCGAAACTCTTCAGTGCCACCCTCGAGAACATCATGCGACGACTAGAATGGGAAGGAATGGGAGTGAAGATAGGTGGCCGGCAACTACACCACCTCCGCTTTGCTGATGACATTGTTTTAATAACACCAAACATCAGCCAAGCGGCACAAATGCTGGCCGACTTTGACCGTGAGTGTGGAAAGGTAGGACTACAGCTGAATCTTACGAAGACAATGTTTATGAGAAACAGCCTCATTCCTGACGCCCCATTCGCTCTCAATGGAACGACCATCTCCGAATGCAACAGCTATGTGTACCTAGGTCGAGAGGTCAACATGACAAATGACCTGGCACCCGAGCTGCGCAGGAGGAAGAGAGCGGCTTGGAACGCCTTCAAGAACGTCGAAGAAATAGCTAAGAGGACGAAGAACCTCTGGCTCCGGGCACATCTCTTTGATTCCACTGTTCTTCCTGCATTAACATATGCCTCAGAGACCTGGGCCCTACGCAAACAAGATGAGAACGCTATTCAGGTCTCCCAAAGAAGAATAGAAAGAGCTATGCTTGGAATATCACGTTTCACTCAAATGAGAGAAAGAATCCGGAGTTCTGACATCCGTCTATGATCAAGAATCAGGGACGCTGTCTCATTTGCCAAGGTGTCGAAAATCAGATGGGCTGGTCACGTAATGAGATTTAAAGACGACCGCTGGACTAGAGCTGTTACTGACTGGATTCCACAGGATGTCAAAAGACCGCATGGCTGCCCACCTATCAGATGGTCAGACTTCTTCGTGAAGATCATGAACGATCGGTTTGAGGCCCTTCATGTTCCCAGATCGAACAGATGCCATTGGGCTACACTAGCACGCGACAGGGACAAATGGAGACGTTACTGGCGCCCGCTCGAGCAAATCGACGACTAACGGGAAGTTAAGTGATTAAGTGATTAATTAATTTATTCATTTATTTATTTTTCTTCTTATATTTATTTATTTAATCACTGTGGGAAAAGTTACTAAGCTTTCAGGTTTAAGTCTTGGTCATACAATAATCAAACACCTGTCCCTTCATCAGTACTCATTTTCCACCACCAAGAACCCCAATATACCCCCCACCCCTCCCAACGCCTGCGAGGCAGATGATTTCCACTTAATTCTTCTCTACATTGATTACATTCATAATTTCGACAAAAGAAGCACCATTATTGTTTAGAATTTCCCCCTCAACAATCAGAATTGCTGAAAAGGCACTGTGAAATACTTTGTTTCTATAGCTGGTTATGAGAATCATATAATCTTGCGTGACTGCAATAGTGGCCTTGTGATTTTGGATTTCTTCAAAGAGCCAGATAATTACGAGATTGGTTTCTGTGCATCTGGTGTTATGGCTGTGCTGGAGAGCTGCTCGTGGGGGGCAACTCGTGACCTTGGTAGGGCGTGAAGGACGAGCCGGTACTGACCCCCTTCCCATGAGACTGCAGTTGCCCCGTCACCGCCAGCTCGTACCTGGCTTTCCTGTAATCTCTGAGGTGGCGGCCACCTTTCTGCTGGGGGGAAAAAGGCGGAAAGGAGCAACACCCTTTCCCTCCTGGTGAGGTATGGCACTGTAGTTTAATGCATGGTCCATTCACTTTTCTGCCTCAAGCTGCTGGGCTCTGGATTAAGTCCTTTTGCCTCTGAAGCCATCTGGTGAGGCCCCGCGTGTCTCGTCACTGCAGGCCCAAATCTGATTGTCCAGTGTCCTCTGGAGGGTGATGGTCACCGGGCCGCCAAGGGGAACAGGCCAAGGCACGAAACCTATTCCCACCTGTAGTGACTCAGCGCCAGTAATCTACTGCAGGAACAGGATGCATTTCTGCCAAAAGCCTTTGGGGTCCAAGATTCGTTTCTGAGTCTCTGGGATCATGGCAGTTAAGCAGTTCGATCAGGAACCAGAGAGGCCATGCCTCCAATTATATAGCTGAGCCAGAGGTGGTTTGTGGGTATGTCTCCCACATACCTAACTTTTGGCCGTTTACTTTCTTAGTAAACTTTGCCCCGAGTTTTTGGGGTCTGGTCAAAGGCACAACTGCAATTTTGGGGTATCTGGAAGTCTGAAGGAGCCATCAGGCTGCTGATGCACTCACCTCACAGGTACAGATTGACCTGCTGGCGGCACCATACCCCAAACAGTTACTTTCTATTCTTCTATTCTTTGTTTGTAGTATTCTCTGCAATTTTCTCCTCTGAATTGTCTCCTTTTTCCCTTTTTTCTGCTGATGATGTTGATGTGATGACTGGGAGTTGCATACAACCTTGGTTGTGGTTCTGGCACATATGTTTATTTATTTGTTTATTTTCTCATATCCAAATTTGTGATCATTTTTGAAGAAAATAATTAAAATTATTTTTTCTAATAAAGGGGAAAAATAACAATGACATCATATTCTGGTTATTTTCTAATTATCATATTTTATACAATGGGTGTCTATTGATGATAAAAATCAATGACCATTTGATTTTTAAATTGTTACAGACTAGTTGCCAAAGCTTTAAATTTATACATACTGAAATGAAAATCTAGAAATAAGTAAGTTGTAATAATTGATGCTCCTACCAAATAAAGGGTGTTGGGAGGATCCTCCCAGGATGGGAGAAGCATGCTGAAAGTAGACTATAGACTGAACATGATTGACTGAACTCAATGCCTCTTTTGCAAACCACAGCACTCAAAAGGAGAGAGAGAACAAAAGGGAATGCCCTGCCACAGAGGCAGGGTGGGACGGGGGTATAGGGGGTGGGAGGGATACTGGGATCTGTGGTGGTGGAAGATGGGCACTGGTGGAGGGATTGGGTACTTGATTATTGTATAATTGAAACCTAAGCACAAAAATTTGTAAGTCTACAACTGTACCTCATGGTGTTTCACTAATAAAAATTTTAAAAAAATAATTGATGCTCCTTTGAAAAATATTTATGGATCCATCTAAATGTTATGTTCAGTTAGTACAGTAAACAAATAGACATTACTGTTATTCTCTGCTTGCTTTATAATACAATTGTCTAGACTGCGTTAGTGAATATACTTCTTAAAAACATCTGGGTACCCCAGATACTATGCTATGGCTTAATATTTTACAGCAGCCAAGATCATCAAGAAATAATCTTAAGTATGGATAGTATTTACCTATTTAAAAATTGAAAAAAATTTAATTTTTAAATTTAAATTTAATTTAATTTTTAAATGTAGGAGTACTGCTATTTATTCAGCCATTGATTAAGCTGATTGAATTGGGCATGAACTCCACATTACTGTTTTTTAAAATTGAATCACCATAAGAGAGTTACAAATCAGTCATGTTCGAGCTTCAGCCATACATTGATGGAACACTCATCCCTCCACCAGTGCACACTTTCCACCACCAGTGTCCCCAGTATATCCCATCCCAGTCTTCACCCTGCCTCCATGGAGGGCAATTTCCCTAACACTTTCTCTCTCTCTCTCTCTCTCTCTCTCTCTCTCTCTCTCTCTCTCTCTCTCTCTGTCTGTCTTTCTCTCTGTGTGTCTGTGTCCGTGTCTGTCTCTCTGTGTCTGTCTGTCTGTCTGTCTGTCTGTCTCTCCTTTTGGGCATCATGTTTTGCTCAAATTTTCCCATCACCAGTATTTACCTATTTTAAAAAGTGTTGTTATGTGTGGTGAAAATATGAAAAACATCTAATAGGTAAATATAGTCTGTCAAAAAGTTTTCAGCTCAAAACAAAAATTGTGGTGTCTGTTGGAGCTCAACTCGTTAGTTGTGGTGCTTGTCTACACTGCGCTGTGATGTGGTTGGAAACCACTTGTGGCACTGGAAGTCTCAGTCAGCAGAACTTCCAAAATAAGGCTTGGCACTTGCAGTGATATCAGGGATTGAATACACAATCTTGTATTGGTAAAGTGAGTACGTCAGCCACTGAGCCATTTCCCTGTTCCTCTTTTCACTTTGATATTGGTACCTACTGATGCACAGCATTTTTAATTCATCAAATTTATTAATGTATTTTTTTTGTCACTCTTGTTTAGTGTCATATCTAAGTAGCCAAGGTTACAAAGAATATCACCTATGTTTTCTTCTAAACATTTTATAGTTTAAGCTTATATATTTAATTGTTTAATCCATTTTAGATTATATATAGTGTTAGGTAAGGGCCTAACTTCACTCTTTTGTATGGGGATATCAAGTATTCTAACATTTGTTGAGAAGATTGTTCTTTCCTCATTGAATGGTCTTGGCCCTATTTCTGAAAATCATTTGACCGTACAGACACCTGATGGTGTGTAGGAGGCCACCACATTCAACCTTATGGTGTTTGTGGCATAGAGCCATGCCTAGTGATGATGGAATTCAAGCCCATTACTCCACTTGAGGTAAAATCTCCAGCACTAATGGTTTTTTCATTTTGAGGAAACTCCATGCTGTTTTCCAAGTGGCATCATCAGTTTAGTGCATTTTATATACATCAGTGATGTTCAAGATTCTTTTTTCTTCCACATCTTTAGTAACTGTTCTTTTTTCTTCTCTTTACTTTTGATAAAAGCCATATAATTGGTCTATGGTGAAATTTCACTGTGGGCTTGATTTGAATTTCCCTAATGATAAAGAACATCTTTTTTTATGGCTTGTCTTCTGTATGTCTTCTTTGATTAAATGCCTATTCAGATCCTCTGCCTGTGGTGTATTTGATATGCCAAAAACAGTAACAAGTCTCACAATGGAGACGATACTGGTGCCCGCTTGAGCAAATTGATGAACAACGGGAGGACAGTGCAGTGCTGTAGTTTGTTATTGAGCTGTGTGAGTTGTTTATAAATTTTGGATATTAATTTCTGGTTATTATTTGTAAATATCTTCTCCTATTCAGTAGGCTGCTTTTTAAAATAAAGACATTTTTTATTTTTTTCTCTTGTTATGGAGATAATCCATAAATATCAGTAAGGCTGATATTGAAGAGCTATCAGCTATGTTTTTTTTTGTTTCAGATCTTCTAATTGTCTTTCGTCCATTTTGAGTAATTCTGTATATAGTGTGAGACTATATGCCTGTTCTCATGCCAGTACCACATTCTCTTGATCACTATAGATTTGTACAAAGTTTTGCTGCTTAGAATTTTGTTTTCTTTCCTTTTTTTAAAAAAAAACTTTGGGGATAACTTGGGGTTCTTTGTATTTTCTTATGTATTTTAGGATGTGCTTATCAAGCAATACAGAAAAATAAAAATAATAGATCAGTGATATGTCAGACTACAAAATCAACATAAAAGCAAGTTGTATTTCTGTGTGCAAGTAATGAATTATAAGAGAAGAAATCAGGAAAACTATCTCGGGACAGTAGAGATAGTACATTGAATAGGACACTAGCCTTGAATGTGATAGTTGACCCCATTTCAATCCCAGAACCCTGTATGATCTCCTAAGCTCTCCAGGAGTGATTCCTGACCTCAGAGCCAGGACTAAGCCCTGAGCAATGCTGGACACCACCCAAAAAAGCAAGAAAAGAAAAGAAAACAATCTTACTAATCTTACTAACTCATAAAAGTAATTGAATACTTGGGTCACAGAGATAATAACCATGGCCCTTGCCTTGCATGCAACTGACACTAATTAGGTTCTGAGCACTGCCAAGAATTATTTCTGAGCTCAAAGCTAAGAGTTAGCCCAAACCACAGCAGATATGCGTCCCAAGTAAGCAAATAAAAAGCTGGATGCCTGCGAATAAACAGAGAAATTGAAATATGTACATTGAAAACTATGTCATTATTAGGGCCAAGGTGATAGTTTAGGTGGTAGAGCATAATGCATAGTATATGTAAGGTCCCTGATTTTGGTCTCTTGCACCACATGGCCCCTGCTCAAAGCTGGGTGTGTCGGATCGCCCCCCCCCCCAGCACTATGTGGCCTTAAATACTGCTGTCCTTTTACACGTCCGTGCCATGAATACCACAGAGCCAGATCTGAGCATTGACCAAAGGTCTTGCCCTCACTGTTAAGCTGAGTGTAACCAGAGCAGCTCTAGGCACCACTGAATGTATTACCCCATAAAAAATGTGCCATGGTATTACTTCAATAATGTCATTGTCTACTTGAATTCAATCACAGCATAAGCAATAACAAAAACAAGCCAACAGGATACATAAAACTAAAAAACTACACAGTGAAAGTAACTATCATAAAAACAAAATGACATTTTAGGGGCTAGAGCGATAGTACAGAGGGTAGGGTGTTTGCCTTGCAACTGACCAACTCAGGTTTGATCCCTAGCATCCCATATGGTCTCCTGAGCATGTACAGGAATAATTCCTGAGTGCAGAGCCAGGATTAACTCTTGAGTATTACCAGATATGGCCTATAAAACAAACAAAAAACCAAACAAAGAAACCAAACAAAATTACATTTGAGTAAATGGGAGAAAATATTCACGTACCATATATCTACTCAAGTCTTATATTCAAGATATATGAGCACCTCATGAAACTTAACAATAAGAAACAAATGACCTCGTTAAATCTCTGAAGAAGAACTGAACATAAAACTTCACCAATGAAGATATATAGATGGTCAACAGGAACACTAAAAATGCTATTTTTCTCTTATTATCAAGAAATGTAAATTAAAATAACAACAAAATGTTACCTCATTTTTGAGAATTGCCATTATTCAAAAGGTGGTAACAGGTAGGTGTTGGTGAAAGGAACCTTCATACACTGTTGTTGGGAATGTAAATTCGCCTAGCTCTTATGAAAAACAGTATGGAGATTTTCTCAAAATAGATCTACTATAGGAAAAATCCAACTAATCCCTTGTAGTCTATCCACAGGAAGTAAATAGCACATGCTATCCTAGACGTAAATTTTCTTATGGATATTCAGTTTTATCAGAAGTATTTGTTGAAAGACTGTTCTTTCTATGTTTGATGGTCTGCTGTGGTGGTCACACATTGTTTTCTAGGTCTCAGACTATTTTTGTTTTCCACTGTCCTTAGATTTGGCATGTAATTTTCACTTTCAAAGTTTTTTTGTGTTCGAAAAATAGCAATTGAACTTCAAGCCATTATATCTAGTTTCTTGAAGGAACAAGGAATATGAGAAGGGCAAAAGATAACTCCTACCTAAATCATTCCTGGAAGTCCCAATGAACAGTTTCCATTTATATCTCCTGCCAACTCCTAGCTGAAGAGGAGGCTAAGAAATAGTTTATGCCACCTCCAATAATCTTGGGGTTCTATTTCTAAGAAAGAGAGAGAATAAATGTTAAGTGGACAATTGGCATCACTGCCATGAAAATAAACAAATCTGGGTTTAAGTCCCAGCTCTGCTACACCGTGTGACTTTAAATAAATTACTTGAATTTTCTCACCTACTTTATCAATAAAAAGTAGCATTAAAATAAGTATTTCAGATATACAGTACAGGATTATTTAAGCACTTGCCTGGAATTCTAATTTGACTCTTGGCACTGCCTATGACACCTCTACCCTCCCCCCTGCCCCCGCACCACCAGGAGAGATCCCTGAGCACAAATCCAGGAGTAAGCCCTGAGCAAGCAGGGTGTTACCCCATCTCCAAATAGCCAGCTTATAAAGGTATAGAGTTATTAGGAAATATAGTATAAATAAAAGTAGTTGGTCCAATAAAGGTTTAGATCTTTCCTTTAATGAAAGTCCTAAGTAATACTGCAGTGGGGGAAGGCAGTGGTAGTGAAATATTTAAAATGAGACTGCTCTAGGCACATAATTACCATTCCAAAAATATTCATATTCAGCTTCTACACTTTGAAATACCAAAGGTAACTGATTAAGTCATCAAAATTACAATTTACAAAATTTACAAAACTATTGTTTTTCTCCAAGTAGCTGAGTCTGTATAAATTCCCTGGAACTTCATTTATCATCCAAGGGGAAAAATCTCATTTCAGAACCATATAGTTGCAATTGTTGTTCTTTATGATAGATGACAGAACCAATTAGAAAGAAGGAAGAAAATGGCTCCTTTTCATGAAAAGACTGCATTGTTCTTTCCTGATACCACAGCAAGTTATAGCACATAAATGAGCTATCTCCAAGAAATACTACAGATAGATTAACTGAAGAAAGACAGAATTGAACCATCTATTCTGATAAAGACCATGTTGGCACAGGGAAAAAAAGAAGTGGAAAAATTTATAGTTGTCAAAAAGAAGGCTTTTATTTTTACTAAGGGAGTAGACTTAGCAAGTGAAATTCCTAAATTATAAATAAAACCCAGGTTCCAGTTTCTTATACTATAACTTCAAAACTTAATATTAGCTTCCCTAATCTTGGTTCAGTGGAACTAGGAATGGGTGACCTCCGCCTATGTCCCCCCAGCTTTCTGGCAACTCAGCAGTCACACCCACAGGTCACCTCTGGCTCGAGCCAGATAATCTCATCAATGGCCATGATTCAGAGACTCATTGTTCTCTCTTGGAAGAGAGCATAAAATGACACTGCCATAGTCATGCTACCAGACACTGCACCACGCTGTTTCATTAGGAGCGCCCCAGAGTGGGGTGGGTGAGGCCCCTCCTGCCCCAAAGGACCCAGCCCCCGGCGGCCAAACACCTCCAGAACTCAACTGCTGCCATGCTCATGACTGTTCTCCACACGTTCGGACCGAGCCTAACCCACAAGTGAACTTACTCCTGGACATCTCATACCTACACCTCTCATACTCCAAGAGTAGCACACCACATTTGATGGGGTTTAAAGTAAAAGGCAACCAACCTTAGAGGGAAATATATGTATACACACATTTATATATGTATGTATATATGTAATACATTTATATATGTATGTATATGTATATATTATGTATTATATATATGTATATAAACACAAGGCTCAACCTTTAACAACATATTGGGTTTAATGGTCCCTGGGTGAAATACAATGATCTTCACACACTCTCCTCTAAGGAAAGTTTTTTGGAGCATTTTCAGCAGTTTATTCATAACAAACAACGTAACAATGCGTTCTGCATGTCTCTGACCCAGGTTTAAGTCCCAGCACGACATGGTCTCTTGCACATCACCAGGTGCAGCCCTGGGGTTGGGGATGGAAACATCCAAAATATGGTGGTGGGATTGGTGTTTGAATATCAAATGTAATCAAATATTGTGAAATGCTTTATAAAAAATAAAATAAAATTTTAAAAAAAGACTAGTTTTCCTTTGTCAAATATTATAGTTCCTCAGAGTACTGAAGAAGCCAGTTTCTGAGTGGCACATTTTCGCAAGTCCCAAGTTCAATGCATGGAATAACTTCATAAGTAAATATGAATGCCCAGCATACATAAGACAGAAGCATTTAATAATCTCCAGCTTTGTCCCATATGGGGCTACCCAGGACTCTTTTCATTATGGAAAATCAAACTATGACAAACAAAACCCATGGGAAACATAAAATGTACTCCTCCCCATTTGGAGACTGGCAAGTCACCAGGGGAGGCAGACTAAATAAATTCTATATTTGCATATTGCTGTCAGGAACTACACTGAATAAATAAAACAGACGTGACTTTCCTAAAAAATCCCGTACTCTGTATATGAAAATTCACACTGGTACATATTTTAAAGTTGATGTCAGAGTAGAACCCAGAGGCCTCTCAGTATATCCTTTAGTTTAAAATGTTTCAGGCAACCCAAAAGTAAAGCAGAACAGGAATGTACACTGAAACTGGATTGCTGGCTCAGGAGATGTGGCTTTTTTGGCTAGCATTGCCATTAATGTTTGTGTTACCTTAGGTAAGTCTCCTTTGTGTCCCAAGTCAGAAGTTCTGCAAAGTTCCTTCCAACTCAAAAAAATGGTGACTATCCCAGATTTATCATTAGGCTATAGGCCACATTAAGCAGGAACTAAACAGGGGGAAGAGAACAAAGGTCTAATAGAGGGGCAGAGAATAAACCAGAACATCTGAAGGATTCAGGATGAGTGATGACGGAAGAAAAGGTCAAAATAGAAAAGTTCAGCCAAATCACAAAGTGGTTTGAATGCCACTACATCTTTAAAAAGACCTCTGAATTTATTTCACATCTGCAGCAAAACCTAAAATGTCCCTGATCATAGAGAAAAAGTACAGAATGGACCTTTGAGATTCATACTTAGTCCTCTAATAATCATTTTCAATCTCTCTTTCACACCTTTCATCAGAGCAGTTAAAAGTTGACAGAATTACCTGTATTGCAACCCATAATGCCCCAAAGAGGGAGAGAGAAGGAGGGGGAAGAGAGAGAGAGAGACAGACAGACAGACAGGCAGAGACACACTGAGAGAGAAACAGAGAGAGACAGAGAGGGAGAAAGAAAGCACTTGCCATAGACAGGCTGGGGGACATGGGTGGAGGTGGTCAGGGTGTATATCTAGCATGTCTCTTACCCAGGTTTAAGTCCCAGCACGACATGGCTTCTTGCACATCATCAGGTGCAGCACTGGAGGCCTCTGAACACTATTGAGTGTGACGCTGAAGGCCTCCAGCACTGCCAGGGTGGCCCAAGTATTCCCAGCACTTCAGGGCCCGAACAACATCACATCTTTTGGCCCTTGTATTAACCCTCTGGTCATGTGGACTGAGAACTATGAGTACACCACTCTCCCTGTGAGCATCCCTTGGGAGACCAAAACAAAACACCAAAAATATAGTTGACAAAATTTCCTCTTCTTTCTTTCACACTCTGGAGTACAGAATAAACAGGTACAGTTCAGAACATTCAAGCAAGAAAATTCTCATTTATCTGTAAAATTTCAGAAACAATTAGCTTTCATCATTATCTGTGTAATGAACATGGCCTCACTTCTATCACCGAGTGTTATAGTTCCAATCTTATATTGCAAGTTTGGCAGTTATTAAAATTCCAGCTCTGGATTAAAATCCAAACGCCTTAATTTATAGAGTGTGACCATGAATAAGATATTCACATTCTAAGTTTCATGATTTTGTATTCATCTAATGAGATTTAATTTCTTCATCAGCAATAAAATACCTACATGTGAGTACAGTTCTATATGCTGAGTGTCATGGCCCTTGAGTGAATGGAGTTCATATTAACTTTGAGAGGCAGTAAAAATAAAACAAATAATAGCAGTCCTAAAAAAGAAAAAAATAGGGCAAAGAGATATATAGTATGGGGGGAGAGGGCAACAATTCATGTAATACTGAGAAAACATATATTCATAAGGAAGTGACATTTGAACCAAGATATGAATGTCAAGAAATCAACAGTTTGAAGAGCTAGGAAAAATGCATCTCAGGCAGAAAACAGATCAAGTATAAAGGTTGTGAGGAAATTACAAATTTGTTGCGTTGGGAAAAATCATAAGAAGGTTTAGTAAATCAGAGTCATAAAAGACTGAATCGGAGAATGTTATTGCAAATACTGTATATCTAACATTCCATTTGTTGAAATTCTGTCCTCAGATTTTGAATTTATTTATGGTAAATAGTAGCCCAATGAATGTTTTATAAATAAAACTACATTATATACATTGGGACAGAAATGATTCCTACTTTTTTTGGCTCACATTTATTATATGTTAGTAACTGGGTTAGGGATTTTAAAACTTTGCATTATTTCACGTTTCAAGACTAATGAAAAAATTTCTGATGAACTAGAGGTCAGAAAACTTACGCAACCTAAACTAGCTCAAAAAGTTGCATGTAGTAAAATAGTGTGTCGAATTAAACGCTGCCAGATTTCAGAACCAGATTTCTTAACCATTTAAAGTAATCTCACAGAGTAGTCTTTGGAAAGATACCTCTCTAAATGAAAAGGCTTTTGATATTTTTCTTACATTTGAAAATAGGGGACTGGAGCATTAGCACAGCAAGTAGGGCATTTGCCTTCCATGCAACCTACCTGGGTTCAATTCCCAGCATCCTATATGGTCCCCTGAGCACTGCCAGGAGTGATTCCTGAGTGCAAAGCCAGGAGTAAACTCTCTGCATCGTCGGGTGTAACGCAAAAAGCAAAATATATATATATATATATAGAGAGAGAGAGAGAGAGAGAGCAACAAGTTAAGCAATATATATAATACTATGTCTAGTTTATTATTCAACAATTATTAACATTATAGCATTATTTCTTCACACCCACCAACTGGCCCCCTGGCGCCGTGTATTCCCATCAATGACCAAGACTTAGAGACTATAAAAACCAGCTCCCAGAAGAACAGTGCAGTCTCCTGTCCCCGCGCCTGACTGTCCTCGCCGCTGGGGCCCCTTGGAGGGGAGCAGGTTGAGCTTTCCTCCCCGCCCCAACCAGGGCTCCAGCAGCCAAAGACCTCCAGGACCAGCCACCACCATGCTGAGACCACTGTCCGCACACATGAAGGTACTGGCAGAGGGACAAAGTCACACGGGTTCCGGGGCCGAGATCTCCAAGCCTACTCGGATTTGGGCCGAGCATCCTCCACCCAGATCCTCCAAATTCCAGTAGGCGGGGGTCACACCCACCAACTGGCCCCCTGGCGCCGTGTAATCCCATCAACGGCCAAGACTCAGAGACTATAAAAACCAGCTCCCGGAACCGCGCGACCGCATTTGAGCCACTTGACATCCTATTATGACATCTTATTATCTCATTCCTACTTTGGACAAACTGGCAGGCTACCAAATGTAGCCTGCCCACATGGCAGAGTCTGGCAAACTCCCTGTGTCGTACCCAATATGCCAAATACCAGTAACAGTGATGGGTCTCATTCTCCTAAAGAGCCTTGAATATAATCTCAGGGCTAGGATGAAGGAGACGTTACTGGGGCCTGCTCGAGGCAATCGACGATTAACAGGATGATTTGTGATTGATTGTGATAGCATTATTTCTGTAATAACCCTTTAAATGAACTTTTATAAAAATAATGATACAGAATAAAATTTTTGTTTCTAATTAATCCTCCTTGACCTTATAGTTTAAATTTTATTTCTTATAACTTGTTTATATTTGTATAAGTAATATGTTTTTATAGAATATTTTAGAAATATGTAAAAGGATAGTGAATAACAAATATCTCTTATAAACCAAAAATATCTGTGTCTACATTTCAGACCTTTTTTTGGACATACATAATACTTTATATACATTTTTTGTCAAAGAATTTTGAGAAGTACTGCTGTCACTAATATATTAATTTTGGCATTTTACATATATTTTCTTTTTTTAATGCTTATCAATTGACTTTTATATGTTTTTTGATAATTCCAGTTACCTTTGTGTTTTTTAAAAATTTATTTATTGAATCACCGTAAGACCAGTTACAAAGCTTTTTTTTGTGTTTGAGTCTCGGTTATACAATGGTCAAACCCATCCCTTCACCAGTGCACATTTTCCACCACCAACCCCAGTATACCCCCTACCCACCCCTACCTCTGCCTGTGTGGCAGATAATTTTCACATTACTCCCTCTACTTTGATTACATTTAATATTTTGACACCAGTCCCACCATTATTATTTGGAATTTCCCCCCAACACTCAGACCTGCTGAAGAGGCAACATTAGACAATTTCTTTTCTATTGCTGGTTATAAATAATGCTTGAAGCAGTGCAATCTTGAAATTCTAAACTTTTAATAATTATGTCTGGAGAGATTTCTACCAAGAGCAGCTCGGTTCCGAGATTCATTTGTGCTCCGTTCGTTTGTGGGCGTCATCTCAGGATTCCATCAGGGCAGGGGAGAAGGACTGGCTCCTCCCCTATCCTGTGAGACCCGGGCATGTGTCATCACTGCTGACCCGTACCTGGATTTTTTAAATGAGACTTGGAAGATGGTGGCCGCCAGGCTTCCCGGGAACAGGTGAATAGACAGCACGTACTACCATCTGGGGTCGCCCAGTGAAGGTGGCCTAATGCATAGTCCAGAGGCATTTCTGCCAAAAGCTGCTTGGCTCCGAGATTCATTTGTGTGTCTCTGGGATCATGGCCATTAAGGAGCTTAAAAAATAGCCGGGGGCCATTCATGGGCTACATCATATTTTCTTAAAGTCAGGTGCATACATATTAAAATTTTATATGAGAAACATTTTGAAGTTTCCATCATCTTTTTTAGAATTTATATTTCATTTTATTGTACATCACTTAATCACTTAACTTCCCGTTAGTCGTCGATTTGCTCGAGCGGGCGCCAGTAACGTCTCCATTTGTCCCTGTCGCGTGCTAGTGTAGCCCAATGGCATCTGTTCGCTCCGGGAACATGAAGGGCCTCAAACCGATCGTTCATGATCTTGACGAAGAAGTCTGACCATCTGGTAGGTGGGCGGCCACGCGGTCTTTTGACATCCTGTGGAATCCAGTCAGTAACAGCTCTAGTCCAGCGGTCATCTTTAAATCTCATTACGTGACCAGCCCATCTGATTTTCGACACCTTGGCAAATGAGACAGCGTCCCTGATTCTTGATCATCGATGGATGTCAGAACTCCGGATTCTTTCTCTCATTTGAGTGAAACGTGATATTCCAAGCATAGCTCTTTCTATTCTTCTTTGGGAGACCTGAATAGCGTTCTCATCTTGTTTGCGTAGGGCCCAGGTCTCTGAGGCATATGTTAATGCAGGAAGAACAGTGGAATCAAAGAGATGTGCCCGGAGCCAGAGGTTCTTCGTCCTCTTAGCTATTTCTTCGACGTTCTTGAAGGCGTTCCAAGCCGCTCTCTTCCTCCTGCGCAGCTCGGGTGCCAGGTCATTTGTCATGTTGACCTCTCGACCTAGGTACACATAGCTGTTGCATTCGGAGATGGTCGTTCCATTGAGAGCGAATGGGGCGTCAGGAATGAGGCTGTTTCTCATAAACATTGTCTTCGTAAGATTCAGCTGTAGTCCTACCTTTCCACACTCACGGTCAAAGTCGGCCAGCATTTGTGCCGCTTGGCTGATGTTTGGTGTTATTAAAACAATGTCATCAGCAAAGCGGAGGTGGTGTAATTGCCGACCATCTATCTTCACTCCCATTCCTTCCCATTCCAGTCGTCGCATGATGTTCTCGAGGGTGGCACTGAAGAGTTTTGGTGAAATGGTATCATATTGTACATATGGCAATTTTACTGTCAAGAATTAGCTTATTGTTTTCACAATGATCAAGGTGCACAAATACTAAGTATTTCTATTAAATGTTGTCTAATGTGGAGGGCATGGGTGGCATTTAAAGTATCTTTAGCAGTACAGGGACCTTTATAGGATTTCATCGGGGGAGAGCTAATCCTCTTCTATTATCTCTGTTTTCTTGTGACTTCATTCAGCAGTGCTGGACTGACTAGATCTTAAGGCATTGATTTCATTTATTTATTTAAATTAATTTTTAATTTTGTATTTGTGGTTTTGGGGGCCACACGCAGCAATGTTCAGAGTTTCCCTAGGTGCTCAGGAATCACTTGCGGCATTGATTGAGGACCACATATGATGCCAGGGATTGACCTAAACTTCTGTATTCTTTGATCTTCCCATTTTATTTTTTCATTGAACAGCTTTACTTGATAGATACTCCTTAAACTAAACACAAATCTTATTTTCCTTTGCATGTAACTGTTGATCTGAGCTGTTTTCTACAGCAAACAAAATAGTGGTATGTTTTAGTCCAATCTAGTAAATGTAGAACAGTTCTTGATGAGTCTTGGCTCTTTTTTTTTTATTGAATCACCATGAGCTACAGTTACAAAGCTTTCATGTTTGAGTTTCAATCATACAATGATCAAACACCCATCTCTCCACCAGTGCACATTTTCCACCACTAGTGTCCCCAGTATCTCCCCCTACCATCGTATCCCTCCCCCTGCCTCTATGAGCTGGGGGAGAAGGCAGCGGAAATAGAGGAGTCTTGGCTCTCTTAAGCTTCTTTCTGATTTTCCTGGGTTGTTTACAGGTATCCCAAGAGAATAAATGAAATTATCTTCATTTTTTAATTTAGTTATTGTTGCATTTTAAATGGATGTTATTTGGTATCGTGGTAAATATATGTAATTTACAAATTATAATGTCTGTTTGAGTCATTAAATGATAAAGTTTGGAGATAACTTTTCTCTCCTTTCAGTGTTTGAAGTTTTCTTTTATATACCCCTTCCCAGTCAAGAAAATAAAAACCTTTGGGACTTCTCTTCAATTGACATTCATAAAATGTTGATTATAGACTTTTGTCACTTGACTTCTTTCCTTAAAAGTTTCATAGTTTATTAGTGTCTCTTCAGATGTGGTCTGTTCACATTTTGGCAGAAACAATTTTTGTGATGATAGACTCTCATACTATACTTTTACCATATTTTTTAACTGCCCGCTTTTTGTCAGACATTTAGTTCTTTTTTCCAACAATAAATAATACGTCTTTGCTTGTATTTGTTAATTGGTTCTTATTTATCATTCTTGTTTGGGGGGTGGGATTGGGCCACAAGCTGGTGATGCTCAGGTATCACTCCTGGCAGTGCTCTGGAGGTTATATGTAGTGCTGGGGATCAAATCATGGGATAGGCCATATGCAAGGTCTTAACCCCTTTCTCCAGCCTCCAATAAGAATATTATTATATCTTTAGAATAGCTTTCTAATTTAAAGTGTCCCAATAATAAATAAGGAAGTGTTGGGGCTGTAGCGATAGCGGGTAGGGCATTTGCCTTGCATGCGGCCGACCCGGGTTTGATTCCCAGCATTCCACCTGGTCCCCCAAGCACCTCCAGGAGTAATTCCTGAGTGTAGAACCAGGAGTAACCCCTGAGCACTGCCGGGTGTGACCCACAAATAAAAGCAAAAAAAAAAGAAAATGTTTAAGGCATTTGACACATTTGATACATTGCCAAATTATCCCTGGAAATACTCTATCATTTTGTTGTCTTACTTGAAATTATCCAAGTATTCTTAGCAGAAATTAGCTATATTGTTTGTCATTAATACTTGTATGCTTTGTAAATTAGACATACAAATGAAATTGTTGTATTTTTAATTCTTTGATTCATGATGTTTTATTTCTCTTCTGTAATTGATTTATATTACATCAAATTATTACATCAAATATTGACTACACATTATTTATCCTGAATATTATGTACTATCTCCTCTTTGCTAAATACCCTCTTTGCTAAATAGAATAAAAACATTATTCTATTTTCCAGCTATGAGATTTTCAAGAAAAATTATAATCACAGAAAAAATAATAGATTAAACAAAACCTCTATGAGCATTATAAAAGAGCATTATAAATACAATTTGGAAAAGAATATGTAAACATAAGAAAAAAGAAGAGAGATTGGTTGAATGACTATTAAAGAACTCAAAATGTAGAGAAGCTCTGGGCTGGAGGAAAAATTCCTGTGAAGTTATGATTAGATAATCATTTGCACAGTCTCCAAGTACAACATTTTAACACTTTTCTATAGGGATTTATATGTTAATGAAATTGACATTTAGTCATGTATAGAATAGTTCTTTTTTGTTGTTGTTGTTGCCTTTTGGGCTGCACCTAGCGATACTCAGGGGTTACTCCTGGCTCTGCACTCAGGATTTACTCCTGGAGGTGCTTGGGGGGTGGTATGGGATGCCAGGGATTAAACCCGGGTCTGCCGTGTGCAAGGCAAATGCCCTATCTGCTGTACTATCTCTCCAGCCCCTAGAATAGTTCTTGTAGGGTGACTAGGCATTAGTAAAGAAAATTTATTTAAAGCACTGTTGGGCTCATTATAGGTGTCAATAAATGGAGCTATTATGATTATCATTATAACTATAATATTGTTATGCATATGTTAAGCTAGCTAAGAAATTTGTTTTATTAATTCCCCAATACATATTTATTAGGTACATATTAGAGACGAAGTGCTATGTGTGATAACAAGATGAATAAGATACTATTGTTACTAAAAGTCTACCAAATTTTTTTATCTCTGCTTTGCTGTTGATTATTTTACCTATATTCATAAAAGCATGTATTTTAAACTTGTAATTAATAGGATTTCATATCATTCATATGCATGTATATACGATCCAATCTCTTCCCTTTCCTCTCAATAGAAGGATTCTGTTACAAGGTCCTATCTTAGGTATTTTGGCCGGAGGAAATCTGGTCTGGGTAATGTTAATCCGGGTGAAATTTTGATTGTTTTGGGATAAAACTACAATCATTTTGCTGGAGGAGAGGAAATAGAGAAGACCCAGGTAGGGCGCTATGTGTTATGTAAGGGAAAAGGGATGATTCAAAATGAATGAATTTCCTGGAATAGACCTTAGTAGTGGGCATAAAAGAGGAAAGAATGGGAATTGAGCACAGTGGACCAGGATTAAATACAAAAACCGGGGAACATAAAGTAACAAAATAGGAGACTAACACCCAAGAGTGGCTAAGATTAGTACCAGGAGTTTTGCTCTATGGCTTGGAGGCCAGCCACACATTCTACGGGAAAAGGGAGCTCAGATAGAGAAAGGAGCACCAAATAAAGGGTGTTGGAAGGATCCTCCCAGGATGGGAAAAGCATGCTGAAAGTAGACTATAGACCAAACATGATTGCCACTCAATGCCTCTTTTGCAAACCACAACACTCAAAAGGAGAGAACAAAAGGGAATATGCTGCCACAGAGGCAGGGTGGGGTGGAGGGGATGGGGGGTGGGAGGGATAGTGGGACCCGTGGTGGTGGAAAATGGGCACTGGTGGAGGGATGGGTGTTTGATCATTGTACAATTGAAACCCAAGCACAAAATTTGTAAATCTACAACTGTACCTCATGGTGTTTCACTAACAAAAATTTAAAAAAAAATGTAAATGATGGAGAATGGGCACTGGTGGAGGGATGGGTGCTGGATCATTGTATAACTGAAACCCAAGCACAAAAATTTGTAAGTCTACATGTACCTCATGTAGTACCTCATGTAAAGTAAAGTAAAAGTAAAGGCCCTCCCGTTGATCATCGATTTGCTCGAGCGGGCCCAGTAACGTCTCCATTGGAGACTTTGTTGTTACTGTGTCTGGCATATCGAATACTCTTGGTAGCTTGCCGGGCTCTCCGAGAGGGGCGGAGGAATCGAACTTGGGTCGGCCATGTTGGCTGCGTGCAAGGCAAACGCCCTACCCGCTGTGCTATTTGTAAGGCTACATGTACCTCTTGGAGACTTCGTTGTTACTGTGTTTGGCATATCGAATACATCACGGGTAGCTTGCCAGGCTCTGCTGTGCGGGCGAGATACTCTCGGTAGCTTGCCAGGCTCTCCGAGAGGGGCGGAGGAATCAAACTCGGGTCAGCCATGTTGGCTGCATGCAAGGCAAACGCCCTACCGCTATGCTAACAACAAAGTCTCCAATGGAGATGCTACTGGGCCCACTCGAGCAAATCGATGGACAACGGGAGGACAGTGACAGACAGTGACAGTGACATGTACCTCATTAGTGTTTCACTAATAAAATTTAAAAAAAAAAGAAGGAATGGAAAAGGCTGGTACTGAGATTCTTTTGGCCTAGACAATAGGAGTAGATAATAAATACTAAGGTAGGGTAGTCATAATACATTCTAGTTCAGAAAAAATTCAGCATATGACATTGTTCATGTGTACTTAATAATAGTATCCCCTTAGTTCTCAGAAGTGTCCCAGATTGGATGACAAATTTTAGGTCACCCTTCCCTTTGTGTACTAAGGTACAGGCATCAAGAATAGTCTCCCTTACAGTTTTTGCCATCTAGATAACCCCTAACAGAGAATAGGCCCACATTTAGGAGAAATGATAATTTAAAAAAACCCTATTTACAGTCAGATAAACTTGAAAGATTTCATCCAAACTTGTCTTAATTTCAATAGTAAAATTTATGAAGCAGGGTGTTTAAGTACCCGAGTTATGTTAGGGCCATAAAACCAGATTTGGAGGAACTGAATTCTAGACCTCTTTGAGTTACTAACTTTCTATATGACTTTCCTTATTTCAGCAGTTTGTTTCCACTATTAAAGTGGTACAGTGGAGTGAATCAAATTCCTTGCAGTTGTGTTGGCAAATGATCTTTTCAAAAAGAGAAGTAGGGAGCCCGAGAAATAGTACCTTGGGGCGGGTGCTTGCCTTGCATGCATCCATTCCCTGGTACCTCATATGGTCCTATGCCTGTCAGGAATGGTTCCCTGAATGCAGAGCCAGGAATAAACCCTGAGCACCACCAGGTGTTCTTCCCCCACCCAAAACCAATCAACTAACCAAACAAAAAGTAGACTGGAGATTCCTTGCAAAATTTTGTCCTACTTTAAAACACTTTTATCTATATTAGTGATTTTGGCAAATCCGCTGTATATTTCCCAGCTAGTGTTGTGGTATTTGATTTTTTGTTGTTATTTTTGGATCGCCCCCTCCTGTGGTCAAGCTAACATGTCTACACTCAGGGATCACTCCTTACAGGGCTTGATAAGACCGTATGTGGTACCCAGGATGGACTTTGTGCAGGGAAAACTCTGTACCCTTTCTACTATCTCTCTGGCTGGCATTTGACATTATACTGTGTGAGGACTTACTCTATTTTGTTTTGTAGAAATTGAGAAAATTGGCTTTGAGACAATTTAAGTGTTATCCTAGTCAGAGAACTTGATTACTTATATTTACCACCCAGAAGTGAAATCAGAGAGAGAGAGTGAATCTTTGAAATGGGGAATAATAGAGAAATCTACCTACCCTCAGCTCTTTTTTGAGGCTATTTTAATGCAGGTACTGAAAACTTTCTGTTTTTCTGTATGTTGATTGATAGATTACAGCTCAGGAGCCCTAAGCTTAGTCCTTAGTGTCTGTTCCTGTCTCCTTAGACTTGCCTCATGATATTAAATGACATTTATTTATTCTTAATTCATACAAATGGCTCTAGAGAAGTTATTTGATCCCAGCTTGGTTAATGAGCTGTTTGTCTTTATCTTTTTTATCTTCAGATTGGATTTTAGGAGCCGTGTCTGTGGCATCAGAGAGCATACATATCCTCACTGGTCAGAGCTTCATGAACCAGTTTTTTGGTCTACCATGGTTAAAGGTTTCTCCTTGCTTTGGTGGTAGTAATTTTTAAAAAATGGCTTTTTACTTCCTGGATCATCCCTCTGTTCTTCCATCTGTCCTTCCATCTGTTTGTCCATCCGTCTTCCCACCCTCCGTACACCCATCCATTCACCCATCCACTTATCTTCTAGGTTTCCTGCCTATATTTATATCAATTAATTCCAGAGGGGTGTATTTATATTCACTGTTTCTCTTGGAAAACTATTCTCTTATTGTAGCTTTTATGTAATGGACTGGTTTTTATATTGATGTCTCTCACATCATTTAGGTTGCCTAAAGTTTATACTTTAATACATTTATTTGGAAGAGTTTAGGATTACAAGGTTTTTCTCAAGTTCTTGTGTGTCCCTAATGATTTTTCTATGACATATTTGAAAATCAGTTTGACTTATTATAATGTCCTTGGCTAGTATTTTCTGTCTTTGAAAATTTTGAGTATGCTATTGAATTGTCTGCCAGCATAAAGTGTTACAGTTGAAATCTGATGATAAATTTATTTTCTTTCTTGTACTTAGTTGACCATTTTTTGGCATATGACCAAGTGATGTTTTAATTTTTCCTCAGTTTTATTGAGCATAAGAATATTCTCTTTTCTTTAATCCAATATTTTACTGACATTGCTAGGTATTAGGTTTTCTGTATGAAATGTATCCTTTTAATATGTATGGTTTTTTGGGGGGTGGGCTTCCAAGGGGTGCTCAGGAGGCCTGGGGACCCATACCAGCTATGCATTGCAGCTTCCCTGCTGTGCTGAGGACCACACTCTATGGTGTTGGGGGACCATGTGATACTGGGGATTAAACTGGATTAGCTGCATACAAGTAATGAAATACTAGTACCTGTTTCTGTGGAATGATTTTATTATATCAAGAGAGATCATTCAACTTCTATTCTCTTTTTTATAAAATATTTTTACATGAGATTAGCTATTTTCTTTTGATGTTTATTTTTGTGAGAAATTAGTTTTTATGAACTTTCAGGAAGAAGTAGGTTAGGGGTCAGAAAAGCTTTTCTAGCTTCATAAACTGGAGTTACCTGGTGTGTATGTTTGTGTGTGTGTTTCTGTGTGTATGTGTGTATGTTTCTGTGTGTGTGTGCATGCACGTGCACATTCTAATGCCTTCAGAGATTTTTTTTTGCCTTCAGAGATTTTATTTTCCTCTTTCAATTTTACCTGAGCTTTTGCTTTCCTTTGCTTCAATATCCATGTACTTTATAGTATAGAAACTTTCCCTGAAGGAAGAAAGAAGAGGTCAGAGGGATGGGGGTGGGGGGATAGGGAGAATGTAAATGTGAACAAGAATGTACACACAAAATTTCTGAGGAGGTTCACAAAGACCAATTCTCTAAGCCTTACTATCTAAGCACAGCATGCTTAGTAAAGGTGAACATAAAAATGCAAACTGTCTTTACTAATGAATAGTATATATAAAATTTAAAAATATACAGAGAAAATAAAATTATCAATACTGCTGTAAAAAGGAAGAAATAATTTGCTTTTTGAAAATACATATCCTATTTATAGAGTTGAGAGTCATTTAGTTTTAGGAGGGAAATCAAATGTTAAAAGTTGTACTACAGAGGTTGGAGTGATAGCACAGCAGGTAAGGTGTTTGCCTTGCATGTGGCAGACCCGGTTTGATTCCCAGTGTCCCATATGGTCCCCTGAGCACCGCCAGGAGAAATTCCTGAGTGCATGAGCCAGGAGTAACCCCTGTGCATCACCAGATGTGACCTAAAAAGCAAAAAACAAACAAAAAACGTTGTACTACACTGATAGGGCCTGAAGTGATAGTATAGCAGGTAGGGCACTTACTTACTTTTAGTTGTGACTGACCTGGGTTCGACTCCCAGCATATTATATTGTCCCTTGAGCCTGCCAGGAGTAATCCCTGAGAGCAGAGTCAGGAGTAAGCCCTGATTATTGCCTGGTGTGTCCTCCTCCCTTCCCCCCCGCCCGACACCACCACCAAAAAAAAGAAGTCATACTGCATTGGCCAAAATATTTATTAGCTTAAATTGAATATATGGACCTACTTTCATAAACTGGTTCAGAGCATCTGTTATTAGGAGTTAGTGTTTGGAATGAGAGATAGGTTTTGATCCCCAAACTTGCTGTTGACTTCCAGTAAATTACTTCATCTCACAAAATTTCAGTATTTATGTTCTTTAAAATGAAGCCATGTGAACCTATAAGTTACTGTAAAATTAAGTGAGATAATGCTTTGAAGAGCTTTACACAGCATCTGGTTCATAATAAGTGCTAAAGAAAGTTGATTATTATTTTTTGTCTCTATGGATGGGTAGTGGAATTCATGCCTGTGTTGATGAAGATATAAATGAATATTCTGCCCATCTTCCTATTATGCGTTTATTCTTTCTCTTAAATAGTATATTTTCCCTTTTCCCCTTATCACACCTTGCATATAGTGAGAACTAAATCAGTGTTGATAGCTGTTTTTGTCTTCACAGAATAATAAACAGTATACCACATGTTTATTGATAATCTGGTTAAAATTTAGGTGAACCATGTTCAAATTTTGGCTCCCGAAGTTTCTCCTTTTTTGCTATTTAGACTTTCAGACTTCCCAGAAACTTGGAGTTTTTTTTCTGTAGACACTGCTATATATTGTTAGTTTTGTGTGTGTGTGTGTGTGTGCGCGTGTGTGTGTGTTTTATCATTACTCTTCACAAAGATACACAGGAACATCTGTGGGTATTTATTTACATGCAATTTCTCATCTATTCTATATTTTATAACTGCTTATACACCATTAGTAACAGAAACGCTATGCTCCATATTTATTTCTCAAAACATTTTTTACATTTACACACATACTTGGTACTTAAAATATTTAGTATTCAGTTTATCATAATGATAAATGTGTGATATATGTGAACAAAATATCTGAAATACTACTGAGAATCACAATGATGACTTTATTTTATTTTTTGTTCATTTTTGTTTTATATAGTTCATCTGTTTATTTCTCTAAATACCACAGTTGAATGCAATCATATGGTGTTTGTCTTTCTCCATCTGGCTTATTTCACTTAGCAAAATGAAACAGGATCCTCTAGGTCCATCTACGTTGTTATCAATGACAATATTTCATTTTCTTTCTAGTTGAATAGTATTCCATTGTATATATATATATATATACACATATATATCATGTCTTTTTTCATTTGTCAATTGGTGAGTACTTAGGCTGTTTCCAATTCTTCGTTATCATGAAAAACACTGTAATAAGCATTGCATGCATAATTTCTTTAAATTAGTGCTTTTGTAGTTTTTGGTGTATACCTAGAAATGGGATAACTAGATTTATGACCTTTTCATGTTAAAATTTTTGAGGAACCATCATACTGTTTTCCATAATGAATGCACCTTTACATTCCCATCAACATTGTGAAAGAATATCTTTCTCTTCATGTCATTTCCCTCACTTGTTTCTTGTCTCTGGGATGATAGTCATTTTTAGAGGTACACACTGATATGTCATTTCTGCTTTGATTTGCATTTCCCCCAAAATAAGAGATGATAAACATTTTTTTATATACCTACTGGCCTTTGCATCACTGCATGTGCTATTTCAAGAAGTAGCTATTCAGTTATTTTCCCCATTTAAAAAAAGTTGTTTATAATTGTTGAGTTTATGAGCTCTTTCTGTATTTGAGTTATTAACCCTTTATAAGATGTTCAATATGCTATGTTTTCTCTCCCATTCAGTAAGATATCCTTGATTATAGTTTCTTTCACTCTGTAGTTCTTTTCTTTTGCTTAATATAGTTTTGTTTATTATTGTTTCTGTTTCTGTTGCTATTGAATCATGATAGCATTCCTATCTCTAAACACATCTCTAAGACTGACATTAAAGAGCATATTGTCTATATTACTTTGACATTCAGAGCACTGGGCAGAAATCACAACATATTGTCTATATTACTTTAACATTCAGAGCACTGGGCAGAAATTTTTCATTTGGGGCGCCCCACAGTGGGGCGGGTGAGAGCCCTCCCAGCCCCAAGGAACCCAGCTCTGGCAGCTGAACTCCACTACCCAACTGCCGCCATGCTCCAGGCCCCACTTTCCAGACACTCGGGCCAAGCCTCATGCATGAATGAAGTCCCACAGAACCTAGGTAATGCAGAACTTTATGACCTTAGATCCTGGGCCCAACAGGATCCGGGAGCACAGATTCTCTGCCTGCTTCCCCCAGTTTCCAGTGACCCAGGAGTCACACCCATAAGCAACCTCTTGCCAGCACCAGATAATCTCCTCATTGGCCACCCTCCAGAACTCATTGTCTGCTTCTCCTGGAAGGGAGCATAAAATGAGGCTCCTATAACCATGCTGCCAGACTCTGCACCAGGGTGTTTTCACTCACGGCATCCCAGAATGGGGCGGGTGAGAGCCCTCCCGGCCCCAATGGACCCAGGTCCGGCAGCCGACCTCCACTACCCAACTGTCACCATGCTCCTGACTGCTTTCTAGACCGCACGGCTGCAAAGTGACATATCATAAGACACTTCCTACCCATTTTCTATAATTATCACACCATATTTGATGGGATTCAGGCATTAGGCAACAAATTATATATATATGTATATATCTATATACATATATATATATTTCAGAGAGCCCAGCAAGCTACCAAGAATATCCCGCCCACATGATCAGAGCCTGGCAAGCTCCCTGTGGTGTATTCAATATGCCAAATATAGTAATGATAACAGGTCTCATTCCCCTGACCCACAGAGCCTCCAAATCGTTGGGAAAGACGAGTAAGGAGAGGCTGCTAAAATCTCAGGGCTGGGACAAATAGAGACATTACTAGCCCACTCAAGAAAATCGACGAATAATGGGATGACAGTGATACAGTGATACAGTGATTGTCTATATTCTGTGCATAATCTGTGTATTTCATATCTTATAGCCAAGCCTTTAATCCATTTGAGTCAATTTTTGTATGAGATGGGCTCTTAGTTTTGGGGGCATGGGGAGCTATATCTGGAGGTGTTCAGGAGCCACTCCTAGCTCTGTGCTCAGGGACCATTCCTGGCAGTGCTCAGGAGATTGTGTATGCAGCACTGGAGATCTAGCTGGGGTTGGCTGCGTGCAAGACAGTCAGATTATTCTGTTCTATCTTTCAAGCCCTTTGAATTAATTTTGTGCAAGGTAATAGATTATGGTATAATTTCATTCTTTTGCATATTACTTTTCAGCTTTTCCTTTTATTAAAGAGACTTCTCTTATTCTGTTATTGACCCTTCATTACTTTATCATAGGTAAGTTGTTTTCACTTATTCTTTTCTTTTTAAAAAAAACACTAATTTACAAAGTTGTTCACAATACAGATGTTCAGTTTCCAACACCAGTCCCACCTGGTATTGGTGACCTTCCTTTCACCAGTGTCCCATTCCCCACCCACCTCCCAACCCTGTCCCCTTGGCAGGCACAAATAAATTTACTTTATATTGGTTATCACAACAAGATGGTTAATGGAATTACTAGAAAATAGATCAGTAAAAGTCAATTTGTGATAATTGTATCTCACAGTAGTATTACTACAGTCATCATCTGAGAATTTATGAGTTGGTTGGTGTTGGCTGAGCCTTCTGTAATATTATTTTTGCTCATTGAAGTTGGTCATTTTATATGCAAATTTCCCATTAAATTTGCTGTGCTCCTACTGGGCTGTTAGTACTGTGAAATTTGAAGGAGATGTCACTCAGCTGATTATGTGGTTGTGCATTCCAGGAGCTGTGTAACTGGGCATTTATATGTCAGAGGAGATTGTATGTCGCAACTTCTGGGCCTATAAAGATGGGAGGAAAATCTGTCCATCCCCATTCTGAGAAGGTCACAGAGTTTTCGGCCAAAAGATTGATCAATCAGAACAATTTTGCTGCTTGATGGCTTGCTTGAGTTGAATTTTTTTTATATATATAGTTTTATTTCTGGGATCTCAGTTTTGTTCCATTGATCTGGGTGTTTGTTTTTATTCCAATACCATGTTGTTTAATTACTATTGATTTGTATTATAGTATTTCTTTGTATTGTACTATTGCTTTATACCATAATATTGTATATGTTTTGGATTCTTACTTTCTGAGGCTTTCTGTATTACTATGATGCTCTTAATGATTTTGCTATACCCCATAAGTTCTAATAAGTTGTCTCTCCCTTTTCATTTGTCTCTAAGTATTTAAGAACATTAACCTATGACTTCCTTATTGATTCGATAACCATTTGATAGTATGTTGTTTATTCTCCACGATTTTGTGGTTTCCCTCTATTCCTTTTGATTTCTAGCTTCATATGACTGTAACATGGAAAGATGTTTAGTATGATTTCAGCTTATACATCTATTAAGACTATTGTGTTCTAACATATGTATGGTCTATCCTTGAGAATTTTTTTTACTTGGAAAATTGTACATCTGCTGTTTGGAGACAGAATGCTTTATAAATATGTATTAAAAGTTAATCTTGTCTAGTTTGTCACAATTTTTTTGCCTTTAAAGAGGTCCAGGGGCCACGCCCAGCAATAATTTCATGGCAGTTCAGTAAGGGCCTGAGAGTGGTGCTACTTGGATTGCTGGGCATGACCCAGGTCACCCACCATGTTGCTCAGGGCCTCCTGAGATGCACCCAGTTGTGCTTGAGAGAGCATGTAATGCTGAGATTGAACCAGGGTTAATAACCACATGCATGGCATCTATCTTCATCCCTGTACAGTTTCTCTGCCTCAAGTTTGTTGTTTAAGATCATTATTTCCTTAGAGATGTTTTCTCTGGATGATTTAGACATTGCTATAAATGGATGTTGAAGTTCTCTACTTTACATGCTGCTGTCAGTATTTTTCTTTAAATATGCTAATATATTGCTCAAGTGGGCCCAGTAACGTCTTCATTGGAGACTTTGTTGTTACTGTGTCTGGCATATCGAATACTCTCGGTAGCTTGCCGGGCTCTCCGAGAGGGGCGGAGGAATCGAACTCGGGTCGGCCATGTTGGCCGCTTGTAAGGCAAACGCCCTACCGCTGTGCTATCGCTCCAGCCCTCTCGGAGAGCCCGGCAAGCTACCGAGAGTATTCGATATGCCAGACACAGTAACAACAAAGTCTCCAATGGAGACGTTACTGGGCCCGCTCGAGCAAATCGACGGGAGGGCCTTTACCTTTTTTTTACCTTTATGCTAATATATACATTATATATTTGAGAACTGTATATATTTGGGTGCCTATATGTTGTGGTTATTGTCTTCCTGTTGTGTTGAATTTTTTAGTTTGTTATTTACTGGATCACACCCAGTGGTGCTTAGGGAGTAGGCCTGCCTCAGTGTTTAGGGGTTGCTCCTGGCAGTTCTCAGGGAACCACTTGGTACTAGGAATTGAACCTGTCCTCCTGCTGGCAAAATATGCACTCCAGCCCTTTAAGCTACCGCTTCAGCGCTCTCTTGATTTGTTTATCACTATATAACATCTCTCTTTGCCTCTTGCTATCTTTTTCCCCCATGAAGTCTATATAGTTATAACAATTCCTATCTTTTAAATTTTTAAATTTTTTCATTTTTCATTACCAATTTTCATTCTTTTACTCTCTGTCTTTATAGTTTACGTGTGGCTTTATAAGCAATATATGGTTGGGCTTTGCATTTTAATCCTGCTGGCCACTTTGTGCCTTCTGATTTGTTAATTTAGTTTATTTACATTAAGGGTATATTAAGAGACTATAAAATCAAGCTCCTGGAAGCACACGTCCGCATTTGTGGCCACGCAACTTCTTATTGTCTAGTTTTTGCGCTCAGAGAACCTGGCAGGCTACCGAAAGTATCCTGCCGGCATGTATGCCTGACTGGGAACACCTGTAAAGGTGATTAGAGGCTACCCCAAAAGCCACCATCCCTCTGAGAGAGCCTGGCAAGCTACTGAGTATCCTGCCCACATGGCAGAGCCTGGCAAACTACCTGTGGCGTACTCAGTATGCCAAAAACAGTAACAATGATGATTCTTATTCCCCTGACCCTGAAAGAGCCCCCAGTATGCCATAGGGCTACACTAGCACATGACAGGGACGAATGGAGACGTTACTGGCACCTCCTTGAACAAATCGATGAACAATGGGATGACAGTGACAGTGATAGTGACATTAAGGGTGATTATTGATAAATGAGGGTTTGCACATACTGATATTATGACTTTAGTGATCTGGTTTGGAGCGAAAGCACAGTGGGTATGGCATTTGTCTTGCACACAGCCAACATGGCCGACCCAAGTTCGATTCCTTCACCCCTCTCGGAGAGCCCAGCAAGCTACCCAGAGTATCTTGCCCGCATGGCAAAGCGTGGCAAGCTACCCGTGACATATTTGATATGCCAAACACAGTAACAACAAAGTCTCACGATGGAGATGTTACTGGGAAGGGGAGGACAGTGACAGTGACAGTTAAATTTTTTTGCACTTTAGTTTTTTCAGTTTAGAATGGAGAACTCCTTTCAACACTTTTTGAAGGGGGTTGGACTCCAGTGTTGACAAATTAATTCAGCTTTTATTTATCTGTGTAAGTCTTCATTTGTCCTTTTTATCTGACTCTCATGTAGTATATGTATTGTTGGCTGGCATTATTTATTTATTATTTTGGATTTGGGGGCCACCTGTGATACTTAAAGTTTATTCCTGGCATTGTGCTCAGGGATCACTCTTAGTGGTCCTCAGGGAACCTAATGCTATGTCAAGACTCAAACTTGGGAAGATTGCATGTAAGGCAAGCACCTTAGCCTCTGTATTCTCTGTCTGACCTCCTTTTATTTTTGAGTGTTTTGCTATGCCATTTCATCTTTCTTGGTTTGGAGTTTCTGCTAAGAAGTCTGATGGCAGTGCATACATTTATATGTTGGTTTTTGCTTTTCCTGCCAGCCACCTTCTTTGTCTTGAACTTTTGATAGCTTCCCCTCTAAGTCTCTTCGCGTTTAAATAGTCAGATATTTGGTTGGCTTTAGTTCCTTCCCAGGTTTGGGAAGTTTTCCATGATTTTTTCTTTGAATATACTGAGAGGCCAGTATACTCAAAGAAAATGTATATATTGAATGAATATATTGTCCTTTCTTTTCCTTCATGGAGTACATATTTTTTATTATTATTCTCTTTTTGTGTGGAAAAAGAGACAGCACACATGAAGGCGGGGGTCATACCCACCAACTGGCCCCCTGGCGCCATGTAATCCCATCAACGGCCAAGACCCAGAGACTATAAAAACCAGCTCCCGGAAGAGAACAGTGCAGTCTCCTGCCCCCGCGCCTAGCTGCCCTTCGCTGGAGCCCCTTGGAGGGGAGCGGGTTGAGCTTTCCTCCCCGCCCCGACCAGGGCTCCAGCAGCCAAAGACCTTCAGAACCAGCCACCACCATGCTGAGACCACTCTCCGCACACATGAAGGTACTGGCAGAGGGACAAAGTCACGCGGGTTCCGGGGCCGAGATCTCCAAGCCTACTCGGATTGGGGCCGGGCATCCTCCACCCAGATCCTCCAAACTCCAGTAGGTGGGGGTCACACCCACCAACTGGCCCCCTGGTGCCGTGTAATCCCATCAACGGACAAGACCCAGAGACTATAAAACCCAGCTCCCGGAACTGCGCGGCCGCATTTGTGGCCGCGCAAAATCTTATTATGACATCTTATCATCTCATTTCTACTTTGGACAAACTGACAGGCTACCGAATGTAGCCTGCCCACACGGCAGAGTCTGGCAAACTCCCCATGGCGTACCCAATATGCCAAATACCAGTAACAATGATGGGTCTCATTCTCCTAAAGAGACTTGAATATAATCTTAGGGCTAGGATGAAAGAGACGTTACTGGGGCCTGCTTAAGGCAATCGACGAATAACAGGATGATTTGTGATTTGATCTCTTTTTGGAGTTTCAGGGCATTAAAAACAGCCTCATACATGGGGAGCATGCCTTCCACCACTGAATTATGCACCATGTTAGCCATTTTTATTTTGTTGCCTTCTTCCTATCTCCTTCTGCCCCTGCAGTTTGATAGTTCCTGTAGAGTTCCCCCCCCCCCCACTTTTTTTGGAGGTATGGGATGTGGGAGGAATCTTATTTCATCTTATTTCTCTTTTTACTTCACCTAAATCATTTGCGTATTACTCTTTTCAAGTTCACTGATTTGATTCTCCTCTTGGTCTATTCTGTTTCCAAAGTATGATTTAGACCTTTTGATTTTACTTATTGAGCTCTTCACATCAATTGTCTTTATTATTTTCAGGCCAGAGGGAGAGTACAGCATGTAAGTCACTTGCCTTGTGTTCAACCTACCATATGATCCCCCAGCACTTTGGGGTTTCTCTATGATCAGGAGAAACCCCGAAGTGCTGGGGGATCATATGGTAGGTTGAACACAAGGAAAGTGACTTGGCACACTGGGTATGGCCCCCAAACACACTCCAAACCAGCAAATAAAAAATTTATTTTTTATATAAATTCTGTATTTCTACCTTATGATGATTAGTCTTATTTCTAAGCTCATTAATCCTTGAGTTTTCAATTTCTCTTTGATTAGCTTTTCTGACATTTCTTGTATTGAATTTTCCTGTGCTCATGAGCTTTCTTCTAGCTCTTTGTGTTTATTATGGCAGTTTTGAACTTTTTATCTGATAAGAATATATAAACTTTCTATCAAGTCTTTGAGGTTAGATTCTAATTACTCTATTGTGATGTAATATTCCCATGAAATCTCTGTAATATATTGTATTTTCTGGTCTGCTTATATTGCTACTTTAAATTTCACATGTATAAAAAATTTAACTGTCTGAATCAATGACCTAGAATTCTATGTTTACTTCTAGCAGGTAGTTCTATATTTGATTACATTTTATTTTATTTGGTTTGATTTGTTTTGGGAGACCTTTTTCAACTTCTGTAGGAACTGAAATTTTGTGTCAACAATTGTAGTGTCAGCAGAATGGGGGAAGGGACATGGAGGGACTCAGCTACTGTTGAGAATGTGTTGTCCAGGAGCACCTGGTTGTATTTATGGCATGACATCCCTCCTCTCTGGTAAGTAGGATCTGATAGAATCTGTATGCAATCACTACACTGTAGGGGTCCTTTTGAATCCCGAAGGGATATGGAGTGGAACGGTGTATCAACTCTAGAGTACTTTCTCTGTTGTCCTTCTTGCTACCATCAGCTTTTGAGGAGCATCCCAATTCTCCATATGAACATCACTTGGACAAAAGATGTGTACTTGGACATTATCTTTTCTTTCCTTTCTCCAAGGCCTATAGATGGGTTGGTTGCTCTACTGCTTGAGCCCCTTGCTCTGTTACTGTGACCTCTAGGTGTCCCTCTATGCCCATTTTCTGTGCAATGAAGTGTGGACCTCCTATGTCCTCTATATTGCCTTTGTACTTTGTTCTTTGGTGAGTAGAGGGTATCTTACTCTCCCTCCAAGCTGTGGAACTCTTAGTGTCCATGTCTTTGTTAATTAGCTGTTCTTCTTGAAAGCAAAGCAAGGAAAGTTCCCTTTTGCTTTTTTTGGTCTCAGCATTCTTGCACAATTTTTATTGTTTTGGGGCCACACCTGAGGATACTCAGGGGTTGCTCCTGGCTCTTAGGAATCACTTAGAAATCACTCCTGGCAGTGCGCAGGGGACCATATGTGATGGGATTCTGGGGATCAAACCTGGGTCAGCTGCATGCAAAGCAAACACCCTACACTCTGGACTATCTCTCTGCCCGAGCCCCCATTATTTTTGTAGGAATTAATCTGTCTTCTCTGTCTTTGGAGCATCATTTCATTAATGACATAGTAGTAGTAGTATGGTTTTTCTCCCATTTTAAAGTGTTATCTGTCAAGCAGAGAGGAGTTTGACTTAATTAAAAAAAGTTTTAGTACTTGTTAAAATTTAAATTTAGTGGGGTAGGTCTGTTAATGTCTTCTTAATCAATGGAGCTCAGGTTCTATATGCTGTCTCCTAAGAGAAGTGTCTCAGATTTTCAATTGGAATTTTCATTACTCGAGGAATTTGTTAATCTGTAGATTCTTATTTGATAGGTCTGTGGTGGCGCCTGAGTTCTACAATACCCCCAGCTCTCAGTTAATACTGACAGAGATGGATCTGTGGACCATACGTTAAATAGCAAGACCTTAGAGCAGAAGTATTATCTGACCAGATATGCAATGAACAATACATTTTGTCTTACATTTTCATTTTATGGGAATTAATGATATGAAATATTATAGAACTTACAGATGATAAGTATCTAAGATGAATGAGAGGAAGAATCTATTTATTGTTTTTAGTTTTGTTGAGGATGCTTAAGAAGCACAATTGAAGTAGTATTTGAACCTAAGTTTAGTCTTTAATTTTTTTCTGGCATTGCTGGACATTTTTTTTACTATATGTACCTCAGAAATTATTGTAACAACTATATACATTAGGTAAAGGTAAAGGCCCTCCCGTTGATCGTCGATTTGCTCGAGCGGGCCCAGTAATGTCTCCATTGGAGACTTTGTTGTTACTGTGTCTGGCATATCGAATACTCTCGGTAGCTTGCCGGGCTCTCCGAGAGGGGCGGAGGAATCGAACTCGGGTCGGCCATGTTGGCCGCTTGTTAGGCAAACGCCCTACCCGCTGTGCTTCTGTTCTTGTTTTACATATAAGGAAATTGAGATACATGAAGTCCAACTTCCTTCAGACTTTTAAATGAATAGTATAGTTGGGATGAACTTAGATCTTATCTTAAAGTCCATTCATTTGTTATAGCAGTAAACTATCTTGTTAAGATTTTTTTAAATGGGAAATGAGCTTTATATAAGTGTTTAAACATGCCTTATATAATGCTGTAAAGGAGTTTATGTTTACCTATCTGAAAAAATGGGATAGTTTAACTTCATGAGTTTTCTTTACAGAGTTTGATGATACTAATAGTGGTAGTTAAAGGTGTGTATGTGTGCACGGCAGAGCCTAGCAAGTTACCCTCGCGTATTCAGTATGCCAAAAACAGTAACAACAAATCTCACAATGGAGACATACTGGTGCCCACTCGAGCAAATCGACGAACACAAGAGGACAGTGCTACAGTGCTGTAGTGAAGGTGTGCATGTGTGTACCTATGTGCACATGTCCATATGGATATGCATTTTACTTAAATTCAATAAAATTTGGTAAGGAGATTCTTTTTCTCCTCATTAATAAGTGTACTGGGGCTGAAGCCTTAGTAAAGGGTAAGGTGCACATAGCTCACCTGGGTCTAATCGCACTGCATATGGGCCTCTGTCCCATCAGGAGAGATTTCTGAGCACAGAACCAGGATTAAGCCTTAAGTGAGCATAGCTGGGCATGGTCAAATAATGATAGTGTACTCTGGGACAATGGTGGAGGGAAGCTGACATTAGTAAAGGGTGTAGCATTGGAACATTGTCATGCATGAATCCCTGTCACTGTCACTGTCCTCCCGTTGTTCACTGATTTGCTCGAGCGATATGCCAAACACAATAACAATAAGTCAATGTTAGTGGGCCGGCTTGAGCATGAATCCCTATCTATCAAAAATGTATTGTAAATAATAGATAAAGGTAAGGTAAAGGCCCTCCCGTTGATCGTCGATTTGCTCGAGCGGGCCCAGTAACGTCTCCATTGGAGACTTTGTTGTTACTGTGTCTGGCGTATCGAATACTCTCGGTAGCTTGCTGGGCTCTCCGAGAGGGGCGGAGGAATCGAACTCAGGTCGGCCATGTTGGCCGCTTGTAAGGCGAACGCCCTACTGCTGTGCTATCGCTCCAGCCCACTTGCATTGTAAATAATAATAATTAAAAATTATGAACCAAGTGTACTAAAATAGATAATCTCCAAAATTCCTTCAGATTTAAAAAATTAAGTGGTGTGGTGATATTTTTTGTGTTTTAAAATGGAGACACACAAGGCGCTGAAACATTTTCACCAGCAGATGGCACTCCAACATTTCTATAGCAAGCAACCCTTAGGTAGAGTATTCCCAAGGTAAAAACCAAGTAAAACAAGAGACATTTACAAAAAAGAGAAAACAATAATACAGAAACTCATTGAAATTTAAAGCATTTCTAATATTATTGTAATGGGATATTTATATGTATCAAGTAAAAGACACCCCCCACGTACACATTAATATTGTCATAATCACTTGAGCATTCCATAGCAGTGTTCAACCCCTTTATTATAGTGCTTAGAAAATAGATTTGTATTTGTTATACTGATTATTTTTCCAGCTCCCTGGGGTTTCCAAAAACAAATATATTCCTTGGGTACCAAGGTGGTAGGAATTGGAGTGAAGGCAGGTTAGACACCCTACCTAGCCTGTCATTTATTCTCATACATTTCTCCTTTTGTTACCTAGAAAATTGATAAAAGTACTGCTTGAGTGCAGGAAAATGTTTTCAAACATTGGTACATGCAAAATATTTTAAAAAATTAATTTTGATATTTGTGTAATTACTATATTGACTACTTGTTTGATATGTGACTTGATAGTATTTTATCTTTGTAAAATAAAGCTTTATGTTTGCTTTTACAGTTTTTAATTTTTTTCTTTTGTAGAAATTTAACTTGCATGGCGTGGCAAAACATTAGATATAAAACTTGACATTTTTAAATTTTTTAAAAATTTTCATAAAGTTGTTCACAATAATGGATTACATTCAATACTTTGACACCAGTCCCACCACCATCACATCTTCCCAGCACCATTATTTTGAATTTCCCACCACCTCTCAAACCTGCTGAACAGGCAGATGTTAGATAATTTATTTGTATGCTCGCTATGAATAACATAGGATGTCTCACAGCCGTTAGGGCCTGGAGAAATCTCTGCAGTGAGCTGCTCGGTTCCGAGATTTTTTGTGTGTGTCTCTGGATCATGGCTGTTAATGAGCTTAAAATAAAAACTTGACAGTTTTTAATATCTCTATACAGACTCATAGCTTCCACACTAATCTATCTCCATCTAAACTATGATAACTTGATAACCTCACATAATTTTCATATTCACCCTTTAATAAATATTTCATCCCAAACTCACTTTCGGGCAACATAATTTCTGATTTCTTGGTCAGTGTGAGTAGACGTTAGGGTGTTTCTCTCAGTCACTTCATAATGCAGATAACTGCCTAGAATTTCTTCATAAGACTGAAAGATGTTCTTTAGAAAACTATAAAACCTAGAAAAATATGTGGACAATATCATGTTTTTGTTTCATTTTCAGTATTATTATGCCATTGATCTCATTTTTCATTTTCTAATTTTTCACGAATCATTGTAGTTAAAGTCTGCTCGTGCTGTATGTACATGAAATTCATTGCTTCTAACTGCTGCTCTGCTCATTTTACTATTTCCCTTATGATGGTCATTTCATTGCCTCAATATCTTATTGATTAAAATAAGGTTGCTTACTATCCTCATTTAAGTTTTCTTTTTGTCTAGGCTTTTGGGCCACACCTATGCTCAGGGCTTATACTTGGTTCTGTGCTCAGGCCAGACAGTGTTGGGGGATCATATGTAGTACCAGGGACTGAACCCAGGTCAGGCACATATAAGACAAACACTTTACCTACTGTATTATCTCTCTGTCCCCTCACTTTTCAGTTCTTTTATGAGCTGCTTGGGAATTTATGCCCACAGCGGCATTGCTGTGTCATAGGGAATCATTTACTTATTTTCACTAAATATGCAAGACCACTTTACACTACAGTCAGTAAGAAGGTTTCCATGTTCCACATTTATAATTAGTGTTTTCCAATATTCAAATTTCTCCAGTCACAGTGTACAACTGTGGTCTTCAACTGTTGGTCCAGAGGTGTTTAGAAAGGTTGAAAACCACTGTTCTTTCACCATGGTTTTAACTGCTTGCTCATGAACCAGTATGCAGGACAGATTCTTGTCTGCAGATGCAAAAAAGTTGAACACTGGTGTCAAGCAAAAACATCTCTTGAATGAAGAGCTTAGTAGAGAATTCATCAGAGCTAATAGGATATATAATGATTATTTGCATAATTTTTCTGCTTTCAGGATGCTCCTTCACTACCTGAAATTTCATTGGTTTAAAATTAGAAAATCAGTAAATTCCAATAATCTTTTTGAGCTATCAAATAATGAAATAATATTCAAATTATTTCATTATTTGAAACCTAGAAATAAAATAGATTCAAATAATGCAATAGCCCTTGTTACTAAAATTACTCTCTGAAAATAGAAACTAAACAGAATTATAGCAGGATTGATTTAGAATAGGTCCAGGCTCCACTCCAAATCAACTGTCAGAATATCTGAGGGGAGTGTAGACCTGATTATTTTACAAAAATTATTAAACTGCAACTGACATTAATGGGTGGCATGGTTGACAATCATTGATCTGTATTCCAATTATTTTAATGTTTACCTGAAAAGAAAACCATCTTAGACTATCCAAATACAGGAAATATTCCTTTATTCTGCAGGCCAGTCTTCTGAAAACCAAAATAGAAATATAACATTTAAAGAGTTTGATGGAGATAAAACATTTCCTAGAAGTCATAGCATGTCAGTATCTGTAACTGATAAAAAAAAAAACTGGAGAAGTAGAAAATGTAAAACTGATAAGATGTTGTATAATTGGTTGAACTAAGGAAATACTTAGATATGCTGATGTGGTAACAAAACTATTATAAGGAATTAGGGAGTTAAATGTTAATGTTCAAGTAGAGGTAGAATATTTAAGTGTCGTGCATAGAAATTGGATTACACTTAATGGTAGTCAATTTGCTTATTGATGAATTGACTGATTCTATATAATACTTTCAATTGTCAGTATTTATTTAACTCATTGAGAAGAAAGAACATCAGGACACCTTATTTATTTATTTAGTTTTTGAGCCACATCTGTTAGGACTCACTACTGAGGTTCAGTCTCTAGCATCTATCGGTCCCCTGAGCCCAGCCAGGAGTGATTCCTGAGCACAGAGCCAGGAGTAAGCCCTGAGCACATCTGGGCATGACCCAATAAAAAAAATAAAGTAGCACTGTGGCACTCTCCTCCTGTTGTTCATCAATTTGCTCGAGCAGGCCCAGTAACGTCTCCATCATGAGACTTGTTGTTACTGGTTTTGGCATCTCTAATACCTCATGGGTAGCTTGCCAGGCTTTGCCCGTGCGGGCGAGTTACTCTTGGTAGCTTGCCAGGCTCTCCGAGAGGGGCAGAGGAATCGAACCCGGTTTAGTTTTTGGGCCACATCTGTTTTAACTCACTACTGAATCTATGCTCAGGGATGTCTACTGGTGGTGAGGTGATCCCTGAAAGGATTATAAAATGTGCCAAGGATCAAACCAGGATTGACTGCATGCAAAGCAAGTATAAAAATATATTTTGCTTTCTTAGAAATTATCTTTAGGATTTTTCAAGGCAAATGACCTACCACTGTGCTAAAAAAATAAATAAGATAAATGACTTGTTCAATAAATGTAAAATGAGTAGATAGTTAAATTGTGATCTGGATTTTAATTGAATGCCAAAGTTTATGTGATTTGACTCTTCAATAGGTGTGACTACGACTTGAATTCTTTCAATCTATCTTTCTTGAATTTGGTTTTCCATCTTTAGCTATTCCCTGAATAATCATTATCCCTATCTCCAAACATGTTGTGGAATTTCAAACCAAACTTGTTAGAGTCAAGTACACGTATTATGATTTTCCTTTTCCCATGTATATGTTCAATGCTTGATGGCAACGAGGAGAACAAAGACCATAAAGCTAGAGTTTTAAGTAATGAGGTAGAAAAATTATGAAATTATAAATTCTTTCCTCTTTTAACTTTGCATGTAGAAAGTATTGCTCTCCTTTGCTTCTTCAAGCAGGATAGAGAGATAATCTCTGATGCTAAGAAAGCTACTTTGTTATTTACCAGCAGCATTCTTTGTTCGCTTTTGTCTCTTCTCTCCTAGTGGAAAATTTAAGTAGGTCTGTAGAACCTTGACTTTTCTATCTTTTTAGATGTTAATCACAGGCAGACATTTCTTAATACAACATGAAACTGACTTTCAGCAAGATGTTTAGTCATCAAATGGAACAAATGGTTACAAAATTTATGTTCCAAAATATAAAGAAATGGTATGAATAGTTAGATTATTATATTTGTTGACATATTGGAGTTGACCTTTTGTTTCAAGCTAACTTAATTCTTATACCAGTCATAAATTAAGGGAGATTTATGAAAGCATTGGGAGATAGGAATAAGAATGGATAAAACACAAATATCAAATTAATATAATATTTTAAAGTTTCTTCATGCATAAGATTATATTTTTTTGAGGGGCATCACTTGGCTATGGTCAGGGCTTACTTCTGGCTCTGTGTCAGGGATCACTCCTGGTGGATTCAGGGACCTTATGGGGTACCAGGTTCAAACCTGGGTTGGCCACTTGTAAGGCAAATGCCCTACTCACTGTACTATTGCTTTGACCCCAAGGTTAAATTCTTACTTTAGGACATTATATTAATTTTACAGCGTAATTAGCTGAGATTTAGAATAGTTAAAATTTTTATTCATGCAAAGACCTGACAGAATCAGAATTTAAACTCAAGCTTTCCAACTAATAGTCCAAGATTTTTCCACTATAAATTCACAAGTTGTTAGAGGGGACACAACATTTTAGTCATTTACTGAAGAACACAGTGGTTAAGGACACGGGTATGGGCTTTGGAGTCAGATTCTATTTCTATCTAGTAATTACCTTTGCATACTCTTGCTTAACATCTCTGTTTCAATTATCTCACATGTAAACTAGGGATAGTAATGAAGTATATCTACCTCTCAGGGTTATTAAAACATTAATTACATATTCATGTCTGTCAGTACCATTCTAGGACCATCTGATCTCAATAAATGGTCACCTGAGATAATAACAGAGGTAGCAGTGGGGCAGTTGACTGCCTGCTAAAGATTCATGTTTCCCAGTCCTGTTAAGATGTAAAGAATTTTTTTTCTGGTTCTTAGAGATCCAGATATAGTACTCTAACAAGGGGAAACAGCATAAAATAATGATAGCTTTGAATGTTTAATGAGAGTTAAGGAGATGATAGCATTTAGTTAGAGTAAGCGAGTTTGTAATAGGCTAAAAGTGAGGAAAAAAACATAGAAGAAGTGGAAGAAGTTATTAATGTGAAGGTTACCATTATTAAAAAGTATCCACACCTTGCAGCAACATTATATCCAAAAAGTGGAACTTGACAATAAACATAGCATATTTCATTAATCCCATTCACTAGTCTTGTACTTGTTGATCACTGGAATATTTGTACTAGTCTGAAATGAAACGACAAAAATAGTAGAGTGTTTTTATTATGGTTATTATGATGATTATTATTTTATTAAAAGCTAAATTTATTCAGTTTAAACATTTGCTCTTTATTTTGACATATCATTTTAGCTTTAATTTTGGCTAATAAGATGTTCTTTTGGAAAACAATAGTTGATAGATTTTAGGACCTATTAGGTGAAGTAAAAAGTTGGCAAATATGTCCCTTCTTATTAACCCGTGTTTTTTTTAAATCTCAGAGTCTAGAATCTAATCACTGTTCCAATGTTTCTTAGAGGCTTTAGAAACTAGACTTCTAGAAATAATGAAATTTATTTATAAGCATCATTCAGTAACAGCAGGCTGAATATTTTCAAGGAAACCCCAGTGCCTCTAGTTCCCAATGATTTCCTTTTCATTTTTTGGGTCACAGTTGATTGAGCTTAGGGCCAACTCCTGGCTCTGTGCTCATAGTTCACTCCTGCCAGCATTCATGAGATCATATAGGGTGTTAGATTTTGAACCCTGGTGATCCTGGTGAACTGTATATAAGGCAAGTGCCATCCTGGCTGTACTATCTCTCCAGTCCAAATAACTCATGTTTTATACAGAGGCCCAAGTTTTGTCCCCTAGGAATTTACAAACTACAGAGATACGCATATTGTTTTCACCTAGCAAGATGATAAGTATACATCATCTAATGTAGATTAATGTTGAGCCACTTACAACACAAAATTTAATTTTAGATGTGAAGTAAGACAAAAACTAAAAGGAAAGAGGAGGGAGGGCTATTTGGAAAGAGTAGCTGTAAACCCAAACTAGACAAAGAACCAGTCAGGTCATCTGAGTCAACCAGGGCTATCTGGAACTCCTTAAATATTATTGAATTGCTTTCTTGCTGATGTCCTGAGGCTGCACTTGACTATAGAATTTCATGGCTGGACTAGAGAGATGGTTTTCATCAGGAATTTAAGAAAAAGTACTTTGGCTGGTTGGTTTAGATTCATATAGGATCTGATGAAAACATTAAATACTGGTTAAAGTACTAGGCCACCGAACAATTATAGAGTAGCTGGGTCAATAAGGAAAAAATGGTAGGTAAAATTTATAACTAAGAAAATTCTCATCATAACTAAGTTCACCCTTAGTCACGAGTTTTGAAAGATATATTAACTACAGATATCTAGTGGCCAAATAATTTTCTTATTTTATTTTGCTTGTGGGCCACACCCAATGGTGCAGGGCTTACTCTTGGCTCTGTGCTCAGAGTTTACTCCTGGTAGAGCTCAGCTCATGATTATATGGGGTGCCAGGGATCCAGCTTGGGTCAGCCTCTTGCAAGCTAAGCACCCTACCCCCTGTGCTATTGCTCCATCCCGATTTCCTTATTTTATTCAAGTTACCTTCCACAGATCCAAATTAACATGGCTTCTGAAAATACATTGGTGTTATAGAGGTAGCTCAACAGGCTGGGTTCATGTGGATGGCTCCTGAAGCATTGCCCTGAGCAACCCTTAATCACCCTGCTGGGAGTAGCCCCTGGGCATTCTGGTTTGGTCTAAAAACAAAATAAAAATTCATTGATTTATAAGCCAGGGGTGTTAAGACCCCTGGAAAATATATCCCCTTGTTAAAATATTTATAATTGGTTTTAATTCTGAGTATAGAAAAATGAACTAGTGGCATTAAAGTTTGAAAGATGATTATTTTCTGAAGATAACCAGGAAAATGATGATAATTGGGAAAATGAATGAATCATGACCCTAAAAGTTTGTGGGTGTATGATTTTAGTGTGTTAAGCATAACTTGATGTACCACAAATGTATTTCATAAATGTTGACAGCCTATTATGTACTTGGTTCTGGAGATAAAAATAAATAAAGCTCTTTGCTTGCCAGGCTATCACCATCTCTAGGCAGTGTTCAGGTGCTATTTTTGGTGCTGGAATTTATATCACATTGTCCAATAAAAGCATGTACTTATTTCAAATTGTTAAAAAGTTTGTGTTAGAAATTTTCAGGAACTGAAGAGACTAACATAGCTTTTGAGTATGTAATATCTTGGTTATAAAAATCATCTTTAGATGATATGCTTTGGGTTTTCTTGCTCCTAGGCATTCACTCCATGCAGTTCTATATCAAGAGGATCTTAAGGCACTTTTCGGTCTAATCCAGTCTCACCTCTGGATTTCCTGTAGTTTAACTTGTGAGAAGCTCCTCAGGGAACTTCAGTTTCTGCTCATGTACTCCAGCCCTTTTCAGGTGCCTTATCTGCTGGGAGAAGGGAGAGCCAGGTTGATGGATCTTTCAGTTTGTTGGGTCTGAGACTGCTGCTTGTGCCTTTGGGCAAAGTTTCTGCTTTGCATATTTGAGTTGTTTGATAAGGAGGAGACCCTGGGGTGACCTCATGTACCACTTGTATAAAGCAGGTTTCTATCAAGTCCAAGATTTATTTTGTTCTAGGAGGAGGCCTGAGTGGGCTCCAGTGGTGTAACTGGACAATTATGCCTGGTGTCTTGCCCCGCTTTTTAGTTGGTCTGAAGGTGCTGTGTGGAGCCCTCGTGGGTGAGCTGCAGCGAAGATGCACCACGCACCACTCTGGCACTCAGGAGCTACAAGGATGCCAGGTCTGCCTATGGCTTGGAGCCCAGTTTGAAAAATCATGTACCTCTTCTGCAATGGTATCAAAAGAGGGGTAAGCGAGGGTCGCCCTGAAAGGCAGGAGCGCCTCTGCTGGTGCAAGTCAAAGGGACAAGGAGGGGCTGGAGCCCCTCCGTGTCCAGCGCTTCCCAAACCCCAGGCACATACCAGGCTGTGTTGAACTGGCCAGAGTCAGGCTGCACGGAAACCCCCAAGATACTTCACCTCCGATGCAAGCAAAGCAAGAGCCACCAAGCACACCGGGCCCATTGCTCTAATGGGCGAGGAAGCCGTAGGACCTGGCCGCTGCGTATTCCTCTGATTACCCTTTGCCACCTGGAGGTCGGAGGATGGTGGTGGCTGCTCAGCGGGTCGCAGAGGTCAGGTTTGGTTCTCCCGGGGTCTTTCTCTGCGCTCTGAGATCTGGCAGGAATCGCAGTTGCCACCGCGACTTGGTTCTGCAAGTGAACCACCCTTGCCCTCACAGCTTCAACCCCGAGCAAAAAGGGCCCGGCACGGGAGCGAACTCGACCCGAGCGCCCGGGGGCTGCAGCTGGGACTTTCGCGTCGGGGTCGGAGCTAGATCCGCCCTCCCCTGAGCCTCGCCGAGAATGAAGCCCAAAGCAGACGTCCCGCCCCGGACCCCAAACAGCTCCGACTGTGCTCTTCCGATCGCTTCACCGGCTGCCTGACCCTAGAGGGTTAAATCTGGAGGGTACAACGCCACCCCTTCCTCCCACTTCCCGCCCCCCACCCCCCTTTACCTTTAAAAAGCTAAAAAATGTCTGCAGTCGAAATCTCTTAAAGGGGCGGTGCTGGGGAACGAGTACTCTTGGCACGAGTCTCGGAGAAGGCTGGCTAGGGGCGTGAGTTCCCTCCACCAGCACCAAAACACTGAAAAAAAAAAGGAAAAAAAAAGAGAGAGAGCGAGGGGGGGGGGAGGGAGGGAAAAAACGGGGGGGGGGGGGAGGCAGACAGACACACACTTTAGATAAGGACAATTAGTCACCAGCAAGACCCTGTAGGAAGAGAGGTTTAAATCAGAGGGATTTAATGAGGGTGCTCTGTGCCTTCCCTGAAGCCATGCCCTCCAGCAGCTCCCGCCCCCCCGCGTGCCTAGCCCCGGTGGCTCTCTTCTTGGCTCTGTTGTTCCATCTCTCCCTTTCCTCCCGAGCTGGAGACAGGAGACCCTTGCCTGTAGACAGAGCTCCAGGTTTGAAGGAAAAGACCCTGATTCTACTTGATGTGAGCACCAAGAACCCAGTCAGGACAGTCAATGAGAACTTCCTCTCTCTGCAGCTGGATCCGTCCATCATTCATGATGGCTGGCTCGATTTCTTAAGGTAAGGCAGGGGCTTCGATGGATCATTTTTTTCTTATATTAAGTAATAACCCCCATCCTTTTCTGTCCCCCATTCCAAAGGGGGAAGAAGAAGAAGAAATAAGCCAAGTGGATCTCGAAAAAAAAAAAAAAACCAAACAAGAAAGGGGCTTTTCCTCCTCCTGGAATATTTGCAGTGAGGCTGTAACTGGTGATTGAGAAAAGCAATGTTTTCTATTAAGATGCACATGTTTGCAATGCAGAAGGCATTTCAGAAACTTATCAGTTATGACTGAAAAAATGTTGTGCTTACATATATCCACAATTAGCCTCCCCGTCTCCTTCTGAAAAAGAAACAAGAGATTCAGGGCAGTTACAAAAGCCAAAAAGGTCTCCAGCAACAAAGACCCGAGAGGAATGGGTGTGTGTGTGTGTGTGTGTCAGAGTGCGTGTCTGCCTGTGTCTGTGAGTATTCAAGCGGGGATCGCACGAGAGTGGAATTTTCCACGGAAAGATCCTTTCGTCAGTTCTTCTACACTTCTAAATAAAAATGAATTTAAGCAGAGGCTGGAGAGGTGGGCAAATTGGATCGGATTTTAAAATTTTAGTTTTATGTCCTCTACTGTCGTCTCCAGACTTTAGGACTTCGTAAGACTTTTTTTAATTTTTTTTTTAATAGACGGAATGGCCTCCCAGTCCCTCCTCCTTAAATCTCTTGCGGTAACTGCATAGTTTTTCTTTAAAGAAAAAAAAAATCCTCACTCGGGTCTTAGAGTATATAAGGAGGGCGGAAAGGGTCCTAGAAATACTCGGGGGATGTTTGAGGTCTGCGCCAGGCATCGGCGGACTAGCAAACCCGGAGGTTTGTGATCACAGTCCCCTTAGCCCGTGGTTTGGAATCAGTTTGGACTGACACTCTGGCCGGGTTGTTAACTGCTTTTAGCAGTGAGGCCAGCACGCTCCCTTGTCATCAGGCACGGAGCGGCAGTGTGAATAAATAAACAAGTCGCCTGCAATGTCGAATCCAAGTGTTGAGTTTTCAAAAATTCCCTCCAAATTGGAGCCTCAACTGGGGGCTCCCCCCCGAAGAGCTCCGAGCGCCCTCAGTGCCGCGTCTCCGTGCTGAGGCCGCCGCGCATCTTTCGTGAGTACCCCCGCCCCCTCCTTCGCTCTTTGCTGGTCCGCGGGCCGCGGCTCCCCGGGCCGGCCGGGGCCGGCGGGGCGCGGACGCCGCAGGTATCGGGAGGCGCCACGTGGAGCGCGCTTCCGCGTGGAGCGGGCGCTGCGGGAGGACGCGGCGGCCGCGGGGCCAGCGAGGCCGTTTCGGTTCCCGCCGAGCCTGCGCAGGGAGGGCGGGATCCGCTCACGCAGCCCGCCCGGCTTCCTCCTCCCTAGCTGCTCGGCGTTGCAGAGCGTGTTTCGGAGCTGGTGCAAACGTGGGGGGCGACACACGCCCCATCGACATTGCCCTACTCCAAGGGGCGCAGACTCTTTCAGTTTCCTGTTTTTAAAAAAAATCATTTCGTGAGCACTGAATGCTTGTTGCAGAAAAGATTCTGGAAGGCTGTTTTCCGGGAAACAGACGCGGTCCTGCAGGCTTCTGGCTGGACGGTTGCTGGAGTTGCGTCCCTGCGGAGCCGAACTCGCACCGACGTTTCTGCCCGCTCCGAGCCCCGCGGTCGCCCTCCAGCGCCGTCCTGGGGCACGGCTGAGGCACCCTCTAGCTCCCGGATTTGTCCCCACGGCCCGAGTCTTCCCAAAAAGTCGTCTCCGTTCATCGTTCCCATCCATCTCCTTCCTGGTCCTCCGGTTTTTCCATGTGGGTTTGAAGTTTTAAAACCTGGACCCGCAAAACCTTAAACATGCGTGCACGATCGGAACTCAGTAGCTGACTCATCCCCTTAACACCCAGGGCACCTGCATGGCCCCGTCTCTGCCCTTTTCCAGGAGGCAGCGTTAGACTTTATAAACCTCTTTGTGGAAGTCCTTAAGCTAAATAGATGTAAATGTTATGTTGGTGTTCCGGCGGTTTTTCCAGCAGTGCGCGGGTCTCGAGTTTCCCCCAATCTCCCTTCACTTTGCCCGGGGCTTCCAGATATCCCAAGTGGGAAGGCAGCAAAAGCCAAAACTCAGCTTAGGGAGAGGAGTGGAGGGGAAAACGTGACCTGTTTCAAGCTCAGGCCGTTATTTCAGGTGTACCGGAGACTGGGCAAAACGAGGGAGGAAGTGTGCCCCGCACGCCGGGAGCTCCCGGCGGAGCCTGTGCGGTCCAGGGCTCCGGGAGATGCGGGCTCCGTAAGTATAGAGTGGATACGGAGCATTGGCACAGGCACTGGAAAAGTCGGAATCAACATGACCTCAGGGCACCAGGTCGGAGGGAAAGAGGGCACAAAGGGTGTGGGAACCTTCGGGGGGCGAGAAGGCGGGCAGCTCGCAGTGCAGCCCGCAAGTCTGGCCGAGGTGGCTGCGCAGCGGTCAGCGTGCAGCGAGCCTCTGCACCCCCGCGGGGAGTTTTCTGGCCTGGGGCCGCGAACAGCCGGTGAATGCGCGTGGTCGCTGCGCTCAGTACCAGTGTCCTACCCCTCCTTCCCCCGCCTCCCCCTGATCCGGCACACACAGGGTTGACACACGCGGTCTCTAATCCTGGGGAAATAAATCGCTTTGGCGAGCAGCTAGGGGGTCGTGGCCGCTGGGCGCAGGAGGCTTATCCGCAGGGAGCCGGTGGGCCCGGGAGGCTGGGTTGGCTGCGGAGCGAGGCTGCGGTGCGGGACGCCAGGCCGCTGCTGACCGAGGGCTGGGGCGGCCTCTTCGCCTGGGCTAGATCCTTGCTTCTCACTTTTTTTTTACCCCTGCAGCTCCAAGCGTCTGGTGACCCTCGCCCGGGGACTCTCGCCGGCCTTTCTGCGCTTCGGGGGCAAAAGGACCGACTTCCTGCAGTTCCAGAATCTGAGGAACCCGGCGAAAAGTCGTGGGGGCCCCGGCCCGGATTACTATCTGAAAAACTATGAGGATGGTGAGAAGCATATTTCCCGATCTTGGGGGGGGGGGGGGTGGCGGGGGAGTGGTGTTTGAATGTGGGAGCATGCGCTTGCTTCGTGCGTGCGTGTGTGCGTGTGTGTATGAGCGTGTGTGCGCGTGCATGTACGTGCGTGTCTGCACGAGGGGTCACAAGTGTGAAACTCTTGCCCGTATTACTGAAAGGGTCTCTCCAGGTTGTCCCTGTCCTGACCCTTGGGCCTTTCTGTGGATTACCAAGTGTCGGAGGTATCGAACTGGTGATCTGTACTGGCAAGCTAATCCTGTGGGGAGAAGGTACTGAGGGTTTCTTGAATAAGAAAACAAAAAATCAATTCGGGCACGTTCATAGACCATTAAAAGCTCCGGCCACGTTTCACTCTTCAAACGTGCCTTTTCTTATTTTTTGTCTTCCAGGGGCTATGGAGGGATTCAACTTTGTTTGAAACCCCTCCAAAGTTTTCTAAGGGACCCATTAGATTGGTCCCTTATGAGGGAAGGTTTGAATATCTCAGCAGCGGGTTCTCCTTGAAACTATTATCAAAGTTTTTTTTTAAATGGAATTATAAGAGCTAGTCTTCTTTCCTGGCAGGAACAGATGAATTAAATGTTGGAAGGGCTTTGAAAAACTCCAAATGCTCTTCTAATGTGAGAAAACAATCTTTAAAATGGTATTTAAAATTCTGCTTAGAGGGTTGGTGTTAATACTTATGAACTTTCGTAAGGAATATGCTTTCTTTCTCACTGCAGGCAAGAGGGGAATTGGTGGGTTTAAACTGGCCAAAGAGATCTGAGAGTTCATCCTGAGACCTCTCAGGCCCTGGCAGCCCCTTCTAAGGGAGCCACAGTTATACTTTGAAAGGCCCAGGGACATTTTCTTAGCGCTCTCTGGATTTTGTTACATCTTGTCCTTATAAATCAGTATTTTCTGGGGCTTTTACAGAATGGGAATTCTGGAGAGGTAGGATCTGTTTCAGGGGTGGCTAAGAAACATTTTTTTTTTAAGTGTCATGGGCGGGGGAAGGTTGAAGCTGTAGCTTCTTGAATTTGAAGCAGGAATAATGTTATTTTTTTAGGCATTTTTCAAAGTGTGTAGGTGTTTAAGGTTACATTTTTACAAAGGTGAAAGCCTTTGCCGTGGAAATTCAGTTGCAAGTAGGTTTTGCTGTCACTCTGCATGAAGTGCTGAAAGGTAAAGAATAATTCTGAACAGCAGCTCGATGGTAATTTGAACCAGGGCTTTATGGCTCCCAGGGTCACTGTCACTTCAGTGATCAGACCCAAGAAAAGAGAATATTAATGGTGCTCCTGATTAAACAGCTCTTCTTCAAATCCATTTGAACTACTCCTCTTTAGTTGGGGGAAAATTTTGTAAGAGCCCCAGAACTCACTGGCATGAAAAAATTAGGCCATTATAACCTTAGGAATTGTCTTTCCCCCCCTCTACAAATTTATTTATATACATGGTTATATTACCAGTTAATTATGAACATAAAACATGAGATCTTAAAGTGAAGGATACGAATTGTTTCCCTTTGTAAAAGGAGAAAGTGGATATCAGGGGAAGAAAGCAAATTGGCAGAAATTCCCATGAAAACTTTATAGAATTAACATAGATTTTTCAAAAGGTATCAGAATTGGAAAAGATCTAAAAGGTCATCTTTAGTCCTCCCACCAGTTCGGGGGCCAGTGCAGGATTATTCCACATGGAACCCTTTCTTGTTTTGTCCAACCTGGTATTAAATATCTCTAGGAATGTAGTGTTCACCACTCCCGTGGGAGAGAGTTCTTCTGTCCCATAGGTTTTTTTGCTGGCAAATTTCTCCTGAATCTTTCTCTTTTCAAATATTCTCAAAATATTCATGCTTATTCCTCTTTGCAGTTTTTCAGACATTTACTATCAGAGTGACTTCTATCTTTGGTGTTAGTGTCAGCATCAGAAAAAGGTTTCCTCATAGCTGTTTTCTATCTAGACTACCTGGATTTAATTCTTTTAAAACTTTCTTTAAAGTCAGTCCTTCCAGACACTAATCTGTTTTATTGCTCCTAGCTGAACTTCTTTTGATTTATGTCTCCCTGGTAATAAGATGCTCTGAACTATTTCAGTATTTGAGGCCTTAGCAGAGTTAAAGAGAGTAGGACTGCCCTATTTCTGCCCTTTGATAGTCGGATATCCTTGAATCACTCATATTGTCTTTGTTGTTCCATGTTGCATCTAAGAACTCAAGGCAGACATGTTTTTGGTAAAGTCTCAGCAATTTTGCAAGCACATTTTAATTGTCACTTTTCATCCAGTGAAGAGTAACATTATCAGGAACATCCAAAAATAGATCCTTTCAGTAAATGGTCCTGTAATGTGTACTTGGGCATGAGCACCGTGCTGAAAAGAATTATATTTAATTCAACAGAATAAAGAATAATAGTATAGATTTTAAGTAATAAGATACACTCACTTAAGGCACATCAAGAGAGTGGTATAGTGAAGAGGATATGGAATTTGAACTTAGAAAGCCTGCATTGTAGCATTTTTCTTTTTAAATATGTGGCCTCTTCGCTTTTTGAATGCATGGCCCTGGGGGTTGCTGCTGCTTTAAAACACGCGGGTGATGATAAAACCTTCTGTATTTTACTTCTGTGAAGATCCTAAGAGTAAGGTGTAGAAAATATTTTGTCAACAGCAAGGCCAAGTATTCTTTTGCTGGGGTGATTCAGAAAATTTCTAACATACATATTTAAAGGTGTAGAGTGGGATTAAGAAGTGACTAAGATTTGATGAGCTGTAAATTTTGTGCTAAAGGAAGGAGATAGACTTAAGGAATTGTTTGAGAGGATTATGGAAATAGGGAAACGTCTTTAAGGAATGAAGGTGGAGAATATAGGGAAGCTTTGTGCAGGTGAAAGAGACTAATCCTAAATTTTTATATTCTTAAAATGAATGGACAGATACAATTGGGGGAAATAGGCTTTTCTGGCTAATTCATTTACATTGCTACCATGATTTTTTTTGGGGGGGGTTGTTTTCCCCTGAAGTAATAGTGCAATTTACAAGTCATATGGCTTCTATTTTCCAGATGCGTTTAAGCACTTCAATGTAACTCTTTTTTCTAACTTTCTAAAGTCCTGGTTTATGTATGATTTAGGGGAGCTTCTCTGATTACACCTTTAGTATAGTTACTCATTCCACTCTCTGCTTAGGGAACCCGAATTTCATACAAACATGGCGTTGATAGAGGAAATAAAAACAGGATTGTTCTTCATTCTCTGGAATCTTACTCTTTGCCTAACATCCTCTCTGTTCTACATAATGTTATGTTTTACTTATTCCTGATAAAGATATCTTGGGTTAACCTTTTCTTCTTAAGTTTATTTTGCTCTAGTCTGCCCCTTTGTTGTTTTATGTCCAGTTGTGCTTTATTTGTATGCCTGTCTCTTTATTGTCATAACCATATCTTTAATCAAGATGAATGCCACTAATTATTTACATCAAAAGCCAGTGTAATATTACTAAAGTACATTTGTCATGTCACTCTTTTGCTCAAAAACTGTGATTATTTTCAGATTGCTTACAGAAAATGCTCAAACTCCTCAACAGTGTTCAAAGCTTTTCTCATTTCAGTCTCTGCTTGCAGCTGTACCTTATATTTTCATATACCTTTCATTATAGTCTCATTTGATTTTCACTTTTTTTCTTAAAACACCTTCATTATCTCAACTCTATACCTTTGTTCAGAGAGCATATGAGTATATTTCTTCTCTGAATGCCTTTCTTTTCTGTTCAAAGCTCAGCCCCAGTGCCATTCAATTCCTTAGACCTAGTAGAGATGCCCCTTATTTTAGCAAAGCCTTTTCATCAACAGATTATTCCGTACTGATAGTTACTTTCTTTGGACTATTATAGCTTTTACTTTGTCCTGTGTTTTGGCCCCTGGTACTTTGTTTTGCTCTTTAGCTTTTCACATGTGTATTTGTGATATATAATGGCACTGTAGCACTGTTCATCAATTTGCTCGAGTGGGCACCAGTAACATCTCACAACAAATTGTGAGACTTGTTGTTACTGTTTTTGGCATATCGAGTACGTCCTGGGTAGCTTGCCAGGCTTTGCTGTGTGGGCAAGATACTCTCGGAGCTTGCAGGCTCTCCGAGAAGGGGCGGAGGAATCGAACCCGGGTGGGCCGCATGCAAGGCCAAACACCCTACCCTCCGTGCTATCGCTGATGACTGATATATACTAACTAGACTGCAAATTCTTTATAGGAAGGGCCATTCCTAATTATTGCAATACATAAATGTCTGGCATTAGGTATGGCACATAGTAGAATTTTAGCAAATATTTTTGGCAAATAATAGGCTCAGAGCACTCAAAAAGGCTCTGGGAAATGGAGTTACCAATGAAGAAATGAGTGATCACATTCCTGAAGATTCTATTAATTTTTCACCTTCAATACATATTCCTATGAAGTCCAAATTGTGTTGTTTCTTCTTTACCTTTACTCCCTCCCTTATTAGCCTTACATAGTTTCTAGCTTAATTTTCCAACTCAGTATCTCAAAAAGCTACTAATTTAGTAATACCTTTTCAGATATTTTATTTTTTTTATTCCTATCTTTGAAGATTTTCTTTTCAGAAAGGTTCTGAAATTCTCAGTGATGAATGTGAGTACACGCGGAAACTCATAGTGCTGCATAACTGTTTTTATTGATCTCCTTTATTCAAATTTCATTAGAGGTAGCTTGCCGGGCTCTCTGAGAGGGGCGGAGGACTCAAACCTGGGTCAGCCATGTCGGCCGCATGCAAGGCAAATGCCCAACCCGCTGTGCTATTGCTCCAGGGGACCATAAAGAATCATATAGGATTAGATGGAGATCAAACTGGGGTTTACCATATGCAAGGCAAGTGCCTCACTCCCTGTACTATCTTTCTGGCCAAGATATTTTTCTTTTTATTCCCATCCCACTCATCTGGACATAGAATGAATATAAGAACACCACAGCTGCCATAATACATATATATTTTTTCTTTTATTTTTATTATTGTTTTGTTCTTTTTGGGCCGCACCCAGTGATGCACAGGGGTTACTCCTGGCTCTGCACTCAGGAATCACTCCTGGCAGTGGTGGGGGACCACATGGAATTGACCCTGGGTTGACTGCGTTCAAGGCAAACACCCTACCTGCTGTGCTATCGCTCCAGACCCACCACAATGTATATTTGCCTTGAATTTATTCACATTCTATTATCTTATTTCATTTTACATAAATGTTTTCTGAAGTTCAGTTGCATTTAACATTTAACATTTTACATTTATTGATGCTTTGTACCTCTTAGTTTCAAGATGGATAAAGATAATATAAACTTTATTGTCCTGATGCCATTAAAATACAACAGTCATAATTGCCATAGGCAAGATACTTGACTCTCTCCTTTTGTGTGTAGGCTGGATTTAATCATTAAGTCCTAAAGAATAGTCAGTAAAGGGGAAAATAGTCACTTTACAGTGGTGACATACTTTTAATAAAGTGACTGAGATTAATATCAGCAGATGTTATATTAATATTATGTATTCCCTGATACAATAAAAAGGGCACTTGTCCTTTGAGATATTATATATCAAAACTCATAATTCTCTGCCAACTGGAGAAAACACTAGTCAAATCCAATTTGACTCTACAAAATTCTTGACCATGCCATTCATATAAATTAATATCTTAGTGATTAGATAACATTAGATGACATATACAGTAATAGAACTTTATTATAAAATTGTGTCTACTTTGAGTTTCAAGAAATTTTATTATATTTTTATTGCCTCAATATATCTAATTATTAAAGAGGAAAGTAAATGTGTGAGAGACAAGATTGATTGGACAAATCCAGATTATGGAAACTTTGGGTTTTAATAGAATAAAATGGAATTTTTTTCTGAAGTTCTTTTACTTCATTGGAGGAGGGGAAGGACATGTTTTCAACATGGACAATGACTCTTGATCTCTTCTGTTTTTTTTTCTAAATCAGTGCCCACATTAACACACTCTAACCTAGTGTTTCTCAACCTTTTTCTGACCACAGTCCCCTTCTGTACTTGTTTTCTTCCTGTGCCCCTGCTATGTTTCTGGTTACCCCCTAGTCTTGTGTCATGTTCTAGACTTTTTTGATTTATTTTTTCAACCTGTGCTCCCTTAAAATGTCATGGGGGCCCATAGAGGACCATATGACCCTAGGTGAAAAACACTGGTCTTGTTGAAGTGTATTAGCGCTGCATTTGATGAGCTTTAAGCTTTGAAGCATATTTGATCAATTAAAATTAAAGGATTAATTTTATTATTTTATTATAGGATACATAAAATATTGAGCTGGATAGATAGCACAGCAGTAGGGCATTTGCCTTGCACGTGGCCAAATCGGCTGACCTGAGTTCGATTCCTCCGCCCCTCTCAGAGAGCCTGGCAAGCTACCGAGAGTATCTCACCCCCACGTCAAAGCCTGGCAAGCTACCTGTGATGTATTCGATATGCCAAACACAGTAACAACAAGTCTCACAACAGAGACGTTACTGGACCCGCTCAAGCAAATCAATGAACAATGAGAAGATGGTGCTACGGTGCTACATAAAATATCAAAGAATTTGTTAACTTTTGTGTTTCCCTTTTTTCTTTTGTAGAGCAAAAGATTGGTATTTTAGAATATCAATTCACTCATGAATTTCATCATTGTGTTTGCACCTAGTTCTTTACCTTTGATTGACACTTTGAATGGGCAGATGAATTAAGGCGCACTTACCATAAATGTCAAATTGCATACTACTGACCTCTTGTCACTTCAGCAGCATTAAGCCAAAAGCAGTTTCTAGAAACTTTCAGGCCAGGAAAGCCCTTTAGTCTCCTTTCATAATTAACATTTCATAATATGTCTGCTAGAAACTTTATCAAGGTTTGCTATAATTTAGTACTGTATTTTCAATGATCAGAAATTATTTGGATTTTTTACATATTTTATTCTGCTTCTGGAAACATGAGTATATTTTCTGTAAAATTATTGAAATTGCAGTGATATCATTGAAAGGTAGGTCCTGAGGGCTTGCTGTAACTCACTGAATCACTGAATTCGAATGTAGTATCTCACAGCCTTAGTCGTCAGATCTTTTTGTCTCAGTTATTGTGGCTAACTGCTTGAAGTGACGGGGATTAGGAAAGTCTGGTCAGTTGCTTATTGATTGCTAATTAATTGAATCAGAAAGTTAAACATATAAATCTTCCAGTTGTAACCACATTTCTATAATTTATCACTTGCTCATTGGAGCCAGAAGTAGTCCACTCTTGCAAGTTCATGTACAGTACAAATAATGGTATTGCTGCTAATAACAAATATTAGTAAATATTAGTCCTTCTTTCAAAGTCATTTAAATTATCTCTCCTACTCTTGGTGAGATGGATACCTCATGGAAAAAAAGAAATTTATTTCAAAATTTTCAGGGCTTACTCAACCTGCAAGTTACACAGTCTGGGCTACTGTAGTCAATAGCTCTTACTGAGAATTTAACAAAATGAGTGGATATTAACAGTCTTTTTTTGGTGCTTCTTGGTGCCTTAATCAAATTTCATCTATTTCATGCCATATGGCAGTGCCACTCTGAGTGGTGTGTGTGTGTGTGTGTATTTGTGTGTGTGTCTTGTTATGAGAGAATTTTGTGTGTTTTCTTATACTTGTCCATGGTCAATGATATAACAAAGTATATATATATATATATTTATAGACTAGTGATTGGGCTGGAGCGATAGCACAGTGGTAGGGTGTTTGCCTTGCACGCAGCCAGCCCGGCTGAGCAGGATTCGATTCCTCCGCCCCTCTCAGAGATCCCGGCAAGCTACTGAGAGTATCTCGCCTGCACAGCAAAGCCTGCAAGCTACCTGTAAAGGTAAAAGGTAAAGGCCCTCCCGTTGATCATCGATTTGCTCGAGCGGACCCAGTAACGTCTCCATTGGAGACTTTGTTGTTACTGTGTTTGGCATATCAAATATGTCACGGGGAGCTTGCCAGGCTCTGCCTTGCGGGCGAGATACTCTCGGTAGCTTGCCGGGCTCTCCGAGAGGGGCGGAGGAATAGAACTCGGGTCGGCCATGTTGGCTGCGTGCAAGGCAAACACCCTACTGCTGTGCTATCGCTCTAGCCCCGTGACGTATTCAATATGCCAAACACAGTAACAACAAGTCTCAAAATGGAGATGTTACTGGCCTCACTTGAGCAAATCGATGAACAGTGGGAGGACAGTGTGACAGTGTGATAGTATGGTTTGTTGAATTTCATTGTTGAATTCAGATCTGGTTGAGTTTGATTTAGATTTAGTTCTCTAAACAGTACGATGAAAAATAGTATAGTTTTGCTTAATCAAGCAAACTTTTTTATTATCACCCATTTGCTAAGTTAGATATTAGACTACTGTAAGGAATAAAACATGGACTATATTCTCAAAGTGCTCTGGTCTTATATCTGTAATGGAACTTTTAGTGGTCTCCAGAACATTTTTTAGTCAGATTGATCTTTTCTCTGTTGCCTTCCACATTGCTTAGATTGTGCTCTTTACCTTGACAACTCATGTTCACTCTAGATTTTAAAATTATGCTTCTTCAAAGCTCTGCTCAAGTTCCTCTTTCATTAAGTATTCTTCAAAATCAGTTCATATAAAGTCTTTCTTGTTCTCTGAAATTTTATTAAATTCTTTACCAAATACTCACTCTCTAATTTTGTTTGAATTCCCTGGAATTTATGTTTGATTGATTTAAGCAGACATCATTTATGTATTTAGGAATTTACAATCAAAATATATTAGCATTGACACATACATAAAAATACATATAGAGATAATCATCACTCAACATGGAACACATTAAGTCAAGCACAGTATTTATGTTATTTGCAAACTCTAATATATTATCTGCTTTTGTGTGGCAAAGAATAAAGATGGAAAAATATAAGCATTAGTCTTTGAAATGATGAAGATATGTAACTATATCTATACATTTGATTAGGGGCTTGGCATTAAATATCTTATTTTCATTTGTTCCAGAAAGGCAGAAATACCTTAAGGAGTGGAAGGTGAGGTTGGAAGCTAGGAAAAGGCAATATTTCAATATTGGGAGCTTCTGTGAAATAGTAGGGAAGAACGAATTTCTTTTCAGTCTGTAAAAGTAGTAGCACTGTAGCACTGTCCTCCACTGTAGCACTGTAGCTCGAGTGCGTACCAGTAACCAGTAATGTCTTCATTGTGAGACTTGTTCTTACTGTTTTTGGCATATTGAATATGCCACGGGGATCTTGCCAGGCTCTGCCGCGTGGGCGGGATACTCTCCGTAGCTTGTCGGCCTCTCTGGGAGGGACGGAGGAATTGAACCTGGGTTGGCAGCATGCAAGGCAAATGCCCCACCTGCTGTGCCATCGCTCCAGCCCAGTAATAGAAGTAATACTATTATATTTTTCAGTACTTATAATGTGGAAATTTTTGAATTGTTTTTTACTCATGTCTCATAGTTTATTAATATTATTATTACTTTATACTTGTCATGCAGGTTATATCTTGCTCACTGTCAGAGTAGTACTATTTTGAGTCTGTATACATTAAAACAATTATCTTAAAAACTTTATGGAAAGTACTGTTTCCCCACTTGAAGAAAATGGAAGTATGAAGTGGTTAGTAAATTGCTCAAGATCACTCAGCTAATGAATTGTGGGCCAGAGTCTCAATGACATTGATCATGCAACTTGCAGGTTTAATTGGAAGAGACTTTTGTATTAGTCATAGGTCTTCTAAAATGTGCCATTGAGCAAACTGTGGGAGTCCTCCTTGAAGCTGTTCTTACTCATAAAATGAGGAAACTTGATCATATTAAGTACATGTAACATCTAATTCTAAGATTTTGCCAGGGGAAGATCTCATACAGATGAGACACTCAGGAAATCATAGCAATGACAAGAGGGAATCGTCAGGATTTGATTCTGTAAGAAGTCTAGGTAACCAAAAACCCTAAACTAAATGTTGTGGATCGTTAAAAACAATTTGTCATAAACATTCTTGTGAGGATAGTCAAAAGTTTTGTGTTAGGAGAAAATGGTTGTAAAATTAGCAGCAACAACAACAAACCCAAAAAACCCAAAGTGGGGATATGGGTCCTGGGAGATAACTCAAAGAACTGAATTCCTTATATGCAGCTGACCCCAGTTTGATTCCTAGCACCATATCTGGTCTCTCAGGTACCACCAAGGGTGATCTTTGAGTGATCAAGGGTGATCAGAGTCATGAGTAAGCTCTGAGCACCCAAAGGTGTGACCCCAACCCCCTCTACCCTCTTCAAAGGACTGGAATGCATCATTTCCCATCCTCCACTTTTAGCACGGTTGGCCCCCAGCACTGCTGAGTATCAACATTGAACCTCTAGGCCTACACAGCTTGACAGAGTAGCACCCACCTAAACAAAATAACACAGAACAAAACCCAGGAAATATTATTATAGATCCACACAAAAGCAGTTGGAAGAGGTGTTTGTCATCTATTGGGTCATAATGAAGGGGCAGAATAAGTGATAAAATTTGACAGCATTTATTAACTTCTTTAAGGAGGTATTTTTGGAAACAGATATATTGAAGAGAATAATAGAAATGGATTGTGTTATTAATATAGGAAATTTTGACAGAAGAAAATTAGATTATTAGAAAAGTGGTTGGAAAGTTACTGTGAAATTGGTGCAATTTTAGTATTTATTTAGTTTTTATAAACTGAAATTGTATTCTGCTTAGTTCTTTCTTCAATTTCTACAACAAATGAAACTTTGTAGGTTGTTGATAAGAGGCTTCATGAAAACCTTTAGATTTTTGCATTTTTTATTGTTATGTCATTAGTTTACAAAAGTGTAAATGTTGATCTGTTTTAGCAGTCCAGTGCTATCATACAATGCCACCAACGAAACTCAATATCCCTCCAGTATAGTCTGTTGAACTTCCTTCCCCATTTCAGCCAAAACCTATCTACACCTGTGTTGGCAACTTTCAATTCAGAGACATGGTCTGAGAGTGTATGAAAATCCTTTCTTTATCCCCCATAACCTTATTTTTCTCTTTGAATTGAAATTTTTGGGGGATTAGAGATTTAAATGAAAACACTTTCATGATTCTTTTCTTTAGAGGGTTGTTTGGGTCACACCTAGTGGTACTCAGGGATTACCCCTGACTCTGCACTGTAGGGAGTTTGCCTTGCATGCAGCCGACCCGGGTTCGATTCCTCCGTCCCTCTTGGAGAGCCCAGCAAGCTACGGAGAGTATCCCGCCCACATGGCAGAGCCTGGCAAGCTCCCCAGGGTGTATTCAATATGCCAAAAACAGTAAGAACAAGTCTCACAATAGAGGCGTTACTGGTGCCTGCTCGAGCAAATCGATGAACAATGGGAGGACGGTGCTACAGTGCTACAGTGCTGCACTGAGGAATCACTCCTGGTGGGGCTCAGGGGACCACGTACGATTCTGAGGATCAAATCCTGGCCTGCTATGTGCAAGGCAAACTCCCTACCTGTTGCGCTATTGCTCTTCCCCCCACTTTCATAATTATAAAAATGAAAAAAAAAACGAAGAACAAACAGGTTATATATATATATATATATATATATATATATATATTCTACACAAAGTCAAACTGATATTTAAAATTTCAATTTATTTTTGTCAAAAGTTTTTTTTTTGGGGGGTGGGAGGCGCATACCTGACGGTGCTCAGGCCTTTCTCCTGGCTCCATGCTCAGGGATCAATTCTGGTGGTGCTTGCAGGACCATATGCTGTGCCAGGAATCAAACTTTTGTTCGCTGATGCTAGGCAAGTGCCTTACCCACTGTACACTCTGGCTCACAAAGTCTAGCTTATCAAACAGTTGTGCTGGTACATAGTGGAGCTGTGATTGAAGTCAGAATCGCCTCACTATGAAGTTGGTGATTTTTGCTGCCTGTATTATTGTATCATGGTATAAGGTTCCTCATTCTTTTATCAAGAAGTCTCAAAGCACCTTCTTGTAGGGGCTTCTAAGAGCTTGAGCCTGATTTGAAGGTTTGTGTGAGAGTGGGCATAATTGACAGTTACTCTTATATCCCTGCTAGCTGTTCCCTTCTGGCATGGGCACTTATCACCTCACACTTACTCTGTCATCGCTCTCCGGAAATTGGGTTCCTTATCTCCAGCCTCTGCCTGATTTGTTTCCTTTCTTTCTTTCTTTCTTTCTTTCTTTCTTTCTTTCTTTCTTTCTTTCTTTCTTTCTTTCTTTCTTGTTAGTGAGACACCATGAGGTACAGTTGTAGACTTACAAATTTTGTGCTCTGCCTGATTTCTGATGTTTTATTGTTTTCTTGTTAGTGCCCAGCTAGACAACTTTAGGGACTTCTGTCTTCTAAATTGCCCCTCCAATTTTTGTAGACACTAAAGCAGAGTTTCCTAAAATTATTTGGCCTGCAACCCCCTTTACAGAAAAAAATCACTCAGAATCTTTTTGAATACCTGTAAGCTACTTTCCTTATGTGAACAAATTAAAAGTCCCACCCTAATTGTGTCTAAAACTACTACTGCCCATGTGGATTACTCCAGCATCCTGGTAGGAGGAACCCCATGACCCACTTTGGAAAGCATCCTTTTGAACCAACCTATGCTCCTTGGCCAGATTCTCCTCAGCACAGAATTTTTAAGCTTTTTATAGGCAAGACCGTGTAGCTTCCTGTCAGAATTCCTAGTTTCTCTGCCAATCTCTTAATTTCTACTCCTGCTGCCTCTTCTACACTGTAATCTGCCTGCTCACTTTCTACCTTTTTTCGAATTCTGTCTACCTTTCAAAGCCCTTAGTTTGTCATCCATCTATATGAATTTGGTGTCTCAGTTCAAAATAACTCAGCTAACCAAGCATTTATTGAACCTGAATTCCTAAGACTCTTAATGTTTCAAATTCAGGCCTTAGATTGGTTTGTTTTGGGGCCATACCCAGTGATGCTCAGGGCTTACTCCTCACTGTGCACTCAGGGATTATACCTGGGGTGCTTAGGGGTCCATATGGGGTACAGGGGCTCAAACCAAGGTGGCTAAGAGCAAGGCAGTTGCCTTTCTTATCTGTCTCCCAGCCCTAAGAATTCTCACCTTTGGGACCAGAGCGATAGTACAATGGGTAGGGTGTTTGCCTTGCACGCGGCTGACCTGGGTTCAATCCCCGGCATCCCATATGGTCTCCCGAGAACCACCAGAGTGGTTCCTGAGTGCAGAGCCAGGAGTAACTCCAGAGCATCGCTGTGTGTGACCCAAAAAGCAAAAAAAAAAAAATAATAATTCTCACCTTTGAATATTTTCTTGTTTAACCTGTGTTTTCAGGTAACTTTTTATGTATTTTCATATGGAAAGTTTTTCAGGTAATTTTTTGTGTATTTTTATATCAAAATTTTCTATAGAAAGTTCAGCTTTATCCAAGATTATGAACCACTGAGAGTAGTGATTATATAAGCACTCCTGTGTCTACATTTAATAGAGTATCTTTTGATTTGTGCCTCTTGTTGACCAACTGATTATTTGCCACTTATTTAATAGTTAACACTTTATTTTTAAATTTTTTCTTTTTTCTTTTTGGGTCACACCCATCAATGCACAGGGATTACTCCTGGCTCATGCACTCAGGAATTACTCCTAGCGGTGCTCGGGGGACCATATAGGATGCTGGGAATCGAACCCGGGTTGGCTGCATGCAAGGCAAATGCCTTGCCCACTGTGCTATTGCTCCAAGCCCCAATAGTTAAAACGTTAAAGAGAATATTTGTTTTCCAATAATTGTTTTATTTTTCAAAGTCTATAGTATATTTTTGGTTCATACTTAATTTCCTTAGTCATAATGTTTGGATTTTTTATTTTGTTTGTTTGTTTCTTGGTATGGAGGTCTTCTCAGCACTGCTAGTGGAGGGACAGTCAGAGCCACTCCTAGAAATTCTTGGGTTGGCTATGTGAACCTGACTGTTTATCAGCGTGACAAGGTATTGCTCGGACCTACCAGTGCTCAGAGGACACCAGGGCTATGCCCAGTGTGGCCAGAAGGCTGTGAGGAGCTGGAGCTTGGAACTTCACACGCTACACATGCAAGACATAAAAGCCCTGGATGTATTCTAGTCCCCCAGAAAATTAATTTCTGATTGGCCCAACACTACAGAACAGAAGTAACCATATGTTCACAAATGGGCGTTATTAGCTGTGACATGTCATTTCAGAGTGTTAGACTTGAAGGTTAGAGGTACCAGGTTTGAACCTCTCCCCTTTCTCTTAAAAGCTGTGTTACTTTGAGCAACTTGTTAGAGTATCTTTATTCATTTGTAACAGTTCCTATAAGGATCAGAGGAGTTTTTGTAATCTTTAAAGAGCATTTTAAATGTAAAGTAAAATTCCTTTTCTCCTGCAAACAACCCACTAGGGAGTTATTAAACATGGTTGCCTTCTGCCTTTTTCAGTTGGTTTCTAAGTAAACATTATAAATATCTTTATACATTTCTCCCTTCTCCAGCAGCTACTATTCAAATTCACAGAGGTTTTTAATAATAGGTATGACATTCAAAGAGACACAAGAAATCTTAACTAGGATCTATTTCATATCACACAGTCATATACAGAAACCATACTTTTTAAATTTAAATTTTATTGAATCACTGTGAGATAGACCCTTACAAAGCTGTTCATGACTGGATTTCAGTCATCATACAGTATTCCAACACCCATATCTCCACCAGTGTACATTTCCCAGCTCCAGTGTCCCCAGGTTCCCTCCCATCACTCCCCACCCCACCCTTCAGCTGCCTCTATGGCAGGCGCTCTTCTTCTCTGTCTCTCTCTCTCTCTCCTTTTGGGAATTGTGGTTTGCGTTACTGTTACTGAAAGGTTATCAAGAATGTTCCTTTACCTACTTTAACCCTCAGATCTTGCCCAGCGTAATCATTCCCAGCTATTATTGTCATACTGGTCTATTTCTCTATCTTACCTACCTCAGCCCCCCACATCCTTGTGGTTAGTTCCAACCATTGACCAGTCCTCCTCGCCCCTCTTTTACGAGGCCACGAATATATAGTCTTTTACTATATATATTTTTATATACCACAAATGAATGTAGTCATTCTATACCCTCTCCTTCTGGCTCATTTCACTCAGCATGATAGTCTCCATGTCCATCCACAAATAGGCAAAATTCATGACTTCATTTTTCCTAGCAGCTGCATAGTATTCCATTGTGTAGATGTGCCATAGTTTCTTTATGCATTCATCTGTTCGTGGGCACTCAGATTTGTTTCCAGATTCTGGCTATGAAGGAAGCTATACTTTGATGGCATAGAGTTATTTTTGTTAATGCTGTTTTCTTGACATTTCCTCAATGCGGCTAAAAGGATTAAAGTGGCTGTTTAAAAATATGTTAGGGAAGATAAAGAATTTAGTTGAAGTTTTAATGTGGAAAAAATATTATAATATTAATGTAGAACAATGATATTATAGTACCACTTTTGCTTGAAACTAGACTAAGAGAAATTCTTGAAAAACAGATTACAGCAAAGAGAATTATTAAACTATGGCTCATCTACATGTAGATTATCATTTAACCATTTAAAAAAAGATTATAATTATTGAGTAAAATTAATTTATATATGGTCCCTACTATGTACTTAATAATTTCTGTTCATCTGTATGCATAGAGAAAGTCCTGAAAAAATATATGTCTGTTACAAGTAGTTACAAAATTAGTTATGTCTATGGAGAAGAGTGTGGGGATATTTGATATGTGTATTATTAAAGTTATATTAATGAGCATACATTACATTGGTAAGTAAATAGAGGCTGAGGAGATAGCTTAAAGGGCTGGAATGCATGAATATTTGTAAGTATGATGCAGTCCAGTTAAGTTCTGGATTCTTGCTTCTTTCTGAATTGTAATAATTCATTGACAAACTCCTACAGGCCAAAGAATGCCTTTCTTGGACACAATGGACGTGACTTCCTTAAGGCTGGACTCCAGATTCAGGATGATATTAGAATGGGACAGAGAGGACATGAGATACTTTCTCATGTGCAAGCAGTACTGAGAAGGCTTCCAAAAAAGAATTCAAAGGCCTATTAAATGCAGGTAGTCATTAGCCACGACTCTATACCCAGTGAAAGGAGGGAAAACTTCATTCAATTACAGGAGAAAGCCTTTAGTGAGAAAGCAGAAATGCTGTAAATGGAATGTGAGCCCTCTAGTAATAATTAAAAAACCATACATACCTTAAAAAGGAATGTACTTACATCAGTTATCTCTCAGTGTCTTAATAAATATGCAGCGTCTTAATAAGTATGCTATTTTCATCTAAGTGTTTGTTTTTCTTGCAGTTGTTGGAAAATAAAATTGTGGTGACTTACTTGCCATTATGAATTCCTTTGGAAGAGTAGATTCAGGTTTAATCTAGTGAGATATAGATTCAAAGGAAACTGCAGGCCAGGGTTAGCCAAGTTAGAATCCATAGGTGAAACTAAACACGTAACCTAAAACCATTAGAAAAATAAATGCTATTGTTTCACAGGACTTTTGCAGAAGCAAATGAATGACATTCCAGTCCAAAGGTCAGAATTTTCAACAACTCGCAGCAGAAAACTTATACTTATTGAATGTCTTCACTAGAGGTTTTTGTGTTAGTGGATGACTGAGGTCTTTTGTTTCTTCTGTTTTCCTCATGGCAATAAAGTTGAAATTTAGCAAGCTTTCAAAATGAAATTTCTCATAGAAGTTATAACCACAGGTTTTAAGTTTTCATCACCTAAATATGGAACAAAACGATTGAGAACTGGGGAGGGAGGGGAAATAAGAGTTGAGGACACATGTGGTGTGTATCAAGAATCACTGTAAATCAGGAAGGTGTGGTAAGGGGGATTTCCTGTGTTACAAAACTGCTGAAATAGTACTCCCCACCCTCTACCGATAAATTCCAAATGAAGGTGCTGGCCTCTTCACATTTCTTGCAGAGATCATTGCCTCTTTCCTGACACACTGTATGTAGTTTCCTCGATGCTTCAATCAGCAGTTTGCTGCTTGGAGAAACGCATCCTGGGGAAATGTGTTCTTTGTGCCCTTTCTTTTGAGTTTGGCAGGTACTTACCTGTAGGATGGGGCCAGAATGGTACATTTGAGCTTGTCTTTTTTTTAAATCCTTGCTATAAGGAAAACTTCCAGGTTTCCAATTATGATAATAATACCTGCCATTTATTGAGTACTTAAACATCCCAAACACTGGGCCAAGGACTTCTTAGAGGTGATCACAGTTTTCCCTCACAATCCCATGAGGCAGGTACTATTAATTGTTCCATTTGATAGAAGCTTAGGGAGATTAATCAGTGGTTCTCAATCTGGCTGTACATTACAATTAGGCAGGGAAGCTTTAAAATCTTTTGGGCTTTAGGCCAATTAAATTAGCCTCCTGGGTGGAAACTAGGCAATTATAACTTAAAAAAAATCTCCCTTTGTGATTTCAAAGTGCACACCAGGTTAAGAACCTTTGGTGAACTGATTTGCTGAAGGTGCCCCAGCTGTGCTGTTGTGAAGTTCAAATTTCGAAGTCTGAATTTAGAGCCAGGCTTAGCCACTTGCCTGTAGACTTATACTTTAGCATGCACGTGAATTCGTCGATTTAAAATGAGACCTTCGAATTTCTGACAAACTTTAGATCATGTCCCTGTTGCTAGTCTAGGGATCTTACATGGGGTAGTACCATTGCAATATGTTCTTTCTATATGATACACAACGTGAATGGGGCATTGTCCTTGTTCTGGTAGAACTCACACTTCAGTGGGAAAAAGTGACATAGATAATAATGATATCAGTAGAGAGACTACAGAGAAAGAAGCAGTAAACTGCACCTGAAGAACTTGAAGAAGGCTTAGTTGTCAACAAATTATTTTTATTCGGTAGTAGTTTGATTGCCATGTATTCTTGAGAGTTTAGGTTTTAGATTGTTTAAAGTTTATTCTGAATTTTATAATTTTGAGATTTAGGTTCCAGATGATTTTCATCACTAACAGTGCTTGAAAAAAATGGGATTAAGTGTGTTTTCTTCTGAAAAAAGGGTCAATAATATCATTACCTACATTTATTGCACTTCCAAACTGCTACGATTGTTTCATTTAATCTTTTTAAAACAGCTTTATTGCAATGTAATTTACACTGCTACAATTCACATAAAATGAAAAGTATTCACTTCTATGAGTGTTAGTGTATCCACTGTTGTTTAACCATCACTACAGTCAATTTTAGAGCACTGTTATCTTTCCAAAAGGAAACCTTGCAGTTCTGTATGTCCCCAAAGTTCCTCACACTAACTGACCTAGACAAACTACTATTGCATTTTCTGTTTTGATAAGTTTGCCTATTTTGAATATTTTATATAATGGATCTATACACCATATAGTTCTTTTTTTTTTAGCAACAAAAATCTTTAATTTATTTCACTCCCTTGGTTAAATCTCTTTCTTTTCTTTAAACTTAGAAATTTTTGTGCTTGGCTTTTAGTTACACAATGATCGAGTGCCCATTCTCCACCACCACTGATCCCAGTATCCCTCCCATCCCACCCTGCCTCTGTGGCAGGGCATTCCCTTTTGTTCTCTCTCTCTCCTTTTGGGTGCTGTGGTTTGCAAGAGAGGCATTGAGTGGCAATCATGTTCGGTCTATAGTCTACTTTCAGCATGCATCTTCCATCTTGGGAGGATTCTCCCAACGCCCTTTATTTAGTGCTCCCTTCTCTATCTGGAGCTGCCTTTTCCCCTAGCATGTGCAGCAGGCCTCCAAGCCATAGAATAAACCTCCTTGTACTTATCTCAGCTATTCTTGGGTGCTAGTCTCCTATTTTATTACTTTATGTTCCCCAGATGAATGCAGTCTTTCTATGTCTGTCCTTCTCTTTTGACTCATTTCGCTTAGCATGGTACTTTCCATGTAGTACCACTTGTATGTAAATTTCATGACTTCATCTTTTCTAACAGCTACATAGTACTCCATTGTGTAGATGTACCAAAGTTTCTTTAACCAGTTATCTGTTCTCGGGTACTCAGGTTTTTTCCAGATTCTGGCTTTTGTAAAGAGTGCTGCAATGAACAAACAAGTGCAGATGTCACTTCAACTATACAACTATACTTTTTTTGCCTCTCTGGGATATATTCCCAGGAGTGGTATTGCTGGGACAAATGGGAGCTCAAGTTCTAATTTTTTGAGAATCAACCATATTGTTTTCCAAAAGGGCTGAACCAGTTGGCATTCCCACCAGCAGTGAAGGGGAGTCCCTTTCTCACCACATCCGCACCAGCACCGGTTGCTTTTGTTCTTTTGGATGTCGGCCAGTCTCTGTGGTGTGAGATGATATCTCATTGTTGTTTTGATCTGCACCTCCCTGATGATTAATGTTGTAGAGCATTTTCTCATATGCCTTTTTGTCATTTGTCATTTCTTATTTGAGAAAGTTTCTGTTCATTTCTTCACCCCATTTTTGAATGGGGTTGGATGAGTTCTTCTTGTGGAGTTCAACCAGTACTTGTATATCCTTGATATCAACCCCTTGTCGGATGAGTATTGGGTGAATATCATTTCCCATTCTGTCTTTGTATTTTGGTCACTGTTTCTTTTGAGGTGCAGAAGCTTCTTAGTTTAAGATAGTCCCATTTCTCTATCTCTGGTTTCACTTGCTTAGTCAGTGGTGTGACATCTTTGAAGATACCATTAGCTTCAATGTCATGGAGAGTTTTGCCACCTTTGTCTTCAGTGTACCTTATGGATTCCGGTGTGATGTTGAAGTCGTAAATCCATTTTGATCTTACTTTTGTACATGGTGTTAGGCAGAGATCTGAGCCCATTTTTTTTTGCATGTAGCCATCAGTTTTGCCAGCACAATTTGTTAAAGAGGCTTTCCTTGCTCCACTTCACATTTCTTGCTTCCTTATCAAAGATTAGATGATCATATATTTGGGGTGAGATGTCAGTATATTCAACCCTGTTCCATTGGTCTGCAGCTCTGTCTTTGTTCCAGTACCATGCTGTTTTAATTATTACTGCTTTGTAGTAGAGTTTGAAGTTAGGGAGGTTGATTCCTCCCATTTTGTTTTTCCCAAGAATTGCTTTAGCTATTCGTGGGGGCTTATTGTTCTATATGAATTTCAGGAGTGTTTGCTCCATTTCTTTGAAGAATGTCATGGGTATCGTTATAGGATCGCAATGAATTTGTACAGTGCTTTGGGAAGTATTGCCATTTTGACAATATTAATTCTCTCGATCCATGAGCAGGGGATATATTTCCATTTTCTCGTGTACTCTTTTATTTCCTGAAGTAGAGTTTTGTAGTTTTCTTTGTACAACTCCATATGGTTCTTTGAGTCTGAATTGTTTATCATAATGTTTTCATATTTATCCTTGTAACATATAGTACTATTTCAGCTCTGGGAGATTTTTTTTGTTTCTATTTTTGGGCCACATGAAGCCATATAGGGGGCTCGGGATTAAACCAGCAAGTGCCTAGTTTGCTTAATAACATTTTACTATATGGCATACCACATTTTGTTTATCCATTGTTTATTCATTAGCTTATTGGGCACTTGTGTTTCCACCATTTGGCACTTACAATGCTCTTAGCATCTCTATGCAAGTTTTTGTGTGAATATATGGGATTTTAATTTTTTGGTTTTTCAGGTCACACCCTATGGTCCTCCTCCTCACTCCCTGCCATCCACTCCCCTCCTCACTTGGAATTCTCAGTATTGTAATCCAGAGTCAAAGGTTTGGCATTTGATACTTTCCATTACTGTATCTTGTTTCCGTGTATGCTACAGATGAATGAGATAATTTGTGTTTGTCCTTTTTCCACTACTTATATTACTTAACACATGTTCTGTCAGGATGCAGTGAACTGCTTGATTTTATCTTTTCTTCTGATTGCATAGTATTTCATTGTGGATAAAAACCACAACTTCTTTTATTATTATTATTATTATTTTTAGTGAAACACCATGAGGTACAGTTGTAGATTTACAATTTTTTTGTGCTTGGGTTTCGATTATACAATGATCAAATACCCATCCCTCCGCCAGTGCCCATTTTCCACCACCATGGATAATATCCCTCCCACCCCCATCCCTCCCATCTTACCCTGCCTCTGTGGCAGGGCAATCCCTTGTGTTCTCTCTCTCCTTTTGGGTGTTGTGGTCTGCAAAAGAGGCTTTGAGTGGCAAACATGTTCAGTCCATAGTCTACTTTCAACATGTAACTCCCCTCCTGGGAGGATCCTCCAAACACCCTTTATTTGGTGCTCCCTTCTCTATCTGAGCTGCCCTTTCCCCTAGAATGCCCGGCTGGCCTCTAAGCTATGGAGTAATCCTCCTGGTGTTGATCTCAGCTATTCTTGGGTATTAATCTCATATTTTGTTTTTTTATATTCCCCAGATGAATGCAATCTTTCTATGTCTATCCCTCTCTTTCTGACTCATTTCGCTTAGCATGATACTTTCCATGTTGTACCACTTGTATATAAATTTCATGACTTCATCTTTTCTAACAGCTACATAGTACTCCATTGTGTAGATGTACCAAAGTTTCTTTAACCAGTCATCTGTTCTTGGGCATTCAGGTTTCTTCCAGTTTCTGGCTATTGTAAAGAGTGCTGCAATGAACAAACAAGTGCAGATGTCACTTCGACTATACATTTTTGCCTCTCTGGGATATATTCCCAGGAGTGGTATTGCTGGGTCAAATGGAAGCTCAATTTCTAATTTTTTGAGAATCGTCCATACTGTTTTCCAGAAAGGCTGAACCAGTTGACATTCCCACCAACAGTGAAAGAGTGTTCCTTTCTCGCCACATCCGCGCCAGTACCGGTTGCTTTTGTTCTTTTGGATGTGGGCCAGTCTCTGAGGTGTGAGATGGTATCTCATTGTGGTTTTGATCTGCATCTCCCTGATGATTAATGATGTAGAGCATTTTCTCGTGTGCTTTTTTGCCATTTGGATTTCTTCTTTGAGAAAGTTTCTGTTCATTTCATTGCCCCATTTTTTGATGGGGTTCGATGTTTTCTTCTTGTGGAGTTCAATCAATATTTTGTATATCCTTGATATCAACCCCTTGTCAGATGTGTGTTCAGCGAATATCCTTTCCCATTCTGTAGACTGTCTTTGTATTTTGGTCACTGTTTCTTTTGAGGTGCAGAAGCTTCTTAGTTTAAGATAGTCCCATTTATCTAGCTCTGTTTTCACTTGCTCGGCCAGTGGCGTGGCATCTTTGAAGATACCATTAGCTTCAATGTCATGGAGAAAAACCACAACTTCTTTATTTTTTTGACTTTAGGGTAGTTTTTTATTTCTGGCTCTTGTGTTAAGTGCCACAGTGAACATCGGTCTACATATGTCTTTTTAGATCAATGTTTTTGTATTTTAGCAGTATATATCAAGAAGTGAAATTGCTGGGTCATATGGAAGTTCTGCTCTTTTATTTTGAGAACTCTCTGTAGTATTTTCCATAAAGGCTGAACTAGACAACATTCTCATCAACAGAAAATGAGGGAAGGAAGTACCAACTGTTTTACTAGTGGATGTATTCTTTTTTTGTCCCACAAGCAGAATATGCAAATTCTAGTTTCTCCACATCCTTTCCAAAGCCTTTTCTTTCTCTCTCATTTAACTTAGACACCATGATATATAATAGTGTTAATAATAATGTGTTGGGAATACAGTGTCACTCTCTCATACTTGCCAAGAGTGTCAGCATTCTTCCTCCTCTGTCTCCAGGTCCCTTCTAGCTCCTCCTATGCGCTTAGCAGATTCAGATTTTTTTTGGTGGGCAGGGGATAGGAGAGTGTTCTGGCGCAGGTGGCAGTGCTCAGGGCTTGCCTCTGACTCTGTACTCAGGGATTACTCGTGGTGGTGCTCAGGGAACTATATATCGTTCTGGGATCAAACCAGGGTGGGCCTTATTTCCTGTACTATCTCCTTTGCCCTAATGCATTCAGTACTTTAAAAAAAATTATTTTGGGTGCTGGAGTGATAGTAGAGTGGGTAAGATGCTTGCCCTGCACAGAACCAACCTGGGTTTGATTCCTAGCATCACAAATGGCCCTCTGAGTCTGCCGGTAGTAATCCATGAGGGCAGAGCCAGGAGTAAGCCCTGAGTACTCTGAGCACTGCTGGGTGTGGCCTCAAAAGCAAAAAATAAAAAATAATTGGTCACTGTGATTTACAAACCAATGGTGGATAATTTTTGTTTAACTTATTGAGGAATTATAAAACTTTCCTCATCCCCCCATTTTTTGTTTGGACACTGTATCTATTGATATTATTACATGGCTTTTATCTTTCTATTAACGTAGCACATCACATTAATTGACTTGCACGTATTTGACCATCCTTGCATCCTTGAGTAAATCGTACTTGTTTATGGTGTATAATCCTCTCAACATATTTGAATTTGATTCACTAAGGCTTTGTTGAGGACCTTTGTGTCTATGTTCATCAGAAATACTGGTCTGCAGTTTTCTTTTAATGATGTCCTTGTCTGCTTTGGTATTAGGCTAATATAAACCTCATAGAAACTGTTTTTTTTTTTTTTTACTTTGTAGAAGACCCTGAGAAATATGGAAAGTTGGTCTTCCTTGAAAGTTTTCAAGAACTCACTAATGAAACTATCTGGGCCTGGGCTTTTATTTTGGGGGGAGACATGACACGTTTTCACTTTCTGTTCTAGTATGTCTATTCAGATGTTCTGTTTTCTCCTGATTTAGTGTTGGGAGACTTTAGGATTCTGAAACTTTTATCTTTTTTTCTTCTGGGTCCTCCAATTTCATGACTTAAAGCTGTTCATAGTATTCCTTAGGTTTCCTGTGTTAACTGATTATGTTTTGGGATATCTGTGGGTACAGTGTCCATAAGGACATAGCTTGCTTATTAGCAGTGAGAACTGGATCAGTGTCTGGCCTGTTTGCCTGCCAGGAGCAATCACCCTTGATAATTGTCTTTCAGTTATCTTTGCTCTTTGTTAGCAGCAGGACCTCTTACTCTGCAGTGTGAGATCTACAGTCGTATCCACCAGCCCAGCTACAGCACGGTTTCTAAAGGCCACCAAGGTATAGACCGCTAGGTATCCAACCCTTCGTTATAGTGTAGTTTTCTTGACTTCATTCCAGTATTGTAAGAAAAGGTTTGTAGGATTGGGCTGCCTGGTGTTTGGTGTACTCACCCTGTTCCCCAAGGTGAAGTATGTACCTTAAAAAAAATCTCTTGATTGCAGCTAGTCCACAGTTGCAGTTCTTTCTTGGCAAGGTCAGTTCTCTGTCGTCAATATGTCTGGCTTCTGTATTTTTGTTTCTTGTTTTGAAAACTTTGTTCAGGTTTTAGGTCATTTTATTTTTATTTTAACCCAAGTTTTGATGTATACTGCTATGATTTCGAGGAGCTATCAACAGAGGTTGTTAAAAAAAGGTTCTTCCTATTTGGCAGTCTTGGCTGCACCCCTCAGTTATATTTTTAATTAGAGATAAATCTTCTAATTAGTAAAAATTATGTATGCCAAAGAATACTTGTACTAGATTTATTACATTTTGCCAACAGCATTCACAGTATGGAGGGAGCTTCATTTTCTCTACTGTCAGAAGGGTGAATTGTAAATGAACTATACACATTTGGAAGGTGATTTGGTGAGATGTTTCAAGAGCTTTAAAAAATAAATCTCATTATTTCCATTCCTGGAAGCATCTTGTTTTGCTTTTGAGTGCCTTCTTCAGGAGTGCTCAAGAGCCAGGGACTACTGTGGGTAGTAGTCTGGTACCGTAGGTCTGACTAATGCTTGGACTTGGTAATGTGGGGCTGCATGGGGGCAACAGAGCCCTGCCTTGCAGTATCATGAGGCCCTGTGGTACTAGGGATCAAAATCAAGTCTGCATACATGCAGACATGCATGCATCTCTTTTGAGCTGTCTCCCTGGCTCCTCCTGAAATCTTTTAAAGTAAGTATACAAGTCCTACAAAATCTTAAGAACAGAGCATTAGTATTTACTTTGTATTAGGCAACATTCAAAGTTTTTTTTTAGTGTTGATTAATGTAATTTTCTCAACAGATAAGGACTATAGTCTTAATTTTAAAATTACTCGTTTTACTTTTTAAACCATTTTTATTGAGGCACCAGGATTTACAATACTGTTAGTTATACTTTTCATGCATATATCATTCCAACACCATAATGCCTGCTTTCTTCTACCTGTGTTCTCATGCCCTCTCTCAGCCATCTTCCTCCTATGTGAGCTCAGTTTTATAGACAGAAATCTCCAGTTCTGTTGACTTTCAACATTTGTTGTTCCCTTACCATGTTTCTTTTTTTTTTCCTTTTTGGGTCATACCCAGCAATGCACAGGGGTTACTCCTGGCTCATGCACTCAGGACTTACTCCTGGCGTGCTCTGGGGACCATATGGGATGCTGGGAATCGAACCCGGGTTGGCCGCATGCAAGACAAACACCCTACCCACTGTGCTATTGCTCCAGCCCCCCATATTTCTTTATATCTCACATATGAGATATTTAAAAAAAATCATTGTGGAGGTACTAACACCTACATACATATAGGTTATTAAAATAACAGTCCTAAAATTCCACAAAATTAGAAATCAGTTAAGTTTAAAATGTTTTAAAAGCTATCTTTCTCTTTTACAAGGTATGTAAAATTTAAAAATTAATAATATGAATATATAGTAATGCATTTAAAAATTGACAAGAAATTGATAAGTCAGGAGAATTAAGGAACATTTTCGGGAAAATCTGAATAGGCCTATGAAAGTGTGTTTTTATTTTAAAAACATGAAATTGAAGTGACTAAATTAAGTGCCATGTAAATGCAATTAAAATTGATAGAATCAGAAGTCAATATAAGGATTTATTTATTAAGTCAATGCTTTTAAGCATTATATTCTGCTTTCTCTCTGCAGAATAGAATTGTGACATCCACTCAGTGGACTATGAAATAGTCCTTAAAAATGTTTATGAATTTTGGAGATAGAGTTAGAATTAGTATGTGCTCAATCCAGGCACCAAATAATCTCTCAGGCATCACTGGGTATAACCTTGAAGGCTACTGAACACTGGTTCCTAGCCCTTGCAGGACCCAAGCATTGAACTCTTGGCCCATTTGTCTGATATTGGGATAATGATAATTTGGAATGGTTCCCGGACCCTCAGAACACTGCTTGTTTTCACTAACCGAAATAGGTTTATGAATAATTTATGAAGCCATTGAAAATATTTTTCTTGTAATCTCAAATGAAAAAGAAAGATACTTCTCTATATAAAACACTATATAAACATTCCTATACAGTGTCATAAAGAAAGTTTTTCTATTTCTATATTTCTGTAATTAAATAATTTTTGTGGAATTTGTTTATTTATTTTGTGGGCCACACCTGGCTGTGCTCAGGGTTTATTCCTAGATCTGCACTCAGGGTTCATTCCTGGCATATCTTGGGGTACTACATGGGATGCCAGGATTGAAGCCTGGTCGCCTGCGTCCAAGGCAAGTGCCCCATCGGTTGCACTATCTCTGCATCCCTATATTATTGATTTTGTTATTTTTTTCTTTTGGGATCACACCTGGCGATGTACAGGGGTTATACCTGGCTCTGCACTGTAGCATTGTAGCACTGTCCTCTCGTTGCTCATCAATTTGCTCAAGTGGGCCTAGTAACGTCTCCATTGTGAGATTTGTTGTTACTGTGTTTGGCATATCCGATACGTCACAGGGAGCTTGCCAGGCTTTGCCGGGTGGGCGAGATACTCTCGGTAGCTTGCCAGGCTCTGCACTCAGGAATTACCCTGGCGATGCTCAGGGAACCATATGATATGCTGGGAATTGAACCTGGCTCAGCCGCGTGCAAGGCAAACACTCTACCCGCTGTGCTATTGCTCCATCCCCCTGTATTATTGATTTTAAACAGTTTTCAAAAATCTGATTTTAAAAAAAGAAACACAAAGGAGGTGGAGTAGACATAGAGTTTTTAGGTCAGAAGTCTTGGATTGGAAACCTCTCTCTATATGAGCAGTCTCATCCATAGAATGGGGATAAGAGTATATACTTCAATTTCTGTGAAGATCAAATAAGATCACTCAGGTGAAAGTAAATTGCAAAACAATTTGGCATAATTTTCCAGGTTTGATCAGTGTACTCCTTTTCTTTCCAGGTAAGTGGGGCACCAACTATCTCTACTTATTCTATCAGAGTTTGTTTTTGCTTTTCTAGCCAAGTGGTTTCAGGATCCAGGGTCTCATAGGCACATTATCCCTACCAGACCAACCCAGTTGAGGGATGTATGGATCCCTCTGCACTGAAGATTGCACTGAGGACCAGGCAGACCAGAGAGGATGAGCATTCTCCTGACCTTTTTTCCATTCAGGCTGACTTATACAGATAATGAGAGATATTTTTTTATCTCCATAAGTTATCAAGATACTTAACCCAACCCTTTGCAAATATAGTCAGTACTAAAATTTGCGAGGGCCAAGGATATATCTCATCAGTAGAGTACATGCTTCACATGTATGGGGTCTTCTATTCTGTCCTCAGCACCATGATATAGAAAAGAAACAAAGGAAAGGAAATAGGTAGGAAAGAAGGAAAAAACAAAAAATAAGCTTTATAAGTTAGATATTTTGAAAGTCGAGATCATTTTTCTTTAGGAATTAAAACTGAGAGTTAACACACAATAATATTTAGCCATGTGTTGATCCACATAGCTAAAATAACTTATTCTGCCATTAAAGTTCTAACATGTTAAAAAATTTTAGTTAAAGTAGTTAAACGGGCTGGAGTGATAGCACAGCGGGTAGGGCGTCTGTCTTGCATGCAGCCAACATGGCTGACCCGAGTTCGATTCCTCCGCCCCTCTCGGAGAGCCTGGCAAGCTACCGAGAGTATTCGATATGCCAGACACAGTAACAACAAAAGTCTCCAATGGAGACGTTACTGGGCCCGCTCGAGCAAATTGACGATCAACGGGAGGGAAAGTAGTTAAAAATATTTTAACTCTGTAAATGGTCTTCTCAACAAGTGTTTCTACAAACAGAATTCTAATTTTATTTCAGGCTGAGCCAGTCTCTCAAACGTGTAAATGGCTAATAGTATGTCAAACATTGGTGTAAAATATTGAGATGCATTAGAAACTTAGACCATAGAATGGTAGAATAAGAAACGTCAATGAAAATGAAATTATTCCCAATAGGTTCTAATTTCAGCAGATTCTGGGACTTACCAGCCTACTTTGGATCTCTGAGAGCACAAGGAAAAGCCCCTCTACTTTCTTTGAGCTCTTTATACCTTTAAAATGATGGGCTTAGAATCTGGAAAAAACTTGAGTGCCTGAGAAAGATGACTGGTTAAAGAAAGTTTGGTACATCTACACAATGGAGTACTATGTAGCTGTTAGAAAAGATGAAATCATGAAATTTACATACAAGTGGTACAAACATGGAAAGTACCATGCTAAGCTAAATGAGTGAGAGCGGGACAGACATAGAAAGATTGCATTCATCTGGGAATCATAAAGTAACAAAATAGGAGACTAGCACCCAAGAATAGCTGAGATAAGTACCAGGAGGTTTTCTCTATGGCTTGGAGGCCTGCTGCACATGCTAGGGGAAAAGGCAGCTCAGATAGAGAAGGGAGCACCAAATAAAGGGTGTTGGGAGGATCCTCCCAGGATGGGAGATGCATGCTGAAAGTAGACTATAGACCAAACATGATTGACACTCAATGCCTCTTGTGAACCATGGCACCCAAAAGGAGAGAGAGAGAACAAAAGGGAATGCCCTGCTATAGAGACAGTGTGGGATGGTGGGGGGTTGGGGGGTGGGAGGGATACTGGGATCAGTGGTGGTGGAGAATGGGCACTGGTGGAGGGATGGGTACTCAATCATTGTATAACTGAAACCCAAGCACAAAAATTTGTAAGTCTACAACTGTACCTCATGGTGTTTCACTAATAAAAATTTTAAAAAATTAAAATAAAAATTTTTTGAACATTAAAAAATAAAATGATGGACTTAACTTACAAGGTGAATATTATGTAAGTATACATGAAAGTATGTTCAGAATATTGATGGTTATCTGTTTGTAAACACTGCTATTGTTTCTCTTTGATCTCAATGGTGAAAGAGTAGAAGAGAAAGGAGAGAGACTTACAAGAGACTTATAGCATCAAAATTATCCTATCTCTGGCACTTACTGATGATTGTGTGTGTAAGAGAATGACTCCTAATAGGAGTGAGTCTGTTTTATAAAATACTCAAGGAAAACTCTGATACACTCGTGTGAAGCACAGTGCATGTCAGTCTGCTCCACTGATGTTTTTACAGATCTACATTGGTGCTCTGGGGTTACTCCCAGTTCTGTTCTTAGGAGATCCTCCTGGAAATGTTCAGGGAAGCATGTAGTTTTAGAGATCAAATCCAGGTCTTCTGCATGCAACATATGTGCTCCAGCCCTCTGAGAAATCTTCTCTGCCTTGTTAGGATTTTTAAAATTAGGCTTAAAAATTGACATAGCATTTTATTTTAACATTAAATAAGTTTCAGATAGGAATCATTGAAAATCAAATATATTACATTAACTTTATTATTGAGTCCAATATTCTGTCCTGGCATATGAAAGAATTCATGATTATTGAAATCCTCAGAGAATTTTTCTTCTTACTAAAGTTTAATGACAAGATACTTTATTCCAAGGGTATCTTTTCTTCCCTGCTCTTTGTATTTCACCTGGAAGCTTAATTTTTCTTGAGCTAGGAAAGAACTTCTCTTTGTTTGAGATACAGCTTATCTCCTAAAAGAATGTTTCCTTTGTTTCTTGACTACAATGAAACATTTTTGTTTGAGATAAAGATTTAGTTATTATTGTCATTTAGGTTACATGATTACAGTAGAGTTAACTTTCATGGTTTTGATGAACAAAGATGCTGCACCTTCACTACCAGAGAAGTGCCCACACCCTCTGCCTCTGTTTTTAAGTTACCTCTAGTGCACAACAACTGATTGGCTGTATAACTCTGACACCTTGGTTAATAATCTTGTTTCCTTTACTAGCTTGTGAGAGGTCTGTGTGGAGGGTATGGAAATGAGTATTGTGAAACCTGCATGACAATGGTAGGCTGATTTATTTCTATCTTGGAGACTATGTGATGCTCTTCATCATCTGATCATCTTGGCTTATTGGAACTGAGAAGTGTAGTCTGAGAGGTAAAATTTTCTTGGGAATGAAGAATGGATTTTTGTTCATTTATATTGCCCTTTGCTCTATTTTTGAAATTTTAAACACAGTCAGGAGTATTTGGAGGTGAAATGATGCTCTTTTATCTTTTATCCATTCCCCCCCCCCTTTCTCTCTCTATGTATGTGTGTGTGTGTGTGTGTGTGTGTGTGTGTGTGTGTGTGTGTGTGACAAACTTACTTATTTGGAAATTGAACTAAAAACAGTCATTATGTGTTACTGGGACACTTCAGGTTTCAACTTGCCAGGTTATTTGGGAAGGAACCGGTTGTAAAAGACTATATGAGTGATGAAATTGGATCAGGATTTGGTATCAGATTGTGGAAGATCATCTGAGAATTAGCTTGCCAGTTAAGAGGTTTAGGTTTATCCTTTAGATCAGTGTTTACATCAGTTTTTCCCAAAGTGGGTGATACCATACCCTAGGCATGATGGAATAGTTAAGTGGGGCAGTAAGTAGCCTCAGGTGCATTTGGGGAGCACTTTCTATTTGTTTGCTTAAATAAGGGAGCTTAGGAAAAGGGCACTGAGTGACATTTTTTTTTCCTTTTTCCTTTTTTTTTCTGAAAAGGAGGTTGTAGGCCAAATAAGTTTGTGAGCCTCTGCTTTTGATGACAAAGAATCAAAGAAGGATTATGATTAAGAAAATTGTATTGAACAATTTAGCTTCTCATAGGATAGAATAGAACAGCAGTAGATTACTAGTTACAGAAGGATAAAGAGGCTAGTGAAGATATCCAGGAGAGAAAGGACAAATTACTTTAGTGAGACAGCAGTGGAATACAGGATTAGTAAGGGAGTCTTTACAAAGGAAAAGTTGACAGGACATGGTAATTGATTTGATATGGATACAAACCTTTGTAATTAATTTGTGGTCCAGTTCTAACATGAAAAGGAGACTTAAAAAATTGATTCACTGGGATACAGCAATGCTTAAAATTTGAGGGATTATAGCATTGGCTTGAGTCAAACTTAATTTTGAAACAGTATTAAGTAAGTTTTTTGGTTTTGTCAGTTCAACTGGAAACAATCCTCCTTTTTCATTCCTTAACCCTCCAATCCTCTACAAAAAGGCAAATAAAATTAAACAATTTATATTGAGGATGAGGTTAAAAGTTGCTTACAAGTATTTGTTGGTGGGTAGAAATTATATTTTGTATGTCAGAATTCCCTAGGTATTTATGACATATGTTGTGCGGCAAGTATATATGAACGTGGCAACATGTGGGGGAAGTCTTTCTTGGGGTTAATTTTAAAGTACCTTGGGGGTACTTTTAAACCTGTCCTTTTGTCCTAGAATTATCCTTTTGCTTATAAATTGGGACTGGGTGTCATCATCATCATCATTATCATCATTATCAAATAGTTATTTATGTTAATATGAACTAGACATTGTAATCCCTTTATACCTGTGGTTTTATTTAAGTTTTATGCCTATTATTATTAAACAGAAGAGGAAATCAAGAATGTAAAGCTAATAAATGTCAGAGCTCAAATGCAGATAGACCCTTTGACCCTCAATCTCTGTATATAAGTACATTTCCAGAAGACTGGGGCCATCAGATTTGGAGCTAAAAATCAGTAGCATAATTTTATTGTCCTTTTTAACCTCCTAAAGAAAGTATTGCTATAGATTTAAGATATTATTTACAAGATATTTGATAACATGTTTCTAGGTTCCTACCACTTTGCTACATAAGGATCACAAGTTTCTTTTAATTGTGGCAAAATAAGAAATACCATTTAAGATGATAAATCTTATTTTAAGACTAGCATATTAATTCAGTAATGTTTCTTGCAAAAATACCAACAGGAGTTCTTTTGCTCAGTAGCTAGAGAAGTTACCTTACTATTGTGAGATCATGAGGTCAATCCCTGGGGCTGCCTATGCTCGAAGCCCGATGCTGGCAAGGCTACTGTTTGTGCCTGGCAGCTCTTTTTCCGCAATCCTTGATGCCCTGATTTCTAACTGCCTACACTGCAACCAGCTTTGTACAAGCACTGAAATCAAACAGTACAGCCTCTAGCAAGCACCACAACAAAAGATGTTTGGGCACTGTAGTCAAGAGGTGACACCCAGCTGGCACAACTTTGAGTACCATGACTAATTTAGTGCTGACCCTTGGCAGGTACTAAATCCAGAATGTGCATGAGTAGCCCAGCTAATGAGTTGTGATGCTGAATGGGGGAACATCACAACCTGATGTGTGGCCCCCCAATAAAAACCACAACTGAAAGTGTGAACACCACAACCAAGTGTGTTATGTGAAACTCCTGGTCATGACAACAACTTTAACAGAGGAGAGAGAAGGGAAGGAAGGGGTAAATATCAGTACACAAACATCAGTTGTGTTTCTATATGCTAATGTGAAACTATAGAAAAAAGAAATTAAGAAAACAACCACATTTGCAGTAGTATCTAAGAGAGTAAAATACTTAGGAACAAACAGTCAAAAAGGCGAAAGATGTATTTACACTAAAAACTATAAAATACTTATGAAAGAAATTAAAGAAGACAAATGCAGGGAGACCCCATGCCCATGTATTGAAATACAGTCCTGTTAAGATGTCTGCATGCACGACCTAAAATGGTATATAGATTGAAGACAGGTTCTGTGAATTCCCAGTGGCATTTGGTACTTATTTTTTTTTGCATAGAAGTAGGAAAAAAGATCCGTCCTAAAATTTGGAACCATAGAACAAAAATTATTCAAAACTATCTTGAAAAACAATAATAGAGGCGTTATACTTCCTGACATCAAAGTATATTGCAAAGATACCGTAATTAAAACAGTATGATATTGACATAAAGATAGATATCAATGAAATAGAATATAAAGCCAAGAATGAAATCTATTTATATATGGTTAAATGACCTTAAATAATAGTGCCAAGAATGCACATTGGGGAGAGGATAGTCTCTTCAGTACATGGTGTTGTGAAAGCTGGATCTTTACTATTTGAAAAATACTGAGAAATTGGATCCTTATTTAACACCATGGACAAACTCAATCGAAAGCTAGAGATGTAAGTAAGATTTGAAACTGTAAAACTCCTAGAAGAAAGCATAGAGGAAAAGTTTCATTACATTGGTTTTGGGAATGACATGACTTGCATATGATACAAAAAGCACAGATCAAACAAACCAAATCCAAACCAAACACATACACACACGTGCGCACACACACACACACACACACACACACACACACACATACACACACACACACAATAAGTGGGACGACATCAAACCAAAAAGGTTTTGCACAGTAAAGGAAATGAGATAAAGAGGTAACCTCTATAGGGAGAAAACTTCTGCAAACTATGTATTTGAGAAGATGCTGATTTCTAAAAGAATATGAGGAACCCTTTCAAGTCAATCAGCAAGCTACAACCTAAACCGAAACCAAATAAATGGATTCAAAACTGGACAGAAGATTTGATTTGACGGGTCTTCACTGAAGCTTTACAAATGTCTAAAAGATATACAAGTATCCAACAGATATATGAAAGGATGATGAATATTGCTAAGCATCAAGGAAATAGGAATGAGGTAATAAGATGTCGTGCAAAAAAGTAAAGTAAAGGCCCTCCCGTTGATCATCGATTTGCTCGAGTGGGCCCAGTAACATCTCCATTGGAGACTTTGTTACTGTGTCTGGCATATCGAATACTCTCGGCAGCTTGCCAGGCTCTCCGAGAGGGGCGGAGGAATCGAACTCGGGTCGGCCATGTTGGCTGTGTGCAAGGCAGACGCCCTACCCGCTGTGCTATCGCTCCAGCCCATTTTATTACCTCATTCCTACTTTGGACAAACTTGCAGGCTATCCGAATGTAGCCTGCCCACAGGGCAGAGTCTGGCAAACTCCCCGTGGCCTACCAAATATGCCAAATACCAGTAACAATGATGGGTCTCATTCTCCTAAAGAGCTGTGAATATAATCTCAGGGCTAGGATGAAAGAGACGTTACTGGGGCCTGCTCGAGGCAATCGACGATTAACAGGATGATGAAAATGAAATGAAATCAAGGAAATGCAAATCAAAACACAATGAGATGACATCAGTTTGACAGAATGGGATATCATCCTGTCAGAATGGCTATTACTAAGAAAACAAAAGAATAACTAGGGGGCTAGAGCAATAGTACAGTGGGTAGCGCGTTTGCCTTGCACGTGGCCAACACCGGGTTTGATCCCCTACATCCCATCCCCCAAGTGTTGCCAGGAATAATTCCTGAGTGCAGAGCCAGGAGTAACCCCTGAGCATCGCCGGGTTCACACCCCAAAGTTCTCCCCTCATCCCCCTGAAAAAAGAAGAATAACTAGTGTTGGAGAGGATATGAAGAAATTGCAATCCTAGTATAATAATAGGCTGGAGCGATAGCACAGTGGGTAGGGCGTCTGCCTTGCACGCAGCCAACATGGCCGACCCGAGTTCGATTCCTCCGCCCCTCTCGGAGAGCCCGGCAAGCTACCGAGAGTATTCGATATGCCAGACACAGTAACAACAAAGTCTCCAATGGAGACGTTACTGGGCCCGCTCGAGCAAATCGGTGATCAACGGGAGGGCCTCTCTACTAGTATAATAATATTGATGGAATGTGGAATGCTGTAGCTGTTGTAGAAAACAGACTGGAGGAGCCTTAAAACCAAAGCAACACAATAAAAGCAACAGCAACAACAGTCAGGAGCTTGGAGACAATCAAGGGGTTGGGGCACATGCCCTGCGCGTGCCCAAAATTTGAAAGAAGCATCACAAAGATATTTTCACTAGGGCTGGAGCGATAGCACAGCGGTAGGGCGTTCGCCTTACAAGCGACCAACATGGCTGACCCGAGTTCGATTCCTCCGCCCCTCTCGGAGAGCCCGGCAAGGTACCGAGAGTATTCAGTATGCCAAACACAGTAACAACAAAGTCTCCAATGGAGATGTTACTGGGCCAGCTCGAGCAAATCGACGATCAACGGGAGGGCCTTTACCTTTACCTTTACCCAATAGCCAGATATGGAAACACCCTCAGTGACCATTGACATATGACTGAATAAATAAAATGTGATACACACAATGGAATATTGTTCAGAATGAAGTTCTGCCATATGGGCAATATGGATGAATCTTAAAAACATCATGCCTAGCGAAATAAGTCAGCCACAGAATGACAAATATTGCATGATTCCACTTGAAGTATCTAAAAGAATATGAGGTATTTAAAAGAATCACACACATAGACAGTGTGGAATGGTGGTTTGCCTGGGACTGCCGGAGCAGACTAGAGGAATTGCTGTTTAATAGGTGATGGGAAATGTATGTGAAGGGACAGGTGTTGGAACATTGTATGACTGAAATCCAGTCATGAACAACTTTGTAACTGTGTATCTCACAGTGAGAGTTTGGAGCAATAGGCCAGTGGGTAGGGCGTTTGCCTTGCATGCGGCCTACCCATGTTCAATTCTTTCACAGAGATCCCGAAAAGCTAATGAGTATCTCACCCACACGGCAAAGCCTGGCAAGCTACCTGTGTGTATTTTATATGCCAAACACAGTAACAGCAAGTCTCCCAATGGAGATGTTACTGGGCCTACTTGAGCAAATCATTGAACAATGGGAGGACAGTACTACAGTGCTATTGATCTCACAGTGATTCAATTAAAAAAAATTCAGCTATGCAAGATGATTGGTTTAAAGATTTGTTGTAGAACATTGTGTAGCATCTGTAACACTATGACATTATGAGCTACACTTAAGTTTTAAGAGGGTTGATCATATTTTAAGAGTAGTTATCACAATAAAAGTGTTTTTATCATAGAAATTTTATAAAACTCAAACTTTATTATATACCTTTATCATGGTTTTAAGGTGTTCTCTGTGACGATTTTTGGCAACCTAACTCATTGGACCTCCATGAAAGTAGGGTTTATGTCTTTTAATTTTTTTATAACCCATGATTTTAAGAGGTGGAGAATTTGTACAGTAGATCATTAATATTTTTATTAATGGCCAGATTTATTATTTATCAGGAAAGGATATCAACCTCCAACTGATGGAGCCTGATAGTTTAAAGCTGATTTTTTTTTTTTGCATTTTATTTTATTTTTTTTATTTTTTATTTTTCCCATTATTTTATTTTATTTTTTTTACAGTTGTAGATTTACAATTTTTTGTGCTTTGGTTTCAATTATACAATGATCAGATACCCATCCCTCCACCAGTGCCCATTTTCCACCACCATGGATAATATCCCTCCCACCCCCATCCCCCCATTCCCCCTGTCTCTGTGGCAGGGCAATCCCCTGTGTTCTCTCTCTCCTTTTGGGTGTTGTGGTCTGCAAAAGAGGCATTGAGTGGCAAACATGTTCAGTCCATAGTCTACTTTCGACATGCATCTCCCCTCCTGGGAGGATCCTCCAAACATCCTTTATTTGGTGCTCCCTTCTCTATCTGAACTGCCCTTTCCTCTAGGATACCCGGCTGGCCTCTAAGTTATGGAGTAATCCTCCTGGTGCTGATCTCAGCTATTCTTGGGTATTAATCTCATACTTTGTTACTTTATATCCCCCAGATGAATGCAATCTTTCTATGTCTATCCCTCTCTTTCTGACTCATTTCGCTTAGCATGATACTTTCCATATTGTACCACTTGTATGTAAATTTCATGACTTCATCTTTTCTAACAGCTACATAGTACTCCATTGTGTAGATGTACCAAAGTTTCTTTAACCAGTCATCTGTTCTTGGGCATTCAGGTTTCTTCCAGTTTCTGGCTATTGTAAAGAGTGCTGCAATGAACAAACAAGTGCAGATGTCACTTCGACTATACATTTTTGCCTCTCTGGGATATATTCCCAGGAGTGGTATTGCTGGGTCAAATGGGAGCTCAATTTCTAATTTTTTGAGAATCGTCCATACTGTTTTCCAGAAGGAAAGCTGATTTTTTTATTCTGTCAGACACTATGTTATACTTTTATTATATTTTCACTTAAGTATTTAGAAAAATTGAAGAAAAATTATTACTTACCTAATGATGGGTTATCTGAGATTTAAACTAGTATTGGATTATATGAGATGAAGTAGCTATTAGGATTTGAAATCAGGTATGTGTGTATGTGTGTGTAGCTAGGAATCACAGACAGGATCACAGTAGGCATAAGAGTGTGTGTGTTTGTGTGTTTAGCCAGGGTCACAGACAACAGAGCTGCATATATCACGCTAGGCATAGATGAGATACAAGGGATTGAACTCATCATCATGTGCGTGCAAGGTTGCAAGGCAGGGAAACTAAACTGTAGTAAGGACATTGATTATAGGGTGTCCCAATATTGGGACTCTAGATTTGTGATTCTGGACAAAGCATTCACTCTTACTAAGCCTTAATTTTATATTAAAAATAGAAATGAGGCTAATATTTATTGAATAATTCATTTAAACTTTACCAAATTGTATTAAACAGATTCATTTTCTCTGCTTTATCGATGTAGAAACTAAGGAACAAAGACATGATACATCTTCTCCAAGGCTATTTTGTTCGTAAGTGGTGATGTAAAAAAATTACTCTAAATGAACAGACAAGAGAAACTGTATTTTAAACTGTGATATTGTGTTTCAACAGAATGATATGATCTTACGTGTCCTGTTATTTAATGGAAATGATTTATAAAGTATTAGCATAGTCCCCTATGTATAGGTAATTGCTCTCTTTTAAAGAAGAGTCAGTAAGCCCCATAAAGTGCTCTGTGGTGGGAGAGTTCTATGTTCAATAAAGTCATAAAAACTCCACAGTTTTCTAACAGGTAGTGATGCAGATTCACATGGGAAATACAACATTTATTTAGGTTATTTTTCAGGGGGTCGGTAAACCCATTATTAGCTTGAACATTTGTTGGGCCTTCTGTGATTAAGAAAATAGCAAGTACTTTCCAGTAGACATTGTGGCCAGTTAATTAAGAATAAGGAATTCTAGTTTATTTTTGGGGGTTTCCCTCTATTTCAAAAGAACCTCATGAGATTTACTGCTCCTTTTTGAGCCACAGTCAGAGACCACTCAAAAGACGCTAAATAAACAAAAATAAAGAAGCAACCAAAATCAACAGGGAAAAATGTGCTTGACCTAAAAATGGTTACATGGACTATACAAGCAAGTGAGTTTTTTAGGCAATTCACTTGGTGCTTCCTGATGTAGGGTGAAGCTGCAGGCTTCAAGTGGATCTGATGTCTTTCTGGGTAGAACCCCGACTAGGCAATCATCAAACTGCAACTGAGAGCACTCTATTCACTTAATTAGCATCACCACAATGACAAATGCCCTCTCCTCTCCTTCCAAACATGGTTTTCTCCACCCTTCCTCCTTATCTACTCTGAGAAAAGGAGAGGAAAGGAAGTGTCACTGCCTTTTGAGGAAATGTGGGATCTTCCATTTAAACTTACATTCTTGTGTTTTTTCTTGGCCTGTTTATATAAATATAAGAAGTCAGAAGCCAGTGAAAATAAAAATCATGAAGCTATCCATAAGCCATGCAGAAGCAGTCTCCTTGAATGATAAACAAGCTCAGCTGCAGGAAGATCTGTGGTCTGATATTCATTACTGAAAATCTTTCACTGGATGGATGGTTTGTCCGGATGAGTTAATTAATTTTAAGAGCTCTCTGTCCTCTCAGAAATATACCATTCCAGATTGGCTGAAAATGTGTTTACTTTGAACATTCATCCGTAATTTTGGGTCAGCCACCCCACAGCTTGGTTTGCTTTGGTGCCAGCTGCATGTGGCAGAAAAGTTAATGAGATGTCTCTTGTTGTGTTAAAAAGGGGAAAAGTCATGCAGGAGAACAGGACTCTTGCAGAGAGTTTCCACTTGTCAAGATTGAAATGGCAGGAGCCCAAGACCAACCAGCCCCTATGGATACCTGTCAAGTTCAAGGACTTTTCCAAAGATAGTTTTTCAGCTGTGCAACTGATTTTCTATTTTGATGTTCTCATATTGTTTAAACAAATTATTTCCGAAGACTTTTTTTCTATCATAGTGTGACACTACTTTTTAAAGTCCTAGTTGAGTCCTACCTTTACTTCCAAACTTTCTCTTATTGTAAGGATTTTCACGAATCACGACCATCCTGTTATTTGTCGATTGCCTCGAGCAGGCCCCAGTAACGTCTCCTTCATCCTAGCCCTGAGATTATATTCAGGCTCTTTAGGAGAATGAGACCCATCATTGTTACTGGTACTTGGCATATTGGTTACGCCACGGGGGTGGGGGGGGGGAGTTGCCAGACTCTGCCGTGTGGGCAGGCTACATTCGGTAGCCTGCCAGTTTGTCCAAAGTAGGAATGAGATAATAAGATCTCATAATAAGATATCCCCCGTGTACTTACAAACTTTCTTGTTTACATTTCAGTCATACAATGATCAAGTACCCATCCCTCCACCAGTGCCCATTTTCCACCACCAATGATCCCAGCATCTCCCCACCCCCACCCCACCCCACCTCTGTGGCAGGACATTCCCTTTTGCTCTCCCTTTCCTTTTGGGTATTGCAGTTTGCAAGTAGAGGCACTAAGTGGCCATTGTGTTTGATTTATAGCCTACATTTGGCAAGCCATCTCCCAACCCGAGCAGGTCCTCCAAACACCCTTTACTTGGTGTTCCCTGCTCTATCTGAGCTGCCTTTTCCCCCAGCATTTGAGGCCGGCTCCCAAGTCTTGGATTAAACCTTCTGGTCCTTATCTCTACTATTCCTGGGTGTTAGTCTCCTATTCTGATACCTTATATTCCACAGATGATTGCAATCTTTCTATGTCTGTCACTCTCTGACTCATTTCACTTAACATGATATTTTCCATGTTGATCCACTTATATGCAAACTTCGACTCCATCTTTTCATAGTATTCCATTGTATAAATGTACCAGTTTCTTTATTTAGTCATCTGTTCTTGGGCACTTGAGTTTTTTCCAGATTTTAGCTATTGTAAGCAGTACAGCAATGAACATACAAGCGCAGATGTCATTCTATTATATTTTTTTGGCTCTCCAGAATATACTCCCAGAAGTGGTATTGCTGGGTCAAATGGGATCTCAATATCCTTCACTGACCCTTCTGATCTTTTTCAACCTGAAATCTATGTTGTCGGATACTAGTAGGGTGTAAGGATTTTATTAAGCCATCTCTTGCCTGAAGTTCTAAAATATAGGAAGATAATAAATATACTTTTTCCCCCTAGAGCATTGTATTATATGTCGGCATTTCAAGTATATTTAGCAGGGTTCTTAATTAGTTTAGGGTAAGTAATTATCTGCTGAGGATAGAACCAATGCAATTAAGTACCTTTGTTAAGTGACTTTGTACAAAAAGGTCCTCAGAAATTTTTGACCTCTTTCCCTTCTTCCTTCCCCCCTCCCTCCTTCTTCTCTCCCATTCCCCCTCTCTTTTTCCCCCTCTCTTTCTCCCCCTCTCTTTCTTCCCCCTCCCTGCCTCCCTGCCTCCCTGCTTCCCTGCCTTTCTGTTTTTTGGGCTGCACTTTCCAATGCTCAGGGATTATTCCTGGATCTGTGCTCAGAAATTACTTTCGGTGGTGGTTTGGGACCAGAGAGAACGCTGGAGGTCAAACCTGGGTTGGCTGCATGCAAGGAAATCACCCTACCCATTGTACTATCACTTTGGCCTCCTTCATTTTCTTTTTATTGATCAGTGTTACTTTGGTAAAACAGCCAACTTTAAGTATACAATTCAAGATGAGTTTTGAAAATATATTTTTTGACTACTACCACAATCATGATACAGAACTATCTGTATCATTATATAGAACATTTCTCAAAAGGTTTTTTCTTACTTCTTCATAGTCAACAACTACCATCTTTCTTTCTGTAGTCTTAGTTTTACATTTCCTAGACTTTTTTTTTCTTTTTGGGTCACACCCGGTGATGCACAGGGGTTACTCCTGGCTCTGCACTCAGGAATTACTCCTGATCATATGGGACCATATGGATGCTGGGAATCGAACCCGGGTTGGCTGCGTGCAAGACAAACACCCTATCCGCTGTGCTATTGCTCCAGCCCCTCATTTACTAGACTTTTAATTAAAGAATGTAGCAGATAATCTTTTTTTAATTGAATCACCATCACCATGAATACAGTTACAAAGCTTTCATGCTTGAGTTTCAATCATACAATGTTCAAACACCTATCCCTCCACCAGTGCATGTTTTCCACCACCAATGTCCCCAGTTATAACCCTCCCCCCCTTTCCAACCCTTCCCCCTGCCTCCATGGCAGACAGTTTCCCCCATACTCTCTACTTTTGGGCGTTATGGTTTACAATACAGATATTGAGAGGTTATGACTTTTGGTTCTTTATCTTTCAGTACACATCTCCCATCCCTAATGTTTCCTCCAACCGTCATTGTCCTAGTGATCCCTTCTCTATTCCAGCTGCCTTCTCACCCCAGATAATCTTTTATGATGGAATTCTTTTGCTTAGTTAAAAGCTTTGGAAACTCAACAGTGCTGTTACACATATAAATCTTTGTTTCTTTTTATAGTTGAGTATACTCCATTGACCAGATGGATATATTATAGTTAACTTATGCCATTTACATCTTGATGGATTCTTGAGTGTTTTTGTCTATTATGAATAAAATCACTCTGTAGAGTCATGCCTTTGCATGGATGTATGTTTTATTATTTGTTTGGGATACATATGTTAAAGTGAAATTGCTGGATTGTATAGTAAGTATATGCTTAACTCTTTCATAAATTACTATGCTTTGCTTCAAAGTGATTGGACCATTGAACACTCCCACCACTGTTGATGAGAATTCCAGTTTCTCCACAGTCTCATTAGAGCTTCTTGAATGGGTATTCTTTTTTATTTTTGATTTTCAGGTCATAGCCGGCGGTGCACAGGGGTTACTCCTGGCTCTGCACTCAGGAGTTACTCCTGGAGGTGCTCAGGGGACCATATGGGATGCTGGGAATCGAACCAAGGGTGGTCACGTGCAAGGCAAATGCCCTACCCCACTGTGCTATCTTTCCAGCCCTCTGGGCATTCTTTTTTGCTTGAACTATTCTAGTTGTATGCAGTGATGCTTTCATTTATACATACTGTTGACTAAATGTTGATTATTATTATTTTTTCTGGGGGTGGGGGGAGGTTAGTCCACACCCAGTGGTGCTCAGGTCTTACTTTTGGCTCTGTGTTCAGGGATCACTCCCTGCAGTGCTCAGGAAACCATACATGGCTTCCATGATTGAACCCAGGTTGGCGTCATGCAAGGCAAGTGCCCTACCTGCTGTACTACCACTCTGGTCTTGATGTTGATTATTTTTATGTGCTTGTTTTGTTAAATATTTTCTTTATAGAAATGTCTATTCCAGTCTTTATTTTTATTTTTATTTTTTTTCTTTTTGAGTCACACCCAGCCGATGCTCAGGGATTACTCCTGGCTCATGCACTCAGGAATCACTCCTGGCGGTGCTTGGGGGACCATATGGGATGATAGGATCAAACCTGGGTCAGCTGCGTGCAAGGCAAACGCCCTACCCGCTGTGCAATTGCTTCAGCCCCTCCAGTCTTTATTTTTATCTTGAGATAGTTTGTATTATTAAGTCATAAATTTTAAAAATATTTTTGAATACAATTTGGTTTTGTTTTGGGGCCACACTCAGTTATGCTCAAGGCTTGCTTCTAGCACTGTGTTCAAGGATCATTCCCGATGATGCTCAGGGTACTGTCTTGGGATACCAGGGATTAAACCTGGCTGTGCAAGCCAATCACCCTACCCACTGTTCTATTTTTCTGGCCCTTAAATACATTAAAAAATATTCGACTTGAATTACATTTTCCTTATATCTGATTTGCCCTTTCATTTTCTTAAAATATGTTTTTAAGAAAGATTTAATTTTGATGATGTATAATCATTAAACATTTTTGTGTGGGACCCAGCCCCAGCAGCTGACCTCTACTACCCAACTGCTGCCACACTCCAGGCCACTTTCCGGACACATCATAATACACTTTCCGGACACGTCATAAGACACTTCCTACCCATTTTCCTTAATTACCACACCATGTTTGATGGAGTTCAGACAGTAGGCAACAAATCACAGAAATATATATATATATATATATATATATATTTCTGCATATATATATGCCTCTCGGAGAGCCTGGCAAGCTGCTGAGAGTATTCTGCCTTCACAGCAGAGCCTGGCAAGCTCCCTGTGGCGTATTTGATATGCCAAAACCAGTAACTGTTTCAGGTCTAATTCCCCTGACCCTGAAGGAGCCTCCAATTGTTGGGAAAGACGAGTAAGGGGAGGCTGCTACCGGTTCATCCTTCATGCCCTACCGAGGTCACGAGTTGCCCCCCAAAAAGCGGCTCTCTGGCATGGCCATGGCTCCAGAGGCAAAAGGACTTAATCCAGAACCCAGCAGCTTGCGGCAGAAAAGTTAATGGACCATGTGTTAAACTACGGCGCCATGCCTCCCAGGGAGGGAAAGGTTGTTGCTCCCTTCCGCCTCCCCCCCCCCCCCCCCCCCCCGGGCAGCAAGGTAGCTGCCACCTCAGAGCTTATTGGAAAGCCTGGTATGAACCGGCGGTGAAGGGGCAACTGCAGTCTCATGGGAAGGGGGGCGGTGGTACTGGCACGTCCTTCACGCCTTACCAAGGTCACGAGTTACCCTCCACGAGCGGCTCTATGGCCATAACACAAGACACACAGAAACCAATCTCATAATTATCTGGCTCTTTGCAGAAATCCAAAATCATGGCTGCGTGACATTATATGATTCTCATAACCAGCTATAGAAAACAAAATATTTCACAATGCCTTTTCAGCAATTCTGATTGTTTTGGGGGAAATTCTAAACAATAATGGTGCATCTTTTGTCAAAATAATGAATATAATCAATGTAGAGAAGAGTTAAGTAGAAATCATCTGCCTCACAGGCATTTGGAGGGGTGGGGGGTATACTGGGGTTCTTGGTGGTGAAAAATGAGTACTGGTGAAGGGAAAGATGTTTGATCATTGTATGACCAAGACTTAAACCTGAAAGCTTAGTAACTTTTCCCACAGTGATTCAATAAATAAATATAAAAATAAAAAAATTAAGGTGTAGTTCATGCCCAATTCAATCAGCTAATCAGTGGCTGAATAAATAGCAGTACTCCTACAAAAGAAATCTTAGGACTGGGAGCAATAGAGATGTTACTGGCGTTCGCTCGAGTAAGTCAATGAAAAATGGGATGACAGTGACAGTGATACAGTGTTTTTAAAATAGGATTCAAAAATACTTTTGAATGAATATAATTTCAATTACTACTCAAGTATATGGTTTCATGTATTGTCAAGCATATTTTCCTTCCCATTTCTTTTGCCCATTAACATAATTAATTTTAGTATATTCTATACACAAAATTCATTATTTTCTAATTTTTGTTGAATTATTAATTTTTCTTAGAATTATTAATAAAAAACACTGTTTTACTTTATTTCATTTCAGATGCTTCAATATTTTTGTGTATCCACATTTCTGTGGATATACGAAATATGTAATAATTCTTTTGCCTGAAAACTTTCTTTAAGGAGTAGTATGAATCTGAGAAAAGATTTTTTATTAATTAATTTATTGGGTTGGGGGGAATTGAGCTACACTGGTTCTGTGCTCAAGTGACCCCTGGTGTTGCTCATGAAACTGTATGTGGAGCTGGAAAACTTTTAATTCCCTCCCTCCCTCCCTCCCTCCCTCCCTCCCTCCCTCCCTCCCTTCTTTCCCTCCTTCCTTCCCTTCTTTCCCGTGCTCATGTACTTGGCTGGACTGTGATACTCACCAGGGGTTGCACCCCTTAGTTTCATGGCTTGCCATGTGATCTACCAGTCCACACACTTTAGTTGCAGTGTTGCACATGTAGTCACCAGGGGTCACACTCTCTTAATTTTGCTCAGGCATATTCTGGTTGTAGTACTTAGCACGGGTTGTTTAGCTGCTCATGTATCTACAAGGGTTTCCACATCTGGCAGTCATTCTTGCACACTTCAGTTACTAAGTTCATTGATACCTGGCTGCAGTGCTTTGGACATCACACACTCTGTGTGGTGTCAGGAGTCCCAGACAGCAGAACTGCTTGAGCTTTGCTCAGAGCATATGGGTGTCAGTGATGATCAAACTTCCTGCCTTATGCTTTGTAAGGCAAACTGTTTTGTTCCTGAGCCACACCCTCAGACCGCTCTTAAATTTGGGAAACTCTTAACCACTCTTCTTTGGATTCATCTGCTTTTCTTTGTCTTTTAAGATTCAAGTTATGCATGTAATATACTATTTGATTTTGTTTTTCTTAACCTTGATTCTTTGGATTCATCTGCTTTTCTTTGTCTTTTAAGATTCCAGTTATGCATATAATATACGATTTGATTTTGTTTTTCTTGTCCTGGGGTCTCTGATTTGATTTTTTTCTGCATTTTTTAATAGAGTTAGTCTCTTTTTGACTTGTCTTCTCTTGCTTACATTGTTTCTGACCATATCTTCTGTGTATATACACAACCCACTGTGGAGACCACTGACATAAAGGATTGAGTGATAGGTTAAGATTTAGAAGACGGTTCTACTTGATCGTTTTTGCAGACTAATTTATTATTTCTGTGCCTCTCTCTCTCTCTCATTTGTGTGTGGGTGATTTGTGAAAGACTCTGTGGTGCTTTGAGAGACTTCTGGCTCTGTTTTCAGGGGTCACTCCTGACCATGTGGTTGCTAAAGATTGAGCCAAGGTTGACCACAAAGCAAGGCAAGTGCATTTACCTATGTACTCTCTTTGGCTCACTTGTCTCTGTATTAAATTTCATAGTCTATTTTTCATGTGAATAAATAAATGATCATTTTTCTCTTAATTATAATGTAGTCTACAATAGTTAGTCTGTTGGTTAGGACATTTGAGCATATTCTTGCTAATAATTGCCACACTTGTGATAATTTATCTTCTTGGACTTTTTTTTTTCAGAAAAGAATGCTCTCATGATCCTTTACATCTGTGAAATATAGTTAAATTATCAAATGTGTTTTGGTAATTTATTTATGAGAAATAGGCAGAGCCTGGCAAGCTCCCTGTGATGTATTCGATATGCCAAACACAGTAACAACAAAGTCTCCAATGGAGACGTTACTGGGCCCGCTCGAGCAAATTTATGAGAAATAGTAAGTTTATAAAGATCTATGGTTTTGTTTATTGGGTTTGGGATCACACCTGGAAGTGCTCTTGGACTACTCTTGAGCTACTCTGTTTGTTAGTTCAGTGATATTCTATTAGTTATTTCAGTCTTTTTTCCTTTCCTGTAATTTTGAAATTTTCTACTGAAAGATCTTAAATTTCACTCATCTTTCTTTTTCAGTGTCTAAGTTACCATTCATTCAATACAGTATACTTTTTATCATATTTTTATGTCTTGAAGTTTCTTTCTTTCACATATTTTGGTTGTCTGTTTTTGGGTCACACCTGTTTATGCTCAGGGGTTACTCCTGGCAGCCCTGCGCTTGGGAATTACTCCTGCTGGTGCTCATGCTACCAGATGGGAGACCGGGATTAAACCCGGGTTGGCTGTGTGCAAGGCAAATGCTCTATTCGCTATACTATTGCTCCAGCCCCTCTTGCACATATTTCTGTGTTTCTCATTTCAACCCTTACACTTTCTTTTGTCTTCTTAAGTATATAGAATATATTAAAAATAATTTTGAACCTACTTTTTACACTATTGCTTTCATCTATGTCATTTCTAGGTATGTTTATTGATTTTTATTTTATTTGTGGGTCAGATTTTACTACTTCTCTGTATGTCTGGTGAAATTCACGACCATCCTGTTATTCATCGATTGCCTCGAGCAGGCCCCAGTAACGTCTCCTTCATCCTAGCCCTGAGATTATATTCAAGGCTCTTTAGGAGAATGAGACCCATCATTGTTACTGGTATTTGGCATATTGGGTACGCCACGGGGAGTTTGCCTGACTCTGCCCTGTGGGCAGGCTACATTTGGTAAATTAGATGTCACAAAATTTGAATGTTATGTTATTGGAAGCCAGATATTTTTGTGTTTCTTCAAAGATCAAAAAGAAATCATTTTTGGACATATATTTAAGTCCCTTGAAATCATTTTTCTTTTCTTTTCTTTTTTTTCTTTTTTTTATTAAAAATTTTTTTAATAGTGAGACATCATGAGGTACAGTTGCAGACTTACACAGTTTTGTGCTTGAGTTTCAATTATACAATGATCAAATACCCATCCCTCTGCCGGTGCCCATTTCCCACCACCACGGATCCCAGTATCCCTTTAGAAGACTTTGTGAAGACTTTTTTACAACTTTGTTAGTTTTTAATCTTTGGGTTTTTGGTTTTTCTATTGAGACAATACTCTTCCAGGGAAGTACCTTTCTGTGCAATCCCCTTTTACTCAGTACTTAGTGTATTAGGAAGTCTTTTCAGTCTGGCTGGCCTATTCCTATGTATCCTGTGGTTACAGCCCCTCTCATTCACGCCTGGTGTTTCTTTTCCGTAATGCAGAATTTCCTCACCTATAGCAGCCCCTTACCCAGAGGAGTCAGATACAGTCTCTGGTGGAACAGGCGATAAATCAACTCTATTGATTCTCTTCTGCACTCATTTCTGTCAAGTCTAGTTGTTTTGGTCGCTCCTTACTTTGAACTGTTTTCTCAAATTAGCAGAAGAACCCCAAAATTCTCTTTGGGTTCCTATATAAAAGAGATGTCTCTCCAGGCAGTGAGGTAAGCAAAGAGGATTCAGAGTGCTTATTTTTCTTTCTTTGGAAGACATGTCTTGTGTTTTCTGCTCCTTTATATCTGGAACCATCATTTTGCGTGTAGCTTGGTTCTTCTAAAATTTATTTACAGGAAGAAGGTTTATCTGGTTCCTATAATTTCATCATGATTGAACGATTAAATTTGTGATATGATTTTAAGTTTACCAGAGTGTCTTTCAAGCCCCATCTAACTTCCTTGGTGTCTGTCAGGTCACATATCATTTCATGCTAAAATGATTGACATTTGAACATTTCATTAATTTTTCTTCATAGGAAAGTAAGTATAACAGCACAAGTTGATCAATAAATATTTACAGAGCATTATCTGAAAGCATGGAAATCTTATAGAGCCAGAATTCCAGTCATCTGACTTCAGTCCGAGGCATACCACGAACTATATGTGAAACCTTGTGGAATTATTTAGCTTGCCTGACCCTACTTTATTATCTGTAAAATATAAGAGGGGGTGGAATGGGTAACTAATTGGAATGGATGATCAGTTGGTCTCAGACTGAGAGAGCAAAAGCAGATCTGTGGCTTGCTCTTTAAGGGACTTAAATACAGTACATTACATTAAATACAGTACAGTATATTACATTAAAAACGTAATGTAGTTTTCTTCAAAACTCCAGCAAATCATAAAAGACAATTTATTAGAATATTGTTTATGTCAAGTACCTGGAGATTTCAGATTTATTTACCTGATATATTAGCATATAAGTGTGAAGGATAAGATAATACTTACAAGGTTTGGAAAAATAAGATAGATTTTTGTGGTAAAGATAGAATTCAACTAGTTCCTTGAGGGATGGGTAAAAATAATGTTTTCCTTTTTAAAATAAATCAAGGCGACAAAAGTAAAGGAAATAATGTGTTCACTTCTGTTGAATACAGAAAGCTTTCATTTTCTAAAGAGAATTTAGACAATTTCTCATTGTCATTTATGACTCTGAAAGTGCTTTTTTTCTTTTCCTCTATCAAAAATAACAAATAATGTTTTGATAGTGTTAGTGATCATAACACATGATTATGTTGAGATGTTATATATATATATATATATATATATATTTTCAGTTAAGAGTTTTATAGAGCCTCCTAGTGTTTCTTAAATAAATCCTAGATCTAATTAATAAAATTTGCCAAAGTTCCTCATTATTATGTAGCCCCTTGACTTCTGTGTTTCCTACCTTGGAAATATTTTTTTCCTTAATTGCATTCACTGTTTTCCTTGTCTTTTAATGGAAAATTTGAACTGTTTTTTAAAAAATTGTTTGCCAGCTTTCTCTGTCATATTCATTTGACACACAGGTATTGCTTCCCTTTAATCTTAAATTCTCTTTTCCTGCTGCTTTTCTAGCAGTCTTTTTTCTCTCTTCTGGAAAATTATGACAGATGAATAGGTTTCTGTATTCCCAGCTTTCCTAATACACTCTGCATACTGCTCATAAAAATAGCTGATAGTGAGTGACTTCTCTGATTCATATATCTCTGTAAAGCATGGAAGATAAAGCTTGGAGTAAAAAGGCACTTGTAAATTGGCTTCCATCTTGTTTCCCAATTTTTTTCCCCACACTACTGTACTCTAGTCTTAGTATTCTTAGTGAATGTGGAAAAGGGAAGTTACAAACCAGAGACAAGATTTGTAAGGGCATAAAAACGGATAATGTCTTTGAATTTTACACTAGCTGGATTTTTACTTATCCTTTGTGAAAGACTGATTTAGATGTGATTCCTTTGATCACATACATACCCCTGACTTTAATCTCATCCCGTATTTATGCTTTTGGTATTTCCAAGTTATTTTTGTTCTTGTTTTATTAGTAGGTTATGAGTCTCAGGAAGGGAGAAACCAACATTTACTCAGCATTCTTAGCGGTCCATGTTGATCATTGAACATATTATAGGAGATGATTTTTTTGTTTAGATTGATTGCCAGAGTATATATTTCACACTCTCTTGAAAGCCTGGTCCTTTTCAGGACTCTGAGTTCTGTAGGTCCCCTGAGGCTGCCACTAGGAGGCTCCAAAGCCATCCACATGAGAAAATTTGGTTTGATTCCAAGTTAGGCAAGAAATTGATGATGCCAGACAATTCCTTGTCAAAATTTCAGATGTAATTAAATTTTTTTTATTTCCTAGTTACTTTGACAATTAGCAGTCTTGGATTACTTGGTTCTCTGGAAAACTCATATCTAAATGATGAGAATCCAGGATCTAAGAATTCTATTTCTGGTAATCTATCTATACCATGTGGGAAAATCTATTCTCAAAGAAGCCAAATTAGGGTTTTTTGGGCATAGAATGAAGGCAGGGACTACTGATGAACTATCTAGTGCCAAAATATTTCTCCCTCATCAAAAGACATGTGTTGAATGTACGTTTTGGCTTTTATCCTTGCCTGACTTTTGTTTAACTCCAAAAGATTGAATGAATATATTGGATTCCAGTAGAGATTCTCTTAAGAATATTGGGGCTCAATGAGCAAATACTTCAGGCTATTGGCTTTAGCTGATATCCAAGTCTGTTGCTTTGTTGCAGTACATTTCTAAACCAGTTTTAGAAAGCTTAGAATCAAGGGGATTCTTGATATTGGGTAACTCTAGAGATTCTGAGTGGATTTTACTGTTTGACTATTAGGAAGAATAAAAGTCTTTGTATATCTAAATTCTCTTTATTCTTCCCAACTTGAGTTTGTCTTCTGTGATAGTTTTTCAGTTATATCTCTTCTTCCCCTACCTCCTTTCTTAATTCGAACAAGCAAAATCTAGCCCAGTGGTCTACCTAATGCCTTAGTTTGACTAAGTAGCACTATAGCATTGTCCTCCCATTGTTGATAGATTTGCTTGAGTGGGCCCAGTAATGTCTCCATTGTGAGATTTGTTGTTACTGTGTTTAGCATATCAAGTACGTCATGGGTAGCTTGCCAGGCTATGCCACGGGGGCGAGATAGTCTCAGTAGCTTGCCGGGCTCTCTGAGAGGGGCAGAGGAATCGAACTCAGGTTGGCCAGGCTGGCTATGGGAAAAAAATAACCCCAGAGTCCCTGAATGAACCTAGGTTTTATGGAGGTTGGTTACATAGTTGTTCTAGTTTGAGTCCAGTTCTTTTCTAAGAACTAATGCCTTACTTTAAGCTGCATAAATATTTCTGATTACATATAGTCCTTTCAGGAAACACTGTATTTAGGAGTGAATGGAATTTCAGCAGTTGAAGATGAAAGAAAAAGATGTGATACATTTTGTTAGTGTAAAGTAGCATCAGACCCAGTTTTACAGGGATTCTCACTTGAAAATAGATTTCAAGTCTATTGGGCATGAGGCCTTGGGCTGATGAAAAATCAGGGCTATTATTAGTATTGTGAGGAGAGCTTTAGAAACACGTAAAAGATGAATGATCCAACTTGGGAAGACTGCTTCTGGATTCAGCTTCCAACCCAATTGTATTGTGTGTTTTCATGAACATTCTTGAGTTGGAACCAAGAGTAGAGATATACTGCAGGCCATCAAGAAGGGAGCTGGAACAGAGATATGCATATTTATGGGCATCTGCCAAGTATTCATATATACTTACATATAGTTGGTAAAAATGAATGAAAATACTTGCCAATTCTGTCAGGGCATCATTTTTTCAGCTGGGTGATGAAGTGGAAAGAATACTAGAAGTAGGAAACCTGGGTTCTGATCTTTGCGTGGTACAAAATGTTGCACAATCTTGAGCAGATCACTTCATTCCTGACTCCAATTTCCTTGTCTGTAAAATCTGAGAGGATTCTACTTCTGCTTGTCTCTGCAGAGCAGGAGTTGGCTGATTACGAGCTGCCGTCACCTGTTTTTGTAGTTTTGCTGTAATGCAGCTATCCCTATTGTTTATAGTTGCTTTGTATTACAGCAGAGCTGAGTAGTGCAAAGAAACTATATGGCTCACAAATCCTAAAATATTTACTGTTTAGCTTCTTAGAGAACAGATCTGCCAGTTCCAACTTGGAGAACATTTGGAAAACTGGGGTTGGAGGTTTCAGTCATTGAGACTGAAGATACCACTGAGCTTGGGTTTGTGGGGTCCATGAATGTGAGACATCAAGCACGGAAGGCTGTAATGAAAAGCTGCTTCACCTGAAGTTGTAATAGTTCCTTCCCAGGCATGTTTTCCTTATTTTTTGTTGTTTGTTATTGTTATTATTTTTTTTGGGGGGGGGAGTGCTACCAAGTGGGTCTTAGGCCAAGTGGTTCTTGGCCGCTGGACTTGTAGTTCTGTTTTTGGACTTTAGGGTGCAGTGCTGCTTGATATCATTGCTGTCCTGAAGTGCTGGCTGTGCTTGGGGACCTACAGGGCCACACTGGGTGATGCTCAAGGGAACCTTTGGTGCCTGGAAGCAAAACAGTGTTAAGTGCATGCAAGGCTAATGGCCTTAACCCCTGTATTGTATCTTCAACCCTGTTTTCCTTATTTTTGATTCTAAAGAGATTCACTTTTGAAAACCATACCAATACCAACTATGATAGGCTATGAAGGCAACTTCCCAGATGAAATGCATTAAGGATTTTTGCTGTCAGATTTTTGTGTTTGTCTATGTAGTGTGTGTGTGTGTGTGTGTGTGTGTGTGTGTGTGTGTGTGTGTGTGTAATAGTATTTGGTGGCTGTTAGGGCTTACTCCTAGTTCTGTGCTCAGGGATCACTCCTGGCCATGCTTATGTGACCAGTATATGGTGCTGGGGATTAAAACAGGGTTTGTAGCATGCAAACACCATACTTCTGTACTGTCTCTCTGGCCCTAGGATGTTTTTAAATCATGTTCATCACTATCACTGTCGCTGTCCTCCCGTTGCTCATCAATTTTCTCGAGCGGGCCCAGTAATGTCTCCATTGTGAAATTCTTTGTTACTGTGTTTGGCATATCGAATACGTCATGGGGAGCTTGCCAGGCTCTGCCGTGCAGGTGAGATACTCTCGGTAGCTTGTCGGGCTCTCCGAGAGGGGCGGAGGAATCGAACTCGGGTCGGCCATGTTGGCTGCGTGCAAGGCAACCGCCTACCCACTGTGCTATCGCTCCAGCCCATCAGTTTTATGCTGAATGACAAAAAGTTAGAAGCATTTCACCTAAAATCAGTGCCCACAGGTCACTATTATACTGGAGCTTTCAGCTAGCACAGTGATCTCAGTAACAGAAAAATCTGAGCATTCACCCCGTTTGCAAGCTTAACTCATGCCTAAGTTTCAAGGATGTTTGCAGAAGATATGAGACTTTTGGCTCAGAAACAAAGAAGTTAACTTATTTAATTTTGGTTTTTAGACCACAGTGGGAGATTCTCAGGGGCTGCTCAGGGATTACTCCTGCCACTGTACTCCTGGCACCACACCTGGTGGTGCTTGGGGGAAACATATAGGATGTAGGGGCTCCAACCTAGATTGGCTACATACATGGCAAGCACTCCTTACCCACTGTACTGTTCTCTGGCCCCTTACTTATTTTAATAGAAGTAGCTGTGACCATATATATATCTTTTTGATTTTGAAAAATTATTGAAATTCATTTTAGGAACCAGAACTTGCTCTCTCCTGAGGAATGTTATATATATATACACACACACATACTCTTTGAAGAATGTCTATTCTATAGATGCTGTATGTAGTGTTTTGTATGTGTCATTAGGTCATGTTGATAGTATTGTTCCAGTCTTCTAGGTGATCTTAAAGTTAATTTTCTTTTTAAATTGAATCACCATGAGAACAGTTACAAAGCTTTCAGGTTTAAGTCTCGGTCATACAATGATCAAACACCCATCCCTTCACCAGTGCACATGTTCTACCACCAAGAACCCCAGTATATCCCCCATCCCACCCTTCCCCCTGCCTGTGTGGCAGATGATTTTCACTTTATTCTCTGTTTACTTTGATTACATTCAACTTTTCAACAGAAGACCCACTATTATTATTTGGAATTTTCCTGCAACAATCAGACCTGCCGAAAAGGCATCATTTGATAATTTGTTTTCTATTGCTGATAATAAAGAACCTTTGATGTGTGCGGCTGTGCGATTTTGGATTTCTGGTATTTCAATAATTAAGTCCAGAGGGATTTCTGCCAGACGCCGTTGGGTTCTGAGATTGGTTTGTGTACCTCTGGGATCATGGCCATTCAGGAGCAGAGGAGCCGTTCGAGGGCAGCAACTCAGGGTCTCATCCAGGTGGGGGGAAGGGCCGGTTCCGCCCCCTCATCCCGACAGGCCCTGTGCACCCCATCACTGCAAGCTTGTACCTCTCTGTCCAGTAGGCTCTGAAAGATGGCGGTCACCATGCTGCTACCGAGGGGGGAAAAGGAGGAGGGACAAACACCTTTCCCCTCTCAGAGCAGCCCGGGGCCATGGCTTAGTTCAGTCCAGAAACATTTCTGCCAGAACACACTGGGTTCCAAGATTGGTTTGTGTGCCTCTGGGATCATGGCTGTTCAGGAGTGAGGAGCATTTTGTGGTAAAGTTAATTTTTTTTTAAAGGCATTGTGTTTTATAATACTGTTAATGGTAGGTTTATATGCATAAAACATCCTAGCACCACAACCCTCCACCAGAGTGTCCACTTCCCTTCACTATGTATGTCTATATTTCTGCAAAATTTTATCACTTATATGAATACTATAACAACAAACTCTTTCACTGCACAGTAGCCACAGTCTCATGCTGTTTTTCATAAATTTTTTATCACCAAAGTTTTGACATTTAAGAAATGTTGCATGCATGTAACATACGGTGTATTGCATTTTAAGACTGTCTTTTCTCCTAATTTTGGGTAATTTGTAATTTGTGCCTTTGTCAGTCTAACTCAAGGGTTCTCTCTTTTTAAAATTTTTTATTCTTTTTAATTTTCATATTTTTGGTTAATTTTTTATTATTTTTCAAAAAATCAATATTTTGTGCCATTGATTTATTGCTCTTGTTTTTATATTTTCTATTTCATGAATTTTCAGTTCTGATGTTTACTATTTTCTGATTGCTTTGCATTTTTTTCCTAATTTCCAAGTGGTAACTTCACTTATTGATTTGAACTCTCACTTCTTTTCTGATGTAGGTATGTAAAATTGTAATTTTTCTCTTACTACAGTTCCATAATATTGATATCATGTATTTCCATTTTAACTCTGTTTAAAATATTTTCTAATCTTCCATGTGATTTCTTTGACTCTTAAGTTATCTTGAAGTGTAGTTTGGTTTTTCAGTATTTGTGAATTTTCTAGAGATCCTTTTATTAGGAATAACTAGTTTAATTCCATTGCTGTCTGAGAACATAATTTGTGTGACTTTATTTTAAATACATGAGACTTATTTCATTATCTATGATTATTCTGATTATATTTGATGTATGCGTAGAAACCAGATGTATTCTTTTGTTTTCTATGACCTATTAATGTTGGTAAGTTAAGTTGTTAGCTAGTGTTTTTCATAATTTCTATACACTTAGTGATTTCTGTTCAATTCTACCAAATATTGAATAGGGTTTTACAGCTCTAAATTGTTGAGTTCCTACTTTTAGTTCAGTTAAATTTTGCTTCATGTATTTATAACTCCCATGTTAGGTGCACATACATCTAATATTTATAATGGTTATATTTGCCTAATATATTCACCTTTTATTATCATACATTCTCTCCATTTGCCTCTGTAGTATTTTTTTAAAATTATTTAATTGTTGTTTGTTTTATTTAGTGGCCAGAAAAATGGTGCAGAGGGTACATGATTGGTTCCTTAAATATCACTGGCAGTGATTCCTAAGCACAAAGCCAGGAGTGATTCCTAAACACAGAGTCAGGAATAAGCCCCGAGCAGCATCATCAAGTGTGGCCACAATGCAAAAACATAACTAACCAAACAAAAGAGAATATTTTATTTAGTCATTGTAAATTTAAAATTATAAAGGCCCTCCCGTTGATCGTCGATTTGCTCGAGCGGGCCCAGTAACGTCTCCATTGGAGACTTTGTTGTTACTGTGTCTGGCATATCGAATACTCTCGGTAGCTTGCCGGGCTCTCCGAGAGGGGCGGAGGAATCGAACTTGGGTCGGCCATGTTGGCCGCTTGTAAGGCGAACGCCCTACCGCTGTGCTATCGCTCCAGCCAAAAAAAAATTATCAGTTAAGAATATAACCATTTCACTCCGGCACCACCATGACCCCAGAGATACACAGACCTAATTCAGAACCCAGCAGCTTTTGGCAGAGTTGTGAATGGACTATGCATTAAGCTATGGTGCCGTGCCCCCAGCCCCAGGAGGGAAAGGGTGTCTGTCTCTTCTGCCTTCCACTCCCCCACTCCCTACCCCTGCGACATGGTGGCTGCTGCCTCAGAGCTTATTGGACAGCCCAGGTATGAGCCAGCAGTGACAGGGCAACTGTGGCTTCATGGGGTGGGGGAACGGAACCAGCACTTCCTTCTTGCCCTGACGAGACCAGGAGTCGCTCCCAACGAGCGGATCTCTGGCAAGGCCATGGACCCAGAGGCACACAAACCAATCTTGGAGCTATGCGGCTTTTGGCAGAAATCCCTCCAGACTTAATTAGTAAAATATCAGAAATCCAAAATCATATGCTCTTCATAACCAGCAATAGAAAACAAATTATTTTATGATGTCTTTTCAGCAGGTTTGATTGTTGGGAGAAAATTCCAAATAATAATGGTGCATCTTTTGTCGAAATAATGAATGTAATCAAAGTAGAGAGAGAGAGAGAGTTAAGTGGAAATCATCTGCCTCTCAGGCATGGGGAGGGGCAGGATCGGGGGTATATTGGGGTTCTTGGTGGTGGAAAATATGCACTGGTGAAAGGATGGTTGTTTGATCATTGTTTGACCGAGACTTAAACCTGGAAGCTTTGTAACTGTTCTCACGGTGATTCAATAAATAAATTTAAAACAAAACAAAACAAAAAATCAAAATAAAAAAAAAGAATATGGGCTGGAGTGATAGCACAGCAGGTAGGGCGTTCGCCTTACAAGCGGCCAACCCGAGTTCGATTCCTCCGCCCCTCTCGGAGAGCCCGGCAAGCTACTGAGAGTATTCGATATGCCAGACACAGTAACAACAAAGTCTCCAATGGAGACGTTACTGGGCCCGCTCGAGCAAATCGACGATCAACGGGAGGGCCTTTAACTTTAACTTTAACCATTTTAGCTTCCTGTTGTTAATGTTTGTATTTATTTTTTCATTAAAAATTTTCAATCATTTTGTGACTTTAAGTCTAAAATATGTCTCATTTTAAAAGGCCCTCCCATTGATCGTCAATTTGCTCGAGCGGGCCCAGTAACGTCTCCATTGGAGACTTTGTTGTTACTGTGTCTGGCATATCGAATACTCTCGATAGCTTGCTGGGCTCTCCGAGAGGGGCGGAGGAATCGAACTCGGGTTGGCCGCTTGTAAGGCGAACGCCCTACTGCTGTGCTATCGCTCGTTTTAGCAGCATATATTTAAATCTTTTTAAATCTTGATTTGACTGTTATATCTTTTGATTATAATGTTTAACCCATTCACATAATTTATTGATATGATTAAATTTGTGTCTGACATTTTCATGTCTTCTATCATTCTTATGTTTACTGCCTTTATTCTTGTAAAACAAATTATGTGTATATATATTCTATTTTATATATTTATGCATTTTTATATTATCTGTCTAATTGCTCTATTGACATGCATGGGATATAAAGAAACATATTAGGGGAATAAAATAACAAATGCCCATAGGTAGTAGAAACTAAGAACTGGTCTTCAGTAGGAAGCCTGGGAGTCGGGTGAGGGTGCGGAATAAGAGGAGATATTGGGAAAAGGTGGAGTGAAGTAGACACTCTACTAGAAGGTGTGATGCTGACATATTTTATTCACAAAATCCTACCACTAGTAGTTTTGTAAACCATAGTATCTGCAATTAAATAGAAAATATTATTTGTTCTGTTTGTTTTTATGTTATAGTATTTTCAGTTATTTTCTTAGTGATTGTTTTAGGGATTGTACTATGCATTTTTACATAACAAAGTCAACTTCAAGTTGATAACTGAATTTTGATAAGCTGTGAAGGTGAGATTCATTTTCCTATCTCCATTGTATTTTATATATTAAAATTTACATATGACTAGAATTTTTATGCAATCTTAAGAATTTTAACAAAAATGTTATAAAGTATATGTATATATATTTAATGTTATAAAGTATATATATAAAGTATATATATATTTTTCATTTTGAGAAATTTTCTATTTATTGCAGATTAGCTATTAGCATCCCTTTTATTTGTTATTTTATTTATTGAATCACTGTGGGGACAGTTACAAAGTTTTCAAGATTAAGTCTCTGTCATACAATGATCAAACACCTTTCCCTTCACTAGTACTTATTTTTCACCACCAAGAACCCCAATATACCCCCTTCCCACCCCTCCCAATACCTGTGAGGCAGATGATTTCTACTTAACTCTCTCTTTACTTTGATTACACTCATCATTTCGACAAAAGGTAAAGGTAAAAAGGTAAAGGCCCTCCCGTTGTTCATCGATTTGCTCGAGCGGGCCCAGTAACGTCTCCATTGGAGACTTTGTTGTTACTGTGTCTGGCATATCGAATACATCACGGGGAGCTTGCCAGGCTCTGCCGTGCGGGCGAGATACTCTCGGTAGCTTGCCGGGCTCTCCGAGAGGGGTGGAGGAATCGAACTCGGGTCGGCCATGTTGACTGCGTGCAAGGCAAACGCCCTACCACTGTGCTATCGCTCCAGCCCCTTTGACAAAAAATGCACCATTATTCTTTAGAATGTCCCCCCAACAATCAGAACTGCTGCAAAGGCTTTGTGAAATCATTTGTTTTCTATAGCTGGTTATGAGTACCATAGCAGCTGCGCAATTTTGGATTTCTGATATTTTACTAGTTAAGTCTGGAGGGATTTCTGCCAAAAGCCAGATAATTATGAGATTGGCTTCTTTGCGTCAGGTGTTATGGCTGTGCCGGAGAGCCACTCGTGGGGGGCAACTTGTGATCTCAGTAGGGTGTGAAGGCTGAGCCGGTACTGCCCCCCTTCCCATGAGTTTGCAGTTGCCCCATCACTGCCAGCTTATAAAGTATATTTTTATCTTTATCTGTATTCTTATATTCTAATGTATTTCATTTTTTGTATGTGAATTCAAGTTTTGATCTAATGTCATTTTCTGATCTAACACTTTTATTTCTTGTATTGCAGTTATACTAGCAACAAATTTAATCTTTTTAAATTATGGAAATGTTTTTATTTATTTATTTTTGTTGTTTTCCTGAATTATAGTCTTTTCTTTCAGCATTTTGACTGTGCAGTTCTACCGCTTTCTGGCCTCCATTGTTTTAGATTAGAAATTAACTATTATTATTGCTCTCCCTATGAAATGAATTTTTTCTTGTTTTTAAGATTTTATTTTTGGATGTGTTTTCAGCAGTTTTACCACAAGTCCAAGTTTAGATTTCTTTGTAATGACCTGGGAAAAAGTGTGTTTTTTTTGTATTTTTTGCATTTTTTTTGTATTTGTATTTTTTGTATTTTTGTATTTTTCTGTATTTTATTTTTATCTCCTGTTTTTCATATTAGGTTGTTTATGTTGGTCTCTGTTATTGCCTCTGATCTTCTAGTGCATTTAAAATTTTACTTACTATATTTTTCAACCCTGAGATAGTCATTTGATCCTTTTCAAAAGAAAGTTTCTATTTATTTCAAGCAGCTACTTGTAGGTACTTAACTAAGATAAATGAAAACAACTTTCAACAAGTAGATCAGAAAACAAATGTTTTTAGTGACTTTACTCATTATTATAAAAATAGAAACAAGGTATAACTATCAATAGATATTGACAAAAATATAAGCTATTCATAATGAAATATTACTTAGCAATAAAATGGAATGATGTGGGGCCGGAGCAATAGTATGACGGGTAGAGCATTTACCTTGCACATGGCTGACCTGGGTTCGACCCCTGGCATCCCAGATGGTCCCCCAGTCACCGGCAGAAGTAATTTCTGAGTGCAGAGCCAAGAGTAACCCATGAACATTGCTGGGTGTGACCCAAAAAGCCAAAATAACCCCCAAAACAAAAACAAAAGGAACGGAGGGACATTCTTGTATATGCAATAGAGATGAAATAATTCCTCAAAATACATGTAATAAGATGAAATAATTCTCAGAAATATTCAAAGTGAGAGAAATAAGACAAACCTAATTATTTTATGCTCAGGACTTACTCCTGGCTCTGTGCTCAGGGATCACTCTTGGCAGTGCTTAGGGACCAGTGTATTCCTGGTATTGGAAGTGGGGTCAGCAGTGGTCATGGCAGCACTTTACTGCCTCTTCAGGCATTGATTTACTTTTTGCTTTATTTTGTTTTTATTTTTTGTGCCACAAACAGTGGTGCTCAGGGCTTACTCCTGGCTCCGCAGTCAGTAATCACTTTTGATGGTGCTTGGAGGACCATATGGGATGCTGAGAATTGAACTGGGTCTGCTGCATGCAAGGCAAGCACCTAACCCACTGTACTACCACTGTAGCCCCAGTCCTTGATTTACTTCTTTATTGGTAAAGGTAAAGGCCCTCCCGTTGTTCATCAATTTGCTCGAGCGGGCCCAGTAACGACTCCATTGGAGACTTTGTTGTTACTGTGTCTGGCATATCGAATACGTCACGGGGAGCTTGCCAGGCTCTGCCGTGCGGTCGAGATACTCTTGGTAGCTTGCCGGGCTCTCTGAGAGGGGCGGAGGAATCGAACTCGGGTCGGCCATGTTGGCTGCGTGCAAGGCAAATGCCCTACCGCTGGGCTATCACTCCAGCCAGTCTTTATTGAAATATTAATTTAAAATATTTACGTTTGAAGTAATGTTGATTTATAGGAGCATAAATGTATATATATGTATATATATTTTAGGGATAAGATGTTATCATCTGATACTCATCATAAAAGTGTTAATATGGCTCCACCACAGTTCACTGAGATCTTTCTTGGTTTTAAATTTTAAAGAACCATGATCATCTGTGCACATCCCAATCCCCTCCCTTTCCCTAATATTATAGCTTTTGTTACTACACATTGGTGGTAAAAAGGGCGATGGTGTGTCTGGGTCACTCCTGGTGATACTCAGGTACTGTTCCTAGATCTGTGTTTAGGAGTGACCCCTAGCAGTGCTTGGGGAACCATATCTTGTGCCAGGGATTAGAACCGGGCTGGACAGGATGCAAGGAGAGTACAGTAATACCTGTTCTATCTCTCTGGCTTATACAGATTTCTTAAGTGGAAAGGTAGGGTGTCACTGAGTATTGCTTAAAGCGTCATATCTTTCCTATTGATACCATTAAAATGGATATTATTATTTTTCCCTTCCAAAGCTCCTAATTTCAATAGTGACAGCATTTTTTTTCTCAGCATTTTCTGTCAAACCTTTTAAACTTTGCTCTGTAAAATTGGAAAGTTTCTAAATTTGTAATTCAGATTATTGTTGATAGTTTTATTTATTTCTATGATAATCAGCTGAATTATATTTTAATTTGTGAAAATAAACAAAGTTAGGGCATAAAAACTCTTCCCTAAATGGGACACATTGTAGATGAGTGTTTCTGTTTGGAGAAGGCTGTTTTCTGGAGAATACATCTGCTTTGAGTGAAACTCATACTGAAGTACTGAAAGCAGCTTCTTGCTAATGGGAAAATAATTGGAAAAGAGACGAATCTGCAGTGACTTGAGTCCTACTCTTGTTTTCTTCAGTGACCCACAAAATATTTCTAGATTGAAAGAGTGATAACTGATTCTGAACTGTACCCAGAAGAACATGAAAAATAGCAGGAGAAATCCTGAGTAATTGGCCCACAGAATAGCAATCCTAATTGTGCTAAAAGGACTTGAGTAGGTGTAAATTTGAAAATAGGTCAAGTGTCTTGAAAACACATGCTGGAACTATTACCTGGTCCAATAGCCAGTGTTGGAGGAAATGATATCATCGTTTCTAGTATTCTATGTTGCATTCCCCCCCCCCCCCCCCTTACAAAGAATGAATGACAAGGAATGTTAAAAACAGGCCATAGGAAGTGGTCCTAGAGGTAAACTAAGATTAGTAATGGAGGAGCTAGCATCTTAAATGAGGTCAGAGAAAGCTAAGAAACAACTCTCCCATGATTTTAAGTGACCAGAGGATCTTGCAGGATGTATAATGGAGTTAGTTCAGACCTACTTTGAATTTTCTTATTCTGATGGAAGTGTGTGTGTGTGTGTGTGTGTGTGTGTGTATGTGTGTGTGTGTTTTGGTTGTGTTTCCAACTTCCTTTATTTTCTTTTTTTTTATAGACATTGTTCGAAGTGATGTTGCGTTGGACAAGCAGAAAGGCTGCAAAATTGCCCAACACCCAGATATCATGCTGGAGCTCCAAAGAGAGAAGGCTGCTCAGATGCATCTGGTTCTTCTAAAGGAGCAATTCTCTAATACTTACAGTAATCTCATATTAACAGGTAAGGCCATTGAAGTCAGCTGAAATATTAAAACTAAAAATTAACAACTCCCTCAGCAACTTGATGTGTGGGAGACACTATATTGGGGTTCAAATGGGCTTAAATCTCTCTGTGTCCACCCACTTTAATCTTTTTATCTCTGTTATGTATGTTGTCTTCTTATCAGAAATATTTCTTGTAGTTATCAGATCTATTTTGACCGAAGGTTATGGGCAAATCATTATGTGTGTTCTTCAAAGACAGAACCAGTAAAAACCTAATGACGTCTTAAAAACTCTTTTAGAAGTGTGCCAATAGATCGAGAGCATTACTAAATTTGGTGTCAAAGAAGTAGTTGTTTTCTCCTTTCTGTATATCTCCTTTTTATGAACTCTGTGAATGCAAAGATGAAATGTAAAATAGATAATTATCCACAGACAGGACTGAAAATGTTTTATTTGTGGTGAAGTTGAAAGTATCTGGGGAGTATGATTTTCTTTTTAAGAGGGGGAAAAAAGCAATAAAATGAGCAAAAAGGCTATGAGACCTAAACTATATTCTTTACATCCTTGATTCCAAAAGGGATGTGTGTGTGTGTGTGTGTGTGTGTGTGTGTGTGTCAGAAATCCACGGCAAAGCAGTTTTCATAAGACTGCCTGCAAACTTACAGGAAAAAAAGGGTGCGAGTTTCATGCTTTTGTGAAGTGTTGGAAAAGATTCTAATAGCAGATTCTAATGTGAGAATCATGAAGGACTTAGATGAACTAAGAACTGTTGAAATTACCTTCATTTTCTTGAGCACATGTAAGGCAGATCTGCATTATATTGATCCAAATAAGATTTAACAAGTCTTTAAAGTGTGTTTTCCCGTGTTTATGAATATTAAACTGTATGATGGGATGTCTAAAAGGCTATAAACATCTCACATTTATTTTTGTAGTTCCAAGTTAGGAAAAATTTTAACTTTTTAATAGGCTTCCTGGCATTTTACCAGGAATTGCTGAGTGGCAACCAAAATGTTTTGCTTTTAAAAAAGCACTTCCAACTTTTCATCTTTTACCTGATGGAAATCCCAACAGCATGAGATGAAAGCCAGATTTAAGTATGGCTTTGGTGAGCAGAGGGGTGGATTATGGATTTCACAAGCGCAGACCCTATATTTTGCTCTTTGGTAGGTCATTAATGGAGGAAAACTTAAAAGTGCTTTACAATCAGTGCATATATTTCCCTAAGTTTGTTAGTGAAATTGTGCTTAAGTTTAGATGTTTGCGAAGAACATAGAATTTTCTCCAGATTGCTTCTTTAGCCTCAAATGTACAAATGTACATGTGGTTAGTGATTTTCCATCCTATTATTAGAAATAAAATATTTCTTATATTCTTAGTCTAATATTTTTAGACACATATTAGAGAGGTCAGACCTCATGTTCTTTAATGTGGCATTGAAAGAGCTTAGGGTAATTCTAACCCTAAACTGTGGATCCAGAGCGTGGCTTGAAGGCATATTATCTCTGAAAACACAAGTGTTCTATTGAGTTCAATGGAATCTTTTCTAATTCTCAGTAACATAATCCCTTTGGATGTTTATTCGCAGTTCAAACTGTTGGAATCAACATTGTCAACTTTTACCCTGACAACTTGCTTACTTTCCACTAAACAAACTTACCCTAGAGAAGAGCCTCTTTCCTGCTCTCACTTCTCCCAAGCTGCTTCAAAGAGTCCTCAGGCATTTTCCACATTTTTCACCCAAATGCTTGTGCAGAGGTGGTACCTTGCAGCAGACAGAGCATTTGGTGTGTCCGGGTTTGTTTACACGAGAGTTCAAAAGGTTCTGGTTCCAGGTGTTGAGAAGAGATGGAGTCATTTCAGTTTAGTACCAATGGCGAAACTATTTTAATGTCCTTTAACTAAGTCTTTGATTTTACACAGTGTGGTTTTCTAATTGTTATGAAGTTTAATCCTTGATTTCTTGTATAAATTTTGAGAACATAGTCTCCAGACAGCTAAACATAATATTTAAACATAACTAAACTAACTTTTGTAAATATTTCCCTTTTCGGTGATGAATGTATATTGGTAAGGAGGGTGAGGTTGAAGGGGCAGAGACCTTTCAAATGAAGTGACTTTCTTTACCAACACGTTTACAACACCTACTCTAGAATTTCTGCTTGGTGATGTTCCACTTATTTTTATATAACACGAGCATAATGTTTGAAATATGTGCATTGAAAATATTTATTTGGGAATAGGATGAGGAAACTGGTCCTCCAAAATTGCTGCGGTATAGCTTTTTCATGCCTTTGCCTTCCCCAAACCTTTCTTCCCAATTTATTTACAGAATTTAATGTGTTTGGATAGCAGTGCATGGATAGCAATTGTTTTCTAGTCACTTAGTGGTATTTTTTTAACTTTTTTTTTTTACCAATTAATTTTATTTATTTACTTTTTTTTGCTTTTTGGGTCACACCTGGCGATGCTCAGGGGTTACTCCTGGTTCTACACTTAGGAATCACTCCTGGTGGTGCTCAGTGGACCATATGGAATGTTGGGGATCAAACCCGGATCGTCCGCATGCAAGGCAAAATGCCTACCCCTTGTACTATCACTCCAGCCCTGGTGGTAAATTGGTGTGAGGATCCTCCCAGGGTGGGAGAAGCATGCTAAAAGTAGTCTATAGACCAAACATGATTGCCACTCAATGCCTCTCTTGCAAAACACTGTACCCAAAAGAAGAGAGAGAGAACAAGGGGGAATGCCCTGCCACAGAGGCAGGGTGGGAGGGGGAGATGAGGGGTGGGAGGGATGCTGGGACCCGTGGTGGTGGAGGATGGGCACTGGTGGAGGGATGGGTACTTGATCATTGTATAACTGAAACCCAAGCACAAATATTTATAAGTCTATAACTATACCTCATGGTGTTTCACTAATAAAAAAAATCTAAAAAAAGAAAAGAAAAAAATTGGATAACTGTCCACAGTATAGAAAAAAAACAATGGAAATGTTAGTATAGTAAAAATGATAAAACAGAACAGTCATATGGTTAAAAGCATTTAAAGAAGGATAGTTGTTTCTTCCTCACGAGCCAGCCCTCATTCTTAGGTACTCATGCTTAACTGTCAGCATTGAGTTGAAAGGCATGCCTTCATGTTCTGTGTGGTAGCTAATAATCATTACTAAAAAGGAGCCCTAAATGCATTCAAATGGTTTTCTGCCTTTGAGGGTTTTTGACACTTTAAATTTAGTCCTTGTTGACAGCTCAGTTAATGGAAGCTAGTTATCATTATTTAATTCAGTCTCATTCTGAAGTATTTGATGTTTTTAGAAACAAGATTGTATTTTGCAAGGTATAACACTTGTCCTAATGTTTTGACAGGGTTCTTTACGTAGTATTGGGAATAATGTTATCTTCATATAACCCAGAGGGTGTTTGATGACAATCTAAGGTTATAGGAAGATAGTGGAACAGTTACAAGAGATTTTCAGGGATAACAATATTTTAAATGGTAATGAATTCTTTATTGGACATTTTATACTAACTCACCTGTCATGTATATGTATGTTTATCCTGCAACTTCTTGAGTCTGAGAGTATTACTCTCATTGTTCATGTTACCCAAGAAGTGACAAATGAGGATAATCAAGTAGGAGCCTTTAAAATAAGGACACCATGACTGAAAAGTTAGAGAGCAGGGCATTTTCCTTGTAGGAGATTAACCCAGGTTCAATTACCAGTACCCCATATGGTTCCTTGAATCCAGCCAGGAGTAAACTTGGTGCAGTCTGGTTGTGGTTCCAAATTCCAATACCTAAAAGTACATTATGTCTTCCATTTCTTTGTCCTTGTGATTTTCAATGTAATAATGCTCTCTATATATGTTGGAAATGTTCTTTTGTATACATAATTAATGAATTCACTTAAGGACTACACTTTAAGGATAATATACCAATTAATTTCATTTTATAGGTTCACATTATTTCCTCTCTCTTCACCTTTCTTTTCCTTTATCCATTTTGAGGTATAAATTGGAACTTGTTGTGGATTCCTGTACTGTAATAAATTGAAAAGCAAAAAAAAAAAGTTGAAAGTCAGATTTAAGGGACAAAGCATTTTCGAAGATTTTGTTTAAAACATAAACTCATAAATGAAAGGGAGCGTAATAGCCATACTTATTCAGAATCCTGTAGTATATAGAATATTATGAATATTCTAAATGAGATAAATATTAAAAATTTAGTTGTGCTGTGAAGTCATCTAGTTAGTCTGAGCTGTATTTTTTTTATGAAAATGACATTCATCGTGGCCTCCATATTTTTTATAAGGATTTTTAACAAGTTATTGGATGCCACTTTGAGTTTTGCACCTTTCCATTTAGTCATATAAATTCCAAAGTAGACTCAGATCACTGTGGTCAAATTTATTATGTGATTGTTATTTCTAGGATTATTTATTTGACTTATATTCTTTAGTATTAGTCATATATTACTTGTTTCCTGACTAATATATATTAATTTTTATACACTTTTTATAAACATATTTTTGTAGAGTGGATATCTAAACATGATATGTCTGAGTCAAAAGCTATGTATCTAAAATTTTTATGAGTTCAGGTTTATGAATGTATATAATATATAGTAATTATATAATTATATGATAAGTATACAATATGTAATTATATAAAAGTCATAAATATATAAATATATAAAAATATAAAACTATATAATTATATAAAAGTATCACTGTCACTGTCACTGTCCTTCCGTTGTTCATCAGTTTGCTTGAGTGGGCCCAGTAACGTCTCCATTGTGACACTTGTTACTGTGTTTGGCATATTGACTACATCATGGGTAGCTTGCCAGGCTTTGCAGTGCGGGTGAGATACTCTTGGTAGCTTGCCGAGCTCTCCAAGAGGGGTGGAGGAATCCTGGGTCGGCCTAGTCGGCCAGGTCGGCCACGTGCAAGGCAAATGCCCTACCCACTGTGCTATCGCTCCAGCCCATATAAAAGTATGTAATAATATAATTCAGGTTATGAATTAACCTAATGCAGCAAAAATGCATTTTGACAAATGTCTGTACTGTTCTTTTGGTGTGTTTGTTTTTGGGCCACACCTGCAGAGCTCAGGACTTATTTCTTGCTCTGTGCTCAGGGATCACTCCTAGTGGGCTCACGGGACCATATAGGGTCCTGGGGATTGAACCTGGGTTGACCACATGCAAGGCAAGTGCCCTACCCACTGTACTATCTCTCCGGCCCTTATGTTGTTATTTAACTATCTTGACTGGTAAGATACAGAAGACTTATATGATGGCAGGGAGTCAGGTCAGGTGCAGCACTGGAATAATGGTGGAGGGTGTAGTGTTGGAAAGTGTTATGCACGAAACATTATCACTAATGGTAATGTAAAATGCAGAGACCAACAAAATTAAATTTAAAAATTCTTCTCTTGTCTTCAGACTGGGGATGTACTTTAGTGCTAGACCACAAAGCCTGAGATGTGAGGTACTTACTCTGATCCTTGGTATCATACACAAAAAGTTCTCTGGTCTCATTTTGATGTCAGTTAATTCTACCCATGGATAAATCCCTATCTATGTTAGACCCAATATCCGTAAAATAAGTGAAATAATAAAGTGATAACACTTGTTTTACTATTTTCCTTTGAGTATATTGAAGAATTCTTTCATTTTGTTGCATATGTCAGAATTTCATTCCTTTCCATTACTGATTAACTTTTTATGTTATGAATAGTTTGTTTCTGTTTTATGAGTAAAGTCACTAGAAATATTTATTTTCTGATGTATTCGTTGATGTTTTCATTATTTTTAGTTAAGTATCTATGAGTAATTTACTTAGATTCATAGTTGATATTTTTATTTTTCTTAATTAAGTACCTATGAGTAGATCCATGACATTGGCAACTATCGCCCGATCTGCCTGTTGTCTGTCATCTACAAGTTGTTCACTTGAGTCATCCTAAATAGGATTGGCAGAACGCTAGATGAAGGACAACCATGCGAGCAAGCCGGGTTCCGCAAAGGATTCAGCACCATCGACCATATCCACACAATAACCAAACTCATTGAGGTTTCTCGGGAGTTCAAGATGCCGCTCTGTTTAACGTTCATTGATTTAAAGAAGGCCTTTGATTCTATTGAGACAGAAGCGGTCATTGAAGCCCTAGCCAATCAGGGCATTCAAGCCCAATACATCAAGATCCTCCGTGAGCTGTATTGCGAATTCACTACCAGGATCTCACCATTCTACAAAGAAGTGATCATTGATGTCAAGAGAGGGGTTCGGCAGGGTGATACCATTTCACCGAAGCTCTTCAGTGCCACCCTCAAGAACATCATGCGACGACTGGAATGGGAAGGAATGGGAGTGAAGATAGATGGTCGGCAATTACACCACCTCTGCTTTGCTGATGACACTGTTTTAATAACACCAAACATCAGCCAAGTGGCACAACTTTGACCGTGAGTGTGGAAAGGTAGGACTACAGCTGAATCTTACGAAGACAATGTTTATGAGAAACAGCCTCGTTCCTGATGCCCCATTCGCTCTCAATGGAATGACCATCTCCGAATGCAACAGCTATGTGCACCTAGGTAGAGAGATCAACATGACAAATGACCTGGCACCCAAGCTGCGCAGGAGGAAGAGAGCGGCTTGGAACGCCTTCAAGAACGTCGAAAAAATAGCTAAGAGGATGAAGAACCTCCAGCTCTGGGCACATCTCTTTGATTCCACTGTTCTTCCTGCATTAACATATGCCTCAGAGACCTGGGCCCTACTCAAACAGGATGAGAACGCTATTCTGGTCTCCCAAAGAAGAATAGAAAGAGCTGTGCTTGGAATATCACGTTTCACTCAAATGAGAGAAAAAATCCGGAGTTCCGACATCCATCGACGATCAAGAATCAGGGATGCTGTCTCATTTGCCAAGGTGTCAAAAATCAGATGGGCTGGTCACGTAATGAGATTTAAAGACGACCACTGGACTAGAGCTGTTACTGACTGGATTCCACGGGATGTCAAAAGACCGCATGGCCGCCCACCTAACAGATGGTCAGACTTCTTCGTCAAGATCATGAACAATCGGTTTGAGGCTCTTCATGTTCCCAGAGCGAACAGATGCCATTGGGCTACACTAGCACGCGACAGGGACAAATAGAGACGTTACTGGCGCCCGCTTGAGCAAATCGACGACTAACGGGAAGTTAAGTGATTAAGTGATTAAGTGATGAGTAGATTACTTAATTTCATAGTTGATGTTTTCATTTTTCTTAGTTGAGTACCTATGAGTAGGTTACATAATTTCATAGTTAACTTTGCTGTAAATTGCTAGATATTCTTCCCAAAGGGGCTTGTGTTCTGTTAACAGTGTGTGAGAGCTCTAGTTCCTTCACATCTTTGCCAATACTTGGATTTTAGCCATCCTACTGAAAGTATAGTAGTATCTCATGGCTTTAATTTGCAATTAATTTCATGATTAATTATATTGAGTAGTATGTTTATTTGCCATCTCTATACCTTCTTTGATGAAGCATTTGGAGTGAACCCAGTTTGGCTACATGCAGGGCAAGTGCCCTACCTGCTGTATCTCTCCAGATCTCCGGGATCTCACACTTTAGTTGCATCATTTGCACAGTGTTTGCTGGGAATCTCACTCTTTTGGCAGAGGTGCTATGCATATTCTGGTTGTTTTGCTCTCTGGAAGCTGCACTCTTTATGTTGTAGTGCTTGCACACCCCTTGGACTGTGGTGCGTTGATCATCACACACCTTTGTGGACCGGGATTCTCAGACAGCAGAACTGCCAGGATCAGGGTTGGATCTGGACATGTGGGAAGTACTGAGAATGAACTTGTCATCTTGCCCTTGCAAGGCAGGCACTTTTCTCACTCATCAGGCGCTCCTTTTAATGACAAAAAAATCCCAAGTTGTATAGGATGTATACATATTAACCCCATTTCAGGGGTTAATATGTTGATGACCCCAGTTTGATCCTCTGAGCACTTCCTGTGGTGATCCTTGAACATGGAGTATAGCTGGGAGTAGCCCGCAAACCAACTAATCAACCAACAAAAAGCAAAAAAATCTATAAAGCAATATTAAAAAATAGTGACAATATTTGTTTTTCACATTATTTTAATAAAACTGACTTTACTATTTCATATCCATAAACATCTGAATACTTATTCACCAAAACGAACACCTTTAAATTAAAAACATATTTTTCAAAATAGGAATGGTTATTATTATGACAGTGATAATATCTTAATATATTATTTTCATTTCATTTTATTTTTTTTTGTTTTTTTTTTTGTTACTCCTTACTCAAGAATCACTCCTGGTGGACTTGGCAGACTATATATGGTGCCAGGGATTGAATTTGCTTTGACTGCAGGCAAGACAATTGCCCTGCTTGCTGTGGTATCTCTCTGACCCCATTAATTTTTTAAAACATGTTTCACCTTCTTTCCAGTTTTTGTATAGATACCATGATTTAAAATATTACCAATAATAGAATTTCAGGTGTGCCATGATTCAAATCCATTCCCACCACCAGTGTCAGCATCTCTCTGCCAATGTCCTAAGATCCCCTACTCCTCCACTCCACTGCCTTGGCAAACTCATTAAAAATTAATTGTTATACTTGAGTCATATGTTTATAATAATGTTAGCAGTTATGTTTTTTTATGTAGGAGTACTGCTGTTTATTAGCAGTTATGGTTTTGATTATGCAGTTACCTCATTTCACCACCACCAAAGTGCCCAAGACCCTCAATCACTGTCCTTATGGTACATCAATCACCTCATCATTCTCTTACTCAAATTCTCCCTACTTGGCATTCTCAGTTCTTTAATCCAGGGCCAAGGATTTACCATCATTTGATACTTTGCATTTTCCTGTCTAGATTCTGCTATACCACATATCAGTGAGGTTATCTGGTATTTTATCCTTCTTCCTCTGACTTTCTTTGCTTAACATAATACTCTCCAGTTCCATGCAAATTGCACTGAACAATTCTTTCTCATGGTTGCATAATATTTTTTACATATATATATACATATATATAACACATACACGCATATATGATATGGGATTATATCTCATGGTTATTTGGATTTGCATTTCCATGGTAACAGTAATGTGTATAATAATCTTTGAGAGGCCAGGGAAGGTTCCCGCAGCTCTCCCCCTGGTTGCCGGGGTTTGGGGAGCCCTGGGTCACTTTCCCAGCTGGGGCGGCCTGGGCCATGGGTCAGAGGGTGGAGAAATGTGGGCCAAGCCATTTGATTGATCAGACGCCATTCTATCTCCTATCTCATGCACTCTTCCTTCCTAGCCCCTCATTCCTGGGTCTCATCTCTCTGGATTCTACCTCCTCCCCAGTAGTCTCTCCACCCCTACTTGTTTCTCTCCCCGTTGCCCTCTGGGCCCATGCTACACCCACTCTGGTAGCAAAATCAACTTAAGAAAATCCTTCCTGAGGGCCCACCAGGTTCAAAGCAAACACCACCTAGGAGGTATTCCTAAACCTTTCCTGACTGCCCAGGGGCAAAATACCTCTTAAGGTGTTTTTCTCTTTTCCTCAGTCCTGTAACTCAATCAACATCTTAATACTAGTTATTTTTGTATGGACACAGTAAGAGATACATTGTGGCTGGTAGGGCAGCTCTCCTGGAACATCTTGTCACAGACTCAGACTACAGAGCTCAGGCCAGATTAATCATTCCCAACCCTAAAAGGTCCAAATCTAGTTGTTACTTTTTATATCATGACAGCATCTGTCCATGACCAATTTCTTAACTTATAGTTAAGCATTAGGCACTTTGGCCAGGCCCATCTCGATGCCAGGGTATAGTTTACCGCTTACTCTGGTTCCATCCAGTCCCTCGTCGGGACCCGGCTTGTGAAGGAGCTTGGAAGTAAGGGCAGCTGAGGCCTTAGGTGGAGAGAACAGATGCCCAGGAGGAAAATATCATTGAAAGCCACAGTACAAAAGGATAGCATATTCTGTCTTCTTGTGTCCATACAAAAAGGACATTGCACTGAATAAACTATGCAAAGGATTTAGGGAGAAGAGAAAAACAATATTTACAAATCAGCAGAGCACAAAGAAAGAAGTTACAAATAAACACAGAGGAATAGGAGTACAGTGATGAGAGCAACCCAATAAACCTAAGCTACCTGAGACAATGCAGGGAAGGACAAAACAATGTTATCCTATAGTAATGAACACTTTTCATATACCTATTGATCTCCATATAGAAGTGTTTACTCAAAGTGTTTATCCTGCCATTCTTTGGTGACGTTTTTAGTTTAGTTTTTTTTTTTCTGCTGAGCTTTGTGAGCGCTTTATATATTTTGGATGTTAACCCATTATCTGATGTATCGTATACAAATACTTTCCTCATTCTATAAGGTGTGTTTTCAGCCTATTCCTTTTGCCATAATATACTTTCCTTAACTGTATTTTGTATACATCTTTCTATATCAAGTAAAAATTCATATTCCTTTTAGTGACCACATTATAATAACACTACATAAGTTACAATTATTTTTACAGAATTTTTATTGACAGATATGGATGTCTCTAAGTTTTCATAATTATAAACAATATCATCATAAACATATATTGCATATGTATCTTTGTAACATTCTAAGAAGTGTCAAAAGCATGCATATTTAAATTTTTGATATTTAGTAAATGAACTTCCAGGATGAATATTCCAGTTTATATTTACATGAACAATTCATGAAAAAGCTCACTTTTTTATTAAAAGTTTGTTATTATTACTTTAATTATGTATACATATGTGTGTATATATTTTTTTTTCATAATTTTTTTGGAGGGGGGTGGGGACATGCCCAGTGTTGCTCAGAGCTTTTTCCTGGCACTGCATTCAGGAATTACTTGTGGTATTGCTCGAGGATTATATAGGATTGCTGGGAATTGAAACAACCCAAGTCAGCTGCATGCAAGGCAAGCACCCTACCTATTGTACTATTTTTCTAGTCCCTTAGTTACATATTTTTATTATTAGTGAGGGTAATAATCTTTTTGCATTGTCTACTGTTTTAATTAATTAGTTCATTTTGGTTTGGGGGCCACCCCTGGCAGTGCTCAGGCATTACTCCTGACTCTGTACATCCCATCCTTGGGATGCTGGGGATTGAACTCTGGTTGACCATGTGCAAGAAAAACGCTCTACCTGCTGCACTATTTCCCCAGCTCCTACCATTTTTATTTCTTCTCTGAATTGTTTGCTTTTTGGCTTTGAGTTGTATATGATTTTCTTTTTCTTTCTCCTCTGTGCTCTGTGCTCGTATTTCAACCTGGCAGTTTGGGGTTGTTTCTTTCCTACACTTAGTATTCCTAGTCCAGAATTGGTTTCACAGTGGCATTTTGATGTCATGAGATTTGGAGTGTTGCACATCCTGTCCCAGAGCCATATGTCCTGCCTAAGCTCTGCAACCCCTTTCACTCCTCCTTGATACTCCTTGTTAACTGTTCCTGCTGCAGCAGCCAATACTTGCCTTCATGATGCGGTTAGTGCAGATGTTCTTTTTTTTTTTAAATTTCTTTCAAAATTTTATTCACTTTAGGCAACATGGTTTACAAGTGGTTAATGCAAGGGTTCCATGCACAAAACATTCCAACACTACGCTCTCCACCAGAGTGTCTGCTTCTCTACCACCATTGCCCCTGTGGGGTCCTCCAAACCATGCCTATTTCCTACCAGCCACCCTGTGGTTAGCTTCCTACATTGTCTTCAGTATTTCTTAGTGAGGTGAACTACTGTTACTATGACATACATGAGATTGGCAGGACCAGGGTCTGTAGATCTCTCAGTCAGAGATGGCAGCTCTGAGCTAAGACTTTCCAGGTGAGTTAATTTGTGTGACACTTTGGTGTCTCCCCATTTTCTATGGGTAGGTAGCAATATATGCATTACTTTTCTCTTGGGATTGTATTCAGACATTATATCAATCTGTCAAAACTGGAAGAATAATGTTCCATTCGTATATTCAAATTATATTCAGTATTGTATTATATTCAGTATTATATTCAAATAATTATAGTAGAAATGAATGGAAAATAACTTCATAAAGGTAAGACATCTATTTGATCTTTGTATAAATGAAGGAATAATAGTGGTTTCTTGAAACAGAAATGTAAAAGTGGTCGGTAGCTTTTGATTCCATGTAGGGTATTGGGTCAACATGTGAATTTTATTTTTAATTTAATTAAAAAATTGTTAGTATTGTTTTGAGGCTCATCCAGCAATACTCTGGGATTATTCCTGGATTTGTGCACAGGGATAACTGCTGGCAGTGCTCAGGGGACTGGATCAGGGACCAAATCTGGGTCACCTGCTTTCAAGAGAAGCTCCTTACCCACTGTCCTATCTTGCTGACCCCATAACATGTAATTTTTAGAATGAGATAGTTTGTGTGACTCTAGACTCTAGAATGGCCACTTATCCTCTCTCTTGGCCAAGTTTTAAATTTCTATATTTAGCTTTATTCATTTGCTGTAAAATGATGGTTGTATGGTAACTTGGAGAAATACCTTTGCATACTTTTGGTTATGAATTAAATGAGATTATTTACACATAATACTTTAGTATGGTTCCTGGAACACAGTAAGTATTCAATAAATGTTTGTTTTCATTTTTTATGACTAATCGCTATGCTCTTATTTTTAAAATATAGAAAAATGATTATTTTTATAAAGTTGTTCATGATGATTTGTTACGTTCAATATTCCAACACCATTCCCATCGCCATGCACTTTCCCGTTTTCCCAACCACCACCCTAGCCTGCTCTAATCGCAGACCCTAAATAATTTATTTTATATTGCTTGTTATGAATAATTTATGAAAAATGATCAAAAAAAGGTTTTCTTAGAATAGTGTGAAGATTGTTGTATCTTACCCTGGAGCCATTAAGCCCTTGTATAAGCAATTACTAACATGTTGTTACAGGTTAAGCCTTGTGTGTTCATATCTTCTTAATTGAGATTATTTGCCTTCTACTTTATATCCCATTCAGTGTGGTGTGCTACTCCTGGTATACTAGTGGTGTAGAGTTTGAGATGTTGTGGCTGCGTGCTCCAGGAATTCTACAATTTTGAATGGGGTGATACAGCTGAAGTTAAATTTTTAACTGGATGGTGACTTTGGGGTCCGGAAGCATCTCTGCAGCCTGTTTATCTTTCTCGAGATTTATGAATCTCTGCATCACTATGCTTTTAAATGAAAATATTAATCTTGTAGGCCACTCAGTTTCTTTGCTGAACCTATAATATTTCTGCTTTTTAAAACGTGGCTTGACATAGTACAGGAAAATGAAATTGGTTAGAAACAGTTTTGAATACTGCTGTTAATTTATAGCAACTTCATTATATAAGTCTCAGAACCTTGATTTTCTCAGTAATCTAGGATGTGTATAAAGATTAGAAAAATAATAAATTTGTAAATTTCTGTGAATTAAGTTTATGAAAATATGTCACAGGGAGAGTATTTTTAATAATTTATTAAGCATTTTGAACACAGTGATACAAACTAGATATGTATTTGCTTATAATAAAGTTTTTCCTCATTATTACAAAATAAAGCTCCAAGTCTGAACAGACAGAAGTGGGATGATACTTAACACTTTTAGAATAACTCAATAGAATTATCAACAAAATGGAATGTCTGTAAGAATTAAGGCCATACAGAAATGCAGAGTCATAGGTTAAAAGACACGTCACTAGAAAAGCCTCTCTTCTCCAGCTTTATTCTCTTTACTTTTTGCTTCCTAGTCCTTTTATGCTCTATCACACAGCGTGAATTTTTTTGCAAGCTTAATTTTTTATTAGTAGATGTAATAGATTTAATATTACTGTATTGGTAAAAAATTTTTTTACTGTATCGGTGAAAAAAGAAATGGGAAAGATATAATTAAAAAAACTACAAGTGGCACATTGAAAACATTCAATCAGCATTTAGAATATCACTAAAAGAATATATATAATCGTATATATAGAGGTTTTTGTTATATTTTCAAAATTAGAGTTGAGAACATTGATACCTCCCAATTTGACACAAATTTTGTCTTTATAAGTTGCAGAATAAACAAACTTGTTTGCAAGGGTCTTTGATTATTTCTTGCTTTGCACTCCTACTCTGTAAAAGATGATGTAAGAAAGAATTTTGGGGTTCCAGAGAGTGCAGCAAGTGGGGCATTTTCCTGGCACTGCATATGATCTCCTAAGCCCCCAAGTGATCCCTGAGCATAGAGCCAGAAATAAGTCCCATGTACTGCTGGATGTGGCCCCCAAACAAACCAAAAAAGAAAGTCTTCGATTTTATTTTTCTACCTATATTCTACTGTTCTTTTCCTCTGAAAAGCAGTTTCTCATACGTTCCTTCACGTAAGTTGATGGGATCTCATAAAAATGCAATTGGAAGAGCAGTTTTCAAATAAATTAACCATGAAATATTATATATGAGAAGGTTATAAAAACAAATTTCTAAATATTACAGGTATATTTTTATTAGTAAATACTTTATATTTTATACTAAATACTTAATTACTTAAGTATACATTGCTTAATTTTTTATTGCTAAAATACACTATGATTTTTTATGATGCAATACTTTCTGTTTCTCTTGCAATGGATTGCCACTGACCACTTTTTTACTTTATTTTATTTTTAATTTTTTAAAAAATCATTTTGGGCCACATGTGGCTGTGCTCAGGGTTTACTCCTGGCTCTGTTTTCAGGGATCACTCTAGTGGTGCTCAGTATGTAGTTCCTGGGATTGAAATGGGATCTGGTGCATGCAAGACAAATTCCTTAACCTCTGTGATCTGTGATCCTGTCAGATGACTTTTTGAATACTCTTTCTTTTAATTTGTCCATGTTAGTCTTAAATTATAAATAATTCGGTTAGTATTTTGCTGTCTCTGTCTTTTTTTATTCTCAGCTATTTCCTGCCTTGAAACTTGAAATGACAGTACCTTTTAAAAAAGACTCTCCAGTAGCTCTGTACTGTTTTTAAAGTGATTTGCAAATGTCATCTGTTGTCTGTTTCAGGGATTTGTACTTTTCATCTGGAGAGAAATATTGTTGTTTTATTTTACACGAGTTAGCTCTATATTTTTATGTGCTATTTGAAAGAGCAAGACAGATCGAAGGTGCCAAAGTGTCTTTTTACACTTAGACCTATTTGCTTCTCAGTAGCACTATAGCACTGTCCTCCCGTTGCTCATCGATTTGCTCTAGCGAGCCCAGTAATGTCTCCATTATGAGACTTGTTGTTACTATGCCTGGCACATCGAATATGTCACGGGTAGCTTTCCAGGCTTTACCGTGCAGGCGAGATACTCTTGGCAGCTTGCCCGGCTCTCCGAGAGGGGTGGAGGAATCGAACCCGGGTTGGCCGAGTTGGCTGAGTGCAAGGCAGACACCGTACCACTGTGCTATTGCTCCAGTCCAGTAGAATATTAATATTTGCAGAAGGTCAATGAATTACCTCTTAGAAAAATGAGCCCAAGAGATAATTAGTGTTCATTTAGTTTTCCTTCTTATTCTAAGAAAACCAGACAATCACTGAGCAATGTCCTAGAAGATACATTTTAATATCCATCCTAAAGTTCTATGATAATTCCAATAATATGCTATTTATTTATATTTCAATAGTATTTTTCTAACCAATCATTTATTAGTTGAAAATTAGATGTGTATAAGATACAATGTTGGGAATCAATAAAAAACGAAGTTGAATATGTTTTGATCTTCAGCATAGCCAAAACACAAAGTATAAAATATTGATCTAAGAGTAAATGTTAATGTAAAAATATAATTTAGAAATATGAAGTAATAGGCAAGTAAAAATTAAAATTTTATAATTTGTACTTATTGTTGGGCTGGAGCGATAGCACAGCGGGTAGGGCGTTTGCCTTGCACACTGCCAAAACGGCAGACCCAAGTTCGATTCCTCTGCCCCTCTTGGAGAGCTTGGCAAGCTACCGAGAGCATCTCGCCTGCACAGCAAAACCTGGCAAGCTACCTGTGACATATTCGATATGCCAAACACAGTAACAACAAGTCTCACAATGGAGACATTACTGGGCCTGCTCCAGCAAAACGATGAACAACGGGAGGACAGTGCTACAGTGCTACTCACTGTTGGTTAAGGTAGAGGACGATATAACTCAATTGGGGAGAGTCTATGGAGAGAGCACTGAGAAACTAAGAACTAGAAGACCAGAGGTGGAAAATATATTTAAAATTGCAATATTAGAATAGAAACTTATTAGCATATGAAGGTATAGTTAACTCTTCATAACCAAGCGCTCTTAAAGGAAAATTTAAATTTCCTTTTCAAAAGATTTCTGCACTGCTATAAGATTAGTCTCATAAAAGAACATGGGACATGTTTTAGAAAACGTAGTGAATAATTTATTATTAAAAGGTTGGAGTCAGAAAGCCAATCAAAATAGAATTTTGATTTTAACATTGTCGGTAGGATTTTGGGAAATAACTTCTTTAAAACATTTTTTTTTTTGTTTTTGGGCTATATCTGACAGTGCTCGGGGTTTGCTCCTGATAGTGATCTGGGGACCACACAGTGCAGGATCGAGGCTGGGATTTTGCATGTAAAGCTTGCACTCCAGCCCTTGGAGCTCTTCCCCAGGCCTCAGGAAATAACTTCTTAAAACCTTAGCTTCTCTGTATATAAAATGGGGATAATATTAACATATATTTCATAAGACTGATGTTAAGATTAACATTATTTTTGGAGGGGAGCTTAGAATAGTGCTTAGTTTATGATATTCATTAAGTTAGTGATAGTCATTATAAATATATAACCGAAGCCTGAAAAGACAATAAGTTTAAAATATTATTTTGTTTTACCATTTTTATATGTTAAATTTGGAATTTTATTTGTATAGTAGCATGTGAGAATCCTAACAATTCATTCAGCAGGATAGCGAAAACAGAAAGTATTTGGTACTTATTGGTTTAACCAAACTGTTGGTGACCTATTATTGATAAGATTTTATAAGAGTGTATATTGATCCTAATCCTGTTAAAATTATCATAAATGGATCTGATTCTAATTTTTCTCAGATATTTAGGAATAGATTTTCAATTTGTAATAAATGGGGTGGTTACTATTTTAATAAGTCCTTTAGGAATTAAGGTTTTCTGAAAACTTAAAAGTACTGATACATAGATAATTTTTTAAATGTATTCTCAACATAATATTTAAGCATCTGCATTAGTAAAAGATAGTAATACAAATCTCTATAGATTAAAAATTACCTGGATAGACAGAGAATGCTCAATATAAATGAAAAATTAGTTCATCATTGAAAAAGTATAAAATCCCTTATCAAATATGGAATAAACAGGCCTTATTTAACATAGTCAGGGGCAACCATAGCACCATGAGTGAATGCCATTCTCAGCACTTTGCAAAGGCAAAGTGCAAAGGCAAAGTGCTGTTTGCTGAGAAGTGTGTTTTGCCTTTCAATGTAGTGCTTCTTGCAAAACTGGTTTCCAAGCTAAGGATTCCCAAAACCATTGTCTGTCCATGAAGCTCTGTATTGTTCCTGCAAATCTGAATGATAATCTACCAGATAGAGGATTTTGGTGAAGTGTTCATTTCATTGATTTTTGTTTTTCACCTTTTCCTCTTATTTACTATATATCCCACCACTCTCCCCTGGCTCAGAAATCTTATTTGATTGATCTGTTGTGAATCATAGGGAAGAATTTTCCTTTGTAAGTTCCTTTCTTCATCTTACTGCTCGAAATATTCTCCCTCTGTCTTTTTTTTCCCTTTTGGGTCACGCCCAGCAATTCTCAGGGGTCACTCCTGGTTCTGCACTCAGGAATTACTCCTTGGCGGTGCTTGGGGGACCATATGGGATGCCGGGGATGGAACCCGGGTCTGCCACGTGCAATGCAAGGCAAACGCCCTACCTGCCTTGCTATCGCTCTGTCCCTGTCGTTGGTTTTTGTCATTCTGATTATGTCTTTTGGAGGTTTCCTATTTAAGTCTCTTTTTTCACTGGGACCCTCAGGGCTTCTTATCTCAGTGTCTGCACTCCTAAATTCTGAGAAAAGTTTTATCTTTGATTTATTTAACTACTGCTTGGGAATCGAATTTGCCTTCCCCTTTCTTCAGTGATTCTGATAATTCTTGTATTGTTCCCCTTAAACTCATCCCATAGTTCTCTGGTTTGTTGTTCCTTTCTTTTTAGACATTTCCCCACCTTTTGCTTTTTTTTTTATTTAGAGGTTTCCTTCCTTTCATCTTGCAGTTAATTGATATTTTCCTCAGCTGCTATTCTTGTGCTCCTCAGACCCTCTATTTAGTTTTTTATATATCACCTACCACACTCTTCATTTCTGTCACTTCATTTGTATTAATTTTTTAGCTTAACTACCATAAATTATAGTTCCAACACCAGTCCCTTTATCAGTGTCCACTTCCCTCCGTCCACGAACCCCATTTTCCTCTCGCCCACCAACCTGCCTTTTTATGGCAGACACTTAAAATTCTTTTTCTATTGTAGTTTATGCACTGTACTGCAGGGTTTTTATGCATCATGATCTTTCTGTGCACTCCCCCCCTTCCCTCTGCCATTGTTAGTTCTCTTCCCAGTTCTAGTCCCCTTCTCCCCCCTCCCCCACACCTTCCTCCCCCAAAGCAAACCAACAAACTGGAAGACCACTTTTAACATTCTTCCTTTATATTTGGGCATTTGTTGTTCCCATACTATGTTTCTTTATATCCCCACATGTGAGAGAGATCATTCTGTGTCAGTCTCTTTCCATTTGGCTGACTTCACTCACCATGATACTCTTCAGATCCATCCATGCAGTGCAAACTATATGATTTTATTTTATGTCCCAGTAGTATTTCATTGTGTACATGCACCAAAGTTTCCTTATCCAATCAACTGTTCTGGGCATTTAGGTTGTTTGCAGATTTTGGCTACTGTGAGTAGTGCTGCAGTGACCATAGGAGTGCAGATGTCTCTTCTGTGTTGTGTTTTTGTATTGTCTCTAACCTATTTTGAATTGTCCTTTGTGAATGTTGTGAGGTAGGGATTTCATTTCATTTTATTTTTTTGCACATGACTGTCCAAATTCCCCAGCACCATTTGTGGAAGAGGCTCTTCTCTTCCCCTTCCTGTGCCTAGCCCCTTTGTTAAAAATGAGCAGTCCATATATCTGAGGGTTTGTCTCTGAACTGTCAAAACATTATCACTTTCACTGTCAGGAAAATCAAATAATAATGAGATATGTGTCACCTCACACCTGCAACAATGTCATGTATCAGTAAGTCTGAAAAAATTAAGTGCTGATAGGGATGCAGCTCGAGCGGGCCCAGTAACGTCTCCATTGGAGACTTTGTTGTTACTGTGTCTGGCATATCGAATACTCTCGGTAGCTTGCCGGGCTCTCCGAGAGGGGCAAGCTACCGAGAGTATTCGATATGCCAGACACAGTAACAACAAAGTCTCCAATGGAGACGTTACTGGGCCCGCTCGAGCAAATCGACGATCAACGGCAGGGCCTTTTTTTTAGGGATGCAGCAGAAACAGAACTCTTAATCCCTGCAGAGGGGACTAATGCTTTGGTTGTGTTTCATTTGAAAACTTCTTAAAATATTAAGAATATGACTTCAATTTACCCCTGCAGTTCCACTCTTAGACATTAATCTGAAAGAACCAGGGCTACTTGGGCCACTCTGGTGGTGTTGGGGTGCCTCCATGACCACATCCTGCAGGTGTCCTTGGTGATGCTTGGGGGGTTATGGGATCTGGAAGTTGAACCCAGGTAACCACTGTACTATTTCCAGGCCCCTACATATGTTATTTATAAAGAACATATATAAAAAGACTGCTTATTTATATCTTTGTGTTACATTATAGGTGATTTTGATTTTTCTTTATGATTTGTTTTAAAATGACTTATCCAGTAAAATATTATCAAATTTCATCACAAGGCCAAAATACATAATGCTGTATACAAGAAAAGTACTTTAAAACACTATTCAGAAAGATTAATCTGAAGCACTAGCAATTCAGAACTACTAAATCTTGGATTCCTGAGAATTTTCTGAATATTTCCCTCTATGAATTATTTTTTGGGGGTATGCTACAGTCAGTGGTGCTCAGGGATTACTCCAGGCTCTGCACTCAGGATTTACTCCTGGTGGTGCTCTGGGAACCATATGGGATTCTGGGGATTAAACCCAGGCACCCTACCCACAGTAGTAGTATTCTAGCCCCATTGCCCTATGAATTTTTTTGTTGTTGTTGTTGAAAACTTCATTATTTCTAAACATAAGCGAAGTGCTTTGGAATGAACATATTAGGACTACAGTTAACTGTACTTAGAATAATGGGTTAACTATTGTGACATTTATTGACCTATACCAGCCACTTGTTGAGCAGTTATTATTTCATAAGCATTCTCTCTTTATGAAACCTTCCAATGGGATCGAGTAAGGGGGTATAAGGTTGAATTGTTAAGCAGTTTTGCTTTTTTCATTGAAGGATTTATTAGTCTTTAGTAGGCTGATCAACCTGTGAAATTTCAATGAATGGAGTATAAAATTGTGATTTTCTTTAACCTTATTTAAAAAAAGTTCTCTTTTTTATTTTATTGAAACATGGTGATTTAAAAAGTTATTGATGATTTAGTTTCAGGCATATGATAATCTAACACCAGTTCCTTCACCAGAGTCCACTACTTCCCTCCACCTTAGTACCCTCCCTGCCACCCCCCCCACCACACACACACACACACACACACACACACACACACACACACACACACACCATTTCTGCCTCTGTAGCAGACAACTTTTTCTTTTCCTTTAAGGCACTCTGGTTTCCAATACTGTTACGAATATGGTTTTTTGTATAACACTTTACCACCTACCAGACCCCCTACAATGAGGCCTCCCTCACCTAATTTGATTGGTAACATTTATCCCATCCGTTTCTTCCCCCCACTTCCTCGACATGTTTTGAGGCTGGGATGATCTGAAGAATATACTTTAAGACATACCATCTAAAAGAAATTGTAAACCTCAGAGTATCAGCATTTGAACTCATGCTTGTAACAAAGATGAGAGCAGCTTTTGAGTTAAATTGAAGAACTCTTAAAAGAAAGCTCAAATAGAATTAAAACCTCATAGTGAATTTTGTTTTAAGTTAATGAACAAAGTAACATGTCTTTTAATGAAAGAGAGTATAATAAAAGGACCAGAAAAAAATGATATGGCAGAACTGCAACATCAAGAGCATTTGAAATAAGGGACATAGTAATGACATTCATGCCCCCATAAAAAGAGTAAATTAAAAGCATCTGGGCAGAAGACTATGGCTGGCAGAACTATCAAGAAGTAGCACAAAAGGGAATGAAGCACAGAATACCAAATGTAGCATGTTTCAGAGACTTTGTGTCCCCTCCCCTTTTTTATTAGAGCAGTTCAGATTTTTTAAGGAATCAGAAAATTTGTCCATAGTCACAAGTACAGGTTGTGACTTTAAAAAAACTATTATTTATAGGCAGATGAAGTGATTAATACTTGCAAAATAATTTAGATACTGGAGACCAGAGTTCAGTTTTTGTTTTGCAGTTATCAGCTTAGTGTCTAGACAGACAACAATGTTACTTGTACTTCAAGAGGTTCAGGTTAAATGAGGTAGTGAACTCAGTGGGCTGGAGCGATACCACAGGGGGTAGGGCTTCTGTCTCGCATGCGGCCGACTCGGGTTTGATTCCTCCACCCCTCTTAGAGAGCCCGGCAAGCTATTGAGAGTGTCTCACCCTAACGGCAAAGCCTGGCAAGCTACCTGTGCCGTATTCAATATCAAAAACAGTAACAAGTCTCACAATTTGTTGTGAGACATTACTGGTGCCTGCTTGAGCAAATCGATGAACAATGGGAGGACAGTGACAGTGAACTCAGTAAGTTCTTAAAAAGTTTAGCTGTGGTATAGTGTCTCTTTCATTGCCAAAAAGAAAGTTAAGATATTTTAGGACTTCCATTTTGTTTTCCTAATTTTGTAGGATACAAGAAGTTGTTAAGGCCTAATACTTTTAGATTCATATTTTGTCACTGATAGAAGTCTTGGCCTGTAAAATTGCATCTGTTTATTAACAGCTAAAGATAACATCTAGGTTTCTAGTCAAGATTGAATACAAGCGTTTGAATAAAAAAGATTACTTGAATTCTGACTCTTATGGGAAGAAGATAGACAGATGATTGTAATGGGTTTTAAAAATTGATAATCTAAACACTAATTTTCCAACTTAAATACGCATACATGTTCCCTGGGGAACTTAGTAGAAAAATGAAGATTCAAAGGCCTTAGTCCAAGTTCTTGAGTGGAGACAGGAAATTCCAGTAAGCAGTTTAGAAACTTTTAATGAAAATAGACTTTCAGTCACATTTGGAAAAATATGGAATTACAACCTTATCAAACTGTCATCAGAATAAGAGAATAAAGATAAAAATGATATACATTGTATACATTGTTTCACTAATAAAAATTTTAAAAAATTGTAAGTCTACAACTGTACCTCATGGTGTTTCACTAATAAAATTTTTTTAAAAATGATATACATATTAAGGCCCATATTAAATGATGGTTTTTAGAAATTATATTAGCATTTTATGTTATTTATCACATTAGTGTGAAAAATTTTTCTGACTCTATTTAACTATTAGTCCATGAATTTCTCATTTAAGCATCTCTACTTATATTTTACTTAGCTTTATCAATTTTTAAATTTATAACTGTGAAAGGAGATATTCTGATACTAATTTACTGTATGGGACAGCCTTGCTATATCAAAATATCCTAAACACAGGGTATTTTTTTTTTTTGAGCAACCTTCCTCATCCTTTTACAATATATTTATTGAGGACCCAGAGTGTGCCATAAACAATTTTGATTGTTATAGAACATAACTATAGTCATTTTAGAAGGAGAGAGAAAAAACCCAGATTAATGAAATATTTACATTGTTAGATAATGTTGATTGCTACAGGGAAATTTAAAGTGGAAGAGGAAATTAAGAGGTGTATTGTAAGTAGGGTATTATAGGAAGAATTAGGAAAGTGATATTTGAGAAATACCTAAGTAGCTCGGGTCGGCCATGTTGGCTGCGTGCAAGGCAAACGCCCTACCGCTGTGCTATCGCTAAGTAGCTGGTAGGATCAGGGGATGGAGATGGGGGTAGCAAGTGAATCAGGAATTAAAGATAATATTCTAGGCTGATTGAATATGGACAGAGACCATCAGTATTCTAGAATACTCTTTTGTATCCCAAGAATATTCAGGATTCCACTGTACCAGGAGAGATGTGAACAAGGGGAATGTAGTGGGGAGAGAGATTAAGAGTTAATGAGCGGGAGTTTGGCCAGTTAAGGATGAAATGAAAAAAGACTGATGGTTTATGGCCATGGGAGTTTTTCAAATTAGAATAATGGTCCCCAAACCACCAAGAATACATTGCAGTATTCTAATATGAGTTTTAATAATCTGGTTAAGAATTGTCACACGAGACTATTAATGTAATAAAATAGTTTTGAGTCCAGGGGAAATATCTCCTGTCCTTTGGTAAAACAGAAAGTATACTTAATAAATACTTTCTGAACTGCATTTAGGATGAGTGATCAGAAATAGAATTGAGGGTTGAAATATCCACATTACAAATTTTTGGGAGATCTTGATTAGAAAAGGATTTTAATAGTAAATGTCAAAATTTAGTAAAACTTTGATAGTTTGATAGCTATTTCTTGATGTGAATTTCTGATGTTCTCAGATTAGTTAATTTAAGAACTGACAATCACAAAAGCATTCCTTTTGGAGAAGAGATTTCCTTCTCTTAATAATTTTAAAATAAATATACCTTGCACATTTTAGATTTTTATTATGCATTATAACTTTTCTACCAAATAATTTATCACAAAGATTCTGTTTTTCTTCTTAAGTTTAGGAATTAAAGATTATAAAGATGGGGCTGGAAGATAGCACAGTGGGTAAGGTGCGTGCCTTGCACATAGCTGGCCCAAGTTTGATCCCTGGCACCCCAAATGGTTCTCTGAGCCCACAAGAAGTGAGCATAGTGCCAGGAGTAAGCCCTAAGCACCACCAGGGTGGTTCTCAAAGAAACAAAATTATAAACCAGAGATTAATTCATTTGTGAATGTTATAGATTGAGAGAGGAATCTAATTTTATCGAATTTGTACTTTCGGAACAGTTTTAGATAAGGGTCTGTTAAGTATTAATTCAGGCCAATGGAAAGCCACTAAATTTTATTAGTGAGAATATATTTCTTACCTCAGAGTTTTAAAGGATAATTCACCACCTGTATAGAAAATGGATAGTATTCAAGATAGGGTGAGAAAAGACTTATTAGAACAACAACAACAACAAGCAGTTGAAGTTATCTGGGAGAAAAATAAACAGGGTTAAAAATAGTGGAACTAAAAAGAAGAGAGAGCCTGGAGATATGAATGAGATAGAACTGAGAGATCTTGGTACTTGAATGTTTACGTGTGATTGAAGGAGGGGTAGACGGAGTGAAGGTTAGACTAGGAAGAATGAAAAGTGTAGGATCGTCCTTGGATTTCTGGGTTGCCTAGATTGCCATACTAACCTATTTGTCTCTGTTGTATTTATGTTTTATTTGTGCTCCTAAATGTCCTGCTTGGAATTATTCATTTAAAGTTCAATTCAGCAGAAAAAAAAACCCAAATGAAAAGGAAAGAAAGAAAAATACAACTTAGCAGTTAAAGAGTCAAGTTGTTTTGCAATTGAGTACAACTTTTGTTTTAGTACTATTAGCAACTGTTATTTATTTATTTATTTACTTATCTATCTGTCTTTTTGGGTCACACCTGAAAATGCACAAGGGTTACTCTTGTCTCTGCACTCAGAAATTACTCCTCGCAGTGCTGAGGGAACCGTATGGGATGCTGGGAATCAAACCCAGGTTGGCCACATGCAAGGCAAATGCCTACCTGCTGTGCTATCGCTCCATTCCCAGCAACTGTTTTTTAAATTATCAGCAGTAACCAGAATTTCGGTTTGATCTTCTCTTTAATTAGGAGATGGAACTGGAAATGAAAAATCTTGCTCTGGACTGCTCATCCGGATAATACCATACATATGAATGCAGAGGACTTAAAATTTAGCTTCTTAGGTGAAAAGGCCACACAAGGTCCTACCTGACTGTGAAACTCTTCCTTTGATCAAAGCCTTCATGATCACTTCTGGTATTATGTGCAGATTTCAGAGGAAAGAAGCCAAAGTCAAGCCAGTCTCAACAAAGAGAATTTCAGCAGTCACATTAGGAATATGCAGAGGACCATGGTCTGCCCTCAGACGCACACCCAGAATTTCCATTGACGTCAATACTTATTGCTCACACATATCCGAGGGCAGGATCTGGCCCTTAGAAATTAAATTAAATAATTCCCTGTGTGGGATGCCAGAAAGTATCACAGATTTGCTGAGAGGGACAAGCTACTAACCATGAAAGGGAAGTTTTTCTGTGGTAATGTCAACACTGATGGATTAAGATGACCAAGGATATGCAAAATATGGGCCCTGCCCGTTACTGCTTAAGTTTACAAACATTATGATCTGCAAATGTGTTTTCAAGAGTCCACATGATTTTTCAAACATGCAGGAAATGACTCTGGTGAAGTTTTCTTCCTTTGGCTCTTACACGCTTTTCAATGTAGTGCAATTAAAATTCTAAACGCCAACATTCCAAGATCACTGTCATTCTATAATTTTAGACTTAGAATAATACAGTGAGAGCCAAACATTCTTCAAACTAGTGCTATATTTCAAAATTTGGTAGATGCCTTTTCCACACTAAAGGTGTCTAGAGTTTGAGAACTTCTCGACATCTTCTGGAGTCAATGAATGAGAAAATTATCTTCTCATTGGGGGTTGGGTGAAGGTTGAGCTCCTGTTAATCTTCAAAGGAGAGAAATAGATCTTTTTTGTATCGTAGTAAATAAAGAGGGGTCTTTATTTTGAGACTGTGTCACCACCCAAAGAACACATTTTTTTCAAATAATTTGTTTTCCACAAGGAATCTAATTTGAATATGTAGTTAGAAGTGCTCAGAACAGGTCTCCCCAAGAATGTTCAGAATATTGCTCCCCAAGTTATGATACCTGGTGTGAGAGTTCTTTTGAGCTGAAGTCCTTTGAGGCCTTGCAATATATCAAGAAATTTTTGCTATTTCCTTAACTACCTAGAAGGATGGAATTTGGGGTATTATTACAAATCTTTAGGTTACATCCAAATAGATCTATTTCTCTGAGAGCTGTATTTCTCTATATGGTAGGGCACACATGTCATTTCCAAGCATATGGTCTTCATCATATAAGTTAGCCTCTCTCATCATATAAGTCCCCTTCTTCTCTCCTTGAAGTCCCAGGCCTCTGTTCCATTTCTTAGCAGAGGATCTATTATGCCTGTCCCCCATCACAGCCCCATTTCTATGTAGATTCCCTGTTCACTGAAATTAGTTCTCATTCCTGTGTAGATTTTTGATACATAGCTAATATAAAAGGTCTTTCTTTCCTACTATTTTCTCTGATGCTGTTTGATTATCCGGACACTCCAAGAGGAAGGAGGGGAAAATTTCCTGTCTACTTCAGAGACCATCATTATTTATATTCTTCAGATGAAAACACTCTTCTGTGTTTCCATATTTAGCTTGTTTAATAATACGTTTTTTCAATTGCAGGGGTGGAGGGGTGCCATACCCAGATGTGCTTAGGGTTTACTCTTAGTCCTGTGCTCAGGATCACTCCTAGCAGGGATCAGGGGATCATGAGATTGAACCCAGGTTGGCTGTGTGCAAGACAAGCACCCTACATGCTGTACTATTGCTCATGCTCCTAATAAACTTCTTCTGAAACCTCTAAGTTCTATTAAACAAACTTTTATTGTGCGACTCCTTTTGGCTAACCAGAGCTGGCATTATATGCTTACAACCCAATCCTAGCTATCCTGGGACTTGGCATTTTTTGAGGGGACAGTCATGCTGCTCTATGTACAGAAGGTATGGAGTGGTAAACTCTGTAATAGACATATAAATAAAATTCTGGAAGTCAAGAAAGTTGGAGAGAAAAAGTTCGTATTTTCCAGCTCTTTTGGGAAGATCTTAACTATCCCTGATAAAGATCTTGACTAGTTTTGTGTGGTGGCAGAGGTGTGGGGAGGGTAATTGGAATAATACTCTAGGAGTGATAAGTCTGAACAAAGATGAGTACTTGATCTTGGAGAGCAGTGAAGTATCTGTTATGGCGAGATCACAGTGTGCATTGAGTAGTAATTGTGGAGATAAAGTAGTGGGACCAATCTTTAGCCTTGAACACGAAGCTGAGGAATTTGTATTTTTCTCTAAGATGACTTCAGATTTCTTACTGCGCTTCTCCAATCTGAGTCCATATCAGGGTAAAACTACAGTCATTTCTCTCAATAAAAATATTCTTATAGATAGTATATCAGAATCTCTTAGACTCACATTTAGTGTTTTTTAATTTTCATTCAAATTCTCTTTAAATATGATTATCCATCCAGTAAAGTTTTAGTGTTCCATATAAAAGGTGTTGGAATCAGTCCGATGGATGCCACAGAAGGATTTCAAGGTACAAAAGGCAACATGGGTTAAGATGTTTGGTGAGAAAGAAAGATTCATAAAGAAGATTCATCAAAAATTTAGTTCATTTCATCTCACTGTAGTTTTCTCTTACTTAAAGAGATGATGCAGTTAGTTGGTAGTTATGTGACTAGCCCTGCCACTGTCATACTGGGGAATAATCTCTGGCCTCTGTGTTAACCTCACATAGACAGTCTTGGATAAAGTACTCATTTTTTTCTGGACCTCATTTAAAAAATTTGGATCTAGGGAGTTAGTATCTAAGTAAACTTAAGGGTTTTATTTTTATGTTCCATTATTCAGTATTGAACAGACACAAGCACACAAGCAAGACCCCTCTGGACAATTCTTGTGTTTTCTTTTCTTTCTTTCTTTCTTTCTTTCTTTCTTTCTTTCTTTCTTTCTTTCTTTTTCTTTCTTTCTGTGCTATGTTTCAGCAGCACTGATGCAATTTAGCATTTCACTGTGGATATGCTCAGCACTGTTTTGCCTTCTCTCTGCCTCACACTAGTAGGCTAACTAAAGGGTAGTGGGGGAGATGGAAATGAGAGGTGCTAGAGGAAGGGAAGTATTGTGCTGGTAGTATGAAGGATGCTGGTCAGGTGAGTGAGAATTAGAAACAAGCAAAGATGATCTTTCTAATTGCCATGCTAGGTATTTTTTATGTACTTTTGTGTGTATGGCAGTGTTGAATGGGGCTTGTGGTTGTATTGGCTTGCTTTTTGTAGCATCCGCCGAATCTGGCTCTTTTAAGTCCATTAGGTACAACTGTTTGCTGAGAATCAAAGTTGTGCATTTAGAAGAAGTGCCATCTCTGATCTTACCAGGGTTCTTCTGGTGGTGCTTGGGGGTCCGTATGGGGAGCTGGGGACTGAACCTGGGTTGACTGTGTGCGAGACAAGTGCCCTATATACTGTGTTATTCCTGGGGCTTTGATGGGGGTTGGGGATGGGGTCGTTTGTTTCTGCCTCTTAGAGTTTTATACTTTGAAGGATACAATTAAAAGCTTTGACCTACAAAAAAAAAAAAACCAAACCAAAACAAAACAAAAAAAACCCCCACAAAAGTATTGACCTCATTCAAGTCATTTCCTAACCAGGGGGGTGAGCTGCCTAGCAAAAGTAATTTCTCTGGGAGACCCTACACTGGCATTGTTTTCAGAAATGCCTCACTTTAAAAATAACCCTTGAATATAAGGGAAAACTTAAACCTTAAGAACTTTTGGATCCTGTATTTATTTATTTTTGTGGAAACCTTTGACCTGGGGAACCAAGTGCACCAAGGAAATTCTCAGTGCAATGGGCCAAATGCATATTTGCATAAGAAAAAAGGCTACTTTACATCTTTATTCTGGCATTTTTCCTTAGGGGGAAAATCTTGAAGTCAGTGTCATTGTCTTTAGTTCTCTGGAATTGGAAATGGGACTTCAGTGCCCTCAAATGCACTAGTTACCAAGAAAAGCAAATGCTTCCCTGTGGCATTTCTGTCAGCATTCTGAAAATACTACTTTGCTTAGCATTTATTTCAGGATGGGGAGGAATTGAGTTTTATGGGCCTCTGTAAAAGGGCACAAGCTAAAGAGATCTTGGGCTTTGGAATAGGAGGGTGATTAGCAGCCTGTCCACACCAGTTTTAACTTCCATTTCAGGTTGAAAAATGGAGTGATCATTTGAAGAAAAAATTGGCTGTTACTAATTTTTTTTAAATCAAAAAGGACTTATGCATATCCCATATAGGTTTGTGGGCCTTTAATTCAGACCTCATGTGAGCAAAACATTTGATTGATACATTTTCAGTGCTTTTTATGGTGATGATAAAAATGGTATTAAAAATTAAAACTTTGATTTCCCTATCCCCCTTTCTCCTTGTTGTTGATGTTGTAATAACCAGGGGCTATGCACACACCTGACTTTGGTGCTGTGCACCGAGGGGCGCACATCAGATTGTGGTGTTCACTGAGATTTATTTATACTCCTTTTAGTTGCTGTGTTTGCACATGTGCTCATCAGTACTCACACTCTTAGTTTTGGTACACTTTATGGTTGTGTTACTCATCAGGGGTTACTCCGGTGCTCACATAGTGCTTGCTAGAGATCTTATCTCTTGGCTGTGGTGCACCCCTGATTGATGTGGCTGGAAAATCACTTGTGTCAAAAACCACAGACAGCAGAACTGATAGGCTCAAAGAGCAAAACTGTCACGATCATGCTAGGCACATGTGGGACACTGGGGGTTTGAACTTGTAACCATATTGTTAAAACAAGTCAGGTGCTTTAACCCACTGAACTGCTGCTGTGAGTCCTTTTGAAAAATTCTTGACTTCTTTGACATTTATTCTTTTCAATAAACATTTATTCGTAAGATCAATAAATGTCAGGATAGTTGAAAAGAAATGGAGGATTTTTATTGGATTGCCCGCAAAACATGAAGAGACAGTGCTTTGTGGAATGAGAAAGAGAAGACTTTGCTCCTGCTTAGTGGTCTCTGTGACCCGGGTCTGTTCCTTTATAATGTTCTTCTCTTGTTCTTACAGCTGAAAAATTTTTAGGGTCTACCATGAATGAGACCTCAGTGAGTTTCTGTAAGTTCTGTAACTTAGGTTTATTTAAATTCATGACTTCTGACCTGTTCTCTCTTCAGTTTTGTCTTTCCAAACTAGGCAGGAAATCTGAAGTTCCATGTTCTTATAAAAGTAAAGAAGTTAGATGCATGAGAACTCATTGTAAATTATGTAATGCTATTTAATAAAAGCTTATCAAAAATGAAAAGATGGTTTTAAAAAGTCTCCTAGACCTATCACGTCAGTTACTCTAGGTATTTGAAAATTCCCTAATTTTTTTCACAGATGTTTTTGATTTAACAATGTAGAATAGTGACCTTGAAGTTACCTAGTTCACACTTTCTATTGGGAAGAAATCCACTTAAATCATCTTAGAAAGATGGATATACTTTTCATCAAAGTTTTGAGCAGAAGAATATCTCTTTTGGCAGCCTTTGTGAGTATTCATATTTCTTGACAAGTGAATTCTGGCTTTTGATAAAAGGATCTTTTGCTCTAATTGAGGATATTTTTTGTACCATTATAATGGAAATTAGACAGTATTTCTCTATTATTAATGTAATATTCCTTTAAATTCTTGAAGGCTCAGCTTTGTTTTAAATATGTCTAGTTTCTTTTGAAGTTCTGGATAGTGACATTTTCTAAAGTTATGCTTTTTTCAATTACCCAAATCTTGTTTTATTGTAAAGTCTTAGGGCAGAGCTCTGTAATCAAAGGCATGTTCAATGCTAGAAGATGAATTTGTCCTCTCAGGTTCTCTTTTTTATGCTTGTACACATAGGAATTACACTTTTATTTATTTCTACTAAAGACTTAATGTAGTTTGTGACATTCAGATATTTATTTTACATGCCAAGGTCTTAATTTTGGGTCCTGGTAATTATAAACTTTGAGGTTCCTAGGAAATAAAATGGAAATGAAGGTATAAATAAATAATGTTTTTAATGCTTCGTTTGAGCTATTTTTTTTTAAAAAAATACTTATTCAATAATGTGTATCTAGTATGTACCAGGCACTAGCAAGTTAGCTGTAAACAAATTGAAATTTGTTTGAGAAATTACTCAGTATTCTCATGGAAATGTAGCTTCCTAAAAAGAACAAGCAGAAACTGACAAAATTTCTACCTTCCTATAACCAATATTGCTTAGAATTTATGACTCTCCAGTTTTTAAAGTTGAAATATGGCCTAGGATATAGCATATATAGGACATATAAGATGGGAGATAGTAAGATGCTTGCTTAGACAACCATGTTTATTGCAACCCTTATTACAATAGTTCAGATATGGAAATGGTCCAAGTGTCCTATAGCAGATGAATGGATAAAGAAATTTTGGCATATTTACCAGAGGAATAGTATGCAGCTGTAGGAAAAGATGAAATTTTGCAGTTTACTGAACTTGCATGGAAGTGGAGGATATCATGTCCAGCAGAATTAATTAGAGGGAGGACAAATACTAGATGATCTCACTCATCTACATATTTAGAGAAAAGTGGGGAAGAGATGGTATTGAATGATGACAAAATTTGATCATGGATTATACGACTGAAATTACCAAGTATGGGTGAAGAAATGGGACAATGAAGAGATGGACTAGAAGAAACCTAAGGACACTGGTGGAGGGTCTTGGGAACTTTGGTAGTGATGGGGTCTGGAAAGTGTACTTCAAAAAATAGTTCATATTGTTGGTAAACAAGTCACCTCAACAACAGCAACCAAAAGATAACCACTTAGTTATAACAAAATATGATGCAAAATAGCTGTGGATTTCTGAGGAAGCAATATTAGCTGACTGTACAGTATTCAGGAGTAACTGAAGTGTTCAGTGGTAGCAAAGATATGGGACAGACTGTAGTAATTCTTTTTTTTTTTAAATTAATTTATTTATTTATTGAATTGCTGTGGGAAAAATTACAAAGCTTTCAAGTTTAGGTCTTAGTCATGCAAATATCAATCACAATTCCCTTTACCAATACTTATTTTTCTTTTTTTCTTTTTTTTTATTAGTGAAACACCATGAGGTACAGTTGTAGATTTACAATTTTTTGTGCTTGGGTTTCGATTATACAATGACCAGATACCCATCCCTCCACCAGTGCCATTTTCCACCACCATGGATAGTATCCCCCCCACCCCAATCCCCCCTCCCCCCATGCCTCTGTGGCAGGGCAATCCCCTGTGTTCTCTCTCTCCTTTTGGGTGTTGTGGTCTGCAAAAGAGGCATTGAGTGGCAAACATGTTCAGTCCATAGTCTACTTTTGACATGCATCTCCCCTCCTGGGAGGATCCTCCAAACACCCTTTCTTTGGTGCTCCCTTCTCTATCTGAGCTGCCCTTTCCTCTAGAATGCCCGACTGGCCACTAAGCTATGGAGGTATCCTCCTGGTGCTGATCTCAGCTATTCTTGGGTATTAATCTCATATTTTGTTACTTTATATCCCCCAGATGAATGCGATCTTTCTATGTCTGTCCCTCTCTTTCTGACTCATTTCGCTTAGCATGATACTTTCCATGTTGTACCACTTGTATGTAAATTTCATGACTTCATCTTTTCTAACAGCTACATAGTACTCCATTGTGTAGATGTACCAAAGTTTCTTTAACCAGTCATCTGTTCTTGGGCATTCAGGTTTCTTCCAGTTTCTGGCTATTGTAAAGAGTGCTGCAATGAACAAACAAGTGCAGATGTCACTTCGACTATACATTTTTGCCTCTCTGGGATATATTCCCAGGAGTGGTATTGCTGGGTCAAATGGGAGTTCAATTTCTAACTTTTTGAGAATCGTCCATACTGTTTTCCAGAAGGGCTGAACCAGTCGACATTCCCACCAATAGTGAAGGAGTGTCCCTTTCTCGCCACATCCGCGCCAGCACTGGTTGCTTTTGTTCTTTTGAATGTGGGCCAGTCTCTGAGGTGTGAGATGGTATCTCATTGTGGTTTTGATCTGCATCTCCCTGATGATTAATGATGTAGAGCATTTTCTCATGTGCTTTTTTGCCATTTGGATTTCTTCTTTGAGAAAGTTTCTGTTCATTTCATTGCCCCATTTTTGGATGGGGTTGGATGTTTTCTTCTTGTGGAGTTTAACCAGTATTTTGTATATCCTGGATATCAACCCCTTGTCAGATGTGTATTCGGCGAATATCCTTTCCCATTCTGTAGACTGTCTTTGTATTTTGGTCACTGTTTCTTTGGAGGTGCAGAAGCTTCTTAGTTTAAGATAGTCCCATTTATCTATCTCTGTTTTCACTTGCTCGGCCAGTGGCGTGGCATCTTTGAAGATACCATTAGCTTGAATGTCATGGAGGGTTTTGCCAACTTTGTCTTCAATGTACCTTATGGTTTCTGGTCTGATGTTGAGGTCTTTAATCCATTTTGATCTTACTTTTGTACATGGTGTTAGGCAGAGTTCTGAGCCCATTTTTTTGCATGTAGCCGTCCAGTTCTGCCAGCACACTTTGTTAAAGAGGCTTTCCTTACTCCATTTCACATTACTTGCACCTTTATCAAAGATTAGATGATCATATGATTGAGGGGAGATGTCAGTGTACTCAACCCTAGTCTGCAGTTCTGCCTTTGTTCCAGTACCATGCTGTTTTGATTATTACTGCTTTGTAGTAGAGTTTGAAGTTAGGGAGGTTGATTCCTCCCATTTTTTTTTTCCCAAGAATTGCTTTAGCTGTTCGTGGGGGCTTATTGTTCCATATAAATTTCAGGAGTGTTTGCTCCATTTCTTTGAAGAATGTCATGGGTATCCTTATAGGGATTGCATTGAATTTATACAATGCTTTCGGTAGTATTGCCATTTTGACAATGTTAAGTCTCCTGACCCATGAGTAGGGGATATTTTTCCATTTCCTCATGTCCTCTTTTATTTCCTGAAGTAGCGTTTTGTAGTTTTCTTTGCAATACTTATTTTTCACCACGAAGAACCCCAATAAACCCCCACCCCCCAACCACCCCCCCAATGTCTGTGGGGTAGATGAATTCTAGTTAACACTCTGTCTACTTTGACTAGCTTCATTGTTTTGATAAAAGTCGCACCATTATTATTTAGACTTTACCCCCCCCCCCCCCAAACTCATTGTGAAATGATCTGCTTTCTACATCTGGGTTCAAGAATTAAATGATGTCGGCCGTGCAGTTTTGGATTTCTGCTATTTTATTTATTAACCCTGCAAGTATTTCTACTGAGAGTCAGATAATTGAGAGATTGGTCTCTGTGCTTCTGGGGCCGTGGCCGTGCAGGAGAGCCGCTCGTGGGGGGCAACTGGTGACCTCGGTCGGGCGTGAAGGATGGGCCGGAATGCCCCCCGTCCCATGAGGTATCCATCGCACCCCCACCTCCGGCTCAGACCTGCTCTCCACCAGGCTCCCATGCAGCCACCATCTTTCTTTCCAGAGAGGAGAGGGTGAATGGGGCAGGCAAGATGGTGCGGATTAATGCATAGACCATTCGCTTTTCTGCTCCAAGCTGCTGGATTTCTGTATTAAGTCCTTGTGCTTCTGGGGCCATGGCCATGCCGGAGAGCCGCTCGTGGGGGGCAACTGGTGACCTCGGTCGGGCGTGAAGGACGGGCCGGAGAGCCCCTCGTCCCATGAGGTATCCATCGCGCCCCCACCCCCGGCTCAGACCTGCTCTCCACCAGGCTCCCATGCGGCCGCCATCTTTCTTTCCAGAGAGGACTGGGCGGAAGGCTGTAGTAATTCTTTAGTTTGAAAAATGGACATACCCTATCATTGTTTCTAGAAAACCTTTTATTACATCTAGGCTCTAGTAAAATATGATACAAATTTTTAGAAACATTTTAGTTCACTATATGGAAGAAATTTATGGTAAAGGTACATGAGAATGTGTGGGGAACTTTAGGAAGTTGAGTCATCATCATTATGAGGTTTTCCTGAGGTTTTAAGGGAAAGAAATTACTCAATACTCTCAGGGAAATCCAGCTTCTTTAAAGGAACAAATAGAAAATGCCCCAATTATACTTAAGCCTATTTCCCCCAATTGTTCCAGAACCCTTATGGGATGATATTACCCACTTTGGAAAGTATTAATTGTCATCAGTGTTTTTGAGGTATCAGCTTATTTTCCAGGAATTAGAGCTTTATGGACATTATATTTAACCATCAAATCATTTTTTTAAATATTGTTTGTATTTTATAAGATAAAGAATTTGAGACTTAGAGAGTTTGTGAGTTGGCCCTTCCAAAGATAGGCTAAATGGCAGATGGTGAGGTTATATAGATTGTAGCATTACATGTGAAGAATTATAGCACTATTTATTTTATATTGTGCAAGGTAAGTTTTAAATGAAAATGTAAGAGTTTTTTTTCTTGCTTTTTGGGTCACACCCGACGATGCTCAGGGGTTACTCCTGGCTTTGCACTCAGGAATCACTCTTGGCGGTGCTTGGGGGACCATATGGGATGCTGGGAATCAAACACGGGTTGGCCGCGTGCAAGGCAAGTGCCCTACCTGCTGTGTTATTGCTCCAGCCCCATCAAATGTAAGAGTTTTTATTTGTATTAAGGCCACAGTAATGCAAGAATTGTTTCTCTTCAGATAGTTCATACATATCTGTGTATTTTTATCTTATATAACAATGGAAATGCTCTGTCATTTATATCATAGTTTTTACTTTATTTTTATTATACATCCTACAGACATCTACCTTTGACTTACTGATGAATAAGGAAAAATCTAAAGGAAAAGTAACTTAATTTTTCTTTTTCTTTCCATGTCATTATTTTAATTTAAAGTGATGATTAATATAAGAAAGGAACATGAGTAGGAAAGGATATGATAAGTTTCCTTAGTTCTTTGGTTGTTCATATTTCTTATAAAGCCATTACCGTTTTCCTGTGTTCAAAGCATAAATTTGAATGAACTGTGACATCTGAGGACTTTTACTCTTTTTGCTTACTCAGTCTTAGATGTAGCAGACTACCCTGTCTTGACTTTGGGTCTTTGTAAATTTGTATTGTAATTCTGTATTCATAGAGCATCATGAAGGCTAAATATGAGGAGGGAAGGGAAGAAAAGAACATGTATGTTGTTCATATCTTTTCAACTAATGCATATGCTCTATTGCTCCATCAATTTCACTTATAAAATGTAAAGTTCAACACAATCATTAACAATTTCAAGATGGCACTTCCTGACATTAAGCTACTTTCCAAAGCAATAGTTAACAAAACAGTTAATGTATATAGCACATTTTATCTTATAATTCACAATTATTAAGAAATTTATGATGAAGAAATTTAAAATTAAGATTAAAATTTAATCACAAAATTTTAAATTTGAGATTAAGCCAAGCAAAGAGTGCTTCTTAATGCGGTCTCCATGCCTATTGCTGGCTTCTTTTCCTGGGATGATATTATTCAAAGGTTGAACTCAGCTTGGCATTGTTGACTGGAAACTAACTGCTTAAACTACGGGTCACAATGCTATATGTGCTCATGTAACTGAATGTGAGCTTCTCTAAAAGCTTAAAATTTCTTTAAAAATATATTTATGATTATCATTAAATTGTTTGTATACTTATTTTATATGCCTATATCCCAATGTTGCATAAAATTTTTTAAGATATAAAGAGCTAGCATTGGAACACAATAGTAGTGGGAGATCTCAACACTCCACTGTCATCAATGAATGGATCATCTAGACAGAATATCAGTAAACACACAAGAGCCCTAAATGAGGAGACGCTAGAAGAGCTGGGGCTAATGGATATATACAGAACTTCCCATCTCAAAAAGTGGGAACACATTCTTTTCTAGTTGTACACAGAACATTCTTCAGGACAGATATTTGGATGGAAGAAAATGGCTATAATGTAGAAAAAGTTTAAATATCTCTGTACTCAAATTCCTACTAATGTTTTCTTAATATGAATTTGCCTTCACTCAACATTGTGGTTGGATACCAAGCAGTGGCATCCTTAGAGAGATCTTTCAGGAGACAAATATTCTAGATGAAACTAATGGGTGACTCTTGCTGTGTTCTATTGGTAGGAATAGTCAAAAGCTAGACTGAGTTAAAGGCAGAGGCACACAGAACACACATATCAATGAGGAATGTGTCAGAAAATTTGGGATCATGTATTATTATTGTTGTTGTTACTGTGTCTGGCATATCGAATACTCTCGGTATTATTATTATTATTATTATTATTATTATTTTGGTTTTGAGGATGCACCTATTGGTACTCAGGACCCCCGGCGGTGCTTGGGGGACCATGTGGGATGCCAGGATTGAACCCAGGTTGGCTGGCTGCATGCAAGGCAAACACCCTATCTGCTCTTCTGTCTCTCCTGCCCCCAGCTAGGACCTGTTTTAAAACTGCCTCAGTACTTAAAACTTACATACAAGTGGTTCTACATGGAAAGTATCATGTTAAGCGAAATGACTCAGAAAGAAAGGGATAGACATAGAAAGATTGCATTCATCTGGGGAACATAAAGTAACAAAATAGGAGACTAACACCCAAGAATGGCCGAGATTTTAGTACCAGGAATTTTACTCCATGGCTTGGAGGCCAGACACACATGCTAGGGGAAAAGGGAGCTCAGATAGAGAAGGGAGCACCAAATAAAGGGTGTTGGGAGGATCCTTCCAGGATGGGAGAAGCATGCTTAAAGTAGACATAGACCAAACATGATTGGCACCCATTGCCTCTTTTGCAAACCACAACACCCAATAGGAGAGAGAGAACAAAAGGGAATGCCCTGCCACAGAGGTAGGGTGGGATGGGGGAGGGATGGGGGGGGTGGGAGGGATACTGGGATCCATGGTGGTGGGAAATGGGCACTGGTGGAGGGATGGGTATTTGATCATTGTATAATTGAAACCCAAGCACAAAAATTTGTAAGTCTACAACTGTACCTCATGCTGTCTCACTAATAAAAATTAAAAAAAAAAACCTTATCAGTGCACAGGTATTTTCATATTCGTTGTTTTTTTCCTCTCCATTTCCATTTCTACCAAATTGGTGCCACCTTTTCTTCATTCCCCTTCTCCCACTTTCTCTTCTCTACCGAATGTTCATTGAGCATGCCTTTTTTCAGGATTGAAGAAGGTAAGTTTAGAAAGTTGGAGAGCAAAATGAATTTGGGTGAAAACTTAAAAGAGAAGATGAAGATGAAATTAGTAGTTATTTTTTATTTATCTGTGTGAACTGGTGACATTATTTTAAAATTCTAGACACCAAGGTCATCATTCGTCACTCTGTCTCAGCTCCATTTCAAGAAAGGTTGATTTTACACATTTCCAACTCTTTCCCATAAATTTGCTTTTAAATATAAGTACGTCTACCAACCGTGGTCTTAAAGTTCTCTGTACTTCATTTCTCTATCAACTCCACTACTTTCCTTGCCTCCTCCAGAATTCAAGCAACATGACTTCAAATATTCTACAACCAGCATTATATAAAAGAGATAGAAACTTATTCCAAATAAACTAAAGCAAGATGTGACTGCAAGAGGAATTTTGGCCTATAAATGTGAAAAAAAAATCTCATTGTATATTCTAAGAGAATGCATTTGGCAAGAACATGAACTTCAGTGGAAACTGATAGAGCTGGTTTGTATAAAGCATCTTTAACCCATCTGCCACTTGAATGATGGCTTCTGACTCAGTCTCCTTATTTCAAAGGATACCACTTGAGTATTGCCTTAAATCTCAAACAGCACTCATAAAACAGCACTTTGATTTGCTAAGTGGAACTAAATCAGAAACATGTAGACTTGGCATCTCTTACATTTACAGAATGATTGAGCAGTGTCAGGATAATGCCAAGTAAAACAATGCGATGGACTCTAAACATTATTTTCTCACATACCAAGGAGTACTTCATTCCTTGCTCTCCAGAATCAGTGCCAAAGATATCCTCACCCTGACAGAATCCATGGCTTTAAGAAGGAAATTCATTATGGTATTTGTTCTCCAAATCGTTATTCCCACATGCCACAGACATGGTTTATATTGTTTATTAAACAATTAACAAAAGCTTTGATATTGCTGTTATTGACTTTATTTATTATCAAGATAGTTCATACTTGGTACTTAAAAGTAGTGCTCAAGGTACATTAGAAATACTTTAAAACACAAATGAAATGAAATGTGATCTTAACAATATTAGTTAAGTCTATAGATTTGTCAAGTTCTTTATTTTTCAGCTTATCTATAAAATGAGGAAGACAATTGATATTCAGATATTACTGCAGTTTTATGACTAGTTTCTGAGTATTATTTTATTAAAACTAGTAGTAGTTTGGTTAAAAAATTGTAACTGAAAGTTACTAAGGTATTTCATCTTTAAACAAAATTTTTGATGTGTAATTGAAATACAATCAATTGCACATATTCAAATATTTAAATTCAGAAAGTGTAAATGCTTTTATATACATGAAATCATCACTAAAACCAAGAAAATGAACACTTTTTTTGTTTCCCAAAAGTTATCTCATGTCCTTTCCTTTTTTAATTATAGCATTTCCTGCCCTCCTATGCCCACCCCCTTTAAGCACCCTGGTTTAAAAAGTTCTTGATTCATTTGTTACAGGAATTCAGTATTCTGACACCAATCCCACTATCAGTGTGATCTTATGTCCACCATTGTCCCTATTTTTCCAACCACCCCCTAAATCTACCCCCTTAGGAGGCACAAAATAGTTTATTTTATATTTCTTGATATAACTAAATGGCTAATGCAATTATCAAAAACTACTTTAGTAGAGAAAATTTGTGAAAATTGTTATATCTCACCATGGGAACATTAGGTGTTTGTCTGAGGGCTTACTAAGCTGTTTGTTGCTAGTTGAGCTTTTGATGTTAATGTTTTTATTTATTGAACTTAGCTTCATTTTATGTTACTTTCCCATCTAAGTTGGTGTGCTCCTATTGGGATGTCAGCACTATAGAGTTTGTAGGTGTCACATGGCAACAAATATGGCTGCATGCTCTAGAAACTCCAGAATATTTAACGGGGCAATGGACTTACATAATGGCAGTTGTGGGATGTGTGTGTAGTATTCCTTCTGCCTTGCCCAGTTCCCTCATTTCCAGCCAGTAACTGACCCTTTTCATGCCATTATTTATTAATTCACATATAAAGAATTTTCTAGAAATGGAATCATTTAGAATATACTGTCTTTTGTTCTTTATTCAGTTAGTTATTTTGACATTATTCTCATCATGGTATACATAGTGATAATTTATTTATTTTTTATTGTAGACTATTAATCTGCTCTATCAAATTATCACAATTTGATTATCTGTTTACCTGTTGATGGACATCATGGGTTATTCCAGATTTTGACTATTATGAATAAAACTGCTATAAATAGTCTTGTATGATAATTGTCTGGCTTCTTACAATTATTTTTTATGATATTTGTTTTTATTTCTCTGGTGATATTTATTTTATTTCTCTTTAGCACTGTCCTCCCATTGTTCATCGATTTGCTCGAGTGGTCACCAGTAACATCTCCATTGTGAGACTTGTTACTGTTTTTGGCATATTGAATATGTCATGGGTAGCTTGCCAGGCTCTGCTGTGTGGGCGGGGTACTCTCGGTAGCTTGCTGGGCTCTCAAAGAGGGGTGAGGAATCGAACCCAGGTTGGCCGCCTGCAAGGCCCTACCTGCTGTGCTATTGCTCCAGCCTTTGGTGAGTGTATTCACTTAAAAACTTTTACCAAATTATTTCCTTAAGTAGTTGTAATAGTTTCACTTTTCCCTAGTATTGTAGGGAGGTAACAGTTACTGCACATTTTTTGTCAGCACGTGGTTTGAAGTTTGTAGTTTAGTTTTTGAATAAATAATTAGTATCTCAGTATTGGTTTTTTCTCTTTTTTTTGGGTCACACCTGGCTCTGCACTCAGGAGTCACCCCTGACGGTGCTCAGGGTACCATATGGGATGTTGGGAATCGAACCCGGGTCGTCCGCGCGCAAGGCAAACGCCCCACCCTCTGTGCTATCTCTCCAGCCCCATTTATTGTTTTTTTTAAAATTTATTCTGGGGGGCACACCCACAGTTCACTCCTGTGAACTTAGGGATCAAATCTGGTTTAGCCACATGCACTCATTATGGTTTTAATTTACATTTCTGTATTGTTCTTATTTGTACAATTTTTATCAAGTACTTATTTCAGTATATCATTGTAAAAATGTATTTAGACCATTTTAAAAATTGGGTTTATTTATTATTGAGTTTTAGAATTCTTAATCATTCATATATGTGATATATAAATATCCCAAGTTGTGACTTTCTTTTTATTCTCTCAACAGTGTCTTTCAAAGAGTAAAGTTTTTATTTTATATGAATTTCCATTTAACATTTTTCTTTATGGGTCTTGTTTTGGGCATTTTTATATTCATACGGCACAAAAATCTTTAATAACTTTATAAAAAAACCTTTAAATATCTAAATTTTGTGGACAAGTAATAAAAAGCCTTGCTTTATACTTTTCCTCAAAATCTCCTCAATAGCGCAAAAGAACACAGAGTTCTTTTTTTTCTGCCTTTTAGCTACCTTTCCTCTATTACTGGCACACTTTTCAATTTTTTTCGCCCAAGTATACATAGTTTTAAAGAAAATTTTTGTTAAATAAAAAGCTGCTATGGTTATATCATATAAACCTCTCTAGATGAGTACAAATAGGCAGTGTGGACATTGCGAATCTCATGCATGATAGCACTAGATGCTAACTAAATGTTAGATTTTATTATATTATCTTTGATTTAGCTACTTTTTTAAAATTTTTCTTTCCTTTTGGGTCACACCTGGAAAATGCTCAGGGTTACTCTGTACTCAGGAATTACTCCTGGTGGTGCTCAGAGGACCAGATGGGGTGGCAGGTATCAAAACCAGGTCAGCCGTATGAAAGACAAGTTCCGTACCCACTGTACTATCGCTCTGGCCCATTACTGTTTCAGCTTTGCTTACAGCATTTAATTTAGTACTTGTGCTATACAAATATGACTATATAATAAGAAGTCCTTAAGAAGGAAGGAGAGAAGAAAACATTACTTTTTGTAATATACTCTTTAATACTTTTTAAAAAAAATTGGAAAGTTGTTTGTTCTTCATAGGTGTAGTAACCTTATATATTCACTTTAATTAAGATGTCCAAAACCTGGGCTGGAGTGATAGTACAGCAGGTGGGGTGTTGCCTTGTACTATGCTGATCAGGGTTCTATCTCTGGCATCCTATGTGGTCCCCAGAGCATTGCCAGGAGTGCAAGAGCCAGGAGTAACCCTTCTGAGTGCAGAGCCAAGAGTAACCCCTAAGCATCTCCAGGTGTGGTCCCAAAACAAAACAAACAAAAAATGCAAACAAAATCTATAAAGTGATTTGAGGACAGTGAAGCCCAGCGTTTACGACTGACTTCCAGTATTGCTTTGCAAGCTGAAATATTTTACTAATTATTTTTTTCTTTTTTTGCCACACCCAGAGGTGCTTAGGACTTACTTCTGGCTCTGTGCTCAGGGACCACTCCTGGCCATGTTTGGGGGCTATTTGGGATGCCAGGGATTGAACTGGGGTGGGCCGGGTGCAAGGCAAACGCCCTACTGGCTGTGCTGTTGTTCCGGTCCCATCACTAAATAACTTTTTAAAGTAGAAATCAGAAGCAAAGCCAAAAAAGTTTACGATGGCATTTTAAGGTAGCCATTCTCAATTTCTCCATCAGATATCTTTAAATCGAAAATCTTTAAAGAGTTTTTGAAAAGGTCCATATTGGTGCTAGAGCTTTCTTAACATGTATTTGAACTACATCTTTAGTTTTCCTATTTGGCCTTAACAATTCATTTGGAACCTGGAGAGATCAGAATCAATTGAATTCTATGATCCCGTTCACTTTTGCTCTTTGCTCTCACAGTTCAGAGAATAACCTCGAAAAGGAAGATTATAAAATTAGTTAAATATTTTCTTTGATTTTATTTTCTGGATGAGTTTGTGAAGAATTGGTATTACTGTTCCTTAAGTGTTCAATAAAATGTATAAAGAAAGCAGTCTGCATTCAATTTTTTCTTTGATCAAAGATTTTTACTTAGTATCTTTGCTAGTTATAGGTCGATTCAAAGAAACTTTATTTTTGAAATAGAAATTTTGGTCAAAGATATCTTTTTAGAAGTTTGCTCATCTCATCTAAATTATCTACATTTACAAATTATTTTTAATATTCTCTTATAATTATTTCAGTTTCTGTAGGTTCAGTGGTGAGGTGTTTCTTTTTACTGTGGTCGTCTGTCTTCTTTTGTTTCTCTTAGTGGTTCTTGTTGAAAGTTTGACATTCCCTCCCCCCACCCCTGTTATGAGATGCGTTTTGTTTTGTTTTATTTTTCTTCAATTTTTCTATAGCTTTTACATTTTAGTTTAATTCTAGATTCAGTCTAATATGTAGTATTTCCTTTTTTAAAAAAAGTTGAGTTGAGTTTGCATTTCATCTTAGAGGTTTTGGTTCTTGACTTGAAATTTTTTTCTCTTACAGAAGCATCTCTAAAAGCATAAGTTTCCCTTTACGTATTGCTTAGCTGAAAATGGTTAAATTTATGGCTGGCTATTTTCTACTTCAGAAGATATAGTAGTAGTTTTTAATCTTGGTTTGGCAGAGACTATGCAGATATTTGTTCTGTTTGGACATTGGGGTTGAATATTTACTGCACTGACAAATCTGCAATCTTTAGGGGCATATACACTCTGTATTGGAATTCTGCTTTATCCCAAACATTTGTCCTCCAGAGAAGTCTCACAAAACTGTTTCTCCAGCTGTTTGCATATACCTATTCACTTTCTGTCCCATGCTTGCATTTTCTGTGACTACTCATCTCCTCATCAGTTGTTTTCTATGATCATTGAAGCTGAAGAGAGGAAGTCAGGAAAATAGTTTTCCAAATGAGTTCTCATTGTCTTCTTGATTTGGATTTCCCTCATAAGTGATGATGAGCACTTCCCCCCATGCCTATTGGCCCTCCATCTGTCTTCTTCAGAGAAGTGTCTGTTCATTTATTCCTCCCAGTTTTTTGATAGGGTTTTTGTATTTTTTGTTGTTTTTGCTAATTTTGTGAGTCACAGTTACGGTCACGGTCCTCCCGTTGTTCATCGATTTGCTCGAGCGGGCCCAGTAAAGTCTCCATCATGAGACTTGTTGTTACTGTGTTTGGCATATCGAGTACGTCACGGGTAGCCTGCCAGGCTCTGCCGTGCGGGCGAGATACTCTCGGTAGCTTGCCGGGCTCTCCGAGAGGGGCGGAGGAATCGAACTCGGGTCGGCCATGTTGGCTGCTTGTAAGGCAAATGCCCTACCGCTGTATTATCGCTCCAGCCCAATTTTGTGAGTACTTTTTATATTATGGATATATCTGATGTGTTGGATAAGTGTAAATATTTTTTCCCATTTTTTGGGTGTCTTTTAGCTTTTGTACATGTATCTTTTACCCTGCAAAAACTCTTCAATTTTATATCCCATTTTAAAAAAATTTTTTGATTTGGTAGGTTTTGCCATTGGAGTCGTATCATTGAAAATTGAGGTCCTTTGAGCTCCCAATTTTGGAATGTTTTGCCTATATTTTCCTTGGTGTATTTTATGGATTCTGGTTTGATATCAAGGTCTTTGATCTACTTTGAATTGACTTTGTGTAAGGTGTGAGATATGGATCCAAAGGATGAAAGGAATTAGAACTTAGAAAGGTTGTATTATGTTTGTAATCTTATTCCTCATCGGGGTCAGACATGCAGTTGGGTTATTTCAGAGGTGTCAGGATGACATTCTTCATTCTGTCTTCTGATCTTTGTCTGGTTGATGCCCACGCTTTAACCCTTAGCTTAGGTATTTCTTCTAGAATTTTCTGACTCCGATGCTTGGTTAGACTTTATTTTTCATAATGCCTGGCATTAGTTCTTCTATGGGAATTTTCACATTTCAGTGTAGCTGCTTGTTGACTTATCTATTCTTTATGCTCTCTGAAAACAGGGCCCATCAATCTCGTTTATATTGAAGGTGATATCTGGTAACATTTGGTTACTTATGTGGAATAAAAATAATTGATCTTTGAAATTTAACAGTTAATAGCTTTATTCCTGTGTAGATTTTATTCATTTATCAAAATAAATTTGCATTTTAAATCCTTTCCTAAAAGTATGTTTTATTGGTGTGGGGAGCTTGGAGTACCTTGAGAGGAAACAGCAAAGGAGAAGTAGTCACAGGAGAGGACAAAGGACATTCTAGAGGTGAATTTCACTGATTCAGTATCTTTGCAGGTGAGAATAATGTTCTTTAGTGTTATTTTAAAAATATATTTATAACATTGTTCTATTCTTCCAATGATAAAATGTGAGGTATCTATAGATCACAAAAATGAGGTGATAATCCTGTATCTGCAAGAAATACATTAAAATTGAAAATGATCTGACAAATTAAGAAAATGAGACATATATAAAAAATCTATCTCAGTTTAGAGTAATTAGAAGACAAATAGGTCAGAATATAAATAGGTCATAGAACACGACTTATTGTGTTCTATGAATATATGGATGTATGTAGTATGCTTTACACATGAGAATTATAGTAAAAAGTTAAGAATTAGTAACATTAACAAGAAACTTTTATCTGATCATTCTTTTCCAAAGAGATCAATAATTCATATTTAAAATCAGTATTATTGCATTATTACTCATATAAAAGACCATTCATTTATTTATTTGATCTTTGGTTCTCACATGGCAGATCTCAGGGATTACTCCTGGCTCTGTGCTCAAGGGATTCCTGGTAGTACTCAAGGGTATCTGGGATTGGCTGTGTGTAAGGCAAGTGCATTTACCCAAGAATTATCTCTCTCTTGCCTAGAAGGCCTGTTTTTGGTTTGTTTTTTAGACCACCTGGCTGTGCTTAGGGATTACTCATTCCTAGCAGGATTTGGGGGACCATGTGCAGTGCTGGGGATTGAACCCAGGTCAGCTGTATGCAAGACAAGTGTACTACCTGCTGTACTATCTCTCCTACCTTCTGAAAGAGGTTTTAAATAAAAATTGAGGTGACATTGGTTTGCAACTTTGTGTTTGATTTTTTGCATTAAAATTAATTTAAGCAAGAAATTCTGTAGATAATATTTCACACTTAAATGTTACCTTAAATTTGTTTTGATTGATAAAGTATAATTTAAGTATAATAACATGAATTTTGGTATATAATATGCTAACCACTTCTTGTTTTTTCTTTAAAAATAGTGAAGTTTCATTTGGTTGGAGAAATTTTGAACATATGTTTTTATTGTTGATGTTGGTTTTGTTTTTTGGGCCACACTAGTGATGCTCAGTGGTTATGTACTCAAGAATCACTCCTGGAGTGCTCGGGGACTATAAGATTTGAAACTGGGTTGGCTGTGTGCAAGGCACGTGCCCTACTCACAGTAATGTCTCCCCGTCCCAGGGTATATAAATACATATACATATAATATGATATGCATTTATAAAATACGAGCTATTCCCATGTTCTCTAAATCTACTTAGAATGGATACCATTAACAGTTATCTAAACTTCTAGATGTTTTTGTTTTTACATATAAATATATTTATGTATATATAGGATAAAATACAACATACTGAATATATTTATCACAATTTAGCTATTTGGGTACATATCTTGGAGATGTAGTTTTATGAAATCATGATAATATTTAATTTTGTATATTAATCTAATTTATTCCTTATTGAAGTTACACACTGGTTTGCAGCACCATATATTTCAGTCCACTGCTTTATACTTTACACATGTTTGTACCATTCCATGCGCACAGCTGAAGGTCTAATTACCATTTATCATCTAATGCAGAATTTTTCATTTGGAACCATAGGCCCCCTCCTGGTGATTCCAGGATATTCCACAAATGAAAATGTAAATGGTGTGTGTGGGGTGGGGGTGGGGGACACTGCACTAGGATGGGGGTCCCTGGGAAGGAAACAGGATTGGAATGAGTTCATGGTTGGAATAAAGTAGAGAAACATTGATCTAATTAACCCCTGGGGTAAGATTTATGATTGATAGCTTGCTAGCATCAGAATACATGGAGTGAAGGTTATTCATATTTTAAATTTTACTTGAAAATTCTTTACCTAAGGGATATATACTTTCTCAAACTATGTGTTGATAATTTTCCTGTACTCTTGTCAATGTGGTATTAATAATTTCATTTTCACCAACTTAAAAGGTGGTATTTTCCTTTTACTTTCAATTTCCTGGTCTCTTATGAGACTTAGCATCTTTTTTTTTTTCCATGATTTGTCTGTGTGTACCATGTCATTTGTATGTCATTTGTATTTTTTATATTTCTTGACTTAAAACTTATTAGGGCTATTAATATTTTTCTTAAAATTTTATATTTTCTAACTTTGGGCTGAAGCGATAGCACAGCGCGTAGGGCGTTTGCCTTGCAAGCGGCCAACATGGCCGACTGGAGTTTGATTCCTCCGCCCCTCTTGGAGAGCCCGGCAAGCTTCCGAGAGTATCTCGCCTGCAGGGCAAAGCCTGGCAAGCTACCCGTGATGTATTCAATATGCCAAACACAGTGACAACAAAGTCTCATGATGGAGACATTACTGGGCCCGCTAGAGCAAATCGATGAACAACGGGAGGACAGTGACAGATTTTCTAACTTTAGCATTTATCTTTAACTGGTTTTGGTGTCTTACTAAAAATTTAGTTTTATGCAATCAAATCTTTAAATTTCTCATTTGTATCCGCATAAAATCCTTAAAATGAATTTGTGAATTACTATCATCATTATAGAGATAGTCTAGCTGATATTTGTAGAGTTTAAATGACTGACTCAAGGAGAACTTCAATTCAAACATTCATATCTAAGAAAGAAATAAACTAGGAATATAAATTTGACAAGGAAATACTAGACCCACTTATGTTCCTTAGTGAATAGGCTAAGGAGTAACATAACAAAGTAGAAGCTACAGGACAGAGAATGTTCCCTTCTAAATTCATTGCTCTTTAGGGCCAGATTTTGGTCAATAGTCTTAATTTAAGGAGGCTGTGCCTAAAGTAGCAAAAATAGTTGTGTAGTGGCCTCTGGGTGGTTCTGGTGATATGAGGTGTTGGGAGCTCCTTTGGCTTAGATTTGACACTTACTTTCCTCCCTCACCTCTCCCTGCCAACTTTGTTTTATGATTCTTGGCTCAGATCTTGGATACTAACTTGCTTACTTCATGATTTCTGGCTCTAACCATTGGCTGTGCCGATGGACAGAATTCTAGCTGCAATCTCAGTGAATCCCGTGCTTCCAGATCTGAGCCTTTGGCACTGGTTGAAGGTCAGTGTACTGCTCTTTGGCCTTTGTATTGATGGATGACAGAAAGATGTAGAGTTGGTGAAGGGCAACAGAAACGGATTTATTTTAAAATGTCCTGAAAATATTTGATAAGAAAATTTAGCTACTGTATATCCAATACTTCTGGAGAAGTTGGAGTAGTTGTCAGCGTGCTACATTTTATTCTTCTATCAGAATTGATAGTAGATTGAAATCATGTAAATTCTCCTTAATCTTCTGTCAACCTTTAATAGACATTTTTTCAAAGATGAAAGACAGATGGTCCACTGACACATGAAAAAAATCATTGCTTATCATTAGGGAACTGCAAATAAAAACTACAGTGAGGACTGGAGAAATAGTACAGGGGTTAAGGTGCTAGTCTTACAGGCAAGGTTTGTAAGACTGAGGCTTGGTTCCAGGCACCACATATAATTGTCTAAGACCTACCAGTAGCGATCCTTCATCCCAGAGCCAGGAGTAAACCCTAAGCACAGCCAGGTGTGGCCCCCCACCAAAAAAAAGAAAAGATATCACTTTACACTGGTGGGAACAAACTATGTCAAAAAAACCCCAAGTATTAGTGAAGATGTGAATAAAAAGGAGCTCTGGTGGGTATTCTGTTAGTGGGAATGCAAATGAGTGAGCATCTATTGAAATAAGTGTGGATATTCTTTTTTTTTAATGGAGAGGCTAGAGAGATAGTGCACGGGTTAAGGCACATGCCTTGCATATGGCCAACCCCAGTTTGGTCCTTGGCTCCTTGGCATTACATAGTCCCTGGACATGGCTGGGTGCAGACTTGGAGGCTCTGAGTGCTCCCCCAGGGTTCAGGTTATCTTTGGCACCACAGAGCCTCAGCTGCCCTTGTCTTGACTTGGCAGCTAGGTTGGATGAGAATCACCAAGGGGTCCCTGAACGTCCTGAGAACTGCTTGGAACTCCCCTCCCTCACTCCCCCCAACTCCTGTCCTGGACCCCTCCCACCACCACACACAGTCACAAAAGAAAATTCCATATGATTCAGTGACACCACTCCTAGGAATTTATACAAAGGATATAGAATGCTCATTTGAAAAGTTAATTGCACCCCTGTGTTCCTGATAGCCCAAATGTGGAATCAACCTAACAGTCCAATCACGGATGACTAGAAAGAAACTGAAGTAAATATATACTATATATAAAATAAATATAAATGTATATATCAATGTAGCACCGTAGCACTGTTGTCCTGTCGTTCATTGATTTGCTCTAGCGGGCACCAATAACGCTGCCATTGTGAGACTTGTTGTTACTGTTTTTGGCATATCGAATACGCCATGGGGAGCTTGCCAGGCACACGGCAAAGCCTGGCAAGCTCCCCGTGACGTATTCGATATGCCAAAAACAGTAGCAACAAGTCTCACAATTTGTCATGAGATGTTACTGGTGCCCGCTCGAGTAAATCGATGAACAACGGGAGGACAGTATATTTGTAGCATATATACACTATGGGATATTCTCTGCCATAAAAAACCTGACATTGTACCATTGGGGACAAAACTTGAAGTGATAATGTTTAAGTGAAATAATCTGTGAGGATACAGTTACTGATTTTTCCCCATTTGTGTGGAATATAAATCACTGGCAAACAAACTGCAAAGCAAAAATAAAATAAAGCAGAGCAAAACAAAAACTATTTCTAGACTTGGTGAAAACTATGGTGTTGATCGGAGAGGTCAGGTGGGACAAGTCATTTTCTTGGTGGTGGAGTGGCACTTTTTGTCTTATACACATAAAAAGATGTAAAGCTAATCCCTAGAGATTCTAGAGCATTGTAAACTGATGATAAAGGAATAAAAATGCACTAAGTTGGAAAAGTAAAATAAAGTGCCACCCATTTCAAAAAAATATTGTGTACCAAAAAAATTATTCTGTCACTTGGGACTTGAGAGAAGCAACAATAGAAGAAATACCAAGAACATTTTAGCCAGTCTCAAATCTACAAAGTAAAGCAATCTTTTTGTTTTGGGGGGGATCTGGGGGTGGGGGAAGGTTGGGCCACATCCAGTAGCAATCAGGGGGCATATTTCTGACTCTGTAGTCAGGAAGAACCCTTTGTGGTGCCCCAGGGACTATTTCTGGTGCCAGGATCAAACTGAGGCTGGTTGCAAAAACACCTTGGTAAGCACCTTGCCTATCTCTGTGGCCTGAAATTAAAGTGGTTGTCAAATAAAAAAGCAAAGTGTAGAACATTGTACATAGTATAAGCCATATAAATAAAACATCACCCTAGAGTATTGATAGTAGCTGGGCTTCTAACTCAGACGTGGTAAAAACCCGCCCAGGCTAACTGAAGCAGAAAGCCTCAGGAGGAGGATTTTGATGGCGCTGGTAGAAGTTCTGAAGCAGTTCCTTTCTCTGCCTCTTCTCTTCTACTTGCCAGGAGATGATAGCGCACTGTTATTTCTGCAACAGCAAGGAAAAGGCAAACTTCTCTTTGATACTTTCTAGCAGTTGGAAGTTTTGATTGTATTGGTTGATTTTTATTAACACAAGTTTCAGAGCACCCCTTTATAAAAAGATATTGCAGGTTGGAGTGATAGTAGAGAGGTTAAGGCTTTTGCCTTCCGTGTGGCTGACCCTGGTTCAGATTCTTGGTGCCACTTATTTTCCTTCAAGCACCACCAGGGGTCACTCCTGAACACCACTGAGTGTGACCCAGCCCCTGTCCCCGCCCACCCCCCCTTTAATAATAAAAATTCTTTTTTTTTTTTTTTAACTTTTTGGGTCATACCCAGCGATGCTCAGGGGTAATTTCTGGCTCTGCACTCAGGAATTACTCCTGGCGGTGCTTGGGAGACTATATGGGATGCCAGGGATCGAACCCAGGTCGGCCGCATGCAAGGCCATACTTGCCATGCTATCTCTCCGGCCCTAAAAATTCTTTTAAAGCACAAAGCTTCTAAGACTGTAACTGTACCTCACGGTGATTCACTAATAAAAAATTTAAAAAAAAAGAAAAAAATTTTTTTAAAAAGCAAAAGATATTGTTTGTGTATGCAGTCTCACATCATTATTTATTTTGGTGGTTTAGCCTCTGCAGTCCATAAAGGGTCCCTGGGGCTACTTCCAGCAACACTTGATCCAACTCTGTGGGTCTTTAGGTTTGGTACTTTGACCCAGTGATATGCAGCTGGGGGCCAACAGACCACACCTGGTGGGTTTTTGGGTGATAGTCTGGTGCCAAGGGTCAAACTTGGGACCTCAGCATACAAGGGATGAATGATTTCTTCAGCCCTTCATTTCATTTTAATGTAACCCAATTTACAGATACGCAACATGAGATAGTTCCCACAGCTAACATGGACACTGTGGGAATTACAAAGACTGCACTTAACCATCTTCTTTTGGTTTTATTCAGGGGGTAAGGTGGGGTTGGCCCACATCTGGTAGTGCCCAGGGATTACTCCTGGTTCTGTCGTCTGGGATCACTACTGGTGGGCTTTGGGGAACCTATATGGTGCCAGGATCAATATGGTTGGCCACATGAAAGGGAAATATCTACTGGCTGGACTATCATCCAGCTGCTGCTCTTTACCATCTTAACTGTTGTGCTATGATGCCCCTCATGGGCAAAGGTATAAGAGAGGGTAATATTTTCTTTAACAATAGTTAACATTCATTGCAATTAATAATTATTTATTTATTGTATGTTTACTGTAGTTCATGCTGTGTACTCTACACTTTACATGTAAAATTTTTTTCAATGTCTCCCCTTCGGCCCCCCCACCCCCGGTAAAATGTTTCTCAATCTTCACAACATTTGTTTTTGGTTTGTTTTAGGCACTATTGTTATTTTCTGTTTTATAGATATAAAATATGATTTTTAGAGCAGTGAGTTGCTTAGTGTCATAAAATCAGTAATCATAGTGTTAGGATTGTAAGTATAGATAAATCTTATGCCAGGATCTAATGATAGTAACTATCCTCTACGTTTATTTAAAAAATTTTTTTTGTTTGAAACCATGGGAACACCTAGTCCCTTAACCCATTAGCCTGCAATTATGGATTCAAATACAAATGCAATATTTTCAAGTTTTTCTAGGAAAATATTGCTAGGAGCAGGAATTTGACACGGATTATTTGAGAACTGAAGTGGAGGAATGAGAGTCAATTGAACACTCACTGAGCCATCTGGAGATGGGGGAGGGCACAGGAACACAGTCCTACCTGTCAGCAACTCACTAATTTTGTTTTAATTAATTTTCATCTCTGGGTAAAATTTGTGCTTAGCCTCTGATCATCTCAAAGAACTTTCTGATTCTAATGTTTATTGACTCTTTCCATAGATTATATACAGGAGATGTGAAACTGTCTTTGGTTTTCTCTGACGGTCTAGTCTAACATTATTCTGTTAGCGTTTTTTGGATTATTTTCCAATTGTGTGGCCTCCCTTTGCTCGGGAAGTAGATTTTCTTTCTGGACCATTTCCTTCCTATCATCACTTTGTTTCTGGTGCACCATCCCTGGGTTTTCATCCCAGAATGGAAGGATTCTCTGCACAGGACTGTAGTCTATAAATCATGACTCCCGTCCCCAGTCTTCTTTTAATTCCCGAATTATTTGTCACTAGATAGTTAGATACCGACAATCTATCTATCTATCTATCTATCTATCTATCTATCTATCTAGAGCGATAGCACAGTGGTAGGGCATTTGCCTTGCATGTGGCCAGCCCATCTGACCCAGGTTCAATTCCTCTGCCCCTCTCGGAGAGCCTGGCAAGCTACTGAGAGTATCTTGCCCACTCCGCGAAGCCTGGCTAGCTACCTGTGATGTATTGGATATGCAAAACGCAGTAACAATAAGTCACAATGGAGATGTTACTGGGCCTGCTCGAGCAAATAGTTGAACAACAGGAGGATAGTGCTACAGATAGTTAGATAACATGAATTCTTTTTATTTGGCGTCCCAAGTGGTATTCAGGGAGCTTGGGGGCCACTCCTGGTGATTCTTTGCCAACTGGACCGGACAATTGGATGTAAGGTCGCAAGGTTATGATGCTATGAGGGTCCTGTGGTGCCAGGGACCACCAGATCACCCCAGCAGTGCTGAAGGCTATCGAGGGTGACGCCTGGCAGTCTTTCAGAGACCTCCAGATACATATCCAGCAGATTGTGCTGAGGATCGAACCCAGGTAGACAACCTTTGTAGTATCTCCTTGGCTATCTTGAATTCTCTATTTTGTGCATATTAGAATTTTCTATGGTTTTAAATACTTCGAACTTTTGAATTCACAAGAGACTATAAACATTAAATACTGCCTTAACAAAACAGATGTATTTTAAGGTGATTATTCTTTCTTTTATTGTTGTTCTTTTTTTTTTGTTTTATATCCATACTTGGTGCCTAGGACTTACCTCTGTTGTGCAGGAGTTTGAATCAGGGTCGGCCTCAGGCAAAACAAACAAGAAAATCTCGGTAGGTCTTGGACTCAACATGATTATTCTAAATGAAACAAATAATGAAGGAAAAGACTCACTAGATGGTTTCATTCATTTGTGGAAGTAAATACTTAAGGCTCAAGAACTGGCACAAAACCCAAATCTTGCCTTCTCCAGATGGAATCTTGGTGACCATGAACTTCTACAAGCATGGCTCTGGCATGCGGGTACCAGGGCTATTTTCTGAACCACAGTGGGGCTGCCCCAGCCCCCAGGCAACCTTTGATTCTGGAAGTCACACCCACAACCCACCCACAGCGCCATCTTACAGCACACAGCAGTGAAAAAAAAAAAAGTCTGGAGGGCCCCACAGCTCCCGGAGAATTCAGAGCCGATATCACCGGGAGGTCCCAGACGGGTTGGTGCTGTCTCCCCGCCTTCTCCAGATGGAATCCTGGTGACCATGAGCTTCTACAAGCATGGCTCTGGCATGTGGTACCAGGACTATTTTCCGAACCGCGCGGCTGCATATGCAAAGTGATCAATGGAAAGTAAACGATCTAGCGTTTGTCCCTGAAAATCAGGCTTGAATGGTGGTGGGAAAATCTGAGCAAAAGATAATGCCCAACTGAAATACATCTGGACTGTGTATTTAACTATGGTGCTATGCCGCCCTGGGAGGGGAAGGGTGTCTGTCCCTCCGCCTGTCCCCCTTTACGGTGGTGACATGGTGGTCTTCATCTTTTATGAACAGCCAGGTATGAGACTGCATTGACGAGGCACGTGGAGCTTCATGGGATGGGGGTGGAATCAGCCCTGCTTCCCGCCATGACAGTGCTCCGGGTTGCTACCCTCAAACGCCTCCTCTGGCTTCTGAACGACCATGATCCCAGAGGCACACATACCAATTTAGGAACCCAGTGGCTTCTGGCAGTAATCCCTCTAGGTTTATTACTAAAATATCAGAAATCCAAATTTGCGTGGCCGCTACTGTGGGCACATGACATCATATGCTCTTCATAATCAGCAATAGAAAACAAATTTTCTAATGATGTCTTTGTGGCAGGTCTGAATGTTGGAGAAAATTCCAAATAACAATGTTGGGTCTTTTGTCTAAATATTGAATGTGATCAACGGAGAGAGAGAGAGAGAGAGAGAGAGAGAGAGAGAGAGAGAGAGAGAGAGAGAGACAATGTAAAGTGGAAATCTGCCACACAGGCAGGGGAGAGTGTAAAGTGGAAATCTGCCACACAGGCAGGGGGTGGGTGGGAGGAGGGAGATACTGGGGTTCTTGGTGGTGGAAAATGTGCACTGGTGAAGGGACGGATGGGTGTTTGATCATTGTATGACCAACCGAGACTTGAATTGAAAGGTTTTGTGACTGTTCTCACAGTAATTCAATAAATAAATTAAAAAAAACCCAAATCTGCTCCAGATCTGGTGAAAATCATTTAGTTGCTTGTTACTAAAGGGAAAGAGGAGGGGATGAGAGAAACAGATTGAGGAGTCTGTTTTGGTGGTGGAATGGCACTAGAGTTTTGGTGCTGGGTGTGACATTATGTACAAAGAGACATATGAAGCGAAAGCCCTGAACTTTTAGAATATTTCAAAGCAATAATACATTGATAAAAAGTGTTGGTAGCAGGGGAGCTAGTGTAAGAGCATTTACCTAATAATGTGCAAGACCATGAGTTTGATCCCAGCACCACATTCAGTATTGATTGCACCCTGGTAGCACCTGAACACCATTGACCTGCATTAGACTGAACTTGGCCAGGAGAGGCCCTGGCTCTGAGCACAGCCACTTTTGGTCCTTAAGGAAGAAGAAAATGTTTATCAATATATAAGGTAAAGGTAAAGGCCCTCCCGTTGATCATCAATTTGCTCGAGTGGGCCCAGTAACGTCTCCATTGGAGACTTTGTTGTTACTGTGTCTGGCATATTGAATACTCTCGTAGCTTGCCGGGCTCTCCGAGAGGGGCGGACGAATCGAACTCGGGTCGGCCATGTTGGCCGCGTGTAAGGGGAACGCCCTACCCGCTGTGCTATCGCTCCTTATCAATATATGTGTCAAGGATATTGCTATGTTGTTATTGTTGTTTAATGTGTTTTATTTATTATATTTTACTATATTTATGTTCTTTTTATTGGGATTATTCTTTATGGAAATTTTTTTGAAGTAAGTGGATTCAGTTTATATTTCAGTATTACCTTTTATGGAATTTTTTAAATTGTGTTCTCATAAGGAAGAAAGCATTTGCTCAAGATCTGTTTGGGAGTTGAGATTTTTCTCATATACAATTTTTGTAAGATTTCACTTTTCCCATAGTTATTTGAGATGCCATATTGCTATACAATGCCATACATATAAATTATTTGAAGAATTTTATAGTGGAAATGTAATTATTTCAGATATACACTTATTTGGAAGTCTGCTGAGAATGAAAAAAATTGCCTATTCCTCATGGTAGATAGAATACTTCAGCTGAAAAAGATTTTGCTTGGAGTAAGGTCAAAGGAAGAAATCACGTACAAAGGAGCACCCCTTAGATTCACAGCAGACCTATCAGAGGAAACCCTGCAAGCCCGAAGGCAATGGCGGGATATAGTAAAAAAAACTCACTGAAATGAATGCTTCACCAAGAATACTCTATCCAGCTAAACTCTCACTCAAACTCGAAGGAATGCTACACTATTTTCTAGATAAACAGCAGCTCAGGAACTTCAGAGACTCAAAACCAAATCTAAAACAAGGGCTAAAGGGGCTACTATAAGATAAGACGAACCCTACAAGCACAACAGACCCTTACAGAAAGATGACATCAAACCCCATAACAATAATCTCTCTCAATGTTAATGGTCTAAATTCACCAATTAAGAGACACAGAGTGGCAAAATGGATTCAGAGACAGAACCCAACATTCTGCTGCCTACAAGAAACTCATCTCAACAGTCAGAGCAAACACAAACTCAAAGTTAAAGGGTGGAAAACAATACTGCAACCAAACAGCTCCCTCAAAAAAGCTGGGTGGCCATACTAGTATCCGACAACATCAATTTCAAGTTGAAAAAGATTAGAAGGGACAGCGAAGGGTATTTTCTATGCATCAAGGGATGTGTACAACAGGAAGAAATCACACTCTTAAATGTATACGCACCTAATGAGGGAACAGCTAAATATTTAAAACAACTGCTAAGGGATTTTAAGGAGGACATTACTAGCAACACAGTAGTAGCTGGAGACTTCAACATTGCCTTATCACCTCTGGATAGATCAACAAGAAAAAACTCAACAAGGAAGCATTGGCTTTGAAAGAAGAAATAGAAGAGAGAGAGCTTATAGACTTATACAGGGCTTTACACCCCCAAAAGAAAGAGTACACATTTTTCTCCAGTGCACACGGAACATTTTCCAAAATAGACCATGTGCTAAGACACAAAACATACCTCAATAAAATCAGGAAGATAGAAATAGTATAAACCAGACCACAATTTCAGACCACAATTCACTGAGAATAGAAGTGAATTACACACAGAACCTGTACTGGAGCTAGAGAGATAGTATAGTGTGTAGACAATTACTTACCTTGTAAATGTCCAACCCAGATTGATTCCCAACACCCTATATGATCCCCTGAGCCCTGCTAGGTGATGCCTGAGCACCTTCTGTGGACCACCTCTCACTGCGCACCCCCAAAAAGAGAAACCTGTGTTCCTATCTTTATACCCAGAATAGCCTACCTTTTCCTATAGCATAGCTAAGAATATGTACAAAATTAGGATGCTTTCTTTGTGTATTTGCGCTTTTCAGGGTCTTTGAAAAAAAATAGAAAATGTGAAATAAAATTGTTAACCAGGTCTGGAAGGTATATTATTTTTAAATCTAAGTTTTGGGTTTGGGGGATTCATTTATTTATTTTGTGTTATTACTGGGCTGGAGCGATAGCACAGCAGTAGGGCATTTGCCTTGCCGAGCCAGGTTCGATTCCTCTGCCCCTCTCTGAAAGCCCGGCAAGCAACTTGAGAGTATCTTGCCTGCACGGCCAAGCCTGGCAAGCTACCCGTGACATACTCGATATGCCATACACAATAACAAGAAGTCTCATGATGGAGACGTTACTGGGCCCGCTCGAGCAAATCGATGAACAACGGGAGGACAGTGCTACAGTGCAGTGCTACACACAGACACGGAGAACCAAGTCAAACACCTGGAAATTACACAATGGAGTACTATGTAGCTGTTAGAAAAGATGAAGTCATGAAATTTATATACAAGTGGTACCACATGGAAAGTATCATTCTAAGTGAAATAAGTCAGAAAGAGAGGGACAGACATAGATTGCATTCATCTGAGGAACATAAAGTAACAAAATAGGAGACTAACACCCAAGAATAGCTGAGATAAGTAACAGGAGGTTTACTCCATGGCTTGGAGGCTAGCCACAGATGCTAGGGGACAAGGCAGCTCAGATAGAGAAGGGAGGGCCAAATAGAGGGTGTTGGGAGGATCCTCCCAGGATGGGAGATCCGTGCTGAGAGGGGACTGTGAACCGAACATGATTGCCACTCAATGCCTCTTTTGCAAACCAAAGCACCCAATAGGAGAGAGAGAACAAAAGGGAATCCCTGCCACAGAGGCAGGGTGGGATGGGGGCGATGGGGGATGGGAGGGATACGGGATCAGTGGTGGTGGAGAATGGGCAGTGGTGGAGGGATGGGTGTTCGATTATTGTATAACTGAAACCCAAGCACAAAAATTTGTAAGTCTACAACTGTACCTCATGGTGTTTCACTAATAAAAATTTAAAAAAAAGAATTTAATACAATGGAATCTAATGTCTTATTTTTATTTATATAAATGTTTTCAACTCTGGCATCTAAAATATTTTATTAAGTTTGATTTTCTACTTGGGCCTCATTGTGGTAATACATCTTTTATGTCATAATAAAAAATTCTTTGCGAAAAAAAGAAAAGAAAAAGATTTTGCTTGGAGTAAGAGAATCAAAAAATTCTCATGGCGACCATTGTGTTGTGCTGAAACTGGACCTTGAGCAGGGGCTGGAGAACTATGTTTCATAGATCAAGTTTGGTCCACTGTCTCATATGGTTTGTGAAATAAAGAGTTTTAAAAAAATGGTTGAAAAAATATTTGCAATACATAAAAAAGTGAAATCCAAATTTTAGTACCCATAGTTTGGGCCAGGGCTACACTATTTCTTTATATATACATTGCATACAACAATCGCAGAGCAATTTGTTAGAACCTGTAAATATATGGTTCCTTGAGCTCTTCCAGGAGTGATCCCTGAGTGCAGAGCCAAGAGTAAGCCTAGGCACCACTGTGTGTGGCTTAATCAAACAAACAGACAAGTGGGTGGGAGCAGAAATGGTAATAGAGATGGAATCCCTTTTCTGTTTATTTATTCTCTTGCCCTTTCTATTAATTTCCAAGAAAGATCTATTTTTTCTCTCCCTCGCTCCCTCCCTCCGTCCCTTCTCCCCCCCCCCCCCCCCCCCCGCCGTGTGTGGGCACACCCATTGGTGCTCAGGACTTACTCCTGGCTCTGAGCTTAGGAATGACTCCAGGTAGGCTCAGAGGACCATCTGGGGTGCAGGGATTGAATCTGGATCTGCTGCATGCAAGGCAAATACCCCACCTGCTGTACTATAACAAAATCTATTTTTTTATCCCTGCAGTGCACCCCATCTTTATATTTACAATTACACATGTGTTGTGAAATAAAGAACAAAGTCTTTCATTATTATGAGGGTTTGCAGTTGCTCTGTATTTAAAAAATCTAATTTCTTTCATATCTGGAGTTTGGATTATCTAGGAAAGAGAGCTGGGGATTCTCAGTATGTAGGCTTTCCATTTGGCAACAGCTAAAAGTAGTGCTAAGAGTACTTAAGAGGAGTGAGACTGAAAATGAAGCTTTGTTGGCCTGTATTGGAAAATTTGGACCAGATCCAGTAGTCTGAGGGCCGTTTTTGACCACCGTGCGAAGAATCCTGTTTGTTCTCTCTACTATACAGCAAACCTTTAGGGGTTAAACTCCTACCATTTAATTTCTTTGTGGGGAAGCGCAACACCAACGGGCTCAATTTGGAGGAGAAGCTGAAACTGATTCAAACAAGATTTCATTAACTAATTTGGGGAGCATTTGGAGCTGTTCTGAGCTATACAATTACTTCTTTTCCCATCTCCACTGGCACTCTGAGAATCAGATCACCTGGGGAAAGCAGATTTAAGAAATTCCAGATGGTGTTTGCGATGCTCCAGCTGTGGAGAATCTCTCCCAGTCAGGCAATCTGCCTTTCTGCCGGAACCCTCTAAAACTGTGCTGCCCATTTGTCATGCTTCTCCAATTGCAGCCTTCTGGATAGCTTCTCTTTGCCTTGTCTGACTCTTCCTTTCCAGTTTTTATCATCCGCCTCCATGAGCTAATGTAGTAACATCTCTTCATTGGCTATAAATCCATAGAAGAAACCAATATAAAATATGGTTTTTGTGAAGGAAAATTGGAAAACATCTGTTTTTTTCACCCTTAAGATTCAGTGTTCACTTCTCATATGACGACGTGACTATTTGTGCATGTGTGAAAAAGAAAAGAAACAGGAAGAGGGGAGGGAAAGGTTTGCATGAGGGTGAGCGAGCGAGCGAGTGAGCGAGAGAGAGAGAGAGAGAGAGAGAAAAGAAAACCTCATGCATGTGTTTTTGTAGCTAGCGGGACAAAATAAGTTCATCTTTATGTCAGCTTGATTAGAATCCTGGGTTAATGTTGAGAAAGGTCAGTCTCACTGACTTAAATGACCTTGAATTCTGGCTATTGTCTTGATTCTTGACTGGTCTGGAGTGATTCGGAGAGCTTGGAGTTGTGAGGCCTAAATTGCTTACGGGCATTGTTTGATCTGAAAGTTCAGAGGAACTGTTCTTGGAATTTGAACACTGGAGAGGTGGAGGGAAGAAACTGATTGCAAGATAAAAACGCCTTACTGCTGACTTCCTACTAGTTTGGTAGCTGTCTTTCTAGTGACTATGCCTTTCTAATCTATAGCACATTAAATGGGTGAATTTGGAAACCTTCCATTTTAGCTATGTTATAATTTGTAATTAGGTTCAGGCAAGATGCATGGGTCACTTGAGTTTAATTTTAGTTGGTAATTGCTGCCTTCTGAAATCTAGATGGGATATTACATAATTAGTCAAAACGAAAATTTCTTTTCCTTACATAACATTAAAAATAGAAGTAGAACATAGATCATAAACTGCAGAGATTTTAAGTGTACAGTTTGATTGCTTATGATGAAAGCGTACACCTACTTAACCTGCTTAGCGCAAGCAATATTTAGAATATTTGCATCATCAGAAATACCCTGATTGTCCCTTTCAGTCAACTCCCACCTCTCAAATGTAGCCACTGTCTGATTTCTATCACAATAGACTAGCTTGCCTGTTTTTGAACTTCATATGTACTTTTTTATGTCTGTTTTTTTTAAGCCGAACATAATGTTTCCAATACTCATCCATGTTATGTGTATCTGTAGTTCATTAAAATTTTTTGAGTTGTTTTCCATTGTATGAATATTCCACAATTTGCTTAGGCTTTCTCTTTAATGAACATCTAACTTGTTTTCAGTTTTTTTTTTAAACAGAAATTTAATTTTAAATCCAATTTATCAAAATGTTCTTGTAGGGTTAATGTTTCATATGACCCTGTTAATAAATCTTTGTCTACTCCTAAGGTCACAAAATTTTTGTTTCATGCTTTCTTTTCTACATTCTATTATGTTAGCTTTTTACATTGAGGCCCTGATTAATTTTATACTATTTTTTAATGAGATATTAATATTTATTTGCCCACATATTTATCTAGTAATCCAGGCAATATTTATTGAAAAAATGCTATCTTTTTTGCATTTACTAATTTTACTTTTTTTCTAATGTCCTTGCAGAATTTTGATATGAGGTTTAAGTTGTCTTATACAGTAGGTGGAAATATTTTTTGTTTTTGTCTATTTTCTGAACATTTGTTTAATATCAATATTAGGTTTTTAATGAAGTTTGATGAAATTTACCAGTAAACCAGGTCCTGTAGTTTCTGTTATGGTAAATTTTTATTAGAAATTTAGTTTTTTTAGTACACATGAATATTCATATTTTATCTTTATTCTTGATTTCCATTAAGTTTTTTAAAAATAAGTGTTTTCATTTTACAGGAGTTGTTGAATTTATTGGCAGTTTCTTCAGAATGTTATTTTATATGCTGAGTATCTGTAGGATCTGTAGTGATGTTTCTTTTCTCTTATGCCTGATATTGTTAGTTTATGTTCTTTTATTTTAATTATTCTTGCTAGGTATTATACATTTTTTAAATTATTTTATTTACTTTTTTGGGGGCCACACTTGGTAGCGCTCAGAGCTTTATGCCTGGCTCTGTGCTCAGGGATCACTACTGGCTGGCTCAGGGGGTTCTGGGGATTGAATCCAGGTTGACTGCATGCAAGGCAAGTAAGTGACATACCTGCTCTACTATTGCTTTGACTCCAATTTCTATTAATATTTTGAAAGAAAAAAGTTACTGGATTTGTTAATTTTTTCTAATCTTTGCTGATTTTTGCTTATTTTCTTATTTCTGTCTCGACACTTTGGATTTCAGTTGCTCTTTTTAGGTTATTAAAATGGAAACAGATGATTTATTTAAAAGCAATTTCTTATTTATAACATATAAATTGAAAATGATAATTATTTCTTTGAGGACCGTTTTAGTTGTTCACAAGATTTTGTTTTGGGCCACACCTGGCAGTGCTTAGGGCTTACTCCTGGCTCTGCGCTCAGGCATCACTTCTTGCCTGGCTCGGGGACTCTATGGGGTGGCAGATTCTCTAACCTGGGTCAGCTGCATACATGGCAGTCACGCTACCTGCTGTACTATCTCTCCAGCCCCATGAAGTATTTTAAAATTTCTCTTACGTTTTCTTCAGTGGATTATTTAGAAGTATGTTATTTAAATTTTAATACAGGAGATCTTCTAGATATCTTATTATTGATTTCTAATAATTTTCTTGTCAGAGAACACACCACTTAAAATTACAGTCTCTTGGTTTTGAGATTTACAATTGATATTTTTTCATCAAAATTGGTAAGCTTTCACCATCATTTCTTCAAGTAATCTTTCCTCTACAAGCTCTAGGACTCAATTATGTGTTATCAAGTGCTATTTTATTGTCCCAGGTGTCCAGGAAGCTCTGTTTTTCCCAATGACTTAATTTCTCTTCTTTAAATTGATGTTAATGAGTGTTAAGTTCTCTGAATATTTTGTTTCCTTAATCATTATCTAATGTTCATCTCTGTCTCTTGCTATCATTTTAAGTTTGAAATCTGTTTCGTCCAATGTAAGGATGATGGTCCCAGTCTTAAAAATTTTAGTATTTATTTATATTAAAATTTAAAGTGGTAGGGTAGGTAACCTGGGTTTAATCAAGTTCATATTTATAGTTTTGATGTTCACAGTTGTCACACTTTTAGGCTACTATTTGTCTGTGTGAGAGTTTTCCAACTTGTTTCTTAGAGTGTGTATTTACTATGTTCTTTTCATGATTTGGGGATTAGAATGATTTAGACCTTGAAGAATGTGTTTCGGAGTGTTTATCTCTCTCCTGTATTTTGAAAGAATTGGAACAAGATTAAAGTGATATTAATTTTTTTTGTAAAAATGTGTAGAATTCACTGATAAAGCCATTTCGGCCTCTGAGGGAAATTTTGACTCGTAGGGGGTATCTTTTAATTACTGTTTCCATTTTTGTATTTGTGATTTGCCTGCTAAAACTTTCTACTAATTCGTGGTTCAATTTTTGAAGGTTATCTGAGTCTAACAATTTGTCAATTTCTTTTTTAATTGTCTAATTTGTTTGTATACGGATGTTTATAGTAGTCTAGTAAGTCTTTGAATTCAAGCAGGATCAGTTGTAATTTTACCTCTTCATTTCTGAATCTTTTAAAACACCAGTTTCTTCTATTTTTTTCCCCTTGATGAGCCTAGAAAGGGACTTATCAATTTTATTTATTCTTTAAGAGAACTAGCTCCTGATTTCATTGACTTTTTGTGCTGCTTTTTTTGGTTTTTATTTCATGTATTTTCATTCTGACTTTTACTATTTTCTTCTTCTGACTTTTGTTTTTTTTTTGTTGTTCCTACTTTTCTAGTTTTATCAGATGTAAACTTATATTATTTATTTGAGACACTTATTATCTATGTGAATCTGCTATAGCAGGCTCAGGTTCTTTTCCTTAAGCAGTCAAAACTGGAAGCAAAAGACCGGAGATTGTATGGTGGGATTCAGAACATTTTAAGAGAAGAGAAAGGAAGAGAAAAGAAAGCAGAGAAGCTCCAGGATTATGGGAGAGATCTTCTTAAACAGGGTTCCAAAGAAAGGTAGAAATCTTTCCTGCTTTTGTACCTTTTTAACAAAAGCAGATGGTGAGCATTTTTCACTGAGTTTAACATAGATGGACCAATAATACAGGAGTAGAATGTTGAGATGATGGTTTTCTAGAGACTGTTTATTTAGGTTATTCATATTATCAGACACATGTGACAGTCTATACAAGTAATTCCTTTTCTTGGAACCATAGTTCTCATCTCATCCTGCCTTCTTCCCTTTTGTCTTTATCATCTCTACTGTATTGATACAGCACAAATCCCCTCCGGGTATGACTTTTGTTTCATTAAAACTTCTATTTTTTTCTCAGAATGCTATTTATCCTAGAGGATGTTCCATGTGTGTTTATTTTGGGGTGGAAATTCCTTTATGTATTAAGTCCATTTCATATTTCATTGAATGCTATTGTTTATTTTTTTGAATTTTCTGTCCTTTGCTTTTAGCGGTGTTTTTAGTGGTTACAGGCATTGTGTTATTGCCAATGTATGCTTGGGAGTCTGTTAATTGTCTCAGATATTTGGTTGCCTCCATATTGAGTGCACTGATACTGGTGACCAGTGCATCTTCGTGATCATCGTGTCTTACCCAATTTGTCTCATTATTTTTAGTACAGCTGTAGGGCGTTTGCCTTGCACGCAGCCAACATGGCCGACCCGAGTTCAATTCCTCCGCCCCTCTCGGAGAGCCCGGCAAGCTACCGAGAGTATCTCGCCCGCACGGCAGAGCCTGGCAAGCTCCCCGTGACATATTTGATATGCCAAACACAGTAACAACAAAGTCTCCAATGGAGATGTTACTGGGCCCGCTCGAGCAAATCGATGATCAAGGGCCTTTACTTACTTTACTTATTTTTCATTGAAACTATATTGTTATCAGATCTGAAAATTGCATCCTTTGCCCTTTTTTTTCTGCATTTATATTATTATTTTAATTGAATCTGCAACTGTGAGATAATTTACAAAGCCTTCAGGGTTGAGTTTCAGTCGTTCCAACAACAATGTTCCAACACCCATCCCTCCACCAGTGTACATTTCCCACCACCAATATCGCCCATATCCCTCCTGACACACCCCTGCCTCCCCACCCTCTGCTACTACCCCCCACACCTGCTTCTATGGTAGGCACTTTTCACTCTCTCTCTCTCTCTCTCTCTCTCTCTCTCTCTCTCTCTCTCTCTCTTCTTTTGGGAATTATCATTTGCAATACCTTTTCTCTGCATTATTGAATCAAATTACTAGGCTCCAGTTTTTTGCTCTGAGCTTGTTTGATCCTATATTTTATATGAGTTTTTGTTTGTATGTTATGTTTTTTTTTCCACACCTGGTGATGCTCAGGGTTTACTCCTGGCTCTGGACACAGGGATCACTCCTAGTGGCCTCCAGGGACTGTGTGAGGTGCTGGGGATCAAACCCAGGTTGACTGCATGCAAGGCAAGCATCCTACTGCTGTATTATCACTCTGGTCCTCTTATGTGAGATTCTTATATGGATTTGCTTGAGCGGGCCCAGTAACGTCTCCATTGGAGATTTTGTTGTTACTGTGTTTGGCATATTGAATACATCACAGACCTCCAGGACATATTTATATTGTATAATATAAATATATAATATAAAAAAGTTGTATATACATTATATACATATACATAATGTATAATAGCTTTTTATATTTTATTAAAAAAACCTCTTAATTTATTTGGATAGTTTTCTTTGGTGATTCTCTCCACTTAGTCATTTTATTCCCCCTTAAGTGCCTTTGCTGCAGAATTCTGTTTTGTGATTACCATAAGAACTATATGCTCACTCTGAATTTAAGATAGTTCTTTTTGTGCTGGTATTGACTGGTCACCTTTAACCTAAACATATTCTCCTCTATTCTTCCTACTCTTTGATGCGCATTGTTTACTAAGTTATATTCCTTCTTATGTTTATTATTCAATATTACTATTACCCTGCTCAGATTAAATTCTTTTTCTTTTTCTGTACAAGCAATCCTTTAATTATTTCTTATTACTTTGGTAGTGATAAACTCCATTACCTCTTTTTTTAAATTTCAAAAAACTTATATTCTTCATTATATTTGAATGGTAATTTTGCAGGGTAGGCTAGTCTTGGATGAAGATTTTGTCTTTTGGAATTGTGAATATGTCATTCCACTCTCTCCTAGCCTACATGGTTGTAGCTGGGAAATCAGATTCAGTATACTTTGTTCTCCTAGTAATATTTAGTATTGCTTATCATTGATTTTTGATAATTTAACAGTTATATGTCTTGGTGAATTTTTTTTGATTCAGAAATTTTTGTATTCTTTTAGTTCTTTAACTTATTTAGTTAATCCTTAGATTAGAGACATTCTCAGCTATAATTTCTTTAATTTGGTACACTGTTTCCTTTTCTCTATGCTTATCTGTTGACATTTTAATTGTGTTAATATTACCTTTTGTAGAAGAATTTAATACTTCTCATAGGATGTATTCATTTTTTTGAATCTTATTTTTTTCTATTCCATTTAAGTTGTTTCTGGAATTTCATCTTTAATTTCACTTAATTTTTTCTTTGTGAGATTGAGCCTATTTTTATGATTTTTGTGGAGACTTTTATTTCATTCGTTGTATTTTTTATGTCTAGTATCTGTATTTTTTGTGGGGGGGGGGGGGCGGAAGAGGGTTGGGCTACATTTGGTTGTGCTTCAGGACTTACTCCTAGATCTGTTCAGGGATCACTCCTGGTGATGCTTGTGGACCATTTGCGGTTCTGGGGATTGAACCTTATGCAAAGAAAGCACCTTATCTCCATACTATCTCTTCAGTTCCTCTATATTGATTTTTTTCATAGCTTCAGTCTCTTTGGCGAAAAGCTTTCACAAATTATGTGTTATATATAGCATAGACATAATATTAATATTAATTTTATAAATTTAATTTATTTTCTTCATAGTTGCTATTTTAAATTCATGTTCAATTTATAATTTTCATGGCATTCAGACTGATTTATGAAAAAATTTCTTTTTTATTTTGTCACTGAATTTAACTTTTTTGGCATTTGGTTTGATTCTCCACTAGGAGGCGTGAAGACTCATGTTTCGAAGATTTTTTATTTTTCAGGTTTTCAGGTGTCTTGAAGGAATTTCCTGTCGGTGGTTTCCCTAGGTGGGCAGCATCCTGTATATGCAATTATTTGGGAATTCCCATTCCTCTTGGCTCCAGATCCTTTCTCTGAGAGAAATAGGCCTTTCTTATAGGCTCAACCATGTGAGTCTGATGCCATTGGAATATAATCTGGTTGGTTATATTGCCTGGATTCCAATCCAGTGCAGTGGAGTCATAATTGTCTATTCTTTGCCAGATCTCCCATCTCATAGAGTCTGTGTTATAAAAATTGTTGGCATTTTTTCTCATCACGTATTACTGACTCTTGTATTCTCTTTTCCATGGAAATGTGAACCTTTTGCCCTGCTTGAAGCAAATCAACTCAGCAGTGTGGATTCTCTTGCTAAGGTAGCAAATATAACCTGAGGCTGAGCTGGAGACTTAGTAATGATTGTGTGTGTGTGTGTGTGTGTGTGTGTGTGTGTGTGTGTAGGGACTTCAACTGAAACACCTACATTTGTAATAATTTTAAGTATTCGGAATCTAATTACACCACCCAATATTAGCTGTTGGTCTTTTTCCTTTTCAAGGTTCTACTGGGATCCTGGAATATTATATGCCCCTACAGTCTTGTTTGGTCAGCAGTTTGGTCTGGGGCAACTAGGCCTCCTTTGTTTAGGCTGCAACAAGATTGCCACTAAAGAAACTTCTTTTAGTGTGAAGTAGGTATATCTATTGAATCAGATATGTTTCAGTGTGCTTTTTAAAAAAAATTTATTTTAGGTAAAAATAATATTGATGATGGTAGGGTTTTATGCAAAAAACACCAACACCACACTCTCCACCAGAGTTTCAGCTTCCCTCCACTTATACCTAACAGTATTGTGTCCCCCAGCTTATCCTTTCAACCCCCTGTAGAGATATCCTTCCTATTAAAGACCAATTTTGTTTCTATTGCCTTTGAATCTTGTTGTTTCTTTACTATGTTACTTTATATACAAAATGAGGGAGATCTGTCCCTCTCCTATAACTTCTCTCAGCATGATACTCTCCAGATACATCTACATGGTCACAAATGGCATGATTTAATTGTTTCATATAGGTAAATAGTATTCCATTCTTTATTGTGTATATAAACCACAGTTTCTCCCCCTTCCCCCACAGCATTGCTTGGTGGTGTGATCCAAAAAGCCAAGGGAAAAAAAAAAGGAAAGGAGAGGGAGAAGAGATTGATGGGAAGAAACCAGGGCGAGGTCATGGGATTCAGCTGCAAAGGTGGTATTAAGGAATGAAAGAGCCTAGTATCCAAACCACAGTCAACAGCATTGAAGCCAACACACCCAAACTTTAACAATCAAACTTAGGAAGTTCAAGAGGACAGGCTAGAGTGGAGGAGGGCTGGATGTGAGGCTTATGGGAGGGAACCTGGGAACATGGGTGGAGGGAAGCTGACACTAGTGGTGGGAGCGGGGCTGCAATAGGGCTGCAACTCAACTATGAATAGCTATGGAAATCACAAAGCTTTAATACAAAAATTAAATAAAGTGTTATTCTCCCCCTTTTTTGGGTCTCAGTTTCTTCACTTTGAAAAGTCATTTTAAAATTTGTAGCCTTATTTCTTTATATCTAATATGTTTATTTACTCTAGCAGTTTTGAGTTCTTATTATCTTTCAATTCTGATATTTTATTCTGATGTGCTAATGATCTCTTTGTATTTTCCTGATTCTTGAATATAAGAATCAGATACTTTATAAGAAACATACGGTCTATGTTTTTTAAATCAAATTTGTGCGATGTGTTTTATGCATTATCACTGTATCACTGTATCACTGTCATCCCGTTTTTTGTCGATTTACTTGAGCGGGCACCAGAATTGTCTCTATTCCTCATGCTCAAGTTTTTAGTAGGATTTTCTTACTCGTCTTTCCCAACAATTGGAGGCTCTTTCAGAGTCAGGGGAATGAGACCTGTTTTTGGCATATCGAATACGCCACAGGGAGCTTGCCAGGTTCTGCCCGTGCAGGTGGGATTCTCTCGGTAGCTTGCTGGGCTCTCCGAGAGGCATATATACGTATTTCTCTCTATGATTTGTTGCCTACTGTCGGAACCCCATAAAATATGGTGTGGCAATTATGGAAAATGGGTAGGAAGTCTCTTATGATGTGTCCAGAAAGCGGCCTGGAGCATGGCAGCAGTTGGGTAGTGGAGGTCGGCTGCCGGGGCTGGGTCCCTTGGGGTGGGGAGGGCTCTCACCCGCCCTACTCTGAGGTGTCCCGAGTGAAAACAGCCTGGTGCAGAGTCTGCTGGCATTATATTTTCTTAATTACTTCTCATAATATCATTCTCTTCTGCTGATATTCTTATTGCACTTATATTAAATGATCTGATATTGTTATACAGATCATTGAGACTTAATTTTGCTACTATTTTCTGTTTCTTTTTTCAGAGTTTATATCTGTGATCTTTTGTTGGAGTGGCTCCAATATTTTGTAAGCCGATCTGTTGAATTTCTAGTTCAGATATTTTTAGATAAATATTTTTTTGAGTTAACTTTTAAAAATTAAATCACTATGATGTACACAGTTACAAAATTGTTCATGATTGGGTTTCAGTTTTACAATGTTACAACATCTGTCCCCCTCCCCCCTTCCTGGGGCACATTTCTACCACCAATGTCCTCAGATTCTCTCCTTTTAGCCCCTGGCCCCAGTCTTCCTCTATGGAGGATACTCTCTCTCTCTCTCCCTCTCTCTCTCCCTCTCTCTCTCTCTCTCTCTCTCTCTCTCTCTCTCTCTCTCTCTCTCTCTCTCTCTCTCTCTTCCCTGCACCCTCCCAGGCACTGTGGTTTGCAGTACAGGTACTGAAGGTTATCATGTATATACTTTACCTACTTTCAGCATTAGGTTCTTGTCCAGAGTGATCATTTCCAATTATTATTGTCATAGTAGTCCCTTCTATACTTTTATATCCTTACTACCCTCTCTTCCACCACTTGTGGCAAATTCCAACCTCCTGGCCCTCCTTAGTTCAGATATTATACTTTGTACTACGCCTTTGGAGAGGAATCAGGGGACTAATATGTAGTGCTCGGGATCAAACCAAGGTGGGTGCATGCAAGACAAGTACCCTACCCACTGTACTGTTGCTTCTGCCCAAGAGGAGTATTTTTAATGGTAGGATGGCACTGAAAGTTTGGTGGTGGGTGTGGTAACTATTATAGACATATAGAGGTATGAAACTAAAGTCCTAAAATTCCATACTGCTGTAAACTAATGATTATTGAATGAAAATGAAAAATAAAGCCTTTTGAAAAATCACGAGGCGCTCCCGTCCTCCTCTCACGCGTCACCGACTGCCAGTGACGGCCGGGTATGGGCCTGACGCTCCAGCGCCATCCATTTTCAGGGCTAGTTGATTCGGCATCCTCCACCCAGATCCTCCAAATTCCAGTAGGCGTGGGTCACACCCACCAACTGGCCCCCTGGCGCCGTGTAATCCCATCAACGGCCAAGACTCAGAGACTATAAAAACCAGCTCCCGGAACCGCGCGACCGCATTTACGGCCATGCGACATCCTATTATGACATCTTATTATCTCATTCCTACTTTGGACAAACTGGCAGGCTACCAAATGTAGCCTGCCCACACGGCAGAGTCTGGCAAACTCCCCGTGGCGTACCCAATATGCCAAATACCAGTAACAATGATGGGTCTCATTCTCCTAAAGAGCCTTGAATATAATCTCAGGGCTAGGATGAAGGAGACTTTACTGGGGCCTGCTCGAGGCAATCGACGAATAGCAGGATGATTTGTGTGATTGTGATTTGTGATTGAAAAATCAATGCATGTCATTCTTTAGTAAGAAAAAATAAAATCTCTAACATTTGAAGCTTAATTAGATATTTGACTAATATCTTGGTATTCATTACTCTGATTTCAATGATATGTTCTGTTTAAAAACTGTGGTAAATAATTTATTTCAAGTAAAATAGCATTATTGCTACCAAATATGCCACTTTTTTTTCCTCCAGTTTTTGGGTCACACACGGGGGTGCTAAGGGCTTACTCCTGGCTGTGTGCTCAGGTATCATTCCTGGCGGGATTCAGGGGACCATATGGCATGCTGGGAATTGAACCAGAGTTGGCCACATGTGATACTAACACCCTACCCATTGTACTCTTGCTTCAGCCCCCCAATATCACTAATTTTAATGATTTAGTAGTAGAATATTTGTTTTGATCCTTAGTTTCTTCTGTGCTGATGTTTTTTACCATTCCACCTGTCCCCTCAAGTAGTGGATGAACAGAAGTGGGGGACCTCCTGATTCGAAGAAGTAAATGGGACAGGTTGTAGACATTTTCTAAACTTTGCCTGATGTGATCCTACGTTGGCTGAATCTAGATGCAACAGCTGTTTCTCAGTTTCTGATGATGTGCTTCAAACATTCAGCGGTATCTATGAAAACACCCTTAAAGTGTCTTATTTATGATGTGGCAAGTGGAGATTAAGATTATCATGCTTATACTTCAGTCAGATATATGTGGTGTGATTGATTCAGAAATTCAAACTAAGACTAAAAGCATAGGTTGATTTGTGCATATTTTGTGAATGTTGTGATTGCTTTCATACTTAATAAGGTAGTGGAAATCTCAGGAAAAAAAATCACTGACTAATAGCTTGCCATATTTGTACCTCTGGCAGTCTCTTCATAAACCTAAAAAGTGCTGAGCCAATTCTCTTTTCATTTCTAGTATGTTACATTTACCTTCAAGATGGCCCTACAGTTTATTCTGTGCTTGAGGACTTTAATGTCTTTCTCTGTTTTGTCTCTTTATATTATTCTATTTATAGTCCAAATATTATCAAAATTGGACATGCTCTGGTTCTGTTTATTATTTCTTTCTTCTTATTCCTTTTTTATTTAGAATTTTCTTCCATCCTTTCCTCATCTTACTGATAGACGGTGCAAGCAAATCCTATTAACATGGAACATTCTTTTGTTCCTTATGAATACAAATGAATTTGTCATAGATTCATTTACTATTTCATATATCCCACAAATTTGAGTATTTATAAATCCCTTGAGGTAGTATATTCTTTTTTTCCTTCTATTTCTTTAGGCCCATTTACAGTTTAAGTTCTCAGGAAATATTGCCTAAGGTTATATAAAATAATGTTGTAGTTGAAAAGCTAGGGAAATTAACATGGATCCACATACATAGCATTTTTTTTTACATTTCTAAACCAGCTTTGGTGACTTGATTTTGCTGTTCAGATGTGTCTCTTACATTTTGTAGCAAAATATTTTTATTCCTAACACACTAGGTTTTATGTTTTTGGAATGAAAGTTTCATAGAACCTAGAGTATTTGAGAGGAAATAGACATTATTCTTTTTTGTAATGTTAATTAACCAAGTAAAGTAATTAGCATCTTATAAACTGTGGGTCAGGACCTCGTATGAATGAGGGTGTAAAGAAGGTGACTGTTGCAAAAGACTCAAATATATTTTTGGGAAACTTTTTTTTTTGGCTTTTTGGGTCATACCCAAAGATGCTCAGGGGTTATACTCCTGGCTCCACATTCAGAAATTACTCCTGGCATTGCTCTGGGGACCATATGGGATGCTGAGGATAGAACCTGGGTTGGCTACATGCAGTGCAAATGCCTTACAATGCAAATGCTGTAATATGACTCCAGCCTCCCTCCCCTCCTCCCTTCCTCCCTTTCTCTCTTCCTCCCTTCCTCCCTTCCTTCCTTTTTGAATCACAGTGAGAGACACAGTTACAAAATTGTTCGTGATTGGATTTCAGTCATACAATGTTCTAACACCTATGCCTTCAGTGTACAGTTCCCTTTCCCATCACCAATATCCCAAGGTTCCCTCCAATACCTCCTGTCCTCCACCAGCCTGCCTCTATGGCATACACTTTTCTCCTTCTCCCTCTATTTCTCCTTCTCCTCCTCCTTCTAGTCCTTCTTGTCCTCCTTCTCTTCCTCCTCTTCTTTCTCCTTCTTTCTTCCTCCCCATCTTTCTCTTCCTTTTCCTCTGCCCCCTCCATATCCTCCTCCCTATTCCTCCTTTCTACCCCCTCCTCTTCTTTCCACCTTCTCTCTCCCTCCTTCAATCCCCCAATCTCTCTCTCTCTCTCTCTCTCTCTCTCTCTTAGGCACTGTTTTAGATTTTTTTTGAAAGATTATTATGTATATCACTTTACTTCCTTTCATCACCCAATTCTTGTCCAGAATGATTATTTCCAACTATCATTGTCATAGTGGTACCATCTCTGTCCTAACTGCACTCCCCCACAATTTGTATCAAGCTTCCTACCATGGGATCAGTCTTCCTGGCCCTCTATTCTACTGTCTTTGTCTTTGTATATTATTCTTTTTTTGTATATTATTCTTGGGTATTATTCTCATACTATTTTTTATTGCATACCTGATATATACTTTTGGTCGCATAAAAATTTGTCCAGTGAAAAGGGGCAATGATGAGTGGCAAAAGTTTAAGAATGGTGCTTTAGAATGGTGTTACCACCCCGTAGGGGCCACTGGATTGATCCATGGATTCTGTAGAAGCCTCAGGATCTCTGTGTGTGTGTGTGTGTGTGTGTGTGTGTGTGTGTGTGTGTGGAGGGGGGTTGTGATGCTGACTTTCTTGTTGTTTTCTTTAAAAAGGTGGATTTCCAGGGAGCTTTTGAATAATTTTATTTTATTCTATTTTATTTTAGATTCTTAAAATTTTTTTAAAATCAAAGATGATACATAGTTACAAAATTGTTCATGATTGGGTTTTGGTCACACAATGTTCCAACATTCATCCTTTCACCAGTGTATATTTCCCTCCACCAATGTCCCCAGTTTCCCCCTTTTATCCCCCACACTCAGTAATTTTAGTTTTCGAAAAGGGGTTCGTTTACCAAATATGTTTAGGACTTATGCTGTAGGACAAAGAAGGAAAAATTGAACTATTTTGTGTCTGAGATTATTTTCCAATTGTAGGCCTCTAAAAAAATTATTGCTCTCACTTAAGAATCAAAGAAGAGGTAAGGAAGCAGATTCTGATGATCGTTCTTGTTCTGTGAGGACTTATGCTTCTGATCAAGAAGGAGCAAGAGGGGCTTAATTACCATTCCTTCTGAAATGTCTATAATACTAGGCAAAATATATGAAACAGTACTTTGAAGATAGCATATTAGATAGTGGCGGGCAGAGATCTTTGAGAAAAAGAAGTTAATGAAATAAGCTATATGGTTGTACAGCTTAACTGCTCATCTTCAGACTACACTGGAGTGGTGTGGAAGCATGAGTAAGCCCAGTGGTTTCCCTGAAATGAGAAGATGAAATGGGAGTCCAGGGTGGCTGGTATGGCGAGAGTTCACATCTGAGAGTAAACGTTTCCTTAGGGTGCCTATTGAGTTTTCAGCCTGCGGATGACAGTTTTCAGTGTGTGATGACAATGTGAGAGATCAGAAATGTCTACACCAAATATGTAGAATGAGCAGTCTGTAAGTTCATGTAGGTTTGGTGTGAGAGCTAGAGATCCTGATAATTAATGGGGCATTAAATAAGTTGCTCAGGGGGAATTTCATCATTAATGTGATAAAATTAGTATTAAGTGGAAAGTTACTCTGGTTTGCGACCAAGCTAAAATACTTGTATTTATATAGCAGTGCACTGTAGCACTGTCTTCCCATTGTTAATTGTTTTACTCGAGCAAGCCCAGTAACGTCTCCATTGTGAGACTTGTTGTTACTGTGTTTGGCATATCGAATACGTCATGGTAGCTTGCCAGGCTTTGCCATGCGGGTGAGATACTCTCAGTAGCTTTCCGGGCTCTCTGAGAGGGGCGGAGGAATTGAACTTCGGTCAGCCAAGTACAAGGCAAACGCCCTATCCGCTGTGCTATCGCTTCAGCCTGTATTTATATAAAACTATCCCAACTATAAAGCAATTTAGAGTAATGAAAATTAGATTAGTGGTTACCTGGGCACAGATAGTAAGATAGTAAGAGCCAAGGAGACTTTCAGGGGTGATTTATGTTCATTATTTTTGTTGTAGTGACAACATATTGCATATATAATAATATTTAAGAATATGTAGAATTATATACACTAAATATGTGTTGGTTATTATATATTGATTATACTTAAATAAAGCTATATTGATAACTAAAGAGACTGGGATGGATCTAATCTTTGGCTAATTTATATAGTCTCTTGTTCATTTTATACCTTCTCTTCTTATCAATTTTCTGTTTTTATCTTTTAAAAAATTTTCTTGAGGGGCTGGAGTGATAGCACAGTGGCACGCGGCTGACCCAGGTTCGATTCCCAGTATCCCATATGGTTTCCCAAGCACTACCAGGAGTAATTCCTGAGTGCAAGAGCCAGGAGTAACCCCTGTGCATTGCCGGGTGTGACCCAAAAAGAAAAAAAAATTCTTGATTTCAACCAGTTAATTTTTTTTTTTGTATAGGAAAGACAAGGGTTAGAGGGAAGTGATTTAGAATGTTATTCCATCTGAGAAAACAGAATTTAAAGGGTAATCTTGAAATTAACTCCTGGTTATTTATAAGCTTGGTCTACTTGGAATAAGCCAACACACACACACACACACAAACACGGAGAAAACAATGTTCAGTATCATTTGGAAAATGCAAATGAAAACTCAGATGAAGTACTAATTCACTCTGGCAGGATAGTCATACTACTACTAATAAATTTAAAAATGGAAAATAACAAGTATTGGAAAGATTATAGAAGAACTGGAGTCATACAACACTGGAAAATTGTGTGCCTGTGGTCTGAATGTGTGATGTGTTATTTATGGGACGTGATCTGTGTTTTGTTTGGGATATGATCTGTATTTTGTTTGTATTTGTGTTCATTATATGGTTGTAGAAGGGTTTTGTAAATAAGTACTGCCTTTAGGACATTGTAAATTTGGGAGTAATCGAAAACAGAGGGTACAGGCAAGTATTAGGATTCTAAAAAATTCCAAGAAAGAAAAAAAAGAATTCACCTCAGAATATAATTATTAATAGGAAGACTCCACACCAGGCTGTTTTCACTCCGGGCACCCCAGAGGAGGGCAGGTGAGAGCCCTCCCTGCCCCAAGGGACCCAGCCCTAGCAGCCGACCTCCACTACCCAACTGCTGCCAAGCTCCAGGATGCTTTCTGGACTTTGGGGCTGCTTGGACACATCATAAGATACTTCTTACTCATTTTTCATAATTATCACACCATGGGGCTGGAGCTATAGCACAACCAATGGGTGTTTGCATTGTACGCGAGTGACCCGACTTCAATTCCTCTGTCCCTTTTGGAGAGCCCGGCAAGCTACTGAGAGTATCCCTTCCACATGGCCAGAGCCTGGCAAGGTCCCAGTGGTGTATTCAATATGCCAAAACCAGTAACTATAACAGGTCTCATTCCCCTGACCCTGAAAGAGCTTCCAATCGTTGGGAAAGACAAGTAAGGAGAGGCTGCTAAAATCTCAGGGCTGGCATGAAGAGAGATGTTACTGGTACTCACTCGAGTAAATTTACGAACAATGGGATGACAGTGATACAGTGAATAGGAAGAGTAATTATTTTTCACATCATTTTATTCCTTTTCTTTTTAAAAGAAAAGCTCCCTTTCAAGTTCTTCGAGTTTCCGTAGTTCAAGGGGAACTTTTTCCCTCCCAGTGCTTCTAGAGTGGAGAAGTGCTTGGAAGGTAAAGAACTCTTCTGAATACTTTTAATATTGCAGAAATAAAACAGTGAACCAGACATCTTGTGTTTCAGGGAGCGAGCCCTTAAGCACTGGTAGTGCTAATGGAAGCCCATTGTGTGTTCATTCTGATGTATTCTGTGTCTGGTGTAGAAAATTTGGGAAAAAAGTTGTTGAAAAATATGAACTTGTTGATTCAGATGCTATGATAATAATTATTAGAATCAATTACTCTCTAAGTCTTGAACATGCTATTCTGAGCTAATGTTTTCTCTCCTGTAAAATAGAAATAGTTATGTCTGCTGTAAAAGGTGTCTGAAAAGATGAAAAAAGTCACATAAAAAATCACATCCCATCACATTCAAGATAGTTAATAACAGACCTGATAAAAGCAATTCTTAAGATTGATTATGCTATGTTATAACTTATTATACTTTAAAAGTGTTTGCATTTTTATTACCTTTGAAGAACAATTGATGCATCTGGCTATAACATTAATTTTCATGTGGGAAGACAATTATTATGTAAAGCAGATCTGTTAGAAAACTCTTAGAAGTGTGGGAAGACAGCTACAGAGAACTTCTGTAGGTACACAAAAAAACTTAAGGCAAAGATAGACTCAACCTGTAAAACGCTCATGAGTATGCACTGGGGCGACTAGGAGAGCAATTTGATCTGAGCTGAATGAGGGTATTATTGGAAGAATAATAGAGACAAACTCTTCCTAATAGCCACAAAATCAGTGAAGTATTTTTTGTACTTGGGAAGCTAGTAGAAGTAAGGATGTGTTAAAAATGAGTGTGATTGATTGTCTTAGTGCACTCAAAACTGGAGTAGGTCATGAGATTCTATATTTTTTATAGAATTATATACTATATATAAAATTATATATAGTATATATACTATATATAAAATTATACATAGTATATTATATATAGTATATAAAATTATATACTATATAAAATATTATTTTAATTTAAAAATAATATTTTATATATAGTATATAATTAAATAGAATCAGAATCTGAATCAATTTGAAGACATTCATTGAGCACCTGTTTCATGTAAGAAAATGTCCTATGTAACTTTGTAATTAGTCATATTTAGTAAAAGACAAATTTCGTATTCTTCAGTTAATTTAAACAAGCAAATGTTTAAGTAATAAGATGTCCATTTTAGGTCGAAGGGTACTAAGAGAATTGCTGGGAAGAGAATATGTTCTCCTAGTTACATATCTAAAGAAGAAAAATATCTAGCATCCCTCTTGAGAGTTTTTTGGATATAAAAAGTAATTAGAACAAAGTTCTTGAGGAACTTGTTTTTTGGGGACTAGCTTGTTTATTCATATGATCCTGGTGATTTACATGGCTAACTTGAACACTTTACAGGCTTGCAAATGTTATGTAACAAATAATCCCCCAATTCAGTAGCTCTATGTGACAAATATTTGTTACTACTCATAAGTGTGAGGGTCAGCTGCCTGGGAATCAGCTATTCTAGCTTCTGGCCTTGGTTCAAGTGAACTCTTTGGACCAATGAGCTAATCTGACCTTATTCTTATGTCATAGGAGAGCACAAGTAATTAAGAAACAAACATGCAAGGTCTCTTACAGATTGGATTCAGAAATAGATCTTTGTCATTTAAATCTCACTCTGCTGCTGCAAGCAATTCATTTAGCCAACCAAATCTAGGGTCAAAAGTTAGGGAAGTGGGTCAAAACAGAAGTTGAAAGGGCTAAAGTGCATCCTTTGCAGGCAGGAGGCTTATGTTCTATCCCTATTCCTACTTGGTCCCCTGAGCACTGCTGGGAACAACTCCCAAGCACAGAACTAGGAGTAGTCCCTGAACACCACAGAATGTGCCCATCCACCTCAGTAAATTAGGGAATTACTCCAAACAAGCATTTCGTATCTCAACAACAGTTTTGGCTAATGCTCTTCAGAAAGTGGTTTTGGCACTTGGTTTTGGGCATAATGGTTTTGGGCACAATATGTTGATCACTACCATGTGAATCTTGCTCTTGTTAAAATTGTGAACACAAGTGGTCCTTTACAATTAAAATATATAAATAAGTTTCTCATCACCTCATTTAAACAACCTGAGCCCAACAACAAATGATGGATCAAGAAATTATGATCTGTATACACAGTGGAATATTACTCAGCCATGAGAAAAGATGAGTTTGCTACAACTTGGATAGAATTGGAGAGTGTCATGCTAAATGAAGTGGCTCAGAAAGAAAAAGACAAATATCAAATGATTTTACTATTATGCATAATATAAGGAAACAAAGCAATGGATTAGATATTCCTAGTAAGAAAAATCTCTGAGATATGGTCAATAGAAATGTGAACCGATGATATTAGGAAGAAGGGAGGTGACCTGGGTATAATGATGGTGGGATCCTGACATTCTGGGAGTGGACATAGGGCAGCAGCAGTATTATCAGTACTGTCATAAATTATAATACCTCAGTAGAAGCTAATTTTAAAAATTGCAAAGAAGTGTTTTGTATATTATTTTAGAACTCTTATTTATATGTGCAGAGAAGATCTTCCCTAATTTAAGTGTCAAAAACATGAATCAAGCCCATGTTTATTTCTAGGAATGAATAGATAGAAACCTTTTTCACCTAAAGAAATTCTGACTCTTGATTATATACTCAGGAACCATCCTGGGCCTTTTGTCTTCTCTGAAGGAAGAAGACCCACAGTGGATTCCTGAAATTGGATAGTACCAAAGCAAAAGATTTCCAAAATATACATATCTATTAGATTAATATAACATCAGATGAATTGAAAAATGATTATTTTAATTGCTTCTATAATTCCCTGTTATTCTAAAGGCATAGCAAATTGGAATTGATTACTATTTTGCCTTTAAACATAATTAAATTTGAAAGCATTTGTCAACTGGTATTTGGCAGTGGTTAGAAAATGCCTCAGTTGATATAGCTTCTAGTAAAGTAAAAGTAGTAAAGGCCCTCCCGTTGATCATCGATTTGCTCGAGCGGGCCCAGTAACGTCTCCATTGGAGACTTTGTTGTTACTGTGTCTGGCATATCGAATACTCTCGGTAGCTTGCCGGGCTCTCCGAGAGGGGCGGAGGAATCGAACTCGGGTCGGCCATATTGGCTGCGTGCAAGGCAGATGCCCTACCCACTGTGCTATTGGGTTTGGTTTGGGTATGTGGCATTTACTATTAGTTTCCAACCTAATTGTCATCCCTGGCCCTCTTCCTTTGTAGAAAGGCCTCATTTCTTCAGGATCAGGCAGTTATCACTGATTTCTCAACTTGAGATAGGTAAATCTTAATTATTTTTATATAAAATGGTTGGTTCTATTTTCCTCACTAGTGATTGGTTTGGAAATTGCCAGTGAAAGTAAAAATAGAGACCTACTGGGGTTTAGGGATTATAGAAAATATTTATTCACTTCTATAAGGTATAATCTGAAAGTATAAGGATTTCTGCCTTCATACACAGTCATATGAGGACGCAATGCCTATAGCTTCTGTAGCTATATTTTTTGTCATTAAGGGACACTTTGCGGACAAAAAAAATTATACTCTACAGAAAGACAACATAATAGAAATTGGAAATGCTTTGCATCATTGAAGACATCACTGGATAAGTGAATCAATTTATCCTAACAATGCTTCAGACCTTCTCTGTTTTTTGGTCTTTGGTTGACACCTGGCTGTGTGCAGGTCTAACTCCTGGCTCTGTGACCAGGGATCACTCCTGGCTTTAATCAGAGGACTGTGTGTGGTGCTAGGAATCAAATACAGCACATCATCATGTGCCATGTGCAAGGCAAACACCTTAACCCTTATACTATCTCTCCAGCTTTGTTATGTGAATGACTGCATTAATGTATGATTACACTATTTTTTCTTGCTGTTTGTTTCTAGAGCTGCCTTAATTAACCAAAAGTAGGACTTTGGGGCCAGAGAGATAGTTGGATGCATGCCTTGAATGCAGCTAACACAGTGTGATCCCTGGCAATAAATATGATCCCCTGAGCACCACGGGGCATGATTACTGAGCACAGAGCCAGGAGTAAATTCTGAACACAGCTGACTGTGACCATAACACAAAACAAAATAAACAAAAAAGGAAGTACAGCCTTGTAGTGAAATGTTGTACATCTTGCTCTGCCCCTCAAGGAAATAATAAATATGGTGACCAGCTTAGGAACTTGGCTCTTTTAGTAGTTGTATAACCTTGAGTAGGCTATTTAACCTTAGTAAGATTCCTTTGTTTCATCATTTATGAATTGGGAATACTAATATTAGCTATCATGCAGGAATAAGATGATACAGTCACAGTAAGAACTTTTCAAATTCTTGTTTATTCAAATTTACAAATATAGAGAGGTACCTCTGCTCATATCATTTGTACTTTCATGGTCCAGCGTGGTGTTGTCTGGGGCCTATGGGTGCTAGGCCTATGGTGTACCCAAAGGTATTCTGGATACAAACTCTGTGGTACACAGGATACTAGGCATGTACCCTAACAATTGTACTATCTCCTGGCCAAACCCTGTCTCTTTCTTCAATCCTGTTACCTTAACTTTTAAGAAAATATTTTAGGGGGTCTTAACTTGGTTTCCTCGCCAAGAAATATTTTCCTAGGTTTTAGTTGCTTGTTCAAGTTTTTCAAGTTACGTGCATAATGTTACCTCACTATAAGAACTGTGAAATATTTTTGTCAGCTGGTATTTAAGATAAAAGCTGTTATTTATTCTAGAAATAACTCAGAAAACATCCCCACACCTATCCCCAGGTATACTCAAGCCATATGGGTGCTACTATTTCTTATTTTTGAAATCATGATTTTGTACTTTACAAAAACGTAGGCAACGTCACCAACACACAATTGTTTTTTGTGTGTTGGGGAGTTCTGCACTTTTCCAGGTTTTACTGTAAAGTGAGAAAAGAGCAAAACATTTTATCGTTATGGTGAAAGGTCAAAAGCTTGGAAAGCCCCACAATAGAGAATCTGCCGTTAGACTGCCTTGGGAATAGAATATCAGATCATCTTTCAGTTCAAGAAAAGGACGACAGTGACGTGCCCTGGGGTACATAGTGATGAAGAACTGGCTGGGAACCAAGAGCCCAGTATTCTGGGAGCTTAGGGAATCACTTTTCAATGTTTATTTACTCATCCCCAGCTAATAAATTGAATAATGATTTAATTATTTGAATCATTATTCTTTTGAATATTTCATTTATTAATTATACGTTCATTTGAATATTTAATGCTTTATTGTTTGAATGCCTTTAGGAGACCCAGGGCCACACCTCGTTCTACTTGTCATTGTAACTTCTAGAGCAACTTCAGATGTAAAAATGTGCTAAAAGTAGTTATGGTTATAGAAGCGAATCTGTAGTATGATGGGGCCCTGGGACTTGATCACTTAGGTCCCTTTTTGTTCTATAAATAAAGGAAAAATTTTATTTCCTCATGCTCTATTTAATATAAAATGAATTATGCTTCTTTAAGAAGTACTAGAAATAATTAAAAAAAAGAAGTACTAGAAATGTCATTGTTTTTGAGAGGGGAGGCCATCTTCGTTCCTGAAACATTAAGATACTGGGATACTAGAAAGAATTTTTGAGAAAAACCTTGCTATTTCAGTTTGACAAGTGTGAATTTGGCAAAGTTTGAACGTTTATGCATCCACTTATCTTAAAGATCAAAGTGTGATCGTATAAAGGTAAGATCATTACCTTGGACTAGTTAGTCTCAATCAGGAATAAGAAAAAGTCCAATTCTTCATGTGTCGAAATAAATTTGGTAGCTTCCATAAAAGTAATTGGGAAACTGAAGAATTCTGTAGAAGAAATCAGCTCCCATATACAAGATGTCTCTGATGTGGAGGACATCTTGAAGTAATATGCAACTCTTGATGACACCTCTTCAACACTTAGTAAATCTGACCTTTCCTTTCATCTGTCATTATGCTGAATCACATGGCCCAGCAAGCAGCTAACACATTGCAACCAAACTTTACAATTGCAGGCTGGGAACATGTGCTCCCTCAAATTGATTAGTGATATTACCAGTGTTTAAACCCATTTCCTGTCACCTCTGAGGATGGAGGTTACTTGACAGGAAGTCATTCTGCTGTCATCCAGTAGGGCTGCCAATGCAATTCTTTAAACTTGTCGGTGAGCAGAGAGGCAGCCGGATTTACTCTGGCTAAAGTTTTTGCACATGTTGAATAATGCAGGCATTAGCATATCATGGAAGCACCTAGTTTTGATATTAATGGAATGTGCATTTCCTTCATTTCTGAGATCTCAGATTTTGGCAAATGCTGACTTAGAAATTGTTTTAGTTAAAAAAAAAGATCTTATTTTGTGCTTAAAGGGTCATTTTGCATTAGCTGTATCTCCCATTCTATTTGAATAATCACCTCTTTGGGGAGTGGGTAAAAAAAGTCCCAAGAGACAGCACATTTCCTTTAATAAATTTAGGCAACTTCTCCTTTGTATTGAAGATATTATTTGTCATACATTTTTCTTGTCATACTGAGCATTCCCAGACCATCATTTAAAACAGATTCATAATTTGGCCCTTAATTTTGGCACCTGTATGTCTTTTAAAGCTCTGGTCTGTGTTTGGAGATTTCACTATTCTGTAAATTAATATCCTTTTAGGGCTTAAACACTACCATTAACAGAAAACTGGCCTCTTAGGATACTGGATAGAACCATTTTTTATGTTTATTTGTTTAATTTTTATTAGCTTAAAGCTGTCCAACAGTGCAAAGGGAGTGAATTGCCCTTGAGATTTTAAACATATTTACATTTTCCCTATAACTTCAGAGTTAGGAGAGGATTTTATCATTGTATTTGTGATTTCAACATTCATTTCTCAGCCTTGAAAATCCAACCAGAACTGCTTCGATTTTCTGGTTTATAGACCTTATAAGACAGATTTTCATACTGGTGAAGATCATGAAGATCATCTTGTCAAAAATCACTTATTTCGAGGTTGAAAAACTGAAGTCCAAAGGTGGGGAAGGGATTAAGCTGCTATAGTCTTAAGTTATTTCTCTTCCCAGAAAAAAGTTGGTTTTTGGTAGAGGTGTTTTAATACAAATCTCCACGGATCAAGGGAAAGGATTTTTGGTGTTGGAACTTCAGGGACTGTCAGATGGTGGGTAGCTATTACTGGAATTCACTGCCCTTCAAAATAGGTTCCTGTTTCTTCCACTTTTCCTCCTTGTTAGTATACTAACTCTTCTTTTGCTAGAAAGTAGACTATGAATCTTTTAAAAAAATCAGAGAGGTACCATTCCATATGACTCTTAGGTGCTGAGATGGATGAAAAAGTAATCTGATAGTCTGAGAATTGGATAACATCATAGGGGGCATTTAGGTCAATATACTATCCGAAACTTGATTAATTTCCCTTTACAGTAAACTTGAAAAATTATTTACTAAACTTCTAAAAAAAATTTCCAGAATAGGATGACATCCAGTATCACAAGGTTGTTCAGTCATCTTGGTGTTTTTAATATATTTTTTATTTTTTGCTCACACCCAGAAATGCTCAGGGCTTATTTCTGGCTCTGTTCTCTGGAATCATTTGTGGCAATGCTTCGGGGGTCATATGGGATGTTGGGGATCAAACCAGGGTGAGCTGCATGCAAGGCAAATTCCTTACCTACTGTATCCTCTTCAGTCATTCCTATCTGCTCCGACTCCTGTTCAGTATTCTTTGAACAGACTTAGAAAGTTTACCTTTGAAAATTCTTTCTTATCTTTAGCCATAGCTGCCTGCGACCCTGGAAACATAGGAATCAAGTCCAGTATCTTTTCCACAGAACTGTAATTTATGAATTTTTTCACCCATCCCCTGGGAGAATATATTGTTAAAGTTATTTTTACTGTTAAGGGAATATGAAGAATCTTAAAAATATACATATATTTCATAGTGTGTGTTCGTGTTTGTATGTGTGTGTGTATTTGTTTGTGTGTGGGGGGGGTGGGTGCCAAATCTGGCAGTGCTCAGGGCTTATTTTTTGGGGAAAAGGGACCACTCGCTAGGGACCATATTTAGTCTGGGGATTGAGCCCACCTTCAATGCCTGCAAAGCAAGCACCTTACCCAGGGTACTTTCTATTCAATTTCAGTGTTGTTTTTCATCCCAAATATGATTTTTAAAAGCTTTTATAATCTTTAATGTGTAAAGATTTTTTCAAAAAGTAGCTAATATGTGAAGTTTGTTTCCTTCCTAATATTTTGGCTTTTCAAAATAATTGTTGATTTATCTTTTTGTTACTTTCAATTACAGACAAGTTTTGATTTGATGTTCTCTTTAAGTAAAATAAAAAATCTTGTTGCCCAAAGAATTTGAAATTTGGAGTATACTTTATGAGAGTAGCTGTAGTCATAAGAGAGAGGATTATAAAGGTTTATTGTTAATAATTTGTGTTTGTGAGATTCTATTTTAAAATCCATAATAAGTGAGTAGACAATGGTGAATATATCACTCCTCTGTTCAGAAAGTCTCAGCTATGACTGTTTTTCATTTATATATAAATATTAATGGCCTTTACAGTGCCACTCATAGTAAGTTATACTGTACATATATTATAGGAAGTTATTGGAAAAGACATTCCAGGCCTTTCTGAGATCTATTGGATTAATCTGTTACCTCAAAACCTTTGTTCTGATAACATTTTGTTTTTGGTTTGGGCCACATCCAGTGGTGTTCAGGGATCCTTCCTTCTGGGCTTGGGGCACTGTATGGGATGCTGGAGATTGAGCCTGGATTGGCCTCATGCAAGACAAGTGCTCTACCATTGTACTATTGCTCTGGTCCCTGTTCTGATGACGTTTATGGGGAGTTTTATATACACTGAAATTTGAGATGCATTGGTGTGGACTTCTTAGATTGCCATTTACTAAAATGCAAAAGTAACTATCTTGCTCTTTACTTATTATTGACTCTTAAACTGTCAAAATTAAAATATTGATTACTTTATCATAAATCCTTAACTTAATTTCCTGCTAGTTTTTGCGCTCATACCTGCACTAAACTTTGAATATCCTTACTTCTTTTTATTCCCCCTTAAGACTTACTTTAACTTTCTTTTTTCTGTTAAGATATCATGGAACTCACCAACAATAAGTGACCTCTCCTTTTGCTAAAACTGTTACAACAATCTGAATCTTCCTGCACAATGTATTATTCTCTAAATTAAATGTTATTTTACCCTTTTCTAATTTTCCATTGACTTCTGTATATCCTGACCATAAATTCTTAATAAACTGTCTTTTTCTTAGATGAAGTTATGAAATTTACATACAAGTGGTACTACATGGAAAGTATCATGTTAAGCGAAATGAGTCAGAAAGAGCGGGATAGACACAGAAAGATTGCATTCATCTGGGGAACATAAAGCAACAAAAAGGGAGATTAACACCCAGGAATGGCTGAGATTAGTACCAGGAATTTTGCTCCATGAATGGAAGGCCAGCCACACGTTCTAGGTGAAAAGAAGCTCAGATAGAGAAGAGAGCACCAAATGAAGGGTGTTGTGAGGACCCTCCCAGGGTGGGAGAAGCATGCTAAAAGTAGTCTATAGACCAAACATGATTGCCACTCAAAGCCTCTCTTGAAAAACACAGTACCCAAAAGAAGAGAGAGAGAACAAGGGGGAATACCCTGCCACAGAGGCAGGATGAGACGGGGGGGGGGATGGGGGGTGGGGGGGATGCTGGGACCCGTGGTGATGGATGACGGGCACTGGTGGAGGGATGGGCACTTGATCATTGTATAACTGAAACCCAAGCACAAAATTTGTAAGCCTATAACTGTACCTCATGGTGTTTCACTAATAAAAAAAGAAAAAAAACCTGTCTTTTTCTTTCTTTCTTTTTTTAAAAACAAAATTTTTTATTAATGTTTCCAAAAATATATGGTCTGGAATCAGGAAATGTTGGTCAATTAAATGAAATAATCTTTTGCCAATTAAAAAATTTAAAATCATTTAGTCCTGGTGAGATTATGAAGTTATTTATGATTGGGTTTCAGGCATACATTATTTCAACACCAGTGCCTTTACCAGTGCCCACTTTATGCCATCAATTTCCCCATCTCTCCACATTTGCCTCCCACCCACCAGTCTGCCGCTATGAGGGAGACATTTTAAATCCACTTATGAGAGAGATCATTCTGTGTTGGTCTCTCTTCTTCTGACTAACTTTATTTAGCATGATATTCTCCAGGTCCCTCCATGTATCAGCAAATTGCATGAATTTACCTGTTACTGTGGTTGATTAATATTCCATTCTGTGTATGTTCAATAGTTTCTTTATCTAGTCACCCATTCTTGAACACTGGGGTTGTTTCTAGATTTTAGCTATTGTGGTAGGGCTGCAAGGAATATAGGGATGCAAATATCTTTTCTCCAATTTTTTTTTTGGTTTTGGACCCTTGGGCTGTATTTCGAGGTGTGGGGTTTTTGGGTCAAATGTAAATTAAATTCCTAGATTTTTAAGTAATACCCATGTTGCTTTACAGAATAGCTGGACCAGTCAACATTCTCAGGCATAGTGAATGAGCGTCCCTTTTTCCTGGCATCCATGCCAGCACTGGTTGTTCTTGTATTTTTGATGAGTGTCAGTCTCTGTAGTGTGAGATGATTGTTGTTTTGATTTGCATCTCTTTGATGCAAAGTTGACTCTTAAACTGAATCTCAGCATTATTAGTGATGCTGAGCATTTTTTTTCCCATGTGCCTTTTGGTTAGTTGTATTTCTTCCTTGAGGAAGTTTCTGTTAATCTCTTCTCCCTATTTTTTGATGGGGCTGGATTTTTTCTTGTAGATTTCTACCAGTACCATACATATTTTGGATATTAACTCCTTATTAGATGAGTGTTGGGTAAATAATTTCTCCCATTCCGTGAGCTATTTTTGTATCCTGTTATTCACTTCTTTTGAGGTCAGAAGTTTCTAAGTGTAGTCCCACTTTACTTATTTACTAATGTAGCCCCGTTTACAAATCTGTTGTTTCTAGGACCTTTTTTGGGAGAGACTTTAGGATTTATTTTTAACTATAGTATCATGCTATCCACAAATATTGAGAGCTTGACATCTTTTATATCTGAATGCTCTTAATATTTCTTTTCTTACCTAATTGCTATGGCTACGTACTTCCAGTAATATATTGAATAGAAATATTGAGAGTGGGCAACCTTGTCTTCTGTCTGATCTTAGAGGGAAGGGTTTTAGTTTTTCCCCCATTGAGTGTGTTTGCTGTGGGATTGTGGAAAATGATTTTGACTATGTTAAGAGTTTTTTTTTTTTTATCATGAATGAGTACTGGCTCTTGTCAAATGCTTTCTCTGCATCTTTTGATATGATCATAATGTTTCTATTTTTTATTTTGTTGACAGTGTATTATGTTGATTGAATTGTATCCTTGCATCTCTGAGATGAATCCCCCTTGGTCATGTTGTATGGTACTTTTGATGAGTGTTTAATTCTATTTGCTAGTGTTTTGTTGAGGATCTTTGAATCTGTGTTCATTAGTGATATTGGCCTGCAGCTCTCTGTTTTTGTGTTGTCTCATCCAGCTTTTCTGCTTTTGGTATCAGAGTGTTGTTTTCTTTTCTTTTTTTTTCTTTTTGGGTCACACCCGGCAATGCTCAGGGGCTACTCCTGGCTTTACACTCAGGAATTACTGGATTACTCCTGGTGGTGCTCAGGGGACCATATGGGATGCTGGGAATTGAAACCGGGTTGGCCGCATGCAAGGCAAATGCCCTACCCACTGTGCTATCACTCCAGCCCCTCAGAGTGTTGTTTTCTTGATAGAAACTACTGGTAATGTTTCTCTTTCTTCAGTGTACTGGAAAATACTGAAAAAGATTGATGGTAGGTGCTCTTTAAAGGTTTGAAAGAGCTCACTAGAGAATCTGTTTGAACCTGGGCTTTTGATTACTCTTTCAGTTTTCTCAATAGTGATAGATCTGTTCCAAATAATTTTGATTCAGCATTTGGAGGTTACAGGAGTCCAAGAACTTGTGAAGTTTTTCTGGTACTTTTGTTTGGTGGCATAAAGATTTTCAAAGTAATCCATGATGATCCTTTGAATTTCTGTGATATCTGTTGTGATGTTCCCTTTTTCATTTCTGACTTGGTTTATTAAGGTTCTCTTTCTTTGTGAGTCTTGCCAGTGGTTTATTATCTTGTTTATTTTTTAAAATAACCAGTTCTTGGTTCCATTGATCTTTTGGATTTTTTTTTTTAATCCAGCTCATTGATTTCTGCTCTAGGTTTTATTATTTCTTTCCTCCTGCCTGCTTTGGGCTCCTTTAGTTGGTCATATTTTTTCAGTTTCTTTGGTTATTGAGTCAAGTTATTTATATGTGTCCTTTCTTCCTTCCTGAAGAATGCTTGCATAGCTAAGAACTTTTCTCTTAATATCACTTTTGCTGTGCCCTACAAATTCTGGTAGGGTTTGTCCTTATTCTCATTTGTTTGCAGGATTTTCATTGATTTCTTCTTTGATTTCCTCTCTGACCCACTGGCTGTTTAGTAATGAGCTATTTAATTTCCACGTGTTTGAATTGTTTTCTCCATTTCTGTTCGTGATTAACTTCTACTTTTAGTACATCATGGTCTGAGAAGATAGTTGGTATGATTTGTACCCTCTTGACTTTGTGGAGGTATGTTTTGTTTCCCAACATGTGATCTATCTTGGAGAAGAATGTGTATTTGGCATTTTGGGGATGAAAAACTACCTTCTCTTCCATTTCTTCCTTCAAAGCAAGTATTTTCTGATTATTTTTTAGTCTGGTTATTCTATTGAGAGATGACAGAGCAGTGTTAATGTCTCCAATTACTATTGTGTTGGTATCAGTATCTTTCTTTAAGCATATAAGCAATTTTTAAAAGTGTTTTACTAGTCCCTCAGTAGGTATATATACATTTAAGAGTGTGAGTTTTCTGTTGTATATATCTGATAATTAAGAAATGACCCTGAAAGTCTCTTATAACCTTTTTGAGCCTGAAGTCTATGTAGTCTGATATTTGTATGGCCACCCTGGCCTTTATGAGGGGTTTGTTTGTTTGAATAATTATCTTTCAGCCTTTAACTTTGAGTTTGTGTTTGCTCTGACTGTTCAGATATGTTTCTTTACTATATTCCACCATTGTCTTTGGGCCTGGAGGGTTTCATTTGGTAAATCTGCTGTTAATCTTAAGGATGCTCCTTGGTATGTAATTTTTCTTTTTTTTTTGTTTTGATTCTGATGCATTCAGTATTCTCTATTTATATAAAGGTAAAGGTAAAGGTCCTCCCATTGTTCATCGATTTGCTCCAGCAGGCCCAGTAACGTCTCCATTGGAGACTTTGTTGTTACTGTGTTTGGCATATCGAATACGTCACGGGGAGCTTGCCAGGCTCTACCGTGCGGGCGAGATACTCTCGGTAGCTTGCCGGGCTCTCCGAGAGGGGCGGAGGAATCGAACTTGGGTCGGCCATGTTGGCCGCGTGCAAGGTAAATGCCCTGCTGCTGTGCTATCACTCTTATTATTCTGATTAGGATGTATCTTGGGGTATTTCTCTATGAATCTCTTTTAGCTACAGGACCCTTTGGGCTTCCTGGATCTGGATGCATCTGCTCTCCAACTCCGGGAACTTCTCAGTAATGATATCTTTGACGTTGCTTCTTCATCAAGGTTGTCTTCCTGGCCCTCAGGGACCCCAGTGATTCTTACATTGTTCCTCCTGAATTAATCTCAAACCTCTCTTGTCATCTGTTCATTCATTTTGAGGCTTTCCCCCTCATCTTCTGAAGGTTTTCTGCACCTGTAGCTCACTGATTCTGTCCTTAGTAGTTGTTACTCTGCTGGTGAGGCCTTCCAGTGAATTTTTCACTTCGCCTACCAACATTTTTGTTTGTAGTTTTCTCATTTCTGCTCTCATATCTTGTATTTTATTGGTGGTCCATTGATTGTTTCTTTGAACGCATTAAACATTCTGATATTTTCCACTCAAATCCCTTTCAGAGATATTATACAGACAGTTGTTGCTGACTGGGTCTTTAGGATTACGGTTTCCACCCACTGCCCATGGTGGGGTTGGGGGAAGAGAGACTATCTTGCAATCACTGCTGTAACCTGTGGGAGGAGCTGGGAGTCCATTGGTTCTTGCCTGTCCCTCAGGTTAGGAGTTGAGAGTGTCTCGCTGGTAGGCTGCCCATTCAGGAACCAAGCCTTTTGCCTTTCCTAAATGACATAATAGTCTACCATTCAAAAAGAAACATTTAAAATTAGGGGTATAGGCTCCTAGTGTGATTTTTATTGTCAATTTAATTTCGCTGAGTTTTTTTCCCTCTCTTTGCCGCTTCAGAAATCCATTATTCTTATAAGTAAAAGAGTGTGACTAATTAATTGCTTCACAACAATTCTCAGATAAATGATAGTCTCAGATGAAGTTTTCAGATATTAGGATTAAATAAGAAAATAGGAAAAATATTTTATCTTTCTTGTATTATTGGCTACACACTGTGGTGCTTAGGGGTTTATGAGGAATTGGGGATTGAATCGGGGACTTCGGGGACTTTGCATGCAAAGAATGTTCTTAACTCTCTTGAACCAACACCCTGACTCTAATATGGCCGTTTTTTTAAAATTTTTTAAATTTTATTAAGTGGTTCACAATATTTTGTTACATTTAATATTTAAAAACCAATTCCACCTTCCCACCACCATATTTCAGATGTTTCCATCCCGAACCCAAATCCCTGTCCCAAAGCAGAATTGAAATAATATATTTTGTATTGTTCGTTATGAAAAACTGCTGAAAATGCTACAGAAAAGTATCCTTAGAGAAAAGAAGGTGAAGATTATTGTATTTTACACAGGAGCCATTAAGCCCTTCTATAAGAGATCACTAACATGTTTTAGAGATTGAGCCTTATGTGCATATATATATATATATCCGTAAAAAAAGAATATTTCCCTCTAAGATTGGTTGCCTCCTACTTTGAACTCTACCTAATGTGGTTGTGGTATTACTGGGGTTATGGGTAGGGTGTGTGGTATGAAGTGTCACAGCTGCAAATGTGGCCGCCCAGTCTAGGAATAAATTCGCTCATGTGTGAGGCTCCACCCGAGTGTGTGGAGAGTGGCTGTGAACTGTGGTGGCGGTTGAGTTCTGGAGGTTTTCAGCTGCTGGGGCTGGGTCCCTTGGGTTGGGGCAGAGTCTCACCCGCGCCCCTCTAGGATGCCCCAAGTGAAACAGCCTGGCACCGGCTCCAGCAGCGTGGTTATGGTGAGTGTCAAGTTATGCTCCCTTCTCAGAGAGGACATGTGATTTGGGTGATGGCTGATGACTAGGTTATCTGGTGCCATACAGAGGTAGTTTTTGGGCATGGCTGCTGAGTTGCCAGAGATAGGAGGATATGGGCAGAGGATCTCTGTTCCCCATCCCATTGAACCCAGAGTTCTGTCACAAAGTTCCACATACCTGGGTTTTCCAGGGGTTCATTCATGGGTGAAGCTTGGCCTGAGCGTTCGGAGAGTGTCCATGAGCATGGCGGTAGTTGAATTCTGGAGGTTTTTGGCTGCTGGGACTGCGTCTCTTGGGGCGGGTGAGGTCTCACTCGCCTCCCTCCAGGGCATAATATGGCCAGTTTTTAATGAGGTAAAGTTTATTTAATTTTTAAATGCCAAGTAAATATTAGTCCCAGGTATATAGACATTACTGAAATATCTGTGACATTATGAAATGGTGTTGGTAATTGATGTAAGTTGGTTGTTTAATGATACTTATTTTTTTCTAAGCCAAGTGACTGAGTAAATGTGCACGTGTGTTTTGGTGTCCTCCAGATTTATTGAAATGTTAGTTTCATGAATTCCTTAAGTAGGTGATTCACTGATGTAGATACTCTCTAGGTTTCCTCCCAGGGTTAACATTCTAAGTCTGTGAAGTGTAGTTGGATCAGACTTAAACATGAAACCCCTGTGGAAAACCCAGGTGCTTGAGGAACATTTGGGATCTACAAGAGACTGACCACCTTGTTTCAGTGGTCCACTCTTGAGTCATTTTTTAAATAAGTATTTATATTTATTGTATTTAAAAACTTTACTTATTTTTTTTCTACTTATTCACTGCAAGATGGGCTGGAGCGGTAGCACAGCAGGTAGGGCGTTTGCCTTGCACGCAGCCAACATGGCCGACCCGAGTTCGATTCCTTTCTTCCTCTTGGAGAGCCCTGCAAGCTACCGAGAGTATCTTGCCCGCAGGGCAAAGCCTGGAAAGCTACTCATGAAGTATTCGATATGCCAAAAACAGTAACAACAAGTCTCACAATTTGTTGTGAGACCGTTACTGATGCCCACTTGAGCAAATCGATGAACAACAGGACAGTGCTACAGTGCTACACTGTGAGATACGTAGTAACAAAGTTGTTCATGATTAGGTTTTAGTCAGACAATGTTCCAATACCCTTCCCTTCACCAGTGTACATTTCCCATCACCAATGTCCCCAGTTTCTCTTCCCCCTTTCTTTCCTCTTCCCCCCAGTCTGCCTCTGTGGCAGTTTATTATTTCAGGATAATGGGAAGGCCATGGGGCTACCGGTACGATTCGAAGATAGACCTGGTATTCAGTTCTCTTTCATGTTCCCTCAGAACACTTGGAAAACTTTTACACTGATAAAGCACATTATTGAACCAAAATGGAATTTTTTACAATTTCCCTCAATCCTTGAAAAGTTTTTGGTTCACACTTTATAGGGCAACAGAAACTTTCAGGTGTAAGTTAGGGAAGTAGTCTTAGTAAATAATAGTAAATGGCAGTTCTTTTAAACTGGGTCATAGTTTCAGACAGAGGATTGAATTATATTGCAATAATAAAAGAACCATTTAAGAAAAGCTTATCAAATTGTTCTCAGGGTTGCTGCATTCTATTTCCATTTCAGTTCTCATATCCATTACAGTCCTCCAAGCACTGAGTCTGGCTGTGTTAGAATTCAAACAGACTTATTCTAGAAGCTTTCTGTATCTAATTTTACAGTAGCCTATCTCTCGATTATTAACACATTAAAGGCAATATTCTTTTGATTCAGAAATCTGATACTAATTGGTTTTGGAATATTTTATTTATAAAACATTTTCCAAATGGAACTGTGACATGCTCGGTTTTATTTTATTCAGGACCAAAGAAAACATTAGTTCTTCTAGGAAAAGTGTGTCCAACAGGACATAAATCCTAGTCTTAGAGTTCTACCTGTAAATCTTGTATTTTCATGTCCTTTGCCTAGAAAAAAAGCCTACGAGCTAATTGACTTCTGTTCTTTTCCTTTTGGCCTCTCATTTTTCTGAACACGGAGACTCAAATTAAAACAAAGATAAAATTCCAGGGGAAGCTGGCATTGATCAAGGTTTGGATTAAATTAAATTAAGTGCTTTTTATTGAACTCAGCAGTATTAGTTATTAAAACCAGAAGGCTTTGCCCTGGCTAGTGTAAAAAAAGAAAACAATGACTCATACTGCGGCACAGATTTTATTGAGAAATTAAAGCACTCGTTTTCTCTTAGTCCATTAAAATTTTTGCAGACAAACACATGTAAACAAGATCAGGAGATGGAAAGCAGTGAGGAGTCAGTCTTTAAGGGCCCTGATGTTTCCTAGGTTCTAGCTTTCAGTTGTAGGAACATAGGGGAAGTTTTTTATTTACAAAGAAAGCAAGCTTAGAATTTTTTTTTGCTGAGGTTGGGGGCGGTTGGGGAATATCAGTCAGGGGAACTGCCAAAGTACTTCTTTGTTTCTGGAGTAATTTGGAATTATCAGATACAGAGGAAAAAGGAAAGAGGGCAACAACATAGTATAGTTTAAAGAGCATGACGTAGTTTAAAGGGTGTTTGCCAGCAAATTAGAACACCACATCCAGTCTTAGGTTCACTGCGTACAAGCTGGTTAGTTTTGGGTAAGACAATTAACCTCGCTGCTCCTGTTTTCTCATCTGTAAAATAAGGGGCTTGACTGGAAACTCTCTAAAGGCACATCTCTTATTCTGTCATCTATTTCTGTGTTTCATTTTGTGCTGTGGGAGATCACCATGACCCTTAGTGAATATAGCAATTAACCCAGGGTAACCCAAACCAAACTTAGCCTTCCATTTACTATTGTTATTTTTAAAAGTAACTAAAATTTCATACTTTATTCATATGATTCTAGTTTTAACACATTTTTTTTTTGTTTCTGCCTAGGAGCTCATCTAGGATAATAGGTAACAATTGTCATGTCTCTGTAGACTCCTCTTGGTTGTAACAGTTTACCAGACTTGTATTGTTTTTAATAACTTTAAAATTATTTGGTTAAGAAATTTTTATATTGCGTATCTTGATATTTACCTAATTTTCTGCTCATGGTTTGGCTATTGCTATAAATTCTGGGAAGAAACCCATAGAGGGAATGTGCCGTTCTTATTGCATCCTGTCAAGAATGCATGAGATAAATTTTTGTCAGATTTCTCCAACATAAAGTTATTTTTTTCTCCCCTCACCCCAGCCATTGATTTTTGTAAGGAAGTCTTATTTTCATTTGAAGGAGAACGTGGCTTGGGACACACTCAGCAGTGCTTAGGACCTATTCCTGGCTCTATGCTCAAAGGACAGTATGTGGTTCTGGTGAATTGAACCAGTATTGGCTGCATGCAAGGCAAAGACCTTTACTGCTTTACTATTTACCTGGGTCCTCTTTTTGTAAGAGGATCTAAGCAGCCCATACAGAATGAGGAATTATGATTTACTTTCCTGAGGATGGAGTAGTTGGATTAATTATTTGTATTTTTTTGCATGAGAGATCCTGTCTCTTCTATTTGTTTATTGAATCAATTATGAATATCACTTAATCACTTAACTTCCCATTAGTCGTCGATTTGCTCTAGCGGGCGCCAGTAACGTCTCCATTTGTCCCTGTCACGTGCTAGTGTAGCCCAATGGCATGTGTTCGCTCCGGGAACATGAAGGGCCTCAAACCGATCGTTCATGATCTTCACAAAGAAGTCTGACCATCTGGAAGGTGGGCGGCCACGCGGTCTTTTGACATCCCGTGGAATCCAGTCGGTAACAGCTCTAGTCCAGCGGTCGTCTTTAAATCTCATTACGTGACCAGCCCATCTGATTTTCGACACCTTGGCAAATGAGACAGCGTCCCTGATTCTTGATCGTCGACGGATGTCAGAACTCCGAATTCTTTCTCTCATTTGAAACGTGATATTCCAAGCATAGCTCTTTCTATTCTTCTTTGGGAGACCTGAATAGCGTTCTCATCTTGTTTGCTTAGGGCCCAGGTTTCTGAGGCATATGTTAATGCAGGAAGAACAGTGGAATCAAAGAGATGTGCCCGGAGCCGGAGGTTCTTCGTCCTCTTAGCTATTTCTTCGACGTTCTTGAAGGCGTTCCAAGCCGCTCTCTTCCTCCTGCGCAGCTCGGGTGCCAGGTCATTTGTCATGTTGACCTCTCGACCTAGGTACACATAGCTGTTGCATTCGGAGATGGTCGTTCCATTGAGAGCGAATGGGGTGTCAGGAACGAGGCTGTTTCTCATAAACATTGTCTTCGTAAGATTCAGCTGTAGTCCTACCTTTCCACACTCACGGTCAAAGTCGGCCAGCATTTGTGCCGCTTGGCTGATGTTTGGTCTTATTAAAACAATGTCATCAGCAAAGCGGAGGTGGTGTAGTTGCCGACCATCTATCTTCACTCCCATTCCTTCCCATTCCAGTTGTCGCATGATGTTCTCGAAGGTGGTACTGAAGAGTTTCGGTGAAATGGTATCACCCTGCCGCACCCCTCTCTTGACATCAACGATCACTTCTTTGTAGAATGGTGAGATCCTGGTAGTGAATCTGCAATACAGCTCACAGAGGATCCTGATGTATTGGGCCTGAATGCCCTGATTGGCTAGGGCTTCAATGACCGCTTCCGTCTCAACAGAATCAAAGGCCTTCTTTAAATCAATGAACGTTAAACAGAGCGGCATCTTGAACTCCCGAGAAACCTCAATGAGCTTGGTTATTGTGTGGATATGGTCGATGGTGCTGAATCCTTTGCGGAACCCTGCTTGCTCGCATGGTTGTCCTTCATCTAGTGTTCTGCCAATCCTATTTAGGATGACTCGAGTGAACAACTTGTAGATGACAGACAATAGGCAGATCGGGCGATAGTTGCCAATGTCATGGATGTCTCCCTTCTTGAACAGTAGTACGGTCCTGCTGGGACGGAACCTTGCATTCAGACAGGTAGCGAGTGAAGAGCCGAGCCAGTTTATTGATGAGTACTGACGGCAGGTTCTTCAGGTGTTCAGGTCTGACCTTGTCTGGGCCGGGTGCTGTTTGTTTCTTTACCGACGAAATGGCGTGTCGGATTTCGGAAGGGAGAATGTTGGGAACGACATATCCATCCTGTGGAATTTGGTATGTCGGCAAGTGGACATGGCTATCGAAGAGATTTGAGTAGAAGTCATGGATAATCTTCTCCATTGCCGTTCTGGAGGATGTGATGGATCCATCAGGACGTCGGAGGGCAGTCATCTTGGTCTTATAGTTGGCGAAGGACAGGCGGGCATTACGAATACTTTTCCCGGCTTCTGCCGCATCTACCAGTACTTCTGCTCTTCTCTCTTTGAGGTCTTCCTTGATCGCATCTCTGCACTGCTTTGCGAGCTCGGACGTTAGCTTGCGGTTGCCTGAGGCATGCGCCAAACCACGCTGGCGAATTATCTCAAGAGTTTTCGAAGAAAGGCGATTTTTTGTGGCTATCTCTCTCTTGGCGTTCCTCGCACATTCATGGAGGTGCTGAACCAGTCGATCGTATTCCTCGTCAATGTTGTCAACAATGGCATCTTCCCATGTTGCCGCAATAGTACCAAAGAGTTCCCAGTTGGTGGTCATTCTGGGAGTTCTCCTTTTGAACTTTGCAGCCCTTTCTCCCCACTCTGTGAAGTAGAATTTTGCACGAAGGAGACGGTGGTCCGATCCCGTTCGAAATTTTGGGACAACAGCGACATCGGTCAGGCAAAACCATCGATTGAATATGATGTGGTCTATTTCGTTGTGGAATCGTCCACCGGGAGACTCCCATGTCCATCGTTTAGATTCTGCCTTCTGGAACTGTGAGTTACCATGAATGGTCTTGGTCGACATGATGAACTCAGACAGTCTCTCACCCTGTTCATTCCATTCTAGGCCATGGGTCCCGATGTGAAGTTCTTCAGCTGATCTTCTCGGTCCTATCTTGGCATTAAAATCACCCACAATGATCTTGTAGAAGGTGTGGTCTTCTTTATAGAACTTCTCTAGCTCCATGTAGAACTTTTCGATTTCTCTTTCATCATAATGAGATGTTGGTGCGTAGACAACGAAGATAGAAACTGCAGGCAGTGAGCCACATCTATTCAAATGTAAACGTCTGATTCCGGTTGTTAGGCATTCGAATGAATCAACGCTCTTGGCCAAGTTTGTGTTGACAAGGACACCGACGCCTCCAACACCTCTTTTATCGCATGTTCTGAGGAACAATTCTTCTCCAGTGTCGAAAACGGCATGGTGAGATTCGTGCCTTCTTGTCTCGGTCAGACCAATGATGTCGTACTTGATCATTCGCGCTTGTACCATCAGGTCCTCGATGGATGCATCTGATGCTAGTGTACGTGCATTGAAAGTACAGACGATCATTTTTGTCTTCCTTCGTTGTGGCAGCCTAGGTCGGCCTTGAGATTTTGTTGGCCTCTCCTTTCTCATCCTTCTCAGTGCTGCCATGTCGGTGAAGCCTTCAGGGTCAGGTGAATGAGACCAGTTGTAGTTACTGGTTTTGGCTTATCGAATACACAGCGGATAGCTTGCCAGGCTCTTCCGTGCGGGCGGAATACTCTCGGTAGCTTGCCAGTAATCAGTATTAATAATTGAATATCAGGATTAATAATTGACTTCATTCTTTTGATTCTGAGCCAATATTACTCTCTCTTTTTTGTTTCAATTTGAACAATATTACTTGTTAAATTGTTGCAGTTTTGGCCATTGGTAACTCTTTGAGTTCACTGCCATGTCTCTTTGATGCATTCCATCTTTGGGTTTTGCTTCTGTTGAACATTTCCTTTGGCCAACTAGTTTTGTAAATTAACTTTTATTGAAACACTGACATATTCATTCTCTTACATGTTCTTTAAAGTTACTTTTGCAACACAATGGGAGTTAAGTCACTGTAGTAAAGACCATATGGCCTGCAAGGCCTAAAATATTAACTATCCCCTTTTATAGAAAAAAGGCTGCTGACTTGATATAGGTAGTTTTAGATTTTCAGGAGTTTTAGATTTTTGACATTTTCCCACCAGACCCTGCAGTATAATCACCAGTGGTATCATTAATTGACAATTACCAAACACCTCTGGGTTTAGGTGGCAAAGCATTTTTAGCATTGAGTGCTTCCTTGCTTTGGTACTTGCCTAGCTGCAAACTGTCTTTCACGTTAACAGGTTTTTCATTTAAATGGAAAATAAATCAAGATCGTATCTATTGAATCTTTATTCCTTTTACTAACATTGACAAAAAGAACTCCATATAATTAAGGTCTGAATTACTAAGATAGCTGTGTACTTGAGAACACTGGCTAACACTAGATCTGCATCAAAGAAGCAAGTAAGTATAACATTTGATGTGATGTAAACAATTTTGACTTGAGTTTTGCAACAGTCCAGCAAATGTATTTCATTGGTAAATTTATAATTTATTTATGTTAAATACCAAAGATTCCCACAGTGAAATATGAGTAATTTAGTCCACTACTCTTTTTTTTTTTTAAAAAAATTTATTAGTGAAACAACATGAGGTACAGTTGTAGACTTACAAATTTTTGTGCTCACGTTTCAGTTATACAATGATTGAGTACCCATCCCTCCACCAGTGTCCATTCCCCACCTCCAATGCTCCCAGCATCCTTCCCACCCCCAAACTCCCATCCCACCCCACCCCTGTGGCAGGGCATTCCCTTTTGTTCTCTCTCTCCTTTTGGGTGCTGTGGTTTGCAAAAGAAAGCCCACTACTCTTAAGTATTCTCTAAGCCATGTATTCTGACCTGTAGTGAGAGAGAATAAATCATTTGTATCCATCGTGTTTTAATATGTCTAAACATCTGGATTTGTCATAAATGATAAATGTTATTTTATACTCCAACATCATTTCACCAAATTAGTAAAGTTGTCAATATAGAGTGATTAGAGAAATTGGATGATTTATTTTAAATAATAAGTGTGCTAAAGTCCCAGTGAAGCAACATTAGTGTAATAAATTCAAATCATAGTTCTATCATATAATAGCATAGATAGCTGTGTGTGAACAATGATAATATCCTTTCTCTGATATCCTGAGACCAATATCCTATATAACACCAGGCAAACAGGGGACAGAATTTGACCCATAGTATGGTCTAATTTAGATTATAGCATAGTGGCACTTTATAATAGAATTTCACTAAATGTGAAATGAAAATAATGAACTGAAAAAGTTAAATGTTCTCCCAGGTACATTAGGTTTAGCATATAATATAAAGTTCTGTTTCTTTATTATTTCACTGTTAATTTTTGCACATGTGTATGTTGTCAGGCGAGAGCCTGGCAAGCTACCCGTGATGTATTTGATATGCCAAACAGTAACAACAAAGTCTCATAATGGAGATGTTACTAGGCCCACTTGAGCAAATCGATGAACAACGGGAAGACAGTGACAGTGACAGTGACAGTGTATGTTGTCACATAGCTTGTAGATTTCAGTTCACACATTTGTTGATTCTCTGAAATCTGCTTCTCTTTCTGATTATTTGCCTGACCCAAAGCTCTTGTGTATTATTGTGAGGTCCTAATTGCCAAATCTAGATGTTTTTTACAGGCCTTAGTGTACTTGCTTTGCATGAAATTCTATTGTTTTGTCCATTTGAGTGAGCGCGCGCGCGCGCGCGTGTGTGTGTGTGTGTGTGTGTGTGTGTGTGTGTGTGTGTGTATTTAAATATAGTTCTTAGGTCCTAGTTTTTATCACTTTCTGTATAGCAACAGAAAAAGTGGTACTATTACTCATTTTCAAACCATTCCTTTCTCTGATATGATATACTATACTATACTATACTATACTATACTATACTATACCAAATCTTAAATATACCAAGCTTGTTGATCATGTTTAACATGATGTTTATCCTGATAGCAGAAGGTGCACTTAATTTTATGTATTTTACCACATATTTTCTCTGTTTAAAACAGAGAAAACCATGATTTGAGTTAATGAGGTACATCCAAACACTGTCCTTTCAGATACTTTTAAAATAAATGTTTATTTTATTCTTTTAGTCTTGTTAAAGAAGAAAATCTGAGTATTCTTCCCCTGTAATAAATGAAAAGTTTATATTGTTTTTGTTGAATTTAGATGAGAATTCTAAAAGCAAATGAGATGAAAGAAAACATATTTCTTTATGACATTTTAGCCAGCACTATTTGCCTATGTGAGGTTCTTGTAATAAGGGTATATGCATGCCTGTAATAATCATGACAGCTTGGCCTCAGCTTCCTGGTAGCACAGATACCTTATTTAGCTCAAAACTGTTCAAGATGCTAACCTTTAATTCTTTTTTCATATACAGCAACTTAACCAGTTCACATAGTTTTCCCACAAATATTCAGTTATTAGTATCAGGTGAGGATGTGTGCCTTGATTTCAATACTATTACATAATTGATAGTCATGCACAGCTGCATTTTTAGATCATTTACTTTTTTTATTGCGTTCTAATGTACTTGAATTGCTATGAACTTTTTTTTAACACAGGCTTTTTTTCCCTTTATTTTATTTTATTTTTTTTTACAGTTGTAGATTTACAATTTTTTGTGCTTTGGTTTAAATTATACAATGATCAGATACCCATCCGTCCACCAGTGCCCATTTTCCACCACCATGGATAATATCCCTCCCACCCCCATCCCCCCATCCCCCCTGTCTCTGTGGCAGGGCAATCCCCTGTGTTCTCTCTCTCCTTTTGGGTGTTGTGGTCTGCAAAAGAGGCTTTGAGTGGCAAACATGTTCAGTCCATAGTCTACTTTCGACATGCATCTCCCCTCCTGGGAGGATCCTCCAAACATCCTTTATTTAGTGCTCCCTTCTCTATCTGAACTGCCCTTTCCTCTAGGATACCCGCTGGCCTCTAAGTTATGGAGTAATCGTCCTGGTGCTGATCTCAGCTATTCTTTTTTTTTTTTTTTTTTTTTTTTTGAGGGACAGACATACGAATTTGTTTTATTTATTTTTTGGTATGCTCACATCCACATTTGTTACAAAGGTCTTTATCCTGAACTGGTAGATAAGTTAAAATAATGATAGAAATAAATACATGGATGATTCAGCCACACTTTTAAATGACTTTACAGGAAAAGTATTATGATTGGGTTTGAAACCCAGACTTGAAATTTATTAGCAGTCTTTTTTTTTTATCTTTAAAGAATATTTTTATTCTTTATGAATATTTGTCACAAATATTTTTTTTCCCCTTTATTTTATTTTATTTTTTTTAAAGTTGTAGATTTACAATTTTTTGTGCTTTGGTTTCAATTATACAATGATCAGATACCCATCCCTCCACCAGTGCCCATTTTCCACCACCATGGATAATATCCCTCCCACCCCCATCCCCCCATCCCCCCGTCTCTGTGGCAGGGCAATCCCCTGTGTTCTCTCTCTCCTTTTGGGTGTTGTGGTCTGCAAAAGAGGCATTGAGTGGCAAACATGTTCAGTCCATAGTCTACTTTCGACATGCATCTCCCCTCCTGGGAGGATCCTCCAAACATCCTTTATTTGGTGCTCCCTTCTCTATCTGAATAGCCCTTTCCTCTAGGATACCCGGCTGGCCTCTAAGTTATGGAGTAATCCTCCTGGTGCTGATCTCAGCTATTCTTGGGTATTAATCTCATACTTTGTTACTTTATATCCCCCAGATGAATGCAATCTTTCTATGTCTATCCCTCTCTTTCTGACTCATTTCGCTTAGCATGATACTTTCCATATTGTACCACTTGTATGTAAATTTCATGACTTCATCTTTTCTAACAGCTACATAGTACTCCATTGTGTAGATGTACCAAAGTTTCTTTAACCAGTCATCTGTTCTTGGGCATTCAGGTTTCTTCCAGTTTCTGGCTATTGTAAAGAGTGCTGCAATGAACAAACAAGTGCAGATGTCACTTCGACTATACATTTTTGCCTCTCTGGGATATATTCCCAGGAGTGGTATTGCTGGGTCAAATGGGAGCTCAATTTCTAATTTTTTGAGAATCGTCCATACTGTTTTCCAGAAGGGCTGAACCAGTGGACATTCCCACCAACAGTGAAGGAGTGTCCCTTTCTCGCCACATCCACGCCAGCATCGGTTGCTTTTGTTCTTTTGAATGTGGGCCAGTCTCTGAGGTGTGAGATGGTATCTCATTGTGGTTTTGATCTGCATCTCCCTGATGATTAATGATGTAGAGCATTTTCTCATGTGCTTTTTTGCCATTCGGATTTCTTCTTTGAGAAAGTTTCTGTTCATTTCCTCACCCCATTTTTGGATGGGGTTGGATGTTTTCTTCTTGTGGAGTTTAACCAGTATTTTGTATATCCTGGATATCAACCCCTTGTCAGATGTTAACACAGCTTTTGCTGTGTCCCATATGTTCTGGTAACTTGTATCTTCGCTCTTGTTTGTTTTCAGGAATCTTTTCATTTTTCTCTTTGACCCATTGGTTATTAAATAGTAAGTTGTTTAATTTCCAAGTGTTTGATTTACCCCCCCCCCCCACCTGCGTTTTTTATTTATGGCTGATTTTCAAATCCTTATAAAGGATAGTTGATACAATGTAATTGATTTTATGAAGCTATTTTTTTTTTGTGTTCTAGGATGTGGTCTATCTTGGAGAATATCTGGAGAAGAATAAGCACTTCATTTTTGGGGGTTTGAAGTGTCTTATGGAAAAGAATAAAAAATCCAGAGATAGGTTAACATGTATACGGACATGAATACATGTACATACCTCTTCAATAGAGGTGTGAAAGTATGAAATGGAGCAAGGAAAGCCTCTTCAACAAATGGTGTTGGGAAAACTGGTGGGTCATATATAAAAATAAATGAATTCATACCCCTTTAACTCCATGCACAAAAGTCAAATCAAAATGGATTAAAACCCTTGATATCACACAGGAATTATATTGAGGTTAACATTGGCAGAATCCTTGATGACATTGGATATAGCCGCACCTTAAATGGTTAAATGCCATTGGCCAATCAAGTGGAAGTAAAGATAGGACTTAACAAATAGGACTATATCAGACTAATAAGCTTATGTACAGCAAAAGAAATAATGGCCAGAATAAAAAGACCCCCATGGACTGGGAGAAAATATTTTCTCACCAATCATCTGACAGAGGGTCAATATTCAAGATATATAAAACATTGGTAGAACTTTACAAGAAAAAAAACCAACCCCATGAAAAAAGGGTGGGAAGAGATGAAAAGAATCTTTCTCAAAGAAGAGATGCAGATGACCAAAAGGCATATGAAAAAAAGCTCTCATCATTCATCAGGGAAATTCAAATTGAAATGAGATATAACCTCACCCCAATAAGATTGGCACACATCACAAAGATTACAAACAACCAGTGTTGATGGGAACTTGGGGGGAAATGGACATTCATCTACTGTTGGCGGGAATGTTGACTGGCCTTGCCTCTTTGGAAAACAACATGGACACTTCTCAAAAGACTAGGAACTGATCTCACATATAATCCAACAATTCTAGTTCTTGGCATTTTACCCCAGAGAGCCTAAAAAATTCTCTTCATCAAAGACATTTGCACTCCATGTTCAAGCAGCACTAATCACATTAACCCAAATTTGGGAACAGCCCAAGTATCCAAGAACAGATGACTGGTAAAGAAACTGTGGTACATATACATAATGGAATACTATTTAGTTGTAAGAAAAGATGAAACCATGTAATTTGTGGCTACTTGGATGGATCTGGAGAGTATCATGCTAAGTGGAATCAGAAGAAGATGGAGAGATACTCCATCTCTCTCATGTGATCTCTCTTGTGTTATATAAAGTAACAGTAAAGAAACAACAAATGCTCAAAGGCAACAGAAACTGAGAACTGGCCTTTAATAGGAAGCATGTCACTGTAGGAGGTTGGGGGATAGGGTGTGGGAGAGGGACACTGGGACACGGTGGAGGGAAGCTGACATGATGGTGGAAGGTGTGGTTGTTGGAATGATATTTTTGTTGTTGTTTGTTTTCCTTTTAAACGAAACCTTGCCATTATCAATATTGAACCATGGTGCCTAAAATAAAATAAAAGAGCAAACAAACAAAAAAACAACATCCAGTACTTCTGGTGGAAAGAAGAGGTCATTGTACTGTGGGGCATGCCTTCTGTGAGATGAGGCTCTGACCACTAATGACACTTGTGCTTTTCATTAGGACAGAGGTGTTAACCACATCGTGCTGGCTGTGTTCCAGGCCCAGCCATTTCAGCCTTCTGCTTCTGCAGCCTTTCTCATTTTTTTGTGTCTTGGTTGGCTGTAGAATTCTTCACTTCCTGTCCTAAACTTTTGTGAGGTGTCATGGCTGTTAAACAGCTGCCATGTTGCAGGCCAGATGTTGCTGTACTTTAGTGTGCGTGAAATGTTCCTCCTATAAAATATTAGATAGTTTAAAAATACGTTTTGAAGGTTTGTAAAACACTTAGGATTCCTTCAGATAAGAGGTCTATGTGTATATTCTTAATTGTGTGTGAAAAAAAGGTACTGAAGTATAAAAGGCAAAGAGTGGGAATGCTATAGTCCCTCAGTCTCCTGATTGTTAAGTTGTGGGCGGTTTTAAGGGGAACAAGTGAATATAATCCAGTTTGACTTTCAAAAAATCTAAAACAAGTTTTCTAATCAAAGGTCTATCAGATGTAGTCATTGCATCAATTTTGGGATGGGAAGAGTCTGTTTTGACAGAGTATGGAATTTATTTAGGAACAGGAAACAAAAGGAAATAATAACACATACTTACGTTGTTCAAAAATTTATTTTTATTGAAGTATACATAGAGTGAAATACAAAGATCTTAAATGAATGGTTTGTTCAGTTTTCACAAATACCTACCTTTGTGTAACCCAATCTTTATCAGCACTCAGTATATTTCTGTCAACCCCAGCAAGTAGTTTTTATGGTCCTTCCCAGGCAGTGCCCACCCTGCCTCATCCTTAAACAGTGACAGACCTGATATCTATCACCATGTATTGGGCTGAATTATTTTAGATTTTAAATAAGTAGGTTTATGAGTCAGGTACTCTTCTGTTCTGGCTTCTTTCACTAAACATAGTGTTTTTTAAGATTCAGCCTTTTTGTTTGAGTCGGCAGCTTCTTTGTTGTTTTTGTTGCAGAGTACTATTCTGTTATCTAAATACACATTTTATTTATGATGTTGATGGATATCTGGACTCTTTCCAGTTTGGGGCTATTATGAATACGATTTCTATGAATGTTTTTGCAAACTTTTTCTATATATAATTTTCATAATTATTAAGGAGTGGAATAGCTGAATCATGAATACGGTGTTTATTTAATGTGTTTTTGTTTTGTTTTCAGGTTTTGGGGGATGGGGGGTTTGGGTTATACCTGTTGATGCTCAGGGGTTACTCATGGCTTCTGCACTCAGAAATTACTCCTGGAGGTGCTCGGGGAACCATATGGGATTCTGGGAATCAAACTCAGGCTGGCCGCATGCAAATAAAATACCCTAACCATTGTACTCTCACTCCAGCCCCTGTTTATTTGTTTTAAGAAATTGCAAAATTATTTTCCGAACTGGTTCTATCATTTTACATTTCCACCAACAATATATAAGAGTTATGCTTGTTTTAAATTCTTTCTAACTTTTAAGACTTTTACATTTTACCCGTTAAAATACATGTGAATTGGGACCTCATTATTTAAATTTTTAATTATTTTCACTCTGCAGTTTAGCTAAACTTCTGTAAGTCTGGATTTCAAAGTTTCCAGAAATCCTTCAGCAAATTCTCCTCAATGTTAAAAATCTTATGGAGCCAGATATATAGCTCAGTGATTGAACACTTGCTTTGCATGTGAAGTTTGGGTTTAAAATCTCAGGCATTGAAAAAAAATTGAATGTCTTATATCACTCTGTTACAATGATAAAAATTAATCAACACTGTTACAATAGTTTCAACTAATCTAAACTTTTTTGTACTTAATTGATTTTTTTATTAATGCCCTTTTTGGTTAAGATCCAATTCAGGATGCAACATTATATTTAATGCTATTATGTGGCACTGTCCTCCCATTGTTCATCCATTTGCTTGAGCGGGCACCACTAATGTCTCCATTGTGAGACTTGTTACTGTTTTTGGCATATCCAATATGTCGCAAGTAGCTTGCCAGGCAGTATACTCTTGGTAACTTGCCAGGTTCTCCTAGAGGGGTGGAGGAATCAAACCTGGATTGGCTGCGTGTAAGACAAACGTCCTACAGTTTTAATTTTATTTTCACATGGTAATGTTTTTTTTCTTGTGTTGATTATTCATTTATAGATTTTTTCACAACTTTATGTCCATATGTCTTCTTTAGTTTTTTAGGGGGAATTGTTTGCCTTTTTCTTACTTGGTTTTGCAAACACATATTTAAAATATGATCCCATTATATATACTGAGGGGATTTTCATTTCCTTAACTGTGTATTTGATGAGTAGAAAAAAGGTGTGTGTGTGTGTGTGTGTGTGTGTGTGTGTGTGTGTGTGTGTGTGTGTGTATGTGTTCTAGGGGTTTAATCTGGGCTTCATGAATACAGGTCATATGCTGTACTGTTGAGTCACAACCCCAGCTCTAGAAATGAAATTTCAAGAGGGAATTGCAATATTAGAATTGCTTTGGATCAAAAAAAGACTCGAATATAACTATATTGGGCTGGAGCGATAGCACAGCGGGTAGGGCGTTCGCCTTACAAGCGGCTGACATGGCCGACCCGAGTTCGATTCCTCTGCCCCTCTCGGAGAGCCCGGCAAGCTACCGAGAGTATTCGATATGCCAGACACAGTAACAACAAAGTCTCCAATGGAGACGTTACTGGGCCCGCTCGAGCAAATCGACGATCAACGGGAGGGCCTTTACCTTTTTTTATAACTATATTAAGAATTAATCTGGGTATTTAAGTGTTAAAAAAAGTAAGGTGGAGTTCATGCACAATTCAGTCAGCTAATCAGTGGCTGAATAAATAGCAGTACTCCTACATTAAAATAAAAAAAAAGAATTTATCTGGGTAGCCTAGACATTGGATGAAGATACTTCTACAGTGTACATCTGACAAAGGGTTAATATCCCAAAAATTATAAAGAAATCACGCAACTATCTCAATAACAAAAAGTAAACAACAACCCAATAAATATACGCAGAAGACACGAATGGATATTTTTCTAAAAAAATATACAATTTCCCACACACAAACACATTGAAAGTGCCTAAGTTGATTATTAGGGAAATACAAATCAAAACAAGATACAGATTGAGAATGGCATATGCTGAAGGATTGAAAACAATGTTGGTGAGGATGTGGAGAAAATGGAACTTTGGTATACTGTTAGGCATGTGGATTGATGCAACTTCTATGGAAACAATATTGAGATTCCTTAACAAAAACTGAAATCGGGGACTGGGGAGGTATCTCAGGGATCAGAAACACATACCTTCTATTTGCCAAGACCTGGAGTTTGATTCCCAGTACTGCATATCCCTCAAACAGCACCAATAGAGCTTCTGAGCACTACAAGGATGGACCTGGTGTGCTCAGTTCCTCTAGGCTGAAGTAATGCTCATCACTAGTCCTTGTCATTGAACTGCCCAGGCTGGTTTACCAAGTACCTCCAGGGATGGTGGTTAGATGTCACTCTAACATTGAGGATAGGAGTAGTGAGTTTTACACAGATTAGAGGAATAAAATTCCTGAAATTTTGTAATAATGTAAACCAATGACAAATTCAGAACAGAATATTTGCAGAGTCATTTCAGTTCTAAAGATCCTGAATTGTGGCAGTGCAACACCTCCAAATTCTACAGTACTGAAACTCCCATAGGAGCACACCAAATTAGATGGGAAAGTAACATAAAAGCCACCGAAACTCAACAAATAAAACCAGCGGCTCAGCTAGCAATAAACAGCTTAGTAAAACCTCAAAGACTTACCAACCTCGTGCATGGGTGTACACCTAACTATATTTACCTTTAAAAGAAAGAAGAGCTGCAAGGTGGCACAAGTCAAGATAATGGACGTGCACCACATTTCCTGGCCTTTCTATTCCAAGCTGAAATGGCATAATGGACATGGAAATCCTTGTATTTTATAGGAAAGTTGAAACTTTTAGTAAATTTTTAGTTATTAATGGAACATTCATTTTTTAAACTTAGAACTTCAATTATACTTACAAATTCTGATAAAAACTTTTCCTTATATTGAAAATTATACCAAGTAAAATACATCCATTGATAAATACATACACACGCGCACACTTTTACACGCACACACGCGCGTGTGCGCACACACACACACACAGAAACCCAAATTCAGAATAGAAATTTAATTTAAAAAGAACAAACAGTGACTTCTCTAAGAGATTGGTTAACTGAGTTAATTTGGAAACTGAAATATAAACTAGAAAGAATATACTAGGACTGGGCATTATCATCATCATAACAATTATCATCGCTAATATCCTTGAAATGCTTGCTATGTACTAAGTCTTGCTTATTGATTTATAGGCGATATTTTATTTTATTCTCTTAGCAACCCTATGAGGTAGAATTATAATACACATATAAAACATAAAAAAGCCAAAGCCTTACTGGGGCCACTCTCCACACACTTGGATAAGCCTCAGGCATAACAGAACTGGCAGAGGAACCCAGGTGTGTGAGACCCGGGGCTGAGATCTCCAAGCCTGCACGGTTTGGGACTGGACCTGTCAGTAGCTAGACAGTTACACCCTCCAACTGCCGTGTAACCCCAACAACAGCCAGGATCCAGAGATTATCACAACAAGCTCCTGGGAGCGTTTGCGGTCGCGCAACTATTTATTTACTTTTCTCTAAGTTTTCAGGGTACCTTAAATATCCAACCCGCACGGCAGAGCCTGGCAAGCTATCTGTGGTCTATGCCAAATAGACCAAATTGATATGCCAAATCCAGTAATAAATGGATCTCATTTCCCTAACCCTGAATATGCAGAGTCGAGAAGGATATGGAAGGAGAGGCTGATAAAATACCAAGGTAGAAATAGGCTGCCAAAACGCAGAAAAACAAAAATGATTGTCTGTACTTTCAATGCTCGTACGCTGGCATCTGCTGCATCCATTGAAGACCTTATGGTACAAGTGCGAAAGATCAAGTACGACATCATTGGTCTGACCAAAACGAGAAGACATCAATCACATCATGCCGTTTTCGACACTGGAGAAGAACTGTTCCTTGGAACATGTGATAAAAGAGGCGTTGGTGGTGTCGGTATCCTTGTCAACACAAGCTTAGTCACGAGCATTGATTCATTCGAATGCCTAACAACCCGAATCGGACGATTACACTTGAATAAATGTGGCTCACTACCGGCAGTTTCTATCTTTGTTGTCTATGCACCAACATCCAGTTATGGTGAAAGAGAAACTGAGAAATTCTACATGGAGCTGGAGAAATTCTATAAAGAAGATCACACCTTCTACAAGATCATTGTCGGTGATTTTAATGCCAAGATAGGACCAAGAAGATCAGTCGATGAACTCCACATCGGGACCCATGGCCTAGAATGGAACGAACAGGGTGACAGACTGTCTGAGTTCATCATGTCAACCAAAACCTTCCATGGTAACTCGCAGTTCCAAAAGGCTGAATCTAAACGTTGGACATGGGAGTCTCCCGATGGACGGTTCCACAATGAAATAGACCACATCATATTCAATCGGCGGTTTTGCCTAACCGATGTTGCTGTTGTGCCAAAATTCCAAACGGGATCAGACCACTGTCTTCTTCGTGCAAAATTCTACCTCACAGAACGAGGAGAAAAGAATGCAAGGTTTAAGAAGAGGACTCCCAGAACAACCACCAACTGGGAGCTCTTTGGCTCTGTTGCGGCAACATGGGAAGATGCCATCATTGACAACATTGATGAGGAATACAATCGAATGATTCAGCACCTCCATGATTGTGCAAGGAATGCCAAGAGAGAGATAACCACAAAAAACCGCCTTTCTTCGAACACTCTTGAACTTATTCGCCAACGTGGCTTGGCACATGCCTCAGGCAACCACAAGCGAACATCTGAACTGGCAAAACAGTGCAGAGAAGCCGTCAAGGATGACCTCAAAAACAGGAGAGCAGCAGTACTGGTAGATGCGGCAGAAGCTGGGAAAAGCATTCGTAATGCCCACCTGTCCTTCACCAACTACAAAACCAAGATGACTGCCCTCCGACATCATGATGGATCTATCACATCTTCCAGAAGGGCAATGGAGAAGATTATTCATGACTTCTACTCAGATCTCTTTAATAGCCACGTCCACTTGCCCACATACCACATACCACATGATGGATATGTCATTCCCAATGTTCTCCCTTCCGAAATCCAACATGCCATCTCGTTGGTAAAGAAACAAAGAGCACCTGGCCCAGACAAGATCAGACCTGAACACCTGAAGAACTTACCATCAGTACTCATCAATACATTGGCTCGGCTCTTCACACACTACCTGTCTGAATGCAAGGTTCCATCCCAATGGAAAACCAGCAGGACTGTACTACTATACAAGAAAGGAGACATCCACGACATTGGCAACTATCGTCCAATCTGCCTATTGTCTGTCATCTACAAACTATTCACTCCTGAATAGGATTAGCAGAACACTAGATGAAGGACAACCATGTGAACAAGCTGGATTCCGAAAAGGATTCAGTACCACACGATTACTAAGCTCATTGAGGTTTCTCGGGAGTTCAAGATGCCGCTCTGTCTAACGTTCATTGATTTAAAGAAGGCCTTTGATTCTGTTGAGACAGAAGTGGTCATGGAAGCCCTAGCCAATCAGGGCGTACAAACTCAATACATCAGGATCCTTCGTGAGCTCTATTGCGGATTCACTACCAAGATCTCACCATTCTACAAAGAAATAATCATCCATATCAAGAAAGGGGTTCGGCAGGGTGATACCATTTCACCAAAACTCTTCAGTGCCACCCTCGAGAACATCATGCGACGACTGGAATGGGAAAGCATGGGAGTGAAGATAGATGGTCGGCAACTACACCACCTCCGCTTTGCTGATGACATCGTTCTAATAACACCAAACATCAGCCAAGCAGCACAAATGCTGAACGACTTTGACCGTGAATGTGGAAAGGTCGGACTACAGCTGAATCTTACGAAGACAATGTTTATGAGAAACAGCCTTGTTCCTGATGCTCCATTCTCTCTCACTGGAACCACCATCTCCGAATGCAACAGTTATATATACCTAGGTCGAGAAATCAACATGATGAATGACCTGGCACCTGAGTTGCGCAGGAGGAAGAGAGCGGCTTGGAATGCCTTCAAGAGCATTGAAGAAATAACTAAAAGGACAAAGAACCTCCAGCTACGAGCACAACTCTTTGATTCCACTATTCTTCCTGCATTAACATATGCCTCAGAGACCTGGACCCTACGAAAACAGGATGAGAACGCTATTCGGGTCTCTCAAAGAGGAATCGAAAGAACTATGCTTGGAATATCTCGATTCACTCAAATGAGAGATAGAATCCGGAGTTCTGATCTTCGTCAATGCTCAAGAATCAGGGACGCTGTCTCATTTGCCAAAACATCAAAAATCAGATGGGCTGGACACGTAATGAGGTTTACAGACAACCGCTGGACTAGAGCCATTACTGATTGGATTCCACGGGACATCAAAAGATCACGTGGACGCCCACCTATAAGATGGTCAGACTTCTTCGTCAAGACCCTAAATGATCGGTTTGAGGCTCTGCATGTTCCTAGAACGAACAGATACCATTGGGCTACGCTAGCACGCAACCGGGATGAATGGAGACGTTACTGGCACCCACTCGAATAAATCGATGAATAACGGGGATTAAGTGATTAAGTGATAATTGAAAACTAATGGATCTAGCACTTAAAAGAGCTAAATAATTCGTTCAAATTATGGGTTAGAACATATTAAATTTGAAATTTGTATGGCATCATTCTGTTGAGTTTGAAAACTTAATTTATGCATTGTTCTGAAAGAACAAAAAACAGTGAACTTCAGTATCTATGGTTATGAATATGGAAACCAAAAGCTATGGAGTAATGCTTCCTGATTTCATGATGTGTATTGATAACTTTCTAGAAAACACTGTCTTATCCTTGAATAAATCAGATACCTAAAATGAAATCATACGGTTCAACTAATATTTATAGAGGGAAGGAGCGATGGTGATGTTAGAGTTGTTCTTGAAGTAAGTAGCATTGCACTGTAGCACTGTCCTCCTGTTGTTCATTGATTTCTCCAGTGAGCCCAGTAACATTGTGAGACTTGTTACTGTGTTTGGCATATCGAATACGTCATGGGTAGTTTGCCAGGGTTTGCTGTGCGGTAGCACAGTGGGTAGGGCATTTGCCTTGCACACGGCCGACCCGGCTGACCCGAGTTCGATTCCTTCGCCCCTCTCGGAGAGCCCGGCAAGCTACTGAGAGTATCTCGCCCAAACGGCAAAGCATGAAGTAAGTATAAAGATTAAAACTTATGTATGAAATAAATAGAAGAAAATCAATGTATGAAAGAATCCAAAGAGTGGAAGACTGTTACTGAAGTTTTCATAGATGGAAACTTAAGTAAAATAAAAGGAAGAACTCTTTGATGCAACTTATGAAACATTAATTCAAGAGGTAGTGAAGGGTAAAAAGAGGAATATATTCAGAAAGAAAGATGTAAGGCCTTGACGAATGACATTTCCATGAGTTGTTTAGGTGAACCAGTTTGTAATTGGGAGGACAGGGACATTCATAAACCTTAAAACTTGATTTCTAAAAGGACGACTATATTAAATTTTAATAAATCTCCTTTAGAGTTTTAGGGCATTCTTTACTTGAAAATCTTTTATTTTTAAAAATATGACATTGTATTTATAATTCACTTTGGCCAATATTACCCTAACCCTTTTTTATCCTTTAAGACTTAGTTCAGAGGATACCACTTTTGTAAAGTTTTATTCAGTTTTTAACTCAGCACAGTTAGTGCTTCCTGCTCTTTTCTCTATTTTGTTCATTGTTCTAAGGCTTAAATCTTTGGTGAATGACCAGTTGGATGGGCGACAAACATATGATATGTATTCTGTCTGATTCTATATGACAAATTTTGAGATGAAGTTATCAGAAGAGAAAAGATTACATATTCTTCCTACATATTCAGGGCTAGAAAAATATATTTTATAGCTTAACTGGTTCCTACAACCACCTTTACTCTACTCAACTGGTCCTTAAAGAAGTTAAATAATTTGTTTAGGATCAAACAACTGCAAAGAATTTTGATTTGGATTGGTACTTTTGTCTGGCTTTAAATTCCTTCTTTTTAATCAGAATAGTATGAAGAATTCTTGGGATTTTTATGAATTTTAATTGCTTTATACAACTTATGAGACTTTGTAATGCTGTCATTGAAACTACCTGTTGGGAAGAGGGATATTATTCCTTCATAGACACTTTGTCTTCATTTACAAATACCATTTCTCTCTTTCTTTCTTACCATTCCTGGAATCCAGTAGTTTTCTTTTTTCTTTTTTTTTTTACCTTTTCCTCTTATAGATATAGCATGATTCTTAGCTATATAGTGGATACTCAGTAAATACTTATTAAATTAAATATTTTTTTGTTGTCCACTGAGTCAACCCAAAGGCTGAGCTGTGTCTTGAAAATAAAGCCTCCATTGCCTCAGATTCCCTATAGATCTTTGTAAATAATTGGCAGCAACATAATCTCATGTTTGTATTCTGGAACATGTTAACATTTCTACTTTAAAATGCCTTATTTGCCCCTTTTAGAATGAGATTAGTGAATAGATTCTATTTAAAAAAACCCTAGTTATGATGAAAAAGACACTATTTAAAATATAGAAACTCTACTAAAGAATGCATAAAGCTGAAGGGAGCAGGGGATATGCTAGTGCTCTTATGCTCGAGGGAATATATTTTATACAACAAAACAGTTTTTTCATTTTTAACATTCATTTTTAAAAAGTGACCTTTTACTACATAGGAGTTTATCCTGTATTTCAGGAGTGTCTCCAGATTTTAGGAAATTAAATTCTGATTGGGAAGATAAAGATGAAAAATAACATTGATAAAATTAGCAATTGATTTATTTTTACCTTAATGAAAAGAACTCAGTGCTATATGGTTGTCAAGAAAAATATTGGTAACTAATGAAGAAGAAGTGATTGAAAATTGAAATGATCCAGCAGGGGTTTAGAGAGAGTAGAGTTGTCTAACTGCAACTTGCTCCAATGTTGCTCCTAAGCAAAATTGTTCCAAATTTTTATGTGTCAAGAAAAAAAAAAACATGGCACGTTTATAACTCATGATTGTTAACTTGAAATAGAACTTGTAGATACCCAGTTATTTTAAAAAAATCTCTATTCTCCTGTTCTCATTTTTTCTCTTCTCTCTTTAAAACCTACCACACTTATTTTAAAAATAATTTTGTTATTATTGTTTTTTAAACTTTTGTTTCCCACACAGCAAAGCCTGGCAAGCTACCTGTGACGTATTTGATATGTCAAAAACAGTAACAAGTCTCACATTGTTACTGGGCCTGCTCGAGCAAATCAATGAACAATGGGAGGACAGTAACAGTGAAATTTTTCTTGGCATTCAAACATAAATGCTTTTAAGTTAGATTATTTTCTTTTGAAAATCTCCTTCTGGCTTCCCATGTCTCTCAGATTAAAGCCAAAGTTCTAACACTGGTCTATCACCCACCCTCCTGCACCACTCTCCTGCACTGCCTGTCCATTCACTGATCTTTCTCCTACTATTTTTCCAATTAATTTTCCTTTGAACTTGCAGAGTTCCTTCTTTATATAAGGAAGGACTTTTGCATTGACTATTCTGCATTCTAGTCTTAGGCAATTATCATTCATAGTTTCTTTACAACATATAATCAAAGGATAATCACATAATAGAGAGTCAGCCTTTTCCTTCTCCTTAAGGGATTGGAGAGATAGTACAGAGGCTAAAGTGTTTGCTTTGCCTGTCCCTGGTACTATATATGATCCCCAAGCACTGCCAGAAATGATTCCTGAGCACAGAACTGGAAGCATGCCTAGAACACCACTAGGTGTGCCTTCCTTTTCCAAAATATTTTCCTTAAATGACTAGATGACTAAAATATACATTTTTGTATTATTATTTAGTTATATAACTAATAAAATATACTTTGGATTGAAGTGGAATGGAATTTTATAACTTTATCTTGGTTTCTCATGATAGGTTACCAGCAACTTTGACATTGGAAAGCCACATCTGGTTTTAGTTGCTTAAAAGCTCTTTTCTCCTGATTCTTAACTTTTTTTTTATTCTTATCAAGAAGAAATAAAATTTATTTCCTTTGCCCTTAGATATCAGACATCCAATGAGCTTACTCTAAAACTGAGCCAGGAATTAATAATCTCTATGACAGTTCTGTAAGTGTTGGAGAATCTATTGAGTTCATAGAGAAAACTCTTTATAGTATCCTTCTTCCCCAGATCTTCTATGTTTTTTTGAACTTGTCAATTATATATAGTCTCTCTTTTCACTCTCTAAAATTCCTCTGGAGACACCATTTCTGTGAATATATTTCATAGCAGTTGAAAAACAGTTTCAGGTGATCTATTCATACTAACAGACTGTTTTAATGACAATGATATTTTGTCTTCTTACCTGAATTTTTTATGGGATAAGCATTTCTCCCAGAAGTATTTTATTTATTTATTTATTTTTAAATTTTTATTAGTGAAACACCATGAGGTACAGTTGTAGACTTACAATTTTTTGTGCTTGGGTTTCAGTTATACAATGATCCAGTACCCATTCCTCTACCAGTGCCCATTATCCATCATTTACATTTTTTAAAAAATTTTTGTTAGTGAAACACCATGAGGTACAGTTATAGATTTACAAATTTTTGTGCTTGGGTTTCAATTGTACAATGATCAAACACCCATCTCTCCACCACTGCCCATTTTCCACCACCACGGGTCCCAGTATTCCTCCCACTCCCCATCCCCCTATCCCACCCTGCCTCTGTGGCAGGGTATTCCCTTTTGTTCTCTCTCTCCTTTTGGGTGTTGTGGTTTGCAAAAAAGGCATTGAGTGGCAATAATGTTTGGTCTATAGTCTACTTTCAGCATGCTTCTCCCATCCTGGGAGGAATCCTCCCAGCACCCTTCCAAAAGTATTTTAAAGTATATGTATTGATTAATATAAGTAAAATACTAATTTTGGAGGGGAAAGTGTTTAGGAGAGCTGATAATTTGGAAACAGTGATTTAAGATTAGTAAAGAATGAGTGATCAGACAAATGAATAGCTCGAGTGAAGAAGGCCAGTAAAAAGGGTGTTGTTTTAAAATAGGAATTAAGTATTAGTGTAAGGAGATATTAGGGGAATATGAAAGAATGAATACAAGAATAAATGGGTTGATTTCTTTTTGAAGAGTAGTAAGGAAGAAATAAAAAAGAGCTTTATGAAAATCAGCATAAGATGTCCAAGAGGTTAATTAGTTTTAGATATATTGGGTATGGGAGGATAAAAGACTATAGGGGTAGAAATGTCTATAAGTTATTGAAGTTAGAAGATAGGTCAATATTATAAATAGAAATTTGAACTTTAAATAATCTATTCTTCCTTTTATGTAAAAGCTGCATCTTCCCATGGGGCCAGAGAGAAAAGATATACAAGGAATTGACATTCTTGAACCCATCAGTAAATTGGATACTATTTTAACCTTTCACAGATGCTGTTTAAATGACTCTCCAGATGAGGACATTAGGGGATTTTGCTTAAGATCTTAACTAACTAGCACTTGATAAAGCCAGTCTTAAACTCATTGTTTTATTTTAAAAGACTGTTCTCATCCTGTTTATATCACACTGATTCTGACCTGTAGTAAAGGGAAAGCTGAAATTGTACTTGGAGGATTGGGATTGAGAACTACATGACATGAGGAGTTCAGGGATGTGGTTCATGTGGTAGCATCCACACCTTGCACGTTCAAGGCCTTGGTTTTGACTCTAGCTCCATACGCTCCTTTCTCTCCTCTGAGCAGGGGTGGTCTTGGTGGTCCCTGAGCATTATTGTCAGTGACCCCAGTCTTCTGATCACCAGTTATGGACCCCACAAAAAGAGGATAGAGAAAAGTACTTTAAATAGGAATTGGCTTTGCAAACCCAGTTTATACAAATGTGATGTTGATTCTATTTGATTTTTAAAAAATTATCTAGTGGTTGGTATTGCTGTTTTTCCTGTAGTACTTCATATACTCAATACATTGGAATTTTGCTACCTATCATAAACATTCCTATGTTTGGTCAAATATTCCATTAGGGATAGCTACTGAAATGGTCGAATTTGGAAACATTCTAGTTATAATATTCCATCACATCCTGATTAGCAGTCAAACCACAGCAAAAATTAAGTCATAAAGGAAAAAAATTTTGACTCATCAGCCAGTTCATAGCTACTAGACATAAATCTTGTCTAAATGTCTATTCAATATTAAAAGTTGGGCTCTGTAATAATATAATATTCGGTCATATAAAGTTACCAAACCCATAATTTAAAAGAACAGCATTATATAATTTAAATAATAAAAATAATTTATTGGCATCACTAAATTTTTATCATGTACAAAATACCATGACTGTCATGAAATTCTCAAAACAAAAGTTTGTGATTAATTTATGACTTTTTTACTTTACTTTTTTAGAGATCAGTTAAAAAATTTTAAGTGTACCATGAACATCTTTGTAACATTGAATCACATGGTGATTTAATAAAAATTCTTTTTTTTCTTCTTATATTTATTTGTTGAATCACTGTGGGAAAAGTTACAAAGTTTTCAGGTTTAAGTCTCAGTCATACAATGATCAAACACTTTTCCCTTCACCAGTACCCATTTTTCACCACCAAGAACCCCATTATACCCCCCCTTCCACCTCCCCCAATGCCTGTGAGGCAGATGATTTCTACTTAACTTTTCTCTACATTGATTACATTCATTATTTTGACAAAAGATGCACTAATATTTAGAATTTCCCAACAATCAGAATTGCTGAAAAGGCATTGTGAAATACTTTATTTTCTATAGCTGGTTATGAGAATCATATAATGATTTTGGATTTCTGCAAAGAGACAGATAATTACGAGATTGGTTTCTGTGCGTCTGGTGTTATGGCTGTGCCAGGGAGCCACTTGTGGGGGGAACTCGTGACCTCAGTAGGGCGTGAAAAGCGAGCTAGTAGCATCCCCCTTCCCATGAGACTGCAGTTGCCCCGTCACCACTGGCTCATACCTGGCTTTCCAATAAGCTCCGAGGCAGCGGCCACCTTGCTGCTGGGGGGAAAAAGGCTGAAGGGAGCAACACCCTTTTCCTCCCAGGGAAGCAAGCTGCCGTAGTTTAATGCATGGTCTATTCACTTTTCTGCTGCAAGCTTCCGGGCTTTGGATTAAGTCCTTTTGCCTCTGGAGCCATGGTCGTGCCAGAGAGCCACTCGTGGGGGGGGCAATTCGTGACCTCGGTAGGGCGTGAAGGACGAGCCGGCACCATCCCCCTTCCCGTGAGGCTGCAGTTGCCCCGTCACCACCAGCTCATACCTGGTTTTCCTATAAGCTCTGAGGTGACAGCCACCTTGTATGCGGACCAGATGCATTTCTGCCAAAAGCCGCTGGGTTTCGAGATTTGTTTCTGAGTCTCTGGGATCATGGCCATTAAGCAGCTTGATCAGGTGCCAGAGAGGCTGTTGTAGGCGGCAACTCGGGGTCTTGTTGGGATGGGGAGGAAAGGGCTGGTTCCACCCCCATCTGGTGAGGCCCCGCATGTCTCGTCACTGCAGGCCCAAACCTGACTGTCCAGTGGCCTCTGGAGGATGGTGGCCACCGGGCTGCCAGGGGGAACAGGTCAAGGCTCAAAACCTATTCCCAGTGGAGTGGCCCAGCGCTAGTAACCTACTGTAGGAACAGGACGCATTTCTGCCAAAAGCCTTTGGGTTCCGAGATTTGTTTCTGAGTCTCTGGGATCATGACCGTTAAGCAGTTTGATCAGGAACCAGAGAGGCCATGCCTCCAATTATATATATCTGAGCCGGAGGTGGTTTGTGGGTGTGTCTCCCACATACCTAACTTTTGGCCGTTTACTTTCTTGGTAAATTTTGCCCCAAGTTTTTGGGGTCTGGCCAAAGGCACAGCAGCAATTTTGGGGTATCTGAAAGTGTAAGGGTGCCATCAGGCTGCTGATGTACTCGCCTTACAGGTACAGATTAACCTGCTGGCGGCACCAGACCCCCAATAAAAATTATTTTTAAAGTAAGAGTTACCATAGGCTGGAAGACAAAATTCTCTGTATTTCAATATCATGTTTATTCTTTTTGAAAAATTATAAAATGAAGACACTTGTATTAAGAGTTGTCTGTAGTATTCATCTCATATGGAATGTATTATTTACATTTTATTATACTATGTAAAACTGAATATCTTCCTTTTTAACTATAGTTTCCTAGTGTGACTTTACATTTATAATTTCTTTTGTTTTGTGGTCAGTGTGACTCCCTTTTTTTTACCTTATAAAATTATCTTGACATTTCTGCTTTTCTTTACTTATATATCCTTTGGGAAAGCAGGAAGAATTTTTTGACAATATATTACTGAAATGATTTCCCTCCCTCCCCTTTTCCTTCTCCCTCCCTCCCTCCCTCCTTCCCTCCCTTTTTCCTTCTCCCTCTGTCCCTCCCACCCTCCCTCCCTCCCTCCCTCTTTTCTTTCTTTCTTTCTTTCTTTCTTTCTTTCTTTCTTTCTTTCTTTCTTTCTTTCTTTCTTTCTTTCTTTCTTTCTTCTCCTGGCTGTGCTAGGGACTACACTTGTGAGGCCATATGGAATTCCAGAGATAAAACCTCTGTTGGCCATGTACAAGGCAAACACCCTCCCTATCCCCTGTACTGTTTCTCCAGTCCTATTGCCTCTTTTTTTCTTTTTCTAAAAATGAACTACTAGTTATGTTCTGTGAAGTTCCTGAGACCACTGCCTTAAGAAATTCTGAGTGATTGCTCCTGGGTGAAATTAGGTTCCTGTTACATAAATTTAGCGAGTAGATGAACTTCCAAGTACAGAATCAGTGATAATAAGAATCAGTTGTAATTGGATTTATTATAAAATAGTTTCTTTTTTATGCATTAAACTATTTAGAATTTTTATGATGTTTTGAATGAATCAGAAAGAATAAGGTAGAAAACACCACATAGTACATTGCTTAATATTTCCTAGAGTTGCTTGTAAAGATTTGAGTTTATTAACAGACTATATGTTTGAAAAACAGAAACAAGTAGGTATAATAATAATTTCAAATCACTGGACAAGCTATTGTTTAGACAAAATAACTGTGGCAAAATAGCAAGATATGTCAGGTTATTCTCTAACCTTCACTTTTTTTTTTGAGGACCTATTTATGGAAGTAATTTGAGACAACAGTATTTTTTCCTTTATCTCTTATGTTTGTTTAAAGTCATGGTCATGGTCTTCCCATTGTTCATTGATTTGCTCGAGCAGGCCCAGTAACGTCTCCATCGTGAGACTTGTTGTTACTGTGTTTGGCATATCAAATACGTCACGGGTAGCTAGCCAGTCTTTGGCGCATGCGTGAGTGAGATACTCTCGGTAGCTTGCCAGGCTCTCCGAGAGGGGCGGAGGAATCGAACCCGGCTCAGCTGGGTTGGCTGTGCACAAGGCAAATGCCCTACCGCTGTGCTATCGTTAACAAATTCTTTCTGAAGGCTTTATTTAACAACATTCCCAACTTAATGTTTTTATTATAACACCATGATTTACCAACCTGTTTATAATATAGTTGTTTCAGATATTAAATATTCCAACACCAGTACCACCACTAGTGTGCTCTTCCCTCCACCAGTGCCTCAGTTTTTCAACCACAGTTCCAAAATTACTTATTGTGTTTTATGACACAAAGGCAAAAGGAATTTTCAAATCTTTGATCATGAAGAGTCAATTTATGATAACAGTTATATCTCACAATGATGTTACTAAACTCATTGTCTGAGGATATACTGGGCTGGTTGAACCTTCTGTGTTATTATTTAGGCTCATTGAGCTTAGTGGTCTTCAGTGCACTTTCCAATCAGTGATTCTACTGGTCTCACAGTACTGTGAAATTTTCAGGTGTCATGCAACCAGTTATGTGGCCACACAATCTAGGAGCTACAAAACTGGAACTATTTAGTGGCTTGACAATTTGAAGAGGTTCAGTTTTGGAGCTGGATCATTTCTGTGTTGGGAAGTGTTGGGTGTGGCTGCAGGCTGCTGTGCCTTCAGGCAGAAAGGGGAATCCCTCCCTCCCTCCTCCTTTTTCTTTCTTTCTTTCTTTCTTTCTTTCTTTCTTTCTTTCTTTCTTTCTTCCTTCCTTCCTTCCTTCCTTCCTTCCTTCCTTCATTCATTCCTTCCTTCCTCTTTCTTTTTCTTTCTTGCCTGGCTTCCTGCTTGCTTGCTTGCTTGCTTTGCTTTCTTGCTTTCTTGCTCTTGCCTGATTGCTGAATTACTGCCATTCCGTCCTCTGTGTGCACATTACCTACTCTCTGTGTGTCTTTTCTGGTTCTTGTTATTGGATTTAAGTTCCACCCATATATTCCAAGATGATGTCTCAAATCCTTCATGTAATTACATCTGTAAAGGCCCTTTTTTACAAGTTAATTAATATTTATGAGTTCCAGAGCTGTAGCATGAACATTTTGGAGGGTAATTTCCCATAGATAGCAATAACTGTCAGATCTATTTTTTTATGAGGGTACATACAATTCCTAACTTTAGGTGTGAGGAATGTTTATGTTGGCAGTTGTAAAAAAGGAGATGGGAATACATACAAAGCACAGATCAGCTCTTCTAAAGACTTGTGTTTTAAAAGTATATTAAGTTCTAAATAGCTTTCCAGCTACCCACGTTAAGTTCTTGTTGAGAAATTTAATATCAAGTTTCCCTTTATTTCCCCGTGTTCCCAGAAAAGATAGTAGAAACAGACTCTGGAATCTGTTTGTGGCTATAAATTCTTACACTACCCATATAATTTAATAGTCATGTGGGCATGGCTAAATCTTGTCTGTAAAATTACAATAATATTTATTTTAATGGGTTGTTACAAATATTAAATGAGTTAATGCATGTAAAGCATTTTAGAACAGAGCCTGGCACATAGTAGGTACTTAGCCAATAAATATTAACTGTTATCAACTATTGTTGGGTGTTCAGGAGAAAAAGATATGTTTCGTTTCCTTTGGGGAAATACATAAAATTATATTGAAGGAAAATTCTGTAGGAGAACTAACAGCTGAGTTCCAGTTGGTAGGACAAGAGACCAAAATCAGAAGTTCTATAGGGAATGGGGTAGAAGGTTTGGTAAGTGATGAGAATTTTATAGGAAAAATAGGTTGAGACATTGCCACTTTATTTTGCTTTATCAGAGAAAAATAATATTTCTTCTACTGTATTTTATAAGCATGAATTAATTATAAGATGAATTAATTGTAAGAGTTCCTCCAGATCTCAGATGTTCCTAATCTGAATTCTTTTGAGTTTTGAAGAAATTCTTAAGGTCCAACATTTTATTTAGGTATATTGGGTGCCATAAGTCTAACTTGTTCCAACTTCTACTATTGTCTGAATTATTCTCTGTTGGATAATCCTCCTGACGCCACTCACTCCTGCTCTGCAACATGACTGTGTCTAAAGACCTCTATGTGAGAGAGGACTCCCTGAATAAATAATACGGGCTTATACTTTTCTATAAATTGTTAATATTTTCCATGGATCTCATGGAAAAACAGAAAAAGAATGAATAAAAGGGGAATAAAAGGAATAAAAAAAGGAGAATAAAAGTCTTAGGAAAAGAGGTGACTGTTTCCTCTGTGGGTAGTTAATGTATCACACAGTAGTTTTTTCCAACGTTGTAAGTATGCAGCAGTGCACACTGATTTAGCCAGACATATCCACATTATAATCTCAGCAACTATTGCAATTTTTCTGTTAAATTAATAAATTTTTATGAAAAGCATTTATTCAAACAAAAATGAAACAGGAACACACCAAGGAAATAAAGTGGAAGAAGAGGAAATTAAAACCAATTTATACAAACATTTTTTGTAGGAGTGCTGCTTTTTATTCAGCCACTGATTAGCTGATTGAATTGGGCATGAACTCCACCTTAATTTTTATTTATTTTATTTTTTTATTTATTGAATCACTGTGGGAAAAGTTACTAAGCTTTCAGGTTTAAGTCTCAGTCATACAATGATCAAACACCTTTCCCTTCACCAGTACTCATTTTTCACCACCAAGAACCCCAGTATACCCCCCACCCCTCCAAATGCCTGTGAGGCAGATGATTTCTACTTAACTCTTCTCTACATTGATTACATTCATTACTTTGAGAAAAGATGCACCATTATTGTTTAGAATTTCCCTCCAAACAATCAGAATTGCTGAAAAGGCATTGTGAAATACTTTGTTTCCTATAGCTGGTTATGAGAATCATATAATGCCACGTGGCCATGATTTTGGATTCCTGCAAAAAGCCAGATAATTACGAGATTGGTGCCAGAGAGCCGCTCGTGGGGGATAACGTGACCTCGGTAGGGCGTGAAGGACGAGCTGGTATCGCCCCCCCTTCCCACGAGACTGCAGCTGCCCCATCACTGCCGGCTCATACCTGGCTTTCCTATAAGCTCTGAGGCAGCAGCCACATTTCTGCCAGGGGGGAAAAAGGTGGAAGGGAGCAACACCCTTTCCCTCCTGGGGAAGCGTGGCGCCGTAGTTTAATGCATGGTCCATTCACTTTTCTTCTGCAAGCTGCTGGGCTCTGGACTAAGTCCTTTTGCCTCTGGAGCCATGGCCGTGCCAGAGAGCCACTTGTGGGGGGCAACTCATGACCTCGGTAGGGCATGAAGGATGAGCCGGTACCATCCCCCTTCCCATAAGACTGCATTTGCCCCATCACTGCCGGTTCATACCTGGCTTTCCAGTAAACTCTGAGGTGGCGGCTACCTTGCTGCCAGGGAGGAAAAACGTGGAAGGGAGCAACACCCTTTCCCTCCCGGGAAGGCATGGAGCCGTAGTTTAATGCATGGTCCATTCACTTTTCTGCTGCAAGCTGCCGGGTTCTGGATTAAGTCCTTTTGCCTTTGGAGCCATGGTCATGCCAGAGAGACACTTGTGGGGGGCAACTCGTGACCTCAATAGGGCATGAAGAATGAGTTGGTACCACCCTCCTTACCATGAGACTGCAGTTGCCCCATCACCACTGACTCATACCTGGCTTTCCAATAAGCTCTGAGGTGGCGGCCACCTTGCTGCTGTGGGGGGGGGGGGGGGAGGGAAGGCAGAAGGGAGCAACACCCTTTCCCTCCTGTGGAGGAATGGCGCCGTAGTTTAGCGCATAGTCCATTCACTTTTCTGCCACAAGCTTCCAGGCTCTGGATTAAGTCCTTTTGCCTCTGGAGCCATGGCCGTGCCAGAGAGCCGCTTGTGGGGGGCAACTCGTGGTCTTGGTAGGACGTGAAGGACGAGGCAGTACCACCCCGCTTCCCATGAGACTGCAGTTGCCCCGTCACCGCTGGCTCATACCTGGCTTTCCAATAAGATCTGAGCCGGCAGCCACCTTATATGCAGTCCAGATGCATTTCTGCCAAAAGCCGCTGGGTTTCAAGATTTGTCTCCGGTATCATGGCTATTAATCAACTTGATCAGGTGCCAGAGAGGCCGTTTGTAGGCGGTGACTCGGGGTCTCGTTGGGATGGGGAGAAAAAGTTGGCTCCACCCCCATGTGGTAAGGTCCCGTGTGTCTCGTAACTGCAGGCCCAAACCTGACTGTCCAGTGGCTTCTGGAGGATGGTGGTTACCAGGCCGCCAGGGGGAAAAGGCCAACACACGAAACCTATTCCCACCTGGAGTGGCCCAGCACCAGTAACCTACTGCAGGAACAGGACGCATTTCTGCCAAAAGCCTTTGGGTTCTGAGATTCATTTCTGAGACTCTGGGATCATGGCCACCAAGCAGTTCGATCAGGAACCAGAGAGGCCATGCCTCCAATTATATAGTTGAGCCAGAGGTGGTTTGTGGGTGTGTCTCCCACATACCTAACTTTTGGCCGTTTACTTTCTTGGTAAACTTTGCCCCAAGTTTTTGGGGTCTGGCCAAAGGCACAGCAGCAATTTTGGGGTATCTGAAAGTCTGACATTGCCATCAGGCTGCTGATGCACTCACCTCACAGGTACAGATTGACCTGCTGGCGGCACCATACCCCGCTATACAAACATTCTTGTTTTTTTACTTTCATGGTGCAGCCTTCATACAGTTATTTATCCAAAGACAATAAATCTTAACATTTCATTATTACATCGAGCTCCAAAATAGCAATATTAACAGTATTAGTTTTCCCACTAATAAAGTTTTCCCACTAATGCTATCTTTATTTAACATCAGTTCCCTGCTTCTAATGTAGTATTATCTGTGGTTGTAGCTAGAGAGATTTATTAATGGTTAATAGGAATAAGCAAGTAAGATTTTGGATACTTTGTTATGAATATATTAGTACCTAAAATTGAATTATTGTAACTAACACATTGCTTAGAATTTTTCATGATGTCTATATCAGAAGATACTCTTTCAAAATCAATTTACTGCATTAAAAATATAGCATTAACATTTTTTTCCTTTGGCATTGCAGATTATTCATTTGTTCTCTCAAGTTCTCCCCCATTATGAGCTTCTCTTTTGCTATTGTGTATGTGTTGATATTGGTAGAGAAGAAATGGAACATAATAAGGATGAATATAGTTTTATAAAAACGTTTTTAATTCATTTTATTCAGTATAGGCAGTTTGAAAAATAAAGATAAATAGAAAAGAAGGCTAAAGTTACCTTGATATTCTGAAAAATTCCAATGAAAAACACCAGCATGTTTTCTCAGAGCGGGTAGGGCGTTTGCCTTGCAAGCGGCCAACATGGCTGACCTGAGTTCGATACCTCCGCCCCCCTCGGAGAGCCCAGCAAGCTACCGAGAGTATCTCACCTGCACGGCAGAGCCTGGCAAGCTACCCCCGACGTATTCAATATGCCAAACACAGTAACAACAAAGTCTCATGATGGAGACGTTACTGGGCCCGCTCGAGAAAATCGATGAACAACAGGAGGACCGTGACCATGACCGATTGTTCCTGAGAGTTGTTCACGTTTGGTAAAGCAAATTTGAAATTATATTTTGCTATAAAAGAAGATGTTCTCATCCAGATCATCTAGTTCAGAAGTCTGGTTTACACAGAGATGCTGTTTTAAGTTTTGCATATATGGGTATTTTACTTTGAAGACAGAATTGTCACTACCTATGATAATTGATCTTCAGAGGCAAAGGAATTTGTGAGCAGGAAGTTCTTTGGGCGTTCTCAGATGGTGATGCATTGGAAGATATTCTGAGATAAAGTTTGGAGCGTTTACCTAGGTAACAGCTTTCAGCAATTTCTTTCTCTGCTTCAAAGTTGTAACTTGCAGTTGATCTAGACAGAGATTGCTTATTTATTCAGGTAGTTTTGACAGAATTGTAATCATGGTTATATAATTCAGTGCAGAAAATGGCAAACACTGTCAATTTTGTATTACAGTTGTGTTGAGGGTTTTCTTGGCAAGAGTTACTACTGCTGCTGATTGACATAAGCTATAATATGCCTTAAGGTTATTGTTTATTAGTATAGTTTATTATTATTCCCACTTGCTTTATACAAATGCTTACAGAACTGTGTTGTATGTTGGAAGCAGCTGCAGTCCTTGTGAGAAAAAGAATACTCCGATTTTTTTGTTGTTGTTGCTTAGTGAAATATATCTACAAACACACACACACACATGATGCAACATGATGGTGCTACTGTTACATCATTCAAGAGTCAATGAGTAAAATTTATCATCTATATTAGAAGTGTTTTTTATCTTTAACAAGAAACTTGTCTACATGAAGCTCTTCTCCTAAATATGTAACTTATTAATGCACCACGACATGGCAGCAGCAAACAACACTACATATCAGAGAAATAAATGCTTTCTGTAATATTAATTAGGGCTAAGACTTAGTATAAATAAAATAGAACCAGAGTGGCTGTCTTTCTTCTGTTGGCAATTGTAATCTCTTTAGAATGGGAGTTGATGGGATGGTTTAAATTAAGCATTAAAATATAGGAAGAGGAAAAGTAGTAGCAGGGATTTTCTTAAGTAAAAAGTGATATGATGTCAAGTAATCATACCAATGGAGCAGAATAGTCATTGCTAAGAAAGTTTTTGTGTATATCTGTTCCCCACATAACACACGATAAGGTAGCACCACAAATCATCAGACCTATGTGAAGATGAATATATAGAGCTAATAGAATAAATTATAAGTGAATTCTAATTATTTTTAAAGGCTTATTAAATGACTGCTCATCTATATATGTATATATATACATATATATATGTATTTAGTTTTAGAGCCACAGTCAATGATGTTCACAGCTTACTTCTAACTCTGTACTCAGGGGTAATTGCTGCTGGTGCTCAAGGACTATATATGATGCTCAGAATCAATCCCTGTTTGGCCACGTGGAAGGCAAGTGCCTTACTTTCTGTGTTTTCTCTATTTCCCTCAACAATATTTTATATCATAGGTATTCATAAAAACATCGATAAGTTAAATTAAGGGTCTGTGTACAATGAAGACTATGGAGTAAATATTCAAAGAGATACAATAGGAAAGGATATTAGCAATATCTACAATTGATCAAAGATTAATATCTTGTGTATGTAAGGAATTGAACCCAGGCCTCCGCCCCTTACAGAGAGCCCGGCAAGCTACCAAGAGTACCTCGCTCGCAGAGCAAAGCCTGGCAAGCTACCTGTGACGTATTCGATATGCCAAACACAGTAACAGCAAGTCTCACAATGGAGATGTTACTGGGCCCGCTGGAGCAAATCGATGAATGGGAGGACAGAGGAGTGCTACAGTGCAATGCAGTATGTAAGGAACTTCTGAAATCAACAAGAGCTCTCAGGTAAAAGATAAGACTATAAAATTATTTTAGGAGAAAATCCTAAAAGCTAGCGAACACGTGTTCAAAATCTTTAGTAGTCTTGGAGATATGCATTATTAAAACAGTGATCCTTCTACTATTAGACTGACAGAATTAGAAAGTTCAGCAAATCCAAATGTTAGCAGTCACGAGGGATCTAAGAACTCCTATGCACTGCTAGGAAGATGCAGACTACTAAGCCACCCTGGAGGGTAAATGAACAGTATTCTTACACTCTCTTTAAAACTACTCTGGTGTTTTTACTCACATTGAGACTCTCATGCCACTTAGGCACATAAGCCGGATTATTTACTGCAACTTTATTTGTAGTGAAGGGAGTTGGGAGTAGTCTGGGTATCCATTCAATTCATTCAATTTAAATACACACTCACAAATTAACAGATAAAAATATATACAAAGAAAAATACACGAAAGTATTAAGTTTTTCACCTCTCTTTAGAATAGGTGGTCTTGAATGTTGTATGGTTTTAAAGAGAAATAAAATTTAATGCAGTGGAGTTTAGTAAAGACCATTGATGAAATTGTGTAATGAGCTAAGTATATTAATTCAGCTGTATCTCTTGATGTCACAAGAAAACAAAGAAAAATAGTGTTATAACAGTAAAAAGTTAAATAACAATTAAAATCCTTTAGAAATTTTCTGTTGTTTAAAAGAATCTTGCTATTATTTTTTGTAACCCTGATGCTTGACACAAAGTTGTAGGTACTAATTAGAATTTTGCTAATTGGATGAATAAAATGAATGAACAAACAATATATAAATAATATTTTTCAGTGATTCTGAAATTCTTACAGTTATTATCTTCTAGTTTAATGTGATTCTGTGTCTAGGAGATAAGTACAGTATGTCCATCTTGGTGACTTTGAGCCCATATTATGAAATAGAAACTTGATTATTTCTATGGTTATAATTAAATTATTTAATAGATCATTTAAGCTTTCGGGTAAAATAACTTTTAAAAAACATAGCATGCATGTGATTTGGCTTCTGACTACATCTTTTAATTTACTTTCCTCAAACATCCTAAGCTCATGCTATAGAAAAATTCTTTCATTTCACAAATGTGGGATTTCACAAGTTTTGTGGAAAGGAAGATAGCTTGAGAGGTAGACAGAGCACCTGCCCAGCATGTCCAAGCCACTGAGTTTGATCCCTCACATTACCTGGCCTCTGGGCACTCTGAGCATTTCTAGATCTGGCCCTTATTAAGAATGAAAACATAAAAGAAGACAAATATGACCTGCTTGAGGATCATTCTAATCCTAAAATACACATTCTGATCCTAGAAGAATGCTTTTTCATCCGTAAAATTTGTGCAGTAATTTCAGACATGGCTAAAAATGGCTTTTAAAAGTCTGTTTCTAATCTTTTGTTTTGTTTTAGAGTACTAAGGACTGTCCTGAATTCAAGAGATGCAATGAAAAGGAAAAATATATATTACTTGAATTAATGTATTTCTTTGGTATCAACTCATTTTGCTCTAGAAGACTCAAGCAATATTGAATTTTCTATCAACCTAACCCTAGTCTATTTTCTTGAAGCAGAGAAGAGTTAATAGTTATAGAATATCAGAGTTGCAAGGGACTTCTAAGATCGGTTAGGCACTGGAATCAGTGTGGGAATATGACTCACTTATAGCTGTAATACGTCTGTATTAATTCAAGGGCTAGACACCATATCAACTGCATCTTAGTTAGCTTCAATAAACGTTCCAGCATGAACATTAACCTTGAAAAGCATAACCAGAAATATAAAGAGAATAAGTACAGACTTTTCTCTTTGCATCTGAGGCTTGTGGGAATTTTTCTCCTATAATTTTTTAATTGGATGAGTAAAATGAATGAACAAACAAAATATAAATAATATTTATACTATTAGGGGGTGCCCTGGACTTCAGGCCAATGCAACTATTGACTAACTGAACTAGGAACAAACGGAACTTTTCCTTTCTGATGCTTAAGAGCAGGTGGAACAAAGAAAGGTTAGCATAGAAAACCTTGGGTTACTAAGACTTGACTTATATAAACTTGGCTTTACTTAGTCTTTCATAAGCCAAGATAAATTTTTCGTGGTGTATAAACATATACATCTTGTTCAGCCTTGAGTCGTTTGTGGTGTGAGGAACGATTTCTCCTGACAGGAGTCTCATTGGGAAATTGTATTCTCTCTGTCTCTGTCTGTTTTCTCTTTCACTGTCTCACACACTTACACATAGATAACCATTTAATTATCTAGTGATGTTAAGTGTTTTTGACTTATGTAAAAAAAAGTACTTACAAAAAAGTTTCCATACTAGTAACTTTACAAAAGTGAAGGAGTATTAATCATAAGAGCCTGGAACAACATAGCTGTGAGAATCCAGACTGCGCTGACTATCCAGAAGGAAAACTAAGGAATGTACGTAGGGTGCTAATGGAAACAGGCACATCAGACGTGTGTGTGTGTGTGTGTGTGTGTGTGTGTGTGTGTTTGTGTGTGTATTAGGAAGCTTTAGGAAGCATGAAAATGGCCACGATGGGAAAAAGAAGGAATTTGTCGGGCTTCCTGTTGTATCTTTTTCTTTAGAAACCAGCATTGTTTTTTAATTTTAATTTTATTTTTATGAACTACGTGGTGGGATGTGTTGAAGTGGAGAATCCATAAGTTTTTAGTTCTGTAGAGGTCTTAGTTCTTAATCTGAAAAAAAAAATCATTATTCAAGCCAGGAATAAATGAGTCATGTATGTGATAGACTTTTTTCCAGTATTCCCTAAGGCCTCAGAATTTCAATCTTGAATAGATCAGATACTCCCTTGCCTCTTAATTCTAGACCCTGGTCTATTTGGAAAGACACCCACTATAATTGGGTTGTTTCTAAACTCCCCCAAGTTAAAATCTTATAAGGCATCTATCCATAACAAGTGGCAGTTTGGGGTCACTAGTGGTTACTCAACTGAATCATCAACTGAATATTTTACTTTATTTGCTTTACCAGTTCATTATTGAAATTAGTCCCCCCCCAAAAAAAAATTAGCTTAGCATCTGTCTGAAGCTTGACCACATGTGAAGTTTGACATTTTAAAGGTCAGCTGGTTTGAGTTATTTGTATATAAGAGTCAATGGATTTGTTTTTCTTTTCGAAAAGGGAAATAGCTATTGTTTTTTTCCACTTGAAAAACTAAATAAAACATACAAATATCTCCTGAGCTTTCCTCAGATTTTCCCAGAAAGAGTTTGTATTTGTGCTGAGACAAAGTATAGGGAAGTTCCAACCTCACATGGTTTGGAGACAGTTCACATCTTAATTGCTGAAGGGTTAGATAAGGGGAAGCCCGTGAAAGGCCTCCACTGGTTAAGTGGACAGAAAAAAGTAAAACTCCATATCTACTATAGCACTTCACTTTATCATAAACTTGGTACAGAACCATGCTTGGGACATGATTGGGGTGTAGTTAATATGTGGCTAAACTCTTTTTTCTTTTTAATATTTTTTTCCTTTTAAAAATTTTTTAAAAATTTTGTTAAATCCCCGTGAGATAGTTACAAGCTTTCGTGTTTGAGTTACAATCACACAATAATCAAACACCCAGCCCTTCACCAGTGCACATTCCCTACCACCCATATCCCTGGTATACCTCCCCCTTTCCCACCCTCCCTCTGCTTCCAAGGCAGACATTATTCCCCATAATCTCTCTCTACTTTTGGGCATTATGGTTTGCATTACAGACCCTGAAAGGTTATCATGTTTGGTCCTTTATCTACTTTCTGCACACATCTCCCATCCCGACTGATTCCTCCAGCCATTTTTTTCTTAGTAATCCCTTCTCTATTCCAGTTGCCTTCTCCCCTTTGCTCATGAGGCAGGCTTCCAGCTATGGTTCAATCTATCTGTCCTGTATATCTACTATCGTTAGTTGTCAGTCTCATGTTATGTTGTTTTATACTCCACAAATGAGTGCAGTCCTCTCTTTCTGACTCATTTCACTTAGCATGATACTCTCCATGTCTATCCATTTATAAGCAAAGTTCATGACTCCCTTCTCCTGACAGCTGCATAGTATTCCATTGTGTATATGTACCAAAGTTTCTTTAACCAGTCATCTGTTCTAGGGCACCTGGGTTGTTTCCATATTTTGGCTATTGTGAACAGTGCTGCAATGAACATATAGGTACAGATGTCATTTCTGCTGTGCTTTTTTGCATCCTTGGGATATATTCCCAAAAGTGGTATTGCGAGGTCATATGGAAGTTCAATTTCTAGTTTTTGAAGGACTGTTCATATTGTTTTCCAGAAAGGCTGGACTAATGGGCATTCCCACCAACAGTGAAAGAGTGTCCCTTTTCCCCCACATCCACTCCAGCACTGGTTGCTTTTGTTCTTTTGAATGTGTGCCAATCTCTGTGGTATGAGATGATATCTCATTGTTGTTTTGATTTGCATTTACCTTATGGCTAATGATGTGAAGCATTTTTTCATGCGCCTTTTGGCCATTTGTATTTCTTTTTTGAGGAAACTTCTGTTCATTTCTTCTCCCCATTTTTTGATGGGGTTAGAGGTTTCTTTCTTGTACAATTCTACTAGTATCTTGTATATCCTGGATATTAATCCCTTATCAGATGGGTATTGGGTAAATATTCTTTCCCATTCTGTGGGCTCTTTCTTTATTTTGGTGACTGTTTCTTTTGAAGTGCAGAAGCTTCTTAGTTTGATGTAGTCCCATTTGTTTATGTTTGCTTCCACTTGCACGGTCAGTGCTGTTTCATCCTTAAAGATGTTTTTAGCTTAAGTGTCATGGAGAGTTCTGCCTACATTTTCCTCTATGTACGTTATGGATTCATGTCTGATATTGAGGTCTTTAAACCACTTTGATCTGACTTTTGTGTCTGGCATTAGACAGAGGTCAGAGTTCATTTTTTTCAGGTAGCTTTCCAGTTTTCCAAGTACCACTGTTGAAGAGGCTTTCCTTGTTCCTCTTCACATTTCTTGCTCCTTTGTCAAAGATTAAGTGGTCATATATTTGGGGGTCTGTGACAGAATATTCAACTCTGTTCCATTGGTCTTCAGGTCTGTTTCTAGCCCAATACCATGCTGTCTTAATTACTACTACTTTGTAGTACAGTTTGAAGTTGGGGAGGGTGATGCCACCCATCTTCTTTTTTCCAAGAATTGCTTTAGCTATTCGTGGGGGTTCATTGTTCCATGTGAATTTCAGGAGTGCTTTGTCTATTTCTTTGAAAAATGTCATGGGTATTCTTATAGGGACCACATTGAATTTGTATAGTGTTTTGGGCAGTATTGCCATTTTGATAATGTTAATCCTCCCTATACATGAGCAGGGGATGTGTCTCCATTTACTACTGTCCTCTTTATTTCTTGAAGTAGTGTTTTGTAATTTTCCTTGTATAGGTCCTTCACCTCTTTGGTTAAGCTGATTCTGAGGTACTTGATTTTCTGAGGTACTATTGTGAATGGGATTGTTTTTTATGTCTATTTCTTCTCTTTCATTATTTGTATATAAGAAAGCCATGGACTTTTGGGTATTGATTTTGTAGCCTGCCACTTTACTAAACCAACCTATTGTTGTGGCTAAACTCTTTTGTGAGTAATCTACTGCCTCTTTACTTAGATAAGCTACAGTATCTATCTATCTATCTATCTATCTATCTATCTATCTATCTATATTTTTTTAGCTTGCTAAAGTTCAGAAGTTTGTAGTCTATCTTTATATTTTTAAAAAACTGTTCTCTCCTTTAAAGCAAAGTTCACATGGAAGAGTTTGATCTCAGAATGCAAAGAAAATCATTTATTTCTTGTGTAAAACTCTAGTTTTTCATAGTCTGAAAGGGCCCTGTGTAGTCTGAACTCCAGTGTAGATAGATTTAACGATTAGTTGAAGTTAAGTGACAGTGTTAGAGATAGAGAAATAATGGACAACTTGGCTATTGGTGATTTAAAATGTTCTTGTTTAATTGTTAAAAACAATTTCTTAAAAGTAGAAGCCACACCCATCAGTGCTTCGAGGACACCTGGGCAGAACTCAGAGTTCTCAGAGGGCCTGTAGTGCCAGGGATCAAACTAAAGGCCTTGCATATATTGGCGATATCACACAATTCCTTCCCAGGAATAATGTCATTTAAAAAACACCACTGGTGAGCTATGTTCTTGTTCCATTCCCTGCCATCTATCATATTGCTGCCTTTGAAGCTCTTTCTCTGTAGTATTAACAATCATAATTCAGTCTATTACTAGAACTCTTTAAAAAGTGGCAATTTGCTAAATTTTGCTCAAGGAAAGATTTGTGTTTAATACTTTCATTTCTTATTCTACTTCTAAGTGGTCCCTCTCTGGTTTTCTTTATAATCTCTCTCTTTAATTTTCCTTAATTTTTAAGATTATTTTTGATCTGATAACTATTACACAAGAATATTTTTCTTCTTTTCTTTCATTTTTGAACCACACTTGGCTATGCTAAGGGCATACTCCTGGCTCTGTACTCAAGGATGACTCTTGGCAAAGCTCGAGAGACCATTTGGGGTGCCAGGATTGAAACCAGGTCACTGTGTGCAAGGCAAGCACTCTGCCTACTGTTCTATCTCCAACTCCACACAAGAGTTTCTTCTACATGGGAAAAGCTGAGAACTTGTCTTCAGTATGAAGCTTACCGTGGAGATGGAGAGGTTGGGTAAGGGACTCTGGGACAATGGTGGAGGGAACTTGACACCTGGGTGGAGGGTATGGTACTGGAATAGTTCATGTATGAAATCCTACTCACAACAGTTTGTAAGCTATGTGCTAATAACAATTAGCTAATAATCATTTATTAATAACAGTTATCCTACTAATAACAGTTTATAAACCAAATAGAAAAAAAACCCTACAAAAATTGTGTTGAGTTAAACTTAGATAGACATTGAATCTAGAGATATCTTCAATTACTTGTTGTCATTGACCAACTAAATGAAAGTCAAGATAAATAAATGGCATTGCTTCAAAACAAGAAGCTTTTGCACTGCGAAAGAAACAATGACCAGAATATAAAGACATTCCAAAGACTGGTAAAAAATATTTGCCCAAAACTAATCTGACACATGGTTCATATATAGAGCGTTAGTAATTCTTAATAACAACAGCAATAACAACAAAACTGAGGGTCCAAAATAGACAAATTTTCTCCAGGAAGACATACACATGGCTAATAAAAAATGTTCTGGGGGCTGGAGTGATAGTATAGTGGGTAGAGCATTTGCCTTGCACATGGCCGACCCGGGTTTGATTTCCAGAATCCCATATGGTCCCCTGAGCATTGCCAGGAGTAGACTCTGAGTGCAGAGCCAGAAGTATCCCCTGTGCATTGCCAGGTATGACCCAAAAAGAAAAAAAAAAGAAAAAGAAAAAATTGTTCTGCATCACTTAGCCTCAGGTAAATGCAAACTGAAAGAACAATGAGATATCACTTCACATCAGAAACTTCCACATAGTACAAAGAACAACAACAACAACAACAACAACAAAACACCCAAAGTTGGCATGGATGGGGATAAGGGTTCAGGGAAAGGACCCCTCATCAACTTTTGGTGGTTGTGTTGACTTCAGGTTTTTAGAAAAGGATCAAAGAACCAATGGAATTTGGTGAGGATTAAGCATAATGGGTAAGAAGGAGAAGCCAGGGTGGGGGTAGGGTGGGGGATGGGGGGTGGGGGTAATTTCAAGGTTTTAGGAGACTGGTTTACTGCAATTAAGAGAGGAAAGGAAACCAAGGATTGACATTGATTTGTGGAGTGGGGAGTTGGGGAAATGTCACAAAAATGAGTTATTCATATGATCTTAACAAGACATAGTTTTAGATATTCTGTAGACACATTAAAATATGACTAGTGTTTGGAAGAGAGTTCAGGGCATAACATGCCACAAATACAGACAAATTCTCTCAAAATGAGGGGTCTTATAGAGACACAGAGCAGAGAACTGAGAACATATGTATGGAGGACACTAAATTAGGGGAGCGGGGAATGGATGACTGAGATAGTCGGATGAATTGTTACAGGCATGGATTCCCTCTGGACCCAGAGGTGGGCTCTTTGTTTATACCCATAACCCCTAGTGAATTAAACTAGAGGATCCTTGAGATGAAACCAATCAGAAGCTTTATTGAAAGTTTCTTTGACTCCCATTTCGTCGAGAGTTTTTTTTAATCATAAATTGATGCTAGATCTTGTCAGATGACTTCTCTACACCTATTGATAAGATCATATAGTTTTTATTTTCCCTTTAATTGATGTGGTGTATTATGTTGAATGACTTGTGAGTATTGAACCATTCTTGCATCCCTGGGATAAATCCTACTTGGTTGTAGTGTATAATTTTTTTTGATGAGTCACTGGGTTTTATTTGCTAATATTTTGTTGAGGATCTTTGCATCTGTATTCGTCAGTGAAATTGGCCTGTAATTCTTTTTTTGTGGTATTTCTGTCTACTTTCGATATTAGGGTGATATTTGCTTCATAGAAACTGTGTGGAAGCGTTTCTGTTTCTTTTGTTTTTGCACAGTGGTAGGGCGTTTATCTTGCAAGCGAGCAACATGGCCGACCCGAGTTCGATTCCTCCGCCCCTCTCGGAGAGCCCGGCAAGCTACCGAGAGTATTCGATATGCCAAACACAGTAACAACAAAGTCTCCAATGGAGATGTTACTGGGCCCGCTCGAGCAAATCGATGATCAACGGGAGGGCCTTTACCTTTACCTAATTTTATTTATTGAATCACTGTGAGAGCAGTTACAAAGGTTTCGGGTTTAAGTCTCGGTCATACAATGAAACACCCGTACCACCAGTGTCCATTCTCCACCCCCCCAAAACCCCAGTATACACCCATCCCACACCCTCCCCCTACCTGTGGGGCAGATGATTTCCACATTACTCTCTCTCTACTTTGATTACATTCAATATTTTGACACCAGATCCACCATTATTATTTGGGATTTTACCCCAACACTCAGGTCTGCTGAAAAGGCAACCGTAGACAATTTGTTTTTTATTGCTAGGTATGAATAACATATGATGTCGCATGGCAGCTGTAGTGGCCGCATGATTTTGAAATTCCAAAATTTTAACAATTAAATCTGAAGGGATTTTGGCCAAAACCTGCTGGGTTTCGAGATTTGTTCCTGAGTCTCTTGGATCATGGCTGTTCAGCAGCTTGATCATGAAAGGCCGTTCATGGGTGACGACATGGGGTCTCATTGGGAGGGGGAGGAAAGGGCCAGCTCCACCCACATCCCATGAGGCCCCACGTGTCTCATCACTGAGGGCTCAAACCTTACTGTCCAATGACCTCTGGCGATGGTGGCCACCGAGCCCCCTAGGGGGAGCAGGCAGAGGGACAGTACCCTTTCTCCCCTGGAGTAGCCCGGCGACAGTAACCTACTGCGTGGTCCAGACGCATTTCTGCTAGAAGCTATTGGGTTTTGAGATTTGTTTCTGAGTCTCTGGGATCATGGCCGTTAAGCAGATTGATGAGGAGCCGAGAGGCTGTTTGTGGGCAACTCGGGGTCTTGTTGGGAGGGGGAGGAAAGGGCCAGCTCCACCCCATCCTGTGAGGTCCCGTGTGTCTCGTCACTGTGGGCCCAAACTTGACTATCCAGTGGTCTCTGGAGGATGGCGGCCACCGGGCCACCAGGGGGAACAGGCCAATGTACGAAACCTATTCCCACCTGGGTTGTCCCGGCACCTGTAACCTACTGCAGGGACTAGACGCATTTCTGCCAAAACCCTTTGGGTTTTGAGATTTGTTTCTGAGTCTATGGGATCATGGCCGGTAAGCAGTTCGATCAGGAACCAGAGAGGGCATGCCACCAATTATATAGCTGAGCCAGAGGTGGTTTGTGGGTGTGTCTCCCACAAACCTAACTTTTGGCCGTTTGCTTTCTTGGTAAACTTTGCTCCGAGTTTTTGTGGTCTGGCCAAAGGCATAGCAGCAATTTTGGGGTATCTGGAAGTCTGAAGGCACCATCAAGCTGCTGATGCATTCGCCTCACAGGTACAGATTGACCTGCTGGCGGCACCTGCTAGTTTCTGATTCTTTATCAGGAGAAAAAGCTTGAACAGGATTGAGAGTGGGTCCTCTTTAAAGGGTTGGAAGAATTCACTAGTGAATCCATCTGGGCCAAGGCTTTTGTGTTTTGGGAGTATTTTGATTACCATTTTAATTTCCTTATTTCCTTGATAGTAATAGTCTGTTCAGGTATTCCAAGTTTTCTTGGCCAGCTTTGGGAGATTATAGGCGTTCAGGAATTTATCCATTTCTTTGAGGTTCTCTCATTTTGTGTCATTTTGTTTCTTAAAGTAATCTCTGGTCATCTTTTGAATTTCTGTGTTTTCTTTTGTGAAGTCCCCCTTTCCATTTCTGATTCTGTTTATTAGGAGTCCCTCCTCTCTTTATCTGTGAGCCTTGCTAGTGGTTTATCAATCTTGTTTATTTTCTCAAAGAACCAGCTTTGGTTGCATTGATCTTTTACATTGTTTTATGGGTTTTCATCTAGTTAATTTCTGCTCTTAGTTTTATTGTACAAATATAATCTTAGTTCTCATAACAAGCAAGCAAGAAAAGATTGGAAGAAAATATAAGATGTTAATGGTAGTTATCTTTGGGTATTGGAATTATCTAATTTTATAACTTTTTTGCCTTTGCTTTTAGTATTGTCAGAATTTTCTACAATTACCATTTTAAGTATTTACCTTCATAAAATGGACAAAAGTATATTTTTAGTTTTTTTATGCATATCCCAACAGACTTTAACATGGTGGATTGTTTAATAAGTTAGTCTTGGTTATTTATTATTGATATTGAATGTGTAATAAAAATCATATGCTATAGAGAAATATTAAGGTATGGGGTTCCTACAGATCCTTATGGTGACTACCAGTACTCTGTAAGTAGGATCAGCATGGATCAAATTCCCAAGTCAACAAACATTCACAGAGACTATAAACTGAATAACATATAAGGAATCTTCAAAGAGAAGAAAGACTTTCATGAGCTTTTCATAATTTTTCCATATAGGTAAAATTAGAAATACACATAGCTAACTGTAATTCGTAGAAGACGAATTCGTATTATATTGAAAATACGAATAGGGTTGTTCAGATGAGAGAGAAATTAGTTGTGCCTTGGGGTATTAGAGGGAAACATTTAAAAATTTTCTGCTTTCACGTTATGCCAGTGTGTTTCAAATTTAATAATTTTAAATTTATGTTCATAGTTTTCCCTTATCTTCACATCATCTTACAGTTGATGCCTTTAAACTTTGATAATTAGAATAAGTGAATTAAGAAAGTAAACTGTATTTTACTACTATAAATGGAAAACCAGTTCACTTGCCATATGAATACTACCTAAAAATAAAGATAATATAAATAAAATAGTGTTATTAAATTCTATCTAGGTGCTTTTGCCTGTTCCTTGGCTCTGAGACTGAGTCGTTATAAAAGGGAGCTTGGCAAAGTTGGAGAGATGCTAATCATATATCATCCTGTTACCGAAACTTCCTTCTTAACAAATTAGAATATCAGAAAAAGAATTGAAAGGGGGAGTGGTTTTCCTTATGTGATTCAATATTATTTAATAACATCTTACCACTCTTGGTAACAGACTCAAATAAAAATTCTTTAGCAAATCAACAGTTCAAATTTTAGGTTTAACAGTTTTAATTTCAATAGACAAGATATAAATTTCATAGAAAAAGGACGATTAGACATTTGGTTGGTAGTATCTGAGAAAATGATATTTTTGAGGGTAAAATGTATACACACGTGGCAGTAAAGGAGCAGGAGAAAGACAGGCTTCTAAAGTCTAACTTTTATGCCCCCAGAACTCACTTTGGGTCTTTAGTTAAGGATGAAATTCCTAATTTCTTAAGCACCTTTTCTAGTTTTCTATATCTCGATGACGTTCTCTATTCCCAATCCTCTGTGAATCTGCTTTAGACTATAAATGTCTCTGTGAATGTGAATAATGGGTGCCTTTTCAAATGCAGATGACATTTATATACTGAAAATGGACTTCACTAGTGGGGTTTGCTGGAGTTTATCAGCTTCAAAAATACAACCTCTCATATATAGATCACTGAACACGTTAGTATGACTTCACAAAACATCTTGGCACAAGCAGTGCTTTGATGCCTTGACATCTAAGATAAATGCCATCATTCAAGACAGAGAGTGGTATTTCTTTATGGTCCAGAGTCCAGAGACCTTTGAAGAGATACTGGTGTTGGATTTGGCAGAACATCAGCAGCCACTGGGTCTCTTTTCTCACTGGCAATTTTTTTCTGGGAAAATTTTTGACAAAGGGATTCTGGAGAAAATCTCTTTCAGTTCTCTGGAGCATGTGAAATTACTTGATTTATAAGATCTATCTTATTTTTCCACAAAGGCCTAGCTTTAATCTTGGTAAGAATTATAATTTGTAGCAGAATGCAAAATAATAAAGAAATGATTCTTTTGGGATGTGTGAATTCATTTCTCATGTCAACGTTCACAAAACATGGTCAATATCTTCATCACCTTTTATCCAGAATAATAATATTAAAGCATTGGCAGCTGTATTTTAGGGAGGTCCTTGCTTTATATGTGCTTGAATCTTTTTTTCAATTTAATGCATGTCACCACAAAGGTCCATTTGAAAGACAATGTGATGGGTAGAGAAAGAACTTTACTGGCAACAAGCCAGCAGGTTGGAATATGATGGATTCATATGTCCTCAGAGCAACTAGGTTGTTCAAGGATCAGGAGAAGGGGGCTTTAAGGGAAAAAACAAGGAAGAATGGGTGGGTTTCAGACCAGTGAGCATGCAGACTGAACAATAAAATTCTCTTTTAGGCTGGTTCCTTGAATCACACTCATCTTTTTTAAGCCACTATAAGGAAATTAGGTGTTGAATTCAATATAAGCAATCAGAAAACCCTTCTGGTTAGGGATGGTATATGGTGTTTAGAATTCCCCCTTAGCTTTACCTACAGGATAAGAGTACTAGAACTTTATGAGAAATATTTGTTTTTATTTAGTCACATTAGAAGTGTACTCAGGGGATCAGTAAATTTATTGATCACCTGATTAACTCCAGCTTGGAAAGTCACCCTTCTTAAAAATGTGATTGCCGGTTCTCTTTCTTTATAAAAACCCTGTCTTGTGTCACTGAAGACATGATAGCTAATTTGAGGACATGAATCCTTTCTTTCACAATCTGTCAACTGTTTGCCAGTAAAGCTCTTTCTCAACCTTTGACTGTGTCTTTCGTTTGATTTGATAGACACTGGAGCAGCAGTGGTACTGGACTTTCATGGTTACGTTATCTCTAAGCCTAAACAAAGTAAGGGTTTGTCTTTTGGGGAAGGACAAAATGAAGAAGATGGTTCTTATCTTTAGGCATTTGGGGCAAGGATAAACTGAAGACATACTGTCATTATCTTTAACTTTTGGGACAAGGACCTTTGTTTTTGTCTAACGTTGGTCTTTGGCTAGATCTTATGTGATTATCTCATCTCTGATTTCACCTCCACTCTATAAAATAGATTCCATTCCTTTCAGAAAGAGAAATTGTAATATTCATATAGAACTGACCAGTGTTATGTAGTTGGAGATCTGGGTGCGTCCAGCTCTATCACAACTATTTAGACTTGACAATAAGCTTAATTTCTCTAGTACTCATTTTCTTTATAAATGCTAAAAACAATTCCTGTTTCTTAAGGTTATTGCTATTATTAGATTCGGCAAAATAATTTCCTACCTTATAATAAATGATATATAGCAGAAAGGTATCTTTATTATATTATTAATTCATTTAATTGAAGCTAGACTTTCCTACTCTATCAGTTTGTCATTTGTTCCATAGTTCTCTATTTGACCTCTTTAAAAAATTTTTGAAAAACTTCACTATTTGACGAATCCTTGACTTAACTTGATCTTTACCACAACCAGCCAGGTTCTGCATGTGTGTTAAAACATAATATATGCAGATTACTTTGCCTGGTGTGCATGTGTATTTGTGTATGTGTTTGAGTGTTTGTTTGAATCATATATAGAGAAAAGTTAAGACACTCTGAGACATTAGCCTTAGTTGGGCACTATTTTGTTAACAAACCTACTAATCTCTTAGAAGTCTAGATCCCATCTTTATACAGCTAGATTTTCTGGAAGATAGGTGACTCAAATTGTTAGTTTACAGAGAGCAAATGCTGGAAGAAGAGACATCCCCTCCAGCTGTTCCCTTTCTTCTCTCTGCAGATGTGAGCTCTTCCCACAAATCCCTGTATGAAATTGGGAGAAGCAGAAGGGAAACTGTCGAGCTGTTTATTTTATTGCAAACAAAGGTGAAGGAGTATTTTCTGAATATTTTTCTTGGAAGCCAAGAATGAAATTTTATATTACTTGACCAAAATGTTTATTTTGAGTGAATTTAAGATTTAACTACCTTGAATTGTATCTCTTTTCAAGACCCGTATCATGATCTTCTTAAAGCCTACACACTCCAATGATTAGGAAAATCCAAGGGAGTGAGGAGAGGGAGAGAGAGTTGAGTAACAAATCACTTTATTGAAGGAGATGGCTGGTAGGTAAACATCCCAACAAGGGAACATAGACAAAGTATGTATTTGATGGTTTTAACTGTCTAGTCTCTTGATTTCTCTACTGTCGTACTCTTTCCCTATTTTTTTCTTTTTTTACCAGAGGTCTAACTTTCTAATCCCAAAGATATGAAGAGCTCCATTCCCAGGGGGAAGTTTTCAGAATGATTATCTCTTTGATCGAAATGTAACACTTGCAGATTTTTTCATCGTGGCTTCTTTCTCATCATTGAGGCATATCAGCTCCTCAGAGAGTTCTTCCTTGACCACCTTTAGCAAGAATATTATTTGCTTCTAAATAGTTCTTTTCCTTTATTTCCTGTACAAGGCACTCAGTACAAAGCCAGTGGACTATATTACCCAAACTTTTGTGCATCTGGAGTAAGTTCTGTCCAATGAAATGTAAGTCAGAATGTAATATGGTACTTTGGAAACAATTCCTAAGAGAAAAAAATCATTCTTTCTCTCTCTTTTCTCTAGAATCATAAGACTTCTAGTTGGGTAAGAATAAAGGCAGGTTGTGACTGATTCATCCCTTTTGGAAAACAGTATGGACGATTCTAAAAAAATTAGAAATTGAGCTCCCATTTGATCCAGCAATACTACTTCTGGAAATATAAACTGGAGAGACAAAAAAGTATAGTAGAAATGACATCTGCACTTGCATGTTCATTGCTGCACTGTTTACAATAAGCCAAAATCTGGAAAAAACCCGAGTGCCCAAGAACACATGACTTGTTAAAGAAACTTTGGTACATCTACACAATGAAATACTATGCAGCTATTAGAAAAGATGAAGTTATGATATTCGCATATAAGTGGATCAACAAGGAAAGTATCATGTTAAGTAAAATGAATCAGAAAGAGAGGGACAGACATAGAAAGATTACACTCATCTGTGAAATATAAAGTAACAGAATAGGAGACTAACACCCAAGAATAGTAGAAATAAGCTCCAGGAGGTTTGCCACATGGCTTGGAAGCCAGCCTCAGTGCTGGGGGAAAAGGCAGCTCAGATATAGAAGGAAACACCAAGTAAAGGGTGTCAGGAGGACCTGCTCAGGTTGGGAGATGCGAGCTGAAAGTGGACTACAGACCAAACATGATGGCCACTCAATACCATAGCAAACCACAACACCCAAAAGGAGAGAGAGGACAAAAGGGAATGCCCTGCCACAGAAGTGGGGTGGGGTGGGGGGAGTTGGGATGGGGGTGATAGGAGAGATCCTGGGATCATTGGTGGTGGAGAATGGGAACTGGTGGAGAGATGGGTACTCGATCATTGTATGACTGAAATGCAAACACGAAAGTTTGTAACTATGTAACTGTACCTCACTGCACTCATTTGTGGAGTATAGAATAACATAACATGAGGCTGACACCCAAGAACAGTAGATACAAGGACCAGGAGAATTGCCCTATAGCTGGAAACCTGCCTCATGAGCGGAGGGGAGAAGGTAGATGGAATAGAGAAGGGATCACTGCAGGAACCAGTCAGGATGGGAGATGTGTGCCAAAAGTAGATAATGGAACAAACATGATGACCTCTCAGTGTCTGTATTGCAAACCATAATGCCCAAAGGTAGAGAGAGAGTACGAAGAATCAAACATGTCTGCCATGGAGGCAGGAGAAGGGTGGGGAAGAAGGGTATACTTGGGAGATTGGTGGTGGGAAATGTGCACTGGTGGTGGGATAGGCGTTTGATCATTGTGTGATTGTAACCCAGATATGAAAGCTTGTAACTTTCTCACGGTGATTCAATAAAATTAAAAATAAATAAAAAATAAAACTAATAAAATTAAAAAAATAAATTTAAAGAATAAGAGCAGGTTGTAAAAGATATGACACTTTAGAATTTTATTGGTGAGAAGGTACAGGAAGGAGGATCATAGCTACAAAAGCTATAGAAAACCTCAAACAAAAAACACTGGTACAGCCAGTAGGGCACTTGCATTGTAAGTAGCTGACTTAGATTTGATACCTGGCATCATACATGGTCCCCTGAGCCTCCAAGAGTAATCCCTGAGTGAAGAGCCAGGAGTAAGCCCTGAGAACCACTGGGTATAGCCCACAAACCAGCAACTAACCAAACAAAAAAAAGTAAAAACATTAGAAAAAAATTATTAAACATTAAAGCCAATATGAAGATTTCTATTGACAAAGATTTCTATTGACAATTTCTATTAACAATAAAGTAAATGTAAATGATTAAAGAACTTTCAGAAATGTCAAAATTTTTTTTTTCCTTTATTTTATTTTATTTTTTTTAAAGTTGTAGATTTACAATTTTTTGTGCTTTGGTTTCAATTATACAATGATCAGATACCCATCCCTCCACCAGTGCCCATTTTCCACCACCATGGATAATATCCCTCCCACCCCCATCCCCCCATCCCCCCTGTCTCTGTGGCAGGGAAATCCCCTGTGTTCTCTCTCTCCTTTTGGGTGTTGTGGTCTGCAAAAGAGGCATTGAGTGGCAAACATGTTCAGTCCATAGTCTACTTTCGACATGCATCTCCCCTCCTGGGAGGATCCTCCAAACATCCTTTATTTGGTGCTCCCTTCTCTATCTGAACAGCCCTTTCCTCTAGGATACCCGGCTGGCCTCTAAGTTATGGAGTAATCCTCCTGGTGCTGATCTCAGCTATTCTTGGGTATTAATCTCATACTTTGTTACTTTATATCCCCCAGATGAATGCAATCTTTCTATGTCTATCCCTCTCTTTCTGACTCATTTCGCTTAGCATGATACTTTCCATATTGTACCACTTGTATGTAAATTTCATGACTTCATCTTTTCTAACAGCTACATAGTACTCCATTGTGTAGATGTACCAAAGTTTCTTTAACCAGTCATCTGTTCTTGGGCATTCAGGTTTCTTCCAGTTTCTGGCTATTGTAAAGAGTGCTGCAATGAACAAACAAGTGCAGATGTCACTTCGACTATACATTTTTGCCTCTCTGGGATATATTCCCAGGAGTGGTATTGCTGGGTCAAATGGGAGCTCAATTTCTAATTTTTTGAGAATCGTCCATACTGTTTTCCAGAAGGGCTGAACCAGTGGACATTCCCACCAACAGTGAAGGAGTGTCCCTTTCTCGCCACATCCACGCCAGCATCGGTTGCTTTTGTTCTTTTGAATGTGGGCCAGTCTCTGAGGTGTGAGATGGTATCTCATTGTGGTTTTGATCTGCATCTCCCTGATGATTAATGATGTAGAGCATTTTCTCATGTGCTTTTTTGCCATTCGGATTTCTTCTTTGAGAAAGTTTCTGTTCATTTCATTGCCCCATTTTTGGATGGGGTTGGATGTTTTCTTCTTGTGGAGTTTAACCAGTATTTTGTATATCCTGGATATCAACCCCTTGTCAGATGTGTATTCGGTGAATATCCTTTCCCATTCTGTAGACTGTCTTTGTATTTTGGTCACTGTTTCTTTGGAGGTGCAGAAGCTTCTTAGTTTAAGATAGTCCCATTTATCTATCTCTGTTTTCACTTGCTCAGCCAGTGGCGTGGCATCTTTGAAGATACCATTAGCTTCAATGTCATGGAGGGTTTTGCCAACTTTATCTTCAATGTACCTTATGGTTTCTGGTCTGATGTTGAGGTCTTTAATCCATTTTGATCTTACTTTTGTACAAGGTGTTAGGCAGAGTTCTGAGCCTATTTTTTTGCATGTAGCCGTCCAGTGATGCCAACACAATTTATTAAAGAGGCTTTCCTTACTCCACTTCACATTACTTGCACCTTTATCAAAGATTAGATGAGCATATGATTGAGGAGAGATGTCAGTGTATTCAACCCTGTTCCATTGGTCTGCAGTTCTGCCTTTGTTCCAGTACCATGCTGTTTTAATTATTACTGCTTTGTAGTACAGTTTGAAGTTCGGGAGGTTGATTCCTCCCATTTTCTTTTTCCCAAGAATTGCTTTAGCTATTCGTGGGGGCTTATTGTTCCATATAAATTTCAAGAGTGTTTGCTCCATTTCTTTGAAGAATGTCATGGGTATCCTTATAGGGATTGCATTGAATTTATACAATGCTTTCGGTAGTATTGCCATTTTGACAATGTTAAGTCTCCCGACCCATGAGCAGGGAATATCTTTCCATTTCCTCATGTCCTCTTTTATTTCCTGAAGTAGCGTTTTGTAGTTTTCTTTGTACAGGTCCTTTACTTCCTTAGTTAAGCTGATTCCTAGGTACTTGATTTTCTGGGGCACAATTGTGAACGGGATTGTTTTTTTCATGTTGCTTTCTTCTCTCTCACTGTTTGCGTATAGGAAAGCCATGGACTTTTGGGTATTGATTTTATAACCTGCAACTTTACTATACGAGTCTATTGTTTCTAGGAGTTTTTTGGTGGAAGTTATTGGGTTCTCTAAGTAGAGTATCATATCATCTGCGAATAGTGAGAGCTTGATTTCTTCCTTTCCTACCTGAATGCCCTTAATATCTTTTTCCTGCCTAATCGCTATTGCAAGTACTTCCAGTACTATATTGAACAGCAGTGGAGAGAGTGGGCATCCCTGTCTCGTCCCTGATCTTAGAGGGAAGGCTCTCAGTTTTTCCCCATTGAGGATGATGCTTGCTGTAGGCTTGTGGTAGATGGCTTTAATTATGTTGAGGAAGGTCCCCTCTATACCCATTTTGGCTAGGGTTTTCATCATAAAGGGGTGCTGGATCTTATCAAATGCTTTCTCTGCATCTATTGATATGATCATATGCTTTTTATCTTTTCTTTTGTTGATATGGTGGGTTATGTTGATTGATTTCCGGATGTTAAACCATCCTTGCATCCCTGGGATGAATCCTACTTGGTCATGGTGTATGATCTTTTTAATGAGTAGTTGGATTCTATTTGCTAGTAGTTTGTTGAGAATCTTTGCATCTGTGTTCATCAGGGATATCGGCCTGTAATTCTCTTTCTTTGTGGTATCTCTGTCTGCTTTTGGTATCAGTGTGATATTTGCTTCGTAGAAACTGTTTGGAAGTGTTTTTGATACTTCAATTTCGTGGAAAAGCTTAAAGAGCATTGGGAGTAAGTCCTCTTTAAAGATTTGGAAGAATTCACTAGTGAATCCATCCGGGCCAGGACTTTTGTGCTTGGGGAGACTTTTTATTACCATTTCAATTTCCTTGATGGTGATAGGTCTGTTCAGGTATTCCAGGTCTTCTTGGTTCAGCCTTGGGAGTCTGTAGGAGTCTAGGAATTTATCCATTTCCTCGAGGTTTTGATGTTCCGTGGCATAAAGCTTCTCAAAGTACTCCCTGAGGATCCTCTGAATTTCTGTGGTTTCTGTTGTAATGACCCCCTTTTCACAGAAATGTCAAAATTATTTCAGCGAATTTGTACTTCTCAAAATTTGAAGGTTATTATTTTCTTCCTAATTCTGTTAATATTGCCATTTTAGAAAAAATTTTATCTTATTATGACATCTTATCTCATTCCTACTTTGGACAAACTGGCAGGTTACCGAATGTAGCCTGCCCACACGGCAGAGTCTGGCAAACTCCCCGTGGAGTACCCAATATGCCAAATACCAGTAACAATGATGGGTCTCATTCTCCTAAAAAGCCTTGAATATAATCTCAGGGCTAGGATGAAGGAGACATTACTGGGGCCTGCTCGAGGCAATCGATGAATAACAGGATGATTTGTGATTGTTGTGATTGTGAGAAAAAAATTTAGTATTGTGGTTTCATGGATATTTACTGTTACTGTGTCTGGCATATTGAATGCTCTCGGTAGCTTGCCGGGCTCTCCGAGAGGGGCGGAGGAATCGAACTCGGGTCGGCCATGTTGGCCACTTGTAAGGCAAACGCCCTACCCGCTGTGCTATCGCTCCAGCAAAAAAAATTTTTTTTAATTTTTGGGTCACATCTGGTGATGCTCAGAGGTTACTCCTGGCTTTGCACTCAGGAATTACTCCTGGTGGTGCTCAGGGGACTATATAGGGTGCTGGGAATCAAACCTGGGTTGGCCACATGCAAGGCAAACTCCCTACCCGCTGTGCTATCACTCCAGCCCCTAGTCAAAAATATTTTTAATAAAAATATTTGGTACCCTTAATATTCAAACAGAATGGAAAAGTGGAATGGAGATTTTAGACGATCCTACTTTACTGTCTAAAGTCTTCTCCAAACCTTAGCACTCCTTTTTTCATTTTATCTTTAAGTGATAATAACTATTATTGAGTACTAATTATAAATTTAACATTATAATTGATACTTTTCTTACATTATATTTTCATCCTGGAAAAAATTGTAAAATTGTAAATTAAAAATAGAACTACAATGTGATCCAAAAATTCCACACTTATTTATCCCAAGAACACAAAACTCTAATTTGGAAAAATAAATGAACACTTATGTTCATTGTCATCATGATCTGGAAACAACTTGAATGCCCAAGGACAGATAAATGAATAAAGAAAATGTGGTATATATACCCAGTGAATTACCACTTAGTCATGAGAAAAGATAAAATCATGCTTTTCTTACAACATGGATGGAATTGGAGGGAGTGTGCTAAGTGAAATAGATTAGAATAAGAAAGACACATTCTAAATAATTGTATTGTTATGTAGTATCTGATCACTACATGTGAAAAACAAGATTCTAGAATGAAATCAGGAAGTCATCACTTACCATTCCCTTCAGTAACTAAGAATAGCAATGGAAGTCAGCAGTAATTTAGTCTATGACTAAAAGTGGATAAGATTTTGAAATAAGCTACCTGGGCTTGAATCCTGGCCTCACAGATTAAAGTTGTATGAATTTGGGTGAGATATTTTTCCTTTAATCACTTCATCTATAAGAGGGTTATGATAACTGTTAGAAATGTCTGGAAAATGTAGTTGAGCTAAACTTGTAACAGAGAATCTAGTTACCTAAGTATATAACAGCATTACTTTTGTTATTTAATTCAAAGGATACTAGCAAATACACAGAAGAAAAATGTTGTGCTTCTGCCCTCAGCATGCTTACTAGCCTGCAAGAATCCTATGGGATTAAGGAACCCTCACAGACGTCAAGCTTTTTAAAACATCTTCAAAATTTCTAGTAGAGCTACTGTCGTGTTTTCTTGCACACTAAGTTTATTTGTCTTCTTAAGCCATTTGAAGTCACTTAACTAGGCTTTTTGGCATCTTTCCTCTTAGCCTATGAATAACGTGGCCAGATATTACACCTCATATATTATTTTTATATCACTTCCCTGGTGCTTCTTCAAAGCAGACCATGTTCTTGCATGTAGAGGAAAGAGACTTCCCTGGAAGAACAACAAGTCCAGAGGATCCTCAGATCACATATGCTGACTTTGTCATTTCTTCACAAAGATGGTATCTTTTCTTCTAAAAATGAAGCAATAAATTTCTCTAAGAATGGTCAATATATATTTGAACAATAGTGTACAAAAATAGGGTATCATCTTTAGAACCAGTTTCTTGCTATATATGTATATGTAAATTTAGATATAAATTTTCTTATTGGCCACTTTTCTTCCCTTAAACATTTACAGAGTTGCAATTGAATTTACCTATCATTCTCTATCCTGCTTTAATATTATGTTTCATATATCTTCCATCTTTTTTAGGTAGCAAGCCAAATGATAATATAATGGCTTTAGGATGTTACATTGTGCTGATAATAATTTATGCTATATTTCCACTCATTGGTTATTTCTTACTATTTAATATTAGTTTACTTTTGATTGTGATAGAAATGTTTCATTGTAGAATCTTTATTGTACTCTTTATTAAAGATTGGAGCAATAGCACAGCGGGTAGGGCGTTCGCCTTACAAGCGGCCAACATGGCCGACCCGAGTTCGATTCCTCCGCCCCTCTCGGAGAGCCCGGCAAGCTACCGAGAGTATTTGATATGCCAGACACAGTAACAACAAAGTCTCCAATGGAGATGTTACTGGGCCCGCTCGAGCAAATCAACGATCAACGGGAGGGTCTTTACCTTTACCTTTTTATTAAAGATAGATTGTACCAATATAAAGTTCTCAAATAGGGCTATGACAAGATTGATGAAAACTTGGTGACTCAGTGAATGTGTTAAAGAACAGGTTCATAGAGGTAAATAAAATTTAACCAAGAAGGAGTATTTGGCTTAGAATGAAAGCAGTAAATTTATCCAAGTTTGCAAACTGTAGTTAGAAATATTGGGTGATACTGTAAGATGCCATTGGTAGCAAGAATTTTGACTTCTGTATATTTTCATTGGATTCTTTATTCCCCTGAATCTCGGTTTCAAGAGGACTCCTATGTTTTCCTTCAAATAAAAATATTTGTCTTATATCTGTTGGTCTGTAGACAATCTCACAAGAGAGAGAGAGAGACAGAGAGAGAGAAAGAGAGAGAGGATACAGTTAATACTAATACAGGTTCCAAAACAAAGTTCAAAACTGAGGAGAGCAAACATAGTACTTGTGAGAAGCTTAACTATTTTGATGGAAGCTAGCACCTGCCAAAGACAGGGCATCATATAAATTCTTGTTTGGCAGTTTGTGTATAGGAGGGTGAAGAAAAAGGACAATGAGCAAATCATTGATTCATCTATGAAAAAACTATCAGATGAAATGTGAACAAATGTGTCTTTTTTTAAGGGAAAAGTAATGAATTCTGAAAGCTCTGGAGTGATTTATATATCCCAATATCTATAAAAACAATATTGAGAATTATAAAGCTTGTGCTTTGTGAACATTTAAAAGGGAAAAGTGGTAATTTGTATGAACCAACTTGTGTTCACTGAGAAGAAACGCTGCCAAAGTAAATTAGCTTTTGCTTTTGGGTGAGGTTGGTTTGATATATTGGAGAATTCCATATACAAAAGGTATATTGATTTCAACAAATCAATTTATAAAGACTTTCATGTCATACATCTTGTAGCTAATAAGATAAATTTTCACCATGGTGAATTTTCAGGTGACTGAGTAACCATTCTGGTATGACAGCAAAAACAATCTAAGCAATCTTAAGCTCTATTAATATACAAAAAGGAGGGAATAATGGTCCTTCTGGTTATTGGAATTAATAGTGCTCAGGAAGGTTTTTGGCTCTCAAGGTCACCTTTGCTTCTGAAGTCAGGTCTGTAGAAAAGACAAATAGATGTGCAAGCCAAAAAGGGTCAAGGATGAAGAAATTTTAAATCTACCTAAGGATTTCAGAGAAGGATGAAAGAAAGTGATACCTTAAACTTAAGTCAAAAGACAGGTATGATTGTGAAAGACCAGACAGGATAAGTGTGCGATGAGTTTCCTGAGTAAAGGTACCAACTTTTTTATTCATTCTGAGATCTTTTAAATTTATTCTTGCCCCTAAAGCTTTGCACAATATGTTTGGAAGATATATGTATTCTTTAAATTAGCAATGCAAATGGATAGGGTTGCCTTACAAGATGAAAACAGGTCTTACCAATACTTCTGACCTTCAAGACTATCAAAATTTTCAATTAGAATTCATTTAAAGGAATGTGCCTGCCCTGTGCTGAGAGAACTCGCCAATCGTATTTGTCAGCATTTTAGACAACTCTTTCTTTCTTAGATAAGGAAACAATATCCAGAGAGACCCAATAGGCTTAAACAGGAGTGGATTAGGAAATGCTGGTCTGTTGGTGTCTAGTACAGCAGACTTCTTTCGTTAACACCTCTTGTCCCCTGCTCTTTGCTTCAATTGCTTTAGGCCAGTTACTTGATATATTTGCCACTTGAATACTTATGTAAATGGACTCATTATCGATCACTTCTAAGCTTATTTCCTACCTTCACTACCTTACAAACCAAATCTGTTTTCTTGTTCTTAAACTTAATAGCATCACGCCATGTTGCCTATGCTTCCTTGCTGATCTCAGTCTGGGATTTTGGGCCTCAATGCTATCCTTATTTTTTTACTCTTAACAAAGCTGTCTCTATTAGTTGGCTTGTTGGTTATTTATTGCTGTATAACAAATTGCCTCCATACTAAATACCTTAACTACAAACATCTTCTATGTTTCTTTGGGGGGAGGAATCTGAAGCTTGCTTAGTTGGGTAGTTTCTAATATAAGATTTCATGAGATTTCCATCGATATTAACTGAGCTACAATTGGAAGGATAGACAAAGAGATGATTCATTTGCAACCTCATTTACCTGTTTTTTGGCAGATTGATTTTTCATTGGTTATTGGTGAGAGGCTGTATTTCCTCACCACTGGACCTTTCCATAGGTTGCCTGAATGTCCTCAAGACATGGCAGCTGGTTTTAACCGGAACAGGAGAGCTGAGATACAGACATAGACACAGACACAGGCACACAGACACACACACACACACACACACACACTTCATAACTTATTTTTGAAGTGACATCTAATCTGGTATATGTTATTTATCATGCAGACCTTCTTTATAGAGTAGGCAAGGGGACCATACAAGAATATGAGTACTAGGAAACAAAGAGTTGGGATCCTTGTGAACTATCTTGGAGGCTGCCTGTCAAATCAAAATGATTAAATAATATATTTAATGCAAGTCTTTTATTTGTCATTATTTCTCCCTTTTATCCTAGGTAAACATTAAAAAGTTTCTTGTGTATTAATTTGGATCAGCTTAGACCATATTTTTGTAGGGGTTATATGATAAATATTTTTAGATTTTATGATTCCTAAAGTCTCTATTGCAACTATACAACTATTGTTATAGTATCAAAGCACCTATAGCCAACATAAACTATAAAGTATTATGTGGACACAGAAGTGAAAACATTTTCTGAGTATAAATACTTTCTAAAATTGTAAAAAAAATCATTTTTACTTAGCTAGTGGTTTGTCTTATCATGATGATTTTGCCCACTAGAGGCAATGGTTTGCTAACCCTCAGCTTAAGACTTTCTATATGCAAATATAAACAAATATGAACATAAAGTCTTACCTTTTCTTCACTAGGGAGATTAAACAATTCTGAATGTGTTTTTTACCTGTAATCTCACAAATTTTGATGTTTGGAACATATTCTGGGAACTATCCTATGCCTTCAGCAGATATTTAACATGTGAACTCCTTCACAGAGTTGGGCTGGACCTTTTCAGAATGAGTGTTGATCAATATCAACTTAGCCCTTTATTTACTCAACAAATAAAGGATATAAACGTATAACATAAAATTTTAAATTTATATTATGAGTAGAGCTATAACCCAACCCTGGTCAAGGGAGTCATAAACGGAGGGAAAACTAGAGGTTCTTCAGTGTTCACTGTCACTGAAACTTACAGTTCTTTTTCTTTGCCTTGTGTGATGACTGTAGTGTGTATTTATGGAACTGTGTGTATGTTATGTGCATTTATAAGGCACATTCAATGAATCATGGGTATTAAGAGGAATGTGGTCAGTTGATGGGATATAGGGAACATCACAGTCTGTGGAGGACTCAAAGGAGTGGGGGATTGTGGTTGACATGTGCAATTTGGTGGTAACTGGGTAAATGAAAGCTTGTTTATATGTCTGGTTGGCTTATTTGTTTAATTTGTAGTTGGGGACAGGGTTTGAGTGTCATGGAAAAAAATAAAGATGGGTAAGAGGGAAGATATAACTTTGATTTAATGGATACTAATAACTACTGTTTATTTTTGCTGTTGTTCACCATGTCAGCTTGGTATGAAAGCTTGTCTCAGATTTTACGGTGCCATGAAGACATGTGGATTTTTAGCTGTCATAATCATTGATTTTAAAGCTAGGAAGAAGGTGATCATAACAATAGACAATGAGAAGGTATTTAGATAAACATGTTGTGATGATTTAGGGAGAGCAGACTTTCTCACTACCTAAAAACTAATATGAAGCATGTCTCCTTTTTTCTCATTATTTATGATTTTCTTCCTAGCTCTGGGCTATAATAAATTAGGATATGTCTCTATGAGTGAGTAATTCTATCTGTATTATACTAGTTATTTCTCTTAGTTCACTTCTGCGTATTCTTTATGTTTCATTATGCTTTGGTGATATTTTATTTTAATTTTGTTTCCTACGCTTAATTCTTATATAGACCTTTTATTCATTCATCCTCTATACCTTCAAACTGTCTCCCACTGACTCAGAACCAATGAAAAACTCTTGTTTCCTTTCTATTTTTCTTTCCTGAGAGCCCCTTATTTTGTGTTTCCATAGTTAATTTAACAAACTACTATAGCAAGACATAAAGCTTAAACTTTTGAGGCATGCTTCCTAGTATGGAAATAGATATAATATTTTAAAAGATAACGTAGCCTACTTTGACTTACAGGAAGACAGGGTGGAAGTAATTTTTCCTACTTCTCTTGCAAAGTATAATTAACCCTTGGATGTTATATATAAAAGACAAGTATAAAAAAGACCCTGAAAAGTGATAAAAGAAGAAAACATACTGAAAGCCAAGAAACAACAGGGTGGTGAGTTCTCTGGGTTTTCTTTTCACCTCATGTATACCAGATTTATGGAAGAAATCAGCAATCTAAAAAATGCTAATGCGTGACAAAAAGGAGCCCCTACAAAACCAGGTTTTTTTTTTAGACAAAAGACCAGTAAGGGAGAAACCTGGGAAGAGAGAAAGCATTAATATCATAACTCTTATATTTTGGTCAAATGGGGAAATGTAAAGCTATATAATTTTACTTATTCATGACATATAGAGAAAACAAACGGATGAAGTAAAACAAAATAAACTTTTATAATAAAAGAGCAATTAATGATTACCAAAAGCAAAGGGGTAATAGGGTGATTGATTAAAAGATATCAATTGTGTATGAAAGCACATATTAATTTTAATTACATATCCAAAACATGTTATAAGGCAATGTTGTATCAATTAAAAATATTGAGAAAGAATTCTCTAAAACTAAAGAAAACAACAAAAGGAGCAACTTGGAACATTAGAAAAGCGGAATTAATTAGAATTGGAATTAATTAATTAATTAGAGCTCTACCCACTGTGCTATCGCTCCAGCTCCAAAATAGTGCAAAGTTTAAGCCCCACCTTATTAATAAATATATGTAATAAAGGCAGATATTGAATATGTGGATTAAAATATTACTTAACTGCAGAGTGTTTTCAGGAAACTAAATATAGTAGTGTATGCTGGAGCGATAGCACAGCAGTAGGGCGTTTGCCTTGCACGAGGCCTACCCGACCTACCCGACCTACCTGGGTTCAATTCCTCCACCCCTCTTGGAGAGTCTGGCAAACTACGGAGAGTATCTTACCTGCATGGCAAAGCCTGGCAAGCTACCCGTGACATATCCGATATGCCAAAAACAGTAACAACAAGTCTCACAATGGAGATGTTACTGGGTCTGCTTGAACAAATCGGTGAAAAACGGGAGGACAGTGATAGTGACAGTGACAGTAGTGTATGCATACTGAAAGCAAAGAAGGCAGGAATAATATATAATAATATATTTTGTGTGAGGTGATGAATGTGTTAAATTTACGGAGGAAATCTCTACACAATGTGTATATATTTTATTATAATTTTTTTTTTTTTTTGCTTTTTGGGTCACACCCGGCGATGCTCAGGGGTTACTCCTGGCTCATGCACTCAGGAATTGCCCCTGGCGGTGCTCAGGGGACCATATGGGGTGCTGGGAATTGAACCTGTGTCGGTCATGTTGGCTGCGTGCAAGGCAAACGCCCTACCCGCTGTGCTATTGCTCCAGCCCCCCACAATGTGTATATATTTTATATACTGCACTGCACTGCACTGCACTGCACTGCACTGTCCTCTCGTTGTTCATTGATTTACTCCAGCGGGCCCAGGACCGTCTCCATTGTGAGACTTGTTACTGTATTTGGCATATTGACTAAGTCACGGGTAGCTTGTCAGGCTTGCTGTGCGGGCGAGATACTCTCAGTAGCTTGATGGGCTTCCGAGAGGGGCGGAAAAATTGAACTCAGGTCGGCCAGGTCAGCCTCGTGCAAGGCAAATGCCCTACCTGCTGTGCTATTGCTCCAGCTCATATTTGATACAGTACTGTATATTTTAAATATCTTAAAATTTGGTCCACTGTAATTAGAAGTGGAAAGAATCAGATAAAATAGATCTCAAATTATAAGCAAAGGAGAACATTAAATAATTATAGAAGGTTATTACACCCAAATAGTAAAACTCCAAGACACATTGAAATCAGAATTACAGAAGTCAAAGAGATATAACACCGAGAGCAGCAAGATCAGAAAAGGACCTAATATACAAAGGAAAGCCCGTAGGATTCACAACACACCTGTCCAATGAGACTCTGCGAATCAGAAGAGAATGGTGTGATATAGTAAAAAACAAAAAACAAACAAACAAACAAAACCTTAATGAAATGAATACCTCACCAAGAACACTCTATCCAGATAGATTATCATTTAGAGTTGAAGGAACGTTACAAAACTTTGTAGACAGGAAACAGCTTAAATTGTATATTTGTTGGATTCATCTGTTTCATGTAATTTAAAATGAATTAGCATAAAATTATTCATACTATTATTTTAAAATTTTTATATACCTGTATAAAGAAAGATATGCAGTATTTGAAAAAAACATTTTTATGATCCACTTAGGGGATTTATAGCCTTGAAACTAGTTTTTTAAGAAGCATTAAAAATAACTTTTTTAAAGAAAAAACAAGCTCAGCATTGTGTCATAGATAAAGTATTCTCTCAGCACCTAGAGCTGCCTTCTATAGATTCAGAAAGGTCTGTTTTTTCCTAGCTTGCTAAGAATTTTCATCCTTTTTCAATGATGAATTAATGTTTCACATATTTGAATGTTCTATTTCTATTCAGGTGATATTTTACATCTATAGAGGTTTTTATTACAATATTTTTACTTATTTTAATGTAGATACTTATACATTATCTGTAATATATTTTCTAAGATAAGACCAATATTTCCTTCTTAAAATATAATACATTTTTATACTTTTACGGGCTTTTTCAGATTTTTCTTTAATTCTTTTAAAATTTTCTTAGACCCATTCCTATTAAATTGTATATTTGTTGCATTCATCTGTTTCATGTAATTTAAAATGAATTAGCATAAAATTATTCATACTATTATTTTAAAATTTTTATATATCTGTAAAAAAGAAAGATATGCAGTATTTGAAAAAAATTTTTATGATCCACTTATCATTAATTTACAATATTCAAGAGTTTAGCTTTATTCATGTATGTGTGTGTAGGTATCATCACATCCACAATAAAAACAGAAAGATCTCTCTCATAAGTGGGATACAAGGAAACAGGGACCAAACCTTGGCCGAAAGAACTGGAACTGGAAGTTTTGTCTGCAGTACTGAGCTTACCTGGGATGGGAGATGGGCATAAGAGGTCCTAGGGATACTGGTAGAGGAAAGGGGGCACACTGGGGATGTGTAGTGTTGGAATGATGTTTGCATGAAAGGTATAGTTAATATTATAAATCAAGGTAACGTAATAAAAATGATAAAGGTTATTACTCCAAGAAAACAGAACTGCCAATATACGTACCCCTCAAAAATCATGTGGCAGACTGGTTCAGCTCTTTTGGAAAACAGTATGGATGATCCTCAAAAAATTAGAAATTGAGCTCCCATTTGACCCAGCGATACCACTCCTGGGAATATACCCCAGAGAGGCAAAAATGTGTAGTCGAAGTGACATCTGCACTTGTTTGTTCATTGCAGCACTCTTTACAATAGCCAGAAACTGGAAGAAACCTGAGTGCCCAAGAACAGATGACTGGTTAAAGAAACTTTGGTACATCTACACAATGGAGTACTATGTAGCTGTTAGAAAAGATGAAGTCATGAAATTTACATACAAGTGGTACAATATGGAAAGTATCATGCTAAGCGAAATGAGTCAGAAAGAGAGGGATAGACATAGAAAGATTGCATTCATCTGGGGGATATAAAGCAACAAAATATGAGATCAATACCTAAGAATAGCTGAGATCAACACCAGGAGGATTACTCCATAGCTTAGAGGCCATCCGGGTATTCTAGGGGAAAGGGCAGTTCAGATAGAGAAGGGAGCACCAAATAAAGGGTGTTTGGAGGATCCTCCCAGGAGGGGAGTTGCATGTTGAAAGTAGACTATGGACTGAACATGATTGCCACTCAATGCCTCTTTTGCAGACCACAACACCCAAAAGGAGAGAGAGAACAAAGGGGAATGCCTTGCCACAGAGGCAGGGTGGGAGGGGGGGTGGGGGGAAATGGGCACTGGTGGAGGGATGGGTATTTGATCATTGTATGACCGAAACACAAGCACAAAGATTTGTAAATCTACAACTGTACCTCATGGTGCTTCACTATAAAAAAAATAATAGTTTTATTCATCTTTTAGCTCTCAATAACATGATTGACAGTTTACAATAAACATGCTTATTTAAAAAAAAAAAGAAAAAAAAAGAAACTTTGGTACATCTACACAATGGATTACTATGCAGCTGTTAGAAAAGATGAAGTCATGAAATTCATATACAAGTGGTACTACATGGAAAGTATCATGCTAAGCGAAATGAGTCAGAAAGAAAGGGACAGACATAGAAAGATTGCATTCATCTGGGGAACATAAAGTAAAAAAATAGGAGACTAACACCCTAGAACAGCCAAGACAAGTACCAGAAGGATTACTCCATGGCTTTGAGGACAGCCGCACACGCTAGGGGGAAAGGCAGCTCAGATAGAGAAGGGAGCACCAAATACAGGGTGTTGGGAGGTTCCTCTTAGGATGGGAAATATGTGATGAGAGTAGACTATAGACTGAACAAGATTGCCACTCAATGTCTCTTTTGCAAACCACAGCACTCAAAAGGAGAAAGATAACAAAAGGGAATGCCCTGCCACAGAGGCAGGGTGGGATAGGGGGATGGAGGGGAGGGAGGGATACTGGGACTGGTGGTGGTGGAGAATGGGCACTGGTGGAGGGATGGGTATTCGATCATTGTATAACTGAAACCCAAGCACAAAAATTTGTAAGTCTACAACTGTACCTTATGGTGTTTCACTAATAAAAATTTCAGGAAAAAAAATCATGTTGCAAATATCCAAAGCAAAAAGTAAAAAAGAACTGAAAGAAAAAGAGAAATGTACATAAAATTTGAAAACTTTGACAATGTCTCATAACCAATTAATGTAATATCTACACATAAATTAGCAGAACACAGAGCAACTAAAAAATAACATGAGCAAGATGATCTGTTGAACATTTGTAGAACATTCCACTGGAAAAAAATAGAATTTGCATTATTTTCAAGTATCCACAGAACATATACTAAAATGGATCATATTCTTAGATATGAAACAAATTTAAGGGAATTAAAAATACAGTGTATTGTATATTATAGAAACTAGAAATGAATAACAGAAGAATAACAGCAAAATCACAGAGTACTTAAAATCTAAAAATAAATGATATAATAAGCAAGTCATAAGTCAGAGAAGTCTCAAGGAAATTAAAAATTAATGCTCAGATGGCATACTATCTATTTACTTGCTCTATTAGTCATTCTCTCTGTGTTTACTAAATGATGCTAAAGATGCTAAAGATACTTTTAATGAAAATGGAAAATATAGCATTTTTTGGTATATAAAATAAAACGGTATTAAAAACTGGATAAACATCTCCGAAAATTAAGCACCTATCTTAAATGTTTAGGAGAATAGTGAAATATATCTTAAATATTTAGAAGAATAGTGAAATAAGCTCAAAGAGTGAAGAAAGAAGTAAGAAAAGGAGACATATCTACAAAATTGAAAGGATAAAGCCAATAGAGAAATGAATAAAATAAAAAACCACTTCTTCGAAAAAGCAATAAAATCTGTAGGCTGGCAAGACAAAAAAGAGCAAAAAGAGTCAAAGACAAATTACCAGTATTAGGACTCTATAGCCTATCATCATAGTCCCAGAAGATAAAAAATATTTAAGGGACTGCTACAGATAATTTGAAATAAGTTCTACATAAATTTGGAAACTCAAAAACAAATCTTCAAAGAATGTAAGCTACCACAACTCACCCCATGTGAATTAGCTAAGTCGAATAGCTATGCAACTGTAAAGATAATTGAATTTGTAATTGAAAACTTTCAGAAAGAAATTTTCAGGCTCAGATGGTTTCATTGGAGAATTCTGCTGAGTTCATTGCAATTCTAAACCATTTCTTCCCCAAATAATAGCAAGATTTATTTTATGAATTTAATTCATTTTATTTTCTGAAGTCAGCATTGCTGTAATATAAAATTAGAAAACTGTATAAATAATGAAAACTACAAACCAACATCCTTCATTAATACAGTTGTGAAAATAATTAACTAAAATTAGCAATCAGAATTCAGTAAATTATATATATATAATTTTACATAAAAATCAAGTCGAGATTTTTCAGAGATGTCGCACTGGTTCAATATTCTAAAAGCATAAAGGTTATGTGACATACTAACAAAAGAAATATGATATATCATATATTGGTACTGGACAAATATTTGATGAACATCAGCATTTGTTCGTAATGATAATAGAAAACATAGGAGTACAGAGAATCTTCTCCAAGTTGATAAAAAGCAGTTTCCTATAATGTAGCTGACATTATACTTAATGGTGAAGAGCTATACTTTGTCCCTAAGCTTGGAAGCGAAGCATGACAAGAATGAGCGTTCTCATCACTCTTATTGAAGAGCGTGTTGAATGTTATCACCATTACAATAAAGTCAGAAAGGGAAATAAAGTACTTACAGAAAAAAAAGTCATAGATAAAAATTTTGCTATTTTCAGATAACATACCTGCTATGTCGAGCATCTTAAGGAGTTTACACAAAGTAGCGTAGAACTAAAAAATGAGTTTAATAAGTTGCAGGAAACAAGGTCAGCATATAAAATGATTGTATTTTTCTGTACTAGCAATGAACATGTGAATGTTGAAATTAATAATACAGTAACACCTATAATTGCTTTAAAAATGAAATGTTTCAATATATATCTAATAAAGCATTTATAGGACTTGTTTGCTGAAAGCTACAAAATGCATATGAAGATACCCAGAGGAGTAGGGGTTTAGAATGGCTGCCTTATGAGCAGATAATCACAGGTTCAAATCCCCAGCATCTTCCATGTGTTTAGCATGATATTAGTAGCTCAGACCTGGTCTTCTGCTTTCATCCTTGGAAACTACAAGTGATTTCCAGCTGCCTTGCTGCAAGCTGTGTAAGTATCACAAAACGGGTTCGACCTCTGGTGAACAACACTACTAAACAGTGTGTGAGCACGTTGGCCAAGAAACGCTAATGTTGGTGGGCATGTGTATCTAGTGAGCCAGGATGAGCACTGAAGCCATAACCATAGCCAGCTACCTCACTAAAAGTGTGATCCCTAGCAAGCATGAGTGCCAGCACCACAGCTAAAGAGGGAAAGCCACGGGAGCACCATGACCAATTGTGCGGTCACTGCAGCCTGATGTGTGGCCTCTGGTGGGCAACACAGCTCAGAATATGTGAGCAGTAGAATCAGACCTATTTGCGTCTGTCGTAACAGCAACAGTGCAGTGAAGGGAAGGGGGAAAGTTAATTATTCAGAATGCAAAGGAAATAAAAGAGGGTCTAAAGGAATGGAAAAATAGGCCATACTTATTGTTTGGAAGACTTAACGTAGTAAAAAATCAATTCCCCCCAAATGAATGTACAGATTTAACATATTTCTACAAAAATTTGTCTGATTTCCCCCATCTGGATACAAGATTCTTTTTTAATAGTTAAGTGAAAAGTCAAAGGAAATAGAATAAAGTAGTTTTGAAAAAGAAAATAGATGGGAAGATTTCACAATTTCAAGACTTCTTAGGTAGCTACAGTAATCAAGAATGCGTAGCATTGGCAGAGGGTTGTATTCTCAGATTAGCAAAACAGAATAAGGAGTCTGTACATGGACTGTACAAATGCTCACTTGAATTTTGGACAAAGATGCACATTCAGTGGAGAAAAGAGACCCTTTCTGATGAGTAGTTTTGGAGCATTTGGATCTCTTTGGCCCTAAGAAATGGACCTTTATCTAGATTTCACACCTTAAGCAAATAGCAACTCAAAATGGGTTATGTCATTAAATTATCAGACATATCTTGGGACCATGCAGGTAGTTATAGGGGTTAAGGCATATGTCTTGCATGCATATAACCAGGGTTCAATCCCTAGGATCACCTGGTTCCCCCTAATACCACCTGAAGTAGCTTCGGAGGCTGTTAAGTAAATTAGGGATTGGGTAATCCCTAATGCTACAAGATTCCTCGAGCCCTCTTTATGAACCATCAGCTCAGTAGTTAAGAATTTTGGGGGCAGAACTGAGTGTTGAAAGCAGGTAAAGGATATATATGATAACAACCTTTCAGCATCTGTATCATAAAACATAATGCCTAAAATAAGAGAAAGAGAGAAGAGAGAGAGAGAGAGAGAGAGAGAGAGAGAGAGAGAGAAGAAGAGAAGTGCCTGCCATAGATGCAGCCTGTGGTGTGGAGTGACTTAAAAGCATGGGAAGGAATCTGGGGACACTGATGCTGGGAAATTATACTGGTAGAGGGATGGGCGTTGGAACCTTGTATGACTAAAATGCAATCATGAACAATTTTGTAATGCTCTATCTCACGGTGATTCAATAAAAATTAAAAAATAAATTGCTGGGGGAGGCCCGTGCCCCTGATCTTCACTTAGGATATTTATGGATAGAGATAGAGATAGAGAGATGAGATATAGATATATAGATATGTATGTCTATCTGATGAGTTGTAAGCTCATCAGGAAAAAAAGTTTATGATTTAAGACTAGGCAAAATTCTTAGATCTGGTGCTCAGAACATCATTAGCTAAAAATAAACAAAGAATTTTTCTCTGTGAAAGAGACAAGAGATAGACTTGTAAAAACTAATACAAAACATATATCACAGAAGATTACATCTAGACTAGTAATAAACTTTCAAACCACAATGGATAAAAAAGCAAACAATTAGTTAGAAAACTCGAAAAAATCATGAGCAGTACCTCAATTTAAGAGAATCTAAAAGTATAAAGTTAATTCATGGAAAGATGATCAATACCATTAGCCAGTAGAGAAATGTAAATTAAAACCATGAGATATAACTGTATACCAGATTGGCAAAAACTAAAACAGTGGCAGTAAATGTTGGTGAGGATGCAAAGAAACATAGAACTATTAAGGATAACAGTATGATACCCCTGCTACTCTGGAAAAACATTTCAGCGATTTCTAAAAAAAATACTAAACAGGCTAGGACCACTCAACTACTGGACTTTATCCCAGAGAAATGAAAGCATTTCTTTAACAAAATCCATAAAGTATTCATGTTAGTTTATTTGTAGTGACCTATAATTAAAAATGACTTAGATGTCTCCCAGTGGGTAGTGATTGAACTAACTGTGATGTATCCAAACCATGAGATACTTAGTGATGGAAATGAATGGACTCTTGGATTTGAGGAAGTCTCCAGAAAATTGTGCTGAATGAAGAAAAAAGAAAACTCATCCAGAAAAGCTAGTATATAGTATGATTCCATTTTTGTGACATTTTTGAGGTGATAAAGATGTGAATGTAGAGAACAGATTGGTGTTTGCTCGAGTTTTCAGTTGGGTTAGGGTGGGTTGACATAGAAGGGAAGTAGGTATATGCTGAAAGGAAAACATGAAGGATCCTTGTAATGATAAAAATTTTCTGTATCTTGACTATACAAATTCCTGTCTCATGGTTGTGATAATGTACTGTAGTTTTTAGTCTTCCCTCATGCATAGTCACTATTTTTCAGTTTCCAACCTTATTCTTAAAAGAGGATTGGTAACAAAGATGAAAAATATTTCCTTTGCAGGTTCTTCTGCATCCCTGAGAGAAGTTTTCTAACCACACTGATTTCAGAAAATTCCCTCATAGGACATTGGTTCCAGTTGTTTAGGGAATAGACTTTGCAAAGAGAAGGTCTGTGTTGATAAGTGATGTCACAGTTGGGCAAAGGACTATGTGCTAATGAGCCATGCAAAACCCCAGTCACTAACGTTGGGGTTTTACAGATGTGTTTTTATGTATCGTTATTTACCATGAACATTTAGATGGTAATTGGAGCACAAATTGTCTGTTAAAATAGTTATTTCAGCTTTCCCCTGACCATCGTAATCTTCTGGTAATCCCACTCTTGGCCCTCTCCAGCTGTCTGCCCCTTATTTAGAGAGAGGCCAGCTTCGCCTTTGCTGCTACACATTTGAGTCTTAATGTGTGGCCACTTACAGAGCTCCTCAGCTTTCTGCTCAAAAAAGATGCCAGATCACTTTCTATAGTTACTGACTTCTCCGCTGTGAAGAGCAGCTCTGTCCACTCACAGAGCAAAAAAAAAATTTCCCAGCTGAGAAACTGACATAAATAATAGTCATTTCTAGTTACTGAGTACTAGGATGTGCCAGGAACTGTGCTAAATTCTCTGTCTGCTTTGGTGCATTTAATCCTTACAACAAACAAAATAATATACACTTACTGTAATCAGTTTACAAAGAGGAAATGGGATCAGAGAGGAAACAAACTTTTGTCTAAGGTTACTCTTTTTTTCAGCACCCGGTGGAACCAGGATTTAGACCCAAGTATATAGAAGTACAAAGCTTATACACTTAGCTATCATGCCAGATTGTCTCCCTTGAATAGAATTCTTGTGTGTTGACTTTAAGGCTGTGTCATCCAAATAGTCTCTTGGCAGCTGGATGAAGCTGCTTGTAGCAGGAAAGGAAAATTCTCCAGAGAAGAGGATGAACCGTAGTACTCCAGAGAAGACCATATTGTCTGCCTGAATTACTTGTGCCCCTGGGGCTCAAAAGGAGACTGATTATTTAAGTTGAGAATTTAGTCAGTTCAAAACAAAATTCTTATGGATAGAGTTTTCACTATTTTTAGTTCAACCCGATTTTTATGGGAAGTTTAATCTAATTTAATTCAATTATATGAAATGTTAGTAAAAGATGTTCTGGAAGTTAGAATAGAACATACGACCCAAGGGAGGTGGGTAGTCATTAGGAATAAAATGTCTGACAGAAAGGGCTTTTAAACACTGGACTCTTGTGTCATCTCTGAAAAATCTTGAAGGCTGGTTCTATTTCCCGCTCCTAGAGGTGACATAGATGTGAGGTTTTCTGAGCAGGGCTCCAGGTTTTCATGATTCTTTGTGATTATTCTTCAGGATCTCACATTTTTGCCCAGGTGGCACCATGGCCCGTGACTACGCTAGTTTTGGTCCTTTGAGAAGCAGATATCAGGAAGAGGATTAGACATGTGTGAGTTTTATTTGGGAAACATTTTGAATAAGGGAACAAGAAAAGGCAGGGAGAGCCTGGAGAGTGTGATGCAAGCTTGACCTTTCTCAAAACATGGGAAGATGGACCTGCGCAGGAAGTGCAGTTCTGAGAAGGTCCTGACCAGGCTGGTGGAAAGACTTCAGGCAAAAGTTCCTTTTACAATTCTCAGTTGCGTCTTCTGTGCTTGGCCATTGCCTGGAAGCAGGATGGGGTCAGGGGGTCGGGCGGGGAGTGTGGCATATAGCATTCGAGTGACTGATAGGGTAGATCTGAAGGTACAGCAGCTGGAGGCCATCAGACAGTTATGCTTCTGGCAGCAGGTTCTCTTGAAGGGAGATCTAAGCAGGGCATCACCACGTCTGCCACAGTTACATATTGCCTTGCTAAACTGGTGTACTTTCTGAAAATTTACTGCGAGTGTCAAGTGAGCCATGCAGCAGACTTTCCATTTCAGTGAGTTCCCCACCCCACTCTTAAGTGTAAATACCCTAGCATTAGAATGCATTGTCAATAATAGTTCCTTCCTTCCTCTTTCTAGACACAGTCAACTACCTGGTCCCTCCACTTTTTTTTTTTTTGGTCTGGAATCTTATCTAAGCATTATCATTGATGTATCTATTATATTTTTCTAAATGCTTCACATTTCTGTGCTCTTCTGACATGACGTGAAAAATGTACTTGTGTGTATTTTTCACCTCTATTTTACTATAAATACTGATTCACCAAAACTGATTATTAATTTCATCTTTTAAACTTATTGAAAATTTATTCCTACTATCCGTTTCCTGTGCTATAGTATGAGCTCAGTCCCTTCACTTCCTTGGATTATTTTAGTAACTTTCCATCTGTTCTTTCTGCCTCTGTCTTGCTGTTTTAATTCACCTTCTGTGCAGGGATAAAACACAAATCTTACCTTTTTAGAAACATTCAGTGACTTACTAGCATTGAGAAGGGAGAAAAACCCAAGCAATTCATAATTCATCCCTGCCCACCTTGCTCGCCTTATCTCCTCCTCTTCTCCCCCATGTGTTTTCTATTGCGGTGCTATGGAACCAATTAGAGTTCTGCACACTGTCTGCCTATGATAGACCCTTTCCTTTGTCTAGAATATACTCTTTTGTGTTCACTTGACACACTGCTACTAAAAATCTACGTTCTCTTTGAAGCTTTTCTGATTTCTGGTCAGAGTTGATCACTTCCTCTTTTGCATCCCTACTGCATCGCCTACTAGTCTGTAATTTCAAGCTCTATGTTTTGTATTATAATTCTTTATATCCTTCCTTTGAGAGGTCAGGTCATATCTTACTTCTCTTTACAAATTTTGAACCTAGCACAGAGGTTGGCCTGTGGGTTTACTAAAGAGACACAACAGTAGAAGATTTAACCTTTAGAACAGTTCTGTGAGGGAGAGGATATTACATTTTATTTATTTTGATTATTTTTAATTTAATTTTTTTTTTGGCTATACCAGCAGTATTTACTCCTGACTCTGTTCTCAGAAATCACTTGTATGAGGGCTTCGTATGGGAATCGTATGGGAATCGTATGGGAAGCTGGGAATCAACCCTGGGTTGACCGCGTATGAGGCAAACACCTTAGCCACTATACTATTGCTCTGGCCCATTAGTTTCATTTTAAAGATGAGGAATTGAGTGCTCGGGGAAGCTAGAAGCTAGTATTAAAAGGCAGAAGTTAATATTTTGAAAGTTCCTATTCTAGAACTGATTTCAAAATAATCTATTTGAGAATAATTTGCCTCTAATTTCCTGAAGATTGCTTATGTATTCACATTGCTGAAGAATTCTTCCCACTCAATCTAGGAAGCTGGTGATATCAGCTTCTAATTCAAATGATGACATAGAAAATAAAATTTCAAAAAACCATCTTATTGACTGAATAATGAATATTAGAGTATTTTTGTTTTTGATTTGTGTATGAAAATTTATTGAAATTTTTCATTTAAATATTTTCCTTAATAAATAGAAAATGAGTAAATAATTTGTATTAAAAAGTTTAGTGGAGGGGCTGGAGAGATAGTACAGGGGTCAAGGTGCATTTGAACATGGCCTACCTGGGTTCTATACTTGACACACACACACACACACACACACACACACACACACACCACTAGTCCTGTGCCTCTTTCACCAATTCCTCCAATTTTTAACTGACTGATGCTGAATTGGGGTACTGGGAAGAGTGTTTGCATTTAAGTTGACAGTGATAAAATAGTCTTGGGTGGATTTGTATTTGTGTAACATTTATGAATGACTTCCTCCTTCCCCACTTCCCCTACCAAAAAATCAAGAGTTGAAGAACCTGGCACAATCTGGAATAGTTGCCAAGTCCCAATGTGAGTCCTTCCTTTTTCCTTTAATAAAGACAAACCACAATATAGCCCGATGGGAACTCTGGTCAGACCTAGAGCAGCCTCATTTCCTCCTAGTAGGAGGCATGACATGGAATGAGTCTGAGGATACATGCTCTAGAGATATGGACAGAAATGCTGAAGCTGTAATGCTGGCTGATGGGGGGGGGGGGGGAGGGCTGTGTTAAGCCCAGGGCCAAGTCTATGTGTTAAGGCTAATCAGAATATATGATCTGATTATCTCCCCGAATATAAACACTCCCAAATCCTAATGGTTCTATTTATGTTGAAAGAAACCAAGAAACAAACTTTGTTATGTTAGTTGGAATAAATCTATGCAGATGGTAAGCAGAAACAGAAACTGTTTGAAGTTTCATGACAGGCCAGGGTCATGCATGAATATGATAACTTCTCCTTTTTGAAAACACTTGGTTTTATCAGCCTGTTTACCTGTCACAATAGACTAAAACCAAGAAATGCTTGCATAGACTGATATCTGAGAAATATGTTCCTGGTAGCTGAGAAGCAACAGGAGAGTCATATATCAGTTTTCTGCTCTTTGTTAAATGTAGTAATAAAGTAGTTTTGAGAAAATCACCTAACTGGATGTCAAATAGAGTGTGACAATGGGCAGATTTATAGCAAGGGGTAGACATTGTCTCTGTAACAAATTGCTCTCTTGCACCAGTATTTCATGCCCTGTGCAGATAAATCAAAAGCAATTTGTCACATTCTCAAAAATTCAGTCCCATTAAGTTGTTAAACAAAGCAAGTAATTGCGGTACAGAGTTTTCTATTCTCTAATCCTCAACCAAAGGACACCATTTAGGCCTCTGACAAACCTGGATGGTTATAGCAGCTGGAGCAGAACTGGTTAAATCTTATTCTGCCTTCCAACAGGGAGCTAAAAGTAATTGCAAAATATTTCGTCCCCCTTGGCTCTGCCTGTAGATTTAAAATTAAATTGGTTCTGGTTAGCAAGCTAGAACAGGGCAACTAAATTGAATTTTCTGAGGAATGTTGTGAATCCTATGTGAAGAAAAAGGCACACATACTAAGCTTGTATGTTTCTTGCCGTCCTTTCTTTTGTATTATGCTCTCCCTTGTCTATGGTAACCTATCTATCCTCTCCTTTCTGTTGGGAAGGTTAGCTTCAGTTTTATCTCATCTGGAGTTTTATATACATTTTTATTTATGTATATTCCTCTAAATGTTTCCGTAACACACTTTCAAACACTCCCACTTCCCCAAGGGTAAATTGCTTCTGTTCTTTCTCTACTCACTCACATACTTTTTTTTTTTGGTGGAATGAGACTATTGTCAGCGTTTTATCAGATTTGCAGAGGAAAAGCAAATATAGACGACTAGAGACTGGCAGTTGGGGAAGTGTTAAGCCCTTTGATTATGTTTTTAAAGACAACATCCTTCTTTTGGTGATGCTAACTTCCAGAGTGAATGACATGCTAAGACAACATCCTTCTTTTGATGATGCTAACTTCCAGAGTGAATGACATGCTAAAAAAGATCCTTTGGAAAAAAATTATATATTCAGGTAGGACTAGTTTACAAGACTGTAAATGTTTATAGGCCATAAATTTGTAAAGAGAATAAGATATGACCTGACCTCTCAAAGAAAGGATATAAAGAATTATAATACAAAACATAGAGCTTGAAATTACAGACTAGTAGGCGATGCAGTAGGGATGCAAAAGAGGAAGTGATCAACTCTGACCAGAAATCAGAAAAGCTTCAAAGAGAACGTAGATTTTTTAGTAGCAGTGTGTCAAGTGAACACCATACCCACAAACAAGCTCCAATATCTTTCTACTACTGTCCATAGCACCCTTCTTGTCCATCACCCACCCTTGGTAATTTCTATTCAGTCATCAGAGTCTAAGTAAAGTAAAGTAAAGTAAAGGCCCTCCCGTTGATCATCGATTTGCTCGAGCGGGCCCAGTAACGTCTCCATTGGAGACTTTGTTGTTACTGTGTCTGGCATATCGAATACTCTCAGTAGCTTGCCAGGCTCTCCGAGAGGGGCGGAGGAATCGAACTTGGGTCGGCCATGTTGGCTGCGTGCAAGCCAGATGCCCTACCCGCTGTGCTATCGGGCTGGAGCGATAGCACAGCGGGTAGGGCGTTCGACTTACAAGCGACCAACATGGCCGACCCGAGTTCGATTCCTCCGCCCCTCTTGGAGAGCCCGGCAAGCTACCGAGAGTATTTGATATGCCAGACACAGTAACAACAAAGTCTCCAATGGAGACGTTACTGGGCCCGCTTGAGCAAAAATAAATCAGAGTCTAAAAGTTTGTTTTTTTATATAATGTCTGAGTTAGATTGTTAAATATTTTTATTTATCCTCCTGACTTATCTCAGTGGTAGGGTGTTTGCCTTGCGCGCAGCCAGCCCGACCAAGCCGGGTTCGATTCTTCCGCCCCTCTCAGAGAGCCTGGCAAGCTACCGAGAGTATATTTAATATGCCAAACAAGGTAACAAGTCTCAAAATGGAGACAAGTCTCAAAAAAGGAGACGTTACTGGGCCCACTTGAGCAAATGAATGAACAACGGGAGGATGGTATTCAGTTTGTAACAGCATTCATCTAGTTCTATATGTGTTGTAGCAAAGGACAAGATTTCTTCTTTCATTATAGCTAAAAGTAGTATTCCATTAATCCATTGCATATGGATATACCGCATCTGTTATTGGGTACTTGGGTTGTTTCCAGATCTTGGCTATTATAATTAGTATTTTAATTATAGGTGTCTCTATCTTTTAAAATTAGTGGGGTTTTTGTTTTTTTTTGGGGGGGGGAAAGGTGTTGTTCTTGAGATAGGAATGGAATTACCAGATCACCTAGTAATTTTGTTTTTAATTCTTTGAAAGTCTTCATACATTTTTTAAATAGAAGCAAAGCCAGTTTTATTTGTATCAAGAGTGACTGAGGTTTTCTTTATCTCGCCTATCACCACTAACACTTGCCTTTGTCATTTTTGGAGTAGGCCATTCACAGTTGTATAAGGTGATATCTCATGATCATTTTGATTTCTATCCCAGATAATCAGAGATGATGGAAATCTTGTTCTATCGACCATGTGTCTGCCTTATTTTGAGAGGCGTCTGGCCAGTTTTTTCCATTTTCTTGATGGGATTATTATTTTCTTGTTGAATTTTCTGAGTGCTTTATGTATCTTTGTTATTTGTTTTTTATCAAGTGTATGGTATTTAGATACTTTGTCCCATTCAATAGGGTTTTCATATTTTAGTAATAGCTTCTTTCACAGTGATGAAGTCATTTAGTTTTCTATTAGCCTAATTATTTAGTTTAAATTTTTAAAAATTTTATTTTTATAATGTTATTCACAATAATTTATTGCTTTCAATGTTCCAACACCGATCCAAACACCATTACACCTTCCAACCACCAATATTTTGAATTTTCCCAACTGCCACCCAAACATGCCCCAATAGCAGGCCCTAAATAATTTATTTTGTATTACTTGTTATGAATAATCTGCTAAAAATGACCAAAAAATATTTCCTTAGAACAAATGTGTGAGGATTGTTGAATCTCAGCCTGGAGCCATTAAACCCCTTTTTAACAGATTTTATCACTATACTGTTACAGGTTGAGTCTTATGTGCTTACATATATATATATATTTAATTTATTATTATTATTATTATTTTTAATTGAGATCGGTGTCTTCTACTTTTCACCCCATTCAATGTTGTGTGCTATTCCTGTTATATCAGTGATGTAGAGTATGAGATGTTGCACTCTAGGAATTCTAAAATTTTATTTTTTATTTTTATTTTTTTTATTAGCGAAGCACCATGAGGTACAGTTGTAGACTTACAAATTTTCGTGGTTGGGTTTCAGTGATACAGTGATCAAGTACCCATCCCTCCACCAGTGCCCATTCTCTACCACCAATGATCACAGTAGCCCCCCCATCCATGCCTCCCCATCTGTGGCAGGGCATTCCCTTTTGCTCTCTCTTTACTTTAGGGTGTTGTGGTTTGCAATAGAGGTATTGAGTGGCCATTGTGTTCTGTCTATAGTCTACTTTCAGCACGCATCTCGCATCCCGAGCGAATCCTCCAAACACCCTTTACTTGGTGTTCCCTTCTCTATCTGAGCTGCCTTTCCCCCCTGTCTTTGTAACTAGACTGTCTTTGTAATTTGGTCACTGTTTCTTTTGAGGTGAGGAAGCTATTTAGTTTAAGATAGTCCCATTTGTTTATCTCTGTTTTCACTTGCTTGTCCAGTGTCATCTTTGAAGATACCGTTAGCTTCAGTGTCGTGGAGGGTTTTACCACCCTTGTCTTCAATGTACCTTATGGATTCTGGTCTGATGTTGAGGTCTTTAATCCATTTTGATCTTACTTTTGTACATGATGTTAGGTAAAGATCTGAGCCCATTTATTTTTTGCATGTAGCTGTCCAGTTTTGCCAGAACAATTTGTTAATGAGGCTTTTCTTGGTCCACTTCACATTTCTTGCTCCCTTATCAAAGATTAGATGATTCTATATATTTGGGGAGTGTGTCAGTATATTCAACCCTATTCCATTGGTCTGCGGCTCTGCCTTTGTTCCAGTACCATGCTATTTTAATTATTACTGCTTTATAGTAGAGTTTGAGGTTTGGGAGGTTGATTCCTCCCATTTACTTTTTCCCAAAAATTGCTTTAGCTATTCGTGGGTGGTCATTGTTTCATATGAATTTCAGAAGGGTTTGCTCCATTTCTTTAAAGAATGTCATGGGTATCCTTTATAGGGATTGCATTGAATTTGTACAATGCTTTGGGGAGTATTGCCATTTTGACAACGTTAATTCTCCCAATCCATGAGCGGGGGATATCTTTCCATTTCCTCGTGTCCTCATTTATTTCCTGAAGTAGCGTTTTGTAGTTTTCTTTGTCTAGGTCTTTTACGTCCTTAATTAGCTGATTCTTAGGTACTTGATTTTCTGAGGCACGATTGTGAACGGAATTACTTTTTCATGTCACTTTCTTCTCTCTCATTATTTGCATATAGAAAAGCTATGGGATTTGGGTATTGATTTTATAGCCTTAAACTTTACTATAAAAGTCTATTGTTTCTAGGAGTTTCTTGATAGAGGTTTTAGGGTTTTTAAGTATAGTATCATATCATCTGCGAATAGTGAGAGCTTAATTTCTTCCTTTCCTGTCTGAATGCCCTCAATACCTTTTTCTTGTCTAACTGCTATTCCAAGTACTTCCAGTACTATATTGAACAGAAGTGGAGAGAGTGGGCATCCTTGTCCCATCCCTGGTCTTAGAGGGAAGGCTCTTAGTTTTTCCCCATTGTGGATGATGCTTACCATATGCTTGTGGTAGATGGCTTTGACTTTATTGAAGAAAGCCCCTTCTATACCCATTTTTGCAAGGGTTTTAATCATAAACGGGTGCTGGATCTTGTCAAATGCTTTCTCTGCATCTACTGATATGATCACGTGGTTTTATCTTTTATTTTGTTGATATGATGGATTATATTGATTGATTTCTGATTGTTAAACTATTCTTGCATCCCCAGGATGAATTCCACTTGGTCGTGGTGTATGATCTTTATTATGAGTTGTTGAATTCTATTTGCTAGTATTTTGTTGAGAATCTTTGCATCCATTTTCATGAGGGATATCGACTGTAGTTTTCTTTTCTTGTAGTGTCTTTGTTTCCTTTTGGTATTAGGGAGATATGAATCTTATAGAAACTGAGAGAGTTTTTGTTTCTTCAATTTCCTGGAAAAGCTTGAGAAGAACTGGAAATAGGTCTTCTTTAAATGTTTAGAAAAATTTGCTAGTAATTCCATCTGGTACCTAGGCTTTTGTTTTTGGGAAGACTTTTGATTACAGTTTCAGTTCCCTTGATAATAGGACTATTCAGGTATTCTAGATCTTCTTGATTCATTGATTCATCCTGGATTCCTATAATCTCCTAAAGAGATTATAGGAATCCAGGAATTTATCCGTTTCTTCTAGGTTCTCTTGTTTTGTGGCATAAAGACTTTCAAAGTAGTCTCTGATGATCTTTTGAATTTCTTTGTTTTCTGTTGTGATATCCCCCTTTTAATTTCTGATTCGGTTTATTAGGGTTCTCTCTCTTTCGTTGTGAGTCTTGGTAGTGTTTTATCACAAATCACAAATCACAAATCATCCTGTTATTCGTCAATTGCCTCGAGCAGGCCCCAGTAATGTCTCCTTCATCCTAGCCCTGGGATTATATTCAAGGCTCTTTAGGAGAATGAGACCCATCATTGTTACTGGTATTTGGCATATTGGGTACGCCACAGGGAGTTTGCCAGACTCTTCCGTGTGGGCAGGCTACATTCAGTAGCCTGCCAGTTTGTCCAAAGTAGAAATGAGATAATAAGATGTTATGAAAGGATGTCGTGGCCGCAAATGCAGCTGCGCGGTTCCGGGAGCTGGTTTTTATAGTCTCTGAGTCTTGGCCGTTGATGGGATTACACGGCGCCAGGGGGCCAGTTGGTGGGTGTGACCCCCCGCCTACTGGAATTTGGAGGATCTGGGTGGAGGATGCTCAGCCCAAATCCGAGTAGGCTTGGAGATCTCGGCCCCGGAAACTGCGTGTTTTATCAATCTTGTTTATTTTCTCAAAGAACCAACTCTTGGTTTCATTTATCTTTTGGATTGTTTTTTTGGGTTTCCATGCCGTTGATTTCTGCTTTAAGTTCTATGATCTCTTTCCTTCTGCCTGGTTTGGGCTCTTTTTGTTGGTCCTTTTCTAAGACCTTGAGCTGTGAAGTCAAGTTGTTTTTGTGGGCCTTTTCTTCCTTCCTGAGAAATGCTTGCAGAGCTATAAATTTTCCCCTTAACATGGCTTTAGCTGCATCCCACAGGTTCTGGTAACTCGTTTCTTCATTCTCATTTGTTTCCAGGTATCTTTTGATTTCTTCCTTGATTTCTTTCCTTACCCACTCATTGTTCAACATTGAGATATTTAATTTCCAGGTTTTTGATTTGGTTTTCTGCGTCTATACAGGATTAACTTCTATCTTCAGTGCATCATGGTCTATGGTCTAATGGATAAATTCCTGGATTCCTATAATCTCTTTAGGAGATTATAGGAATCCAGGATGAATCAATGAATCAAGAAGATCTAGAATACCTGAATAGTGCAAGATAGTTGATACAATGTCTGTCTTCCTGATTCTGTTGACGTTTGCTTTGTGGCCCAGCACATGGTCTATTCTGGAAAATGTTCAATGTGCACTGGAAAAGAATGCGTATTCTTTCCTTTTGGGGTGTAAAGCCCTGTATAGGTCTATAAGCCCTCTCTCTTCTATTTCTTCCTTCAGAGTCATTATTTCCTTGCTGAGTTTTAATCTTTATATATCCAGAGGTGATAAGGCAGTGTTGAAATCTCCAACTACTATTGTGTTGCTTGCAATGTCCTTCTTAAGGTCTGTTAGTAGTTGTAGATATTTGGCTGGTCCCTCAGTAGGTGCATATATGTTTAGGAGTGTGATTTCTTTCTGTTGTCCCTATCCCTTATTAATAAAAAGTAGCCTTCACTGTCCCTTCACAACCTGAAATCTATGTTGTCTGATACTAGTAAGGCCACCCAAATTTTTTGAGGAGATTGTTTGTTTGCAGGATTGTTTTCCATCCTTTGACTTTGAGTCTGTGTTTGTTCTGACTTTTCAGATGTGTTTCTTGTAGGCAGCAGAATGTTCGGCTAAATCTCTGAATCCATTTTGCCAATCTGTGTCTCTTCTGCAGTGAATTTAGACCATTGACGTTGAGAGAGACTATTGTTATGGGGTTTTGTGTCATCTTTCTGTAAGGGTTTGTTGTGCTTGTGTTTTGTAATACAAAAGTGTTGTTTTGTATTACAGTAGTCTGTTAGCCCTTCTTTTAGATTTGGTTTTGAGTTTATGAAGTTCCTGAGCTGTTGTTTATCCAGAAAATAGTGTACTGTTCCTTCACGTATGAGTGAGAGTTTAGCCGGATAAAGTATTCTTGGTGAAGCATTCATTTCAGTTTTTTCATTATATCTCACCATTGCCTTCAGGCTTGGAGGGTTTCCTCTGATAGTCTGCTGTGAATGTAAGGGGTGCTCTTTATATGTGATTTCCTTTTTTGACCTTGCTGCTTGCAGTATTGTGTCTCTATTTGTGGTATCCATCACACAAACCTGGCTGGGGATAGGCAAGCCACCCACCAGGGAGGCCATGTAGGGCTGGCACGGTCTGGGTCTGAGAAGGTGACCGGGACGCGGGAAGGGTGGGTCAGGAAGGCTCACGCACATCTGGGTGGGGAACAAAATGGTGGCAGTGCTGGTGATCGGTGCCCTGCCCCTGAGGGTGGCCATGGGGGCTGAGATGGGATGGCCTGTGTCCTAGAAGGTGGCTGGGACACTGGAAGGGCAGGTCGGGAACTGGAATTCTAAAAATTTAAATAGGTTGATAACAACTGGAGCTAAGTTTTTAACTGGTTGGTGACTTTGGGGTCTGGAGGCATCTCTGCAGCTTGTTGCTCTCTTCCAAGGTTTATTTGTGAGTCTCTTGATCATGGCCATTAATGAGCTTATATGATGCCAGAGGCAGTTAGTTCCTGGGTGTGACTGCGAGGTTCCTGGAAGCACAGGGAGATGAAGGGAGGTGTCCCATTTGATCACAAAACCCACATACCTGAATTAATCAGCAGATTCACTCATGAATGAGTCTTGTCTGAGCCTGTGGAAATCGGCCCTGAACATGGCAGTGATTGCCTTCTGGAGGTGTCCACTTCCCTCCATCACTATCTCCAGTTTCTCTACCACCTATATTCCTGCCTCTATAATAGACACTTTTTAAAAAGAAAAATTTAGTGGCACTGTAGTTTACAGAACTGTTACAGTACTGTTTAAACACTATTTGTTGAAGAGACTTTCCCTTCTCCACTTTTTTTCATGGCTCCTTTGTTTTGAAACTGTAAAATCAGTGCTTGCACATGACAGAAATTATGGTAAAACATATACTATATAAAATTTATTAGGTATGTACAAGAAAATAATATTACTATTAAATGTAAAAGCTATTTGGCATATTTAATTTCAATTTTAATGATTTACATTACAGTTAGTTATAATAAGTCATGTGTAAGTTAGTAATTATACATGAAACTTCATGTCATTTTCAAGAAACAGAATCTTTCATGCACTCCCTAGAGCCAGAAAGATTCTTTCTTGCTGACTTAGAACCCACCTGGGGCTGATGGAGGACAGTGAGAAGCATGTGACAGGGCAAAGGTCTGTCCAATGAAGCACCTCTATTTCATTTCCCTGTTTCACTGCTTCTCTTTGGCCCCCATTCTATAGTTCCTCTCCCTCACAACTGTTAGCTTCTTTCTTCTATTTCTGGGGAAGTAAGAAAGTGGTCCCTCAGTGCCCTTCCAAGTTTCCTATTTGCATCAGTGGTCTTGCTGGTGACTTTCTGTCTCCGAGTTAGAGAACTTATTTTTAATGGATGCTCTTTATTTGTGTATGGTTTCTTTCCAGAAAAAATGAAGGGAAATATTAATGCATAGATAAAAGTATTAAGTAAGCAGATATTGGGGGGAGAAGTAAGAGGAGGACAGGAAGCAACAGGACAGGGGGCAGGGCCATGGGGACATAGGTGGCTAGAGGGAGGCATAATGGATGTGTTTAAACCACAGAACCCACAACATAACTGTAAGATCCAAATTACAACAACCAAACTTTACAGTGTGCCTGTCAAGGAGGCAGGCTGGTGGGTGGGAAGGGACCCAGGGACAGCGGTGGAGGGAAATTGACACAGGTGGTGGTGGTGGGGGAACTGGTGCTGGAATATTGTAAGCTTGAAACTCAACTATGAATAACTTTGTAAATAACAGTGTCTTAATTAAAATGCTTAAATGTAAAAAAAGTAAGCTGGCAAAGCAATAGTTCATATTTCTCTTGAATGTTTTATTTCATATTTGAACAAGTTTCAATTTAACATAATATTGTAGCTATTGGCCCCCATCATTTAAATTCTTCATTTAATTGTCTAAATAGCTGCTTAATATTCTTCCACCTGGATATAATTTACTAAACCAGTTCCTTTATAAATGACCCCAAAGTTATTTTCTTTTTAAAAACTTACTGAGTAATCTTTCAGTAAGTAAACATTTGCATAAGTTTGCACTTATGTTTATTGGCATAGACTAAGTTTACCAAATTGAAATGATTGGGTTAAAGGCATGTATTTCGAAAGATGACTCTCCCCCGTGCCCCCATGTACATATATTATATATACCTTATTGGTATTTGAGAAAAACAGAAAAAAAGAATAGTGGAAGATTACAAAAGTTACCTGTATCAGCTCCTGAGGTAAAATATAAACCCTCAAATGTCAGTGGATGAAGAAATTTTTAGTTTTTTCTCTCTCAGAGAAATGTTGCCCTCTTAGAGAAATTTCTCCTATGATTCACTAAGCATCAGAAACCCAGGATATTTCCAGAATTGTGAACTGGGGACTTTGGAGAGTAGCTAGGTTTTGAAAGGATTGAGTATACTTGTAAAAGAGGCCGTACAAGAGTAAGGTGTTCCTTGAAAGTGACTGAGTCCAGTTTGTCCCTCTGCACCACATGGTCCCCAAGCATAGTGAGTTGGAGCCGGGAAGTCTACCCCCACCGCCCACATCTCCAGGTGTGTTCCAGGTGATCTCCAGCATTGCACCACATTCTTGGGCTCTCACATTGAGTGACTTGCTTGGCTGGCTGAGAGTCACCCTGAGGGACCCTGGACAAGGGTCTTCAAAGAGATCCAGACTTCAAAGAGAGTTCTTGATTTTCTGCTCTGTGAAGAAACAAAGAGAAGTGGGGTGACTATACTCTAAAGGAGGATCTTGTCAGGGCCTGACCTCCTTCACACCCTGATCTCAGACTCCAGCCTCCACAACTGTGAGAAGTAAGTTTCTGTTTTTGTTTTTTTTTATATAAAGAGATAGTATAGTGGGTAGGGCACTTGCCTTGTTTGTGGCTGGCCTGGGTTTGATCCTTGAAATCCATGATGGTCCCCAGAGCCCACCAGGCGTAGTACCTGAGTGCAGAACCAGGAATAATCCCTGAGCAGTGCCAGGTGGGACCCCAAAACCAAACCAAACCAAACCAAAAAAGTCATATATATATAGAAATTACCCCTGAGTGTGTGTGTGTGTGTGTGTGTGTGTGTGTGTGTGTGTGTAGTTAAGGCACTGTGATTTATAGTTATTTGTCTCTTCCCTCCACCAGTGTTCCCAGGTGCCCTTCCATTACCCCATGCCTGCCACCCCTACGCCCCACCAGTCACGCCTGCCTCAACAGACACATGGTTAAGTTTGGTTGTAGTTTGGGTCTTGTGCTTTCAGTGTGGTTGACTCTGTGATCTGGATATATGGCTGTATCACTCCTTCACACCACTGATGGACTTGAGGCCCCCAACCCCTGCCTCCTATTACTTTCCATCTGCTTCTTCTTGCTATGTCCCTCAATTTCTTTCCCTATATGTTTATCTCCTTCCTAGATTCTAGGGTCCAATGGTGGATGAGTTATTCTCCTCTTTAGCACCTTGTCTTCCCTTGTCCAGTTAATCTGGAAGATAAGGGTAAGGGTGAGATAAGTGAGATCATCATGTGCTTGTCCTTCTTCCAGCTTACTTCACGTTACATGGTATCCTCCAGTTCCATTCAAGTTGCAGAGAACTTCATGATTTTTATTTTCATATTTTCATGTTATTCTTTAATAGTAGCCAGCATGGACTAGAATCTTTTGCTTCTCTATTTTCTAGTAATCTATATGTAAATATCAAAATGTTAAGGTAAGTAGCAGTTATTGTACAAATACGCTTTTATATGATTTTTTTGTCTGAAACCCTAGGAACATTTCAATATTATTTAATTTGAATTTTGGGTTACATCTGGTTTGCTCAATGATGACTCTTTGACTTTCCTTGGGGAATACTCCTGGTGGTGCTTGAGGGATCGATCAGACTGTAGCAGGGTTTAAACCCAGGCCTCCTATGTACAAAGCATGCACTCCAGTCTCTTATGCTAGCGCTCTGACTCTGAAACTTGTTAATTTTGTCCAATCGTTTCTCCAAAATGTAATAGAGACAATGAAGTATATGATATATTGAGATGAACACTAGGTTTGAAGCTATGAAGTCTTAGCTGTTAGCTCTACACCAAACTTCCTGTTTATTTTTTTTTATTTAAAAGCTATACAAATGGTAAATGTTTAAAGAAAAATAGGACAAATCTGTATATGTCTGCTTTTGTGTGCATATATATATCAATATATTTTTGTCTTAGGTGAAACTTTTCAAGTCTTTTATACACATATTCTTTTGTATTCATATACATATATATTTTTCCTCTTAAAAGTATTTAGGATTACCCTAACTTGTGAGTAAACAAAATAAATATTTTGGTTTTAAAATGGCAGTACAATGGCAGTTAAATCTTCAGATGTATGTCATGATAAATGAAAAATTTCTACCTACTTCTTGAAATGAAAAACCTTGTAAAACAGTGATGTGGACTGTTCCCTTGACTTCATAAAATGATGGTATTAGGTTATTCCATATGATAATGAGTTCTTTATTTCTCTAAGATTTATCTTCCTCAAACATGGTATTATTTTGATTTTGTTCACGTTATTCTGTATTTCTTGAATGGCCTACTACATTACTTCACATCTCACCAGATTCCACCAGCCCTCTAATAATCATCTTTAAGAGTCCTTTTTTATCTGAATAATTTTGCATCCTGTTGTCTAAATCTGATTTACTCTGTTTTCATAATTTCTACTTTTTGATTTTCTGAGTGCTCCAGAAATACCAGACTTGACTTTTCAATACATTATTTTGGAGAGGGCTTGGTGGGTTAGAGAGGTTGACCTACATTTAGTGATACTCAGAGACTGTTTTTGGCTAAATGCTCAGGGGTAGTTTCTAGCAGTGCTTGGGGAACTATGAAGTGTCAGGAATTGAATCCAGATCTTCTGCCTTTAGCCCTTTGAACTATCTCCATAGACAAGACTTGACTTGGAAAGAGACTCTCTCCAGTGACATTATCTTTGGTCCCTCTCTTCCCAGGTCAGTTACAGCATTTTTTCTGTCAATGAATAATACTAGTTTCTTAACAGTATATTGGAAGTTTTTTTCTAATAAAACCTAAATAAATCTTGACTATTGGTTAGAGGGAACTCAGGCAATCGTGTTTTTCTGAATACGGTTAGTCTAAAAAGGCTCCACTAACACTCTTTGACACAGATGCAGTATAGGCCCCCTGAAACTTATGATTTGTTAAAGTTTATCTTAACTAGTGATTATTTCCTCTGGATTAAGAGAAATTAAACAGTACCTTTAATTATCTCAAGTTTTATAGTCACAGGGCTGGAGCAATAGCACAGCGGGTAGGGCGTAGTCACAGGGCTGGAGCAATAGCACAGCGGGTAGGGCGTTCGCCTTACAAGCGGCCAACATGGCCGACCCGAGTTCGATTCCTCCGCCCCTCTCGGAGAGCCCGGCAAGCTACCGAGAGTATTCAATATGCCAGACACAGTAACAACAAAGTCTCCAATGGAGACGTTACTGGGCCCGCTCGAGCAAATCGATGATCAATGGGAGGGCCTTTACCTTTACCTTTAATAGTCAAGTATTTAAACATACATGGCATGTAAACATATATTATGTCAAAAGACCTGAATTTCAGTTCTTGCTTCATTATTTATATGTTGTAAGTATTAATTTATTTATTTTATAAATCTTAACTTATTTCTCTGTAAAATTGATCTAATAATAGTACTTCTCATAAATTGTGGGAACCTAGTAATTTAACACCATTGTATGACATGCTTAAATTAACTGCCAACGAAGTAGAAGCAGGTCATTGATTTTAAAGATTTCAATACTTAAATGAATGTTACCTTCTCTCAATACCAAGTTAGCCTACATATTTAATTATTGACAGCCTGGCAAGCTCCCCGTGATGTATTCAATATGCCAAACACAGTAACAACAAAGTCTCCAATGGAGACGTTACTAGGCCCGCTCGAGCAAATCGACGAACAACAGGAGGGCCTTTACCTTTACCTTTTTATCCTTATATCTAACATATATCTTATACTTTATTCTGATACTAATTATTTTGCTCCCTTCTTCACATTTTGTGATTCTTTTACTATTTTCTCTAATGTTCCATTAGGATCTCTGACTGCTTTCCAGGTTTTTCCACAGTTTATTTAGTTGTCAAATACTGAGTTGAACACCATGGTTAAACAAGAATGTAATCAATTTCTTTGTGTCATAGATTACTTCAAGACCTATGGTTTTCTTGACATCATAATTATTCCCAATGAAATAGTTCAGTAGCCCTTTGTCTTATTGACTTGGTTTCCCAGAAAGCAGACTCTAAGGTAGATATTAGTGTAGAGGGGAGTTTCCTGAGAAGTCTCAGAGTCAGCATTTCCTGGGGAAGGTATAACTGAGCAGTGAAAGACGTTGGACTGTGCTGAATTCCAATGAAGGACCCAGATAACTCCACCAAAGCTCTGGAACTCGGATGTGACCGTTTATACTTGAGGTCAAGAGGTGTCAGAGTTTCAGAGCCACATGACCCCTATCATTGTCTACAGGCTACATGCCTTAGAGAAAGCAACTAAGATGGTTCATGGAGATGGATCAGCTGGCAGCCATCCCACAAGCTGGGATGTATTTCCAAACCCTCAAGGGGGTTCTGGAGTTTGACCGCATGGCATCCAATCTAAGGCAGAGTTTTATACAGTTGTTTTCCAGCCCCTGGGAAGTTCCGTTTTACATGACTTACTGAATGTCATTCTTTCAGTTTCTGTTTCAGGCTTCAGTTTATGCCCTACAGGGCTAGTTTCTAAAATTATGAAGTTCATCTGAAGGTGACAAAGAATTTTGGATTCCAGAATAAGTAACTCTCAATTTACTTCCTTCATACTTTTATTTAAATAGTGCCATGTTGATACTATTTATATATACTAATTGAAAAAAATCTCTTTATCAATAACAGCACTGTAGCACTGTCCTCCTGTTGTTCATCGATTTGCTTGAGTGGGCACCAGTAACGCCTCCATTGTGAGATTTGTTGTTACTGTTTTTGGCATATTGGTTACACCATGGGCTTGCCAGGCTCTGCCATGCGGGCAGGAATACTCTTGGTAGCTAGCCGGGCTCTCCGAGAGGGATGGAGGAATCGAACCCAGGTCGGCTGTGTGCAAGGCAAACGCCCTACCTGCTGTGCTATTTTTCCAGCTCTTTATCAATAGTTGTTTTTAATGTTGAGGGATTATACCAAATGCCATAGAAACTAGTTTCTACCTTCATTTCTATAATATAGATGAATAAGAGATTTGGGGGTCCTGAAGTATTTCTCTAGTTATTTTTTAAAATATAGTTACCCTTGGACCAGAGCTGTAGTAGAGCAGGTAGAGCACTGACCTTGCATGTGACCCACATGACTTCAATCTCTGGTACCACATGGTCCTCTGAGCTTTCTAGGGGTGATTTCTGACCACAGAGCCAGAGTGAGCCCTGAGTACTCCCAGGTGTGCACACCCCCCCCCCAACTAAACAATAAAAGTAAAGGCCCTCCCGTTGATCATCGATTTGCTCGAGCGGGCCCAGTAACATCTCCATTGGAGACTTTGTTGTTACTGTGTTTGGCATATCGAATACATCACGGATAACTTGCCAGGCTCTGCCGTGAGGGCGAGATACTCTTGGTAGCGTGCCGGGCTCTCCGAGAGGGGCGGAGGAATCGAACTCGGGTCGGCCATGTTGGCTGCGTGCAAGGCAAACGCCCTACCACTGTAGCAATAAAATAGTTATCCTTTTCCTAACATGCACTTCATTCCTGGTGCATGTTGTCTTATGGTTTAATTGTATGTGTACCTATCTAGATCCCCTATTAAACTGTAATCTTCTTGAGGGAAGCATCATATACTTTTGGTGCCTAACAGAGGAAAAGACAGCCAATATATAAATTTCTCAAGTGCATGATTGAAAATCACAAAGCCTCACATATTATAATTCCAAAAATAAAGGTTCTAAAGGAAATCTGAGGAACAGATTTACAGGACTATGTAAGAAAAAATCAAGTGCCTCGAAGGTGAGAAATTAGAGAAAAAAATTCTGGTGAGGTCTCATTTGACCCCAAGTGCTAGAGGCACAAGGTAGAGAAGGGAATATAGAGTACTGGAATCAATTCTTTGCCTTGATTTTTATCTTTAAAAATAAACCTTGTTAAGTATCATTCATATACCATACATATTACTAATTAAATGGATTACTGAATAGCTTTTCTCATATTTAGAAAGCTGTGCATATATCACTACAATCAATTTTAAAACATTTTTCCTATCTCCAAAAGAAAATAATTCATTAGTTGTCATTGTCACCTCTCACCTCCTCTAGTCTCAGGGAATTTGAAGGAATTCCCTAGGAGTCATTGAGGGAAGTAGAAGGAATCTACTTCTATCTGTAAATTGCCTTAAGGTGGACATTTCATAAAATGGAATCATAAATACATCATCTGTTTAGAATATCTTCATTCTGAATAATGTATTCAAATTTCATCCATATTGTAGTGTACATCCCTGTTTATGGTTAAGTAACCGTTGTATGAATATACTACGTTTGTTTATCCATTTATCAATTGATGAACATTTGGATTATGTTCACTTTTTATCTGCCATGAATAATGCTGTCATGAGCTTTGTGCTAAAATTTTTATTTGGTATACATTTTATTTCTCCTGCTTATTTTTTGCAGAAATTACGCAGTCAGATCAGATGGTTAGTTTTATGTTTAATCATTTGAGACAATCTAGTGTCTGTCTGTCCTATTTTACATTTTCATTATCAACATAAAGAAGTTCCAATTTTTTCATAATGCTTTCAAAACTTGTTATTGTCATCTTTTCATAGCCTTTCTCTTTCATATTTAATATAAGGCACTAATGTAAAAATATTAGAGAAGAAAATTTTTTTTTAATTTTATCGAATCACTGTGAGATAGAGTTACAAAATTGTTCATGATCGAGTCTCAGTCCCTTCACCAGTGCACATTTCCCACAGCCAGTTTCTCCAGTTTCCCTCCTGACAGCCTCTCTCCACCCTACCCCCACAGCCTGCCTCTATGGCAGACACTTTTCTTCTCTTTCTCTCTCTTTAGAGAAGAAAATCTTGACATTTGCTTGGAGTTTATAGGATGACCGGAATTCTTTGAATATGTAAGAAGAAATTGAGGCTTCAGGTTACTTTTATGATATTTAAAAAAATACTTAATTGCATTTTCAACTTTCTATTATGAAATTCAAACAAAAATAGACATCAGCAGGCTTTTATAGTGACCACTCATTTGTAGATTATGCTATTAACATTTTTTGTATATCTGCTTTATCACCAAAACATCTACCCTCCATTTCTCTAATTTATTTTTGGTGTATTTCACATTAGTTACAGAAATTATATTTGCATTATAGCAAATTCTGAAACATTTTAGTATGTGTTTATTTAACTAAAATTTATTATTTATATATAAATTTTATTGCACACAAAATTTGTACACAATGAAGTGCAATAGTAGTTACGTAGTCACTGAATTTTAGTTATGTGCATGCACATGTGATAAGGTGTTAAGTCAGAAAGGACACTGAAAACCTTAAATTCCTTCCTTGTGTTTTGTAGGTTGAAATTTGTATGTCAAGTGAGCAGAAGTAGTTTAGGGAAGAATAGAGCACCAGTCTAGCATTCTTTTCTCTTTTTTAATTTTTATTAGTGAAACACCATGAGATACAGTTGTAGACTTACAAATTTTTGTGCTTGGGTTTCAGGCATACAATGATCGATCGAATACCCATCCCTCCACCAGTGCCCATTCTCCACCACCAATGATCCCAGTGTCCCTCCCACCCTCCCCATGCCCCCATCCCACCCTGCCTCTGTGGCAGGGCATTCCCTTTTGTTCTCTCTCTCCTTTTGGGTGCTATGGTTTGCAAAACAATGCCTCTTTTGCAAACCACAGTTTAGCTTTCTTTTGATTTATATTATCATCCACATCATAAATACTGAAGTTCCTGTGATTAACAGGCAACCTTCTCATATGAAAATGATCTTAGTCTTTAATATCATGTTTTAAGAAGTCTCATGATTCTTGGGAGGTGGAGCATAGTACATAGGGTAGGGTATTTGCTTTGCACATAGCTGATCCGGTTTGGGCTCCACCACCCCGTATGGACCCTTGAGCCCTGCCAGGAGTGATCTCTGAACACTGAGCCAGGAGTGAATCCTGGGCACTGATGGGTGTGACCCAGAACCCAAAACAAAACAGAACAAAAGCCTCATGATCTTTGTATAGACAGAATTTTATTTACCAAGTAATGTTATTCCCTTTTAGAGTACTACTTGAGACAAAATGACTTAAGATATTGCAAAGTCTGGCTAAGATCACAAGTTAAGTTCTTACTTCTTACTTTAAACATCTTTGCATACTTTTTAGCTTGTACAATCATACTCAAGTACTTCTACTAAAACTTTATTTCACATACATTTTGGAGTATTAAAGCACCATTTTTATTTGTCTCACTCTATAACTCAGAAATCAGCGTTTTGTGATTGTGAGTTCAGGTTCTAAGGCATCTTAATGCTAGAAGAAATTAAGGATGACTATTTGGGTTGTTTATAATTACATGAATTATAGCATGTTCAGGTAATCTGGATGTTAAATACTAGATTGATTTAGATACTAAATACCTGGAGAGTGAGGGAAATGGTGTTAATATTTTTTTCCTTTTTGGGTCACACCCGTCAATGCTAAGGGGTTACTTATGGCTCTGCACGCAGGAGTTACTCCTGGTGGTACTCAGGGACTATATGGGATGCCGGGGATTGAGTCCTGGTTGGCCACATGCAAGGCAAATGCCCTACTCGCTGCACTATCATTCCCACCCAGCAAGTGGTATTGGTAAGTTAAAAAAAAAAAAGATCAGGAAAACTAATCAAAATAATTGAGAATGCGAAATATCCCAGACATTTTGAAAAGTACACACATTATTTAAGTAATCCTAGTAGTTCTATTATTTTGAATATTTAATAGTAAAGGAAACTAAGGTCTATTGATATTAAGTAACTTGCTCAGGATCATTTATGAATTATATAGACAGGGTTAAATTCCAGATCTGTCAGATCAGAGAATCCATAGTATAACATATTTAAGTTTCAAAAGTAGTGAATGGGTAATTATTCAAAAGCTTTAAGAATGACTTGGTGCAGCTGCAGAGGGCATAAGTTGGACCAAATATGTCTGTTTGAGAGAAGTATATTTGGATTCAGTATGGGAAGTTTTTCTGACAGAGTTCTCATGGATCAGGCAAGGCAGCCATGTGTAGCTGTAAGTTTCAGATATGAGAAATTGAACATATTTTATTTTTCGACAATATTTGCGAACAATTAGAGATTAAATTTGCTCAGAGATTTTTCCATTATTGCAGTCACTTGGAGGAAGTCATTTTTCTATAAAACTTATTAATATGGAAATATAATAAATATACAATTTACCAACACACAAGCATACAATATATGCAGTTTAACTGTAATTTTGACGGATTTATATAGCCATGTTACCACTGTCAAGTTAGAAAACATTTCACTAAGTCTCCAAAGTTACTTTTTGTTCCCTCCTTTACCTCTAGCCTGAAGCAAATAATCTGCTTCTCTCACCGTAAATTAGATTGGTCTGTTTTAGAGTTCCATATAAATTAGAATTATAATATGTGTTGGGTTCTGGCTATTTCACTCAGCATTGTGTTTCTGAGATTTATTCATGTAGTTTCATATATGTATCAGTAGCTCATTCTGTTTACAGTTTTTAAATGAATTTTGAGGTAATTGGTTCATGTGATTCAGGCATACAGCATTCTAAGTAGCTAATTCTTTTATTATTACTAGGTTGTATTCAATTAGATGAGTATACTACAGTTTCTTTATTATGAACATTCGAGTTGTTTGTAATCTGGACTACTATACATACAATTAATATGAATATTTATGTACATATTTTATATGGAAATGTGCTTTCTTTTTTCTTTAGTGAATAACTGGAAATAGAATTCATGGATTATGTAGTAAATGTGAGACACATCAGGTGGGGGCTGGAGAGATACAATAGTGGGTAAGGCACTTGTGTGTAGCTGACCTCAGTCTGGTTACCACACCATGTATGGTCCCCTGAGTGCCTGAAGTTATTGATCCTTGAACACAGAGCCAGGCATAAGCCCTGAGTAGTACTGAGCATGGCCCTCAAACAAAACAAAAACAACAACAAAAAGACTATAGGTGTTCAAAATGTTTGTACTATATTTTTACTAGCAAAACATGAGAATCCCAATATTCTGTATCTTTTTCATCATTTGCTAGTTTTTGTAATTTTATTCATTTGATTTGCATTTGATGTTGTCTTCTTTTATGTATTTCAGTAATAACTTCGCTGGTTTATAATCGCATAATAAACCACATTTTTCTAAAGCATTCAGCTTGATAAGATTTGTCATACACATACAACTCTGAACCAAGATATTGAGCAAATATGTCCACATATGCAAAATTTGTCTTGTGCCCTTTTGTAAATCTTCCATTTATTCCTCATGCCTTCCTCTCTATCCCTACTAACACTTTCCAACAATGAGTTATTATCTCACACCAGTAATAATTGGATATATATAAAAAAAACTTGAAACAGCCATTGTTGATAAAAAAAAACCCTCTTTCACTGCCACTGGGAATGTTGTCTGGTTCAGTTTCCATGGAAAATAATATGGAGATACTCAAAACTTAAGGAAAGAGCTTTCATATGACCAAATGAATCTACTTCTTGACTTATGCCTTCCACCCCCCCCGACACAAACACACCAATTTTAAAACATATATGCATACCTATGGCCATTGCAGTTCTTAGTACAATATCTGGAATATGGAAACAACCCAAATATCCAATAAAAGATAAGTGGATAAAGAAGTCGTGGCACATATACACAATGAAATGCTATGCAGTGGTAAGAAAAGATGAAACCATCACTTTCATGAAAACGTGGGTGGAGCTGGAGGATAACGTGTTAAGTGAAGTAAGTCAGAGGAAAAATAAATATCTGATGATGTACTCATCTGTGATATAGAGAGAAATAAAACAAAGGAATAGACAGTATCGAATGATGCCAATCCTGTAGCCTTGTATTACAAAACATCGTAATACAGAGATTACCAAATAGAGGAGTGTTGGGGAATGCAGAAACAGATTATAAGTAGCAAGGATATTGGTGGAGGCAGCCAGAGTGATAGTACAGCAACTTATCTTGCACACAGATGACTTGGGTTCGGCCCCCAGCATTCCATATGGCCCCCTGAGCACATCCAAAATGATCCCTGAGTATAGGGGCAGGAGTAAGTCCTGAGCATTGCTGGGTATGAGCCCAAAACCAAAATCAAACAAACAAGGATATCGGTGGAAGATATTGGGCACTTTGGTGGTGGTAAAGTGTGTCAGTATACAGCTAAATCATAAATTTTAAAGTGATTACAAGCATAATTTCTAAACTATGATAATAAAAAACAAGTATCCTTTCAATTATTGGAAATTAACTTTTATTTTATAGAACTGAATAAAAATAAATATTACAGTATATACTTTTTGCTTTGCTTTATTCAACACAATTAGTTTTATATTAACCATTGCTATACTGTTTATATTTATTGCTAGTTATATTTTATTGTATAGTTATACCAAACCTTTTATTCATTCATCCATTAATGGACATTTGCATTGTTTTAGTTTATTATTTGTTTTATTTTGGGGCCTCATCTGGAGGTGCTCAGTGATTCCTTCTGGCTCTGTGTACAAGTTTCATTCCTGGTAGAGTTGGGGGAACTATATGGGGTGCTAGAGACTGAACCCAGATAGACCACATGCAAGGCAAGCACCCTACTCACTATACTATCATTCAGGCCCCTCTAGTTTTTTCTTATTATAAAGAATGGTGCTCTGAAAATTTTTGTGTTAGTAATTATTCGAACATATTCTTTTTGCTTTTTGCATAAATATCCCTCTGTTTTCCCTAGTAGTCATAAGTATTTCTTTGGGGGAGGAGGTGAGACAAACCTAGAGATATTACTCCTGGCTCTGTGCTTAGGAGTCACTTCCGGCAGTGTTTGGGGGATCTTTTGTGATAATGGGAATGGAATGGAGTTGGCCACATGCAAGCCTTAGCCCCTAGACTGTTTCTCCAGCCTCTTAGAGAGTTGACTTTTGATAAAAAAAAAAAATGACACTCCGGTGTAGGTCCTTTGGAAAGTTCAGACATTTAGGTTATACTGTAGTTACAGAGTAGTTACACTAACTAATAGCTTCTTACAGTGTAGCGACCTACAAGACCCTCTTGGGACCTACGGACTGATTCTAGCTCACCTATTGTTTCTTCTTGCCCCCAATCTCTAGGTTGTCAGAGTCCAAGGGTTTGTTTTGCACTGGACAACGTTGTTCTCTTGCTTTGTTTCTCTCTGTACCATATATGACTGAGATCAGTCATCATTTATTTTTTTCTTCTGATTTATTCCATTTAGCAAGACACTCTGTCATTTCGTCCAAGTTGTAGCATAAAGCAAAATTCCAACTTTACTTAGAGATGAGTAGTAACCCACTTTGTATACATTACAATTTCTTTATTAAATCATGTTGTTGGGCACCTGGATTGTTTTTGAGAAGATCATCTGTTTTTCCTATTTATGCTATCCTTTATAAAAATTCCTCCTTTTTAATTTTGTGTGTGTGAGGATTGATGGTGTCGGGAACCTCCCAGATGATGTCCAGGAGGCTCAGGGGCCTCTTCCGGGGATTCTTGGTCTGGCTTGTGGTGTCCAGTGTGAGGATTCAAGGATGTGGTATTGTTCAGGCTCTGGTGCTAGAGTTTACCTGGCTAGGGGTCCAGGGCTACTCCAACAGTGCTCAGGAGACATGGGGTACCAGGGATTGAATTGGAGCATCTATTGCATAGAAGGCAGCTTCTTATACCCTTACTACCATCTTTCTCTCCACCAATCTTTCTTTTTTCTCTCTGGTTGCTTTTAAAATCAAATTATTTCTTTGTCTTTTATATTTAACTATGATGTGTCTTTGTGCAGGTTTATCTTGTTTGGTAGGTAGCATGGTCCTCCTGTTGTTCATCAATTTGCTAGAGCGGGACCAGTTAATGTCTCCATTGTGGGACTTGTTGTTACTGTGTTTGCCATATCGAATACATCACAGGTAGCTTGCCAGGCTTTGCCAGGCGGGCGAGATACTCTCGGTAGCTTGCCGGGCTCTCTGAGAAGGATAAAGGAATCGAACCTGGATTGGCCAAGTCGGCCGCGTGCAAGGAAAACAACCTACTTATGTGCTGTTGCTCCAGCCCATCTTGTTTGGAATTTTATTTGTTTAGTCTCGGAGAGCCTGGCAAGCTCTCCCACATGGCAAAGTCTGGAAAGCTACCCATGACATATTCAATATGCAAACACAGTAACAAGTCTCACAATGGAGACATTACTGGCATCAGGACAGTAGCACAGCGGTAGGGCGTTTGCTTTGCATGCAGCCAACATGGCCGACCCGAGTTCGATTTCTCCGCCCCTCTCGGAGAGCCCGGCAAGCTACCGAGAGTATCTCGCCCGCACGGCAGGGCCTGGCAAGCTACCTGTGATATATTCGATATGCCAAACACAGTAACAACAGAGTCTCCAATGGAGACGTTACTGGGCCCGCTCGAGCAACTCGATGAACAACGGGAGGACAGTAACAGTGACAGTGACAGTATTTATTTACTGTTTAGTTACTCTGAAATTACAAAGTTATTCATGATTAGATTTCAGGCATACAATTTTATTTTTTTTAATTTTTTTTAAATTTTGAGATGGAGTATTTCATTTTTATTTATTTTTTTATTTTTTAATTTTTATTAGTGAGACACCATGAGGTACAGTTGTAGACTTACAAATTTTTGTGCTTGGGTTTCAATTATACAATGATCAAACACCCATCCCTCCACCAGTGCCCATTTCCCACCGCCACGGATCCCAGTATCCCTCCCACTCCCCAACCCCCCTCATCCCACCCTGTCTCTGTGGCAGGGCATACCGTTTTGTTCTCTCTCTCCTTTTGGGTGTTGTGGTTTGCAAAAGAGGCATTGAGTGGCAATCATGTTTGGTCTATAGTCTACTTTCAGCATCAGGCTTACAATTTTAAAACACTGATCCCCGTCACTAGTGTCCGCTTTCCTCCACCAATGGTCCTCACCCCGTTTGCCTCCCTTCCACCAATCTGCTTCTATGAGATGCTCATGTATGTGTGTGTGCTTGTGTGTGTGTGTGTGTGTGTGTGTGTTTGCACTGTGGTTTACAATACTGTTGCCACAGGGTTTCATACATAATGCTTACCACCTTTCAGCATCACCTCCACCTCCCAGTTTAATGCTTCCCTCCCCCATATATGTTGCCCCCTCCCTGTCCTTTGCCCCAGCCCCCTCAAGCAGCATGTTTCCTACTGAATATCAGTTTTCATGATAATTGTTTCCATTGTTTGGGGGTGTTCATTATTCCCCTGTTCTTTATCTTTATATCCTGTATATGAGAAAGCTCATACTGTGTTTCTCTGTCCTTCTGACTCTTGCTTCTATTTCTTTTTTTTTTCTTTCACTTTTTGGTTCACACCTGGCAATGCACAGGGGTTACTCCTGACTCTGCACTCAGGAATTACTCCTGGTGGTACTCAGGAGACCATATGGGATGCTAGGAATCGAACCCGGGTTGGCCGTGCGCAAGGCAAACGCCCTACCTGCTGTGCTATTGCTCCAGCCCATTGCTTCTATTTCTGATTGCTTCTCTCCCTCCCTCCTTCCCTCCCTTCCTTCCTTCTTTCTTCCTTCCTTCCTTGTTCTCCATCTTTCTGCCACACTCAGCTGTGTTCAGGGCCTTGTCCTGGGTTTGTGCTCAGAGATTATGTCTGTCAGGGCTCTGGTGCCAGGAATCGAACCCAGGTCAGCCACACTCAAGGCAAGTTCCCTATCTGCTGTATTATCACTCTGACTCCTCTTTTGCTTTCTTATTCATTGAACCTTTTCATTGTGTTCTTATTTTAAAGGTAAAAATATTTCAGTTCTACAAGTTCTGGTTTTTGTGGGTGAAGGGCCAGAGGAGGTGGTTTGGAGTCATAATTGTTGGTACTCAGCGCTTACTCCTGGCTTTATCTTCAGGGATTATTCCTGGTGGTGCTTAAGAGATCATACATATGTGATGCTGGAAATGGCCAAGTACAAGGCAAGTGCCTAAATTGTACTCTCTCTCTCCAGAATATCCAAGATATTCTAGATATTCTGTTTGTTTTTCAGGTATGCCTTATTAGCTTAACATAAAATTCCTCTCTATCAAACAAATACATTTGTTAATTCTATACCTGATAATTTTAATTTTGGAACATTTTTAACTTAAATACAATTTTTTTGTTTTTGATATGGCAAAATCAGTGAGAATCCAACTTTATGCAGAAATTATCTATTTGATGTCCTGTCTTGTAAAACTTTGAACTTTCCCTTATGTTCTTGTACTTAGAGGTAGCATAATGCTGATGTTAAAGTCCTCCATGTACTGGAGTTGCTCTCAGGGCTTTTGGATTTAGTTCTTGCTTTCTTTCTATATACTAATTTCTCTGGCTTCTATTTTTTTCTTGCCAGATTGGTATGCATTTTCCAAGATGGTTTCTATTTTATTCAGATTTTAATTTTTCTGCAGATTTAGTGAAATTCAGGGCATTCAATTTTCTCTCTGACTAAAAATGGAATTTAGGCATCCTCTTTTAATATTTAGTATTTTAGCTCATGGAATTCTTGTAGTTGGAATCTGTTAATTCAGACGTTTATATGAAACACATACCTCATTTTCTAAAAGGAATTTCTTTACTCACTTCTTATAGTTTACCAGTTAGTAAACCTTTTTAAACCTCACTCTAAAAAGGATGATAATGATACTACTTCATAGTATTACTTGCTATATTTGAAAGAGATTGTGAGACTTGTTGTTACTGTTTTTGGAATACGTCATACGTCACGGGTAGCTTGCCAGGCTTTGCTGTGCGGGCGAGATACTTTCGGTAACTTGCTGGGCTCTCCGAGAGGGAGCAGAGGAATTGAACCCGGGTCGGCCACGTGCAAGACAAACTCCTTACCCACTGTGCTATCACTCCAGCCCCATTGTAAGACATTTGTTAAGTACTCAAGTTAGTTATCTCCCTCCTCCCTTCTCCTGTAGAAAGGATAGGTTTAATGCCAATGTGTAATAGTGTTAATGACTTTTTCAACAATGTACTTCTCACTTCTGTCACAGAAGTTAGTCAGTTCTTGACTATAGGGATAATTAAAATCATTCAGGGGAAAAAGAGACTTGTCATAAGGCAATTTATTTTAGCTGTCAGGCAGTTAACTGGTTGATGAATTAGTTTGTGGATTTTAGAACTTGAGACTGAAATTCAACTAACAGAAAGAGCACTGTCCCAGTTTGAATATCTTGTTTGTTCCTGAAGAGATTTTTGAAGATATTCAGGAAAGTTTATAAATTGGGAGTTTAGGAAAGTGATGTTCCTATTGGTTCTTTTCTAGTTTCCTAGATTTCCTAGACTTCCTCCATGCTCTGAATGTGATAAGCACTCAATAAATTTTTTGTTGAATTGGGCAAAAGATGAAATTGGTGGTATCAGAATATATCAAAGAATTTTCATTTTGGTGTCATTCTATAACTAACTTAAGATCTTTGTGTTTTGGATCAGAGAGAGTACAGTGGATAAAGCACCTGCCTTGCGTATTCCTGATGCATCACAAATGGTCCCGTGAGCACTACCAGGAGTGACTCCTAAGCTCAGAGCTGGGGTTAAAAATCATCAGCACCACTGATTGTGGTTCCCCCTCCCATCCTGTCAATTAAAAGGATCTTTGACATTGTGATGGGGCCTTGTTTGTCATGTTTGGTTTTGACTTTTGACGGATGAAGAATTGGATATTGCAATATGTGTTACCTGTTATCAAGGAGCCTTTTAGTATTTGAATATATTTACTTTTACTCATGTTTTTCTTTTTTCTTTCACTTAACTTTGAGGAAAAAATTGCCATTTTTTAATTTCTCTTGTTTGTGTTCCATATTCCTTGCTTTTTTGTTGGAAAGATTTGTGAATATGAAAAGTGTAAGCAATTCTCCCTCACTTGCTTTAAGAATATAACAACTCTTTTTTTCCTTTTTGGGTCACACGCAGTGATGTTCAGGGGTTACTCCTGGCTCTGCACTCAGGAATCACTCCTGGCAGTGTTGGGGGATGCCAGAGATTGAACCTGGGTCGGCTGCGTGCAAGGCAAATGCCCTACCTGCTGTATTATCGCTCTGGCCCAAGAGTATAAAACTCTTAATTACATTTCATTCCACGAATCACTTGGAGAAAAACGTTCCTTATCTTTGGGTGTTTGGCTGCACAGAATCTATGAGGATACTTTGTTGTTTATTCTTAGCCCTTCCATACTTAGGGGATTATTTAGTAATTTTGATGATCTGCTGTATTTTTGATGGTTTCATTAGTTATTTTATTTATTTATGTATTTATTTATTTTTTGATAATTTAGGTGTGGCTGATGTTTTTTTGTTGGGGACAGGCCTCATTGATTCAGCAGCAGCCAGCAGTACTTGAGCTACGTCTAGCTTTGTGCTCAGGAGTGACCCCTAGCGGTGCTCTGAGACCCTTCTGCAGTCCCAGTGATCAAACCAGAGTTGGCTACAAGGAAGGCCTTACTGTCTCTCTGATCCAGTTGTTCTTTATGTTAGCTCATAAACTGGGAGCTCAGGAGAAATACTTGATATCCAACTGATATTTGGTGTACTTGGAATGACAGAAAAGTTAAAATACTAGTAATGTATTTTATGTCAATACTATGTCAAAATCATATCATCTCATCGGACAATAGAGGTTTTGCTTAGCCATCAGGGTGTACAAAACTTGCTGTTCCTGAGCATTAATTTATTGATGTTATGTTTTACATGAAAGGCTTTTTCATTTCTTTCATTTGTTTGTGTGGTTTTGTCCAGTGACTTAAGTTTTTAAATGTGTTTTTTTTAATAATGCCACACTAATATTTGAAATATTTTTAAAAGAAACATATATTGTAATTCAATTTATCCAAACATAGTGAATCATTTTCAATGCATGTTTTTTCTATCTTTAATGTACATGTATGCACATTTTATATATTTGAAATAATGTACAAGCAATTTAGTTCTCCCATGTTGGCTGCGTGCAAGGCAAACGCCCTACCACTGTGCTATCGTTCCAGCCGAGAGTATCTCGCCTGCACGGCAGAGCCTGGCAAGCTCCCCGTGATGTATTCGATATGCCAAACACAGTAACAGCAAAGTCTCCAATGGATACGTTACTGGGCCCACTCGAGCAATTTAGTTCATCTTTATGTAATCCATATTTTTCCATTAGATCATTTACCTCTTAAATAATTTAAATTCTTTTTCTCTCTCTTTATTTTCTTTTTTTGCCACACTAGTAATGTTCAAGGCTTATTCCTGGCTCTGCCCTTAGGAATTACTCCTGGTGCTTGGGGGACCATATGGGATTCTGGGGATTGAACCAGCAAATTATTTCTTAATTCTTTATTGATTTTTTAAAAATCACTATTTATTTGTTCAACACTTGGTATTTCTACCTTTTCCCCCTTTCTATAGTCAGTGATACTATAATATATTATCTTATCAAATGTCTTGTCTCATCTTTACAATTATTTATTAAGGACAGATCCCAAGAACTGAAGTTTTTGAACCAAAGCATAATTTAAAATAATACACATCTTCAGTAATTATCATGTACCATTTTGGAAGTACCTATACCTTAATTTAATGGTCACATTAACCCCTTCAAATAGCTACACTATTATACTGATTTTACAGACGATATAAATATGTTAAGCAACTTTACTAAATGGGCATAGGAACCCTGCCACTCTGAAAACTAGAGAATGCAGCTTGGAAACACGGTGTGAATCTTGCATTCTAGATTGCTCTTTTAAAGAGTTATACTAATTTGTATTTGTTCACAACTCTATTCAGTTTACCAAAGCTATGAATGAGAGTATAGAATTTCAAGTACCTAGGAATAATTTTTACCTTCCCTCATCTTTTTGCTTTACTCTCAAACTAGTTTGTTAACAGAAGCAAATGGTACTGAGCATGCTTAGAATATCATCTTTTTTTATTCATAAATTCATGTTCAGAAGAATGAAGTCACTTGTCCAAGACTAACCTTGTGTGGCCCAAGACCAAGGGATCATTTGATGCCCTGGGCATGTGAATTTTTGCAACTTGCTTTTTGCCATAAGGCTGCCTATGTCTTCCTTCTATGTGCTTTCTTAATTCTTAGTTGGTCTTTGTTCACAATTGCCACCCATAAATTCTGTAAAGCAAGACCAAGACAAAAAACAAATCAAGGATAAGATAACTGAATGAAAGATAAGTTTAATTAAATTCAAATGATCGGTCCAAATTGTCCTGAATTCTAGCGCATGTGTCCTTGAAAGAGAGATGGAGGAGAGGACAATGTAATTGAGACAGGAGGGAGGCTGCCCCTAGCCAAGGAATGTTTCCAGCCCCAGAAGCTAGAAGAGACCAGGAGCTAAATTTTTTCCCCAGAGGTTTGGGGGTGGGACGGGGGGGGGGGGGGGGAGCGCAGCCTTGCAAATAACTTGACATAAATCAGGAGAAATAATGTGAAATAATTTTGTACTTTTGGCCATCATAACTAGGAGAGAATAAATCTTCATTGTTTTAAGCAACAACCAGTGTTTAAAAAGACAAAATAAATCCAGTCTATAAGACAGACTCAATCTGATTTCTAGTTGTTTTCTTTTTTTAATTTCAAACAGGGCGGTGCTTTGGGGGACTGCTGGCCATTCTCATTAATGCCTCGCTTGGCAGTATGGGTCACTGGGCAATACTTGGGTTGGTGGCACTGCAGGTGTATCGGACCACACCCTTAGGTTCTTGGGTGCCTGGAATGCAACTCAAGACCTTGCATGGGGCTAGACATGTGCTTCGCTCACGTTGGGTCTTGATCCTGACCCTTTCAGTGCATTTATATTGAGGAAGAAGGAAGAGAATAAAAGCTAAAACAAAAATTCCTATTTCTTTGGGAGAGAGTGTGTTTGAATTGACACGGCTATCTTTGATGAGATTACAAATTCGGTTGTGGCCCCAAATTACCAATTTTCACTTGTATTTGAATTAAGATGGAAAGAAGTATTAAATTTAATTGGCTTTTCCAGTTATTTGTTTTTGTTGAGTAAGTGACTTGCTTCTGATTAATAAGAAATTTACTAAGGCCTTGTGAAGACCTTGTTACTAAAACAAGCATCTTTTGATATATAAGTGAATTATGTGCATTTCAGTTTGTTTATGCATAACTGAAACTAATGTGAGGAGAAGACACAGTACTTTAAAACTTACAGATACCATATTTGCATTTAATTATGCCTCTGTCTATATCACATATAATCTTCAAATTATCCTGAATTCTATCACATGTCCTAGGAAAGAGAGATGGATGAGAAGACAGTGTAACAGACTGGAGGGGTTACTTTTCCTTTTTTTTTTTCCTTTTTGGGTCACACCTGGCAATGCAGAGGGGTTTCTCCTGGCTTTGCACTCAGGAATTACTCCTGGTGGTGCTCAGGGGACCATACGGGATGCTGCAAATTGAACCTGGGTCTTCTGTGTGCAAGGCAAATGCCCTACGTGCTGTACTATTGCTCCAGCCCCTGGAGTGATTTTTTTTTTATCCATCAAGGTTCTGTGGTTTACAATAATGTTGATGATGGTTTCTTATGTACCTATTCCCAACACCACACCCATCACCATTGTACTCACTCCTTCCCCCATGGATCCCAGTGCTCCTGCCTTTCAACCTTTCCCCCACCAATTCAGTTGTGTGGATCAATTCCTCCTTTACATTGCTTTGGCCCTTCGTGTACCTTGCTGTGTTTCTTTCAGTCCCACATGTGAGTGAGATCATTTTCCTCCTTCCCGACTTCACTCAGCATGCTATCCTCTAGTTCCATCTATGTTGCAGAGAATTGTGTACTTTTCTCCTAAAGCTGCACAGTATGGGGGCAGAGTGACAGTACAGCAGGTAGCGCAATTGCTTCGCATGTGACCGACCTGGGTTCGATCTCCTGCATCCAGTATGGTCCCCTGAGCATTGCCAGGAGTAATTCCTGAGTGCAGAGCCAGGAGGAACCCCTGGGTGTGCTGGGTGTGCCCCTGCCACTCACACCTCTCCCCCAAATGTTGCATAATATTCCATTGTGTTTAACATACCGCACTTCTTGATCCATTCATCTGTATTTGGGTATTCAGGTTGTTGCCATATTCTGGTGATTGTACTAAGTGTGACAATGACCATAGATGTGCATACATCCTTTTAAATTGATATTTTTCTGTTTGGGGGATAGATGCCAAGAACTGGTATAAATAGGTTATATGGTTGTTCTATTCTTATTTTCTGTATAGATCTCAAATGGCGTATTTTTTTTTATCATTCCCATTTACAGATGAGAAAATTATAGCTCAGAAAAGTGAACTCAGGGTTCAGCGGACAATAGGAGGTGAGGTGGTACCAATCTGATCTCACTATTGTTGTCCCAATGAATTTCACTGATATTTTCCCTTAATTTGCTAGCAAGTTTGGAATATATGTTTATGATTATAATTTTTAAATATTTTGATAAAATATCTATCCTTTTCTGACTCTAGGAAAAGTAAAGTAAAGTAAGTAAAGGCCCTCCCGTTGATCATCGATTTGCTCAAGCGGGCCCAGTAACGTCTCCATTGGAGACTTTGTTGTTACTGTGTCTGGCATATCGAATACTCTCGGTAGCTTGCCGGGCTCTCCGAGAGGGGCGGAGGAATCGAACTCGGGTCGGCCATGTTGGCCGCTTGTAAGGCGAACGCCCTACCCGCTGTGCTATCGCTCCAGCCAGGAAAAGTAATTTCTGAGTAATGATTTGAGTTATTCTGAAGCAATATCCTCAAGGATAGAAATACATATGATCAGACTGCACCAACAGATTTCAAAGGAAAATAAATATATTGTTTTTACTGCATATCTTTCAGGGCTGATTACCATGCACTGCTAGACTGACTGTTTTAGACTTTATCATGGCATGTGTAGGCAAGTACACACACACACACACACACACACACACACACACTTTGTAAAAGCATCTCTGTTCATTAATTTAATGTTCTTTTAAAAGTGTATCTGTTCTGTCCTTGTTCATTAATTTCTGCAATTGATATTCCTTTGTGCTTTTACTTTCATTTTAAGTTGCTTCAGTTAAGAAAGAAACTTTCCTGTCCTGTTCTTTTTAGCACAATTTATATTCCCTGTTTCCCAAAAGATAGATTTGCACCAGGTTAGCCCAGAGCTCACGTTCTCTCTTCACCTCTTACTCTCACTTTCCTCTTGATGGATTTTCCCTCTCCATGCTCAAGGGTGTATTATTTTCGCTCTTATATTCTATTGCTTTTTTTGTAATGCTTATTTCTGATCTATCTGCTTGTTTGGTTTTTGTTGTTTGCTTATTTTTAAAGCGCTTCCTGTGAATGTTTCTCAGATTAATTCTATTTTAGTTTTGAACTCCCATGCCAACTTGGCTATTCTCTTTTCCCTGACCCCATGGCTTTCATTATCCCTCTCTGCTTACCTGTCTTATTCCTTGTTTAAAATACTCTCTGATTCTGTGTTATTCACATGGTTCACATTTTTAAAACCAGAAACATCTACATAGAAGGAGATGTTAATAATAAATAATTAAATTTAACATTTTCTTTGTATGTGGTCTTTTTCGGGTGGGGGCACACTCCCAGTGATACTCAGAGCTTACTTCTAACTCTGTGCTCAGGGAATTATTCCTGGTAGTGCTAGGGGAACCATATGGGATGCCAGGAATCAAACCCAGGAGGGCTTGCCTACCCACTGTACTATCTCTCTAGCTCACCTGTGACCTTTTCTCGAAACTAATTTTTTTAACCACAGTCCTTAGTTATTTTGCCAACAATAGTGGTAGTAGTAATATCAACTTTTTCTCTTACTACAGAAAAGCAGAGACACTGATCAGTGTAACTTGTGTCTAACCCTAGAATTCACACTAGATTACCAGGTTTTAATTGACAGCTTGATTCCTAGTTTTAACCTGAAAAAAAAATGGATTTTCCTTCTCAATAAGATCACAAGAGAGGTTTACAGTAATGGTGGGTGAGGGAGACATGATACACAGACTGAGATAACATATATCACTTTCCATTATTATTATTATTATTATTATTATTTGCTTTTTTGGTCACACTCAGTGATGCTCAGGTTACTCCTGACTCTGCACTCAGGAATCACTCCTGGCGGTGCTTGGGGGACCATATGGGATGCCGAGGATCGGACCCAGGTCGGCCGCGTGCAAGGCAAACTCCCTACCTGCTGTACTCTCGCTCCGGCCCCCTCACTTTCTATTATTTATGGATTCTAATCAATTTATTTGTTAAAATTTTTTCCAATATGAAATTTTTATAGAGTATACTAAATGAAAATTCTAAAAGTTTATAATTCTAGTAGATCTGAAGTAGTTCACTTCAGTCAGACAAAAGGAAAAACCAAGTATACAATAAATAGTGTCAGCTAAGCCTTGGATTTCCAAGAGCCAAAATTGTAACCTAGAAGAGAAAAACTGTTGGGAAAGGGTCTGTTTTGTTTCACTGTGCACCTCTCTAGAGGTGCAGGTATTTTCTTGCTCTAGGCTGGTGCTGATTTAACCTGTTCCATGGTCAACTCATCATTTCTGAAGACTTCTTTTTTGAGGTAGTAAGCACCCTAATAGTGCTTACATGCTTGACTTAAGTCCACCAACTGATGTGGCCTTGTCCTCAACATTTTATTAAGCAGAATAGCTTTACTTAAGACCCTTAGAATACTCACACTCACACACACACACACACACACACACACACACACACACACACACACACACTACCTGGGCTGGGAAGATAATACAGGGGATAAGGTTCTTGCCTTGTATGTGAATTCATCTTTGATACCACAGATTGTTCTCCAAGACTGCAGGGAATGATTCCTGAGCACAGAGCCAGGAATAAACCCTGAGTACCACCAGGTGTATCTCCAAAAAAACAAAAAACCGAAAATAAAGTCCGTTCTCAAACCTCAGAACTATAGCAATGTAGAATAACGTGTTGAGGTAGAAGATCTGAACCTGGACTCCTGATGGTGTAAGCATCTGACTGAAGGGAATTGTGTAGCTTATTTCTCAAGGCTTACTTCTGACTGTCTGTCTATCACTGGGGCAGTGGACAGGATTCTTCCAAATGGTTCTTAGAAGGCCCAGAGGCCACTGCTGAGAATTCCGCCAACTTGGCGAGTGGACCAATGCTAGGGCCTGAAGAAGCAGTGCTGGTGTCACCAAGGCCACTTCTATGTGGCTCAGGTGACTTTAAGGATAGATTGGCAAGCTTGGGAGATTGTGTGATGCCATGGATCCAGGTCTGGGTGGCTGCATGCAAGGCCAGTGCCTCAACCCTTGTACTTGGTCTCTGGTCCCTTAGTTCTCAGTTTTATTAGTAGAGACTTGTTTTGTCAAAATATCATCATTTAGAGATGAAAGAACACTGGCAGCCACTCCTAAGTCTTCTATAATTAATGTTTTTTTCTAATCATCCAAAGAAAATCTCTTCCAGTTACTTCAATAAGGAAAACCTCTTCTGGGCTTCACTACTGAAAATACCTTCTTAATATAGTTGACCAGCGGAAAACCTCTCCTTTTCAGTTCTACCCAAGGGGGCGGGGGTTCTTAGTTTTACTAGAGTTTTGTTGATCTTGTTTGTCAGCCAGTAAGGCGAATCCCAAGGATTAGTGGAAAAAGTTTTCCACCTGCAGTGTTTGTGGAAAACATCCCCACTTTTCATCCAACAGTGAGGATGGAAAGAAACTTTTGTCCCTCTGGATGTTGGGAAACTAGATAGAAGACCAGTTGTCCTGTGTGCAAGAGATCCAGACAGACAATTTATTGGTTAAATGATAGTTTCCCTTTATTGTGGCAGAAAGAGAAACTCTGAGGAATTAAAATTCCACAGGGTGTGAACATATTAGAGGTTCCGTGGTCCCACCTGGAGGCTCATTCATCACACCTCCTAAAGCTTCAGAGAAGCTGGACTCATTTGTGAAAGGAGTTTGCTAGTCCCTCTCTGTGGCTCAGGCTGGTGGGAAAGAATACTCTGTTCCTTATTATGGCTGCCATAATTAGTAATCAAAATAAGCTACAATTGATAGAAATGATAACTTTATCTTTCCAGAGTTTCAAGTTAGGGATGCCTGGAGGAAGAAGCTAACAGAGGTCTACTTGGTGGCTTCTCCATTTCCTTCAATATAGTCTGATTTTTACCGTTCTGGTAGGTGGGGAATCTAAAATAGAGGGACAAGTAATGTCTGAAGTAACAGAGACTGAGTATGTGTCTTTTCACTGGCACATGGTACTTTCCAAAATCCCAACAGGACAGAAAAGAAATGTATTTGAACTTTCAGATTTTTTTTTTCGTTCAGGAGGCATTCTAGATGTGAGGGAATAAATGCAAATCAAGAATGATAAGTCAGAGGCTAGGGAAATAGTTCAGGGCTGGAGCATGTGCTTTGCAAGCCCAAGATTTCAGGTTAGATCCCTGCTCTTGCATGACTTCTGAGTACTGCTGGGTGTGGCCGTGGAGTGTTGGAAGCATCACTGGGCCATACAGTACCACATCACCCTGAGCGCTGAACCATCAGACCTGTATAGCTGGCCTGAGTATCACTAGGCGTGATTCCACCCGTGAGCATGATGGAGAGTTTCAGACAGGAAAAGATAAAATTCATTAAAAAGTATATTGTTGGAAGGATGACATCAGTTTTGCTTTTGCAGTTTATAATAGCTAGGATATTTCATGCCAGTGGTCTCTGCAGGGTGCTGAAGTGATAGATTGAGGGGAGGCAGTCATAGAACTTTAATTGATGTTTTTGCTTTTTATTGATTACCAAAGAACTCCACAATTTTTTGCCTCTGCATATTTCACTCTGCAGCCTCAAACCATGGGTCTCTGCTCTCTGCCTTCTTCAGAAAACAGAAGCATCTGACCACACTATATGAATGCATCTAATTGTAAATGAGAACCATTGAAATTTGGAAATGGTTTCTGTTTTTAAGCCAGTTGTTATACTATTATATCTTCCAGATCCATGATTCATTCTCTCACTCCCCTGCTTAAAATACATGCTGGCTACCCATGCCCTGTCGCATTAGGAAGTACTTAGGAATCACACACGATGGACTATGCAGTAAATGTATACACACAGATTTTGTCATGTTTTTCTGAGCCTCTCCACTCTTTTTGACTCTAAATCTCGATCCCTGATAGTTTGCTCATCAAGCTAGTTCAGTATCTAGGACTCAGACTGCAATATGCTTGGAACTCTTATTCATTTGTTGAATGGGTGAATCTGAATATCTTTCCAAATATATGCTTTCTTTTGTCTCCTTTCAGTTTTCTTAACTCTGTAGAAGTTTTCTTATAATGCTCTTTTATTACTGGGGTCTAACATTCTTGCCTTTAATCCCCTACTAGATCTTTAGCACTCTTTGGTTAAAAATACGCATGTCTATATGGTATTAAAGCACTATGTACAGTATGTGCTAAATTTTACGTGGAGTTGGACACATGTGAAGGTAATAAAACTTTATTAAATATATGACACTAACCTAGTCGGGTATGGATTTTATTTAGTTCAAGCTAGTGTGGTTTTACTTGGTCTGTTTTAAATGCGTGAATAAAATTCACTTATAGAAGGCCTGAGAGATAATGCAGAATATACTTACTTTGCATGCAGTTGACCCCGGTTCGGATTCCTAGCATGGCACATGGTCCCTGAGCACTGCCAAGGATCACTTCTGAGGATGGAACCAGAAATAGCTTCTGAGCACTTCAGGGTGTGGGCTTTCCTTCCAAGTTCATTTATAGAAATACTCTAAAGGGTATGTGAATGTTTACATTATTTTCCTTCTTCCTGTCTTTTAAAACCATGTGGCAGACCCATTGCCTCTTTTGCAAACTACAACACCCAATAGGAGAGAGAGAACAAAAGGGAATGCCCTGCCACAGAGGCAGGGTGGGATAGGGGGGATGGGGGATGGGAGGGATACTGGGAGGGATCCGTGGTGGTGGGAAATGGGCACTGGTGGAGGAATGGGTATTTGATCATTGTATAATTGAAACCCCAGCACAAAAATTTGTAAGTCTACAACTGTACCTCATGGTGTCTCACTAATAAAAATTTAAAACAAAAAACAAAAAACGATGTGGCAGGAGGGGTATGATTAAGAAATAAGAACTCATATTATTTTTAGAGGACTAAAGATAAGAATTCATCTATAAATATTTAATAAAATGTTTTATTTTGTTTATCTTAATACTTAACACCTCAAATAAGAACTTTTCAGATTATTTTTACTACAATTTCATTTCTATCCAGTTTTACAAGATACTCATACATTAGTTATACCCTTTCTGTAGATAATATAGTACTAAGAACACATAAATTTTTTAATAGCTAGTTCTTTCCCAATGTATATTATGGGAATAGTTCTATCTACTTTGCAATACTATGGTGGAAAGGTGTTTTCAAAACACCTAACATGGTTGCTCAATAAATAAGATTTTAACCGTGTACCTGGTTTATTCTTGGGGTTTGTAGCAATAAACTTCTAATCAATAAACTGACTAGAGTTCAAAGACAGGCTAAACATAACTTTCTCTTCTACATCTCAGTATAATTGATATGGAAAAGACATTTAGGGACAGTACTCATATGAAGTCCTTATAATCTTGCCAGAGGACTGGGTAAAAACAGATGCATTTCTCCCACCTTAACACCTTAACTGGAGCAATAGCACAGCGGGTAGGGCGTTCGCCTTACAAGCGGCCAACATGGCCGACCCGAGTTCGATTCCTCCGCCCCTCTCGGAGAGCCCGGCAAGCTACCGAGAGTATTCAATATGCCAGACACAGTAACAACAAAGTCTCCAATGGAGACGTTACTGGGCCCGCTCGAGCAAATCGATGATCAATGGGAGGGCCTTTACCTTTCCCCTCTCGGAGAGCCCGGCAAGCTACCGAGAGTATTCGATATGCCAGACACAGTAACAACAAAGTCTCCAATGGAGACGTTACTGGGCCCGCTCGAGCAAATCGACGATCAACGGGAGGGCCTTTCTTTTCTTTCTTTCTAACACCTTAACATTCACTTAGGTGCTGGTATTATTAGAATATGACCTTTAAGAGAGAAAATAAAAGGCTTATGTACTTTCAAGTAAATATAGTGAATTCTTAGGTATGTGGGAGTAATTAATAATACATACAATTATTAGTATATTAAAGCATTATATTGCATTATTAATAGAAAATATTTAAAGTTAATTGTTTTATATACTTTTATTCTTTTGCGGGGCACAAAATGTATACTTTCATTCTTATTTAAGATAATATTCCCATGATTAAACAAATATTTATTATAGTCATGTGGGAACATGACCCTGTGTCCTTTAATTGGCACTTCCAAGGAAGGATTTAGATATATAGGTCATTCTAAGCAGAGAAATGACCGAAGCTAAGGATTTCAGGAAACTGGTAGCTCCAGAAAGGCAGGTGAAGTGTTACTTGTTTTGGCAGGAGTGACAACTCTGTGAACTGGACTTCATTGTGTTTTCCTGATGAAACTGGGAGATATTTCCTTTTCAAAAAATATTCTCAGTTATGGCCCGCTCGAGCAAATCGACGGAGGCCCTTTACCTTTACCTTAGAGGTTGAAACCTGTTGATTAGATTGGGACTTACTGAAGATGCAAAGTAATAATCGCAAAAAAATCTGTTGTTTGTGGCCCATACATTGAGCATCTATCAAAACGAACCTTTCCTTACTTTATTGGAGGTCAGGGAGAATTTTAGGACAAATCCTTTTTCTCTTGTATCTACCGTTATATAAATGCATTTTAAGGTGCCTTCCTGTGCATTGCTTGAGAAAGAAATAAGCCTGTGTGACAAGGAAGAACTGCTCTCCATAGAGGATTGTCCCTTGCCTGTCTGCACTATGAAACGGAGTACAATCAAATTTCTCTGAATGACAGAAATCCAAGGGCATCTTGTTTCTTTCTCTCTCCAGGCCTATAGGTAAAACTGCCTTTTCTTACAATGACAGAGAAATTATTAGGCCTAGTTCTGGTGGTCAGCATGAGGTATATAATCTCAACATTAGTCAAGAGCTGTTTCCCCATTCCAGTCATTTTTACTATCATCGTGTCATGACAGACTGTCTTCATGTTCTCAATTACGTGAATCGAAAGAAGGTCCTCATTTCATGGGATTTATATGAAGATCACAATAGTTGGTACATATTAAGCATTTAAAATAGTCCAAAGTAGTAACAAATAGTAAATGCTAGCAGTTGTATGAAATAGTTTTTTGTTGTAGTTGGAAATTAAGTTTTTATTAATAATTGAGAAATTAAAAAGTAGTCAGTGTAGGAAAAATACGATGTGACTACCAACATTCACAGCAGGAAACTGTATCTAAAATTAGTGAATGACTAAACTTTGAAAAGAATACTCAAATGTTAGTTACCAGTTTTTTAGAGAGAAGGCTATTAGTGAGTTAACCAGTTCTAGTATACAGCCACCAGAAGTCAGTGCCTCCCAAAACAAATGTTTTAATGAAACTACACCACAAAGTTTATTTGTGACCTCTGAACTTAGCACATAGTCTGGCATGTAGCAAGCCCTCTACAAATATTTGTTGAGTTATAAATAAATGCAGATAACTTGTACATAGAATGATGGAATGTTCCTGTCTAAAACTCATCTTTTCCATTTTACCTTTTGAGGAAAAGTTAAACATCTTTTCAGCCACCCTTTAACCTGTCTATAAGCAGACCGAAGGTTGGTTTTTCCTGTTTATTTTCAATATAAATGACAGCTTTGTCAGCTATCAATTAATATCCAAAGCATATGGGTTTTATTTGTTGTCACTTCATAAAGAATATCTTTAGTGCAGGCTCTCACTAGAGAACTTTGTCCTCAGATGTCACACAAGTTTTGCTACAGGCTTAGCTGAGATGATTAATTGATGAAGAAGATAGGCTAAGTATATTCTCTACCCTTATTTCTTTGAATTTCTAAGACCATACAATACCAAAAGATGAATATTTTTCTGAAACTCACTATTATCTTATTTACAGCCTTTCATTGTGTTTTTATTGTTACACTACCGATGTTGATTAGCATGACTTTCTGCTTTCTATTTTTTAATACTTTTTTTTGTATTGGGGTTACACGTGGTGGTACTCAGGGCTTACTCCTGAATCTGTGTTCAGGGATCACCTGAGCAAGGCTTTGGGGAACAGATGGGATTCCAGAGATTGAACTGGGATTGAACATGTGCTAGGCAGGCTCCATGCCCACTATACTATCTTTTCCAGCCTCCTAGAATGACTTTTTAAAGTAGGGTTTACTATGACATATTTTATAAGACAATACTGAAGAACAGCATTGTTTATTATGATTTGGAATATTTCTAATATATGAATGGACTTTGTAAGTACCTTTCAAACGATGAATTAACTTTGTTCCTTTTGTTATAAAGTCTGTTTGTCCAACTCATTGAGCTTCTTCTTTTCTCCTAGGTGATAGAAAGTTTGAAACTAAAATTAGTGTCTTTTATAGTAACATATATTAATCTAGATTCCCAAGGAATGCATGCTTCCTATCACCATGACTTTTATTTTAAATTTCTATTTTAGTTTTAAAAGATTGTGAGCTATTTTACTCTAAGCAATATATATTACTATTTGGAAGAAGGAAGTAATAGGTGTTTAAGTAGTGATAAAGTACACGTGTTAAAAAAAAGATTGAAATCATGTTCCATTGTGTCCCAGCTGTGTTATCTTAACATGTCACTTCATCTTTCAGTGCCTCCTTTTCTCATCAATTAAATGGGAATAATAATAGACACCATATCATAAGTTTGTTGAGGATTATGTCAGTTGATCTTTGGTATAGTATCTGTCAAATCTTTACTGAAAGTTAAAGCTGCTTTGAAAATAGGGAATATGATGAAATTTAAAATAGGGAATATGGATGGAATAAATAGTAAATTGGATATAATTATTATTTTTATATTTTTCTTATTTATTGGATATAATCATTATTAAGATTAACTTGATAAAGCATTGAAATTTTAAAAATTAGTTCTAAAATTTTCTTCACTTCCAAAACCAATATACCAATAATGGATATAGTGCTTGCATTACTGACTTTTAGCCATGGTGCTTGTCAGTGGTCACCCATCAGGTTGGGATTCTCATACTCTCAACCACAGTGCTCACTGAAGCTTTCACTTTATTTACTTGAGGTGTTTGCACACATGCTCATTGAAGTTTGACTCGATCAGTGTGGTGCTCATGCATATGGGGGTTGTAGTGCTTGCTGAAGGTTGCAGGGTGCTAACACATGTGCTTACAAGGAATATGTGAGTTTTACTATTTCCCATGAACTGGAAGTTCCACTTTCAGCTAGGATGGAATAACTAAAGTCAGAGTTGCTATTGACTTAAGGAAGTAAAAAAATCTTACAAAAGAAATAGTTTTCTTATCTTGAACAGCAGGCAACACAGGACTATGATCACTTAGTTACAAGGAAACTACTTGTCACTTTGATGTGGTTTCTAGGTCACAGCCAGTGGCAGGAGTATGTAATAGTGAGATCCGTTTTCTATGTAGGTCATTGAAAGCTTCTTAGAAAGAATGACATTTATGTTAAAAGTTGAAATATTTATTAATATAACATATATTGGGTTTCTATGTCTGCATATATGGTTCTAGTTGCTAGAGTAGCAGATTTGAACAAGACAGACAATGTAGGTGACTTGCTCTCAAGGGGTTTGTTTCCTAGAGGATAAATAAGAGATAAATAAGAAATAAGAGATAAATAAGCAGGACAATGTATTGAAGATGAAATTTTCCAGACTAAAGAATAAGGTTTTGTATCTAGAAATGAGTGAGATCTTAGTTTCTTTAAGATATTAAATATTTAGTCAGATATGATAAGAATGAAGTGGTGAGAAGCTATGATAATGCTGGAGAATGTTACAGGGATTAGAACACGTGAGGTTTATAGGTCATGTTAAGAAGTGGAATGACATCAAACTAAAAAGCTTTTGCACTGGGAAAGAATGAATCATTGAAGCAAAAAAGACCATGCATACATTTTCTCACCATATATCTGACAAAGACCTATCTACTCTAAGATATAGAAAGAACGAAAAAACTCAACATTACAATAAACCAACAACCCAACAAAAAGAGAGGCAGGTGAACTGAACCTTCAACTAGAGAAGACTTTCAAATGGCCAATAAGCACATGAGAAAAACCTCACCATCACTAATTATCAGGAAAATGCAAATAAAAAAGAGAATAATCTATCTTCTTATACCTGTGAGAATGGCCTATGTGAAAAATGCCAGAAACTGTTTGCTGGATGTGCATGAAAAGGAACCCTCATTCACTGTTGGACAGAATGTGAGCTGGTTCAGATTCTGTGGAAAACAGTATGAAGATTTCTCAAATTTAAATAAGTGTATCTATCAGGGCTGGGCCAGGAAGTAAATCTCTACAGGAATTAGGCCATATGATTTGCATGTGCTCAACATGGGCTTTATCCCTGGCACCACCTGGTCCCTGAACAGTGCTGTGTGTAGCCCTGGAGACCTTTCTGAGCACTACAGACATGTCCCTGGAGGTCGCTGAACATTGCAGATACAGCACTGGTACACCTTGACCCCGCAGGACCCAAGCAGCACTGCATCTTCAGATCACGGCATCAGTGAAATGGTCTATTTAACTGAGAATTGCAGGGAGTGAATCTTGGACCCCTTTTCCACAACCTTGGACACACCCTCTTAAGTAAAACCTGTATAGAAGTATATCACACAGCTCAGCAATTCACTCTTCTTTATATAGCCAAAGAAAGCAATATATTAATTAAAAAAGATATTTCATAACAGTACTACTTGCAATATCCAAAATCTGGGAACCTAAGTGCCCAACAGAGATGAATGGATGAAGATGTGGACTATATGTAAACAATCAAATACTACTCATTCTTAAGAATAGTTGAACTCTTACTTTTAATTTCAATATGGTTATGCCAGATAGCAATAAAGGTAGTCATACTAAGTGCATTAAGTAAGAAGGAGAAAGACAGATGATCTCGTTTATAGGTGGGAGATAGATAAGTAAAGCAGGGTGACAGAAAAAGCATAAAGAAAAATTTGGGGCTGGAGAGATAACTAACTGAGCACATGCTTTGCATGTGGGATGCCTGAATTTGATTGTTGACATTGCATGGTCCCCTGAGCATTGCCAGAGCTACCCCTATGCACAAAGGCTGAGAATAGCCCTAAGCACTCTGGGTGTGGCTCTCAAGCAACAAAAAATAATAACACATATCTTTCAACTCAGACTTCAGAACTGAGGTTCATGGAAGGAGGGTTGAAGGAGAAAAAGAGTCCAGTGGATTGTGAGAGAGGGTTATTTCTACTTTGGTGGTAGGTGGGGTATGGTAGCATATTTTGAAGCAGTATCAAATTGTATCCTGAATCAAGGGGATTGATTGAATCCCCGAATCAAGGGGATTTGGGTACCTCTGTGGTATTAAGGATTGATAGAGCTAAATATCTAAATCGCGGAGTCAATGACACTGAAATCATAAGACGCAAACTTTAACAAACAAACTTTAAAAGGTGCCTGTCAAGAGGGCAGACTCTAGGTAGCATATTTTGAAAAGAGGGGCTGGGGAAACCTGTGGGGGGGGGGTCCTTGGGAGGGAACCTGGGACATTGGTAAATGGAAGTTGACATTGGTGGGATCAGTGCTGGAATATTGTATGTCTGAAACTCAACTACAAATAACCTTGTAAATCATGGTGCTTTAATAAAATATAAAACCAAAACAAAATAACATGTTGCTAAATCACTGATACTTTTAATGAAAGAAAAGGTAGAATAAATTTAATATTATTAGGGCTGGAGCGATAGCACAGCAGTAGGGCGTTTGCCTTGCATGCAGTCGGCCCGGCCGAGCCGGGTTTGATTCCTCCACCCCTCTCAGAGAGCCCGGCAAGCTACCGAGAGTATTTCACCCGCACGGCAAAGTCTGGTATTCGATATGCCAAACACAATAACAACAAGTCTCACAATGATGACGTTACTGGGCCCACTCGAGCAAATGGACGAGGAATGGGAGGACAGTGCTAAAGTTCTACAGGAGACCACTCTGTCTCCAAGTTAATAGTATTGGTGGGAGGGAAACTGGGGCACTGGTGCTGGAAGATTACACTGGTGGAGGAATGGGTGTTGGAAGATTGTAGGACTGAAACTCAATCATGAATAGCTTTGTAAAAACAGATAAATAAATAAATAAATAATTTTAAACAGAGTTAATTGGAATGGACAAGAGGTGAAAGCTCAATTAGCAAGCTAATGCAGATTTTCTATAAAGTGGTTATCGAGACTGTGGTTTTAAGATTCCAGTATTGACAGCAGGGTGGAATGAAGTGGATAAATGAATTATATTGGGTGATACATGAAAAGGAAAGGGAGAGAGAAGTCAAGGATTACTTTCCCATTCCTACTTTAGCAGTTGGACAGTGTTGTTCTTTACTAAAGATGAAGTTGTGATTGAGGACAAGTGGAAGGTAGATTCATCATGTAAATGGTAGCAGAAGTCATGAGTGTTGAAAAGATAACCTTGCCCCCTATGCAATGCCCATTCTATGCCCAGATAGTATGTGTCTATATTTGACTTTTGATTCATTATATTTATATATATTAAACTTTTCTCTCTGAATAGTGGCGCTTTAAAGGTTTTCTTTTTACACACTTGTATTCTGTAAGAGATTCTGCTAGTCTTTCGCTTTATTTATAACACTTCTACTTTCTAGCTTCTGGTATACACATCTACATAGTATGTATGTAATAAACAGTTTTAATAGATAAACCAGAAAGAATTATTCTTATTCCAAGTAGTGACCAGTAGGAACCCAGCTTCCTCTGTATTAACAGGTAGATCGTTCTATATTTGAGGCAAGATTTCTCAGGAATTACAGAAATGCATTAGGATTTTTCCCCCTTCTGCCATGATGTGTATCCTGGAAAAATAAATATGCATTCTCCTTTTGGATCAGGCATTTAGGAATGTAAAACTGGGAAATCCCTGAAGTAATGAGCTTTGCAGTGTAAAGACCCTTGTGAATCATTTTCAGGCACAAATTGATTGAGCTTGTCCCTAAATTGGCAGTTGCTTCATGGATCAAACATCTGTGGCCTTGATGGACCTCAAGAAAATAGATTTACAGCTGACACTTTTGAGTTTATATTTCGGGGAACAGTGTGGGTTGTGTGTGTGTGCATGTGTGTGCGAATGCATGTGTGTGTGTGTGTGTGTAAAATGCATTTCTGCCAAATTCTAGTCCAACAGGGAACATGAGTTTTACATTACTGTTGTTTGCCTTTCCATACATGACTTTGCCTTCAGTCGTTCTCTTGCTGAAGCTGCAGTGCTGGTCTACTCTGATGTTTCTTCAGTGCAGCTGGAGCCATGCCTTTTGGCAAGGTTCTGTGTTTATTATAATCTCTGTGATGTGCAAAAGTAAATTTCTTCTTTAACTTTCTCCTTAAATACTTAGAATTATGAATGTGGTTTTAATTAAGGATTTCAAATTGAAACATTTCCTTTTTCTTAGGACAGTTTTCAGTTAGAATATTTTAGGGTTTTGAGAAATACCAGATCCCCAACTCACAGAGTGAAAAAAATTCAGTTACTCCTTTCAGCTGACATGGTGTAGCTAAGGTTGGGGGACAGGGATTTCTATTTTGGGCATGATCACAGCTAGGTATTATGGAAGACCCTTTCTGCCCCTTTAACAGACTATAGCTTATTTTGCAGGTTTGGGAAACTTTCCCTAAAAAATATGGTGGGTAGTTTTCCTTTGTGTAAGCATGTTCCCATTTTAAGTAAGGTTTAGGTCTGCCTTTTCAGATCTGATACTGATTTTTCTACTTCTAGGCTTATGACCTTAACAAGTAAATTAGTCTTTGTTAATTCCAGGAGCATCATATATATAACTCAGATGTAACAGGTACACAATGAATATTCAAAATTAAATTATCCTCTGATTCTTTTTTATTGTATTTACATGGAATAAACCTGTAGGACCTGAGTAACAATGGCTGCCTCTAGGGGTTGGCCAAAGGTAAGAGGGAAACTATTCTTCACTGCCCATCCTTTCATACCATTGCATTTTTTCTATTTCCAAGTATTCCTTTATAAAACACCACAGTGCAAAATCAATATGAATACAAACACTCATTTTGTGTGGTGAGTAAAATATTTGGGTGTTTGTTTTTTAGATATTCTTAAGATGACCTCCCTAGTATGCGTGATTAGCTCTTTATTGTCAAAAGAAAGTTGGCCATACCCCGCCCATTACTGCTCTTTGCATCCCAGCGTTGCTCCTGTATTCAAAGACAGTTTGTTGGACCCTTGACTTTCTGTCCAGAAGCACTGCTTTGTTTGCTTCTGCTTCCAGATCTGGGCCTCCACCCTCCTCTTCCACAGGCTGCAAGCAGCTGCTCAGGAAGAATGTAGAAAGAATGATGAACTCATAGAATTACCAGTATTTTAAGGAGGTCTATTATTGCTGGAAGCTGTCAGCTCTTTTTTTATGGGTAGGGATTCCATGACTTCCCTAGGTAGATATAATCCATTTGAGGCCTTCCCTCCTGTATTGTCTGTACATTTGTCTCAGTGACTTGGATGAAGCCAGAGAGTTCATTATGACATAAAAGTGATAAAAGTCAGAATCTCAAGATATCTGAACAGAATGTAATTATATATATCAAGATGAACTTAAGTATACATATAGATAAGTGATCTCTTAGTTAATGGAAAGATATGTTAGCATCAATCTGTATGAAAAAAGACCCTAGGATTTTGGATGAAATTGAAGACTTCAAAATGTAGTTTTTGTACTTTGTTGTATTTTTTATATTCACCTAGATATATAAATGATAATATAATTGATTCATACACTATATTATTTTGAAGGGAGATGTTAATAAATTTATTTATAGGAAAGTAATAAAAATAGGGAACCAAAAATCACTGTGATCATGTTTAATTCTGATATCTATTATTTATTTGTTTTCTATGTACCAAACATTCTGTTACATATTTGTGTTAGTTTTTGACATGTTACTTTGGTAGATTAGATTTTTATTTAGTAAATATTCAGTTCTCTCCCTCAAATTCATTAAGAGAGTAAACTTCCCCACCCCATTGATGTTGAACAGGAGTTGTTTGGGATCATAGTCTGCAGTGTTTATTTTCCCTCCTCTTGAATTTGAACATGGGCAAATAAAATCTACTAATGGTAGCTAGTAGATGTGACAGGAAATAATCTCAGATTTTTATGTGTGTTTTTAGTTAGGTTTCCTTAGACCTTTGCTTTTCACCAAGAGATGAAAATGCCTTGGGTAGCTGTTGGTCTGAGGAGAGTAAGTAAGTCTCTGGAGCAGACCCAGACCCAATTGGAAACTTCTGGAATTAATCACAGGCCAGTGGAGAGCTGCAGAAATAAATGCTTATTTATAAATGCTTATGCTTATTTAATGCGTCTCTATCTCAGAGAGCTGGAAATAAATGCTCATTACCATATGCTGCAGACTTTTGGGGGTAGTTTTTATGCTGCATTATTTCTTCAATAGTTGATCAATATAGTACTGATGATTTTAAGGTCTCAGAGGCTTACTTAGAACGTAACTCTTTTATCTTCAAAATGTGTGAGTCAGTTGTGACTGTTGGATATGGCTGAGGTGGGTGAGACTTGGGTTCAGACTGCCAGTTGAGTTAAATTCTGTGTGTTTTCTTGTTATCCTTGGACAAGTGACTTCTTGGGATCGTAGTCTTTTTTTTTCTTCTTTTGAAATTTATTTACAGTGCTTACATTCTACTGGGGCTGATGAAAATGTTCTTGACTTCATTGATGGTTAGGAATATATTCTTATGGAAAATCGTCAAAGCACAAGAGAGCAAATTAAACAATACATTATTTATAGTTTCTGATTATGTCAATTATATTAACAATCCATTGACTAAAAGAGGTCAATTGGTTAAACACAGCCTCAGTGGGCCAGAGATATTTTTTACCTACAGGGTGAGAGGCTCTGTATACGTGGGAAAGAACATGCATAATTTTAACACAAAAATGATACATGAAGTTGAAAACAATGATGGTCAAATCCAGACCTTAATTCATAATTTATTTTGATCTTTGCGATACCTTGGTGTAAGTTCACAAAGTAAACTGCAGTGGCTGCAGTTTCAAGGTGCCTGTGCGTGTGTGTTGGGTGTCCCTTAGCTGCCTCCCCGCCTCCCCATCTCCCCCGGCCTCCCCAGCAGAGACACAGAGAGAGGGGAGACAGGGAGGCTGGGGACCACAATCTGATGGAGAAAATGGCCTGTTTAATGCAGAGTTGCTAGCAGATTTATAGAACATCTGAAGGGGAGTTGAGGTAAGGACAGGTGTGACTGGTCATTTACATAGATAAACATTTGGCAGAGGAAATTCTCTTGGGGAGACCAACTCAAAAAGACACTCTGTCTCCTAGGAACATCTACATTGCTTTTATTTTTCCTTCTAGTTGTAATAATTATCAATACTTGCAGTTGTTTTGATAAACAAAGTATGCAACAACACTTACTTCTCTGGGCTGAGAGCAAGCAAGTCATACACTTAGTTCTCTGGGCTCTGAGAGCAGGCAAGGCTTTTACCGTAAATTTCAGACTAAGTCCTCAGACCAGTTCATCTCGTCCTTCCCTATGGGGGTCCTGTCTCTTAGGTTGTAACAGTTTGCATCAAGACCATGCATTTATACTTTCTAGGATGTCCCATTTTGATATGGGGTAGCTTTGCCATTCACCTTGGGTCCATCCCAGTCCCACGGTGGGACCTTCCTTTTGGGGTGTTAGGAACTATAGAAATTGAAGCCTGAGTCAAGTAATTATGACCAAATAATTATGCCCAGAGACTTGTAATAACATGTCTCACAATGGAGACGTTACTAGGCCCTCTTGAGCAAATCAATGAACAATAGGAGGACAGTGCTACAGTGTACAATTATGCCCAGCACAACTAGTAGGGAATTTGCCTTGCATGCGGCCAACACGGCCGACCAAGTTCGATTCCTCCACCCCTCTCAGCGAGCCCGGCAAGCTACCGAGAGTATCTCAATCACATGGCAAAGGCTGGCAAGCTACTTGTGACATATTCAATATGCCAAACACAGTAACAAGTCTCACAATGTTACTGGGCCTGCTCGAGCAAATCGATGAACAGTGGGAGGACAGTGACAGTGACAGTGACAATTATGCCCAGGAGCAGATACATTTCAGTCAGTCAGCTCCCAAATATTAGGAGCATAGCATTAATGATCTTCCTGTGTTTAACCAAAGAACACTGCTGTATATAAAATATAAAGAGGCTATAGGGGAGATAGAAAAGCAGGTACAAATATACAGCAGTACAAATACAAGTTCAGAATTACCAGAAAGTTTTGGCTTACAAGTAATCAAGACTGACTTGGGGAACTGTGACAAGGAGAGGTAAAATTCAAGGGAAAGGTTAAAGATAAACTTTAACTAAATTAGGGATGTTAGCAAGGGCATGTTAAACTTCTCTGGGAGGAGGAAAGCAGCAATTCACCAGTGAAGACTAAAACACTTAGGGTCGATATACAACACCATGGTTTCATATCATTACTTATATAAGTGGCAGAAACTGAGGTACAGAGAGAAAAAGTATCCAAATATCAGGCAGTTGGCAGGTTATGGTTATTAGCTTTGACCTTTGGAATGTGATACCTAAGACTATACTCTTTATTATATCTCCTTCCAAACACATCATCTGAACAATAATGTAGAACTATTTGCTATTTTCTGAATTAATAAAAAATTATTAGTAGTTATAAAGTTTTCCAGTGTTCAGATGGATGGACATACTTTAGAGCAAGCTAATAATTAAGAACCTTATGCCTTTCTCTGAGGCATAAGATTGGCTATGCCCATTTCTATAATATTCAGACATGTGCAGTAGATAGCTTAGACACGAGTTATTTATGACAGGTGAAAAGATTGTACATTTGACTTCAGGCCATTAAATTCACTATGTTATTTCCTTTTCCTAGCAGAGCTTAGAGTCCTTCTGAATGTAAAGAATTGTTAGTCTAGCCATTCAGAAGCCATTTTAATCACCCATTAAGGTCTGTAATAGTAGATATCAAATATGAGGAATTTAAGTATTTATTATTTGTTTTTGAGTAACAGTAACTTGGGTCATCATTCTGTTTTTGTCTATTTTTGGGGGGCATATCTGCATTGCTCAGGGCTTACCCTTGTCTCCGTAGTCTTTAAAAAAAATAATACTCTATACAGCAGTCTAGGAAAACACCAATTGTCTACAAAACAAAGTATGATTGTGTGTTCTTTCTAGGAAATATGCAGAAATCTTTCCTCCTCTTTTCCTCTTCCTTCTCATTGATCTTCTCCTTTAGATTTTGTGACAGGCTTTTAATTTTGAAACATTAATGATTAAAAAAATGAGAGTTCAGAATTAAGATAGCATTTGTACTCTCTACTAACAGCTGCAAATTTGAAGACTTTTTTGATAATAGAATATAGAAATATGCTAAAGAATGTATCTTATAGAAAATTCCAAATTCTAATGAAATTTTTTGCTCAGCAGAATGTTCTGTGATGTGATAACTGTATTTTGTTTAAGTGGCACTTGCTAATTCCCTCTTAGTTTGAAGATAATGACTTCCACTATCACAGACTCTGATATAAGCACATAACAGATTGTCAGCTAAAAGTTGGAGGATACCACAAGATAAAGAAATTTCTCATGGTAAGAACAAAAGAAACAGAAAACTTACCACTTTACAATTTTATTTTTCAGTTGAGAGGTTGAGCAACGACCAGATAATGACATTTGAACTCTGTTTCTTTTGAATGTATTGATTAGGGTAGGTAAATCGGTTTCTTTGAGCAAATATATTTGGCCATATTCAAGTAACATGGTCCCACATAGAAATATATTTTTTCACTGAATTATGAGACTAGCTTCCTAGAAGTCTTGATATACTTAACACCATTTTACTAATTATATAGTTTAGAAATACATATAAATAGGTGTAAAGTCATAAATATCATAGAACCACTTTGGCTTTATGCTCCTTTTAGTCTCCTAATCTTGTCTTTTATATTGAAAGGAATTCAGGAGAAGCTTGTACTTCCCTAAATAAATGTAGTATGGAAATACTATAGAGGTTGGTTAACATTTTTCATGGCATTTTATCAGATTATCTGATTTTCTTGGGAATCATTTTATCTTATTAGATTTTAAAAAATATATCATTTTGACTTGTCATGGGTTTATAATACTATGTAAGTTTGGGGTGAATGTTTCACTCTTTACATGTATTTAACCCTCACTATACCTTTCTCCAAAGTTCACTTGCCAGTCTCCTTTTATTTTTATTTTTTAATTTTTTAATTTTTAATTTTTATTAGTGAAACACCATGAGGTGCAGTTGTAGACTTACAAACTTTTGTGCTTGGGTTTCAGTTATACAATGATTAAGTACCCATCCCTCCACCAGTGCCCATTCTCCACCACCACTGATCCCAGTATCCCTCCCACCCCCGATCCCCCCCCATCGCACCCTGCCTCTGTGGCAGGGCATTTCCTTTTGTTCTCTCTCTCCTTTTGGGTCTCATTTTACCCTTTTCTGAGAGAAGCCTCTGCTTCCCCTGATAACTACCATATTTTTATAGATTCTAAGTGTTATATTTTTTGTGTCTTGCTAGTTTATTTGTTTTTCTAATCTGTATTCCAAATGAGAGAAATAAGAAATTGTCTTTCACTTTTTACTTTATTTCTTACAGCATAGTAACCTAAGGAGTTTCATTCATTTTATGTATAAAAGGTTAAGGGTTTTACTTTTAAAAATGTTGACTAGTATTCCTTTGAGTATATGCACTCCGATTTCCTTATCTAGTCATATGTGAGTGGTATGTATAGCATGTTTACATTTCTTGGTTATTATAAAAAATTCTATGAAAATAATTGTTGATATCTTTTTGAATTCATACTTTATTATTTTGAAAAATACCTGGAAGTGATATTACTGAATTATCTGTTTTTTTCTGCTCTTAGATTTTAAAAAAAGTATGTTTTAGCACAGCAGTAGGGCATTTGCCTTGCAAGTGGCCAACATCGCCAACCCGAGTTCAATTCCTCCGCCCCTCTCGGAGAGCCCGGCAAGCTACCGAGAGTATCTCGCCCGCACGGCAAAGCCTGGCAAGCTCCCCGTGATGTATTCGATATGCCAAACACAGTAACAACAAAGTGTCCAATGGAGACGTTACTGGGCCCGCTCGAGCAAATCGATGAACAGCGGAAGGACAGTGACATGTTTTGGGGTATACTTAGTGGTTCTTGGGAGCCTTAGTACTCAGGGATTTCTCCTGTGGGTGTTTAGGGGAGCAGATAATGTTGGGAATTGATCTTGGGGTTCCTGCGTTCAAAGCATGCACCTGAGCTATTTTCCAGCTTCTATTTTTCTATTTTTGTTTTTAAAGAAATCTCTGTGCTTTGCCCTCTTGTCCTCCTTCTCCATCCCACAGAGACTGCCCTGATTTGCATTTCTACAACAATTTACAAGAGGTTCTTTTTCTCTGCATTCTCTCGCCAACACATGTTGTTTCCAGTCTTTTTGATATAGGCCATTCTCACAGATGTGAGTTGATATCTCATATTGGTTTTGATTTGAATTTCCCTGATAATTGAAGTCAAACAGTTTTGTGGGCCTGCGCACCATCTGTATGTTTTCTTTGGAGAAGTGTCTATTAAATCTGCTCATTTCAAAAAAATGACATTCTGTTGTTTTTATTGAGTTGAATGAGTTCTTTATATATTTTGGATATTAACTACTTATCAAAATATGTGGTCAAGTATCTTCTCCTTGTCAGCAGCTTGTCTGTTGCTGTGGTAGTTTCTTTTATTTTACAAAAGTTTTCTAGTTCGGTGTAGTCTTATTTATTTTTGCTTTTGTTTTCTTACTTTTGGAACTTTATATTTTATGGTTTCATGTTTAAGATCCAAGTATAATCTTATGGACTTAAATTTGTACGTGGTGATAAATAATGGATCTAGCTTCATTTCTTCCATGTGGTTTCTCAACAACCTTCATTTTTTTTCATTGTGTGGTTTTGATTCCTTTGTCATAAGTTAACTTTCCACATAAATGTGTGTGTTTTTATGTATTGAAATTATATTTCACTGTTTTGTTTGTATTTGTTCTAACACCATGCATTACTGTTTTGAATATGAAATCAGTAAGAGTGATACATCCATTTTTCTTTATTTTTCTAAATATTTCCTTGGCTACTCAGGATCTTTTGTGGTTTCGTATATTTTAGAATTGTTTGCTATGTTTCCTGGGAAAATGACACTGAATTTTTATAGGAATTGTGTTAATTATGAATTTTTGAATTATTTTAGGTAATACGGCCATTTAAAGAATGTTTATTCTTTTACTCCATAAACAATATCTCATTTCTTTTTTCTTCTTTAGATCTTAAAACATCTTATAGTTATTGTTGTCTTTCTCTCCTTTATTATGATCACTAAAATATTTCATCCTTTATAATGAGATTGTGATTGAGATTGTTATCTTCATTTCTCTTTTTACTATTGTGGAGTATGTTTGAATATGGAACTGAATTATTTGAACATAGAAATGCAGTGGTTTCTTTTCATATTGGTTTAGTTTCCTGACATTTTGCTCTATTATTACTTAGAGCTTTTTAATGGTAACTTTACAGTTTCTGTGTATTTTTTTATGTCATCTTCAAATAATAGTTTTATTCCCTTTTTTTCAATATGGCTTTCTTTTATATTTGTTTCTTACCAAAATGCCCTGAGTATGACTTCCAAAACTGTGTGAAAAAGTAATGGTGAGAGTGCACATTACTCTATCATACTCACCTGTGAAAAATGCCACACATTATCTGAAAGAGGTGCCATATAATTAGTGGGGCATGGATGGATCACATAAAAGGGAAATTTGAGATGAAATTAAAGTATACAATAAAATTTGGATAAATAGGGGTATTATTTAGGAGGGAATATTGTGGGCAAAATACAGCGGTGGCAAATCTTGTACAAATTCGTTCCATCACTGGATGGTTAGCAAAAACTTGCGATAGCTTTCACTAAAGAGAATGGCATTAAGACTAGGGTTTGTTTGGAAATATATTTTAGTACACATTAAGAAGTTTTTTATTTTATAGAAAAGGGAAGAATACAAAGAATGCTTTCGTGTAACTCTTAGAATATATAGTAGTGAACCGTAACACACATCACAGAATGTGGAAACCAAAGGGGAACTCAAAGATCAGCAAGATTGCTTGACATTTTCCACACATAATTTTCAGTCATTTTTAAGAAAATACTTTCTGGCACCTGAAAGGGATGTGAGCTGTCAAACACTCCCAGAGTCATGAGCAAATTGCACACTGCCCACTGCCAGATTCTGGGAGCTTGTGTGGGACATCATCGACCCAGCCTCCCAACCAGGAAGGGAGTCAGGCTGGCAGGGATTCTCTTAGCATTACAGCCACCAAGACCTCCAGGGGGCCAGTGTGCCTTCAGTGCTACCATTGCTAGGTGTCCTCACTTAGCACGGGGAAGTGTGAGCTTCATCCACAATCTAGGGCAGAGGAGCAGCTTCACAGTACCAGGCATGAAGTGGAGGGCTTTACCTACATTAATGTATGATGACACAACCCCTGGAAGGACACTAAGTCGTCATGATCTTTTTAATTGAAGGACCATTTAGAATATTATGTAAGTTTCAAGTGCATCTATCTATGTGTGCTACATTTTAATTTGTACCAAAATTCCAACTTCTACCACCTGCCATACAATTGACTCCTCTCCTTCTATTTCTTTTGCTGGACAGTCATATTTGGAGATATAATTAATGGACATAATGAACATTTAAAGCATATAACACAATAATTTAATCTATATATGCACACATTTATACATTTTGTCTGTATATATATATTTTACATATATATGTATATGTATAAATGTACATATCATTTATATATACAATATGTATACATGTATATATATATCACTTGAAGATATATATGACTACCAAATGATCATACCATAAGATTAATTATTCCTTTCATCTACTTATATAATTATGTTTTTTGTAATAAAGTTTTTAGACTTTTCATTTTAATATTGTATTAAATTAAGAACAGAATGCCATATAGTCTTGCTAGAAATTTTTTAGCTACATAGAGGAAAGTTTCTGCTAATTTTCAGAATAAATATATGAGTTTAAATACTAAGCATATTTTCCTTGTGATTTACTGATTATTCTTTTACATTAGATTTTTATTTCTGTTCTTCTTTCATATTTCTTTGTCCTTATACATTTACATGAAGCTAAGATTTATAACATTGTGTCAATGCTGCTATTATGACAGTGGTCTCAAGCTCTGCTTTATATCCACTTGTGTTATTGTGCCAACTTTCAAAGCTTCTGCTTATTAATGCTCAATAAAATAGATGTCTTGTCCTAGATTTTATCCATCTCCTTTAATAAGTACATTCATTAGGCATTTACTTCACGTATTATTAGTTATATTATTTTACTCTCTTAGTACTGTTTTCTGCATACATAGCAGATTTTCATAGGAAGTAAAACAATTCAAGTATTAAGAATTCTGGGCTGGAGCAATAGCACAGCAGGTAGGGCATTTGCCTTGCACACGGTCGACCCAGGTTTGACTCCCAGCATCCCATTTGGTCTCCTGAGCACTGCCAGGGTTAATTCCTGAGTGCAGAGCCAGGAATAACACCTGTGCATTGCCAGGTGTGACCCAAAAAGCACAGAAAAAAAAAAAGAGTTCTTAAATTTACAGTATTTTATTTTGCAAAGGTCATTTTTCTCACACTGCTCTATTCAGTTTTCTCACCACTTCCATTAAATGGAGATCACATATATTATTTTTCCTAATCTGTAGATAAGAAAACAGGTTTATCTGGGTGCACAGGCACACAGCAAGTCAGCACCTCAGACCAGGTTTCCTGATTTCTAATGCAATGTTCTCTATCAATATATTTCCATCTACATATATGAAAAAGAATGTATTTTCCTGTTTAGTTTGCTATATTATAGTGTAGCCTTTTTCCACTAAGGAAAAAAAGAAATCTTTTATTTCTATCTCAGTGACAGATTTTAACACATCATTTAAGTAAACTTTCCCATCTCTAAATCCATCCTTGAAATTCAGAGTTAGGAATAACTTACTTTTCAGGAATGAAATTTTGGGAGATAAAAATCCTAGAAGAGCCATGGGAATATTTTGGCTTCCAGAAAAAAAATAAAACTTGCAGTGATAAAAATTTCTGATGGTTTATGACTCCATGTTTACTACAATTTGGGACAATCATGACAGTAGCTGTGTTAGGTATCATGAAATCACAGAAAATTTAACTAAAAATGATCCTATCAGCTTACCCTTTCATTGTAAAATTGTTCAAATTTGGGTCCAAAAGGTGACCCACCCAAATATATGTACTAATTAGTGGTATAATTAAGACTAGAATACAAGGCACCTACTATGAAGTCTTTTTCATGATAATTATGGACTCGAGAGTTTTAGGTTATGTGCTAAAGACAGATGGTGATATTACAGGACCTTAGAAATAGGGCTTTTTTCCTTTCTTTTTGGGTCACACCCAGCGATGCACAGGGGTTACTCCTGACTCGTGCACTCAGGAATCACTCCTGGCGGTGCTCGGGGGACCATATAGGATGCTGGGAATCGAACCTGGGTCGGCTGCGTGCAAGGCAAACGTCCTACCTGCTGTGCTGTCGCTCCAACCCCCTTAGAAATAGTTTTATACTAGCAATTCTGATTATTTAAAGCCGAAATTAAAGGAGTGATAGCACAGCGGTAGGGCGTTTGCCTTGCACGCAGCCAACATGGCCGACCCGAGTTCGATTCCTCCGCCCCTCTCGGAGAGCCCAGCAAGCTACCAAGAGTATCTCGCCCGCACGGCAGAGCCTGGCAAGCTCCCCGTGACGTATTCGATATGCCAAACACAGTAACAACAAAGTCTCCAATGGAGACATTACTGGGCCCGCTCGAGCAAATCGATGATCAATGGGAGGGCCTTTACTTTACTTTACTTAAATTAAAGGAGTTGTTTTGTCAAAGTCATATAAATTAAAAAGTCAATTATAAAGATTCCTTGGCAACATTATATAACCTGCCCAAGATCAGCCCTATTCTACCTTTATGTTGTCCTATATCCCATAAGGTAATAATAGCACTATTAGGAAAAATGGAAAGAATAAACCCACTGTCATGCTCTATCTTACTAATTTGGAAATATTTAATTTTGTAGGGACTTCTACTTAATTTTTATTCTTATAAGATCTTGGGGTCTTGTGATATATATATTCACCCAGGGGAACTGAAAATTGTCTCAATAGGTCTGGCATTTTCTTGGTATTAAGGATACCACATAATATAAAGTAAGAGTATAGCAAGCTTTCAAAGAGATACCTCAAAAGGGTAGACCACATGCCTTATATGCACAAGGACCTGAGTTTTATGTCTGGCATTTAATTTCTCTCTTCCTTACCCAGCATCGCCAGATGTGGTCCTGGTGGTTCTCATTCTACCAGGCCTGAGCACCAAACCATCAGGCCCTCACCACTAGACCAAATATTGGCTGAAGAAACTCCTCTTCCCCATCCGTGTAGCCATCCTGGGAAGCCTCTATGAAGAATACAGCCAAGTTACATATATATATATATATATATATATATATATATATATTGCATTTGAATTTAAATAAAACAAAAAATATGTAGTGGAACAGTAACTCTAGGAGATTCTGCACAAAAGATAGTCATATGGTCAACAGTCTTTGAGACTGACTTCAATTAGTCTTTCCTTATAGAAAATTTTGAAATTTATTTCTCTATTAAAAGGTCTGAAAAGTTCAGTAGTAATAAGTGTGTGTACTTGGTTTTTATAAAGCACATTTTACCAAAGAACTTAGAAATTTGTCTAAAATATTTTTAAGATTCTATAAGGCAAGTATGTCAAGGAGTAGAATTTGGGACATGATGGACTATGAGAATACTGAGGTAAAACATTCTAAAATGCAAAGGAATGTATACAATAAGCACAGGACCCTGTCTACTGATGTTAGTTGAATAACAGCCCCAAAGATATCCACATCCTAGACCCCAGAACCTGGGACTGTTGCCTTATATGGCAAAGGGGAATTTGCAGATGTGATTAAGTTAAGCATTTTAAGATGGAGAGATTATCCTGGATTATCTTGGCAGGCCCTAAATGTAATCACAAGTGTCTTTATTAAGACAGAAGTAGAGGGAGATTTGACACAAAAGAGAAAGCAGCAGGTGTGACAATAGAAGCAGGAAATTGGAATGTTTTCAAGAAAGGATCTTGAACCCAAGAAGGCAGACAACCTCCAGAAGCTAGAAAAGTCCCTTCAGGGACTCCAGAAAGAACTAGCCCTGAGGACATCTTGATCTTAGTCAGTAGAACAGATTTTGAACTTCTAATATCCAGAACTTTAGAATAAAACACAAACACAACACTGTCCTCCCGTTGTTCATCTATTTGCTCGAGCGGGCCCAGTAACGTCTCCATTTTGAGACTTGTTGTTACTGTGTTTGAAATATTGAATACGTCACGGGTAGCTTGCCAGGCTTTGCCGCTTGGGCAAGATACTCTCGGTAGCTTGCCGGGCTGGCTGCATGCAAGGCAAATGCCCTACCGCTGTGTTATCACTCCAGCCCAACTTTAGAATAAACTTGTGAAATTTTAAGCAACTAAATTTGTAAGACTTTTTTTTAGCAATAATAAGAAACTAACATAATTTCTAAGATATGTGTATGAGTTTTGGGTGAGACATTAGATGCCCGTACACTGGATGCCAGATATATCTCACAGCAGTTCCATTCTATTGTATATTTTTTTAGACTCACGATAACTCCTGATTTTCGAACTAATGATTTCCTCCCCACATTGAATGTAAAAAAAGAAAGCATTTGCTTATAATTGTCTTATTAACATAAGGAAAATATTTAATTTTTAAGAATGTTTATAGAAAAATTTGAGACCTCAATCCTCTTTACTGCAAGAACCCTTAAATCCATATTGCTATTGCGTTTTGTCTAAAGGCTGAAGAATCTCATTAAATGTGAGAATCAAAGTTTTAATTTATGTATTTTTATGAGTATGCTGAATTCTAAGAGTCCTTTTATTATAAACTCTCTTAATTAATATAACTAAAAGTGTGCTTTTAGCTAAATCTACATATTAACGAGGGCTGCCTGGATTTACATTCCAACTCTGCTGCATTCTACTTGTAGGGCCTTGCTTACATTCCTTAATTTCTCTAAGACTCAGGTAACCAGCTCATCAGTCAACTAGGAAAATAATACCTTCTATGGCTTAATTGACAGATTGAATGCTATAATAGATACAAAATGTTAATCCTGGAGCCCAGTTTTTAGTAAATTCTCAACATGTCAGTTCCTATTATAATAGCCGCACAGTGAATCTTCAATATAAACTGGTATATATAGCTCTGTTTCTTGCCAACCTATGGCACTGTTTTTCCATTAGAAATCGTCTATCTTTGCTGATGTACTTTCTCTGTTTACTAGGAAAGTTTTGTTGTGTGGTTTAAGCCGCTTTAAAATAATGTGTTCCTCCTTTATATAATTATTTTTATAAAATGTTGACCTTCTGCTTTTAAACAAAATATTACAATGTGGCACAAATAACAAATAAAATGAACAATGTGTTCCACATTTATTCCTTTTGTGCTTTTCAAATTAAAATTCCAGTTGTTTAAACTTTAATATACAAAATTCAATTTATATAGGATTTCAATTAAAACAGGGTGAGGTCTGCCAGATCCTTTAGACTTCTGAAATACCTCCTAGAAACAACTGTTTTGGGGGGTTCATTTTCTAAAATAGAAGCCATTTAGAAAAACAAAAGCAAGCAAAAAAACCTGTCAATGAAAATTCACTCGGTAGTAAAAAACAATCTCTCATCCCCAGTTATCCGTAACCCCCCAATACTTATAAGTTTATCCAAAAAAGGTTTATTGGGTGCCACGTTTTTTATTTTTGTCTAAAGACTGAGGCAATTTTCATTAGCCATTATTAAACTGTTTCCTGTTTTCAAATTCCCTTTGATTGCATTCATTTAGAAAATCATATGAATCTTTGTTACTTAGCAAATGCCCCTTAATGTTTTCAAAGTGTGCAACTTTTCTAAGATAAGAAATAATAAGCTGCATTACTATTTCCACTTGCATATATTTGTCTACTTAAATAGTTTATATAATCTTATTACTCAGATTAAGATCTGAGTAAGAAGTTTTCTCACATTTTCCATTAAGGAAACTTTATTGGGGCTTAATTGATATACATATTACCATACACATTTAAAATGTTTGATTTGATGGCTTCGACACTTGCGTATGTCCATAAAACTATCACCAGAAAACCATTGCCACCTCTGTCCATAGTTATAGCAGGCTTTGATGGTTATAGGAATTATTCAGTCACACAGGCCCGGAGGCCACTCTTTGGCAAGTTCAATAGACTTGAGTGGAATCAAGAAGTCTAAGATTACAACTGTCCAGAGGGACAATTGTGCACAAGTCCAAGTGGATCAGAGCTACCAAGACCAGGAGTTCATAAGTCCCCAGTGGTATCTTGCAAGTCTGAGTAGATTTAGAGGGTGACTAAAGTTGCAGTCATGACTTCTACTTCTCAGTGGTATCTGTGGGCCAAGTCTGAACAAACCTGGAGTCAACCTGATATTCAGTATAGTGTGTTCTTAGAGGCTCCTGTGTACCAAGAGTGGGACAGGCAGAGTGGCAACCTGAGGTTCAAGGCTTCCGGTGCCTGAACCTCCCAGGTTGCTCTGTTGTGACCACACAGGTCACAGGCCTGACCACGGCTAGGGAAACTGTATGTGTGTGTGGTAGGCTAAAAAGAAGGCCAGTTCTAAGTCCTTGCCATATCTGAAAGACTGGAAGTAATGTTGGTGAGGTATGGTGAGGAAGGACTCTTCACTGAATATAGGTGGGAATGTTGTTTGGTTCAACCTCTATGGAGATCTCTCAAAAAAAAAATAAGAATAGAATTCTCATACCAGTTCTTGGCATCTAACCCCCAAAACAAAAACATTAATTTGAAAAGATATATGCAGGATGTATCATGTTCTTCACAGCACTTAGTACAATAGCCAATGTATGGAAACTGTTCAAATGCCCAATTACAGATGAATGAATCAAGAAATTGTGGTATATATACATAATGGAATACTATGCATTATTACTATGTAGCATTAAGAAAGGTAAAAATCACGCAATTTTCTGTAACATGGGTTGAACTAGACAATATGAAGTCTGAAGTCTGTGAAAAGAAAAGTTACAGGTAATGAATAATCTCTTTTACATCTTGTAGGATTTAAAGAGACACAACAAGGAGCAACAAAGAGCCAAAAGCAACACAGCAGGAGAATTGATTCATAGAACTGAGTTTGGAGGTAGAAAGGCAAGAAAGGGAGGGACCTTGATGATCTTGAGGGAGGGAAGAGGATACTCTGGTGATGGGCATGGTCTAGAAATTATATGTAGATAAAAATCATAATTAGCATTATTGTAAATCATGATCTTCAGTCAGTAAAGATAAATGATTTTTTATAAAAAATATCAATAAAAATAAATAAAATTCACATGTGCTTAAAATAACCCAAACAACTCAGAAAGAACAAAGTTGGAGGACTAACACCTCCTGATTTCTATGCAAAACTAATCACTACCAAGCAGTGAAGAGTAGTCAGTTAAATAAATAAGGAGATTACAAGGGCACAGGAAAACTTATGGGCATGATAGACATGTTAGAAGGCAGTGCTCTTAGATAGATGACAGGGCCACTTCTGTACTTAGCAGTGCCAGCCTGGTGGTTCAGATCTTGAGCTTAGCAATGCAGTACTTCTGGGGTCTGGGAGACTGGGCATCATCAAAGGCTACACCTAGCAGTGCTTAGGGAACGAAGCAGTGATGGAAATTAAACTTGAGGACTCAAGCCTGCAGAGTATGTCCTCCAGATCTTTGAGCTATTCCTTGGCCCCTTGCTTGAATGCTTGAGTGTGAATCATTGATTACCAATTAGGCCTTTTTGAACACAAACCCTGAACTTTGAATTAGGTATAATGAATAAATGGAAGACTTAGTCTTCACTAATAAAGACAGAAGTCTGGGAAGAACCTCAAGCACATCGAATTGTCAAAGTGACAGTTCTAAGGAAGCTCGGTGAAATGAGGACATTGACGGAAGAACATCAACTAGGACAGAAATGATATGAGAAAAATGTAAATAGGTCATTGAGTTAGATAATACAGTAGCTGAATTTTAAAAAGTACGGCAGAGAAGTGATTGAAAATGATTGAACTCAAATCAATGAGCTTGAAGATAAGGTAGAGAAAACCATCAAAAAATAAAATAAAGAAGAAGAATTAAAAGATAACAAAGATCACATAAGAAATCTATGAGACAGCATCAAGAGAAACATTTGTATAATAAATGTCCCAGAAAGAGAAAAGAGGTAGAACCCTTAAATGGAGAAATATCTGAGAAGTAACCCAAAACTCATCCAAAATGGAAGTAGACAGGACCAGATTCAGGAAGCTCAAAGAGCTCCAGACAAAACAAAATAGATGCCTACGAGAACATATCGTAATTTAAATGACAAATGTAAAAGGTAAAGATATAATCCTAAAAGCAGGAAAAGAAAAACCAGTAGTCACAAATAAGGGAAATGCCATAAAAACTCAACAGCAGACTGCTTAGACACTGAAAGCCAGAAAGGAATTGCATGATATATGCAAAGTAAAGGTAAAGGCCCTCCCGTTGATCGTCGATTTGCTCGAGCGGGCCCAGTAACGTCTCCACTGGAGACTTTGTTGTTACTGTGTCTGGCATATCGAATACTCTCGGTAGCTTGCCGGGCTCTCCGAGAGGGGCGGAGGAATCGAACTCGGGTCAGCCATGTTGGCCGCTTGTAAGGCAGACGCCCTACCCGCTGTGCTATGCAAAATATTGAATGGAAAATATCTCCAGCAAAGAATACTCTAGCAATATTGGCTAATATCAAAAACTCAATTTAATCTTCTCATATCTTTAAGAACTAGAGAAATAAAAGCAAATAAAATATAATGTCAGTAAAAGGGAGATAATAAAAATTAGAGAAGAAACACATAAAATATTAATCAGAAAACAGTAAAAAATGCAATGAAATAAAAGTTTTTTCTTTGAAAGGATTTTAAAAAATTTAAATGTAGGATCAAAACAGAAAGCAAGAAGAGATCACAAAAATACAAAGAATCATAAGAAACTACTATGAGCAGCTTTATGTCACTTAAGTTAGACTACCTAGAAGAAATGAATACATTCTTAGATTCCTACAACCTCCAATACTGAATTAGGAGGGAATAGAAAATCTGAACTAGTCAACTATTAACAAGAAATAACAGTAGTCAAAAGCCTCCTCAAAAACAAATGGAAAGTATTATGTAGCTATATCAATGGTAAAGGTTAAGGTAAAGGTAAAGGCCCTCCCGTTGTTCATCGATTTGCTCAAGCGGGCCCAGTAACGTCTCCATTGGAGATTTTGTTGTTACTGTGTTTGGCATATCGAATACATCGGGTGGCTTGCCAGGCTCTGCCGTGTGGGCGAGATAATCTCGTTTGCTTGCCGGGCTCTCTGAGAGGGGCGGAGGAATCGAACTCGGGTCAGCCATGTTGGCTGCGTGCAAGGCAAACGCCCTACCGCTGTGCTATATCAATGAGTTTTACCAAGACTTCAAAGATGACCTGTTAGTCATCTTTCTCAAATTCTTATTTTTAAAAAGTGAAGAAATAGGATTCTTCCAAATAAGTTCCATGAAGTCAACATTACCTTGACATCAAAAGGAAGCAGGGATGTCACAAAAAACAGAAAACCATAGAAAAATATATCAGATAACTATAGATGCAAAGATCCTCAATAAAATCTTAAGAAACAAAATTCAACAATGTATTTAAAAAGATCATGCATCATAACCAACTAGAATTTATCTTAGGATGCAAGGCTGATTCAATATGTAATAATACTACAACAACAAAAGAAGAGTTAAAAATCATAAATCAGATCAATAGATACAGAGAAAATGTTTGACAAGATTTAATATTTGTTTATATGAAAAGCTCTTTAAAGTGTGGGTTGAAGGTCAACATAATTAATAATCATAGGATGTTTTAGACAACTTGGTCACAGTACACTTTTTTACATAAATGACAGCAATTTCTTAAGTCTCCGTTTAAAAGGCCTTGTGTGGAAGTCTGAGGAGAGAAGAAGCTATGAATATAAGTATAAAAACAGTGCTAGTTGACACTGTTGGAACGATTGGTGCTGTTTCATTGTATGCCTAAAACTCAACTATCAGTTACTTTGTAAATCATGGCTCCTTAATACAGTTTTTCTAATTAAAATAAAAACAGTGCAAATATTTAGCCCCTCAGCCACCAGAGTGGCGCCGAAACCCCTCTTTAACATTGCTCAGCCATTTGCATTAAATATTAAATTAGTATTAGATAAGATTCTGGGTTTCCTTTAGTCTAACATCTGACCCATAAATGCAATCAAATGAAAAGACTCAAAAGCCCTAACAACGGGAACCATCAAACAGCCAAGTCATAGAATCACAAGTTGGCATACAGGGTAGATACATGGCAACTTTCAGTGCTGTGTCCAAAGAAATATGGAAATTTAGTTGCATCAACAACTAGAGTAGACTAGCTCTGCTTTTTAGAGCTTTTGTCTTTACAGGACAAACATTTGAGAAGTCAAAGGTGCTGCCAGGACAGCTGTCCTAAGTCCCAGACCCAACTCAGAAAGAGCCGTAACTCCTGAGAGTCATCTCTGTCAGTCCGTCAGTGCTGTTGGTGACCTGCTGCTGATGTCTCAGTGAAACACTCAGTGCCAGTCGAGGTGGAGTAATTTAATTCCATGGTCCAGGAACCATGGAATTAAATTTAGTAATTGTGAAAAACTTAAGTTAGGCCTAGTACTCAGTCACCCCCTGTATCTTCTCTGCAGTTTTAAATATGAAATAACACATTGATATGCTGCTTAGAAAACGGTTCTCCCAAGTACTCAAGCAAACTAAGCCACTGCTAACATCATAATCAATGGTGAAAACTGAAAGCTGTAGGATCAAGCATGAAGCAAAGCTATTTATTCTCACCACTGTTTTTTAACATAGTATTGGAAGTCCTAGCTAGAAATGAAGAAAGAAAGAGAAATACAAAGGATCCAAATTAGAAAAAGGTCAACTAATGTTATTTGCATATGCTGGAAACACTAAAGGCTCCACTAAAAAATATTTTAGAAACAATAGGTCAGTACAGTAAATTGGCAGGCTACAATGTCAGTATATAAAAATATATTGCATTTCTATATTCAAACAACGAATAGCAGGAGAAAGCAATCTAGAAAAATCATAACATTTCCAATTGTATTGAAAATAACTGTGTAAGTAGGTATCAACTTAACATAGAAGGTGAAAGGCTTATTACATTGAAAAGTGTGAGTCACTGTTAAATAGAAGAAGAACCCCTGAAATGGAAAAATAATCAATAAGAAATGAATTCGAAGAATTAACATTACTAAAAATGATCATTCTATCTACATAATTTTATGAATTTAATAAAATCCTATAAAAACCCAATGTAGTTTTTTTCAAGAACACAGAACAAATACTATTAAAACCTTCTGAACATACAAAAAATTCTAATCCTGAGAAAAAAGAAGATGGGGAGACATTGCATTCCCTGACTTCAAACAACACTATAATATTAAAAAAAATGTGGTTTTGGAATAAAACTAGACATAATAGTAGAATAGAATTGATTACCCCAAAATAAATCTTCAGACATATGGACAGTTAATTTAGGACAAAAGAACCAAGAATATAAAATGGAGAAAAGGAAAATCTCTTTAATGATGCTGGGAAACCTTGATATGTAAAAGAATGAAATTGGACCAGTATCTCACACCATGTGCAAAAGTTAACTCATAATATGTTAAAGATGTATATGTTATAAACTAATTTATGAAATGCTTCAAAGAAAATGGACAAAACACTTCGTGATTCTGACTTCAGTGATATCTTCAATGATTCAACTTCATCAGCAAGGAAAACAGGAACAAAAAATAAACAAATGGGTTTATTCAAACTAAAAAATACCAGCCATTCTGGGAAAAATCATTAAAATAAAAATATAGTGAGTGAGAGTAAATATATATTTGGTGAGTGTTGGGATTGGGCCATACCTAGCAGTGCTCAGGACTTACTTTAGGCTCTGTATCCAGGTTTCACACCTAGTGGTGCTCCAAGGGACCGTATGCAGTGCTGGGGATAGAACCATTGTTTTTCTGCTTAAAAGGCAAGAACATTATCTTCTGTGATTTTTTTTTTGCAGGGGTGGGGTTGGACCACCCCTGGCAGTGTTCAGGACTCCTAGCTCTGTGCTTAGGTATCACTCCTGGCAATGTCGGGGGGGGGGGTGGGGGGGGGAGAGTGTGGTGAGGCACATTCAGTGCCAGGATTTAAATAAGGGTCAATGGACAGTCCTTCAAAAACTAGAAATTGAGCTTCCATATGACCCTGCGGTACCACTACTGGGAATATATCCCGAGGATGCAAAAAAGCACAGTAGAAATGACATTTGTACCTATATGTACATTGCAGCACTGTTCACAATAGCCAAAATCTGGAAACAACCCAAGTGCCCTAGAACAGATGACTGGTTAAAGAAACTTTGGTACATCTACACAATGGAATACTGTGCAGCTGTCAGGAGAGATGAAGTCATGAACTTTGCATGTAAATGGATAGACGTGGAGAGTATCATACCAAGTGAAATGAGTCAGAAAAAGAGGGACATACATAAAAAGGACTGCACTCATTTGTGGAGTATAAAACAACATAACATGAGGCTGACACCTAAGGACAGTAGATACATGGGACAGATAGATTGCTCCATAGCTGGAAGCCTGCCTCATGAGCAAAGGGGAGAAGGTAGCTGGAATAGAGAAGGGATCGCTAAGAAAAAGATGGCTGGAGGAATCAGTTGGGATGGGAGATGTGTGCAGAAAGTAGATAAAGGACCAAACATGATAACCTCTCAGAGTCTGTATTGCAAACCATAATGTCCAAACGTAGAGAGAGATTCTGGGGAATAATGTCTGTCTTGGAGGCAGAAGGAGGGTGGGAAGGGGGGGGGTATACCAGGGATATTGGTGGTGGGGAATGTGTACTTGTGGAGGGATGGGTGTTTGATCATTGTGTGTTTGTAACCCAAACATGAAAGCTTGTAACTATCTCATGGTGATTCAATAAAATTTAAAAAAAAAACCTCTCTTTCTATACTGTCTCTTCAAAAACCCCTCACAAAAATACTCAAATTTATTAAGTCAAAAACATAAGTTATTGGTATTATTTTTGTCTTTGGAAGAACATTTCAAGATGACTGATCAGCATAAGCAAAAGTAAGGAAAGTAGGGCAGAAGGGTTTGTTCTGATACTCAGTGTTTCCCAGGTGGAATGCTACTAGAAGTCTTGAAAGGGCTCAAAACATACAGTGAGAGGGATGCTGTTAACACATTTGCAGTTATTTTAAGTGGTGCTGGCCTTTGCTAGACAACCTGGGAATTCAGTAATCATTTACAAGAAGGAATGGTGCTTTTTTTCTTTTTCTATAAAGATTCTGCTAGTTTGTGTGTATATGTTTGAGGCTTTGTGAGTCATTGCAACCAGTTAGCTTTTAAATGTGAAAGCACTCATAGAGAATATATAAAGGAATGAACAAGTCTCTGTACCAGTAAAACGTTATGTATAGACACTGAAATTTGAATTTTATATTGTTTTCAGATACTATGAAATATCAGTTATCTTTTAATTTTGTTTACACATTTAAATCATTCTTAGCATATCGGGCTTACAAAATCAGATGAATAGATTTCTTGTGGGTCATAATGTTGAGCCCGATTTGGAACATTGTTCCCTTGGTGAAATGAATTCTGAATTCTAAAGAGTCGACTTGAAACAAGTCTATTATCCAATCTATTGGCAAATTAGGGGCTATACTTACTGTATTCTTCTAGCAGTCCCCTCTGCTAGTTGATTTATTCACAAATACATGATCATAAACAGATTTCTCAGGGACTTAACTCCCCTTACAAATGGTTTACAATACCTTTTTCTAGTAGCACATTTACTAGTAGGACTGATTCTGATTGTCTCACATATGGATCCAAAGAGCCTTCAGCACTTTTCATCTCTAACTTTCAGTCCGGTACAGACCATGGTTTCTTCAAATACACTTTACACTAAACTGCTGCCAATATGTTAATGAAGACAGTGGTTTTAAAAAGAAGTTAGGCTACCAAGTACAGGAATTAAGAGTTTTAAATTTCATTCTATAGTTGCCTTCTACCTCAGATTTTCATAGGTTGGCACCGTTTTCAAGAAACTTAAGCTGAGTAACCACACACTAGGGCTCTTCTGCAAGCACTTGTTCTATCCTGGATAATCAAGGTTGAGTGGCAGAATTTAAATTTGGGGCTCAAATCTTATTTTGACATTTCAAAAAGCAATTTTAGCTAGGGATGTTGATGACTTAAATAGACTTACTTACTCATGTAGACATTTAATCATTTTTTAATTGGACAAGCAAATGTTCTGAACCTTAGCTAGTCTGTAAAATAAAAAGGAACAACTATCTTGAAGTATTTTTAAAAATTGAATATATGATTTCTGATACTGCTATCAGTAGCTATGACTTATTTGATAGCTACTATTTATCTCTTAGACTTTGTTTTTCCTTATAAAACTTTCTCAAATAGTTCAATTGCTATATTTATCCTAATTGCAAGGTTTTGAGAGATAACACTCATTTTTTCCCCTTCATATCTTTGACAGCTTACATCTTAGAAGAGTTTCTGTACTCCTGAATACAAAATTTGCACTCTGCATTCCCTGTTTCAGATAATGCATAAAATGCTAAATAAGCTGTCTCACTTAAAACCCCTGGGTATCTCCATTATTAATGCTTCTTCATTAAAAGTCACATTCATTTACTCTCATTTCTTGCTTCTGATCATTAATATAATCCTGTTCCTAGTGTAAGGCAACTTCATTGAGATCCACGCTGCAGAATTTTTTATATCTTTGAAATTTGATTTAGTGTGTATTTATGTATTCCAAAACATTATTTTTGTAAGTATTAAACTTACAGCAATAGACTTTGGGGAATGATTTAAATTTATGGTATTCAATTTTCTCAACTAATTGAGAAAAAAAAATTTATTCCAAAAGATCATACTGTTCCTACTCCAAATAGCAGTTGCCTTTATGTTACGGTGAGCTATTTTCTACATATACATAAATATAAAGTCATTTTATTTCTTCTATTATCTAGTTACAAAATGCAACTGGAGTCTTCTCTGTGCAAGAAAGTAAATTTCTTAGAGAGGATCACAAATAAAATAGATGAACCTGTAATAAATACGAACAGCTAATCAACATAATTAGGTGGCTAGGAGATCTGAGAGTGCAATGATTAATCATCCCTGAAGTTCCCAAAAGAAAACTGATTTCATATTTGTCTGATATGTTTTCAGAGATGATACCTTTGAGTTACTAATTCTAAGAACTGTGATCAAACCTTGGGCCTGCAGAGAAGAGTTGACTGAGAAGCTGAATGTGAGGAATTAGTAGAGAGGGGATGAAGGTGTTATTTATGTTGTAAAAACGAGAAATTGAGCTCCCATTTGACTCAGCCATACCTCTTCTGGGAATATACCCCGTGGGGGTCCAAAAACATGCAGCAGAAACACCATATGCACTTCTATATTCATTGCAGCATTATTCATAATATCCCAAATCTGGAAACAACCTGAATGCCCGAGAACAAATGGATAAAGAAACTCAGGTATATCTACACAATGGAATACTACCCAACTGTTAGAAAAAAATGAGGTCATGAAATTTGCCTAGAAATGGATGAACTTGGAGAGTATCATGCTGAGTGAAATGAATCAGAGAGGGACAGATACAGAATTTGTGGAATTTATTTGTGGGATATTAAAAATTTTTTTTAAAAAGTATGAAACTAATATCCAAGATTAGGGAAAATGGACCAGGAAGACGGTCAATGGTTGGGAATTACCACAGGGTGTGGGGGATGGAGGGTAGTTAAGATAGGAAAGTTATCATTATGACAATACTAGTTGGGAATGATCACTCTGGACAAGAACTGAGTGTTGAAAAGTGGGTAAAGGGATATACATGATAACCTTTCAGCATCTATATTGCAAACCGTAATGCCTAAAATGAAAAATATAAAGAGAGAGAGAGAGAGAGAGAGAGAGAGAGAGAGAGAGAGAGAGAGAAGAGGTGCCTGCCATAGATGCAAGCGGGAGTAGAGGGTGGTTTGAAGGGGTGGGAGGAAACTGGGGACATATGCTGGGAAATTACATTGGTGAAGGGGTGGGTGTTGGAATATCATATGAATGAAACGAAATCATGAACAGCTTTGTAATTTTTTACCTCACAGTGATCCAATAAAAAAGATAAAAGAAAAAGAAAAAAGAAAAGCTCAGACTCCGTGCTTAGTTGGCACCAAGTCTCGATCAGACTGCAACAAACCACAAACTCTATTGAGGAACCAGGGCTCATTCTAAAGCAGTACCCATTGAGATATTGGTTTTCCTGGAAATAAAGACGAACTCTGTGAACTTATAGCATAGCTGGAAGAGGTCAGAGTCAAGGACTTAATCCTCTTGTTTCTGATTAGTGTTTCTTGTCATTAGAATAAGAGTGAAGACTTTTGTATTCTGAGGAGATATCCAAAGTATGAGTTGGCACCAGAATTTTTTTTTTAATTTGTTTAAAAATTTTTATTTTTTTAATGAATCACCATGAGGTACAGTTACAGACTTACAAACTTTTGTGCTTACGTTTCAGTCATGCAATGATCAAGTACCCATCCCTCTACCAGTGCCCATTCTTCATCACCAATGTTCCCAGTATCCCTCCCATCCACCCCCATTGCCCTCCCCCTCCCTGCCTTGCCTCTGTGACAGGTGCATTCCCTTTTACTCTCTCTTATTTAGGTTGTTGTGGTCTGCAATGCAAGTATTGAATGACCATTATGTTTGGTCTATAGCCTACTTTCAGCATGCATTTCCCATCCCTAGTGGGCCCTCCGAACACCCTTTATTTGTGGTCCCTTCTCTATCCGAGCTGCCTTTTTCCCAGCATATGAGGTTGGGTTCTAAGCCGTGGAGCAAACCTCCTGGTACTTATCTCTACTATTCTTGGGTGTTAGGATCCCATTCTGTTACTTTATATTCCACAAATAAGTTCAATCTTTCTATATCTGTCCCTCTCTTTCTAACTCATTTCACTTAACATGACACTTTCCATGTTGATTCACTTATATGCAAATTTCATGACTTCATCTTTTCTAACAGCTGCATAGTATTCCATTGTGTAGATGTACCAAAGTTTCTTTAGCCAGTCATCAGTTCTCAGGCACACGGTTTTTTTTCCAGATTCTGGCTATTGTAAACAGTGCAGCAGTGAACATACAAGTATAGATGTCAATATTCTAATATACTTTTTTGCATCTCCAGAATATATTCCCAGAAGTGGTATTGCTGGGTCAAATGGGAGCTCTATTTCTAATTTTTTGAGAAACGTCCATACTGTTTTCCAAAAGGGCTGAACCAGTCAGCATTCCCACCAGCAGTGAAGGAGAGTCCCTTTCTCCCCACATCTGTGCCAACACTGGTTGCTTTGTTCTTTTAGATGTGACACCAGAACTCTTAAATAATTTGAATAAATTAATTTCTCTCATTTACTAAGTTTTACCTAATTTTATATTATAGCTTAGGTACATGGTTACAATAGTGTTAATATTTGTGGAATCGCACAGATGAATATTATGTATCAGGAACCATATGTTTAGAACAACTTATACAACCAAAAGCCTGGGAGGGGGTGTTGTGTGTCCTTCACAAGGATTCAGTGTCCCCCCCTTTAGCTTGCTTATGTGCCTCAATCTGATTGTAACATATTGTATTTATTTCTCTCTATTAAAATTTCAGCCTCTTGAAGACAGCAGTTTTATCTTCTCCATCTCCCTCAAGCATAGTTTCTTACATGTAGCAGTATTCATGTCTATACATGTTTGCTGAATTCCAATTAAATATGCCCTTAATTACAGATCATTAGACAAATGGGTCTGTAGAGTGTTATTTCATTTCCTTAGTGGAAATTTGAAAAGTCATGAGCTGACCATAGCAAGCATAAAAATGCTGACATTAATGCTGGCTGATACATTAAAAAGTACACACAAAGAAACAAAAAACAGGTTTCAATCTTCTCTGTGTGAACAGTACATTTAGCAATTCATAATTGAATTTCTTGTAAGTGAACCCTGAGACCATTCACTCTTTGCTTGATTACACAGTAAACCATTTCTCTTAAAAGAATCATCATCTCATAAAATAGTCATTATGATGTAAAGCGTGCATGAAATGTGCAATATAAGAAAATCAGCCTAGAGGAAATTAAGAGAAAGAGTAGAAGACATCCAAGAAATATTTGTTTTTAAGTTCTTATTCCCATTCTGTAAATCCTCAATTCACAGAGTAAAGGAGCAGCTTTTTTCTTGTTATATTATTTCATGTCTCCCTTCTTCTCTGCCTTCATTTTTTGCAGCTCAGTTGACCCTTTGCAGTCTCATTGGTAATATTATGACTCTTTTCACGTTGAGGACTATCTAGTCCTTTGCTTTTTTAAAAAAAAATTCTACAAATGAGAGAGATCATCTGATATTTGTCCTTTTCTTTCTGACTAATGTAACTTAGCATGGTTTCTGACTAACTTCACTTAGCATGGTATCCTTCATTTCCATCCAGATTATGGCAAATTGCCTGACTTCATCTTTTTCAAAGATGTGTAATATTCCTGTGTTTGTGTGTGCGTGTAAGAGTGTAAGTACCACAATTTTACTCTCTTCATCTTTTGTTGGGTGCTTGAATTATTTCCAGACCTTGGCGATGGGAATAACGCTGTTATGAATACAGGTGTAGTGATACCCTTAAGGATTAGTGTTTTGGTGTTCTTGGGATAAATGCTCAGGGTGGCACTGCTGAGTCATATGAAGCTTCTCCAATTTCCTGAGGCATCTCCACACCATTTTCCATAATGGCTAGACCAGATAATAGTCTCAATAGTAGTAAGTTAGTCTCCCTTTCTCTTCACATTCCTGTCAACCTTGGTTGCTTTTGTTAATTCTTATTGGGATGAGGTGATTTATAATTGTCATTTTAATTTGAGTTTCTATGACAATCAGTGATAATGAACAGTTTTTCATAGCCTATTGACAATCTTTATGTGTCTTTGAGGAAGTGTTGGTTGAGTTTCTCTCCCCATTTTGGAGATAGGATGGTTTGTTTTTCTGTTAATGCATTTTGTGAATGCAAAATATTTACAAATCTTGGAAATGAGCTTTCTCTGAATTTCTCCCATTCAGTATGGTATCATTTTACTTTGTTCATCATTTCTTTGACTATGCAAAAGCTTTTATGTTTGACACAGTCCCATTTGTTTATTTCCTCTTATGTCTTCTTTGCCAGTGGGGTCTTGTTGACGACGCCTCTGAGGTCAGTAGGACACGTAATTTCTATAAATCTTATTGTCTAGTTCTCACTCTTGCAGAACCCGACAGGCTACCAAGTGTATCCTGCCTGTACGGCAGAGTCTGGCAAGCTCCCCATGGCGTATTCAATATGCCAAAACCCAGAAACAATGATGGGTCTCATTCCCCTGACCTGAAGGAGCCTCCAATGTGGCACTTGCTAAAATCTCAGGGATAGGGCAAATGGAGCCGTTACTGTGCCTGCTCGAGGAAATCGACGAACAGGATGACAGTGATAGAGTGATACAGTGAGGTGTTCAAGTCTTTCTTACTATCTTGACTTTTTCTAAGTAACTTACTTAGAATTCAAGAGAAAGCAATCAGAAATAAAGAAGATAATAATTCTTTTCACTTGTCTAGCACTGTGTTTGCAAATTTCATGTGTGAGATAGTTAGGACCTTCAGTTCCATTTCACAGATACAGTATCTAAAGCTCAAAAAAATATATGTGAATGGACCGAAATCATATAATGAGGAAGAGTTGGATTATTTTTAGCTCCTATTTCCAAGTTCTTTGTTAAAACTAGTTCCAAATGTTAGAACTAAGTTCCAAATATTGGGAATAGTTGGTGCTAAGAAAGATATTACTTGGGGTGAGGTTCCTGGTGTATCATAATGTCTCCCTTTTTGAGCCATTTCATTCTAAAACTTACTTCTTCACTACAGCAAAGCATTTTTCCTAAAACATATTTGGAAACGAAAGTAGATGAAAAAAAGAGGATATAAGGAGATGAGACTTCCCCCAAAAGGAAAAGAAAAGAACAAGAAGATAAATATAGAAAACTATTATTATTCCTATCTGTTGTCAATGTCCAAGGTGTGCCTTTTTGTGGGGAGAACTTACATTAGGCTCTAAAATATTGGGAAGTTTTGTATGCAGAATCACCTTGCTTCTCTAGAGAGAAATGGAACAAATCGCTTCAATGCTTTATTTAATTTTATGGCAAACATAAAGAGAAAGCATTTCTCCTTTGTATTTTCTTTAGAAGTCTTTTTTCCACAAATGCTTAGAATTTAACATTTTTCTGTTCCCCTATGTTTAACTGTGAGAATAAAATGATTTGGTCTCCCATTAATTGCCTCTTGCTTAGGAATTTTTTCAAAGAAAATTAATGACAAAGATATTTATGAAAATGTCTCCGTGACTTACATTTGCAACTATTCAGATATGTGGCATTTGCCATTTGTATTTAATTTACATTTTAAAACTTTTGTTTTGGAGCTGAGCCAGACAACATATAGCCCAGCAGAGAGCCTAAGGACTGTGTAAACAAGTAAACAGTTGATCCAGGGAAACTTAGCTACATAAAGGAGAACTTGCAGTTCTTGTTCAAGAAATTCAGCAACTCTCAAGTGGCAGGTGGGGGAAGAAGTTCATCTTGCTTTCCCCAATTTCTTCCTTCAGTTTGTAGGTTACAAAGATAGAGGGGTATAATATGTTTGAAACTTTCATCTAAAGAGATTTTCTTCTTTGAAGGTAAATATAAGTGGGTGTTAGAATAGATGGTCATGTTCATAATTCATGATAACTCCTACATTTGTAAAGCCATGAGTGGTCTTCTTTTCTGTTCAATTTCCAGTTACAGCACTTGTTCCTTTCAACTCTATTAAAAGACAAAATCAAGGGAGAAAGAAGCATTTAGATTTTGACTTTGTCTTGGTGATTCCAGGAGAGTCTTATTCATTAGAGAAAATGATTCTAGGAATAATTGGATGATCTAACATAGAAACTTCCTTGGAGGTAGCAGTAAAAGCAGTAAACTATTTTCAGCACAATTTAAATAGGGAAGGATTTATTCTTTGTCTTAATGATCCCCAAAATCCTGCATTGTAGCTTGGTTTTAAGGGAGGTGAGTGTAGGATCAGAGAACTTTTAAAAGAATCTCCTAATCTGAAAAGAGAAGGTATGCTTAGGATCAGAGAACCTTTAAAAAGAAAAATTCGACCCACATTCCACAGCTGCCACCTTGTAAACAAGGGCCCAGCTCCACAGCTTCACCACTAATCTCGGAAACTGTGCAAGCCAAGCCTCACAAACTCACAGGTACATGGGTCTTCTGGCTAACATATCTCAGGTACCCTTGGGAGGGACCAGGCTGAGACTCCCCTTCTTGCTGAAGCTCTGGCAGCCATGCAAACCACGCAAATGGCACAGCTTCACTGTTTCATAACTACTGTCTACAGAGAGGCCAAACCAAAGAAAAATTTCCAGGAGGTACACCTTCTTCTGGGCTGAGAACTCTGGGGTCTTTCCCGTAGGGATCAGCAGCCTTTCCCCATACTGCTGGAAGCTCCAGCTGCCACACCAGTACTCCAGAGGTGTAGCTATGTAAACAACAGCCCATCTCCTCAGCTTTACCTCTAATTTCAAGAGATACAAGCCAAGCAAAGCCACTGAAACTTATCAGCCCAGTTTCATAGACCCAGGAATTCCTGGAGTTCATGGCCGCATAAGTGGCAGTGCAATACCTCCAAATTCCATGGTACTGATAGCCCAGTAGGAGCACACAAAATTAGACAGAAAAGTAGCACCAAAGCCAACTTAGCTTAGTAAACCCAAACAGTAACACAGAGGACTCAACCAGCAACAAACAGCTTCACAAACCCTCAGGCAATAACTTTAATGACCCCACTGTGAGACAAAACAGTTTTCATAAATTTTCTTTTACTGACGTATTTTTTTCATAATTCCATTAGCCATTTTGTTGTAACAAGTAATGTAAAATAAATTATTTTGGACCCGCTAAGGGGGCAGGCTCAGGGGATACTTGAGAAATCGGGAAGCGTGGAAGAGGGAAGGTCACTGATATTGGAGCACTGAATGTTCGAAACAACTCAAGAATGAACCTTGTAGACCACAATGCTACTTAAGTAAAGAATAAGTAAGATAAAATGTGCTAATCTCATAGGGGTTATTTTATAATGAAAGTTAAAGTTAAATTAAAAAGAAAAAGAAAATCTCTCCCAACAGGCATAGGAGTCTGGAAAAGAAAATTCGAGTCGTGGAAAATCAAGGAAGAAACTATAGAGAAAGAGTTGTTTCATAAGAGAGGCGTTGTCTCTTATATTTTGTAATTCCAGAGATAGTTTTCAGAAAGAGGAAGGATAAAAAGATTTGGGAAGAGAAGTGTGTGTTGATTATGATACATTTTCTGAAAGAACACATTTCTAGCTTTGGTCTGCACAAAAATATAAAGACTTGTGGGCCAGAAAAATAGTATAGCAGGTAGGGCACTGGCCTTGCACGCGGCCAACTTGGGTTCAATCATCGTCATCCCATAATGGTCCCCCAAACCTGCCAGGAGTGATCCCTGTGCAGAGTAAGCCCTGAGTACCTCCAGATTGGTCTGAAAACAAAAAACAAAATGAACAATACCCTTCTCCCTCCCCCCGCCCCCCAGTATAAAGACTTTTAACTGTAAAAATCTCTGCTCCTTTGAGTTGTGGCAAGGGGCAGGGGCCATGAAGGATTCCAAAAAGAAAAAGAAGCAATCAAGACATACTTAGAATTCAAGGCTACCTCTCCTGTCTCAGGTAACACCCTATCTTTGTCATCAGTATCTTTTTATAAATCCAAGTCACCTGGATGTTATTGATATGGTACTTCTTTCCTTCCAGCTTTCCCTCTACTCAACATTTCGTTGGGTGTCTAAGTTGTGTAGAACAATTTCAAAATACAGACTTTGTTAGTTTCAGATGTTTAGTGTTTGCTCCATTGTCAACTCAGTTTGTCATGGATGCATACTAAATCTGAAGCTTAGAGTCATTTAAGGCTTCCATTTTTGGTTTGCCTCCTAATTAAACATTTATTCCACCCAGTTCTTTTGAAAGAAAATGTAAAGAAGCAGCATTTATGAGTCTCTGTCTCGGAAAATTGTTTAATCTCTTTGAAACTTTTATAAAGTGACAATAATGACATTGACTTTTCAGGAGGTGTTGGAGGATAAAAGCAATAATTTTATTTTATTTTTTTTAATGTTTTTATTTTTATTTTTAGTGAAACACCATGAGGTACAGTTGTAGATTTACAGTTTTTTGTGCTTGGGTTTCGATTATACAATGATCAAATACCCATCCCTCCACCAGCCCATTTTCCACCACCATGGATAATATCCTCCCACCCCCATCCCTCCCATCTCACCCTGCCTCTGTGGCAGGGCGATCCCTTGTGTTCTCTCTCTCCTTTTGAGTGTTGTGGTCTGCAAAAGAGGCTTTGAGTGGCAAACATGTTCAGTCCATAGTCTACTTTTGACATGCATCTCCCCTCCTGGGAGGATCCTCCAGACATCCTTTATTTGGTGCTCCCTTCTCTATCTGAGCTGCCCTTTCCCCTAGAATGCCTGGCTGGCCTCTGAGCTATGGAGTAATCCTGGTGTTGATCTCAGCTATTCTTGGGTATTAATCTCATACTTTGTTACTTTATATCCCCCAGATGAATGCAATCTTTCTATGTCTATCCCTCTCTTTCTGACTCATTTCGCTTAGCATGATACTTTCCATGTTGTACCACTTGTACATAAATTTCATGACTTCATCTTTTCTAACAGCTACATAGTACTCCATTGTGTAGATGTACCAAAGTTTCTTTAACCAGTCATCTGTTCTTGGGCACTCAGGTTTCTTCCAGGTTCTGGCTATTGTAAAGAGTGCTGCAATGAACAAACAAGTGCAGATATCACTTCGACTATACATTTTTGCCTCTCTGGGATATATTCCCAGGAGTGGTATTGCTGGGTCAAATGGGAGCTCAATTTCTAATTTTTTGAGAATCGTTCATACTGTTTTCCAGAAAGGCTGAACCAGTCGACATTCCCACCAACAGTGAAACAGTGTCCCTTTCTCGCCACATCTGCGCCAGCATCGGTTAAAAGCAATAATTTTAAATATTAAACTCAATATGTAGATCCCAGTCAATGCTTAAATTTATTCATTTGTTTCAAGTAATTCCAAAGTTGCTAAAAGTGTTTAATGATACCGCTCTTACCACTTACAAGCTGTGTCTCTCATTTATGTAGGCTCAAAACATCCATTAATGACATCAAAGACATAGATTGTGCTGACTACTTCAAATTTGAGCATGTTTTTGTGTGTGTGCTTGTTTGGTTTTGGTTTGGGGGCCACACCCAGCTGTGCTCAAGGCTTACTTCTGTCTCTGCACTCAGGGATCTCTCTTGGTGGGGTCAGGGGATCATATGTGGTGCCAAGGATTGAACCTGGGCTTGACGCTCACTGTGGCAAGGACCTTATGTGCTGTACTAGTCACCCAACCCTAAGAGAAGTTTTTTCTATCAGGAAACTTCTCTACCCTTAACTTGTATAAAATTAGCCCTTCTTTGGAAAAGTGATATCACTGGTGTATTTGATTTCATATTATATATGTTTAAATTAAATTTTACTTTTTTAAAGCTAACATAGCTAATGATGACTTCTTTATATTTATCCAAGTGTTGAAGAAGAATAATAAGCTTTCCCACATTTTCCTCTTTCCTATTTCCCTTTCTTTAGAAGATCTTACAGTTGTATTAGTTGCACTTCAAAACATTCTAATTTTTTCTTTATCTTTCTTTTGGTTAATCCAGTAATTTTCTCTCTTGTGCAGCCCATTTATTTCTTTGTTGTTTTGTTTATTTGATAGGTTTAGTCAACCCCATATTAATTTTTGAATGATTCATACTGAACCTCAAAATGTATTACCTTTAACAAGTAGTAAGGGCAATTTAGTACAAGCTGATTGATAATTCAGATCTTCATTCTTGCTTACTTAACTCTGATTCTATAAAACAGTGATACAAACTTATACTTGCCTAGCTAATTCTGAGAGTGTTTTCACATATATCTTTTGATACTTTTTACACATATGTGTACGCATATGTTCAAGCATTTATATTCATTTTGTAGTCTACAGTGACAATGAGCTGAGAGGATGAGAGTATCATCAGTTTTCTTTTTATATATATATTTATTCTTTATCTCTGTTACCATATTATGTTCTAGAGTATTGGTATTAGACAATTCACTTAACTTTTTTCTTCCTTTGTAAAAAGAAGATAATTATTCTCTGTCCTGGGAATACAAAAATGCTTCATAAGGTGTTAAAAAGTTGTGATGGAATCTTCTTTGAAATGGCAGAGAGTTAACTAATTCAACTGGGAAAGCCTAAAGTACTTGGAATATAATAGGCCCACAAATGTGTCTTTTGAAAGGAAGGGAAAGAGTAAATAAAGGAGTATGTGGAAAGCATCAATGAAAGGACAAAAGGGAATGCAAAGTTACTTTCTTATCTTGGTTCAATTTGTCAACTAAGAGTGCATTGAAGCAAAACTAAAGCTAACAGCCTGATTTCTCTGCCATTCTCTCAGGATCTAGACAATCTTACCCACTTTTATGGCCTTTGTAATGTATATTACATTCTTTGTATCCGCAGGACTGGCTTGTATCATACATTTTGATAAAGTGGTAAAAACTTCCAGAATATAAGCAATAAGTAATTCTTTCTTGTGAGTGAGAGATGAGCTACAAGAGTTCCCCTCTTTAATTTGATTCTCTAACTGCTGCTTTTGCCTTTCTTAGTTTTTGATCCTTTTCCATGGCTCCTGACAAGTCGATCTTACCCATATTTTTTTCAGAAGTCCTTTACTAAGTCCCTTAGCTGTAGACAAATCTGTTTCATTTTTAAATGTTTTGTTGTTGTTGTTTTCCAGCAATACTTTAGAATATAAGGGATATAGCTTCACATATCCATTATGTGATATAGCTTCACATTTCTCTGTGCACAAAAGTCACTCACCACCAAAGTTTTGTTGTCACCTTCCTTTTAGAATTATTACTATACCCTTTCCATTTAGCCCCCACTTTCTTCTTATTTTCCCCTGGTAACAATAACAGACCTCCCTGAGTTTTGTCCCAATTTTATGTTCTTTAATGGCAGAATAGTAGTCCATTGCATATATAGACCACACTTCCTTCATTTAGTCATCTATCAATGATTGACTTTTATGTTGATTACATGTTTTGTCTATTATGGATAATTGTGCCACGAATACAGGGATATAAACACTAAGACCAGTTTTACCTGAATTATTAACAATAATATGCACAAAAATACCCAGGGAAAGTATAAAGGTTTGTTAAAATATTTTCCCCTACTTTATTTAAACACCGTGCCTTATAAATTTGTTCATGGTGATTTGTTACAGTCCATTCAATATTCCAACACCAATCCCCCCCACGACTGTTACCTTCCCTCCACCATTATCTTCATTTTCCCAACCACCCCTCAAGCCTGCCCCAGTAGCAGGCCTACAATAATTTATTTTAAGTTGCTTATTGGGTGGAGCGATAGCACAGAGGGTAGGGCGTCTGCCTTGCACGCAGCCAACATGGCCGACCCGAGTTTGATTCCTCCGTCCCTCTTGGAGAACCCGGCAAGCTACCGAGAGTATCTCGCCCGCACGGCAGAGCCTGGCAAGCTCCCTGTGACGTATTTGATATGCCAGACACAGTAACAACAAAGTCTCCAATGGAGACATTACTGGGCCCGCTCGAGCAAATCGATGATCAACGGGAGGGCCTTTACTTACTTTAAGTTGCTTATTATCATTAAATGGCTAATGGAGATTTTAAAAATTCTGTAGAGGATAATTTGTGAAAATTGTTGTATCTCATCATGGTGACATTAGGTCTGTGTTTGAGGGTCTATCAAGAAGTTGAAAATTAAGCCTTCTGTGTAATGTTTTTATTAATGGAGATTGGTTGGATTCTTCATAACACCCCATCTAATCTGGTGTGTTACTACTGGGATGTCAGTGTTGTAGAGTTTAGAGATTTTATGTGGTGTTAAGTGCAGCTGTGTGCTCCAGAAAATACAGAATATTTAACTGGGCAGAATGTTTAACTAGGTGTGGCTACCAGGGCTTCAAGAAGTATGGGGAAGTGGAGAGAGGTAATTCATCCCTATTCCAAGAAGTCCTGGAGTAATATAAAAAAAAAAACATGAGTACCTGAAATTTCTGAAGATTAGGTTCCCTATGGAGCTCAGTCCTGAGGTAGTAGTCTGGCTAGAGGCATGGCAGTGGCTTTAGGATGTGGAATCAGCTGCCAGGATTTTGGTAGGGTGAGAGGTGGCATTTAGTGGCTACTTGATCTCTTTTAATATTTATTTATGAGACCAGAGGCATAGATCTCCAACCCTGCTCAGATCTGGGAGTGGGGCCTCCTCCACCCAGATCCCCCATCTTCAAGTATGTAGGTGTTACACCCACCAACTGCCCCCGACACCGTGTAATTCCATCAACGGCCAAGACCCAGAAACTGTAAAACCCTGCTCCCAGAAGAGAACAGCGCAGAGTCTCCTGCCTCCGCGCCTGGCTGTCCTTACTAGAGTCCCTTGGAGGAGTGTGGGTTGAGTTTCTCTCCCCACCCTGAGCAGAGCCCCGGCAGCTGAAGACCTCCAGTTCCAGCCACAGCCATGCTTAAGACCACTCTCTACACGTTTGAACAAGCCTCACACATGAAGGAACCAGCTGAGGAACCCAGGTGTGCGGGCCTCGGGGCGTAGATCTCCAAGCCTGCTTGAATTGGGACTGGGGCCTCCTCCACCAAAATCCCCCATCTTCCAGTATGTAGGCGTTACACCCACCAACTTCCCCCAGCACTGCGTAATCCCATCAATGGCCAAGACCCAGAGACTATAAAACCCTGCTCCCAGAAGCATGGGGCTGCATTTGTGGCCTCATGACCTCTTATAATCTAGTTATTACTCTGGAGGACCTGGCAGGCTACCAAAAGTATCCTGCCTACACAGCAGAGTCTGGTAAACTCCCCGTGGCGTATTCAATATGCCAAAAACCAGTAACAATTATGGGTCTCATTCTCCTGACCCTGAAAGAGCCTCGAATGTGGCACTTTTTAAAATCTCAGGGCTAGGATGAAGGAGACGTTACTGGGGCCTGCTCGAGGCAATCGATGAACAACAGGAAGACAGTGATACAGTGATGAGTATCTGGAACAGGGCAGGTAGATGAGCTTACATGGGGTGGCAGTGGGACACGGACCTGTTATTATTTTTGAAATTGATGTCTTGAATCCTGTTGTTTTCCCATTTAAATTGAGCTGCCAAATGTTTATGAGAAACTTAAGTTTTGTCTGTCTTTTCCACAGTAGTCTCCATATAGCCTAGATATTTTAATAACCTACCAATTGAGAAAATTTTATTAACATACAAGTTGTATTGATATTAATATGGCAAAACATGGTTACATGAACATGACCATAAGCTTATATACAGAGTAGACTTTGTATATATTAAGAATAATAGTTAGTAGACCTCAACCAGAGTTGGCAAATACTTGATGTATATATCACCATTAACACTTTTTTTTGGTCTTGCTCACAGCAGATAATGATCCACTGATTGGTCATAGCAATAAATGATAAAAATTATTTTTCTCACTGAGTCCACATTTTGTCTAAGAATCCAGGAATATATTCCTATTACATGCAAATTGGCATATGAAGTGAAACCCAATAGCCATGCCTAGAGTAGTGGTTAAAACAACAGACGTTAGTGTTTAGGCAAATTTGGGTTCAATCTTGGCTCAACAATTTATTAGCTATAATTTTCTTAGTCCTCATTCTCTTATATATATAAAATGGGGGATAATAATAAATGCCTCTTAGGGTCGTTGCAAGGATTATTAAATGAGATAGTATGAAGCTCTCAGCAAATTCCTGACACATAAGTGTTCAATAAAGGGCAGCTGCTGTTATGGTTAGAAATAAGAGTTACCAAATGTGTTTTGAGTGTCAGTATGACCCATCTCTAACTGGAAGGCTAATGAACATAGATTTTACTCTTTGTAAAAATTCACTTATTTCTGGGATAGCTCTTAATTCAGTTTGTTTTTCCTGTCAAGGCGAACGCCCTACCCGCTGTGCTATCGCTCCAGCCCGGCAAGCTACCGAGAGTATTCGATATGCCAGACACAGTAACAACAAAGTCTCCAATGGAGACGTTACTGGGCCCGCTCGAGCAAATCGACGATCAACGGGAGGGCCTTTACCTTTACCTTTCCTGTCAAATCTTGCAATTGAGTCATAAGTTGGATAGTGAGCTGAAAAGATGACTGAGTCGGTGGTCAGGTCATGCTGGCTGAGTTCATCAGTGCTCTTCCTCATTGTCTTATACTTGCTTGAAATTTCTCTTGAGCTAGTTTGCATCTGCAGATACACATCCTTTGACTTGCATAGAATGATATCATGGAAATCATCTTCTGCATTAATCAGTGTGAAACCCGCTATTGAAAACCAATGTACCTCTCCACAGTATGAAATATGCTTTAGGAATGGAATGTGTTTGCTTATTTACTTAATCTGTTTCTTTGTTGATGTACTGAATTCCTATAACTTTTTTTATTTTTTCATATATTACTGTAAACTTTTGTTAATGATGAAGATGTTTGAATTGTGCATCTGTTATTATAGAGATCTTCACAGATGATCCAATTTCTGGGTTTCCTAGACAACAAGAAACTAATGTGTACAGGAGATAGAAAAACATGTCTCCATTTTTAGCATACTCATATATACCTTGTACTATATTCCAGGTTTCATGTAATCACAAAAAAACCTACGTCGTGGTAAATAAGAAGTGTAACCAAATGAGGGAAGCAGCATAGCATAATTAAAAGATCCAAGAGCCTTAGATTCTAGTTTCTGATCTGGCATAAATGAATTGTCTGACTTCCTTCCTTTATTTCTTCTTTTTTTGCCATTTCCCCTCCCACCCTCCTTCTCTCTTCTCTCCTCCCCTCTCCTCTCCTCCTCTCCCTTCCCTTTGCTCTTCCCTTCCTCTTCCCTATCTCCCCATGCACTAATATCTTTGATTACTATATGGTAAACTAGGTCTGTGACCATAAACTGCTAGTGGAAACTATTGTTTAACTATTGCCTGACTACTGTTACCCTAAACACTTGCCAAAACACCTTTGTTTGGTAGTTAAGTAAGATTTCTTTCTGAAACAATAAGGCATGTACTGCTTATGTAATCAAACCCTATATAAACTGCTTGCTGCCTGAAGTTGGGGTCGCTATCAAGAGACTACTCTGTGGGTGAGATGATTAACCCCAGTCTACTGGAATAAAACTCCTACTGCTTTTGCATTATCGAGTTCGTGTTTCTGTCCATCTCGCAGCTTGGAAACCCAGAATCCCGGGCTTAACAGGTTCACTACTGATTTATGTGGATTGGAATATTTTAGAATCCACTAGAGGTTCACAAGTAGTTTTAAAATATATTTAATATTATAATTCTATATTTCTATATAATTCTATATTTGAAAACATAATATATTATTTTTCTGAAGAATCATCCATGACAAAAATTTATCTGATTACAAATAAATTCTGGCTGCTAAAGAGATCTGTAAACTTATCTTGCTTGATAGAAAACAGAAATCCCACACCACATGCAAGGCCCAAGACTCCTTATTCTGCATCTGTTCAAGGGAAAAGAGCTTCTCTTGGTTGGGAAACTCAACTACTGGTAATTAAAATTCTGATTTCTTTTCTCAACGTCCCAAGACAGTAGAAGTTTGTGCTCTAAAGACTCCAGCTGTCTTTAGCCTACAAATGACCCGGTTCCCAATTTTATGTCAGTCAGTGATACACCTGTGCACTGGAGAGTAGACGGGAAGTCCCCTCTCCAGCCCTCTCGCAGCCCCATCAGAGACATGCACCAGGTGTGACTGGAAAGTAATGAGGCTCACCTAGAAACAAAACAAACCAACTGCACCATGAACAGAATTTATGTATCCAGCTGAGGACTGTTCCACAAAGTGGTCACCATGGAAAACATAAAATGCTGTCACTGCTCATAACATTTCTAGAATGTCCCATTGAGAATGGCTTTTAGAGAGTACAATCTTCTCAAGAAAACATGTCCATTTCTTTCTTTATTTTCTGTTTTCTTGGGCCACCTCTGGTAGTGCTCATGGCTTACTACTGACTCTGTGCTTAGGGATCACTTCTTGAAGGGCTCAGGGGACCAGATGGGGGTGGATCTAGGTTGACCTCTTGCAAGACAAGCATACTGTCTACTATACTATGTTTCTGACCCAGTGCTTCCATTTCTTTACATTCACATTTTTTTTTCACCACTAAACCTTCTGATTTGCTGTATCTGGTGCTCATAAGAGAAATCTACCCAGGAACATCTACCCAAGAACATCCACCTGTTCCAACAGTAAAAGATGAAAAACTTGTTGAAACGCTACTCACCCATAGAGCTACAGCACTGATTTAAATGGGTTGACAGGCTTAAAGCAATGAGCTTTTGACACTAACACGTTACTTCTTAATTTAGTTTGGAAAATTATTTTTTATTTTCTCTTTTTCCAAGATTTAATCATTGCATCCATCTCTGAGGAAGACTTGTTCTTAGCCTTTCCTTGCATTTCACCTCCAAGTTACAACTGTAGAAGTAAACTCTATTTAATTTGCCACACATGACAATGCCTTTAGCCAAGACATCAAAATCTGGGTCCCATTTAATACCTGCCTCATCTTGCTCATAATAAAATTAATATTCTTGATTTGATGTAATGTAACTTGCTAATGGAAGAGTTGACTGGAAAGAAGTTGGGGTTGTTCAGAACTCAGGGTTAGAATCTTGGTTTTCTCAAAAAATATTACCACTCCTGGTGGGAAGTGGGCACTGGTGGAAGGATGGTATTTTATCATTGTTTGATTGAAACCCAAGCACAAAAATGTGTAAGTCTGCAACTGTACCTCATGATGTCTCATTGTTAAAAATTTTCTTTTAATAAAAAAAATAAAAAAAAATTTTTTTTAAATGTTACCACTCCTTAGATTTTTTCATTTGTCATATGGGAATAGTAATACTTGTTAGGATATGTTTTATAGACTGAATATTGTAAACATGTATATAATATAAATTAACATAATGCATACTCTGTGGCATATATTTAAAATGTGGTAGCACTGTAGCACTGTCTTCCGGTTGTTCATAGATTTGCTCAAGCAGTCACCAGTAACAGCTCCATTGTGATACTCTTGTTACTGTTTTTGGCATATTGAATACAGCATGGGGAGCTTGCCAGGCTCTGCCATCGGGGCAGGATACTCTCGGAAGCTTGTGGTAAATGTGGTAACTTATTAAAAGTTAAAGCTGAAATTCAGAGAGGCAAAGTGAATTGCCCAAGGTCACATGGCTGATTGATATCCTGGAATAGACAAGAATTCCAGTGTCCTGAACATGTGATTACAGCTAATTCATGAACCTGACTTATTCATTACATTGATATTCATCTCTGAAACTGAAGAATTTTAAATGGTTCATTTTTTTTTCTTTTTGGGTCACACCCAGCGATGCTCAGGGGTTACTCCTGGCTCATGCTCTCAGGAATTGCTCCTGGCGGTGCTCAGGGGACCATATGGGGTGCTGGGAATCGAACCTGTGTCGGCCATGTTGGCTGCGTGCAAGGCAAACGCCCTACCCGCTGTGCTATCGCTCCAGCCCCTAAACGGTTCATTTTAAAGGTTCTTTAATATGCTACCTAGACTAAGAAGAGTACAGTTGGACACATTACTGCATTTAAGTGATTATCAAAATCACATAACTATTTAAACAGTATTTTTTAACACCATAAACTCAAGCATATCCCATAATCCCACTCCCCCAAAATATAAACACATTACTCATAGGCTTTATAAAGAAAACATTTGAATACTTTTTCCCCAATGTGGTGAATGAGTAATGTACCAAAATAGATATTTAAAGAGAAAGGGAGAGGGGCTGGAGTGATAGCACAGCAAGTAGGGTGTTTGCCTTGCACACAGCCCGACCCAGGTTCAATTCCCAGCATCTCATATGGTCCCCGAGCACGGCCAGGAGTAATTCCTGAGTGTATGAACCAGGAGTAACCCCTGTGCATTGCTGGGTGTGACCCAAAAAGCAAAAAAAAAAAATAATAATAATAAAATAAAATAAAGAGAAAGGGAGTTGTACTTATTGCTTTGTAGAGTTATTGTAGAATTCTAATTTTTCATTGAGATGCAATATGCCACATAGTATGCATTATATTAATTTATATTATATACTGTCACTGTCACTGTCACAGTCCTCCCATTGTTCGATTTGCTTGAGTGGGCCCAGTAACATCTCCATTTTGAGACTTGTTGTTACTGTGTTTGGCATATCGAATACGTCACGGGTAGCTTGCCAGGCTTTGCCGTGCGGGCGAGATACTCTCGGTAGCTTTCCGGGCTCTCTGAGAGGAGTGAAGGAATCAAACTCGGGTTGGCCGCTGTGTGCAAGACAAACGCCCTACCCAATGTGCTATCGCTCCAGCCCATTTGTTTATAATATTCAGTCTATAATATTCGGTTTGAGGCTTTTCGTGTTCCAAGAACGAACAGACGCCATTGGGCTATACTAGCACTCAACAGGAACAAATGGAGACTTTATTGGTGCCCACTTGAGCAAATCGATGAATAACGGGATGTCAAGTGATCAAGCAATAGTTAGTCTATTTTCAACAGCAAGAATTATGAAGGGGATAGTTGTTAGTGGGAAATAGGGAATTAAAAGAAGTTTTTGTTTTTCCCCATTGGTCTTTTTGTTATGGTTTAATTTAATTATTGAAATTTTTGTATAGTTCTAAAACCTCTCTGTATTCAAATATAAGTACCAAAATACTAATGTCAAAATGCAATTAACTTTTGAGTTTGCTATACCATTGTTTTACTCCAATTTTATAATAATTGAGCATGTATTTAATTGTATTCTGTATTGGATTCTCCTAAAATGAGCCATCTTCTTTGTATCCCACTATAGAATTTTAAGTTAGAAAAGATGTTCAACATTAATAAATCCAATAACATGACTATAAAATAATGAGGCAAATAGTTTGGCAAACTCAGCTAGAACCAGTTTATCTACCTGCAGTCTGTCCCATTATAAAAGAGTAGACTTGTCGAAGCAAAGACCATCTAGTCCTAAGAAAATTTCAGAGGCTGCAGTAAATTGCATCTAGGAAAGCATATTATCTTTTGATGAACCACTCTGTATTTTGATCATAAGTGTTTCTGCATACTGTTTTCCATTGCTTCAGTATATAAGAAACTTTTTTGAATATCTGTTATAATTTAGGAAAGGAGAAAATAAATCATTGAATAAGATAAATTAATCCTTGCCCAGGACTGGAGTGATAGCACAGTGGTAGGGGGTTTGCCTTGCGCACAGCCGACCTGGCAGAGTCGCGTTCGATTCCTCCGCCCCTCTTGGAGAGCCTGACAAGCTACCAAGAGTATTCAGTATGCCAAACACAGTAACAAGAAGTCTCACAATGGAGACGTTACTGGGCCCGCTTGAACAAATCGATGAACAACGGGAGGACAGACAGAATCCTTGCCCAAGAACCCATTAAATTTGTATCCTGCTAGGGAAAGACATTGGACTTTTTGTTATTTCCTTGCCAACTCTCATCTGAGCATATTACATGAGAATTACTTTTTTAAGGGAATATTTATGACTTACAGTGCTTATGTGGGGTAATGACATTACGCACTCTACCCCAATTTCCCTCATAACAATAATTTCAGAGATGAGTTATAACTACCAAGAAGAAAGGATGACCTGAATATTGAGTGAAAAATGCTCTTAAGTAAAAAAATAAGTTATAGAATATTACTAAAATACAACTAAAACGAACCAATAAATGTTTTAAAGATATTTGTATGATCAATATATATACACATACATTCACACACTCACACACACACACACATATATATATATATATATATATATATATATATAAAAGCTAAGGGAATCATAGAAAAGGGTTGCCATAATAGTTACTCTAAGGTATATTTTACTCTGAGGTAAATACTGCCAGAGATGGGGAATTGGGTAGGGAAAGTGGATATAGTAAATAAGTGTGTATCATTAGCATTACATTTTTATGTTAAATATTGATATAATAGATGTTTACTTAATAAATAGTAATTAGAGTGTGTCCTGAGCCAAGAATTATGATTAATTTAATATTTTAGTAGATTTTAAATGCTCTTAAAAGTGATAAAACTTTAAATAAACATTTCTTCTATTTTTTTAAGTTCCAAGTGAAGCATGCTTATTTCTTTAATAATTTTCATGTTTTCAGGATGACTAAGAGTTGATTAACCATATTACCATTTTTCTTCTAGATTTCATATTTTAGTTGACATCTTTAGTTTAGCATCTTTGAGCTATTCAGACTTGAAAAGTTGTCCATCTCTGAAACCTTTTAAATTTTATCTCCTCCTGAATCCATCTAACTGCTTTCCAAACCTATGTGTGTCTCTCTCCTCTCTATTCTCACTATCTTCACCTCAGTCCAAACCTTTATCATCTCTCTTTTAGAGAATTGAAAGAGCTTCCAACTGCTGTCTGTTTATAGTTCATCATCTTTCCAATCCATTTTTACTATGCTATCATATTTTTTATTTATTATTTCATCATTCGTGGCGTGCCTCTTCTCAGAACTCTTTAATATCTAAGATATTCAGTGTCAGTATCTTTCTCTTTTAAACTTGCCACCTGTTTCCACCTATTTTCAGCCATTCTTGACCAACAATGTAATGTATTCTGATTTAGCTATTCACTTTGTCTTGTTCATGATTTCCTGCCTCTCTTAATAGTCAGGACGTTTTTCTTAATTAAGAGCGAATTTGTTTACTGAAATGCATAATGGATATGAGATGAGGCAACTTTAAGTGCACCAGTGGAGCGATCATGGACAAGTCACTGAATCTCTTAGTCCTTTATATCTTTACCTGCCACCCACCCACCCCAAAGCCTCTGTAAAATTGACATGTTTTAAAGAAAAATTAGTATATTTAAATATGAACATGTATCTTAAGACTTTGTAAAATAATTTTAAGTATAACTATCTCTTGTTTTGGCTTCTCATAAAGTATCTCAAATTACACACTTGGTTGAGCAGGGTGTTCAAAGCAGTGCTCAGGAAGCCTGAGCCCCCCCACCCCTGACATTTTTACCAGCTGTGCCACCTAAGGGCCCAGTAATGCAGTGTTGCTTGGTTCTTGAAGTTCTGGAGATTATTCAGGTAACTCAACTGGTGGCCTCTATCTAGGGTCATGCATGGAGGTGTGTAGGTGTCTCCAGGAATGCTCCTAGTGATAATCATGGAACCATGTGGTGCTGGGAATTTAACCAGGTTATTAGAATGTGAGCGATAGCACAGGGGTAGGGCGTTTGCCTTGCACGCAGCCAACATGGCCAACCCGAGTTCGATTCCTCTCCACCCCTCTTGGAGAGCCCGGCAAGCTACTGAGAGTATCTCGTCCACACGGCAGAGCCTGGCAAGCTCCCCGTGATGTATTCGATATGCCAAACACAGTAACAACAATGGAGACGTTACTGGGCCCGCTTGAGCAAATTGATGATCAATGGGAGGGCCTTTATTTTATTATTTATTTATTAGGATGTGAGGTATATGCGTAATCCTGTACTATATCTTTGGTCCCTGAAATTGTATTTTAAAAACTTGTTACTTACCATCACTATATCTGCCTCCACCTGAAAGTCCCCCCTTTTATTGTTCCAGTCGCTGCATCCCCCCCCCCCCACCTCCGAGCTTACAGTCTTAGTTTATATAGCAATCATGTAAGGCGGTGACACAAAGGTGGGTTGAACATTAACAAATCAGCAAAGAGAGATAAAGACCACTCCTGGAGGAGATTACCTCAAGGATAAAATCTCATCTAAAGAGATTATTCCAGATTACTAGGAGATCTGCTCAAGGGTGGGATCCCAACAAGGGTGTGTTCTTTCCTCAGACAGTAATCTACTTAAATAGTTGTAGTAAGTCTACTTCCAATATTTCTAGCAATGTTATTCTGTATGAACACAGTAAGAGATATAAACTTATAGTTTGGTTCTTCCTGAGAACATCTCATTATACGTTCTGCAGTCCTCAGGCCAGGTTAGTCTTCCTAGCCCCAGCATGGTCCTAGTCTCGTCGTTACTTACTTTTGGATCATGACAGCATTTGTCCATGATCATGCCCTCAACTTATAGTTGAATATCGTGCGCTTTGGCCTGGCCCATTTCGATGCCAGGGTAGCTCACAGCTTGCCCTGGTTCCATTCAGTCCCTTGTTGGGACCCTGCTTTTGGGGTACTAGGAACTAAGGGCAACTGAGTCAAGCAAGCAGATGCCCAGGAGTAAATATTGTTCGGAGTCAATCAACAACCAAGTTACAAAGCATAATATTAACTGTCTTCCTGTGTCTATACAAAAACGACATTGCTTTAAGGTAAACTATGCAAAAGACATAACTTGCAAGTTCAGTGTCCTTAGAAGGATCTGATTTTACAAGCTAACATAATCTGATTAGGAAGAAAAGGTGATTAACTGGCTGGGGAGGAGAGCACAGAGAAGAGTTTACAGATAAACAGAGGAATGGGAGTGACTTGGGAGCAGTGATGGGTGTAACCTATAAACCTAAGCTCCCTGTGGCAATGTTATCCTACATTGTGGAATCATGAATACAAAAGTATCACTTTTACATCATTCTTTTTAGTAATATTTTAATTTTTAAAGAACACAATGTTAGGAAGTGTTTGAGTGTGCTAAGAGTTTTGTGCTTCATAACTGATATCAAATGCAATAGCTGTGCTCTGTGAGTTGAGTTTTCAGACAACAGTAACATGAGGAAATTACCTCTCCTAACTTCTTCACTTATATATTCAATCTTAATGTTGCATGACTGTTGGCTTTGGCCTTTAATTTATAAAGTTTTTGTTTTTAATTATGTCTAGATGAATGAAGTGAATGTTCTTTAAATGGCTCATTACCTACATTAGTAAAGGCATACTGTAGTATAATGTGAATCATATTTTCATTTGCCTATTTCTAGAATTGATCTATTGCACTGTAATACTAACTTCTCTAGATGTTTCATGAATTTTAAACATAGAGTAGATTAGAACTTTCTAACCTTCAGTATTGTGTGAAGACTATATGTGTTCCACAAATATGCCAGTATGTGTATTTTCAATAAAGCTCTGCCTTTAAGGCAGCAACTGAGTGCTTGGAGGTCAATAGCACAATAGCATGGACAGGATACAGAAACTGATGCCTTTTCACATTCCTTTATATGATCATCCAAATACTTGATCATATGCTATGAGAAACTTGGAAATGAATCGGACTTAAATCTTTCTCTTCAAGGAGATGAAAATGTAAAAAAAAACTATAGTACAAGGTAGAAAGAATACAAACATTGATCTCTTTAGTGCCAGATTTTATATTATTATTTTTATTACTTAGTTTAGTTTATATATATACTCACCACTTTATTATAAATATTGTTTTCATTTTACTCATAGAGAATTGAGGCTAAAAAGGATAAAATAAGTCATCTATGATCACACAAAAGCTAAGCTATGAGGTTTAAGCTAGGTCTATTTGATGTTAAAATCAATTACAGCATGATCTGAACCCTAGTTATGATGACTTTAGAGAATAAAGGATTTGGGGGGATTAGAGAGATTTTTTTTCTTTAGAAAAGCCAATCCCAACTTGTTGTTTTAAGACATCTTTGCTATTTTTAAAAGAATTACTTGGAAATACGTAATGCACTTTTACTGATATCTTTGTGTGAGTGGTGGTAGAGAGGCTCTCCCAAATAGTACCTAGGGCCTGAGTGCCAATCCGGGTTATAATGTGTCTGCAAGTATAGCTGTGTCTTTAAGGCAGCAACTGAGTGCCTTACTGACAGTGGTTGGCCGCTTGAGCCCAGCAATTCTGGAAAGCGCTGGGACTAAACTTCCCTGATGCTAGGGGGCATCTGGGTCTGAATGCAGAGCCTAGCATGTGCATGCAATCTATGTGCTCTCTCCTTTTGAAATATCCTCCTGACCCCTGTGGATATCATTTGGCCATAAAATGCTACGAACATATAGAATCACGTGGAGAATAATAAAGTGAATATCCATATACCAACTACCATATTTTTAAATTTGTATTTTTGATCAAATGTTCTCCAGATATTTTTACAAATGAAAGCTCGTATATGTACTTTGAGGTTCCTTACATTCCTCCTAATTCCAGTGTCTTCTGATGAGGTAATGACTATCCTGATTTAATATTTGTTACGTATTTGATTCTTTGTATTTCTGTTGGTAGAAAGTAAAAAATAGTAGTATCGCCAAGTGTTGTACAAAACAGAAGCTCCATCCCAGAATATTTTCTGGTACTTGTCCCATTCTTTGAAATAGAGTTATTATTTCCAAACCATACATATTGTGAAAATTCTATTTAAAATGCTCTGCTACTATTCTCACCCAACAAGTTTCCTAACATAACAATTCTTGAGGGAATATGGGAGGTGAGGCACTTGTCTTGCAAGTGGTTGAGGCAGCTGTGACCCGGATTCAGATCCCTGGTATGTGAGCATGATCAGGGGTCACTCCTGAGCACGGAGCCAGGCAGCTCTTGAGAATCACCAGATATGATCCAGATGCTCCTCCCCGCCTCACCAAAATTCTTAAATTATCACTGACTGAAAGTCATGTATTTCTTGATGTTTCTGGGTCAAACTATGAGTGTTGGTACTGTAGAGGTATTTTAATGTGTCAACTTGACAAGACTAAAAGCTAAAGACACTTTTAATCAGATGCTAATTTTAGATGTTGCTGTACAGTTATTCTATAGATGTGGTTAAAGCTCATTCTCAAATGACTTTGTTTAAGAGAGAATATCCTAGATTATTTGATGGGTCTAATTCAGTCATACGCAAGGTCTTAAAGAGCAGGGTTGAAGCATCTGAAAGAACAAGAAATTCTGCCTATGAACAACAGCTTCAATTTGTCTGATGTCCAGCCTGTTCTTACTGATGGCCTACCCTGTAACTTCAGGCTTGCTAGCCGATCCCATGTGTAAACTTTGTAATAAATTTTTATCTACTTATTTATAGTTTCTACATGCACACACATACAAATATACTCTAGTTGAATTCTAATGTAATATATTGAAAAAAATCCGTTAGGCTCTTCCTTCCTTCCTTCCTTCCTTCCTTCCTTCCTTCCTTCCTTCCTTCCTTCCTTCCTTCCTTCCTTCCTTCTTTCCTTCCCTTGCTCCCTCCCACTCTTACTCTCTTTATCTTTTCTTTTTTTCAACATCAGGCATCTTGTTATTATTATTTAGTCACTCAATTGTTTTGTATTGTTTCTTGATTTTCTCACTTGAGGCAATTACTTTTATCTTCTATTATTTAATAGTGTGTTGGATATAATAGGTACACAGTACACATTTGCTGAATTGTTGGCCTATAACCATCTTTCTAAATTTCTAATTTATTCATTCCGAAATGACCTTATAATCTAGACAATCAGGTACTTAAGAAAATTGCATGAGTTTATAGACTCTTTGTGAAGGTTGGAAGTACAGAATAAATGATATGTGTCTGGTATGGAAATCGGTGAATTCTTATCAGAAGTCACTGTAAAGTTTGTCAGAGCATGTTGGAATTGGTCTCCTGAGAGGCTGCTTGTATCACTCTTGCAAGAATGAAGAAAGACTGAATGGATAAAGACAACAAAGCATTCCAGGTTCTGTGCTACAGATTTGCATGGAGTACTTCAAGGCTCTCAAGAAGGCAGGAGATTGCTTTGTGACTCAGGTTATGCACTAAACATGTGAAACATTATTTAGGTTTCAAAGGTGATTTTAGCTCTGAAGAAAAAGTGTAAGAATTCATTACTAGAGAGTTATAGATGTAAGAATTGATGAGGTATAAAGCTAGTATCTCATCTGCTGTTAAATATGTGACTGGAGAGTTTTTTTCAAGTTGCAGTGCATCAGTAAAGCATTGTAATTCAGCAGACGGGCTTTGTACTCATTCTAGAACTGGACAAGGTGAGTGGCAAAGCAACGTGTCATGTAAAATTGATTCTAAGATTGACTTTATGCGATAATGAATTATACAGTGAACACCTTTTGAACCACCAAAGTAACTATGAAGTAAAACATTTTTTAGTCACTCTGAATTCCCTCAGTGTGCCCTGCTCCAATCAATCCCCTCCCCATTCCAATTAACCACTATAGCAGTCACTCCCTTGCATTTGTTTTTTGGGTTTTTTGTTGTTGTTGTTGTTTTTTTTTTTTTTTTGGTTTTTTTTGGTTTTGGGGCTGCACCCAGTGGTGCTCATGTTTTCTTCTGACTCTGTGGTCAGGAATCACACCTGTTGCTGTTCAGGAAACCATCTGCAGTGCCAGGGATTGAAGCATAGTTTGGCTGTAAGGCAAGCACTTTAACCCCTGAGCCTTTTCTCTGGCCCCTCTCTTGCATTTCTTTATACTTTTATTGCTCAGGTGTGCATCCCTATGTACAATAATTTTATCTTGGTACTTTTAAGAACGTTTAATGTTTTGAAGTCCCTTTTATGTAAGTTTTCCTTTCAGCTTTTTTTCCTAGAGATTTTGGAGGAATCCAGAGCATTTGACCTGTAAAGTTTCCCATTGTCTGGTTTTGCTGATTACATATTTATGTTGCTGCTCAACTTGTTCCTTTTCCTTCTGTATTTTCTGAAAATTGGCAGCTGTGTCCAGATACTCGATCAGACTCTGGTTCAACCTCTGACAAGACCATAAGATTTCCAATTTCACTTTTCATTTCAAGATTGCATTTCTTTTCAAAACAATTTTTAAAGTTCAGTCTTTTGTTGATATCAGTTATTTTGATCAACATTTGCCATATTAAAAACTAAAACTAGGAAATTTTTTTTAAAAATTGCGTAATAATTCATTTTAAAATAACAATGATAAACCCATTGCATGTTCTTGAATTTTTTTTCTTGAATCAAAGTGAGATACACAGTTACAGAGTTGTTTATGATTGGGTTTCAGTCATATAATGTTCCAACATCCGTCCTTTCACCTGTGTATATTTCCCACCACCAATGTCACCAGTTTCTCTCTCACCTCTCCATGTCCCCCCCATGCCTCTATAGAAGACATTTCCCTTCTTTCTCTCAACCCATTACATGTTAAATAACATTATTACATCATAAATAGGTATATTTTACAAAGTGTATGGTGAGAATGGCATTGTTTTACATTTATTGAAAATCTTTTAATGTTTTGCTTAATAGAAGACAGCTAGATTATCATATCTGATTTTGCATTCAATTTGTTGCATTATGTTGTTTTCATTTAAAATGTAAAAAGAAACCTGGCCTCATGCTGCCATGTAGCTGGAAATGTAAGGAGCTCACTGGTTACCCCCGAAAGGGTTCAATAGTCTTTCACCTACACTTTGAGAATTTCTGGACCAGCCTAGAAGTGTTTGGGGGATTTTTCATCAGGAGAGATATATGATATCTGATTATCCTTCTTTTAACTAGGGATAGCAGCTATTCTTGCTCTGTATCCAAATGCATGAAAACACTGGAGACTCATGAGATACTATCATTTACTTTTAAGTTTTGATTGGAATATTTTGATAGAAATCTTCTTTGCGTTTTATCTACTAGCTGCTCAGAGATTTGGTGGATACAAAAATAGTATATACGCATATGTATGCCTTTTGATTTTCCTTTCCTTTTTTTCTTTCTTTTTATTTTCCTTCCCTCTTCATGTTGTTGATGTGATGCAGGAGGTGGTGCATACTCGTGGTTGTGGGGCTTGTGGCTCTGGTTATGATGCCTGCCAGGACCCCGCATAAGGGGGAGGTGCTTACAGACTCCGCTTGATTCAGTCACGTGGGGTTGTTTCCAGATCTTGGCTCTTGTCGATAATGCTGTGATGAACATCAGTTTGCATTTGTCATTTCAGATTGAATTTTTGTGTGTGTTCTTGGGATACATACCCAGCAGTAGAATGGTAGAGTCATGTGGAGGCTCAGTTTTCAATTTTTTAGAAGTGTCTGTGCCTTTTCCAGAGAGGCTGTACCAAGAAACAAACACTGAGATAAAGTCAATAGAACTGTCATAAGAGGAAGGGAAGAGACCTTGGGACAGTCGTGGAGGAATCCTGGTACTCACTCTGATGGTGGGTATGGTACCACAGCATTGCAAGTATTAAGCCATAATACAAGTACTGGTTTGAAAAATTAATTAAAAATAAATAAAACCTTTAAACTATTTTCTGCCCCCCATTCCCACTCAAAAAATTACCTTATTTTTTAAAAAAAATTGTGGGTTAATGACCATAACTATGTTTCAGGTGTTTCAACCAACTGCAATTATTAGCGTTTTTGAAGTTTTTTTTTCTATATTGTTTAGTTAAAAAATCTCTTCAAGTTATCTTCTAGTTCTGACAGGGAATCAGGAAACTAAGACTTGCCATTTTTTCCCTAATACACATCTCTGAAATAGGATTATCCCTTACAGTTAATTGCAGGGTTTTTTTTTATTTAGCAGTTTTTAATTTAAAGGTATATAGAATATTAATGCATAGTATAGTGTAAAAGTAACATTGTATAAAAGTAATATCTTAGGTTTATTGAAATACTTCAAGAAAATTAAGATTTATTTATTGCCAAAAGTCTGATTCAAGCATATTAGATCATGCTTGAATGATATAACATGTCCATCTTGTTATAGCTGTTTTTTGTTTTTTGTAAATTTTATTTTATTTTATAAAGTTGTTCACAACAGTTCATTACATTTAATATTCATACACTAATCCCACCACCATTGCACCTTCCCACCACCATATTTTGAATGTTTCCTCCCCAAATATATCTAAAATATTGACTTATATATTTATAAGTGGCACCATTAGGGACTGATTTAAAGAATGTACCTATTTTTTTTCAAATTCTCTATGTATGCATATGTTTAAATTATAAACTTACTATAGCAAGGTTATAAAAAAAAATCTGGGAACTAAACAGATGCTTCAAAAGTCTAGGCCTGAGGGCCAGAGAGATAGCTCTATGAGTACATGTTTGTGTGCCAGAGGCCTGAATTTGATCCCCAGCGTTACATGGTTCCCTGAACATCATGGAACAAGCTCTAGCCCCTGAACAAGAACATCTAAGCCCCCAACAAATAAAGTTCTAGGCTAAAAATGATATCAACTTCTACTAACTTTTTTTTGTTGCTGCATTTAATCACATTATTGCAACTATTATAATTACAAGGGATACTGGGAAATGTAGTTAGTCTTCCTTTACAAAATAATAACAAAACGTTCCACTCTACAGGGCTAGGTTAAAGATTAAGTAGCACTGTAGCACTGTCCTTCCGGTGTTCATTGATTTGCTCGAGCAGGCCCAGTAACGTCTCCATTGTGAGATTTGTTGTTATTGTCTTTGGCATATCAAATATGTCACGGGTAGCTTGCCAGGCTTTGCTCTGTGGGCAAGATACTCTCGTAGCTTGCCGGGCTCTCCAGGAGGGGTGGAGGAATTGAACCTGGGTTGGCCGCGCTGGCCGTATGCAAGGCAAATGCCCTACTGCTATGCTATTGCTCAATAAAATATTTCTTATGTTATCTAACATGTAATAAGTTCTTCAATAAATGTTACCTATTAATAACAATATTATTTCAATACCAGCCTCTTAAAATGAATGTCTAATGTGTACTAGAAATTTGAAGAACCCTTGTTATTTAAAAGGTAGTATTCATAAAATGCTCAGATTCAAAAAGCAGGTTTTAGCATATACATATGCATGCTTTAAATCAGTTGCTAATGATACATTTTTTGAATTCCCTTTGAATGCTCAGGTCAAAGAATAAAGATCTCCAGGTAAGAAATTATGGCTTGATATGTGCTTCTTTTATAGGGAAGTTCCACTTTTTTCTAAGAGCCTTGTGGATTGATAGGTGTTTGAAGAACTGACTGCTTTTTGACTCTTTGAGTATGCTTTTAAAAGGTTCCAGGAATTGCTGTTTGTTGATAAATCAAAATAATCAAAAAGAAGAATATTAGTGAAGCTGTAAAAGTAGGAACAAGATTTTATGCAGTGATGCCAGCTTGTCATCTCACTTAGGAACACACATCATAGATTTAGTGCATTTCAGACATCTGCTCTCTTAGCCATATAAAACAGTCATTCTGTCAGCAAAAGTCCTGGCAAAAGAGTATCATTATTTCAGGAATCACATTCCCAGGCCTGGTGCCTATATCTCCATAGTTATGGATATGGGGAAGTTTAAGGATAATCTCTTGCAAAATTAGCCCCTGAGCTCATACTTGTATATACATTTTCTTAAACCATGACTGGAATTCAAGCTTCTTTCTGTATTGTCTAAATACGTAGTCTAGATCAGAGGTATCTGGGCACCCTCTCTTATCTTATAATCTGAAAAGAGTAGCCACTATCTAAATCCTTTCCCACATGGACACGACCACAAGTTGTCTCTAATCATCTGGTGCAGATTCTTAGCTACCTCACCTAGACTTTTAGAATCCTCCAAGCTGAATTCATTCCTCATGACAATTATCTAAACCCTTAACATTTTGAGATTGAACCCAGATCTTGCAGTTTATTTCAAGCTGTTTGTCAGCTTTCACTTGAACCTAGAAACCATTGTTGTCATTTGAACTCTTTACCATCTGACGATTGAAACCAGACCCCAAGCTGGTCTTCCAAGCTTTTTAATGACAAGAGATTGAACCCAGACCTCATTCCTGACATCCAAAAACTTACCATTTGAGGATTAGATTCATTCTCAAATACAGTCCAAGCTTCTATCCATTTGGGGACCAAACTTAAGGTCTTCAGACTTTTATCTAAAGTTGTTTTTTTCCAAGAAAAAAAAAACACAAACAAAATCAAAACAAAACCAGTTTCTGAGTTTAACCTGTTCTGCTCATATGTTATCGAAGCATTGTATCAAGTGGAGATTGACTGCATACCACAAGGCGGACAGCCAAGCTCTTTAGCAGTTAGATATTGAACCCAGACCTCGCTGAGGATTGTCTTCCAAGTTTTGTGCCAGCTGGATTTTGAGCCCAGTCTGTGGCTGCTTTCCAGACCCCCTTATTGATGGGGGGAGAAACAGAGGTCCCCAAACCACTATAAGCATTCTATCCCGAGGGATCAAGCCTATCTGTGGTCATTATCCAACCTCTTTACCAGCTGTGGATTGAACTCAGCTGTCAAAAACCAAGCGGAAAGATTGGTTGAAAGCCTATTTATCTTTTTCAGCTGCTAAAGATCTTGAATGATGCTATTAGTAGCTCTGAAGAGCAGTTCTTCTCAGAATGTGGTTTCCCACCACCTGCATCAGAATCACCTGAGGCTGCTTGTTTAAAAGGCAGATTTCTGTGCTTTATCCAGAATCTGCTAGCTCAGAATTCCTAGGCCTGTGGCCATGGAACCTGCATTGTTAGCAGCCTTCCAGCTAATTCCCATGCCTGCTAAAATTTGAGAATCACTGCCCTTGAGCAAGGTCTTCTTTATCTGTTGGAGAATAATCCCAGATCTCCCAGCTGCCACCCAGCTGCTCAGCAGCTGGGTTTAAAATGCAGGTTCTTATTAATATACCCTATCAATGCATTACTTTATTAGCCTGGATGTATAAGCCAAGTTTTTCCTATGATTCAGTTGTGCTATCTTATAAGACAGGACTCGGTAAATATGGGGGAAGAGAATTAGCTGAATTGTGATACAGCACAACCAACTCTGTCACAGGGTTATTTCCTCCTCGAAGAAGACTATCAATATAGCACCTGGCCTTGGGGGAAGCATACCAGCAGCCATAAATACATATTTCTTAGGACCACCCCATCCCCATCTTCTAATACAGAAAGGTCAGGATGGCTTTTGGAAGATCAGGGCAAGCCTCCCCCGAACTTTTCTCTAGCACACAAGCTGATTAAATTGGCATTGAAGGTGATCCTAAACTTCTGGTCTACCCGACTTTTTTGTTCTCATTTTTTTTTTGCAACCCGCTTCTAATATATATTTTTAAAAATTAGAACATTTGCAAATGTACTGTTTTGTAAAGAAATGCAGAGGGGTGGAGAATGAAAAACAAACAATCTAGATGTTAACATCTGGAGCAGACCAAATTAAGACATAAGAACTCATTACAGCAGCAATTACTTCCTAAGTCTGGGAAACTTAGACCTAAATCTGGGTTGAAATTTTTCAAGCATGCCTTAATATAAAAATAACTTGGGAAAAATCTGCATGGACTATTGTGAATCAAATTGAATTTCATGTCCACTATTGAAAATGCATGGCCCTGCTTTCCCATTGATTCTGAGCAAGAGACTCAGACTCTCCAGGGCTGAAATGTGTGTTTGCTTTTGACCAGAGAATGTTAAGAATATCTGAAAGCACCAAGTCTTTTTCCCACATGCAAGATTGTTGTTTATTTTTCAAACTCTTTGGTTAAAGTGAAGCAAAAATTCCCATAATATTAGAAGTCTTGTTTAAAATAATAAGCCTTGTTTATACCTATTTAAGCACCTTTACTAAAGAATTAATTAGAATCAGGAAGTGCCCAGCATAATTCTTATAAATTCTCTTCACTCTTCCCAGAAGGGTGGGACTCTTGAAGTTTAGGAATCTTCACTGACCCTATTATTTCCATACTGAAGCCTTCTGTTTCTGAATCATAGGTGTCTTTTGCCCAGTAAGAAGTGAAAGGAATGATGCTGATCTAAAAACGGTTCCTTCTTCTCTATTAAAATTAGTGAGAGCAGTAAGAAAAAAAAAACAACTAAAAAGCCTCCCAGAGGTCTTGAAGACGAGTGAAGGGTTCAAATTTCATACACCAAGATGTTATTGAGAAGTCACTCTGAAAACAGAATTCAAGACTTTGATAAGAATTTTACTTTTTTGTTTGCTTGGGAATGATTTTGGGTTTGTTTTTTTTTTAAAGTATTGTTTATTTTTTCTGCCAAAAATTGAATCAGGGCCCCATAAATGTGAAGCATGCACTTTACAACTCTGGCCCCTAAAAATTTTATTTGTGATTGTAGTAAATGCAAATAACAGAAAACTTAGCATTTAAATCATTATAAGTATATTCAGTTGTACTAAATACATTCATATTACTGTATTTATGTCACCACCATCATCTCCGGAACTGTTTTTTTGCAGAACTCAAACTGTACTCAGTGAATAACACCCTAGCCCTCTTCTTTTCTTTACATGCCAGTCGCCATTCTATTTTCCGTCTTTATCAATTTGACTGGGCTGGAGCGATAGCACAGCGGGTAGGGCGTTTGCCTTGCACGCAGCCAACATGGCTGACCCAAGTTCGATTCCTCCGCCCCTCTCGGAGAGGCTGGCAAGCTTACCCGCACGGCAAAGCCTGGCAAGCTACCCGTGATGTATTCGATATGCCAAACCAGTAACAAGTGTCACAATGGAGACGTTACTGGGCCCGCTGGAGCAAATCGATGAACAACGGGAGGGCAGTGACAGTGATCAATTTGACTCTGCTGAATATTTTCGTGGAATCTTAGACCTAATTGTCCTTTATAACTGCTTTGTTTCACTTACCCAATGTCATCAGGCTTTTTTATGCTATTACCTTAAATCAGAATTCTCTTCCTTTCTAAGATTTAATGTATATATTCGATTGTATGTGTACAACACATTTTGTATATGCATTAGGGTTGCTTTCACTTTTTGCCCATTGTGAATAATGCTACTATAAATAGGGACTTACAAATATTTGTTACTGTCCCTGATTTTGACTCTTTTGGGTATTTATCCAGAGGAAAAAAATTTGAATTATGTCACTATCACTGTCACTGTCCTCCCGTTGTTCATCGATTTACTCGAGCGGGCCCAGTAATGTCTCCATTGTGAGACTTTGTTGTTACTGTGTTTGGCATATCGAATACGTCATGGGTAACTTGCCAGACTTTGCCGTGTGGGCGAGATACTCTTGGTAGCTTGCTGGGCTCTCCGAGAGGGGTGGAGGAATCGAACTCAAGACGGCCATGTTGACTGCATGCAAGGCAAACACCCTACCCGCTGTGTTATCATTATTCTATGTTTAATCTTTCTGAAGGGCCTCCACCTGGCAGTGCTCAGGGGTTACTCCTCGCTTTACATTCAGGAATTACCTCTAGGATGCTCAGGGGACCACCTGGGACTTTGGGGTCTGAACCTGGGTAGGCTGCGTGCAAGGCAAGCCCTCTACCCACTGTACTCTCTCACTGACTCTTTATTTTTTAATATTACAACCCTTTAATACTTTAAAGGAACCTCCAAACTGTTGTTAATAATTGCTGCATAATTTTACATTTCTGCCAGTGGTGTGTAAGAATTCCAGTTTCTTCACATCCTCATCAACACTTGTTAGTTTGTGTTTTGAAGGATAACTGCAGTGATTGTGTCATTTCAGTGTGGTTTAATTCTGTTTTTCCTTATGATTTTTATATAAGCAAAGATTAGTAAGCATGTGCTTGTTGGTAACTTGCATATTTTATTTGGAGAACTCTCTGTTAAGATCTCTACTCTTTCTTGAACTGGTTGTAGAGTTTTAGAACTAAGTGAAGCTTTCTTCATGATAAGGTGTCAGAACTCATACAGAACCAGTAATTTGTACCAGGATCAGAGGATTCTGCATTCTGAGGCTTTACACTTCACTGCCTTGTAACTTTGGAAAAAGTTCTTTATTCTCTAAACCTTCATTATCTGCATGTTTTTACTGTGCTGCATTTCAAAAATTTTGGGCGTCCAATAAAAAAATACTGCCAATCATCCTTATCTGGTGTTTCTCTTTCCACAAGTTTAAGCAACCATGGATTAAAAATATATGCAGTGTTTTGGTGGTGGTAGAGGTGCAGTAATTTTGGATACCAAAAACATAAATATTAACTACTGTAACCATGTTACCTCAACTACAAAGATGCAGCATAAGCAAAAGATAGAGTAACTAAATACAAATTTTATTTTTAGTGTTACTCATGTGCCTGATAGAAAATAATAAAATCATTTTAAAAATTAAATGCATTCTATGTAGTTTGGGCTAGGATGGTTGAATCTTAACTGAACGTATACTTCTCTTTGTTGTTTTGGTTTGGGAGTCCTGGCAGTGCTTGGGGATTACTCCTGGCTTTGTGCTCAGGGATCACTCCTGACAGGGTCCAGGATCTAATAGGGTGCTAGGGATTGAATTCAGGTTGACCACATGCAAGGCTAACATTCTACCCACTCTTTTTTTTTCTTTTTATTTTCGGGGAGGGGGGTACACACCCGGCAATACACAGAAGTTACTTTTGGCTCATGCACTCAGGAATTACTCCTGGCGGTGCTCAGGGGACCATATGGGATGCTGGGAATTGAACCCAGGTCGCCCACATGCAAGGCAAATGCCCTACCTGCTGTGCTATTGCTTCAGCCCCTTTACCCTCTCTTATCACTCTGCTCCATTAGAATTTTATTCCTTAAATAATACAGTATAAAAATGATTTATATAGTGGGACTGGAGAGTTAGTACAGTGCGTAGGGTGCTTGCCTTGCATGCGGCCAAACTAGGTTTGATCCCCATCATACCATATGGTCCCCTGAGCTAGCCAGGAGTAATCCCTGAGCACCGCCAGGTAAGGCGTAAATATATTTTAAAAATTTATATAACATACTGTGTTTGGCATATCGAATACGTCATGGGGAGCTTGCCAGGCTCTGCGGTGGGGGCGAGATACTCTCGGTAGCTTGCTGGGCTCTCCGAGAGGGGCGGAGGAATCGAACTCGGGTCAGCCATGTTGGCTGTGTGCAAGGCAAACGCCCTACCACTGTGCTATCGCTCCGGTGTTATGAGTAAGCTAGAGATTATCTAAAACATAAGAGAATATGTGTAGATTATACACAAATGCATAGATTATACACAAATACTATATCATCTTATATAAAGAATATGAACATTCTACATTTGGATTTCACAGTGGGTAGGGCATTTGCCTTGCATGCAGCCGACCCGGGTTCGATTCCTCTGTCCCTCTCAGAGAGCCTGGCAAGCTACTGAGAGTATTCTGCCCGCATGGCAGAGCCTGGCAAGCTACCCATGGTGTATTTGATATGCCAAAAACAGTAACAAGTTTCACAATGGAGACGTTACTGGTGCCTGCTCAAGCAAATCAATGAACAAGGGAGGACAGTACTACAGTGCTGATGGGGCTTTGGAATCATTACCTCATACATGCTGAGAAATGTCTGTATCTGGATATTCTTTGAAAAGGACATTTAGCAAAGAGGAAGAGCGCTGTATTAGGGCTTAACAGAGAAATAATGAAGTGAAGAGAGAGAGAGAGAGAGAGAGAGTGTGTGTGTGTGTCTGTGTCTGTGTCTGTGAAGGGAGAGAAAGAGACAAAACAGACGGATTGTAAGGAATTGGGTTTCACTTCATAGAGTCTAAGAAGTCCGAAATCTGTAGGATAGGAACCCAGAAAAGACTTATAACCTGTACATTGTATGTTGATTTTATATTCTGCCATTGTACTAATTTATTAATTCTAAGAGCCTTAGTGGGAACCTCAGAATTTCACATGTATAATGCTATATCATAATATTACCTAAGAGTAAAAATTTTATTTCTTTTCCAATTGGGATTCCATTTATTTCTCTTTCCTAATTGCTCTGGTGAAGACTTCCCTTTTTATATTGAACAATGGTAAGTAGAATGGCTATTCTCTTTTTTAAAATTAAGTTTTAGATAAAGTTGTTCATAATCATTCATTACATTTAATATTCAGACACCAACTCCACCACCATTGCATCTTCCCACCACCATATTTCGAATGTTTCCACCCCAAGTCCCAAACCATACCCCCTAAAGCAGATCCAAAACAATTAATTTTGTATTGCTTGTTATAAATAACCAGCTAAAAATGGTCCAATAAAGTTTCCTTAGAGGAAAGTGTGTGAAGTATTTCATCCTGGAGCCATTAAGAGAGATATAAGAGATTGTATAAGAGATTACTAACATGTTTGTTAAACCCCATCAACTGTTGAGTGCTACTCTTGGTACATCAGTGATGTAGAGTTTAAGAGGTCATGCTCCAGGAATTCTAAAATTTAGAACACGATTATACAGCAGATTCACTCATGGGTGAGGCTGTTGATGAGATTATTTGGTGCCACAGGCAGTTTTGTGGGTGTGATTGCCAAAGCTACTGATAAACTTGGGAGATGCGGGGAGGAGGCCCATTCCCACGCTGAGCAAGCTTGTAGATTTTAGTCACGGGTCCCATATACCTCGGTTTTCCTGCAGATTCACTCATGGGTAAGGCTCATCTAAGCCAGTGGAGAGTGGCTGTGAGCATGACTGAGTTCTGAAGGTTTTTGTCTGCCTGAGCTCTGTTGGGGCAGGGAGCGGAACTCACCAGCCCCCCTCCAAGTGGCTGGTGAAGACAGCTGAGGGTCTGGAGGCATCTCTGCAGCATGTCATACTATGTTGTTCTCTGGATATTCTTGTTTTGTGTCTGATCTCAAAGAAAAAAAAAACGCTTAAGATTGTAGGATTGGTGGGTTTGTCATATATGACCTTGATCATGACAACAAAGCCAGATAAAGATAGTTTTTAATTATAATTTATCAACATTTCCCCATTCTGAAAGTGCTTTTCCACTCACACAAATAATCACTGTATTCTCCTATGTTATTATTTTTGATAACTATTATTTTAGCCTTTACAGTTAGACCTAAAACACCCATTGAACTATTTTTCAAATTAAATGAGTATGGAGGGTAATTCAAGATTTTTTTTTACCCATTTACAAACCAAATTAACTAAGTATCATCTCTTTAAAAAGAAAAACAAACCATCCTTTCCCTATCTGTCTTTAGTGTAGCTTTTTCATGAAACAAATGTTCAGTTATGTATCGATATTCTATTGTTGGTTTTTTATTTTTGAAGATGTGGGGAGCCTTGGGACCACACCCACTGCTGCGTGGGGCTTATTCCTGTCTTTAACAATTCTTGCAAAACTGGTTTCAAGGCTATGAATTCCAGCCAGGAAGCTCTAATCATTGTTTCAAATCTGAATAACAATCTAGCTGAAGAGAGTATCCTTGGTGGGGTGTTCATTTCTTTGCGGTTTTGTTTTGTATTATTATTATTTTTTTAACTAAGTCTTACCATCTTACCATTCTGCCTGGCTTATAGACTCATTTGATAGCACTGCTGTGTGTTTCCTTTGTATAGCACTGTAGCACTGCCCTCCCGTTGTTCATCGATTTGCTCGAGCGGGCCCAGTAACGTCTCCATTGTGAGACTTGTTGTTACTGTGTTTGGCATATTGAATGCGTCAGGGGTAGCTTGCCAGGCTTTGCCTTGCAGGCGAAATACTCTCAGTAGCTTGCCGGGCTCTCCGAGAGAGGGGGAGGAACTGAACCCGGCTCGGGCAGGCTGGCCGTGTGCAAGGCAAACGCCCTACTGCTGTGTTATCGCTCCTTTATATGTACTTTTTTTTTTCATCTTCCTGCTTTCAATATTCTGGTTTTGGTTTTTGTCATTCTGAGCATAATGCATCTTGGAGTTTTCCCAATTGAGTATATTTTTTTGCTGGGACCTTTTGGGCCTCTTGTTTTTGGTTGCCTGTATTCCTCAGCTCTGAAAAATTCTTTTTTTTTTTTAATTTTTATTCGTGAAACACCATGAGGTACAGTTGTAGATCCACAAAATTTTGTGCTTGGGTCTCGACTATCACTTAATCACTTAATCACTTAACTTCCCGTTAGTCATCGATTTGCTTGAGCGGGCGCCAGTAACGTCTCCATTTGTCCCTGTCGCGTGCTAGTGTAGTCCAATGACATCTGTTCGCTCTGGGAACATGAAGAGCCTCAAACCGATCGTTCATGATCTTGACGAAGAAGTCTGACCATCTGGTAGGTGGGCGGCCACGCGGTCTTTTGACATCCCATGGAATCCAATCAGTAACAGCTCTAGTCCAACGGTCGTCTTTAAATCTCATTACGTGACCAGCCCATCTGATTTTTGACACCTTGGCAAATGAGACAGCGTTCCTGATTCTTGATCCTCGACGGATGTCGGAACTCCGGATTTTTTCTCTCATTTGAGTGAAACGTGATATTCCAAGCATACCTCTTTCTATTCTTTGGGAGACCTGAATAGCATTCTCATCCTGTTTGCGTAGGGCCCAGGTCTCTGAGGCATATGTTAATGCAGGAAGAACAGTGGAATCAAAGAGATGTGCCCGGAGTCGGAGGTTCTTCGTCCTCTTAGCTATTTCTTCGACGTTCTTGAAGGCGTTCCAAGCTGCTCTCCTCCTCCTGCGCAGCTCGGGTGCCAGGTCATTTGTCATGTTGACTTCTCGACCTAGGTACACATAGCTGTTGCATTCGGAGATGGTCATTCCATTGAGAGTGAATGGGGGCATCAGGAACAAGACTGTTTCTCATAAGCATTGTCTTCGTAAGATTCAGCTGTAGTCCTACTTTTCCACACTCACGGTCAAAGTCGGCCAGCATTTGTGCCGCTTGGCTGATGTTTGGTGTTATTAAAAATGTCATCAGCAAAGCGGAGGTGGTGTAGTTGCCGACCATCTATCTTCACTCCCATTCCTTCCCATTCCAGTCGTCGCATGATGTTCTCGAGGGTGGCACTGAAGAGTTTCGGTGAAATGGTATCACCCTGCCGAACCCCTCTCTTGACATCAACGATCACTTCTTTGTAGAATGGTGAGGTCCTGGTAGTGAATCCGATCTTGCTGCTTTCAGTAATCTGTCCCTGTTTTTAGCTTTTATCATCTGATTTTTCTGATTGTAGTGTGTCTTGGCATTTGTCTGTTTGAGTCTATTCTTGCTGGGATCCTTCAGGCCTCTTGGATCTCTGTGCCTGCAATACTCAACTCTGGAAAGTTCTTATTTATGATTTCTATTTCAAACTATTGTTTCTTCTTCATCAAATTTGCATTTCTCTTCTTCAAGGTCTCCGGTGATTTTCATATAGTTCATCTTGAACTCATTCCATAGTTCTATGGTGGAATTTTCATTTCTTCTGACTTTTCTTTCCATCTTCTGTTATTTTCTAAAGGGTTTCTGCATTTCATCTTGGAATTTATTGATCATTTTTCTCATATGCTGTTATTCTGCTGCTCAGATCTTCTGTTGAGCTTTTAATATCACCTGCCTTGCTCTTTATTTATGTCCCTTATAGTTTTCTCATGTTCTTCTCATATTTTCTTGTGCTTCCCTGACTACCTGTACTATCATTTCATTGATCTCATTAAAGATCCTTAACCTGGTGTTATTAGTCATTGTCTGGGAGTTTAAATTGCTGGTTGTTACTGGTAAAACTTTCCACGTTATTATTTTTGTTTGTTGAACTAGGTGGGATTCAATGGATCTTCCCCACAGTGTTTGAGGTGCTCCTGCTGTGCTGAGGGTGAATCTTCGTAGTTAGCCCCCTTGAGAGTTTCTGAGGGATTACACAGGGAGTTGCTTGTTTTCTTTCCCTGCTGGTATTCACCCAGTGACAAGTATGAGCAGTGGAGGTGTGAAGAGCTAAGTTGTCATGCAGTCTGAGATGTGGAGCTGGATCTGCTGAGATGATGAACCAACTAGAAGGGCGGGGAAGTGGTTCTGCTTCTTGTTCTGAGCACAGAGCCAGGAGTAAGCCCTGAGCACTACTGAGTGTGGTCCAAAAAATAAAGAAATGATCTTAGTATATATAGTATACAGCTAATGAGTGTTAAGTATTACCTATTTCTTTGTATAATTTTTATAAAATAATTTTTATATGTTTTATCTGGGGGCTGGAGCGATAGCACAGCATTTGCCCTGCATATGGTTGACCCCGGTTCAACTTCTTCACCCCTCTCAGAGAGCCCGGCAAGCTGCCGAGAGTATCTTGCCCGCATGGCAGAACCTGGCAAACTCCCTGTGGCGTATTCAATATGCCAATCACAGTAATGAGTCTCATAATGTTACTGGGCCTGCTCGAGCAAATTAATGAACAATGGGAGGACAGTGACAGTGACTATGTTCTATCTATTGAATTTTAAATTTTTATTTCAAATGTGACTGAATTGGTAATTTAAATTTTTTTAAAGGATGCTTACTGGTTCAATAAAACATATTGAAATAAAGAATACCATTGAGCAAAATACTGAACACAACCATTTGTTGATTAATTAAAAAAAATGGCCAAGGAACTTTCATATGGATACTACATTATAAATACTGATAGTAATAAATACATTTTATGCGTACTTTATAAGAGTAGATATTACAGTTTCAGTAAAGAAAACATAGGCTGTAATTTTGTGGATAGCCCCTTTTTTTCTTCTAAGAAGCCAAATGATTTATTGATGCAGTGATCTACTGTGAGATCTTATGCAGGGTCCTGTATTTATGTTGCATTTTAGTCAACTCTCCTGAGACCCAATTGCTAGCAAAAAATAAGTTATTTATTGTTAATACACTTTTAAATTGAGCTGATGTGGTATGAGTCTAACAGATTTAAGGGATATAAAAAACGTGTCTTTTCTCCTAAAGAGTAATGATGCCCTAACATAATTAAATTCATTTTATTAGATATCCCAACTAAAATAGAAAATATAATACAGTATATCTTGGGTTGTAAATTATTATCACTCCATAAATGACCTTATCTGTGGCTTTCTGTTGGATAGATTTAAATTGAACAATATGTTTTCCCAGTCAAACTGAAGTAAAAACCAATAACAGAATATATGTAGAAAATTTCCTAGATATTTAAAAATAACTCGAATATTTGTAAATTAAAATACTTCCAACTAAAAAAATAATTGAAAAAGAAAATCCTAAAGTAAATTTATATAAATATTTTAAACATTACCCCCAAATTTAAGAACTGAAATAAATGTACAAATTTTTGAAAATGAGCTACCAAAAGTCAGTGAAGAAAAAACAGACAACTCAAATGTTGCAATATTTATTAAAGAAAAAAAAAACACAGCAGTTGAACACTGTTTAATATAAAAAAACTCCAGGCCAAGATTGCTTCTTTAGCGAATTATACCAAACTTGTAGGGTAGAAATGAAGCCTATGGGAGGAGTAAGGGGAGGCCTTTCCAACTGTGTCCAGGTCTTACTCCTAGCCCTGTGCTTAGGAATCATAGTTGGTGGGGCTCAGGGCACCATCTGTGCTGCCAGGGATAAAATGGGTTGGCTGTATGGCAAGAAAATACTGGAACCCCTTTACTATCTCTCCAGGCCAATAATACTGATCTTATATCAACTTCAAGAAAATAGACAAGGAAACACAAATGCATTCTCTATGAGATAAATATTATTTTAATATTATTTTAATACCAACTAATAACTGAAGTCATTACAAAAATAAAAACTATCGACCAATATTCTTTTGAACATAGAAACTCAACAAAATATTAACAACTTGATTATGTAAGAACGAGCAAGTGGTATTTATTTGCCAGACTGGTTCTACATTCAAAAATCAGAGCAACTTCAAACTAAAGAAGAAACTCCTATGGTGGTATCACTAAAGGCACAGAAGGTATTTAAACCTCAGCACTCATTAATGGTGAAACCTCAATGAACTAAGAATATAAGAAATTATTATATGTTATATAAGGAAATATCAGGTCCTCTACCTGATATAGATCATCTTACAAACTACCAATACTGCTTAAAAGTGAAAGATTAAATATTTTCCCCTTAGGTAAAGAGAAAAGCAAAGATGTTCACGCTCACCACTCCTATTCAGCAGGGTAATAGACGTGGGAAAAATTAAAAAGGATATAAGAAAAACAAAAGGGCATAGAGATTGGGGAGAAATATATTACATGTACACACACAGCATGAATATATAAATATTTTTAAGAATCTACAAAAATGAACTGAAATTGATAAATTTAGTAAATTGCAGAATGCAAGAGTAAAATTGTATTCTGTATTCTAACAATGAATAATTGAAAATCGAAATCTAAAATGTAATAATGGTATTTATAGTAATTCCCCAAGTTATAAAATTATTAGCTCTAAATAACAAAACTGTTTAAGATTTGCATATAACAAATGGAGATACTTTCTGTGTTCATGGTTTATATATAGTGTTCATTGTTAAGATATCAATCTGATTTTTTATATTTTTTTTCAATTTGAAGCACTGTGATTTATGATTAGGGCTGGAGTGATAGCACAGCGGGTAGGGCGTTTGCCTCGCACGTGACCGACCGGGGCAACCCAGGTTCTATTCTTCTGCCCCTCTCAGAGAGCCTGGCAAGCTACCGAGAGTATCTTGCTCGCACGGCAAAGCCTGCCAAGCTTCCTATGATGTATCCAATACGCCAAACACAGTAACAATAAGTCTCACAATGGAGACGTTACTGCGCCCCTTCGAGCAAAACAATGAACAACGGGAGGACAGTGCTACAGTGTGATTTACAATAGGGTTTCATGCATACCACATGTTCCAAGACCACATACCACCCTCCATCAGAGCATATGTGTCTATCTTGTCACAGGACCCCACCCCCTGCCCTTACCCTCCCCCGCCATTCTTGGTAAGCTCAGTCTAAATCAATTTTCAGGTTTTGTTTTATTTGACCATTTGTTGTTCTTTTACTGTGTCTATATCTTAACTATAAGAGAGATCATTCCGTATCTGTCCCTCTCTTTCTGACTGACTTCACTCAGCTTGATGTCCACCAGTTTCATCCAGATAGTGACAAATTAATTGCATGTCAATTTGATATTTTAATAAAGATAACATTTAATTTACCTGACTATATTTTTTATGGATGCTATTTCAGGCCACCACCACCAAAATATGAGTGTCTCTCCATCACAAACCACTGTACCCCCTACTCCTTCAATTCCCCCTCCTTCTTACCCCTCTGGTGCATAGTGCTGTGGTCTGAGTGTGTGGGTTTATTTTCATTGTAGTGCTCAGAAGGCCCAGAGGACCCTCCCAGGGATAGTCTGTGATTTCATACAAGGGACCAAGTTGCTGGTGATTACAGACAGTGTTGTAATCACTCCCAGCTATTTATCCCTGTATTTATTTATTTATTTATTTTTCTGTATTTATCTCAGGCTTATCAGTGGTAATTTATAGAGTGTATACAGTAGCAATAAAAATCTGGTGGTATTTTTTTGGGTAGAAATTAGCAAGATGATTATAATATTACTTGCTCATATTTGTTCAGGCTGGAGAGATAGCACAGCGAGTAGGGCGTTTGCCTTGCACACAGCCAACCCAGGTTTGATTCCTCCACTCCTCTTGGAGAGCCTGGCAAGCTACTGAGAGTATCTCGCCCACACGGCAAAGCCTGGCAAGCTACCCGTGACGTATTTGATATGCCAAAAAGAGTAACAAGTCTCACAATGGAGACATTACTGGGCCCGCTCGAACAAATCAGTGAACAACGGGAGGACAGTGACAGTGACATATTTGTTCAGAGGGTGTGGGTGTATTGTTACCATTAATTTGAATAAAATAATTTTAGTAATTTTCAGACCCAAATACTAACCTAACAAACAATGTCAAAGAGGTATGTCCACTTTAGAACAGTAGGGAAACCTATAACTATATACACAATTGACTACACACTTTAAACCCATTACTATATACACAATTGATTACACATTTTAAACCGTAACTATATACATAATTCACCTATACACTCTAGTGTTATGAAGTCTTTCCATTGTGTCATTTGGCCAGTGGATATCTTTGATCTTAGACACTGTTTCCCTTGATATTTATTGAGAATTCTATCTTCTTAGGCATTTATTCTAATTAATTGTTTCCTTATTCATTTTGCAAATACCTGCTGAATGCCTGTTCTGTACACAACAGTGTGGTAAACTGTAAAACAAATGTATTATGACCCCTACCTTCAGGAAGGCTGAAGGTTTCATTCTGGTAGCAAAATATTTATTAAAACTATTCAAGAACTATAATTTTGAAATGTGTTTCAAAGAAATAGGCAAAGAAATAGTGAGATGATAGAGAAATTTAATCTTGACTAGAAATTTTCCTTGACAGAGATATTTGATATATTAATAGGGGACTCTAGTGCCACCTATGGACAAGTCCTGGAGTAGGGAGGTTGCCATATATAGAAGGGAGAAGTTCAAGAGGATATTGGATCACTAATAAAAATCTAAATAATAAATAAATAAATAAATAAAGAGCATATTGGAAATGAAGGCAAGGACTAAATTATGCATGAGTCTTTAATTTTAAGAGGAACTAGAGACCTGGGGTGATAGCTCAAAAGACAAGAACACATATGAACTCAAGTTCAATACCTGACACTGCATAGTTGGTCAGAGCATTTAGCCATAAAATCCACACAGCCAGGTTGAGTATCACCAGAAATGGAGTGTCCCTGGGACCCCCCAAGAACTGCTGAAGAGGCAAAAAATAAAAAAGAGTAAGAATGAATCCTTGAGCAATTTGTAACAGCAATTTGATAGTAGGGGCTTTAACCTACTCATCCCTGCTTTTACGATCACAGCTACATTTTGAAGGTCCAATATGAATAGTACTAAGCTGATTGCTGAGATCATCACACAGATTTATGGTGACACTAATGAAGCTATTAGGCTTGACTCATCATTTGTGAAAGGCTCTTGGGAATGCTAGTAATGAGAAAAGAATGCCAGATAATAATTCTGAGGCATTTCTATGTAAGCATCTCTAGTAAATTATCTAAAATCTCACAGAGAGGAATCTTAATTTCTAAGATTTAAACAACTGGTTAGAATTTTTCCTTTTCTGAATAAATATATATAATACTTTTAAATTATATTATCTTTGAACTAAATTAGTTTTGTAGGGCGTTTGCCTTGCACACAGCCAACATGGCCAACCCGAGTTCGATTCCTCGGCCCCACTCAGAGAGCCCAGCAAGCTACCGAGAGTATCTCGCCCGCATGGCAAAGCCTGGCAAGCTGCCCGTGACATATTCGATATGCCAAACACAGTAACAAGTCTCACAATGTTACTGGGCCCGCTTGAGCAAATTGTTGAAAAACGGGAGGACAGTGATGGTGATTCCAACACCAATTCCACCACCATTACACCTTCCCATCACTATTATTTTGAATTTCTCCCAACCAATATCCAAGTATGCCCCAATGGTAGGCCTAAATAATTTATTTTGTATAGCTTGTTATTAGTAATTCACTAAAAATGTTCGAAAATGATTTCCTTGGAAGAAAGTGTGTGAAGATTATTGTATTTCACCTTGGAGCAATTAAGCCCTTGTATAAGAGATTACTACCATGTTACAGCCTTGTGTGTTAATATTTTCCGGATTGAGATTTGTGGCCTTCTACTGTATATCCCATCCAGTGTGGTGTGCTACTCCTACTCCTGGTATATCAGTGGTGTAGAGTATGAGATTTGCAGCCTCATACTCCAGGAATTCTAAAATTTTCATGGGGTAATATAGCAGGTGTTAAGTACTTAACTGGCTGGTAACTTTGGGGTCCAGAAGCATCTCTGCAGCTTGTTGATCTCTTTTAAGATTTATTTATGAGTCTCTGTATCATGGCAGGTTAATGAGCTTATATGGCTATATGGCGCCAGAGGCAGTTTATGGGCATAACTGCCAGGCTCCTGGACAACAGGGATGGGGAGAGATTACCCATCCCTGATTCTGTAAGAGCCTGGAGGTTTCGGTTACAGAACCCACAAACCTCAGTTTTTCAACAGATTTATTATTGAGGCTCGTCCCAAGACTATGGAGCCTGACCATAAGCATAGCAACAACTGGGTTATGGACATTTTTGGCTCCCAGAGCTCTGTTTGGGCAGGTGGTAGGCTCACCTCCCTCACCCCCGGGGTTCCCAGGCTCGGAATTATATTAGTTTTAGGTCACAGGAAACTTTGGCTCACCCCTGTTTGCCTTCTTGCTGAAGTCTTACTGAGAAGTAGGATAAGTAAATATTTTAATATGATAGGTGCTATGATAAAGAAAGATATTGAAACCTCTACATCTAAAGAAATAGTGAAAGTCACAGAAACTACAGCCTGAGATTATATGAATTAACAGGTACAAAAGCAATGACATTTCCAGATTCTCTAGGGTGGTAAAAAAAGTGCAAGAAATGGGCATTGGCGGAGGGATGGGTACTTGATCATTGTATGACTGAAACGTTAAGCACGTAATTTTGTAAGTCTGTAACTGTACCTCATTTAAAAACTTAAAATAAAAAAAGAATAGGACTCTCTTTGGACCAAGTAGAAAAATCATGGTTACCATAGAAACACAAATAAACTCTGATCATGATTTTAAAGAAAATTTTGAATTTGAACCAGATTAAAAGGCAAGAAAATACTTCATGGTTTTCTTACATCTGTTTTGTCTACAACATGGGAAGATCAAAGAATTGCATAAAATCTTACCAGGAAGTAACAAAGATGATTTGAGATAAATAAATTTGCTAGGAGAGTCTAAGTCAAATCAAGAGATTTTTACCTCCAGTATGTAGTATGGTTTGAAGTACAGTTGTTTGTATACTTTTAACATTCCTTTGTACTTAATTGTCCCAAGGACACAAATTCAAGTCGCTGTCACATAAAATACTTTAGTTGTTATTATTATCATCAAAGCACAGTGGGTAGGGTGTTTGCCTTCCACACAGTCGACCTGGGCTTGATTCCTCTTCCCCTCTCAGAGAGCCCGGCAAGCTACTCAAAGTATCTTGCCCACACTACAAAGCCTGGCAAGCTACCTGTGACGTATTCAATATGCCGAAAACAGTAACAGCAAGTCTCACAATTGTGAGACGTTACTGGTGCCCACCTGAGCAAATTGATGAACAACAGGAGGACAGTGCTCCAGTGCTCTAGTGCTATTGCTATCATTATTATTACTTTCCTTCTTTAAAAGTTCTATGGATGTTGGTGAAAATAAATCAAATCTTACTCAGTGCAAATAAAACATAATTGTCTGTTCTTATCCCTTCTGATGCACAGGGTTAGCTATTAGTTTGATGGGTCCAAACCTTTATCTCAACTTTTCACCCCTCCAAAATGAAGCCATGCTATATTTATTGGTTAGCAGCTTGATCTTTCTCACCTAATTGCATATCACAATCTTATTTATAAGTATGGATCAGTCCTTTTCATTGCTATGGTTGCATTATATTCATAGAAGATATTTGTCTTTATTAAAAAACAATTTTGGTAAAAATTAAGTATATACAAAAGAGCAGAGAAATTGACTAATGAATTTATCATTCAGTTTCAACATTTAACTCAAAATAGTTTTGCCCCATCTATATATTTACCAACAGTCCTACTACATATTAATAGACAGTAAGGCATATGTAATAGATACTAAAATTTTATAATCAAAAGTGACAATAATGAATATATTTATACATGTACCTTTGCCTGCTTATTATTAAAATGTTGAGTTCCAAAGCAACAGAGTGAAAGAATTGAGTATTTTATGAAATATTTAGTTGAAGTATTGAGCATTTTATGAATCATCTGAGAAGGAAGATCTTTAGAAATACTAGATAGCAAGAGAAAGAAAACTAAGAAGAAAACTTTCTAAAATATGAGCATTAGCTGTTTTGTATAGGTAGGGACTTGCCATGAAAACCAATTATTAGGGATGAGTATTCTTCCTTAAGCTTGAATATTAAATAAGTAAATGAATTCTAGTATTTTAAAACTAGAGTAGCTAGGACACTAATTGGGGATAACCTAGACTGAAACATTAAGGCAACTTTTAAGAGCTCTCTATAATAATGGGAATTAAAGTTTTATAGAGAACTGGAAAATAAAGGCAATGTGAGCTTTATTTGAGAGGGCCCTGTTTTCTCTAAGATTTTGTTGGTGTTATTTCTCTGAAGATTATCAGATGTTTGCATTATTGAGACCCAGTTATAAAATAACATGCTTTACCAATAAAAAAGAACTTTGTTTTCTCTGGCTCAGAAAAAGGATTTATGTCTTTTAAAACTCTTCTAAGTTTTAGTTGAAGGGTTGCTGAGGCATGACTCTCACTAATTCCTAAAGGAATTTAGAATTCTGGTTTCTTGTTTTAACATTATATGTAAGAAATTATATTTGATTGACATATAAGCTATTGAATTAATTGAGTTGTAAAGTTTCCAATCAGTGGGATTGGAAAACGAGCAGAGCAAATAAAAGAGATATGTCTAAGAGAGAAATTTGAGAGAAATGCCCTTCTGTGGAATTGAATTGAGTGTGGGGAAAAGTGATTTTTAAAATGGAAGAATAAGGTTATTTTCTAAGGAATGCCTAGAGGATGATGGTACAAAAACAGGATTTCTGTGAGGAAAACGAGTTATGGTGATGAACTTAATTTTTAATATGCTCCATTTGAGCACATTTGGACATCCACAAGATTCTTGTACAGAGAGAATTGAGAACTGGAGATGTGATTTTTGAGCAACTCATATGTAAGCTGAAGTCATAAAGTGAGTCATCTGTTGGAGCTTGTCAAAGAATCAAGACTAAGGAGAAGGCTTAGTCTTATGCCTATCTATTTATTATTATTTTATTGTTTTGGTGTCACACCCAGCTATGCTCAGGGGTTATTCCTGGCGCTACACTCAGGAATTACTCCCAGTGGTGCTCGGGTGAGCATATGAGATGCTAGGAATCGAACTCCTGGTCGGCCACGTGCAAGGCATATGCCCTACCTGTTGTACTATTGCTCCAGCCCCATGTCTTCTGCCTATTTAAGAGTTAGACTTAATTAAGATTATTTCTCCTTTTGGTGTGCAGAAGGGTAAAGTGAGCATGGGAAGAAGCTATTACAAACAAGAGACAAAAGACCCTCCATTGATCAGTAAGGGGGAACTCAATGCTTTCCTGTGTCCTTCACAATGACTCAGTATAGGGAAGTCAAAGGTAATTTTATTTGCCTACCTCTACGTTCAGACTTGCTGAGATGAATTGAGAAACTCCTTGCTAGAGTTTGTTTTGCTTCCTTTATAGTTAAATATCACTACCAAGATCAAAAGAACTTTATTACTTTTCCTCAAAGACACATCATATTTGGAATTAGGTCTACATGTACCATTAATGGGACATCATCAAGAAAATGGCATCATCAAAATGGCAGGCTACCGAATATAACCTGCCCACACGGCAGAGTCTGGCAAACTCCCCGTGGTGTACCCAATATGCCAAATACCAGTAACAATGATGGATCTCATTTTCCTAACCCTGGAAGAGCTTTTAATATGGCACTTTTAAAAAATCTCAGGGCTAGGACGAAGGAGACGTTACTGGGGCCTGCTCGAGGCAATCGACGAACAACAGGATGGTCGTGATCGTGATCGAGATCAAGAAAATGCTCTAAACGAAATTTGAGAGTCATACCATCAACGAAATGGAATTACTCGTGTTTTTAACACAGCTTATCTGTGAACACCATACTATATAATTGGCACTAGTGATGGAGACAGTAGTCACAGAATACCAGCTCTGTGACAGATTTTACTTTAAATTTCACAAGAACTTTGAGCCAGAGAGAAAGTATTGGGGTTAAGGGAATTGCCTTGTGTGAAGCTGGCTCCTATTTGATCCTTAGCATCACAAATAGTCTCCTGAGTACCACTCAGGGTAATCCCTGAACACAGCCAGTTGTAGTCCCTAAGCACCACTAGATGTGGCCCAAAACCAAAAATAAATAAGTATATAAATAAACTTCACAACAACTTTGGGAAACAGGGATCTTTTGATACTCATTTTGCTCTATAGGAAACAGGATTATAGAAAAAAGATGTCAGTTGTGGATTTAGATGAAAATTGATGTTAAATGTCTGATTTTTTTTTAAAATAATATCCTCTTAACCATAGTGTAGATAGGTGAGAAGTGGGTAGATGTTTAGGTAAGAAAACAAAAATCAGGGACTAAAGCAATCGTTTCACAAGTGGGGCACTTACCTTGCATGGGGCTGACCCATGGCTATGCCCTTTCAGGAGTGATTCTTGAGTGCAGAGCCAGGAGTAAGCCCTGAGAACTGTCGGGTGTGGCCCCAAACAAAAACCCGACATAAAAAAGAAAATGTGAGAATGTCAAACAGCATGTCACTGTACTTAATGTCACTGAACTGTACACTATTATCACGGTCCTCCCGTTGTTCATCGATTTGCTCGAGCGGGCCCAGTAACGTCTCCATTGGAGACTTTGTTGTTACTGTGTTTGGCATATCAAATATGTCACGGGGAGTTTGCCAGACTCTGACCTGCGAGCGAGATACTCTCGGTAGCTTGCCGGGCTCTCCGAGAGGGGTGGAAGAATCAAACTCGGGTCGGCCATGTTGGCCACTTGTAAGGCAAACGCCCTACCGCTGTGCTATCGTTCCAGCCCATACACTATTATAATAAGAGTAAATTTTATGTGCTGTGTATATTACCACAATAAAAATTTTTTGAAACTGGGTGATAGGTACATGGTACTCCTTATATTCCATTTCCTTTGCATATATTTAAAATTTTTTTATTATCAACGCTTTAAATAAGAATATTTAAAAGTAAATTTAAGTTTATGCATGAAATTTTCTGAAGCATTAAGATTAGAGATATAGGATACTTGGTATACAGCACCTGCATGATATTTTACTCATTTGAAAAATATTAGTCTATATAACTAAAATTTTGAGTATGAGATTATCATAAAACTAAATCTGAATAGTTTAAATTTTAGTGCTCTTATACAAAGCAGTTTATACATAGTATACATATAAACTGACCCATAAATAACATGAGTTGAGTCCATTTAATTATGAATTCTCTTGTAATGTATGGAATAAACTTAACATATCAATAAAAACAGTACCACATTTATAAATGTATTTTCTCCTCCTTAAGATTTGGGGAAGGTGGTTTAAAGTCAAATCCGGAAGTCCTCAGACTTACTCCTGACTTTGTGCTAAGGGAATCTGGGGGCTGGATGCGTTCAAGGCAAACACATTAGTCTCTACTACCTCTGTGGAGCAGTAGGCCTGGAGCGATAGCACAGAGGGTAGGGAGTTTGCCTTGCACACAGCTGATCCAGGTTCGATTCCTCCGTCCCTCTCGGAGAGGCTGGCAAGCTACTGAGAGTATCCTGCCCTCACGGCAGAGCCTGGCAGGCTCCCCGTGGCATATTAGATATGCCAAAAACAGTAACAAGTCTCACAATGGAGACGTTACTGGTGCCTGCTTGAGCAAAGCGATGAACAACAAGAGGACAGTGCTAGAGTGCTACTACTTCTGTGGCCACTTACGATTTTCTAAATATTTTCTTTTCTAGGGTTTATTTTATTCTAATAATACAGCATATAATACATGTAATATGAAAAATAATGGTCAGTCAGTTACTTATGTTATCAATGAAGCTTTCATCCAACATCAGCAGTTAAATTTGGGAGGGAGCCAAAAGTTATACCTGAGATTTCTATAGTGAAGAATAGGCAACTCTAACCCTCACCTTGCTCAATTATAAGGCCCATCTCATTAAATATTTTAATGAGATGGGCCTTATTATTCCCCTTTTACAAAGATTTGCCCTACTTGCCTATGGTATCAAGGATAGCTCGGTGGGACTCCAAACCCAAAGTATAAATGAATAAGTGAATTTATGCCAGCTTAACTAAGGAGTCCATCTGTACCTTAGACCCATCAGGAACTCTCCCTATCACCAGAGTTTTCAGGGACCCAGCCATGACTCTCAAGTTATTCAAGGTTTTGCTCTTTTGAGGAAAAGGAAAAATTAGTCCAGACCTCAACCCATGTTCCTTAGGTTTATTGTCTGCATCTTACAGAAAGGAATTTAGAAGAAGACAAAATAAAAAGGAGTAAGGGAAATGAAATGTATTCAAGAGTGAATGTAGAAAAAAGCACAGTAGAAATGACATCTGCACCTGTATGTTCATTGCAGTACTGTTCACAGTAGCCAGAATCTGGAAACAACCTGAGTGCCCAAGAACAGACAGCTGCTTAAAGAAACTCTGGTATATCTACGCAATGGAATACTATGCAACTGTTAGGAAAGGTGGAGATTATATAGGCAGGTTTAGAGATTATAGAGATTATATAGGCAGGTTTCTTTAGGTCGCCTCATTGATAACATAAGTAATTTACTGACTATTATTTTTCATATTACATGTATCATATGCTATATTATTAGAATAAAATAAACCCTAGAAAAGAAAATATTTAGAAAATTGTAAGTGGCCACAGAGGTAGGAGCACTGTAGCACTGTCCTCTCGTTGAAAGATGACTAGGAAAATTGCTCCATGGTTGGAAGCCTACCTTATGAGCTGAAGGAGAAGGCAACTAGGCAGCTGGGATAGAGAAGGGATCACTAAGTCAATGATGGTAGGAGGGATCAGTTGGGATGGAAGATGTGTGCTGAAAGTAGATAAAGGACCAAAAGTGATAGCCGCTCAGTATCTGTATTGCAAACTATGATGCCCACAATTTGAGAGAGTAAGAGGGAAACTTTGTGCTATAGAAGCAGGGGAAGGGGAGCGATACTAGGGACATTGGTGGTGGAAAATGTCCACTGGTGGAGGGATGAGTGTTTGATCATTGTATGACTGAAACTCAAACATGAAAGCTTTGTAACTGCAGCTCACGGTGATCCAATTAAAAAAAAAGAGTGAATGCAGAATCTTTTCTGAGTCAAGAGAGTCCTAAAGAACTCTTACATAGAGATTATATAGGCAGGTTTCTTTAGGTTGCCTTAGCTTGGAGCTCTCTGTACATATAAGATGTTGCTAGGGCATTGTCAGGGAAAAGATTTGAACCTTTGGTTGATTATTTTCATAAAAAGAGAAATATTTCAAAACTACTTGAAATGTTTTTTATTATTTTTATTAGTTTTTTAAAAATTTTTTTGCTTTTTGAATCACACCCGGCAATGCACAGAGGTTACTCTGGGCTCTGCACTCAGGAATTACTCCTGGCAGTGCTGGGGGACCATTTGGGATGCTGGGAATCGAACCCAGGTTGGCCATGTGTAAGGCAACTGCGCTACACTCTGTGCTATGGCTCCACCCCCTTAAATGTATTTTTGATGACTTTTATTTTTTAGTTTTATTTAAAATTTTATGTCATTGTAAAATTTCACTTTATTTTAAAATGTACTTATTTTAAAATTTTATTTAGTATTTAGTCAAATGAGATTTTACTTTGATTTACAATACTATTAATGATAGGGTTCCTTGCACAAAACATTCATATTCTTATGGGGCCTTTGTTCCTGCTGAATCATCTCCTTTCCTGAGGGGTTCCAGCCTCCTTTGTGTGGGCTAGTGGCAGAGAAATTCCTTTCAGATTTAGGTTCCCGTCTTAGTTTTATAGCTTCCAGAAACTCTTCCCCCCACTCCACTCCCTACCTGCCCGCCCACTTCATTAGTAATGGGGCAAATTGATGTCATTTACCATCTGATATTCTTCATGAAAAAAGCTAAACCTGTAATAATCTGCATAATCTTTACTTAATCTCAGAATAACCTCAGGCAAATCCAAATGAAAAGAATACTACCAGATGTTTAATACTTTTAGATGTCAGTGTCATAAAATACAAAGATAGAGGAGGGGACCAGTGTCAGATTATAAAAGACTGGAGACATGGAAAATTAAATGAAGTGAGTGATCCTTGTTAGGCCAATAAAATGAACACTTAGGGACCCATTAGTCAAAGTTTAGAAAGGCTTATAAATTAGATAATAATATTATAATTTCCTATATTTGATCATGGTATTTTTGACAGTCGTCCTTGATTCTAGGAAAAAATACACCAAATTTTTAGGAGTTTCATAACCTTCACACTTCCGGGGATGCCCGAATGTGTGTCTTCATCACAACTGAGCAGGCTCTGGCTGCCTCTGGGATGTCTCAGAACTCTCACTCTAGCTCTGCCAATTCCTCTCCCTTGGATTCAACAACCTTGACCTTCTTTTTTCTTCAAACATTCCAAGCATGTTCTGCCCGAAAACCTTTTGTACTTGCTATTTTCTCTGCAGACAGCATTCCCCTCCAGATCTGTGTCTTATCTTCAAGCTGTGGCTCAAAAGCAAAATTTCAGCCATTCGCCTGAGGCAGCAGCCTCTGACAACTTAAACCAAAGTAGACCCCTCCATCCACTGCAGTCTCAACTAAATTAACTTATTTTCTTATCATTTTGGGACTTAACCACTGCCTGATTCATCTTTTTCATTTATTTTGTATCATGTCTTATTCTTTAGGAAATTATCTATTCATAAGCTAGGTCCTTAGAAATCAGGAACCTCATCTGTCCTGGTGATTGGTCTAAGCCCATTGTCTAAAACAATATCTGAAACACAGCAGGTGTTCTCATAATAGTATTGATTTTTTTTGAATCACCATGAGATGTACAGTTCCAAAGGTGTTTGTTCGTGATTGGGTTTCAGTCATTCAATGTACTATTGAATATTTTTATACTCACAAAGACTAGATCACTAGTAGCAGAAAAAAATCAGTTGTAAGAAGTGATTTTATGGATAACAAAAGGTTTATTTAACAGACTCCTTGATTTTATACTAGAAAGTGCCTATGATTCCAAAAGTGTAAACAGCTAAAGTTCTGTCTTACTGTATTGTCGATTGGTTACTCTCTCCTAGAATAAGGGATTGAGGAGAGGGGGTTTGATATAAGGATCAGGCATGATAGTCTCCAAATGGACCTTTATGCGTTTATGGGAGAACATGTGAAAGCCAAACTGTCCCGGACACTTCGTGGAATAGTATAAATGTCTTAGGGAGAAGAGAGGCCACTCGGGGCTGGTGGAACTCGTCTCAAAATAGCATTTTGAGAACAGCCCACTTAAATTGGGCTTGAGGGCCTATCTTAATGAAAAATTTCACATTCCAAGTTGGTTCTTTTTTAATCTGTGAAGTGGGCATGTCATTATTACTTTGCCACGTTTTGAGATGCGCTGGAGAAGAGCTAAGCAAGCATTTGTTTAATAAAGGATCTAAGTAACAACATTCTTCGTTTCATCTTCTTCCGACCTTTTCAAAGCCCTTTTTGAAAACAGCTCTCTTTGAGGCTGTATTTACTCCATATTAAATGTCTCTCTGAGTAAATTCTTTGGGCAAGGGCCAGTCTTCATGGTGTTCTTGCTAATGCAAGACTTTGGAGCTATCTATAAATGACAGATCTCCTTTGTACAATTGGTTGGAGCAATAACCACCACTCTGACCCCTGGGTGGCAGCAACCATTTCCCATTCTTCATTTTCTGTCGGAATTTGTAAGGAGCTGGGCTTCATTAGACTCTTTTAAATGCATAAAAATGCCAACCATACTTTGCAGACATGATGTTTTCAGACACTTCTAAGTTCAAAAATACCCTTTATTCTTTCCAACGCAGTAAGAAGGCTGTTCCCCATGGAGGCCTAGCGACAAAGCAAGTTTGAAGTTTTCTTTTGTCTGGTTTATGTGGAGTTACTGGTGAACTAGCAATAGAAGCCCCTATACCCTTTTTTCTATGTTTGGGGTGTGGGGCAGTAAATGAGAGATGCAAAGCTACAGTTAATTTCATTTCTCCTTTCTTTCTCTGTAAAGAAATTGAAGCTTTTTGTACAAATGGAAGCACCCGTACTTTTTTCACCTTGCACTTCACCTTGCTAATGCAAGGTGAAAAAAAAGCAGTTAAAATGAGCAGGTAAGTGATTGGATTTATTGACTGAAAAGAAAACTGTTTTGGATTGTGTAATAGCACTGTATTCTAGTAGAAGCACCTAAACACTGAAATAATAGACATCGGATTTTACCTTTCTTATGGGGTGATCACTTATAAGTGCTTCTTTTAAATTCAGCTCAAGGTTATATTGAGTTTTGCAAAAACCAGGGATGACAATGAGCATATTTCTTCATACTGTTTTGGAAGCAGGCAAATTTTCACTGTTAAATATTTAAGTTAGCTTGAAAAACATTCAAAACAGGGTAATTTTAAAAGTCATTATCATTTTATGCATGCTGGGAAAGGAAACTTAGATGATAAATGGGAAAGTTAGAGTAGAAATCAAGTGACAGGACAAGTAATTCAGCAAAAAAAATATGAAATAAGGCATCAGAAAACTTGGGCCCAGATTTCAGTTTCTCTCTAGCTGTGTGATGTCAGGTAAATCTTGAGCTTTCTCTAGCCTTGGCTCAAACATTCACCTTTGAGCAATATATTACTAGAGATAGATATGAAAGTACTTTGAAAAGAAATGTGCTGTAATATTCAGAGATTAAAGGGGCTCATTAGCTAGGATTAACACATGTGAGTTTTAGTGTTTCTTTTTTTCCTTTTTGAGTCACACCTGGTCATGCACAGGGGTTACTCCTGGCTTTGCACTCAGGAATCACTCCTGGTGGTGCTCAGGGGACCATACGGGGTGCTGGGAATCGAACCCGGGTTGGCCGTGTGCAAGGCAAATGCCCTACCCACTGTGCTATCGCTCCAGCCCCATGCATTTTGGTTTTAAGAGATATTTAGAAATATTTTCATTAGATGTCTGGATTTTATGCAAGGGTAACTACATATAATAGTGACTGCAGCACTGTCCTCCCGTTGTTCATCGATTTGCTCAAGCGGGCCCAGTAACGTCTCCAACGTGAGACTTGTTGTTACTGTGTTTGGCATATCAAATACACCACGGGGAGCTTGCCAGGCTCTGCCGTGCGGGCAAGATACTCTCAGTAGCTTGCCTGGCTCTCCGAGAGGGTAGAGCATGAGAGCTCTCAGTCAGTAGAGCATGAGACATATAATAGTATTTAGTCTAATATTTGAAATTTGAAAAAGAAAAATCCTTCTTTGCACAGGAATGCCTTACAAAGGCCGGGTCTCCCCAGCCACCTTCCTATTTCTTGCAGCGGCCTGTGGACCCCACTCGCAGTTTGCCCGCTTTCCCAGCACACTATCAGGCCTCCAGGCTGGGTAGTCAATCTAGCTTCTGTTTCCATTAGTTGTATTTGTTTTCTGGAAGCTCATCAGTGCTCAGCTAGTGGCTGAATTCAATACTCTTTTTTTGTTGTTGAGTATCTCTAATAGTTCTGCATTTATTTCCTCTTTCAGGTTATGCCTGCCCCTTCCTCCCCTACCATTTTTATTTGACTTCAATTATATCTTCATATTCTAAAAACAAAACAACAGCTGTGATATTAGAGCATGAGGGAATATCACGTATGACTTGTGAAACCTAAGCTATGCTCTCTGTTCTATGAAAATTTTAAAAAAGGGGACAGAAATTTTTTTTTTTTACTAATATTTATTAGTAGAAAAGAGGAACTAGGAGTGCCATCTTGTGGCAAGGCATGCCCTGCCTCCTCTAATTTAACACACCTTACCCCACTTACCCCCGCACACTGGAGCTGTACTCTGCGGCAAACTTTGACTGGAGAATCCTTTCCGTTTTGAAGCCTTTTAAATCCTGCTCTCTGAGTCACTGCATTAATTCTCCGTCTTTATCTGCCATGAGCTATCTTTTCCACTTTTCAAAATCCATTATTGTATCACATCATTTTGAAAATTACCTCCTTCCGTGGATCATATTGCTATTATTTAATCTTCGTACCTGCATCATTTTCTCTTATCTCCTCTTGGTGATTCCACTAACTTCTTCTGAGACAGCTGTGTGGCTTAGACTCAGTCCTCATACTTGCCAGGTAAAATACAGGCGCCCAATTAAATTTTAATTTCAAATGAGCACTAAATAATTTTTAGTGCTAAATAATAAAAACAAAATAACAAAGGTGCCCCAAATATTAGATAGAATGTACTTTTGTTAGGCCAATAGCATTCTTTGGACTTGCTGGTGTGGGTATTTAACCACTAGGTTTCTCTTATGTCCTCATTTATGGTAGATATGAAGTTGTTTTCCTCCAATTTCCCTTTAAGGGAAAATTACTCATCACTGTGAAGAGTGAGGTTAATAGTCAGCTTCACTTGTTACCTTTTTTGAAACCTGCGTCATCCAAGGCTGGTTCTTCTCAGGCCTAGTCCTCAGGAACTGAAAGAAGTTGGGTGTCGAGGAAGAGAAGCTTGAACCCCAGGCCTGCGGGTCCAAGTGGTGGGGTGGCAAAAGAATTTACCAGGAGAGCCAAGGTCCAGGAGGGAACAAAGTAAACTTATTAAGTGTTACAATGTTTAGGTCACTTTTTTTCTTGCCACAGAAGACTTCACTGAAAAAAAAAAAAAGAATATTTGAATAAAGACAAAAAAATTTTCACATTGTAAAATTCTTTTAAGCATATTATCACACATTCCTATCCTATTAAATACGTGAAATTATCTTGTGTTCTTTAATTTTCTCTAATCAAACAAAAGTCTAGCTCCTGTTTGTTTATGCTATTGCAATAGAAATGGGATAAACAGGAGCTTAAAAATAAACTCGTGTTTAAACTCTTGTTTATTCTATTTCTATCTCTAAACTTTCCCCACTCTCTAGCATTCAGAATACTTTCCCTGCCACAGCTGGAGTGAAAAATCTAAAGCAAGACCTCTATTGATAAATGCTTTGACTTTAAAAAAAAATCTTATAATGAAACGGCTAAGCATGACTCTATCTTATTTTATGATTGTTGTTCTATATATGTTGTTCAAAAAGAAGATTGTCTTAGTAATCATTTGGAATAAAGAACAAATTAAAGTTCAAAAAGTATGCTATAAGAAACTAAGCAATAACCATGCATTTGTGATTTCCTCACTATTATTTTTACATGTTAAAAGGTATGCAGCATCAATATTAAAATATATAAACACTAAGTACAAATAAAATACCTTATAAAATGTTTGCTTTATTAAATAATTGCCAACACAAATTGACAAATAAAAATCTTTTATAATAGAGTTTCTATGTTTTATTTTGATGCTGTGGTTTCACTTTTTGGTAACAATGCTTTGCTAACTTTCTTTGGTTCTTTAAAATATCTGATATTTAATTGACAGGGGAAAAAGTTTGTTTTTATTTTGTGTAAAACAGAAGAAAAGTATAATGTAGAGAATATATCAAACAAATAGAAAATTAATAATGTTATTAAAAGAAAAACAAAGATCCAACAATCCAGTGTTTTAAATTTTATTTTTAGCTTTTCAACTGCCCTATTTTTATTTATTTATAACTTTTCAGCCAGCCTATTTTTTAAAAAATAGCATGTTTTCTTTTCAAAAACTTCAAAAATCCCATAATAATGCACTTTATTGCCTCGACAGCTATGCAAAGTAGGAAAAAATTCAGATTGGTTTGTTTTCCCTTCTTTTTCTCCTCTCTAAAATGAAGTTAAGTATTTCTTTTGATTATAAAGATCAGCTAGTTTGTAATTTTTTAAATATTTTATGCTTTGACTTTTAATTAAATTTTTCTGTTAGAGTACCTTGTCAGTTATGAATGAAGCTTAAATTTGAGATAACCTACATTATTACTAGGGAATTAAGTCTGCCTCAAGTGTTTGGAGAAGAGAGTAAATGCCTTTGTTAATTAAACTTTAATGACCTCACTGCCATTGTTTTATAATCTCTGAGCAATTCAGGCTGTTTTATAACAAGAACAGTGTCTACTGGAAGAAGAGCTCTATTGGTTATTCTCCTTTCTCCTTTATATTTTTTATCAACCTTTACAGTTTTTATTTTGAAAAATGAAAAACCCAGATGTAAACTGAAGGACCATTCATCAATTGCTCACGTTTTCTTTCCTTCTATTATCTACCTATGAAACTTTTGGTGAGTCATTTTGGAGAACAAGTGGATAGGTGAGGCTGTTTCTCCCTGTGTAACGAGGTCCTAATTAGGAAGGGACAGCCAGAAATCCCCCACTGTTGCTTGGTTCAATCCCAGAATGTCCTGAGACTCTTTATGCAGTCAATCAAGCACCATAAAGATCATCACGCATTCACTGTGCATGTGCACATATGTGCTTCTGCAATTTGGAGTGCAATTCATCAATGGAATAGTTCAAACTGACCCAGAAGAAAAAGAAGAAAGGAAATCTAATGTTCTCCCAGCTCCATTTATAGCTTTGACTTTATCAAGCATAAAGTGTGTGATGTGTTTCTGTCTTTAACTCTCAGCATATGGAAGAATTAGAGTCAAACCCCAATAACTCTCTGTTATTTCTTCAAGAAATCATTTATTCCTTCTCTCCAGGTAGAATCCTAAGTCGCCGATAACAGCAGTGTTCTATTGACAACCGTGAGTCAATTACCAAAACCCTTCTTTATCTCCAAAACACTTAAAATAATGTCAGATGAATACATACAAATATGTTTTTCTTTTACCTTTAGAACAGAGATGGGAGAAATGTAGAAGGAAAAAAATTCTAATACTTTTTGCAGGGGGAAAGGAAGGCTGAGTGTTCAACTGCCAATACCTGTTACTTAAGAACTGACATTTTCCAGATCTTACTTCAGGGAAGGCAACACCTGATTTCACTTAAAACTGCAGCATCTGCCCTGGCGCTTTCCCCTGCCCAGACCATGCCTTACCAACCAGAACCATGAAAGCAAAGGAAAGGAGGATGACGTTAGTGGGGCAGTGGAGTTGGAATGAGTGGGATCCTCTTGGGAGCCTCACTAGAATTTTTATCTGATTGTGTGGCTGATTGAGGCTTCTTCTACTTGCTAATGCATACGATAATCTGATAATATAGACCAATGGATGGAGGAGGAAGGAGAGAGAGAGAGAAAAAGAGAGAGTGAGAGAGATAGAGAGATAGAGAGAGAGGGACAGAGGGCAGGAAGAAGGAGGGAGCATATGCAGTCATTTACAGATAGTGCTTTAAATAATTTTAATAATGATTAGTGAGGTTGACTTATTAGTTGTGACTCTATTTTCTGTTTTCTTGAATTAACAACACAGCTTATATGTGAGCAGATAGGAATTATTCTCTTAAATACTGTATTAACTTTTCCAGGGAGAACTTTGGGTTGATCAGGGCACTAAGGTTTGATTTTTTAATTTTTGATTCTGGTTCTTAATATTTGCTCTGCTTTCACTTCATGTGTATGCTCATGTGTATTCCCATATACATATGTGTGTACACAGTGTTTGTATATGGTGAAGACAAAACATTAATATAAGTATAGATTATGTTTCTGTACATAAAGATGAAAGAATATTTAAGTTAAAATAAGTATGTCTCTGCTTTTACCCGAAATGATCTAAATGTCTCCTTTTAATATTATTTAAAAGATTTGTATTAAGGCTGAAATAAGACAAAAGAATGGAATTGCAGCCAACACAAAATATGTTAAAAGCCAATAAAAATGTGATGATTTATATCTTCATCATAGCATTAATATTATATTTGGTTTGCAACCTGTTGTTTTTCACTTAGAAATATATGAATATTTTCCCATGCCCCAGGCTTTTCTGTAGAGCATTTATGGGACTCCTATTAAATTACTCTCTTAATGCTCTATAACAAATTTGAACTGTCTCTGTCTGTTTCTTCTATTTTCTTCCTCCCCCAATCCTACACTCTGCATTAAACAAAGCTGTGATGGACATTTTTATGCACTTTCAATTTGGTATATTTTCTTAGATATAAGTTGAGTTTTTTCAGTTGAGTATTCAGTTTTGTATATCTTCTTAGATAAAAGTAGAGATTTTTTTTGTTGAAAGGTCCATGCCATTTTAGTGTTTGTTTTTGGTTCACACCCAGCTCTACACTCAGTAGTTAATCCGGGTGGTGCTTAGGGTCTATTTGTGATGCTGGCAATTGAACTGGGTAAGCTGTGTGCAAAGCAAGCACCCTACCTGCTGTACTATTGCTCCAACCTCAGGCCTATGCAGTTTTTAAATTTTAATTTAATGTTATTTTTATAAAGTAGCTCATGATATTTGATTACATTTAATATTCAAACACCAATCCCACCATCCTTATGCCTTCCCACCACCATATTTTGTATGTTTCCATCTCAAGCCCCAGCCCCTGCCTCAAAGCATAACTGAAATAATTTATTTTGTGTTGTTTATTATGAATAAATTGCTGAAAATGCCCCAAGAAACTTTCCTTAGAGGACAGTATGTGAAGATTGTAGTATTTACCCAGTGGCTATTAAGCCTGTCTATAAGAGATTACTAATATGTTGTTAAGGGCAGAACCTGTGTGCTTATATAAATATATATAATCTACACACACACACACACACACACACACACAGTTTGCCTTCCGCTTTAAACCCCATCAAATGTGGTGAGCTGCTGTTGGAGTATGACTGGTGTGAGACATGTTGTGTGGACACAGGACTATGCATTTTTTAAAGTTTCAATACATATGCAAAAAGTCTCTCCCCAGGAAAGGTTTAAATCTCTTGAGGATTATCTGATTTGAAATGTCTGTGACCATCAGGCTTACAGCAAGAGATTGCAGATTAAATGGAAAGTCATTCGTGCATATAGTAATAGTGGCTAGACCACAATAATTAGTTGTCATTGAAAACTATGTGAGAATAGGTCCTATCTGCCCCTTGGACTTGTTTAGAGAAAGAAAATTAATCTGAGAATCAGATTGAGGATCTGAGATAAAGAGTACCAGAAGCCTAGAATTTATAAAATTTTTATAAAATTTAATTTAAAAATTGGAATTTTTATAAAATTCCAAGAAAAAATAGGGACATAATAATAGAAAATAATTAAAAATTTAAAGATATATATTTAAAAGAAAAGAATAGTTTATTGAATTAAATACTTCTTTCTGATATACAGAATACCTATATTCTGAGTGGGGCTTCATAGACCTCTGGGTAGGCTCTCAGACACATCACATCAGAAGGAAACTTACATGGAAAGCAGGCAAAAATACAAGTTGAGGGCCTCCACAAGAAAAGAAAATAGATCTTCCTTACTGAGTGATAATTTCCTCCTGGCCTCATTAGCTTACCGGAACCTAATGAAAGAACTGTTCAAAAAGAAATCATCTTCCTAAAACCCTCTGATATCAGTTTAATATATTCTATTCAGAGTTCCAAACTCCTAGCAATAATTCCCATACTCAATATTTTCTGGTATTGGGTTTTGTTTATTTTGTATTGTTTGTTTTTGAGTCATACTCGGGATGCTCAGGGATTACTCCTCACCCTGGACTCAGAAATTACTCCTGGTAGGTTTGGAGGTCCCCATCGAATTCTAGGGATTGAACCTGGGTCAGTTGCATGCCTTGCGCACAAGTGGTAGAGCACTAGTCAGAACTCCCGATAATAAGTACTGTCACTCCAACCCTGCTGATTTAAAAATTTATGAGCATCTTATTTCCATTAGGCACAGTTCTAGAAGTGCCTTTATCACCTGGCCTTCATAATCGGCACTGTAGTTTATGGTTGTGGATACTTTGGGTCTCTAGGTATTACTGCATGTGCAGTCACTGAACAAAGTATTTCTTAAAATATCTAGATGTTTCTTTTTCTTTACTTTAAAGTCACTTGAATAAATACTATTATTCCCATTGGGAAAGGAGAGCCTGTATAATATACGTGTAACAGTTTCTTCCTTTAGACCTAGCTGTGTCTTCAGTCAGTAGCTCTGGGTCTGAACTAGCAAGGAATCAGGACTTTGCATTTAAAGCAGCCATCATCAACCTCCTGTTCATCTATTTTTGTCTCTTTGTAGCTGTAGGTATTAAGTTGTTGCACAGCTATTGTTTGCCTCCTGTGTGCCCTGAGGGATAAGATCCTCTCTTAACCATCCTCAACTCCCTGCTGATCAGACTTACTTGGCTGCCACTCTAACACTAATGGTTATTATAATAAATGCAGCACTTGAATTTCTCACAGTTAACCACCACAGCCTGGGACCCATAATCCACGTGGTTATTGAGATGCCATAAATGACCTGCAGATCTGAGCTCCCTCTAACTTCTTAATAATAGCATCTCTCTCTCTCCTTAGCATATACTTTTCTGTTTTTTTTTCAAATTTAATTTAATTTTTTTTCTTTTTGGGTCACACCCGGTGACGCAAAGGGGTTACTCCTGGCTCATGCACCCAGGAATTACTCCTGGCAGTGCTCGGGGGACCATAGGGAATGCTGGGAATTGAACCCAGGTCGGCCGCGTGCAAGGCAAATGCCCTATCCACTGTACTATATCACTCCAGCCCCGTAAATTTTATTTTAATTTTAAAAGTCTCTCTCCTTTTCTGCTCTGTGTTATTATTGTTTTTAGTGTGTGATGATATACTGGGGGGTGTGTGGAGGGGGTCACATACACTTAATGTGGTGCCCCCTGGGGTCACACACTTTAGTTGTAGCCACCATATTCTTTATTGCCCTGGTGGAATGATATCCTTTAGGTTCTTCTCTGGATCATAATCCTCTGTTGAGTTGGTCTTCTGACATTATTATTATAACCATTCTAGCATAGCTATTTCCCTCAGTGTCTTTTATTTCCTTTGCCTGCTACATCATCTGTCAGGGTGAGACAGGTATTTTTATTATGTTCAACACAGCCATTACCGTTTCCAGGCTGCTGAACGTCATCTCAGCATTTGTTTGCCCACTTCTTAGGATCCTTGCTGGAGTGTTAAATTCCACATACCAAGAAAACTATCTCAAGTCGGTCTTGACCGTTCCATCTTAGATGTTGTCCTCTTTGATCACTGTTCTTCAAATTGAGATCCCAGAGATACAGTCCTGTTCCTGCTGATACACACTGAGTAATTCCCACAACTCCTTCCTTAACTGCAGAGTTTCTTAATTTTTTCTAACCTGGGAACTGCTAGGCTTTACTTCTAGTCACCAGTTTGGACAATAGTAGTGAAAGTAGTGCGACTCCTAAAACGGCCTTGTTCTCTTCTGCGGCATTTCCCATATAGGACAGTGCTATGGGAAGATAGATAAGCTTAGGGAGGATCAAGGAGATATTCAGTTCTGCAATTTGGGACATCTTTGTCCCTAGTCCACATTTCAAGGTGCAGTATCTTTCCAGCCAGAGCCCCGATATTGCCTTAACAGACTTGTCTTTTTTGAGCATACAGATGACTCCAAAATCTTTAGCTTTCTATATGTGTGTGTGTGTGTGTGTGTGTGTGTGTGAGTGTGTGTGTGCTACAGACACATAAAACCTAACAAATCAGTCTCTAGTTATTGTCTTTAACTTCCTATTTCAATTAGTATAGCTGTAGGATAACATTGTTTTGTCCTTCCTGCATAGACTCCAGTAGTTTATATTTATTGGGTTGCTCCCCTCATAGTGCTCCCATTCCTCTGTGTTCATTTATAACTTCTTTCTTTGTGTTTTGTTGACTTATAAATATTGTTTTTCTCTTCTCCCTAAGTCTTCTGCATAGTTTATTCAGAGCAATGTCCTTTTTGTATGGACATAAGAATACAGTATATGCTATGCTTTTGTAACTTGGGAGTTTATTGACTCTCAGTGATATTTTCCTCCTGGGCATCTGTTCTCTCAACCTAAGCCTTAGCTGCTCTTACTTCCTAGTGCCCCCAAAAGCAGGGTCCGATGAGGGACTGAATGGAACCAGGGCAAGTGGTAAACTATGTGCTACTCTGGCATCCAGAAGGGCATGGCCCAAGTGCCATAATGCTTAACTATAAGTTAAGAGCTTGGTCATGACAGATGTTGTTATGATCCAAAAAGTAATAACTTGATTTGGACCCTGCTAGGGTTAGGAAAGATTAATCTGGCCTGAACTCTGTAGTCTGAGTCTGTGGCAAGATGTTCCCAGGAGACCTGCTCTACAAGCCTCAATGTATCGCTTACTGTGTTCATACAAAAATGGAGCGTTAGCACAGCAGGTAGGGTGTTTGCCTTGCAAGCGGCCAACATGGCCGACCTGAGTTCGATTCCTCCGCCCCTCTCGGAAAGGCCGGCAAGCTACCAAGAGTATCTCGCCCGCACTGCAAAGCCTGGCACGCTACCCATGATGTATTTGATATGCCAAATACAGTAACAGTTGTCACAATGGAGATGTTACTGGGCCTGCTAGAGCAAATCGATGAACACAGGGAGGACAGTGACAATGACAGTGACAGTGATTAAGATGTTGATAGAGTTATTGGACCAAGGAGAAAAACACCTTAGGTATTTTGCCCTTGGGCAGTCAGGAAGGGCTTTGGAATAACCCTAGGTGATGTTTTCACCCTTGAGTCTCGCAGTCAGGAAGGGCTTTCTTATTTGGCTACCAGATTGGGTGCAGCTCCGCCCAGAGTGCTTGGAGGGTTGGAGGGAGGCTGAATCCAGAAAACTGGGACTGAGGAATGAGGGACTGGGAAGGAAGAATTGGAGAGAGATGAAGGAAGAATTGGAGAGAGATGAGAGAGCTGGAGAGATGAGACAGAGAAAGCAGGGTGGCAAGATGGAGTGAGGAGAGACTAGCAAGGGGGACAGATGGAGAAGAATGTAGAAGAATACAGGAGCAGACACGTGGAGAGAGAGAGAGAGAGAGAGAGAGAGAGAGAGAGAGAGAGAGAGAGAGAGAGAGAGAGAGAGAGCCAGGCCTGCAAGATGGAGCACAAAGAGATGAGTGGGAGAGACAGGAATAGACATGAATGAGGGGCAGTGTGAGACTAGAATGAAAGGCGCAGAGAGACTGGGGCAGTCATGTGGGGAGAATGGAATAAACAGCATCTGATCAATCAACCAGCTTGGCCCTCGTTTCATCCGTTGTCTGCCCCATGGCCTGAGCTGCCCTGGCTGCGGGAGCGGCCCAGGTCCATCCGAACACAGGGGCTAGGGAAAGAGCCGTTGGGACCTCCCCCGGCTCTGAGAACATTTCTTAAAAGCAATATTACATTTCCTTGGAGATTATACACATAGTCACACTAAGTTCCATCCATCTATTTGGATTCAAATGGTACAGTTTTACCTCTTTTCCCCCATTTTTTAAATAGGAGAATAGTATTTTATTGAGTACGTATACCACATCTTCTTTATCCTTTCATCTATATATGGCCATGTAGATTGAGTCTATATTTTGGCATCTATTATGAATAATGCTGTTGTAAACCTAGGGTTACAGTTATTTTTTTAGATTAATGCTGTTATTCCTTCAAATAAATGCATAAAAAAACAATGCCTAATCATATTGTATTTTCATTTTCATTTTAAAAATAAATTCTCCCAACATTTTCCATAAAGGCTACACCAATTTAGATTCTTATCAACAGCATACCAGGTATTTTTTTCTGAACATTCTGACAAACGTTTCTTATTTCCAATCTTTTGGCATAAACATTTCTAACTTATGTGCAGTGTGTCTCACTATGGTTTTTTGTTTTTTAGGGGTCACTCCCAGTGTTGTTCAGTGCTTATTTCTGGCTCTACAATCAGAGATCATACTTGGTGGGACTGGGGGATCATATGGGGTGTCAGGGATTGAACCCTAGTCAGCAATGTGCAAGGAAAGTGCCTTACCCAATGTACTATCTCTCTGTCCCTTCATTGTGATTATGATTTGCTTTTATCTGTCTATCTCTTTATGTATTTATCTATCTACCTATCTATACCATCATAACCATATATATATATTTGCATACCAGTTCATCTTTGGATTTTTCTTTTTGAGGGGGAACCTGAAGACCACACCTAGTGGTGCTCAGGAGTTACTCTTGGCTCTGCACTCAGTAATTACTCCTGGCAGTGCTCAAAGGACCATATGGGATGCTGAAGGATCGAACCTGGGTCAGCCGCATGCAAGGGGAATGCCCTACTTGCTGTACTGTCTTCCTGGGCCCATTCTAGTCCATCTTTACATACATTTAAAATTATGTTATACTCAGATTTGGAATTCCATTCCATCTGCACAGGAATGTTTAAAGCTATTTTTCCTTTTCTCATTTGGATTCCCTTCCCATAACATAGATTCTTTATAATTTGTTCAAATAATCCCCATTTGATAAGCATTTGATTTGTTTTTCAGTTATTAGCTATATTATTTTGGAAAAATTTTGAAGTAGGAACAATGTTTAATAGTGGGACTGCATGTTTTAAGGGAATGTACATTAATTTTTTTCTATTTGCAAACTATTCTCTAGAAATAATATTTCAACATTTTATTTATAGATTTTCTTTTGATTTGGTGGCTACAACCAGAGAAACTTTGGGCTGAGGGATTGAACCAGGACACTTAGCTAACTGAGCTTCCTCTCTGAAACCTATTTGCATCTTTTGAAGTTAGCTTCTTAAGAGAACATTTCTTAAGAGAAATATTACATTTCCTAAAAATATTCTTAGCCTCTTTGACCAACATCAGTGTCTCTTCTGCTTTTTCTTCTGTCACCATTTAAATGGGCTTGTGATGGGATCCAGTGGTACCACTATAGTTACTACCATTCATATTTCCCTTTAGTTAAATTAATTAATGCAATAGTTACATTCTAGCCCAGATTCTTTTGCTAGTGTTGTGATTTTTATTCATAGACATTTCCCAAATCTCTTTTTTCTTCAATAGTTTTAGTCAAATTATAGACATTTATGGTGATTTCCTTATGACCTGTTCAGTTTCATTGCTCTGGCTAAACTGAAACTGTTTATCTTATTAAAATTAGCACTTAAAGATATCTTCACTCTTTTTCAAATAGCTGTTTCCTTCCTAGACAATTTTAAACTGTTCTCTTTTAATAGCTACTATTAAAGTGGTCTTTTTTTTACTGACTGTACTCACTGATTCAAATGGTTTCCTGTTAACTGCTGGTTTCTTTCTGAATTGTAAGAGGCAGAATTGGTTTAGAGTTTAGAATTTTGTTTTCATATTTCCTGGCTTTTGTTAGACATTCCTGTGTTAGTATAGCCTCTACTGGACAGTCACCTATACTTCATCCATAGAAGTAACTCCAAACTGAACACAAAACTTAAAAGTTAAAAACTTAAAACACTTAACCACTATAGGGGCTGGAGTGATAGTACAGCAGATAGGGTGTTTGCCTTGCACACGGCCGACCCGGGTTCGATTCCCAGCATCTTATATGGTACCTTGAGCACCGCCAGGAATAATTCCTGAGTGCAGAGCCAGGAATAACCCCTGTGCATTTCCAGGTGTGACACAAAGTAAACAAAGAGATTTTATTTTATTGGGGATGGAGAGATAGTGAAGGAGTTCAATCACTTGCCTTGCATGAGGGCATACCTCTTTTAATCCAGGCATCACATGATCCCTGAACTGTCCTAAGCACCATATGGAAGAAACCCCCCTACCCCCACCCCTGCAAAAGTTTTTTATTCTGTAAATTATACTAAATTAATATATTCCAATTTCAACTTTTCATTATGTACTTAATTATCTGCCATTGTAACTGAACAAAATGTTATTTAATTAAATGCTGCGTATTTTTCTAATAAAATAATTTAACTCATATGACACAATAAACATATTAAAAGACTTCAAAATAGAAGTTCCTTGGTCTTTTAATATTTGAATTAATTTTGAGGCATTTACTTAGTTATCATCCTTGTGTGTTTTCTCTTATTCAGTGTTGACTGATTCAATAATAGTTTTAACTCTATTTGCCTGTGAGTTTAGCAATTATCAGACAATATTGTCACTGATGTCATGAAATCCTCCTGCCTCTTTTTCTAAGATTTGCAACTCAGTTTGTCAATATTTTTATATTGATTTTGTATTGTGTTAGAGGAGTTGAAAAACACAGTCCCATGCATGGGACTGTTTGAATTAGTTTTTGGTTAAACAGTGAGTATTTTTGGTGTTTTGATATTTTAGATAACTTTTTTTTCCTCCGTGTATCTCTTAACTCTAGTGTAGTCTTCTCAAACTTTTTGGGGGGAGAAACCACACTTAGTGGTGCTCAAGTGAGGCCCAACCCCTACTCCGACCCAATGCAGTCATGGTAGGTAGTATGTAATAATTATAATAATTGGTACTTTACATCTTGTTTAAAATTTAAAATCGTTTTTTTACACATTTTTAAAAGGCCTTTGTTGAGCATTAAAAAAAAGATAACTAGTATTTAACTTTCTTTCTTGAAAAAAATTTTATTTCTTTTCATTAAAATGTGAAACTTAAATTGTAAAGCCCCTGATTTTACTTCAGAAACTAATAGTGAAATTGATCAATTATGAATGCCCTGCTTTCTAGGCATTTATAACAATTACTAATGGGGCCTTAGTCTCTTTGAATAATTTCTTCAAAAGCCCTAAGTCACATCTAGTGGGCCCTCCCTTAGTGTTTACTAGACTGCATTTGGAAAAATAGATTTGGGAAATTAGATAATGAATACCAGAATAATGTAGACCTTGTACATAATTTTTTTATTTTTAACTTTTTTTGGGGGGGTTACACCTAACAATGCTCAGGAGTTACTCCTGTCCTGCACTCGAGAATTATTCCTGGTGGAGCTTGGGGTACCATATGGGATATAGGGGAGTAAACCTGGGTTGGGCTGTGTGCTAGGCAAACACCGGACCCACTATAAAATTGCTCAGGCCCCCTCCTGTACATAATTTTTAATCTGAAATTTTTCATTCTTTTTAACTTAAAAAGTCATATTGACCATATTTTAGGAAACTGCCTAAAATGACAAGTCTTTATGTGTTTAAAAGAAGAAAAATTGCACGCTGAAATAGAACACTGACCAATAGTTCAGAGATTATTTAATAAATAGGCTGACTTATACCAAAAAAGAACTTATAGAGAGCAATAGAGAGGATAATTTGTGAGCAAGAAGATGTTCAGTAGGGGCCTCATGGTTTAATAGTAAAGGCCTTGGAATTTCAAGAGGAAAAAGATTCAAAAATCCACTAAGTTTTGAAGAGTGAGTAAAACTAATGAGAATGATTGTGGGAACATAAATCTGACAGGATGGGAAGAATCTCAAAGTATACTGGCAAATACAGACATTGTAAAATTAATGCAAGTGGAAATGAATGTCAGAATAAGAATGGTGGCAACTGTCACTGTCCTCCCGTTGTTCATTGATTTGCTCGAGCGGGCTCAGTAATGACTCCATTGTGACAATTGTTACTGTGTTTGGCATATCAAATACGTCACAGGTAGCTTGCCAGGCTTTGCCTTGCGGGCGAGATACTCTCGGTAGCTTGCCGGGCCCTCTGAGAGGGGCGGAGGAATCAAACTTGGGTTGGCTATGTTGGCCGCTTGCAAGGCAAACGCCCTGCCCGCTGTGCTATGGCTCCAGCCCAAGAATGGTAGCAACAGAATAAAGAAATGGGATGGGACTGGGACACATAATGAGTAGAGTTGATGGTATTTGGCATCAACCTGAAAGTGAACACATGCCTATTAATTATTATGATATTTTCATTCTCAGAAGTTAGAATTTTTTTTTAACTATTAGAAATATCAGAATTGAGTGAATGTATTTAGAAGTGCTGGTAGGCTGAGCTATTTGCCAAAACTCTACCAGTCATCTTTCCTGGTCCTGCCTCCTGACATCATTTCTACCTTGTAATTCAAGAGTACATATCAAGCAATGCCAGTTCTGATTTTTCTTTCCAAGGAAATTAGAAATATTACTTCATGATATCTTTCCTCCTTTCAGTATCAGCAGTTCAAAATTTTGTTAACAATTAAATATACCATAAATAGATGTGGTTTCCAGTTTGCTGCCACTGCCTGGAATCGTGTATCCTCTTTTCTAAAATTACCTTGAAATGTAGCTCAAATAGAAAGTCACTCAAAAGACTGACTGTATAATTGCTACTATAAAGGAAGCTCGTAGAAAGGCCTTTTTTTTTTTGTAATAACTAGTATTTCCTTGTGTTGGACTGTTGTTTTGAAAGTTACAAGCCTTCTCTGCTTCCTCCCAGCCAGGTCTCTAGACAAACTTTATAACTTTGCTGATTGCTCTGGACTCCACCTGATATTTGCTCTAAATGCTCTGCGTCGCAATCCCAATAACTCCTGGAACAGTTCTAGTGCCCTGAGTCTGTTGAAGTACAGTGCCAGCAAAAAGTACAACATTTCTTGGGAACTTGGTAATGGTAAGTAAGGATGTTATTTCCTCTTAATTGACAACATAAAAGTAAAAATAAATTGAGATAAGTCTTGGTCGAATCACTTTTGGTACACTGGTTTAGAAAAAGCAGTCTGATTATTTGCAACTGAGTTCTTCAAATAGTAAAAGATCAGTGGTGAAGGGTAGTAAATTTTTGACTTCATTCGCTTTGCATCAACAGTTGTTTCTAGTTCCCTCATTCTAAATGTGGGGCAAATGCTGTGTGTTATTAGTAATTAGCCATATGCCTATTAAGCTAGGGGAAAACTTGTCAACTTAGGCTGAGCTGTATTTTATAATTTTTGGTTTAAGGACCAATCATCCTAGAAGATAACCCTGAGAACAATTCAAAAGTGTTACTCAGTGGAGACTGCTAAATAGTGTCTGCACTTCTTGAAGGTTGATATTAAATCTCGATAGATTTTTATTCGAAAAGTTTTTTCAGTCCTACATGTCTCTCTTTTGATTGAGATAAGAGCGATAGCACAGCAGGTAGGGCGTTCGCCTTACAAGCGGCCAACATGGCCAACCCGAGTTCGATTCCTTCGCCCCTCTCGGAGAGCCCGGCAAGCTACCGAGAGTATTCGATATGCCAGACACAGTAACAACAAAGTCTCCAATGGAGACGTTACTGGGCCCGCTCGAGCAAATCGACGATCAACGGGAGGGCCTTTACCTTACCTTTACCTTTACACAACTTTGTATGTATGTCTTAAGTTTAAAATTTCAGGTCTCCTCGAAAAATATGTTGCCACAACATACTGTCACACACTGTCCTCCTGTTGTTCATCAATTTGCTCGAGCAGGCCCAATAACATCTCCATTTTGAGACTTGTTGTTACTGTGTTTGGCATATTGAGTACATCACGGGTAGCTTGCCACGCTTTGCCGTGTGGGCGAGATACTCTTGGTAGCTTGCCGAGCTCTCCAAGAGGGGTGGAGGAATCAAACCTGCCTCGGCCGGGCTGGCTGCACGCAAGGCAAATGCCCTAACACTGTGCTAAAAACCCAATATCCCAGTTCATTGGATTCCCCTCCCCACTAGATTTAGGAGACTAAATGAAAATGTCTGTGAATTCAATTAATTACAATCTACAGAGCCTTTTATTTGAGAATATACTTTATTTTTACTTTTATATTTGTTGTGACTTTTTATTGACGTTAATTGCAGTATGACATCAATTTTAAGTATGAATTATTAAAAATCAACATAAATATATGCAATATTAAGTTTTCCACTAAAAGTCCATTTCATCATACAGATTGCCATATTCTTGTCTCCTTTATTCAGATTTACCTGCTTCTTTCCACCTTCTCGTGTCATAGAAATATTTGATCTTAGAACTAACTGCTATTCTTAAACATTTAGAAACCTTTTGTAACTTGTTTACCAACAAAATCTGAATCTGTTGTTTTAGTGTAATGCATTGACCTGACAATAACTTCTTTGTCAAGACACACTGACAAGATTTTGAAGAAAACTTGTTCTAGTTTTCTTGGCTTTGGGTGCTGAATATCCACCCAAAGTGGAGCCTCAGTACATGTGAGGGTAATTCTATATCTCATCTTAAAGTCTGAGTCATGAGTCCAATTGTATGACACCCAGAAAAAAGGCAAGCTATGTAGAGAGGGTGGAGAGAAATGGTAAATCATGGAAGAGAGGATGGATAGACTGAGCACAGACAACCTAGGGTTAAATTTACCCAGTCACCGTAAATGTGGGTATGTGGCATAATGCATTTTATCAGAATCTATTCAGTTGTACAATGCAGAGTAAATCCTAATGGAAAGTATGCACTTTATGAACATGGGATTCATCATGTGTAACAGTTGTACCATACTAAATAAAATGTGAATGAAAAAAGAAAATGTGTATATGTAGAGAGTACAGATGGGTTACATAGAAACTATACTAAGTTTTCAGTTTTTTTGTAAATGTAAATTGTTCTAAAAGTAAAACGTATTAAGTAAAAAAAATATAGCCATGTTGTAAACCTACTTATTGAAACTATGTATATCAGGTTATTTTGCTTGCTATTATAGACAATAAAAAATCAATTAAAATACTATTGGGTAAATGATATGAATAGACATTTCTCCAAAGAAGATTTGTAAATAGCCAATAAGAACATCATATGTAGATGCTTAATATCATTAGCCATCAGGGAAAAGCAAATAAAAACCACAATGAGCTCACATTTCTTATTTACTAGGTTAGCCATAATATTTATATTTCTTAAAAGGGAGAATTAGTACTGCAAACAATGATGTGGAGGAATTGGAATCCTCACAAATTGCTGGTGGGAATTTAAAATGGTTTGACCACTTGCAAAATAATCTGAAAGTTGAACTTTTTGAAAGTTTTTCAAAAAGTTAAGCATAGAGTTATCATATGACTTTTCAATTCCATTCCAAGATATATATTCAAGAGAAGTGAAAACATATATTCACTTAAAACTTATATGAAAACATTAATAGCAGCATGGCTTTTGATAGCTAAATTAATTTTTTTAAATAATGAAAACAACCCAAATATCTTTCAGTTGGTAAATGGTTAGAATCATCACATGTTATTGACAAACGATAGACTATTGATAGACTATTGTTAGACCATAAAAAGCAATAAAGTTCAAGTAGAGTTGACAGCATGAATGATCCTTGAAAATATTGTGCTAAATTAAAGAGCTCAGTAAGAAAAGTATATGATTCTCTATATGAAAGACCCAGAAAGATAGAACCATAGATACTAAAAAAAAAAAAGCTTATTTTTTGTTTTGTTTTTGGACCACACCTGATGATGCCCATACCAAAAAAAAAATGTACAAAAAAGTTGTCTTAGGGAGTGATGGGGGTGAGCAGTGACTTCTAAAAGGCATAATGTTTCTTTTAAGGGTGATGGAAGTGTTTTCAAGTTTACTGTGTGTGGTAAACAGTTAAACCACTTATATCACTTCTTATATATGTTAATTTGCTTAAATGTGTAGTATTAATTTATAGCTCAATACTGCTAGAGAGAATGTCATTGTATGTTTTATCTTAAGGACATATAATTTGCATATTCCTTGCCACAGATTGATGAGAAAAAATTAAAGTTATTTCCCTCGGAGGTTTATTTTATGATTATCAACAATATTGTCATTCTACATGTTTATAGTCTTTAATTTATGTAGCACTTTCCAATTATTTTGTATTTGAAATGAAAAGCACTCAAGTTCCTAGTAAAGCAAATATTATACGGATGACAAAATGGATTTAGAGAGGTAATACAAATCACTAAGGTAGCAGTGATTTCACTTACAGCAGTGTTAAGTCTATGTCAGGAACATTGGACTTCTAACAGAAAATGACATGCTTTTGAAAACTTTCCCTCTTTAATGATTTTAACACGTGATTTATCCTGAAGGATGTTCCATGTGCACTTGAGAAGAGAGGTTTTTGGTTTTTCTTGGGAGTACAGGGAACTGTGTTGGACAACCCTGTGACTATTTAGCCAATATGGTTCTGATGTGTTTCTGTATGAAAGTAGTTAACTAACTGAGAAAAATAGATTAAATCTCATTACAAAAATATAAAAACCAGATAATTGTTTATATAGGAATAAACTTAATAAATGAAGTAAAATGCTTTTACATTAAAAAGTTATAAAATAAATAGAATAAAACAAAAACATGCGAAGGCATTCTGTGTTCATGGATTGAAAGAATTAACATTTCTTGAAATAATCATCTTACCCAAAGCCTTCTATGGACTCAATGAAATCCTTATAAAAATCCAGTGGCATTCTTTAAGGATATATAACAAATATAATTTAATTTGTATGGAACCACAAAAATTCCCAAATAGCTAAAGCAAGTCTGTACTGAAATGCAAATGTCACACTCCAAACTTCAAACTTTACTACAAATCTATAAACATAAAAACAATATGGTATTAGAATCAAAATAGACACACAGAGAATGGAATGAAATTGCAAGCCCAGAATTAAATCCTCGTGAATATGGACAGTTTATTTACAACAGAACAAAGTGTAAAATGGAGTAAGAGAAGTCTCTTCAATAAATGGTGCTGGGAAAACAGCAAAAGAATAAAAATGGACCACTGTCTCACACCATAAATGAAAGTTAACTTAAAATTAATACAAAAGTTTCACATTTTACCCAAAGCCATAAATTACATTGAAATAAAATGGAGACAAAATACTCAATAACATTGACTTTCTTTTTTTTTTTTTAAAGAAGTTTTACTGGATCACCATGAGATAGTTACAAACTTGCATGATTACGTTTCAGTCACACAATGGTCTAGCATCCATCCCTCCACCAGTGCACATTTTCCACCACCATTGTTCCCATCATCCTACCCGCCACCCCTACCCCATCTCACTCCCTGCCTTTGTGGCAGGTACCGTCCTTTTTACTCTCTCTCTCTGATTTGGGGTGTTAAAATATTGACTTTCTTGATGGACTTGGGGAATCAAATATAATGGCAAAGAAAACAAAAGCAAAAATAAAGAAAAGATTGCTACACACTTAAAATAATTTTATCTGTTAAAAATCTTTAAATTTTATTTAAAGCAAGTGGTTCCCTGTCAGATGGCAGAAAATATTCATACACCATATATCTGACAGAGTAATATCCAAATAAAAGGAATTCAAGAAGAAAACTATAAACAAGCTCATTTTTAAAAAACAGGGGCAAGATTTGTGCAGATATATCTCTCCAAAGAAGGTACATAAAATGGAAAAAGAATTTCATAATCACTTATTTTTAGAAAAATTAAAATCAAAATGGCAATGAGATATCATCTAATACCTGTGAGAATGGCCTATGTCACAATGCCAGAAGCAGCTAGTGTTGGTGGGAATGTGAAGAAAAAGGAACTTGATACACTATTGATGAGAATGTAAATTGATCTAACCCCTATGAAAAACAATGAAAATTTCTCAGAATTCTAAAATTTTATCTACCTTGTAATTCAATAATTCTATTCCTAGATATCTATGCAAACACAAAAGCACCAATATCATAAGATATATGCACACCTGTGTTTATTACCATAGCCAAGATATGGAAACAACTCAGATGCCTAATGACAAATGAGTGAATAAATACGTATCTCTCTCTGTCTCTGTCTCTGTCTCTCTCTGTCTCTCTGTCTCTCTCTCTCTCTCTTTCTCTCTCTCTCTCTCACACACACACACACACACACACACATATGCTACTCAACTCTAAGAATTAAAGTCTTGCCTTTTGAGACAATAGGAACGAAACTGGGGGAGTCGTGTTAAGGGAAATACATCAGAAGGAGAAAGACAAATATCATATTAATATATTCATATTTGGGTACGGAAAAGCAATGGCGAAAAATTCAAAAGAAAACAAATCCTTGGACTCTGACCTCAGAGCTGAGCTACCAGAAGGGAAAAAGTGTGAGGAACCAAAATAGGGAAGGGTCCGATGGACAGCAATGGAAGGATATCAGCAGTTAGTGGTTGGTGTGTTGTGGTAATGTGTATTAAGAAGAGGGAAATAATTTTTTATTTATTTACCAATGTGATTTATGAACATTTTCTCTACTTTTTTATGTATGTGTTTTGCCAGATAATTGCTTTTCTTATTTTTTCATCAATATTTTTTATTATTTTTAATTTTATTGATTTCTGCTTGAATTTTTATTTACTTAATATGCTTACTTTGGGATCCCTCCATTATTCTTTTTCTTGTTTCTTGAGGCATGAGATTAGATAATTTGGGGGCATCTGTTCTTCTCTGATTAATGCGTATAGTACTATGAACTTCCCTCTGAGTACAGCTTTTGCTATGTCTTTTAGATTCTGGTAGTTTATTCTTCATTCTCATTTATATCCAGGAATCTATTCTTTTAAATATTTATTTCTCTGCCACAGGAAAACTAGAGGTGCCTAGGACTGGACTCTGTGATCAGGGATTACTCTTAGCAGGGCTCATGGGACCTTATGTGGTAAGGGAATGAAGCCTGAATTAGCTACTTGAAAGACAAATACCTTAGCCACTTCCTTTTAGACCCAATGGTATTTAGAATTGCACTGCTAAACTTCCAAATGTTTGAATTGTTCCTATTCTTCTGTTTGTGGTTTTATTTCTATCTTCAAAGTATTATAATAGGAGAGGATACTTGATATGATGTCCATTGTCTTAATTTTATGGAGACTTTTATTTGTGTGTCCCAGTACCTAGTTTATCCTAGAGAATAACCCACAAGCACTGGAAAACAATGTGTATTCAGGTATTTGGTAATGGAAAGCCCTATAGATGTTTAGTAAGCTGATCTATTTCTTCCAGTTAAGACTGCTATTTTCTTATTTATTCTCTGGTTGATATACTTATTAAGTTACAGTGTGGTGTTAAAATTTTCTAAAACTATTGTGTTGGTATCAGTATTTTTATTCAGACCTGGTGGTAGTTGTTGTACTACCAGCAGACCTGATGAAGAATCACTTTAATGATTCTTCATTTGTTTGGTGCTTATAGGTTAGTGAGTGTTAAGTCTCACTGATGGACCTCTGCCAACTGGTTTCCCTTGTGGGGGCAGGAGGTGGGACAGAGGCCTCTGTGAGACAGGCTGGTCTCCTTGGTACTCCCTCCTAGACTGCTTTCCCTTGTTGGAGATTTGGGTGGATGTCTTTGTAGGGTGTTTATTAGGAAGTTTTGGTTTTTGTATATATATGTTTAAAAGAATGTAAATTTTTCTTTTTTGCAGCTGGCTAGCAAAGTGTCTAGCATTATTCACTTAAATTATTATCCTTCCCTTATTGAATCCTCCTGTGACCTATGTCAAAATCAGTTTGGCAAATATTAATTCCTGTCCTCTTAATTCTGTTCCGCTGATTTTTGTGCTGTCTCTGTTTTTGGTCTGCAGTCTTGATTGCAATAACTTTAGGATATTATAATAAATCTTGACATTGAAAAATAGGTATTTTAACTTTGTTTTTTGTTTTCAAAATTGTTTGTTATCCTGAGTCTTTATATTTTCATGTAAATTTTAGGATCATTTTTATTTGTTAATATTTTCAATAAAGTATTTGAATTTTAATAAACTTTATTCACTTCAACCTATTAATTCGTGGAGGACTGCAGTTGTAACAATACTGAAACTTCCAATCCAAGAGCACAGATTATTTCCATATTTATCTTTCTTCAGGGGCCCTAGAGGGTTGGGCCACACCCAGCAGTGCTCAGGGCTCACTCCTCCCTCTACACTCCATTATAACTTCAGGCAGGTTTTGGGGGAACACATGGGGTACCAGGGGTCAAATCTGGCCAGCTGCAAGCAAGGCAAGCACCTTACCTATTGTACTATGGCTCTGGTCTCTAATGTTTCTCTTATTTATTAGTTCCTCTCAGCAATGTTTTTAAAATTTTCATTATACAAGTTTTGCATTGGTTTTGTTGAATTTATTGCTTAAAAGTTTATTTTATCTAACTGTGAAAGGAATTATTTTCTTTATTTTTGTTGTCTGCATTAGTGCTTTCAAAACAATACTCAATTTTCTGTTTATTTGTTTATAATCCAATGTTGCTGAACTTTTTTTTTTTTCTGTTTTATTTTTTTTTCTTTTTTTATTAGTGAAACACCATGAGGTACAGTTATAGGCTTACAAATTTTGTGCTTGGGTTTCAGTTATGCAATGATCAAGTGCCCATCCCTCCACCAGTGCCCGTCATCCATCACCACGGGTCCCAGCATCCCCCCCATCCCCCCCCGTCCCATCCTGCCTCTGTGGCAGGGTATTCCCCCTTGTTCTCTCTCTCTTCTTTTGGGTATTGTGTTTTGCAAGAGAGGCTTTGAGTGGCAATCATGTTTGGTCTATAGACTACTTTTAGCATGCTTCTCCCACCCTGGGAGGGTCCTCACAACACCCTTCATTTGGTGCTCTCTTCTCTATCTGAGCTTCTTTTCACCTAGAACGTGTGTCTGGCCTTCCATTCATGGAGCAAAATTCCTGGTACTAATCTCAGCCATTCCTGGGTGTTAATCTCCCTTTTTGTTGCTTTATGTTCCCCAGGTGAATGCAATCTTTCTGTGTCTATCCCGCTCTTTCTGACTCATTTCGCTTAACATGATACTTTCCATGTAGTACCACTTGTATGTAAATTTCATAACTTCATCTTTTCTAACAGCTACATAGTGCTCCATTGTGTAAATGTACCAAAGTTTCTTTAACCAGTCATCTGTTCTTGGGCACTCAGGTTTTTTCCAGATTCTGGCTATTGTAAAGAGTGCTGCAATGAACAAACAATTGCAGATGTCACTTCGACTATACCTTTTTGCCTCTCTGGGATATATTCCCAGGAGTGCTATAGCTGGGTCAAATGGCAGATCAAATTCTTATTTTTTGAGTCGTCCATACTGTTTTCCAAAAGGGTTGGACCAGCCGGCATTCCCACCAGCAGTGAAGGAGGGTCCCTTTCTCGCCACATCCGCGCCAGCACCGGTTGCTTTTGTTCTTGTGGATGTGGGCCAGTCTCTGTGGTGTGAAATGATGTCTCATTGTGGTTTTGATCTGCATCTCTCTGATGATTAGTGATGTAGAGCATTTTCTCATGTGCCTTTTTGCCATTCGAATTTTTTCTTTGCGAAAGTTTCTGTTCATTTCCTCACCCCATTTTTTGATGGGGTTGGGTGATTTCTTCTTGTGGAGTTTAACCAGTACCTTGTATATCCTTGATATCAACCCCTTGTCGGATGTGTACTTGGTGAATATCCTTTCCCATTCTGTAGGCTGTCTTTGTATTTTGGTCACTGTTTATTTTGAGGTGCAGAAGCTCCTTAGTTTAAGATAGTCCCATTTGTCTAGCTCTGTTTTCACTTGCTCGGCCAGTGGCGTGACATCTTTGAAGATACCATTAGTTTCAATATCATGGAGAGTTTTGCCGACTTTGTCTTCAATAAACATTATGGATTCTGGTCTGATGTTGAGGTCATAAATCCATTTTGATCTTACTTTTGTGCATGGTGTTAGGCAGAGATCTGAGCCCAATTTTTTGCATGTAGCCGTCCAATTTTGCCAGCACAGTTTATTGAAGAGGCGTTCCCTGCTCCATTTCACTTTTCTTGCCCCCTTATCAAAAATTAGATGATTATATGTTTGGGAGGAAATGTCAGTATATTCAACTCTGTTCCATTGGTCTGCAGCTCTGCTTTTGTTCCAGTACCATGCTGTTTTAATTATTACTGCCTTGTAGTAGAGTCTGAAGTTAGGAAGGTTGATTCCTCCCATTTTCTTTTTCCCAAGAATTGCTTTAGCTATTTGTGGGGGCTTATTGTTCCATATAAATTGCAGGAGTGTTTGCTCCATTTCTTTGAAGAATGTCATGGGTATCCTTATAGGGATTGCATTGAATTTGTACAGTGCTTTGGGAAGTATTGCCATTTTGATGATGTTGATTCTCCCCATCCATGAACAGGGGATATTTTTCCGTTTCCTCGTGTCCTCTTTTATTTCCTGAAGTAGCGTTTTGTAGTTTTCTTTGTACAGGTCCTTTACTTCCTTAGTTAAGCTGATTCCTAGATAATTGATTTTCTGGGGCACAATTGTGAATGGGATTGTTTTCTTGATGTCACTTTCTTCTCTTTCACTATTTGCGTATAGGAATGCCATGGTTTTTTGGGTATTGATTTTATAGCCTGCCACTTTACTATACAAGCCTATTGTTTCTAGGAGTTTCTTGGTAGAGGTTTTAGGGTTCTCTAAGTATAGTATCATGTCATCTGTGAATAGTGAGAGCTTAATTTCTTCTTTCCCTACCTGGATGCCCTTAATATCTTTTTCTTGCCTAATCGCTATTGCAGGTACTTCCAGTACTATATTGAACAGTAGTGGAGAGAGTGGGCATCCTTGTCTCGTCCCTGACCTTAGGGGGAAGGGTCTCAGTTTTTCCCCATTGAGGATGATGTTTGCTGTAGGTTTGTGGTAGATGGCTTTAACTATATTGAGGAAAGTCCCCTGTATCCCCATTTTGGCAAGGGTTTTCATCATGAATGGGTGCTGGATCTTGTCAAAAGCTTTCTCTGCGTCTATTGATATGATCATATGATTTTTATCTTTTCTTTTGTTGATATGATGGATTATGTTGATTGATTTCCGAATATTGAACCATCCTTGCATCCCTGGGATGAATCCCACTTGGTCATGATGTATGATCTTTTTGATGAGTTGTTGTATTCTATTGGCTAGTATTTTGTTGAGAATCTTCGCATCCGTGTTCATCAGGGATATTGGCCTGTAGTTTTCTTTTCTTGCGGTGTCTTTGTTTCCTTTTGGTATTAGAGAGATGCGGGCTTCATAGAAGCTGTTTGGGAGAGTTTCTGTTTATTCAATTTCCTGGAAAAGCTTGAGAAGAATTGGCAATAGGTCCTCTTTAAATGTTTGGAAAAATTTGCTAGTAAATCCGTCTGGGCCTGGGCTTTTGTTTTTGGGAAGACTTTTGATTACAGTTTCAATTTCCTTGATGTGAATAGGTCTATTCAGGTACTCTATATCTTCTTGATTCAGCTTTGAGAGATGGTAGGAATCCAGGAATTTATCCATTTCTTCCAGGTTCTCGTGTTTCGTGGCATACAGACTTTCAAAGTAGTCTCTGATGATCTCTTGAATTTCTTTAGTTTCTGTTGTGATATCCCCATTCTTATTTCTGATTCGATTTATTAGGGTTCTCTCTCTCTCTGTTTGTTTGTGAGTGTTGCTAGTGGTTTATCTATCTTATTTATTTTCTTGAAGAACCAGCTCTTGGTTTCATTGATCTTTCGGATTGTTTCTTTGTTTTCCATGTCGTTGATTTCTGCTCTAAGTTTTATGATCTCTTTCCTCTGCCTGATTTAGGCTCTTTCTGTTGATCCTTTTCTAAGGTCTTGAGCTGTGAGGTCAAATTGTTTATGTGCATCGTTTCTGTCGACTTAAGATATGCTTGCAGAGCTATAAATTTTCCCCTTAATACAGCTTTTGCTGAATCCCATAAGTTCTGGTAGTTTGTGTCTTCATTCTCATTTGTTTCCAGGTATCTTTTGATTTCATCCTTGACTTCGTTCCTGACCCACTCATTGTTCAGCATCGAGTTGTTTAATTTCCAGGTGTTTGATTTGGTTCTCCGTGTCTTTGTGTGATTCACTTCTATCCTCAGTGCATCATGGTCTGAAAAGATGGCTGATACTATTTCTATTTTCTTGATTCTGTTGAGGTATGTTTTGTGTCCTAGCACATGGTCTATTTTGGAAAATGTTCCGTGCGTGCTGGAGAAGAATGTGTATTCTTTCTTTTTGGGGTGTAAAGCCCTGTATAAGTCCATAAGCCCTTTCTCTTCTATTACTTCTTTCAAAGTCAATAATTCCTTGCTGGGTTTTGTTCTTGTTGATCTATCCAGAGGTGATAAGGCGATGTTGAAGTCTCCAAGTACTATTGTGTTGGTAGTGATGTCCTCCTTAAAATCTGTTACCAGTTGTTTTAAATATTTAGCTGTTCCCTCATTAGGTGCGTATACATTTAAGAGTGTGATTTCTTCCTGTTGTACGTATCCCTTGATGAAGAGAAAATAGCCTTCACTGTCCCTTCTAATCTTTTTCAAGGTGAAATTAATGTTGTCGGATACTAGTATGGCCACCCCAGCTTTTTTGAGGGAGTTGTGTGCTTGCAGGATTGTTTTCCATCCTTTGTCTTTGAGTCTGTGTTTGCTCTGGCTGTTGAGGTGAGTTTCTTGTAGGCAGCAGAATGTTGGGTTCTGTCTCTGTATCCATTTTGCCACTCTGTGTCTCTTAACTGGTGAATTTAGACCGTTGACATTGAGAGAGAGAATGGTTATGGGGTTTTGTGTCATCTTTCTTTGCGGGTGTGTTGTGGTTGTAGGGTTTGTCTTTTCTTATAGTAGCCCCTTTAGGCCTTGCTTTAGGTTTGGTTTTGAGTCTATGAAGTTCCTGAGTTGCTGTTTATCTATAAAATAGTGTACCGTTCCTTCGATTTTGAGGGAGAGTTTAGCCGGATAGAGTATTCTTGGGGAAGCATGAGTTTTTTGACTATATCTCGCCACTGCCTTCGGGCTTGTAGGGTTTCCTCTGATAGGTCTGCTGTGAATCTAAGGGATGCTCCTTTGTATGTGATTTCCTTCTTTGCTCTTGCTGCTTGCAGTATTGTGTCTCTATCGGCAGTATCAAGCATTCTAACTATGATATGTCTTGGAGTGTTTTTGTTGGGGTCTCTTTTAGCTGGCACCCTTCGGGCTCCTTGAACCTGAATGGTTGCATTGTGCAGCTCTGGGAAGTTTTCAGCAATGATTTGTTTGACGGTGTTTTTTTCGTTGGGATTGTTTCCCTGAGGTTCAGGTAGTCCCATGATTCTAATATTGTTCCTCTTGGAATCATCTGCTAGGACTCTGATTCTCTGTAGAGCCATTTTGAGGTCCCTTGCCACTGTTTGTTGTTGCGTGTTGGCTTGTTGCAGCTGATCTTTCAGGTCACTGATTCTCTCTTCAGCTGTGGTCATTCTATTTTTAAGAGAAGAAACTGGGTTTCTCATTTCATCTATGGAATCTTTTAATCGTGACATTTCTGCTCTCATTTCTTCTCGTAATTTGTCGATTTTTTCTGTGGTATTACTGGCTGTCTGTCTGACTGTTTCATTGAGTTGATTGAACATCTTGATGACTTCGTACCTGAATTCTATGTCAGAGAGGTCCCTTAGGTGAGCTCTATTGTCGGAATGGTCTAGATTGTTTTCGTTGTTCTCCCCTTGTGTTGGAGATTTTCTTTGTTTCTTCATATTGCTGAGTAGGTTGGGAACTAGATTCCTTGGGGACTAGGTTCCTTAGTATGGGAAAACAACCTGCGGCTGCGTGAGCGTTGGCCCGCCAGAAATTAAGCCACGCCCACTTTGAGGTCACACCCACTTTTGAGGAGGCCACGCCTCTACAGAACCCTGGGTTTGGGATGAGATGGGCGCCACCGTCAGGAGTGAAGAGGGCAGGGCAGACGCTCAAAATTGCTTCTCTTCAGGCATCTCGGGGGACACCTGGGGTCCTGCAGGGAAAGATGGAGGTCCCAGGGTCGCAAGCCAGCAGCTGTGCTGACCTGGATCTAAGATGAGATAGGCGCCGCCGTCAGGAGTGAAGAGGGCAGGGCAGACGCTCAAAACTGCTTCTCTTCAGGCATCTCGGGGGCGTTGCTGAACTTTTTATGTAATATTTTTTTCTAAATATGTGGTAGGCTGGAGCGATAACACAGCGGGTAGGGCGTTTGCCTTGCAAGCAGCCAACATGGCCAACCCGAGTTCGATTCCTCCACCCCGCTCAGAGAGCCTGGCAAGCTACCGAGAGTATCTTGCCCACACGGCAAAGCCTGGCAAGCTACCCATGACATATACAATATGCCAAACACAGTAACAATTGTCACAATGGAGACGTCACTGGGCCCGCTCGAGCATATCGATGAACAACGGGAGGACAGTGACAATGACAGTGAAATATGTGGTAAGCTCTTTAGGATTCTCTGTAGATGAGATTTTTTTTCTGCAAATGATGACAGTTTCAGTTATTTTCTGATCCAGTTGCTTTTTTATTTATTTTCTTTGATTAATTACACTGAAACCTTGTCTTGTTATCAATCTTGGTAGGATTCCAAGATTTTAATATTTCAATATTGAATATTCAATATCAATATTCAAAATCATAATACTTGAATATTTCACTATCAAATAGTAGGGTTTTATGTCTCCTTTGGTTCTTCCAGTGCTGGGGATCAAACTCTGGCCTTGCTTGTGCAAGGCAGGAATTTCACCTCTTAATGCTAATTCTCCAGGATTAAGTACTTAGATTTTTATTAGCCTTGCTGAAATAATCCAATTGGGAGAGGATTAAACAGTAGTATGTAGGATTATGGTAGATATAATCTTAAGGTGAAATAAGTGCTCTTCTATTTATAGTTTGCTTAGTGTATTTATCAGTAATACGTATTGGAATTTTGTCGTATGCTCTCAATTATTTATTTTGCATCTGTTGAGATGATAGGGCTTTTATTTTATTTTTAATCTTTTAAAAATTTATTTATTTATATATATATAAAATAGGGGCTGGAGCGATAGCACAGCGGGTAGGGCGTTTGCCTTGCACGCTGCCAACATGGCCCACCCGAGTTCGATTCCGCCGCCCCTCTTGGAGAGCCCGGCAAGCTACCGAGAGTATTCAATATGCCAGACACGGTAATAACAAAGTCTCCAATGGAGACGTTACTGGGCCCGCTCGAGCAAATTGATGATCAACGGGAGGGCCTTTACTTTACTTTTTACTTATTTTTATAAGGTTGTTCACAGTAATTCACTACATTCAATATTCTTACACCAAATCTACTACCAGCACCTTACCACCATCATTATTTCAAATTTTCCTACTACCACCCAAGACCACCCCAGAGGCAGCTTCTAAATTGTTTATTTGGTATTGCTTGTTAATAATTATCTGCTAAAAATGATCCAAAAAGGTTTCCTTAGAGGAAAGTGTATGAAAATTGTTGAATCTCACCTTGGAGCCATTAAGCCCTTGTATAAGATATTACTAACATGTTATTTTAGGTTGGGCCTTATGTGCTAATATATGTATTTTTTTGATTGAGATAGGTTGCCTTCTACTTTATACCCTATCAAATGTGGTGTGCTACTCTTGGTATATCACTGGTATAGAATGTAAGACGTCGCTCCAGGAATTCTAAAAATTTTAATGGGGCAATGTAGTTGGAATTAAATGCATCTCTATGGCTTGTTGCTCTCTTCTGAGATTTATTTGTGAGTCTCTGAATCTTGGCTGTTAATGAACTTCTATGGCGCCCAGAGGCAGGTCATGGGTATGACAGCCAGGCTCCTGGAAGAACAGGGAGATGGGAGGAAGTGGCCCATTCTCTCTCTGTGAGCTCTGTATAAGCTGGAGATTTTGATCACAAAATGGGCATAACTGACTTTTTCAGCATATTCCGTCTCATATGTGGAGGGCTTTTCCTGAGCCTGTGGAGATGGCCCATGAGCATGGCAGCAATTGAATTCTGGAGGTTTTTGACTGCCGGGGCTCTGTTGGGGTGGGTAGTGGACTCTCCTGCCCTCCTTCGGGGCACCCTGATGAACTCAGCCTGGCTCAGGGTGTGGAGGCATATTTATGGCTTATTGCTCTCTCCTCCAAGATTTATTTGTGAGTCAGGCTTTTTTTAAAACCAATATGGTTTTTATGTTGGATATTGATAATCAATTGTCACATTCCTAGTTTAAATATTACTTGGTCATAGTGTATAATATTCATACTTTTATAGATGAAGTTTGCAAATATTTTGTTGTAGATTTTAAAATCTATGTTTATATAGAATATTTTCTGTTGGGATTTGTGTGTGTGTGTGTGTGTGTGTGTGTGTGTGTGTGTGTGTGTATCTGGCTTTGGTATCAGGGGACTATTGACCTTATAAGTGAATTGAAAAATACTTAGTGGACAATTCTGTGCTGAAGATTAAATCCAGGGTTTCTGCATAGAAAGCATGTGCTCCAGCTATGAAACTCTCTCTCTGGAAATATTTTTAATTATTGTGTATCTTTTTCTATTCAAAATCTATTTAGATTTTCTATTCACTTTGAGTTAATCATTTGTGTGTTATTTTCAATAACTCTGATTTTATCTAAACTTCTAAATTATTTCAAAATGTTGTTCATATTAATTTCTTTTTAAAATATTGTGGCACTGTCATGGTATTTTCATATTTTAATTTTTATAATCTCTTTTTTCCTTGGTCAGTCTAGATTAAAGTTATATCAGTTTTGTTAATCTTTTCAAAGAGCTAATGTTTGTTTCATTGATTTTTACCTATTTTTAAAAATAGTATTAATTGCCACTTGAATTCTTAGTTTTTTATTTCAACTTCTTTCTTTGGGTCTAGTTTTCTTCTCCTTTTCATTCTTCTTCAGCTGGGAAGTGTTGGCTGAAGATCTTTCTATATGTTTCCTCATAAGCATCCGTTTCCCCCTTTTTTCATAACAACAAAAGTTACTGTTCTCACTGTTCTGGAGACTTAAGTCAAAGACTGAGCTATTGCATATCTGGTTGGCAGACCTCTTCTTGGGCCCCTTTTCCTTGGCTTGCAACTAGATTTTCTCTTTGTCATCACATTGCTTTCCTTATATGTTTGTATCCCTAATGTCTTTTTGTGTTCTCAAATTTTCTTTTAAATTTTCTTGGGCAGTGTTAGGTTCAGTCAAGAAGCTACAGATATTTCCTGTTTATCACTTGCCTCCCCATATGTACAACCTCCCTTATGATTAATATCCTCTGCCAGAGTGGTACTTTTCACAAACTTGTACGGATACATCATAGTCACTGGAAATCTGAAGTTTACTTTTGAGTTGCATAATACTGTGGGTTTGGACAAATGTATAATTCATGTGTATAAAGTAATATTAGATCTAATATAAAATTTAAGTGTAATATACTTTAAATTCCAGAGTTGAGAACCTATTTTATGTAAACAAGAATAAGTATTTTATTATATCTTACTAAAGGGTTTTATTTTTCTTATTTACATAGGTTAATATATAGCAATCACAAATTGGCTCTTACTGATTTATTTTCTGATCATTCCATTTACCACCTCTTAAAGTTTTGTTGGAAAAAGTGACATAAAGTAAATTTGTTTTGTGCTTAAAGGGGCAGGTTGGGGATGGGAGGGAAATGAGGATATTGGTGGAGGGAAGATCATCCTAGTTGTGTTGGAACGGTAAATGCCTGAAACAACTGTATAATGAACAATGTTGTAAATCACGGTGTTTTTAATAAAAATAAATAAAAACAAAAACAAAGTAGTGTTAGGTAGTTTCACTGCACTAAAAATACCATTTTGCTTGTTTAGCCCTGTCTTCTCTCTCCAACCTCTGGCAACCACTGATCTTTTGCTTTGTCCAGGATTTTATATAGCTGAAATCATAAAGTATATAGCTTTTTTTTAACAGTAAGCTTCTTTCCCTTAGTGATACAAGTTTACGTTTCTTCCACATATTTCTAAAACTTGAGAGCATCTTGTTTTCTAATGTTGAATGAAATTCTATTTTCCAGATATAGCAGTTTATGTATTCACCTTTTTAGGATGTATTTGTTACCTTTAAGTTTGAGCAATTATAAATTATTCTGTAAATATCTATATGCAGGTAATGTGTGTGCATGAGTTTTGTGTTTGTATGTGTATAAATAACAAGAAGCACAGTTGTTGGATCTTATGGAGAGAGAATGCTTTGTGTTGTCAGAAGCAATCAAACTATTTTTTTTCATCCTCACCAGCAAAGAATAAAACAGAATTCTCTTGCTCTTAAAATGTTTAGCATTTGGGTGCTATACTTATTCTGGATTTTGGCCATTCTACTAAGTGTGTGGTGGCATCTCATTTTATATTTTTTATTTTCTTTTGGTTTTGAGGTCACACCTGGTAGTGTTCTTGGCTACTTCTGACTCTGCTCAGAGGTCACTCTCAGCAGTTCCTGGAGGACCATATGGTACCAGGAATCAAACCTGGGTCTCATATATAAAGCATGCACTCTAGTCCATTGAACTGTGTCTCTGGTCCAGTCTCTCATTTTAATTTGTGTTCCCTCATGACATCAGTCACATGCTTATTTGCTATCTATATATCTTCTTTTGATGGGGAGTATATTAAGGCCTTTGGTCCATTGTTTAGTTGGCTGATTGTTTTCTTATTGTAAAATTTTAAAATTTGCTTGTATGTGTAATAGTCCTGTATACTTTATCAGAGTTCTATTCTGTAAGTACTTTCTTCCATTTTATGTCTTGTTTTCTAATTATTTTGACATTGTTGCAGAGAAGATTGTAATTTTAAGTCTTCTTATTACTTCTTTAATAGATTCGGGCCTTCGATATTATCCATATTTTAATTGGTGTTATCCATACATCAAATTTTAATTTTTATACTGTTCAAAATATTTTTTTATTCTACGTTGTGCATTCTTCTCTGACTCATGAATTGTTCAATTTTAAAATATTTATAGATTTCTCAAATTTCTTTCTATTTTGAATTCTTGTTTAATTCTGTTGAGGTTTGGATACACATATCATATGGTTTAATCCTTTACATTTACAAGACTTGCTTTATGGCTTAGCATATGTCTTTCCCTGAATGGTAAGACTAGAAAAGAATATCTAACCTGTCCTTATTGGGTGGGGTGTCAGTCCTGCATGGACACAGATAGTGTTCTTCAAGTCTTCTGTATTTTTGCTGATTGATCATCTGTTGAGCTGTTCTGTTGCTGAAATCATGATATTGAAGTCTCCTAGACCTGCTGAATTTTCTATTTTTCTTTCAACTTTTGTTTAATTTATTTTTGTTGTTAGTGTGTGTATGTTTATATTTGCTCTATAATTCTGATACATTTATTTTTTATCTTTATGAAGTGTTTCACTTTTTTTTTGTCTTCAAACCTGTTGAATATATATTGCTACATTCAGATCAATTCTCTTGTCACTATTAACATGACATAGTGTTTTCTCATCCTTGATTTTCAATATATTCATGTTCTGAGTCTAATGCATGACTCTTTAGTTGTATATTAATTATTCATTCAGACTGCTATTAATTCCAACTTAAAATTGGAATGTTTATACTATTTACATTTAATGAAGTTATTGATATGGTTGAATTTTCCTTTGCTCTCTTGCTGTTTTCTATTTATTTCATAGACTTTATGTTCCTCTGTATCATCTTAAGTGCCCTTTTGTGTAGAAGATATTACCTAAGGTACCATTTTAATTACTTTTTTGTTTTGTTTATTATTTTATTAGCAGTTTCATATTATACTACATCTTAACACATTGCAATACACTTTAGTGTCATATTAACTTAATTCCATGTATATATATAAAATGAAGAGGCCGGCAAGCTACCGAGAGTATCTCGCCTGAATGTCAAAGCCTGGCAAGCTACCTGTAACGTATTTGATATGCCAAAAAGAGTAACAACAAGTCTCACAATGGAGATGTTCCTGGGCCCACTCGAGCAAATCGATGAACAACAGGAGGACAGTGCCACAGTGCAGTGCTATATATATATAAAATCTTTGCTCCAATGAAAATCCATTTATTTTTCCTTTGTGCCATTATAGATATTAGATCTGTAGATATAATAAGACTCACTACAGATTTATAATTTATCTTTATGCCACCATTATTTAATTGTTTACTGTTTTAATGTATTTTGTGGTATGATTTTGAGTCATCATCTAGTGTTTTCAACCTAAAGAACTCAATTTCCTAATTTTTTCATTAAAAAATTTAATATAATTAAGTTAATGTGTTTATAATTCTTGCACAACAGATTTCATCCTCTGTTTTCTGAAAATGTCTAAATTGGCTTTCAGTTTTGAAGTATAATGTGCTATCTATAGAATTCTCAGTTGACCATTTAACTCAGCATTTTGACTCCATCATCCCACTGTCTTCTGATGAATACTCAGCTGTTACTATCATTCAAAATTTCCATTTGATTTTTTTTTTGTTTGGGAGCCACATCTGTCCATGTCCAGACTTACTCCTGACTCTGTGCTCAGGGATCACTCTTGGTAGTACTTAGGGGATCATATAGGGTACAGGGGATCAAACCAGGGTCAGCTATATGCAAGTAAGTGCCTTTCACCCTGTAATATCTCTCTGTCCCTTGATTTTTAATTTAAAATAATTTTTAAAAAATATTCTTTCTATTTAGTTGCTAGATCACAATCATACTCTAATTATTTATTATTCTCTTTTTTTCTTTGAACATAATTACAGTAGCAGTTTTGATGCCCTCTTCTAAGAGACAGCATCCATTGATGGTCTTTTTTTCCTATTTATTAGTTATACTTTCCTAGTGCTTGGTCTGTTATAATTTTTGTTGCTGAAAACTATGCATCTCAGATAAAGTTAGAACAACTCCTGTTTCTGTATTTCCTTCCCAGAGGTTGTGTGTGTTGTTTTTTGTTTGTTTAATAATGTACCTAGACTAACTTTGTAGTCCCTTTTTTTGTGTCATGTAGCCGAAGCTATCACAAGTTTTTTTTTTAATTTAAGAAAATATTTATTTAATAGAACCCACATTCATCAGTGCCTGGGGACCTGGGGCCACTCCCAGCAGTACTGAGTCAGTACAGCCAGTCGTGCCGAGACAGAGAGATGCTCAGGGGCCACCAGGGCCTACAGTGTTTGGATGCTCTGGGAGAGAAAGACTTGTAGTTCTGGAGATTGAACCCACGGCCTCAAATACATAAGGAGTGTGTTTTCTGCCACCTGAGCTTTCTCCCTCACCCAATATATTATATGGGGCTGGAGCGATAGCACAGCGGGTAAGGTGTTTGCCTTGCATGCGGCCAACCTGGGTTCGATTCCCAGCATCCCACATGGTTCCCCAAGCACCGCCAGGAGTAATTCCTGAGTGCAGAGCCAGGAGTAACCCCTGTGCATCACCGGGTGTGACCCAAAAGGAAAAAAAAGACTACTGCATGTTTTACCATACATATTAAGGGCTGGAGTGATAGCACAGCGGGTAGGGTGTACACCTTACAAGCGGCCAACATGGCCGACCCGAGTTCGATTCCTCCGCCCCTCTCGGAGAGCCCGGCAAGCTACCGAGAGTATTCGATATGCCAGACACAGTAACAACAAAGTCTCCAATGGAGACGTTACTGGGCCCGCTCGAGCAAATCGACGATCAACGGGAGGGCCTTTACTTTACTTTACTTTAAGGCCAGTTTTCTAGGGGCTGTCCCTGAGTCAGCATAGCTTAATGGTAAGATAATGATTGATCAGAGATTGTGTATGCATGAAACCATTACCACATCTATCATTTGCCAGTGAATCTGTGTGTGAGTTGGGAGACACATTAAAAATTCAGACTTTTTACACATCTTGCCAACTTTCACCTTCTGCTGTGCTTTCTATGGACTACATTCTGAACGGACTAGGTTTCACGTTCATCTGAGAATGCATGGATAACTAGTGCCCTCTCCAGTCTCTCTGGAGCACACACAGCCTTCCAGACTAGCAGAGATTTGTGTGGATTTACCAAAGCCCATGGTAGTTGTATTAATCCCCAAATTCTCTGTTAAATTTCTTGAAAGTCTACTGGTCTATTGCTTCCTCCTACTAATGTTACAACCTCAAGGTAGCACATTCCCTTGGGGAATGTGCTTTATTTCAAATCACATTGGCTACCCATAGCAGGAAAACTGCTAGATTTTAATGATTTTGCTTTTTAGAACTACCAAGTTAACAGAAACTGGGGTGTGGCTCAGCTCAAAGTTATTTTATTCAGTCATTTTGAGATCATTGAACATTAAGGCTTTTCAAACTTTTCTGTGTAATGAGTATCTCTTTAAAACCTCCATACCATTTATATTATTTTACAAAACCCAACAAACTATGATTAAGTCATAACAAATTATCAAATACTCAGTGGCGTAAAGAAAATTTATTATCTAATTATTTAGGATCACAAAAGTCCAAAATCAAAGCAATGGCAGAATTGATTACTCCTGAAAGCACAGTGAGAATCTATCCCAAGCTTCTTATAGCTGCTAGCAATACTGTTACTATCCCTCCAAATTTTGCTCCCTTGATATTTGGTCTTCTTTTCTGTACGTCTATGTATCAGAATCTCTCTATCTCCCCCTCCCCCTCCCTAATCCCCCCCCCTCCACCCACCACTTAATTTTATCAAGACATCAGTCACTTAATCATTTAATTTAGGGCATACTGCCCCTCTTGGAGAGCCCGGCAAGCTACCAAGAGTATCTCACCCACACGGCAGAGCCTGGCAAGCTACTCATGACGTATTCGATATGCCAAACACAGTAACAACAAGTCTCACAATGGAGACGTTACTGGGCCCACTAGAGCAAATCGATGAACAATGGGAGGACAGTGCTACCCTATTCCCATAAAATCTCATCTTGACTAATTTATCTTCAAAGATCCTGTTTCCAAATATAGTCTTATTCTTAAGTTCTGAGTGGACTTGAATTGTGGATTTACTGTTTGACTACATGGACTTGAATAAGAGACATACTATTTAATACCTTATAAGATATAACCTGAAAATCAGTACAGTCTGTTTCATGGATTAGTGATCTTTGGTGAAATTTTTTTTAACATTCTCAAGAGTATAAGTGTTTATTGATGTTTATGGGAACAAAGTTACTCTATCATTCCTTTCACCAAATTGCCTCCACTATATTCATTGTAGCACTGCACTGTAGCACTGTCCCCCCGTTGTTCATCGATTTGCTCAAGCGGGCACCAGTAACGTCTCCATTGTGAGACTTGTTACTGTTTTTGGCATATTGAGTACACCACGGGGAGCTTTCCAGGCTCTGCCGTGCGGGCGGGATACTCTCGGTAGCTTGCCGGACTCTCCAAGAGGGGCGGGGGGAATCAAACCCAGGTTGGCCGCGTGCAATATTCATTGTACCCTTTATTTTTTTAATGTCTAGAATGAGGACCAGGGGTATCAAAAAAATAGGATTACAGTGGTAAGATGGCATTATACTTTTTTTTTTAACTTGGATGTTTCCTCAAGTCAAGCTAGTGTACACAGCCCTTTGTGTTATTTTATTCATGTTAGAGAAAGGGAGAGAGTTCTGTGGACAGGAAAAGGTTGGCAGAGCCTCATCCTTTTCAACTCTGACTTGCATGTCTGCTTTTAATCTAGAGCCAAATAACTATCGGACCATGCATGGCCGTGCAGTCAATGGCAGCCAGTTGGGGAAGGATTACATCCAGCTGAAGAGCTTGTTGCAGCCCATCCGGATTTACTCCAGAGCCAGCTTGTATGGCCCTAATATTGGGCGGCCCAGGAAGAATGTCATCACCCTCCTAGACGGGTAGGTCAGATTATTTAGCTGCTCTTATAACATTATTCATTAAATGTAGTAAATTAATTTGTAATTTGCACTTTTCCTAGTTACTTCAAGTCTTAAGAACAGACATTTTTTTTTTAAAGGTGGGTACTCCCATACTCCCATATGAGACTGCAGTTGCCCCATCACTGCCAGCTCATACCTGGCTATCCAATAAGCTCTGAGGTGGTGGCCACCTTGCTACTGGGGGGGGCGGGGAAGGCAGAAGGGAGCAACACCCTTTCCCTCCTGGGAAGGCATGGCGCCGTGGTTTAGCGCATAACATAATTATCTTAACTTTTATCTAAAGTAAAGTATTATTGGGCTAGAAAAATGACTCAAAGGGTGGAACACAAGACCCTGGTGTGATTCCTACACTATGTGGCTCCCTTAGCATTGTCAATGTGACCTGAAGGGCATATGAGTGCTACCAGGGTGGCCTTGGAGGACCCTAGCACCTAGAAGTGCACTGAACTGCTGGGCCACATAATGTGGGAACTTTGGGCTCCTGAGCATCACTGTAAAGGCTCATATTGGAGGTATATAAAAAGAAGGAAAAGTAAAATATTCCCTTGTGTGTTGTTGTAGTCTCTTATAAGAAGCAAAGTATGATAAAATCCTGGCCAGTAGAACTAGTTTAAAAGTTACAAAATAGTACAAATACTTATAAAATATAATTTAACTAATAAATTTATTATCTGATATCCTGGAGAAATTTTAGCACATTATTTTTTACTTAATCTTAATATTCATTTTAAAGCATTGGTTATAGATGAGGCACTGTGTTGCTTGTGGGCAAGGCCCAGATTGAATAAATTGAATGTTCATGCAGGTTGGATGCATTACACAGAATGAGAGGAAGTGTCTGAGAGAATGCATGTAAAAGCATGAAAATGTTGAATCCAGTACTCAAATTGGAGATGCAACTGGAACAGGAAAACAGTTGGGAGAGTTGAGAATTCTTCTAGAACATAGTATGGACTGAGGCAGTTCTTTTATGTGGGTGGCATTATGTCTTACTGTGTAATGCATATAATTATTTTTGAAAATTCAAAGATGAGAAAGATGTTTTGGGGTAAAGTACACAGACCACATAATATTAGATAAATTTCATGACAGCACAAACAGAGATGTACCAGGAAAGCCAGACCTTTGACAGCTGTCCTTATGGTCCTTGTGGCGGGATGATTCTTGTGACTCTCTCTTCCCTTTTGTGGGGGATGAGTTTTGGTTTGAGCTAGTAAACAATAGCTGACATTACTAAAGGTTTAGATAGGCAGATGGATTAACATTATGGCAGCCTGAAATATAAATTTAAGTCTTTTCTCTCTAAAAATTTGCTTAGTAACTCTGTTGTATTCTAGTTTATTTTCAGACTTTTTCTTTTTCAATTTATCAGTGTAAGTAAATTCCTCTTTCCTTTCTATGTCTTTTGATGCATGAAGACTGAGTGGGTCAGGGCCTGGTCTATGTTTGAGTGGGCTGTAGCTGGGGATTCACAGTCACAAGGGTGACAGCAACTGAGGTGCCAAGGTTCATTAAGTCTGCATGGTGCCTGGGGAGTTACAATGATGCCCAACTAGCATGGGCTGTGGTGAAGAATCAAGTGGACCTCAGACATAACTAGAGTTTTTGTAGTAAAAAATGCCTAGCCACCACTACGGCTTGTGGTCACACAGATCTGGGAGTCTACTGGGGGCCCCAGGTTGGATTGGGTCTGGGTCAGGGATGAGGCTCAGTCTCAGCTGGTGATGGAGAATACACTCAGAACAAACTCTGGTTGGCCAGGGACTGGTGAGGGAGCACAGTGCATTAGCACATTGATCGCATGCTTGCTGGCTATAGGGATATAATGTGCAAGCCGAAAGTCAGGTGAGCGTAGTAGGGTCTGTTTTACTACCATATGGCTTTCCCCAGCTAGTTTAGCTTTTTACTAGGGTTAGAGAAGTAGGTATCCTCAGGGATAGCCTGAGGGTCTGTTAGTATGAAAAGTTTGTTCTACCATATGGCTTCTGCCAGTGCTACTAACCAAAGTTGTGAGAAGTCATCAAAATGGTTCCTGCTGGTGACACTGATCCTACTTTATATCCTATAGTGTCTTCCTCCCTTCTAGTGTTATAAGTATAGGATTGGAGGTTTGGAGTGCCAAGTGTTGGGGAAACTCCTCTTCATACTCCAGGGTAAAGTCCTGTAGCTTCAAAGTCTGATTACAGCATATTGCATTGAATTGTTATTTTTCCTTAGTGACAGTATTTCTCTGTTTTCTTTTTGCATGGATACTGAATTTTGTTCCTGGTTAGGGAAAGCATATTTCATATGGAGTTTCAAGTTTGTTTCTGGGTAGATTAAGCAATAATTTGAGGTAGATTTTATGTCATCTTAGAAGTAGGTAAACACAGCTTCTCCTTATATTCAGTCATGTTGGAGCAATTTAATGATTTTGGTTCCACACACTGAACTTTGGAGTTTGTGCGTGTGTGTGTGTGTGTGTGTGTGTGTGTGTGTTGGAGATGAAGATACTGGTTTCATTTTGAGTTGTAATTAGGGAATAAGAAAAACATGTAGAGTTTTGTTCATCTGTCAGATATTTAAGATGCCAGCAACTATCATTTAAGTTCACATAGTTGTAGTTTTGGATAATAATTTTTATTTAATGATGTTACTAATGTAGTCTTCTGGGACTTAAAATGTTTTTCCAGTTGTATGATTCTGGCTGAGTTACCCATTCATTATTGTTGCAAATTTTTCTTGGGCAAGTGGTATGTTCCAGGTACCATGTTTGGAACTGTTAGTATTAACAACAGATAATCTCTCTGCCCTCATAGGATATGTAATATGATAGGAGTAATACAGATAATAATAAGTTGATCTTAATAATAAGAAGACAATATCCCCTGGCGGCATGGTGGCCACCATCTTTCAGAGCCTATTGGACAGCCAGGTACAAACCTGCAGTGACGAGACACGCGGGGCCTCACAGGATAGGGGGTGGAACCAGCCCTTCTTCCCTGCCCCAACGAGACCCCGAGTTGCCACCCACAAACAGCTCCTTCAGCTACTTATCGAGCTCCTAAATGGCCATGATCCCAGAGGCACATAAACCAATCTCAGGACCCAGCAGCTTTTGGCAGAAATCCCTCCAGAATTAATTACTAAAATATCAGAAGTCCAAAATGACATTATATGTTTATCATAATCAGCAATAGAAAATAAATTATCTAATGATGCCTTTTCAGCAGGTCTGACTGTTGGGTGAAAATTCCAAATAATAATGTAGGGTCTTTTGTCAAAATATTAAGTGTAATCAAAGTAGAGAGAGATAGTAAAGTGTAAATCATCTGCCACACAGGCAGGGGGAGGGTTGGGATGGGGGGCATACTGGGGTTCTTGGTGGTGGAAAATGTGCACTGGTGAAGGGATGGGTGTCTGATAAAAAATAAATAAAATAAAATAAAGAATAAGACAATACCAAAGAGAAGAACAGGGTGCTATGAATGACCATAAGTGGAAGATATGGTTAAGTTAGAAAATCACAGAAAAATTCGTAAGTAAGTAGCACACTAGACAATGATATTTTAAGTGTAATCTGAAAGATAAATAATAGTTCATTAAAGTAAGAATTAAACATTATCCATTGTGTTATAGAAAATATGTGCGAAGGTCATTAAAATGGCTTAGTTTGCTAAAGAAAGGTCACTGTCACTGTCCTCCCATTGTTCATCGATTTGCTCAAGAAGGCACCAGTAATATCTCCATTGTGACACTTTTTTGGCATATCGAATCCATCATGGGTAGCTTGCCAGGCTTTGCCATGCATGCGAGATACTCTCAGTAGCTTGCCGAGCTCTCCGAGAGGGGCAGAGTAATAGAACCTAAAACTAGAGAATTAGTAGATATGTTATATAGGGCCACATAGACTCTATGAAGGGCTTAGAATTTCTTCTCAGTGCAATAGGAAAGATATCAAGTGTTTTAAAGCTAAACATGGAAATAGTCTTATTTATAAAAAATTTTAACAATATGCTCTATATATTGTGTGGGAGTGGATGGAAGAGGAAGCAAGGAAATCAGTAAGAAGGCTGTTGCAGAGGTACAAAGACAGAACAATGAAGTTTGGACTAGGGTGAAGGCCATGGAATGGATTATGGAGGTGGAATCCATACGACTTGATATACTACATAAGTGTATGGTACTGTGATACAAGGATATGTAAATAACCAGATGGGTGGGGTAGTCTTTTGCTTTCATAGGAAAACTTAATTAATAGCTTGTTCTGGTAAAGAAAATCATGACTTAAGTTTTAACTCTTTTAACAAAATGTAAAATGAATCAATTCATTATTGGAAGTGTGTAGAATCCCTTAGCTATCTAGGAAGTTTTCACTTTTTGTTTATTATGTTTGAGTCTAAATGGCAATGTCAAGTATGTAAATGAATTTGTGTAGAAACCAAGAACTTTGTTAGAGATATTCTTTCTGGAGTTTATTATCATTCAAATGGTATTTGAGGTCATGGTGAAAGATATCAGAGAGAATTAGAGGGAGAGCAGGAAGTGGGGGAGAAGCACAGACAAAGTAAGAGACCCAGAGGAAACCCCACATTTGAAAATGTGAGAAAAGATAATTCTGTCATTTGTAAGAAGAAACTAAGAGGTTGAGGTGTCACCAAAACAAGCAAACAAACCAAAAAATATAAAAAGAGGTGTTTTGTTTTGTTTATTATATCACCGTGGGATACAGTTACAAAGCTTTCATGATCAGTTTTAGTCATACAATGTCATACAATGTTTCAACACCCATCCCAGTGTAAATTTCCCACCACCAATATCCCCCATATCCCTCTTGCCACCACCACCCCCAGCCTGCCTCTATGGCAAGCACTTTTCAAAAGAAGAGTTTCAATGCATTGATAGTGCTGAGACCAGGCAGGATCTCAATAATAGGAGGAGAGAAGTGTCATTGAATTCTGTCAGTGACCTGGTTGTTGGTCCCCTCGAGAAACAGGATTCACTGAACTGGTGGGAAGAGAACACAATTTAGTAAAGTGGATAGGGTGCTTGTCTTGCACACAGCCAACCGAGGTTTCATTCCAAGGACCCCATATAGTCTTCTGAACTCTGCCAGGAATAATCATGAGCACAGAACCAGGAGTATGACCCCAGAACAATACAAACAAACAAGACTAAGCAGATTGAGAAGTTCAAAGGAGGGTGTATACAATAACACCTAGGAAAATTGTTACAAGGAGGTTGGAAGAAAACTGAAATGGTGGAGATGAAGAAAGTGTCGGTGTTATCCCCTATAAAGTGGGAGATGGGAGGATAGGTTTCTATGTTGATGAGACTTACCCAGGAGAAGAGAAGTGCTATATGGATGCTAATGAATAAAAGACTTACCAAAGTGAAAAATCTTTTAAATTTACAATAAATGGAGTCCAAAGGGGCTGGTTTCCATAAAATGCAGGTGCCATTCCCCAGGGAAGCATATGATAATGAATAAGTCCTTTTCTTTGTCTGAGATTGAAAGGAGGAGATGCTTCTAAGAATATAAGAATAAGTATAAGAAGAACAGTCAGAGCATCCCAGATGGTGTCCATGGTATAAATATAAGTACATGCATGGTTTTCTTTGTATAGATCAACAAATTTGAACTCATGTAGTGAGAGGAACAAACACTTGACTAGGTACTTTAATGGCAAGTGATAGGGTCCACATTTCCACACATCTAAAAGCCAAGACAACTCAAGAGACTAGAGAAACCACTTTGGGAAGGAAAAGGTACTGATATGTATGTTTTTTCTTATGTATTCTGGGAAAAGAATGGAGATCTGTCTTTCTTAATATGTATATACTAAGTATATAAAGTAAAATATAACTCGAAACACATAAACATTTCCAGCAACTCAACCAACAATATAAAGAATGTCAGCACTCTAAATTACCAGCTGTGTAGGCTTTTCAATCCTCCTTGTTATATAGATATAATTTTACATAGCTGTGATCATTATAATACATGATTTGAGCTCTGCATTTTTACTCATTGCTTTTTATTGTCCTTTCTATACATATGCATTGTTCTCATATTTTTCATTTTTAATAGTAATAAAATATTCCATTGCATTAATGTATCAAAGTCTGCCTAAGTGTTTCCCTCACTGTTGGGTATTTGGACAATTTCCAGTTTTTGTCTGTAATATATAGCACAGCTATAAACATCTTTATACAAATAGGTTTTTTATTTCTTTTGAATTACATCCTTGGGCTGTATTCCAAAAAGTTGGTTTTCTGGGTCAGAGTATATGATAATTTTTATGGCTGTTATGTTTGTTGCCAAATTTCTTTTCAGAATGATTTCACCAGGTTGCAGTAAAGCAATGTTTTAATGTATCTTTCTCTCCTAATATTTCCACATCAATGAGTAATGTCATTTTCATAATTTACTCTATTTTAATTAATGCAAGGCACATCATTGTTAAATTATCAAAACTCAACAATAAAGAAGTATATATTAAAGGCTGCGGGGGGGATATAACATACAAAGGCACCCCAATCAAGCTATCATCAGCTATTGCAGCAGAAACTCTAAGAACAAGGAAATAGTGGGATGACAGTTTCAAAGATAACTTTCAGTCACAAATACTCTACCCTAGAAAATTATCATTCAAATAAATTGTGGATTAAAATCTTTCCCAAACAAAAGCTAATGGAGGGATGGGACAAAGGTGACCAAATAGGAAGAAACCGTGCTAACATCTGCCTATGATGGTGACAGATCTACACCAAAACACAGGTCAGTCTACACCGAAGTTGACCTGAAGCCCAGAAAAACAAAGATTTCATAGCAAGGGAGAAAATAGAGAAAAGGACATTACCAGCTCAGATTGGTGACAGACGCAACTCCATTAAAACAAAACAAACCAAAAAAACTACCTTAAGGTGGCAAGCTGTAACCAGGGAGATATTTTGAAGGTGAGGAATGTTTATGCTGGTGGGCCAGAGATTATGCTGAACTTCTCACACTGCAGTCCTACTGTCCTGTACTTACAAAACTGGAAATGGAGGCAAGGAATCTAGGGTATAAAAAGGGGTCAGAGGCAAGACATGAATGATCTTAACTTCTCACAATCTGGCTGTTGCCAAAGCTAGTGTACTCTCCAGCGGAATAGTTCTGAAAGTAATTTTTTTTTTAAATTAAGAAACCACTCAGACTACATTCTCTCCCTCTTCCTCTCCCACTTCCATCTCCCAAGGGAAGAGAAGAATGGTGAAAGAATCAATGGTGAAAGGCAGTTGTAAAAGCAGTACTTGGAACTAGCTTCACGCTCAGGAGAGGATGCTCTGGTTCCTCCTCATGGTTTCGGGGGCCCTACACGATCAGAGAAACTTCTCTAGTGATAGACTATAGAAATCGTACCTATCAGTATCACTGTATCACTGTATCACTGTCATCCCGTTGTTCATTGATTTACTCTAGCGGGTGCCAGTAATGTCTCCATTCATTCCAGCCCCGAGATTTTAGCAGCCTCTCCTTACTCGTCTTTCCCAATGCTGCCATATTGGAGGCTCTTTCAGGGTCAGGGGAACGAGACCCATTATTGTTTTTGGCATACTGAATATGCCACAGGTAGCTTTCCAGGCTCTGCTGTGACCTAGTAGTGTAGTCTTCTAAAAGTAAATTCTTGGAATTTATCCATTTCCTCGAGGTTTTGATGTTCCGTGGCATAAAGCTTCTCAAAGTACTCCCTGAGGATCCTTTGAATTTCTGTAGTTTCTCTTGTAATGACCCCCTTTTCATTTCTGATTCGGTTTATTAGGGTTTTCTCTCTCCCTTTCTTTGTGAGTTTTGCTAGAGGCTTATCGATCTTGTTAATTTTCTCGAAGAACCAGCTCTTGGTTTCATTGATCTTTCGGATTGTTTTTTGGGTTTCCATCTCGTTAATCTCTGCTCTGAGTTTTATTATTTCCTTTCTCCTGTTCCGGTTGTGCTCCTTTTTTTGGTTCTTCTCCAAGCTCTTAAGCTGTGAGGTTAGGTTACTTATGTGGGCTCGCTCCTCCTTCCTGAGGAATGCTTGTAGAGCTATAAACTTTCCTCTTAACACAGCTTTTGCTGTGTCCCATAAGTTTTGGTAACTCGTGTTCTCATTTTCATTCGTTTCTAGGAATCTTTTGATTTCCTCTTTGATTTCCTGTCTAATCCACTCATTGTTCAATAGTGCACTGTTTAATTTCCAGGTGTTTGGTTTAGTTTTCTGTTTTTGTGTGTGATTTACTTCTAATTTCAGCGCATTATGATCTGAGAAGATTGTTGATACAATCTCTATCTTCTTAATTTTATGGAGGCATGTTTTGTGGCTCAGCATGTGGTCTATCTTGGAGAATGTTCCATGTACACTTGAGAAGAATGTGTATTCAGCTTTTTGTGGATGAAGTGTCCTGTATATATCTACTAAGTCCCTTTCTTCCATTGTTTCCGTCAGATGAAGTATGTCCTTGCTAAGCTTGAGTCTGGTTGATCTATCAAGAGGTGACAAAGCGGTGTTGAAGTCTCCCACTAGTATTGTGTTGCTATTGATGTCTTTTTCCAAATCTATGAGTAGTTGTTTTAAGTACTTTGCTGGTCTCTCATTAGGTGCATATACATTTATTATTGTAAGTTCTTCCTGTTGTACAGATCCTTTGATCAATAAGAAATGGCCTTCACTGTCTCTTATGACCTTCTTCACTCTGAAATCGATGTGGTCTGATATTAGGATGGCTACCCCAACTTTTTTATGGGAGCTGTTTGCCTGTAGGATTGTTTTCCAGTCTTTGACTCTGAGTCTGTGTTTGCTTTGACTATTGAGATGCGTTTCTTGCAGGCAGCAGAATGTTGGGTTCAATTTTCTAATCCATCCTGCCACTCTATGTCTTTTAATTGGTGCGTTTAGCCCATTGACATTGAGAGAGATTATTGTTATGGGATTTTGTCCCATTGTTCTGTTGAAATTTGGTGTATTTGAGGGGCCTTTCTTGCCTTAAAGTAGCCCATTTAGTTGTTCTTGTAACCATGGTTTTGAGTCTATGAAGTTCCTGAGCTGTTGTTTGTCTGTGAAACTGTGTGTTGTTCCTTCTATTATGAATGAGAGTCTCGCTGGGTAAAGTATTTTTCGGGAGGCATTTATTTCATTGAGTTTTTTCACTATGTCCCACCTCCCAAGGCTGAACCAAGAAGACCTGGAATACCTGAACAGACCTATCACCATCAAGGAAATTGAAATGGTAATAAAAAGTCTCCCAAGCACAAAAGTCCTGGCCCGGATAGATTCACTAGTGAATTCTTCCAAATCTTTAAAGAGGACTTACTCCCAACCCTCTTTAAGCTTTTCCACAAAATTGAAATATCAAAAACTCTTCCAAACAGTTTCTACGAAGCAAATATCACCCTGATACCAAAAGCAGACAGAGATACCACAAAGAAAGAGAATTACAGACTGATATCCCTGATGAACACAGATGCAAAGATCCTCAGCAAACTACTAGCAAATAGACTCCAACTACTCATCAAAAAGATCATACACCATGACCAAGTAGGATTCATCCCAGGGATGCAAGGATGGTTTAACATTCGGAAATCAATCAACATAATCCATCATATCAACAAAAGAAAAGATAAAAAGCATATGATTATATCAATAGATGCAGAGAAAGCATTTGACAAGATCCAGCACCCCTTTATGATGAAAACCCTAGCCAAAATGGGTATAGAGGGGACCTTCCTCAACATAATTAAAGCCATTAACCACAAGCCTACAGCAAGCATCATCCTCAATGGGGAAAAAGTGAGAGCCTTCCCTCTAAGATCAGGGATGAGACAAGGATGCCCACTATCTTCACTGCTGTTCAATATAGTACTGGAAGTACTTGCAATAGCGATTAGGCAAGAAAAAGATATTAAGGGCATTCAGGTAGGAAAGGAAGAAATCAAGCTCTCACTATTCGCAGATGATATGATACTATACTTAGAGAACCCAATAACCTCCACCAAAAAACTCCTAGAAACAATAGACTCATATAGTAAAGTTGCAGGCTATAAAATCAATACCCAAAAGTCCATGGCTTTCCTATACGCAAACAGTGAGAGAGAAGAAAGCAACATGAAAAAAACAATCCCGTTCACAATTGTGCCCCAGAAAATCAAGTACCTAGGAATCAGCTTAACTAAGGAAGTAAAGGACCTGTACAAAGAAAACTACAAAACGCTACTTCAGGAAATAAAAGAGGACATGAGGAAATGGAAAGATATCCCCTGCTCATGGGTCGGGAGACTTAACATTGTCAAAATGGCAATACTACCGAAAGCATTGTATAAATTCAATGCAATCCCTATAAAGATATCCATGACATTCTTCAAAGAAATGGAGCAAACACTCCTGAAATTTATATGGAACAATAATCCCCCACGAATAGCTAAAGCAATTCTTGGGAAAACGAAAATGGGAGGAATCAACCTCCCGAACTTCAACCTGTACTACAAAGCAGTAATAATTAAAACAGCATGGTACTGGAACAAAGGCAGAACTGCAGACCAATGGAACAGGGTTGAATACACTGACATCTCCCCTCAATTATACGATCATCTAATCTTTGATAAAGGTGCAAGAAATGTGAAGTGGAGTAAGGAAAGCCTCTTTAACAAATTGTGCTGGCATCACTGGACGGCTACATGCAAAAAAATGGGCTCAGAACTCTGCCTAACACCATGTACAAAAGTAAGATCAAAATGGATTAAAGACCTCAACATCAGATCAGAAACCATAAGGTACATTGAAGACAAAGTTGGCAAAACCCTCCATGACATTCAAGCTAATGGTATCTTCAAAGATGCCATGCCACTGGCTGAGCAAGTGAAAACAGAGATAGATAAATGGGACTATCTTAAACTAAAAAGCTTCTGCACCTCCAAAGAAACAGTGACTAAAATACAAAGACAGTCTACAGAATGGGAAAGGATATTCGCCGAATACACATCTGACAAGGGGTTGATATTCAGGATATACAAAATACTGGTTAAACTCCACAACAACATCCAACCCCATCCAAAAATGGGGCAATGAAATGAACAGAAAACTTTCTCAAAGAAGAAATCCGAATGGCAAAAAAAGCACATGAGAAAATGCTCTACATCATTAATCATCAGGGAGATGCAGATCAAAACCACAATGAGATACCATCTCACACCTCAGAGACTGGCCCACATTCAAAAGAATAAAAGCAACCGATGCTGCTGCGGATGTGGCGAGAAAGGGACACTCCTTCACTGTTGGTGGGAATGTCAACTGGTTCAGCCCTTCTGGAAAACAGTATGGACGATTCTCAAAAAATTAGAAATTGAGCTCCCATTTGACCCAGCAATACCACTCCTGGAAATATATCCCAGAGAGACAAAAATGTATAGTCGAAGTGACATCTGCACTTGTTTGTTCATTGCAGCACTCTTTACAATAGCCAGAAACTGGAAGAAACCTGAATGCCCAAGAACAGATGACTGGTTAAAGAAACTTTGGTACATCTACACAATGGAGTACTATGTAGCTGTTAGAAGAGATGAAGTCATGAAATTTGCATACAAGTGGTACAACATGGAAAGTATCATGCTAAGCGAAATGAGTCAGAAAGAGAGGGATAGACATGGAAAGATTGCATTCATCTGGGGGATATAAAGTAACAAAATATGAGATTAATACCCAAGAATAGCTGAGATTAACACCAGGAGGATTACTCCATAGCTTAGTGGCCAGCCGGGCATTCTATAGGAAAGGGCAGCTCAGATAGAGAAGGGAGTACCAAATAAAGAATGTTTGGAGGATCCTCCCAGGAGGGGAAATGCATGTCGAAAGTAGACTATGGACTGAACCTGTTTGCCACTCAAAGCCTCTTTTGCAGACCACGACACCCAAAAGGAGAGAGAGAACACAGGGGATTGCCCTGCCACAGAGGCAGCGGGGATGGGGGGATGGGGGTGGGAGGGATATTATCCATGGTGGTGGAAAATGGGCACTGGTGGAGGGATGGGTATCTGATCATTGTATAATAGAAACCCAAGCACAAAAAATTGTAAATTTACAACTGTACCTCATGGTGTTTCACTAATAAAAAAAGTAAATTCTTAAAAATTACTTGCCCCCTTGTCCCTAGTAAATGTTAAGCTAGCTAGGCACTGTGAGAGAACGATCAAGAATGCTAAATCCTAGCGGACAGGACTCTCAGAGTTTATCTGATTGCTTAAAAGCAGACCAAATCTCTATAGGCAAAAACTATCCATGGTACCTTTCATGGCCTGAGAGTCCCCACTTCCTGCTGTGTTCCTCTATCAGCAAGTCTTTGCTGTCAGAATCTATTTCTGCTTGCCCTGGAGAATATTCTCTTTAAGGCGCCAGCCTCCATTTAAAGCCCCTGGGATGGGTTCTCATTGCCTCCCAGGTTTGCACAACCACAATTGGTCACTACCCAGGCCCGGTCAAACTGGACTAACAGGTACCAATAGGCATATGCAACCTTTAGCTTTTGGTTGATGCCCAGATTCTCTTGAACTTGATTCAAAGGTGCCACCTGACATTCGTGATTTCAAAATTGTGGTTGCCATCCAGATGTTCTTAAATTGGGTTGCCACTGTGCACTCGTGACCTTGGACCTTTGCTCAGAAACCAAGTCCACTCAAACATGGTACTTCAGGCCTTGGAAGCCACTCATTACCCCAGTCCCCTGGCTACTGTCCAGGTCTGTTTGACCTTGGTGCTATAGTTGTTATCATGTTCACCCAGGCCTGCATGGTGCCACAGCTTCTTCTGGACACTTGTGAACATGAAATACAAGCCACTGCCCAGGTCTTCTTCACTTCTGCACCACAACCACTGCTGGGCAATACTTGTGAAGTTCAGGTCACCATTAGAATCTGCTTGGCCTTGTCACTATAGCTATAGTCACCAATAGTGATTTCAAACCCTTTAATGCTTGATATCAGTGTTTCGGCTGCTGCAGGACACTTGCGTCTGAAAATTCTGAGTAGTCTTCCAGGTCCATATGAACTCAGAGTCACAGCAGCTGTCTAACATTGGAGATTTGAAATCGCAGTCATCATCCAGGCTTACTGGACCAAATATACCAGACCCAGGCTCTCATGTCACACTAGACATGTAATGAGGAAACAGAGAGCATCCACTGGGAAGAACCTCAAGTACAACAGAGCTACGTAAATTTTCTGAAAACAACTTGGAAGCAATAATCCTAATCATACTAACAGAAATAAGGAGCTCACTGAAAACAAACCTTAATAAAGAGAGAACACATGAGAAAAGCACAAACAGAAGTCATAGAGCTAAACAAGATTGTAGCTGAACTAAAAATACAAGAAGGAACTCAAGAGAAAAGTAATAGAACACAATGATTGAGTTCATTGAACTTTTAGGATGAGGTAGAGGACACCATATAAAAATCACCAAAAATGAAAAATATAAGCTGACGTAAGAGACTTATGAGGAAACTTTAATTAGAATGATACTTATATCCAGAAGCACCAGAGGAGAAAAAAGATAAAGGGAAAGAATCATTGTTTGAAGAAAAAGAGTCCTTCAAACTGAAGAAGGAGACAGATACTCAAATCCAGGAAGCTTAAAAATTCCAAATAGAGGGGCCAGAGTGACAGTACAGCGGGTAGGGCATTTGCTCTGCATGCAGGCAGGCGAACCAGATTCCATCCCCAAGCATTCCATACAGTTCCCCAAGCACTGTGGGGAGTAATTCCTGAATGGGGAGCTAGGAGTAACCCCTGAACAGTTTGTGATCCAAAAAGCCAAAAAAAAAAAATTCCAAATAGAATGAACCCAAACAAATACACACCAGGGCATATGTAATTAACAATTCCAAAAGTCAAAGAGAAAGCTTTCTAAAAGCAGAAAGAGGAAAGCAAAGAGTCGTATGTAAGAGAGCTCAAAGGAAAAAAAAACTATAAAGGCATGTTTCATAGCAGGATCTCAAAGGAGCAGAATGGCATTCAAAGTGCGGAATGGAAAAGACAACCAGTCAAGACTTTGCTACCCAGCATGGCTATAATCTGTATTTCAAGAAGTCACAAAGAGCTTTTCAGGCAAGAACATTTAAAAAGATTTCATCACCACGAATAATACCCAGAGTTGTCTGTAATGGATCTATATATCAAAAAAACTTAATACTCGTCAACATAAATCCACCAAATGAAGGAACACAAAAATATATAAGCTATTAATAGATCTGAAGAGAAATTCACATCTCTCTTATACATAGATATTAAATATATGTGTATGTATACATATACATGCACACACAAAGTATGTGTATATGTTTCCACATACAGATAGTAGTTGGGGGTTAAACCCTTTATCACTAATAAACAGATCAACCAGACTAAATCAATAAGAAAATAAACACATTGTATAAGTGGTTGAATGAGCTGGTCTTAGGAAATACTTACACTCTATACAAAAATTAATTAAATAAAAACTTGAATGTTAAACCAAAAATCATATATTATTGATGGTAATGAAAAGTTGCTGAGTCCCTATGGAAATAAATATGGAGAACAAAATATTAAAAATATATCAACTTTTGATCCAGCAATTTCACTCAGGTATTTATCCAAGGAATACAAAAATAATTTAAAAAGTCATATTCAAGTATGTTTTCATTGCAGTGCTATTTATGATATTCTATGATATTCAAGATTTGGAAACAGCCCAAATGCTTGATGACAGGTGGATAAAGAAGATATAGTATACTGGTTCTGTCTTTCTCTTTTTCTCTCCTTTTTTCTCTCTCTCTTTCTCTCTCTCTCTCTCTCTCTGCCTCTTTCCCCCTCCCTCCTATTCTTTCCTTCACTCCTTCTTGGAGAAACAAATATTATCCACTTATATCATTATATCATCTGAACTTAATGGCCTTAAGTTAAGTGATCGATCAAGAGAGCCTAACAGACATACAGAAAATACCATCCCAAAATAAAAGAATATACTTTCTTTAGGTGTACATAGAACATTCTCAAGTACTGATCATATATATGATGGAACAAAAATAAATCTTATTAATTATATGTAGATTGAAATATTATCAAGTGTTATTTCTCAGCACATGTAGTTGGAAATGAACCACAAAAAGAAAACTGAGGGGGGAAATGTAAATATATAGCAACTAAAATACTACTAAAAATTCTTGGGTGTGAATATATCAAAGAACAACTAAAAATTATCTGGAAAATAACAAAACTGAAGAGAGGAGTTGCTAGATTCTAGAGGGTGCAGTGAAAGTGGTATTAAGCGCAAAACTTGTAACAGCACAAGCTCACATTAGTAAAGAGGAAAACTCTCCAATAAATAATCTAATCTTAGATGTAAAAGAAGTAGAAAATAACAAGTGAAACCAAAAATCAGAAAGAAGATACAATACAATTTAGAATGGAAATAAAATAGAAAACAAAAGGATGGTACAAAATATCAATGAAACTTAAAATCTAGAAAGTTATAAACTATTGGCTAAGGAAAAAAGATAAAGTCATTAATATAAAAATAATTCATGTCTCATTCAGACATGAATGAGAATAGTAAGAACTGATAATGCAGAAATACAAAGAATTATAGAGACTTCTATGAACCGATATGAAAAGATAGGACCATGTAGGAGAAATGGACACATTTCTAGATCGTACAGCCTTCAAGGATTGAATCAGAAAAAAATAATTAGTTTAAATCAACCAATCTCAAGTACAAAATTATAACGATAATCAAAAGGGTCCCTGAGAATGACCAACCAGATGGCTTTACAAGTGAATTCTATCAAGCTTTAAAATAAGATCTAATACCAATCTTTTTCAAATTCTTCCCCCAAAATTATAAAGACTGAAGAATGATCCCAAACAAATTTTTGAGGCTAAAATTAGCTTGATGCCAAAACCAGATTAAGATAGCACAACAACAACAAAACTATGCATGCATTATCTCTGATAAAATGTATTCAAAAATCCTCAACAAAACTTTGGCAAATAGAAATCTAGCACTAAATCAAAAGAATCATGCACTGGGATTCATTCCAGGGATGCAAAGATTGTTTGATATACTCAAATAAATTCATATAATATATCAGATAAACAAAAAGAAATTTTAGAATCAGGTTGGAGAAATAACACAGAGAGGTTTTTTTTTTTTTTACCTTGCATGCAGCTGACCCAGGTTTGAACCACAGTGAAATACTACCAGTGTCTATATTCGAATTACTTCAAGCAAGTGTTGGCAAGGCTGTGGAGAAAAAGGAACTCTTGTATATTATTGGCAGGTTAGTGGGAGTGTGCATTGCTGTCTATGGGAAATAGCATCCCTTAAGAAATGAAAATGGGAATGGCATATTATCTAAGCATTTTACTCATGGGCATTTATCTAAATAATGCAAATTTATAAATTTATCCAGAGAATCTAAAGAGAACACTAATTCAGAAGGATAATTGCATTCAGGTTCATAGTAATGAAATCAACAGTAATGGAAACATTGAAACAATGTACATTGCATTGAGAACTGGAATAAGGAAATTATGACTTATATGCAATGGAATACTAATCATCTATTTTTAAAAGGTGAAATACTGCCTTTTGTAACAACATGGATAGAACTTGAAGTGATTTTGTCATGTGAAGGAAGTTAGTAAGTGAGAGACAATTACTGAATGGTTTCACTGATACATGGATGATAGATAAATGAAGCAATGAACTGTCACAACAGGGCAAAACTTCTTATTTGGGCTGAAAATGTGGTGTTTACCTCGGAAAGGGTTGGAAAGAATAGAGGGGTCAATTTCAATAGTGTGTTGATCCTAGAATTAAATTGTTCTAGTGGATTTGGTGAGTCTTGTGTTTAGAGGTATAAAGCTCTTCTGAAATTTCATAGTACTGTAAACAAAATGTTTCAAAAAATAAATTTAAAACTTTGTCAGCTATAAGAAGAAATTTAATATTTTCTAAATGCTTTGTCCTTTCCCTCTACCTCAAGTTTGGTTAATAACACAGTAAGCAATTTACCTGAGGTGCAAACAGGAGACTTTTAGATCTATTCCTCTCCTTCGTACTCTTAGTTAAGTTCTATTATTTCCAAGTTAGCATCACGCATATTCCTTCTTTTTGTTTTATTTTAAAACATCACTTACCTCACAAATGATTTCTCATGTTCTAAATAATTCAATATGTAAATTTCTGAGTTCAGGTTTATAAATGCAGCAAGTTGTCAAGCTCCTTCCGTCCCCATCCTCCCTCCCCGCTTTTTTGGGTCACACCCAGTGTTGCTCAGGGGTTACTCCCGGCTCTGTGCTCAGGAATTACTCCTGGCAGTGCTTGGGGGATCATATGGGATGTCAGGAATTGAACCCCGGTCGGCTGCGTGCAAGGCAAGCGCCCTACCCACTGTATTATCGTTCCAGTCCAAGTGCCTTCCTTTGAACCCAAACCCTTTCTCATGTACTCCTGGCTTTCAGACCAGTCTAGGTCTCACTTTGCAGCTGCTAAGCAGCCATTTATTTTCCTTCCCATCCTATTGTGCAACATCAACGTGTGTGCTCATCTCAGAAGCCGCTACATTCGTTATTACCTTTGCATATGTTTATTTCATGTCATTTTGTGAGGTAATGCCACTTCTCTCGTGTTTTCCTTCTTCCTAATAGATATTCTCTGACATCTTCAGGAAGGATTTCTTATTACCTCTGTCATTTGGGCATTTTTGTTTATTTTTCTGCTGTAGACATATCAAATTGTTTACATGTATTCCATTCCGCCTATACTGTGAATTAGAAACAGCATCCCATCAACAGATGTAAGTGCTCGTTGAATGTATACTGTCTTGCTCTAAATTATTCTGACCTGCAAACAGTCTGTATAATTGTGATTAAGAAACTTTATGAATCATCAGACAAATAGCAACTTAAATAAAGTCCACTGATTTGCATAAATTATAACAACTCACCAAAATGGTTTTATAGACCCAAACTAATTTTTTAAAAAATATTTTATTGGGGCTAGAACGATAGCACAGCGAGTAGGGCATTTGCCTTGCACGCAGCCAACATGGCTGACCCGGGTTCGATTCCCAGCATCCCATATGGTCCCCTGAGCACTGCCAGGAGTAATTCCTGAGTGCATGAGCCAGAAGTAACCCCTGAGCACCTCCGGGTGTGACCCAAAAAGCAAAAACATAAATAAATAAAAATAAATGTATTAAAACACCATGATTCACAAAGTTATTCATCTTTGAGTTTTGGACATACATTGTTCCAGCACCAATCCCACCACCAGTATCAACTTCCCTCCACCAAAATTCCCAAGTTCTCTACCCTACCCCACTCCACCCCATCCTGCCATCTTGAAGGGCACCTCATTAAGTTTACTTGTTAAAAGTTCAGATCTCATAATTTCAGTGTTGTTGACACTGTGGTTTGGATGGTTAGCTCTGTTAATTCCTTAGCACCACCTATGTACCTGAATCTCTCCTTGCTGCCCCCACCCCATTGCTTCTCATTTGTCTCTTCTCCCCTTCCCCTCCACTCTATTTCTTTCCTTCTCCCTCTACTCTAGACTCAGGCTCATTTTAAAAGTGTTTTTTATTTTAACTCAAATAATTTTTTAGGCTTATCAAGCTATTTCCCAGTTAGGATTTGAACTCTACTAGGTCTCCATAGATAATCTCCATGTTTGTATCTTTGGGGACAGCTTATTGTTGGCAATATGGGAAATACTTAATAAAATGTTTGTTTTATTATTTTTCATTTCCTCATTTGGGAACTGGCCATTCTTAGTCATTGATTTTTACCTACAAGCATGAAGAATTGTTCTTTAGGGGTATATCAGGTTCTTCTAGTTTTCTTTTTTAAACTTTTATGCATAATCTATATAATGACAAATATGTCATAATCTGTTACTTTTCTTATTACTTTAAAATGCACATTTTTTCAGAAATTAATTTTATTATAATTCTCATCTATTTTCTTGTTGATAATATTTTCTGATTTTTTTTCTCTACACAGTTAGGATAAAATTTATAGTTCATATTTTACCTAGCTTTTAAAAATAATTAAAATTTCCACCTGAAACTCTTTTATTTGTAGTTTTATTATTTTATTTTCTATAGAGTAAGGATGCTTCAAGTGTCAAGAAACATATTCATTTAAAATACTTTTGGAGACATAAACTAACAAATATTAGAGAGGATGTAGAGAAACTCAAATCCTTCTACACTGCTGGTGGGAATATCATGGTGTTAGTGCTTTGGAAAATGGTGTGAGCTAAACATAGAGTTTTGATGTAAATCATCAATTCCAATCCTAGGTATATATCCAAGAAAAATAAAAACGTATGTCAATACAAAATTTTGTACACATATATTCATAGTTATATTATTCATGGCCAAAAATCAGAAGGAAGTCGAATGCCATTAAATGAAGAACAGGTAAATAAAATTTGCATATTTACACAATATAATATTGATGATAACTGTCAATGAAGTACCAATACATGATGTTAGCTGAAAGCAACTAGTTACAAAAACTATGAATTCTTTTATTATCTTATTTTGTTTGATTTTGCTCGAGCCGGGCCCAGTAACGTCTCCATTGGAGATTTTGTTGTTACTGTGTTTGGCATATCGAATACATCACGGGTGGCTTGCCAGGCTCTGCTGTGTGGGCGAGATACTCTCAGTAGCTTGCCGGGCTCTCCGAGAGGGGCGGAGGAATCGAACTCGGGTCGGCCATGTTGGCTGCGTGCAAGGCAAACGCCCTACCGCTGTGCTATCGCTCCAAAAGTGCTCAGGATACCCAGAGGCCACCCTTACCAATACTTAACAACCAGGCTAGTATTTTAATGCTTAGACCTGAAGATTGGTGTTGGGCCCTATGGTGCCAGGGACCATTAAGCCATCCAGTCAATCTCAGGAACCTCAACAATCACTTCCAGTGATGCTCTCAAGCCTCCTGGAGATACATCTGGAGATACTTGGTACTAGAGGTCAAACTGAGGCCAGACACATGGAGGCCTGAACCCTAACTGCTGTACCATCTCACATCCTTGTGACTTCTCTTTTCTGAGTTATCCGGAACAGACAGATCCGTAAGATTAAAAAAAGGATTGTTAGTTCCTTCGGAATAATGGAGACTGTGGGAAAATGGAGAGTGATACTCATAGGTATAGGGTTTCTTTTTGAAATAAAAGGATCTATAGTTATAGTTGCCTGTTCAACTCTATACAATAATTTATTGTTGTATACTTAAATAGGTAAATTATATAAAATTATATCTCATAAAACAGTAAAAATTAGATCTCATGAAACAGAAAACATTCAAAAGTCCATTAAAAGAATTAGAAGATAAAATCTAGGAAATAGCCCATATAGAGAGTTTGGAAAATTTTAAATAGAATATTACTGAATAGAGAATTAATATGAGATATCTAGTGGATGTTTTCATAGCAGACCCAGAAGCAAGGAAGAAAAATATAACAGAAAAGAAGGAAAGTTAACTTTATAATATAAGAAAGAAAGGGCAGTTGACATAATAGATGATGGTTATTGAGAAAATAAGTAAAACATAAAAAAAATCTATATTCTTCAATAATATGTACAAAGTCAGAAACTATCGTCTAAAAATAATTTAAATGATGAATAGAGGAGGGAAAAAAGGAGAACCAGTAAACCAAGTATGTGGAGTAATTCTTTTAGCATTTTTTTAACATGCTCGAGAAAATATTGGTTCTGCAGTGCAGTGACATTATGAATCAGTTGAGAAATAAAAGGTACCATGGTCAAATGTGTTTAAGAAATGCTGGAATAGATAAATTTACTGAAACATTCCTCGAACCTTTAATATATTGGTTTACATTCTGAATCTACAATAAGGGAATTTTGTATGCAGAATTCCTTAAACATATTTGGCTACGGAGCCTTATTTTCAGAGGCCATTTTGAGGGCCTAGTATTCTGCTAACATGTTTGAATCTCTTTGGCTTGGAATATGAACATTATTGTAGGTTAGGTTGTCAGTAGAGCACACAATGACAAAAGAATTACATTTTAGATGACTTAGAGAACCTGGACCACTTCCATTGCCTTTATACTGGTTTATTCACTTCCACTCTTGTCTTCTTCAATCTGTTCACCACTTCATTGCCAGAAAATTCTGTTATAAACTTAATGCATTAAATGATGTCAGTCACTATTAAAGACTCTTTAATGACTTTTTTATTGCCCTTAGAATAAAATTTAATCTCTTTACTATGACTAACAAGGCTCCATAATGAATTATCTGGCTGCAGCCCAACTCTTCTTTCTTTCCCCACTTTCCTGTTTTCTTATTTCACTTAGGCCTCACTTGCCTGGTATTTATCTTCATATTTGGAGGCCTTTCCATATGCACTTTCTATCCAGACATTTCTTTCTGCTCTCTGAATCACTGGTTTCTTCTCATTCAGTAACCTTTTCTTGAGTAACCTTGTGTAAGTAAGGTGATTCTCTAACAACATGCCATTAGTCTTCTTAATCACATTTGTAAGCATTTTTAAATTCGGACTTTTACATTTATTGTATTGTTCTTTCCATCACAGCAGATATGAATTGTGCTGTGTGCTCAATGGTCTTTTATATCTAGAATTTTAATTTTTTGAAATTTCTAATGATCAGAAATTCTACTATTTTTTTTAATCATCGTGAGAACAGTTACAAAGCTTTCAGGTTTATGTCTCAGTCATACAATGATCAAACACCCATCCCTTCACCAGTGCATATGTTCCAACACCAAGAACCTCAGTATGCCTCCCACCCCACCCCTCCCCCTGCCTGTGTGGCAGATGATTTTCACTTTACTCTCTCTTTACTTTGATTACATTCAATATTTCGACAAAAGACCTACTATTATTATTTGGAATTTTCCCCCAACAATCAGACCTGCCGAAAGGGCATTATTAGATAATTTGTTTTCTATTTCAGCTGGAGCGATAGCACAGTGGGTAGGGCGTTTGCCTTGCATGCAGCCAACATGGCCGACCCGAGTTCGATTCCTCCGCCCCTCTCGGAGAGCCCCGCAAGCTACCGAGAGTATCTCGCCCGCACGGCAGAGCCTGGCAAGCTCCCCATGACGTATTTGATATGCCAGACACAGTAACAACAAAGTCTCCAATGGAGACGTTACTGGGCCCGCTCGAGCAAATCGATGATCAACGGGAGGGCCTTTACTTTACTTACTTTACTTTCTGATAATGAAGAACATTTGATGTCCTGTGGCCACACGATTTTGAGTTTCTGGTATTTTAGTAATTAAGCCCAGAGGGATTTCTGCCAGAAGCTGCTGGGTTCTGAGATTGGTTTGTGTGCCTCTGGGGTCATGGCCATTCAGGAGCGGTGGAGCCATTCATTCTACTACATTCTTAATGTGTATTTATAACCTTTACTTGAACTTAAAGATAGATAGAAATAAACATGGAACCAGAAATGTAGTACAGCAAGTGAGGCACTTGACTAACACATGGCTAACCCAGGTTTGATTTTCATCACTGAATATGGCCCACGGAGTGATCCCTGAACATCACCAGATGTGGAACATATGCAAAAAACAAATAACATGGATAAGTAAAATCCTCACTATCTTACTATATACAAACTCCTATTGTAATTTTTGTATGACCTAGACATTTTTTAATTTTATATTCCATCATTCCATTATGAAATATTATGAAAATACCCTTCTATTTTATTCTGTAATGAATCAATATATCAGGACAGCTCTCTCTCTATATATATATTTATATATATATGTGTGTGTGTGTGTGTGTATACATACATTAAGTAAAGTAACATACATATCAGGATGGTAAAGAGCATGTGTTTGCAACTCTGTGAGAACTAGGTTACTTACTAGCTAAATCATCTTGAGGAATTATGTAATCTCTCTAAAATTTAAGTCGTCTTATCTGGAAAATGGGACTAAAGAAATTACCTATATCTGGCATTAGCATTTTAGTGAATATCAATGAGAAACTGATTTAAAGTGTTTAGCACAATTCATACCAAATGTTAACACCGAAAGGAAAGTTAGCCACAATGATCAAGAATTGTATTTCAAAGATGAAAGATTTCTAAAAATGACTCTTGGGCCTTTGACCCGAGGTAGATATCTAAGCAGTTCTGAGAACTGAGTATGGATGAGAACAAGAAAGATGAGCTACAGTAACATGTCAATGTTTTGAGGGGGCTCACAGTTCTACCTCCTACCCAGAAGTCTGATTATACCACATTCTCATTTGGAGTGGGAGGATACACAGCTGGGGACAATTTGGTGCACAGAGTAATTATCACAATGTTATTCCTAATAATTGTTCTGTTTTATTTCAACTGTGAAAGAGTTCTATGACTTGACCAAACTGTGGGGGGAAAGAACAATTTATTCCTCCTGGTTCATATGAGTCTTGCCATCTTTCTGCTTCTAAAGACAGGGCATGCCAGCTGCTGGTCAGTGCTCGTTAAGAAAGAATTGGTGTCTAGTGCAAGGGTCTGTTCCCTAATTGAGTGTTGTGTTAATTGCTGGAGTAGGAAAGTGGGCCCATGCCTTTCCCAAGCTCAAGGTTATCACTTATTTCTATAATCCTCGTCCTCTAATATCAGAAAAGTCTGGATGAAACCAGAACGAAAGAAAACAGGAGGAGTCTAAAGGCCTGAGTTGTGGACTTTGAATTGATACATTTGGTCTTGGAAAATACTGTTCCTCAATTTCTTGTTCCATTTGTCTCCTCCCTTCCCTCTTCTGTTTTATTTGTTTGTTTGTTTTATAGCCCTACTTTCTTTTCCAAAAATGACCTACTCCCACTGCTAAAGTCAAAATTGTCAAAGGTGTGGTTTATGATACTGCTGCATAAAAAACACATGGAGAGCATTTTAATTTGGTTCTGGACCAGCCCTCCCAACTAGAATGTGTGAAGATGGGAACGACACATTGATATTTTTGCACCAGAACCCTAAGAAATCCAGTATACATCAAAATATGATAATTGTTGTATTCCAGCATAGGTAGATCTTATTTTATTATCTTTATTGTAATTTATTGAGTGCCAATGCTGTTCCAGGCGGACCCCCTTGCCCCTTCACATATATAATCTTTGGGAAGTAGATCCTTTTCTCTACATTTGTAACAGTTCAAGGAAACTAAACCATTTACCCAAGATATTATAGCTAATAAGCTGGGAATCCAGTTGTCAAATCATATATCCGTCTCTTGGACCCAAGGTCTTTCTTAACCCATGGTACTGTTTTCCTTGAACTTTTAATAAAGCCACCTGGAGGGTTGGAGCAATAGCACAGCGGATAGGGCATTTGCCTTGCACATGGCTCACCTAGGTTCGATTCCCAGCATCCCATATGGTCTCCTGAGCACTGCCATGAGTAATTTCTGAGTGCATGAGCCAGGAGTAACCCTTGTGCAATGTCAGGTGTGACCCAAAAAGCAAATAAATAAATAAATAAATAAATAAAATAAAGCCACCTGGTCTTTCATACTAGATAAATGATAAATTTTTCCACCCTAGTTCCACAGTTTTTACTCATAGACTTGATTTCATACCAGGGCTTATGCTATTGAAAAGTTGGTTTTTCTGTGTGAAATTCATCATGTAATCTTGTTGCACATTCCTTCTTTCCTCAGGCACCACACCTGGGGAAAATCATGTAAGGTCAGTTATAGCCTTGTTTGCCTGAATCCAGGATTTAATACTTTCTGTAGTAGCATTTTAGATTGTTGAAATATCCTATCATAACATTTCTTTGAACAGCACCTTCCACATGCAACCATTGCATCCTACATCAGTTGCTACAGAGTCTCTCCTCATGCCCATCTTCCTGCCATTTGTCTGCACTTTAATCAAGCAAACTACTTCGTCCTTTGCATAACATTGCTCATATTCACCTCCATTGCCCCATCCATTTTCCTTCTGATAGCCCCCCCACTCCCAATATTCATTCACATCCAATAGTTTTCATCCTTGGGATCAAATGCAGGTTAGAGAACTTGGTACATCGTGCCTTTAGGAGGAGTCTCACAATTCTGAAGTTAGTTAAGAGTATGAGCATCTATTACTATACTCTACCATGCCTTAAGATAAAAGGAGTAACATACATATCACAAATTTGCCATCTGCATATTCAAACAAGGGCTTTAAAACTAGAACTGATTTTTTGAATCCCAAATTCTGCAACTTATTTCTTGTGTGCTCTTAAGCAGTTTTCTTTCAATCTATAAAATGAGTGTTAATAATGACGTTAAAGAAATTTACATTATGTAAACTATTTTTAAGTGACTTTCAGTCAATTAATGTTAGCTAGCTTATTTTTACCTTAAGTGTCCTTAAATGAAATCTCAGGAATTTAACCTCTAATGGAAAGACAAATGAAGGGTTTTACCAGTATTGTCACAGCAGTATTAAACTTTTTATAAATTAAGGTAAAATGTAAGCTAAAATGGAAGTATAAACAGAGAGACATACTAGACACTAAAATGAACAAAGCACATAAATTTGCTCTTTAACAACCTTCTGCCAATGTAAAATAAGGATGGGGTGAGAAGAGAAAGGAAAAGAAGGGGAGGAAGGGAGGGAGGGAGAAAGAGAGAGAGAGGCCAATGTTTTATTTGTTCTCTGCAGCACCTGATATAGTTTAAGGTGAGTCATGGAAAGAAAGTTCAGTAGCTTCAGACCAACTGGAAGATGCCTGGTTTGCTCTAACTCAAGATAAATAATTTTCCCGCAAGTTTTTCTTTAGTTAAATAACCAGAATTCTCTTTGTGGGCAAGGAAATAAAGACCAGGTTTCTGTATTCTTGTTAACATTTGTATTCACTTGGACATTCAGTTCCCTGTGAAGGATTTATCCTCTTTCCTGGGAGCACAACAAAACAAAAAAATCAGAATTCAGTTTCCAGGGTTGTACTCTGTGGTCCAGAAGTAGAACTCAAACTCCAAAGACCATGAATAAAGATGTGCCTTATTATAAGAGAGCTGTGATATGCCCTCGGAGAGAAGGCTCAACAATATTTCAGATACGTCATACGTGCAGGTGGATAACAAAGAAAAGAAATTCGCCCAGATTTGGCATCCCTGGGGAAAGTAAAGGAACTCTCACAATGAAAGGGGATATTTTGTTCTTTTCCATAGAAGCAGAGTGGCTCCAGTGGGAAAGATCTCCAAATACTGAATAGCTACATGGCACTGGCCAGTTTCTTTCAGTAGAGGCCCCTGCCCCCTTGTGTCTCTTACCTTCCTTTATATCCCTAAACCTCATTATAGGGAAGATGCCTCTTGTTATCCAAAATAATCCTCCGAAACTTCTTTCATCATTCAGATATTAAGACATCAAATTCTGGAAAGCCAAGATCCTCCTCTCTTGTCATTATCCCCATCCAGGGTCATCTTTAACTTGCAGATTCATGGATCTCAATCTGGGAATTACAAAGTAAGTAGATGGCTGACAATCCTTGCATATGTTCAGACCCTAAGTGGAATGCTCTTTGCCAGTGGTATTTCACTCCTGACAGAGCAGTTCTTGTGCGTGTTAGTCCACCTCTAGCGTTACATTTGCTGGGCGTTCTGCAGCTGTGTTAAAGTTATTCATTTATGTGGTTTGGGCCAACTTCTGAGAAACATGCCGAACTAGAGAGCAATAGAATCCATCATTGTTAGATGTGAACAAGGAAAATTATGTTTTTCACTTTTCCTCCACAGTGCTGATATACATGTATAGAAAAACCATGTATAGGAATGATATACAGAGATTTCCAGTGATGAAGCACGGGACTGGGGACTATATGCCCCCAACTCAGTTACTAAACCCTCCATTCCTTGGAGCTGTGTCTACTCAGTTTTCTCTACGTGTAATTTGTATGGTTGTTTTCTGTTTTTCTCATTTAAAAAGTTCTATCATTAAAAAATTTCTTGAAACAAATTATTTCCTCATTTTACTTATTTATTCAGTCTTTGGCCACACCCAGCAACATGCAGGGGAGCTGTTCCTGGCTCTGTGCTCAGAAGTGACCCCTGGTCGTGCTCAGGGGACCATATGTGGTGTCAGAGCAGACTGCATGTGAGGCAAATGCCTTACCTTCTGTACTCTCTCCAGTTAATACCCCCCCACATGAGCTTTTCTTTTACACTTCCCCACTAAACGGTATGTTTTTGATTATCCTAGTAATATTTGAAAATGCAAATTTTGTTTGATGTTATTTGCAAATTGCACTTCCCTTAGAATCAGTGCAGAAATGTTTTCATCTGCTTGAAATTTGTCTCATCATTTTTCTATATGAGAAAAAGAAAGAATGAGATTTAAAATAATTTTACACAAACACATTCTTTTTTTAAACATTTTAAGTATTTTTATTTTTCATATTCCTACAACTTTTATTTATATGCATATTTATTTTATATAACATTTTACATTTTGCTTTTACTGTGTTTTATTTATTTTTTTCTAAATTTTGCTCCTGCCAACCTTTATTTATTTATTTTTTCCACTAAAAAACATTTTATTTTTTTTTCCAGACTTACACATTTTTTTTTATATTATTTTATTAGCGAAGCACCATGAGGTACAGTTGTAGATTTACAAATCTTTGTGCTTGGGTTTCGGTCATACAATGATCACATACCCATCCCTCCACCAGTGCCCATTTTCCACCACCATAGATAATATCCCCCCCCACCCTCCCACTCTGCCTCTGTGGCAGGGCATTCCCTTTTGTTCTCTCTCTCCTTTTGGGTGTTGTGGTCTGCAAAAGAGGCATTGAGTGGTAAACATGTTCAGTCCATAGTCTACTTTCAACATGCATTTCCCCTCCTGGGAGGATCCTCCAAACACCCTTTATTTGGTGCTCCCTTCTCTATCTGAACTGCCCTTTCCCCTAGAATACCCGGCTGGCCTCTAAGCTATGGAGTAATCCTCCTGGTAGACTTACACATTTTTGTGCTTGGGTTTCAATTATACAATGATCAAACACCCATCCCTCCACCAGTGTGCATTTCCCACCACCACGGATCCCAGTATCCCTCCCACTCCCCAGCCCCCATCCCACCCTGCCTCTGTGGCAGGGCATTTCCCTCTCTCTCCTTTTGAGTGCTGTGGACACAAACACATTCTTAATAGTTGTGCTTTAACATACAGTGGGTAAAGTGCAACCCTTGCACATGGTTGACCTAGGTTCGATTTCCCAGCACCACATGTGGTCCCTTGAGTCCCACAAGGAGTCATCCCTGAGCAAGGAGCAAGGATTAAACCCTGGTTAAGTGGGTGTGGCCAAATACCACTCTCTTCCCAATAATGGTGTCTCCTTAAGTTATATTGAACAACTTTTTGGCTTCTTCAATAAATGCTGAAAGTAATCAGATAATTGTATTTGTTTAGAAATAAAAATAATGGATAAAACATCCTTAAAATATAATAAAACTAAATGTATAGAAATTATTAGGTGAAGAGCTGATTTTAATTTTTTCGAGATAATCTTGAATTGTGCAGTGTCATATAAAAGTACTTCTGAAACCCTATTATAAACTTTGTAAATAAAAATATCTAAGCTGCGATACATATACTCAATAGAATACTACTTAGCTATTTAAAAAGTGAAGTCTCAGAACCAGAGAATCAGTGAAACCAAAAGCATGAGATACAAACTATAATATTCAAACTGAAAAATGTGCCTGACAAAGACGCAGGCTTGGAGGAGGGAGTCTAAATGGGGACACTGGTGGAGAGAGATTGACACTGGTGATGGGGATAGGTGTGATAAAGTTGTATGTATGAAAATCAACTATGAATAACTTTATAAATTATGGTGCCTTCACCCCTAATATATTATATCAAAACTAAAATCCTTATTTTTTATTTTATTTTACAACATCATAGATGGAACTTGATTTGGTTGTGCTAAGAGAAAAAAAGACACAAAGTAGAAGACAATTACTGGATGGTTTCTCTCATTGTGGGATATAAAAGCAAAATCACAGTAAAATATCTCTTAGACTCTGAAAAAATATTGTCATTACCAGAGGAGGAACAGTCAGAGAAAAGGTCAAGGAGCTTGTATTGATCGTTCTGATTGCAATCATGGGTGTGTACAGGTTACAGAGAGACATACTCCTGAAATTTATATATTATTGAATGTCAGTGGTAAATAAATTTTAAAAATGTAGTAGAATTTATAAAATAAAGTGTCCAAAACCATTTCTAGAAAGTTATAGTCACTCCTATATTAAATTCAACCATTAATTAGTTATCACATATAATTAAAAATATTGTTTTATAAATACCCTTGTTAATACCCTTGTTAATTTCTGATCACTTTTCTAATCCTTGAGGACTCCTTACTGGGACATGTTCCTAGGAATGTTTTGATAATGGCAGCTTTGTGATATATTTTAATACTTAATCACTTAATCACTTAATCCCCGTTATTCATCGATTTATTCGAGCGGGTGCCAGTAACGTCTCCATTCATCCCGGTTGCGTGCTAGAGTAGCCCAATGGTATCTGTTCGTTTTAGGAACATGTAGAGCCTCAAACCGATCATTTAGGGTCTTGACGAAGAAGTCTGACCATCTTATAGGTGGGCGTCCACGTGATCTTTTGATGTCTCGTGGAATCCAATCAGTAATGGCTCTAGTCCAGCGGTTGTCTGTAAACCTCATTATGTGTCCAGCCCATCTGATTTTTGATGTCTTGGCAAATGAGACAGCGTCCCTGATTCTTGAGCATTGACGAAGATCAGAACTCCGGATTCTATCTCTCATTTGAGTGAATCGTGATATTCCAAGCATAGTTCTTTCGATTCCTCTTTGAGAGACCCGAATAGTGTTCTCATCCTGTTTTCGTAGGGTCCAGGTCTCTGAGGCATATGTTAATGCAGGAAGAATAGTGGAATCAAAGAGATTTGCTCGTAGCTGGAGGTTCTTTGTCCTTTTAGTTATTTCTTCAATGCTCTTGAAGGCATTCCAAGCCGCTCTCTTCCTCCTGTGCAACTCAGGTGCCAGGTCATTCATCATGTTGATTTCTCGACCTAGGTATATATAACTGTTGCATTCGGAGATGGTGGTTCCGTTGAGAGCGAATGGAGCGTCAGGAACAAGGCTGTTTCTCATAAACATTGTCTTCACAAGATTCAGCTGTAGTCCGACCTTTCCACATTCACGGTCAACGTCGTTCAGCATTTGTGCGCTTGGTTGATGTTTGGTGTTATTAGAACGATGTCATCAGCAAAGCGGAGGTGGTGTAGTTGCCGACCATCTATCGTCACTCCCATGTTTTCCCATTCCAGCCGTTGCATGATGTTCTCGAGGGTGGCACTGAAGAGTTTTGGTGAAATGGTATCACCCTGCCGAACCCCTCTCTTGATATGGATGATTACTTCTTTGTAGAATGGTGAGATCTTGGTAGTGAATCCGCAATAGAGCTCACGAAGGATCCTGATGTATTGAGTTTGTACGCCCTGATTGGCTAGGGCTTCTATGACCGCTTCCGTCTCAACAGAATCAAAGGCCTTCTTTAAATCAATGAACGTTAGACAGAGTGGCATCTTGAACTCCCGAGATACCTCAATGAGCTTGGTTACTGTGTGGATATGGTCGATGGTACTGAATCCTTTTCGGAATCCAGCTTGTTCACATGGTTGTCCTTTATCTAGTGTTCTGCTAATCCTATTCAGGATGACTCGAGTGAATAGTTTGTAGATGACAGACAATAGGCAGATTGGGCGATAGTTGCCAATGTCGTGGATGTCTCCTTTCTTGTATAGTAGTACAGTCTTGCTGGTTTTCCACTGGGATGGAACCTTGCATTCAGACAGGTAGCGTGTGAAGAGTCGAGCCAATGTATTGATGAGTACTGATGGTAAGTTCTTCAGGTGTTCAGGTCTGATCTTGTCTGGGCCAGGTGCTCTTTGTTTCTTTACCAACGAGATGGCATGTTGGATTTCGGAAGGGAGAACATTGGGAACGACATATCCATCATGTGGTATGTGGTATGTGGGCAAGTGGATGTGGCTATTAAAGAGATCTGAGTAGAAGTCATGAATAATCTTCTCCATTGCCCTTCTGGAAGATGTGATAGATCCATCATGATGTCGGAGGGCAGTCATCTTGGTTTTGTAGTTGGTGAAGGACAGGCGGGCATTACGAATGTTTTTCCCAGCTTCTGCTGCATCTACCAGTACTGCTGCTCTCCTGTTTTTGAGGTCATCCTTGATGGCTTCTCTGCACTGTTTTGCCAGTTCGGACGTTTGCTTGTGGTTGCCTGAGGCACGTGCCAAGCCACGTTGGCGAATAAGTTCAAGAGTGTTCGAAGAAAGACGGTTTTTTGTGGTTATCTCTCTCTTGGCATTCCTTGCACAATCATGGAGGTGCTGAATCATTCGATCGTATTCCTCATCAATGTTGTCAATGACGGCATCTTCCCATGTTGCCGCAACAGAGCCAAAGAGTTCCCAGTTGGTGGTTGTTCTGGGAGTCCTCTTCTTAAACCTTGCATTCTTTTCTCCTCGTTCTGTGAGGTAGAATTTTGCACGAAGAAGACGGTGGTCTGATCTCGTTTGGAATTTTGGGACAACAGCAACATCGGTTAGGCAAAACTGCCGATTGAATATGATGTGGTCTATTTCATTGTGGAACCGTCCATCGGGAGACTCCCATGTCCAACGTTTAGATTCAGCCTTTTGGAATTGTGAGTTACCATGGAAGGTTTTGGTTGACATGATGAACTCAGACAGTCTGTCACCCTGTTCGTTCCATTCCAGGCCATGGGTTCTGATGTGGAGTTCATCGACTGATCTTCTTGGTCCTATCTTGGCATTAAAATCACCGACAATGATCTTGTAGAAGGTGTGATCTTCTTTATAGAATTTCTCCAGCTCCATGTAGAATTTCTCAGTTTCTCTTTCACCATAACTGGATGTTGGTGCATAGACAACAAAGATAGAAACTGCCGGTAGTGAGCCACATTTATTCAAGTGTAATCGTCCGATTCGGGTTGTTAGGCATTCAAATGAATCAATGCTCGTGACTAAGTTTGTGTTGACAAGGATACCGACACCACCGACGCCTCTTTTATCACATGTTCCAAGGAACAGTTCTTCTCCAGTGTCGAAAACAGCATGATGGAATTGATGTCTTCTCGTTTCGGTCAGACCAATGATGTCGTACTTGATCTTTCGTGCTTGTACCATAAGGTCTTCAATGGATGCAGCAGATGCCAGGGTACGAGCATTAAAAGTACAGACAATCATTTTTGTTTTTCTGCGTTTTGGTAGCCTATGTCTGCTTTGGTGTTTTATCAGCCTCTCCTTCCATATCCTTCTCGATTCTGCATTTTATTTTATTTTATTTTATTTTAATACATGGTAGATTATATCAGTATTTCCCAAACTTGTTTATCTACCACCCACATTTTCAGAATAAAAAGGAAATCATTTCGTGTCCGCCTAGATATATGCCTTCTAAAGTAAACGAACAGAAAATGACCCTCCCCCATTGCACTCTAAACTACTATTGCCCTACAATGTTTCAGCACCCCTAAGGTTGCCCAGTTGGAAAAATGCTGATTCAGATAAATGTACCTTCATTAGACTAACTTTTCAGAATTTTCTTGACTTCTTCCAGAAAAATATCAGAATGATTTTGTAAAGTTTCAGAAATATCTGTTGGTCACTGTCACTGTCCTCCCATCATTCATTGATTTGCTCCAGCGGGCCCAGTAACATCACCATTGTGAGACTTACTGTTACTGTGTTTGGCATAGCGAATACGTCACAGGGAGCTTGCCAGGCTTTGACGTGCGGGCAAGATACTCTAGGTAGCTTGCCAGGCTCTCGAGAAAGTGGTGAAGGAATTGAACCCGGGTCGACTGGTCAGCCTCATACAAGGCAAACACCCTACCGCTGTGCTATCACTAAATTTCACCGAAATAGCTCAGTTGGGAGAGCGTTAGACTGAAGATCTCCTAGATATATTTTTCTAAAAAAGAAAAAAATTATCCACCATGCTTCATTATCTTTTTTAAAGTTAGAGACACAGAAAATATACCATTACGATCAAACACTCGTACCTGGGAACTTCACTCTGTGAGTGAAAAATACACTGTATGGAATCAGTCTGTAAAGAACGTGACCAAGACTTAAAACCAATCTATTGGTACATTGTCTTATTAGAATTTCATTAAACTCATGAGGTAGTTTTAGAAGAAGAATTGATTTTTCTACCCAAGATCTTGCTATTTCCTATATGTAACTTTTAAAAATATGTAAAAAATGTCATATTCTACTTGCATGTCAGTATATTTTATATTTAATTAGACATTTTATAGATTTTGTTTGAGGGATCTGGGAATGTAGAGTTAATTAACTCTAATATTCAGAGCTCCCATTTTTTCTCTTTTTATAATGCTACTTTTGATAATGGAGGGTTATATTAGGACCAATCTGTAGAAGAACAATGCATAAATAAAGATAGGTTTTTTTTTTCAGATTTTTACTACCAGGAAGAATCAATTTCTAACTGCTAATGTATACAAGTAAATTTTTTTTCTAATTTATTATCATGTCACTGTGCTCTCCACTCAGGAATGTTAATTGATACACTGTGGTTTACAAAGTTGTTCATAATAGAGCTGTTTCAGGTATATAATGTTCCACACCAATCCCATCATCAGTGGCCTCTTCCTTCCACCAATATCCCTAAGTTCCCTCCCACCTCCCAGCCTGCCCCTTTGGCAGGGATATAAACAATCTATTTCATGTTGCTTGGTCCAATAAAACCTAAAGAAATGGGAAATAGAATTATTAGAAAATATATCGCTAGAGGTTAATCTGTAATGATTAATTTCAATTTGTCTTTAACTTTTCTTAATCTAGAAGAGATAAAGAAATACATAGGCATCATGGGTGAGTGTATTTCCTCAATACTGCATGATGGGAGATTTCTCCTGTCCTTTAAAGGAACTCTTTTAACACTTCTTTCAAAACTGGGTTTCAAAGCTATGAATTCCCTAAGATGTTACTTATCCATAAAGCTCATTATGGATTCTTCAAATCTGAATGAAATCTGTCTGGATAGAGTTATATTAGGACCAACCTGGTGTAGTTATATTAGGACCAATTCTTGGTGAAGTATTCAGTTTGCTGAGATTTTGTACTATATTTTTCCATATTCTTCCTGTTTGTAGAGTCTTATTTGGTAGACCTACTGTACATCTTATGGACTTTCCTTTGTATATAAGTTCCTTTTTTTATTTCATTCAATAGTTTTCTGCCTTTGTATTTTGTGATTTTTAATATAATATCTTGGAGTTTTACGAATTGGGTCTAGTTTCACTGGACCCTTTGGGCCTTTTGGATTTTGGTGCTTGTAATCCTCAACTCTAGAAAGTTCTTATTGATGCTTTCTTTAATTATTGCTTCTTTGTCATATTTGCCTTCCTGTTCTTCAGGGACTCTGATGGTTCTTATATTGTTCCTCTTGAGTTCATCCCATAGTTCTCTCATATGCTGATCATTTCTTTTCAGACTATTTTTCACTTTCTTCTGTTTCCTAGCACTTTCCTTCTCATCTTGGATCTCCTCATCTTTTGATCAACTTCTGTTATTCTGCGGTTTTGAGCTTATTATGAGTTTTTTTTAATACCACCTACCATGTTCTTCATTTCTGTCATTTATGACTGTAATAGTATTTTTTTATTTAGACTCTCATACTATCTTGTGCTTTGCTGACTACCTGTGCTATCATTTCTTTGAACTCATTGAACATCCCAATGTAGTGTCACTAAAGACACTGAGGATTTACTGGTGCTGTTTATGTTTTTAGTGAAATCGTTTTCTCTAATTGGCAGTCTTCTACGTGTTTTGCCCATCGGTTTTCTGTAGGATGACATTGCTTTGTCCTTTCTCCACAAGGAGCTTAGGTTTATCTGGTTCACCCATTACAGTGCTCCTGAGGCACTTCTATTCCATTGTGTTTGTCTGTAAATTCTTCCCTATGCTCTCCTCCCCAACCAGTTAATCAGCTTTCCCCCTAATCAGACTCTGTTAATTTGTAAGGTTAGATTCCTCAGAAATCTATGATTTTATATGTATGAGTGAAATATTGCCTTTCTCCTCTCCTTATGCCTTATGAACAGTTTACTTTAAAGCAATGCCCTTTTTGTATAGATACAGGAAGACCATTAACATTATGCTTTGTAACTTTGGATTTGTTTGACTTTGAATATTATTCATTCCCGGGCATCTGCTTTCTCGACTTAAGCCTCAGTTGCCCTTAGTTCCTAACACCCCAAAAGCAGGGTCCTGATGAGGGACTGAATGGACGCAGGGCAAGCGGTGAGCTACCCTGGCATCGAAATGGGCCAGGCCAAAGTGCCACGATTCTTAACTATAAGTTGAGTTTGATCATAGACAAATGCTGTCATGATCCAAAAGTAACAACGAGACTAGGATCCTGCTAGGGGTGGGAAAAACTATCTGGCCTGAGCTCTGTAGTCTGAGATCGAGATGACCCTAGGAGAGAAATTCTATAAGTTTAAGATATTTCTTACTGTATCCATACAAAATGATTTATATTTTATATATATATATATATATATATATATATATTTATATGCTTGTCGGACAAGGAGAGGAGAAACACACCCATGGGATCCCACTCTAGGGTGGGTCGACCTGCTGAGAGCGGATCTGTCCTAGGAGCGGCTTTCCCTGAGGGAAAGAATTCTACCCCTGTTGATTGTGACCACACCTATGTGTGATTATTACCCCAACCCCTCATGCTTTGGGATTTAACTGTACTGTAAGAGTGGGCTGGGGGATCAGAAGGAGGAGAAAGAAGATCAGGATCAGAATCCAGACTCCAGAGAAGGAGGATGAAGGGGGATGGAGGAGAATGAAGTAACATGGGGGAGGAAGAAACAGGGGCAGAGGCGGAGGAGAGAGACTGGAGTGGATGGAGAGAGGATTGGAATAAACTGCGACTAAGACCAACCAGCCTGGCCCTCGTTCCTTCCCTTGCCTTTCCATTGCCATCGACCTCCCCGAGGTGGGGGAAGAAGGGTGAGACTACCGAATGCAGGCGGCGGGAGAGATAGAGCCACCGCCGCTGTGCTTTGCCCCCTTTTTGAGTTTACACAGTTTTCTACTGTTCTTGCTTTGCTGAAGGAGAGTCTGTGTAGTTGACCCTCCTGGAAGATGCTAAGGGATAAGCTAGAGATTGCTCTTTGTCTTCTTTGCCCCTCCTCACAGAATAACAAGAATAACTATGAGCAGCGAGTAATTTGCTGAGTGGATTTGTCACGTCCGCAAAAGGGGGCCATACACTTTAAGAGCCCAGTGGAATGATGGAACAGCAAGCAAGAAGATCAGGAAAGAGCTGTGGTATAGGCCCTTAATATGGCGCAGTTCGGATGTGGAGGCTTCAGGAACACACCCACTAGGGAAAAGTTCTGCCTCCTGTTCCAGAATAGGCCCTGTGATATCAGCCAGATGTAGGCCTCACCTGGATGGTAGAGCAGCAAGCAGAAGGTCGGGGCTATGTGTTCTTAATTATCTGTTCAGGTCTTTTATTCAGGGCATTGATGATTTTCTCCCTCCTTGTGAATATAGACCTGTTATTATCAATGACACGGTAGCACAGAGGGTAGGGCGTTGGCCTTACAAGCGGCCAACATGGCCGACCCGAGTTCGATTCCTCCGCCCCTCTCGGAGAGCCCGGCAAGCTACCGAGAGTATTGGATATGCCAGACACAGTAACAACAAAGTCTCCAATGGAGACGTTACTGGGCCCGCTCGAGCAAATCGAAGATCAACGGGAGGGCCTTTATTATCAATGACAGGTTATTGTCAATGACTTTTTTATACACATTTCTTGAGGATTAGAGTACATTCACCAACATAAACATCAAAAGTCTGTTCCTGAGTGCCCATCCCAAGAACCTGATGCAGTGACAACATTGGAGTCCTCTCTTAAAGCCCCAACCCCTGCATGAAAACTCACCCACCATGTCCTCCTGAACTGCCCAGCAATGCTTCTCATATATGTCTTGTTTCATTCTAAAATTTCACAGCCTTTTGTCTGTCTAGATTCCTCTCCTAACAGCCCACACCAATACCCTTTACATTTAGCCAGAAGGATCTTCCTGAAACTGTAATCTGATCCCCACAGACTCTCTTACTTAAACTCAGCATCAGTCCAACAAATACAGATGAAGGAGGGGCTATTTCTGCTTTACAATATTGTGTTGGGTACTAGTCAAAAAAAAAAAAAAACTAAATGGTACCTGAACTTGTACTTTGTTAAAGGAAAAAGGCTAGACTCAGCACTGCAAGTAAACACTTCTTTCAAATGAAAAATAAAACTTTTTACATTCATTTCTTCATTCATTGACCCAACTAGAGATCTGACATACAGAAAGCCTCTCTGGACTCCTGAGAATAGTCACCTTGACTTTTGTTTGTTTGTTTGTTTGGGGGTGGGGGGTTACACCTGGCAATGCTCAGGGGCTACTCCTAGCTCTGCACTCAGGAATTACTCCTGGCAGTGCTCAGGGGACCATATGGGGTGCCAGAGACCAAACCCAGGTTGGTTGCTTGCAAGGAAAAGGCCCTCCCTACCCACAATATTATAGCTCTAGCCCCCGCCTTGACTATATTATTATTATTATTATTAATTATTTTGGTTTGGCTCATGCTCTTCCTTTATGTGGTCTGTTCTCATGGCAGAATCCTAACTTTTCAGTGTCAAGTTCAATGCTGTGTATGATATGAAGCTTTTCTTTTTATTTATTTATTTTATTTATTTTTTAATTTTTATTAGTGAGACACCATGAGGCATAGTTGTAGACTTACACAATTTTGTGCTTGGGTTTCAGTTATACAATGATCAAATACCCATCCCTCCACCAGTGCCCATTTCCCACCACCACGGATCCCAGTATCCCTCCCACCCCCCCATCCCCCCAACCCAGCCTGCCTCTGTGGCAGGGCAATCCCCTGTGTTCTCTCTCTCCTTTTGGGTGTTGTGGTTTGCAAAAGAGGCATTGAGTGGCAATCATGTTTGTTCTATAGTCTACTTTCAGCATGTGAAGCTTTTCTTTAATGTTATAAAGGCAGACTTCCCATGATGGCTACCCAACAGCATTTAGTTTGTACGAATAATGCAGCATAAAGTAACCTTGATGGCTAGTTGTCTCAGAAAGCAGCAAGCAGAGGGTCAGAGCTTATATGTTCAGGCTTTAACCCAGACCATTGATGATTTTTTCCCTCCTACTTTCCTTGTGAATGTAAACCTGTTATTATCAAATGACTGTTTAATTCAGGTTTCTTGAGGATTGGAATTTGTCTTTGTTGTGATTATCTGTAGCAGTGGCCCTGAGTCAGTCATCTGTTGATATCTGCCCCTGCACATTTTCTTATAAATAAGTACTGAAATGCTGGCATTTGTGAGAGGAAGGGAACGAGCAAAGAAGGGGCTCAGGTTTTTGACATTTCTGATAAATATGGTGGTATTTTTTCAAGGTAATAGTTCAACTTATTATTTTTTTGGCATCCTGAAGTTGTTTTGTGTTTCCTTGGCTTCAGCGAAATACGTTGTAGACAGCACAGACTACAAGAATAAGAGTTGAGTTTGGAATCAGAGAGTGAAGCTTTATGGATTTAGTCTGCAATAATTATAACTTCGAGTAAGTCTCATAAGCACTCATAAGACTAAGCTGTCTTCATTTAATAATGAATATTTTTCTAATCAGGTGAGGTAGGGCTGTTTGTTTTTGCAGTTCCAGGATCAAACCCAGGTTCTTCATAGGCAAGGTATGACCCCTGCTCCCAATGAGGTTACCTTAAGAGTTACATGAAATTATATATTTTTTAAAAATTTTTAGACAACCACAATAATATGTTACCACCATGTTTATTTTTATATATAAGTGGAGTCAATTTTGTGTAAGATACTTCTTTTTTCGGAGACGTTAGAGATTATTTGAAGGAGCAAGGCTTATATAGGAGCTGGAGCGATAGCACAGTGGGTAGGGCGTTCGCAGCCAACATGGCCGACCCGAGTTCGATTCCTCCGCCCCTCTCGGAGAGCCCGGCAAGCTACCGACAGTATTCGATATGCCAGACACAGTAACAACAAAGTCTCCAATGGAGACGTTACTGGGCCCGCTCGAGCAAATCGACGATCAATGGGAGGGCCTTTACCTTTACCTTTATATAGATGTATTTTCAAATTATTTCTTTTTTTAGTGACACAGATCTAAACTTAGGTCTTACCATTTTACCTCCCCCTCTCAAATATTCCAGCATGTGGCATCAGAACACATGGATGGGGAAGAAGAGGCATGTGGGTAAATGATTTATTCATTTTCTATTCATAGTACTCTAGGCATCTGTGAGGCCCCATGATCCCTCCTTAGCCTGTTAGTTCTCCTGGAGCAAAGCAAAGGAGTGGTGGAAGGTAACTAAGTAGCTAACAGGTTTTACTATGTGCTTTGGTTTGAGCTCAGCCTGTTTATCAGCCGACACTTAGGGTATCGGTCTCCAACCAGGCTATGAAAGGCATAGTACAAACTCCTCTAATCGCAGAAATCTCAGAAAGTTTTCTTTATGGCAGTCAGTTCCTACACTCAGATTGCTGTAATGGGTAGTCTTTGTGGTATATGTTTTATAGTGATTTATACTAATATGAATATTTGATTTTTCCCATGCTTTCTTTAGAAAGAGATGCCTAAGTTTCTTCAGAATTATCAATTGTCTGGTGACCATTGGGAAGTGTTATCACCTATTTTTCTCCTACCAGAGCTCAGAGTATTTAGAAAATAGAAAGGAGAGAGAGAAGTTTTAATCACATGAAAAGTAAAAGGCATGGACTTGGGAAGAGGGATATAAGTATACATAGATATAATACATTGGAATTTTTATTTCCAGGTGGTAAAGAATGTATGGAGAAAAGTCCACTTAACTGCTTAGGAACTGGTCTGACCTATTTTTTCACTGACCTTATTTTAATCTTGGGGATGTGGTTTACTATAAATTGAGATATCTTTGTTCCTTCTTTTCTGTGCAGATTCATGAAGGTGGCAGGAAGCACGGTGGATGCAGTTACCTGGCAACAGTAGGTATTCGCCATTTTTCCTCTTATCATCAGTGTCTGTGAAGTAAAAGATAATTACTTGTTACTAAGCTAATAGCTGACACTTAATAAACTATCCTTCATCCTGTAAGAAAACAATTAAAACTAGCAAAAGCTTCTCCTATGATGTGGCTGTCTCTTAGTTACATAGTTTTTTCGGTTTTAAAAAAATTGACATTTTAGAAATCTCATCTGTGTATGTGTGTATATATATATATATATGTATATATTTAATCAATATGCAAAGAGGTAATGCGAATCTGAATATGCCAGCACCACCCCCCATGGTCTTTATTTTTAAGAATAAATGTTCTTGTTTAAAAGAGAAAGTGGATTTTTGTTGGGAGTGGGGGAACTCCCAAGTGATAGCCAGGGTCCCAGTGGTTGTAAGCCAACCGGCCTGATGGTTTAATTTGAGAGCCCAAGGATGCAGTGCTGCTCCAGAAAGAGAATATTGTTTCAATTACTCAGTGTGTCAGTTATCATGTGAAAATAGAAATATTTTATTATATTAAAGGTAGTGATCTTCACTAGTGTCAAGAGAGTCACTAATACGTAATAGGTTAGAAGAAAATAGAAAAAAACGAATATGAAGATAATGAAGCAACAATAAGAGAAAGGGATAAATCGCACAAGAAGAAGCTCACAGTGGCAAAGACCTATTACCCTAAGTTACTTGACTTGTAACTTGTAAAGATGATGATCTGGTGCATAAATTTTGTAATGTGTAAGACTCATAGAATGCATTTGACCTGCCTTTCACGGTGATTTGCCAATTTTGGAATCTTACCCTCTGTCTTTGTGAGTAATCTATCTCATAGCACCTTTTAGACCATCTTTCATCTACTGTGGACCTCACAACTCAAATCTATGCTCTTTCTTGGCTCTCATAGCTAAAATTTTCTCTACTCTTGATTTTAAGTGGGTCACAGTATCCTGCATATTAATATTATTTAAAAGAAAGAGAGGTGGATGAAATCTATATCAAGTATCTCCTAAAGACTGACTTGTTGGAAATCAACAACTTCAATCATGAATGAAAATATTTTACTACATGTTTCTATTCTCGGTGTCTCTAAGATTAAGTTCTAAATGTTTTCTGAAATGCTTTCGCTGCTTCAGATTGTTTATGTGAGTCATGGATTAAATAGGTTTGAGGATCTTGCCATTGCCTGTGTAAAATGCCTCAGTGTCTTCCCCTTGTACTTATACTGAAAACCAAAATTTCTGCTCAGTTTTCTAAAACCATTTGTTTTCTAAACCATTTGTTACTGTTCTCTTCTGATTGCCTCTAGTGTCAACTCTGACATCTCTCATTCTGTTTCAACATACTGGTGATCTTTCAGCTCTTAGAAAGTTTACAAGAATTCTGATTTGGAATTTCTGTACATGCTATTTCCTTTGCCTGAAATGCTGGAATCCCAATTTTAGTGAGGTTAAAGGATCTCATCTCATAAGAATCAACTCACATGTCATCCTCATCAAGATGTCTTACTGATGAAAACATGTTCTCCATTTAATTATCCTTTTTAGCTTTTTAGATATTGCGTATTTTTATTTCATCATTTTAATAACTTCTTTTTATAAATTGTTCCTTTTTCTCTTGCACAAGAATAGTACTTAGTCAACTCAACCAGTTCTCATGAAGGTTGTTCACTGGGCATTTTCATTGTTTTAATTTTTTTTAAATTTTACTTATTTTTTTATTGGGCATTTTCCATAGGGAAGAATAACAACATTGATGATTAATAATAATAACAATGTGGCAAGTACTATTTCAGGTACTACTTCAAACATTTATTTGCTGATCCTTACAAGAATTAAATCAGGTATGGAGCCAGGAATAAGTTCTGACCGTGGCTAAACAAACCCTTATAAAGAACCAAATGAAGTTACTATTGTTATTAATCTCTCTTTTTCAGTTTATAAATTGTATAAAATTAAAAGTTTACACATGAAGTGGCAAATTTGGGGTTGGAGCAATAGCACAGTGGGTAGGGTGTTTGCCTTGCACACAGCCGACCCAGGTTTGATTCCCAGCATCCCATATGGTCCCCTGAGCACCGCCAGGGGTAATTCCAGAGTGAAGAGACAAGAGTAACCCCTGTGCATTGCCTGGTGTGACCAAAAAAAAGAAAGTGGAAAATTTTTTAAAATTTAATTTTAGTGAACAAAGTGGCAAATTTTTAACTTTAAGTTCCACCTGCATCATTCCAAGGGCTTTACCTCTTGATAACTATTTTACTAACAAAAGGGTATTTTTATGAATATTTATTATATGTGGGAGAATTAAAATCCTCTTCAACATCATAACCAAGGGCTATCCAGATAATGCATCACAAAGTCTGAAGTTTGAAGAATTTATAGTGAGTGTAGAGAGAAATAATCACATCAGGGTACAAAAATTACTCAGCAAGAATCTATGACTTGTTTGATAATCATGACTTATAGAGACAGATCAGAGAAAAATGTTTGTTCCCTACCCTAGCACTCTCTATAGCACAAAGAGAATGAAGTGAGCACAGCATTTTTTATAATGGAGAAATCCTTCTTCAAAAAAAAGTATTTTGTTTGTTAGCTACTTTAAATAATTGGCCATTATTCAAGATAAATAAATATCATGTGTTTGCAACTGTTTCAGAAATACCCCGCTAAGCAGGCAAGGGGTTTTATTTCTTTTGGCTCCAGGATCAGCGTCCATCTGGGACCACAGGCAGCACCTAGAATCTAGCATGTATCCCTGTCAGCCATAGTTTTCACTGAAGACTTGAATAATCTTGAAACAAACTCAGTAAATCCTGACCAGAAGGACTCAGTATAAATTAAAGCCAAATGTCTTGTTTTTACTAACCAAGGAATATGCTGGGGTGAAAAATTTTTTTGAACATAAAAGAAATCAAGAGTGACTGTCAGAAAGACAAAAGAATGTAGACTTTGTGTGTACATATAGCCTTTCAGAAGAATTCATTCAATATTGGGATGTTCAACTTGCAATTTGATTAGTGGAACAAGTGCTATTCTGAGTCTGAAGCAGTGAAGAAACAATTTATATGATTAGATTAAAGGATGGGCCATACCCAGCAGCACGCAGAACTTACTCCTGACTCTTTACTCTAGGATGACTCCTAGCCGTGTTTCCATATGTGGTGTCGCAGATCAAACCAAGTCAATTATGTGCAAGGTAATGGTGCCTTAACTTCTAGTCTATCTTTCAAGTCCTATATAATTAGATTATTTTGATTTTAAAGTTTATGCACTTGGATTTTTGAGAACCAAGGTACATTATGTAATGGTTAGTCCTATCCACTAAGCAACTCAGCAGTCTGAAAATTTAGTAGCAAGAGTTAGTGATATGAAGTTCTAATTATAAGGATGATTATCTTATATCAGAATATCAATAGTAAATCTAAACAATAACAGCAAGTACACACACACACATACTCTCAACAGGCTGGAAATCCATATACGGAAGCACAAACTAGAATATGTTCAATCCCTGAAGGAAATGAGTGGCACAGATGAACCCTACCTTTAAATTACCTCTCTGTGGTTACCTGACAATTCATACAGGAGCAGATGGCTGAAACTCAACCAAAATGCCTGATTATGTTGCTAGAAGGTGCAAAAGGCTAGAAATCACAGGAAGAAGGGGCTAGGGAACAAAATACCAACATGAATATAAACTCCCTTTAAATCTTTGCTTGATGCTTGGAATGTGCATATTCAAGGGAGATTCCAAAAAGCCTGATAGAAAACAACAGATAGAGACCTGGAAAAATTGAACAGCAAATTAAGCAGTTGTCTATCACATAAGAGAAAGAGACTGGAAATTAAATCTCACAAATGTATGAGAACTTTATAAAAGCCATGTACTCTCCCGTAAAAAGTAAATGAAGCAATTAGACCTTGGAAGGTAAGTTCTTGTCTCAAGACTAGACTGCCCTAACAAAGTATAAACTGATAATTTCATGAGAACAAGATGATCAGCTTTTTACCCACTTCCTGCTAGATACAACATCGTTACTCTTCTGTCTCTACAATATATAATTCATGCCTTCCAGAGTATAATAAAAACATAACTATACTTGCAAAGAAACAGAAAAATGTATTTCATAGCCAAGGAAATGAGCAATAAATTCAAACAGAGATGCCTCAAACATTAAAATCAGTGATAAAAAAATTTTAATGGCTATTACAAATGCATTCATATAGTTAAGAGGAAATGCCCATATTGAGGGAATACAAAGGAAAATAGCAGCAGTGAAATGAATACTAGCTATTTTTAAAAGAATGTCAAATTATTAATGGAATAAATAATTAAAGTGAAAATTTTGTCTTTATCAAGCAAGAGGCTAGAAACTAGAATGTTCAGGAAGTTGCATTATATCAGTAGAAATTATGCAATTAAAAAACAGAAAGATGTTGGAATAACAGTGATCAAATTTACGATAACCATTGCCAATGTAAATTAGTCAATATCTATGTAGAATTCAAAGTTACAAGAGAGAAAATTAGATAGAACTATTTTTTAAAATAAATCAGAGCTAAATTTTCCCAAATTTGGTGAAAAACATTAACTAATAGAACCAAGATACTAGAATAGAATCAGCAAGTTAGAAGTCAAGATAACTTGAAGAATTAATACAAGAAAAATCATACTTGGACATATCATAATCAAACTACTGAGACCAAAAAAGAGAATATCTTTAAAATTATCAAGACAGAAAATGACACTTTTTAATCAAGAACTCAGTGATGGCTAAGTTGACAACAGAAACAATGGAAGACAGAAGACAGAGAAACAACATCTTTAAAGTATTAAAGAAAAAAGTCAAGCCATCCATATCCAACAGAAACATTCTTTAGAAATTAAAGTGAAATAATGTTTTTTTTCTTGATAAATGAAAGCCAGTAGACATGTACTATAAGAAATACTAAAGGGTCAGTGAGCTCAATGTACTGAACTGAAAGCATACAAAGCATGCAGGACAACCAGGTTGAGTTTCACCCACTCCCAAAGAATGACAAGGAGAAATCCTCTGCCCTGACAGACAACAGATGAGGCCCTCAAACAAACAAAACAAAAAGAAATATTGAAGGAATCTTTAAATAGGCAAAAATATAAAGAAACTTGAATCTCAAAAAATAATGAAAAGTATGAAAATGGTTAATTTGTAGATCAATAAAATGATTTTTCTCTTAGTTTCTTTTAGAAAGACAACTGACTGTAATATAAACATATTCATGTATATTATAAATATAAATTTAGACCTGGAGTAGCTCTTGAGCAGAGAGTGTAGCCCACAATTCAAAAAAATCAAGCATATTAAAAAGACAGCTAATTATAATATAAATGTATTAGATTTTTATTATAAATATAAATTTATGTTGTAGACCTGGAGTAGCCCTCCTTGAACACTGTTGAGTGTAGTCCAAAATTTGGAGGAAAAAATGTAAGTATAAAGATGTAAAAGCAGTTAAAAATAAAAGTAAAGAATGATGTACCATAAAAGCAGGTAAAATAGGAAAATTGATAAAGCTACATTAAAATCAGGCAAATAGGCTGCAAATTTTAAAAATATTGCCAGAGACAAAGAGAGATCATTTCTAATAATAAAAGGGTTAATTCAGGAAGACAGGGTAATCATAATTGTGGGTAACTGTGATAGGCAGCTGCTACACATACCTCGAGAATGTCTACATTCTAATTTCTGAAAACTGTCGATGTATCATATCACCTCACACACAAAGCAAATGCCTGTACACATCTTTCAACAGATTATTGCTTAAGTACTGGTTAGATTAGAATTCGGCACTCACATTTTTAATGATGTCAATTTGATTCATAGTAGAGAATGTAGCATGATAGGACTACTTTTTTCAACTTTCTGTTTTCCCTGGAGTTAGTAATAGTGTTTTGTTTTGTTCTTCCAGTTGTTTCCTGCTAATCTGTTTCTAGTTCACTCATAAACTCTATACCAGAGGGACAAATCTCCTTTCCTATATGCAAAAAACCAGGGTAGCCATCAGTTCCCATTCTCCTGGGAGATGCTGGCTGGGGCAGTCTTTCTTCCTCTGGTCCCGTGTGGACCAGTTGATCTCCGCACTTCCTGTGCAGCTGTTGTCCTGGGAGCTCCCTTCACCCACAGCCAATTGACTTTCTTTTTTGCTGGATTCCTGCCTTTTTTTTAGGTTTACTCCCTCGTTTTGGAGAAACAGGTTTTTTTTCCAGGAATTTCCTGAGGAAAGATAAATGTGAGGTAAACATGTTGAGACTTTATATTAGAGTTTGATTTATGTTTTTGATGCTTATAAATTTCCCTCAGATTTTGATGCTTTGATTTCATTTCATTCTAGCATTCCTTATAATTTTTGAGATATTTGGTGTCATTTTCTTTTACAAACGCTTTATGTGACCCCTACCCCCTTTTGGAGGACTTTTAGAACTGCTCCTTCCCCCATCACCCCCTCATGCCCCAAACCCATGTTGTGTCTTTCATTATTTTATTGTGTGTATAGTGAATCCTCTCCACCTATAATTTCCGCCCTGTCAGTATGGGTAAATTTTCTTGCAATTTTTTAAAAAAATTTCCTTATTTTATATTATGTGAACTTTTTCTGGAACTTCCACTATTTAAGGATTGGAAATGCTTAAGTAATACTCCCATCTTTTATATATTTTCTAATAAATTTCTGTAATAATTTAAATTATATGGTGAAATTTCTATTTTTATATTTCAAAATTTTAAAAATTATTTATTCCTCAAAACTTTCATTTTATATAGCTTCTCTCCTTAACCATGTATTTCTTTTCCTTTTTTTCCCTTTGGTTTTTGAGTCACTCCCAAAGAAGCTTAATCCTGGATGTGTGTTCATGATTACTCCTGGTGTTGTTCAGTGCTCAAGGAATTTTTGTAGTACCAAAAAATATACTATAGGGCCTGCTGCATGCAAGGCAAATACCTTAACTTCTTTAGTATCTCTTTGGCCCCAGTACTGTCTTTTTTTTCTCTGTGAATATCTGTTTTAATCGTGTTTATTTCCTTTCTTTTCCCTCTCTCTCCTTTCTTTACTTCCTTCTCCCAAGATTCTTCCTCCTCCCTTTCTTTCTTTCTTTCTTTCTTTCTTTCTTTCTCTCTTTCTTTCTTCAATCATTTTTTATGGTTTCTGTGTTAAAATTTCCCCCTCTTTGTCCTTCCCTCCATCTCCACCTCCATTTTTTTGTTGTTGTTTCTGTCTCTTACATTAAGTATTTTTCTCAAATGCCAAATTGTTCATGGATTCCTAATCCTTTTTAGGAGTGTGACATGAAAAATTGATTAAACATTTTTTGTTTACAGTCATTTGTTCTCAACTAGTGAAAGTCTATTGGGATCACCTGTCCATTACTACATTAAGAGACTCCTCTAACTGTCCACCTATGTTGGTATTGACTATCAGGCTAGCTTTCTCAGAAAACAATTATCTCCTCTCATAACTACAATGTAGAAATCTCTCAAGTATAAATGTAGCATTTTTGCATCTGAGGAAATCAATTGTATTTTCCAATTATTTAGTTTACATATAGATTTGTACTGTGTTAGAATAAAAGACAATCTTTAAAACATTTAAAATAATAAAGCCACTAAATACTATCTTCAGAAAACTAAAAATGAGTGAGTGCTAGTTTTATATTTTTGTAGATCTCATTGATATCTTGTTGAATTACATTGGGGACACATCTATCTTCTACGGTGGTTTGTTGTTTTGATTTAAGAAATATGTAAAATGGCTTTAGGATGGTATGTGACTTGAAAAGTAAGGAATATTTGAATGAGCATACCTTTTTTCAGGTCATCATGCCTGTTATTTTCAGATACTGTACAAATTTGATCAAGTGGTAGAATCTTAGAGATTATATTATTTAGTCAGAGCAATTGATTATTTATACTGTGCCTTAAAATGTATTGGTTTTGGAGTACTATGTAGCTGTTAGAAAAGACGAAGTCACGAAATTCACATACAAGTGGTACTACATGAAAAATATCATGTTAAGCGAAGTGACTCAGAAAGAAAGGGATAGACATAGAAAGATTGCATTCATCTGGGGAACATAAAGTAACAAAATAGGAAACTAACACCCAAGAATGGCCGAGATTAGTACCAGGAATTCTACTCCATGACTTGGAGGCCAACTACACATACTAGGGAAAAGGGAGCTCAGATAAAGAGGGGAGCACCAAATAAAGGTGTTGGGAGGACCCTCCCAGGATGGGAGAAGCATGCTGAAAGTAGGCTATAGACCAAACATGATTGCCACTCAATGTTTCTTTTGCAAACCACAACACCCAAAAGGAGAGAGAGAACAGAGGGGAATGCCCTGCCACAGAGCCAGGGTGGGTTGGGGGGATTGAGGGTGGGAGGGATACTGGGATGCATGGTGGTGGGAAGTGGGCACTGGTGGAGGGATGGTATTTGATCATTACATAATTGAAACCCAAGCACAAAAATGTGTAAGTCTGCAACTGTACCTCATGATGTCTCACTATTAAACAAATTTTTTAATAAAAAAATAATAAAATATATTGGTTTTACAATTTGAAATAGCATTTTCATACTTTATTACAAAATTTCTAAAATCACATCTTAAGTATAATCTCTGACTTAAGAAGAAAAGTCTTTAAGTTTTGGAAGCCAATCTACTTGTGATGGCAGATGCAGATGTTTAAAAGCAAATTTACACTTAATAGTTTAAAATTTACAACTGGCAACAAGTTGTTTTCCTTCAAGTGGCAGGCTTGTTTTGTTCATTAAAAAATTTTATAAGTAACCAGTCATGAATAAGTATAATTTGTCTATCAGACATTCTTTCAGGTAAAACTTTTGTGCTTTGAAATGGATGATTAATTAAGTTTTCAACTCAAATAATCATACAAGTGTTTATCTTTGAGATACTTACATTTTGCTTTGAAAGTGAAGTCTTTTATGATTATTTTAAGTCGTCATACAGAATATTTCTAAAAATGTATACTTGGGTTAAAACAGTACAATTAATAATTTTGTTACAGGATCAGGGAATTTTTAAGTAAAACTGACACTTGTTTTTGCTGCCACATTATTCATTTATTGTGACAATTATTGCCAGTATGGTTTCATGCTCCTGAGTAAATCTGTGCCAAGATGCCAGTAGTTTCACCCATTGTTCCTTTTGTACCATCATCTAAATGTCAATATTGTTTTTCCAGTATAAATTATGAGAGTCAAATAAATTCTTTAATACATATATTGCATCACAACTTTAGTGCTACACATTCACAGAAAAGATCTTAAAGAGTAATTGGAACCAGTCTTCATTAAATTTATAAGAATTATTCAGATATTAATATCCTAAAATATTTTATCTATAAATTTGCATAAACCTTTAATTTACTGCAATTTCTGGAATTGTTGGGATATGGCTCTGGGCTCTTTTCTTCTACTTACTTTTCATCCATTAAACATTCACTCTCAATCAATAGCTACTCGCCTAACTCTCATAAGCATGTTTCTAGCCAAAGTAACATGATAACTTACTCTCTCAGTATTTCCAAGTTAAAATTTAGAAGTCTTCAAAATAATTGTAAAACATTATTATAAAACAAAACAACAGCATTTTTTATTTTCATGTAGACAAAAGGAAAAATTGAAGAAATAATTTTAATAAGTAATACATGTATTATGTAATATAAATATAAGCAAAGAATGAGTTATTGGGTGATTGCGAGGTTATACAGATTATAATGGGTAAACAAGATTATAGGAATATAGAAGTATTGAGAACAACTCGGTTAACCTTTAAAATCACATATTTATTCTTCCAGACCATATATTGAAAATATTTTTTAAAAAACAAGAATTTGCAAAAATACAATTCTATTAATTGTCAGAGACAGCTCTGACTCTGGCAAATCCCACCGTACACTTGTGCAAAAAAGAGAGTGACAATGATAAATCATCTTAACATTAGGGAAAAAGTGTTAGTATTACTGTGGAAATACTACAAAAGTAATTTTTATCTCATGGACTCTGGAAAGTGTCTTGGGGACTCCCAAAAGCCCCCGTAGACACATTCTAATAATCAGGGTTGTAGAGTGAGGGTAGAGATCTTGCTTAAGTCACAATTCTCCTGTTTTAGTTCATCTCTTCCAGCTCTATTGTCAGAGGCATTTCTGAGAGTTTCTGGAATTCACAGCAGAAAAATCTGCTTTAAGTTTTCCCTAAAATAGCTTATAGGTACAGAATTCAGCCTCCTCAGGTTAACTAAATCAGTAATCTTGATTCTTGTTTTCTAAAAGCGGTATTTGTATTGTGCTTTTGTTCTTTTCTATTCTCTTAGACTGGGCAACATCCCTCTCTTTGAATCCTATTACCAATCTTTTAGTGGGAACCTTAGTAAATGCTTATATTCAAACTCCCACATTTAACCTGAAGTCCTGCTGCCTGGTTTTTTTTATTCCCCTAGAGTTATTTTTAATAAGCAAAGATTATTTTCCAGAAATTATGAAATGCATTTCTCATATTTGTCAAGTTAGGCAAACCCAGGTGTTCCCAATCTCAGGGCCCCACCAGTGTCCAAAAGAAGAAAAAAAAACTGTGGTTGTGCGAACCAGCTGTCAGTGCTTTTAAGTTCACTAGGTGAATCTGATACCGAGTAAGGACTGAGAACTACTGCTCTGGAACCTCCTGATGGAGCTGCAGAGGCCCTATGTGCTTAAACTCCAGGGAGGACACTCAAGGCATAGTTCTAACAGCATCAACTGAGCATTTCTTTGAAATGCAACTTCTCTAGCCCCACATCCCTGACCAACTGAGCAAGGCCCCAGCAGTCTGTGTGATCTAGTACACCCTCCAGAGGATTCTGGTGCCTCTAAAGCTTGGGAATCAATAGCACAGAGGATGACTAACGAGATCCGATTTCTAAGAATACATTCATCCCTATATTTTTAGCATGAAATTTTCTCTGTGGTTTCTCTTCTTTTCATGTGGATGGGAGAAAGATGTAAAAATGTTGTCCTGGTTTTGGCCATTAGAACACTGCTGCACTTTACAGTCAAAGTCAGAGCTTCAAGTCATCTAGTTTTCAGTAACTTTTTCTTTGACATAAAAGTCAGCACTTTTCTCTCTTTGTCTTAGCCTACATTTATATACATCACTCTTCATGTCTGCCGTTGCAAAAAAGCCAAACTATGGTGGGTATACTACAGCTTAAAGAGATCAATCTTAAAAGATCAATTTTATAATCTAGATTTTTGGCTACACTAAATAGGATAAAAGTGATCATTTTTTAAAAAGTCATTTCAAAAGCTACTATGGATTTGCCCACAGTGTAAGTAAATGTGAGCAAAATGATTCTGAGAATAGCATCTATTGGAAATTCATGAACATTTTCAAGGGTAATGGAACATTAGAATGACTTGTTAAGCAACAATTTTGCTTAAAAGGAAAATCTGAGGAATATATCACATGGATATTCAATTTTAGAGAAAAGAATGCTAATTAAGTGTAGATCTCATTTAAGAAAAAGAATGGGAGAAAGATTTAACAATGTAATTGATTCACAAGATTGTAAAACATTATTTAAGACACTATTTTAAAAGTTAAAAAAAAGAGGGGCTGGAGAGACAGCACAGTGGGTAGGGCATTTGCCTTGCATGTGGCCGACCCAGGTTCAATTCCCAACATCCCATATGGTCCCCTGAGCACCGCCAGGAGTAACTCCTGAGTGCAGAGCCAGGAGTAACCCCTGTGCATCGCCAGGTGTGACCCAAAAAGCAAGAATTGTGTAGTTTTAGATGGACAGAAAGAACAAAGACCTTAAAATTAAATAGATTAAGGACTTTAAAATGAAATAGATCTATGCAGAATTTGTGCAGCATCCTAATAGATCTGTGACCTGTAAGTAGATTTGGGGAGAATCCTTCAGAGCTCAGTTTTTCCATCTGCAAAGTGGGGTTAATGCCCCCTCACAAAACTATTGTGAAGACTAAGTGAGTTAATGCAAGAAAAATCCCTCTGAAATATACATAGAACATAGTGAGTCTCACCAATATGAATTTTTCTCTTCCTTCTTCTGTCTTGTTATAGTCCCTCCTGAGTTTTCTGTTTATGGAAATATCTCACTATATAATACACAGATGTTAACACATATTCTATTACTGAGCATTTTTATAAACTGCAGATATTTTAAGTGTTTTTCTTATCGTCTTTTAGACAGAGGATATTGACTGACTTTGTAAGATAATTATTAAGTTATATTTATTGAACACCTACTATGTTTAAATACTGTGTTAGTTGTTCTGAGTACACTATGCAGAATAAAGAAACAAGATTCTTTACCCTGGGGATTTTAATGCGTTTCTCAGTAGTCACTTTATTCATTTTGTGATCAGCTCTACAAACTGCATCATTCTCCTCCTAGAGAAGTAGAAGAAAAGTACTGGTAGCACCAATGGTATTAAGGGGAGGAAAGATGCAAAAAGAAATAGAGAAATTGACGACACTCCACTGACCAACCAAGTGGAAACAGAGATAAACAAATGGGACTATCTTAAATTAAGAAGCTTCTGCACCTCAAAAGATACAGTAATCAGAATGCAAAGACAATCTACAGAATGGGAAAGGATATTTACCCAATACCCATCTGATAAAGGGTTGATATCAAGGATATACAAAGCACTGGTTGAACTCTACAAGAAGAAAACATCTAACCCCATTAAAAAATGGGGTGATGAAGTGAACAGAAACTTTTACAAAGAAGAAATCCGAATGGCTAAAAAGCACATAAGAAAATGCTCTACATCACTAATCATCAGGGAGATGCAGATCAAAACAACAATGAGATATCATCTCACACCACAGAGACTGGTCCACATCCACAAGAACAAAAGCAACTGGTGTTGGCGTGGATGTGGTGAAAAAAGACTCCCCTTCACTGCTGGTAGGAGTGCCGAATGGTTCAGCCCTTTTGAAAAACAGTATGGACCGTTCTCAAAAAATTAGAATTTGAGCTCCCATTTGACCCAGCAATACCACTCCTGGGGAATATATCCCAGAGAGGCAAAAAAGTACAGTCGAAATAACATCTGCACTTCTATGTTCATCGCTGCACTATTCACAATAGCCAAAATCTGGAAAAAACCTGAGTGCCCAAGAACAGATGACTGGTTAAAGAAACTTTGGTACATCTACATAATGGAGTACTATACAGCTATTAGAAAAGATGAAGTCATGAAATTTACATACAAGTGGTACTACATGGAAAGTATCATGCTAAGTGAAATGAGTCAGAAAGAGAGCGACAGACATAGAAAGATTGCATTCATCTGGGGAATATAAAGTAACAAAATGGGAAACTAACACCCAGGAATAGCTAAGATTAGTACCAAGAGGTTCACTCCATGTCTTGGAGGCAAGCCGCACATGCCAGGGGAGAAGGCAGCTCAGATAGAAAGGGGAGTACCAAATAAAGGGTGTTGAGAGGATCCTCCCAGGATGAGAGATGCATGTTCAAAATAGACTATAGACCGAACATGATTGCCATTCAATGCCTCTTTTGCAAACCATAGCACCCAAAAGGAGAGAGAGAACAAAAGGGAATGCCTTACAACAGGGGTGGAGTGGAATGGGGGATGGGGGAGGTGGGAGGGATGCTGGGAGCATTGGAGGTGGGGAATGGGCATTGGTGGAGGGATGGGTACTCAATCATTGTATAACTGAAACCCAAGCACAAAAATTTGTAAGTCTACAACTGTACCTCATGGTGTTTCACTAATAAAAATTGAAAAAATAAAACAAATAGAGAAATTTTTTTCTTTTCTGTGAAAGAAACCATTATAAGATCAAGTTGAAGAATAGAAGAGCTATAAATTTTAAAAGTAAATTCATAGTCACAGTCCTCCCGTTGTTCATCAATTTGCTTCAATGAGCCCAGTAATATCTCCATTGTGAGACTTGTTACTGTATTTGGCATATCAATGCGTCATGGGTAGCTTGCCAGGCTCTGCCGCGTGGGCGAGATACTCTCGGTAGCTTGCTGGGCTCTCCAAGAGGTGCAGAGGAATTGAATTCGGGTCGGCCATGTTGGCCTCTTGTAAGGCAAACACCCTACCACTGTGCTATCGCTCCAGCCCAAAAGTAAATTATACGTACACATATGTATTTTATTTTAACTGAGCATTTTCTATGTTTTTTCCCCCTGCACTAAATTACTTACTGATATTAGCAGAGCATGGATTTTGATAACTTATGTTTAAAAAGTGCTAAGTACCTGCTGTCTTTGTGACCTTGGGATCAGAAAAATGTTAAGCCTTCGTTTGTAAATTAGGTATAACCATGCTTACAATACAGATAACAGACAATTTACCATTCATCCATGAGACCAGGCTTTAATAGCCAAACGTAAAAAGGTGTTTGTCGAAGATATAGAAGACTGCACTTATTTGTGGAGTATAAAACAACATAACATGAGTCTGATACCTAAAGATAGTAGATACACGGGACAGGTGGACTGCTCCATAGCTGGAAGCCTGCCTCATGAGCAAAGGGGAGAGGGCAGCTGGAATAGAGAAATAGAGAAATAAGAAAAGGATGGCCTGAGGAACCGGTCGGGATGAGAGATGTGTGCATGATAACCTCTCAGTGTCTGTATTGCAGACCATAATGTCCAAAAGTAGAGAGAGTGTATGGGGAATATTGTCTGCCATGGAGGCAGGGGGAGGGATATACTGGGGAGGCAGGGGATATACTGGAGATATTGGTGGTAGAGAATGTGCACTGGTGGAGGGATGGGTGTTTGATCATTGAATGATTTTAACGCAAACATGAAAGCTTATAAATATCTCACGGTGATTCAATAAAATTTTAAAAAAAGAGAAAGGAAGGAAGGAAGGAAGGAAGGAAGGAAGGAAGGAAGGAAGGAAGGAAGGAAGGAAGGGATGTCTGTCGAGATGGCAGGCTGGAGGTGGGGGTGGGGTGTAGGAAAGGAAATCTGGGATGAAGTTTACACACTGGTAGCAAGATCGGTAATCAAAACTTGTATGTCTAAATCTCAACTATGAATGACTTTGTAAATCATGGTGTTTTAATAAGATAAAATTTAAAGGTAAAAAAGAGAAGGGAGATTAGAAAAAATAAAATTTTAAACCTTAAGACTATGGCCTTGCACATAGCCAATAGCATATGCCATTTATTAATGTGGCCCCAGCACTATGTATGTATCATACCAAGGGTAATAGCTTGATGTCTGAATATTAAATATGCTATTTTTAGAGACTTTTTAGCCTTGAAATCCCATGATCACCTCTTTTGTCTTTGTGCCAGATCTTACTTGTCCTTATCTCAAAAAACCCTGAAGAAGAACTAGTTATATCTATTCATGCTATAACTTCATGGGGAATAGAAAGGTTTTGGGAACGAGTTTAGACATAAAGGCTCCTGACCCTCACTTTTTTCAGACCTCTTTTGAACAGGTATTGTGCTAGTCTGGTTTCTGGTTTCTATCAATTTTTAAATCTGCCCTACTGCTAACTATCTTATGCAAATCATTTAACGATACTGCATCAGTTTTTGCACCTATAAAATAAGTATCTGTCATCATCATCACTGTAAAAATGTCATCCCATTATTCATCGATTTGCTTGAGCAGGCACCAGTAACATCTGCATTTGTCCTAGCCACGAGATTTTAGCAGTCTCTCCTTATTCGTCCTTCCCAAAACTGCCGCATTGGAGGGCTCTTTCAGGGTTAGGGGAATGAGACATATCATTGTTACTGTTTTTGGCATATCAAATATGCCACGGAAGCTTGCCATGCTCTGCCGTGCGGGCAGGATACTCTCGGTAGCTTGCCGGGTTCTCCAAGAAGAAAACCTAGACTATAAGCCTCGGGGAGCTTTGTTTTATAGTCTCTGGATCTTGGCTGTTGATGGAATTTCATGGCGCAGGGGGCAGTTTGTGGGTGTAACTGCCTACCTACTGGAAAATGGGGGATCTGGGTGGAGGAGGCCCAGTCCCAATTCGAGGAGGCTTGGAGATCTCAGCCCCTCAACAAAAGCACCTGGGTTCCTCTGCCATTTCCTTTATGTGTGAGGCTCGTCCAAGCATGTGGAGAGTGGCCTTGAGCATGGCTGTGGCTGGGTACCAAAGGTCTGGGGCTCCTGGGGCTCTGCTTGGGGCGGGAAGGAAAACTCAATCTGCACCCCCTCTAAGGGGCCCTGGTGAAGACAGCAAGAGATTATCTATTTTTTTATTATTATTATTTTGGGGGGTTACACCAAGTGATGCACAGGGGTTACTCCTGGCTGATACACTCAAGAATTATTCCTGGCGGTGCTCAGGGGACCATATGGGATGCAGGGAATCAAACCCAGGTTGGCCGCGTGCAAGGCAAACACCCTACCCGCTGGGCTATTGCTCCAGCTTCTCTATTTAAAAAAAAAAGTTTGTTGAGTTTCTTCTTTGTACCAAGCTGTGTTCCAAGTACCAATGAACAAAAGAGACAAATTCCTTTGCCCTGTCGAGCTTTATTCTGAGATGTGGGTCAGTAAGAAGAATTTTGGTATAAAGGCAGTAAATAATAAATGTAATATGCAAAGTATAGGGTATATGATTAGATCAAAAGTTTGGATAAAGAAAGTGCTGTGAGAAGAGGATAACTGCAGTAATAGAGTGAGAAAGTGATGTTTAAGCAAAGATGTAAAAGCTAATCAGATACCCAGAGGAAATGTGAGCCAGACAACAAGAGCAGCGAGAACAAGTGCTACAGGATGAGAGTGAGTTTGGGGTCAGAGAGATGGTGTAGGAGGTAAGGCATCTGCCTTATGTGCAGCTGCTTGGGCTGACCCTGGTTTGATTCCCAGTCTCCTGAGCTCTGTCAGAGGTTAGTTCTGAGCACAGAGCCAGTATTGCCCATGAGCACCACCTGGTATGACCCAAACTGCCCCCCACAACGTAAGATATGAGTGTGAGCCTTGGGCTTCATATTGATTCTCACCACGTAGGATACTTGGGATAAATAAAAGAAAGCTTATAAAACATTTATCATTAGTACTTATAATTTTTATTCTTTAGTAGGCTTGGGCTATGATTATTTATTGTAATATTTATAGAAGTTACATTTCAATAGGAATAAAAAGATTCAATAAGTTCTTTGAAACTCGTGCATTGACTGGGGGATTTTTGAAATTGCTACTTTCCTCTTTATGTATTCTGGACTTTTATACTTACTACTTTGAGGAAGGATAAAAATACTTATTACATGTGAGTGATTTTTCTTGACAAGTGTCATAAAAAAGTTTAAACTGGTTTATGAAAATTTTTAGATCTAAATGAGAAATGTGATCACTGTTCCGTGTCTTCTGTTGCATTAGCAGTCTCTAATGGATTATTATCCGAAAGGCTATGATAGTCAAAAATTCAGCTATCTTCTGGAAGGGATGGCTTTTCCATATTCCCAACCAACCCAGCCATTTTTTTCCCTTGACATGTTTCTTCTTATTTTAGAAGACAAGAACAGGATATTTTATGTTATTAGAATTTATTTTTGCTGGCTCATACTGCAAGCCCTCGGAAGCATATGTAGTGTTTTACATCTACTGTTGTGGAGTACCTATGAAGATTATGAAAATAAAAGGGATGAGCACTAACTGGAATCATTTCATGTGAATAAAGTCAAATCCTTGAATTGACTGCCTTGCTACTCAAAGTATGGCCCAGGCTAGCACCATTAGCCTGAGAGTTCTTAGCAATGTGGACTCTTGATCCCACCCCTCACCAGTTATTGAGTTGTAATTTATGGTCTAATTGGGTCCCCAGCTGTTTCCTATACACTTTAAAGTCTAAGAAGTACTGCCCCAACAAAACAAATTTCATTTACACCATCTTTCTCACATAAGCAAAGTAATTTCTAAGAGCACAGGTAGCTTGTCTAATTCCTCACAGGCAGTAACTGGCCCAGGGTTTAACTGAATTCTGCTCAAAAAGAATACTCCTTTCTCCCCCATAATACTATTTCCCTCATTTTTTCTTTTCAGTAGATATATTTCCTAATCTGTTTTATAGGAAAAAAGAAGAAATAGGTCAGTTTCCACTTGAACATGTTTTGAAAGCATTTGCCCAGACAGGCTGAGTGTAAACACCTGGTCCAAAGAAGGACTAGAATTGAGTTTGTGTGTGGCAGTGAAGATGTCACATGCCCCCTGTTTCTTGTGAGGTAATGTGCCTTTCAGTTGCATTAAAGAACCCAACTGTAATTGTTGGCAAGATTTCCCCCAAATCTGACTTTGATGAGCAGAAGACAGGATCGAATGGGAAAAGGCAAAGCATGGCCTGAGGAGATGAACAATCTGGCATACAAGTCAGGGAATATCTCTTTTTTTATGAGCAACAAGAGGTATTTTTATGGTTCATCTTGAGTGAATAGTCTCTGATCTGGGGAAAACAGACTGGGAACAGCTGGACCACACTTTGGATAAGTTGCCACAACAACTTGATACATTTGTCTCTGGTGTCATTTGATCCCTTTGAGAGCTGTATTACCTCAATGTGGATGTTTGACTTTTGGGCTTATTCTGTGCAGTGAGCATGTCTGATTGTATTCCTCAGATTACATGGAGTGTTGATTATATTCATTGGGGAGTTTGGAGTCTAGGATTTCAGAACATGGCAATCTCACAGGTGACTGGATCATAAGTGCTCATAGTATCATCTTTATATCTCCCACCTTCAGATCTCTAGATAAAATATACCTGACAGTACCAGAGGAAATTATACTATTCAAAGTCGGCCCAATTTTCAGCATTTTATAGTACATTCCATTGGCTTATCCTGGGTGATATTTATGAGTGAGCAGCACTTTTCAAAGTTCATCTCTGAAAAAGTTAGTAGGAGTAGCATTTAGTATTTCTCTTTGTCTCAGAAAATGTAAGGAACACTCTCATTTGAGAGTTTGCAAATGAAAATTGAATTGTATCTTGCATGATTTTTAAGAGCAGCTACTTAAATCTTCCTCTGAGGAAGCTTAGAGATGGCAGGTCTTTTGATGACAAATTGTGACTGATCCCAGCTACTGTCATATGAGAAAGGCCTGAGTCCTTGTGTGAATCATTATCTTGACAGACATTTCTTCTTACGTGACTACTTCTTTCTCCTCTTATTGAATAAATGATCAAGCGCTCCCATGCCAGCTCCCAAATATATGGCAACTGAAACTGGAGGTTCCTAAAAAACGTACGTTATGACATCTGTGCCCACCAGCATCACCTTTTCTGACAGTCAAAGGTTCATTTCTTAATAATAAAATCTCCTGAAAGTTTAGGAAAGCAAAGAGAAAGAAATTAATGTTAGAGGTATGGAGGATGGTTTCGAGCATGTGCAGGATGTAATTTCATTATTGTCTAGAGTTTCATGGCTGTTTCTGGGATCATGGAGTTTTCTAAACAGAATATATTATTGTTAGATGGCAGCATAACTGTGGTTTTCTTCTGGTATTTTGGTGCGGAGGTGGAGGGCTGTTTCCTGTCATTTCTCCCGTTCCTTTCCTTCTCTCTCTTCCCACTTCATTTCATATAAATAAAAAGAAACAAAGTTAAGGGTAACAAAAGAACCATCATCAACAAACACTTCTGTTAAAGTTCTAACTTGGCCTATAGAAATCATTGAATTCAAATTTTCTATAATTTTAAAAATTCATTTACATTCTATGTAATCAACATAGTTGTTCTGTGCTTGTTCAACTGGTGCATAAGATGTTTTAATGTGAATCACATGAGAAATGTGGCTGAGCCTTATGAGCACTTTAACATTTGCATTTCCTATTCTGTGTGGTGATTTTGTAAACTTGGGGTTAGCCAGCATGGGAGGAGAGGCAAAGAGGGAGCTGCAAACTGCGTTTGGAAATTTCTTCCTTTTGGGATATTTGGCATTCCCTGAATGATTTCTCTGTGGCATAATGGATGTTTTCAGTTCATGAAGAGTTGCTTTTTTTTTTGACATTGGAAGTTCCAAAGTTTAATCCAAACAGTTAAATTAGTAGCATTTCCTGCAGCACCGATCTTTCGATGTTTGAGCAAAACAGTGCTTTCTGACAATTGAATGGGCATACTTTGGGCTGATAGAACTGGAAATTTTAGGAAAGAAAAGAATGCCCAGGATGTAATCCATATACAACACGAGCTGGATCTCCAGTTCTATTTCTTTGGCATCAAGATACTATTAAAGGTCAATTTTTCATAATTCTGATGAAAATTATTAATTTTTCTTTACAAAATACATATATACGCACATATGCAGAAGTACACACAATTTTTATAAGGTTTTCAGGTTTTTATGGATTTCCTGAAACCTATCCATAGATCTCATATGAAGGTCAAAGATGCTGTATTAAGAACTAAGTTGAGCATCATTTCCTCCTGCCCTCTTATCATACATTAACTGATACCCCAAATCCATCTTTTTTACTGTCTCTATCTCTATATAAGATATATATCTTTATTTGCATATAGGAAAGCCATGAACTTTTGATTGCTATGTTTGTAGCCTGCTACTTTACTATAAAATTTATTATTAATATGATATTTTTTGTAGAGTCTTCAGGGGTTTCTAAATATAGTACCATGTCATCTGCAAATAGTAAGAGCTTGGTTTCTTCCTTTCCTATCTGGATGCCCTTAATTTTTTTTCTTGTCTAATTGCTATGGCAGATACTTTTAGTATACTATATTGAATGGAAGTGGTGAGAATGGACAACCTTGTCTTGTTAATGATCTTAAAAGGAACACCTTTAGTTTTTCTTCATTGAGCATAATGTTTGCTGTGGGCTTGTGGTAAAAAGCTTTGAACTTGAAAGTTCCTATAATTCCCATCTTATTGAGAATTTTATTTCTTATCATAAGTGGGTGCTAGATTTTATCAATTTTTTTCTTCATCTATTTGTATGATCATGTAATTTTTATTTTTTCTCTTATTTATATGGTGTATAATGTCAATTGACTTGTATGTTAAATTATCTTTGCATTTCCAGGATAAGTCCCATTTGGTCATGGTGTATGATCTTTTTGATGAGTTTTTTTTATTTTGGTTCTAATTTATTCCAGAATTATTTCTACTCTCATATCCTCTTGTGTTTTACTGACTTCCCATTCCATTATTTATTTATTTTTTATTTTTTTATTATTTTATTTAACTTTTTTATTTTTTAAATTTTTATAAGTGAGACACTATGAGATACAGTTGTAGACTTACAAATTTTTGTGCTTGAGTTTCAATTATACAATGATCAAATACCCATCCCTCCACCAGTGCCCATTTCCCACCACCATGGATCCCAGTATCTCTCCCACAATGGAGTACTATGTAGCTGTTAGAAAAGACGAAGTCATGAAATTTACATACAAGTGGTACTACATGGAAAGTATCATGTTAAGCGAAATGACTCAGAAAGAGAAGGATATCCATAGAAAGATTGCATTCATCTGGGGAACATAAAGTAACAAAATAGGACACTAACACCCAAGAATGGCCAAGATTAGTACCAGGAATTTTGCTCCACGGCTTGGAGGCCAGCCACACATGCTAGGGGGAAAGGGAGCTCAGATAGAAAAGGGAGCACCAAATAAAGGGTGTTGGGAGGATCCTCCCAGGATGGGAGAAGCATGCTGAAAGTAAACTATAGACCAAACATGATTGCCACTCATTGCCTCTTTTGCAAACCACAACACCCAATAGGAGAGAGAGTCCATTGTTTCTTTGAGCTCATTAAACATCCTCAACATTTCCTCTCTGAAGTTCTTTCAGAGAGATTAGATAAGTGGTTATTGCTGGTTGAGCTTTTGCTGGTTAGCCTGCTACACATGATGGGATTCAGTGTCGTTTTTCCATGGTGCCTGTTGTAGCCTGAGGTGTGTTTGTCCACCTACTGTTAGTGCTTCCACCCACACTGCCAGGAAGATTGCTAGGTGAACTTGGTCATTGGTGATCTCATCTTTCCCTGTCAAACTTATTCCCTCTCAATTTGATGGTACTATGTAGTTGTGTAGAGCTTATGCTGGTTCAAGGAATGTGTTTTATGGCCTGAACTTGCTGCTTCTCTGTGGGTGGGGCCAGGGTCTGATCCATCAGCCCTGGGTGTAGTTAGCTTCCCTACCCTCACCTGCCATTGCTCTCTGTGTCAGTGGGCAAAAATGCAGCTCTCTGCTTCAGGAAACTGCAACTTCTCTCTGAAGTTTGTAATAAGAGAAATATATGCCTCAAACAATAATTTTAATGGGAAAAAAGGGAGGTCACACAAAGCATTTAGCAGAACTATGTGAAGTTGCCAGTATTCAACTTCCTGACCAAAAAAAGGAATCCAGTTTTATACTGTTCAATCTAAATCAAACATAGATGATCTTACAATTAATATTTGACAAAAATATTTAGTATATGAATTTGGATCCCCATCTTATACCTTATTTAAAAAGTTAATTCAAAATAGATTAAAGATCACAATATTAGATCTGAATCCATAAATTGCATCAAGGGAAACACAAACAGAACTCTAAGTAATATTGACTCTACATGCATCTCCAATAACTCACTGCCTTTGGCCAAGCAACAGAGGCAAAAGTAAAGAAGTAGGATTACATCAAATTAAAATTCTTTTACTCTACAAATAAATGAGGATTAGAATGAAAGAATGGGAGAACATTTTTGCTTGCTACACATTTGATAAAAGGCCCAAGATATATCACAAAATATAACAACATTCACAAAACTTAACAACAACAACAAAATTTTAAATGGGGAGAAAAGCAAAACAGATACTTCCTCAAAGAAGACAGAGAGATGACCAATAGGTATTTGAGAAAATATTTCTCATTATCTATCATGGAAGCACAAATCAAAACAACATGGAGATATTACCTCACACCATTGAGATTAAAGGTCGTCAAAAAGAGTAGTGCTGGTGGGAATGTGAGCATAAGGAACATTCTTATTCACTGCTAGTGGAAATGTTGTCTGGTTCAACATCATTTTTTAAAAAACAACAACAATAGTAGGGGAATTTTTCAAAAAATTAAGAATTGAGCTTCCATGTGACCCAACCTTCCAATTCTTGGCATCTACCTCAAGAGCCCCAAAATGCTATTTTGAAAGGTATTTGCATGCATGTTCATAGAAGCACTATTCACAGCAGCCAAGATTGGAAAACAGAAGCACCCAAGAATAGATAAGTATATATATATATATATATATATATGTATATATATGTATATATATTGTTCATTGATTTGCTTGAGCAGGCCCAGTAATGTCTCCATTTTGAGACTTTTTGTTACTGTGTTTGGCATATTGAATACGTCACGGGTAGCTTGCCAGGCTCTGCTGTGAGGGTGAGATACTCTCAGTAGCTGACCGGGCTCTCCGAGAGGGGCAAAGGAATCAAACCCGACTCAGCCAGACTGGCTGCGCATAAGGCAAATGCCCTATCGCTGGGCTATCTATCTATCTATCTATCTATCTATCTATCTATCTATCTATCTATCTATCTTTCTTTCTTTCTTTCTATCTATCTATCTATCTATCTATCTATCTATCTACCTACCTATCTATCTATCTTACTGCATAGCTGTAAGAAATCATGCAATTGACTGCAGAGTCAATGAAACTAAAAGTTTTCGTTCTGAATGAAGTCATTGATATGGTAAAAATACAGAATGAACTTTCTCGTATATGTAATACAAATAAACACAGTAACGGAATAACAAATGGTCAACAGTAATAGACTCTGAGAGTCAACCTACAGAACTGAGTTTGCTAAAGGGCAGGGTGAGAGGGAGCAAACTTTGAGACAGTGGTGAAGGAACATGGACTCTGATGGAAATTATGGTGTTTGCCTGTGGCTCATATCATAAAGGGTTTTGTTATTTATTTCTTTAATTTTTTAAAATTTAATCACTGTAAATTACAGAGTCACAAAGTTATTCATGATTGAGTTTCAGGGATAAATATTCTAACAACAGTCCCTTCACCAGTGTCTACTTCCTTCATTGAAGTTTTAGAGACTCGAATTAATATTAGAGATTAAAACATGAGACTAGAAATATTATACAGTGGGTAAGGCACTTTTGCCTTGCAGGAGGCTGACCCAGGTTTGATCCCCAGCTTCTGATAAGGCACCCTAAGGCCACAGGGAGTGATCCCTGAGCACAGAGCAAGGAGTGAGCCCTGAGCACTTCCAGGTTTGCCTCCACAATAAAAGAAAAAGTTAGAATTAAAAGTGCTTGAAAACATGTGTATGAAAGAGAAAGAAATGTTTTGCAGAGTAACTTGCTCCAGATTCATTCACTGATATGACCTTAAAGCAGTTTAATTCATGGTGATTGTACCATCAGCCCTAACAAAGGAAGCAGAAAGTGGTCATATCTTGTGCAAGCTCACAAATATTATTGAGTATGTATGACTCTAAATAGGGAAATTAAGTCACAGAGAGACAGGTTAAGCCAGATATCAGCTGGCCTTTTTAAATACACTGACCTGTCTTTGGCCATGTTGGCTGCGTGTAAGGCAAACGCCCTACCCGCTGTGCTATTGCTCCAGCCCTGTCTTTGCTGTGGCTTGAAGAAGTTATGATGTACAGACAATTTTAAAGTAAGCATGACTGGAAAAAAGAAACCCAGAAATACCAGGCATTTGTACATTCCTACACTCAAACTGTCATCAAATTGAGGAAATAAATTTGCAGTGAGAAGTTTGTGCTGAGAACCACTCCAGAATCAGCTTTCTTGTTCATTAACACATGACCATGCCTTTTCCCTCATGTGCACTTTAATTTAATCTGCCCCACCAGCAACTCCCCTTTTCATCCAGACAAACAAATAAATAACCAACCTAGTAGCCAAGAATGAAATTAATTGCAGGCAAGACAGCTTAGTTTTAATGATCCTGCAACCAAATTTTAATTGAACAAGGACATAACTTTCCCATTCTTTACTCATTAATGCCTCACAAGTACTCAACGAAGCTGGCCACACCTACCTCTGGGAGGAAAATGCGAACACTCTGGGCTTCCACTGTTAGCTCTCCTTTCCATCTCTAAAAACAAACTCCCTTTCCTGTAAAGGTTTATTTCCACTCTGACCTAAGTTTTTCCTATTTTCTTTATCCCCCCCTGTCCCCTGCCTCATGCACTTCTTCAAAGAGGACTCCAGTGACTTCCTGCCATGAGAGGATAATTTCAAAAAACCAATCTATGGAACTGTGCTGCTATGTTTTATAAGAAATCAGAAATGGCAGCAGAAAGAATGGTGTGAAAATATTTGTCGACTTGACTTCAAATAAAAGCAATCAATTTAATAATAAAACAAAAATTTTTACATAAATAAGCAATAGAAGAGAGGGCAGATTGTTGAGTACATTCATAAGACCCGCCTGCATGGCACTAAATCAAATACCCCTCCAAATAAGAGAACCTCCCCTCACTCCTCCTAGGGGAGCAAACAGCACTATCTCTGGGAAGAAATACAGGGGCACATTGAGTTTGCTGATTCACCTATACAGGAGTTCTCAAGATTCAAGAGAGCTCCATGTAAGTAGGATACTCGATATTAATGTCCACAATTCATATGTCTACGATCATAGTTAATCTCATTAAGTTTTTCGTGTTACATTTTATAAAAATTAAATACCACATACATACAGTGACAGAGATAGGGCCAAAGAGAGTACAGAGGTTAAAGCACTTGCTCTCTATGCAGCTCACCCTGGGTTCTATCCTTGGCACTGCAGGTGGTCCCCCAAGTACCGTTAGAAATGATCTCTGAGCACAGAACCTGGAGTATGCCACCTGCTAGGTATGGCTCAAAATTAAAAATAAATATCAATTAGACATAAAATTGAAATCTCCCTGTTCTTCTTCCTAATCCCATTCCTTCAGCTAAAATAGCCATTCAAATAACTTTAGATTTTATACTTCTGGCCACAGTAATTCTTACATTTTTACTAAAACAGTGAAAATTTATGAATCATCTTTGAATTGCTTTAGACATATGCATACATCACATAATTGAAAATTACAGAGTGATAACGCCACATATTATGCAAATTGCTTTCTTTGCACATAAGTTTTGTGCATATTGCTACATATAAATTTATTTTCTTAGCTATGCAATATGATGGAAAACATCTCTTATAATACCATAAAGATGTTTTTCCCTTAAAATTTTATTTTATTTTGTTTTCCCTTCAGAATTTTTTATTTTTGGGGGGTCACACCCGGCGATGCACAGGGGTTACTCCTGGCTCATGCATTCAGGAATTACTTCTGGCGGTGCTTGGGGAGCCATATGGGACGCTGGGAATTGAACCCGGGTCAACCACATGCAAAGCAGACGCCCTACCCACTGAATAATCGCTCCAGCCTCCCCCTTAAGAATTTTAAATGGTGGGTTTTTTTTAATACTTTAGTATAACTCTACCTGGAATATATTTTTATTTTTGGATGTGAGTTAGAAATTAGATTTTTAGGAACCTGCAAGCAAGATAGCCCAAAGGGCTGGAGTGTATGCTTTGCCCATGGTTTGATCCCTGGAACTACACAGTGTTTCCCTAAACATAGCCAGGAAAGACCCCAAACACCAAGCTGGGAATAGCTTCTGGGCTCTGCTGGGTGTGTGCCAGAACACGAGGGGGGAAAATAGACTTTAAAAATAGTAAAAAGAGACTTCTAGTTACTGTTTTGGGGCATATCAAATACATCACAGGTAGCTTGCCAGGCTTTGCCGTGCAGGTGGGATACTCTCGGTAGCTTGCCGGGCTCTCTTAATAAAAATTGTTTCTTTGTTTCCCACAAATAGATGCTTTTTAAAGTACTCGGGGTTTTGTTTTTTGTTGTTGTTGTTGTGTTTTGTTTTGTTTTACTAGTTAGAACCTATGTATGGTACAATGTTAAATGGTAAAGATATCCTTATATCTGTTCTTGAATAGGAATGACTTAAAGGTAAAGGTAAAGGCCCTCCTGTTGATCGTCGATTTGCTCGAGCGGGCCCAGTAACGTCTCCATTGGCGACTTTTGTTGTTACTGTGTTTGGCATATTGAATACTCTCAGTAGCTTGCCGGGCTCTCTGAGAGGGGCGGAGGAATCGAACTCGGGTCGGCCATGTTGGCCGCTTGTAAGGCGAACAAGCCCTACCCACTGTGCTATCGCTCCGATAGCACTTAATCTTCACCATAAAATATGTTTTCTCTGGGTTTTTGGTTGATTTCCTCTATCAAATTAGAGAGATATTCAAACATTGTTTTGCTGAATTTTATTATTAGTTATGGGGCCATACCCAGAAATTCTTTTGGGTCTCCAGGCCCACACTTTGCTGTGCTTGGGGGACCATGCTTTGTCCGAGATCAAATCTAAGACTCACACACTCAAAGCATGTGTCCCATCACTAGAGAAACATTATTTTACATTTTTAGGTAATAGAAAATGTCATTTTTTAATCCAGCTTCTTTTCTGTCTCTAAAAAAATAATGTAGATTTCTCTTTTAATATTTTATCCACGTACCAGCTTTCCTATGTTTATTACAGCACTGTATTTACAATAGCCATAATCTGCAGATGACTCTGGTGCCCAGAACACACAAGTGGGAATGGTGCTATATATATATATATATATATATATATATATATATATATATATAAAACAGAATGCTACTCAAATATTGAGAGAATAAAAATTTGCCTTTTGTGACAACATGGGTGAAAGCAGGGAGAGTATTGCTAAGTGTATGTCAAAGGAAGAAAGACAAATATTGCAAATATTGGATAAGTTCACTCCTCTCTGGGACATAGAGAAACAACTTTGGGGGAGGGGGGTGTTTTGTTTTAAATCAAAACTAGAGCCCAAACCATCAGTTACTGTCTTACCACGAATGATTCAGTAAAATTAAAAGATCGTGACTCATATTACTTCTCTTTTTGAAAATGGACCCGCTGACTGAAGAAAGCCCCGTGTTGACAGGAATGAAAATGTAGCCCAAGCTGATAAAGCCAAGAGTTGCCCTCCACACCACTGTCCAGGCTTAGTTTTGATTTCCCTCTATAAAGATTTTATATACACATTAGAATAAGGCCTGACAAAAGTAGAGAGAGAGTATGGGGAAAATTGTCTGCCATAGAGGCAGGGGGAGGAGAGATTGTAGGGGGGCGGATATTGGTGGTGGAAAATGTGTACTGGTGGAGGGATGGGTGTCCGATCATTGTATGACTGAAACTTTGCTTTATGAAAGCTTTACTTTATGAAAGCTTTGTAACTGTATCTCACAGTGATTCAATAAAAAATAAATTAAAAAAAATTTTATCCATGTACCATATTACGTGGATAGAGTCTGATATTGAACTAGCTTTCTAATTATAGGATAAAACCTATATAGATGGGAGTATCAAAATTGATAGATTAATTCTATTTGCAAATATTTAATTTCGATATTCTTCCCTATTCAGATGTGATGAGTCTATAAATTTTGTTCTCTTGCACTATTCTTTACTGCCTTGAGAGTAGGGAATCTGCTAACATAAGATAATTTTAGTAGTTTTCTTTTATCTGTGGTATTATTGGTTCATTAAGAATTTCATTAATTTTTTTGTAGAATGGAACTAGTCTGACCACCGTGAAGTAATTTGTATGGAATTAACCCTCCCACCAAAACCAATTCTAAAAACTGGCCAAATAATAAAATTTCCTCCTAAAGGCACTAAAGTATAATCAAAACAGAGAGGCTTGAGAAGTAAGGATCCTTGAAAGAAAGAAATTAAGAAGTTAACTTTGTACCACCATTATCTCTAAGCTTTTCTCTAAGGTCATTATCTAGATCTCTGCCTAGGTATAGAATTTGTAGAGAGACAGCATTCTGACTGGGCTAGGGTGAGTCAGAGTTTAGGGTTGTTGAAGAGAGACAGAATTCTTATTGGGCTAGAGAGAGCCAGAGTTTTTGAGTTTTTAAAGTGGTCAAACATTTCAGGACAGAACCCTAAAGAAAATAAAAGCATAGAGAAGGACCCCAAAGTCACAAATAATAATTTCTCCCGAATCATTGGGCAGCTCCTCAGCTTCATAAATAAGCGATGAGATTCCTACAGACTAAAAAGAAAGCAGCCAAGAAGCTAAATTGCTTCCCATAAACTTTAGCAATCACATAGTGAAAAGAGGTAAGAGTTCACATTCTGCCAGTGTGTAGGGGCTTTCATAAACTTGTTTTCCATTGAGACTGAAGAACAATACATGTTAGGAAGAGGACAAATATGAAATAAACCAAACCCACCAAACCCATGTGGCAAATGAGCAGAATCAAGATGATCTGTTATTATTCTATCTTATTTTCCTAAAGAAAATATAATTCTCTTTGAAGAATGGCAAATCATCCATAGTCTATGATTTTTATTGTTGTTGTTGTTTACAATGTCCAAATCCACTCAAAATTTCTGAAGCACGCTAAAAATAGAACCCAAAGATTAGTAGCTAAGAGAGGAGAAACATGCACATGTGGGCATGTGTCATGTGCACACTGGGGGTGGGGGGGGCGGAATTCTGACATTGGAGTTATCAGAAAAGCAACTTGGTTCAATATATCCCCAAAATAGAGGAAACAAAAACAATCTATTTTTACAGAGATAAAGTAAACAATCTAGAAGTGCAAAAATTATCAGATTTAAGTACTCTCTGGATGAGTTTAATAGAAGACAAGCTATATTTTTTTTAAAGAATAGGACTAATTGTGAACAGGAAAATATTCCAAAAATAGTGGAAAATTGTTATGTGAACCATGTGGGATTCAGTTGACTTTTACTGTACTTATAATTTCACTTTACCAGAAGAAGAAAAAAATGTAACAAAAGAGATTTTTGAAGGTATAATGGCCAAGAAAATATCATAAATTCAAGAAGCTAATAATCTCGAAGTGTTAAAGATAGACTACCCATATGACTCAGCAGTTCCATTACTAGTTACATACCCAACTATACTGCAGTGATAGTCTTTCCATTGTAAGAGGTATTCTTTAAAAAAAAATTAGTTGTAGATGAATAGTCTTTTAGCAACATAACTGAAAGCAATCAAAAGACAAAAATAGAATAAATGTGCATAAGTAGAGAGATACATATATACATAAAATGTGGCATAATGGAATAAGTACTGATATGTAGCATATCTAAATGAATACTGAAAACTTTGTGCTAAGTAGAAGAAAACAGATGCACAAAACCCCTATATATGGTTTCATTTGTATGGAATGCCCAGAGTAGATCAATTCTTTGAGAGACAAAGAAAATTGGTGGTGAATATATCTGGGAGAGACAAAAAAGTATAGTCGAAATGACATCTGCACTTCTATGTTCATTACTGCACTATTCACAATAGCCAAAATCTGGAAAAAAAAAAAACCCGAGTGCCCAAGAACAGATTACCGGTTAAAGAAACTTTGGTACATCTACATAATGGAGTACTATGCAGCTGTTAGAAAAGATGAAGTCATGAAATTTACATACAAGTGGTACTACATGGGAAGTATCATGCTAAGCGAAATGAGTCAGAAAGAGAGGGATATACATAGAAATATTGCATTCATCTGTGGAATATAAAGTAACAAAATAGAAGACTAACACCCAAGAATAGTTGTGATAAGTACCAGGAGGTTCGCTCCATGGCTTGGGGGCCAGCCGCACATTCTAGGGGAAAGGGCAGCTCAGATAGAGAAGGGAACACCAAATAAAGGGTTTTGGGAGGATCCTCCCAGGATGGGAGATGCTTGCTGAAAGTAGATTATAGACCAAACATGATTGCCATTCAATGCCTCTTTTGCAAACCACAGCACCCAAAAGGAGAGAGAGAGAACAAAAGGGAATGCCCTGCCACAAAGGCAGGGTGGAATGGGGTGGGGGAGGGATTTTGGGATCATTGGTGGTGGAGAACGGGCATTGGTGGAGGGATGGGTACTCAATCATTGTATAACTGAAATACAAGCACAAAAATTTCTAAGTCTACAACTGTGCCTTTGGTGTTTCACTAATAAAAATTAAAGAAAATTTAAAAAAAAGAAAATTGGTGGTTACTAGCATCTGGGAAAGGGAAGAATGGGGAATGCTTGCTAATTGGGTATTGTCTTTTCCTTTTGGGAAGAAACTCTGTTGAAACTAGATAAATATGATGATTACAAATATTTCTAATGTACTAAATGCCACTGATTACATACAAAAAATAAATGTATAAAATAGTTAAATTTTTTAAAATTTTCCTAAATTTAAAAAAACACAGAGTATGTTAAGTGTGTTATAAATGTATGTTAATAACATTAAGTATATACACAAAGAATTTTTGTGTTGATAAGTATAATTTTTTGGTTGATGAGAATAATATGATTAGTCTTTGGAAAGTAATACCTAAGTTTTCTTTTATTGCTTTTAAGATTTTTTTTCTGTTAAGTACTTCATATCATAAACCAAAACAGATTAATACAAGAGCAGTCACAGACTTAAATGTGAAAGGTAAAAGACATAATTCTTCAAAAAAAGAGGATATTCTTATGATTTCGAGCAGACAATTATTTCTGAAATAGGAGATAAAAATCAGCCGTCATGAAAAAAACCTTGATTTTTAGATGTCACTTTAATCAAGAATTTCTGTTTATTAAAATAGCAAAATATATACATATAAGGAGAGGAAATGAAAGTTACACATGAAACAATAGCCAAATATATCTACAACAAAAGGTTTGCATCCCAAATATATAAAATATTTTGGCTAATCAATAAGGAAAAATGGAGTTTAATTTTCAAAAACAAAAAAGACAAAAAGTTATGAACAAACACTTCACAAGATTCCTGTTTTATGTATGAAAATCTCTTTGAAATTTTTGGTATGAATTATAGTCCTCAGTTAATAGGAGACATGTACTTGACCCAGTTTCTCTTGGTTCTATGCAGTTAGCATTCTTACTTTAAGTCCCTATTTAATTCTAATAATTGGTATTTTGCTTCATTTTTAGGCTAGTTAATATTCTTTGTTTTATTTGTGCAGTATTTCTACATCGTTTAAGACTAGATGGTGGGGGGCAGGTGATTCCTAATATCCTCTAAGTCATGTGTATTTACTTAGAAATCTGAATTCCATTTTTATGAAGTCAGTTTAGATTAGCATGGTCAATATGACACTGCGTTGTTTCTGGATTCATGGCTTTGTATAACTATAAGTTATAGGGGGTGTAATAGATAAAAGAGTGAGTTCACAGAGAAGGAATTTAAATTCCTATATTTAAATCAGCAATAGTAAAATAGAGGAATCAGAGGTTTATACAACTATTGTCAAATGTTAGAAGGCCAAGTATACTTTTAGCATCTTCTAGTTGACTTTATTTTTATTTTGCTCACCATTCTTTGTCACTGAGTACTGAATAAGGATCTAATACTAATCTAATAACCCGGTATTCTTAGAGTTTGAATCTACTTAACAAATCTTACAACCTGTGTGATGCTGATTAAAAATGTAGATTCAAGGGCTAGACCCAGGGATATCTTATCTATATTAAACATATTTTCTAAGACGATTATTTATATACTCCAGTGTAAAAATTGTTATATATGTACTATATGTTAACCCTCCCATTGGTGGTTGTATTGTAATAGGTTTGTATCTCAACATGCTAACTTCCATTTGGGTAAAAAGATTTTACTTTTTGACTCAAACCAGTTTCATATAGTCACAATATAATTTACTGAGGGAAGTCTATGTTACCAAAAAATAAGCATACAGTTCAATTCACAATGGAAGGTTGTGGGGAGGTTATGAAGCACTAAGGCAAAGCTCTGAGAGAGTTACTCTTTAAGTCACAGCCTGTCTCCTTGTGCTGCGAGTTCCTCTGGGAAAAAGCAGAAGCTTCTCCCAAAAGTCTTTCACAGCTATTGCCAAAATTTGGAGAAGGTTTTAGAGACCCGCAGGTATAGAATACAAAAGCATTTGAGAATGACTTAATTCAGCTCCTGTATTTTGTACTACCTTCAGAGGAGTGATACCACAGGAATAAGTTTTAATTTGGATTTCGCTATTGGCACAGGAGGACTTTTGTTTTTCCTTGACTTGCATTTTTTTATCACTGTCCTCATAAACAAGTAGCTGCTTTAATCAATAGCATAAACAAGTGTTTTTAATATATTTTCCAGTCTGTCAGGATATTTATTGCATGTTACATATACATACATAAAACCTGTAGGAACACTGTTGGATAATGCTTGATCCCAGATGATAACTATAAAGATTTTAACTGTTTAAGGATATAGAGACTAACAATGTATGACCTGCCTGCCAGATCCAGTCCATCATGATTTATCTAGGACTGAAAGCATTACCAAATGCTGATTACCTTTTTAAATGAGTGAAAAAAATAAAAGACTATTTTGCAATATGACAAAATTATATAAAATTCCAATATTAGTGTCCATAATTAAAGTTTTCTTGGAATATCACTATGCATATCAATTTATGGTTTTCAGTTGTCCTGGGATTACAACTGCAGAGTTGAGAAATTATAATAAATATAATAGAGCCTCAAATTACTTTTAATCTGTCTCTTTATAAAAGAAAAAAATCTGCAGGTAATTCTTCATAAACCTGTTAGTCTCATAATTCCCAAAGTGTCTCCATTTACCATTGCTTTACCGGTCCTACAAAATCCCTGACTAAATGCCTGCAATGAAATCCTGGATTATCTTCTTCATTGTAAGAGAAGAAAGCAAAACTGCCCTATTCTCATTCAGAACGGTCCTTCAAGTTTATCAGAGAAATAGTCCACGATTTGGAGAATTTTGTTTTGAAAAAACAAAAGTAGCTCTCATTATATTATTTCAACCCTTATTTACTCATGGCACCACTAATGAGAGCAAATTCTAACCCAAGGAAAATATAAAAATGTCTAAAAATTCTTAGAAGGGGAAGTTTATTTATAACAAGCTAAAGTTAATGGATTTTTTAATTCAATCTCAAACTGGATTGTGCCAAACTATACCAAATAAAATATTTGATATGACATAGTATTTTACGGCTTAGATAAGAGACTAGCTCTTACTGGTGGGGACCAGAGATAGCACAGCGGAAAAGGTGCTTGTCATGTACATGGCCAAACCAGACTTGATCCCTGGTACCTGTATGACTTCCATAATCCCACCATGAATGGTATAAGGATCCATATAAATTAAGCATAAAGAGATGGAGAAAAATATTGTATGCAAACATAAATGGAAAGAAGCCAACTTTAGAACAAGGAAAATTATAAGGGATAAAGTGGGAGTTCATATAATAATCAAGAGTCAATTAATTTATAACAGCATAACCAAAGGAGTCAACTAATATAACAATCATAAATATATGAGCATCTAATAACAGCATCAAATTTTATGAGACTGAAACTGCCAGATTAAGATCATTTATTCACCCAGGACAATCTCAGAAATTACCGTGGTCGGTAAGGTTATAAAAAAATGGTTTAGTCATTTGCTTGAGTTTACAAAACGAGCAATTGACAGAACAGGGTATCCCAGCTCCTTGATTAGAGTACTAAACTGGTGAAAATTTTGAGGTGCCATTATCTTAACTTAGTGAATACAAGTGCACACAATATTAAGAAGCACTGGGAGAAGGCATAGATCTGTCTGGAGTCCAGATACCACACTGGCCCAAGGACACCATGGAATTTATGTGGAATGGGCTGATCAGATGACGGCTTTTCAAAGTGGATTAATTGTTAATTGGACTTACAGATTTTTCAAGAATGTTTGCATAAACTAGGTATTGGAAGCAGAGGTTGAGGTGTTTATTTGTCATTCCATGTGATGTATTATTTCATGAATTTAGAGGTAGGCAGTATAGCAGGAAAGTGGTGGTGGGAGGGGGGCATGTAGGCTAAAATTGCTTTGCTATAGTTCATTGATGGAGCTGAGCTTGAACAAGGGGTTGACAGGCAGAGAAACACAGGGTTAGAAACACAGAAAAAGGAAGAAGCTAATCTTTGAAGAGATGAAGTCGTTGAATGGTGATGCTTGGTGGACTTTCAGAGGCCTGAACAGAGGCAAGAGGGCAGTAAATTAAATTTTGGAGAACAGAAAAGTTCCCTGAAAGTAGATGCTGGTATTTCCCTCTTCACCTAGCTTTCACCATATTTTTCCTTACTATCTGTTTTCTTCTTTATTTCTTTTGCTGATATTTTCTCTAAATTTTAGTCCCCTTTGGTGTCAGCATGAATTTGTGAAGATTAGAATTTTTGTGCACCATGAAAATACCATGCTAATCTCTGTGTTGTTCCAATTTTAGTATATATGCCACCGAAGCGGCACATATACTGGAGTGATAGCACAGCAGGTAGGGCGTTTGCCTTGCAAACCTGGTAGGCCCAGGTTCAATTCCTCTGCTCCTCTATCACTCAATAGCCCGGCAAGCTACCGAGAGTATCTCACCCGCATGGCAAAGCCTGGCAAGCTACCTGTGGCGTATTCGATATGTCAAACACAGTAACAACAAGTCTCACAATGGAGGCCCATGTTGATACTGGGCAATATCGAGCAAATCCATGAACAATGGGAGGACAGTGCTTACAGTGCTTATGAAAATACCAATTGTTTGGAATAATTTAAAAGAAATTATGATAAACATTTTTTGCATAGCTACATGAAATTTCACCTTGAAATTATATTAAAATTTGCATTAGCTAAATCTAGTCAAATCAGTTACAACAATTATATTCAGAGCACCAATCTAAGTAATCAGAAATGTATTTCATAACTGATTTTCATATTTTCATAATTAGGATGTAATTATGTATTACGATAACTCATCATACAGATCTGGCTTCAAATATTGGCCCTATGCTATTTAAGATATTTTAGTTCTTTTAGACTCAGTTTTTGCCATGTAAAATATAAACACTAGTGGAATCTATCTGGAATCAAATTGTAGAAAAAGGGTTGGCTGTAAATATAAAAGCTTTATTTATTTATTTGTTCATTTTGAAGGTTAAAATGAAGATTTAAGATGTCTGGAATTCCAATTAAAAATAACTACAGCAACTTTTGCTTTAAGAAAGCAAATGTTTTTCCCCTTCTCTGATCAGCAGAACTGAAAGCCCTAGCCATTATTTATAAAACAAACATTTCTGAAAGGTGGAGAAACAAGGCCGCCTGGGAAGCAGAGAGCACACAGTGACCTGCTGCCTGGCCAGGAGGATGGGGGAGCTTCCCGTATCCCTTACCTGGTCCTAGAGTGGTGTCTCTCTTTCCTCAACCTGGCCACTTCTGACTTTGTCTCCTTCCTTAGCCCCACATGCCCTACCCTACAGGTTGGTTTCTGGGTCTCATGCCTTGGGCCGTCAGTTACATAATTGTCACTTGTGGCCTCACCTTGGGTCCCGGGGGGTGGGGGCATGGAGAGGGGGGCATATAATGCTGAGAGGCAGAACCTGCCAACCCAGAAGCCCTATGCATACAAAAACAAAACAAAAACATTTGCCCTAGCAAATGTCAGCTCTCTAGCTTTCTTAATAGAAAGTTCTTACACAATTACCAACTTTTGTCAGTCAAACGCTCCAGAAGAAACTGTGCTATGATGCCAGTCCAATCCCCAAGGCCAACGGCAAGCAAGCAGCAGGGAGTGGAGACTTCCTTCTGAACCAGCTCTAACAAGCGGTGGGGAAAGTCTCCTATCATCACTGCGTCAGAATTTCTGTTAAATTGCCTAGAGCTCTCTGAGAAGGAGGGGACGAGTCGGGTTCTCTTGCGATTAATTGATCACTCTACATATTTACTTTTCTATCTAATTTTGTGTTTTTCTAAGCTTTGGTTTTTTGGGATTTTTTTTTAATCCCACATTGGATTTGCTTAGGGATCACACCTGGCAGGGCTCTGGGAGTATACTCTGTGCCTGAGATTGAAGTCTTATAGGTTGCATGCAAAACAAGCACCTTATCACTTGTACTATCTTTCCAGACCCCTAATTTTGATTTTTCTTTTGCTTATGATTTCACAGCGGGTAGGGTGTTCGCCTTACACGCGGCCAACATGGCCGACCCGAGTTCGATTCCTCCGCCCCTCTCGGAGAGCCCGGCAAGCTACCGAGAGTATTCGATATGCCAGACACAGTAACAACAAAGTCTCCAATGGAGACGTTACTGGGCCCGCTCGAGCAAATCGACGATCAACGGGAGGGCCTTTACCTTTACCTTTACCTATGATTTCTTTCTTAAAATGTATCCCATTATTTAACTTTCAGAGCCCCAAACTTGAATGTATATTTGCAGTTTTCCACGTTTATACACACAATTTTGGTGCCAAATTCAAAGTGTTTCCTAACCCTTGCCTTCTCCTGTCAGATCATCTGTCAAGACACAATGTCTCTCCCTCTTCTGTTTCTGAGGGACAATGATCTGAGCTGAAAGCCCAAGACCCTATCATGAGTTAGGAGAAAGAGATCAAGAAAATGGAACCCTGGGAACAGCCCTTGAGCTCAGGGCCACCCCCTGGCTTAGTGTGGGTTAGATTTTACTGACTCTTATGTTTTCATGAACTATCTCATTTGATGTACCCTTTCCGTGTCTGCCCCAAACCATGACCTTTTTTTTGTACCTTTTTTTTTTCTATAACATTTCACAGTGAAGAAACTTAAAATTCCTTAGCCACAACCTTTTAGTCAGCTAGTTCTTTAGGACTTTTTCCCCCTTTTTGTAAAATTTGTTTCATCCTAGAACTGCCTAGAGTATCTGAGCACAAGATAAGTCGTTTCATTGTAAAGATTCTGGAACAATGTAGGTTCAGAAGGAAAACCTAAAGGCAAGAGTGAAGAAAAGAAGTGCTCAGCGGGAGCCCAAATTGAGTGCCTTGGAATAAGGGACAAACACATTTATAAAGCTTTGGAAAGAATCAAGTCAGCCTCTCCTGCATTTAGCTTTTGAGGTGTCGAAATAGGTTTTATTGATCAAAAGAATTATTCTAATGATTATCCATGCTTCTCCCCTTCAGCAGGGATACCGCGGGTTTTATGCATTTACCTGCGCAGTCAGCAGGATGGTGCTAGAATTCTGAGCTCTGGGCCCCTCCTCCCTGAGAGCAGCGGGCTGCAAAATAGGTCCGGAAATTCCTGAGCTTTGGGAAGCCAGCACTAATGCAATTACCTGAAATAAAAGAAGAGGTCAGATAATAAGGGGCAAAGGTTTTTCCTTTTCAAGTAAAGGGCCTGGTAAACAAAACCAGCTGCCCTGGAGCCAACCAACTCTCCTCATTAATGTTTTAAATGGCTAATGGGAATAAGTGGCTAATTGTTGCACAATCCTATATAGACTCCTCCATCTAGGGGCCTAGGGAAAAGGTGGGGGGCTGGGGACTGGAATCTGATGGGGTGAAAATCAGGTTGGCTAAGCCGGAGGAGATGCAACCTGTCCCTGGCAAAGTACCCCCCAAAATGGTCTGAGTGGAATTAAGATGGTTTGACCTTGAGTTGCTAATGTGTCTGTTACTATCCCTATGATGGGCCCTGAAAGTCTCAGCTTTGGCAGGTTTAAGTTAATATTTTAGTAGAATAGGATCTACTCATAAATAACTTAAACTTATTTATTTTTAAATAAATAACTATAGGAGATTTTGTGTATATTTACAGTGAAAAACTCTGGAAGAGTATACAGCATAATGTTAACATAGATTTCTGTGCTGGATTCAGTAATTCAATTTTCATTCTTATATCGTTATTTTATGTGTACTTTTAAATCTGTCTACAAGTTTATTTCTTTTCTCAAAAACGAAGAGAGGCAAATTTTAAATAAGATTGGATGTTTTAAATTGGAAATAAAATGAAAAACTAAGAATGGGAAGCAAATCAGTGAATAAATTGGTATGTGCATCTATTTCCTTCGGATACATACTCTGCCACCACCTCAGATGTGTGCTGATACAAACTGCCAATCTAACGGCCAGCAGAGGAAGGAATGACGTTTGCTGGTATTGAGCCAGACAGGTTATTTGTCCACGCACAAAGGTTTCAACCTCATTGCATTTATAATAGTTTCCAGAAAGGTTATTTCTGCAGTCTTTCTTGGCTTCGGTTTTTAGTTGAACAGTTCAGATGCTTGTAGGAGCGATGCTACAATTTCAAGAGTGCTGGGAGGGAAATTGTTTCTCTAAGCATCTGTTGTTTCTGGACTACTTCTTCGATCTTTCCCTTATTCCTTCCTTTCCTCGATGAATTATTTAGTCTTCTGATAACTTTGGGTTTTTTATTTTTTACAGGAGGGGAGACGTCCAGTAGGTTCTCAGAGGGTCCAGTGGGCAACTCCCTGTAATACTCTACCAACCAGGCTGTGGTTCAATAGTGGAAACCAAGGATGCAATGTGTGGGGACCACCACGGTCACCTAGGCAGGACTTGGACCTCCAGGTTCTCCCTGGCCATTCTCAGGAGGCCAGATTCTACCAGGGACCAAATTTCTGTTAGGTACACACTAATCATGGCCCTTTTCTGATAGTTTGGTTTTTGTGGAGAGACAAACTTCCAAAGTGATTGTTAGGCCCACCTGAATTGAATCACCTGGCCATCCGAGCCAATGGCTCCATTCCAGACCTGAGAATCTGGTTCTTCTCAGGCTCTGCTATGTCAGGGACACCAGAGCCACCCCAGTGGCCCTCCAGGGGTACCTTAAGGGCTGCCTCCCGTGATGCTCAGGAGACCAGGTGGTGCCAGGGAGCAAATTTTTATTGGATGCATATGAGACATGTGCCCTAATTGCTGTACTGTACCTCCTAGCCCTTCATTTGATCACTTTGTGGCAATTACTAAATTAATTACTGCTTGTGGAGAGCGTGGTTGGTAGCCAGGAATCATCCCTATCTTCCCATTGAGAGAATTAATTACAGAATAGTTATAAAGCTACCACACCACTAGTGAGTTGGAATACAACCTTCTTCCTTTTCACCTAGCTTGGTTAGAAATTACCATCTTTATTATTTTATCAATTTGGTCATATTAAATGGTAAGTTCAGACTTCTCTATCTCTTTCACGTCCACATCTGTAGCACTGTAGCACTGTCCTTCCATTGCTCATCAATTTGCTCAAGCGGGCACCAGTAACGTCTCCATTGTTAGACTTGTTGTTACTGTTTTTGGCATATTGAATACGCCACGGGGAGCTTGCCAGGCTTTGCCGTGTGGGCGGGATATTCTCGATAGCTTGCCCGGCTCTCCGAGAGGGACGGAGGAATCGAACCCGGGTCAGCCGCGTGGAAGGCAAACGCCCTACCCCCTGTGCTATCGCTCCAGCCTAAATGATAAAATGGTCCCTTTTCTACAGGCAACTGATAGCAAAGAAGCAAAGTCTGAAACAGGCAGGAAGTTTCCAAATAACCACAAACTACTGAGGTTGAATGTTTTCCTAGAAGTCTCATATTTACCAAGGGTAAATGCAGCAAGTGAATTGTCCATCAACACCCAAGAAAAAAGACAGTTATTTATCTGACTCTTACCTATAAACTAAATGATTCCCTTAGTGATTCCAATTCAGAGAGAACAAAGTTTGTGTATTTATAGTACAATATAAATGTGGGTTTAAAGTTATAACTCTAAGTGACTGAAACTTTCTAGTATCTTGTGGTATTTTTCTTTAACATCCAAATATTAGTTTGACACAGACTCGGATTGTTAAAAAGTTATTATGTTGGTCAAACTAGGTAAGGAAGGGACCGTTAGCTATACCAAAGCTGAAATCAATTTCCACTGTCATATCTGAGAAGTACTAAAAAAACTCTCACATCTATTTAACTCCCCACTCTCTGTTGGTGAACTCATCTGCAGCATGGGCTCTTCAAGTATCTAGAGGCTGAAGAGACGACACATTTCCTATTCTGACTTTCCTCTGCGCTTCCTTCTCTATCTCCAGCTACCCGTGATTGATACTTTTCATTAATACCGCGAACAATTGTTCATCTCTTTTCACAGACCCAACTGCTGGTCGACTGACTGCAGTAGTGCTACTGCCTTGGTGCGAGTGTTTAAGGCATTCTGCCTTATTGTACAAAACTCTTTGAGGGCGGCCAGGGGGAAGGCCCCAATGGCTCTACCTCTAGCCACCTGCATTAGGGGTGGGCCCAGGCCGCTCCCGCAGCCAGGGCGGCCCGGGCCCTGGGGCAGACAGCAGAGGAAGAGAGGTCCAATCCAGTTGATTGATCAGAAGCCATTTATTCCATTCTCACCATGTTCCTGCCCCAGTCTCTCTGAGCCTCCCATTCTGATTTCACACTGCTCCTTATTCCCATCTCCTCCTGTCTCTCCCGCTTATCTCTCCATGCTCCATCTTGCAGCCTGGGCTCTCTCTCTCTCTCTCCACGTGCCTGCTCCTGCTCCTCCTCCTTCTACATTTTTATCTCTCTGTCCCCCTTGCTAGCCTCTCCACGGTCCATCTAGCCTCTCTGCTCTCTCCTCTCCAGCAGTCTTGTATCCAACTCCCTTATCTCTCCAGGCTGTCACTGCCCCCAGTCAAGTAGCCAAATCAACATAAGAAATCCCTTCCTGAAGGGAGCACCAAATATAGGGTGTTTGGAGGATCCTCCCAGGATGGGAGAAGCATGCTGAAAGTAGACTATAGACCAAACATGATTGCCACTCAATGTTTCTTTTGCAAACCACAACACCCAAAAGGAGAGAGAGAACAGAGGGGAATGCCCTGCCACAGAGGCAGGGTGAGATGGGGGTGGGGTGGGTGGGAGGGATACTGGGTGATACCCATGGTGGTGGAAAATGGACACTGGTGGAGGGATGGGTACTTGATCATTGTATAACTGAAACCCAAGCACAAAAATTTGTACGTCTACAACTGTACCTCATGGTGTTTCACTAATAAAAATTAGAAGAAAAAAAAAAAAGAAAGCCCTTCCTGAGGGCCCACCAAGTTCAAAGGGAACACCACCTAAAATACCTCCTAAGGTGTTTTTCTCTTTTCCTCAGTCCAATAACTATCAACATATCAATACTAGCTGTTTTTGTATGGACACAGTAAGAGATAACATTGAGACTTGCAGGGCAGCTTTCCTGGGAACATCTTGCCACAGACTCAGACTACAGTGCTCAGGCCAGATTAATAATTCCTAACCCTAGCAGGGTCCAAATCTAGTTATTACTTTTTTGGATCATGACAGCATTTGTCCATGACCAAGCTCTTAACTTATAGTTAAGCATTATGGCGCTTTGGCCAGGACCATCTCGATGCCAGGGTAGCACATAGCTTACCGCTTGCCCTGGTTCCATCCAGTTCCTCATCAGGACCCTGCTTTGGGGGGCAGTAGGAAGAAAGGGCAGCTGAGGCTTAGGTGAGAGAACAGATGCCCAGGAGGAAAATATCACTGAGAGTCACATTACAAAAGAGCATGTCTTCTTGTGTCCATACAAAAAGGACATTGCTCTGAATAAACTTCACAAAGGACTTAGGGAGAAGAAAAAAACAATATTTACAAGTCAACAGAGCACAAAGAAAGAAGTTACAAATAAACAGAGAAATGGGAGCACTGTTATGGGAGCGACCCAATAAACCTAAACTACCTGAGGCTATGAAGGAAGGACAAAACAGTGTTATCCTACATCTTATAAGCTCATGCATATCAGAGACTTCCTGTCTGACTTTCCATAAAATTTTATTTGATTTTTTTCATAGTCTCTCACTTTTACTGCATTCAGTGATCTTCTTTACCAAACCCAGAACCTTGCCTCCATGTACCACTGAGAAAGGATTACCTTATCACACCAGTTTCCTTACTGGTTCTTTCTTGCCCAATCTAATTCACAATCCACAGGAATGGCAGAGACCAAATAAAAATGATTGAATCTAGCTAGTTAGGTTATAAGGGGAGTCAAGAAATACCTCTAAAAAGTTTTAGACAAAGTTTTTGGGGTTTTATTCCCTTGGAATTCCTCACCTGTGTGTCCGAGTATGACATCTATTCTGAAATGTGTCCATGTGCACTGGAGAAAAAAATATGTAGTTGGTTTTTTTGTGGGTGGAAAGACATATATATATATATATGAAACATCCCATTTCTTCCTTTCATACTGCTTTTTATTGATACTTTGTTTGGTTGATCTACCCAGCAGCGAGAGGGAGGTGCTAAGTTTCCTACTGCTGTTGTGTTGCATTCGGTATCTTTCCCCAGACTTGCTAGTAGTTGCTTTACATATTTCAGTACTCCTTTCATTGAGTGCATATGTTAATGAGTAGTAAATCTTCCTAGTCAGTATGTCATGCTCGTTCCTGACTCACGTTACCTATTTTAGTTGGATGTCTATTTTATCTGAAATAAGTCTGGCCATCACAGCCATATTTGGCTACCATTTTCCTCTCTAATTTATAGCCTTTTATTTTGAGCCTATGTTTATCATGACTATTCAAGTGGGTGTTTCTTATACGTAGAGGAAGATCAGATTTTCTGATCTGTCAGGCCATTCTGTTGTTTTTAATTATTGAGTTCAGGCAAATGACATCAAGTGTAATTATTAAAATAAAGGAATTATTACAATTTTTCTCTGTGGGTTCCTGGGTGTTTGTGGATTTTTATCTTTGTTCCTGTGGCCTTCCCTTTTATTTTTCTTCTCTGTACTTTTATATCTATTATGTAATGGTTGATTTCATTTGCCTCTTCTTGTTTGTGTCTCCTAAACATATTTGTCTTTAGATTATCGTGGAGTTTACTTCTGAGATTATTAGCTTATATCTCCTCTTAAGTTCAGAGCAAGTGAGTATTGAGTCATTATTTCTCTACCCCTTTCCCACATCTCGTGTATTTTAGCATTGTACTATTTTCAAGGAGCATTTCTTTACCTTTTATAGAAGACCTGCTTGCAGAATTGATTTGTGACCATGAACTTTTTTAACAGTTGTTTCTGAAAACCTTCATGTTACTCCGAATTTGAGTGTAACCCAGCTATCCAGAGTTATTCTTGTTTGGACGCCAATTTCCTTTGATTTGTTGGCCATATCATATCATTCCCTCTGGTCTGTAGGGTTTCATTTGATAGATATACTGTGACCCTTTCAGGGGCTCCCTTATGTGTGAGTTTTTCCTTTGCTCTTGTTACTTTCAGGTTTCTATATCTTAGACTTTTGACATTTTAATTCCAGTGTTCAGAACAAATGTGTTCTATTTGGGTTTATTTTGTTTGGAACTCTTTAAGATTCTTGCATTTGGGTGTATGGCTCAATCTTCAGATTAGGACCTTTCTTGGTATAATTTCTTCAACCATAGTTCTTTCCCATTCTTTCTTTCTTCCCCTCTAGAACCTTTAAGATGTAGACATTACTATAGATCTCTTAGGTTTTCTTTGCTTTTCTTCTTGTTTTTTTATGATTTCGTGTACTCTGTCTTCAAAAATATTGATTAGCTCCTCAACCTGTGTACTTTTGCTTCTGAACTCCCTTTGTGGTATTTTTTAGTTGGCATCTAGGTTCCTCATTTCAGTGATTTAGTATGAGACTTTTCTCATACTCATTACTAGTTGCAGTGCTTCTCCATTGCTTTCCTTGATTTGGTGAACATCTTTATCATTATCATGTGTAGTCTTCATCAGGGAGTTTAGAGAGCCCTTGGGATTAATTAATTTTTTTATTAATTTTCAGATTTTTGTCTTAGTCTATTAATGGTGAATTCTTTCACTTCTTCATTTTGTCTGGTGGAGTGTGAATGCAGATTGTGTGTGTGTGTGTGTGTGTGTATGTGTTTTGGTTTATTTGTTTTTGGTTGGGAAGGGGCATAATTGAATTGGGTTCAGATTCACTAATTCCACCTACAGACTTTCAAGTTTGTATAGCCCTGGACTAATGTTGACAATTTTCAGACACAAGCTCACTGAATCAACTGTCACTGTCCTCCTGTTGTTCATCAATTTGCTCGAGTGGGCCCAGTAACGCCTCCACTGTGACAATCGTTACTGTGTTTGGCATATTGAATACGTCATGGGTAGCTTGCCAGGCTTTGCCATGTGGGCAAGATACTCTCAGTAGCTTGCTGGGCTCTCTGAGAGGGGCGGAGGAATCGAACTTGGGTCGGCCATGTTGGCCGTTTGTAAGGCAAACGCCCTACCACTGTGCTATGGCTCCAGCCCGAATAAACTGTATCCCCAAGGAAAGATAAACCAACGTTACATTCTGGAATTCACAGTTGCCTGTCAGTGTCTGTAGTGTTGATACCCCACAGGTTTGGTCAGCAAATGGGGTGTCTATGGTCAGAAGCACTCAACTATACCTATAACTCTAAGAAGATCTGGTATTAACTAGGGTAATTGCACTTCCCAGGGTCTGGCAATCTTTATATTGTCAGTGTTATCAGTTTCAAACCTATCTGAGAAACATCTTGTGATCTAACCCTAATTTTGACCGGACCTGGACTCCAACCAAATGTTCAATAGCTCAAACAAGGACTAAATGTGGGTACAGCAGGCAATGTATGTTTATTGCCTGTTTCTGTAGATTCCGTCCGCCTTTTCTGATTCTAGCCCTTCATTCTACTGGCTGCAATCAATCAGATGTTGACTTGTGTCACCTGGAGTAAGTGGCTATTATAGTAGGATTTCAGCCATCACTGCTCTGTCTTAAGCTTGGAAAGGTAGAATGTGCACTTTGGCCGCTCCCAATTCCCAAAGAGAAAAGCAGTAGATGCCTCTGCTGACTTCTAGGGGGTTTCCTATGAACACCTGCTACTAATACCTGAATAGCTTGCCAACCCAGTTCTTGTCTCAGATCAGTTTTGTAAGAGTATAGTTTTAAGCACTGTTATTTTTATAAAGCTCACCTGTATCCTTTCCTTGAGCAAGTTTTCACGACTTAGCAGTATCATACCACCCTTTCCCCTCCTCGCGGTCAGCACGCTGCTCCTTTCAAGTGTCCACCACCTCTTATTCTGTAGCAAAGAATCACTTGGTTATTGTGCTGGGTTCTCCAGTGAACTTTCTCAGTGTGGCCTCACATGGGATTCTGTATTTAGTTCTGGTTGGGGGGGGGAGGGTAATTCGGGGAGGGATTGGGTGGTGGCTGTTCAGAAACACTCTAATTGTTCCCTTTTCTGCCCTCTTTCTGAACTGTTTTCTAAATTAATAAACTGTTTTCTACAAGTTTTGTGGATACAGAATCTAAAGGGGTGGGAAATGATAGAAGGATGAGAGAAGAACCCTCAAACTAGGATATGAATTATGTGGGGTATGAAGCATGTTCCCAGGGAAATGTATGTATTGAAAAATTGTATCCAGATAGAGAAGAGAGCACCAAATAAAGGGTGTTGTGAAGACCCTCCCAGGGTGGGAGAGACATGCTAAAAGTGGTCTATAGACCAAACATGACTGCCACTCAATGCCTCTCTGGCAAAACACAGTACCCAAAAGAAGAGAGAGAGAACAGGGAGGAATGCCCTGCCACAGCGGCAGGGTGGGACGGGGGGGGGGGGGATGGGGGGTGGGAGGGATGCTAGGACCCGTGGTGGGGGAGGATGGGCACTGGTGGAGGGATGGGTACTTGATCATTGTATAACTGAAACCCAAGCACAAAAATTTATAAGTCTATAAGTGTACTTCATGGTGTTTCACTAATAAAAAAAATGATAAAAAAAAGAAAAATTGTATCCATCATTTTTCTCTCAATACACATTAACTGATATGTATTACCAGCAAAAATCATGAGCACTGATGTTTAAAATAGTTCCCGGGAGCTAACAAAGAGAAATGAGGACATTTTATGTTTAAAGAACAATTAATTTACTTTTCATCATATATTTCATTGTCATGTAATATAGTAGCCAGAATTCATATCCATAAGTGTGTTAGATTATATTCATAAGTTGGGACAGAGATATAATACAATGCATAAGGTACTTGCCTTATGATTTGGGTTTCGCCTCTGGTCCCCCAAGCACCAGCACGAGTGACCCCCTGAGTCATATCCCACTGGGTATGTCCCCCAAACAAACAAAATCCATTGAGTAAATTATTTTTAATTTTAACATTATTTTTAATATGCCTAGCTTTATGTAGTATTCCCTCTAATAATAACCTTTAACAAAATCAAAGGTGCTGAGAGTAGAGTACTGATAGGAAGAAGATTAAGGTAACTGTTGTCTCATTCTCTAATGTTGGTGGCCACAAATATCATTCGAAAAGCATGTATTCTTGACATAGAAATTCTACTTTTAGGATTCTATACTTGCGAATAATTTAATTTATCAGTTCTCTGCTTTTTTTTTTTATCTTATCTTTGCTGAAAACTAAAGAAATTAGAAAGAACTGAGTTGTTGAGGGCCAGTGCATGTCAGTTATTTTATTTTTGTTATCTTCTTGATCTTCAATTAATTTTGAGAAGTAGATATTTTATCATCTTTTTTAAAAATGAGAAAACTGAGACCTACAGAGGTCAAGTAATTTGTTCAAGCGTATATAGATAGCAAATAGCTCATTTGGAATTGGAACTCAGATATCTCTCTGTCTCCAAAACCTATTCTCTTCCTACCATACCAGCGACTTCAACATGGGCTTCTGTGAAAAATGTTAAAGTGATGAGAAAGGCCAAGGGGAAAGCTGAGTGGGTGCAATGTATCAGGAGTACCCACTCTAAAATTTAAAAAATATAGAAGCGTTCTACCACATCACATAGTGGAGTCAGGATTTAGCTTTTAAGAAAATTTTCCTGTAGTTCTATATTATATACTAATTGATTGGTGTCTTATTAAAAATGAAGTAATCTATCATTAGACATTAGTTAAGGAGGACTTAATGTGTTTCTAAAGACACCCAGGAGTCAAAGCAATAACTTAAATTGATTTAATTTGGAGCCTTCCAATGATAGGAATATGCAGGTTTAAAATAATGAAGTTTGCCTAATCTGGGACCAGTTTAATCTTTACAAAATCTACTAAAATATGCGTGTTGGAGTGTGTGTGTGTGTGTGGGAGGGGTGTGTTTACAAAGTTTATTGTATCTATTATGGTAAAATTGTTCAGAATATAGAATTAGAACAATCTGATCTATCACCTTAATGAAATACAATCCAGATATCATTATAGCAGTGAATGCCAAAGTTGTATTATTTCAGGAGAGGAGTCTTAGATTTTAATATCCCCATATTATTTGTTCATCCATCTATCCATTTATTCTGGGGATGGTCAGAGAATGTTAGCTACTAGGTGTTTTGCTCAGAGAAGTGAGTTTTGAGACCCACTCATTGCCCTAAAGCAGGTTTTTGCAGTTGTATTTGTTTTCTTATTTAAAGGTATGGAAATTATCAAATGCTTGCATCTTCTTTCTTCCATATACTTTCATTACTTTAAAGTGGGGATAGGGAAGGCATGGGATGGAGCTAAATTGTTTTTTTCTGGGAGAAAAGAAATAAACTTTTCCCCATTGCCAAATAGTCAAATGTCCCCATTGCCAAGTGGTTATGAATTGCTATTATTTCCTATAGACAAAGCACTGCAGTTTCACATGAAAAAGATTGAGAAGAGAAAACGTTCACAATATCATCTCACAAATGGGGGTGGAAATGATTAAGATTAAAAACCTATCATTTGAAAAGAACCCAGGGTCAAATCTTTTAAGGGTATGAGAGCCCCCAAGTGAACCCTGGGTTGTTTCTCAGGCAACAGAGACCTCTGGCAAGAGAAGTATATTTATAGTCTCCTGAGATTTTATCTGATCCTTATTTTATTTTTATTCCAGTTGCTACATTGATGGCCGGGTGGTCAAGGTGATGGACTTCCTGAAAACTCGCCTGTTAGACACACTCTCTGACCAGATTAGGAAAATTCAGAAAGTGAGTAAAATTCTCCTTGGAAAAAAAAGAATGACTTTGGGGATGAGATAAGGGAAAGTTCACAAGGTCCCAGCTGGACTCAGCACTGTGGGAACTAGGGCTGTCAACTGGTCACAGTCCAGACTGTGATCCTCTCCCAACTGATGTTTATTGTCTTTACATTGAGAAGGATCTGGATGTGCCATATCAAGGTTGAAAAGCTACATTTCAATAACAAATATGTTTAATCTCCTCAGTTTCTTAAGGGAAAGAACAGGTTTACTTTACTCTTTTGATTTTTTTTTTTTTTGATGGGGAGGGCAAAGGTTTATTCAGTTACTTTCTGGTCTGAGGTATTGGCATTTCTCAACCATATTTGCACTTTTCCAAGGTGGCTTGGAATCAGCTAAGTAGCATCTTTCTTTAATAGACATGTAGGGGAAGCCATATTATATCATGCAGTTACCTATAAATCCTGTTAGTAAGACATTATTGGTCCAGGGTTCTCAAACTTAAGTACAAGCAGAATCACCAGAACTCACTCATAGAGTTTCCATTCTCACTCCAGACGTTCTGATTTGGTATGTCTAGAATGGATTCTAGGCATCTCTGCTCATAAGAGTGAGTCTACTCAATGTATAGCACAATTTGAGATATATGGAATTAGCTACTCCTTAAATGTGAGGATTTGTTATGTCCAAAACTTCTGTGAAACCTTGAGAAAATGGTGATACCTAACTTTTGGCTGCCTAGTTAGGTCCTTTCCAAGAAAGACCTTTTCCAGGTCTTTTCTACCATATGGTTTTGAACACTAAACTCTGCTCAATTTCTTGATCCAATTAACCAAAATTTTGTAGAAAATTTAAATAAGCAGTCTTTTGAAATGTAATGTTATTATTATTATTATTACTATTATTATTGGTTTTGAGCCACACCCAACTGTTCTCAGGGCATACTTCTTGCTCTCAGAGATCATTCCTGGCATCTTGGGGTACCATATAGAGTGCCAGGGATTGAATCCAGTTGTGCAAGGCAAGACAAGTGCCCTACCTGATGGATTATTGCTCTGGTCCCTATTGTAATTTACTTTAAAACGTTTTTACTGATTGAGGGTCTGTGATTTACAATACTGCTCATGATGGATTCCTGTAATTCTAACACCACATCTATCACAGTGTACCCACCACCCTCCACCAAGGCCCCCAACTATGTCCCTTTCAATCCCCTTCCTCCATCAACTCAGTTGTGTTAATCAGTTCTCTCTTTGTGTTGTTTTTGAAGCAGGCCTTTTTTTTAATCGAATCACCATGAGATGCAGTTACAAAGCTTTCATGTTTGAGTTTCAGTCACACAATGACCCATCCCTCCACCAGTGCACATTTTCCACCACCAAAGTTCCCAGTATTCCCCCCATCCCAAACCTTCCCTTGCTTGTGTGGCAGACAATTTCCACAATACTCTCTCTCTAGTTTGATTACATTTAATATTTTGACGCCAGTCCCACCATTATTATTTGGAATTTTCCCGCCACTACTCAGACCTGCTGAAGAGTCAATGCTAGACAATTTATTTTGTTTTGCTTCTTATGAATAGCATATGATGTCACGCAGCTGTTCTCATGGCTGCAAGCTCCTGAAATTCTAAAATTTTGATAGTTAGGGTCTTGAGAGATCTCTGCAGTGAGCTTCTCGGTTCCAAGATTCTTTTAAGTGTCTCTGGATCATGGCCGTTAAAGAGCTTAGTAGTAAGCAGTTGGTGGGTGTTATCTCAGGGTCCCATGGGGTGGAGGGAAGAGAGGGACCAGATCCTCCCATATCCCATGAGGAAGCAGACCCTTTTTCAATATGAAAACAATGAATAAAGAAGGGACTGGTAAATGAATGATACATATGTAAAATTAGCTGTGGAGGGCCAGTGAGATAGCTCAAAACACTTAGTTGATGCTTTCCTTGCAGGAGGTCTAGGTTAGATTCCCAGACTTACACAACCTCAGAAGTCACAGGGCACCCTGTCATCCACAGTCTGTTTATTGAGACAGTCACCAAGGTTAACAGATCATTGAGTGGAGAGGAAGTTAACACTTTTTTTTTTGGTGTATGTGGGGTAGAGGGTCATTTTGGGTTCTCAAGAATGCTTAGGGGCCTATGGGTCACTCTCTCTGATACTTGGCTATCCAGCAGTTGATGCTAGGGCCTGAGGATGCAGAAATGCTTATGGCCTATGGTACCAATTACCACCAGGTCCACCCCAGTGGTACTCAGGAGACTCCGGGGCAATAGCTAATATTGCTTGGGGGACACATGTGATGTCAGACTTTCCCTTGTCTGCAGCAGTTTTCTGCCAGTTGTTAGGGCCTCTAGGATGAGTGTCTCTTACCACAGTCCAGAATGTTCTAGGCACTAATTTGTCTTGGGGAAATTGGTGCTGGAAAGCTAAAGAGGGGTCACCAAGTTTTCTTCAACAAGCGGTACTAGGAAAACTGAAATACCACATGCAAAAGCAAAGTAAGTAAGTAAAGTAAAGGCCCTCCCATTGATCATCGATTTGCTCGAGTGGGCCCAGTAACGTCTCCATTGGAGACTTTGTTGTTACTGTGTTTGGCATATCAAATACGTCACGGGGAGCTTGCCAGGCTCTGCCGTGCGGGCAAGATACTCTCGGTAGCTTGCCGGGCTCTCCGCGAGAGGCGGAGGAATCGAACTTGGGTTGGCCATATTGGCTGCATGCAAGGCAAACGCCCTACCACTGTGCTATCGCTCCAGCCCTCGCTTCGGCAGCACATATACTAATATTGGGACGATACAGAGAAGATTAGCATGGCCCCTGCGCAAAAGCAAAACAAAATAAAAAATGTGAAATTGGACCACTGTCTTATACCAGACACAAAAATTAAGTCAAAACAGATAACATATAAAACGTATTATCAAATCTAATATTTTGAAATACATAGAAAATTTAAAGTACACAGAAGAAAACATGGGTCATACACTCTGTGATATAGGCTTCAGTGATGTCTTTGGGTCTTGACTCCAATTATAAGGGAAGTGAAAGCAAAAATAAACAAAAGGATTTCATCAAAATGAAAATCTTCTGCATGGTGAAAGAAATTATCATTAAATGGAAAGATATTTCAGAATCTGAGTGATAGTATACAGGTGTAGAGTGGGTCAGCCTTGCATACGGCTGACCTGTGTTTATTCGTGGCACCCTATATTGTCTCAGAGCCTGCCAGGAGTGAAGCCTGAGTGCAGAGCCAGGAGTAAATCCTAAGCATCACAGGATGGGTGTGCTCCCTCCCCAAAAGAAAGATGTTTCACTGATGGAAGAATGATAATTAGACTCCGTATGTTTGACAAGGGATAATATACAAGTTATAAAAATAACTCACAAAACACAACACCAACAGAAAAACTGAATAGACAACTCTCCAAAGACAACCTACAGATATATGAAAAAAAAAGACTTATGAAAAAATGTTCATCATTATTGATTATCAGGACACACAAATTGAAGCTCCGCTGAGATTTCAGTTCATACCTGAGAGAATGGCACATATCAGCAAACCAGAGATAAAAAGTCTGATTAGGGTTTGGAGAAAAAAGAACCCTTATAGTTGGTAGCATAGTGGTTCAGCCTCTATGGAAGGCATGGAGATTTCTTCAAATATTCAATATGTAACAAATAATCAAGAAATTATCCTCTTGTATTTACCTGAGGAATACAAAAACACAGTAAAAATATTCAAAAATGTATCTACTGTGATATTTATTACAGTGCTATTTATCACAGCCAAGAAAAGGAAACAACCCAAGTACCCAGTGACAGATGAGTGAATTAAGAAGATGTGGTACATATACAAAATAGAATATTATTAACCTATAAAAAAGATAAAATATTTCAATTTGCTGTGACATGGATACCATGAAGAGGTATTATGCAAAGCGAAAATAGGAAAAAATAGGAAAAATACCAAGTGAATTCATTCATATATACGATATAAAAACAATAATAACAAAGCAAGAGAACAATGTAAAAGGCAAACTAAAGTCAAGTCTTGGATTCTGACTGAAGAACTGAGATTACTGGGGCGGGGGGGTGGGGGGAGATGAGAATCAAAAGATAGAGGAAATCTAACATATTTTCAATGAAGTTTATTGATACTTAGGTGGCATGCATGGTATAGAAGCATACATTTGAAGAGGCATGAAAATATATTTATAAAGTATTAATAGTGTTATAAACCAACAATACTTCTATAAACATTAACTACTAATGAAAAAATTTAAAAAATTTCTTTGGCTGTTCTTGAAGTCCATGGTGGGTGGGAAGGAAATTAGAAGTAGAGTCCAGGGTACAGGCTGACCCAGAGAGGCCAGACGGCTTTCTTGCAAGTCCCCAAACTAGTTTAATGATGGATCAGGCTTAGCTGTAAAACCTTGGACAATTCATTTAAATTCTCTGAATTTTGTATCTTAATTTGTAAAATAAAAACACGATCCTTCTTTCTACTTAGGGAACTTAGACACTCATTTATTCATTGCTATTGAGTGCTGGTCCTTATTGCTAGTATTAGCATTATTGTAGTTTTTATAATTATTCTTAATAATAATTTATGTGACTGGAGAAACTTCATGTTACCTTCATCCTCAACTTGTTCTTTGCTTTTTGTTCTTTCTTTCCTCTTTCTTTGAACCCTGGAGACTATGATAGGTGATATTTTTGGCACCTGGAAGGCAATGACTCAATCCCTAAAAGCAGCTGTGGTTTCCAAATTTGGACTGCCACTTATAGAATTCTCAGTTTTCGGAGCAGTGGGTGAATTCTGGTTATGTGAAATCCTCATGATGTGTTTGAAATGTAGAGACAATATTTGGACAACCCTCTTCTTTGAATGATCCACACACTCTCCCCCTTCAGTTAGAATGAGGATAATCATCTGTACTTTGGGAGATGAGTCAAGGAAAAGAGTCAAGAATCACAGTGCAGGCAATAATCAGATGGAAAGTGAGAAATGTAGGATACAGTGCAGATGGTATAGTGTGGATAGCTGGGCCAACTCCAAAACAATGACATAAAACCAAGAAGAACCACTTTGGCTTCAGTCATTTGAACTCTACAGTTTGTATCTTCATCTCCTAGAGGAATCAGAGGAGGAAATAACACTTTTTATATTATTTTCAGCAATTCAATAAGTACAGGAAAGAGTTGGTGAAATCCCAGTCATAAGAGAATTATTTTTATTTTCAAAAATACTGTCTCTATGATGAATTTTGAACACTAAATTGAACTGTTGGCTGCCCTACTATTTGAAAAGTTCCTTCTTCCCTTCCTTCTTTTTTCCTCTTCCTTCCTTCATTTGTTTGTAATATTTTTTATATTTTCCAGACCTCTGACGGTAAAATGGTAAGAAAACAAAAGTGATGCTTATCCTCATTAGCAATATGGTCTAATTGGAAATAGTTTAGTTAATTAAAATATCAATTATTATAAAATCGTGACTCCATATTATAGAGTATACATAAGGTGCTAAGGTGCTAATTTTTAGGACATGCAAAAGGTGGAAGAAATGGTTTATGTGGTTAAAAGTATGACACTTACTGTTTTTGTTAATATAGTTTATGATTACTAGTTATATTTAATAAAGAAAACTTTCTTTTGAAATTTCAGTAAATTTAGTCACATTATGACACTTTTCCCTGTATATCTTATTTGCAGAACCATAGGAACAAATGTGGCAATAGCATAAATAAGAATTTTGGAATAATTAATACATTTTTCTGAAAAGCATATTTTTAGTCAACCCTCCAGTTGTTTACTTATTGAATCTCTTATTAAGTCAGTGTAAAACAGATAACAAAAATAACATTTATCATCATTTTTTGTAAAATCAATTTTTTTCTCACATAGTACATACAAAATGCAGATGATGATGATATGAACTGAAATTGTGTCCCCAGATTTCAAAGTATTACTATGCAAAATGACCTTTGTGATTTGAATTTTTCTTTTGTGGCTTATCTCTCAGCAGGGCTGAGCCTGAAGTCAGCCTTCTTAGAAGTAATCTGTCAGACACTCATGAGTTTGGATCCTGCTCAGTAACAGTTATTATTGAGGATCGTGGATTAATTCAAAGTACATGAAAAATGAGGGCAGTGAGGGCCAGAGGGATAGTACAACAGGTAGGGTTTTTGCTTGAATGTGGCCAACCCTGGTTTGATTTCCAGTATCCCATATGGTCACCCGAGCACCACCAGGAATAGTACCTGAGTGCAGAACCAGGAGTAACCCCTGAGCACTGCGAGTTGTCACCCAAAACACAAACACCAAAAAGAAAATGAGTACCATGGTAATATTAACCTTTTATAATGAAGAAAATTGAAATGGACGCAACATTTCTATAATATATACTGTGTAATAAGAGTGCTATCATGACAGGACAGTGTTTGAGTCATTCTCTCATTAATTCAATAATGTTGAATGTTTATTTCAAACCCTGTGCCTGCCTACAATAAAGTCTATGACTTGGCAGATGCTTCATAAATTTTAGAGGGAGTCAGAGAAGATAAGGTGAATGAACAGTGGAAGGGTGGTAGAAACACAAAAGTAATATTTTCTTTGTCTCTAACACATCAGGCCTGTGGTCTCTAATGTCACATGCAGAAAAATATAATCTGTTAACTTCAGAGCATAGTGATGAATAGATAGAAACTGACATAGGTAGCTATAAATAGCTTAGTCTATGCTTATATGTAAACATAGTAGAAAGTGTCTTCTGGATATGTACCTGGAGGTTAAAAAAAAGTCTAGGAGGTAGCTCAAAGAAACATTTCAGTCAGCTTGCTAATGCCATATCTTTTATTTGAGAAAATTAACATTTACTTTTACATTTGGAGGATAATTCATAATGCAAATACCCTGAGGAGAGTAAACTACATTGGTTGGCACGCATACTAAGATTTTCATATCAAACTTGCTCCTTTCCCAAGATCAAGTTATGATGGAATGGAAAGATGAACAGAGTCCAAAGAAGTATTTGAGAGGCAAGAAGACCCCAAATACAAAACACTTCATATAAATATCTTGGAATGACATTCATGGGGGATTATGACTTTTGGAGATCTTGCTAAGAGAAAGAAAACAAAGCAAATTAGTATATTTTAGAAATATATGTGACTACAAGAGCATATTACCTTCCTAGAACATTAGTAGAGGCCAGTGACCATGGGAAGCTGAAAATTTAAGCTTCATGACCATTAAATTAGTGACCCAAATTGGCTGTCCACCTGCAAAGGGAGAATATGACCCAATGAAAATTTTGACTTCTTTCTTTATTATACAAGACACCCATAGTTCACAATGGAGACATTACTGGGCCCGCTCGAGCAAATCGATGAACAACGGTAGGACAGTGACAGTGACAGTGACAGTGACCCATAGTTAATAAGGGAATTTGGATCTAAAATTGTGCTTACCACAGGAGAGTTCCAAAAGTCACAGTTATTATGCCATAAGCCTAATTCCATGATTTTTTGAACATAAAAATTATAAAATAAAATGTCTCCTCAATTTAATAACAGCTGTGGGACGAGGAGTGCTAGAGTGAGAAGCTGGCACATTTCCTGTGATACTTATTATAAAAATAACATTCTGATTTCTGAAGCATTCAAATGTGGTAAAATACATTATTAACTTACAGAAATAGTTATTACATGACCTTTTAGGTTAAAGATGTCATTTATTGAGTTTATTGTATTTTACTAACCCATTGAAGAAACCAGCAATTTTTTCAAGGCCATACTTGCTAAGTAGTAAAATTAGAATTTACATTCAGGCTTAGCTAATTCCAGACCTCATCCAGTATACCATTTTGCCTCTTCCATACTTGTTAACCATTTATTTCATACCCTGTATAATACCCATATCACTAAACATAGGATTAAAAAGTTTTATAAGAAGAATACAGAGTGCTTCTGTGAAAGAACATAAGCTTGACACCACAATCTGGTAATATGACCTGGGGCGTATGTCCTAGAAGTGAGAGCAGAGTGAAAGCTGGGCACCACGGTTAGCTAATGTCTGATAGAACCAGAAGATTGCTCGTGGAGGACAACCTGGCTTTTCTCGCTTTCATGCACTGTACTCCTTTCATCAGTTTCAGTATTGACTTTTGATCGTTTAATAAGGCTCTGTTATGCAAAGCAGTGGTAATATGAAGGTAGATACTACTTATGGACACTTGGGATGAGTGGTCTTCAGAACAAACTTCTGTTTGGAACAAAAGTCTTCCTCCAGAGAAAGAGGCAACTTAAGGTGATTTTTCCGGAGTTTCCATATGGAGGATATAGGTTTTGGCCTGAGCCAGAAGAAATATCCTCTGAGTCTGGTGGAGCCTCTGCTTTGACAATGGACCTGAGGGTTTCATTAGTCACACACACACACACACACACAAAAAAAACTGAGGAAGGGAAGAGAGTGATTTATGTGCAGGTAGCTGCTGTCCAAACTCTCCCTCCACCAGAACTTCTTAAACGTAGCCCTAGTCACTGCTTTGGGACCCTGTGGAACTATCTTCCGTATTTTCTTGCATATGCTCATAATTTCCTTGCCTCCCCTGTGGCTTTATCTTTTTTGTATGCTCTTATTTTAATTTTATGTTTGTTGGAATTACAAATTCAATTGCTTTTTTGTGGTTTGAGATAACAAGAGCAGTGAATGCAATTTTAAACCCTAAAAATGACACAGAAACAGAAGCCACAAATTAAAAATTGATCTGATACCAAAAGAAAACGGGCAAATATAGCCCTCCGGAACAAAGAGATGATAAAAAGAAATTATACAGAAAAAAATTAATGAAACTGAAAGGAAGTACATTAGACAGAAGAAATAAATCAGGATGAATGTGATGAGATATTGGAAGAGCTGAGCTCAGAATAGCCCAGCTTGTCTAACCTAACAAGGACAGATTAAGTATGGAAGCAGTTTAGTCACCCAGAAGCTTCTAGGTTTCCTCAAACAAGAAAATTCAGTATGAAAGTGGGAAAAGCCCTGAACTGCAACTGAGGATTTCGTGTGTGTGCTGAAGGTGTTTTTAGTGATTAAGTTATCTTCCTTGAAAGTAAGCCTTTTCATTGGTGAAATATTTCCTCCCTCTCTCTTAATAGTAAGTTATTTTATTATATCATTTCACAGGTATTTAATAAGCAAAATAAGCATTCTATGAGGCATGCAAAAGGCAGATGGGGCAGGGGGAAGGGAGATTGTGATTTTCTCAAGCTGTTGAGTATCTTAGAGAAGACGAATAGGCAAATGAAAAATTACACTCAGCACATTACACACAGGGTCTGAGATAGACCCAAACAACTCTTGAGAACAGAGGAGAGAAGAGCTAATTTTCTAAATGCATAAGGAGAATTTCACAGTTTTGATTTGAAAACCATGCAAAATAAATCTGGGAACAAGAGTAAGACGTCGGTATGGGAGACAATTAAAAAACAAAAGAACCCCAAACCTAGAAGATCCTGGGTTGAAAAAACAGTGAGTTTTTAGAGAGAGGGGAAGGGAGAGGAAGAGGAAGAGGAGGGGAGAGAGAGAGAGCGAGAGAGAGAGAGAGAGAGAGAGGGAAAGTGCCTGCTATAGAGGTAGGCTAGGGGAGAAGGGGTAGCAGGAGGGAAACTGGGGTCACTGGTGGTAGGAAATGTACACTGGTGGAGGGATGGGTGTTGGATCATTGTATTACTAAAATTGATTATGAACAGCTTTGTAACTGTGTATCTTATGGTGACTCAATTAAAAAAAGATAAAATATTTTTTTAAAAAGCAGGGAGTCCTTTCTGTGTTGTAAGCAGTAAGGGTCTCTGAGAGGGAGAAGGAAAGAGGCTATTAAGGGATAAGTTAATGAAGGGTTTTAGGCACCAAGTTATATAAAGCATTTGATGGACATTATGTCTTATGAGTCAGTGGTTCTCACCTTCATTGTTTGTTGTCTAATGTACTCTTGTGGACAAATGAATGAAACACTTTATGAGTTGTATTCAGTTCTTGGCTCATGCATAGTTCTTTCAGTTAAGAAACAGTTCATAATTAGTTTTAATTGAAATAAGGTTATGATGATAATATTTTAAAATGTGTTTTTAGTTGTTTGGAGGTGAAGAGTTTGCCACCTCTGGCAGTGCTCAGGGCTTTCTCCTGACTCTGACTGTCCTCAAGGGCTTGTGTATATGTGGTGCTGGAAATTAAACCTGAGTCGACTGTGTGCAAGTCAAGTGCTTTACCTTCTGTACTATCCCTCCTACCCACTGTGACAGTTTTTAATTCGGTTTTGTTTTGCTTTTTGGGCAATACTGATGGTGCTCCAGAGCCTTACTCCTAGCTCTGAGCACAGGGATCACTCCTGGCATAGCTCAGGGAACCATCGGTGGTGCCAGGAATTCCACCCAGGATCAACTGCATTCAAATCAGGCACCCTGCCTCTTATGCTGTCTCTCTTGGCCCTGCTCCTTTTATTTTTATGAAATTGCCAAATTTTATGAAATGAATTGCCAGATCACTACTTTCAAAATTATGATAAGCATGTTATATATAGCTTATCTCCCAGAGTGAGTGCACACAGACTTCTCTGTGGAAACACTGTTCAATACTACTGCTAGTAAAGGGAAAAGCTAATGAAGATTCTGAAATTGGGAAGACACTTTCAAATTAACAAGTGACAGTAGCCTAAAGAATGGACTGAATAAAGAAGGGATTAGACATTGGAGGACCAAAGGAGAAATGGCAGGAAGGAGCATTGAGAAAGAAAAGGACAGAGGGTATTAACCCCTTCTTTGTAATAGAGTAGGTAAGCTTAGAATCAAAACACTGGAAATAGGAAAAGCAATGTACTGAGCTCTCATCTGGTAAATACAAGAATACTCTTATAAATACAGTAAGGAACAAAGGAACCCCTAGAAGAGCTCTGTGAACAGGTATGGTTTAAGAAACTGTTCAGCTTCCCCGAGTTAACAATGCAGAAGACCGGTTCTGGATACTTAAAGAGCTACTGCTCTTTCTGAAGTCCTAGGAAGTTAATTTCCAAGTAGAGGAGATGTTGGAATTAATGGACTCCAGCTTCTCTTGGAGGGCGGGCCTCCTGCGAGGACTGATTAGCACAGCTGGCCTGTCCACTGTTCTGTTTTATTGCTTCCTTTCTCATTAAGAAAGGTGTTGGATTTGGATAATCATAAACAACATATCTGCTGTTACAAGGCTACCATCTCTTGCCAGTGGCTAAAACCAGACTCTTGGGAGTCTTTTATAAAAACTTCCATCATCTATCACGGTTTCTGAGAAACAGGAAAAGGAAGCCTAGGACTGAGAATATGCCAAAAGGTTATTTTTCCTATTTTTATTGCACAGCGGGTAGGGCGTTTGCCTTGCACATGGCCGACCTGGTCGGCCCAGGTTCGATTCCTCCACCCCTCTGAGAGAGCCCGGCAAGCTACCGAGAGTATCTTGCCCACATGGCAAAGCCTGGCAAGCTACCCGTGATGTATTCGATATGCCAAACACAGTAACAACAAGTCTCACAATGGAGACATTACTGGGCCCACTTGAGCAAATCGATGAACAACAGGAGGACGGTGCTACAGTGCTACATTTTTTGCAAAAAATTTAATAAGGAAAATAAAACTTTTTTTTTACAGCCAATGCTATCTTTCAAGGAGACTGAAAAGATAGTACAGTGGATAGAGCATTTGCCTTGCCTACAGCCACATTCCATCCCCAGTACTCCATATGGTCCCTTGAGCATCACCAGGAGAGATCCTTGTGTACTGAGCTAAAAGTAAGCCCTTATCATAGTATGATGTGTCCCCCCCAAAAAAAAACACAATAAAATAAAACAAAACAAGTCAGTGATGTTTTTCCTCATCTCTCTGCCCTCTTTCCTCCCACTCCCTCTCTACTCAATGACCATGTGAAAGGATTATGTCTCCAACCACTAAAATGTGAGGGAAGGAAGCTGGAGGTGTTTCCTTTAGACAATTGTGCTCCCAGAAGGCCAAGGACTCAGAGTGACCACTGGCCGGCCACTTGGTGAACTGTTCTCTGGTTCCTCAAAGCTCCTTTCTCCTCATGGGCCCAAGGATTGAAGTCTATTTGGAACAACAACAACAACCAAAAAAAAAAAACCTACTGAAAGGAAGCCAGTCACACAACTTTTTTTATTTCCATCATCAGCATTTGTACTTCTTCCTCCCCAGACAATCTGTTCCTTAAAATAACCTTCACTGGCACTTCATTTCTCACCAGGAACTGTACCCTCATCCTTTCCAGTCCTTCAGTTTTCCCTCTTTCAGCACAGGGAGAATCATATTTACAAGAAAACCACAGTGTTGAACTATAGCCCTCAGTTGCTCAGAGTTTTACTTTCTAAGGGAATTTTGCAGGTGGTTCCCTCTGCTTTTCCTCATCTTTCTCTCTCTTCTCTCATACTGATTTCCTCTTTACTTCAAACCAGGGGAGGAACCCAGTTTCAGTGCCTCCTCTCCTGTCCACATCTTTGAGATCATCTCTGCTTATGGTAGATACACAAAAGCCTCTCATCATGTCCCAAACAATAAATGCTCAAAATATTCCCGTAGATTTGTACCCGAGTCTTACTGTTAATGCATTCTATAAATCTCTCCCCCAAAGAACATTTCCTATTACTTCTTTAGGTTTTATATCAAAATTATAGCTCGTTGTCTTTTTTTGTTCATGATGCTCTTCTAGGAGAGCACAAGGTTTGCTTCTGATCTAAGAGTAGATAAATGAATTCCGAATGCTAATGGTGTTAATATAAATCATCCATGTGCATTTAAAATTCATAACCAACCTTTCCCTGATACTTTGATTCCATGTAGGCTATTATCATTACCAAAGTTGTATCCGAAAGAAAAGCAACCAATAATATCTAAAATGTATAAAGCACCCATAGAAAGGAGAAACACACTTTTACAGGAAGAAAACAACTGACCTTATCCAAAAAGTGGAGCAAAGAGATGAACAGAAACTTCTTCAAAGAATACATGAAAAAATGTTCTGCATCACTTATCATCGGGAAAATACCAATCAGAGCAACAGAAAAAATAACCAGTATTGTCATGGAAATGGGGGAAGAGAGACCTTCATTTACTGCTAGTTAGAATGCTAGTTGGACAGGCCCTTTTGGAAAACAATATAAACACTTCTCAAAAAACTAGGAATTAACTCAGCAACTGTTGACATCTTCCCTAAGAAATGCGAAGAATTGGCATCTACCTCAAGGGATGACAGTATGACTCAACAATTCCACTTCTTGGCACCTATGCCAAGGGCCCAAAAACTTTACTCAGAAAGGACATACGTGCTCTTATGTTTATTGTAATATTATTCACAATATACAAAATCTGGAAACAACCCAAGTGTCCAAAAACAAATGAGAGGATAAAGAAACTGGTATATTTACACAATGGAATACTACTTGACTATGAGAAAAGATGAAATCATGCAATTTGCTGCCACATGGATGGATTTGAAGAGTGTCATGATGAGTGAAGTTATTCAGAAGGAGAGCGACAGACGCATAATGATCTCTCTCATGTGTGATATAAAAAATGAAAAACATGATAGGGGAGTAACAAATGCCCAAAGGCAACAGAAACTGAGAACTGGTCCTTGGTAGGAAGCTTAGGGAGGCAGAGGAGGACCTGGGACAGTGGTGGAGGGAAGCAGACACTTTGATGATGGAATGTTTTATGCCTGAAACACTTTCATTAACAATTTTGTAAACCATGGTGCCTAAAATAAAACAGAGAGAGGGAGAAAGAGAGAGAGAGAGAGAGAGAGAGAGAGAAATACAATCAACTCCACTGAGCTTTATATTTGCTTGGATTTTTCCTAGTTCTTCACAGTTGCTTGGCAACTTAAATATAAAACATATGAGATAGATAATATAATTCTAGCTTTATGGCTGAAGCAATTAAGACACCGAGAGGCTAATGTAACACAGTTCAGGTCACACTGTGAGTAAGTGATAGAGTCAAGATTCAAACATTGGTAGTCTATGTGCAGGTTCCATCTCCCTAACCTTTATTTGGTGCTACCTCATCAATAACCATTGTGCTTAGAGTATTTCTTTCTAAAGGTTTTAAATGAAAAAAGAACTCAGATGAACTTGTATTTACACAGTGTCTATGTCTTTACAGGGTCTTTTGTCTTGTTTTCTGGTAACAAGTCCTCATTCCTGGAGCTAAATTTTGAACTTGCTTTAAAACATATGATACAAATTGCTACTCCAAGTTGGGCCTGCCAACCTTCCAGCTAAGTACATATGGCAAATGTCCTTATATGACATTTAAGATAATATTAAGATATTAAGATAATAAGAGTTTGATACTTCATATAATCCTCCTGTAATCCAAATCATGTTGAATAGAGATTTTCCCCTATCACCCTATCATGCCTGGGATTATTAGATTCCATTTACAAATTACTCAATAGACAAAATAGTAAATCCCTTTCCTTCTCTGAAATTGCTGGATATCAAAATCTGATAGGCAGACTCCAGGCCTGTTATATACTAAGCTTTATTTAGCAAAGCAGCTTTATTTACCAAATCAGTATATGTTGTTCTTATCTTGATCTTTCATACTATTACAAACTTTGAATATATGCTTTATTTTTTTCTTATCACTAAGCTTGTTATGCTATCAGGCTGTCGATTCTGATTCTTTGGCCAATCTAGTTGCCTTTCTTAAGTCATTTCATTTCCCTCACAAACAACAGTTTCCTATGAACTTATACATGAGCAGATGTAGAATCATACTGTTTTCTTTTGTGACTAGAACATCACAATCTCCAGAAAACCACTTACTCTGTGCCAGGAACTTTGCTTGGAAGTCAGTAAGACAGCATGACTACAAAAGAGCTGAGAGTTGGAGTTTCTAGAAAGCAGCCTATAGATTCCTGAACTTCTTCCTTAATGTCATCAATGATAGTTCGGAATCTCACCACTAAACTAGGAGTATTTGGCACCGGTTCCTTTGAACTCATCCATTACTTAGAGAGATTCACATAAACATTAATTTTCTCTATATTTACACCTTCCCACTAGCTCTTAGGATCATCCTTTGATTAGCCTAATGTTAGATCTCCTTGGACTAGCCGTTAGGATCCTTAAAACAATCTTCTTGTCTTTCTAATTCCATCTCACAACAAATGAAGGAACTGAAGTTAAGGGTATTCACAGAAATAATAAAACTTTAATTCCTCTCACATTATATGGTTTAATGATTCTTTTATATTATATATTTTTCTAAATTTTTCCAATGCTTTTACTTATGTACCTTTATAATTTAATACATTCAGCATATGCATATGATCTCATTGTACTCACCATGAGTTTTACTTCTGTCAATTCCTAACTGGTTTTTAGAAAATCATCCCAGTAGTTTTTCATCATTTGCTTTTTGGGTCACACCCAGCAATGCCCAGAGGTTTCTCCTAGCTCTGCACTCAGGAATTATTCCTGGTTGTGCTCGGAGGACCATATAGATGCCAGGGATCAAACCCGGGTCTGCCATGTGCAAGGCAAATGGCAAATGCCCTACTACTGTGCTATCACTCCGGCCCCTCTTCTCTTACCTTGTATTTTAAATATTTTATTCTATTACTCACTGAACTCCACAGAACCTTCTCTTCATTTTACACTCATATCCTTTTCTGGGGCTGCTCCTGTAGGACCATGATAGGTTTCAAGTATCCTTTCTGACCACAGTCAAATATATCCACCCTCCCTTTCTGCCAAGTAACTTTCAGTGAAGTTACTGTTGTATTTTTGTTCAATCTCTGATTATTTCTAAATTCTTTCTTTAGATGTCTATTGTTAGTTTCCTCAACTTGACTAAGATGTAAGCCTCTAAGAGTAGGTATATTTTCTGTTCCATTCACTCCAGATTCTGCCACTAGTCTTCTATTTGGCATTGGCAGGTATCTGACAAGTAATATTTTAATAAATAACTTATAATTTAATAATAATAACTTAACATCTAATAAGTTCCTAATGTTTTGGGGTGGACACCCTTAGTTTATGATTATTTCCCCTTTTACAGTCTTCTTAGACAATTTCACCTATTCCTATGACATTTTTTATTTAACCACTCGCACTATTAAACTCTAGCTCAGATCATTGCTTCTGAAATAATTTTCTCTAAGATGTATGACTTTTTCTTTTGATCTTCTTTGTGTGTTTTTTATATAATTTAACTTACATCATCAAAGATATTCAACCTTTGAGAGATAGAAGTTGAGAAGATCTGTATTAATATTACAGAGAATTAATGCTTTTTTGACATTTTCATATTTGGACGAGACCTTCATTTACTCCAGATTCATATCTTACATGCTGGCAAATTGATGTCAAGATAATAACAAGTCAAAAGGCTTACAGCTAATGTGTAATACATCCCCAAGTTTCTGCAGTACATTCCCTTTTTTGTATTATACCTCCATCCAAGTCTATCATCCTTATATACATATTATATAATATTATACTTATATTATATCATTATTTATATTATATCACAGTCCTCCCATTGTTCATCGATTTGCTCGAGCGGGCCCAGTAACGTCTCCATCATGAGACTTGTTGTTACTGTGTTTGGCATATCGAGTACGTCACGGGTAGCTTGCCAGGCTCTGCCGTGCAGGCGAGATACTCTCGGTAGCTTGCCGGGCTCTCTGAGAGGATTTATATTATAGATTTATTATTATATTTAGACTTTATGATTCTCTTCGATAATGTACACACACCTCAGAGTTTTATTAAGATATAACTCATGCCATAAGATTAACTCTTTAAAAAAAGTTTGACTATTTTCCTATACATTAACAGAATCATGAAACTATCACCAGCATTAAATCTTAGAGCGTGTTTCTCACTCACCCTGCCCTCCCTAGTCCCATACTTATTTGCAGTGACTCCCTTCTCTGCCACTCCTCAACCCCTGACCCCACCCACCCCCAGCCGCACCTCTAGGAAACTACTAATCCTCTCTCTGTCTCTATGGACTTGTCAATTCCGGACATTTCATATAAATGGGATAGTATCATTTGTGGCCTTTTATGTCTGAATTCTTTCACCTAACTTAATGATTTCAAGGTTCATGGAGTACTATTTATCTTTTTATTTTGTGTAACTTAAACCCCTATCTCTAACTGCCTTGTTTCAATATCTGGATTTGAACAAAATTAAACTCTTAATATCCTGGAATCCAATGGCAAAAGAAAAGCACAAATAGGTTTTTCAGGTTTTTTTAGTCATAAAGGAAACATGAATTTTATCAGGAATACAGATATTCTCCTAATATATATATAGGAGATCTCCAGGCTTGCTTGGATTGGGGCTGAGCATCCTCTACCCAGATCCTCCATATTCCAGTAGGCAGGGGTCACACCCACCAAATGGCCCCCTGGCATCGTGTAATCCCATCAACAGCACAGACCCAGAGACTATAAAACCCACTTCCTGGAAGCGCAGCTGCAAATATTTTATTATCTCATTCTTACTTTGGACAAACCGGCAGGCTACCTATTGTAACCTGCTCACACGGCAGAGTCTGGCAGACTCCCCGTGGCGTACCCAATATGCCAAATACCAGTAACAATGATGGGTCTCATTCTCCTAACCCTGAAAGAGCCTTGAATATGGCACTTTTTAAAAAATCTCAGGGTTAGGATGAAGGAGACATTACTGGGGCCTGCTCGAAGCAATCGACGAACAACAGGATGGTCGTGATCATGATGTATATATACATGGACTGGAGCGATTGCACAGCAGGTAGGGTGTTTGCCTTGCACATGATCAACTCGACCCACCCAGGTTCGATTCCTCCACCCCTCTAGGAGAGCCCAGCAAGCTACCGAGAGTATCTTGCCTGCATGGCAAAGCCTGGGAAGCTCCCTGTGACGTATTCGATATGCCAAACACAGTAACAAGTGTCACAATGGAGACGTTATTGGGTCCGCTCAAGCAAATCAATGAACAACGGGAAGATAGTGTCAGTGATATGGGACCACACCTGGTGGTGCACAGGGCTACTTCTAGTCATATTGGGGGAACCATGTAGTGGCAGGGATCAAATTAGAGTCAGCTGTTTGCCAGACAAGCCTCTTGACTCCTGTAACCTAGTGCTATATTTTAAGGGAAATCGTGAAAGTTGTTCTTTAGCCATACAGCTTTGTCCTTTGATCATTTAAAATGTTTTCTCAATTTCTTAATTAAACTGTTTCCAGCTCCTCAATGGCTGAGGCAGCTGAGCATTCAACAAGGCAGCACCCGCCTGTTGGTATCTTCGGTGGTTCTTCTCTCAGGGTGCAAGGGAGAATTCCTATTTAATCTTAAACACTGTTCCTATTTCACATCTCAGGGTCTTCCCCCTTTATTTTTTTTTCATCAAAACCTTTGCTTTTGTATTAATTTGTAAGCTAGTTTTACAGCTTTATTCCTTAAAGGGTCAAGTACCCTGCCAACAGTACTTCTATAACAGGAATTAAATAATGCAAATTCTGTAATATAAGAGGAGAGAGAGCAGAAGCTATATCTTTTGAAACATGGACAGAGGAATTTGGTTGTTACTGCTGTCTGCCCATGAGATTAAGAAAATGAAAGGTCTGGCATATATGCTACATCCCACTTTCTTGTTAATTTGTAAAAAATAAACTCAAATGAATAGAATTAATTTAAAATCATACTATGAAATTATAGCAAACTATTGTTCAGTTCATGCAGAACCCCTGTTTTATTTTAACTTCACCTTCATCTCTTTCATACTTTCATATATGCCCTTTCCATTCTGAGTGATGTATGTTATAAAAGACATGCATCTTTATATACTATTTAGTTTTGTTGTTTATGAATGAATGATTATATACATAATATTGCACAATAGTCTCATTCTGGTTTTTTTTTAACTCAGCACAAAATCATCAAAGGCAATTTCAGTTGCTGCATTTAATTGAATTTATTTTGTCTGTTGTTTACTATTTTAGGGGTTATATCTAACACTTTTTCTTTTTTTTTTGATTCCTCTATCATGTCATAACATTTGCATACTATTCTCTTCAGAGACCCGAGGAAGAATTCTTTTGGCCTGTCTCTCTAGGAACTGAGGAAATTGTGGGCAGTAGGACCTCATCACCCTGCTTCAGTCCTCTTGGGCATGACAGCATTCATTCAGTCCTGCTTCTACTCTAGCCATCACTGCAGAGATCAAAACGAGATACACCCAAGTTAGCAGGTGCAGAGGCTGCACCCAGAATTGCTGAAATGAAGTATGACCTCACCTCTCAATCCTGACTCTGGAACTTCTCCAAGGCAGAGATGTGGAATGCCTGGAGCCTGCTGAGCATTCATGCCTGCTCAAAAGTGGAGAGGAGAGAGAAGGGAGAGGTGGTTTTGGGGTCTTGGGAGAGGGAGATGTGTTACATTGGTGATGGATGAGGTGTTGGAATTATGTGCATAAGAAACCATCATTTACAGTACTATAAATCACAAAATCTCCATCAATTAAATAAATAAGTAAATAAATGGGGATCATGGGCAGGGTGAGGTTAAGAGGCCACTTTTTCTTATTTTGTTTATGAACCATACCTGATTGTGCTCAGGGCTTTCTCCTGGCTCTACACTCAAAAATTACTCCTGGTGATGTTCAGGGGACTGTATGTGCTGTTAGGGATGGAACCCAGGTCAACTGTGTGTAAAACAAGCACCCTACATGCTGCACCATCTCTCCAGTCTCCCCAGGAGGTTGCTCTTCACCTTTGGTGTATAACAGATAAATGCTTCCCCATATCACCTGGAGGAGGAGAGAGTTCTGACACAGAGTTCATTGGGTCATACTAAGATTTTTGTGGGATCGAGTACCACCCTTGGTCAACCTGAAAAATAGTTTTGTTTTGATAAAAATAGTTTTGTTTTGATTTTCCCGTCTTCTCTCTCTGTCTCTGTCTCTCTCTCTCTCTCTCTGTCTCTGTCTCTGTCTCTCTCTCTCTCTCTGTGTGTGTGTGTGTGTGTGTGTGTGTGTGTGTGTGTATTTGGGGGACCAAACCTGTTCAAGGCTTATTCCTGGCTTTGTGCTCAGGGATCACTCCTGGTGGCTTGGGGAACTGAAACATATGGGGTGTCAGGTGTCAAATTCAGGTTGGCCATGTGCAAGGCAAGAACCCTACCTGCTGTACTATTGCTCTGGCCCTTGGTTTTCCTCTCTTACTCTTCCAACCCCCCAGTTTATGTTTCCTGCTCTCTTTTATTAGTTCCTATATGAACTACCTATAGACAAACCTTTGTCTCAGTCCATGCTTTCAGGGACTACCCAGAATGCAACATTATCTCTAAATCCTAATCTGGATAGTTAAGTGATTCTCCAATTTGTGGATCAGAAACTGAGCATTTTGAAACTTCAGAAGACTTCCTTTAAAGAAAGGGGCTTAGTAGATATATACAGGACACTTCATCCACAAAAAGCTCAATACACATTCTTTTCAAGCGTACATGGAACGTTCTCCAAGATAGACCACATGCTGAGCCACAAAACATGCCTCCATAAAATTAAGAAGATAGAGATTATATCAACAATCTTCTCAGACCATAATGCGCTGAAATTAGAAGTAAATCACACACAAAAACAGAAAACTAAATTAAACACATGGAAATTAAACAGTGCGCTATTAAACAACGAGTGGCTTAGACAGGAAATTAAAGAGGAAATCAAAAGATTCCTAGAAACGAATGAAAATGAGGACACGAGTTACCAAAACCTATGGGACACAGCAAAAGCAGTCTTAAGAGGAAAATTTATAGCTCTACAAGCATTCCTCAGGAAGGAGGAGCGAGCCCACATAAATAAACTAACCTCACAGCTTAAGAACTTGGAGAAGGACCAACAAAAGGAGCACAACCCTAACAGGAGGAAGGAAATAATAAAACTCAGAGCAGAGATTAACGAGATGGAAACCCAGAAAACAGTCCGAAAGATCAATGAAACCAAGAGCTGGTTCTTTGAGAAAATTAACAAAATCGATAAGCCCCTAGCAAAACTCACAAAGAAAGGGAGAGAGAAAACCCTAATAAACCGAATCAGAAATGAAAAGGGGGTCATTACAACAGAAACCACAGAAATTCAAAGGATCCTCAGGGAGTACTTTGAAAAGCTTTATGCCACAGAACATCAAAACCTCGAGGAAATGGATAAATTCCTAGACTCCTACAGACTCCCAAGGCTGAACCAAGAAGACCTGGAATACCTGAACAGACCTATCACCATCAAGGAAATTGAAATGGTAATAAAAAGTCTCCCCAAGCACAAAAGCCCTGGCCCGGATGGATTCACCAGTGAATTCTTCCAAATCTTTAAAGAAGACTTACTCCCAATCCTCTTTAAGCTTTTCCATGAAATTGAAATATCAAACACACTTCCGAACAGCTTCTATGAAGCAAATATCACACTGATACCAAAAGCAGACAGAGATAACACAAAGAAAGAGAACTACAGGCCGATATCCCTGATGAACACAGATGCAAAGATCCTCAACAAACTACTAGCAAATAGAATCCAACTACTCATCAAAAAGATCATACACCATGACCAAGTAGGATTCATCCCAGGGATGCAAGGATGGTTCAACATTCGGAAATCAATCAACATAATCCATCATATCAACAAAAGAAAAGATAAAAAGCATATGATCATATCAATAGATGCAGAGAAAGCATTTGACAAGATCCAGCACCCCTTTATGATGAAAACCCTAGCCAAAATGGGCATAGAGGGGACTTTCCTCAACATAGTTAAAGCCATCTACCACAAGCCTACAGCAAGCATCATCCTCAATGGGGAAAAACTGAGAGCCTTCCCTCTAAGATCAGGGACGAGACAAGGATGCCCACTCTCTCCACTGCTGTTCAATATAGTACTGGAAGTACTTGCAATAGCAATTAGGCAAGAAAAAGACATTAAGGGCATTCAGGTAGGAAAGGAAGAAATAAAGCTCTCACTATTCGCAGATGATATGATACTATACTTAGAGAACCCAATAACCTCCACCAAAAAACTCCTAGAAACAATAGACTTGTATAGTAAAGTTGCAGGTTATAAAATCAATACCCAAAAGTCCATGGCTTTCCTATATGCAAACAGTGAGAGAGAGGAAAGCTACATGAAAAAATCAATCCCGTTCACAATTGTGCCCCAGAAAATCAAGTACCTAGGAATCAGCCTAACTAAGGAAGTAAAGGACCTGTACAAAGAAAACTACAAAACGCTACTTCAGGAAATAAAAGAGGACATGAGGAAATGGAAAGACATCCCCTGCTCATGGGTCGGAAGACTGAACATTGTCAAAATGGCAATACTACCGAAAGCACTGTACAAATTCAATGCAATCCCTATAAGGATACCCATGACGTTCTTCAAAGAAATGGAGAAAACACTCCTGAAATTTATATGGAACAATAAACCCCCACGAATAGCTAAAGCAATTCTGGGGAAAAAGAAAATGGGTGGAATCAACCTCCCGAACTTCAAACTTTACTACAAAGCGGTAATAATCAAAACAGCATGGTACTGGAACAAAGGCAGAACTACAGACCAATGGAACAGAGTTGAATACACTGACATCACCCCCCAATCATATGATCATCTAATCTTTGATAAAGGTGCAAGAAATGTGAAGTGGAGTAAGGAAAGCCTCTTTAACAAATTGTGCTGGCATCACTGGACGGCTACATGCAAAAAAATGGGCTCAGAACTCTGCCTAACACCATGTACAAAGGTAAGATCAAAATGGATTAAAGACCTCAACATCAGACCAGAAACCATAAGATACATTGAAGACAAAGTTGGCAAAACCCTCCATGACATTGAGGCTAATGGTATGTTCAAAGATGACACGCCACTGGCTGAGCAAGTGAAAACAGAGATAGATAAATGGGACTATCTTAAACTAAGAAGCTTCTGTACCTCCAAAGAAACAGTGACAAAAATACAAAGACGGCCTACAGAATGGGAAAGAATATTCGCCGAATACACATCTGACAAGGGATTGATATCAAGGATATACAAAATACTGGTTGAACTCCACAAGAAGAAAACATCCAACCCCATCAAAAAATGGGGCAATGAAATGAACAGAAACTTTCTCAAAGAAGAAATCCGAATGGCAAAAAAGCACATGAGAAAATGCTCTACATCATTAATCATCAGGGAGATGCAGATCAAAACCACAATGAGATACCATCTCACACCTCAGAGACTGGCCCACATTCAAAAGAACAAAAGCAACCATTGCTGGCGCGGATGTGGCGAGAAAGGGACACTCCTTCACTGTTGGTGGGAATGTCCACTGGTTCAGCCCTTCTGGAAAACAGTATGGACGTTCCTCAAAAAATTAGAAATTGAGCTCCCATTTGACCCAGCGATACCACTCCTGGGAATATATCCCAGAGAGGCAAAAACGTGTAGCCGAAGTGACATCTGCACTTGTTTGTTCATTGCAGCACTCTTTACAGTAGCCAGAAACTGGAAGAGACCTGAGTGCCCAAGAACAGATGACTGGTTAAAGAAACTTTGGTACATCTACACAATGGAGTACTATGTGGCTCTTAGAAAAAATGAAGTCATGAACTTTACATACAAGTGGTACAATATGGAAAGTATCATGCTAAGCGAAATGAGTCAGAAAGAGAGGGATAGACATAGAAAGATAGCATTCATCTGGGGGATATAAAATAATAAAATATGAGATTAATACCCAAGAATAGCTGAGAGCAACACCAGGAGAATTACTCCATAACTTAGAGGCCAGCTGGGTATTCTAGGGGAAAGGACAATTCAGATAGAAAGGGGAACACCAAGTGGAGGGTGTTTGGAGGATCCTCCCAGGAGGGGAGATGCAGGTTGAAAGTAGACTGGGCTGAACATGTTCGCCACTCAATGCCTCTTTGGCTGATCACAGCGCCCAGGAGGAGAGAGAGAACAGGGGGGAATGCCCTGCCACAGTGGCAGGGGGGGATGGGGGGATGGGAGGATGGGGGGGAGGGATATTATCCTGGTGGTGGAAAATGGGCACTGGTGGAGGGATGGGTATTTGATCGGGGTATGACCGAGATCCAAGCACAAAAATTTGTAAATCTACAACTGTACCTCATGTCGTTTCACTAATAAAAAAGAAAAAAAAAAAAAAAAAAAAAAAAAGAAGACTTCCTTTAAAAAAAATAATCCTTTTTAATTTATTCTAATATAGATTAATGCCACAACAGTTGATATCATTCTAGAGTTGAAAATTATTAGCTAACAAAGCTCCAGTATTAAAATCAATATGTATAAAAATCAATTTATGTGAAAATTGTTATATCTGACCATGGGGTTGTTAAGTCCTTGTCTAAGAATTTATTAAGCTGCTTGTTGCAAGTTAGCCTTCTGTATTATTATTTTTGTTTGTTGACTTTAGTTGGCTTCTGTGTTACTTTTTCATCTAATTTGGTGTGCTCTTACTGGAATTTCAGTACAGAGAAGAGGTGTCATGCAGTATAGAGACTCCAGGATATATGGTCTGGGCCATTGAGTACCTGAAATCATTTGCAGTTTAGTGTCTCAGCATGGAATATTCATGAAGTGGTGAAACAGAGCCCTTGGTGTGTCTGCAGCAGTGGGGTGTGTGTGATCTCTATTCTCTGCTGTAATTCATGGTTTTAAGTTCATGGACATACTCACCTAGGAAAGTGTCAAAACAGAGTATAAAGAAAATTTGCTTTTTAATAGTGTTAACAGGAAAATATTCTAAGAGATATTTTTTTCCATTAAAGGATGTTTCAGTCAGTGTATGTATTATTCGCTTCTCACTTGGGTTGACTAAAGGGGAAAAAAAGCTCAATTCTTGAAGTAGACAGTGTCAGTGTTATTGTGTGTGTGTGTGTGTGTGTGTGTGTGTGTGTGTGCGCGCGCACGCGCACGCTCATGTGCGTGCATGCGCACATGCCTTACCGGCTTGCTTAATAAGTACATCACAATTTTAAGAAGTAGAGATCATGGCCACCTGGGAGCAAGGCGTCTAACTTCCTTAAGGAAACGTGTTTTTCGTCATTTGGGAATAGATTTGAAAAATCTCATTATCCCCTTCTGCTTCTGTTGTATTGAACAGGTGGTTAATACTTACACCCCTGGAAAGAAGATTTGGCTGGAAGGTGTGGTGACAACCTCAGCGGGAGGCACAAACAATCTATCAGACTCCTATGCTGCAGGATTCTTGTGAGTAACACTTGTAATTTTACTCCTTGAGGCAATGAAGAACAAAAACCAGAGAAACCAGGCCACCGTTCATATTGTGCCCTTCGTGGGGGCAAGGGACTGGTTCCCTCTGAAAGTTATTCATTCATTTTCTGTTAAAAAAATGGTGATTTCTTTGGATGCCAGAAGCAGGCATTATGCAAAGATAATAGTAGTAGTGAACATTATTTATTGTCTACAATGCAAAACATAGTACAGACAACATACATTTTCTTACCTAATTTTCATCTTAGTCCTGGGAGAGAGTTAAGAATAAGGCAGGTTGTTGAGGAGATAGCTCAAGTATTAGAGCATCTCCCCTAGCCAGCATGAGGCCCTGTGTTTGATCTCTGGCACTCCATGCCCTCCCGTATCCCCTGCTGTCTGCCCCCTATACTCTGCACTGCTGGATATAGCCCTAGTGGCCCCTGAGCAGCACTGCCTGGGGTGACCCCTATTAAAGGTAATAATAAAATAAACCACAGAAGCTTTGAAAATAGAACAACCACCTAAGAATAAGAAATAAGAGATTGGGCTGGAGCAATAGCACAGCAGGAAGGGCGTTTTCCTTGCACACAGCCGACCTGAGTTCGATTCCCAGCGTCCTATATGATCCCCTGAGCGCCGCCAGGAGTAATTCCTGAGTGCAGAGCCAGGAATAACCCTTGTGCATTGCCAGGTGTGACCCAAAAAGCAAAAAAAAATAATAATAAGAGAAAAGGTAAAGCTTTACTTTAAAGTTAGAAGGTAAATCATCATAAGTTAACTATATAGTGCTTTATTATGATGTCCAAGTGACATCTGAAGCACTTCATTGAAATATTAAATTAAACTTAATAATTTAATAACCAGTGAAACATATGAAGTTACTTCATAGGAACCCATTGAGGTATATGCAATTATTAATTAGTGGCAGAGTATGATCTCAATCTACTTAAGAATCTAGCTTTCCTCCTATATTACACCATCTCTCTCTGCTTCACTTAGTACATCCACCAAAAAAAATTGTGATGAACAATCAAAGGAATCTGAATGGAGGAGATAAGAAAAGGTTTCATGTAGGAAATGGTATTTGAGGAGAGGGTCATAGAAAGTCAACTCTAATTGCCATTGATGGAGGCTGGTATTGATGGTAGACTGGAGAGTTCCAGGCTAAAGCAATATTAGGGACAGAGGCAGGGAAAGGAGGAAATGAATGTGTCAAAAGCCTTAGTATCTGGAAGGATGAAATGAGGTAGAAAGGGGGTTAAAACCTTAAAACATAGAAATGCTTAAAATCCAAGTGGAGAAAATAAAACTTTCTCTATGCTCAGTGGAAAAGCACTTAAGATTTTGAAGGAGACTATCTGACCTATATTATTATGAGCTAATAACCTTGGTGATAGTATGTACAAGAGTTTGAGAGATAGGAGAAAGAAAAACTAGATGAAAACTACAGTAGTCATCTGGAGATAACAAGTCAAAATCATAAGGATTTCTGATCATCCTGTTAGTGACAGGTGACAAGGGATAAACTGCCAGGACCAGGGACTAAGAGAGATCCTCTTATAAATTGCAGCTCTGCCCTGAGCTAGACTGTTCGTAACTGTTCAGATGAAGGACCCTATCGAGAAGAAAGCTTATCCCAAACATTGTGAAGAGCAGATCAGACCAGTCAAGTACACCGTCTATTTAAGATGGAATTCTGGGGAATGCAGGTAGGGATAACAAGTCTGTGTGATACAGGATGGTACTTTGGGTCTTCAATATCTACGTCTTCACCATCTGGCACAAGTAGCACAGAGCAGTTGTTTGGTGACGATAGTATATATGAATGAAATGGAGTGAATTAGCATTTGAGTCTTTCAAAAATACACGTTCTACCCAGTTTCAGCATGAACTCTGGCATAAGGAAGCCAAGGCATATTGGCAGTGAAACAGGGACCCGCTGAGATCAGCAGAAGAATGGCTTTTGCTCAGCTGTCACTGAAGGACTCCAGGCAGGGTCCAGCAAGCAATTGAGTTATGTTGTTTTCATGAGCATCCTTCCCTTTAGAGAATCATGTGGATTGTGAAATATCAAATGCCTCTCTCAGAAGAGACTAGTTAACCCTGCCTGTTCATGAGCACCAGCCAAATAGTCGTAGGTCTCTGCAGTCACTTTGAAGAGCACAAACCTAATAGTTGTTCAGATTCTTTTAGTTGTATTTATCTGTCAATCAAACAATTCAATGTTTGGTTGACAGATAAAATGAAAATCAGTTGAAGAGTGATAGTATAGGAAGGCATTTGCTTTGCTCGCAGTCAACTCAGGTTTAATCCCAGCATCCCATATGGTTCCCTGAGCATTACCAGGAGTAATTCCTGAGTGCAGAGCCAGGAGTAACCCCTGAGCATCTCTGAGTGTGACCTTCCTACCCCGCGCCCAAAATCAGTTTATTCAGCTCCTTGTTTTATTTTCTTCTCGTCCCTGTGCTCTCAGTCCTTAGTAACATGCAGTTTGAGTCTGCCTCTCAAAGAAACACAAATTGCCTCTTGGGGGGTGGAAAAGGGGATGAAAGTATTCTAGGGCAAGTTGCAAAAGGTGAGCAAGAAAATTCAAAAAAAGGCATTTTTTCAGATTTTTAAAAATAAATATATGGTACAACTAAGAGCTTGCTAGCACATAAACACATGCATGCATAGATTTTTAAAAAATCAATATTAAAAGGTACTTTCCCCAACTATAGCTTTGATACTTTTTTGATGCATTGATCCATCCTTGACATACTGTAGTGTAGTATCTGGTGTATAATAAAAATTCAATAAATGTTGAGGAATGGGAAATAACAGGTGAAGTGTCATCCTTGGTGGAATGTACCGATAATCTTACCACCTTTCTTTACTTTAAACATGAAAGAAACCACCATTGGAACACCTTTATACCTCCCACCAGGGGCGCGTGTTATTAGAGAAAAAAGATTAATATAACTTCACTACTAACCCTTCTACTCTAAACATAAATTGACTCTGGCTAGAGTCAATTTTGAATGCAGATAGATTTAAAAGTTTGCAATTTCTCTTTTTCTGTTTTTGCTTTTTGAGCAACACCCAGCTATGCTCAAGGGTTACCCCTGGGTCTGCACTCCCGAATCACTCCTGGCGGTGCTCGGAGGACCATATGAGATGCTGGGGATTGAACCCCGGGTCTGCCGCATGCAAGGCAAACACCCTGCCCTCTGTACTATCGCTGCCACCCCAGCTGTGTGATATTCTAAAAATAATTTCAGTGCCCTGGGTCACAATGTCCCAGTCTGAACAAAGGGAAAATGATTCAGCTATTTTATTGTTGTCATATTTTCTTTTGACTTAAAATATTTATTTTTGTGTTTTTCTTGGATTTATTTTATTTTAAATTTCTAATTACCTGTAAATATTTATTTTCCTATGCAATGAAATATGATTATAAATGTGAAAAATATTTGAAAATATTAATGATATTCATTCATAATATAAACATTTGCAATGATCTTTATTGCAATAAGAAAAAAAACACCTTAATCCTACAAACCACTGGTTTGGAACTACATGTGGTTTCAGGTATCAAAAATCGTAACTATGCATAATTTTTCCCTCCTATTGAATTGTGATCCTGAAAAGTCCTGGAATCTAATTCTACCCGGATCAAATTTCATCATCACAGCATGTGATGGGTGGTTTGGTGTATAAAAAAGCTGAAACATTGTGTGTATTCTTGATAAATCCAGAGTCAACTGCAAGAGTGCAAAGAACTAATAAGTATGCAGCAGGCTAGCAGAGTGTGAGTAAGGACTCTGGGGAGGTACAGGGCAGGAAGGCACTGCTGTTGTCTGGAGCAGGAGGATTTAAACAGCTGACATTTGATATGAAGATGACCAGATTGGAAGAAATTTGCCAGGTGAGGTGGATTATAGGAAAGGTGTGCTAAGAAGAAGAGAAAGCATGTATAAAAATGTAGGTAACTCTGAGAAACCATGGTATGTTTGAGTAGCCAAGAATATTTTTATATGGCCTAGAGGCCAGGGAATGGAGCATAGAATGAGACAGGAGGGGTGAAGAGGTGATGGGGATGCCAGGCATACACCCAGAAAACCTTGTGAAGTGCTTTGTCTCTGACACTAATGATATCGAAGGTACAAGTCATACTTCTTACACAAAAATTACTACAATTAGAGACTTCCCAAGTTTCAAAAGTAGAAATACAGAAAATGAGGGAAAATGAATCCACGAACTCATAAGCAAATAATGAAGGTAGGTGATTAGTGGGTGTTGGAAAAAGTAGCTGTGAAAAGCAGTATTTGAAGAATTGCTTGCTCCTGGGATTGGGTATTTGGCATTTAGTACGGGGTGTATAATAAATAATATGAGCGATGCAGTGCCTCCAAGGTAACATGTTTCTTGTGGCAGCATGTTCAGATCCCTGCATTGCTCATTATGGTGCCAAGGGAAAACATTATTACCTCTGCTGCTGACAGTGACATACGAGAGATGCAAATCCCAGGCCCATTCTTGCAAGGTTATAGGTGTATGTTGATTGTAGTCACCTGAAAGGTATAAGCAGGGGAGTGTGAGGGATGTAAAGTTTATGTGCTCCTGTGGTTTGTATGTTCTGTGACTTTTGGCTTACAAGCAATTAGGGTGTTCACTTTATTTGTGGTATTATAGGAATAAAAGATAACTTATTAGTAACATACTATTTTATGACCAAAAGCAATTCCGTTTACTTCCCCGGACCTCTGTTTCCTTTCCTATAAAACAAAGAAGTAGAATTTGATAATCTCTAAAATCTCTTCCAGCTGTGTACAATGCTTAAATAACTTTTAAAGTACTAGGTAAATTTCACGTGTGTGCAAATCTTAGCCAATCACTAAAGAGCTTATTGTATGCCATTAAAAAAATAATGTATTGACGTAGCCTTTTACCTCTCTCTTTAGATGGTTGAACACTTTAGGGATGCTGGCCAATCAAGGCATTGATGTGGTGATACGGCATTCATTTTTTGACCATGGATACAATCATCTTGTGGACCAGAACTTTAACCCATTACCGGTAAGTTTGGGATAAAGATTTTGAATCTCTTTTTCCATGTCATTTAGTTCTTTTGATAGTGCCTTAATCCACTCTGGGAGGATTTTCCTCCTCTTTCTCTTACTATGTAATTTCATAAATCAGATAGAAAAATTCTTGACCCATTTTACAGACTTTTTACTTAATCACATACATATGTATACATATATACATATACACATTTACATAGTATATATCTATTTTCCACTATTATCCTAACCAACCTTGTTCAGTTGGGATTCCATGTCTACTTGTGGCCTGTTTGAAGTCTGCCTGAGAGTGAATTTTTCCAGATTGTTTTCTTTTAATGCTAATAGGAGACATTAGTTAATGTCAGATGTGGCATGTTGAAAGCAGATGGGAGAGTGTTGGCAAAGATCAGATACGGTAGGAACCCATCTCTTGGAGAGTGGCTGAAGCACACTTACAGTTAGGCATTGCTTTGTCTGTAACAACACAGACGTTTGCCCAGAGCACCATCTTTTCTCGGAAAGCAGTGGGATGGGGCACTAAGTAGATTGGCAGAATCAGATTTTGACTTAATCTGCTTCCTCCTGTGATTGTATTGACTGATCAAAGAAATTCCTCTTAGCCTGGAAAAGCTGCACTTATCAGAAACATTGCATGGGCTATCCTTTTCACAGGCATCACATTCATGGAAAAAGGTCAGATTCTTCTCATTAACTCAGAGAATGTCTGAACTGGGATTTCCCTTGGAGGTGAGCCAGTTGCACATCATATAATGGAGGGACTGATTGAGCATGTACAGCAATCTTATAGCCTAGCCCTGAGCCCTGGTTCAGTGCTCTTTCTACAAAATCATTGCTGCTCTGTATACAGTGAGTAAGCCACTGGAACCTGTATATGTTCCTGCCATTTGCTTGCTCCATCCTTCCACCTGTTACCTCCCTTTAGTCCTTTTATTCCCAGGACGCTCTTGACCAGGAGGCTTCTGAGCCCAGAACAGAGAACAGAGAATAGTTGGCACCCTACAGCATCATCTCCTTGCTCAGAAGAATCCTTCTGAGTTGGAGTACTGAGTATTATATCACTGGCTATGCATGATTCCAGTTGAGTAGAGCTTTGTGTTCCCAGAAATCAGATGCCCAGTTCATTTGAGCCTTTGTTTCTAGATTAAGTTGGCATGGTCGCTTTTATTCAAAGTTGTGAATTTATTCACTCAGTGGAGGGGCTGGAACATGAGCTTGAAGAGGGCTAGGAAGAACATCTTATGTTTGGAATCATAGGGGGTTTTTTTTGTTTGTTTGTTTTGACCTGATACACTTGTGGATATAAATGATAACCAGGAAAGTATCTTTGAAATATAAGCATGAAATCAGTATAAAGTTGCATAAGGTAAAGGTAAAGGCCCTCCCGTTGATCATCGATTTGCTCCAGCGGGCCCAGTAACATCTCCATTGGAGACTTTGTTGTTACTGTGTTTGGCATATCGAATGTGTCATGGGGAGCTAGCCAGGCTCTGCCGTGCGGGCGAGATACTCTCGGTAGCTTGCCGGGCTCTCCGAGAGGGGCGGAGGAATTGAACTCACGTCGGCCATGTTGGCTGCGTGCAAGGCAAACACCCTACCGCATAACAATAAATATTTAGTGATCATCAGGCTGCAGAGAGGAAACTAGTAATAGATAAATAAATAAATAAATAAATAAGCAGCAGAAGGACTAGAATAGAGTCAATGGAATCACCTTTGGCATATGCATTGGAGAAGGTTTCTCTGAGAAGGTATCTTCTAGCTATGAGCTCAATGAGAAGGAACCAGACATGCAAACACTGCAGAATTGATTTCAGGCAGGGAAACTCCAAGGTGGGAACAAACTAGTGTGTTTAAGGAAACACAAAACATGAGTTTGATGGTGCCAAATTTGGGGGCAGGGGGTTGGAGGTTGCAAAGACTGGTTCAACATGAGGTGGCCTGGGTCAGACTTAAAAGCTAAAACTAATTTGACTTTTATCGTTGGTAGTATGAAAAGCTATTGGAAGTTTATATGAAGAGATATAACATGAAACAATGCATGTTTTAAAAGATAACAATGGTATAATTAATGCATCAAGCATTAGGTATAATTGAATTAATACGTATAGTACTTTATTAATAGACACATATGATTCCATCTATAGTTCATTAATAATCCCCCAGAACTAGAGGGGGTCTTTTGTTGTTGTTTGTTTTTGTTTTGGGACCACACCTAAAGGTGCTCAGGGGTTACTCCTTCCTAAGAATGCTCAGAATGCAGGAATCACTCCTAATGGGCTTAGGGGCCTATGGAATGCCAGGAATCAAACCTGGTGGGTCATGTGCAAAGCAAGTGTCCTACCCACTGTGCTGTCATTCCACCCCCAGAACTTTTCCTTCTTTCTGCCTTTTCTTTGCCCTTGTTCTGCTTTTCTTTATTTTTTTCTTTCACTCATTCAGATATCATTCATTCCTATTGATCACAACCTGTGTGCTATCCTCTTTTCCTGGCCATGACCCTCTGTGATGAACCAATAACAGAAGCTTGGAGTTTGTAACCTGAGGAAGCATACCGAATAGTGAAAAATGCTAAGATGCAATTAAGAAACAAGCCCTTTGTCATAATTACTCCAGAGAGCCTGAAGAGAGAAATATATATATATATATATATATATATATATATATATATATATATCTCGCTGAAGAGAAACTAGAGTTTTCTCAGGTGACTTCCCAAGGTCAGACTTGTACATGTAACAAAGTTAGGAGCTCTCACTTTTGTACTTCTAAATCGAGTTTTGTTTTGTTTTTCTGTACGAATAAATAAATAAGCAGCAGGAGGACTAGAATAGAGTCAATGGAGACATTATTTCTTTGGTGTCTATGTTAGAGTCTGAGAGCAGTACTTATTTCACAAGAGTCTGGAATGGAACACACATTGCAAGGAATTGGAGTGAAGAAAATGTAGGCTAGGGAAAAAAAGATGGCCTGTGAATGACAAGAAGGCTCAATTCCTGAGTTGAATCAGCCAGGATTGTACGTCAGCTCTCTGTTTTCCCTTTGCTTGGCTGTATTTAGCTTCAAAACATTCCCTCATACCCTCCAAAGCAGTGTTGCCATAGGTGACTTCCTTTCAAAACAAAGGCAAAGAGAACTCAGTCTATAGGCAGTAGCTTCAGAGCTCACAGTTGAGAGGAAACTAAACTAAGTCCCATTCAGAAACAAAGGCTCAAACGAACTGGGCAGCTGATTTCTGGGACCACAAAGCTCTACCAGAGAAACCACGTGTAAAAGCACTTAAAAAGGTGGAGGCCTTCTTTGTGCCTCTCTTTGCACTTGTAAATTCTACACCTTATAAGTGGAGAGCTTGGCAATTGAGAGTGTATGTCCTGAGTCTCCCTGGAAAGAATTTACAAGGCTCCACCAGGGCACCACTGTGGCAGCCTTTCCAGCAGGCGCTTGGAATGGATCCTGGAGAGCGATCCGAGAAGCACATTTGGTTGCCACCTCAGAGAGAGTGCAGTTGATAACCAACACTGCCCAAAAAAACTTACAGATTTTACACTGTGATTAAATCTTAACGAGAATTTGGGAAGAGCTTGGGAGATTGTGAGTTGTGTTTTGATTGCCTCCCAGGAAATTAAAAAAAAAAATCAGCATTTTCTATTCCAGTACCTTCAAACCAGCTTAGTACATTTCAGGGACGGATCTTATTAGCAAACGCTGTTTTGTGTTTGTTCATTTTGGGATCAATTCAGAAGTGAAATCTCAGCCCCTCTTTGTGCTTCTTCAACCCATATTCACTCTTACCCCCTCATCTACCAAGTCAGTCCTGGCCGCAATTTTTGTAGGAGCTCAGCCCAGTTCTGACAAGGCCATTCCTGTAGCACCATTCCCGTCTAAGGTAAGACTTAGAATGCGAGAGTGGCCCTTTAAAAAAGAAACTTGTCTTCACAACAAATCATTTTCAGTCACGTCCCACGATCTTTATCGTTGTTCCTCTAGAAAAGTGCCAACCCTCCCTCTGTTGTGAGATTTTCCTCCTCCTGGGAAGAGGAGAACATTTAGTTCAGCAGTGCTTCATCACCCGACTCCCACCCTGTCCTCTGGGCCCCCTTGCCATTGGGAAAGAGAGGATGTGTGAGTCTCCACAGCCAGTCAGCCAGTCCTGAGCTCCCCCGGGAGTAAGGGATGTTTGTGCTGAAGAGCTCTGCTCACTCAGTGGACATAGTCCAGACCCCACCAGCCGTGGGCATTTATCCCTAAGAAAGGGTTTTGGAATTTTAGCTTGCTGCTTTTCTTTTTCTTTCTTCCTTCCTTTATTTTTTTTTATGAGCTTGATTTACAGAGCTTTCAGGGAAAGGAATGGTGATTTACTAGACAACAACTTCTCAACTCCCACGCCAGCCTAGCAAATAATTCAATTCAAAAAACACTGACACTTCAAATGTGTCTGGCTCTGTACTAGGTATTCTGGGGACACACAGATAAATGAGATATGGTTTCTTCATCTGTAGAGTGAACAATTTGGGATGTGTTTAGGAAGATCACGCTTGAGGTTCTTATTTAGAATCAAATAGAAAACTTGTTCCTTTTGGATTATTACCTTTTCCATGCTGGGCAGCAGGGTGGGGATACTTATATTTGCTGTCAACATCCTTTTCTGCCAACTGTTCCTGCTGAATACTAATAAACATTGAGTTTGGCCCAATCTTCACTCACTGAGCATTTGTTGTGGACATTGTTCTGGGATACAGTCTGTAGGCATGAGCTGTAATACAGTTCACCCGGAGGGGAATGGGACTGTGGTTGTGGTTTCCATAACAACTTACTCTGCACCAGGTCAACACTATTTAGATATTTTTTGGCTGTTAGAAAGAAACTCTGAATGTTAATGATGCCTACCTAGCCCTGTGGGTTAGCCTATTGCAGGGCTGAGATTCAAGGTACCCAATTCTTATTTCTCTGTGAAATGTTAGACAGTTCCTCCTTACAACTACTGGGCATGGTTTAGACATAGGATCCATTTCAGTCAGTTCTTATGGAGAACATCCAATTACAAACCCACAATCTACTGATGCACAGTTTGTTCTTGTAAAAACATCACCCATTAGAAGGTCCAGTCACCATTAGGGGCCCTATCACCATTAGGTGGCCCTATAGAAAATTGCAGCAGGAGCATAAGACTACACAAGATTTGTGTGTTTTGGTCCTAGATCAACCATTAATTCAATGTCTATCTTTGGACCCCAGTTTGCAGTAAAAATGTATCCCACATCTACCTCCAAAACTTTCTGATATAGTTCTTGAGGAACTTAAGTAGAACAGAAAGATGCTGACTTTAGACATACCTACATCTAGAGAATTATTAGAAAGGATTATATCTAAATGTTAACAGGAGTTTGCTTTGGTTGCTGGGGTCTTTATTGTAGAAATATCAGCATTTTGGCCTTTAGAATCTGAAAAAAGACTTATCCATGGTGTTTTGAGAGTCTTCAGTTCTATAAATAACCCATCCAATGTGTTATTCCAGTTTGATTCACCTATCACTCTTGATTTTTTTAATTCACAGACATTGATTTCACTTGGGCCACAGGCTAGATGCAGTGCTGGGCACTAGAGATACTGTCTGACTCTCAGGGAGCCTGCAGTGTGCTAGGAATAACACAAGGCCAGGGGGAACTGACAGAAGAATTTGAGCAAGACAGAAGAGAAAGATAATCCTACCTCCCGGGGTGGGCACAGGTCACCAAGATATGTCTCTGGAGGAGACAACGCATGCACTGCATCTTGGAGGAAAGGACGAATGAGTCCTCAAAAGAAAAGGTCTGGGGAGGCTCTTCCAATCAGAGTTAATAGTGTGTGCAGAGGGGGATAGAGGGGCTTGTGTTCCAGAAAGTCGTGGTTGGGTGGGTTATGAAAAATTACTTAGGAAAGCTTTTGCTGTCCAGTGGCCACACAGGGTGTGTGAAATCAAAGCATTTCCAAGCCATGGATCTGGGGGGAGTGGGATGGGGGAGAGACATGAAACCCAGCCAACCCAGCCTGTGGCCTGGTGCTTGGGGTAACTTCCTTTCTCTTTCTTCGCTTTCCCGTGGGAGCCATCAGGAAGATGAAAGCAGCAGAGTGTACCTGGTTAGGGGTAGCTGTGATGTGAAACCCTATCCTGTCATCCGAGGCCATGACAAAGACTTCTCCATGTGGAGGCTGCCTTTGTGGGAAGCTCGGGCTGCTGAGAGAAGGATGTCCCCAGCTGCAGGATCAATCAGTGGGTCCCAGGCTGGCTCCGGGGCCGAGGACTGGGTGCCTGGGCTGCGTGCCCACTGGGCATGACTTCCTTCTCTTCTCCCCTGCCTCTAAACCCCAGCTTCTGTGATCAGAGCTCATGCCTGCATCGTCTCATCAGGCCAGCTGCTCGCAGTTCTTCATGTTTTTACACAGAAGCCCACATCCTATGCTTGTTTATGGTGGATATTGGGTTGTCAGAGGCAGGTCAACTGCTGTGACAGCTCCGGCTGATGAAGCTGCCTCAGGAAGTAGAACAAGCTCTGCTCGGGAGCAGACTCCAAACACGGAGCCATTTTCAAGCAACGAAGTCTTTGTTTGCTTCTCTGTAGCGTGGTCCTGGGTAGGGAGTGTGCAGTATTTGAATGTGGTGCTTGAAAGTATTGGCCTTGGAACCAGCCTGAATTTCCAATGCAGCTCTACTATTTACTAGTTTTGGTTTCCTGGATAGATCCCTAAGCCTCAAGAAATATCAATTTCTCCTCATAAAATGGAGGCAGTAATGGCGTCTAGCTCAGAGGGTTGTTGGCGCTAATTGCAGGATCCAATGTGTTTGTCGCTTTTATTGCAAATAAAAAATACCCAGTTAATGCTAGCTGCTGTTATTATTTATAATATCATGTAAAGTGTAAAATGCTGTAAATCACAGTAATAATTCTCATTAGTAATGTGAGCAAAACTATTATAGATACGGATATAACTAGGTATCTGTTACAGATGTCTGAAAACCAATTCAAGTAGTAGTGACTAAGTAGGAAAAGTAGCTATTTGGGTAAAATTTAAATTACTCAAATAGAAGAACAGAAAACTGCAATTTCTGCACTGTCTGCACTTGAGTGGTATTGATTACAAATAATCAAAGACAAACTAAAGATTGCATTTTGTTTTCTTCTAGAGGAGATGCTTTCCCAGGGAAGGCAATAATTGGCAATAACCACACTGCACTACTAGGCCCAACACCCTCATTTGGTATTTATAAATGGCCTAATAAGCCCTGGAAACCATGATCTGTCACATCAAAGTGCTAATGACAGCACATTATGTGAATCACTGAGAAGCAACAACTGAAACTTTCACTCTGCCATCAACCATTTATATTGTTCACAGATTGTGATAGTGAGGGATTACAGCTACAGCAAATTGTGTGGCAACCTAAAATAAATTAAGGAAAGCAATTATCGCCTCGCTGCATTTGAGCCTAGGAGCAGAGTATGCCATCTCCAAAGCAATCTTCAGATGATGGAGAAGGACGGTCAGCCCAGGAAATGAGCAGAGCTGCATCCACTTTGACCTCATCAAGTCCACTAAACTACTAAAAAATTATCTCAAAATTATCTGACCAGAGAGAAAAGGAGGGAGGAGGAAAGGAGGGAGTAAAAACAAAGAAGGGAAAGAAAGAATAAAATACCCTCTGGTGGATTGGAATGATCTTTCATGATTACCACAATTAATGTTATTTGGTTTTAAATAGTGTATTTGCAAATAATAAGGGTACAGTGATGTGCAGTGATAACAAACAATGCATTAATAGAAATAACCATGAGACCAAACCTAGTATATTACACTTTCTCTAATTAGTAATTCTTATTGTAGCTATGTGCCTTATTGTTGGTTGCTTAAACAGAAGGCAGTCTTAAAACAGAAACAGAACAAGTCAACATAAACTCCGCATTCTCATCCTTATTTCAATACGCTATACTCTTTGTGTGTTTTGAAAGCTCTAGCAGTAGGCACCCAACCCACTAATGTCAAACTTTGCTCAATCTCTGTTGCATGATTTGGTCTTAGGCACAGAAGGGGTGGAGTCAAACAAACCAACTGGATTCACCCTAACTTGACTTGGACAGATAGTCTCTTCAGGATTCATGCCCTTGTCGTAGTAGCAAGTTCCTCTTAGCCACATTCCATTAAAGCAGAGATTGCCACCAAGATTGACTACCTGGTAGAGTCACCATCTCCCAAAATATCTCTATTTTGGGAGAGAGTGCAGGGATTAGGGGCGCATGCTTTGCTTTGCATGTGTGGGATTTCAAAACTTTAACCCCCAACTGAGCACAGATGGGTATGACCTCAGCTATCACACCTGATTCACATAGTGTAACTGGAGGTACGTTTCCCCCAAATACCTAATGCTCAGGTTTCATCCCTGATATTATGTCTTGGTTGGTCTGCAGAGGACCCAAGGTATCAATATTTTTTAAAGCTCTCCAGGTGATTTTAATATGTAGTCATAATTAAGAATGATAGAATAAGAGGCTTAGAGGTTTCTTTTAATTAGAGGTCAGATTTTCCCCACTAAGAATAGAAATCACCTTTTTTTGAGAAGGATAAAATTGAAGAAATTATTAAAACAAAAATAAATTTAAAAATAAAAACCTGAAAGATGGCAAAAACAAAGATATTACCTTTTCTTTTTCTCTACTTTTCTATATGCAACCTTTTCTTCAGCTGTCGAGGTTGCTGGTGACATTTCCTTGGGTGGTTTATGCAAAGTGGGGGAGAGAAAGATGGCAGCATCAAAATAGAAATCTACCACTTTTCTCTGTCTACCTCTATCAGCTGGGAAAGCGCCTGAGAGATTTAGGACTGATGAAAGTCTGCTATGAGCGCCTGCACGACACAGATACTCACATCCTGCCAGCCCCATGAGGCAGTTGTCATCATGCAGTTGACATCCACTTGTTCTGCACGGCAGGAGAGACGATCCCCACCACCCAATATTTCAGAGGGCCGTGGGTTGAGGCTGAAGTGAGGAATTACTCTTTGCTGGAAAAGTTAAGTCAGGCCTGATCTTACCCAGAGCTTCTGGGTTCTTTGCCTTTCTCTCACAGAAAAGCATTTCAGGAGGAGACAACTTAATGAAGTATAACAAGTTTATTGGAAAATAAAGGTAGGGAAGGGGAGAAATAGGTTAAGAATCATACTCAAGAGAGAACACAGCCTTCTCCAGAGCAGAGAGAGCCAGGACCCGTCCCAATGCGAAAGTAAGAAAATATGAGAGTAAGTAAATACACATTTCAAGAGGAGAGACGCTGGCAGCATGTGTGTGGGCAACATGTGCCCAACAGCGTGGGTGCAGGCGGCATGTGCGCTGGTGGCACCCAGGCACTCTTTCTCTGTCCAAGTTAGTTTACAGACACTTTTCCTAAACTGCCCTCCCCCACTCCATTGCCAGGGTGGTTGCCAAAGGGGACAGTTTGGAGCAGGTAGTGGTCTTCTCTTGCTGTTCTTGCGTGACATCTGTTCCAGAAGTCGAGCCTCCCCTGCCAAGGGGTGCAGCCACCTCCGCTCTTGGGAAGCTTCCTTGCACCAGGCCTGGAATTCTGCATCTCAGTGGTTTTCCAGCTCCTGAGATGGAGTCAGGCTTTTGTGCCAAAAGCCTTCGTGCCCCTGTGATTGTTTAGGATTCACCATTTTCCCCAGCATCCATTACGAGGGCCCTCTTGTTCCCCCACCTGCCTGCAATGGTAACGAAACATTTAGTACTAAATATTACTAGCGTATTTGACAAATATTTAAGTATCTATCTAAAGATGCTGTTCTGGTTTCTGAGGATAGAGAGGTGAAAGAAAAGACAGGCTCCCTGAGGCTAGTCTAAGAGATACTAAAACTAAGTAAGAAAACTAGTGATTCGTGCTCTAGTTGAAGACAACACTGTGTAGGACAGCAAACCGGCTGCTTAGTAAGAGAGCAGGAGGAAAGGTCACCTTTAGCTCCGTGGCTCCAGAAGGCTTCCCTGAAGAGTCAGCCATTGGAGAAACTGGGGGCAGTCTGTGTCCTCTCAGAAGAAGAGCACAAGTAAAGGACTGCAGTGAGAGGAGGGTCAGTCCCACCACAATGGGCATAGCACTGCCACTTCTGTCTGCCACCAAGCCTGGTCCTCCACAGCCAGGCACAGAGGCAGCCTGCACGCACCTAGATGCAGTTCATCTCACTGTGTGACTAGTGATGGTGATGGATCCCACTGCCTGTATCTGTGTCTAGGACCCCGCCCCCCTGCGCCTAAAGCCTCCTGAGTCAGTCTCCACAACACTGGCCAGGCCATCTCCATGTGTACTCCCTCTGTCACTTCTCAGCAGGTGTGAGAAGAGAATGGCAGGGTAATGGGATTTGTGGGAATTTGAGTGAACAGTTCTGACTTAGTCCTATTATTTTTATCTTCAGTGACATTGTTTTGTTTTTGTTTTGTTTTTTAAATATTCAGTGTTCAATGGTACAGTTTTGGATATTTTGTGTTGGGTTTGTTTTTGTTTTTAGCATCTTCATGATAGGGCGTTGTGGTGTACATTAGACAAAGCAGTTTTAGTTGCTGTGGGATGGGATATCATAACATCACAAGAAACAGAATAGAAGATAAGGTGCTGATCTTGCGTGTGGTGACCAGGATTCGATCACTGGTGCCACTGATGATCCCTTAAGTCCTGCCAGGAGTAACCCCAAGTCCTTGTGTTTGAAACTTAGAAATGAATTCAGGGTCAGAGGGCCAGCACTTTAAAAAAAATAAATAAGCCCAGGCACTGAGGCAAGCAACCAACCCATTGTCCTCTCCATTGGAGGGAGCAGTTCCCTGGTAATCAACACGTGGTGACTTTGACCCCTCAGCTGCCTACTACAGAAATTCACCATGTTATGTAAGTACTGCGTAAACTTCTCTTTATCAGAGGACAGCTCTGTCCATAGTCTAGCATACTCACCAAGAACAATTAGGGCATATGGTAACTGCATGTTGTAATAACATACTCCATTGCACTCTTGCTTGAACTTGGATTTATACTTGTGTGTGCCACTCACTAACATGACTGAAATGGACTGAAACTAAATATGTTCCATTTGTTCATACAATAAATGGTTAGTGCTATGTGTCATCTTGACTAATCCAAGACAAATATCTAAGAACCCAAATATTTAGTCAAACATGATTCTAGATAATGGTACTTTTTTGAGGTAATATTGACTTATAGAACTGTTTATCTCTTAGGGGTAAAATTTCACCTCTCTTTTATGATACCATAATACACTCATAAGCAAAGTACCAATGTCTTTCTACTATAGTCCTATTAATTGCCTTTATTTCCCAACATGGCCTGTGGTTCAATGTGGGGGCTTGTGGACATGGTGCTATGAAGATTACCATGGCAATGCTCCAGGGCCTTTAGGGCTATACCAGGTAATGAGATGCTCAGGGGACCATCTGGTGCAAGGATTAAACTGTGAATGATCACATGTAAGACATACACCTTAGTCCTACATCTCTAGCCCCAAGATTAAGATTGTAGTAGATAAACTTCCAGTAAAACAGATTAGCCTCCATAATGTGGGTGGGTCTTAGTCAACCAATTGAAAGCTTTAATAGAAACAAATTGGAAGGCAATCTACCTTTGGAATCTAACTGCAACATAACTATTTATTTATTTATTTTTTATTTTTATTTATTGAATCACTGTGGGAAAGGTTACAAAGCTTTCAGGTTTAAGCCTCAGTCAAGCAATCATCAAATACATTTCCTTCACCAGTACTTATTTTTCACCACCAAGAACCCCAATATACCCCCCTCCCAACCCTCCCAATGCCTGTGAGGCAGATGAGTTCTAGTTAACGCTCTATCTACTTTGATTAGATTCATTGTTTCAACAAAAGATGCACCATTATCATTTAGAATTTACATCCCAAAATCAAACCTTCTGAAAAGGCATTGTGAAATAATTTGTTTTCTACAGCTGGTTACAAGAACCAAATGATGTCACATGGCCACAAGAGCAGCCATGCGATTTTGGATTTCTGGTATTTTACTTATTAAGCCTGGAAGAATATCTGCTGAGAGTCAGATAATTATGAGAATGGTTTCTGTGGCTCTGGAGCCATTACCATGCTGGAGAGCTGCTCATGGGGGGCAACTCGTGACCGTGGTAGGACGTGAAGGATGAGCCAGGAATGTGCCCCCTTCCCATGAGGTTTCAGTCACCCCGTCACCACCGGCTCATACCTGGCTTTCCAAAAAACTCTCAGGCGGCCACCATCTTGCTTTCTAGAGGGAAAAAGGCAGAAGGGAGCAACACCCTTTCCCCTCTGGGCAGGTATGGTGGTGTGGATTAACGCGTAGTCCATTTACTTTTCTGCCGCAAGCTGCCAGGCTCTGCATTAAGTCCTTGTGCTTTTGGAGCCATGACCATGCCGTGCCAGAGAGCCACTCGGGGGGCAACTCGTGACCTTGGTAGGGCGTGAAGGATGAGTGCAACATAGCTCTTTAGCCTGCTAGCCTGACTTATTTAATAGACTTTGAACTTGAAAGCTTCCGCATTTGGGGGTGGAGTGATAGCACAGCGGGTAGGGCGTTTACCTTGCATGGGGTGGACCCGGGTTCGATTCCCAGCATCCCATATGGTCCTCTGAACACCTCCAGGAGTAATTCCTGAGTGCAGAGCCAGGAATAACCCCTGTGCATTGCTGGATGTGGCCCAAAAAGCAAAAAATAAAAAAACAATAAAAATAAATTGAAAGTGACTATGAAACCTTAGATTCAGATACTTTATTTTTATTTATTTATTTATTTAAATGTTTGTCTTTCTTACACTTACACTTAGAAGGCACTTGGACATGTTGAATGAGAGAGGATCCGTGTGAGTACATAATTGGATTTCTTCAATTCCTGTCGTTGGCTCCCCACCCCCAACCCCAGTAACTGAAGCTCCTTCTCACAGATCAACTTTCTTGGAACTATTCTTGAATTATCCTAAGTGAAAGTTTTATTTCTCCTTCTCTTAAACATCATTAATATTTTATTCATATCCATATATGTATTCATTCGAGTCATCCTGAATAGGATTAGCAAAACACTAGATGAAGGACAACCATGTGAACAAGCCGGATTCCGAAAAGGATTCAGTACCATCGACCATATCCACACGATTACTAAACTTATTGAGGTTTCTCGAGAGTTCAAGATACCTGTCTAACATTCATTGATTTAAAGAAGGCCTTTGATTCTGTTGAGACGGAAGCAGTCATGGAAGCCCTAGCCAATCAGGGCGTACAAACTCAATACATCAGGATCCTTCGTGAGCTCTATTGCGGATTCACTACCAAGATCTCACCATTCTACAAAGAAGTAATCATCCATATCAAGAGAGGGGTTCGGCAGGGTGATACCATTTCACCAAAACTCTTCAGTGCCACCCTCGAGAACATCATGCGATGACTGGAATGGGAAAGCATGGGAGTGAAGATAGATGGTCGGCAACTACACCACCTCCGCTGTGCTGATGACATTGTTTTCATAACACCAAACATCAGCCAAGCAGCACAAATGCTGAACGACTTTGACCGTGAATGTGGAAAGGTTGGACTACAGCTGAATCTTATGAAGACAATGTTTATGAGAAACAGCCTTGTTCCTGACGCTCCATTCGCTCTCACTGGAACCACCATCTCCGAATGCAACAGTTATATATACCTAGGTCGAGAAATCAACATGATAAATGACCTGGCACCTGAGTTGCTCAGGAGGAAGAGAGCGGCTTGGAATGCCTTCAAGAACGTTGAAGAAATAACTAAAAGGACAAAGAACCTCCAGCTACGAGCACATCTCTTTGATTCCACTGTTCTTCCTCCATTAACATATGCCTCAGAGACCTGGACCCTACGAAAACAGGATGAGAACGCTATTCGGGTCTCTCAAAGAGGAATCCAAAGAGCTATGCTTGGAATATCACGATTCACTCAAATGAGAGATAGAATCTGGAGTTCTGATCTTCGTCAACGCTCAAGAATCAGGGACGCTATCTCATTTGCCAAGACATCAAAAATCAGATGGGCTGGACACGTAATGAGGTTTACAGACAACCGCTGGACTAGAGCCATTACTGATTGGATTCCACGGAACATCAAAAGATCACATGGACGCCCACCTACAAGATGGTCAGACTTCTTCGTCAAGAACCTGAATGATTGGTTTGAGGCTCTGCATGTTCCTAGAACGAACAGATACCATTGGACTACACTAGCACGCAACCGGGATGAATGGAGACATTACTGGCACCCGCTCGAGTAAATCAATGAATAATGGGGATTAAGTGATATATGTATTTAGCAGACATAGCACTGCAGTGTCAGATAGCACTGTCCTCATGTTGTTCATCATTTTGCTCGAGTGGGCCCAGTAATGTCTCCATCATGAGACTTGTTACTGTGTTTGGCATATTAAATACATCACGGGTAGCTTGCCAGGCTTTGCCATGTGTGTGAGATACTCTCGGTAGCTTGCCGGGCCCTCCAAGAGGGGGAGAGAAGTCGAACCCGGCTCAGCCGGGCAGACATACTGTTATCTATAAATATTTTGGTCTTATGAGATTTTTTTCTGTTTCCCTTTTTAGATATAATTTCCTTGCATGTATAAGGTGGGTATTCTGCTTATAGTTTCTTAATGTCTCTTCTAGTACCTACAACACAGTTGTTACCTAAGAGACACTCAGAGATTGCTTAATTCAGTTGTCTCAGACCAATGTAGGAAAATGCTGGTTCAGATGTGCTGATTACCCACATTAGGTCTTAGGGGTAAGCTTATGAATGGTAGCAGTTCAGAGTCCCTGTATGAAACCAGGCCTTTTTCTTTAGAATACATATCTCTGTAACAGCCTTTAGAATCAAGTAATAACAATATTTATAGAAAGCATACATGTGAATTATCTGTGGCTGTAATATGCAAATGACTTAGAGATCCAGTAGTGTGGATGTTAAATTGTCCTAAAACTTCTTCATTTATCTCATTATCATGTTCATCTTCTTAGCTACCATGAAATGAGAGCTCTCTGCCAGAAAGTAGGTTATTTCATAGCAGGCTTGTTGATCCTTAGAACAACTGGAAATGGAGGCCCAGGAGAGTTAAAATATTTAATATAGAGGTCACTCAATACGTATATGATCTTTGTATCTTGCTCATCTCAGTTTCCACAGAGTATCTCCAAGCTAAACTGTCTCTGTACTTACTCAAGGCTCTGTAACCAACCGGATCCTCTGTAGCCCTTGTTTGGATGGTCACTGTGAACTCGTAATGGTTCCACTGCATGTAACTCCTTCCCTTTGCAATTGATGTTCTTTAGAATCCTCCAGACACATGGTCATATTATTCCCTTCTCCATAAACCTTTGCTTGTCCCCTATTGTGTACACAGTTCCCTCAACTCCTAAACATGCCATTCAAAGCTTCCCAAAGCCTGGACTTTCTAACTCTACCTTTTGAGGATTATTTATAATCAGATACTCCTGTAGGTAATAATGAGTAATAGTGACTAAGTGCTTCTAATGGCAGTAAGTATTAATTAGAAGGTTATTCCATTTAAAAGCATCTACTCATTATTACCTTCCTATACTCAGTACTTCATTGAAATACCACCTCCAATGCCACCTTTTCCAGTGTTTCCATTAGGAATTTTTCCGTTTGGTTCTCTGTTATCACTTTGTGTTATACTTGGTTCTCATATAATATTTATAAAGACACAGATCTAGCTCTCCTTTTATATTCTAATCAAGTTGAAGTCAGAGTGTAGTATAATTTATAATTATTAGAACATGATGGGTGCATAAGGAAAGATTATTAAATTGGGATTAAGATGAAATTAGCTCAAATTTTGTGTGACTGAATAAGCCTTCCCTAACCCAAGGAACAATTATAGATGCTATCGAATAGGGTCCTGATTACAAATTCTTAATCACTCCTTATGCTGTAAGACTCCCACCATTCAAACGATATGTCTCTACTATGTTGTAAACAGAATAGCACTCAGATGTATTCAGACTCCTTTTTTCAAAGTATCTTGCCAGTTTTGAAATCTCTGGGTGCAATAATTCCATACAAACTTAAGTAGGACATGTGAGAATTTGAAAGGTGAGAGAGAGAAGTAGCTTACCAAATGAAATGCCTTAAAGACACCAATTACATATAAATTAATCATAAACATGTGGGTTAAATTTTCCCATAAAAAGCATGTTTGGCTCTCTCAGAACCACAAAAAATTGAAAAATGATTGGAAATATTTTCCAAGTCCAAAGACTAAGAAGGAGCAGGTCTATACTTATTTAAGTACAAATATTAGTGCAATCGATAAATTATTCAGGAGGTCTGGAGAAGGTAGAAATATAGACAGGAAATAGGGAAATGAGATTCAGCTTGAAAGTATGCCCTAGGTACATCTGGGGCAAAATAATTAGAAACAGAGAAATTTTGTTTGAGGAAGAACCCAATAAAGTCATGGAAACTGCAAGGCATTCAGAGTAATTTCTCATTGGCATGGCTTATATGATAGCAGGCAGCTATTCTTATTCTGCCAGATGCAAAAGAAATTGAAGAATGATGAAAATGCAAAAATTTTAGAATTTTCTTTCCATAATTTAAACCCCTTCTTGATTTGATTGATTGGATGGTCTTAGAATTTTACTGTATTAACTCTTTTAATGCCACAACAACACTAGGAGACCTTATTATTAAAGTCATAGAATATAGACTTCATATGAAAGTTTTTGAAACCAATATGGAGGTATTAAATTATTTGCCCACTAGATAAGTGAAGAAGCTAAAATTCAAATCCAATCTTCAGTCTGCTTCCAGGAACTATTCTTTAACCACTTTATTGTATTTAAAGGCATATATATATATAGCCTTCATACATATGTATGTATATATACTACATATATATGTATATATATGTATATATATACATATGTAGTATATGTATATATGTATCTTGGTTCTCAGTGAGAGAAAAGCTATATCAGAATGAAGTTAGCATCTAATCCTAAGTTTTATCTATATCTTGATTATTTATTTAAGTTAACTGCATTGTTCTGGACTGGAGAGAAAAGCTAAACTGAAATGCCTGTGGGCAGATAGCATATTGAGACTCCAACTCAGACTCTTCTCTCTATTACAGTTATTACTATAGAATCCTGAACTGAGAGAAAAATTCCAAAGTGAAAGAAGGGGTGAAGTGTTCCCATAGAGTCCTATTGACAGAATGACTTCTTCCTTCTTTCTTGGGAATGGAGAGAATGGAAAGTTACCTTCATTGATTAGGAGAAAGGAAAAGATGTTGAGTATTGGTGTTGGAAGACACTGATAACCCTATCTTGCTCTCTAATTTCCCTTTTTATTTTATTATTATGTAATTTTTTTTGTAAAAGTAAGTAAGTATAAAAAAGTAAGTAAGTATAAGTCACACAGCATGATGGGCTGATTAACCTATGTTGTGACTGCTACTAAAAATTTAGGTAACATCTGTCATCTCATACACACAAAAAACAAATATTCTTTCTTTTCTTAGAAGTATAACATTTAGGGTTTACTTGTCAACATTCATCTATACCATATAGCAGTGTTAGAGTCATCTTATTATGCATTTCTAGTACTTAGTTATCACTGAAAATTTCTACCACATTTTTCTCCTCCACTTCCATAGAGTAGTGACCAAGGGCAGTTGGACTCAATACTGACCTTCTAATTAATTTTATCTCCTTGTATAAATCTACCAACTAATTGGAGACCACCAGCCAGGGAAAATTGTAACAGGAGTAACAGGAGACCTCTTCCTGGCAGGCTAAATTCTGCACTAATTCCATGAGACGTGTGAATCAAAGAATGAGGATTCAAGGGAAATAAAAAGAACCATTTCAATCAAGGCTGAGGATAAAAGTGAAGCTTTATCAAGCTGTGCTATGCACCATTATGGAATAGAAGTGAAGGAAGTATACACAACTGGTGCATACTTCTAAGGGAGAGCAGCCTGAATGGTTAGGAATGTAAATGGTATTTAGGAGTATGGGATGGCAGTGTAATGGAAGGTAAGCTAAAGAACAGCAAAGTCAAAGTAATATAAATGTTTTTGTCCAGCGTCAGAAACACTGTCTCACATATGAGAGTTTATATCGCTTCTGTAGAACATAGATTTCTTGTAAGGTGCAGAACTATAGCCCCAAGGGAAACTAAAATAAGCATCTTTACTCCTGCTGAAAGGGATGAGCCAGAATTTGCAGCCCAAATCTGACCCCAGAGTACTTCATTTTAACAACTATGTTATTTTAACAGGAGGGCTTGAATTTATACTCTACCTCTCAAAGGTATTTTTTAAAAACTAAATTTATCTCACTAAGATAGCACAGCGGTAGGGCGTTTGCCTTGCACGCAGCCAACATGGCCGACCCGAGTTCGATTCCTCCACCCCTCTCGGAGAGCCCGGCAAGCTACCGAGAGTATCTCGCCCACACGGCAGAGCCTGGCAAGCTCCCCGTGACATATTCGATATGCCAAACACAGTAACAACAAAGTCTCCAATGGAGACGTTACTGGGCCCGCTCGAGCACAGTAACTAATCATCTATGGGATCCTCCTAAATCTGCTTGGGAGTAACAAAATACAGTCACAACCACCATCAACTTGCCAGCTAAAAGTTGCCTAGTCTTTATTTCATGATAATCTCACAGGTTTTTTTAATCTTTCTCCTTCTGGTCTTCCCTGTAGAGGTCATCAGGGTACAAAAGAGATGCTGATGTTATGTGCTGATAATGGGGAGGGTTCATTTGTTGATATCTGATTACTCACTGACTTGCCTTCATTGTCATCTTCCCTGATTCTTTAGCACACAACCTGATATTTTTTGGGTGGGTGGAAGGCATGGGTGTTAGTTCATGTTCTCATCTATTATTGAGATTGAACTTTACCATAGTTCCTTATTACCTTTCCAGTACCCTGTATTATCACAAAATTCTTGTATTATCACAAAATTCTTCTAGAACACTAGTTTCTTCAGCAGTTTTCTATAGTCTCACAGAATGCATAGGAACTTGAGGAATTCCTGCAATCAAGCAGACTGTGACAGAACCAAAAGCATTGAGTCATGCCCTCCTAGTGCAGATCACACCAAGTCATATTTCCGTGTCACTGTAGCTGCCCTAAGTCTTACATAGTCCCCGCCTCGAGTTTCGTATGAGAAACAGAGACACTTAACACACTTCTTTGGGTTTCTTCTTTTTGGCCTGAGATTTGGGTGAATGAACACTGGATATTTTTTCCCTCTGATCCAACCCACTTTCTAACCCTGATTTCATCCAATAATTTTATCAGCCTTCCTGATGTCATCTCTTCAGTCCTCTCTACAGTGAAATTTTATGTTCAGATCTTTAAGTTTTGTTGTACTGAGAAAAGCTTTAAAGTGTACTGAAAAAAAAGCTAAGAGGGTACTGAAAATATACTTTCCATGACATTTCCTCCCTGTGTTTTGTTAAGGCTAATTCAGAGCTCAAGTCTGAGCATGGATCTTTCTATTCTAAGTACATTTGATCTTCTCAAGAAGCTCTAATGTCCTGATGTCTAAATATAAAGAGGTGAAGGGCAACAAGATTTACAGAGAATGAAAGCTAAAATTGGTTACAGAGAATAAAATGAAATTGGTTATTTTATATATTCTTTTGTTTCATGAAATATGTCATAATAAAAATTTAAATATGTTAGGTTGAGATCTCAAAATGCCATTCTCATTATGCTTTACTGCCTTTGTAGTAAAGAAACAGAGCATTCTAGCATAAGCCTTTATTCAAAGTGCCAGGCAAGAGAAGGTTCCAAAGGAGCATTCTGATTTGGGGAAGGAAGGCAGAAGTTTTTCATCGGGCTTTAACAGAGGGGTTACCCGAAGTTCAGCTGGCTGGGGGAATAGTTGAATCAAGACAGTTGTCAGAAAGGAGAGGTATTGTACTTGTGTATTAGCTGCCCTTTTTTGTACAGTTGAATTTATTAAGAGGAACAGAGAGGAACAGCTTGGGATGGGAAACAAGTACCTACTAGGTCCATAGTGGAGAATTCTCTGGCCTTAAATATCTCTTAATTTGCAAAGTGGAAAAATATATCACTTGCTCTGAAAAGCAACTATAAAGTTGTTTCCTGAGCAACTGTCCTAATGATGTAGTCATATGCCATTTTAACTACTCTGTACCTTGGTTATTAAATTCATATTTTCCTCCCAGTTATATGTTTAAAAAAACTTTGAACATAATAGGCTTTCAATCTATGTCTACTGAGAGGAGACCCTTCCCTGAAGAACTCACCAAGCAAATGAGAGATACATAAGTGATTCAGTTGCCATGAAATTATACTCAGAGTGCTGTGAAATTTTAAGAGCACAAGTGGCATTTTTGAAGAATGATTCTGACCTTGAAGAATGGTAATGATAGAGAAGTTACCTCTGTATATGCACATTATCTATAGTCCTCGAAGTATCCCACTGTCTTAGTCCATGAGGGCTGTTATGCCAAACATACCATAGACTGGCACACTGACAAATAGCAGAAATTAATTCCTCCCCATTCAGGAGACTGAAAAATTCAAGAGAGTGGCACCATGAGATATGATGTATGGGCCAGAGAGATATTGTAGTGAGTAGGACACCTGTCCTTGCACACGCCAACCAGTTCCTCATAAGGTCTGTCAATCCCTCCCCGTAGTGATTCCCTGAGTGCAGAACCAGAGTGATCTCTGAGCACAGAGCAAGGAGTCTACCTTGAGTACCATTGGGTGTGGCTCAAAAGCAAAGCAACAACAACAACAAAAACCATCAGGTACAGTGTCTGGTACCTTGTAAAATCTGCCTCTTGATTCATAGCTGGATTTTTTTTTCTCTCTATCCTCATATAGAAGGATGTATGAGGAGCTCTTTTATAAGAAGTCTCTTTTATAAGGGTACACAACCCATTCATTCACCCACCCTCATAACTGAACCACATCCCAAATGGCCCTGCTTCCAAATACCATTACACTGGGGGTTAAGATTTCCACATATGATTCTATATCACTATATCATCTGTATCACTCACTCTGACAGATGTGATTTACTCAGAAGTAAAAAGTGATGCTCACAAAATTTAAGAGATAAGTATGCAGAGGTTAAGAGACATAGTTACAGTTAGAAACGGTATTGCTCAGATCTGAGCCCAGCATTGCCTCCAAAGGCTACCCGTGTTCTCTTACAGCAGTGGTTCCCAAGTGTAGACACACCACTCCCTGTGAAGAAAAGAACCTAGGGGTACTGCAAATGAGACAGGAGAAACATGGTATAGCATTAATGACATATTGGGGCAAGAGAGATAGTATAGCTGGCAGGGCATTTGCCTTGCATGTGGCCGACTCCAGTTCAATTCCCGGCATTCCTTATGGTCCCCTGACCACCATTCATTATTCATGAATGCCGAGTCAAGAATAACCCCTGTGCATCACCTTGTGTGGCAACAAAAAAACAAAACAAAATTCATAATATTGAATCCACAATGGGATAATTATTCCCGTGTGACTGTCTGTTAAAGTCTAAAAGCAATTTTCAGTTTGATGGATTATAACTTTACACCTTTTCAATCTCGCCACTCTCCCATTTTACAAAGAGCCTCAGGCTCAGAACATTTGGTAGCTTTCTAACTAGAAATTTCGTGATGCATTTTTTTCATAGTACTTATTTTATGGTTACTTTCTAGCTATAAAAAATTATACTCTTAAAAATTATGTAACTCAATATTACACTTCCAGTTTATATACTTAAGTCTTTAAAAAATAGTATTTTTTTAATTATTGGGAAATACTAATGGAGATGCCTGATGCTTATGTGGACATTTGGGACACTAAGTGGCATTTGGGACATGAAGGTGCTCTACCTTACTGAATAATCACTGGATGAACAGTGATGGTGAGAAGTAGCTCCTACTGTTGAAAGGAATAAAGAACATTTGCTCCACCCTCAAAAAGATCACTTTAAGAAGAGAAAATGACTCATAAAATAATAAGTATCAAAAGATGATGCATTTAAAAGTGGTGAACAATTTTGGGAGTTAGAATAGAACTGGTGAATATTGAAACATGAAAGCAATGTTATTGTTACACATGAATCTTTTTCATACAATTTCATAACAGAGACAACTGATTGAAGAGCATTATTTTATTTTTCATCCACTGTGAACCTTCTTTCCACTATTTACAAAATTTTAAGTATTAAACTTTTAAAATAAAAGCTCTGTTATTTAAAAGTTGAAAAAAATTAAGCCGTTATTTTGCTTAAAAATGAGGAATTTGGGGTCTGGAGTGATAGCACAGCGGGTAGGGCATTTGCCTTGCATGCGGCCGACCTGGGTTCAATTCCCAGCATCCCATATGGTCCCCTGAGCACCGCCAGGGGTAATTCCTGAGTGAAAAGCCAGGAGTAAACCCTGAGCATCACCAGGTGTGACCCAAAAAGAAAAAAAAATGAGGAAATTTTTGCTGACCTAAATTGACAAAAAAAATTGATGAATTTGAAGAGATGAAGGGAATCAGAATATGCCACCTCAAAATATTTCAGTTTGGCATAAGGTTTGATTGGGGCTAAAGGAATTAAAAATCAGGAAATGCAGAAATAACTATTTGCTTTCCTCTATTGACTTAAAAGTGGCACATAAATCTTCTTTGGTGAAGGTCTTCCTTCTCCCCTTTCTCACACCAAGAAAAAACATTGTCACTAGAGACAAAAAGTCAACACCAAGATAGATCTGTACAAACAGCCCTAATAAAAATAACACTTATCTCCTATCAGTATGCTAGTGACCTCATATGTGCCATGTGCCACTACTAGAAATTCAATATCCTCTTCTTTAGTCTTCTCACTTTCCTCAAGTCTGTGATCCTCTGTGGATATAGTCTGTAGTTTAATTTCCAAGTCTAATGACATCTTTCACTCTTTATTTCTTTTCTTTGAAGACCGCAATGTAAGTAAAAATTCAAGTGATAACAAATAAATTTTCTGTGTCTTTCTCCCATAAATTTGTCTTTCGCTTGTCAGTCTAATTCACAGTCTCCACATATACAAGAGTAGAGGGAAATAATATCCTCCTCTACAAAGACCTTTTAAGCAAATAAATCCCATCATACATTTATCAGAAAGGAACGGAACGTGAAGGAAGAATGACTGTTTTAAGTTTGAAAAATGTGTCCCAGGTGAGGAATGCCCATCTACTTAAAATTCTGACTTTTTCCCTGTCTTTCATATCTACTTATTTCAAGTACTATTATAGAGAAGTATGTGGGAACTTATATGAAAAGAAAATTAGACTTATTTATGACTAAATTAACTATTATACCAATTTCTGACTAAATACTTTAATGTCAGAGGAGGAAGAAAGAAATTTAGTGAAAGCTAATCCTTCATTTATAAAAAAGCAAAGCCTGAGAGAACATTATGACTCAGGAGCAAACTGCTTTCTTCTACTTTCTCTCATCTGTGATATGCACGGAAAATGTGGGTCTTTGAGACAGGAAAGGTAAAAAGGGAGTTGAGGTTGTCTCTTTCTCATTAATCAAAGCGCCATGGTGGGGTAAGGATACGTATAGCAAGTGACATAACAAAGAGAAGTAGCAAAATGCATAAAAAATGACAGTATTTTATGGGTGACAATAAAGAGCAGAGAAAATTTTAGTAGACATATTATTTGTAAATGTTTTGTAAATCTCTGATTCAGCACTCCCATACCACAGCATCTTAGAGGCCAGGTACCAGTGGTATTAGATTATATAACTCTGTTTAGATGTAACTGAAGCCTTGGAAGATGTCTAACAACTTTAGTTATTGGGATTACAATATGTTAACCTAATAGTAAATTAAGCTAAATGTTCTGTGAGTTTGCTACTTGATCCTTGCACAGGAATTACAAGGTTAATTAATATCAGATCTCTGAGCTCAGAAAGGTTCTAAAGCCCACACTAAATTATAGTAAGATAAAATGGATTTTCAAGGTAGAGATTAGTTTAATTCGTTAGAAAGAATAGACTGAATTTTACCAATACCAGATGTTGAACTCTTGGGGGTAGCCAACAGGTTTTTTTAAATGCTGAAAATCTTTTCATACAAAAAAAGAAGGATATGAAGAGTTATAATAGTCACTAAATGATTATAATAAAGCAAGATAAAACCATCTGAAACTACAACCTGTTATGGCAAGCATATGAATTTACCTGTTGTTTAATAGAAAGATTGTATGAAATATAAAAATAAAAGAAATAAAAGAAATATATAGAAAGAAAATAAGGCCAGTATATAACCTGCATAACTAAGAATTATAGAAATTTCTCATATAATTAACTTAACATTTTAGAAATCTATAAAGGTTTTTTTTTTATTTTAATCTAAAATACCCATCAGTTTATCCTTCCTGCCTGCTAGCCTGTCTTCCTGCCCACTCTGCTTCCCAAGTTTTATTCTTTATTCAATTTCTCTTCTGTCCCAGCACTGTACAAAGTGTTGGATTACAAAAATGCAAGTTATCATTTTTCCCTCAAAAATCTCTATAGTCTTGTGATAAATTTTAGACACTTAAAGAACTAATTTAGTGTGGCTAGTGCTGTAATATAAAAAGTTAGACAGTTGCAGGTTTACCAAGAAGAAAATGTTAGCTTTCTCCACAAAGAGGGGATATTTAACTAAATTGTAAAGACTGAGAAAGAATTCTCTAGTGATGCAACCTGGAAGGCGGTGGTAGAGCAGAGGGAAGAAATGCTACAGCCAATGCTCAAATCGTGGTTTACATTTCTCTTGTACCTCCACGTTAAGTGGAAATAATTTAAGAAACCACTCATTCTCAGTGCCTCATTGTGTATCTTATATGTCAATTGATGAGAAATTCTAGGAGTTCTGACAGGTGATACTACGAGTTGATTCTGAAGACTAGGTTTCCAAGTTCACTTCAGTAGAATCTTTGCAAATTTGAATATATGTTGACCCCAATATGTCCTTTTCTCTCTGCTTTATATGCAAGGGTATGTGAGACAGGTGTTACTGTGTGAAGCTCATGCTCTCCATTTTTTAGGTTAAAGATGTACTGTTCATTTGAATATTCCATAAGTTGGTGACCAAATCTGCTTACCCTGATTGATTTCTATGAGAAAGGGACAGGGGAAGTCAGGAACCTCCCTGGCACCCCTTTTCTTGCCAAACACTTTCAGAGAGAGTCACCTGCTCAGTCTCTTCAGAAGAAATGCCACGAAGCCTATACTTTCTCTCCTCCTAAAGTTCCTGGCCATAGAAAAGACTGAGAAGAGGAGAGCTTTTCAGAAAGAACTGCTCTAGTGTGAACCTAGAAGAACTGAAACTCACTCAGCAAAAGTCCAAAAGTTTGCCTACACCTTAATTTTTTTCCTGACCATAACAATAATGTCTTCCATCCCACCTGCACTTCTGTCCCTCTGACCTTGATACTTCACATAGAATGTAGGAGGACTCTGTGTTCCGAGCAAGACACTGCTTCCTCCACCAACAGAATGCCATGGAACATTCACAAGTTGACTTCTGAGAGTAGGTGATTACAGTGGTCACTCTACTTGCTTTTCTCGGCTCATTTATTCTCACATCCTTGCCTCCATACAGTGAAGAAGCCTAGATTGACCCCCACTGAGAAAACAAGGGGAGGACAGATGACCAATAGCTCATCGAAGGACCTCACTTATGGGTAACATCAACCTCCAAATACATGAGTGAAAATTCATCTAGATTATTCTAATTCCCAGCCTTTGGATTTCTGTAACTGATTTATTAACAGTTTACTAAATTAACCTGACCTTATTAATCTATAGATCCATGTACCCTAGTATGTTAAGGTAGTCTAGCATATTTATCAACCATGATAAATATTAGGCTTCTAATGGTTGGGTTCATTAAAGTTGAAACAATAGAAAATGTCACCTAAATTATTTTCCCTGTGCCTTCCCTGTCCATATCTGAGGACATGGGAAGAAAGGAAAACTACCCTAGCTTCTTTGGCCCCCTCCTGAGATTATAATGCTTTCATCATGGCTGGGTGTCTGAGATCTGCAAGTGGAATCTGATGTGAATGATTTAAGGTAACCGGCTTGTCACACTATGAACTTAAGATTTGAACTGGACACATTTCTCTGCCTCCCACTCCCTGAGTCTACTCAGCAGGACATGTCATCCTGTTATCCACCTGGTTTCAACATTAACACAGAGAGCCTTGTTATTTGATTTTCCTATTGTCATACTAAGAAAAGTGGCGCAGTAAATGAAGTTTCTCTTCCTTAGATGAGAGAGAAATTGACATTTCTACAATACTGGTAATAATCACAGGTCACCTCATATTTGTCTACATTTTTACAGTTTTCTATGCTTTGCACTGCAGAAAAACTAGATGTCTCATACATTTACTGTAGAATAAGAAAACTGATCTAAAGACGTAGTTTGGAAATTTTAAAAGAATTAAATTTAAGTCAAATCATACCATACAACTTCATAACCATACTTCTAGGCATTTGTTCCAAGAAGTTAAAAGTTAGGAGCACATAAAAGTATATACGCTATTGTTCACAAAAGTTTTACTAGTGATAGCCAACCTGCTAACAACCAAACATCTCCCAATAGGTGGGACATGCATACTACTCAGAAATATAAAGAAATGAACCATTGATGCATAACAGCTTAGATAGATTTCAAGGGCAGTATACCGAGGGACAAAATCCAATATAAAAGGTCAAATCATGTATGATTTTATTAATAAAACATTCCACTTGAAGTTATAAATTACAAAGGTAGAGAACATCGTGGTTGCCAGGAATTAGAGATGGTAGAGGATTGTAGTAGGTGTGACTATAAAGAGAAGAGACAGTATGAGGGATTTCTCTGGTGAAACCATTCCCTGTCTTGATTATAAGGCTATATAAATGTACATATGAACTAAGATGACAGAGAGCTATACATTAGCAGACCTGTTCCAAATTCCTGGTTTGAAATTCAGTATAATGACGTTTACATTAAGGTATAACCATTCAGGGAAATGAAGGGAAGGGAGCAGATGGTCTCTGTGTACTATTTTTTGCAGCTTTCTAAGAATCTCTAATATTTTCCGAATTTAAATGTATTCAAAGGATAGAGACATAGTATAGGAGGTGAAGTGCCTGCCTTATACACTGTTGATTGGGGGTTGATCCCCAGCACTCAAACACTGCCACAATTGACCTCTGACCATGGTGCCAGGAGTAAGCCCTGAGCACTTGATATTGCCTTCCCGCAGAAAAGTTGTAATGAGATATTATAATGTTCTTAATTCTTTCAGACATACAAGCATTCATGTGTTACTTATCCCAATGTTATAAACGAAGCAACTTGAGTATCAAATATTTTGACTTGGAATAAGCCACATGACTAAAAAAAAATTCGGTTTTAGTACTGATTCCATTTTCGGAGCTCTTCCATTCAAATGTTAGTGAAAGCAGCTTAGTTTTAATGATCAGAAACTTTAGTTTTCTAATTGGTCGAATGCTTCATTAGGTTGGTTTCACGTCTTTTATTCAATTAATTTTTAACCATCTGCATTTAAGAGACTATATTATTTCATGGAGTAACATTTTCAGCTCTCCAAAAATGAATTCCTTATTTATATGAGTTGAATTGTGCAGAACCAAAATAACATGAAGTATTCATTTACATACTAAGGTTGATCTCAGAATCTTCTTAAAATCTATATAGCAAATGTATTTGGAGCTCTGGGGTTTCAAATATTTGAAGTCTCAAAATATTTTGGAATTTCCTTCAGCAAAATGACAGGTCGACATATGTTTGCCTCTAATTTTGTAGTCTCAGCATTTATACAACCGAGAAAATACAAAAATTGCCAACCTAAAACGTATATAATTCCTTTTGGCATTTTCCAGTTTTACATTCACTAAGGTAAAGCCAAATTATTAATTTTTTCCTTTTAATTCTTTATTTTTCTTTTTAAAGTTAAATTTTATATCATTGAGTTCTTACCATCATTTACAACAGTGTCAATGTTTATGCTTCTAATGTGCAAAGTTACTATACAGCCACCAATGACTCGAAAGCCTTCCTCAATTGTCCTATGTCAGATCTACTCCATCCCATCCTTTCCCACCTCCCCTTCCTGCTTTGTAACCTCAGATCTGTTGTCATAACCCAAGAATTTGTTTTTATTGAATACTTTTCATTGCCTTACAGATATTAAACATTCTTGAGAATAATCGAAGACCAGAATTCTTATATGGTTTCATGGTTACAATGTCATTTGTCCCCAGTCTTTTGTCCACATCTAGATCAGCAGCAATTTTCTTTTTGAAGAAAACTGAAAAAAAATTATTTTTTCTGCAGTGAGCCTTTTTAAATATTCAAATTTTTAGAGAAATAACAACTTCCTTTTATGTAATTTTATTTATTATTTCATAATAAATTACATGTATGTGAAGATTAGCACCAACGGGCATAGATTGATTTGGGAAAAATCCACAATTCTTGATAGGTATTTCATTAGCTCATGTAAGTAGGAATGTGATCACTTAATGACCAAAAGCATGGGGAATATGATGTATTATGATGAAAGGGACCATTGCTAACCTCCCAGTTTTCTCAAGAGGAGAGGAGGTTAGCAACAGTGTGGGGAGGGGGCCAAAAGGCAGCCAAGGAAGTGCTGGGAAAGTTTTAGGCAGCAAGGAAGCAGAAATGGAATAGTCCAGAGGAGGGCAAACACTGCCAGGGGGTCTGACAGTGACAGATGCAGAAGTCCCTGGGACCCCGCAGAGCATCCTCATTGTTCTCTCTTCCACTCCCTCCCTTCTCTGCTTCTCCTTTTCCTCTTTCATTGGCTATGGCAAGGACCTAGAGTAGTTTTTATTACAATTTTGGTGTATTTATTGACTATAGTTTTATGTTTCCTGTTCATAATTGAAAAAGCAGATGAGTTCAGCATTTTTTGTTTCTCTCTCTCTCTCTTTCTCTCTCTCTCTATCTCTCTCTCTCTCTCTCACACACACACACACACACACATTATACCATTCTCTGTGATCTTCATTTGATTTTGTTTCATTTGACTTTGTTCTGTGAGAGTGGTCTTCAAGGGCTCCCCCACCCCAATCCCCAGATCAGCCTACTCTATTTCTTTTGGTAAATACAGTCTACCTTCTCATATGCCAGATTTTTTTTTATTGTTTCCCTGGTGATTTGTGCTCTTCTATGACACCTCTGATTATTTTAACCTACTCTAAGTTTTATCTGTAATAGTCACTAAGAAGTTTAGTTTTATAATAACCAAATCACTTCTGAACACAGATTTTGATCTTTACTCATAGTTCTTCCAATAAAGAGGGAAGCAGACATTCCATTCCACTTAGAAAATTCTAGTGGATAATCATTTACTAAAATGAACTCTAGCTTTTATCATGTGAATTTACAATTAAACAGATAATTAAAAATAACAGCAACAGATTCACTCACTTATCTAAAGTAGGAAGCTATAGGGAATTAACGTTTTTAAGTTAAAGATTCCTCCTCCATTGTAGGAGGGATTGGATATAAACGTGAACAATGGCCTCATAACATGGCAAAAATATTTAACTGGAACCAGAAGGCAAGAGGTAATGTGTCTTATTAGCTGTGTACCTTAAGTAAGTTACTCTCTCTGATTTCTACTTCTTTATTGCAAAATAGGGGTAACAATGACGCTCAGTTGAAATAATGAATATGAAATACTTAGCATAATGCCCGGTGCACAGTAAGAACTTAATATAAATAAGCTACATCATTGTTAGTGTTACTGTGATTATTGCTGCTATGAACTTATTTTTGCTTCAGACTAGTATCTTTAACTATTTGGGCATCTGTCAGGGTAAATGAGTTCATTTTTTAAAAGAAAAATTGTATGAAGGCACCATGATTTACAAAGTCACTCATTTTTAAGTTTTTGGCATACTGTGTTTCAGTACCAATCCCAACACCAGTGTCTTCTTCCCTTCACCAGGGTCCCCAGGTTTCCTCCCACCCAGCCCCACAAGTCCCCTGCCTGCCACTTTGATAGGTACATTTTAAATTTTGGTTTTTGCTGTTTGGAGCTCTTGTTTTCAGTGTTGTCGACTCTGTGGTTTGGATATTTGGATGGTTCCACTCCTTTACTCCATATAGCTGTTGGAGTTCCCCTGGCCCCTGTTGCTTTCCATCTCTCTCTTCTTCCCCGTCTTGCTTTCTTTCCTTCTCTGCCCTTCTCACTATACTCTGGATCACTGTCACTGTATCACTGTCATCCCATTGTTCGTCAATTTACTCAACCGGGTGCCTGTAACGTCTCTATTCATCCCAGCCCTGAGATTTTAGCAGCCTCTCCTTACTCGTTTTTCCCAATGATTGGAGGCTCTTTCAGGGTCAGGAGAACGAGACCTGTTATAGTTACTGGTTTTGGCATATCAAATATGCCACGGGGAGCTTGCCAGGCTCTGCCCTTGCCGGGCTACTCTCAGTAGCTTGCAGGGCTCTCCAAGAGGCATATATGCATATATATATATATATATATATATATATATATACATATATATGTAATTGTAGAGAAATATATATATATACACACACACAATTTGTTGCCTACTGTCTGAACTCCATAAAGCATGGTGTGGTGGTAATTATGGAAAATGGGTAGGAAGTATCTTATGATGTGTCCGTGTGGTCCGGAAAGCATCCAGGAGCATGGCAGAGGTTGGGTAGTGAAGGTCAGCTGCCAGAGCTGGGACCCTTGGGGCGGGGAAGGCTCTTGCCTGCCCCCCTCTGGGGCACCCTGAGTGAAAACAGCCTGTCACAGACTCTGGTGGTATGGTTATGGGGGCCTCATTTTATACTCCCGTATGGAAGGAGCAGCCGTGAGTTCTGTAGCGTGGTGGTTGAGGAGATTATCTGGTGCTGGCAGGGTGTGGCTTATGGGTGTGACCCCTGGGTCCCCAGACTGAGGGAAGCAGGCAGAGGATCTCTGCTCCTGGGTCTGTTGAGTCCAGAGTCCAAGGTCACAAAGTTCCGCATTACGTGGGTTCCGTGGGACTTCACTCCTGCATGAGGCTCAGCCCGAGCGTCCGGAAAGTGGCTTGGAGCATGGCAGTGGTTAGGTCGTGGAAGTCGGTTCTTGGGGCTGGGTCCCTTGGGGCAGGGAGGGCTCCCGCTCTCCCCACTCTGGGGCATCCCGAGATAAAACAGCCTGGCATGAAAAGTGAACGGACTATGCGTTAATCCACGCCACCATGTCTGCCCGGAGGGGAAAGGGTGTTGGTCCCTTCTGCCTTCTTCCCTCTGGAAAGAAAGATGGCAGTCGCTTGGGAGCCTTGTGGAAAGCCAGGTATGAGCCGGTGGTGATGGGGCGACTAAAACCTCATGGGAAGGGGGTCGTTCCCAGCTCGTCCTTCACTCCCTACCAAGATCACCAGTTGCCCCCCACGAGCAGCTCTCCGGCACGGCCATGGCTCCAGAGCACAAAAACTAATCTCTTAATTATCTGACTCTCAGTATAAATACTTCTAGGGTTAATAAGTAAAATAGCAGAAATCCAAAACCGACATCATTTAATTCTTGAACCCAGCTGTAGAAAGCAAATCATTTCACAATGCTTTTTCAGCATGTCTGATTTCAGAGTGTAAACTCTAAATAATAATGATGCATCTTTTATCATCGAAACAATGAATCTAGTCAAAGTAGATAGAGTGTTAACTAGAATTCATCTGCCTCACAGGCATTGGGAGGGGTCGGGGGTGGGGGTTTATTGGGGTTCTTTGTGGTGAAAAATAAGTATTGGTAAAGGGAAATGTGTTTGATATTTGCATGACCGAGACCTAAACCTGAAAGCTTTGTAACTTTTCCCACAGTGATTCAATAAATAAATAAATTTTTTAAAAAAAAACAGCCTGGCATGGAGTCCCTGGCACCAGAGATCCTCATGGTGCATCGCCACAGTGTGAGGATTTGCGTCCTATCGCTGGATCATTCCTAGCAGACATCTCTTCTGAGGCTATTGAACATGCAAATTTAGTTATGCTTAAGCCTTGAACAACATTAGCCTATTGAAAACAAACCAGCGTTCTTCTCCTGACTCATGATAAAGGTAAAGGTAAAGGCCCTCCCGTTGATCGTCGATTTGCTCGAGCGGGCCCAGTAACGTCTCCATTGGAGACTTTGTTGTTACTGTGTCTGGCATATCGAATACTCTCGGTAGCTTGCCGGGCTCTCCGAGAGGGGCAGAGGAATCGAACTCGGGTCGGCCATGTTGGCCGCTTGTAAGGCGAACACCCTACCCGCTGTGCTATCGCTCCTGACTCATGATTAGCTGCACAAATCCAGGATTCTCTTTCCTACCTCTTCTCTTCCAAGGCTGCTCAGCCAGCTTTTTAGGAATCTTTCTGTATGATGACTGGCTGCAGAAATAGCCTACCCACACTGTCTCTTCCCTGATAAGCCAGAATGCAGAACAAAGGAAAAGAAGAAAAAAATTCCCTGCCTTTTTGTTGTGTGAGCTACTGCACTCATCTCTGTGACACACTGACCTTTATGGAAAGTGGGAAGGTCAAAGTAGTGCCCACAGTTCCAGGAACTAGATTCTAGGCTCCGTGTAACCATTGTGGGTAGAGAAGCTCCTTTCTCCTTATATGTCCTGGTTCTCAAGAGCCTTTTTTCAGTACTTGCTGCCCACACTTCCTCTCAGTTAGTTGGAAACTGAGAACTTGGGATGTCCTGTCGTTGACATCGAACTTACTACTGATTCCACTGTACCTAGGGGCTATCAAAGGGTCTATCTGTTCACTGATAGGTCGGCAACCCAGATAGCTCTGCAGTATCCGAACAGTTCCAAGTTCTTCAGGAGGCCTCAGGCACCCGGAACTTCCTGTCCTGCTTCTCACTCTCATTTCTAATTTTCTCCTCTTAGTCTTTGTTATCTTTCTTTCTTAGTTCTGAGTAGTGTATTAAGGATTCTGCTCTCTAGTCATATATTTTCCCCTCAGCCTTATATGATCTCCTAGTAACCTTGTTAATGGCATTCCTAGTTCCTCTTTTAGTTGTTTGTTAGTTTGGGGGAGTCACACCCTGTGGTCCTCTGGTAGGCTCCTAGCTCTGTGCCCTAGCTCTCTGCCCTAGGCGGGCTCCTAGCTCTGTGCCCCTGGGCAGGCTCTGGGAACTTACGATGTGCTGGGGGTCCACCCCAGGTTGGCCTTGTGCAAGGCAAGTACCCTATACACTGTACTTATTCAGGGCCCTCCTCATTATTCTTATGAGGGTTTTGTGTCATTGGTATTTTTTTTTTTTTGGCTTCTGAAAATGTCCACCTCTGTTTATCCTGGTTTTCTGTTCTTACACACAGTAATGTCCCCGCCAGGTATGGTTCTTATTCTTGCTCTAGTCTGTTCACATTTGGGGGGCTGTTAATGTTTGGGAGGTTGGATTTTTCTTTTCCTTTTTGATGTACTTGTGACTTTTCCTTACTCATTTGGCATGATATAGAGGGCAGAAAAAGATTCATGAACGCCTAGAGGCCTGTAGTGATGTGGTGGTGAGAGGAGAGAGAGGGGAGAGGAGCCATCCCCATGCCGAGGTCTCGGACTCCCTGTGAGCCTGTCACTCGCTGTGAGCTTCACAAACATTTCTCAGTGTTTGTTCTCTCTTTAGGTGAGATGGCATGGGTAAAGTGACTGCAGTTCCCTAGATTAGACAGGCTCTGGTTAGCTGTTCCCCAGCAGATTAGGTTCTGGGGGAGAGTTAACTAACTACCTGGTTAACTAGTTTCACCTAAGGACAAGTCTAGTTAAGAGGGGCCTAGTGCTCTGGTATATTTCAAAATTGGTTCTTTCTTTTCTGCCATGCCCGGGATTGTTCTGTAATTATGTTGAGAACCTAAGCAAGCTTCTAAAGATAAATTACACTTCATTGGGGGAGGGGGGATCAATGCTTGGGTTCCCCCTGAAGTTTTTCATGCTCCAAGTTTTTTTTTTTGCTTTTTTTGGGGGAGATTCATACCCAGTGATGCACAGGGGGTACTCCTGGCTCATGCACTCAGAAATTACTCCTGGCGGTGTTCAGGGGACCATATGGGATGATGGAAATCAAACCCGGGTCAGCCGCATGTAAGGCAAACACCCTTCCCACTGTGCTATCGCTCCAGCCTCCTCCAAGTCCATTTTTGTTCAGTTTTCCCTACCTGAGCCCTAGTTGCTATGGATTCTTGCAGCTCTGCTCTCCCGCCTGCCTCTCCCCTGGGGCAGCCTTCTGCCCTGTCTCCTCACTCTCATGTATCTCAAAGAGTTGATTTTCCAGTCTCTTCAACTTTTTTATTATTAGAATAGAATCTTCCAAGCTTCTTACATGCAGAACTTGAAACCTAAAGTCAAATATTCTCTTTTTAATTAAGTTTCAGTTATAAAAGTAATATATGAATAAATTATCCTTGAAAAAATTAACATTGTCTGACCAAGCTGAGCCTTCTTTCTATTCCCCCAACAGTTTTATTCCTTTCCCCAACTCTCTGGAGGTTTCTGCTGCTATCATTGCATGTATATTCTTCCAGCCTTCATATTTATGTGCATGTACTAGGGAACTTTATTAATATATGTAGGCCTACTTATTTTTTTTAAACTACGGTGAGCCACAGTATAGCTGCCCTGTGCTTAATTTAGCAATTCTTCTCTTGATAAATAGTGAAGATCTCTCTGTTTTCAAGAAATATAGGAATGCTAAATGAGAGAAGCCATCAACAGGGGCAGAAGAGATAGTACAGTGTTTGCCTTGCACACGGCCTACCTGGGTTCAATATCAGACACCCCATATGGTCCTCTGAATATCACCAGGAGTGATTCTTGAGTGCAGAGCCAGGAGTAAGCCCTGAGCACGACCAGGTATACAGCCTAAAGCCAGTTATTCAAAAGGGTCACAAAGGGCTTTATATTGTTTTATTCCATTATGTCAAATATTCAAAATAGGCAAATCTGAAGAGATATATAGTAGATCAGTGGTGTCCTGGGCTAGGCCCTGGTGAGTGGAGAAGGTAACGGTTTGGGGAAGGTGCCAGAGATGGTATAGGGGTGCAAGTTCCTTTGTTGTGAGATCAGGAAAATATTCTAAAATTGATTGTGGTGCTATACACACAACTTGAATATATTAAAACACTGAAGTGTACACATTCATCAAAGTATATAGTATGTGAATTACAGCACCATAATGCTGTATTAAAGAAAAAGAAATAAAATAGTGATCTCATTAGATATTCTTTATGAGGATTAATTGAATTAGAGGACATTGCCAGGCCTAACAGGTGCCAGTGGTTTTAACGTCAGCTCAGCTCATCCACGCAGGTAGCCTGCTCTGTGACAACCCTAGTTTCCATAGCAGTTCCAGTTCTTTTAAGCCATGACCTATGAAACTGTGATTGTTATGGAAAATAAGCAGAGGTGGGCCAGAGCTGAAGGGCACCAGATTACTAGTGACACAGAGCAGGGGTCAGCTTGTTTTTACCCCGTTCTTTTGTGATTCACAAATGGAGGGCAGTGAACCCAAAGTCCCCTTTCATCTTTGTGAGTAACCCTTCTAAGTAAGAGTGGACTGTATTCTCCTGCTAGTGAAAATGGATCATTTTCTCTGGAGGCAAAAAATGTCCTCTGCACAAAAGGCATCTGAAAGCCTTTCAGCAAGGTGAGTTCCAGATTTTGTATGGCTAACTCTAGGGTACTCATAAAAAATGCATGGTCCCCTGAGCTCTGCCAGTAGCAACCTCTGAGGACAGAGTCAGGAGTCATCCCCAAGCACTGGCAGGTGTGGCCAAATATCCCTTAATAAATAAATAAATACCTAGTAATAAAAATGCAAAAATTAGAAAGAATTATTACTCTGCATTCATTGGATTTCTATTTTGTAATACTTTGACTAGTTAAATTCTTGCAAGTACTTTAAGGAGTAAGGTAGAATCTCCTATTACAATAGGAAAATAAGATTAAGTCATTAATCATACTGTCTTTGGTGTATTTTAGTCTTAAATAGCATTCTAAGAGCCTGAGTCTGATATTAGACCTCTGGGTTCTTAATTCACATAACATACACTTTGATAAGTATGGATAATTTGAAGTCTGGGGCCTTGCTGTAATCCCTGTCTCATTCACTGGCAGCAGGTACTCGGCCTCTAGTTGGCTCCTGCTGCATGCGGGTATAAACTCACTTGTAGAATACTCTTTTTTGTTTCATCTGTGCAAGATTGCCTGGGGATTGGCCATGTGTATTCTCTAGAGAGGACTTACAGACTAGAGCCCATGTGAAGCATCTGAATAATTTCAAAGAAGGGATTTTCATTTTTAAGAGAAGACTTTTAGTCATAGATGAGTCCCTTCATAAGAAAGCAGAAAAGTAGAGAAGTGGAGAGGATGGAGTGGTAGATATAGGTGATAGGTCCTTCAGAAGGAAGAAACCCAACTGCTATCATCCCTAGTGCATGTGAGCATGCATAGACCAGATTAAGAAAGGGGGACAATCAGAGCATGATCCTAGCAGAAACAAATACTCTGAGATAATGGCTATATGCTCATATGCTCATAGAAACAAATAAAACTGGAACACACAGATGCTCTCTCCAGACAAAAAGTAATAAAAATAAATAAATAAATAAATTTTTAAAAATGAATAATTAAGATGAATAAATAAGCAGGAAGAGTTTCACAACAAAAAGGAAGAGAAAATAAAGGAATCCCCTTTCCGTAGATTAGAACCCTGAGACTTTGAACCTAGAGTAGATTAATCCTAATCATATATTCAGCTCTAAGAAATAAGCTTTGTCCACCTGCCAATGTCTGAAAAGAATCAGCTTGGGCCTTATTCTTTTTTGAAAAGAATCGGGTTTAGCAATCCCCTTGCATTGCAATAGCTTTGAATGGTTTGTTTTTTAATTAGGCCTGTTCGAGTCACCTTCGAATACCCTTGATTCTGCTTATAATTTCTCTTCAAATAAGTGAGCAATCCATGAACATGGTAATTTCAAAACTGGAGTCCAGCCTCTAAAGTAAATTAATCTTGAGCACAGCCGTAGATCTACTATGTATATGTTAGGAGACATGAGTCAATTACTTTGTTTTCCAATCCCTCAGTTTCACCTTTTATAACAAAAAATGTAGTTTTGTGGATCCATTAACACAAGAATAAAAGCATTTAAAAATGCAAAATCACCTTGATCTTTTGAAAAACCATTTAATAGTCACTAAATATTGGTTTCCTTTGTGCCAGGTACAAGGCTAGAATCTCTACAAAAGCCTTACAGGATTATTGTACCAGGCAGCAAATAGACCATACACTGACAAAATTAAGTCTTTTCTACTTTCTTTTCTAGATCTATCCCCTGGAATCTAACTCTGGAATTTCCTGACTTTTCCAAGTTCAGATAATAAATCTTTCATTGCACTAGTATAACTTAATGCCTTTATTTGCCTGAATTATATTTTTAAAAGAAAGTTGTACAGTTCTGCTGCCCTTAGTGAGACTGCAGCAAGCATATTTCATTAGATTTATACCCTTGAAATTCTATACTCTACAGTACGAAGAACTTTAAACAAACAATAACTAACAGTATACAGTTTAAAAAAGGATCTGGGAAGGGTTAGTATGTTTTAAATGACTATTTAAACAGGGTAGATTGCTCCAGCCCTCCAACTTAGAGTCAGAACAAGATGCTTTTGGAAAGAACTCCAGTTGCTCTAGCCTGGCTAAGTTGTCCACCAGCTATTTGTACAGGGAGCACCGGAGGGTCACATTGCACGAAGGGCAATAGCTCAGTACCTATCTGATGCTCCACTTACATAGAAAGTTCAGAGAATTGCTAGATGGGGATTCGGCAGACAAAACAGTGAATCCAATTACAGACCACTAACTGCTAGTCTTCCTATTCTAACAACCAGGTTTTGATAAAAGGAAGAAAGAAATAAAAAGTTCCCATAGTGCTTGATACATGGACGGTTACAGTTTGAAAAAGCAATAATAAAGTTTCTCATAGTTTAGAAAGGGAGCTCTAAAGGAAGCAGTGGGTTCTTGTTAAACAATGTTAGGGGCTGGAGTGAGAGTCGAGAAGTTAAAATGCTTGCCTTGCACATGCTGACTTGGGTTCGATTTCTCAGCACCCCTTTTGGTCCCTTAAACGCCAGCAGGAGTTATTCCTGAGTGCAGAGCCAGGAGTCAGCCCCGAGTGACAAGGTAAATGTAGAATAGACTCTCTAGGGGAAAGGTGTTCTTTAATGAGAAAGAATGTTCAGATGAGTTGCTTAGGGAGAGGATTCATCTACCAAGAACCCAGGCCGAGAAAACCAGGTCAGGAGTGCAGTGAGTATATTGGTAAGAGGCAGGAGTTGCCAGTGCAGTAGAAAAATCTGGACCAATAAAGATTCTGAGCATTTAGATGAACTCAATAAGCAATTAGGATCATGTCAGTACCTTAATTTAGAGGAGAAAGTAGATGGAAATGGAGTAAGAAGTTTCTCTTGGGGTCAGGAGGTGAGATTTGGGCATCAGCTCCAGGCTGTACCAGAGGTAAATAGTGATGATGCTGAGTAGAAGAATTCTCAAGAGGGGAGCTAAAAGCTCTCCTTCCCCTCCTTATCTCTGTAGGCAACTCTGTTCCTACCAATTCACATGGAACAGACAGCAGTTACTGTGCACAGATTTGCTAACTGATTAGAGAGAAGAACTTTCTGGAAAGGTGAATTGAATTTAGAGAGGAACAATAGAATTAGTTGAGTTAAAGAGAGATAATGGAATGAATATAGATTTGTAAGACTAGAGGTGGTATTTAATCTTGGTTCAAAATACTACATGATGTGTTATGGCACTTTCTAGCTTAATTAAATTTGCATTGTATAATTTAAATTTTTGATTTAAATTTATAACTTAATTATAATTTTATTTCAATCAAAACTAAAGAAAGGCAGAAAAATGGAAAAAATAACCTACCTTTTTTCTGTAACAGCTTCATTGAGATATAAAATGTAGCCTTAAAAAGTGTACAATTGCAGTGTGTTTCATTATAGTCACATTCTGTCACCCTAAAAAAAAAACCTACATATACTAGCAGTATCTGACCTATTTTTATTGGGATTTTTACTTATGTTTCTGGTTTGGGGGCCACACTCGGCAGGGCTCAGGGCTTCCTCCTGGCCCTTTGCTGAGGGCTCATTCCTGAAGGTGCAAGGAGGATTGTATGTGGTTCCAGGAATTTATCCAGGGTCAGCCACATACAAGTTCCTTAACCCCCATACTCTCTCTCCAGCCCTGTCTGACTTATTTTTAATTTAAAACACATCAACACAATGAGAATTAAGTCTGTGGTTGCTAGGAATGTTCTATCTTTCTCGGCGGGGTGGAAACCTGAACCATCTCTTGAGTCCTGTGTCACTGCTGCTGTGCAGAAATCACCCTGGTGGTGAAGCCGTGGGAATAGACATGGGAGGAAAGGTCCTTGGCCTCAGACAGGAAGGACGTGTGCAAGCACCTTTAGGGAGAGAAAGGGACTTGTCAGATCCAGCGGAAGAGAAGCCAGCCAGGTTGATGGCACAGGTAACAATGCAGTACTTCTGCCAGCAGCCTTAGTTGAGACTCTTAAAGGGTAATTATAAACTGTGCTATCAACACAGGCCCTCTGGGGCACCGCTGAGCCCGAGCAAGTTCTTTCCCCTTTTCTGCCCATCCTCCCTGCACCCTCTGTTTGCCCAAGAAGCACATTTCTGGGAACTGACCTACTAGAGCTGCTGGATTTGTTGGACATGCTCGTCTCCCTCTCTCTGTCATGGGGCTGAGCCAGCCACAGTGCCAGCCCTGAGCTTAGAACTGGCTCTGGGTTAGCTCATTAAGCCCCCACTTCTCTGAGAAGTACAGATAGATGAGAAAAAGTGGTCTGCCGAAGGTGAAGTGAATTTTCCCAAGATCAGACACTTGCGTTTGTGTGATTTCAAAAGCAGGACTCCAACCAGGCCTCCTGTAGCTTCTAGATCTTGATTTTCCCAGTTATTCAACTGCCTTCTATGTTCCTCTTGACTTCCCAAGACAGAGCAGTGAGCTGCAGGAAAAAGTTGACTACACAAGCTTCAGAAAAGCACTGAGGTGACTGAGTTCTTAGGAAACCTTTGAACCTATCACTAATGTTCTTGAGAGCAGTGCGGTCTTCCCAGCAGTGTCTTTTCTGTGTTAGCCCTTTGCACATCTGGCACACAAGATCCCAGATGTGTGATATTCATTCCATGCCGTGGGGCCATAGTACTGGGGATCCTGCCGGCTCAGCTGTGCTCGCAATGGCCTATTTCTTTGACAGGGCCTGCAGGAGGTGGCTAGTGGTGGTTTTGTACACCCTGATTTATTACTGTCTCCAGCAAGAGACAAGTGCTGCGCACTTTGGTACACACACACACACACACACACACACACACACACACACACACAACACACTCTCTCCATCCATTTATCCATCCATTTAGAGAGGATCATGAAGAAAGAAATATTCACAAGGCATCACCATTGATTTCTCTTTTCTCCCAGATCAACTGGTCTGACTTCTCCCTGTTGCCTCCTTTGCCTGTGGTCTGTCAGCTGGAGGTGATGACAAGGAATATTTCAGACTCTTTCCCCATCTGCTCCAAACACCAGGAAGCTGCAGGCCTGCTTCCCTCCAGGCCAGCTTAGAAATCCTGGTGTCAGGATAGAGCAGGCCTCCCAAAGCCAACCACAGAACATTTAATACCTGTGCAAACCCCACATAGAATTCATATGCCATGGGGTCATGGCTTTATGAGTGTTTCCATGACATGGTATTATTACACCCCAGATCTCTCACCTCATATGTCACTCAAGCATTCTCTGTCAGGAAACCGAGGAATAAACATCCAAAAAGAAGATTAATATTAGAGAGACTAAAGGAGTAAAGTTCACCCAACCATATGGTTCAGCTCAGAAGGGAGGTGTGTCCGCCCCTCTCTCCATCCTCCCGCCCTGCCTCCCACCTCATCTCACACTCCAACAGGAATCCCTTTACAGCCGTGCTGCTTGGGCTACCTGCACCAGAGTCAGTAAAGAAACTTGTTTTAAAATGCCATTTCCTGGGAATCGTTTCTGGGACAAGACCTAGGAATCTGCTTTTGAGATGCTTCCCGGAAGGTATTTGTGATTGGCACAGTCCCTGTGACCTCCCCAAGATTCTTGCCGTGTACTCTGCTGAATAGATGTTGTCTTGTACACTCTTCTCCTGACACCATAGTGCAGCAGAAGATGATCGAAATTAGAGGGAAAAGCTCTTTCAGTGACTGAATTTGATCTCCTATACCTCTCATCCATATTCTGTCCCTTCCCATTGTTTTGGGGGGGCAACACCAGTTGTGCTCAGGATTCACTCCTTATTTCTCTTCCTTCCTTCCTTCCTTCCTTCCTTCCTTCCTTCCTTCCTTCCTTCCTTCCTTCCTTCCTACTTGCCTTCTTTCCTTTCTTTCCTCCTTCCTTCCTGTATTTTTTGTTTGTTTAGGGCCACACCCAACTATGCTTAGGGGTTACTCCTAGCTCTGGGCCCAAGGATCACTCTTGGCAGTGTTCAGGGAACCTTATCCAGTGCCCAGATTCAAACCCGAGTTGGATACGTGCCTGGGAAGTGATCTACCTGCTGTGCTATCTCTCCAGCCTTTCTTTTTTGTTTTTCCTATTCTTTCTGGATCTGTGGGAACTAAGTCACTTTCATGGGAAACTTTATAGTTCAAACCCCTTCTTTGCTCTACCTCAGGAGCAGAAAATAGAACTCACCTCTGTACTGGGACAGCCAGTTAAGTTGAGATACCACAATAAAAGACTTTGAGCCATCAGAGTATTATAGAAGGACTGGAACAAAGAGTTTGGTTAAAAGCTCAGCCACTGAGCTTCAATTTAGGTAAAGATCCTGGCCCTTTACCTTTAGGTAAGGTGCCCTTTTGTGACCCATTACTTCATCTTTTAAGTAAGGATGATGCCTATGATGTGCTTTTGGATAAAAATTAAATAAATTAATGCATGTAAAGCATTCACAAGAGTGCCCAGTGTTTATTATGGGCACTATTAGTACTATCCTCATCACTGAATGGAAGGATAACAAGGAAATAATCTTTTGCCTACATAAATTTATACCTTTTTAAAAATATTTTTTATTTTATAAAGTAGTTCACAATATTTGATTACATTTAATATTCAACATCAATCCCACCACCATTACACCTCCCCACCACCGTATTTTGGATGTTTCCATCCCAAACCACAACCCCTGCACCAAAGCAGAACCGAATTAATTTATTTTTTATTGTTTGTTATGAAAAACTGCTTAAAATACTCCAAAAAAGTTTCCCTAGAGGAAAGAGTGTGAAGATTGTTGTGTTTCACCCAGGGGCCATTAAGCCCTTCTATAAGAGATCAGTAACATGTTGTAAAAGATTGAGCCTTGTGTGCTTATTTTTATTTATGTGTGTGTGTACCTGTAAAAAAATTTCCCTCTAAGATGGGTTGCTTCCTACTTTAAACTCCATCAAATGTGGCATGGTACTTTTGGAGTATGGGTGGTGTGAGGTATGAGTTGTCATGTGGCCAAAAATGCAGCAGAGTACTTCTTTTTTTATTCATTTTTATCCATTTAACAGCAAAGCAAAAGCTTAAGCATATGAAGTTGTCATATGTACCAAAAGAACTAGTTGTTCTCCACTGAACTCCAAGTAAAATGGCATGGACAACACTTGTAATAGGAGGGATTGCCATTGGTAGGATAATTACATGTCCAAGCAGTTACCCTGTTTTCTTTCCCTATAATAATTACTAATACTGTTTAAAAATTCCAGTTTGATGATCTTTTGTTGAGTCACTTCAGACATTATATTCTCAGAGGACTTTCAGCAAAGGTTGAAAATATTAAAAGAGGTTATGAAAAGAGCTTTGTGAAATCTCTTCCTTGGAAATATTTAAAACATGCCCATCTGGCAAGGGTGATTTAGAACAACTAAGTTCTCATTTATAAATCCCTAAAATGCTTTGTTTGTTTGGTTTAACTAAACTGCCTTGCCCTGCCTCCAGGAGGTATGTAGGTAGTAAAATTAATGGAAACAGCATTCTAAACTACTCAATTTGCCAAACAAAAATTGCTTTGTGCTGTGGGCTAGTGGATATGCATGAGCCACCTTTATGAGTTTAAAGCTAGTAAAACTCTGCCTCTGATTGTGAAGAGATACTTAGGTTTAGAAATTAACAAGTTCTTGGACAATGAAAAATCTAAGATGAGACTACGGACAACTACCTGGATACGAAAATTATAATAATAATTAACAGCACGCCAGGTACTATACCGATATTATACTTTTCATCCTCAAGAAAGCTGAGATTTTAGTGCAATTCTTCTGTGTATACTTACAGATGAGAAAATAGAGTCACTAACATAGAACTAAACACCACTCTCACATCACTGTCAGAGCTACAATCTGAGTGGCCTGAGTTTGGAGACAGTAGTTCCCAGCACAGTGGCACATGCTTCCCAGAAAGAGAACATGGCACCAACTAGTTTCTAGTCCCCCTTGGTTGACCTAGATGTAAGACTACTTCCTGACAGCAGAGGGAATCAAACCAGCCATCTCTGAGAAAAGAGAAGGGAAAAAATGTATATATCTTTGTGCTTCATCCTCTGGGAGTTGTCAGTAGAGTACTGCTCTATAGATCTATAGATCTTTGCACTTCATACTCTGGAGGTTGTAGAGAGAGCACAGTAGGTAGGGTACTTGATTTGCAGGTGATTGACTCAGGTTCAATCCCCAGCACCCCATAAGTTATACCAATCCCCACCAGGAGTGACCCCCAAAGCACAGAGCCAGGAATAAATCCTGAGCACAGCCGAGTGTGTCCTCCTCCATGTCAACATCCTCATGAGGTCCATGGATTAAAGGTATCCTCATTCCCATTTAACAGCTAAGGAAAGTGAGGGCTTATAGAGGATAAGGAGTTGGCCCATGTGTAAGTCAGGGGCATCAGCAGGATGCCAACTCAACAGACCCCACAAACCCTACTCTTACCATCTGGGAAGTCCCTATTTTCTGTCCCTGTAAGAGTATCTCTTGTCACTCTTAGGCGGTCTCATCTAATTCTCTATCTCAAAATCAGATGTTTCACATTAAACCTTATATAAAATGAAGTAGGCATAGAACAAGTTAAAAGTAAGAATTCCTCTAGAGAGATTTATATATAAATTGTTAAGCACTCAGCCTGGCATTATTACTGAGTATCTGTTATATGCAGGACAACAGCAATGCTGTAGAGTCAGAAGCCCTAGTCACTGCCTCCCCAGCCCACTCAAATAGCATCACTGAGGCGTCAAAGGAATAAAGTGTTTTGCATTCTGTAAGTGGCTGCGCAACCTTTCAGGAGTTGTAGCAGTTGTGACCTCAGGAAGAAATGTCCTGAGTTGGACAAGAAAATATAATCTGAAGAAAACAAACCTGAGAGGCAAAGTGTAAGACAGTACCTTCAAGGTGACAAGATTGAGTTACGGTGTGCAATTGCCCAGGGTTCATCAGAGAAGCATCAAGGAGGGGGCTGGATTATCCATGAGGCGCATCCCAAGAAGAGAAGATCTGTGTGGGTTTTCTCATTCTTCTATCTGCTTATATCCCCCCCCCGAAAAAAAATATGGTTGGAAGAATAAGGTAACACATCATTCCCAGAACCTAATACTGGTATGGACATGAGATTGTCCTAATAATAGATAGGACTTAAGGGAGAGGCGAGGGCATTAGAGAGAGTGGGAGAGATGAGTGTGGAGAAAGGGAATCTTTTTGGCTCCAGTTCTGCACTCTATTTTCAAATCTTTCAATATCCTCCACTCTTTATAAAATGAAGTCCTTAGTGACACATTTCTGATCCACCACGATCTGACCCCAGCTTAATTTTCCAACCTTACTTTCTACTGCTCCCCTTCAGTATATCCAGTCACACTGCAATATTTACTCTCTTCCAAATGAGACCAAGATCCAGCCTTTATTTGGAATTACCTCCTTTACTCTCTGTGTATCCAAATAACTGTCAGGTCTTCAGGACAAACCATTTCTCTTCCATAAGGATTCTCCAGAAACCTCCCCCACTCCTCACCAATACACATATGCTGTCTCCTGGAGAGAATCATCTTAGGCTCACTAGGATACTTATTATCGATGATCTGAATAGTGATAATCTGTGTTTTTATTTCTCACCAGAGGTTCAGCCTCTCAAGAACAAAAACTCTTCCTTGATTCATCTTCCCTTGATATAGAGTATGTCATTTAATAGGTATTTGATAAATGTTAGTTAGATTAGTGGTGTACAGAAAAATTAAGAGAATTAATATGTGGGATGTCAACATAAAAACTCAAGAGGCAATTAAAAAAAGACCAAATATGTTTTTTGTGATCAAAGAATTGCAGATCAGAGAGCACACATTCAGATTGGGAAACCTACAACATTCCCCTTCCCCTATCCCCACATCAGGAAAGGAGAGAGGACAAAGTCGGGGGCAGGGGTTATGGTAGAAAAAAAGGAATATGAGATAAATGATTAAATAAAAAGATTCGATTAGTTAACAGGCTTAATCTATGAATCGGTGGAAAGAATCATTACTGGTTCTCTAGAAAGGGTGAAAGGGGTACTTCACTATCCTGCTAAAATGTCATAATTATCAGTTTCATGGTCCATATGACTTCTCGGGCAATTATTTGTTTAACAGGTTTTTTTTTAAAAAAAAAAAAAGCAATTCCCTTTCTTCCACTGGGTTCAAGGAGACAGGTAATGAATGCAGCTTCTCTGCAATGGCTACTGAGCTATATTTAAAGAAAAAATGACTTCACAGGCTGTCAACTATTCACATAGATTATGGGAAGACGAAAAGGGTCTTGGGAATGTGAAGATAACCACAACCAGGTAAGAGTCAGTGCATTCATTCCACAAAGAAGGCTTCAAAGCCATGGGTCAGGGCATGTGCTGATATAAATAAGGTGGAAATGGAGGTTGGTGATAGCGAGGCAGATGAAGCAGAGGGGACAACAGCAGGAGCTCAGCTCTTGAAGCACATTGGAGGTGAGCCACGATGGGAAAACCTTGAAATGTTTTTGAAGAGATTGTAGATGTGTGTTTTTTCACTAAATAACCCACTTATGGAAGATTAGAAACCGATCAGGACTCTGGAACTTTTAATAGAAACATATATAAAGAAACATACACAAATCCTAAGTCTATTTTCACAAATCGAATATATCCATCTAACCAGTATTCTGTTCACCAGCAGTCCAGAAGCATCCTGTATCTCCTCCCATATGGACTTTACTGCCTCAGTAGTAACTATTGTCTTGACTCAGAACATCACAGAATAATTTCTTCCAGTTTTATATTCCATGCAAATGTAAACATTTAGTATTTAACTTTGTGGGTACCTGAAACTTTTTCACTCAACAGTATTATGAGAAACATCCATATTGTTGGATGTAGTTATGGATCACTCAGTCTTGTTGCTGTGTAAATATTCCATTGTGCAAATGCACCACAGTTTCTGTGTCCATTCCATTGCTGAAGGACATTTCAGTTCAGTGTTGTAAACTTTACATATACTGCTGCTAAGAACATCTGTTATATTTGGTGAATACTGTACCTGTTTTTACAGAACATATAACTAGGAGTAAGGTGGCAGGGTCGTAAAATATGTGTATGTTTAGCTCTAATTGATACTGCAAAGTGTTTGTACAGATTTACATTCCCACCATCAGTGTATGGAAATACAGTTTTATCCATAACATTGTTAACACTTGAGTATTTTTGTTTTCGTTTTAGCTGTTCTATGGGTGACTGGTTTGACTTTCTTGTTTGAATTTCTATTTGCCTTGATGACTAATGAAGTTGAGCACTTTTTCCTATGGCCAACGGCATTTGGATAATTTTCTTTCTGAGATAATTGCTCAAGTTATTTGATTATGTTTCTGTTGGGTTGTCTTCCCTTTTCTTTCTATATTCTAGGTATGAATCCCTTTGACAGATTCATGTTCTAAGTACCATTTTCCATCAGCCACCTGACTTTTAATGAACACATGTTTTGAACTTAAAAATTGTCCAATTTATCAATTTTCTCTTGATGGTCAGCATTTTTTGTGTGTTATTTAGAAATATTCGCATGCGTAACTTAACAAAAAAATTCTCCTATGGTTCCTCAAAAAGCTTTATTGTTTTACCTTTTATATTTAACTCTGAAATCCATCTGGAATTGTTTTATTGCATGGTATAAGGTAAGGTCAATAAACATTTTTCCATATGGATATTGAAGTAACTTGACACCATTTATTGAAAAATATCATCCTTTCCCCAGCATTCTGCAGTGTTGCCTTTGTCATAAATCAGGCTATAATGTAATGTGAAGATTTGTTTCTAGACTCTGTATTGTATTCAATTTGTTAGTTTGTCTATTCTTGTACTAAAACCACACTATCTTGACTATGATGGCTTTATAATGAGTGTTCCTATCTAGTGAGATAAGTCTCTTCCAGTTTTGTTTTGCTCCTCCAAGATTACATTGGATATGTTTGGTCTTTGGCACTCCATGTGCATTTTGTAGCCAGTAGCTTGCTCTTTTCTTCAAAAGAAGCTGCTGAAATTTTTATAGAAATTGCATTAAATGTGTAATTTAAGGAGAATTAAAACCTTTACAACAGCGAAGCTTTTAGTTCCATGAATATGGTAAATACCTTCTTTTATTTAGGTAAAGGTAAAGGTAAAGGCCCTCCCGTTGATCGTCGATTTGCTCGAGCGGACCCAGTAACGTCTCCATTGGAGACTTTGTTGTTACTGTGTTTGGCATATCGAATACTCTCGGTAGCTTGCCGGGCTCTCCGAGAGGGGCGGAGGAATCGAACTCAGGTCAGCCATGTTGGCCGCTTGTAAGGCGAATGCCCTACCGCTGTGCTATTTCAATTCTCTTAACAATATCTTATATTTTTTCAGAGTAGAGCTATTACACACTTTCCCTTAGATATATTTCTTAGCATCTTATATTTGTTAAAGTTATATCTTTTATGAAATACTTCTCTTTTTTTCTTTTTTTATGGGGGGTGGGCAACGGGTAGCATTCAGACCTTACTCCTCACTCTGTGCTCAGGGATTCCACGCGAGCCTGGAATTCTTTATGGGATGCTAAGGATTGGATTCTGGTTCACCATGTGCACCTTACTTACTCTATTTTCTCTTTCTCTTGCTAGTTCAGAGAAATAAAATAGATTTCTTTCTTTAGTGGTATCTAGAATAGATCTCAGCCTCACACATGAAAGGCAACTGCTCTCTCACTGATGTAAATCTCCTTTCCTCAAAATAGATTTCTGGGTGACACATGACAGTGCTCAGAGGCTACTCCTGGCCCTGTGCTGGGTGATTGTTTCCAGCAGTGCTCAGAGAACCATGTCGTGCCAGGGATTAGATTCGGGTCAGCTGCATGCAAAGCAGACACATTAACCCCTGTACTATCTCCCTGGCTCTGAAAGGATTGTAGTATGTTGATCTTATGTCCAGTAACTTGCTAAATTCACTCAATTCAAATAATTGATAGATACCTTTAAATTTTCTACATGTTTAATAACATTTTAAAATAAGGATAGCTTGTTTCTTCTACTCTATTACTCATCTTTGATTGGGGTCTTCATTTTGCTGATTCTTCTACTCTGATTATTATTCATCTTTGATTGGGGCCTTCATTTTGCTAAAGAAATGGGCATCATATCTGCATTTCTCTGCATTCCAGGAGTCAGTTCATTCACAATAAATTCTCTAGATCTGAACTCTGTTATTATTGACCAGTGGGCTCACTCATTCCGCTTTTACACCGTTGTTCTATTTTGAAGAAGTGCAGGTGGTCAACTTCATGTGGCAAGTGGGGAGTTAACATGGCTTTTCCTTCAACCTCATCTTCCTGTGGTAAATTACCAAGTCTCAATAGGACAACGCTATAGGGGAATTTTTCTGCCAGGCCATTTTTACCCTTAGGTTCTTTAACCAACAAAAATACTTTTTCTAGATGATGACACTTTTCAGGAAATTTTTATTCTGCCTCAAGCAAACAACCCTAACACTTGTTATAAATCCTATATAACCATGGTATATGATCAGGGTATATTGAAATATTATCATTTCATTGATAATGGACCTTTTCTTAAAGACTCATCTTTCTTTTCATTGGCCAAAGGGTTTTGTAGAAGGAAAATGAAGTTAGAAATGCTTTTACTATATCATCTGGAACCAGATATTTCCCTCACATTTTTAAAAATGAAAATTTATAGTACTTTTTATTAAGAGATTTATGCATGTTCATTGAGGCAAATATAGAAAATGAAGAGAAATACACAGAAGAATCATTAAGAATCGAATTGGAAGGACTTGTTTGCTTGAGGCAAGGCAGAAAAGACTTTGGTATAACTTCAAGACAAGAGGTGATAATGGATCCAAAAGTCCCTTAGAGAGTCAGACTGTGCCAAAATATACAGCCCTTAAAGGGAGGCTAGTTAGACAAATCTGTAGGACAAGGCGAGTGTGCAAATATAAACAGGTCTCAGAGGAGAGATCTGGGCAGGCAAACCCATCCAAGACCCTGCAGTAAAGAGAAAGGCTGCAGAAAAGGCAGACCAGGCAACAGCTGGGCTCAGAGGAGATGCGTAAAGAGGGTGGATCTCAGCAATTAAAAGTGTGGAAGACTAATTGCGTTCTATTCCCTGGGGTGAATGCTAAAAGACTCACATTTAAAAATTCAACGAATGTGGGTTGTTGTTTTTTGGGTTTTATTTTCCTAAATGGCTCAAGGAGGGTGCATGAATTGTGCGGAGAAGCTAGAGCTGTGATTGCTAGGAGCACCTCAGGGAGAGTGTAGTCTCTGTTCCTCAGAGACCAGTCGTTGGGACACTTCTGACAGAAGAAATCATTTTAAAACTACAAAGTCTTTTTACTTGGATAGTAACCTTTTAATTTAAATTAGAAAAAATATCACAGCAAACACAATGAGACTGTGGTTTCTTCAATATCCTTCTTTAAATAAAGTAAGTTTAAAATTGGTAATAGTGAAGTCTGAATTGGTTTAGGGAAAATAAAACTAACTAAAATGTAAGTATTGTGAAGATATTGCAAAACACCAAAATTTGGAAAACATCAATCTAGAGCAATCTGCTTATTTCAACTATGAAAAAAAATTGGAGAAAAAGTGACATAACTCACCCAAGGAAGAACTGATATACACCTGTGTCTTTTAATTATCAGACTAGCATGCTTTCTTTTAAAATTGGCAAGATATCCAGATTTTGAGAGTTCAAAGTAGAAAGGGTTTCTAATATTCAACTTACATTTTTGACTACAACTTACCTTTATGATATGATATAAGTAAGTTCTTCCCTGTGTAGTCACTCAACAAAATATTATAGTGATTTTATATATACTGAGAAAAGACCACAAGGGGACTTAAAATTATACGGGTAATTAGATATTTAAGTTTAAACAATAATTCAAGATCCAGAAAAGTCTGTATAAGTTTAACAAGACAAGTAAAGAATTGTAGAACAGAAACAGACTATTGCTTCCAAGTGAAATCTGAGAGATGCTGCTGGAGTTGAATATGGATGAATATGTAGCACTTCAATAGATGAGCATCTTGAAGAGGTCATCGTACACGCTAGTTTATAACAGTTTTAGCTACAATAGCTAAAACATGGAGAAAAGCCATGTGTGTCCATCAAGGACTGTGTAAACAAACTGATAAGTGAATACTAGGAACTATTACACTATTTTAAAATGTAAGGGAATTCTATTTGATACATGAACTAACATGGCTGCTGAGGACGTTATGCTAAGTGAACTAAGCCAATCATTAAAGACAAATACAGTCATAATAGACTCTTATGTGATGAAATACTACAAGGGGTCTCAATCAGACAGAAAGTAAATGGTGGTTGTTAGGAGCGGGGGCCATTCGTGAAGGGAGAGTTACTGTTTAATGAACGGAGTCCAGAATTTTCTTGATCCTTGGGGATATTGTAGTCAAGCAGTTGACTGATATCTCTAATAATTTTCGGCAGATGAAATGTATGTGAAATATCATGAAATCTAAAGTACTTATGATTGAAAGACACAATTACTTTATGTACCAGTAAGAAGAACTCTGATTATTAAACTATAACCTATCATTGATTGAAAGAAGCATCACATTTACAGAGATGTTTAAAATGGGGGAAGTCATCAAATTGATGATGTGGAAGTTAAAGAATTTTGACAGATTGAAATGAGATATAGCCTACAAATAGAGGTCTCTCTGTTTTTATATACTACGTACTGATTTTGATCATTCACGTGACTTCAGTCACTCTTTATAGGGTTATTACTCACAAATGCTCTTCCTTAAGTGCAGATCTATATGCAACTTTATCTCATTTATTTCTTTAATACTTATATAGTACTTATAATTTGCCAGGCAGAGGTCTTATTTTCCATTATAAGCCCTCTATATAGACATGTTAAGTATTATTATTATTTCTATTATACAGAGAAGATGAGTAATGTGCCCAGTATCACATAAATAGTAAGTGGCAAAACCAAAAAATAGGCATAAGAGATACTGCAGATACATAGGATTTGAATCCATAGTATTTTTCATCTGAGTCAGGAGTGGAAAATTTTTTTATTAGTGAAGCACCATGGGATACAGTTGTAGATTTACAAATCTTTGTGCTTGGGTTTCGATCATACAATGATCAAATACCCATCCCACCACCAGTGCCCATTTTCCACCACCATGGATAATATCCCCCCCATCCCCCCTCTCCCACCCTGCCTCTGTGGCAGGGCATTCCCTTTTGTTCTCTCTCTCCTTTTGGGTGTTGTGGTCTGCAAAAGAGGCATTGAGTGGCAAACATGTTCAGTAGATAGTCTACTTTCAACATGCATCTCCCCTCCTGGGAGGATCTTCCAAACACCCTTTATTTGGTGCTCCCTTCTCTATCTGAACTGCCCTTTCCCCTAGAATACCCGGCTGGCCTCTAAGCTATGGAGTAATCCTCCTGGTGTTGATCTCAGCTATTCTTGAGTATTAATCTCATATTTTGTTACTTTATATCCCCCAGATGAATGCAATCATTCAATGTCTATCCCTCTCTTTCTGACTCATTTTGCTTAGCATGATACTTTCCATATTTTACCAATTGTACGTAAATTTCATGACTTCATGTTTTCTAAGAGCTACATAGTACTCCATTGTGTAGATGTACCAAAGTTTCTTTAACCAGTCATCTGTTCTTGGGCACTCAGGTTTCTTCCAGTTTCTGGCTATTGTAAAGAGTGCTGCAATGAACAAACAAGTGCAGATGTCTCTTCGACTACACATTTTTGCCTCTCTGGGATATATTCCCAGGAGTGGTATCGCTGGGTCAAATGGGAGCTCAATTTCTAATTTTTTGAGAAACTTCCATACTGTTTTCCAAAAGGGCTGAACTAGTCGGCATTCCCACCAACAGTGAAGGAGTGTCCCTTTCTCACCACATCTGCGCCAGCAACGGTTGCTTTTGTTCTTTTGAATGTGGGCCAGTCTCTGACGTGTGAGATGGTATTTCATTGTGGTTTTGATCTGCATCTCCCTGATGACTAATGAAGTAGAGCATTTTCTCATGTGCTTTTTTGCCATTTGGATTTCTTCTTTGAGAAAGTTTCTGTTCATTTCATTGCCCCATTTTTTGATGGGGTTGGATGTTTTCTTCTTGTGGAGTTCAACCAGTATTTTGTGTATCCTTGATATCAACCCCTTGTCAGATGTGTATTCGGCGAATATCCTTTCCCATTCTGTAGACTGTCTTTGTATTTTGGTCACTGTTTCTTTGGAGGTGCAGAAGCTTCTTAGTTTAAGATAGTCCCATTTATCTATCTCTATTTTCACTTGCTCGGCCAGTGGTATGGCATCTTTGAAAATACCATTAGCCTCAGTGTCATGGAGGGTTTTGCCAACTTTGTCTTCAATGTACCTTATGGTGTCTGGTCTGATGTTGAGGTCTTTAATCCGTTTTGATCTTACTTTTGTACATGGTGTTAGGCAGAGTTCTGAGCCCATTTTTTTGCATGTAGCCGTCCAGTGATGCCAGCATAATTTGTTAAAGAGGCTTTCCTTACTCCACTTCACATTTCTTGCACCTTTATCAAAGATTAGATGATCGTATGATTGAGGGGAGATGTCAGTGTATTCAACCCTGTTCCATTGGTCTGCAGTTCTGCCTTTGTTCCAGTACCATGCTGTTTTAATTATTACTGCTTTGTAGTACAGTTTGAAGTTAGGGAGGTTGATTCCTCCCATTTTCTTTTTCCCAAGAATTGCTTTAGCTATTCGCGGGGGCTTATTGTTCCATATAAATTTCAGGAGTGTTTGCTCCATTTCTTTGAAGAATGTCATGGATATCCTTATAGGAATTGCATTGAATTTATACAATGCTTTCGGTAGTATTGCCATTTTGACAATGTTAAGTCTCCCGACCCATGAGCAGGGGATATCTTTCCATTTCCTCATGTCCTCTTTTATTTCCTGAAATAGCGTTTTGTAGTTTTCTTTGTACAGGTCCTTTACTTCCTTAGTTAAGCTGATTCCTAGGTACTTGATTTTCTGGGGCACAATTGTGAACGGGATTTTTTTTTCATGTAGCTTTCCTCTCTCTCACTGTTTGCATATAGGAAAGCCATGGACTTTTGGGTATTGATTTTATAGCCTGCAACTTTACTATACGAGTCTATTGTTTCTAAGAGTTTTTTGGTGGAGGTTATTGGGTTCTCTAAGTACAGTATCATATCATCTGCGAATAGTGAGAGCTTGATTTCTTCCTTTCCTACCTGAATGCCCTTAATATCTTTTTCTTGCCTAATCGCTATTGCAAGTACTCCCAGTACTATATTGAACAGCAGTGGAGAGAGTGGGCATCCTTGTCTCGTCCCCGATCTTAGAGGGAAGGCTCTCAGTTTTTCCCCATTGAGGATGATGCTTGCTGTAGGCTTGTGGAAGATGGCTTTAACTATGTTGAGGAAAGTCCCCTCTATACCCATTTTGGCTAGGGTTTTCATCATAAAGTGGTGCTGGATCTTGTCAAATGCTTTATCTGCATCTATTGATATGATAATATGCTTTTTATCTTTTCTTTTGTTGATATGATGGATTATGTTGTTTGATTTCCGAATGTTGAACCATCCTTGCATCCCTGGGATGAATCCTACTTGGTCATGGTGTATGATCTTTTTGATGAGTAGTTGGATTCTATTTGCTAGTAGTTTGTTGAGGATCTTTGCATCTGTGTTCATCAGGGATATCGGCCTGTAATTCTCTTTCTTTGTGGTATCTCTGTCTGCTTTTGGTATCAGTGTGATATTCGCTTCGTAGAAATTGTTCGGAAGTGTTTTTGATATTTCAATTTCATGGAAAAGCTTAAAGAGGATTGGGAGTAAGTCCTCTTTAAAGATTTGGAAGAATTCACTAGTGAATCCATCTGGGCCAGGGCTTTTGTGCTTGGGGAGACTTTTTATTACCATTTCAATTTCCTTGGTGGTGATAGGTCTGTTCAGGTATTCCAGGTCTTCTGGGTTCAGCCTTGGGAGTCTGTAGGAGTCTAGGAATTCATCCATTTCCTCGAGGTTTTGATGTTCCGTGGCATAAAGATTCTCAAAGTACTCCCTGAGGATCCTTTGAATTTCTGTAGTTTCTGTTGTTATGACCCCCTTTTCATTTCTGATTCGATTTATTAGGGTTTTCTCTCTCCCCTTCTTTGTGAGTTTTGCTAGAGGCTTATCGATCTTGTTAATTTTCTCGAAGAACCAGCTCTTGGTTTCATTGATCTTTCGGATTGTTTTTTGGGTTTCCATCTCGTTAATCTCTGCTCTGAGTTTTATTGTTTCCTTCTTCCTGTTCGGGTTGTGCTCCTTTTGTTGGTCCTTCTCCAAGCTCTTAAGCTGTGAGGTTAGTTTATTTATGTGTGCTCGCTCCTCCTTCCTGAGGAATGCTTGTAGAGCTATAAACTTTCCTCTTAAGACAGCTTTTGCTGTGTCCCATAAGTTTTGGTAACTCGTGTCTTCATTTTCATTCGTTTCTAGGAATCTTTTGATTTCCTCTTTGATTTTCTTTCTAAGCCACTCATTGTTTAATAGCGCACTGTTTAATTTCCAGGTGTTTGATTTAGTTTTCTGCTTTTGTGTGTGATTTACTTCTAATTTTAGCGCATTGTGGTCTGAGAAGATTGTTGATACAATCTCTATCTTCTTAATTTTATGGAGGTATGTTTTGTTGCTCAGCATGTGGTCTATCTTGGAGAATGTTCCATGTACGCTTGAGAACAATGTGTATTCAGCCTTTTGAGTTTGAAGTGTCCTGTATATATCTACTAAGTCCCTTTCTTCCATTGTTTCCGTCAGATGAAGTATGTCCTTGCTAAGCTTGAGTCTGGTTGATCTATCAAGAGGTGACAAAGCGGTGTTGAAGTCTCCCACTAGTATTGTGTTGCTATTGATGTCTTTTTCCAAATAGGAGTGGAAATTTTAAGAGAAGGAAAGTTTAAAAGTAGGTGACAGGAAGAATCACTATCCTTATCAGCTTAGGTTGCTATACCAAAGACTGGATGACTTAAAGACAAAAACTAACTTCTCGTCATTCTGGAGGCTAAAAAGAATCAGTACTAAGGTTCCAGCAGACCTGATTCCTGGTGAGAATCTTCCTCCTGGCTTATAGTCTCACCATATTCTAAATGGTACGAAAGTTAGTGAGGAGATCCTAGTGGTAAAAAAAATCACCTGTAACACAGAAACTATTACACAGAAATTCATGAACAGGTGATTTTAAAGAATCAGGAATTAGAGATATTTTTAAGAAGTTTGCTCATCGTGTGAGGTATACGCATCACACCTGGTCCAACATACCCAGCCAAGAGTGATCTCTGAGTACAGAGCCAGAAGTAAGCATTGCTGGGTGTAACCAAAAAACAAACAAAAATTATGTAAGACAAATACAATTACTTGTCTCACTTATAGGTGAACCTCAGTTTTAAACAACTTATCCAAGGTGGTTTAAGCAAGATTTAATTCCAAGTAACTTGATCCCAGAATATCCACTTTAAACTCACACACTGTAAAATAACTAAGAGTTTGAGGTTACTAGTAAGCAAGAATAGGATACTACCTCAGGTGATGTAGTATTTTGTACTAAAATAGAATTTGAGATCATTTACTACAAGTGGGTAAAAGGAGGTGAGGTTAGTGTAGTGGGAGTAGGAGAGGGGTCAGTACTCTTGGAAGCAGAGATGGTTTTGGAATTCTCTGTAAGAAATTCAGTAGCAGCAGGAGAGACAGTATAGGAGATAAAATGCTTACTTTGTATGTGTCCAATCCCCATTGGAATCTGAAGCACCATATTGGTCCTCTGAACATCACCAGGGGTCACTCGAGTACAGTCAGGAATAGCTCCTGAGCACTGGGAAGTGGGTGGGGAAAAAGGGAGATAAGATAGGGCAGGGAAGGGCAGGGAAAAGAAAGGAAGAGAAGGGAAGGGGAAGAAAGGGAAGGACAAGGAAGGAACGGTGCAAGAGGAAGGGAGGAAGGGAAAGGAAGGGAGGAGGGAAGGAATTCAGTACAGATTGCTAAGAGGTAAATCGAAGGATCCATCTCATTACCTGACACAGTGAGAGAAAACAGTACAAAAGTAAGATTAAATGTGCTGGAGCAATAGCATAGCGGTAGGGCATTCGCCTTACAAGCGGCCAAAATGGCCGACCCGAGTTCGGTTCCTCCGCCCCTCTCGGAGAGCCCGGCAAGCTACCGAGAGTATTCGATATGCCAAACACAGTAACAACAAAGTCTCCAATGGAGACGTTACTGGGCCCGCTCGAGCAAATCGAGCAAATTTTCTTAAGTTCCAAGGTGGAGCCAAATACTAAAGTACTTGATAATGTAATTAAGAGGAATGATTCTATGATCTCAATGTCTCAGTGGAATTCTTACTGTGGTATATCTATGTCAGTGTTCCAAGGAGCTCTTTGTGCCCCCAATACTGAAGATTAAAAATAGTTAATGACCATCTCTGAATCTCTAAAATTATATTTGAAGGGAGAGGGGAGAGGGGATTTGCTCCCCTGTTGTCAAAAACATTACTTTTTTTTTTTACCTCATTCACTCATCAAGATTATGGTAAAACTTTAAAGTTTTTAGAAGAAAGGAAGTGACTCTATTCACTGTGATCATAATGCTTTGTCCTCTTATGAAATATATAACAGTCATTATATTATAGCTGTATATTCAGATGTTTCATCCACTATGGGACCATCAGCCTTGAAAGGCAAGGACTAAGCTGTTCATGTCTGTATTTACAGTGGCTGGAATCTCAAAATGCCGAAGTCTTTAAATTGAATTATCGTGGAGAGAAAGACCTCTTACTCAACTTCCTGGGAAATTTTTTTCTAGTTCAAGTAATTCTTAATTTAAATGAATTCCTGGACAGGAGGAAGTCAGTTTTAATATCCTCACTTTAGTTTTCAATTTAAGTAATTATGGATACAATTGCAATATTTATATGAATATAATGCTTTTGGATGGTTGAGAATTTGACTAATATTCAACTCTGAAAAATTAAATTTTAACAATTAAACCCTGATGTAGCAATGTAGGGATAGTCTAATGTTAAAGTCTTTTAAATTATAATTGAAAATTGTAAAACTATTTTTCCAGCTGCTATAATTCTAAACATTACCCCACACTAAACTGTTACATTAAACAGTGGTTTTTAAAAGTCTGTGAAGAGAATTAATATAAAAATATCTCTAATGAGTGGTCTTAGTCCTAAATAAGGATTATTTCTAAATGAACAGTTATTTCTCTTCTTTATATTGTTCTTGCATCTATTTTATAATTTGATGCAGTTTATATTATAGTCCTTAAAGTCTATGCAACCTTAAATTTAATTATCCTGATATTTCCTTTTTACATAAAGAATCCAATTATATCATGGTGGATGCATTTGAAATGGCTATGCATTTCAAACTTGCGTTTCCTAACTGGATTATAAATCTTAATGTGTTGTGGTTTTATTGCTTTTGTTTACTTAATTTTCTGTTGTTTAACTTTCCCTCTATCTTTATGCTTTCAGAGAGAAAACATTATCTATTTAAGTTATTTATGTGCTTTTGAAGGAGTTTATGTTTTGTATCTTTGGTTTATTGCTTAGTGATCCTCTGGATTCTGTTCTCTATTCACGCAACCTATATTTTTAAATTATTCTTTTTCTTTGTTCATATGCTCTTGATTTGCTCAAAAATGTATTTGATACACTTGTAAATGGCTTTAGAGAGTGGTCAAGTCAACCCAAATTGCATCTGGCCCATTATCTCTTCACGGTCCGGTGATGGTAAAGGTCACGATCCTTTTACATAACAGACCATTTACATAACAGACCATGCTCATGGCCTTGTTCGAAATCGACTCAAATGTATACTTTTAGCCACAAGAGAAACTAGAGGGAAACATCTGTATGAATTAATCCAAATTCAACCACTCTGCTGAGGAAAGGGGATTCCATGTTTTTCAGGCAACAAATTTATTCAGTTATTAAAAAAATAAATTATTGACTTCCTCCTATGTTCACTTTTTTGGTTACTGGAGATACGCCAGGTAAAGAGACTCCTATAGTCCTATTAGAATTTTCATATAGATTTCACCACTATTCTATCATAGATGATAAACATGATGATTAAGTAGGATATAGTACATGTCTTATTCTATGTAACTTGTGATACAAATAGAAAAATGCTAAGGATTTTTTGAAATCAAGTGAATTGGTTAATAATTAGTGAAGCTAAATGTAGAAAAGAAAATAGAGTAGCATCTTTGCTAATGTCTATTAATATATCTACTCTATTCCATGTCACTGTCACTGTCCTCCCGTTGTTTGTGGATTTTCTCGAGCAGGCACCAGTAACGTCTCCATTGTGAGACTTGTTGTTACTGTTTTTGGCATACCGAAAAGACCATAGGGAGCCTGCCGGCTCTGCCCTGTGGGCGGGATATTCTTGGTAGCTTGCCGGGCTCTCTGAGAGGGATGAAGGAATCGAACCCGGGTTGGCTGCTTGCAAGGCAAACACCCTACCCTCTGTGCTATCTCTCCAGCCCAGTGAAATGTAGGTCTGATTGTGAAAAATTAGCTAGTTGGCATTCCAGGAAAATAATTAGGATCACATCTAGAATCCCAGGCACAGTTTTATAATGATACAATTCTGTGCCCTTACATGTTACTCTATTCAATATTTTACATAGGGAAAGCTAAATTCTAATAATAAATTATTCATTGAAGTTACACAATAAGTTAGAGATAAGAACTAAATCTCAGAATAAGTTCCACAGGAAAAGGATTTTTGTTGATCTCTTTATTTCTTCCTTGTACCTAGAACAGTAATTAGAAATCAAAGGGCAAATGAATTGCCTTATCACCTCTTCTTGGGGAGAGGGATTTGGTCTGTTATAAAGCTAATATGTAATTGTGTACTAAGCCCATCTGCTGAATGTGTTTTGTGAATACGTTCCTGTCCTCCATTGGCTTATCTTGTTGACCAGGGTCTCAAAATTTGGGAGCTCAAGTACCCCCTCCCCTGACGCATACCCTCCTCCCACCACACACACACATTCTTAAAAATAATTGAAGGAGGCCAGAGCAATAGTAGTACAGCAGGCAGGGTGTTTTCCCTGCATGTGACTAACCCAGCTGTGATCCCCAGCACTACATATGTTCCTCCAAGCTCTCCAGAGTGATACCTGAGCACCGCCAAGAATGGTTAATTAAACAAAATCAAAAAAGTGATTGAAGAACCCAAAGATATATGGTTATCCATCAATATTTACCTTATAAAAAACCTGAGAAAAATTAAATCGGCGTATTAATTTTTAAGAATAATAAATCTCATTTTATGTTAATATAAATCACATATTATAAAATTGTCACATTTCAAATAAGATATTAGTAAAATTAAATGTCTGTTTTTGAGGAGGAGCCACCCCCAGCAATGCTCAGGGGTTACACCTGACTCTGTACTCAGGAATTACTCCTGACAGTATTCAAGGGACAATAGAGGATGCTGGGGATCAAACCTGGGACAGCGTGTGCAAAGCTGTCCTGAAGTGCCCTATCCTCTGCATTATTGCTTCAAATCCATCATAATTTTTATACTTTTGCAAATCACTTTAGTGATTGATTTAATTGAAAATATCTGAATTTTCAGCTAATCTGCAATTTTTCACTGTGTTGTTTTAGTTAAACATAGAACAAGTAGTTTATATTTACACAATGTAATTGGAAAAGAGGAGAATATTTAATAACCTTTTTAGGGAATTAAGATATTCCTCTTCTGAGAGAGAGAAGAAAAGTGTCTGCCATAAAGGAAGGCTGTTGGGGTGGGTGGGGAACTGGGGACATTGATGGTGGGAAATGTACACCAATGAAGGATGCTGGAACATTCAATCATGAACAACTTTGTAACTGTGTATCTCACAGTGGTTCAATTAAAGAACGAAGATATTTCTCTTTTTATACATCTAAAGTAATTTTTCAAATATCAATTTTAATGCATAATCAAAAACTCTTATCAATGAATTTTGTATCCAATGATACCTGAAGATCCATTCATCTGTCTTGCAATTTGAATAAATATTTTACTTATGCCTGATTTTATCACATTATTCATTGTTTACCAGGAAAATATTGTGCTTATTGAGCAATATTCACTGTACTATATAGATCTCCCAAAGATTATAATCTCATTATATTGCACTTAAAATCTCTTCATTTATGCAAACTACCAATTTTATCATAAAATCATTAACTACTGGGAAACTGGCTCGTTCAGGTTTTCCAAAATTCTGATTTTCATTTGAAATGCTCAAAATTTATATTAGTGGCAACAAACATGTCAGTCATTTCCCTTGAAGCAACAGACTTACATTATTCATTTGAGATAAAATGCCTCAAAATACTCAAGTCTGAATAAGCATAGTTGTCAGTCATTCATTTAAGCAACAGTTATTTTACACACACACACACACACACAAACACAAAACTAAGCATTGTCGTTCATTCATTTAAGCAACAGCTATGTTACACACACACACACACAAACACACACACAAAACTAAGCAGTTTGACTTACATCACATAAGTGCTTTTCCTTGAAATAATTGCCATCTAAAAAAATCGAAAAAAAATAATAATTGCCATGCTGAAGTATTCAGCAGAAGTAGTTTATATGTTCTTCCTATTTTACCACATTGAATATTTAAAATATTTTTATTCAAGGATCAAGATTTCATAAATAAATGTTGTATTGCTTCAGAAAGAACTTCATTAAGTGAAACCGGTTTTTCTATTATTGTTGCTTACATTATTTCTGAGTTGCTGCTGGCTATAGGTGTGGGGTAGTAAAGTAAAGTAAAGTAAACATCCACTGGTTCAATTTGGTGGCACTGCCTTCAACTGTGCCAAAGCTTTGACGTTTTCATCCTCCTCATTTTTCCACTGTTGTCATGCATCAGCGTAGTGAACATACACCTCATATTGCATGTAAAAGCAGGGTTGATTTTGCCAAAAACAAAATTTCATCGACTTTCCTGAGACTGATATCATATAATTAGGCTCTCCATTTTCTTGCCCCACGTGGGGGGCGGGGCAGAGAGGGGTGCACTGCAAAATGGTATTCTGGTGATCTGCTTGTTTCTGCCCCTGGCAGGCCAGCCTGGGTGGCTCTTTCATTGACCAACTTATCAACAAAATACGCCAAGTGCTTTACAATATATTAGAAATCACTTCTGAGGCTCACCTAGGGCTTCCCTGGCCCCCTGTAAGAGCTTGCTCACTCCTATCTCCTTGAGTTCCTTGAGAGCTCGCTCAAACTTTGCATTTCTCCCACTAATTTGAAAAATAAAAGCAGTTCTGTAGAGAGAAATGTTATATCCTTTATTAGGAAGTAATGGTGCAAGATCATATTATCTTAATGAGGGTCAGTTCTCAGTATTGTCTACACATTTAGGATCACCTTGAGACTTTTTAAAATTCTAATTCCCAGGCCAGGGGAGATCGTACAAAGACTGGCACAGGTGCTTTGCATCTGGAAGACCAGGGTGGGACCCCTGCCACCACTTGGTTCCCTAAGCACTGCTCAGGGAACTGGGGCTGACTCCTTGAATACTGAACCAGGGCATTGCACACAAATTTGACAACAACAACAAAAATATCTATTTCCCAGGCAATGTTCTAGACCTACTTAATCAAAACATTGTGGAGGCATGGGAGGGAAGGTGGAGGGGGAGGTGGGTGAGACCCTTTTATAAGTTTATATTTATACTTCTGAAAACTCCCTCAGATAGTTTTAGTATAGAGCCAAGTTCAGAACCTGGACCTTCCTAATAGAATTTATTAGGGGGGAGGGGGATTTCTGGGACAAGATCTAGAGAATAAATAAGAGGGAATAATAATCTTGTTAGCTCCCATCTTCTGAAAAAAGCTAATGAAAATAGTAATTAAATACATTCCCAAATCTACCATCAATACCGAGTAAGCTGAGTTTCAAGAAGCTTCATGATTGTCAGGATCCATAAGTGAAAAAGTCCAATGGATGAGACTAATAATGCTTGGCTTTGAGATATCATTTTTTTCTTCTCACATACTATCCTGGCTACACTTCATTTCCCTTTGCAAGCTCTTCTTCCTCTGCCCATTTGCAAATATTAGTATTCTTTAGAGTTCCTTTCTAGTGTTACTTCTTTTTTATTCTATATATACAGTATATAATCTCCTTCATTCATATAGCTCTGATTATCATCTATTTGTCAATAAATCATAAATTCTTATGTTCTGTCCATTTCTCTCACATGGTCTTTGTTTTTTTATTGGACACATCTGATTTGTCACATGTTCTGAGGAACAGTTCTTCTCCAGTGTCGAAAATGGCATGATGTGATTGATGCCTTCTCATCTCAGTCAGACCAATGATGTCATACTTGATCTTTCGTGCTTGCACCATCACACCGTCCTCGGTGGATGCATCCGTTGCCAGTATATGTGCATTGAAAGTACAGACAGTCATTTTTGTCCTTCTTCGTTTTGGCAGCCTAATTTGGCCTTGAGATTTTATCAGCCTCTCCTTCCTCATCCTTCTTAACGCTGCCATATTGGTGACTCTTTCAGAGTCAGGGGGATGAGACCCATTGTATTTACTGGTTTTGGCATATTGAATATGCCACAGATAGCTTGCCAGGCTGTGCCATGCGGACGGGATACTCTTGGTAGTTTGCCAGGTTCTTCGAGAGGGATAGAGGCCTTTAGGGCGGCCTCTAATCGCCCTTGCAGGTGTTGCCATGGTTTAAACCATATTTGAACCCCATCAAATATGGTGCAGTAATCTTGGAAGATGGGTATTAAGTGTCTTACGATGTGTCGCATGGCCACTTTGCAGCAGCGTGGTCCAGAAAGTGGCCTGGAGAATGGTGGTAGCTGGGTAATGGAGGTAGTGGAGGTAGTGATGGTGGTGTCTGTGTCCTTGTCGACATGAACTTGGCCATGAGCATTGATTCATTCTAATGCCTAACAACCCGAATCGGTGATTACACTTGAATAGATGTGGCTCACTGCCGGCAGTTTCTATCTTCATTGTCTACGCACCAACATTCAATTATGATGAAGAAGAAATTGAGAAGTTCTACATGGATCTGGAGAAGTTCTATAAGGAAAACCACACCTTCAACAAGACCATTGGCAGCAATTTTCATGCCAAGATAGGACTGAGAAGATCAGCCAAAGAACTACACTTTGGGATCCATGGCCTAGAATGGAAAAAACAGGGTGAGAGACTATCTGAGTTCATCATGTCAACCAAGACCATCCATGGTAACTCTTAGTTCCAGAATGCCGAATCTAAACATTGGACATGGGAGTCTGCTGGTGGACGGCGCCACAACGAAATTGACCACATCATATTCAATTGACGGGTTTGCCTGACCGATGTCACTGTTGTCCCAAAATTCCAAATGGTATCAGACCACCATCTCCTTCATGCAAAACTCTACTTTATGGAGTGGGGAGAAATGGCTGCAACGTTTAAGAAGAGAACTCCCAGAATGACCACCAACTGGGAGGTCTTTAGCACTATTGCAGCAACATGGGAAGATGCCGTCCTTGACAACATTGAGGAAGAATACTATCGACTGGTTCAGCACCTCCATGATTGTGTGAGGAACACCGAGAGAGAGATAGCCACAAAAAGACACCTGTTTTCAAAAACTCTTGAGCTCATTCGCCAACGTGGCTTGGGGCAAGCTTCAGGCAACCGCAAGCAAAATCCCGAGCTTGCAAAGCAATGCAGAGAAGTAATAAAGGAAGACCTCAAAGAGAGAAGAGCAGCAGTGCTGGTAGATGTAGCAGAAGCCGGGAAAAGCATTCACAACACCCGCCTGTCCTTCACCAACCACAAGACCAAGATGACTGCCCTCTGACATCCTGATGGATCTATCACATCTTCCAGAAGGGCAATGGAGAAGATTATCCATTACTTCTACTCGGATCTCTTCGATAGGCACGTCCACCTGCCCACATACGAAATTACGCAGGACAGATATGTTGTTCCCAATGTTCTCCCTTTCGAAATCCCATACACCATTTTGTCAGTAAAGAAGCGAACAGCAGCCAACCTAGACAAGGTCAGACCTAAACACCTGGAGAACCTGCTGTCAGTTCTCATCAATACACTGACTCAGCTCTTCACATGCTACCTGTCTGAATGCAAGGTTCCGTCCCAGTGGAAAATCAGCAGGACTGTACTACTGTACATGAAGGGAAACATCCAGGACATTGACAACTATTGCCTGATCTACCTGTTGTCTGTCGTCTACAAGCTGTTCACTCCAATTATTCTGAATAGGATTAGCAGAACACTAGATGAAGGACAATCATGCGAGCAAGCCGGGTTCCACAAAGGATTCAGCACAATCTACCATATCCACACAATAACCAAGCTTATTGAGGTTTCTCAAGAGTTCAAGATGCCACTCTGTCTAACGTTCATTAATTTAAAGAAGGCCTTTGATTCTGTTGAAACTGAAGTGGTCATTGAAGCCCTAGCCAAACAGTGCGTTCAAACTCAATACATCAGGATCCTCTGTGAGCTGTATTATGGATTCACTACCAGGATCTCACCATTCTACAAGGAAGTGATCATCTGAGTCGAGAGAGGGGTTCGGCAGGGTGATACCATTTCACCAAAACTCTTCAGTGCCACCCTCGAGAACGTCATGCAACAACTGAAATGGGAAGGAATGGGAGTGAAGATAGACAGTCGGCAACTACGCTACCTCCTCTTCACTAATGACATTGGTCTAATAACACCAAACATTAGCCAAGTGGTACAAATGCTGGCCGACTTCTACCATGAGTGTGGAATGTTCAGACTACAGCTGAATCTCACGAAGACAATGTTTATGAGAAACAGTCTCATTCCTGACTCTCATCTCCAAATGCAACAGTTATGTGTACCTAGGTCAGGAAGTCAACATGATGAATGACCTGGCACCTGAGTTGCACAGGAGGAAGAAAGTGGCTTGGAACGCCTTCAAGAGCGTCAAAGAAATAGCTAAGAGGATGAAGAACCTCTGGCTCTGGGCACATCTCTTCGATTCCACTGTTCTTCCTGCATTAACATATGCCTCAGAAACCTGGCCCTACGAAAACAGGATGAGAACACTATTTAGGTCTCCCAAAGAAGAATCGAAGAGCTATGCTTGGAGTATCACACTTCACTCAAGTAAGAGAAAGAATTCAGAGTTCCGACCTCTGTCGATGATCAAGAGTCAGGGATGCTGTCTCTCATCGAAAATCAGATGGACTGGACACGTAATGCAATTTAGAGACGACCACTGGACTAGAGCCATTACCAACTGGATTCCACGGGACGTCAAAAGATTGCGTGGCTGCCCACCTACGAGATGGTCAAACTTCTTCATCAAGACCCTGAATAATCCGTTTGAGGCTCTTCATGTTCCTAGAGCGAGCCAACGCCATTGGGCTACACTAGCATGGGACAGGGACAAATGGAGATGTTACTGGCGCCCACTCAAGCAAATTGATGAGTAATGGGATGTCAAGTGATCAAGTGATCAAGATCTGATTTGATGATTCACAGACAAGTCTAAATGTTAACTCATGGGACCAGAGAGATAGCACAGGGGTTAAGGCACTTGCTTTGCATGCAGCTGAACTGGTTTAATCACTGGCACCGAAGAAGTGATCCCTGAGCACCATCAAGTGTGGTCCAAAAAAGAAAGTTTTTAAATTTTTATATTACCTCAATATGTCAACTTCCCTACTCATTCACTCCCCTGCCATAAGTGAGTGTCCTCCCATGCCCTGTCTAAACAAATAGTATCATCTAAACAAATAGTATCATCATCCACCCAGTTACCTGAGCTAGAAACCTTGACTTACCTCTTCAACTCATTCCCCCAAATCTCTTTTATTTCATTCTTTCAGCTTTGCCTGTCCTCAGTCTTTCTAAAATGCATCCAACTTATTTTCTAAAACTGGCATCGCTAATGTCTGCTCAAAACATTTCAATTCATTGACTCTCTGGTAAAATTCAAATTTTTTAAAATGATGCACAGGGATTCACATAACTTGGTCTTTGCCCACATTTCCAGACCCATCTCTTGCCACTTGTCTTCTTGCCCTCAGTGTTCCAGCCAAACAGAATTTCTCCTAGGTCCCCAAATACAGTTCACTTCTCTCTCATCTCTCAGCTTTATTTTGCTCACTGCTATAATCCCAGTGCCTAACACAGTACTCCAGACAGAATAAATACTCAAGGAGCATGTGGACATGTGTATCTATATGTGTGAGAGATTGTTTCAGACACTTAAAACCTTAATCTCCCTAATAATTGTCTTTATCACTAGTGCTCATCTATTGAGTCAGAACAACAATGGATCTCTTGTCTAGCAGACTCAGAGTTCACTTCGTTTTTTTTTTTTTAAATCTTGGTTTATCAAACCTAACTCTGGCCTTTTATGCTATTACCTCCCTTTCTGATGTTTCACTACTAACCCTGACCTTCCCTATTCTTGGCCTTCTGTGGTAACCAGATCCATCACCGTTCAGTCAGTCATAATTTTTCAGTCAGAATGACCCTCAGTATTCTCTGACCACATCAGAAATATTCTCCAGCCCAACGGTTTCCACCAGATTTTCTTTATCAATTTTTGTTGGTGCTCCACTAGTCCTAAATAACTTTAAAAAAATAGATCTGTGGGGCTGGAGCAATAACACAGAAGGTAGGGCATTTGCCTTGCACATGGCCGACCCAAGTTCTATTCCCAGCATCCCATATGGTCCCCTGAGAACCGCCAGGAGTAATTCCTGAGTGGAGAGCCAGGAGTGACCCCTGTGCATCACCGGGTGTGACCCCCCCAAAGAAAAGATCTGAAATGAGTTTTTGGATGATAAATAGGGTGTCCTTTTGGTTCTGCTGCAGCACTGATACTTATTGAGCCTTTTCTTTTGAAACAGGGCGTTTCTGTTGTCTATTTATGCCCCCCAAACTGAGATAAATGGGTAGAAAGTGTTGCTTACATGCTAAATCTTGCTTACTTAGAGCAGATCAACCATGCAGAAGTTTCTATGGGATACGCCAAACTAGTTCTGGAGCCGGACCAGATGGAGTGCATTGTCCATATACCCAGGAAACGAGGGGCTGGAAGATTGAGGAAAGTCATATCAGACTGGCATTGGGGTAGGAAGAAGGTTCTTTCTCTCATCCCCCAAGCCAAGTGAGAACTTGGTGAGTCAAGTGAGAGTTTCTGGACTGAGCTTCTAGGCTGGACTGAGAGTCCTTAGGAAATTTTGGCATGTATACCCTAACATGTATATGTTTGATAGTCACAAATTCTATGCCTGGTCCTCACCGTGCAAGGCTGTAATTAAAAAAGGCTGACCTGAGCAATCCTCAACAATTGAATGATTTAGAGGACTACTGAGCTATCAGGTTACATCTCTACAGAGAACTGAGTAAGGGTGCTCATGTTCCCTGGACTATAGTGGACAGTCAAAATGTCATCGAGCATCAATGGTCTTAAGAGGATCAGGGGCTGGAGAGCTAAGACAGTGGATAAGCTATTTACCTGGCTTATGGCAGACCTGGGTTTAGTTCTGAGCAACCTGTATGGTCCCCTGAGCTCACCCAAATTGATCTCTGAGAGCAGAACCAGGAATATGCCCTGGGCACAGTCAAGTATATCTCAGAAACCAGAGAGAGAATAAGAATGAGAGAGAAAAGAATCATACACCAGGAGATACACTGAAGGAGGCTCTGAGAAAAATCACCAATGTAGAAGTTTAGAGTAGCTTTAAGTGGTTGTCCTTGTAGAATACTGCCTAATAAGAAAATAGTGTAACATTTTATCCTAGTACAATAGAAATATTAAAAGAATCTACAAAAGTTTTCCAGAAGAGAATGTTCCATCTTAGGATGTCTCCCTTAGATGGTGCACCGCAGCCATATTACAATAACAACAATCAATAAAGTGGGACATGAAGCCTTAAATTCCATGGTATCACATTGACATTATTTTGCCATTATTTTCTCTTTCTTTTTCTTCCCTACTTCTTAGGAGTTGGTGAGCAGTAGAGAAATTGAATGAAAAACAAGGGCCAGAGAAGAGAGAGTTCAACGGTCAGGAAACTCAAGTTTAATCTTTGGTACCACAAAGTCCCCCAAGCACTGGTGGGAGGGATTCTAGATATATAACCTGTAGTAGCCCCTGAGTACTACTAGGTGTGCCCTTCCCTTCACAAAAATTCCAATCCAACAAACAAAACTAGGTATCCCCTTTCACCACTATAGTTTTCTGATGTATGTTGAAACAAATCAAGTTGAGTAGAAACTTGAAGTCTTGGTATAAGATTAGACTGGACTTTCAAATACTTGAAAATGATATTGCCCATCCTGTCCTGTCCTGTCCTCCCGTTGTTCATCGATTTGCTCGAGTGGGCACCAGTAACATCTCCCAACAAATTATGAGACTTGTTACAGTTTTTGGCATATTGAATACATCACAGGGATCTTGCCAGGCTTTGCTGTGTGGGCGTGATACTCTCGGTGTGGGCGTGATACTCAATGTTTTTAAGCCCGGCAAGCTACTCTCGATACTCTCGGTAGCTTGCCGGGCTTTAAAAAATTAAGAAATCAACTTTCAGGTACTATTCAGTATAGGAAAGACTTATTGTAAATTTGTTATCTGTAAATACCTCGACCCCACTCTTAGTAGAATTTTCAATAAAATGTTGTACTTGTTTTCCTAATATCTAATAGTGGATTTGAGGAGGGGGTGTGGAGACTATCTCACATATGAAGTAAATGGGGAGGGTGGTGGAGATTATTTCATATATAGGAGTAATTTTTGGAGATAGTGTGCTAAGTTTTTAGTCAAACATTCTGAAACTTACATAACCAAATGAAGGAATCCTCTTCAAAATGTCACTTCAGAAGATTCTGCAGTTCTTTGACAGTGACTTAGCTCGAAATATCTGTGGAACATCTATTTAGTAATTGTTTCCTGAGTTTATGGCACATTTTTAGTTTCTTATCCATGGCTAATCTATATCCTGTAGTGGTGGGTTGGATTTTTTTTAAATAATTGAATGTTATTTGGAGCCAAGACTAATGAATGGTGTGGATAATTTAACTGAGAAAATTCACATACGGTGAAAAAAAGTCACAGATTCTGACTATGAAGAGGATTTCTTCCATGACTTTTACTGGCTTCAAAGGTGATTCCAATCTAAATATCCACATGGTTGCTAGTAATAGCAGGGTTATTTGAAGCACCAAATGACCAAGTTGGCATGCCACTTTACGAATCAAATTATCCTCTGTTGAGTTTTAATGATGTGCACTTGCATAATGTCATAATACAATTTCATTTCAACTTTTAGTTCAAAAAAAGAATCTAATTATTCAATCCCTTGGTAGAACCAAACAGGTGGCGGCTGTCAGATCATTGAGTAGCTTCTCCCTTTGTGTCATATGCTTGGTCAGTTCAGTTCATCAATTTGTGATACCTTGGCATGTAAGGTTTCACTCCTACCCTTATTTCTTCACTTTTTAAACTATAAATTTTTTTGTCTTAAGAATGGACGTCATCTCCCAGCCTCCTTTGCTTTAGACAAAACAACAAGCCCAGTTGTTGGACATTAATAACAAAAAAAAAGTCTGGTTAATTGCTCTCTGAGGACCAAGTGAAACTGTTTCACATCATTAGAAAAAAATGAAAACGATCATTTTGAAATTCAGAATGACTATTAATGACCAAAAAAATCAATATGTTCTCCATCTGCATTTAAAGTCCCCACGAAAGGCTCCTCACATTGGCTTTCATTGTTCAGTCCAGTTTTGAAATTTCCAGATCCTACAGTCTGCCGGACAGCTTCCTAACTCCCTCCACCCCTCAGAGTGAACAATATTCACTGAACTATTCCAGGCTTTAGAAAAATACCTTTCAACCCTTCTGTTGACCCCATTTGCAGGAGTAATCTAAGGATTTTCCCCCCAGCTAAAATACCAATCAGAAATGCCTCTAAAAAAAAATCAGACCCTAATTTCTTCAAAGAGTTAACTTGTATTTGGAACCATACAGGTCTATTCAATATAAAAAACATATGTTTAAAATTGACATTTGGACCAATTTTTGCATCCATTAGATCCCAGATTTAGAAGAATTGCATGTGATTAACATTACGAAACATAAACACTGTGTTCCAGTGACTCAAAAGAAAGCCAGGAAATTTTGTATTAAGGCATTAGTCTATCTTCAGAATGTCCCATTGTGACTCTCACAAATAACTTCCCCAAATCTACCATTTTAAATAAAAGTCTACTTTTTGCTGTTTGAGCCTAAAATTTATGATGATGCTTCTTTATATCACAACTTCTTCATTTATAGTATAATCCATTAGCTGAAATCTTTGTTGCCCATATAGCCCTTGACTGTATCTCACTTTATGGTAGTCACAGTCAGATATCCACCTGAAAAAGGTAGAAACACTGGAAAAACTGAGACCTACCCAATCTTAGAACATGGACATTAGAAGGGACCTTATACATCACCCAGTCCTTGCAACCTGCAAACACCAAGTTTCCAAGAAGGGATGTATACCTGATTTGAGGTCCCCAGTGAATACAAAATAGAAAAGAATAATAGCTAGTCCAGAACATCTGCAGCAATGGAGATGGCCTCAGACCTCTGAAAGATAAAGAACCAGGTTGGTCCTCATTTCCAAGAATTAATAAGATCAGAATCAATAAAGGTCAAAATAGATAAAGGTAAGCTTCCCTAGGGTCTAAAGTCTATTCTCTAGACCCCAGAAAAAGGGAAGGCTATTGCTCCATCTACTAAAATGTATGATGAGAGACCAAAATCAACCTATCTGATTTAGGAATAGTCTTTTAGGATTATCTTCTCCTGTTTCATTGTTTAATTTTGTGTATGTGGGGGGAGGGGGGTGGTGTTAAACCACACCCAGCTGTGCTCAGGGACAAATCCTGGAAGTACTCAGGGAAACTTGTAGTGCTAAGGATCAGAACCTGGGCCTCCTACATGCAGTTACACTATCTCTGAAGGCTCCAGGATTTTATACTTACTCAAAAAAGTGTATATTCATATATATGTATATTCACATATTTATATGAATATATGGATATACAATAGATTTATATGAATATTACATATGGATATTATATATTCATATATCATAAATACTATCAGTGGCCAGTTGGACTTAAAGGAATATTACTTTGCCTTCCAATGTTTACATTTTGCATTTTTTAAATTTTTTTTATTTTTTTATTAGTGAAACACCGTGAGGTACAGTTATAGACTTACAAATTTTTGTGCTTGGGTTTCAGTTATACAATGATCAAGTACCTATCCCTCCACCAGCGCCCATCCTCCACCACCACGGGTCCCAGCATCCCTCCCACCCCCCATTCTCCCCAGCCCACCCTGCCTCTGTGGCAGGGCATTCTCCCTTGTTCTCTCTCTCTCTTCTTTTGGGTCCTGTGTTTTGCAAGAGAGGCATTGAGTGGCAGTCATGTTTGGTCTATAGTCTACTTTCAGCATGCTTCTCCCACCCTGGGAGGATCCTCACAACACCCTTTATTTGGTGCTCTCTTCTCTATCTGAGCTTCCTTTTCCCATAGCACGTGTGGCTGGCCTCCAAGTCATGGAGCAAAATTCCTGGTACTAATCTCAGCCACTCCTGGGTGTTAGTCTCCCATTTTGTTGCTCTATGTTCCCTGGATGAATGCAATCTTTCTGTGTCCATCCCGCTCTTTCTGACTCATTTCGCTTAACATGATACTTTCCATGTAGTACCACTTGTATGTAAATTTCATGACTTCATCTTTTCTAACAGCTACATAGTACTCCATTGTGTAAATGTACCAAAGTTTTTTTTAACCAGTCATCTGTTCTCGGGCACTCAGGTTTTTTCCAGATTCTGGCTATTGTAAAGAGTGCTGCTATGAACAAACAATTGCAGATGTCACTTCGACTATACTATTTTGCCTCTCTGGGATATATTCCCAGGAGTGGTATTGCTGGGTCAAATGGGAGATCAAATTCTAATTTTTTGAGAATCGTCCATACTGTTTTCCAAAAGGGTTGGACCAGTCGGCATTCCCACCAGCAGTGAAGGAGGGTCCCTTTCTCGCCACATCCACGCCAGCACGGGTTGCTTTTGTTCTTGTGGATGTGGGTCTCTGTGGTGTGAAATGATATCTCATTGTTGTTTTGATCTGCATCTCTCTGATGATTAGTGATGTAGAGCATTTTCTCATGTGCCTTTTTGCCATTCGGATTTCTTCTTTGCGAAAGTTTCTGTTCATTTCCTTGCCCCATTTTTTGATGGGGTTGGGTGCTTTCTTCTTGTAGAGTTCAACCAATACCTTGTATATCCTTGATATCAACCCCTTGTGGGATGTGTATTTGGCGAATATTCTTTCCCATTCTGTAGGCTGTCTTTGTATTTTGGTCACTGTTTCTTTTGAGGTGCAGAAGCTTCATAGTTTAAGATAGTCCCATTTGTTGAAAAACCTAATATTAGAACCACTAATGGTACACACTGATGTCTGCAAATTGGTGGATTTATCATTCCACACTCCCTTTATTTACTTATTTTTAATTTTTATTAGTGATACACCATGAGGTACAGTTGTAGACTTACAAATTTTTGTGCTTGGGTTTCAGTTATACAATGATCAAGTACCCATCCCTCCACCAGTGCCCATTTTCCACCACCACGGGTCCCAGTATCCCTCCCACCCCCCATCCCCCAATCCTACCCTGCCTCTGTGTCAGGGCATTCCCTTTTGTTCTCTTTCTCCTTTTGGGTGTTGTGTTTTGCAAAAGAGGTATTGAATGGCAATCATGTTTGGTCAATAGTCTACTTTCAGCATGCTTCTCCCATCCTGGGAGGATCTTCCCAACACCCTTTATTTGGTGCTCCTTCTCTATCTGAGCTCCCTTTTCCCCTAGCATGACCACACTCCCTTTAGAGGAAAAGGTAGTTGAGTCTGCTGATCACTTGCAGAATCTCATGACTTGGTTGGGTGGTAGCTGTGAATTTAGGATGTTGATCACAGTTAGACAGAGCTACAGTGGGAACCATCTGATGCCATCATCATAACTAAGTAAAATCTTGGAAACAATTTTCCCATTTCCCCTCCAGACTCCCAGAGAGAAGGGCGCCTTACTAAGAATCTAGTATTTTATGTTCCTCAAAGCCCAGATGTCATGGTTTTCCCTTCCTTTCCTCAGGTCAGACTAGTCTCCTCTTTCTAAAGGTTCCCTACTATCTGCAATTAGAGCTAATTGCTCCTCCTTCTGACCCCTCTTGTGTCCACAGGTTTGTGTCAGAGCATTGACTGCTTGTGATCTTTCCTGGTAACTACTTTGATATCTGTCTCCTCCACTGGAGTTCTGAACTGTTTGAAGATGATGCTGAGTTTTTCATATTTTCTGTCCCTAAAGTACCAGCAAGTAGTGTGATTTCAGTTTTAATGTTGAGGAAGAAAGGAAGGAAAGGAGGGAGAGAGGGAAAGAAAGTAGGGAGGAGGGAGGGAGGGAGAGAGGGAGGGAGGGAGGGAGGGAGGGAGGGAGGGAGGGAGGGAGGGAGGGAGGGAAGGAGACAGAAAAAACAGGAACAAAACAGAAGTAATAAGGGACTTATCAGGCCTTCTCCACAGGGCCCAGTCCCTTCCTTCGCAGTCTCTCTGCTCTTCGGGAGCTCACTTTCCACTGAGTTGGAGGCAGGAGGCCAGGATGCTGGTGCGGGAGGAGAAGAAACATACTGGAAATGTATTGAAGATCTGCTACAATTTTAAAAACCCTCAAAGATGAACAGTATAGTCAAGCAATATTTTTTTATTTTTTTATTTTTTCCCTTTATTTTATTTTTTTTTACAGTTGTAGATTTACAATTTTTTGTGCTTGGGTTTCGATTATACAATGATCAGATACCCATCCCTCCACCAGTGCCCATTTTCCACCACCATGGATAATATCCCCCCACCCCCATCCCCCCATCCCCCCTGTCTCTGTGGCAGGGCAATCCCCTGTGTTCTCTCTCTCCTTTTGGGTGTTGTGGTCTGCAAAAGAGGCATTGAGTGGCAAACATGTTCAGTCCATAGTCTACTTTCGACATGCATCTCCCCTCCTGGGAGGATCCTCCAAACATCCTTTATTTGGTGCTCCCTTCTCTATCTGAACAGCCCTTTCCTCTAGGATACCCGGCTGGCCTCTAAGTTATGGACTAATCCTCCTGGTGCTGATCTCAGCTATTCTTGGGTATTAATCTCATACTTTGTTACTTTATATCCCCCAGATGAATGCAATCTTTCTATGTCTATCCCTCTCTTTCTGACTCATTTCGCTTAGCATGATACTTTCCATATTGTACCACTTGTATGTAAATTTCATGACTTCATCTTTTCTAACAGCTACATAGTACTCCATTGTGTAGATGTACCAAAGTTTCTTTAACCAGTCATCTGTTCGTGGGCATTCAGGTTTCTTCCAGTTTCTGGCTATTGTAAAGAGAAGCAATATTTTTAAACAATAAAAAGTTAGGTAGGGCACAAAGGCATAAACTATGTTTATTTTATCCTTTACTACCATAAACATACACAAGTTTGTTTTTAAAAAAAGTCAAAGTTATCAAAACACATAAAGATAGACCACTAATGGTGTTATTTGCTGGGGAGAGTAGTGCTATAGCACTGCAGTGTCCTCCCATTGGTCATCGATTTGCTCGAGTGGCCACCAGTAAGTCTCCATTGCGAGGCTTGTTGTTACTCTTTTTGGTGTATTGAATACGCCATGGGGAGCTTGCCAGGCTCTGCCATGCGGGCAGGATACTCTCGGTAGCTTGCCAGGCTCTCCAAGAGGAATGAAGGAATCGAACCCAGGTCGGCCACATGCAAGGCAAACGCCCTACCCGCTGTGCTATCACTCCAGCCCAAGCAAATGTTTTGTGCTGTTTTGTTTTGGGCCCTACCTGACAGTGCTCAGGGGTTACTCTTGGTTCTGTCTCAGGAATCATTCCTTGTGGGTTCAGGGGATCATGTGGGATGCCAGAGATCTAACCTGGGCTGGTGGGTGCAAGGCAAGTACCTTACCCTCTGTGATAAGTCTGTGGCCCTAAGAAATGTAAACAAATGTTATCAGTAAGACTGCTTGGTCAACAGCCTTACTAATTACATTTAGTAAGTAGTTATGTTTTATTAGAGCCTGGCAAGCTCCCCGTGACATATTCGATATGCCAAACACAGTAACAACAAAGTCTCCAATGGAGATGTTACTGGGCCCGCTTGAGCAAATCAACGAACAACGGGAGGGCCTTTAGCTTTACCTTATATTTTGAGGGGAGTTGGAAAGAGATATATGCAGAATTTTTACTGTGCAGAGACAGCACCCCTAACTCTTATATTATTCTAGGATCAAGTGGACAAGTGTAATAGATAGGAATTCTAAAGCAACCAGTGGGCCCCAACGTGTTCCGCACTTTTTAAGCCAAATTCAGCCCTGTTAATAGGTGAGGATCAAAAAGATCTGTGCCAGAAGCATCCAGGATGAATCTGATCATTCAAGCACTTTATAACTAAAGATAACTCCATTTTGTTATTGATAGCAGAGAATCAATAGGAGTACACTCTGATTTGTGACTTTAGAATCATAAAACGCTGTGAAGAAGCTAAATTTATTCTGGTATATTAATTTTTGTATCTACTGAGGTGAAACTTTAGAAAGCCCAAAGTTTTCTGTGATGCTATAGTTCACATTTTGTTTGATGAAAACTACTTGATCCACATACAAGGTCATGCTTGACAAACCCACCTTTTCTAATTCTCTCTCACACTTGTATAGAGCACAGTTCCTAGCCACGTTGAGGTAACATCGTGGAGCAAGGCAAATGGGTGTTCATTAATGAATGAGAAGGATATGCAACCTTTACTTTAGTAGTTTCAAGCAAGGAGGACTTCTTTGAGCTGGGATATAATATATATCTTAGTTTTTGTTAACTGATATCTGTGTTTTAAGAAATTTGCTGAATTATAAAAATAACAATTATCTTATGAAATTTAAGTTAAAGCATAAAGAATTCTCTGAGTATCAGTTAACAGTTTCTCATGTTACTTTTAGAAATGTTCCACACATATACAATAATTTATGTGTGGCACAAAACTTTTTAAATACCATGTTCTGCACTTTGGTTTCTTTTACTTAACATTATCTTGGATAGCTTCCTATCTCTGTGTAAATAGCTTCACCTCAAACAATTTGCCATCATATTACATTAGCTTTGGCTGGAGCCATCACACAGCGGGTAGGGCGTTTGCCTTGCAAGCGGCCAAAATGGCCAACCCGAGTTCGATTCCTCCACCCCTCTCGGAGAGCCCAGCAAGCTACCGAGAGTATCTCACCCGCACAGCAAAGCCTGGCAAGCTACCGGTGAGGTATTTGATATGCCAAACACAGTAACAATTGTCAAATTGGAGTCATTACTGGGCCCACTTGAGCAAATCGATGAACAACGGTAGGACAGTGATTACATTAGCTTTTACTTATTAATAACAATTTAAGTTCACATTTTTTGTTATTATAATTATGACATTCTTACATTCACTAATTTACTGAAATATTCTATATTAATTGCTCTTATTTTTACTCTTTGTTATCTTGAGGGAAGGATTTATGAATGTGTGTGTGTGTGTGTGTGTGTGTGTGTGTGTGTGTGTGTTGGAACTTGTGGAAGTTCTATTAGGAAAATGAAGTATCCTAATATAAAAATAACAGGTAACATGCACCCAGATTGATGACCCACAGAAGAACTTCTTGAGAACTTGTCATTAAATTTGGGATCCAAAGATCATATAGTACATTCCAGACACAGGGATCAGAATTTGCAGAACCCTAAATGGGGAGGAACAGCATTTTCAAGGTACTTACAAAAAGCTAAATACAGGCAGAAACCCACCTGCAAGATGGTAGTGTTAACCCCTTAACAGATAGGCTTTCAATATATATTCATGTATAGCTATAAGAAATAAGCTTTACTTTTATCCTTTTTTAAATGAGTTCTTTTCAAGGGCCAGAGAGATAGTACAGTAGCTAAGGCACTTGCCTGCATGCTGCCACTTCAGCCCGAGCCAGGGACCCTGGTTGATTCCCTGGGCCCACAGCCGGTCCCCTGGACACCTGCAGCAGTCACTCCTGACTGCAGAGCCAGGAATGGTCCTTGAGCACTGCCAGGTGTGACTCAAAAAGCAAAATAAGTAAATGATTTCTCTCTTATTTTTAGCTGTTAAGAACTAGGATTTCATGGGGCCAGGGGTGTAGCAGTAGAGCACTTGCCCTGATGTGTGAGGCCCTTACTCAATCCTGACACTCAGGGTCCAGAGACAGTGCAGGCGTTTCCCTGAACCCCTGTCCACTGTGGCCCAAACACCTATTCATGGGGGCGGGGGCGGGGTGTAAATCTCTGACACTGCAATTGTAATAATTTCATTACATATTCAATATGTGCTTTTTTGTTTTACTTGTTGCCTTTATTATAAAATATGCTTTATCTTCTATTTGTTTATATAGTGTTTTCTATCTATAAAGAAATGATGGTGTAAAAAATACAGGCAGAAACCAATTATAAAATATTGTATAAGCCATGGTAAGAAATTTGGGTTTTCCCTGAAGTGTTATGGAAATTCTCTGGAGAATTTTATTCAGGAAAGTAATATGATTATATACAGATACATATATAAATATATTAAAGTTTACTCAAATACATTTAAAGAAAAGATTGTACTGGAACAAGTTAATTCCAGGAAGAAAACTGTTTCAGTAATATAGGCAGGATTGTGACGGATAACATGGGCTAGGCTAGTGGCTTTAGAGATAGACAGATTAAAGACATATCTATATTTTAAATGTACAACTGGAGGACCAACTGAGCATATAGCCCAGCAGTAGAGTACACACACTAACTCCCCGCTGCTTCCTTCCCTCAACCTCTGGTTAGGAAAAAAACGAATGAATGAATAAATAAAATGTATGACTGCCATGAATAGAGGGAATGAATGTGGGAATTGAAGACAGTGACCCAGATAGCTAATGAGTGGTAGGACCATTCCCACTCATCCCCTGTCATGAGAGAGAGTGAAGGAAGTGTAAGTGTGCAGGGGGAAGAGAGCATCAAGGGTCCACTGTAGACATGTTAAGTTTCAGATGTGTGGGAGTCATCCAAGTGGAGTATTAATCACAAGTCTGGAGCTCAGCGATGTTTGGACTGAAGATATAAATTTGTCGGGATATTTAAAGCCAGGTAAAACTATGAGAGTTTGCGATGCAGGAGGAGGAAAAAAAAGCATGAGCAATGACAGATACAGACACTAACCTTATTTGGGAGAAATAGCCTATCCAACTGGTACAGAAAGTTAAGAATAAGGTAATAGGGTACTCAGACAACTGTGCATAGAGTGTGTGATGAAAAGGAAAGGGAGTTCCCAAGCCATAGTTTCCTTATAATGCTCAAAGCATGAGGCAAGATCATTGACTGAGAAGAAAGTGAGTGAGTGGAGACGAGACTTCGGACAGATGGAAAATGTACAAAGTAGTCATCTCAGAGATTAGATAAATAAGCCTGACGAAGAAACTAGAGGAACATTATACATTTTCTGATAGCACCGAGCATACGACAGTGCATGCGATCATATTTAAAGAGGAAGCTGTTGCCTGATTAGTTTTATTCTCCAGCTACATTCAGCTGCTTGGATCCACAACTGAGAAGGTAGATGGTTAAGGATATGTATTATCATGCGTGTGTAGTAAAGAGACCTAGAAAGAAACAGTGTGTGCATTTTAAATATTGATAAATATTACTATCAGCCAACATACATTTGCAGATTTAACTGGAAAAAAATTAAGGGACTCGGAAGATTCTCAGAGAACTGGAGCTTGTGTCTCATATGCAGCAGTCAATTGTTCCATTGCCGGGACCACATGGTCCCCAAACACCCCCGTAAGTGAGTCTGGAGCATCAGTGGGTGTAGACGCCTCCCCCTAGTAAAGGGTTTTTTATACCCATTTTATTCTCATAAGTTCCTTTCAAGACAATACAGACAAAAGCACTAACTGAGTAATAGAATTATTAAAACAAACAACTTATGTGCTTTTCAAAGCAGAGTTCAATATGATTAAAGGAAAGAAGCAGAAAATTCCCTTATGCAATTTAAAATATTGAGTGTATGTATGTGGTTGTTGCTGTGTGTGAGGTAGCTGAATGAGGGTTTAGTGTGTGATGGTTTTTGTGCATATGCGTGCACACACACTTGTGTGTACAGGCATGCATGTGTACAACAGAAGACAATCAACTTTGTCCTGGATGTACCCTAAGATATTATAACTGTGCCTGGCATGAACCATGAATGGTTTGCGGTTACTACCACAGAATTTTCATAATATCTCCCCACTGTGCAAGTCTGTGTCAAGAAAATAGAGTGGTTTGGCTAGAGATGATTTGGATTTATTAGGAGCGGGGTGGGGCTGTCAGATTTATATGGCTTTTCTCTTAAAAATATATGGCTTTCTCTTTTCATGTGCACTTACTGTAAACCCATTTGGGGCTCTTGCCTCCTGATCGCTTGGCCCCCGGTGCTCTAATGAACGCTCAGCACATTTCTCAGAGCCTTGCAAGTCTAGCTGACACATCAGATGGGAAACTCAGATTGGTTTGGTCCCAGAATTATTTCTGGGTGTCCATGTTTCCATCGTTTTCTCCTTTCACTTACCAGTCAAAGGTTATTATAACTAATTGGGTGTCTGTCCTCCACTGGCTCTCACAGTTTGATCTGCACACACTTAGCATCGCTGATGGAATTGCCATGTGGCTGGGAGATGAGTGTTGATCAAAGTGCAGCCTCTTCTCCTCTCTCTCTCTCTTTCTCTCTCTCTCTTCTCTCTCTCTGGATCTCCCTTTCCCTCTGTCTCTCCTTCCATCTCTGTTTCTTTTCCTCATCCTCTCCTTCTCTCTCCCTCCCTCTCTCCCTCTCTTTCTCTCATCCTCTCTCTCTCCCTCTCTCTCTCTTCCTCTCCCTTCCCCTCTTTCTCTCTCTGTTTATCTGTCTGTCTGTTTCTCTATGTACCTCTCAGCTCTGCTTCTGGAAATACCCTCTAAAACTCACATCATATGGCTCTTTTTGATAAAAATGACACGATGCAGAGACTATAAGTGTCTTGAATTATATCTCATAAAGCTCAGCTTTCACAACTTAAGTGTACTGAATTGAAGCCAGTTCAATGAACTGAGAGCTGGCCGGGGGAAGACAGACATGGGGGTGCTGAGTGACTCTGGGCTGAGCAGAAGGATGCCTGCTGTGAGGCTGTCAGGGCGAGGAACCATTTAATCGTCTCTCTCATCTTCATCGCAGATTTAGAAGGCAGATGTTAAAACTCTTAAATAAGGATGTAGGGGATACTAAATGTCAAGGCATATTTTAGGCCATAGGATATAGAGGTGGAAAATATACAAACACTCATAACACACACACACACACACACACACACACACAAACACACAATTTTGCCATACCTGCCTGTATAGTAACAGAAATCTCAGAGATGATCTTGGCCTTGCACCATACCCACCCGGCTAACCCCAAAGGGCTGCATATAGCCCTTTGAAAATGCGATTCATTTACCATCCAAATACGTTTGTCCATTCAATGCAGCTGCTGCCTTTCCCAGGAATGCTCAAAGGATGCAGAGGTCCAGTTTTAAAATACACTGAGCATTTAAGTTCCTTGTGATGAGAAGCACTTCAGTGATACAACAGATAGGTCTTGATTGCCAGTCTTATGTCAGTTCTGACTTTAAGAAATTCCGAGTCTGGCTTCTAGCTAAATAATAAACAGGCAACCAGATATATAAGTGCAATAGATTATGAGAGCAATAGCACAGCAGGTAGGGTGTTTGCCTTGCATGCAGCCAACATGGCCTACCCGAGTTCGATTCCTCCGCCCCTCTCGGAGAGCTCGGCAAGCTACCGAGAGTATCTTGCCCGCACTGCAAAGCTGACAAGCTACCCGTGAGGTATTCGATATGCCAAACACAGTAACAACCAAGTCTCACAATGGAGACGTTACTGGGCCCGCTCAAGAGAAGCGATGAACAATGGGAGGACAGTGACAGATTATGAGAAATGTGATTAGAGTTTGGAGACACCCAGAGAAAGGCCTATTAAAGATCAAGTGGGAATAATGTCTATGAGGAGACATGCCTAGAAGAAGAGAGAGACACAGAGACAGACAGAGAGAGAGAAAAAGAGAGAGCAGGAGAGAGGGAGAAGGGGGGAGAGAGAGAGAGAGAGAAGTGCCTGCTATCTGCTATAAAGGCAGCCAGGGCTGGAGGTGGGGTCAGGGGGAGAGGCATGTGGGAATCGGTGACCGGAAATGTACACTGATGAAGGGACAGGTGTTGGAACATTGTATGATTGAAACCCAATCATTAACAACTTTGTGACTATGTACCTCATGGTGATTCAGTTAAAAATAATAATAATAATAATAATAATTTAATATTACTGTTTGGCATATCGAATACGTCATGGGGAGCTTGCCAGGCTTTGCGGTGCGGGCAAGATACTCTCAGTAGCTTGCCAGGCTCTCGGAGAGGGGCGGAGGAATCGAACTCGGGTCAGCCCAGAGGGAGGGCCGCGTGCAAGGCAAACACCCTATCCGCTGTGGGGCTATGGGGCTGGAGCAATAGCACAGCAGGGAGGGCATTTGCCTTGCACGCGGCCGATTTGGTCAACCCGAGTTTGATTCCTCCGCCCCTCTTGGAGAGCCTGGCAAGCTACTGAAAGTATTTTGCCTACTTGGCAAAGCCTGGCAAGCTACCCGTGATGCATTTGATATGCCAAAGACACTAACAAGTCTCACAATGTTACTGGGCCTGCTCGAGCAAATCGATGAACAATGGGAGGACAGTGACAGTGAATAATAATAATGACTTAATTAATTGTCTGTGAAGAAAGACCTGCAGGAGGAGTTGGGGCACCCCCAAAAAAGAACAAGGGGAAATGCTTTTATGCAAGGGCCTTAGAAGGAAAAGGTCTGGGAAAGAACAGAGAAGATAGCTAGTTATAGTAGGGAAAGAGAAGCTGGATGTAGTGGGGCAGGAGAAGCTGGTAGTGATGGGTACAAGATGATTCTATGTAGGCCTGGAGAGCTAAACTTGAGTCAAGGCTATGCAGAGTATAGATTCCCATGAGGAACTTGGATTTTAGTCTATGAGCAATGAGAAGTCAGTGAAGGGATTTAAGAAGGAATAGAAAAGACTCATTTCAGTTTCTAGAGGATGACTTTAGTGGCTCTGTGGAGAACAGAATGTAGAGAGTGGCAGCTGAGAGAACAAAGGAGGCTGTTGCTGGTTGGTAGCTCAGAGTTGGATAATTAATGGCAGTGAAAAGGAGCCAAGGGAACAGGGCAGAGATCTATCAGGAATAAACCCAAATAGAAATGAAACGACATGTGGAAAGGCAGGATGGGAACGAAATAGAGGAATCATTGTATCATTGTGTGCTTTCTACATCATTTTTTGTTTTTATTTTTTAATGTTTTATTTTTGAGAGTTTGTGATTTACAATAAGTAAAGTAAGTAAAGTAAAGGACCTCCCATTGATCATCGATTTGCTCCAGTGGGCCCAGTAACATCTCCATTGGAGACTTTGTTGTTACTGTGTTTGACATATCGAATACGTCACGGGGAGCTTGCCAGGCTCTGCCATGTGGGCGAGATACTCTCGGTAGCTTGCCGGGCTCTCCGAGAGGGGCGGAGGAATCGAACTCGGGTCGGCCATGTTGGCTGCGTGCAAGGCAAACGCCCTACCGCTGTGCTATCGCTCCAGCCAATACTGTTAATAATTATTTCTCAGCAACATAATCATCCTACATCCTTTTGATTCAAGTATTGGGATAGTATGAGCCTAAATCACACTAACCCAGTACATTCCTCAGAATGAGTTTGAATTCTTTTCTTAAAATCTTTCCATCCCTTCCCATGCAAGGAAGGACTGAAAAATCTTTTCAAATTATACAAATAGATACTTGCACAGTTGGATCCTAGCCCTTTCCCGGAGACCACGGCCCCCCAAAATTTATACCAGCCTCATCTCCACCAACCCAAATGAGCCCTGATCCTAATCTAATCATGACCACACAAAGGCAGTCCTTCACCATCATTCATTTTTATGGTTGTGATTTTCTCTCCAGGCCTCTACCCAGCATTTATTCCTGTTTGGAATTCCTAACCCACCCTTCTTCCCATTAGTGTCATCTGTAAACTTAATGCTGACCATGTTCAGTACTTTAGCCTCCAGGTTCTTTAGAAACAGTGTTGTCTGTATTTACTTTTGAAGTCATGAGCAGATGGCCTTGCTGCATGAGGCATTGAAATCTGAACCCCCCCAAAAAAGTGATTTTGGAATGAGACTGATTTACCATGAGTAGTGCTAAATGCTCTGTTATGGAGCTTAATTTAATATTGTAATTAGTGTTGTAATCAAAATAAAACTTATATCAGAGTTGATCTGATATATCTAATGATTTAATTGCCATTTCCACAAGAGAAAAGACACATAAATAATGTAACAAGGAAAAGTGGGTGTTGTGATGCCATGAAATTGTTAAGAGAAAGTAAGGGCTGTGGGCCAGAGAAATAGTATAGGAATTGAGATGCTGACCATGCATGTGACTGACCCTGCTTCAATCCCCCACACCACGTATGATCCCTCAAGCCCTGAGAACAGAGCCAAGAGTAAGCCTTGAGCACTGAAATAAATAAATAAGTAATGTATTTTTCTTTCTCACAATCTCTCTCTCTCTCTCTTTCTCTCTCTCTCTTCCTCTCCAGGGTTTTAATTTTACTATTTAATATTAATAGTAAAGAAAAATTTTAATTTAAATAATTAGCATAAATTTTGCCATGCATCTTTCTGATTTATACATGAGATTCAATGCTAATGTAAGAGACTTTAAGTTGTATACAAATTACAGAATTTATACAATTTGTGTGTTATAGCTGGCACATGCATATGTATGTTGTCCTTACCAGAATAGTGAAACCACTACAGAATTAAACCAACTATTTTTTGTTATGTGCATATTCTCATACTCTCCACCTTTAATTAAGGAAGTCACAGTCACTGTCACTGTCCTCCCATTGTTCATTGATTTGCTCGAGTGGGCCCAGTAACATTGTGAGACTTGTTACTGTGTTTGGCATATCGAATACATCAAGAATAGCTTCCAAGACTTTGCCATATGGGCAAGGTACTCTCGGTAGCTTGCTGGGCTCTCCGAGAGGGGCGGAGGCATCCAACTCGCATTGGCTATGTTGGCTGCATGCAAGGCAGACGCCCTGCCCGCTGTGCTATCGCTCCAGCCCAATTAAAGAAGTACAGAAAAAAAAATTAAACTATAGGTTACCCTATCTTTCCCCTTACTTCTGTTACAATTTTCAGTAAGTAATTGGCATATTTTGGTAGAAAATAAGAAAGGCTATAATGGAATCCTTTGTGTGTCTTAGTAGTTTCTCTCTTCCTGTGTTTGGAACAACTTCTGGTGTAGATACAAGTAAGCCTCACCTCTCCCCCACTTCCACACACTCACCGTGCACTCACTTTGAGTCTTATTGAATGCTTATTGAATGCTCACGTAACATGGATCCACCTGAGTTTCTACCCACTGGGCTGAAGCAATAGCACAGCTGGTAGGGTGTTTGCCTTGGACACGGCCGACCTGGTCGACCCGAGTTCAATTCCTCCACCCTTCTCAGAGAGCCCTTCTCAGAGAGCCAGCAAGCTACTGAGAGTATCTAGCCTGAAGGCAAAGCCTGGCAAGCTACCCGTGATATATTCCATATGCCAAACATAGTAACAAATTTCACAATGTTACTGGGCCCGCTCAAGCAAATCGATGAACAACAGGAGGACAGTGACAGTGACAGTACATCATCAACATTTTATATTAACCGAATAACAGGGAGCTGTGGGTAAACATTATGCATTTCTCTCCTACCCATGGGCATGCTACTTTGTCATCATGGACTTCAGCTTCAAAACATAAGTTCAGAGACAAAATTATTAAGACTTTCAAGACAGCACCCACGAAGATCAGTCTAGTGTACAACATCCTTTTGAACACAGAGCCCTTCTGAGCATGGGACTGACAAAGCATTATAGTATTGGGGAGTTGGTAGAAAACAGATAGAACAGAGCCCGATTCTGCCCAAAGAAATCTCTTACTGTATTATGACAGTTCTTTTGGTCTTTCTGGTCCAGTTGTATCAAGACTGAAAATATTGCTTATATGTTCGGTTAAAGATGTTGAGAAGGAAGTAATGGCTCTGCTATTTTGTTTTTATTTTAGTTGACTAGGAGACTTCACATAGGTAGAAGAAACCAGCTAGTGGACCTACACAACATAGACATTAATTTCTACTCATAAAGGAAAATTCTAAGTACACTTTTAGTGTCCCACTTATACTTTTAAAACAACTGCTGTCACTTAAAACTGGAGAATGGTGATCACAGGAAAATTAGGACAGAATTTTCCACCCAGCTTATTTGGTATGGAGAATTTGACTTTGTGCAATTCAAGACTTGTGTCAGTATGCTTTTGCAAATGTCAGAATTATCAAATTATGTAATGAGATTTATAATAATGTCTTCATTCAGTGTTCAATAAGCTGTTTTCCAGCTGGAAATTTTCTAGAATTGTACTCTGCTTTGAACTTTGAAAGTTTTGCACATTTCAAAGAGACCATATTCTATTTCACAGAGAGTTTCTGTGCCAAGGTTGCTGTTCTTTCAGACTTCTCCATCAACTAATATTTTATTATACAAGTCCTTAATACCCTGTAAAATGAGGCTTTTCTGGTTTATAACGATTGGTTTCTAATATGTGAAAATTGTATATGAAAATCTCAAGGGTAATTACTTGGGTTGGTACTGTAGTTTCCCAATGTACTTACTAAGAGTACTAAAATATGTTGGTCATGTCTCTACTTGAAGTGTTCCTATCAACTAATCCTCACTCTCACCCTGAGTAGTAAGGATGTGGTGATACTGAAAAATAAAACATCTTTCCACTGGCCCCATGTTCTGTCCAACCAAGAGAAACAAACAACTTGTCTCTAGTCCTAATCCAGCATCCATAGAGGAAGAATTGAGCCATATTCCTGAAAAAATTGTGCTATATAAATGACCATGTTGATTAACGTTGCTTCGACTGTTTTTTTCTGTTGGTAATGATTCTGCTTGGCAACACAAGTTTGCCAGTTTGGCAACATAGGTTTACTGGTTAATTATTTTTAGTCTTCCTGTTCATTTGGCATCAACCCAATTGGTCACCAAAGTGAAAAGCATATTCAAGGCACAGGTGAGACAGAAAGAGTCTGCCGCCTTTGTTTCTGCTGTTTCCTCCTGTCAAGATCCCCTGAGGCTGGGGTTTATGCTCATGTCCCAGAATGATTCCACAGGTCTCATACCCTGCTCTTTGTTAATAGCAAACCACTTACCAACTTCCATTGTAGCACATGGTAGGAGAGCCTGCAGAAATTCTGTTTCTACTCAGCTTGACTCTGATTTTTCTTACTCTTATTTCCACCCATAAATCCTGGCTGTGGGTATAGCACTTTTGAGATTACAGACTATTGGATTTTAAACCACATAAAGGCAGTTATCAATGGAGGCACTCTAAATGCCATTAGATCCTTTGTTCTTGAGGAAAGCAACCTACATTGCACCTTTCAGCCCTCTTCCCCTGAGAGGAGCAATTTAAGATCCACTTTCTGGTTAAGGTTGGACCTCGGAGAGCAGGCTGTGGGGTCTCAACAGCCAATGAACAACAACAACAAAAAATAATAATAAAGTACAAGGCAGCAAATGTATTCTAAACTTAATAAAGTGTTGCGTGTGGTTATTTGAGACCAGTTCTTGGAAATCAGTGTTTAAATCTCTCTGTAGCCTGAGGATCTAAATGTTGTGGGCTGCCGAGCAATTTAAATTCTGCTCCAGAGCAAGGAGAAAAAAAAGGAAGCCGCTAAATCATTATCTGCAGCCAGCCTTTCTTTTCCTCAAGAAAGATTCTGAACTTTGAAGTATCTTAATCTGAAGCTGAAAATCCTTCTCCAGGGTGCGGGAAAAGAACCAGGGGATCGCTGCTCCTCTTCTCCCTCCCCATTGATTTCTGAGTCCGTCTGTCTGGTGGAGGCAGGACTGATAGAACCGCCTGGGGCATGCTTTCCCACCAGTTACACATTGTAGCCATTTCAGGTTCAGCCATGCGTGCCAGATTGAATTAAATGCTTTTTAAAAGTCTCCAAAGCAGGAAAACATCTTTCTCCAATGGTTTTTTTTGTTACATATTTGTTAATGAGTGTCTGCACAATAAAGATGTGGTCTGTAGCTTGTTTTCCAAGGAGAAATCCAATTTGGCTCTTGTGGATGTTGCTGCTACTCAAGAGATAGTTTAATTCTTTAATTGAAGCAGCTGCAAAAGAGTTTGCGGACAACACAATGCTCTGCAGGCTTTTCTGGAGCCGTGTGTGGGGGGAGCGGTGGCTGGGTATTGGGGGCGGTAGGGGAGTGTGGGGGAAGGACCCCCTTCACGTGTGTGTTCTTCTGAGTCCTGGCAAGAATGCGTCCTTGGCGTCTGGTTGACCCTGCTATGGGGCCTGCTGGAACTGTGACCTTCAGTCTCTGGCTGACCTCACAAAATTGATTCTGTGCTTTGCCATCAAAAAGGTGCCAACGTCATGCCACCCTGGACAAAGAAGTGAACCAAGAGCTCTCTAACTGCTCTTCCAGAAATGTCTCTACTAGCTCACTTCTGTAAGCTGCCCCAGTCTCTTAGGTCAGCACCTCCTGGGCTCTGAGCTCACCTGAGCTGTGCAAGTAACTCTGATACAGAAACACGTTAGGGGTCAAGGGTCAGTTTAGGAGAGAAAGGAGGGGTTTGCGCCCTCTGAGTCCCAACACTCAAAGGATGAGTCAGTTAAAGAAGGTGAGGTGGACTGCGGAGTGAATTCAAAAGCTAATTCCAGAGCATGCTGACTTTTGATCAACTAAACCTTGAGCTCTTCAAAGTGTCAGACAGAAGTCTTGTTATTTCTGTTTCCCAGAGGTCCCATGGGTGCTCAGCAAATGCGAACTGATGATGAGTACTAGTAGACAAAAGCTATTTCCTTTCTGTTATTTCAGGTGAAGGCAGGGATCTTGTTCTTAGCCTGATTCTTTAGATTTGTAACTGCGTACACATGTACTGGGGCTGGAGCGATAGCACGGCAGGTAGGGCATCTGCCTTGCACGTGTGTTCGATGCCTCTGCCCCTCTTGGGAGAGCCCAGCAAGCTACCGAGAGTATCTCACCCTCACGGCAAAGGCTGGCAAGCTACCCATGATGTATTCAATATGCCAAAAAACAGTAACAAGTCTCACAATTTGTTGTGAGACGTTACTGGTGCCCGCTCGAGCAAATCGATGAACAACGGGAGGACAGTGACAGTGACACATGTACTGGCCCTCAGCTTTTACATAAAGTACCACTATTGGCTTTGAATCTTTTTTTTAAACCCACTTTCTCTATCTTGCATCTACATTTTTTTTTGTCATAGACACTTGATCCTTTGTTTTCTTCTCTTTAGTTACTTTTTTGGTTCTTTCTTATCTGCTTTAGACCTTGTTTTTTCCATCTTTTGTTTTTTTCTAAATGTTTTTTTAGATACAACATATAAGCCCAGGCATTTACAGAAGACAGTTCTTCTCACCATGCACTCGACTGGTCATTTTGTACGCGTTGTTTTGTTATTCCTCACAACAATCTCAGGAGGTAGGCCCACATATGTTCGTTCCCATGTTATAGATTGACAAGCCTGAGATTTAGAGAGAAAGTGACTTTCCCAGGGTTCTGATCTCACTGAGAAAATGCTGAAATTGACCTTGAACTACCATGGTCCATTTCAGTTACTACCACTGGCACTGTAGCTTTTTTTTTTTTTTTTTTTTGCTTTTTGGGTCACACCCGGTGATGCTCAGGGGTTACTCCTGGCTCATGCACTCAGGAATTATTCCTGGCGGTGCTCGGGGGACCATATGGGATGCTGGGAATCGAACCTGGGTTGGCCATGTTGGCTGCGTACAAGGCAAACGCCCTACCCGCTGTGCTGTCGCTCCAGCCCCTGGCACTGTAGCTTTTTAAATTATGTAAAAGAGATCTTCAAAGTGAAACAAAACCTCTACACCAGCAGTCGGCTTACCCAGTGCCTAAGGACACTCTGTGGCAAAGCCCTGCCATCCCTGGCCTTCAATTATCTCCTCCCAGGTGGGCCCTGACCATCTCCCAATGACTGTTGTGATTCACGGTTAAGAGCCTCCCTAATCAACCTAGCAGTGCATTTCTATCTGCCCTCAACTGTTTTTAAGATGTGCTGAAAGAGTCAGGCAGGTCTTAGCTTGATCACAACTTTTGCTCTCACAACACTGTCACGCCAGATGTATGGGGTTTCTTTCCAAATCAACTAATTCTCTGGCCTCAGCTGTGGGGGAAGGGCGCTAAAATTCAGTTCAGTTCTGGTATTATTCTACCTAGAATTGGCATCAGATACCACAAGTTAAAGGCTGAGTCGCACAGGCCTTCCCACTTCCACTAGAGATCCCAGTTCTAAGTCTCAGGTTGCCTTCAGGGGTCCTTCTGATCAGCAACGAACTATAACCCCAGATCTTTATACATCTGCCCTCAGATCTGATAACTTTCTAATATAGTTCACAGAATCCTGGGTTTATTCTATAGGAAGGGATATGATAAGAGATTTGGGTGAGGGTTTTGAACAGTCAGACGGTGAGTGAGCTGCACAGGGAGAGGTTTAGAAGAATTCTGAGCATAAGAGCTTCGATCTTCATGGAGCTAAGGTGTATAACTGCCCTAGCATGTGGGTGGGTACATTTACTAATCTCAAAACTCAACTCTTTATTTGGGGCTTTAGGGAGGCTTTGGTAGGCATAAATTTATTAATCCATTTATTAACCATGATGATTTCCAAATCCATCATGTCTTTCCAGAGAATGGGGTGGGCTTCAAGTTCCAAACCTTCTAACCATGACTTGGTCTTTCTGGTGATAAATCCTCATCCAGCAACTCATCCAGAGTTACCTCGCCGGAATCTAATATATGTACTCCAAGAAATTTCAAGAACCTCTCTGTCAGAAACCCATATATTGGTCTTATTCTTTACAGAATCTCTCAAAGAATCAGGGAAAACCCAGTTACTTTAAGAAATTTGACAATCCTAGGGGGGAAAAAGAAATTTCATATCACTTATTTTGCTGAATCCTGGCTTAAAATTGAGATTTTTGAAAGCCTTTTCTCTTCCTGAAGTTGTCAATTGCTTATTGTATTTCTCCCAGGCTACATCTTTTTGCTTCAGGATCCTTCTCATAGTGTTGTGAAGGATCTAGACCAGTTGTTTCTCAACCAGGGCCCCTCTATCAAACCCTCCCCCAGAATAGTCCAAGAGGAGCTACAAGTGAAAATTACATAAATTGATCGGATTGGAGCACAATAGGAAGGCATTAAGGTTGGAAGAGGCCACAGTCAGAAAAGAGTTTAGAAACACCGGACTAGACAAGCTGCATACCAATATCTTACCATTTGATAAGGGTGGAACTTGCCATTCTACCAACACTTTAATTGTAGACCCAGAAAATGGCAGCAATAAAATGCATCTGGCGAATTTTTGTACATTTATACATTAATTAGTCAAATATTAATACTTGCTAGATAACTCAGTGTTGTGCTGGGACTGCAATTACATCACTCAGGTGCATTGCGCTAGAGCTCTAAACCTTGGTGTCCTCATGTATAGCACTGTAGCACTGTCCTCCCGTTGTTCATTGATTTGCTCAAGCGGGCAATAGTAATGTCTCCATTGTGAGACTTGTTACTGTTTTTGGCATATCAAATATGCCATGAGGAGCTTGCCAGGCTCTGCGGAGTGGGCAGGATACTCTGGGTAGCTTGCCAGGCTCTCCAAGAGGAACGGAGGAACTGAACCCAGGTCAACCGAGTGCAAGGCAAGTGCCCTACCCGCTGTGCTATCACTTCAGCCCGTCCTGATCGTTTTGTTTGTTTGTTTGTTTATTTGTTTGTTTTTCACTGACCCGGTGAGGCGGGCGAGCCCCGAGGGGCCCTCGCTTCGGGTGCCAAGCACACGGCCTCAGAGTGGTCAGGCATGGCCCACTCCATGGACAGTGCCAAGTAGGGAGTTTGACTGGGGCGGTACACCTGTCAAACGGTATCGCATGTGTCCTAAGGCGAGCTCAGGGAGGACAGAAACCTCCCATGGAGCAGAGGGGCAAGAGCTCGCTTGATCTGTCCTCATCTATATTAAGAAAAAATACTATGCTTCCTTATAGGATTGTTTCAGAATTCTGTAATAATAGATGAAGCCAATGTTAAGCATTCAAGAAAGGTGCATTGGCGGTGTTGTGAACAAACGTGGACTCTGATCTCCCTGCAGGGCCTGGTGGAGAATACACACTGATAAATTGACAATTGGTGCGCTATTAGAAGTGCCACGCAGGGGGCTGCAAGGTTCATAGGAACATGTCCAAGAGAAAATCCCAGGCTTGGGATTTCAGAGTAGCTTCCTAGAGGAAATTTCACTTAGGCAGAAACCCAAAGATACGAAAAAGTTAGCCAAGGGGAAAGAGCTTTCCCAGACAAAAGGAACAGCTGAATCGGTCTTTCAAGGAGCTGTTCGAGGAAGATAGTATTACTGACGGACTGACAGCTGCTGTTTCATCGAGGTGTACATCTCTCAGGTTGAACTGCACAAGAAACACTTTAGCTTCCCTCAAAAATAGAATTGCCTCTTTCTCAGAGCCTTCTCTTTTTCTCTAGACTCTATGAGGGTTTTTTTTTTTTCATGCGTGGTTTTCTTTTTAACATCACTGAATTCTAAAATACAAGTTTAAGCAACTGAAAAATAAGCATAGTTGGGTCTACTATGATTTATTTACCCACAGATTATTAAATGAGCATGAATTGTTTCCAGGGCTTATCAGCCCAATAAGAATAATAATAATGCTCTGATGATAATTGAACAACTTAAGTTTTGATGGCCATAGGAAATAAAGCGAGGGAAGGAATATATTGAATATTAGCAGAGAAAATGGGGTACCTGAATACCAGGCTGGAAAGAATAGAATGCAGGCAATGCGGAATGTCTGTGGTGTCACCAGTGAATGATCAGCCTCCTAAAGGTGCCACTTCACAGAATAAATCCACTGAAGTCATTCTCTTTTGGCTTAAAAGGTGTGCAGCACATGCTAGGGGAAAAGGCAGCTCAAATAGAAAAGGGAGCACCAAATAAAGGGTGTTGGGAGGATCCTCCCAGAATGGGAGATGCATGCTAAGAGTAGACTATAGACCGAATATGATTGCCACTCAGTGCCTCTTTTGCAAACCACAGCACCCAAAAGGAGAGAGAGAGAACAAAAGGGAATGCCCTGCCACAGAGGCAGGGTGGGATCAGGGGGATTGGGCATGGGAGGGAAACTGGGATCCGTGGTGGTGGAAAATGGGCACTGGTGGAGGGATGGGTACTTGATCATTGTATAACTGAAACCCAAGCACAAAAATTTGTAAGTCTACAACTGTACCTCATGGTGTTTCACTGATAAAAAATTTTTTAAAAAAAGGTGTGCAGCAATTGACGCTTCTGAGGTATCTTGGCAAGTTATTCTCTAGAAGTGTTATTTTGGCAACTCATTAGTTTTTCTTAATACTGTCTTTAAAAGCTTTTATTAAAGAGCCATGATTTACAGAGTTACTCATAGTTGCATTTAGGCGTGCAATGGTTCAGTACCAATCCCTCCACCCATGTCAGCATCCCTCCACAGTATTCCCAGACTCCTTCCCCATCCCAGCCTCCATTCCACACTTTCTTTATATTATTGCATAAAATGTATGTTACATAAAATTTCAAATTTAGCTATTTTAAATATATAACTCAGTGGGTTTAAGTACATTCACAATGCTGTGCAACAGTCTTCACTGTGTTTCCAAAAGTCTTTATTTCTACAAACAAAAACTCTATGTACCCATTAAACACTAACTCTCTGATTTTTTGCCTTTGCCACACCTATAAGCCCTATTTAACTTTTCATGTCTGTTAATATACCTGTTTTATATCTCCTATTAGTATGACCATATAATATTAGTCTTTTTGTGTCTGGTCTGCTTTATTTCTGAGCATAATGTTTCCAAGTTTCATTCATGTTGTTTCTTGCTCCATTCCCTTTTATAGATTAATAATATTTGCATACATGGATATACCATATTTTTGTCTTTTTTGTTGGAGTTTTTTTAATCCACTTCTCTGTTAACTGCACTTAGAGTTTCCATTACTGACAAGTACTTTCATGAATAATGCTGTAATACAAATTCACCCACAGTTTCTGTTCTTCAGGGTCTATACCTAGGAGTGGAATTGCTGGGTCATATATAATTCTGTGTTTAACTTTTAGAGTAACTGCCAAGCTGTTTTTCACAACAGCTGTATCATTTGGCAATTTTTCTTGAAACTAAACACTAGGAAATGTTTCATTGACATATTACATACTAAAAATTTATCAGCTGACATCCAAGTTGTTGAAACAACAGTTCAAATATATTTTTGCCAAAAATAACTCTCATGAAAAGTATATCATTTGATTGATATTTTGGGGGCTAAAAGCTTATCAGTTTTGAACCTAGAAAATACCAGCTACCTTGCCCCAGTGAGAAAAAAAAGGTAATCTTTTATAGTTCTTTGTTCATATTTGCAATTGCTTTTCCTTGCAATATGCCTTGAATTCTGATTTCCTGCCCCAGAGATTTCCATGTTCCTGGTATGATGGCCCACAGGACTACCTTGGGAGGCGAAAGACTTTGAGGGTCTTAGTCGCATTCAGTATTCTCATCTGGATGTCATCCCATCATAATCAGGAGAAATGCCACACTGCTGCCACCATTGGTGCTTGGAGCCCCACTGCACCAATGCTGCCTTCCATCCTGGCTCATGTCCAGGACTACTGGGCCTAAGTACAAAAAAAAAAACTGGTTATTTGTTTCAAATAGATAACCTCAAGTCCTGCTGTAGGTCAGACTTGGTAAGAGGAGTAAGGGACAGGAGACAGACCTAGTGGAGAGAGGATACCTCTAGGCCCTTCTAGTTCCAGCTGTTGTTTAAGCACCTTAATATTTGAGGTGCTATGGCAGGCTCTAGGGATACTGTGATGAGAAAACACACTTGCCTTTATCTTGGAACACTCACAGTCTAGAACCAAAGCAACAAACGGATCAGGAAATTCCACCAAAAATGTATTAGCAGCTGAGTCAAGTTGCCTTAGAAACAGGAAGTATACTAAATGAGAACGCTTCATATAGAAATGGGTCAGAGACAAAAGTGGTTCAGGAAGCCTTCCCTAGGAGACCCTGGAGCTAACACCTCAGTTTCGGTTTAAACACGCATAAATGCATATGTGTGTCACACATGCCTGCTGGGGTGGGAAGTACAGATGGGCGTGGGAGGTAATTATCAAGATAGGAATGTCCTGTTCATGGGAGGAATAGGAAAATAAATAAATGTCCTTGAACAGAAACGCGAGGAAGAGGCAGTCTGGGGGCTGAGGGTGGGTGGTGGTGGGAAGGGGGTTCAATTCATTATAACCATTGCAATGGGGAAACCATTTGACAGTTTTAAGTTGGGTGGTCGGAAACGGCTGGAGAGGATTTCATTCCTTCTACAGAAGGCAACAGGGGAAATGTAGCTTTTAGTATTTCCAAAGACATACTTGAGTCACATGGAAACTTTCTGGATCATCCTGCAACTCCCTGTCTGTGGAGGAAGTGGGAGCCACGGGGTTCTTGCCTGTGCGTTTGAGCTCTGACATACCACCACATCTGGTACAAAACCCTTTTGAAGTGAAGGTTTTCACTTCACTTCTTTTCAGCACTCTAAGGTCAGATGTCTGTCCATCTCTCATTTGTGCCCATCTGAGTGAACAAAATTCTCACGACTTTGGAAGTTTAACAGCGGCTCCACAAAGGAACCACCCGTCATAGTTCTGCTCTCACACTTAGCCCTGGCACATTTCCTGGAAGCAAAACAAGAATGAAATGGAACAAATGTAGCACCTGCAGTAAAGTTCCATCCCTCCCTCAGTGATGCAGAAAACATGCGTTTTGGTCTTAATAAAATTTCCATTTTACTCCCAATCAGCCTTGGGAGTCTTCCCATCAGCTTCAGGAGATGAACCTTCATTTGATTGCTTGTTTAAATATTTGTTGAGTCACTAGTAAATATGTTCACTAGTGGATGGATGTAAAAGTAAACCCTGACCTCAAGACCTCAAAAACCTTTCCAACCATCCTAACCTTCCCAATACATGCACACCTGGACACACACACACACACACACACACACACACACACACACACATGCACGCACGCATGCACACACACACTCCAACTATAGGTTTATGTTCTCAAGACAACTTAAAATAGAATGTGTTCGTACTAAAGGATAGCAGTTTTCCTAAGGAGAAAACCATTTCAAGGAATATAGAAAAGAGTAAAAACATGTATTAAATACTTTTATGTTTTTGACACCATGATGGATGTTTTCAGGTACCTTATCTCATCAAACTCCAATGAGGAAACTGAGGTTTGGGGACAATAAATCACTTTCCAAGATTTGACTATATATCTTTCAACTCTAAGCAAATTACTTTTCCACTTTTGTTTCTCTGTGAAGCCTTCCCTAAGTCTCTGGCCATGAATAACCATTTCCTCTTCTAAATTCCCAAAGTACTTCAAGTGGTTCCTGCTCATGTAGTGTTGACTTGAGTCAGTCTTGTTTTACAGAGCTGTTTACATGTATCTTGGCCCCAAAGGTACTTGAGGACAAGGAAGTGTCTTTGTTTCACCCCAGGTAAAAAAAAGAACATCTTGAATCCTCAGGAAGTGCTTGTAGAATAAAATAACATATTCACAGCTCTCATTGCATGGGTAAGAGCGTAGAACCACAGCTCAGCGGCCCCTCCTCAGCCCTAGATCTAAAGTATCATAAAAGTTTTATTGGTCTCTTGTTAGACAACCAGCCTGTAATCCCAGGTTTTGATTGTACCTCCACAAGCAACTCCCCCTGACACCTTTCCTGCATCATGGTACACAATTCAGATTTAGACTTCAACGTGCTAGAATCCAGACTCCAGATTGCAGACCCATGGAGATACTGGCAGCAAGCAAGAAACTCTCTGACTAGAAAATTCTGCTTTCATGGGGGCTCAGAACCTGGTGGAGAAAGAGAGACATGCCCTTGGTACTGTATACTTCTTGTCCATGGATAGGAACATGACTAACTGGAGGAGAGTCTGGCTGTTTCTCTAAACCAAGGATAACTTTGTACAGCTCTAAGCTAGTGGGAATATTAGACATGACATATAGTAAGTCAGGTGAACAATGATATTTCAAAACATATATGGATCCGTGTACACTCATAGTTACAAATTTTTTAGAACTAATTTTCTAACGCATTATGAAGGATTTAACCAATGTGCAAAACATTACTATTACACTGGATGCTTTGTTTTATTTTCTTAGATCTGGTGGAAGGTGATCTCACTAAATTTTGGTGCACTGAGGAGGATTAGGAAGAGACAAAGTTGAAAATATAAAGAAAATACTGTACTCTCTGTACATTCGTACCCATCCTCTGAAATTAAGGATTTTAACATCTAAAAGGCTATAAATTTAATTTCAGACTCATTTTCTATATCCAATAAATCACCATGTCCAACAAATTTTATCTTCTAAATATCTCTCAAATTCCTTTTCTCTATAATTGATCGTTGTCACCTCAGACTATCATCTTTCTTCTACACTAACCTCCTAAATGACTTTTTCCAATTCACTTTCTGCACCGCTATCAAAGGCAGCTTGCTAAATAGTAATTGAATAATGCCACTTTCTTAAAATTCTACAATAGCTTCTCATTTATTTTAAAGCAAATTCTAACACCCTGTGCTCTATATAATCAAGCCTTGCCATCCTCGTGTTGTTTCCACTTGCTGAGTTCCAGGCTGAATTGGTCTTTCAAATTTTCAAGCTTTCCAAGTGCCTTCCCTTCTGATATCTGTGCAGAATCTCTTTCTCCTGACCAAACACTTTCTATCACCTTCCCTCTTTTCCTCAGATCTTAAATGTCACACCATGAGAAAGTCCCTCCATAACTAGTATTTCCACCCTCCCTGCCTTCAACTGGGGTGCATCTTCTATTATACCATCTCAGAGATTATTCCATAATCACAGCACTATGGAAATTAACCAGTTACCTAACTTCTTAATTTAAAGGCTGTCTTTCTTGTTTATAAACTTCATGCCAACAAAAATTGTTTATGTACTGTTGTTCCCTGCCCTTGAGACCTAGCACAGTCATAAATACAGGACTCATCCCATAGCTGAATTCTAGCACCTCCTCCTAGCCAGCCATTCTGCACGGTATGTGCTACAGGAAAGGGCAAATAGTCTTCGACTTCTCGGAGCACACAGTTCAGTGATTAATCCTGTGAATTCCGCAGCCCTCTGTCAGTTCCTTTTTCTTTTCTCATTTATTTTGGTTCAATTTACACCATATACTGACTTGTCTAGCTTTCAGATAAAAATGGACTTTTTGACAAATACTAAAGAAAATGAAAAGATTTAAAACCACTGTCTTCTTCATGTCATCTGTCATTAGTTTTCCGTCTCCCCCTAATAAATGGACACTATTTTCTTCATTCTCTTCTCATGTCTGATATATTTAAAGGATGTCTATCTGTGTCTTTGTCCTTAAGGATTGCAACACATTACTTGTTTTGGATTTTTTTGTTAGCATAAAAGTCATTATATTTGCCTTCCTTCTTGATAGTTTTTATTATCTGATAAACTCTAATAATATTTCATCCTTCATACAATGTGTTTCTTGTTATTGTTTAACATACATATATGTACATATATTTCCCTTCCTCATTCTATTCATAAAGATCGTATTTCATATTTATATTAAATAATTTACTTAAGAAATTTTTAGGAATCATTTAATTTGTTTAATTTTGAATGTAGTTATGTAACTGGCACATCTTCAGAGTAAAATAAAAGAAAGAGAGAAGCCAGGGGAAGGAAGAGAGGGGAGGAGGAAGGAATAAAGGAAATATTTAAATCTGTTGAGATCTGGTTTACATGAGGGATAGATAAAGACAGAGAGGAGGTAAAGTTGTGTTTTTTTAAGGAAAAGATAAATAGGAAATAAAATATTATGGTAAGGGGGATCTGCATATGATCACTTGTCACTTGTCATCCCATTGTTCATGGATTTGCTCAAGCGGGCACCAGTTAGCGTCTCTATTTGTCCCTGTTGCATGATAGTGTAACCCAATGGCATATTGGGGGCTCTTTCAGGATCAGGGGAATAAGACCCATTAAAGTTACTGTTTTTGCATATCAAATACACCACGGGTAGCTTGCCAGGCTCTGCTGTGAGGGCAGGATATTCTCGGTAGCTTGCCGGGCTCTCTGGGAGGGCCAGGAAAAACTACATATGGTATACAGAGCTAATTAAAGGTAAAAGCAGTATGTTCACCTTGACTTTTAGTCCACATCAATGCATTTAACAACTATTTGTCCATTTCTCTGAAATAGAAGATGGTAAACTCAGAACAAGTCACTACAAATCCATTGTTGCTTGGGTGAAACAGTTCAAAGATGTGCTGCCAGCCCAATGGGTAGATAAACAGTGTCATCTCCAGAAAGGGATCTTGATTAATACATGTCTATTTATATATATATATGTATATATATATTTGATACAAACAGAAAAAAGTAATTTTAAAACAAATTGGTACAATCAGCACCAGTGAATATGTTGCCCAACCTCCAAACAAAAATGTTACCAGTAACTCCTGTTAATTTCCAAATTCTCTAACTCCCCCATTCCTGGTTCCAACTGCCCTACCCAAATCACCATTATCCCAATAATGTTTTCAACATACTCCTTGTGCACACTAATTTATGACATCTGTGTATTTATAAGTAGTATGTATAAATGCAATGTGGAGCTATTTTTAAAAAACAGAAAGCAAACATTTGCATAAGCACATGAAAATTACACACACCTTTTCTGGTCACATTATCCTTGTATTCCTAGGGAAGGGCTAGAAGGAGGAAGAGAATAAAGACCTTTTTCCATCCATACTCTCTTTTGAAAATAGAAAGAAAAAGATCCATCACAGATGGATTTCATATAATACTAAAAAGATAGGTATGGAGAGAAGGAACACAGAAATAGAAAGTATTCTTTAAAAAAAATATTTTCTTTAAAAAAAAAGACTTTGGGGCTCTTAATACCAGATTCTCAGTCTTGCTTATACTTATTGCTAAATGCATAGAAAACTTTTGAAAATAAAATGTCTTCTGATTTCAGTCCCTGAAATATTTTCGTGTTTTATTCTCCATTGAATTTTTCACTGTATATGACTTAATGTAATTTTAATATAAAAAATTATATGAGGCTGGAGCGATAGCACTGCAGGTAGGGCATTGGCCTTGCATGCAGCTGACCCGGGTTCAATTCCCAGCATCCCATATGGTCCCCCGAGCACCACCAGAAGTAATTCCTCAGTGCAGAGCCAGGAGTAACCCCTGTGGATCGCTGGGTGTGACCCAAGAAGCAAAAAAAAAAAAAAAAGAAAAAAATTACATGTGAAATTTTACCTTCAAATGTAAAGAAGGAGGAAAATCTCTTCAATGGATTTCATTTTTAGCTCCTTCTATACTTATGGATAAAAAGACTAAACAACATAAAAGTATAAATTCACAGCGTGAAAGATAGTACAGTGTGTAAGTTGCTTCTGTCCCATGCAGCAGGCCCAGGTTCAAATCCCCAGCATCACATATGGTCCCCTGAGGGCCTGCAGGGGTCACCCCTAGCATGACCAAATGTTTGACCCACCCCCTTCTCAATGTTAATTTGCCTCTTTCTAGCAACAAATTTATTGAAATTCCAAAGTTCCAGCAGCTTTTGTTTAGAAACCTAATAATCTGATTCTGAAATACTATGACTGAGCGAAGGCACAAGATTAACAAAGCCATTCCTAAAGAATAAGATAGGAGGACTTGCTCTGCCAGATTTCAAGATGTATAGAAAACAATAGTAATTAGAACAGTGTGGGACTGGTGCAGGACAGAAAAGTAGGACAGAATAGAATGCCCAGAAACAAACCCACGCATGTAGGGGAGTTTGATATATGACGCAGAGAGCTTTGCAGATCTCTGGAAAGGAGGGTGCTAAACAGATGATGCCGCAGCCATCAGCTCTCCATCTGGGGAAAAACAGGAGATCAGAAAACATGAAATCACACCTGCAGATCAATTCTAGCTTGATTAAAGGCTTTATTAGCAAAGGAAAAACTTTAAATATTTGCAAAGAAAACATAAAACATCTTTATGAACTGCACATGAGAAAGCACTTCTGAAACCACACACAAAAAAGTGCTAGACATTTCATGCCCACTAGATTGACAGAAATTAAGTCTGCAAGGAGCAGGTGTCAGCAAGGACGTGGATCAAAGGGAACAGGCAAAGGTTCTGCTGGAGAAAGAATAAATTGGAAGAATCCTGAGCGCTCTGGAGCACAGTTTGGTGCTACCCTGTAAGGTTGGCTGTTAGTAAATCTGTGTCTAACAAAGCAATTCCAGTCTTAGGTGTAAACTTTGGAGCAGTGCTTTGCTAACTTTAAAAAATATCCAAGTCACTGAAAATCCCACAGTTTGGAAGCTTCTCTTCTGACCTGATTCAGCAGGTCTGAAATAAAGTTCGTGATTTTTTTTCATTTCTAGAAACCATTGATTTTGCATTTCTAGAAACCAGACCACTGCTGGTTTCCAGTCAGAGCTGGAATAATGCTTCTCCAGATCTCTCCATCATGCCTGGAGAAGGAGGAAGAAGAATCTTCAAAAGCCATATTGTTCATAATAATAATAATAATTTGAACCCAACCCAAATATCGAGTAGAAGAATGATGAATAAATAGAGTTTAGTATGTTCACATAATGAAGGATCTTACAACATCGAAAGTGAATGAAATATAAGTATCTACAATAGTCTGAATGAATCTTTGAGGTGTTATGTTACGTGAAAAAAGTGAACCACAGAAAATGACATAGTGCATGAAACCAGTCTTTAAAGTAAGGCTAATAGATTAAATATACCGTTTAGGAACCAATATCTGGATGAAACTAAAATACGAAGCAAAGAAATTAAAAAACACAAAAGCAGGAGAAGGAAGAGAGAGATAACTAGTTGCTCTAGGGTGACTGTCATTGCAAGTTCCCGTATGCTTGAGATCTATCATGTAATTCATGTGCATTCTTCCAGTCTAGGAAGCATGTATAAAGTGCACAGGAAATGCAAAACTATTTCAAATGTGTGTCAACCAAGGAAGCTAAATGAAATAAGGAAACTAAAGTTGCAGTAATTAAAGTACTCACTGGACACATTAAATGACAGAAATGATCCTGGAGAAAATGGATATGCACTATGGTGCATAGGGAAAACCAAGATGTGAAAAACTATGATAGATGCACAGAACTGAGGACAGAAATCTAACAGACTCCTGAAACAGAGATTGGAGTCAGCAGAAAGAAATAGAATTAAAAAGTGTATTTCAGGGAAATTCTGGCATGTCAAAGTCAAGCCTTTGTCTCTCTGATCAAAAGTACTATTCAAATACCAGCAAATTAAACAGGAACCCATGCTGACCCATTCCTAATAAAAGTTAAATGTCAGGGATAAAGCGGGACCCCCCTCTAAGCATTCTGGAAAAACAGAAAAGATACAAAACAAACATGTTAGCAAAACAGAATAAAAGTCATGCTAGGCTCAGATATCTCTGCAACAACAATAAAAACCAACAAAAATTGATTTCAGAGTTTTGGTGGGACAAATAAGTGAGAATGATTGACTAATTGAAGTTTGAGCAAGAAAAGGAAATTATAATGAAATGAGCTTGAACCTCCAGATATTAAAATGTAAATTATACTATGATTTACCATTATAATTTATTATTGTTGTAAAAATTTAATGGTGTAATTAAATTGCATAATTAAATCATAATTTAACAAATATTAAATTGATTTAAAAATGAAGAGTTCAGTGGAAATTAATAGACAAAATTACATGTAATGTATTATCACTATATCATGGTGTACGTATCCTTAAAATATTACATAGAAACTTAGTTTGTGAAAAATATCTTCACAAAGATAGACCATCCACTAAATAATGGTACAACAACCAGCTAATTACTTATAAATAATATAAAAATTAGTACCATAGACACAAATATTTTTCGATGAATTAAAAAGTTAAATTTCTAATGATAATTTTTTTAAAAATACTAGAAAAATATGTGAGGATTGTCCAAATCCTTGTGTGAGAAAGGATTTTCTAACTACAAAAGAATAGAATCTGTATTGATATATATTTTTCTATAAACATTTTAAATTCCCCCTGTCAAAATATCATTAAAAAAAGACAAAAGTCAAGGGAAAAGGACAAATGCTGATGATCTCATTCATATTGGCCTCTGGAGAAAAAAGGGAATGGACAGTGGTGAATGAAAACAAAACCTTGGACTCCTGACAGGAGAACTGATCTTAGTTTACCAAAGGGGATGTGAGAACGGAATGGGTCAGTGAGGGGTGGGGAGGGCAGAGGGGGCTAGGTGGACTAGAAGTGACCTAAAGACTGTGATGGAGGGGAGTTGACCCTGGGTGGGTGATGATGTAGTAACTTTGAAAACCCAAAGCTTAAACTTTAACACTATCATAACTTAAAAGATTGTAGAGACATGACTAATGTCTTTAAGCTCTTGATTAGCATATGTACTGGACAATAACTTCACTGAATCCCAGAATTGGACAGAGAAGGGGGCCACATAGACAAATAAGGAAGCCCTGTTTGAAACAAGATCTCAATGCGTGTAATCAGTGTGTGAATTACCAGACTGAATATTTATTGATTGGTTATAGCACCTGAAGTGATGAAAAGTTTATGATTCTTTTTGGGTTTGAATTTTAGGACTCATTGATTATGACTGAAAAATCAGCACTCTGGTTTGCAAACCTGTTTGCATGGACTTTCAAGAGTCACTTCACCTCCTTCCCACAGGGTTAATGGTCTATAGTGACACTATTTGGAGTACAGCGCTTTGGAGTCCCGCGTTGGTGACAGTCCTAACAATTGGCAAGCTGCCATTCTACAAGTAAATGAGATTCATATGCCAGTGTCAAAGTAAAGACATAGGTAAAGAAAGTTGAAAACCTGACACTCCATCTTACGTGAAAACTTTAATTGGTGTGTTTGCGTCCCTGGTTCCACTCCACCAGCATTTCCCCATTTGGCCATTGAAAGGGGCTCAGCCAGTGCCCACTCACCCTCTGCAGGGTCAGCCCCACGGTGGGGAATCACGTTCACAGGATTCAGGTCTCCATGGAAGTGATCCAGGGTGTGCCTACCAGGAAGCCCCTTTCGGCTAGTGTTTGTTTTATTCACTCAGAACATCTGACGGTCTCCAATCTCCCTGACTCTTCATCTTCTCTCCTCCTCAGGACTACTGGCTCTCTCTCCTTTACAAGCGCCTCATCGGCCCCAAAGTCTTAGCTGTGCACGTGGCTGGACTCCAGAGGAAGCCACGGCCAGGCCGAGTGATCCGAGACAAACTAAGGATTTATGCTCACTGCACAAACCACCACAAGTAAGTCTCCACAGAGCACAACCAAGATGGTTTGGGTCTTTGGGCCTCTTTAAGACTTACTCAAAGCCTCTCTGGATCCACCCCATCTGTGCTGTGCAGGTTTCAAGTGATCTCTGATAAATCGCTTTTTCTGCCGTAAACAAACTCTCTTTGTCACACTTAGAGGATTTATCCATAAAAGGTTCATAAAAATGCATGCCATTTGTTGATTTACTTCTGCATCCAAGATTTTTATTGAGCATTTTCTCTGTGCCAGTTGATGTAATGCCCATGAGGCTTTTTGTGTGCCTACGCCTGGACCACAGGAGAGAGATAAAATCTGTTCCTGTGTCCCACCAGCAGAGCTGAGGCAATAGGTCTCTGCTTCAAAATTGTGTGCTGGAGAGCTTCACTGCTGGGAACCTCTCCCTGCATGAGTATGTCCCAATCTTGGGGTCCCCCGAGGGAAATGAGTGCCCAAAGGTAGTTATTTGTGCCAGTTTAGCACCATTTTCATTCCCTGTGAAAAGTCTTTTCAGCTCTTCAAAAGGTTGGGTGTTTAAATAAAGCATATGCCTCCTTTCCACAGAATTGGACTTACAGCAACTCAACATTTTTTTTTCTCTTTTAGCTCACAAGCACCGGTTGTTCATCAGAGTTATCTTTCAAACAAATAATAATTATCACCATATAAAGTTTGGCAGGTGATTTTAAAATATTTTAAAGCATGATACTCACAAGGTGAAAACATAAAACTAAGCCTAAAGCAAACTCACATCTGGCCAACTCTGACTTTCTTGCACTGTTTCCTATGTAAGGAGCAGAGTGGTTAGCCCTAGAAAATAGAATCCTTTTTCTCTTTGTGCAGAGAAGCCTGGGCTGAGGAGTAGGGGTACACATGGAGGGGCAACAAGTGTCTCCAGCCAGACCCTCATCGTACCGGGCCTATCTAGGACTGGCCTTGGGGAGTGGATAGTACAAAGGGTGCTAGTGGTCAGGTTACCACAGACACTCCTTCCCCCTTCCTTGATGAGAGAGGAGCCAAGTCAAGCTTTATCATTATTTATCATGAGAAGATTTTTCAAAGGATCACTCTGAGCTGAAGGGGCCAGGGGCCAGTTGTCTTGTCTGTAGAGACAAGTGTCTATTGTGGATGAGGGGAGGCTGGGTTGGGCACAGGCCAGAGGCTTTCAACATCCCTTTTGCTCAACAGGAAGCTCAGTCCAATACCTGACAGAGAGTGACTGCTTTATGGCCTTGACTGAAGTTATCTGATCACCACACAAGGACACATTGTATTCCTTGTCTCTGTCCTGGCCTGAGGTAACCACCCAAAAGGTAGACCCCCACCTTCAAGGGAGAAAAATTGCTCTTGGCACCTTCTGACTCTTGGGAAGAAGATCTGTTTGTGGCCTTAATGCTACCAGTCTGAGGGTCCAGACACAAAATATCAGTAACCCTGGGCTTATAAGGACTTGAATGTCTTCACAGAACACTCCTCACATCATCCTTAGTAATCTTCCTGTCATTCTTTTACATTCTTGTGGAAAGTTACCCTTCTTAATATTCTGTCTAGTCCATGAACTCAGGACTAGTAACTTAAAATTCAATTTTGTAAGCTTAATTTCTCAGAGTCATGGCACTGACTTGAGAAGACCCCAGTAAAAGAATGCAGAAATAGTGCGTTGAGATGTTACTACTGATTTATAATTCTAGCTCTATTGCCCTTTGATATCAACACATCAACCAGAAGGAGGTGGGGTGGTGTATTTGCCAAGAATCCTCCCATTCATTATCATGAAACCTAAAATAAGTAACTACAATCATTTGAATTGACAAACTTCTCTGTGTGTCAAGCTTGCTTCAGAAACTTGCTGGGAAGAGAGAGCCACGGTGCTTCTCACCGTGATAATAGTTAAACTAGTGATAATAGTTTAAACTAGTGATAGGTTCATGGAAAAAGTTAAGATGACAAAAATAGCATACCTGAATTCTAGTGTTTCTTGAATGCTTATTGCATACTTAGCATCTTGCCAGTTATTTGACTTTATGCTTAATTAAATGCAATAGCACAACAGGTAGGGCATTTGCCTTGCACGTGGCCAACCCAGGTTCTTTAGCTCCGTCATTCTCTGAGAGCCTGGCAAACTACTGAGAGTATCCCACCTGCACGAAAGAGCCTGGCAAGTTCCCCATGGCGTATTCAATATGCCAAAAATTGTAACAAGTCTCACAATGGAGGCGTTACTGGTGCCTGCTCGAGCAAATCGATGAACAACCGGAGGACAGTGCAGTGCTTATGTCAAGTGGTTATGGTCGGGGCCATATGCACAAATGATAAAATGTATAACACAAATAATTTTACTTTGGGGCTGGAGCAATAACACAGTGGGTAGGGCGTTTGCCTTGCAAGTGTCCAACATGGCCAACCCGAGTTCAATTCCTCCGCCCCTTTCGGAGAGCCTGGCAAGCTACCAAGAGTATCTCACCCGCACGGCAAAGCCTGGCAAGCTACCCATGACGTATTCAATATACCAAACACAGTAACAAGTCTTACAATGAAGACGTTACTGGGTGTACTCGAGCAAATTGATGACCAACAGGAGGACAGTGACAGTGAATTTTACTTTTGCAAAAGAACCATTGAAGATCTTTTAATCCAGTGTTCTATACAATATAGAAATTTCTTTCATCATCTCCCTGACAATCACACACCCTCTCCTTGGCTACCACATTGCCTCTTAGGCATTTCTTGTCTTTCTTGTGCATTTTTGTCTTGCTAGAAAATTGTCTTTCATGATTAATTTTGGGGAAAATCTTAGATATCCATACCAATACCAACAGGTGCTTTGTGCTCTGTTCTAGCAAATTAACAAATTAGGCCCAGCCAGCAATGCAGTCTCCCTCACAGGTCATCTTGTTCAAAGAATAAACAAATTCTGACTAGGAAATCTTTCTGTAAACTATTCCACTGAGACAATGTATGTTTCTAGGGAGGAGCTGGGGTCCTTTGCCAAGTTCATAATCAATAGAAATCTTGTGCATATTGAAGCAAAATTGAGCCTTTTGGGGTTCAGATTAGTTTATTATTGGCAAAACACAACTTCCTGTTTTTCAGAAGTTTTTTTAAAGACTCATAAAAAAGGTTCCTGAGACTTCTTGGACATCAAATGGCTCTTACAAAACAATATTTTGATGAGTTAAGTGTAAATGAATCAGAAACATGTGGATTAAATTTCCCTTAAAATACACAGGGGCTTTGAAATTAGGGGAAAAATGTTTGGCCAAACATGGCCTGACTTTTACCGAACCCAAAACTTTGAATTCAGTTTGAAGACAATGGACCAACCCAGTTTCCAGGCACGTTGACTCACTGGGAATGGCCATGGAATCCCAAGCTTCATCCTCCTTTCTCCATCCTCATCCTGCAGTTCCACTGAAGACTCTCCTTTATGTGGAAGTCAAGATGTGCCTCCTCTTTGACATCCCCTACCTCTTCTATCCAGGCTGTTTTAGTTCCAGTCTCTCAACCCTGACTCACTTCCTCTCCCTTCCATGGCAACATGACCGCCATGTCAGGCAGCAAAGAACAGCCAGAGAGATGAAAGGCAGTTACAGAACCTCCACTGGTGAAATAATAGTACCCTGAGGGATACATAGAATCAGACAGGTGTTCTACTAGACAAGGAAGGTCATCCACCAGAAGAACCCAAGACCACCTGGTCCAGACAACAATGCAAGGGCAGAAATTTCCTTCAGACCATATTCTTAGGGAACAGAGGGATCTCCAGGATGAATATGCTGTGGGAAGATAATATCTATTCTTCAGAAATCTGGATTCTCAATAGCTATTTGAGTTGGTGCTCAAATAGCTATTGAGAATAGCTATTTGCTATCTAATCCCGGCCAAGAAAGTGTCATGGCAGCCCAAGGACTCTGCTTCATGTCATCACCCATCAGCTAGGCAGGGAAAAGGATGGTGTGTCTATCTTCCACGCTCAGTGCCAGTCCCTACCTGAGGAGACTCCATGAGTGCTATGAGAACCTCTGCACGTTGCTGTTGGGCTGGCTTTCAGTGCAGGTTTGTCTCCCCCAAGGGAGCTGTGTAAATGGGAAGCAGATTATGGCCCTCAAAGCTTAACAGGAGTGTTTTCCCTGAAGCCACGCTGTGATTTCAAGTCTCTCCCACCCACTACTTCCCCACATCTCATCCTTCTCCTCTCCCGTCTCTGTGGGCTCGTTCTGTCTCTACAGAAGAGAAACTCATAAATGCAAGCCCTGGGCTCTCCTCCTCCATGCTAACCTCTGAGAAACTTGTTTGATGGTAAAACAAAAGGGTTTACTGTAGTTAAGCAAAATTGGTCCCCATGCATGCCTACTTTTACCCTCACTCTGTGGTCCAGAGTATATGTAGTTAATTTGTATCCTCCTCAATTCTGCACATTTCCACTGGAATATAATGGATGTTCTATAATGGGTGTTCTTTTTATAGAATTCTAATGACATGCCTGCTCAGGTACATTCTCTTTGTACCTAAGTCATTTGGCTCCAAAACCTAGTTCATCTACTTCAGGGCAGTGAGAAGAAGGCCTGGAGGAGAAGGATCAGATAGAGAAGTCATTTAATAATTTATCAATGTACGAATCCAAAAAGCCTAAATACATCAATGCACCCTCCTACAGATACAAGAAAAATGACCTGACAGAACCAGAGAGCTCTACATTGGGGATTCTCCTTATAACCTGAATGGATTGTTCCAGGCAAGAGGTTCACAACCCCACTCACTCTGTCTGCCAAATATCCCAGAAAGCCTTTTTTTCACAGAGGCTCCCAAGCCCTGATCCCAAATGGATGGACCAGAATTCTCCAAGGGATGAATCCTGAAAACTGTATTATTTCAAAAAATAAAAACAATTTATCACATTGACCTGAACTTGGTTCCTCAACCCTTAATCGCACCTTTAGAAGTGAAGCAGAGTGGCCCAGTGCCTGAGAGGTTTAGTTCCTGCTAGGAATGAGGTTTTCCTCTGGGCAAAGCTGACTTAAGAGTTTCTCTGAACTGCTCCTTTGAAGGCAAGACCGGGTCATTTTTTCCTGTTTCCTCTCATTAACCCATCCAGATGGGGCCCAAAGGGACCCCTCAGAAATAAAGTCTTTTTTCCTATGAGAGAAAAGGGAATCATTATAGTTTTGTTGATACATGCTGGGAGACTTGTTTTACATGTAGGCACATAGTTTTCCTAGACTTCTGAACATCCTGTGAACACTTAAACAGATTCCAAAATGGTGAATAGCTTTCTAGTCCTGGGGTAGGTAGAGTAGCAAAAAGCAGGAATCAAGCAGATTGATCCATTTCCCTCAGAAGGTTTTAATCTTTCTACAGCAGAATACAATGCAAGGAAATTGAGGTTCTCAAAGAAAAAAGAAAGAAGTTTTGCAGCATACATGCATAGAAAAAATTGTTCTTTTTATTAAATAAATAATTGTATGTCAATAGTAATATGGACAGAGGACATGAGCAGTCATTTTAAAAGGTAAACAGACAAAAAGGAGCAGCAACACAGTAGAATTGTGTTAAAAATGCAAATTAATACAACAATTTAGTGAACTAATTAAATCCCATCATTAACTCTCAATCAATATTTGTCAGCAATAAGCTAAGATATACTAGAATAATGCTCACCAAAATATCATCATTTCAAAATATTATGATCATATGAAGAATCTTATTCTTATGCTAGAAATACAAGGAATGTTTTTCTTTTGTGTTTCTCAATTTTTTTGTATTCAGTATCATGTTTTACTTCCATTCTTAGGAAAAAAATAAGATTTTATCTTCAATCATTATATTTAAGCAAAAAGAAAAAATAGGGTAATTGAAAGTAGGTATCTTCTTTGCAGGAAACCACAGTAAAAAGACCTTCCTGTTTATGAAGGCCTAGAATGGCCAAGAATCACAAAATCTATGTCCTCTTCTGGGTTGGGCCTGTGCTGTGCAGTCTATGAAATATTTGGAAACATCTAACTGATCACTTTGCTCCCATTTTCCCCCACCCCCAACCCCCAACCCCGCTCTTTCTCTCTCTGCATATCAGCCACAACTATGTCCGTGGATCCATCACACTTTTCATCATCAACCTGCACCGATCAAGGAAGAAAATCAAACTGGCCGGAACTCTCAGGGATAAGCTCGTCCACCAGTACCTGCTGCAGCCCTATGGACAAGAGGGCCTGAAATCCAAGTAAGTGCCAGCCTGGAAACCAGTCCAGAGCAGAGACAGCAGGAGCCAAGGGAGAGAAAGTGAAGCCACTAGGCCTTTACTAAAGGGATCTTGGGCCCTGTCGATCTCTCACGGGCTCAGCAGGATGGAATCAGGGTCTGTTGATTGTATTTCCCTGCTCAACCTCCCCGCCACCCCGTCTCTCTGTCTCTGTCTCTGTCTCTCTCTGTGTCTCTGTCTCTCTCTCTGTCTCTCTCTGTCTCTCTCTCTCTGTCTCTGTCTCTCTCTCTCTCTCTCTCTCTCTCTCTCTCTCTCTCTCTCTCTCTCTCTCTCTCTCTCTCTCTGTGCTTGCTTATATTCCTCAACTATAATGTCAACTACTAGATGAAACATTTCTTAGCAAAGGCTCACTTGGTATCCAGGCAAGACATTTCACTTTTTAAAAAAAATAGGGGCCACTCTCAGCAGTGCTTAGAGGCCACCAGGATCATACCTATCAGGGTTCAGGAAGCACTGCAAGTGCTGGGGGTTGAATTCACAGCCTCTCACATGCCTTGACATGTAGTTGACCACTTCCACCATATCCTGAGCCCAAAATAGTTCTTCATTATGCGGGATTATCACATTTCAAGCTGTTGGGCATCCTTGGCTACCATCCACCTAACGCTAATGGAGTTCCTAGTCTTCTGACAACTAAATGCCCAGGTAGAGAAAACCCTGTCCCTTCCAAGATGTAATATTCTGCAATGCATTAATTCCCTGTTTGTCATTTTCTGTAAACCTCCTGGGGTCAAAAGTTCAGTCCGTTCTTCCCTTACATTTAGAACTTTGGGCCTATCACCGCTCTGAATCTCAGCCTCTTTGTACGTTAGGAGAAAAGCATATTTCTTGGGGGCTCTGTGTGCCTTTCAAACTCTATGAATATATGATCTGTGATACTCCCTACCTCCGTCCATCACTGCGAGCAACTGTAGACAACACTGACCTCTTCCAACAAAAAGCAGCTCAAGGCTGCCTAGTCAAGGACAAGGCCACCCCATCTCCCCACGCCAGGCCTCCCAGGAAGGGTATGGGATGCTGTGCAGACTGGGAACATTCCCATCCCATGTTAATGTTTACCAAGTTTAACAAAGCTGTAAACTTGGAGCAGGTGGCTTGCACTCCCACAGCTGCCCACAACTATGTGTGCTATAATTGTTCGCTGTTTCACTGCAACCTTGGTGGCTTGCATTTGGCTTCCAACTGCATGTGCAATGGGAACAAAACACAATCTGGGAAGTCACTTATTGAGTCTCTGTAGCCCGCCCTAGCTCTGTATTTTCATCCTTGGTTCACATGCTGCCTCATTTTTCTGGCTACGTGTCTATTGTGTCTACTTCCTTTCCTCTCAAATCCACCTACATCAACAGAACTCTCTCAAGTCTTTTCTCCCCCTGCCCCATCTCTCTCTACTTCCCAGTAGTTCAGGGATGGTGTGCTGAATTTCTGGTCTTCACCCTAAGCAGGAGAACCAGTGCTTGTCCCGGCTTCACTAAATAATCGTATGACCCATGGGAAATCCTGTAATCCTAATCCTTGGCTTCAATTTCGTCATCTGTAAAATTCCAGGGCTGCTTTAAGGGCCCTCTGAGCTCTAAAGTTCTCACACTGGGCCTTATTATCTGAGTCCCCTAAGCACTTTTAAATTGCCCACTGCCAGTGAATAAAGTCCGTTCTGGCAGAGGGTTGGAACTTCTCAGCGGGGGGTTGTGACGGTTTCAGGGTCCTCTCAGAGATTTGGAGCTGAACCTTCAGCATGTTAGGAAGATCATATGTTCTGTGCAGAAGAAACTGGCCAAATGATTTCATCGAAAAGACCGTGGTGCCAGTTCCTGCTCGGCCACTCTCTGACTGTGTTTCCCTTGGCAAATTGCATAAACTATAAGTCTCAATTTCTTCACCTGTAAAATGTCATGTGAAGAAGTGTAAATTAGCCCTTCTGTATAAAGTTTAAACACAGTAAATGTTCAGCTAATGCCCGTTACTGCTCTCCCTTTCCTTAACTTGGAACTCTATCCAGCTGGGGAAAAAGGGAACAATTATTCTCCAAAGATGTTCTTCAAAAATGGAGCTGTCTTCGATTTTTAAATGATGTGTTGATAAGACAAATGTAAGATTATAATAAAAAGATCTGATGATAATTGCCTGAAAGAAAAATCACAAACAGGAGGCAATGGTAGTCAGAGACTGGCATTCTTCTATGCACTTGATTTCTCACCCAAACAAGGGCTCAGCCCCCTGCTCCTATTTCCCGCCTGTACATCCCTTCTTCCAGGGGTATTCTCCCAATATTTGGTCCCTGTCCTTAAGAATGACTAAAGTGACTCTGCTTGGACACCATTGTGTTATATACCTCAGTTGCATGGTCTTGTTCCTCCCCGTGTCATCATGCTCTCAAGAGTTCTTCAAGCTCTGAAGAACATCTAAGAGGCACAAGGAAAAGAGGGTTCAATTCCACAAGTTCCCTAAGGCCATGCAATTGAAAGGAAAGGGATGCTGGCAATGGAAGGATCTGAAACAGAAACTGGATCAGGATCCAGTTGCTGCCATTTTCTGCTTGATCAGCCTCCACTCCTATAGTAGATGGGATTATTGTGAGAGTCAAATTAGAGCACAGGAATGAAATGGGAGCTCCTGCAAATGTAAATTTCATATGCCCATCCATCCACACACTTATATAAGAACAAATACAGCCACGCATGCCTGTTATCACACATGCCTTGTTAAAGAGAGTTTGGAGTTGGAAGTCAGGAGAACTTGATTCTAACCCCAAATCTGCCCACTGCTTCACTCTGGAACTTCAGGCCCTTCATTTACTTCTTAAGTCTTGTTGCCTGCAGCCTACTTGCAGTTGTCACACCACCTATTCTAGACCCCATTGGCACTGGCCTGTGCCATCTTGAACTGAAGGTGCCGGGCAGGGGCCACCAGGTGCTCATTTCGTGTTTCATCCAGCTGTCAGCTCAGTTAACTATCAAATCAGAGTGAGACCTCAGTGGTTCTAAGATGGGAGGGTCCCACAGGAAGGGTGTGGTTTCACTGCAGCAAACTCTGCAGGAAAGCATGAAAGGGGATACTAGGAAGTGATTTCAACCTTGAGTGTCTCCTTCCTTCTTTTATAAGCCTCTGGGGCCACATTCTGTGTTCTGTGTCTGCTCATTCCTTGCTGCAGCCTGGATCCATATTCACCCAGAAGAAGTTGGAAAGTTCTGGGAACAGAGGAACCTGTAATTGCTTTTGTCTGGGGGAACGGAGAGGAAGATAGAGAGCAAGTAATCATGACACATTTCAGCAGTAGGGAGGTCACAGCAAACTTTTTTGATTTGTTGAAAGCATTAAAAAATTCCTATTCTCAGAATTTTTATAGGGAATTCCCATTCTCTTAGAATTTTTATCGGGGCTTGAAATACTTGAAATCTCTGAAGGAGTATCTCCTTGTGACCGTAGAACTTGGGTATGCCAGGTATGGCACCTTGAAACCTCTAGTCAGGTATCGACTAGTCATCTGGTCTGTAAGAATAGTTTCTGTTCTCATCTCAGTAAATGCATTGATCATAAGTTTGGTGCTCAAGTCTTAACTCTTAGTTCAGAGAGAGTCCGCCCATTCTAGGAACCAGACAAAGTCATCCCAGAGGATATGAGAATGAAAACTTTTAGAAAACTAAAATGGGAAGGGTATTCTGTATCTGGAGCAGGTATTCTTCAAGTAATCTTTGAAGAAAATGGAGAGAAATCATTCAGAGGAGATAAAGAAGGTAGGTTGGAAGGTCTCTCTTCAAATCTGCATGACAGAAAACATTGGATTTAATACATTCTAAATTACAGAAAATCAGGGATTGTCATTTTTTTAAATTTCATCTCAAAATGGACTTATTTTCCAAAGTCTCACCTGGTCTTGATGTCGATGAGCCCCACAGGTGGCTCATGTGAAGCAGGGAGGAGAAGGACAGTCACTTTCTCCCCACCCACTTCTGCCACCCGGGATCGAGGGTTTACTGGGTTCTTGTCTTGCCTCGCAGAAAAGAATTTCAGGAATAGACAAGCAGTGAAGTAAAGCAGATTTTATTTGGAGGTTTTGAAGGGAAGGAGGGAGAGAAAGTAGGAGAGAGTAGAGAGTAACATGCTCAAGAGAGAACACGGGCTTATCCAAGAGTAGAGAGAGCCACTACACACATCCCAGCATTAGACATGAAAGCATGAAACTGCACATTTCAAGAGGGGAGATGTGCTCGTCCACATGGGCACAAGCAGCACATGGGCTCAGGCAGCTTATAAGGGTCCTTTCTATGTTCCAGGTGACTTTTATCAGGTTTCTCCAGCCTGCCCCCACTTGGGGCTTCTACATAGGTCAAAGTCCATTGCCAAGAAGGCTACCAAGGGGTTGGGAATGGTGATGGTCTTCTTTGAAATTCCTTTCCTGGCCTTTTGTTTCTGCCTGACCTTCTCTGGGTCTGTTGCAGGCTCCAGATGAAGGTCTTATCAGGCCTTAGTTCCTGGTTAGCAAGGTCAGGCTATGACTTCCCAGAAAATTTACTGCCATTGCCTTGGGAGAGGGACTTCCCTCACTGCCTACCTGCCTAATCAGTCTGACCATGTGAAGGGGGACTTTCGCAGGAGGTGGCCTAATTATTCAGAGTAGCCATTTTAAAGGCTTTCTGAGAGTTCTCTTTCTGTGGGAGGTTGCAGTTAAAGGCTGCTGTTTCCAGTTATCCTCTAAAATTTAGACTGGTATTCTCTTCTATTCCTCTTCCTAACCTTCCCCTTCCCAGCCCCCACACTTCACTTTTGGATCCTGTTGATCTGGTCATGAGCAAAGTAACCTCTTCAATCACTAACGGCCATACGAGGAAGTGTGGTTATTACAGGCTAGTTCTTCTCCAGGAAATCTCTGTGAGCAGATTCCTCCCTAGTTTCTTGCCTGTCTGAGAGGAAGACTGAACAAGTCAAGGGGAAAAGACAAGGAAAAGAATTTATCCAACACCTCATGTCATCACAAATCAATAAACATTGTCCTCTAAGGAATCTGTTCTTCCCAAGATGTAAGTATCCCTGATGTCTTTCAACAAAAATAAAACGAACATGAATTGGGGCCAAATAAATTAAGTTACATCAGAAAATATTAGTAAAGGGACCCACTTTTTAGGGAAAAATCAAACCAAGAGCAGGTGTTTTAGTCGGACCCCAGTATTCTTGCCTATGTGTCTTCTTCAATTCCAATTGGAGAGAAAATTATCCAAAAATTAGAAAAGAAGGAAACCATTTTCATCACATTGGTTCTTTTCTGACACACTGACCTGAGGGAACCAACAGATGTGAAGAATCCTGGGGTAGAATGACATTTGGAGGTACTCTGGTTCATTTCCCTGCCCTCAGAGAGTCTATGGCTCAGCCATCTGGACCAGAAAATGCTCTTCATTTAAAGACCTTTAGGGAAGAAGTGCTCACAGTTTTATCCTCTCTGAACACTTCCCTTTATAAGAGCACCAGACCTCACTGTTCCCATGGGTGGTGGCACTTTAGAGGGAACAAAGAGTCTTTAGAACCACTATTTCATTTATGAACTACACATTACCATGAAGCAAGTAGAATAATTACTCCCTCCCTTCCAATTTATAATTTATTTTATTTTTTTTATTAGTGAAACACCATGAGGTACAGTTGTAGACTTAAAAATTTTTGTGCTTGGGTTTCAGTTACACAATGATCAAGTACCCATCCCTCCACCAGTGCCCATTCTCCACCACCACTGATCCCAGTACCCCTCCCACCCCCATCCCCCCAATCCTACCCCCCATCCCCCCAATCCCACCCTGCCTCTGTGGCAGGGCATTCCCTTTTGTTCTCTCTCTCCTTTTGGGTGCTGTGGTTTTCAAAAGAGGAATTGAGGATGGGAGATGCATGCTGAAAGTAGACTATAGACCATTTTATAATTTAAGAAGCTAAGCCTAATAAGTGACTTATTAAAGTTCCAAAGTTCTTTTGAAATTTTATTTTATTAAAGCACCATGATTTACAGTTATTAACAATTGGGTTTCAGACATTCAATGTTTCAGCACTGACCTCTCGACCAGTATCAACTTCCCCCCACCAGTGTTCCCAGGTTCCCTCTCCTACCCTCCTACCCTACAAGTCTGCCCTCTTGACAGGCACTGTTTTAAGTTAGGCTGTTAAAGTTTAGGTCTCATGATTTCAATGGTGTTTCGGTGATTTGAAGTTCCACAACTCTTTAGAGATCGAGAAAGTACCTTGCATCCAGTTCTCTTGATCCCAAATTCAATAAGCTTTCTTCAACACTGTGCTACCCGAACAATGCAAAAATATAAAAACTATAAATTAGAGATTGACAAATATACAACATAAAATACTGAGTTTGGTCAGGGTACAGCCTGGCTTCATTCCATTTTAGGCTCCTAATGAATAGATTAGTCTACTCAACTGTGTTGTCGCCTTTATGCCAACTCTTCCTAGTTTCATTAGCTTTTCTTCATGATTTATAATTCAGATGCTTTTTTAAAAGATCTTCTCTGAGAAGATGCTCAGATTTTATTTCCCAGTTACAAAATTTTAGTAAAAGCAGATTTTTACTCAAAAATTTTGGAGACTTCCCTATTTTTTTAATTGTCTTCTCAAACAAAATTACATATTGAGGTTGACTGTAAATTGGTTTAATTTGAGGGCTACAAAGGTCAGTTTATATGACCTATGTTTATCCCATATGTATTCTCTGCCAGCTTCCCTGCTGTTCACTGAGTCCATCCACAGAGGATATCTCTCAGGAAAATGTTCTGGCAGAAAAGGCAACCCAGGGAATCTGAATGGTAGTTATTTCCATCACTTATCAATTTATATTGAGATTCTACTTTATGCCATCTGCAATTTATTCCCTTTCAGCCATGTAATTTACAGTGGAAATTTACATTTGGGGAAAATATGGTACTATATCCATAGAATTCAGAAAGACTAAGTAGGCAAATTAGGAAAAAAGTCTGAATGTAATTGAATGTGAATACACCAAATCAGAATGTCTCCAGTTCCCCTCTAATGCCAGGCCATCCCATCACCTGGTCTATTTAATGTGGGATGTTGGGAAGGATATTCTCGGGTTCCTGCCCTCAAAGTTCATCTCTATAATTAGAAAGAACTAACAGGAAGTAGCCTATGTGTGGTGCCTTTGAAAGGTGATTAGCATTTCTGCTTTGGGTCTAATAAGTCTCATATTAAATGTTTAGATTTTATATCTGCATGAGTCTCTCCTCTAGTTGCCATGATTTTAGCTGAAATAATCTCAAGACTCCTATGAACCAACATTCTTATTGCCTCTTCTATGAAGAACTAAATATCTTTTTATTTGCTTTTTCTCCATAGATTTTGTTTTTTCCATCCTCCTGGAATATAAATTTTGCTTTGATTTCACCCTTATTAAATCTTGTATCAAAGAAAAGTATTGGCATCTAACCACATGCTTTTAGAGAGGTGTCATTTGATGTTAGCCAAACAGAAAGATTCTGAAAATACTCAAGTAACTCCCAGGTGCTAAGACTTTAAAAATAACTTTATGTTCCTGTTGAAATCAAGCACATTATGATCCTTAATTTCTAGATTTAGAGTTTGGCTAGTGTGAAAAAGGGGATGAACTGACCACCACTTGAGCCACCACAATATCTCTCTCTGAAAACAAGAAGCATCATTTCTGGTTTTGGACATGGAATGATAGTGTAAAAGTAGATTACAAATTCTATATGAAGACTTTGCAATCACACACTCAGAAACAAACCCTCAAGCCGTGTGTTCTGAAACTAATGACCCATTACTCCATTTGTCTCAGTAGGCTCAAGGCATCTAAATGTTAAGTTCTGTACTGCCAATATTAGTTGGTACCTGGAGGTTTCAAATTCTGGTCGACCAGATGTACTCCCTGAAGTCTTCCATCGTCTTCACTTGTCTGGAATCATTTAAATCAATTTATTCTCAAAATAAACCACTCTATAAACATTCTGCACTTGTTCAAAAAATTACTTTAGGAAGAAAAAAATTGGAAGTACCCTTAGAGATCAGGAAGTTCTTCTATATTAATCCTGATGTTCTAGCCTGTCTTTATCTGTTTAGTGAGCCTGGTTGTCCCATGAGTCATCCCCCCCACCCCCAGTACTGAACAACTCTGGCTGTGGGACAGATCAACTCCTTTTATGTGTCCAAAGGGTATTTTCTCCCTTTGCTATCCTTGCTTTAGAAAAATTAAGTAGGATACATTTATACCTTCTTTTTCAGCATATCCTCCTCCCGTTAGAGTTCTAATCTCCACTCTTAGCAACATCAGCTGTTCATCAAATGCCTGGTTTCATAATTCTGTTCATTTTGGAATTTTTTGTTATATAACCTTATTATATATGATGAAATATATGTTTTCTTACATAAAACCAGATTTATTGTAGAGGTCAAAGTGGTATGTAATTTGTTACTACACTTACATCACAACAAAACAGTATTATTTTTCAAATATTTGCTAACTTCAAAATTAAAAAAACAGTATTTCAAAATGTATATTCTTGAGGTCAATAAAATTAAATTTCATGTCTTTTAGTAACATCACTTTTATGGATTTCTGTCTGCCTATCTTTCTGTTGGAATATTAATAACCTGTTGGAATATTAATAACCTGTAAGTCTTTTACTAATATAAGGCAACTTCGTTTTGCTACCTATCATACTGTTGTAATCTTTCCCCTTATATCTTGTTTCCTGTTCTTCCAACAGTTTCACTTTTAGGCTATTATCTTGACTTAACAGAAATCTTCTCCTTCTGTATAGTTAAATCTGTCTCACTTTGTGTGGTTTGTTGTTTCATCTTTTTGCATTCTACATGTGTATGTTTGTGTGTGTGTATGAAATCATAAATATTTTATTATCTTCTAGTTTCTCTTTTGTTTCATTTTAAATATTTGCTTCTTTAAGATAGTTGGGGTACATTTTGAAGTACTATCAGAAAGAAATCAGTGGTTGTACTGTCAAAGTTGCATACATATTCCAATCATCTTTTTTGTTAATTGAAATAAATTTCATCACCGTGGTTTACAATACTGTTAGTGATAGGGTTTCATGCAGAGCACATTCCAGCAGCCCCTTCCAGGAGAGTGTTCTTTTTTTTTTGAGCCCCCACCCCTGATTCTCACCCCTAAACCTCCACGCCCTAGCCTGTGGTAAGCTTCAAATTACCTGGGGAACTTTAAAATTAAAAACAATGCCCAAATGGTATCTCAGACCAATTAAACAAAACTCTCTGGGTTGGGACCCAGGCATCAGTATTTTTTAAAAGCTCCCCAGATGATTCAAATATGTGGCCAAGTTGAGAGCCATCACACCTCTTGAAAATACAGGGACAAATTTCTAGTTGATTTGCATCTCTGACTTCCCCTAGATTCCATTTTTCATTCAGGCACTGAGCCATTTCACCCAAGGTGTGAACATGCCACAGGGCCCTGGAGGCTCTCTGCGTCTGTGTGGAAGGATGTGTATGGCTCCCCAAGGCTTTATTGTTTGTTTTGTTTAAACTCCCAGATTAGTAATATACAGATCACTTGCAGATTAGAGGATTAGGAAATGCTTTTCTATTTTACAGTGACTTGACATCTTAAACCAAGTTGTTTAGGCATCCACGGTTTTCACTGTTATTTTCTTAGAGATTTCCATTTGTTCTCAGCTCCAGAACGCGTTTTCTTCCAGCTTATTCGCAGCAGCTGGAATGTCTCTGCATAGCTGCCGTCCATCAAGGCTGTGGTCTCCCCTCCCCTCCTCCACTTACTTGGGGGCTCTGGTTGCAGGCAGAGATTTCCATTCTGCTTCAGATGACCCAAAGGAAACATTGGTTAATGAAGACTTCAGGATTAAAGCTAACATGTTTCCACGCTGTTGAGTCTAGACTAAGGGGTAGAAGCAGAATAGGAATGTGGCTCTGGCAAACTGAAAATCGTCTTGCCTTCCCTCTCTCTCACATCTTCTAAAGGCTGCAGAATGGACAAACACAAGCTCCAGGAAACTGAAAGTCCTAATCCAACTTATTCCTACACCATAGCTCGGGTCCCAGTTGTTTGGTTTTGTTTTAAACCTAACAGCAGCAGCTAGGATGGCGCTCACTATAGACAAAGGACTAGGGCAACAGTGAACCAACTGACAGGAGCCAGCTATCACTTGACAGCTGTCTCATCTCAGCTTGTCTTGGCAAGAGTGATTCGGTCACTGCACGCCTTGGCATCTGTATACCTGAGAATAGAGCTTCTGCAATCTAGGACAGCTTACTTTTCACTTTTCAGAATATGCCAGAGCACAATACTAGAATGTAATAAAACTGAGATATTTATCTCTTTAATTTAATACCCTTAAATAGATATCCAGGGAGTCTCAGTCTTACAGTCATGGGTAGGAAATCTTACAGTCATGGGAAATTTTATCTGTGCACAAGTGTACACACACACATACACATACACACACACACACACCTCTACCTTCTTAAGTGTCTGTCTTCATTTCACCTATTAGAGTACCTATAGAGGTATCTGCAAAAGAAATGCTTCACACACACACACACACACACACACACACACACACACTCACTCACATACACTATTACCTATTCTGGCCCCACACAGTTCAGGCTGCAGCACCTTGGCTTCCTCCCACAGAGGATGCTTTCATTTCTCACTTTGAAAGAGGGCCCATAAGAGGATCCGTTTGGGAGAGTAAAAATATAAGGAAAGGAGAGATCAATTCTTACTCTGGGAATCAGTGCGTTTATTAGGACTGAGCATCACTTGGAGAGGCACCAAAGAGATGAGCGGGTGGTGATAGGAAGTCAGGCAGATGTTGATTCTAAGCAACAGAAAGATCTCTCTAAATTTCAGATCTATGATGTTCAAGACCCATTTTGTTCTGCAGGGCAGAGCAGGGATCATCATTTTGCATGAGGAGAATACAGTCTGCTCTGCAGAGTAAGACGAAAGCTCAGAGAGTTATATTAGAACCGAATTAGCCAGTCTAACGTAGAAGGCCTTGAAATCCAGGCTGAAGGGTTTGTTGTTATTGTTGTTGTTTTTGGCTTTTTGGGTCACACCTGGCAATGCTCCTGACCCTGCACTCAAGAATTACTCTGGTCCTGTTCAAGGGACCATCTGGGATGCCAGGAATCAAAACTGCATGCAAGGCAAATACCCTACCCACTGTATTATTGCTCCAACCCTCTGGAAAGTTTTCTTTTTCTCCTCATATCTTCACTGTGTTGTGTCTCTCCACACATTTGCATGTCTTCTGTATTAGCAAGTGGAATGTTCTTCATTTACAACTGAGTTTGTGCAACACATGAATATAGTGATATGAGCAAAGCCCCTGGCACACCGTGTAGGAATGTCAGAAACCATGGCATTGACTGTACAATGGAAAGGGAGCCCTTTTCAACCCATCTTAGAGTCTCCTTGGTTTTTATAGCTGCTTGATTGTGTCCTGTGGTTGGAGGGTGATATACCTATGACGTGGAGCTTTGAAAGGTCACAGAATCTTATTTTCTACTCAAACTTCCCCCAGATGATTCCCTCTGCTATTAGACATTAACAGTATCAGTATAATAAATCCAGGTTTTTGAGCTCAGCTCACATCTTGTCTGCCAAATGTACAGAATTATCGTGAGCCATTAGAAGCACGAGGATGAGTCCCATTACGGCTTGGATCATTATTGCCCAGACCTGGAGGAGACACAGATCACATGGTGACTTCCAAACCTAATTGCAAACCAGAAAAGACTCAATTCCTGACAACCTGCCCCTAACCCCGTCGGCGCTCTTTGCAGATAGGAGTCCTCTTCTCTCTGCTTGGCAGAAACTAGGAAAACACTCGTCTTTCCAATATGTCCCTTAAATAATAGGACAAGGGCAAATGAACTAATTACCTCAAAATGTTTCCGAGACTCCATATGCCCATCATGGGCTTTGGAAGGACAGGAAACAGTCATCTGCAGTGTTTCCTCTCCTTCAAGCTCCCCTCTGAAAATACAAAGGGATGGGAGTGTCATTCCACTGCATGAAAACCAGAAAGGTGGAGTGAAATTGGGCAAGTGTCGGTTTGAACTACTTTCCTAGGCATGAAAGGCACGGCAGTAGGTGCTATCGAAAATCAAGAATGAGAGCAATCCCCACAGTGGGCACACAGCTAAAGCCAAGCCATGAGGGCCGGCTGAGATAGTTGCAGCATTGGTGAGGGAAGAGCAGACTTTGGGACAGATACCAGGTGGGGCCCGAAGCACATAGGAGGAAAGCTTCAGCACACACTTCGTGGGGGGGAATAACCCTCCCCATGGGGAGGCACCCTGAGAAGCACTTTGGGAGCCCCCTGCAGCTCTTGCCCAGCTGGGATTTACTGGGCACGAATCTACTGTTGCGTACTCCCGCTTTGTGTGCAGCAGTGGGGAGTAGGGAGGGCTGATGCAGGGGAGAGGCATTTCAGTGGAACCCCTTTATTAAGTGACCCTAAATGCACAGCCTCTCCCAAGCAAGGGAAGAGAAGCGGGACCCCGAGCCGAAGCGATGGTACAGAGGGGAGAGCATTTGCCTTGGACGATGCGATCCCCGCATCCCACATGGTCCCCTAAGCACAGCCAGGAGTAATTCCTGAGTGCAAAGCCAGGAATAAATCTGAGCATCGCTGGGTGTGACCCAAAAAGGAGGGGAAGGGAGGAAGAGAGAGAGAGAGAGAGAGAGAGAGAGAGAGAGAGAGAGAGAGAGAGAGAGAGAGAGAGAGAGAGAGAGAGAGAGAGAGAGAACCTTGTGGTTCTCTAACCCCAGCTGGCTCCCGGTTTGATTCGCCTGGTGAGGGCAGGCAGGAAGTTGTACGCACCAGCTTCCTAACCCTACCCGAGCCTGGTGGGGGGTGGGGGGGCTGTGATGAGCAAATCGAAGCGTGGCAGGTGGGCTGGGCCAGCTGCCTGAGCCCCGCGCTGACCCTGAGCCCACGTCCCTCCTCCAGCACCCGGGCGGGCGGATGGCAGGTCTCTCGGCAGGAACTGCAGCCTGCCTCGCTACATTTCCTTCACACCAGGAACATTGCAGGTGGGGTCCCCTGCTAAGAGGACCGCAAGGAAGTTTTTGTTTGACGGTTCCTGTGGTTTGTTCCTCGGGAGGACCAAGCTCAGGGAACTCAGCTGTCCCCTGTTGAAGTGCGGCTGCGGGCGCAGAAGCAGCCCTGCAGGGCCAAGCCCACGCTGCACCATCCTTGTGTGGAGCAAGAGTGACCTCTAGTGGCATGGGGCAAGCACATTGGCCCTAGCTAGGGGCCAGGAGAACGGTCGTGTACATGCACACAAGCACACGTATTCTTATGCGTCCGCCTTTCTCTCCCTCTTTCTTCTTTCCCACACCCTCCATACATTTTTTTCCTCCCTCTGTCACTCATTGTTCAGTGGCCAAAAACTTGAGACCAGAGCAGAATGGAGCTATATCTACCTATGTCCTGCTCATCAGGAATAGACCTCGGTGACGTTTGATGCAGCGTGTTTACCTTCTGGGTTATAGTGTGTTGGTCCACGTGCTCACATCCATTCCTGTGACACACCTGTCATGTGGGTTAGTGGATGTGGGTGTGAGGTGGGAAGAACAGACAGGGGTTCTGGGCTGGTGCAGAAAAAGATGGGCGATTGATTAGAGGCTCACTTCCTTGGGATGAGTGCTGAGACCTGGGAGCCAGGTGATCGTAGAAACATGGAGAGGTGTGGACAGTAGGAGTTAACCAGGAAGAGGAAGCTGGAAGGGAGTAAAGCAGGATGTGGCTGGAGCATGGGTCATCGAGAAGGTTCCAGACAGAGTGAACATGTTCAAAACCCCTGAGATTACAGGAAACCATGACTAGAGAAGCGAAGGGAGGTGACGGAGAACAGAAATAGTTCTCAGGAACTGGAAAAGTAGGTAAGGGATTTGCTTATGGGTCTTAGGAGGGGTTTGAATCATGTGCTGCGATCAGTGGAGAGCCTCTGAACTTGGAGATGTGTGACCCTGGTGTTTGGTTTCTGTTTGTACAAGATCACTCTCAATTTGGCATCAAACTCTGCCTCAGGCTAGCCGTTATGTCAAGGTAACACCCCCAATCTCCCAAAAAAATGGTCAAGGAATCTTGGTGTTCTTCTAGTCTGGCTTATAGGGGGAGAAACCTGTGCTCAGAGAAGTCAAATCACTTCTTCCAAGTGGCAGGGATGGAACTTGTCCTCTTCGGTCAAGTTACTTCCTCTTTCACCTCCCAACTCAAGGCTCTAAAACCCAAGCACAAAAATTTGTAAGTCTACAACTGTACCTCATGGTGTTTCACTAATAAAAATTTAAAAAAGAAAAAAAATGAAATAAAATCGTTTTTAAAATAAATAAACAGCCTGAACTCGACACCAGCTCCCAAACATGCTCCTCATAATATATAGGTTCCCCCTTGATCTACTCCTAAAAAACGTTCACATGATCCCAGAATCCAATAAATTATCTTTAGGACTGGCACAAATTGTGTTTATTTGTGGCCCGAGGCCTTGGAACAGTTGAGATAAGGCCTTAGCGCTTGCTTCAATATCCATAACTAGTAAGACATGATAAGACATGGGATCCAGAGAGAATAGACAGGTGTGTAGAAACAGGGGAATGTAGGGTTGACCGGGCCAAGAATCTCCCATGGAGACCAGAGACCTGGGGGATGACTTCTAATCAAGATATTGAATCCTATTTCCAATAGCACGCAACAGAAAGAAAACAAGTGTAGGAGCTGCAAAGTAACTCAGACTTTGTGAAAACAGATGGTGATAAAATGCAGTTGTCCTAATATTTGGATAATTTCAGTGCCCCCAGCCATGCAGGCAGGCTGGGGATTAAGAGAGTAATTCAGCAGAGGCTGGATCATTTGGCATTGGGTTTGAAAAGTCATGGGCCAGTAAGAAGGTCCCAGAATGTGATGAAAATATGATAAGAAAGGTTTTCAAAGAAAGAAACACAATCCTTTGGAGTGCCATCTGGAATTAAGATCACCATGAAGTGATCGAAAGAGGTGTCAGGAGGCCTGAATTGGAGACTGAGCTATTAGCTCTGTGACCTTGCCCAGACTACTTAACCTCTCTGACCCCATCTCAATAGGAGAGTTGCAATAATAATAATAATAATAAAACTTGCCCTATGTGCCTCTCAGGGCTCTTTAGCGAGCACAAGGCAGGGATCAGAGAGCCTATGATGAAGGGCATCCATGAACATCTTGGCTGTGTCCCTTCCTGGCTCCATGATTTCAGTGAATTTCAGACCCTGCTTAGTTTCAGTTTCCCTGTTTGTAACATAGGGGTGCTGTCACCTCTCTCGGGTGGCAGTTGTAAGAACTCAAATAGTTAAAGTAAGTCATAGCATGGTGCCTTTTGCACAGTTCAATAATTGCTGATTTATATCATGAGTGTGATTATGTGTGCAAACATACATATTGGACAATCCATAAATGTGAAAGATTATTGTAATGTTTAGTGTGATATGACTTCACTGGGTAACAGGGTAAATATTAAAAGAAAAACATAAGCAGGAAAAATAGAACGAAGGTGATAAAGCACACAGTCCATCTTTATAATGAAGGAACTTTGTAGATAAGGACGTACGAGCACTCAAGGTCTCACAGAATTAACTCCTGTTGGCTTAGCTAAGAGATGGCCATATAGATCATTTTCAAAGATGAAAAACACTAGTAATGATCAATAGCCTTGTGTCAGCTTGGGATAAGGTATCTAGTGAGTGACTGTGAGAATCAGCGATAATTCAGTTCTTATCTAACATCTCCAGAGCCACTGAGAGCAAGAGTAATTGGTACATTAATGAAATCTGTGAGGGCACTCGGGGAGCCTCTGTCGAGCTGGAGAAACCTGGGGAGAGTAGAAATCATGATAGGAGCCTTAAAAGTTTCATTCACTTCTTCAAAAAATATTTCATCCTTCCTTTGTGTTAAGCGTGTGTTAGACGCTGAGGATTTGGGGATAAAAGACACAAATCCTTTTTTTTTTTTTTTTTTTTTTTTTTTTTTTTTTTTTTTTTTTTTTTTTTTTTTACTGAGCCCAGTGGAGGAAAGAGCTGGTAAATCAGTATAACTCAGAGTGGCTGTTATATTAAGTTTGGGGGATACAAGAGAGAGCAGGTACAGGGACCCTTACCCAGCCCAGTGCCAAAGAAGTTCTTCCCAGAGGAGCAACAAAAGTCCTTCAAGGACTTGTCATCTTGTTGGACAGAGAACCAGGTGTGTGCTATAGGGACCCAGAAATGCAAGTGCAAGGCATGAATTCTGCACAAAGATGTTGGCTTTTTTTTAAGTATAAGAGTTTCTGTTTCTTTGTTTATGGAGGCATTGCTGGTGGTGCTCAGGACTTTCACGTGTCTCTTTGCTCTGGATCCACTCCTGGTGGTGCTCATGGGATCATATGTGCTGTCGGAGATTGAACTAAAGTCAGCCATGTGCAAGGCAAAGCACCTTTGAACCCCTGTTGTATCTCTTCAGCCTTAAGTATGAGGATTTCTTTATAATATCAACAAATTACATCACCCACCCAGATCACAGATCGCTGTCACTTCAAAATGACATGTTTGAAAAGGACACATAATCGCTCTTCCTGCCCTTCCTCCCCAATAAAACTATTAGGACTTTTCTAAGTTATAACTTAACTTTTGTCTTCAGAATACCAGCAGTGGACTGGAGCAATAGTACAGCGGGTAGGGTGTTTGCCTTGCACGTGGCCTACCCAGGTTCGATTCCCAGTATCCCATATGGTCCCCCAAGCACCGCCAGAAGTAATTTCTGAGTGCATGATCCAGAAGTCATCCTTGTGCATTGCCTAGTTGTGACCCAAAAAGAAAAAGAAAAACAAACAAATAGAATACCAGCAGCATCTGCTGACATTTACATTTGAAAAATGTTTACTATTCTTTTAAATAAACTTGCGTATTTTAATCCCAATAGTCTATGTATATTTTCAGTTGAGAAGCAGTTACCTCATCGATGTACAAGACTTACTGTTTTGTTCGTAAACCACCTTTGATCAAGCATCTGTTGATGATGTCCTTTTCACAACTGCCAGCCCGTCCTCCAGCCATCCTCAGAGAACTGTGATTCTCAGTCAGCATTTGGAATAAGGTGGTGGGGTGGTGGGCAGAGACTGTCAGAACAAGGTTGGGAGTTAGCTGAAGCCTTGGCTTCATGATCCATATTAAAGGAGACAGGATGGGGATTTGTTGGAGAATTTGAAGCAATAACGGCAGCAAATAGCTCTGTTGGCAATGTGACAAGTGGGCGGTGTTGGAAGGAACAAGAAAGAGATCAGAAGTCAAGTCCTGTAGTAAAATAACAGCAGATTTGAAAAATACTAAAGGAAGAATTGATTTGACTTAGTGACCCCAAACATGGGCATTGGGAGGTAAGTCTCAGATAACTCCCAGCTTGCTGGTTTCAGTAATTGAATAAATAGTGGTAAAAGCACAAAGATTTTTTTAAAAGCTGAAGTAAAGATAGAACTCAAAGAGATTTGGACTGCACACAGTGACTTTGAGGTTCCTCAGGGTCAGGAAAGGGGATATACATCGGTTAGACAAAGCAAGGCCAGAGATACAGGTTTTCAAAGGATTGACAGGGAGGTATAAATCAAAATAGTGGATGTGGGCAGTAGCACCCAGAGTGTAGAAAGAGAAGGGTCCAGGTACAGAGGCCAGGAACACACACAGACCCACACACACACACACACTCCATCTCTCAGTTAAATAGGAGCCATGCCCCTTCAAAGAAAGAACATTTAGACATAAAGGGAAGCCGAGAGAGATCTGTAAGAGCCATCCTGGAAGACAGAGCTTCAGGGATGAAGGCTGGACCTTGACAGTGCCTCAGAGCCATCAAGTACAAGGACCAGAAGCTGCCCACAATAGATATGGCAACAATGCCACAGACACCATCTTCCACTCCTATGGCTCGTTATGTTTCAAAGCACTTTCATACATTTTATTTCATACTTACTACGACCCATATAGCCTTCTCACATGTTTTTTTAAAAATGCAGAAAGCAAGGTTAAGATTTTTTGCCAAACCCATCTAGCAAGTGAGTGGCTTAGCTCCTGAATGAGAGATCGATCGAGAATCTTCACCATCTTGCTGGCTCTACCTGCATTCTATTTTCTCTTTCACCAGCCAATAAGTAAATCCAGTAGACCCTCTTCCCAAAGGAGAACTTGCTCGTTATTCTGGTAGAAATCAAAAGACACACTTTTCACACTTGGCTTTTCACTTCCCAAAGCCCAAGGATGCGACTGCTTAGGATCAGCTGAATCTAAAAAGGCATTACCTAATTCCTTAAGGGGGTGGCCTCTACCAGAGTCCATAGAAGGGAGGCATTGATGGACTTCACCTAGAGAAAGGATGTGAAAGTAGCCGACTTTGGAAAGACCCTGATGTTGTTGAACATGTTTGCGAGAGGATTGTTGGCTAGGTACCCACCCAAACTCACTGTGAAGACCCGTCAGGGTGTTTGTCAAATACAATAGAGCCCCCTGTCTTCACCCTGCCTCCCCTAGGTGGTCTGCAGAGGGATCCCTGGAATAGGGAGCTAAAGCTCTTTGCTATATGATTTGCATATTTGATGCACTCAAATTTGCATATCAAATGTCTCAAATGCAATACCTAGCATCCTATCAAATAAGTTCTCCAGTTTGTCTCTCCAGCATCTGCCTGAGCCAGCCCTGGCTCTTCATGCCAGAAAGCCTCTTTGCCTTCTCACCTCAGTCATTACAAGAGGAGGCCTGCCCCACCGACCTGTCAAGTCCGAGTCAGGCCCGCATTTCTGCATGTGGAGTCAGGCTGGAGCTGCTTGTCTGCCCAGCTCTCCAGGTTGGGAGCAATTTACAATGCACTCTTCCCTGGGGATTTACTGCTCTATGGGAACTTAGTCTGATTATCTCTCTCTCAAGCAGTCTATCATTCACAGCACATGAGGAACCCCAAACAAAGACCTCTTCAGCAACGTGTAACCTTGTGTTCTCTTCACAGCTGAGTGCAGTCACTGTAGTGTTGTCACAGGGGAGGTTAGGTCAGGCCTCATCATCCTTATTATGTGATACTGATTTTATTGGGGGAGAATTGGGAGTAGTAATTAGCTTATTCTTGGCTCTGTGCTCAAGGACCACTTTGGGCTGTACTCAGGGGATCATAGGCAGTGCCAGGGATCCAATTGGGGTTGGCTGCATGCAGGGCAAGTGCCTTACCTCCTGTGCTCTCTCTGTGGCCCCGATGTTGACTTTCTGAAGGAAGTCTCCTTCCTTCCTTACTCCCAACTTTACTTCCAATGTCTGGCCCAGCCCTGACCTTTTCTACTTACTGTAAAACTGTGCTTCAGTCTGGATAGATGGCCAGATTAGACACTGAACCATGGGGTTCAGCAGGGACATACTCTATCTGAACCCTCAGGCCAAGGAGAGCTGGTGAGCCGTTTCCTCTGTCTTGCACTGGTCATGCAGTGTTTCTGGCATCCTCCTCAGGGCTGGACGTGGTCAGTGCACAGGAAGGATGAATGCCAGAGGATAGAGGAATGGCCACTCCAAGTGCCTATTTTAGCTCTTTCCTCACTGTGTCACTTCTGTCAAAGCTCCCTTGAAATGCTGGGTGAGAAACTGAGTCTCAGAAAGGGAGAGTTGGTCTGATGTCTCTGTACATGCCTCCAGAGCAGCACTAGAAAGGTGACTTGAGGTCAGTTCTAATCTGTCTCATAGATTAACGAAAGAACTGGGTTCAAGAGGAAACTCCTGGCAGCCTCTTCAGCTTGAGGTCAAAACTCTGTGGCGTTGCTCTCTAATGCGGCCCTTGCTGTTTTCCCCCACCGCAGGTCCGTGCAGCTTAATGGGCAGCCCCTAGTGATGGTGGATGACGGCACCCTGCCAGAGCTGAAGCCCCGCCCACTGCGGGCTGGCCGGACATTGGTCATCCCTCCAGTCAGCATGGGTTTTTACGTGGTCAAGAACGTCAACGCTCTGGCCTGCCGCTACCGATAAACCAGCCTAACGCTCACGACCTACTGCGCTGGACTGCCTTCCACTCCTCTGCCTTGTAGTGCCTTCCTGTACACAGCAGTCGCTGCCACCCCATCCTGCTGGAATCCGTGTAGTCTCACCCTCTGAAGAGACCAAGGTGTTAGTGCGTGAGCTTAGCCTCCATACATCTCATCCATCCCGGGAAAGTGCAGGCCACCGGCATTCCTCTCCCCAGAGGAAGGCACAGGCCAAGCTGTGTGTCTCCACTGATGTGCGCCAGCAGGAAAACCAGCTGAGCACCTGGTCCCCAGGACAACTGTTCCCCCACCAGGCCCTACGGCCCTGCCACACTGCACTCACTCCACCACCTGTGGCTGCTGCCCTTGGTGAAGACAGGAGCTCAGACCTCCTCTCCCTCCACTCCTTTGTCTGTTCCCTGCTGTTGCTCAGGGTTCCCTGTCACCTCTCTTCCCACTGGGAAGTGAGTGGGGTGAGGGAGTCAGCACTGGCCCGCTGGGCAAGCTGTTCCTATACCTGCCCGGCTGATGTATGAGAGCGTACATCTGGGTTTCTGAGGGTGGCATCAATCACTGGCTATTCCTCTGGGAAGTGGGTCCTTCAAAAGTAAAATTGCAATCATACTCCAGATTTTGTAAGAAGGTTCTATGCCTCCGTGAATTCAGATTTCCCCAAGGTTAGTAGGGGAATCAGGTAACAACATTCACTGAGTGAAGAACAATGTATGAGGCACCACAGAAAGCAATCGTCATTCGTCATGGAGCTGTGAGGGAGGGCATTTCCTTACACAGAGAAAGCACATGAAATTCTCTCTCTCTCTCTCTCTCTCTCTCTCATCACACACACACATATATATGTACACACATATTCACTTACACACATATCCACACACACATACATACACACACGTATATATATATATATCCACACATACATACTCTCACACGCATACGTACTCATACCCACATTCATGCACACACACACACATACGTACACACATACATACACATACCTTCACACACTGACACATACATAACACAAACTCACACTCATACATTCACACAGATACACTGAGCAGAGCAAATAATTAGACTTGTCTCAAAACTGAAGGGAATGAGAAGAACCCTTGAAGGTAAGCCCTTAATGCTTTAGTTGATCAAAACCAAGTTTTAAAGTTGAAGTGAAAAGCAAAGGTCATCACTGTAAGGCTCAGTGGAGCCAGTCCTTCTGCCTCTTCCCAAGTAGCTGTGCACTTCTCGGCAGTATTTATTTACAAGGCAAAAACTGTATTTGGTGCTTTTAGAGGCCCAGGTCCATGCTGTCACAAACCAGCATCACTGAGCACAGACCCAAGCTTTTCTGGAGGGGACTGGGGGCTGGAAGTTGGGGGGCCATGAGAAGCCCCCAGTTCATCTGGGGACAGAATGATAAGCAGAATGATTTGCCCTTCTTGATCAAAACCTCTATGATTCAAGGTGGTGTGTGTGTCTTTTTTGCAAACAAACTGCATCTGAAATGATTTTCTTTCTCAGCATAAAGGGCAGAAAGATGCTGTTTTAGATGAAAGAGATTTGACAAGATGCTAGGGCTCAATTAATAGATCCCAACCCTTTCTGCTGCTGTGGAAGGAGTGGAACAGAAGGAGGGCGGTGGGGCGGGGCGGGGGGGTGACTCAGATGCTGGGGCCCAGGCTTATTCACAGCCAAGTCTGCACATTGAAGGCTGAGGTGAGAGACAGGAGGAGGAAGAGGCGAGAGAGCAGTCGGGGAGTCTCAACCTAGACGCTCAGGAAGGAAGCTGACACCTCTTCTCTATCACCTACTTCATCAGACTTCTCTTAGTATGAGAAAGAGAGAGACTTGTATTTGGACCTGCTTAGTGTTAGATACGGAGGAATAGCCCACCGGAGGTGCATGCTGTGGTAGATACAGAGGAATAGTCCACGAGAGGTGCATGCTGTCGTAAATAAAGAGGTGGGAAACTGAGGGCAGGATGCACAGGGTCAGGGAGTTGCTCATGCAACTGAAGAGCGAGCAGTCAGTACTGAATTGACCACAGGCATCGCCTGCAAGCCTCAAGTCTGAGAGAGGGAAGGCGCAACAGGGGCCAGACTGGAGGGTCCAAAGGAACAAAGAAAGCAGCAGAGATGAGAGAGAGAGAGAGAGAGAGAGAGAGAGAGAGAGAGAGAGAAGAGGACAGCGATGTTATTTCCCAAAATAACACCTTCAAATTTGCATGGGCAGCAAAATCTTTTCTCCATGCTGACATTGGCATAGCTGTGGAGCCCCAGATGATGAGTGGCCCTTGGTCCTGGAGCTAGTTTGCTTTACACGTTAGTCCCTGAAGGTGTTAGTAATATCAACCCCCATTTTCCTTAGGAAGCATGGAGAGGCACAATAGCAGGGAATAAACCAGAGCTTGCTCAATTGTCCACCAAGCTCAGTGGCGATTCACAGCTCCTCTGCCTTCCCCTTTGTAGATTCTAAGTCGGACTCGCAGACCCTCCTGGGCACCTTTTAAACCTACCCTATAAAGGAGAGCCAGGACTTCACTGGGACTCTAAGCTGGCACAAAAGGAGTGGTTCCTGCTTCTTTGGTCTTTCTCTGCGTATTAAATGCTGCTCTCCTCGGGGCCTTGTGGGTTTTTTTTTTTAGTTGTTTTGTTTTGTTTTGGTTAATCAAAGGGGAGGAGAGAATTTCAGAAATCTATCTTCGGAGTCCTTCACATCCAAGATCACAATCATCTCGTGGAAGATGCATTTGCCATGTGCAGAGGATATCAAGAAACTCGCTACAACATCACATTCCATAAAAATCTTAGTACAGGACATTTGTTGTGGTTTTGTAATTTTTGTTGTGGGGCCTAGTCACTAAATAGGTGGGGATCACTATAAGGGAATCCCCCTCACACACTTCCACCCCAAAGACAGCCTGTGCGACACTCAGCATTCTGGGCCACATCAAGGTGCAAAGAACAAAAGAGCTAATCCCATCCCTCCCACCATTTTAAGGAAGATTTCTCTTCCTAAAACAAGAGAGGGCTGAGATCCTTTAAGATTTAAGAACCACTCTATTTTAAACCAGAGAATGGGCTTGCAGAAATGTCTGTTTGAAAGCATAATAACGTATAATGAGAAGTCTATGCCTTTTGTTGAGGTGATTTTCTGCACCTCCAGTCTGCGGGAATGATTTTCTTTCTCCTTTCTTATCGCAAAGGCTCAGAACACATTCCCATTGTAGTTTTAAAGAGAAAGTCTCAATTCTTCTACGACCCTGGAAAAGCTGTCACCTTGAAATATTAGCAAGATCTTGGACTGGAGGCTGTAAGACTCGGGTCTGGCTTGCCAGAATCCCAATTCCCAAAAGTCCCCTTGCTCTGTGTAGTAGAGCAGAGAGTATTCCTGGGTAGAGAGCCCTGAGCCTGCACACTCCTATGGAGCAGGGGCTATTGGCAGACTCAACCTGAGAGCCCTCTCCCCACTTTTGGAACCAGGGAGCCTCTCAGCTTCCTGAGGTGGGCATGGAGAGGACCTGGCAGGTCTGTAGTGCTGAGTCACCTCCCTAACTTGTACCCAACGCCCCTTACACTGCAGCATACAGGGTGGAAAACCACAAGAGCAGCTCTATTCTGATCTCTGCAAAAGTCAAGAAAAATGAGTTCATAAAGCCCCAAGACAGGGACAGACTTTAAATTTTTGAAATAGCAAGAGAGCAATCCAGGACTGTGGGATAGGGCTGGCAGAGGACAAGGGAATCCTTAACTTTCAAAAGCTTCGTCCATTGCCCCATTCTCCAACCTCAGCACCCAAGGCACAGTCTGGGCTCTGCCAGGCTCTGCCCCACTCATTCATTCATTCACTCCTACTCCACACCTCCCCGCCACCAACCATGCCACCCCCATCCAAAACCCAAGGAAATATGCTAAATTGAGAGGAACTAAATTTGGGTTTTTGACCCATTGCAATATTTGCTTAGGATGGTCCAGAGTTCAAAATAAGACTGTAAAGGGTCTTCAGAGAGAAACAGTAATCATAAAGCCCCAACAACTGGAATCAGCGGAGCCACTGCTCTTAGTCCCACTAACGGAGACTTGAAGGCTTCTGTAACTGCCTCTCGGCTCAGTCTTGGTGATGAGTGGGAAGAAGGATAGACATTTGTCCAAAGCCATGGAGATAAGCAGAGTGGCAGAATGGGGCATAGGATTCCAGAATGCTACAGAGAAGTATAACAAAACATTCCCATCTCTCTCCTTGAAATGACAGTGATAAACTTTTGAGGGGTCTCCATAGTAGTACTGAATGGCTCCAGGAGCCACTCAGTAGTTTTTCAGTGAACTGGACCCTACTATGTAATGTGAGGGTTCGAGGGGTTCAAGGAGGCAGTACTGTTCAAGTCCTGTGGTGCTGGAACCCAGGTGAGACGCATGCCTCGTCACTGAACTCTGGCTGGCACCCGGATAGCTTCTCTCTGTGTGTTTTCCACAGCTAGCTTTCATAACATACTGCGATGTCTGCAGAGAGCCCTAGCCGGTCTTCACCCAGGACAGATCTCTCAGGTTGGAGGACTCAACTTGCAGCTCTGTTGGAGAGTGGGTAGGGCTCAGAACATCCATGCCTGTGGAATCTTGAATCCATGCTCACCTCAGCCCCCTGGTGACCTCCTGGTCTCTTCCTCCCCATGGTTTTTATAGAACAATAAAAGTCCCTCTTCCATGTCTACTACTCACTGGGACAACGCAATGTCTAAGTCCTAGAGGTAAGTAGCCAAACCATACAACACCACACACATACACACACACATACACCCACAAAAAACCCACACACACATATGTGCACACAGTCACATATATAAATACTCACAGATAAACACATAAACAATTCATATATATTCACATGTATACATATACACATATACACATATACACACAGATGTTCACACAGTCACACATATGCCATACTCACACTCACATAATCATGCACATTCACATGTGTACATATACACATAATAACACATAGACATTCACATACAGCCACACATATACATACTCACACATATACTCACATACAGCTACACATATACCTAAACACACATACACTCACACATAGCCATATATGTATGCACATAAACACACACAAAGGCATTCACACACATACAATCACATATACACACAGTCACACATATATACAAATAAACACATAGATGTGTACACTCTTGCACACTCATGCACACACACATACATTGACACAGTCACTAAACACACATACACAATCACATGTATGCATACATGCACATTCTTATATATAAGCACATGCACATGTTCATGCACATATACATTCATGTATTAGCACATATACACACAAAACTCAGATACATGCACTCACAGACACACACACAGTCACAAACATGTACTCTCACAAATTTGCATACATACATACACACTCTCTCTTGGAGAGCACTACTCCCTATCACCCAGCAGTCTGGAAGTTTCTCTTAAGCCTCCAGAACTTAATAATAGATCTATTAAGCATAGCCCTTGGGGAATTATACTAATTTGGCCTTCTTGTTTTAGAGTGATATTTGCAAGCAATAGTCTATCAACTATTTCAGCAGCTGATTCTTTCTGATGCCAGATCAGCCTCTGAGCCCTACCAGCATTTGAGAGGAACAGACCCACGTTCAAAGTGGCTAACTCAGGCTCAGCCCCTGACCTGTGCACCCCACAGAGAAAAGGTTCTCCTCTTTTACATCCAAGTCACCAAAACTGCCCTATTAGTATTTCCAGAAATACCCAGTGTTCATTTTCAAGTTGTAAATGTCATGTCTTAAATTATATTTTGGAAAAAAGCAAAAAAAAAGTTAGTTTCATTCACCTGGACATTGTTAAAATGAGTGCAAGAACACTTCCCGGGGAAAGTTGCTTCTCTCTGCAGGGGATTTGAGCAGGTGTTAATATTTCCTTTTAGAAAGCAGACGATATTAAAGGTTTATATGAGCCTGGTAATTGCAGAGAGCTTTGGCCCATGAGGTAGTTTATACTTTGAGGTGCTGTTTTGTAAGTAATAAAATGTGACTACTCTCACTTTCTGTTCTCATCTTGAGATGTTCTGTGGGGCAGGCAAGGCCCCTGGTACCCATCCCACACCTCCACACAGGACTGGCTGCCTGATGGACTAACACATGACAGCATCTTCAACTGCATGCCTCTCCCCCACCCAGCTACCCAAGAAGCTTCACTTGAAGGGCCCTAAGTGAAAATTAGATCTGATGATTCAGTTTTGATATCTTTGACTTACTAAAGTGTTTGCGACAGTAACAGTTTAGCTCCGGAACCTCAAAGGTTTCACAACTGAAGCTATTTCTTGCGTATATTATGTGATGTTCAGTTGTGGGTAAGGGGTAAGATAGAGAGTGATCTCTTCCGTGAAATCCTTAGGGTATTCAGACTGCTGAAGACTCTGGATGCGTCAGCATTTAGCATCCACGGTTCTCTATTAAGCATCCAGGGGCCCTGGTAGAGAAGGACAGAGAGGCAAGGCCTGTTATCGGGGTCAGACCTGGTCTGGCAGACACTCCTTCCATTTGCTTTCAGTGCCCAATGCTCTCTCTGCTGATCCCATCCGGCTGCTGAGGTCTGGCTAGGCAGCCACTTCTCAACAGCCCGTTTTATCTCTAGAATCTGAAAAGTTGTATTCCCCAAACTTATAAACCTAATCCACAGTGTGATGGTACTTGGAGATGATTTGGTAATATATGGGGGCCTCAGACAGTTCCTTTGCCTCTTCCACTATATAAGGACATATTCAAAAAGGTAGTGATGAACAGGAAATGGGCCCTGATCATACAATTAGTCAGTCTTCATCCCAGACTCTAGAGCTGTAAGGAATATATTTCTGTTGTCTATAAACTATCTCTCCAGTTAGAATTAGAGAGATAATACAGGAATTAAGTTACTTGCCTTGATAGGGCTGGAATGAAAATCTGGCATTTGTCTTGCATCCAGTCAGCCTGGGTTCAATCCCCAGCATACCATATGGTTGCTTGAATATTTCTAGGAATAATTCCTGAGTGCAGAGCATAAGCATTGTCTGTTCTGGTCCTAAAACAAATAAACAACAACCAAAAAAGTTGCCTGCTTTTCATGTGGTCAATCCTGATTCAGTCCCCAGCACCATACATGGTCCTCTGAGCAAGAGTAATCCCTGAGCCAGACATAGGACTTAAGCACAGCAGTGTGTGACCCAATCCCACCCCAGGCCCAAATAATAATAAATACATAAACCTCCCAGTTTGTAGTATTTCTGTTTTGGTGACTCAGATGGGTTCTAAGACAATCATGAAGAAGAGAACAATGTTCTGACAGATAGGCTGCTAGAGAATGCACTGATGATAATGAGTTCCTCCTGCTAATATGCCATCAAGAGTCACAATTGTGATTCCTGAATTCAAAGGACTTTTTTATATACTTGATAATGACCCAAAGGAGCATTCTTTTCCCTGCCATTACTCAAACCCCATTCTCAAATGTGAGTGACTTCTGTCAGAAAACCATCTCTATGCTGTTCCACTGCTATCCTGTTAGGATGTACCTGGAATAAGATGCTTGATCTTCTACTAGACACATTAAAATATAAATGAAATCCTCAAAGAGTAGGGGCTGAGTGGTAGGTAGTATAGAGCAGGTAGGGCTCTGGCCTTGCATGTGGCTTGCCTGGGTTTAATTTCTGGCATCACATATGGTTCCCTGAGTCACACTAGGAGTGATTCCTGAGCACAGAGGTAGAAGTAAGTTCTGAGCACCACCGGGTAAGGCCCCCAAACAAAACAAAAAGCAAAGAATAAACATTAAAGACTAATGTGGATTCCAGGACCACCTGGATGGAGTTATAGACCTAGTGAATACCTTACCCAGATATCACAAGTGTCCATCCCTGCAACTGAACCCACCTGAGAAGCCTGGAGCAGTACCTGCAGGCAATTCCAGGTGTCACTGGGTCTCCAGATTGGGAGCTCCATGAACTATGTGACATCAGACCAACCACCGGTTTCTCAGATCTCTGCATCTGAGAGGGCTTCAGTTCCCTTTTGTTTGAGTCTGCCAGATAGGCCCTTTTGGCACTGAACAGTTCTCTCAGCAAATAAGACAAAAATCAGGCAAAATCAGAAAGAATGAGAAAGATTTAGGTAATACCAGTTTTCCTAAAAATGAAGCACTGTCCTCCCATTGTTCATCGATTTGCTCGAGCGGGCACCAGTAATGTCTCACAACAAATTGTGAGACTTGTTATTACTGTTTTTGGCATGTCGAATATGTCACGGGTAGCTTGCCAGGCTTTGCCATGTGGGCGAGATACTCTCAGCAGTTTGCCAGGCTCTTAGAGAGGGGTGGAGGAATCGAATCCAGGTCAGCCGCATGCAAGGCAAATGCCCTACCCACTGTGCTGTTGCTTCAGCAAACACTTCCAATTAACAAAATTTGCTCGATTTGCTCGAGCGGGCCCAGTAACGTCTCCACTGGAGACTTTGTTGTTACTGTGTCTGGCATATCGATTACTCTCGGTAGCTTGCCGGGCTCTCCGAGAGGGGCGGAGGAATCGAACTCGGGTCGGCCATGTTGGCCGCTTGTAAGGCGAACGCCCTACCCGCTGTGCTATCGCTCCAGTGCAATTTTATTTAAATATTTGTATGCATGAAACCACAGTCAACAACTGACTAGTCTTTTTTTTCAAGGGCACTTGGAAATATTTAAAAACCTGATAATGTGCTATGACATGAAGTTTTTTTTTTAATATAAAAGGTGGGCTGGAGCAATAGTACAGCAGGTAGGGCGTTTGCCTTGCATGCGGCAGACCCAGGTTCAATTCCCAGCATCCCATATGGTCCCCCGAGCACCACCAGGAGAGAAGGAGAGATTCTTGAATGCTTGAACCAGAAATACATACTGTACATTGCCGGGTGTGACCCAAAAAAGAAAAAAAAAGGAATGATAAAATGCAATGAATTTCTCTGAAAAAAAGGTGAAGAAGTGTGGGTAGAAATGTAAAGAAACAGTAACTAAAATAGCACCTGATGTTTGAAAGTTAAGAAATATACATATATTATCTGTGGGTCAAGCATAAGTCATAATAAAAAGAGTAGGAGATATTTCAAATGCAATGGAAAATACTACATATTAAAATATGCAAGAAGAAATTCAACTTAGTGTTCAAGTTTGATCATACTGACCACTTCACCATAACAGTTATAAACCGGGGAAAAAGTAGAAAACAAAGGCCAAAATACCAACTCTCTGAAGGCAGTGTAGAACAATTAAAATTAAACTAAGAGAAAAGCTTAATTATAATTGTTGAATGAGAGGAACCACCCTAGCTAAGATCCCCATTTCTCTAGCTTTTCCCTGAAGGAATGAATCTAGTTCACAACAGAAAGGAACTGAGGTCAATCGGAAAATAGGTATTTGATTAGACACTGGAGTAAGAGACTGCAAGGGCACTTGAAAAATAAAGACTGTGAAAATGGGCGAAACCTAAGTGGCTAGTAAGAAGCATCCTCAGATATTTGCCTGACTTCTTAACTTTACATGCACACCCTGTCCCTGCAGTTTTTCAAACACCTTTATTCAAAATAATGAATATAGGAGCTAGAAAGAGAACAGGGATTGAGGTATTTGCCTTGTATATAGCAAATCCTACTTAGGTACTTGACACCATATATGGTCCCTAGAGCATTACCAGAGGTGATTCCTAAACACTGCCAGGTGTGGCCTCCAAATGAAACACAAAACAAAATAATTGATAGAGCAAAGTGACGTATTTGTGGAAACATGTCCCGAACTCACTCACATAGCCTGGTAACATAAATTGAAGAAAATGGTAGGGTGTACTAGTCTCAGAAAAAGTAGACTTTGAATAATGAACATTGCCAAACATTAACAGATCATTTTATAATGGTATTGGGGTTAACTCAAGGGGACAAAAAAGTCATTAATGCCTGTGTGTCAAATAACAGAGCTTCAAAATATATGAAGCAGAAACTGGCAGAATTACAAAAGGAAATAGACAAATTCACAATTAAAAGCAGCTCACCACACACTTGATTTTCAATAAGCACATGAAAATCGTTGAAAATACAATTATTTTTATACAAGACTCAATTATTCCTTTCAGTTTACTCCCAACTCACAATTAGAGATGACTCAGCCAAACAACAACAACCAAAAAAAATAAATGTATCTTCTTTTCAAGTACACATGGATCATCACCAAGGTAATAATCATATCTTAGAATATTCATATATTTTAAATATTCTAGTAGTATAAAGGATATTTTCTGACCAAGTACAATTAAAATAAAAACCAATAACAGAAAGATATATGGTCAAATCTCCAAATATTTGGAAAGCAATAGCATGCTTTTAATAACCTATGGGTCAATTGAAAAATTAGAAAGCAGTTAGAGAATTGAAAATGAAAATACAACTTACAAAAGTTGTGGGTGCTCATAATGTGGCATTTTGGGGGACATTGATGGTACTCAACTCTTTTTTATGAAAAGACAAAATGCCTCATATCAGTGGGTCAGCTTTTACCATAAGAAACTATCAAAGAGAAAAGGCAGAGGCCAAGGAGATAGCTCAAAGCTTAGAGCTCATGCTAGAAAAATTGGATGAGAGAGAGAGAGAGAGAGAGAGAGAGAGAGAGACCTGAACAATTCTCTCACAATACCTACCAGAATCAATTTGAATCGTAGGCTTACATGCAAAAACTGAGACTATAAAGACTCTGTGACCCTGACTTATTCAAAAGTTCTTTAGCTAGTTCACCAAAAGCACCAAGATTTCTGTTCTTTGAAAGTCACTGTAAGGAAAATAAAGGGACCAGTGGGACAGAACAGAGGTTAGGGCATATGTCTTACATGCACAGGCTCCACATATCACCTACCCCCAACTCCAGCAGTGTCAGATGTGGCCTGAAGGACCTCAAGCATCACCTGGAGAAGACCCCAGGACTCTGGGTTCATGCAACACTGCCTCCTGGCATCTTAACATTCAACCACAGGGCCTAGATAGTAGAAAATCTCTGGGGATAGACTCTCAGTGGTCCCCTGATTGCCACTTGGGAGATGCCAAACCCCCCTCCCCAAGAAGAAAATTGAAAAAAAAAAGCCATAGACTGACCAAAAAGCAAACTAAAATTAGTTACTCTCTGATAAGGGACTAGTGTTCAGATATACAAAGATAATCATATAGCTAATAGGAAAAACAATCACAGTCACGGTCACGGTCCTCCCGTTGTTCATCCATTTGCTCCAGCCGGCCCAGTAACGTCTCCATCAACTTTAAAATAGATAAGCAATTTTGACAGTTTCTATAAGAAATGGGGACATAAGTGCATGAAAAGTTCAACATTAGGAAATGAAAGAGTAAATGAAATGAACATTTTATTTCGTGTACATGCAAATCACGATGTGGTGCTGCTACTCTGTCTTATTGGAGTTGCTGATGTTTTAAAAGGACAGGATCAAAGTCACCGCGGATGACAGAGCCACTGACATGGCTAGCCTGCATGTAAAATGACTGTGGTGCTTTAGAAAACAGAAAATAGTTCTGCAATATAAACATCAGCCTAACACAAAGCTTGGCCACCCAACTCCTAAGTACTCACACGAGTAGAATAAAAACCTAACTTGACACAAAACCCTGAACCTAGTTAAAAATATAAAAGCTGGGTTGCATCAAAATGGAAAACTTTTATGCCGCAAGATAAAGTGAAAAGGCAAATCACAAAACGGAGGGGAGAAGTGCCAATCACACATCAACGAAGGGACTCATATCTAGACTCTCAACATTTACAACTCGGTCATAAAAGACAATTTTTTAGCTGCGCCAAAGATTTGAACAGACACTTCAGCCAAGATTCACAACTGGCCAGAAAGCACGTGAAGGATGGAGCGCAATCATCCTGATTCAGGTAAGTCAGGAGGATGCGACATCACTTCACACCTAGGCTAACTGAAGACAGGCTAGCAAGTGTGGGTGCCGGGTGCGAAGAAATTGGAAAGTGCCAGATCAGGCGGCACCGAGGTTCCAAGGGGGAGTGGGGTGGTGGCGGCTGGGGTGAGAATTAGTTCCCAGTGACCATCCGCTGCCCACCTTCAGCCCCCATTTAAGAATATGCATGCAACTTAATAAGGTTTGCAAATTCTGCGCACAAAGCCCCAGCGCGCAGTGGACAGTCTTCACAAGGAAATGAGGGCGCTGCTATGCTACGTGTTCTGCAGCCTGGCTGGCTCCCAGTTCTCAGCCCCGACGGCGCGAGTTAGTGCTCCTTAGGAAGGGGTGGGGGGGAGAGGGGTGATTTCCTCAGTTTCCCCTTCTGTAAAATGAGGACGCCTCGCTACTGCGCAGTGGAAAGGGTGCAGCATAGTGCTGGCTCCCCCACCCCCAAGTCAGTGCCCGCGACGCAGCCTCAGACCAAGCGGGGGCCGGCCAGCCCTCCCCGGGACGCCAAGCTGGGCAGCGCCCGCCGGGCCGGACCCCGCCCCAGCCCCTCCCCTGGGCCGAGCCTGGGGGTCACGTGGGTGGCGGCGCGGGAGATCCCGGAAGCGGGGTCTGTCCCGGGCCGGGGAGTCCAGCTGCCCCGCTGGGCCCGACTCGGAGCCGCTCCCCGGGGAGCTGGGACCTGGGGGTGAGGCGGGGGTCCTCCCGGGGACGTGGCCGAAGCTGGGCCGGGCGGCGGGGCTGGGGCGCGTCGGGGGTCGGACGGGCGCGGGGGTCCCGCGGCCTGGGCTCCGGAGCTCTCGCAGCAGGGTCCGAGAAGGGGGAAGCGGTGCGCGGTGCAGAGCAGCTGCCTGGCGGTGGACGTGGGGACCCTGGGTGCCCCCGCCGCGGCCCCCGGCTGGGCTGGGTCTTGCCCGCGCGCGCGCACGTCGCTGTCCGGTTTCCTCCTTAGGCTAGGAAGCTTGACACCGTCCCCCCCTGCTCTGACCCTCAGCCGTCGGTGGTTGCACAGACACTGTCCGCTGACCTGGCAGCCGGGAAGAAGCCCCTGCCCGCCGCTGTGTAAGCAGAGCTAAGCTCGGCCCCGAGGGTGGCCGTGCTGGGAAGGGTTCGGGTCTCAATAAAGCCCCTATGAGGCCTTGTCAGAGGAGCCAGTGGTTGACTGTTCCTTTATTCCCTGCATCTTGGGGGTGGGGGGTAGCTCCTCCCCGCTGGGGGTCCCCAGCCCTAGGAGGTGCGAAGCTGTCTCCCATCTCACCCCTGCAGCTGACCACACCATGGCTGAGTGACAGCCCACCAAGGGCACAGGATACCGGGGAGTTCCTGTGTGTCTCAGGTCCCCTCTACTGCCGAGTTCATGTTCTCCACCGCAAGGAGCACTGGGCCACCCCTGGGGATGGGGGTGGGGAGTATGTACTGAGAAGTCTGCCCAAAGCCAGCACCAGATCCTGGGCCTCCTGACCCTCACCGGTCTGTCCCTTACAGGAGCTGGCTGCAGGGGACAGAAGTGAGTCAGCCGGCCCGGGGACCCCTGCCCCGAGTGTGAAGCCTTGGCAGGACCCTTCAGGCATCCGTCTCTGCTGCTTTTCCTGGAGCTGCCCAGGGCGCTGGACACCACAGCCCCTGCTGAACCTTTGGCGGACCATAAGAACCGAAGCGTCCTTTGCCAAGGTAGAGGACCCAGCCTAGCCCTGGCAGAGAGAGGCAGCAGTGGACTGCACTGATCCGTCTCACTCTCACCCTCTCACCTCTGTTCCAACCCTCTCACTCACCCCTGCTCTGTCCTTCTCGCCCTCACCCCTGCTCTGGCCCTCTCATCCTCACCTCTGCCCCAGTCCTCTTGTACTCACCCTCCACCCAGCCCTCTCACTCTCACCCCTGCTCCGACCCTCTCACTCATCCCTGCTCTTTCCTTCTTACCCTCACCCCTGCTCCGGCCTTATCATCCTCACCCCTGCCCCAGCCCTCTCACCCTCACCCCTACCCAGGCCCTCTCATTCTCACCCCTCCCCAGCACAGCATTATCATGTCATGTCACCTTTGCTGGTTCTCACTTTCTCCCCCTGTCTCTACCTAGAAGCTGACCTCACGACCCCACAGCAGCCGCACCCCTGACCTCACCCCTCCTGTCCACATCACTTCCCACACTGACCTGGCTACTGGAACTCGCAGCTGTCAGCCACAGCTCGCTGTCCAGAGCCCTCCCCCCTTCCCACCACACACTTCTCTGAGGTCGGGCCCGCCCTCACCCCGCCCCCCCCCCCACATATATGTCATCTTTGCCTGGGAACCCCCTCCAGGTTGCCCTGTGCCATGCGGGACATTTCCCTGCAGCCTTTGCTCTCCCAGGCCCAGTTGGCCCCCCACGGTGACCTGGGCTAGAAGCCCTCCTGTACTTCCCCCTGTGTTCTGAGTGAGTCTTGACAGGCTGTTGGAGGTGTCGGGAAGGAGTCGGTGAGCCCCACTAAGCTAGCCACAGGGGGTACCCAGGAGAGTAGAGCGGAGCCCAACCTCTGGAGACTTCCCCATCATACCAAGGACCTTGACCATGTGCATGAGGAAGAATCCAACGGGGCCTTCTCTCAGCTCACCTTTGCCATGTGGCACACTCAAGGCCACGGGAGGCCTGGATCCCCCAAGACTCTGGATCACCAGCTCCTTAGGGAGTCAGTGCCTTCCCCCAGGGGCCTAGGCACAGCAGGAGAAGGAGTCCCCAGTTGGTGAATAAAAGCACACTCACTTGGTGCAGTCACACATCAGGATGTGTGGCTCCCAAGGCAGGTGCCTGGGAGGGAGAGGCCAGGATTGCTGAGTGCCAAGAAGGGTGAGGACCAGGCCAGCCCGTGTCCCCTGCCCACCCCAGTCATGAGCAGGAGGATGTGATGCAGCAGCCTGCGGTGTGTGTGGTGCAGGGCCAATTGGCTGCTGGGATGAGAGATGTGCCTGTGGCCCTCCAGGCCAGGCTCGCTGCCCACCCGTGTGCACCTGATTCTCCAGATAGGAACCATCGTTAGGAACCGTCGTTCCTTCTGGGCCGGTGAGAGGGGCCTGAGAGCACCAGGGAAAGTGCCCGCCTGGTCCAGCCCCCAGCTCTGCCCTTCCTAGATGTGCCCACATCCTGCGCCAGGGACTAGCAAACGAAGATTCTCTGACTCCAAAGGGGTTGGGGACCCTTTTCCAAGGCTTGTGTTTCTCAGGATGCTGATGACACCCACTCCCCCACACCCCCCGGGCGGGGACCCTGACCTTGACGCTCCCCAACAGATGAGGTGTGTGGCTGTGGCCACAGACGGTGCCGAGATCCTTTTCTACTGGACCGACAAGGAGTTTGAGGACAATCTGCGGCTGCGGTTTGGGCAGGGAGAGCATGAAGGCGAGGTAAGTGCCGGGGACGACGGCTGGACATGGGAAATGGAAGGAGCAGCAGGATGTGGGTGTGTGTGGTGGAGTCACGTCCGCCACTCCTTTCAGGACCACCGTGCCGGGAGGGAGCCTGGACCTCACTTCTCCCTGGCAATTGAATCATTGAGGTGGTGTCACAGAGGTCCCTCGGGTGCAGGGACCTCCTTGTCCCTCCTTCCCACTGGGTGAGGGCCGCATCGTAGAGTGGAAGTTCAGTACGCTCCCCATTTCTCAGCCTGGAATGCTGAAGCCCAAGCACGGTCCCGTTAAAATAATACAGAGCTATGTTTCAGTGATACAGTGTTCAGGTGCCCATCCCTCCACCAGTGTCCCCAGTATCCCTCCCACCACCCCCACCCCTTCCCACCCCCTGCCTCTGTGGCAGGCGCATTCTCTCTCTCTCTCTCTCTCTCTCTCTCTCTCTCTCTCTGGTTTGTTATGGTTTGCAGTACAGATACTAAGCAGATATTATGTTTGGTCCATAGCTTACTTTCAGCATGTATCTCCCTCCCCAAGAAGCCCTCCAACCATCTGGGGGGAAAGGCAGCTGAGATAGAGAAAGGATTTTGGCTATTATTTACTCTTATTTTTTTGGTCTCTTCTCTTTTAATATTTAAATATTAGCATGTATATTAGCACTTATTGCTTGGCTGTATTGTTTAACCAACTTGTATGTCTCATACAAAACAAAAGCTTAAAAATATAACAACATTATACTTAATCCCTAATTTTATTGTATATTTTACTGACTTGAGTGAAACTAAATAGTTTTATTTAGCAAAATTTACTTAGAGAAATGTGAGGAGAGAAAGAGAGAGAAAGAAAGAGAGAAAGAAGGGTGTTCAAGAGAGAACATGGTCTTTTGCCAGAAGGGAAAAGTTTATTCTATGTTTTCCATTTGTAAATTAATTTTTAAAATTTGAATTATACTATATACTTGTAGCAGTAGTATTAATCTCAATGTATATATAACAAAATTATTGCTATACTTAAAACATCTCTCACGAATTTTCAATATCAATATTGCAAACCACAATGCCCAAAAGAAGAGAGAGAGAGAAAGAGAGAGAGGAGAGAGAGAGAGACAGAGACAGAGACAGAGACAGAGACAGGGGGGGACCTGCCATAGAGGCAGGAAGGGGTTGGGTGGTGGGTGGTGATGGGAGGGAACCTGGGGACACTGGTACTGGGAAATGTACAGTGGTAGAGGGATGTGTGTTGGAATACTGTATGACTGAAATCCAACCATAAACAGCTCTGTGGTAGTTTATCTCACAGTGATTCAATAACAAAGTTTAAAAGCATCCAAAAAAAAAAACCATACAGAGCTAGATTGGGGTATAACTGACAGGCTGTGAACTCGGGCCATACACAGTCAACCCAGTAAAAGAAAAAAAATTGTCTTGAAAGACACTGTTGTTCAAGTTGAAATCAGGATGGTTTCCCCTGGTCCTTGCTCTGTTTCTTCATAAGAATACATATATGTGTGTGTGTGTGTGTGTGTGTGTGTGCGTGCATGTGTGTGTATATATACATATGTATATGAGGCTCAGACCATTGTATGTATGTGTGTATATATGTGTGTGTGTGTGTGTGTGTGGTATATATATGTATGTATATATACACACACATAATATGCATGCACGCATATACACAGAGAAAGGGGGGTTAGTGAGCATACCCCTAGCTTTGCTGGGAAGGGGCATGGGGAGTTGGGGAAGGCTGGGTCACCCCCAGAAATACTCCCCCAGGCCTGATGGCTCAGCCTAGCACTTGTGAGTCTCAGGCCACGTGGGTTGTGGAGTGGTGGAGCGGGGTCATCAGGACCACACCCAGCAGTGCTCATGGAGCCATGTGGTGCCAGGGCTTAAACCCTGTAGCCCTCACACGCACCATCTCCTCAGCCTGCTGTTCATTTAGCGCCACATGTGAGTGGCCCATCGTGATGAGTCCTTTGTGTTTTCACTGGCGAAACTCACCCGATGCCACCCCCGGCCTGGTGCCTGCAGGTTCCTTGTGGTCTTCTCCAGCTCAGAGTGGGCACTCAGCTTTCCCCCATCATTTCTGTGCCCTGCTCAGTACTCTGATTTACCCCGTATTTCGGCCCAGACTTTCAACTGATTTGTCTGGTTTGGCTCTGTGTGTTTTGTTCCTCATTTTAGCGGATGGAGAGAATGAATGGGGAAAGAGGATCTAAAAGCCGGTGTCCGCTGGTTATGGAAACCGGGAAAGAATAGGAATGTACAGGCCGAAGGGGGGAGTCAGTCCTGGCCTTTACCTGCAGTAGTAACCAACACTGTTGGCCCCCCTCCCCCGCAACATTCTGTCTGTGCAGTTGAAAGCACAGCTGCTTGGGGGTGGACCTTCCTTTGGACCCCAGCGATTTTCCACGTCACTGGCAACACTTGAGTCTCAGGAGTGTGTGTGTTCCTCCACTAGAGCCGCCGTTATTTATGGTCCTCTCTGGGCTCGACATTTGCATTATCTCCAGTCTTGGCCACTATAAATTATGTTGCAGTGAACATCTCTACCCTGTCTCTGGTCAGCTGTTTCCCAAGGTAGATTGTGTCAGAGATGCTTGGGCTTGCGTACAGGGGACAGGTGCCCCCCTGAGTCGGCCAGCTCCACCTCCAGTTGTCCCCAGTGCTCTGCTCTGCAGCCGATCCCAAATAGCCCATTGTCCAGTCGGAACCGGAACTGCCCAGTTAGCTAGCGGACCCTTCCCAGCCCTCCTAATGACTCATGGGGGCAGCAAATTCTATATTTGGGATCATCCTCCTTATCAGGGAAGTGACCCCTCCCAGGTGGGCCTCTGACTCCTAAAGGGGACTCTTAAGTGGCACTGCCTGGCCCTCTCTCTCCTTTTTCCAGGGCACTGGGTACTGTGTCTTCTGAGTTGCGGGATTTTTTTTTTTGGTCCTGTCCCTTGTGCTGCCCTCGGGCACCCTGTCCTTTCCTTTGCCCCATCATTGGGTACCTGTTCACTGTTTTCTTGCCCTCTCGCAGCTGCCGGCCCTGGAGGACCAGCTCAGCACCCTGCTGGCCCCGGTCATCATCTCCTCCATGACTATGATGGAGAAGCTCTCGGACACCTACACCTGTTTCTCCACAGAGGGCAGTGCCCACCTGTATGCCCTGCACCTGGTCAGCTCACTGCGCCAGCTCCTCCTCCCCGCCCTGGGCTCCACCCACCTCTCCCTCTGGGAGAGAAAGGCAGGGCTGTGATCCAAATCCCCGGGTACCCCCATCCGTCCCCAACACACACACACACACACACACACACACACACACACACACACACACACACACCACACCAGCCCCCAGGGACCAGGGCATGTGGTCCCCACCATTAGCCCCTCTGTGCCTGCAGTTTGGAGAGTGCCTGTTCATCGCCATCAGCGGAGATGGCACAGATGAAGGGACTCTGCGCCACCAGCTCTGTGTACTCAAGTACCTGTTTGAGGTGCACTTCGGCTTGGTGACCGTGGACAGCCAGCTCATCCGGAAGGAGTGAGTGCCCGCCCCTGAGGGTCCCCGTCTAAGGCCTCCCGAGTGCCTCCCAGCTGCACACACGGTCCCTGGCTGGGGCCCTGGGTCAGAGAAGCAGAGCCCACGGGAGCCATGGAGAGCTGACAGCTCCCTGATTTTCCTGATGAGGAAACACACATGACTTCCCCCGGGCAGCCCAGCCCTGAGCCAGCAGCTCCGGACTGAGTCCCCCTTCCCTGTGCCCCAGGCAAGTTGTCTGTCCTCTTCTGCTCCCTACGGAGAAAGCCTGAGCACTTTATAAGGGAGCAGATCCCCCCTCCAGTCCACAGTACAAAGCCTGAGAATGGGGGCTCAGAGGAGACTTAGGGGGGATGGGCCCCAGGGAAGGAGCCTGGCGGAACTGTGTCCTGGATAGGAAAGCTCTAGGCTGGCCAGGCCAAGGTCACCCCTGGTTCTGCTGAGTTCGGAAGTGCAGTGATCTGGGCTGGAGAAGGGTGAGCAGGGCCCCATCAGCCACTGGCAGATTAACTGAGGCCGTCCCGGGTCTCCTGGGTGCAGGCAGACCCTGCAGAGGCCGAGGCCTGTGTCTCCCAGCTTACCCGTGCGGGGTGGTCTGTGTGCGCTTCTGGCAAGAAAGACACATGGAGAGGAACTGGCTTCCCTTGGGAGTCGGGTGACTCTGGACAGCCCCGGTGCCTTCTAGCCTCTCGGTCAGCACCTCCTGCCAGATGCTGGAATTAGTGTGTGTGTGTGTGTGTGTGTGTGTGTGTGTGTGTGTGTGTATATATGTGCAGTATCCACAGGTCCAGTTGTGGGGGAGCTTTTGCCAGTTTTGTCCCTGCCTTCCCCTCCTTGCTGAGGACCGCTCTGTGCGCCTGGCCACCCTATCACTCGGTCCCTAACAGGAGCTCAGGGTGTCTGGGACCGTGGGCCTTCCCTGAGCTCGGACACTGCCCTCTCTCTCCCCATCTCTGCGACTCTGCCTGCAGGCTGCGGCCCCGGGACCTGGAGCAGCGCGAGCAGGTGTGGAAGCACTTTCAGAGCCTGCTGCGTACCTACAGCCGCCTCAGGGACCGGGAGCAGAGCTTCGCCGTAGAGGTGAGGGGGGAGGGCCACCAAGGGCGGTCAGAGGGGCAGGGGACACCCAGGGCGATCAGAGGGGGCAGGGCCACCCAGGGCCGCCAGAGGAGTCAGGGACCATCCAGGGTAGTCAAGGGGGAGGGCCACCCAGGGCGTTTAGAGGAGCAGGGAGCACCCAGGGTGGTCAGAGGAGGGAGGGCCACCCAAGGGGGCCCGAGGTGGGAGGGCTACCTAGGGCAGTCTTGGGAGGAGGGCCACCCAGGGCAGCAGAGGAGGAAGGGCAACCTACGACAGTCAAAGAGGGCAGGGCCACCCAAGAGGACCTGGTGAAGGGCCACCCAGGGTGTTTAGAGGAGCAGAAAGCACCCAGGGCAGTCAGAGGGGGCAGGGGACCACTGAGGGTGGTTGGTGGCGGGGAGCCACTGAAGGCAGTCAGAAGGATCATCAGACTTTCATGCTGAGTTTGATCCCCTGATGGGCACGGCCACCCCTGCTGTGTCTAGAGTGGCCACCTCAGGTAGGCTGGCTGCTCCGGCATCTCCCCAGGAAAGAGCCATTGATCCAGATAAGACAGACTCGAGGACAGGTTGGCGCTGACAGGAAATCTTGGAAAGACAGCCCCCTGTGACTCTGCCCACCTCCGACCCCCCACTGCTAAAGGGGGTCTGTACTGAGCCGATGAAACTCTTGAGTGGGGAGTGTGGGAGGGGAGCAGCCCCGAAGGGGCAGGAGCTGGTGGGGGCCAAGGAGGATACCACCGTGACCCATGGGGCACCATGACCATGGGACCCGGGTTTCAAGCGAGACTGGCCCAGGCAGCCTTGTAGGCAGACGGGCATTCTCGCCACTCCCCCACGGGTAAGCATATAAGCACGCATTCTCCCTAATACACAAACATGCACACACAATTCTCCCATACACAAGCACGTATACAAGCTTGAGGGCTTGCCCAGTGTAAATTCTCATCTCCTCCAAATGCAACCAGGCATTCCCCCCTCCCCTCCTCCCCCAAATGCAAGTGAGCATTCTCTCGAGGCCTGCGCACCCCCACCCCTAGATACACAAGTACTTTGTCTAAGAATTTCTCATACCCCGGAGCAGCAGAGGGGCCTAGGGGATCTTCACACATGGTTTACTGGGCCTCACCCTCAGTTTCTTAGTTCAGGAGGGGAGCGGACCCCCCAAAGCTACATTCCTCATAAGTGCCAGGTCACCAGGTAACATGGGTCACTAGCTGCCCCTCAGAAACCGCTACTTTTGAGGACAGAAGAGCAAATAGGAGCCCTTGGTTGAAGGTCAGGTGCCCGGTAAGATGAGCCCACCTGGGAGAGAGTCGGGGATCCTCACCCACAGGGTCAATCCCCGGGAGCCTGATAAGGCCGCGCTACTGGGTGCCGGGTGCAGACTCGCTGTGGGATATTTAAGGATGCGAATACTGGGCCCCACAGCAAGGAGCAGAACCACAGAGCAGACTGAAAGGCGACCAGGTGGATCAGAATCGGAGCCCTGTCTAGAAAAGTTAGAAATGAAATCTCAGTGTGAACGTGGGGCTCTGGAGCCAGCCACGGGCACCTCGCACACTTGGGATGCAGGTGGCTTCCGTCTGCACGCCGCAGACGCAGAGGCTCAGAGCCCGGTCAAACAGCAGCCGAGGTGGGAATCCGGGCTGGGGGACTTCACTTCCGGCCCACCCGGGCTGCCATTCATCAGTATGTGTCCAGTGTCCAGCATGCACGATGGATAGCCACTCGCTGCCTGCCAGGACTCTGCACCCAGGAAGGGCAGGAGGAGGGAGTGATGCAGTTGGATGAGTCCTGCCCTCTCTCCCCTCCCAGTTCCTGCCCTCTCTCCCTCCAGCCCCCTCCCCCCCTCCTCTAAGCCCTCTTACCCCCTCTCCCCCACCTGCCCTCTCTTCTGCCTTTTCTGTTCCTCCTCTCCTCCTGGGCAACCTTCCATCTGGGCGTGGTCAATACTCACCACCGCCCCTTTGGTGCGGAACTGAACAGGGTGGTCTGGGTGGGTGGGATTCTGGTGATGGCATGCTAGACTTTCCAGCCCTTACCCCCACCCCCATCAAGGCCAGCATCGGTGTTCTGATAATTTCGCATAACTGGCTAAACTAAAAGTCTTCACTTCCATCTCACGCATTTCATCATTTACTCTCTGAAGGTTGTGGCTGGAGATGGGGGAATTCTGCGAGACTGTGCCTCAGGGAGGCGCCCCCATGTCCAGCCCCTCTGCCCACCTCAGGGACTTTGCACTCGCTCTGGATCCCACGGGTGGTGGCATCTCTCTGCCCCGCGAATCTTTCTCTGAAGGCTTCTCTGTCCTTCCCTGTGGGCAGAGGGCTCCACTGCTGCCACCTGGCCATTTCCTTTGGCTGCTCTGACTCCCCCAGGTGCCTTGGGCTCCACATTATTCCTATCCCCCCACCCTCCCTGGCTGCAGCCTCCCCGTGCCTTCCCAACCTCAGGAAAGCCCAGGCAGGCAGGTTGTGCCCGTGCCAGCCTGAACTGCCCTGTCCCCATGTGTCTGTCCCTAGACTGCTCTCAGTGTGGACTTGAAACCCCACCCCACCCTGCCACCCCTCCTGCCAGACCCGGGTTGCAGAGGGTGTCCCCTTCCTCACGTGCCCCCTTCCCTGCCCCGGGCCAGGCCGTGGAGCGGCTGGTGCACCCGCAGCTGTGCGAGCTGTGCGTGGAGGCGCTGGAGCGGCACGTGGTGCAGGCCATCAACGCCAGGCCTGAGCGGCAGCGGGCGGGAGAGGAGGTGCTGCACGCCTTCCTGCTGGTGCACACCAGGCTGCTGGCCCTTTACTCCAGGTGAGCCTGAGCCTGCCGACCCCCTGCCGGCCCCCTGCCCAGCCCTGCTCCCTGCTGGGAGGGGGCCCTCACCTCACCTCCAACTCCCCCTCGCCTCCCCTCCCCCTTCCCCCCTCTTTCTCCCGGGGGGCTGCTCCTACCCTGTCTCAGAGCCTGATCTGAGGCCCTCTGGGTCACTGTGGGTGGTTTTTCTCGCACAACCAGAGACACGAGTTAAGGGGGCCAGGAAGACGCATTCAGGGCCACGTGCCTGGCATGCCTGGGGAACCCAAGCTTCACCCCCTACCACCCGGGGCACCCCCAGCACAGGCATGGGACTGTAACCCCCCCTGAGGACAGGGAGGGGCTGGGCTGCACTGCCTCCTGGGGGCTGGGGCCCACCGTCCCCCCCTGTTCTCCCTACAGCCACAGCGCCCTGCGTCCCGCCGACCTGCTCACCCTCATCCTCCTGGTGCAGGACCTGCAGCCCAGCGAGAGCAGCGCCGAGGATGACGGCGTCGAGGTGCCAGGAGGCAGCTCCAGGAGGCTGGGCGGGCGGGTGTTGGGGCCGGGGAGGGTGCGAGGGGGTGGGAGCACTCCGGGGGCTGGGCAGGACATTTCCCCGTCCTGCTGCTTTCAGTGGTCTGGAGAATTCTAGAATGCATGCGATGTGATGGTTTCGAATGACCATTTGCCATGTGGGACGTCCTGGCTTCACTGGTTGGTGGCAGGAAGTGCCGGCCCAGTGATGGGAGCAGAGGAGCCCGTGCTCCCGGCCACAATGTCCTCACCATTGTCCCGAGGCCATACACAGGGGTTTCCTGGCCCTTTGGCGGTTCTAGAGAGATGAGACTGTGTAGACATGAGACTCGTCTGGTGGTGAAGCCATGGGGTGCGTGGGGTGCTAGCGGGAAAACCCCAGGCCCATCTTCACCTGCATCTCTTCCTCACAGCCCTCCCTACGGCGGCCCAGGAGCAGCCAAAACATCCCCGTGCGGCCAGCGGCGCCAGCAGTCCCCCGGAGGAGTTCCACAGGGACGGTGAGTCTGTCCCCTGAGCGATGGCAGGCCGGGGCCGTGGGGAGCAGGGTGGCGGCTGACCCCTCTGCTCCCCGCCAGGAGACCGACAGCCTCTCTCTGCCCGAGGAGTACTTCACGCCCGCCGCATCCCCTGGGGAGGAGAGCTCAGGTGAGACCCCGGGGACCTGTCCTGGGCCCCCCCAAACCTGGTCGGAACCCCCCCCAGGCACAAGCACCGGACTCCGTCTGGCCCCTTTACCCCCCTTGAGTTGCCTTGAATTTAAAGGGCTGTCAAGGTCACACTGGGGACCTTTCTCTGCCAGGCTGATCCCATTTAAAATGCGGCCCTCGGGGGAGGGGGATCTTCTCTGCCTCCGCTCCTTTAGGCAACAGGTAACTCAGTAGAATCAGGCAGTCGTCATTTGATTCCAAATCTTCAAAACGTAGTCATTCAACCTCCAGCACATGCTCTGTGTGTTTTTCCCAAGTATGTGGGCAGTCAATAACAGGCCTCGGAAAGTATCCTGGGAGTCACACACAGGCCAGAGAGAGCCAGGAGGCGGCTCACTGAGCACGGAGGTTGGCCCTGGGAACCCTGGGCCACGACACGTGGGTGAGCTTGGCACAGCTCTGGGAAGAGCTCGGGAGAAGGGCTGGGCCCCGCCATTCCTGGTCCCCGATAGAGAGGACAGGCCCGCCAGGGTCACAGGAGGAGAAACTTCCCAGGGGATGAGTTGTTCTGGTTGTGGCGTATGGGGTTGTGGTGGCAGGCAGCGCATGGCATGAGCTGCCAGGCCTCTTGTGCTGGGCCAGAATGGGCCAACCACTTGCCATCCCATGGCCGGGACTGACTGTAGGGGTGGCCCCTGCCTGCCTGACCCTCGTGAGTGTGTCTTGGGTGCTGTCAGCCAGGCCACTGATACCCTCCTGGGCACCTGTGGGAACGTTTCCTGTGGGTCCTGCACATGAATACATGGGGCCATGGCAAACACAGATGGGGGCTGTGAGTGGCTCTCACACCTAGCTGCCTGGGACCCCGGGGGAGAGCTCTGAAAGCCCCCAGAGTGGGCCTGGGCTGGAGGCCCCAGCAAGCTTGGGCATTGCAGCTTCCGAGAGGTCACAGGCGCAGCCAAGGCTGGATAGCATGGATTTGATGTTCTAAACTCTGGTCCCCTAATTGTCATAGAGGCAGGGTGAGGACTGTGATGTGGGGGAGGGGGGACACTTGGATAATCGGTGGTGGAAAATGTGCACTAGTGCAGGGATGGGTCTTCCATCATTGTATGGCTGAATCTCAAACATGAGAGCTTTGTAACTATCTCATGGTGATACAATAAAATAAAAAGTAATGTGGAGTTCATGTCCAGTTCAATCAGCCTAATCAGTGACTGAACAAATAGCAGTACTCCTACATTATTTAAAATAAATAAATAAAATAAACTTTGGTCCCCTGAGGACATGTTCCTTGGGGCTAGGGTCCATGAGTGTCCCCAGGTTCTCTGAGCTTTTTTCAAGCCTGGCCATGCCGAGAAGCTCTGGAGTGACCTTCGGTAGAGAAACTGGATTTTTTGGTTTTGTGGCGTTTTTTTTTTCTTCCCTTACTATTCCTTCCCTCACCATCCCTGTCCTCCTGGGCTCCTCGCTCTCCCTGGCTGACTTTTCTCTGCCTTGGTGCTGTAAATAACACCATTCCTCTGTGCACACAGCCACCCGCTTACAAATGACTCCGGGCGGATCCGTGCATTTGTAAGTCAGGTGTCTGAAACCGTAGGAATGGGCTTCCCCCGAGAAACATGATTATAAATGTTCATTTTCCGCAGTGAAATATAAGAGAGGGCGTTTATTATAAGCATGTAATATTTTATACCTGTCGGGGGCTTCCCCAGGCCTTTGTGAGCTATGGCAGGAGGGGAAATGGAGCTCGGGAGCCAGATTGCTGGCTGTAGTAGGTGCTCAGTGAAGACTGCGGAGTGAATGGGGTGGGGGAGGAAGTGGCGAGGGCTGACCCTACTGGAGAGGCATATGACAGCCAGGGAGGCCTGAGAGGCGAGGAGGGCATGGCCTGGTGGCACATGCCCCACATTTTTCCCCAGCTCCAGGTTACTTTAGCCTTGGGAGCAGACAGTACCCCATGCATACCAGCCTGGCATGGGACTAGTTGTGCCCTGTGGCCTGGCAGAGGCTGCGAGCTGCAGATGGGTGGGGGTCTCCTTCCTCCCGGCCCCAGACAGGTTGTGGGGCCGCTGTCTGCTTTCTCCATTACTTATGTCCTGTGCTTACCTGTGGCCTGCAGGTAGCACCATCTGGCTGGAAGGGGGCACCCCACCCCTTGATGACCCCCCTGTTCAGGTGAGTGTCTTCTGGGGCGGGGAGGGGGCGGCCCTGCCACCCCACCAGCTGGTTACGGATGTGGTCTGAGCCCTGGGACCCACTCTCTCCTGCCGGGGACGCTGTCCTAGCTCCTGCTCCCCCTCACCCCAATCTTGGGACTGTAGGTGGACAGAGGAACTCTGGCCCAGGACAGGACTGGGGGAAGGGGAGAAGGTGGCCTTCCCACCACCCCCAGGCCCTGAGAAATCCTTGCCCTCCTCTGTCTGGGAGTGACACAGCCAACCTAATTTTTAATGACTTTTTAAATGAGAAAGCCAAATAGATTCTCATTGTTGAAAATTTGGCAAACACAAGGTGAAGAAGTCAGGAAGAGGTACAGAAATCACTGGCCAGCCCCACGTCCCCTGCCCCCAGTATCATACAGACACACACACACACACACACACACACACACACACACACACACACACACACACATCTGTGCAGAGAAGTGTTCTTGGTATCAGTAACTATTTCCTTAATTTCATTAAAATGCTTCACTCTCAGGGCTGGAGTGATAGTGCCGCAAATAGGGCGTTTGCCCTGCACACAGCTGACACGGGTTCAAATCCCAGCATCCCATATGGTCCCCTGAGCTCTGCCAGGAGTAATTCCTGAGTGCAAAGCCAGGAGTAACCCCTGAGCATCACTGGGTGTGACCCAAAAAGCCAATAAATTAAATGTTTCATGCTCTGAGGCCAAGTTAGGGAGTCTCTTCTGCCTGTTCGATGCCCCTACCCCACCCCGCACCCTGTCCGCACCTCTGTCCCCACAGATTGCGGAGGACATCCTCCAGACGCTGGTCCCTGAGTCCCCAGCACTTTGCAGCCCCCGGAGGATTTTCCTGGATGCCAGCGTGAAGGAGAGCTACTGCCCCCTGGTGCCCCACACCATGTACTGCCTGCCCCTGTGGCCTGGCATCAACTTGGTGCTCCTGACCAAGGTAGGGGAGCCCCATAGTTCGTCGCCCAGCCCCCACCCCCCACCCCTGCCACACCTCATGGGCCGCCCACCTCCCTCCCCATAGGGCCCCAGCACGCCCCTGGCCCTGGCCCTGTACCAGCTGCTGGATGGGTTTGTCGTGCTGGAGAAGAAGATCAAGGAGGGGCAGGAGACGGGGAGCAGCCTGCGCTCCCACCCGCTCCTGGGCGACCTGCGCCAGCGCATGGACAAGTTCGTCAAGGTCCGAGGACGGCAGGAGATTCAGGTGAGACTCAGGGCCCTGGGACCCTGGGCCGTGAGACAGGGCCTGTGTGTTCACTCTGGCTGCCGGGCCAGGGATTCGGGTGGTTTCTGAGGGGTCTCTCTGGATGGTCTCTGAGTGGTCTCTAGGTAGTCTCTCTGGGTAGTCTCTGGGTGGTCTCTGAGTGGTCTTTGGTGTCTCTCTAGGTGGTCTTTGGGTGGTGTCTCTGGGTGGTCTCTCTGGGTGGTCTCTGGGTGGTCTCTCCTGCTGACTCTTGCTCTCAACGCTGCTGGGTGCAGAGGCTGGGAGAGGCAGCAGCAGCCCCAGTGCCTGCTCAGAGCCCTCACAGAGCAGTGCCCCGGCACCTGTCCCCTTACAGAGCACCTGGCAGGAGTTCAAGGCCAAGGCCTTCTCCAGAAGTGAGCCCGGATCACCCGCCGAGTAAGTGGGCCTCAGGGACACGCAGTGGAGTGGGGAGGGCTGGGTGCAGGGACCCTGTGTAGGTCTGTGTGGGGGTGGCCTCTGGGTGGGTGGTCTCTCTGGGTGGTCTCTGGGTGGGTAGTCTCTGAGTGGTCTCTGGGTGGTCTCTCTGGGTGGTTTCTGAGTGATCTATCTGCATGGTTTTGGGGTGGTCTGTAGGTAGTCTCTCTGGGTAGTCTCTGGGTGGTCTCTGAGTGGTCTCTGTTGTCTCTCTAGGTGGTCTTTGGGTGATGTCTCTGGGTGCTGCCTCTGGGTGGTCTTTGGGTTATCTCTGGGTGGTCACTGTGGGCATCCTCTGTCTCCCAAGGGACTAAGAAGTGTGGGTGAGCACAGACGGAGCCAGGACGGCCCCCAGGATAGTTGCCCACAGCCCGGGGCTGCCGAAGAGGGTGGGAAGCAAAGGATGGTGGAAGGGGCAGGGCTGTGGGGACCCCACAGCAGCAGCCCAAGGTCCTGCCCAGCTTCAACACTGCCTCCTGCGGCCTCAAGCTTTCTGTCCCCCTGCCTGGCATGCTCTCCCTGAGCCCAGAAGGTGCCAAGTGACTCTTCCCCCAGAGGCGAGGGAGTACTGTCCCGGGCGGGGGCCATGAGGGAAGATGCCACTTGGCTCTGGTGTGTGTTCTGGGCTGGGGTGGGACAGGGTCCTCCCTGTGCTGAAACCGCCCCCCTGCACCCAGGCTGCTCCAGGCGTGTGCGCAGCTGAAGCGGCAGCTCTGTGCCCTGTACCGCCTCAGCTTCCTGGGCCAGGCCCCCGGCCAGGGGGGGCCCCAACTACCCCAGCACCTGCAGGACCAGCTCCAGATGTTCATGCAGTGAGTGGGGCTGGTACCTGTGGGGTGGAGTGGCACAGGGCACGGGGAGGGAGGGGCGGGGCAGGGAGAACTGCCACTCACCCCTCCCTCCTTCCTGCCCTTCCACAGAGAAAAGTTGATGGACTGGAAGGACTTCCTGCTGGTGAAGAGCAAGAGGAACGTCACCATGGTGTCATATCCTAAGGGTCGCAGCCCTGGGAATAGGGGACGGCGTCTGCCTCCTTGTGGGAGTAGGTAGACCCCTAGGTCTGGAACACCCAGGACCAGGCAAGCGGGGCTCAGTGGTTATGCCACGGGCCTGGAGGGGTGCCCGCGACATAGTGCCCACCCTTTGGAGCAGACTGCAGGCCAATGCTCTGGGCCCAAACTAGGTCACCCCTACCTCACTCCGTGCTGCCCCTTCTCTGGAACCCTCAACAGGGCGGCTTTTCCCAGATGAAAAGTTCTTAAGGTGAGGCCTCCCCTCCCTGAGACCTCTGTCCGTAGGATGCAGGTAACAGGGACAGCGGGGGGCAGTCCCTTTGCGCCCCCCCCCCCCCCCACCCTGGGCCTCCGTTCCTCTTGCAAGTGGCCCAGGTGAAGTGTAGGGTGTGGGCCAAGCCAGTGTGCTGGGTGCAGGCCTCAGCTCTGCCCATGCCCCAGGCCCCCCACCCCTGCGTCAGTCATCTTAGCTCGTCTTCCCAGACAGACCACGTTCACCTGCAGTCTCTCAGGGCTGGTGGGGGCGGGGGGGGGGGGTTCGAAGATTAAGAGAGAGCTGGGAAAGAGTGGATTCAGGAGGCGTGGACATGTCGGGAGGCTTCAGGGCTGCTGTGTGGGGAGGGGGTTATGGGGGGGGACAGAGGCCCGCTGCCCTCCTTCCTGCCTGCGCAGGCCCCTTAACTCAGCCCTCACCTACCTGGAGGACTTCCCGGGCCTCGTACACTTCATCTATGTGGACCGCACGACCGGCCAGATGGTGGCCCCCTCCCTCAACAGCAGCGAGAGGATTTCCTCAGAGCTGGGCAAGGGGCCCCTGGCCACCTTTGTCAAAGCCAGGGTAAGTGCCACCTGACCTCCAAGGGTTCGCTGGGGACTGTGCCCCTCCAACCCTGAGGTCCCGTGTTGTATCCTGCACCTGCCCATGTGTTTCCGTAAGCCCTGCAGCTGGGAGCATCTGGGCGCTGAGGTCACAGCCATCTGCGGAGACAGCTGGGGCCTAACGGTACGGCTGGCTTCACTCCATGCCTGAGTGACTGAATTATCTAGAAGAGAAAGAAACGTGGGTTTCATCCCATTGGGTTTCTATAGCTAGGCGGCTTCTACCCAGGAAACATCCTCTGGTATTTTTGTTGTTGTCGTTGTTGTTTATTTGTTTTGTTTTATTTGGGGACCACACCTGGCTATGCTCAGGGGTTACTCCTGGCTCTGCACTCAGGAATCACTCCTGGTGGTGCTCAGGGGACCATACGGGATGGCAGAGATCGAGCTGGGTCTGCCTCATGCAAGGCAGGTGCCTCACCTGCTTGTCCTATCACTTAGGCCCCTGGAATTCTTTTGTCTGACTCTTCTTCAGCACGAGCTGGTGCATGTACCCAGGACAGGTGATAGTGTGTGTGTGTGGCTAACAGGCGCTGTGCTGCTGTGTATGTGTGGAAAAGAGGCACAGAACTGCCGAGCCGTCCGTGTGTGTGGAGTGCGCTATCCACGGACGCCTGCTGGGACCTGTCTCTCACTCGCCTGTACCCCAAGATGTTGTCTGGTACTAGTTTCCATCTCCTCCTCTGTGGAGGAGGGTGAAAAGCCCTCCAGAACTTCAGGCTTCTCACCAGGTTGTAGATGCGGGAGATGATGCATGTGAAGTGCTCAGCCCAGCACGCATGGTAGCAGTGCGGGTGGGTTTCCCTAAGGCTTTCCTCACACATGGTACCAGAGCGGATGGGATTCCCTAAGCCTTTGCTGGTGGCCGCAGCCTCTGCCCCTCTCTGTCCCACTTTCTGGACAGTGTCACAGTTGTCCCACAGTTTCCCCATGCAGTTTTCTGGGTCTGGGATGACCCTGCCTGTGCCATGACATCTCCCACATATCCACTTCACTTCCTGTCCGATGCATTTCCATGTGCCGTTAATTCTTCCTCACCATGACCTGTACCGGCCCTGGGCGGCCCGTCGCAGGAAGCTGGCCTCCTTCACTTAGCTGTTCCCCCGCTGCTGGGCATGCAGAGCTGTCCCTGCCCTTCACTGTTTTAAACAGTTCCACAGCCCCACTCGGTGCGTGGGTGCCTCTGTGCTCCTCTCCGAGCCTTCCCTCAGCGTGGCTTCCCAGAAACACGCTGAGTGCAGGGGGAGGGATGCTTGTGGTCCTAGATGCTCTGTCCCGTCAGGGTGTGCTCCTGAGAGACAGCATTCCTGTGCATGTGTGTGTGCATGCACGTGTGTGTGTGTATGTGTACGTGTGCATGCATGCATGTGTACACGTGTGCATGTTCATGTACATGTGTGTCCACATCAAGGCAGACCATGCTCTGTGGTCAGGCTTTTATTTATTTTTTTTTTAGAAACAACAGTTTATTCAAAAATGTCAGTAACACGTAAGTCTCCATCCATTAATGATGTCTCTGCCTTTCTTTTTTGCACAAGATACTAATGGAAATATTGGGGGTGGGGTGGGGAGGGTCCAAGGACCAGCCCACCCCTTCTCCTCCCTGTCTGCCATGCCATCCTGTAGAGCCGGGAAGCAAGCACACACCATCTGGTCAAGTAGCCCCTGGCCACTCACGTGCAGATCGCACTCTGCAGTCAGGCCTGGGTTGGGCCGGCCTCCTGCCAACTCTTTGAGGAGAGCAGCATCCGGCCTTTCCCTGGGGCAAACCATAGTTTGTCCTCGAGCCCAGTGAGAGGAGCTAGGGAGAGTCTGAGGCCATCATCCTGCCAACCCTGTTGGCTCCGACTGTAGTGAGCCCAGACTTCACCCGGGGCCTGGGATACTCTGTGCCAGAGATGCCGGGGTGGGGGAAGGAGGGTCCCTCAGGGGACTCCAGTGACCCTGACAGCAGGAGGTGCCCCAGGGTCACACCCTGACCTCCTGCAGTGATAGCTGATCTCTCTAGCCAGGATGTTTCGTGTGTGTGTGTGTGTGTGTGTGTGTGAAGTTGCATGCTCGGTGTCCATTGAGCAGTCGCTGTCACTATGTGGGCTGTCCCCCGACACCCAGCCCCGTGCACTGAGCTGTGCCCGCTCTGCCCCGCCCAGGTGTGGTCCCTGATCCGGCTGGCACGCCAGCACCTGCAGAAGGGCTACACCACGCTGCTTTTCCGCGATGGTGACTTCTACTGCTCCTACTTCCTGTGGTTCGAGAACGAGATGGTAGGTCTGAGCCTCTTCCCATGACTCGCAGGTGCACCGCCATGCTGCCTGCCCTGGTCCCCGACGCCCCTTCTCTGCCGCCACCTCCCGGCCTCGCCTCATCCTTCCCGATGACAGGTAGCCGAGATGACCCTCCATCCTGCCCCGCAAGGCCCTGGGAAGGGGGGACACCCGGCTTCGGGCCTCGCCACCTGCTTCCTCCCCCACACACAGCATCACCAGGGCATGGCAGCCCCGCATGCCCACTGCAGAGCTAGGGAAACTGAGGCTGGAAGCAGCTAAGCCACCAGCCCAGGAGGAGGCTGACTGTGCCCCAAGCCCCAGTTTTTCTCTCCTCTCCTCTCCTCTCCTCTCCTCTCCTCTCCTCTCCTCTCCTCTCCTCTCCTCTCCCCTGCCCTCCCCTCCCCTCCCCTCCCCTCCCCTCCCCTTTCCTGTCCCTCGCCACTGCCCATGACAAACTCTTCTTCAGGCACTGTGAGAGGGGCCCTGTCCCCCACACAGTCAGTCACTGTGGGCAATGGGGTGCTCATCCCTGTCCTCACCACACCCCCACCTACACACACACACACACACACACACACACACACACACACACACAGAGTGGGGGGCCCGGGGTGACAGCTGCCTGTGAGAACATGGCCAGGTGCCGGTGGCCTGGCGCCCACATGCCCAGCACAGCTACAGTCTGCTTGTCCCACCCCCACTTGCAAACTGGGCCCTGGACAGCCCGATCTCTCCAGCAGGATTCACTGGGCGGCAGGGGTCTCGTGACCATCTCGTCCCTCACACCCCCTCCCTGCAGCAGCTCTTCCCCAGCTCTGCCCCCACTGGTGGGCAGGACTCCTCATGCCAGGCCTGGCACTCGGTGCTTCGTGTTCCTGCACTGCCCCCCTCGGAGAGGAAAGCGTGGGGTCCAGGCGGCTCCTGGCACCACGCACCTGGGCAGACTGAGCTGCGCCCCTGCCCCGTGTGCCAGCCTCAGGGCCCTGTTCTGTCCCACGCCCACCCTCACTCGCCTCCTCCCACAGGGCTTCAAACTGCAGATGATGGAAGTGCCCGTCCTGTCCGACGACTCGGCCCCCGTGGGCGTGCTGGGGGGAGACTACTACAGGTGAGGGGCGGGGCAGGGCCCCCCAGTGGGGCCACTCTGGCTCTAGAGCACCTCACAGCACACACACACTCACACACATATACACACACATTCACACACTCACACACATATTCACACACACGCATTCATACACACACAAATATTCACATACATGTCCTCTTGCATGCATACAAACAGACACAAACACATACTCGTACACACATACATACACATACTCATGCACACATATACATATATGTACACACACTTGTACACACATACACATACATTCACATACATGTACTCATACACACATACATACACACATTCACATACACACATACACAGGTTCACATACATGTACTCACATACATACACTCACACACATGCATTCACTGCTCATACGCACATACTCATATATACACATTCACATATACTCACACTTATACAATATTCATGCACACACATACAGTCATGCATACACACATACAGTACACACTCATACTTTGATACACATTCACATGCACATTCATGCACTCACACACATACACACTTGCACGCACACACACACACACACACACACATACACACTAAGAGCTCGATGCTGCAAAGGCACTGTAGGTGCAGCGAGGGCAGGTGTGTGGGCTCGGGGGTGGGGGGAGCTGCTGCCCTTCGTCCCCTCTGCTGGCACCGGTGCTGAGAGCAGGCGCCTGCCGTCTGCCCAGAGCTTCCCACTGGCCCTGTGGCCGCCCTTGGCTCAGACCCCGCTCGGCAGACGCCCCATCCCGCTGCACAAGTAGGACTGAGGCCCCGGGGAGAGACCTGGGGGACCATGGTGCGGGAGGCGCCCCGGCTTGAGTCCCGCCCCTGCCCCCAGGAAGCTCCTGCGCTACTACAGCAAGGCCCACCCGGCCGAGGCCGTCAGGTGTCGGGAGCTGCTGACGCTGCACCTGTCGGTGCTGCCGCAGGAGGTGCTGGTGCAGCAGGCCGGGGAGCTGGCCGGGCGCCTGTGCGATGCCTCCCGTGTGCCCTTGGTCTGAGCACCCCTGACTGCCCCTCTGCCTCAAGCTCCGGCCTGACCCAGCTGCAACATGCCCCTGCCCTCCTCACACAGCCCCCAGGGCTCCTGGAAGAAACCTCATCCCAACCCCATCAGCCTCTGGGCCACGCAGAACAAATCCCGATCCTGCCCTCTAAGGGAGGAGGAATGCTGGGGTTCTGTCCATCTCTCCTGATGCTGCCCTGTCCTTCCGTCCCCTGTGGATGGGGTGGAAAGTTCCAGAGCCCTGGGGTGCCCTCTTACAGTTGGGGAGGGATTCCTCCTCCATCTTTCCTCATCTGGACCCCCAACCCCACCGGTTAGGGGAGGTTTCCTTCACCCAACCACCCCTCCCCCCAGTGGACAGCTTCAGGTACACAGCAGGTGTTCAATAAATGCTTGTTTGAGCCGACATGCCTGAGCTCCGAATCCTGTTTGATGCCAACAAGCCCCTGCCAAGTGCTGCCCCTTCCCTGCCCCTCCTTGTCCCCCATGACTCCCTCCATCCCCCACCCCAGGTCCTGAGAAGCTTCCTGGGAGGGCCTGGAGTGCCCAGGAGGGATCAGATCCAGAAAGCCCCATCCCAGCGTGGACACAAGGCTGAGGAGGTCCGCAGAGCCCTGAGGCAGGGTGGACCATCAGCCTCCTGCTGGCCTTCGTGTCTCCAGCTGACGTTCTTGCCTAGAGCCCTGGGCTTCCTGTTCTGCAAAGCAGCTGGGCAGGAACCGTGACCCCAGCTCGGATGAGTGTCCACAGACAGGGACAGCAGGGGACAGCATCATTGAGTGCTCTGCTCGTCCTTCCTGTAGCCAGACTCTGAGCAAAAGCTGAAAACCCGAGTGGTGCCAGTGACTGATGCACAGGGGACACTTGAGTCTCAGGGGACATGGGTCCCAACTGCTCAGTGCTATTGGGGACCCCACTTGGGTCACCTGATCCTGCCTAGCTGCTTTGCAGCTGACTGTCACCATCCTTATTTTTTATTTTTATAGAGTTGTTCACAATAATTTATTACGTTCAATATTCCAACACCAATCCCACCACCATTACACCTTCCCACCACTATTATTTTGAATTTTACCACCACCACCCAAGCCTGCCCCAAAGGCAGTAGTCCTAAATAATTTATTTTGTATTGCTTGTTATGAATAATCTGCTAAAAATGATCCCAAAAACATTTCCTCAGAGGAAAGTGTGTGAAGATTGTTGTGTCTCACCCTGGAGCCATTAAGCTTTTGTATAAGAGATTACTAACATGTTTATAGGTTAAGCCTTGTTTGCATATATATATATATATATGTACGTATATATATTTTATTGAGATCAGTTGCCTTCTACATTACACCCATCTAATGTAATGTGCTACTCCTGCTGCATCAGTGGCTTAAAGGATGAGATGTTCCAGCTGTACACTCTAGGAATTCTAAAACTTTAAATAAGGTGATAGTGCTAAAGTTAAATTTTTAACTAGATAGTGACTTCGGGGCCTGGAGGAATCCCTGCAGCTTGTGGCTCTCTTTCGAGATTTGTGATTCTCTGGGTCATGGCCATTAATGAGCTTATATGGCACCAGAGGCAGCTCATGGGCATGACTGCCAGGCTCCCGGAAGAATAGGGGGTCAGGGGGTGGGGGTAGCCTATTCCTGACTCTGTGAGAGCCTGGAAATTTCAGCCACAAATCCCACATACCTGGGGGGGGGGGGGGGGTTGTTTTGTTTTTCCGGCAGATTCATTCTCATGTTTGAGGCTTGTTCCAACCATATGGTGATTGGCCATGAGCATGGCAGCAATTTGGTTCTGGAGGTTTTCAGCTACTGGGGCTCTGTTGGGGCGGGTGCTGGGCTCACTGGACGAGACTCAGCCTAGCGTGGGGTCTGGAGGCATCTCTGCGGCTCCATCAGCATTCTTGGTGTGACCAATCCCCTCGACTTCCCAGTGCTTAGCAGCAACATGGTGATGCGACCCGTTGGATTGGAACCACAGTGCCCACAGTGTGGACCTTCTGGCGGGGCAGGGTGGGGAGGCTCCAGGGGAGAGTGGAGGGGCCTCAAGACCCCACGTCTCCCACCCCTGTGCTGAGGGCTTCTCCCTGTGCAGTCTCCTGGTCACCTGCCGTGTGCTGGGTTGACCCTTGGCCCCGGATGGATGCCTAGCTCTGTGTCCACCATCTGGCTGCAGGGTCACACTGGCCACTCCCACCTGCCCCCCACAGCAAGCTCTCCCACATGCTCGGCAGGCCACAGCTAAAGCTCCAGGAGCTTGGGAGGGAACTGTACTTTGGGGAGTGCAGGGTTTTTCCTCCTGGCTTCCTGCTACCCCGGGCTAAGGAGCACCTCCGTGGGTGCCCTCACTACTTCCCTCCACTCTCCTCCGCCCTCCTTCAGTCTGTCTTGGGTCAGGCCCGCCCTCAGCCAGCAGGTGCCCTTGCGGCAGGAGACGAACCCTCGGGGCAGGTGCTGCTGTCCTGGGTGCTGAGGGGCCCCAGAAGATACAGGTTTGCAGAGGCCCCCCAGGACTCCCTCCCCCGTGACTCTGCTCCTGTCTGTAGGGTGGGAGTCCCGGGGCTCACCAGGAATCTCGAGGGGGCTTTACTGGGTGGGAAGCCTGAGCAATACCCCCAACATAGGCTCAGCGGTCACTCCTGGGCCCCCCACGCTGTAGTGGTCTCTTCCATCCCCACCCCCCACCCCCACACAACAGCAGTGTTTACTCCTGGGACCCACACACACAATTGCAGTGGTCAGTTCTTGAGACAAACACAACTGCAGTGATCACTCCTGGGACACACACAACTGCAGTGGTCACTCCCGGGCCGTGATCCCCCCCAAGCTTCAGTGGTCACTCCTGGGTCCCCCACAGTAGTCACTCCTGGACCCCACACACAACTGCAGTGGTCATTCCCAGTCCCCACCACACACACCAGCAGTGGTCACTCCTGGGGCTCCCCACAGCTACAGTGGTCAACCCCAGGCCCCACACACAGCTGCAGTGGTCACTCTTGGGACCCCACCGCTGCAGTGGTCACTCCCAGACCCCCACACAGAGCTGCAGTGGTCACTCTCAGCCACTACCACACACAGCTATAGTGGTCACTCTTGGGACCCCACCGCTGCAGTGGTCACTCCCAGGCCCACACACACAGCTGCAGTGGTCACTCCTCTCGAGGCCTCAGCCCAGCAGCAGCCAGCTCCTCCCAATGCCCCTGGACTTAGACCTGGCCAGCCCCGTGAGCCAGCCTGCCACAGCCCGGCCACACAGATAACCCGGAGCAAGGAAACCCCTGGCCTTGTCCCCCATAGAGATGGCGGCAAGTGGCTGGGGCCTCTGCAGAGGCCTGGGTGCCTCCTTTCGCCCCGTTGGGAGACGCACCCACTCGGAGGCCAGGGCCCACCCGAAGCCCGAGTACGACGCTGTGGTGATTGGAGCAGGTAAAGCGGCCGAGCCTGCCGTGGGCAGGACCCTTCCTGGCCTCCCTCCTCCTCTAGACAGCCCTGGGGCTAGGGAACTGGGGTCCGGGGCCCAGGCTCCCGCCTGGGCTCCCGGGCAGGTTCTGGGGCCTCTGCCTCTCTGGGAAGACTTGACTGGGGAGGTCTTGGGGGCTGGTTCCTGGGGCGTCTCCTGCCAAGTCAGCTAGTGGCAGCCACATTCTTGGAAGACTTGGGGGCTGGGCAGGAGGAGTGTGAGACCTGGGAGAGCTGGCGGACTCCCAGGGCCCACCATCACTTTGACATAGGGCACCCAGGATGGTGTGCTCCCCAAAGGGGTGACAGAGAGACAGACGTGGAACTGGAAATTCATGCCAATGGGGGCTGTCACCTCCTTATGAGTCTGGGGGCTCCGCTGTGCTGTGCTGGGCTCATCTGCGTATAGAAGGCTGCAGACAGCACCAAACCCCCCACCCCCAGTCTTCTCAGTTTCCTGCGACACTTCCAAGGGGCCTGTGGAGGGGCGGGAGGGGCTTATCCCTCGGCCTTAGAGCAGCGCTTTCTCGCTTCAGTGCATGCTCTGAGCAGCTGCGTGCAGGTGAATGTTTAAACAGCCGGCTCTGCGGGGGCACGTGTGAGTGTTCACATGCTGGAGGCTCGTGCGGATACCAAAGCTAAAGAGTAAAGCTCACAGTTTTCCAACAGACATGCGTACATCCATGTATGCTCTGAACTGCAGGGAGCCCATGGACCCTGAGTGTGATTTCTGCCAACACTCAATAGCCAGCCTGTGGCTGAAGTTGACCAGTGAGGAGAGTTCTGGAATTATCCTTGTTTGGTGATTTTATTTCCTCTTTCACTTAGAGGGGACAGAGAGCAGCCTCAAAGGGCTGGGCTCATGCCTGGCAGTTGCAAACGCCCCCCCACCCCCACCCCAAATTCAATCCCAGTCACCACATTCCACCACATGAACCCAGGCTGCTGGGCTAAGTGTCACCAGGAATGACCCCTGACACAGGGGAGCCCCCTGACACACACTAAAGGCATAGGATGAAGCCACAGTCCTTCCAGGGAGCCTCCTGTGAGATGGGCCTGGTGAGTCTTCTGACTAAATCTGCTGCAGTGACCTGGGAGGTCAGCTCGTAGGCCAGTTCCAGATGCTGGTGACTAAGGTGCTGAGGCTAGAAGGTGACACTCCCCCCCCCCCCCAGAGGTCACCACATGTCCCCCCTCCATACCAAGATGCTCTGATCCAGGCCCCTCTAGCCCACACCATGAGGACCCAATGATCAGGGCATCTTCTTCTAAGAGTCCTCCAACAGGTCTGGGCCTGGGGACCCCCAAAGATCAGCTAAACAGGCAGCGCCTTTAATGAGCCCCTTCAGTAGGGGGAGGGCAGGGAGGGAGCCAACAGCAGCCGGGGAGCACTCGGGGCCTGGGAGAAGACGGCGCAGCTGGGGAGAGAAGAGCCCAGGTTGCCGGTCCCTTGGCTTTGTTGGGTGAGGCCTGTTTGTGTCTAGACCTGCGCAAACTGGCCCCAGTGCCTGGAAGCCTGGGTTAATTTTAGCAAATAGACAGTGCTCTGAGCAAGGCCACCAGGTCAGGAGTCTTACATCTGTCCCAGTGGTTCTGAAACACGCCAGGCCTCCGGCACCTGTGGCAGATGGTGGGGCTGGAGGCTTTGGGTAGCTGAAAAGGCTCTCTGCCCCACTTTCCCCCCAAAAAATAGCAGCTCTAGGGGGAAACTTTAGCCTTTAATCTGAGGAGAGATACAGTCTGCTCACGTGGCCTATATAGCACGACTCCAAAGCTCTTTAATGAGAAGGATCCAAAGTATGTGAAATAGCATGCAAGTCAGCTTTGAAGATCTAAATCCAGGGATGGAGGAATAGCACAGAGGGTAGGGCACTTGCCTTGCACACAACCAACCCAGGTTTGATATCTGGCACCTCATTTGGTTCCCTGAGCCCTGCCTGAGTGCAGAGCCAGGAGCAAGCCCTGAGTTCCATGGGCTGTGGCCAAAACAAAAGAAAAGAAAATTTGAAATACGGCCAAATACGCCTTCCTCAGGGTCTACTGTCAGCTCACCAAATTCTGACTCCTGAGAGATAATTAGATGTGAGTGTGTGAGCGGTTACGATATAAAGTGGGGTTACTTCTGGGAGCCGGGTCCAAAACGGTTGTGAGAACTCTGCTATGGGGAGTTGGTGAAGAACTGAGGTCAGGAAGGCCCAGCCAGCTCAGCCCAATATAGGGGAGCCTTGAGTCCACTGAGCCCGCGACTTCAGAGGATAGAGCTATGGGCAGCTACCTCTGAAGAAGGAAGGAAGCCACACCAACATCCCCTCCACCCCTCACCCAGCTAGTGGCCAGCTGCCACCATTGTCCAGAGAGTAGGATAGCTCAGCTCAGTCTGGGGGTCCTGTCAGCCCTGAAGCTGGGGATCCCCTCCTGCTAAGTCAACACTGAAGAGGGATCTGGACCTTTTCTCCTTGACCTCCCAGTGCGATCCAAGCTCAGCCCGGAGGTCCCCACTCCTGATGGGCTGTGAGCAAAAACTGGGGACCCCGAGCTCCGCTCTTAACCAAGGGTGGGTGGGAAGCTCCCCTCTTTATAGAAGAGAACTATTTGGCCGCCCCTCCCCCCAAGCCTCTTCTTTGTGGCACACAGTGAAGCCAAACTCCCTTCCTCTCCATCCCCACTCTCCTGCTCTTCCTGGCCAGAGTGGGGCTTGACCAAGACAAACCAGATGGATCGAGCCTCTAGGTCTAGGGGGACTGGAGCGATAGCACAGCGGGTAGGGCACTTGCCTTGCACGCTGCTGACCCGGGTTCAATCCCCTGTGTCCCATATGGTCCCCTGAGCACCGCCAGGAGTAATTCCTGAGTGTATGAGCCAGGAGTAACCCCTGTGCATTGCTGGGTGTGACTCCAAAACAAACAAACAAAAGAAACAAAAACAAACAGAAAAAATAAGCCTCTGGGTCTACAGTGGCCACGCCCACACGGCTGGTGGGGTGCTCAGTGGCCTCACCCCTTCTCTGCTGTCTTTCCAGCCAAGGCCAAGTGAAGGGTGATGGATGGTCCTTCCCCTCACCCCCAGGAACCCCAAGGAAGTCCACAAAAGGATGCTCTGGGGAACTCTGGGCTCCTTCTGGCCTCTCCGTCAAGCCAGGAGCTACAGGCCACACCTGTTGACCCTGACTGGCCTCACAGAGACCCAGAGTTAAAGGCTGTTCCCTCATCCAGCTGTTGGACAGGGAGTCCCCGTGTTTCTGCTGCCCTCCAGGCTCTTCAGGGGCCAGGAGCCTGGGAGGGGTGACCTCACTGCTCCGGGTATGTGTCCACCTGCTGACCAGCTGTGCTTCCCCCCTTCCCCATCTCATTACAGGTCACAACGGGCTGGTGGCGGTGAGTCCCCACTCCAAACTTCTCAACCTGGCCCTGCGGGAGGCTCTGGGGTGGCATGCGGAGGCCCCAGGGGACAGGACGGGGAGGGACAGACACAGACCCCCCTGACCTGTGGCCAGGGGGTGAGGTGGGGTGTACCCCTCAGGAATGAGGAGGGCCCTCCCCTGCTGCCTGAGGGATCCCCATGACCTTGTGAGGATCAAGGAGCTTTCAGGAGGAGGTCATGAGCCAGGGGTGAACTGGAGACTGCAGAGCCAGGGGTCCAAGTTCTGGGCTGGGTGAGGCCCCCGGACGCCTCACAGTTGGGGGAGGGGGTGTCTAGGCAGCCAGCAGCTCCAGGCACAAAGGGAGCCCCGGACACAGGAGGCAGCGTGTGATACAAAGGCACCAGGCCCTACCTGCTGCTCCTCTGCTAGTCCCAGTGGAGCCAGTGGGGCGGGCCTGAGGCCATACCTAAACCCGCAGAGGCCTGGAGTATGCCAGAGGGTGGCCAGCCACACCACACACCCGGGGTACCCCTCAGGCAGCAGCAGCTATCAGTCTCGGTGCCAGGGACTCAGAAAAGCACATGCTAAGCTGCCAGATTGCCAAGCCTGTCCATTTTCCTTAACATCCTGACAGGTTGCTCAGCCAATCTGTCACTCAGGACATTGAGCTTGAGGGGGAGAGATGGTACAGAGGGTAGGGCCCTTGCCTGGCATGCCCCTGACCCTGGTTCAACCCCCAGAGATCACACGTGGTCCCTTGTGCCCCTCCAGGAGTGAGCCCTGGGCACAGCCAGGCAGGACCCTAAAATAAAACAAATAAATAAAGTGTAGGGCCTCTGACCCAGGTCCACACCTCTGGTGTCCCATCGGGTCCCCAGAGCACTGTCAGAAGTGGTCCCTGAACTCACTGGGCATGGCTCCCCCAAATAAAAGACATTTGTCTTTAATAGAAAGCATCATTCAGGGCTAGAGTAATAGTACAGTGGGTAAGGTGTTTGCTTTGCACGGGGCCAGCCCGGGTTTGATCCCTGGCATTCCATACGGTCCCCCGACCAATGCTAGGAGTGATTCCTGAGTGCAGAGGCAGGAGGAATCCCTGAGTATCACCAGGAATGACCCCAAAAGTCAAAAAAAAAAAAAAAAGAAAGAAAGCATCATTCATGTAAAAATATCAAGGTATCAATATATATCAAATATACTTGGAATATATATTAAAAGATATTAGAATAAGCAGATACACTAATATATACTACTATATGCATGTATATAAATACTCTATGACGTATATGTTCTATAGGTGTATTACCTGGAATCCGTAACTTAGATTATATCCAGAATATCACACTAACTGCCTACAAGCACGTTATGTCTCCCAGCTTCCCCTGCTCCATCCTGAAGGCATGGACGGGTCATCAGTCTGGGCAACAGACCGAGCGGGCCTCTGTGCTTCGGGCCTCTGGCCTAGGAAGCTTTGCTCAGAGGTGGGGTGAATCCTGGAAGCCCCCGAGGCACTCGGGATCACTGCCCCCAGCTGAAGCCCCAGGAACCCTTTTAGGTGATGGGCTGGGGAGAGCCTTCCCCACAAGCAGACAACAGGGCGTCTGGGACAGATGGAGGTGGCAGAGGAACCTGTGTGTGACTAGGGACCCGGATGAGAATGGGGGAGTTCAAAGTGGGGGGTCGCTTTAGCACAGCCATGAGAGAGAGCAGGGAGCTGCTCTGGGGGTCTCCCTGAGTCTGAGGTGCAGAGGGAGCTCAGAGAGAGGGCAGAGGGGAGGCAGCCACTGGCTCCAGTTCTGGTCTCTCCCTCTGGCCCTTGCTTCCTGCTCTGCGTTGGACCAAGACCATGGTATGGGCTTGCTCTGCCCCCGGCCTCCCCTCGGAGTGCGCAGCTCTCTGCTCTTCCTCTCAGGGAGGACTCATCGGGACACACCCTGAGCCAGAATGGCGAGCTCAGCACCCCGCACCCTGCCCATCAGCGCCGTGAGCTTGAGGCCGGCTGGGCCTCACTGAGCCTCAGTGTGCCCATCTGTGAAACGGGAGGCAGCCTCATGCCTGCGTCCAGGGCTCAGCAGATGAGATGCGATGCTGCGGTCAGCCTCTACCACAGAGTAGTCAACAAGTGAACTTGGTTTATTCCATGGGGGCTCTGGTGGGGGAAACTCTCAGGGATTGCACGGAGGTGAACTATGATTGGTATGTTCAGGCCCAGCTATGCTGGGGGCCACCAGGGCCACCCCCAGAAGGACCAGGAATTAGCCTTGGCCCCTCGGCAGCCAGCCATGTGCTCCAGCCGCCAAGTGAAGTTTTACTTTATGAATTTACTGTGGCACCAGAGAGAGAGCCCAGGGCCTCATGCCCACAAGTGCTGAACCTGAGTTGACTCCCTAATGTCTGACCACTCCTATGGTCCCAGACGGTGGCAGAGCTGGAGTGGAGGGGAGGACAGAGGGACTCATCCAGGTCTGGCAGCCAGTGTCATTCACAGAAGTTTATTGGCATCTATTGATTTCTCACCAAGTGCCAAAACAAACACAAGCGAAACCTGGTGCCCGCTGATTCCCCAGAGCAAAGCTGCATTCTCGTCACACTCGGTCTCCTGGGCGCACGTTGGGGTCCAGAGCGAGTCCGTCTTAGGGACCAGCTCAGTCAGTGCTCTCTCTCTCGGTACCCCAGGAGGCAGGCAGAGTGGGGTATTGTTAGCATCAGCCCCAGGACTCCATGGGAGGAAACCCGAGGCCAATGGATCAGGATTGTTTCCTGTGGACCACACATGTCCCCCCCCCTCCCGGCAACGAGGTCGGCTAAGTCGAACAGGGTCTCCCGAGGCGGAGGGAGAAGGGCAATGGGGTGAGGAGGACAAGCAATGCTCATGCGGCGTCTTTATTGAACAAGCAACAGACTTTTTTCTTTTTAAGACTTAGAAATGTTTGTGCTTGGATTTCAGTTATACGATGATCGAGTACCCAACCCTCCGCCAGTGCCCATTCTCCACCACCACGGATCCCAGTATCCCTCCCACCCCCCACCCCCCATCCCACCCTGCCTCCGTGGCAGGGCATTCCCTTCTGTTCTCTCTCTCCTTTTGGGTGTGGTTTGCAAGAGAGGCAGTGAATGGCAATCATGTTTGGTCTATAGTCTACTTTCAGCATGCATCTCCCATCCTGGGAGGATCCTCCCAACACCCTTTATTTGGTGCTCCCTTCTCTAGCTGGGCTCCCTTTTCCCCTAGCATGTGTGGCTGGCCTCCAAGCCATGGAGTAACATTCCTGGTACTAATCTTGGCCATTCTTGGGTGTTAGTCTCCTATTTTGTTACTTTATGTTCCCCAGATGAATGCAATCTTTCTATGTCTATCCCTTTCTGAGTCATTTCGCTTAACATGATACTTCCCATGTATACCACTTGTATGTAAATTTCATGACTTCGCCTTTTCTAACAGCTACATAGTACTCCACTGTGTAAATGTACCAAAGTTTCTTTAATCAGTCATCTGTTCTCGGGCACTCAGGTTTTTTCCAGATTCTGGCTATTGTAAAGAGTGCTGCAATGAACAAACAAGTGCAGATGTCACTTCGACTATACATTTTTGCCTCTCTGGGATATATTCCCAGGAGTGGTATTGCTGGGTCAAATGGGAGCTCAATTTCTAATTTTTTGAGAATCGATAAGCAACAGACTTATATAGGTCTCTAGAAGGAAATAGACTTTGGAAAAATATCCAGGAATGTTCAGGTTTAGAATCAACTGGGCTTCTAGACGTCAATGATGGTTTTCTATAGTTACGTAGTTTCCATGATATTTTCCTTGGTTATATATTGATACACCTTAGCAACATGTTCTGCCCCAAGAATGGGGAAAGAGCCCGCTAGAAAAAACAAGAAAGTCAGCCCTTAGATAGTCTAACCCCAAGACAATGGTTTCTAATAAACCAGCCTTTAGACAACACGTCCCCGGGACAATAACTTTCTTAATATTAACTAGCACAGGCTCCCAACAACCAGACATCATCTCTGAGCACAGGGCCAGGATTAGGCCCTGAGGACCATCGGGTGTGACCCCAAACCAGGCAAACAAAGACCCCTGGGAGAGGGGGAATGTATGGGAGGGAGAGGGGGAGGGACCCTGAGCATGCCTGGGGGATCCGAGCCCCATGTGCCCTCAGGCGGCGTACCTGCAGAGACTGGGGGTCAGCACTGCGGTGTTTGAGAGGCGCCACCTGGTCGGGGGCGCAGCTGTCACGGAGGAGATCATCCCAGGTGAGCCCCAGGAGCTGGTGGAGGGGGCGGCAGGGGCCACCCCGGGTGACCTCAGGTGACACTTCACTGGATTGTTTTCAGGGTTCAAGTTCTCCCGAGCGTCCTACCTCCTCTCCCTGCTGAGACCTCAGATCTACAAGGACCTGGAGCTGAAGGTAGAGCCCCCGGGGCCCCTCTGCCCCTGGCCAGACGGCGCGCGCATCTGTGTGGGTCGCTGCATCCCTGTCCTTGCGAAGGCCCTGTTCCGTGACTCAGTGGCTCCATCACATGGCTCAGTGGCCCCCGGTTCTCTCTCTTCCCAGCATCTCGCTGGCCTGTCCAGAAGGGGCTCATCCCACCTCATGTCTTCTCTAGAGGTCAAGCCTGTTCAGGAGCGAGCTTTGCCATGCGTAGGTCACCGCACTCCTCCTGCACTGCAGGCCTGCCTGTCCCCTGCTTGGCCACTGGTGCTGCTCCCAGACACCCCCCCCCCCCCAACTTCCTTCCTTGCCTCCTCTGTCTGCCTTGACTCCAAGGAGCCTGCCTGGAGCCCAGAGTCTCTGGGCTGCCAAAGCTGCCTCAGGACCGAGCCTCGTGCCTGACCTCATTAAACTCCCATCCTGTTCCCGCTCTCGGCAGCCTGAGCAGGAAGCCAGAGCCTAAGGCCATGCCCTCCTCCCTCCACAGCGTCTTCCCGGGGCTCTGAGACCCTGCTTCAGGGGGTCCACTGACTTGCCCAGCTCAGCCCCCTGCCCTGCAGGTTCCATTCACCTTCCCCAGTCCCACTGCCTCTAGCATGGATCCCACCACCAGAGCAGGTGTCTGCCCGGGCCGGTGCCACCCACCACCGAGAGACAGTGGCTTCGTGCAAGAGACCACACAGCCCTTGGCTTCAAGGGGGTGGGTAGAAGTTTAGCAAGTTGCTCAGCTGCCAGTCACAGCTGTTTGGCTGCTTTCACTGACCCAGGCCCAGTGGGTCTCTGAACTACACATCTCCAGAAGAAATAGTTCAGGAGCCCCTTAGAGTCAGCAGCAGTGAGGAGAGAGGAAGCTGCCCCTCAGAGGGCCACTGAGGTCTGAGAATGGCCCTTGGCTGTCAGTCCAGATCATACCACGCAGCAGCTGAAGGCATTTGAGAAATGTAATGCATGCAGGCAAAAGTGTGTGTGTGTGTGCATGTGTGTATGTGCACTTGTGTGTGGGCATATGTATATGTGTGCATGCATGTGCATGTGTATGTGCATGCATGTGTGCATATATGTGTGGCGGTGCATGTGTGTGCTTGTGTGTGCGTGCGTGTGTACGTGTGTGTGGGTGTATGTGTGTGTGCATGTGTGTACGTGAGTGTGCGTGGGTGTATGTATATATGTGTGTGCATGTGTGGGGGTATATGTGTGTGCATGTGTGAATGCATGTGTGCTTGCATGCATGGGCATATGTATGTGTGTGTATATATATATGTGTGGGTGTATGTGTGTGCATGTGTGCGTGCGTGTGTGCATGTGTGTGGGTATGGGTGTATGTATATGAGTGCGTGCGTGTATGTGTGTGTGTGTGTGCGTGTGTGTGTAAGTGTGTGTGTTAGGGTTTGGGTGAGGCCCTTCTCTGGAGAAACCATTCTTATGAAAACTAAGAATCGCAGAACAGAAATTCTCACTTGATTATTTTTTCTTTTATTTGGGTGGGGGGATAGGGGTGTTGCTATATCCAGAGGTGCTTTTACTCCTGACTCTGTGCTCAGAGATCACTCCTGCTGGGCTCTGGGGACCATATGGGTGCAAGCCAAGCACCCTACCTGCTGTACTATTGCTCTAACCTCAGTGATTCTTTTCTTTCCATAAAATATGTGGCTCATTTGAAAATGGTCTTTATCACAGCATCTTTCCCTAGAAGCTCTCAAGAGAGAGTAAGTGTACGGTCTGGCTTCTCTGGCCCTGCTGCCTGATCACCCAGCTGCCCGGTTTCCAGAATGGAGCCCCAGTTTCCAAAGACAGGGGTGACTTAGGGCAACTGTAGGAGGCCAACTCCGTTAATATTATTTTCTAAAATAATTAATGTTCTAAAAAGTATTACTATTATTATGTTTATTATTATTATTTTATTATTATTTGTTTGGAGATCCATATAAGGGGTGCTAGGTACCCTCAGGACCCTCAGCTGTGTGCTGAGCACTCTCCTCCCCTTACCCTCTAACCCAGGCTCAGGGGTCCATACTGGGGGTAGACTCTGTCTCCTGCAGGCATAGCACATATTCCAGGCATAGCACATATTCCAGTCTGCCGTCTATGGTCGAGCCCCCAGAACATTTATTTGTATCCATGACAAGTTTCAGCTACAGGATTTATTTGTTTTGCTTTGCTTTGTTGGAGGACAGGGAAGGGGGTCACACCTGATGATGCTCAGAACTTACTCCTGGCTCTACGCTCAGGAATTACTCCTGATGGGGCTCAGGGAAACGTATGAGATGCTGGGAATCGAACCTGCGGTAGTAGCGGGTAGGGCGCTTGTGAGTGAGGCAAGCACCCTACCTGCTGGACTATGGCTCTGACCTCCTGAGCTAGGGGATTCAATGTGACTTACTGCTCTATGACTTGGGTTTTGCCTGCCTGTCTGCTTCTCGTGATGAGGAACGGAGGTTCGCAGAGGACCTAAGCAGGTGTCAGGGACTCCTCCTCCTGGTTCTAGAGCCCAGATTGCTGCCCCAGGCACCCTAGAACCCTGCTGAGCCCCACATGCCACCAGCACTTTGCCCTCTCAGCGAATGGGGGTCCCAGACACTAGCCCTCCTGAATTTCCAGCCAGGGTCTGAGATCAGGAGCCTGGGGTAGGGTCCACATGCCACTGCCTTCCCAGTATATAACTTGGCCTCCTAGAACATCATCTTCCTCATCTTCCTCATCATCTTCCTCATCTTCTTCCTCATCATCTTCTTCATCTTCTTCCTCCTAGAACCTCATCTTCCTCTTCTTCCTCATCATCTTCTTCATCTTCTTCCTCCTAGAACCTCATCTTCCTCATCTTCCTCATCATCTTCCTCATCTTCCTCATCAGGACCTTCCACTGTGGCATTAGTATGTTCACGAATTATTAGCACGGCTATTAATTATTAGGCCTGGTAATTATTAATGCTTAACCTGGGGCATGGCCAGTAGACAATAATTGTCAGTGCCTCTCATTGCTCCTGTTTGGGAGTAGAGAAAAATGAGGCTGCAATAGAGAAGGAGAGCCCCAGCCTCCCCTGGATCTAGCCCCCTGGGCTGGAGCTGGTTATTGATGCCTTTATTCAGTGAGAGTTTCCAATAAATAGGCAGAGGCTGCGGGGAAGTAGGGCCTCAGCTCCTAGTAAGAGATCTCGAGAAAGGCTGCTTGGGTGAAGGGAAGAAACTGACCAGGAAGGCTTCCTGCAGAGGTAACACTTCAGCTGATGTTCAAGTGCCAGCAAGTCACTCTGCCTGGCCGGATTCCTGTGGAGAAGCACAGGTGGAAGGAAGGTCAGGGTGGCCGAGCAGGAGGGCAGTGGCTGGCCTGAGGGAAGGGTGGAGGAGGCAGGAGCAGGCAGAGGCAGGCTCACACCCATGAGACAAAGGGCCTGGTTCTGTCCTGAGCGCAGTGGGGAGCAGGTAGAGAGGCTGCGTCAGGGAGTGGAGCAAAGGGATTTGTGGCTTCCTGACTGATCAGTATACACAGGTACAGGCTTCGGGGGAAGACAGGCAGGGTTGCAGGTCATGGGTCACAGGCGAGAGAGGGAGCTGGGGCCTTGGTTCACAAGGGGGCAGCGTGGGCTTAGAAGTGGCAAAGATGGAGACAAGCAGGGCTGGTGAGACTTGGCAAGACATGGGATGCCAAGGGGGACAGGAACTGCAGAGGCTTCCCAGAGAGGGAGTTCTCGGAAGTCAGGGGATAGCCCCGACTCAGTAAAAATTCCCCCCACTTCAGTGTCAGAATGCCCCATCTCAGTCTTCAAAGACCCAAGAGCCTTCCAGCCCCAGCCCCAGCTAGTGTTTGGATTTGTCTCCCCAGAGTGTCCAACCGGGGACTTCCTGCCATCTGGAGTGCCTCCAGTTTGGGAAACTTCAGCTATGACTCTTGGAAAACTCTTTGGTTTCCTTGTGTTATTCTAGAACTTCCACAGACACATCTCGTTTCTGTAACTGTGCCTGGTTTGCAATGGGCTGGAGCGATAGCACAGCGGTAGGGCGTTCGCCTTACACGCGGCCAACATGGCCGACCCGAGTTCGATTCCTCCGCCCCTCTCGGAGAGCCCAGCAAGCTACCGAGAGTATTCGATATGCCAGACACAGTAACAACAAAGTCTCCAATGGAGACGTTACTGGGCCCGCTCGAGCAAATCTACGATCAGCGGGAGGGGGTTTGCAATGAAGGCTCGTTTATTCCATCTTCATGCATTTGCTGATTTCACTGCATCCAAGTGCTGGACCCACAGCACAAACAAGACCAGGCCCCTGGCCACAAAGAGCTTATATTTGCCCCAGTGGAGAAGGGGGCACAGCGTGTGAAAGCAGACAGGAGATGATCTGTACCCCATAACAATAAAGCAGAGTAATTGGGCAAGGGGTGGGGGTCAGGGGAAGCCTTGCTAAAAAGAAAACATCTGAGCAGAGACCTACAAGAAGTCAGACAGTGCGCCACGTACCTGGGGAATGAAGGCGCTGTGGTCAAATTCTCCAAGTAGTTTTTGTTTAAGTATGGACAGCTCTTTGTGTGTCAATCATGCTTCAATCAAGTGCTTTTAAAAAAAAAGGGGGGGTCCTGGGGGTCAGAGCGATAGTACAGTGGGTAGGGCTATTGCTTTGCATGCGGTCAACATGGTTTTCAATCCCTGGGCATCCCATATGGTCCTTAGAGCACCACCAGGAGTGATTCTGGAGTGCAGAGCCAGGAATGACACCTGAGCATCTCCAGGGTGACAGGAAGAGGAGAAGGAGGAGGAGGAGGAAGAGGAGGAGGAGGAGGAGGAGGAGGAGGAGGAGGAAGAGGAGGAGGAGGAGGAGGAGGAGGAAGAGGAGGAGGAGGAGGAGGAGGAAGAGGAGGAGGAGGAGAAGGAGGAGGAAGAGGAGGAGGAGGAGGAGGAGGAGGAGGAGGAGGAGGAGGAGGAGGAGGAGGAGGAGGAGGAGCTGGAGCTGTACCTCCTTTAAAGACCGGGATGTGCACTTGGAAAGTTCTGTGTGCTAGTCAAATATTTGTATATCAAATCATTTTTTAAATGCACCAAGGGAATCTCCATTTAAAACGACCCTGGAGTAAATGAATCCACAAAGTAAATACAATATTTTAATGTGAATAATTTATCTACCTTGTAAGTATGGATTTTCACATAAACGTTTCTTTCGTGTCTTTCTGAATGTTAATTATTTATTTCTGGAGTGGAGGCACTTACAGACTAGTGCCGAGAGCCAGGGCTCTGGAGTCACAGAGATGCGCTCTTGAAACCATATTCACCTCCAATGTGACCTTGGAAAAGGTACTTCACTGCTCTGAGCTTCTGTCGCTGCATTTGCACAATGAGGATGCTATATGTGATGGATTGTTAGGAGGTGCTTAGGGGAGATTTTAGTACCCTGATTAGCACAAGGTTGCATAGTGCGTGGGTTGAGGTGGGTTGGGTTGGGGTGGGGTGGGGTGGGATGGGATGGTATTGGATGGTATGGTGTGGTTTGGGATGGCACAGCAGGGTATGGTGTGTGCTATGAGGCGGTTTGTAGTGATGTGGTATGGGTGTATTGTGGTATTGCAGTGTAGTGGTATAGTGTGGTGTAATATGATATGGTATGATGTGTGGTGTGGTATAGTGTTGTTTAGTGTGGTATGGTGATGGTGTGGCATAGTGTAGTATGGTGTGGCTTGTGTTGTATGTCTAGTATAGTATGGTGCATGGTGTGTTATGGTGTGGTGTGTTGGTATGGTTTCGAGTGGTATGGTGTGGTGGTGTGTATTGTGTACTGTTAGGATAGTGTAGTATGGTATAGTGTGGTGTGGTGTTGTATATATGGTATATCAATAGTGTGGTGTGGTATAGTGTGGTATGGTATGGTTGGGGTGTGGTGCGGTGTGGTATGGTGTGCTGTATATTGTGTGCTATTGGCATAGTGTGGTACAGTATTGTGTAGTATGGTATTTACAGTATGGTATATCAATATTTTGGTGTGGTATAGTGTGGTGTGGCATGGTGTGTGTGGTGCATATTGTGTCATATTAGGATAGTGTGGTATAGTGTGATGTGGTATTGTATAGTATGGCACACCAATAGTGTGGTGTGGGATGGAGTGGCGTGTGGTGTGTGGTATGGTTTGGCATCCTCTGATATGATTGCCATAGGGGTCCTGGGCAAGAGATATTTTTATACTCACACTGAAACAACCCAAGCCAGGGCCACTCGCCTTGGGAACCTGAATAGAGGAACCGAAACGGTCACGCAAACACGAGGTCCATGGGAGAGGCCACCAGTCCCACTAAACGTAGATTGTGCTATTTGTGTTCCACAGAAACATGGGCTGAAGCTCCATCTCCGGGATCCCTATTCTTTCACCCCCATGCTGGAAGGGGGTGCAGGGAACAAGGCACCCAGGTCCCTTCTGCTGGGCACAGACATGGAAGAAAACCAGCGTCAGATCGCCCAGTTCTCCCAGAAGGATGCCCAGGTAGGGAGAGCAGTGCCACCCCAGCCTCCTCCTTCCTTGCCAGCCCGGACGGGCCCTGTGGAGGGCTGTGCCCTGTGCCAGCCTCTGAGATCAGGCACTGGGAAGAGGATGAAGGACACAGATTACAACCTGTGGACACTCTCTCTATATATATAACCTAAGTGTGTGTAGACAGATCAAGAAATGAAGTGCTGTGGGCTGAGAAGAGAGTCAAGGCCTTGGTGTGTACAGGACCTCCTTGCTCCCATGCCCCAGACAGTGAAAGAAGCTTGCAGGTTGTAACCAGCCATCAGAAAAGATCCTGTGGGGAGTGCTGATGGGGGAGCACTGCAGAGGCTGTGGGAGATGGGCAGGCCAAGAGAGAGCCGTCAACAAGGATGGGGAGAGAGTATGGAGGCCATGGGGGTGCACAGGGTTTGGGGGGAGCCTACTGCCTCACATGTGGTCGACCCACATTCAGGTCCAGGCACCCCATGGTCCCCCAAGCACAGATCCAGGAATGAAGACCCTGTGCCAACCTCCCCCTCCGCCAGAAAAAGAAGAGCTGGCATGAGCAAAACAGGGCCAAGGTCTCGCTTTCAGCCACAATATATGGCAAGTTGGGGCGGAGGCAGAATTGTGATGTGCCCTTCTGGCCGACCTCAGCACCCACACCCTAGGGTGCTCGCCATTGCTCATGGCTGGCCTTAGGTACCGGCCACTGTTAACCTCTCTCAGCCCTGCCTCTGCCCGGGAGTGCCCAGATGCCCAGGATCTCCCCTACCTCCTGATGCTGATACCTGCACAGACTTACACTTAGCTGGGCACAGCCAGCGCCGGGCACCACCAGGGCTGGGCTGGGAGGGACCGCAGACCTTCGGGGGTGCCGTGCAGAGCAGAATGCAGGGAAGGGGCACGACCTGGGGGGAGACTAGGCTCCGGGCCCCCACTCGGGTTCTGTTCCAGGTCTTTCCCAGCTATGAGACGTTCATGCACCGCTTGGCATTGGCAGTGGACCCCCTGCTGGACTCACCCCCTGTGGACCCGGGGGCCTTTCAGCAGGGCCCCCTCCTGCAAAGACTCAAGTCTCTATCCACCCTTCGACCGCTGCTGCAGGCAGGTGGGTCCACATACAGGGCTAAGAGGGACTTTCAGTGAGCGGAACCTGTGTCCTCCACGACTGGACAAAACCCCGAAGCCCCCAACACAGCCACCAACTGTGCTGAATTATGAGCCACGGCCCAGAGCATTTTACTGAGAAAGTCTCACCCAGGGCTCGCCACCCCCCAGACAGAGGCAGAGGTTTGGATGTGCCAGTGGTCATCTTGAAGGGTCATTTACCAGGAAAAGCGGTAAAGCCGGAGAGAGGAGTCAGAGCCAGGCTGTGACTCTGTATTGGCCACCACGGGGGATGGAGTTGCTGGGCCCTGCAGGGACCCTCTCGGAGTCCCCTGGAGAGGACACAAGAACCATTCCCGAGTGAAGAAAGGGATGAGGGGCAGCGGCTCATCGGGTATAGCCTACACTGCTCACAGGTGCCCCCATGTCTCACTTCCTTTGGTGGATGTTAACTTCTGGGTGGTGCATCTCTGGGTGTCCCCTGGAATCTCCTGGGCATCCTGTTGTGGTACCAGAGAAGCCCTAGGAGAGAAATAGAGGTCCGTCCTCACCTGAACAATCCGAGGTGAGACCTGGGCTGTTGTTGGGAGTGATCATGACTCCTCAGGCCTGAGCCCAGCTCTCCACAGGGATGGTCTGAAGGGTGTCGGGAATATGGATCCTCTACCTGCTGCCTCCCAAGGCACTGATATGACAGATTTCAGAGTGAGGGGCTTCCATAGGTAGGGGGAGGGTGTGGGATGGGGGTTATACTGGGGCTTTTCGTGGTAGAAAATGGACACGGGTGAAGGAACAGGTGTTTCATCATTGTATGACTGAGACTTAAACCCAAAAGCTTTGTAACTGCTCTCATGGTGATTCAATACATAAATGTATAAAAAAGAAAAAAAAGAGTAAGGCACAGTTCATGCCCAATTCAATCAGCCTAGTCAATGGCTGAATAAATAACAATACTCCTCCATTAAAAAAAAAGTGAGGGGCTAATAATGAGCGGGTCGATATTTCCCCCAAATTAATGTGCGAAGCTTGATTGTATTCAGGGAGCCTACAGCTCTCGCGTGTCGCTTAACCCTCACGGAGCTTCCTGGGGTTGGAGCGAGCTCTGTTCAGTTTCAGGTCTGTCTCTTGTAGGCCGCATCCTGGGAACCCAGCTGCCCCAGTACTACCAGGTCCTCACAGCTCCAATTACCAAGGTGAGGGGGTCCCCAGCCTCAGGCCAGACCCCCAGGGCAGGGTCCCCTTGCCCACAGCCCCCAGCCCTCGCCTGGCTGCTTTGCTCTCCAGGTGCTGGATCAGTGGTTCGAGTCTGAGCCTCTCAAAGCGACCCTGGCCACAGACGCGGTGATCGGAGCCATGCTGAGCCCCCGCACCCCGGGGAGCGGGTGAGTGAGCGTGATCCCCATCCTCCTGCGAGCTGGGTGCAGAACCCAGAGCTCCAAGCCTGTGGACCCTCAGTGCACATCTGAGTGTTGGGTTTGGGGATGGCCCCCCGGTGCCTACACATGCAACTGGGAGTAGCACAGCTGAATGCCAGCCCAGAATCTGACACCCCCGCCCCCACAAATAGTTCTTCATAGCCCCTGAATCCCACTCAGGAAAGCTCCTCCCTCACCTCAACCCCACCTCTCAGAGCTTCTCCCCACTTTCCTCTCTCTCTCTCTCTCTCTCTCTCTCTCTCTCTCTCTCTTTCTTCTCTTTCCCTCTCTCCCTCTTCCTCCCTCTCTCCCTCTCCCTCTCTCCCTCTCTATCTCTATCTCTCTCCCTCCCTCCCTCTATGTCTCTGTCTCTCTCTGTCTCTCTGTTTCTGTCTCTCTCCTCTCTCTCCCCTCTCTCTCTTTCTGCCTCTCCTTCTCTCCCTCTCTGTCTCTCTCTCCTCTCTCTTTCTCCCTCCCTCTCTCCCTCTCCCTCTCCTTCTCTCCCTCTCTGTCTCTCTCTACCTCTCTCTCTCCCTCCCTCTCCCAATCCCTCCTTCCCTCTATGTCTCTGACTCTGTCTCTGTCTCTCTTCTCTCTCTCCCCCTCTCTCTCCTCTCTCTCTCCTCTCTCTCCCTCTCCCTCCCTCTTTCTGTCCTCCTTCCTCCCTCCCTCCCTCCCTCCCTCCTCCCTCCCTCCCTCCCTCCCTCCCTCCCTCTGTCTCTCTCCCTCTCCCTCTCCCTCTGTCTGTCTCTCTCTCTCTCTCTCTGTTCCTCCTGTCTCTTGCTTCCCTTGAAGCCCCTTTGCCCCTTGAGCTGTGGGATCTGCAGCTGTCCAGGCCCTTTCAGGCTGCCTTTAGACTGTGCCAAGCGGGCCAGCCAGGCACAGAGAACGCTTGTGATCTGACTGTACATGCACCTATAAGGAGGAGTGTGTGTGTGCACATGTAGAGTATGTATGTATGTGCATGCACACGTGTGCATGAGTGTGTGTATATGTGGGCATGCATGTGTGCCTTTGTATGCCTATGTGTGCATGTGTGTATGCACGTGTGTTGCATTCAAAGGATCTTGCTGAGGGTTGGACCATTTCCAGTGTATCAGAAGATGCAGCTAGAGGTTGTCAGTGTGGCTTTTCTCTGTGGGAACCAAGCACCCCATTGGATGGTCTCAGCACTCTTAAAGCTTCCCAAAGTCCTCAGGGCCATGGGAAAGGCAGACGTTGGCAAATTTCTATTCCTTGGGCAAATGTGTGTGATCAACCTGCCAACTGGGATCTCCCAGCTGAGCTTCTCATTCTTCCCTCCATGGGTCTCTCAGAGGCCCCTGCCTTGTCTGAAATGGTCTTTGAAGTTATTTGCTTCCTCATTAGTTCCTTCGATGGACATTGATGGAGCACCAGCCCGTGCTGAGTGCTGAGGGTGGGTAGGGAAGGGAGCAGAGACCCTAATGAGAGGAACCCAGAGCAGCTCGTGAATTTGGGGTGCCGGCAACAGGGCTGGTTCGGGGCAATAAACAGGGAAAGTGAGGAAGAGAGATTGCATCAGGAAGAGACTAGGGATGGAGGAATGCACTGCATGAGGGAAGAGGGAGGGAGGGCAGGCATGGCTGGGTGGGAGTTCGGGGCTGGAGGGTGAGCACTTCGAGGATGAGGCTGATGGACAAGCAGGAGCATTGGGCACTGGCTGCCAAGTGCATAGATGACAGGAGACATGGCCGGAGTAGAGCTGGGCTTTGAGGGAGACCAGGATCCTCTGGCATGAAGGGGGGGGGGGGTCTGCATGGAGGCGGTGTGGGAGAAGGTGGGCACATCAGGAGCACTCGGCTGGGCTGTCTGAGGTGTAGGAGTGGGCTGGGAGAAGCTCCTACGGGGGCAGCAAGGACATAGGATGCAGGTTGGGGCGGGGGTGAGGGGGACAGTCAGTGATTGGAGGGAGTGGGTGGCGGGGAGAAGTAGGGGTATGGGGATGCCCAGGTATCTGCTGGAAAGGGAAGACATCCTCACTGGAGATGACTCAGGCAGAAAGAGGACCGGGAGATGGGGAAAGGGAACGAGTCTAAGGTGCTGTCTCGAAAACAACTGCTAGGAGATGCGAGGGCACCTCAGGTGGGGCTGAAGGAGTCAGGGAGGCTGGAGCACTGTGGGTCCTCTTCCTCCCAGTCACAGTGCAGGCATGTGACTGGGGGGAGGAGAAGGCAGAGCTGGACCCTCTAAGAGTCCCCGTCGGGAGGTTGGCTGAAGGAGCACTTGGCCAGGAAACCTGGAGACCAGAAGTGCCCCTCCAGCCTCGGGCTCTGGTCCCTCCCCAGGTATGTGCTGCTGCATCATGTGATGGGGGGCCTTGAGGGGGTGCCTGGGGCCTGGGGCTACGTCCAGGGTGGCATGGGGGCCCTCTCGGATGCCATTGCCAAGTCGGCCACGGCATATGGAGCAAGTATCTTCACTTCAAAGGTGAGCATTCCCTCTAATTGTACCCCAGTAACTGGAAGGACCCCAAGAGTGAAGGAAGGACCCCCCTAGTCCCAGGATTGGGGGTCCCTGGCACAGCAGGGCTCACAGCCAAGTCTCTATAGTGGTTAGTAGTTGGACAGCCACCAGCCAGGGTCCAGGTCCTCTGACCACTGAAAGCCCCATCCCTCAGCTACTCTCAGACTGAGCCCCACAGTGCAGCTACCCCCATGGGATTGGGGAAGAGGTGTCGGCGCAGGTAGTGGGACCCCCCCAAGGTGCAACCTAGGTTTGCCTTCCACGTGTTTTCTGGGTTGTCCCTCCTGTGGCCTCCAGACAGTGGCCTCGGTGCAGGTGGACAGTGGAGGGCGCGCACACGGAGTCGTGCTGCAGGATGGCACAGAGGTGAGGAGCAAGGTGGTCCTGTCCAACGCCTCGCCACAGACTACCTTCCTGAAGCTGACACCCCAGGTGAGTCCCAGCACCGGGGGTCAGATACCTGCCAAGACAGAGGTGGAAAGTGTGGGTGGGGGAGTGCTCAGGGAGCCAGGACCAGAAGCATGGCAGATGTATGCCACATCCCCGAGGGGGGAATCCAAGCAGTGGTTCCTTCCCTGACAGGCGGGTGGTCAACAGGGAGAGCAGTGTCATGGGGGGAGAGGGAGACGGGGCTGGACATGTGTGGTGCCTCGGCTATAACCCAGGCAGAGCCAGAACTGAAATCCAGCTCTGACTTTCAGCCCAGAATGTTTTCTTTCTTTCTTTCTTTCTTTCTTTCTTTCTTTCTTTCTTTCTCTCTCTTTTTTCTTTTTGGGTCACAGCTGGTGATTCTCAGGGCTTACTTCTGCACTCAGTAATTACTCTTGGTGGTGCTTGGGGGACCATATGGGTTGCTGGGAATCGAACCCAGGTCGGCCACGTGCAAGGCAAATGCCCTACCTGCTGTACTATCGCTCCATCCCCCCAGAAGGTTTTCTCTGGCTTTCCTGCTCCCCAGATGTCCCCCTTTTGACCAAGTCTTGGCCTGTTATCAGTTACCTGTGGCCCCGGGAGTGCTGCCTGATAAGCACACACCGTCCATACTGTGTCTGATATAGTATCCAGAGCCACAAAATTCAGTTGCTCGTACCTAAGTCCTGCTTTTCTGGGTTCCCTCATGCATCTTCCTGCCTCCATGGGTTTGCTCAGGGGGGCTGACTGGCTGCAGCCATGGTGACCTTGTTTTCTGCTGGGATGAGTCTGTTCAGCTCCGTGTCTCTGTCTTCCAGCTCAATGATTCAGGCATGTGCTCAGGGTCTGGCAGAGGAGAGAAGCAAACCAGGTCTGCCTGAGACAGGCTCCTTCTCCCTGGGTCACTAGAAGTGGTCTCACTGCATATGCTCACATAGTCCAGCCCCAAGTCATACAGAAGGGTGTTACCAAAGGGCATGGGCAGGGATGGGCGAAGATTCACAACCGACCACACTTTCTATGTCCTACAAAACAAGACAATTGTGTGTGGGGGCAGACCCCAAAAACTCCCTGGGTTCAAAGCACCTCTTTCAGAGTTATTGTGTTCATACAATTCCATAAGCATATGCTGAAAAGTATTAGATTAAGGCAATGGGGGGGACTGGTCATTTCCCAGGATTTTTAGGCCAGAGGAAACTGAGACCCTCAGACCACTGGCTGGATCCAAAGCAGGACATGATGTGGGCCGTGTCCTATCGGGACAGCGGGTGGAGCAGGAGGAAGGAATGGTTAGCGCTGAGCCATTTGGGGACCAGGAGGGCTTCCCAGCGGAAGGGATCTGGCTGAGTTCTGAAGGCTGGAGGAGTGTTCCAGAGATGCAGGGTGAGGAACCAGCGTGAACAGGGGAGGAAGGCGGCTGGGCCCTACCTGAGAGCCCCAACTAGCCTGAGGCCAGGTGGGAACTTCTCCTTCCAGACGTGGCTTCCCGAGGACTTTGTGGAGAGCATCTCCCAACTGGACACGCAGTCACCAGTCACCAAGATCAACGGTAAGCAGCGCCGGAACCCAGAGCTCTCTCGTGAGACCTGAGCTAAGGGGGACATTCCCAACGCTGGGCCTTGACCCTGCTCCTCGGTCTTCAGTGGCCGTCGACAGACTCCCTAGCTTCCTGGCAGCCCCTAACGCTGCTGGCGGCCAGCCACTGCCTCACCACCAGTGCTCCATCCACCTGAACTGTGAAGACACCCACCTCCTCCACCAGGCCTTTGAGGATGCTGCGGGTGGCCGCCCTTCCAGCAGGTGGGTCTCCGGAAAGCCTCCCATGTAGGCTGGGATGGGAGTAACCATTGCCCAGACATACCAGTGGCAGCCTCTACCTCCAGAATGTGGGTGGAAGTACTCAGGATACCATGGGCAACTCAGGTGGGAATCTGAGCAGGGGAGCATCTGGGATGCTCGCATGGCCAAGCAGTGGGGGTTGAAGGAGATTTAGGGGAGACCAGGCTTGCAGGCTTGGGTCCTTTTGGCTGAACATCTAGTTCTGATAAAGCTTTGCCAGTAAGGGATGTGGGAGCATTCCTTTATTTTGGGGGGAGGGTCACACCCAGCAATGCACAGGGGTTATTCCTAGCTCATGCACTCAGGAATTACTCCTGGCGGTGTTCAGGGGACCATATGGGATGCTGGGAATCGAACCCGGGTCAGCCACATGCAAGGCAAATGCCCTACCCACTTTGCTATAGCTCCAGCCCTGCATTCCTTTGTCAAGGCCTTGAATGACGATGGTGCTGGAAGATAGGAAAAACGAACTCCCGGGAAAAAGCCACTCAGAAAGAACTTAGCTCAGAACTTACCTCCCCCATCCCCAGAGGGCAGGGGACTCTTCTGTGGAGTGTCTGGCATCCCAGGGCTCTGTTTTGGTGGCTCTGCAGGAGGCATTATCCACCAGGAAGGCTAATTAAAACCTGCCCCTGAGCAGTAACTGCCTTAGGCCCGGCCCCATCACCCGTCCAGAAGGCGAGTGCCAGAAGACCTGGCAAGAGCACAGTCCGTGGAGTGGAAGAGGAGGAGCACAGACCACACATTGAGGAAGATAGGTGGCACTGAGAGCCCCCAGATCTGGAAGCCCAGTCAGGGAGAATCTAGGAGGGGTCTACAATGCCTCAGCGGTGGCTAGAACTGTGCTCTACGGACTGTCCACTGCTTTCAGAGCTCATTGGCCTGGCCTTGGTCTCACCCGCTCCAGGCCCTCAACGTCCACAACCACTTCCCTTGGGCTGCTGCAGGCTTCAGACCTGACCCGCCCTCGCCTTGTGTTGGTTGCAGGCCCATGATTGAGCTCTGCATCCCTTCCTCGCTGGACCCCACCCTGGCTCCCCCTGGCTGCCACGTGATCTCCCTCTTCACTCAGTACACGCCCTACACGCTGGCAGGAGGCAAAGCCTGGGACGAGCAGGAGAGGAACGCGTACGCAGACAAAGGTAACGGGAGACGCTGGTATCCGGAGTGACGGCTGGACCTGTCCCCTCTCCTCATTCAGGCTCAGCAGGATCTGTGCCTGGCAATGGAGAAAGAACCCACATCAGCACCAGCTCAGTGAATGCCAGCTGGAGCCAGGCAGGGGGATGAGAAAGACAGAACACAGTTCTACCCTCACAGTCCTCATACTCCAGTGGGGAGATTAGGAATGACAGCAAGCATGGAATGTGCTATGCTGTGGGAGCGAAAAGCTGTGAGGCCAGAGAAGAGTGGTTCCTAAATTTTCTAAAGGAAGAGACTTTTTTGGGAGGTGGTGTGTGTGTGTGTGTGTGTGTGTGTGTGTGTGTGTGTGTAGGGTGGGGTGGTGGAGGGGGACAGGACACCCAGCAGTGCAGTGCTCAGGGCTTACTCCTGTCCCTGGGTTCAGGGATCACTCTTGATAGTGCTCAGGGGACCCTATGCCATGTTGGGGATCAAACCCAGCTTGGCCGTGTGTGAGGCTAACACCCTGTCCACTGTACTATCACTCCAATCCCAGAAGGGACATTTCGAGCTGGGTTTTAAAGGATGAGTTAGAGTTGATAAGGCAACAAAGGGCATTTCAAGCTAAAGGAAGAGTTTGAGCCAAACATTGAGGCAAAGAAAGGTTTATCTGGCTGGAGAAGACAATGAAGTTTGTGTTTAGGGTTGGAGCAAGGAGGAGAGGTGAGCAGGGCTCTGGTCTAGCCCTGAGACGCGTAGGCCTTCACCCCGAATTTTCTGCCTGGGTGTGGTTCACTTTGCTCTTGCTATTGAGACAGAATTTGCTTATGCAGATAACCAACCTATTTAAAGGGAATAGTGTAATCACATTGTTCAACCCCGATGCCACTTCTGCCCCTGTACCACCTGTTTCCTGCTGTGGGCGCCCAGTGTTTGACTGTGTAGAGACCTACGCCCCTGGCTTTAAGAGCTCCGTGCTGGGCAGAGACATCCTCACACCTCCTGACCTGGAGAGAATCTTTGGGCTTCCTGGAGGGGTGAGTATACACCCAGGGATTCTTCATCACGGTCTCCTCCTGCACCCCACCTTATGTTTTGTTTTGAGGCCACACTCAGTGATGCTCAGGGGTCATTCCTGGATTTGAGCTCAGGAATTACTCCTAACAGTACTCAGGAGATTGAACCTGGATAGGCCACATGCAAGGTGAGCGCCCTATTCTATCTCCAGCCCAGCGTTCTGGGCTCTCTCTCTCTCTCTCTCTCTCTCTCTCTCTCTCTCTCTCTCTCTCTCTCTTCCCTCCATTCCCTGAATGCATCAGGAAGGGAAGACTGAGGCAGAAAACACGGTGGGGACGGTTACAGTGGTGTGGTCAGTAGGAGGACTGGGGGTGGGAAGCTGGAGAGAGCAATGCTGAGAGGGCCACCTGGAAGGACCCAGCCACTTGGTTAGCCCTGCCAGCCTCTCCTGCCAACTTTCTTCAGAGAGAGCTGTGCTCTGCCAGGCAGCAAGTTCTTCAACTTCTCTTGATCAGACACTGATGAGATGAGAGGCCAATGAAGCAGTTGGGAGGTCAGGCCCAGCACAGCAGACAGCTGGCTCCTGTGGCCAGGGGCAGGTGTGTGCGTGGGACCTGCCGACTTAACATGGAGTCAAGGTTAAATGTCTTGTCGGTGATTGGTAGGTTGGTTACCTGTTAAAATGACCATAAATTTTGCCTACAGGGTTAAATAAAACATTGTATTATAGGTGACATATTATAACAACATCATGCTGTTGCTCTGCAAGTAGCTCTTAAAAGTTCTCAATGGTGAGGTGTCACCATTGAGATTGTCACTAAGCTTGTGGTCATCATTTCTCCATATTCCCACTGCACGGCTAATTATTACTTGATAGCTAAAATAACATGCATACTAAAACCAGTAGACTGTTCTGTCTTAATGATAGCTCAGTAAATAGGACATGGGGCTGAGGATATAGTACAGGGTTTAAGGAGATTGTCTTGCATGCAACTGTACCTAGTTCCAATCCCCAGCACGACATACTGTCTCCCAAGACCCGCTAGGGATCGCTCCTGAGCACCAAGCCAGGAATGGAACCCCCAGCATCACTGGGTGTGGCCCCAAAGCCCCCAAAGAAAACAAACAAAAAAAGCTTTAGAACATATAGATCCTGGAGACTCATTAAGTCTGAAGGGATGACCACCCCCGCACCCAGTGGTGCTTGGTGGGGAGGGGTCTGAGGGCCACTCCCAGTCATGCTGCCTGGCTCCGAGGAGCTGGGTCAACCAAGGTCACATCTGGGAGGGATGGCGAACGTGTGGTGCCGGGGATCAAATATGGGACTTGTAAGAGATATTGTCCATCCATTTCAACTATTTCCTGGGCCCCTTTCACAGGCTACTGAAAATCTCAACAAAACACATATCTCACACCACATTTTTACTGGGTGATACAAGTCCAAATCCAGTTGACCAGACTGTGGGCAGGGAAATAAATGGTTGGGTGTGGAAGGTCCAGCCAGTGACTGGGAAACCCTCGGAAACAGTGTGGACACAGAGGCCCAGGGAGGAGAGAGGTAAAGGACCCTGCCCAGTGGTGAGGTGAGAGGTGTCATCCAGGGCATCAGGAACTTGCGGAAGGGAACAGGCCAGGCCAGGCCCATGGATGGAACCACAGGAAGGTGCCCCTGTGGGGACATCCAGAGAAGCTGTCTTCCTGTCCCACGCACACGCCTCCTGCCCCCAAGTCTCCTCCGGCTCTCTGCTCTGGGCTAATGAGGACCTCAGCTCAGGGCCTCAACTGCTTTTTCTGGGATCCCCCAACTGGAGCTTCCCCACCACTCCAATATCTTGGGGCATCTTAACCAAGGAAATAGGGCGCCAAGAATCAATCAAAGCCAATTTCTCTTAATTGTGAGAGAGTGGGAGAATCCATAGACCACTACAAAACCTCTGAGATCTCCGTAATGCCTTCCCTCCTGTTCCACATGCTCTTTCTTCACCTCCCAAAGGCCTCTGGGCAAGTCCATCCTGACCCTAAGACACGTATCCATTCTCTCTCCCCGCTCCAAGCCACCCAGAAGGAGACTTGTTTGGGAGTGCGGGGAGAAAGCCCAGCAGGGATGCTCCTAGGCTGATGCTCCTGGGCCTCTCCTCCCCAGAACATATTCCACGGTGCCATGGCCTTGGACCAGCTCTACTTCACCCGCCCCGTGCCCCTGCACTCCATCTACCGCTGCCCTCTCCCCGGCCTGTACCTCTGCGGAAGTGGGGCCCATCCTGGTGAGTGAGCTGGGGCCCCACTCCCGGGAGGTTGCTGGTAGCCGGAGGCTCTCAGAGAGCTGGCGGGATATCAGTGAGCGAGACATCAGCCCAGACAGGCCGGTCCCCTCCGGTTTCAGAACTCTTGGTGCCCGACTGCAGGAATTCCTGCTGGCCTCTGCCGGCTGCCTCAGCCCTTTTCACAGTCTGAGGGCCAGCACAGGGAGGGAGCTCTGCACATTCCAGTTTGGCTCTCCAGAGTCCTGCCTCTAAGTAAATCCCCACCTGTACTTCAGAACAGGATCAGCGACACCTTTTAAGATAGATTGGAAAAAGAGGGTGGGGTGGGGGACTCCCATCAGTGCTCAGGGATTACTCTAGGGCATGGTGGTGGGGACCATATGTGGTGCTGGGGATGGAACCCAGGTTGGCAGGTCCATGAGCAGGGTTTGGGGATTACCCAGACTCTTCAGCCTTTCTGCAAGGAATTGATCCATCCTCCCTCTCTTCCTTCCTTCCTTCCTTCCTTCCTTCCTTCCTTCCTTCCTTCCTTCCTTCCCTCCCTCGCTCCCTCTTTCCCTCCTTTCTCCCTTTCCTTCCTTCCTCCCTCCCTCCCTTTCTTTTTCCCTTCCTTCCTTCCCTCCCTCCCTCCCTCCCTCCCTCCTTCCTTCCTTCCTTTCTTCTTTCTTTCTTTCTCTTTTTCTTTCTCTTGCACACACACATTCTCTCTCTCTCTCTCTCCCTCCCTCCCTCCCTCCCTCCCTCCCTCCCTCCCTCCCCTTTAGTTCACTTGCTTAGAGTCTTGTGGTCACGTGGCACATGTGCTCTCTGACTGTTTGGACTGTGCCGCCAACTGCCAACCCTCCCCCAGAGTATAGATGAGTATACAGGAACAAGGAAGGGAGCCCAGATCAGCTTCACTGCAGTCCAGGGCCCAGTTCCTCCCTTCAGGCTGCTGCTCCACTGGGTGGTTCCTCTGAGCCCTGGCCCTGCCTGCACCCTGGGAGAGGGATCTGGGAGTGGAGGAAGCTTTGGTTCCTCGGCGGTTCCCTTCCAGGAGGAGGTGTCATGGGAGCTGCTGGACGCAACTCAGCCCACGTGGTTTTTCAGGACCTCAAGAACATGTCATCCTGAACAGCTGTGTCTTAAAAGAAACAGACAAGTGACATTTAGAGCTTGTCAACCTTGCACCCATGAGTTCATGAATAAACGAGCTTTGTTTAATTAAAAAGAATGTTTCATGTAGATCGCCTGCGTGTTTTTCTGTGTATTAGGGGAACGGGTAATACGTAGTCGTTATGTAAGTTCCTATGTAGTCACACATGATAGTGTATTAACAGGTGGGTACATTTGTTCGGGATGCTTAGCAGCCTCACATCAGCTCCAAACAGTCTGTTAGACCAACACGTTGGCTTATGCATGATCCCCACCCGTCTAGCCGGACCCTACCACCAGCTCATGCAGGGCTTTCCTGATGAGGTCCACATACCACTGTCACATACCTAGAAAATGGAAAGAAAAATTTAAGACCCAATTCCCCAGAGACCCCCAAAGTCGCTCACAGGGCCGTGGATCTGAATAATGCTTGGCCTCGCAAGCTGTCAGGGCTACCAGAGTCAGTAAATCTCTGAGGAGGTGCAAGCAAAGCAACCAGAATTCATGGACACACCAATTCCTCTGGCTGAAAACTATGGGGTGCCCTTGAGATAGGGCAGGCCATGTGGCTGCCCTGCCAAAGCCAGGGCACACACACCCACATCTCACTTCTGCAGCCATGCCAAGGGGTCAGTTCCACAGCTTCACTAATATTCTCTGCAGACACTCCAAACTGAGAAACATTGTAGGTACCCTATTCCCAGGCTGAGAGTTCTGGTACTTTCTGGAGTCAGGGTGAGCGGCCCCTCCCCCAAACCCCTGTGCTTATGGAGACCCTGGAAGCTACGCCCACCTCCCACAGCTGCTGTCATGCCAGCTCATTGGCCCAGACCATCCTGAAGTCTCTGGACAGGGCACCTCCTAATTCCTTAGGATTGAAATTCCAGCAGGAAGACATTCAGTTAGATGGGAAAGTAACATAGAAGCCAACTAAACTCAACGAACAAAAAGCAATGACATATAAGGCTCAAATAGCAACAAACAGCTTAGTAACTCCTTAGACAAGGATTTAACAATCCCTTGATAAGATACAAAATTTTTCACAGACAAAAAAATAATATTTTTAACTTATAGATTTTAATATTGGAGCTTTATTATCTAATCAATTTCATTCTGGAATTGTAATAACAGTTGTGGCTTTTGTCTACATTTAAAAATAATTAAATGATAAAAAAAAGAACTGACAAAAACAGACAAGGAATCATTAAAGGTGATTCAAAGTGAATTCAGCTGAGAGCCTCTGGGAGCTCCCTTTGCTGATTCTAGAGCGTTCTATCTCTACTTTCCATCCGCCATGGTTGTTGCATCACTAAGCCCTTTCAATACACAACTGTGTTATTCTAGAGTAAGCTGGGTTGTCACACATAGTGAGAAGATTCATACAAAAATTCTGTGGTATAGAGACTGGCACACATCCAAAAGAACAAAAGCAACCAGTGTTGGCGTGGATGTGGGGAGAAAGGGACTCTCCTTCATTGTTGGTGGGAATGCCAATTGGTCAGCCTTTTTGGAAAAAAATATGGATGTTTCTCAAAAAGCTAGAAATTGAGCTTTCATTTGACTCAGCAATACCACTTCTGGGAAAGTACCTTGGGGGCCCAAAAACACACAGCAAAAACACCACCTGCACTCCTGTGTTCACTGCAGCAATATTCACAATAGCAAGAATCTGAAAACAACCTGAGTGCCCATGAGCAGATGAATGGATGAAGAAACTATGGCACATCTACACAATGGAATACTTTGCAGCTGTTAGGAAAAATGAAGTCATGGAATTTACCTATAAATGGATGGACATGGAGAGTATCATGCTGAGTGAAATGAGTCAGAGGAAAGGAACATATATAGAATGACTGCATTCATTAGTGGTATATAAAAAATATGTAGTAAAAGACAAATATCCATGGCCTGGGAAAACAGGGATTAGGAGGACTGGTCAATGGTTGGATCTAACCACAAGTGTGTTTAGGGTTGAGGGTAGGTAAGATAGAGAAGAGACCAGTATGACAATAATAGCTGGGAATGATCACCCTGGACAAGAACTCTGAGTGTTAATAACCTCTCAGTAACAATACTGCAAACCACAATATCCAAAAGGAGATAGAGAGAGAGAGAGAGAGAGAGAGAGAGAGAGAGAGAGAGAGAAGAAAAGTACCTGCAGGCAGGGGGTGGGTTGAGGATGATGGGAGGGAACCTGGGGACACTGGTGCTGGGAAATGTACACTGGTGGAGGGATGGGTGTTGGAACACTATATGACTGAAATCCAATCATGAACGGCTTTGTAAGGTTCTATCTCACAGAGATTCAATTAAAGAAGTTTAAAAAAAAGATTCTGTAGTAATATGACCCTCCAGTGGCCTCCCTAGGGCACAGCCCAGAATGGCCCCATCAGCAGAGGAGACAGAGCTTCCTTGGCTTCTCTTCTCTCCTTTTCCCTGGGGTGTTTTTATATGGATAAAGATACATCCATGTCCTTAATAAATCTTGCTAAACTCGATTTCTCATCTGGAAGGATTTGTTTTAAAGATCAAGGAAGACAATGTTTAAATATGTCAGGAATGCAGTTGACACTATTCAGTATGCGTGGTCTTGTTGCTAATATTTTGGTAAAGATGCTAATGTCACTTTTGGATTCTACAGTAGACAATGTTCTTCTTTTTTTCCCTAGTAGCCAGAATGAAAAACAGCCTGTTAGTGGGACTGTGTTAAAGAGCAGACTTCCGGTTCACCAAACTTTTCCATTGCAAGGATTGCCAAAATAGACCCCATGATTGGAATTGGAACAACGTTTCTGAGGTTGTTGAAAATTTGTTTTTGGTTCTGATATTTGATTTTTTCAAAAGATTCCCCAGGGCCCAAAGTGCAGGAAAATTTAGGAAGGAAGATATGAGGGAAGGAATATAAGAGGGAAGGAAGGGAGGGAGGGAGGGAGGGAGGGAGGGAGGGAGGGAGGGAGGGAGGGAGGGAGGGATAAAAGAAGGAAGGAAGGAAGGAAGGAAGGAAGGAAGGAAGGAAGGAAGGAAGTCAGGCAGACAGGCAGACAGGCAGACAGGCAAGCAGGCAGTAGAGTGGAAAGGGCCCATGGCAATGGAATTCCTAAAAAGTAATAAACCCAATAGCCCTGAGGCTACAAAAAGCCCACCTTGCAGACACGGAACTAAGGCTTCATAAGACATTCACTTGCTGCCAAGAGACACTGGGAAGGATGAAACCCCCACCTCCAGCCCACCCCCATCCAGCATGAACAAAGGAATTTCAAAGAGGACCATGGACCACTGCCAACCCTACCCCCTTGGCAACCACTGTAGCAACGACTCTTACCTAGCTAGAAGTCCCATGTGGGATAGCTTGGGAAAAACTCTATAAAAGTCACCTTGAACAAAGAAAGGGCGCACATATGCTGCCCAAGCCCATGTATTGCTTGTGCCCACATGGCCGAGCACATGTGGCCAAGCACATGTGTCACCTGCATCTCCCCTCTTGAGATTTGTACTGGGGCTCTCTCCATCCTTGGAGAAGTTTTCTTTCTCTCTTGAACACATTACTCTTTTTTCTCTCTCTTTCCCCTTTTTCAAAACCTCCAAATAAAAACTGCTTTTTCACTTCCCTGCTCGTTTCCTCCCAAAAATATTTTCTGTGAGATAGGACAAGGAGCTGGAAACCCAGGGTAAGGCCTATGACTAACTTTCTTTTCCTGCAGAGTGCAATTCTCTCGCTACAGCCTGAGTCCACAGCTCCCAGAGAAATTGGGCGGTGTGGATTAACTCCTATGTCTTGAGGTCAAGCGGGCATCAGGTGTGACTTAACTGTGGAACTGTCTGGGCTCTGGTCCATGCTGCACAGCGGCTCATCCACAGACGTTATCAGTCTTAGCCTTCCCTACCAGTCCTGGAGTGGTATAGGTGTATCAGGAGAAAGTGGCCATCTCTCTCTTCTCTGCCTCATATAAACTACCCATGGCTTATAAGCCTACCAATTTCAGAAGGAAGGAAGGAAAGAAGGAAGGAGGAAGGAAAGGAAGAAGGAAGGAGGAAGGAAGGAAGGAAGGAAGGAAGGAAGGAAGGAAGGAAGGAAGAGAAGGAGGGATTGAGGGGGAGGAGGGGAGAGCGGGGAAGGGAGAAGGGAAAGAATAAGGAAATAGGGAGGGAAGGCGGGAGGGGAGAGAGGAAAGCAGCCCTGGTACTGAGCATGGCTGCTGCATATCATCAGATGTGACTTCATCTTCTGGGACAGCAATTACCTTGTTGACATCATTCTTCATCTGGAAAGCCCGTCCTTCCAAACTCACAGAAAAAGAATGACAAAAAGGAACCCTAGGAGCCTGGGACACATCACATTCAAAGATTTTCTGATAGACAAAGTCATTCTTTACGAACGAATTTTATAAGAGAATGTAAAATTTAAACATCTTACCGGCAGTGATCATCAGTTACCATTTTATAGCAGTTTCAGCTGTAACATGTTACATAATTGGGGTCAGATTCTATATGTGGGTTTTGCATCCTTGTCTCATTTCATGTCAGGAGCATTTTTCATTGTCATAAAAGTCCTTTGGAGACATTTTTAATAGCAGCCTAATATCTCTTGTAAGGATGTATCATCATTTATTATGCAACACTGCGTTGGGCCTGGGCCTTGATTGCTAATTAGCACTGGCCGAGGGCCCGAACACTCTTTCATCCCATCTAGTCCTGCCTGAATGGCTCCCGAAGCGACTGCTTGTGCAGCTGCATCCTAGTGCACACCCCCTAGAGGGACAGTTGCTCTGAGGCCAGAGAGAATCAAAGAGCAGCCTCAGCCCCCAGTGGAAGGATTAGCCACTCTCTGGTCATTTCCTGCTTCTGTCTCACGTCCATGGAAGACCCAGACACACGATCAGGCCTCAGCCCTGGGGGGTGCCTCCCCTCTGTCTGCCCCCACCACACGCCTTCCGGAGGAGCCACTGGGGGTGAGTAGTTCCCAAAGTGATGACTGCAGACTGGACAGAGAGTGGTCAGAGGGTCCCTGGGTGATGCCGTCACATGAAATATGCCAAGATAAATAATTCAGCACCATGCTGTGGCCTGATTTACAGTTGTCCGTTTCCCCCAAGCAGGAGGGACACTTCCTCAGAGGCACATGAGCCTCACCTGGCTAAGTCATTAGGGAACACGGTGTTCCGAGTCTGGGAAGGAATGGAGGGTCACAGGGCCAGAGGTTAGAGGTGAAGGAACGGCCCTGATGTGCTGTGTTCTCTAGGGTGCATCTTCTGTTTGTAAAGTCTCTCTACCTTGCTGGGTTTGTCTGTGAGACATTGATTCTGCTCCTGCGGTAAAGATAAAGTGCCAAGGGGACAAAAGTCAGCTGTACCCTGCTACCCCAGGCAATGGGAAACTTCTAACAAGAAGGACCTCATGGGGTCGGAGAGATAGTATGGCAGGTAGGGCATTTGCCTTACAAGCAGCTGACCCAGCTTTGATCCCCAGAATCCCATATGGTCCCCTGAGCCCTGCAAAGAGTGATTCCTGAGCGCAGAGCCAGAAGTAAGCCCTGGGCGATGCCAGGCATGGCTTCATGCCCCCAGAAAAAGAAACAAGAAGGAACATAACATGTAATATGAGGAGAAATGCAAATGGGCGGTGAACCTGAAAAAAAATCTTTAACCTCTCCCGGAATCAGTGACATGTAATTAAAACAAATCTCTTGTGTCTTACCTATAAAAATGGAGACTTTATTTATAATGGAATATTTCCAGGGTTGAAGGAAAAGACGGTCACACACTGTTGGCAGTGGAATAAATCTGTATTGATAATGGGACTTACAAGCCAACATCCCTGAGCTTCATGGGTTACTCGACATCTTATCACGTAGCCAAAGAAAAATATCAGAGATTTCCCCGAGGATTTAGACATAAGGATATTCATACGTGTTGTTTGCCATGACAAAATATTGGAAACAGCTTAAATGTCCCCAAATAGAGACATAGTTAATTAATCATGGTAACTGCTTATGACGGAATATCAAACAGCAATTAAAAAAAACATGGTTTTGAGATTACTCTTATTAATCACATGGAAAAATGCTAATGAAAATGTAAGATGCAGTAGGAACCCCATTTTGTATAGGTAGGAGATGACAGGTGGGTTGATAGGTAGACTACAAGAGAGACTTGTGTCTCTCGTATATGTATGCATGTAATATACATGCATGCATATACATGTCTATGTCTGATAGACAAAGCCATTCTTAATGAATGAATTTTAGAAGAGAATGTAAAATTTAAACATCTTACTGGCAGTGATCATCAGTTACCATTTTACAGCAGTTTTAGCTGTAACGTGTTACATAATTAGGGTCATATTCTATATGTGGGTTTTGCATCCTTATAATAGAGGCATTACCTGGTAACACTGTCACTAGGAAACTCTAATTTAATGGCGCAGCCCTAGGTCAGAGTCTGCACCAGACAAGGTCGGGGGGGGGGGGAGTGAGGAATGGGAAGGGAGAGAAAGGAGAGGTGGGAAGACCCTGCAGGTGCCCCTACTGAGGGCACTGCTTCCCAGAACTTATGCTCATAAGTTCTCTTGAAATGTAGGTATACAATTCCAATCCCTGTTAGCAAACCTCTTTTGCACCTACCATGGGTCTGGCTGTGTGACTTCCTTTGTATAATCTATTGCCTTGGTTCTCTCTTCTGAGTGTCGGCCTCACCTGGTTAAGTCATTAGAGACATGTCACTAGCTTCTAACCAGTATAATATCACAATAAGAACAAGGCATGTGTGCCGATGTCACAGCAGATAATGGCACCCCTCTTGCTGGAATCCCTCCCTCCCTTGCTGGTTGTGAGGAGGAGAGGAAGGAGCTTGGTGGAAGTCCCCACTGGGCAAGGACCTACTGCAGCCATAGGAGTGGTCAGCAGTCACTAGCCAACAGCTAGTAAAACGCTGAAGCTTGAGCCACAGAGCTGGTGCAGGACTTAAGGCATTGGCCTTGCACATGGACAATCCTGATTCGATCTCTGGCTCTGCCAAGAGTGACTCCAGAGCATAGAGCAAGGAGTAAGCCCTGGACACCACTGAGTGTGGCCCCCAACACTCACCACCACCTGCAAATACTGAAGTTCTCAGCTCAGTCCTACAACCTCGGGGAAATGAGTGCTGCCAATGTCCCTGGTGACAGGGAAACAGGGCTGTCCTCACTCAAACCTCAAGAGGAGAGCACAGCCCTAGTTAACATGTGACCCTAAGCATACCATTCCACTAAACTTGCCTAGACTCCTAATGTATGGAAACTATGAGATAGCAAATCTCTTTTGTTATAAGTCACTTGTGTATATTGCGATCTGTTACCAAGGCAATAGATTATACAAAGGAAGTCACACAGCCAGACCCATGGTAGGTGCAAAAGAGGTTTGCTAACAGGGATTGGAATTGTATACCTAGATTTCAAAGTGTTCCATTTTAAACGGTCCTGGGGTCTCTCTCCTGTGGTGGTTTGTCCTTCATCCCCCAGCAGGGTGAAGCCTGGACTCAACCATCGCTGAACCCAGTGGTCAGACACACCTGGGTTTGCATCTGGCTCTGCCTCCGTTTGTCTTGGAAAGCTCCTTAACTCTTTCAAGTCTCAGTTCCGTTTGATCAATGGGGACGGAGATGTTTTGCCTGGCACAAGGCACACAACAAAGACTAGTTCGCTTCCTTCCTTTCAAAATGACACGTTACTGCTCTCAGCACACCAGGTTCAGACAGGGTGAGAGGCACTCCGGAACATTCCGGGTGCACCTGAAGCAAAAGAAGATCATGAAAGCCACCACATAAAGAAATGGAGTAAGAGTCACTTCCTTTTGAGGTTTGGCGATGCTGCGGAGAGAAGGTGCTTGGGGCTAGGAGGTGCTGCCTGGGGACTTTGGTTGCGTGCGCGTGCGTGCACACACACACACATACACACACACACACACCAGATGCACAGACACACATAAGCACAGACACATACACACAGATACATGTAAACACAGAAACACACAGTGTACACACAGACACACCTTCAAGGACACACACACAGTCACACGTGCAAACACACATGCAGACACAGATACAGATGCGCACACACACACATAGACACAGGCACACATACACAAGCACATACATCCACACACGGGTGTGCAGACAGATGCACAGAGACAGACACAGACGTTCAAAGACAGAGACACGCCCAGATGCAGACACCCCTCCGATCAACCACACAGCTCACACACGCAGATCAATATATCAGAACAAGAGAGAAGGAAGTAGGCAGGGCGGTTTGCCAAAGACAGAGTCTGTGTGTGGGCTGTTGAGCTATATTACTGGCCCAATAAATCAATCTGCCTTGAAGGAGCTCCTCCCTCTTGGTGGCTGTAATTGGAGCTGCCTTCCTCTGGGGCTGTTTGTTACGTTCAAGGTCAGTTGACAAGTACAGGTCTGCAGCATTGTACACAGTCACTCTTCTCCACCCCTTAGGGAAGAGCTTTGGCAGAGCAATAGGCTCCGCTACAAACCTGTCTGTCTCTAGTCTGTTAGAAGCGGGGAGCCACAGCGTTGTCTTAATTATCGATTCCTCCCCCCACTCGGATTTCCCAATCTGACTCCGATACTTGCTCTAGCCTATCTTTTCCTACCAGCGGCATCTCCATTTGCATGATCTGTTGAGTCTTGCTTGAGTTGGACACAGCTAAAGGGAGAATCTGAGCATAATGGTGGCTGCCGTTGATTGAGCCTTGATTTAGGGGCCAGGCCCTGCAACCAAGCAAGCATTGCAAACGCATTACTTCACTTAAATTCTGACAAAGTCTATTGTCTGTCTTCACCCATGAGGAAGTAACCGCAATGAGGTTAATGAGCTGGCTTGATTCGGGTGCAGATATGAATGGAAAACAATGGCCTCTCTGCTCTGGGCACTGCAGTCCAGTGGGAGGAGGGGGGGCGGGAAGAAAACACACACACAAGAGGATGGTCAATCACTCCAGTGCCTTAGGACAGGCACATAAGCGAGATAGGATGGAGCCACCTGGGAGGCCCAGCAGAGGGCGCTCGAGAGAGGCTGACGTGCTGGGTGAAGCAGGCAGCAGCATTCTAGTACTTGCAGGTGCCATATGGCAGAGGCGGGAGGTGGGAACGGGCAGGGAGCCCAGGAACACATGGATGGATGGGAAGAGGATTTGTGAAAAGCAACACTAAGGTGTGATGCACAGTTCAAGCTACCGAGCACCCCCGAGGTCTGGCTGAAGGCAAGCTTCCTTCTACAGCCAGGGTGCAGATCGGGGGATGCAGGCTGGGGGTGTCCAGTTCTTCCACTTGTCTAAGCAGACACATTCACAGGGTTGGTAGGGACTATCCAGGGCCAGCTGAGGGACCCTCGCATCTCTCCTGTTTGCTCCCTCCTGGGGTACCACCCATGTGAGCTGTTTGGAAATGGAAATGAGTGGGAAATGGGACTTTGTCCGCAGGAAGCCAGAGCCCCAGGGCGTGGCTGCCCATAGTCCCACTTTCAGGCCAGGTGGCGAAGTGGGGGGCTCCTGCAGGAGGCAGCATGTCTCCGTTGGCAGATGCCAGCAGCTCTTGCCCACCTCTGCCATCATGAGGCGAGAGCCTGTGACCTGAGGGTGGGATGCAGCCTAGCTTCTTCTGGGGACAGATTTTGCAAAACCTGTTGGTACTGACAGGGACTCTCAGACTAAGAACAGCTGATGCCGCTCTCCAGGGTGGGGCAGCCAACCTTCATCAAGGATGAAGATGGGAGTGGGGGCTGGGGCTGGAGCTATAGCACAGCGAGTAGGGTGTTTGCCATGCAAGTGGCCGACCTGGGTTCGATTCTCAGCATCCCATATGGTCCCCTGAGCACTGCTAGAAGTAATTCCTGAGTCCTGAATGAGTGCATGAGCCGAGTAACCCCTGAGCATCACCGAATGTGACCCAAAAAGAAAAAAAAAGGTTGAAGATGGAAGGTCTCAGGCACTGAGAAGTTTTGTTCATTTGATTTGTTTTTGTTGTTTTTGTTGTTGTTGTTGTTGTTGTTCATTTGACTTTTTTTTTTGGTGACACCAGGCAGTGCTCAGGAATTACTTCTATCTCTGTGCTCAGGGGACCAGAAGTAGTGCAAATACCTTCAACTCTATCCTATCTCTCTAAGGGTTAAGTTTTCACTCAATAAGCCAGAGACTCATCAATATTATGTCCAAATCAGTGTTTCTCAACTTTTTTCTGATCGTGGCCCCCTTCCTCTCTCGATTTTTCCCTGTGACCCCCTGATCCTACCGTTTGGCCCCTTAGTCTCAAGTTGTGAAACCTCATTTATAAAATTTTCACTTGTGGCCCCTTTGCAGAGTCCTGAGGACCTGCCATGTGGCTCGTGGGTGAGAAACACTGGTCCAGACCACACCAGACCATATTTGGAGCTGGGAAGAGGTTTAATAATAGTAAATAAACTTCCTTGGGAAGGAACGACCTAAAAGGGAACTGGTTATTAGGAGGGGGTAGAACCTAGGTCTGCTTTTCCAGTGACCTGCCTCCATCTATAATGAGAAAACCTCCCTTCTGCACACATGACCTTCTAGTGAGTCTCCCTAAGGGCCAACTCCTGCCCCCACAGCCGGGGAGCAGCAGGAGTTGAACGGAAGAGTCAGGTATGAATGACTCGAGCCTGTCAGGATAAAAAGCAAGATGAGTTACAATAGTGGAATCAAGGGATTTCACCGAAGTGGGATTAGCAGCTAAATAAACTGCAGCCCCATTGCTAACCCACCTGGAAGGCTGAAGTGTGTCACTGGCAGGACTCGGTCAGGACACAGAGGCGGGCTCTGAACAGACAGTGCCTAGGAAACAGGAGCGTATGTATTGGAACAGCCCTTCCAGCTGGGGAAGGAGGGAGGTGGGGTTGCTGCTCCCTATAGACAAGCTAGCTGCCTTTCATGGAGACCACTGTGTCCGTGGGGCCATGTGAGCCTAAGTAGAAGGCGTGGGCTGGCCCAGTCCTGAGGTAGGTTGGAGCATTGAGTTGCAGCAGGACTTCCTGCCCAGGCAAGTGAGTGAAGCAAATAACATGCTCAGCCTCTGGCCTGTCTGTGTGGGTATTTCAAGCCCTTGCAAAGTGGCATTTGTTCTCTGCTCCGGGGTGGGAAATTCTGGGCCTTTGGGACTTCTGATGTAGCAAACTGGGCATAGAGACCACGCCTGGAGGGCAGACCGGCCCAGGCAGGCTCTGGGCTCCTAGGCTAAGTCAGTCAGGTCTCATGGGGGGCGGGGGGGGAGGGCTCTGAGGGTTGAGTTCAATCCAGTCAAAGCACAAAAAGGCCCAAATCTGAGTGCGAATCTGCCGAGCCGAGACACAGGGATGAGTTGAAGAAAGAAGCATTCTCCTCCCCACGCACATATGGACAACATGGTGCCACCTAGCAGAGTCCATCGTGGGTGTAGTTCAAGGGGAGAGGTGGGACCAGGGAGAAAGGGGAGTCGGGGGGGCTCTTATACTTTCTTGTCTCTATGTCCTTGGATGGGAGCCAAAGAATATTTCATGTGTCTCCCAAGGTTGGTAATGGGGGGATGCCTTTAGGAAGGGGGAGCTCAATAAGTGAGTGGACTCATTGAACAGGCGATATAGGTGACTCACTAGCTACTCATGATGGAAGAAAAGAAATGGTGTCAGACACTTGATTTTATATTCTAAGGCTGTGCCCGGCGGTGCTCTGGCAGCATAGTTACTCTAATACCAGGTGTGAGCCCCCTGTTACTAGCTGAGATCCACAGGCAGGTGGGATCCCTGCGAAGTTTCTCTTGTCAATAGGGGCACAGTTATGTCAACTTGCTCAGGGCTTCCCAGGATTAGCCCTGAAAACCTGCATCCTGGCAGAAGATTCCGGTTCGGAGAATCCAGAATGTCACTTTTCCCGAGACACAAACCAGGGATGTAAAAGCCCCCCCCTTTCTCCGCAAGAATATGTGTCACATTGAGCCAATATGTGTCCCTCAGTTCCTTTCTATAAAACATCTAAACATCGAGCGCTTTTCCAGAACCAAAATACCCATCCTAGGCCCCACCAAAGCACTCTGATCGGACTAAAATAGATAATGAGGGCACAAACACCAATACCACTTATAAATAAAAGTATGAATAAGCAGTCGAGAACCACAACAGCCCAAAACAACTGCTGAGGAACTGCGAGGTGAGTGCCCCCAATCCTGGAGTGACCCCACCTGCACACAATGCAGAAGGGCCAATGTGAGTCCTTGGTAAACCTCTGAGCTCTATTTTAGTTGATGAATACCAGAATTTTTCCCGGGTAGTTGCCTTTAATTGCACAGGAGGAGCTCCTCTGTGGACAGTGTGTGAGTCACCTGTGGGGACCAGGGCAAATTTGTACTCTTGGGTCAGTTCACAGCCATCCCCATGACATTTAGTTCCCACCAGGGTGGCGGGGTCAGCACCTCAAAAGTCACTGCTTTCGCTCATGCAATGAATGAGAAAACCAGAGAAGTTAAATGACTTTTCCAAAGCGAAGGTTGTCATGGAAACACCCTCCCCCCCCCCCCACACACACACCTGAAAGAAATTCTCAGTGTTTTCGAGGTGTGTTAGGAGGCAAATGGTGCTGTGATTAGATGTTTGGCCTTGTCTATTCTATACATCTGAAATAAAGGAAGAAGATGGGGTCAAGTGATTCTCCAAAAAGATATGCTGAATTTCCCAGGACCCTGGGGATGGCTCAGTGGGAAAGCACCTGCCCTGCAAGCATGAGGGTAAAGGTTTGATCTCCAGGGCCACCCACATGCACCCGGAGACTGTGCTGTTCAGACGTCCGAACACAGCAATGTGTGATCTCTGGAGCAGTGTGAACGGATGTGCGTGAGCACCACTGCTGGCATGTGGTGCTCCCTCCCAAGACATGTGCTCCTCCGCTGATGTGTGGTGCTCCTCCAGAGACGTGTCCTCCCCCGAAAGAGCATGTGTGAGCACACCCCCCACCCCTGCCATGAGCTTCCCCCAAAAGCTCCCCCAAGAGCATGTGTGAGCTTTGAGCATAAAAAAAAGTGTGTGTGTGTCAGTCTGGTTCATTACGACAGCAACAACCACAGGAAGAAAAGGCAGGGGAAAGATGTTTGAGTTTCACCCTCCAGTAGGGACTCCAGTAGGGACACCACACATGCCAGTGTCCCTACTGGAACATAGGGTCTCTCTGCTGATCAAGTTAAGGTTAAGTTTAGGCCGCTGGGAGGCGCCCGCCCTTCTGTGATGTTACTGCTATACACACACACATACACACACACACACACACACATGCGCACACGCACACACACACACACATGGGGCAGAGATCTGTGGGCTGTTGTCATCACCAAGGATCCCTTGGTCACCAGATCATCAGCTCCGTTTCAGACAGCTGACCTAAAGACCTTCCTCTTGTTTCAGGCTGGCTGGCCATGTTGGTAGTGTTTTATTTTCGCTTGGGGAACACTTGGCAGCGCAAGGGAGCTACTTACAGCTTGGTGCTCGAGTGTCACTTCCTGAGATACTCCAGGGAATATGAGTGCTGGGGAGGGAACAAGAACACCTGCACGCAAGCCTGCCCTCCAGCCTGTTCTGTTATCTCTCCGGCACTTTGGGGGAGGGGCCGCAGGGATTCTTGTGGGCCATGGGGATTCAGGGTATACCCTTAGCTCCTTGCTCAGGGATCACTCCCAGCAGTGCTCAGAGGACCATACATGGTGCTGGCCATGTGCAAAGCAAGCAGCTGAACCCCTGGACCTTCTCTCCAGCCCCAGACCTTTGTTTCGGTAGTGGTGGTAGTCGGGATGTGTGTGTATGTGTGTGTTTCTGTGTGTCTGTGTTTTGTTTGTATGGTGCTGGGACTCGAACCCCAGACCTCACACACACCAGACATTCATGTTTCAGGCATTTCATTGCTGCAGCCCCAGGAAGCTCACCTGGGCCCTCAGTGTCTCCTACCCAGGGCTGGGTCCTCCTGGCTACGGCCCGGCCCGCACTAGGCCTTGCTCGTCTCTTCCAAGCATCCTTGGAGAACACAGCACCTCCCCCTCTGGGTGCATATGCAGATGGGGCCTGAAGAGGATGGCATGATGGTGGCACCTGCGTCTGTGCCCCAGGGTGGGGTGCGGGCTGGCGGGCACCCCTCCCCTGCTCCTCGAGGGTGGCCAAGCGCTGCTTCCAGAGCCACTTGACATTTCCCTGTCCACACTCCATTTGGCAAGGGCATGAGACTCGATGAGCCAACCTGCCCTCCGCGGCTTTTTTCTAAGACAAAAGCAGAGCGCTCATCAGATTCCAGGGGAGGGCTGCCGCTGCAGAAGCAGGGCCAGTGGTACAGAAGCTTTGCTTTTATGTTTAGCAGCTTTTTGTAGCTGCAGCAGACAGACGCGGGTGGGTGAAAAATGTTGGGATCAATCTTACTGCCTGTGAACCTCTGCTGGGAAGAGAGGGTCAGAGTACCTCAGCCAGCCAGCACCCACCCCGTGGCTGTTAACACTCTGTCTCTGCAGAGTCTGAGTCGGTTTTATGAAATAAATGCGCTGATCCACCTATCTGCATATTAAAATATTTGGCAAGGCAACACCAAAACTCTCACCCATCCAGGGTAGAATTATGAGTGCAGTTATTTTTCTTTTGTTTATCTCTTTTGTAATATTGCTACAATAAACTACAAGGAGTAATGTCATAAAGCTAACAAAAGAAAAAGAATTACCTGCGCTTAGAGCTCTTGAGCATGAAATCCTGTTAACACCTTGATGCCTGAGAGAGAAGAAAAGCACCGATAAAACTGAAATGTCACAAATTCGTTCTTTCTCCAGAAACTCTTTCTCTCTTTTTCCCCAGTTGTGATCATCCTGTGTTTGTTATGACTTCACTTAAAATCATAACAAGCTTCTCCTTGTGTGGGTTATTCTGCTGATAATCATCATAATATTTAATAGATGCACCAAAGTCCGTTGGGCATAGAAGCCTTCATTTACTTAAACAGTCCCTGTAATAACTGGATACTTTAATTTTATGTTTGGAACTTTTAAATTAGTTACTGTATGTTTTACTTTGAGCATCAAAATCCAGGCAGTAATTTACAAGCTGCATTATCTCCATGGATCCCACTGGTTCATTTTGGCTCATGAGCAATAATTTACTTTGTAACTCTCTGTGGTCCATATAGTTGTGTTATCTCCTCCTCAAATTACAATTTTTTTGAGTAAATGTCTCCCACAGGTTTGTATACGACTATCATGGCTTTGCTCTTGGAACTGCAACTCGCCCTCTCGGAGGCTGAGAGCGGGTGTGAGCCAAGATTCTCTGAGCAGGTCTGACCTGCAGCTGCCTAAAGCAGTCGGTGGAGGAAGCGCCTGATGGTCTGTTCCCTCTGCCTGCTCTTGCCAGCTCCCAGGATGGAGATGAGCTCAATCGCGTCTGTAGTTGGGTCAGTGACTGGGTTCAGGCCTGCTTGGCCTCCGTCCTACACATGCTCCTACTTCACACGCTCATGCACCTACTTTTCAGCTAGTTCCCAACCTTGTTGGTTTGAAAGGTTTGGTTTGGAATTGTAAAGGATGCTGACAAAAAAAAAAAAAAGCACAATCCTCTCTCCTCCCTCCCCCTCCCCCATCCTCATCTCCCTGTCCCTGCCTACCTTCCCGCCACCCCCGCACTCCGTTGTCCCCAAATCCTGGTGTTCTTTTCAGCCTGAATGCTGTCTTGCTCTGTCTTTGTACAAGGAGCACAGACATCTGGAGTGTGAAATGCTGTATCCCTCCTTATTCCTTGCCTGGCCAAACCACCTCATGGTCACTCTGTTCTTTCCAGCAGAGCCTGGATCTCACATGGATCGGCCCTGGCCCCAGAGATGGAAGAATATCGCTCGCCACTTCTCTTTTCTCTCTCACATGCCTGCGGCCTTCTCACTTTTAACTCTCAGTTCAAAATCTGAATTGTGAGCAGAACCTCAGCCATCCCTGCAAACACCAATCCCGACTTCAAGAAGCTCCCCACTTCCTCCCCAGAGCCTCCCAGGATGGACCCAGGTGGGGCGAGAACAGCCAGGAAGCGGGGGTCGGAGGCTTTGAGGTGCAGAGACGCTAAGGCCAAACCAGGAGAACATAGACCAGCTTCCTGGCTCCCACTTGCCTGAGGATTTCCCCCAATCCTGGGGTGAGGAGTGACTGGAAATTAATATCAGAATCCCTCTGGATCACAGTCGTTCCCAAGCTATAATTATGCTTAAGTTCACTTTACAGTAAACGGATGCTAATTCTCATTCCATAGTGAAGTTTTCGGATAGTCACAATTCTTTTGTTGTTTCAAAAATCCTGAGGTATAGACCTGATTAGATCATTATAATTTTTTTAAAAATCTGGATTGGAGGGTTCCTCCCAGCCCCCAGCCAGTGATGTGGTTAATGAGATTCCAGTTCCCCAGTGTGAGTGAGCAGAGCCCTTTGCAGAATGCTGCTTTAATGTCGCTTTGTGTTGACTGGGGGTGCCACATGGCATAGCACTGTGTTGGCAGTGGAGCTTCTCCTTGCTTCCCTTTGTTCATTTCACTTTCCAGAGCGTTACGAGTACCTGGGCTGGGGTGTTTAGGGGCTGGGGACATGGCAGAAAATAATAAGGACATCTCTGGGAATAAATAAACTCCCATAAAGCCACAAGTGTGAATAGGGTTGGGAGCAATCAACAAGAGACAAGGAAGGGTGAGGAAGCTGATGAGAAATTCAGTGAAGGACAGCTGGAGACCAAGCCCGTATTGCCACAGGCCAGGTGAACGGAACCTGTTTGAACCATTGGGAGGAAGGAGCTCAGTGGCTGGTCTCCCCTACTTCAAGCTCCACTGACTCTAAGCGCGGAATTCGGGGGGATTTGGACGGTTTTCACCGTCAGGGAGGCAGGTGGCAAGTGCCCTGGTGTGCGTGCTGATGGCTTGAAGTGGAGCATGTGAGCGAGGAGACGATTTCGCTTCCTCCTGGAGCAGGGGACGATGGAGCTCTTTGGGGGTGCTGATTGAAATGCTCACCGAGGGGCCCAGCTGCAGGAAGGATGGCCAGCGAGACATGGGCAGGCAATGCAAACGGGTGTTTCATCAGGTTCCATCCCAGGGTGATGCCAACTGCAAGCAGAAGAAAGGAGGCTTGGAGACAACCCAGCTTTGTTAATACTCAGCCTCAAGGAGCTTGATTGCCAGGAAGGGCTTAGCAGTTGGGGGCTCTATAAAAGAGCTGGAGCTTAAATCAGAGCCTTGAGGAAAAATAAAATACTGGTGGAATTTATAATTCTACCCTCGGGCTGTTTGGCCTTGAGGTCTGTGAGGGGACCTCATGGAGCCTCTTCTCTTCAAGTGGGGAGCAATCCTAAGTCCAAATGCTCGCACCCTCTGCCCTGCAAACTTCTGCTCTGTGATGGTGTTTGCAACTGTTTTGTTTGTTTGTTTGTTTGTTTATCTTCTCCATTCATTTATTCCACCCAGCAGACTGGCCTTGATTGATTTTTTTTCTCTTTCTCTCTCTCTCTCTCTCTCTCTCTCTCTCTCTCTCTCTCTCTCTCTCTCTCTCTCTCTTTTTGTCCCACCTGGTGGTGCTCAGGGGTTACTGGCACTGCACTCAGGAATTACTCCTGGCAGTGCACAGGTGGACCATATGCGATGCCAGGCATCAAACCCGGGCTGGCCTCAGGCAAGGCTAATCCCCTAGTACTGTGCTATCACTCCGGCCCCTGGCATTGATTGATCTTAAAAAATAAAATAAAATTATAGCAAGATCTCTTGTATCTGACCATCGTTCAAAACTATGACATGGGAGGCTGGAGAGATAGCACAGCGGGTAGGGCGTTTGCCTTGCACGTGGCTGACCCGGGTTCGATTCCGAGCATCCCATATGGTCCCCTGAGCACTGCCAGGAGTAATTCCTGAGTGCAGAGCCAGGAGGTAACCCCTGTGCATCACCAGGTGTGACCCCCCCCCAAAAGAAAAAAACTATGGCATGAACACCTGACAATTCTGATCTCATTTGGTAATACCAGAGGGAGAAAGAAGCCAAGTCCATGTCATTGTTACCCCCACCCCAATTCTACAGCACAGCAGAATTCAGGAAAGAGACAGGCATTTTCTCCAAGTCTCCTAGTTGGCAAATGGTGCTAGCATTCCAGATCAGGGCATTTGACTCGGAATGGCGGCAGACTTTGTCCCAGCGTGTGTCTACACAGTCATTGTAAAGCTCCTGTTGGCTTTGCAGGCTGACAGCTGAGCCCGTGCTGGTATTGGCGGAGGGCAAGTTGCTGAGAGAAGAGAAAGTGCTCCCTCCACCCAGTCAGGTTTAGGCAAATGCTGGAAGGAGATAGTAGTAACGATCTCCTTCATCATTACCACCAGTTGGCCCTGTGGTGTGAGGAAGACTTGGGTTGCAGGGCCCAGCCCAGATCCTAATTCAACTGTGGAAGGCTGAGTTTTGGTCCCCAACACCTCAAAAAGCAACTGGTCTGTGTCAGTCGCTTACTGTCTGAGCGCACGCCATTTGTCTTTCATGCAGAGACGTAGTAGACCTCTCTCCCCGCAAGCGTCCTCAGCGCCTCTCCACTGCCCTGGAGGAAATGTGTCAGAACATCATTAATCTGGTTCTGTCTGGGGCTTCCTCAGCTGCAAGGAGTGAGAGGGGAGGTGGCCGGAACAGGTAATGATTTTCTCCTGCCCAGACCCCAACACTTTCTGGTTTGAGGTTTGTTAATTCTTTTAATTTTTGTGTTTTGAAGGTTGTTGTCCTACTCTCCGTCAGATTCTCAAAGATGCCCCATTTCCCACCCCCAATAAAACCTCTTTTCTCCTCAGCTTTGATCTATTCTTTCTGTGCCTAGAGGACTGTGGCTCAGCTCCATCCTCTTCCTCCTCACCCCCATCTTCCCTTCCCTCTTAGGAGAAGCAGGAGAAGCTAAAGACACCAGGCCTGGAGGGGAGATGGTACAGGTGTTTAAGCATTTGCTTTGCTCTTGACTGGCCCTGGTTTGATCCCTGTTACCTCACAGAGTCCCCTGAGCACCACTAGGAGTGACCCTGAGCACAGAGACAGGAGTAACCCCTGAATGCTGTGGGGCATGGCCCAAATAAACAAAAAATAGTTTAATATTAGTAAAGAATCATGAAGAATCGACCCCAACATAATGTTATCCCCTTCCCTCCTGCTTGCCTTTCCAGTCCCCTCCTTCTCCATCTGCCCCATGACTCCTTCTTCTTGTCTCCCCTCCTCCTCCTGTACAATCTCCCTGCCTTTGCATCCCCCTCTGCTTCTCCTTCCCTTGTCCCCCATCACCAACAACCTATGGCCACTCCTCCACCCACCACCACCCCTTGGGCCTCCAACCCCTTCATCCACAGACCTCACATCACCCGCCTCACTGTGCAGCCAGCCAGCTGGGACAGGCCTCAGCTACAAGGTACCAGCAAGCGTCATGCCCATAGATGCTCACAGTGGGGTTTTCCATCACAGCCCAGAAGACATCAAGTCCATGACAATAGCGTCTAAGATACTCAAGAAGAAAAAGGGACGCCATCAAGCCGGGATGTGTGTAGGTGAAGGGGAGAGACAGAATCAGAACAGGATCCACCCCCGCGCCCCCATCATACCCACACCTCCATCTGTGAGAGGAGTTCTGTCTCACATGCCCGATGAGAGAATGAGGACCAGCCCCCAAAAGAGCCTCCACAAAGAAGAGCAAATATGCCGACACGGGGACACCGAGCAAGCAAGACAACCACTGCCTTTGACTTGGGGATCAAAGAGGGCACTGAGACGGGCGGAGGGTGGGGTCAGGTGAGGTCGGAAATTCCGGCGACGTCAGGCTGGCTCCCGCTCAGGTGCTGTGCTCAGGGCCAAACAGGCTCTGCTGCTGTGCATCGTCTTGTGTTTCTCGCCCTGTGTGGAGACAGACGAGGGTCACGGGGGCTGTATGCGGCCTCTGTGCGCTGCCAGAGGGGTGTGTCACTCCCCGGGCTGTAATTAGGCTCCGGGAAGTCAACAGGCCACGGGGCCTGACTCGCGCTTTTGAAAAGCAGAGGCCGAGCAGCCTCCCCCTTCCCCCCCCCCTCCCCCCAGCCACGCTGCTTTGGACCTGGTTCTGCGTGTGTGCTGGCCACCAGCCCTTGGGAGCCCTTGGGAGCCCCGTGCTCTGGGCCTCGCCTCCCCTCATGCGGGTCCCTTCCCCGGTACCTGAAAGGAGGCCTGTTGTTGGTGTTGTTGTTATTATTTGCTGTCCGTCTCAGATGATAATTAACCACTGACTCAGCCCTGCTGCTTCCTGTGCGGGCACCCAAGCACAGCCTCCCCTTCTGTGTGCCCAGCCGGAATTCTCTTCAGGTCACCCTGGCCCAGAGTGAGGAGTGAGGGTGTCATAAATTTTAGGTGGGGAGGGCCACGTGAGAGAGCTGACTGATCAGACCTTTGCCGAGGCCTGTGGAGCGTGAGGACTTCCACCAAACAACCAGGAAATGTAGCAGTAAGCTGGGTCTGGCCGTGTGGAGAAGGGTGTTGTGGCTTATGAGTGCTCTGAGAGCAGAGGTCGATCCTAGAGTCAGGAGGAGGGAGTCTTCGTCAGAGGCCTCCGCTGGAGCCATCTGCCCAGGGACAGACACACCTGCTCAGAGACAGGCACATTGTTAGGCACCCGAAAGCCAGACCTAGAGCCACACTGCAGCCAAGACAGGCTGTAGCTGACATTAAGTTTTGACTAGGTCTAAGTTTCTGTTTCCCAGAAACTGAACTTGCAATTTCTGGTAAGGAACTGCTAGATCATCTGACTGGTCATGAGGGGTCACTATGTCCATTTTTTTGAACAACCAGAAACTGACTGTTATCAAATGTTGACTACATCAGACTAATAACTGACAACTGTTGCTCGATCACTGTTGTCATAGCGCTTGCTCAACCTTGGAACCTATATGAACTTGGACATCAGGGTCACTATCAAGAGATCACTTTGTGGGTGAGACAGTTGACCCCAGTTAACAGGAATAAAACTCCTTTACACTTGCATTACTGTCTCTCTGACTCTGTCCATTCATGCCATGACCCGAAAACTCGGGTACAACAACATCTGCCTAGGGACAGACACATCTGCTCAGAGACAGCAGATAAATTGCCTCCCTTCTCCCCTCCTTTTCTTCCTCATCTCCAGAGGGGATAAACAGACCTGGGCGGGGGGGGGGGGGGGGGCTTGATATCCCTGCTGGGGCTAACTGGTCCAGAGGAAGGCCAGGCCCTGGGCTTGTGGAACACCATCTTTCCAGAGATCCCATGCGGGCATGTGGTTCCAGAACTTTCCGTACTTTCAACTTGTCCAGAATGAGATGAACTTTCCTCTCTGACGGTGGCCTCCACCCAGACTTACACCTGCACTGGGTGAGTCTTCAGTCCTTTATCACTAGCAACAATGGCCCGGGTGACTGCTTTGGAAGTGAATTCAGGGAAAGGTGAATCTCTGCCACCCTGCCTGGTACACTGTAGGTGCTTTTCACAGATGCCCTTCCTGCAGTTGATTGGTACCATCAGGCTTGCTCCCTAGTGCATGTCCTGCAAGTTCGACTCTCTAATCAGTTGGACCACAGCTAAGCTCATCCTGCTCTGTAGCACTGTCCTCCTGTTGTTCATTGATTTGCTCAAGCAGGCCCAGTAACGTCTCCATTGTGAGACTTGTTGTTACTATGTTTGGCATATCGAATACGAATACATCACGGGTACCGTGCCAGGCTTTGCCATGCGGGCAAGATACTCTCGGTATTTTGCCAGGCTCTCCAAGAAGGATGGAGGAATTGAACCCAGGTTGGTCGGGCTGGTCGTGTGCAAGACAAACACCCTACCGCTGTGCTGTCATTCCAGCCCTGTAGACTTTTATTTCATTGTCTTTTTTTTTTCTTTTTGGGTCACACCGGGCGATTCACAGGGGTTACTCCTGGCTCTGCACTCAGGAATTACTCCTGGCGGTACTCAGGGGATTATATGGGATGCTGGGAATCGAACCCGGGACAGCCACGTGCAAGGCAAATGCCCTACCTGCTATCTCTCCAGCCCCTTATTTCATTGTCTTATTGAAATGGGCGAGTTCCTCATATCCTAAAAATCATGACAAAAAGTGCCACGATGAAAGGAAACTTCCCACAAAGGAAGCTGAATTCACTCTTTTGTACAAACAAACAACCCATAGAGAGGAAAGTGTCCTGATGTCCAGAGTTCCCAGAAAACTTAGGGGGAGCCCCGCCTGGGAGAGCGAGGCGAGGCCAAGCAAGGCAGCCTCTGGAGCAGATAGGGAAGTCATGGCTGAGAGAGACCTGGGGCATGTGTCCATAACAGCATCCTTGCCAGGGCTTCGGGGGGGGGGAAGGGGAGGGGTGGGCCAGAAACAGGAGGTGACACACGGCCTCAGTGTGGACAAAACAGAGACTGGGGAAGTAAAGAGCCAAGTAATCCTAGTGAAAAAGTTTCAAAACAAGAACTGTGGACACTGGGTATAGATTTTAAGTCCTCTCTGGGTGCTTGGTTCTGGAGCTAGATCTTTGGCTTTCAAATCAACCCCCTTCAAGATATGGCTGAACACGGCCTCAGTAGACCAGTCCATTAGTGAGTGCTATTGAAGACCAACTCTAAACCCAAGCTTGGGAGCAGGCTGTCCTCAAGGTGCTTCACAGTGTCCTGGAGGCCAACCAGATCCAGAAAAGTGAATCCAGAGCAATAAGTGGAAACACAACTGAGACAGAAATAGTTCTCTATGGTTCTCTAGAGGAGAAAGTTTTGAGTCAGAGCATGTAGAACAGCTATAATTTAGCACCAAAATCCTAGCTGGCCTATGATCAAGACTGGTCAGTATAAAAGAATACCATGACTGGTGAGCCAAGTCTGCTGTACATTCACCATCCTCTGGTGGTATTTAAAATGAATTCCTCTCTGGGTGAGATTTAAGGTCCCTTGACCTTTAATGACAAATGTCACTTGCTCCAAGCTGCAGAGTTCGTGTTACTTGGGGCTGCTGGAGAGGCAGTTTTCACATTCTCCTTGACTGGATCTCTCACCCAGAAACCTTAAATGTTTGTGGAAGAAAAAGTAAGAAAATAGTGAACTGGGGTGGAGAGACAGTACAGAGATCAAAGTGCTTGCTTTACAAGCCACTGACACAGGTAGATCTGTAGTACCCCAGTAAGTCCCCTGAGCCCCACCAGGAGTGATCCTCTGAGTGTAGAGCCAGGAGTAAACCTCAGAACTGCCAGTTATGGCTCAAAAAGTATACAAACAGACAAAAATATTAACATTCGATTTTTCCTCTAAGAGGAAGGGGTCCCTGCATTGCTGGAAATACCCAATTGGTAGGCTGACTACATGTCTGGGTATCCATTCTATTATGATTTGTTTGGATTTCATGAACACACTTTTTTTAAAATTAATTTTTATTAGTGAAACACCATGAGGTACAGTTGTAGACTTACAAATTTTTGTGCTTGGGTTTCAATTTGGGCTGGAACAGCACAGCGGTATGGCATTTGCCCTACAAGCAGCCAACATGGCCGACCCGAGTTTGATTCTTCTTCCCCTCTCGGAGAGCCCGGCAAGCTACCGAGAGTATCTCGCCCGCACGGCAGAGCCTGGCAAGCTACCCATGCTGTATTCGATATGCCAAACACAGTAACAATAAGTCTCATGATGGAGATGTTACTGGGCCCGCTCGAGCAAATCTATGAACAATGGGAGGACCGTGACTGTGACCGTGACTGGGTTTCAATTATACAGTGATCAAATACCCATCCCTCCACCAGTGCCCATTTTCCACCACCATGGGTCCCAGTATCTCTCCCACCCCCATCCTCCCACCCCACCCTGCCTCTGTGGCAGGGCATTCCCTTTAGTTCTCTCTCTCCTTTTGGACGTTGTGGTTTGCAAAAGAGTCATGCACACACTTTTAATACATGATATATTTTATATCGGCACACAATCCTAGGCTGTGTAAGATGATCTGGGCCAAGTATTTAACAGCAGCTACATCTAGAACCTCGCTACACTTAGTAATTGAAAGGTGGATTTTCTTTCTATTTCTTACAGGGTCATGTGGTTGAGACAATCCAAGACTTGGATCTGGAAGGCCCACCCTGTCCCTTGTTAGACGGACCCCATCTTATTGGTGTTGATGTTATTATATTCTCATCTCTAAGATGTGGAGAGTGACTGTCTTCATTGAAGGCCAAAGGGTATGATAAATGTTCCAGAAAGCACCATGTTTTATTCATGGCTGCCCACACAAATGTGACAGCCACCTGTAAGTTTCCAGCAATGTGTCTTTGTGGTTCTTGTGCCTTCTTCAAGCCTCCAACCGTCCCATTTCACCTCCAAGTCTCTACTATGGCATCAACAGAAGGCTGGTTGTGTTGCTCCTTTAATAGAGTCATTTCCTACATCCCTACAGAATCTTTGCCTTCTGCCACCCCGGCTGTGAGAGAAGGTTGACTTCTTCTCCGGTTGCTGTTCCCTTACCTTCTATCCATAGAAGTAAGATTAAACCAGGGCCTGGAGCCCCCAGAAAATAGACCCTTTTCTAGGAGACAACCTCTCAACCATTGAACCCATGCCAGCGTTCCTTTAACTTGAGGTCACTGTCCAGGTCAAAAAGGCATCTCAGGCTCTCTGCACGTCCAGTCCCCTTATAAAAGCACATAGTGGCGCCACCTTTGGAACCGCTTCACAGCTCTCCAGGAGAGGCCTGCCCATCCCAATTGACCTAATTTACTCCCTGGGGCCACTGGGCCATATTGTGCAAAGCTCCATTCAAGCCGCATGTATTTTAATTATTTTGCTATATTACACATCGTTCCAAGTTTAGAGACTTACAGCAACAAATATTATTAGCACACAAAAGTGAGTCAGGGATTCAAAGTGCCTTAGTTGGTGGTTCTGGCCCTGGGTCTCTTACGAAGTGTCAGTTGTCGGGCAGGTTGCCCAGGCGTCTTGTGGGGATGGGAGGAACAGCATCTAGGTTTGCACAGAGGGCTGTTGGCTGGAGATTCAGCTCCTGGCCATGTGGGTGTCGCATCTCTGTCTGACTTGGCAGCTTTCATCCCTGAAGTGAAGTGAAAAGAAAAAGAGAGAGAAATAGTACAGTTAAAAAAATATATCACCTCATTGCCTTTTATTTGCTACTTTAAAAAAATCATGTGTAGAATATTGATAACCTCATTTTTACTAGATTTTAATGTTTTATATAGAAATGAAACTAGAACTAGGTGGAAAGATGGAGATACGGAGCTAGAGACAGACTAGATCTAGATCTAGAGTTAGAGACAGAGCTAGAGACAGAGACAGAGACAGAGATAGAGACAGAGACAGAGCTAGAGACAGAGACAGCTAGAGACAGAGATAGAGACAGAGACAGAGACATAGATAGAGACAGAGACAAAGACAGAGATAGAGATAGAGATAGAGATAGAGATAGATAGAGATAGAGATAGAGATAGAGATAGAGATAGTTTGGTCCAGATGATAAAATTCTGTGTACTTTGCCATGCTGTTGTTTTTTCATAATAGCTTGCTGAAATGCAAATCGCATACCACTCTCAACTGCAAACATGCAGACATTTATAGGTAAACAACCAGAAATCTTAAAAAGAATTAGATCGGGCTGGGGGAGAAAGTAAGGAAATGATTATATAAAATTACCTTTGGTGTGGGCGGAGAAATTCACTGAAGAGGATTTACAAAAGTAGCTAAGTTATTGCTCATATTCTTTTTTTTTAAGCTGGCTAGCAAATGCTTGGGCATATGGTATGTAAATGTTTTTAGTATATTCAGAATTGTGCAACCATAACCATGATCAATTTTGAAACATTTTCATCATCCCCCCCACAAGAAATTCAATAACCATCAGCAATCACTCCCCATTTATCTCTGTTCCCCTAATCCTTAAGATCCAGTTTTCTACTTTCTTTATATGTAGATTTGCCAGATATATGGCCATGTGAATATTTCATATAAGTGCAAGCATAAACATGTAGTCATTTGTGATTGTTTTCTCTCTCTTAACATAGGGTGTTGTTCTGAGGATATTGATCAGTATGCTATTACTGTTTATTTCTGAGTAATGAATATATGAATATCTATTCATCAAATAATGCCTATTTGGGTTCTTTTCAATTTTGACCTGCTTTGAAAATTCATAGACCGGTTTTTCTGTTTTTGAGGGTTTTTTTTTCTTTCTGCTTTTTGGGTCGTACCCTGTGATGCTCAGGGATTATTCCTGGCTCTTCACTCAGGAATTACTCATGGCAATGCTTGTTGGTGGCAGTGGCTGGTGAAGGAAGAACAGATCGAATGCCAGGGATCAGCCACATGCAAGGCAAATGTCGGGTAGGAACCCACTCTACTATCACTCTAGTCCCTAGACTAATTTTTATGTGGGCATATATTTTAATTTTTCTTGAGTGTATACTTAGGATAAAGTAACTCAATCAATATTTAATATGTTTAGAAACTGTCTAAATGATTCTCAAAGTGGTTGCACCATTTTTTATTCTCACCAACAATGTATAAAAGTTTATCCACATCCATGTCAACATTTGTTGCTGTCTTTGATTATAGTAATTATAATAATATATGTAATGTGATATTTTATTGTAGTCTTATAATAGTTCCAATAATACATGTGATGTGATATCTCATTGCAATTTTGGTTTTATTCCTATGATAGCCAATAACACTGAACATCTTTTTATGTGTTTATAGGTATATATATTTTTACATATATATTATACACACATATATACTAGAAAATGGAAAAAGGATTTGAATATATTTTCTCCAAAGAATATATGTATATATATACATAAACACATATATATATTTGCAAATAATTTCTTTCATTCTTTGGACTTCTCTTCCCACTTAAAAATAATGACATTTGGATTATTTAACAATTCAATAAAAAGATAATACAGCAGGTAAGGTTCTTGCCTTGCACATGGCTGATCTAGGTTTGTTTCCCTGCATGCCATGTGGTCCCCCAAACCTTCCAGGAGTGATCCCTGAGTTCGGAGCCAGGAGTAAGCTCTGAGCCCTGCTGAGTGTGCCTCCCCAAAACAAAAATCAAGACATTTATCTAAATTCAAATTTTTTTTCTTGGGCCATGCTCCCAAGTGATGTTGAGAGGGCCCAGGTTGTCACTTCCAATCAGAATTGATCAGCTGGACTGGCAGTTCAATGGACAGGCCCAAGGTCTCCGTGCTACAACTGGTCCCAAGGCACTCAGGGACTTTCAGGGCTGTACCTGGCAATGCTGGGGAACCTACGGAGCTGTACTGGTGATTTCCAGGAAGCCATGTGATGCCAGGATAGAGCCTGGGTTAGGCACATGCAAACCATGAGCACTAACCCCTGTATTATCTTTCTGGCCCCAGGTGTTTACTTTTGTGACACCCATTTGTCTGTTATTCTCTTTTGTTCTTTTTCTTTGGGGGATGATAACGTCTAATTGAGGTCATAAAGATTTTCCCTGTTTTCTTCTGAGAGTTTTATAGTTCCAGATCTTACATTTAGCCTTTTGTCCCATTTTGAGTTAGTATGGTGGGAGACAAAGATTCAGTGTCATCCTTTTGCATATGGACACAGTCTATTTGATCACCGAATCTTATGTGACTTAACATTATTTCTGTCCTATTGTACTGACCACCCAGAGAACCCTATTATAATGTGGAAATGACTCCACCTTCTAGGCAGGAAGCTCAGAACCCCTGGGCTCCGTTTTGGAAGTTGGTTGTCGCACCACAGATTTTCAATATTTGTAAATTGGGGCTTATCCTTGATATGGTAAAGGTAAAGGTAAAGGCCCTCCCGTTGATCGTCGATTTGCTCGAGCGGGCCCAGTAACGTCTCCATTGGAGACTTTGTTGTTACTGTGTCTGGCATATCGAATACTCTCGGTAGCTTGCTGGGCTCTCCGAGAGGGGCGGAGGAATCGAACTCGGGTCGGCCATGTTGGCCGCTTGTAAGGCGAACGCCCTACCCGCTGTGCAAATCCTTGATATGACCCTTACTAAATAATAAAATAAGATTACCAAATATTCCATCAAATATTAAGTGTTGCCTAAATTACTCCTCTTTGATTGATTTACTCCTGGTGTCTCAGATCTGTCATTGCTTAAAGAACTACTTGTGTCTAGCACTTAAACAATTTCCCCATCTATCAGATATGAGAAACAAGGGGGTTATATCCTTGTTAGTTGATAAAGAAGCCAAAGGACAGTGGAAATGACATGTCCGTGTCACCCAAGCAGAGGTGGTAATTGAGTTGTAACACCTGTGTTCCCCAGATTTGAGGTGCTACCATGGCCCTTGCCAACCACTGCCCTGACATGTATACTGGTGCCGGCCACCCTCCCTTTCTCTGCCCTCTCTGTGCCCCTTAAATATAGTTACTCTTAAGCTTCCTTAAAACAGTCGGGAACAGCTGCCCAGGGGCCATTGTATTCAATCAAGCTGCAGTATTTGGGAATAAGTGGTGTCCACGTGTCCATGTAGAGTCTATTCTGTGCAGTTGCTACTCTTGTTGCTATAGAGGCTCTTTAAGGTAGTATGATGCCAAAACTCAACATCTAACTCAAGGGCATTTTTGTTCACATTTTATAGTTTATTTTGAATGACTGAGTTCCTTAATAGTTATCTGAAGTGTATCATTTTCCTTTAAAAGCACACTTTAAAACGTTTCACAGCATCCAATACATATAATTTTATTGCATCTTGGAATCAAAATGTTTTCTAAAATTAATTTCTATTTTTATGACTCAAGACTATCAGAAAATAAGCCTAGTTTCACATTCAAAAATTACACTGATGGTTACTTTTATGAATACCCATTCCAAAAGGAGATGTAATATCTCTATCTCCCTCTCCCTCATCCTCCCTCCCTTCTCCTACTTTCTCTCATCTCTCTCTTCTCTCTCTCTGTCTCTCTCTCTTTCTCTCTCTCTCTCAGCACGCTCACTCTCTCTCCAATCTGCAGCTTGAGAAATTGTTAGGCATGAGCTGATGGTCATAGAGACAATAGTAATATTTTTGATCATCAAGAAATTTAAAACCATTTTCAAACATTTAATGCCTTGTACCTTTAGGGGGAAGATGAGATATGGCCCTTTGGGATTTTTTTTTTCACTGTTGAGGCATCTGTCATTTAAAAAAAAATCCAGCTGCTGTTTTTTCTCCTTGAAAAGGCACTTACCAAACCACTTACAGGTAGGGGGCTGTCATTTGCACAGGTCATTTTCTGGCCACCTCCTAATCCCCTGGGGATTTTATGTCATGAGGGAGGGCCCACACATTGGAAACCTGATTCATCCAGCACAGCTCCAAGCACCACACACACAAACAGCATTCCAGGTGGCAGGCTTTTTCACAGTGTTGGATTGCCTTATGACCCTGAGGTGGCTGTCCACTGCCTCAGGGTCACACACAAAAAGCCTTTCTCCTCAGAGACGCTGTTGGCCGACACGCCCGAGCACAGAGGCACCCTGAGTTCCAGTTAGTGTGGCCGGATTGTGACAGCCGGCTCAGGCCACTGCAGGGCCTCCCTAAATGCCCTTCCTGCCCCGTGCTCCCCAAATCTCTACACCCCACTCCTCAGAGACACCTCTTGGATGTGCCTGGTGCTTCTCTTCCCAGCTTGACTTTAATGACGCTTCTGGTTCTAGTTCCCTTTGACAAGAAACACCCAGAAAAGAGATGTATGATAAATGATACCACAGGACCATTGCCTGCAAAATCCAGACTGTGGAAATCTCTCCAGAACAAAAGGTTTCCCAACGGAACACTGCAAGACAATAAAAAAAAGAGACAGAGAGAGAGAGAGATAGAAGGGGAGCCTCTGAATGGAAAGAAACTTTAGTGCTCTACAGACTGTATATGAATCCTGAATCAAGTAAACATACAACTTTGAAAAGAAACGTCGGGAATGTGAACACTTGACTGGATATTTAATGGCCTTAAGGGAGCACTGTTCAACATTTTAGATAATTTAATGGCACAGTGGTGGTAATTTTATTTTTTCATGGGTTCTTCTTTTAGAGACACGTGTCCAGGGGCTAGAGAGATAGTTCAGGGATTAAGAGACTTGTCTTGCAAGCAGCTAACTCCCTGGTACCATATAATCGGCACCAAAGCATTGAAGCAGGCAGGCAGGTAGATTAGAGGAAAGCCCCCATGGCTATGAATTCTTTGAAAGCAACAAAACCAGTAGCCCTAAGGCTGTGAAAGCCCACCTTGTGGACACAGAAACTAAACACTGATACGGCCTTTACCTGGTGCTAGCACAGATCCAGAGAAGGCTGGGCCACCCTCCCACCACCACCTCTCCTCCCCCACCCGCACTGCCCTACTGCCCTACTACCTCCCACCAGGAGAGGGATTTCAAAGAAAACCATCCTCTGCTCCCAACTCTACTCCTTTGGCAACAGCCCTAGCAATGAACTCTCATCTAGCTAGAAAGCCCCACATGGGGCAGCTTGGGAGAAACCCTGTAAGAGCCAACGTGAAGAAAGGAGGCACGTGCATATTCTGCCCAAGCCCATGTGCTGTCTGGTGACCATGTGTTGTGGCTGAATACATGTGGTTCCCGAGCATATGTGTCACCTGCATCTCCCCTCTTGAGATGTGTATTTTCATATCTAAATCTAATGCTGGAATGTATACTGGGGCTCTCTTTGCTTTTGAAGAAGCCCGTGTTCTCTCTTGGGTGCATTTCTCTCTCTCTCTCTCTCTCTCTCTCTCTCTCTCTCTCTCTCTCTCTCTCTCTCTCTCTCTCTGTCTCCTCTCCCTCCCTCCCTCCCTTCCCTTCCTCAAACCTTCCAAGCAAAATCTTAATTTAAAAAAACAAAACACTTCACTACTTGCTCTTCCTGAAATTTTTTTCTATGAGGAAGGTGAAGGACCTGAAAGACCTGGGTAAGGTCTAGGACTGACTTTCCTTTTCTGCAAGGAGCAATTCCTCCCTCCAGCCTGAGTTCATGGCTCCCTGAGAAATTGGGTGGTGGAGATTGACTTCTGTTTTCTGAGAACAAGTGGACATCAAGTGTGGCTTGACAGCTGCCTAGTGGGACTGGTGGGACTTGAAGTCTGCTGTGCCAGGGCTCATCAAAGGCTTTATCAGTCCTAGACTTCCCAACGCATCCCAGTGTGGGAGGTGTCTTTCCCACTTCACATTAGTCACCTGGCAACCCCACCAGCATCAGCATCATCGGGTGCAGTTCTGAGGTCTCCCAAGCATGATGGGGGTGACTGATAATCCAAGTACTGCCTGAGAATCGCCAGATAGGAGCCTGAGCTTCCTCAGGGAAAGAGCACCCCCCTATCAGCCCCATAGAGACACAAGCTGAATATTTCCAAGGGATATAACATGGCATCTGAGATGAATGCCAAATGATCCTGAGAGTGCGGGGAGGAGAAGACACCACAGACACAAGACTGGCTGAGAGCTGATCATTGTCCAAGGTAGACACTCAGGCCAGTACATCACTCTTCTGCTTTGGTATGTTTGGAAAGCCTCTACAAAAGACTTTTATAAAATTAAAAAATAGCAATATTACGAGGGGTCTCATGGTCTGTATCAGCAATAATAGCTTTGGAGCTCATGAAGAATTTCATGAAACAGACAGATGAACCTCTTTTAAAACACCCAAAAGGAGAAAGGGAACAAAAGGGAATGCCCTGCCACAGAGGCAGGGTGGGATGAGGGGGATGGAGGGTGGGAGGGATACTGGGATCCGTGGTGGTGGGAAATGGGCACTGGTGGAGGGATGGGTATTTGATCATTGAATAATTGAAACCCAAGCACAAAAATATGTAAGTCTAGAACTGTACCTCATGGTGTCTCACTAATAAAAATTTTTAAGAAATAAAATAAAAACAATCTAGGGCTGGAGCAGTAGTATTGTGGGTAAGGTGCTTGCTTTACACACGGCCAATCTGGACTCTGTCTTCAGCAGCCTGTATAGTCCCCCAAGCTCTTCTGGGAATGATCTCTGAGTGCAGCAGAGCCAGAAGAAAGCCCTGAGTGCCACCAGATGTGCCCCCCTCTTTGCACACAATTCAGAAGAGCCCCGAGGCCCTTTGCCTGCATTTTGGGAGACTCCCGAGACCATTCCATGTCCAGCCTCCGTGCTCAGGGGTTACCATGTCCTTTGTGGTCTGGTCCAAGTACCTTGACAGCTTCTCTCTGCCACCAGCCTCTGTTTCTGCACCCCCTCAGGCCTCTGCTCAGTTCTCTCTGAAGACCCTTTTCTCAGGTTCTCCTTCATCCTTAGCTCTCCTTGTCCAGTCGGACCCCTAGTGCCTTGCACTCCGCAGCTCCCACCTGTGCCCCCAGTTCATTCCTGGGCACTGACCTGGTACCAGGAGCTCTCCAGGGTCCAATCCACCCTTTTCTTTTCTGAGCCAAGCCTAGAGCTTTGCACGTAGCCAATAAATGTTGGGTAAAATGAATTCAGTGGAAAATGTAAAGCCCCAGGGTCAGAGGAGAGCTAATAGGATCTCTCCACTCAAATACTAGATGTCAGAGCCGGGAAGAAAACGCTGAGCTAACCACGGTCAGAGCCACCTCTCATTTGTCAGGTGAGGAGTATGTGCCCAGGGCTGCTGAGGTGGAAATAGGAGCTTGGCAAGCCCAGTGGTCAGCAGAGGCTCAGCCCACAGAGACTCTGGCCCTGATCCTGCCTAAAAGGCTGCCAGATCTTCCCGTGGGAAGAGCAGACACCCAGTTCTGAAGCGTGTGGGCCATAAATGTGCCAACTGCACCCCATATCCTCCGTTCCTTAACTCCTTCCCTCCAGGGCCACAATTCCCACCTGAGGGGCCTCCTTCAGTCTTCCTTGGAAACTGGGACTGAGGCCTGGGCGAGACGGAGGACTTGAGGTGTCCCAGCCAGTATAGGAGCCTGTACCAGGCCTGAGCAAACAGGGGGCGGGAGGGGGCTTCCTCCTCCTTCCCAGGGTGGCCTAGTGCTATGTAGAGAACACGCTGAACCCTGAGGAGACAGCTAGGATGGGGCCAGAGTTCAGTATTGGCCTGGAGCTCCTTTGACAGCATTGAGGTGTCCTATCTGTCTGTCTGTCTATCTGTCAGGAGGGAGGGAGGCTGGCTGAGGAACAAAGGAAGAAAAGGAGTTTTCCTGTACTCGAATGCCACTCGCCCTGCTGGGTACTTGGATTCCCTGCGAATGTCCTGCCCAGGGCTCTGTGTTTCGTCCTGGGCACTGGGCTTATTATCCCCATTGGTGTCCTCAGAGGCAGGCGAAAACACAGTGACCCCAAGAGCAAGCTTAACCCCCTTTCTGGGGCACCAATGTTCAGCAGGAGTGACGCTGGACCAGGAGCCAGGCCTGGATTCCTTAGAATCCCAGCTACAAGGGTCATTTTCTATGTTTATCTTTTCTTATCATTTTTGGAGGGGTGCTCCTAAGAAGTGCTCCTATGTTTCAGGGGCCCTTCCAGGGATTTTTTGGCCAGCTGGGCTAATGGCTTGATGCAAGGACCCAAAGACATGGTGCTACTTGGGCTCTGCAGTACTAGGATTACCCAGGTTACCCCAGTGGTGCTTGGGGCGGGGGACGTGGAGGGAGTCTCTCAGACCAATCTTACAGTGCTCCAGGGCCTCCGTATGCTCCTTGCACATTCACTGCTGGGTCCAGAATCCAGGGTGACTGCATGCAAGGCCTGTGCCTTAACTCCTATGCTCGCATGCCAGCCCCTACACTGATCATTTTCCTATATGCCATCACTTCTTTTAAGGCAAAAAGACTTGGTCTCCTTCTGGGGAAATGCCTGTGCCCCCAATCACCCATCAGCTCTCCCCATTAGGGATCATGCGGCTATTTAAAAAGGACTGGTATTGATTAAAGGAAGATTTTGGCAAATGGAACCAGGAGTGCACAGGGGCAGGATTTGCAGGCTGTAAGAGAAGAGGCTAGGAAGCTGACCCCCGGGGGGCCAAGCAGTGTGGGATGGCTCCCCATCACTTCCTCTGAGGACAGTGGGCAAGACTGCTAGGAGTTAAGTCTTTTTTAAAAAAAAAAAAAAAACCTTCCTGCTCCCGAAGCAATGCTTCCCTCCCTCTTGGCCTCTGTGTCCCTGGGCAAGTTTCTAAAATCCCCCACTTCCCCTTCTGTCAGTAGCATCTTAGAGGGGATCCCCCAAATCGTGTTCAAGTCTTAGTCACGCCCACATTCTCTGACAGATCTGGAAATTGCTTTTATTAACCTCTCATTATCTCATTAGTGGTTTGGTTTCAACTTGCCCCAATTTGTCCTTCAAAGCTCTGCGCTCCTTCTCCCCTCCCTCCTGAGGTATGAAAATGAAGGACAGGATGGTCAGACTTGCAGGCAGGCAGAGCTGGAACTGTTTCCTCCTTCTCCCTTTGTGTCTGCACAACCTTAGTGCTCCTTATTCATTCTTTTGTGTCTTTCTTAATCGTAGATCTTGGCAGCCCCATGTGATGTGTGTACTTGCCATTTTTCCTCTGCAGTCTGGAGACTTTCACGGGTACATCTGAAGCCTCCTGATTCTGTCCAGGTCATAGCTGGAGTTATTTCCGTCAGAGGAATGCTCTCTTCTCTGCAGCAATCCCAGGAATGCAGAGCACAGCTCACAGCCCTAACCTCCTCGACTGCGACTGCCCCTTCCTCTCTTAGGAGAGTGCCTTTCTTTTGCTGAAGATGACGGTCTTTTCTGTTTTGTGGAGACAAAAGAGGGAGGAGGAAATGGAGATTCTGACCCCTCTAGGCAGCCTGAATTCCCCCATCTGCTCCCCAAACTGCACTTTCAAACACCAGGATTGGGGATTAGGCTTCAACAAATAAATTGGAGGTGGAGAGGATGTGTAAATGTTCATTCAGTCTTTAACAATGTCTAGTATCTAGCTACCTGTGCCACCTTTTTGGAGGCACCTATGGGGTCCCGGGAGAGGTATGCTCACATGGTGAGCAATTTCTACCTAGCACCGGACTCTCCCAGACCAGCCATTCCTTGTGTCTTGGAGCTCCCTGAACAGTCACTGTGTGTCTTCTGAAGTGTAGGACAGGGGCCAGGAGTGATCTGGGATGAGTGATGCTTTGGAGGAACAGTGCATGAGTGTTGCTCCCAGACCATCTCCAGCATAGCCAGGACTGAAGGAAGAGGATGAAGTGCCCTGAGAGTCTGCCATGGGCTTTCAAACACAGGTCTCAACAGAGCTGATGGTATGAGAGAATGGGAAGCAGGGTCAGCAGGGTTTGGAGTCACAAAGGAGGGCAGTTCGGTTTGAACATGAGTCTCAAAGTGATCATAATAATCCTATGTAAGGACATGTCTCATGGACCTGAATCGTCCCAGCTAAGTCTGGTTTCCTGAGACCCCTGGAGCCTTCTTGGAGGGAGGAAGGATGGAGATGTGGATGTTGTGGATGGAGATGGGCCAAGTCCCTGCCCTGTTGAGAGCTCAGCATCCCAACACACCCAACATCCTTGGGCATATAAATGTCCCAGCTTTGCAGCTCCACGACTGATCTTGAAGAAACATCAAGATACTGAATCGTGCCAGTTACACAGCTCCTGAAGCATGCAGCTATGGTGCAGACACCTCCTAATTTCACAGTAATGACCACCCACTAGGGGTACAGCAAATTCGATGGGGAAGTTCTATAGAAGCCCACTAAGCTTAGTGAGCAAAAAAACAATAACACAGAAGGCTCAACTAGTACCAAACAGCTCAGTAAATCAGACAATGACTCCAGTGACTCCACTGTGAGAAATATGTTGTAAAAAGCAATGCAAAGTAAGTTATTTTGTGACTGTTAAGGAATCAGCCTTGGGTGGGGGGTAGGGGGTGGGGGGAGAGAAACTGGGTACAGTGGTGGAGGGAAAGGCACACTGATATTGGAAAATTAAACTCCCGCATCAGCTTTGTAAGCCATGCTGTTTAAATAAAGTTCCCAACATTTTTTTAAAAAAAAATCCTATGTAGTTATATACACATATTCACACCCCATGTCTCTTTTTGGAGAACTCTGATTTGTATCATATCTTGAAATTATTATGGATCCACAGGAAGTTGCCGGATATACAAAATTTTGTTGTGGAGATCTTTGATTCAAGAGATAGTATAAGCTAGACCTGGCTTCCCCTGGCTTATGTGTCTGCAGTTCAAGATCCAAACTGTTGAGCCTGGGGCCACATGTTCACTCTACCACTTCTCATAGGTGTGGGTTTGTGTAATGACTTCCACAGTGCAGATGCGAGCTTGTTCACCTCCACAGAGAATGCCGTTTCCCTTTTCATAGGGTCCTGGCAGAATGGGAGAGCCTCATGGAGCTTGCTCTCCCTTAGCACTTCATGCCCAGGACTTACCCGCTTTGCACATCAGAGATGTCAAAGACCTGAAGTCCAGGATGGCCAGGCTCCTCCCCCAAGGCTCTTGTCAGGAGCAGAGAACCAGTTCTTCCCGTCTCCACCATCATCATCATGCTGGACCGACACAGGACACAGGTCAGTTCGTCTGTCAAGGTCAACTCAACTGGATGTATAGAACAGGTCCAGAGAGGAACCTTGTCCTTGTAGATGCCTTGTCTGATTTTATCCCCAGAGCTTGGAGGCTCTCTGAGGTCCTGTTAACTACGTTAGTGTGGAAAGTGATTTGTAGGGAGAGTCACGAAACCTAAAGAGAAATCTGGAATATCAACCCTAACAAGAGACTGCATTTGTAAGCAAACAAGAGTGAACACAAAGAACACTTCCTCCAGGAAAGTGAGGAGGGACCACCCTAAGCAGAGGCTGCACAGGAGAAGGATGTGCCCAGACTCCACGGTTCTGGGGTGGAGAGCACATTGCCCCAACTCTCTGGAGAAGGGAAATACTCAAGCACTGAAGGCATTCAGGCAGAGATCCTCATGCCACACATCCCAGTCTCACCCCCCACCACAGCAGTGATATGCAGCAGAACCCCTGGGGTTCTGCCCTCCATGCTTGCCTCATCAACACCACTTTAGAATAGAACTTGCAACTTTGTGTGCATGGAATATCCCAAGACTGGTGGCTAGGTTTCTCTCCCAATACACACAATGGTTCTAAGTAGACAAATCTGAGGCTGGAGAGGTAGTACGGTGGGTCAGTGCTTGCCTTGCACACTGCCAATCTGGGGTTAATCCCCAGCATCACATGGAGTCCTCCAAGCACATCCAGGAGTAATCGCTGAGCACTGCTAGGTGTGGCCTCAGCACAAAACAAACAAATCTAACTCTGGAAAAGAACCACAGACATTGAGCAATCGTAGTGAGCTGAGCCTCTAGAAGGACTCTCACATGCTGTAAAATGTGAAACTGACTTTAACTCAGCCTGGATGTCGGAGGATAGCTGCATGGATTCATGCATTTGAGCCTGTGGGCTCATCGAGCAGGATTAATCATAGGACTCTTGGGTTCATGGTATGAACTCAAGGAGTCATATATACAGGCTTCTGGATTCACTGCCTACTTCAGAGCACAGATTCGTGGACTCAGACACATGGAGTGCTGGGCTCATCACTTGCACTTTGCACATATGTCCTCAGCAATTCACAGTCTGATATGGAGTCTCACCTGTGTACTTGGGGATCCTTTCCACTCTACCCAGGCCATAGCTTCAAACCTGAAGTTGTTGCTCTTTTGTTTATTTTCATTTCCTCTCACCTTCCCTTCTGTTTGATGCTGTTGACTTCACTGAGATTTACACAAACACAGCTGAGTGTGCTGCTCAGTGGGTGTTGAGGCTCCCTGAGGTTTGTGTTCTCTTAGCACTCGCCAGGCTCAGGCTCTTAGTGGTGGTGCTCGCTGGTGCTTACAACATGCTCACCAGCAGCCGTGCTTCCTAGCACGGAGCTTGCCTCTCCTTTGAGTTGCATTGCTCACAAGGGGTCACACAGGCCAGGTGTGTGGTGCTTACACACACGTGACTGTGATGTCACCTGAGATTGCTCAGGTACCAGGAATCACTGGGAGCCAAGCTTCCCCAGCCAGGCTCAGCACATGTAGGACGCCAGGGATTTGAACTCATAATAATCTGTTTTCAAGGTAGGCGCACTAAGCTCCTAGGCTATTCCTCTAGCCTTGAAACTCTATTTTCTTATAACATAAAATCCCCAGGATACTCACATTCTAGAGCTGCTTGATGAGTTGGATTCCCCCACCTCCCACCCCCATATTGTTCCCGCCCAAGATAAGCAGAGAATCTAGTTCCCATTTCATCTACCACTGCTGAGAGTCATTTCACACTCAGGCAACCATTGCAAAATCTGAAGCTGTTTATTAGAAGGAGATTTCAATGTTGTTTTCTCTCTTTTTCCTTCTCAGCACCATTTTTGGACTTTACCGTAGTTGGATGGAGTGATAGCACAGCAGTAGGGCGTTTGTCTTGCATTCCTCTGCCCCTTGCGGAGAGCCCGGCAAGCTGCCGAGAGTATTTCGCCCATACGGCAAAGCCTAGCAAACTATCCGTGACGTATTCGATATGCCAAACACAGTAACAAGTCTAACAATGGACATGTTACTGGGCCCGCTCGAACAAATCGATGAGCAACGGGAGGACAGTGCTACACTGCTACGTAGTGCCAATGAGTTGGCATAGACCACATATTAGGACCCACCGCCATGGTTTTTCCTGCTGGAGGCATGCTAGATAATTTTTTTAAGTCAAATCAAAGATGTCTGGTACCTCTGCAAGTTGATTATGGCCAGGATCTCAGTGCGGTTTGTTGGCATTGGCTGCTGGCAGAATGTGCCCTAATGCGGAAACGCCTGGTGGCAGTTTCTACTCGGCAAGCAAGATGACTGTTGTGTAGTGAGACGGAACTCTGGGAAGTGGCTTGATGTGGCCATTCACACAGTCATTACTTATATCTAACTTCTTTCCTTTTTTTTTTAATGGCCGAGGTGTTTTATAGTTACATGTTAATCACATTTTCTACTTCCTTCTCTGCTCAGCTCAGCCCAGGCCGTGATACATTTAAAAGCCTCCTCTCAGCATGAAGCAAGGATGCCTGAATTCTTAGTTGACAGCAGCTTGTAGACTTGGAAGCTTTCCCTGTTTTCATCCTGGAGCATGTGGACTTGTGCGAGGTCAGGCTGCGGGAAGTGTCTGTGTTGGCCAGACCTGCTGAGTCCCCAAGGAGCTGTATTTCCACAGCAAGAAAAATGTATAGTTCTCACTCTTAGCTGCAAGTCCAGATGTGTTCACTCGGAAGAGACAGCATGCTGAGAAGTGCTCAGGGCAAACACGGAAGGCAGCTGCTCTTCAGAAGTGAGACCTGTAATTTGGCACCGCGTCCCCTCTCCTGCCATTTGTCTGGAATTGACATTGTGTGCAGGGTGTCTGAGATGAGCCATAAATCTTGCCCTGCCTCTGATTTGATCTAACAAACTGCCAGTGCTCCTGGGACAGGCGGTAGGTGGGTTCCTCAGTGGGGTACCTCCAGCCGTCCTTCAGGGGGTGGCCTCAGGGAATGAATTATAGCCCCGGGGCCATAATCATTACTTGGACATTTTGCACATGGATTTGTTACCTATGTCTGTAGGTCTTAGGAGGGCGAAAGAACTTAAATGTTCCAGCAGGTTGATTGATTCATTTGGCCAGGTTCCCCAAATCCTGCAGATAAGAGCACATGAGGGAATTCTCAGATGTGAATATTCAAGACCTTGGAGAGACTGGTGTGAGCTGAGGATGAACATTCGTCCTCCAGCCCAAATAGTCACACATGGGGGCCAAGGGTACAGTTCAGCGGTAGAGCACTTACCTTGCAACTGTGAGGCCCTGGGTTCCATTCCTGGCATCAAAGTTAAATCAAAAAATTTAAAGTTAACTAATAACGAATAAATAGGCTCTTCTGATTCCGTGTCCAGAGAGATGCCTTGGCTGGGGGCAGGTGTTTTATGTTATTTACGTTTGTTGTCGTGTTATTTTATTCCTCCAAATGAGCATTCCAAGAGGTGTTGTTGCTCAAGATGTGAGTAATCCCTTCAAACCCAATATTTTCTACAAATAAGTTTTCATTTATCTGTTTTTGATGGGGGCAAACCCAACAGTGCGAGCTGCTGCCATATACAGCATTTGCTTTGTATCAGCTGAGCGAAGTTTGGTCCCTGGCACCCCACAGAGCCTCCTGAACACTGCCAAGAATCATCTCTGAGAACAGAGCTAAGCACAAGGTGGAAGCACCACGAAGCGTGGTCCCAAAATAAAAGCAATAAAAACAAACCAGCAGTTTTCAGGGCTGATTCCTGACTCTGTGCTCAGGGGTCACAGCTGGTGGCACTCAGGGGACCATATGTGGTGATGGGGATTGGATTGGGATCTGCCCTGTGCAAGGCAAGTATCCTACCTACCGTGCTATCTCTCTGCCTCTATAGGTAAGTTTTAATGCATCCTTGACTTCTTGGTAGGTTCCTCATTCACTCCTCACTTTTGCCCTCTACAGGTTTGACCAATGACTATGCTGAGGCTCAGAGTGGAAAAAGCAGTCCAGGCGCCTCTGGTAGTGAAGACATCCAGCACCTCAGAGTGTCTTATGGAGTCTCCTTTTTTTACCTTTACCTCTCCGTGGACAGATTTATCTGCTTGTGCTACTCAACCAAGTATTATCAATGGGATGGCACCCACCACTGAAACATCATTTGCCTCACAGTCCTGGAAGTTGGGAAGTCCAGGGTGAAGCTATGGGCAGGTTGAGTTTCTGGCCAGCAGAGAGCTGGTATTATCTCTCAGATGGAGAGAACAGAACTGTGGTGGGGAGAGTTCCTTCTCATCAGGGTCTTAGTCTCTAGGATCAGGACTTAGTTACTCCCTTCGAGGTCCCATCTTCAAATGTAGCTCTATGGGGGGAAGGGAGTGTTAGTGTGCAACTTATGAACTGGGGGAGAAAGGACGCATGCCCACTGTTCAGAACTGAGAGCTTCCGGTTCCTCCTCTGCAGGAGCTTACTGAGGCAGTGGAGGAAAGATGCCTCAGCGTGGAACAAACATATGTTGTTCTTTAGGAGCCCAGATGAGGAGGCACACCCTGGAGGTCTGATGAGTGGGGAGCCCGAGGATTTGGGGTGAGTGGACGTGTGGGCTGGACAAGCCCTAGTGTCCCTGGAAAGACAAAGGTCTGGTTTGAGAAAGAGCATGTGTGTCCTGTGGTTAAGAAATGGGGATGGGTGGTGTGTGGAATTTTTTCAGGGTGACCTGGGGTTGGAGATGAAAGGGGTTCCCCAGGAACAATGACAGAGACTCTGTGCTGGCCCTCCCCTTCCCTTTTCTTTCCTATTATTTGTATTTTGCCCTTGGAGCCCCACTGACAGGATGAAGTGGGGCCCTGGAGGCATCTTCTATTTCTGTCGGCATCAGAGCTCATTTCCCGCAGCATGACTTCCACAGACCCCTGGGTCTGGTCCCTTCTGAACGGGCTCCCCGGACAAGAAGCCACTGTCTCCAGAGAGCCCTGGAGAAGACGCTCAGCGCAAATCTCTCTCCGCTTCAGTGTCACAGGCCTCTTACTTGTACTTCAACCTCAGTCTCTCCTCCGTCCCTGTTTCCATCTCTAAAAGGACCCAGTCTCCTGAGATCTGCTTTCTTTCTATATCAGCATACCAGTAACAAACTCTCCATACGTTCTCCTTGAGGGAACTAAGCCAATTTTAACTCTTCCTCCCCAAACAGAAAGTTGTCCTTTTTCTCAGCCAGAAACTATGGAAGAAACATGATCTCTGTGCCAAGACCACCCATGACCGAGGGATGCAGCTCTGAGTAAGAAATTCAGAACTCCCAGACCCCCTGAGGACTGTTTTGGGGGATCCCTGGGAAAAAAATCAAAGAATGTCAAGTAGGAAATGCCATGAAGAAGCAGCATTTTTTTTTTCACAATCAAAGTACAATACTAACTCTTACTGTACTTTGTACAAAGTGTAATGCAGAGTTATTATTTGGCAGAGGGCGGAGGGTGTTCCTAAGTGGTGCTCTGAGTGAGGGTTCAATGAGAGAGCCCCAGAACGTGGTGCTAGTCAGCCCTCAGTGCCGGGGATCACCCAGGCCACCCCAGTGGTGCTCAAGATTTTCAGAGTCACATGCAGCAGTGCCTGGGGGTCTCCAAAGCAGGAGCCAGAGAATATCAGGGTACCATGTAGTGTTGGGGATGGAACCAGGGTTATTCAGATGAGAGACTTTGGCCTTAGCCCCTGGACGCTCTCTCTAGCCCTTGAGTATTTCTTTTCAAGCCAGGTACTTCGCTAAATACAGAACTAAGAACCTTGCAGCCCAGTATAGGTGGTTTTCAACATATAAGTAGTTTGAGATAGATTCCATAGTCACATAATGCTCTTCGATCTCACAAGCACCCTACAAAATCAATAGGAGGGGCATGATTTGGGGATGAGGCCCATTTTGCAAAGCAGCAAACTGAGACTTCAGCAGCATCATTAAGTGAGCATGTGAGAACTCGCAACCCTCCAGCACCGTCACTCCCTCCACAATCCCTGGCTGCCACTAAGTCACGAGCTTACGGAACATTTCCCCTGACCAGCCCTAATTCAGTCATTAACGGCACCGTGGGCTGGGTTCTGACAGACGCGTGTGCGCGTGTATTTACACGCGCCTCTCTCGCCCTGTGAAATGTATCCTGCCTCTCCCTGTCCTGTTCAGCCCTGGGAGAGGCAGCCAGGATGGAGAGAAAATGCTGCTGCCACTGTGGAGCCCGGGGGCTGCTGTGATGTCCAAGTCAGAACATGCCAGTTGAGACTTAGGGTGAGCAAGACACCAGAACTTGGATTAGACAGAGACCACACGCTAGACAGAAGAACCACCAAGGGGGCTGAGGGGCGATGAGATCTGTGGGGACCAGCTGTAAGAAATGCCTCCCTGCCACCAAGGCGGCAACTGCACTTCTGGGAAGTCTGCTCAGTGGGGCGACAGTGAAGACTTGGCTCCCTCGTGGAGCGAGCCACCTTGACTGGACGCCCAGCCCGCCCTTCCTCCGAGGCGGCCTCAAGACAGCACAAGCCGGAACAGACCGCACCCACCTTTAGGCTTCTCCTCCTCTGTCTTTTTTTTAAAATATATGTATATGCAAACAAACCCGCTACACAGGACATGTTTTATTCATTCTCTGATTGGCTCTTTAATCATCTTGTGATGTAACCTGGCCACGGCGCTCTCTGTGCGTGGGCCTGGTTATTCATCACTCCCTCATGTTGGCAGAGGCCCTTGGGTTCGCTAGACCAGGCCCAAACACAGAGGCTGGGGATAGTGTAGGGCCCCCTGGAAGCCCTCGGATGAAAGGGAGGCCTGGCAGACCCTGTGCGAGGCTGCACATGACTAGAGAGAGAAGGGCGCTCCCACAGTATCTGACCACAGGATATGTACTTTGCTTTGAGAGTACAACAGTTCTTGTGTGTGTTTTTGTTTGATCTTTTTTCCTTTCTGCCTTTAACACTGGGATCCTGACCCTGCAGAAGCTCCCCCTACCTAAAGTAGCCTGGTCATGATCATAGAGATTCAGGGTGTCTGGGCAGGAAGATGACAGAGCGTGGGAGGCACCAAGCAAACATCTCTCCCACACACTCCATAGCGAGACCCCAATTTCCATAGTGGGCAGCGTGAGTTGTCCTTAAAGAGATGTGTGGAGTGAAAGTCAAATGTAAAAGCCAGGAGGGCAAAGAACAAAGTAAAAATTTTAAATCAGAAGAATTTGATGCAGACAACCTTTGATGGCACCGTGGCATTTAATTTGCTTTTAAACTAGTTTCGAGAGATTGCATGGCTGGCAGTCCACTTATTTCCACAGACTAGAACATGACAGGGATGGCTCAGAAGAATTCCAAGCCCCTTCTGAGTGGGGAGAGACAAGGATCACACAGAGAACTGCAGGAGGGAGAGGAAGACAGAAGAAGACGGGGATAGATCCTTCAAGGACACTCCATGTTTTCAGCTCTTGCTAATTCCCCCTATTTTGCATCACATTTCACAGTTGACAGTGTTTTCACATATATTAGCTCCCTCATTAAATCCTCACGGTGCCTGATTGCTGCCTGGTTGCTTCGATGATGATGGGGTGCAGGGGCTGGAATTCAATGTGTTACACAGTGACACAGAACCAAGCTGGGATATGGGATGTGTTTCCCCCACTTCCCGTGGTTCTCTACCTCTCAAACCTCTTACACATCCCCCTCTGCCCCATTCCTTCCGCTGTGCTTTACCCTCCTTGCTGGACTCATGCTTAAGCTCACGCTCTCGTTGTCCATTCCTCGGGACTGCACACGTTCTTCTCGCCTCTCTGGCTCCCTCCTTACCCCACAGTCGGGACCAGCCTTAGGCTGCATTTCTTTTCTGTCAACCCAAACAGTACTCAGTTCAGAGCCTGAGACATACCCTGATTTGAAATGGGGTGACCAGTAGTGGGGAGAAAGGGATTCGACAATTGCTGTGCCAAAGAATTATGTGCATAAAGCAAGAGGGTCTTTCTGCCATATACCCGAACAGGAAAATCAATTCAACAAATATTTATTGAGCACTTACACTGTGCAAGGCAGGGTCTGTATATTAAAAAGAAAAATGGCATGGCCTTGAGGTGCTGGGGAAAAAAAATAAAAACATGGGTCAGCCAATTTGTAAACTTCTTAGAATGGGGAACAAGATAGGTTCCATAAAGCGCCTTGTCCAATCAGACTAATCTCTCTATTTATTCCGGAGTAAGAATAATGGCATCTCAAAGGATATGTCATCCCTTGGACAGCAGTAGGACTTTCGTTCCAGAGACCAAACAATGAGTTTCTTGGAGAGTGGCCCTATGCCCAGGGAAGGGACAAAGTAGGGAGGAAGCCAGCTGTGTGGGGAGAAGGCCTGCAGAGAGCCCACCAATCAGGCAAGAGATTGCTCAGGCTAAAGGTGAAGGTAGTTGGGAGGGTGAGGGCAGTTGGCTTCTCATTGGCCATGCTTCCTCTGTTCATACTCAGTTCCCAGCCAGACTCTATGGACCTCTTGGATTCTTCTCTTGCGGAAGGACTAAGAGAGTAGTTACAGGCTTCTAGAAAAGTTTTTCTCTGATTGAAGTAGAAATAAAAGGGATAGATAGTGAAGATCTCTGCAGAATAGCAGTGGGGCAAGGAGAGCATGATTTCTGGGTATGCCATGAAGTCATAGAACTACAAGAACAAGGGGGCATATGACATAAGTCTCTGACATCACATCCAGCAAAGGCTCTCCAGCAAGCTCCTCAGCACTGGCCACCTCTGCCGGTGCTTACACATCAGTCCAGTCTCCAAGACAACTCTGGTCATCAGTTCCCAATCTTTTCCCTTTTGCTATTTCTCCAGTTGCTTCACCAGGTGTATCTCTTGGGCCATGGAGGAAGATTATGAGTGAGAGTAATACCTAGAATTTTCTTTGGGAATTGAATGTGAGATGAAGAGCTCCCAGAATGTAGGGATCAAATTAATCATTTGATATCCCTTTCAAGTTATGAAAAAATAGAGTGCACTTTATCCAATTCAAGCCATCTAGTAAAATCACTCAGGTGTCCCCCGATTACTTCCCCTGGAATAACACTGTGAATGGTTTGGTAGGGATGCTTCTAGACACTTTATTACTCATTTCTTTTATTCCAAGGTGTGATTTGGTCTAACATGAACTTTTTTCTAATCTATATTTTTCATTTTATTCGGGGGGGAACTCCACCAGGGCCACACCTGAGTATTCTCAAATAGATTATGCAGCTCTGGAGAATGAAACAGGGCCTCACACAAGTGTAAGTCATGTGTGATAATGCTTGTGCCACAGCCGTGCTCCCTTAGTCCCACTTTTTTTTTCTTTTTGGATCACGCCCAGTGATGCACAGGGTTTACACCTGGCTTTGCACTCAGGACTCCTGGTGGTGCATGGGGACCATATGGGATGCTGAGAATTGAACTCAGGTTGGCCGCATGCAAGGCAAAGGCCCTACCCACTATGCTATCGCTCCAGCCCCCAGTCTCACTTCTTAAAAGCATCTTTTGGTCCACTTCCCACAGCCTCCGCCACATTGACTCATTCACTCACGGACCCCACTTTACTGATTCACGACTAAATCTCTGAAAAGAGGAAAACCAGGCAGCTACAACATGCACACACTGGTCCCTGCAACTGAAAACTCTGGGGCGCCCTTGGGAGTTGAGCAGGCTGAGTAGCTGTCCTGCTGAAGCTCCGGCTGCCACATGCACACCCTACTCTGCAGCAAAGCCAAGGGCTCAGCTTGCCGCTTCACTAACATTCTCTGCAAAGATGCCGAACTCTGAATATCAATTTCAGATACACCAGTGCCCAGGCTGAGAACTCTGAAGTTGGGGTGGGCTGCCTCTCTCCTCTCCCGTGACTCCCATACTTCGGGAAGTACAGGCAGCCATGTCCACCTCCTACAACCACTGCCAGGTCAACTCATTGACCCAGACCATAGATCCCAAAGCCTTTGGACCATGTGGCTACATATGCAGCTGTGTGACTCCTCCTAATTCCCAATATTGAAATTCTAGAAGGTGCAAACCACATGAGACGGGACAGTAACACAGAAGCCAACGAAACTCAACAAATGCAAACAACAACACGAGGGCTCAACTAGCAACAAACAGCTTAGTTAATTCTCAGACAATGACGTAACTACCCTGTGATGAGATTAAAAAAAGACTCACATACAAAATGGAATTTAAAAATACTTATTGATTTTAATATTATAGCTTTGTTACCTAATCAACTTCAACTCTAAAATTGTACCAATTTTACCAATTGATTAGCTTTTTTTATCTAATCAATTTCATCTCTAGGATTGTACCAATTATACCAAGAATTGTGGCTTTTGTTTACATATGAAAAAATAAAAAAGCTTCTTTCTGACTTCACAGAGGGCCCTTATGAGTGAGTATAATTCACGGAGGATGGATCATTGGAGGATGCAAACAGGAAGTCCACATTGGCAGGGTGAAACGCAATGGCGGCTGCCTGGACAAACATGGCCGCTGAGGCCACAGAGTCAAGTTCACAGAGCCAGTATAGTTTAGGGCAATGAAACCAGTAAATAATTGTTGAGTGACTCAAGAAACCAGTGTTTGAGGTGACCTTCCTCTGCTGTGCTCCTCCTTTGTCCACATTCTCCCTGGCAACAGTCAGAAAACCAGAGAGCTTTAAAAATAGACCCCAGCTTCCCCTCACCTGCCCGCTAACCACAGTCCCTGGATAGTGGACTCCAAGGCAGTGCAGGGAACTGCCACCGCCAGACACACAGGAGACGTTTCCTTTTAAACCTCTATTTTTAAAAGCTGAGCACTTACTAGAAAGTGACCTTCCCAGGTGCACAGAGATTTGTTTCCTGATGGCTTCCCACCCTTGGGTGAAATTTGAAGCGGCTGGATATTTGGGAAAATAACCAACTCATACCACCCTCTGATTTATCCTTGGGGTGGAAGCCTATTTGTAGATTTCTTTTCTCTTCCCACTTGTTTTTAACTGGCTGTGCTGTCCCTATACATAGCCAGGGAAGAGGCTGGCTTCACCATGAAAATAGCTGCTTGGAGCAACAGAGCAATTTGAAATAAGCAAAAATAGCTCTTTGTGGCAACTGGAGTGTCTCATTTTCGATATTGATTTCCTTGCACTCCGGAGTGTGGTTTTTTGGAATCTCGTGTGCAGACAGGTGACAAACACGCCATCCTTGTTTATTTCCGGGTCCACGTGGCACAAATGTTTAAGGAGCAGACTTGTTTTCATCGTGGGTTTTAAGTCCTTGGGTACCACATCCACAGTGGCCCTCGGCTTCCTGATAAAGACAACACTGAGCACTGAGCACTGAGCACTGAGTGTTCCCTCCAAGACTGAGACGCAATACTCAATCTAGCAAACTATCTGAATCTCCTGTCTTGGGCTTCACAGTTTGCTGCTTAAGTGCCCTTTGGGTATTAGGGCATGACTTCAGGGGGAGTCAAGAACACCACACCTATGACGTACGTGGCCTCTGCATGGAGCTGGAGCATGTGTGATCTGAAAATACTTCTGGTTCATGCGCTTTAAGTGCTGCTACTTTGAATTATCTGTGTCCATTCTTGGAGGGATGCAGGGAATGTCTCATGTTTCATTGGAGGAGTCTGGAGGTCCAGTCTCAGAAAACTCAGCCACGGCTCACGAAGAGAAGTCACTGGCCAGTGTCTCTCATGGGGAAATACTCTATGCAGGCAGATATATATGCCTACCATATGCTGGAGAAAAGGAACATTTTTTAAGAAGTTATTTACAGTTAGAATGAATGGATCTCAGGTAGTTATGCTGACCAGTCTAAATGAACAAGTGCATAGACTAAAAAGGTTAATAAACATTCTATAAATACTAGTCTAGAGTGATGGAAAGCAGGTTGTTTACTGGGGGACATGGGAGAGAGAAGGATGCAGTATAAGAAGACACAAGAAAATTTTGGAGGATGATGGGGATGTTTACTATTTTGAAGGTCCTGATAGATTCATTGGCATACATATATGTCAAAAACTCATCAAAGTGTACTTTTAATAAATACTGTTTATTATACATAGCATTGTACAGATGCTTCGTGGGGGAAAAAAGGAGAGAAAAGATGGAAAGAATGAGATAGGCAGTATTACTCTTGGGCCAATGGAAAAGTATCGACTTCAGTAATAGCGCATCTCTGACCCCAGGCCAGATCCTGCTTAGCCTTCCCACGCATTATCTTATTTAATCCTCAGAACAGTCCTTGGAGGAAAGGGAGGTGTGGGAACAAAGAGTCGTTTGCTGGATTTCCACAGTGAGTGAGGGGTGGGGCTCCAATTGCACCCAAGTTCAAAATGATTCCACAGCCCCAGCTCTTATTTCCACAGAAGCATTTCAGTCCTGACTCAGCAATTCTGCTGCCAACAGATAGAGTTGGGAGGGTCCCCAGATCACATCACTTTGGGAGAACTGAATACCCCGAAGCAAAAGCTTTAAATACTAGAACTCTTTGGGCAGGGTCACATGATTTTGTCCCCAAAATTAGCCCAAGCCTCTACGTCTCAAATAAGATGTTGGGTAGCATCTTTTCAGTATTACATAGCATTTAGAATGGAGAAGTCACTTTCTTTGAGATAGGAAAGTGCATTTGTCTCTCAGTTCTGTCTCTTTCAAGCAGGAGGGGCAAGCCCCTCAGCAAGGTCCCCAGATGCCCACATCTCTGGGAGCAAACAGCGCGGCCAAGGCCTCCTATGGCCTACTGGTCAGAAGAGTGGCCTGTTTCCCGGGCAGAAAAGAAAGTAGTAGAAGCTCAGAGCCCTCCCCCCTTCTTCTTATCCTTGGACTTCACTCAGCCAATAGTGAGACTTTTTTTCTCTCTTACTAGATCCGGGGATTGGGGCTTGTTTACTCATACTTTCTAAGTCTTTGGGTGTTCTCCAAGTAGTGGAAAAGAATCTGCTGCTAAAGCCCACACTCCCAAACTAAAAGTAATTCCCTCCTTGAAACTAATGCCATAACCCTCAATTAGACCCTTCTGTCTCTGTGCACCATCTCCTTCAGGCGTAATAAAAATAGCACTGCATAGATCAAACAGTATTCGGTGAACCTAACTTCTCAGTATCCTTTTATCCTCATATGTAAAATGGGAATAAAATGGTGTTTGTCTGTCATAGGGTTAGTTGTGATCATTGGAAGGATGAAATGAAATAAAGTAAGGGGGCCTGCTAAACTCTTAGCTAGTGTGACACTATTATTTCCTCCACCTTACTAAGACGCTGGAGCGATAGCACAGCGGTTGGGCGTTTGCCTTGCACGCAGCCAACATGGCTGACCCGAGTTCGATTCCTCCGCCCCTCTCGGAGAGCCCGGCAAGCTACCGACAGTATCTCGCCCACACGGCAGAGCCTGGCAAGCCACCCGTGATGTATTCGATATGCCAAACACAGTAACAACAAAGTCTCCAATGGAGATGTTACTGGACCCGCTCGAGCAAATCGATGAACAACGGGAGGGCCTTTACCTTTTACCTTTACCTTACTAAAACTGTTGTTTGTACCTTTGTTCCCCATTCCCATTTTGCAGAAGAGTATCTAAGGTTCAGCAAAGCCAAGCAACTGGCTTAGTGATTGCAAACTGGATCACGAGCCAGGAATTGACTCACTGATGAAAAACCCTCCTCTTCCATCACCCTATGATTCTTCTGTTTGACACTACTAATGTTAATATCCTCAGCAGTATCCTTCCTAGGATGTCCCAAATAGCTTACAACTCCTGAGTTATCATGGGAGGTGGGCAGAGAAAGAGGAGAGTAAGGAGGAGAGACTTCCTCCTGTTATTATGGTCCCCTGTTGGCAAGAAAGGGAAGTGAGGTGGGCAGGAATACACCCCCCACCTCACCCTCACAACCCCCTACACACACACACACACACACACACACACACACACACACAGAGGCTGCCAGCCCTGAATCTCTTCCTTAATTAGCATCCTACCTCTTCTCCCCTGGGGTCTTCTGTCTCTTCCTCACAGGGTTCATTTTCTACTTCCAAAAGTGTCTCTTGCAGTTTTTCTAATTTGCACTTTAAAGTTGTTTGGAACCAAAGGTGAAGCATCCCCAGTAATGTGGAGTCAACAGCAACCCTGAAGGAGAGACCATTGATTTAGAAGACCTCTCCACAAGGCCCAATAAAACCTGGAGGGAGATGCCACATTACGAACTTCTTTCTTCTTGATTTACTGCTGCAAAATACCAATTTCAGTTGACAAATCAGTAGTCTGATGGGTCTCATTCTCCTAAAGAGCCTTGAATATAATCTCAGGGCTAGGATGAAAGAGACGTTACTGGGGCCTGCTCGAGGCAATCGACGAATCGAATAAATCAGTAGTCTAGTTAAAAGGAACATTTTTTTTTTCAGGGACAAAAACGTTGGACTGAGTTTGCTTCAAAACTCAAAGAAGAAAAACTAGGTAGTGTTTCTTCATCTTCAATGTCTTACTGCTCAGAGTGCAGGCTTTTTTGGAAGGGGAGGGGCTGGGGGCCACACCTGTTGGTACTCAGGTCTTACTCTTGGTTCTGTGCTTGGGAACCACTCCTGGAGGGCTCAAAGGGCCATACAGAGTTCCAGGGATCAAAACGGTGTTGGCCATATGCAAGGCAACCAGATTACCCACTGTACTATCTTTCACCCCCCAATTCCGGTTTGTTTGTGCAAGAAGCAGAAAGCCACTTGGGCTAAGTATTGGAGGTGCTTGTGGGTGTTTGAATGTGCAGTTGGATGTTGCTGTGGGGCCCACGCCTTATAGTGCTCCGGCAACGGAACTCAGGTCCTCACACAGCAAGGATTTGAGCCACATTCCAGGCCACAACCTGAACTGATTTAAACAAAAGAGTTAAAGAGAGTTGAGGGGCATCTAAAGGCCCCAGGTTTCTAACCTCATATCCACATTCTGGAAGAAAAAGACTTCTTAAAGAATATAGACATGAGTGTCTTAAAACATTTTCAAAGGGGCCAGGGAAGTGTCGAAGGGTTAGGTCTCATGCCTTGATGCGCACAACCCTTCTTCCATCCCAGGCACCACACGTTTCCCCATAGCACCAGCAGGTAGAGCCCCTGAGGCCCCTGAGCACTACCAGGTGTGGTCCCATGGTTCCCCCACACTGCAGAGCTGGAGCAGCACCACATTCTCAGGCCTTTTAGCGAACCACCAACCAGACTGGCTCAGAATCACATGAAGGGTCCCCAGAGCCCCTAAGCACCTATTGGGAGAGTTCTCATTAAAAAAATTTTTTTTGATGCATCCTATTAGCATGACCTACACTTCAGGGTAATTTCCAGAGCAGGTAGCCCCACAGTCTATTATCAATAGGGAGAAGGAAGGCAGAAAGACCGGCAGAAAGACCCTCAGGAAAATGATCAAGTTCTCGCATTCTTTTTTCCCCCCACCCTTGGTTTTTATTTTATTTTTTAAATTAAATTTTATTTTTTAAGTTGTTCACAATAATTTTACATTCAATATTCCTACACCAATCATACTACCATTACACCTTCCCACCATCATTATTTCAAATTTTACCACCACCACCCAAAAGTCTACCCTCAAAGCAGGTCCTAAATAATTTATTTTGTATTGCTTATTATGAATAATTTGCTAAAAATGATCCAAAAAAAAGTTTCCTTGGAGGAAAATGTGTGAAGCTTGTTGTATCTTCCCCTAGAGCATTAAGCCCTTGTATAAGAGATTACTAACTTTTGTTACAGGTTGAGCCTTTGTGTGCTAATAAATATTTATATATATATACATATATATTTGATCAGGATAAGATCAGTTGCCTTCTACTTTACCAAATGCGGTGTGCTACTCTTGGTACATCAGTGGTATGAGAATTCTAAACTTCCATGAATTTTTAAATTTCAGGAATTCTAAAATTTTAAATAGGGTGATGCAGCTGGAGTTAGAGTTTTAACTAGATGGTAACTTTGGGGTCTGGAGGCACACATCTCTGCAGCTTATGGCTCTCTTCTGAGATTCATCTGTGAGTCTCTGGATCATGGCTGTTAGCTTAAATGGCACCAGAGGCAGTTTGTGGGCATGACTGCCAGGCCTCCCAAAAGAACAGGAAGATGGGGGAAGGCCACCCATCCCCCACTCATCGAGAGCTGGAGATTTCGGTCACAAAACCTGCATACCTGAGTTTTTCAGCAGATACATTCTTATGGATGAGGCTCATCCCAAGTGTGTGGAGATGGGCCATGAACATGGTGGTGGTTGAGTTTTGGAGGTTTTCGGCTGACAGGGCTCTGTTGACAGGTGGTGGGACTCACGTGCCCCCTCTGTGGTGTTCTGGATGAGAGTCAGGCTGGCACAGGGTCTGGAGGCATCTCTGCAGCTATCTCACATTCTTCTTTCCCTGCTTCTTCCTGTATCGTTCCCTTTCCTTTCCTTATAGGCAACAGGATGGCCATGACTGAGAGTCCAGGGTCAATGGAGTGGGCCCAGGATGTGTTCATGTGTTGAGATGTTAGGGGCAGGCTCAGAAGCTCAAAGGCATTGGTAGGAGATGGGGTACATAAAGGCGAGGGTGGGGCTGGAGTGATAGCACAGTGGGTAGGGCGTTTGCCTTGCACGCGGCTGACCCAGGTTCGATTCCCAGCAACCCATATGATCCCCCGGGCACCGCCAGGAGTCATTCCTGAGTGCAAAGCCAGGAGTAACCCCTGAGCATCGCAGGGTGTGACCCAAAAAGAAAAAAAAAAGGCGAGGGTGTCAATAAAGTAAATATGTTGATGGTAGGTAGAGCCAATTGTTTGCCAATGGCAGGAGGTTTACAAATATGGAACAGAGAAAGATGCTTGAAGGGACAGAATGTAACAGGAGGTATTGCTGTAAACTTGAGGTCAGATAGATGGTAGCTAGATAAATAGATAACTGTGCAGAGATAGAGAGAGGCGGGGAGGGAGAGGATGTGGTGAAGTGAGGGTAAAATGTTAAATGGGAAATCTGGGTTAAAGGAATTGTACATTTCTTGCTTCATTCCTGTCAGATTCGAAGTTATCAACGTAAATTATTTATGAAACAACCAAGTCTTGAAATTGCCCTCCACATCCCCCAGACTCTGAACAAAGGGGAGAACTTTCTCACTGAGGCGAGCAGAGTCTCTTCAAAAGTACGAGCCATTACTCACTTACACGAAGCAAGGGCAGCCCCGTCGTCTGCTGACCAGTGCAAAAACCCAAAGCGAAATAAGATAAATTTTAAAACCCCTCATGACAGTAAATAAGAAACTGCTTTGGTAAGACACTCTGAAGTAACCCTTTGTTTACAATCTCAAAAGCAAGCAACTACTTCTTGACCAAAAGAGGAAGTGCTTGCAAGTGTTCATCAGGCTCCTTGTAAACAAGTGGAGCTCTGCAGAATGTTGGCCGAAGCATTTGCACCCACTTGTGTCCTATCAAAAATCTGGACTCTGAAGGAGAAAACATGGTCGAGTCGAAGGTTCTCATGCCCTGGAGACAGACAGGATAGCTTCAAATCCAGACTCCTTCACTTTCTGACTGTGTGTCTTTAAGCAGTCAAATGCTCTGCCTACTTTGGACAAACTGGCAGGCTACCGAATGTATCCTGCCCACACGGCAGAGTCTGGCAAACTCCCCGTGGCGTATCCAATATGCCAAATACCAGTAACAATGATGGGTCTCATTCTCCTAAAGAGCCTTGAATATAATCTCAGGGCTAGGATGAAGGAGACGTTACTGGGGCCTGCTTGAGGCAATCGACGAATAACAGGATGATTTGTGATTGATTGTGATTTTGTCTTTAAGCAAGTTTCTCAGTCATTCTGATCCTATAGTTCTCTGTACCTACAGGACATAGATCCCCAAGAACTCCTTTCTGGTTGTGCCTCAGCTTGCCCAGCCATCCCATGTCAAGCACCCTACATTTTGGAAACGCACACTGGATCCCCATTTCCTTGCTTTCTCCGACACAATTGCAAAACTTCAGAACCCACCAGATGCCTGGGCCGGACTTTCAGAACCATCTCAGCAGACAGCGCCGACCTTTGCCAGCTTTCTCTGCACATCTCCAACCCCAGGCCTCTGTGATCCCGTCGCCTGTGTTGAAGTCTTGCCTTCCGCTGCCTGACATTTTCCCCCGTCTGTCTTCATTTCCACCAGACAGCCCTTCATCTCACGCCACAAAGTCCAGGCAACACTTCTGACAGGCCCAGATTTATTCTTCTCCCTTGAAGACATTTCCCTTTACTCCTCATGGCTTATAAGCTAGGGAAACCAAGAGGAAAAATGTTCGTCTGTCTTAGCCTGTCTGCAAAGAGGAGCAACACGGTAAGAAATTGGACTGAGATGAATTTTCAAAGGGCTGAACTTAATAGCAAAAAGCCAAATAAATCTGGAGGAGTGTATACACAAGATACCGGGACAGCGCTTGGGGTCCCTGTTTCCACAGAGCTGGTTTATCCTGAGCAGAATGTGTCATCTTTTCAAAGCCAACCTGATGTCAGGGCTGTGATTGCTCTTGTTCGTTGCTCCTGCTGTTTTGCAGACAGTCGGCGGATCAGCCACAAGCTGCCATCTCCATTCCTAATCATCTCGTACCCAAGCCTTTACTACCCTGTGTGTGAGGATGGGGTCAAGAGGAGAGAAGGATTAGCTGACTGATCACTGCCTTTCTAGTGAATTTCTCCAAACCTAGGGAGAACAAAAAAAGGGGGGGGGGGTTGAGGGACAAGTGGCTGGAGATGCCCTGGTTTGATTTGATACCAATAGACTCTTCTCAAGCCTAGGAAAGCCTATTGCAGACCTCCTCCTTAAAGAGCTTTCCACTCTAAAGGTGACCTTTTATTTTGCTCCTGAAAATAGACTATCAACAGCACAGCCTTGAAAATAAAAATAAAGCTTTTTACTTTTGGTTGCTTACTACTAAAGAAATAGATAGGTAGTCATAAGAAAAACTGAAGAAAATAGAGATAAGTCTAAAAAAGTAGGGGTGGGGGGGAAAGAAAATCAGCCATAATCCTACTGATGTCATGTACATTTCTCTTTTTTCCCCCCAAATAAAAGTGGCTCATTTTTATTGAACAGAACCACAAAGTAGCCTTAAGCATCGTTTTGGTATCCTTCATGGTGGTTGTGTTGTATGCCTCAGGTCCAGTTTTTCCTGATTATTTTCTTTTTTCTCCGTAGCTGACAGTGCTCAGGGCTTACTCCTAGCTCTATGTTAAAGGATCACTCCTGGTAGGGCTCAAGGAACCAAATGCAGTGTCAGGGATCAACCTGGATCTGCTGGATATGAGGCAAGCTCCCCGCTCACTGTACTGTCTCTCTGGACCAGGTCCAATTATTTAACTAAACCTTTAATGGTGAAGCTCTTAGTGGTGCCCCCTATTTTATTATCTACAGTGGCCTGAGAGGAATAGGGTTACAGGCCAGTCCTCATGCCATAAGTAGGATGATTTCCTTAGAAGGACTTCGTCGGGCTCAAGTAAAGGCCATAAACTGGTCCATTCTCAAGATGTTGGCCGCACGTCACCAGTTTTCCTGTTAGAGAAAATGAAATAATACATTTCTGCACAATGAAATAATACATTCTTGTTTGTAGGGGCTCAAGCAGCAAAGTTCTTTAATGATCTCCTTTAACCCCATTTTTGAATGAATGCCGGTGATTTATTTCTGCCATTTGTGAAGGTGGGGCCCGGTCACGTAAGAAAAGCAAGAACAGGAATGAAAAGCAAAGCTATAATTCTGAGGTACAGATTCCCACCTGCTTGGAGAAGCTCCTGACAAAAACATGGGGCATGGCGGGCAAATTCACAACAAAAAGACCTCACGAATCAATAGACATTTATAACAGAGATCTCCCTACCCTCTGTTTTTTCTTCTATTTATAAAAGTTACATCAATTCAATGGTAGGTTTGAAAAGTAAAGAAAATTATGAAGAATAGAAGCCTCCCGGACCAGGGGTATAACTCATGAGGTAGAACACATCCCTGGGCTTGGTTCTGTGGTGGCACACCCCACAGCTAGACTGCAGGAAGCAGGCCCCAGGCCATTAGATCTCCTTACTCTAAGCAAAAATGGAGTGCTCAGATTTTCACAACTCAGGCTTTAGTACTTTGAACGGTCGGTCGGTCCTCCCGTTGTTCATCGATTTGCTCAAGCGGTCCCAGTAATGTCTCCATCGTGAAACTTGTTGTTACTGTGCTTGGCATATCAAATACATCACGGGTAGCTTGCCAGGCTCTGCTGTGCGGGCGAGATACTCTCAGTTGCTTGCCGGGCTCTCCGAGAGGGGAGGAGGACTCGAACTCGGATTGGCTATGTTGGCTGCTTGTAAGGCAAATGCCCTACTGCTGTACTATCGCTCCCGCCCAGTACTTCGAACATGTTTGAAAATTTCTTCTTGGTCTTTTTTCTTTGCATGTCTGTTCAGCTCACATAAATGAAATAATGTCAATTTATTTCCATTTTGGAGTCTTGTTTTCCATGTTTTATTCTATAACAAGCCCTCCCCTCCCCTTCTCTTTCCTCCCCTCCCCTCCCCTCTCATTTCCTTCCCTTTCCTTGCCTTCCCTTCCCTTCCCCTTCCCTTCCTTCCTTCCTTCCCTTCCTCTTTCCCTCCCTCTTCCCTTCCCTTCCCATCCCCTTCCCCTTATCCCTTCCCCTTCCCTTCCCTTTCTTCCCCTTCCCTTCCCTTCCCTTCCCTTCCCTTCCCTTCCCTTCCCTTCCCTTCCCTTCCCTTCCCTTCCCTTCCCTTCCCTTCCCTTCCCTTCCCTTCCCTTCCCTTCCCTTCCCTTCCCTTCCTTTCCCTTCCCTTCCCTTCCCTTCCCTTCTCTTCCCTTCCCTTCCCTTCCCTTCCCTTCCCTTCCTTTCCCTTCCCTTCCCTTCCTTTCCCTTCCCTTCCCTTCCCTTCCCTTCTCTTCCCTTCCCTTCCCTTCCCTTCCCTTCCCTTCCCTTCCCTTCCCTTCCCTTCCCTTCCCTCCTTCCCATCCCCTTCCCCTTTCCCTTCCCCTTCCCTTCCCTTTCTTCTCCTTCCCTTCCCTTCCCTTCCCTTCCCTTCCCTTCCCTTCCCTTCCCTTCCCTTCCCTTCCCTTCCCTTCCCTTCCCCTTCCCCTTCCCTTCCCCTTCCCCTTTCCTTTCCCTTCTCTCCTTTCTTTCCCTTCCTTCCCTTCCTTTCCTTCACTTACTTTCCTTCCCTTTCCCCTCCTTCCTTTCACACTGCCTTGTTTATGCCTCTTGCTCTCAGAGGTACAAAGACACAGGTATGGTAGGGTCATCCTGTGAGCATTTTCTCAATCTGACCACCAAGAGCCCAGCCACGCATCTCTCTCAGCCTTTGACCTCTAGCACTAGCACAAGCTGTCTAAACACTCCTAACCCAGCTGCCTCTGCCACAATCTATAAGCCATTAGCAGAAGCCCTGAAGGGTTCATACCTGAGCCCTCAGCTTTTATCCAGGGTCGATAGAATAAATGACCATCTGAAGGATGCTTCTACCTCTCCTGCAGAAGTCTTCGTGGAGCGCGTCTATTATGTGCCTCTCTGTCCTTATATTGAGATTCTCATGATAAATTTGTGCTCACATTGAGTGTCAGGGGAAAGTTTGGCTCTCCTGACAAATGGCCAGACTCCCCTTTATCCAATAACTCATCACATTTCCTCTTTCCCTTTAGCTCAATTTCGTGCGCAGTTGTAGTAACTAGCTTCTGCTAGATTTCTGGTTTAATCATTTCTTCCCTTTATCCTGATGATTTTGGAGATTTCATCTTTAATCTCATTGTCCTGGGGCCTTTATTTTAAATTGTCGGTCATCACAAATTAGTTTGGAAGTTAGTAGGAATAGAAATGATAAATAAACAGTCATCTTGACTCCTGGGCTAGTTCTTCCTTTTTCTTTCTTTCTTTTTTCTTTCCCCTGTGGCCAATCTAAGTTATTTATTTTAGCTGTCTCCTACCATAAGCTGGGGATGGAAGATCAGTATTCTGGCCATCGTTCAACACAAGTAAAGAAGGTAAGTGAGGCCCTCATGCTTGGCCTGTGTTCTATCCAGCTCTCTTAGCTCCTCTCCAGAGCCAGCTGGCTTGGATGTGTGTGAGTGCTATGAATAGCAGCTGGTCCCCCTGTCCCAGGGAAAAGAGCTGGACCTAAGGACAGACGGAAATTGGAGATAAAATTGGCGGGGGGTGGGGGGGTCTCTCCTCAGGAAGATAATCAGCACATTCCTTCCCACTCTAAGGAGTGCAGCCAGGGAAGTGGGTCTCCCCACTGTGAGCTGAGCCCTCACCTGGGTGTCACCACTGGACACAGAGGCCAGCGCCCTCATCTCTCTTCAAGTAGCCAGTACCCTTCTGCAGTCCAGAAACCCAGGACCCTTCTGTCATCATTGCTGTTCTCATCCAAACCATCTATAAAGTCCTATGTGTCTTCACCGTTCAGAATTCCCAGTTTTCATTCCCAGTTCCTTCCTGGACTCTACAGGCAACTATACCTAAAAAGACATTTGAAGACACAATCCTTCGAATGACTGAGAAAAATGTGATTTCAGTGAGAAATGCATAAGGAAGCACTTGTGTTTCTTAGTCATTTTCCTGCATAGCTGGAAACTGGGTAAGGTCTCTGATCATTCACACCCACTTGCAATCCTTCCTCTGCCACTTCCCCACAAGGACAATCTCCTCTCAGTTTCTATGTAGAACCAGTGGAAATGTGCTGACCAGTGGGCCAGTGCTCTGGGACCTACAGGAGGGGGCATTAGTGCTTCCCCTGGAACTGGACCTAGTTCTGTCACTCTTTCTCCCCCTCCCACCCCTGATGGTCCTCCCTGGATCTCCTTGGGGTCCATCTCCCCACTTTGCTGTGCTTAACCTGGTGATTTCTCCATGTCCTAAATCCATGCCCACTCTCAGGCTCGTTCTTTCAGTGGTAGCTTACACTGGAGTTCTTCACCCACTGTGCAACCCCCTCCCTTCCCTGCCTTGTCACCTGGACAGTGCACACAGACCCACTCTGACCTCAGGCTGAGCTATGGGGGTGGCTCGTGTAATAGGATGGGCTGGAAATGATCGGTTCTATCTGCCTCATGCCTCTGCCCCATGGAGCCAGGACAAGAACTTTCCCCTGAGAAATAACTGCTCCTTCATCCTTAGGCCATATGAAGTCAAGGAACCCCAGACAATTCACATATCCACGGCGGGAGGCAAGGAGGGAGCAAAATTGTTTTGCCTGCTACACAACAAATGCTGACTGATACCTCTGAGATAAATCATCCTTAGGATATTCAGTTCCTGCTCTTGGCCTCATCCTTTGGGCTTTGATTCTCAGGCCTTTCTACTGATCCCTAATCTCTTAAGGATCTCTACTCTGTGAGGTCCCAACCTACCTCAAGGACACCAGCTTATTGTAGAGACTTGGCTTTGTGGGTTGCCTCAAAGGCTAGAATCTCAGGGAGGTGCCAGAAGGGAGCAGCCAGGGAACATGTGTTTTCTTATCCAGAAGTTGAGTTCTAGTTGTTGTTGTTATTTGTTTGTTTGTTTGTTTGTTTGGGGGCCATACCAAACAAACAAGTGCTCAGGGATTACTCCTGGACCTATGCTCAGTGACCACTCCTAGCAGTGCTGGAGATAACTGGAATCAGTCACAAGCAAGACAAGTGTCTTACCTGCCATTCTGTCTCTCCAGCCCATAAAGTTAAATTCTTGGGGCCGCAGCGATAGTCCAGCAGAGAGGGCGTTTGCCTTGCTGACATTGGTTTAGTCCTGGCATCCCATATGTTCCCCCAAGCACCGCCTGGGGTAATTCCTGAGTGCAGAGCCAGGAGTAAACTCTGAGCATTACCAGGTGTGGCCCAAAAAAACAAAAAAATTTAATTTAACTAAGACAAAAAGTTAAGTTCTTGACCCTAGAGTAGTGAACTCTTACTGAGTATGTGCTAACAGCATGCCAAGTCCTACATTAACGTCCTTGGTGTTAGCTCAGATACTGCTCAGAATTCAGTGACAGCTGTTGTTATCGTCATACACACATGCAACGTGCTCATAACACATGGAGGGAGAAGGGACATCTGTGTCCAGCTCCAGAGCCCACAGCTTGCTCCCAACCTTTTATTCACCAACATGGTGATCTCGGGAAGCCACTAGCAATCACGGAGAGTCGTGTCTCTGTCTCTCAAGCTTGTCTCTGCCCTGTCTCTGCCCTGGATTCAGGAGCTGGGAAAGGTCGGGCCCAGGGACTAAGTCTCAGCTATCTTTGCCATTTCCTTCCCGGCCTTGCCCCCCGTGTCCCAGAACTGGTGGCTCCTGGTTCTAAAATTGTAACAGGAACCTGCCCTGGTCCCATGCACGGACCCGTGCTGTGTCCCACCCAGCAGAAGTGAGGATTGGAGGAGCTGTTTTGTGAGTGCAGAACTCAATGTCAAGGGTATGAAGGACGGTCAGAGTGGTTTTTCAGAAGCATCAGCGAGGAACCCCGAGTGGTTCAGAGGGAATCTGGGTCACACTCGCCCTTTCAAGGCAATGCTGGAGCCCTCCCACCACTGATGCTCATCACTGAACCACAGCCAGGCAGAGCCGGCCTTGGCCGTAGGGAATTTCAATAATGGATGGTGAAGCTGAGGCCCACTTCTTTACTTGTGACTGTACCAGTGCTGGACATCGTGGGACAGCAGCTCTAGGTCCCCTTAATAAGACTGGTGGTAAATCTCTATCTTTGACTTCACCCAAGGGACTCATTCATGCACTTATTTGGCACCTGTGCTTCTGTTACTCTGTGCCTACTCTCGTGCCTTCCAGAGCCGAGCTCACCAGACCACCACCTGCGAGCCACCGCGTGCTTCTGGGCCCCGCTCAACTGTGGGCGTGCATTTTCCTTGAGATATTTTCACCGCTGAGTTTGTGTTTCACTCAGAGAATTGTATTTATGTTGTGAAAATGTGTCCCCAGCAAGACATGTGCCCTGGGGACAGGAAAATTGATTGCCCTTGAGATCTCTCCACATAGAATGTGTTTCTGAGCAGACACGCACCAATCACAGCTAGAAGAGAAAGAGCCTGTTCCCCCTGGGCTAATTTTCCACATCCCTTGAGTTAGCAACCACCCAAGTGAGAAGGGGTTCACTTCTTAGGACATGTCCTTCTGGAGTGATGCTAAGAGGTGCTGTCTTGGACCCATTACCTGGGAGCAGGGAAAGAGAAGAGAGAACGCTCCATTCATGCCTCCATCCCTGCACCTGACTTATCATAACCCTCAGAGAGCCAGAGACAGAGATGTCCTCAGTATGGCGCCCCCCCAACAGGGACCCCCATCTCCTCCTCTCTGCCCTTCCACAGCTCTGCTGGAGGTGGTAACCTCATTGTCCCCTGGCCAGGGGCGCCCTCTGCCTCTTTCACCCTTCCTCTGATGGGTGTAAATTGGCTCACAAATCCTGCAATTCGTTTAGCTCATGCTCGGCTGAGCTTCCTCAGTGATTTTCTGGTTTATTGCCCGTTGCCTGGCTGCTAAGATTCCTTGTAAATTGCGTTGCCCTCTGCTCTGCTCTGCCGTTTGTCCAGGCTCAAGGTGGAACTCCAGTGCCGGCATTCACCATGTGTCCAGTGCTTGTGAATCTCTGTAAAGCAACACTCCACAGCAGGCAGAATCTGTGATTGGCAAGGAGGCTCTGTGAGAAGAACCCCAAGGGCAAAGAGATAATTTATGCCACCATGCAGAACTCATCTTTCTCTTCTGGCTCATTCCAGAGAAGGAATCAATAGACTGAGGGGTGGAATTGTTTCAGTCTTCTTAAAAAAAAAAAAAACTTTTTTAGTATTGTCTCTTCATACCCAAGTAATTGCAGACAACTGAAGGACAGAGATGGTGCCATTCCCCTAACACCATAGAATTAACAAACCACCAAGATGTGACTAGGGGAAGAAGCCCAGACCCTGGACAATGATCTAGATTCCAACACAAGCTCTGCCTCTTCCTGACTGTGTGAATTCGAACAAAGTCCTTAAACTCTCTGTTTCTACAAAATGGAAGTGACAAGAGCACCTAAGGAACTGGATTGTCATTAGGTTTAAATGAGAACTATCTGTAGAAGCATCATTCCTTGCTTATATAGAAAATGCTCAATAAATGCTACCTATGATTATTATTATTATTATTATTATTATTAATTTCCAAAGTGCATCGCAGAGCCAGTGACCATGACCCCGTTGGCTTGTCTCTACCCTGTGGTGCTGTCAATGGCCACTCTTAGGCGTGGTATTTCTCATGAGTGTCCTCCCTTGTCTGTCTACTCCCGCTCCTTCTGGTTCTGAGAGTGGTTGCATGTTTTCTTATACCCTTTAATTGGGACAAGTGAGTCACTTGTCAGAATAAAGAGAGGAGCCCCAACTTTTGTTCCCCCCCTCATCATGCAGAATTGTAAATTACACATCTCATTTATATAGCTACCATCTAAGAACAAAAATTATAGGGACTGTTTTTATATCACATACATAAGACTCCATGTAGATGAATATTTATACTGTTCCTTACAGGGAGGCTGATGTACATTTATTTCCCACAGACCATTTCTCTGGTGCTCTCTCAGCCCTAGTGTCCAACATGCTGATGGAAGTGTTGCCTGTATTAACCTTCCTCTTGTTTGTCTTTTCAAAGACAGTTGCTTGTCTTGGAGATGGAGAATACATTTTTTCCAAAAGAACTCAGAAATAGCAGGATTGGGGGCAGGGTAATAGTACTGCAGTTAGAGTGCTTGCCTTACACATGACTAACTTGGGTTGGATCCCTGGGACCCCCATATGGTCTTCCAGCACCACCAGGACTGATCCCTGAGCACAGGGCCTCGAATACCACCATGTAAACTCATTTATCGGCCTTGCTCTAGCGACTCAGAAATAAATCTTGGAAGAGATCAACAATCCACAGAAATTTTTTTCAGACACCTGAACATGGCTGAGACATCAGGGGCACCCCAGAGTGGGGTGGGCAGCCCAGAGCCCACCCAGAGTCCCAGCAGCTGCTTGCTCCCACATTTCAAAATTGCCTCCATGCCCCCGACCAGATTCCATCATCTCCAGGTGAACCTCACAGAGAAATTAACCTGCTAAAAATTCAGATATATGGGTTTTGTGTCTAAAATCTCCAGGCTTTCTCAAAATGAGGATGGGTTACCTCCCACACCTCCCTGTACTTCCAGAAGGCCCAGCCATTATGCCCATAACCCAAAGCCTCCACCCAGTTAAAAATTTCACTCCAGCTACACCACCCATTAAAAATTCTCAACTTTCTGGAGTTGTATTCATGGCCATACAACATCTCAAACTCTACAACACTGATAAACCAGTAGCAACATACCAGATTGGATGGGATGTACTGTGTAGAAGGCAACCAATCTTGATTTATAAAACATAAACACAGAAGGCTTATCCTGTAGCAATATCTTAGTAATTTCTCCTAAAAGGACGTAATGTCTCCATGGTGAGATACAATAATTTACACTAATTTTTTTCTAAGGATAGAAATTTTTGATAATTCTGTTATCAAATTACTGATAGCAAGAAACATAAAATAAATGCTTGAGGGCCTGCGATAGGGGCAGACTTAAAGGGTGGTTGGGGAAATTGGAGACAAAGATGGAGGGAAGGTGTAATGGTGGTGGGATTGGTGTTGGAATATTGAATGCCTGTAACATATCATCATGAACAACTTTGTAAACCACAGAGTTTATCTAAAATGTAGGGGAAATTTTACATATGTAGGTCTTACCTATTTCACGCTAACACCACAATCTATTAATACAGAATTGCTTTAAAAGTTTTATTAATGACAGGTGAGACATGATTATTACCAAAATAAGATCCAAGTATAAAATAAAATTTAATGTAATATACTTTAGATTCCAGAGTTGAAAATGTATATATATATATAAATGAGAATAAGCATCTTATTATATTGTATTAATGGTTTTAATTTTCTTATTTACATAGGTCAAATCATACAGTAGTCACAAATTGACTCTTACTAATTTATTTTCTGATCATTCTATTTGCCATTTCTTAAAGTTCTGATGGACTAAGCAAAATAAAGCCAATTTGTTATGTGCCTAAGGGGGTAAGTTGGAATTGGGAGGGAAACTGGGGATATTGGCTGAGGGAAAGTGACCCTGGTAGTGTTGGAATACTAAATGCTTGAACCAACTATAAAATGGACAATTTTGTAAATCATAGTGCTTTTAATAAAAATTAAACAAAAAAAGAAATGGCAGGACCCTTAGAGGTCAGTGAATTTGAATTCTTGCCAGAAAGCCTCTTCCCAGCAACCGCTGGTCAATGAGTAGCTCCAGTGGATGTGCTCTGTGGCTGGAGGGGGAGGAAGTGTTCAGGACAGTGCTCAGAACAGTGCTCAGACAGTGATTTCTTGAGTAAAATGTAAAGGAGTGTCTTTTACCCACTCCTCACTCCACTCCTTCTAGAGGCAAAAGACTTTCTCTACACTGGCATCTGCCCTCCCATGCATTCTTAGCCTAAACTCTTCTCCAGACTAAATAGGGCCACATTCCCTCAGACATTCCTGCCCCACTCTGCTCCATCCCAGTCATTTCCCTTTGACCACACCCTGGTCTTTAAATACACTCCTTAGAAAGTAGGTCCCTCCCAGGCTGCCTCCTCCTAGCTGTGGTCTGGCTAGCCCAGCCGCTCTCACGGCTCATACCATGATGCCATCATGAATTTCATTTCCTCATCTAGTCTAACACAGAATTGGTCTCTCAGTCACAACTTTGACAACTAAAACCACTCTTAGAGCTTCGCCGGGAATGATGCTAAGCAAGGGCTCCCTAACCCGCACTTGCTAAATGGGTTTTGGATCCCTTGAGTGTAAATTCACATTCATTCCTATGATCTCTGGCTCAGCCTCTCCATTTCCTTAAGCAAGCATGGCTGCGTGTGATGAAGGGGGTGGACGCCAACCGCTCCGACACTTAGAGGAGCCTGGATGTTTACTGTGACCCTGCATCATTTATTTCTCTTTCGCCAGCATCCATCATGGCATTGCATACACAATGGTAATTGCATACACTCAGTCATGGTGAATCTGCTGTGTCACCCCTCCGTCAAGTCATAAACTCAAATATGTGATGCAGGTGCAAGCTCTTTGAATACTGTCAAGTACTGAGCAGGTATCAATTTTGTGAATGTTGCTATTATTACAGCTCCTGAAAGAACTAGTAGTTTTTCCTCTATCCTCACAGTAGCTAGAATGATGTTTTTTATACCAAAGTGCTCCATAAAATTTATTGGTCGAATTGGAGGCACTTGTCCAGATTCCCAGACACAGACTTAGAAGGAGAAGGTCCAAGTATGGGGTGGAAGACAATGCCTAAGGTGCAGTAGGAGATGAAGGCATAGGATAAAGAGGGGTACGGAAGACTCTGCTCAACCAAAGGACATCGAGCGGGCCCAGTAACGTCTCCATTGGAGACTTTGCTGTTACTGTGAGGGCGTTCGCCTTACAAGTGGCCAACATGGCCGACCCAAGTTCGATTCCTCCGCCCCTCTCGGAGAGCCCAGCAAGCTACCGAGAGTATTTGATATGCCAAACACAGTAACAACAAAGTCTCCAATGGAGACGTTACTGGGCCCGCTTGAGCAAACCAAAGGACATCATTTCCCAAAATTTCCATAGGAGACTGGCTGTGACTACATACCTAACGCTTCTATGACTAAATGCTTAAAACCACAAATATTTCCCAGTGCTCCTGGGACTAAGCTGAGAAGATGTGAGCCTGACTAGACTGATCCCAAATGGGTTTGATCCTGCATCTGGAATCAGCTGGTGGGTCAGCTGGAGGTCCCTCACACATGTCTAACAATTATTGGTTGGGATGAAGGGGACCCAGGGCTATGTGGGTTTCTTCATCCAGCAAACAAGCTCATTCAAATAGTGACTCAACAAGAATTCAAAAGAAAAAAGCAGACGTACACAAGAGATTTTTGAGGCCCACTGTCTTTCTCCTGAATTCCACTGACCAAATCAAGTCACAAATTCAGTCCATATTTAAGGGGTGTGGGGTGGGTCCATTTCATGTGAAGAGTTGAAAAGTCACAGATACAGGTATGTGAAGTACTGGAATCACATTAATCACTTAATCACTTAACTTCCCGTTAGTCGTCGATTTGCTCGAGCGGGCGCCAGTAACGTCTCCATTTGTCCCTATCGCGTGCTAGTGTAGCCCAATGGCTTCTGTTCGCTCCGGGAACATGAAGGGCCTCAAACCGATCATTCATGATCTTGACGAAGAAGTCTGACCATCTGGTAGGTGGGCGGCCACGCGGTCTCTTGACATCCCGTGGAATCCAATCAGTAACAGCTCTAGTCCAACGGTAGTCTTTAAATCTCATTACGTGACCAGCCCATCTGATTTTCGACACCTTGGCAAATGAGACAGCGTCCCTGATCCTTGATCGTCGACGGATGTCAGAACTCCAGATTCGTTCTCTCATTTGAGTGAAACGTGATATTCCAAGCATAGCTCTTTCTATTCTTCTTTGGGAGACCTGAATAGCGTTCTCATCTTGTTTGCGTAGGGCCCAGGTCACTGAGGCATATGTTAATGCAGGAAGAACAGTGGAATCAAAGAGATGTGCCCGGAGCCGGAGGTTCTTCGTCCTCTTAGCTATTTCTTCGACGTTCTTGAAGGCGTTCCAAGCCACTCTCTTCCTCCTGCGCAGCTCGGGTGCCAGGTCATTTCTCATGTTGACCTCTCGACCTAGGTACACATAGCTGTTGCATTCGGAGATGGTCGTTCCATTGAGAGCGAATGGGGCGTCAGGAACAAGGCTGTTTGTCATAAACATTGTCTTCGTAAGATTCAGCTGTAGTCCTACCTTTCCACACTCACGGTCAAAGTCGGCCAGCATTTGTGCCGCTTGGCTGATGTTTGGTGTTATTAAAACAATGTCATCAGCAAAGCAGAGGTGGTGTAGTTGCCGACCATCTATCTTCACTCCCATTCCTTCCCATTCCAGTCGTCGCATGATGTTCTCGAGGGTGGCACTGAAGAGTTTCGGTGAAATGGTATCACCCTGCCGCACCCCTCTCTTGACATCAATGATCACTTCTTTGTAGAATGGTGAGATCCTGGTAGTGAATCCGCAATACCGCTCACGGAGGATCCTGATGTATTGGGCTTGAATGCCCTGATTGGCTAGGGCTTCAATGACTGCTTCCGTCTCAACAGAATCAAAGGCCTTCTTTAAATCAATGAACGTTAAGCAGAGCGGCATCTTGAACTCCCGAGAAACCTCAATGAGCTTGGTTATCGTGTGGATATGGTCGATGGTGCTGAATCCTTTGCGGAACCCTGCTTGCTCGCATGGTTGTCCTTCATCTAGTGTTCTGCCAATCCTATTCAGGATGACTCGAGTGAACAACTTGTAGATGACAGACAAAAGGCAGATCGGGCGATAGTTGCCAATGTCTTGGATGTCTCCCTTCTTGAACAGTAGTACGGTCCTGCTGGTTTTCCATTGGGACAGAACCTTGCATTCAGACAGGTAGCGAGTGAAGAGCCGAGCCAGTGTATTGATGAGTACTGACGGCAGGTTCTTCAGGTGTTCAGGTCTGACCTTGTCTGGAATCACATTAACAAACAAGTTGTCTTTCATTTTTTCCCTTCAATTCATCATTTCATTTATTTAGTCTTATATCCATTTCTCCATCCTTCCACCATTCATCTATCTAATCATCCCTCTATCTACTCCCCCATCCATCCATCCATCCATCCATCTAATCATTCATCCTTCTATCCATCATTCAATTATCCATCCAATCATCCACCCACCCTTTATTCATCCATCTATTCATCCATTCTCTCACCCTTCCATCTATTCAACCATCCATCCATCATCCACCACCCACCCACTCAATGCACACTGGATACCTGCTTCACAAAGTACATTCCCAGGTGTTAAATGCTTCCATGGAGAACACATATATCAGAAACATGAGCACTGAATTTTGAGGGGGGGGCGTTATAAGATAAGAAACCACTGTGATTATTCACAGGTTAGAATGAAGACTGCAGCTAGCCCGTGCTGCTTCACGTGCCTGAGTAGCTCCTGACTCACTGTGGCCAGAGGAAGATGCTCCCTGGGCAGATGCTCCAGCTGTGCTCATTTGATTTCATGACCAGACTGAACCCTGATGCCCAGCACTGCTGTGGCTGCCAGAATCCTAGACAATGTACGGATTCAGTCCATCACAGTGCATGCTGCCACGCTGCCCGGCAATCTACCCTGGCAAGGGCAGAAGCAATCCATGGGCCTCATGAGAACTTGAGTAGCCTGGCAGCTCTCATCTGATATAGAACTTGCCCAGGGTGACTCGGGACAAGATGGGGACAGCCAGGTTGGGTGCAGCCCAGGATCAGGAGCCCTGCACAGAGCTCTTGGCAGGGCACTGTTATAGCTCAGTTTTATGAGCTCTTAAATCTCAACATTTACTAAAATGAGGAAGCCCGGCAGGAAGATTAAGCACTGCTGGGCTCTTTAAATCATCAACACCAGCCTTTCTGGGGGCTAGATTTGTTTTAGGCCCTGGCATGATCTCTGTGTCAAACATCCAGGGAAATGAGCAGTGGTTAAGAGCTTGAGTTCCCTGCCAAGTTCTGCCACTTACGAGCTCTATGACCTTGAACAGGTATAGTACTTTTCTGAGCCTCAGTTTCCTCCATTCTCGTGAAAGGATGCCTTAGGAAACCCAAGCAGGCCAGTAGGGTATTCAATGAGCTGGAATTATAAGAGTTTCAGGACTAAGCTTCTTATAGAAGTCCTAAACTCTTGGGACCAAAGTGATAGTACAGTGAGTAGGGTGCTTGCTTGAATGCAGCCAACCTGAGTTCGAACCCCAGAATCCCCTATAGTCTCCCAAGCACCACCTGGAGTAATTCCTGAGTGCAGAGCCAGAAGAAGCCCTGAGGACCTCCAAACATGACCCCAGAACAAAACAAAGCAAAAGTCTTCAACTCTAAAAATGGCCAGAACCAAAAAGAGGTGCCTGAATTTAGACATAGGTAGCCAGCTCCTGGAAAATTCCGCACACACTCAGCATCTCCCTAGGGCCCAGGGCATAGAAGACCATGGCTACTGCATGCATCTAAGTTGCTGTGTCACTCTACACAAATCACTTAACTTCTCCCAGCTTCTGAGAAGCATCATAATGCTCCTGGAAACCCTGGTGGAAGCAATAGCGTATCACTATGAGAATTTTTTTCCAACGTGTAATTCATTCCTTCATGCAGTTTTCATAGAACATCATGAGCCAAGTGCTCTCCTGGGATCTGGAGCTAGAAAGACAAGTCAAACTTCCTCCTCACAGAGACTCAGGGCTGCCTGGAGAAGCCAGGAGTCAGCAAGTCCCTTGTCACAGAGAGAAAATCCAGGGGCACCTAGAGGCAAGCCGCAGGGGGACCCGCATGTCAGGAAGGCTTTCTGGAGGAGGGGAGGGCAGGTCCCAAGAGGGGTGGCCTGGGGTGGGAACTCTGGCTGAGAGAGCAGCAGGACTGGAGGAGGGGGACAGGTGACCATGTGACCAAGCCAGACAGGTGCAGGCTAAGGCTGGAGCGTTGGCCCTGCACCAGTGCTGAGGAGGACAGGGTGGCCAGGAGCACTCACAGGGAGCACTCACACGGAGCCTTGTGACACAGAGCTGGGCTCGAACCAGAATGCTGGGGTGTCTGTGTCTGGGGTCTTGGAGACACTAATGTGTACTCTATGGGAAAAATCCAGGTGAGCCTCAAGGCACCCCTAGCCACAAATCCCAACTATGAACAGGGCACTGTGCCACAGATGCCCCTTCTCCCATGTGACCACAAAACATGGGGTGTGTTGTTATCTGATGAGCAGATGAGATAACCTCATACACTGGACCATTGTGTGTGAGGCAGATCCAGGCCCTTCAGGGCCCCCCCCCCCCCCCCCCCCCGGGTGCCTGACTGTCTCTCGAGGGACTCAGAGGAAGCACAGCCCTGCTTCCCTGAATCTCCAGGACAAGCTTTCTCTCCCTCCGTGAACGAAGGCAGGTCCAGCTGCACCTGCTGCCCTTCCTGCTCCGGCTCTGGCCCATCTTCCCAGCCAAGAGCAGCCACACATGACGTGCATTTAACTTCCTCCGCAAGCCACGCCTGGAACCTGCCAGGAAGCCCTGTTCCCCAGAGGGGCCCTCGGAAAGCCTCTTTATTCGACTCCTAATGTGGGGAATTAAAACGACACACTCGATGCTGTTCAGAACAGCAATTCATCTTTATGGTAACAGTTTTAGAAGATCAAATATTTATTATGGAGTAGACTCCATCATGCTCCCCATTGCCTGATCTTCTGGGGCTCGGCGGCCACACTAGGAAAGGGCCCAGTCAATAAGGAGCTTTCAGACCCATTTGGGTGCCTCACAGCACCTCACCAAGAGGGCACAGGATGGCCCACGGTGAGGAAAACTCCAAAGGCCAGGGGTCCACCTCCCAGTGACAGGCACCTTACCATGACCTCCCTCCCAGCACAGGAAAAATGCTTTGTTCAAGAGCTGGGCTCCCCATCAGGGTCCTTGCCATCAATACCCCCATCTCACTCTTATCACGATTCTTTCTCGATTCCCCCACTAGAGACTTCATTCACTTTCCTTTTTTTCACATAAAAAACTCTTTCCCCAGGGCTGGACGTAGGTTGGGGCCTGAATAAACGATTACTGAGTGAGCAACAATCCCCACACTCGGAATGTTTTTTTACTAGGGACTTGTGCATTTATCCAGGAGGAGTTTTGTTTTGTCTTTCTTTTCTCTCTGGCTGCGTGTTCTGTGTGCTTTCTTGAAATACACTCTGTTTTTCAAATTAACTTTCTGGTTTGGGTTGAAGTCACCCTTTCCAGGTCTCAAGTATCCCTTGTTTATGTGTTCTTCTTAACCATGTTCTGTTTTTCTCAGTATCACCTTACAATAATATTAAGGGGAACGGGAAGGGCATGGTGAACTGTATTGTCTAGTTATTCTTTCTTTTCCTGTATTCTTGGCTCATACCAATTCCACCCCATGCCATGTTCTTGAACAAACATCCCTGCCCTGCCTTGGATTTGGTGCACCCCCCTAGCCAGGATGCCTGTTCATCCCTCCCTGAGTCTGAAATAGGACCGTGTTTTCCAGCAGGGAACCCATCATGTCCAGGCTTCTTGGTCTTTGGGAATGTCTTCCTATCAGTAGCCATCGAGTGTGTGCAAAGGCCGTCTTGGGGTTTTTCAACAACAGTTCTGATCCCAGAAAAAGCCGTCCTGGAGGGTGATTCCTAAGTCAACCAGTCAAAAGGTGGGGTGTATGGACCCCAGGGCCTTGGAGCCACCTCCACATACAATCTCTATATGTCATGAGTATGAATTTCATGGCCATAAGCAGTTCAGGACAGACAGATCAAAGTGTGGCCAGGAAGTCATAAGGCTAATTTTCTGGCTTGGCTCTGAAGTCTAAAAGCGAGTTTTAGATCAGCCCTATGAGACATGAAATCCAATCAAATACTTTTTAAAAAACTTTAAATAACTTACATTCATCAGCTGGCTTGTACCATAAACAGTTTCCACCTCCCCAGCACACTGATGGGTCAGTGACAAATGAGTCCTTTCAAACAACGTGCTTGCTTATGTGTTCAATGATTTTACCCTTTATTATAGATCAGTGGTTCTCAAAGTTGCTCATGTGGCAGAGCAACCTGGAAGTGATGGGGCTTTTTGCGGAATACCATGAAATACTGATCTAGTTAATCCTATTACATAAGCCAGGAGCAATTTGACTAGCAGAAAATATGACTACATTAATGTGTACAATACAATATTGCAACCACAAACATATCCTCGAAGGAAAAGGAGTGTTGCCAGGCAGGGCACTGGCTGCCTATGCGATTCTCTTGCCTCTTCTTTGGTGCCTGGTTCCTTTAGACAGAGGCTGATCTGCAGAGGAGAAGCAATGGAGACGGAAGCTGTAAGGAGAGAGATTGGAAGCAATTACGAGCAACAAGCTGGCCTGCGAGGGTCAGAAAACCTTCTCTAGCTGTTTCAGCACGGGACTCTGGACTGAGAAGTACTTGGGGATCCAGGCAGCCCCTAGCACTGGTTCAAATCCTGCAGTTTTTGAGACGTCTGATAGAAGCAAGGTGCTTCGGGGGCACTTGGTTGCTACTAAGATGACATCTGAACAGTCTCATGTTTTTGTGACTCTTAAGTCATCCAGACAAACAAACCTCTTCCTGTGGTCATGGAAAACCAGGTGAGCCTGACTGAATGAATGGAGAGGCATGGGACTGGAGAGATAGGACAGCATCTAAGGCACTTGCCTTGTACACTGCAGACCTAGGTTCAATCCTCAGAACCCCATATGGTCCCCTGAGCCCAACCAGGAGTGATACCTGAGTACAGAGCCAGGAGTAAGCCCTGAGCATCACTGGGTTAGTTGTGGCCCAAAATCTAAAACAAAAATAAGAGATTACCTCCAAGCATGCATGAAGTCTGAAAGGAAGGACCCACTCAGATAATCCCTGCCACCTGCTCTCCCACCCCCATTAGCCCTAGCTGTGTAGGCCCAGGATATCATCCCATATTTCTCTGCCCCCTGCCCCTCAAGGTCTAGCCCACATTAAACCCTCGAGCTTTCACCCCCTCTCACAGTTCTGGGGGATAAGCCGCCCCTCAGTGTCTGCCATTCCAACCCTCCTGACTGACTGTGGCTACAGGGGCAGGTTCTACTGCTGTACTGACTTGTTCTTCCTTCTTTTGTAGGAGGAGGTGGGACCCCACAAGGACCATCCAAGATTGCCTCACCTCCAGACCCTCCTCTTGACCACATCTGCAAACATCCCTTCCCCAAAAGAGGTCTTGTGTCTAGGATAAAGACATGGATATTCCTTGGGCAGCAGAGGAATTGTTCAACCCACTGAACCTCCAAGACAAGAAGATTCCCAGGGATGATACGATGCATATCCCCTCCTCTATGGATGTCCCTCCTTCATCTGCTTCTCTAGATATCCTCCTAGTGATCTGTGTCCAGCCTGATTTCTTTCGACTCTCTTACCCACAGTCTCAGCTGAACACAAATGCAGGGACTCGATGACTTCTGAACCTGATAGTGGCCACCCCAGGAATATTCCCACTAACAGGCAAGTCTAAATGTTGCATTTACTTCAGTTTCAATTCCCCCTAAGACCAGCACCTGACCTTCTAGAAGGAAGTTGATTTTCTGTACAGATTATGATTTACTCGAAAATGATGAGAACATTTGAAAAAAAACCCATAATTGCATCTTTTCTTAAAAAAAACTATCTCTTGGTGATATTTTTCTGAATTCAAAGATGAGAATACTAAAGAAAACTATAATTATTTATTTTCTACAGAGTGAGGTTCTCAGAGCAAGGTTATCACAAGTTTGATCAAAGATGAGAATTTCTGGGGCCACTGGGAAATCTTTCCCCTCTGTGCCCGGGGAGGTCATGCCTGGAGCTGGTGATGGAGCTCTGGGAGAGCCTATAAGTGCACCCCAGTGCTCCCAGGGAAAAGTGAAGCCCCACAGAATCCAGGTGTTCCCAGAATTCCACTGAGTGAGGATCACCAACTTCACCCCACTAATTCCTTCATGCCTCAGAGCTTTTTGGTTGTTTTGTCTGGGGGGGGGGGCACACCCTGCAGCAGTGCTCAGGGGTTACTCCTGGCTCTTTGCTCAGGAATCACTCCTGTCAGGTTCAGGGGACCATATGAGGTGCCACGGATGGAACCTGTGTCAACCGCATGCAAGGCAAAAACCCTCCCCTCCGTACTATTGCTCAGAGCTTTTGAAACGGGTATCACCTACCAGATTGCCATCCCCTGGACCCTGTCCATCAAACCCCTGCTTCTGTCTCTATTCACTTTGACCCATTTGGGTTTTCCACTCTTCCCCTCTTGTTCACAATGTCAGCCTGTAGAGGAGTCTCCATAATCCCTTCCCACCCCGAGGCAGTTTCTCCTTTGTGAAGGTGAAAGTGTCCAGCGATCACTCAGCCTGGGAGCCCACACCTCTGGGCTCAGGGTGGGAGGTGCAGTAGTGGCTGCTACTCTGTTGACCGTGTGGCAGGCAGGAGGCACGAAACTGCCGCGGCTGCTCAGTGTAACGCGCGTGGCTTCCTGGCCCAAGTCATCAGGAAATGATCTGTTTCTTTGACTGCCTGTGTCTCAGCGGACTGTGAACTCCCAAGGACAGAGATAATAATAGCACTAATAGCTCCCATTTGTTCAGCGCTTACTATGTGCCACACACTATTCCTGAATATTTAATATACATAACCTTATCTAATCCTAATTACAGCTCAGCGATCCGGGCTGCTCGAGCCAGTCCCTGGGCCTGCTGCTGGTGGGACATGGGGACACAGGTGCTCAGAGGGACAATGCAGTGGAGCTGGACTTGGAATCATGTCGGAGGAACTCAGGGGTTTGGGTTCTAAGCCCCAGCCGCAACCAGTGTCATGTGACATGGTGGGGTTAGAACCCATAGATAAAGGAAAGCCTTCTCTGTCTCTCCTTTCTCTCACCTGTTCCGCACCCCACACCCCTCATAAGCTCCCACCAGCCTAGTTCTTCCCAACAGGCCTCAGATCTGTGCCCTTACTGCTCCCAGGGGGTCATGGCCTAATGCCTTCTGAGTGGCTATGATCCCCTAACAAACACAATACAGAGAGCTGGTCTAGGGCCTCTCCCCTCTGTCCTCATATTGGGCCTGAAACTCTTGAGGATGTTCAACTCCTGGATCAAGAGATGGGCACGGTGGTGGTGGTGGTGGTGGTGGTGGTGGTGGTGGTGGTGGTGGTAGTGGTGTGTGTGTGTGAGTGTGTGTGTGAATGTATGTGAGTATGGGTGTATGTGTACGCATGTGAATATGTGTGAATGTATGTGAGTCTCTGTGTGTGTGTGTGTGTGTGTGTGTGTGTGCACGAATATGAATTTAGGGGCCGGAGTGTAGCACAGTGGGTAGGGCATTTGCCTTGCACGCGGCTGACCTGGGTTCAATTCCCAGCATCCCATATGATTCCCCCGAGCAATGCCAGGAGTAATTTCTGAGTGCACAGCCAGGAGTAACCCCTGTGCATTGCCAGGTGTGACCCAAAAAGCAAAAAAAAAAAGAAGAATGTAAATGTATATGAGTGTCTGTGAGTGTGTGCATGTGTGAGTGTGTGTGTATAAGTATGTGAATGTGTGGGAGTCTGTGAGTCTGTGTGTGAGTGTGTGAATGTGTGTATGTGAGTGTGTATATGAGTGTGTTAAGTATGTGAATGTGTGTGAGTCTGTGTGTGTGACTTTCTGTGTGTAAGTGTGTGTATGAGTGTGTGGGGGAGTGTGAAAGTGTGTATATGAGTGGGGGGATTGTGTGTGTGAGTGTGAATGTGTATATGAGTGTGTGGGTGGGGGAGTGAGTGGGGGGAGTGAAGAAAGAGGAGTCTCAGCTCTGAAGTTTTTCAGCGGCCTGACTAGGCTCCACGTTCCAATATGCCTCAGCTCTCCAGCTACGAAATGAGGTGTTCACTTATCCCTCCCTTGAACAGTTGAGGATGAAATGAGGTAAAGAGCTTGAAAATGTTCCTGTAATTAGTAGCAACCCAGTACAGGAGTCTCAGCACCTTATGAAGAGTTGCCTCCCAGACACAGCTGGAAGTGTGTCACCTTGGGGCCATAAGAGAAGGCTCCACCTTCAGCCCCACACCTTACAGTTTCAGGAGGCACATCTGCCATCAAAGACCCCAGGAAGGCGTTTGGAGCCCCTGAACCCTGGCTCCTCTTCAGAACATGCACCCACAGAGCCCTTCTTCCCTTAGCAAAGACTAGAAATCACTGTCCAGGGCTGCTCAGTGAGGGTGACCTGAGTGGGAATCTGGTTCATTCTGTTGAACCTTAAACAAGTTACTGAATACCTTAAGGTCTCCGTTTCATCATCTATACAATGAGAAGAATCTTAATTAATTAAAAAAAAGAATCAGATGGCCAGATTGTGGTGAGTCTTTAAGTGGGATCATAAGGTAGCTCACTTAGAACATGCCCTGGCAGGAGCAACAGCTGAGTCTGGTGTGACACTTTCTCTCCATGTGGCACCTGACAAAGCATTTCCACCCACCTCATCTCATCTCATCAATGTGATCATGAAAACAGACTCCAGGGCAGCTGCAAACTCACGGGGCGCTTGACAATCCTAGGGTGAACGTTCCCCCTTTCTTAGAAGAACTCGTAGGTTGGTACTGAGAGGTGCATGATGGGTCAGCCAAGCCTGGATCCCTGAGACCACCACTCCCCTCACCACGTGCCAGGCTATTTCCCAACCAAGGGAACATGTCCCCACACCCACAAAGGTATTTTCTTCTGCTGCAGCCCAGAGTCATGTCGCTTCTTGTACTGAGTGTCGGTAAACAGCTGAGCAATGTGTCACCTCCCAGAGGAAGTCAGGACGAGTCCAAGGCTTGGAGGCTGACATGCTGGAAACAGTTGCTCACCCACTTCATCCTATACTGAAATGTCCAGGCTAAGGACAGGAGAGCCTGAGGACAGATGGACGAAGAGCCTCATGGAGCGACCTCCTCGGGTTAGAGACCAGCACCCCATCTTCTGCTATTTGTCCCATGCTCACTTTATCCAAAGTAGGCTGCCCCTCGGTTCCCTGCTAGAAACTGTGTCCCTGCGTGTTATAAAAAGCGGTGAGTATATTCAGATCTCCCAAAACACTTATTTACACACCCAGGGGATCCCCTTAGAAAAGATTCAAATCCATGAGTAATCCCCCAATTTCGAAAGAAAGCCTTTGAACGGAGCAGCCAGTCCGAGCTTTGGCAGACCCAACTACCCAAGAGAGCAAAGGAGGAGAAATACTGATAGCTCCCAAGATCCCCCAGATTTCTAGTTTATTCTAAAAGAAGAGAACATGTTCATTAGCTCACTCTGCGTTCCCCCCGGGGAGCTGCCCTAGACAACTCTGTCTCCAAGTGTGTTCCATGGAATATTCCGGCAATGTGAGAAATAGTTCACCAGGGGCAAAAGGACACCGGAGGAGGGGACTCCAATGACAAATAAGTTTGGGAAACTCGGGGCCAAAGAAAGTTGGCCCAGTGTCCTGCCTTCTCAAGATTTAGAAAATGGATATAGCCAAAGAGAAGGGCCACATGGAGGGCGGGATCCACAGCTCCCGGAGGAAAAAAAAAACAGAATCCAAAAAGAGCCGAGATCATCGGGAAGTCCCAGATGGGGTAGGTACCGCATCCCGCCTCCCCCAGATGGAACCCCGGTGACCAGAAGCCTCTACAAGCACAGCTCGAGTATGCGGGAACTAGGACTTTTTCTCAAAACAAGCGGCCGCGCGACATCTCTCTATATACAAAGTGATCAATGGGAAGTAAACCACCCAACCTTTCTCCCTGAAAATCAGAGTTAAGTTTGGAGCACGGCCACAGCCCCAGAAACACAAGGACTTAATGCAGAACCCGGCAGCTTGGAGCAGAAAAGTGAACGGACTATGCGTTAATCCAGGCCATCATGTCTGCCCGGAGGGGAAAGGGTGTTGCCCCATTCACCCTCTCTTCTCTGGAAAGAAGGATGGTGGCCGCATGGGAGCCTTGTGGACAGCAGATATGAGCCGGGGGTGTGGGGGCGACTAAAACCTCATGGGAAGGGGGGGCGTTCCGGTCCGTCCTTCACGCCCTACCAAGGTCACCAGTTGCCCCCCATGAGCGGCTCTCCAGCACGGCCGCGACTCCAGAGTACAGAGGCCAATTTCTTAACTATCTGACTTTTGGTAGAAATACTTCCAGGGTCAATAAGTGGGATAGCAGAGATCCAAAGCCAACATTTGGTTCTTGAACCCAGCTGTGGAGGGCAAGTCACTTCACAATGTTTTTTCGGCGTGTCTGATTTGGGGGGGGGTAAACTCTAGATAGTGGTGGTGAGTCTTTTGTTGAAACAATGAATCTAATCAAAGCAGATGGAGTGTTGACTAGAATTCATCTGCCTCACAGGGACTGGGGGTGGGGGTGGGGGGTGGGGTTTTATTGGGGTTCTTCATGGTGAAAAATAAGTATTGGTGAAGGGAAATGTGTTTGATATTTGCATGACTGAGACCTAAACCAGAAAGCTTTGTAAGATTTCCCACAGTGATTCAATAAATAAATAAATAAAATTTAAAAAAAAAAGATTTAGAAAATAGGGGTACAGATGAGCTGCAAGAGACGGGTCTAGAACACAATGTTTTCCAAATATATATGATTAAACACCTGCCTCCCCCTGCCCCAAGAAGTCCCTTCTTCCACCCCTGTGACATGGAAGGAAACTGTCTGTGGCAATGTCAGAGATGCCCCATGTCCCACCCAGGACCCCCAGAATGGCAAGGGCCAGATAACATATTGCTTCCCCTAAAACACCTGTCCCACACCTGCCCTGTAGGGGGCAGTACTGAAAGTTCACTGAATGTAATGAAATTCTAAAGTCCTTTTCTTTCTAAAGTCACTGTCCTTGGAATTCTCAAAACCAGTTTTAATGCTCCCAAGTGTCTCTCATTTCTTGGACCAGCATCTACTTTTGCCTCAATTAAATGAGCTTAAATTCCTGCCTAGGACGTTCCTGGTTTCTGAGAACTCCTCCCTGGGTACGTGACCCTCATTTGCTCTTGGAGGCAAGAGAAAAGCAATCTCGCACTTGAGTTCACACCCAGCTCCTGCATCTCCCTCGTGTGTGGCCCCGGCCAAGTCAGACTCAGCTTCTCTGAGGCAGAGCTCGCTCGGGCTGAGGGTCATCTTGTGAACTGGACCTAGCGTCCAGCACACGGCAGGCCTTCCTCCAGTTGACTGCCTACCTCCTCCCACTTCTCAAAGCCTGAGATGTACTTTAACCACTGAGGTTGGGAATGGACCTTTCAAGGGGAGAAATCTTTAGAAGACTTCTAGAATGTTGACTCCACACACAGCTAAGCCACCTGGATATCCAGGAACCCAAAGTGAGCTCCTTACTAAGCCAACCCACCTCATTTAGGTCCCAGAGGAAAGCTTGGCAAGCCACGGAACTCCTGGTGCAACAGTAATTCACGGGGCCGGAGTACAGCGGGTGAGGCACTTGTACGAGGACAATCCAGGTTCAATCCCCGGCATCCCATATGGTCCCCCAAGCACCACCAGGAGTAACTCCTGAGTGCAGAGCCAGGAGTAACCCCTGAGCATTGCTGGGTGTGACCCAAAAAGAAAAAAAAATTCGGAACCTCCACCCCCAAAGCTGGCTTCTGATGGGAGAAATCAGGTGTAGACTATGCACATTCCAGCCCGTGGACCCTGCTGAGTTGCCACATGATGCACGTGGGACAAACCCCTTCAGCCTCAGTTTCTCACCTTTGGAATCATGAGACCGGCCTCCTGAGAACATGTTTATAAAGATTAGAACCAGAAAGAGAATCTAGGAGTTAAAGTACATGTGATCGAACCTGGTTTGATCCCCAGCACTTGTATGGTCCTCTCAACATCACAGGGTCTAGCCCAAGAGGCATCTTTGAGAGCTGCGAAGTGTGACCTTGAGCTCCCCGAGCAGCACTGGGGTGGCCTGGGAAATTCCCGGTACCACAATAGCCAAACACCATCCCATTCTGGGTCTCTCACATTGAAACTACATGCCAGTTGGGCAGAGAATCACTGCAAGGAGTTGGGGGGAAAAGGTGGAAAGAGAGCAGGGCCCTGGAGAGTCCAGTGGACTGAGCACAGGCTTTGCATGCAGGAGGGCTGGCTTGCAGCCCCAGCATTACATGGTCTCCACAGCACTGGGCTAGCAGCAGCCCCTGAACATCACTGGGTATGGCCCCCAAACAAATAAACAAACAAAACCAGAAACAGATGAGATGAGGGGAAGGAAGTGGAAAATCTGTAAACTGCATCATGCTCTGCTACACACAGAGCAGCAGCTCAGGGATGTGTCCAGGATATCAATGTGGCGGGGACGGGAGTGAATCTCCAGGATCCTGCTGCCATGGTGGTGCTGGGGGTAGGCCTGGTGGTCTCTTTCCTTGTGAGCTGCACCCTGCTCAAGGCCCAGCTGAGCACTGTAGGGCCCTGGCTCTCGCCTTCATCCCCAGCCATCCTCACTCAGTGGGCCTGGTTTGCCCCATAGTCCCCATGTTTGTGAATACTGGAGTGATAGTACAGCGGGCAGAGCATTTGCCTTGCACACGGCCTACCTGGGTTCAATCCCCGGCACATCCCATATGGTTCCTCAAGCGTGCCAGGAGTAATTCCTGAGTGCAGAGACAGGAGTAATCCTTGTTTGTGAAGAAATCTCCCTTTCACTCTCAAAAGTTTGCACGAGGGCTGGAGAGATAGATCCACAGTCTGAGCACGGGCTTTGCATGCAGGAGGCCTGGGTTCAACCCCTCCTGGAACTGTGTGAGCCCCCATGGGGAGCAACTCTGGAACACAGACCCAGGCGGAGCCCCTGAACACCACCGGGTGTGACACCCCCTCCCCCAACCACCAAAAAAAAAATAGAGTCTGGAAGACATCTCACATGGTTCCCTGACTTAGACACTTTTCTGGGGCCACAGCCAAGGAACTAGCGCTTCTTTTCCAGTGTCTCCCCAGAGGAAATGATTGAATGGATGGTCTCCAGGGGTCCTTGCAGGCCCACAAATCCGATGTCCTTGTTTTTGTCTGAATAATAGACTGAGTGAGACTTGGGGGTCATTGCCAAGGTCACCCACTCCCAGAACCAATTGTCCCAATTCCTGGAGACTAAGAGATAATTTTTTCCCCTCCTCCTTCCTGCCTGGAGTCTGCGGAAGATGGAAGGCTGAGTGAGGGACATGCCCATCATCCCTCCCCCAGCTGGAATCCGGTGATGGCAGGAACTCCAGCCCTGGAGGGTCATTGATAAACAGGGGGTAGGCCTGGTCCAAAGAAGCCTTGGCTGAGGTCACTGCCCGCAGGGTCTGGACAGGCTGTCCTCCCTGGAGAAAAGAGACAGTGTTGGAGGAGAGGGTGTCCATGATTCACTGCTCAATGAGTGGAAATGAGGCGGAAGACCAGCCTGGAAAGCCAGAAGGGAGAGAGACAGAACCCTGCAGGTCACAAGCAGCTGCCCCTCGCCCAGGCCTTGCCTCTTGTATGCCCAGAAAGTGGCAGCTGAGAAGTCATTTATCCAGATTCACACCGCTCAGAGCAGCAGTGCTGGAATGCAAACCCGTGCCCCGATTCCCGTGAATACACCCTGAGCCCTGCTCCCTTTTTCCTCGAGAACCCAGCAGATGACCTGCAGGAGTTTGTGGGGCTCCAGGAGGGTGGGAAGGAGGCTACCAGCCCTCAGGCCATGCCAGGTGGCTTGTTTCAGCTCAGTGCTTGCACCTTACAAAATCCTTCCCAGGGTGCCGCTATGGGCCCCTAACCCAGCTGGGCTCGCTGCCCCTGATATGCTGTAAAGTCCCCATCAAAGGAATATGAGCGTCTCCCCACCCATTTCCCTGCAAAACGAGCCTCTTTCCACTTTCAGTTCCACAAGTAACAAGGAAAGACCTCCTGCGTACCAGGCACTGCCAGGCTCTGGATGACCGGGCTATCCCAGGAGGAAGCAGGAAAATGCCCGGAAAATGCCCTTCCCAGGGCTTGCATTGCCAGGGTAGTAAGAAAAAATTGCCAAAGAAGTATGTACGGGCTGGGAGACAGCTTAGTGGGCTGAAGGGTTTTACATGCAGGACCTCTGGGGTCTTCCCCTGGCACTACATAATTCCCTAAGCACTGAGTCAGGAGTATCCCCTAAGAATCACTGGGTGTGGCCCCAAATCTAAAGAAAAAAAGGAAGAAGAAAAAAGGAAAACGAGGAAAGGGTAAAGAACAGGAGGAAAGGAAGGAAAGGGGTAGGAAGAAGAGAAAAAGGAGGAGGATGGGAGAGGGAGATGGAGGAGGAGGACCAGACAGCATCTTCAGGGTCTGGACTTTGATCGCCAACACCTGTGACCCCCTGAGTACCATCAGTTGTAACCCTGGTGTGCCCCCAGGATATATTTGGTTATGGACACACTTAGTTCATCTCCATCTGCGATTTTTAAGTGCTTTAAAGCCATTTTTCCCCCACATAAAACTTCCAGAACCCTAGTATATGACAGGAGCGCTGATGAGGCTCAGAAGATCAAAGCAGAGCTCTCGTCACTGAGTGGGTGGAAGCAGCCTTTGCACACACACCCCAGCCCAGGTGGGGGAGCCCCGTGTCTCAGGACCCGCAGGCAGCGCCGGGTCAGCGCGGTATGTGGTCAGTTGTGGCAGGAGAAAATGATTCCACGTTGATGAAAAGCAGAGAACCAGCTCACCAGCTCTGGGAGCACAGAGGCAGCAGCTGAAACGCACAGGGGGGAGCTGGGAGCAGTAGGCTTTGAGGGAGACTTTAACATCAGGGAACTGCATCTTGAGAGCGCTGGGTCTGCGGTTTGGGGGTGTACGGGGAAGGTGGGAGTTCACAGGCTGGATAGGAGGTGGGGCCAGAAACAACAGTTCCAGGTAAAGGGACCCACCAGCCCCACACGGGCAGGGTCCAGCCTGCATCGTGGCATCCTGTGGCTATAGACACCCCAGAGAGTGTCATTCATTCAATGAATGAATGGGTGAATAAATGAGTGACAAATGAATGAGTGAATGTATGAATGAAACGCACATAAGGTTGAGACCAGGTGTGGGGAGCATGGATGTGGGAGAGAAGCCGGGGCCGTGGAAGGCTCCAGTGCCTCCTGGAATGTGTGAGTTGGCCTTTGTCCCCTGCCCTGCTCACCTCACTGTGACACATCCCTTCTCCTGCAGGAAACCCCCAGCCCAGCACCAGGCTGCGAAGGACCAGATTAACTAACAGAGGTGATGAAAGTTGGCAAGGTTAACACTTCCACACTGGATTTTGCCTCAAAGCAGCCACACGAGACTTGCTGTTCCCATTTCTCAGATTAAGAAGCCAAGGCAGGGGCCAGAGAGGTAGTACAGTGGGTCCTTGTTTTTCATGTGGCCAACCTTGGTTCTCTCCTGGCACCAGATGTGGTTCCCCAAATCCACTAGGAGTGATCCCTGAGTGCAGAGCCAGGAAGGAGTAAGCCCTGAGCACTGCTGAGCGTGGCCCAAAAAACAAACAAAAGAAGTAGAAGAGAAGGTATGGAGAAGGCGGGGCTTGCCCCAGGGGACACCAGTGCTCCGACAGATCCCAGCTGTCTGCTTATCCCTCCCCTCGCTGCACTGTACTAATCTTGTTTCAGAGAAGGACCTCGGGAGGTCATGGCCCAGAGCCATTACACATAGAGCCATCCGGGATGCCTGCGCAGACCCCAAGGCCTAGTCCAGGACTTGCCCACCACCCGGCCGCCTATGCAGCCCCCAGACCCAAAGAAGCCTCTTTCTCCCTCCCCCCGACCTCCACACCCCCTGAAAGCCAAGCTCATTCCAGCACACCCACAGGGCGAAGTGCCATGGCCGGCTCCTGCCCTGAGACTGCACTGTCCTCTGGACACTGGACACTATCCTCCGGGCCAGCGCCTCAGCATCTCATTCAGACCCCTGTCCACCCTGTGACCCTGCTATCAGCTGCATCCCATGCCCTGGCTCGTGTGTTTCCCTGCCTCAGCTCCTGCTGGACCCTCTGGAGAAGCATGGACATCAGCTGGAAGAGGTTCCGAGGGTCGGGGAGCAAAGTTTCCCCCACAAAACCCTGGAAACCTGGAAAGGGGCCTAAGGGAAGGACACAGGGCTGGGGCCGGAGAGGAGCAGCCCCTCCTGCACTTGAACCAGACCCGCTGTCCTGCCACCCAGAGCCCCACGCAGACTTTAGTTTGCACAAAGCATCTGTCTGACTGCAGAGAGCCTTCAACCCTCCTTGTGCTGGCCCTCCCTTCTAGCCCCCCATGTTGACATTCCCAAAGAGAGGCGACTCCGGCCACTCTCCCCTGTTGTCACCTTGCAGATATTTATAGCTCCGCCGTGACCACCAGAGAGCGTAATGGGCTTTTTAGGCTAAACCAATTAAACTCTCCTCCCGTAAGTCATGTCTCCAGGATCGCTTCTGCTGCCCTTCTCTGAACTTGCTCTATCTTCATTATCTCGGCTCTGAGGGGGGCGGGGAGGGCACAGCCCAGGAGTTCACAGGCTGGTTACTAGGGAAGTCGCCTCTCTCTGCAGCTGGGCTCCTTCCCGACACCCAGCAGCGCCATGGACACGGAGGATGTTCCCTAGCCGTTGTGGGCATGCCTGCCCCATCTTCAGCAAAGCTGAAACCCCTCTCTCAAGAAACTGGGGCACGGGTCGTGGTCTTAGGGAGGTGGTTGTTGGTCTCCGCCACCTTTTCCTTTGTGCCCTATGCAATCTACTAACCCAGTCTTTCAACTCCCGGGAAAGACGCAAAACTGCTGCAGCTTAAAGCAACATGGTTGGAGGGGTGCCCCTAGCCTGGTATGAGCTGGAATAAAGCATTTCCCCAGAGGCTGGCTGTGACCCGGAAGGGGCTCAAACATACTGCAGGAATCCCACATGCTTAAAGACAAGGATTCAGGCCTGGAGCAATAGCACAGCGGGTAGGGCATTTGCCTTGCATGAGGCCGACCTGGGTTCATTTCCCAGCATCCCATATGGCCCCCCAAGCACCACCAGGAGTAATTCCTGAATGCAGAGCCAGGAACAACCCCTGAGCATCACCAGGTGTGACCCAAAAAACTAAAAGAATGGCTAAATAAAAAATAAAAACAAGGATTTTTGCTCGTTTCCTGTCTAAATCAATCATAATGTAGCACTGTCATATTCGTATTAGTATTTTAACCCTCATCCAAAGAACAGTCTATCCCGATTCTAGGAGGGCTGTTCCCTTCAACAGAGCCACAGCTTTGGGAAGGACACACATGGAGGGGAGGAAGGGAAGGGCCCTGCCTAGCCAGCCACATCAGCAGAATCCGCCCTGGGATCAGTGGGGAGACAGATGTGGGGGCCAGACCCTGGTAGCGGCTAGGCTGCTGGGCTGCATGGCTGGACGCAGCTCTCACTGCCCCTTCTGGGCTGCTCCTCCCCGCCCGCCACTGACTGCTTCTCAGCTGGCTGGTGAGTGATGTGAGGGCTGTTGGCAAACATACCCTCTGCAGATAGGATCAGTACGTTGGCCCGTGACTCAGTCTCCAGCTGGCTGCCTCATCACTTAGCCCATCACGAGCACCGGCTGGTGCCTTACCCCTTCGTGTGGTTTGAGATTCCTTTTATGTTCGTCATACTCAGTTTAATTTACACCCAGTATGGACCATTGGTTTAAGACAAGAAGCATAAGGAACACCGTGATGGAAATACAATATTAAGTTAATGAGGAACATAAAAAACAGAGTAATTCTCAAATTTTTCCAAGTACTCCATAAACCAATGCTAATAAGGGAAAACACAGTGGCCATTACGGCCAGTTTGACTTTTTTTAATTTATTAAGAATAAAGATGACCCACTCCTGTATTTTTTTTTTTGAAAATTGCTTGCAAATAGCAGTTTTAAATTTCCTTTCCAATCTTAGGAGTCAAAGGAAGAAAAGTATTCACGTTGAAAAAAAAACTAGCTGATTTTCAAAACACAAACATCTCAATAACTCCAAATAAGAAGTGCATTTAAAACAAACAAATCATCAAGGTGAAAATTATTATTATTAGCATTTTTAAAAATATTTGCTCCCCAAATTAAACATATATCAAATTAAAAATTGCTAACAAACTGACTCTTTGCCTAACTAATTTAAATTAAACAGCATTTGTCACTTATTCAATAGAGAAAATGTTCAAATTAATCGTTAAATATTTTAGATTTAATTAAAGACTTATTAAAATAAACTTCAGAGTAGAATCTTTAATAACACATTGATCTAAAATTATATTATTGCATTTGAACGTCACTTTCTGATATGCCACAGAACAGCTACAAAATGACTTTTTAAATATTTATTAGTGTTACTCTCTGCATTTCTTGGCCCCATGTAGAGTTACTTTTTTTTTTATTTGTGTCCACTGTGCTTGAATGAGGTTGTGTATTCATTTCTAGCCAATAAACTGAGAATAGAAAGTTCTAAATCAGAGGTTCCTAAACTTGTTTGGCTTACTGCCCTTTTACCAAATAATAAAATAATAATATTTAATATACATAATAATATACTAATACATATAGTTTATAATATGTATAACATGTACACACACACACACACACACATATATATATATTTCATTTTCATTTCATTTCATCATCCTGTTATTCGTCGATTGCCTCGAGCAGGCCCCAGTAACGTCTCTTTCATCCTAGCCCTGAGATTATATTCAAGGCTATTTAGGAGAATGAGACCCATCATTGTTACTGGTATTTGGCATATTTGGTACGCCACGGGGAGTTTGCCAGACTCTGCCCTGTGGGCAGGCTACATTCGATAGCCTGCAAGTTTGTCCAAAGTAGGAATAAGACAATAAGATGTCATAAAAAAAAATGTTTTGATAAGATGTCGCGCGGCCGCATTTGCGTTCCGGGATCTGGATTTTATAGTCTCTGAGTCTTGGCCGCTGATGGGATTACACGGCGCCAGGGGGCCAGGTGGTGGGTGTGACCCCTGCCTACTGGAATTTGGAGGATCTGGGTGGAAGATGCTCGACTCCAATTCGAGTAGGCTTGGAGGTCTCGGCCCCGGAACCCGCGTGGCTTTGTCCCTCTGCCAGTACCTTCATGTGTGCGGAGAGTGGTCTCAGCATGGTGGTGGCTGGTCCTGGAGGTCTTCGGCTGCCGTAGCCCTGGTCGGGGCGGGGAGGAAAGCTCAACCCGCTCCCCTCCAAGGGACTCCAGGAAGGAACACCCAGGCGCGGGGGCAGAGACATATATATATGTGAGCACACCCCCGGAAACATATCTTCTCTAATTTCTTCTCTACTATGGCTTTGGCCAGTGCTCAAACTGTTTATTAATCTACATACAATTTTGAGCCACTGGTGGTACAGGATAACATCAAATGTAAACAAACAAAAGTGCTCCCCAGTTGCCATGGAGGATACTACACCCTCACTCTCTCCCTGCTGGGTGGTTCCAACCACCAGTGGTGGACATCAAGGCCTCTGGGAAATAGCTCTCAGAACCCTCTGACACTCCCTTTCTCTCCTGCACAATGACTAGCAACATCTGAAGTGGCTGCTGTCCCCTCAGCCCTGCACCCAGAGCCACCCAGATCCTGGTATGAATCACTGAGTCAACTAAGCAAGAAAGAAAACAGTTACCGTCTGAGATGTTTAGTCTGTTCCTTGCTTTATCTTAAACAACTTTCCTCGGCTGATTCATACAATTCCCAAGCGGAAATATGTGAGCTGATCAATCCCTTTATTCCTGGTAACAGAGAATCTCTCTCAAGACAAATAAAAATGCATTGGGCCCATCTTGGGTCTTAGAGAAAAACACACCCAAGTCTGAATCCAGTGGTGGTCATGCATTAGCTAGGTGGGGTGACAAGGGACTCAATCTCCTGGAGAAAAAGTACAGGGGTTAAGGCACTTGCCTTGCCTGTGGCTGATCCCAGTTCAATTCCTGACACCACATGTGGTTCCCTAAGCACTGCCAGGAGTGATTCCTGAGCACAGAGCCAGGAATAAGCCCTGAGCACAGCTGGGTGTGTCCCCCTCAAAAAAAAAAACAGTAAAATAAAATAACTTAGTCTCTTCCTCTTTAAAAACAAGACACATGATACTCTCCTGCATTGACTGTGGAAAGGCTTTGCCCCAGGACTAACACAGGGTACTTTATTAATTGAAAAAAAATATTTTCTAATTGAATCACAGTGAGATGCACAGTTACAAAGTTTATGGTTGGCTTTCAGTAATATAATGTTCCAACACCATCTCTTCACCACTGTACATTTCCTACCACCAATGTCCCAGTTTCCTCCCACGCCCCCCCATCCCACTCCACTTGCCCTCCCCCTCCCCCCCATTTTGGGCATTATGGTATTATGGTTTGCAATACAGATACTGAAAGGTTATCAGGTCTATCCTTTACCTACTTTCAACACTCAGTTCCTGCACACTTTAAAATAGAAATCACAGATGGATACCTGTGTATGGTTTAGTGGCCCAGCCAGAACCTTGCAAACACAAGCTCAATCCCTCATGCTTCCCAAATGCCCCAAGATTAATCCAGCTGTGCTGGCTGGAATCCCTGGTGCCATAATAACTGTGAATGTAAACACAGCAAAGGGCCCAGCACCATGGCTGTGTGTGTGAGCACCACCACAACCAAATGTGTGTGTGACCCCTGGTTATCAAAACAAAAGGGAAGAAAGACTGAGGGGGGGGGGAATTTCAGCATAGAAATCCTTAATTTTTTAGTAAACTTCCTTAATGTTGATTTATTCCTTATTCCAGTGAGAAGAGCTCTAATGGAGAGAGAATGAGGAGCCAAGTGAGGAAGAGATTGGAAAGGGAAGAAGAAGAGGGAGTGAGGGAGGAGGGAGTGTGGGGGAGGAGTGTCCATCAGAGTCGCCTGGACTCAACTGGACCTACTGACCAATACCACCCTTCCTTTATTCCTCATTACCCACAGTACGGGCTAGAGTGATAGCCCAGCGGGTAGGGCATTTGCCTTGCAAGTGTCCAACATGGCCCACCCGAGTTCGATTCCTCTGCCCCTCTCGGAGAGCCCGGCAAAAAACCGAGAGTATCTCGCCCGCATGGCAAAGCCTGGCAAGCTACCCATGATGTATTCGATATACCAAACACAGTAATAATTGTCACAATGGAGACATTACTGGGCCTACTCGAGCAAATCAATAAACAATGAGAGGACAGTGACAGTGACCCTCAGTACATTGCTCATGGCTTAAGATCATTGTGCATAAGATCACTGCCAACCACAGCATGCTGGTGAATTCACACACACACACAAAGCAACATACAAAACTACTATAGCACAGTCCAGGCAGAACACAATGAGCACCACAGAAGACACAATGAACAAGAGTAAAGGTACCAATGAGACAGCTGCAGTCATGTGTAAATAGCTATGGCAGGTGATCATCAGAGAGGGCTTCCTGAGGGAGGAGACATTCCATGCAAAGCTTTGAAGGCGTGTAACCTCTCCATGGGTATAGTATTAATTTATTTTTATCCTTTTAAGCATCCAAAAGACAGCTCATCCTCTACCCTATCTCTTTCATACTTAGACAAGAAAGCCAGAAGTTGGTAACAAGTTCCCTTTTTCCCCATGATTAATGATTAGATTTGTGGTAAAGATGCTTCTGGAAGTTTCCAGAGAGATTTTTCTTAAGTCCCTCCATTTCTCTACACCTCCCACCTCCCCTTCCCCCGATATTAGATATTAATCAGGTTGCCAAATAAATGGCAGGTTCTGGGGGTACACAAGTAAACAAGATGGGCACCACTGGAGTTTGGCAGGGCATTATTTATAAATACTGAAGCACCCCAGTTACAGTGACAAGGAGCAAGTGGGCTATAACTGGGGGGAGGGGGCATTCTTCTCAGATAGGGGGCTGAAGGCTTTCTAGGAGAGAGTATCACTTAGAACTGGGCAGGAATGGGGCTGTCATACAGAGAGGAGGTGGGGACCAGGAGGAGGCTGCCCAGAGGTGGGGAAGGGGCACTGCTGGGGGCTTAAAGGTCAAGCAGTGAGGGGTGGGAGCAGGAGGAGGCAGCTGCAGGCTGAGGCCAGGGAGCCTTGGGGGGCTGGACCAAGTTTTCTGATCGCCTGGGAGGACCAGGGTTTGCTGTGTAGATGCAGGAAGCCCCTTGAAGGGTTTAGAGAGAGCAAAGGACAAGGCTTCATCTCTTTAAACCTGAACCTCGGCATCCAAGGGGCCTCCCACACTCCCTGGCTTCGGGAGGCCAGTGATACTCCAACAGCCAGACTGGCAGCTCAGGGCAAGGGCTAAGGGTGCCAGAAATTACCGGGCTCCCCCTGGCAGTGCTCTGGGTCTCCAGGGCCACCCTCAGTGGTGTTTGGAGACCTCCAGGCTCTACACAGTGGTATTCAGGGGGTCATGCAATGTACCCCTGACCACTGAGTATGTTCCCAGCTCCTGACCCCTAACTTTGATCTCACAGTTCCCGTGTGGAGGGATCTGAGGAGGGACATCACCCACCGGAAGTCCTTCCTGGAGGCCCCGAGCCTCTGGCAGGACTTATGGCAGCCCCACTCTTGCAACCTAGTGCCCAGGCTCCACCTGGACTCTCACCCTGCAGCCCATTTTCTCTGAGCTTCAAACCTGCCCTTCTCTCCTCACCCCTCTAAATTTCCTCTCAGTGTCACCCCCAGAGCAACTGGATCAGAGTAACCGGGAAGCTTATACAATCCCAGCTGCTCCTCAGAGCGCCTGACTGGCCAGGGGCCAGCCTTCAACAAAAGTGGAAGCCGGGCCAGAGCAATTGTATAGCAGGGAGGGTGATGGCCTTACATGTGGTTTGATCCCTGGCACCCTTGTAGGCCCCCAAGCCCCATCAGGAGCGATCTCTGACTGCAGAGCCAGGAGCAAGCCCTGAGCACTGCCAGATACGGCCCCAAGACCAAAACTTCAAAACAAAATAGACAGAAGCTTCCTAAGGCCACAGAAGGCCCAGGAAGAGGAGAGGTCCTCCTGGCCCTCCGCAGGGTGAAACCGCCCATCCATCCCCAGAATCACTCCTGGAAAACTCAGGGGACCCTACAGGAAGCTGGGGATTAAACCCCCGTCACCTGGGCAAGGCAAAAATGCCCTACCTGGTGTACTATGTCACCATGTCTCCCTCCCCACATGCCTGGCTTCTGCCATGGGCTTTCTTTGCCTCCCTGACTCACTCATGTGCTGTCAGAGGCTGGTCCCAGAGAGGGGAAACAGCAATTACCCCAAGATCCAGCCATCCTCCCCACCATCCCAGGATGACCCACATGGCCTGAGCTGGTTTTTCTCCCAGGAGAGTGGGTCCAAGCCCCTGTCTCCTCCTATTTCTGTGGCTCTGCCTGAGATCTAATTTTATCAGCTTTGTCCTCTGCTGAGCCGTGATGCTTGGCTGCAGGGAACAGTTTCTCTTGAGGCGCGCGGGGTGGGGGGGGGGGGGGCTGGGGTACATGACCTCCAGCCTCGCTCCCGAACGAGTCCCTTGCACGAGGGGTTCTGCTGCTCTGGCAACTCTGTGAGCACCAGCTGGGACACCAGCTGCTCGCGTGCTGCTGTGGAACAGGGCTGAGGCCGTTCTGGCCCCCAGAAGGGGGAGGAATGCGTTTTCTTCCCACCAAACAGGGTGCTGGGAGCGCTGGGGACACGGCCAAGACCAACACACCCCCCGGGAGACATCCTTTACCTGGCACCTGGGGCCCAGGTCCGGAAGGGAGCGGCCCAGAACCGCACCCCCTAGGCTTGGCCCGGCCCTTGGCCATCGGCACTTCCAAACCCTGCATGGAACAGCTGGTGAAGGAAACCTCGAGAGGGAGGGGAGGACGGAGGGCAAGGCGCTGCTCTCAGGCACTCTGTGACCACCTCGGGTGGGGGGCTCACGAGCTGGGCAGCTGGGTGCTGGCGGGTCTGCCGTGGCACCACATCTGGCTTCTGTGGAACCCCCCACATGCCACCTGGTTGGCCCCTGGGCCCCGCGCCTGTTTACTGCCAGCTGGGCCTTCCTGTTTGTTTTCTTACAGGAAGAGCCCGAGGGCCAGGCCTGGCCGTGGAGACTGAATGGCTCTTCTGAAGCACAGACTGTTATTCCAGCAGCTCTGGAATGTCTCGAAGGATGAAACAGCACGGCTGTTTTCAGGGGTGGGGAGGAGCGGGGCCTTGTGTATCTTAAGGGGTTTGTGTGTTTTAAACAACTCCAGATCTCGGCTCCGAAATCACGTGGGTGTCACGTTCACACACACACCCTCCCCCCAGAGCTTCACCCAGGCATCTGCACCTGGAGGGGAGGTCCAGGGGCCTGGCAGCCACCACCGTCCCTGCGATGGGGAGATTCCACTGGCCAAGGAATCTCAGAAAGGGGCCCACTTCCTCCCTGACACCAGTTTTCCCTGCATGCTTCTGGGCCCATGGAGGGAGTGTCGCTTACTGGCCAGGCAGGACGTCCCTCCGAATGTGCCAGGTTTCCAGATACCGCTCTGGCCTGCACATTGTCCTGGGCAAAGGAGCCCTTCCACTCTTTGTCCACTCTGCTACCCATTGCTGAGGAACTACTGTCCAGCACTGACCTGCTAGTACAAGGCCGCTGGCATTTGGGGAGACACACAGGCCCATATTGGGGACTGTAGCTTGAATGACTCTGAAGAGGTGCATGTGGTGGGCTGGGCTGGGGGTGTGGCTCTTCCCTTTCAGATCCTTTCAGAAAGACCCCACTGAGACCTTTCTCTTTTCTCTTGGTCCCTTCCTGGTGATGGACAGCCCACTTGAACATCTGAGTTCCAGAACCTTTCTTTCCTGGTACTAGGAAAAGGCCAGAGAGTCAAGTAATAATCTGGACACCAGGTCAACTTCTGCTTGGAATAAGAAGTATAGGACAGGAGGCTAGAGAAGATGGGAGGGGTAGGAAGACAGGTAAGGAGACAGGAAAGGCAGAGTAGATGGAAGAGGCTGAGGGGGTGAAAAAAGTCAGGTGTCTCTAGGGGAATGAAAGAGAGGCAGACGGTCAAATGTATCCCCAAAGTCTTGAAACTTTCCCTCCAGGCTCTCTCTAAGTTAGTAAAGGAAATTCCCAACGGATGTCTACAAAGTAAACTGGGGTTTCAGGGGTGGTGCTGAGAGAGCCCATGAGCTCTCCTGGATACCCTCATCCAAACCTCTTCACTCAGAGTCTGGGGTCTTCAGTTCATTTTCACCTGCCTTTTGGGAGCCTGAAAGTGAGCTTTGCTCCCGCTGCCCCGAACTCACCCCAGCTCCCCTCCACAGCCCCTCCATCTGGGCCCTCACCCTGGTCACTGCCTCTGGGCTCATTATCTGCCCACTGATATTCAGAGTGGTATCATTAACGCCACTGAGCGCAGTCATGAAGAACTTATTAAGGAAGTTTGAGCTGGCCGGTGCTTCCCACAAAGCCCGCTGACACGCCAAGCAGAAGATCCATTTACAGTGTCGGAGAAAACCCCAAATGCACACGATCAAAGCGACATTGTTGCTCGAGGTTGGTGCAGATGGGGCTGCCAGCAAAGCTGCAGGGAAATTATTAATATCTATTTTGGAGGAAACGTGAATTAAAAATAAACAGCCACGGTCGAGGGGCGGACATGTGACGAGGGAGCAAGTGTGAAAGGCAAGGGCAAGGAGGCTCAGCCACAGATTTCGAGGCTGAATGATCAAGCTTTATTTGTTCCCTGTACGGCTCATAATTTTAACCTTTTATTATGCAAAGCAGTCCGTTTGGTTTTACATTGCCAAAGGAGGCTTGGCATGATTAACAGATCACATTTGCTCGTCACTTCATCTATGAAAAGGTGGGCAAGCTTGAAAGAGATTGCTTAAGTTATTTTTCAGCTCTTTGGACGTTGGAGACACGGGGGCCCTGAGACAATGTCCTCGCCCCCCCCCAAAAAAAAGTCGAGAAAAAAAATGCAGAGACACACAAATGGTGGGGTGGAGGGAGGGTGAGTCAGGATAATCCTCAAGGTCCCTGAGAATTGCCGGCTGAACATTTCAGTGAGCTGACTTCAGCCTTGGGAGGTTCAGGAAGGGGCTGGGCTACCAGACAGGAGGGTGTTGAGCCATCCCAGAGCCTGAGGAGCTCTCCAGGGTCCTGGATAGAGGCCCTGTCTGAGATTCTCTCGGACCTGATGGACCCTCGGCTTGAGCAGGCTCTGCCCACCTGGCTTCTGCCTCCCAGATCACAGCTACGCCTAAAGGTGAACCACCTCCCAGTGTCTGCCTCCTCCCTGATCTTCTATCACCAGCAAAAGCAGCAGGGTTGAAAGATGCTAGATTTTCTAGTCCCACAGACGTGGTTTGATGCTGGGTCCTACTGCTCACTATGGGAGCTGTGAAACTGTCTCCTAGATACTTTTCTGTAAGATGAAAAAAATATGAATGAAATGAAAAGGAATAGAAATTTGCCTTTTGGGGTTTCTGTAAAGATTTTTAAAGCGGATGAATACTGGGGCCAGAGAGATAGTATTAGAGGTAAGGCACTTACCTTGCATGCAACTGACCCTGATTTAATCCCCAGCAGAGCCCCAAGCACTGCCAAGATTGATCCTGGAGTCAGCCCAGTGAGCACTGTGAGGTGTAGCCCAACCCTACCTCTGCCAAAATAAAATATAATAAAATTGAGTGCATTGGAAACACTTACTTTGTATCTGGTATCTGATAAGTGTCTAAACTCAGTTTTAAAATGCCTACCTTTATCGCGCAGGTGGGCTTCCCTGTTGTGCCTCGGTTTCTCCAATAACCAGTTAATCCTTGAGTTAATTCGGGATTCAGAACTCACCGGTTGTAAGTAAGGAGAAAACAGGCCAAAGTTTCTCAGAAACAATAGGATCAATGGAAGTGGTATGAGTAGGGCATGATGGTGTCCAAGGGAGGTCGAATGGTTTTACATTGCACCATGGCTCAGCAGGATGGCAAACACGAAGCAGAGAGGAGCCCGCCCTTCTCCTATCCCTGCTTCTCTCCCTCAGGTCAGTGGTCTCTGCCCTCCTTGTTCGTGACTATCCTCACTGCAGGTCTAGTTTCCTTCTCTTACTCCCAATTCCATTTGATTGATTCAAACAAGCTAACCTGGACCCAGGTCACCCAGCAGGAACATGAATCCAGGGCCAGAGAACAGGGTAGGCACAGCTCCAAGAGCATTGCCTGGATTTCTGGTACAGACCACCACCATCTCCTGGATGGCGCCTCAGTTTGAGTATTCCTCGACACAGCTGGAGGACAGATCAGCGATGGAGAGGACTTTGGAAACGATGGAGGCAATGGCGTTTGTCTCACGATTGCAAAATGTGTTTTTCTTGTCATCGGACTCACACAGAATAAAAAGCTACTAAATAAAAAGGGCCAGAGAGATAGTACACAGCTGGTAGGGCATTTACCTTGCACACAGCTGACCTGGGTTCTATCTCTGGCATCCCATATGGTCTTCCTCTGCACTCTTAAGTGAAGAGCAAGGAGTAATCCCCAAGCATTGTTGCCAAGTGTGGCCCCCAAACAAAATTTTAAAAAGTGACCAGTCCTCATGTGAGTGGCCCTACTAGTGTCATCAGATAAGGTCCACGTTGGGGGACAGTGCTGGAAACACCGCAGACCCTCGGTGTCCAGAAGCCTTCATAGGATCAAGGTCCTGGTTGTTGCCAGGGGCAGGGGGCATCAGAAAGGCAGGTTCTTGAATTCCTGGTGTACCAGAGAGTGTCATCCTGACCACAAAGGACATAATGACCCCTGGAGTGTGCCTCTCTGCCCTTTTGCACTGGATAAAGACTCAGCTACATGGGTGTACCTGCCTGACCCCATTCCCCAAGCTTCTCGGGGCTCCTCTCTGCATCGTGGTTTCCTACAGTGTCCTGACAGTCTCTGTGGCATCCTATTACCCACGTAGATAGTGATTCTCATGCTCAGCAGCACAGCAGAGAAATTTCTTTATTTATTGTTATTCTTTTATGATTTGGGGGTCACATCTGGTGGTGCCCAGCGGTTACTCCTGGCACTGTACTTAGGAATTAGTCCTGGCAGTGCTTGGGGGGCCCATATGGGATGCTGAGGAATAAACTCAGGTCATCCTTGTACAAAGCAAGCAGCCTACCTACTGTAGTCTGCCCGGGGCTCAGCAGAACCATTTAGAGGGTATTTTAAAACAGGAGATGCTAGGATACACTCCCCAAACCTTCCTAGGGACGGTCTGGAGAGCCTATGATGGGAGCAGGAACGTGCTCTCAAGCAGTCCGCCAGCCAGAGGTCTTATATGCATCTGATGGAGAGTCCTGAGTCAGGACAAACTCTCCAGCACTAGAGAAGGGAATGCCTTATAGCCTAAAGGCGCCCCTCCACCCACCTTCTTCATCTCTGTCCTCACAGGGCGTAGCTGGCTGTCCTTCCTTCAGCAAGCTCCCCGAGAAAGGTGATGAAGAACACCCCGGAAGCATCGAACAGACCAGGGCTCACGGGGTCCCTAGGGCCACACAGGAGCACACATGCCTTGCCAGGCAAATGCCTTCCACTGGAACTGCCTCCATCTGTCTAGGCCGCAGGCATCGGCGAGTCAGAGCTGGAGAGAGAAAGCACAGTAGATATTTAATGTCTAGAATGGGCTCCACTGGAGAGGAAAAACAAAGGAGTGAGGGAGGGGCACACTGAGAGAGAGGAGTGAGCACCGACCAAGGCAGGGACATGAGAAAAGCTGGGGTTTCCAAACCTGGATGGGGGGGCACTCTAACAACAGTGCTCCAGGCTTCAGCACTCGTGATGGGCCCAAGGAGACTGATTCTAGACACAGGAAAACAAGCCAAAGCCACCCAAACAAGCCCAGATCGGGACCTTGGAGCTGCCTTGGCCCGCTCTGGTCAGGGGGAGGTGTGTGTGTGTGGGGGGGGGACCAGTTGGGGGAACTGGACAGGAACTAGCAGTAAATCCGACTGGAATGTGGCTCAGCATAAGACCCCAAGCTAGGAAGCTGGGCTGAGGTCCATCCCTAGCCACTCGCAAAGTCAGTCTGGAAGGAGAGGGTCCAGGCTGCCTTCTCCCCGCTCAGCTTTGGGCCCAGTACCCCTCTCCCCAAATGGGCAGAACCTCCCAGGCAGCAGCCAGCAGAGGCACCCTGGGGTTTGCAAGGTCTGGTACCTCAGAGCCTCAGAGAATGAGTGGGCGCCCTGGGGGTGGCCAGAGAGCAGGGCGAGGACTATGCCACACCTGGGACCGAAGTGCTGCTGGGACCCAGGTGGCTACTTGGGACCCCTTGCTGGGAATGACCCTGGGGCCTCGGGATCTCAGGGCTGGACAATACCTCAGGGTCTGCACTTCCTCACCTTCTTTCCTTCCTAGACAGGACACATTGCAGGGAATGGGGTCCTCCAGCCGAAGTGGAAGAGAAGTTGAGTTTCTGCTGCATGAACCACTGGTAGTAGCGAGCTTCCCTCAGACCAGGCTGCCCTGGCTGGCCCCTAACTTCTGGGAAGGAGAGAGGTGGCTGTTCATTCTCTTCTCAGAGAGGTGACAACCCCGTGGTCAGCGCCTGGGAACTGACCCCAGCTCCTTCTCACCAGCTGCAGCCATCTAGGAGAGGAAGCAGGGAGCTTCCACCTACCTAGCTCGGAACAGAAATGGGGCCTGGTAGGGTTGCCTGGCCTTTGCCCCTGTCTTTTCCATTTTCTGCAGATGGGATTCAGGGACTCTACAGAGGTCAGGCGGGGTGGGGGGTGTAGAACCACCTTCCTAATGCCCTCCTTCCCAGTGGGCAAACTCAGAATTGCCTGCTCTGTTCTTTCTGGGAGTTAAACTACGAATGTGCCCACAATAGTAACTTACACAGCAATCTTCAATCTTCCTTTATTCCTTCCTCGCCATCCCCATTCCTACTATAGGGAATTTGTGTGTGTGTGTGTGTGGGGGGGGTTCTCTTGTTTTTGGCGGGGGAGGTTGAGTAACCTCTGTCACAGCACCCATGGCTGGGGGAAATATGACACCCAGAAAATGAGGGACAGGGACCAGCATGCCAGCTTCAGATCGGAGCAGGACACAGCAGGGACCACAGGGTGGCCTCGCCCGTCACCACCCTGCCCCACACCCCCATGCAGGCATCCCCAGAAGCGCCCACAGGAAGTGATCCCCACCAGGCTGTTCTTTGACAGGGGCCTAGTGCACCCCAGAGGAGTGCAACTGTGGTTGACTCGTATGTTTTCCCCAGACAGTCACGCCCAGATCTGTAGGACAACCAGCCCAGAGCGAAGCGAGCTCAGAGCATACCTTGGAAAAGGGGAACACTGAGGCGGTCCCCAGCCAAGCGTGTTTGAAAGCACTTTCCATTCCCCAAGCCCTTCCTTTTGAACTTGGCCAAAACTTTCCTCTCGGCTGATATTTCTTCCCCAGAATGATAGCCCAAAGGTGAAAAATGCAGGGCAGCGCTCACCGCAAGGGGTGGAGTTGTTTTCAAGTCTGATGAGTCAGCGAGGAAAAGTACTGGCAGCTGAAGCCCGCAGCTCCAGGCCCGCCCAGGGCTGCCAGGCTCCACGCCAAGGCCTGGCCGGTCGCTCCCACCACACGCACAGCCACTCAGAAGCCCCGGCCGGGAGCCACACCTGGCCAGAGCAGGCAGCCCTCTCTGCCCTCTCCCACCTCCTGAATCGTCTGGGCGTCTGCTGCCGCTTTAGAGTGAGCCCAGTCCACAGTGGGCTGTAGGGCACTGCCAGCATGGGTGCCCCACCCTGGAGACTTCCCTGCACCCTCGGTCACCCATGGCCGATGCCCCAGGTGCCCAGCTCAGCTGGCCAACAAGACTAATGCGATTCCGGGAGACTTACCCCTGTACCAGGCTCAAGGACCATGGCCTGGATTACTTGTCAAGTGTATGGTTTTGGGGGGTGGGCTTCCTCGCTCTGGATGCCAAAGGAAGGGAGCATAGCCGAAAAGGACAACCCCACGGAGGTCTCAGCTCTGCTCCCCACAGCTGGTCCAGACTTCAGAGCTTATAGACAGCTCTGAAGGGGTTCAGGACCTATGAGCCTGTGGGCCCCAGTAGCCCAGTTCCAGGGCTGGAGGTACCAAGTGAACTCCTACCCTCTTGGGACGACTGAGCTCTTGGACAAACCTCCAAGAGTCAAAGAAAGGGGTTTCTCAGTGCACTGGGCCAGAAACAGAGTTCGTGTACATGAGTCTGACTCTCTGCATGCATACATTCATACACACACACACACACACACACACACTCACTATCTTTGTGAGTATACATACATTCACACACACACACACACACTCTTTCACTCACTTACTCACTATCTTTGTTGTGTCGCAAAACTGGAGCCTGTCCTTTCTGATTTTTATTCTGTCTGCACCACCTCATGAGTCTGACCACATAGACAGCCCAAAATCCCAGCATTGCGTCAGGATACAGGTCCAGCTCCGCTGCAAACACTCGCTGAGCTCCCCTTCCAAGTTGAGGCACCCATGATGCTAAATAAAAACCAGAAATGCCAGAAAGGAATTCCATGGTGAACCACAGTGTCCGTGAGCTATGTGGGGGTCCCACACACAAAAAACCCTTAGGCTATCTGAGGCTGAAAACATCTCAAGTGAAGGATTCTGGTGGGCCCTATAGGATGAGAACTTCCCACAGAGAGATGGGGCTGACCCTCAGACGGGTCCCCAGGACGTTCAGTTTTGTTGGGGAGGCTGAGAAGCTGCCTGGACACCACCCACTGCACGTCACAGCCCAGCGGTCTTGGTGCTGTGGGGATTGTTAGACTCAGCAGTCAGACCTCACCCAAGGCACATGAGTCAGTCTACAGTTGGGTCTGAACAGTCTCTCTGTTGGATCAGGGAGTGTGGGGGAGCCTTCAGCAGAGCTCAGGGGTCCCTGTGTCCACTCCCGGTGATCCTTGCCAGGATCCAACACTTCAAGGCCTGAGTCCAGAGGTGCTGGTGACCAGTGGGGTTATAGCTGGCTTAGCGACCCCCAGGGCTACACCCTGCAGTGCTCAGGGGACGTTATGCCACTGGTGATCAAACTCAGCATGCACCTCTGACCCCGGAGTTATCTCCCTGACCCCCCAGTTTTCCCTCTAGATAACCCCAGCCCCCCTGCCCTTCCTTGTCTGCCCAGGTGTGACCCTAGAATCTACCCTCTTCTTGTCACCTCAGCATCAGGTTCCCCAAAGCAAGTGGTTTAACTTGGGCTTTAAACCAAAGAGATGCTCAAAGCTGAACTGCTTTCTGCCTGGGGGACTATGGACAGGTACCTCTACTTCCCTGTTCTCAACTGTAGGTAACAGTCACTCCACCATGGCCAATCTGAGGGGTCCAGGTGACTACCTCTGTCACCCTTCCTTCATGGGGGGATCCAGGATGCATAAATTCTGTGTGTTGGTATCTTGTTTGCTGTTGTCGTTCTCCAAATCTTGGATCTCTAACCCGGAAATCAGGAGAGGAGCCTGCTGCATGCACTGGGGGAATGTCAGTGGATTCTGGGATACCGGGAGGCCCTGAAAGAAGGGTTGGTTCCAGCCAGGGTCGCACCTCGGGGCTTTACTTAGGTGGTTTGAAGGAGACCAGATGTTCTCCAGCTGTTCGTCCATGGTGGGCAAAGTCTACCTGAGAGGGCAGGCGTTAAGCCAAGCCTCCAGAAGCAGAACCAGAGACCAGCAGTGTGAAGACACAGTCCCTCCCCACCCAGGAACACCTGTCAATCAGCACCACTTCCCTCCACCCTAATCTCCAGTCTCTCTTCTCCATCACCTGAGCTTGAGTCTGGTGGGGCTGAATAAGAGATAGCAGGAGGGAGGACACTTGCCTAATAGAAGAGCTGACCCCAGCACTGCCAGGAGACACTTCTGAGCACAGAGCCCCTGAGTATGACTGCATGTGGACAAACACTGCCCTGCCTCCTAAAACATGTGATTCTAGACTTCACTCTGGTCCTTTGAGGTGAGAGCACATAGGACCCTCCCCACCCCTGCCTGTAAATGTTCAAAGACTTCATGTGTCTCATGAGAGCCCCAGAAATAGTAGAGTGAAATGGATTGTTGTAATTGTGAAGCATTTTCCCAGAGGCCCAGGCTTGTAATTGGTGGTCACTGGTCTGATCAGGGGTGACATAACCATGAATTTATCACTGATCCCACCATCACCATCGTAAAAGCAAGTACAGTTCGTCTCCACAATCACTCTCGCTACTCCAGTTATGCACCAAGTGCTGTAAAATAGGCATAAATACACTGATCGCTTTATTACATGAAGAGACCCACTGGCTGATGGGCAATATATGTGCAGCTGTAAAAAATACAACTATGTCATAAATTTGAACCAGAACCAATATTCCAGCCTTAATGGACATCAATTAAATATTTAAGTCATGCCAGTTTCACCCCGCTTGCTCAGAATTTTGAATGAATCTGTGAAGGATGATTTGGGAATCTCTGGGCCCTTACAAACTGCTCAGGGAAATTTGGCTTGTTACCTTATGTCCCTCAATAGACAAATATCTGGAGGAGGCTGTGCCCAGGGACCCCAGAACAGGGGTCTCACAGCTGAGTGAGGCTTCAGGAGGAGGGTAGGTGGGAGCAATTCTGAAGGGCTGTCCCTCCCCCCATTCCTGCTGCTGGCTATAAACCCTCCGTCTCTCTGCCTCTAGGTTCTCTACTTCTGCAAAAGAGCACAGTTTCCAGGGCACCAGAGTCCCTGCTTTACATGTGTGAGACCCTGGGTTCAATCCCTGGCTCAGCATCAACCACACACACACACACACACACACAACACACACAAAACACACAATACACACACACACGCTGAGTAGCTCAATCCTCTACTTGCCCACCTACCCACCTCTGTGCCATTTTATCTCAGGGCCTTGGTAACTAAAACATGCAGATGAGGGTCGGAGAGATAGTCACTGAGAGATAGTGGATAAGGCACTGACTTTGCATATGACTTACCCCGGTTGATCCCCAGTATCACCTCTGGTCCCCTGACCCCCTCCAGGAGTGATTCCTGAGTGAAGAGCCAGGAGTAAGGCTGAGTACCATAGATGTGGTCCCCAAAGCATCTTTAAAAACAAACAAAAAAGTTCATATGAAAAGGACAAGTACAGAATGATCTGTCAGATGTGGGGTATAAACAAACAGAGTAAGGGAATAACAAATGCCAAAGGCAGCAGAGCTTGAGTTTAGCAAGAGTGGGAGTTGGGGAGGGTGGACAGAAAGGACCTGGGGACACTGGAGGAGGGACGATGACACTCTGGGAGTGTGTGGTGTTGGGACATTGTTAATGTTCTCTATCATGCACAAAACTCTATCATTAACAATATTGTAAATTATGGTGTTGCAATAAACCTTAGAAAGATACATACACCCACACGTGTGTGTGTGTGTGTGTGTTTAATAAAATACAGACAACCAGGGTCGAGGAGATGGTTCAAGTGATAGAGAACATGACTTACATGATATATGATGCCCCAAGTTCTATCCTTGGCATCCAACGGCCACATCAGCACCACCAGGTGTGGCCCAATAAAAAATTGAATTCAATGAAAGAAAACCAACTCTAGATGTCCAGGATGCCCTGCACCTCCACCCTGGATGCTGTCACAGATTCTGATCCAGAGGCCCACTGAGGCCTGGTCTTGGTAAATGTGCAGCAAGTTGGAAATTACTGACTTGGCTCTTGTGTTTTTGACCTTGCCCTTCATCCCTGGCACACGGCTGAGACCTCATGGGTCTCAAGATCTTTGGCTTAATGGGGTCCCTGCTCCCAGACCTGAGGCTCTGTGGCCTGCCCTGATGATGATTATGGGAAGAGGAGAAGGCCTCGGTATCACCTGGCAAGGGTCACCTCTCTATCGACTGTCCACACCAGGGTTCACAGCCAATCTCTAGACCATACAGCAGGTCCTCTGAGAGCAGGTGTCTGGGGCAGTGAAGACTGTCCTTCCCACCTGTGAACAGCGCTGTGCCCTATTAACTGGGTCGCTCCTTCCCACTTAGACACAGATTAGCAGAAGGCACTGCCTCTCTGCCCTGTCTTCAGCAACAATTAAGATGAAAAGATATGCCCAGTACCCCACAGAAGGTCGACTTCAGCACCCGCTTCTCCCATGCTCTAAGAGTTACCACGTCAGTGGGAGCAGTCTGGCAAGGGCTTCTACAGATTTCCAGAATGCAGGGTTCTAAAATCGATACAAGGAGACAGCATGGGCGATTGGCATTGATTAAGGGAAGTGCTTAAATAGAAAGATCACAGTCTAATTATCGCCCGCTGCTGACTCGAGGTATCCTCTGAAGTTACAGAAAACAATCTGTGGCTTCCCCTTCATCCTTTGAAGGCACTGAGCAGGAAAAAGGAGACCTGGGGCAGGTATCAGGGTGAGAAGATTGCCAGGCCCCTGCCCCTTGACCTCGGGTGTTTCTCTCTGCCCAGGGCTCTTGTCTCCTTAGACTTGCTCATCTTTCCTGTCCAGGAGCTGAGCCCCATACCAGACTAGGACTGCAGAGCCCTCTCTTTCCACCGACCCCTGAATCCTGGCACTGAGCATCATTGCCTGGTCTGATCAGACCTTCTTTGGTTGAACTTAAACTTGAACGAGATGACCTGAAACCACTCCCTGGCAGCAATCTGAATGAACTGCCCTTTAGTTCCAGTCAATAACCAACTGCCCTGAGTTGTAACTCTGCCTTTGATCACATTATTCAGATTTCTTTGGAATTCTTCCACTAAATTCCCTCTTTGCTTAAATTAGGCAACACTGGTATCTACTTTTTCCTCTGAGACACAAGCTGACTGACCCTTGCCAACCCCCAGGGTTCTCCTTTTGAAAGAGTCCACAGATGACAGACAAGGTCTGTATCATGTGTCTTTCTGGCAGAGCGATAAAGGTGCTTCTAGGTTAGCCCAGGCCAGGCATGTCAAGGCCACCCTGTGTGAGGACAATGGCCGCAGATGGGGACTGGACCATCAAGGCAAAGGCTAACAGGACCAGCCAACTGTGAACGGCAGTTGTTGACTACTAATCAGAGAGAGCACAACCTGGAGGCAGCAGCTCCATCTCTGTGGGGTTTGAGCCCCTCAGACTGAGCCAGAGGGTCAGTTACATGCTGTTGTCAGGACCATACTCCCTCTGAAGACCCCACGGAGGACCACTGCTTACCTCTTCCAACCTCTTCTAGGTACACCTGGACATCCCCTGAATGTGATGACATCACTCCAATCTCCAGCTTCGTTTCCATGTTCATTGTCTCAAACCTCCCTTTCCTTAAAGACACCAGTCATTGGATTTAGAATCCATCCTAAGCTCAAGGTGATCTCATCTCTAGGTCCTTCAGTGCACCGATAGAATGTCTTATGGACTCTTTTTCTAAATTAGATCCTCTTTCTAGATTCCGGGCAGTCAGAACTTGAACCTATCAAATACTATTTCTATTACTTCTACACAACCACTACCCAACACATTACTACCTATATTTGGAGTGGAGCTTAACTCCCATCTACTCCAGCTTATCTATATCCTCAATCAGAGCATCAGCACCCAGAAAAGCAGGCTACTTATCATGGGAGAGCTAACACACCTAACACTGGGGGGAAGATGGGTTCACTAATTAGTTCTGCAGTTAGAATCATCGTGATCGTGATCATCCTGTTGTTCGTCGATTGCCTCGAGCAGGCCTCAGTAACGTCTCCTTATTCCTAGCCCTGAGATTTTAAGAGCCATATTCAATGCTCTTTCAGGGCTAGGAGAATGAGACCTATCATTGTTACTGATATTTGGCATATTGAGTACAACACGGGACAGGATACTTTCGGTAGCCTGCCGGGTTCTCTAAAGTAAAAACGAGATAATAAGATCTGGGAGCTGGGTGTTATAGTCTCTGGGTCTTGGCCATTGATGGAACCACCTGGCAGCGGCAGCTGGTGGGTATAATGCCTACATACTGAAAAATGGGGGATCTGGGTGGAGAAGGCCCAGTCCCGATCTGAGCAGGCTTGGAGATCTCAGCCCCGGGCCCCGCATGCCTCGGTTCCTCTGCCGGTTCCTTCATGCATGAGGCTTGTCCGGACGTGTGGAGAGTGGTCTCAGCATGGCTGTGGCTGGTTCTGGAGGTCTTCGGCTGCCGGGGCTCTGCTTGGGGCGGGGAGGGAAACTCAACCCGCCCCCCTCCAAGGGGCCCCGGTGAGGACAGCCAGGTGAGGGGCCAGGAGACTCATGTGTTAGAATCATCTTAGTAGAAATCTAGGCTTCAAGGGCAGGAACATGCCAGAAATACAAACATGTTTGAGATCTATGTTGACTAAATCTAAATGACTATATCTTTGATGTCCCTCCATTCCATATTTACTCTGTGGTACTATAGCAAATGTTCCTTATGAGTCATTCCAATTGTCCTGGGTGGGTAATAGCTCAAAGGCAAGAAAACACCACAACGGAAAACACAATGGGAAGAAGAGTTGATTATTGAATGCACCAGTCTCCTCTCCTCTGTGTGTGTATGAGATTCTGAGGTTTCTTTCCAGCAAGGGTTTCCCAACTGTAACTAAGAAGCAACTCAATAATCTTTCTCCAGTGAGCTTTTCTCCTTTGACTGTGCCTTTCTCCTGGGTCTTTTACTTCTGCTTTGTGGGATTACCTCTTAAATAGTATGTACCCTAGTCCTTGTCTCAAAGACTACTTTCAGGAAAACCCAAATTAATCCCATTGGTATTAAAAGGCCCAAGAAAGTATACTCTGAGGAAGAAATTATGGAACTGGTCATGGATCAGCTCACACAGCAAAAGCAAATCATTACTATGTTGATGGTAAATGGAGTGTTCAAGACCCTCACCGTGCTCTAACTCACCAATTTTGAGACCCCCGCTAGACCCCTGGGAGAGGGCAGTGGTAGTAATAAGGATAATGGAAAATAATTTTTATATTATCCTAAAAATCTTTTTAAAACAATAACACATGTATTATGATGTAGGTGTGGTGATTGGACTATTAACTCAGTGAATATAGAGAAAGCTAGGAGGCCTTCCTGAGAGTATTTGGTGAGACTTCAGGTTCTGGAGTCTATGGCAGATTGCTAAAAACTGAACACAGAATTTCATCATAAAAAAGATGAAAAAATCCCAAACAGAACAAATTCAAATAAATCTATGCCAAAACAGCTCATAGTCAAACTTCTAAAGACCAATAATAATAATAATAATGAGAAGAAGAAGGAGGAGGAGGAGGAGGGGAGGAGGAGAAAGGGGGGGAGGAGGAGGAGGAGGAGGAGGATCTTAAAAACAGCAGAGAAAACTGACTTTAATTGTAAAAAAAACTATTTGAATTACAGAGTACTTCTCCAAAACCAAGGAGACCAGGAAAAGTTATGTTTCAAGAAAGAAAGGAAAGAAGAAAAATAAAAGCCTTCAATGTAGCATTTCTAAAACTGTAGGGAAACAATTCTTCAGGAAAGAATGGAATGACATTTTCAGATGAAGTAAAGCTAAGGGAGTCTGTTATCAGAAAATCTATCCTGAAAGAATGACTAGCAGAAGTTATCTTAGCAGAAAGGAAGTGGCATAAAGGTTTTTGGGGACATCAGGGTTTAATCAGGAAAAACAGAAAAGTACAACGATATGTAAATGTATGTATTCCTCTGTTCTTGGATTTTCTAAATTATACTGGATGGTTGAAACAAAAAACACAATACTCTGATTTGGTTATAATTTATGAAAAGAAAATGTTTTAGACTATATAATAAATGGGAAAGATAAAATGTGAGATGGAAGATAAGGTCTGTACAGTGAACTTTAACTGGGAAATAGCAATATAAGTGGAATATTAAAAAAAAACAAGGTATATATAATTTAATACTGAAAGCAACCACTACAAAAAAAAACTACAGAAAGAGGTGCACTTAAAAACACTATAGATGAACCAAATGAAGTTCTAAAAAGTTTCAAATATCACACAGGAAGGCAGAAACAAAAAATAGAAGAAAGAGAAAATGATGACAGATTTAAACAGTGATAAATTAATTATTGCATAATATGTAAACAATCTACACCAATAAAAATCCAGAAATTGCCAGAGTGGATTTTAAAAATTTATCTGGGACTAGAGAGACAGATCAAAGATTAGAGCATGTGCTTTGCTTGGGGAGGGAAATTTCTGTCTTCAGCAATGACTGTTCTCAGAATCTGCCTGGAGCTCTTCCAAGCACAGAGCCAAGAGTATTCCCCCAGCATTGTTCATTTGGTCCCTAAACAAACAAACAACAAAAGTGCATGAGTCAACTATAATAAGTTTATTAAAAACTCGCTTCAAATATAATAACAGGCATATTGGAAATAAAAATATATTTATCATTAAAAACAATAAAAAGAAATCATGAGTGGTTACATTATTAATATCAGAGAGCATGTGGGTGTTATATACATGCATACATATTACTAATATTACTACTTTTACTTTTACTACTAATAATAGCACTGTAGCACTGTCCTCCCATTGTTCATCGATTTGCTCGAGCGGGCCCATAACGTCTCCATTGTGAGACTTATTGTTACTGTGTTTGGCATATCGAATACGCCACGGGTAGCTTGCCAGGCTTTGCCGTGCGGGCGAGATACTCTCGGTAGCTTGCAGGGCTGTCTGAGGGGGCAGAGAATTCGAACCTGGGCCAATAATGCTAATGAAAATGATAATGAGTTAAACCCACTAAAAACTTTACAATCCTAACTGTAAACACAGAACTGCAACTGTGTGAGCAAATAATGAAAGAATTAAAAAGAAAAAGAGACAAATCTGAAAGTTTAGTGTATTTCACAATCACTTTCAACAACTGATTGAATAACCAGACAGAAATAATCAGAACGTAGAAGAATTCAACAGCATCATTAACCAACAGAAGCACTGACATTCTACTCAATAATACCATAAAATACATCTTTTCAAGTGTCTCTGGGACATATAGATGATAACGTTGGGCCATAAAACAGTTCTCAACAAATTTAAAAGAATTTAAATCACAAAGTGTATGTTACCCAGAATAGAAATCAATGACAAGTAATCAATAGAAAATCAAATAAAAGTCAAAAACAAAAATATAACTAGTAAATTCCCATTTTTTAGAGTCACAGAGAAAATCTGAAGGAAAATTAAAGGTACATCAAACTGAATAAGAATATATTAAAAATTAAAATGGAAAAATACAACACATCAAAACTTGTGAGATACAGATAAGAGAAGGAAAGAATGAGAGAGAAGGAAAAGCATAGTACTAAATGCTTACATTAGAAAGAGAAAATCTCAAATCAATAATCTAAGTTCCCATCTCTATTGAGGAGTAGAGGAAAAAGAACAAGATAAGCACAAATCAGAGGAAGGAAATAGTACAGATAAAGCTGAAATTGAAAATAGAAAAACAATAGAGAAAATCAGTAAAACAAAAAGCTGGTTCTTTGAACAGATCAACAAAATTGACAATCCTCTAGCAAGGTTGACAAAGAAAGAGAGAGAGAGAAGAATCAAATCACCAATATCAGAAAAGAAACAGCAAATATAATTATAGACCCTGCAGATCCCAAAAGGATAAGAGAATCCTATGAACAACTCACATATATTTGACAACATAGATGAAACGAACCTGCAGGTAACATCCTAGTTAATGATGAAAGAGCAGATGCTTTTCCCTTTAGATTGGGAACAAGGCAAGAATGTCAATTTTTACGCTTCCTCCTCATCTTCATGCAGCACATGCAATAGGGAAAGAAAAAAAACACATGCACATTGGAAAATGTTGAAATACAACCTTCTAGTCACAGGTAACACTTTTTTATGTAGAAAATTCCATGGACTATATAAACTATGAGGATTGAGGTTAGCAATTTCACAGGTCACAAGTAAAAGGACTAATATATAACATATAAATATAGGTTAATAGATACAAATGGATTCTACTTTTATATACTAGCAATGACCAATTGGACATTAAAAAACAAGCCACAGATGGGGTGCTTGCTTTACACTCAACAAACTCAGGTTTGATCCCTAACACCCCATATGGTTCCCCCATTTTTGCTAGGAGTGGTCACTGAAGTCAGAGCCAGGAGTAAGCCCCAAACACTGCCAGGAGTGACCCAAAACAAAACAAACAAGCAAACAAGCAAAAAGTACCATTTATAAAATTACAAAATATAGACTACTTAGACATAATTATAGTAAAAGTACTGTTCTATAAGATCGTTTAGCCCAAACTATACATCACCAATTAAAGAAGTCAAAGAAGAGAAATAACTGAAGAACTATATTGAGTTCATGAATCAAAGACCCAATTTTCTTAGAATGTCATTTCTTCTTAAACCACGTTTATCCTGAGAGTACATTGGTCAGACTGACAGTGTGGAGGCCACTCAAGAGAAGGACCCGCAGACCTGTTTAGGGGAATCTTTCATTGAGTATCTCTGGAATGCTAGGTGGGAAGTTTCTGCTTTCCACAGATTAGTTAATTCTGGGAGGTGGGCAAATAGACCTGTATCCAGTTCTGGGGAGAGGTAAGGTGTACATAAAATGTTCCAAGCCACTCATGAGACAGGAGTGAGCAGTGTATAAAATAATTTAGGCTCATCCTGGGAAGAGAGTGGCTGGCCCAATTCTAGAAGGTGAGTGACAGTGGGATCTCTCAGGTTCCTATGCACAGATGATTGTGCTCACAGGGGTGATCTCGGGCATTTCGGGTATGGGAATTAAACTAGGCATCTATTAGGGAAGTGACGCCTCACAACTTCCTGTGTGACATTGACAAAACAATGGTGAAGTGGAATAAAGTTCTGGTGACATACCACAGGGCCCACTAAGAGGAAGCATTTTCCTCCCAGTTGAGAGACAGAAACATCATTCTGTGCTCCAAGAGGGGGCATATTTAGAAGCATCAAGAGCATCCTCTGGCTTGGATCTTAGCAGATTTGGCAGGGACCATAAGTCACCAAATGCTTGAAGAGTTTTTTCAAGAAGATTCTCAAAGAATGGAGTCCTCCATTCATGTAGAGGGGAGGGCACAAATTTTGGGTAAAACAGATGGAAGATGGCAATCTAACGACAGCTTGCAGCCTGGTCTATGGACACATGTCAATCTCCCCTAAAAGTTTTAGGTGTCAGCAGAGTGAGTTTGGTGGGATGGGGATGAGGGATGCTGTTGAGAAGTGCTACCCAAATGGTGGAGAAAAGAGCCTAAGAAATGCAGCCCTCCCTCAGGGTGCCACTCCAGTAGGACCCAGAAGCCTGGCACATAGATTATATTTACTGTGCTCAATTTACTAAGCAGCTATAAGTAAATATGTGTTCAAGAAACATCTGTTGAACAGATATGTAAAGGATCAATCTCATAGAGAGATTTCACTGACTACATAGAATATAAATATAATTCATGTCTTTTTTTTGGGGGGTGAGGAGTGGAGTTTAGTCATACTTTGCAGTACTTTGCAGGGCTTATTCCTCCTCTCTTCTCAGAGGTGACTCTTGGTAGTGCTCAGGGGACCATATGATTTGAATTGGAGTTGGTCACATCCAAGACAAGTGTGTTAAGCCCTGTACTATCTCTCCAGCACCGTAATTGATGTCTTAAGTTCCTTACATTTAGGAAAGGACTGGGTCTTTACTCTTCCTGTCCCCACTGTGCCTAGCAATGTGCTCTCTGTATAAATATGCGGGATCCATGCCCACTATTTAGTACAGGATAACACCCTGACCTGAATGAGACACATTCACCCATTAGCTCTGGTTTACAAAGCCTTGCCAAAGGCATGAGGCGGTACACCAAGTTCCCGTCACACCACCTCACCGCAGCAACAGCAATTCAAAGAGAGCTGGGAGGCAGAAGCTTATGCTCATTAATTGGTAATGAGGAGAGGAAATTATTTCCCCTAAGAAGTTAAGTTCCTGCCGATATCTTGGTGGAATTCCTTCTCTCCCACCTTGTTTACTAGCATTAGGGCTAAAAGGAGACATCGTTTATCTACATTTATTTTTCTGGATGGTTCAGTCAACCTTTTAGAGGTCAACTTATCCTAAGACATGTGATTTTCTGTGAATGGCTGAGAAATGAAGTTTTTCTTGTCCTTTCTGAGTAGTTTCCTTTGTGAACAGGTCAACAATCTTGCAGCCTTTTAATTCTTCTTTGGTCCTGGGTGTATCCAGAATGACCCAGGACCAAGAATGATTCCTCTAACTCGGAATCTACTACAAGTTATGAAAACACACACCAAGGACATCTGGAAAGGACATTTGGAACGGGGTCCCTCCTGTCTGCCTGAGCTGGCAGCATCGTGGCCCATATTGGCTACAGTTCTCTGGGAAGATCTGATTTCAGTGTGAGGTTCAGCCGGGATCTGTGTAGTGTTGAATGGATGTTGAGAGTCCTTCCCTGGAGAAGTGTTCCGCCAGAATCTAGATGTTGACCTGACCTCCCACTCCTATCCCTGAGAACATTTCTGAGACAAACCCTCACCTACCTCCCAGGGACTCGGAGGTCCTTACAGAACTCTGCAGGGCATAATATATGGTCCTCCCATCCAAGCATAAAGGACTGGAAATCCATTTCAGAGATGGCCTCAGCCCATCACTCCTAACACAACACCACCCCCTACCTCTGACCCGCCCCCCACCACCAACAACCACTACCACCAGGGCCTTAAATTCGCCAGACAGGTCAGTGGTTCCAAGAAAAAAAAAAAGACTCAAGCAGGCAGTGTCCAAGGGTGCGGTCTGCAGAAGATGTTCTCAGGTGTTAGAATTACCTGGAGGACGTGTTGAAGCACAGATGCTGCGCCCCAATTCTGGGAGTTTCTGATTGTGTGGATCTGGGGTGGGGATTGACGATTGTCTTTCTACAGCATCCAGGTGATGCTGGTGCAGCAGGGCTGGGTCCACTTTCCTGGGACTGCTGGGTGTGCACCTGCATGCACACTGTTTGCTGGTTTCCAATGGATGCAGGACCACCAGAGAGAGGAGTGCAACTTCCGGTGGGGCGGCTTCCTGTGGGACTTCTCGCTCTCCAAGCGCCCCACCCCCTCCCGGTTGCACTGGCATTTGAAACCTGCGGCTACAGATCTTCCCTCTGCTCTTGACTCAGCTGTGGCACCAGGGATGTTGCCGTGGACCTCTGGCCTGGGTGGGGGTTGAGGGTCCCCATTTTCTTCCCAGGAAGGAAAAGGTCAAGGGATTTCCCCCCATACTCAGATCCTTTCTGCCCCCTCTTAATTTCTGGAAACTGACCTTTGGCAAGTGACCTAAAATGAACCCTTGAGACCCTGCTGTTCTGGACCCTGCTTGATCTTACTACATCTCACTGAAGAGAGAAAACCATTAAGAGCCCTCAGAGTGAATGCAAAGCCCCTGATTAGCGAACTCCAGTGCAAGAGAGCAGTCATCTGTATTTGGATCCTATATGACTCTCCTTGATCTATTGCTCTGTTCTGGAGCTCTTGAAGTTGAGTTTCCCACTGCCAGACTGAGTTCCTGCCAGGAATCATTGCAATGAGCAGAACCCAGGCTGGAAGAAGCTCCTACCCCACTGTGGGCTTCAATCTGGCCCTGCCTTAGGAGAGTCACACTTTGGTGCATGTCCATCTTGGAGTACAACTCAGCGAGGAGAAAAGACAAAAATCTCACCATTGGCTGCAGCTTGGATAAATTTGGAGGAAGCCATGCTAAGTGGAATGAGTCAGAAAGAAAAAGACAAACACCAGATGATCTCACTCATTTGTGGAGTATAAAGAAACAAAGCAAGGGATTAGCTAATCCCCAGTGGAAACCGCCCAGGAATTACAGAACTGTGATCTGAGGGAGCTGGGGGTAAAGTGGGGTGCGGGAGTGGCCTGGGAATAACTGTGACAGGATCCTGGTACTCTGCAGGTGGGCCTGGCATAACCAGCTCTGCAGGTAACAATAGTATGATCCAATGGCACTATTGTAGGAAAAAAATAATGAAACACCGTTTTAAAGGAAAGAGTCAATAACTTTCCAAAGGGGCCACAAAGAGGCCAGGACTGGGTCCCGGGAACTGTGTACAGGCTGAGATTCCCAGGCTAGCCCACCGAGGCCTCTTGACCTCCTCATCAGGAGAAGCCAGGAGAAACTACACAATGATTCTAGCCGCTATCTTGAAGAATCTGGCAAAACTGCATGAAATAAGAAATGCTTTTTAATTTAACTTGTCTTGTGCTGCTTGAGGAAAAAGGGGTTCAATTACCCGCGGGCGAGAAGGTGAGCACAGACTTGCGTGAGCTTTTGAAGGGACCTTGGGGGCTGGGGCTGACACTGCATCTTCATTCCACCTCATTTCCCCCAGAACTTATGGCTTTAATCTCCCTGAAGAGTGCCGCATCCCCGCACTGAGCATGTGCTGAGACAGGGAAATCAGGACCTGCAGGTGGAAAGAGAGGAAGAATGGGAGGAGGATCCTAAGAGAAACCAGAGAAGAACTTGGGATGGGGGCTATAGGGTGTGTGTCTGCAGGGAGAGGGAGAAGGGAAGGGGAGTGGGAACTGGCAGAGCATGAAAGGATCCAAGAGAGGGGGCCGTGACCACAGGGAGTGATAGGAGCAGGAGCACAGCCTCGGTCAGAGAGCACTTAGCGATGAGAGATGGAGTGAGGGGCTGCAGAGTGGGAAGAAAGGAGGCCCTGGGCAGCACTGAGTGTGAACCAATCTAGAATCAAAGGGGGAAATCCACACAGGAGCAGCTGTGAGCACTAGGGGTCTTTTCCCTGGGGGTGCTGGAGAAAGGCAGAAGGGTGAGGAGAGGGTTAATGAGGCATCCTTGCTTTTCAGCAATTTTACCCTGTCTTTTCCCCCAAGGATTCCAGTTCCCACCCAAAGTATCCTGCCACACGCCAAAAGGTGAATTAGTAGTCAAGATTTAAGGTTCCTACAGCCCAGCTCTAACTAACGCCCTCGCCCCCAGTCCCCTTTGGAAAACTTTGGAGCCTCTTGTACCTAAGGACAGGAGGTCAAACCCCACCTGGCTCTGGGGCTAGAATTTTCAAGGTTTTTGTGTGTGGGGGGGGGGGGAGGTTGGGGGGTTGGAGCCACACACTCCGGGAGGGGCTCAAAGACCATATGTGCTGTCGGGAGTTAGCTGTGTATGAAGCAAGCACCTGAACCCCTGTATTATGTCTCCAGGCCAGCCCACAGCTCTTAGAGCTGACCTTGGTGACTGAGCACCTCAACCCAACCTAGGACACTCCTCTAAATACCCACTACATATTCACCTCTGGACCCCACACCAACCACCAAGAACAAGGAGCGGCTGCTTCAGAGGCTGTTGCTGTGACCCTCTCCACTGACATCCATCCCCCCAGGGCCAGGGCGTGTGTCCACTGGGACCCCCACCCCATTCCCAGGCCATGCTCCAGGTGGACCTGTGTGGGAGGAGACCTATTTCTGGTCCTTCTCCTGTGTGTAGACTGCTTGTCAGAGGGAGTGCCGGGCAGGGGCAGCCAGAACCCAATTGACTTGGGGGTCTGGTCAGACCCTGGAGTGGTCACTTCTGTGCTGACAAACAGCAGGGCCTTGCTGTGTGAAAGGGAGCTGAGGTGGTGGAGCAAGGCTGCCATAGAAACGGAGCTCAGGGCCTGAGTCGACTCTCCCCAGGATAGCAATTACCAGGCAGATTGGCAAGAAGCATCAAGCTGGTGTTTTGTTTTGTTTTGTTTTGTTTTGTTTTAGGACCATACTTGGTGCTGCTCAGGGCTTACTACTGTCTCCGAGCCCAGGAATCACTCCTGGGTGGTTCAAAGGACCATTAAGGGTGCCAAGGATTGAACCCAGGTCAGCTGCATGTAAATTATACCTGTCATGCTGTTGCCCAGGAAACATCAAGTTGTATGTTCAAGCCTGGCCTGGCCTTCCAGGTCTCTCTGGAGGCGTGTTTGTCAGGTCAGGGGGCTATACTATGCCACCACTGTAGCTTGATTTTCACATTGTTCATATGGGCTGGAGCGATAGCACATCAGGGAGGGCGTTTGCCTTGCACGCAGCCAACATGGCCGACCCGAGTTCGATTCCTCCGCCCCTCTCGGAGAGCCCGGCAAGCTACCGAGAGTATTCGATATGCCAGACACAGTAACAACAAAGTCTCCAATGGAGACGTTACTGGGCCCGCTCGAGCAAATCGATGATCAACGGGAGGGCCTTTACTTTATTTTACTTTTACTTTTACATACATAGACAAATGGCCTAAGGGGCTCTTCGACTTGAACTTAAGGTGTATCCAATTCCATATGTTTGTTGGTTTTTTAATTTTCATGGTTTAAATTTATTTAGAGACTAAAAATATTCTAGACTAAAATATTGTAGACTAAAAATCTTTTCTCTTTATGTAACTCTTTTTTTGCTTATATCTATCTATCAATCTATATATATTTTATTGAATCAGTGAGATGCATAGTTACAAAGTTGCTCATGATTGGGTTTCAGTCATACCATGTGCTAATGCCTGTTCCTTCTTGTATGGTTTTTGATGAAGGAGTTTTCTGAAGCTCTAGGAGGGGTGGAAAGGAGAGCGAAGTAGCAGTCACAAAGCAAGGTTTCTTCTGGTCCTTTGCTGAACCAGCTCTGCTCTCTCCAATCTCCCCTCCTGATTGGGCGAGGAGAATCCCCTCCAGATTCTCTTTCCTTTAACCCCGGAACCATCTCTTGACTGCCCTCTTTAACCAACCTGGATTCACCTCTCCATCCCCAAAGACCCATCCAAGTCCTCCCAGCTGCCATCTCCACCTCTGCTAAAAAGCCTGCACTTCTCAGCAGAGGAAAAGGTCACACAGGGCAGTGACCTGTCCTGTCCCCATCAACCTTTTGCATCTCTGCTGGGCCTTTGAGATCTTTCTCCTGCTAGGTGGTCGATGGAGCAGCACCAGAACAGACAGTGTTCGGTTCGGCTCCATGAGCCCAGGCAGCTCTCAGACAGATTTACAGAGAACTGAGTTGCACTTGGCCAGGCAAAGGAGTCATATCCTGGCAGGCCACTGTTTTCCATGGGCAGGATAGCCTGTCCTAGGTAGGGAGCACAGCACCCCACAGGGAAGGGGCTGGTGCTTGTTCCCTACAGAGAGGGTCTCAGCAAGGACCCTGGGGGCAGAGTAGGGGCCAGGGGTATGGTGGTTACTCATGACACCTGTCCAGGCTCTGTGCTCCCCAGATCCACACATGACCTTTGCCACCTGTCCACCTAGTGAAGTGGAGCCACCCGTGGCACTTCCCCAGGAACCCTTTCCGCCTCCCCTGCATCCTGTCCCCAGGTTTCCACCCCACTTCCTCCCACTTGCAGGCAATCTGGATAGACTGGATCCCTTTACCCCACCCAGTCTGTGGTTAGCAGGGAGGTAGGGGGTGTGGGGAGGGCAGTTTGATGAAAATTCTGTCCAGGGAATTTGAAGGGGATTCAATGATCCATAAAACCACCTACACCCCCATAGCCTATGATAAGGGTGCCTTGGAGGGCAGTTGGGTGGCAGTGGGGCTGTCCCCCAATATGGTGCAAATCCCTAGAGTACCAGCATCCAGCTGGCTTGTCTCCCCAAGACGCAGCACCAAGCTGACGCATCCATGCAGCCCAGTAAGCTGATGCATCTATGAGCCCAGCAGCACTGGCAGGACCTCACTGCGGGCCAAGGCCTGGGCTAAAATCTGGGACCAGATACACATACCTGGACCAGAGTTGCACAGAGTAGACAGCTCTGTCTGTCTGGAGGGCAGCGGAAGGGCTCGGGCTGTGGAGATGCGTGCAGTCAGGCACGAAGGAGGAGGTGGATGGTGGTCTCAATCACAGCCTCATTCACTGAGACAGACAGAACTATTGGGGTCACCCTGCCATCATGCACCATGGCCAAGAAGACAGTCCCTTGGCTGGGACCTGAGCATCTTAGTGTTAGTCAGGGGGTGGCAGGGAGCCTCTTGGTGGCACCCCTCCCGAAGGCCCTTCCTTACACTGCTCCCCATCTTCAGCCTTTGCCTAGAGCCCGGCCAGTCAAAGGGCTTCCGGTGGGTGTCCATTCATTCCCTGGGCTCTGGCCAGCCAGCCGCTGGCCTCCAGGGTATTTTTAGTTCTGGGCAGCCAGGCCGGGTGATTGGCAGCAGGCGGAGCCCACATTTCCCCAGTCCTCTGTGTTGTTCCTGGCTCTGCATGAGAGATGCTGAGCATGGGGAGGGGGCCGGGGCACGGCTGGCACCCCAGCCCACAGCTGCCTCATTGTCCCCGGGGGCGGGGCTGCCGGCCACCTCTGCCGCTGACCCATGCTGCCAGCATTCTTTCCTGCTGAGTCATCACAGGAGGCTCGGCCCCGTTGGGGCAGGCCAGGAGCACGAGGCGAGGCGGACATCTCAGACATGAGCTGCCCAGCGACGGCGGCGGCCCTCCAGGTCAGCGTGACCTGGCTGTCACCCTGGGTCCATCTTGCCATTTATGTCCCATTCTGGGCATATGTTTACATGCCTGTGTCCCCCCTCCCCCCAGGAGGAGAGGACCACCCCCCCTCCCCAGCCCCTGTCTGACACTCCAGCACCCCGTCTGGCACGTAGGAGAGAATCAATAACGTTTGCTGAATGAATGAACCTTTGGAACAACACTCAGGCAAGATGGGGCCAAGGGGAAGGAGGCTTGACTGCCCTGGACCCAGGGGGGAAGCAGGGAGCCAGGACCATCTGCCCCGTGAACAGAACTTACAGAGGGACGGGAGGGAGGGTGGGAGGAAGAACTGGGGAAGGATTTGGAGGCTGGATGCAGACCCCTGGGGGCTCAGCTGAGCACATGGCACTACTCTCCTATCTCAGCCTTCCCTCATCTGTCCTAGTCTAGAACCCCCTACCCTACACAAACACAACACACACATACACACACACACATGCGCGTGCAGATATGGACAAACAAGGTACTACTCCCGTGTCTCAGCCTTTCCCTCATCTCTCTCAGTCCAGAATCCTCCCACATCCCCTCCCACACACAATACACACATACATACACACGAGCACACACACATACATATGCATACTCATGCATGCACAACACAGATACACATGTGCACACAGACTCATGTGGTCACATATACACACACATATACATAGCCACATGTCGCTTCCACACATACATGCACATACCTACATACTCACATGATCACACATGTGCACACAGATACAACCACATGCACACACATGTGCACACATAGAGACTCACACAGTCACATGCATAAAGTGCATACAGACGCACACTTTCATGTACATGTGCACACACCTACACAGAATCACATACATATGCATACATATATGAATATGAACACACATACATATATGAACCATGTACATACACTTCCACACATGTGCACACATACAGACTCCCACAGTCACGCTCATGCATATACACATGTACACACATACCACATCCACATACAGGTGCACACACCTCCACAAAGTTTCACATGGTCACACACGCACAAATTAGCATTCACATACACATTACGTGTCCACATCTACAGACAGACTTACACAATCACACACACACATATGCACAAACATGCACATGCACACAGACAGACACAGACATGCACCCCCTTCTCCCCAAGAGCTTGCCAGGGGCCAGGGCTACCTCCTTTAACTCAGTGAGGGGCTGTACTGGGGAGGCCTGAAGCTCTCCCTGGCCACTGTTTCCTGGGGAGCAAGTTGTGTCTCTTGGGGCTCAGTGTTCCCGACTGTACAATGCACCAGCAGAAGCCTCATCGCACACTGCATTGAGGGGGTCCTGGCAGTGTAGAGCCTGACCATCCACGTCCCGGCCCACCACAGTGGGGAAGGTGCTTCACCTAAAGGCGCTGTGTTCGGGGCTAGGACTGTGCCCTTGGGGCTGACACCGGCTCTCAGCTCTCAGGTGTGGGGAGGGGGCGCGGCCGGCCTGGCAGGAGGAAACGCGGGAGGCTGCGCCCCTCCTGGGCTCTGCGTCCACTCTGCCCTCCCGCTGCCGCGTGTTTTCCTCCGGGAAAGCAGCTGTCCCCGCTCACCTGTCCCCACCCCGCGACCCGGCGGACCCAGACTCCGCGTGCCCCGCCTGGACGGTGCGGTCCCGGAGTCCCCGGGGGGCGCGGGGCGCGGCGGCCGGGCGGGGCGCCTGCAGAGCCCAGGTCCGCCCGGGGGCGGGGCCTGCCCGGCGCGGGTGGGGGGCGCCCGCGGCGCGGCGCCGGATAAAAGGGCCCTGGGGAGCCCGCGAGGCCCGTTAGCGCCGCTCCTGCCCGGCCCGGTCCGTCCACGTCGCTGCGCTCGCCGCCCGCGCCCGCGCCCGGCCAGCCCAGGTCTGTCTCTGGCTGTCCCGTCGGTCGTGGGTCCCCTGGCCTGGGAGGGCTGCTGCGGGCTGCGGTCGGAGCGCGGGGGTCCCAGGGCCACTTCGCTGAGCCCCTCGCAGCTTTCCAACCTGCTTCCTACTAGCGAAGGGACGAGCAGGGCGCTGGGCCGGCAGCCAGGCTTGGGTGGGGTCAGACTTGCTGTAACCCTTTCCCTGCCCTTCGGGGGGGACAGGACCTAGGACGACAGGCAACTCAGGCTCAGAGGCCACTTGGCAGCGTGACGTAGGGGACAAAGTGGCAGGGCTAAGCTGCGCTATCCAACTCTGTAGCAGATCTTCCTGGGCTGGGGGGGCACTAGGCTGCAGAGGGCGGAGCTTCTTCAGCCCCGACGTCAGCTGGTGGACAGGTCGGCGCTGCATCCACCCGGCCCACTTGTGGGCACTGCTCAGGCCTCTGGATCAGAGGCTCCTGGGAGGGATCAAGCTAGGAGAAGTGGCTGCGAGTGAGGACCAGGCTGATGCCCACCAGCACTGAACCACACCCCATGCACTTTTCCTCTTTGGTGCCCTGAGGTGTGAGTGTGGGGGTGGGGAGGGGCAAAGCAGGGCCAGTGCCCCTGGGGCAGGTGCATCTGTGACCGAGAGGGTTACAGGTGTGTCCCTGAGTGGCGCCCTCCCACCTGGGTTGAAGCAGGTTGGGGAGCAGAGCTGGAATTTCATTCATTCCTTGCTGCTGCCTGTTATCCTCTCCACTCCCCACCCCCAACCGGTACCCACTGCTGCATTCCCCTCCCCCCCACTGTGCCCGGACCCCCCCCCCCCCACCGCCATGTCTGTCCTGGAGCCAGACTGTCCAGTCTGGACCCATCCAGGCTGGGTCAGCTCCTTCCCCCCTTTGGTACTCTCCTCTGTAAAGCAGAGACCAGTATGAATGTTTTGAGCGGGCCATAATGATATAATGATGATTATGGTGACCTCACTGACCCCTACACCTTGCCTGGGGAAGTAGCCACCCCTCTGGAGGCTGTGTCCTCTTGTGGGGTCCGCTCAGACCCCGGCTCTCTTCTCGGGGCTCTGTCTGAGGAGTGGCATTGAAGAGGGACAAAAGGCGAGTGGGAATGTCACTGCGGGAGACAGATGGACGGACAGACGGGGCGGCAGGCTGTGTCCACGGGGGTAGGAGGGTGAATCTGAACATAGCCAGGAGGCCTGCAGTAGCAGCACAGGGACACCTGTCCTGTCGTGCCCCAGCCACCACAGGTCACACACTGCCCACAGCCCTCCATGTGCCCAGGTTCACCATTGGGAGGGACAAAGCCCATTAGCTGGGAATGTCCACTGACTCTGCTAAGACCAGCCCTGGACCACACACCGTCCGTTTCACCCACGAGCCATCAGAGCGTGTCACAGACAGGGGTCCCAGCACCCCCACCCATGTGACAACGGCATTTGCATCTGAAACTCAGAGACAGGGAAGTTCCCCAGAGCTGATCCTTGGTGGGGTCAGTTAGAAACCACCTGACTTGGGGGTGGGGGAGCCTCTTGGACCAAACCCCGCATGTGGCCCTGGGGTGCTCATTGCCCCTTCGCATCCTCTCCTGGCTTGGAGTGGGTATCCAGGAAGGGTCACTAATCACAGTGGCCCCAGTTTGGCTCAGTAACTGATATCTATTTCTTCCTTTGGGGGGGGGGGCACAGAGAACCAGGACCTCCAAGTCGGTTGACAGCCCTGTGCTTGGAGACAGCCAGAGAAACCGCACCCCACCCACCACTAGGTCCAGGCTCCTGGGTGCAAGGACAGGAGGAAAACAGTGTTTATGTCTGGGAAAGAAGAGGGGTGGGAGGAGTCGGGGGGGAGGGGCAGCCCTGGGTAGGTCAGGGACAGGGGGACTGGAACTGTGGCAGAGAAGGGACAGGGTCTTGCTGCTGCACTAGGACCTGCCTCAATCCCTCTCAGCAACGCAGCCCAGCCCAGTAGGGCCTGAAGCTCTTACAGTGGAGAGAGCTGGACTGAAAAGCTTATTTGTTCCGCGAATCTGCTCAAGAGCCCCTGGACCTGGACTGTTCTTATTCCCATCCCACAAAAGTGCAACCTTGCCCACGTGGCTCCTTTCCTGGGGCCCTTTCTGCTGCTCTCCTAGAAGATCCGCCTCCCCCAGCGGGGGCACTGAGGCAGGGGGGGTCCGTGGTTGGGTGGGGAGTGGAGTGGTGGATGCTGGAAGGAAGAGTGATTTCCAACCAGACAGCAGTCTGCGTGAAGGGGGTGTGGCCCCCCACAAGGCCACACCCACACTAAGACCCTGAGCTGCTAGGCCACCCTCCCATGCATGGCAGCTATGAGGGAAGGCGTGTCCCCAGAAGGGGCTCCTGAGACTCAGGTGCTGGTCAGGACGCGTGTTCCTTCTCTGGCGCTGTCCTGCGCTGAGTTGGTGGTGGAGCAGCATGGTGGAGGCCCAGATGCCCTGTGAGATGCTCTCTGCCACGTGCTTCCCACCCTGCCCAGAACCAGGACTCCAGCCCATGAGGAAGGGGAAGGTCTATATCCCACCCCCACCTCTAGCCACCCCGCATGCATGGATTGCAGGCTCAGCCCTCCCTCTGCTGTATGTCTGCAGGCTCAGTCCTCCCTCTGCTGTATGTCCTCTGCCTGAAAGCGCCCCTGCCCCTACTTTCAGGAGGAAAGGCAGAACCTCCACATCCCACATGGGCCCAACTGGACCCTTCCTCCTCCTGCAAGGTCCTGGTCCTGCAGGTACGGGCCGCCAGGGGCAATCACATCTCCTTCCTTCTTGTGGGATTTGGTCCTCTCTACCTGGAAGGTCTCTGCTCCCACGCTGGAGAATTCATGTTAGGGAGCATGGAGAGATAGGACAATGGGTCAGGTGCTTGCCTTGCATATGGCCGACCTGGGTTTGATCCCAGGCATTCCATATGGTCTCATGAACCAGGAGTGACTCCTGAATGCAGAGCTAGGAGTGAGCCCTGAGCCCCCATTACTGCCCCACCACCACCATTACAGTAACAGGTAAAGGTAAAGGTAAAGGCCCTCCCGTTGATCATCGATTTGCTTGAGCGGGCCCAGTAACGTCTCCATTGGAGACTTTGTTATTACTGTGTCTGGCATATTGAATATGTCACGGGGAGCTTGCCAGGCCCTGCCGTGCGGGCGAGATACTCTCGGTACCTTGCCAGGCTCTCCGAGAGGGGCGGAGGAATCGAACTCAGGTCGGCCATGTTGGCCGCTTGTAAGGCGAACGCCCTACCACTGTGCTATCGCTCTAACCCATTACAGTAACAAAGAACTCTTATTCATCTTACAAGGCCCAGGGGAAAATGCCCTTTCTGAGTCTTCCCTGCTTGCTCTACTCTGATCTGAGCCTCAAGTGAAGCCTCATCTCTGTTCCCAGCTCCCCCAGAACCTGGCCTAATAGTTGGCCTGGGTGGGTTTCCCAAAGATGTTTGTCGAGCCATGTCCCCACTCCCACCCCCAAATCATGGCTGCCAGAGCTAGGGCTGACTGCTAACCTGCACTATTTTCACTGTCGTGGGGAGAAGACAATGCATGTTTCAGCATCCTTGATGGAGGATTTGGGCCTGGAGAGGTTAAGAGATATGCTCAAACCACACCGGAAATGAGAGACAAAGACCCAGACTGCCCCAAAGGCCTGTTCCCACTCTAGAGCATCCCCTGGTGTCTTCTTCAGGGGAGGCAGCCGGTGCTAAGAACACGAGGAGGCAAGGGAACCCCAGGGGCTCTGTATGGTTCGAAGGGCAGGAAATCTCCTCTCCCTGCAGATAAAGACTATAGCAAAAGGAGATACTCACTGAACCCTTAGCATGGGATGCACTTGTGCCAGCACCTCACACAGGGTCTGACTTACCTGGCTTACTATCATGACCAGTGTCATGGAGTTGTTATCCCACTTGATGGACTCGGAGACTGAAACTTCAGGTTAACCTGAAACTTCAAGGTCACAGAGTCAGTGAATGGGAGGAGAACCAAACGGAGTCATCACAGAGCCAGACACAATCGCTACCACCACTCACACGTGTGCATGCACATACACACTCTCACATGCATACATACATATGTGCATACATGCATATGCCTGTCTACATGCCTATACGCTCACACATGAGTACACAATGCCCATATGTGCATGCATATGCACACACACGAACACACACAGATATTCACATGTTCATACATATACACACTCACACATGCATACACACACACACCTGTGGGCATGCATATGTACACTCACACGTGTGCATGCATACATGTGCGTACATACACTCACACATGTATGCATACACACACTGTATGCACACATATTCTAACAGGTGCGTATCCCCATCCCTGCCCGCAGCAGAGCCCAGCGTGCAATGGTGCAGGCAACATCCATGGTCACGTCTACTCCTCCTACAGGTGTCCTGGCTCTCACCATGAGGTGGGCTGCGCCAGCCCCCGTTGGCCTGTTTCTGCTCTTCCTGCTGCTGGAGCAGCTGCCTGCAAGCCGATCCCAGTCCGTGAAGCTGCGACTGGCAGGCCCTGGGAGTCGGCCGGAGGAGGGCCGCCTGGAGGTTCTGCACCAGGGCCAGTGGGGCACCGTGTGTGATGATGACTTCGCGCTGCAGGAGGCCAATGTGGCCTGTCGCCAGCTGGGCTTCGAGGGTGCTCTGACCTGGGCCCACAGTGCCAAGTACGGCCAAGGGGAGGGTGAGTGTCGGCCCCACTCGGTGGGGGTCACCAGGAAGTTGTCCAGTGCCTCAAATTGGCAGAGACCAGTAGGGGAGCTGGGCCCAAAGCCTGCCAGGATTGTGGGCGCTGACCTGGCAGTGACTTGGACCGCAGGGACACACAGACATCACGGACGCTGCCCAGCCAACCTCCTTTGCAGGGCAATTCCTGGGTGCCCGCCACAGCTGGCCCTTGCTCTGAATCCCCCACTCTTACTGACGAGACCCCCCCCACGCACACACAGAACTCAGTCTGACTGCATTAATGTAGCGACAGGTGCACAGTGGGCACCAAGAAATGCTGCTGAGTGAGGGACGGGGTGATGGGGAGCAAGTACTGACCACAAGACCCAATGGGCACTTTTGGGAAACAGAGTCGGGGGGGTGATGGCGGGAGCAGGCAGCAGGTGGGGCTGTTGATACCAAGATTGAGGAGAAGCCCCTCCTCTCTACCCTCCCACCCCACTCCTGCTCAGGGTCTGGTGTAGGAACGTGGGTGGGCCTGAGGTCTGTCCCTGAGTGCCCACTCTTTCCCCCAGGGCCCATCTGGCTGGACAATGTCCGCTGTGGGGGCACAGAGAGCTCCCTCGATCAGTGCAGCTCCAACGGCTGGGGCGTGAGCGACTGCAGCCACTCGGAAGACGTGGGCGTGGTGTGCCACCCCCAGCGCCGCCGGGGCTTCCTCTCCGAGAGGGTCTCCAATGCCCTCGGGCCGCAGGTGAGGGGTTGTCGGGTGGCTGGCCCAGGGGGAACTAGGAACCCATGTGTGGTCTGGAACCGGCCGTGCATGTGGCCCCCGGGAGGCAGCACGGGCGAGGGGCTGCCTCACCCACAAGGCCTGACCACAATTGCTGCCTCTTCCCGTCACAAACAAGCCTGAGCTAAAAACAGCCCAGGCCAAACAACAGGCGCGAGCAGGGTCTCCGGCTGGGGCCTCTGTGCCAGGCACCCTTGGGCTGAGGACAGCAGGCCCCCCACACATCACCAAAAGCAGGGTCGGAATGGGGGCTTCATCCTGGCCAAAGCAGCTTACGGGCTGGAGTGGGGGATTGGGCTCCTAGCCACCCTGCTGGTGGTCTCCAGCACCTGGGCTCGGTGTGTCCTTGGCTGCTCCCTGGGGTGGCATGAAGGCCTGGTGGAACTGCTACCCCCATGTTCCAAGGACTTCCATGGAGACCCCAGAGAGACAGGGATGAGCATAGTCCTGTGTGAGAAAAGTCCCATGGGCTGAGGAGAGGCTGAAGGGGCTGCAGTAAGCATGCCTGAAGCTCTGAGTTCCATCCCTCACAGCACGTGGACCCCTGGGGTGTGACCCTCACCCCACCGCCAGGCCCAAGCCCCTACCCTTCAAGCCTGATATGGGACTGAGTACCCTGGTGCCCAAATACCACTGAGAAGACACTTCCTCCTCTCTCTCTCCCCAAAAGATGAATATTAACATAGCGCCAGCTTCCTGTCCAGCTCTCGGCCTTCCTCCACTCATGGACACCTGTGTCCGGCCGGTCCCAGGGTGTGGGCTCAGCAAGCACTGTGTCCCTCCCACCATGAGGCACCACAGGGGGGTCGTGAGGCGTTGAGCAGGGGTCCGGCAGCCTTCCCAGGGCCCCCGCTGAGATGTGCGTGTGGCCATGTCTGTCCATCAGGGCCGGCGGCTGGAGGAGGTGCGACTCAAGCCCATTCTCGCCATCGCCAAGCAGCGCAGGCCCGTGACCGAGGGTGCCGTGGAAGTGAAGTTCGACGGCCACTGGCGCCACGTGTGTGACCAGACCTGGAGCAGGAATAACAGCCGGGTGGTGTGCGGGATGCTGGGCTTCCCCAGCACCGCGCCCGTCAACAGTCACTATTACAGGTGAGACAGAGCTGGGGAGCTCGGGGGTGCAGGAGACGGGCCTCCGCTAGGGGGCGCCAGGGAGAAGCCGGCAGTGGTGTCCAGGCAGGACGTTCCACAGGGCTGGGGATCGAGAGGGACGATGGTGGGCACAATGGCTAGATTTCCCCGGGGAACAATCCTTCTGATACCTAAGAGGTGAGGGTCTGGGTCTGGAGTGATAGCACAGCGGCTAGGGCATTTGCCTCGCACGCAGCTGACCTGGGTTCGATTCCCAGCATCCCATATGGTCCCCTGAGCACTGCCAGGAGTGATTCCTGAGTGCAAAGCCAGGAGTAACCCCTGAGCATCGCCAGGTATGACCCGAAAAGCAAAAAAAAAAAAGAGGTGAGGGTCCTGGGAGATGGCTCAAAGGGCAGGGCACGTATCTGGTATGCAGGGACCTTGGGTTCAGTCCCCCACACCACATGATTCTCTGAGCACTTAGCCAGGAGTGTCCAGGGGAAAAAAAGGATGAATGTGAAAAGTACTTTGAGACCTTAAGAAACACCTAGAAATGACAGGGGAAAAAATCCTTGCCAATCTTAGAAAAAGGATGGACCAGAGTATAGCATCCTTCCAAGATGAATGCGATTGATTGGACAACTTGGTGGCCCTAATCTTAAAACTTTTTCGTAGGTTTCGAAACCTAAGACTTCGTAGGTTGGGATGTGGCTCAGTGGTTAAACACAGGCAGGAGACCAGGGTTCCCAGCACTGCAGGGGGGAAAAATGAGATAGAGCACTGTGAAATGACCCAATTGCTCTCTTGGAGTGGCAGAAATTTTAGTCTAGGGGGTAGCTCCTGAAGGGACACTGGGCTGGGGACTCTCGAGTGCTCCCTCCTACTCTGCACGTACCATGACCGTGAGGTTCTAGCGCCTGCTGGAACCTTTCCCCAGCTCCCCACTCTCAGGCATCAAAGTTCCCTTCATCTGGACTGGGGGAGGGCCTGCCTGGAGCAGCCTTAGCCAAGCGGGTCTGCCTGACCGAGGCAGACCTGGCCCTGCTCCCCCTCTGTGAAACTGGGGGCATATTGCTCTGAGGCTCTGCCTGTTACTGGCTGCCGGAGGCTCAGTGCAGAATGAGCCTGCAGGATGCTGTATGGCGGGTTGGAGGGGATGGGAGTCCGCACCCTCTCCACCCTCTGTCTGCTCTCTCCCACCTCAGAAAAGTCTGGAACTTGAAGATGAAGGATCCCAAGTCAAGGTGAGGAGTGGGACCCTGGTGGGGAGACGCAGAGGGCTAAGATACGGGGATTCTCCTGCCCTGGCACCCGTCCCCCATGCCCAGGGGGCCTTGAGAACTGGGCACGTCTTTCTACCTCCTGCCACCCTGGGGGACCCTTGTCTTCCAGGCTGAAGAACCTCACCAAGAGGAATTCCTTCTGGATCCACCGGGTCAACTGCCTGGGGATGGAGCCCCACCTGGCCAACTGCCAGGTACAAGTGGCCCCGACAAGGGGCAAACTGCGGCCGGCCTGCCCTGGAGGCATGCACGCCGTGGTCAGCTGCGTGCCCGGGCCCCGCTTCCGGACAACCAGAGCAAAGCCCGCAAGCAAGGAGTCAGGGGCAGAGGTGGGTTCCTCATCACCCCGGGCTGGAATCAGCGCCCCTGTGGACAGGGGCCTCTAGGGATAAGGCAGAATGGGCCTCCTGGACAGGCAGGAGATGAGGCACAAATTCCCCGGGGGGAGGGGACTCAGGAGAGGAGAGCCACCGGGGAGAACCTCATTGCCAAGGGTCCCCCCAGACCTGCCATGAACAGACGGTCACCTCAAAGCAGGCATGACCTGGTGGCACCATCATTTCTGGGCTCAGGTTTGAACTGGAGCCTGGCCCTTTCCTCTAGGGCAGCGGCAAGGGCAAGGCTGGGGAGGGACGACCCCCAGCATGGAGGGGAGAGGGCGGGGGGCAGCTGGTCTCTCAGACATACACACACACACACAGACACATACACACAAACACACACAAAAACAGAGACACATATATAAACACATTTTCACACACAGATACACACATAGACACACAACACACACATACATACATACACACAAATAAATACAAATACTCAAACTTATACACAAATACACAGACGCAAACACACACAGATACAGAAACATATGACACACCTACACAAATACACACAAACACACATACGCACAGACACACAGACACACTCTCACATATACACACACACAAGTACCTACAGACATATACATACACGCACATAGAAACAGACACATACACAAACACACACACACATGCACATAACTAGTGACAGACACATGCACACACACACGCACACAACCAGCGACAGACACATGCACACACACACACGCACACGCACACGCACACACATACTCACACAGCAGGAGCATGGCTGACCCTTGTCCGGCCAGCACGGGAAGCCCGTGTGCTACAGGGGGCTGGGTACCCCCCCACACCCTGGTGTGGCCCTTGAGCCCCTTTTCTTTCAGCAGGAGATGCGGGTGCGGCTGCGCTCTGGGGCGCAGGTGGGTGAGGGCCGGGTGGAAGTGCTCAGGGACCGGCAGTGGGGGACCGTGTGTGACCACCGCTGGAACCTGATGTCAGCCAGTGTGGTGTGCCGGCAGCTGGGCTTCGGCTCGGCGCGGGAGGCGCTCTTTGGGGCCCAGCTTGGTCAAGGTGAGTGAGGGGCTAGGGTGGCGTGGGGGTGGGGGGAGGGCAACCCGGGCCCAGGACAGGAGCTCTCGCCCTGGGTGGGGCCCACACAGCACCTCTGTCGCAGGCCTGGGGCCCATCCACCTGAGCGAGGTGCGCTGCCGCGGCTACGAGCGGGTGCTCAGCGACTGCCCGGCCCTGGAGGGCGCCCAGAACGGCTGCCAGCATGAGAATGATGCCGCCGTCAGGTGCAACGTCCCAGACACGGGCTTCCAGGAGCAGGTGAGTGAGCACCAGACAGCGGGGTTGGGAGCTCTGCCTCCTGCTGCCACCCCACGAGCCCCTCACCTTGCTGCAACCCAACTGGGAGCTGCATACTCACCTGCCCCTCCTCTGCTGTTCCTCACCTCTGCTGTCCCCCGTCTCTGCTGTCCCCATCTCTGCCATCCCTACTTCCGCTGTTCCCTGTCTCTGCTGTCTCCACCTCTGGTGTCCCCATCTCTGCTGTCCCCATCTCTGCTGTCCCTACCTAGGCCAGGCTACTGTGAACTTGGGCCTTTCTCCATGTCCGTCCTGGTCTCTCCTCTTGGGAGCTGCCCCCGGGCCTCAGCGCCTATAATGACACAAGGGACATATCACTGTCCAAGGTCAGAGGGTGGGCACCAGATAGCCCCAGGTGTGGGACACGAAGAGAGTGTCCTGCGTGACCTAGAAGGGTACAGTCCCAGTGAGGGGTGTCGTGTTTGGTGGGGGGCCATGAGCTAACCCCCCTAGCCGCCCCCGCTCACTCCCTCTGCCCCTTGCAGGTGCGCTTGGTCGGTGGGCGCAACTCCGAGGAGGGTGTGGTGGAGGTGCAGGTGGAGACCAACGGGGTGCGGCGCTGGGGGGCCGTGTGCAGTGACCACTGGGGAATCATGGAAGCAATGGTGGCCTGCAGGCAGCTCGGCAAGGGATTCGCCAGCCACGCCATCAAGGTAGGTACCTGTTGTGGACCCAATACCACACCAACACATTGACCTTTCATCCAAATCTCCCACCAAGATGCTGACCTTTCACCCAAACCTCCTATTCCAACGTGCTAACCTTTCACCCAAGCCTCCCACACTAATGCCCTGACTTTCACCCAAACCTCCCATACCAAGGTGCTGACCTTTCACCCAAACCTCCCGCACTAAGGCACTGATATTTCATGCATTCTCTCACCAATTATTGGGTGAGACTGGGCAGTGTGAGCTGCTCTGGGGTACCATGGGGAGAGGCAGGAAAGGGTCCCATGAGTACACACGTCTTTTTTTGTTTGGTTTTGGGGTACAACCGACAACAATGCTCAGGTTACTCTTGACTCAGCATTCAGGAATTGTTTCTGGCGCTGCTGGGGATGGGCGCTATAGGGTGCTGGAGATAGAACCCGGTTTGGCCACATGCCAGGCAAGCACTCTCTCTGCTGTACTGTCTTTCCAGCCCCCTGGCACACGTGTGTCTTTAGGGAGGTGATGCAGGGGGCTAGGCAGGATATGAGGTGGGGGGAGGAGATGAACCCCCAAGCAAAGTCCTTGTGGCAGGAAGATGTGTCACTCAGTTGAGGAAAGCGGGTCCCAGGAGGCAGCACTGGGGGCCCCGAATGAGCAGGGAAGGTGACAGCAGAGCCAGGGCCATTCCAAGGCCAACAGCCAGATACTTGTGTCTATATTTATTTGGATTTGGGGGCCACACTTAGCAGTGTTTGGAGGCCACTCCTGGCTTGGTGCTCAGGGGTCTTCTGGAAGTTCTGGGGGTGCATGCAGTGTGGGGATGGAACCCAGGCGTTCTGCATGCACAGCATGAGCTGCGGCCCTTGCCATCATCTCCCTGCCCTTTAGTCCAGGTGTTTGGAAGGTCAAACATTCTTTACTGCTGGGCAATCCACTGGGCGGTGCTGACCGGCCAGGCACAAGGAACCCAGGACTGTAGCAGCCCAGGGGAGGGGAGACTGACCTGGTAGCAGGGCTTCTGGGACACAGGGAAGACCAGAAGATGCCCAAGGCCTTCTTGGGGCTGCCCTGGAGGGACTCACAGCTGCCGGTGGGCAGTGCTGGACACGCTTGCTCTGCCGTATGGAACTCCGTCCCCAGTCCATGATCTGGAGTTGGGAGCTGGTGTGGGCTCAGAGATCTGCACGGAAGGGGGACCCCTCACCCCATTAAAGAGGGAGAGGGAGCAGGGTCCATGCTGAAAGCTCAGGTGATGGATGGGGGTGGGCAGAGTAGCAGGACCTGTCCGTCTCCGATTGCCCCTGGCCCCCCAGGTTGGCAGGCTGGGGCTGGATGCAGCCAGGATGGGTGCAAACCTCTGCACACTAGGGAGAGGACCCCCCAACTCTGTGAGCCTGACCGGGTGATGCTGCTTTTCCCCAGGACACGTGGTACTGGCAGGGCACACCGGGTGCCGAAGAGGTGGTGATGAGTGGGGTGCACTGCGTGGGCACAGAGCTAGCCCTGCACCAGTGCCAGAGGCACGGGCCCGTGCACTGCTCACATGGCGCCGGCCGCTTCCCTGCCGCGGTCTCCTGCACAGACAGTGAGTAGAGGCAGCGTCCCCTGGTGCAGGCCAGGCCTCCCCCGACGCGTGCAGGGACAGGCACCCGGGCAGGACTTGCAGCTGTGGCTCAGCCCTTACCAGCTGCAAGGCCCAATCCCGCCACTCAGGAGCCCTGTCTGGCCCAGCTACTAGGGATCCATGGGGATGAAAACAGGTTGGGAGCGAGCCCCGGGGGAATCCAGGAACTGTGCCCCACCTTCCCATCAGGACCCCTGATTCTGACAGCCCAGGGAGGGTGTCAGGAACCTTGTCACATGCTCAGCAAGGACATGCGGCATTTCTTTTCTCTGTATGGGGTCTGTGTGGCCCGTGACTTAAGATCCTTGTGCTTCTCAGAGCACCAAGGCTGGGGGCTGGCTCCCTTTCACGTGCCTGGCTCCTCTTCCCAGACCAGCTGCAGTGGCAGGACATCCTGAGTTTTGTCAACGGGCCACAGGCTACCAGAGCTCCCACCCAGTGCAGTGGGACCTAGCACCCCTCCTAGCACCTTTGTGGGACAGCCCCCCCCAATTGGTCCGTGGCCTGAGCTCATCTGACACTTCACCAAGGCAGAGCCTGGAGCATGACCCTGAGTCTCTGAGACCGTCCTTCACTCCTTCCGGGAGCTCCTCAAAAGTGCACCTCCTTTTTCTCAGGACTCATCAGTGGAGAGACTTTGGCCACCTCCCAACACCCAGCCCCCATCCGTTGTGAGGGTCAGAGCATTTGGGAGGATGGTGCTTGCAGGGTCCATCCACACTCCGTTTCCATCCCCCACCATGCGCCAGCATGTCCCTGCACTGAGCAGGGGTCCCCACCCTGGAGAATGCCGCCCCAAATCTCCACAGGACTCACTCCTAGGGAACAGACAGACTCGGGAGGAGTATCGCAGGCTCCACGTGGAGATGCAGAGGTGGGGGGCCGTGGACCTTCAGGGTAGGGAGGGGGTGGGCAAGGCTCCAGCATCACTGCAGAGACATGCTAGAGACGCCCACAGGGCTGACTCCTGACTGTGCTTAGGGGACCCTATTGCGTGCGGGGGATCAAATCCGGTTTGGCCCTGTGCAAGGCTTTGCCTTACCTGCTATACTCTCACCCCAACTCCGGAAAACCTTTTCGTGGAGGTGAAATTTTTCTTTTCTTTTCCTGAGCCTCCCAAGCAGGGGGCCACTCCTGATGGCACTGGTCTGGTTAGGTGGGCCTGAAGGTTCATATGCTGCTGTCCAGGTCTGTGCCAGGGGCAACCAGGGCCACTCTGGGCAGCACTTAGAGGGGGACTGTGTGGTGCCAGCAATTGAATGTGGGAGGGCCCCACGCGGTCCAGCCCTTCGAGCTCTGTCCCTGCCCCAATTCTCTCTTTTTTTTCTTTTTGGGTCACACCCAGCGATGCACAGGAGTTACTCCTGGCTCTGCACTCAGGAATTACTCCTAGCAGTGCTCAGGGGACCATATGGGATGCTGGGAATCAAACCTGGGTCTGCTGCGTGCAAGGCAAACACCCTACCCATTGTGCTATCGCTCCAGCCCTGGGGAAGCAATTTTCTATCGTGCATCCCTGAGTTGTTGGCCACGAGCCAGACAATGACCTGACACACATGTCACGGGATTCCTTCATTAATATCACTCTAATCACCCCCATCTGACGGATGAATAGAACAAGAGGTACAGGGGCTAAGTGAGCTGGTGTAGCTAGTGGTGCTGCCGGAAGTGCAGCCCTGGGCAAGCCTGGAACCAGCCTCACTTCTCCAGACCCCTCCGTAGAGCTTAGTCTGGGCTCGCAGGGTGCGGGTGCGGGTGGTTTTGGTCCCTGAAGCCACAGTGGAACCTCCTGCATCCCTCCCACCTCTCCCCGGCCAGGTGCCCCTGACCTGGTGATGAACGCGCAGCTGGTGCAGGAGACAGCCTACCTGGAGGACCGGCCACTCAGCCAGCTATACTGCGCACACGAGGAGCGCTGCCTCTCGCAGTCGGCTGACCGCATGGACTGGCCCTATGGCCACCGGCGTCTGCTGCGCTTCTCCTCCCAGATCTACAACCTGGGCCGCGCCGACTTCCGGCCCAAGACGGGCCGCCACAGCTGGATCTGGCATCAGTGCCACCGGTGAGTCCTACCCGGGACAGGCTCCTGAGGGATGAGGGGCCCAAAGCCCCCTGGGAGACTGTGTGCCCTGGGACTGGCCTCACTCCCCAGGAGGCATGACGAGGTCCCAGGAGTGCTCCTTGCCCTGGCCGGGCCCAGCTTGGTGGGTGTACCCGGGGCCCTTGCCAGCGGCGCCTTCGGTCCATTCAGAACCATCTTGGACAGTTTTCTCTATGTGGGGGTCTCAGACCCTGTCTTTAAAATTCAGGCAATAGGGACTGGAGCGATAGCACAGCAGGTAGGGCATTTTGCCTTGCACACGGTTGACCCGGGTTCAATTCCCAGAATTCCATATGGTCCCCCAAGCACCACCAGGAGTAATTCCTGAGTGCATGAGCCAGGAGTAACCTCTGTGCATTGCTGGGTGTGACCCCAAAAGCAAAATAAATAAAGAGATAAATAAATAAAAATTCAGGCAATAGTGGGGGCTCCTGGAAATCTTAAGATGACGACACAGACAACGTCTCCATGAGGTTGGCTTGGCAAAAATAGCCAGATCCAGAAAGCGTGACCCTAGGTCCCAGAAAGGAGACGGAGGGAATTCCTTCCTGCCCCAAACAGACAGCGGGAGGCACTGGCCTTGACAAAGAATGGAAAAACGCTTGATTTTTTTTTTTTTTTGCTTCGGACACCCCCATGGGTGGGGAGAGCTGAGAGTTCCGGGCAGCAGCTCCAGGGCTGGGCCTGAAATAATAAGCCCTTTTCCCCGCAGCAGGTCGTTAGACGTAGGTTGGGAAACAATGGTACCAATTTGGTCCCAGGCTGACTGGACCCAGGGTTTGCCCTTCCTTCCACCTCTGCGCCAAGCCCTGCCACCCTCGGCTGGCTTCCACCTCTTCTCCCAGTGTGAGCTCTGCGGAGAGCCAGCAGGCAGGGGAGGCTGCGGTGCTGGAAGGGGTGTAGCAAAGTCGGCTGTGGGTCGCGCTAATCTGGGGTTTGGGAGGGAGAAGGGCACTGCCCTACTATTATGACGTCCCTGCCTGGGTAATGATGGGGCTGGAGCCCCAGTCCTCCCGTCCAGCACCTCTCCAGAGGCCCTTGTCCTTGGCTTCTGGCCAATAGCTGTCCTCTCCGCAGGCACTACCACAGCATCGAGGTCTTCACCCACTACGACCTCCTCACTCTCAATGGCTCCAAGGTGGCTGAGGGGCACAAAGCCAGCTTCTGCCTGGAGGACACCAACTGCCCCACAGGTAGGTGGTCTGAATTGTTTCCTCTCTGGAATAGTGAGCCCATGGGTGGGAGTCGCCCAGCAGCCTCTTACCTGGGACAGGGGCTGGGGGCAGTCAGTCCTCAAGGCCATTCCAAAGCTCTTCTCTTGGGAAATCTCAGGGGAACCTTGGTGTTCCCTGGCTCGCTCTGTGTGTGTGTGTGTGTGTGTGTGTGTGTGTGTGTGTGTGTGTGTGTGACGATACTGAACACTTTTCCAGTTTGGAATCTACTTGCAGACAGACCCGACTCATCTGCCAGGTTCTCCGAGGAAGCAAGTTGCATGCTTTGCTCTGACACCCCACCCCTCACCCCCAACCCTGGTTCCCAGCCCTTCAGAATGGCAGGGGAAGCAGAGGCTATATAGTTCTGTTTTTGATTTGGGGGCCATACCCTGTGATGCTCAGAGGTTACTTCCAGCTTTGCACTCAGGGATCACTCCTGGCGGTCCTCAAGAGACCATATGGGATGGCAGGGATAGGACCTGGGTTTGTCTGCATGCAAGGCAGAAGCCCCAGCCTCTGCTTAGCACTCTGGTCCGCAAGCAACAGACCTTGAAAGGGCTGGATGGATAGAGGAATGAGAGAACCCGGTAGGGCTGGAATCTTCCAACTTCCTTTCCTAGGCCAGCGGGGCTTCCCGTCCAAGCGTGCGAAGAAGTCATCTGTCACACAGAAGCACTGGCTTGTGGTTAGGAGGAATCCTGGCTGTTCCTTGGGCCAGTTACTGAAGGGAACTTTATGACGCAGAGATAGCTGGTGGTACTGGGTGGAAGTCCGGCCTGGAAGGACAGGCCGAGTGCTAGGTCATCTCTTGTCTCAGTGCCTGAGACCAATCCCCTTCCTCGCAGGACTGCAGCGGCGCTACGCCTGCGCCAACTTTGGAGAGCAGGGAGTGACCGTTGGCTGCTGGGACACCTACCGGCATGACATCGACTGCCAGTGGGTGGACATCACAGACGTGGGCCCCGGGGACTATATCTTTCAGGTAAGAGGCACTGAGGGATTTCTTAACAGGAAGTCCACTTCCTCCCACTGTGCTAAAAGCATCCAAGGAGAGAGGAAGGCGGTTTCCTGCAGAGGTGCACGGAAGGCGCTGTCCGTGCTCCAGGGTCTGGACGAAGGCTCCACAGGGGTCCTGCAGACAGATCACACTGTCCCCCGCAGTGGGTGGGGAGCATCAGAGTTCGGGACCAGCACAGAGTGGCCAGTGCTCAGAGACTGTCACCCAGGCTCACTCGTCCCCTTCCCTCACTCCAGGTGGTCGTGAACCCCAAGTTTGAGGTGGCGGAGTCTGACTTCTCGAACAACATGATGCGCTGTCGCTGCAAATACGACGGGCACCGAGTCTGGCTGCACAGTTGCCACACAGGTAGGTGCCCGCGAGCCTCTGCAGGAGCCCGGAATGGCGACACACTGGGGCCACTGGAATGGGGGGTGAGGGAAGGCTGGCGCTGGAACGGGTGCCCTGACTTGACATCTCCAGGGAAGATTTTTTTTTTTGACAGTGATTCAATTTTTAAAATTTTATTTATTTTTTAATTTTTTATTAGTGAAACACCATGAGGTATAGTTATAGACTTACAAATTTTTGTGCTTGGGTTTCAATTATACAATGATCGAGTATCATCCCCCCACCAGTGCCCATTTTCCACTACCACGGGTCCCAGTATCCCTCCCACCCCCCATCCCCCCACCCCACCCTGCCTCTGTGGCAGGGCATTCCCTTTTGTTCTCTCTCTCCTTTTGGGTGCTGTGGTCTGCAAAAGAGGCAGTGAGTGGCAATCATGTTTGGTCCAGGGCATATTTTCTAGAACAAAAATGCATTTTCTAGAACAAAATGCTCAGCCCGGCCCCCCTTCCCCATCAGCCTTGTTTCTTCTCCTTATCCCATGGCCCTTCGGATTGTAAACTGCGTCCTAGCTCTCCTGGAATTTTTACCTATTACTCAAGACACACCCGGGGTTTCCCTTTCCAGGTTTTATTATTTTCTCTGTCACTTTCAAATGGTCTTTTTCCCTCTCTTTCCTTTTCCTTTGTGGGGGTGCTGGTGAGAACGAAACCAAGGTGGGCTTGTACTTGCCAGGCAGGAGCCCTTCCGCTGGGCTATGCCTCCCGTGCCTATAGTCTGACTTTCTTAGCTGCTTCAGCCCTGAGCCATTTCACAGGTCAAATCATAAGGCCCCCAGGGCTGTGTTGCTATTTCCAACTGTGATGAACTGCCCGTAAGCTCAGGACACAGAATCCTGGCAGGACCTTGTTATCAGACATAAGAACAACGGGCGTGGGGGAGGAAGCTTTGGTGGGACCAGTTTGCAAAGAAAGGTAGTGTTGCATTTAGATTCAGTTCCAATATATGTAATTGCTTATGTTTGGGGCCACACAGAGCAATGCTCAGGGGTTCCTCCTGGTGATGCTCAGGGGAACCACATGGGACGCTGGTGATCAAATCGGGTTGGCAGCATGCAAGGCAAGTACTGTACTAGAGCTTGGGCTCCTGGTTTCAGTTTTAAATGCTTGCTTGCTGTGGGCTGTGAGTGCTAATACTCACCCTTGCCAAGGTAGGGCTGACTTGTCTGCTTAGGCAAGAAATGGTCATTATGACCTTTTTTTCTCTGGTGTTAGTAAGTACCATTCCAGGCACTGGGCAATCGAAGTAAGTAAATTAAGTAACAAGAAGTAAGAAGTAAACAGAAGCTCGATGTCAAACAGGGTGAGCAGAGAGAGAAACAATGAACTTCAATGCTACCTACACCTCAGACTGGTGTAAACAAAATGCTACCATTGAAAGCACTGAACCGTGGGCTAGCCAAGGCTTCCCAGAGGAACTCAGGTTTGAGTTGGGCTTCAGAGGGGCCAAATTTAGCAAAGAAAAGTAGGAGAAAGGGCATAGGAGTTGACTGCTTCACTGAAGGCTTCACTGGGTTGCAAATGTAACTCCCACTTTCTGGCTCAGATAGGAGAAAAGTCAGCCTCAGACGTTTCCCCTTTTGTGAAAACAAGGCTCTGTATTTTCAGATCCAGAGGAGTTACTTGTAGACAAGGTTGGGATGATGGTCCTTGCTAGGAAAATAGAATTTATCATATGTGCTTCTGGGAACCATCAGCTAAGGGAGAAAATGATCAGAATTATGTTTTCAAAAGATACCTCTGGTGACAGGGGATGGGGGTCGGATGAGTAGAGGAAGAAAGGATTTTGAGGCTGAATAGATGTTGCTACCCTCCGAGATGGGACAGTGATGGTTGCGGGATTGGAATGTGGGGCTGTGCGTATGGAAAAAGCAGATCCAGGGGCTGGAGTGATAAGACAGTGGGGAGGGCATTTGCCTTGCATGTGGCCGACCTGGATTCGATTCCCGGCATCCCAGATGGTCACCCATGCACTGCCAGGAGTGACCCCTGAGCATCTCCAGGTGTGACCCCAAAAAGCAAAAAAATTAAAAGAGAAAAATTACATTAAAAGGAGCATATTCTAGGGAGTGTGGGCAGCAGGTTGTGTGGGATCCAGGCAGAGGCAGCTGAGGAAGAAAAGGAGCACAGCACCTGGCAGGGTTCTTGCAGAAAATCAGGCAGATTTTGAAATTCTTTTTTCTAGTTTTTAGGGCAAGACCCAGTAGTGTTCAGGGTTGCCTCTGCAGGGCTTGAAGGAACACATTGGGTACCAGGGCTCAAACCCTAGTCAGGCACATGCAAGGCAAACTCCCTCCACATGATTTCTTCAGTTCCCTGAAATTCGTAATATAATTTATAGAGGTATTAGAGGAAGAAAAACAAAGAGTGTGGAGACATTAAAGGGTAAGCAAGAATGGTGAGGAGAAGCTGGAGTGATAGCACAGTGGGTAGGGTGTTTGCTTTGCACACGGCCGACCTGGGTTTGATTCCCAGCATCCCATATGGTTCCCTGAGCACCGCCAGGAGTAATTCCTGAGTGCATGACCTAGCAGTAATCCTGGTGCATTGCTGGGTGTGACCCAAAAAGAAAAAAAAAAGAATAGGGAGGAAAATTATTCTTGCCTTTAGGTCTGAAGAGACCAAGGGTGGCTAGGGCCTCTGGGAGCTTGGGCTGTGGAGGAAATGCAGAGCTGGAGGTCTGCACTGCCAACAGGGCAAGGAGGGCGCCAGCTTCTCTCCTTCCACCCTCCATCATCCTCTCTCCTGCCGCTATTCTCCACTGAGCTACCACAGTGAGAAACTAGAGGCTGAGGGGGCTGAGGTGGCCGACCACTAGGGATCTGTTGCCCAGGGTCATTGGGAAAAGGACAATGAATCTTGGGAAGGGACCACGGTCGGTCATCAACACGACCCTTCCCCTCAGCAGCCCCGTGCCTCTGCCCACACCCATCAGGAGCTGCTTCTTCAGAATGGGTTGGGTCCACTGCCAGGATGAATAGCTTGAGTGGGAACGGGTATGTCAGTGGTCTGTGGAGTTCCGAAAGAGGCGGGAAAGATGGTGGTGGGCTGCCTACTGACCTGTTTCTGTCTGACCCTCAGGGGATGCCTTACGGGTCAACACTGAGCTGGTTCTGGAGCAAGAGCAGCGGCTCCGGAACAACCTCATCTGAAGCCAGCATGGCACGCGCCCGGTGGCGGCCCACACACCAGATACCTCAGCTTACTGGAGCCATGCCCTCTTTCAGCGGGGAAAAGGCTGACCCAAGGAGCACCGAGCAGCTGCTCAGGAAGCCTTTGGATGGCGAGATCACCAGGCCAAGAGGGCGCTGCTCCCCCAGGAGGGTTCATGGTCTAGCCCCAAAGGCCTGGGCTCTGAGGACGGCCTCCAAGCTTCGCTCAACTGAGCTTGTCTTCCGTAAGGAGATCGATTTCCCTCTGGATCTGGTCCCAGCATTCCTAGTTCAGGAGCAGTCAGTTCCTTAGGGCTGGATGATGGTCCAGTGCCCCCATTGCTAAATGGTGCTTTGCGAGTGTCACGGAGTGGAAGACAGAAGACCAAAATGCACAGGAGGTGGGGTTAGCCCTCTGCTAGAGAAGCCCAAAGCCACATACAGCTTGTGCCAGAGTCACAAGTGGCAGAGAAGTCGGTGAGTTCAGTCCCTGAACTTTATTCTTCCTTAGAGCTCATCCCTCGTACACGCTTCAGAGCCCACTCGTTAGCGCCTTTTCCTTTCACCCCACTGCACACGGGGTGTTTCTGGAAGCTTAGGTCTCGGGCAGTCCTGCACCTCCCCATCAGCCACCACCCGTCACTGAGTGCTCAAGGGGTTCACAGGAGTGGTCAGCAGAGAAGCAAGAGACGGTCAAGCAGAAAGACTGCTGGGGGAATACGGATCCTAGTCCTTGCCAAGGCATGTGCCAAGGGGGAAAAATGCATGCCAACTACCTGGCAGGCAATCCAACAGCCTCCCTCCAGATCACCCGTGCATCTCAGGACTGGCCTCGGTTTTGGGTCTCAACCAAGTTTCTGGAGTGAACTTGGCACTGAATAAATTTGTGCAGTGGAAAGAACATCAATTTGTGCAGTCCAACACGCCTGTCATGCTTGTAGAATCAGAAAATGGGGTGGGGGGGCAGGAGACTGGGAAAGTCAAGGGGAAATTTAAATTTAGCCCAGGACTACACCCAGCAAGAGCGGAGATGTGGCAATGGTAAGCTCTTGCTTAGGTAGCAGACAAATCCCCCAGGTCTCTTGGGCATGGTTTTCTCCCCACTTAGACACACTTAAAGAGACAGATCATTCCAGGTCTGACACCCAAATGCCAATAGATTCCTCACGGTGGACAGCTCCGGACCAGGACAGCTTGAGTCTGTATAGTTCCGCCCCTCAAACGCCCAGCGCAGAGGGCCAGGGTGCATAGCGCTCCCCTCTATTTCTCTCATCATTCATTAACCGTGACTGTCTTCCCAACTCCCTTTCCAGGCTCAGTGCCGAAACACAGAACATGGGTTGGAAAGGCAAAGGGATTCAAGTTCAGAGGCAAGAAGCTAAAATCCAAGGGTTGTAAACTTTTACTACCAAGGCTGCCGCAGAACCGAAATGAACGGCAGCAGATGGGACGGATTTATAAGGCACTCCCTTCCCCACCTCAGTCTCAGGCTGGAGGAAGGGACAGGCTCCGAGGTATAACCCTCAGGAACACAAAGGAGGGCTTTCTTCCTCCTCCTCTTCTCCCTCTCTCTTCCCCGCGCCTTCATTAGGCAGAGGGCACATTATATTTTGGCATGGCAGTTTAGCTAAACAAGGGAAGGACTGATTTCCTGTTGGAGCCAGCAAGCGTCTCCCCAACAGTAACAACATTATACTCACACATGCAGCTAATGGTCTGTGAAAGAATGTGCGCTTGGGGGGGGGGGGGGGGGTAGGGGATGGAGCGGGGGTGGCGTGTGGTGACTGATGACTAGATTCATGTAGGGAGGTTACCCGCAGCCTCTTGCTGGATCTAGTTTCCAAAAGGGCCAGAAAAAGCCGGCCAGGCAGCCAGCCACCGGCACTGCTTCTGGTCTTGCTGCCCACATCACACATCTGAGAGTTGTAGCTGGTTCTAATTCTTGGAAAAAGCGATACAAGGGTGGTGCTGTTACACATCTGAGTTGAAAGGGAAGGACGTGGGGGCTGGCATGACTTGTAACTAGATGAGGAATGTTCACAGAATACCAACCACCAAATTCCAGACGGAACCAAAAAATGTCCGAAGATTTTCACCTCGGCATCGTCTCTGAGAAACTCAAGTGCCAAGGCAGCTGCTGACGAATCAGAAGCCTCATTTATTTCCATCCCACAAAGACTTTCACTCTAGGGGGAGTCGGTAGAACTTGAGGGGAAATGTAGCTTTCCATGGAAAAGTTGAAAGGGACCTAGGGATTCAGATGTTTGCCATAAATGAAACACTTATGCACAGCAAGAGCACAGGAGTTGTCTTACCAAGTATCTTAATAAAGAAAGCCATGGCGGCTACAGGGAACCCTCAGCTCTGTCTGAGACGGTAGTTGCTAAGGCCAAGCTCTGGAGTCCCATCTGGACATGCCTGATTGTCTGTAATCACAATGGGCCACGGAAATCGATCTTGCCTCCCAGCCAATCCCACTACTGAAAAAAAATCAGACCTGAAAGCCACAGAGAGGAGAGAACAAAAACAAGGGCAAGAGCAAGCGAGAGCGAGTGAGAGAGAATAAGCATTAGAATGAGGACAGAACACCTAGAAATTATGAGGATGGCAAGAAAACAGTCGCAATAACATAAGGCATATGCATATGCTACCATTGATCATGCCCTTAAAAGCCAAAATACTGTCATAGTAAGGGAAGGAAGAAGCAAGTGCCACCCTCTTATTGCCCAAAGTCACTCTCAACCCTGGAAAATGAGGAGAGAGCCAGGGTGTACTTGAGAGGTATGGAACATTCCGTAGGAGGGCTGGCTCCAATTCCCTGCATTTCTTTTCAAATGCAGCCATATCGTTCCGGCAGACTTGCCTGTCTGAGGAGAGTCTGTCAGTGATGAGAACACAGAGATCGGGCAGCTGGAAGTCAGGGAGAGGGATGCCAGCCTGCCAGGAGAAGGGTTTTCGTAATCTCCCAAACTCGGAACAGAGGCACTCATGTGAACAAGGGATACTTCTGATCGAGACGTGAGAAAACCATGCTGAGGAGCTGCAAGAGAGCTGAGAGACTGGAATAGTAGCCAGGATAGGTGGGTCAGGACTAAGACCTGAGGCTGGTGTCATCTGAGAAATGTCCGGGCAGAGGCCTGCTACCATGTTTTTGGCGATGCTAACATCCATCACTGTCACAGGCACGGAATCATACAAAAATAAGACTTTGCCCTCATTTAAAAGCACAATGAGACACTGTTTCTCTCACAGCATCTCAAAGTCCAGGAGAGTGTTCCCCCAAAGTGAGTGAAACCACTCCTTGGGGAAGGGTGCAGCTGGAATGATCCAGGGGGGCAGGAGTGGCCTCAGGTGAAATTCAGGAGTGGGGTGCTTTCTGTCTGTCCACTTAACAAAGGGGGCATTCGGGGAGTGCTGAGTTCTCACCCGGAACAGAGTGGTAGGTCAGTAAGTCCGGGAGCCTCTGGCTGGTTCTCAACCGTTCTGGCAGTGCGGAATGACTTTTCCAAACCCTGCGGGGATCGACACGAGATGGATAGGCCTGTCTGCGCCTGTGCCCTGAATGAATCCCCCGTGGCTCAGAGGTGCCTGATTCTGGCTGCTCTTCACTGTGACCGAGGTCTCTCTGGTGCTGCCTTGCCAGGTGCCTCTGTCCCAGGCCGAGAGGGCCATCCCAGGAACTTGCTGTGTGCCAAATGCTCCCTGCAGCATGCGAGCGGTGAAAGAAGGGGGAGAGGGTTCGAGGCTAGAGTGGGGGAACACGCAGGAGGGTAAGAGGAGACAACCACGCACCAACCCTAGAAAAGCCACGTATGTGCTTTATTCTGGGTGCAGAGAGATGATGGGCAGAGAGAGAGGACACGGGGGACGAGTTCTCCCCACACATGCATCCACTCTAAACCACCACCACCACCACCGACCTTGCGGACTGCACCACAGAACGGAAGAGGCAGCATGAGCTCTAGCTTCTTTGTGGGAGCGCAAAATCAGCCAACACCGGAGACGTCTTTGTCACGAAATGGACTTTAATGTCTTCTTACAACGGGTGTCTCTGCTTATGCTGGCGCCGAGAGCCATCCTGAGATTGGCTTCCCAGCAGGCACGAGGCTGGCACGGCCCTAGTGGCCGAGCAGCTAGTGCAGCCCCCCGGCAGCCAGCTCAGGGCACACTCTGCAGCCCAACCCCCACCTCCTCCGCTCCCCCCCCCCCCCCCATCTGCTGCCCTTCACCAACGCTGGCGTCCTGGAGGTGGCAGTCTCCATTCTGGGAATGCCACGTACGCTAGACACGGTTCCGTCTCTCTGAACTGCCTGGCCCTGCCCCTGCCCCCGCCTTCCCCTCAATGCTGCGGTTCTGATTCGGGGAAGCCCTCAGGAAGGAACACCGTGTTTTGGCTGCCCCTTAATCTCTCATCATTGCAGATTCAAATCCTCTGTTTTGTATTTACTTAAAACATCTCAGGAGTGTGATCCATGCTTACGGGACTTGCCCCGTCCAGAGAACTCTTGGACCTCACATCTCCCGAGTGCCTTCCTACCACTGGCTCTTCCTTCTACGCCCCACAGTTAAGGGATTCCAAAGAACTGCATTTAGGAGTAGAGATTGACAGGAGTCAATCTCTTTTTCTATCCTTAGCCAGTTCTTGGTCACTTTCTCTCGCTCCTTATTAACGTGCACATCTGCATGTGCACAGAGGTCTGAAATCCCCCTCATCTCTGAAGACCAGGGAAATCCTTTCTGAATCCATGGAGTTAGATCCCTTTCACTGTGTATGTTCAAGCTTCAGACTGGTCTCTGCCTTCCCAGATGTCTTCCCGTTGCTTGGCTTCTAGGCGTTTTCTCTCTGTGAATAAGGGCGGCATTAAGGAGAATTAGTAATCTTGGAACCAGTGTCTTTCCCTTATTACAAATTACAAGGTTCACTGATTCACATGACAGGGGGACTTCCTGTTTTTTTCTCAGAATTGATTTCAAGAGTTAATATCTTTAACTCTATAAATGCTTTGTAAATAGAAACATAAAATACTACAAACAAAAAGTATTATAATACAGAGAAAGATCTAGGACTAACGGAAATGAGAACTAGATGAGGTTAGTCAAGACTGAGCAGTTATGATTCTAGTCTGATAATCCAGTGAGTGCGTTTTATTTCTCAACTGCATTAGTGTTTCAATAGAGCTGTCCATTATTCCTGGTTTTTCTGATACTTAAACATTTTCAACAGTGATTAGGAATATATTTTATTCTTCTTCTTCTTCTGTCTTTCTGTGCAAATAAAAATAATAGCCCCTAGCTTTAGTTATATCTCCTTCCTTTAACCTTATGGGGAAAAGTATGTCAGAAGTCAATCAAATTTCAGTACTTTCCAAGCACTTCCAGGAACCAGAATCTTCCAGAACACACGATGGCGGGGTGGAAAAATGACCACATATATGGAAGGACACTAAGGGCTATTTTTCAAAAAAAAAGAAAAGAAAATACAAACGTACAAATCTGGCTGATCCCTATTCAAATTTTTACACAGAAGGTTGCTTCTCCATTTAACATTTCACCAAGATTTGAGAAAACAGAGACCATCTATGTTGACAGTCCAAGCACTTCATTAGGTACCACAATACCAGTTCTAATTCATGGCTAATCATTTATCTTGAAACCATAAAATATAGATGATAAGCTTAAGTGCTTCCTTCCAAGGGCTATTATTTCAGATAATGTCTGTAAAAAAGATTTTGCAAGTCATGAGCCAAGGAGTACAGAAGTCAAGGTGGGTTTAGACAACATTTTCTACATTGCTGTACTTTTCTAACTCGGTTGAATTCCTTACAAAATCTCTAGACTATGTTAGTACTTCAAGGGGGGAAAAACTTAGGACGCTGACTGGCACTTGGAAACGTGAGGAGGAGAAATCTGCTGCTATTCGGGCACCATCTTGTGGCATTATCTGAATATAGCAGCAAAGTTGTCGGAGGCAAAAGGCGGGTCAGCAAACTGCAAATGGAGGGCTGAATTAACTCGGTGCCCTATGGCTCAGCTTCAAGACAGGCTTGGATCGAGACGGGGCACTCAGGGAGATGTGCCAAGAGTGACTTTGGCTTGCCGAAAGGATTTCAGCATTTCTAAGCACGGCACTGTGGTATTCCCTCTAAGGAACAGGGAAAAATTAGAAAGCAAAGGCAAAGGCAACCTTGGATGAGAGCGACGAACAGTTGGATTCCAAGAACACACATGAAGAAACCAAAAAAATAAATGTATTAGAACACAGAACTTTCAGTAAATTTTAAAACGTCAAGTATGGGGGTCAGAAAGAGAGCATGAGGGGGAAGGCACAGGCCTTGCATGCAGCCAACCCTTGTTCAATCCCTGGCATCACATGGTCTCCCCGAGCATCACTGGGTGCAGTCCTGAAGACCCCATGGCACTGGCCAGGTGGTCTGAATAACCCCTGGCACTGCAGGGCCCATACTGCACTGCATGTTGGGCCCTTGTATGAAACTACGGGTCCAACTGGCCAAGAGTTTCCTGAGCACAGCACAGGAGGTGGCTGTCACCCTCCCTCCCAACTAACACAGAAGTTCTCCAGGAGCAGCGGCCCATATAATGAAGCATGTCTGAAAACGAAGCTTTGCTTTTTAACCCAATACAGTGTCCAAAACCTAACCTCAGTGGACACAAGGCTGTCTGGCCTATGTAGATGCCCACTGAGTGTGAAACATTCTGCTGCAGAAATACTCTTTCGGTGTGTGCTTCTGGCATTGGGTCATGTGACAACCGTATTACCTCTCGAAAGCTGGAAAAAACAGTGGATAAAACCAGAGTGATAGTACAGCAGGTAGGGAACTTGCTTTGCACACAGCTGACCAGGCTCAATCCCTGGCACTCCTATATAGTTCCCTATATAGGCATTATCTCCTATAAAAGCAATCTCCTTTTATTAGCACCGTTTCATATTTCAGGGTGAGTGCAGAGGCAGGAGTAAGCTCTGAGTGGGCTTACCCACCCACACTGGTGGGTGTGGCCCAAATAAACACCCCCCGCACCTCCCCAAATTGGAAAAACTAAAAATCTGGAAACATTTATGGCCCCAACATTTTCTAGAGAAAGGTTATAAGTGTCCATTATTAAATGTGGAGCAATAGCACAGCGGTAGGGCGTTTGCCTTGCACGCAGCCAACATGGCCGACCTGAGTTCGATTCCTTCGCCCCTCTCGGGGAGCCCAGCAAGCTACCGAGAGTATCTCGCCCGCACGGCAGAGCCTGGCAAGCTCCCCGTGACGTATCCGATATGCCAGACACAGTAACAACAAAGTCTCCAATGGAGAAGTTACTGGGCCCGCTCGAGCAAATCGATGAACAACGGGAGGGCCTTTACCTTTACCTTTTACCTTAAATATAACAGGTCATTCTGGTGTTAAGTCACACAGAAAAATCATGTAAGACTGCAATAGGAGAGATGGAAACTGAGAAGCACTAGGAAGAGGGACATACACTCAGAAACAGATGCCAAAAAGAGAAATGAGAAGTACGGGTTAGGATGAAACTTTAAAATGTCTTCATTTTAAAGAGGAAATGGAAGTGCAAAGAAATCCCATGACTTGCCAGGGTTATGTAATTAGTGAAGTTGAAACCCAGATCCTTAATTCTTAAACTGGCATACTTTCTAATATCCTGACATTGTGAAGATACAATCTAAAAAATCTAAAAGGGGGGAAATGACTAGGAAAAAAAAGGGGTACTGAAGAAATGTCCCTTTATTAGAAAAAAAAAAGGAGATAATAGCTGACAGACATAGGATAGGAAAAAGGCTTCTATTAATTTTACCTCCAACAACTTAAGAAAGTAAACTAAGTAAAGGCAAAGCTCAACAAAAGCCTGAAAGGCTGGGAACTAAGAAGGATAGAAGAATTCCCATGAAATGACTGACATAAAAGCATTCACATAAACTTGCCCTAAAGACTTTCATTTCCAAGAATAATAAATAGACTGGCAAAAATGATACTAAGTGAATTGACTGAAATCACCACCTCTCCCTGAGACATGAAAATGTTGAGATTTCAAAAGGGCCAGCTGGGTGTCATGTTTTAAAAAAGAAAGAAAAGGGATACAAATTAAAACTCTGAAAATTCATCTCTATACGTAAGAACAGAATAGGGGGAAAAAAAGGACCTTCACAAAATCCACTTGCAGTTACCCACAGAATAAGCAATATAAAGACTTGCAGTATAAGCCCAGTCAAACTGACCCAGTGGACTACTTTCATGAGTTAATAGATCCAAGAGATCAAAAACTAATAAAAGCAATCTCCTTTTATTAGCACCGTTTCATATTTCAGACTTTAAATTTAGACTTTACATGGACACAGAATCATTAATGTATTGGGAACCGTCACATGGGTCATGTAAGTGGATGGGTTATTTAACTCTGGATGGTGGGATGGTAATTAATGTTCGTTAAAACAAAGGACTAAGTGTTGTTTATTCAGCAACAGCTGGCAGACTGATCAGTTATTTCTGAGGTTAATATGTTAATCCCTGATCTAGGCCAGGGACATAAATTTATTAAAGAGCAGTGAAAGGGAGCATGGATGATGGCGTAACAGCTGCCAGCAGCCACAAGGCCAAGAGTTCAAACCCTGGTGCATCTCACAGGCACTAGGTCAATCCCCACAAGTTCTGCTGTTAGGTTGCCCTTGGGAGAAGGGCCTGAAGCTGGCTCAGTGAGTCTAGGGAGAGATTAAGGGTCTATACTTACTCCTGGGTGCTACTAAGCTGGATTAGTAATACCTAGGGAGAGAGAGTAAGGTTTACTCCTGGGTGCTGTGCAAGTAGCAAGGTGATTCTGACTGCCCTATGGCGCAGTGTCCCCCTCGATGAAAATAAAAGGTAAAATATGTGGGGTAAGCACTGCATTGCAGAGAAAAAGATCATAATAAAATGAAAAGAAATGTGGTTAGATATGAAGGAAGCCTCACACGGGGGTGAAAAGACATCAATAAAATGCCACGGACCGGGGTATGAGTCAGCAAATCTAGCACCATCTTTTAAGGAAGAAAATGGAATGCCTAAAAAGGATTTCAAAAGGCAGCGACAGTGGTTTTTTATTTTTTTAGATTATAGCTGGGAAAAAAAAATCCTACAGATGATTTTACTGTTGCAAGTTAGTGATTTAATGAATCAAGTTAAAGGATCAAATTATTTTTTATCCTGTCTTTTAGAGCTGTGACCCAAAACATAGACTTTTAGAACCAGTCAACTAATTACTAATGCCCAGGAGTAAAATGGAAATAAGTTATAAAATAAAATTCAGTAGGCCTTGAAAATAAGAGTGCAACTTCTGGGGGGTGGGGGTGGGGTGGATGGGCTATGCCTGGAGCAGCACTTGGGGATGCTTCTGGCTCTGGGCTCAGGAGCGATCCCTGGCACTGATCAGGGGATCCGACACAGTGCAGGAGATCCAAGTGGGTCAACGGCATGCAGTGCAAGTACTATTTCTCTGGCCCTGGCATTGGATTTTTATTGAATTATAGGTAGGAAATAAAACTGTTTGGGTAAGTGGAACACGAGGACAATTTTACATATTTTACCATTCAGCATGAATCACTGATTTAAAACACATGATTAAATCAAATACAAAGTACTCAAATATATATATATATGCTTTTACTTTTCACTTTTAGCATACTTCTGATATAATACATACTTTGCTGAACTAAAAGATACTTTCCTGATGTTCAAGGACTGTATACTAAAACTCTTATCCTCTTTATATATACAATGGTATTCTTAAGAATGATTTTAGTACTTCCTTTTTGTTGAATTTTTCCCAGAGTAATTTTATTTTATAATGTCTAAGAAGGGCTAAGACAGACTTCTCATTAAAAGAGCTGAAAACTAAAGTGGGATAAGGGAACTAAGCAAGAAAGTATTTAACTTCAAATTTCCAAATCTCAAATTCATTTAATTAGAAAGATCTCATATGCGGTGTTCAACATTTGGTTTTTATAAAGAAAAACACAAAGGACTTGACAGGGTTCAGAATAGAATCAGGAAGGAAATAAGACTTACAGAGAAAAATTATAGCAACCAATATTGCGTATTCAATGAATATGTAGTGATTAACTGCATAATACAATGTATAGCATTTTTTTTTTGAGAGGTTGAGAGTTTTATTCAGCAACAAGTCAGCAAGCTAAAAAGGACTCATGTTCACATGGCAACAATTCAGTATTAACAAAAGTACAGATAACCACTTCAGTGTGGAGATTTTAATTTCCATGCTAATACTGATCAACTGAATAATCATGTCAAAAATTCACCAAGAAATAATGTCATGGGCCTGGAGAAATAGTACAGTGGGTAGGGTTCCTGCCTTCCACACAACAGACCTGGGTTCAATTCCCAGCAACCCACTGTCCCTGGAGTTCAATCAGGAGTGAGTCCTGAGTGCAGAGCCAGGAATAAGACCTGAGTGCAGCTGGGTTTGGCATTACCCCCCCAAAAAAAGCAGCTGGTTGTGGCATTACCTGCGCCACCCCCGCAAAAAAAAAAAAAAAAAACCCCAAACAAACAAAAAGAATGTCCCCGACTAACAGGACTAGCCTAATCTCCTAAACTGTTATGGCAACAGTACACAATGTATCTCAGTTATTGGTTGTTTATATCATTCTAATGAATACTAACTGCCCAACAGTTCACTGACTCTGTAAAGCATTTCTAACATTTTTATTTGTTACCTTATGCTGTGTTAAAAAAAAAATCCACCTTGGCTTGGAATAATCAAAATAACACTTTCACCTTTTTGGGAAACAGGGGCAAAGAGAGGTATACGAGACTTGCCTAGAGCCACACAGCTAGTTAATGGCAAAAACTCCATTACAGACCAGACTTCCTCAGTCCTAAGTGATTTGCCTTTGATCTCCGTGGTTAAAAGTTGTTAGAACAGAATGGTGTCCAGATGTTCCCTATTTTTACTGAGGAAAAACGAAGAGGAAACAGGTTTAAACCACCATTATAGACTTTAGGAAGAATCTTTGGACAGTGAAAGCTGTAACAATTGGAAAGAGAACTTAAAAGAAATCTGGCATCTTTTATTTTCCAAAGATCTTAAATTTCTTTTCTAGAAAAAAAAAGTGATTCGCAAGTCCTTGAAGGGGACTTTTACAGTAATGTAAAAGGTACGTGAGCTTTAGAGAGGTCTAGGTTCAAATGCCTCCTCTCAGCTTCGCAGCTTGGTGACCTAGCAGGCCAGTTACTTAACTTCTCCGGGCTGGCTCTAAGAGATAATACCATCCATCACAGAACTGTCATATACAACACCACCATAACAGGTTATACTGCCTGGAATTTTCTTCTAATCTCTCTGATCAACAAAATCCTTTTCATGGCTTTTAATCTGAAAATCTGAGGAAATGAAATAAGAGAGGAAACTGCAGCACTGTAGCACTGTCCTCCCGTTGTTCATCGATCTGCTCGAGTGGGTACCAGTAACGTCTCACAACAAATTGTGAGACTTGTTGTTGCTGTTTTTGGCATATCAAATACACCACAGAGAGCTTGCCAGGCTCTGCCGTGTGGGCAGAATACTCTCGGTAGCTTGCTGGGCTCTCCGAGAGGGAGAAAGGGATCAAACCCAGGCCGGTCGCATGCAAGGCCTTACCCGCTGTGCTACGGCTTAAAACATGAAGTTCACATTTTAGTCCTTATTCAAGGAAGATATACCCTACTGGACTCTAAATCTTAAGAAATAAGAGTCTTGCCATCTCCTTCCCTGCCCTACACAGGGACCAGTGCTCAGTGTAAAATGAATGAAAACAGAAATAATGCACTGGAATCTAGCTGGACCTACCATAAGAAGTACTGTTGCAATTACTAATAAAAGTAGCTGCAGTTTACATTGAAATCACATACTTATTACTGGCCCAAGAAATAGGAGGGTTTTTTGACAATGACTTTTTTGACAAGTACCTTTAGGTGATTATCTCACTTGACTTCCACTTTATGGAGGAGGAAACAGAGGCGTTCAGAGACTAAGATTTGACCAAGGTCAGACAGTCGGTAAACGTGGGCCCAGGAGGTCTGATACGGACCCAGAAGGTATGATTATAGAGTTTATAATATTATCCTCTATGATTCTCTATGCTATACTGACCCTTCTACAATGGCAAATCTTGAACAGAAATGTCTGTTCTGCCTTATACCTTAACAGTATCAATGTCTGCTCAGTAGATCAAGGAGCTAGAAAAAGGTGTATCAAGAATTTTCCTTGGACATAGAGAACGAAGGAGTTTTAAAGAATAACAAAGGCAAGGTGCTCTCCCATCTGTACAGCCTCGGCACCACTGGACAGAAGGAACTCATCACAGTGGGTCTCTTCACAATAGCCTTTTTTTAAAAAAAAGGTTAAGTAATAGGGTACCCAATTAGCCAATAGTCTCATTTTTAATTGCATCCCTGAAATGTGCTTTGTATAGCTGGGCATTTAAACAGATACTTAAAATGGAACTGCATGCTGATGTGCCCACAGAAAAATAAAGGGAACATCCAGATGCTATCCAAGCTAAACAACAGCTGCAATATCTGGAGATACAGGTGATATTACACTTACTGGAAAGCCTGATACACTGCCAAAGAAATAACTCCTCTTACAGGCACCATTACTATTATACTCTACTGATCACATGGAATATTTGTGCTTATCACAGAGAAATCATTTATCACAGACATAACCAATTAATAAAGGATAAGAACACTATACATTCTCCTTTAACACAGTCCTATTATGATCATCCATTAAAAAAAGAGAAATCATCCTCGATTTCAGTAATCTTTAAGAAACCTTTAAATAAACAATGCATTTAAAAACAAACAAACAAAACCCAAATTGCCTCATTATGATCAAGAAGGTTTCAAAAATTAGTTGATTTCAACTCTGAAACTGGAGCACCTGCCAGGACACACTCAGTCACTGGTTATCTGGCCAGAGCAGCCGAGTCCACAAGCTGCCTGCTATCACTGGAGCAGAGTGGACAGGAAGTATTAATGGCCTTGTTAGATCAGCAATAAACAAGGAGTTTGAAACTTCAATTCGTTTAATGGAAAAATGAAGTTACTTTTTGGTAAGTGGAATTTTCAGAATAAATTGCCTTCACAGATTCAGCAGTGAGACTGTCAAAGGCCTGAAGGTTGATAAAAAGTACTTGCGGGCCAAGCCAGAGTCCCAAACCTTTACATGCAAGTCAACAGCATATAAGGAGAAGAGAGGGATTTAAAAATCAACTCGAAACTATAGGAAAAGGAAAACCCTGCGTGTGAATCAGGTGAAATATTTTCTGAGAGCTGTTAGGTACTGGAAAACAATCAGAAGATAGGAGAATCTAGATAAACGCTAATGGAGTCACTCAGGAATACTCTGAAGAAAAAAACCTACTCTAGTTATTATCATCAATGTCAGTTGCTGGCTTTCCCTTAATTTTTCTTCTTCTAAGAGCTGAACCATTTTGATAGCACTATGGCAATCATGGTTCAGTAAAAACATGAGCAAATTATATTTCTTCTTTGCCTGGGAGACTATTATGGTTACTCAGAGGTTGGAACAAGAACTACATAAAAAGAGCCCTGGGTAATCTGAGAAGACCAAACCTATCTCTTGGAAAACAACTAGAAGGAGCATGAATTAAGAAGCCTTGGGGGGGTGGGGGGGGTGGTGGTGGTGGTGGTGATGGTGTGTGTGTGTGTGTGTGAGAGAGAGAGAGAGAGAGAGAGAGAGAGAGAGAGAGAGATACAAAACCTGAACTGTCTCTCTCCTCTCTCCTGAATATAAGGCATGGGAAAAATTTCAATACACTTGGAAGGCTTCTAGGAAATGGAAATGACAAAATGGAACGGGCTTCATTCATTTTTTTTTAAAAAATACCTGCCTTTACGGTGAGCTCTAAAGCGACTATAGTAGAATGTCATCAGTTCAACTCACCTCGGGCTTCTCGCAGTTTCTTGAGCTCTGCTTCCCGCTCGGTTTTGCTCTGCTTACTTCGCACCCCAAGGGCACTGATGACTAACCTTCTGGCAAGGGCTGCTGAAGTCTCAGGACGCTCCTTTGCAGGCTGGAGGAACTCTGCATGAGGGAAAGGGGGAGGCAGATCGGAGGGAGTGAGGAAGAGAAAGCATTCCAGCTCCAAGTGATTTAACTCAGTAATTAACATACAAAATAGACTAACAAGGGCTGCATCAGCAGTAATTAATAGAAGCCTGATAGATGACGATCAGAAGAAATTAACAAGGCAGCTCACAAACAACCCTGGCTTCATTATCAGTATTAACACAGTTTCTTACAGTGACTATCAAACAGCTCAACACGGAAGTAAACTAGATAAGCATGTCATCAGGAAATGCTTGCTGCTTTGCTGCAGTTAATACGTCTCGCTTTCCGACTGACTGCGCAAGAGTTCATATTTCCAACATAGCCATCTCTCTCTCTTCTTCCTATCTTTAAAAATATACTTCCTCTCACTCTAAAAATAAAGGTGATATATCTTTAGAACTATGGGTACTGTACAACTTCGAGGGAAAAAACAAAACAAAACCACAACTAGCAACATGAGCACACCCTTTCCCCCCTGAGGATTATCGGCTCACCGGCAAACGCTCGCGCTTTGGCCTTGGCTGCTCTCGTGGCCTGTGACAAAGGCCGGATCTTCACCATGGTATGCTTACTGCCCAGAGCATCCCGGGCTGCAAAGACAGATACAGATAAATAAAGCAGAAGAAGACATGATGATTGCAGATGTATGGGAAAATTTATGGCAAGTTCTTAGTTTTTTCCTTTCTTCTATTTTTTTTTTCTTTTTTGTGGTGCCTGGGATTGAACCAGCAAGGCAAGTGCTCTACTACTGAGCTAAATTCCTGGCCTTAAGTTCTTAGTACTTTCTATTTTCTAGATGTTACATGCCCTTTCCCCCTCCTTCCCCCATGGTAAGAGACAGATGGCAGGCTCCAAAAAAATCTCTAAGGAGCAACTGGATAGAGAGAATCTAAGATGGGGGTTGGCAAACTATAGTTCTGTTACCATTTCTAGCCAAACAGCTATTACTGTAAATTAAAGTTTATGGAATAGAGGTATGTCTGTTCATCTGTAGAATGCCCATGGATGTGTTCTATAAGCAGAGAGTGAAGTACTTGTATCTACACAAAACCTAAAATGTTTGCGATCTGGGCCCTTTACAGACAAGGGGATAGCTCACTGCTCAGGGAGGCTGAGACAGAAACCAACCTCTTTAATTTCCTTAAAGACCTGTCAGAGGCAATGACATATGTGAAAAGGCTCAATCATATATTCAGGAAGGAGGATTACAAATTCTTGATGGACTTGTTTATGAACTACTTCAAATCCATTTAGGGCAGAGAGGGAGGAATGGAATTACAAATACTGCATGATAAAAATCTAAAAAATACAAATGTAAAACATAAGCATTGTTATCAGTCACAGTGGCTTCTTCTTTACCTATCATCTATTTGTGCACTATCATAATTGAGAATCATAAAATAAAACACTTTGGAAAGAGCTGATGATCTCTCCAAAGACCATTAGATTATGGTGAAAAAAGACAGGGAGTACTGACCCCCGAACAAACCAACCAACCAACCAACCAAAAAACTCCGTATCTGCCAATTACCTACACTGACTGGGGTGAGGAATGGGGTGGGGGTTGGGGGCGGGGGAGGTAAGCCAATTGTCTGGAATAGAAGGAAAACTGAGAATAAAGATAATATCAGGAATAAAATGGCAAAACAGGAAAAGAACACGAAGAGCCAATGAGACAGGAGAGGGGTTTAGGCTCGTGTCTTCCAAGTACCTGGCCTCAGGTCAATCTGTGGCACCACATGGTCCCCTGAGTGTTGAGGGTGCAGCCCTAGCCTGCAAGCCCCTGAGCACTGCTGGAGCGGTCTGGGTAGTCCCCGGTACTACAGAGCACCTGACATTGAACTTCTGGTAGAGTTGTCTCCAGGGCTCTAGAGAATCACTTGGTAGGGCCTCTAACCTTATCCATTGCTGCCCCCGCCGCCCCCGCCACCCCCCTACCCCCCACTTTGCCTGTTGGGGAAAAAAAAAGAAAAAAGAACATGAAAATTCATTGGGTGAATACCTGTAATCGGACTGGAGAATATTCCTAGGGCATGTGTATCATCCACCCATTTAATATCAAATCCTTTTTTTCTGCAACAACAACGACAAAAAAAAAAACCACGATTTTATTTCTTAAAATAAAATTTGCTTCTATGAAACACCTTTCAAATACAGTCTCATAAAGCATTTCATGATGAGATAGCGAGAAATCCTCAACCAGCGCACAGGTGGAATGAGGATAATGACGGCAAAAACAGCTTGGAGGACAGAAGAAGCCACTGAATTTTAAAAGCAATAATGCCATCATAAAGGACTACCTGGGAGTATTTTACATTCCTAGTCATTTTATAGACATCAACTAATTAATCCTCACTAGTCTCTTGGGGAGGTAAGGTATTTAACGCCCTATTTACAAGAGATGTTCGTATGGGCACGGGTAAAGAAGAGATGGGAAAAGGAAGCAAAGGAGGGGTAGAAAGAGCATTAGAGGAGGAGGCTGATAGCGAAGGACACCGGGATTTAATGCTGATGCAGACTCAAGGACAGAAAGAGACAGTGAGACAGAGACAGTGAGACAGGACATTCAATACAAAAAAATCAAAAATAAACCTAACAGAAGAAAAAAGGACAACGATAACTAGAGAGGCTCTCTTTTTTCCTTATTGGAGAATGGAAGGAAAAATAGGCTAGAATTGTGGACAATACAGATAAGAGATGTAGCAGGCCAGATTACAAAGAGTGAAAAGAATGACCATTTTAGTGTTAAAAAAGCATCTTTATTTGGAGCAGAGGTGTCTAATGAGCACAATGACTATCCGGATAATCATGTTATTATTTTTTTCAACTAGGAGCCTAAACTACTCATGAAATGAAAATAATTCTATGGAAAGAGCACAGGCTTGAGGGTCAGAGAGCCGTGGATTTGGTTGCACGACCCAGAGACCCCGGGCAGGTTTGACCTCTCCTGAAGCCAGGTCTGCTCATCTGCTGAAATAGGCACACGGTGTTCCCTCACACAGCTGCTGAGGAAGCGGTCACCCGTGACGAGGCAAACAGTACAGTGCTGAAAACGTAGGGAAAGTTCAGCACACAAGTTATGTTCATTTTATTAATAGCAAGTGAAAGACTGTTAAAATTGATGAAAGAGGGTGTTTAAAATGAAGATGTGCTTTCCCTCCTAAACAACGAGTAAAGAAAAGAAACTAGGCTGGAGTGACAGTAGAGCAGATAGGGCGTTTGCCTTGCACGCGGCTGACTCAGGTTTTATCCCCAGCCATCCCATAGGGTCCCCTGAGCACCACCAGGAATAATTCCTCAGTGCAGAGCCAGGAGTAACCCCTGAGCATTGCCAAGCGTGAAAAAAAAAGTCAAAAAGCAAAAAAAAAAAAAGTAAAACAATCCGATAAAAAAGGAATAATGGAGGCTTTAATGAAGGTTAGAGAATGTGATGAATGTAAGAACAAATTTGGTCATGGCACAAAGTGACCACAGGAGTTGGAAAATTTCAATACTACAAATATGGCTCAATATTATAAGAAAGTTTACAAAAAGAGAGAGGAAAAAAAAAGTAGATGGGTTCCTGAAGTATCTTTCAGACTCCGGAATTTCACAATCCTTTAAAAAAGTACTGTTCTTTGGGAATGCTTCTGAGTTTGATAATAGTCTTACAGATGAGACTGAGAAGAAACAAAGCAAATAGAAGTTAGTTACTTCACAAGAATTAACCATCTTTGGGAAATTCCAGACATCAACAAAGCTGATGCTTAGGGTTTGCTCTGGTTGCTGTTTACTTTACTGGGGAGCTTTCCAGTAGTGCTGGGGTCAAACAGGGTCACACCCAGAGGTGCTGGTGGTCATCAGCATACCCTATTTCTGGGAGTGCTGGGTAACAGTCAGAGGGAGCCCATGCATGCAAGGCGTTCACTCCAGTCCTTGCCAGCTGTCTACGTGGCCCTGCTGTTGACTTTTAAAATTCATTGTTAGTGAGAAAGATATTTTTAACTTATTTAATCTCACTGACCATTTCTTAAATTATACTATGCATTGTATATGGACTAGGCTATTCCGATTTTGGGTCTAGCTGGAAAGATTGGGTCGATCTAACTTGGCCTAACTGACTTACATTATATATTTAGAGTAAGATCTACAGCAGAGATTGTTAGTTGCCTTTTAGGACTCAGTCACCCGCTTTTCCTAGTAGTTACAGGACTTTCCTAGTATTTACAGACCAAACACATTTAGGTGATGCTAAGTAGTTTCTTTTTCCTAGAATGTTATAGAAAAACAGAATGCTTTTGAACGTTCACTGAACACAGGCAGGCACCATTTGTTTGTTTATCATCAATGACTGCTTTTGTGCTATGATGGTGTGAAAATATTTACTTTGGCCCCTTAAAGAAAAGTCAGGAGCTATACTCTAACCAGTATATACATTTGATTTTAAAATTAGTCCATAGAGTGGTTCATTTTTAATCAAGACTGATATATTAAAGTATAATCCTTAGCACTGACTTTCTTCCATAATCCTTAAAATCTTTTTCTTCAGAATTTTCTTTCTGGTTATTTCTTTACTCCTGAAACTTATTTTTTCTTATAAGCTAGAAAGAGTATACTTCTGACTCTTCTGCTTTCTTCTATATATGTACTATATATATATATATATAAAGAATTAGTAACATTGTTCTCAAATCCAATAATATTGTTTTAATTTATATCTTCACCACATACCAATAAAATTAAAACCAATGAAATACAGGTGGGAAAAGAAAAACCACAAAAACATAGTTGAGTGCTTTGGAAGACCGAAGAAAGGTCTTTTTAACATGATAGCAATCATGTTTGAGAAAAAAAAAACCTGAAAAAATGAGAAATGAGGAATTATTCTAACCTGTAAGGAATATGTGCTCAGATTACTGAATGTTAGACTTCTTGCCCCCATTTACAGAAGTAAAATGGAAAATTGTTAGTGATATTCTATGAGAGTAACTTGTAAGAATCCTCCTGTCAATAGGTTAATAACCTTAAAAGCAGGAAGTGGGGTGGGCCTTGGAACAAAATTAAAAACTGACAAATGAAATGATATTTACATGTACTAGCTAAATTAGCTAAGGCATATAAAAATCACTGTTTATCATTCTCTACTATCTGAGTGCTCAAAATAACATGAAATCAATTATTTAATTTAGTGAGCTTCTAGACTATTAACATCTAGTGTTTGGGGAAAGAAAATACATGTTTGAAGGAGAAATTCTTTTCCTTTATAGAAAATTCCAGTTTCCATAAATAACATTCCAGGAAAGTGATCAGCTATCAGTTAAAAAAAAAAAACCCAAAGAATAAGAACTCCAAAAAAAGGCATGGCAACTATGTATAAAAATTTATAGAAAAGAATTTAAAAGGACTTCAGATAAAGACAAAGAATGTCTACTATGTTTAATATTTAGAGAAATAAAGATTTTAGAAGTTTTGAGGTAGAGCAACAATCTAAAAATGAGGATGAAGAATAAAAGAATAAACATAAAGAACTATGAAAAATAAAAAATTAAATGATGATTTAACATCAAACTAAACACAGATGAATAAAAAAATAGTTATAAAATGATGCTGAAAGTCATGCAGAATGTGGCAGAAACAAGGAGATGGAAAATGCGAAAGTAACAAAGACTAAAAATGATGGTCTGTACATATTTAATAGGCATCTTAAAGAATGCAAAAGAGATGGGCACATAGGCTATATTTGAGATGAACTGAACAGATACTGAAGTGTGCTCTAAGGCCAATAAAAAACATGAAATTACTGGCTTAAAAATCCCTAATAACTTCAACACTACACATACACCACTGTATTGGAAATGAATCCCAATAATCTCAAGTATTAAACACACATGCATACATAAAGATACCCACCCACACATCATACTAAATAAACCCAAGTATCAAGAAGGTTAAACACATACACACACACACACACACACACACACACACACACATAGATGCCCAAATATCATACTGAAAATGAATCCAAATAATTTTAATGTTACACACACACACCTCCACATCAGACTGAAAATGAAGTAATTCAAAGACAAAGAAAAGTTCCTGAGCACATCCTAGGAGAAAAAACAGATGCATTCAGAAGCTGACATTCACACAGAAAGCAGAATATATTCAAACTTATTTTCTGTTGTTGCTGTTTTGGAAGCACACACCTGGAAGTGATCAGAGATTATTCATGGCAGTGCTCAGGGGACATATGTGGTTCTGGGTATTGACCCCAGGTCAGCTATGTGCAAGGCATGGACCTTCCCTGCTGTACTATCACTCCAGCCCCTATCCTCAAATATTTGAGAGGGAAAAAATAACTACCAATTTAGAATTTTATACCTAGTAAAGCTATCTTTCAAACATAAAGTTGAAATAAATTTATTAAAAAACAATAAACAACTTAGTTTGCCTAGCATACTGTCACAAAATTAAGAAATAAATATATTCCATGCACAAGGAAAAAGATTTCATATAGAATGCATGACGTACAAAAGGAATTAGTAAAAATTAAAAAGTGGGTAAATCACAACACTAAATACCAGCAATAACAACAAACTAAGTTTAAAAGGACAATGAAAAAACTGTAATGAATTAAAATAATCACAAAAGCATATAAACTGGGATGGGGAATGGGATTAGAAAATAGAAGTAAAAGTCTACACAAGAGTTTATAAAGGGAAAAATTATTAACTGGCCATAGATAGTTAAGCATGCATTGTGTAATTTATCCAGTAACCAACAAAGAAGGAGAACGGTTTTCCAAAAAAATTGAAACAAGAGAAAAAAAAATACCTCATCAATCCAACAGAAGGCAAGAAAGAAGAGAAACAGATGGGACAAGGTAAACACACATAAAAGAAATTCAGGTTTACATCCACATATATCAACAATTACAACAAATAAAATGGACCAAATGTATTTGGAAGTAATCATTAATGACATTCTCCTTAAATGCTAACAATGGGGTCCAAAAAAACTTCAGGCATTTTTAAGGACCTTAGAAGAAAGTGATTTAATACAGACTTACAATGGATCTGCAAAAACAAACAAAATTATGTTAAAATAAGTAACTGGGAACATGAAAATGAGATGACTTTTCAAAAGATATTGTAAGACAAGTACGTCCTGTTTTCCCTAACTTCCCCAGCTATTTACAAGTACTTACTGGTAACTGCAGAAAATCCGTAGAAGATCTTCAGTACGAAATTCTCGAGGGAAGTCATAAATTTCAATGACGTGTGGGAATTCACAATCACTGAGATCAATATCAGGAACTTCATGGCTGTAATAATCAAATCTAGGCTCCTGGATGCTTTTCCTGTTTTTCATATTCCCTGACAACTAAGGAAGAAACAGCATGTCAGTGATTGTTAACATTAAGCCAGGACATTATCCTCCCATGTAAATTATGTAAATAATCTTTCCTTTCTCCATGTTCAACTTTAGGAGTGCCTTTATAATGGCCCTGTTCTTCGCAAAAGGGAAGGGGAGAGAAAGGCCCGAGCAGAGTTGGTGCAGGGACAGAAGCGGAAGGTCGTGGGCATTCTGAATGTAGCTGAGGATAATAGTTTTCTATGTCACTACTATAAACTATAACTACCTAAACTATAATAACTAAAAATAACCAAAAGGAAAGAAAAAGAAAAAAAATAATACTGTTCTTGAACAATGAACAAGAACCTATCATTCTGTTTTTATTCTACATATGAGACACTTGGAAAGGTGCTGAAATTTCAGTGAAGACAGGTAATGCATGAAACTTTCCTCTACCAACCAGCACACGAGAAAATGCAGAATGATTAATGTGGTGAGTTACAACTGGCACACCTTGGAAAATTAATTTCAGAAAACAGCTGGAGAGAAATTAATAACTTTCATTTTATTTGAGCTTATGATGAGGCATCTTTTCTGGAACAGAACCAAACTGAAAAAATTCAAAACAATAACAAAAAAAGCCTGAGTGTACCTTTTGATGAACATATTAAAAGACAAAGAGATTGCTCACAAAGCAACTTAAGACAAATGTAAGTAGTATAAGTAATCGTATTTAAGGTGAAAGCTACCATTAGGAATCTCACATGGCAAATTAGTAGTTAACAGGAATGAATATATTTAAAATTCAATGATCCTATTTTTTAGTAAGGGTTACTGATGATTTCATGCTAGAAACAGAAGGGAGAGGAACAGTGGAAAGTGGGAGAAAAGCCAAGACAGTTACTTTGTCGTTCACCTGCTATAAAATTTAAGTGGTCACCACTACAGCCTATCCAGGCTTTCAGCCCCTAAAATATCTTCTCCCTATTAATGAAAGTACAACCAAGTTCTCAAGCTTTCTCATTATCCAGTGTGCCTGTCTTTCCATCAAATTAAGAAAATGAGAATTTGCTACGCCAAGGATTTACCACCTTTCCTTTGAGAAATACAAAATGAATTCAGAAATTTTATTTGGGAGCGAAAAGGTAATTTTGACAAAATTAACAAAGTATTATTTATTTCTATACTTCTAGTTCTTTTTTCCACTAAGCTTTACTTTTAGTCTAAAAAGGGGGTATAGTAACAGTGCTTTATGGATAGATATGTGCATTACAGGATATGACGCAGTGAATACTTAGTATAGAGCCTGACACGTTAAGTATTTCATGAATTCAACCCACTTCAAACAAGTTTTGAGTACTAAATCTGTTACAAGTCAAGCACCATGTCATTTCAACTCTGCTTAAGATCTGGAAGGCAGAGAGTATTCTGCCCACTGTAAAATGAAGAGAGGCCTCATGATGTACAAAATCATAACCTTTGTTGAGTTCACCAGAGAGAGGGATATGCAAGACAACCAAAGAAATTTAAATCTATAGAATGACAACTCCCCTCTCAAAAGAGAATCAGAACACAAACTGCTTTGCCTATGGCAGACTACGGAAGAAGTACTCTTCACATCAGCTGAAGATTCAATTCAATTTTAAGTCTACAGTGGGTTACTGCAGTGGTTTTCAACATTTTTAATACAACTGGGCTGGTTTAACAGTTCAGAGTGAGTTGAAGCTACAGAGACTCCAGGACTAGACTTGCTTGCAAGTCCGTCTTTATGGCATGTCACCTGTCTTGATTATAGTTTTACATCTAATAGGCTGTCAAATAGGAAGTTTAAGTCTTTGACATTTGTTCATTTTCAAAATAACTTTGACTGTCTATATTAGGCCCCTTGCACATCCACATGAATTTGAAAATCAGTTTGTCAATTCTGTCAAAAAATTTTAAAAAAGCAGCTGAGATTGTGTTGAATATGTAAATTATTTTAGGAAGCATCCTAACAAAATTAAAAACATAAATAGGGGATATCATGCTATTTAGTTAGATACTATTTAAGTTCTTATGGCAATGTAGTTCTTAGATTGTAAAGTTTAAGTTTATTTAAATTTATTCCTTTCCTCTTAAAGTATATCATAAATAGAAAGGGTTTCTTCATTTCATTTTTGGATCTCTGGACTGAGTTTTTTTTTTTTTCTATGTAGGAGTACTTCTATTTATTCAGTCACTGATAAGCTGGTTGAATTGGGCATGAACTCCAACTTACTTATTTTTTCTTCATCACGGTTCACGGTCCTCCCGTTATTCATCGATTTGCTCGAGCAGGCCCAGTAACATCTCCATCATGAGACTTGTTACTGTGTTTGGCATATCGAATACGTCACGGGGAGCTTGCCAGGCTTTGCCGTGCAGGCAAGTTACTCTCGGTAGCTTGCCGGGCTCTCCAAGAGGGGCAGAGGAATCGAACTCGGGATGGCCATGTTGGCTGCGTGCAAGGCAAACGCCCTACCCGCTGTGCTATCGCTCCAGCCCTTTTTTCTTCATAATTTTATTTATTTTTTTCTTATATTTATTTATTGATCACTGTGGGAAAAATTACTAAGCTTTCAGGTTTAAATCTCGGTCACACAATGATCAAACACTTTTCCCTTTACCAATACTCATTTTTCACCACCATGAACCCCAATATACCTCCCTCCCACCCCTCCCAATGCCTGTGAGGCAGATGCTTTCTACTTAACTCTTCTCCACATTAATTACATACATTATTTTGACAAAAGATGCACAATTATTGTTTAGAATTCCCGCCCCCAACAATCAAAACTGCTGAAAAGGCATTGTGAAATACTTTGTTTTCTATAGCTGGTTATGAGAATCATATAATGTCGTGTGGCCGCAACAGCAGCCGCACAATTTTGGATTTCTGCAAAGAGCCAGATAATTACAAGATTGGTTTCTGTGCGTCTGGTGTTATGGCTGTGCCGGAGAGCCGCTCGTGGGGGGCAACTTGTGACCTCAGTAGGTTATGAAGGACGAGCCGGTACTGACCCCCTCCCCATGAGACTGCAGTTGCCCCATCGCTGCCGGCTCATACCTGGCTTTCCTATAAGCTCTGAGGCGGCAGCCACCCTGCTGCTGGGGGGGGGGTGGGGGGGCGCAGGGAAGGCGGAAGGGAGCAACACCCTTTCCCTCCCGAGGAGGCATGGCGCCGTAGTTTAATGCATGGTCCATTCACTTTTCTGCCGCAAGTTGCCGGGCTCTGGACTAAGTCCTTTTGCCTCTGGAGCCATGGCTGTGCTGGAGAGCCGCTCGTAGGGGGCAACTCGTGACCTTGGTAGGGCGTGAAGGACGAGCCGGTACCATCCCCCTTCCCATGAGACTGCAGTTGCCTGGTCACCGCCAGTTCATACCTGGCTTTCCAATATCTGGACTGAGTTTTGAGTTACTTTGCAAAGCCCAAACAAAATAAAGCAATACATGTTCATGCATTTATAAGTTAAGAGCTAAATAATACATTGTGAGAGGTAAACAATACATAAGTACAATCTTGGAAATATATATATATATATTTTGCTTTTTGGGTCACACCCAGCGATGCACAGGGGTTACTCCTGGCTCTGCACTTAGGAATTACCCCTGGCGGTGCTCAGGGGAACATATGGGATGCTGGAAATCGAACCTGGGTCAACCACGTGCAAGGCAAACGCCCTACCTGCTGTGCTATAGCTCAAGCCCCAGAAATATAGATGTTAAGAACTGATTAAAAAGAGGAAGAAAAAATTCAGGGGTCCAGTGAGAAAATATGATTATGGTTCTTTGCTCTACCCTGATCAGCAAAACTGAACTTGAATACTTACTTATTTTTGATATAACTATTAAGCATTTTTGGTTTGTTCTGGGGTCACACTCAGTGGTGCTCAAGGCTTACTCTTGTCTCCATGCTCAAGGATCAATCCTGGCAGGCTCGGGGCAACATATGAAATGCCAGGGACTGAACCTCGTCAGTCGCATGCAAGGCAAATGCCCTATCCTCAGTACCATTGCCCGGGCCCCACTATTAAGCCTTCTGACTCTGACACAAAGTAAAAATTTTGTTGATAGAGAAAGAAAACTGTAAGTCTATGTTTCATGGAACACCAAATTGTCATGCATCACTTAATTAATGGTTGAGATACATTTTGAGAAATGCGTCAAGAGAAAATTTCACGACTGGGCAAAAGTCATAGCATATAGTTATAAAAATCTATAGATGGTGTACTAAAGAGCCTACTCCACCCCATTGCTCTAGACTATAAAACTGCACAGTATATTACTGTACTGAATACAGTAGGCATTTGCAACACAATGGTACATCTGTGTATCCAAGCACATCTAAATATAGGAAAGGTGCAGTAAAAAAACACAGTAAGAGAAATTAAAAATAGCAAGCCTATATAGGAAACATAAGAGGGAGCTTGCAGGACTGAGTTTTACCGTGGGTAAGTCAATGAGTGAGTGGACAGTGAATGTGAAGGCCTATGATACACTTGTACACTACTTTAAACTTTATAAATACTGTATAATTAAGCTACACTCAATTTGTAAAATAGGGAAAGCTCAGTGGCCTTGACCAGTTGACCTTATACTCTCCATAAAACCCATATTGAGTCCTCCTTTTCTGCAACCCCCTGCAAATAGTCATTAAGGCAACTATCTCACTTAAAAATGAAGAGGGCGGGCAAGACAGTACAGTGTGTAGGGCACATGCCTTGCATGCGGCCAACCTGGGTTTGACCCCTGGCATCCCACATAGTCCCAGAACACCACCAGGAGCTCAGAGTCAGGAGTAATTCCTGAGCATTCTTGGGTGTGGCCCAAAAATAAAAATTGAAGACAAGGACATTCAGGCTATGAAAGTCTTAAGATCCTCACTGTGGGGCAGAATTTTAATTTAGCTGAATGATTTTGTGGGAAGTTAAACATATGAAGGAATACTCAGCCTTTACTTGTTTTTTATATATAATACTCAGATTATACTTATGCTTTTAAAGTTTACTTATGTTTTTATATATGTTTACAAGGCAGACCACAGGTAGAATCCTAAAATGTACGTGGTTATAAGTCATAATCACTTATTTTCAATCGTTTGCTTACATTCTCTTGGCCTGTAACAGATTAGAAAAGATAACGTTCTAAACATCTTTATATTGTTGCCTCCCCACACTTTCTTAGAGAGAGAGTCACTGCCTCGTGTAGATACAGTGACTGTGGGAGGATCTCAACATCTATAACTGCATAAAGAACCTTGCTTGGACTGAGTATGAGAGGCATCTGCAAGAAGACACTCAGGAAGTTCATTCATGATTTCAAGGATTTGTCAAGGATGTTTGCAAAAAGTTAAGGCAATGGTTGAGATGGCAGCAATTTAACCCTGGGTGTGGATGAGAATAGCACTGAGGGGCCCCTGGAATCATTCTCAAAAAACTGAGCGCTATTTTTATTTGTTTGGTTGTTGTACATTTGATCCTGTCTTCAAAACATAAAAGAAAAACAGAAAGCTTTTAAGTCAGCAACCGGTAACTCTTACGAAAGCTGAAAATACGCTGCATTATTTTAGAACAGGGTTATCACAATATTTAGAATTCTGTTAGGTAGGTGTTTGTTTTTAATCCCTACCTCAGAGGTGGAGAGTCACATCACATAGACTAAAGGATACCCCTGAGGTTACAAATGAAATTATCAACAAAGCTTGAATCATAATCCAACTCTCCTGATTGCCAGTCTAGTTTAATATAATTAAATGGCCCTTCATGAACATAATCAGAAATAGGGGCTATATCAATGTTCAGTACAACTAATTCTTTGATTTAAGACTTACTGATGTAACTTTGTGTGTGCGTGTGTTGTGTGTGTGTGTGAGAGAGAGAGATATATATATATATATATATAGAGAGAGAGAGAGAGAGAGAGAGAGAATTAATGGAAAAGCTGAAAAGACAATTCAGAGGTGATTTCTTTCCAGCTCTATCTTCTAGATAGCATAGAGAATATAGGTTGAATTTCTAAAAGCACTACTTTCACCATGTCATTCCTTTGATCAAAAAGCCTTGCTATCTACATTTAAAGTTTTCAGAATCCCAACCTACCTATGGTAAGTAGAATAAAGTTCTCCCAAACGTGTTTCTGTTGTAATTCCCTTAACCTATGAATATGTTCAATCAGTGATTTTCAACCTTTTCACATCTGCAGACTGTCTGGTGGCTGAGAACAACTGTCAGTTACGTGGCATCACCTTTTTCATGAACTGGCAGGCAGTTAAAAGACTTGGACTGAGGATATCACTAATGCATGGCCAAAAAAAAATAGGGGAGCAGATCAAATCAAGGTCACAACTTAATTCGGCTTACAGAAAGAAAATCCTCCTGGAGTATCTGGGCAGACCCAGTCAAACTCAACTAAAGGGTCCTTACAAGCAGAAGAGCTCACAGGTAGAAGACTCAGTTTATCAGCGATGTGACATGAGAAGGGTGTTAGTCACAATGATGGCTTTGGGAATGGGAAGGAGCGGGAACCCCCAAACACAGGCAATCTCTCGAAGCTGGAAAAGACAAGAAAATGGACTGTCCTTTTGAGCACCCAGAAAGAATACAGGTCTCTTAACACCTTTATTTTAGTCCATTAAAGCCTATTTCGGATTTCTAACCTCCAGAATTGTAAGATGAATTTGTGTTATTTTAGGACATCAGTTTCGGTAACATATTACAGACAATAATAAACTAATAAACTACTTCCTCTCTTTCTCTCATGTATTAAGTTACAAAAGGCTACATTACTACCCAAAAAATGATACTCATTTTGCCAAAACCCCTAACTTCTTCTGCCTATGGCTTTGTTTTGAATTACTTTATAAGAACTGATACCTGTCACTTTGCACTTCTCCAAATACCTCTCCTTCTATTTTCATCTTTGTGGGATTACAGTCTAAGCATTTTAAGAAATAGCATGGTTTTTCCTTTCTCTCTCCATCCGTCCCCCACAGGGAGCTTAGGTTTAGTTACTCCCATCACAGTGCTCCTGAGCACACCCAATTCCATAAGGCACTCCCAATCCTCGGTGTTTATCTTTAATCTCTCCTTTGTACTCTTTGTCCCATATCTGTTAATCACAAATATCCCCAAATCTGACCCTGTAACCTGTAAAGTCAAATTTTTCTGAGCACTCTGGATTTTTGTTTGGAGGTTCTAGCAGGGGAGCGCAGCTACTCGTATACCCTCGACCGAAGACTGGTCCGTCTCTATTCGGGGAAGGCCGTCCTCTTTGACCGAGCGTGCAGCTTCGGGAGGGACGCACATGGAGCGGTGAGGGAGGAAGGGGACACCCGCCTAGCCAGCCAGATCAGCCAAATCAACCCTGGCGATCAATGGGGTGACAGATGTCGCAGCCAGATTGCCCTCACATGATAGATATGTCGTTCCCAATGTTCTCCCTTCCGAAATCCAACATGCCATCTCGTCGGTAAAGAAACAAAGAGCACCTGGCCCAGACAAAATCAGACCTGAACACCTGAAGAACTTACCATCAGTACTCATCAATACACTGGCTCGGCTCTTCACACGCTACCTGTCTGAATGCAAGGTTCCATCCCAATGGAAAACCAGCAGGACTGTACTACTATACAAGAAGGGAGGCATCCACAACATTGGCAACTATCGCCCAATCTGCCTATTGTCTGTCATCTACAAACTGTACACTCGAGTCATCCTGAATAGGATTAGCAGAACACTAGATGAAGGACAACCATGTGAACAAGCCAGATTCCGAAAAGGATTCAGTACCATCGACCATATCCACACGATTACTAAGCTCATTGAGGTTTCTCGGGAGGTCAAGATGCCGCTCTGTCTAACGTTCATTGATTTAAAGAAGGCCTTTGATTCTGTTGAGACGGAAGTGGTCATTGAAGCCCTAGCCAATCAGGGCATTCAAGCCCAATACATCAAGATCCTCCGTGAACTGTATTGTGGATTCACTACCAGGATCTCACCATTCTGCAAAGAAGTAATCATCGATGTCAAGAGGGGTTCGGCAGGGTGATACCATTTCACCGAAACTCTTCAGTGCCACCCTCGAGAACATCATGCGACGACTGGAATGGGAAGGAATGGGAGTGAAGATAGATGGTCGGCAACTACACCACCTCTGCTTTGCTGATTACATCGTTCTAATAACACCAAACATCAGCCAAGCGGCACAAATGCTGAACAACTTTGACCGTGAATGTGGAAAGGTCGGACTACAGCTGAATCTTACGAAGACAATGTTTATGAGAAACAGCCTTGTTCCTGACACTCCATTCGCTCTCAACAGAACCACCATCTCCGAATGCAACAGTTATATATACCTAGATTGAGAAATCAACATGATGAATGGCCTGGCACCTGAGTTGCGCAGGAGGAAGAGAGCGGCTTGGAATGCCTTCAAGAGCGTTGAAGAAATAACTAAGAGGACAAAGAACCTCCAGCTATGAGCACATCTCTTTGATTCCACTGTTCTTCCTGCATTAACATATGCCTCAGAGACCTGGACCTTACGAGAACAGGATGAGAACGCTATTCGGGTCTCTCAAAGAGGAATCAAAAGAGCTATGCTTGGAATATCACGATTCACTCAAATGAGAGATAGAATCCGGAGTTCTGATCTTCGTCAACGCTCAAGAATCAGGGACGCTGTGTCATTTGCCAAGACATCAAAAATCAGATGGGCTGGACACGTAATGAGGTTTACAGACAACCGCTGGACTAGAGCCATTACTGATTGGATTCCACGGGACATCAAAAGATCACGTGGACGCCCACCTACAAGATGGTCAGACTTCTTCGTCAAGACCCTGAATGATCGGTTTGAGGCTCTGCATGTTCCTAGAACAAACAGATACCATTGGGTTACGCTGGCACGCAACCGGGATGAATGGAGACGTTACTGGCACCCACTCGAGTAAATCGATGAATAACGGGGATTAAGTGATTAAGTGACTCTGGATTTTGTGTATATAAGTGAAATACTGCTTTTCTCTTTCCTTGAAATCCTTTGCATAGTTTATTTTAGTGCAATATACTTTTTGTAGAGACACAGGAAAATAGTTAACGCTATGCTTTTGTAACATGGTAGTTAGGTGACTCCAAATAATACTTACTCCTAGGTATCCATCATATTTACTTGTCTTAAGCCTCAGTTGCCCTTACTTCCTAACACCCCCCAAAGGAGGGTCCTGGTAAGTGACTTGGATGGACCCAGGGCAAAATGTAAGCTACCCTGGCATGGCTAAGTGCCATAAGTATAATAAGTTAGGAGCACGATCATGGAACAAACTTTTGTCACCACCCAAAAAGAAATAACTGGATAAGGACCCTGCTGGGGTTAGAAAAGACTAACCTGGCCTGGATTATACTCAGGATATATAGTGAGATTTCCCAGGAAAAGCTACCCTTTAAGCTTAATATATCTTTTACTGTGTCGGTAAAAATGACAGACATATTAAGGAGTAAATTTAAGATGGTTGTTTAAATGGATACTGATAAGAAAAGAAGAAAGCAATACAGTCTTAGACGGAATTGTGCCCTTGGGCGGATCTCCTAACAGGAATCTAGAGTGCTGAGCACTTAGATGAGAATTCGTCCCTGAGTAAATCTCCAGAAGAACTTCCCCAGAAGAAAGGGCTTTGCATCTGTTCATTGTTTATGATAATGTTCAACCACACCTATGTGTAACTGCTACCCCCAACCCTCCATGATTTCTCTATAACTGACGCTGTGAGACTTGAATAAACTTCAAGTCTCAAATTAAATAACTTGAATTTATTTAATCAGTAAATCAGTACTTTACTGATTACTGGGTGGTAATCAGTAAATGGCCACTGATTACCAACCAGCCTGTGGCCCTTGTTCTTTCTATTGGCCAGCCTGGGAGGTGGTGATTCGTCCCTGAACACACCAAAGGGAGCCTGGAGTCACCACAGGTGGGCCAGTGACCACCCAAGAACATCGACAGATCCGTCCCCTAAACTGCCCAAAGCAGTTATAATCTGACTCCTCCTCTCTAATTCTATACTGGCATCTTCTGCACTACTTTGATAGTATTAGTTACATGACATCTTATATTACAGCCAGATCAGTCTTTTCCTCCAACCTGACTGTGACCACCTAGACATTCACTAAGTACTGTTAAACATACTTTGGAAAGCAAAGAATTAGGGATAGAGAGATAGCTCAGCACGATCTCCAATACAACCTGGTCTCTGAACACGGGCTCGGGCACTACCAGGTATGGGCCACCCCTCCCCAGAGCAATGGGGGAAAAAAATTGACTGTGATTAATATGAAACAGGAATAAGAACAAAGAAAGTGCTACTAGTGAGTAGAGGAGTCTACACTTTGCACAGCATCTTCTCTGCCCAAGTAAGGAAAAACACATAGAGAAAGAGATCCAGAGGACAAAGTGTGTAAAGGCTGTGAATCCCTGGAGAAGTATGATGGGCATGCGGCATCCAACAACTCCATGTTAATGTCCCGAGCTCCAGAACCCAGCGGTGAATGCATCTGAAAGAAGGTTTTTTACGTTTTAATTAAACCGAAGTAAGAACATTAGTGTGGGCCCTCTAATCTGAAAACATGGGGGGAAAACAGACATCAACAAATCAAGGAGGAAAAATAAAAAGCCCAAGGAGAGACCTCAAAGGAAAAAAAAAAATCAACTGCTGACACTCTGATCTTGAACTTTTGGCCTCCAGAATGTGATGAAATAAGAATTTTCTTTGGAAGCCTTAGCAAACCAACAAGAAATAAGGCAGTTACATAAGAAAGGTTGGAGTTTCCCTCTCCTCATCAACATTCTGATTTTATAGTACATCTGAAAGGGAACATATCATATTTATTCTAATATTCCCCCCTACGCTCATTATCTTACACAAACTAAGCATTCAATAAATAATTAATGGTATGAATAAAACTGTACATGCCTCAAGTTAATTACTTTGTCCAAAAGCACACTTACTTAACAAGACTGATTCTACATATGTCGTTCATCAGTAAGGATGTACTTTTAAAAAATCTATTTTTCCATTTTTACTGAGGTACTGTGATTTACAGTGCGGCTAATGACAGTTTCATACGCCCATCATTCTACTATATATATATTTTTTGCAAATGATTCTGCAGGGCACACTGATATTTGGAGGGAAAGAAAGGACACTTCCGCCCCTTTACCGATAAACTTCAATTGCTGGTTACATAATAAACTGATTGTATAAATCATGCCCCAAATCCAAATTAGGGCTGGAGACGTACCTCTGTAGTAGAGATAAATATTGCAACCCCTAGCACCACAAAACCAAAACCAAAACCAAACAAAACACCAGCCAAAAATATCCGAATTAACAAATTATAAAAGGATTAACAGAATCACGATCACGGTCCTCCCGTTGTTCATCGATTTGCTCGAGCGGGCCCAGTAATGTCTCCATCATGGGACTTGTTGTTACTGTTTTTGGCATATCGTATACATCACGGGTAGCTTGCCAGGCTCTGCCGTGCGGGCGAGATACTCTCGGTAGCTTGCCAGGCTCTCCGAGAGGGGCGGAGGAATCGAACTCGGGTTGGTCATGTTGGCTGCTTGTAAGGCAAGTGCCCTACACTTCAAAATACACTATATAAACTTCTGATAGTGACAAATTCAGATACTAAAATCTGACCACATTCTGTGTTTTTTATAAGCTGTTCTCTCCTTTAAGACTCAGATTCAGTCTTTAACTCCTCACGACCCTTCACTGCTGAGTTGAATCCAGAACTGTCTCCCATTCCTACACCACTCTATCATAATACTTATCAGCTGAATATACTGTCATGTATCATCAAAAAATGCACAATTTTCCACATATTAACATTACTCATCTGGACTCATCTTCAACCAAGCACAGTTATTGCTCATCTGCATGAGAATGAGCATCAAAAGACCTCATATCAAGTCTGAAGGGTAGTCAGAGCGCCGGTTCCAAGGAACAGCTCTGTAATGGACAAAGATATATAGCCATCCACAACTGCTTAGGCTTCTTTTATATACTCTCGTAAGAAATGCATCATCCTCAAAGTTCTTGATGATATAGATGGTATTGGATGGAAAAGCACCCGTTTCCATGACTAAAGTTCTTAGGAAGAGTTGGACTATGAACACGTTTTTATAGGTAAAAAATTGAGGTAAATTTAACCAATCAATTCTACCTCTATTTTCCTTATATGAGAGGAAAAGTAGTATTCTGTGCGTTTTTTTCTTTTCTAGTGATATAAAAATGCTTTCATACTCAATAGCATCTTCATTTCAATGACATGGAACACTACTTTTTCCTACAGAACAAACCTCCTCAACTCCAAAGACTATCCACTGTCCTCCCGCTGTTCATCGATTTGCTCGAGCAGGCCCAGTAACGTCTCCATTGTGAGACTTGTTGTTACTGTGTTTGGCATATCAAATACATCATGGGTAGCTTGCCAGGCTTTGCCACGTGGGCGAGATACTCTCAGTAGCTTGCCGGGCTCTCCGAGGGGAGCGGAAGAATCGAACGTGGGTCGGCCAAGTTGGCCACTTGGAAGGCAAATGCCCTACCCACTGTGTTATCGCTCCAGCCAAAGACTATCTATTATATATAATCTCTTAAATACAAAAATCCTTCACTTTCAAACCTCCTATACCCAAATTAGACTTGGGCACACAACTGATTATTTGATTTGGTGAGACCTGCCAGGTGGAGGCAAAGATGTAATGTAAGGAAGAGCCCAGAGCTAAAGACTAGAGGGCTTGAATTCTTGGGTCAACTCTCGTACTAACCTGAAGTGGATTAAGTAACAACTTTTCTGGGTGCTAGTTAATTTGCCAACAAAATGAGAGGGCTAGAACGATGTTATAATGCTAACCTTCCATGTTAAAAAAAGACAGGTTAAAATTCTAATTCCTAGTTCTTAATAGTTTAAGGGCAATAAAATAATCCAAATTTAGATCTTGAAAGGTAGGTACTCTTAATTGAACATTTTTCCTTATTCTAACTTTAGCTGCCTAACTTCTGACATCACCCAGGTGTGTTCTCCCATACAAAAATTTCTCCTTGTTTAGTACTTTATAGAGCTTCTGCCCTTGCCAATATGCTCCTCTTAGCGATGGGCAATGAAATGGACTCCTGACCTTCAAAGTGCAGACTCAGAATCGCTGGCTTAATAAGAGAACCAACCTTGTTCAGGGTAGGCAATGTAATAAATCCATACTCTGAAGAATCAGATACAGTCTTGCTGCTTTAAATCTACTATCCAGTAGATAGATGACTGGACATCCCCATGGATTTTTTTTTCAAATAACCTCAGTTTGGGGTTAAGCTTCCGAAAGCTCTGAATAAGGTTGTTGATTATCCCTAAAATTGCTTCTGTCCCCAAATCAAGGTTTTACTACAAACTTATACCCCCCTACATCAAAACAAGTCTGAATTAAAACATATTTAGACCGTTGGCTGCCCACTTTAGCAGTCAAGCCAATGGCAGTTTCATCCTTTCCTGCCTAGCACTTTTCCCCCAAAGCTCAGCAAAAGAGTATCCAGCAAGACAATAAGTAATTTATGATTTAGATGATAAATTTAAATCAGAGCACAGATACGATTTAATTCTCCCAAAGATAGTACAGATATGTTTCTATCTTTAATGAGGTTTTTTCCTGACACAGCATTTCTAACTTGGAAACACACTGGTGTTTTATCCTGACCATGGTCAAAGCTTACTGTGGCTCTCACCAAGCCCGCCATTTTTCTCTTACAGCTATTAGCACCAAAGGGAAAAGGGACTAAGTGGTATGAATATTATTATCCACATAACTGCTCCGATCCCATATGCCCCAACTGTAACCCACATCTCCGATAGTTCAACAAGGCAAAAATACAGCCAGGGACAGACAAGGTATATCAGGAACCTCTGAAATTTCAGACAAAAATTCTTACATAAAAGTCTTACAGTAGTAATAATGTAAGTCCTGAGTAGAAACACTTCTATCTTTCTTTTTTTTTAAATTTTTATTAGTGAAACACCATGGGGTACAGTTGTAGACTTACAAATTTTTGTGCTTGGGTTTCAGTTATACAATGATTGAGTACCCATCCCTCCGCCAGTGCCCATTCTCCACCACCACTGATCCCAGTATCCCTCCCACCCCCCATGTCCCCCATTCCACCCCGCCTCTGTGGCAGGGCATTCCCTTTTGTTCTCTTTCTCCTTTTGGGTGCTGTGGTTTGCAAAAGAGGCATTGAGTGGCAATCATGTTCGGTCTATAGTCTACTTTCAGCATGAATCTCCCATCCTGGGAAGATCCTCCCAACACCCTCCCAACACCCTTTATTTGGTGCTCCCTTCTCTATCTGAGCTGCCTTTTCCCCTAGCGCGTGCGGCTGGCCTCCAAGCCATGGAGTAAACCTCCTTGTACCTATCTCGGCTATTCTTGGGTGTTAGTCTCCTATTTAGCACTTTTATTTTTCTTTAGGTTTTTCTTTCTTTTCTTTCTTTCTTTTTTTGGGGGGGGCAGGCAGGGTGTGGTGTCGTTGGCACAAAACAAAAGAAAACAAAACAAGTTTATGTAATTTGCTCTATCAGAGTTTGGAAGAGAGAATTTTAAAGCTTTATGGATTAAAAAGAAAGAGAGAGAGAGACAGAGACAGAGACAGAGAGACAGAGACAAGGTCAGGGACCACACACAATGAGACAACGATGGAGAGAGTGGACAGTTAAGGAGGGTGTGCATGTATGCATGAAATACGAAATCCTAACACGAATAGTATTGCAAATCACCTCAAATTTAAAAAAACTAAATTTTTTTAAAAAGAATAAACTATGAAAATTGAAACAGTAACAGAAGAACATGGGGTTAATAATGGAAACTCTGCACTTTCCACTCCGTTTTCCTTTCTGTAAACCTACAGCTGCTCAGAAAAAAAATTAAGGAAAAATAAACTAAAGAAAACATAAAGGTTAGGAGTTGGGGAGACAGCTCAAGTGGCAGGTAGAGCACATGCCCTGAGTTTGACCCCTATTACCAGCAGGTGTGGCCCCAGGGGCTCACGCACCACTGGGGCAGCCCTGACCACCACCAAACTGTGCAGAACAATGAACATGAGACCACTAGGCCAAGCACCACCTGGAGTGGTTCTGGACCCTCCATACCACTCACAGCACTGTTGGGTAAGGACTCTATTTTTTTTAAGGCATTAATATATAAAAATATACTACAAGAATACAATTAAAAAAGGAAAAACAGAACAATCTGGCAGCCGTGGGAATGATAACTTCTGTATGATGTTATGGCTTTACCAGCATGACACACTTATAAAGTAGCTCAACCTTCAGGGACCTCATCCTTTGAAGCAGTTTTCAAGATTAGTGTTTCTCAAACCCATTCAGCCTGCAGCCTCCTTCTGACATTTTTTTCCTTCTGTGGTAACCCCATCACACTGCTTGGTCCTTCAGACTTATGTCGGGGTCCCTGTTTTGTGATTTTCACTGATGGACCCACTGGAATTACCCAAGGAGCCCGTGGGGCCATATGATTGAGAAATGCTAACGTAGATCACATAACAGATAATCAAATTCAGTTAATTAGGACATGTCTTATAGTTGCTTTGTACTAAAACTCTTTGGATAGCAACTATCTACTCACAGAGTTAAGTCTTTTTCCTCATATAAAATATAAGCGACTTCAGACCAGAGAAAAGGCTGAGACTGGGCATACTGCCTTTAACACAGTAGTGATAAATAACTATGTATTTATATACAGAAAGAGAGATTAGCAATTTATAGATGATCAAATTTTAAGTGTTCAATATTTGCTGCTAACTGCAAAGTGATCATTTTCCAACTAATAATGAGTCCCCTGGGGGTGGGATATTAAGGACATGCCTCCCTTTGTATCTTATATAATAACGCTTTTAATGGTCAGGCATGAATATTTCCTTTCAACTTTGGATTTTCTATTTAAGAAATAGAAAAAATTTCTGCAAAAGACTAGCAAAAGACTAAAGGAACACAAACTATATAAATGTGAGTTAGCAAACACTAAAGGAAGGTGGTCTGGCAATGGGTAGTCTTTTTTTACTCTTTTCCATGTTAGACATTATTAGGAGCATTCAGGCACAGGACTTTTCCAAACAGGTCTCGAATTCTTAAAACATAGAATATAGAATAACCTAAATATTAGCTCCTACCTAATCAAAGTCAGCAATGGCCACTAAAAGAACCAGAGCCTAGTATCTATCAGTGTATGTAGCAATGCTGTATTGCTAGTTTCTTATTATCCCTCTTACCACTAGTTTTTTTTTTTTATTTTTATTGATCACCATGAGATAGATCATTACAAAGCTGTTCATGGTTGGGTTTTCGTCATACAGCGGCGTTCCAACACCCATCCCTCTACGAGTGTGTATTTCCAAGCACCACTGTCCCCAGTTTTCCCTCACACCACCCCCAACTCCCCTCCCAGCCTGCCTCTATGGTGCATACTTTCTCTCTCTCTCTTCCCCCCTCTTCCCCTCCCTCTCCCCCTTTCTCTCCTACCCCCCTCCTTCTCCCTGTGTCTCTCTGTGTCTCTCTTTCTCTCTGTCTCTGTCTGTGTCTCCCCATCCCCTTTTGGGCATTGTGGTTTGCAATTCAGATGCTAAAAGTTATCATGTTTGTCCCTTCGCGTACTTTCAACACTCAGTTCTTGTCCAAAGTGATCATTTCCAACTATTATTGTCATATTGTCCCTTCTCTATCGACGTACCTTCCATCCCCTATACATCTGTGATAGATTCCAACCAATGACCATCCTCCTGGCCCCCATTTTCCCTGGCCTTGGATATTAGTCTCATGCTTCAATAGGTTTCCTGATCAAGAGAGACTATGGAAGTTCTATCTAGACCACTGTAATTCCTATATTCTTGTACAAGACCTGACAGGGTTAAAAGAGGTCATGCCAACATCCTTTTCTTTGTCAATTACCAACTTGCGTTCCAGGGCACCCCATACCATGGTCTTTGGAAATAAGGTGTGATCTCTGGAGACTCATCAAGAGTTGCAGTTATTTCCAGGATATAATGGCCTCCCGATGATCTCTACCCACTTCCGGAAGCTTTAGATGCTTAAGTGTCACAGGGAAATACTCTACATGCCAATGGTTGCCACAACCTGCTCTGCAGCACACCTCTCTATTACAAAGATTAGACGTACTTCATAGGTTGTGCCATTGTCAACAAACAGGCCAGCTGGGAAAAGAGCCAAAAATTTTTAGTTGGAAAATTTTCAAGGAAGGCTGATACTCTTGGTTTAGCCTTTAATAAAGTATGTTTGAAGCCATATAAATAATAAATTAAGAATAGTCACCAAAGGACTATTAGTGTTATTGAATTTGTGACATTGTTTAATAACACTATTATTATATCTTCAAAAACCCCAAAAGCACAGGAGATATTAATTTGGATCTGCTGCCAGAATTCTCAACCTACTTCTCTTCTCTTGCTCTCACTAATCCTGATCCTCAATCAGACCCCACTCCTTGCCAAGACCTTCAAAAATAACCTCCCACAGCAGAACATGAAGGTTCCAGTGATCTTCAACTTGGAACACCATATATTCTCCATTTTTCTGCTATTCCCTGGCTTCAGGCTAGGCTAGTAGGAGCCCCCGTGGCTATTCTAGTACTTAGCACAGTAACATATTGTGTACCTCAAATACTGAGTAGTAATTTGAATATTTTGCACCTATTCTGAACAGTATTAAAATGAGAAACTGAATTGCACATGTGATACTCAACTTTTCCCCCCAGTAAAGAAGCCATGTACCTCAGCTCTTACTAAGAGTACAAACCTAGCAATAATGCTATTTTGAAAGCCCCTGGAAACCATCCAAAAAACACAGTCCCAAAGGTGCCCTGCCACTATATCTAGTCTATCAATATTTATTGAGTCCAACCAGTTGCAAAAGGCTCCGTAGAGCACAATTTTCATTTGTAGGAGGCTAATCTTTGTCTCTCTATCCTTCCCTCCCTGCCCCCCAACCAGGACGGCCTTTGGCTGGTGCCGACAGACAGAGCCTCCTTCCTCGTAAGAAGGCCTTCTTCCTTAAGCCTAAACCAATAACTTCTCCCCATAATTAGTATACTACTTAATCTGACTTAAGTCTAAACTGTTGCTCAAAATTTTTCCTCAAGGGCTCACAGATTTTGCTGCTTAACATACTTGTATTCTGACATTTAACTTAGTGTATTACCTTCGAGCAGTGGTTCTCATTTTATGTTTCAGAATTACCATTTTGTTGTTTTTTTTTAAAGGAGTAAATATGTAAATTGCTGAATTAAGGAGTCTGCATTTCTAATAAGCTCCCAGGGACACTCAAGCTTGAGTCTGGAGATCCTACTTTGGGACACAATAACTACCTTTGAGAGTCGGATGAAAGCTACAAAAAAACTGTCTAGACACAGAAAATTCTGCATGCAATTTTAAAGGGAACATGAAATCTCACTTGCAGATATCTTCTACTTTATATTTCAAGAAAAAAATTGAATAATGTTTCTAGAATGAACTATAGAAAGTTCAAGTTGTGGCATGAGCATATGTGGAAACAACTCACGAGCATGAAAACGAACCATTTACTGATAGAAAGTCAGCTCTGGGGCTGGAGCAATAGCACAGCAGGTAGGGTGTTGGTCTTGCACGCAGCTGGCCCAGGCTGAATTTCTAGCATCCTACATGGTCCGAGCACCACCAGGAGTAATTCCTGAATGCGTGAGCCAGGAGTAACCCCTGAGCATCTCCGGGTAAAAGAGTGAGCTCTGTCCAATGAGTTGCCTCTTCCCTCACAACTGTCTCTTTCATACGCATGTGATCATTCTTTTCCTGTTTGATTCTCAGAAACAAGTCTCCTCACTTAGTATTTTTCTTTCTAAAATAAAATATTTTTATTTTTTAATCGATCTAAGTTAATAGCTTGTTCTAAATATGAGCATAAATAAATGAAATGAATGACAGCAATGTTTTCAGGAACAAGAAGGAGAAGTAAGGAATACTGATTACAAAGTACCTACAATATTCATGAAGTGGCATAGTGTTATTTGAAACAGAACCTGGATTATTTATAACTACGCACTGCAAATGCAAGAGCAAGCACTATAAAGAGTACTAAAAGTATTATAGGTAGGAGGAGAAGAAAAAAAAATATAATCACATAAAATGCCCAATTAAAACTGGAAAGAGAAAAGGCAGACTAAAAGGAAATAAACAAGGGCAATAAAAACAGTAACAAATAAATGTCAATAATTACTTTAAACATCAATTATCTAAATGTGCCAATTAAGCATGAGAATGAGAAGAAAAACTCCTTACTGGGAAAAAAAATATTTACAAAAGACATTATCTGATAAAGGATTCGTATCCACTACCCCCCTCCCAAATAAAACAATCCCATAATTGTATGGGTTTGAAAGCTAATAGTAAAATAATACAATTTGATTTTTCTTAATATAAAAAAGAACCCCAGAAATTTAATAAGAAAATTAGCATCCATATAAAAAAAAAAGGTTGGGGAGTGCAAATGACTTAATCAGATTCCTTATCACAGATATGCAGATAGCAAATAAACACATGAAAAGACGTCCCACATCAGGTCATTAGAGAACTACAAATTAACTCACTGAAACACAACTCCACACCCATCAGAATGGCCCAAATCCAAAGCACTGAATCACCCAATCCCGATGAGAATGTGGAGCCACAAGAACTCTCATTCAGGGTTGCTAGGAATGCAAGGTGGTACACTGCCACTTCAGAAGACAGTTCGGCAATGTCTTACAGAACCAAAAATGCTGTTATCATAGACATACCAATTATTCTCTTTGGTATATGTCCAAATGAGATAAAAATAGATGTTCGAGCTAAACCCACACATGAATGTTTATAGCTTGTGTATTCATAACTACCAAGATTTAGAGATAAGATGGCCATATTAGGTAAATAATGAACAAGACTGTGGTACATTAAGTCAGTGGAGTATTACTCAATACTAAACACAAGAGCTTCCAAGTCATGAAAATACAAGGAGGAAAGGTAAATACGCACGGCCGTGCAAGAAAGAAGCCTGAAAGAGTACGTATTGTATGATTCCAACTTAGGCCATTTGGAAAAAGCACAGTTATGAAATCAACATGAAGATTAGTGGCTACAGAGGTTAGGAAGCAGAGTACTAAAGGATGAGTACTAGGAACTTCTAGATAGCCATCACTTACGATTTTAAAAGGCTCTTCGGAATCACTAACACTGTATTATAGGTGAAAAGTGCATTGGTAGAAAGAAAAGAAAGAGTAGATGAAGACAGAGCTAGAATAAAATCTTGATTTTTTTTTTCTTTCCCAAAGGCATACCCAATACCTAAGTTTCGGTTTCTTATTTATAAACTTGGGGATATTATAAGAAAGAAAAATCTTTTTTCTATTCCAGGCAAAGGTAATGTGAACCTACCAAAAGGAATGATAAGGGAAGTGGTTCTATATTTAAGGCCATTGATTTTTATTTATGGTAAGGAACATGTTAGATAGTGAATAAATAAAGAAAATAGAAGACTGAACTAAATAATTTCTAAGAGGACCTTAAATGCAACATTTTGTATTCATGAACTCTAAACATCATGAAACTGTATATTTGCTACATATACTAAGCTGGGGTTTCTTAAACTTTTCCATTTGCAACCCCTTTTCACTAGAGAAATTTATCTGGGTATATAAAACACCCTTGGGTATCTGGGTATATAAAATAGAGATACAAGCCAAACATCTACTGATAATAAATCATAAAGAAGTTTATCTTAGGGCCAGGGAGGTGAACATGCAGGCTAGAGCCCCTCCTTTGATCCCCAGGACCACACCTGTGGTGCCCTAAAAGAGTGATCCCTGAGCACAGCAGGTATGCCTTCCCTCACTAAAAAAAAAAAAAAAAAAAAAAAAAAAAAAGTAATTTATTTTAAACAACTGTTTTAGAGGACTGACAGGATAGGGATCAAGGTACTGCATGTACCTGGTCCTGCCTGGTTCTGTCTTCGGCATCACATGGTCTCTAAGTACACCGGGCTGCCTCAACCCATCCAGTACTGCAGGGCAGGAAGGACATGGTCCAGGAGGGTCCCAGGCATTGCCCCTGTGGCCTAAGGAACCCTGGCGCCACCAGTGGCCCAGGCGGCACTGCATCCTCTGGTCCTTACACCAAAGAGCTAGTTGGGTAGGCCAAGCACGAGCACCTCTTACAATGTCCCTCCCTGATAAAAGGAAAAAAACAAAAACAAAAACAAAAAAAAACCCTACTTTGTAAAAAGTTAAGCTACTATATATGGGGTGATGGCCCAGTTTAAAAAAGGCACAAAATGGTCTCCCCCCCATACCTTAATTTAGTATAAACTCCTTAAAGTAACAATCTTAACTTCCTTTATTTTATCCTTCCCAACTCTAACTCCTTCCTTCTACAGTGCTAACATTCCAGTATCTACTATAAATACCTTTCTTCAAAAATTGTCATTGCCCTTCTTTCAAACAGATCTCTATAAAATAAATCTTGTCAACACAGAAAATCTCTTTGAACCCCTGTTAGCCATGTGCAAGGTATGCACCTTAATCCCTTATACCATCGCTCCAGTCTTGTTGTATTTTTAAAATAAAATATTGATCAGTCTTTCCTCAATCTACAATCCTAATTGTTTAGTGCAGGAACTCTTACACTGGGTGTAATGTGTGAATGTGTGAATGTGCACAAAGGCCCTCAAAATTATCCCTAAAATGCCAGATTCTACAGATCTATCAATGATCGAGGTACTGAAGAATTTCAGCCAGACATACCTCCTGCAGAAGCCGTGGGTCCAGGCAGTCACCATCATCATTGAACATAGACTCCCAGCTTTCCTCGGCAGCAGCCTCCTCCTCCACAGGAGCTCTTTCTGCTGCCCTCAGTTCCGTGGATGTATTCATAGATCCTGATTCTATATTAGCAAAGGATACATCCAATTCTATATTCTCGGAGACATCTTCCTCCTGTGTTTTGAACTCTTCAGCAGTTTTTAGTTCATGCAATGCCTCTGTTATATCACCAGTACAATCTAGATCATTGCCCAAGGCACTTTCTGAAAGCGTTTTTGTCCCATTTAACATACTGAGTTCAGAGTCCAAAACAGTGTTACAATTACTACCAGCAATCTTCTTTATAGGTAAGAAGGAGGCACAATCTGACAAGCTCTCTGTCAACTTTCCTGTTGACTCTGTGAAACTCGATGAAATACTCTCCCCATAAATATCCGGGCAAGCAGTCGGGCTCCTGGAGCTTTCAGGGGCATTCTCACTGCCAGTTACAGAAAAAGGGGCTGTACCTACACTCGTTTCTATACATTTTGAGAAATCACTTGTGTTGCTGCCAGTCTGATCTGCCGTTCCAGCTGCAACTAGACAAGGGCTGCCTCTAGGGACCTGATCAGATATGACATCTGTCATGCCCTTTGTACATGCCTTATTGGCAGTGTCACTGACACTCTGAGACTCATTACCTGTAGCTCTATGAGCAAGGAGAGTTGGATCAGAAGGTTCGTGCTTCGTGGGTAGCTCATCAGTCACACCGTCATTCTCCTTATCTTCCGTAATCACTATTGGGTCATAAATGCCATTTGCCCCTTCCAATTGACTGACTGGCATCGGTTCAGGAGAGATGTGACTCACCGTCTCAGGAATGGAACCCAGGTCTTTGTGACCTAAGATGACATCTGTAACATCGGCGCTCTCACCAGAATTTTCCACTTCAAAGTCTGGAGAAGCTTCATCAGTGCCACCCTCCAGACTTCCCGGGACAGAAATCGCTGTGATGTCTCCACCACTGAACTTCAACGTTCCCCCCATTATTGGCTTACCAGAACCAGAGCCTGGCTTTCCTGGTGTCGTCATCCCCTCAGGTCTTAAATCAGAATCAGAAACTTCAGGAAACCGAGATAGTATCTCCACGATCTTGACATCCCCTGTTCCGATTTTGCTTTCCAAATCTCTGTCTTCGCAAGTTTCCCCACTTAGGTCATGCCTACTGCCATCACAGGTTTTCCCGTTCTGGAAGAGGGCATTCAGAATCTGAGACTCGCTGCTCTCTGAGCGAGGCTGTGACAGAAATGGCTTCTCAGGTTCTGCCACCACCGCGGTTTCAACCTCCAAACCCTCAGTCTTCTCTGGCTTACAATGCATTTGCAAAGGCGTCGCAGGTAGAGCCCCAGGGTTTGGGTCTCTGAGGCGAGAGCCTCGAGAGGTGACTTCTTTGGATTCGATGCCTCCTCTTTTCCCACAAACCCTATCTTTCTTTCTTTCTTGAAGGCACGCGTCTTTCCTTAATTTTGTGGAAGACTTCTTTCCTTCCCTAGGATTATGCTCTTTTTTATCAGGATCACTATTCAATCTCTCAGTCTCTGGCTTATCTCTGAAGATCTCCTTTTGGGAGAGACCATCTTCCTTCTGCTCTTCCTTTCCCGTGGAGTGAGGGGGATCGCGGCTTCTCCCCTCTTCACCTGACTTGATGAGTACTACTCCCCTTCGAGCTATGGGGATGTAAAGTGCCTTGTCAGGCCTCCGGACTCGAACCCTGCATCTCTCTGTTGCTTGCTGCATGGTACCAAGTCAACCTGCAAGGAAAAGAGATGACTTAATTACCAGAAACTAATTACCATGTATTGAACCAAGAGACTTTTAAATGGGCCTAAGTGAAGGGCCTACAAGTCCATCCCACAAAAGCCCTTAATGGAAAGGAAAAACTGCCATAATGTAATGTCATCAACTAAGCAAGGAAATTCTAAAATAACCCATGAATCCAAGTAGCCTCTCTTCTATTTCCCCAAACCTCTTCCTCCTAAGTCCTCTGCGTGTTTAGAACAAGTGGACTTATCTTAAATGGAATTAAAACCAAGTTGTAATACCAGCGGTGAGCTTCCAAGCCACACAGCTTCCTCCATTTTATAGAACTCACATTGCAAAGTATATTCAAAAGAGACCCCTAAATACATCTGCTTCTCACAAATACACACACATAAATACGATTTTTAAGAAAACTTAAATGGGAGGTGGGCTAGAAAATAGATAAATCAGGGATGATTTTATAGATGTTGCTTTTGACTATGATTTTGTTATTATTTTTGGGTCACACGTGGTGCTGCCCAGGGGCTGCTCCTGGCTCTGTGCTCAGAGGAAGCTCCCTGGGATGCTCAGGGGACCAAGCATTCACTACCAGAGATCAAACCACCAAAGTTGGCCACATGCAAGGCAAACGACGTAAGCCCTGAATATGATATTTTAGGAAGGAAGAAGGTAGTGGAGGAGATAAAGGCAATGATCCTACTAATAATAGTTAACCAAGTGACCCACTAAAAATTCTTGCTTTGAGTAGCAATAAAACAAGTCTGAGTAGAATGGAAATAGTCTGAAACCAAGGAAGACTGTTAACTCCTAGTAACTTAGACACTCTCCACCGTGGTGGGTCAAATGAATCTAATGAGGGGGGAAATTTAACAAAGTTAAGTGAAACTTTGTTTTACAATCTAAAAATACAAAGGAAATGTGTCAGATCAGTGCCTCCCCAGGACCATCTGGGAGATGCTGGAATGACCCAGGGAAGTAGCAGTAGCTTCTGGTGATTGGGGGGGGGGGGGGGTGCTTTGCTTGTTCCTTGGAAGAAGGTGGCTCTAGGAGAAGCACTATGTGATTCCCCCCACCCCCAAAAAGGGGGCAGTAGGCCAGCTAAGTTTGGGGAGCTCTGGGCTAACCGGTGTCTCTCAGTCTTTTACCAACTGTGGGCCCTTTCAACCCCGTTTCTTCCCACTGGCTTGCTAGTCTCATTCCACAGTTTTCCCATCTATAGAATTTTCATCTGTGATCCCCCAACCCCCCGCCTCATTACCCTGGATTCTCCTGGGGGGCCACAGGGGATCAGATGGCCCCAACTGAAGAAATGCTGTGCTAGATAATTTCATGTTGAGTTCTTTTTAAAACGGGGTGCCAGGGCTAGAACCATGTTGAGTTCTTTTAAAAACAGAGTGCCAGGGATAGAATCCAGGGCCATGTATGGACTGTGGCTCTACTCCTGAGCCACACCCCCAGCCCCCATGAGTTTTAAATAGTGTGAGGTACTCGTGTGTCCAAACTAAAAAGAATGAGGTGCTATATAGAGCAAAGAAACACTAACAGATGTGCTCACTGTTAAGATTCCATCACAGGGGTGAGAGAGTATAGTGGTTAGGGTATATGACCTGGGCTCAATTCCTGCTACCCACAAGCTCCCGAGCCTTCCCAAGTGTAGTGCTGGAGGCTCCCTACTCCACCCCCAGGGAGGCCCTGGGATTCCAGAGAACTGCCGGCCGGGCCCCAACACTGGTCTGAGAATTGCCAGTGGACCCCAACCCGACCCCAGGGCCTCCCGAGCACCATTGGAGAGACCCAAAAAGAGGGCGGGGGAAGATTCCACCGCATACATTTACAGCTGGAGCGATAGCACAGCGGTAGGGCGTTTGCCTTGCACACAGCTAACATGGCCAACCCGAGTTCGATTCCTCGCCCCTCTCGAAGAGCCCAGCAAGCTACCGAGAGTATCTCACCCGTACGGCGGAGCCTGGCAAGCTACCCGTGATGTATTCAATATGCCAAACACAGTAACATCTAAGTCTCCAATGGAGACATTACTGGGCCCGCTCGAGCAAATCCATGAACAACGGGAGGACAGGACAGGACAGGACAGGACAGGACAGGACAGGACATTTTAATCATTTTGTTGTAGCTTTTTGTTTTTATTTAATTTTTTTTTTTTGGTCTTAAGGCCACAGCCAGGCTGTGTCTGGGGGACCACCCAGAGACTCACATACACCAGCAAGCACTTCAAGACCAAGCTACATTCTAAGAACAACAAAGCCTGCCCACTCCATTTCAATCTCTAAAACATCGCCCGAGTCAGAACGTGTGTGCACAGGTTATTTTCCTTTCAATGCATTCTGGTGTCGGTGTCCTCATTACTACTTAGTTCACCATTCTTTGTAGATTTTCCATCTTTTCCTTTATGGGAAAATATGACACCAACTTTCAGTCATACCGAAATTTTCCCAAAACACTTAATTTTGGAAGCTGAACTAAAGTACATTTTACTGAACGGGATGTCTCGGTCACGCTGCCTCTTGATCTTAGCAGAGCATCTGACAAGATGTACCATGATGAATTTCTACATATGTGAGGGGGTAAGTCGGCTAGGTTCTTGAAAGAACTTGTTGGGGGCGGGGGGGCGGGGGTTACAACAAAAAGGAATATAATCAGCAGAAATAAACTCAGAGGGGGTTCCTTAAAGGAGGAGTGTGACTTGACAGCCCTTAGGGATCCAACCCTTTAGTTTTTTCTAGCTGAATCATCATGAATTACAAAGTTACAAGGATATTTGATATTTGTGATTATATTTCAGGGTATACTGTTCCAACACTTAACCCTTCACAGCGTCTACTACATTCCACCAATGCTGGATGACTCCCCCCCCCCCACTACCACCCCTTCCCCCTGCCTCTGTGGAAGATACATTTCCACTCCTCCATGAACCTAGGGCCCCCAACCCCAACCCTCCCAATGGCAAGCTTCGGCGGAAGACCAGTTCTCCAGCTCCTGAATTCTACTGCATCCCCTAGGAAGTTTCTTTATATCCTGTATCTTAAACAGCAGCTGTGTGCAAATCAAATCTCAACTCCTATCCAGGATGGAAGAGGCACAGCTGTACTGTACTTGCCTTGTATGCAAGAGGTCTTGAGTTTGATTCTTAGGACTCAAAAAATAAAACCTGCAAATGACAAAATTGATTAAAAAAAAAAAACTAAACTTAACCTATTTCTACAACCTGAAATGTGGTCACAGATCTATGAAGAAATAAAACTTAAAACATACAAAAATGTGCTTTGGGTTAAAAGCATCGAAAATAAAAAAGATTTGCCTGTGGGGCCAGAGCGATAGTATAGCAGGTAGGGGATTTGCCTTGCACGCGGCCAACCCAGGTTTGATCCCTGGCATCCCATATGGTCCCCTGAGCACCGCCAGGAGCAATTCCTGAGTGCAGAGCCAGGAGTAATCCCTGAGCATCACTGGGTATGACCAAAATAAGCAAAAAAAAAAAAAAAAGCGCCTTGTGTAAAATTGTACAAAAGAAAGATTAAAAAGGTATTTTACTTATCTACAAGGTTAAAACAAAAAAGGCAAGAAAAAAAAGATGCAGATGTTTAAAAAACCACAGTGTTAAGAATATAGAAAATATATGATCTCTAATTAAAAAGCAACAGAAAACTTCTTGCCCAAACAAGTTTCAATGGAAACATTCCGGGTACTTCGATACCAGGACAAGTTTGTTGCTCTGCAAAAGAAAAAAATTTTAATTGTTATATTTTTCCAAAAGCCTGTAGCAGTATTAATAGAAATTAAAAGAAAAAAAAAGTTAAAAACAGAAAACAAAAGTCTAAAAAAGAACCCTACTTTGAGAGTTCTGTTATTATAATCTCTATCTCTAGAAGGGATTAGCACATTGCTACACGTGCTGTGTTCTGTGTTAACTGAGTCACATTCAAGTGTGAGTCATTTTTGGTACATACCCGAGTCAATGTGTAAATAAAAAAGGATGACTGATGGGGCTGGGAAGAGTGCTCAAAAGGTTGGAGTATGTGCTTCATATGTGAGAACCCTGAGTATAATGCCCAGTACCACATGGTCCCCCAAGCGCTATTGGGAGCAAATCTGGAGCACTGAGCTGAGAGTGGCCCCTGAACACCACTGGGTATGGTCCAAACCTCCCACTCCGCAAAGACTAGTTGACTAGAACACCACAAGAAAAAAATAACTACAACAGACATTTACGGAAGACTTCAATTTTTAAATTCTTATGTGCTAGTTAATAACTTTAAAATTTTAACTTTTTATTCCTGTCCATATGCTATCACAATTTCCTGAAAATAAGTAACAGTGGAAGAAATTTGTACTATCGCTTTTTTATTAAACACTGAGTTCAATTATGCAAGACTCGTGATTAGCGACTAGCTTTCCAAGTGCAGTACTCGTTGGTACTTTCATTGAGTCAATGATGCCACAGTGTCACTTCTTCACTGAAGTGGATAATCACATTTGAATGGAAAAGTTTAGCCTCAATTTTAGCTACACATAATTCAACAGCTCAAGACATGATACTTTTATGTCTACTTTATTAGCATTTTCTCTATCACTTCAAGTTTAAACCATCCGTAAACAATAAATCCAATGCTGATTTATGGCAATTGCCGATCTTTGTGTGTAAATATTCCCACCATGGCTAATTTCAGGCCACCAAAATCAGTGAACATGGAGTTGGAAAGTACGCCACAATACAGCATTTCAACAAAGAGATAACAATCTACATAAATAACTTCAAGAACATAGATCATGGTAAAATGTAGTAAGATAACAAAGTGATGCATTTCAATTATTACCATTCTAAGTATATAATAAGAAGTCTTGTTAATATTTAATGGCTGCTTAATCATCTAGCAAAATTTCTAAACTACTAATAATTTCTAAACTACTAACACTAGTAATTCCTAAGAGAGTCTTAAACTACAAATAATCAACTCTCAGGCTTGGAGGAAACCTACCCAATACATCACATGCTGTGACAATTCCATAAAAACAGACACACCAAAAAAGGGAACCTCTCCTTCCTGGTGACTTTTGAGATAATACCAATTCAATTTAAAGCTTTTTTCTGTTTTTTTTTTATATTATTATTAATTCCTTTTGCAATTGTAGGCAGGAGAGGCTTTTTACACTGGAAGAAAGGGTGTCTGCCATATGCGATTTTTAAAAACCTAACAGGATTTAAAATTTCCTGATGGGTTTTAAAAACATTTTTTTTCCCCTACCTCTTAACAGTTTTAACTTTTCCACAGTGGTCTAAGTGCTTTTATCAGTCTAATTTGCTTCTTAACTGAAGGGGAACCTCAGATATTCTGAGGAATATATTATTACAAGTACTTTTCCCCTGAATGGCCACCAGTAAGCAATTCTGTTCAAAAATCACATTTCCTAAATGGAACAAAAATTTTGATTCTTTTGAGATAGCGAATAGTTCACTGCTAACACACATCTCTAAAATACTTTAAGCTGCGCCATTGTTTCTAGATTATACTTCTGAACACTGTGATCAGATGTAAGCACCTGTCCAGCTGCTTCGACCATTTCAAATTCTCTTTAGGAGAAAATACCCATAACTTTCTTGAAGTATCTCTCTGACCCATCTTCATAAGTATGTGAACCAGCATAGAACAGGTTTTTACATTTTCATAACACAATGTCACCACTGCATGTCCACGTTTCATAGCCAAAACATATGGGTCCGTTTCAATCAACAACAGAGAATATTGGCACTTAAGGTACTCACTGGACAATTCAACCATAAACTGATTTGATCTAGTATTTACCAAGAGCTTACTTGAGACATTATTTTGAAATAAGTTGCCTAATGGGCACGTTACCTATTCTTGTAGAACAAACTCTGTAGGCTCTATCACTCTATAAGTCAGACTGCATAACTAAATTAAATATATATATATATCTTAATTCATATTGACAATTATGAAGGTAAAAACAGTACAAAAACACCTGTGTTTTCTTTACTCATACTCTAATATTTCACCCTACATACTTGATTATTATTTGCCATCAATACAGGTTCTCCTCTCACTAGACACACAATTCCCTGTCATACCCCCACCCCTGTATCCCCACCCTCCACCCATTAAAAGTAAATCACAGAATTCAGTCCTTTATCCTTATATATTTCGGAATATATAAATAGGAATATGCAGCTATGGATGCGACAAATATAACATACTTTTATGTAATCTAACAAGTAGTCCAACTTTGTCAGATGACCCAGTAATGACCTTTACAGCACATTACACATACACAGTATTTCAAAACACTAGATTCAAATTAGAATCAGGAAATGTTTTTCTTTTTTAACTATACAATCTTTACTTCTTAACATTCCAGAAAATTTCCAGTCTTTCACTATCTTTTATGACACTGGAATATTAGGAAAAAGCTCCCACTTCCACACCACTTCAATGAGAACATTTCTTGAACAAGAAAGTACAGAGGGTAGGGCATTTGCTTTGCACAAAGAAGACTTAGGTTCAATTCCCAGTTATCACCTATGTTCTCTCAAGCCCCTACAGCAGTAAAACCTGAGCACAGAGCCTGAAGTAAGCCCTGAGCCCTTCTGGGTGTGGCCTCCGAAACCAAAATAAGTAAATACCAATAAAGAGTATTTCTCATTGAAGGTTTCTCTATCTTTTTCTCACGATTAGACTCCTCATGAGCCTATACATTCTCAGCCAAACAGTAAATAACTGATGACGCGCTTTCAAGGCTTCAGCACATTTAAAGACATGTGATTTCCTTCTCTCCTTCAACACCTAGCTTAATCTTGATGACCTGGTCAAGGTGTGTCCACTATCTTAACTGGATAATTATCGTGTATTTTCTCTCTTACAGTCTGTAAGCTGTAAATTTCATTAGCTATGGGTACAATTGTTTTTTCACCTGTTTTACAAGTTTGTTCAAACATATATAAGAAGATTTAAGATTATAACAAATTCCAAATACCCATCATTCAGTCTTAAGTCTGGCCAGTTTCTTCATTTTTGTCTGTACGCACTCCCATCCCCACTGAGTGTACTAAAGTAAGTTCCAGGCATCATTTCATATTATCCTTAAATACTTTAGAACAAATATACTTTAAATGTATCAGTATAAATATATTCTTAAAGTTTTTTTAAAAGGACTTAAAAATACGTACCTTTTTATATTAAAAAAAAAAGAAAATTTCTTCTATCATTACATATCCAGTGCCTGAATTCTAGCAACTATCTTGTTTTTACCATTTGGTTTGCTAATACTGGAATCTAAAAAGATCTATGCCTCTCACTGGCCTTTTTATTTACAGGCAACTAACATGCTCTTTGTTTTCCCCTCCTGCCATTCATTAACTACAGAACTTCCTTTCCGACAGAATTTCCCACATTCTGGGGGTTGCTAATTGCATGCAACATTAGTTAATAAATTCTTATCACCTCTGCACTTCCTAACTAGATGGTTGATGAAGAGATTTGATAGGAATTGGGCTTAATTTTTTTTGGTAGCAAGAATATGTCATGAATGATGCTATGAACTTCTCACTGCATGACACCAGAGAGCAATGTCTGTCTCCATCTTTGTACTGCTAACACTGATCAATGAGTTCAGATACTGTCAGTCTGAGCCATCCGCCATAAAAACTCCCTCTCAGTCTTCATGCCCTGGTTTTAGCTGCCTTTAACAGTCAAGATATACCATTTGACTGGGGTTCATAAAAGGGTAGCATTCCAAATGTCATTCTTTTTTGCCTTATTAGATGGAATTCTTTTATAATGAGATTTCCTCAACCACCATTCTCTCACTCCAAGAAACAGTTTTACAGGAAAGGCTGAACACCTAGTACCACTTTCTAAATGAAGGCGGCTCCATGGGAATCCTCCAGAGATGATTTAAAAAAAAAAAAAAACTCACAAATACACATGTACTTGTTTTGTTTCAATTCACTGTAGTAATTATCCTTTTTTTGGAAGCTACATCGTTGGCACAAGCAGTCCTTCTACTCCAAGTTGTCACTGACAGCTCCCATTTTAGTGTACGAGATCTTGTCATACTAAAAGCTTACCCAGTTAGAAAGAGCACTTTATCAGAGGTGATCTGGTTCAGTTTAGGGAAAAGGAAAAACGAAAGTTATTTTAAGAAAAAATTCTGTCAGTTTTTTTGTTTACTGGGTATATCATTGCATCCAATAAGTCCTTTCAGATCTTAGAAGTTTAGATTCATCAAATGAAGAATCAAAACTTATTTGCAAGTTTTTTAAACCTCATAATGAATATAAAAGTATCTTGTAAGTGTATATATTTGAAATGTCCTACTAAATTTCATTATGGTCTGAAGAATTTCTTCAAAATCTGTTCATTTTGCTTAATAGTCTAGTAAATGGTCAGTTTTACTAAATGTCTTCACCTGTGTTTATTGGTTTCTTTAATTTTGTACAAAATTCTATAATCTATAGAATTTATACACGTTTTAAATATTTGTATTTATATTTACTTATATTGCTGGTAAATTATTACTTTTACCATGATATAGTGATCCACTATCAACTTCTTTAAAATTTTTTTGCCTAAAAATAAATAAAAAATAATAAATAAAATAAAATTAAAAAAGAAAAGAAAAAAAACCTTTTTTGCCTAAAACCAACCATACTCTAGAGTGACCCTGGCAGTGTTCAGGGGACCATATGTGATGCTGGGAACCTGAGCCAAGGCTGCAGCTACTGCAGCCACATGCAAGGCAAGTGCCTTCCCTTCTGTACTATCCAGTCCCCAGGTATTTTTTCTTACCCTTTTACTTTCCTCCTATCTGCGTCATCATGTTTCAGATGTGTTTCTTGCAAAAGGCAAACAATTTTTAAATTGAATTTTTTTACCCATTCCTATTTTTATTTTAAATTATTTTATCCAATTCATTTATTATGATCATAGATATACCAAGAAGTATTTCTACCATTTAAATCATCCCTTGTACTAGCCCTATTTTTCAGTTTCCTTCTTTTCTAGCTTCGATACCAATCATTTTTATTTTTCTTTGAACATCTTTTCTTGGCATTTAACCTAAATACTGTCCTAGCTCCTAGCAAATGTACAATGTTATTTCCCAATCCTTTCCTTACACATTTGTTGCTTTATGTGAAAATATCTAAAAATCTCTCCCATTTTTTTCATAGATTTTGACTTCTATTGTCATCAACAAATCTCCAATGACTCTGTTTTGTAGGTTATCTTTCTGAAGACTGGAGATACTTTCTCATGTGTTTGTATTCTCAAGTATTTACTAAGCATTTAGCATTTTTCTACAGGAGAATAGTATACTATTTGATTTTTGACTAGCTGAGTCTTTTGCTGATTCTATGGGGGTAATATCTTCAAATCCACCTTCCACATCATTAATTTTTGTCCTTAAAACTGCCTATTCTGTCTTTCAACCAACTCATCAGTTAAATGATATAAGTCCTCTCAATTTATTTCCCGAACTTGATCTCCATGGTCTACTTTTCCAAAAGTTTTGTTGATGTTCTTATATTTTTGTCTTCTTTACTTTGATAATCTTAATATTCTATTATTAGTTAATAGATATTTAATAAATGGGCCTCATTCCCCTGAACCTGAAAGAGCCTCCAATACTGCAGCATTGGGAACGACGAGTAAGGAGAGGCTGCTAAAACCTCAGGGCTGAGATGTAGATATTACTGGCATCCACTTGAGTAAATCGATGAACAACAGGATGACAGTGATACAGATATCTAATATTATTTAACAATATTTAATAGTATTTAATATTACAATAATTAAACTGTGATATTTTGTTAACTTTTATCACTATAATTGTGGTACTTTAATTTTATAATTTGATTTCTATAGAATTTCAATAGAATTTAATATTCAATGATTATTATTTAATAGTTCTACTTTTTGAAGTTTCCTAAGGTTTCATTTTGCTGTTCTGAGTCTCCTTGCTTCAGGCACTATAAAAAAATGGGGGTAATTTTGGGTAGTGAGCTTAACTTCAATGGGGCTTTTGTCTATAGGGATTCTATCTAGCTAGAAAGCAGTTCTGCATGAATGTCAATCTTTAAGTTTGAGATTTTCTGAAACCTGAATGAAGTATAACATGAAGCAGTTACCCATGAGGATAAAATAATAGTTACAAATTCTCTGGGAACTATTCTCCTCCTTTCAGACCACAGAGTTTAAAAAAAAAATCTTGGTTACGGGTGGGGAGTGGGAGCCACACCTGGCAATGCTCGGGGGCTACTCTGACTCTGAGCTCAGAAATCACTCCGGGTGGTGCTGAACCACATGGGATGCTGGGGATTGAACCTGGGTCAGTCATGTGCAAGGAGGCAACAGCTGTGTGCTCTACACACTTGTTTGCAAAAATAAGTTTTCCACTTTCATATTTTCTTTCTGCAACTCAGAAAATTATTTTCTGTTTTTATACTTTCATTCTACCTTTAGAATGAAAGTACAACCCTTTGAGGTTTACAGCTTTAGGAGGTGAACCCAGTTTCCAACGTCTCTTCTCTTCTAGACTTAATCACCTCCATTTTAGTTTTCCACATGGCAATTAAAAACCAAGACTCTTTATTTACCAAGAATGTAACATCAGTGACATAAATAAAATTTCTAAACCACCGAAATAATTTCATAAAAATCATGACCCATCCATATAATGGATCAGAACCTGAAACATGTTAACTGAAAAGATAAACTTATAGGCCAATCCACCCTTTTGCTTTATGAATGGGAACATGCGTATCTCAGGCAGTATATGTGTATCTGACTCTATCTAAAAATGAGCGTACAGTAGAGCAGGGTTGTGGTTCATAGGTTAGAATTTCAGCCTATACTATACCAGCTCTTACCTCAAAAAAATACCTTAACTGAGGTTAAAATTATAATCACAAGCTTTAGTTTACTCAAAGCTTACTCAAATTGAAAAAAAAATCTGTTTCAGTCAGAATATTAAATAGAATATGTGTATAGCAATTTTTCAGGCATGGGCAAAGTCTCAATAAAAGATGGCTATTATTACTTAATGATAGGCAGTTGAGTTCCTTATGTTATAAGTTGGAACAGAAAATATTAACTCCTTCTTATACAAGCCAGATACAGAGGTCAGTGATAGAGCAACTGGCCTCTGCACCCAAATAAAAGTTCTTACATATATAGAAATATTCACAATGTGCCCTGGTCACCTATAAAAACCATTTCAACATGACATTAACACTTACTGTAACTCCGTAACCCGGCTTTGCCCATTGATCTTTCACTAACAGATGAGTGCTGCAAACATCTGATAAATTATCACATGCAACTCAAAGTGTTAAGTGCAAATACAAATCCTGAAAAGAATTCCAGATTTCATGAATTTCTTGTAAATGTAAGATTGAAAGAATTTGCTCATTTTATAACAAAAACCTTGGGGAATCTGACAGAACCAAACCAGCAAACAACTAAAGAAAGAAAAGTCCAACAAGGATGACAGAATCGGAATCAAGACAAAAAAAAAAAAGCTGAAAGATTAAGAAAGGTCTCTTGAGAAACTGCTCAGGTGTCAAATGATTTTGGGTAAAGCTGATGTACTATTCCTCAATCAACAAAGTAAGTGCTAGGAAAATCAAAGTGCAGCATGGCATCAGATTTTCGTACCATTTTATTTAAAAAATTATGCCAAGACATTATTCTTTATTATCTAAGAATTTTAATTTTAATTAAAAAATTATGCCAAGACATTATTCTTTATTATCTAAGAATAAGCACAGGTGAAATTCAACCTAAGTTTGTTTTTTTGTTTGGGGGCCACATCCAGCTGTACTCAAAACTTACTCCTAACTCTGCACTCAGGGATGACTCCCAGTGGGGCTTGGAGACTATATTGCTGCTGGGGACTGAAGCTAGGCTGGCTGCGTGCAAGGGAAGTGCTGGACTCTCTCCGCACCCGACCCCCACTTGCTCATTTTACAACAAACTTTAGTAGGTTTGCTTTAAGAGATATGTTCCACGTAACAAGTTTTTCACTTAACAATTTCTCAAAAATGTATATTCCTAAAGGGAAAAAAGCTATTATATAAGCTACTAATAGTGGTTACATCTGGGAGAGCAGATAATGACAGAGGGAAAGAATTCAAGATTACTATCGCTTTACACAAACATCTCAGTGCTCTTTAAAGTATTATAATAAATGCATTAAAAAGACAAAATTGCTAAAATTGAAAGATATGCTTTAAAGTTTAATAAAAGTTTTTATAAAGTTTTCATATAACAGGCCATTAGTATAATAAGTATAGGAGAAAGCACAAGCAATGACAACTGATAAACAGATCTTTATTGGGTAAAATTACTGTAAGCAGGAAAGTGATAAATGGAGAAGACAGACCTCTTTAATATACTTGACAGGATAATAAAACAAGCAGCACACAAATGACTTGATTTTGGAAAGATACACATAACTGGCAAAATGCTGAGCAATCTCGACTTTCTAGTCTGAGCATCAGAAAAAGTGTCCAATATAGTGGCCATAAGCCCACAGAGCTGGAGCACCTCAAAGATGGCCAGTCGAAACTGATGTGTTGCACACGGAAAATATCCCAGATTTCAAAGGCTAGATATACAAACAAGCCAGAAATAACATGCCTCAGCAGTATCTTTATGCTGGTTGGATATTAAAACTATTTTGAATATAACAACAGGTAGAAAAATACATTAATTTTATGTTTAGGTCAGAGACAGTACAGTGGTAAAGTGCTACCTTGCATCTGGCAAACCCAGGCTCAATCCCTGGCACCCCAAATGGTCCCCCAAGCACCGTCAGGGACCCTTAGCACAGAGCCAGGAGTAAGTCCTGAGTACTGCTAGGTAAGGATCCCAAACAAAACCTGAAAGTTTTTATTTTTTTAATTTAAGGTTTGTTTTTGTTTTGTTAAATGTAGCTACCAGAGGAATAAAAGCTACTCATTTATGGCCTATTTTTTGTTTCCAATGGGAGAATACTGGTGTAAGATCTTGCCATATATTTTAATGGAGGACTCCACTGCCTTAGCCTTAATGCTTCAAGAACAAGTTTGCTTTTCCTTCTATTTCGGATTGCTCCAAGCTCAGAAATATATCACAGATATTATTTATACCAAGAATATGATTATGTCACAGAATGGAGCAAGCCAAGAATTCAAATAAAGCATAAATACATAAATTTATCCGTTCATAAACACGTTTCATAAATTTATAATCCAAAAAGATAAAGCATCAAAAGGAATCTATTTGCTTTTCATAAATCAGATAGTAATACTGATTAGACAACTTTCTTCTGTGGTAAAAGTTATCCTCAACAAATTGAGAAACAATTTTTCTAACTTAAAATTTCTCTTTCTTTGAAAATTGGGGCTTTTATGTAAGTTTCAAATAGTGGGCAATTTAGATTTATAATGTTTTCTTCGCAGATCAGTAAAGCTTCCTAACAAGAGTATTCAATATTCTCCATTTTTTGTATTCATTGAGCTATTTACAAATTGAAAAAATTAAGAGCTATCAACACCCTTTCATTCAGCAGCATCTATGTCTATTTGTAAAGCATTAAAATACCTTGAAATTCAGTACGTTCGTACTAAAATATAATATACAATGCATTACTTGATACAAGCCAATTGATTTCTGAGCACTAAATAATTAGATAATTTTAAATTCTAGTCATCTACTCCAAAAGATTCACTGGTCTTCCCTCCCCAATTTCATGGTTTGGTGAATGGTTATCACTGTCAACCCACTTGTTCAAGCTAGGAATCTGGAAGTCATTATCCTTGACATTTCAATCAATTACCAAGCCCCGTTCATTCTATTCTACGCTGCTTCCAGTGATTTTTTTAAAAATACAAATCAGATTTGGTCATTTCCCTGATCAAAATTCTTCAATAGTTCTTTAATAGAGCCAACTTCAAAGTATCTTCTTTAGCATATTGGGCCTAGGTGACCGGGTTCTCTGCTCCTCCTCAAACTGCTGGCCTGCCTACTCTCATCTCTGGCTACTCTTAATTTCAGACATTGTAGTCCAGAAATTCTGTTTCAGCAGTGCCAGAAACATACCCAGCTGTCCTCTGCTCTTGAGGTTCGGGGCATGATCTTTCCCCAGTCAGCTGCATGCCTGGCAGCACTCTACCACCCAATTTTCAATCAGTATCTTAAGATTTCCGTCAGGCCAGGGAGATCATTCAACAGGTTAGTGAATGCTTTGCAGACCCAGATTGGATTCCCAGGGCCACGTGATCCTGGGCACCACCAGGAGTGACCCCAAGAATGCAGATATGGGAGGAGCTCTTACTGATTTTGTGGCACAAAACCAAAACAAGAACAAAGAAAGGTTACCTGGGTAACCCCAAGACTGATTCGCTCACCCTATACTACCTGCAAAACCCGCAAGTTTCCACTCCATATCCTGACCCAGAGCTTCATTAATCAGCATACTTCTTTCTGGTCTGTGCTTACATTTCTGATTAAATGGTTTGGTTACTTCAGAGCAGGGTTGGCAACTGTCTTTGAATCTATCATGCCAAGGCACCGCATTTGGCACTAAACTGTTAGTGATCAATAAGACTACTCAACATATGGTGCCCTTCAATCTCCAGTTGGGAATGGTTTAGGGGCTATACTCGGCAGTGTTTAGGGGACCCTACAGTGCTGGGAATCAAACTCAAAATCTAACACATGCAAGATAAGGATCTGCCATTGAGTCACATCGCCCAGCCCTCTGGCTGAGACTAGGGCTCCAATCTATTGTATTTATTAGGTGCCACATCCCAAGGAAGTCCAAGGCACACAGCAAGGAACAAAACATCCCTGGTCTCCCAGAAATGCCACTGCAACGGTAAACACAAAATAAGAAAGATTTAAACATACTACATGATCTGAAAGTACAAAATGTGATGGAATAAAAGGAAGCATGGGCAGAGACACACGGCCAGGAAGGAGCTTTAGATTTTATTCTGAATGTATTAGAAGTCACTGAAAGGTTTCAGCAAGTCAGTCAGTTGAGTTCCCTGACCTTTACTAAAGATTATTCTATGTGAGTCACTACTATGTGGATAAAAACGGAAGGGAGTGGCTGGGAGACAATATGGGCGTTAAGGTGCATGCTTCTCCTGCACTGACCCTGGGTCCATTCCTGTACCACATTACCCCCAAGCATAGCCAGGGGGTACCTTGGAATTCCCCCCTAGCCCCCACACCACCAGGGTGGAACAGGGAGTCCCAGCACTGCAGGCCCTGAGCAGCACTGCAGCATCCTTGGGAACTACCACTGAACCACCTGTCCTTTTTGGCTAAGAACTGCCAGGAGTGGCCCTCTGACCCCTTGAGCATCACTTGGTAGCCCCTCCTCCAAAACAATAATAGAAGGAAAATCTGTAAGAAGGTCTAAAAACTTATTTCCAGGGTACTAGAACAGGAGGTCACAAGAATGGTGACTTGTAAGATATTCTGAAAGTAACACTAACAAAACTTGGTAGGTCAACTATATGGGATGTGAAGAAAATAAGAGTCGCTTTGGGAGTTTTGATCTGATTACCCTCAGTGGCAACATTTATAGGGTTAAGGAAGATGAAGGAACGAAACAGGAGAAGAGAAAGCAAGGATTTTGGTGTGGACATGTCAAACAGCAATGCCTGTCAAAGATCCTTCAGGAACCAACAGGGTTCTGAAACTCAGTGGTGGCACAGGAATAGGAGCTAAACATTGAGGAGTCATCACCGTAAGAAGATTCAAGCCAAGGTACAGGATAGGACCACCGAGGGATAACAGCGCTAGATACATGGGGGTTTGAGCTGGGGTTGGAGAGGAGGATGGGAAAGAGGATCTACATTTTGAGATCAGAGGAAAAGGCAATGAGGAAGAACATAAGAAAATAGAAAACATGTAGTAACCCAGAAGTCAAGTAAAAAAAAAAAACTATAGGAGGCAAAAAGTAATCATCTGCATCACATTTCGAGAGGTGCAATGGGAAAAACTGATAATTTTCTACTGGATTGGCAGGATAGAGGTTAACACTGAGAGGTTTTTGTGGCACCGGGAGAGTGGATGTCTCACCAAGGCAATCATGAAGTGAGGAAGATCCGTTAGGAAGGAGGGAAACACTGGCAACAGCAACGGGGAAAGGGGATAAATTGTAACAAAGACATATTTAATAGTTCTTAAACTCTGGAACAAAATCTTAGAAACTATAAAATTAGAAATTTCATCAGCACCTATTTTGTCATATTTTTCTTAGAAAGCCAAGGGAAATATTGAGAATATGATATTGTAAATAAATGTGACTACTTCAGGACAGTTAAGTCACTTTTTATATCAATATTTCTACATATATCATTTCTACATCAATATTTCTACATATATCAAGCTCACATAATCAACATCATCCTTTTTTCAGTGGGTGGGGGCAGCTTACTCCTGGCTCTGCATTCAGGAGTCACTCCTGACAGGCTCAGGTTACCATGTGTATTGAACCCAGATCAGCTCTGTGCAAGGCAAGAAGCACCCTACCCGCTGTACTATCTCTCCAGACCTTTGATGACATTCTTAGGTTATTACTATCTCTGCAAAGTTCAGGACAGATGGATACCTGTACAAAACCAGCACTTCACAGTCATCTGAGTTCAATCAGTCTAAAAAACACAAACTTAAACTCTGCTTCTTCAGCAATAGCCAGTTCTCTATCTCTGGGGTAGTGCGGGGTGATCTTGTCAATGCAGCACTTAATATTCACTTAAAGACATTTACAGATTGTTCCGTTTTCTGATGGCAAAACTAGATTACGAAGTTGGTGTTCTCTTCCTTGGTCAATATGGGTTACTACCATCGAATGAAGTCTTCAAGTAGAGAAAATGGAATTTCATTAACAGGTTAGTAACCTATTAAGATATAACAGATGATTCAACTGTCTAATAGAGGGGAAATCTAAGTTTAAAGGAAAAAAGTAAAGTAGAAAACAAGCCATGAAAGTTTCAAAATTTCCTTATGTAACAGCATTATACAAGAAACACCTTTACCCCAACATCCTGCTTCATATGCTTCTGGACCTTTTCACGTTTTTTAAAGCTTTATAAATGAGACTTAATAGCTCTAAGAGCTAAACTCCGGGCAATGTCCCTCTTAACCACAGTTTCCCTTTCCAGTTTCAGTTACCTGCAGTCAGCCTGGTCCCAAAATATTAGGCATGATAAGATATCCCATAAGAGAAATCATTATTTAACTTTTATCACAGAATATTGTTAAAACTGTTCTATTTCACTATTTTTACAGTTGTTTTCTTTTGATGTTCCCAGCTTATTATTCAACTTTATCAAAGGTATACACATACAGGGGAAAAAAAAATCATATGTAGAGAGTCTGATATTAGTCACAGCTCTAGCATACTCTGGAAGTCCTAGGACATGTCCTGTGGATAAGAGAGGACTACTGTGTAAAGAGGAGTCTTTTTTTAAAACTTTTCTGCACTGCAGATACATACATTTCATATGATGACACAGTTTATACATACTCACACACATATATGACTCAAAAAAGATCATAACGTAGCCTTATTATGTGCACTGCTCTTATTTTTGCAATTTACTTTACTCCTATAACTAGAAGTTTTTAGATTCTTGATAAAAAGGTAAAGGTAAAAGGCCCTCCCGTTGATCGTCGATTTGCTCGAGCGGGCCCAGTAACGTCTCCATTGGAGACTTTGTTGTTACTGTGTCTGGCATATCGAATACTCTCGGTAGCTTGCCGGGCTCTCCGAGAGGGGCGGAGGAATCGAACTCGGGTCGGCCATCTTGGCCGCTTGTAAGGCGAACGCCCTACCCGCTGTGCTATCGCTCCAGATTTAAAATCTGATTCATTCACAATGTAGTTTTTACTTGATTGAAAAACACTATTCTAAAAGTATACTCAAAGTTAGACGTTTCCAGAAATGATAGAGAATATTCTGTTTCAAATAAATGTTGGTATTGGAGCAAAATAAAAGGGAGAGTAATAAATTAAATGTGGGAAAAAAGTAGTAAACTAGTGGGGCCAGAGAAACAGTGCATGTGTTGAGGCACTTGACTGGCATACAGCTATCCCCAACACCAGTGGGAGTGGCCCAAGAAAGAAAAGGTAAAATTTACCATGTAAGCAGGTAAACTTAACAGAGTAAGTGGGAATATACTCAACTTTCCATAGATTCAAGATACTCCACTCCCAGAGTCAAAAACATTTCTCCCAAGTAAGAAACCAAAAAATGCCATTCCTCTAAAAAAAGAAGTTCTCTTTAAAATATATTTAATCCCAATGTAACACTGAGGCACTTGCATGAGATATAACATGAAAAATTATGCTTTGACAGCAGAGAAATGGCTTCATAGTTTAAGATCTATAAAATCTGTTAATGAACCACAACTGATTCTGCTGTAGTTTTCTTAATGCATCCTTCCGTAAATGCACTTGCACTAGTTAATACAAGACATATTTCACACTTGAAACCACAAAGTAACTCCCTACACACATAGATTCTTACCTCTATTTAAACCAAGTTTATAAATGTTGAAAATTTTAAATAAGCAACTAAAGACAATAACTTGTGATATCAATGTCTCTAGAATAATAGATTAATCTAACCTCTCTCTTCAACATAGCTAGGAACAATATTTTAAATTAGGTAGACACTCAGATGGGGAACTTTAAAAAGACCTTCCTCAAAAGAATGCAGGAAACCAATTCATTAATGGGAAGCAGAATGAGTCAAACAGCTCTATTCAAACTGTCAAACAGTTCAAATGACAACCCAAGGTCTTCTTCAGTAAAAAAGGCTATTCTAATCCTACACACACACACACACACACACACACATATATACATACACACACATACAAAATAATCTTCATACTACTATTTTTTTGGCAGAGTACCTGTTTTTACGTTACCATTTTTCTTTACCACATCTCACTTCTTGCCATTTTGCCTGTTTTTTTGGGACACACATGTCAGTGCATAGGGGTTACTTCCAGCCCTGTGCTCCAGGGTCACTCCAGGCAGTACCCAGGAAACCATGTGGTCCTGGGACTCAAACCTGGGCCTCCCGCATGCAAGGCATATGGTTAGCCCTTGAGCTATATTCCTGGCCCCAGCATTTTTATTTCTTTCACTCTAAAGGCTGCTGTAAATTTCAGTGTGTTCAAATTAAACAGAAAAAGGCTTCTAAGATGCTCTCTAAATGACAGGTATAAACTTTCTGATATCTATTTTGAACACTTACCAGATCTTAGGAACTTACAGGATGATATTCAAAATAGCAAAATTCTCCTTTAAGGTTCCCAATAACCTTACAAGTGATTTTTACTACCAATCAAATTCTACAGACTTTAAAAGTTTAAACAGACAGACTTGAGCACCTGGACTTGTTCCTCCATTGTACTTCATCCTCCAAGAAGTTCAATCACTTGGTATGCCTAGTTCGCTTAAGAGCGAGCTTGGTCCAGGAGGTGGGAGTGCCGAAGGTAAGCTCCTTGTTAAGGTTCTGGCCGATTCCACCACCACTGAAGCTGCCATCCACAATGACATCCTCCAGCAGAGAAAGGGCCCGACTCCACAATTGAACCTCATCAATCTGCCAAGCCACCAAACTGCCCCAGCTTTGGTTCCTGAAGTGTGAGATAGCAATTTCGTAGTACTAACAGCCCAGTAGGAGCAGTACAAATTTGATGGGAAGTTGCATAGAAGCCAACAAGCTCAATGAGCAAAAACATTTATTAGTTAAGACTAGCACCAACCAGCTCAGTAAATCGTCAATGACTTTAGTAGCTCCACTGTGAGATATAACAATTACGACAAATTAAGTTTTAGTGATCTATTTTCTGATAATTCCATTTACCACTTTGTTGCAACAAGCAATATGAAATAAATTTGCTTGTGCCTGATAGTGGGGCAGGCTTCAGGGGTGGTGGGAAACTAGGGACCCTGGTGGAGGAAAGATCAGAGTGCAGTGCGATTGGTGTTGGAACACTGATGTCTGACATAACGGTATTCTGAAAAGCTTGATAAATCATGGTGTTCAAATTAAAAAACACAGAGTAATGATGCTATTGGTGAATTGAATAATTTTCTTTCTGAAATGTAATCACTGATGTTAAAATAATAGCATTTCAGTATGGAGAACCATCTCTAGTAATTAATGTAAGACTCAGAAGAAATGCTTAGAATGGAATCTTATGTCTGCTTACAAGAATTTTTGCAGTAACTGGTACTCCTGATTTTTTCCTAATCTACGTTAGTTCAGAATTCTTATTTTATTAAGAGTGTAAGAGTCTTAGAGACACACAAATGAATCTCAGAACCGAGTGGCTCTTGGCAGAAATGCCTCCAGACTCTACATTAGGTCAACTTCACTGGGCCACCACAGATGGGAGTGGGTGCTGTCCACCTGCCTGTTTCCTGGGAAGCCTGGGAGCCATCATCTTCCAAAACTCACTGGAAAATCCAGGAATGGGCCAGCAATGACGACACACTCAGGTCCTCATGGGACAGGGGAGGAGCCGGTCCTTCTCCTCCCCCACCCTGTCAGACCCTGCGATGATGCCCACAAATGGTCCCACCTACTTATTAAGCTCCTTAACGGCCATGATCCCAGAGACACACAAACGAATTTTGGAACCAAGCGGCTCTTGGTAGAAATCTCTCCAGACCTAATTATTAAAATTTTAGAATTCCAAGATCATGACATCACATGCTATTCATAACCAGCAATAGAAAACAAACTGTCTAACTTCGGCAGGTCTGAGTGTTGGGGGGAAATTTCAAATAATAATGGTGGGACTGGTGTAGAAATATTGAATGTAATCAAAGTAGAGAGAGAAAATAATATGGAAATTATCTGCCACACAGACAAGGATAGGGACAGAATGGGGGTTGTTGGTGGTAGAAAATGTGCACTTGTGCACTGGTGAAGGAATGGGTTTTTGATCACTGTATGATAGAGACTCAGCCACAAAAGCTTTGTAACTGTTCTCACGGTGATTCAATAAATAAAATTGTTTTTTAAAAAGTAACAGTCTTAAAGTGACCAAAATATCTGATGTTTGCACTAATATTTTATATGGAATATAATGGAGGCAGAAAGAGGCTTCAGTAGTCTACCATGTAACTAATTGATTCGAAATATACGTTAAAGAACTCTACCCGTCTCGTCAAATGACTTTCTGAACTCATCATAGATGATTAGTGAAAATACATGTCATTCTTTTCCTCTTACATGTCAGTTACATAAACAGCTTTATAGCCTGAGAAGCACTAATTTGACATTCCATGTTAACCTACTGTCAAGCACAGCTTCACAGCATATAATGCAGTAGTACGTCATCTGATCCAAGTTCAAGAGTGTTCTATATTCAACAGAATTTTAATTTAGTTTTTTTAAGAAAGAGAAGAGTTGAGAAGACCAAAAGCCTCGCCGTCTCTTTTCACTGGTTCAAAAGCAATTATAAAAGACATAACTAAGCCAAAGATGTAAACAAACAGAGGAAAGAAGGCACTGGGTCAAGAAAGTTGATTAGGAAACTTTCAGGGGTCTGAACTTGTCTAAAATTCCACTGTGGCTGCTGCCCTGCCATGAACCCAAACCTAGAACTCCCACTGTCATTAGAAGATCCAATTGCAGAGATGTTTTAGGATGTTTTAGATGTTTTCCTTGTTTCTAAGTAATCTCTGATTGCCTGTTGTGCACTGTAGCACTGTAGCACTCCTCCCGTTGTTCATTGATTTGTTCAAGCGGGCACCAGTAATGTCTCCACTGTGAGACTTGTTACTGTTCTTTGGCATATTGAATACGTCACAGGTAGCTTGCCACACTGTAGCTTACAATAAATATTCCTCGAGTAAATGTGTGATACGCATTTCCTGCTCCCACCACCATTTCAAACTGTTAACAAACCTGGTGTTCAGTTATACACTTAGTTACCTGAAAGTAAGAAATGCCTTATGGTTGTCACATCCTTAATGTCCAGAACCATTCTTGGCACATGGGTGGCATTCAATAAATTGAATGGTACATCAATGTCCCTAACACACAAAACTTTATCAACTTAGATTTTCTCCTTAATTTGAGACTGGTGAAAAGGTGAAAGGTATGTGTACTCTTCAGAAAAGATAATGCTTTATCATGTATTATTTGAATCAATTCATTAGTCATTTTCCTACTCGAATAGACTCTTCTTAACTTGATGCTTATTTACAGAAAGGTGCCTTCTGAACAAACAGATGATGGCAACCAAATTAAACCAGTCAGATGAAAGGTCTGCCGCCTATACCTGGTTCATTCATGAAAACCACAATGCCTTGCTGCTATTTGATTGACTGATTGATTGATTTTTGCTTTTTGGGTCACATCCAGTGATGCACAGGGGTTACTCCTTGTTCTGTACTCAGGAATTACTCCTGGTGGTGCTTGGGGGACCAGATGGGATGCTGGGAATCAAACCCAAGTCGGCCGCATGCAAGGCAAACGCCCTACCGGCTGTGCTATTGCTCCAGCCCCACCTTGCTGCTATTGAAAAAAAAAAAAGGAGGTTCTGCAAATGTTTACACTCTTATAAATCAACACTTCTTCACTAAAAATAAATTTAAATTTTTTAAAATTAGAAACTAAAAATATGAATAAATGTAGTTTAATTTCATATCAGAATTCCCATCAGTATGCATTAATAGACACCCTATGAATGTTTGATGAATGAATGGATTAGCATGTGTGTTTAATCCCCAGCACCATGGGGACATGGGGGTGGGAGGTAAAGGAATGAATAAATAAATGAATGTTAAAAAATACTCAACAACAGAGACCCAAAAATGTTCACTTGTTGGCATCACATCCCAACACAAGAATGATCTCTGGCACTACTGCTGTGACCCCAACATCACAAGTGTGTGACGCCCACTGCACCATAACCATGCCTGTGCAAGCACCTGATATTACAAAACAACAAAGAGAAAGGGGGAAAACTCAATGTATAATAGAAAAAGATGCAATATGTTCGGGAACAAAATAATATGGGTGGGGACGAAAATGGATGGATCTTGAGATGACTTCAAATCAAATGTGAAAGGAAACAAAAGACGATTACCACAATTAAGTATGTGGGATATGAAAACATAAAACAAAAACAGATCTCCTAGACTCTGAAATGTAGCTGGTTACCAGAGGGAGAAGGAAAATGGGTGGAGGAATGGTAGAGGGGTCCTTTTGGTGGTGAGCCTGGTGAGAATTAGCTAGGTATAAAGGTGTGAAGCTAAACCCTAATATAAACTAATATCATAAACCAATAAAGGTAAAGGTAAAGGCCCTCCCGTTGATCATCGATTTGCTCGAGCGGGCCCAGTAACGTCTCCATTGGAGACTTTGTTGTTACTGTGTCTGGCATATCGAATACTCTCGGTAGCTTGCCGGGCTCTCCGAGAGGGGCGGAGGAATCGAACTCGGGTCGGCCATGTTGGCCGCGTGTAAGGCGAACGCCCTACCCGCTGTGCTATCGCTCCAGCTCATAAGCCAATAAGCCAATTAAAAATATATTAAAAAACAAAACCCCCAATGCTCTATTTTAAGCATTGCCTATCTTCACAAAGTTAGTTTGACATACCTGAATTTAAAACATGCTAAAAAGCACTAAGGCTCTAAATGGCTGAAAACCTTATAAAAACCTTATAGATTTACATATATATTTTTAATTTTTATTAGTGAAACACCATGAGATATAGTTGTAGACTTACAAATTTTTGTGCTTACGTTTCAGTTATACAATGATCGAGTACCCATCCCTCCGCCAGTGTCCATTCCCCACCTCCAATGCTCCCAGCATCCTTCCCACCCCCAAACTCCCATCCCACCCCACCCCTGTGGCAGGGCATTCCCTTTTGTTCTCTCTCTCCTTTTGGGTGCTGTGGTTTACAAAAGAAGCATTGAGTGGCAATCATGTTCGGTCTATATAGATTTATATTTTAAAACCTGAATGTGACATTATTTCAATTTGTTCCATAATAAAGAAGGCTCTGAGTGACTATGCTAAGGGCTGACATACATAGTCTCATTTAACCAGCACAACTCCTTGAGCTATATGTAATTTTTAGCATACCATGGACAGAGAAGAGAGCTAAGACTCAGTCACACCTCTACTAACTGAAACCCAGCCTTGACTATCACTTGACCACTACTCAAACTCTTCAATGCTCACAATTCTGCATTCCATAGTACAACACAGCAATTACTAATTTCTTGGAGAAAGGAAAACTTTGTCCTTTCCTAAAGGTACACATATGTTCCACCTTACCTACTGAAATTTTGAGTCATATGAAGCTTTTGCTTTATGGTTATTAGCTTTTCTGAAAAAATATGACTTTGCTTTTCTAACACCATGGAAATACTGTTGGCATCCGCCATGCATTCTGTGAAAACTTCCCACATCTATTAACGGTAATGGCTATGACTTTAGGTGACTCTGGGGTCTTAGAAGACTTCACTTCTTAACTGCAGGTCCTCAAGGTTTCTGTGTTATCTACTCCACTAAATGTGGAGTAAAAACAGCTGAGAAAACACAGGAAAAAGTATGATTAAGTACAGCAAGTTTCCCTCTGCAGAGGAACAGCTCTTTTGAGATCACCTTTCTCTATTCCAAATGTGCAAAGAAAGCCATTTGTAGGCTTGTTTTTTTTTTTCCATGCCAATACTCAAAAACAAAGAGGAAAAAGAACTTTATTCACCATGGCTTTTATTTAGATACTGCATTCTTTCTTCCTTCCCTTCGCTGACCTCCTTCTACCTGATACCTCAATAACTTTAAATCACAGTCAGCATGGTCATGTTTATTAAAGTTAATGAAGGTTCTTTTATTCTATTTTTCCTATGACGGAAGGAAAGTTGGAGATTCTAGAGTAACTTAGATACTTTATTCACTTCTTTCTTCTCTTTCACACTCCACATTTGATTCATTTTCAATAATCTTTATACCTAAGAATTCCTTTAATCTGTCCAGTTTTTACCACCTCTGATGCTACTCAGAGTTAAGTTAAGCCACAATGCTAAAAATATAATTATAATTATCTACTCATCTATTGCCCTCCCTACAACCGTTCAGTGATTGTCCATCATTCTTATGTTCAAAAGTATTTAAACACGGCTTATAAAACTTTCCAATGTAGCTCCAATTTTTCTCTTCTTCTGTTACTATGTCTTTACATTTGTTATATATTCACATAAATTTTTATTTTAGATTCTTACAACTCTTCAGGGGGCTGGAGCGATAGCACAGCAGTAGGGCGTTTGCCTTGCACGCAGCCAACATGGCCGACCCAAGTTCGATTCCTCCGCCCCTCTCGGAGAGCCCAGCAAGCTACCGAGAGTATTCGATATGCCAGACACAGTAACAACAAAGTCTCCAATGGAGACGTTACTGGGCCCGCTCGAGCAAATCGACGAACAACGGGAGGGCCTTTACCTTTTACCTTACAACTCTTCAGATTTTATGGATAGTTTTTTTCAAATCTTAAGACACTACATTTTCAATAATTTTACCAGTGGACTCAATTAGGTCATGGAAGGAATCAGTAAAGGCAGGTCAATAAAAATTACACACTGAAACACAGAGAGAAATAAGTGTGAAAACACAGAAGAACATTTCCAAGTACTATGGAACAATATATCAAAAAACTTAAACTTACTTCTATGTGGAAGCCAGGGAAAAAAGATGAGACTTGAACAGTACCTTGAGAAATAATGGCCCAGAATTTTTCAAAATTATTGGGCTGAATCCCAGATCTAAGAATCTCAGAGAATACCAAGCAGTAGCAGATGAACAACAGAAACCCATACCTACACATACCTCAAACTGCAGGGAAAAATAAAAGCTTAGCTTAAAGGCAACCAGGTTCTGTTTTGTGTTTGTTGTTGTTAAAAATACAAATATACAAAGGAACAAGATAAAAACTTTCACTCTCAGAACCAGAGAAACTGTATCGCAGATAGGGTGTTCGCCTTGCTCGTGGCAGATCCAGGTTCGATCCTAGGCTCCCTATATGGTTCCCCGAGCACTGACTCAGATAATTCCTGAGTGCAAAGCCAAGAGTAACCCCTGAGCATAACAAGGTGTGGCCCAAAAACAAAGAAAAAAAATTTGAAATGTTTCAGATTCTAGAATTTCTAAAGTCAAATATTATTAATTTTTGAAGAAAAAATTCCAAATTCTGTATCAGCAATATTCTTCAAAACAAAGAAAAATAATAGGTTTTTCAATCAAAATGTGACTTACCATAACAAAAGATTAAAGATACAATACAACATTATCTCAATAGGTGTACCCCAAAAAAAGGACAAAATTTAATATCCATATGTAATAAAAATTCCCAGTAAGCCAAGAATTGAAGGGAATTCCTCACCTTATTAAGAGACCTACAAAAGGACCAACTATATGAAACAAAGTTATAAAAATATACAGTTCACCTCACAACTTGACACTCAAAAATCGAAATACTTCTCCCTAAAATAAAAAATAATACAAGGATGATTCTTTTTATGCTTATATTTGAAAATGGAATAAAATAGTCATACAGAAAGAAAAAAATTGTTGGGTAATAGAATAAAAGTAGTTCTACAGGATACCAAGGAACAAAAAAAGCTGAAATTTTAAAATTTCATTTAAGTATCATTTACAATGAAACTCAAAACCAAATACTTCTTTATAAACCTAACAAAATGTCTGCAGAGATCTCTAAGATAGTGACACAAAGAAATCAAAGAAGACCTGAATAAAGCTCATGAATGGGAAGACTCAATACCAAAAAATCAATTCTTCCAAAAGATCTTTAAATTTCAATCAGAAACCCAGGCTTTTGTAGATATTAATGATCTGGAACATATAAAGAGACCAGTGAAAGTAATTTTGAAAAGAAAATAAAGACAAAGACCTCACACTACCTTATTTCAAAATTACTGTAAGTAACAATAATCAAATGAGTGTTAGTGTTAAAGGAAGGGCAAGTGTAAGATCAACGAAATGATGGAGAAAGAGTCCAGAAACAGACCTACACATAATTACTTATTTTCAACAAAAGTACACAGGTGATTCAATATAAAAAGATAGTCTTCCAATAAATGGGAGAAATGTTACTGAAACACTTAAAAATTCATATACGACAACAGAAAGGTAACTTCTATTCACAACTCATGCCATATATAAAAACAAAACCCACGATGAGTCACAGACCTAAATATAAAACCTAACAGTGTAACACTAATATATATATATATACATACATATATATATAGAGAGAGAGAGATGGCTTTGTGACTCTGATTTCAGTAAAGATTTCTCAGACACAAGGGAAGTACAATCCATAAAGTAAAAATTTTAAAACAACAAACTAGACTGGAACAAAATTAAGAACTTCTGTTTTTCAAAGACACTATTAAAGGGAATATCAAGATAAGCCATGAACTAACATAAAATAATTGCAAATCACGTATTTGATAAAAAACCTTTTTCTAGAATAAATAATGAACTCACAAAACTCAAGATGGAACATCAACTTCTTGCACAATATTTCACCAAAGGAGACCTAAAGATGGCATATAAAGTGCAGATGCTCACAAATGTTCAATACCATCTACCACTGGAGAGTCGTAATTCCATTTATATGACATTATGGAAAAGGCAAATCCTTAGGTACAGAAAATCTATCAGTGGCTGCCAGAGGCTCAGATTCAGGTAAGGGGTGACTATATAGAGATCATGGGGAAGTTTTGTGGATAGATGTAACTGTTCTGTAAGTTAATTCTGTGTTACGTGACTGTATGCACGTCAAAATATGAAGAACATACTCTAACACAAGTGAAATTACTCTACAAAAAGTATATCTTAATTTTTGAATAAAAAAATGCATTCCCTATAAACAATTATCAAAACATAGGAACAACATACTAATTCTTTCATTTCTATTTCTTGGATTTAAAGTATACCTATCTTGGGGGCTGGAGCAATAGCACAGCAGGTAGGGCATTTGCCTTGCATGCTGATCAGGGTTCAATTCCCAGCATCCCATATGGTCCCCTAAGCACCGCCAGGAGCAATTCCTGAGTGCATGAGCCAGGAGTAACCCCTGAGCATCTCTGGGTGTGACCCAAAAAGACAAAAAACAAACAAACAAAAACCAAAAAGTAAAGTAGTCCTATCTAGAAGCCAATGAGTAATTAGTGCAGCCAAAATGAAGTTTTATTAGGAAGACTAAAGTTCAATTTATCTCTTAAAACTTGAGGCTATAGTCTTTCCTATCTTAATTCTGCAGTCATTATTTAAAACTTTCACTGACTTACCCAACTCTGCATGAGTAAAGATTGTAAAACTTATTCTCCTTTGACTGTGGACTCTATTCTCTACTACATAGATACCAAACCACAGAATTCTCTGCATTACACTCACGGAGATACATTAAACTATTTTTAATTGAGACAGCATTATAATGGACAACCTTTGAAAAGTATAATGAAACTACCCTAAAATATTCTGACAGCTTTAAATGACATTCAGCAAGCCAATGTATACTTATTTTTCTAAAATTTATCTTTTTTTCATGATCCTCTCTACATAAATCTTCATGACTCACTGGAATCTACACAACATAAACTAGGTTTTATCAGGCATTTAAAATTCGGCAAGAATTAGAGTCAATCTACTATTTCAATCATATTTCTACCACTCTCAGACACAAACACTCTCTTCTATACCAGGCAGCCTGAAGGTGTGTTCACTCCAAGTTCTGAAATAACTTCCTTGAAATCAAGCATTTCTGTGTAAACAATCCTAGTCACTATTCACTCAAAAAGCTTATCTCAAATTCAACTTTTTTTCCCCTTCACCTGTTTGAAGACATATTGATCACTCTCATCTGTGAATTCACATGCATTATCTAAAGCATTCATTTGTCATTATACACTACCTTATTCTTGCTTAAATGTTCCACTTATGAATGTCATCTCATACTCCATAATATAGTTTAAGGGTAGACACTATTTCCCTTATTCCCGGGAATACAATAAGTCCTCAATAAATATTCAGGGGGAAAATGAACATGGATTAATTTAAAATTAATTTTGTATCATTTTAAACTCAAATTAATATGAATCTCAAAAACTTTAACAACTCCCTGGAAAGCCTTAACTTACATCTTGGGTAACTGAAGGTCAGGGGTACTTGCTCCCTGAAATTTGCCACTAGTGCACATTCATTGTCACATTTCCAAAACTGAACACAACGCCTAACACAGGAAAAAAGCAAATACCTAAACAGTTTACTAAATCTTTTTCCAAGACCACAATGAATTGGAGCCCTGGAGTTTTATTCCGATTCTCCCAAGATTATAGTAGTGCCTTACAACATTCTCAAATTTCTTGTGTTTATTCACAGCTTCTCCCATGAAAAGATGACAACTATCACAAAGACCAAAACTGCATTTTCTCCTCTTCTTAAAACTAGTAGAGCAACTATCAGTGTTGAGTACATGCAGAGCAGGTAGGAAATGCTTCTATCAGATTTCTTAAAAGTAACACAAAGACAGCTCACATATACTCCTCTGCCCCGTGTAAAAACATACAAGTCATTCTTTCTACTGGGGAGATTTATTTTTCATCATCTTTGGCACAAATTCTAGAATGCTATCTGCCAGGTCCCATGCTCCAATAAATATGCATCCACAAGCAATTATGGAGATAGATAGCTTATGGGGAGGGGGCACTCTTTGGTCAGGTCCCAACGCTGGCCTGTGGTTTGGGGAGGGGGGGAAGCGGGGGGAGGGGTGTGGCCCTGTGATTAATCACTGCCCACTCTGCTTAGGGGTATTTATCACAGCCCACTGTCAGGTAAATCACTGGAAAAACACCTCTTCAGTAATTAATGTGAAGTGACGGATGGACAGCCCCTGGGCCCATTAATCAGGAACATCAGCAGCCTACTGAGATTATGAATGTCAGGATGCATAAACTGCTGGTGGATCAATAGGCCCAGGAATTCATCCAAGGCGCTCATTTCCGAAGCATCTCCGGTACATTAGGCTCTCTCGACCCCTCCCCCACTCTAAAATGAAAAGCAATGCTTCAGAACAAAGAGCAAGAGTGAAAGTCCAAAGTGACCATTGCAAGAAAATCATCAAGGAAGCTGAGCACGACCAGCGAAGATACAAGGACAGGCTCTGGACGAAGGGCTATCCTGTTAGGGCCTCAGGAGGCGAGGTGTCCTAGGAAAGCAATGGAACCAGAAAGACAAGAGTTAACATTCAATACTCAGAACCTGGTCATCCGGGTTCTAAGCGTCTTGCTTCCTTTACTGGGAGTGAGGGAAACAGGGGAGGTAGGGTGGGTCGTCCCTGGTTCTAAGCATCTTGCTTCCTTTACTGGGAGTAAGGGAAACAGGGGAGGTAGGGTAGGTCGTTCCTGGAGGTACACAGAGGTCACTCCTGACAATGTTTAGGGGACCATTTCCAGGGTCAAGGATTGAGCCTGAGCCAATTACACACAAAGTAAGCACTTTCACCCCCATACCATCACTCTGCCCCCAGTCTCTTGCTTATGATCTCTCCCCCTTTTTCCTGTTAACATTTTCTTTCAATTCACATGGAGAAAAGAAAGCTAATTCTGCTACCCAACAACCTAGGTAAAAAAAGTAAAGATTTAGTAAGGGGGGTGGGGGGGAGAAGAGTCAGAGAGTTAGCCCAGAAGACTGACCATATGCTTTCCACATGGGAGGTCAGGGGTCAAGTCTGAGCACTACAAAATCCTCTGAGCACTGCCAGGAGTGTTCCCTGAGCAATGCTGGCTATAGCCCAAACAACAAACAAAAAAATGGTAAGAGGAAAAAAAATGGTAAGTCTCCGAATTATCGTTTTACTTTAATCTAACCTCATCACTTATTACCATAAGGAACTGGAACTGCCAGAAGTACTCAGAGCTTCTTACTGAGAAAGGGTGGTCTCTTTCTGATTCATGAACATATACAAAACACCCTGCCAAAAGAAATTATGGGTTTTAGAGACTAAACTGTGTGGCACAATTCTAGTGAAACAAAAAGGTCTTAATTCTATTTCTTCTCCAAATCAAACATCAACAGTATCTATTGAACTCATAAAACAGTATGGAGCTGAAAGATAATTTCTATTGGCTTGTCAACCCAAGTTAAGTCAAAGTTCGGCTGTGCTCCAGCCCCAGACTGAATACACTCTGCGCTGGCAGTGACGGGAATGGTCCTGCACTTGCTCCCACATCCCGCCAAACCCCAGTGCTGTGCTTTGTGGTAAGACTCAAGCCAGAGCTGCAATCATTGGTTAGAAAGTATCTCAGAGTTATGGCTGCCTGTTCCACTAAATCTCATTTCATCCTCCTGATGGATGGATGGACAGATGGCTACTTGGTGAAAGCAGCATTATCAGGCAGCTTCTAGGGAGCCCTAGAATGATGGATAGCCCTCTTTCCACTTTCTCCAAACCACCATCGATCCAAGCCATATTTCAGCGGTCAGAAGCCCAGTAATATTAAGACACACAATCAGGTTAAGTTACTAGCAGTGTGAACCTACAGAGCAGGAATTCTAATACTTCGGCTCTGCTGTCATGAACTAGGCTGAAATGTTACAGTTCCATTCTTTCTAGCTGCTAACCCAATGCATTCTAACAGCCAAAATCCAAAGGGACGAGAGCTGGGCTCCATTCCTAGAAGCACTTGAAAAGCCAGCCTGCCTGCCAATTTTTTTCACTCGCCAGTTCTGAGAGGTGCACACTGCCATAACAGTGAACAGATCTGTGAATATGCACATCCCTGAGGAATGCCTTGCAGTTAGAACTATACAGACGATGAGGAGGTCACATGGATGGGGTCTTGGATAGACCAAGCAGATCTGGCCTACCAGTTTCCACGGATTAACTTTTTGTCTTTTACACAGCATCTAAAAATGCTATTTCTGTCCAATCTGTCCCGTTGGCTTCCCCTCTCTTGTGGACATTTCAAACCGTAAATACTAATCCTTGCCTGCTTGCACAAACGCATCTGTCCATTCCTTTGCTCAGTCACATTCTAGGAACTGATTACTGCTTGTCTCTCTGGACTCTGCACCCTCTGCATGATCCTGTGCTCACAGAGAGAAACTCGGGCTCATACAGACAACTCAGGCAGACACTGTCTCAAAAATCATTCCTAACAAGTGGCTGGATGATGAGGATGGACTCCTGGCTCCAGCTCTGGGATGCAGACTATCAGAACCCGCTCTTTCTAACTCCCACGGTCCCCAAATGATGTCTCTACATGTTCCACTCTCCACACAACCCCGGACAGTTGACTCCTAGCCCTGGCCTCTCCTGACTGACTTGTTGCTATCCTTAACCTCTGCTTAGAGAAATTACGTATATTTATGGGAGCAGAAAACTGCCTCTGCGGAGTAGTAACTGTCGTTCTTAATTGCTGTTGTGGTAGTTTAATACTTTAATATTTATGCCATTAGCAACATCTATAGCTCTGTTCCGGGAGGAGGGGGAGGAAAAATCATGGGCTATTTTTATAAGATACTACTTAATTATAATGTCATATGAAGAATAAGTTTCATTTACAATAAACATCAAAGAATTTTTACAGAATTTAAGAAGTATTACTTAGAAGGAACCGTGTAGGCCACAATTCAAAGTACTCAGTTTTTAAGTAAGAAAACTGAGGGTCTGAGTTTTTACCGTCTCTGGCCGGATAGATATTATTAGCAAATGATGATGCAAACTAGGTTTTAAATATGCATTGTGCTCAATTTTAAGTACTTTACTGTGTAAACTCAAAAAAGACAGTAACAGCAGCGGTCTATCTCTCCCGCTGCCTGCGTTCAGTAGTCTCACGCCGGTTCCCCCACCCCGGGGAGGTCGATGGCGATGGGCAGGCAAAGGAAGGAAACGAGGGCCAAGCTGGTTGGTCTTAGTTGCAGTTTATTCCATTCCCATCTCCATTCTCCTGATTCTCCTCTTGCTTCTTCCTCCCCCATGCTACTTCATTCTCCTTCTCGATCCCCCTTCATCCTCCTTCTGATCCCGATTCCCTTCCTCCTCTTGCTCTGGAGTCTGGATTCTGATCCCATAGCCCATTCTTACAGTACAGTTAAATCCCAAAGCATGAGGGGTTGGGGTAACAATTACACATAGGTGTGGTCAAAATCAATAGGGGTAGAATTCTTTCCCTTAGGGAAAGCCGCTTCTAAGACAGATTCTCACTATCATATTGACTCACCCTAGAGCAGAATCCCCTGGGTGTGTTTCTCCTCTCCTTGTCCAACAAACATATAAGCATACATAATATAAATCATTTTGTATGGATACAGTAAGAAATACCTAAACTTACAGAATTGCTCTCCTAGGGCCATTTCAATCTCAGACTACAGTGCTCAGACCAGATAGTTTTTCCTATCCCTAGCAGGGTCCTAGTCTCATTGTTACTTTTGAATTGTGACAGCATTTGTCTATGACCAAACTCTTAACTTATAGTTAAGAATTGTGGCACTTTGGCCTGGCCCATTTCGATGCCAGGGTAGCTCACCACTTGCTCTGGGTCCATTCACTCTCCCACCGGGACCTTGCTTTTGGGGTGTTAGGAACCAAGGGCAACTGAGGCTTAAGTTGAGAAAGCAGATGCCCGGAAGTGAATAATATTCAGAGCCAATTAAATCCTAAGTTACAAAGCATAATATTAACGGTCTTCCTGTATCTATACAAAAAGGACATTGCTTTAAAGTAAACTGTTCAAAAGACATAAGGAAAGGAGAAAGGCAATATTAACTTACAATACAATTTCAGTGTCCTAGAAGGATCTGACCTTACAAATTAACAGAGTCTGATTAGGGGGGAAAGCTGATTAAATGGTTGGGGAAGAAAGCATAGAGAAGTGGTTACAGGTAAACGAAGGAATCGGAGTGACTCGGGAGCACTGTGATGGGTGTAACCTGATAAACCTAAGCTCCTGTGGCAAGGGAGGAAGGACAAAGCAATGTAATCCTACACTTTACTACATTTCATTGCATCTTTACCTTTGGGATATCAAGAGGCAGTGGCAGGTAATAAGGTGTCATTTGCATATATACCTGAGTGTTGGGGGAGAGGAGAAGGGGCCACGAATAATTACATTTAACTCACACCTATTTTTGTACTTCCCACTAAAGGCGTCCATGGGTTGGTCACCTGAGAGTCATTCACTAACTTAAAGAACAAAACTGGATAAATCTCAGCCAACAGACAACTTAAACCTCCTACCTTCCTTATCTATTTGTCCCTGTCTGGTCTAGTATGCTAAGAAGAGAGAAAAATAAGCTAAACACGAGGCTCCATAACTTTTAACTCCCAGGACAGAGAGGTGCACGATGTCCTTTTCCCTTTCAAGGACACCAAATCTGGTGGAATAAAGAGCACGAATTGACTGACTGGACTTCACCCTCTGGTGGCAAAAAGGTGTCACTGCTTTATTTCTTGACTGACAAGATACCTCCCTGAAGATCTTGTAAACCACCATAGCATGTAACCTCACTGCAAAGGTGAAACATGATGAGGAATATATTTAACAATCATAGCTATAAAAGTGGAAGTGGAGACCAGGACACACTAAATTAGTGGGGTTTTTATCACCATCTAAGCTCTTACCCAGTTTTCTACCCAGCAGATGAGTAGGATCTACTAGGTCAGCAAAATTTAATCAGAAAGTTAATTGTGCTGCAAAAATAATCACATAATGCACATCAAAACCAAATATATTATCCACACTAATGCTCGTCTCCATTAGTTTAAATGATCAGGATGACTTTTCCATCCTGTTCCCAGAGAAATGTACTTTTTACACTGGACAAGAACTCTACATGGGCTATTCTTAGCACAAAACAAACCACTTCTGACAATTTCAAAACATACTTCCTTGGGTATACATACCTACTTATCTTGTGTTAGGCATTAAGGAATAATTCTTTGATTTCTTATTTTATTTCTATATTCTCCCTAAATTATCAGAAAACGGTGTTTAATTTTCATTAACCAAATACATTAGAATAGTCAGATTTTTATTCTCATTTTCAAGGCTACCCTAAGTCAACACAAAGAATCTTTCCTTTCATTGGAAAAAAATAAAGTCCTTTCACTGAGTTTCTATTTGGTTAAGAAGATCTAGTAAGCCATACCTTGAACAATGACATTATTTCTCACAATCTGCTGCTGTGAACCATAACTAAATATGTTCCCTGTTTCGTTATGGTTCTAGTCCTACAAGCAGACGTAGTGGTGAGCACCATCAATGGTTGTAACAGGAAAAGAATGAATGAAGCAGGTACGATTTGATGAGTACTTATGTGACAAAGACTATACTAAATACATCAGCTAACCTAACTCCAACTATAATCTTATGAGATCAGTATGGCTATCTCAATTTTACAGACGAGAAATCTAAAACTGAAGTTCCACTGTTTCAAGGTGCTGGTGAGGATTTTATGGTCCTGTCTTTCATTACCACACTGCACTGCCTGGGGGCAGAATGGTATGGCAATAATGCATTAATCATATAAATAGTCACAACTTACCCAGAATTCATATGAATACAAAGGAGCGATAGCACAGTGGTAGGGCGTTTGCCTTGCACGCAGCCAGCCCGGCCGAGCCAGGTTCGATTCCTCCGCCCCTCTCGGAGAGCCCGGCAAGCTACCGAGAGTATCTCGCCCGCACGGCAGAGCCTGGCAAGCTCCCCATGACGTATTCAATACGCCAAACACAGTAACAACAAGTCTCAAAAAAATGGAGACGTTACTGGGCCCACTCGAGCAAATCGATGAACAACGGGAGGACAGTGTTTGGACAGTGTTTGTTTAGACAAAGTAACCAGAGAGTTTACAGGCCTCTCTAAGAAAACCAACAAGGGTAAAAGTAAAAGAAGTGTAATGCTTTCATGGCATGTCTCTTTCCAATAACCCGCCAGACTTAAAAGTGCTGATGATAATAATTCACTATTGTCTGTTAAACTTCCCCATTCACCTTGCCTCACCCTCCAAGCCATATGGTGAAGAACCTCACCAGGTGTCAGGAGATGAACTCCCTCTCTTCTATTCCCCCAAAGTACAATCTCTATTCCTCTTCCTAACAACCCCCTAAACAATTTTAAAACATTATTCTTCTCCACATAGTTCCCTTTCTCAGCGGAGCATAGGAACAATGACCAGTGAAATGGCTAACATAGTTCTTAGACAGGCGCTTCAAAGAAGCTTCCAAGTACAATATAAAGTAGAGGGCAGTTTCAAATTTGAAGGAAAAGAAGCTTGGACATCAAACACCTGCTGCAGATGTTATTTTCCGAGTAATCTTAAGATATATAGTATTCTAGTACCAGTCTGCCTTGGGCATTTCTAGCCTTTGCCTTCTGCATGCAGTTAGGACAATATAGCTTGAATAACTCGAAAAGAAACATTTTGTGAAACATCCAACTAGCAAGGCAATAAAAATTACTGGATACAATGATTCCAGCAGAATCCTGGGGGACCCAGATATGTAAATGAATTATGGCAATGGATGCAACGTAACACAACTCATGCCCCCCCCCCAACTTATTTTACACTCCACTGATTCTAGTTGCCATGCATCAGTACCGATTGATTTCACGCTTTATAAGCTGGGAAACAGTCCGAAGCTTCGTCTCTTTCACACTCCACTGACATGGTAACCCTATGGCTCACCAACTTAACTGCTCCAAGTTTAATGTTGGCACCTATTACTGACCACCTTAAAAGGCCATCCGATCAAAGCTTAAATGTTACTCAACAAATACACACACACGCACACACACATGTATATACACACACACAGAGGATACAAATAGGCATAAGAGCATGCATGCATGCATATGTACACAGAGGTACAGGCAGGGGAAAAGACGAAGGGGTAGACAGACAAGGAAAAAACTCCCTCCAAAACGCCTTGCCCTTCACTACACACTGAGAATCCTATATTTCCAGTCATATTTAAAATGACTTCCTTTCCCTGGTCTAATCTGGAATAAATGAACATCCTATCACTGACAACAGAAAGAAGTGAAATAAATGATGCTTAGGGGCTGTGCCCCAAACTTGACATGCATTAAACTTAATCTCTCCCCTGACTTTAGACTCACAGAGAAAAGCTTAATATAATTCTGAAAGGTCAGGGGGCTTAACCTGTGCTAACCTGTCTCATGCCTTATCTTATCTGATCTGAAATAAAATATCACTAGGGAGCTATTATCTCAATTTTATAGATGAGAAATCTGAAACTTAAGTCACTTAAAATCACACTCCTGCTTTGCTTTGTTTTGGGGCCACACCCAGTGCTGCTCAGGAATTGCTCCTGGCATCTGCACTCAGGAATGACTCCTAGTAGTGTTGGGGGGCCGGGGATTGAACCTGGGTCGGCCACGTGCATGGCAAACATCCTACCCGCTGTACTAGTGCTTAGGCCCAAAATCACAGAACTTCTAAATGTTGGTTAGTAATTCAAAACCCCTGCACTTAAAATACCATAATAGACAAGAATGTGCATCTTTAAAATGAACGGTAGGGTGGGGAGGGGAATGAGACAAAAGCATTGCAGTGACAACTTTACAAAAACAGAATAATACAAAGTGCAACAGCAACAAGAAATTATGTATAAAGGATAGCTAGTGCTTAGAAGAAAGGGAGGAAGGGAAAAGAAACTAATCAAAAGAACCAAGATTTACATGTAAATTGGCAGGGGAAATGTTGGAAGATTCTTTCTCTTCTCTCTCCCATGCTCCGTTTTCTCTCTCTCTCTCTCTCTCTCTCTCTCTCTCTCTCTCTCTCTCTCTCTCTCTCTCTCTCTCTCTCGCTTTGTTTGTGGGCCAACCTCTCTCTCCTACCCCCAGAAAACCATCATCTCTCCCATGCCTATTTATTCCGGTGGTATCAGCTGACCAAGCAGTAACAATTTTAACAAAATTCAAAGCCATGGGCCAGAGAGACAGTACAGCAGGCAGGGCACTTGCCTTGCTTGCACCTGACTTTGGCTCAACCCGGCACCCCACGTGGTTCCCCCAAGCATACCAAAAGTGATCCCTGAGCGCAGAACTAGGAATAAGTAGGTCCTGACCACCACCAGAGTATGGCCCCAAAACGAGGATCAAATGAAGGAACAAATTCCAAAATAATCTGCCCCAAAAGGTAAAGGTAAAAGGTAAAGGCCCTCCCGTTGTTGGCCGATTTGCTCGAACGGGCCCAGTAACGTCTCCATTGGAGACTTTGTTGTTACTGTGTCTGGCATATCGGATACATCACGGGTAGCTTGCTAGGCTCTGCCGTGCCGGCGAGATACTCTCAGTAGCTTGCCGGGCTCTCCGAGAGGGGCGGAGGAATCAAACTCAGGTCGACCATGTTGGCTGCGTGCAAGGCAAACGCCCTACCGCTGTGCTATCGCTCCAACCCAAACTTAATCCAAATCTAGAATTAGGTATTATACCCAGAAGAGCAAATACACTTCCTTTATCTAAGTAGTTTCCCAATCAAAGAAAGAATTGGACCACTAATTGTCTCAAGTTAAAATCTACTCATGGTCCAAACAGTATCCAGAAACTAAACTAAATAAAGATATATGATAATCACTGTTAGTCAGGTGTTATACCAAAACAGTCTCAGCTGGTGGTATGCACATTTGTATACGATCTCATAAATAAATGATGGGGTACATATTTTCTAAGATAAAGGTCTAGTCATTTTGGACCCAGACATCCTCTCTGGGGTTACTACCATTGCAATAATTCCCAGGAGAGACAAGTCCTGTCGCCATTACCCTGACATTTTTAATTCTTGGCACGAAGTGACCCTTCTAGTTTCTTCAAAATATTTAAACAATAAAACATCCAACCTTACTGTTTTGATTACAGAATGAAACAATGACCCCTTGAAAGAACAGTGATATACACTTTTTTTCCAAAACATACACACACGCGTACACACACACACACACACACACACACACACACACAGTTTACTTCACAGCTGCAGAATTAGCCAAAATAGCTTCGACCGAAAGTGTGCATGGAATCTGAGTTGCCCCATGCTTCCCTCATCTTCCCCCATCCCTACCTTCTCTGTACCTTATGCAACTGCTGCCTCACTCTGCTGCCCATCTTCCCTAACTGCTGCCCAACAATTCACAGGCTGTCACAGATTGTCAGCCCGGCGCCAGGGGACTTGGGAAGTGCTCTCGTGGGACAGCATACTGTGTGAGCACCGCATCTTTCCAGACACAATGTCACTCTTTATAGCTAGCTGCAAATTAAGTTTCTTCTTAAAAAAATAATACTCCTAATAGAACGAATACAAGGAGATTTTAAATAACCAAGCTCAGACTCCACTTTGCTTTGCTCGGAGACCTAGACCCTCTCACACACAGGTGCAGTGAAACCCCAGGCTTCTGATGGACGTGAGTCATATACCGCAGCCAGGAAAGCGCAAGTCAGCTTCCGGATGCTAAAAAGAGGACCAAAATTTTACCAGAGGAGAATCATCTTTTTCTACTTCTTCCCCATGCCTACGCGTCCTCAACCTTTAGATCATATTTGCAGCAGCACCAACATTTACTTCTGTTTTATGCAAAACCCATTAAAAGGAAATTCTGCATAGTATCAGAATCTATTCATTACAGTTTCCATCGAATTTTCAGCTACGTGCTCCAACAGCACATGAGCACAATTATCTTCTGACGGCTGTTGTGACTTGCTACTTTTAACATCTTTACCCTATATGTCAACTTCTTGGTGGAAATAGGCCACGTGGGAGAAGGGGTAGACTAAAAAGATTACCAGGGGCCCAAGGCATGGCTCAGTGCTATGCCAAGCTAGAGCTTGACAGGACTATGTTAGTTTTCAATTCTAATTTCCAATTCTTTTGGGGGGGATGGGAGGAGGGAGGGAGTGAGGGTGACTCGAGGAGTGGGGGTAGGGGGAAAGCTGACACACTCCCAGCAGTGTTCAGGGCATACTCCTGGCTCAGTGTTCGTGGTTCACTCCTGGCAAAGCCTCGGGGACCATGATGGGTGCTGGAGATTAAACCCATGTTGGCAAAGCCAGCACTCTACCAGCTGTACTAACTCTCCATCCCCACTAATACCCAACTCTTATGGAGGAAACAAAAATGAAAAGCAAAGGTAGGGACAGAGATTGTACAGCATGTAGGCTGCTGGCCTTGCATGAAGCTGATTCAGGTTTAATCCCTGGCTGTATTATCTCTCCAACCCATAGTATGTCTTTCTTTCTTTCTTTCTTTCTTTCTTTCTTTCTTTCTTTCTTTCGTTTTTGTTTTGGGTCCATACTCCACAATGCTCAGGGGTAACTCCTGGCTCTGCACTCAAGCATTACTCCTGGTGGTGCGCCGGGGACCATATGGATGCCAAGGAGCGAACCCTGGGGGGCCACATGCAAGGCAAGTTTCCGACCCACTGTACTACTGGCCTCTTATTTTTTTTCTTTCTTAACTAACATTTTTCTAATGCGCACACCCAACCACTCACTTAGCACATTTATACTGAGCATCTACCACATGCCATCTTGTAAGCATGTTTTATTTTTATTTACTTATTAACTTTTTTATTGATTGAGGTTCTGTGATTTATAAAACTGTTAGTAATGGTTTCCCATGCCCATAATTCCAACACCGTACTCATTACAAGTGCACTCAAATTCCGCCCCTAAAGACTCCCATGTCCCTCCCAACCTCCCCCCCCAATATGCAAGGTTTAACAACTAACTCATATTGAAGAAATATTAAGATCCAACAGTACTAAAAAAGAAACCCAAGTAAAACCAGGCACTGAAATATTAAGAATCAAAACTATATCCATATTAAAAGAAAACATGTAAATTCTCCTTTGCCTTGAATAAACTATAATCCCAAATTCAGATGAGAAGACTGAAAAACTGGATGACACAAAACAAAAGTCTAAATAGCTATCATCAAACTTACACTAAACAAAGTAAAAAGAACTAATAGCAATAATATGTAAGGAGCTCTTTAACACTAAAGGGGAAAAAATTGAAAATCCTGTTAGTAGAATGAATATAATAACTCCAGACTACTCATACACAAAAATATGTTAAAATGCCCCTAATATGTATAAAGATATTCAATCTCACTACCACTAAGAGAAACAAATATTAAAATTATATTGGGCGGAGGGGGCTGGAGCAATAGTATAGTGGGTAAGGTGTTTGCTTTGCACGTATCCACTCTGGGTTTGATCCCTGGTACCACATATGGTGCCCTGAGACCCACAAGGAGTGATCCCTGAATGCAGAGATAGAAGTAAGCCCCTGACCACCAGGTATGGCCCAAAAAGGAAAAAAAAATCTTTTTTTTTTCAGATTAAATAATAAATTATATTGAGAGGCCCAGAGTAATAACACAGCAGGTAGGGCACTTGTCTAGCATGAGGCTGATCTGTGTTCAATCCCTAAGCCCACCAGGAGTGATCCCTGAGTGAACCAGGAGTAAGCCCTGAGCACCTCTAGGTGTGGATCAACCCACTTCCCATTACCACTCCCAAAAAGAAGGGAAAAACTATATGAAATAGCCTATTAGGGGGACAAAAATTTAAAACCTAACAACCTACACAGATGGTGAGGCTGTGGGGAAACTAACACTTCTATTGCTAGTGTTTCATTAACACTTTCTGTGCTAGTGTTTCATTTCACATTTCCTTTGTAATCTTAAAAGCATCCTGGAACACTTTGAGAGTTTCCAAATACTGTTACTTCTTTAGCTTCTAATTTTAGTTTAGTACTGAGTTTTGTTTGTTTGACTACATTGGGCCTGTATGCAGGGACTGGTCCTAGCTCGGAAAGAGCCCAAGGGTAGCTCCAGGATTCAGGCGGTCATGCAGCGCTAGGGGCATCTAACCTGGGCCTCCCACACACAGAGCAAGTCTGTCTGTCTTTCTGTCTTTCTGTCTGTCTGTCTTTCTCTCTTTCTCTCTCTTTTCTCTTCTCTTCTCCCTTCTCCCTCTCTCTCTCCTTCTCCCTCTCTGTGTCTCTGTCAGTCTGTCTCTCCTCTCTCCCTTCTCCCTCTCTTTGTCTCTCTGTCTCTCCCCTTCTGCCTCTTTGTCTCTGTGTCTGTCTGTCTTTCTCTCTCCTCTCTCCCTCTCCTCTTTCTCTGTCTCTCCCCTTCTCCCTCTCTGTGTCTCTGTGTCTGTCTCTCTCTCACTCCTCTTCTCCCTCTCTGTATCTCTCTCTCACACACACACACCTCCCTTCTCCTTCTCTGTGTCAATGTGTCTGTCTGTCTCTCAGTGCCCCCCCCCCCCATTTATTTCAAAGAAAAAACATACGCACTTATTTTTAAGAATCCCCAGCAAGGGCAGGAAATATTCAACATTTCTAAAATAGTGCTTATTTTATTTTGGTTTGGGGACAAGTGTCCAGGGGCTCTGCCTGGTTCTGCTCAGGTAGTGCTGAGGGGCCGACCACAAGTGATGCTGGGGATCAAACTGGGACCAGATGCATGCAAGACAAGCACTTGCTTTCCCTCCTGTACAATTTTCCCAGCTCTAAAAATGTGGGGGTGGTTTTTTTTTTAACTCAGATGTGCACAAAAGTGTTTCACAGAGAATAATCCAACCCATCCCCCACAGCCCACTCTGTCACAATGGTCTTTCTGAAATCCTGCCCAATTTCCTCTTACAGGAGGTTAACGGCTCAGAATTGATTCTCCTTGGAATTTGTCATTATTAACAGACTGTTCGGAACAGAGATCCAGAAAAGGTAATGTGCAAGGCTCTTTCTTAATGAGGTTAAAGAGAATCCTTCTAAAAGCCAACCCACAGCAAAGCACTATTAACTGCTAAAAAAATTAATCATTATTTTCATCTTCTATTGGGAAAATAGTTCAATTACATTAAACATGAACTTCTAATATCCACTAGTGATTTTTGCTTAACTCACTTTCATGATGCTTCCTTAAATTTCAAATTCCATCATTCCTTCTATGTATTTTATGTCTTTATTGAGGCACTGTTCCTGAGTTGTCCTATGGAATTGAGCCAACTCGATACTGTGTCCAACTAGATTCTCGTCTCCTTATAATCTGTTGTCATTCTTTAAGCAATGTCTCACTTTTTTAGAAAAACTAAAGTATCACTAACATTATGTAAGTTTTAGGTAGCATATACTCCTCAAGTTGTTAACTACAAGAAGCTCTAACTAGGTTCATCTTATATAACTTTACATGATTTCATCATATAAATTTCCATAGGAAAACCTTAATAAAAAGAGTTGATATTACTTTACCAGTATTTCAACACCCTGTATCTCCTGATATGCTGCCCTGAGAGACTTAATGCCCCTAGTAAGGTATTCCTGCCAAACGGGAAAACCATCATCCACTCACTAGAAAGCATCACATAAACCAAATTAGAGGCAACTCTACAAAATCACTGGCCTATGCTTCAATATCATTGTCATAAAAAAAAGTGACAAAGGAAATGTCTGAGATTAAAGGAAATTTAAAAAATAATCTGCCAACCAAATGCATTCCATTCCTGAAAGTTTCCTCTGCTCTAAAACTACATAATTGGGGCAGTAGGTGAAAACAAGTCTGTAGATCGGGAAAGATTAAATCAATGTTAATTTCCTGATTTCGTCAACTGTATTGCAGCTGCATACAAAGAATATCCTTGTGTTTTTTTAGAAAATGCACTCCTAATTATTTAGGTACACAAGGGAGAAGATTACATCTTATTCTCCAATAATTCAGCAATAAATTCAGGGAAAGCAAAGGATCATAGTAAAAAGCATTAATGTTCGGGGTATCTGAGTGAAAATTTTATACTTTCTTACATTTTTTCTGTTGTTTGTTATATCAATATAAACAAGATAAAAATAAAGATAATGGGGGGGGTGGTCTAAGGGTGTCTAAGTAGGAAAAATACTTCCCATGCAAGCATGAGGCTGTAAGTTCAATTCCCAGTGCCTCCCACATATAATAATCTTGGAATTTTTGCTGTTTGGGACCCCCACCCCCACCCCAAATACCAAACTGAAATGTATGATCTCTGACCCATGGCAGCCAGATATGTGCAAACACCATAGTTAAAGTATGCACCACCCTGGCATGTACTTGCAACTAAAGAAGTATCAGCACCACAACCAGATGTGCAACCCCCAGTCACCACTTTGAACAACTAAAACAAAGATTAGGGAGAATTAAGCTTTAAGGGAAGATCTTAACACAGTTCCTAGCACAACATCTATATTCAAATAAATACTCTTAGATGTTGCTAATATAATCTCTAAATTCTGTGCAAAAATAGGTTTCTTTATTCAAGAGATACATACCTGTAAAATGGTAACACTGGGTGAGAAGCGAAATAATATAGAATGAACGCATGCATTTAAACATACTTACACAAATACAATGTAAATGCATTGAAGGGGGGCACTCTTTCTAGTTAGTACTGAATAGCATAAGTAATCCTTTCTTATCACTTCATACTTATAAGCATGAATCACTTTTACTTTTTTCTGAAAATTATTCTTAGATATTAAAGGAACAGTCCGTAATCAAGGAAGGAATGAAGTAATTTTCCCTTACCAGTGCCCTCTCTGCAGACCTGCATTTGGCTACTGTACTTGAGAGCTATATTCTGTGCCCCTTTGAATTTCACATATTAAAACCGGAATAATCAAGTGTCCATTGAAAAATATTCCAGTTAGTCTCACCACATCACCTGTGTTGTTAAGAGAGTAGAATAGGGATCAGAGCTGTGGCTCAAAGATAATGCACAGCCTCATGTGTGAGGCCCTGGATCTGATCCCAGCACCACCAAAAAATAAAAAAGAATGGAATGAACATACACATCTAATTTTGCTTCTTCCCCCAAATCCCACTAATTGTACAGATGTTTTGTTAAAGACATAAACCCAGAGGATGGAGAAATGGGAGAAAAAATAAAAAGGTGAACAATGGAACATATTTCGATGAATGATAACCCACTGATACTGGTCATCTATCCAGCAGTAGAAAAAGTTGAAGCCCAATCCAATTACAGACAGAACTCCAAGCCAGAAACCTCAGACTCAGCGAAGAGGAAGTGAGGGGCAGCAGATAAAGCCGTTTTACAGCAACACTTGGATCCTTAGATCTCTCCCCCTCCCTAACATTAAAGGCTATCTCTGCAAAATGTGCAGCAGGTGCTCTCTGGTTTGGGGAGTGACTAGAATGCAAGGGTGTGAAAAAATGGGTAATTAAGTGAGCATGTTAGTACTGAGATCTACTGCCTATACCAGATCCTGCTCCATGCCCCCCCCCTTCCAAAACGCTAGCAGTTCTACATTGGAAGAGCTTCCCTAAAGGTACAAATGTCATTTCTACTACACTTTTTTGCATCCTCACAATATATTCCCAGAAGTGGTATTGTGGGGTCATATGGAAGCTCAATCACTAGTTTTTGAAGGAATGTCCAAATTGTTTTCCAGAAAGGCTGGACCAGTGGGCATCCCCACCAACAGTGAAAGAGCGTTCCTTTCCACCACATCCATGCCAGTACTTGCTGCTTCTGTTCTTTTGACCATGTGCCAGTCTCTGTGGTGTGAGATGATATCTCATTGTTGTTTCTGTGTTGCAAACCATAATGCCCAAAAGTAAAGAGAGAGTATGGGGGAAATTGTCTGCCAGGGAGGCAAGGGGAGGGTGGGTAAGGGAGGGTGGCATACTCGGGAGATTGGTGGTGGGGAATGTGCACTGGTAGAGGGATGAGTGTTTGATCATTGTGTGATTGTAACCTAAACATGAAGATTTATAACTGTATCTCATGGTGATTCAATAAAGTAAAATTTAAAAAAAGAGCTTTCCTTGCATCTACAAATACCCAGCACAATACATAAAAATGGTCATAAGGCACATTGCTGTGAAACCTCAGAATACTAGGGGTAACAGTAGAGATCCAACAAGCGTCCAGCATAAAGGGTCAAACAAAATGGAGGACTCACGTTAGCATCAAACTTCTCAGCAGCAAAAGAGGACCAAGAGGGGAGGGGAAAAAAATAATGTGTACACTCAAAGTTCTGAAGAAAAACATGCCTACAATTTACAATCAGCTAAACTATAGCAATAATTTAACTCTAAGTACAGAAAATAAAGACATTTTGACACAGAAAGGCTAAAGGGGGGAAAAAAATCCCTCCTATGACCTCTCTTTGGAGGGCTGAGAATTTAAAGCTCCTGCAATCTAAGAAAAAGATACAGTTCATACCCAAGGTAAAAATGGGACAGAAGAGCCAATTTACTGAGAAAAAGATACAGCTCATTCTAAAAGGAGGCCAGAAGAACCAATTTGAACCCCGTTTAATAATAACGACAACTTACTTCAGCCAACTTTTACGAACCAACAGCCAGGAACGAAGTTACTGCGATGAACATAACCCTGAAAGTGAACCAATACAACATTCAGTGCTGCCCAAAGAAAGAGTCTTCTAAAGAACTCAACTACTTAAATCCTCCCCTCAAAACCTTTCACTCTCTTCAAACCAATGATCCGCTTCATGAAGATCAGACTGTGCTTGAAATTCTAGTGAGAAATGACCTCAACCTTTGACATCAAAGGAGGAATTAAATAATAATAATAATTTAAAAGATGGGGGCTGGAGCAATAGCACAGCGGGTAGGGCGTTTGCCTGGCATGCGGCCAACCTGGGTTCGATTCCCAGCAACCCATATGGTCCCCTGAGCACCGCCAGGGGTAATTCCTGAGTGCAGAGTCAGGAGTAACCCCTGAGCATCGCTGGGTGTGACCCAAAAAGCAAACAAAAACAAAAATTAAAAAGATATGGGCTACGGAAATCAAGACATCAGACATCAGAGAAGTGCAGGAATATTGGTGAGTGAGGCGTCCGGGCCCCAGATGACAGCTGCACCAGGAGCAGAAGGCAGGAGCAAGCCAAGTGCCAGGCAGACTTTGCCCTGCTCTGTGCTGCGGCACCATTATTTCCATCTGACACAACTATAGAGGATGTGCTTCATATAAGCAGAAGGAGCCTCGATGAATAAGGAAGATAAGAGTTTCAACAATATAGGAAACAAACCCGAGAGGAAATAAAAGTGTTAAGGATGACCACAATCATCGGAAAGAGCAATGGAGCTGACCCAGACAGCAAGTCTCGGCTGAGAAGCTGCCCTGAATTTTTAGGAAAGAAAGAAAACATACAAATAAAAGTTTCACTTAAAATGGATAAAAAAAAACAGGGGAAATGTTCTCCCCGTTTTGGGTAGACGACAAAGTATTTTTAATATTGAAAGAATATAAAAGTGCAAGAATTATAGAAGAAACTTCAAAAGCACAACAATTTTGAAAGCAAATAATTACCAATTGACTCAACAAAGAGAATTCAGTAATTGTAATACGACGAAGACTGTAGGCTTGACCTTAGTTACAAATTCATTAATGATCAGGAGACAGAGCAAATAACACATTTAATTAAATTTGCTCATTTATCTATTTTGGGAAGAACGATTAACAACAGTGAGAGAGAGAGAGAGAGAATGGTGATATAAAAGGACAGAGATGGATTAAAAACACTGGCCAAAAGCAACCAAACTAAAGACTGAGTAGAACACTAGGTAAAATTATAGGCTTATTGTATTTTAAGCCTATAATTTATCAAAAGTTTATTTACTATAAGTTCTTTATACAAAGTTGCTGTATACATATATATGCACATGTATATACTCTCATACATATATACACACTGTATATGCACCCACACATACTAATTCCTTTTCTTATTCGAGACCAATAATCCTATTTAAGCAAGGATTCGTGAAGGTTGGATATCCTAAAAATAAAGTTCTATGATGCAATTTGATAACAGCAGTTTTATACTTCATAATTATAGAAAGTGTTCTAAAGACAAAATCCGTCTATACTGTATTCTGTTCATCTACCTCCATTTGGATATCCCTTTTATTCCTGTTTATTATTTCTAAACAGGTTTCTCAAAACAGTTTACATTTCCTAACTTCTCCAACAGGATGTTACTGATAAGTGATTAAGTTTCACCAATGAAATAAAACCATGGTATACAAAGTTTTCAAAAGCTCTTCATCCTTAAGATGTAGACCATCCCACCTCCATACCCTTCCTGCTGGTCAGCTATGTAGAAAATGGCAGGAGCAACTGTTGGTATTTTAGATTCTAAAGTGACTTTGGAGGGGGAAAACTAAGAGCCTTCCCTCTAAGAATAGGGATGAGACAAGGACGCCCACTCTCTCCACTGCTGTTCAATATAGTATTGGAAGTACTTGCAGTGGTGGTTAGGCAAGAAAAAGATATTAGGGCATTCAGGTAGGAAAGGAAGAAATCAAGTTCTCACTATTGGCAGATGATATTATACTATACTTAGAGAACCCTAAAACCTCCACCAAGAAACTCCTAGAAACAATAGACTGGTATAGTAAGGTTGCAGGCTATAAAACCAACACCCAAATGTCCATGGCTTTCCTATACGCAAATAATCAGAGAGAAAAAAGTGACATGAAAAAATAATCCCGTTCACAATTGTGCCCCAGAAAATCAAGTACCTAGGAATCAGCTTAACTAAGAACGTAAAAGAGCTGTACAAAGAAAACTATAAAACGCTACTTCAGGAAATTAAAGAGGATGTGAGGAAATGGAAATTTATCCCCTGCTCATGGATCGGAGAATTAACATTCTCAAAATGGCAATACTCCCCAAAACATTGTACAAGTTCAATGCGATCCCTATAAGGTTACCCATGACATTCTTCAAAGAAATGGAGCAAACACTCCTAAAATTCAGGAACAATAAGCACCCACGAGTAGTTAAAGCAATTCTTGGGAAAAAGAAAATGGGAGGAATCAACCTCCCCAACCTCAAACTCTACTACAAAGCAGAAATAAATAAAACAGCATGGTACTGGAACAAAGGCAGAGCTGCAGACCAATGGAACAGGGTTGAATATACTGACATCTCCCCCCAAACATATGATCATCTAATCTTTGATAAGGGAGCAAGAAATGTGAAGTGGAGCAAGGAAAGCCTCTTGAACAAACTGTGCTGGCAAAACTGGACAGCTACATGCAAAAAAAAAAAAAAGGGCTCAGATCTCTACCTAACACCATGTACAAAAGTAAGATCAAAATGGATTAAATCCATAAGGTACATTGAAGACAAGGTTGGCAAAACCCTCCATGACATTGAAGCTAACGGTATCTTCAAAGATGACACGCCACTGGCCAAGCAAGAGAAAACAGAGATAGATAAATGGGACTATCTTAAAATAAGAAGCATCTGCACCTCAAAAGAAACAGTGACCAAAATACAAAGACAGTCTACAGAATGGGAAAGAATATTCGCCCAGTACCCATCCAACAAGGGGTTGATATCAAGGATACACAAAGCACTGGTTGAACTCTACAAGAAGAAAACATATAACCCCATCAAAACATGGGGCAACGAAATGAACAGAAACATTCTCAAAGAAGAAATCCAAATGGCAAAAAGGCACGTGAGAAAATGTTCTACATCACTAATCATCAGGGAGATGCAGATTAAAACAACAATGAGATATCATCTCACACCACAGAGACTGGCCCACATCCAAAAGAACAAAAGCAACCTGTGTTGGCGTGGATGTAGCGAGAAAGGGACCCTCCTTCACTGCTGGTTGGAATGCCGACTGGTTCAGCCCTTTTGGAAAACATGGACGATTCTCAAAAAATTAGAAACTGAGCTTCCATCTGACCCAGCAATACCACCCCTGGGAATATATCCTGGAGAGGCAAAAAGTACAGTCGAAATGACATCTGCATGTCTATGTTCATTGCTGCACTGTTCACAATAGCCAAAATTTAGAAAAAAACCCGAGTGCCCGAGAACAGATGACTGGTTAAAGAAACTTTGGTACATCTACACAATGGAATACTATGCAGCTGTTAGAAAAGATGAAGTCATGAAATTTACACACAAGTGGTTCTACATGGAAAGTATCATACTAAGTGAAATGAGTCAGAAAGAGAGGGACAGACATAGAAACACTGCACTCATCTGGGGAATATAAAGTAACAGAATGGGAGTCAAACACCCAAGAATAGTGGAGATAAGTACCAGGAGGTCTGCTCCAGGGCTTGGAAGCTGGCAGCACATGCTGGGGGAAAAGGCAGCTCAGGTAAAGAAGAGAACACCAAGTAAAGGATGTTTGGAGGACTCGCTCGGGATGCGTGCTGAAAGTAGACTATAGACCGAACACAATGGCCACTCAATACCTCTATTGTAAACTATAAGACCCTGAAGGAAAGAGTGAGCAAAAGGGACTGCCCTGCTACAGAGGCAGGGTGGGGTGGAGTGGGATGGGGTGTGAGGGCTACTAGGATCATTGGTGGTGGAGAACAGGCACTGGTGAAGGGATGGGTACACGATCACTGTATAACTGAAACCCAAGCACGAAAGTTTGTAAGTCTGTAACTGTACCTCATGGTGTTTCACTAATTTAAAAAAATTAATTAAAAATAAATAAAAAAAGGGGCTGGAGAGATAGCACAGCGGGTAGGGCGTTTGCCTTGCATGCGGCCGACCTGAGTTCAATTCCTAGCATCCCATATGGTCCCCTGAGCACCGCCAGGAGTAATTCCTGAGTGCATGAGCCAAGAGTAACCCCTGTGCATCGCCAGGTGTGACCCAAAAAGCAAATAAATAAATAAATAAAAATTTAAAAAAATAATAAATAAAGTGACTTTGGAAAAGGCCAGTCTCCATGATGAGAGGAGCATTTCACTGCTACAGCACACCCCAGCACAGAGAGCACGCCACACCAACCCTAGACTCCTCCTGGTATTCCTGGAACTGAAATTAACTTCTGTGATGTCCCATCCTCCCATTATTTGATTACTGTCAAATCTAACCCTAATATGTGCTCGATACAAGTGGAAACGCCTTGTTTTCTTTAAGCAATTCTCCTCTGCGCCTAGCCAGATTCTCTTCTGCGTCTTCTCCCTCCCTGAGGATTCTGCTCAATATTCTACCCTGGTTCTTTTCTGCTGCTCTGCCACTATGCTCGAAGCCAAACATCCTAAAACATCATTAACTCTGTATGTCTAATCTTTCACTTGAACCCTAATATTATTTCCAGTTGCTTATCATTCCACTTATATGACACATAATTACATAGAAACATAACTTGATTTTTAAGACAAAAGTTAACTGTGATCGTGGTAATAGCAGTTTGCTGTGGTGGTATTAAATAAGCTAATATTAACTGAGCTCTTAACATATACCAGGCATTGTTCCAAGTCCCCGAGCCAAACCTCCCAACAATCCTACCAAGTGAAGAATGCTATCAGCATTCCACTTCACAAGTGAAGAAACCAAGACCCAGACAAATTAAGTACCATGCTCAAGGCACATAGTTAATGCACTGAAGAAATCATTCACACTAGACTTTCCAAAACTCATGCTGGTTAAAGCAAACACAGCACTTATTCCAAGGGTGCTATCTTATGTCTTCTCTAAGTTGTCCTCCACAACCACAATATGCTTTTAAGTATCCTCCATGCTAATACTATACCCCTGTAGAATAATACATGCACCGCCAAATATCACTCTGAAACAAATATGGTAAATATGCAAAATACTCTTTTGGGGACAAAGGCTATGACCATTGAGTAAAGACAAAGTAGACTTTTCTTGTATGTCTACATGTTCTGGAAGCAATTCTAAAAAAAAAAAAAAACCCAAATGATAGTTATTTTCTTGACCAAATGCAAGGTCCCCAAAACAGACCACTTTAAAAGACAGATCATCCATTTACATTACTTTTATTTTTATAGCACCAGATTTTTTAACTGCCACTTCAATTATTTAATACCTAAACATTTTATCAGCAATTGAACTTACATATTTAAGACCTCGAGCTCAAAACTCTAAGGTATCCTTAGACTCCCAACTCTATTTTAACCCCACACTTGTTGTACTTCCTTCATAAGAGCTATCACGTTTTCCACTTCTACATTATTCCACTAATGTAATATTGAAATAGTCTCTGGTCACTTCCTACTTGCGATTATCCCACAAAGCTACCGGGACAACCTTTCTTAAACACTGTTTTCATCACAGGTACTTTGCACAGAAGTGCCTTCAACTCAAGCAGTCTTCACCAAAGTGGCTCCGGCAGGAGGAGGTGAGGGGGAGAGGAGGTGGCCACATCTATGAAGAAACTCTGGGGGAAAGGCTAGGATGTTAGCCTCTCAGTGCAAATTGGGGGTGGGGGAGGAGGGAATTTCTGTTTGTTTCCTTAAAGATGGCAAATTTCTACAGAAGTGTAATTATTTTTTCTAAAAAGGGGATGGGGCCAAACTGCAAATAATTTCAGGTACCCCAGTGCCCAGGCTGAAAGCTATGGTGACTTCTCGGAGTCAGAGTGGGCAGCCTCCCCTTCCCATGCCCACCCCAGGTCACCCCACCCACACTGAGTACTTCCCAGAAACCCCAGTAACCACACCCAACTCTCATATCCGCTGCCATACCAACTCATCGACCCAGACAAAAGGCCTGAACTCTCTAGACTGCAGGCTGCACATAACACCTCCAAATTCCTCAATACTGATATTCCAGTAGGAGCACACCCATTAGACACCCATTAGGTGGGAAAAATAACAGAAAAGCCAACTACACTCAACAAACAAACACAGTAACACAGAAGGCTCACTAGCAACAAACAGCTCAGTAAATTCTTAGACAAGGACTTAACAAAACTGTGATGAGCTACAATTTGCACATGAAAAAAATTATTTTATACTGAGTTTTAACACAGGAGCTTTGTTATCTAATTTTCAGCTCTAGAATCGTACCAACAGTTGTGGATTTTGTCTACATTAAAATAATTTTTTTTTAAAAAAGTGATAGTGGCAACTCACTCTTTAATTTTGTATTTTTTAGTTCAAGAAGGACAAGTGACAGTCTCTCTAAAGGCGGCACAAACCCACAAAAGCACAAAACCCCTATGCTTTTCTTACAGGGTGATTCTCTGGGAGATGTGGATTCCACGCAACCACTGCTCTCCTTGAACCCAGTGAATATAGGAACATTTCATGAGATCCAATGAGAGGTCATAAATGTACATCAATTTTCACTTGGTCCTCTTAGAATGTTCATTCGGCAAACAGATGCCACCGCAATGTTAAGAAGCTCCAATGAGCTGTATTGTAAATTTTACAATAAATAAATTTTATCATTAACAAATAATAAATAAATTTCTTTGTATTTTATACAATGAAAAGTCTGTATTCTAGAGTCAGGCAGCACCTACTATCAAACACCCAAGTGAGAAGCCTCCAGTTCCAGCTGCCAGTCATCAAGTCACCACCAGCTTGAGAGTCTTTCTCGCTAAGACACACTGTCCTGTCTGAATTCCGACAGAATCAATAGCATAACAAAATGGTTGTTTTACAGCAAGTTTCAGAGTTGCTTTCTACATGACAAAAGGGAACCAGAAAAGCACACTTTCCCAGCTCAATAGCTTCAGATTAAATAAATGCATGCACACATGCCCTTAAATCAATCTTTTCTCAATTTTAGGAATCTAATCCAAGAAACTGGGCAAAACTTTTAAAATAAAGATAGTTTCAGAACAAGGGACAGAGTTCAGCAGTAGAGCATTTATTTTGCTTTTGTGAGAAGGCCCCGTCTTCAATCCCCAGCACCAAACACACAGTAATAACAATACCTATTATTATTATAGAAAATTTACTTAGAAAACAGTCATTCACTTCAAATATTTCCAGTTTAAGAGACTCTGCTAGATACCTAAGATACAAAGTAATGTAGCCCACAGTTAATCCAAATTGGGAGGAAAGGCATAAAGGCAGGTATACAAATAAAGTATAAATAGGAATGCAGAGTTAATTCCACTGCAAATAGTTATAGTATCATTTTAGACTTAAAACAGTTTTACTCATAAAACTCAGCAACAACAAAAATTGAACGACTCCTGCCACAAATGGGGTAAGAAAATAAAAGGACACTTTCCCAAAGAAGACATATAGATGGTCATTAAGTAGGCATATAAAAAAAGTGTTATCATTATTCGTGATTAGGGACAAGTAACTCAAAACCATACTGAGATATCATCTCATGTCAGTGAGAATGGCACAAAGCAAAAAGTCTGGAAACAGCCAGTGTTGGGAGGGATCTGGTGAGAAAGGAACTCTCAAACACTGTTGGCAGGAATGTCATCTGGATCAGTCTCTGTGAAAAGCAATATGGAGATCTCTCAAAAAAAACAGGAATAGAATTCCCACATGACTTTCTGGCATCTATCCCAAAACACAAAAACAATGATGTGAAAGGATATATATGCACACCCTGCCATCATAAAACTTAGTACAATAGCTAAGATATGGAAACAACTCAAATACCCAAGGACAGACAAATGGATCAAGAAGTAGCATATATACACACAATGGAATACTATGCAACTCTAAGAAAAAACAAAATCATGCAACTTGTTGCAATATGGATGGGACCAGAGGATATCCTGGTGAGTGAAGTCAGTAAGCAGAAAAAGTCTAGATACAGAACGATCCCTGTCATATGTGGGGCTTAGAGATACGAAGCAAGGTGGCAACAAAGGTGGAAAAGTAATAAGGCAATCAGAGAACTAATCCACACAAGAGAATGAGAAGGGTGGGGGAAGGGGAGTGGGAGCCTGAAAGAGAAGGGTGTTGGGGTCCTTGGGAGAGGGAGGTGGGTACACTGGTGATGGAATTATGTGCATAGGAAACCAGCACTAACAATACTATTAATCACAGAACCTCAATCAATAAAAAGTTTATGAATAAACACAACTCTACAGAAAAGAAGTAGGAGACATTTACTAAATGCTTTGAAACAGTCTTATTAGACAGTCTGGATTACTAGATAAGTAATTTTTGTTAAAGTTACTGTATTTTCTACATTTTTGAGAGTAAGCATTTACTACATTTAAACACACACACACACACACACACACACACATATTTTGGGGGCAAGAAAGATGTTCCAGTGAGTAAGGCACTTCCCTTGCTCATAGTCAAGCCAGGTCTGATCCCAAGATCACTTACGGTCCCCCAGACCTACCTGGAGTGATCCCTAAGCATATTGCCAAGAGTCAGCCCTGAGCACAGCTAGATGTGACCCAAAAGTGTCTAAAAAGAAAAAAAACTTTATGTGTTTAGAAGCACACTATAAATGAAGTCATTAAAAGACATCTATAACAAAAGTTGGCTTCATGTTTGCAAGTTGAATGTGCAAAATAAATTTCGTATTTAACAAAATTTTAATGTAATAGAAAGCATAAATGTGGTATTTCTTAACTTATAATGAATACTTAATTTTCTTCTTTTTACTAGCTAAACTTATAATGAATACTTAATTTTCTTCTTTTTACTAGCTAGCTATAAATATTTGCAATGGACATTATTATCTCCATTTTGGAGATGACAGGAAAATATCAACAGAATTATTGATATAAATTTAAGAGAACAGACGTAAAATCCAACTTCTCTGATACTTCTATATACTGATCTAGCAGCCTATAGCAAAATACTTAAAGCAACCAAACTGCAAGCCAATAATAACATTACAATATTCAAATTTCCTATGAGGCAAATCTCACCTGAGTGCCACATATTTTTTGCCTGTGCACCAAATTAAATGGTCACCAAACTGCCAAACACGTGTCTCTCTATGAACAGTAATCCATTCCCCTATATTTGTAGCTTAACCAGTGCTACCTGGAAACCACTGCCTGACACCAGAACCTGCTGTTTCCAGTGATGCTTCTCTGGTTTTTTGTTGTTGGTGATGCTGAGCGGGGTTGGGGCGGGGAGAACAGGCACACCCAGTGGTACTCAGGAGCCATTCCTGACTCTGTGCTCGGTACCTGGCAGTACTTGGGAGACCATATGCAGTGCTAGGACTCGACCCATTGCCATGGCTACAGCTGCCTGCAAGGCCAGTGCCTTAACTTCCTATACTATCTCTAAGGCCCAGTGCTTCTGTCTTTATCCCAATTCCAAACCACCCTTGCTTGACATGCAAAAAAAGCACAAGAGCCAAAAGGAATAACATACAGATGAGTGAATCTGAAGAATGGAAAACTACACAGAAGGTTACCAGTGAAAAGTGCTTAGCAAGCTGGGAACAACTGGTTTGTGTTTTTATTAAGAGGAGAAAATAGCCGAATGCAGGTCTACTGCTGCTGAGCAATGTCCCACAGCTTCTATCTATAGCTCTGACAACTGGAACTTCTCTATAATTCACTAAGCTCTTAGTAGTTTCCTAGGCTTTGTCCATCCAGCAGAGCTCATTAACAGAGAACTCTAAACGTTTCTACCACTATCTAAGAGCGCATTTTCTCATTCCATACCATAGTAGAAATGAGGTTCCCTTTCAAGATGTGACTTAGCCTCATTCAATTTCTTCTCACTTCGGGAGGCAGCAACTCAGTAACAAATACAACTCAACAGCTAGAGGAAATACCTAAATTATAGTTCAGATTAGTGGCTATCCTATGGGTGGCCAACTTAATACCTGGGCAAGTCATATTTATATAAATTTCTCATTAAAAATTTACACCTGTATTCTGGCACTAGTTCATTTACTTTTACTATGTCTGATGAATTCTATGTGTGCCCAGTCAACAATATGTCAGTCTTTGCATTCATTCTAGTGAGATTTTTGTGAATAGTTAACTTAGAGCTACTGAGGACAGGGTCACAGATTCAAACTCCATGTTGGCCAATTAGTTTTGCTGTGTTTAAGGGTTTCATGGTCACAGCCAATAACCTTAACCTTGGCTGACAAAGAAATACACTGATTATGTGAAGCATTGATGGAATGAATACTGATACATCATCAAAATCTGACTACTAGAAAAATAGCAATAAAAATTTTAAATGGTGATTAGCAATAATACCATCTATTTTTTTCACAAATGATGAGAAAAATAGATTCAGAATGATAAGACTTAGTTGAGCCTGTATCCATGCTTTGATCTGTCTGACTCTAAGTTTTAGGTCATTTCCACAATAAGATACACCATCTCCGGCATGTGCACTGACACAAGGCAATTGACAAAATGCCCCTGTAAAACACTATTTAGCAATGGGCTACAGAGGTAGCTCAACAGGTTACATTTTGCACAGAGGAGAGATGGGTTCAATCTCCAATCTCCAGCACCGCAAGGTCCCCTGAGACCTACCAAGTGTGACACCCCCTCCTCCTAGCAAAAGCACAGAACTGGCAGCACCCCCAAGCACTGCCAGGTCATGTGGCCCCAAGTCCCCTGTCCCAAATTACTAAAATTTCAGAAATAATAAAAATGCTTTTTAAAGAACAATTCAGCACAATCATTTCTAAGCATCCAATTGAGAACAAGAGAATATACCTTCAAAAAAGAATTTTTAAGTAAAAATAAAGTAACAAGTGTTTGAAACATAAAGAGCAACTCATTACAGTGCAAAATAGAATCTAAGCTATTGTCATAGCTTTAATATGTGTCTATAATGAAAAATTTTAAGTGGCGAGTTGCACATTCACAGGAGACATCAAAAAAAGAAAAGGAAACATTTCCTGAACATCTGCAACTGCAGATACTTATACTCAACATGGTGTTGTTTGAAAACATTAAAAACAAGTATTTCAATTCTTAACTATGTATTTACTTTAACCAACAAATCACTTCTTCTCTACCAGGCCTTCTCCTTTGTTCCGCTAAACTCTGCAGTCTTGCAAATAGACACACACCAACTTCACGACTGCACAACCCACCAAGCGAGGGTCACTATGTCTTCTAGGACCTACCCAATAGGCCGAACTACAGTTTATAAATGGGAAAAAAAATAAATGGAGGAAAATGCTTTATAATGCTCTAAAGTCAATCACCGATACTTGCATTTCAAGGAGAGAACTGTTCAGCTACAAGCTACAATGTGTGAGCAGGAAACTGCGAACTCTAAAGCACCAGCCCACAAGCAAATCCCAACCACCTTTTCACAATAGCATCTGAAAACCTCTGAAAATAAAAACATCAGGCACATGATCTTTAAATAATACACAATTGCTACAAACCAACAACAATAACAAAAAAGGTCACCCTTGCAATCTGAGATGGTCTGTTAGTAGTTTTTAAGTTGGGGGGGGTGGGGTGAGAGAAAACCATTCTCACTGTATAAACAAGATGGAATATCAAGAAAACACATACCTAAAATTGTCATCGGTTTTTATCATCATAGTCATTAATTACAACAGGTAAAAATAATGAGCACTTGTTTTAGGCACTCTGAGCTCTTTATGTTCACATCTCATTTAATCCTCACTGACACCTTGTGAGATAAATGCTATTTAAGAAAATAAAGTTGCTCAAAGAGATCAAAAATAACTTGCCCAAAGGTATAAAGTAGAAGCGACAGCTGCTGGATACTCAAATTGCTGGATACTCAAATATGTTCCGCGTTATATACTCAACTAATACACTGTTCGCATCCCTCAACCACATTCTGTTTCCCAATCAACAGTTTCAGAATAAAAACAAGACTAGGCAACTACTCCCGCAACCCATTCTTTAAAACTTTAACTCCAAAATCTCTCATCTCTAAGGGGAAAAGCCACCTGCTTTAGAGTCTGAGGGCTTACCTGCCAGAAAACAGATAGGGGGGACCTGAGCGAGAGCACCAGCAGGGCGCCAGCGTGGTAGTCAGCTGACCTGGGTTGGGTGCCCAGCACCCCATATGGTATTCTGATGAGATCCGCCAGGAGGGAGCAATCCCTGAGCAAAGTGCCAGGAGTTAAGTTCTGAGCACCGCCGTGTGTGGCCCAAAAACAGAAAAGAAAGACAACTCATGGGAATACTGATGCTATACTCCGAGTACCACCCATGAGGAAAGAGGCTCTAACACAGACACCTAGGGGCGAAGACACCCAGTGTTTGCACTCCAAGGCAAGCTGCACTGCATTAGAATCAGCTGGGCGCAGCATCAGGAAAGGGACCTGGGGGAGACAGAAGGCATCACTCTTAGTACCAGACTGGGGCACATCAAGAGCTTTGAGAGACGGGTCAGGAAGGTGCTGACAAAGGAAAAAGGATCTGGGGACTTATGGGGGGTGGGGAGTGGCATTTGCAAAGTGTGTGTCTGCACAAGTGTGCACAAGCGCGCGCGCGTATTTTGCGGGGAGCCAAGTCTACAATTGTTGTGGGTTATAGCGTCCGAGAAGAATCAGATCTGAGCCCCAGGGCAGCTCCTCGCAGCCAAGTGAGAGCTCTGAGTCCAGCTCACACTCATTCCCTAGGACCCGTGCCCTCTCTACCGGCTTGGTCTGAGCTTCCCGGGTCAAGGCCACGGCTGCGATCCGCCGCGTGGAGCAATGAGCGAGCGCGGATGCCAAGTGAAGTGCCCACGAGCGGGGCCTGGGGGTGGGGTCGGCGAGGGGGTTGCTGAATGGTGCTTTCTCACGAATCCCCCGTGTCCGGACCTCACGACACAGGAGCGGCTGGCAGACCCCAGCTCGTGTTCCCCCACGACTTTCAGCCGCGGGTGAACCCCCGAGGTTGCCGCAAGGCAGGGCGTGACAGTTTGGCTCCTCCCGGGACCCCGGTCCACCTGGAGGGCCGCGGTGATCGCGGGGAGCCGGGGGCTGCCCGAGACGGCCGGCCGGGACGGGAAGCGCGGTCCCCCGCGGACAAGGCTTGCCACCGGCCCGAAGGAAGCCCGGGTGGTCCCTCGGGGGTCTCCGGGGGGTGGGGGGGCGGGGCAGGGGGGCGCTACACACCCGCTCCGGACCTGTTGAGCCCCGGGAGAGGAATGCGCCCTCCGCGAGGAGTTCGGCGGGACGGCACAGCCCCTGCACCGGCACCGAGGCGCCCCGCCAACCGCCCGGGGAGCGGTGCCCTCCCCCGGGCGCCCCAAAGGGTGCAAGAGCCGGAGCGCGGCAGGAACCTCTGCCCCAGGCGGGGGCCCGCCCCGCGCATCACGTGAGAATAAAACCGCCCGGGACCGGCAGCCGCTACGGCGAGTCTCGTCCCCCGTCCGAGGGGACAAGAGGAAGCGATGGGCCCAACTAGGAATACGGAGGGAAAGAGGGAGAGGTGGGGGGCGGGAAGGGGGGCACAGAGCGGCTCGTTACCCGGGGCACCGTCGCTCTCCGCTTCCGCCGCCGCCTCGACGCCCGAGCTCTTCCGCCCGCGCCGCTGGGGCGCGCTCCAGGCCGCGGCTCCGCCCTCCGCCTCCCCCCCCACCCGCGCCCGTGCCGCGAGGCATTCTGGGAGTTGTAGTCCAGGGCGGCCTCTTGGTCACGTGTCGCGCTTCTGGCAAGATGGCGCAGATGACTGCGTCCTTGTTAGACTCACCTGGGAACATGCTTTTTTCCCCACACCCCACTCGGTCATTTCAACCCCTTCTCTCCTCTTCACTGTCCAGTTCTTGAAAATAGTCGTCCAACCGCGCCGTCTCCACGTCATCCTCTGCAACACAGCTCTTTTTTTTCCCCCCACCACTCTTGGTCAAAACCCATGTTGCCTTGTGGGTCCTTCTGACCCAACTCCCTGAAGGTATTTTCAGGACCTCTAATTTAAGCTTGAAGCACCATTTGATATTGTTGTATATTCTTCATTTATTTTTCGATGTCACTTGCCAAATTTTCCTTTTCCGACCATTCTTTGCAGTTTCAACGTCTTTTTCCAGCCCAGTTCCTAAGTATTAGTGATCCCAAGAATTCTAGGCACGAGGATGGAGGAAAGAACACTCTCATTCCTTCTCTGTGTGTTCATCTTAAGTCCCACAAGCATCTCAAACGTAGCAACTTGGAAAGTGAGCTAACCTCTCTTTCCTAGACACCAATATTGTCTCCAGCCTCCAACCTAGATTCATCATCTTTCATGCTTACTCTTCAACAATTCTTCTTGTTCAGAGGATCAACAACATTTTATCTCCCGTGTAATTCTTGAGGCTGTTTTCGCTTCACACCCATCATTAAGAAATGATGGTCAGGTTCCCATCATTTCTTTTTTTTGTTTTGTTTTTAAATTTTTAGCATTTCTTTACTATTGAACTGCCTTCCTTACAGGGTTCAGCACATCTATTTAGAGCTCCAGAGTGCTATCAGGTCCACTGATGCACATGGGAATATTAATCAGGTCGAGTTTGGGTAAAATCCAGGATCCCGTTGATTGAGTCTGAAGAGGAATGGAGATGTGCAGGTAAGTTCCTTGGATTTATTTTTTGTTTGTTTGTTTGTTTACCTGTTTTTACCTAATATGAATACTGGGCTGGGGCAGTAGCACAGCGGGTAGGGCATTTGCCTTGCACGCAGCCCACCCGGGTTTGATTCCTCTGTCCCTCTCTGAGAGCCCGGCAAGCTACCAAGAGTATCCCGCCCACACAGCAGAGCCTGGCGAGCTCCCCATGGCATATTCCATAAGCCAAAAACAGTAACAAATCTCACAATGGAGACGTTACTGGTGCTTGCTCAAATCCATGAACAACGGGAGGACAGTGCTACAGTGCTACAACACGAATACCAGCCCCTTTCTTATTCTCCCTTCCTTTGTTCAGAGATTCAGAGAAGGGAAATTTATAAGAGATCTTAATATTAGTTTGCGCTTTTTTTTTTTAAGTGCACCAGGTGATTCAGTCATTCAACAAGGACACACTTTTGTTGCCTCTCATTTGCCAGGCATTGTGCTGGGTACTGAGAAAATAATAGTGAATAAGACAGTTCTTTCCCTTTTAAAGCTTATATTCTCTGGGAGGGGGGATTTTTTTTTTTTTTATTTATTGAATCACTGTGGGAAAGGTTACAAAGCTTTCAGGTTTATGTCTCAGTAATGCAAATATCAAACACATTTCCCTTTACCAATACTTATTTTTTACCATGAAGAACCCCAATAAAACCCCACCCCCCCACCCCTCCCCGTCCCTGTGAGGCAGATGAATTCTAGTTAACACTCTATCTGCTTTGATTAGATTCATTGTTTCAATAAAAGATTCACCACTATTATTTAGAGTTTACCCCCCCCCCAAATCAGACATGCTGAAAAAGCATTGTGAAGTGATTTGCTTTCTACAGCTGGGTTAAAGAATTAAATGTTGGTTTTGGATTTCTGCTATTTTACCTATTGACCCTGGAAGTATTTCTACTGAAAGTCAGATAGTTAAGAAACTGGTTTCTGTGTTCTGGAGTCGTGGCCGTGCTGGAGAGCCGCTCGCGGGGGGCAACCGGTGGCCTCGGTAGGGCGTGAAGGGCGGAGCGAAACGCCCCCCTTCCCATGAGGTTTTAGTCGCCCCCACACTCCCGGCTCATACCTGCTGTCCACAAGGCACCCATGTGGCCGCCATCTTTCTTTCCAGAGAGGAGAGGGCAAATGGGGCAACACCCTTTCCCCTCCGGCAGACTTGATGGGCTGGATCAACGCATAGTCCGTTCACTTTTCTGCTCCAAGCTGCTGGGTTCTGCATTAAGTCCTTGTGCTTCTGGGGCCATGGCCGTGCTGGAGAGCCGCTCGCGGGGGGCGACTTGTGGCCTCGGTAGGGCGTGAAGGACGGACCAGAACGCCCCCCCGACCCATGAGGTTTTAGTCACCCCCACTCCCCCGGCTCATACCTGCTGTCCACAAGGCTCCCATGTGGCCGCCATCTTTCTTTCCAGAGAGGAGAGGGCGAATGGGGCAACACCCTTTCCCCTCCGGCAGACTTGATGGCCTGGGTCAACGCATAGTCCGTTCACTTTTCTGCTCCAAGCTGCTGGGTTCTGCATTAAGTCCTTGTGCTTCTGGGGCCATGGCTGTGCTGGAGAGCCGCTTGTGGGGGGTGACTGGTGACCTCGGTAGGGCGTGAAGGACGGACCGGAACGCCCTGGGAGGGGGGATTTTATTAATCAAATTATCCCATACTAAACAAAAGGCAAGGAAAAACAAAACAAAAAAATCCAAAACAACAAGATGTCAGCTGTGACAAAAATCATTCAGGAAAAGTAATTCCTTTTCTATTTCCCTCTGCCATCTTTCCCTACTCCATGGATGGAAATTAGCACCCTCTGCCTAACTAGCAGCCCGTCCAAAGCTAATCTTCCCCCTTCCTCATTTCCCTACCTAGATTTACGAAATCACTATACTGCACTGCATTCTCATCTTTGCACAAACTGTCCCTCTATTTGGAAAAACACTTCCTTTTCACCTTGACTAACTTCTACCCTAATTCTCCTCTGTTGGACTCCAAAGCAAACCCAGTAGGACATCAACCTCATGGAAGGATTTCTGAGTTGACTTTCATCAGGTGAAAACTCCCATGAAAGCAGGAATCAGCTATGTAAGGAAGCCAGGAACAAATGAATATGGGTTACTGGGAGCAGAGCTGCTTCAGCCAGTATAGTGTTACAGGGCCTGAGCCAATATATCCATCCTTCAAAACACAGATCAATTATCACCTCCTCCAGAAAATCTTTGGTGGACTCTTCCAAGATAAACTGCTCTTCTTTCTATTCATTATACCCATGCCAATCTCTTTCAGGAATATGCCAGAGCCTCCTCATACCAGGTAAAGAGCCAACTGTCAACTGTTAAATATTCAGTGGTTTTGAAAATCAGTCCTTAAGTTATTGAAATCAACTGTGACTGGAGTATTTACACCACCATAGAAATCAACTAATGACAAATCAGAGTCCTTTATATTTGAGGAGAGGAAGAATCAATTTTCCAACATATCACTATCTTTGTCATACCCTTCTCTACATTGTATTGTGGGGATTACTTCCCTGCTAAACAAATTCCTTGCAATGATTTCACTTAGCAACCAGTTCTTATATTTACTACTATTCACCAGAAACAAGTAAGATACTGAAGCGGTAGCACTGTAGCACTGTCCTTCAGTTGTTCATTGATTTGCTCGAGCGGGCCCAGTAATGTCTCCATTGTGAGACTTGTTGTTACTGTGTTTGGCATATCGAATATGTCACAAGTAGCTTGCCAGGCTTTGCCGTGTGGGCGAGATGCTCTCGGTAGCTTCCCGGGCTCTCCAAGAGGGGCGGAGGAATCGAACTTGGCTTGGACAGGCCGGCTGCGTGCAAGGCAAATGTCCTACCGCTAAATAGAAAATAAACATAATCCCTACTATAGACTAACAGATAGGCTTCCCCCCCCCCCTGCAAAAAATGGGGGCCAGAGAGAAAGTTCAAAGGGGTGAATACTAAGTGAATATTTTGCATACAGGAGGCATGAGTGTCCTCTCTGGCACCACATAGTCCCACAAGAATATCCAGAAGCAACTCACAGGCACAGAGCCAAGAGTACCTCCTGAGAACTGCCAGGTATAGCTCCAAACAGACAAAAATGAAAAATGAAGCACTCTATAGTTACAAGTTGAATGGTCTGCTTTGTGATAAAACATCCTGACAATGCATGTGGCTAGCATAGAATACTAGGTTGGTGGTGGTGGCAGTAGCAGTGCTCAGGGGCCAGGAATTCAACTCAGAGTCTTACACATGCAAAACATGTGCCCTACCTACTTGAGTCACATCTCTGGCCAGCCCAGCATGCTACCCCGTTTTAACAAGGTGATGAATGAAACCTTTCTAAGGAGGTTTCTTTCTTTCTAAGGAGGTTTTTTTCTTTCTGGGAGCTGAAAATAAGAAATAAATGTGGGGAGAGACATATAGATACCCCCTTGAAAAAGTGTTTCAGTGAAAGGGATACAACTACACAAAGAGTTGGGATGTTTGAAGGACAATCTTGCTAGGATGGTGTGATGGTTTCATTTCATGTCAACATAATTTGACTGAAGGGTGCCAAGATTAAACATTATTTCTGAATGTGTCTGTGAAGATATGTCTAGGTGAGATTAGCACAGGAATCATGGATTCAGAAAAGTGGACTGTCCTCTTTCCTATAAGGGTGGGTGACATCATGTCCACTGAGAACCTTAATAGAACACAAAGTTAGAGGAGACAGGATTTGGATTTGTTTCCTCTTTCCTGCCTGCTTTGACCTATTGATCTCCTTTGCCCTTGGAATGGATTTATACCATTGGTTCCCCTGGTTTTCAGCCTTTGGACTAAGCCTTGACCAACACCCCATCATTCCTGGGTATTCACAGATAGCAGATTGTGGAACTTTTCAGATCACAATCACTTAAGCCAACTCTTCACAATAACTATGCTGGAGCGATAGCACAGCGGGTAGGGCGTTCGCCTTACAAGCGGCCAACATGGCCGACCCGAGTTCGATTCCTCCGCCCCTCTCGGAGAGCCCGGCAAGCTACCGAGAGTATTCGATATGCCAGACACAGTAACAACAAAGTCTCCAATGGAGACGTTACTGGGCCCGCTCGAGCATGTGTATTTATAATATACTTTATATATATATTTCCCACAATATATCCTACTATTATATATATAAATTATAAGGTTGTACACATTTGTATCTCTTTCAAAAGGGGATGTATCCATATATGTGTATATACTTGCTGTATATATGTGTAACTGTATATATGAACATACATAGCATATATGAATATAAACTTGTATAGGTATTTACATCCCATTGGTTCCCTTTTCTCTGGAGCACCTAGCTAATATAGATGGAGAGTGTGTGAGTGAGTGATCCAGTCTACATGACATGAGTTAGTTGGAACCAGATGCGCATAGCCTTAGAGCTGAATTAGAGAGAGAGAGAGAGAGAGAGAGAGAGAGAGAGAGAGAGAGAGAGAGAGAGAAAGCAAGGGTTTAAACACAGGCTGGGGTTGGAAATACAGCTTAGTAGTGGAGTGCATGCTTCACATATATAAGGTCCTAAGTTCAGTCTGCACCCACACCCACCAAAACAAATATAAATAAATGAAGGAGTGATTATTTGAGTCACATTTTTTTTCCTTGTGGGGAATTTTCAGACAATGGAGTTGTCAGAACCAGCTCTATGTAAACCATGGTTCCAGAGATAAAATGCACAGACTTGTGCTTGCTATGGCTCTCCTAAAACACATCTTCCAGGCCCTTTCTCCCCAGGAATCCCAGGCTGCAGTGCTGTGCGGAATCCAGGCAACATCAGGGACAGCACCGGAGTTGGAACTCATGGCTTGCTGTGAGCCTATGGTGGTGGAGGAGGAGGAGGAGGAGGAGGAGGAGGAGGAGGAGGAGGAGGAGGAGGAGGAGGAGGAGGAGGAGGATCAAAGTAGAAGTGTGAGTTCACCAGCTCCAATTGTCTAAGTAAGAAATAATGAAACAGGGCCAGGGAGCTAGAGAAAAAGGGTTGAGCTAATGGTTCCCTAAGCAACGCTGTTAGTGAGCCCCTAGCAGAGAGCTGGGATGGGTAGCCCCTGAGAACTGCAGCGTGTGACCCCAAAACAAAACAAGCCAGACAAAATGAAAAGCAACAGTGAAACAAAATGCAATCTAGGGAGGAGTGTGTGGATTTAACAGATACTTTGTGTATTGAATCAATGAGACTGACTGAGACAACGGATGAAGGGGAGGATGGTCCCATAAAGAAAGCACAGAAATTCCTAAGATTACATTTCTAACCCCTAACAAAGGGCCTGGTGGATGGTGAGTGTTCAATAACTGTGTTTAGTGAAGGACTCCCTCTCAGGCACCATTCTTCATCCAACCCTCTGCTAGTCACCTTTGTGCAGTTTAGAAGGGTGTGCCTCCTCCTCCAAGCAGCCATAGCCTATTACTAGGGTACACAGACCAATGAGCAGAATCAGGGTTTCTTCTGTATCCCCTGACCCCCATAGGTGGCACCCCTGTGCAATTCAATAACCCAGCCACTGAGTGTGACCTTAACCACCAAATACAGCAGCCCAGCCTTCACACACCCTAGGAGATTTTAGTGGCGTTCAAACCAGTTTCCCTGGAGCAGGGCGGGGCGTTGAAGTCTTGGCATAGCTAGAGCCTGACCTGAGGTCACCAGAGCAGCTGCTGGGACAGCGACTCAAACCTCAACCCTCCACTCCCCAGGGTCCCTTTAGCCTTGGAGCCACATTGTCGGTGGCAGATCACTCAGCCCATCGATAAAAAGCTAAATTCAAGACGGTGACTTTGCTTCCTTGAGTTTCTCATCTGTCTCAGTTACTATTGTTAGAGTACTTCACATTAACATAGTATCCAATATGTGCTCAGGGCTTCACAAAATACAATAAAGGAACATGAAACCAGAGGACCTTGTTCTTTCCTTCCTAACAGAATAAATATGGAATGGCTGGTTTAAAGGGCCCTGAGCTCGTGAATGAAAATGAATGTGGTGTTGCCCGCGGGTAGCCCAGCGGTCAAAGCATTGATGCCAGTTAACAGCCAAATTATATCCCTGTCCATGTTTGCTGAGCGTGGTCCCGGCACCAACATAGTGTGTGGTGGTTCATACACAGCAGCCAGGTGTGTGTGTGCACATCTCCACTGAAGTGCATTACCCCTGGCGAGTGCTACAAAGTGTGTGCCAGCCACAACTGAAGGAATATAGCGCCCCCACAAACACCGAAGCACAGGTGGGTAGAGCCCCAACAAGCTTCACAGTAAAGCATGTGTGTTACTCCCACTGATTCTCATAGCAACAACAAAAAGGGAAGGGGAGGTAGGGAAGGGGTCATGACCCAATAAAATGATCTGTGTTGAATTCAGGTGGAAGTACCTGCTAGGTTCCTAATTTACACTTGGGGGACAGAGTTCTGGCTGTGTTTCAGGGTTCTCTGGCATGAGTTAAGTGGGAGCTTTTCACTGATCTCCCCAACACACCCAGCCATTGTCCTGAAGTGTTTACTTTCTCCAGCGATTGCTTATGACCCATACACGCTCAAAGAGTCACATTTATTCTAGTCACATGGGAATGAGACAGGTCCCCCAAAGCACTGAGGAACAAAATATGCACGTGTGCAAGTTATTTTTCCTCCTCATCTAGAACGAGAAGAGGCATGGATGTGGAGCAGCTGGCTTCCAAAATGCAAATAAGGGAAGGGTTCAAAGCTGGGAGTGAAAGCAGTTAAGAGAATCACCAAATAGGGAGAAAAGAATTCTCCTCTCTCAAATAAATAAAAGCACTTTACATGTGCTCGTTATATCCCATGAGCTGTGTTCAGTCCTCTACACAACAACCTGAGCCAGCCTCCCTGTCCTATAAAGTTATCACCATTGTTTCATACTGGAGGAAGCAGAGGCTCAGACCTATGCAGTCAAAAAATAACAAAATATCAAGACAATCTGGCTTTTTAAAAAAATATATTAAAAATATGCCAAATACCAGTAACGATGATGGGTCTCATTCTCCTAATCCTGAAAGAGCATTGAAATGGCTCTTTTAAAATCTCAGGGCTAGGAAGAAGGAGACGTTACTGGTGCCTGCTCGAGGAAATCGACAAACAACAGGATGATCGTCATCGTGATAAAAAATAAAAAATAATTTTTTATTAATGAATCACCATGAGGCACAGTCACCAACTTACAAACTTTAGTGCTTGCATTTCAGTCATACAATGATCAAGTACCCATCCCTCCACCAATGCCCATTCTTCACCACCAATGATCCAAGTAGCTCTCCCACCCCCCACGCCATCCCTTCATCCCACACTGCCTCTGTGGCAAGGCACTCCCTTTTGTTCTCTCTCTCTCTCCTTTTGGGTATTGTGGTTTGCAATAGAGGTATTAAGTAGCCATTGTGTTAGGTCTATAGTCTACTTCCAGCACACATCCCCCATCCCGAACGGGCCCTCCAAGCACCCTTTTCTTGGTGGTCCCTTCTCTATCTGAGCTGCCTTTTTCCCCAGCATGTGAGGCCGGCTTCAAAGCCATGAGGCAATCCACCTGGTACTTATCTCTACTACTCTTGGGAGTTAGTCTCCATTCTGTTAGTTTATATTCCACAAATGAGAGCAGTCTTTCTATGTCCATCCCTCTCTTTCTGACTCATTTCACTTAACATGGACAATCTGGCTTTTAACCACTAAACCAGACCGACTCTGGTTCAATGCTTGTGGTGTGCATCTCCGTGTGCTCTTAGATCGTCATGGGAGATATCTGCCTCTCAGATTAGGGGATTTCTTCAAGCCTATGTTCTCGGTGCATTAGGACAGTGTCATCTCCAGCTTAGCCTCAAAGAGAGCCATTTGAACAAGGCTTCCAGAAGATACCATGTCAGCTGAGAACATCCCACAGTCCCTTTGGAATTTCTGTGTCCACCCACTATGAGACCATAGGGATACAGATGGTACGAAAGATGGAAGAGACAATTACATGGCAGCAATTAACTGAGCCTGCCCCTTGGAAATATGGACGCTGATTGGTTCCTCCTAACTTGGCATTTCTTTCCTCTTATGACATTCAGCCAATAAGCATAGAAGTATCCAAATATTTCTGGGTTCTTAGGGACTTGGATTATTTCCATGTGAATAAATGTAACTTGTATGGATCCTTAGCATCAGATGGAGGAAAGAAAGAAGTCGGGACACAGCAGGGAGGCAATCCATGGATCTATCCCATTTTACTAATGATAGGGTACTCAGACACACAGCTAGGACTCTGACGCCCAAACTCAAGTTAAGAACCCAGAAAACTCCCCCCAACTCTAATTGTAGATACCTTTTAAAAGGCACAGCGGTAACTATTATTCTGATTGTCTCTAAGATGGTGAGGTCACAGCCTCTGATTGATTTCTCTGAACCCAGGGTCTCACACAGGCAAGGCAAGTGCTTGGTCACACCCCAGATCCCCATATCTGGAATTCTTATTTGGCAGTGATCTGTGCCAGCATACCACCCTACCCACACAACACACACAGACACAATTAGTTTTCCTGTATCAAGGCTATTTTATCTGTCTCTTCCCTCAAGATTTATAATGACTAAATTATTCGGTGCCACAATGCCAGTTTGGGGAAAATAACTTGATTATCTATGCTGATATTCATCCTGATCTGGAGACAATTTGAATCCTTAGAGGAATACTGGAAAATAGTCTAGTAACTTCTACCATTTAGAGTATCAAAGCTCAGCTTTAACTGAACCCACCAGTTATTTCTGGGATTTTTGTTTCAAACACATCGTCACCTATGTCCTGGTTTGGTACCTGCATCAGAATGCATAATAAGTCACATCTTTCATCCCTTGGTCCAAGATTGTGCCAAACTCTGAGTTGGATGGCAGGCTGGAGTATGGATGAGAACAAACTTGAGACTTAGGGCCCTGAACATGATATCTTATCTATATCTATATCTATATCTATATCTATATCTATAAAATCTTAGCTGAATCACTATTTATTATAAAGCATATATACTTAGATAAATCATAAAATGCTGCCTTCCATAGTTGCCTACTTCACTGGCTAATCATGAGGATTAAGTCCTATAATGGATGGAAATTGTCTATAAACTATAAAAGTCTAGCAAGGTAATGAGGACATATAATTACACCAAGTTGTGATCATAAGGGACAGAGATAAGTAGGGAACAAATTGATTTCTTTTCATTGCAGTACTAATTCTTTTTTCCCTTAAGAGCACGGTAGAGGCAAAGTGACCCTAATTTTTCCAAGTTTTTTCCCCCCAATCCTAGACACTTTCCTTTGGCCAAAAGAGTCACTTAGCACACAAAACAAAACAAAAACAATCCATAATCCCTTATTAGCAGTACCAGGCACAGTGCCTTGCAGAGAAGAGAAATGTACTAAATACTTGCTAAATAACAAATCTTTATTTTTCTTTTCTACTCAACAACAGAAACATCAAGAGTTTGGCTATGCACATCACTGAGAGCTCCATTCATAACCTGCAATGCGTAACTCATTCCTCTCTGTAGGAAAATTGAACCCCACATTGGTCCATTTAACCCTATAAAACAAGCCGCCCAATTCCAGGCAGCCAGAACTTGCTGCTTTCAAACTCCATCTGACTATTTCATGCCTCCTTCTTTGCCTATGTCTACTCTGCCTGGAATTCCCCGACTCTCCTTCCTCCACCTCTATCAGGAGCCAACTCAGAGCACCTTTACAAAACACCCCCAGCTTCCATGGATAAGCAGCTTCTTCCTCTTCCTTCTAATGAGCTCTCATAATCTTGGTTACAGAATTCCCCCAAAAATTATTTGGATATGCCCCTATCCTGTCCCAGAGAATGTTGTAATTAAAAATGATGCATCACACATGAACCCACACTTGTTTATTAGATGAACTGGTTCTTTTTGTCCTGTTAGTCAGAGTGGAAAAGAGGAAATGAAGGGAAAAAATTAGTAGGAGCAAGCAATCAACAACCTTAAAAAGTCTTAAAGGCTTTTTTTTCTTTTCTTTTCTTTCCCCTTTTTTTTTTTTTACAGTGCCAGGGATCAAATCCAGGGCCTACAAATCATGTGTTCTACCACTGAGCCACATTCTCAGCACCCAACAACTCTAGTTTATCTTCTCATTCCTCAAGAAAACGTGCAGACAGCTGCCACACTGCTACCTAATTCCTTTATCTCCAAAGTGAGCTGGCAAAATGTATAGGATGAGTTGCCTAGAAATAGAATAAAAAATAGGTCTGTGTGATCTTGTCCCTCTAACCCCCCTCCCTGCATTGGAACACCTCTTTAATAATTAAAGACCTTTGAAGCTGAGCAATTTGGGATTTTTGTTTGTTGTGGTTTTGGTTTTTAAACCACACCCAGCTGTGCTCCAGGCTTACTCCTGGCTCTGTGCTCAGGGATCACTCCTGGTGGGTCTCAGGGGATCATATGTGATGCCAGGGATTGAACACATGTGAACATAAGGACCTTACCCTCTGCATTAGATCTTAAGCCCCTTATTGGTATTGGTATACAACTTTTAAGCAAATGACATAGCCTTCCTCGGCTATTTTTTTTAATGCAGAAAATAATATGTGACATCACAGAGTGCAGGCTAGGGTTGGCTCATTATCAACTAAATGACACATTCTGTGTCAAGTGCCTCTCTCCCAGCCCGTAATAAGCGCTCCATACATGAGAGCTGATTTGTAAGCTGTCCAGTCTTAAAGATGACAAACTCATTCTATTTAAATCTTCAGAGGCTGGATTTGTTCCAGGGCATCTTGGGTAGGGAGGGGGTGTTAGGGCCACTTGAGTTCTGTCTGGAGGATCAGACGACTGGTCTCGTTGACCTTTGGTTTTAATCTGGATCCATCCCTCGCCAGTCATGGCCCTCACCTAAGCAGCTTATCTCCCCTAAGCCCCGTGTCCCCACAGGGCCAGCAGTACTGAGCCGTCTCACAAGGGGGTGCCGAAAAGATCAATTTGTGTTAGCAAAGTGCTTTGGAAATGTAACATGCTAAATATTAATGGGCCTCTCTGAGTGTCGGGAAATGTGCAATCTGAACTCTGCTCAGGGCAAGCCGAAGGTGGGGAGGGCAATTCTGGGCAGCCTGATCACCACATCCTGGGTCTAATTGGGAGCTGCTGAAGGAGTGAGAGCACGGGGAGTGGGGGCTGGGCAGGGCCGCAGGAGAGCAGCTCTTGAAGGAAGGATGTTCTGAGGAAATGCCCTGTCCACAAATAGAAACCTGGAGTGGAGTTTGGGCGAACCCAGAAAAGTCCCCAGTTTTTTCTTTTTGCAAGCCGCAAGCCCAAGCTCCATGCATCCTGTTCTCACTCTCTTCCTCAATTTGGGAGGAGACAGTGGGTGAGGAACCTCAGCCTTCTGAGTTCTGGTCCTGTTCTCAGCCTCTCAAGCTCTGTGATGGGGGGTGAGAAGAAACTTGTTTAACCTTGACCAGAATTCTCAATCCAAATTCTGGACTGTGGCCACAGAGGAATATTCTGCCGTGCTATTGCTTAACAGCTTTCGAGTAAGGCGTTTCCTAGGACACTGCCCAAGTGTCCTGTCTTCCAGGAAGAACTTCTTAGGACATAGGGAGATTGAGCCTGGATCTCCTCTTCGGAGTCTTCACTGTGCTCCATGCTTGTTCCTATCTTTACCCTTAACTTCCCGGAAGTGTGCAGCCGCAAAAGTGGCCTCACGACATCTTATTTTCTAGTTCTTACTCTGGAGAACCCAGCAGGCTACCAAAAGTATCCTGCCCACAGGATACTTTTTGCAGAGTCTGGCAAACTCCCCGTGGCATAATCAGTATGTCAAAAACCAGTAACAATAATGGATCTCATTCTCCTGACACTGAAAGAGCCTCGAATGTGACACTTTCTAAAATCTCAGGGCTGGGATGAAGGAGACGTTACTGGTGCCTACTCGAGGAAATCGATAAAAAACAGGATGACAGTGATACAGTGATACCCTTAACTAACGGGGTCATCCTTTCCTACACTTGCTTTTAGCTCGGTGCTACACACATAAACAAATCGAATTAATCAGATTCTCTCTCCACTCAGGTTAAAATGACACAGTCAACTTCTCGGCTTGCCCGAGGAAGCCAGGATGGTGCTGAGCTGGCAGTCTATAGTGGTAACCCAGTCATGAATGCACCCTGGTTTCCTCTCCTGTTACTTCCTGGGATTCCTGCCTGGGATATTTCCAGAACCAGTCTGACACCTTGAAGCCCCATTGCATAAGAGTTTTTGCTTTAAACTCCCTTTCTTACTAGATATGATCTACTGAAGGCAAAGGGAGAAGACCATGCCCACTCCAACTCTTTATCCTCAGGGATTTTGTATTGTGCCTGGAACAAAAGTGCTTAGTAAATACTGGTTGAATGAATAAATTGAAAGTAGGGTTGAAGGATGTTATGAATAAGAGTGTCAGGCCTAAGTTGAGCAGTGCCCATTCTCCCTTTTAGCCCAGGAACAAAAATTGTTATGCCAGGGTTTAGGAGGAAAGCAAATACCTGTAGTATCTGAACTTTGAGGTACTTTTCAGATGTGGTTTAAACTTGTTGCAAGTGTAGATGTGATCCAAACAAGTGTTTGCTTACATCCCAGGAGGGTGCTCCTGAGAGCCCAACTTTTTCTTCCCCAGCCCTGGCCTCAGAGTATTCAAATGTCTTTCACTTTGGGTAGGACAGCAGCTTTGGTCACACATAACAACAACAACAAAAAAATGCTGGTGATAGAAGGAGTTGAGGTCTCCGAATCACCAGCACTCAATAAGTTTGTTTGCAAGAGACAACAAGATCAGGTTCATCCCTGGTTTATAGAAAGTGTGGGAAGGGGTGTATAACAGAGGGGGAAAGGGTGTATAACAGAGGTGTCACACAGATAAAGAGGTCAATTTGTTCCCCCTCTACTTCTAATTTTTACCCTTTCCAGTCTTTACAGAGGAGTTAAACTAGAATTTGTAGGATAACCAACATAAGAAAGTATCAAGTTCTAGCAAAGGATTAGCAAATTACAGGGAATTTACAGGTCGGTCACATCAGACAAAGTCAACTATTGGCATTTGGAAAAGGAGGAAAACATAGACGCAGAGAATGAATAAACAACTATTGTTTAAATAGTTCAGAACATTTGGCCTGACCTTTTACCCACTAATCCTATATGAACATGAAATGAATCCTATATGAACCTGAAATGAATAAACTAGTTGCTAATATTAATTGAAATACTATATGCTGCATGATAGTCTAAGGACTTCATGTGCTTAGTGAATTTGATTCTCCATGTAGGTATCTGAGGGAGATATTGCCCTACTACTTTACATAGTAGAACATTGAGAGGTATATACAAAAGAAGATAAACAAGAAGAAGAAGGAGAAGGAGAAGGAGATGGAGGAGAAGGAGAAGGAGAAGGAGAAGGAGAAGGAGAAGAAGAAGAAGAAGAAGAAGAAGAAGAAGAAGAAGAAGAAGAAGAAGAAGAAGAAGAAAAACCTAGAGGTTGAGTAACTTGCATATAATAAAATACTTTAGATGTGGAGACACTTGATCACTTGATCACTTGACTTCCCATTAATCGTCGATTTGCTCGAGTGGGTGCCAGTAACGTCTCCATTTTTCCCTGTCGCGTGCTAGTGTAGCCCAATCGCGTCTGTTCGCTCTAGGAACATGAAGAGCCTCAAACCAATCTTTCATGATCTTGATGAAGAAGTCTGATCATCTGGTAGGTGGGCGGCCACGCGGTCTTTTGACATCCCGTGGAATCCAGTTAGTAACAGCTCTAGTCCAGCGCTCGTCTTTAAATCTCATTACATGACCAGCCCATCTGATTTTTGACACCTTGGCAAACGAGACAGTGTCCCTGATTCTTGATCATCTACAGATGTCGGAACTCCAGATTCTTTCTCTCATTTGAGTGAAACGTGATATTCCAAGCATAGCTCTTTCAATTCCTCTTTGGGAGACCCGAATAGCGTTCTCATCCTGTTTACGTAGGGCCCAAGTCTCTGAGGCATATGTTAATGCAGGAAGAACAGTGGAATCAAAGAGATGTGCCCGGAGCCAGAGGTTCTTCGTCCTCTTAGCTATTTCTTCGACACTCTTGAAAGTGTTCCAAGCAGCTCTCTTCCTCCTGCGCAGCTTGGGTGCCAGGTCATTTGTCATGTTGACTTCTCGACCTAGGTACACATAGCTGTTGCATTCGGAGATGGTCATTCCGTTGAGAGCGAATGGGGCGTCAGGAACCAGGCTGTTTCTCATAAACATTGTCTTTGTAAGATTCAACTATAGTCTGACCTTTCCACACTCACGGTCGAAGTCGGCCAGCATTTGTGCCGCTTGGCTGATGTTTGGTGTTATTAAAACAATGTCATCAGGCAAAGCGGAGGTGGTGTAGTTGCCGACCATCTATCTTCACTCCCATTCCTTCCCATTCCAGTCGTTGCATGATGTTCTCGAGGGTGGCACTGAAGAGTTTTGGTGAAATGGTATCACCCTGCCGAACCCCTCTCTTGACATCAATGATTACTTCTTTGTAGAATGGTGAGATCCTGGTAGTGAATCCGTAATACAACTCATGGAGGATCTTGATGTATTGAGCTTGAATGCCCTGATTGGCTAAGGCTTCAATGACCGCTTCCATCTCAACAGAATCAAAGGCCTTCTTTAAATCAATGAACGTTAGACAGAGCAGCATCTTGAACTCCCGAGAAACCTCAATGAGCTTGGTTATCGTGTGGATATGGTCGATGGTGCTGAATCCTTTGTGGAACCCGGCTTGCTCGCATGGTTGTCCTTCATCTAGTGTTCTGCCAATCCTATTTAGGATGACTCGAGTGAACAACTTGTAGATGACAGACAATAGGCAGATAGTTGCCAATGTCATGGATGTCTCCCTTCTTGAACAGTAGTACAGTCCTGCTGGTTTTCCACTGGGATGGAACCTTGCATTCAGACAGGTAGCGTGTGAAGAGCCGAGCCAGTGTATTGATGAGTACTGACGGCAGGTTCTTCAGGTGATCAGGTCTGACCTTGTCTGGGCCGGGTGCTGTTCATTTCTTTACTGACGAAATGGCGTGTGAGATTTCGAAAGGGAGAACATTGGGAACAACATATCCGTCCTGTGGAATTTGGTATGTCAGCAAGTGGACATGGCTATCGAAGAGATTTGAGTAGAAGTCATGGATAATCTTCTCCATTGCCATTATGGAGGATATGATAGATCCATCAGGACGTCGGAGGGCAGTCATCTTGGTCTTGTAGTTGGTGAAGGACAGGTGGGCGTTACGAATACTTTTCCCAGCTTCTGCCACATCTACCAGCACTTCTGCTCTTCTCTCTTTGAGGTCTTCCTTGATCGCATCTCTGCACTGCTTTGCGAGCTCGGACGTTTGCTTGTGGTTGCCTGAGGCATGCGCCAAACCACGTTGGCGAATAAGTTCAAGAGTTTTCGAAGACAGGTGTTTTTTTGTGGCTATCTTTCTCTTGGCATTCCTCACACAATCATGGAGGTGCTGAACCAGTCGATCGTATTCCTCGTCAATGTTGTCAATAATGGCATCTTCCCATGTTGCCGCAATAGTGCCAAAGAGCTCCCAGTTGGTGGTCATTCTGGGAGTTCTCTTTTTAAACTTTGCAGCCCTTTCTCCCCACTCTGCGAAGTAGAATTTTGCACGAAGGAGACGGTGGTCTGATCCCGTTCAGAATTTTGGGACAACAGCGACATGGGTCAGGCAAAACCGTCGATTGAATATGATGGGGTCTATTTCATTGTGGAATCGTCTACCGGGAGACTCCCATGTCCAACGTTTAGATTCGGCCTTCTGGAACTGTGAGTTACCATGGATGGTCTTGGTCGACATGATGAACTCAGACAGTCTCTCACCCTGTTCATTCCATTCTAGGTCATGAGTCCCGATGTGAAGTTCTTCAGCTGATCTTCTCGGTCCTATCTTGGCATTAAAATCACCCACAATGATCTTGTAGAAGGTGTGGTCTTCTTTATAGAACTTCTTCAGCTCCATGTAGAACTTCTCAATTTCTCCTTCATCATAATTAGATGTTGGTGTGTAGACAACGAAGATAGAAACTGCCAGCAGTGAGCCACATCTATTCAAATGTAAATGTCCGATTCGGGTTGTTAGGCATTCGAATGAATCAATGCTCATGACCAAGTTTGTGTTGACAAGGACACCGACGCCTCCGACACCTCTTTTATCGCATGTTCCGAGGATCAATTCTTCTCCAGTGTCGAAAACGGCATGATGAGGTTGGTGCCGTCTTCTCTCGGTCAGACCAATGATGTCGTACTTGATCTTTTGCGCTTGTACCATCAGGTCCTCGATGTATGCATCTGATGCTAGTGTACGTGCATTGAAAGTACAGACAATCATTTTTGTCTTCCTTCGTTGTGGCAGCCTAGTTCGGCCTTGAGATTTTATCAGCCTCTCCTTTCTCATCCTTCTCAATGCTGCCATGTTGGTGAAGCCTTCAGGGTCAGGTGAATGAGACCCATTGTAATTACTGGTTTTGGCATATTGAATACACAACGGATAGTTTGCCAGGCTCTGCCGTGCGGGCAGAATACTCTTGGTAGCTTGCCAGACTTTCCGAGAGGGATAGAGGCTTTTGGGGCGACCTCTAATTGCCCTCATAGGTGTTACCATATGTGAACCCTATCAAATATGGTACAGCAATTCCGGAAGATGGGTATTTAGTGTCTTATAATGTGTCTGGAAAGTGTCCTGGAGTGTGGCGGCGGCTGGGTAGTGGAGGTAGTGTCATCTACCTGGAGGAGTAACTTGCATATAATCAAATACTTTAGACGTGGAGACAGGGTTCAAAATTAGGCAGTCTAATCTAGCACTACTAGATTCAGTTTCTCAAATATTCCTAGGACATTAAACAAGCTAAGAGTGATCCAAAGATTCTTATCTGTCATACTGGACAGTTTCTCAAGCTAACACACTAATTTCTTGGAAGGACACCTGAATAATCAGTCATTTAATTGTAATGCAAAGAATATTCAAGGGAAATTGTAATGATATGTCGTTTTCAGTTCTGTATGACTACTTAAGAATGTCATCTCTGAAAACAAAGAAAGAACACAGAAGGTAAGGTGTTTGCCTGGTACATAGTTGACCCCGGTTTGGATCCTTCGTACCACAGAGCCCCCAGAGCACTGCTAGGATCACTCCTGAGTACTGAACCAGGAATAGGCCCTGAGAATGGCTGGATGGGGCTCTAAAACCAAATAAGGTACAATAAAATAGATGTAATCTCCATGCTACATGAGAATCTTTTGTTCATGTAAAGTGTCTAGATAGATTCCTAGGCTCTAGAGGAAAATCTCCCAGGCAGCTGAAGGAATTTGTAGGTCTCAGAGCTATAGTCAAATTCCTTAAGAAATTATGAGAAGTAGAAAAAGCTACAGTACTGCTAATCAGAAACTATTTGGGCTCATTTTCCAAAAGATTGGAATTGTTTCTAGAAACCACAATCAAGTAGCCTGGGAATTACTATTAACTGCTGCTAGAGTTTTAAGAGTGATGATAAAAACATGAACTCTTGTTTTTGTTCCACAAATATTTATTTGGTACTGGTTTATTTCTCAGCTCTGGGAATATAAAAGAAACAGAACAGATACAATCCATACCTTTCTGGAGCTTATATTCTTATGGGAGACTGTCAATTAAGAATTAAACATAGGTCTCGGTAGATACCTCAAGTGGAAGAGCACCTATCTAGCATGTATAAAACCCTGAGTTTGATCCTTGCCACATGGCCCTCTGAACACCACCAGGCATGGCCCAGGTATGGCACTGCCAAGCGCAACTGAGCAGCACTAATCCCCAAGTACTCCCCCTGGAGTGACCCCTACGCAAAAGAGAAAGAAATAGAAAGATGAGTTCTGTCAGTAATGATCGAGCAAATAAAGCAGGGAAGGAGAATAACAAGTAACAAATGGAGGTAGATTTTAGGGCTTGCTTCATAACTGACCATCGAGCAGAACTGAAGCAAAGGAATAAGCCAGAAGGTGTAAGGAAGGTGAGTTCCCCAAATGGAAAACCCAGAGTAAAAATTCGAGGACAGGAACTTGGTAGGATCAAGGGGCAGCAAAAGATGAGCAGAGTGGAAAAGTCTAAGATTCATGGACAATCAGAGAGGACTCCCAGGATCCCATGACCACATGAGGACACAGGGCTTAATTCTAGGGGAAACTCAGAGCTGTGCTAAGGCAGCCAGGCAGGTTTGAGCAGGAGAGTAATTATGGCAGGACGTGGTTTGTAAAGAGACAGCTCTGACTGCTGGGTAGACCCAGAGGGGCCCTCTCTGCTCCTTTTTACTGGAAGCAAGCTATGCCTTCTCCCTAATATTTCCACACTATCCAGCCAATGTTTTCATTGTAACAACTGTTTCACTTTTTTTTTCTTTTTCAATGTCCCTTCAGGAGAATGTAATTTCCTTAGAGACAAAAATCTGAACTCACTTGTCCTTGTGCCTCTGCCTTGATTACCCTATGGAGGCCGAGGCCTGCGGGCACACAACATGCCCAGACCCACACACACAGTGCCTCGAACAGGGGCTGAGTAAAGCATACACTTCATAGCTCTGAAAAATGACTAACATTTTATTCAGTTTCAGCTGAGGAGGAGGAACTTTCAAACAGATGGGTACAAAAATTGGATGGACTATTTTTCAAAAACACTTAAGTTAGTTGTGGACTACAGACTTACTTTTTGAAATGAACTTTAAACAGTGAAAATGGAGCTGTGAAAAGAACAAAACACTCAAGGTTTCAGTATTCTTAGACACAGAAGCCCTCCGATCTTTGGCTAACAAGGTTGAGTCCTGGTAATTTTGCCATCAGAATGTCCCCTGTGCCTTTTAAGGACCTCTGGAACTCTGGGTCTGATCATTCTAGGGAAAAGTGTGAAATCCTAAAAAGCAATATGGCTTGGTCAGTACACGACTTTGTGTGATCTACAGAACACACTTTCCCCGATATAGTCCCTGCCCAGCACACACTGATACACCTTCTTACTCTTTCATCTGTCAGGACTCACCTAAATGTGCCTTTGTGTTGACTTGTATTTGGAATTGGGAAGGTTGAAGATGAGCCACTGTGCATATTCTGGGCACCACTTCGGATGTGTGGATAAATTAGAGTCTGACCACCTAAAGCTAATCAGAAGATGGGGTCTGAAAACCAAACACTGAAATGGCTGGAGGCACCTAGAGGACTTCCTAAAAAAACAAACAGAAAAGTTTCATAAGACAAGTTGGAAGGGTAGGGAAAAGGAAGCTACAAGGGCCTCTTTGAGTTAGGAAAACATTGTCATATTCCCAAGGAACCTACTATGTCTTATGCTGTTGAGAATCCAGGGAGAGGAGCAATGAGAACTCTAAAGGGAAGCAGAGTTCTGTCCTGTCTGAGGATGTGCTTCTAAACATCTGTCCGAGCCCTTTTCTATGGAATTGGAGAGGGCTGGGGATAGAACCCAGCAGTAGAGCATTTGCTCTGTATGTATGAGGACCTGTGTTTTATGACCAGGAAGAAAGAAGAAAGAAAGAAAAAAAGGAAGGAAGGAAGGAAGGAAGGAAGGAAGGAAGGAAGGAAGGAAGGAGAAAAGAAAAGAAATTGAAGGTATAACAATTTGAGCAAATAAATTAGGTTACCAGACCCTCTAGAGCAGCCCTCCAGAGAGTCACAGAGGGGGAATCCTCCCTGAACATTGCTGGAGAAGATTAGATCAGAAAAAGCCAAAAATGCTTTGACCTTAAGCTCCAGCCTTGGGCATTTGGCTGCCATTGCCTAAACCCCAGTGAGAACATTTGAAGGCTGCATCTCTGCCCGGCATGCATGCAGGTGGCTGTGGATGGGCAATGTGGGTAGGGGAGCAGGGACTGGCAGCAGGGATGCCAGCCCCCAGCTGAAAGAGGTCCTTAGGTCCTTCAGCGGGTTGCTTCTCCTTTGCTGTGTGCCGGCGCAGGGGCCTTTGGTGGCCCAGGTACCAGGTACCACTGCAAGGATGAATTCAATAAAGTGTCCTCCAGTCTCCCAAAGGAGTACACGCTGTTATTTTCTGCAAGATCAGCACGGGGCCTTCATCCGTGGGCTCTGTGGCTTTCAGATCTGCTCAGAGACCTGGGGCAACGGGCATTGATTCTGTTTGTTTCCTTAGAAGGAGCAGTATTGATCGGCTGCACCGTGAAACCCGCTCCTGGGTCGCCTGGTTCCAACAAGCAATTCCCTTGTCTTCAGCAGCCATTTCAAAGTCCCCCAGACGCTCGGCTTCTATTTGGCTCAGCCTCCAGCGAGCAGTCTACTGAGGCTGGGTGCCACTGAGCGGCCCCGCCACTTAATCAGTGTCATTTTCCCCTTTCGCCCCTCAAACAAAGCCTCACGGAACTCCTACCCTCTCCGTGCTCTCAGAGACTCCAAACCTCAGGCTGGTACTGAGAACAGAAGAATGAATATGGGAATGGGTTTGATCCAAGTGAGCCTGAAAAAGAGAAGTGAAACCGGGACTGGCAGTGGCTGGGGAGGGGGGCCCTGGCGGATTGGAATCCCAGCAGCTGCTGAGAGAGGCCTTTGATGCAGGCTCAGCGAAGCAGGGCAGTGGGTTCGGAACAGCGAGTCAAGATCTCTCTTAAAGTAATTAGTGCCGGGTTCTAGTTCCCAAGTCACCTCTAATGACCTGACAAGGGTTCCGAAGATTGGGCAACAAAGTGTGAAATCAGGGCCAGCTCTGGACAAATTGCGAGGAAAATAAAGTTTGGCATTTCCTTTCTTATCGGATCCTTGCCTTCTTTCATTGCCCTTCCTTTGGTGCAGGAAACTGTCCCTGTCTCTCTCTTTCACCCCAGCTGATCCCAGAAGAGGCCACCCAGAGTTCATGCTGTTCCCATGAGCGGACAGTGGGATTTGGACCTACTTGTGTGAATTTTGCCATGCTCCAGAACATTCTGTTTTCCCTAGGTGTTTCTGGCGGCATCATTTATGGCAACCCTGGGCAGAAGTGATTAAGCTCTCCTCGGTGGGTTGAATGGGTCACCAAAATATATGTGTATGATAGAATATGGTAAACCTTTATAAGGAAGGAAAAAGGCTGGAGAAATAGGACAGCAGGAAAGGAGCTCACTTTGCATGCAGGTTTGATCCCTGGCATCCTGTATGGTCTCCTGAGTCCATCAGGAGTGATTCCTGAGTACAGAGCCAAGAATAATCCCTGAGCATCACCAGCTGTGGCCCCCAAACAAAAAGTTAGTAAATAACTAAAAGGAAGGATATTCTGGATTTTGCTCCAATATACATGAGCCCAGCGGATGTGATACCAGTGAAATACACCAATCATGAAAGGGACAAATACCATGAAAGTCCACTTTGAGCAGGGAGTCAGGCTTGTCAAAGTCATCAGGAGAGAAAGTAGGATGGGGGTTTCTGGGGCTGGGGGCAGGGGGGAGAGAGAGAACTTGGTTGATGGGTATAAAGTTTTCAATCTTTGAAAGGAGACATGAGCTACCCCCCTGGTCCACCTTCCTGGTTGGATATAAACAATCCTGGAGATGGGTAATACCCTAGATTCTTTTTTTTTTTTTTGCGTCACACCCGGCGATGCACAGGGGTTACTCTTGGCTCTGCACTCAGGAATTACCCCTGGCGGTGCTCAGGGTACCATATGGGATGCTGGGAATTGAACCCGGGTCGGCCGTGCGCAAGGCAAACGCCCTACCTGCTGTGCTCCAGCCCCAAGCTTCTTAGACCACGGCCTGTGACCCCATGTTGGATTTCATAACTGAATGTGGGGGTCAAGAATATGTTGCTCTAAGATAAACTGCAGATTCAAATTTTCTTTTACTGAAGTTTTTTTTTTGATTATTCCATTCGCCGTTTAGTGGTAACAAGCAATATAAAATAAATTATTGTAGGCCTGAGATGGAGGCAAGCTTGAAGGGGTGGTTGGGATCTTGAAGACAGCAATAGAGTTCGAAAGTGACAGTGGTGGTTGGATTGGTGTTGAAATACTGAATGCCTGCAACAAATCATCTTGAACAACTTTTAAATTGTGGTGTTTAAATAAAGTGGGGGGGGGAGGGAGAAATAAACTGCTGATTTATTAGCAGTAAATGTTCTGTACACCTATGTTATAGACCTGGGGCCATGTAAAAAATTCTCTAGCAAGGAGGGGTCACAAGTGGGAAATGCTAAAGAAGCCCTGAGGCACACAATCATGTGGATGGACTAAAGGTTGCAAACTGAATGCCTAAAAGCAGTGAAGATGATCAGTTTCTTGTTTCGTATATCTTATCACACGCATGGGCAGGGGCGGAATATTTGATGTCAACCACAAGAAAAGCATAAATCATGACCTCAAGGGTGCCCAGCCTTCCCCTTGTGCTCTTCTCCAGGGACAGGCAAGGGCTTGGCAGGACGCTGACCTCAGGCTCCGTCTCTGCAGGCTCCACTGTCCAGATCTCTGCAAGTGAGGCCAGTGAGCCAGGAGACTCGGTATATGCCTCTGTGGTGGTAACAGAATAGAGGGATGCTCCTCCCACCTGTAACGGGAATCTTCTGAACTTTTTCCAGCAGGCACGACCATATTTAGGACAGTGCACTTTAGGAATCATGGGAGTCAAGGGGAGATTCCTGTGCTCTCAGTGGACTCGACTTTCCTGTATTTGTTCTCAGCGTGGTCTTGGCACTCAGGAGCCACTCAACCTGGCTGTGTCTTCCCCCAGTAACACTGAATGAATAAATTAATGAGTGAAGTCGGCCCTTTCAATACCACAATGGCAGCACTTTTCAGTAGGAGGCATCTAATGGGAGATGTTGTGGTACTTTCGACATGCGCATGGGAGAAATTGATGTTGTTTCCAACACACCCTTTTCCTGATGCGGGGGAGGGCGGTGGGGGAAGAGAGAGGAGGGGGAGGGAGTGTTCCAAGCAGTGCTCAGAAGATCTGGGGCTACTCCCAGTGATTTTTGATCTACTGGCCATAGGGTTCCATGCTAGCGCCTGAGGATGTGGTGCTGTGTGGGCCCTGCACTGTCTGGGACCACCAAAGGCACACCGGGTAGTGATGGGGCCTTCAGGGATAGCCTTAGCAAGGAGTATGGGAGGGATTGAATGGGGTTGGCCTGTGCAAGGTCTGTGCCTTAACCCTTGTATTGTTTCTCTTACCCCTGACACCTCTTTTGGAGGTGGTACCTTTCCCTAATTCCTGTACCGGGCTGTCAGTCTGTAGCCTTCCCCAATGGTCAGCAGAGGTGGACATGTAGACCAGAACTGGGCCAACCACAGTTCCACATCCTCTGGGACCATCTGGGGAGCCCAGATGTGGGCACAGGCCCATAAAGAATCAATGGGAATATTTCCACGAGGTTTGCCTATGGACATGAAGGTTATCAAGGCCTCTCTCCCTGTTGATGCTTCAAGCCAGTAGGCATTCCACTCACCAACCACCTGCAGAGTCCCTGCCCAGGAATGAGGCTCATAGAGAAGGAGCCCAGAGCTGGGGATATGAGACAGCATTCCAGCTTTGATCTTGAACCCCCTGGGTGCAACTATGCTGAAAGCTTGATCTTCTCCAGAACCTCCCAATTATGGGAGTCAATGCATTCCTTTTTGCTCCCCCTGAGTTTTGTTTGAATCAGGTCTGTGGACCTTGCAACAAAGAATTCTAATAAATACAGTCTGTTCATTTCAGTGTGAATGTTTTCCCTATGCGTTTCACCTTATGACATTGACTATTTTTAAGAGTCCACAAAATGTATTCTGCATATCTTTGTATGCAGGGCACTAAGACACAGCATACACATCCGAAGAGAAAGAATTAGAAATGCTAGTGTTTGTCCTAAGGGACGTTCTCCTGGAGGTGAAGCATAGGGGGAAGGGAAGATCTTCATTTAACTGGTAGTTTCAAATTATCTACTAGTTTTGCGATGTTCTCAGTCATTGCAGTTAATCATCACTAACTCTGGAAATAAGGTTGTAGTTACTCCTACTTTACAAAGAGCTTAAACAACTTGAAATTTCCTGCTCTAGAAGAGATAGAACAAGCTTTAAGCACGAGCCCAATTCCAGTCTGACTGAGTCACACTGCACCATCCTACCTGTCAGGCAGGAGACAGGACACATGGAAGAAAATGGAAAATAGATGAATGCATTTATTGATCTATTCTGCAAATGCTTATCCAGGGTCTAAATTCACTAATGTGTTTGTATTATGTGGAATAATATTTTATATATCTGTAAAATAGTATCAACATGTTTAGGGCACCATACTAGGCACTGCAGAATGGGGAACACAAATGAATAAAATTGCCTTTTTTCCTCAAGGGTATGTGATAGAGTAGACCCAGAAATATTACACAGAGAAGTATGATTAATGACATGAGAGACATTCAAAGTGCTATGAGAGTTCTGAGCAGGAAATATTTGCATCTGATGGAGGGAGCCGGGAAGACTTCATTGAAAAAAAGTATATTAGGTAAGTGCAAATGAATGTATGGCTTATGATGTGCTTACTGGGTGCCTTGGGGATTTTGAAAGTAATGGGAAAGGAGAAAAAAGAGAGCAGTGAAGAAGAAAGGGAAGAAAAGGGAAATAGAGGGAAGATGGGACACAGAAAAGGGAGAGAAGAGAAGAAATGGGATAGAGAGGAGAGAGAGAGGAGAGAGGAGGAGGAGGAGAGAATATGAGGGAGAGAGAGAGAGAGAGAGAGAGAGAGAGAGAGAGAGAGAGAGAGAGGAGAGTGATACCACAGGAGGATGAAGGAAGGAAGCAGCCAGGCCTCTGGCTGGAGGCTGGAGGGTAGCTGGCAGGCTGGGTCGAGCGTTGAGGCCTGAGAGAAGAAGACATGCTGAAGATGCAAAGTGTCTTCTGGAATATTCACTCAGAGTTTCTACTGATGACTGAAGAAAACCCAAACCCCTCAAATTATAAAGTATAAAAAAAACCTCATAATTCCAAAATTCTGAAGACTGTTAATTTGAGATGAAATAAGAATCACCTGAAGAGTTTCTTTAAACACAGGCTCTCCCTTATACTCCATCCCCAAAGATAGCACTGCCATGAGTGCATGAAAGTTCCATTTTTTTCAAAGTCTTATTAGTTAGTTATTTGTTTCTAATTAATTAAAGCACCATGATTTACAGAGTTATTCATAGTTGGGTTTTATTTTATTTTTCATGGTTGGGTTTTAGACATAGAATGTTCTAGCATCCATCCTGCCACCAGTGTCAACTTCCCTCCAACAGTTTTTCAAGGTTCCCTCTTCTACGCACCCCACACCCCAACCCCAACCTGACATCTTGACAGGCACTTTTCTAAGTTCATTGTTAAGATTTGGATCTCATGATTTCAGTGCTATTGACTCTGTGGTTTGGGTATTGAGCTCTTTCATCCCTTAACAATACTGATGCACCTGAATCTCCTTGACCCCCGACCCTGCTGCTTCTCATCAGTTTCTTCTCCCTCTTCCCTCCACTCTATTTCTTTCCTTTCTCCTACTTTGGGGCTAATGGTGATCTCGGCATCCCCCTTTAAACCATTGCATTCCCTCATTCAGTTATTCTAACTGCTACAAATAAGTGATATCAACCTGTGTTTAAGTCAGAAATTTCCCCTTTTTATTTATTTATTTTTGCTTTTTTGGGTCACACCTAGTGATGCACAGGGTTTACTCCTGGCTCTGCACTCAGAAATTACCCCTGGCAGTGCTCAGGGGACCATATGGGATGCTGGGGATCAAACCTGGGTTGGCCACGTGCAAGGCAAACGACCTACCCACTGTGCTATTGCTCCGGCCCCAGAAATTCCCACTTTTTAAAACCATTGGGTGAAGAGGAGGGGGAGAGTGTGAAGCAACTGGTAAAGGTAAAGAAGCTCTAGAATCTAAGAGGGGCAAAAAGACTTGCTTGGGCTCATGTGCTTCTTAGTGAAAGACCCAGTCAGGCTCAGATCTCAAGTCTGTAGCCCAACACTCTTTTCCCACTCATTTCCGTAGCTCCCCACTAACCTCAGTAGCTATATAGCTCAGAGTTGGCTCTAAATTTTGATGTTCTAGGAAGGCGAATTAGCTCTTGGCTTCCAGAAGTATCCATATGGATCAAGTTCCAAGAGCAACAGCTCTGAGTCACTCCGGGATATAAGATTTCAAAGCCAGTTCCTCTCAGATGCCAGTGTTAACTTGCACAAGTTTAGCACTAAATAAATATTTATTGACTTGATAAATTGTGAACTGGTATTTCAAAAGTAAAAGGAAGTTAGGAGAAAAAAATTCCATCCTAGGCACTTTCTTTCTCATCTCCATAATGCAAATTTAGTGTTTATTGGGCACCTGATTCTTTCTAGGCCCCAGGAGCTGTGCTTCCTGGGCATTAAAAGAAAAACCAGCTTTTTTATTCAGATCAACGTTACAAGAGTGACACCTGGTAGGGGTTTAAGAAAGGAAAAGCTTATCAACTTGGGAAAACCAGAGTATACTGTAATGAGATAGCCTTTTGAGATGGGCCTTCAAGACTAGGCAGGGCTCCTTCAATATATGAGGTAGAAAAGCAAGATGGTCCAGGTTAGATTCATATTAGTAGGAGTATGATATGAATAAAATAGTAAATAGCCTCATTTGTTGGTATCTTGGTCATTATGTGCAAGAAATAGAAGGATAAGATCAGAAACATAATCTCGGTCACGGTCATGGTCCACCCGTTGTTCATCAATTTGCTCGAGTGGGCCCAGTAACGTCTCCATCATGAGACTTGTTGTTACTGTGTTTGGCATATCGAGTATGTCAAGGGTAGCTTGCCAGGCTCTGCCATACGGGCGAGATACTCTCGGTAGCTTGCCAGGCTCTCGATAGCACAGCAGTAGGGCGTTTGCCTTGCATGCAGCCAACATGGCCAACCTGAGTTCGATTCCTCTGCCCCTCTCAGAGAGCCCGGCAAGCTACCGAGAGTATCTCGCCCTCACGGCAGAGCCTGGCAAGCTACCCGTGATGTATTCGATATGCCAAACACAGTAACAACAAAGTCTCCTGATGGAGACGTTATGGGCCCGCTCGAGCAAATCGATGAACAACGGGAGGACAGTGACAGTGACAGAAACATAATGGAGGAGAAAAATAATGTAGTGGGTGACTTATATTTAGACTGGAAAGTTCAAATTGTATCTGAAACATATTGAAAGAGCATTGCAAATGTTTGGTTGCTTTGATGTTTTAGGAAGATGTTTTCAATAAAGATGGGATGTTCCAAAGCTTGGATAGACAAGAGGCAAAAAGAGCAACTGGAAATTTCATTTGAGAGAATGTAGTGAGTGAAAAAAGGGCCAGGTCAAGGCAGTTGATTTGGTGTAGAGTGTATAGAAGTATGTTGATATCTCTAACCTTTCAAACTTGGCTAACTGAATAATCAGGTATAAGAAAGGAGGGGAGTAATATTTCTTTGACTGGAGTTGGGGGTGGCAGAGAGAATGTTGGTCTTAAATGCCAATCTTTAAGTTTCATAGAACACATATAACTATTCAGCTAGCAGTGCTGAAGTTGGAAGGGAGGAGATAAGCACGTAGTGGACTCATTCACTTAGATGTCATCATAGAGGTTTCTGGAAGAGTAAACCCAATTAAGTATAAAGAAAGAGCAAGAAAGAGGGCTATAATGGTTGTATGTTTCAGCTGAAAATAATAGAAAGCTCCTCAGTTCCTGACTGAATATATTGACTCAGATAATCGAAAAATCCAGTGGGATGGACTTTAGGTATGGCTTGATCAGAGGTCAGGATCCATTCTTAAAATTGTTGTATTCTGAGTCTTGGTTTTGTTTTCATACTGACCTCCTTTATGGATATCAGGGGATAGAAAAACACAGAATGCCTTTGGACAAAGAAAGAACGGCTTCCCTTAGCTCTCAGGAAACATCTTGAGCTCTGCTCAAACTGAGTCACCATAGGTAGACTCCATCAAGATGTCATATGTTGATTGCTCTGGTTCGCTCTTTTTCAGAACTATCTTTGTGGAAGGAGGAGGTGGGTACTTGGTGAAACTCAGATCAGTTTTTTTTTTTGTAGGAGTACTACTATTTATTCAGCCACTGATTAGCTGATTGAATTGGGCATAAACTCCACCTTATTTTTTTTTATTTTTATATTTATTTATTGAATCACTGTGGGAAAAGTTACTAAGCTTTCAGGTTTAAGTTTTGGTCATACAATGATCAAACACCTTTCCCTTCACCAGTACTCATTTTTCACCACCAAGAACCCCAGTATACCCCCCCACACCCCTCCAAATGCCTGTGAGGCAGATAATTTCTACTTAACTCTTCTCTACATTGATTACATTCATTTTTTGACAAAAGATGCACCATTATTGTTTAGAATTTCCCCCCAAACAATCAGAATTGCTGAAAAGGCATTGTGAAATATTTTGTTTTCTATAGCTGGTTATGAGAATCATATAATGTCACGTGGCCACGATTTTGGATTTCTGCAAAGAGCCAGATAATTACGAGATTGGTTTCTGTGTGTCTGGTGTTTTGGCCGTGCCAGAGAGCCGCTCGTGGGGGGGGTAACTCGTGACCTTGGTAGGTAGTGAAGGATGTGCCGGTACCGTCCCCCTTCCCATGAGACTGCACTTGCTCCATCACCGTCTGGTCGTACCTGTCTTTCCTATAAGCTCTGAGGCAGTGGCCACCTTGCTGCCAGGGGGGAAAAAGGAGGAAGGGAGCAACACCTTTTCCCTCCTGGGGAGGCATGGCCCCATAGTTTAATGCATGGTCCATTCACTTTTCTTCTGAAAGCTGCTGGGCTCTGGACTAAGCCCTTTTGTCTCTGGAGCCATGGCCATGCCAGAGAGCCACTTGTGGGGGCAACTCGTGACCTCAGTAGGGTGTGAAGGACGAGCCAGTACTGCTCTCCTTCCCATGAGACTACAGTTGCCTCTTCACCACCGGCTCATTCCTGGCTTTCCAATAAGCTCTGAGGTGGCGGCCACCTTGCTGCCAGGGGGGAAAAGGGCAGAAGGGAGCAACACCCTTACCCTCCCGGGGAGGCATGGCGCCGTAGTTTAACACATGGTCCATTCACTTTTCTGCCGCAAGCTTCCGGGCTCTGGATTAAGTCCTTTTGCCTCTGGAGCCATGGCCGTGCCAGAGAGCCGCTTGTGGGGGGCAACTTGTGACCTCAGTAGGGCGTTGAAGGACGAGCTGGTACTGCCCCCCTTCCCATGAGACTGCAGTTGCCCCATCACCGCCGGCTCATATCTGGCTTTCCAATAAGCTCTGAGCCAGCGGCCACCTTGTATGCAGTCCAGATGCATTTCTGCCAAAAGCCGCTGGGTTTCAAGATTTGTTTCTGAGTCTCCAGTATCATGGCTATTAATCAGCTTGATCAGGAGCCAGAGAGCCATTTGTAGGCAGTGACTTGGGGTCTTGTTGGGATGGGGAGAAAGAGTCGGCTTCACCCGCATGTGGTGAGGCCCTGTGTGTTTTGTCACTGCAGGCCCAAACCTGACTGTCCAGTGGCCTCTGGAGGATGGCGGTCACTAGGCCACCAGGGGGAACAGGCCAAGGCATGAAACCTATTCCCACCTGGAGTGGCCCAGCGTCAGTAACCTACTGCAGAAACAGGACACATTTCTGCCGAAAGCTTTGGGTTCCGAGACTTGTTTCTGAGACTTTGGGATCATGGTCATTAAGCAGTTCGATCAGGAACCAGAGAGGCCATGCCTCCAATTATATAGCTGAGCTGGAGGTGGTTTGTGGGTGTGTTTCCCACATACCTAACTTTTGGCTGTTTACTTTCTTGGTAAACTTTGCCCCAAGTTTTTGGGGTCTGGCCAAAGGCACAGCAGCAATTTTGGGGTATCTGAAAGTCTGACGTTGCAATCAGGCTGCTGATGCACTCACCTCACAGGTACAGATTGACCTGCTGGTGGCACCATACCCCCAGATCAGTTTTAAATTAACACTCGATCTTGGGATAGGATCATTTCCACCCAAATCTGGCTGCTATGTAATAGGAAGTAGAGAGGATTTAAAGTTCGCTAAAAGGCCCCCAAATAGATGGTTCTAGAGATAAAGCATTGGCAGGATAGAAAGTGCTCTAGGGAAATTGCACTTCAATGGGATCACTACAGTCAACAAGGGGCAGAATGGTGACAGATAAAGGGATAAAAGGTCATTTGTTTGGACGATTAAGGAAATGATTGGTGGCCTTGAGATGGCTGTTTTAGCTGAGTGTGGGTCACCAAAGAAAGAGAGCCGAAGGCTTAGAAGGACTTGGAAGATGAGAAGGTGACGGTGCAAACTTACTTCAGAAAGATGGATGGTGGCTGAAGAAGAGACCATTCAGGGGGAGAAGGGGAAATTGCTTATTGCTTTTAGGAAAAGGGAGACTTGAGAATATCTGTCGACTGAGGGGGCTGAGGAGAGAAGAGGAGAGATGGATGATGTGAAGAGTGTGGAATAATGAATGTGGCCTGGTTTGGAAGAGACAGGAGGGGAGGAGGTCAACTGGTAGGCAGGGAGGTTTGTCTGGAGTGGAAATTGGACATCTCTTCCTCACAGATCAGTTTAAGAAGAGAGCTAGAGTGAAAATAGAAACATTGACATGGAAGGAAGTTGAGGAAACTCAGGGACACAAGCCTGTCATTTTCTCTGTGAAATCGCCACTAGAGAGTGAAAGGGGCTGAATGTCTACTGATACCCCCTCCCTCTGCGCATCTCCCCACTTTCCAACTCCACAGGCCAGTTCGTTAGGCTACAAAATGACTAAAGAGATTGGTGCATTGCAAATGAGCGCAGTCTTGCTGGAGTGCAGGCAGGCACCTGTGTGTTTCTAGCCTTTAACCCAATAATCCCTCCACTGGGAATCCATACCATGAAAACAGCTGAAAAGGAAATATAAGCTATTTGCAAAAAGATGTTTATGGAGGCCCTTTTCATAATAGAAAAATCCTGGAAACCACCCAAATGCTACAATTAGGGAATAGTTAAGCAAGCTAGGAAACATTAATATGATGGAATATTAGAGAGCCATTTCAAGTGATAAATGTGAGTACTCTGTCAATGCACAAGAAAGCGTCTATAGAAAAATGTTGGGAAAATAAGGTAGAATATGACACAGGATGGAGAAGTAGATTTCTGCTCTGGGAAATGATGTTTATACAATGACCTGGCTCATAAAAGGTCACTGAATTATGTAAACAGTTGTGTGAGAAGGCAAACTCTTCTTTACCCTTTTAGAAAATTGTTTGCACATTTTTTAAAGAATTGCCAAGCAGTTGAAGCTAGACAGCATACATTTGTGGAGATGCTAATCTGCAGGGCTCTGTCACCATCTCCCTTTGCAGAGAGGAAAAGAGCAGAGAACATACAGCCTGAAAAAACTGGTTGGGCAGTGGGTCAGGAAGCAAGGACTCCAAGAAATGATGGCTGCCACAGTCTCTGCTGAGATGGTTCATCCTGGTGTGATCTTTGCCGGGAGGTAAGCAAAGAATAACTAAAGGGATCCTGGACTTGGGACGAAGGGAGAAATGAAAAACCCCAGAGACGTGATGAATTTGGCCCATGCAAGAAAATGCATAAGAGTTTTGGAGTCATTGGGGTGTGATCGAACTAGATCCAATGGAATGAAAAGATTAGAATTTGCTGAGTAGTAGTTTGGGAGACAGTAGGAAAAAAAATACCTCTGGAATAAACCAAAGTTGAAGGACAGGGCCTTTAGTAAGCAGATCTGCAATGAATAGGAACCTGCGGTAATCACAATGGCCTCCATTCATGGATTCACCCCACAAATACTGACACCTACTCTATATCAGGCACTGTTTCAGGCTGAAGGAACCCACAGTGAACAAAACAATGAAAGTTTCCATGCACTGGGCAAACCAGGGTGAACCTGAACTGTTCTAAGCCTTAACCTGTGATTACTGTTCAGGTGAATTTTATTTGGTTAAACAAATAGAGAAGAGATGAATTATTGATCTTTTTGCAGACATCACAGCCAGCAGTGCTCAGGAGCCTGGGCTCAGTGCTGGAGATCGAACCCAGACCTCCCACTTTCAAAACATGCACTTCAGCCCATTGAGCTCTCTCCTGTCTGAACTGTTGGTCTTTGAAAACAGGGTGCGTTCACTATACTAGTCGCCCAGAAGTACATAGAGTGGAGGACATCAGGGTCTCTTGGCTGCCTTGAGCAACTAGAGAGAGGCTGGGTAGGGAGGTGGGAATGGCAGAGAGGGAGGGGAGGCCAGGTATGGAGAGGAGAGATCTGTGCTTTTGGGAGCTAGAAGATCAGGAGGGGCTAGGGTGTATTAAGATGGGACGTGAGAAAGCATTCATGGAATGTTCTTTCTTTGGGAGGGGTTGCAGATTTGGGGGGCACACCGGTGGTGCTCAGGCATCATTCCTAGAAGTACTCAGGAATGATTTGTGGATTAAATAATTGGGGTCAGGTGCATTCAAGACAAGTGCCTACCCACTATATTCTCATATTCTCTCTCTCTCTCTCTCTCTCTCTCTCTCTCTCTCTCTCTCTCTCTCTCTCTCTCTCTCTCCCTTGTGTGTGTGTGTCTTGTGAAATATTCTTCATGTTCTCCATGAAGTCAGTTATTCATCATTTACTGGGCTTCTGTACCTAGATGGCCAGCTCAGCCTAGTGATGCTGGGACCAGTGAAATAGCACTACTGGCATTGAAAATTGGGACTAAGGAAGAGAAGCACCCCTCATGAAGGGAGAAGCTGTGATAACTGCCCAGGGCTCTGCCTTCCTCCAGGGTCTGAAACAAGAAGGCCACCCTCGTTTTGGGAGGGGATATAGAGCTTAAGAACTGCAGGGGTTGGAGTGATGGTACAGCCAGTAGGGCACTTTTGCCTTTCATGTAGCCAACCCGGATTTAACCCCTAGCACCCCATATGGTCCCCTGAGCTCCTTCAGGAGTGATCCCTGAGCACAGAGCCAGGAGTAAGCCCTGAGTACTACCACAGTGGCCCCCAAGCAAAAAAACAAATAAAAAGAACTTCAGGGATGCAAAGGAAAATTGCAGCCTGGTTCTCGTCTGCTGGAAATACCTGTATCGAGGAGACAGGCAGAAATAAGGGATTGCAGCCAAGTAGAATGTAGTGTGGTCACTGTGAAAACAGTAGCACGCTTGCTCTGTAAGCCTGGTGGAGTAAGCAATTAGTTCTGCCTGGAGAGAGGAAGGAGGGTTTCCCAGAGGAGGAGACATTTGAACTAGACCGTCAAGCAGATCACCAGGCAGAGAAGGAGAAAGATGGTACAAGAAAATCAACCACCTGGAGCAAAGCAGGAAGGAGGGGTGAGGGAAACTGGGTTTGGGGACTAGTGACGGGTGCTCTCGGCTGCAGACTGGCAGGAGGAGGGGAGTAGAAAGCTGGAGAGTCCACAGGGGCCAGTTATGAAGGACCCTTGCAGGCCTGGGCCAAGACGTGTGGAAGGATTCCTGCTATACTGGACAGTCTCCAAGTATTTGCAGCAACGGGGTGCCATTGCTTAGGAAAGTGCTGCTGTGGGCTGGAAAGTGAGAAGGAGTGGGAAAACAAGTCAGGAGACTGAGCCTGATGATTCCATATTTGGGAGTCCAGATCCCTCTGCATGTCCCCAATAGCCAGGGGCTGCCATCACCCACCTTCTGGCCGCAGGGTGGAAGGTTTGCTTGGGAAACACAGCCAGTGGAGGGTTCTCCAGCACTCTCTGCCATGGTGGGTGGGGGCTTCCGGGGAGACCCAGACAGCCTGGAAGCTGCAGGGAGGCCGCCTTGGCCTCCTTCCCAGGAGGAGTGAAAGGACGGTCCCCACCTGTTAAGTTGATTTTCCTTTTTTAAAAAGGAGAGCTTTGCTGATGAAGAGCGATAAGTGTCTTTCACTGGCGAGGAAAGGATTTTAATAACGTCGGCTGATGACTCTTGCCCTGCTCTGCCGAGATACAGAGGCCCATTCTTCTTCTCTTTAATAACCCAGAGAGACTGCAGTGTGCTGGCCGGTCCCACCTCGCCCCCGTGGCGGCAGCTGCACCCGCACCCACTTTCCTCAGTCTCCCTCCCCTCTCTGCTGCCATACCCCACAAGCTCCTGTGCTTCCTCTGCTCCTCTCTAGAAGTCTCCAAGAGGTCCACAGCACGGGGAGAAAGCTGGTCCACAGGAAACTGTCCCAGGTGTTGCAAGAGCCAGGAGCAAGGGAGGGAAAGGCCCCCACACTGAGTGGCAGAGGTCTGGCCAAGGCGATGAACAGTGGCTCTCAGAATAAGTTAGCTCTAACTCACACCCTGGGAGAGTAGAGATAAGGATCAGGAGGATTGGTCCACGGCTTGAAAGTAGGCCCCACATGCTGGGGAGAGGGCAGCTCAGATAGAGAAGGGACCACCAAGTAAAGGATGCTCAGAGAGCCCGCTCGGGATGGAAGATGTGCGCTGAAAGTAGACTATAGACCAAGCATGATGGCCACTTAATACCTGTACTGCAAATCACAACACCCAAAAGGAAAGAGAGAGTAAAAGGGAATGCGCTTGCCACAGAGGTGGGGGGGGATGGGGAGGAGGTGGAGAGAGGGATACTGGGAAATTGGTGGTGGAGAATGAGCACTGGTAGAGGGATGAGTACTCGATCATTGTATGACTGAAATGTAAACACAGAAGTTTGTAAATCTTTAGTTGTACCTCATGGTGATTCACTAAATAAAAAAAAGAAAGAAAAGAAAAAAAGAATAAGTTAGCTCTAGAATCATCTTGGGGCTTCTTTAAGACATAGTTTTCATGGGACCCAGGAGTGAGTCCCGCAGTCAGGGTATGCACCAAGCCAGATTCGATTCCCCAAGACTACCCTGAACACCCCTGATGTGGCCCAGGTCATTCCTGGCACTTGAGTCCTGAGCAGGACCACACCATCCAGCCCTTGCATCGAGCTGCTTCTGAGACATCCTAGAATCACTCTGGACCACCTAAGCACTGCTTGGGAGATGACGCCCCCCCCCCCCCAAAAAAATAGAAGGGGTCAGAAAGTAGTACAGGGGTGAAGGCACTTGCCTTACATAGTGGTGAATGCTTGTTCGAACCCCAGCACCCCATATGGCACTGCCAGGGGTCACTATTAAGCCACTGGGTGTGACTCCAAAACAAAAATGTTTCCAGGGACTGGAGCTGTGGCTGAAGTGGTAAAGTACCTGGCTAACATGTGCAAGTCATAGGGTTCCACCCCCTGTCCACTTGCACCCCCAGCATGTTGAGTGTGGCCCGGGTCTTCTGCCTCTCCTGTCTCCACCCCTACCTCTCCAGCACCCCTAGGGTAAATGATAGCAAAACAAGAATAACAAACACCACAAATACAGTTCCAAGCCCCACTCCCTGCTAACTAGTTCTGTGAAGGGCCAGGAAGTTACAGATGAGCTGGTGGGAAGAGTCAGCCACTCAAGGCGGAAAGGGAACCGACTTGCTGGTCCCACCCAGTAGCTTTCCCCGAAACTCCACCTGTTGTTTCCCACAATCCTGTCACTAGAGACTTGGAGGATGAAGCCGCATGGCAGGCTAAATTTCTAGGGGCCAGGGAGAGAGCTCAACTGTGGGCTGAGTGCCTGCTTTGCATGCAGGAGGCATGGGTTCCATCCCTGGACCACATGTTTCCTGGAACACCACCAGGAGCAATCTCTGAACACTGAGCTGGAAGTAAGCCCCCTGCCTCCCCCCCGCCCCCCAGCACTATACAGTGTGACACAAAAACGAGAAGAAGAAGGGGGAAAAGTTGGCTTTATAATCACAGAAGTTAACTGAACATGTGCAAAGACCCCAGCTAAGCACTGGGCCTGACTCCCCTTAAACCCCCCTATCCGGTGGGAAGGAGGCCTTTCTCTCCCTCCCCCACCCGGATGTGTGCAGGGGAGGCAGGTCAGGGACCAAGTCTGAGCTGACAGCCAGGCCCTGCTCCCCATTCCTGCAACCCACAGAGCAAGCACCATGGAGATCACCTAAGGGTCCGAGAAAGCGTTGGGGAAGACTGGTGGAGACTTCTCCCCTTCCCTCTAGCCCCAGAGAAATTCAAAGGAAGATGTTCCTCCAGAGAAAACCATGGCCCATCCTCTCTCCTTGTGTTTGGCCTGCTATCCCCCCTCCTGAGGAATCCCGCCCCATTCCTTTGGGCGCTTGTCAGGCTCTCCAGATCCTCTGTGATGTGCAGATCCCACCAGGTGCCCCTTTTCCCTTATCCTTCACTCCTTACGTGAACCTTTGATTATTTTAGAATCTTTACTCCAGCCCTTCAGCCCCACTCCTTCACTGCCTGTGAATCCAGCCCTCCATAATCTCAGCTGCTTGACTGGACCAGCTTTTGAAACTCCTCCCTCCCTCCCTGCCTCCCTTCCTCCCTCCCTCCCCTCCCCCCTTTCTTCCTTCCTTCATCCCTCCCTCCCTCCCTTCCCTCCTTTCTTCATTCCCTTCCCTCTCTCCCTCCCTCCCTCCCTCCCTCCCTCCCTCCCTCCTCCTTCCTTCCTTCCTTCCTTCCTTCCTTCCTTCCTTCCTTCCTCCCTTCCTTCATTCCTCCCTTCCCTCCCTTCCTCCCTTCCCTCCCTTCCTCTTTCCCTCCCCTCTCTTCCTCCCTCCCTCTTTCCCTCCTTCCTTCCTTCCTTCCTTCCTTCTTTCCTTCCTTCCTTCCTTCTTTCCTTCCTTCCTTCCTTCCTTCCCTTCCTTCCCTCTCCCTTCCTCTCTTCCTCCTTCCCTTCTTTTCTTCCCTTCTTCCCTCCTTTTCTTCCTTCCCTTCTCTTCTCTCTTCCCCTCCCTCCCTCCCTCCCTCCCTCCCTCCCTCCCTCCCTTCCTTCCTCCTTCCCTTCCTTCCTCCTTCCCTTCCTTCCTTCCTTCCTTCCTTCCTTCCTTCCTTCCTTCCTTTTTTCTTGCCTACTTTCTTCTTTCTTTCTCTTTCTTTTTCTTTTATACTCTTTTTTCCCTCTCTCCTCCTCCCTTTCTCCTTCCTCCCTCTCTCCATCTCTCTCTTTCTTTCTTCTTTCATTTTTCTGAGGGGGGGGAGGATATCCTGGCAGTGATCAGTGTTTGCTCCTGGCTCTGTGCAAAGAGATCGCTTGGTGGTGCTCTGGAAACCATATGTAGTGCCAGGGTCAGTCATGTGCAACCCAGTTCAGTCATGTGCAAGGCAAGCATCTTCCCCACTGTCCAGGCTCTAGTCCCCTTACCATGTTTTTTCCCCACAAGCATCCACACTGGCACAGCACTGCCTTCCTTGCTGAGTCTGAACCCCCCCCCCCCCCCGCCATCCCACCCCACACATTCCCCACTTCAGCTCAGCGGGCTCCGCTCCCAGATGCCCCACCTGTTCTGCTGGGCTCTTTCCAGCCCCGAGGCCTTGGCTTAGCTAGGGGGATCTGCAGCAGACGTGTCCCTCCCTCTCATTTTCTGATTCCAACCAATCGTCCCTTGCTCAGGCAGCCCGGCCTGTGTCACCTGCACGGAGTCTGGCTGGCGAGCCTGACTTTCTTTCCCTCTATTCCCCCGTGCTCCGTGGGCACGACCGGCATCACACGATCTCACCCTCACTTTCCAGTTGTCTTAGACTTATTTGAAGGTTGTTTCAGGTCTGTGTGTTTTTCTCTCCCCAGCCAGATGCTGTTGGTGTTAGAGAACAATCACCTCTTCCTTGTCAGACCTTCCTGCCCACCCACACTCCCTCCCCCAGAACACAGCAAGTGGCTTTAGTAACTGCATCAAATTGCAACAATTCCTAAATGGCGGTCCCTTTAATTACAATGAATGAGTCTGAAGTTCAGAGCCAGTGGAGTGTGCTTTGTGGATGGAAATGATCAGATGATATAATGGGGACAAAGAGTGCGGGACTGGAAGGGCGGACACCTGTTTTATCATCCCGGCTCTTCTCCAGGATAGAGGTGCGAGCCCGGGCAGGTCACACTTCATTGTCTATCCTGAAAGCTCAGGCCGCTGGACCCTGAGACACCTTGCAGCTCTCACAGCCTCTGATCCATGCCCGCCAATCCACCTTCCCTCCTGGCTCAGGATCAAGGGCACACGTGTCCCTCTGGTCCTCATTTTATTTCCCAGGTGGAAGGAAAGCTTCACTAATTCATAGAGTTGTTGAAAGGATTAAATGCAACAATTCAGAACGCTCTTAGCCTAGATCATGGCCCATAGACAGTGATCAATAAATGGCAGTTAGGATTAAGCCACCACTTGGCCAGGGTTGGGAGCGAGGGGTGTGACCGAGAGGGAGAGGATGACCGTCTCCTGGGGTTCTCATCCGACCAGATGTCTAAGAGTTTGTGAAGCCATCGAGCGCTGAGGAGGTCAGGCTGGGCCCCCATTCCAGGGCTCAGAGGCCTGTCAGTGACCGGAACACCAACTGTCCCATTAATGACAGCACTGCTGGCAGTTGGGGTGACCCTGTTGTATCATGCCATCGATTTTCCCATTACCCTTTAATGCTGTGTATTAAAGGCTTTGCAGATCCACTCTGTTACCTTCTTTCTTTATTATCTCCAGGGCCTGCCCCACTGCTTGGGAGTACTAAATTGTCTGGATGCAGTAAACCTTGCCCCAGGTTGAGACATCCTCTTCTTGAGCTGAGCTCCGACCGCCTCTGGGCTCTCTGCTCGGACTATGCACACAGGAATGAGGACCTGCAGAGAACCCAGACTGAGCCCCTCGGGTGCTTGTCCCCTGCCCCACACTGCATGCCAGAGAGGAATCAGCAGAGCCAAGTCTTCACATACTTCCCGGGTGTCCTTGGGGCTAGCTGGTCTTCCCACCCGTACTCCTCTGCTTCCATCTCTGTATCCATTTGTCCCTGCCTCCTGGTGGTATCTCTATGTAAGGATTCTGTTTCATACTAGATCCCAATGCATGTATGAAACAGCTTCCACCAGAATGTCACCCTGCCTTAGTCTTCTGATATGTGCAATGGGAAGATGAGCCCTCTCAGCGGGGCAGTAGGGGAAATGTTCCTTGGGAATCCAAAGAGGACAGGAAACAAGAACTGCTATCAGTTTTGAGGTATGACAGAGATAATGAGATTGCACTGTCAACAATTCATCTATGCCAATTAATGCTATTCTGGTCACCTTGCAAAAATGTTATATCAATTCCATGATGTTGGAGTACACGGAGCTTAGGTTTATCAGATTGTACCCATTACAGTGCTCCCGAGTCACTCCCATTACTTTGTCAGTCTGTAACCACTTCTATGCTCTCTTCCCCAACCAATTTGTAAGGTCTAATCCTTCTTAGACACTGAAGCTGTACTGTAAGTTAATATTGCCTTTCTCCTCTCCTTATGTCTTTGAGCAGTTTACTTTAATGCAATGTCCTTTTGTATGGATACAGGAAGACAATTAATTAATATGCTCGGTAACTTAGGAATTGATTGGCTTTGAATATTATTCACTCCTGGGCATCTGCCTTCTCAACTTAAGCCTCAGTTGCCCTCACTTCCTAGCACCCCAAGGGCAGGGTCCCGGCGTGGGACTGGATGGAACCAGGGCAAGCCGGTAAGTTATGTGCTACCCTGGCATCGCGATGGGCCAGGCCAAGGTGCCACGATTCTTAACTATAAGTTAAGAGTTTGATCATAGGCAAATGATGTCATGATCCAAAAGTAACGACGAGACTAGGGCCCTGCTGCTAGGAATAGGAAAGATATCTGGCCTGAGCACTGCAGTCTGAGATCGAGATGGCCCTAGGAGAGCAATTCTATAAGCTTAAAGTATTTCTTACTGTGTCCATACGAAATCCGTGTACTCCAACACATATGAGGGCCAGAGAGATATTACAGTGCTTAAGGCACTTGCCTTGCAAGCAACCAACTCAAGTTCCAACCCCAGCACCCAATATAGTACCCTAAGCCCCACCATAAGTGATCTCTGAGTGCAGTGTCAGGAGTAAGCTTTGAACACTGACCGATGTGACTCCCAAAAGAATGATACAAAACAAAAATGTGATTGCAACTCAACCTCAACTAATGTCCTGGTGGACTGGTCAGAAAGTCCCCGTCCTCAAAGGATCAGAAGTAAAATGTGGGGTGTGGGCTATCAACATCAAATCCCATGAACAAAGGAAGTGACCCAGTGCAAGTCTCTCTACTGGCAATGTTGTGAAGGAGATGATGTTCGTGTCATGTTAGCAGTGGAGGGTCATCTCCATGAGGAGTTCTGAGCAGTACTTTGGAATGGGTGTTACTCCCCAAGAGGACCACTCTGAGGGCAAATAGACTCACCTGATGAACCATTGATCTTGTCCGTGAAAACAGGACTATTGGCTGTAGGTGAATGAAATTCTTATAGTGATAAAATAATGTTTTATCTCAGGGCTCCAGAAAAATCATAATTATGCATGATTGAGTTCATGGCTGAAATAACTTACTGAGAACATGGCCTTCTTCTTGGACTTCCTTTTCACATCCCAAGCAGACCTTCAAAATTCAGTGACTTCAGCTTCAGTTCTTAAACTTAATGGGAAAGAGGACGTCACCTGGCCCCCAGGGATGGGCTCTCCCTGCCTTGGCTCATGTGCTACCCCATCCTAAGTGAGCACCATGGTTGAGGGGTTGGGTCCCCTAAAGAACCAGCATGGAGTCTCAGGCACATCCTTGTTCCTTCTGCAGATGCTGCCCCACCACAGGCTCACACATAGGCTTGGTTGTGGGGCTCCATGCCTAGCTGTGACGCTCTCAACCTCAAAAACAGCATTTCTTCAGCTGCAGTGTTTGAACACATTCTGGTACTCCGAGGACACTGCAGTGTCACCCAGCTGGGCCGGGGGATGCTCACTGGCTGTGGTGCTCACATGTCTCCAGTTATGGTGCTGAGGTACAGCTGGCGAATGCAGGGCCAGAATCCATGAGTGGTGTGGGGAGCTCAGAACACAGAGCTGCCAGGATAGTGCCCAGTGCATGTGGGAACCTGGGATTAAACTCATGGCTTCAGGTTTGCCAGGCAGGTGATTGAGCCACTAAGCCATAACCCAGCCTCACGTGTACCTTCTGGATGTGAGACTGGCCCCATATGAAGTAATATGAGGAACACAGTGGGTTCAGAGAAGGATAGAGCAGGTACTGACACAAGAGGAAGCATCAGTGCTTAGTTGGCACAAGAAAACACAGACTCCCACTGTGGCCTTTTTTTTTTTTTTAAAAAATGGGTTTTGTAGTTGTTATATTAAAGGAACAAAAATCATGAGAGACTATGTCTTAACATTTTATTTTATTGTTGTAGTTCATAAAAAAAACACATACACACAAATGTAGTATCTCCATAAAACAATTTATACTTGAAATTTAATAAGAAAAAAACCCACAAAGAAACAACTTCCTTCACTCCAGGTTGCATCTTAGGGTGTCCTTGCGGTGATGTAGAGGGCATTTGTCTGGAGAGGTTTTCGGAAAGGTCTAACCAATTAGTATGGATATGTTCTCATTTGTTCTCCCCGTGAACAACATCTGGCTGACATGTTGGGCAACTGCTCTGCGGTAATAGAATACAAAGAGTGATTTTCTCGTACTTCATACAAGCTGAACCCCTTCTGCAAATGCCACACTCCCAACCTACCAAAGAGATATCCGCAAGAGCTGCACCATTGACCTGGAGGAGGAAACCCACATCCTACCTGCTCTGCCTCCACCTCCTCTTTCCTTCTTTCCCTCTCCCCAGCCCCTGATTCATGGCCGCAGAATCCCAAGGCTCCAGAAACTCCGTTTGAAACCCCTGGACTAAAGCAAAGCCACGACTCTCATACCTGGATGGGGGCCTTGGCTTCAGTGCCCAGGTTAGGGGTGAGCACAAAAGGGCCATTGGTGGGCAGTGGCTGTCAGGCTGCAATGGCCTGCTGAGCTCATTCTGTCCCTCTGATAGCCCCATGGAATTGCAGTGTGGTTGCCCTTCCTGGATTGGAAAGCGCGAGGCTTCTAATGTCACAGAGGCAGCCCACTGTGGAGCTGGTTGGGAACGCAGGGCTTCCTGCTTCACGGGGACCCTGCCTCCCTGAGTACGTGTGGGAAACCCACATCATGCCACATGCTCTCCAGGGGCGTTGACGGAAACGGTTTCAGGTGATCCTTCCCAAATCCTTTCCCCAGCGGAATGAATTCAGACCATGCAGAGCAGGTGCGGCAGGAGTTGACATGTTTCAAAAAATACATCTGCCCATTGGTCTCCCTCAGGAAGCATGCCCCTGGGTGGACATAGATGGGAAAGGGACAAGAACCCTAAAAGGATATGCACAATCCCCTATTAGTAACATTATTGTAAGCTACAGAGTCTAGATGAAAAGGAAAAATGGTGCGAGCCGAAAGCTGGGGACACTGGTGGAGGGAAGTGAGTGACCACTAGTGAAGGGACTGGTGTTGGAACATTGTAACACTCGTCAATGATATTGTCATTCATGGTGACTCAATCAAAAACGGAAAATATTTTGAAAATCCATCTGCCTAATCTGTAAGGATTGAGTGGAGGTAGGAAAGCTAGCCCAGTGAGGATAGATAGGCTAACCAGCCAAGTGTGGAGGCGGAGGGCCCAGGGAGACAGTTACTCTCAGAAGGGTGCCGGCAGGGTGGGGGTGGGGCAGGCACGAGGCGCCTGAGGGAGCCCCACAAGAGCTGCCACTGGCCTGTATCTTGATTGGGAGATGGTTCCTCGGTGCTACACATATCTGTAAAAATTCATCAGGCTATGCACTGAGATCTGTGTCATTTATTATGTGTGAACTACATCTCAGTGCTTTTTTAAAAATTAAAATACTACTATTTTAAGACATGATCTCCTTAATGCTCCTTCCCTCTTGCCAATATCCTCTGCTCGAGCTAAAGCTTACACAGCCTCCAGAGGCAGTTGGGGGGCATTCGGGGGTTGGGGGGTGGAGGTGGGGAGCACTCAGTTTTTCTGCTCTCTCTCATATGCATAGGAGGAATCCACATCACCCATCCATTTCCCCTTAATTTTTCTCCTTAAAATCATGATCATTGTAAATATGCAGAAACCAGGGCTCAGGAGGATAACTAACTGAGTGGCCTAGGATCTCACTGGCAGGATTGGAGCCTTCCAAAAACTCTGTTAGATGGTCTTCCTGGCATAGGCACACGTCGAGAGTGTCTTCAAAAACATCGGGGTGGACGATGCTATGAGCTGAGAGCACAGGAGGCACAGGGAGGGCATGCCAGGCAGAGGGCACATGCAGTAGCAGTCAGAGACTGTCATTGTGACAGAGCTGCATGTTATTCTAACGGCGGTTAGACACCTAGGACGTGCCTTTACCTTCACCCCAGCACTGCTCCCCCCATACCCTCCTCCTCTTCCCCACCGTTCAGCTTTGTCTTAATTGCTCCTCAGTCCCGATTCTGACTCTGCCTTGCTTGATGGTTATAAAGGCTGTCTCTGGGGATGCGGATGGGGCACTGGGCAAGGCCTGGGCTCAGAGCCAGTGAGACCTGGGGAGTGAGGCTGTGAGTGAGGTAAGCCAAACCATCTCAGATGTCTCCAGAGACCCCTAGATTCCTGCCAGAAGGGCTGGGCTCTGCCCCCCACCCTTAGCGCTCAGTGCCCCCTACTCCCCAGAGAGCCCTTGAGGTTTCATTCTGCCTATTCAAAGTCAGCCTGGGTCCCTTGCCTCTTCACATACACTGAAAACGCAACTTCTATTTTTAGATTGCTTTGTAAAGGAGACCCTGGGAGTTAGTCCAGGGATGCTGGGAGAGGGGAAAGCCGTGGTCCCGGGGGCTGATTAGTCTCAGAACTGAGTGGAGAAAGCGGCAGCAGCCCTGGCCTCCACGGATGATGAATCAACTGGGGTCCCCAGCTAAAGGTCCACTCTGTGGTTAGGAGATCCAGGGCCAAGGTTCTGCTCAGAGGGCCTGAGTCTTGCTTAGAGGGCTGGGGTCCCATTCAGAGGACAGACCAGCCTATCTCTGTCTTCCATGAGGTTTTTGGAACTGTCAGCTCCACATCCAAATCCTATGTGAACAGGAGCTCTAGCTGGGAGTCTCGGGGAAGGGGAATGTTGAGAAGGGAAACAAGTGCTAAAGAGCTGGGATTTGAGCCGCATTTGGAAAGATGTGTGGATGCTGAGTGGATGCACAGAGCCCACTGAGAGATCTTGGGATCTGACAATGGTTCAAGCAAGTCAGGCCAGAGATGCTGTCTGGACTTCCTGCCTGGTTCGGGCAATGGGTGAAGCTTGTTGAACAAAAAAAGCAATATGGTTGTGGTGCTTAAAGGGAAAAAAACAGCCAACAGTGGATGATTCGGATAGAAAATAGTACAGAGGCAAAGATCACTTATTGATTCAACAAGCTTTTATTGAGCACCTACTGTCTGCTGGGTCCCAAGGAAGCAGGCAAACTCTGGAGGTATGAATCGTGAACTGTTTAATTTGTTTTTTGTATTCAGGGCTCACTCCTGCCTCTGTTCTCAAAGATTGTCAGTCCCAAAGGGGTTGGAGAAGCCTATGCAGTGTAGGGGATCAAACCCAGGCGCAAGGCAGGCACCTTTATCCTAGTACTGCCTCCAGCCCTTCGGCCTCCTGAAATTCATCATCAAAAGAAAGGAAAAACACTGACCGGGAAAGGAGGGCATGATCGTATCTAGCCTGGGGTCGTTGAGGTATTTCTGTTGAGGCCCAAAAGGGAACAAAGGAGCAGGGCCGAGGGGAGCACTCCTTGCAGAGGGGTGCATGAAGGGGTCTCTGGTGCTGAAAAAGGAACTGGACATTCTTGGACACTTTCCAAGCGTACACTCTGGTTTGAGTCGGGGAGGAGAGCACATGTGGAGGGGGAGGGCCAGAGGCCAGGGGGAGGGAGGGAACCGTGGAAGCTCACTCTGGCCACAGGGGGATGTAAGCCCTTGTGGGTCCCGGGCTTGGGGTCGGGGACCATGAAAGGCAGCTTGTGCTTGGGTTTCTCCTGAACACCGTATTTGTGCTCCAGACTTGGCCTTCTAACTCCATCATAAGGTCCTGCAGGGCATATGCCTGGCATCGTTTTTCCGGGGCCAATCCCTGTCCCCAGGACCTTCCCTCGCAGTGAAATGATGTGAGGCGATGAATGATTCCCATGGAGGAAGTGTTTGAATTGATCCCAACTGTGTCCAGCCATGACCAGACGCAGCTTTCCCTCCCTCTCCCTCTCCTCCTCTCCCCACGAGTGACAGGTAGATCCTGGGGGGGGCAAAAGGGGCAGAAGTGGCTTGTGGGCAGGGTGCCACCTGGAATCCTTAAAACATGAATTGCGAGTCAAGTGGCCCCTCTCACAGTTAATCGATGGCAGCATATCCTGATCGCTTTCATTATTATTATTTTCTTATGCATGTGTGATCGGGAGATTTATTGTTGAGGCTACAGAGGCAGAATCAATTATTCATGTTATAAATTAGAAAATGATTTATGTCTACAGGAGACGGGGCCTCAGCGAGCCGAGCCCATTACAGATAAGCTTTGCTGAAAGGACCAAGATTTATCTGTAAACTTCACAAATTGCAGCTCACCGATCCGGCCCTGTTCTCTGCCCCTCCCCCGGGGCGCCATTCCTCTTTCCAGCCCTTCTCTGGCTCTCTGAACTCCTGTCTCCCGGCCGGCCCCTGTTTCCCACCACTGCCCTTCCCTTCCCTATGTTTTACCCTTGACCAATGCCCCAGGGCTCATTTGTATGTATTTTGAGGTGGGGGTGGGAGGACGACCCTCTTGAAGCTTCGAAATCAACTTTCTCTACTCTGGGAGTGGGCCCTGTGGAATGGAAAGACCAGAGAAGCACCTGGTGTGCAGCCCATCTGCAAACCTGTTGGGAGCATGAGGGTGGAAGTCGGCTTTCCTGTGGGAGCAAGTGACTCCCGCCAGGGGGGGCGGGGACCCAACAAGGTCCATGCCAGCTTTATGCCTCTGTGCAGAGAACTTGAAAATAAAACGCAAAGTGAGGATGTGGCAGCCACTGGGCTTTGGAGTCTGGTGGGGACTGGATCCTAGTGGTGCTGCCAACAGGGTACTGTTGGGCTAGCCACAATTCCTCTCTGGGCCTCAGTTTCCTCATTTGCGAAAGAGGTTTCCAATATCAGGCCTACCTCCGGAGATGACTGAGGGAGTGATGAAGATGCAGAGGGGTCCAGAACGCAGAGAGAGCGTCACCTCTGGGGTGGTCGTGCAGACGGCCTTGCTCCTCTCTTGCTCGTCTCATCGCCGCGACAGACATTACAGAGTGGGTGGACTGGCAGCCAGAGAAGGGGAAGTGGGCCCCAAATACTTTGCTCCCCCAGTTCTGCAGGTGTCTGGAGGACATTAGGAAAGGCTTTGGCCCCCATCAGCAAAAAAGTGTCTCTCTCTTTGAAACCCCTCTTACCTCCTCTGACCCCCCTCACATCCCTCTGACTCCCTCGCCTTTCTGTGATCCCCTTCACCTCCCTCTGTGGAGGGGATCTCGGGTTCTTGCCCTGCCTCCCTCAGACACCTTTTTGAAAGGAAGTGTCTGGCGTTTCTAGGAAAATGGAAAAAGTATCTGCGTTTTTATGGGGAGGAGAGGTGCTTGAGGAAAACAGTGGAAGAGGTTTTGGTCGGTGAGAGGATAACCATGGCACAGTGTCAGGTCAGGAATCACCACCTCCACCTGAAGCCCTCAGGAGTTCCAGGGCAGAAAGCAGAGGCAGGCCTGTGAGACAGGAGGCAGAGGATAGGGCGTTGGCTGAGGCAAGGCCCAGCATTGCCTCCAGCTCTGCCTGCTGATAGGCTAACCCAGGTTTTCTCATGTGGCGATCATATGCCCCACCAAGGACTCCTGGGATATTCCAAGGGGTCTGATGATGAAAATTGCATAAGTGGGGAGTCAAGGCACAAAATTAGTAAATTAAGTCCATGGAGTGATAGCACGGAGAGAAGGGCGTTTGTCTTGCACACAGCCGACCTGAGTTCGATTCCTCTGCCCCTCTCGAAGAACCCAGCAAGCTACCAAGAGTATCCTGCCCACACAATAAAGCCTGGCAAGCTCCCTGTGGTGTATTCGATATGCCAAAAACAGTAACAAGAAGTCTCACAATGGAGACATTACTGGTGCCCGCTCAAGCAAATCGATGAACAACAGGAGGACAGTGCTACAGTGCTACAGTACTAAGTCCCTGGATGACTCCCTGTGGAGCTGAGACCTGAACATAATATTACTCACCTCTGCATGGCTGTTTTGGGGCATCCTGGCCCTTTCAGTGGCCCCTTGTGTTCCCTGTCTCCCCCCACAATGAGAACTCCCACCTCTTCCCTGACCCAGGTACTCATGTGACATCCCCAGATCTCAGGCAGAATACTCCCTGGGTCCCAGAGTCCTCTGAAACACCCCTGACAATGACCCAGAGGCCTCACCAGGAAACCGCCAATCTGCTTGGCGTCTTGCCTCTGAGGCACCAAGGACTATCAGATACTCCCTTGAGACTGTGCTTACCTCAAAGCCCAGGGGGGACGAGCCCTTGGCCCACCTCCTCCTCCTCTCATTGCCCCCACTAGCCAGGCCTTCCAGGAAGTTCAAAGTCACAAATCAGAAAAGGAACATCCTTGACATGTGGCACCATGCCCCAGTCCCACCCCCAACATAGGCCCGACCATGCAGGTCTTTTTGTCATGCCCTGCACCCCCTTCTTGCCTTTCGCAGGCCTTTCCTAGGCCCCCAAGCCCTGATACATTGTGTCCCCCTAGAACTGCCCCCTGCAGAAATGGGGAACAGCGGGGTTCAGGAGAGAGCGTCCCCACCATAGATCCTGGCTTCTCCACTTGACTACTCAATCTCCCTGGCAGCTGCAGTTTCTAGACGTTTGGGTAAGAACTAGGGCTAGTGGTTTAAATCTGGCTAAGAAGGCTGTGGAAGACTCAGTCCAGGTGAAGAGAAGGGGAGCGGGCCTTCAGTATCCAGTTCAGAGGCCTGAGAGATAGTACAGGGGTTAAGTCACTTGGTTACAGGCAGCTGATGTCAGTTTGATCCTTGCCATTTGCACGTGCTTCCCTGAGCACCACCAGGAGTGACTCGAGCACAGAGCTAGGAGAAGCTCCTGAGCACACCAAATCAAAAGTTGCAAAGACCCCAAATCAATCAATTAATTCATAAATAACTCAGAAGATAGCTGCAAAGCATCCTGGAATTAGGGCTTCCCTGCCAGCACAGGGGTGAGACAGGTCCTGTGAAGATGTAATGTGTTAGAGAGCGTGTAGCACCTCTCACTCATCACCTCTGGGTTGCTCGAAAGGGAATAAGGGGAGAGAAGGGGAACAGCCATAGACTCATGACAGGGGCTAGCAGCTGCCCCTGGGATATCAACCAGCTTGGATTGGGTTGGGAGCATCAGCCCCTGCAGGAGAGAAAAATGCAGGAGGTTGATGAACTAGCTTTGGCAACGCTTGGTTACCTTGTCCTGCCAATAAAGTCACTGGGATTGAAAAATGGAACTGACTCCCTCCCTTGCCCTTGTCCTCGGTTGTTCTATATGTCTGAGTTCTGTCCTTTTTGCTGCCAAATTACCTTTGCACCCCTCACTCTGAAAATCCAGTAGAGAAAAGACCTCCTTATCCAGGTCATGTGTCTCTGTGGGACACATGGAGGGAGCTAGTGATGCTGGCAGAGCTTCACAGTGGAAGGAAGGTGGGTCTTCCCGTGAGAAGGAAAGAGGCTCTTCTGATCTCTCATCCTGAGAGAGAACCTTTGTTTAAGGCCAGATGCTTCGAGCAAGGTATGTCGTAGCACAAGCTCAGAATCGGATCTGACTGGAACAGAATGGAAGTTCTGCTGCTAACTAGCTATGCGACCTGGGCCACATTAACTTCAGCTCTCTGGGCCTCAGCGTGCCCATCTGAAAGATGGGAGTAATACCTATGCTACCCACTTGTCGTCAAGATGAAACACAGTTGTTTGCCCAACTGAATGCCTGATTTCTCATCACTGTTCAGTAAGTGGCTGTCCTTATCATTAATAGTTCTCCAACTGAACCCTGTAGTTTCTTCACAAGCACCGTGTGAGCTGACCAGAAATGAAAGCAAAACAATCTGGAGAAAAGAAGGGAATATTGACATGGGGAAGAGATGATGGCCAAGGAAGGAAAAAAGACACTTTGCCCAAGAACTTGGGCACTCTATCTCAATTTTTCTGTCATGCTCTCAATGCGAAGAGTGGGCTTAAGAGTTGAGCCACCTGTTAAGTTTATTTTATTTATTTTTATTTTTTATTTTTATTTTTTTACCTTTATTATGCTGTTTTTTAAATTTTTATTTATTTATTATTTTATTTATTTTTATTTTTTTACCTTTTTTATGCTTTTTTTAAATTTTTATTTATTTATTGTTAAATTTATTTATTGAATCACTGTGAGAAAAGTTACAAAGCTTTCAGGTTTAAGTCTCGGTCATACAATAATCAAACACCCTTCCCTTCACCAGTAATTATTTTTCACCACCAAGAACCCCAATATACCCCCCACCCGTCTTGATGCCTGTGAGGTAGATGATTTCTACTTAACTCTCTCTCTACTTTGGTTACATTCATTATTTCGACAAAAGATGCACCATTATTGTTTCGAATTTCCCGCCAAAAATCAGAACTGCTGAAAAGGCATTTTGAAATAATTTGTTTTCTATAGTTGGTTATGAAAACCATATGATGTCGCACAGCCATGATAGCAGCAGCGTGATTTTGGATTTCTGATATTTTACTAATTAATATTGGAGGGATTTCTGCCAAGAGCCGGATAATTGGTTTCTGTGCATCTGGTGCTATGACCCTGCTGGAGAGCTGCTCATGGGGGGCAACTAATGGCCTTGGTAGGGAGTGAAGGACGAGCCAGTTCCGCCCCCCATCCCATGAGGCTGCAGTTGCCCCCTCACTGCCAGCTCATTTCCAATAAGCTCTGAGGTGGATGCTACCATGCTGCGGGGGGGGGGGGGGGGGGGGGAGGGGAAGAGGCAAAAGAGACAGATACCCTTTCCCTCCCGGGGGGGGGGCATGGTGCTGTAGTTTAATGCATAGTCCATTCACATTTCTGCTGCAAGCTGCTGGGCTCTGGATTAGGTCCGTGTGCCTCTGGTGCCATGGCCATGCCAGAGAGCCACTCATAGGGGAAAACTCATGGCCTTGATAGGGCATGAAGGATGAGGATACTTGTTAAGTTTCATCCTGCCTGGCCTCTCTACTGGCAGGGCCTAGGCGCAGGCTCCTGGCACAGGAACTGAGCCCAAGTTGCTCCTCTTTAAAAGGATATTTAAGTCTCCGTGCAGAAAACAAAAACGAAAAACAGCAAAAAACCTAGTCCAGTGTAATAACTGCTGAATACACTTTTTGTGGAAAGGAATGGAAAGTGCCAGGGAGGAACAGAGGGAAGGAGAGGGGGTTGAGGAGGGAAAGGAAGACACACTGGGCAAGGGAGTGAGTGGGAGCAGTGCAGGGGGGTTGTTCCACCGTGCCCCATCACACAACACAAACTGCACAGACCTGCAGTTGGGGTTGCTGTGCCAATTCTGGCCACCCCAAAGTGCCCTCACCCCCAGCTCCAGGCTCGGAAAGTCAGGATGGGGAGGAGCTAAGAATGCAAATAGATTAGTGCCTCCCCCTCCACTGACCACCCCCTAGGATCTTTGCAGTGGCCGGCCAGCTCTTGTCCTTGCTTGGCTGCCCAAGTGACTCATTGGTACATTGTCCCTCAGCCTCCGAAGCCTTTCATGACTGAGGCTGAGCATTGGTCTGTTTCACTCTTCTGAAAGAATGATCTGGAATCTCCCTCCCCCTGCCTGCCGGGGGACCAGCCTCTTCCCTCACCTCCCAAACCCTTCCCAATCTAGCTTCTCCTACCCTTGGCATGAGGGTTGCACTTCCATTCGGGACAAGATCAGACTATGTCTCTCTGAGCTCTGTGGGTGCTCAGATATCCAAACCTACCTCAGAAGACCACTGCTGCCCATCCCAAAACACCAGCAAATTTAGTCTTGGCTGTGGTCTCGAACATTCCACACTCTCTGCACCACCCTCCACTTCTCCCACCACAGCCTGTAGCAGATGCTTCCAGAAGTCCTCTTTTTAGAATAGTGCTTTCCGTATAGATAGCACATGAAGCCCACGTGCCACTGCCTCCAGGGGCCTCAGAATGATTTCCCGGTCACAGAAGAAGTCACAGGCTCTGTGTATTAAGCTCAGTCACGTGTCTTCTTAATTTTATCAGGGTTCTCATTTAATCTTTTAAAGGGAGTCTCTCATCTCCCTCTGCATCCTCAACTCTTGTGTTGGACCACAGAAGGAACCCCAGTCTCTTCGGTTAGCCAAACAATGGTGAGTCCTGAAGGTTTGGCTGGGTTACTGGGCCCTCAACTGGTTCAGAAGATGGAAAAATTATGTTATTAAGAAGGGCATCACTTCAGGTTCCCAGTCCCCTGGGGCTGAAGCAGTGACTTGGCCGTTTTCCTCTCCAGCCCCGTGGCCCGTGCATGCGCAGTGTCCACCCATCAACACCACCTATTGCGACCAGTTCCCCAGCAGCCCTGCCTCCTACTCAGACCTCTACATCATTTCTATCCACACGCTTAAAGAGCCAGAGTCCCTCCCTCACTTCCATTCACACCTTTTCATTTGCAGCATTAATTTTACTCCCTTTGGAGAAAAAAGGAGAGCTTGATCCATTTGTATAATTACCGAGAGATAATCTGATGAGGGATAACATTCATCTTCATCCCTTTCTTTATGACTTCTTTGGGGGGGAGGGGTGGAAGTTTGGGGCATACCCAGCAGTACTAAAGGAACCAGGCAGTGCCTGGGATTATATCAGAGTTGGCCACATGCAAAGCAAGTCTTATCCCCTCTACAATTCATATGTTACCTTATCCTCTCTCTGTCCAATTCATTTCTTTCTTGATTCATTTTCTCTTTGTGGATCACATGAAGAGATCCACGGATTAAAAGACCCATTTAGGGGGGTCTCTCTACTTCTTCCCCATCACCAGGGAGTCAGTTTATTTGGGGGAATGTTTCCAGATATGTCCTTTCCTTCTTCATTTCAAAGTTGCTGCAGCCATGATCTTCTTATCAACACCTCATCCTCCCAGGATAGCATGTAGGAATGCAGAGAAAAGGGAAGGACATGGATGTTACAGCCCACCCTTCTTGTCTTAGAGAAGAGGGCTTGGAAGCACAGGTGGTAGCAAAATGCGCTGTGTCACACAGAGGGAGGGGAGAACCCACGAAGCAGGCTTAAGCTTTTCATCTTCAGGTGTGTGGCATGGTGCTCAGGACACTCACTAGGGCCTAAAGACAGACCAGGCTCAGAACGGTGTCTCTTTGCTACAAGCCCAGGGCTCTGTGTGTGCTGCCAGTGTAGTGGTCGCCTGGCTCATTTCCCAGCCGCCAGCTAGCTCATGCCTTGCAATCTAAACAAAGCTTCAGCCAAGACTTCCTTTTGAGGCTCTTCTGTTTTGGAACTTACCAAGGGTCTTTTTTCATTGCCTTGTAATGAAGCATACTTTCCCTCCTTTTTCAAAGCAAAGGGGCATTAATTTCTTCCTGGAGGGAGAAAAAAAAGATTGAATTATATATATTGTCCAGGGCGATTGAAAGAAGAGAAAGGGCTTTAATATCCTAAATTTGTGAAATTCCAGAACCGGGTCTCTGGCAGTAAGTAGGATCCCTGGCCAGGCAATGATGAATTAGTTGAGCTGGTCTGATACGGATGAGGAGAGGAGAGACTGAGGGGACTCAGGGACAGGTGGGGGAAGGTGGAGAAGCTAGAATGGAAGAAACCATAGCTTCCTCCGGAGTGGCACAGCATGGATTGGTCTGTGCCCTGTGCAGACCAGGGCTTATGACCAAGGGTGTTTCCAGCAGGGAGGTGGGTGTAAGTGCCTCATTTCCCTGGGGACTCAGGGCATGGTTTCACAGAGATTGGGGACTCCACTCTGAGCTTCGATTGGGGACTCCACTCTGAGCTTCCCTGCTTCACAGTCTGGGGCTTTCATGCAAAAGGGACAACTAGCATCTGCTGCTTCTAGCCAAAATCCCACCCTGGGCCTCTCCCTCTGTTCAGGCTTCCATAATAAAGTGCCACAGACAAGCAACGGACACATCAGAAATGTCTTCACAGTCCCAGAGCCAAAGTCTCAGATCCAGATGTCAGAGGGGGCTGCTGGTCTCAGAAGCCTCACTCTGTGACTTGAAGATGATTGTGTTTTCCCCAAGTCTTAAAGAGCTTTCCCTGTGTTTTATCTGGGTCCTGATCTCTTTGCCTACAGGCACCCATTCATTGGACTCAAGCCCTCATTTTACCTTTGTTCACTCTTTTTTAAATTTTATTTTTATTTATTTTTTTTTCTTTTTGGGTCACACCCGGCAGTGCACAGGGGTTACTCCTGGCTCTGCACTCAGGAATTACTCCTGGCAGTGTTCAGGGGACCATATGGGATGCTGGGAATTGAACCTGGGTCGGTCGTGTGCAAGGCAAATGCCCTACCCACTGTACTATCACTCCAGCCCCTCGTTTGCTCTTTAAAGGATCTATCTCAAAGTATGGTAAGGTACCAAGGATAAGGTACCAAGGGTTAGAACTTCAACCCAGGAGGATGTGAATTTGGGATGGACAGAATTCAGCCTATGACACCCTCTCAAAGCAGAGCCCCAGGTGTGGATGTAGGATAAAACTGTTCCTTAGACATTCCTGGCTTCTCCCCAATACATGTCCTGGGCTGGAGAAGATTTGGAAGTGATTACCAGCTGATGGATGCCCATGAATTGGGGGGTTTCCAGCGGAAGAGCTTCCAGAGAGTGCTGTGTCTGAGACTGACTGGAAGCCCAGTGCTAGCTATCATAGAGAAGACCAGCTCAGCTTGGGCAAGAATATCTAAAAGTCTACTTGGGCAAAACCAGGGTAGGAGATTTGGTTTGTTTTCCCGCTGGCCCATGAACCATCGGCTCCAGGGAACAGAGAGCTCTCAAGGATGAGAGCTGGGAGACAGATAGGCAGCATACTTATGAGGACCAAGAGGATAGAAATGGAGCAGGCCGCAGAGTCAAAGACCCTGAAATTGAGGCCAGGTGGCAAACTGATTGTGCTCATCGTGCCAGTAAATGGCCTTGCTGGGTTACACACTCCACCTGTATAATTTTGTAGTACTGCCCACTCTGTCTCTGGCTCCTGCCATGTAATTTGCTTTGACCAATTAAAATGTTTGCACATATGTTTGCAAGGAGAAACTTCAAAAGTTCCATTTCTCATGCAGTTTGTCTTCTTGGTCGTGCACCTCTGCCTTGCCATGAGTGTAGTCTGATGAGCACTTGGCAAATAACTAAGTCAGTCCATTCATCCCAGTCATCGAAGCCAGCTAGTGACAACCACCCAAGATGAGGCAAACACAAGCCAACCAACCACACTAGGAAAAAACTCCCACCCGACTCTAGCCTCAATCAATGCCCACTGCTAGTTAGATAAATTCACAGTCCTCCAAATCCCTGAATATTTTGGTGGTCTGTAAGCTTTATTGTGGCAATGGAAAAACTGATTTAAGAGACAAAGAAAGACAGGCTGAATCCAGATATCAGATGATAGTCAGGATCTAGAGACCCTCAGATCCAAAGGAGGCTGAATCTTTGAGACCTCCCCGAAGGGGCAAAAGACTGTAAGCCATAACAACAGTGAGACTAGAATCTGACGTCAAGGCAGCTTCCTCCTTTCTTTGTGCCTCTGATTCTCCCCAGATCTTGCCCTTCATCCTGCCCAGGTTATTTATGCATCTGCTTTCTTTCTGTACTTGATTTCATGTCTTTGTTCATCTATCTCTGTCTCTCCCCTTTGTTTATCTATCTCTGTCTCTCTTCAGTGTGCCAGAAAAACACACTGAACAGGAACCCAAAACCTGGCTCATATACTACTGAGTGACCTTGGGCAGCTCATTCCCCATCACTGATGCTCAGGTGCATCGTCTGCAGGCTCATTGTCAGGGCTGAGGCCAGCTGACATCTAGGGTCCTTCTTACCTTGATGTTCCAGGGTTCCCTGATATGGCTAATCCCTCAGGCTTAGCCCCTGCAGGTCCTTTCTTCCATCTCCCACCCTCCAGTTGTTGCCCCTGCTACCTAGTCTATCTGTATATGAGACTAGTTCTAGATACCCGAGGACTAAGACATTAAAAGCTAATATATTTCTGATGTCGTCCATTATCAACTTCTCTTCCTCATCTGTTTGGAAGAAACATTACCCCTCCCTTATTTTCTTTTTGTACCTAGTGTATTTTAAAGATTTTTTCCTATTTCCTTTTATGTGTTTTTGCAGGTTGCCTCTCATTTCTTATTTTTTTATTTTTCTCTCCTCACACCTATAAATTCTGGCTATTTCTTTGTTCTCTTCTTGGGCAATTGGGCCAAGCTTCCTGTTTTTGCCTTTCCAACTGGCAGCTGTTTCCTCTGCAGCGTTTTGTCTGGCCAATGAGATTTCTCCTCATCACTTACCAATCTTGCTCGTGTTGGAGTTTTTTCACGGGCCTTTAATTAATCCTGGATGCTGGAGAGCTGGTTGATAGTCACAGTTCTGCAACGGAACTAACTCAGTGACCTTGGACATCACTGGGCAAGTGCCCTCTGAGCCTCAGTTTCCTCACCTGTAAAATTTGGAAGGACCACCAACTCCTACTACCTGCAGAGTTGTTTCTGAGATTCTGGGAAAGTGGGGAGACTGCTTCAGAGAACATGCAGAAAAAAGACAAGGAAGAGAGGCTTGCTCTGCCTTACAAAGAAGAGCTCTGTGGGCTAAATCAGGAATGAGAACTGCTTTTTGTTTTAATGAATCAGGCCTGTTTACCTCTCCTGGGCCTTCATCTTCTTCCAGAAGATGAGACTATCTAGGGAGCCCCTGGCCTAACTCAGTCTACGCCTATTTTTACTAGTCTCAAAACTAATGGCCTGCCTTTTTATCTATCTGTCTCTCCGTTTTAATTAGACTTTTTGAATTGGAGAAACTATTAATCCACTGAAAAAAAATCTGCTCCTAGTACTTTCTGCTCCCCCTTACCATCAGATGTGCTGTCTTGGGGGCCAGGTGGCAAGGAGATACAGGAGGAAAGAAGCGGAGGAGGTAAACCTTACCCTTATATTTCAAGTCAGCTGTGTGAAAACAAAAATATTTCTTCATCCTTGATGGGATTATGAGGATCTCACAAGAATTTAGAAGTGCTTTAGACTCTGGAGGGAAACACAGATCGTCTCTATTCTATTAGGACTTGGTAGCCATGTGGTTTGGGACCCTCTATGGACTTCGATGGGATAACTTAGGAAGAGTGTATGTTCAGAGCCAGACTTATAATGTAGGGACTCTACAGATACTCTGTATTATGGAACATGTCCCAATCTTTCTGAATCCAACATACTATGCTGAATTGCCTTTCTTTTGTGTTTCTTTCCCTGTTTTTCTTAGAAACCCATGTTGTAATACTTTCTGGTCATTTCCTTTAAGATTATCTTTTAATTAAATTAAATTTGCTCGAGCGGGCCCAGTAACGTCTCCATTGGAGACTTTGTTGTTACTGTGTCTGGCATATCGAATACTCTCGGTAGCTTGCCGGGCTCTCCGAGAGGGGCGGAGGAATCGAACTCGGGTCGACCACGTTGGCCGCTTCTAAGGCAAACGCCCTACTGCTGTGCTATCGCTCCAGCCCAAGATTATCTTAACTGAAAAAAAAAGAAATAAAGAAAGAAAGAAAGAAAGAAAGAAAGAAAGAAGAAAAGAAAAACTCAAAAACTTCTTCTTCTCTACTTTATCTGGATGCAGCCTTCACACAATAAGCCCTTAGTGAATGTTTGTGGGATGAATGAGTCAGTGAACACTGAATTGGAAAGTGCATTCACCTCATTATAGCTCTACCTTCAGCACCATGGAGCTGTCTGTAGCATCCTGGAACCAAGAGTAGTCAGAATTTAGAACTTAAATATGGGTTGTCTAGCAGACATTTTCTTCTTCTTCTTTTCCTTCTTTTTAAAACTATTTCAAGTATGCTATTTGATGTATTCAACCTGGAAATCGTTTCCTTGGCTAGAGGAAACTTTTCATTTTTTTCTTCCTTATTCATTGACTCATCTAACACAGTTTCCTGCCAGTCCCTATGCCAGGAAGAGACACGTCCTCAAAGAGTCTATAGATGCCCCAAAGCAAGCTTAAACAAAACATTTCCTCTACCTTGTTAGTGGCACATGGTGTCTGTTCCATAGAGGTCAACAAAGAATCACCTAAGGGCTGGAGAGCGATTAGGGGTCAAGGCACAAGCCATCACTCTGTACTCTGAACGTCACCAGGTGCAGCCCTGGAGATTCCCCAGCACTGGCGAGGTGACCCTCGGAGGCCCCTTAAACACGACCAGAATGGCTTGTGTAATCTCGGGCTTTTTTTTTCCTCTGCAGCACCATATCCTCAGGCCCTTACACCCAGTCGGCCAAAAGTTACTGGAGGTGGGGCTGGAGAGATAGCACAGCAGGTAGGGCGTTTGCCTTGCACGCAGTCGACCAGGGTTCGATTCCCAGCATCCCACATGGTCCCCTGAGCACTGCCAGGAGTAACTCCTGAGAGCAGAGCCAGAAGTAATCCCTGTGCATCGTGAGGTGTGACCCAAAAAGCAAAAAAAAAAAAAAAAAAAAAAGTTACTGGAGGAGTCCCAGGACTCCTGAACACCACTTAGGAGAAAACCTAAAAATCACATGACATTAGGGGTGGAAAAACCTTAGACGTCATTAGATACCAACTCACCCCACCTTCTCTAGGCATTTTTCTATTTAAGAAAATCATAGTGTTTTTTTTTTAATAATCAGTATTTATTCTGAGACAAATGGCCTGCAACTTTCCCAAGACCACTTTTCTGCTCTGTTACTTGCTTTTCAACATATTCCACACTCCTAGATTTAAGCACTAAAAGACTCTCCTGGGATTCTAGAAAGCTGCCCCAGGCCTTTTACAAGGTCCCTTCCCTCTTGAGAGACTTCTAGCACTTTTTATTTCCCTGGCCACACACCTTCTCGAACAGACTATCTGAGCTTTGTGTTCAAGACTGTGCCATTACTTTTTGGTTTTTTAATTGTAGTTTAGTAACATGGTTACAATAGTGTGAATGTTTATGGTATTGATGTTCAAGGTGAACTGCACCCACCCCCACAAAGACCCTTCATCACTGTTCCTATGTCATGTCACTGTTCTTTCTCCTTTTTGTGTATTTCTTGCTCTCTTAGGTTCTCAAATTAATCTGGTTGCAGAGCTGGCCTGGAATTTTAATCATCAAGCCACATCATGGTCACCAGCACCCGGATCCCCTCTGGGGAAGATGGTTTGCAGATTGTCTCTGGGAAGTTAGGGATTCCCTACCAACACATTCTGTCCTCCTCCCCGACACCTCTGAATTTATAGTGGACTCACCCTTTACAGCTTCCTCCTGTAAAACAGAAAAACTTCCCAGTCCCCTTAGTTCATGCCCCTCAGGGAATGTATTCAAACCTGGGTCATTTATCTGATCCTCAAAAAAATAAAATAAATTAGAAAAAAAAGGAAAGACAGAATAAAATGGGACTGAAACTAAGAGTTTCACAACCATTTTAGACTTTCCCTCACACAGAGTTCATTAGTCTCCCACTCTACCACCCCAGGCTGGTCTTCCTAGAGCCCTTTTCATAAGAACCTGTTATCCCCTTTGAAAAGAACCTATCATCCCTTTTTATAAGAACTTCTTAACTTCCACCAGGTGCTGCCTTTCATTCTGGCTTCCTGCCCTGCAGGAGCAGAGAAGAGAGGGAAGAGGAGCCTCTGCACCTGTCTCCTGGGCCAGACTTCAAGCTCCATGAGGGCAGAAACCAAGTTTGTTTTCTTCCCATTGTTTACCCAACAACTGTCACAGAATACATATGCAATAAATACTTGTTGAAAGGAGAAATAAATGAAAACAGAACGAAAGAGAACCTAGAGAAGCAAGCAGAGATGAGGCGCTTCCCGGCGTACATGTTTCTGTCTTGGCGCTAATGGAATAGGATGGATGAGCGCACAGCCTGTCCTCGGAGTCTTGTCCAAAGGGCCCTCGCACTCCCTCTCCTCACCCAAGGGCCAGAGCAACTTCCCGTGATTTCTGATCCAGAGCTGACATTAGTCCTCCAGGGTAGACACAATGGGCGGCTGACTCTTCCCCTTATCATTGTCCAATCATCTGTAACTGAGACAGATGGCAGCTGGGGAGGGAGGCATGTGGAAAGGAGCAGATGCATGAAGAGACCAAGGCAGAGAGAAAGACTTTGTGGGGCTTTCAGAGGCAAGCCAGCTTGGAATAGATGAGATGGGAAAGCATTGCTCTGTTTTTTGGACACAGATTGAGTTCTGTCTTGGATCCCCACATAGGGTCCTGGGGACATGGGGTTCTGGTCATTCTGTAACAATCTCCAGGAAAGGCATTGCAGACAAGTTTTTGTGGGAGGGTCCAGAAGTGCTTGCTCTGAGTGTCTTGTTGATAGGCTTATCCTTTATTGTTTGACCTTCAGACTACTTTACCAGTCTTTAGGCTCCCTTTATTGTCTCTAAGCTACATAATATTCTTAAATTTTCAGGGAATTTGATGAGCAACTTCTAGAATTCCAGTAGGAGTCTATGTATGATAATAACTATAAATTTTCTAGGAAAGAATCACGAGAGGGTCTCATCCTACAAGATCAGATGTCGAGACATATTTGCAAGATAAATGAATTTAAACAATAATAACCATAATTCCTCTGGAAAAGAACCACGAGAGGGCCTCATCCTACCAGATCAGATGTCAAGACATATTTCCAAGATAAATGAATTTAAATGATGTGATACTGGTTCAGGTAAGAGAAGAAAAACAATGATATGGAACAGAATCCAGAAAAAGTCCCAAGTATTTGAAGGCATTCTGTATAGTGAGATTGTTATTTTTAATTAGGAGGGAAAGGGTAGACACTTTATTAAAAAGTGTTGGGACAATTAGTCACCAATTAGAGAAAAACTAAGTCAAATCCCTACCTCACACCACATAAAATATATTGCAGATCAGTGATAACTTTCAAATACCCTATATTCTGCTGACTATATTTCTTTAAGTTTGGATTTCTTTAAACGTGCATTTTCCACATCTCTCTACTATTGCTTATATTGTTCTCTCTTTCCAGAATACTATCAGTTCTGCCTCTGATTTTTATGTCTTCCAAATAATTCTCCTGAAGGTCCAGGCTACATACTCCTCCACAATAAAGCTTTTCTTGGTCTCTCCATTGAGGTAGAAGATATAAATCTTCTGATATACCATCTACATCATGTCTCTATGTATTTGCCCTCAGAACAAGAAAAGTTCCTTCAAGAATAAGAAGTTCTATAAATATATGCTAATGACAGTGATGGTGATGGTGATGATGGTGGTGGTGGTGGTGGTGATAAGCAGCTTAGCTGAGTGCCCAGAGAAATAGAATGACTCATAGTTTGCAACCAAAAGAATCTTCATCAAACTTCCTAATTAGACGGAGTGTCAGGACTCCTAGTTCAGCACCTTCTCTAAAAATTATCTGCTGCTTCCTGATTTAAAGCATAAAACTTAAGAGAATACTTGTCAACCCAAGGTCACCCAAGATTGTCAATTTGTATTATGAGATTGTGCTCATAAGAATACAATCTCAAGCATGCTGAAAGTAGACTATAGACCAAACATGATTGTCACCCATTGCCTCTTTTGCAAACCACAAAACCCAATAAGAGAGAGAGAACAAAAGGAAATGTTCTGCCACAGAGGCAGGGGGGGATGGGGGGGATGGGGGTGGGAGGGATACTGGGATCCGTGGTGGTGGGAAATGGGCACTGGTGGAGGGATGGGTATTTGATCACTGTATAATTTAAACCCAAGCACAAAAATTTGTAAGTCTACAACTGTACCTCATGATGTCTCACTAATAAAAATTTTTTTAAAAAGTTAAAAAAAAGAATACAATCTCAGCAAAACATTGTAAAATCACCTTACCTAGCCAATCACTTAAAATTCATTTATTGGGCTTTTTCTACATGCTGTGTTCCACAGAAGATGTCAAGAGTTCAACTCAAAGTAGCCAGTTACAGAGGGTATACAGCTGAATGTACCAAATCCAGTTCTGTAAATAAAGATGAGTGTAGGTTTGAAATCAGAAATATGTATCTAACTCCTGACTGCCACTTACTATCTGTGCTAGCATGAGTGAATCGTTTTTATCACTCTAACCTATGTTTCCTCATTTATAAGATGGAGATAATTTAAGTATCTATTTTTTAAGACTGTCCTGAGAATCAAATGGAAAAGCACGTAGCACTTAGCATAGTGACAGACATGTAGGAAACACTCAGTATAGACTATCAATACTTTTTGTTCTATAGCAGCAGCTTCAATTTGTAGGCAATAGAGCCTAGTGGAGTCTTAAGAATTATCATAAGGGAACTCAAGCCTGTATGACAACTAAGAAAACCATGAAATGAATAAATAATATCATGCATAAGTCTTACAATGTCTCAAATGAATATAAATGCTGCTAGAAAGGGGAGAAATTGATCTAACATAAGAAAGGACTATCATTGTTCAACTTTGCACTGGATATTTTTCCATCTTCTAAGCCAATGAGAAAATTGATCTGAAAGAGAAGGAATTTTTTTTTTAATTTTCATTGGGAAACATGCAGAAGCAGAAGGCAAAGGAGTCAAGACCATTCTCAGAATAATAGTTTGAAGAGAAAGCTCCAGAGTTCAAGCTGAGATGGAGGCTGTGAACATCTCCCCTTACCTTTTCTTCCATCTTTAACTGCTGAAGGATTAGAACCCAATGATCAGAATCCTTATTGGTGTCAGTACTCCACACAGGGGCTCCTTCAGGATCCCCACACCCATCAATACCAAAAGAAGAAAAACCCCAAGAAAGGGGTTCCACCAGGGGGGTGCTGAGACTCAGAGACCTAAGGAAAGGTCAGGGGCCACTTCTAACAGAGCATGAGGGATTTGGGACTATGAAAGGCAGCATTAAGATTGATTTCCCCGCAAAGTGCCTTTTTCGTAAAAGCTATCTTTGTGTGTTTAAGTGGATAATCTTTATTTTCAGGAACTTTTCTGAGTGAATTGAACTTGAATCTTTTTAAATGCTGAAGTTTCATGTATTAAAATCCCCTTTGGTCTCGGTGACCCAATATTTTGGTCTTCTTTATATTACCCATCAACTTCACACCCCTCTTCCCACACCTTCACTGGAATACAATCACCCGGCAGAAGTGACGGCAGAGAATGCACGCAAAGGGCAAAAGGCAGCCCCAAAGCTCATGGGCTCTTCACAGGGCAAGGTCAGACACAGAGGTTAAGCGCTAAGTTGTGCAGCTCTGGGGGAGCGAAAGACAGAGACAGAGACACAGAGACACACAGAGAGACAGAGACTCTGTGTGTGTATGTGTGTGAGTGTGTGTGTGTGTGTGTGTTTCACTTCAGTAGTTTTCAGAATTTCAGAAGCCCCTGATTCTCAGCGAGGGAAGACTTTCCCAAAGCCAAGGACTGAAGGGCTGGGAGAGTTGGAATTAAAATCCAAGTCTCCTGACTCATCAGTGACATCCTCTCAATCTGTTTTGTTGTCCTGTTTCCACAGTGGCATGATGAAGCCAGAGTGCAAGAGCAGAAGTGGGGGTTGGGGGAGAGACTTCATTGCCTTGCTTTTGGCCAGAGGGGCAGAGTAAGAATTTTGGGGAAGCCATAGAATAGAGAAAGAAGGAGACACGCTCAAATTTCCTAAGGGATGTTGTTAGGAATTCTAAAGAGGAGGAGCATTGATTGCTGGCTCCTCTTCCATCTTTCCTGCAACACAGGAGACTTGGGCTTGTTCAATGTTCAATTAACCTCAGCCATGAAAACGTCTTCTCTTGCCTCCGCTAAGGAACATTGCATCCAGAGATAGAGACCTGAGAACAGAATTAAGGAGTCTGCCAGAAGAGTAAACGGACCAGGGGTGTTTGGGTATCCAGTGTCCTGAGCTTGTTTGAAATGCAACATAGACTCTTGTGGTCATTGATTAGAATGACTGGATTTACTTGCAAGAGGTGACACTTGAGCAGGCACTGCTCTCTGGAGCTGTGTGTAATTATGGCATAATCCAGGATATGCTGAGATGCTTATAAAGCCTCATAAATTGCCCCCTCCATTAAAGGTAATTTACCCTTACAAAAGAAACAGTTGGAAGTTGGAAACAGCCTCTACCACCAAGTTCACCAAATTTAAATTTTCCAGAAGAATGTTAGAAATTGAGAACATTGCCTCTTTCACTAGGGCTGGAGAGATAGCACAGCAGGTAGGGCGTTTGCCTTGAACACAGTCAACCTTGGTTTGATTCCTCCGCCCCTCTTGCAGAGCCCAGTAAGCTACCAAGAGTATCTCGCCCGCATGACAAAGCCTGGCAAGCTACCCATGATGCATTCAATGTGCCCAAAACAGTAACAACAAGTCTCACAATTGGTTGTGAGACGTTACTGGTGCCCGCTCGAGCAAATTGATGAACAACGGGAGTACAGTGCTACAGTGCCTCTTTTACCACTTCTGAGCCTAGCTTGCCAAGAATATACTCAGATTTCTCATACCTTCACCATCCAATTGTCCCCTTTGAGTACATGTGACATTCTCATTCAAATGCTAAACTGCAGCTTGTTTTTGTCTTCTTGGCTGTCTCCAAAAATCCACCCAGTTAACTCTTACTCAGCAGTTTGGACCTTGAGATCCATGTGATTGCTTTCCCTGGCTCTCCACTCCCACATTTTCTAAAGCTTCATTCTCCCATCACCTTCCCCAACCCCCAAGCCCATTGCACAATGATCCAGAAAGAAGATGCATCTCTTCCACCGTTTACCTGCTTACATAAGTTCTCCTAGCACCTTTTTCTCTGTGGGTTCTACACTACTGAAGTTCTGTTTTGCTGGGTACTGAGAATACTAGATTCTGAACAGTTGAAAACACCTTACTTTCCAAGAAGCCGACACTCTGGTGGAAGAGAAAGAACAATATCATTAGGTTCTAGATGACAAGTTTCAGCAAAATGTTTTAAAAGGCAAAATGGGGAATGGAGAGATTCCATTTATTTCCTCAATTTGTCATATAACACAGTATAATCCAGGATCTCTATTGATGTTAACCAGTCTCTCTCCTCTTTCCACTCCATTTTCCATATTAACCTGTTCTCATATAGACTTTCTCAACAGTAAACCATCAAACCCCAACCCAAATGCTTCAACCTTACACCCTACAGATTTAGTGACCACCAAGAATGTGACACTGTCTTAATAGCTCCTAAATTTGGTCTAATACAGGTCAACATTAGGTCTTCAAGTTAAGACTTGGGTCAAGTCACATGCATCCTCTTGAACCAATAGCAATAGCCAGGAGAATATAGTGTTCCTCTTGCTTGAGCACTTATCACATGACCAGAAGAATTCTATAGACAAAGATTAGAGGTCAGAGAGCTGTCCTACAGGCAAATTTATATCCGGTATCTGGAATAAAAGATTGCAACCAAACAAGACAACAACTTCCTGCTCACAACCAAACCATAAATTGCCATTCCCCCCTACCCCTCTGCTACCCCCACCCCTCCACCAGCATTTCCAGGCTACTTTAACACCTGATGATGCTGAAGATGAGCACTTTTTTGCATCAATATGTCAATGTTCCTCTAGCTTCTTATTCCATATTTGTACCATTGTTCTTTATGAAAGGCCTGATACTACATCCCTTACCAAAGATCTATGATGAAAAATCAAGAGTCCAGAGCAGAATAAGGGTGTGTGGGGAGGGGGGAAGGAGGCAGGATTTACCTCTAAAGAGCCATAATCCTGTAGGCTCTTTTCCTCTGATTATCACAGAGCTGACCCTGGCTCAAGCCACACTTCGCTTCTAAGTAACACTTTAAATGGCATCATTAAAGGCAAACACAGCTGTTTGCATAATAAAGACAAAATTTCCATCACTGTATATGTATTTGTGTGCATGCCTGAGTCTTATTTCAAGCCTAACAGCCCAGCTTGAACTGTTAAAAGACTTCATAATCTGCAAGTGTACCTCTCTGTCTTCCACCCACCTCCACCAACCCTGGAGATGTTTGAAAACCAACTACCCCCACTCTTGCTAGTCTGACTATAACAGGGTTAAACCCTGCACCACGTTGAAAAACAACCTATAGGTTAGCTAACTAAGCCATTTGGCCTACATCAATTGTCCTCACTGCACAACATTGGCAATGCACTGCCAAGGAATGACTCAACATTGTCAAGAAATCAGGAATAGCTTTAAAAAAAGAGAGAAAGAGATGAGGAGTCTACTTACTAGCCAAGAATGATTCACTCAACCTAGAAAATAATGTTCTGATGATAAAAGCTGACGAGCTAAAGGCACGACACTTGTGAGACTGTGCTCGACCTCAGTCCGGAACTGGGGTGCTTTGGTGCTTTTAATATCCAGGGTTTGGGTAAATCCAGAGATACCTTTGAACAGGCAACTGCATCCTTAGAGCTTCCTCTGGGAATTACACCAAAGACCCTCCTCCCTCAGGCAGTGCCAATAGTTTCCAAGAGACTAGAAAACTCTCAGGTTTGGAAAAATCATGGATTTAGTCTTGGCTCTACCACTCCTTTGCTCACTGACTGTGGTCGGCTTTTTCTCCATATTTGAAAAGTGGGATGATAAGAATGTTCCCATTGGCCACTATGGTGTCATGCTCATTCACCAAGCTTCTACTCAGCACAGCACTTCAGGACAGGGCATGATGATAGTGTAGTCCCTATCTCAAACATCTCAAACATCACAGAGCTCTCATCATCAACCATGAAAGTTTGTCTAAAACAATTACTGGCAGGAAATGGTGATCATTAGTGATGATGGTGAACATGAATTCTAAAGGAGGGAGGGGTGAAGGGAGAGATAGTATGGGGGAAAGTCATAAAGAACCTGGGTAGTGGGTGGAGTTGCTATTCAACAGAAAACAAATCATTTGACAATCAGCTATTAATGTGTGCTGTCTTTTAAGTAGGAAAAGTCCTCAAGGCTTAGTTGGGGATAATTAGAACCTTTTGAACCTTGAAGTCATTCCACTAGGGGTATCTTGCTGTCCTTATTTCACCCGAGAGGGAGCTTCAACAGAGAGAAGCTCAGTGCCTTTTTCAAGGTCACACAGTGGCAAGTGAAGGAGCTGAGACCAGGATCTGAGCCCAGAGCCAAGCCCAGGCTGTCTCTCCTGGCACTCCAGCACCTACTCTCCAGCTCCTGGACAAGGAGGATACCTTTCAAGCTCCAAAGGAAACTAGCCTTTCCCCAAAATGAACAACGCTGAACCCAAAGATGACTAAATGATAGTCACTCTCATAGTCACTCAACAAATACTTCAGAAGGGCCAGGTACTGGTTTGACTTTGAGATATAACGTTGAAGAAGCTAGACAAAAATCCCTGCCTTCGTGGAACTTATATCCTAGCCGGGATGAGAGACTATAAATACATTAAATGAGAAAAATATGATAGGTGAGATAAGGAAAGAGACAGGCTGATGAATGAACCAGAAAAGAGTGAGGGGCATGAGGTTGGGAGCCGCCACTCTGGTGGACTGTCCAGGGTAGACTTTGCAGAGAAGAAGAGGGTGGGGAAAAGTCAAGTGGCAATCCAGGGGAAGATGAGTGAACATGTGTGTCTGCTGAAGAGTACAACCCATTTGTGAGCAGGCCTCAGGCATGCCCAGCAAACTTGGGTCATGGCAGCCATGAAAAGGTGCCTGGTAGCTCCCCGAGGCCAGGTTGATCACCAGCCTTGGGAAGAGGGAGGAGAATGTGGAAGGGGAGGGAAGAGAAGAGGGGAGAAGTGTGGAGGGGATGGGGCATGGAAGGGGAGGAAATGGAATGGGAAGGGAAGGGAAGAAAAGAGAGGAGAGGGGCAGCAGAGGGGAGAGGAGAAGAGAGGAGGGGAGGGGAGGGGAGGGGAGGGGAAGGGAGGAGAGGGGAGGGGAGAATTGGTGAGTAGAGGAGAAGGGAAGGGGAAGAAGGGGAAGGAAGGGGGAGAGGAGAGGAGGGGAGAGGAGGGGAGGGGAGGGGAGTGGAGGAGAAGGAAGGGAAGGGAGGTACTTGCGTCTCCTGCTAACTGAGTTCACTGAACTTATCTTTGGTTATCTTGGTTGAAGAATATCTGCCCTGCAGTCTCCTCTGTTTCAAGCTTTTATACTTCCTTTTCCTGATTTATTTTTGTTATTTGCTTGTGGTCTTCCTTTGAAGTAAATGACAATAGCAACAAAAACTCCATTGTTGTCTCAGTTACCCTAAAGGCAAAGGTGCTCATCAACATCACAGGTGTGTGGACACAATACACACTTGCATATGTGCACACATACACTCACAGCCCCCCCCCCCCCCCACACACACACACACACAAAGCCTGGATGACAGTGCTGAGCAGGACAATCAGAAACCAAATGTGGCTGCAGTCACCAACGTTACAGGAAGCCGAAGAATCCTTAGGTAAGAATAAACAGTTGGGGCAACTAAGCAGGGGTGACCAGGAGTACCCTAGTCATCATGGGGTTAGGGTTGGATGGTGTGGTAGGGTGTGTGTATGTGTGTGGGGGGGGGGCTGATATGTGGATATTTCCTAGGAGTTCCCCACGAAGGATGTGGGGGAAAGGAGAAAACCCTTTGCAGGGTTCAGCAAGTTCTCTCCTAGGCTCACTGACTTTGCTTTCCCCATTGGTTTTGGAAGCAACTAAGTCATTTCCGGCTGTTGTGCAAACCTCAGCTTCAATCAATAGCATTGGAGCTGTTTCTTTGCCCCATTTGTTTTCAACAGCCTGCCGCGGGCAGCCCCCCTCGCGGACTCTCTCTTCGGCAGCTGTGCTCTCCCTGCTTTAGGCTCCCTGTTGGGGGATGGCAGAGGCCCCCAGCCGAGCGGCAATCACAGGTTCATGCCTTTAATCTCCTGCTCAGAGGGGAAGACCCCGTTTCACCTCCCTGAGCAGATTACAGGCACTTTAGGCAATGTGACAGCAGCCCTTCCTGGCCCAGGTCCCCTCAGTGCTTGCTCTGCTCCTTGTCCTCTGCAGGGGCAGCGATCCTGGTCCTCAATGCTCCAGAGCAGTGATTCTGGGCGGCAGGATGGACCCTCACCCAGACTCTGCTAAGAACTTTGCAAACCTCACAACTGTGGGGGAGGCAAATTCCCTGTGTCCAGGAGGAAGAGACTTCGAGTCAGCAAAGGGCTCAAGCTTCGTCCCCTGCGCTAGGTTATAGGTCTCACAGGCATGAAGCCTTCTTCCCTGCACAGAGCGATCAGAACCACTGCTTCTGCCCTCACCCGGCCCCTCGGAGAAGCTCTTACTCTCCACTCACTCATCTCCTCAGCCTGTGTCAGCAATCCATCCTGAGAAATCATGCTCCTTTTCTCTCCGCCACTAGCCAGAAAACCCTCTTTGGATTTCAAATTTTCCCATCTGTAAAACAAGGTGCACATGGGGCCAGAGAATTAGTGCAGGGCTTATAAGGCAGGTTCCTATTCAGCCCCAGGGACCACACCATTCTCCAAGCGTATTTGGGGACAGCCCTGGAAGCCCCCCCCCCCCCCGCCCCCGCCATGACCGTCCAGATGTGGCCTTCATCATCCCGACACTGCAGTGTCTAAGCAGCACCACACCGCACATTGAGCTGTGGGATGGAGAATCACAGGAAGAGGTCCTCAGACTTCCTGAACACCTCATGGAAGGCCCCTTAAGTGAAGAGGGGCTCATGAGACAACCACTCATCCAGCTCCATTTCCAGGCCTGTCCTTCTGTCATGACAGACCCTTCACTGGTGTTCTTCTATGCGGGACCCTGCACCCAGCATACTATGAACCCTATCACCTCCCGAGGCTGAGCCCCAACTCGTGGCACTGCTGCCTCTGGTGGGGTGCTGTCCTCTGCACCCTTCCTGTCTCTCTCTCCCCTTCCAGACCCCACTAGCAGGACGGGTGCAGAGAGATAGGAAGCCTCAGGCTGGGAGCCCCTCGCAGGTGGGGGCCTCTTCCTGTAGACCTGGGGGTTGGGGGTGCAGCGCACTTCCTGCAAATAGCAGGAACAGGGGAGGGTGGGCCAAGTTTGGTACATTGACTTAGGACCCCAACCTTTTTAACCTGAACCTGGTGCCAGGGACCTCTGAAGAAGGGGTTCAACCCCTGTCAGCAGGGGTTCGAGGGCACAGTGGAGTGCAGAGTGGGGTCAATCCACAGTAAGTGGCTGCTGGTAAGGCTGGCTGTGATTGATGGCCAGCCGGGGGGAGCTGCCCAGGGCCCCAGGGTGAATGCATTGGCAAAATAGCCCAGCATCTTGGCACAACTCTCCTCCTGGGATTTGGGTTGAGTTCTGAACTGGAGGACAAAATGCTTCCTTTGAATCCCTCCAAGGAATGAGCTGGAAAGGGCAGGGAGTCTGAGCCCTGGAGAAGAAGGTGATGGGAACTCTGGTTTCCAGCTCCGGTGGAACAAAGATCTTTCCAGTACCCGGGCAGCTGGGACACTAAGAGCTGTCCAGTCAGCTCTTATCACCATGATGCCTTTTATTGGGCAATGTTTTCAAAGCCTTTGCAACAGTGCTCATTGAACATGCGCAGTAATTCTGTAAAGAAGTTGGATGTGACTAGTCCCCACTTACAAATGGGGAAAATGAGGCTAGGTAAAACAGTCCAAGTCAGAGAGATAGCACAGGGGTTAAGGAACTTGCCTTGCATAACTGACCCTGGTTCGATCCCTAGCACCAGATTTGGGCCCCATAGATCCTGAGCACCACTGAGAGTGTCCTAACACCAACACCTCCCCCCACCTCCAGAAAACAAAAACACAAGACACATCAGACATTCCAACCAGGAATTCACAAGTTGTGCTCCAAGCAAGGAGCAGACACATACAGAGGGCCTGAAAGAGACAGTTCCGGGGAAAGGGTGCTTAGACAATGTGGTACAGTGGTGGAGTGAATGAACGAGAGGTCAATTACTGGGCTTGCAGTTCAGAAGCTGTTTCTTTGGGTGTTTCTTTGAATTTGGGTGTTGAAGGGAATACTGCCTTTGTTACAAAAACAAACAAATATGTTTAAAAAAAAACCAAGACCCTCTAAACAGTCCAGCCTACAGCAATAGGAGTTCAAAGCCCCTCAATAGTTAGTGATTAACTGACTGACTGACCTTGAGCAAGTTAAAGCTGCCTCTCTTCTTGCCTCAATATTTTTCTCCCCAAGAACAGGATTCAATGAGTATCTGTTTGCTAGGTTGTTTGGAAAACTAAACCTCACAGTACTTAAGGATTTGATGCCATGATTATTGAGGAATTTGAACTCCTATTGCTGTAGGCTGGACTGTTTAGAAGGTCTTGGGTTTTTTTTTTAATATGTTTGTTTGTTTTTGTAACAAAGGAGCTATTCCCTTCAACACCCAAACTCTGAGAACATAAAGCCCCTGTGATCAACCTAAATGAAGCCCAAAGGATGCAGGAGCAAGAAAGGGCACTTGTCCCCAAACCGAGTGTCTATGCCTCCTCCCGAGGTTCCCTGGGACTATGGTTAGCGCATAGGTGATGCTAGGGAGAGAGAAATACATAAGCTTGCAGAAGTTGCTGGGATTGGACACTCCAGATTGGACACTCCAGATACGTTTGGCAAGGGTTCACCCCCACCTGTCCTCTGCCATCACCTGGCCTCTCGGTGGACCAAATAGCACACGTGCATTCAGCCACCTGCTCTGGAACTTTGACTAACTCCCTCTGTCCTGAGTGCCCACAGTGCTCAGATGGTTCTCCTCATCAGCTCTGCCGGCCACTGGCCCAAGCACCCCCAGGCCGTCTCCACCAATTACAAAATGGGGCTTATGATTCTAAATGAACTCACAGACTGGGTTGAATTTTTCTGAACATGGCAAGAAAGGTCTTTGCACCTGGGCAGGGCCAGCTTAGACCCCTCCCCTTCAACCTGTGATCCAGACTGGCCCACGGGAATTCCTGGCTATCTGCCAAAACCTTTCCCCAAATTATGTGGTGGATAAATATCAGCATACGTCATACTAACTAAAGATTGAAATTTTTTAACATTGGATTTTGGTGTGGGCGGAGGGGGTGGAGTCACACCCCATGGTACTTAGGACTTACTTTTGGCTCTGTGCTCAGGGATCACTTCTTTAAAAAAAAATTTTTTTTAACTGAATCATTGTGAATTGCAGAGTTACGAAGTTACTCATGATTGAATTAATGCCCCAACAGCAGTCCCTTCACCAGTGTCCTTGTCCCTTCACCAGTGTGGCCGGTTTCCTTTCCAACCCCTGAGCTGCCTCTATGCAGACACTTTTTTTCCCTCCCCCACCCTGCCCCGATTAGATACCGTGATTTACAATACTGCACTGATAGGGTATCATGCATGTCATTTTACCTCATTTCAGCACCTAGTCCTTCCAGAGTGACCACTTTTTTCTATCAATGTCATAGTTGTCCCTTCTGTGACCCATCCTACCTCTTCCCCACCCCCTATGGCAGGCTTCCTTATAAGGACTGTTTCTCCTGCTCCTTGCTTCCATTGCCTTCAATCAATAATTACTCCCCTACTATGTTTTTTTTTCCTAAGGAATCACTTCTGGCCATGTTTGGGGGGCCATATGGGGTGCTGAGGATCGAACCTAGGTTGGCTATTGCAAGACAAGTGCCCTACCCACTGAACTATCACTCTGTTCATAACATTAGATATAATAAATACATATACAGGTTTTTATTTCTCTGTTAGCTGTCAGCCAGTCTGTGCACTATTTCTCCTATATTCCCAGTCTGCAGGTATAAGAACTTTGAAGAACACTGGTCGAGACTAGTGAATTCGGCTTTGTGGACCAGCAGTCTAGAAACGAGAGGGTCTGGCAGCTTGGGCCTTTGGACTCCAAGAAGTGGAGAAAGATCCAGAAGAAATGTGGACCTGCTCCAGCTAGTCTGCTGGAAGAATCAGTTCCCTCTCTGCATTCTAAGCAACTCCATGTGCCCAGGATTTAACTGTTATTTGAGAAAACCCTAGTTTTCCTGTAGATTTTCCATCCCTAGGGCAGTGTTCTTGACCTTGGGAGAACTATGGCCCTGTTTGAAAGTAGAGTTAAAGCGATGGACTCTCTCCCCATGAGGATATACTGCATGTAGATGTCCACTCCCCATCTACAAATAATTCTGAAGGTATCACAATCTCCTTTGAAAAATCCCCACCACTCTTTAAAGTTCCCTGACAGTTCCTGGACCCCTGTCTGATTCAAGGCACAGTATGGGTTTTCTGGGTCTAGAGAAGAGGAAGGTCTTCCTAAGCTTCTAAGAAACCTGGGAGTATTAGAGCGTTTACATTCATTGACTGCCTCGCACTTCACAACATGTTTCCAAGTCATGCCCTCATGTTAGTTCCCGAGAAGAGGAGACTCAGAGGAATTGTGTGACTTCTGCCCAAGGTCACACAGTTAATAAAGATAGCTAAAGTTTACTGCCAGGCACTTTAAATATCCGGTCAATCTACCTTGCCAACAGTGCCATCCAAGGGAGGCATCATTATGAGTCCTGGTTTCTAGATGGAGAATCTGAGATTTAGAAAAGTTAAGGAGGACCTGGAGTGATAGTACAGTGGGTAGGGCATTTGCCTTGCATGCAGTCGACTGGGGTTCGATTCCCAGCATCCCATATGGTCCCCTGAGCACCGCCGGGGGTAATTCCTGAGTGCAGAGCCAGGAGTAACCCCTGTGCATTGCCATGTGTGACCACCCCCAAAAACAAAGAAAAAGAAAGAAAAGCTAAGGAACTGACGCAAGCACACAAGAACACAAGGGTCCAGGTGGTAGAGCTGGAAGTTGAGCCCATTGCTGCCTGCATCCGAAGCTGATCCTAACCCAGAAGGCACACCTGTCATCAGAAGCATGCAGGAGATTTGGTGAACCAAGAAAAGGATTTTGTTTAAAAGGTAGTGGAGATCTATTGGCATCATCTCAATCTGGAACAGGAGGGAAAAACTGTATTTTTCAATATGCTTAACTATCAGAAGAGCCTTCCAGATCCAGGTCTTCCAACTAGGCCAAACTAGCCCTGACTCTACACAACTGACCTGAAAGACAGAAGGTTCTGGGCACCTTGGTTTTTTCCAGTAGGTTCTTAGAATTTGTGGCCTCTCTGCTGAGCCTTGAGCCTGCTCTTCAGACTTGACAGCCAACTGCTCTTTCCTTCGCCTGGGGTCCTGGCCTCTCTCGGCTGCTCAGAGCTCATCTTTTGCTCCTACTCTTGACTTCTCTAGGACCCCCTGTCAGAAACAAGGCTCATCTGCTCAACATCCTCCAGCCAAGCCTGAGTCTCTTTCCTCCTGATAGGGTTGGACTGTTGTTCTCAGAGTAATGCGTCATATCCTGTACCAACAAACCAGCCTCTTGTAAGGTTGGTTTGGATGACACGAATCAGACACAAACTGAGCTCACTCAGAACACCTACAAATTTGTCGCAAATAAGTCTCCTATTCCCTGTGCCCTTATTGTGGCCATCTGAATGCCAGGGAGATGGGAATCTCACAGGCCTGTGTGCATCCACTCACACATCACTGAGCATGAACTGAGTACAGAGACCTGAGCTCTAGGCTGCAGGCACATGTAGGAGCTGATATGTGTGAGATCTCACAAGGAATCAACCCCTGGGGCCCTCCTGAATTCTTATACAAGACTTAAGACGCAGTTCTTGACTTAGGGTATTTTTGAAAATATTTATCAGTGAGAGATATAAAACTGGCTAAAGCAAAAGGAAAAAGAAGCTCAAAGACTCACAGGTAAGATAAAAATACACACAACATTGTGGAGATGGGGCTTGGTGGAGAAGCTCTGCCCTTGTTTGCAAGGGTTCCTGGATTCAGTCCGTGGCACCGCACACACAGAATGCATGCAGTAATTACATCACATGCTAAATTTACAGGAAAACAATATGAACATCTGCAAGAGCCAGACAATACTTGCTAGCAGGGCAGACTTGTAGACTAACCCTTCGGTTTTAAATGGACTTTCCTTCTTTCCACAGTGAAATCCTGTCTTCTCATTTACACACTTATTTTCCTTTTCCGCCTACCCCCAGGACATGTAAATATCTTTCCCATCGAGTGTCAGCAGCAATTTCACTTGTTCAGGCAGCAGATCAAGGCAATGATATGGACCCAATACATCTTGATATCAGCGTGGCATTTTGACAAATGCTTTACCTGGTGCCCTTGAGGCTGTGATGGGGAAATGAGAACTGGGTCAGAGGACAGGAAGTGGAGTCATAGCTGGATGAGCAACCACAGTCCAAGAATGTTGATTAGTTTTTCTGTGTCAACCCAAGGGAGGTCTCGAATGGTGTGCCCTAGAGCTCTGTCCTTGGCACTGACCACACTGGCACTGCTACCTGTGACTCAGAAGAGGACAAAGTGCCCTAATCAAGTTGGTGGCAGACACGAAGCCAGGAATCACAGTTACCAACTGAAGCTGACAGAATGGAAGTCAGAAAATGACCTCAACTAGTTGCCACTACAGACATCAGAATGGAAATAAGAAATGACCTCAACAGGAAGGAACACAAGGCAGAAACCAACATGAGAGAACGAGAAGAAAGAACTCCAAACTCCTGCATTTAGGTTAAAAATTAATTGCATGAGTACCGGATGGGGTAGACCTGGCTTGGCAGCAGGCCAGGTGAAAATGACCTATTTGTTTGCTCTTCTGTAAGTGGGCCACTAGCTCAGCATGGCCAACTGTGTTTTGTGGTTGATACATGATACAGAAAGTGAACACACTCTCGGCTACATTAAGGGAAATAGAGTGTCTCTGGTCTGATCATAACATAGCCTCGATGCGGTCAAGACAGTCAATCTGCTGGAGCACAGTGCTCGACCCTGAGCAGCAGCGGACAAGAAGGATGGGGATGACTTGGAACCCATCGTCAGGTGGTGCAGGAGCTGAAAGTCAGGTCCATAAAGGAGCTTGAAAGGAACTGGAAACTCCAGCCCAGGAGGAGAGGACCAAAGGGGACTGTGAATGCTCCTTCAAATATGCAACAAATGTGCATGGAAGTTGGGGTAGGTTTCCTCAGTGGAAGCTTCTAGACCAGAGTTCTCAACCTTTATAGGCCTCCGGACTTGCACCTGTCCTATACACTGGTCCTCGGACAGGCAGTTATAACCCACATGCTAGACCAGTGGTTTGCAGCCTTTCGACACTTGCACACCACACCAATGCATGGGCTGGCAATTGAAGACCATGGCTCTAGACCACTCATTCATGCCCACCTATATCCCTCTACAGGGACTTCGGGAGAGGTACCCTATACATGCCCATCCTTTTCTGTGGCGGATCCTTGTTTTCAGATAAATGCTCCCTACCCCTACCACACACATATACTTCTCAGGAAAGCCAAGAACCTATGCTACTATACATTCTCAAAGTGGCCTTGCTGATGGAGATTTGTGTCCCCAGCAGGAGTCTGGTGGTGGAAGAAGGGTCCAGCCTCTCTCGCTGCCTTCATGCTCCCGGGGTGTACTGTGTTACAGACACTCAGTTCAGAGGCTTCTATAGGAGGCAGTCTGAGAGAGATGGGAATTGTCCATCCATGGTCTACCCTGCACAGGAAAGTGCTTGGTGTCTCATGCTGTCGCCTCTTAACTCTGGCAACTTTGGGCTTTCTTCATATTGAAATGTTGAAAGCCAAGAATTGGGTGGTATTTTGGCATGATGTCAGCAGAGCGGGCAATTCTTCTGGCTTGGGTCTAGGCTGTCTTCACTGAATCCTTCAGATGTTCTTGTAGCTCCCTGGTACCGTACCGGACACTGGGACCAGGGTCCCAGAGAAGTAGCCTATTCTTTTGCCTGGCTTGGTTCCCTGCATTCTACCATTCTGGGGACTTCTCGGGAAGAGGCTACAGAATTCTCTTTTGGTAAAACAAACAAGCAAACAAAAACCCTATTAATCTCTCCTGCAATTCAGTTGTCACAGACAATTAAAATGTCCCCAATTTGTCAGCCCTACATACCACACTTGGCCCTGATTCTGGGTGTTTTGTGTGTTTGTTCATTGTTTTGCCGGCTGGATGACCTTGATCAGATGATCTTAACTTTCTCATTTCTTCATTTATGAATTGAAACTAGCAGTGGTCCCCACCTCCTCCAAGGATTTGTGTGAAGGTTGAAGGAGATAATCCAGCTCTTTGCACACGCTGGACACGGAGTCAGTGCTCGATGTTGTGTCCTTGTTGTCCTTGACAGTGACACTGCAGCGGAGACCAGAGAGGGTGTAGGTGTACCTGAGTGGGGGCAGCTACCCCACACCTGTCCCAGGATGTGCATGAGGAAAAGCGACTTTTTGGTAGAAGCAATCTTGAATCTGCACAATTGAAGAAGTAAATAAATAATTTGCAAATTTAGCCACTTTTAGGAAAAATTACTGGTAGCATATGTCACAACTGACCACACAGTAGGACACTCTCCCACTGAGCTGAGAGTCCCTGCCTGCGAGTATCGTTCTTAAAGCACCACGTGAATATGTGTGAGTGTGTATGTGTGTGAAAGTGTCTGAATGTGTGTGGGTGTGTGAATGTTGTGTATGTGAATGTGTGAGTGGATATTGTGTGAGCAGTCTTTGAATGTGTGTGAATGACTGAGTATGTGTGACTTTTGTGTGAGTATGTCTGAATGTATGTGTGAGTGTGTGAATGTTGTGTGTGCAAATGAGTGTGTGAATGTTGTGTGTGTGAGTGTGTGAATATTGTGTGGGTAATGCTTGAATGTCTGTGAATGTATTTGAGTGTGTGAGTGTGTATGTGAGAGTGTGTGAGTGTGAATGTGTATGAGTGAATGTAAGTGTGTGGGGGGTGAGTGTGAGTGTGAGCCTGTGTGTGAGAGAAAGCCAAAGAGTGAGCACAAGAGAGAGAGTGAAAGAGGTAGAGACAGAGAGGAGGAAAAAATGTAGTTGACAAAACAGGCAAAGAGGAAATGAAAGGGACAAGAAAAAGTGGAGAGAAGGTTGCAAATTCCTGGATCTTACCTTGGAAAATGATTTATTTTTCATTTGTTGGTGTGGGGGTAGGGGTCATACTGGCAATTCTCAGGACTTTCTCCTGGTTTTGTGGTCAGGCATCATCTGGGTCTCCAGGGGACTGTATCTGGTGCTGGGGATAAGACCTGGGTCAGCTGTGTGCAAGATCCTGTAAGGTCTGTGTGCAAGGACTGTAAGCACCCTTCCCACTGGGCTGTCTCTCAATTCATGCCCTGGAAGATTTTGATTCCAGAGACCCCTAAGGAATATGGCAGTGAGCTCTCTGCTATATTTTCTGGAACTCTGAGAAACTTAGTCCAGGAAATGAAGCTGAGGAATTGTGACGGTCAAGAAGCATTTTCTAAAGAGAAGAAATGTCCAGGGGGCAGAGCAATAGTACCGTGGGTGGGGTTCTTACCTTGCATGCAGCTGACTCGGGTTCAAACCCCAGCACAAAATATTCTCCCCAAAGACTTCCAGGAGTGATCCCTGAGCACAGAGCCAGTCATAAACCCTGAACACAGCCAGGTATGACCCAAAGACCAAAGATAAAATACAAAGAAGAAATGTCCACCACTGGGGCAGACAAGGGCCTTGTACTCCCTTCTTTGAAGATACTTACCCAGAATTAGAGAGGAGCTGGCAGAGGAGCTAACTGTCGGGGGCCTGAGCCCCATTTTCTTTGCTGACCCCCCACTGGGGTAAGCCTTTGTAGGGAATAGCTCTTTCCTTTCATTGATCCTTACCTTGATTGGGTAGTAGGGGGCCAATGCCATTGGCTAAGATGACAATAACAGAAAAGAAAACGGATCACATAAATGGAAAAGTTGGGGCTGGATAGATTGTACAGTGGGTAGGGCTCTTGCCTTGCACACTGCCTATCCAGGTTGGATCCCAGGAATCCCATGTGATCCCCCTTGATAGGGTGGAATCTCCGGGTCAAAGGCTGGGGCTCTGCTAGTCTTTTCCTTGATGGCCCTGGAGAAGGGTTAGGGCTTCCCATCTCTGAGAGGGACCCCTTAATAAAGGGGCTGCTGACACAGCTTGAATGTGGGAAATCTTGGTGACCTGTCCTTTCATGTCATGAACCGGCACTTTGGTGTTTACTTGTTTGTTTTTTTCTGAACCATACACAATGGTACTCTGGAGCTATTTCTGGCAAAGTGTGGGAACTTCTGCACATTGCTTATGGGGCTCCATGTGGTCCCAGGGATCAAACCCTGCCTTCCACATGCTAAGCATGCATTCAGCCCATAGAGTCATCTCTCCAGTCCAGCTTCTGTGTTAAAAATCCTCAGTGCTACCAATGATTGGCTGAATGGTTAGGAGCAGTTATACAGGTCACAAAACCCAGGACAAAGTAATTGTGAGCTGCAACAATAGTTCCTAATTTCTAGTAGCCCATTAACAATAGGAAAAAGAAACAGGTCTTGTTAATTTTAATAACATGTTTTATTTAATTCAATACATTCCCAAAGACTACCATTTTGGGTAATCAATATAAAGCAATTATTAATAAGCTAGTCTCTTTTTCGAACCAAGTCCTTGAAACAGGTTATAATTTACAATTTAAGTACATCTCATTTGAAATGGATCACATATTAAGAGCTCAATAACCATATCTGGTAAGTGGTTACATTATTGGACACGTCCAATAAAAATTCGACTTCTAAAACTATCCTAAAAGTTTCCAAGTGACTTATGAACACATGATTTGGGGCAAATGATTTAACTTTTCTTTGTTTGGTTTTCTCTGTGGTCAATAACGGTGATGATGCCGTGACCCTGCCAGGAGGTGCTGGGAACAATCAGTGGGGTTCCGGAGCACTGTCGCTGGTCCTTACAATGGAACGAGCACTCTGAAACCCAGTTCCTGGGGGATGGCGGCTCTGCTCATCTTCCCTCCTCTGCATCTCCTTTTTTACAATCTTTTCTATAAGCATGAACTTATTGAACAGCTGCAAAGTGCCCAGCTCAGATCTAGAGACCATAATCTCATCAAATTCCCCAATTTACCAAAAAAAGAGGTGGGTTTTTTCCCCCCATCTTAGTTTTTCAGCTACGTGAGCATCCTTGGAGGTGCTCGCCACTTCTTCCTGACTTGCATTCAGGGATCAACCCTGAAGGTGCTCAAGGAAACTTATGTGATTCCGGAGATTGAACATTGAAAATGTTGCATTTAAAAAAATGCTGCATTAAAAATAAAACATCTTAACCCCTTTTATCTCTGGCTCCAGGAGAGATTGTCCCATGTGCTAGTGATGAGGCTCAGAGAGGTCGTCCAACAGGTGAAGGCCACACAGCAAGCATAGGGCAAAGCAGAGATTCGAATCCAAGATTCCTGACTCCACAACCCAGGTGAAAGACGAGACTCTGGGTCTCAGAGCAGGAGACCAGGGTAGGTCTGGAGCCAAACACCTGCTCCAGCACTCTCCCCTCCCAGCAGTCTCTGCACAAACCAAAGTGACAACATGACATGATGGTGTGAACGGAGATCCTTCCAGGAGTCTTTAAATTACAAGGGATTCCAGGTAGCTTCTCAAGTTTGAAAAAAAAAAAAGTTCTTGGCATCTGAGTGGATGATGCATAGGGATAGCGGGGAAAGAAGAATCTTCAAATTACCAAAAATAATTTGAAAATTCACCTCAATTCTCACCCAAGTTCTTGTCCATTTTCTAAGTCTTTTTTTTCTTAAAAAGAAAGATAGGGGCCCGAGTGGTAGTATAATGAAGAGGGTGTTTGCCTTGCACAGTTTGATCCCCAGCATCCCATATGACCCCCCGAGCACTGCCAAGAGTAATTCCTGAGTTCAGAGCCAGGAGTAACCCTTGAGCATCGCCAGGTGTGACCCAAAAAACACAAAAGAAAGAAAGAAAGAAAGAAAGAAAGAAAGAAAGGAAGGGAGGGAGGGAGAAAGAGAGAAAGAAAGAAAGAAAGAAAGAAAGAAAGAAAGAAAGAAAGAAAGAAAGAAAGAAAGAAAGAAAGTTGCTCTGGCCAGAATATACAGCAAGAGTATACAGCAATATACCAGAGTATATACGTGGGTGTGTCCAGATGCCTCACCTGGCTCCCCTTTACCCCAGCCTGCAAAAGAGGCGCCAGCAGACAGGAAGGATCCAAAGGAAAAAAACAGGAAAAAAGGACCAGGGATTTGGCTCAACTGTAAGCACGTGTCCGTGCGCCTGAAACCTGCATTCAATCCCCGGCACTGCAAAAAAAAGTCTTTAAAAATGAAAAATTAAAGAAAAGCAGGAGACCCAGGACTCAGGCTCCAGTTCCAGAAAGAAAGGGGCGGGGGAAGAGAGACAGTGTGAGCGACTGAGCATGGCAATGCGGTACAAAGTGCTTTTAGTGATTAATGAATAATTAACATTTCTAATGATGTCCCGGCGACAGGAAGAGGCCAGCGCAGGGCTCTGGGGCAGGACTCCAGGGGACGGCGACCTCCGAGAGGACCGGACCGCCTAAGCCTTATTAACCTTCCTGCGTTTCCTAACAGCCCTACATGTGCCCACTGCAGAGCTGGCCCTTGCCATGGTGGTGGAAGGAGGGGTGGGGGTGGGGGGTAAGCTCTGGGCACGAGAGGGCTCTAGGGACCCCTTAGTCTGCTGGCAGATGCCCTAAGAAAAGCAGGGCAACAGCCGAGGGAAGCAAGTGCAAAGACAGAGTTTTCCAAGAAGGAACAAGAAGAGCCAAAGTGTGTGTGTGGGGGGGGGGGGGGGGGTGGAGGGGGGCGGAACAGGAGGGAAAGGCCGGTGAAGGGCTGCGGAGGTGAGGGCGTGGCTCCGAGAGGAAGGCGCCTAGAGCAGGGCTTCCTTAGGGGTGGTCCTGATGGGGAGGCAGGTTGCCTGGTGGGCGGTCTCCCCTAGAGCGCATGCGTCACTGTGTCCAAGGCAGGTGCTTCCAGAGTCTTAAAGTTAAGTGGGGGTCATCAGCGTGGACCCCCAACTAGATGGCTCGCTGCCTGGCCAGGAGGAAAGGGGAATACTGAACCGCGTGCCATCCCACCACCTGCGCGCATGTGTGTACACAGCAGGGAGAGGGCCGCCTTCTGCCCGCCAGGCCAGTGCTCACAGGAGCCACGCAGCTTCTCAGCCCCCAGAGCTGTGAGAGACACATTTCTTTTCCATTTTCTTTCTTTCTTTCTTTCTTTCTTTCTTTCTTTCTTTCTTTCTTTCTTTCTTTCTTTCTTTCTTTCTTTCTTTCTTTCTTTCTCTCTCCCTCCCTCCCTCCCTCCCTCCCTCCCTTCCTTCCTTCCTTCCTTCCTTCCTAGTTGAATTACAGTGAGATACATAGTTGCAAAGTTGTTCATGATTGGGTTTCAGTCATATAGTGTTCCAACAGGTCACACAGTGTTCCAACACGGGGCTCTTCACCAGTGCACATTGCCCACCACTAGTGTCTCCAGTTTACCTCCTGCCACGTCTCATCTCTCCCCCCCTCCTTCCTCCTATCTTCCTCTCCCACTCTTTTCTCCCCTTCTCCTCTCCCTCTCCCTCCCTCTCCCCCCCATTTTCTGGGCATAATGGTTTGCAATACAGATACTGAAAGGTCGTCTCCTTTCAGCACTCAGTTCTTGTCCAGAGCGATCATTTCTAACTATCATTGTCGCAGTGGGCCCTTCTCTGCCCTCCCCCACCAACCCCATTTATGGTCACCTTCCACCAGGGGCCAAGAACCACATTTCTGTTGTTGATTCACCCAGACTACGGTGTTTTCTTAGGAAGGGCCGAGCCAGTTAATAATGAGAAGGGTGGAAGTGACAAAGGCCATGCCAGGAGCAGTCTATAGACGCAGGAGTGTCCCATGGCCCTGGGCTTCCCAGAACCATGGGGCCTCCCAGATGTGGCCTCTCAGAGCTGGGCAGAGGCTGGCCCAGGCGGCATAGTAGACACAGAAGCCAAACCTGCAGCAGCGGCCCAGTAAGCAGGGAGGGGGCGGGGATAGAGGGCTGACCCCTCAGTGAGAGGAAGAACAGGGGGTGGTTCATGTCCTTATACTCTCCAGTGTTCGGTGTAGTTTCCACAAACGCACCTGGAGCTTGGCTCATTGTTATCCTGAAGGCCACTGTGGTCTCTGCCAGCTGGAGGGACCCTCCTCACCTGCCAACAGATGTTCAAGGCTGTGCCCTGGGGGACCCACATTCCTCCCAGCAGTTGGGCCCAGAGTTCTCTCCAGAAACTCGTCGAAGGAACAGCATGCAGGGAACTCCCAGGTAGCTCTGTCTGCTGCGGCAGCGGCTTGCTTCGCCTGTAATGCTGCCCTTTGCTTTTCTGTTTGTCTCATAGAAAGGTTTCAAGGGGCTGGAGAGATAGGACAGTGGGTAGGGGGCTTTTGCCTTGCATGTGGCTGACCTGGGATCCCATCCTGAGCCCAGCATGAGTGAATCCTGACTGCAGAGCCAAAGGTAACCCCTGAGTGCTGCCGAGTGTGGCCCAAAAAGATAAAGAAAGGGGAAAAAAGGGTTTCAAGAACTATATTTATGGCCGGAGGATAGTACAGGGGTGGGGGGCACATTTGCCTTGCACGTGGCCAACCTGGGTTCAGTCCTGAGAACGGCCAGGAGTAATTTCTGAGTGCAGATCCAGAAGCAACTCCTGAATCAGTGGATTAAATGAATGAATGAATGAATGAATGAATTAAAAGAACTGTATTGAAAAAGAGGACTGGAGCAATAGCACAGCGAGTAGGGCATTTGCCTTGCATGTGGCCGACCCGGGTTCGACTCCTCCATCCCTCTTGGAGAACCCGGCAAGCTACTGAGAGTATCCCACCCACACGGCAGAGCCTGGAAAGCTACTTGTGTCATATTCAATATGCCAAAAACAGTAACAAGTCCCACCATGGAGATGTCACTGGTGACCGCTGGAGCAAATCGACAAACAACAGGAAGACAGTGGTACAGTATTGAAAAAGAACAAACTCTCATATTCCAATACCTAGATTCACCAATGGGTCTCCAACTTCCAGTTTATTTAATAATTTCCTCTTCGTTTTTTAATCTAGAATATGAAAGAATGAAGCTTTCTGAGCAGGTAGGATAAAGACAGACTGTGGGACACTTGGTGTACGATCCCATAAAGGCATGGACTGAGGGATGCTCCTACATCTGGCTGTTCAGCGGCTTGCACAGATGGAGCTGAGGGTCATAACTGCAGGTGGGACAGCCAGGCTTACCGGGGATGGCGCTGGGGGTACTGACTAGGATGAGGGGGTGAAGAAGCGTTCTGGGGAAATAGAAATACTCTATATCCTGACTATAAGGGTGCTTTACACCAATTACAGCACGTCAAAGCTCGTCCATCTGAATGTACCCTGATAGTTGGCACATACAATTGTTAAACAATTTACACTTGAATGAAGTGGATTTTTGTTTTGCCATATTATGGGCCCACATCTGACAGTGCTCCAAGACTAACCCCCAACTTGGTGATGGGGGCAGCATGTGGTACTGGGGACGAACCCCTGGCCTCCTGCATACAAAGCCTGTGCTCCGGCTCTTTAAGCCATTTCACCAGCCCTGATGTAGATTCTGTAACATAACCTTTTTGTGAAGTCTAGTGGCCTCTGTTCTGAAAGGCCCAGTAGGGAGATACTAATACCCGAGGACGGCTGGATCCTATGCTTTTAATGATCCTGCATTTATATGACCCTTCGTAGATGTCAGGCTCTGCTCTCAGCAATTTGCAGAAAAGGGAATCATTTAACCTCCCCCAAACAAGCCTGCGGTGGAAAAACTCTCCTTGTCCCATTTGCAGCCCAGGAGGAGAAGCAGCTTGCAGCCCAAAATGATACAGCCGAAAAGTCACGAGACGTGAGCCAGGCCAGGATCCCGGGGCCTCGGTCCTAGCTCGCTCTGAGCTGCTTCCTTATGTGGCAGCCAGAAGCCAGGTCCCATGTGAGCAGTCCTAGTGCCCCCATCCTGGGTCCAGCAGGGGGATGGGTAGGCTGACAGTCCGTGGGGCTCACTGATGAGCACCCCACCCTTCCAGTCAGGCTTTCCTCCCGTGGGGCCCTCACCCACTGTGGGGGGCCTCTTTAGAGCATTTTTTTTAATTGAATCACTATGAGATGCACAGTTACAAAGCTGTTCACAGGTCCGATTTCAGTCATAGAGTGTTCCAACACCCATCCCTCCACCAGTACACATTTCCCACCACCAATTACTAATGTCCCCAGTTTCCCTCCCACCCATGCCCAGTCTGTCTCTATGGCAGGTGCTTTCCTTCTCTCTGTCTGTGTCTGTGTCTGTGTCTGTGTCTGTGTCTGTGTCTGTGTCTGTGTCTGTGTCTGTGTCTGTGTCTCTCTCTCTCTCTCTGTCTCTCTCTCTCTCTCTGTCTCTCTCTCTCTCTCTGTCTCTCTCTCTCTCCACTAGAGCATTTTTTGGGTCACACCCAGTGATGCTTAGGGCTTACTTCTGGCTCTGCACTCAGGAATCACTCCTGGTGGTGCTTAGGGGACCATATGGGATGCTGGGGTATTGAACCCGGGTCAGTTGTGTGCAAGGCAAACTTACGCTCCCCACTGGACTATCACTCCAGCCCCCCTAGAGCACTTTTATGAAGGTGCTTGGGACTCCTTTTAGCCTTGAGCTCAAGATAGAGCTGGTCCCCTGAACCACCCTGCCTGTTCCCAAGAGACATGGTCAGAATCGGAGGGTCAACATGTGAATTCCTGGAGTCACAGGCTCAGGGCAGGGCTGCCTTCCTCACGGCCTAGGGCATCATGTAAGTTAGGGAATTGTGCCCAGAGTGCGGGGCTGTCTTAAGGGACCAGGCTCGTGTGTGGTCCTGAATTGCTGTGGGCTGCAGGGCTGGCGACTTGCCTCCTTGGAGTCAGCACTTTCTCACCCAAACAGAAGGTTAGACAAGATCAGGGGCTCTTAGCCTATGTGTTACTAGAGACCTCAAGAGGTTTTCAAATGTTCCAAGAATTCCCCCCAAAAATGTATGCAGAATGTTCTGTGCTTACAGGGGCCCTGCGAGCCATCAAACATCCTAGAGAATCCACACCCTGTAAGATGACAGCCTCACTTGCTTGCCAGGATCCCCTCTGCTCCTTCCTAATATTGGAAATTCCAGGTCCCCAGCCCCAAGGCCTGATGGGAGAAAACAGACCAGGAAGCCCAGGACAGCAGTGAGAGATGGAGAACCAGCTCCTGGCCTCCGGCTGCAATGCAGTCTTTTCCATCTGCTCCTTTATTTATCACAGGCGTGTCCTAATTCAGCACAATTATACTATTATGTATAATTCAGACGACACTTTTGGTGGTGGGGGCACACCCCAAAGCACACAGGGTCAACTCCCAGGTACCTGCTCATGGGTCACTCTCAGAGGTACTTGAGGGATCAAGCCACACTGAGGGTTGAATCTGGCCCCCCCTCTACCCAAAGCTAGCACTGTATGTTCACCGTGCATTGAGTGTTCTCTCTGGTCCTCAAGTGACAACTCAATCTGTAGTGAGATCTTCATGGTACCCATGTGGTGGTGTGCCCATGGCCTTGACTGTGCCTGTGGCTAGCATAGTTCTTAGCATATAGTAGAGATGCTATGAAAATATTGGTGGGGGCTGGAGCAATAGTATAGCAGACAGGGCATTTGCGTTGCATGCAGTCGACCCGGGTTCGATTCCCAGCATCCCATATGGTCCCCTGAGCACCACCAGGAGTAATTCCTGAGTGCAGAGCCAGGAGGAACCCCTGAGCATTGCCGGGTGTGACCCAAAAATAGCAAAAAAAAAAAAGTTTGGTGAAGAAAAAAGTGAATGGGGAGGTGGGGAGGGGAGGGAGGGATCAGGAGCTGGAAATGGGGGAGAGAAAAGGCTGAGACCCGAGTCAAAAGGCTGAAACCTGAGTCCAAGGCCTGAGTTTGGTGACATACAAAGCAGCATCTGAGCTCTGAGGCTCCTTCCTGAATTTGAGATCCTAGGGTGCAAATCTTCCTCCTGGCCATCAATGGGGTACTGGGGAAACAGTGTCCAAGTGCCCACCCCACCCCCCACCCATCCCATACAGGGTCCTGTCTATTGCATTGGTTATCTCTTGCTGCATTCACCATCTGTTGTTGTACAACTGGCTAGCCTAATAGTTAGCCACTTTTAACAGCCAAGATTATTTTCTCCTGGCCAGAGAGATATAGTACAGGACATAAGACACTTGCCTTGCCTGCAGCCCACCCCAGTTTAATCCCAAGTACCACATGGTTCTCCCCGCCACCCCCCTCCTGCAGGCACAAGCACTTCCAGGGGTCACTCCTAAGCTCAGAGTCAAGAACAGTCCCTGAGCACTTCTGGGTATGCCCGCCTGCCCCCAGAGTATTATCTCAGATAGCTGCCAAGGGTCAGGAGTCCAGGGTGGATCTTAGCCGGTGGCTCCGGCCCAGGCTTTCCCAGCAGGCTGCAGCAGAACCCGCACCAGCGTTAGGCACTTGTAGGATCATCAGGGCTGGAGCATCTGCTTTCAGGCTGGTTCACGTGGCTCTGAGCTGAAGGCCTCAGTGCCTTGCCACATGGGCTTTTCCACAGTGATGCTCTCGGCATCTGGCTTTCCCCCTGAAGACGTGAGCCCAGACAGCAGGAGAGCCACCAAGAGGAAGTGTCACATTTCTTTTTTTTTTTAAATTTTTATTAGTGAGACACCATGAGGTACAGTTGTAGACTTACAAATTTTTGTGCTTGGGTTTCAATTATATAATGATCGAATACCCATCCCTCCACCAGTGCGCACCTCCCACCACCACGGATCCCAGTATCCCTCCCACCCCCCATCCCCCACATCCCACCCTGCCTCTGTGGCAGGGCATTCCCTTTTGTTCTCTCTCTCTTATTAGGTGTTGTGGTTTGCAAAAGAGGCAACGGGTGACAATCATGTTTGGTCTACAGTCTACTTTCAGCATGAATCTCCCATCCTGGGAGGATCCTCCCAACACCCTTTATTTGGTGCTCCCTTCTCTATCTGAGCTCCCTTTTCCCCTAGCATGTCACACTTCTTGTTATACTCTAGTCTCAGGAGGGGCGTGCAGTTGTGCACCCTGTATATTAGGGCGGGTGCATCTTATATCTGGTGTTGTTTAGGAGTGAACTATTCAGGAAATCTCAGCAGGTGAGAATCCAGCAGGCCTCTGGGAGGCTGCCTACCACACCCAGGCCAGAGGCAAATCCCTCAGGCCTCTATTTAACTAGGCTACCACTCACCATCTTTCTGGAGGTTCCTAATAAGAAGGGTTTGGCCATGAGCCGGCCACAAATATCATCAATGGGATCTTTTACCTTTTCAAAGCATGCCCAGGAGATCTTCACGCTGGCCATAAAAATTCTGATGCCCGGGACAGCCCAGCAAGGGGGGCAGGCACAGAACAGGGAAGGGGCTTCAGCAAGGACCAGCCGAATAACCAGCAAAACCATGGCAGTGTGAGCCAGTTCCATCCTGTGTTCAACCACCTCACCCTGGTAACGAGCCCCAGTGCTATGGTTGACGAAGGAGACAAATGACAGCAAACGTGACACGAGGAAAGCCTCAGAGGGCCCCCCTCAAGTGCTTCTACCCAGCAACTAGCCTGCTCTCCTCCCAAACATATGGGAGAGACCACAAGATGCAGAAATATCAGTGAATGACCCATTACCTTTACTTTGCTTGCTAAGGCAGAAAAATGCAATAAAACATTTTAGGACTCTTTTTTTAAGTCAACATTTCTAACAATGCAGCCTTTCCGCTAAACTTCCATCTAATTAGGAAATTAAATTAACCAGACCATTTCACTTCCTCAGTCAAGGGGATTGGATTTCTTGTGGCGACTCACAAGGCTTCTTTGTTGCCCTGACATCTCTGGCACCTCCCAGCCCTTCCCCCCCAGCCCCCCTTCCTTCCTGCCTCAGCCTGGAAAGGAGGTGAGCTCAGAGATGGCCTAAAGCTGTGGGACCCCACCTCGACTCTGTCTCTTACGTCTAGGGCATTTGGTCCCTCAGGCTTCCCTCTCCTCGTTTATATCTCCCTATGGGCTGAGAGATAGCTCAAAGGGTCAGGGTGTGTGCTTTGCAGGTGGGAGGCCTGGATTCTATCCCCAGCATCACAGACACTGCTGGGACCAGCCCCTTCCCGCCCCAGCACTGAGCCAGCAGTTGCCACTCAGCACCATGGGGTGTGGCCTCTAAAATAAACAAAACATACATTAATTAAGGCAGGAGACTAAGGCACACTGTTCAGCTAGTCTCTTTCACCTCAGACATTCCAGGGTTCTGACATTGCCCATTCTCCCCCTCCTCACATTCTGGAATCGGCTTTCTTGACATGCAAGTCAAATGCCGTGCCACGTAAACCGTTCCTGATCTCTGTGGACAGTACGTCTCTCTTCTCCATAATCTGCCAGGAATACACGTTATCTTGAATGAATCCGGGATGATACGCGTGCGCGTTTTTTGTCTCTCTCCCGAATGCTAAGATCTCTGTGGGTTGGGACCCAGCTCTCCTGGTCTTTTTTTTATTATTATTATTTTAATTTGTATTAGTGAAACACCATAAGGTACAGTTGTGGATTTACAAGTTTTTGTGCTTGGGTTTCAGTTATACAATGATCGAGCACCCATCTCTCCACCAGAGCCCATTCTCCACCACCACTGATCCCAGTATCTCTCCTACCACCCCCCCATCCCACCCCACCTCTGTGGCAGGGCCTTTTGTTCTCTTTCTCCTTTTGGGTGCTGTGGTTTGCAAAAGAGGCACTGAGTGGCATTCGTGTTAGGTCTATAGTCTACTTTCAGCATGCTTCTCCCATCCTGGGAGGACCCTCCCAACACCCTTTACTTGGTGCTCCCTTCTCTATCTGAGCTGCCTTTTCCCCTAGCATGCGGCACTGGCCTCCAAGCCATGGAGTGAACCTCCTGGTACTTGTCTCGGTTGTCTCTGAGCTCACCCAGCCGCTGGTGGCTGATTCAGCAGTGCCCGTGTACTGGCTCCCCTCAGCCAGCAGGGGGAGCACATTTGCTCCAGCTGAGTCCAATTGAGAATGGTTTTACCTGGGAGTGCGGAAGGAGGTGAAGGCAGGGGTGAGGCAAAGCCTGTTACTTTGGACAAATAAATAAATAAAGCCACTTGGTCAACAAAGTAGCATCCCCAGACCACAGAGCAGCCTGCACTTCCCACCCGGAGGAGGCCGGGAAGCATGGAGCTACAGCGGGGATCCGCTCGTGATTAAACGCAGTGTAACTTGGAGCATTAAGTCTCTGATAAATTGGGAGATAGGGACCCGCAACCTCATTTCTTTCAAGGATATTTAATTACAAAATTCCGTAACAAAATTATAGCCTTATTAAAATGGTTCCTCACTGAAGAGAGGGCCTTGAGAGGTGAGCCAGCCGGCTCTGAGCCCCGCGGGTTCCCCCAAGCGCTCCCTGCAGCGCTGCTCTGCTCAGGGATGGGGGGAAGGGGAGAGAGAGAGAGACAGACAGACAGACAGAGACAGAGACATACAGACAGAGAGATAGAGTGAGAGAGAGGTGAGTAGAGGGGCAGAGAGGGGAAGGAGAGGGAGAGAGAAAGATTCAGAAAGCAGACCACTGGGAGAGTAAGCTCTCTGTCCGCCCAGGGGAGGGCAGGCATGAAGTCCTATGAGGGAGCTGGGGGGGGGGGGGGGTGTCCATATCTTTTTAAAGTGACAGGCCTACCAGTAAGGACTGACCCATGAGTAATACCTGAGTGTGAATCCCACTGACCCTCTTCTCCCAGCTTCCTGCCATCACCACCAAAAATGGGCAGATTACTAGGCGTGATCGTAATCAATGTGGTTGTGTAACAGAAGTCATACATTTGGGAGAACCTCTGGGCTAGGGGGCCAGAGTGATGAGCTTTGGAGGGCTTTGGGCAGTCAGAGAGTAGTGGTGGTGGGGAGTGGGGGAAATGGGGCAGAGAAGGCAGGAGAGAGAGAGAGAGAGAGAGAGAGAGAGAGAGAGAGAGAGAGAGGATGGGGAGAGGGAGGGAGAGAGAGCTGTGCCAAGAACTATACGGAGAGCACCTGATACTGGAGTCTGCAAGAGACTGTTCCACCAATAGCCACAGCACAGAGCATGTGCCCTGAGCTCAGAAAATACAGCTGCTGGGGCTGGAGAAACAGATCAGCAGGGACAGCACTCACTCTGCACGCGGCTGACCCAGGTTCAATCCCTCACTTCCCATATGATCCTCTGAGCACCACCAGGAGTAATTCCTGAGTGTAGAACAAGTGGCAAAAGATGAAAGAAAGAAAGAAAGAAAGAAAGAAAGAAAGAAAGAAAGAAAGAAAGAGAAAAAAGGATGGATGGAAGGAAGGAAGGAAGAAAGAAAGAAAGAAAGAAAGAAAGAAAGAAAGAAAGAAAGAAAGAAAGAGAAAACAGAAAAAAAAAGCTGTTAAAACTCTCCTGGAGAGTTAATGCTCAGGACCAGGTAAAACCGGGCAAGTTAACATTTAGAACCAGGACAACAACAGTCCTGGGTTTGGGCTTTGGAGTATCTGTTTCCTCACTCAGGGACAGAGCTTGCCTCTCCAGAACATGGGTTGTCACCATACTCCACCCGTGCCTGGCCCTGCTGTGTGGTAGTGTCCTTGCTGCTGTGACTCGCTCTTGCTGCAGTTGTGATGATTGGTGCTGATGTTGCGGCTGGGGTTGATGCTACTGCTGTTGCTATTGTTGCTGCTGCGTAATCATAATCTTTGGCTGCCATCCTTACCGTGGACAGACCCCGCCCCTGGGAGGCCCTCTGTGAGCACTGGCTGGTACAATTGCAGAATCTTTCTGTGCCCTGTATCTGGGTAGGCCTGTGGCACCGGGTCAGCTCCTCATTACTTACAGCCCCGTTAGCTTTTCACCTCTGAGCTTCCTAATTAGAAGCCAGAGAATGGTGTTGAAAAAAGCCAAGAAATCTGACAGCCCAGCTCTGCCTCCCTCTCTGTCCCTGGGTGGGCCCGCGGAGCTCCTCGGGAAGAAAGGGGCTACTTGCAGGGACCAGAAGCTCCAGAGCCTGGTACTCCCATGTCATGCACAGTCACCGCGCTCCATCCATGGCGAGCCTTAGGCGAGCCACTTAGCCTCCCTTTGTCCAACTCAGCAGACAGTGACCATGCCTGGGAGCTGGTGGGAGGACCCAACCCCTCACAGGCAGGGACCACAGCTGCTGACGAACTGAGCAAGAACCGGGCAGCATCCACATTCGCAGCCCTCCCTGCTTGAGGCGGCAGCTGCCCAGGGCAGGCTGAGAACAGCAGCGCTGCAGGGCCCAGGAGAGAACAGCTCGCTCTGCTTTCTTGTTTTCAGACTGTGGAAGTGCAGGCAGCCAGACAGAGGCTGCCCAGCTGAGGGGCAGGATGCCCACTGGCCTCTCAAGCCCTCTCAATCTGGGCCGTGCCCCCCATAGAGGGCATCTACTTAGGGTGCTTTGTCCTTCCATCCATACCCCGTGTTCCTCCCAAGTGTGACCGCCCAGCTTCTATCTGTTGGGATGCTGGTATTTCTCCTCTTTGGGAACGACCTCTCCTAATCATTCGCCGTAGCTAATCTTCCTTTCCAGCAGTTCCTGTCTTGGACTCCAAGCTCCATGCTGCAAGCCTTGTTTCCCTGCTCTGATCTCCAGCACCGAGCCTGGCTCTGGGCCTCTGACAAGTTCAGGACTCTTAAATTCTCACCCCCATGCCAGCGTCTCTTTCCTGGAGTACATCCAAATGTGGGTGAATGAGAACAGGCAGTTCAGAAGCCCGAGATGCTAATCTGCCTTCCCAGCTTCTGAATGTGGTGGAGGCAGTCATAAAGTTGGAGAACAGAATAGGTTCCAGGCCAGAATGACCAATTAAATCTCTTTTTAAATGACCAACCGCCATATCTATAAGATACAAGCTAATTACAAGAATTCACAATGACCACTAACAGCAACAACAACAAGAAGCCCCAGACACTTCAACTCTATCAAACGCCAAGGACTAGAAATGGAAGCTGTCTTCTTTTTCTGCATCTGATATTTTACAGCTCCTCTGCCAGCTTAAAGCCAAGTCCTAGCTCTGGTCTCAGATCCCCTCTGGTCCTGGATTTATGGAGGGGGGGCAGGCTCCATCTCTTCCAACAAAAAAGAAGCAAGGAAACAGGAAACCACCAGAGAGATAAGAGGACCTTAGAGTTCAGTCCATGCCTTCCTGGTCAGGGAACCCTCCCCCCCCACCTGCGGTCCCACAGATAGAAGATTCATAGGGAGCAATGCTAGGCGAGCCCCATGTTGGCTCTGGGCGTGCAGTTGTGCCTGATGCCACTCTGGCAGAGAGAGAGAGAGAGAGAGAGAGAGAGAGAGAGAGTGTGTGTGTGTGTGTGTGTGTGTGCAGAGACCAAATACAAGATTGCAGACCAAGATCTAAGAGCATCTCCCAGAGTGCTGAGTCCGTCCATGCACATGGACACTCAAGAGAGAGAGTGAGAACCTGACCTCACCCACAAAGAGTGATGGCTGGGACGTCTGCTCTCTGGGCCAATGGAGGACCATTCCAGGCAATGTGCCCAGCAAGTGCAAAAGCCCTGTGTGAGGAAAAAATTGAGGGGAAGTCGAGCTAGCCACAGCCTGGGGGTTGGGAAGAGAGCCGCAGGCGAAGATGGGAGGGCAGAAGGTCTGCTGAGACAGGCAGGGTGTGATGAAATAGAAGCCCAGCCTGGGGCCAGCCACACCTGGGTTTGAATTCCAGCACGGAGACGTAACATAGCCTGACCTTGAGCAGGTTACTTCACCTTTGAACCTCAGCGTCCTCATCTGTTAAATTGGGATAATGATGGCTATTAGAACCAACTCACTGCAGGTGGTGAGCATGAGAAATGAGAGGAGCGGCAGAGCACGCTGCACTCCCGTCAGGTCCGTAGATAGGAAGGGCCAGTTAATTCCTGGTCATGGACGCCACGGCGCCAGTGCCCGGTCTGGTCTGCCACCAGGTGGCGCACTTTCAAGCGTGTCTATTTTCACTTCTGTTGGATGGCCTCATTTTCACTCACAAGAAAGGAAATTCAAAGACCCAATCCTCCAAAGACTGTTTGAGTTCAGGGTTACTGAAATACACAGGACAGATTTTTCAGATTTCTACCACAAACCATAATGCAAAGAGCATTGCCCGGAGTTGGTCCTCAGATTCTCTGTGTCCAGGTTCTTGTAGATCCCCTGAAGCCTTGCAATGTACTTGGTCCACTGAGATCTCAGTTTCCCCATCATCTAAACCTGGTGTCATGGGGAGACTCATCTGCGGCATCTTGCATTACGTCATCAGTCGATCCGCTTACCTGTAGGTCCAACCTCTCTCTCTATATATTTTTTAAAATGAGAAGTGAGTAGAACAATAGCATGGCTGCTCCTGGCATGGGGAAACGGAGTCTCATCTACCATTAGCATTTGCTGAGCATGGTTTAGACAAACCCGCGTCTGGACACAAGCTGCGGGGCTGAGGTCATGGAGATTGTGGGGGACCAGGGAGGAGGAATGGGGGACAGTGTGCACAGCCAGGTAAGAAGGCAGGCAGAGGAGCTGGAGTTATAGTACAGCGGGTAGTGCATTTGCCTTATACACAGCTGACCCAGGTTTGATTCCCAGCATCCCATATGGTCCCCTGAACATAGCCAGGGCTCGTTCCTGAGTGCAAAGCCAGGAGTAACCCCTGTGCATCGCCGGGTGTGATCCGAAAAGCCAAGAAAAGGGGGGGGCAGCAGAGGGGTGGCTTCCATGTGGCAGTGGACAGGCAGATACAAGGGATGCCAGGCCAGCGACCATCTCCCATCCCAGCTTCCAGGCTCAGGAAGCCGGGCAGGGGGGTTGCTGGTAGCCTCCTCTCCGCAGCCCCATCCCTGCCCCTTGGCCCCAGCTGTTTCAGAAGCCAGGCATGGATTCCCCTGAAGACTTGATAAAGGAAAAGAAGGTCATATTCATCTTTGCCGCCCCCTGGTCTGACGCAGAGCCCACCACTAACAAGGCCTGTGTCGTGCTTGCCTGTTGGAACCTATCCACCCTGAGCCACGCGGTGGCTCTGCCCAGAGAGCACTGATCGGCCTGCAGGGTGGTGGGGACTCTGGGGACGCTGCTCATCTCCACGGCCCCCTGCCTGGAAAGCTCTTCAGGGGGACGCTGGGATGCATGTGGTGGCGTTGCTGGCTGGCAGGAAGCAGGTGTGGAGATGAATCACGGGGTCCTGCGGAAGCAGGAGAGTGGCTGGAACCAGGCCACCACTTCTTGGCTGAAACCCCAAGGACCACTTGAGCGCTTTACTGTGGGGGAGGGACCCTCCCCTCTTTGCGGGCCTGTTTCCCCAGCTCTGCTACTGGGAAGGAAGAAAGACCCACTTCCCTACTTAAAGGGTGGCAGGAGGGCACAGAGCCAGCGCTCACATGCTCAGTGAATTCCTGTAGAAGGCAGTGCCCGAAGGGCCGGGAGATGACCCTCGGGCTGGAGCACGTGCTTTGCAGGAGGGAGCCCTGGGATCGATTCCCAGCATCACATGGTTTCCAGGCACCTCCAGCTGCTCCCCTGCCCCCCTAAAAAAGATAAAGCAGGGGCCAGGGAAGAACACAAATGGTAGAGTATATAGCTGGTGGGTGAGAAGCCCCGAGTTTTGTCTGTGGCTCGGCGCTGTGGGGGTCACCCTGCTGAGCCTGGTAAACACAGGGTGTGGCATGTCAGATGCCACATACGGCCCTGCTGACACCCTCCCCCGCAGCCCCTAAACACAACTAGGTGTATCCTAAAGGCAGAAGCTGACACCACCCCTCCGGGGTGCAGGGTCTTCCCGAGGAACCCTGGAGGGTCTTTGTCAAGGCTCCTGCTTTGTCTAAAATATGCCACGGCTCAGCATTCCCGCCTCCTTCTCTCCAGGTTTATAAAGATGAGAAGCACATTTTTTTTCTTTTTTTGCTTTTTGGGTCATACCCGGCGATGCTCAGGGGTTCCTCCTGGCTCTGCACTCAGGAACTACTCATGGCGGTGCTCGAGGGACATTATGGGATGCTGGGAATCGAACCCTGCTCAGCTGTGTGCAAGGCCAACACCTTCCTGCCCTTCCTGCTGGACTATCACTCCAACTCGGAGAAGCACATTTTTTTTTAATTTAGATTTTTATTAGTAAAACACCATGAGGTACAGTTGTAGCTTTACAAATTTTTGTGCTTGCATTTCAGTTATACAATGATCGAATACTCATCCCTCCACCAGTGCCCATTTTTGATGTCTTACAATTCAACTACTTGCCACTCATTCTGTCACCCCTTGGCCTGTGCACATCTCCCTGTAAATACAGGGGCATGGGGCACACGTGGTGGGACTTTTATCTGGGGCCTTTGTGGTCCTGACACATGTCCCACACAGCCCTGCTGCAGGAGACCTGAAAGAGCACTGCTGGGGGTCGCTTGCTTGTATTCAGTGTTTTGACAGCCCCCTCTACACCCTGCTTTGCTTCGACAAAACACTTGGCCTTTGTCCACGGAGGTTCAAACAGCCCCTGAGGGCTCCGAACGAATTTTCCTCCGCCCAGCCAGAAACCACAGTGGCACAGGTCAGACAACAAGCAGAGGCCAAGCCCGAGGCCCACTGTTCCCGCTGCTCGGGGCCACCCCCTGGCCCCTGTCTCCCTGGGGTCTACTACTCCCCCTGCCCTGTCCAGCCTGGAGCTGCTCTAACCCCCTGCCATGCTCCAGGCCCCCTCTCTTCCTTCTCCCATCTGCCTCGTCCTGGGAAGCGAATTGTGCTCTCGCTTGCAAACATCTCCAGGGGAGTCAGTTCTAGAACCTCTGCGGGAAACTCCTTGCACCGTCTCGCTACTCCGCAGAGAAGAAAGCCTTGTTTTCATGCAATCTCAGCCTCTTTCTGTGGCAGCGCACACCGCACACCGAGTAGCTTTCATTCTCGGCGACTCTGCACTCCTTTTTTTTCTTTTCGGGTCACACCCGGCGATGCACAAGGGTTACTCCTGGCTCATACACTCAGGAGCTGGAGCGATAGCCCAGCGGGTAGGGCATTTGCCTTGCACATGGCCGACCCGGCCGGCCCGGGTTCATTTCCTCCGCCCCTCTCAGAGAGCCTGGCAAGGTACCGAGAGTATCTCACCCCACAGCAAAAGCCTGGCAAGCTACCCGTGACGCATTCGATATGCCAAACACAGTAATAACAAGTCTCATGATGGAGACGTTACTAGGCCCGCTTGAGCAAATCGATGAACAACGGGAGGACAGTGCTACAGTGCATGAACTCAGGAATTACTCCTGGCAGTGCTCAGGGGACCATATGGGGTGTTGGGAATTGAACCCGGGTCGGCCATGTTCAAGGTAAACGCCCTACCGACTGTGCTATCTCTCCAGCCCCAACTCTGCACTCCACTGAAATAGCCTCATTCCTCCGGACTGGCCACAGCCTCACCTGGGTGTGTGGACAGTGGCTCTGGACCTGCCTCCCCTCCTGGGAAGGAGTGGGCGCTTCTGCCTCTGAGCCAGAGGGGACCCTGTGCTTCCTGGGGTGCATGAAAGAAGAGAACCACTTGGCATTGAGGGTACCTGTGGTCCCCAGCCTAAAGATGTCCTGGGCACTATAACTTCGCCACGAGAGAAGCAGAGACGTCCTTGCTCCGGTTCAGTGACAATACCCTGATGTTGACCCAACAGACTCACAGTTGCATCCCAGCTCTGCCTTTCCTAGCTCTGCCACACGGGCAAGTCACTTTACTTTTTAGTTCCTTCTGCAGGAACCTTGGAGTTAAATGCTGCTTATCATTTTTTAAATTTGGTTTGGGTTAGCCCTGGGGCCACACTGGGCTGGACAAGGGAATTACTCTTGGTGCTATGCTCAGGAGTCACTACTGATAGTGCTAAAGGGACTGTGGATCGTGGCAAAAATGGGAAAGGGGATTAGTTAAGGCAGGTGCAAGGCAAGTGTCTTCACCCCTGTACTATCTCTCTGACCAGAATAGTTTTTAATCAGGGGAGGGTTTTTTTTTTGGACACAAGTGGTGTTCAGGGAGTACTCCCAGCTTGTTGCTCAGTGCTTTGGGAACTGAACCTGAGCCCCTGTCTGCAAAGCATGAGTCCTAGCCTATTGAGTTCTATGTCTTTGGTCCCATAAGGCATATCCCCAAAGGGTTGCTATCCATTAGAAAGGGGAGTGTATGGAACTAAGGGGAACCTACTGATTGGGTGTTGTCGGAACACAAATATGAGGTGCTGAAAGCTTTGGAGCAGGGATTTTTCTGCTCCAAGGAGAAAAGAGAGGGAATGTCTTTTCCACAGCAGCCTGGGAAGACAGAAGTAAGGGGCTGGGCACAGAGAAGGGAGGAAAGAGACAGGAGTGGTGCCCACTGGAGCACTCACCATGGAGCTGGCCCTTTGTGCATCAAAACCTCATGCTTGTCCTTTAGAAAGACCAAGTAAGGGGTCTACACCTCCCATTTTGCCTTTCTACCTGACAGGCCATACCAATACCTCCAAACCCTGCAGATGAACCTGAGAGAAAAGGCATCCCAATTTCAATGGAACTCGATGCTGAGATGAGAGTATTGTGTCAGGAAAATCTGGGAAGATCCATGAGGTACAGAGACAGTTGGGAAGGGAGCAGGATGGTCAACAGACCCAGTTAACGAAACTAAGATGGAGTGATGAAATGATGGCCCTGATACATTTCAGATAGAAAATCCTTCCCAAGTACCTCAAATTCCTGTTCTCATTACGCCTTCTGCCTCTACCGGACCTATTGTCTGCATAGCTGGTCTCTCCCCCTTTTCTCTTTCCAGTGTTTCTCAATCAACCAAATCAACTAATCGCTTTTGATTTCTCTCTCTTTTTCTCTCTCACAAACACACACACACTCTCTCTCTCTTATACACACACACACACACACACACACACACACACACAACTTTCCATCTTCTTTGGTCTCTGTGATGACAAGATCTTCGCACACAGTTTGGACATTCCAAGCAGACCAGAAATGTTCTCCTCGCACCCTGCTCCTCACCCCAAGCCTCCTCTCTCCCCTTTTGCTCTCCTGATTCTTTCCTTTCTTTTTACTCCCTCCACTTGCCCCCTTCTCCTTTTCCCTTTCCACCCACTCCCATCTATTCCCTTAAGCGTCAACTATCCAGGGTACCCCCAGCCCAGGAGCCAACTGGAGTTTGTGTCTGGCAGTGTCTGCTACTTCTACTCAACTTCTAGCAGCTTTTCATCTGGTTCAAAGCATGGCCATGAGCTCATGTCTATCAGTCTATTGGGTCGGCAGCTGGCAATGCCAAACCACGAGGGGCTACAATCTGGATCAAGATCCAGCCACAAGGCAGGGCCCAGATCAGGAGAGGTCCTGGTATTTGGCAGTGGAGGAAGCAAAATCAGGTTGGGGGCATGTCAAAGGAAGCTGGCAGAGACTTGATGTCAAGAATATAAGCTGGCAGGTGGTGGCAACTTGGTCATGGAGAAGAATGTCAAGTGTCTGAAGACTCTGAAGACTGGGGGTGTGGGGATCAGGAAAGGAGAATGGGTTTGAGACCCAAGGTTTGATTAGAGGATTTGGGGACACCAGACAGAGCTCTCTCGGGAGGCAGGGAAGAGCAGGCATTAGGACATAGGGATGAAGGAAAAGCAGGACCAAGGTCAGCAATGAAGACGATCTTCAAAAGCAAGGTGGAGTTTCCCTGTTGTTGACCTGGGGCTCAGGACAGCCCTTACTCAATGGCCATTGCTGGCTTAGCATGTCCAGCAGTCACAGAGAGTTGGGCAGTCAGGGGTCCACCAGGATGCTCACTATACTATCCCCTTCCTCACATTGTACTCACTGTCTCTCAGATGGCAAAACCACCCCCAGATAGTTTCTCTCTGTGGGGTGGGGGAGGACCTCAAAATACCTAGGTAATCTGGGTACATATTTCCATGACAATCAAACAGCTACCTGGGTCACCACCCCGGCCCTCCTACTCAGTTCTGCAGGGTCCCATCTTATGCTCTTGCTTCTCTCTCCCTTTCTATTGCTCTGCCTGAAGCATGCCTCTGCCTGCAACCCCACCTCCAGCCGTTCTAAACCCCCTCTCTAGTCAATAGGAGGAGTCCTGTCTGGCCACAGGCCAGCAGTCAGACTGGGTTATTCCTGTGCTTTAGAGAAGTTCCCAGAAGAAGTGTCTCTTCACCCCCTACTTTTCCACTGAAAAGCCCCGGGCACATAGCAGCACCTACAAGCTTATAAGAGCTCCTTAACACAAGCAGAAGCTCACAGCCTGATGCACCCCTTCTCCCCAGAAAAAAAAAACTGCAAACTCCACACCACCTTGATGGAGATGGGGGCCTTCCTCCCTCTCCTTCAACTCTTTACTTCTTTGATGATTTCTTGCTTCCTCTTCCTGCCACTGCTCCTCCTCCACACCCTCACCTTCATCCCGAGAACACGGGAAGCATCTGACATGTTCCCACAAGCTGGAGTTCCAAACTCCTGAATCTCTGATAATCAAGAGCTAGGGTTTGCTTCTTGCATTTAGAACCAAAACTCACCTTGTGAGAGATCTGGAAGGAAAGTGGTATATTCGTGTCCTCACACATTCATCCTAATCCTAACTCTAACTCTAACTCTAACTTTTAATATTAACCCTGAGCATAGCCTAGGCCAAATCCCACCAATTACTCTATATTTAGGTTCATCCTAATCCTAACTTTTATTTTCAGCTACAATATAGCCAAACTGAGACTGAAACAGTAACTCAACACATAACCTAACAATAAACCTAACCCCAATACAACCTGATTGTCATCTAGACGTCTTGATCACTTGATCACTTGATACCCTGTTATTCACTGATTTACTTGAGCGGGTGCCAGTAACATCTCCATTCATCTTTGTTGTGTGCTAGCGTAGCCCAATGGCATCTGCTCATTCCAGGAACATGCAGAGCCTCAAACCGATTATTCAGGGTCTTGACAAAGAAGTCTGACCATTTTGTAGGTGGGCGTCCATGCGATCTTTTGACGTCCCGTGGAATCCAGTCAGTAATGGCTCTAGTCCAGCGGTCATCTGTAAACCTCATTACGTGTCCAGCCCATCTGATTTTTGATGCCTTGGCAAATGAGACAGCGTCCCTGATTCTTGAGCGTTGATGGAGATCGGAACTCCGGATTCTCTCATTTGAGTAAAGCGTGATACTCCAAGCATAGCTCTTTCGATTCCTCTTTGAGAGACCTGAATAGCGTTCTCATCCTGTTTCTGTAGGGCCCAGGTCTCTGAGGTATATGTTAATGCAGGAAGAACAGTGGAATCGAAGAGATGTGCTCGGAGCTGGAGTTTCTTTGTCCTCTTAGTTATTTCTTCAACGTTCTTGAAGGCATTCCAAGTAGCTCTCTTCCTCCTTCGTAACTTAGGTGCCAGGTCATTCTTCATGTTGATTTCCCGACCTAGGTATATGTAACTGTTGCATTCGGAGATGGAGGTTCCATTGAGAGTGAATGGAGCATCAGGAACAAGACTGTTTCTCATGAACATTGTCTTTTTGAGATTCAGTTGTAATCCGACCTTTCCACACTCGAAGTCGGTCAGCATTTGTGCCACTTGGCTGATGTTTGGTGTTGTTAGAACCATGTCATCAGCAAAGCGGAGGTGGTGTAGTTGCCGACCATCTATCTTCACTCCCATTCCTTCCCATTCCAGTCGTCGCATGATGTTCTCGAGGGTGGCACTGAAGAGTTTCGGTGAAATGGTATCACCCTGCCGCACCCCTCTCTTGACATCAACGATCACTTCTTTGTAGAATGGTGAGATCCTGGTAGTGAATCCGCAATACAGCTCACGGAGGGATCCTGTGATGTATTGGGCTTGAATGCCCTGATTGGCTAGGGCTTCAATGACCGCTTCCGTCTCAACAGAATCAAAGGCCTTCTTTAAATCGATGAACATTAGACAGAGTGGCATCTTGAACTCCTGAGAAACCTCAATGAGCTTAGTTATCGTGTGGGTATGGTCAATGGTACTGAATCCTTTTCGGAACCTGGCTTGTTCATATGGTTGTCCTTCATCTAGTGTTCTGCCAATCCTATTCAGGATGACTCAAGTGAATAGTTTATAGATGACAGACAATAGGCAGATTGGGTGATAGTTGCCAATGTCATGGATGTCTCCCTTCTTGTATAGTAGTACAGTCTTGCTGGTTTTCCACTGGGATGGAACCTTGCATTCAGACAGGTAGCATGTGAAGAGCCGAGCCAGTGTATTAATGAGTACTGACGGCAGGTTCTTCAGGTGTTCAGGTCTGACCTTGTCTGGACCAGGTGCTCTTTGTTTCTTTACTGATGAGACGGCGTGTTGAATTTTGGAAGGGAGAACACTGGGAACAACATATCCATCGTGCGGAATTTGGTATGTGGGCAAGTGAACGTGGCTATTAAAGAGATCTGAGTAGAAGTCATGAATAATCTTCTCCATTGCCCTAGACATAAATCTTCCAAATATGCTAGATATAATGTTCACCCTAATACTAACTTTCATTTTCAACTTTAACTAGTCAAACCTATCTCTTACCCATAAACAAAACAATAAACCAAACCTCAATCCTGACCTTAATTCTAACCTTAACCCTAATGCAAACCTTCACCCCATCTTATCCCTAACCCTTCCAATTACCTTAAATTTAGCAGTCACCCTATTTCTTTTTTTTTTTTTTTTTTTTTTTGCTTTTTGGGTCATACCCAGCGATGCTCTGGGGTTATTCCTGGCTCTGCATTCAGGAATTACTCCTGGCGGTTCTTGGGGGACCATATGGAATGCCGGGGATTGAACCCAGGTCGGCTGCATGTAAGGCGAATGCCCTACCCACTGTGCTATCGCTCCGGCCCCCAATCCTCTCATTTCAACTTTGAATGTAGCTCAATCTAAACCTTGACTCTAAACCTAAACTGAAATTTACCCCTAACTTTAGCCCTACCTCTAACCCTAATTCTAACACAAACTCTTATCCTAATTTAGTCTTATCCCTACCATATACCCTTTATTTATCATTCACCCTAATTCTAAATTTTATTTCTAATTTCAAACATAGCCACACCTGAGTCCTAATCATAAACTGAACCCTAACTATCCTAACCCTAAGCATAATACAAACCCTTACCTTTGCCTAGGCCTAATCCTATAAATCACTCTTAAGTTAACATTTGCCCTAATTCTAACTCTAACCTTAATCCTTGTCCTAATGTTAACCCAAATCTTAACCCTAACACTAAATCAGACCTTAACCTCACCTAACCTTACCAATTACTCTAAATCTAACTTTTGCTCTAACACAAACTTTAATTTTCAACTTTGACTATAGGCAAACCTTTATTTTAACCTAAATTGGACTCTAATCCTAATCCTAATCCATACCCTAACCCTAACACCCTAGCCTAAGCCTAACCCTTTCCTAAACTTAATCCTAACCTTAACCCTAATGCAAACCTTTACCCCAGCTTATCCCTAAGCCTTCCAATTACCCTATATTTAACATTCACCCTAATCCTAAATTTATTTTTAGCTTCAACCATATCCCAATCAAAACTAACCATAAACCAAACCCTAACCTTAATCTTATCCCTAACAATAACCCTTCCTCTAGCATAGAACTAGTTTAATCCTAATAATAACTCATTTCCAACTTTGACCATAGTTAAACCTGAATTCCAATCCTAACCCTAATACTAATTCTATCCTTAATCTTAACCCTTACTCTAGCCTTGCCCTAATGCTACCAATTACCAAACATTTAATTTTCATCCTCATATTAACTTTTATTGTCAACTTCTACCATAGCCAAATTTAAACTAGCCCTAACCCTAACCCTAAATCTACCCTAACCCTTATTCTACCTATTCCAAATCCTTACTCTACCTGACTTTTTCTTAACCTTACCTACAATTTACTTTCACCATAAATTTCATTCTCTACTTTTTTCACGGCCAGATGTAAACCCTATTCCTACTCTTAACCCTAGTCCTAACAATCCTCACTCTAACTTTAACAAAATCCTTACCCTTATCTCACACTTTTTTTCTAATCTTACCAGTTACCCTAAATTAACATTCACCCTCACCCTTTCATTCTCAACTTCTTACATCCTAACCCTAACCCTTTTCCTCATTCTAGCTCTTGTCCTAATCTTTTACATAGCCTTGTTCTATTTCTTCGTATTATGCTAAATTTAACTCACTCTAACTTTTCATTCTCAGCTTCTACCTTGGACAAACCTAATATCTAACCCTAATCAGAAGATAGTTGTAGAGAACATGAGTGTCCCAAGGAATGCAAATACAGCAAATCTCTGGGATTGAGGTATGAAGGCTGACTTGGTCCCCTGAGCAGCTTGCCTGATTCTTAGGAATGTGCTTGGTAGCTGAGAACTGCTTCAGTGAGTTTCCAAGAGGACTGAAATGGCATGCACGAAATATCATGCATTTTTAGAAAATGAAGCTCTCCATAAATTTTCTACGATTTTCTTGAGAAGTAATGGTCTTTGGAATCAGTTTTTTTATTTTTTCCAGTTATAATAATTAATTGGGATGAATTCACCGACACGCATTGTGCTCTTGCACTATGCCTCATTTCGTGCTGTGTTCTGCCTGGCAGCCAGGCAGAAGGTACCAACCCTGGGCCTGAAGCAGCTTCCACTCTGATGGGAAGGTTAAGTATTGTGCTTAAGAAGCAATGAGGGGGCTGGCATGATAGCATAGTGGGTAGAGTGTTTGCCTCGCATGTGGCCGATCTGGGTTTCGATTCCCAGCATCCCGTATGGTTTCTCCCCCCCCCCCCCCCCAGCACCACAAGGATTAATTCCTGAGTGTGTGAGCCAGGAGCCAGCCCTGTGCAATGTTGGGTGTGACCCCCCCCCCAAAAAAAAAGAAAACAACGAGGGAGAAAACAGGAGTCTCAATAAACAGAGTGCTAAGGTGATGCAGAATAGCAAAGGTCATGCTCTCAGGTGAGAGCAATTTGGGAAGGTGGACAGGGAGAGGAAGTTTGGTTGTGGGGGGCTCAAAGATGAGTGAACATTTTCATTAGATGTCTTTGATGAGAATGGACAAGGTGTGTGGGGAAACAAGTCATTACTCAGAGGAGAAGGGCGGCTCTGGGCAGTGAGATCTCATGCTGGACAGCGTCAGGTGTGTGTGCAGTTGGATGTGGAAAGGCCTATACAATTGGATGGGGGAAGGCATGTACAGTTGGATGGGGGGAAGGATTGTGTGCCATGAATGGGGGAAGGTTTGTATGCAACAAATGTGGGATGGTGTGTGTGCCATGAATGGGGAAGGGGTTTGTGCAAAGTGTATCCCTGGGCTCAGCAGAGATTGTGGAATCTCACAGCCTACATAATGGGAGTTTACATAATGGGAGCTTATGTTCTCACAGTTGGAGTTTGGATCAAGTTGCTGGAAGGTCCTGTCCCTCCGGAGGTCTCTCTCTCTGACTTGCAGAAAACCAGCTCTCTGTGTGCGCCTTCGCGTGGCCTCTGCGCTGGCATGGTGAGAGGGACATTATCCACACCTCTTTCTTTGTCTTGCAAGGCCACCAGTTTTAGGAATTTGGGTTCCATCCACCAGACCACATCCAACTTTCATTACCTCTGAAAGGCTTATATCCAGATGCATCATATTGGAAGTTAGAGCTTCCGATGTGGGTTGAGGGAGGACACAGGCTCACATGCTGTGTCCATGTACCCCGAGAAAGCCGAGCAATTTGGCAGGGCAAGATGGTACCATGAGGAGGGCAGGGTAGAGTTAGAATCTGAGTGACCCTTGTCTTGAGCAGAGTGAAAGGACATAGAGAAGAGGAGCCATTAGACACTGTTTCCGGGGATGCCAGGCCCGCTGACTCAACCTTCCTTGTTTATGCACATATCCAGAAAACCCCCCTGGAGCTTCCTGGAGAGAAAGTCTCGGTCATTTCCCATGCCCTACTGTCCTCCTCCAGCGCTTGTGCAACCCTGACCTGACCAGTGCAGGCAAAAGTGAGATCATTATAGACCTGTTGGGGGCCGAGAAACCTTCCACATCTGGATGGCTGTGGCTGTGCTGATAATTACGGCAGTGGTTACTAAGCCTGTCAGGCTTGGGTGAGGCTAGACTCCACAGCTGGGGAGGCTGCTCACAGCTTCGCTGGCAGAAAGGGAGAGGTGAGAACAGAAACCAAGAAAGGTGTGCTCAGATGCCTGGGACTGAGTGAAACTGGTTAATTACCAGTCACTTGCTGTCTCTCCGAGTTGAGGAGTCTGGCAACAGGAAGCTTGTGGATCAAACAGAACATGACAATCTGCAACTTCTTTCCAGGCTGAGCATGGCAGGGACCCAGATGCAGAGATGCGCACAGAGGTGGTCTCGCAGGAGCCCCTGTCACACGACCTAGATGCCCCATAACACTGAGAGAGCCTAAATGCTGTGGGGGCACAGAGCCAACTGGAATCCAGGCATGCTAATTGACCGGCCAGTCTCATTGGTGCCCAATGAAGGGGCATCATCTGGGATCCAAGATTAAGTTTCAGGGTCCAGGAACCCCCTGAAGTGTGTGATAGAGCATTTTTCTGAGAAACAGATCCAGACCATCGATTCAATTCTTGAAAGATTTAAAAGGGCTTTGTGGTGCCCCAAGGAGGGGGTTGGAACCACCTCTTTAGACTGGAAGGGAAATGAGCTCACGTGGATAGAGGTCTCAGGGCAGGCTGGAGGCCCTACAGTTTTGAAGTTACACTCCAGGCAAGTATAAATATGTGTGTACTTGTATATTTTTCAAGACAAGGATTCATCATGTTTGCCAAATTCCCAAAAAGGGTCCACAACCCCAAAGGGTTAAGAACCTGAGCTCAAGCCAGGGTCACCCAAGCCAGAGGCCCTCCTTCGGTCAGGTATTTCTCTGCAGAGGATGGCTTCCCTGAACCTGAAACTAGAACCCAAAGTAGATCCTGAAAGTTTTGCTCAAAATCTGGGTATAAGAGATCTGAGCCTGGGACTGAACATATTAGGGTCCTTGTAAGAGTTAGGGGTGGACTGAACATATTAAGGTCCTTGGAAGGGTTAGGGGTGCGGGGGCCGGTGTCAGAAACAAGGGCTTCAAACAGACGGAAACGGTCCCTGTCCACTCCCCTCCGGTGACTTCCCGGGGCCTGTCTCTTCCTAAACCGGCCACCCCACCTTTCACACCCTGAGATATCTTCACGGACGCTCAGAAGAATTCATTCGGTAAATACTCCCTACGGACTAGGTGCCCCGACCTAATGTAGGCGCAAAACTCGGGACTTCAGAGTGTCACCCATAAAGGACCCCATGCGCACTGCTGACCAAGCGCTCTCTTCCCAAGCGTGGCCCCTGGTTTCCCGGACCCGAGGGGCCGAGCGCATCCGCCCCCCGCGGGCGAGGGGAGGTCGAGGCGGGAGGAGCCGGACCTGCGTTACCGAGTGGTGCGAGAGCGGCAGGATCTGAGCACCCGGGCGAGCGGGTGGGCGGCTCTCAGCCCCGGCCCCGCAGGGTGGGGCGGGCGGGATGGGGTGCGGCGAGGTGCGGCGGGCACTGCGGGGGGCGGGGGCCGGTGCGGCACTGTCGGGGGGCCGCGGGCAGACGCCTGAGCTCCGAGAGCCGCGCTCGCCCGCTCCCCGCCCTGCGGGGCCGTCGCGGAGGTCCGCTCTCCATACTGAGCAGCCCCGCGCCGCGCTGGACACGTCCCCGGGCCGGATAAGCATCGGCGGGGCGCTCGCTCCGCAGCGCGCAATCTCGCCATCAGCGCGGCGCGCTCGGCCCGGCGACGCCAGATGCTATCTGGGGGGCAACAAACGCGAAGGCGGCGCGGCGGCCCCCGCCCGCCGCCCCCCGCCCCCAGCCGCCGCTCGGCGCGCCTCGGGGTGTCCGCGCGGCCCGGGCCCTCGCCGCTCCACCCCCTCCCCGGGCGCCCGCCTTCCTTCCCGGCGCTTCCTCCCGGGGGACCCCTGGCTTCCCGCAGCCCGGGGCCCCCCGAGCGCCCCGGGAGGCGCCCTCGCCGCCCCCGAGCCCCCTCCCCACCACCATCACCACCACCAACCTCCCCCGGCCAGGCCCCGCTGCCCGCTGAAGGTTACGCGCCGCAGCGACCCGGCGCGGGGGGCGCCCGCCCCTCCGCCGCCTGCACCGCCGCCCACCCCGCGCCCGCCGCGCCGGCCGGGCCGCCGGCTGCTGCCACCGCAATCCCCGCTCCTAAATCAGCGCGGGCGCCGCCCCCTCCCCCACCGGCTCCCCGGGCCCCCCGCGCCGCGATTGGCCGCGCGCGCGCCCCCCGCCCGCGGGCCGCCGGCCCCAGCCGCCGCGCTATTGGCTGCGGGGCTCCGCCAGCCTTTACATAAGGCCGGGCGCGCTCGAGTGGAGTTGTATAAAGCGAGCGGGCGAGCGGCGTCGGGGCGGGAGGCTCGAGGCCAGCCCGGGACCCGGGCTGCGAGCTGGAAGGCGGCGGCGGCGGCGGCGGCGGCGGCGGCGGAGGCGGCGGAGACAGCGGCTGCTCCAGCGCCCGCGCGCCCGCGCCCCCAGGCGGCGGGGCTGAGCCTGCCCGGCCACGGCTCCGAGCGCGGACCCCGGCGTGAGTACCCGCTCCCGTGCCCCCACACCCCGCCCCCCGGCCGAGAAAGTTTCGCCCGCCCGCGGCGCCCCCTCCGGATGCCCCTGCAGGGGGTGGCGGGGGGACCGCTGGTGGGGGGCAACCGCGCCGGCTTGGCACCCAACTTGCCAAAAGATGCTGGACCCGACTAGCGCGCCGAGCCGCCCCAGCGGGCTGGGGGCGAGGCGCGAGCCGGGCTGGATGGAGGGAGAAGAGGAGGTGGTCGGGGTGGGCGGGGGGTGCGCGAGGTGTCAGCGCCCCGAGTCTGGCCCAGCTGGCTGGGAAGGTGCAGGGGGCGCGCTGGAGGTCAGGTGTTTGGGGAGGGGGGAACCGGAGCTTGGGAGGGGGGCGGAGCAGATGAGGGATGTGCCGGGAGATGTCGCGGGGAGGCACCCGCCAGGCGGGCTCAGCCCCGGACCCGAAAGCTAGTGGCCTCGACCGGTTGTCTACGCTTCCTGCATGGAGAAGAGCCCCAGGGGGGTGAGCGCGTCTCCCCCGGGGACGCCGAGCCCCCCGGCACGGTCCTGGGCGGCCAGCTCGAGCTCCGGGAGCCCTCCCTGAGCGCGGGTTAGCCGCCAGCAGCCTTGACTGGACCGAGGTGTGGTCTCCTCGCTCGCAGCCTGTGCCAGGCAATCCAGCTCCAGGCATTCCGAGGGAACCCAGGAGGGAACCAGGGCTTCTCCACGGTCCCCAGGGGGGGGGCACGGGGGGGCACGGGGGTGGGGGCTCGTGGGGCAGCAGGCCGGCCTTGGGGGCATGCCCAGCAATGCAGCGTGTCTCTTCGCAGTACAGTAGTTGGGAGCCCTGGGTAGTCCCGTGCCTGCAGAAACCAACTCAAGAATCCAAAGTCATCCCAGCCTGGATGGGAGCCTCCCAGAGTAGCCAGGAAACGTCCAGGGGCTGGAGGGGTGGGGGGGACGCTCTCCTTGCCTCAGGAATGACTAATGAATATTGTTGCTGTTGCTGGCATTGGGTGGTGTACCTTCTGTGACTTCTGTGCGCCCCCGAAACAGTGGTTCATCTGTCCGAGGACATATTCTTGAGTCACACTTGAGGTGTCTTCTGGGATGGGTGCAGGACTTCCCAAGTGGAGCCAGGTGAAAATGAATGAAGAAGGTTCCAGAAATAGAAGATAGCCCTGTGGTGCGAGAGAGACAGATTAGGTATTGGAGACCACCCCCCGCCCCCGAGGACTGAATTAGAGCAAATTCAGAGAATTGCACTGTCCCCATTCTCAGCCATGGAAAAAGGGGAGGTGGAGAAAGCAAATGGGGAACATGGCGGTTCTTCCAATATGATCCTTGAGTATTTCCTCTCCCTGACTTTGTTAAGAATATTCCCTTGGCAACAAAATCTAAAGTCCGTTTAAGAAACAATGAAGGTATCTCTGGGTCTTGATGCTGGCACGGTGAACCAGAAGGAGAATGTTCTGGTTTCCAGTTGGTACCAATGGGCTTGAGGGGGTTGAAAGGGATGTAAGGGTTGCCTTACTCTGCAGCTGCCCGATGGGGCTCTGCCTCTCATCTGTACCTCACCCGTGATCATGATGAGTGTTTTGAACTCCTGGGCAGCTGCTTTATAGCCTCTCAGCCCAGACCTCAAACTTCAGCTCCATCATCTACAGGCAGTCAACATTTTCTGCTGAATTTCCCAAGACCTTTTTCCACTGGGGATTTGTAGAGAGAAAGACCTGCTTGTTGCTTTTTCTTCCCTTCTCTCCATCTGGGCTGCACCTGGTGTTCTGAACCTTGATGTTTATTACTTGGCACCTCGGTGTTTGCTTAAGATGTCGCATCTTTGCACCCCAGTGAATATGGTGCTAGGAGGGGGAATGTGGGCTTTTAATGAGGATCACTGACCAAAAACACAATCCTCTTAGAAGCTGTGAGAGTCCCCCATTCTCTCCTACTTCTCTTCTGCTTCCAAATCCTCCCTGCCACCTGCTGACACAGAGCAGAGTCCTTGGTGTCCAGAAGGGGGCGCCAAGACACCCACAGCTCAGGACCACTGACTCACTTCTTGCCCTTCACTGACCATAGTAACTTAACACTTTATATGCAAGCTCCAGCTTTTGCTTTCAGCCATTGCTTTCATGATTGGCATCACATGCCTCCCGGACTTCAGGTGGTCCTGTGATCTCGGGTGCAACGGGGCACATGCAAGTCTAACAGTCCAAGGGCACAGTTGGCACTTGGCTCCACCGGCTCTCTGAAAATTACGCCTTTGTGCTTGATGCTGGTGTGTGATCTGAGCCCATTCGGGGCTACTAGAGTTCAAGAACATTAGCGCTCCAGGGAGGGTTCCTGAACAGCCTCTGTTCCCGCTCCCACCCCAGCACTCACACAGTCCTGAATTTAGCTGAGCAAACAGCGGCCTGATAAAGACCTGCCTCTTGCCCACAGGACCGGGTGTGGTCTCACTCCCAGTTCTCTACCCAGAGCTTGTTCTGCTCCGCGCCGGCTTCCTCTGTGTCGAGCAATGGTCAGGAGCCCTCTGCACAGTAGGTCCTCGTAACGACTGACTCATACTGACTCGTCAGAGATGGGGAAATTGGAGGAAATTTCCTTTCAGTCCATGGTTCAGACTGAGGAAATGAGGGACACAATCAACTTCTAATACTGTTCACATACCTAATGATTAGATGATAGAAATGCCTAATTATTCTCTGCCCTCCCTCCACGCCCTTGTCACGTTATGCCACAGTGATCTTTAGGCCAGCTTTCCCCAAACACTGTCTGGAGCTGCTGGAAGGATCCAAAGGGGTAGCAATAGTGCAGTGGGTGGTTGGGGGCGGGGGACTGATTCTTCCTTCTGAAAAGGGGGCACTAAGCCAAATAAGTTGGTGGGGGGCTTTATTTTAGATCAAAGCAACACGGTTCTGAGTTTCTGCCCGCACAGGTAGCTATCAGCAGTGACATCCCCTCATGAGATTGGGGCATCCCAGCTTAGGGATGCAGGCGTGAGGTTCTCTCCAGGCCACAGACCCACCACTGCCAGTGGGGCCTCCTTCCGGGCGAAGAAGAGGGCGTTTCCAACCAGTCTTGGCCCCTCTCCCCATCCTTTGTTGTTCCCAGCTCAAGGTCAGCGAACGACGGTGATCTATTTTTGCCCAATCCTCATGCTCGGCCTTCCGGGGTGACCTGGAAGATATCACCCTCGCCACTGCCCTCGCTCTGTCCTGAGAGTCTGGCTGTTGATATCTGAGCTGGGCCCTGGAAGGTTTGCTGAGTGGCCTTGTGGGCTGCCTCCCGCTTCCTCTCCCCTCCCTGGCCTCTCTGCACACGGTGTGGAGTTCCTCTGGGTCCCCTCAGAGCACAGCCATGTTGGCGGCGACCCTCAGGAGGAGTCAGGGCTGCCACACAGGTGCACTGAGAGGTGACGCTTCTCTGTCCCTCAGGCTCACCCAAGGGATGCTTGTTGCTAGGGAAGATGCCGAGATGCCTCCTTTCCTTCATGCCCTCTCCTTCCTACATGTGAGGTTCCCACCAGCTCCCAGCACTTGCTGAAGGGATGGATCTGCATTCTTTCTGTTGCTGTTTTGGTTTGGTTTGGCTTTGGGTGCCACACCCAGCGGTGCTCAGGGTTTACTCCTGGCTCTGCATTCAGGAATCACTCCTGGTGGTGCTCTGGGGCCATAGGGGGAGCCGGGGCTTAATCCAGGTCAGCCGCGTGCAAGGCAGACGCCCTCCCCGCTGTACTACCCCTCTAGCCCCTGTATCTGCATTCTTAAGGCGTGGTCCACATGCAGTAGGGCCGGGGCGGGGGGCGGGGGGGGGGGGGCAGCATGAATAAACGAGTTGCTGTCCAGCCTTTCAGGACTTCTGTCTGAAGGAGGGAAGAGGCGGAGTGGTGGTATAGGATGCTGAGGGAGAGGTTGTCCGTTGTGTGCAGCCCAATGACAGCTTTCCCTGGGAAGGCCGCCCAGCCTGGCACAGGCATGAGGCCTTAGTACCCAGCTCCCTCCCTTTCTGGCTGGACCTAGGAACAACCCTTCGTGTGAGCAGGCCTCAGTTTCCCCCTCTGTCAAGGGAAACCGGCCAGCCGCTGATGAGGTTGGCTGATGGAGGCAGAGTAGACAGTGTTTTCATCAGAGGCCTGTGGGGGTTCTGGGGGGGAGGACAGGCCTCTCCCACGCACGGTCCATTTCCCACCAGCCAGGTACAGAGGCCCGGTGGCCATCTGCCTCTGCCCTCAGCCTCGTCAGCGCTGGTGGACAAGGCCTCCTTGGCACAGCTCCCTCCCGGCCTTCTTTCCTCCCCCACCTCGGGCTTTTCATTTTGGGGTTCTGCCATGCTTGGGGAAAAGAAATTTTTACAGGTCCCAGGATAATTCTGAGTGTGATGGAAGGCCCTGAGCTATTGATTCCTCGGGAAGAATCCTTGTGCTGGGAGAAGGCTTCCTCAGAGCCATGATTTAAGACCGCTGACAAATCCGTGCTCCCCGAGCCTCCTGCAGCCTGCAGATAGAGGCTGCCGGGCCAGCTGGGGCGCTGCGCGGGATTTCGGGGGAGCCTGCTGGTTGCTGAGGGGACTGGCTCCTGTGAACTCTCCGTAGGAGGAAGTATGGGATCCATTGCTTCTTGCTCACCCCAGACACGCCTGGCCCACTTAAGGGGTTTTGGAAACAGAGCGGCAGAGTGGACTGAAGGTTTTGTTGGAAAGGTGGGTGGGAAGGTCAGGAGGGACGGGGGGGGGGGGGGCGAGCGGGGCAGGAAGACCTCCTCCACAGACAGCTCTTGACCTTATTCGAGTCCTCGGTGAGCCCCGAGGAGCTCCCGGCCCTGCCTCTGCTCCCAGACATCTCTGACTGTGACCGTGGAGTGAGCAGGAGGGAGGCAGGCGCTACTGGCGTCCCAAGAGCAGAAGCCACAGACAAGGCTGGACGTTCTGCGGTGTGCTAGCCAGGCGGAAAACAGCCGTCGTGCCAGGACTCAGCATCTTTTGAACCTCACCAGTGGTGCTCAGGGAAACTCTTGGTGTAGGGCTCAGGGGTCATTCCTGGTGGTGGTTGGGGAGACCATGCAGGGCCAGGGCCTGAATTGAAGATTCTGGACAAAGAAGAAAGCGTTTCCCACCAGTCTTGTCCCCTCTCCCCATCATGAGCTCCAGCCTGTGTAACTCTCTCCCAAGTTCACGGCTCAGGATTCAGAAACTCTGGGCATCAGAGCAAAGAGGCAGGGATTGGAGAAGAACACTCCTGTAGCAGTCCCAGTCCCAAGTTCAGGATCAGAGAGATGAAGAAACAGGCCAGAGACACAGCACACAGCTATGAAGGCGCAAAGCTGGTCTGGAATTTAGATCTACTTTTTCTTTCCCGAGACCAACTGACCCAAACTCCCCCAAAGATACTGTGACAATTACATGTGAGTGTGAAAACACTTAGAAAAATAAGGAGTCTATTATTAATATTGCTATTATTAAGGATTAGGGAGTTTGGGAGTTCTATTTCTGGTTCTTCCCACTGACTCATTCTGTAATTTGGGTACGTGGCTCCTCCACCATCAGGCCCCTATGAGTGAGGGGATTGGAATTGGGGGGGGAGGAGGATGATCTTAGCATATGGAAACACATCATAATCAAGCATTAGATAAAAGTCCGAAGACGAGTTGCCCTTCAGAAACCCCAGGCACTTTGGAAAAATAAAAAAAAGAAGATAGAAATTTTCCTTGAAAGAAATCCTGTTGGCTTCGTAAGAAGACAGCGCTTTCTTCTTGGAAAGGATCCAGGCCTCTGTCCTGTGAGTTGGTTCCAGCTCAGGGAATCTGATCAACATCCGGAGCAGAAACTGATAGCTCCACAAATGACAGGCAGAGGGGCCTGTCCCCACTCCCTCCAGGAAGGGACATGGCGTCTCCTCCACCCTTTGCTGCTCCACCGTGCGGGCGGCTCAGAGAGCCACGGAGGCAGCGAGGGCCGGGAGGGACGTCACTAATTAGTAAAACCTGTTTACTTAACAGATTGATTAACCACAGAACGGTCTGGGGTGGGACAGGACTAAGACACCCCCCCAACCCCAGCCCCCTTGTTGCTTACCTTTATTGTAGCTGACAAGCTCCGTGACAAGGTCACTGGATTCTCCCTGAGCACAGCGGAGGAAGGACTGCAGGGCTTCTCTGAAAAGCTGCCCACAGTTACCTGGCGAGTGCCCCCCCACCAGGGGAGATTTCTCTCTGAGCTGGCCCGCCCTCCTTTGAGGGGCCCTCCCCATGCACCCCCTGGCCCCCACCACCGCACACGCTAAGGAGCTCTTGTGGGATGGGCGGGCAGCAGTGTGGCATTTTTGTTGTTGTTGAGGCTACACCTGGCAGGGCCCAGGGGCTACTGTTGGCTCAGTGTTTGGGGGGATTCTCCCGCAAGTGCTGGGGAGTCAGGAGGTGCCAGGATGGAACCCTGCGTGCCCGTTCCGCCCTTGGAGCTATCTCACTGCCCCTGGGATGGCGATTTTCCCGTGAGAGCCAAGCTTGGCTTTGCCCACCTTGTGCTTGGGGTTGGAGGTAGAAAGTTTCTGGGGACTGGTAGAGGACTAAGGTTACTCCCACCCTTCCCGCAGTGGGGTGGTATGATTTCCCCCCAGGAGCGCTCATTCCTGAGCCTACTATGAAAACAGTGTTGCGCCAGAGCCGGCCCACGCTCCTGGAGGAGTTGAGCAGGCGGGGTGGGGGGGGACCCTTTTCGTCTCCCACGGTCCTCTTGTCTTGCTCCTCTCGTCTGAGAAGTTGGTTGCCTGCAGAGTGGCTTTGGCAGGTGGAGAAATACTGCCTTGCAAGGCGAGAGGGGAGAGAGGCTGTGTCTTTTGTTTGGGGCTGGGGTGAGTGCATGCCTAGCACTGAGCTCAGGGATGCTGGGCAGGGGAAAGAACTGAGGAAGTGGACATTAGTGGTCATCCTGGAATGAAAGCAGCCGTCCCTGCTGGCCTGGCTCAGTGACACCAACCTAGATTCCAGATTGGCCTGGGTGCTCTGTAGACTTCCAAAGGGTCCTGATGACACGGTGTGACAGACAGACAGACCCCACCCAAGAATAGGCCCGGCTCGGAGGCTGGAGCAAGGTCCAGATTCTGCCCCGCTCTCCCCTCCCGGCAGGCTGCCCCGAGGGAAGTTCAGCTCAGAATTACTTTGCTCAAAGCTGGTAGAATAGATGGCCATTTGAATTCGCACTGAAGACAGACTAGGAGGGGAACTGCTCGTCACAGAATGGTTCCCAGTGGATGCTTTAAAATAGCAAGGTCCACTAATGCCTTTTAAATGATTCAGAAAACAAAAACAAAAATCCCAGACCCATCGACTCTTAGGGAAAACCACTTTGGAGGTCACTCAGTGTCCTGTTCCCCTCCAGTCCCTGACCCACTCCCTGGGACATCCGTGCCCACAGCGAGGCTCTGTACTTTCAGAAACACAGTTCAGACGTCCTGCATGCAGCTGCCCCAAATCTCCAAGTTTGATCATGTCTCTGGACAACTTCAACTCCCCCCCCCCATGGTGTGACCTCGGGCACCTTCCCATGTGGGGACCCTGTGGCCCCACAGCTGCCTGCACTCTCCATGCTCCACACTTTCCTGCTCCCCTCTCTTCACGGACCCAAATGCCAAATGCCGCAGGACAGGGCCCCGTGAGGCCACCTGTAACCTTTGATCTGTGTGTGTATGTGTGTGTGTGCGTGGAGTGGGGTGGTGGCAACTTCCTGAAATGCAGCCCCTGTGAGAACCCAGTTTTCTCTTCTCCAGAGAAGGTTTCCCACCTGCCAACCCAGCTGATCCCCGCCCCTGGACACTTCCCTGGTCTGTATCTCCCTCCTAGAAGATCAGAAGCCTCCTGAGGTCAGAACTCAGGCCTGAGGCATCATTTCCAACCTGGCCTCTAAGACCTCACCTAGATGTTTGAAGAATAAACATGTAAACTTGAGCAAGTGGAAGGATTCTGGGGTTGGGTGGTGGTAAATAAGAAGTCAAAGCACTCGGTTTGGTCCCTAGGTACATTAGTAACGGAGGGAAGCCTATTCCTCAAAGTCTTATGGTCCCTCCCATTCCATTCAACATTTGACAAGTGCTTCTGGAAGGGGAGCACCTGCGGGGCTGGACTCCATCTCTGCGATGCAGAGGGTCATCCTAGAGGCATTTATCAGCAGCCAGGGCGGCATGATTGTCATGCTCACAACCATGCCCTGTGCGGGCGCTGCCCACCAGGTGCCGTGCTCTGTCCTCGGCTCGCCTCAGCCGCCCTCATTCCCCGGCCTCCGGAACAGGAAACCTGAGCAGTTAATAATACTCACGAAGGCCTGGCTCTGCCCCATTGCAGGGGGCTCCGAGGCCCCATTTGTCCTCTCACTTCAGAGACAGCATTTCATTAGCCCGCTGGTCTCGATGGCACCGCCAGCCCGGTCCCCGGAGTCTCTGTCTGCCTCTCTCCTGAAGCGGGCCTGTGTTCTCTCTGGGCCCTGCAGGTAGAGGGAAGATGCCCAAGGCTCCTGGGAGAGGGGGGAGGCGCGGAAGGCCCTGGCGCGTTGGCTTCCACCCGAGGCAGGGAACAGGGCGGAGAACCACGGATGGCTGCAAATTAGGATGCACTCCCCTGGGGATGGGCTTAATTGTGGTCACAGCTGTTTGCCAGTGTAGGGGGCACAGACATCGGGAAGGGGCACCAAAATATCCAACCAGCGACTGGAGGACGGTCTCCAGCTTTCTCTGCACTCGGGCCTCCGCATTTACCTCCAAACAGGCCTCCGCTGCTCCCTGCCTTCCTGCTGCTCCCAGGACACCCCGCCAGCCCTCACGCTGTCCCGCTTTGGGTTCTGGTTGCTTAGCAAGCTCCGTCACAAGCTTTCCCCGCTACATGGCTCCTCACTGGGTCACACGGACCAGCATGTCCACCAGGCCCTGGCTGCCCTTCCGTCTCCCACCGCCTTTCTTTCTCTCTCTCTTTTTTTTTTGTTGTTGTTTATTTGTTTTTTGCTTTTTGGGTCACACCTGCACAGGGATTACTCCTGGCTCTGCACTCAGGAATTACCCCAGGCGGTGCTCAGGGGACCATATGGGATGCTGGGAATTGAACCCGGGTTGGCCGCGTCCAAGGCAAATGCCCTACTCGCTGTGCTATCGCTCCAGCCCCGCCACCGCCTTTCTCTTAGGCCTTCTCCAGGCAGAGGTCTTACTCCTACTTGGTCCGTGTCCTTTGGCTAAAGACAGTCTTGGGGTCCGGAGCAAAACAGGTGTCATGTCCCACAACAACGTTGGACACCATGGGGTCAGGCACAAGTCCTGACTCTGCTGTGTACTGGCTTGTGACCTTGGGCAAGATGCATAACCTCTCTATGCCTCAGTTTCCTCACCCAAGAAACAGGGACAGTAGCGGTGCCCGCTTCCCAAGGCTCCTATGAGGCGTCCCTGTGAGCCCCTTTATGGAGGGTTCGTGCAGTGCAGCGCCCGGCAGGCAGTAGGTTCAGGACACATTTCCACACCCTCCTCATACACTTGTTCCCCGAAATTCTGTCTCCGGGTTTGCTCAGGACTGGTTACATGAAATCGCAGGCAAAATCTCTGCCTCATGTACAGGGGCCCTTAATTAGACATGATCAGCTCTGGGATTTAGGAACAGAGCGCCGAGAGGCACGTGTGAGGGAGGGGCGGAGGGAGGTGCAGGCAGCAAGTCAGACTGTTGTTCAGCTGAAGGATAAAGGGACATGAAGACCGGGCAGCCTGGGAGATTCCCACAGCAGCGTGGCCAAGGAGAGCAAGGAAGGGCAGAGTCCCCTAGACCCCCCAGATCCTCCCTGAGTCCCAGTGATGGGTTTGCAGGGACCAGTGTTTGGCATCCACCTTCCTACCTGGATCCCGTCTATCAGGGCGAGGCCAAGTGGAGATTCACAAGCCATCATGACTGCAGACACCGGCTTGTGGGGGGAACAGCACCTCCCAGGGATGTGCTGAGGTGCCTGCCCCTCCCACACGCCCCTCCCTGTGGGGAACGAGCCCACTGGATGAGTTCAGCGCATGGCCAGGATGACCCCAGTGGCTGGAGCGCAGTGCTAGCTCGGCTAGCAGGAGAGCTGGGCTCCCACCCTGGGCCCCCTGAGCCCCGCCAGGAGTGACCCAACCCCAGGGCAAAGAGTAGCCCTGACCACGGCCAGATGGGACCCCCCGCCCCCCAACACACACACATACCAGGGGGAAGCAAAAAGAAAAAACAAAAACAACAGAAAGATTTCTGCACTCCAGTTCTTCCAAAATGAGCACTCTGGGGAGAGTATCTCCTCCAGCTCAGATGGCCAGGTGAGAGTGGGGAGTAATCCAGGAACCCCCCCCAGACTCCCTGCCCTTGCACTCTGACACTTGTAGTTGGACACTTTCTTCTTGGGGGGATCACCCGGTGTGTGGAGGAAGGTTGGTCTCACCCAGCCCCACCCACAGTGGTGCCCCTCTTCTCTGCTCGGAGGGAGATGCTAGGCCGAGAGCCAGGGGCACAGTGTCCCCTTCCCTCTGCCCCCGCCAGCACTGCTCTGGCCTCCAATGGCAGGTTCTCTACTGGGAAACTGGGGTCTGGGGGAGGGCTTCCTCCAGCCCTGACCCCCTTCCCTCCAAGTAGGGCAGCTTAGGGTGACTGAGGGTCTTCCAGACCTTGGAAAATTCCCTTCCCTGCTCTTCCCCCTGCTGCCTCCCTCCTCTGTCCCGGCACCCTTTGCCCTGTGGCCAGTGCTCCTGCCCTCCAAAGGTACCCCACCCCCTCCCTGTTCATGAGGAGGGCTTGCTCCTGTCACCGTGAGGGAACGAGCCCGGTCTATGCCCGGTGGCACTGGAGGAGGCTTCTTTGCAGCGCTTAGGCCAGTGGTGCTTGAGGGGATCTCCAGGAATGCTCCAGCCAGAGCTGGGGGTGGGGCAGGAACTCAGTGTGTGGTGCCCCCTGAGCTGTGGGCCCCCCAGACCCCCGCTTCCGCCCAGCACCACTGCGAGGCTGTAGCCCCCGGTGCCCCTCTCTGCACGGAGCCCAGCGGCCCCCTCTCTCACCACCCTGCTCGGCCTGCGGAGTGGGTCTGTGCCCCCCATTCCTTCAGAGCCTCTGAAGCATGCAGGGCGCTCACTCTGGTGTGAGCCCAGGGTAATGTCCGTGGCGCTTGGGATAGCCGCTAAGGAACCGCGTGCCCCGGAGCTCGCCCTGGACGCATCTCCCACAGCAGCCTGACCCTGCATCTCAGACCAAGGTTGCTTGGTTACCAGTTCTCAGACCCAATTCAGCAAAGTCCCAAGGCCACAGAAAACTGAGTTTTGCGGCATGTGACCCACAGCTGATGCTAAAGACTCTCTTACCAGAGCACTTTCTGTGCCCAGGTAGCGGGGCCCGGCCGCCACCCCACCCGGGCCCACTGAACCTGGAGGTCTGGGCTGGTCAGGTTTCTGCTACACCGAGTACACCAGAGACTAGCAAGGCCCAGGAACATGCCCGAGGGCCCCAGATGGTTTCTGGGGCAGCTGACACCCTCATCCGGGCCCCTGATTTCAGGCTGTACTTTATTCGTTTAGTTTTTTTCTTTTCTTTATTTTGTTTCTTCATTTCATTTCTTCATGGAGTCTATTCCAACAGGTTGCTTATAGAGCATTGTTAGGAAATTTTTTTATCGTAAAGCACGCTTCTTTCTACCTGAAACGTAATCCTGGCCCATCTCTCCTTGGTAAGAGTCTTCCCTGCCCTGCTCTGCCTCTCCCCTGCATGAGCAGCCTCTCCTATCTTCCCCCTGCAGGAGCAGCTCCTCTCCACCCTTCTCCCATGCAGGTGCAGCCCCTCTTCTCCCCTCTCCCCTGTAGGTACAGCCTCTCTCCCCCCCTCTCCCCTGCAGGAGCATCTCCTCTCCAACCTCTCCCCTGCTTGAGCAGCTCATCTCCCCTTTCCCCTGCAGGAGCAGCTCCTCCTGTCCCCTCTCCCCTGTACGAACAGCCTCTCTCCTCCCCTCCCCTGCAAGAATAGCCCCTCTCCTCCCCTCTACCCTGCAGAAACAACCCCTCTTCTCCTCCTCAAGTCTCCTGCAGGAATAGCCCCTCTCTTCCCCTCCCCTGCAAGAACAGCTCATCTCCTCCCTCTCCCCTGCAAGAACAGCTTGTCTCCTTCCTTCTCCCCTGCAGGTACAGCCCCTTTCCTCCCCTCTCCTCTCCCCTGTAGGAGCACCCCCCTCCTCCCTCTACCCTGCAGGAGGAGAGCCTCTTCTCCCCTCGAGTCTCCTGCAGGAATAGCCCCTCTCCTCCCCTTCCCTGCTAGAACAGCTTGTCACCTCCCTCTCCCCTGCAGGAGCAGCTGAGCTCCTCCCCTATCCTCTGCAGCAGCATTTCCTCTCCCCTCCTCTCCCCTCCCCTCCCCTCCCCTCCCCTCCCCTGTGAGAATAGTCCCTCTCCTCCCTTCTCCCCTACAGGAGTAGCCCCTCCCCCTGCCCCCCACAGGACAGCCCCTCTCTTTCCCTCTCCCGGGCAGGAGCAACTTCTCTCTCCCCCTTCCCTGCAGGAGCAGCCTCTGCCAGAGCGCTCTCCCTTCTCTCCCACATTACTTACTAAGGCCTGGGGCTGACTCAGACCCTGGACCCTCTCTCTGCCAAGCTCTGCTCTGGCATCTCACCTGCCCCTCAGGGCTGTGTGGCTCCTGGGTGTCCAGTGACTTCCACTGCCTGCTCCTTAGTGTCACCCCTGCCTCTGAGGGCTGCTCCCACTGCTCAAATGCCTGGTATGTGCCAAGCTACACGCATTCCCAAACACAGAGAAAATCAGTTCAGCCTTCTTTTAATTCTGTTTTTAACCTTTCTCCACATTCTCCCCCAAAGATTCATGTGTTCTCAGGGTAGGACGGCGAGTTTCCTGAACCCGCCATGTGAAATGTGAGGCCCCTTGGGCACCCTCTGCCCCTTTGCTGGAGCCAGTCCCAGCTCTCTCTGCATTCAGCCGTCTCTTCTTGGACTCTCACTAAGTAGATTTTCTACATATAATTCAACAAGGTGATGATAAATTTGGGTAATAGAAACATTTTTCGCTTCAAATCAGATAGCAGCTTACTTTCCCAATTGGGGACCCCAAGGCTGGGACTAAGGTTCTCCTTCCAGACTGGCCAAGCATGTCATCTAGGAAGCGACAGAAGATACCCCTCCCCCAAGCCCGACCCCAGCCAATTAGAGCAGAAATTGGGCAAAGAGTAGGGCAGAAACTGAACTCTAAACACTCTTGTGATTTTGCTGGGCAACAAGGGTTGAGAGCTTCGAAGCAGCTGAGGCAGCATGTAGATGCAGAATTATACCGCAGGTGATTTGGTAAAATGGAGATGTGTTACCATTGGAAAAGCATTGCTTTGGAGAGAGGAAAAAGTGTTTTCAAAACAATGGTGTGACAGGTTGCCGGTAATATCTACTAATTCCCATTCTCATTCACCCATTTGAGCGATACTAGTTGAGCACCTACTAGTGGCACGTGTTTTCATGATGTTGGAACACACATTGGCATCCATCTCTCGCAGGGCCTGAACTTCCTGCCCAGTCCCCATTTTTTCTGGATTCTGGCCTTCCATGTTTGCATCCCTTCTTCTCCTTGACCTTAATTGCTCTGGTTCCTTCCCTTCTTCTCCTCACTTTTTGCAGAACTCAGAGTAGTCAGCATCCCTTTGTCACCCTGTATCAGTTGTGATCATTTGATGTTGATCTGAAAACAGGCCCATTTTGAGTACACCATGATACACAGAGGCTGCAACCTTGTGGGAAGTTGATTAGTTCCAGTTGATTTCAACCCTTTAACTCTAGAAGCAAAGGAGAACGTTCTGGAACTAATCTCATACCTTTGTTCTGCACTCTAGCCTGATTTCTTCGTTCTGGGAGTGATTGCATAGAAATGTGTTATTCACTATGGTGTTTATGGACCAGCAACATCAATGGAACCTGGGAACTTGTTAGAAATATAGACTCTTGGGCTTTTCTGTCCAGTTGAATCAGTATCTACATTTTAACAAATCACCGGGAGATAGCTGTGCACATTCGACTTTGAGAGGCACTGATGGAGAACACTGTTTCTCAAATTCCACAACACATTAGAGTCACATGGGAAGGTTTTGAATCGGATGCTTCTTCTGCACTCAAATTAAGTGGAGTTATCTTGGGATGAGACCCCTTCATCAAAATATTTGGGATTCTTTTTGGTGGAAAATATTTGTAACATAAATTTAACATTTGAACCAAATAACATTTCAAACATTTATAAACTGATATATACATTACATATTTCAAAGTACTAGGAAATATATTCACATTCTGCTACCATCTCTAACATTCATCCTCAGAACTATTTCCTCTTCCCAAACTGAAATTCCACATTCCTTCCACACTAATTCCCTGTATTCCTTTTTCACCTTCCTTAGCAACCATCAGTTCTGCCATATGCATATACTGCATTTTGTTTATCTGTTCTGCTGTCCACCCATTCTCCTGGGAAGGTAAGGTAAAGGTAAAGGCCCTCCCGTTGATCGTCGATTTGCTCGAGCGGGCCCAGTAACGTCTCCATTGGAGACTGTTGTTACTGTGTCTGGCATATCCAATACTCTCGGTAGCTTGCCGGGCTCTCCGAGAGGGGCGGAGGAATCGAACTCGGGTCGGCCATGTTGGCCGCTTATAAGGCGATGGACAACTAGGTTCTTTTTTTTCTTCCTGTTTTGCAGAACCAGTGGTCCAACTCAGGCACTGAGGCATGTAATTCATGCATTCTACTACTGAGCCACATTCCTGGCCCCATAGTCGTTCTTTGGAATGCAGCCCCAGACTGGAATTGTTAGGTTGCATGCCATTGAACTTCAGATTTTTTTTTTGCTTTTTTTTTTTTTTTTTGGATCACACCTGGCATTGCACAGGGGGTTACTCCTGGCTCTGCACTCAGGAATCACTCCTGGTGGTGCTCAGGGGACCATATGGGATGCTGGGAATCGAACCTGGGTTGGCCGCATGCAAGGCCAATGCCCTACCTGCTGTGCTATCGCTCCAGCTCCAAACTTCAGATATTTTAAGGAATTGCTACATAGTCATTCTGCACAGTAGCTTCACCATTTTCTATTTCCTTTGACAATTTCCAAGGGACAATTTTCTTTACCTCTTTACCAACAATTGCAACTTTCTAGGTTTTGTTGTTCATTAGAGACATTCTTTATCTCACTGTGGTATGGATTTGGATGTCCTCATTGGTTAGTGATGTTGAACATATTTTTATAGACTTATTGGCCACTTACATACCTTCTTAGGAGAAATGTATATTCAAGTTCTTTGTCCATTTGGAATTGAGTTGTTTCTGTCACTGACTGGCTGGTATTCTTTGTGTATTCTAGAGAGCAATCCTTTATCAGATCGATGACTTGCAAATATTGTTTCCCACTGCATGGCTTTTCTTTTCACTCTGTTGTTGGCATCCTTTGATGCACAAAAGTTTTACCTTTGGAGCTAGCCCATTTTGTCGATATATTTTTTTCTTTTGTCACCTGTAGTCTGGTATCATCACCAAAAAATATATTACTGGATCAATCAGATCAGACTAGTGTGAATTTTTTATAGCTCCCCAAGTAATTCCAACACACAGCAAAACTGGAGCGGTTTCTCAAACTTGACCTGGATTTGACTCACCTGAAATGTTAAAACGCTGATCAGGTGTGAGTGAGGGAACCCAAGATCCTGCATTTGTAATATGGTCCCCCATGCTACTGCTGCTGGAAGTTTGGGGACCCCTCTGAGTAGTCAGCATGAAGAGGCAGGATGAAGAGGGCCATTTTAACGATGCCTCTAGCTGAGCCCTGAGACAGGAAATCTCCCCCCTGAGATCCTCCCCTCTAGCTGTTTTCTGATCCACCAGCAATACAGCTTCCCTTTGGGGGTGGGTACTGAGCAGTCCCAGTAGTACACTGGGTGTGTTGGGCAGGGGACAGATGAAATGTAAAGTGTACTCATCCTTGATCCCTCCCCCCTCCCCATCACCCCCCACTGTGCTGCCCATACCCCATGGATTCATGCTCTAGGTTCTTCTCTGGCCTGGACCCCTGTGAAGCTGCTGAAAAGCCATTTTACTCAAAATATGTGCAATAAGCCCAGAAAAGAAAACCCACAGGTTAGTCTAGAATTTATCAAAGAAGCTGGGAAGAAAAAAGAAACATTGGAAATCTGCTTTTTAGAAAATGACCTGGACTGGGAGATGGAGGAGAGGCAAGAAGACACGCAATGCATGCTGGAGCCTGGGTTTATCCCCAGCACCGCACCGTCCCCTCAACACGGAGCTGGAAGTAACCCCTGAGCACTGCCTGGTGCTGAGAAAAATCCTTTCATCCACCATAGAATACTAGAGCCAGAAAGGATCCTTAGAGATGCATCCCCCAGCCCACAGTTGGGAGCAGAAAGCAGGGACTGATGGGGCTGTGACACATTCAAGGTCACCCAGCAAAGGAGAGATGAGGCCCACAGGTGTGTTGTCTCCTTTCCATCATGCTTCAGGTCACTTCTCTGGAGACGGATAGCGCAGAGCCATTCGCTCTTGCATTCGGCTCCAGTCAAGCTTTGCTTTTCATAAGAAAGGGACAATTCAAGAGACAAGATCATGGGGGCTGGAGCGATGGCACAGCGGGTAGGGAATTTGCCTTGCACGCGGCCGGCCCGGGTTCCATTCCCAGCATCTCATATGGTCCCCTGAGCACTGCCAAGGGTAATTCCTGAGTGCAGAGCCAGGAGTAACCCCTGTGCATTGCCGGGTGTGACCTAAAAAGCGAAGGAAAAACAAGACACATAAAACAAGAGGCAAGATCATGATTCTTACCCCTCATCCCTTGCTGAAAAAAGTGCCGCAAGAGCCTTTATTATTGCAGTAGAACCTGCCTCCCAAAAGGCAGCCGTAGCTCTCAGGAGGACCAGACTGGCTTGGAGAAGAAACACCCGCCACCACTTTTTCACCCTTGTCCTTTGCCAACTTTGTAAGCTGATCACAATATTCTTCCAAGCCACAGCAATCAATTGGATTTGCTCTCAAGTTGAAATCCATTTACCATCTTGCCAGTGGAGGTCAGACCTTAGAGAGTCCTGGGAACTCTAGACCCGTGCTACATTCCAACATGTCTACCCCGGTTGTGAAATACTCGTTAGCTTCACTCCTGACCCCACCAGATGCTCATTAATCTAGTTATGAGTTTTCTTTATCCAACTAAGCAACCTTCCCAGTTGAACTCTTGCAGTGATGTATGTGTCTTTGGTGATGAGAGAGCCCAGTGGAATGGGCTGTCTTGTTCAGACAGCTGTAATTTGGACTGACCCTTCCCCTGCCACTCTCAATGTCAGCTCCTTGAACTTGCTACAAGAACCCCCTGCCCAGGAAGGCTCCCCAAGACTGTCCTGCAATTACCACCCTCCCCTCTGTGTCTCCTGCCAGTCTCTTCCACAAGGCACTCGAGGTGCTCCTGGATCAGCTGGGGTGCAAAGGCCCTGCCTCCACCCTTTTGGGTCCTGAACCAGACCAAGCTCATTCTCTGGCAGTGGCAAACATCCCTATCTGGGGAGTCAGTTTTCAGATCTGCTCATTAAGACATCAACCTCACTCTGCCTTGCTCCCGGCTGTCAGCAGAGAAAGTTCCATCAGTAAGGGGTTGCCACCTTCTGAAGGCAGGGAGGCTCTGCTTTGCTTGTGGGACCATACCCGTACAGTCTGGGAGGGACTTGTTCCAGCAGAGCCTTCCAGAACACTCTGTGAGTTCTGAGTCTCAGCCTGCGGGCAGAGACTCCGGGTGGTACCATCTGTAGCGTTCTCAGTGGCTCCCCTGCTCGCACAAGGAGGGGAGGAGTCTTTCCACTTCCTTGGCCTGGGTGCTTGCCACCAGCTCCCATGGCCCCAGGCTGCTTGGCAACACCCTGAGTTATGTTAGAGATATAATAATGAATTATACAATGGATTATACATAATTAATTTATAATAAAACACGCATGCAATGGTTTAATTTCTCCAAATGAATGATGAGCTGCCTGCCAGATCCCACTGGAATACATTCCCTAACTCGCTGCTTCCTGGTTTGGCCAGCAACGTTCCTTCCCCCACCACTAGAGAAATCTGGGCTGGGGGACCCTGATTTCCTGCAGGTGACCTTCAGGATATGTTCCACAGCAAGATCATCTTTCATTGTCTCTACCGTTGTTCTAGCCCTGGATTTTCAGGGTGTGTGTGTGTTTGGGGGGGTCTCATGCTTCCCCTAGTCTGTTTGACATCTGTTATTTTCTTCATTCCCCCTGCCTTGCTCCCAGAGTAGGGGAGAGGCCTGCATCTTCCTGCACGATCATTCTTTGGCTCACCACTCAGGATGCACGTATTGTGTGCCTTTGTGTGCTGGGCCCTGTTGGAGAACAAAATAAAAATCCCTGTCCTGGTGGAGTTTATGTTCTAGCAGCGGGAGACAGACAATAAATAATAAACACAACGAACAAGTGCATCCTGTGGCATGTTCAAGAGTGATAGAAAAAAAAGAAAAAACAGAGTTAGGTGGATAAGGATGATAAGGCACGGTGGGAAGGGACTTGGGGAGGGGGAGGAGAAAAGGTGCTTAGGAATTTCAAAGCGCCTCCTCCCCCAGCTGACCCCGCACCTCCTCATGAACAGGAGAGAAAAGCATTTCTCCCTTGCCCCCATTAGATTTGCCTGGGATCTTTCGGCGATGAGATGTTTGCATCACCCTTGTACCTTTTGGTTCCAGATCTTCAGGATGTTTCTGTTCCTGCTGCTGCTGTGGTTGCTGCCCACCATGGAAGGGTCCCAGCGGGCAGAGCCCATGTTCACGGCAGTCACCAACTCGGTGCTGCCCCCCGACTATGAGAGCAACCCCACCCAGCTCAACTATGGTGTGGCTGTCACTGATGTGGACCATGATGGGGACTTTGAAATCGTGGTGGCAGGGTAAGTGGCTCCACTGTGCGTCTGGTAGATACATTAATAAGCTTTTGCTGGGATGAGGCTTGAGGCTGAGTAACAAGTAACCCCCAGATTCGGGGACTTGCAATGACACAAGTTCCCACTGGGCGAACTCTTGGCTGGGCTGGGCTGGGGATGCGAGATACTGAGTCCCTGCCCTTGCTGTAGCAGTGAACTGGGACAAAGGGTATGTGGGCATAAAAGTCTCTGATGTGGGGGTGGGGAGAAGCTGAATACTGCGCTCCAAGGCTCTCTTTTCTTTAAGCCTCTTTACACGGGTGTTACTCTCTCGTCAGCATAGGGGTGCTAGGGCCTCCTAGGAAGAGGGGCTTAGGACTGAGAATTATGATAGAAATGCCTATTCAACGCTACCTTTTTACGGCACTGTGCTTCAGACTAAGAAAATAGCGCTTGTCTGGAGGGAGGAAGACAGGAATGAAGAAGGATAGCTATATTTCCTGGAATCCATGCCTTGGTGCACTTGTTCCTTTCTCCCGTGAGAAGCAACATTTTGGAGCCAAAGGGGGAGGGGGAAGGAAGGAGGTGGAAGATTCCCAGTTTCCAGTGCTAAGTCCCTCCCCTAGATCGACAGCTTTCCAGCGGTTTGACCTTGAGTCCATCCCTGCTCACTGAGAGTCAAACGTGCCATCTATCAGATGGGCAGGTAGTGACGCCTGCTTGTCCTGCCGCCTCTGCCAGCCAGGGCCCTTGCTAGGGCTTTACCAATTCTAACAGTCACCATTGACAATGATCATTCGTGGGGGCAGGCTACTCTAGGCCAGGCAGCACACTGAGCCATTCTCATACTTGTCTTATTTAATCCTTCTGCCAACACTGAGGTGTGCGTACAGGAAAAGGAACTCGGGACTCTTGAGACAGTAACCACTTAGCCTCTGTCAGGGCAATGGAAGTGAGCCTGCCAGGATTTGAACCCCAAGGCTCCCTCACTTTGGAGCTTCCGTGTTGCATTGAACAGAGGTTAGTCATCGCACTGTCTTTCGGTTAATGGGAGAGACCCACAGCTCTGGGTCTGGGAATCCGGAGCATTTCAGGATGCTCATCACAAGCTAACTGACCTATCACATTCTCGGCAGCCATGACACGTGATCATGGAAAGTCGGGGGGTGGGAAGGGCTGGGCATGGAAGAGTCTGTTTCTTATTCCCACCTCACCACCGTGTTTGTGACCCTTGCATGAGTGAGTTACCAGTGCATCCCTACTTTCCTCAACTGTAACAGTGGGCTCAGGGCAATCTACCCCTGCTGACCACTTGGGGCAGTGCGTAGGAACCCATGGGAATGGTGGGTGGGAAAGACATGGGGGTGGGGGGCATGCAGGTCTCTTTTTTCCTTTTCCACTACTCTGCGGACAGGAGAGGGTGCCAGGTCTTAGACTTCCTGGCTAAGACCTGTGCTGATCAGCAACCCATGTGTACGCTATTCCCTGGGGTGTCTCTTCACTGGCCACAGGTGGCTGCTGAGCACTTGAAATGTGGTCGCTGTGACTGAAGAGCTGAATTTTTCATTTCACTTCACTTTTATTATATGGCCACATTCCAATTAGACAGTCCAGGACTGGGCTTTCCTGAGGGAAAGCTAAAGAGTGGGGTATGATGGGAAAGGGTGTGGGGGGAGATAGAAAGGGTTGCAACGACCCTAAGGCCAGAGTGAGCTTCCTTTTAAATATAGGCCAGACCCAGCAGTGAGGCTCAGGGCCAAGGCTGCTCCCCAGCAGTGCCCAGGGCAGTGGTCCATGCTTGGGCATCACCATGGACCAACCCCATGGTGCTAGGAGGGCAGGGCCATATAGTGCCAGGATAGAACTCATTTAAGCTGTCTTCCGGCTCTGAGTAACTTGGCCATGTCCAATGCTGAGACCACCAGTTGCTCTGAATGAGAGAGGGGCCTTCCTGGCCAGCCCTGCTCCCAGAGTCAGCCCCCATCTTCCACTCTCCAGTGGGAAGACCTGGCTCCATTTCCACAATGTTCTGAGCGGTACCACCTCTGGCTTGGATGTACCAGCCTCCTGAGAAGACAAAGAACAAGGCAACTCTCCTCACTTCTTCTTGGGGGCTTCTCAAGTTTCCCCTTATTTTTTTAGTTCTTCATATTTGGGGCCACATCCAATGGTGCTCAAGGCTCACATCCAGCAATGCTCGGGGATCACTCATGATGGTGAGCAGGGGACCATATGGGGTGTTGGTCTCGAATCTGGGACAGCCACATGCAAAGCAAGTGCCTTCCTCTCTGTACAATCTCTCCAGCGCTCAAGTTTCCCCTTGGCCATGTTCTCCTTTGGTCTTGGTGCCTGAGCTCAAGGACAGGCCTCCATCCTACTCAATGTCTTTCTTTCTAGCCTTCATTTCAGCTTCTTTTTCCGTGAAGTCTTTTTCTCTTGCTTCTCCAAGAGACTCCAGGCATTGTATCTTGTGTCCTCTATGGGAGAGAGGTTAGCTCTCATCTGTGGTTTGTTTAGAGTGGACACCTAAGCTTGGCTGAGCTTCCTGCGGGTTCCGCAGCACTCTGGAGCCATCTAGACACAACAGTAGGCCATGCTGGGTGTCAACCAGCCTGACTGGGGTGTCTCTGTTCCCAGGGAAGGGAGGAGCCAGGCAGCCTCTTTTTGAGAAGGGGATAAGTTGGCCTTTTTTTTTTGAAAGAAGATATTGCTCCCCCAGCAAATCACAAGAGTTACGTGGAGGACAGGATGGCAAAACTGGGCAGCTTCCCAGCTCCAGGTCAGGCCTTCTTTGTGGCTGTGGTGAAGCATTGTGAATTCTCAGAGCATCCGAAAGACACGCTCTAATTTAAGTACCAAAATACATTCCAAAGGCAAATATAACTTTTTATTATCTTCAGCTAAGGATGATTTGTCACTGTCTTCTTCTCTGGACCGGATAACCAGGGGTTGACTCTACAGACATATTTAAATCAGGACCTTGGGAGGTCATTCAGCCCCCCACACCCCTCCCCCCCTCCTTGCCTTCCAATAAGGCCACACTATTCGCCTCCAGAGGCTCCATTTATTTCGAGCTTTCCAAGGGAATGTTCGCGATCTTTTTTGTAATCCAGCTCAATTACTTATGTCAAGCATCTATCTGACTAATCTTGAATCCCTCACATTACAGCTTAAGCCACTTCTATTCACTTTAGTCTTGTTATTGCCTTTGAAGATAGAAACCAAGTGGGTCGCCATCCTTACAAATAATGACCACTGGGCTCTGGGCCCGGCCTTTCATTCCCTGTGGACTCCTTGGCAACCTTGCTAATGCTGATTCTTACTCTGTTCTTACTCTACTCGTCTACCCCCACGCCCCTATTTAAGTCTGTTTCTTCTCCCTTTGATGGCAGGCTCTGTTTAAGAGAGCAACACTAGCACTGAAATTTTTTTTAAAAGAAGGGAATGTAAATGCTTTTACCTGGGACACCTGCGGTCCAGCTCCTGACAGCAGCCCCTCTCTAGTATCTTATGGATCTTTTCATCAGCCTGGTCTCTGAAGGCATCTGGGTTTGGGGTCCCTGGGGATCGGGATCCTGGCGGCTCTTCAGTTGATGAGACCCACCCTGCACTTGAACTCGTCTCTGCGGTTGACCTTGCAGTGTCTGACCGGAGGAGTCCTGTTGCTTCTGAGTGTTTACTCTTTGAATAGGTTTGTTTTGCTTTTTTGGTATCCTCGTTCTGGGTATTGATGACATTGATTTTGAGTGTGTGGCCGGCGAGTTTGTGTTGAGTTAATTGTGATGGAAGGCGTGTGCGTGCATCTGACTCAGGAGGGGAGAAAGGACCGACTGCCCTTTGTTCTTCGGGTACAGGCGAGGGAGGGGGCAGGTTCGGCTCCTCCACCACAGCGGGGTGAGTGCCTGGGCATGTGGAGGGCTTATCTGGGAACTGGCAGGTGTATGATTGCGGTCAGCAGACAGTCTCCTCCCTGCGGGGTGAGGGGCGGATTTGATCACCCCCGGAGACGGCAGCACACGCTCGGCCCACGCAAGGGCTTCAGGACTGGCTCCCTGGACCAATAGAAAACCCGTGGCTTCCCCCCTTTCTCCATGGCACTAAACACCCAATCTACAACCTCGTGGCTTCTAGAAAGGAATTCCTGTTTGAGTCAATCTCGCACAATTCCTTTAGAGCTGCTTTTATTTCCTGGGCTATCCCCAGAGGTCTGAGATAATCCCCCCTACTCGGTCAGTTTTCAGCAGGAGTTTGCTCAAATGGAAAGATGGTTGTGGTTTGTAAAGTTCAAATCACGATTTAGATCCGATTTTCGACACAAAGAGCATTCATTTGGTAAAACCCGAACGCAGTCTTCACACTTGGAAAGGTTTCATTTAAAGGGAAGCTACATATCCGAAAGCAGTGTTTCTGGGTTTTTTTTCCCCCTTTCTTAATTTTCTAACTATCTCAGAAAACTTTTTTAATTTACTAAAGTTAAATTATTTAAAAGGCAAACTGGATTCGATTACCAGATTAATCATTATCATATAGGAGTTATTTCTGCTATCATAAATAGAAGAGTGAAACATTTATCAATGATTTAATCAAACCAGCACTTATTTTAAAAGTATGTATTTGATATGCCAAACACAGTAACAGTCTCACAGTGTTACTGGGCCCACTCGAGCAAATCGATGAACAACGGGGGACAGTGACAGTGACAGTATTGATACATGCAGTGCATAGATATATTTATGGGTATAGTATCAAAATAAATATATTTGAATATATAATATTTAAACACCTACTATAATACATAAAATGTACTTTATGTTTTGTTTAAGGACCACACCAATGGTACTAAGGCTTACTCCTAACTCTGTGCTCAGGGATCACTCCTGACAGGGCTTGGGGGGCCATATGTGGCACAGGGGATTGAATTCAGGTTAACTTCATGTAAAAAAAACACTTTACCCTCTGTACTCTCTCTCTGACTGCAAAACACACTTTTAAGAAATTAAAATATTGTTAAACTTTCAATTCAAACCATTGCTTTGTAAAATATAGCATTTAAATTGATTTGGTCATCAATTTTGACATTATTTTTAAATGTTCAATTGCTTCATTCAGTGTCTTTAGAGGAGAGGACAGCATGAAAATTTTGGGCCACAATGCTCAGGGCTTACTCCTGGGTCTGTATTCAGGGGTCACTCCTGTCAGTGCTCAGGGACCATAAGTGGTGCTGGGCATTGAACCAGGATTGTCTGCTTGCAAACCAAATGCCGAGTGATAGCACAGTGGTAGGGCGTTTGCCTTGCACGCAGCCAACATGGCCGACCTGAGTTCGATTCCTCCACCCCTCTCGGAGAGCCCAGCAAGCTACCGAGAGTATCTCGCCCGCACAGCAGAGCCTGGCAAGCTCCCCATGATGTATTCGATATGCCAAACACGGTAACAACAAAGTCTCCAATGGAGACGTTACTGGGCCCGCTCGAGCAAATCAATGAACAACGGGAGGACAGCGACTGATTTTGCAATTTAATAATACAAACACGTTTTATCATACAAATTCACAAACTATAGACAAAGTTAAAAAATCATCTTTACCATCCCCCACTTAGAATCCATCTAGAACAACTCCCCAGAACAATTGTTTTCAGTTTGATATCTGTAGTTATAAGCATTTGTATGAAATATGCATATATATGTATTTACAAAATACATAGTTGGCAGGGGGGTGTTAAGCTATGTATTTTGTTCCTAAATTAGCTTTTTTCACCACATGATACGTTCACTGTTTGAACATCTAGATGTAGCTTGGTTTTTGCATTTGCTTAGTGTGAATGAACTATATTCATCTTGCTGCCCCTCAAGCATCATTCCCACTGTTTCTAACCTGTGGCCATTGCAAGTAACACGGTATAGTGTGTGTCCTTCCCATGGTGTGCAAATATCCTTGCACGCATGTGCAAATAGTTCCCGAGGACAGATGTGAGTAAATGAAAATGCTGGAAAGGTTCATATATCTTACGAAGTATTGCCAAATTGCTTTCAATCTCAATCTTTTTCTATTTGCCCTCAGGCTAGAAAGGAAAGGCAAGCTTTGGGATTATTAAATCCAACAGTTATTCCAGCACCTACTATGTGTGCAGCCACGTGAGCTTCAGAGTCTGAGTTTTATCAGTTTAGATCTGATGATTCCGGGAAGGGGTGAATCGTCTATATCCACATCTACAAATGAGAAGGCTGCTGTTAAACTGGATTGAGGAACTTCAATACCTTTGGATTCAAGCTCTAAAAGAACTTCCTCTAAAGCCTCCTTTGCAAAATATATTTCTTAAATGGTTCACCCTTAACCCCGAGATTCATTGTCGTTGGTATCTAGGATGAATGATTCTGGTGTGCCAGTGCTTCAGTTGTGGTTAAGCATGGACTGCCCCTGATTTTGAATACTAATAAGATATGAGCTGTAGCCAAAGCCAGAGCTTTTAAAACTCATTCTTCAAACTTTCCTATAAAAGGTGACTCACCAGTGTATGGCTGATTTTCCAAAGATGTCTCACTGCTGCGTTTGAATCTCTTCCTCCCTGCCTCTGGGAAGCTATAAGCCACAGCAAAAATTCTGCTGCCTACCTCATTTCACTCACAGATTCTTTTGACAGCTCAAAGGTCTGAGGGCCCCAAGTCATGACAGACACATGCACAGACAGGTGTTAGCGGTGTTGGAGGCAGAATAATGACCTCCCAAAGATGTCGTGTTCTAATCCCCAGACCAGTGACTACGATTTCTCATATGGTGAAAGGAGCTTTGCAGACAAGATGGAATTAAGGACCTAGATATGGGGAGATTATCCTGGATCATCTAAGTGGGCCCAATGTAATCGCAGATCTTTAATAGTGGGAAGAGCGTGTGTGATGTGAGAAGGACCCCACTCCATCATTAGAGGCTTTGGAAATCTCTCAAGAAGGAAAGAGACATGAGCCAAGGAATGTGGTTGGCCCCCGAGGGTGGGAAATGGGAAGGGAAAAATGAATCCCTAGAGCCAGTCACCCTCTGGGTATCAGCACAGTGAGGCTAGCACAAGACATCTAACACTCCTGACACATCATCCACCTGCCTGTTCTATGCCACCTGTGTGGTTGTTAGTTGTAGGAGCAATCTACCACTGGCATCGGAGTAAAAAGGGAGGTGACTGGTTATTTTTTCAGAAAGATGACACTTATTACCTTAGAGATTTTTGTTCCTTAGTTTGGGGGCCACAGCCATCAGTGCTCCGGGCTTACTCCTGGCTCTGCACTCAAGGATCACTCCTGATAGGGTCTGGGGTCCGGAAGAGGTGCCGGGGATCGAACCTGAGCCGCTTGAAGTTAAGCTGTCTATCTGCTGTACTATCGTGTGCAAATCAAGCTGTCTACCTGCTGTACTATCGCTCCAGCCCACCGTAGAGATTTTTAATAGCATTATTGAAATGATTCCACTGCAACAACAGAAATATGCCTCAAATAAGATCTTGCACATATAGTAAAATATGTTAAAAATAAGTATACACCAACAAGACTATTATATTTAATCAAAAGCAGATTCCTGTCCCAGGAGCATGTGCCGTTTTGGAAAGAATCCCTAAAAGCACACTTTGTCTTAGTGTGCTAAAAAGAATTGTTCCTCAGTGAGCGTCCACATGAATTTGCCCTGCAGCTCACTGTTTGACACCCAGTGAGAGGGAATTCAGCTTTTAAAGATCTCACTGTCCTTGGAGGGACAAACACTCCCCCGCCAGTGGATACTGGGTGAGTAACCAGCACCCCCAGAGAGATGCAAGTGTTCTGGGAAGTGTGAGCCTATACAGAGCCATAGTCTTGCTGGGACTCTGGAAAGGCCTGGGAGGAGACGCTGGGATGGGCCCCTGGAAAGGGCAGGAGCATCTGTGTGTACAGCAAGGGCGCAAAGTCTTCCCTCATCAAAGAGCTTTAGACTTATTTGGATTTTGTTGTTTGTTGGTTTTGTTTTGAAGTTTATTGTTTAAAGCACTTAAAAAAAGGAACCCTGACTTTCACAAAGCAGTTAAGAATATTTATAAAAAGCCATTCCAAAATAGTAATATAATTAAGTCCCTAAAATTGCCTGTGCTGAAAACAGCAAAGCTCCTTTTAGTCTGAATTTTTCATCCATTCAGAAAATAGATGTAGCCCCTCTCCCGGGTCACTTTCTTTTAAGCCTTTCTTCTCCCCGATTTTTCAAGGGTTGGAAAGGCTGGCAGGCCTGCCTTGTGCCCTGGCTTAATTCAAGCTCTGCTTATTACAAAGGGCAGGGGCAGACCCACCAGACCCCCTTCCCTCCCTTCCTGCCGCTCCCCTGCCGCACCCCTTCCTCCTTGACAGTCCCATGCACACCTCACACCTCACACTCAGGCAGAACCAAACACTTCTGCTCTGGGGAAGGAGAGGTGGCAGGGGAGGGGTGTAAGTTGGGGGGGGGTGACCCCTCCCTTCCTGTATTATTCTATTCCTTACAGGGCCTGATCCTCAGTCCTACTCACCTGGAGAACTGGTCGATTTGATGGTGCGGGGAGAGGAGAGGGGGTGATGGATTCTTTTCTTTGTTTGGTATCTGGACCACACTTGATACTTGGGACTTAGTCCTGGCTCTGTGCTCAGGGATCACTCCTGTTGGGGGTCAGGGGTAGGGGTAAAATTGGATGCCAGAGATTGAATACCAGTTTGCTGTATGCAACATAAGCACCTTGCCCCGTATACTATCTCTCAGGTGGTACACGTTGTTGGCTACTTTTTTATTATTTTCTTGCAAAGATGCTGAGGTTTCCGTACTCCTCCCTACCAACAAAGCAGCTACTTTTGAGGTGTGGGTACCAAGCAAAACACACAAGGCTGTGAAGAAACTGAAAACAAACACTGTTCAGGTTTTTGCTGCTGGTTTATGCTGGTTATGGCAATTTTAGGGACTTAGCCGACTGCAGTTATGAAGGGGCGGAGGGCAGACCCCGCCTGTCTTTTCCTACACCGTCTCATCGAAGATGGGCTATTAAGCCATCGCAGCTGTCCAGCTGAGATGGAGGATGTAACAGAGTCTAAATCACAAGTTTCCCCCCATTTTCACATCACTGAAATTGGGATGTGACCTACAATTGGCAGGCTGCGTTAAATTGGCAGTTTTTCTCCTCTTCCTAGAAATAGAATAATAGTGGGTCTTGTCACTGTAGACTCCTTAGATCTGAAGAAAACACTGTTTATTGTATTATCCCCATCTTGCAGGTGAGAAAACTGAGGCCCAGATCTCTGCGGAGGGTCACAGAGATGATGGAAGAAGAAACTATCAGTATATAAATAAATGCCCATTACATTAAGTGAGCTAATTGTCTGATTCGAATCATAATCTTGATCAAAGAACAACAGAGAGACTTGTTTAAAACTTCCTGCTGTGATAGCCCATTTCTTTCTGTTATCGTCAGTGGTTTTTATATGTATTGAGGCTACTTTAATCAGTGCACTGTTAGAATTCTGTTTTGTTTTGGTCCGGGAGGGAGGGGAATGTGGCCCACACCTGACTTGGTCTCAGGGGTTGCTCCTAGCTGGCTGGTGATGCTCAAAGGAACATGCCATGCCAGGGATGGCACCTGGGGCTTCCATATGCAAATCGTGTGCTCTAGCCTTGAATTATCTCTAGCCTGCCCTAGAATCATATTTTCCTTGTGAATGCAACCAGTATCATTATGGAAGGACCCCCACCAATCCCTAATTGCTTTTAGTCTATTGTTAGAGACATCCCTCTTTATTTTTGTTAGTGTTTGTCAAAATATCTAACTCCATACTTTTGCTTTGATTTTTTCAAGTCCTGTGTTTTATGTGATTTTTTTCCTTTTTTTCCTTTTTGGTCTGTCGCATAGACATAGCTTAAGTTCTTTTTCAACTGTTTGGCCATGTCTGTCGTCTGATGAGTTTAGTTGACTTTCATTTTATGAGAACATTACTATGTGAGTTTGTTTCTATTGCTGTATTTTTTCCATTTCTGTGATTATATTTTCCTTTCTCACTTTAAAAATTTATAACGGGGGGAGGATTCTTTTTCTTGAGGAGTGGGAAATGTTATTTCTAGATTTCATTCTTTGATTTGAGATTTATATCCTCTACTTCTGCTCTTTTTGTGGTTTCTTTTGAACTTTTATGATACTATTTTAACCAACAAAAATTTTCTTTTTTTTTTAATTTTTTTAAATTTTTTTTATTTATTTATTGAATCACTGTGGGAAAGGTTACAAAGCTTTCAGGTTTATGTCTCAGTCATGCAAATATCAAACACATTTCCCTTTACCAATACTTATTTTTTACCATGAAGAACCCCAATAAAACCCCACCCCCCACCCCTCCCCGTCCCTGTGAGGCAGATGAATTCTAGTTAACACTCTATGTGCTTTGATTAGATTCATTGTTTCAATAAAAGATTCACCACTATTATTTAGAGTTTACCCCCCCCCCCAAATCGGACATGCTGAAAAAGCATTGAGAAGTGATTTGCTTTCTACGGCTGGGTTCAAGAATTAAATGTTGGTTTTGGATTTCTGCTCTTTTACCTATTGACCCTGGAAGTATTTCTACTGAAAGTCAGATAGTTAAGAAATTGGTTTCTGTGTTCTGGAGTCCTGGCCGTGCTGGAGAGCCGCTCGCAGGGGGCAACCGGTGGCCTCGGTAGGGCGTGAAGGGCAGAGCGACACGCCCCCCTTCCCATGAGGTTTTAGTCGCCCCCACACTCCCGGCTCATACCTGCTGTCCACAAGGCTCCCATGTGGCCGCCATCTTTCTTTCCAGAGAGGAGAGGGCGAATGGGGCAACACCCTTTCCCCTCCGGCAGACTTGATGGCCTGGATCAATGCATAGTCCGTTCACTTTTCTGCTTCAAGCTGCTGGGTTCTGCATTAAGTCCTTGTGCTTCTGGGGCCGTGGCCGTGCTGAAGAGCCGCTCGCGGGGGGCAACTGGTGACCTCGGTAGGGCGTGAAGGACGGACCAGAACGCCCCCCTTCCCATGAGGTTTTAGTCGCCCCCACACCCCCGGCTCATACCTGCTGTCCACAAGGCTCCCATGTGGCCGCCATCTTTCTTTCCAGAGGGAGGAGGGCGGAAGGGAGCAACACCCTTTCCCCTCTGGGCAGAAATGATTGCCTGGATTAACGCATAGTCCTTTCACTTTTCTGCTCCAAGCTGCTGGGTTCTGCTTTAGGTCATTGTGCTTCTGGGGCTGTGGCCGTGCTAGAGAGCCGCTCGTGGGGGCAACTGGTGGCCTCGGTAGGGCGTGAAGGGCGGACCGAAATGCCCCCCTTCCCATGAGGTTTTAGTCGCCCCCACACTCCCGACTCATACCTGCTGTCCACAAGGCTCCCATGTGGCCGCCATCTTTCTTTCCAGAGAGGAGAGGGCGAATGGGGCAACACCCTTTCCCCTCCGGCAGACTTGATGGCCTGGATCAATGCATAGTCCGTTCACTTTTCTGCTCCAAGCTGCTGGGTTCTGCATTAAGCCCTTGTGCTTCTGGGGCTGTGGCCGTGCTGGAGAGCCGCTCGTGGGGGGCAACTGGTGACCTCGGTAGGGCGTGAAGGACGGACCAGAACGCCCCCCTTCCCATGAGGTTTTAGTTGCCCCCACACTCCCGGCTCATACCTGCTGTCCACAAGGCTCCCATGTGGCCGCCATCTTTCTTTCCAGAGAGGAGAGGGCGATTGGGGCAACACCCTTTCCCCTCCGGCAGACTTGATGGCCTGGATCAATGCATAGTCCGTTCACTTTTCTGCTCCAAGCTGCTGGGTTCTGCATTAAGTCCTTGTGCTTCTGGGGCCGTGGCTGTGCTGGAAAGCCGCTCGTGGGGGGCAACTGGTGACCTCGGTAGGGCGTGAAGGACGGACCAGAACGCCCCCCTTCCCATGAGGTTTTAGTCGCCCCCACACCCCCGGCTCATACCTGCCCAACAAAAATTTTCTTAAACATCTTTTATAACATTACACACTTTAACTTCAAACACCCTTTCCTGGCATATGTATAATATTTTGACTTAGAGAGTACAGGGAGTAGTAGAGGGTTTGGCTGTGCTCAGGCTTACTCCTGTAAGTGACCCCTTACTCAGGGGTCACTCCTGGTGGCCCTTGGGGGTCCATATGTGGTACTAGTGATCAAACATGGGGCAGCCACAGGCAAGGCAAACACCGTACACACTATACTATCCTTCTAATTCTCACTCACAATATTTTAGTCTTATCCTTCTTGAGCCCTACCCATTATAATAACTATTGGTATTAGTATAATTGTCTAAATACAGACCAGGTTCTTATTCATACCCTTTTCACCATTTTATTCATCTTTCCTTCTTGGATTTCAGAAAGGTCTGCAAACATTTTTTTTTAATTGAGATACATAGTTACAGTGGTCATAGTGGTCTCTTCTCTATCCTGGCCTCCCTCCTCCCCTAGTTACAGAGTTGTTCCTGACTGGGTTTCACTCATACAATGTTCCAACATCCATCCCTTCACCAGTGCACATTTTCCACTACGAATGTCCCCAGTTTCCCTCTCACTCCACCCCTAGACTGCCTCCATGGCAGTTACTTTTCCGCTCTCTCTCCTCTCTCTTTCTCTCTGTCTCTTCTTTCTCTCTGTCTCAGTCTCTCTCTGTCTCTGTTTCTCTGTCTCTGTCTCTCATTCTCTCTGTCTCTGTCTGTCTCTGTCTCTCTGTCTGTCTCTGTCTCTGTCTCTCTCTCTCCTTTAAGGCACTGTGGCTTGCAGTACTATCACTGAAACAAACAAAACACAGTCCTCCCGTTGTTCATCGATTTGCTCGAGCGAGCCCAGTAACATCTCCATTTTTGAGATTTGTTGTTACTGTGTTTGGCATATCGAATACGTCACGGGGAGCTTGGTAGGCTTTGCCGTATGGGCAAGATACTCTCGGTAGCTTGCTGGGCTCTCCGAGAGGGGCGGAGGAATCAAAGCCGGCTCTGCAGGGCTGGCTGCACGCAAGGCAAACGCCCGACTGCTGTGCTATCGCTCCTGCCCACTGTTACTGAAAAGTTATGTATATCACTTCACCTTCTTTCAGCACTCAGTTCTTGTCCAGAGTGATCATTTCCAATTATCACTGTCATAGTGGTCTCTTCTCTATCCTGGCCTCCCTCCTCCCCTAGTGGCAAGCTTCCTACCATGGGCCTATTCTCCTGGTCCTCGTTTCTCCTGTCTTCGGGTATTTTTCTCATACTATGCTTTTTGTTTTTAATAAGTGCAATCATTCTTTGTCTGTCCCTCTCACTCTGATTTGTTTCACTCATCATGATACTCTTCATACCCATCCATGTATAAGAAAATTTCATGACTTCAGTTTTCCTGACGGCTGAGTAGTATTCCATTGTGTAGTTGTGCCATAGTTTCTTTATCCAGTCTCTGTTCTCAAGCACTTGAGTTGTTACCAGATTCTGGCTATTGTGAATAGTGCTGCAATTAACATAGGAGTGCAGATGGCTTTTCTGCATTGTGTTTTTGAGCGCTTAGGGTATATTCCCAGGAGCAGTATTGCTAGATTTTTGATGAATGCCCATATTGTTTTTCAAAAAGAGTAGACTAGTTGGCATTCCCACCAACAATAAATAAGGGTCTTTCTCCCCACATCTGCACCAGCACTGGTTGTTCTTGTTCTTTTTGATGTATGCCAGTTTCTGTGGTGTAAGATGATATCTCATTGTTGGTTTGGTTTGCATCTCCCTGATGATTAGTGATGCAGAGCATTTTTTATGTGCCTATTGGCCATTTGCATTTCTTCTTTGAGGAAATATATATATATATCTTCGGGGCTGGAGCGATAGCACAGCGGTAGGGAGTTTGCCTTGCGTGCAGCCAATATGGCCAACCCGAGTTCGATTCCTCCGCCCCTCTTGGAAAGCCCGGCAAGCTACCAAGAGTATCTCGCCCGCACGGCAGAGCCTGGCAAGCTACCCGTGACGTATTCAATATGCCAAACACAGTAACAACAAATCTCACGATGGAGACATTACTGGGCCCGCTCGAGCAAATTGATGAACAACGGGAGAACTGTGACCGTGATATATATCTTAGATATTAACCCCTTATCGGATGGGTGTTGAGTAAATAATTGTTCCCATTCCATAGGCAATCTTTTTATCCTGGTCATCATTTCCTTTGAGGTGCAGGAGCATCTTAGTTTAATTTAGTTTTTTGAGATAATTTTGATCCTTATATCTTTTAGCTGTTTCTTTACTGAATACTAGATAATGACAAACTTTCTCTCAAATTCTGTTTAATCTAAAAATATATTTGCTGTAATGTCATTCATGAAAGATAGTTTTTCTGTGTTCAAAATTTTAGGTTGACAGTCATTATTTTTCCCCTGTCTTCTGGCTGCCGCTGGTGGCTGAGATGACTCACATTACATCCCCTTGTAGGTGATCTGTCTTTTGTCTTTATCACTTTTTCATCTTTTGGATTTATATATGTACGTATGTATGTATGTATGTATATATGTGTGTGTCTGTTAAAAAATGTTTGCACTTCCTGAATCTTTTATTGAAGCAACATTGATTTATAATGTTGCTAGGGTATCAGGTATAACAATTTTATAGTTTGGCACCTGTGTGTGTTACATTATCACCACAAAATATTTCAGTTGACTCCTTTTACCTCATTACCACCTCCTCCCACTTTTCCTTTCTTATATCCACCATTTGATCTTATCCTCCGAGTTTGTTTTTGCTGTTTTGTTCATTTGTTTTATTTCTTGATCTTCCACAAATCTTGAGTTCTGAAATCATTCAAATTTCACCCATATTGCAAATGGTCAAGTTTTACCTTTTCTAAAATTTGCTGGACAGTTTTCCACATATATACCATATGCCATATATATATACACATGTATATATACCACAGCTTCTTTATTAATTTATTTATCAGTGGGTATTTGGGTTATTTCTCAATCCCAGCTACTGTAAATGACATTTCAGTGAACGCAGGGGTGAGGCTATCTCTCAGAATTAGTGGTTTTATATTTTGTGGCTAAATGAAGTAAAGTATCTGGATCATATAGTATTTAGTTCCTTTATTTTTAAGGAATATTTGTGCTGTTTTCCTCAGAGACAATGGGTGGATTATTTAACTCCATCCGTTCTTTTCTCAGTGTTAGGTTTTCTTGTTCTAAAATTTCAATCATTAAATATGTCCTATCATTTTTAATCTTTAATCTCTCTTGATGCCACCTTAAGAGTGATTCTTTTTTGTTGGTGGTAGTGGTGGTGTTTTGAACAACTCCTAGCAATACTAAGAGGCTACTCCTGGCTCTGTGCTCAGGACTTGCTACTGTGCTGGAAGAACGAAGCAATTCCAGGGACTGAACAAAGGTTGGCCTCATGCAAGTCCAGCAAAGGCCTTACCCCCATATTTCCACTTTCTTATGAGTAATTTTCCAGGTATATTGTCTAGGCTAATTATTTCTTTAGCTACACTAAACTGTTAAGTTTTAATTTCAAAAAATTGTTTTTAGGGGTTAGAGACATAGTACAGTGGGTCGGATGCTTGCCTTGCACACAGTCGACCCAGGTTTGATTCCTCACATCTCCTAGGGTCCCCTGAGCCCTTCCAAGAGTAATCCCTGAGTGCAAAGCCAGGAGTAAGCCCTGAGAACTATCAGCTGTGACCCAAAAACAAATTTTAAAAAATTGTTTTTATTTCTCAGTTTCTCAGCATTCGCGGTCGCGCGGTTCCGGGAGCTGGTTTTTATAGTCTCTGAGTATTGGCCGTTGATGGGATTACACGGCGCCAGGGGGCCAGTTGGTGGGTGTGACCCCCGCCTACTGGGATTCGGAGGATCTAGGTGGAGGATGCTCAGCCCCGATCCAAGTAGGCTTGGAGATCTCAGCCCTGGGCGGGACCGACTTGCCTTTGTTCCTCTGCCAGTACCTTCAGGTGTGCGGAGAGTGGTCTCAGCATGGTGGTGGCTGGTCCTGGAGGTCTTCGGCTGCTGGAGCCCTGGTCGGGGCGGGGAGGAAAGCTCAACCCGCTCCCCTCCAAGGGGCCCTGGCGAGGACAGCCAGGCGCGGGGGCAGGAGACTGCACATCTTATTATGACATCTTATTATCTCATTCCTACTTTGGACAAACTGGCAGGCTACCGAATGTAACCTGCCTACACAGCAGAGTCTGGCAAACTCCCCGTGGCGTACCCAATATGCCAAATACCAGTAACAATGATGGGTCTCATTCTCCTAAAGAGCCTTGAATATAGCACTTTCTTAAAAATCTCAGGGCTAGGATGAAGGAGACATTACTGGGGCCTGCTCGAGGCAATCGACGAATAACAGGATGGTCGTGATTTCTCAGTTTCATGTGGTCCTTTTGTGCTCTGGAGTCACTTCTGGTGGTACTCTGGGGACCATAGAGTTTCACGACTTACAATGGACATCTTCAAGAGTGTTAACCCCTGTGCTATAACTCCAGACTCACAAGTGATCATTTTTCAAATCTCCTTGTCATTTCTTTCTTTTTATTGTTTAGTTTTGTTTGTGTTCTGCACCACACGTGGCTGTGCTCACATCTTATTCCTGGCTCTGTGCTCAGGGATCGCTCCTGGCAGTGTTTAGGGAACTATATATGCAAGGATTGAACCTGGGTCAGCTATGCACAAGATAAGCACCTTATTTCATCCTTTGTTCCATGAATCATAGTCTCAGTCCATTTTTAGCAATTCTAATATTTGGATTCCTTGGCGGTTAAGTGAATTCTTAGGGATTTTTTAATTTGTTTTTGTTTCTTTGTTTTTCCTGTTCTGTTTTGCCTCCCTATTATAGTTGATTGATCTTATGTAATAGGAACTTCCAGGGACCTAAATTGTAGATGCTTCTTACCAGAGAGAAAGTATATAAATTCCTGCTGAGGGCCATGGGGTCCTATTGATAAGGGAGCACTAGCTCTCTCCAAGGATCCTGGCTTAATATGGGACTCTAATGTTCAGCACTCCTTTCATGCTGCCAGTTCAAGGGCTACTAATAATACTCCACCATTCCCACAAGCCCTATTTTTTTTATCACTCACTGTTACCGGATCTCAATTTGACTCACTTTTCTGTGGGATATGGAGGTCCTTGGAGATTTCTGTCAAGTTTATGAACCCAGTAATAAATTAAAAACCTTTTTACTGAGCCAGAGAGATAGTTCAATGGGCTAAGCACATGTTTTGTATGCCAGAGACCCAGATTCCGTTCCCCCTTTTTTTAAAAGGAATGTTCGATTCCTTATGCCACATAGTTCTCCCAGCACCCCAGGAGTGACCCCTGATTGCAGAAGTTGGAGTGGATCTGAGTATGGCCACAAAACTGAAACCGAAAAAAAAAACCCTGTTTTATCAAGAAACTACTTGTTTTATTGTGGTAGGGTCATTTCCTAATCTATTATATGGATGGAAAAGGAAGTCTGGGGTTGTCAATAGGCTTGGGATTCACAAAGTTTACTTTACTATTACAAAGTATACTTGGAGGACATGTGCAACTAAAGAAAGGAGTATGTAAGAGGTCCTTGGCTGTTCAGAGATGCTTGAGCTCACTTTTTGCAAGACAGAAATGAATTCAACAGCACAAGATACTTAGGTATGAGAGAAAAGGGTGTGTGAGTATGGAGACAACAGCCCATATAGTAAGTCACGTGCACTCAAGCAACCAAACCAGGCTCTTGGACTATGACCCTCTGGAGGAGTTTAGGGACACTAAGATCACAGTCTGTTTTCAGCATAGCTGGTATAATACAAGGTCCCTGGAACTTGGCTATGCCAATCAAGGAAATAAATGATGGTGTACATCCAAAAGGACTTGTCCCCCTTTCAGCGGCCACTTTTCCAGGTTGCTTGTAATTATCATGCTACATGAGGTCCTGGACAATTTTTTCATCAGCTCTGATATTCCCTAAGTTTGTAGTCATTGCAGAGGCAGGCATGAGCAGGCAGTGGAGAGATACAGATGAGGCTGTTGAGGATTCTTGCAGGTGGGAGTGACCCTGGAGAACAGCACTGCACTGTAGGCTCATCATACAGAACCGGACACGGGATATTCTCTTTGAACCACCACAGTACCCTCCTGCCTTATCCTCTGAAGAAAACAGTCCCTCCTCTGAATAATTGTTCTAATCATAGAATCCTGGCACAGGGTTACCAAAGTTCATCTTGGGCCATTGATTAATCAGGAGTTTCCTGTTGCCTAAAACTGTCTAGTCAATTTCTTAATCTGAGACATTTCATCCTGCATCTAAAATGGAAATATCTCCCTTTGGTTTTGGATCATGAGTTACAAGCATGTATTACAAATTTACTAGGCATATCTGCATTCCCCCCGTCCTCTGGAGAACACTGAAAGCAGGAAGGTAACACCCACAGAGAAGGTTCTGGCTCACATCCTTGAAGGTCCTAGACCTAGGAGTCACCTGCACCTTCTTTTGTTCTGGCAGCATTTTGCATATCTCTCCTCTCTCTTTTTATTTCTAGAGCCATTTTTCTTATCTAATGCCCCAAACAATGACTTGCAGGTTAGACAAAGGCAGCCCTTTTTGCAGGCTGGAACAAGTACCATATCTGTTGTGTGTTGCAGACCAGACTATAAGCATCCCTGGCCCCACAGGAGAAACTGTGACTCTCTATCTAGTCAGAGAAAAGATTCCTAAGAATAGATAAGAGCTGTTGACAATTTGTGATCAATGCTAACTTACATTTCTGAAGGGGTTTTGCTAGCTGAATCAGCTTGAAAAAGTTTAACCCCAAGAAATACCACTGCATTATTTAATTAAACCATAAACATTCTAAAAACACATCATAGCTAATAATTCTTTAACAAATTTCCCCTGAAATTAGATCACAAGCTCCTGAAGGCAGAAACTCTCTCTCCCTTTCTCTCTATGTCTCTCTCTCTCATAGATGTGCCTACACTGTCCTAGCATTTAGTCCGCGTTCAATGACTAAATGAGATGCACTAGACAAAAGTCTTATGGTTGGAGGGAGGACTTTGGGTCAGGAGGTTAATGAAAATGATAAACATAATAAACTCAGAAGTGAGTGACTCAAGGACCTTAGCCTGGAGAGCAACATCAATTGATTCAATAAACAAATCCTACATGTCCACCTTCCATGTTCAGAGCTGTGTGCTTGGGTCTTTGACAGATATAAAAATACAGTGCCTTGGGGTTGAAGAGATAGTACACAGGGTAAGGTGCCTGCTTTGCAGACTGTCAATCCAGGTTAAATCCTTGTCATACCACATGGTCCCCAGAGCATGGCCAGAAGTGATCCCTGAGCCCAAAGACAGGACTGAGTCCTGAGAACAGCCAGGTGTGCCCTTCCCCTAATTAAAAAAAACAGCCATCCTTTAAACTATCTAGGTTGTAAGAGAGTTAAGGCATGTATGGAAATAATGTAGGAGAATTTACAAGAGCTATAGATGATACACTCATCCCATGGTCAGCACACCTCCAGCCTCATCTCCCAGTATTACAGATTCTCCAGCCTCCTATAAAATATTGCATTTCACTTGTGGTCACGATAATAATGCTCTCCCCCTCTTCCCTCTCGAATTGTTCTATGATGTCACAGGTTTGATCATCTCTTTCTCATTATAGTCAAGGTCCCTGTGTTCATTTCCCTTTCATTAAACCATAATAATTGTTTGTTGATTGAGTAATCCCAAGGAACTGACAGCATCATCGAGCCTCTGGCCCTGGTTCCTGTCTATAACCTCAGAGGACAAGTAAAATTTTCCAAAATGCATCACTAACCAGTTTTTTAAATGCCAGCCTTGAGTTTTTGAACATATATTTTTTCCATCAGTAGTAAGTTATACTTCCCTCTAAGTAAACCGGAGTATGGAAAAAGGAGAAGATGAAAGAAAGCCAGGGTTCACACACACACACACACACACACACACACACACACACACAGATAAACAGGCAAGCCTGCCTACAAATAAGATACTGCATCTCTACTGAAATTGTAACTCTAATTCTTCTAATATCTTTTAAATTGTTCTGTGAACAAATAGGAGTTGTTGGCTGGGAATAGAGCTCAGTGGTAGAGAACTTGCCTTGCAAGTGTGAGGCCTTAGGGGCTCCATCCCTGGCACCACACAAAAATAAAATTTTAAGTTGCTTCTCTGTAGCAGAATCTACTGTGGCAATAGCTATGGTCCAGCTGCTGCAATAGGCTGTGGTCCAGGCTATGCTCCTCCTCTCAGTCATGTACTCCCCAGAGCCCTCCTCGGAAGGCCTTCATCCATTTCAGCACCTGATTCCTGGACAGCACCAGAACTACAGACCTCATGCAGAGGCTGAGTCCTAGGCTGCCGCATTTCCACCTGCAAACACTTTCACTTTCACAGACTTTTAAAAAAGTATGGCAAGTCTCATTACAAAGGTTTCATTTCTAGACCTTTCATTAATAGTAAAAAGTAAAGAGCTAGTAAAATAACAGATACCTAAAATATCCAAGGAGGTATCTTGAATCTGTCCATCTTTCTAACGTATCTAATGTATCATGAGGGAAAAATTTTTTTTAAATTTAAAAACAAGGTGATGGGGGTAAAAAGGCAGCTCATTCTTGGTCCAAGCATCTATAAATCTAAAGAAATGTTCAAGGAACCCTGGTAACTTTCTGATGCCTAGTAGCTATATTTCTTCCTAAGTTGTGGTGAAGACAAATGAGATAAGGCATGTAGATGGCTCATCACAGCACCTGACATACACTCACTCTTAATTAATGAATGTGTTGAGGGCGATTATTTTTATTTGATGCCTAATAAACAGTAACAGTTTGGGGCCGGAGCAATAGCACAGCAGGTGGGCGTTTGCCTTGCACACGGCCAACCTGGGTTCAATCCCTGGCATCCCATATGGTCCCCCAAGCACCACCAGGAGAATTCCTGAGTGCAAAGTCAGGAGTAACCCCTGAGCATTGCTGTGTGTGACCCCCAAAAGAAAATAAAACATTTTTCTTGGACCAGTCCTCACCTGAGACAATCCAGTTTCTCTCTCTATCCCTTTTTTCCATCAATGGAACAATATGGCACCCTGGAACCTTTTTTGTTTCTTAATTAGAACTATATATCCTCTGCCATTAATTTTTAACACAGTCATTTAAACATTTTTATTCCATGTTGTCTGCAGACACGCAATCCTAAAATAAGTTGTCTTGTATTCTATTTACTTTCCTATAAATCAATGTCCCACCTAGGAAAGTTTATTTACTCCTGTTGTCATAGGCAGCTCTTCATTCATTCTACAGTTTCTTTGTTGTTGGGCTCCATGTGCCAGGAACCTTGCTGAGCCCTGGAGGTTAGTAGTAAATGAGAGCAACTTCTGCCTTCACAGAGCTCAGAGAGAATCAATAAGCTTGATGAATTAAAGAAACTCTTACTTTGGGGAAGAATTTCAACTTCCTCCAACCAAATCTTTTATCAGAATTCATAATTTGTAACCAGAATCATTTCTCATTCCCACTGTCCATTCTTGCTGAAGGATGTTAATAAGAAATGGAATGATAAAACAAATGGGGATAGAAAAGCGAAGGGCATGACTTGGGCAATCCATGAATTAATCAGTCCCTGAATAATCAAGGGGTGATCTATAAAACGTAAGTATCATGGTTCATGCCCTCTAAATAATTAAACATATTAAAGGAGGGACCAAAGACCACATTTCAGAAGGAATTAGTAGCCTTAAGGCAGAGGGTGAGCAAAAAAGAGCTCAATGGTAGCATTTATAAGCCTTTTCTATATTGTAATAAACCAAGCAGGTAGCAGTAAGAGGGATGGTTATATGGATTCTCCCATATATTTTAAAGTAGTACATGCCAACCTAGAGGTCACAGAGTTATTACAAGGCATCTAAGAATCCATGTGTGCAGGTATTTTATCAATAGGCATGAAAGTAAAGGGAGATTTTTTAACACTTAAAAGATATTTTAATACCCGAAAATAGCTAAAAACCAAAGTCTTAAAATGTGTCCTCGCATCCTGTTAAAAAAATGGGTTAAAGCACCCAGAAAAGGGTCATTGAAGGGAGAAGAGAGAGTGAGAGATTTCAGATGCGAGGTGGGAAAAGGATCAATGAACAGAATGGGAGAAGAGATGAGAGGCGAATGTCCATGAGATAAAGAGGGAAGTGAGGGAATCACACAATCACATATTGACAAACCTCTGGCTCTTCTCCTATAGCTGTGCACCTTGGAACAAGTTACCTAATGTCTCTGAGTTTTGGACCCCTCATCTATAAAGTAGAGATAGCAAGTAGAATATTCTATTTTGAAGCATGGCAGTACCCCTGACACAAAATCCTGGTATATAATCTAATAATGTCTGATAATGGGAAAAATCTCACATGTTAGTTCTCATCACCATCATCAGTAACACCACCAGCACCAGAACCAGCACCATCACAAATACCACCACCACCACCATCATCACCACCATCACCACCACCATCATCACCACCACCACCACCATCACCATCACCAATACCAGCACCACCAACACCACCATCACTATCACTACCACCATCACCACCACCATTGCCATCATCACCATCATCACCACCATCACTACCACCATCACCAATACCAACACCACCATCACCATCACTATCATCACCACCATCACCATCACCATCACCACCATCATCACAATATCACCATCATCACCACCATCATCACCACACCACCACCATCACCACCATCATCACACCACCACCATCACCACCATTATCACCACCATCATCACCACACCACCATAACCATTACCACCACATGACCACCATCACCACCATCACCCACCATCATCACTACACCACCATCACCATCATTACCACCCTCACCACCATTACAACCACCATCATCACCACACCACCATCACCATCATCACCACCACCACTACCTCACCATCACCACCACGACCACCTTATCACCATCACCACTATCACCACCACATTACCATCATTACCATCATCACCACCACCATCACTACCACCACCACCATTGCCACCATACCACCATCATAACCATCATCACCACACCACCACTGTCACCACCACTACCACCACTATAACCATTACCAACATTATCACCACCATCACCACCACCATCATCACCATGTTCATTATCACCATTTCTGACCACATTGCCTTTCATCAATCCCTGATACATGTCAGATTCTTTCCTCTTAACACCTGAGTACTTCTTCCAGGTACTTTCAGGTGGTAGGGCATTTGCCTTGCATGCGGCTGGCCCGGACGACCCGGGTTCGATTCCCCCGCCCCTCTTGGAGAGCCTGGCAAACTACCGAGAGTATCTCGCCTGCACGGCAAAGCCTGGCAAGCTACCTGTGACATATTCAATATGCCAAACACAGTAACAACAGTTCTCACCATGGAGACGTTACTGGGCCCGCTCGAGCAAATAGATGAACAACAGGAAGAAAGTGCAGCACAGTGCTACTTTTTTCAGGTCAAATCTCATTGGTTGTCAGAATTCTTTTGATTGCAACAGACACTGGCCCCTATTAATGGGTCCTTCCTCCCACCCTTTAAAAAGAGGAACTAGGGAGGCATTTTGGCTAACTCACATCACTTGAAGAAAATCTGAACCTCAAGAAACAGACACGGGAGCATCTGGGGGATATCAGACTCAATAATAACTAGAGTCCAATCACCCCCATCCCCCAAGCCCCCTGCCTTTCTGCCTCTCAATCCTGCACCCAGACTTTGGCCTTTCAGCCTTATTATTTCAGGGCAGTGTCCCCCACCAGGGGAAGCAGAGGCTGAGAAGACACAATCATGAGGCATGGGGTCACCTAACCAGCCACATGCCTTGAATACGACTATTCTCAGCCTGTGTTCAGCACAAAAGAATACAGTAGGGTGGCCAGGACACTTGTGGTTCCTGCTGTTCTATAGCAGAACCTTCTTGTGGGGGAGATGGCAATAAACAAAGAACCAGCCCTTGGGATTTCTCTGCCAAAAAACAAGGTGCACACATGAGCAGGTGTGCCCACGGGGATGTCTCTTGGGAGAATTTTGCACACCTCTGTCCTCACCCGACGCCTCAGGCACACCCCCTCCCTGCTTACAGATTGCCCTAGCATCCCTTAGTTAAAGCATCCACTTCAATGCCCATTTATCTTCCCGTCTAACCTTCCATTTGAGTCCTTTTGAAACTATTGGGATCCAGTGAGGCACAAAAAGACACCAGCCAGATTTCCAAGAAAATTTGCATGCTCAGAATTCTGAATAAAGGTAGGGCAGTGTGAGGAAGCATTTCAGATGAACTCCAGGCAGGAGAAAAACAGCAGAAGAAAAGCAAGATGAGTGAAATCTGAGGGTCACGCTGGAGAAGAATAGCTTCAAAAGGAGTTAACCAGAGACTCTTCTGGGGCTAGGGGTGGCAGGGCTTGCAAATAATCTTCTCACTCTCTCATGAGAGTGACAGATTCATGGATTTGTTGAGGATGTGTTGGATGAGTGGATGCATTCCAAATATTTGCCTAATGTGAATATTTTTAAAATTATGTGAATGGTTTTGGCAAGCTCATGTTAGCATTCCTTTAGTATTTGAAATATACTAAGAGGAGAGATAGTACAGCAGGTAGGGCATTTGACTTGCATGCGCCCAACCCGAGTTCGTTCCCCAGAACTACATATGGTCCCCTGAGTACCACCAAAAGTAAGACCTGAGCGCAGAGTCAGGAGAAAAACCTAAACACAAGTGGGTGTGGTCCCAAAACAAAGCAAAAGAAATATACTAAGAGTCTTAACCTCTGCAAGTCTGCACATGCTCTCTCAAATTGGAGGAGGCTGTGGCTCCTTGAAGGAGCACCTACTGTATACCAGATCCCGCACACAGATTCTCATTTTAAGGAGGTGCTATTGTCTTCATTTTAGAAAGGACGATGGTGAGCCCCAGAGGGCTGCTCTCTTGCTAAAAAGGTCATGAAGTTATTAAGAATCAGAGCTGGGAGGAGACAGTGACCTGTCTGGCTCCAAGGCACAAACTCCTAACTCCCTGAGCCTGGTTCCCAGAGACCTGCTCCTAGGCTGGGCCAGCTTGGGATGAATTTATTGTGACTGTAGAAAAATTACCAAATAAGGATGATGTCATTTTCTTCATAAAGCTAAAAATATTCTTTCTAATGGACTGGTGTGTTTCATTCTAAGACTTTGTCCTTCGTCTTTCTTTATGGCATTAAATATATGTTATGGTTCAATCAGAGAAGGTAGTTGGGGCTTTTCTTTCTTTCTCTTTAATAGTCAAATTGGCAAAACAAGACACTGGCAATCCTGTGTGAACATTACAGAGTTGGTGTTTTGAAAATGAGTTGGACCGTGAGATCTCACAGTCTGGAAAGCTCAGCTCTGCACAGAGTCGCCTGTGCAGATGCCCTTCATGCATGCCAGCCATGTGCGGCCCCTGGGCTGGATGGTTTTCAGACGTCACCTCTGATCAAACCACCAAAGGAAGTGTTGTTTCATTTGGGCCTGCACCTGGCTGTGCTCAGGGCTTACTCCTGACTCTGCACTCAGAGATCACTCCTGAAGGTGCTTATGGGGTGCTGAGGATTGTACCTGGGTCAACCGCATGCAAGGCAAGCTCCCCACCTGCTATCCTAATGCTCTGTCCCCCATGAAGGTTTCACCATGGTCTGACAGGTTAGGAAAGGGAGCATTGCATCAGGGTCATCCTTGCTGAGATTCTGGGGCTCTAGCTGTGCCTCTCTTGTCAGGAGGCAGGCTACCTGTGGACCGAACCTCTCCCCTCTGCTCATTAGCCTCACCCCATCCTCCCTGGCCTGTGGCAGAATAGCCAAGGTTCCAGCCTCAATTTTCCTCAGATATGGCAGTCCTGATGACTTTCAGGGCCCATATTAGCTCTATTTCAGGGATTTGAGGCCAGTGTGCGCAGAGGACTTTGGAAGATGCCTGCATGCTCATATGGCCTCAGTGGGGACAGACCTCCCCTATGTGCAGTGTGTGGTAAAAGGGTCTTGTGCCGGGGGGGGGGACTTTTGCTCAGGAACATGCCCATTAGGTCTGCACAGTAGACCTGGGCACCTTGTAGGGCAGATGCACCTTAGGGTTGGCCTAGGGCTCTTCTTACTCCTGCCCCAACTATTGCAGCCTCCAGTGTGTCCTCACGTGACCACCCAACATGGCGGTCATTCCTACAGACAGGAAGGAGGTGGCCTACTCTCTCCATGAGGACAAGGTGGGGGTCTTAACTGGTTCCCTGAGGAATAGGGACAGAGCCTGCCCTCCCTGGAGATGGTGGAACAGATTGTGGAGCTGGGTGTGCTTTAGGGGCAAAAGGGGAAAGCTTCCACCATTGATGGAGATACAGCTGATGAGGATAATGTACTTTACACAGTGAAAAGATGCTAACAAGTAGAGCAATTTGTAATACTTCATGATAGTATGCAGAAGTGGCTATGATAATAACAGCACATTATAGCTGGCATCTATAGATCTCACGTTTGGGTGCCTAGCATCAACCTTTGCTTCCTTGTGGGTTATTCGTTCTCCATCTCTGAAGGCAGTTTGGAGGATTCTGCTGAGGAGTCTGGTATTGTCTTACCCCACATCAATCAGAGGGTCCCAGAGACTCCCCATTAGGAGTCCAGGGATAGAGCCATGAGGTGAGCACATGCTCCTAAGCATGTCCATTTGGAATCCCCTCTGACAATTTTACTCAGTAACATGCCCCATTACTTTGGGGACAAGCAATGGAAGACTGGAAAACACCCTGGAATTCAGTAATTTTCTCTGCAGCACCTGAGCTGGACTCCCAGAAGGTTTTGGCTCCTTCTGGAACCTTCTATTTTGAACCTTTTTGACTTTGCCAGTGAGCTTTTCTAGCTTTCTAGTCAACCTCCTTTGTCCATATGTTAGGCAGAGTCAGTTTCTATTATTTACAAGCAAAATTAACCTCTAAGCAACCCCCACCCCAATGATGCCTCCACTTCTCCTTGGCTCGTTGTGGGGGTCTCATACCCAGATGGTGGTGCTGCCACCCCCACAGATAGAGCTGGGCCTCCTCATTGAAATGGCACTCAGGGACAATTTCTGTGCCCCAGAAGAACACGTGACCTATCACCATGCTTCAATTTGGACCCAAAACAACATTACCAGCTCAATCAGCTGGTTATTCACTGGACTTGGCTACAAAAGCCAAAAAGCCTTTTGACTGTTTCCAGAAATAAAATCCAGCTCCCAGGGATGAGGATCTGTCACCATTGTGCTTATTCCAAATAATGTGGCATCGATTTGAGGAAAATTCTCAAGGGAGCTCCCAAAGTACCTGGAGCAATGGCAGCAGGCTTGGGGTAAATATCTGGCATCTGTGGTTGATGGCTCAGAGTGGAAGGGATACTCATTTGGAGATGTGCTGGTGTCTTTATTAAACAGCTCATTATCTGAAAGTAAATTCTATGATGAATAAGTGTTTTGGAGCCCCAAAATTTCACTGTGTCTTAAAGACCCTGTAGACAGTCCACTGTGCAACCTGATGATCTGTCCCCCTCAAATCCCCTTCACATGGGAAGCAGATGAGGTTTAACAGCCACTGACTACTGTTTGTTCTTCTTTTTTTTTTTAATTTGGGTGTAAGTTGTTTTCAGGTGATACTCAGGGGACAGAAGATATGGTACTGCTTGGACCCAGCAGTGCCAGGAATTACTCAGGTCACACCTATGGTGCTCGGGGATATCTAGGGCTGCAAGCAGCAATGCTCAGGGAACCATACCATGTGCTGCTTGACATTGAACTGGGATTGGCTACATAAAAGCCATCGGCCTTAATTTCTGCACTATTTCTCCAGCCTCCCCCCCCCCCGCATCTGCTATTTTGAAGAAGATGTATTTCCTTTTCCCAAGAATGGGCTGCAAATAAGAAATAAGAACACACATAACATCTATCAACAAATGCTATTTCCAAGTGTCTAGCAACTTTTTTTGTTGCTTCTTAAGTTTCTCGTGCTTATAAAGTTTTCTTTCTTTTCCTTTCTGTTTGTGGGGGCAGACCACATAGATGCTCAGGGATTACTCCTGGATTTGTGCTCAGAGTTCACTACTGGCAGTGCTTAGGGAATCACATACAGAGTTGGGAATCAAATAGGTGTTAGCTGCTTGCAAGACATTTATCTTAACCAATGCGCTCTCCCCACTTCGCTCTCTCTCATGCCCATGTTTTTTAAAATTAGCATGTTTGTGGGCTGGAGCGATAGCACAACAGGTAGGGCGCTTGCACGCAGCCAGCCCAGGCTGACCCCGGTTCAATTCCTTCGCCCCTCTCAGAGAGCCCGGCAAGCTACCGAGAGTATCTTGCCCACACGGCAAGGCCTAGCAAGCTAACCTTGACATATTAGATATGCCAAAAAACAGTAACAAATCTCACAATGGAGACATTACTGGTGCCCACTCGAGCAAATCGATGAACAATGGGAGGACAGTGCTTCAGTTCTACAACATGTTTGTGGCAGGTATGTGTATCCATTTGGATGATGCTAAGGGCACCAAATCAATGCATTACAGGCAAACTCCTCTACACACACACACACATACATACATACATACATACATGCAAACACACACACACACTCCAGTCTTAATATTGTCACACCTGGTCAAAAAATGGAATGAATATATGCCCATAATCCATCCTCATGCCAGGGTTGGGCGTCCCAGATCATCCTGACTCCTAAAGAACCTCACTTTCTGTCAAGGGGCGGGAGAATTGAAGTTGTGTTCTTGATGTTTCTCTATGTAGGGAAAGAAAGGAAGAGTGACGTTTTCAGAATGGACTTCTATTGGTTGCTGTCTTGCATTTTCCCTCTCTCTGTGATCAAAAGATCATAGCCCAACAAGGGGAGGGAGAGAAGAATCTGCTTTTGGCAGGCTCCAAGAAAGTCTTGGATTATTTATTTGTTCTGTAACTCATTTCTGTCAAACATTCTTTTTCTATCTCTTGTCATAAAAAATTGAAATGTTAGTTTCTTGGTGGATGTCTTGGCTTCAGCTATCTTTTTGACCTTGGGCAAATTATTTAACCTCTCGAAACTGGTTTGCTCAGTTTTCTCATGCACAATGCTGACACAGCTAGGTACTCAATAGGTGTTTGTGGGTGTGATTATATTTTTAATTATCTTACTTATTTACTGTTGATTTATTCATTATCTGTTCTGAGGCCACCCCAGTGGTGCTCAGAGGCTTGGAGAGCCATGCAGTGCCAGGCATCAAACCCAGGCCTCCTGCATGCACAGCATGTGCTCAGCCTGTTGAGCTGTTGAGCTGGCCCAGAGTGAGATGATTTCTAAGAAGCTTCCAGCTCTCACACTCTGTGGATTCCCTGGCGAGTTCAGTGGTAGACTCCTTCTCCCAGGTAAACACCCCCATGGCCCGTTCATCTATTTTAGATTTATTTGGCATTTATTTTCCTAAAAATCACTCTTGTGCCATTCTCCTGAGCATACTCAGTACCACACTGGATGTGTAACTTTCAACTCAAGTATCTAGACCTGAAGATATCCACATGGTTGGTGCTGGAGCAATAGCACAACAGGTAGGATGTTTGCCTTGCACGTGGCCGAATCAGGTTCGATTCTTCCATCCCTCTCAGAGAGCCCAGCAAGCTACCGAGAGTATCCCACTTGCACGGCAGAGCCTGGCAAGATCCCTGTGGAGTATTTGATATGCCAAAAACAGTAACAAGTCTCACAATGGAGGCGTTACTGGTGCCCGCTCGAGCAAATCGATGAACAACAGAAGGACTGTACTACAGTGCTACTCTCCATATTTGAAATACTTTGTATAGGCACAGCTCTGCCTTTTCTGCCGACTCTGATTTGTCTGTAGCATGTTACCCACAACAGAGAGTTGAGACCATAAACTTTGTGGTCAGATTGCCCCCTTGCATTCCTCATTCTCAGTTGGTCTGGTCCAAACGTGCACAATTGAGGTGACTCTGGGGTTAATAACGCTTTTCTGTGATGCTGATTTACAAATTGTGTCCCCTAGAGGCTCACCCCTAATCTGAATTGTCAACTGGGGACCGCTAGAGATTGATGATGGGGGATTATGATTGTCTACGTGTTGTGCTGTCATCCAATTTTCTGATGTGTTTTGGTAATGATGTTGACAGTTGTGTGAAGATCTGTTACTGAAATTAAAGCAGCAGCAGCAGCATTTTTGAGCTTGATGATTAGATTTGATTAGATCAGAGTGGGTTTTACTTCTCCCTCAGAGTCAGTAGAGATTTACTGTCCACTGACTGATTTAACTTCTTACTGGAAGAAGGCTAGTGACATAACTTACCATCAGAAAAAGAAATATCAAGGAGTGGTAGAACGAAAACCCAACCTTGTTTTCCTTTTGTGTTGACCTTGAAGGGGCTGTAAACACACACATTATCAAAGATTTCTGATGTAGAGCATCATAGAAAAAAATAAATGTTGACACTCTGGGTGGACATTTGTTTTGATGAGCATCTTCCAACAGTAGCTATCATTCGAATGAGTCAGAGCCTTTCATAAAATCAGATAAGGTAAAAAAGAATAGAATTATGGTTTCTGGATTTTTCTTGCCACTGGAAAGAGGTAGAAGTAATCGTTTATGAATGCAAGTCCATGTGTCTTAAAGCCACGGTGAGATGCTAGGAGAGGCTCTGTGTCATTTCACTCTGTATGTGAAATCTTCAAGTAATCATAAACAACAATTCACAAAAGTAAAAGTAGGGAGGCAAATGGCCACTAGACAGGAAAATAATCTACAACTTCACTAAGAATTTTCAAGGGGCCGCATAAAATCGTACTTTAGTTTTTGTGTACACACACACACACACACACACACACACACACACACACACACCTGGAAATAATTAGGCATATTATGCCACTTAGAAACTGGTAAAACTGCTGTGAGGTATATACTTTTGTGAAATACTCCTGGAAGTTCAAAAAAATCTCAAAAGAATTGTTTGTCTTAAAAATACACTTATTGCTTAACTCAGTAATTCTACTTCTCCCTCGCTAACCTTACGGAAATAATCAGAAATCAACAGCCAAAAGTTCATGTGTGCAAGGATATTTGTTTTATTTGGCAAAAATCTGATTTTTTTCTATGAATAGCAAAATATTTAAGTAAATGTTGGAACACACCAACAGGATAAAATACTATGTGATCATTAAAAATTCTCTTCAGATAGTATCTAAGGAAATGAAGGAAATATTCATGACATCATAACCAAGGGAAAGACCATGGAGTAAAACTTGATGTAGTAATATTCCAACTTTGTGAGATATTTAAAGGTATACAGAAAAGACCAGAAAGAAATATATCATTTAAGTATTAACAGTTAATCTAGATGGTTAATTCAGAGGTGATTTTCATTTTCTTTTTTAGGCTTTTACAATTTTTGTAGAATTTATAACAAGTATGCCTTTTTAATCAAAAAAACTTTTAATGATCACAATCACAGCATTAGTAGGGTCACCCAGGAATTTTTTTTTTCAACAATTCAGATCCTCAGGATGAGAGCAGAAGTATAATTAGGTATTTCTCTTCTCCTAATTTGGAAAATTTTAGCAGAAATTCCATAGACTCCAGATGCCTTATTTTTTCAGCTGCCTGATGATTTTCTGCACCTTGTCAAGAATCAGAGGGATTCTGTGATTCTTTTGTCTGATATTGCAGGGTAGAATTGAAAACGTGCCCCTCAATAATTGTCTTAACTGAAAAGGTCTCTGAGATGCTCTTTGCTGAACTCAATGGCATCTTCATTCTAATTTAGCATCTTTCCTTCCAGGAATAACATGGGACCAATGGCCTTTGTGTGTGTGTGTGTGTGTGTGTGTGTGTGTGTGTGTGTGTGTGTATCTGTGTTAGTGTGTCTCTGCGTGTGTTATAAAATGTTAGAGGAATGCTAGATGTCCTCATGCACCATTTTACCTGCCCCTCTGTCAAACTTCTTTGAGCTTCTGCTCTGATTTATGGATGTCTCAATTTCTCTCCCTCTGAGTTAGTATCTGTGCCCTGAAAAGTAAAAGCTTCTGTCTACATCCTTGCTGTGGCGAGAGGAGGCTGGATTACATATCCAAGATATCCTTCAACTCACATGATCTGTTTATATCATACTTGGAGCCAGCACTTCCTCTGCCTTATTAATATGTTGAAAAAAATATACAAGCGAATCCCAGAACTTCCTTAGAGACTTACTGATGGTGGATCAACACCCGATCTTGGCAAGAATAAAACGTACTTGTGAAGGTTCTAGGGACTTAGGAGTAAGTGATATACATAGTCCTTGATTTGTTTTGTTTTGAAAGGGCCACACCCGGCAGTGCTCAGGGGCTACTGCTGGATCTATGCTCAGGGGCCCAACTGGTGCCAGTGGTTGAAACCAGGCTCCCTGCTTGTAAATCCCATTGAGCTTTAGTGCCTGGGGCTCTTGCTTAGTCCACTGAGCTGTCTCTCAGCCCATGATCTTTCATAGAAAGGGGACTTGGGACTCAAATATTTGCCCACAACTAAATCAATTAAATGAAACAGTGCCTGTCTAGAAACAGTCTCCCAAAACCCACCTTTTATGAGGGTGCAGGGAGCAAATACCATTCCTTGAGCACTAACAGTGGCCAACACTGTGCCACACACAGGAATCTTATCATGCCCCCCTCAGCAATCCTGGGATAGAGGCTGTCTCTTCCTCCAAATTAATGACAAGGAAGCAAAGACTAAAGATATGGAGGTTGGTTTAAGTTGTAAAGCTAGAATTCAATTCCAGAGTCCACACGACTGTTCCCATGCTGTGTCCCAGCTTGAGAAGAATCAATTGGAGAAAAGAAAAGAGTATGAACACCATGTTGTAATTTTGTTGTTGTTAAGTCATACAGTAACATCACATTTAATAAGTGAATATCTGTGATCTATTTTTTTAAGCCACTGGCATGTGTGCTCAAGAAAGAACTCCAGGTTCCTGGAACTTCTCTTAACAGGGTGGTCTGAGAAAGGATCTGGAACCCAGGGGAGGTAGAAAGAGGTCCTGCTGATTTCTCATCATCAGGAAGCTCAGGGAACCCCTCGGAGACAATTCCACCATGGTTTCCAAGCCTGGCTGTGAGGGAGGTTCATCTAGGGAGATTTTTTTTTTCAAGAACTCCTGGCGCAGGACTCTCAGAAGAGGTGCCGGTTTCCTCCGGGTGGGCGGAACCCAGGCGGGAGGCTCTTACAGCACTCCAGGTGATTCTAAAGTGCAGCCAGGGCTGCGACCCACCGCTCTGCTGGATCCGCTGATTAAAATTAAGTCAGCCTGACTCACTCTAAGAAAACACTGGTGAGAGACGCTGTGCTCCGTGCCCACCTGCTGTCTCCACACTCCCAGCCCAGCAATGCGAGAAAGTTCTGTGGAGGCAGCCAGGAGAAAGACAAAGGCCCAGCAGAGGAAGACCATGGTGCTAGGGTCCATTCTCCTGGCTGAACGACCCAACCTGGCTTTCTTAAGGGACCCCTCAAGCCAGAACTTATTGCTAGGGCAGCTTCTCTTGTTACTGTCTCATGGCTGTGCCTAAGCTCCAGTGGGTATAATGGCCCCCTGGAGGATTTGTTCAAGTCCGTCACAGACTCCCCAGCCCCACTGCTTCTCGTGTCCTCTATTCAGGCCAGGCTACCGCAGCTTGTGAGTCTACAATCCCTCTGTTCTGGGCCACTGCCTCAGCTGTCCCTGAACTCGCAAGCACCCAAGCATCAGGATGGCAGCCCTGCTTCCTGCCTAGTGCTTGGAGGAAGAATTCCTCTGTGGGAACTTGGGGTGGGGTGTGGGGGTTTTGACGCCACTGAGGATTATTCACAAATGAATAGAGGTCCAGGTCACTTCCCCGTTCCCACTTGTGCTGCAGGGTATCATACATAATCCTAGTTCAGTATTCACTTGCTTTTCAATGTGGGGGTCTCACTGGCAGTCTTCACGAGCTACTTCTGTCTTGATGTTTGGGGGTTGCCACTCCTGGTGATCCTTAGGGAGACCATGAGGTTCTGGGGTTAATTTCAGTGCTACAGCATGCAAAGCCAATGCTTCAATCTGTTGAGTTGTCTCTGCAGCCCCAGATGCCATGTTGATTCATCTATTCAGTCAGCAAAATAGATGTGCCACCTTCTCAGTGCCACGCAATGTGGGCACGGCTGGAAGAGGAACGGCAGACAAAGCAAATCAAAGTCTCACCTTTGTGTAAGCCCTTGAAGGAACAAAACAAGATCTAGAAACTAAGGGGCTGATGGGGAATGTTAGCAAGACCCAAGCAAGCAAGATCATTTCTGAGAGTTGAGGGGTTGAGAGGAGAAAGCAGATATGAAGTGCTATCATGCACTTTTGAGGGGCAGGTACACCCAGGGGTTGTTCAGGGGTTATGCGTGGCTCCACACTCAGGAATTACTCCTGGTGATACTCAGCAGTCCATATGGGATGCTAGGGATCATTCAGATTGCCACAAGCAAGTCAAGTGCCCCTACCTGCTACACTATTGCTCTAGCCCAACCATCATATACTTTTTTCTTTTTTTTTATTAGTGAAACACCATGAGGTACAGTTATAGACTTACAAATTTTGGTGCTTGGGTTGCAGTTATACAATGATCACTTGATACAAAGTACCCATCCCTCCACCAGTGCCCATCCTCCACGACCACGAGTCCCAGCATCCCTCCCATCCCCCGTCCCCCCATCCCACCCTGCCTCTGTGACAGGGCATTCCCTTTTGTTCTCTCTCTCTCTCCTTTTGGGTCCTGTGGTTTGCAAGAGAGGCATTGAGTGGCAATCATGTTTGGTCTATAGTCTACTTTCAGCATGCTTCTCCCATCCTGGGAGGATCCTCCCAACACCCTTTATTTGGCGCTCCCTTCTCTATATGAGCTTCCTTTTCCCCTTGCAAGCACACCAACCATCATATACTTTTGATGAAGACCTTTCTGGAGAGGACCTTTGGGCTGAGACTCAAATGATAGACAGAGCTCACTATTCAGAGGCCAAAGAGAAGAGCCCTGAAACCCAGAATGTGACTGCTAAGTCTGGGAGAGCACAAGGGCACAGAAGAAACACCCAATGCCAAGCGGACCGGGATAAAAGGAACAGCTTGTGCAGACATTCCTGCAGCAGGAAGTACTTCGTGCCTGTAAGGAACAGAGAGCACAGGAAGCTGCTGTGTGTACAACCCTTGCTGACATTTCCCAAGCACTAAAAGGATTTTTTATATCCGATCTTTTCGGTGCCTTAGAACATCCCTGTGACGTAAAAGGAGAGTTTTTATTTATCGCCATGTTTGGATAAAAAGGCTGAGGTGGAGAGAGTGGAGACAGGCAAAGGCAGAGATACTCAAAGTGATGGGGTAAGAAAGGATGCTTGCCAAGGCCACAGAGTCTAACCTTGCTCACGGAGAGAGGGAACCTTGGTAAAAGGCAGTTTTCTGCCCCCTGGAGGTGGAGTGAGGCAAGGTTTCATAGTTCTCACCAGCTGCCTGGTTAAGTCAGTCCTGCTGGCCTATGGAACTCCCGTGGGACTGCCAAGGTCTTAGGTCATCATTGATGCCCACCGTGGGTTTCCTTTGATCAGAATCAGAAGTGTGGGATCATGGTTTTGTATTTCACTATTTGAACCCATGGAACTATTTCACTATTTCCTCCTTGGAACTGACTACCCCCCACACCCTCAAGGTCCCATATCAGAGGTCGAATCCTCACCCATCCCCAGGAAGGTGCCCCTGGAAGGTGCCCCAGGAAGGCCTGCTAGACCCAGGCTGCTCGCCTGCCATCCAGGGCCAAGATCTCCATGCCAATGGCTCCCTGCCACTGATGACTCTGACGATTTCAGAGGTGCACATCAGTTTTGACAGACAACATCTCCAGTTCGGGTAGGTTTTCAGTACGATAGTGAAAATCAGCCCCTCAAAGCCAACATTCCTCTGCTTGGATGCGTTTCCAAGGATGTCGTGGCTGCCTCTAGCTCTCTAGATGCCTCTCTCATCAGATCTCATGCCTTTCAGGGCTCAGAGCTGGGCGTAGATTGTAAATAGCTGAATATCATCGCCACTGTGATGCACAGACCATTTGCGGGACATTTCCCGGTGCCCGCCTCATGAGTAGAAAAAGATGTCTAAGGGCCCTACAGAGAATGTGCAAGCATCTGCCGGAATGCCTATGCCTGCGCCTGGCTCATGTGTTGCTCAAGTGCCAGACAGTGTTCTGGAACTCGGCTCTCTCCCCACCATGGCATTCCACATCTTGCCATTCAGCTCCCGCCATGATGCACAGCTTGCCAAGGGACTTAGAGAGCTTGTCACAGAAGATGCCCGAGCAGAACCCCTGTAGTCATTACCCCGGACCCTCACAGCTGTCAGGAGCCCACCTGGCCCAGCTATTCCCAGGCAAACCCAAAATTGATTTGGTGACAAACTCTGAGTGAATCTTAACCGTGTGGAAACCCGGCAGCCCCTCCCCCTTTTCCTGTGACATCCTGAAGGTCCAGCAAAGATTCCTTTTATTTTTTTTTTTAGGTCATACCCGGTGATGCACAGGGGTTACTCCTGGCTCTGTACTCAGGAATTACCCCTTGTGATGCTCAGGGGACCATATGTGATGCTGGGAATTGAACCCAGGTCGGCCGCGTGCAAGGCAAATGCCCTACCCACTGTGCTATTGCTCCAGCCTCCCAGCAAAGACTCTTGAGCTACTGGGGTGCTGGTGTGGGTGTGACCTGTTTTGCACCTTTCACCCAGACCAGCCAAGGGGCCTCCACGAGCAAAGATGGCTGAGCCACTCTGCATGTGCTCACGGCTCCAGCAGTGTGGAGAGATGCTGCTAACCGCTGGAGTAGAAAAAGATGTCTAAGGTGTGGCTCTTGACGTCAAGCAGATTGTAATCCGTTACAGTTGAGTCCACAGACACATCCACAAATATCTGGCCCACAAATAGAATGTGATAAATTTGGGGTTTGAGGCAGGAACAGAGTGTGCCTCCCAGCTGGCTGGGAGCAGAGATTGATTCCAAAGGGAAAAGTCAGGAGAGATTTTTATGGAAGAGGTGGCAATAGATTCGGCTGGCCCATGAGGCAGAGAATTTCAACCTGGGAACAAGCCTTCTCAATGAAATGAATAATACCTCCCATTTATTAAGCTCGGACATGGTTTGAAAAGCTTTGTGTGTGTTTGCTCATCTGATCATCTTCTTTGCCAATAGGGTAGCTGTTTCGAACAATACAGTGGGGCAGGTGAGGCCCAGACAGGTGCCGTAGCTGTCCCAGGGCAAATACTTGTCCAGGAGGATCCCTGACAGCCCGTGCCAGGGGCCTGGTGTCTAACTATTAAACTCTGTTCCCACTGAGAACAAGACATTTGGTTTTCCTTCTTATTATCCTCATTTTGAAACCACTAATCAAGTCTGTGAGCTTTGGTAGAAGCCGAGTAAGCACGACGGAGCTACTGAAGATGTTTGTTTACTCCCTCACGGCAGGCTTTTGAGGCCCCCAATCAGCAAGGCCCCTGGAGGAGAGAAGCTGTAGCTGCCGCCTTTTGAACCTCGGAAAGCCACCAACATGCTCTCTGGGGCAGCATCCCCCCACCTTAGAAATCTTTCTGGCCCTCTCTCTCTTCCTCTGGAGCGCCAGGCTACTGTGTCCACAATCCCTTCAGGGGTCAAAAAAATGCAGGATGGGGTGGAGGGGGCATTTTGTTCCCCGGGGTCGCATGGCAGTAGGGGGTGGTCATGGCCTCACATGGCAGCAAGGAGCTGGTTCCTCATCTAGTGGCTCCAGGAACCAGCTCCACCTGGGGTCTGCCACTTCCCCATCTCAGGCAGAGACACCCAGTGTGGAAGAGAGAGCAGCAATTAGATCTGTTTGGAGGCCCCTTCCCCCAGAAAACTCCCCGGCCTGGTCCCCTTTGTTCCATTTGCACCTAAGTTCCTGAAGACCCTGTGAAGAGAAGGGCCTCAGCTGGCAGGCTGAGTGCTGACAGGGCCCCCAAACACTCCAGAACAACACCCCAGAAGAGATGGCTCAGCCTGACAGAGTTAATCCTCTTTCTTCTCCTGGATGCCAAGTGCTGGTGAGTCCATCAGTTACTACTCCCCAAAGGATGGGAAAGGGGAAGGTTCACCAGCTCCCCACCTGCAGCCTGTCCCCCAACCCCAGGCTGGAAGCTTCCAGCCAGAAGGCAAGTCAAGAACGGGAGCTGCCAGCCTCTCAACCCTGCTGTCTGAGGCAGGGGCCGGGGCCAGCGAATCATCCTGCCAGGCTCAGTCCCTTTCCTCCCCGGGATTGGTCCGTGGGCATTTTGTGTTAAATGCCGACATATAAATTTGTAGACAATCCTTGTGAGCAAATTGGATTCCTTCACACGGCCCTTAAGTGCTGCCATTTAGCCAGATTTAACGGGAGGCTCTGGCCAACCCTGCTCCCCACGTCCCCTCCTTCCCCCGGTGAACCCCTTCAGCATCATCCAGGGAATCGATCCCAGGCACCAGGCCCAGAGCCAGCCCGGGGCTCTTGCACACTCCAACTCAGCCGCTGCCCGCATAGCCTCCTGGCTTCCTCCCTGCTGTCTGCTGCGTTCTCCCCCTGCTCCCACTCCCTTTCTCCAAACGCAGCCTGCCCGCCTTCCCCTCTTCCCCTCGTCTCTCCCTCCTCCTGTCTGCGCTGTGGCAGCTGCTTCCAATGCAGCGAGATGCACCAATTCATTCAGCCTCGCAGACTCTTTAAGGTCGTTACTAAATATATCAAGCAGAAGAAAGGGTCTTTTTTCCTATCTCTGAGCAGGGAGCATAAATGCCGGCCTTAGGATCCGAGCGGGGCCTCCTCAGTCCTGAGCCTGAGGGGGAGGCAGCCCAGAGCCAGCCAAGAGGCGTCTGGAGCCCAGCCGGCCTAGCAGGGCCAGGGGGTTGAGTCCCCCTGCCCAGAGGAGGGGCCTCAGAGGTGAGACAAAGATGGGATGTGGGCATGGGGGGGCCAGAGGAGGCCAGGAATGACAGTTGATATCTGTTTAGTAACTTCAAGAGTTAAACAGTTCTGGAGATCGGTCCATCAAAGCTTTCCCCCCCTCTGGTTTCATTTTTTTTTCTCTTGATCTTTAAGGAAATTGGAAAGTGTTGAAGGAGGCTGATTTGCCTGCCTTGGCGAGCTCTTGCCATGTTCTCTCTGCTCTTTGTCTAAGTTGTGTGCGGGTGACCTTGCTGCCGGAAGTGAGGTATAGCTGCTAAGGAATGAACAACAAAGGTGGCCTTTCCATGACCGTTGGGGTGGAGGCCAGAAGCTCCCTCCTCTGGGGTCATGGTTTCCTGATGATGCCTCCATCTGCCCAACCATCCCTGCTCACGAGGACACCCCATTCTGGGAGTCTCAGAGACTCCTTCCCCTCCTCCTAGCATGTGTAGTCAGAGTGGGGCCAAGTTGTGGTTTAAGAGGAAAACCCCCTCTACATGCAGAAATATCTCCATACACAGCAGGCAGTGCCCAGCAGTGAGAAGTTCTTTGAGGGGAGATTAAAATCAGCGGTGTTTTATCTTCAAATCAAAAGTTGGTGAGGTCATGAAACAATGCGTAGGGCAATCTTTTTCAAACTGGTTTTTTTTTTTTTTGGTGAAGTCTTGGGATCTTTTATGAGACAAAGAATGTGATGGCTGTCTTCCCAAGAAAAATGTGCATATCTGCCCGACCCCACGCCAGGCTGTTTCATTTGGGGTACCCCGGAGGGGGGTGGGTGAGACCCCCTCCCTGCCCCAAGGAACCTACACCAGCAGCCAAAATCCTGGACCGCATGGCCAGTGGCCATGTGATACCTCATATTTCACACCACGCATACTCAAAGAGTAGGGCACAACATTAGATAGGGTTTAATTTAATAACATATTAGTAATCACTTATAGAAGACCTTAATGGCCCCTGGGTGAAATACAATAATCTTCACACACTCTTCCCTAAGGAAAGCATTTTCAGTGGTTTATTCATAACAAACAATACAAAATAAATTATTTCGGTACTGCTCTGGGGCAGGGTTTGGAGGCTCGGGGTGGAAACATCCAAAATATGGTGATGGGAAGGTGTAATGGTGGTGGGATTGGTGTTCAAATATTAAGTGTAATAAAATGTTGTGAACTACTCTATATAAAATTTTTAAAAATTAAACATATATTTTAAAAAAGTGCATACTATGGCCATCATAGAATTCTTCACATTGGGCTGTACGTGAACCCCTGGGGGCTGTCATTTACCTATTGCATCCCCCAACAGGCAAGAGCTATGGGGCTGAGAAGGAAGGACGGGGATCCTGGCACTTCAGTGACTATCAAGAAGATGCAGCTAGCATGGTTGGGAAGAAGTAGGTAGTGAAGAACATTCTAGAAAGGTGAGGTCTTACTGAAACTTTAGGCCAAAAGAGCTCAGGGTGATTAATGGTACCTCTAAGACACCTCGGGGAGCTTAGAGAACAAGGACAGAGAAATGTTCAATAGAAGAACTCAGTTTGTTGGTAGTGAAGTGGGGACTTAGGAGTGGAAAAGGGGGATGACATCTGGTTTTCAAGGTGTAGCTGGCAGGCAACATGATGGGGACAGTGAGTGGAGATGCTCTCTTCAAAATCAAGACAACTGGAAACCACAACAGATGAGCAGATAAAGAAGTTGTGCTCTGCACTACTCCTCAGGTGAACTCTTACCTTTCGCAACTCGGACGTTCTGAAACTTACCTGGCCTACCACCCTCTTCTCTGGAAAAAATAAAAGTACTCTCAGCACCCCTGCAAATTGACCTGTTTTAAATGAACAAACAACCCCACCTAACTACCTTTGAGGTTTGCCAACCCCCTGGACCATTCCAGCACCCCAGGGGCCAATAGCCCCCAGTTTGGGACACCCTGAACTAGAAAGGTTCCATCTAAGTGAAATAAGTGAGAAAGACAAACCCCAGGTGATCTCTTTTATTATGTGGACCATAAGGAACTCCCAACTGTTTCTTTGAGTTTCCAAAGCACTTGTCTCTTGCTTTTTAATCGACCATGGATTACAAGAGTGTGGATTTTTAGGGGGACCAATAACCCTGCACCCTAGAAATGCTCCTAGTGAACACACCAGACCTACAAAAGCACACCCTCTATCTCAGCCCATTACTGAGGTCATAGAGGGAGTTTCTAGTGTTACTGAGGGCGTTTCTAGCATCAGGGTGGAGGGATATTGACTGAGGGGATGGTGCAGTCCCCTCGTCCCCTAAGCATTTACACTCTCATCATCCTCGTTACCTCGAGTAAAAGCAAGAGACAAGATCGTGGTTCTGAAATGTGAAACGTGGGAGAAACAGGTGGAGGGTGGGCTGACTGGTCACATCAGGTTTTCCTCAGAGGATCTGGTGGGGGTAGCGGTGCCGGGGAGAGCATGCCAAGCAAGAAGCATTTTTTTTTGTTTTACTTTTTGAGTCACACCTGGTGATGCACAGGGGTTACTCCTGGCTCTGCACTCAGGATTTACTCCTGGTGGTGCTCAGGGGACCATATAGGATGCTGGGAATTGAACCCCGGGTGGGTCGTATGCAAGGCAAACGCCCTACCCGCTGTGCTATCGTTCCAGCCCCCAAGAAGTGCTTTTTGCAGGGGGAGAGGTCTAGCTGGCGGCCCTGGCACAGGGTGTGAGGAGATGGGCGCCCAGGAGCGAGAAGGCTTGGGGTTGAGACGCCGCCACGTCGTCCTGTCAGCCTGCGAGCCATCACTGAAGTAGAGTTTTTTGGATTTGTTTTTTTTTTCTTTCTTCTTTCAACAGATTTCCTTCCGGATTCCAAAAGTCAATACACGCTCATGATAACATTTCTTTAAAATGAGGAAAAATGCAAAGAAACACATCTTAATTACTGTTAACATCTTGGCACCGTCCTTTTCATCTCTCCTCTGCAGACGGTGCTCTGCTGACGGGGAGGCAGCCCCCTTCGGGTCGACCCGTGGCCCCACGTGCCGCTGAGAAAGCGCAATTAGGATGCTTCTGGGCATCCCTCCCAGAAGGGTGGCAACGGGGCATCGTGGGTGTGTGGCAGCTCCTGGCGCTCCGGGAGAGAGGAAACGGGCTCTGAAAATGGGGGGTTCAGGCTTGCGCTCTCCTTGTGCTTCAACTTTGTCTCCAACTTCTTCCCTTAGAAGTGTACCATGAGAATTCTCAGAAGTAAAAGTATTTGTGGGGAAGAATTTTTTTTAAGTCAGCTGCATAGTACTACAAGGCGGTTCCAAACACAGCCACTTCCCAGAAAGCAGGCTGATTTTTTTTTAACTACTGTATATAGTATCTCAGTGAAAAATGGTGTGTGTAAGCTTTTTAATTTTTTTTGTCTTCTCTGTTTTGTTCAGAGATAAGTGTACTCCACAAACTACCCCTTGATAGGATCTAATAATACATTTTTGACAAACATATGTTATACTTGCTCTCCAGGGAATAGACATAAACGGTTGGTGAGCTCATCTGGGAGATACTGTCCCCTGGGATGCTGGAACGATCCAGGGGGTGGCAAACCTCACATGCAATTGAACTTCTGTGTTCAAGCTTATAAATTATCTTTTTCCTAATTGTGGTAAAATGGGCATAACATGAAGCTTACCATCTCCACCAGGTATAAGGATGCAAAGCTAAAGGCCTGTCCCTATGGAACTGTGGCCTGTTTCCCTGGCCCCAGCACCTGGTGACTATCATTCTGCTTTCCTTCTCCCTGAATTCACTCCCCACATAAGGGTAACTCTCTGTCCTTTGTGACAGGTTTATTTCAGTCGGCATACAATCTTTTAGGTTCGTCTGCGGTTATGTCAGAATTGCTTTCACTTTTTGTTTACAATGTTACATATCTGTATCATATTTTGTTATCCCTGCTTCTATCTATCCACATATATACCTCTTATCTGAATTTGAGCCTATCTCTTTAGCATAGATTCCTAGCCATAGATCAAAAGATTTAAGAAATAAATGCATGTTGAAAAAATATTGCTCGATACAAATGTTGCCTTCCCCCTACCAGTGTATGAGCATGCATTTTGGGGCATTAGATATTATTATTCGGTTTATTTTTGTTACTTTGATACTAGAAAAATAATGTCATTGGTTTAATATGCATTTCTTTGAGCATTCCTAATGAAGGTGAACTTTTTCTTTTATCTTCATTAGTAGGATGTGTTTCTTCACAAATTGTCTTTTTGTGTCCTCTGATCATTTTCCTATTAAAGGTGTAGTGCTGTGCTTATTACATTATAGATTAATGAAACAAGCATCAGCTTTCCTCCCAACTTGCATAAGGCCAGACTTGGTCTTAGAGAGACCCCTGTGATCCCTCAGGTACAACTCCCACCCTCCTGACATGGACAGCCCAGGAAGGGAGAGAGACAGCAACAATAATAAAAGACAACAACAAAGTAAACCATGTCAGGCATTAAGTGGTATGAGTGCTACAAGAAAGTTGAGGGAAGACGTATAGTATGGGGGTAGGGTAACAGGGAAGCTTCTGGGGGGAGTCAGAGAACATCTCTAAAGTGGGATGTTATCATCCTGCAAAGGGTTCAGGTGATGCAAAGGCCCTGAGGCAGGTGCACAGGGAAATCAGGCGGGTGAGAAAGGATTGAGGAATGAGAGAGCAGGTTTGAGTGTGGCCTGAGTGACCACCCGTGAGGGCTGCTGGCTTGCTTTAACTTCTTTCTCTCAGTGAGAGGAAGGCTGTTCGGGTTTTGAGCAGAAGAGTGACATGATGTGACTCAAAATTTATTATTTTGTATTCATTTGGAGGGAGTGTTAATCCATGCCTGGTGATGCTCAGGGCTTTCTCCTGTCTCTACACTCAAGAATCACCCCTGTTGGAGCGTGGAGGACCATATGGAGTGCCAGGAATCAAACCCAAATTCGCCATGTGTAAGGCAAGCACCTTCCCCACTCTACTACTGCTCCAGCCCCTGTGGCTTGGACATGAAAGAATGGCTTTATTTTAGTGGGGAAGAGAGACTGAAAGAAAGAAAGAAAGAAAGAAAGAAAGAAAGAAAGAAAGAAAGAAAGAAAGCATGTTCTCAGAGAAATCCAGATGAAAGGTAACAGGGCTTAGATCCGAGCAGAGAAATTTAAGGATGTCTGTTCCTCCTGAATCTATTTCAAGGCTGAAGCAACAGGATTTGCTAAGGAATTGGATAGAAGGTGGGAGAGGACTCAGTAAGACCTCCAGCTTTGGGCCTGAGCCCCAGGCATCCAGAGCGGGAAGAGGGGAGGCGGCAGACACAAAGCTGGAAAGCCCACCCCCAGCTCGGTTTTTGACAAGTCACACTGGAAACGTCTATTAAACATTCAGCAGCAATGTCGCGCAGACAGTTGGATATACGAGTCTGGAGTTCAGGGAAGAGGTCCGGGGTGGAGAAATAAATTTGGGAGTTGTCAGCATGCAGCTGGTATTTAAAGCCCTGATCCTGATACTGTGGGAGGTCACCAATGAGTGGGAAATGAATGTGCGAGGAGAGAGACGCCGAGGGTTTGAACCTGCCGCTCCCTGTGTTGGGAGAGACATCCCCCTGAGGCATGGTTTCCGCACACCCCCCCAGTGTTATAAGGCTGGGAGTGGGCAAGGGTGGGGGCCGAGACGTGCTCAGATCTGTATTTCAGATCAGCGTCTCTGTAGGGTCTCCTGTAGTTCATCCCATCTCTCCCGAGCAAGCCGACAGAATCTGCGCTTCCGGTCAGAGGTCCTCAGCAGGCAATGGTTAATGTCTGAAATTTCCATGGTTACTTTTAGCCAAAGATCAGCTAAGTCTTTAATCTCAAGAGCCATCATCAACGGAGGCTAAGCACTTTGTGGGCCTTTTGATATTGACAAGGGAAATATAGGCTAGGGAGAAAGAAAGGAAAAGCCAGAGGCCGAGAAAGGAGACTGAGCCCTCAAACAGCAGCTGATGGCCCCCTCTCTGTCTGCCTCTGCTTTCAGCCTTGATGCTTTTGGGTCTAGGGAGAGGGGCACACACACACACCCTCCCGAGCTTTACTTATCTTTCCTCTCCTGACCCACAAACTCTGAGCCCAGGAAGTTCTAGAACAGCCTCCCTCTTATCCTCCATAGAGAATCCTCACTCTACAGATTGGAGCTAGGCAGGAGGAGCAGTACTTGGTCCAAAAACACACTCTGCTGACACATGACCCTGTCCCTGTGTAGCTCAGAGACATCAGCTAAAGAATGACCCTGTCATTTGTCACCCAAATCACAATCCTTTTGATGTGATGGCAAGGAGTGACCCAGAATAACTATCCAGAATAACAAGGATGAACCAGGACTATCCTGGGAAAACCTGGGTAATAAAATTTGCCCAGGACAGTTGTCACTCTATGAGTGTCATTCCACATGTGACTGAGAAATATCAGGATTGATATCTACCAAGGGATATTATTTCCTTATTTTTATGAACTGAAATTTCTGCATTTTACAGATCTATTGGACTGGAGCGATAGCACAGCAGGTAGGTCGTTTGCCTTGCACGTGGCTGACCTGGATTCGAGTCCTCCATCCCTCTCAGAGAGCCTGGCAAGCTATCAGGAGTATCTCACTCACACAGCAGAGCCTGGCAAGCTCCCCGTGGCATATTCAATATACCAAAAACAGTAACAACAGCATCTCACAATGGAGACGCTACTGGTGCCCATTCGAGCAAATTAATGAACAACGGGATGACAGTGCTACAGATCGATTAATAATGGTTTCTCATACACATAATTCTAACACCGCCCCCATCACCAGTGTACCCACCTCCCTTACCTCAGGACCCCAGCACCCCTCTCTCTCAAAACCCCACTTCCACAACACAATTGTGTGGATCAGTTCTCCCTACTATTAAACCTTTGTTGCTACCTTGCTGTGTATCTTTAAGTCCCACGTATGGATGACAGCATTCAGTATTTCCCTTTCCTTCAGACTGACTTCCCTCAGCATGATATCCTCTGGTTCCATTCAATGGTATTCTTTTTTTTAAAGTCTAGCACTGAGCCCAGCTCCACCTGGACTGACTTCATATCTTTGGGCTTGGTACCCTACTCCCCTGGGAAGGAAGTCTCCTTGTCCTGTCAAGTCTTTTCCTTCCTTGAGAAAAAATCAATGCTCTGTAGGGACGAAGGTTAGCAGGAAGGATCAACATGTCTATGGGGAGGGATTTCTCTTGTCCACAAAGGGGCAGTCATTGGAAGTGTCTTTGGGAGACACTTAACTCTCTGAGGGGCTAAATCTCATTTCTTCTTCTTGATCTTCCCCCTACCTTCCCCATCCTCTGAACCCCAGGAGGCAGAAGGAAACATTAAACAGTCCTCCCTTTGACCCTGCACATCCCTCAGAAACAGACAGCAGGGCGCTCCACAGTGCCAGTCTCCGAGATCTGTCCTTCCCAGGAGCCAGCATCCTTTCGTACTCATCATCCATCCTGGCTCTGTCATCGTGGATTTAAAACATTTGTGAGTTTCATTTATATTTTAAGCCTGTTTTCCCTTCTCCAGATTACAAATGCCATCAATTTTCTACCTGTTGAATAGTGCTTCCTTTACTTGTTGAAAATGCCAGCATTTAGACTTCTGAAAGCTTGAAGACAATGAATCTTTCAGGGAAGTCATATATCCTCTTACCTTACACCGCCTGTCTCCGTTGTCATTGGGCAGGAAGGGACTCTGAGTCACATTGAACACATTTACCGATTCTCCCCACTAGGCCTCTTCTTTCCTTCCAGCTGTCCAGTTAGCTTAAACATAGTTCATGATGGGTCATTCCCCACCTCCAGAACCAACCCCTCTTGAATATGTTCTTTCTCAATGTTGATTTTCTTCAATTTTGTTGATATATAATTGGTACATGACATGTAGTACGTTTAAGCTATACAGAATGATGACCAGACACAACTATATATTGGAAAATGATTACTTAAGGATTAGTGGTAGCACTGTAGCACTGCCCTCCAGTTGTTCATCAATTTGCTCAAGCGGGCATTAGTAACCTCTCCCTTATGAGACTTGTTGTTACTGGGTTTTGGCGTATCTAATATGCTACAGAGAATTTGCCAGGCTCTGTTGTGTGGGCGGGATACTCTCGGTAGCTTGCCAGGCTCTCTGAGAGGGATGGAGGAATCGAACCCAGGTCAGCCTCATGCAAGGCAAACCCCTACCCACACATCTATCCCCTCACAGAATGTTTTGTTGTTGTTAGAGCTTCTCAGGGGAGGACGATGTATGTAATCACGGATTAGAGGTAGGACCCAATATGAAATCATGTTTAGCTTTACAAAGACACAACTGAAGGGCCAGAGAGATAGTACAGTAGGTAAGGCACTGACCTTGCATGCAACTGACAGAGGTTTGATCCCTGGCACCACATATGGTTCCCTCAACACTGCCAGGAGATATCCCTTAGTGCAGAGCAGACACAAAGTACCACTGGCCCCAACCTCCCATAATAGAAAATGATAAATTACTTTAAAAGAAAACAAAGTGATTCAGAGGGCCACAGATAGAAATGAGAATACATATGTGTATAGACACAGCTCAATGTCCACACATTTTCTTGTTCTGTCGTTTGAGAGGACCTAAAAGAAACTGGACACCCAGTAGTCACAAACACACTCCATGTGCAGATCTTGGTGTCCACTCCTATTGCTGTCCAACAAACCAAGGATTCCTAGAGAAATGCTGGTTCTAGGACTCGCACAAGAAATATGTAAGATGACTATGGAATCACTGGTAGTGCTAGAAAGAAAGAAAACAAAGTAGTTAATACATGCAGGTGCTCAGATATGCAGGACAGTGTGCCAAGGAGGCCTGCAGTCAATGAAAATTGGAGCCAGTTGAGCAACAACACGAAATAGCATAAAACAAGACTGAGCACATACATAAATGAGGGCGAGTAGACCAATCTCCTGTGCAAAATAATTCCAAATAGTTTATAGAGCTAATCCATCGCCAAGGAGATGGAGCATGGAGCCAGAAGAATAGTACAGTGGGTAAGGTGCTTGCCCTGTAAGCTGCTGACCCAGGTTCAATCCCCAGCACCTCATATGGTTCTCCAAGCCCTGCCAGGAGAGATCCCTGAGTACAGAGTCAGAAGCCCTGAGCACCACAAGGTGTGGGCCAAAAACCAAAAGAAGCAAAATTCTAATTCACCTATCCAAATCATAAAAATCAACATAAAGAAATAAAATTTTCCACAAAATTAAAATTTTTGAAAATAAAAAAAGATTACCGGTTTTGGCATATTGAATACACAACGGATAGCTTGTGAGACTCTGCTATGTGGGCAGAATACTCTCGGTAGCTTGCCAGGCTCTCCAAAAGGGATAGAGGCTTTTGGGGCAGCCTCTAATCGCCCTTGTAGGTGTTCTCATGGTTCAAACCGTATTTGAACCCTATCAAATATGGTGCGGCAATTCTGGAAGATGGGTATTAAGTGTCTTATAATGTGTCGCGTGGCCGCTTTGCGGCTGCACAGTCCGGAAAGCGTCCTGGAGCGTGGCAGTGACTGGGTAGTAGAAGTAGTGGAGGTTGGTTGACGCCTTTGGGCTACACTAGCACGCGACAGGGACAAATGGAGACGTTACTGGCGCCACGATGATTACAGGAAGTCAAAGTGATCAAGTGATCAAAAAAAGATTGACAAATATTCCGTGGAGGAATATATTTAGATTCACTGGGCAGCTTCAAAGTCACTGTTTAGTGAAATGAAGAAGCAAGTCCATCCAACAAAATTTAATATCTTCTGACTCAGTTTCCCTATTTGGAAAATGAGACTCTCAATAGAGTCAACCTCTTAGGGTGTTGAGGATTAAATGAATCAATGGTCAAAGCACTTAGAACAGTTTCTGGCACAGTACTGTGTGTTTGCTATTATTTTAAGTTAGTATTTAATAATTGTTTCAAGAATGGAGACGGTCCAAGCTTAAGACCTGCCAGCAGTTCCTAGAAGCCACTGCTGCCTCCCAGATTCTCTGGATCCTGGCTCTGACCCCAGCACCCTGGCTTCCTCTCCAGGCTTACATGATCTCCCGTTAGATCAGTAGAGCCGTTGCCTCCCCTTCCAATTCATCTCTGCAAACGTTGGATAGGAGGAGACAGGAGGCAGAGCTGGGGTGAGTGCCATGAGGTGATAAGTCTGGTCTCTCACCAGCCAGGCTGGGGCTTTGCCAAGTAGAATGAATTACCTCCCATCTCTGGGTGCAGATTGGTTTTATCACAAATCATGACAAGCGCCTTAGACACACTCTTGACTGACTTCCTCTGGGTTTAAAGACCAGTCATTTCAGAAACATCGTACTAAATGACGGACTCAGTAGCTACTGAGAAAGAAGAAGTGAGAGGTGCTGGCGTCTGAACTTAATTAGACTCCTGCGCTCTTTCTCAGGCCTGATAAGGTCAGGCAAATACATTCAGCGTTAATAACCCCATCAGCACCGGGTGGCCAGCAAGCCTTGCCAGAGTCGATAAGTCAAGTTTTTGTAGCTCAGAACATGTGTCTTCGATTCACACTCAAGCTTGTTTCTCACATGCCAACAGCTGGTGGCACATCTGGAGAGCCTGTCTCTACAGTGACTTCTTTTCTCCGATGAGTGTTTTATGGGACCCCCCTCAGCCCACCCCAATCCTTTTAAGAGAAAAAAGGCTCATTTATTCCTTCTCTGATGGCATGTCAGGCTGCTAGCCATCTTGAGTGTTTGCTCTGGGAGATCCAAGAAGATCAGCTCATACCCCAGAGCAGTGGGTCTCAAACTTCAGTGTGCAAAATTATAGGGAGGGGTGGGGGCAGAGGCCCATTCCAGACCAGAGGCCAAGCTCACTTTGTTAGAATAGGGGTGAGGAGTGCATGGTCTGGAACTCTGTATTTCTACTGCAGAGGATCCAATAAACACTCTTCCAGAAACACTCACTGAAAACTTTTATTTTTCACACATAATATTATGGGCTGGGGGTAGGGGGAGCACATCTGTTTATGCTCAGGGATCACTCCTCTGTGGTACTGGATATTGTACCTGGATCAGCTGCATGAAGGACAGAGTCCCTTATCTTCTGTCCTAAATCCCCAGCTCTGGAAGGCTTTTACACTCCCTGCTAGTCACCCACCATATAGCTCTGGACCGTTGGTTCAGTTAGCTAGTCACTTCTTCCATGGCGAAGAAGGATCTGGCAATCACAAGCCAAGTTTGGGAGAGAGTGTTGGCAGGAAGAGCCCACCACAGCCACTGAGGTCGGATTTGGGGAAACAAATAGAGTCAAGGCATGAGCCTCAGAGGCAGCTCTGGATGGAACCCTTGCCCTTCACTGAGTGCCCACGTGTCTTTGGGTGAATTATATAACCTTTGTGTATCTCCATTTTATCATCTGGAAAGGGCTCCAATCTGCAACTCCTCTCTGAGCTGAGAGACTTTTTTCAGTTCAGAAAGAACACATCTCAGAATTTTATACACATGTTGGGGGCGGGGAGAGATCGTACACTGGTTAGGGAATTTGCCATGCACAGAGCAGACTGGTTTGGTCCCAAGCACCCCATATAGTGCTCTGAGTCCCATCAGGAGTCTCCCTGAACATAGAACCAGGAGTAAGTCCTGAGCACTGCTAAGTGTGGTCCAAAAAAGTCAAAAAAGGGGGGGAATTTAATTTACAAATCAGACTGTGAGCCAAGTGCCCCTCAAATGACAAAAACTAATGAAAATAATACTTTAAAAAAATACCAAAAACTCACAATCAGAGAGGACTTATTCTACTTTGCTAAGGCGTGGCTAGTCTATTTAGTATATAGCCCAAGGTTTGTTCAGGTTTTGGACATCTTCCAAACAGTGGAGATGTTAGGTGGCCCCCAGGTGGCAGCAGCTGGATTTGAACTCCTGACCTTACACAAGCCACAGAGCCACCATCTTCCAGGCCCCACCACCATCATGTTTCAGTCATTTTATCAACTCAGAAGGACTGTTACCTGCTCTGTGCCAGGGGGAGCCAGGTACCTGGGCTGATCAGGTTTGTCTTTTCAGAGGCAACTCTAGAGAGAGGCCCAGTGATGACACCGGAGACCAAGGGCCACCTCAGAGGGCTGTGAGAGTCCAAGCTGGTGCTCCTTAACCTTGAACTTGCAGCAGAATCCCCTGGAGGCTTTTTCTGCAGCTCCTGGTTTCAAGCCCTCAGCTCCCAAGTTCAGGATTCAGGCAGTCTGGGATGGGGGTCTGAGAAATTTGCATGTAAATCAGCTCCCCCAGGAGATTGCAGCTCAAGGGACCTGGTTTTGAGAAGCGCAGGTGCAAGCTCAGGAAGAGCCTGTGCACAGGGAGAAGCTGTGCTGGCGAGGGGTGTTGGGGCCGGCCCTAAGCTTGGTTTAAGGAGGGGGAGCCTGGACAGTAAATGGTGGCAACAGCAACCCCCAGGGACACCAGGGCTGGGATGTCTCTAAATCTGGCCTCAGAATTTGCTGATCTCCGAGTTTCCTGCACACACACGGGGCTGGGATGGAGGGTGGGATGGGGGATATTCAGCTATAAAGGGTCTCTGGTCTTTGAGACTTCTGTTGCATGTCACCACGGCAGGGGATGCCCTGTGTGGTCTCTATCTCTGTAATCGTTCAGGGGAAAGGACCACAGTCACTAGCGCTCTCTCTCTTTCTCTCTGTCTCTCTCTCTTTTCTCTTCCTCCCTCCCTCTCTCTTTCTCACTCTCCCTCCCTTTTTCTCTCTCTCCTCTCCCTCCCTCCCTCCCTCTCTCTCCCTTTCTCTCCCTCTCTGTCTTTCTCTCTCCTCTCCCTCCCTCCCCCTCTCTCCCTTTTCTCTATCCTCTCCCTCCCTCCCTCTCTCTCACTCTCTCTCTTTCTCTTTCTCCCCCTCTCTCTTTCTCTCTATCCTCTCCTTGCCTCCCTCTCTCCCACTCTCTCTCTATTTCTCTCCTCTCCTCTCTCTCTCCTTTTCTATTCCTCCCGGGATGTTGATGCCACTGCGATGTGCGGGTACCGTTCCGCAAGAGTGCCCGAGGTGTGTATTGAATTTCGGTCCCGGATCATTTAATGCGTGGTGACAGAGGGAGCGGATGCTGTTTGGATTCATGTGGAACTTGCCTCCTTTTCTGTTTTCTGTATGGGAGGAGCGCAGAGCCTTGCTCAGCAGCCGACTCCTGAATCCGCTGCCTGTAAGATGCTCGTGGCCCTGGAATCCCCGGGGTCCCCACGGCATTGTTGAAGCTCCTTGTGGACCCCAGTGGAAAAATTGACACGTGTGTGCAGGTCTTCAGAGCATCCCTTTCATTTCAAGCTCCCCCGCAACTCGAGTTGTTGCTGAATTAAACATTGAAACAAACAACAATCGATAGTCTAATAATATTACCTTCTGAAATGTGTTCTTTAATAATGAGTGTGAATCTCTCCAAGGGTGGATGGGTCTGCGTGTGCACTAAGCGGTGATCTGCGTTAATTCCTTTACAGCTGCTAGTTTTGAAAAATGGCCCTGAGTATGTCTCACGGATGCAGCCTGTCCTGTGGGCCGTGATCGGAAATGGCTCGTGGGGCTGCCTGTGACCATGTCCTGCATGCCCTTGTGATGAAAGGCAGCTTCTGGTCTTCCCAGCACCTGCTTTTCTCTCACTTGGGGTATTGATAAACTGGAACAGAGCCCCCCCCCCCTCAAATCCCAGCACCCAGGACCTGAACCCAACCTCAGACAGACCCTAGGGGTGATGAGGGGGAGGAGGGCCGGCAGTGAAGGGAAAAAGCTTGCATGGAACCCAAGGGAGCAAGGATAAGTATTTGTGCGAGCCCCCAGCACAGCGATGCTCCAGAGCTTTGTGAAGCAAGTAAAAGACAGAGAAAGTGTCTTCTGGGATCTCATGTTCTAAAAAGACACCACCAGAGAGGGGAGACATCAAGAAACACAGCACTCAGAACATGTGGAGACGAGCCCGTTATCGTTAAAATTAGATGTCAGCCCAAAGTAGGTGCTGACTGTTGGCAAGGCATGAGCTTGGTGTGTGTGTGTGTGTGTGTGTGTGTGTGTGTGTGTGTGTAGCGAGAGCCAGGGTTGTCTTAAGTTCATGAGCGGTGAGGACTGTTGTGTTTCTTCTGTGGCATGCAGGATTCGAAGGTTCTCGAGGAGAAGATAACCATTTCTCCAAGATCCTTCTGCTTATTTTCCACCCCCCTCCTTCCTGCTGACTGGTCTCCAGGCTGATCAATGATGTCTTCTAATAGTTTTCAAATTGTTTGCATTGGTTTCTGAGAAAAATACATAGTGAATGTTAAACATGTTCTAAAAGTAGACGGACGAGTATACACACACTATCCCTGCAAGTTTAGATGGTTTTTTTATGACTGTTTTTCCTAAACATTGATCTCCCTGTTACTGCTTCTTATCTGAAGGAACATCGGATGAAATAAAGGATAGGACATTCAAACAGAGGGTTGGGTGGGGTAGAATTATGTTGCAAGGGTGAAAAAGAAGGTAGAACTGCTTCTACTAGTGTCTGCCTTCTGGGCGAGGGGCCTTCACAAGTTGAGCAGAACACACCGACAAAGGGTTGCAGCCAAAGCAGGTGATAAGCTCATCTGACTATCTACAGTTTGATGACAAAACAGGGCACATGTCCTAGTGTAGGGAACCATCGTCCCCACCACAATGCCCTTATGGGCACACAGTGGCCCTGGAGAAATGGTGCTGTGGAAAAACACTTTAAAAAAAATAAGAAGAGCAAGTAAATTATTCAAGGTGGGGTGGAGGTGTCCATCCAAGGGCCATAATTCAAACAAATGGTTTTTCAATTTTTAGAACACAGTGTGTCATCCCCGAAGCCCACTCTGGTTGCCTGACGATCATTCACACACAGCTCACCTAAGCTCCTTGAAGGGGCGTTTGGTTGGGGGAGTGACAGTGTAGATAGTTTATTTTTACTTCATTGAAGCAGCTGACAGTCTGCCTCCCCACCTAGTAGCATAGGAATATGTTGACCCTGGAGTCAGGTGCTCATGCCCTCCCTCAAGGTCTTTACCTCAACTAGTTTGAGGCTCTGTCCAGGGTCCTGGTTTGATCAACACAGTTTTGTTTTATCAATGATTCGGCTCAAGACTCCAAAGGCGGGATGGGTATTTGATCATTGTATAATTGAAAGCCAAGCACAAAAATTTGTAGTTCTACAACTGTACCTCGTGGTGTTTCACTAATAAAATTTTTTTTAAAAAAGACTCCAAAGGCAATCAAATAGAATTGTAAAAGGAAAGCTAAGGCCAGAGATGAACGAGCAATGATTTCGGAGAGGGAAGGTCTAGCGTGTAAGCAGTAACCTTGTTGTCGATTCGCACTCATGTATACTGGTGTTCATGTGTGCATTTCGGGTTTGCAAGTGAGCACATGGAGGGATGTAGAGGACTCTAATGGTGATGTTTAGAGGACATCCGTGGGAGCAGTCTCCTTCCTGTTAGGAAAGGTGCCATCAAACATTAAACGAACATCAGGCTGCTGACAATGAGAGCTGCGGTGTACTGTGCATCTCTCTGCACTAACCTCCCAGCAGCCCAGGCAGAAAGGAGTCAATAAATCCAATCTAAGATAGATCCTTAGAAAGCCTGCCTTGTAAGGTGGCCCTTGCCAAGCATGTGGGACCATGGATTGGGGGTTAGTGTCACCTATTTTTCCAGGGGGAAGTGAGTGATCATGTGCTGAAACTGTACCAGTGTTATTCCTGCTGAACCCCTGCCTTCCTTTTGGGGATCTGGAATTTTAATATGCAAGTGGTGCCTACAGAGTCCCCCCAAAAGCAAAACTCTGATACTGAGTCTCTGATGAGCTTTTCTGGTAGACAACATTGTCATAACCTGTTTCTGGAGGACATAAATGTGTTCTGCGTGACTCTACTGAGCGATTCTTTTTTTTTTTTTTTGCTTTCTGGGTCAAACCCGGCGATGCACAGGGGTTCCTCCTGGCTCTGCACTCAGGAATTACTCCTGGCAGTGCTCAGGGGACCATATGGGATGCTGGGAATCAAACCCGGGTCGGCCACGTGCAAGGCAAACGCCCTACCCACTGCGCTATCTCTCCAGCCCTTACTGAGCAATTCTTATTCCTCTAGACTTGGCCTGTTGCAACTCCCTTTACTTATTTTGCCTTGTGTCCCTTCACCATAATGAATCTTAGGTGTAACTGCTTTGTTCTGAGTTCTGAGAGTCCTCCTAGAAAATCATTGAAATTGGAATGGTCTTGCGGACTAATCCTCCACTCCATCCATGGATTTGATACTCAGTGTGTCATATATTTCTTATAAGTCTCCCCCTTGTTGATGGTCACTTATATATGGACGATGGGACCCCAGACTAGATCCACAGAGTCGTGACAGATACAGACTCAGGCTTGCTGAGGAGTCCTAAAGTCCTCCGGTTCCTGGATGGTTTTCTGGTTTCATCTCAGGGTCTTGGTGGTTGAGAGTAAAGTAAAAAGTAAAGGCCCTCCCGTTGATCATCGATTTGCTCGAGCGGGCCCAGTAACGTCTCCATTGGAGACTTTGTTGTTACTGTGTCTGGCATATCGAATACTCTCGGTAGCTTGCTGGGCTCTCCGAGAGGGGCGGAGGAATCGAACTTGGGTTGGCCATGTTGGCTGCGTGCAAGGCAGACGCCCTACCCGCTGTGCTATCGCTCCAGCCCACTTAATAGCCTGCTCTGAAGCAGCGGGAGCCAGAGGTGTCCTGATTCTCTTTGCTCCGTGTAAGTTGTTCCTACTCGTTTTCTCCTGTGTCTTCTCTCTGCTTCTTATTGTCTCTCACCTGGGAGAATAGGGAGAATAGGGGCTGTGTTTTCTGGGAGCAAACAAACGTAGAAGGTGTGGGTGTGAGGACTCAGCAGGGGTGAGAGGATAATGCTGGCTGTAGCCTCAACCCACTAGCTCCTGCAACCACTCAACTCTGCCTTCTCTTCTCAGATGAAAATAAGACGTGCTCCAGTAGGCCCCATAGGATCTACCCTAAGGGTGGACCCTCATTAAACTGTAGATTTGGGGGCTTTAATAATGTGGCAGAGGAGGTTCACCAAGAGTCATCAATGTCCCACCATGGCGGAAAAATCAATAGTAGGGGAGATTGTATGGTAGGGGCAGAGGACTCTGTACTTTCTACATTGATTTTGTTGTAAATATAAACCTACTCACAAAAAAGGTTATTAATTAAAAGATTAAAAGGGTCTCCTATTTTGTTGCTTTATGTTCTCCAGATGAATGCAATCTTTCTATGTCTATCCCTCTCTTTCTGACTCATTTCGCTTAACATGATACTTTCCATGTAGTACCACTTGTATGTAAATTTCATGAACATAAAGTAACAAAATAGGAGACTAACACCCAAGAGTGGCTGAGATTAGTACCAGGAGTTTTGCTCCATGGCTTAGAGGCCAGCCACACATGCTAGGGGAAAAGGGAGCTCAGATAGAGAAGGGAGCACCAAATAAAGGGTGTTGGGAGGATCCTCCCAGGATAGGGGATGCATGCTGAAAGTAGACTATAGACCAAACATGATTGTCACCCATTGCCTCTTTTGCAAACCACAGCACTCAAAAGGAGAGAGAGAACAAAAGGGAATGCCCTGCCACAGAGGCAGGTTGGGGTGGGGGGGATGGGGGGTGGGAGGGATACTGGGACCCGTGGTGGTGGAAAATGGGCACTGGTGGAGGGATGGGTATTCGATCATTGTATAACTGAAACCCAAGCACAAAAATTTGTAAGTCTACAACTGTACCTCCCCATGGTGTTTCACTAATAAAAATTAAATTTAAAAAATTCCAAAAAAAGATTAAAATGGCATGTTTTAGCTCCTCAAGTCAGGGGTAAGGGAATGGATGAGGGTAGCATAGCCACCTCCTAAAATGTCTTCAGAAAAAAAAACAACAACAACAACAGTGTGCCTTCTCTTCCCATCTCGTATATAGATAATGTGCACTGTCCCATCCAGCAGGGAAAACCTGGAATATTCCACTTTTCCATCTTGACTGCATTATTCAGCTTGGGCGCTATTGGGCTGGAGGTGCCAGTGGCTTGTCTGGAATAACTACTCTTATGAAAAACCTGTTTCCAGTAACCCTGCTTTTCTGCCAGGGTAGCAACAGGAGCCCTGCAGGGATCAGAGGAGACAGAGAGAGGGGAAACCTCCCATATGCAGATGGAGAGAAGGATGGGGGAAGGAGGGACACCTGGGACCAGCCCCAACTCAAACCTCTATCTCCTGATTGACAGGAACTGGTGAGAGGATGCGGGTGTGTGCTGATGGATATCCTGGTCAGAGCCTATTTCTAAGCCACACTCCATGGCCCCTGTACCCAGCATATCTTTGGCTTCTCACACATTATTTTTTTAATGTTTAGTTATTTATTTTGGGATTACTAGGGAGTGGGAAGTAAGGGTGGTATTCTGGTGGATGTTGCTTTGTGTTGGCAGGAACAGAATCCAGGGCCTCACGCATACCAGGCATACAGTGTCCATGAGCCCCATCCCCAGCTGCTTCTTGCACACTTGAAACCCAAGGCCCTGGGTGTGGACAGTTCATGGCATGTTGGTGCCATGAAAAGTGACTGCAAGGAACTAGTTCCTGTGGCATCCAAACCAGGTCCACCTGCAGAAGATCGAGTGCAGGAGAGTGGCCAAGAAAAAGGCTGCTTGCAAGTCTAAGGTTTGTAAGAACCCAAATTCCCATAGGCCAGATTTCAGGTTTCCAGTGGTGTGCCTAAGGCGGGTTGCTTTACCTTGCCTCACTTTTGTTACCTTATTGGTGAAACGGGAGTAGTAATTCCTTCCTTACAGAGGTCTTGTGAAGATGATAAAGTGAGCTCACTGGGCTCGTTTGCATGCTGTGGCTCCGAGGACATTGTAGGTGCTGCATCTGTGGACAGAGATTGTTGACATGGGGAGGCACCAGTGTGGTTTCCGGGGTCACAGCCCTAATGACCCCCCTGTCCTCATCCCTCATGGCCTTTCTGCCCACCCACTCTGAACCCCTCTCTCTCCATTCTAAGAGGTCTACCGTCATCTCTCTGGAGAGTTCCCCAATGCCTGCACCTTCATCTTTCTGGGGAACGTCATTCTGCCCAAAGTGGCACTTCTTTTCTTAAAAATGAGTGCAGTCTCATTTGTGGAATATAAAATAACATAACATGAGACTGACACCCAAGGACAGTAGACACAAGGACCAGGAATATTGCCCCATAATTGGAAGCCCGTCTCATGAGCTGGGGGAGAAGGCAGCTGGAATAGAAAAGGGATCACTAAGTCATTGATGGTTAGAAGAATTGTTCAGGATGGGTGATGTGTGCTGAAAGTAGACAAAGGACCAAACGTGATAACCTCTCAGTATCTGTATTGCAAACCATAATTCCCCGAATTAGAGAGAGAGTGTGGGGGAAATTGTCTACCATAGAGGCAGGGGTATGGTTGGAAAGGGGGCTATATACAGGGGACATTTGTGGTGGAGAATGTGCACTGCTGGAGGGATGGGTGTTTGGTCATTGTATGACTGAAACTCAAACATGAAAGCTTTGTAACTGTATTTCATGGTGATTCAATTTTTAAAAAATGAGTGCAGTGTCTGTATTGTAAACCATAATGTCCCAAAGTAGAGAGAGAGTAAGAAAGTGTCATAGAGGCAGGCGGGGGTTGGGAGTGGCAGGAGGGAAACTAAGGACATCAGTGGTAGGAAGTGTACACTGGTGGACGAATGGGTGTTGGAACGTTGCATGACTGAGACCCAACCATGAAAGTCTTGTCATTGTATCTCACGTTGATTTAATCAAAAAATTAAGAAAGCGTGCACGATGCGGAAAGTTCTCCCTGCCTCTGCCTCCTCCGTCAGAGAGCAAAGCCTGCGGGCTGGCATGCCACGGTGCCAGAAGAGCAGCGCACTGTCTCTGCTGCCCCTTTGGGGCGACCGTACTTGTAGATTTGTGTGATTTAGAGGAAAATCTGGCCCAGAGCAAGCTCTCATTTGTTCATTTGTTTTGTCGATGATACTGGTTTGTTTTGCGCTGCTTAATTACCACTGTGACTGACTATAGCATTTATTTTTAGTGATCAGGACGGGATCCCAATCAGAATGGTGGCGCATGAGTTCAGGCGCTGTGAGTCCCTTCATGAGAACCCTGGGAGGCCCCGGGCACAACTCTCCCTCCTCCCTGCCCCCCCCCCAGCCTAATGCAGACCCCTTGTAGTGCAGCGCCCCGCCTCTCACTGCTTAGTGACCTTCAGGGAGGCACTTGACCTCGGAGCCTCATCTATAAAAAGGATAATAGGCTCATCTGGGGGAACATGAGAACATGCAGATAAAGCCCTCAGCCCAGTGCCTGGCAGGCACTAACAGTCAATAAATGCTAAGCTCTCATTATGACACATTCTCAGATTCAATCCGAACCTGTGCTTAAGCAGCTGTTTGGGGATATATTGAAGAGGCTGGTGTCAGTCAACCTGCCTTCTGGAACTCCTGTGTTTCATTCATCTAGAAGCAAATGTACCGTATTTCACTGCATAATCGCCATGGGTTTTATGCCAAAATTTTTTTTTGCAAGGAAAGGGGGAAAGAAAAAGTGGTTGTGATCATTATGTGAAACTTTTTGAAATTGGTCCAGTTATTCCTGAAAACAGAGTGTGGTGGTTATCCAGGGAAGTACGGTGACCATGGGCCCTATACTGAGGCAGGTGAACATCCCTTTGCCTCTTAGGGAACACCTTCTGGTGAGTGGCACGTGGCTGAGAGGCCTACGTTGTCCACTACAAGGTCATCCAGAACCCACAGATACCAGAAAGGAAAATCTTCCAGTCCAGTCCTCAGAGATGTCACAAAGTTGTCCTCCCTCCCAGCAACCCCCCAACATTGGCCAGAGTCCAGCCTTTACTAGTTTCAGTGTCATGGTCTCGTGGGGCTAATGACTGTTCCTTGAATCTGCCATCCTGCACACCATCCTGACTTAGAATTTGCACGTAGAGTGGGAAGAGGACAGATAGTACCGTGTGACCTGGGAAGAGTGACCTCACCCATCACTGCCGTGGGTGACACCACCACCTTCTCATCTGTCAGCTCTGGGGAGGAGAAATCAGCTGCACCCACCTGCTCTGGATAAACATGTTCATTTCAAGAGGTCCTGGGTGGAGAATCAGGAGAACTCATCAGTATACAGAAATTCACACACCACTGAAGATACCCAGAAGGGTGGTTCCCCCGGGCTGTGTTCCTGTTACACATTCTAAGGGCAGTACTGCAAAGACTCTCACGGTGTCTGCCGCACAGGTAAGAAGCCTGATGCTTCTTGCCCCAGGAAAGGATCAGAGGGGAGGTATACACCCCCTTATGTCTGGCTCCAGTTGGGTGGGGGGGGGCTCACACACACACATGTGCGCGTATGCACACACGCACACACACACATACACACACAGAGCAGGTTAGGAGGCTAGAGCTAAAAATTCCAATTTGGTTTTTCTCAGACTAAGCCTTGGAAGCCAAAAGAGAATTTTCTTCTGCAGCCTCCTCTCATCAAAATCAGATCAGAGCAGAACTTCAGTGGGGGGGAGGCAGCAGGTTGGAGGTCCCCAAGGGCCCTGGGGCCCCACAGAATACAGCTCAGAACACTCTGGTGACGCTGCAGGTGTCTGAGTCAAAGCTGTTCCTTTGCATGAATAATACAAACACTGGCCCGAGCCCTCAGGAAGATGAGTTGAGCAGATAAATCTGGAGCACTGAGAACACTCCCAACTCCTAGTACTAAATGAGTGGGGGCTGCAGTGAGTTTAAGGGGGGCCCCCAAACCCTGGTCCTAGATTCTGTGAACATTACCTGATATGGCAAGGATGTGACTAAGTGGAAGATCTTGAGATGAGGTTATCAGAGACTTTTTGGATGGAACCTACAAGTCTTTTCCTTAAGAGAGGCAGAGGAGGCGGGGGAAAGGAGGAGGCCAGGTGCACAGGCTTTGCATGCAAGAAAACGGAGTTCAGTCCCTGACATCACATGTCCCCAAGCACCACCAGGAATGATCTGGGAATAGTTCCCAAGCACCACCAGGTGTGACCCAAATACCAAAAACAAACAAAAAATATTATTTTTATATTTTTTAGTTCTAGGAGGAGGATGGTCCTGCTTCTACCTCCTATACCTTGACTTTCGACTTTTGGCTTTCTGAACGGTGAAAAAAATGCATTACTCTTGTAAGATCCCCAACTTGGGGCTGTGTTGACAGCCGCAGATATCAATCCAGGGGTTCACTGCCCCAGTTTGTACCTCCCCCCGCCACCACCTCACATACATTTATGGACCCTTCTCCCACCAAGATGAAAACACGGGGACATGTAGGAATTTTCAGGATAACACGTCTAAGGTGTTCCCCTACTTCCCAGACAGAGTCAAGCAGGCTTTGTCGGGGCTCTTTCCAGACCCTTTGAAGGGCAGAAGCTCTAAACCCCTGTAGCATCCTGCTCAGACTGCCACTTTCCTGCCAAACCTCGTGATCACAACACCACGGCCGCTCTCTGTAATACCCAGGTTGTCATTTCTGGCGACAGGTCCGCATTTATCTGTTGAGTCCAATGATTGTGCAGACAGAAGTCTTATTTGCACTGTCACTGCACGCCTCGTCAGCGCCCGCCCGGGGCCTGGAGGGGCCTCTCCAGACAAGCGGCGAGGTTGGTGGCTGCCATTCTCCTGCAGCCCCTCCTCCCTGGCTTCTCTGCACCCTGGGCCTTGGACTTGGAAAGTGGAGCGGAACCAGGCGCAAGATGTGTGCAGCCCCACGGGGCTAGTGGGGTCCCAGCTGCAGCCTGGTCAGCTGTAAGACGCCTCTCCCAGGGCACTGCCTTGTAGCCGGGCCATGGAGACTTCTGCCCGGGAGCCATCTGGCCTGGGTTTCTCTCCTCCGCCTCTGCAAATCTATAAGAGCCACCAAGTAAAGAAGCAGTAACTTTTTTATATCGGTGGTGAGAGACAGGGAGAGGGCCACTACACCAGTATCATTTGGAGAGAGCTTTGCCAGAAGGAATCCCTCCTGGCATCACTAAAATAATATGTTAATTCATGAGTTACAAAAATAAATAGGGGCTGGAGCAATAGCATAGCGGGTAGGGCGTTTGCCTTGCACGCAGTTGACCTGGGTTCAATTCCCAGCATCCCACATGGTTCCCTGAGCACCACCATGTGTAATTTCTGAATGCAGAGCCAGGAGTAACCCCTGTGCATCACCGGTGTGACCCAAAAGAAAAAAGAAATATATATATATATATATGTAAGACACTATAATGGACAGACAGAAAAAGAAACTATAGTTTGGAATCAGAAGAAACAGCTGTGAGGTCCAGCCCTGTCAGGTCCCAGCTATATGCAGCCTTAGATCCTCGTTTTAAGGTAAATAATGACCCCCGACTGGGTAGCTGAGAGGATCTAGTCATATGTGCGTAAACCAGGAGACACCAGGCAGCAGCATTAGGATTCCAACTGGCTCTGTGCTTTGAAGTGTGACATCAGGGCTGGGGTTAGCCCAGCCTTGAGAATCGCCCACTAAAGGGCAACTGTGGGAGCCACCTGACCAGACAACTTGCCCCGTATCTTGGAGATCTGAGTCAACAGGACCTCCAGCTGGGCTCTGGTCACATGCTGCCCTGTCTCCACTCGTCATACATTGAATTTCTAAAGAGACTGGTGTGCTTGCATCTTGAACAAAGAGTGCTATGCTCGCCCCCTCTCTCTCCTCTCTCTCTCTCTCTCTCTCTCTCTCTCTCTCTCTCTCTCTCTCTCTCTCTCTCTCTCTCTCTCTCTCTCCTCCCCAGGGTTCATCGAACCCTTCCCTACCCAATGCATTGGGAGCAACTGGACAGAGCTACAAAGGCTCCAGTCTACTGATCTTGGTGAGGCCTGGGGACAAAGATGGGGAAAGATTTCTAGAAAAAAAGGCAAATGCAATGAATAACTGTTCTCCTCTCAAAGGAAAACAAATTACTGCTTTTCTCGGAGCAAGAGGCCAGAGTGATTGAACAACCCTGGGCTGGGCTCTGTCCAGTAGCCCCAAACATGACCAGGTCTCGGAGCGGGCATCTACTTCATTCAGCAGGTGAGCAGAGGTGGAGGAGCACAGAGTGACTTCCTTTGCAGCCGCAGGGACGATGTCTATCCGCAAGTGTGGAAGGACGGCACGAAGGCTCCTGGAATTAGTCAATAATATAATCCTCCCGACTGTTGATCCCAGAGCTTGTTCTCTGTCACATTCCACATGTCCCTCTATCAGGCTGCTGTTGTAAGCCCCTAAATGGCAGAGATGACTTCTGTGCAGACCTTTCATTTTATACTCAGGACTCAATTTGCAAGTTTGTCTGGAGTATGGATGCAGGATTCTGTGTCCAAACCTTCTGATTCAGCCACACTCTGGAAGCGGCTCAGGAATGTGCTGTTTTCACTTGCTTTCCTGGGATTCTCACAAAAGTGGTCCAGGGCCTACTCTTGAAAAGACAGTGCGTCAGGCCAGTGCTTCTCAAATTTGAATGTGCACCTGAACAGACTAGACATGTCCCACCCAGATTTTGCGTCTTTACCTTACTACTCAATGTAGTCCATATCCTGAGACCTACTCCTGACTTTAAGCAGCAAAGATCTACCTGCTTGTCTCCTTCGTCCGTCTGTAAGTGCCCACTGTCTGTCCCCAGCTTTCTGTTGTAGAAGCCTAGCTAAATGTCAATGTCCGTGATACCTAATGTCTCAGATTACAGCCGTGCACTTTCCATGTTTAATTAAAATAACTATTGTAACTGCCAGTTAGGTAGGTGATTTTTATACTGCCGGCAATTTAAAGCACAAATATCTGTGTACGAGTTGGTACTGTCTCATGAATACTTAACACGCAACATCTTCTATCCCTAAACTTTAATACACATTTGCTCCCCGAGCCAGCTTCTGATTAGTGTTAATGCATGGCTAAGGAAATTCAAGCCTGCTTGGCAACAAAGACCCCTCTGAAAGAATGCCTTTCAGAGTTGGCAGCTTTATATTTTTTTAAATCGAGATTCTCTTCTAGGACTCTTTCCTTCAAATCAGAATGAAGCGTTTAATTCGTCAGTTAACACTCCATAGCAACTAGCGGGCTTGTGCTGCCTCCTCCAACCATTATTCCTCAAGACAGTCAGGCGTGCCCCCATCAGCTGCAGCATGAGAGGCAAAACTAGAAGGAACGTGATTTTTCCCTTTGGGGAAAGGGTGAGCCAGGGTGCAGGGAGACCAGAGTCCAGCAGATAGAACAGCATAGTCACGAGGTCCGGAGGGAGCATTGTCAGAGTCAGGTGGGTCACAGGACACAGGGACCAATGCAGCATAAATCCCTACAGACATGGGTGCTGATCGCTATGTATATGTGCCTTAAATAGAACATCCAAGCAGACAGGCATCTTGGGAAGAGCTCAAGGTCTTAAAGAAGGGCTGGCACCTGCTAGAACCTGGATCAAGACAAGTGGGACAGAGCCCTGGCCCGAAGGACAGGTCTCCCCTCAGCTGAAGGTGAGGCTCGCTCACCCTCCTCTGTTCCCTCTTGCTCTGTGACCAACAGGACTCCACTGGTCCTTGTGTTACTGCGACTGCCCTGCCCTGAGTAGCCAAGACTGTGGATAAAGAATAGAAGTAGCTACTAATCCACCCTCATCCAGAAGGACAGACCCTCAGTGCTCAGAGGTCAGCCATGTCCATCCCCATGACCTTTGGCCAATAAGGCTCCAGCCAACCCTGTTATTCGTGCCCCTGCCCTGCCCTGGCCTACCAAGACCTGTCAGGTCTGTCCCTCACCAGACTGGAATCTGCATTTGCCTGCCTCTCCAACCCAGGTCTTGGAGCAGGCCAGCTTCAAGCTGCCTTCTGCATTACTCCTGTCCTGTCCTCTGCCCAGCCTTAACTTCCTCCCTAGTAGAGAAAACCCAGCTGCTTACTGACCATTCCCAGCCCCTGTCTCCCTTTCATAGGGCAGTTCTGCTGCTCAGCAGGCCCATCATTCAGCTCCTGTCAGAAAGAGTGGAAGAAGCTAGGGCTCCCCTGGGTACCCAGCAGCTGCAGACAACAGCCATCTACTACGTGTGTGTGTGTGTGCGTGTGTGTGTGCGTGCACAGGCACAGGTGTATGCATGTGTGCATGTATGCACATGCTCCTGCACACAGTTGTGGGGCACCCGTAAAAACAGTTTACATCTGTTACTGATTGAGGCTAGAGGTCAAGCATTCACCCCACTGGGTAGATGAGAAAATTGAAGCCCAGCCTCTATCAGCAGATCCCGTTCATTATCAAGCATGGTACTTGGGTCTAGAAATATTGCTCAGAACCCCCATGGAGTACTCAGTGTCCTGTGCTCAAGGCTGTGCAGGTACTTACTCTTTCATTTATAAAGCTTGCACTTGAACTCAGGCATCGAGCATCTGTTAGTGGAAAAGAATGTATTAACCCACATCAGCATTGCCCAACACCCAGCTCAAAGGATACTACTTTATTGATATTATCTTAATCCTTCGTACAAGTAGATGTCAGTGTCCTCAGCTGACACATGAAGAAACGGATGCTTGACTGGCCTGGAAATTCATGCATGGACACCCACACAGCTGGGGAGTGCTTAAGGAGAGGTCTGCCTGCAGGGAGGTCATCTGTACAGTGACCTTCAGGCAGCACTGCCCTTTACCCTTTCCCTTCTAACTTGGGGTTCTGTCTTGCATTGGCCTCACAGACCCTACCCACCCCCCAAGAGCCATGTTCTTACTATCTTTACATGGCTCCCCACTTCACCAGGGCCAAGGGTAGGCATTATCCTTCTGTAACACACTGGGTGCTTTTCACCCTGCTGGGCCCAGAGCTCAGCCCCCGAGGCAGCCTGGCCCACCCCACCTCTGCCCGGGCTTCCTGGCCAGTCTGGTTCCCTAAATTCCCCATTGCTCCAGTCTACAGACAGACTCTGTCTTCTCTGCCCCCATCAAAGACTGACCCCTGCCACATCCTTACCCTCCGCATGGCTCACCCTGTGAGTCCCTATCACCAGGAATATGGCCATAGATTAGCACTCCAGCTCTCATTACAATGACCTCCTTCCTCAACTGTGACTCCGGTGTCCTCCTATCAGCCTGGCTGCTCCTTTCCCTAAGCAGAGCAAGGTGTCTGGGCATTGCCATTCTAGCTGCTCCATCCTGACCTGTCTCCCAGACTCACTCCAGAACCCCCCTGTCCACTGGTGCTTTAGACCCTGTGCCTCCATCTTGTCACGTCTTGCCGAGAGGCCTACCTGACCCTCTGCCCTCTGAATCTTTTCTTCTTACCTGCAGACGTGCCCAGGCTCCAGACAACTGGACTTTCACCTAACCCTATATCTCTAGCCATTATCCTAGACTTCCCCATGCTCCACTTGCTCTCACCAGCATCAGTGCTCCTGCACTCCAGTGTGCCCTTAAGCTAGTGGCTCTCTCATGGGGTTGCAGTTCCCTTGAAACCATCAGTGACTTCCTAATTGCGACTCCATTTGTGGGTTCCAATCTGGGCTACTGCGGCCCCTTGCAAGCAGGCAGCCCTGCTGGCCAGGCCTCTTTTGACCCTGGATCTTCTGATTTCTGTGCATCCTTGACTGTGCACTGTCTTGGGAGTCATTTACTTGCAAGGAATAGAAATCTGCCCCAGTTTGTCCAGAGGAGGTTTTTTGGAAGAATTCAGGGACTCTCATAGAGGCCAATTTCCATTTCTCTGCCTCAGTACAGTTCTCTCCCCAGGGCCATCCTTCATGAACACGGGAACTGAGGGCGCTCTCCAGGGTGGACACTGAGAAAAGGGCCCACCCTGCTCAGAACCCTCCAGCAGAGCAGCTCCCATTTCCCATTAGATAAAAATCTCCGGACTTGGTTTGCATGCCATGGGTTCTACAGTCTAGGATGCCATGAGCTTTGCCACCTTGCCTCCCCCTCTTTCCCATGATTGTCCACCATGCATCTCCTTGTCACCCAGCTAGCCCACCCCCATATCTCTGCTTTTCTCACACCTCGTCTACTTCATGGCTCACTCTTTTCCTCAATGCCTAACTCCCATATCATCAACAAAACCCCATGTGTCCTTCAAATTCGAGACCAAGTTCATAGTACTTTTCAAGTTTATGGTTTTTGGGTCATACCTGATGGTGCCTGGGACCTACTCCCAGCTCAATTCTCAGGGGTTACTCCCATTAATGCTTGAGAAACAGTGCTGGGGGTCCATCCTGGACCTCCTGTATGCCAAACACTCAACCTGTTGAGGGCCCTCCAACAAAAGACAATTTTTCTCCCTTTTTTATTGCATTATTATGAGATACACTAGTTATAAAGCTGTTCACAATTGAGTTTCAGTCATACAATGTTCCAACACCTGTCCCTTCACCAGTGTACATTTCCCACCACCAATGTCCTCCGTTTCCCTCCCTCCCTACCCTCATCCTGCCTCCATGGCAGATACTTTTTCTCTCTCTCTCTCTCTCCACTGCCCCTATCTTTTTGTCTCTCACCTTTTAGGCATTGTGGTCTGCAGTACAGCTTCTGAAAGATTATCAAGTATATCGCTTTATCTCCTTCCAGCACTCAGTACTTGTCCAAAGTGATCATTTCCAACTATCACCATCATAGTGGTCCCTTCTCTGTCCTAATTTTACTCCCCCACCACCAACTTTGTGGCAAGTTTCCAATCATGGACCAGTCCTCCTAGCCCTCATTTCTACTGTATGGGGGTATTAGTCTCATATTATGTCTTTTTTTAAAACACAAATGAATGCGATCATTCTATGTCTTCTTCTTTCTCTATGACTCATTTCATTCAGCATGCTACTCTCCATGTCCATTCATATATAAGCAAATTTCATGACTTCATTTTTCCTAATGTCTGCATAGTATTCCAGTGTGTAGATATACCATAGTTTCTTTATCCACTTATCTGTCCTCGGAAACTTGGGTTGTTTCCAGATTCTGGCTATTGTGAATAGTGCTGCAATGAACATAGAAGTGCAGATGTCTTTTCTACAGTGTTTTTTGGTCCCTAGAGTATATTCCTAGGAACAATATTGCTGGGTCTTGTGGAAGCTCAGGGCTAGAGCGATAGCACAGTAGGTAGGGCGTTTGCCTTGCAAGTGTCCAACATGGCCAACCCAACTTCGATTCCTCCGCCCCTCACAGAGAGCCCGGCAAGCTACCAAGAGTATTCCACCTGCACGGCAAAGCCTGGCAAGCTACCTGTGATGTATTTGATATGACAAGCACAGTAACAATTGTCACAATGGAGACGTTACTGGGCCTGCTTGAGCAAATCAGTGAACAACGGGAGGACAGTGATGGTGACGGTGACATGGAAGCTCAATTCTTAGATTGTTTTAGGAATGTCCATGTTGTTTTCCAAATAAGCTGGACTAGTTGGCATCCCACCAGCAAGAACTAAGAGTCCCTTCCTTCCCACATCCACAGTAGCACTGGTTGTTCTTGATCTTATTGACATGTGCCAGTCTCGGTGGCATGAGATGATATCTCACTGTCGTTTTGATTAACATCTTCCTGATGATTAGAGATGTACAGCATTTTATCATGTGCCTTGTGTCTCAAAGGTACTTTAGTTATAAAAATCTTACCCATCACCAATGACCTCAGCCTCCTCTGAAAGTGTGCCATTGGAGTCACTCTTTACTTGACATTTAAGTAAAACATGCCCATTCTTTGCCATTCTTCGCTGGCAAAGAATGGGCATATGCTGCATGCCCTTCCAAATTCTCAACAGTGTGCCAAATATGGAAATAATGGCATGGACACGGTGGAGTAGGATTGATTTTCCCACCATTCTGCCCCGAAAGTGACTCACATCCTGAACCAGTAGTGGTAAAGTCAAGTCCTTATGGTCACTGGGTTTTTTTCTAGATATTTTGAAGCAGTGATGGAGCAAAGGGAAGAAAAACTGCAAGTTGGGCTCTCAGACCGTTGGTTTTAGAACTCATCGATTGTCCCCCATCTCCCACAGCCCACACTGGGGTCATCTCTGCTGTATCTCGGGCCCTGCTACCTCCCTACAGCCTGTCCTGCTGCCTGGGGCAGAGATTCAAGGAGCAGGCGGGAAGCCAAGATCCAGAGCCATCTCCGGCACCTGGTGCGTCACAGTCCTGCCATTTGGGTGTTTGCTTCCTTCTGAGGCTTCTGGGTGGGAGTAGGGGGACCTTGGGAAGTGTCTGGAGGACACAGGAAGTGGCCAGTGCCAGGGAAGTGGTGCTGTCCATCAGGAGCCCTGGCGTGTTTGTCTCTAGAATGCACAAAGCCAGATGAATAGCTGTCTATCCAGAGACACATCCCTCACACTTCCTGGCTCGACCTTGCCTCAGATGTCTGCTTCTGAGACACGCCTCTCGCCAGCTTGGCCACTAGGGATGTCTGCTCAGCATTGACACACAGCTTCTGGCTCTGAGGATCTCGTGAGCCAACCTGAACTGTCCCAGATGCCTCCCTTGGATTTTTTTACATTGGAACTGAAGGAGAAACATCTCCTCTCTGTGTTAAAAGTGAGGAATGAGTTTGGGTGCTGCCTCCAGTCATGCTTTGTGAAGATAGCATCGCCCATGGTGTGAGCAGTGGAGGCTGGTATTCCGGAGAAAGAGGAAGAGAAAAGGAGAAACAGAATCCAGATGATCTCCAGACCCTGGTTAACTCCAGTCATCCCCAAGGCTGAACTCTCCCCAGGCTGTCCTAATAGTTTTGCCATCTGAGAAATCAGTTCTTCAGCTTGTTCAGATGGAATGTTTGCCACTAACAGCTAAAGAATTCTGGTGAACACAGCCTGTGTAGGTCACCTGAATTCCACCTTTGATCCCTTATGAACTCCTCTCTCCTTGCATTCCCCTTTTCTTGAGATATAGACGTTGAGGAATGGAGTCATAGTCTTCTATTCCATCCTCCTCATCAACATCCACAAATGTGACAGCATCTGTACTTTCCCTGGCATTGTGCTAGGGATGGTGGGAGTTTGAGCAGCAAACAGTAGTCTCTGCCTTCTGGGTGCTTCAGTGCTCATCAAAACATAAGAAATTCCAAGGGCACAGAGCACATGCTGAGCACAGTTCTTTTTTAGAACAAGGCATAAATCAATCAGTCTGCGTGGAGTTTTTACAGAACACGGGCACTCATCACTGCAGATTATTCTGACCTTTTGGTGCCAAACATCCCTTTCTTGAAAAATCATCCACCCCCTAAGACAAAAGGTTTTTTATCCTTTATCTTAAAGTTGCCTTCTTCTGTTCAATCTCCATAGGAGATCTCCTCCACCCTAGTTAGGTACTATATCAGGAACAAATTCCCAAATTCCATTTTTGTTTGTTTGATTCTAAGACGTCCTTTCTAATGTTTTTCAATTTTATCCCTTATAAAATCTCCAGCCCCAGATATTTTTTATTACACTCAGAACCCCCTTACTACCAGTCTTCTCCATTCCTTTATACTAATACCTGGTCCTACTTAATTCCACTGACTTCCAAAGAATTAAATATGTAAAAAGATAAAGAACATTACACAAAAGAATTATCTATCTTTGAGGTTAGGCATACAAAGTAGAATCAGACATGGCTAGAGAGGAAAAGAAGAATGGGAAGACAAATTTTTTAAGTGGGGCGGGGGGCTTTATATCTTCGCATTTCTTATTATTCTTCCACCCTCAGGCTCTGAATAAATGCTCAGATTTTTTGAGATCCAAGTACCAATCCCAGAGATCCAGACATCTCTTGGGAGGATCTGCCTTTGCAATAGATTCAAATGAGTATCCCAGAGAATTTCCTGATTTATGAAGATTTTTTTGGTGGGGGAGGGGGATGATGAATTCCTCTTCTCCACAGGCCTGGAAGTATATGTTCTAACTATCTACTTTTTCTTTCCGAAATTTAGTGGCTTAAAAGAAATGACTATTCCTTACTATTCTGTAGGTCAGAAATTATGGCAGGGCTCAGCCAGGTGATTTTTCTGCACCATGAGACTACAGCTGGGCTGGGCTCGGCTGGAAGGCATTTCTTCACAAATACTTGGTGTTTTTCCACATGGGCTCTCCATGAGTTGAGTTTTGCTGCCTCCAAACATAGTGATGGTAAAGTATGGATGACTTAATAGCTCTCTCCAGAGCTGAGGTTGAAACTGCTAAGCCTCTGTAAAACTAGAAGGTCTAGAACTGGCCTGAAACCATGTGCACCACATTCTGCCCATCAAGGCCACCCCAGATTCAAGAGGAGGTGAAACAGATTTCATATCTCGATGGGTGGGTAACGTATACATACAGAGAGGAAAAATGGTGAGGAGGGCTATGCAGCACCGTCTTCTGTCTTCACTCTCCAGAGGGCATTGATTCTTTTTCTCTTCTTAAGCATCTCTTTCCAGTCTCTCCCCCCCACCCATAGCACTTCACAATATCTATCCTAAAACATAACACTCAGTCTATACTTGCCCTAAAATACTTGTTTCATAAAAGGTATATATGCCCATGTTCTGGCCCAAGTTAGTTTTTAAGCAAAGCCTGCTCCAATTTTTGTGTTCTGTTATGATAATGAACACTCTGAACTTGTAATAAATCTGTGCTATAAGTCTGATAACTCTTTAAACCAGGGTTGGAAAGCCTTTTTCTGTAAAAAGCCACTTACTTGGTGTTTTCAACTTTGAGCCATAGTCTCTGTCACAACTGCTCAACTGTGAAGTATAGCAAAAGCAGCATAGATAATATGTAAATGAATGAGCCACTTGGTGTTCGAATAAAACCATATTTACAAAAGCAGGCATCAGACCAGATTTGGCGCAGAGGGCCTCATTTTACTGATCCCTGCTCTAAACTAAAGGATGAGTTAGTCTTCTGGTTTATTTTATCTAATGATGAGCTGTTGATTGTCAGAAGTCACTTTTCTCTGAAATGCACTTACTTCATGTATAAAATAAGGATATCAAAATGACTAAGAATAAAATATCCCCTTCTATCCATCATTGTAAACATGCCACGAGCCTTTAAAGATATTTAGAAAAATGCCCCAGTGACCACAGAGACGGGTCATTTCTGTGTGATAGTATCTAGAAGTCTTCTTGGTATTCTCATGACTCCCTGAGCTTTCAGGGCTCTGCTTGTCTCTCCATGTCTGCCTTTGCTATGTATCTCTCTTTATCTATCAACTAATCTGTGTGTGTTTGTGTGTGTGTATGTGTGGTGTGTTTCTCTTTATACTCAGAGCATATTTCCATCTGTGTATATTCTTGGTTATCTCTGATGTTCTTTGTATGTTCAGAGGTCTCTAACCTCCCTGCCCTCACCCCCGTCCTCTCAATGTAATGCTGAATGGCTTCATTTTACCCTCCCCCTTTTAAAAGAAATTCTCTGATTCTCACGTTCCCAAATAGATGGCATGTTTTATATATCTTTCAAATTAAACACATGCTTTACTACTTATGTACAATAAGATATTTGTAAATTACTTAGCACAGTATCTAGTAGGTACTCGATTATTTAACCGTCTTCTCTATTTATGCAACTGCCAAGTGCTCTTGTTTCTCATGAGTCAACGTTTCTCTGCAGAAGAAAGGGGGCCCTCTGTGTCTCTAAACCTTGGTTAGCTCTTTACCCTGGACTCTTGATCCTTGGCCTTCTCTTTGCTCTCGTGTTGTTTGTCCTTGTCTTAGAGGAGTTAATCCAGGCAGAGGGTTGAGGAGCACGCAAAAAAGTGGTGGCTCCCCCTGCCCTGTGCTCGACCACCCTGTGAGGAGCTCCTGGCTTCCACTTTCACTCCTTCTGTCAGTGTATGTCAAGCGCTTGCTACAGAGTCAGTGGAAAACAGAATAGACTCCATCCCTGCCCTCCTGAAGCTCATAGTTGACTGGGAGGAATGGGCAGTAAAAAGGTCCACAAACAGAGGGGGGTCGACAATGCAGGACTATGAGGAGGGAGCAAAGGCTCCAGGCGAAGCTTGTTGAGCTGAGTTAGAAAGGATAAAGGATGAACAAGAAGGAGAGAGAGTGTTCGAGACTGAAGGAGCAGACCTGAAAAGGACTTGGGCAGGGGCCAGGACTGCTGGACAGTCAGGAGCTGAGGGGAGACCCCACAGCCAGAGGAGGTCAGTGAGGCAGCCCCCACAATGTAGGACTCCCGGGCTGAATCTCGTTCCCAAGTAGTAGAAGCCCCCGTGGGATTTGAGGCAGAAGAAAATGATCTGATTTATGCATTATAGAAGGTCATCCTGGGTACTGTCGGGGGTTGCGCTGGGCAGGGGCCAGAGAGAGGAGTCTCTGGTGATGGTTGAGGTGGGGGAGGAAAGAAGAGAAAGGATCTGAAATATTCTAAGAGGTGGACATGACAAGGCTCACCGATGATTGGTTGTGAAGAAAGGGGTGGGAGAACCCAGCAGATGCCAGTTTAATACTTTAATACAATGGTACCCACTGGAGTCTGGGGGCACCAGGAGGGGTGGGCCAGTGATTGTGGTGTGCCACAATCCATTATGGATGCCGGCCACCAGACATGGCCATGGGCCAGGCTGGGGGAGTTGTCAGGCAAGGGCTGGATATATGAGTCTGACTTGGACAGGGGGGTTCAGGGTGAGATGGAGTATGTGACAACACTGTTAAACTGCGAAGACTTGCCCACTTGTAAGTACTTGTAAGTTCTACAAGTTTGAGAGTTGTCAGTCATGGGAATAGATGTTATCCTCCAGTGAAAGGGTAGAGAGGAGAGGGACAGGACCAGACTTGGGAACTCTAACATGCAGTGGGCCAGAGAGAGGGGGAGGTAAAGCAGTGTCATAGGGAAGGAAAATGAGGTGGCATCCTAGAACCCACAGGGCGGGGGGGGGGGGGGCAGAAACAGAGAGAGAAAGGGTTTTGAGGTGGAAGTGGCATGGTGAGGGTCAAGATTGGGGCCACAGTGTCAAGTTCAGTGGAGAGCATGGCATCATGGGTGAAGTCACCTGAAACCCCCTCAGGAGGGTGCAAGTGCCCTTGCTGGAGTGAGCAGCGGGAGGTGGGGTGGCCACGTCCAAAGAGTTCATGGGCAGCTAGAGAGACCACTCTTGGAGACGTTTGGTCCTGGGCCCGCCAAGCTCTCCCTGCAGATGACGGGGGGAGGGGGGGCTGTTCTCCGAGCAGAAAGACCCACGTGTGTCTGGAAACACAGGGACCAGTGGAGAGTGAGAGGGGGATTCTCGGATTTTGTTTGTTTTTCATAATGGAGAGAACTTACAAGTGGGGAAGTCTTCACAGTTTACTAGTGTTGTCACACACGCCGTCTCACTTCTGCTCACAGCTATCCTGTGAGGTACAGAGCTGGGGCCGCGGGAGACGGAGAGCAGGAGCCGGGAGCAGTGAGCAGCTGGCTCAAGGGCAGAGCAGCAGGAAGCTGCCCTGGACTCACCCCAGGTGTCGCGGTGCCCTGCTGACCTGTCCCAGGGCAGTGGCTGGTGGCGAGTCATGAGTGCATCATGCCAGTGTCTCTCAAGCCATTTGCCCCCAAGCCAATGCCTTCTGCCCGCTGGCTGTGAACAAGTCCCAGCTGCTTATCGAGAGCGTGGGCCCCCAGCCCGCTTCCTAACCCTATCAAGCCGAGCTCCAAAGCCTCTTGAATTTCTCAGTGCACCCAGCACTCCGCAGCAGATGTCAGAGAGCAGAATGTGAGATTCCACACAGCCCACATCCTGGTCCTGGTCTGCCAGGAGAGATTCTGGGTGGGTGGACACGAGGAAATGAGACGGCAGGGTGCCTGGCTCCTGGTCACTGCTCTCGGGATGCCCCCCTGATCTTTCTCCCTCACTAGGGACCCAGATGCAGCAAGACCTCCTGGAGGCACTGGGTGGCTTGGGAATTCGAACTCATTAGAGGCTTCTGTGGCTTTGCTCAGCTGCTGCCCACTGCCCTCCCATGGGAATGCTCGCCTCACTCTCTTGTTCTCCCACCAGGCCTGCCCCCACTGCCTTCACTGAGACTAGTCTCTGCATGCCTTGAGCATATTGGAGCTTTTGTTTTGTTTTGTTTTGTTTTGTTTTGTTTTTACCCGGCTCACTCCTGTGAGGACTGAGGATTCTGCGGACCAGTGGCGTTCCTTTTGTGCACACCTGTGCTATTTGACCCGGAAGCACATTTGCCTTGGCTGAACCTAGAATGATTCTCATCTCTGTGGAGACAAGATCTGCAGGAGACAAAGGGAACCAAGGCTGGGAAAGTGCTTTAGGACCTGGGAAAGTGCTATAGGACACGGGGCTACTATCTCCACTGTTTGGCCAAAGGCTGGGCCTGCTCAGGGAAAGGCGAGTACTCCAACAGCAGCTTCTGCTCTGCTGCATGGAGATAAAGGGCAGGAGCAAGCTTGGGGGACCAGTGAGTGGCCCTGTAGAGCTCCTAGGGCAGCTTGGGCGGCAGCATGGAGCAACCACTTCTGATACATGTTTCACGCCTGTCAAGAGCCCCACCTTAGACCGTGCTTGAGCTGTGGGCCTTCTAGGTGAGGGACAGTGGCTCAGGTGTCGGGACTCAGCCCAGATTTCCATGCAGGTGGGGAATTCTACAGAGCCATGAGGGCCTACCTAGCACCCCACCCTACTGTTCCCTTAGGGGCTGCCACAGAACTGGAGTTTTTCCAACAGAGATGCACCATGGCCATGTGACCTCCTCCCCCAGCTACTGCCCCTTACTCCTAATGGGAGCCTGCCGAGGGGAGGAAGGAGCCACAGAGACCCATGGGGTGGGGGTGGGGAGGTGCAGAGGTATTTGGTGCTCCTATAGCCTGGACCAGAAGGTACCCACTTTACCACCTCCCAAGATTCAAGTTAAGTTAGTGCACCGAGAAACCCAGTCCGGGGTGGGCTCTCTCAGAACTTCTGCTTCCAGACCTTTCCTGCACTGGAATCCCTTATTTCAACAATTTGAGTTGGGGCATGGAGCAGTGCAGTGACCCATACCCAGCTGTGCTCAGGGATCACTTCTGGCAATGCTCAGGGAACCATACAGGATGCTGGGGATTAAACCCATGTCAGTCGTGTGTGAGACAAGTGTCTTCTCCACTGTTCTGTCTCTTTGGCCACTCTTATTTCAGCATTTTGTGAAATCTGAGGCATTCCATACAACGCCCACATGGAAACACTTTAGCAGAAAGATTGAAAAGATCCCCAAGGTCCACCTACAGCCACAGCTGTCCACACAGTTCATGACCCTCTGGTTCAATTTGATGCTTTCATTTTTGCAGAAGGAAAACAAAGTCGTAACCTAGAGAGGGGGCTGATGGGCCAAAGACCCTCACACTCATCTCTACAGAGGCAAGATCTGCAGGAAGCAAATGTAACCAGCCTGAGAAAGTGATTTAGGATCTGGAAAAGTGCTTTAGGCCTTGGGGTTACTTCTCCACTGTTTGCATGAAGTTCTGGGGTACCTGTCCTGGGCCCTCTTTTCTCCAGCAGGAGAAAGTGAAGTGTATCAGGTATGTGGGCATCATCGCTTGGGGAGGACCCAAGATCTAGGCCTTGGAGACAGAGGCCTGTGGTCCAGATATGCCACCATCAGCTCACTTGGCAACTCTGTCCCTCAGTTTCCTTTGCCAGGGAAAGGCCCCCAACCTACCTTCTGGGTTCGAGGAGGCTCAGATGAGAGAGTGCCTGTAAATGCTTTGAGCGGACAAGAGTGCCAAGATTCTGGGTGTCTGTGCAGCACAGGGGCCGTGGGAGAAACAGAAAACCTGGAGGCTGTGAGGCCTTATGGTCAGCACCCAGAGGCACCTGCTCTTCCCAGGGCTGAAATGAGCTGCTGGCGGGATTGGGACAGAAGTTTTGTCCCATAGGTCACACTGCACCCTAGGCACGGGGCCTTCAGGCCTTCTCTGCATGTCACAGTGTCCCAGGCCCGACCTTCTGTCTCGGGGTGCTGACTCAGCCCCCCCCCATACATTTCATCTCCTCTCGCACACACAGCAGGTGCCAGGAGGCACCCAGCCAGTTGCTCGGCCTCTCCCAAACTTCTCTGGCTGTGCATCTTGGTGACAGAGGAGAGGGCCAAGTTGGATGTGTTTCAGGAAAGCCGGAGCGATTTCTCTCAAAGGCCTTGCAGAGTCCTTTCAGTTCTCTCCTCCCCTCAGGTTCTCAGCCAGGGCCCGGCCCAGGCTGGCAGCAGAACTTCACTCAGGATGTCCACGCTCGGTTCAGACAAAGGCAGAGGCAGGGGACTAATAGCTGGGGTTTGGCTGGGTTCCTCTGAAGAGACTTGGCCAGTCCCGATTCCTAAGAGGCGAGGAGTGGGAGGGGGGCTGGGGGGAGGGGGACTTTCAGACATTGCTGGGCGTGCTGCCTGGGGTCACCTTAGGCACATACACTTTTTCCAGGTGCAAAGGCGACCTTGACACCGACACCTTAGGAATCAACAGGAATCTCAGAGGATAGTAGAGAGATGGACCAGGAGGATTCCTCCACAGCTTGGAAACTGACCTCACATGCTGGGGGGAAAGGCAGCACAGGTAGAGAAGGGACCACCAAGCAAAGGATGCTTGGAGGGCTCACTCAGGATGGGAGATGCATGCTCAAAGTAGACTACAGGCCGAACATGATGGTCACTTATTACCTGTATTGCAAACTACAACACCCAAAAGGAGAGAGAGAGAGAGAGAGAGAGAGAGAGAGAGAGAGAGAGAGAGAAAGAGAGAGAGTAAAAGGGACTGTGCCTGCCACAGAGGCAAGGGGGGATGGGGTGGGGGTGGCAGAAGGAATACTGGGAATATTGGTGGTGGAGAAAGGCACTGGTGGAGGCACGGGTGCGCAACCATTGTATGACTGAAAAATAATCACGAAAGTGTGTAGGTCTGTAATTGTATCTCATGGTGTTTCATTAAAAAAAAATTTTTAATAAACCACGGTGATTCAATAAATAAAATTATAAAAAATGAAAAAAATAAACCAAACAGGGAACTCAGAGGTGTCTTTTAGTAAATTAGTCAACAGGTATTTTTCAAAGTACCTACTGTGTGCCAAATGCTGGTGCTGGCCTGGGGAACCAAGCCAAGAATTCTGCCCTGGTGTGCTAAGGTTCTAGTGGAATCCGCGTGAGGAGGAAAGGAGGGGATTGTCCCATAGGGTGGAAGCCTTGGGAGTAAAGCAGCGGTGAGGGAAGGGTTCGTGGGGATGGTTGCAGGTTTTGAGGGTGTGGGAGATAGGCACCCATGGAGCAGGACAGTCAGACAGAGGCGGGGCGGGGGAGAGGGAGGCATTGAAGACGGCCATGGCCACGTGGATCTGTGCAGGAAAAGCATCCTTGGTGGAGGGACAGTGAGTGTGACAGCCCTGGGGAAGGAGGGAGCAGGCTCTGAGCAGACCACAGCTGCAGGAGAAACGCCAGGAGTTTTGTCCTCACTCAGCACCAGAGAAGCAGCAGTATGTGCACCAGGAGCTTCAGAAGGGCTCGTGGTGACCCAAGTGAGATGCCCACTTTCGATGCTCTTTCTATGCTGGGCCTTTCCAGGTCTGGAGTCACCCTTCCCCACTGTCTTCTGCTCTCCCGGGGCCCCCTCAGGCCATCCCGGGAGAGCACAGAGGCCCGGGATTCCAGTTCTGGCACTTGCTTGTTGCCTTGGGAAGGACACTCAACTGCTCTGAGACTCTGAGTCCCTGAGGAAAGTCCTCAGGGGTCTCCTCTGTTAAACAGGGGGTTCCTGCTGTGTCTTGGGCCTTTGTTGCTGGAGGTTGGATTTGAACAGAGGAACTCAGAGACAAGAAAGTGATTTTTTTGTTGTTGAAATGGTCCAGATTCAGGTCAGGAGGGGATGGATGGTCATCTGCATCTCAGGAGAAGTCCAGTTGATGGCCAGTCTGCCTTGGTCCCCGACTGCCTGGGAACACATGTCAGACTCTCAGACCCCTGAGGGGGCCGCCAGGGTTCCCAGGTATTCCTTGAGGCTGAGTGACGGGGTGGGAGGCTCTGAGCCCCCCCCCCAGTGACCCCTCCCTCCCGCAGGTACAATGGTCCCAACCTGGTTCTGAAGTATGATGGGACTCAGAAACGGCTGGTGAACATCGCAGTGGATGAGCGCAGCTCCCCCTACTACGCTCTGCGTGACCGGCAGGGCTACGCCATCGGGGTCACAGCCTGCGACATTGACGGGGACGGCCGGGAGGAGATCTACTTCCTCAACACCAACAACGCCTTCTCTGGTGAGTATGGGACGCCTCTCCCTGACCCCTGCCTTCCTCCCTGGCTCCTCTAGGCACCTCGGCACTGCCTGTCCTCAGCATTCCACCCTCCATCAGGCTGTCCTGCACATAGAAAGGAGACCACACACACACACACACACACACACACACACACACACACACACACACTCCACCCCATCCTTGCTGCAACTTTCAGCTGAGCACAAGTTCAGGTGGACGAGCACCCACTCTGTGCCAGACAGGAGATGCCAGAGGCCAAGCAATGAATAGATGTGATGGGGTGGGGTGGCGGGGGGGGGTTGGTATTTGCCCCATTGCATTTCATCTGGGCTTGACAGAGAAACCAAGGGAGTGACCAGCTAAAGAGATGAAGGGGGGAGGGATTGCTGGGGAGCATGCAAGTCTACTCACATGCTTGGGGGCTGGGGTGATGCTGCTGGCCCAGGTGGCTCTCTGGGTAATGGGGAGGGGACCCCACTCAGGGAGGGCTGGGGGTAGGCTAAGTAGGAAGAAACACAGGTTGTGGTGGCCCCGGGACACTGAGGGTGCCTGCTGGGGACAGGCCCTCGACCAAGGCTTCACGTTCATCATCTCAGTGAACCTGTCAAGGGTGCGGGCCGTTCAGTCCACACTGGTGCCCCCCCACCACCACCACACACACACACACTCTGTAGCCGAGGAGACTGAGGCACACAGCTCACGTGACTCACCTAGGCCCACATACCTTGTCAGTGCCAAGAGTCAGGGCTTTGCTACCCCTGCTTTTCACCAACCACTGGGAGGGAGCCTTGCTCAGTCCTAAATTCAGGGGCTCCCAGAGTGGGGAAAGAGCCTCACGGATGGGGGGTTGGGGGGATACTCAGTGCCTTATACATTGGTGGGGGAGATGGGGCAGCGTTTAGCGGTTTCCCAGCCCCTACTCACACATATTCTCTCAGTCCTGACCTCGACTGATAGATTGAGGACTGCCCTTGTGGGTCACATCCAACCCAGGCCATCATTGCATCTGGTGGTGTCCCTTGGCCAACAGTCCCCAGGTGGGGACAAGGCCCTGAGCTCCTATGGGCCATGCTGGACAGGCACAGGATTCTATCAGAGGGCAGCAGCCTCCCAGGTTGGTCTTCCGGTATTCCAGACCCGCCTGTCGACAGCTCTGGACCTTCCCCTTCATGCACTGTGACGCACAATTGAGATTATCAATGATAGTGCTCCTGTCCTGAAGGCAGGTCTGCCTGGCTCTGGAGACCACCTTTACTGCCCCGTACAGACACATACTGTGCGCACACGCAGATGCATGCAGGCTGTCACACTGCTGAGCCCCGCCAGGATCCGGCCCCTAGACTTCCCCTAATCTTGAGCCCTGCCAGATGCATGAATGGAGGGAAAGAGGTTGGGGTCCGTGCCAGGGGCAGGGGTGGGCGGGCCTGGCAGCCCTCCAGCTCTGTGCAGCCAAGAAACAATGAGCCCCAGCCCTGAGTGGTGTTTTATGGGTTTTCATCTCATCTTGCCACCGAGTGAGGCCTGAGAGATAGCAATTATCCCTACACAAATATCAGGGCATGATTACCCAGCTGGATTTACTGCCCTCGCTCCCACCAAGCCAAGATTGGATTAGGACACAGTTAATTGATGGGCTGATCAATTTTTTCGTGGGGGGAGGGATGGGGGCGCTCGGTCAGGGGTGAGGGAGTCGCAGCAATCAGAGACGGTCATGAAGGGGTGAGACCGCTAGACGGGGCAGCAGAGCAGGGCACAGAAGAGGGGAGCCGGGGAAGAGGGTACACTGGGGACCTCCTGCAGGATGCCTGAGGAGGGGGCAGGCTCTCAGCTCTCCTGGCCAGGTGTTTGACGCAGTTGCAGCCCCTCCTGCATGCCCCGAGCTCCGCCGGGAATCCTGGCACAGCAGCACTCAGCCCGGGCCCCACATTGGCATTTCTGGGGAGCCTGCATCCACCCCCATTCCCCAAAGTGCCCCGCAGCCCAGTCCAACTAGGATCTCTGCAGGTGGGACCCACTTACCGCCTCTCCATGTGATCCCCAGCTGCGTGCCCCTGGAGAGGGGTGCTCGCAGGCTGTGTCTCCCAAAACCCGTGCTTGCTCGGGCAGATTCGTTCAGTGGACGGATTTGCTCTGGGCTCCTGCTGTGTGCATGGGATTATATGTATTCTAGTCCCCGAGGACGCGCCCCCTGGGTGACACAGACAAGATCCTGCTCTCCCGGCGTCCACTCTCTGCACCAGCCCCAGCCTTCAGCTTCCCAGGAGGCCACTTTCAGCCTCTGGCTCTAGGCGCCTTCAGGACAGAGTCCCTCTGTTGGGCATTTGTGGCCAGCCGGCATGGCCCATCCTAGGAGGGCAATTAAAACTGTCAAATCCAGGACAAACAGAGAAGGTCTGAACCATCAGTTCCAAGAAGAGGTTTCCCAGGAAAGGGAAAACAAGAAGGGGGCAAGGCACCAGGGCTAGTCGGGAACTTTCTGGGTTTGAAGGTGCTAATCTGGGAAAGGCGAGAGCCAGAACTCCAAGGCTGGGTCAGGGTGGCCATGCCCACCACCCTCGGCCCTGGATGGGCATGCCTGGGGGCTTGCTGTGGCATCCAGGGAGGTCTGTAGGTTTTTTTTAAGTTACTTACATTTTTTATTCAGTTTGATCATTCATAAAACAGGAATAGATAAATGCTTTATTTCTTAGTAAGAATGCATCTTAACCATTTAATGTGGAACCTGGCATCCAGCTTTTGTAAGTACAGATGATCTTTAAATTCTTTTTATTTTTTTTAACTCTTATGATTTATTTGATTTTTTATTTGGTCTTTCAGTTGAGTGATTAAACAGTGAATCGAGCCAGGCTACGTGTGCCATGGCCGCCCTTGGGGTCCCGTTGGAGAGGAACTCAGTTATTTCCACCTAGTAAAACCCCAGAGCCTATAGCCTACCAGGTACCACTGGGGCTTTCACTGGCTCACACTGAAGTGTTGGGGGCCCTATGGGTGGGGGTACAGCCCCCTCCTCTTCTCCAGCCTAAGGGGTATCAGCACTGTAGTGGCTGCAAGGAGGGCCAAGATTCGAATGTTGGGCCAGGGTGTCACCGTGCAAAGCTGGAGCTGCCACACTTCCCGAGTGACCTCTGGAAAGACAGTGACCTCTGTCTCAGCCCCCGTCTGTAGGACAGGAAAAAGCACACGAGCTTCGTCAGTACAGCTCTCTCCAGGGCTCCCCCAGCACTGGCAAAGCCTGCGGCTCCTGGCACCCTCCTGGGTGGGCCAGCTCGCCTCTCCCACCTCACTTCCTCTTCTGCTCTTCCTCTCGCTCATCACATTTGTTCCTTTGCCCTTGTTCCCTCAGCCTGAAATGCATCCTGCCTGCCCACTTTTCTCAGACTCCTTCCTCCACTCCATCCAAGTCCCCCACTAGAGGGACACCTTCAATCAAGTATGCCCTGTCAACACCCTGCATTAACCTCATTTCTCCTCCAACACTTCCCACTCTGAGTGTGTTCTAGATCCATTCCTTGCTCATCTCCTGCTCTTCATGTGAACTCTACGAACATAGATACTTTGTCTTATTCTGCTGGATCTCCAGAAACACATAGTAAGCATTTAATTCATGCACTGTGACGTACAATTGAGATTATCAACAATAGTGCTGATGGCCTCCTAGCCATCCTTCCTTACTAAGAAATAGCTGTGGTCTGGGACATGAGGAAAATCAGAGCTTTAAGTGAGTCCTGGGTGGGAGCTGGGTAGGGGAGAGAGAGGGCCAGGTCTTCCTTGTGGTCCGTAAGACAGAGAAAGACTGAGAGACTTTGGGAGCTAAGAGAGGTCAGGAGCAGACAGAGCTTTGTAGCAAAATGTCTCAGGCCAACAAGACCCCACACTTATGAGGAAATACAAGGGCATGGGTCAAGGTTCCTGGCCCCAGTGGGGTGAAGAGAATTGGAAAATGGATAAAGGGAGGGAAAGGCAGAAACCTGACCACAGTCCCAAGAAACCCTGTGTCAGGAAGCAAGTTATGGTTTAAATGGCCTGGGAAAAGAGCTGCTGGTATGTTTCAGGCAACACCACTTGCTGAAAAACAGGAGGAGGCAGCAAGCAAAGGGGCCCTAGAGGCCAATGTGAGATCCTTGCTCAGCTCCTGACCAGAGCAGGGCCCCCTCTACTCTGCTGTGTGGCCTAAGTAGCCCTACCCAAGTGGCCTGTCAGGCTAACAGAGTGTGGATGGATGCTAGCTGGGTACCCAGGAACTGTGAATACAGCAACTTATCTTTTTTTCCCATTCATTTCATTCTATAAATGGTCTTAATCTACTGTCTTTTTTTTTTTTGCCTTTTGAGGTCACATCCTGCGATGCTCAGGGGTCACTCCTGGCCCGTGCACTCAGGAATTACCCATGCACTCAGGAAGTATTCCTGGCGGTGCTCAGGGGACCATATGGGATGCTGGGAATCAAACCCGTGTCAGCTCAGGGCTGGAGCGATAGCACAGCAGGTAGGGCGTTTGCCTTGCACGCAGCCAACCCAGCTGAGCCGGGTTCGATTCCTCCACCCCTCTCGGAGAGCCCAGCAAGCTACCGAGAGTATCTCGCCCGCACGGCAAAGCCTGGCAAGCTCCCCGTGACGTATTCGATATGCCAAACACAGTAACAACAAGTTTCAAAATGGAGACGTTACTGGGCCCGCTCGAGCAAATCGATGAACAATGGGAGAACAGAAATCTACTACCTTTCATCTACATCTCCCTCCCACCTTTCTACATGTCCTATTCACCATGTGAGAAAGTATCTTGCTCCAAGCCATTTTTTATTTTATTTGCTTGTGACACCGAGAGACATTTTCCATTCTCTGGGCAGCGTAGGACTGTATTGAGTAGCTTTGCTTTCTGTTGAGTGGTCCTCCGTTGATGAACATCTAGATGGCAAGAATTCTTTTGCCCTTACACATAGTGTCACCAAATACGTACGCTTGTTCAACAATCCATTTGCTGCGATTGCAGGGGTATCTATAAGGTAAGTTCATAGCAATGGAATTGCTTGCCTCAAGGAAGATAATGTGCAGTTTTGGTGGGCATTGCCAAATTGTCGTTCAAAGGGACAGTGCTAATTACATTCTCATCCGCCTTGATGCGAGTGAGAACTTGCCAACATTCTCACCAACACCATGTTGTCACTTTTTAAAATATTTGCCAATCTGATGGGGGGGAGGGGGGAATTAGAATCTAAGTAGTTTCATTTTTCTTAACATGAAGGAGGACTGAACACACTTTTATATATTTGAATCTCTTGTCTGCTCATAGCCTTTGCCCATCTTTTCTATTGATTATTGGCCTTTTTTCTTATTGATTTCAAACATCTCTTTATAAATTAGGGAAATTATTCCTCTGCCTGTAACACATTGCAAATAGTTTCCCCCTGTTTGCCATTTTTCTTTTGTCTTAGCTCCTGGTGGGTTTTGCAATGTGGAAATTTTTTATTTCTATGAAGTTGGATTTATCCCTCTTCTTTGATGGTTTCTGGGCTCGGCAATATACTAAGGCTTACAGCAGGGGTTTTTGTGACCTCTCGGAGAGGAAGCGTCAGTCACTGTGCCACGGAGAAGAAAGGAAACCGGGGGCGGCTTGCACTCGCAGCCTCTGCCTACACAGCAGATGAGCCATCTGCTCCCAAGAGGCTCCCTTGTCCAGCTGCTTCTTCCCCAGGCCCCATGCCAGTTGCACCCACACCTGGCTTCTCCAAGCATGGCACTGACCCAGCGGCATCACTCACACCTGGAAGTTTATCAAACTGCAGTGTCTCGGACCCAATTCCAGACCAAATGACCCAGAATCTTTACGTTAGCAGGATGATTAAGGCTTCCTGTGTCTTTAAAACCTCAAACAACCATGGAGCCAGAGCAATAGTACAGCAAGCGGGGTGTTTGCCTTATGGCTGCTCCAGGTTCAATCCTCGACATCCCAAGTGGTCCCCTGCGCACCGGTAGGAGTAATGACTGAGTGCAGAGCCAGGAGTAATGCCTGATTGCCGCGGGGTGTGGCCCCAAAGCAAAAACAAAACAAAACCTCAAACACCCGACTCTGGGGTTCCATCCCATTCGGGTAGGGCCCCGATCCCAGCTACATTCCCTGCATCACAAACTGGATGTGTTGCTCCGCTAGTGTGGCTCCCTTATGGGGAAAATAAGCTCCAGGATTGTTTAGGCGCCTGCCCCAGCTCCTCTGTGCCTCATTCGCAAGAGGCCCCTAAGGAGCAAGATGTGGTGAGGCTGTCAAGCATCTCTGTGACGGCAAGAGGTCCTGGAGGTCAGATTCATGATCCTGACACAGAACAAGGCTTCTCGGGACCGAGGGCCTGCCCTCCACCAGCCTGTGACCCAGAGCTTTCAAACTTTGCCCCTAGAGAGGTCACACTGGGAAGTTCAGCATCATCTCTTAACTGCAGTCCTGTAACAGCTGGCAAATGCCACCCCACTCTGAGCCCTGATTCCTCTATAAAATGGAGAGTTCTGTCTTCCGGGCACGACTGTGAGGAGGAGGAAGTGGGCTAATGTGGGTGAAGCACCCAGCAGAGCCAAGGTATAACCCTTTTCTCCCGGGCAAGAAAGAAAAGGGAAGTCTGGGCTTAGACACTCTCTCCAGAATCAGGGGGAAGTCTAGGTTCGTTGGGTATTTTTTACGGGTTTTTTGCCTGAACATTTGTTCTTCCCCGAGGCCTATCACCGGTTTGCTGTTATTCTGTTGGCTGCATCTGGGAAATCACTTTATATTCCATTGTCATGGTTGCCTCCTGGGAGGGGGCTCATGGAAGACCTGCAGGGAGCATGCCCAGATGATGATCAGTGCTGGGGGTGATGACAGAGAGGAGGAAGAGAAAAGGACAATGATGAGCACAGTGAGGCTGGTGTTGGTGCAGATGGTGGTTGGAAATGCTAGTGGTAATGGTGGAGATGATGAAAATAGGGATGATGTTTCGGGTGGTGGTAAAGATGGTGGGGATGGTGAGGGAGAGGACAATGAGGACGCTGGTGGTGATGAGGACGGTCGTGGTGTTAGTGGCAACAGTGATGGTGATGACTAAGAGAGCTGGCAGTAAAGAGGAGGGTAGCAACGTGCAGGAGGAAGTTGGTGGTGAAGGTGATGGTGGATGATGAGGATAATGATACTTATGGTAATGGAGGTGAAGATGGTGAGGCTGGGGATGATAGTGATGAGGAGGAGGAGAAAGAGGCAGAGGAGGAGGAGGAGAGACTGGTGAGGAAGATGATAGTAGGATCATCAGACTAATGGTGGTAGTGATGGGAGAATAGTTACAACAGTCACACTAATTGCTGGGGACAGCAATAATGGTCCTGGTGGCCCGGCTATGATTATTAACCTCCCATGCCCAGTATGGTTCTGAGTACTTCCTATATGTTAACTTATTTAATCCTCATAATGACTGCTTGGTGTTTTCATTATCTCATTTTGTAAGTGAGAAAAAGACAAGTTTGTCCAACTTGACCGATATCAACCAAGTCCCGGGTATTTGGCAGGAACGAGACTGGGAGCTGAGCCTGTTCTCCTGTCACACACTGGCTTTTCTCTTGGCCACATCAGAGATCAGGTCGTTTCCTGGAGATGGGACAGCACCTGGTTGGGGGAGATATTCGGGTCAATAATCCATAGGCTAAGCCCTTTGATGGCCCAAACTCATCTTCCCAGTAGCTTTGAGGTGCTCTCTGGGGGCAGAGTTGGGTGTATGCGAGGGAAGCAGGATGGAGACTAGAGGACCATTTGCTTGATTAACAGCCCTGCCCTCGACACAGAGCCTTTCCCCTTCCATCTATTGGCGACCCCCTACCTGTGTCCCTCTTCTACAGGGACCTCTGCCTGGGACTCAACATGTGGCCCTGGCCTTCTCCCCTGGGCTCTCACTCCAGCCTCACTGCCGTGCAAGATGGCCTCCCTCACGCCCTTCTCCACATGTCTTCTAGGCCAGGGTAGAGCCAAGCTCCTGTCTCCAGCTGGCCCAGTGCCCCTGCTGTGGTCCTTGTGCCACCCTGGGCTGGCTGGCCTCACCCCAGCCACTTCCTGTCCTGACCCAGCCTCCTGCATCCCATGTTGTCTACCATCTCCTTGTCACCCTAGATAAAGCCTGAACTCCAGCAGAGAAACCGCTCCCTTCTTTTTCTCCCTGGGTAGCCACCCCTCTCTGCACCACCAGCTCACTCTCCCCCTGCCAGGAGCCACCAAGGGCTCCTAGAAGTGGCACATCTCTCCTGCCCTCCCACACTTCTCCTCTAGCACCTGCCACTGATCCCACCCCCTAAAACCAACTCAGGCCCCTCTGTGCCTTTGTCTACAGCATCGCTGTGGGTTATGGCCCCACGTGGACAACTGAATGTGTGGAGGTTGCTGAAAATTTGGCCACCGGGAAGGGGTTTTGAATGCACCACAATCAACGATGAATTCAAAATCAAATGCACGGTGAGTGCAGGCTGCTTCTGGCAGTGCACGGCCAGTGTTGCATTTGTCAGGCTGAAGGGGATCATGAGTGGGAGAAGTTGAGGGAGCCCTAGTCTTGCTCTCCCAGCCTGGGCAGCACCTCCATCCTGCGGTTCACCATCAAGGCACAATGCCCAGAGTCACCAAGTCTGGATCTGCATCTGTCTCCACTCCTTCCTAGCTCTGTGACTTTGGGAGACTGGCTTGACCTCTCTATCCCTCAACTTATTCTGCAGAATGGGGTGACATCATGGCCTCTTAAACTTCTTCCACTCATGAACCCTTTTGGCCCAAGAAACACAACACGGGCAAGAGTTGTCAGAAACACCTCAGCTTCAGGGAGCGGAGAGATAGTACAGTGGGCAAGGTACTCGTCTTACATGCAACCAACCTGAGTTCAATCCCTGGCATCCCATATGGTCCCCTCTACCTGTCAAGAGTGATTTATGAGTCAGAAATAATTCCTGAGCACTGCCAGGTATGCTCCCCATCCCCCTCAAAAATAAAAACAACAACAACAAGTCCAGATTCATTCAACAGTTCATGGGGGCAAAGGGAGTGGGATTTGAGCCACAACCAGCAATGCTCAAGGCTTACTCCTCACTCTGTGCTCAGGGGTCACTCCTGGTGGCATTCACAGAACCATATGTGATGCCTGAAATTGAGCCAGTGTCAACCGCATGCAAAACTTTACCCCTTATTATCTCTCCAGCCCTAAGCAGTTGATTTTGAATTCATTTTCAGGCATTGTATGTTCAGAAACCTTTTACTTTTGCCCCCACATTCAGTTTAAGAACCAAGGGCTGTGCTTGCTCTCAGGAAGGCCACAGGGCATAGACTAGATGCCAGGGTCAACAAGATCTTTGTGCAAGCCCTGGCCATGGCACAGGAGTCATGCTATAGGCACTGACCCTTCCAGTCTTGCTACAGTGCCTCTCTACCAGGAGTCTCTCCTCATCCCCCTGGCATCCTGGTGCCATGCAGTTCCCCGGTGCAGGTCTTGTTCTGCCCGGTGGGGCTCTGCAAGTTGTAGGATCTTCGATCAATCCCTTGAAACACATCCTTCATCTGTCCACTGAACATGAGATACTGCCCACCTCGTGGGATGGTGGTGAAGGGAAAGATGGGCCCTCAGAGTCCTGGCACATGACAATGCCTGGCATCTCCTCTGTCTCCTGTCCAAGTGGCTGGAGGTGCCCTCCCTGGGGATAGACTTCCCACCACTGCCTGGGACCCAGCCGGGCAAGGTAAGCACCAAGCCCCACCCATGGGGCCTCCCAGCTGATCACGTGGGAACAACAGGAAGTTCCTCTGGGATGCTGACACCATCCATGAGTCTCCCCCTTACTGCTCAGACCCTCACAGGAGGGCAGGACCATCTCCCAGCATGTCTCTCCCTGGGGGTAGTGCCCTGGAGCTCCCTACCCTCGATGGCTTTGTTTCTCCTTAACCTCTGCCCTCTCAGTCTCCTCTTCCCCAGCTGCTGGCCCCCCACCCCCACCCCCATCCCAAGTGGAGGTACCCCAGGGAAGAGTGTCACTACAAGGAGCCAGAGGCAGACGCTCACAGACCCTGGCCGGGCCGGGCTGAGTGTTTATTACCTGTGCCATCGACCCCACGGCTCGCTGTTTATCTGTCTTCCTGACACACCTAATTACCCAGGTTGCAGCTGCCAGAGCATTCGCTCTTCCTAAATCACAGGCTCCCATCCCTCCTGTCGCCCAGGCCTGCGGGCCTCGGCCTGCAGAAGGGCTGCCATTGATTTTGCCGTTCCCATTTATGATCTACAAGGCGCTGCATCGCCGTTGCACATTTTACTTTAATTAGTTTATTCTTCTGGACATCCCTGGGCAGCCAGAATGCCAGGAGGCTGGGATGGAGGAGGAGGATAGCCATCATGGCACCTCCATTGCCTGGCCGCAGAGCCCAGAGCCTGACTAGACAAGCAATGGAGTAAGCGCAGGGCTGGTCCACAGAGATGAAGGAGGAGAGACCGGTGGGGTGCCGTGGCCGAGCATACCGGGGAGAGACTGGAAGAACTGAATCTTCAAGCTTTTTTTTTTTGGCTTTTTGAGTCACAACCGGCTATGCTCAGGGGTTCCTCCTGGCTCTGTGCTCAGGAATTACTCCTGGCGGTGCTCGGGGGACCATATGGGATGCTGGGAATCGAACTCGGGTCATCCACGTGCAAGGCAAACGCCCTACCCGCTGTACTATCGCTCCAGCCCCTCTTCAAGCATTTTATTGCCATTTGTTTTCAGACAATTCACTGCAGGGGGCTTTTCAAAATTCTCCCAGGCTGGTGTCCACTGAGACGCTCCCAGGAAGCCACTACTGTTGGGTCTTTCCCAAACTCAGATGATCAGACAGTCTTTTCTTTCCTTTTTAAAGTTATTCACAGTAATTTATTACATTGAATATTCCAACACCCATCCCACCACCATTACACCTTCCCACCACCGTTATTTCGAATTTTCCCACCATCACCCAAGAGCATACAGTCTTTTCTCCTGGAGCTCACAGGGATCAGAGTTCCCCCAGGACACCCTTTGAGAGCTGAGACCTCAGACAAGCAGGAGGAAGTGGAGATGGTGAGGCCAATAGAGGGGTGCACAGACCCCCCTACCCCGTCATGTTTTCTGGTCTTGGCCAGCTGCCACAGTGAGTTTAGCCAAGCCCAGAAGCACTGTGGGGACAATGGGGCCTGCGTTCCCCCCTGCAGCCCTGGGTTGCAGGAGGAGCTCTGAGCTGGAGGGACGTGCAGCCCTCAGGGGCCCTGGTTTCACGGGACGGGCCAAGGGCCACTTGCTGGGGAAAAGATGGGAGATCTGGGGAAATGCAGGTGCCTGCAGGGCGCTGCCTGGAGCGCTCCTTCAGGCATGAGGAACAGTGGCAAAGAGGCATTCCCAGGGGACCCCTGGGCCTATGGCAGCCTGGCACCACACTCCCTGTATCCTGAACTCCAAAGAAAACACTTGGAAAGCCTCAGTGCTTGCTATTCACATCGTGGCAAAACCTGTCCTGAGCTCATGTGAACTATTTATAGGCTTTATTTATCCCTCTTTGTGTGAATATTCATATATTTTTCTCTGCAGAAATATTAATGTGTTTAATTATGGGGTGCTGCCCTCTCCCTGCTGGGGGTCTCATGCAATAAATGGTGTGTGCACTGTTACCTTCCTATCACTAAGGAATGGGAAAATGTAAATTTCTAAACACATCCAGTTCTCAGGAGTTGGGGGGAGCAGCTGTGGACCAGTTGGAGGGGGGACGAGGGGGAGAGCTGGGGGTGAGGCCAGGGGTTCTGTGTATTTTCTCCTGGTCAGCCTCTAGTATCCCTGCAAGGGAGGTTTGGCTCTCCCCATCCCACCCCCAGATGAGGAAACAAGGCCAAGAAGCAGATAAGGTAGGCAGAGGCTCGACACTGACCCGAATCCAACCAGGAGACAAGCTCAGGCCTTAGGAGTCAGGGGCCTGCGCTTCTGCCCCGAAGTGGCCCCTTGTTTTCCAGGGGCGCTCCCTTCCACAAAGCCAGCTGTGAGTCTTCATTCCCAGTCTCCCCCAAACTAACCTGGGTCTGCTCTCCTCCTCATGGCTCCCCCGGTCAGGCTTCTGCCCTAAGGCAGAGCAGGATGCCTCAGCCCAAGGCCAGCTCCCAGCACCCGGCAGTCTCCCTGGGGTAAGCTCCAGACTCAGCTCGTGGCCCCAGCGGCGCCCCGTGATCTCCCAAGGCTCCCCAGCAGGGCCACTGGAAGATAAGCCTTCCATCCTCTCCTGGGCAGAGCTTCCCGAGGCCTCACGCGGCCTGGCTCACTCTCACACAGACGCCCCTGTTCTCACTGACATTCTCACACACCCTTGCACACCGGTTCCCCCTACACTCCTCACACCCACACCCTCACTCTCTATCCAGGCTCCTTCTCCCATTCTGGTCCTGTTCCTCTCACATGCATTCTCGGCCCATTCCCCTTCACACGCTCATCCTTCCACACACACCCTCACACATTCTCCTTCACACGCTCGCCTTCAAACACGCTCCCTCACACACACACCCTTCCTCACATACATTCTTCCATACACACCCACACACCCTTACATACACACACCCTCCCTCACAACTCACCCTCCCTCACACACCTTCCCTCACACACCCTCCCTCATACATACTCTCCCATACACACCCTTACACACAAACATCCTCCCTCACAACTCACCCTCTCTCACACACCCTCCCTCATACACACACTCTCCTTCACATACACACCCTTCCTCACACACATACCCTCCCATACACACACCCTCCCCCACACACCCTCCCTTACACACACACCCTCCCTCACAACTCACCCTCCCTACCACTTTCCCTCACATATACACACACCCTCCCATACACACACCCTCCAACACACACACCCTTCCTAACACACCTTCCCTAACACTCTCCTTCCCTCACATATACACACATCTCCTTCACACATCCTCTCTCTCTCACTCACACACACACACACACACACACACACACACACACACTCTCTCTCTCTCCCTCTCACAACTCACCCTCTTCACTTTCCTCACACACACCCTCCTGCAATCATCTTCATGCCCTTCCTCACTGTTGTGACGCTAAACCCCATCAACACCTTGACACAGTTCCTACCCCACAGAACCTGAGTGAGCACCTCATCTCTGGGAGGACTATGACCGTTTCCATCTGAAACCCACCCTTTGGGAGTGGGGTGCCTGTGAAAGTCTCCAGATACATCGTCTCGCCTGCCCTTCACCTGGCTGGGCTTGTTATTGCCGCCTCCATTTACAGCAGCAAGCCCAAGCGTTCAGCTCCTGGCCCATCAACAACGGAACCTAGAGGTTGAGTCGAGGTAGAACCGAAACTCGCACCTATTTGTTTCCTCTGAACCCCGAGTGCTCCACTGCAAAGCCGAGCCACTGCCTCCATCTGAACCTGTTGCCTCACCCGCTGTGTAGCCAGAGAGTCGGGTTCACGGCCCCCTCCCCGAGTCTTCCCGGATTCCTCCACTGCTTCTGTCCTGTGTTTGCTACATAGTCCTCAGGGGTGAAAGACGATCCCTCCTAAGTTCCGAATATCTGCGCCTCCTATTCACCTCACTGAGAAGTGAAGTGAGAAGGACACAGCTCTGCCCTCGAAGACCCCCGGTTCTCACCAGGCCCGAGCTGGAGGAGGCCACAGAGGCATTGCTAAAGGGACTTTCTCACCCAGTTCTCACAGGGCTCAGTGTCCCAGAGGGTTGAGCTCACAGCTCCTTGGTCCCCAGGAGAACCAGGTGCTGCAGGGAGGGGGCACCTTCCGGGACTGCAGAGCCTCTCACCCCACCTCAGGGCGGCCCCCCACTGGCTCCCCGGGAACAAGTGGAGGTGTGAGAGCTCAGCATCTCCCAGTCCTGCACTCAGACCCAGTCTCCACTGGACAGTCACCGGAGCAGGGTGCAGAAGGGGAGAGCCAGGTACGGCTCGTGTCCCACAAGGCAGCAGTGACTATTTCTTCCCTCGTTCTTGGGGTCAGGCAGTGGGCCAGGCCAGGCAATGCTCAGGAGCTATTCCTGGTTCTATGCTGGGTAGTAACCCCGAATGTAGTGCTGAGAATCAAAACAAGGTCAGCTGCATGCAAGGCAAGCACCTTAACCCTGTCTTATCACTCTGGGTCCTGGCCAGTCTTTCTCTGTCTCTCTCTGCCTCTGTCTGTCTCTGCCTCTGTCTGTCTCTGCCTCTGTCTCTCTGTCTCTCTCTCTGTCTTCTCTCTGTCTCTCTCCTCTCTCTCCCCCTGTCTCTCATTCTCTCCTCTCACACACACACTCTCTCACTCTCTCCTCTTTCTCTCTCCTACTCTCTCTCTTTTCTCTCTTCTCTCTCTCCTCTCTCTTTCTCTCTCCTCTCTCACTCTCTCTCTCCTCTCTCTGTCTCTCTCCTCTCTCACTCTCTCTCTCCTCTCTGTCTCTGTTTCTGTCTATCTCCTCTCTTCTCCTCTTTCCTCTGTCTCTCTCTCTGTCTCTCTCTTTCTCTCTCCTCTCTCTTCTCTATTTCTCCTCTCTCTTCTCTCCCTTTCTCCCACTCTCTCTCCTCTCTCTTTACCTCTCTCTCTGTCTCTCTGTCTATTTCTGTATCTCTCTCTTCTCCTCTCTCTCTTTGTCTCTCTCTTTGTCTCTCCTCTCTTTCTCCCGTCTATTTCTCCTCTCTCTCTCTCTCTCTCCCTCCCTCCCTCCCTCCCCCCTCTGCTGAGCAACCATGCAGTCCCGAGGAGCACAGCACACACCACACACCGGCCTCCTGGGAGCCGAACATGCTTTGCCCACACCAGCCGACTGAGCTTGCCTCCCTGAACTGTTTTTCTGAGCCCGAGTTTCCTCTCGAGTGGGAATCCCAGCCTGCACCCTCCCACCACACCCCAGTGGACCATCACCTGCCTGTATGACAGCTGAGCAGGTCGCAGACCACCCCTGGACCCCCCAGCCGCACCCCGCTATGTCACATGCCAGCCCCAGGCCTGTGCCCGGGCACTGTCTAGCAGCTGTCCCTTTGCTCCTCCTTTTCCCAGGGGTGGCCACATACACCGATAAGTTGTTCAAGTTCCGCAACAACCGCTGGGAGGATATCCTGAGCGACGAGGTCAACGTGGCCCGCGGGGTGGCCAGCCTCTTTGCCGGGCGCTCTGTGGCCTGCGTGGACAGGACGGTGAGTTCAGGGGTGCCCGGGGGGAGGGCGATGCAGTGGCATGAGAGGCAGGAGGGGAGCCGGCAGGCAGACACGCCCACACGGTGGGGTGCTGTAGGGCCGAGCCCCAGGGCGCACTGGCTGATGCCTCCCTGGGCGCCTGGTACCCAAGAGCTGCCAAAGGCTCCCCACCTGGGTGCTCTTAGGATGGGGCATGACCCGGTCCCACCTCCTTTCTCTCGTGTGGCCTCCTGCAGCCTCGTGTCCAGTGAGTCAGGAGAGCTGCAGCAGGTACAGTCAGGAGGGACACAGGGAATCACCCAGCCCCAACCTCTTAGGTCAGGAAGCCACTGGCCACTTTGGGATCCCTCACCCATTGGCTCAGCCAGGATGTCTGAAGAGCCTACTCGGTGCCAGGCGTGGGGCCAGAGCTCTCCACCCCACGGATAATCACAGGGAATGAAGACGTGACAGGGGGCTCGAGGCTGCCTGAGTGAGCACGTCCCTTAAGGAATCCAGAGCTCCGCCACGCTTCCGGGTCCGGCTAGCTGGCCCTGCACAGAGGTGACAAGCCACAGTGTGTCGGGTGGGGGGGGGGGGAGGAAGAGAAGAGGGGGCAGAGCAGCTGCAGCCATCTGCCCTTGGGGGGCCCCCGCCCGGGCTCGAGGCCCAGCCGAGCGGGAGGCATGCCGTGGAGGTGATTTATCCCTCCTGTCACCTGCTCCCTTGCCGCCCCCTCCTTGGCTTTATAAACAGTCATTACTAAATCAGGGGCCCAGCTGCTGCCCGCCGCCACCGAGCCCCGAGTCCCTGGCACTCACAGGGGGCAGGGGCACGGGGGTGCGTACATTTGGGGATTGAGGTGGCACCGTGGGGATTGGGGATTCAGTGTGAATATTCACAGCAGGGGCCGCCAGGCCTTGGGAGAAGGCAGGTGCCAGGTATAAATATTTATTTCTTAACAAGCTGGTGCCGGGAAGAGGAGCCAAGCTGGGCTGTGAAGCCACATTTAGCCCTGACCTGAATTCGTGCCACCTGGACTCCTGCCTGGTGGCGGGAGGGGGGACAGGGAGGCGACTCGGTGCGCGAGACCCCAGAGGAGTGGGGAGTGGGGGGTGAGGGGGAGGCACCAGACGTGGCCCCCGACGGCGGCTGTTCCCCATGCTGATGGGAGGGCCCTGAAGGCTGATCACAAAGAGATGCTCCTGAACAAGGTCACGTGCACACCCTTGCACCAAGCACAGGACAAAGACACCGTGTGACAGGCAACGGACAAAAGAAAGAAAAGCAAGCAAGGACTGTAATACCCAGAGCAGGCACCCTGGAAGTGCCCGGTGGCTTCCTTAGTCCCTGCACTCTCCCTGCCTGGGGCAGTGAAAGGACCCCCTGCACCCCCCGTCAGTGGGTCTGCACAAGGAGAGCGGCGACTTTCCTGGGTCTGGCCAGCACGCTTGCAGCGGACAGGTGTGGTAAGGAGACGTAGAGGCAGGCCTGGCAGAGGATCACCGAGGAGGCCGCAGTGGTTGCAGGAGCCATCCGTCACAATAGCAAATTCTTGTTTACCAAGCTCCCTGGCAGGCCCTGAGCCGAGGGGGTTGCACACGTCATCTCACTGAATCCTCAGAAAGAGCCAAGGAAGGAAGCGCCATCCCGGTCCCGTTCTACAGAGGAGGAAGCGAAGGCTTCAAGCAAGTCAGCAGATGGATCTTGGCCGAGCAGGAAGAGGCCGGCTGAGTCAGGAGTGGAGGCTTGCTTGCCTGCCGGAAATGATTTGGGGAGCGGGAAGGTTTGGGTGCCACACCCCGGCTCTGTGTGCTCAGGAGTCACTCTCGACAGTGCTCAGGAGATCATGGGGGATGGCAGGAATCGAACTGGGGTCAGCCACATGCAGGAAGTGCCTCTCCATGCTCTCTCCCCATGTGGCTGCCTGCCTGTGCCTCATTACCAACAAGAGTATCAGGTTCAAATTTCTCTCTTTTTTATTTTAAATCATGCACAATGCTTTTATTTGATTTATGTTATTTGGTGGGGGGAGGTCACATCTGGTTATGCTCAGGGTTACTCCTAACCCTGTGCTCAGGAATCACTCCTGGCAGGCTCAGAGAGCCTTACGGGATGCCAGGAATTGAACTCAGGTCAGCTGCATCCAAGGAAAATGCCTACCCACTGTATACTGTCATTCTGTCCTCTCAGACTCAAATTTCTAACCACCTGTTATATTATAACATCTACCCAACTCCTTCCTCGGTCCCACAGCCCCTACCTGGGGCCTTTTTAGCATACATGGTCAGTACTCTTCAGAGTGATGTCCCCACTGAGAGCATCGACATTGCCAGAAATGCAGGTTCTAGGCACCAGCCCCCGCCTCCAAACCCCCTGACCTACAAGCCCAGAAGAGCGGGGGAGCGGGGGGTTGAGACCAGCCACCTGGATTCAAGCAAGTGAATCTGCTATGGGCAGGATCCTGACAGGACATTGTCCAGGTCAGTGTTCCCAACACCCGTGCAGAGATCTCACCCTCAGCCTTTCTGGACCCCAGATCCTCATACCCCCCACCCCAACCCCACCTCTCAGGCCCCATGGCCTCATCACTCACCTCCTCTCTGGCGCTGCTCAGGCCAATATCTTACAAGAAGCAGCCCCTGATCGATAATGATTATGCCTCATGTTTATATAGCATTTTTATCTTTTCAAAGGCCTTTCACATGCGTTGTCTCATTTCATCTTCTCAGCCAAGAAGTGTGGGGCGGGATGGAGGGCAGGGAGGGGGTGTTTGATCTGTGTGGAGCAACCGAGGGGAAGCTTTAGAAGAGGCTGAGAAACCTGCCAGTTAGGGGCCGATCCTGGACTTGGACCTGGGATCGTGCCCTAGACTCTTCGTTCTCAGACCACAGTTCCTGCACCAACTGCATCCACATCTCTGGCAGCTTACGAGAAATGTAAGTTTCCAGGCCACTCCCTCTCTCCTTAGGAAGGCTGGGACACCCCTTCCACTGTAACAGGTCCTCCATAATCTGGAGGGAGAACCTTTAGAGGCTAAAGTGGGCTACCTCCTGTCTCGGACCCAACGCTGCAGAGCCATCTTCCTTCCCCTACAATCATCTAGCCCTTTTCAAATTATCTCGGTCAAGTTCACATGTGAATTTCTGAGACTTCTACAGCAGTAACACATCTGGCAAGTGCCCCTTCTGTCACCCCTACCTACTGACGTAAAGAACTAGGTATGACCAAATTTTATAAATATTCTCATTTCCAGCAAAGTACATTTCAGTTCATTTGGGCCTAATTGCCCATGTGTTGATGAGATGGCTAACAGCTGGTCGGGTCAGGGTGGTTACAGTGATGTAGGACTCTTGCCTTTGGCCCCATTCGTTCGCTGTCCAGCTGATCCGTCCACACATGCTCTCCAAGCACCTGACAGGGGCAGGGAAACTCTTGAAGTTTCCCCCTGGTCATGAAGCTGTGTCTGGAAAAACAGACTTCATTGCTCACATCTGTTTTCGCCAGGAGCATGTGTGTGTGTGTGTGTGTGTGTGTGTGTGTGTGTGTGTGTGTGTGTGTGTGTGAAGATGCAGGTTCTGGTCCAGTAGGCCCTCATTCTAACACACTCCCAGACAACATCCCCTGCTGCTGTGAGTGACGGGGCTGTAAAGTGCAACTCTCCAAGAAGACTCATGAAGACTCAGAGAACCAGGACAGAAAAGGCATGTGGAGAGCAGCAGTTCTACCACCTCCAGCATGTTCCCCTGACATGCCTGGCCTCTGACTCAGCACCCAGCGTCAGCCTCGGGGCCTCTCCAGTCCCCCCACCCCACCCGCCATCCATCTGGTCTTCTCTGTGCCTGGAAGGGTTTTTCCTCCCCACTTCTCCTAGCCGAGCCGACTCCCAGAAGAGCTTCTCTGAAAGCGCCATAACCAGTGCCTTCCTCTAGTGAGGAAGGAGCCCCCCTTCCACTTTTGTGCACACGCTCTGAGCCACACACCTACAGCTGCCTGATGGTTGGTGGGCCTGCAGCCCCCCTGGACGCTGGGCTCCTTCACCAGCCACACCTCACAGCGTGACAGACCCTGGAAGGGTGGAGATCCCAGGGAAGGTTCAAATCAGTGGCCAGTCAGGTGGGGAGGGAAGGTCACCTCCAGGGGCCACCAGCTGAGCAGCTCTCCAAGAGGGCCACAAAGAAGGGTGACAGCTGTCTGGGCTCGGCTGTTTCTCTGGCTTTGCCTGGTGTTTATGACTTGCCTTTCAGCGGGGCTTGATGGAGCCTGAGGATGATGACTTCGTCTTCGTCGCCTTTGTAGCCGGGCACCTTGCGCGTAGTTGGAGCTCAAAAACCATTTACTGTCTGATTAATTAGAGGGAAGGGATGAAAGGCTGAGCGGAAAGCTCGAAAACTGGCTTCGAAATTATGTCTGTCTCGGGGGAGAAAGGAGGCATCCATTGAAGAAATCACGCCATTATAATAACAGGCGGAAAGGAGCCTTCCATGGGCAGTGTCTGGGACTGGGGAAGAGAAAGACTCCGGCAAAGAGGAGCCAGTGCCCAGGGCTTCTCCTGGTGCCAAGCGGTGGGGGGCGAGGGAGAGGCGGGGGGTTGGAGACAGTGTTCTAAAGGCAGAAGCAGAATGAGACTTGTATCTGGGCATAAGGGGAAACCAGCCACTGGAGGAGGGGAGGAGAATGCTGCCTGGCTTGGTTCTACCCAAGGAGAGGAGTAGAGAAGTGGGGGAGTGAGGCAGGGAGGTGGCTCAGGAATCTGCTTGTCATCTTGGCCAGAGTGAGCATGAACAGGAGCAAGAGAGAGAGAGAGAGAGAGAGATGGAGAATAATGCGAATTGGTAGATCAATCAATCAGCAAATATTTATTGAGCAGCTACCCTGGCTGGCAGCTGGAGAGAGCTCAGCTGGAGGGAGGCACATTAGAAAATTGTCTATTAAAAAAAAAAAGGTGCTTGTGGGGGGAGAAGGACAGGCGAGTTTTCTGGCAAAGGATGGAAGGGGGAAGTGAGGTTGCTTTGTTGGAGACCCCACGATCACTGCCATTCCGGAACAGCAGGGCTTCCGGGAAAAGCCCCTCCGGAGCTGGACCCTTGTGCACAGCCCCACAAAGGTCAGGCACCCAGACCCAGAGAGAGGCCAGACCAGGTCCCACCCGAGGATGGGAGAGCCGCTTTCTGGGGGTGAAGCTTCCCTGGGACCCTGCCCACCCACCGCCTCCACCCCCCACCCACTCCCCCAGGGCTCCGGACGCTACTCCATCTACATCGCCAACTACGCCTACGGTGACGTGGGTCCTGACGCCCTCATTGAGATGGACCCCGAGGCCAGTGACCTCTCCCGGGGCATCCTGGCTCTCCGTGACGTGGCTGCTGAGGCTGGGGTCAGCAAGTACACAGGTATGAGGGGAACACGGCGCGCCTGTGGGGCTGGGCCTCCTCCCGGGGTAGGGATGTGACGGCCCCTCCCTTCCATCCCCACAGCACAGCAGGCTCCTTAAGTTGGTCTCCGCAAGGACTTGTGGGACAGAAAACCAGCAGATGTGGCTTTTGGTTGGGGGGGAGGGGGGTCACATGGCGGGAGGACATTGCACTTCGGGGCTTGTCAGAAAGTGGGGTGAAGGTACCCCCCACATCCCCCTTCTCCCTGGAGCCTCATTTCTTGCCCCTTCTCTAGCTGCCCACCCACAGGACGGGGAGCGGGTTCTGGAGGATTAGACTGACAGGCCACCGAGGCCGAGATTTAAAGCCTTCTTTATTGCCAAACAGCAGATGAAATTATTTACTTACATGTAAGCAGCCAGGAATCGGGTGCTAAATCCCTAAGCCGCGGCTGCCCCCTCACCCCCCCCCCCCCCCCGTCTCGGATAGCTGAGCTCAAAGAATTTGTGCTCTTGTTCCCAGACCATTCCTGCCCTTTTTCTGAAGTCACACTCTCTGGCCTCCCCCGTGGCCGCCACCCACGTCTTTCCTGGTCAGGGGTCATTTCATCCGAGATCTTTCTAGGGAAGGCTGTTTTCCTCCCTGCAGCCTGGCCGCTGATGGGGCTGTGACCAGCTGCCAACAGCCTGCTGATGGCCCAGCAGCCAAGTTCCTGGGTGAGGGGCCTGAAACCAGGGCTCCAGACCTGACACAACGTCTCACGTGAACTTGAACCTCCCCTTCCCTCTGAGCCTGACCTTTGGGTGTAAGAGTCCTATCACCAGAGGTAGAGAGAGCTCAAAGGGCTGGCGTGCAGGCTTAGTGTGCAAGAGAACCATTGGCACTGTGACCCCCTCAGCAGCACTGTGAGATGTGCCCCCCAAACCTAAAACACCAAAACCAGAACCAAAACAAAAGCCAAAACTGTTTCTCTCATACTAACCTGGCAGGGGAGATACCATGATGAGAACTGGAGCCATAGCACAGTAGGTCGGGTGATTGCCTTGCACATGGCTGACCTGGGTCTGATCCCCAGAACCCATGTGACTCCCCAAGTACCACCAGGAGTGATTCCCAAGTGCAGAGCCAGGAGTAACTTTTTTTTTCCTGATAGAAATTTTCTTTTTCATAAAGTAGTTCACAATAGTTCATTACAGATAATATTCAAACACCAATCCCACCATCAAGCACCTTCCCACCACAATAAGAGGGAAGTGTGTGAAGGTTGTAAAGGTTGTATTTCATTCCGGAACTATTTAAACCCGTATATAAGCGAATACAAGCAAGTATGTTAAAAGGAGTAACTCTTTTTTTTTTCCTTTTTTAGTCACACCTGGCAATGCTCAGGGGTTACTCCTGGATCTGCACTCAGGAATTCCTCCTGGCGGTGCTTAGGGGACCATATGGGATGCCAGATATTGAACCTGGGTTGGCCGCATACAAGGCAAACGCCCTACCCTCTGTGCTATAGCTCCAACCCCAAAAGGAGTAACTCTTGAGCATCACCACGTGTGGCCCAAGAAAATCAAACAAATTTTAAAAAGTTTCTCTCATTAGCCAACCTACCCGATCTCTTCAGCCCAACCATGGGGCCAGTGGGGCTCCCTGAAAAACATCCAGCTGCCTCACTCAGATGGTGGCACCAATCATCTCCAAATCCCTCCTCGAAGGGGTCATCAAGGGAATGCTCCCTTCCCCCCAAGTTTACGATGCCTCTCTCTGGCCACTTTTACACCTCAGGGGATGAACATTGTCCTGTCTGGCAACATCTGTCAGGACAAGTGATTAGTCAAACAGTCTGCACAGTGTGAACCCATCAGAGTTCCAGTGTGCCCCTCACAAGCTGTCTCTACCTGAGATCAACCTGCAAGGGCTTCAGACTAGACACCATCTGCCCATTTTCCTGAGTCTGTCTCCATTCTGCACCCAGGGCTGGCAAAGGCAGGTGGGCTGGGGGATGCAGCACAGGATCTGGGAATCGAAGGACACATGGGCTATGGCTGCGATAGGTGCCCAGGGGCAGGGGTGGGAGTGGTGGGTGGGCATTGAGTGGGCTGGCTGATCTGGCAGAGGGGCGGGCACCGAGGAAGGGAACAGAGACTGGGAGGAGGTGACTGAAGAGGCCTGACGGGGTCGGGTGCTCCAGCCAACTGTGCCCATGCGCGGGGAGCCGGGGCAGCTCAAGGAAGGGCCACAACGTCTGTCCGTGCAGGGCACAGGCGGGCTGGGGCAGCTGGCATGCCCACAGGACACGTTAGAGCAGACTTCCAAGAGCCATTTGGCTGGCACGAACCTATTTGGCCCACCAAGTGATCTGTCTGCCCGCCTTCCCCAGTCCCCCTCCCCTGCTCACCAAGCCCCCCAGCTCAGCCCTCCTGGCCCACTGTCGCTCCCTTAACAACATGCGGACATCTGGCGGGCATGCTGGCCCAGAGTGCCCCGGGAGTCCCGGGAATGGACCCCAAGTGTCGGAGCCGCCCCCCGGCCAGCCTGCTGGCGGAGGCGCGGGCGTAGGGCCAGCGTTCGGCTCCAGGTTGAACTCTTGGGGCCCAGGAAGGTGGGGTGGACAGCAGGCAGGGGTAGGCTAGGAGGGAAAACAAGGCACACAGCACCCCTCTGCCGCACAGATTTTAGAAAAGTGCAAACGGGGGAGGTGTGGGGAGAAGGCACTTTCCCAGGGCCTGAGGGGTTGGGGTGGGGTACGTGGAGACTCCCGCCGGCCAGCCTCGCCGGCCTGTCCAGGGCTCCCCACCGATTGGCTCTCAGGACCCCGCCGTGCCCCCGTGTGCTGTGGCTGAGGCAGCTGCCTGGCCTGGGGTGCACAGCAGCGGGAGGAGGCCCGGCCACTGCGTGCTGCCCACACCAGCGCGGCGGGGTGGGGGAGGGGAGGCCGCGGCACTGCGCCCGCGGCCGCCGCTTGGCTGGGTCACAGTGCCATCTAGCGGCCAATGTACCCACTCTCCGGGGACTCCAGGGCCCCTGGAGGGTGGCCTCGGCCGCGGAGCCTGAGTGCTGAGCACTGTGCCTGAGAGCTGGCCCCAGGAGGGGATACTGTGAGAGCCCCCCACCCTCTGGGGTTCTTCGAGGGGCGAGGGGCTGCCCTGCCTTGGAGTCCGGAGAATATGCTGCAGAGGGCAGTGCCCAGGACAGAGGGGGTGCAGGCGGTCCCCTGCCTGGGTGGCACCTTGAACTGGCCATCCTGCAGGTGCTGAGCACAGGCTCAAAGATGTGCTCTGTGCCCATCTCCTGTTTCTAGGACCTGCTCTGCAGGTAGGGTCGGGCGCTTGCTACACTCTCTGGGCCCCGGTTTTCTCACTATAAGAGGGGTTAGGGCACTTGCTATGCACGCAACCAGCCCAAGTTCTATCCCTGGCATCACCGAGAATCCCCCGAGCCCTGCCAGGGGTGATCCCTGAGCACAGACCCAAGAGTAAGCCCTAACCCCCTTCCCAACAGGAGAGGCTTGCTGGGAGCAGGAAGGAAGGACAGGTCTGCCGGCCGCAGGCAGCACCCCGGGGATGAGGAGCCACACCCAGAGGCTCTGACCATGATGCAGGCCTCTGTTGGGCATCACCTGGGCACAGGAGAGAGTGCCCGGCTAGCATCCCCGTCCCCACCCCAGAACCTCCCTCCCTGTGTCCCTGTCACCCTGGGTTTGGTCTTGGGACATCTTTGACCCCATCCTCATAGGGTCCCTGCCCCCCCGCCCCCCGCCTCACCTCTGGGCCCTGACCCTCCCCCTGCCCAGGAACTCTGCGCTTTGGCCTCACCCTTCGAGGGAGCATCTGTCCAGGCTACAAGATGGTGATTAAAGAAGCCTTAAAAGAAATTTGGAAAGAAAATGAAGGTGGATTTATGGTGTCGGGTGGGGAGTGTGGCTGCCGGCTGGGAGCGGTACAGAACAAAGCGAGGGCAGATCTGATTTATAGGAAGTCATTACTGCAGGAGACGGAGGGACTGGAGCCCAGCTGAGGCCTTTTGCTCAAGCCCTACCAGCCACCCAGGAGGGGACACGGGCCCCAGGGTGGGGCCCCAGATGCCCAGGTCGCCAGGCAAGCCCGGGATTTGAGTGAGGGGCAGTCAGGCTGACAGCCAGGGACAGGCAGGCCAGAGTGAGGGCTCCAGGCCCAGGACCTCCCTGGGAGTGGCCCCAAGGGCTTCTGGAGCCCAGGATGTCTGGTGCATTCAGGGACAGACAGAGGGGACAGCCTTTCTTTTTGCACAAACGTGGCTGTGTTAGAGAACACAAACACAAGCTGTGTGTGCTTCCTCCCACCCCCATCCCCCACGCAAAGACAGATTTTAAAGAAATGTCATGTTGGTGGCTGGCCACTCTGGGTCTCACCTCAGGGAATACAGGGGCTGGAGCCATAGCACAGCGGGTAGGGCATTTGCCTTGCACACAGCCAACCCAGGTTCGATTCCCAGCATCCCATATGGTCCCCCAAGCACTGCCATGGGTAATTCCTGAGTGCATGAATCAGGAGTAACCCCTGTGCATCGCTGGGTTTGACCTAAAAAAAAAATTCACCTCAGAGTATACGGATATTTCCTCCAACAAGAATGAACCTTTGAAGGAATATCTGCAGCCACAGGTGACAAAGCCCAGATTCCGGTGTCACCACCATGTGGGCGTGAGATGTATCCCGTGGCCTGCTGGCCACAGCCACACCTCCCTGAGCCTCAGTTTCCTCACCCAGCACACAAGAGTGAGTGGGTGGTGGCACCCAGGGGTGTATTCCTGCCCAGCTTTGGCTGCCTTCTGACCCCTCATTCCTATCAGGGAGATGGTGATGGGGTGACTTCCTCCCTGTACCTCAGGGGCCCAAGGCTGGCTGCGCTCCACACTGCAGATAAAGATAATGACTCCTGTGGCCTGCCGCGCCCCCCCCCCACACACACACACACCTGCTCACAACCTGCAGGGAGCACCACAGGGGCAGGGGCCCAAGGAGCAGAAGTGTCCCTGCCCAGGGGCTTCCTCACTGGTGCCTCAGACCCTGTTTGGCATCTGGGTGACAGTCCCACTGGCAACACGAGATTATCCTGTGTTGGAATTTTCAGGAAGCGGAGGAGGCAAGAACCTGTTCCCATCCTACTCTATCTCCCACACCTCCTCCCACACACTAACACACAAGCAATTGATACTCATGCACAGCCACACAACTCAGTCTCACTCACACACACTCAGTTTGCACTCACCCATGCATAGACACACACACACACACCACGCAACGCTGTCACACTCAGTTTGTTCTCACTCATGCACAAGCACACACTCACATACACACTGTCACACACAGTTCGCACTCAACCCTTGCATTCACACACTCACACACCAACACTGTCACACATACTCAGTTTTGCTCTCACTCATGCACATTCAAACTCACGTACTCACATACACTTAAACTCACACTCTGCACACTCACAATCACACACATTCACGTCCTCGGACTCACCCGCTCACACACTTGTTCAGCACTCACACTCACGCTCACATTTGCCAACCCACAGTCAGACTCTCACATACTCTCACACTCACACATTCGTACACACAGACACTCACACACTACACATACTACACACATTCACACTCACCCTCACACGCACTCACATTCCCATACTCAGACTCACGCACGGTCCCCTCACCCTTGCACCCCCCAGTGTTCCCTGCCCGCCTTTCTCTGCATCTTGGTACTGGCCTCCAGTAACTGGGTGTTCTTGGCGACCCCCTGCCTGGACTTTCCCTCAGGGACTCGGCAGGTGAATCTCAGACAACATGAGTCCAAGTTTCTTGGCCCACCAGCCTCGCTCAGGGCCTCCAATAGTGCAGACTAGCTGAGAGCCCAGGGCTCACCTCCTGAGTGTGCCCACCCCTTGGTACCTCCTGGAGGTGGGGGTCTTGTGGGAAACAGCGGAAGGAGTCTGAGGCTGGAGCATGCATGCCCTCATGCATGCATGCATGCCCACACACACCCATGCGTGTATACCCAGAGCACAGAACCAGAGCAGCCCAGCCCAAGTGGATGGAAAATCTCTCCCTTTGCACTGGAACCCTCCTCTTCTCCTCCCTCCTCAGGATCTCCCTCCCTCCCCACCCTTGCTCCCTCTCCTCTTCCTCACCCCACCATCCCAGCCCTCAGAGGTCATCAGAGAGATGTAACCTGTATACCTCAAATTGGACCTGAGTCTGCATCACCAAGTGTGTGGGTTCAGAGGTTTAGGGGAACAGTCTTAAGAGTATGAGGAGTGGGGCTGGAGCGATAGCACAGCGGGTAGGGTGTTTGCTTTGAACACGGCCGACCCAGGTTCGATTCCCAGCATCCCATATGGTCCCCCGAGCACCACCAGGAGTGATTCCTGAGTGCAGAGCCAGGAGTAACCCCTGTGCATCGCTGGGTGTGACCCAAAAAGTAAAAAAAAAAGAGTATGAGGAGTGCCTATGCGGATCTGGTGCCACGGACACACCACCCAAGGGCAGCCGGCCTGTAGAAAGAGGCACTGTACCCGCACGGGCACCTGTCCTGCCCAGCCGTGCGGGAAGGGAAGGGCCGGGAGCCTTAGCACCCAACAGCAGATCAAGGAGCCCTTTGAAGCTCCGAGGTGTTGGGGAAACAAAGGGATATTAATCCCCCAGCAGGTGGGAAATTAGCAGCTAATCATCGGGTGGCACCCACCAAAGGGCGGGGGGGCCCAGCTCCCTCCTGCCAGCCCCAAGCAGGAGCTCCTGTGCCCAGTGCTCTGGGACAGGGAGGAAACAGATGCCCCCTCCAGTTTCCATGGCAACCCCTGCGATGATCCCCAGCCTGACAGGAGGTGGTTGCTCCCTCCCCACACCAGCACTTACAGACTACTTGTCCCGAGAGCACGTGTGGCCCTGAGTATGAAGGCGGCCCTCTAGGCACCCTGGTGGGAAAGGAGGGAAGCCTGGTGGGTGCTCCGGAGGAGCTGATGGCAGGGACATAGGGTGGGTCCAGAGAGAAGGTCCCTGCAGAGGTGGGGCCCCTTGGCTGCAGGGGCGGGGTGTCTGCACTCCTGATGGGTATTTTCATTGACTGGAAGCGGCCAGATGGGATGGACCCAGAATAACACCCGCTACACACACACACACAGTCGCACCAGTCACAGGGAGGGCTGAAGGTGCTGGGCCACCACGTTTTGGCACACCCCCACCCCCACCACCACCACCACCACCACCAAGCCTGAGGTGCTGGAGTGGCTGCCTGGGAAGCCGCTCCTGACTTACCTGCTCCCCAACTGTGCAGTGAACTTGCCAAGCCGGAGGAGATCCAGGAGATCCGGGTAACATCTCTGTTACGGTCTGGTTGCCATGGCGATAAATTGTCACTAATTAGTAGTGTGGTTACCATGGCAATTTTCTAGTAATTACAGGTCACAAATGGTGCAAGGCTTCAACCCAACCCAATTAGTTAATTAGAAAGATTTAGAAATTTGTCCAAAAGGGAAATAACCTGCTTTGTAGAAAATGAAGGGAATGTGTCACGGCGCCGGGAGGAAGAGCGCGGGCAGATGCCGGCGTGGGGCACAGGGATGAAGAGTGGCGGCGGCAAGTCCCCCCAGCACCCTGCAGGAATGTGGGGAGCCAGGCAGGACAGCTGGGGCTGCCGAGTGTAGCCGCACCCCTCCCTGCTGGCTTCCACCAAACCCTCCTGCCCCCTACCAGGACGCCTCTTGAACGACCCCCCTTGTTCCCCCAAACAAATACAATCGTGGCTTCGTTTTCTTGACCTGGATTGTCGCTGAGCACCGAGCAGAGGCACTGGGAGACTCAAGACCCACGAAGTTGTGAGCAAGCCCACCCGTGCGGGCCGTGAGTGGATGGTGCTGGGGACGCCCACGCCAGCCCCTGGGGCTCAGGAGCCACACTTCCTCCCAGGGGCCTCTTACAGCAGACGAGTGTGGCGTCCACAGGAGCCTCCAGGCCCAGGTCACACACTTTGTGGGAATTCTGACCCCCGCAGAGCCCGTCCAGGAAGTGGGGGAGCGGCGTGGCTCAGCGTCCCCCAGATCAACCTGAACTCTGATTTGTTTAGAAGAGATACTGAAAAGGACATTCTCTGGGTGCTCAGAGAACGATGTTGACTGTCCCGGCCAGCTCTGCACAGCTGCGCTTTGCAAACTTGGCTACACCTAGAAACCGCCAGGCTGGTTAGCAAGCAGGGTGGGCAGAAGGCTGAGATTCTGCATATAACAAACTCCCAGGGGACAGCACCCACCTCCACGCCCTCTGCCCCCCACTTGCTGGGCCACAAGCTGAAGTCTGGTTTCACCAAGCAAAGTCTCCAGCCTCAACCCCTGAAACAGAGCAGGCCAGCCGGCCAGGGAGTTAGCTCAGCAACAGAGCGCTTGCCCTGCCTGGTTCCATTCCCCTACTAAAAAAGGCAGGTGATGGTATCCCCATTTAACAGATGAGAAAACTGAGTCCAAGTGCCTAGCAGAAATAGCCCCAGGTCTCGCTGCCATGTGAGAAAAGCCACGCTGGGCTAGAATCCATGTCCTAAGGGACTGTTTCCTGATAGGTTTAGTCATCGATGGGGACATATTGATTGGGAGTGTTGCAAAGGGAGGGCTTTGGGGCTTTATTGGAAACCCACTGGCTGGGGTGGTCTGTTCCTATTGGCACGAGTAGCTTAAATCTGAATTTGGATGCTTTGAACTCTGTGTAGAGTTAGCCTAATTTCCTTCTTTAAAAAAAATCATAAATGAAAATAAATAAACTTAAAAAATCATAAATGAGAGGCCAGGATGCAAGGGTGAAGATGTCTGCTTTGCACATGGCCAGTCTCCACTCCATCCCTGGCACCACATATGGTCCACCAGAATGACCTCTGAGCATGGGGCAGGAGGAAGCCCTGAGCATTGCCAGATATGTCCCCAAGTCTAACTTTACTGTATTTTTTTTGTCTTTCAAAACACTGACTTTATTCTTGAGGCACCAAGTTAAAACATACAAAGACATGGGGCCAGAGCAATAGTACAGTGGGTAAGGTACTTAGCTAACACACAGTCAATCCAGGTTTGATCCCTGGCACCCCATATGGTTCCCTAAGCCCTATCAGGAGTGACCCCAGAGCAAAGAGCTCTGAGCACCACCAGGTGGGGACCAAATAAACATATATCCAAAAAGTATAATATATATGTGTGTGTGTGTATATATATATATATATATATATATATATATATAAAGTAAAGTAAAAGTAAAGGCCCTCCCGTTGATCATCGATTTGCTCGAGCGGGCCCAGTAACGTCTCCATTGGAGACTTTGTTGTTACTGTGTCTGGCATATCGAATACTCTCGGTAGCTTGCCGGGCTCTCCAAGAGGGGCGGAGGAATCGAACTCGGGTCGGTCATGTTGGCTGCGTGCAAGGCAGACGCCCTACCGCTGTGCTATCGCTCCAGCCCTAATCGATGATCAACGGGAGGGCCTTTACTTTTTTTACTTATGTAGCACTGCACTGTCCTCCCATTGTTCATTGATTTGCTCGAGCAGGCCCAGTAACGTCTCCATTGTGAGACTTCTTGTTACTGTGTTTAGCATATCGAATACGTCACAGGTAGCTTGCCAGGCTTTGCTGTGCGGGCGAGATACTCTCAGTAGCTTACCGGGCTCTCCAAGAGGGGCGGAGGAATCGAACTTGGGTTGGGCATGTCAGTCGCGTGCAAGGCAAGTGCCCTACCGCTGTGCTATCACTCCAGCCCTTTGCCTTGCACACACACACACACACACACATATATATATATATATATATATGTATATATATATATGTATATATATATATATGGAGAGAGAGAGAGAGAGAGAGAAATTCCCCCAGAGGTCAGCCGGCCATCTGTCTTCACCAAATTCTACCCCCCAAGGGCCTGTCTAGTGTGGGAGATGCATAGCCTTTTCTACTCATCCCAAACTCAAGAATCAGTGTGTATAAACATCCAGAACTAGTCTTTTCCTATGTATTTCAATAAAGGTGAGTGTCCACAATGCCATCACCTGGCCAAGGGCCTTTCCCTTCCACAGTGTGTGTACACTCGCCTCCACCAGCCCGCTGGGACCTGCTGGGTACTGAGAGGCCAGGGGACAGTGTGTCCTGGGAAGGTCCCACCTGGGAAGTGCAGGTTCTTCCAGGGGGCTTCTACCCCAGGCACAGCCAGGCAGGGGTCCTCAGGCCTGTTACTGGAGATGCTCCTCCAGGCTCCTGGGAGCAGGAGCCCAGCTGTGAGCCTTGGAGAGGGGACTTGGACTTGGACACCAGGCTGTGGGAGATGAGCTGGGGTTCACAGTTGCTGCAGAGACAGGCCTGGAGGTCACCTAGCAACAGGGTTCAGCCTGGGGCAGAGTGACGCGTTCTGGGTACCACTCACCAGCCACTAGCGGGCTCACCCTCCTCACAGAGGGCAGATGGCAGAGGGAGGTCAGAGCACCCCCCTAGGATGACCAGAACCCCCAAAAGGAAAGTCAGAACTCCACCCCCCAAAGGAAGGTCAGAATTCCCTTAGGAAGGCCAGAACCTCCCCCCACCACACACTCCAGGAAGGCCAGAACCCACCCCAGGAAGGTCAGAACCCCCCAGGAAGGTTAGAACCTCCCAGGAAGATCAGAACCTCCTCAGGAAAGTCGGAACTCCCCCAAGGTCAGAATCTCCCTGATGGAAGGTCAGAATCCCCCAGGAAGGTCAGAATTCCCAGCCCCCAATGGCTCCCCCAAGGCCTCGTGTCTCAGGGCCAGCCCAGCCCTGGCCTCTGCTGCTCACCGTGTCCCTCACTTTCAGGTGGCCGGGGTGTCAGCGTGGGCCCCATCCTCAGCAGCAGCGCCTCAGACATCTTCTGCGACAATGAGAACGGACCCAACTTCCTCTTCCACAACCGCGGGGACGGCACCTTTGTGGATGCCGCGGCCAGCGCAGGTGAGTGTGGCCCTGGGCCCCTGGCCCAGCCCCAGGCCCTGGGGACTCCAGGTTCTGCAGGCTCCTGGCCACCCCCCACCCCCCATCTGTGCCTGGGAACAAGGCTGCACCCCCCTGGAAGCTGGGTTTACTGTGGAGTAGGGCCTGAGCTCTGGGCAGGTCCCCACGCCACACTGCCATTGGCTGAGTCCCACTGTCTGCCTCTGCCTCAGTCTCCCCTCGGTGCTTCTGATTCCCACCCCCACCCCACGTTTATTTAAACATTCCCTCCCTGCCCATAACCACTTCTAGAACCCCTGCTAACTGTCGGGATAGGGGTGCTAAGAGGGAGGGTGCTGACCTGAAAAAGTCTCAGAGTATTCCCCCCGCACACACACATACACACTCACTACCTGCAGAGCAACCAACTACCAGCCATAAGAAGAAGCAGAACCTGGGGGCAATGAGCTAGCTCGTGTGGTCTAGCACATGACTGGCATGTCTGAGTCCCTGAATTGAATCTCCAGAACAGGCACCCTGGAGGCACCATGTGTGGCACCACAAATTTGTTTAAGCAGCAGCAGGATGGAATCCACACTCAATAGTGCTGGGGGTTCCCGCTCTGCTTTCCTCCTCCTCCTTTTGTGCTCATCCTTCATCTGCCCCAGGGCCTTTGCACCTGCCAGCTCTGCTCCCTGAAGAGTGCCTTACCAAATCTCTCTCTGCAGATCTTGTGTTCATCCTTCAACGCTCAGCTCAAATGGTGGGAAGCCTTTCCTTCGTGCCCCCATACCCACCCCCCAATACTGTCTCACAGAGACTGACACTCCCTCCTCTGTGGTTCCCCAGCCCTGCACATCCCTCCCTTCCTGCCTCCACCTTCCTCTGCTCATCAGCCTATGCCTAGGAAGATGGGCCCTGAGCAGCTCAGTCTTCCTGTGTTCAGGCAGCACCGTGTCGCCCCAGTCCCTGCTGCCGGATGACAGAATGGACACATCATTCAAGTGTGTCGATCTGACTGATCTGTGTCTCAGCCCTTTCTCCCTCCCCGTGTCTTCCCCGACCTTCCCCTGAATGGAGGGTTTGGTGTCACCCACAGGGCTCTGCCCTATGGGAGAGGCAAGTGGGCATCTCAGGACCAGGATCAAAAGTCCTGTGGGCGGGGGCAGGAGCGATAGCACAGCCTTGCACATTTGCCTTGCAGGCAACTGACCTGGATTTGATTCCTAGCATCCCATGTGGTCCCCTAAGCACTTCCAGGTGTAATTCCTGAGTATGCAGAGCCAGGAGTAACCCCTGTCCAGCACCCGGTGTGACCCAAAAAGAAAAAAACAAAGTCCTGCAGGGCGGGCTGGACCTGACGGCTGGCTTGAAGCCAGGAGTGTTCAAGGCTTGCCTGAGACGTGGCTCAGTGCCTCCCGCCGTTTCCCCCCACACCCTCGCTTGCAGTCCGTGAGACCCCCAGTCTTGCCTTCTCCTCTCCTGCTTCCCAGACAAAGGCCAGGTGGGAGGCTGCACCAGGCTGCCCTTGCCTGCCCCGCCCGGTGCCACACACACACCCGCAGCACATCCACCCCCCCCCCCCGCCCCATTGCTAGAAAATCTTCGGAGGAAGGGGAGGTGGCAGAGGAAGCCCCTCAAGGATCTGATGAGGTGTTAAAGAGATGGGAGCAGAGGTGAGCGCACACGTTGGGGGCGGGAGAAGGTCTCCAGCAGGGGGAGAGAGGAAGGTGCGAGGCCCGTAATTGAAAGCCAGAATGATTGCAGGGGTTTAACAAGACATGTCAAGAGGGCATTCATCACCCAAACAGATGCTGCTGAGAAAGTCAGCCTGGCACCGATCATTCCCGCCAACGGGAACCAGTTCCTTGTCAAGGTGCCTCCGTACGCGGGGAGAGAGATGGGCCAGCGCGGAAGGCCGCTGACAGGAGTGGGGCGCACGCTGCCGAGGATGGATGGGGAGGTTCATCCTGCAGGCCCCACTTCACCGTGAGCCCTCTCTCTCGCAAGCCGGGGTCTCACTGCCACCTCTCCCGCCCACCCCGCCGAAGGATGCTCAGCACCCCCAGATCCAGGGGAGTCACCGTCCCCTTCCCCAGGATCCCCGTCTCGTGGTCTCTGTGTTGGCAGCCCCCTGAGCCCTGGGGCTCCCTCCCCACCCCCCCATCATCTGCTCTAAGGGGCAGCGTGGGGACTTCGGGCAGACCCACCACCTCTGGCTCGTGTGTGTCTGAGGGCTGATCTGCTGGACAGTCAGGAGGCCCAGCCCGCCCTGGCAAAGCCACACTCCAGCCTCCCTGGCCTCCTCCCAGGCCGGCTGTCATCGGAAGGTGACACAGACCCCCCCCACAGGCTTCCCTTGTGTGAGCTCCCCGTCTCTCTGCGTGGGGGGACAGAGTTCCCCCGCAGACCCTGCCATGCCACTTCCCCCACATTATTTATGTCTCTTCCTTCATTTGGCAAGTAGTGGCTGAAACTCTCGGCACTGAGATAGATCTGGGGGTCGCTCGGGTGCCCGAGAAGACTCTTCCTCACCCCATGCAGCGTAGCCTGAGTGGGATGCACGGCCAAGTCACCCCCAAAAGGAAACTTAGTGGCCCGTGTTGATGGGGACCATGGAAACGAATAACCAGATTTGGGGGGGGGGACTAGCAGTCCAGGAGGGCTTTGCTGAGGAGGTGAAGTTGTTGCTGAGATCATGAGAAAAGGCGTATGTTAGGAGGACACCAGCCCAGGCAAATGTGACCAAGCTGAGATAAACTTGGTTTGTTTGAGAGATGAAAGGGTCAGGGGGTGACCAGAAGCTTAGTGAGACAGGGCAGAGGCAACCAGATAGAGACCAGGTGAGGGTAGCAGGAACCATGGGCGCCCCATCGGGAGTTTGGACTTACCCCTAGAGTACTGAGGGTGACCCTCGTCAGTGCCTCCCGGGGACAGAGCTGAGGTCACCTAGAAAGTCTCCAGTTCCCCTCCTCCTCCCCACCCTCGCTGCCCCAAAACCATGGGGCTGGAGTGATAGTAAAGTGGGGAGGACGCTTGCCCTTACACAGCTGAACCGGGTTCAATCCCCGGAACCCCATATGGTCTCCTAAGCCATGCCAGGAGTGATTCCTGAGCACAGAGCCAGGAGTAAGCCCTGAGCATTGTCAGGTGTGGACCAAAAATCAAAATAACAAAACACTAACAACAAAAACAAAAAAGTGAGCAGGAACCGTGCGGGCTGGGTCCAGTTGAAAGAGAAGGCTTGGCCCCTTTTAGTGGCCTGTCACACAAAGAAACCCTGCCCGTGGGCAGCATGGGCCACCGGAGACAGGACCAGGGTGCCCCCTCACTGCAGAGCCTCAGCCACACAAGTGTCTACAGTGAGGGACCCACTCTGAGGGCACCCGCCTTTGCCCCCCAGGTGTGGATGACCCCCACCAGCACGGCCGGGGGGTGGCCTTGGCCGACTTCAACAGGGATGGCAAAGTGGACATCGTCTACGGCAACTGGAACGGCCCCCACCGACTCTACCTGCAGATGAGCGCCCACGGGAAAGTTCGGTTTCGGGTAAGAGGACTGTCCCCACCCTCTCGTGTCCCCACCCAGCACTGGGAATCACCTGGCATGTCCTGGAGGTGGGAGTTCTGCCCCCAACCTCCACCCCCATCCTCTCTGAGGAGTGGGGAGAGTATAACTGCAGGCACATGAAGGTTGAGTGGGCAGTTAAAGGCCGGGGCGCTGCCCACTGTCCTGGAACACACAGACCAGCACTGTCCAGGGCTGCGGTGGGGACACCCACTGTCCCTGCCCTCGGCCCTTTGACAGGGCCCAGAGGAGCCGCAGACTAACCACAGTTCTCCTGCGCCCTGCACACGCCTGGAACTGTGCTTGGCATCTCTCGGATGTTAATCCTGGCGCCCGGTGGGACAGCGGCCCAGAAGGGGCAAGTGTAGGTTTTCATGTTTATAAGATCAATAGAATAGTAATGAGTCAGATATCCCGAGGTCTCTGTTCTCCAGCTCAGCCCACTCTGGCCAGCTGGCCGGGCTCTTAATCAGCCTCATTACTGCGCCGACGGGGACGGCCTCCCCACCACCGCCCAGAACAGGCAGCTGGCCAGCGGTCCCAGGCCGGCTCATTCCTGCGGCCAACAGGGGAGGTGGGAGTGGGAGGGCCAGAAGGGCCTCCCACATCAGAGGCTGCCCAGCCCCCTGCGCGGGAGGCCTGAGGCTTAGCCGGCGCCCCCCACCTTCGAGGCAGAGCCCCATCCGCAGACTCCTTCCTCCTAACCCAACTCTGCTCTAGCCAAAGCAAGTCTCGTACCCAGGACTCTGCCAGCCTGCCCAGGTCTTGGCAGTACTTTGGAATCTCAGCTGTTCTGGGGTCTTTCCAGAACCCTGGACAGGGCTTATTGCAGCCCCCCCCCCCCCAAAGTAAATGTCTCAAGAAAAAAAAAAGAAAAGTCAGACTCCCAGGAAACAACATAAGGTGGAAAAGGCAACAACTTAGTCAGAACAACCCCTGTCCACTCCCGGGAGGTACAACAGGAGGCCAGGCCAGACTGCCCTGATCAGTGTCTGTACCATACTGACCACACTGCCCATACTCTGTCCACTGTGCTCCCTATGTCCATACATTATACCCACACTCTGTCCACATGTGTCCACACTATCTCCACACATGTCCACTCTATGTCCATACTGCATACTGTGTCCACACCGTGTCCATACCAGGTCCACACTATGTTCATACCATGTCCACACTGTGTCCACACCGTGTCCACACTATGTCCACACCATGTCCACGCTATGTCCATAGTATCCACACTGTGTTCACTCTATGTCCACGCTATGTCCATGTTATATCCACACTATGTCCATACTATATCCACTCTATGTCCACACTCTATCCCCACCGTGTCCACGTCGTGTTCATACTGTATATCCACACTAATTCCACACTCTGTCCACACTCTGTCCACTGTACTCACTATGTCCACTCTATATCCATGCTGTGCCCAAGTGCTGTGCCATCCTAGGCAAGGGGCATAGTGTGGACACAGTGTGGACACAGTATGCAGTATGGACATAGTATGGACACGTATCAACATATGTCCAGATGCGGTGCCAAGCATCTGACAAGCATCTTACAGCTATATTTTCCCCTGTGGCCAAGGTGGTGAGACCCTCCAGGACTCGGCCCCTTGCCTAGGATGGCACAGAAGGCACCACCACAGGGGGGTGCCGAGCTGCCCATGTCCACGGCGGAGAAGGACCATGAGCCCACAGCAGCTGCACTCAGGGCTGGGCCATGGCCTCGCTCTTAGGCGTGGCTCCAGGCATCACCCTGCCTCCCGCAGGACTGCCCACTCACGTGGGGAGTGTCGAGCTAGCATGTGCCCTGGAGGGCCGAGGGTGCTCTGGGAGCACGGAGAGCCCTTCCAGGCGCCACGAGCACTCTACCTCCTCTCCTGCTCCTGCCGCAGCCTGAGCTTTGTGTGGGCTCCCCCAAACCCCTCACTGGGCTGGAGAGAGGCGGCCAGGTCCAGTGGTCTTTGACCTGACCCTGCACCCCTCCCACCGCTGAGGGAGGCCACTCCCACCCCTTAGCCAATAGTCCTCTCTCCCCCAGGACATCGCCTCCCCTAAGTTCTCCATGCCCTCCCCCGTGCGCACGGTCATTGCCGCGGACTTCGACAATGACCAGGAGCTGGAGATCTTCTTCAACAACTTCGCCCACCGCAGCCCCTCGGCCAACCGCCTCTTCCGGTTCGTGAGTCAACCTGCCGCCCACTCCCCACGCACCCTGGTGGGGGCGGGGGCGGGCAGGGGGGGATGGGGAGGAGGGCAGAAGGTGTAAGACTCAGGAGGGGAATCCCAGGGGTGTCAAGGAAGGAAGGACACAACCGAGAAAGCGCAGGGACTGAGCCCAAGGCTCTGGTGGAACAGGAGGAAGGCTGGGACTTCCTGCAAGTCCCAGCAGGAAGCGACTTTCTGTTGTTGGAGAGGAAGCAGCAGGTGGTGAGGGCTGGGGTGCGCCCTGAAGCCAGGCTCCTGGGGGCAGAGGTGAGTGGGCCACGCCTCGGGGTGTCCTGGAGTCAAGGCTGTGTGCCCGCTGAAGCTCGTGGGCAGTCTGTTGGCTGCTGGCTGTCTCAGCCTTTACCCCGGCTGTAGGGGGTCTCTCATGTTCCAAAGGGTGATTCTCAATGGAGCTGACTCCAGACGCACCTGTCAGAGCTTCCCCCTGGGGGTTGGTTCTCTCTCTAGGCCCTTTGGGAAACACAGAGTGAGGACTGACAGGTAGCCTTTGAAAAGGGTGTTGCGGGGTGGAAGGAATCCCGGCCACTGGGGGTTGGCCTAGCTGGGAGGAAGGGTTGTGTTTGGGGCAGTGGCACCTCGTGGCTCAGAAAGCACAAACCGCAGCACAAACCCTGCCTCCTGAGCCACGACCTTCAAGGGGAGGGAGCAGGGAAGAGCTCGGGGTTTTACTTCCTCGTGTGTGTTGTTTTCTGTTTGTTGGTGGTGCCAGCATCAAACCTAAGGCCTTAGGCCTGCACGGGATCCACCAGGACTCTCTGTTCGAACCAGTGTCCTCAAGCATCAGACGGTTTAAGCTTAGCACCCCAGAGCCAGGGCGGACCTGCGTGGCCTGAGCAGACTCTGGCCCTGGTCTGAAAGGTGCTAACGGGGCCATGTAGCAGGTGGGGAGAAGCAGACAGGTCAGAGGGCTTAGAACCCCAAAATGAGCCAGCTCACTCGCTCTGTTCCCCAGGGACCCTCCACCCGCTCCCCCTCGGAGGACCCCAACTAGTAATAAAAAGGCAAGATCTGTGACTACGCATGTTTTAAAATATAATTATTAACAAAGCATCAATCCTGACTGGTTGTAATCACCCCCCGAAGGCACCAGATTTACTAATTAGGTGCCTTGCAAAAAGCTTATTCACAACTTCCAGATTAATTGCGGAAGATCAATTGCTCGTTAACAGAGACACCGCTTTCGTTCTCTGGCTAATAAAGTGTCACTACACTTGCCAGTGCCTGGAGCACCCATGGATCGAGTGCTCTGGTCTTGGTGACCCAAGAGTCCAGACACCTCCCATGCCCCGGCACTGTTGTCCTATCTTCCCTCCGGCTGCCTGAGAGCAGGCTGGCTCAGGACTGCCCACAGTCCACAGGGTCAGTGTATTTGCTGCTAAGCCACAGCAGTGCAAGCTTCCCTGGGTACTTGACTGTGCCCCCCCTCCCCCGCCCCAGTTCCCGTGGCCGATGGCCCTGTCCTGAGTACCCAGTAGAAGTGGGGTGTTGCACTTTCCTCTACCCACTGTCCTCCCGTTGTTCATTGATTTGCTCGAGCGGGCCCAGTAATGTCTCCATTGTGAGACTTGTTGTTACTGTGTTTGGCATATTGCATACGTCACGGGGAGCTTGCCAGGCTTTGCTGTGTGGGCGAGATACTCTTGGTAGCTTGCCGGGCTCTCCGAGAGGGGCGGAGGAATCGAACCTGGGTCAGTCGGGTCAGCCACGTGCAAGGCAAATGCCCTACCACTGTGCTATCGCTCCAGCCCTTTCCTCTAAGGAAACTTTTTTGAAGCATTCTCAGCGTCAAAGTGTTGTTTCATAACAAACAATACGAAATAAATTATTTCGGTTCTGCTTTGGGGCAGGAGTCGGGGATCGGGGTGGAAGCATCCGAAATATGGTGGTGGGACAGTATAACGGTGGTGGGATTGGCATTCGAATATTAAATGTAATCAAATACTGTGAACCACTTTCTAAAAAAAATAAAATTTTAAAAAAAGAAGTGGGGTGTGGGTCACATCTGGGTCACCACTCAACTGGATGTCTATCCCCTCCTGTCTGACCTTTCACCTAAGACTGGACAGAAGGACACGTGGGCTTCTGGAAGAGGTGCTGGGTACTCTGGCTCGGGGTTCTACCTCCACATCATGTAATGATGCGCGTGCTGAGAGCATGAAGGGATCTGTCACAAACCGGACCCTTCCTGAGTGATGGGCTCTGTCCACGGACTAAAGAGGGACCCTTACCCAGTTCTGTGGGATGTACAGGCACAGCTAAGCCTCCCACTGGCCCTTCCTCCACTCAGTACTCACACCCCTCAGGGGCTCTCACTAAAAGGTATCCTGCACCTGCCTCCAACCCCTTGGGGAGCAACCCTGCTATGCAGGCTGGCCACCCGCCCCCACGCCCCTCCTTTCTCATTCCATCAGACACCCCAGTTTCCTTCTGGCCTGGGCTAGGCTTCACTCCCCTCACACCCTTCACCACCCCATTGCTCATTCACTCCTCATTCTGGTCTTGGCTCAGCCGGTCCTTCCTACCAGGGTGCACCAGGAAGCCCTCCCTGGTGCACACACACTCCAGCGTGAGCCCCCATGCAGAGCACACACAGAAGCTGTTGCAGAAGGTTTTGTTCAGTGACGTGCAGAGACGGAGAAACCGCTGAGCCTCACCCTGTAACTTCACTGTCGCCCAGACAAGGGCTATCTGTGGCCAAGGTGCAGGACATAAAGAGCTAAAGAGACTGTGAATGCCAGCAAGACTCGGATGTCGACTCCCTCCCTGCCCCACATGCAGGTGCCTGCACGCCCAAGACATCCCCCCAGACACGCATGTCAGTACTAAACACAGAAACACCCTCCCTGGGCAGTGCCCTTTGCCACCTAGCACCAGTCTCCAGCGTTCCCTGGATGCCAGAAGCACCAGCCACAGATCTTAGCCCTTTGGTGACTGTGTTTGGATGGACACTCGACCCCTGCCAGTGATCTGACGACCCCCGACCCCCCAGCTCCCCGGGCTTCGTGCCACACAGCCTGGGTAGAGTGCCCAGCTGCAGGAGGCTGAGCAGGGAGGACCAGGAAGTGTGCAGCCTTCCCGAGTCGGACAAAGCCACCCCCCCACCCCCACCCCCACCATGTCGATGCACCCGGCCTCCCTCCCACTCTGGGAGTCTGCACAGATGCTGCATGCTCGTGTGCTTGCGTGACCGTGTGCTTGCGTGCTCAGCACTCTCGAGGAATCAGTGCAGTGTTGCGGGTAGGGGGAGGCGGAGAGGTGAATAACCCCTGGCCGAGTGGACTAAGAGCTCATGTTGAAGAGGGGCGATAAGGCGCATTCCTTCAGACGGCTAACACCAGGCACCAGGGGATAAAAGCGGCCCGAGATTGGGTGATGGGGAGCAGAAAGGCCCTGCTCCCAGGGGCCATGTCAAGGAAGGTGTGGAGGAGGAAGCATTTTAGGGCGAGACCTGGGTGGCCTCTGGAACTCGGGAACCGAAGGCCACTGGCAGGAATGTTGAAGGTCAGTTGAAGGTGGCCGGGCTCCTGCCCCTTCTCCATCCATCAACTGCCCTTCCCTGGGCTGTCTATAATTCATCCATTAGAGATGGTGAAATCAATATTTACTCACATAAATTAAAGCCCAGGAAGGGAGCAGGCAGGGTGCGGGCAAGGCTGTGAGCAGAGAGGGGCTCCCCGGGCACAGGTGGCAGCTGGGCATGGCGGGGCCGGCGTGCAGGACCCTGAGAATGGAGCAGGAAGGGGTGCCCGGGGCTCTGGCCACTGTGTTCCTCCCCCCAAAACGGGCCTGTCTCCTCTCCCCTGCAGCGTCATCCGCCGGGAGCACGGTGACCCTCTCATCGAGGAGCTGAATCCTGGCGATGCCTCGGAGCCTGAGGGTCGGGGAACAGGTGAGGTGGCCAGGCTTCTGGCCTGCAACACACACACACACACACACACACACACACACACACACACACACGTGTGGTCCAGACCTGAGGTAAGGATGGGAAGGATGGAGCAGCCAAGCCAGGGTAGGGGATATGGGGAGGGGCCTCCTATCTATGCAAGTCTGAGGGTGGAGTCCCTGGAGCAGAGGGAGAAACAGGAGATAAAGGAGTCCCCCTCCCAACCTGCCCCAGCATGCCAGACAGGAAGCAGGGAGGGGTCTATTCTCTCAGCATCAGGCCTGCCCAGAGGGACTAGGAAGGAGCAGCAGGGTCCTCCAAGCTGATCCCTCCTGGCTTCCCAGCGGCTGTCAGAGGAAGAGTTTGGCGCCAGGAGTCACAGGACACTGTCCTGTTGTAACCTCGTTTGTGGCCTTGACAGAGTTCTTCATCTTTGTTGTCTAACTCTCCTTGTGCATCAAATAAGGATAATGGCATCTTCCCCTCACCCCTCACCCCCACTGCTTCTCTGGGTTCTCAGGGCAGCTAAAAGGAGGCCAAGCACATGCAAACACTAGATTGACAGCGCCACGCTAAGGGGCCAGTATGCTAGAAAGACCCGGGGGGAGGGGAAGGGCTCCTAGAGAGGCGGCTGGCCCCATGTCCCTGTGGGGACTGGGGAAGGCCTTGCAGCTCGGGGTTCTCTGCCCACTCGCTCCCACTGTGGCCAGGTCACCGCCCGCAGCTGCCCGCCATCCCCCCACTATCCCCCACTGCCCCCACCCCTCCACCCAGGCCTGACCTCTGCATTGCTGCAGGGGGCGTGGTGACCGACTTCGATGGAGACGGCATGCTGGACCTCGTCCTGTCCCACGGAGAGTCCATGGCTCAGCCGCTGTCCGTCTTCCGGGGAAACCAGGTGTGCCAGGATGTCGGGGCCCCGGGGCCCACCCAGAGCCCTCGTGGTGCGGGTGGGGTGCTGCCTTGCTGACTGGGGGAGCCTGGTGGGATGTGGCATGGACGCGGGTCTGGAGGGCCTCCACTGCCCGCAGTTCCTGCAGCACTGTAGCCTCAGGGAGTCGAGGAGAAAAGGCGTTCCTCCACCCTGAGTTCTCCAGCTCCCCAGCCTACTGGCTCCCGCCTCTTTCCAGGGCCAATGGTCTCTTTTGTTGTTCTGTTTGGGGCTCACACTGAGTGGTGGTCCTCGGGGGCACGCCTGGTGCCAGGACCGAGCCTGGGGCTCCCACATGCCAAGCGTGTTCCCAGCCCTTCGAGCCTTCTCCACCCACCCAGGCCCAGCCTCCTCTTCTTTCCTGAATGCTCAACCCCCTGAGCCTCCCCCTCCCCCCCACCCCCACCCCAGGGCTTCAACAACAACTGGCTGCGCGTGGTGCCACGGACCCGGTTCGGGGCCTTCGCCAGGGGTGCCAAGGTGGTGCTGTACACCAAGAAGAGCGGAGCCCACCTGAGGATCATCGACGGGGGCTCGGGGTACCTGTGCGAAATGGAGCCTGTGGCACACTTTGGCCTGGGTGAGTCAGGGGGCGACAGTGGACCGCCCCTCCCCCCACCACACACACACAGCCTGCACCCAGCAGAAATGCTCTGGGGGAGGGAACGGGCCGGGCGGGGGGCTAACGAAGCTGCTTGGAGAGCAAAGACAATGACAGATAGAACACGAGGGAGCCCTGCACATCTTCCCTGCTCCCCAATGATCAAGGAAGCAGCAGCGTCAACCCTCCCCGAGTTCTGCGTCCCACACCCTCCCCCCCAGCATCAGCAGCTCGGGAAGTGAGACAACATTAGCATAGCAGCATGGACTCAGATTGGGACACGCATATGTCTGTGTTAATATTATACATGCACACGTGTGCCCGGGAGGAAAGGGAAAGGGACCGCGAGCGTGAGAACAGGCGCTGTACTCGGAGGGGCTGGGTGAAGTTAGTGATTGTTGTGAGGGGCCCGCCAAGCCGCTCCAGGGCCTTCAGTCGGTCCTCCCTCGGCCTGGCTGCCCTGGGGGATGGGCACTGTCATCCCCGTTTTCCTCACCATGATGAACTGGGAATCATCACCCCCTTTCACAGGCCAGACACCTGAAGCTGAGGGCAAACCCAGAGGACGGAAGTCTGGGTTGAGACCCTCAAGTCCCTGGACACACAGTCTGAGTTCCATGTCTGGAGTGTCATTCTCAAAGCCACTCTTGGCAGGGGCACCACCAAAATCACCCCCCCCACACACACACAGACTGCCCTGCCTCCTCCTTCCTTGATGGGCAGCCACATCCCATCCTGATCCTCAGGGACCAGGTAGATGATTATCCAACTTGCAGGCTGCCATCATCCCCCTTATACAGATAAGGAAACTGTGGATCACAGAGGCCAGGAGGGGACTGGATTCTTCTTCCCCGCATCTCAGGAGCTACCTCTGCTCACTGAAGACATATTTGTTGTGGCTCTGAGCTCTGGCTCAGCTGGTCCTTGGGGAGGGAGAGAGGAGGAAGGACTGGCTCTGGCCCGTCAGGCACAGGGGTGGGCGGAGGCGGATAGACAGGAAGTCTGGCACAGAGCAGCACCCTTGGGTGTGAGACCAGGGTGGAGAGGCGGGGAGGAAGACATCAGCTGTCACCAGGGAAACCCTCCCGGGGAACTGGCTCTGTGGCTACTCTCGGAGGCGGGAGATGTAGAAGGCTGCAGGCAGGTATGCAGGAAGGGGTCTGGGGAGCATCCTGGAAGACTGGGCTGGTGTGAACAGAGGCCAGAGGTGGGCATGTTCGGCTTGTCCTGTTACTCATATGGGAGAGCAAGACTGGAAAGCGAGTGAGTGGGCTGTGGGGCACCGGGAGTGGGGTGGAGAGAGGGGCAGTGCTGGTCAGTGCCTCCAGAAGTGGGGACCCTGCCATGCCAGCAGAGAGGTGCTGGCGATCGCGTTCCTGAGGCTTTTATTTCCTGGCTGTAGAATCATTCATATTCATGATAGGGAAAAATAGGAACTTGCGCATTATTTAAAGGGAAATAAAATGAATACCATAATCTCGCCACTCTGGAGTATTAGGTAGAAAGTGTTTCTAGGCTGGAGGGAGAACTCAGTGGGCTGGAGCCCATACTTGGCATGCGGGAGGCCCAGACTGGAGACCCATCATTGCACGGTCCCCTGAGCAAAGCAGGAGTGATCCCGGAGTGGTGAGAAAGATACCACTAGGTGTGACCAAAAAAAAAAAATTAAGTATGCATTTCTTCCCTCCCTCCTCCTCCCACATACAGTACCAGATACCTGCTCTGTGCCAGGTGCTAAAGACGTTACATTCCTGCCTTCTAGGGCCCAGAGAACAGACCTGGTGCCCAGGAACCTAACGAGCAGGCACGTCCGTCAGACGTTGGCAGGGATCAGTGCTATGAAAGAAAACTCCAAGCACGGGGACTAGGAACAGAGGCCAAATGGCCCACAGCAGTTTGGTTCGGGCTTGGTTTAGGCTGTTTTTTTGTAGTGCTGGGGAATTAAACAGCGCAGGGCCTCATGCATGCAAGGCAAGTGCTCATCTGCGGAGCCCCATCCCCCACCTGCAAGGAGCAGTGTTCAGGGCTGCAGAGGTCAGTGGTCAGTGGTCAGTGGCAGCCAAAGCCCTGTGCTTTCTAAGCAGCTTTGATGGCAGGCTCATCTGCTGGAGGGCACTGACAGATAAAGTCTCCCGCAGACTTTTTAAAACAAGTGATTATGCTCCTGGGCTCCGTGGGAGTGTGAGGCCCCGGGTTCTGCTCTTGCTGTTATTCCAAACATGCTGTTTGCTCCCTGCCCTCAGCAGACCCTAGTTGCTCCCCCCACCCCTGGGGGTATGCTCTGTGCTCCTGAGGTGCTGCCCGGGATGTTGTTGGGGGTGGTGTCTGTCCCTTGTAGCATGTCCCCTTTGAGGGTCAGTTCATGGTCAAACTGAAGCATCTGTTGTGTGGCTGTGTGGTGTTTGGGGTGAGGAGGTGGGAGTCTCGTGCCCATGAGGTGGAAACGGTGCCTGGGTTGTACGGGAGGAGGAGGCGCAAGAAGCGGGTCTCACACTCTCACCACCCCCTGTTCCCATCTCCTCCCTCCGTGCATTACAGGTAAGGTGCTGTGGCACCTTGCAAGTGGTGGGTTCAATCCCCGGTACCCCATATGGTCCTTGGAGCCCTGCCAGATATGATCCCTGAGTTTTGAGCCAGGAATAAGCCTTGAGACAGGGTCTGTTTCTGAGGGTGCACATGCCTACCTCTCAGGCCTCCTTGGGCCTGCCTTTACCCTCATGTCTCAGCTGATCATGTGGGCACCAGTCCGAGGAGCCTCCAGGCTACAGATCCCAGTGGTCAGGCTTCTCCGCCCTCCTCCCAGTGCCCGCTCTGCAGGGTCCTGCTGCTCTGACGCACAGTGTAAACCCACGGACTGTGCAGGTGTTTGTTTGAGGGGGCGGGTCCAGTGCTCTCTGCTTCTCACTCCTGTCCAACTGTCCCTGCTCAGCCTGCCCCCCAAGGGACACCCTCGCTTATGCAACCACGGCCCCCCATCCTGCCTGCTCTCTGCCCTTCCCTGCTCTCGAGCGCAGCCACTCCAATCTCATCAGTCAGCATTTCCGCTCACAGTGCTTGTCGGAGGCCCCCCAGACTCCATCCCCAGACCCCACACCTTGGCTGTCCGCTTCCTAGATGACAGGGGCTGAGGCAACTCAAGCCCACTCAGAAAATACAAACCAGAAGCCAAGAATCAGCTAGCTCAGCACCCGTTTCCCTCCCTTCAGCCAGCTCTGCCCAAACAGTGACTGCGCATGCACACACACATACACACACAGTCACACACATATAGGCACACACAATTTCACATTCACTTACACAATCTCATACATATAATCTCACACACACACTTCCACACAATTTTACACTCATATAATCTCACACATACACACATGCATATTCACACACAAGCTCACATACAACCTCACATACACACATTCACTTACACAATCTCCTACACAGACACTTCGACACAATCTTACACTCATATAATCTCACACAAGCACATTCACACACAATGTCACAAACACACTTACTCACAAGCACACACAAACATATGCTCACATACACCCACAGACTTACACATACACTTACATACTCAACACTCACATGCCCACGCACCCAAAAACACACTCACGGACACACAAGCTCACACAAACACACACCCCTTCTTTTTTTAGCTAATTGTTTGCAAGTGACTCAGAACTGCCTCCAAGCTCGCTGGTGCTCATTTAGGGAAGACAAATTCAGTGGGCCACGTAAAAATTGCTTTATTAAAGTGCAAAAATATTCCACCAACTGTATTCTCACCATCTGTCTTGCTCGTGATTCTGAAAAGCGCAGCTCTCGGTGCCTCCAGGGCCATTGTCCTTCAATCGCTGCCAGAGGCCACTCTCCAGTGCTCCTCACTTCATGTCCAGGGGCTTCCTGCAGCCCTCCCTGCTCCCCACCCAAACCGCTGCTCCCCTGGATGAAAGGGGCCACGGCCAGGGCAGCAACTGGCCAGTTTTCTGGGCATCTTCACCACCTGGCTTGGAACCTGGGTCTGTCTCTTTCCTGCCAAATCTCATAGCTCCCAACCCATCCCCCATATGATGCTAAGTCCAAGGACGGGAGGTGGGGAGGGGGGTCTCTGTAGAACAAAGAGCAGATATGAACCTTGAGGTAAGACCTGCCCTAGGGGGCCAGTGCCCCAGGGGAGCCAGTGCCATCTCACAGATAAGGTACTATGGTGGCTGACTTGGGTTCAATCCCCAGTACCCCATATGTCCTCTGAGCCCTGCCAGGTATGATCCCTGAGTTTTGAGCCAGGAGTAAGCCTTGAGCACCACTGGGTGTGGCCCCAAATAAACAAACAAAATTAACAAACAACAAAAAATATGGCATGCCCTAGCTGGGACACTAGTTGATTTGCTCCCCATCTCCAAGTCTCAGTGTCCTGGTCTCTTAAATGGACATTGTCAAACTAGAACCTTCCTCAGGGAGATACTGGAGGAACAAATGGGCAAATCCCCCGACTCGCTTAGTGGAGTTGGGGGTGATAAATCTTCTAGGACTGTCCTACAGTGAAAATCTTTTTTGGAGCTACAAGAGGCCACCAGACCGACCCAAGCGGTGACAGGGACAGATTGGGTGCATGTGCCTAGGGACCAGGGAGTGGCGTGCTGAGTCAGAGCCAGCCTCTGTGGCATGTGCCCTCCGCAGGCAGGAAGGAGGCCGGGCTCAGCTCTGCACTGCTGCGGCGTGCAGCAAACCCAGGATGTAAATTTCTGATTGTCTATGAATATTCGGCGACTCTTCCGAGTTATTTGTGGCACTTCAGTCAGGCTGGGTAATGTATTCATGGAGCTGTTCTGTTGGCTTAGGTGAGAAACATTTGCTTTTCTTTGTCTCCTTTTTTAAAATGGAAAATGTTTATTTTTCATGTTTGCCGCTGAACCTGGGAGCTATGCACCCTTAAAATGTTACATTTTCCCAAGACACACTACTTCAAAAACAGAAAAAGAGCAAAAAAAACCAAATATTATTATCCCATAGTTGTGCCCTCTCCCACCACACCCCCCCCCCCCCAACAAAAAAATAAAATGGTTGTGGCAGGAGAGAGTAGAGCTATAGAGTACGGTGAACACTGCAGCCCCAGAAGCAGTCAGAGGAGCCTGGGAGAGGGAGAAGAGGAACCTGGTGTGGGAGTCGCCCCCAGACCCCTAGCACGGTTGTGCCGCTCCCCTCTGACGCCGCCTCCAGTTGGTCACAGCTGGAGCGCCCGGGACATGCCAGTGAGAAGTCTCGGGGCCTGGGGCTGGAGGTGGGGCAGCGAACACCAAAGGATCCGGACTCAGACAGGACCAGGCAGCTACAAGATGTGTCTTCGAGATGCTGCAATGTAGATGACACTGCAGATATCACCGGAAATCAGAGACCGGGCCATGGGATAGCAGGGAAAGCAGCTTCTAACTCCACCTTGAGAGCGAACTTCACAGAGAACACTCAACGCAGAGATTCTCTGCCAAGTCTGGACGCGGCTTCCAGCCTTTTCTAAAGTACGGGCTCCCTCTCATCATGCAAATGTCTCCCAGGTCCTCCTCCACCCCTCAGGAGCCACCACTGTAGAATCTACTGGTGCGAGGCCTAACAGAGAGCACCTATGCATTTCACAGTGCTCTCCAGCCTCCCCTGTCATACTGGGGACTTCCCAAGGAGCTCAGGGGGCCCAGGGGCTCTGGGTGACACTCATGAGTGTCACCAAATACTTTAGATATCTCAAGGCCAGGGCCTGTGAATGTGGTGCTGGGGGACCATCAGACATCCCTGCATGTAAAGTAAGTGCCTGACCCCTGTGCTCCTTCCCTGTACCTCACTGGCTTTCTGGCAACACTTTTCATGAGGAGGCAAGGTGGCACACACATGTCAGTGACACGGCACTCCATTAGTCCCCAAGTGATGCTGGGATGCATGTGAGGGTGGCTGGCTCCAACTACCTGGTGGTTGATGGCAAGAGGCCTCTCCCCTCCCTCCTACCTGTACTGGGTCTGCCCCTTCCCCAGGTGACCCATGAGGAGTGGGCCTCTCTCTGCAGGGAAGATACAGCCCCCCCCCCCGTCCCCTCCCTTAGATCCATCACCATTAGCCTGACATGGCCACAGCGCAGGCCGATGTCCTTGCAGAGAGCTGCCACGGGCTTTGACAGTGATGCCCGGGCAGTGAGCCCTCTGTCCAGCCTGCCTCCGCCCGTCCCATGGCATGTCTTCTTGAGGATATGAGCAGGCAGCCCTGCCATCGGCTCTTGCAAACTGCCCAGCTCTGCTGAAGGCCCTTCACCTGCCAGTTCTTTATCACCCAGCCTTGATTTAGAGCTCAGCTCAGACGCCTTCTCCCCAGGAGCCTGGTCCTGGCCACCCTGACCAGACAGCATCCCCAGGGCCTCTTGGTGCCCCCGCCCTGCTGGACCTTCTTCCTGGAGCTTGTTCGTATGCAACAGCTGTTTGTTTGTGTCTGGCGGGGAAGGTCTCTGGGCACAGAAACATGCCCAGTGAGAAAGGCATCCTGGCTCTTGGGCGATGAACAGGGACAGAGAAACAAATACAGATGGAGAGGGATAGAGGGAGAGCGAGAGGGAGAGGCCAGGGTGGGGCTAGGGACAGAGCCCGAGCCGGGGTAGAGCCAGGGTAAGGAGGGGGCATCACATGCCCAGGAGCACACAGTAAGTCAGTGGCAGAGTTGGTATTTGTGCCCAGGTGTCTCAGGTGCCCACCCGCCACCATATTCTTTCTCACATACCGGGTCAGTGGTGCAGCCAAGATTTGAACCCAGGACTCCAAAGTCAACCGTTAACCACCATCTCCCTAAAAGTGACCTCACACTGAAGGCCCATCCCCTAGAATGCACAGTCTGGTGCTGTGTGGTCTGGTCTTTGGGGATATTAGCAATGCAGCCATTAAAGTGTGAGTTAGTTAAGGTCTGGAGAGATAGCACAGCAGGGAAGGCCCTGGCTTTGCACATAGCCAACCCAAGCTCAATCCCCAGTATCCCATATGCTCCCTCAAGCTCCCGAAGGTAAGTTCTGGAACTGTGTTGTCTGATCGGGGTGGAGGGTCCCTGAGCACAGAGCCAGGATAAAGGCTGAGCATCAGGTGTGACACCAAATTAATGAACAATTAAAGAAATTCAGTTTCTGGGACTGAAGTGATAGCTCAGCGGGTAGGGCGTTTGTCTTGCATGCGGCTGACTCGGGTTCAATTCCCAGCATCCCATATGGTCCCCTGAGCACTGCCAGGAATAATTCCCGAGTGCATGAGCCAGAGTACCCCTGTGTATTGCCGGGTGTGGCCCAAAAAGCAAAAAAAAAAAAAAAAAAAAGAAAAAGAAAAATTCAGTTTCATGCTCATCTGAGTCCCATTACCAGCGGCCAGTGGCCACCTGTAGCCATGGCTACTGTAGTGAGAAAAACAGAAGCTGGACATTTCCATCTGTAGAATGAGGCCCAGGACAGCACCAGCCCACGGACCTGATAAACCGTTTCACTGGCATCCCAAAGCATTGAGCATAGTGCCAGCCCTGTTGCGGGAATTTAATGGGTATGTGAAGGGTGAGGCTTCCACTGGGAAAGCTCCACTGGCCTCCCCTGACCCCTCTCCCCGCCTCGCAGGGAAGGACGAAGCAAGCAGTGTGGAAGTGACCTGGCCAGATGGCAAGATGGCCAGTCGGCGCGTGGCCAGTGGGGAAATGAACTCAGTGCTGGAGATCCCCTACCCCCGTGACGAGGACAAGGTTCAAGACCCAGCTCCTCTGGAGGTGAGTGAAGGGTCCAAGACCTCAATGTCAGAAGAGCAACTGCCATCCCCCACCCCAAGCCTGGAGGCTGAGGCTGGATCTCCAGAAACCTGCAGGCTTTGCCTCCAGAGCAACGGAAATCCAGCCAAGGGCAGCCTTCCCAGCAACACACACACACACACACACACACACACACACACACACACATCCAATGATGCACTCCTGCTTCTCACCCAGACCCTGGGCTTAATGCAGGGCAAGTCTTGGCGTACCCCTTTGACAGAGGAGGAAAAACCGAGGCCAGACAGAGAAGCCACCCTGACTGTCGAACCCAATATGAGCACTTTAAAGCCGGCCCCGGGTCCCTGCTTCCCCCTCGGCTCTTTCCACACCTCTGGCCAAGTGCTCAGGGCCCAGGTGGGCCGTGGGTGAGCTGCTCCTCTCAGGATCCCAGCCCTGACCGGCGCCCCTGGGTTGCAAAGCGCGGGACACTGATTAAGCTCCCACAGAAGAAGCAGCTTAGAGGAGGCTCAGCCCCAGAGCCCCAGGACGCATGTGACACCATATGGGAGCGGGGCACCGCTTCCCTAGAAGCCCCTCCCCACTCCTCGCTTGCTTTAGACAGTCCAGGTCTTGTCTTGGGTCCCCATCCCGCCCCAGGCTGCTGCTGCACCCCCCACGGGGCTGCTGTGACCTGTTCTTCCCTCCCTTTCTCCCTTCCTCCCTCCCTCGCTTCCCCTCCCTCCCTCCCTCTCGATCTCTGTCTCTCTGTCTCTGTCTCTGTCTCTCTGTCTCTCCCTCCCTCCCTCTCTGTCTCTGTCTCTCTGTCTCTGTCTCTGTCTCTCTCTCTCTCTCTCTCTCTCTCTCTCTCCAAACCCCAGCTGCAAAGCCTTTCGTTCACTCTCCCAGCAGGGAAGAGCACCCCTTAGGTCAGTGGAACTGCCCAGACAGTGGGGTCTGCAGGGTCTGGCAGAAGGGGAAAGGGGCTATGGGAGGAGAACAGGCCCCTCCAGGAGCACCTGCTAACTGCATCCTACTCTGAGCCCAGCAGTTGTGGTCTCAAGGGCACTGATGGAACCACAGGCTCTGCCAGCTGCCCCACAGGGGCCTGGAACCCACGTGAGGGGAGGGCAGGATGGAGCTGAGCCTGTTCTTGCTGTAAGTGCACCCCCCTCCCAGACGCCACACAAACACACCCTGCCCCACCACTGTCTCCTATTCTCTGAGTCAACTAGTCAGCAAGGGATCTGCAGGGGAGGAAACCACCTCCCCTCAGAGCTAAACTGACCAGTATTCCCTTGGGGAATTGCTGACTCTGGTGGAGTGGTGGCTGGGAGCCAGCTAGAGCTAGTGAACCTCTCCCCGCACCTAATCTCTCTCTCCCTCTCCCCCTTCCTCTGCAGTGTGGCCAAGGATTCTCCCAGCAGGAAAATGGCCATTGCATGGGTGAGTTGCCTGGGTCTCGGGACAAGGTGTGAACTCGCCCAGAGCACACCTGCTCCGGAGCTGGCTGGGCTGGGGATGCCGAGGTGGGACGGGGGGGAGTGTGCTGTTTGTCCCCAGGGAGGCACCAGATGCTTCTTCTGACTCACAGGGGCAGGGTGCAGGCAGCAGGCAGTCTCTCTGGTCTTCTGGGAATTGGTGGAGCTTCAGCAGGGGAGGGAAGGGGACCCGGAGACATACACAGGCGCCTCTGGAGGCAACAGTGGCTCATCTGGGCTCTTGTCTTCCTTGGAGAGCAGGTGACTTTAGTTTGGCCAACTGTAGGTAGCAAGCAGAGGGACTGGCGGCTACAGGCAGGCATGGCCAGGCACGGCCAAGGGGCATTGGAGTAAAATCCGCCCAGAGGGAGTCTGGCCCACGAATGAGGGTAGACCCCAGCATGCCCTGGATCCCAGCTCAAGGGGTCCAGTGACCTTCTGATGTCACCTGATGGCCTTGCAGTGGAGGCCATCAACCCTGGGTTCCAGCCAGTGCCTTCCACCATCACGGGAGCCAGCCACAGGGTTGGGCCAGGGGTTCTCCTGGCTGCAGCATGGGGGGCAGCATTTGCCCAAACTCCCTCTGCGAGTGCTCATCACCAGCTGTATACCCGGAGCTTTGAGGGTCCCATGGAGAGAGCCAGTGACCACAGTAAGGGAAGGGGCAGAGCAAGGGTGGTAGGGGTCGCGTGGGCTGTCGGAGACAAAGGGGAGCCCTGAAACTGCCCCTCGAGATGATACCCCAGAGAGAGCAAAGGACCAGGCTTAGAGCTGAGGAGTGACCGGGAACCCACCAGGCAGAGAGAGAAGGTGTTCAGAGGGAGGAGGCACTGTGGGGCTTACACAGGAGAGAAAAGGGAGGACTGAGACCCTGGGGGGAACCAGCCCCCACCCTACTGCTCCAAACATTGCAGAACATCTGTCCCCTGAGCGCGAGGACCCTGTCAGCTCACCAGATCTCACTGATACTGCCTTTTTTGACCCCGTCAGCCAGTGTGGGTCCCCCCTAGCCCCAGTTCCCCACCAGTGGAAGAGATGAGTTAAGCCCCTTGTACAAGGTACTCTCTGGGGACTGTTGTGGATGGACCTAGCGGTCAGGTAGAGGCCCTCACAGCCAAGACCTGGGTGAGAGGGTCTGGCCACAAAGATTCCCAGAGGACAGTGGGTGGGAGCAGGAAGAAGAGTGGGGACATCCAAGGCCATCCCACATGCCGGGGAGATCATAGGCCCCAGGCAGGGCTCAAAAGGGCCCGGACAGTTCAGTCCCAGGCTGCCATATGGGATAGTGACCTGGCGGGTTCTTGGGCTCTGTTTGGTTTGGGGCAGGGGAGAGCAAGGAGGTGACTTTACCCAGCCAGGCCAGGGTGGGGGTTACTCGGCCAAGTCCAGGGATAGTGCGGCGCCGGGGATGGAAGCCAGACTCCCATAAACAAAGCATGTGCTCAGCCCTTTGAGCTGTCTCCCAGACCCAGGCTCCTGTCTCTGGCTGTTGAACAGCAGGCTGGTGGGAGGGAAGACCAGGAGGCCAGCCAGGAGGAAGTAGCTGAAGAGGGTAGACTGACACTGGAGCGAGGGCCAAACTGGCAGGATCTGAGGTTAACTCATGTGCAGGGTCGGGAAGAAAGAGGACTCACTCGGGAGTGACTTTGGTGTTAGAGCAGCGGAGGCTTTGATTGATTCGAGGGGCAGAAAGGAGTAGATGGTCAGGAAACGTCTCAAGTTCCACCGAGGACAGATAGAATCTGAGAAGCGCTGTGAAGGATTCGTGAGTCTCGGGCACTAGAGGTTGTAGGTGCAGGTAGGGAGACTGGAATCCATCTGGAAAGCACCACCTAGACCAAGTGTGGTCAACAGAAACAAAGATCTAGGCCCAGGCCGGCACCCCAGTTGCAGGAGGAGGCCACTGCAGACATAGCAGCAAGGCCACACCATCACTGAGCCGGAACCCTGTCCCCGGGCCCCCCATGAGTGGCTCCCCTACCCCTTTCAGACACCAACGAATGCATCCAGTTCCCTTTCGTGTGTCCCCGAGACAAGCCCGTGTGCGTCAACACATATGGAAGCTACAGATGCCGGACCAACCGGCGGTGCAGCCGGGGCTTCGAGCCCAACGAGGATGGCTCGGCCTGTGTGGGTGAGTGGGGCCACCTCTGTCAGGAGCCAGGGATTGTGTCTCCATTGGAGGGACCCAGGGGGGCCCACATCAGTACGTCCGGCCCCTTCTCCTGGTGGATGGGCTTCCCTCACCCCCTCCAGCGGGTCTCCAGTGAACATCGGACACCAGACAGACGCGTGGAGAAGCCCCTCCACTACTGCCCCATTGGAAGGGCCCCTGGGTACTGTCCTATTCTCCTGGGACCCTTCTTTTATTGTCCCCTTCCCACATTTCTTAAGACAAGGGTTCCTACCTTAAGTTCAGCCCGTCTTTTCCAGGTATATAGACTAGCTCCGACTACTAGTGGTGTCCAGATTTCTGAACTGGTATTTCTCTTCTTCTTCCCACATTTTTCCCCCACCCCGCCCCTCTCTCTCTTTCCACCCTCTTTCTCTTTCCTCCATCTGTCTCTCTCCCTGCCCCTTCCTTTCTGCAGCTCAAGTGGCCTTTTTAGGTAGGTATCCTTCTGCCGCCTTTAGAATCTCTGAGCCTCTCTCTCGGGCCTTATATCTTTCTCTAGGCCTTGGACTTTGCCTTCAGTTATATGCACTTTAAATCCTGTCAATAAAGGAAAAAAAAAACTGACAACCTTTGTGGAAAACTAAATCTCTCCCACTACCTGTCTCTCTCCACGCCCAGTAGACTCGGTTCTGCTGTGTGTGTGCCTGTGAATGGGGGTGGCCATCTTTGAAAAGGGAAGTTTGAGAGATGATATTTGTGTGACCTTAGCTGTTTGTGAAGCCTTTCTTTGCATGTTTTCTGAGAAAACAGAAAAGGAAAGTCTGCCCTATACACCATCCTGCCTCACTCGCTCCTTCGGAAGAATCAAGAGAGTCCCAACTTTTCTGTGTTCTCTGGTGTCGCCCCGGTATTAGTTTGCCCTTAACAAAGATGGCGCCCTTGCCGTGCTGGCTCTGTTGAGTCAAAGCTCCAGGTGCCTGCTGGTTTGGCCTGTGCTGCTTCTGCTCTGTGCACCGTGACTTCCTGTGGTAGAGAAAAGTTTAATCTGGACTGGTGCTGATGGTGGGAGGGGAAAGGGGTGCTCCTTTGGGAGATTGGATAAAAACATTAAAGTCTGAACTTGCCAAGCCTTCCAGCCTCTTTCTGGAGAAATCGTGCCAATAAACTCTCTGCTGGATATTGGTTCCTGGCTGGAGAAGACAAATGTGTTGGGGTGAGTAGGGGCTGCATTAGCAACAGTTTTTCCATCATGGGGTAGAAACTGCTCTGAGATCAGGAGAGTCAGGCCCAGACATGAGCAGGGGTATTCACATTCAGGGGGGCTGGGCTGCAGCCAGACAGGGGAGAGAGGGGGGTTGATGGGGAGAAGCCTCAGGCCCTTTTCCCTGGAAGAAATCACTTCTCCACTCTGGGTCTTGCTTTCCTAATTCTAAATGATAAGAGAGTTGGGCAGGAGCATTCCTAAGAACCCTTTTCCTTCTGAGACGCCACAGTATATACCTGGAGGTGGGCAGGACGCATCTCTGGATGCCTTGTCTTCTGGGAAGACCAAAACTGAGCAGCTCCCATAACCAGAGCATCGTCTGGGGATGATGTAAGGCCAGAGAACAGTTGCATGCCAGCCTCGGGAGTGCTGTTTCCTTATCAATCCCAGATCTATTCTACAAGTAGGGGCAGAGTTGCCCCCAGATATAATAAAAGCACACTCAAGAATGCAGCAAACCTTTTAAAACCATATTTAACAAAAAAACACCTACTACTTCCTGATATCCCAATAACACTAACAATAAATCACAAATATTAATTCCTCATAGCTTGTGCCATTTTTATGCTCGGAACAGAAGTCTAAATGAAAAGTTCAAAAATAAAAACAGCGACAATTTCACAGAAAAAGCACAGACCCGCTTAAAAATCACTTCACTTCTGCAAAGCCCACCCCTGGGTGTTGATGTAGAATAAAAGATGTGAAAGGACCCAGAAGCACCACGAGGCTCAGACAGAGTGATCAGCCCAAGGGCACGGGACCAGCTATTGCCAAGCTAGCAAGGGTTCCTACAAGTCAGTGACAGCAGACAGTCCTATCCCTGTCACTCTGAAAGTCACAGCCTTCTGAGAGACCAGCAAGGGGATCCATGACATTGAGATAAGTTACCCACAGAGGCAGTAGTTCCCGGTGCAATGGTCAGCAACAGGATAACCCTTAACTAGCCCCCCCCCACACACACACACACAGAAGAAGAAGCAATAAAGGGCAGGACAGCTGGCAAGGTAGCCGCATGGTCAAAAGACCTAGAATGACAGACACGCCCAAGAAGGCCTCAAAAGTCATGACCGTGACTCCTTGCACTTCGGGTTTCATGAATGTGCACCTTGGGGCACATTCCTGTCATTCTGTGGATTGGGGGGGTGGCATCACAAGAGGCCCCAACTGCTAAGGACACAACCAGAGCTGCCCATGTCCAGAGCGAGATGACCTTACAGTCGTTCCTTCATGCAACAGATTTGGTTACGCATCTCGTATGGGTCAGCTGCTGAGGTCAGCACTAAAAAAAGAGTTTGGTAAAGAAAGGTGACATGGTCGCCACCATCCCTACACTGCCTTGAGCCAGTGTATGGGGTAGGAGGGGGACATCGAGGGGCTCTCTAAAGAGTCTAGCTAGGTTCTTGCATTGTAGATAAGAAAGGAAGCTCTAGGCCAGAGAAGTCATAGGAGGGTTAAGGCACAAGCCTTGCATGTGGTAACTCCAGTTTGATTCCCGACACCACACGATCCCCGAAGCATTGCTGGGCGCAGCCTGGAATCTCCTGAGTACCCTGCAGGGGCCAAGTGATTCCTGGCAGCACCACATCCTCAGGCCCTTGCATTGACCAAGGGCTCAGCTGGCTGACTATCAATAAGTCAGGCGTCAGGGCCAGGAAGATGGCTCAGGGGCTAGAGCACATGCCATACATCCTGGAAGTCCCTAATTTGATCCTCAACACTGCGTGCCACCACCACCTCCCTAGAAAAAAGAAGGAAAACTGTGACTGTCTGCAAGCACTCACTTGTTCGTGCGGTTGTTCAACAAACATTCGCTAATACCCATGGCTGTGACAAGCGTGGGTTTCTCTCTTGGGAAACATGACAAGGTCCCTCCAGGAAGGGGGTCAAGCCCCTGCCCCCAAAATGTTTGTGTTGGCATAAATATGAGGCTAGAAGACAAAGATGGCAGGCAGGTCCTCAATCAACTCATGAAGGGTCCTTCTTGCAGCCAGTGCGTCAGCAGTCTGTGTTGTGCAGTGGTTGGCACCTCCAATGGGTGTTACCTCCACAATGGCCACCCCCTCCACGAGCCAGCCTCGGAGGTCCCATTCCCCACAATCTTCCATGTCTCCCTCCTCTGAGCCCAGGTGGCCCAAACCCTTCCTTCCCCTTCAGCACTTAGCCCACCACCTTTTCTCCTCGCTATTCCCCACCCAGGTTGCACCCAGGGGTCCCGCTGAGCTAGAGTCAGAAGGGCAGGCGTCATCGGGGTCTGACAGGTCATGAGAGGGTCTGGGCAGCTTTGCCCAACAGAGCTTCCCGAGTTCCAGAGAAGCCCAAGAGGAGGGATGGTTTTCTCTATTTTATCCAAGAAGGCTTCTCTCCCGGGAAAGTTCCCACCAAATAATTAAGAGTGAGTCTGGACTGCACCCCAGGTCTTTACACTAATTGCCCCTGCCCCCACCACCACCCGCAGAGGAAGATCCTGTCACCAGCCCAGTTGTACAGAGATGCTGAGTGCTCTGAGTTGTACAGCCAAGCCAGACTTCATGGGCCTGAGCACCGCGCCCTCTCTCCTTGGGGGTACCAGCCACAAAGACACAGCTTCTCATGATACTCGGGGCCCAGGCTGTGGTGGGAAGGGGGAGACGGAGGCCTCATAGGCCTGAGATCTGAGGGTCTCCCGGCCATGTGCCCACTGTGAGCCGAGATGACCATGCTTGAGCCTGCTGGCCCAGCCCTCGCTGCCACAGGACCGACGGTGAGCCGTCCACAGAACCAGCGCTGGCGTCCCTCGGTCACCAGTCCTGCTCTGGGGAGGTGCCATTCCGAGGGCCAGGAGTCTGATCATGTGTCACTCTGGCTGCGATGGCCCCCTCTCAGGGTCCGGGCATCACCCCCAGACCGGCCACCCTGGACTTCACTCCCCGCCACATCTCCATCCCGCTTCCAAACGAGGCTGCCGGTCATCTCTGTTGAGTCAGGAGGCTTGAGGGGGAGGAGGCAGGCGAGGACTCATTTACTCTCGGTGCCAGCTGGACTTTTCCCAGCACATTCCAGGCTGACGGTGCCCCTGGACTGAGCAGAGTCCCTCCCGCCGCCGTGCCTCCCCGGGGGGTCAGCTGTCATCTCTCTTCTCCTGTGACTGCCCCAGCCTCGTCCTTCTGAGGCTCATGTGGCATCTCCTTAGCAACAGGCCCTCCTGGAAGGAGGGAGGAGGCAGGCGAGGGAGAGGAAAGGGCTGGATGGTGCCTCGGAGGCTGCCCAGCCCCCTCCCAGCCTGTCCTCACAGGGCCCCGCTGGGCCAAGGGGAGGCACCGAGAAGGAGCCGCAGGAAGAGATATGGCCTCCTGACCAGAATGCCTCGGCAGCCGAGAGCTCACACTGGTGTCGCTGCGAATCCTCACCCGCCTCCCTTTTCTGAGATAAGTGTGATTGGCCTGTTTTCTCACCCAACAGGCTGACGCTGCACAGAGACAATAAGATGCTCAGGGTCATAGGCCGAGTTAAGTAGCCACAGCTAGAATTCAGACAGAAGTGTCAGTCTCCGGGGCACTGACAGCTGGTGGTGTCCGCTGTGCTGGTGTGGCCCTTTGAGGGCTTGATACAGCTCTATGACCGGGGAGGGACCCCTGGGAGCACAGACCACCCCTCCAAAGGTGCACAGGAAGGAAAGCATATGTGTCACGGGGCACGTGCTTTGGGCAGACCCCCAACTTGGGCAAGTCAGGAGTGCTGGCAGGATGCCCACTGGACAGTGGTCAGTCAGGATGAGTCTGGTTGAGAAACTGGCATTTGAGCCAAGACATAAAGCAGGTAGCTGTTCTTGACCCTCTGTTTCCTTGTCTGTAGAATGAGGTTTACCTGCCTCCTGGCGTTGTCCTATTAAACAAGATGATAGAAAACATGGAGTGGTGGGGCTGGAGGGATAGAACAGTGGTGATGGTGTTTGCCTTGCACGTGGCCAACCAGGTTCGTTCCTCAGCATCCCGTATGGTTTCCCAGCACTGCCAGGAGTAACCCCTGAGCATCACTGGGTATGACCCAAAAAGAAAAAAAAACACTTGGCGTGGCACCTGGCACATGAGTATCCCCGGATCAATTAGAAATGAATTAACACTAGTCAATCGCCAAGTTTAGGCTGGCCCCCACGCCCGTCCATCAGCCTCAGCACCCTCTGCCTCAGCCCCCACAGCGGGGGTCTGCAGAGAGAGCACGAAGGGCATGGGGCAGCCATGCACAGGGAGCCCCAGGCAGCACAGGACCCCAAAGAGCAAACAGAACCAGAAAGCAAGCAGCAAAGCAAACCTTCCTGGGGCCTGGGCCCGGCTGCTGTCCTCTGCTTAGGTCCCACGCTGTGCCCTGTCCAGAGAGAATAAAATCATAAAACAAGGTCAGCAGAGGTAGAGCGTGGGGCTGACCGGGCTGCACAGGGCTGGCAGCGGTCATCAGGAACGAGCAGGCTAGCGTGGAACTCAGCACACAATCCCTCTGGAATACTGATCCTTCCATTCCGAGGGAAAGGGTCTCCTCCTTTGCCATCCTTCTCAGAGGTGGAAACTGAGGGCTGACAGGGAGTGGTCACCTTCCCGGGCACCAGAGCAGGGCCAAGGCCACGGACTCCTGCCTGCTCCTGATTGTTCCTTCCTCCTTGCGTGGCTCCTGCCTGGAACCAGGCCCCAGGTGCTCCCCGCCTGCTTCTCCTCCAGCTCGGGCATGCTGGAAGCTCTGTTGCCACGGCCCAGTCCCGACTGGGGGCGGCCGGTCCTCTCAGCATTCTTGAGACAGAAGCAGCATCGGGTGAGGGCCGCCAGGGTGCAAGGAACTGTCCTGGACCGTGGGCCACAGAGTCGATGAATTGCTGAGTGAAGGCCGCAGGTACAGCTATGGGTCCGAGGAGGGAAGTGTGGGCAGGGTCAGCAGCACTGGGCAAGGGGGGCAGGACAGAGAGAGGTCTGGTCCCCCACACCCTCAACCCCACCTGCATTCCTGTCAGTAAAGCAAAGTCTGGGTGCCAGAATCAGTCCCAACAGTATTGTCCCTTCTCCTTCAGTCCCAGTCCCAGAGCAAGCATTTGTCCCCAGGAATCATTCATGCACCTCTCTAAAAGGTCCTACCAGCATAAAAGATCCTGGGAAGGAAGAGAGGTACCCCACCCCAAGTTCCCCACATCTGGCAGAAACTGTAGCCAGGAGGAGCAAGTTTCGGCGAAAAGAAGGAAGATCAACCCCACATCCAGACTCTCCTCCACTTGCTTGGGGAATCATAGTCCCAATACACCCGCAAAATGGAAACTATTGCAAGAGGCAAATGCAGTGAACACACCTCCGCTCCGTTATCATTTAGCCTGGTCTCCCTGCCCAGAGCCACATAACCCGGACAAACGCTGCCACGGAGACTCCTCTGCAGGAAAGCGTTCCTGTAATTGGCGGGAGGCTATAGTGAAAGTGGAAGAGAGAAGACTGCCCCATTCCGAGTCCCAAGTGCAGTTTTTACTGAATGTGTATGTCTTTGGCACCATCATTAAGCTGAAAAAAGCCCTAAGTCGAATCATCCTAAGTCAGAGACCATCTGTCTATCCTCCGCACTTGCGAATCCCCAGGGTTCCAGATTTACAAGCCTGTGAGGCAGACACCGAGGAGGGAGAGAGAGGAAGCCCAGGAAGGCGCAATGCTTCATTCACCCCTACAAGGTGAGCTTTCGTTGTTGAGGTTCTTCTGTTGTTTTTAACTGATACAGGTTTAGAGGCAGTGTCTGTTTTAAGAGCACGGCTTCATATCTCTTCAAAATGTATGCTAACATGCTCGATTCGACAGCACATATACCAAAATATATGCTAACACAGGTTGGAGAGATAGTACAAGGATTAAGGTGCTTACCTTGCACGTGCCTGACCCCAGTTTGATCCCTGAGCACTGCCAGGAGTGAGCCCTGAGCATGACTGGGTGTGCTCCCCACAAAAAAAGTCCCGAACTAAATAGTAGTAGCTAATATAAAAACTAACATCACTAGTTTAGATGGATTAAAGAGTTGGATATTAGACCTCAAATCTGGTGCAGTCCCAAGTACCCACATGCTCCACGGGGTCCCCTTCACCCTTTCAAATCTCCCCCACCACCCCTGGTTGGTAGCCTCAGTTCCATTGCTTTGTTTCTTTATGTCCCACATGTGAATAAGATCATCGGTATCTGTCTTTCTCCTTTTCATTTGTTGTGCTTAACGTGACACATTTTAATTCCTCCCATGTTTTCATAAGAGGCAATATTTCATCCTTCCTAAGTCTCGTGTGCCTATGCTGGCCCTTCTTCGTTATCCACTCACCTGTGTCGGACCCTTAGGCGGTTTCCTGGTCTCAGTTGCTATAAATAGCACTGCGGTAGATGTATGTGTGCATAGATCTTTCCAAATTAGTGTTGGTGTGCTCTTCAGATAGATGCCTCCGAGTAGAATTGCTGGTCACATGTGGATCTACTTGTACTATTTTGAGAGTGCTCCATACTGCTGGACCAGTTTGCATTCCCACCAACAGCGTGGGGGTCTCCTTTATCACCCACATGCCCACCAGCACTTGTTACTAAGGTTTTTGTTTTGTCTTGTTTTGTTTTTTATATATATATATATAAAATAAATAAAGAGATATATATATGCTGCTCTTACTGGTGTGAGTTGATAGCTCTTTGTCACTTTGATATGCAGTTCCCTGGAAAGAAGCAGCAATGGGCATTTTTTTCACGTGCCTATTGGCCGCTGCATGTCTTCTTTGGTGAGGCTTCTGTCTGATTCTTCTCCCCATTTTTATGGGGTTGTTTGCTTTCTTGTTGTTGTGTTTTACAAGTTCTATATTTATTTAGATATTAGCCCTTTGTCAGATGTACGGGGTGGGAATATTTTCTCCCATTCGGTTGGGATGTCTTTTCATTTTGATGATCATCTCTCTGTGCAAAAGCCTTTTAATTGGATGTAATTTCATTTGTTTACTTTTGCTTTTGTTTCCCTTGCTGTTGGAGTCCAATTCCCGGAGACATCACTGAAGCCAATATCATGGAATGCTTTGCATATGTTTTCTCCAATGCATTTTGTGGTTTGAGGTCTAATATCCAACTCTTTAATCCATCTAAATTAGCGATGTTAGTTTTTATATTAGCTACTATTATTTAGTTAGAGCTTTTAGATCCAAAGCCTCACTCACGTGCTGTCATGCCACATTTGTTCCAGAGAGCAGGTGTAGGAGCCCTGAGGTACGACTCTGCTGCCCTCTCTCGTGGCTTGCTTCTTTCCATCTATCCTTAACATGTTCTCTTCAACCTGAGATTCTGAAATCAGACAGAACCCAGCCTTGAGTCCCAGACTACCACCTTCTCACCTCTCATCCTTCATCCACATCACCTCTCATCCTTCATCCACATCCTTCATCCACAAAAAAACAAGTACAGCAATCTCAGAACTGGCGTGAGCAGCATCCACGTAGAACACAGAAAGCATTCAGCTCTGAGCTTGATATAACACGGGCATTATCATACAATCTGTTCCGGGCCCCCTCACCTCCTCCATCCATGTCTGGCAAGGCCTGGTTTTACAACAATCCATAAGTCATTAGCCGATGTGATGTTAGACCTATAAGAATCCTCCCCAGCCAGACACATCCATCACTCAGAGTTACAAATGCCGAGTTCATCCAGGGAACAGGTTTCACAGCATCTTCCCTTCAAAAACAGCCCAGTTCCTGTATTAAGATCCTCACCTGGGAACACAGGACCCATCAGTACCCATCCATTCCCTGCCTCTCCCGGGCCCATGAGCATCTATCTCTAGCTGGACAGGTTCCACACTCAGCTCTGAGCCATCAGTCATCTCCTGAGACCCAGCTTCTCTCTATTCCTCCTCTTATCTATCCATCTGCCCATCCATCCACCCATTTTATATCACCCCCTAGGCTCCCGGACCAGGACTTCACATGCAGGGTCCTCAACCCACACTGACCTTCTCGCTCAAATAATGGCACAGGGAGCCCTTGACAAGGGGTCAGTAGGGTCAGGACACCTGTGTCCTCCTCTCCTTCACCCAGGACAGGGGGAGACTGAGCAGACCCACAGGATCACACTGGGGGGGGTGGTCCTTAATGCAACAGGTGGCCTAGGTCACGGCCTCAATCCTGTAACTGAGTTCATCAATGATCACTTGCAGCTGAGTTCGGTGGTGGCCACTCGATGATCCACATCTACCTGAGCCATTTCTCAGTGACGTGCAGTCCCCAGGGCCTCAGGGTTTCTTTTCTCTTTCTTCCTGTTTGCCCTTTGCGCTGACAGGCGCTTGGTGCTGAAAAGAAGACCTCTCCCCAGGGACAGAGGGAAGGCCATTCCCATGGACAGGGGGTGTCCATCCTCCATTTCTGGGACCTTGCTTAGCCCTGCTTTTAGACAAAAGCTGGGAACAATCGTTTTGCCATTACAGAAATCAGTCACTTGAATTGTTCCTAAATACCTAGCCTCTCCGTGCTCCTGTCGTGCTAAGTTTTCCGTGTTTGCATTTGCCTGTGTGCCTCTCTCTGGGGCTGGAGTCTGTCTTTATGAGGCTCAGGTAGGACAGATGCTTCCGGGGCACTATGACGCCTTGTGGCAAAATGAGCGCAGTGCCTGGAGTCGGGGATTCTGGCTCCAGTCTTTACTTTGACACTTCCTGCTGAGGACACTTGTCAGGCTAACTAACCACCTGGAACATCCGTTTCCTCCTGTATCACGAAAGATTTCAAATAGAACTACCCACCAGAGTATCCGAGAACTAAATGGAATAATAATGTCCATGAATGTTCCTGGCATATATTAAGGAAGCAGTGAACCCTTGGATAAATATCTGTTTGTTCTGCGCAAGAGTCTGAAACCTGACTATAAATCCATATCATGAGGCCACCGTATAATGAGGTCTTCGTGTATCTTCAGCAATAACAATCATACCTTACATTGGAGAAACAGATTATCATTTACCAAGATGCATCCTCCTAATGTTCTCATTTTACAAATGACAAAGGCGAGGCTCGGGGTAGCTCCGCGAATTGCAGGGGCCCCGCTGCTGCCCTCGGTGATCCTTCATAGCCCTACTCCTATCCCCTCCTCCCTGCTTCAAAACCACAGGTCCCGGGCCAGCTCCCCGGCGATGCTCGCCGCGTTCTGCCGTGGGGCAAATGCTGGAGTGACAGGTCCTTTGAACAGCCTCTTAGCTGAGACGCTGGGAGCTCATCACAGGCTGCCAGGAGAGGCAGGCCTCCGCTGAGATGTCACCCCAGAAGGGCCCTGGGGAGCCCCCAAAGGCCAGACTCGGAAGGAGAGTGAACCCCTGACATCACAGGCTCCTCCTCATGCCGAGCACATCCGCAACAGTTCTCACTGATGCCCCCACACGGGTGGTTCTCAGCCTTCAAGGGGAAGTCCTGTAGCTCTCTGACACCCCACTGGAAGCTGCAGACTCTGCCCCCTGGTAAAGTGGCCTTGTTGTTGCATACAAAGAGGTCAAGGTTAAGAGCTCCGGGTGAAAATCTGGGCTGTGTTAAGATTCTCTTAGACTAAGGGTCTTCTCTTTTAGATTTTCCATTCCTCACCATATTAAATATTGTTAGATATATTCACAACCCACATTACTCACGCAACACTCACACACACTTATACACACACTCATACACACACAAACACACACACACACACACACACACCTACACACACCTACACACATTTACCCACGAGTTGAATTGCAGTTGACTATTTGTCATGATGATATATTTTGTGGCCATGGAATAAAACTTTTCGTTTTCATTTCTTTGTTTTCTCTTCCTATGTTTGAGCCAATAAATTTTTGACAGTAAAATTTATTGAAATGCATCATACATACTGAAAAAATAGATCTTAAATGGTTAGCACCTAATTTTTTTTAAAAAAATGAGCATGCATGAGAGCCACACTTTGGGAGTCCCCAAAGGGCCCTGTGCCCCCTGCAGTCACTGGCCCCGTGTGGGGTTGTCCCAAGGCCTGATGCCAGTCACTGGTTGGAACTTGACCATCAGTGGAACCATAAGGCCCTTGTTTACTTCGTGCCTGGCTGTCTCTGTAGAATCTCAGAAGCATCCATCTGGGTCTCGGTCATTTTCAGAGGCTGCGAGAGCTTCAGAGCTGCAGGTAGCATCAAAGACAGAGGTTCTAGACCTTGCCTTCACCCTAGAATCACCATGGAAATTTTCAAATCCCTGAGTCTCAAGGTGCACCCCAGAACAATAAAACCAGAATATTTGGTCACAGGACCAAGCCTGAGAAGATTATCTTGAACCCCCAGCATATGGGGGGAAACTGCAGCTCCAGTTGCTCCAAGATCCGGAAAGCCAATCCTTCGTGAACGGGGACATTTTCTCCACCCTTGGTGAACAGAAAAGCCCAGAAAGTTCTTCCAGAGCTGTGGAGAAAGGTGAGGTGTCCCAGGCTGCTGAGGAATCCGCCCACCCCACCCCCGAGAAAGACAGCGTGCTCTAGGACTGGCCATAAGGAGAAAGGGGCACCAGCAGCTAGACTTCGTGGGGGCCCCAATACCTCCTGGATACAGGAAAGTCCTTGAAGTGGGGAAGGGCTGCCAGATTCCCGGTTGGGGGATTTTCAGCACTGACTCAGGTCTGAGTCCCGGGTGCAGCACACAGTTCTACCACTCGGCGGCGCCCCGAGCTTCTGTAAACCTTGTGGTATCACACAGCTCTGGGCCTCGGAAAGCCAGGCAGGAGTCAGGTGGCTGTGCAGGTGGGCGGGGATAGGGGAGCACAACCACCCAGAGCTTCTCAGGGGCTCAGCCTGGCCAAGGCGGCACAGTGTATCTCTGTTCCTGAGGTCTGATGGGGTCTGGCTGGTGTGTGTGTGTGTGTGTGTGTGTGTGTGTGTGTGTATGTGTGTATGTGTGTGTGTTTGTGTGTGAGTGTGTGTTTATGTGTGTTTGTGTGTATGTGAGTGTGTGTGAGTGTGTGTGTGTTTATGTGTGTGTGTTTATGTGTGTGAGTGTGTGTGTGTTTATGTGTGTGTGAGTGTGTGTGTTTGTGTGTGTGTTTGAGTGTGTGTGTGTGTGTGTGTGTGTGTGGTGATGGTGGAGGTGGGGAGGTGGGCGTGCAGGGACATGGCTGGGACCAGCTGGGTATTGAGAGAGGTCACCTCCCCCGCATCTGACCCTGACAGACAGCAAACCACGCCTAAGCCGACTTTCCCCCACAGACTAGGGTGCCCCTGTGGGCACCACAGGTCCTGGGGCGCACAGCCCACCCACATTCCCGTGATGCCCTGGGCTTGGGCGGCAGCAGACCTCCCTCAGAGCCAGCTCAGGCACAACTCCAAGCCCTCCCTGGAGAGTCTGCCAGGTCCTAACCCGAGGAGGCCGAGACCCTCGAGCTGGAGCTCCGTCTTCCCTGCAACTCAGAGGCAGAGCAGGCTCAGCTGGGAGAGTCCCAGCAAGCTCCTCCGTGTGTGTGTGTGTGTGTGTGTGTGTGTGCGCGCGCGCTGCCTCAGGCTCTGCATCTATAAAAAGGGATAACAGCCCTGTCCATGGCAGGTGATTGTGTGGACTGAACAGCAAATTATGGAGCGTCTTCACCCAGAACCTAGTGCTTGGCACATAGTAAGAACTGGAAAAAAGATGTTTGTTACTATTATTTATTCTTTCTCCTATTGACGTGCCTGGAAGGAGTGAATGGCCTGAAGGCGTCGCACAGCCTGTGCTGGGACAGGTTGGAGCAGAGGCGAGGCAAAGATCCCGCTGCTGACTGCAGTCCAGGCCGGCCTGAAGGGTAGCCCGGACCCTGTTCGGGGACCCACAGGGGATTCCCCTCCACCCCACCCAGCAGCTGGGCCACCGCCCCTCAGTCCAGAGGTACCGTTTGTTTTGTTGTTGTTGGGCCACACACAGCTGTTCTCGGGAGCTGCTCTGTCCCCCGGATCAACATGTTGGGGATCGGGCAGTGCTGGCCATTAACCCTGGGCCTCCCACGTGCAGACCCTGCTCTGTCCATTGAGCTATGACCACAATCCCATGCTTTTATTATTTCCTTTTGAGCAGAGCCTCATACATGCAAGGCAATGGGAGGCCGTGGTGTTATCTTCTCAGCCCGAGGACCCAAGTATGTGATCCTGGAGGGACAATCTAGGCCATGCCCATGTCCCAGAGAGCACCAGGCCAGGAGACCGTGGGTCTCTACCTGGCATTATGTGGTGGGGAGCAACTCACTCCCCCTCTGTGGGTCTCCATCCGCCCCTCTAAGATGAGGGGGCTCATTCAGGAGATTGTTAAATCCCTTCTCTGCTCTAGAGTATAGTTTTAGCAATGTGGCAGGTGCTGAGTCAGCGTTAGTTTTCTAAGACCCTTGACACACACTTAGTGTCACGTGACCCCGGTGACTCGGACCCTAACAGGTCAACCAGGTTAGAGTCAAGAAATGGGTACTGATCTAAGTAGTAATTGCTCACTTTCCACCTGAAAAGTGGAAATTACAGCAATTACAGCAAGTCCAATGCGCTTCTTCACCCACAGCCCATGACTCACACCAAGGTTCTAGATTATTGGGTCCAGTGTCTGCCTCTTCTCTAGACCACAAGCTCCCAGGCAGGGCCCCTCCAGCCACGTCCAGCCCCCTGCCTTGTCAGGATGTGTTCGGGCCATCTGCATGGGGGTCCTCCGTGATCCTGGGTCACAGGAATGGCCCCATTCCTATCGATGGGGAGAAAAGCACCAGAGCCTCAGCTATGTACATTCCTTTTATTGGAAAAATGAAGTCACAGACAAAAATGGGCACCTTGTCACCCAGGCCCAGCTGCCCTGTGGGCTGGGAGAGGTCCAACCACGCCCCATCCCAGCCACATGGAGGCTGAAAGTGAGAGGGGGAGGGGAGGAGGGATGGCCACGGAGTGAGTCCAGGTATGGGGAGGAAGTAGTGGAGCTCAGCAGGCTACAGCTGTCCTGAGGGGTCCTTGGGCTCAGGGGCTGGGCCCACACATACACACACACACTCTCTCTCTCTCTCTCTCTCTCTCTCTCACATCTCTGGGTGCACCTCTTCTTCTCACAGCTCCTCTTTGGTTCCAGAAAGTTCTGTGCAGTCACTAAACTTCCATATCCAGACAGCTCAGGCAGGCAGCCTCCTTCTGGCCATCTTCAGAACACCCAGGTGGGCCCTCAGCGGCCAGGCCTCATTGGCCCAGTGGCCCTTGTTCCTTTCCAGGAAGAAGGGAGCCTTTTTCCTATGGGCTTTCTTGGACTGTCCCTGGGTGCCCCGCCCATGCACCTCGCCTGAGAGTCCTCATCCCAGAGCCAAGCAGGCATCATCTGCAGTGTGAGAAGGCCTCAAGGGGGGGAACGCTGCCTGCATAGAACCCCCGCTTCAAGGTAGACAGTAGAGTCAGAAGGTGAGAGACCCAAGCTGGCAGCCCCCTGGAAGGGGGTCAAGGGAATGGGGACTTTGATTTATAGGGGTACAGGCTGGCCCACACAGGAATGCAGAGATGGACCCACAGGAACCGCAGCGCAGGGATTCTGCAAGCAAGCAAGCTCACACACCTCTTACGGTGCAGGCTCAGATCCCAGAAGCTGGCCTTGGTTCTTAGAGGTCCCAAGCCCCCAATATTACCTGTCTTCAGGAAGCATTTTCCTAGAACCGGGGGAAAGAGCCAGAGCCCCAAACAGTGTAAACCACCAGTTCCTGGTAGATGCAAGCTCTCCAGAGGGAGTCTGTGCTCCTTATGGGGGTTGGGGTTGGGGTTGTGGGTGGGGAGACAAAGGGAAGTGCAAGTCCAAAAGAGATTGGTGGGCACTGGCGGCCTGCCTCTCTCAGCGGGATTACCAAGAGGCCCAGGCCAGGTGGGGCGTTAGAGGCAGGGAGGACGCGGAGGGAGGCGCTTCCCCTGGGCCTGCCGGGCCCTGGGGGTAGGTGGAGTGGGTGGTGGAGTCGGGAGGCGGCGTCATGCAGGGCAGGAATTCTCTGAACCGGGCTGTTCGAATCGGGCTCTCCCCGTGCGGGGCTCCCTGAACCCCGGCCCCGCGGTGGGCAGGGAGCGGGGCCCCGGCCCGTATTCCGCCCCCTCCCGGGGCAGCCGAGGGGCAGCGGGAGGCCGGGGTACAGAGTGACTCAGAAGCGGGTGCTCTGGTAGCGCAGCCTCCGCAGGTCTGCCAGGCCGTCGGCGCGGCCGTACACCTCCCCGCAGGGGCTCTCGGCCAGTCACCGCGCCCCGGCCCCGCCGCCCCCGCCGCTGCTCAGGCCGCTGCCGCTGCTGCTGCCGCTGCTGGAGCTGCCGCTGCTGCACCGGTCCTCGTAGATGGAGATCTCGATCTGGGGTGGCGTTAAGGAGCGTGCTGGGCGGGCGGGCCCCCGGGGCAGGCGGCCAGCCGGGAGACCGTGGGCAGGCAGGAGCGGCCGCGCGGCGCACGCGCGCTCTCGGCTCCGCTCCGCCCCGCGTGCAAGGCAGAGCTGGGGGTTGGGGCTAGGGGCTGCGGGGTTGGGGGCTAGGGGCTGCGGGGTTGGGGGCTAGGGGCTGCGGGGCTGCCGGGCTGGGGACTGCGGGGCTGCCGGGCTGGGGCTGCGGGGATGCTGGGCTGTGGGGCTGGGGACACGGGTATGCAGGGCTGTGGGGATGCGAGGATGTGGGGCTGGGAGCTGCAGGGATACAGGGCTGCAGAGATACAGGGCTGTGGGGATGCAGGGATGCAGGGCTGCAGGAATGCGGGAATGCAGGGCTGCGGGGATGCCGGGATCCCCGTTTACGCTAGCGGGTCTAATTCCCAGTCCCATGGTGTTCCGGCGGTAAGGGTGGGGGCTAACGTGGGGAGCTGAGGGCAGGTCCTCACTTCCCTCCCCTCCCCCCACTCTCAAGCCAGGAAACCTTAGACCCGTCGCTTATGACTCTCCGTTATTGCTATGGAACAGGGGTAATGGGAGCCTGGAGATTGTTGTAAGGATGAAATGAAATCATGTGTGTAGAAACACTGAGCCCAAATGCTCTGCAAATAGTAAGGGCACAATAAACAGAAATATCTCTCAGTGGGCATTGAAAATGAGAGTCTGGTCATGATGTTTCTTTTATCCTCTCCTCTCTAGTAACATCTGTTTCTTCCTTGGAGATAGAGGGTTTTGTTTTGTTGGGGTTGGGGGGGCGCACACTGTGGTGCTGGGGAATTATATGGCTGAGGAATCAAACATGGCACCATGCCCATGCAAAGTGAGTCACCTGCCCACCCCAGATTTTTTTCTTTCTTTCTCTTACTTTCTTGCTTGCTTGCTTGCTTGCTTGCTTTCTCTCTCTCTTTCCGGTTTCTGGCCACACCTGGAGGTGCTCAGGGCTTGCTCTTGGGTCTGTGCTCAGGGATCACTCCTGCCAGGTTCTAGGAACTATACAGGGTGCTGGAGATCCAACCTAGGTCAGTCACGTGCAAGGCAAGCTCCCCACTGCACTATCACTCCCGCCCTGAGATTTATTTCTTAACCATCTGGTGACCTGGCTGTAGTCTGTGGGAAGAAAGTATGCATGCCCTGAGCTCATTTTCCAAGAGACATCGGGAGATCTTTGACCCAGACCCACTCCTATTGCCTCCCGCCTTATTCCACTGTTCTCATCCATGAATAGAACTATATGACACAGTGCACGTGGAAAGAGAAGAGATTTGCATATGCCTTGTGGGACAGTGCAGCCTGGTGGTTAAGAGTGGCTCTAGCATGCCATGCATGCAAGGAACCTGGTTTCTACCCCGGGCACTGCATGGTCTCCCAGCCACCAAGTACTCATGCTCCCTGAGCACCACCAGGTGTGGTCCAAATTTAAAAAAAAAATAATTAAAAAATAGAAAAAGTGGACTGGAGCAATAGCACAGTGGGTAAGGTATTTGCTTTGCACACGGCTGACCCAGGTTCAATTCCCAGCATCCCATATGGTTCCCCAAGCACTGCCAGGAGTAATTCCTGAGTGCACGAGCCAGGAGTAACCTCTGTGCATCGCCGGGTATGACCCAAAAAGCAAATAGAAAAAAGAAAAAAGAAAAAGTGGTCCTGGGCCCAAATCCTGCCTGACATTCACCAGCTGAGCGACCCTGAAACCCATCTTCAGTGTCCCCTTCTAGTGAGAGTATCCCGCCTTTCAGGGGTGTCATCAGAATCACAGGAAATCCTGGGTTCACAGTACTGATCTCAGGCTGGAAATGAGCACTGGTTAAATGCAGCTCATAAGGCAAACCCTAAAATGCCAACGTAACACCACGTTGTAGTACATTACTTGTAGTAATGGGGAGAAGCAGTGGTAGAGATTGGTGATCCTAGAAACACCCTCCTCAAAGGTCCAAGGAGGGCGGGCTCCCCAGGTCCTGGAAGCCTCACTAACCGGGAAGCCCCCTCTGCCTGCCGCACCTCGCCAGGAGACAGCTCAGACAGGAAGGATATAACTCTCATGCCACGCTCCACTGGGTCGGTGAGCAGGAGGCCACGCGGGGCGAAGATCTTCTCGTTCTGCTCCTGGATATAGCGGGAGATCTTCTTGAGCACCTGCAAGGAAAGGACAATTGGAGGACACAGGTGAGGCTGAGCACCATGGTGAGGTCCTGGGAGGGGGCTGCGGGTAGGACACTACCTTCTCGTAGTGGGTCTCCATGCAGAGGAAGATGAAGTAGGCGGTGGCACAGGCCAGGCAGCCCTCCAGGTAGGAGCTTCCCCCAATCTTCTCCGCCTCCGAGTAGAAGCTGTTGAGGGTCTTCACTGTCTCCTCAAAGAGCTGCCGCTCGATCTGGCAGGGAAAGGGGAGGTGAGGCTAAGTCAGCCTTCCCAGAGTGTGGGCAGACAAGAGGGAGGGGGGAAGGGGTTGCGGGAATGGGGACATATCCTGGGGAAGGAGGGAGTACACAGGCAGAACCCATCCATGCTACTGTGTAGCAGAGAGAGCACAGGAATGGGTCTCCAAAAACCTGGGGGCTGGGGAAAGGGGTCCAAAGCATGTGCCTGTCATCACGAAAGCTCATCCACCATCCCTGTTCCAAAGGCTCATAAATAAATCTTGAAAGAGCTCAACTAAAAAAAAAAAAAAAAGCAGAGAGAGAGAGATTTCTCGGACACCCATTCCCAGCAGAGACCTCTGGGCGATCTCCTATCGGGGCAGGGCAAACAAAGCCCTAGCAGATGCTGCCACACCCCCAAAGCCAGCACCATGCCTCTAGCCAGACAGTCCAGTTAAATATTGGGGACTTTCTGGAGCTTGCAACCACATTCGTGGCCAGGCGGCATCTCCAAAATGTACAGCACTGACATCCCAGTAGCAGCACACCAGATTGGATGGGAATGTAATGAGGAAATCAACCAATCTCAACTAACAAAAACCATTAACACAGAAGATTTAACTTGCATCAACAGCTTACTAAACAGTCAGATCAGGAGTTAATGTCCCTGTGGTAGCACTGTAGCACTGTCCTCCCGTTGTTCATCGATTTGCTCGAGTGGGCCCAGTAACGTCTCCATTGTAAGACTTGTTGTTACTGTGTTTGGCATATTGAATATGTCACGGGTAGCTTGCCAAGCTTTGCCATGTGGGTGAGATACTCTCGGTAGCTTGCCGGGCTCTCCCAAAGGGGCAGAGGAATCAAACTTCGGTTGGCCGGGTCAGCCGCGTACAAGGCAAACACTCTCCCCACTGTGCTACTGTGGTAATATACAATAATTTTCATAAGTTTTCTTCTATGGGAATATTTTTAAATCATTTCCTTAGCCATTGAATGGTAACAAGAAATATAAAATAAATTATTGTGGGCCTGCTATGGGGGTAGGCTTTAGAGATGGTTGGGAAAAATGGAGACAACAGTTGAAGGAAGAAGATAGAGCAATGGGATTTCTGTTGGCATACTGAATGCCTGTAGCACATCTTTTGTAAACCAAGGTGTTTAAATAAAGTGGGGAGAGAAAAGTGCATGTGCCTTGAATGTTAGAGGTCCAGGGTTCAATCCCCCCACACTGCTGACCTGGTGAACCCTGAGCACCACCAGCTGTGAACCCTCTTCCTCAAAATAAGCTTTATGGACCAGAGTTAATCATCAACTAGCTGCATGACCCTAGGACTAACAACTTAGCTCCTGCTTCTAGAAATCAGCAATGGCTACTCAGTCTCCCTTGAAAACAGCCAAGTCCCCAAAATTCTAGGCATGAAAATTTTCTGCAGAGGATCAGGCCCGAATTCAAGTGCCTTTGCCACCTCCCATCTGACAGCTGTCAGAGCACTCTGAGCCTAACTGTCAGCCCCTCCCCTTATCTGGATGGAGCTAACTGAGGGGCACTCAGGAGTTCTCCCCGGAGGGTCATGTCCCCTAGTGAACTGCCCCCCACACCCGCCAGCCCCATGCGCTCAAAGCTCTCCTGCTGCACCCCCCTAAACAGCATCTCAAACATGCACCTGGGCTCCCTCTGTCTAAACAACAGAAGCATGTCAGCACCCTCCCCTCCCATAAGTCTCTGACCTCAGTGCCTCTCCCCAGGACCAGCCCTGCCTAGTGAAGTCAGGTCACCACCTGGATCAAGAGCTTCCGGGCCTAGGAAGGAGAAGGAGCCAAAGACTTGCTGGGGCCTTGACCCAGCCCATGGCACACCCAGGAGCTGCATCTGCAAGCAGGGGCTGGGGCAGAGCCCTAGTTCCTGGTCTCAGTGCCACCACAGAGTGTCCGCTAGAGCCCAGGTGAGGAGGGGGAAGGAAATCAGTGTCCAGCCCTGCTTCCAGGCTGCTACAATCACCTGGACATGACTCTGGTCACAAAGGCCGCTGCCTTCATCTGTACCCACAGAGGCTGCAATTATGTCCTTAGCAGATGAGTACATGAAAAGACCCTCGAAGTTCAGATCCCTTTCATCCCAACTCCCTTTGGAAAGTCACTTCTCTGAGGCTCCAACTAAATGAGGGGGCTGGACTACAGGGCCGTTCAAATGCTGACACATCGATGCAGTACCCAGAGAAATTGGGTACATTTCCCAGAAAATGGGAAATTTTCCCATTTCCCAGAAAATGGGAAACTGCAGAGGTGAGTCCTCGAAAGAGGTGAGGGGGAGTGTCAGAACCTGTAGTTCTGGAGGCCGTCGGATATTGCTGCTCCTCAGACCACAGTTTCTGTTCAAATGCTGAATGGTTCTCAACTCAAGTGCACCCTAAAATCACCTGCGTAGCTGTCAGAGTGTAGACATGCCCAAACCACACCTCTAAGAGATTCTTATCCCAACAGTTTGGAAGTGGGCGGTGATGGGAGAGGAACAAAGACCATCCCAGCCTCCTCTGTCCGTCACAGATTTCTCCAGACTTCCCAGGTGGCTCCAGCTGGAGCAGAACAGACCAGCTGTCGTGGGGTTGCTGGCCACCAGGTCTACCTCACTGGACTGCAGATAGGAGCCTCCACCCCACAGCACGGCTGCTGAGGGAGTAGGCAGCAATGCTGACCTGGGCCCCACTCCCAGAGGCTCAGTATAATGGCACTGGGCTGCAGCCTGGATTTGTTTGATTTCCGTAAGCTCTCCCAGAATCTTATGTGCAGCAGGGGTAGTAAGCGGCTTCTGAGAAGCCGAGAGTCTGGAACTTCCTCCAATAACTGAGTCAGCATTTCTGAGGACACCTAAGATCAGGCTGTGGAAGAATTTACGTTTGTTGAACAAGCTCTTTGCTAGACCAGGAAATCTCGGGTTTCTTCAGATGTAGAGTGTGTGTGTGTGTGTGTGTGTGTGTGTGTGTGTGTGTGTGTGTGTGTGCGCGCGCGCGCACATGTGGTGTTTGGGGTCTATACTGGCAGTCCTCAGGAGCTATTCCTGGCTTGGTGTTCAGGGGTGATTCCAGGAGGTGCTCAGGGCTGAGGGTGAGATCCGGGCCTCCCACATACAAAGAACAGACTCCAGGTCTTTAAGCCATCTCCCCTGCCAACTCCCAGTTTCAAGAAAGCAACAACAAGACAACAATAAGGATATTTCCAAGGGGGGTGGGAGTGGGGAAGGGGAAAGCTCCCGAGATATTCATCAGATCTAGGACTGGCAGTGGCACTCAGCCAACTAGCCACACGGGTTAATGCTAAAGGCCAGAAATGTGGTGCTTCTTGGACCCAGTGGTTCTGGGGGCCCCTAGGACCATGCCCAGTAGTCAGGGAAGATGGTGGGGGGGGGGGGGTGCTATGCAATGCTAGGGATGCAAGTCAAGCACTTGCCATGCAAGGTGTGTGGCCCTGATCCCGGTCCCAAGGATGTTTCTCTTACCTGTGACAGCATCAACATCACATTTGTGTCAAACATCACTTTTGTTACCTGAAGCATGCGCCTGCCTCAGGCCCTCAGTTCCCTCCCAGCCTGTACTCCAGGTCTGGACAAAGACCTTCTTACCCGGCTGTCCAGCTCAGGGGGGAATTTGGTCTGGAACTGGCAGATGGTTCCATCGCTGTAGTCTCTCTGGATGAAGACCTTGGTGGCCAGGGAAGCACTGCGCCGCAGCTCCTGCAGATTGTGCACCTACAGAGATGACAGACACAGACTCAGATATGGAACCTTCCAGATCTGACCAAGGCCCAGGGGCGTGGGGAGGACGGAGGGGGTGATGGGTCCTGCAGGGTAAAACATCAGGGCAAGTCAGCCACCTCACACATGTTCCAGCAAGATTGTGGGGAACCAGGACCCCAGAGATACCTCAAGCAAGTGTCCCCCCTCCCCTAGAAAGATCTAGAAAAAAAACCCAAGAGAAGGTCAACAAAAGGTGTTCTGAAACCATCGAGAGAGCCGGAAACTGTTTTCACAGAAGACATCCTAGTGGCTGGTTTAAGATGCTCTGTCTTGGCCCTGTCCCTCCCTCTCTCTCCCTGACTGATGCACACCCATTCACTCAAGAGCATCAAATCAAATGTTGACAGCTTGGAGAAGCCAGCACTGAGCCAGACTCTGCGGTGTGGGGCCAACAGAATGGGTGCTGAGCAGCACGTGGGCAAGATGAGACTTGCCAGGAACCCAGAGACCAGTTTCTCGCCTGGCAGCCTGCACGAGAGAGCACAAGGATGGTTTTCTCACCCAGAAACACTCCCCATGTGGAAAATAGGAGCCCATGGCCCATAAGCTTCCGGCAACAAGGCAGACAAAGGGGGATGAAGCCTGGATGGACATTCCCCTCTGCCCTGGCAGGAAAGGATGGGAGACATCTGTCACTTGTCCAGCCTGCACTCCCAACACAGACTAGTGAGTGAGGAGGGGTGTAGGTTCAATCCCACCTGAGAATCAGACTTCTGTCTTCCAGCTTCAATGACCCGTGCTCAAGACAAGCATCGCACTGAGTAAAATATGTCAAACACTGGAGTCCTGTGGACCACGAGCCCCCAAGGCAGACCGAGCCGCCAGTAATTAAGGTGAAACCACTCAGCCACTCCTTTGTCACTTATTGAGTCCCCACTACTGCCCAGCTCCAGGGAAGCAGAGCAAATGACAGTCTGTGAGCTCCAGGGAGGAAGCGAGTAAATAAATAATGAATTGGACTGTGACAAATGCTACCAAGAAGTAACAGCTTACTCAGAAAAAGCTTCCTGAAGTCTGTGTGAAGATATAAAGAAAAGAAAGGCCCTCACAGGGGGAGAGGGCAGGCAAGAGTGGGAGACAAAGGAAGTTCAGCCCAGACACAGTGAAATCTGGGGCAAATAGGGTAAGGAAGGTCTCCTCCAATGACAAATTTCAGCAAGTTTCAGCAAGGCTGGAGTTGGTTTGAACAGATCAGATAAGGACAGTAGGGGGATAATAGAACAGAAGCCACAAAGGTTAGATCTCGAAGAATGGAGGAGGGGGTTTGAGGAGGGGCAAAGGGAGGGGGCGGGGGGGGGGGGCGGATTCTAACAAAGGGGCGGTTTTAAGATGCAAGATTCTTACACTAGCATAGAAGCTGGGAAGAGAATGAGAAAACTATCAATATGGCAATCAGAACAGAGCACTGATAGGTCACGATACTGAAAAGGTGTGAAGGAGATATTCCCAAGTCCAAGGAATCTTGCTCTTGGGAGAGATGTGATCCCAAAAAGTAATGATCGGTCTAAATAACATACAGGTGATCCTCTGTTCTCCAGATTTTGACAGAGCTGGGGATGTGGCTCAGTGGTAAAGCACCTGCCTTGCATGTGTGAGGCCCTGGTTCAATCCTTGAAATTGTATTCAGCGAACAAAAGGATATTTTGGTAATATAATAAGCTACTTTCCAGTGGTTCTGCTTCATCTAATTAAGGACATATACTTTGTGTGTTAAAAATAAAATATGTGCACTTCAAAAGTCCACTTATCATAGATCTTAAAGATGGAGCCCAAGCCCCAGAAACTTTGGGAGGAACCCTGGTGGGGGCCTGGCCAGGGTGGAGAGCCAAGGAGAGGGTGGCTGTCAGCCGTCCAGGGGAAAACCAAAGTGGGTCTAAACCAATAAAACAAGGATGCATGTGGTGAGCTGCTGGAACCATTGGCGTCTTCCTCCAAGCACACTGCTGGATAAATTCCCAGCCTCTGTTGTGGTTGGATGTAGCATGTGACTGAATGTCATGTGAGCAGAAGGATAGATGCTGTGCATAGACCAGTCATCCTGTGATCCTTCCCTTCCATGCAAACCAAAAGAGCCTTGTGTGGAATCTGGTGAAACACACAGGGTGGAAGGAGTCTGGAACCCTGAATTAATGCCTGGAGGAGATCTACCAATTGTTCTGGAACACCTTCTAGGGAATGACATAGCAGGAAATACACTTTCATGCCTCGCAGCCACCGAGGCTCCATGGCTCTACTTTGCACAACACAGATCTACTTCCTCTTGGCTTTAGTCCATGGATTCTCAAGTAGCCAGAGTGGGAGGAGTTGAGATTCTTTTTGTTTTCTTGGTTTTTTGTTTCATTGTTTTGGGTCTAGTGCTCAGGGCTTACTCTGGGCTCTTCACACAGGAATTACTCCTGGTGGGTTCAGGGGACCATATGGGACAGCAAGAATTGAACCTGGGTCAGCCATGTACAAGGTAAGCACTCTACCCATTGCACTATCATTCTGACCCTGAGGAGTCAAGAATCTCTCCAATAGTACGCTGAGCCTCAGAATGCTGTCCTGCCTCTGGCTGGCTAGGGGCATGTTTACTGGATCGGGTGGAATTGCTACTACATGCTATCAGATACAGTTTACATGCAGAACCTTAGTCTTCCAGATCTAGAACACATACATCACAGACTCAGCTGCAGTTGGTGAAGAGCAGGAGTTCGAGCAAGCAGGATCACCCAGTTGTCCCCATTGCCAGGGACTCTCTTGTGAAGTGCAAAAAAGCTCTACATAAGCTGACCACACTGTCAGCAGGGAGGCATTTCTCCTAGACATTAGTCCTGGTCACAGGGTCCTGGGGACCTCTTCACTTCTATGGATCCCCATTTTTTCTTCAACTGGGAACGGAGATGATGAAGTTCATCTCCAGAATAGCTTAGTCCTTCTGGCTCTGGTTTTCAGAAGCTTTTTCAGGGATTATGCACACAAATGTAGACAGGGGTGTGGCTAAGCAGAGAGCTCCCAGCCTGTCTCAGGAAAGCAGCTGTCATCACCCTCTGAGAAAAAGAGCCAACGGAATACCAGAGCACAATGTAATGTATTAAGAGAAGCCAAAATCCAGATTCTTTCGTGGAATATATCTTGATTCTGTTAATGCTTCCAATACATCGTTTCCATTTGTAAGCACTAGGCAGACCATGTGAGGCGTACCTGTGAAAGCATTCCTGGAGCTGCCCATTAGGATCTAAGTAAGAACAAAGCCCTTGGCAGGGGCCCTTGAACCAGAGCTAGAGCCGGGCTCTGACTACTTGCCAAGGACTTATCTTGGAAAAAGCTGGTGGAGGTTTCCATGAAGTTCTATGAAGCACTGAAGTCCGACGAGAGGGTCCTAGAATATGCATTCACCCCTCTCTGAGGTCACATGTGCTGCTCCTGAGCATCACTTCTGGGGTTTCTTCATTGACCAAGATTCCTGGCTCACTTCTACCTTCCTAGGCCTCTCCATTACCCTCCCGGTCCTTGGGCTGCTGATGGAGGACCAAGAGGGATTTCATGAAGCAGAAAGAGGAAACCCATGGGGAGATCTGCACCCATGATTTCCCAGCTACAAGGGTTTGGGGTGGGGGCTGTTGGAGAGGGGCCACCACAGGGCCCCCTTCAGACCTCTCTGCCCAATAGCATCAGCTTGGTGGAAGGAGCCAGGGGAGCACACCGGGGTATAGAGGTGCTGTCCCCAGACACATCTGCCCAAGACAAGCCAGAGCCTCATCTGGTTCACATCACCATCCTCATTAAAAACCGGCTAATTCCCAAGGATGCATTTGAGGCTTCACTCAGGGCTCAAGAGATGCAGCTCATGATCCGACGCCTTTCTCTCTGCCTGGGCTGTGGAAGATGAGTAGAGTTCGTGGGTCACATGCAACCAAGTCAGGCCTGAGGCCGGAGCCGGGGCACAGGGGCCTCCCTTCTCAGCCTCGAGGGCCCAAGCCCAACCCTCTGCTCTGGGTAGTCCCCAGGCCTCTGAGATCCAGATCCAATCTCCAGACAGCACTGGGGTACATTTCAAACCCTCTTGGGGGTCAGATCCCACCCTTTGGAGGAGCCCCTGCAGCAGGCATTTTCCGGGTTGGCTTGGTGACCCAGACTGTTTTCCAGCTGCGCCCTGTTCCCTGTGACACATATTCACAGAGGCTGGTCGCTCAGGAAGTGGGCTCATTTCAGCTTCCCAAATGAGGTCAGTGTCACACAGGAGGCTCCAGCCAGCCTCTGCAAGGCTCTCACACACACACACACATGCATGCACGCGCGCGCGCGCACACACACACACACACACCTTCCCTGATGCTCGGTCCTAGACAAAACTTAGGGAGTAGAAAGATTGAGGCCTCTGCCTTCAATCAGAAAACTGGGCTGTCCAACCTGCCTCCCTGCCTGTCTGTCTCTGGCTGTCTCTTGTCTCAGTCTCTGTCTCTTATCTCTGTCTCTGTCTCTCTGTGTCTCTGTCATCTCTGTCTCTGTCATCTCTGTGTCTCTGTCGTCTGTCTCTGACTCTCTGTCTGTCTCTGTATCTCTGTCTCTGTCTTTGTCTCTGTCTCTCTCTTTCTTTCTCTCCCTCCTTCACTCCCTCCCTCCCTTCACTCCCAAACACCTGCCATCTCTAAGGACTTTTTAAGCAGAATTTTACAGGAAGTGCCATGGGAGCTTCCTGGGAGGTTTTGCTTCTCCCAACAGGTTTTTCCTGGTCATCTGTACCCCCAGCCTTACAGGACAAACAGTCCGGGATGGGTGACTCACTTGGTAGCCCAGACAATGGCACATCCTGTGTCTTGGCAATGATAAGATTTCTTCCCTTAGTGTTTCCAACAGAGTCCAACCAAGACTATGTTAAGAAGTGGCCAGTTTCAGGAGAAAAAAAAAGTAGCCAGTGGAGGGCCAGAGAAATAATACAGTGGGTAGGGTGCTTGACTTGCATGCAGTTGATCCAGGTTCAATCCCCGGTATCCCGTATGGTCCTGAGTACCACAGGGAGTGCTCCATGGGTGTACAGCCAAGAGTAAACCCTGAGTACTGTGAGGAGGGGATTCCCCTGCCCACCCACAACCCCACCAAAAAAGTGGCCAGTGATAATCCTTAGTTCCTTGTCCCTCTGAACATTCCTGTGCTCTTCCACCTCAGGCTGGCCCTGCCAGGTCTATTAGGGGATCTGAATCGTCTGCCCTTCCTGTGCTCCTTGATGTCCCACCCCTTCCCATCAAAGCCACATGTCACCCCCCTGCCCACCAGCATTCCTGCCCAGAGGGGAATGCAGTTGTCTGTCAGATGCTCCTGAAAGCAGGCGAAGCACTGGCCCAGGAGGCAGACGCCAGGTCTGAATCCTGGTCTTGCTGTGTTCTAGTCTCCATTCCTCAAATAAGTCTCAGTAGTGGGGTGCGTCATCTGTAAAATGGGATAATGATGCCTCCCCAGCTCCCTCACAGGAGCCAGACAAGCTTCTGAGCCTCGGATGTCTCATCAGCTAATTGGGGATAATAATACCATCCTTCGGCCACTTCACAGGGTTGCTGCAGTCTCCAAGGAGATCCCGCCTAGGCCAGGGCTTTGTACACAAGAAAGTGCTCTAGTCACAGAGGCGTTACGAGAGTCTCCCAGGGGAGGGCCAGGCGCACCTGACAGCAGCCTCCTAGAAACAGCCTCATCCTAGAGCTGGGAGCCTCCGGCTTGGCCTCCAGAGGCTCTGGGTAGCTGCCTGGTCATAGCCCTGCCCTCGCTGCTGGGTCCCACTTCCTGCCCACTCACAGCCGTTGCTGCAGCCCGGCCACCCTGGCTGGAAAGTGACCAACTCCTCTGTCCTTTCTCCCTTTCTCCTTGTTCTATTCATCTCAGCTTGCTTGTACTGAGCGACCTTCTCTGTCCACTCCAGAAACTCAGCTCCATAGGTCTGCCCAGGGTTTGGCCCCCTCATGAGGCTGGACGGCGGCTGGAGGTGGGGATGGTCTCCTCCAAAAGCCTGGGTCAGTCAGAGCCGGTTCCCAGCAAGGAGCCAGCACTCAGGGAATCTCCGCAGTGGCACTTGGTATTGATGTCACGGGCTTGCAGGGAAGCCCCCGTGCACTGCAGAGAATGACTCCAAAGGCTCAGCTCTCCCCCTCTAGGGGAGAAATGGGGGAAATCCACAGAAGTGGTGCCAGGACTGGGGGACCCTGACATGCCAGGCATCATGCCAGACAGTCAAAGAAAGAAACCTCGAGCCCCACTGGCGCCTGCTGAGGGGGTGTCACTGGGCTGTGCCCTTTCCCCTGTCAGCTGCGCCTTGGATAAAGGGCCCCGAAGAGCTCCGGTTCCTTCTGAAATGAGGGGAATGGAGAGCTCATTCCTGCTCCCCAGAGCCTCGCATCAAGCTCCTGCCCTCTGTCAACAGGTGCCTGGAGGTCCAGCTATTAGGTGACTGAAGGCAGGTGCACCTTTCCCATCACACACAGGAAATGGGGACATCCTGATCCGGCCAGCTCCAGTGAGAGGGACAAACCGCCACTGCCAAATGAATAGTGCGGGCAGCTCATTGAACCCCACCCACCGGGGCTCCGGTCCTGGGGTCTCCCCCTCGGGTCCTGGGGTCTCCCCCTCGGGTCCTGGGCCTGTCTGTCTCTTTCCCTGCCGCGGTGACGGAGGGGGGTGGGGGTGAGACTGTGCACGCAGGTCTGTCCCTTCTGAGCGTGGGGGGGGTGGGGGGGTGAGGAGGGGGTGGCCCCCCGCATAGGGACAGCAGCCGGCACCTCCCGACGCAGAACACAGGCACGGCTCCAAGCCTCTGGGGAGCGATTCCAGGACGTTCGGTGCTGGAGAGAGTGGGGAACCTCGGCTGTATCCCCGCGGCCACCTCATCGCTACTGCCAACAAGTGGCGCTGGCAGCTGCAGGGTGCAGCTAGGGGAAGACTGACCGCGGGGCTTAAGAGGCGCTGTCGGGAGAGGCTCCATCGGTCTGCCACCGCGTCCCTCCGGACCCAGCCCGGGACACCCCATCCCCTCCTCCCGGGTCCCTCCAGGTTCAGCCCGGGACACCCCATCTCCTTCTCCCGCGTCCCTCCGGACCCAACCGGGACACCCCCGTCGCCTCCTCCCGGGTCCCTCCAACCCCAGCCCGGGACACCCCCGTCGCCTCCTCCCGGGTCCCTCCAACCCCAGCCCGGGACACCCCCGTCCCTTCCTCCCGGGTCCCTCCGACCGCAGCCCGGGACACCCCGGTCCCCTCCCCCCGGCCGGGGAGTGGTCCCCTACCTCGGTGGCCATGATCCGGGAGCGCGGCGCGGCGGGGCGCGGGGCCGTCCGCGGTGCTGTCCGCGGTGCTGCTGCGGGCCGGGGCGCGGGGGGCTGCGGGGCCGCGCGGTACTGTCCGCGGTGCTGAGCCGGGGAGGCCGCGCCCGAGGCTCTCCCCCGCCGGCTCGGGCTGCTCCTGCGGGCAAGCAGCGGCGGTTCGGTGTCGGGCGGCGCCGGCGGGCGTGGGGGCGGCGGGCGGAGGAGGGGCCTGCGGCTCGGCGGGCCGGGAGGGGGCGCGGCGGCCCCCAGACCCGCAGCAGCCCCGCCCGGGCCCGCGCCTCGGCGCCCGCTGGGCCCAGGCCCCGCCTCCCCGCGCCCTCCCCCCGCCCCGCGCGCCCGCCCCAGCCCGGAGGGACCGCCCGGCCCCGGGCTCGAGCCCGCCCCGGAGCTCCGGCTGGAGTTTCCACCACCCCTCCCCCTTCCCCCGACCCTGCCGCCTTCCCGGCTCCCCTCTCGGCGACCCCCACCCTGAGCTGGCGGCCACGACTCCGCTCGGCCTCCCTTCCTCCCAGGCGCCGGCGGCTGCGGACTGCGGAGAATCCTTCCCTCCCTTCCAGCGCTACCCTGGGGTCCCCTCCTTCCTCGAGCTCTGCAAATACAGCCGCTCCCTCCGGGGGGCCCCTGCCCGGCCCCACCCCGTTCTCTTCTCCTCCGCTCCCCAGTGTACACACAGCGGAAGCCACACGCAGACGTGCACGGAGGATGACGGCCTTGGAGCAGCCGAACCGATGACCTGGCTGGCGCTCTTAATAAGCACGGAAGCACCTATGCAGGTGCCTTCCCAGCACGCTGGCAACCCAACCAGTGGGAGCCCGCGGCACCCTGCGGGGTCCCTTCGTCCACTCTGCTGCGGGGGACCACCACAGCCAGGAGATGGGCTCTGTGACCTTGACCTCGGGCAAACTTCCCGTCTGGGACTTCACATTTCTTTTTTTTCAGCTTTTAATTCTGAAATTTTCAAACATCCAGGAAAGTCGAAATTAAATACACTAGATACAAATATATAACACACTGTTCACATAACTTCAGCCATGGTCAGCCTTTGGCCACATTTGCTTGATGAAGAGATTAAAGAAATGTAGAGATTTCCATTCCAATCACTGCCATGGTCACAGCGAGACTCCACAGTCTCTGGTAGAGCCTCACCCAGGAATGAATCTGTTGAAAAACTCAGGTATATGGGTGTTGTGACTGAAACCTCCAGGCTCTCATGAGTCGGGGCTGGGGGACCTCTTCCCATGTTCCCATGCTTCAGGAACCTGGCAGTGACGGCCATGGACTGTCTCTGGCGCCATATAAGCACATTAACCTGCCATGATTCAGAGACTCAAATAAATCTCAAAAGAGATCAACAAGCTGCAGAGATGCTTCCAGACCCCAAAGTCAACATCCAGTTAAAAATTTAACTCCGGGGGGTATGGTGCTGCCAACAGGTCAAATCTGTACCCATGAGGCGAGTGCATCAGCAGCCTCATGGTGCCTTCAGACTTCCAGATACCCCAAAATTGCTGCTGTGCCTTTGACCAGACCCCAAAAACTTGGGGCAAAGTTTACCAAGGAAGTAAATTGCCAAAAGTTAGGTATGTGGGAGACACACCCACAAACCATCTCAGGCTCAGCTATATAATTGGAGGCATGGCCTCTCTGGTTCCTGATCGAACTGCTTAACGGCCATGATCCCAGAGACTCAGAAACAAATCTCGAAATCCAATGGCTTTTGGCAAAAATGCATCCAGTCCCTGCAGTAAGTTACAGGCACTGGGCCACCCCAGGTGGGAATAGGTTTTGTGCCTTGGCCTGTTCCCCCTGGCGGCCCAGTGGCTGCCATCCTCCAGAGGCCACTGGAGAGTCAGGTTTGGGCCCACAGTGATGAGACACATGGGGCCTCACGGGATGCGGGCGGAGTCAGCCCTTTCCTCCCCATCCCAACAATACCACAAGTCGTCACCCACAAACGGCCTCTCTGGCTCCTGATCAAGCTGCCTAAAGGCCATAATCCCAGAGACTCAGAAACAAATCTTGAAACCCAGCGGCTTTTGGCAGAAATGTGTCCGGACCCAGCAGTAGGTTACTGTCGCCAGGCCACCCTAGGGGGGAAGGGTGCTGTCCCTCCACCTGCTCCCCCTTGACGGCTCGGTGGCCGCCATCCACCAGAGGCCATTGGACAGTCAGGTTTGGGCCTGCAGTGACAAGACACGTGGGGCCTCACAGGATAGGTGTGGAGCCGGCCCTTTCCTCCCTGTCCCAACGAGACCCCAAGTCACCGCCCATGAACGGCTTTTCTGGCTCCTGATCAAGCTGCTTAACGGCCATGATCCAAGACACTCAGTAACAAATCTCAGAACCCAGCAGGTTTTGGCAGAAATCCCTCCAGATTTAATTGTTAAAATTTTGTAATTTCAAAATCACGCAGCCACTGTTGCAGCCACGAGACATCATATGTTATTCATAACCAGCAATAGAAAACAAATTGTCTACTGTTGCCTGTTCAGCAGATCTGAGTGTTGGGGTAAAATTCCAAATAATAGTGGTGGGTCTGGTGTCAAAATATTGAAAGTAATCAAAGTAGAGAGAGTAATTTGGAAATCATCTGCCCCACAGGTAGGGAGAGGGTGTGGGAAGGGGGTATACTGGGGTTTTGGGGGATGGAGAATGGGCACTGATGAAGGTATGGGTGTTTCATTATATGGCCGAGACTTAAACCCGAAAGCTTTGTGACTGCTCTCACAGTGATTCAATAAATAAAATTGTTTAAAAAAATGGGGGAAAAAAGTAAGGTGGAATTCATGTTCAATTCAATCAGCTAATCAGTGGCTGAATAAATAGCAGTACTCCTACATAAAAAAAAAAATTCAACTCCAGCTCTATTACCCCATTCTGAATTTTAGAATTCCCCGAATATACAGGAATGCCATGCAACATCTCAAATTCTATACCACTGATATATCAGGAGTAACACACCACATTGGACAGGATGTAAAGTAGAAGGCAACCAATCTCGATTAAGAAAATATTAATGACAAAGCTTAACCTATAAAAATATATTAGTAATCTCTTATACAAGGGCTTGTATCCAGGGTGAGATACAATAATCCTCACAAATGTGAAAGAAATCTTCTAATGAAATCTTTTTTGATCACTTTTAGTGAATTATTCATAACAAGAAATATAAAATAAATTACTTAGGGCCTGCTATTGGGGCAGGCTTGGGTGGTGGTTAGGAAAATTGGAAATAATGGTGGTGGGAAGGTGCAATGTAGTGGAATTGGCGTCGGAATGTAATAAATCATTGTGAACAACTTCATAAAAATATCACTGTCCTCCCGTTGTTCATCGATTTGCTTGAGCGGGCCCAGTAACGTCTCCATCGCTAGACTTTGTTGCTACTGTGTTTGGCATATAGAATACATCACGGGGAGCTTGCCAGGCTTTGCCATGAGGGCGAAATACTCTCGGTAGCTTGCCGGGCTCTCCGAGAGGGGTGGAGGAATTGAACCTGGGTTGGCCGGGCTGGCTGCGTGCAAAGCAAACGCCCTACCCGCTGTGCTATCGCTCCAGCCCTCATAAAAATAAAATTTAAAAAAATCAAAAAGATGTGGAGATTTGGCTATATTATTAAAAAGTGAGAGGCAGGCATTGGAAGGCTTGATTCTTAAGCTATGCATCTCCTAAGTATAAGGAGTTTTCCTGCCGGTAATACCATAATGTGGTCATCAGAACTTCCAATTTCCCATGTCATCTGATATTCTCAGAACATTTGGTGTCCCCCAAACTCATTAATAGCAATAAACCCTAAGAACTACCATGTGGAGGACACATCCGTCAGTGTTTAGGACTTACTCCTGGCTCAGTGTTCTGGGGTCACTCCCAGTGGGACTCAGAGTGGTGATGGCCTCAAACCAGGGTCAACCAATAAGCAAGGCAAGCACTGCATCCCCCGTAAAATAGCTCTAGGCACAAGAACTTTCTGGTTTTTGTTTTGAGGGGTTGGGCAGGGAGGGGGTGGTGTTTGCTTCTTGGGTCACACCTAGTGATGCTCAGGGGTTATTCCTGGCTCCTGGCTCCTGGCTCTGCAATCAGGAATTACTCCTGGTGGTGCTTGGGGGACCATATGAGATGGTAGGGATCGAAACAGAGTTGGCCACGTGCAAGGCAAATGCCCCATCTGCTGTACTATCACTCTGGCCCAAGAACTTTCCATTTTTAATTAGTTATATTTACTGAGCACTTTCCACAGTTGGAGCATAAACTGCATTCTTTACAAGTCTTAGTTTATGTACTCCTCAAAATTACTCTTTTAGAGCTGCTATTCCTTTACTATTTTTAATTTACATATAAAGAAACTCTACCCGCTGTGCTATCGCTCCAGTTAGCACAGCGGTAGGGCGTTCACCTTACAAGTGGCCAACATGGCCGACCTGAGTTCGATTCCTCCGCCCCTCTCGGAGAGCCCGGCAAGCTACCGAGAGTATTCAATATGCCAAACACAGTAACAACAAAGTCTCCAATGGAGACGTTACTGGGCCCGCTCGAGCAAATCGACGATCAACGGGAGGGCCTTTACTTTACTTTACCTTTACTATAAAGAAACTAAGTGCATCACCTTTGGCCATGTGGTTGGTGAGGAATGAATGGAGGGAGGATTTGAAAGAGGGAGTCCAGTCCCAGAGCCTGTGTGATCTAGTATCCTCAGCAACTGCCTTCTTCCAACAGCTGGCAAACCCCAAACTGGCAGAGCAGTAACTGTATCCCCCACTGCCTTGCTCACAGATGAACACATTACGTCCCAGAGGAAAGGTGACATGCCAAAGGAGTTCAAGGCAGATGTTTTGTTCCACCCTTAGCATTTGGCAAATGATTTGTTATCAGGAGGCAAACTGAAAGCATCTGCTAATCCCATGGTGATCACCGGTAATAAATGAATGTATGATATAATGCTCTCCATGTATACCTCTCTCAGTTCCTCCCACTTGATTTTGATCAGATTAATTAAACACCCACCTGGAAATACTCTCTTCATCTGATGACTAGAGACCTGGATGACTACAATAATGAATCCATCCATTCAGTGTATGCTTAGCAATAGCTACAAGCATACCCTGTTCTTATGGGACTTATATATTAATGAGTATAGCAATAATATGAATGTGAATAAGTATAGAACCTGTTGTGGTCATTGCAAGGAAGAAGAGAAAAGCAGAGTAAAAAAAGAAATCTTTTTTAAAGGAAAATGGCTTGTGAAAGGGGGGTTGTGTTAGAAAGAATGATAGGGATGAGATTTGGAGCAGTGACGAAAGGAAGTGAGAGCACTACATGTGCAGATACCCAAGGGAAGACTGACTCAGCGTAGGGGAAAGAGTACATGAGTAGTGGGGGTATGTTAAAGAATAATGGGGGGAATGTCAGTGATAATGATAAGTAGTACGGTACACAATGGAATACTATGCAGTTGTAAGAAAACTTGAAACCATGCAGTTTCCTGCAATGTGACCAGAACTGGAGGGCATCATGCTAAGCAAAAGAATTCAGAGGGAGGAAAACAAATTCACTGATCTGTAGAGAGAGAGACAAAATATAGGAGTAGAGAGTATTGAAAAACCCTTGGTTTTGGATTACAAAAATCAGATTACCAAGCAGTGAGGGAGCAGTGGGAATGGAGACAGGATCAGAGGTAACAGAGGGACAGTCATGGAGGGTCTTGGGCTCTTTGGTGGCCAGGGCAAGTGCAATAACTTTGTCAACCAATACCATAAACTTCAACACCATTGTAACCCTGTGAGCTAGAATAAAAAAAATTTTAACTAAAAAACAAAGAATGGTGGCCATAGACGGAGGATATAAGTCAATATAGCTAGACTAGAATGAGTCAGGGAAAAAAATTTGGAGACTGGGACCAGAGAGGTGGCAAGAAACAGATCTCACAAGGCCTCTGAGACCTGATAAGGGTTTGCACTTCTCTTCAGAAAAATAGGATGGCGAGCCTGGGAAGGTTCAGAGTAGAAACATGACATTATCTAATTATAGTTCTTTGAAGAGTACTTTGGAAGTAAGGGTTGTGGGGGGTGGAGTGGAGGAGGAAGAAGCAACTAGACAAATTAGGAAGCTGTTAAGAGTTGTCCTGGCAAGATATGGTGGTGTTGTAGACTAGGATAATGACAGGAAAGATGTCAGGAAGTGACCAAACTATAGAAATAATTGGAGGTAATGATGACAGGATCTCTAGACAGACAGGGTATGTGGTTAGAAAGAATCAAAGATTATTTCAAATTTTAAACGGCAAACAGCCGGGGAAGAGAGTTATCATTTACTGCAGGGAGGCTTGTGACTAAATAAATCTTCAGGGATATAAGGGCAACTTCTGAGTTATTTGTGATTTAGACTTAATTTTGATGGGCCTCTGGTACATCCAAAGCAGTACACTGTGGGAGAAGGCCAAGGACTTGGAGGCTTCTGGACAGTGATCTGTATGGGAATGGAACTAGATGAGACTATCAAGTGGGAGAGTGGGTGTAGCTAGAAAAAGCCTGGATCTGGGCACTTTGTGACTTAGAGTTTGCAACGGACGAAGGAAACTGGGAAACTTGTCAAGTAGGAGACCAACATGAGTGATTCCCCAAATTCAGGCACAAAACCCGAGTCTCACCAGCTATGCCAAGAGCTACTCACAGACTAAGATGACTGAAACATGGTGCTGGGACCTGGAAGAGGTGGCCACCAGTGACCTTGATAATAGGGTCTTTTGTTTGTGTGAACAGTGGGGATGAGATCCTGATTAAAGTGGGTATGAAGGTTAGAATAGAAAAGAAGGAGCAGAATGCAGACAGTGGAAAAAGAGAGGCATTTCACTGTAAAAGGAAAAAAAGACTAGCCTGGTGGTTTGAGAAAGAAGTGGGGGCAAGGAACGTTCTCGTATAATGGGAGATATTAGAGTTTACTTACATGCTGATAGGAATAATCTAGTATAGCGGGAACAAGTAATGGCCCAGAAAGGAGATGGATAACTACAGGTGCAAGCCCTTAGTAGATCGGCAAAATATGGGATCCAGGGAAACGTGAAGGTGGCTTTGGAGAGGAGCACAGATAAATTGCCACTGCCAATATAGTGGAAGGTCCAGGGTAAGTGACCACAAATATGGGTAGGTTTGGGCCTGGTGCAAGCAAAACCCTGAGCATCATTTCTTACCTGACTTCAAGTAGCCAAAAGACCATTCATCGTCACAAAGTTTTCTCAGTAAGGACTTTCAATCATTATATACAGGAAGCTCACTCTGTGCCAAGCATGGTGCTGGTGCTTTCCTGTTAGTTCTCCTTCCTAGTGAAACCACAGGACTAGGACTCTACAGAGAACCCTAGGATCAGCCACACAAGGGTGAATCCTTTCGAGATCTAATTCCTCTGACATCCCAGTATAAAATATCTAGCCTTAATATGACAATGTGGTGAGGATGAATGCGGGGGTGAGGAGGGGACACACTGGGACAATGGTAGAGGGAAGTGGACACTCTGGCAGAGAGTGTGGTCCTGGAATGTTTTATGCAAGCAATAGCACAGCGGTAGGGCGTTTGCCTTGCACGCAGGCAACATGGCCGACCCGAGTTCGATTCCTCTGCCCCTCTCGGAGAGCCCGGCAAGCTGCCGAGAGTATCTCGCCCGCACGGCAGAGCCTGGCAAGCTTCCCGTGACGTATTCGATATGCCAGACACAGTAACAACAAAGTCTCCAATGGTCCAATGGAGACGTTACTGGGCCCGCTCGAGCAAATCGATGATCAACGGGAGGGTCTTTACCTTTACCTTTATTATTAACAGTCTTGTAAATTGCGGTACCTAAAATAAAATAAAACTTTAAATTGAAAATAAAACACCCAGCCTTTTATCACTGCATTTTCTCCAGGGTTGTCCTAACTATTCTGACAGACCTCAAGTCTTGGAAGCATCAAAGGAGAAGTCACGGCCTGAACCCCACATTGGCAGTGGGGAGCGTTTCCTACCGTGCTGATTCAAAGTGGTGCTGGGATGCTACAAGGCGGGAGGTTCCCACACTTCAGTCACTTGGACTTTAACTCTTGAGGCAATAGGAGACATGGAGATTTAATCTGACTAATCACTATTATCCAGCTGCCTTGGGACAAACCATTCCTAGGCAAGATCCTACCTCTTTGATGTTTTTGTCATAAATTAATGAGTGTGCCCACAAAACAACATCAAAGGACATCCACTAACTAATTCACTGTTATCATCCTCCAATCTGCGGTTGCTTTGGAAAATCTCCAGAAAAAAAAAAAAGACTATGACTGGAAAAAAAAAAATCAACAGAAAGATTTGGAAAAACACAGCACTGGAAAGACTTGAGAGAGAAATGAAAGCCTGCAGACTGTGGAGGAGCGAGGGGAAGAGCTAGAAAATCTTAGAATGAGGAAAAAAGCAGGGCAGACAGGGAGGGTATTGGCACTGGGGTCTGGAAGGAAGGCAATGGCATGAATGCAGAGGGGGAGGCTGTGGCAAGTCTTAGGTGGTGGTGTCGTCTCTGAACATATGTGGGTGCCGGGAAACAGCCTCCCTAGAGGCAGATGGCAGGTTTCGCTCTCTGTTCTATTTTCACTGCATGAGGATCAGCAAACATCTCTCTCTGAGGCGCAATCCTCTCATCTGTACCATGGCAGTGCTGAGTCTCTGCCTCAGCTAGGACCCCTTCAAACACAGAAGGCTTTCTCTAGTCCGTACCTGACTCTTCTCCCAGAGAAAGCAGGAAAAGAATGTATGAAGCATGTATGAAGTTGTTTGCCGAAGCTCTTTCCACCTTGCTTCCACCAAGAGAGCACAGAAAAGATCCCCCCAAAAGCTTCCTTGATTGCAGGGAGCAATGATTGGGCACCCACTGTATACCACCTGGAAGGCTACACATGGGGATTCCTGCACCCTGGGACCAAGATAGAAATCAAGGGCTTCAGCTCTGTGAGAGTTGAAGTCCTGAAACTTTTAGACTTCGAACCGTCAAACCTAGACTTTGAGGACCAAAGTTCCACCGCAGTTAGTGGGTGAAGGGGTGCATGTGCCAAGACCAAAAAGAAAAAAAAAGTGAAAAGCGCTGGGAAAGCTCTGGAACCCCATGTCTCAAAGAAGCAGCTGCCAGGCAGTACAAGGGCTGTTTGCAAAGGCCCCAGAAACATGAATGGAGGGGACCTGCCCTAAAAATAGAGCCAGAGCAGGCAGACTGTGACACGTGTCTAGAAGTGGAATCACTAGGAGGTGACTAAGCTAGTGGGGGTTGCCTGCTTTCCTGCACTTCATTCATACTCTCCTCTCTCCCTCTATCCCTCTCTCTCTCTCTCTTTCTCTCTCTCTGTCTGTCTCTGTCTCTGTTTCTCTTTCTCTCTCTCTCCCTCTATCATTCCCTTCTTCCTCCCTCATCATCCCCCTCCCTCTCTCTCCTCCATCCCTCTCCCCCATCTCCAAGAGGAAGTGAGGGGCAAGGTTCACAGCTGAGAAAGTTCAGATCCAGACAAGGCATCAGGGAACCATTCTGTTAGATTGACCTACTGTTAAAGTAGTCCCTGTCTCTGTGCTCCAGGACAACCGTATTATCCAAAGGTCTGTGGACCCAAACAAGCTGCAGAGGAGCCCTCATGGAGACATTTGGCTAAGGCCAGAGAGAGATGAACTAAGGCACATTCAGGCAGCCCACCCCAATTCAATTCCCTGTCTGCGGCACGTCCCGCCCAGCAGGGGGAATACTACATTCTTGAGCCCTTGCCTTGCATAGCTGGCCTGGTTGGCAGAGAATCACTGGTAAGCACCCCCAACTCCAGATCTCCTGAAGCATTCCCCGCCCACCACCAAAAATAAATTTTCTTTAATTTAAATACTTGACTGCAAGATCTCATTTAATAGAAGCAAACTGACAATAATCTCTCTGATCACATAAATCATAGCCAACTGGGGATGATTGCAAGGCTCCTGACTAAAGGATGGAGATTTTTTTTTGAGGAAGCAAACAGGCATGAACATAAAGAGTAATGAGTACTTACAACTTATCACTCATTTTAAGAGCCAAAAAGGTTTGTGGAGTTCAAATCGATTTTAGCTGCAGAGCCCTTTGTTCAAACACAATCTTGCAGGAAAGTCAGATCTAAAAAACAAAGAAAAGGGAGTGGATCTAGAGTAAGGAGGAAAGAGAGGACTTACCCTACTACCCCCTCACTCCCTGCAGAAGCCCCCAAGTACCCCTTCTCTTGTGGGCTCCTCAGAGCTCCGCAGAATCTCTCCATCACCAATGTCACACACATCTACGCATTTACAATCCCCAGTGCATGAAAGGTTTGTAATCAAGTCCCTCATCTTCTCTGCCCTCCACCTTCCTACCTTTACTTATTTTCCCCCTGGAAGAATTTTCACTTAACTGTTTCTGCTTTAAATTCTTATGATAATTATCCTTACATTGCTAAATGATATGCCCGTGCATCTATATCTTGATTTATTAACTTCAGGAAACTTGTCCTATTTTCTGCAGTGACTGAGGCAAACTTAGCTCACACTGCCACCCGCACCTCCTAATATAGTTACAACACTATTTGAATTAATTTTCATTTTTATCAAAGTAAAATATACAACCAGTTTAAAATTCCAACCAAGGCCAAGTGCTTCTAGCAGGAAACAGGAGCTCCGACCTATTTCTTCCTCTCCTCTCATTTTTTCTATGCTCTTTCCTGCTAAGGTAGATTGGTTTGTAGGAACAGAGAAGTCTGTTTAGCTCTTTGTTCTTCTTCTCTAGCATTCATTACCATTACTAGCAAACTGCATAGTTTCACTTATGTCTTGGTGCTAAGTTGTAAATTTTGGAAGGAATCTTTATTATGTTTTCAAATTTATCCCAAAGGTCTACAATAATATTTAGGTCAAAAATATTCTTTTATTCTAGTCAACATTCACTGGGGAAAACGAGAGGAAGAAAAGCAATGTTTCCTTCAAACAAAAGTGAAGACAGGAGCTACCAGCAAAATAGTTCAGAGACAGCAAAAATAGTTCAGAAAGGAAAGCTCATAATAGTACAGGAATTCAGAAAGAAAGATGGCAGCCGCTTCGGAGCTTTATGGAAAGCAAGGTATGAGCTGGTCGTGAGGGGGCGACTGAAACCTCATGGGAAGGGGGATGTTCCTGGCTTGTCCTTCACGCCCTACCGAGGTCACGAGTTGCCCCCCACAAGCGGCTCTCTGGCACAGCCATGGCTCCAGAAGCACAAGGACTTAATGCAGAGCCCGGCAGCTTGCAGCAGAAAAGTGAATGTACTATGCGTTAATCCACACCACCATGCCTGCCCAGAGGGGAAAGGGAGTTGCTCCCTTCCGCCTTTTTCCCTCTGAAAAGAAAGATGGTAGCTGCTTCAGAGCTTTATGGAAAGCCAGGTATAAGCCGGTCGTGATGGGGTGACTGAAACTTCATGGGAAGGGGGGCGTTCCCAGCTCGTCCTTCACGCCCTACCGAGGTCACAAGTTGCCCCCCCACAAGCGGCTCTCCGGCACGGCCATGGCTCCAGAGCCACAGAAACCATTCTCATAATTATCTGACTCTCGGCAGAAATACTTCCAGGCTTAATAAGTAAAATACCAGAAATACAAAATCGCGCGGCCACAGTCGCTGCCATGCGACATCATTTGATTCTTGTAACCAGCTGTAGAAAACAAATTATTTCACAATGCCTTTTCAGCATGTCTGATTTGGGGGTGTAAACTCTAAATAATAATGGTGCATCTTTTGTTGAAACAATGAAATTAACCAAAGTAGATAGAGTGTTAACTAGAATTCATCTGCCTCACAGGCATTGGGAGGGTTGGGAGAGGGTGTTTATTGGGGTTCTTGGTGATGAAAAATAAGTATTGGTGAAGGGAAATGTGTTTGATAATTTCATGACCGAGACTTAAACCTGAAAGCTTTGTAACTTTTCCCACAGTGATTCAATAAATTTAAAAAAAAAGAAAAAATAATAATAATAATACAGGAATTCATCAGTAAATTTTACAAAGCCCAAATAGATCACCTAACCTCACATGAAAAGAAACTGAAACAGAATAACAAAGAAAGCTCAGAGTAGAACTAGAGAAAATAATAACAATTAGAGCACATATCAATTATATAGAATATTTTAATACAATATAGAATATTAGTAAAATCAAAAGGATAAACAGGTTGGCAAGTCTTTACTAAAAATTAAAGTGTATATATCAATGATATAGAAGTTTTTAATGCAATACAAAAGATCAATAAAATCAAAAGCTGCTTTTATTAATTAAAGAATAAGTAATATTGTTAAATCCTTAGTAGACTCATGAAGAAAGGAGGAAACAGATAAATCATATCAGAAATGAGAGAACAAAAGTTATACCACCACAGAAATACAAAAGACAGACCAGAGATGGGGCTCAGTAGTAGAACACTTGCCTTGTGTGTGTGATATTGCTGGGTTCTATCCCCAGCACTGAAAAAAAAATCACATATAGTTATGAAAAATTTTGTGTCACTAAATATGAGAACCTAGAAGTGTATAATGTTTTATTAGAGTTCAACAACCTCTCAAGACTGAACCTAGGGGTCAGAGAACGAGCACAGCAAGTAGGATACTTGATTTGCACATGACCAACCTGGGTTTGAGCCCCAACATCCCATATTGTTTCCCAAGCCCCACCAGAAGTGACCTCTATGTACAGAGCCATGAGTATATGTCCTGAGCATTGCTGGGTGTGACCATTCCACCAACATCCCCCCCCCAAAAAAAAGAACTAAAGAATTACAGACCAATTTCCCTGAGGCATTAAATGGGACAAGAAAATCCTCTTCAACTGTTTGGTTAGCTGGGAAAACTGGTTAGCTACACACAAAAGTTAATTAATTGATTGATTAATTAAACTCAATCCCTATCTCACACCATACACAAAGATTAAATCAAATGAATGAAAGACCTTGCTATTAGATCCAGATCAATATATCAAGAAAACAGAGCTCTCCTTGGTGTTGATCTTAGAATTATCAATGATGCCCCAACTGGCAAGGAAAAAAAGCAAAAATAAACAAGATTACAGGTACTTCATATTAAAAAGTTTGTGAATGACAAAAAAATGACTAAAGTCAAAAAAGCCTTACTGAAAGAGAGAACATACCATACTTATGACAAAAATCTAATCTCAGAATATGTATTCTGCTTACAAAGTCCAACAACAAAATAATCCTATCAAGAAATGCAGAGAGACACTGAACAGATTTCCTGAACATAGAAGACACTCAGATGGCCAACAGGCATGTGAAAAAGTTCATCATCGCTGATTATTATGCAAGTTAAGATGACATGCCTGTGACAATGGCCTATATCAAAAATATCAAGAACAACTACCGTTGGCAGGAAGGAAGAAAAAAAAATGTCATTCACTGTTGCTTGAACTGTCATCTGGTTTTGCTTCTAAGGAAAACAGTACGAAAACTTCTCAAAAAGTTTTTAAAAATAGAACTTCCATATGACCCAGTATTTCTAATCCGTGGCATCTATCCCAAGAACACAAAACACTAATTTGTGAAGATATATGCACACCTATGTTCACTGCTGCACTATTTCCAAAAGTCAAGATCTGGAAACAACACATGTTCCCAATGACAGATGAGTGGATAAGGAAAATGCAATATGATTACACAGTGGAATACTACTCAGCTGTAAGAAAAGATGAGATCTTGCATTTCATTACCACTTGGATGAAACATATGGGGATCATGCTAAGAGAACTGAGTCAGAAGGAGAAAATCAAATACTCAGTGATCTCACACATATGTGAACTATAAAGAAATAAATCTAGGCAATAGACAATGGCCTACGAAAACAAATCCTGACACACTGCCAACAGAACTGAGGGAGATAATGGGACAAGATAGAAGGTGTAGAAAGGGACCTAGTCACAGTGGTGGAGGGACTGTGAGTCTGGTGGTGTGGGATGGTGTGGATGGATGGTACAGTTGGATTATAAACCTAGAACCTGCATATTCAGTTGTCACTGTCACTGTCCTCCCGTTGTTCATCGATTTGCTAGAGCAAGCCCAGTCACGTCTCCATTGTGACAACTGTTACTGTGTTTGGCATATCGAATACATCACGGTAGGTTGTCAGACTTTGTTGTGCGGGCAAGATACTCTCAGTAGCTTGCCGGGCTCTCTGAGAGGGGTGGAAGAATCGAACTCGGGTCGGCCATGTTGGCTGTGTGCAAGGCACATGTCCTGCCTGCTGTGCTATCGCTCCAGCCCACATATTCAGCCACCCTCTCTCTATATATATTGCTGCTATTGTTCTTTATGGCTGTCCCCTGCTGTGCTCAGGACTTATTCCTTGCTCTATGCTCAGTGATCTCTCCTGGCAGGATCAGGGGATCAAACTTGGGTTGGCTGCAGGCAAAATAAGTATTCTACCCACTGTACTATCTCTCTGGTCCAGTATTTTTTTTATTAAAACAAAAAAATTTAAACAGAGTTTCTTTGAACCAGAATTAGAAATCATCATTCTGCATCTGACTTGTCCTCTTAGAAGGCTAGTAAATAGAAATTTCATTTTCAGAGAGAAAACAAAATTCTCCTGGAGGATGGAGAGGAGAAGCAGACCATTACTCAGTGCCCACGCACTGGAGTTGCATGTCTGGACAAGAAGGTCACTGTTTGCTTGGGTTGGTTTAGGCCAGAGAGGAAACAAGTGGCCAGAAAGTGGCCTTCGGCCAGCTCCGCTCTCCCAGACAGGGCCTGCTGGGCTGACAGGCAGAGTGGCTACTTCCTTCAGGCCAAGGGCTGGACCCAGGCATGAGCAAGAAGGACAAACTGCCTCCCTGAGCCCCCAACACCGTCTCCCTGGCTCCCCGTCTCACCTTCCTGCATCACAAAGACCCTAGTCCAGGAGGTGTTTCTGGAACATCCGCTCCGCCACCTCAGGCTTTACCTCCTGGCTCTTGCTTTCCCGTGCTCTGCCTGACAAACACCATCAAGAGCTTCTGGAATGCCTGACCACTGCCAGCTCACAAGGCAGGCTCCAGGCTCAGAATGTTCCCCGTGTCTCCAGAGTTCTGCCAGCCTTTCCAGCCCCACCTCTGTCTTCCATCCCCCTTTCGGGGCTCCCTGCTTTCCCCGAAGCTAAAGTTTCCTTCCAGAGAAGCCTTCACTCTGGCCTTACCAACACCCCACCCAGCTCTCAGTTTTCCAGCAACCCGCCCGTTGGAGTCCTACTCCAACCCTCCCGGCCCTTCTCCCCTTCTCTCCCTAGGACCAAAATCCCCCAAAGGAGAGATAGTACAGGGGTTAAGACACTTGCCTTGCATGCAGCCAACCCCTGCCACCATATTCCCCAAGTACCACCAGGAGTGACCCTTAAACGCAAAACCAGAGTAGCCTCTCAATACCACCAGGAGTGCCCCAAAACCACAACTAAAGGGACTGTGCTCAGAAGTGACCCCTGGCAGTGCTCAAGAGACTGTTTGTGATGCTGGGGATTTGAACCAGGGTCACGGACCCCCCCAGCCAGATACAGAGGAAGTGCCTTGTCTCCTGTATTCTCCCTCTGCACCCTAAAATAGTTTTTAAATAATCAAGATAGATATGTGTATGTTTGTGTGTATATACCAAACATTTGCACATACTGATAATGCATAAATTCATTTTAACATGTTTTTGCAACCCCCACCACACACACACACACACACATACACACACACACACAGTTCTACGGCCCCACATGGACCATTCAGCTCCCCACACTGAACTTTAGCAGGACTGGTGTAGTTTTAAAGGACATCACAGACACATCAGGAAATGATGACTCAAGAGGCTTGTACACATGAGCAGCTGACAGTGACAGGGCCTCCGTGCTGTCACCAGTGAGCTGAGGACTTGGTGTCTCTCCCTAGGCCCAGGGTGCTGAGGTGGGCTCAGGGAGGTGAGGTGAGTGACACCTAGCGGAGGAGATGAGCCATGGCAGCAGGAGCAGGGCGGGGACCGACAGCCGCGCAGCCAGCCAGGTCGGCTGATGGATCCCGTCTGCAGAGAAACAAGGTGAGTCAGGTCAGAGCCCGGGAGGTCAAGTTGAGGTCCATCCCTAGACCGTCTCAGGATGGATGACAGAGGGTCTGATTCAAGAGCAGAAAGGAAGATGTTGTTCTAGCCCAGGCTAAGGCACATGGGTCAAGGAAAGACAGCAAAGAGACAGAGTCAAGAAATGGCTTGGGGGGCTGGAGCAATAGCTCAGCGGGTAAGAAGTTTGCTTTGCACGCGGCCGGCCCAGGTTTGATTCCCAGCATCCATCATATGGTCCCCCAAGCATCGCCAGGAGTAATTCCTGAGTGCAGAGCCAGGAGTAACCCTTGTGCATTGCCGGGTTTGACCCAAAAAGAAAAAAGGAAATGACTTGGGTGGCTGGAATGACAGCACAGCAGGTAAGGGCGTCTGCCTTGCATGCGGCCAAGTCAAGTTCGATTCCCAGCATCCCATATGGTCCCCTGACCACCACCAGGAGTGATCCCTGAGTGCAGAGCCAAGAGTAACCCCTGTGCATCACCGGGTGTGAGCCAAAAAGAAGAAAAAAGAGAAAAAAAGAGAGAAATAGCTTGGACCAGGGGAAAGGTTCAAGCTGCTGGGCACATACTTTGCATGCAGGAGCCCTGGGTTCAATTCCCGGCATGGGAGTGCCCCTGAGCACAATGGTGGAAATAATCCATCACTTCCAGAGATGGCCCAGGGGCTGGGCTATATTTTCAGGGTAAATCCCTGGGGCAGCGCCTGGCCTTCATGGAATTCCCCCAAGAGCTGCTGCTTCTGCTGAAGACTCAGTAGGACAGAGAAGCAGACAAAAGGCTGCAACTCCAGTTCATGCAGTCCCTCTCCCTGCGGAAAGGAAATCACAAAGACAGGTGAGATAGGGCTGAGGGCTGCAGGGGAAAGCCCTGAGGAGCTAGCGCGTTCTGTGAGAGCACAATGCAAGCCTGCAGGGAACAGATCAGGAAGGGCCAGTAGAAGGGGTGGCTGAACCTTGGGAAAGGGGTGGCACTCTGAGAAAGGGACTGACTGTCTAGCCTCTGAGCTAGAGGGGGTAACTGAAGTCAAAGACACCTGGATCCAGACTCCCTTACCTGTTCTCCTGAACAGAGCAGAGATTCACACTCCAGGACTGGTGGGCTCTTGGCAAGCAGACCAAAGGGCCTCTGGGTAGCAAGGTCTGACTTTCGCATCCATACCCAGTGGTCAGCCAAGGTGGCTTTCAAGGAGAGTCAGGGCAAGGAGTGGCGGCAGATGGAGACCCAGAGCCTGAGAATCCGAGGAAGGGACAGTGAGCTGGGCGGGCTACAACCACAAGTTCAAGAGCAGCTGAATTAGAGACTGAATCCTCAAAGAAGCTTTTGGGAGTGGAATTCAAGGAGCGAGGGGGGCAGAGGGGAAGAGTGACAGGAGAACAACGCTCAGAGGCAACCCCTATCAGCCAGCCTGTTTCTGCTATAAAAAGATGATCTTACTAGCATGATATAAGCAGTAAGGATGTTTAATTAGCATAACAAGAAGCCCGGAGGGTGGAAGCCCCAGAATTAGTTCCCCAGAATCCCAGGTCTTTTCCACCTAAATCAGCAGCACCAGAATATCCTAAACACACAGGTTCCTCAGCCTCAGGCACAGTTACAGGGAGTCAGGCCATGAGGACTGGAGTCCCAAACATCACATTCTCCATCCCAACTTCCCTGCAGGGGGTGGGGAAGCCACCGTCTTCTCTCAGGGAAATAAATCCTCCAAATTTCCCAGCAGCCTCCCAGCCAACATCCCTCCTGTCTCACTGACCAGAGTTAGGTCACACAGGTCGTGCTGAGATGCAAGAAACATTTCGGTTATTTGTAGACTCAAACGGTGGAGTGTGGCAAGGAAGAAGACAAAGGAACCAGCCAGAGACCCGGCAATGACTACCTCACTACTCATTTATAAAATCTGAAAATCCTCAATGGAGTAAAGGCGCCAGGAAGCCGGCAAGGAGCTCTGGGCTTCTCAGGATGGGATGAAGGGACCAGGCTGGAGTGTGCAGGAAGCTCGTCTCCTCTGCCCTGGACATTCGGGGCAGCAGTAGGCATGGAAACCGTCTAAAGAGAGAGCACTAATCTCCATCTCGGCAATGAGCCCAGAGGACTGCTTTGTGGAATGCACTAGAAAATCACAGCAATGTAACAAATCATCATGAGCAATTTTATAAACCACAGTGTTTATATAAAGTGTAGGGGGGGAATTTACATATGTAGGCCTCACCTGTTCCATGTCAACTCCAAAATATGCCCGAGCCCTTGTGCTGCTTGTGTTCATGTGGCCACGCACATGAGGAGTTCAAACTTATGGGTTGCCTGCCTGTCCCCTTCTTGAGATGTATACTGGGGGCTTCGCATACCTTTACTTTCTCTCTCTCTCTCTCTCTCTCTCTCTCTCTCTCTCTCTCTCTCTCTCTCTCGGCTTTTTTTGGGTTATACCCGGCGATGCACAGGGGTTCCTCCTGGCTCATGCACTCAGGAATTACTCCTGGCGGTGCTTGGGGGACCATATAGGATGCTGAGAATCGAACCAGGGTCGGCCACGTGCAAGGCAAATGCCCTACCCGCTGTGCTATCGCTCCCGCCCCCTGCGTTCTCTCTTAGACATGTTACTCTTTCCCCCATTCTCTCCCTTCTTCTCCTTCCTCAAAACCTCCAAATAAAATCTGTTTTTACTTCACAAATATATATATAACTAGAATTTCTTTACAAGTTTTATTAATGACATGTGAGAGATGATTATTACCATAATGAGATCCAAATATAAATAAAATTTAATGTAATATATTTTAGATTCCAGTGTTGAAAACTTATATATATATATATATATATATAAATGAGAATAGGCATCTTATTATACTGCATTCAATGGTTTTAATTTTCTTGTTTACATAGGCCAAACCATAAGGAAATCACAAATTGGGTCTTTATTGATTTATTTTCTAATCATTCTATTAGTCATTTCTAAAGTTTTGTTGGAATAAGCAATATAAAGTAAATTCATTATGTGCCTGGAAGAGAGACAGAGAGAGACGAAAAGGCCTGTCACAGAGGCAGGCTGGGGGGTGATGGAAGGAAACTGGGGACACTGATGCTGGGAAATGTACACTGGTGGAGGGATGGGTGTGGAACACTGTATGACTGAAGCCTAATCATGAACAGCTTTATAAGGGTCTATCTCACAGTGATTCACTGTCACTGTCACTGTCCTCCCGTTGTTCATCAATTTGCTCAAGTGGGCCCAGTAACATTGTGAGACTTGTTACTGTGTTTGGCATATCAAATACATCATAGGTAGCTTGCCCGTGTCCAACCCCTTTAGAACTTCCCTTGTTGGGGCCAGATTGATAACACAGTGTGGAGGACGTTTGCCTTGCATGTACATGGCCGACCTGGGTTCCATCCCCAGCATCCCATATGGTCCCCCAAGCACCACCAGGAATAATTCCTGAGTGCAGAGCCAGGAGTCACCCCTGAGCATCACTGGGTATGAGTCCCCCAAAGTCAAACAAACCACAACAAAACACACACACACACACACACACACACACACACACACAACTTGCCCTGCCTCTGTTGGAATTTAAGATTCCCTGCTCTGGGCTGGCACCCTGTGCATCGACTGACAATAACTGAACTACTCCTTGGGCTGCTGTCAGTTTCTATTTATGCCAAAAGCCAGAACCCCTGGAGTCTCTAACAACTTGATGCCAAGTAATTCCACTCCTAGACTGAGATCGTTGTGTGTTGAGTTCTGAACAGTAATGTTCACAGCAGCATTGTTTGTTAGAGAAGAAAAACACTAAAAAATCACCCGATTATCCTTAGTCCAGAGAAGGGATCATTCAACTAGGCTCTATTCCTAAGCAGCATGCAGAGTGCACAAATTTCAGAAAATAATGTTGAGATTTTTTTTAAGGTACATGTGGTGAGAAGGGCTAGGGAGATAACTCAACAGACTAGAGCCATTGCTTTGCGTGTAGGAGGCTGACAAAGCTCAATCCCCAGCACCGCATGAGACCTGGAGCACTAAGCTGAGAGTAGTCCCTGAGCACTGTTGGATATGGGCCCTCCAAATAAAATGTTTCAGGAAAATGGAAGAATTTAAACACCAGCTTTACTACAGAAAGTCCCAAATCATGCAAAAATTAAGTGCTCTTTAAGTGTGCAATCAGAAGTGGCAAACTATTCAGAAAGGTGCACACATACACACACACACGCACACAGTGGACACAAAACAATCACTCTTGCCTCTGTGTTAATAATGGACCAGAGTAAAGCTAGGAATGGCAGACAATGTTGGTATTATTGTTTTATCAACACCACCAACTGAAATAGAATATTAATACTGAGGACCCAGAATGTGGCTCAGTGGTAGAACACTTGCCTTGCATGTGTTCAATTCCCAGCACTGCAAAGAAAGAGGAAAAAAAATAATTAGAGGCCAGAGAGATAGTATAGTGGGTAAGACATTTGCCTTGCAAGTAGATAACCTGGGTTCAATCCCTGGCACCATGTATGGTTCACCCAGTCTGGCCAGGAGTGACCCCTGAGTGGAGGAGGAGGAGGAGGAGGAGGAGGAGGAGGAGGAGGAGGAGGAGGAGGAGGAGGAGGAGGAGGAGGAGGAGAAGAAGAAGAAGAAGAAGGAGAAGGAGAAGGAGAAGGAGAAGGAGAAGAAGAAGGAGAAGAAGAAGAAGAAGAAGAAGATAAAAACCTGCATCAGAGCCAGCCTCACCTGTTTATTTCTCTTTTACCTAGTTTAGACCTCACAACAGCCTGGTACAGAGGAAGAACCTTGTTTTCACAAGGAAGAAGAGGAGGGGAGGAAGGAATGGGGGGAGGGGGGGTCTCTGATCAGAAAGTCAGGCTGGCCTACCATTTCCACTGTGCCAAGTTCTGTGGTCAGGGTTCAGTGTGGCCTGACCCCCTGGCAGAATTAACAGCCTCTAGTTCTGTTTCCCTCCAAAGACACCAACCTCCTCTCAGCATGCTCCTTCCCAAAGCTCGGAACCGCTGTGGTTTCCGTGGCCTTCAAGAAAGTCACGTGTGCCGGTTCTGTGGTGGTGGCCAAGTCCATTGATTTACCTTCATCGTCTCCATCTCCAGGCCTGTCTCTTGAACTGGGTCCACAGTCGCTCTGTCGCACTGAGTTCTCAGGTCCTGCATGGCATGAGGGAGGCTGAGAATCCCTACTCCAGGTCACCCACTTCTTGCCCACAGTCCTGCTCAGGAGGGCTGGGGAGTACCCACTCCGGGCAGCCCCTCTCTCACTTCCTGGTCCGCCCTTCATTCAATGGCAACCCAAACTCCCAACCTCTCTCGCTGGTCATGTTCCCATGGTCAGCACAGGCTGGGCCAGGCTGCAGGTAGCTTCCGGGACCCTCACCAGCCTGGCCCAGTGACTCAAGGCAAAGGCCCCCTCCGAGCATCCCCTTCAGATCCCTGGCCTCCTCCTAGCTGCCCCGGGCCAGGGATCCCCCATACCCACCAGGCCCTCACTAAGGAGAGATGGGAGCCCTCTTGTCCAGCACCCAGGGTCCAGACAGGGGTTTCTGCTGCGCCTCTTGTGCACACACACACTCACACATCTGTGTCCCTGCTCCCACACTTAGAACAAGCCGGTCACAGCATCAAAAAGTAGCTCCCAAAAGGACCACCTCCTGAGTCCCCCTCCCCCAACTCAGGGCCTCACGGCACCCCCAGAAATAGGAGGCACTGACAAGATCACAGTTGAGAGAAGACTCCAGGGGAGCCCAGCACCTGGGGTGCATATTCCAATCTGCTGTGACCTCTCAGACCCCCTGGGGCTCTCATCACCTGTCCCCTGCTCAGAGAATCTGGGGTACCCCAGGGCAGGGTTCCACATTCCTCCTCCCGCTGGCTTATAACTTGAGGCGGGCCCAGAGCTGCCTGCAGGCACAGAAATGCCGCGAAGGATGCAGGGCCCTGTTCACAGCCCATGGCTCACCAGCTTCTCCAGGGCGGGCTGAGTCTGGAAGCTGACGCCGGCAGAGCTGGTGGACACTCCCCGGTGGTCTGCACCCTACGTGGGAACAGGAACCCAAGAGGCCTGGATTTGTGGAGGAAGGGAAAGGAGGTGCCACTCACACTTTGGCAGAGACCCACGCCCTTCCCTGACAGTGCTGTCCCAAAGCAGACAGACAGACAGACAGACAGACAGGCCAGCCCAAGGAAACAGCAGCTCCTCCCACAGTGCCCGCCCAGTGCTCCCACGACCAGGCCACCCCACCTCCACCAACCTACTGACTATTTATAGCTCTGGGGAAAGCTTGCCTGCTTCCTGCTCCTGGCAGCTCTAATTACTTTCTCAGTAGGGTGCCATAGCACCCTGAGTGGGGCCCCCACAAAAAATAGCCCCTGTCTGGGCTCATGCCTAGCTTCCCCAAGGATGCCAGATGCCCCTCCTAGACAGGAAGTGACCTTTGGAGTCCCAAGACCCCTGAGGGACTCAGATCAGACCCACCCTGTCCCCCAAAGCTTCTCCCACGACCCCTGCGACCCCTCTGTCTGTTCAGCAAACCTTCCGAGCCCTGCACACGCACCGGTGAATCAGGCCTGGATGCCCTCCAGGGAGGCAACTGGCAAACAGCTCATTACGCAACCCCGAGGAATGAAGCCAGGACTAGAGAAGGTGGGACTGCCAGGCCTCAGCCCTCCATTCTTCTTTCCTGCTTTTATTAGCCCTACTTTGTTATTATGAAAGCAATTTATGTTCACTTGATTGAAAGTGTGGAAGTGCAGAAACCCAAAGCAGAACCGAAATGCATTCTTTTTCCAGCCCCGCAACGACAGCCTGACCCCCCAAGAGGCCCAGAGTTTATGGAAACAGCCAAGTGTCGGGTCTGAGGGTCTCTCCCCTGGCTCCCAGGCAGTCGGTGGAACAATCAAAATTCATAAACCCGGGAACTGCTTTATAGAATTAAACTTAGGAAGGGTGGGAGGGCGTCACAAGGGACACCTGCGGGGAGGCCCCGAGGCAGGGGTGGAAGGAAGCAGATGTGGTGAGGGTATGGTGTTGGAATGTTGCATGCATGAAATAAACCTGTCCTGAACAGTACTATAAATCACAGTGTCTGAAGTTAAAATAAATAGGGGTGGTGCAATAGTACAGCGGGTGGTACAATTGCTTGCACATGACCAACCTAGATTAATCCTCCACCACATGAGTACACTGAGACCAGCCAGGAGTGACCCTTGAGTGTAGAGCCTGGAGTAAACCCTAACCACCTCTGGGTATAACCCTCCACCAATTTTTATTTTTAAAAAGGATGCACTGTAGCACTGTCCTCTCGTTGTTCATCAATTTGCTCGATACGGGTCCAGTAACGTCTCCGTTGTGAGACTTGTTGTTAGTGTTTGTCATATCGAATACGTCACAGGTAGCTTGCCAGGCTTTGCCGTTTGGGTGAAATACTCTCAGTAGCTTTCGGGCTCTCCAAGAGGGGCAGAAGAATCGAACTCGTGTCTGCCGGGATATCAAAATAAAAATAAATGTATGTGGGGGCTGGAGCGATAGCACAGCGGGTAGGGCGTCCGCCTTACAAGCGGCCAACATGGCTGACCCGAGTTCGATTCCTCCGCCCCTCTCGGAGAGCCCGGCAAGCTACCGAGAGTATTCGATATGCCAGACACAGTAACAACAAAGTCTCCAATGGAGACGTTACTGGGCCCGCTCGAGCAAATCGACGATCAACGGGAGGGCCTTTACCTTTACCTTTTATGTGGGGGCAGAGATAGCACAGGGGTAAGGTGCTTGCCTTGCACACAGCTGTCCTGGTTCAATCCCCAGAATTACATGTTGTTCCTTCAACACAACCAAGAGTGATTCCTAAGCACAGAGCCAGGAGTAAGACCTGAGCCTTATAAGTGTAAGCCTTATAAACCCTCTCCCTCCCCACCCCCCAAAAAAGTATAATAATATTTCAAAGCAAGATCAAACAGATATAATATACTTATCGATGGAGAAGTTACTGAGCCCACTCGAGCAAATCGATGAACAACGGGAGGATAGTGACAGTGACAATGCTTATAAAAAGCACTTTTGCGGGCTGGAGTGATAGCACAGTAGGGAGGGCATTTGCCTTGCACGCAGCCGACCCAGGTTTGATTCCCAGCATCCCATATGGTCCCCCAGGCACCGCCAGGGGTAATTCCTGAGTGCAGGAGCCAGGAGTAACCCTTATGCATCGCCAGGTGTGACCCAAAAAGAAAAAAAAAGCACTTTTTCTTTTTATAGAAATGCTAGAATATGTTCGGAGGATAAAGACCAAAGCATCAACAGAGGTCAATCACAGGATCAGAGCAGGATAGGGCAGAGAGGGTAGATAAAAGAGAGATCGTACAGTGGGTAGTTGCTTCCCTTGCACGCAGCCAATCCAGGTAACCCTTGACATCCCTGACTGTGACACAAAAACAAAAGAAGAGAATTTTTCTTCTAGAAATTAATTTTCCTTTCTTTCCTATCTTTTTTTTAATTTGTTTGTTTTGTGGTAGTTGTTATTGTTGTTGTTTTAGGGCCACATCAGTAGTATTCAGGGTTTACTCCTGGCTCTGCACTCAAGGACCACTTCTGGCTGGCTCAAAGGACCATTTGTGGTATTGGGGATCAAACACAGGTTGGCCACGTGCACGGTAAGTGTTCCTGTACTATTGCTCAGTCCCTCTTCTAGAAATTTCTCTATTTAAATTGATTCACTAAGCGTGTATTTCCAAATATTTATACACTGTGTTTAAATTTCTTTAAAATGTTTTACAATTGCCAATTTCAAATAATTTTCAGATTTTCTGTGGGTCTTTGGAATGACTTGACCTGAAAACTAAAGGGAGGGACCCAGAAGAACTCAGAGGTAGAGATCTAGCTTTGCAAGCATAAGGCCGGAAGTTTCATCCCTGGCATCACTCCACAGACCTGAAAGTCTTCCCTGGAAGTGTGGGAATCTCAGGTGTGACAACAGGAAGTGGGCAGTCTCCAGTCACAGCAACCACTTGTGCACAAGCTCCACAACTCAGTGAGGGGGGGGCAGATAAAAGTGCCCAGCGAGCCCTGGCAGAGTCCCAGCAGTGCAATGAGCACCATGAGTCCTCCCGTTGTTCATCGATTTGCTCGAGCGGGCCCAGTAACGTCTCCATCGTGAGACTTGTTGTTACTGTGTTTGGCATATCGGATACGTCACGGGTAGCTTGCCAGGCTCTGCCGCGCGGGCGAGAAACTCTCGGGAGCTTGCCGGGCTCTCCGAGAGGGGCGGAGGAATCGAACTCGGCTCGGCCATGTTGGCTGCGTGCAAGGCAAACGCCCTACCCGCTGTGCCATCGCTCCAGCCCAGCACCATGAGTAAAGAGAAGAAAACAGAAAGGGAAAGCATATAATTTCTCTTAAATAGTATAAGTTTAATAAAATGGATGTTGCTCAGCAGTAGAGCACTCTCCAGACTGGTGTGAAGCTCCGGGTGCCATCCCCAGCATTGCCTAAAATCGGGGGTTGGGGGGCAGAGTGATAGTACAGGAGGTAGGGTGCTCTCTTTGCATGTGACCAACCCAAGTTCAATTCTCAGCATCCCATATGGTCCCCAGAGCACTGCCAAGAGCAATTCCTAAATGCAGAAGCAGGAGTAACCCCTGAGCATGGCCAAGTATGGTCCCAAACACAACAACGACAACAAAAATTGCTAACCATTTATTCTGGGGCTAGGGACATGGCTCAAGAGTAAAGCTCAAGCCTTATATGTAGGAGACCTAGGTTCACTCCCAGGTGCCACAAAAAATAATAATAATAATAATAAGTTAAGGGGCTGGAGCGATAGCGCAACGGGTAGGGCATTTGCCTTGCATGTGGCCGATCCAGGTTCGATTCCCAGCATCCCATCTGGTCCCCTAAGCACCGGCAGGAGTGGTTCCTGAGTGCAAAGCCAGGAGTAGCCCCTGAGCATCGCAGGGTGTGACCCAAAAAGCAAAATAATAATAATAATAATAAAAATAAAATAAAATAAAATAATAATAAGTTAAATAAAGGGAGACACAGCCACTGTGGAAAACACATTGGCAGTTTTTTTTTTTAATTAAACACAGAATTCCAGGGCCTGAGTGATAGTACAGTGGATGCAGAGTTTGCCTTGCACATGGCAGACCTGGATTCAATTCCCGGCATCCTATATGGTCCCCCAAGCACCGCCAGGAGTAATTCCTGAGTGCAGAGCCAGAAATAATCGCTGAGCAGGTATGATTCAAAAATAAAACAAACAAATATTAACACAAAATTCCATATGACCCAGCAGCCCACTAGGTTCCCTATGTCCGAAAGGGGGTTTCAAGCAGAATTGTACCCACAAACATTCATGGCTGCACTCTCCACTTGAGCCACGAGGCCACCAGTGGCAAACGGAAAAATCCTGGTATGTGCAGACTGCAAACAAGAGTCTGTTCAAAGCCATTCAAAGGTTTGAGCATCAAGGCATGATCTAACCTTGGCCAAACCTCAAAGACATTATGTTCAATGAAGGAATCCAGACATAAAAGGTCACATATTGTGTGATTCTTCTTATCTAAAGTAATGAGAACAGGCAAAGGGATATAACATAGATTTAGATTAGTGGCTGTCGGAGGGGAGGAGAGTGGGAAGTGATAGCTTAGTTGGTAGCTGGTAGTGGTGCTCTGAGGGAGGTGAAAAGATTTTGAGAGGAAAGAAAGGTGGGAATGGTGAGGAATGACTGAGTTCACGCTAGATTGCACAGGTCAAATGGTCCATTGTGTTAGATACATTTCACCTCTGTTTTTAAGAAAGAAACACCAGTGACACACTTTTAAAAATCCATCTCTGGTCTACTTTCAGCATGCTTCTCCCATTCTGGGAGGATCCTCCCAACACCCTTTATTTGGTGCTTTTGCAAACCACAACACCCAAAAGGAGAGAGAGAACAAAAGGGGATGCTCTGCCACAGAGGCAGGGTGGAGTGGGGGGTTGGGGGGGTGGGAGGGATACTGGGACCCGTGGTGGTGGAAAATGGGCACTTGGTGGAGGTATGGCTATTTGATCATTGTATAATTGAAACCCAAGCACAAAAATTTGTAAGTCTACAACTGTAGCTCATGGTGTTTCACTAATAAAAATTAAAAAAATAAAATAAATATAACAGTTAACCCAAAAAAATCCATCTCTGGGGCCAGGGGAACAACAAAGGGATTAAGGCAAATGCTCTGCATGTGAATAACCCCAGTTGAGTTTCTGACACCCTAGGGTCCCCCAAACATCACCAGCTGCAATCTGGGGACTCCTGAGCTCTGCTAGGATGGCCCAGGTGACTCCTGACACCTCAGCACCTGAGTGTCACCGCATCCTCTGCCCTTCCCCTTGAACCATGAGCCTGATTATCTGAAAATTGCTTGGAGAGGCCCCAGAGGTCCCTCTGAGCACTGCTTGGGCACCCCAAAAATTAAAATGTTGATCTCACTGGACCCTCCTGCCTTCATCACGCCAGGGCCCACCTACCATCTCACTAGCACAGCTTCTGGGGTTCTGAAGGAGACCCCCACCCCCACCCCCTGCGTAAGGCAGAGCCTGGCCTCCAGGAGGAGGTAGGGAGGAAACAGGACAGGTGAAGGAGGGCAGAGGGGAGTGGCAGAATTCTGCTCCTGGTATCAGCCTTCCTAAAGAATGCTTCTCTAGTCTACTCTCAGCACGCATCTCCCATCCTGGGAGGATCCTCCCAACACCCTTTATTTGGTATTCTCTTCTCTATCTGAGCTGCCTTTTCCTCTAGCATGTGCGGCTGGCCTCCAAACCATGGAGTAAGCCTCCTGGTACTTATCTCGGCTATTCTTGGGTGTTAGTCTCCAATTTTGTTACATGATTGCCACTCAATGCCTATTTTGCAACCCACAGCACCCAAAAGGGAGAAAGAACAAAAGAAAATGCCCTGCCACAGAGGCAGGGTGGGATGGGGGGATGGGGGGTGGGAGGGATACTGGGATCAGTGGTGGTGGAGAATGGGCACTGGTGGAGAGATGGGTACTCGATCACTGTATAACTAAAACCCAAGCACAAAAATTTGTAAGTCTACAACTGTACCTCATGGTGTTTCACTAATAAAAATTAAAAAAAAAAAGAACACTTCTCTTCTTCTCTCTCTCTCTCTCTCTCTCTCTCTCTCTCTCTCTCTCTCTCTCTCTCTCTCTCTCTCTCTCTTTCTCTCTTCCAGAAGAGGTCTGCCTACCACAGAGCTAACCAGAGACTAATACCCTAAACAAATGCCAATCTCTGAATAGTGTTCAGACAGTTACGTCTCTATCTTTTGGCCTCCCCCAGGCTGCTGGAGGGCTCTGGGGCTAGACCCTGCAGTGCCGGGAATCAAGACCGGGCCTGTGCATGCCAGACTCCCGTTCTAACCCTTTGCACTGTCCCTCAGGCCTGCAGACTGTTTACAGGTAAAGCAATTGCTCCTTGCATGTGGGAGGCCCTGGGTTGGACCCAAAAAAAAAAGTGATTGCTGATAGACCTAGAGTCTATCATTTTGCTTTGTACTGTCTGTTTCTATTACCTTATTCCGCCTTATTTTGGTATGCTTTACCTCCTGCGTTGGTTTATCAATTCCAACCCTTTGTTACTGGAGTGGCAGCCTTAGTGTTTGTAACAGACATCTGGACCTTATCACCGTCTGCCTGCAAGAGATACTGCACCTCTTCAAGTGGCTGAGGAGAACCTTACAAGGATGTGCTTCTTCCCCCCACCCACCCCCGACCCCCGCTGGCCTCTCCCTCCCTGCACAGGGCCAAGAAACACTCCAGCAGCAGTAAGTGGGCCTGAGGACCCAGCTCTCTGGAGTCCCCAAACATAACATTTGAGTCTGAGAGCCAATGTCCTGAAAGCCATCGCTTTGTGGATTGGGTCTGTTAGTTTGGATTTTCAGTTGATTCAGACAGAAGCGCCATGGGCACCCTGTCTGGGACAGAAGGGGAAGTGGAGAATGTGTGAGGACACCAGGGCTGAGGAGCGAGTCCCTCCTGCAGGCGGGACTCTAAGCCGAGCTGCCCTGCAGCCTGGCGTCCCCTGCCCTCCCCCACACCCGCATGCACCACCCTGGGAATCGGAAAGCTGGCAGCAGATTACAGTAGGCTTTTGCCACCACTGCAGAAACACACAAAAAAACAAGCCCCTAGAAAACCTGCTCACAGCATTGGAAACCAGCATGAGGGTTAGTTTGCATAAAAGTACCCATTAAAGAGCCACTTTTTTGGCTACCTCCAAGCCTTACCTTAAATGCCCCCTGGCATCTCTGGGAGCCTCTGTTCTAAAGGCTGTTGCTGTGCTGTTTGCTTTTTGTCTGCTAATAAGTGAGAAATTGCTGAGAATGCTGGGACCAGCTCCCCGCAAACTAATCAGTAAGGCACAGCATGGTGTACTGGGTTGGCGTGCATCCCTCCATGAGTATCTCCTAATGACCTCACTGGTGGGACTACAGCAGCTCTGTTGTACGTGTGCGTGGGCATGTGTGTGCGTGCATGTGTGCACGTGTGTGTTGATTTGGAGACATGAGGTAGGTTCCTTCTTTTTGGGTCACACCCGGCGTTGTACAGATTACTCCTGGCTCATGCACTCAGGGGCTGGAGCGATAGCACAGCGGGTAGGGCATCTGCCTTGCACACAGCCAACATGGCCGACCCGAGTTCGATTCCTCCGCCCCTCTCGGAGAGCCCGGCAAGCTACCGAGAGTATCTCGCCCGCACGGCAGAGCCTGGCAAGCTCCCCGTGACGTATTCGATATGCCAGACACAGTAACAACAAAGTCTCCAATGGAGACGTTACTGGGCCCGCTCAAGCAAATCGACGATCAATGGGAGGGCCTTTACTTTTTTTTTTTACATGCACTCAGGAATGACTTCTGGCAGTGCTGGGGGACCATATGGGTTGCTGGGGATTGAACCGGTGTTGGCCACTTGCAAGGCAAACACCCTACCCGCTGTGCTATCACTCCAGCCCCAGGTTTCTTTTTTTTAATCACATAGTGACACACTTTAGGTCCAGGTACTCAAAAAATAGAGAGAGAGCACATAGTTGGTGCTTTTCCTTCTGTCTTCCCTTTTTTTATCTGGTAAATCTGCTGTAAATCCTAAGGATGCTCCTTTGTAAGCCATTTCTTTCTTTGGTCTTGCTGCTTTCAGAATTCTGTCTCTATGGTTTTCATCATTCTGATGTGTCTTGGGGTGTTTGGTATCCCCCGGGCCTCCTGGATCTGGGTACATGCACTCCTCTTCAGCTCCGGGAACTTCTCAGCAATGATTTGACAGTTGCTTCTTCATCAGGGTTTTCTTCCTGGCGCTCTGAGACCCCCGATGATTCTTATGTTGTTCCTCTTGAATTCATCCCTATGTTCTCTTGTCATCAGTTGTTTTATTTTGAGTTTCTTTTCCCCCGTCTGCTGTTGTTCAGGGATTTTCTGTACTGCATCTTAGAGCTCACTGATTCTGTTACTCTACTGCTGAGGCCTACCAGTGAGTTTTTATTTCACCTACCAGGTTTTCAAATCTGTTATTTCTGCTTGTGATTTCATTTGTATTTTCCTCATTTCTGCCCTCATTTCCTCTTGTATTTTATTGGCAGTGCATTCCATTGTTTCTTTGAGCTCCTTGGGCATCAACAATTCCATTCTACATTCCCCGTCAGAGAGGTTATAGCTCATTATTACTGGTTGGGTCATCTGGGTTAGCATCTTCACTCACTCAGCCCGATGGGTTTCCATGTTGCTTCACCACTGTGACCTTTGCAGTTTGAGTTGTTTCTTGTGTGTTGTAGTGTGCTTAGGAACCTACATCCAGGGTATCTTTGTATGTTTACAGTATGTTCTAGAGAGGTGAAGGAATATGTGGTCAGGTTTCACTCTTGACCTGGGGAACAAAGATGGAGTTTCTGAATTCGCTCGGGAGTCCTGACGTCTCCCCTGCCTGGCTATTTTTTTAGTCCTTGGGGACCTCCTTTTTTTTTTTTTTCAAGCACTGTAGCACTGTCCTCTCGTTGTTCATCGATTTGCTCTAGTGGGCACCAGTAACAACAAATTGTGAGACATGTTGTTACTGTTTTTGGCATATTGAATACATCACAGGGAGTTTGCCAGGCTTTGCCGTGCAGGCTGGATACTCTCAATAGCTTGCCGGGCTCTCAGAGAAGGGCGGAGGAATCGAACCCAGGTCAGCTGCGTGCAAGGCAAACACCCTACCTGCTGTGCTATCACTCCGGCCCTATTAATTAAATCTATATCTGTAGCACTGTCCTCCTGTTGTTCATCAATTTGCTCAAGTGGGCCCAGTAATGTCTCCATCATAAGACTTGTTGTTACTGTGTTTGGCATATTGAATACATCATGGGTAGCTTGCCAAGCTTTGCTGTGCGGGCAAGATACTCTCGGTAGCTTTCCGGGATCTCTGAGAGGGGCGAAGGAATCGAACCAGACTCAGCCAGGCCATCTACGCACAAGCAAATGCCCTATTGCTGTGCTATCACTCCAGCCCAAATCTATATCTATTAAATATAAAATAGTTTTGCAGCCAAATAAAGGGTGTTAGGAGGATCCTCCCAGGATGGGAGAAGCATACTTATAGAAAGTAGACTATATATATAGAAAGTAGACTATATATAGAAAGTAGACTATAGACCAAACATGATTGTCACCCATTGCCTCTTTTGCAAACCACAACACCCAATAGGAGAGAGAGAACAAAAGGGAATGCCCTGCCACAGAGGCAGGGTGGGATGGGGGGAATGGGGGCGTGGGAGGGATACTGGGATCCGTGGTGGTGAGAAATGGGCACTGGTGGAGGGATGGGTATTTGATCATTGTATAATTGAAACCCAAGCACAAAAATTTGTAAGTCTACAACTGTACCTCATGATGTCTCACTAATAAAAATTAAAAAATAAACAAATAAAAATAAATAAATAAATAACCAAAAAAATTAAAATTAAAAAAAAATAGTTTTGCATTTGTAAATCTACAACTGTACCTCATGGTGCTTCACTAATAAAAAAAAATAGTTTTGCAGGAGACTAACACCCCAGAATAGCCGAGATAAGTACCAGGAGGTTCACTCCATGGCTTGGAGGCCAAACACACATGCTAGGAGAAAAGGCAACTCAGATAGAGAAGGGAGCACGAAGTAAAGGGTGTTGGGAGATTCCTCCCAGGATGGGAGATGCATGCTGAAAGTAGACTATAGACCGAACATGATTGCCACTCAATGCCTCTTTTGCAAACCACAGCACCCAAAAGGAGAGAGAGAACAAAAGGGAATACCCTGCCACAGAAGCGGGGTGGGCTGGGGGAGATGAGGGAGTGAGAGGCCTACTGGGATTATTAGTGATGGAGAATGGGCACTGGAGGAGGGATGGGTACTCGATCATTGTATAACTGAAACCCAAGCACAAAAATCTGCAAATTTACAACTGTACCTCATGGTGTTTCACTAATAAAAATTTAAATAAATAAATAAAAGATAAGAAAGTTTCACAAATGCAAAAAAAATAGTTTTGCATAAAACAAAATAAAATAAAATAGTTTTGCAAAAAAAAAAAACTGATGTACTCTATTCCCACTTTTTCTTCTTATCACTTGGAGCGACTGATTCCAGCCTTCCCAGCACAGTATCTGACGGGGGAGAAGTAACTAGCATGCCCTCACTCTTTGCCTGCACTCTCCTTCCTGCAGGCAGAGAGGAGTGAGCAGTTCACTTCCTTCCCAAGCCCTCACCTCCACCAGTTGACACCAGAAACACTTTGAGAAATCACTGCGGAGACTGACATGCTGTCTCTCATTCCTTTCCGCTGCTTGTCACTTGTGGGTTCCGTTTCTAGCTCTGCCACAGTGGGACATGGACGTGTCACCAGTAAAGAGAGCCAGGACTGCAAGCGCTAGCGCGCACACACACACACACACACACACACACACACACACTCACGGTTAAACAACAGGCAGACTTAATGGGCACAGACTGGGCTTCAAGTTTGATGCTTTCTTCCCTGCTCCCTCCCATCCTGGGCCCTGTTGCAGACTTCCTTCCTTTTCCCTTTTCCCTTTTCCCTTCCGTTCTGTGCAGTGCGTGGTACTCTGTGGCTCACAACACAAACCAATGCAAAGAGCCCCCATAAGCAGCACTCCCTGCACCAATACCATCAGGGCAGCAAATTCTCCTTCACCCTAGAGGTGTTAGAACCTACCCAAAGGCTGCACCCAGAACTATTCAGTCAGAGTCTCCAGGCATGGACTCAACATGAAGACATTTTTAAGCTCCTCAGAGACTTCGGGGGGAGCTGCCAAACCAAAAGGCAGCAATTCCTGCACAGGAAACCAGAAGGCTCTCCTGCTCCTCCTCCTCTGCTGGCGGGAGGGGAAGCGAACAGAGGTTTAAGGGGAGTCAGCGCAGTCTTCCCTCTCAAATCTGAGGATGAGCAACCCCTCCCTCTGCCTGGGGGCATGAGCCCTACCTCCCTCACACACACCTGCCCCACCCCAGGAAAAGCAGCCCCCACTACATCCCCAGCCCAGAAAAGCATCTTCTCCCTGACCTCCTGCCCCACTCCCCACCCCTCCTGCACTGGGTCCTGATCCAGTCCAGCTGGGGCCCAGCACTGCCTCCTGGCTAAGAGAGCAGAGGAGAGACCAGGTGAGTTTCACCTGCCAGTCTCCTGTGACTGGCCCCCTGCCCAGGTGATCTCTCAGAGCTTCAGGGAAATGACAAGGTTTGACCAAGACAGCCGTGACCTTTCCTCCAGGTGCGGGACTGGGACCGGAAGTCAGAGATGTTTCTTCTGCCCTCAGCCTGGGAAGCTGTGAGCACAGTCCACACATTAACCCAAGGCAGCTTTGGAAGTTGGACTCTTTCTTGGTGGTTACTGTCAAGTTTTTTTGTAGAATGACCGATGGATGGAAGTCAAGGATTAAGCTGCAAAATGTACACTAATGAAGGATTGGACACGAGGGAGGCCTCAGGTATGTTGCTTTCTTGTGACCAGCCCAAGTGTCTGTTCACACTCTCTCCTCCGGGGTGCTGGGGGAAGCTGGAGGTCCATAGCCCATGAATCAACTGATCAGCAGAGACTTGACATCCCGTCATTGGAAGGTGGGGGGGCGGGCAGTCCAAAGGAAGACCTCCAGACCAACTACATGTGGAAGTCCAGACACATGATCAGAAAAAGGTCTTGTTGGGGCCTGAGAGGGAGCACATGGCCAATCCAACTTCAATCCCCGGCACCCCATATAGTCCCCCAAGCACCACCAGGAGTCATTCCTGAATGCGGAGCCACAAGTAACCCCTGAGTACATCCAGATGTGACAAAAAAAACAAAAGAGAAAAACGTTGTACATGGGGGTATGGTGCCGCCGCAGGTCAACGTGTACCTGTGAGGCAAGAGCATCAGCAGCCTGATGGTGCCTTCAGACTTCCAGATACCTCAAAATTGCTGCTGTGCCTTTGGCCAGACCCCAAAAACTTGGGGCAAAGTTTACCAAGAAAGTAAACGGACAAAAGTTAGGTATGTGGGAAACACACCCACAAACCACCTCCAGCTCAGCTATATAATTGGAGGCATGGCCTCTCTGGTTCCTGATTGAACTGCTTAATGGCTGTGATCCCAGAGACTCAGAAACAAATCTCGAAACCCAGCGGCTTTTGGCAGAAATGCATCCGGTCCCTGCAGTAGGTTACCGGTGCTGGGCCAACCCAGGTGGGAATAGGTTTCGTGCCTTGGCCTGTTCCCCCTGGCAGCCTGGTGGCCACCATCCTCCAGAGGCCACTGGAGAGTCAGGTTTGGGGCCGCAGTGACAAGACACGCAGGGCCTCACGGGACAAGGGTGGAGCCAGTCCTGTCCTCCCCACCCCAACGAGACCCCAAGTCATCGCCCACAAACGGCCTCTCTGGCTCCTGATCAAGCTGCTTAATGGCCATGATCCCAGAGACTCAGAAACAAATCTGGAAACCCAGTGGCTTTTGGCAGAAATGTATCCAGACCCCGCAGTAGGTTACTGTCGCCGGGCCACCCCAGGGGGGAAAGGGTGTTGTTACTCCACCTTTTCCCCCTTGGTGGCTTGGTGACCACCATCCTCCAGAGGCCATTGGACAGTCAGGCTTGGGCCCACAGTGACGAGACATGGTGGGCCTCACGGGATGGGGGTGGAGCCAGTCCTGTCCTCCCCACCCCAACGAGACCCCTAGTCATCGCCCACGAACAGTCTTTCTGGCACCTGATCAAGCTGCTTAATGGCCATGATCCCAGAGACTCAGGAGAAAATCTTGGAACCCAGCAGGTTTTGGCAGAAATCCCTCCAGATTTAAGTGTTAAAATTTCGGAATTTCAAAATCACGCGGCCACTACTGCAGCCACACGACATCATATGTTATTCATAACCAGCAATAGAAAACAAATTGTCTACTGTTGCCTTTTCAGCAGATCTGAGTATTTGGGGTAAAATCTCAAGTAATAATGGTGGGTCTGGTGTCAAAATATTGAATATGATCAAAGTAGAGAGAGAGTAATGTGGAATTCATCTGTCCCACATGTAGTGGGAGGGTGTGGGATGGGGGTATACTGGGGTTGTTGGGGGTGGAGAATGGGCACTGGTGAAGGTATGGGTGTTTCATTATATGGCCAAGACTTAGACCCGAAAGCTTTGTAACTGTTCTCACGGTGATTCAATAAATAAAATTATAAAAACCGAAAAAAAAAGTAAGGTGGAGTTCATGCACAATTCAATCAGCTAATCAGTGGCTGAATAAATAACAGTACTCCTACATAAAAAAAAAAAAGGTTGTACATGGAGAGCCCGGCAAGCTACCGAGAGTATTCGATATGCCAGACACAGTAACAACAAAGTCTCCAATGGAGACGTTACTGGGCCCGCTCGAGCAGTAACAGTAACAACATGTGAAGGCGAGTTAAGGATATACATGAAGGGAGGAACAAAATCTAGGTTCAGGAGCAGGTAGAACAAGGTCAGTTGGCAGTGTGTGTCAGGCTGTCCATTGGCATTCCATGATGATTCTGGCATCGGGAGTCATCATCACGGTGCCTTGCACTGTAGAACTCGCCATCCACCACACACCATGCCAAAGGTCTTTTCAATCCCTCGGCAAGTCCCGTGCTCTAATAGGATAATAAGCTCTATTATTATCCCCACTTAACGGATGAAGAAACTGAGGCCAGTTTCCCAGAGTCTTTTGGCTGATAAGATGTGGGAGCTGGTTTCCAAATTCAGTGTTTGAATCACGTCTGTTATCTCCAGCCTGACCCACTTTTCCTCCCCTCCTCCTGCTTCTCCGGGAGCCTCTTCCCACACTGGCAGCCCCCACTGACCCAGCCTCTGTCCCACCGCGAAGTGCCTGCTTGGTGTCCATCCGCCTCTCGCAGCCACAAGCCTGAGAGTGGCCTTCTGCCCCCAGAGCACTGCATACTCTTTCATCTCTGTTCCCTCTGCTCAAATCAGAAGAGCCAGCAATGTTCTGAGCTGCACGTAAGAGACTCCAGCTAGAGCAGTCTTGTGAGAGGGACTCTTCTCGTCCATCAGTAGAGTCATCAGTCGAGTCATCAGGCATCTGGGTACCCATACGTTGCCCCCCACAGCCCTAAGAAACCCAAGAGGCAACAGGGACAAGCAATCTGGGTTCACACAACCACATCTCACAACAGGAAGGAGCCCCAGGATCCTCATCTTATGAGCCACGTAAATTCCCCCCAGCTCCCCCCCCCCCGCCCATGACACTGTGAATTATCAAAGGAAACAGGTATTCAGTCTTCATCACTGTTCCCTCTGCTCAAATCTCAGAAAACCTCTGGAATTTCCTAAATGAAACTCTGGCCGGGGAAGGGAAGGTAAAAGGAGAGCCTTTTGTTATTTCTAACAAGGCCCTTTCAAACACACCTGAGTTCAGGAGTTCTGGAAAGCCCCTAGACAGTCAACCACAGGATGAGGGCTGCTTGCCAGGGTAAGCAACCCTGTAATTAGAGAGGGGAGCCGTCAGCCTCTGGAACAGAAGGGGGGTGTGGAGGTTGATTCAATCACGAGTGATCATTGATCCAATCAAGAAGGCCTATGCAAGGAGACTTCATAAAAAAAAATTTTTTTAATTTTTTTTTAAAATCCCGCCCTAAATGAAGAGCTCCTGAGAACACTCAGATTAGTAAGCAGGTACTGGGATGGGGGTCTGCCCTGAGGGGACCTCTGCACCCACACCTTGCCCGGTGCATCTCTCCCATCTGACTTATCTCCTTCCATAATAACAGCAATCTAGCAAGGAGTTTTTCCTGAGTCCTGGGAGCCATCCTAGCCCACGAGTTGGAGGCACAGAGTAGGTCATGGGAACCTCCACACTCTAACCAGGAGGTCAGAAGCACAGTGTCTGAAGTGCGCTGGGGCAGGCGCTTCCGGGGGCCAGAACCCAGAGCTCTCTGGGGTGGTGTCAGAGCAGAATCGTGGGACACCCCCATCCCACCCTTATCAGAATGATCACGTTCTGTCCCTCCCAGGATGGAAGTGAAGCACTGACATTAGCGTGTTGAGAGGAGAAATAGCGCTTCCCCTGGGACCACATATCTCATTTATGTCTCATTGGCCAGCATCATACCTGTCATCAAATAAACACTTTCTGCAACTTGTCCCCTTCACCTCCCCCCTGCCCCCATAAAACTTAGAATTCCCTGGGGTTAAGAATGTGAACATCTTGGCCTAAGGTTTGAGTTGGAGGGTAAGAACAACCCCTCTCTGGGGTTGTCACATTTCTCTCACTCTAATTGGGCCTAGAGAGAGCCTTCGTAACTGAGAAGGGTCCCCAGACCCTGCTGGACAATGTTGGTCACGGAGCCAGTGAGACCTCCAGTCACCTTTATCTGCATTGCCATTCTGAAAAGCATACCTCTGTTGACATTGTCTGCTATTTCCTGTGGCTATGATGTATATCCTTGGTATGTTTCTCAACTGCTCGTGCCCACTGTTTCCCCTCATAAATATGCATGTGTTTCCTAAGAAATGACTAATTACATTAGCGTTGCATCACCGTCATTCTCCTGCATAACAGCAGACCCCCTACCCCTCCTGAAACTCACTCTAGAGCCTGGTTAGTACCAATCGTTAGTACCAACGGTTGTTTTCTTGCCAATAAAGCCCCTCTTTTCTATTCAGTTGACCCAGGTCTGAGGCAACAATTAGCTGTAGGACTGGACTTCCAGGATTGGTTTCGACCTGACCATGAGTGCTCATTAGAACTGCGATTCTACTCACACCACTCTGAGCATCTGTCTTAATTGGTCTGAAGTGCTTCTCCTCATGGAGGTTTTAAGGTCCTGGGTTATTCGGATAGGCAATCAGAGATGGAACACACAATGGTCTCATTAACATTTCGCCTTCGCAGCTGGGGAAGGGGATGGGAAGCACTTGATTGGGGGAAATACCAAACAAAATCTTGTCGCTTCTCTTTTTTTTCTTTTTGGGTCACACCTGGTGATGCAAAGGGGTTACTCCTGGCTCTTGCACTCAGGAATTACTCCTGGTGGTGCTCAGGGGACCATATGGGATGCTGGGAATCGAACCCGGGTCGGCCGCGTGCAAGGCAAACGCCCTACCCGCTGTGCTATCTCTCCAGCCCCCTGATCCCTTCTATAAGGAAGAGTGAGTGAACAGGTGAGTGAACAACGTGGGGATCGGACTCAGGGAGTCGCTGCTCTGGACAAAGGAGTGAGAGGTGCAGTAAACACTGAGGGGTTTGCGGGGAGGGACGAGGCTTCCCAAGCAGGGATCAGGAGTTCCAGGAGCCGCACCACTTCTCAGGCAACCAAGCTAGTGGTTCAGTGCAAGAGTCTGAAGATAGGGTACTGCTTGGGCCCTGCAGCACTGGGGATCCCCGGACCACCTGCAGGCCCACACCCAGGCATGCTTAGGACCATGTGGTGAGGGAATTGAACCCAGGTCAGGCGCATGCTAGGCATGTGCCCTAACCACTGTACTTTCTCCTGGTCCCAGATACTGGTAACTTTGAAAAACATCATGATTCCCAAAGATGATCTGAATCACCATCCCTGCCCCAAGCAGTACCAACTTCTGATATCTTAAGAGTATTTCACATGGAAAATACATTCCCTTTGACACAACTTGTGTATATCTGTCTATAAATGTATTTATGAATATATTTTATATGTTTGGTGGAGTAGTACCAGTATTTAAGAATATCAATCATCATATGAATCAATGTTTCATTAGCTCCTATTATACATTCACCAGTCTATTAACCAGCAGAGGTTTTCTTTTGTTATTGTTGCTCTTTTTTTTCAAATTTCTTTTTTTCTTTCCTTCTTTATTTCTTTCTTTCTTTCCTTCCTTCCTTCTTTCTTTCTTTCTTTCTTTCCTTCTTTCTCTCTTTCTTATTAATTGTGAGCCATACCTGACCATGCTCAGGGCTTACTCCTGGCTCCGTCACTCTTGGAGGTGTTCAGGGACCACATGGGGTGCTGGAGATCAAACCAGGATCAGCTACTTTCAAGGAAAGCACCTGAACCCCTTACTATCTCTCTGGCCTCCCAAATCAGTAATTCACATTGAGACTATAGTTCACAGCAGTCCTGCTAGTTCTGTCTAGACTTACAGGGCTGCTTACCATCCTCTCACCAGACTGTCAATATCCCTGCGCCGTTAGCCCAAGTCCCTCTCTCCCCACTTAGCCTCCTCAGATCACAGTTCTATTGACATTATCTCAGGGTTTGTTTTCCTGGGAGATTGTCTAATCCCTTGCTTCGTTTCCTTGTCCTCCACAGGTGAGCAAGATCATCCCATGGTTATCTTTTCCTTTCTGAATCACTTCACACCACAGAGGCTCTGACTTAGCTGTGATGATTATATGGGACAAAAGTATTTGGTATCTGGTTAAGAATCGACACTCTAGGGGCCAAGGATGTGACTTGGCAGAGGGTTTGCCTTGCAGGTGTGAGACTTCAAGTTTGATCCCTGGTACCACCCCACATTGTTGAGTGTGATCCTGGCAGCGCTGCCATGGAGATCCCAGCACCACAGCTGTGGGATCTCCTGCATACTGCAGTCAAGCGTATCCGAGCACTCCAAGCAAGTACATGCCACCACCATGTACCTGTGAGTACGACATCCAAATATGCAGTCCTAGGACAGAGCCACAATAAAGGGACAAGGAGAAGGAGTCACCGGCTCTGGGTGATCCCAGTTCTCCACGTGCTGCCCTGAAGTAGGTCCTTAACTTCACTAAGCCTCATTTTTCCCATCTGTAAAGTGGGGGATCTTAACAAGTTCTGGCTTTGGTGTTCTAGCTAGCCTTATATCCCAGCCCTGGCACAAAACCAGTCATGCAGCTTTAGTATAGTCTATCACTTTGAGATTCTGTTTGTTCATTTGTAAATTGGGATTTTTTTTTAAAAAGCAGCATAAAGAGGATGCGGGAAGGATTAAAGGAGGCTACCCCAAAAGTTTATAACTTGCTATCCTCATTCAAAGAGTACATCGGGGAGATAATCTTGTCATCAGCCACCATCCAGATCGCATGTCCTTCTCTCCCAGAAGGGAGCATAACATGATGCTCGCCATAACCATGCCGTCGTACCCCACACCAAGATGTTTCTCTCGGGGCACCCCAGACTCTGCACCCAGGGGACCCAGTCCTGGCAGCTGAAAACTTTCAGAACTCAACCGTCACCATGCTCACAGCTGCTCTCCACATGCTCCGGCTGAGCCTCACCCACAATTGAACCTATTCCTGGACTGAGTGGCCACATTTTTGACCTTGAGACACTTCATAGGTACACCCTACCCATACTCCAAGAGTGCTGTGAACCCCACATTTGATGGGGTTCAAAGTAGTAGGCAACCAATCTTAGGGGAAAATATATATATATATTTTTACAGAGACATATAGATATAGGGGCTGGAGCGATAGCACAGCGGTAGGGCGTTCGCCTTGCAAGCGGCCAACATGGCCGACCCGAGTTCGATTCCTCCGCCCCTTCGGACAGCCCGGCAAGCTACCGAGAGTATTCGATATGCCAGACACAGTAACAACAAAGTCTCCAATGGAGACGTTACTGGGCCCGCTCGAGCAAATCGACGATCAACGGGAGGGCCTTTACCTTTTTTACCTTTATATAGATATAGATGATAGATACAGATATAGATATATGAGCACACGAAGCTCAACCTTTAACAACATGTTAGTGATCTCTTATCTGTCACTGTCACTATCACTGTCCTCCCGTTGTTCATAGATTTGCTCGTGCGGGCTGAGTAACGTCTCCATTGTGAGACTTGTTGTTACTGTATTTGGCATATCGAATACGTCACAGGGAGCTTGCCAGGCTTTGCCGTGTGGGCGAGATACTTTCAGTAGCTTGCCAGGCTCTCCGAGAGGGGCGGAAGAATTGAACGCAGGTTGATTGGGTTGGCTGCAGGCAAGGCAAACGCCCTACCACTGTGCTATCGCTCATGTTAGTGATCTCTTATAGAAGGGCTTAATGGCCCCGGGGTAAAACACAGCAATATTCACACTCTTTCCTCTAAGGATACTTTTTAGTAGCATTTTCAACTGTTTCTCATAACAAACAATACAAAATAAATTCTTTCAGTTCTGCTTTAGGGCAGGGGTTGGGATTCGGGATGGAAACATCTGAAATATGGTGGGGAGAAGGTATAATGGTGGTGGGATTGGTGTTTGAATATTAAATGGAATCAAATATTGTGAACTGCTTTATAAAATTTTTAAAAATTAAGACAAGAAAACAAATAGAACATCGGGGACACGGGGATATGCTTCAAATGGCAAAGCAGCTCCCTTGCAGGCACGAGACTGGGAGTTGGATCCCCCTCACCACCTCTCATGGCGAATTTGGTGATGCCAGTGATCCCAGTTTGTGAGCTGCCAAAGCAAAATGTGTGATTCCATAGTGTTCATAGCGGGACCCAGAGGGGACTGCCAAGTCACTTCAGTTTTCACAAAGGAGGGCCCAAGGACCCAAAGGTAATCAAACTCTAGCTTGTCAAGAGCACTGGATCATGAGACAGGTTTTGACAAAAAGGGGGAAATTATACTCCTTCCTCAGTACCTAAGGAGGATTCTCTGGGGCTCAGAGGACTAAAAACAGATAGGCCTGAGGCCTACAGATTGGAAAGTGTGACAAGCTCTCCCTGGGAACAGCCGTCCTGTTGAATGGTACCAGGTTATCATGAGGTCTAGCAAAACCAATTGTGATTATCTCTGTTCTTGCTGTGCTTATGCAAAATAATTGCCTGGGCTTATTTAGTAGATTTTGGGGGAAAAGCTGGGGGAAAGATATGCTTCAGTAACTTGTCCTTCATACCTGTCAGATTACGGTCTAATTATTTTTGGTTTTGGTGTGGTGCCAGAGATGGAACCCAGGACCTCACACACACAAAGGACAAGCTCTCCCGTGGAGTCATCTTCCCTGTCCCTAATCATTCTAAGGTTTTGCCTTTTATCTGTGAACAGGAAAGACTCCCAAATTGCTCTAATGTCTGCCTCTGATTTCCCAAACTACTGTTTCCACTTGATTTTTTTTGTTGTTGACTTACATTAAAGGACTGAAGACTTTTATAAAGAGCATGCAAGCTGAAAATAGAGCTTATTGGCACAGTGATCACACTTGAACAAAACACGTGCAGCTTTTCTGAGCATCAGAGGACACTGCAGCCTTGTGCTGCAAACCACTTACATGTGGTATTTAGAGTAACTGGATAAAAAATGCAGTGGTTTAAAGGGCAGTTGCTGGGGCTGGAGCAATAGCACAGTGGGTAGGGCGTTTGCCTTGCACAAGGTCAACCTGGGTTCGATTCCCAGCATCCTATATGGTCCCCTGAGCTCCGCCAGAAGTCATTCCTGAGTTCAGAGCCAGGAGTTACCCCTGGTATAACCCAAAAAGGAAAAATTTTTAAAAATAAAAAATTTATAAAAGAATAGATGCCTAGATCACCCTTGGTCCCAAACTATAGAGGGAGAAGGAATGACAATGAGTAGAGTGGAGGGGGAGAAGAGACAGATGAGAAGCCACAGGGGGCAAGGGGCAAGGTACATCCGTGGTGTTAAGGAATGACAGAGCTAAGTGCCCAAACCACAGAATCAGCAACACTGAAATCGTGAGGCCCAAACTTAAATAAACAAGCTTAGAAAGGTGCCTGTTGAGATGGCAGGTGGGGGTGGGGTGGGGGTAGGAGAGGGAATCTGGAAACACTGGTGGAGGGAAGATGAAACTGGTGGTGGGATCGGTGATGAAACACTGTATGTCTAAATCCCAACTATGAATAACTTTGTAAATCTCCGTGCTTTCGCAAGGTAAAATTTGGGGGGGAAACAGGGAAATTGAGGCACTCCATGTACTCCATAAATAATCCATTGTATTAAAGGTTAATAAATAAATAAAGGAACTTTGCCATCTAAGTTGTACTGACTAGTTTGTAGGGATAATTCTCCACTGCCAGTTCCCGGAACTCCCACTGAAGTTTTTAAAACTTAATTCCCCCCCTTTTTTGTTTTGTTTTAGGGCTCCACACAGCTATTCTCAAGGTTTACTATGGCTCTGTGCTCAGAAATCACTGGGGGATGGGCTCAGGGGGACCATCTGGGGTGCCAAGGATCAAACCTGAGTAGGCTACCTGCCTGCCCACTTTACTTTCTAACCTCTTAATTCTGTTTTAATCCTTTCATTTTCCTTTGTCTCTTTGTCTCTTTGTTCTACTTTGTATCAAGGATTGAGAGGTAAATACTTCATCAAACTGAGATTCCGGGACTGATTCTAAAAAATCAATGGACAGATCAACTCCCAACTTCCGGAGGATCCCAACAGTACTGACGGGAAACGAAGCAGAGATGGCACGCTTAACCAGTGCTCTCTTGAGAATCAGGGTGCTGCTGTGACCGTGACTACTTTATCTTCTGCCACCCTGGGGGGAGTGGGGGAAACCAGTACATCCGTTGCATGTCCACGGGGAACTTTATTCATTGGGGACTCCCCCCAGTTACCCTTCCTTCCCTACTGGTCACTCAGACCCCATCCCCCAGCTCAGCTCAACTCAACCCAGGCCCTGTACTCCATAGGGAAGGAAATACACCTCATTGCAGCCTCTCTGTCTGTCATCCTGTGGTCCAAGAGCTGGATTCCCTCTCACCAGACAAGTGGTTATTCATGTGTCTTTGTCTCTTAGGCCTCCATTTATTTATTTATTTATTTATTTATTTTGCTTTTTTGGGTCACACCCAGCGATGCTCAGGGGTTACTCCTGGCTCATGCACTCAGGAATTGCTCCTGGCGGTGCTCGGGGAACCATATGGGATGCTGGGAATCGAACCTGTGTCAGCCATGTTGGCTGCGTGCACGCCCTACCCGCTGTGCTATCGCTCCAACCCCTTAGGCCTCCTTTTAAACTGCCTTGTCCTGCACAGCTGCCTTGAACTTTGGTTACGAAGTCAGTATGGCGTACCTCCTGGGAGGGTTCAGAAGACCAGCGTGTAGACTGTAAGGGGTGAGAAGGATGGCAGAGGGGAGCGTGAGCCAGCAGCCCGGAATGTGCATTGCACTTCAGTGTGCCTGACCTTCCCCAGGACACGTGGCCCCTGTGTGGTCACAGCACAGCCCCGCTGTGGAAGTATCATAGGCTGTGTTCTGTAGATGCCTGCCTGGGCCCTGTGGAGCCGACTCAGGTTCCAGCTGCCACCAGGAGGGTGCAGAAGACTAAAGCTCACTTCCCTCTCCCTGAGTCCCTAGGCGGGATTTCCATCCCTGTGAACCCAGTACAGGGACTCTCTGGGCTGTCTCCCTGAGGTGACCAGCAAGTAGGACACGGTCACAGCTAAGTGCGCCATCCCCGGCCAGGGCAGCAGCAGGAGAAAGTTTTGGGTTGGTTGGTTTGTTTTTGTTTGGGGGCCATACATAGCAGTGCTCAGGGCTGACTCCTGGCTTTGCACTCAGGGATAACTCCTGGCAGATTTGGGGGAACATCAGGATACTGGGAATCAAACCCAGGTCAGTCACAGGCAAGGCAAGTCCTGTACTATCGCTTCAGTATCTAGTTTTTTAAATAAATTAATGCACTTCTAAAAAATATAATTAAATTAATTCACTGTGAGTTAAAAAGTTGTTCATGATTGGGTTTCAGGAATACAATGGTTTTTTTTTTTGTTCTTTTGTTTTGTTGTTATTGAATCACCTGAAATACAGCTACAAGCTTTCATGTTTGAGTTTCAATCATACAATGATCAAACATCCACCCCTCCATCAGTACACATTCTCCACCACCAATGTCCCCAGTATACCCCCCTTTTTCCAACCCTTCCCCTGCCTCCATAGCAGACAATTTCCCCCATACTCTCTCTCTACTTTGGGACATTCTGCTTTGATACTGAGAGGTTAATATGTTTGATTCTTTATCTACTTTCAGCACACATCTCCCATCCCAGATGATTCCTCCAGCCATCATTGTCTTAGTGATCCCTTCTCTATTCAGCTGCCTTCTCCTGCAACTCATGAGGCACTACTATGGGGCACTACTCCTGGCCCTTGCGTCTACCGTCCTTGGATTTCAGTCTCATATTATGTTATTTTTATTTATTTTATTTTATTTTATTTTTGGATCACACCCAGTGATGCACAGAAGTTACTCCTAGCTCTGCACTCAGGAATTACTCCTGGCAGTATTCATGGGACCATATGAGATGCTGGGAATCGAACCCAGGTTGACCGCGTGCAAGACAAATGCCCTACCCGCTGTGCTATTGCTCCAGTCCCTATGTTATTTTATAAGGAATACAATGTTTTTTCTTACACTTAGGGCTGGAGCAATAGTACAGTGGGTAAGGCATTGCCTTGCACAAGGCCAACATGGCTGACTCGGGTTCGATTCCTCCACCCCTCTCGGAGAGCCAGGCAAGCTACTGAGAATATCTTGCCCACATGGTAAAGCCTGGGAAGCTCCCCGTGACATATTCAAGATGCCAAAAACAGTAACAAGTCTCACAATTTGTTGTGAGATGTTACTGGTGCCCACTCGAGCAAAATCGATGAACAATGGGAGGACGGCGCTACATTGCAGTGCTACAATGTTTTAACACCAATTCCTTCACCAGTGTCCACTTCCCTCCACCAACGACCCCCCTTTCCCTCACCCACCCACCTGTCTCCACGAGAGGGAGGCACGTTGCTATACCTTTTGACATTGTGATTTACAGCGCCATTGCTGATAGGGCTTCCTGCAAAACATTTTTCTACCTTCTGGTTCCTTCTCCCTCTCCTGTGAACACTTCCCCCTCCACTGTCCAACTTCCCTGTCCAACTCCCCCATGTGGCAGACTCCCTACGAAGACTAGTTCTCATGGTTTTTGTTTCTGTTGCCTTTGGGCATGTTATTCCACTGTTATGTTTCTTTATATTCAGTATATGAGAGAGATCATTCTGTGTCCCTCTCCCTCTCACTAACTTCACTCAGCATGGTACTCAGGCTCCCTCCACAGAGCAGCAAATTGCATGATTTCATCTTTTCTTATGGCTGAGTAATAGTCCATTGTGTACACGAATACAGTTTTTTTATCCACTCATCTGCTCTTGGGCACTTGGGTTGTTTCCAGAATTGGGCTATTGTGGAGAATGCTGCAAGGAACCTAGGGTTTCATATATTTTTTCTGTTGTTTTTGGCCACCCCAATTTTTTTTTTGTTCTTGGAACACACATGGCAATACTCAGGGGTTACTCCTGGCGCTGCACTCAGAAATTATTCCTGACCGGGCTCAGGGGACCAAATAGGATACAGGGGACTGAACCTGGGATAGCTGTGTGCAAATCAAGCACCCTACCTGCTGGATTATCTCATCAACCCCACCTTCACACCCATAAAACTTTAAAGCAAAGAGAGGAGCTAGGAGAACAAGGTATCTGAAGAACAACTGAAGTAAAGATAGGCCCCAAACTCTGTCAGGTGTCTTGATATGACAATAGCTTCACAAATGTTAGAGGCATTCTCATTCGGGAGAAGCCTTAGACTCACTTGTCATGACTCTTGAGGCAGGACAGGCTGTGGATGGAAATCCCAGGAAGAAAGGAGGCTTGCAGGGAGGATTCTCCCTCCTCCAAGAACAGCCTACTGGAGATCTCACTAGAGCCAGGCTCTCAGCTTCTTCGGGAGCTAACTGCACCAATTCTGACCTGGGAAAACAACACGCCAAAATGTTAGGACTTCTTTCTCCTATAGTAATCCCCAAGGTTCTACATGCCCCAGAGCTCCTGGGGTGGAGAAGTAGTTCAAAGAGCTAACTCTGAGCCCCCCTCCCTGAGATTCAAACTCAACAGCTCTCAATTTGTGGGCCTGCGCAAACACAGGATGGTGTAGGCTTCCCAGAACCAAATCTGAGTCCCCTGGCAAGGTTTCAAAGCCCCCGGAGTGGAGGCAGAGCATGGTTAGAAACCATGCTGACACAGAACACCCTAGAGGGGGTCAGAGAGGTGAGCGGGTGCTAATGAATTCTGGTCCAGATCAGGAAGCGTGGGACGCAGGAGAGAAGTTATTCAATGCGATCTCTGGGGAAGTAGAGATGAGAACAAGCACCCTCACAGTCCCCCCAGCGTAGGAGGCCTGCCTAGGGGAGACCACAAACCCCCACAGAAGGGAAGTGACAGAATCCACCGGTAGAGGGCACCACTCGCTATAAAGTCTGTGACTGGCACCCCCATCAATTTATTTACTGCTGGGGCCCCTAAAGCAAAGCTACAAATGCGCAGTCCAAACCCTTTGCACAACTTGTGAAGTCCCTCCGATTCAGCCTGTGCCAGCCTGCAGATGCCTTTCTTTCTCCCCAAGAGTCCTCTCTCAGAAGTGACTGCCAAAAAGAAACTTCTATGAGTGCCCCCATGCCCAAGGCATCTCGGTTCCAGTCACAGCAACACACGGGGCTTCAGAGTTTCAGCCCTGGGCATGCCGTGCCTCCATGCCCAGCATCCTGACCCTGTGTGCCTTCAGGAGGCGTTCCCAGTTTCTGGACATAGGCATAGAAGAGCCCCCTGTCCCCACCTCTGGGCACTGTGCTGTACCCCAGAGTAGGGACTGAACAGTCTCTGCAGAGCTGCACAAGCACAGAGCTTCACTGATGCTATCCAGTGCCCAGGGGGTTAGGAAGGGGGAGGAGGAAGAGAAAATGAGAGAGCACAGCTTGCTCAAGAGAGAGCATGGGCGTTTCCAAGTGCCTACACACAGCCCAGAATTCAATATGAAAGCAAGAAAGTACACATTTCAAGAGGGGAGATGTGGGTGACACATGGGCTCAACCACAAGGGCACAAGCAGCACATGGGTTTGGGCAGCATATGTGCACCCTTCTTTTGTTCAAGGTGGTTTTTATAGGATTTCTCCAATCTGCCCCCACGCGGGGCTTTCTAGCTAAGAGTCTGTGGCTAGGGGGATTGGGTTGCCAAAGGAATACAGCTGGGAGTGGCAAATGGTCCTCTTTGAAAACTCCTTTTCTTGACCTTTGTTCGTGCTGGGATCTTCTCCAGAGAGTGGGTCCAGCCGGCTAAAGCTCCCATGGTTAATCAGACTAAAGGAAGGAATTGAGGGTCCTTGAAGAATTTCCTTCAGGACCTTTCTGTAGAGAGGGGTCCAGTCTCCTCAGGGTCTGCTGCTGCAGAAGGTTTTATCAGGTCTTGTTTTCTGTATCCATAAGATGGGTCAGCCTTTGAACTAGTGGCCTTATAACTTCCGAGGAATTTTATTGCTATGAAGTGGGGGGAGTGGGGGGTTTCCCTAATCTACCTACCCATATTAGTAAGATCTCCAGTGAAGGGCATTAATGCTGGGACCCATAGGCAATCACACCCCAGCATCCAAAGGGAAGGAGTATGGAAAGGCAGAGACCCTCATTCTGGGTCCAACCATGGACCCTGGAGGCTCAAGAAAGAGGCTTAGCTTGAAGCTAAAGTTGATTTTTCTCTTCAAATTCAGCCCCTGGAGCACTGAGCAAGCATGAACTGGAAGGGACAATGGAGGTCTGAGAACAGCAGACTGCAAGGCGAGGGGAGCCAAGCCCTCACATAGCTGCACCAGCAGACAAGACAAGCAAATCCATCCAGGACTACTGGGTCCATGGGTGCACGAGTCCCCTCCACAACGTCTCCTTAGCACAGCTGAGTACACTGGACGAAGACCCTTGTATTCTGGGGTAACGTAGGCTTGGAGGCAGCCTCACTATGGATTTTTTTTTGGTATGATTAATTGGAAGAATAAGAGCTGTGACGGCATTCTGGAGGGCTGATAATTGAGCACCCATTCAAGCCATTGTTTTTAATTATTTACGCAACATGTCTCTAGAGAGGATGAGGGGGAACTCATTTTCTCTCCTAAAACTAGAATACCTTCTTTAGGTTCAAAATAAGAGATTTATTGCATACATTTATCATAGGCAATTTTCTAAGCCAGACAGCTTCCTGGGCAGCATAGACTCCATTTAAAATTTAGGGGGCTCACATAAATCCCTTCTGGTGGTAAACAGCATGCTGCTGGCATTAATCAGTTCCACCACTCAGCTCCCTGGGACTGTGGCTTTGTGGCCCTCAGAGGGTGGGGCTTAAGGACCATTCATTGGAAAAAAAAAAAACAGAAAGATTTCAGCAGAGGAGGATTGGTTTGTTTGGTTTTTCTTTTCACAAATCACAAATCACGACCATCCTGTTATTCGTCGATTGCCTCGAGCAGGCCCCAGTAATGTCTCCTTCATCCTAGCCCTGAGATTTTTAGGAAAGTGCTATATTCAAGGCTCTTTAGGAGAATGAGACCCATCATTGTTACTGGTATTTGGCATATTGGGTATGCCACAGGGAGTTTGCCAGACTCTGCAGTGTGGGCAGGTTACATTCGGTAGCCTGCCAGTTTGTCCAAAGTAGGAATGAGATAATAAGATGCCATAATAAGATGTCGCGCAGCTGCATTCATGGCCGCGCAGTTCCTGGAGCTGGTTTTTATAGTCTCTGAATCTTGGCCATTGATGGGATTACACGGCGCCAGGGGGCCAGTTGGTGGGTGTGACCCCCGCCTTTTTCTCTTTTCAAGAGAAAAAAAAGCATGGGATTAGGAGGCTAACAGCCTCGTGGATTGAGAGACCTGACTGTCCTCAGCTTGCTGTATTTATTTCTTAGGACCAGTAAACATTAGAACTACAACTATTCTTTATTTGCATTAGAATTTTACATATCCGTGGGTGTTGGTCAAACAATCCAAGTTGTGGGGCACGGGGGGCAGGTACCAGTACACATCATAGATCTGCTCTTTGAAGCCTTTCTTCAACATTTCATAAATATAAACATGGGTTTAGTTGAACATAAATATAAACAGATGTAAAGCGCTTCCTTCCAGGGAAATTGTTCTAAGAGATCCGCCCAGGGGCAGCACTCCATCTCCGGCCTCCAGCATTCTGCATTCTGGTCCCCCATACATGTGGGGACCTGCTGGTGTTCCTCGAAACTGGATCCATAGAATCCTCCATAGTTCCAAAGGGCACAAAATAGCAACCGGCCTCTGAAGTCCACATGCCAGCGGCTCCTCAGATGAGAGCAGCAAATTCATGGGCAACTCGTCCATCTGGGTGGAGTAGTACTACTCGGTGTCCCTGAGGATGAGGATGTCATCGTTCTTCACAAAGTTGATGGCCATGCCCTTGCGGCCATAGCAGCCTGATCTCCCAATTCTGTGGATGTACAGCTCCTGGTTGTTGATGATGATAAGGGATACCTGAGGGATGTCTAGGCCCCGGGCCCACAGTCTGTAGTGATGAGCACGCGGCTGGCACCCGAGCTGAACTCCTTCATGATAGACTCTCTCTCCTTCTGTGGCGTGTCTCCGTGCATGGACGGCACCGTGAAATTGGCTTCTCACATCTGCTCTATCAGCCAACACCTTCCATCCGGTGTTGCAGAAGATGACAGCCTGTGTGATGGTATGTCATACAGGTCACACAGCATCAAACTTCCACTCCTCTCTTTCCACCGCCAGGAAGAACTGCTTGATGTCCTCCGGGGTTAGCTCATCACACCCTTCACCAGGATGCGGATGGGGTTTTGAACTTGTTGGTCATGAACTTGTTGGTCAGCTCCAGGATCTCATGGGGGCAGCGAGGCACTGATGAGCATCACCTGCGTGGCGGGGTGCGGGGTGGGGGGGCAGGTGCCAGTACACATCATAGATCTGCTCTTGGAAGCCTTTCTTCAACATTTCATCAGCTTCATCCAAAACCAGCATCTTGATAGCACACATCCTCAGGCCGTAGCAACGAATCATATCAAAGACCCATCCCGGCGTGCCAGCCACTACAAGCTGCCCGTGGTCCAGCTTCCAGATGTCCTCGCCCACGTTGGTGGGTGCTCCCAAGGCAGGCGTGGCACTGGACATTCATGTAGTCGCCCAGAGTGAGCAGACCCTTCTGGATCTGCATGGTCAACTCTCTCTTCGGGGCCAGGATCAAAGCCTGGGTCTCCCAGACCTGAGCATTCAGGCCCTGAAGGACGGAGACGCGGACAGTGGCTGAGCTTGGGAGATGATGTCTCTCCCCATGATGACCGGCTGGACGGCTCGCTTCAGGATGGCAGGTGGCTTCCCGAGCCAGCAAGTCCCCCAGCCGGCCCACGAGGTCCACCGTGGGGGTCACGTCCTCCTCTCAAATGCCACTTTGCTCCTGGCTTCCTGCCTGAGTGGCCACTTCCTCACAACTTCCTCACAGAGCCCGAGGTCACCGTCATCGAGTCCACTGCAAGATGTGACTGAAATCTTCTTGGGTTGCTTGACGATTTGGCTCCTTTCCAGGGGTTTCCTTCTCCTCCCGACCAGGGTGGGCACGCCGAGCAGCACCCGCGGGGGGAGGGCAGGAAGAGCCGCGCTGCAGTCGGCACCCGAGCAAGGCTGCCTGTGTGGCTGGAATCTTCGTGTTGCTTCTGGAACCCTCACGGTGCTTCTGGAACCTTCTCAAACTAGCCTGCCCCGCCCACCCCACCCCGCCCCGTTTGTTTTTTTGTTTGTTTGTTTTCAATTCCCACTTGGGTGTACTTGTTCTTCAGTTGGAGCCTCGCCACTAAATTTAGGACAGGAGTCAACACATATTCCCTGTGAAGGACCAGCTAGTAAATATTTGGGCTTCTGCTCGCCAAGAGGCAAAACGGAACAACTGCTCCAATTAGAGGCAGCCTAGTTTTTTGAGTTTTATTTTTTTTCCACTTTTCACATTTGTAAACTGCTACACTGCAAGCTCTCAGGCCAGCCGCATAACACGAGGCTGTGGCATCTGGGGTGTCAGCAGGTGGGTTTTAAAGGCCGGGTGTCTTCGGATTGCTCCATTAATGACCCTTTACTACTGAGATTTTGGTGGGTTTGTGTTTTGTTTTTGCTTTTGCTTAAGTTTGTGTATGTGAAATATAGAGCTGGAGAGAGTAGAGCGATAAGACACTTGCACTGCATGCAGCGAATCCCGGTTTGATTCCCTGGTACCACATGCTCCCCCCAAGTGCCACCAGAGGTGACCCCTAAGCACAAAGCCAGGAGTCACCTCTGAGTACCACCAGTACTCAGTACCACCAGTATAGCCCCAATAAATAAGAAAATTGGAGGGGGAGAGGGTTGGGGCCACACCCCGGGGGCTCAAGCACTATTTCTTGCTATGTGTTCAGGAGTGACCTCCTGGTGGTGCTCAAGAGACCATATATAAAACTGAGGATTCAAAACAAACTTGGGTTTCTGCTGTCTTTGCTACATGCTGAGCAAATGCCTTACCTCTATCTCTCTGACTCCCACAAAAAAAAATGTTTAGTAATAAAATAGGTAGCTCTGCACTGTAGCACCGTCTTCCCATTGTTCATCAATTTGCTCAAGCAGGCACCAGTAATGTCTCCATCGTGAGACTTGTTGTTACTGTTTTTGGCATATAGAATACGCCACGGGGAGTTTGCCAGGCTCTGCCTTGTGGGCGTGATACTCTCAGCAGCTTGCCAGGCTCTCCAAGAGGGACGGAGGAATCGAACCCAGGTCGACTACATGCAAGGCAAACGCCCTACCCACTGTGCTATCGCTCCAGCCCAATAAAATAGGTCACTGTCACTGTCACTGTCCTCCCGTTGTTCATCGATTTGCTCGAGCAGGCCCAGTAACGTCTCCATTTTGAGACTTGCTGTTACTGTGTTTGGCATATTGAATACGTTACAGGTAGCTTGCCATGCTTTGCTGTGCAGGCAAGATACTCTCGGTAGCTTGCCGGGCTCTCCGAGAGGAGCAGAGGAATCAAACCCGGCTCGACCGGGCTGACTGCACACAAGGCAAACGCCCTACCTCTGTGCTGTTGCTCCAGCCCAATAAAATAGGTATATGTATCAAACACTGATAATAAATTACAGATTTTTTTTTGTTTGGGGCCTGCACCTAGAGCTCAGAGCTTATTCCTGACTCTAGCACTCAGGGATCATTCCTGGTAAGCTCAAGGGCCCACCTAGGGTTCCATGTAGGGATGGAACCTGGCTGGGTGAGCTGTGCAAGGCCAGTACTATCCACTGTACCCTATAAAATTGATTTATAGCCCCCATAAATCAGTTTTAAAGCAAACTTTTTGTGACCTCCCACATTCAGTTACATGACTTCATGTGGTGTCATGACCCACAATTTAAGAAGTGAGGATTTAAGCATGTGGCAACCTGATTTCCTAGGCCCTATATGTATGACTTAGTAAAGTTGATTTGGGTTCCTTTTTATTAGAACAATTTCATGGCTTTAATGCCTCACACTGATTTTCAAATAGAGTAAACAACCACCTGAGGCCTAAAGAATACTTGACAACCTTTTCCTGACATCAAAGCTACCACCACACCAAGCCCAAAGCCAGTGGTCTCCATTCTACTCTCACCTGTCCTGGTGGTCCTACTCCAACAGGCATCTCAACAGCAACCACTGGGATTCTAGTTTTCGCTCTCAGTCATGCTCCATGAAGCTTAGTGCAGTTGCTCTGAAGCTCCCAGGGCCTATACTCACTGGTGCTGGTGGAGAGGGAAGGATGTAGTGCTGAAAATCAAACTTTGGGTGTCGCACACACTCAGCATATGTTCTCCCACTGGAGCTAGCTCCCTTGACCCCTGAGGGCTGGAGAGAGGGTATGGGGCTTGAAGTGTTTGTGTTGCATGTACTGACCCTGGTTTGATCCCCAGCATCACATGGTCTCCCAGGCACTTCTGGGAGTGACTCCCAAGGGCAGAGTAGGAAGTAGCATTCCAGCACCACTGAGCGTGATCCAAAAACAAGAAAAAATAATGAACAAGAAAAAAAAAAAGAACCACGGGATACAAAGAGATACCTACTTAAACACTCATGTTCAGAGGTTCTTCACAATAGCTGAAGGTGGATACAATCCAAATGTCCATCAATGACGAATAAATGAACAAAATTCAGTGAAATACTATGCAGCCAAAAAAACTGTATGAAGAGCCAGAGAGATACTACAGGAGTAGGACTCTTGCCTTGCATGTAGTGGACCCTGGTTCAATCCCCAATAACACATAGGGTTCCCAGAGCCCCACAAGCATTGAATAACATTGGTTTGTCCTTGCTCCTCCTGCAGGGAGCTTAGGTTTATTGAGTTACTCCCACCACCATGCTCCCAAGGCACACCCAATTCCATCAGGTACTAATAATCCTATATTGCTTTTCTCTTTCCTTTATGTCCTTTGCATGGTTTAGCAATGTCCTTTTTGTATAGACACAGGAAGACAGTTAATACTATACTTTCGTAAAATGGAGTTAACTGATTCCAAATAATATTTACTCCTGGATATACATCATATTTTCTTGACTTAAGCCTCAGTTGCCCTTACTTCCTAATACCCCCAAAATGAAGGTCCTGGCAAGGAACTTGGGTGGACCCAGGGCAAAGTCTTAAGCTTCTCTGGCATCAAAAAGAGACAAGCTAAGCACCATAAGAAGTATAATAAGTTAAGAGCACGGTCATGGAACTCAAAAAGAGTCATCACCCAAAAAGAAGTAATCAACTAAGGATCCTGCTGGGGTTAGGAAAGACTAACCTGGCCTGAGGACCATAGTCTGGAATATATGGCAAGATGCCCCTCTTTAAGCCTAATATATATCTTATTGTGTTCAGACAAAATGACAAGAAATATTGCACTGTAGCACTGTCCTCCCATTGTTCATCTATTTGCTCGAGTGGGCACCAGTAACATCTTCATTGTGAGACTTGTTGTTACTGTTTTTGGCATATCAAATATGCCACGTGGAGCTTGCCAGGCTCTGCCGTGTGGGTGGGATACTCATGGTAGTTTGCCGGGCTCTCCGAGAGGAACGGAGGAATCAAACCCCAGTCGGTCACAGGCAAATCTATGTGTGCTATTAGTAAGAAATAAATACATGATTGCTTAAATGGATTGCTAGCTAAAGAAAGGAGAAAGTTATATGCCCTTAAATGGAATCCTGCCCTTGAGCAGATCTCCTAGTAATCTAATGTAATCTAGAGTTCTGAACCCCCAAATGAAATTTTGTCCCTGAGTTAATCTCCTAGAAGAACTTCCCCTGAAGGAGGGGCTTTACATTTGTTTATGATTATGATAATGTTTAACCACACCTATGTGTACCCCCACACTTCAAGATTTCTATATAACTATGCTGTGAGACTATAATAAATAATCACTGATTACCAACCACCCCGTGGCCCCTTTCCTTCATCTGTTCCTGTCAGCCAGTCTTGGGAGGCAATTCATGGCCACCAAATGTATCCACACTTGAACTCACAGACCAGGAGGGATCCTTTCACTGAAGAGGCAGGAGTCAGCCCTGAGCACCACTGGGTGTGGCCCAAACCTTCTTGATAAAAGGAATAAGGTTTGTGGGCTAGGGAGATAGCACAGTGGGTAGGGCGCTAGCTTGGGTTTGATCCCCAGCATCCCATGATTCCCTGAGCCCCATCAGGAGTGATTCCTGAGTGCAAAGTCAGAAGTAACCCCTGAGCACCATCAGGTGTGACACAAATCCCTGCCCCCAAAAAGTAAGGTATGAAGTTCTGTCACCACAGGGACAAATACTGTGTGATTCTACTCACATCCAGGAGCAGTCCCTGTCACAGAGATAGAAAGGAGAACAGGTAGGACCAGGCCCTGGAGAGGTGGGGAGTGGGGGAACCATGAAGAGGTCATACTTCATGGGTACCATTTCTGTTTGGGTGATTTTATAAAGTTCCAGGGGGAAAAATGGTGTGATGATAGCATAATTTGATGTCACTGAATCAAACACTAAACCACTTAAAACATTATAACAATCAATTTAATGTCTCATATATTTGACTAGAACTTAATTTGAAATTAGCCCTCCCAATGGTTGAAAGTTTGTCACAAGCATGGGGGAAGCAAATGACAAATAGAATAGAGAAGGGACCAGTATGACAATAATAGTTGGAAATGACCACTGAGTGTTGAAAGTACGTAAAGGGATATACATGATAACATTTCAGTATATGTATTGCAAACCATACTGCCCAAAAGAAGAGAGAGACAGAGAGAGAGAAGAAAAGTGTCTGTCATAGAGGCAGGGGGTGGGGCAAACTGCAAGAGGCAGCTGCAAGAGGTAAACTGAGGACACTGGTGATGGAAAACGTACACTGGTGAAAGGACAGGTGTTGGAACATTGTATGACTGAAACCCAATCATGAACAACTTCGTGACTATGTATCTCACTGTGATTCAATTTTTTAAATATTTATTTTTTTTAATTACCCCTCCAATTTTGGGGGATCAGGTGACTCCTAGAAGTGCTCAGGGGTCATTCCTGTCAGTGTTCAGGGACATGGTACAACCACATGCAAGTGGTTAGCCCCTGTACTGTCTCTCAGGCCCATTGTCTGTGTTGTTACTATTCTATGGTCTGTTACCAACGTCATGCCAAGTGTCCACTGACACAGCATCACAGAGGAGAGTCAGTGGCCCTCAGATCGCCTCTAACCCACCTCCCTCCCACCGTCACCAGCTGATCTGCTTATTTTCGCCAGAGTTTTGCCTTTTTCAGAATGTCGTGTTGTTGACATACTGCAGCATGGCGCCTTTTCATGGCTGTGTTCAGCAAAATTCTGCAAAATTCATTCAAGGTTCCTCCGTGTCTCTTCATGGCTTCATAGGTCATTTCTTTTTATCATTGAATGAGCATCAGTTGAATGGAGGGATCACAATCTGTTTACCGTAGACCATCCTGGGGGCTTCCCAGTTTGGGCAATTATGAATAAGGGTTCTATAAACATTCCTGTGTAAATGCCTGCAAGAACCTCACTTCTGAACTCATTCAGGTAACTACCCCAAAACACAATTTCTGTATCTTGTTGAGCTTTGCAATCAGTCACCAAACTGTCTCTGCTTCCGACGAGGAATGGGCATTTCTGAAGCTCCTCATTCTCGGCTGCAGTTGAGGTCATTCGTGAGTTTTAAGGCTTTTTTTAATAATTTTTCATTGAAACAGTTTATATAACCACCTATGTTTAATGAGAACAATATTATACCTCTTCAAAATATTAAAGGTAAAGGTAAAGGCCTCCCGTTGATCGTCGATTTGCTCGAGCGGGCTCAGTAACGTCTCCATTGGAGACTTTGTTGTTACTGTGTCTGGCATATCGAATACTCTCGGTAGCTTGCCGGGCTCTCCGAGAGGGGCGGAGGAATCGAACTCGGGTCGGCCATGTTGGCCACTTGTAAGGCGAACGCCCTACCCACTGTGCTATCGCTCCAGCCCTCTTCAAAATATATAGTTAGGTAATGCTTTGCTATGTAAAACCTCCAACAGTGGACTAGAGAGCTAGGACAGGAGTGAATGACATGCTTTGCATGCTGCTGACCCCAGTTCCACCCCCCCAGCATCACCTGGTCCCCTCTAACACTGGGTTCTGGAGACCCCTCCATACTGCTCAGGTCATCCAGGTAATCCCCAGACCACAGGGCCTGAGCAGCACTGCATCCTCGTCCCTGATGTTGAACCACCAGCCCGGTTAGCTAACAATCTCGGGGAGTGGCCCACAGTCCTCCCTGAGCACCTCTTAATGCCCCCACCGAAGGAAAGACCAGTTCCAGGGGCTGGAGAAATAGTGCAGTGGGTAGGGCACTTGCCTTGCACACGACCACCTCAGGTTTGATCCCTAGCACCCCATGTGGTTCCCCAAACACCACCAGTGGTAATTTCTGAGTGCAGAGCCAAGAGTAAGCCCTGAGACCATGGACCTCGAGCATCAGAGAGTTCGGGAGAGCAGAATGCCATCCCGGCCCTGCCCTTCCTGTTCCTGGAGTGGGAAAGAGGCTCTAGCTGGCTCCCCCTCCTGCCTGCTCTCCCCAGGGTCAGGCAAGAAGCTCATCCCTAATCTTGACTCCCTTCTCCCATCCGTCCTGATGCTGCTTCTCTCCAGGATGTCTCTCCCTTCACCAGTGAGGCTAGGACTGGCGGCCTGGGCACATTGCTGGAAACCGAGAAGACACAGAATCTGCAGCAGGGTCTTGGCCGGGGACAGAGAGAGCCAGGGACATCAGTGAGCGGGCACCTGCCATCTGCTGGCACCGTTCTCCACGCTCTGCCCATGTTAGGCAACCCTATGACATCTGTGCCCTCATCACCTGCTCATGCGGATGAAGCAACAAGACAAAGACCTTGTCCTATGCCGTGCAGTGCAGGGAGATTGGGGGGCATGTATGAATCCAGGCGCATGCCCACTGGCTCCCTCCGCACCCATGGGCTGAGTTCCACAAACTACCTGAGTGCCACCCCTGGCAGAGATCAGCAGGCAAGGGCCAGGCGCTGGACTCTTTGATGGGCTTTCCAGGCCACGCGTCCACTGCCCAAAGGTCAGGCAGCCCCATTTATAAGGTCCTGCCAATGGACGGGGCAGCCGTTGATGAGGGCCTCATGACAGACGAGGGCCCGCGTGCCAGCTCCCTGGGCAGCATGTCCCTCCAGCTCTCTCCACTGGGGCCACCTGCTCTGCTTCCTGCCCCCTTGGTGCTCCTATTTCTTGGAAACTTCTATTCTGGCCCCTTTCGTCCACTCTGCTTCCCTGTCCTGTGGGCAATGGGCTCAACACTCGATGATCACTGTTCCATCCCCCCACCCCCCATCTGGGAGGACAGAGAAGCAGAGCTCTGCACCCCCACCCTCTCCCCTCCACTCACCCTCACCCTTCCCACAGACAAAACTGCTGAGATGCTGAGATCCCACCTCAGAGCATCACGGACTCCCCCAGAATGACTCAGGCTGTAGAACTGCCCTGCAGAGAGTTCTCAGCAGGGGGCAGTGCTGAACCCAGCAGGGGATATTTGAAGAGAGTGGGGTACTCAGGGATACAGTTGGCCGATTCCTAGGCAGGGCTGAGGACCGGGGGAGGTGTAAATGTCCTGCAGCGCATTAGAGCAATCCCGAACAGTGACGAACTGTAGCCCCCAAAGTACGGAGTGCCTCGCCTTCTCAGCATGGACTTCTGTAAGGGAGCAGACAAGTTCAATGTTGAAAAATGATTCTGTCAAGGTCATCAGGCCAGAAACCGCCAATTGCCTGCTGCTTTGGGTTTCCTTCTCTTCCTTAACAAAAACCCTGCAAGTATTCAGGTGCCCCAGTTCAGAGACCCCATGACCCCATGCCCTGAGCCTCTGTGTGAGCTGTATGCAAGACTAGCCTTGAGGTGCAGAAGGGACACTGTGGGGACAGCCCAGGAATCTCCTGGAATGGGGGAGGGGGTTTCCTACACTTTATAGAAAAATGAATGTACACATCCACGTACACAGTCAACCTGTGTTTAATCCCCAGCACCCCATATGATCCCCAAGTCCTGCTAGGAATGACTCTGAGTACAGAGCCAGGAGCACTGCTAAGTGTGGCAGAAGAGAAGGAGGAGAAGAGCAGGAGGAGGAGGGGAGGAGGAGAAGGAGGAGGAGGAGAAGGAGAAGGAGGAGGAGGAGGAGAAGAAGAAGAAGAAGAAGAAGAAGAAGAAGAAGAAGAAGAAGAAGAAGAAGAAGAAGAAGAAGAAGAAGAAGAAGAGGAAGAGGAAGAGGAAGAAGAGGAAGACAACGATGACTACTTTTGTAGGGTTCGTTTAAATGTCATACTGCTGAAACAGAGATGATATTTGCATATCATATATCACCAAAGGGAATAATATTCAAGGTACACAACAAAAAAAGACCAAATAACCAATCAAAACATGGACAGATGGGTTGGAGAGATAGTATAGCAGGGAGGGCCCTTGTCTTACACACAGCGAACCCAGATTTGATCCCCAGCATCCCATATGGTCCCCCAAGCAATATCAGAGTGATTCCTGAGTGCAGAGCCAGGAATAATCCCTGAGCATCAGAGGGTGTGGAAAATATGTGTGTGTGCATGAGTGTGTGCATACATGTGTGTGCATGCACAGAGGAATTGAATAGCTGCTTCTTCAAAGAGGACAGACAGATGGCTGAGAACCACATGAAACAATGCTCATGGCCACTGATAATCAGGGAAATGCAAAGTCACACCACAATGAGATACCACCTCACCCTCCTGAGAACGGCTTGTATCAAAAGAAACAGTCCCTACAGGTGTTGGAGGAGTGTAAATTACTAGTCAGTGCTCAGGAATTGTTCCCAGCTCTCCTCTGAGATCACCCCAGTCAGCTTCATGCTAGGCAAGTGCCTTACCTCCTGTGCTTTCTCTCAGGTCATTTGACAAAAAGTATAGTGCTTCCTCAGAAAAGGAAAGTAAGGTCACCAAAGGATCCATACTATCTGATCTCAAGATTCCATTCCCGGGGCTGGAGCGATAGCACAGTAGGTAGGGCGCTTGCCTTGCACGCAGCCAACCTGGGTTCTATTCTCAGCATCCCATGTGGTCCTTCGAGCACCGCCAGGAGTAATTCCTGAGCATCACCGGGTGTAACCCAAAAAATAAAAAAATAAAGATTCCAATCCCTTCCCTTCCATCTTCCAAAACTCACAAGGTTTGGAGAGACCTAGTCTCCGAGGATCCTATTCCAAGGTAACACTTTGCAGGATGTTATTTTGCTTTGGATTGGTTTGGTTATTTGGGGGCCACACCCTGCAAAGGCCTACTCAGGGCTTACTCCTGGCTCTGAGCACAGAGATCACTCCTGCGAGCAGGGCTCAGGGAACTACAATGGGGTGCTGGAGATTGAACCCAAGACAGCTATGTGCAAGGAAAGCACCCTACCCGCTGTATCATGGCTCTGGCCCCGACTTGGCAGTTTTGAGAGACACTGAGCAGAGGCCCCAGCTAGTTGGTGACTGGGCTTCTCACCCCAGGCACTGTGAGGCCGCAGATGCGTGCTGTTCAAAGGCACTGACTCCATGGGCCTGTGGACAAAAGCCAGAGAAGGCGGATGCCCTGCCTACGGCCTTGCTCCTGGCAGGACACAGAGTTGGGGTGAGCCCACACCAGTCTTCACAACATGCAGGAATCCTGAGCACTGCTTTGAAAATGCCACAACAGAAGTCAGGCATCCACACAGCTGCAGTCAAGGGATTGCAGGCGGCCAGGGGAGGGAGCAGAGCCTCCCCCTAGTGGGGCTGCAGCCCACACCTGTGGTGCAGGGGGCAGTGCCCGCCCAGACTGACCACCCAGGGGAGGAGTGGAGAGCCAGGCGCACTCGGTGTTTGAATCAGCCCTGTGTGTCATGCTGGCAGACATTTGTCCATTTCGCCTGGTTTCTGGTTCCCCGCTCAAATGCCAGGCCTCAGAGAGTGCTCCCGGGATCTGAGCACCCAGCACCTGCCAGGATGCCAGGCGGTGAGGACTCAGCGACTTTTGCTGGATGGATGAAGGACTGGAAAATAAGACTTCGGTGTCTCCCCTGGAAGCCATGAGAAGCAAGGGAAACCTCCGTCCAGAAACTTCCTCCCCTTTCCGCTTCCCTTGGCCTCATCTCTGGACTCTAGGTACTTCCTGAAGGGGGTATGCAGCCTTCCACATCACCCCATTGCACCCCATCCTGGGACAAGCCAGGGGGCTTCCAGTCTCCCGGGCTCCCAGACAAACACCTGCTCCCTCTGCTGGCTGAAGTGCACATCTGCATGGAGACCCCTTCCCCGAATGCCCGAAGGAGGGGCTCAGGGTCGCCCCAGCTTCCTTCTCAGGGGGAAACTGAGGAAAGAAGGTCACCGTTCTCAGTGCTGGGGGTGGAATGTAGGGCCTCTCACGTGTTCTCCAGGGCTGAGCCGGCTTCCATCCCCACAGAGAATGGAGGGGTCAGAACAGAGCACAGGCGGAGATGGCTCTAAAGGTCCCTGGTGAGACTCACCTGTGACAGTCCACAGTGCGCTGCCTAGCCCCCAATCCCGTCATCTCCGCGAAATGCAGGAGACACAGCTGCGACCTTTAGGGGACGGTGAGGCGTTCTCAGTGGCCCACAGCAAAAATAGATCATATTTCCCTCTCTGCCATTCACATGGGCTTTTTATTTTACTTTTTCTTTTTTTTATTGAATCACTGTGAGATAGACCCTTACAAAGCAGTTCATAGTTGGGTTTCAGTCATACAGTGTTCCAACACCCATCCTTCCACCAGTGTACATTTCCCAGCACCAGTGTCCCCAGGTTCCCAACCATCACTCCCCACCCCACCCTTCAGCCTGACTCTATGGCAGGCGCTTTTCTTCTCTGTCTCTCTGTCTCTCTGTCTCTCTGTCTCTCTCTGTCTCTCTGTCTCTCTGTCACTGTCTCTGTCTGTCTGTCTCTCTATCTCTATCTCTATCTCTCTCTGTCTCTTTGTCTCTCTGTGTCTCTATCTGTTTCTCTCTGTCTCTCTGTCTCTATCTCTCTCTGTCTCTGTCTCTCTGTCTGTCTCTATCTGTCTCTGTCTCTGTCTTTCTCTTTCTCTATCTCTCTGTCTCTCCCTATCCCTCTCTCTCTCTCTCTCTCCTTCGTGCATTCTTTCTAATGTCCATCCAACCAGGTTTTGTCACCCTGCTGCTCACTGGGGCTTTCCAAGCCAAGGTGGGCATGGGGTGAGTGGAAATGTGGGGGTCCTGGGGCTTGGAATGGGGGGGACCCAGGAGCAGACAGGGGTACTTCCAGGGTGGGGGGGTGACCTGAGGAAAATGGAGTAACTAACGTCTCTGCACCTCTGGGTTCCCTTCCCAGGAGAAACATGGTTCCTGGCGTAAAAGGAGGCTGCGGGGCTCAGAGTGTGTGTATGTGTGTGTGTATGTGTGTGTGTGTGTGTGTGTGTGTGTGTGATTAGTGGTGTGGGAAGGGCACGATCCCCTCAGCAGAGAAACCTGGGGCCCGCGCAGTGCTCCAGAACTGGTCCCAGACTAAGAAAAGAGAACAGTAGGGTGCTGGGCCAGGTTCCCTGGAGGGCGGGCAGGCAGGGGACTCCTCTTTGCTCTCCCTCCACACCCGGTCCTAGAGCTCCCACTCAGGTTCCCCAGTGGCCTCGTGAGGGCAGTCAGGCAGCGGTGGCCCTGAATGAGCAGCAAATCCAGCCCTTCTCCACCCCGACCTCCAGAGAGCTGATTCCGACCGCCCACAAATCCACCCTGCTCCCCACCCTGCAGAAACCGGGGAAGCCACCCACCACAGAGGTCACGCCCCTCAGGCCCTCACTAGGAAGCTGTTTCCAGGGCAGGACAGCTTGGACAGCAGTTAAGGCCCTTGCCTTGAAGGGTGACCCAACCCGGGTCAAAGACATATGATCCCCTGAGCCCTACCAAGAGTGAGCTCTGAGCACAAAGCTAGGAGTGAGCCCTGGGCACAGTCAGGGATGGCCCCAAAGCAGCAAGCCAAAAATTCCTAGCTAATACACTGTCTACTCAGCACCCTTGGGCCAGCACTTGCTCTGGAACTGGGGGCCCTCGGGTTCCTCCACACTTGTGGACACAGAGAACGTGCTCTGGGGAGGACCCATCCAGGCCCATAGACCTGGTCACTGCAGAGGAACACTAACAGCCACGCCAGCTCGTTCCCTAAGAGGAATCCCAGGAGAGAAGCGTGAGGTGCCCATAAGCTCAGCACCCCCCCCAACCTCCCCCAAGGGGGCAGGTGCCATCTGGGGTCTGAATCAAGCAACACAGCACTGGATTCTCAGCTCACACCCGCTGCCCTGGCCCTGCCTGCTTGTCTCCTGGGATGGGAGACTCTGCTCCCCCTCAGCTGCCCCCGTGCCTGGTGGGTGAGAGGACCTTGGGGCTCGCACCCACCCCACCCCAAGTTCCTTCGAATCTTGAACCAGGGCCCTCAGAGGTGCACTGATGTCTCGAAGGATAGAGGCAGCCAACGGAGACTCAGGTTCAACCGCACCCCCCACCCCTGCCCCTGCCACCTACCCCCAGTTTCCTGCTATCCCAATCCAGCCTGCACCTGGGGCAACCTCAGAGCCCACCGTCAGCTCCGCCCACCTGTCGGTTACCTGGCACTGGAATCTGATGCCAGCAGGGAGGAGGGGGCCTTATCTCCACCTGCTGGGCTGGTCGTCCCCCCTCCCCCCTCTCCTCCCTCTAGGCAGCCTTGATTAATGGGCTGGGGCTATCTTATCTCCCAGCCGCTGTGGTTAGGGATTAATGGGTGGTGGTGGGGGGAGCACTGCCCGCCCCCCCAGATCAACTTGAGGCTCTGCGGGAGGGTGGGGAGCAGAGAGGGGGCGAAGGGTCTCTTCCCCAGCTGCCACCTTGCTCCTAGGAACCCCATGCTTCCTGCTGTCGCCTGTGTCAGGCAGAAGGAGGAGGCAGTACTGGGCACTCAGTGAACCCGAGTTAGGCTGTTACCTCTTGACGTCCTTGGGGCTGAGTGGCCCCACTTTGCTAAACACAGGCTTGGCCACTGAACAGCCCCTCCCCCCCCACACACACAACGGGGCTCTCTGAGAAGTCGCCTCCCCCTGGGCCTCAGGCGCCCCATCTGTCAAATGGGTAACGCACAGGTTTTGGAATCGGGGCCACAGGCTCGACATAATTTGACTAAGCGGCCTCGGAGGGAGTGGCCGCATCTCTTCGCCCAGGGCCGAGGCCGAGCCCGTCTCATGTAGCGGCCTCATTGGCTCGCCTAGCGGAAAGCATCCCAGCACCCAGCATGGGGTCGGGGTGAAGCTGAGCAAGGGGACCATGCTGACATGTGCTGCTGTGCAGAGAACCCCAAATCCAGGCCGAGTGCCGGGAGAAGGCCCTCCCCCAGGCAGAGGGCCTGGAATGTGTTTCTGCTCGTGCTCTAGGCTTGTTCTCCAGCCCCTTCTCGCTCTCTGGGGCTCCCGTGTATGCTCGGTTAGGGACACCCACCCCGCGAGCAGATGGACGCCAAGCAGGGAGGGGCCGGCCTGTCTGAGGGAGTCGAGTTGGTCCACCCGGGGAAGGGAGGGGCCAGCCCCACACCCCGGGGCTCACGGCATCTCCGGCAATTCCCCGCAGGAGAATGGATGAGTGAAATGAGAGGGAAAAGGAGTGAAGAGATCAAAGGAGAAAGTGAGGGAATAAGAGAAAGCAGAGGTGGAGGGGCCAGAGACACAGTCCGGCAGAGAGGGTGCTGCATGTGGCTGACCCAGGTTCGATCCCCGGCATCCTATATGGTCCCCCAAGCACCTCCTGGAGTAACTCCTGAGAGCAGAGCCAGAAGTAAGCCCTGAGCACTTCTGGCTGTGACCCCCAAACAAACAAACAAACAAACCAAGGAAAAACACAGAAAGAGTGGAGAGCTGGCTGGACAAAGGGAGAGATGGGGGGGGTTGAGAGAGATGGGTGTCAGTGGCTCACAGGCCCTGCGCCATCCCTCTCAAAGGACTTGGCCCCCAGGAATGGAGCAGGGAACTTTTTTCCAGTTTAGACGCACGCACGGACTCTGGGGGCCCCGGGAAGCCAGTCTTCCCTGCCCCCACTCCAAAGACATTCCGAGGAGCCCAGCCCCTTCTCTCTCTGCCCCTTCCCAAAGGGCAAAGGGCAGTGGCCCAGGAACGCTCCAGCTATCAGCCCATTTATCCCGGCCCTGTTTACCCTGCGTCTGCAATTAACAGAGTCTCCGGCCCAGATCAATTAATAGTGGGGGCCCAGGAGCTCCGCTGCCCAGGTTACTCATTGATAAACAATGAGAAATTGATGGTGGTGACCTGATCCTACTTGGAGGTTCCCATCACCCCCTCCTGACTCCTGAAGAGGCACCCAGGCCTCAGTTCAGGAAGGCTGGAGGCTGGCAAGTCCCTCTCTGCGTGCCCAGCTCCTGCCGCTGCCCCAGGGCCAAGGCCCACCTGGGCAGCTTCCTGGACTGACTGTGTCAGGGTTGGAGAGATAGTACAATGGTTAAGATGCTTACTTGATACACAATGAATTTGGGTTTCATTGCCAGCACCCCGTACGGTCCCCTGAGCACCTCCAGCAGTGATCCCTGAGTGCAGAGCCAGGAGTAAGCTTCCAGGTGTGGCCCAAAACTCAAAAATAAATCAATCAACAAAATGGTTCCTATCAGGACAGAGAGAGCGCACCATGGACCAGAGCTCCTGCTGTCCATGGGGAGGCCCAGGTTCAATCCCTGGCACTGCATGGTCCCCTGAGCACTGCCAGAAGCAACCCCCAGCACTGAGCCAGAGTCATTCTCTCCCTCCGGCACCACCGGCTGTGATCCGGCTGTGATCGGACTATGACAGCCACCAAAATATGCGTTCTGTATTGTGGATTGCACCTCCTAAAAAAATGTAAAGACAGGGGCTGGAGCAATAGCACAGAGGGTGGGGCATTTGCCTTGCAAGTGGCCTACCTGGGTTCGATTCCCAGCATCCCATATGGTCCCTGAGCACCACCAGGAATAATTCCTGAGTGCATGAGCCATGAGTAACCCTGGTGCATCGCTGGGTGTGACCCATAAAGAAAAAAAAAGTGAAGACAGGGGAGGGGGCCGGAGCGAGCATCTGAGGTCACAAGCGTGACCCCTCGCACCCCACCCCCACCCCACGTGCTGGGTGGGTGTGATCCTGGCCACTGCCACTGCCATCCTCCTCGGCAGCACCAGAAGATGAAGGGAAGGGGGGAATTTAGGATTTTGAAAATCCTCAGTTCCAGGGCAGAGAGAGTCCAGGAGGGAGCAGCTATGATCACCTTGAGCAGAGTCAACCTCAGTTCCATCCCCGGCACCATATATGGTCCCCTGAGCCCTTCCAGGAGTGATCCCTGAGCGCACAGCCAGGTGCGGCCCCCAGACAGAAACAAACGGGAACGATAAAAGTCTTCGATTCCTCAGATGGCCTGCATGTGGCTGAGACTCCTGGCAAGCGCAGGCAATTCTACAGTGGTGGTTTCTCTACACATCCTTGACCTGGAGGAAGTCCGCCGAGAGCAGTGAGCAGACCCTCCTATGTGCACCATCCCCCCTCCCGCTCCCCAGGGTTACAACATCAGTTTACTTTTTCTTTTTTTCTTTTTTTTTTTTTTTGGCTTTTGGGGTCACACCCGGCGATGCACCAAGATTGCTCCTGTCTCTGCACTCAGGAATCACTCCTGGCGGTGCTCAGGGGACCCTATGGGATGCTGGGAATCAAACCTGGGTCGGCCGCGTGCAAGGCAAACACCCTACCCACTGTGCTATCTCTCCAGCCCCTGTCAGTTTACTTTAAGAGACAGAGACATCTGGCTGGGGATGGGGCAGGCCCGGGACATATCAGACAGCAAGTCGCCGTGTGGCACTCAGTGAGCCGCGGGCCGGGAAGGCAGACCCAGATCCTACCAGCCCACCGGCTGCCCTGCCCGCCTCATCAGCACCACCACTCCGTTCCTATCAGATGCACTTTTCCCCCGAAGGGGCCCTGGCACCCGTTGAAAGCAGGAAAGGGTGTGAAAGTGTGTGGTCTGGAGGGTGAGGGATGCGCAGTTCCTGTTTGCAAAATCTGTGGGAAGAGGACACGGTGCCAAGTGATTTGGAATTTCGACAGAAATTCCAGGAAGCCAGAGGCAGGGGAACGCGCGTCGGGGGAAGAATGTGCCTTGCCCTGACCCCACAAGCTCTGGCCACACCAGTAGGTCAAGAGGGCACAGACCTCTGTCTCCATGGGGACCCTGAGCTGTCCTCGGAGCCCTCCGGGTTGGACAGGGGGTGCCGGGGAGCCTGGGTCAGGCTAGAAAGACTCCAACATGTTCCTGCCCCAATGCCTTGGGGGCCCCAAGGACCTGGGGAGACTCCCAGCTCACTCAGCTCTAGCACCTACGGCCTGTCCCTGAGCCTCAGTTTCCTTGGCAGTAAAGTGAGGATGGAGGTGCTGCCGCGACCCCTACCCTCACCTGCCGTTACCACAAGGACAAAGTGGCAAAGCAGAGGAGATTTCGAAACATGCTAGAAAGCGTCACCCTGGACAGGACCCCAGCTCCTGGCCCCCCAGAAACTCTTCTCTAGCACGAACCCCAGCGAAGTCCAGTATAATAGCCTCTGCTCTCCACAGGGGGACCAGGAGACCCTACACGGAGGCCTGGGAGAAGGCACTGGTCTATCTGCCATCTGCCCAGCCCCTCGTCCATGTCCATTTCTCATCTGTGAACCAGGAGGATGGTAACCTTGCCCCCAGCCAAGGGTGTAGATCAGCGGTAGAGCTCTCACTTTGCATGTATGGGGCCTGCGTTGGGTGCTTGACACTGCAATCATACAATCATAAAAACTACCTCCAGGGGGCTGGAGCGATAGCACAGCAGGTAGGGCCTTTGCCTTGCATCCGCCAAACCCAGGTTCGATACCCAGCATCCCATAGGGTTCCCTGAGCACCACCAGGAGCAATTCCTGAGTGCATGAGCCAGGAGGAACCCCTGTGCATCGCCGGGTATAACCCCAAAAGAAAAAAAATGATCCTCTAGTTCTCCGTATTGTGGACAGTTGTCAATGAGATGATCGAGCACTGGCCGCAGCAGTTGGACATGCGAATGTCACTGACCCTCTGATCTTGACCTAAGCCTGTGCTAGAGCCTGGTTCGGAAGGTCAGATGTTTTCTGGTGATGTGGGAAACCCAGACAGAGCCAGGGCTGGAGGCTGGGGCTCTAGCATGGAGAGAGCTAAGAGCTCAGGGGCCTCACGGGCAGGAGAGGAACGCGACAAAGGCCCGGGCAGGGCTGTGTTTCTTCTCCGCCATGCCACAGGGTCTGGCTGTGCACGCTGGGATCTGCCAGCCAGGCCCGGCACAACTGAACTCGCCTCAGAGGGAGCTGGTTCCCGCTGCAGACTCAAGCACCTCGCTCCTCTCCTGGCGGGGACCGAACCCCGAGATGGAGCAACTCGGCCGGGCTTGTGCAGGGAGGGAGGCCCCAGAAGCCAGAGACAAACTCGCGGTCAGGGAAAATGCAGCTCCAAACCTCAGGCGTGCATATTCTCCCCCAAACTCATCCAAAACCACAGGGTGCACTGAAGGGTGAGGAGTGAGCGGTGCCAGCAGACACGGAGCCCGGGGACGGAGTCGACACCCCCCCCCTTCCCCTCACCCCCGCAAACAGAGCAGAGTCTAAGCGGTCAGGGGCCACAGAGGGGCCAGCAGGGGCTCCTCACTGAGACGCTGGCCATCAGCCAGAGGAGAGAGTTCACCATGGACTGGGACAGTGGGGTGTGGGAATGAGCGCCCAGGGGGTGACCCGGCCCTGCCCTCACCACACACACACACACACACACACACACACACACACACACACACACACACACAACCACTTTGTCTGCAGAGTTCCCATATCATCAGAAATCAGGGTCTCCTGCCTGGGCAAGACCCCCTCAAAAAAACTGTCAAGTGCTTGTCTAAGGCCTCGCCCCCTCCCTTGGGGACAGCTGGCCAGAGCCCCCAGGGGCCTGGCTGTGTCCTGACACTTGTCCACTCATCACAAGGAAGCCAGGCACACAGGGCAAGGCCAGTGATCAGGGCCAGGTGAAGGTGGGACCTGCAGAAATGGTCTCCGACAAACCTGACCAGAGTCCAGCTCGCCCGGAAGCAAATAAATGGACAAGGAGGACTAGGGCTGAGGGGACAGCGGGGGGGACGGGACTTTGCCATCTGACTTTCCCTCCCTGAACCCCAGAGGCCACACCAGCACCAAGGAGCCATGCTGAGGCTGGAGCATAGAAAGGCAGATCTGGGAGCAGGTAAAGGGACTGAGACCACGGCACCAGGGACCCCAGGGGCAAACGCCCAGAAGTTCCCAGGCGGGCCCCAGCAGTTTGGTGGTGGTGTTGGAAGGGGGACCCAGGGGAGGACAATTGCTCCATTGGCTGGGGTGGGGGAGTGGGCATCACTGCCCGGCCCTGCCCTGCTCCCCCCTCCGAGCCACTTCCTTAATGAGGCTATTGTTTGCCCAGGGAGCCCCCAACAGCTGCCCCCACCCCTCCCACTTTTGCCCTGGGTTTCCCCTCCACAGTTTTGTCCCGGAGACCTCCCGGGCTTCCTGACTTCCTCCCCGGCCCCCCTGGAGCACAAAGACCCCTGAGGTCTCTCTGACCCTCCACCCCCCCCCCCCGCCCCAGGCTGGGCTGCCCACCCCCTCCTGCACCAGCCTGTTTTTTAAATTAATCAGAGATGCATGGGCTGCCAATCGGCTTCTGTTCAGCTTGAAAGGCGTTTCTGTCCCTAGAGCGTGTAATTCCAGCCCCACGCAAAGAAATCTGCTGTTTTATTTACGGGCAAACGAACCGTTCTGTTGATTTGGGGAGATGTGGAGAATAGTTTATGAACTGCTTGGCGGTGGCTTTCACAGACCCTGGGTGGTCAGAAACCACCAGAACAGAAGTCACGTTTCCAGGGAAACAGTTTAGAAATCGGGTTCCTGAGGGTCCCTATCACTGGAGGGGTGGGTGGAGAGAGTGACGCCAAGGCTCGGCCTGCCTCCTGGAGGGGCATGGCGTGCTCTGAGCACTTACACTGGAGCCATTCTGCGCACCTCCGAGGAGAGAGCGGGTAGGAGTGAAGACTTTCGCTTTGCTTGCAGCCGACCCTGGTTCAATCCCCAGGACACTATATGGTCCCTCAGCATTGCCTGGAGTGATCCTTGAGTACAGAAGCAGGAGTAAGCCCTGAGCACTGCCGGGTGTGGCCCAAAATCAAAGAGAGAGAGCAATCCAGGTATTTGCTGTTTCATCTTGCCAACACATCTGCAAAGAAATCCCATCTGGCAGATGAGGGAACTGAGGCATGGGGTGGGGGGTAGGGGGGTTGTGTTTTCGCCAAGTTTTTACTGTCCAACAGCTTTTGCAGTACAAGGCAAAACCCCTGTAGGTGTTTAACCCCCTTTCCACAACAAAAGGTGGTTTAGGAGGGCCCAATCTGCCCCCCGCCGGAAGTCCCTTCAGCACCCTGTCCACCCCCACCCCCAGTGACCAGGGTCACACAGCTGCAGCCTCACGTGTTTGCTGGGCCCCAGGGTCCTCCCCCCTGCAGCCAGCTGGGGTTAGTGCCCAGCACAAGGGAACACAGCCCACAGGAAGTCCTGTGCCATGACTGTGTGACTCTGGGCAAATTGCTGAATCTCTCTGAGTCTCCGTCTTCTCACATAAAAGCTGCATTATATGGGCACTGGTGGAGGGTTGGGTACTCGATCACTGTATGACTGAAACATAAGCATGAAAGTTTGTAAGTCTGTAACTGTATCTCATGGTGATTCATTAAAAGATTTTTTTAGGGGGCGACTAAAACCTCATGGGAAGGGGGGCGTTCCGGTCCGTCCTTCACGCCCTACCGAGGTCACCAGTTGCCCCCCACGAGCGGCTCTCCAGCACAGCCACGGCCCCAGAAGCACAAGGACTTAATGCAGAACCCAGCAGCTTGGAGCAGAAAAGTGAAAGGACTATGCATTGATCCAGGCCATCAAGTCTGCCGGAGGGGAAAGGGTGTTGCCCCATTCGCCCTCTCCTCTCTGGAAAGAAAGATGGCGGCCACATGGGAGCCTTGTGGACAGCAGGTATGAGCCGGGGGTGTGGGAACGACTAAAACCTCATGGGAAGGGGGGCGTTCCGGTCCGTCCTTCACGCCCTACCGAGGTCACCAGTCACCCCCCGCGAGCGGCTCTCCAGCACGGCCACGGCCCCAGAAGCACAAGGACTTAATGCAGAACCCAGCAGCTTGGAGCAGAAAAGTGAACGGACTATGCGTTGATCCAGCCCATCAAGTCTGCCGGAGGGGAAAGGGTGTTGCCCCATTCGCCCTCTCCTCTCTGGAAAGAAAGATGGCGGCCACATGGGAGCCTTGTGGACAGCAGGTATGAGCCGGGAGTGTGGGGGCGACTAAAACCTCATGGGAAGGGGGGCGTTTCGCTCCGCCCTTCACGCCCTACCGAGGCCACCGGTTGCCCCCTGCGAGCGGCTCTCCAGCACGGCCACGACTCCAGAACACAGAAACCAATTTCTTAACTATCTGACTTTCGGTAGAAATACTTCCAGGGTCAATAGGTAAAATAGCAGAAATCCAAAACCAACATTTAATTCTTGAACCCAGCTGTAGAAAGCAAATCACTACTTCACAATGCTTTTTCAGCATGTCTGATTGGGGGAGGGGGGTAAACTCTAAATAATAGTGGTGAATCTTATTGAAACAATGAATCTAATCAAAGCAGATAGAGTGTTAACTAGAATTCATCTGCCTCACAGGGACGGGGAGGGGTGGGGGGTGGGGTTTTATTGGGGTTCTTCAGGGTAAAAAATAAGTATTGGTAAAGGGAAATGTGTTTGATATTTGCATGATGAGACATAAACCTGAAAGCTTTGTAACCTTTCCCACAGCGATTCAATAAATAAATAAAAAAAAAAAAGATTTTTTAAAAAGTTTTTTTTAAAGCTCCATAATAATTCCTCTCTCCAAGCACCTAGTGGGTGACGGAGTGTGATAATACATGGGAAAGCAGAGAGCATCATGTCCAGTATTGGGACACTCTAAGCAAGTGTTCGAAAAAGTGGCCAGAGAGGGAGGGAAGAGGTTCGCCATGAGCTGAGGGGCTGGTCCGTGCCCCTCCCACACCATGGCCTCCCACCAAACACCTGCACTCAGTCCCCCGGCCCTCCCCACCCTCACACCAAGACCCTCCTGGTCTTCCCTGGCTGCCCAGGGATTCCAGAGGAGCCTCCACACTACTTAAATTCCAGACCCAGTCCATCTGGCTCCAAAGATTTCTTTCTCCAGCCACTTCCTCCCACCAAGAATCCACCATCTGTTCGGCTTTGCATTTCTGAGCACCAGTGACAGCTTGTGGGTACCGGGAGCAAGAAAAGCAGGTGAGCCCCACAGGGCTGCTCTGATGGAAGCCGAGCTCCTGGGAGTCCGACCAGAGAAAATGAGTGACCTGCCCCTGGGCATTGAGACTACCATGGACATCTCCCAGGGTGCCCAGCCAGAAGGCCTGGCTACCAGAGGAGGTGTGGTAAGAACCTTATCCTGATGAGCACTGCCAGGAGAGTCCAAGCCTCCCACCAGCATTGCTGGCTGTGGCCCCTAAAATGAAAGAACTTGATGCTGAGGGGAGGGGGCCTGGGGTTGGAAGGGGAGGTTCTCAGTTCATAGTCTGGAATAGAGAAAGAGCTGGAGGAAGCCCTGAGCAATGGGGCTGAGGCAGTGAGCAGGGTCTGGGGCAGTGAGTGGGGGTTGGAGCACCGAGCAGGAGACAGATAAGCATAGGGCCCAGTGCAGTCTGGTTTAAAGAGTTTCAGGGTTTGCCGGCAGCGCAGGCCCGGACAAAGTGCTGTGTGGTTGGAAGCATCTTCAGGAGCACATTCAAATTCCTCTAGTGGAAAGCGACATGGGTGGAAGAGTCGTGAAGCCACCGAGCCAGGGGTCCCTGCTAGTGCCCAGTGCCCTCTTACTGACCCCGCCCACTCAGCATGCAGCAGCAGGGTGAGCTGAGGCGGTCAGGAGCCTCTGACACGAGGACAGGTTGCCCTCCCATGCCAGGCCCCCTGCCTCCCCAGGGACAGGCCAGCCTGTGCTTCAGGACCCCTCCCGGCAGTGAGAGAAGAACTCCCCTTACACCCAGCGTCACCACCCTTCCATCAAGCCCAGCCCCCACCTCCTCAGCACCTGTGATCCTCAGAGAGCTCCGGAGAAGGCAGGCAAGGTGGGGGTCCGCCCCTTCACATATCGCAGGTGAGGAAACCGAGGCTCCAAATGTGGGAGAACTCACTATGATGTTGAAAACGCACAACCGCAGGACTGGAACCATAGGACAGAAGGTAGGGTGCTTGCCTTGCATGCAGCTGACCCAGGTTAAGTCCCCGGCACCCCATGTGGTCCCCTAAGCTGCACCAGGAGTGATCACTGAGCGTAGAACCAGGACTAAGTCCTGAGCACCACCGGGTGTGGCTCCCAAAATAATCCAAAAAATTTCCCCCGAAGGGAGGAAAGAGCTGAGATGGTCTGAAGCCAGGCTGTGGCACTCTGCCTCTTCCGGGAGTGCATCAGAGGTCTGGTGCCCATGACACTGACCTCTCTCAGTTGCTGAGCACTCTTCCTGGTGCTTCTCTCAAGTCTGCTTGGCCCCCTGTCCAATGAGGGCGTTCAATCCCACCTTCCAGGTGAAACGCTCAGCAGAGATTCAGAGCCCCACAGACATAAACCATGAGGTCACACCGCGGGGAGTGGCTCAGAATCTACCACCTTTGGTCCTGTGCAATGCCCAGACTCTCCCTGTAGCACTGCCCTGTCTTTCTGTGTCCCCACTCTCCACGCAGTCAGGGCATCCTTCAACCCATCTGCCCCATGGCAGACCCTAGTCAAGTGTGGGTCTATGGCATTATTACACCCAAGACTATGGTGCTGAAAGAAACAGCGGATCTGGCATTAAAAAAACAAAACAAACAAAAAGAGGGGGGACTGGAATGATAGCATAGTGGGTAAGGCATTTGCCTTGCACGCAGCCGACCTGGGTTCGGTTCCCAGCATCCCATATGGTTCCCCGAGCACTCCCAGGAGTAATTCCTGAGTGCATGAGCCAGGAGTAGCCCCTGAGCATCAACAGGTGTGACCCTCCCCCCAAAAAAATCAGTGGATCCAGAAGACAGCTCCCATGGCTGGACTCATGCTTTCCTGCAGGAATCCCCAGCACTGCTGACCCTCAAAGCACCTTGAGGAGGGACCTCTGAAGCACCAGATGAAGAGTATCTTCTACATACTTCTGGATGTGGTCCCCTCCAAAATTAGCATTTTTTTAGACATTGTGATTACTCATCTTTTTTATTTTGGTCACACCCAGAGGTGCTCAGGGCTTCCTCCTGGTTCTGCACTCAGGAATCACTCCTGGTGAGGCATATCTCCTATCTTTACTCCCTGTGAGATATTGGGGATCGAACCTGAGTCGGCCGGCCACGTACAAGGCAAGTGCCCCACCTGCTATACTATTGCTCCAGTTCTGTGACTATTTGTCTTTGAAACCACCAAAAAAATGCATATGTGAAAGTCCCTTAGAGGTTGATAATAAATTAGAATCTGAAACTGTACTAATAAGATTTTCTTGCTATGTCCTTAGATTCTATGAGTGAAGGCTAAAGACAGAGTACAGGGAAAGGCGCATGTTCTGCATGCACCGGGTCGATCCCCAGCCTCACCTGGTCCCCCAAGCACCACGAGGTGCAGCCCTGGAGGCGTCCCCCACACCCAGGGCCTGAGCAGAGCTGCGTCCTCGGGTCCTTGCACTGGCCCCATGAGCCGAGAGACTCTTGAAAGGGGCTCCCTGGCCTCCTGAGTACCATTTGGGAGCCTCTGACCACCCCACAAAGGAAAATTTCATGAATCTATCATGTACTATACAGTCCTGAACTTGTGGGGCCCCTGGAGGGAACTTGGGGCCCCTGGACAATAGCTAACGCAGAAAAAACACAGGGTTTGACAACAGAACTAGCTGCCCAGTGGGACCCGCATTACACTCCACTTAGCACGGACAGTCCCTGATGGGAGTGTGTCCTCACGGGCAGCAGCTGCTCCTGTCCAGCCCACAACTGCAGCAGATTTGGTCATGCGCCCAATCCTATGCAGGAGGGCTGTCACACTGATGATGGGAAAGGTGCAGAACTTAGCACGTCCAAACATAAACATAAACATTACTGTGATCCAATAAGGGGGTTTTTTCTCTTTTTTTAACAAGAAACTAGAGCTGGAGAGATAGGACAAGGGCTAAGACCTTTGCTTGCCTTGCATCCTGCCTAACTCGGTGCTGACATATGGTCCCCCAGGGGTCACTCCCAAGCACAGAGCCAGGAATAGCCCCTGAGTACTGCTGTCACCCAAAACTGAAGAATGGGGGGCAGGGGGAGGAGGAGGAGGAGGAGGAGAAGGAGTAGGAGGTTATGAAGAGGAGGAGGAGGTGGAAGAGGAAGAAAGAGAAGGAGGAGAAGAAAGAAGAGAAGGAGGAGGAGGAGAAGGGGAAGAAGGAGAGGAGAAGAGGAGGTGGAGGAGGAGGAGGAGAGGACAAAAGGAAGAGAAGAAGAGGGGAAGAAGAGGAGGAGAAGGAAGAGGAGGAGAAGGAGGAGTAGGAAGAGGAGGAGGAGATGTAAGAGGAGGAGAAGGAATAGGAGGAGAAGGAAGAGGAAAAGTAGAAGGAAGAGAGGGAGGGAGGAAGAGGATGAGAAGGAGGAAGAGGAGGAGGAGAAGGAAGAAGAGGAGGAGGAAGAGAAGGAGGAAGAGGATGAGAAGGAGGAAGAGGAGGAGGAAGAGGAATAGGAGGGAAAAAAGGAAGAGGAGGAGGGGGGGGGAATAGGAGGAGAAGGAAGAGGAGAAGTAGAAGAAGAAGGAGAAGGAGAAAGAGAATGAGGAGAAGGAGGAGGAAGAGGAGAAGAAGGAGGACGAAGAAGAGCTTGTCTAAGGCACCCCCTTCTCAGGTCTCAGATTCAGGGAACCCCCTCATGGAGACTCCCCCAAGGCGCTGCCCGCACCTGGCTTTCCCCGGGGATGAAGGCATTCCATGAGGCTTCCCCAGCCTGCCCCACCTCAACCCCTTTGCAGCCCCTAAGAACTGGGGACAGGGTCCATGCAATTCTTACATAACCTGCAGCAGGAACAATGCCTCGCTCTATGCCGCCAGTGCTGGGGACACCAAGAGCCGGCTGCCCTGAGCAGGCCCCATGCACAGCACCTGGGGACCCAACCCGGCCAGAGTCCACTGCCGCACCCCCCATCCTCCCCCTGCAGGGCCCTGCCAATTCCTAAGCAGGGTGTAGGGTGCAGGGAGCCCCAAACTAGAGCCGGGCCAAGGTCCAGGTCAAGGGAGCATTCATTAGCCTCCACATTTGGCCCTCAAGCCACACATCTCTTGTAGGCACTGAGTGTCTGCGGCCCCGTGGGACATTAGCCTTTCTCTCTGCCTGTAGAGGAGTTGGGGACAAGGGTCAGAAGAAGGGGCCGGAGCGATAGCACAGCGGGTAGGGTATTTGCCTTGCATGCAGCCAAACCGGGTTCGATCCCCAGCATCCGTTATAGTCCCCTGAGCATCACCAGGACTAATTCCTGAGTGCAGAGCCAGAAGGAACCCCTAAGCATTGCCGGGTGTGACCCTTAAAGAAAAACGAAAGAAAGGCAAAGAAGCTGCCCGTGGCCACTCAGCTCCCCAAGCTGGGATTTGAACCTCCTGTCTGCAGAGTCCAAGTTCCTGCATTTCTACTCCCTATGCTGTGACAGGTAAGCTGTGGGGTTCCTTCCTCTACCTCTCTGTGCCGGAGGGGTGGGGGGGCCACGGATGATGGGGGACAGAGAAGTGGAAGGAAAGGCTCTCTGCTCAGTCTCCATTGGGTCCTCTTGGAGATCACAGACACCCTGTTCCAGGTCCAGCCACCGGCTGGACATTCTCCTGCATCTCTGCCCTGCCGTGTCTTCCCTGACGCTCTGTTGGCTGCAGCATCAGTCAGCTGTACTTCCGGGGCAGGAGGATGCTGCACCCCAACCTTGCCCATTCTAGGGGCTCCATGGTGTCTGCTGAAGATGAGCACCACCCTCTCCCTCTCCCCTCTGCCCCAAGGACAGGAACCCCAGAGACATGCAGGATGGGTGGGAGCACCCCAGCACAGCCCCAGCCCTTGTGAGATGCATCCACAAGGCACCCTGCCCACCCAGCACTGGGCAGCGATGTCTCTGCCCAACTCTCAAAAGGAACCCTCATCCCTTCATGCCTCCCCGCACACACAGGAAAGGCAGGGCAGGTCTCCAATAGGAGGAAACAACCCCCACCATGATCCCTGACAACCAGCTCCTCTCTGAGCCTTCCAGGACGCCCTCCCCAGCCCCTTCCACGATTCACTGCCAGGGGTTCACTCATGCCCTGCTAGAACTGACCCAAGAGCAGAGTTGGTCATCCTGGCTTTGGGGGCTCAAAACCGAGCCCCTATCCTGACTCCAGCCCCTGTGATGTGACCAAGGGCCCCTTACTTTACCTCTCTGTGCATTGCCCCCACACACCCAATACCCATTAAACCTATGAAGTCGGGAGGGACCCCAGAGAGGTACAGCGGGTAAGGCCCTTGCCTTGCACACAGCCCATATGGACCCCTGAGCCAGCCAGCAGGAGTAAGCCCTGAGCAGAGCCAGGTGTGGCCCAAACACAAAACAGCGGGGTGAGGGGAAGCCTGAGAGGCACATATTGGCCTCCTGTGGGTGCTGGGCTCTGGCACTGGCACCGGCGTGTGGGTTCAAGTCCTGGCACCACTGCCTGGAAGACAGTTCAAAGGGCAGAGCACAGATTCCGCTCCAGCTCTGGCACCACAGGGTCCTGCAGCACCAACCACGCAGCCTGGAGTAGCCCCTGAACACCCCCGGGGGTGGCCCAAACGGAAAGGAAAAAGGAATCAAGCGCTGGCACAGATCCTGATTTCACCTATGCCCGGCAGCTCCAGCGTTGCAGTGAGAAAGGACCGAGCCGGGCAGTGGGCCCCAGGACTGACTGCGGCACTGTTCCTGTAGTCAGAGGGTCGTCGCCCCCGCTAGGCTGGGATGACCCTGGGTGTCCCGTCTGGCACAGGCCTCGGACCCTGCAGGAGCTGGAGCGCTGAGAAGCGACCCTCTTGCCCTGCCCTGCCCTGCCCTCCCGGCCCGGGAGCCCCCGCCAGGGGAAAGGGGGTGCTGGAGGTGTCGGGAAGAGAAAGCAGAGCGGCGCGGGGGGCGGCCGAGATAAGCCCCGGGGAGGTGAGCGAGAGAAGGACCAGGAGGCGCGCGGTGTGGGAGAGAGATAAGGGGGAAGGATGGAGAAGGTGCGGCGCAGGCAAGGGCCCTCGGAGGGAGGCGGCGCGGCGCGGCGGGAGGGGCCCGGGTCGCGGCGCAGATTGGCTGGGGCGCGCGGGGGGAGCCCCCAGGTGGGAGGCGCCCGGGGTGCGCCCGCGGGCGGCGCGCGGCCGGCCGGCACTCGGGCTCGGGCCGCACGTCGGGGGAGCGGGGCGCAGCCATGCGGGGGGCGGCCGCGCTGGCGCTGCTGCTGGGCGCGCTGCGGGCGGCGCGCGGCCAGGACTACGACTACTACGGCTGGCCGGCCGAGCCGCTGCACGGCCGCGCCTACGCCAAGCCGCCGCAGTGCCTGGACATCCCCGCCGACCTGCCGCTCTGCCACACGGTGGGCTACAAGCGCATGCGGCTGCCCAACCTGCTGGAGCACGAGAGCCTGGCCGAGGTGAAGCAGCAGGCCAGCAGCTGGCTGCCGCTGCTGGCCAAGCGCTGCCACTCGGACACGCAGGTCTTCCTCTGCTCGCTCTTCGCGCCCGTCTGCCTGGACCGCCCCATCTACCCGTGCCGCTCGCTGTGCGAGGCCGTGCGCGCCGGCTGCGCGCCGCTCATGGAGGCCTACGGCTTCCCCTGGCCCGAGATGCTGCACTGCCACAAGTTCCCCCTGGACAACGACCTCTGCATCGCCGTGCAGTTCGGCCACCTGCCAGCCACCGCGCCCCCAGGTAGCGCCGCCGCCGCCGCCGCCGCCGCCGGCCCCGCGCGCTCCGACCCGCGGGATGGGGGTAGGGGTGGGGATGGGGGAGACCCGAGAATGGGTCTCTCCGACGGACGTGCCGCCGCCCCCCATCCGCCCCTGAGCCTGGATCCTCGACCCCCCACCCCCGCCCCACCCAGATGCCAAGTCCATTTGCACGCACACGCACGCGCACACACACGTGCACCCCGGGTTGGGCGCCCCATCTCCCCAGGGGCTGACGCTCTACACCTTCTCACCCCCTCAGGCCCTGAACTCCCCACCCCATCCTCACAAGCCGCCGGAATCTGGGGGGTCCCTGCGTCCTTCTATCCTAGGGAACCCGGTTAAATACTTTTTTCACCTCTCCGGTGAAAAATAGAGAGGGGTCGCTAACCAATGTTTTTGCACGGGCCCGGGGACTTTGGGGAGAGCAATGGGGTATCACCAAGGACTCCCTAAACTCAAACCGTCCTGGCTGTGGTTTCCATCCCCGTTTGCTGCACCTGAGTTCCCTAAGTGAGGGAGGGGTGCAGGGTGGCCTGGGGGTCAGTGCAGAGAGGGGGGCACCCCCTAACAGAAAGCCTCAGCGGGTGCTAGATTTCTCTGAGCCTCGGTTTCCCAGTCTATAGTAAGAATCCCAGGGTCCAGAAACCTATGAGAGCCTGAACCTCACCCCGACCCAACCCCACCCACCAATGAAGCCTAATCCCAGTAGGGGTCAGTGGGTGAGCTCCAGTGGCCAGCCTGACTCTGAGTGCCTTCCAAGGGTTAGCAGCACCCCTTTCCCTCCTGACCTCCCTAAGCCCCCTGGACAGCCCAGCCTCACCATACCCCACCCCTCTCAGAACTAAGCCTGCGTGCTGTCCACACCCCACACATATGCACCCACACTCACATACATACACATGTATACACACACACTTACATACACACACACACTCCCACATTCTCTCACCCACATACACATTAACACACTCACACTACTTCCATCCTTCCATCCACACTCACATGCTATACATTCACACACGCACATCCTCACACACGCATCCACACACACACACACACACACACATATCAGGTCTCCAGCAGTCCTTTTAGTGGGATCCGGAGAGTGGGGTGTGTTGAGAGGGGAAATCGCCTTCTCCTCAGGCTAGAACGGGAAGAGGAGGGCTGGGTGGGGGTTGGTACATTCCAGCCCCCAAGCTCCCCACAGGCATCCTCACCGGTGCCTTTCTGGTTTGTTGAGCCAGACATTCTCAGCCTGGCCTAGAGGGGTTTGATCCCCAGTGCCCTCATGTACTCCCGGGCCTGGGATGGGGCCCCCCACACCTGGGCAGAGACTCGGGAGAGCAGCGGTTCAGAGCTGTGTGGTGGCCTGACTAAGTGTTGGTGCAACAACAGATAAGTCAGTCCTACAGGGCTGGAGCGATAGCACAACGGGTAGGGCATTTGCCTTGCACGCAGCCGACCCGGGTTCGATTCCCAGCATCCCATATGGTCCCCTGAGCACCGCCAGGAGTAATTCCCAAATGTGAAGCCAGGAGTAACGCCTGTGCATTGTCAGGTGTAATCCAAAAAGAAAAAATATAATCAGATGTTCCATAGAAAATTTGAGAGTGTCGGCCTCCCTTAGCAAGTAGGAAGCTCTGGCGTTGCTCAGCTGCCCACCTGGAGGAATGCTCCCCCTTTTCCCACATCCACTGTCCAGCCAAGCGTCTGCCTGTCCCCACAAACACCCGCACAACCAGCACTGGCTGGGAGTCACAGACTCTCACCCCACCCAGGTCCCTCTCCTCTGCCGGTGTGGCCACCTCTCTGGACGTCTGTTTCCTTTCCTTCCCAGTAGGAATAACAACACTCCACGGCCCGAGAGTACGTGAGACAAAGGTTAGGAGTGAATGCGCAGCCCAGTGGAAGTGTCAGGGCCACGAGGCCGTCGGTCCCAGGGGAATCCAGTGTCTTGTCCCAGCCACTACAGGGTCCCACTGTCACTGCCACTACCCCATTCCCCAGAGAGGAAGTTGAGGCTTGGCCAGGGGCCGGGGCCGGCCAGTGAGGAGCCGGCACCCGCAGCGGCAGCACTGGGGTCTCCAGCCCGCCCCCCAGGCTCCCTGTTCTCTCTCTCCAGCGGCCCGGATCTGCGCCCAGTGTGAGATGGAGCACAGCGCCGACGCCCTCATGGAGCAGATGTGCTCCAGCGACTTTGGTGAGTGTAGCCAGCCCGGCCCCGCTCCCTCGCCCACACTCACATCCTCTTGAAAGCCGGCACAGCGTGGGCACCCCACACCCTTTCACTGACTCCTGGGTACCTCCGTTCTCCTGTACATTCTCTCAGGGATAAGGATGCCTCACAAACAACTCCTCCCCTGGGCTCAGAATCCAGTTCTGGCCTGGAAGCCATCCACAGAGGGACCCTTCCCTGCACCCCCTTCCCCACCCCCCACCCCCCGCCACACACACACAGCAAAGCCACCTCCGGGGTGAGGGAGGGTGACAGGCTGTGCTCCAGGAAGTCCTGGACCGCAGGGGGAAGGATGGACTCCAGGGGGATACCTGTGGTCACTGTCCCTGTGGCACCCACCCAGCGTGTCCCCACTCTTGGGCACAGAGTGGGATCTGATCTGGACCAGGCTGTGCCGCCCGAGGGCACTCTTAGCCGAGTCAGCACCTACTCTGGGCCTCGGCCCCGCTGTCTACAGAGAAAGCGATTGTCGTGAAATCCTTATTTCAGCAGGTTTCCCATCATTACTCTGTTTGGAGCGAGAGAACTAATGCTCCTGGCAAGGGGCAGGGCCAGGGGGGAGAAAAAGTAAGAGAAAGAAAGAGGTTTTATGGCGCATCTCCCTGAGTGGACGAGATTTTCTCCGGCAGCCCGCAGAGGGCTGAAGCGGGGAGGAACACAGGCTCCTGCTCTCGCTGTACTGGGTTCTTCACCGCCCTCTGAGCACAGACCCCACTTCCCACCCCTCCCACTGCCAGACACCCCGACTTATCCCCACATATGACCAGACACACAGCCTCACGCATGCATGCACAGCACCCCCACGGGGACAGGGTGGGCTGCCACAGATGCTGGCGTGGGCAGCTTCCCCTCCCAAGAGGATCCACCTGCATCCATGTGGTTCCCTGAAGCCTGCTCTCTGGTGGGGGTCAGATCGCACTTCCGCCCAGACCCCAGAGCTGGGACGGGGTCCCAGTCCCTGCAAATCTCATTCCCGGCGGGGTTTAGAAGCGTCATGAATATCCAAATGTGCATGTTCAAGCTCCACTCCCAGCCCCAGGCTTGTGCTCAAGCTTCAGCCCCATCAGTAGGGCCCCACCCCCTGAGCAGACCTTCAGTCCTTCTGTCCACCTCCCTGCCCAACCCCCCCTAACCCCTCTACAGTGGTCAAAATGCGCATCAAGGAGATCAAGATAGAGAACGGCGACCGGAAGCTGATCGGAGCCCAGAAGAAGAAGAAGCTGCTCAAGCCGGGACCCCTGAAGCGCAAGGACGCCAAGAGGCTGGTGCTGCACATGAAGAGCGGAGCGGGCTGCCCCTGCCCGCAGCTGGACAGCCTGGCCGGCAGCTTCCTGGTCCTGGGCCGCAAGGTGGACGGGCAGCTGCTACTCATGGCCATCTACCGCTGGGACAAGAAGAACAAGGAGATGAAGTTCGCTGTCAAGTTCATGTTCTCCTACCCCTGCTCCCTCTACTACCCCTTCTTCTATGGGGCCGCTGAGCCCCAATAGGGGACATCCCTCCTGCCCGCCCATCTGGCCTGCAGCACCCCCCTGCTGTCCTGCCCCCTGCCCCGGAAGCCGGAGGGCGGCTTCCTACAGAGCCGTGAGGCCTGCCTCTAGGAAAGGGTCTACCGGGCTGCATTGAGGGTGCCTGGGGTCCCCAGGGGGACTTCCTCTCATTTGGGGAGAAACGTGAGGGTCTCAGGAAGGGAAGACAGCTCGGGGGTCCTGAGGAGTAGTTTGAGCATGGACCATGGTCTCAGCGTCCCCTGGATGAGGGTCTCCTTAGAGGCGGCTCCTCCTGTGTCCACCTCCTTCCCGAGGCAGGGGGGACTTTAGGGCCACCATATCCCCAGTTACACCCCCGGCACAGAGGCCCAGCCCAGACTGCCTGCAGGGCTCACCCTGGGGTTCTCCCTCAACCAGCCTCACCTCTCACCCACCATGAGTAAGTTATTGCGTCAGCCAGGCCTTGGCGGGGGGCTGGGTCTCTGAGTGTATTATTTTTTACGTTTTTAATTAAATCAAAAAAAGAATGTTTTGGAGCAGGTGGTTTCTTTGTCCCTGGTTCCCCAGCGGTAAGGAGAGCAGGGAGAGGGGGGTTCGGGGCGACTCCTAGGAGGAGACTGTGTCCTGGCAAGGACCCTGTGCTCGGCTCTCACTGTTCCTGTAGGTGGGTACCATGGTCCTGCAGTGTTCACGGCTTGATGGGCTCAGTCCCTGCCCCTTCGCCACCACCAGAGCACAGGGACCTTCCTCCACTGCCCTTCTGTAATTTCTAGTTCAAGAAGACCCATGGAGTGGGGGGGAGAGTGTCGGAGTGATAGTACGGCAGGTAGGGTGTTTGCCTTGCACACAGCTGACCCAGGTTCAATCCCCAACATCCCATATGGTTCCTCCAAGCACCACCAGGAGTAATTCCTGAGCACAGAACCAGGAATAAACCCTGAGTATCACTGGGTGTGACCCAAAAAGCATAAATAAATAAATAAAAGGTCCATGGGTTGGGGGAGGAGGGGTGTTATTGTTTACATTTATTTATTTGTGGCTTTTGGGCCCCACCCGGGTGCTGGAAGTTACTTCTGGCACTGTGCTCAGAGCTTGCTCTAGTGGTACCAAGGGACCATGTGGTGCAGGGGCCGGACCCGAGCCTCCCACATGCCAATAGTGTGCTCAGTCCACTGGGCCATCTCTGCACCCCAAGACCCTGTCCCCCCACAGTCACAGCTCAGGTCAACCCTCTCACCACTAAGTGACAGCCGGGATGGTCCTTCTGTCCCAAGGACAGGCAGCGATCCCAGTTCCCCAGCCCTCCCCTGTGGCCCCCTGTGTCTTCCCAACGTGCTCCCCAGATGGAAACACGGGAACTGGCCTGAAGGGTGACAGGCCGAAACTGCCACCACCAGCACTGGCTCCCCAGGAGGGGACGAAAACTCAGACCTGCAGCAGCAGAACTGCAGTCTGACATGGTTGAGCTTGGTTTGGGGGTAGGGGGGCGGGGGCACACCCAGCAGTGCTCGGGGGACTGTGCTGGGAATTAAACTGTGTCCCCGGCATACAGGCATGGGCTCCGGGCCTTTGGGAGAATACCCAGCCTCAGAATATGAATTTCAGCATATAACATTTTAATCTACGAGGGAGCATTTACAAAATGCCGAGCCCTGTTCTTTTTTTTTTTTTTTTGCTTATTTTGGGGTCACACCAAGGGATGTTCAGGGATTGCTCTTGGCTCTGCACTCAGGAATTACTCCCGGCGGTGCTTGGGGACCATATGGGATGCCAGGGATTGACCTTGGGTCGGCCGCGTGCAAGGCAAATGCCCTACCCGCTGTGCTGTCGCTCCGGCCCTGAATTGTTTCAAAGCGATTAAATGGGGCCTGAAAAAGGGCAATGTCCTTGTCACACTCTGTGTGTACAAGGTCCTGGTTCCACCCCTGCTCCGCATGGTGCCCCAGCACAGCTGGGTGTAGCCCCTCAAATAAATCTAAAATAAGAGTAACAATGAGGAAATTCAATAGGCCTCTCTGGAGGTGCTGAGAAACCCACATTTCTAGCCCCTCCCCAGGGCCCTGCTGAAAACAGATCTGGGGGAGTCACGTCTGAGACAGGAGGGGCGAGTCAGTGACTGGCCACTTTGGTCCTGCAGGCTCCAGGGGACACACCTGCCATGCCTGGTGGCCAGAGGTCCACCCTGGGGACTGGCAGGGCAGGAAGGAGAGGCCAGAGGCAGCAGGGCGGTGCCAGGAGCTCCTGGAGCCACTGAAGGATGTGGCTGGTGGACACAGCAGGAGGCGGGGGATACCCCGGAGATGCCCTGGCCAGGGGGAGCAGCTGAGACGCCAAGGACGGGGGACAGCCCTCCCTGGCTGGGCACCCTGCACTGTTTCCACAGCTCTCAGAGGTGCGGCAACGGCCCAGTTCTGCCACGGCCGGGTGCATCCACAGGGGCTGTGCCAGCCGCCCTCACAGCCCTGCAGTCAGGTGGCGGCTGCCCACATCGGGAGCCCCCGGCTGCCTGCGGCCCCCACCCAGGCCACGGTGCCACCTGGGGGGCCCCGCCCACCTGCCTCCTTGAATCTGCCCCTTGTCTCTGGGCCTCCTGCTCTGACCAAATGTTTATGGACACTTCGCTGTCCGCCCAGACGGGATTTGCTTTTCCAGCCAACACACAGGATTCAGGCTGCTTTTGGCCGCAGCATAATGCCCAGCTCTGTCAGGTGCTGGCAGCCAGGGACAGGGCGCCCAGCACACAGGACCCACCACCCCGGCCGGCACCCCTCCACGCCTCAGGCACGGGCTCTGTCAAACTTCCCGGAGAGAGACTGCAAGGGGCCTGGGGGCCTCCAGACACCGCACGGGCCCTTCCAGGCTGGGCCCGCCCTTCCTCTCCTTCAGCCACAAAACGCTGCCTCTCTGCCGGTTGGAAGCAGGACACAGGAGCACAGAGCCGCTGGCTGTGGCGTCTGATGGCTGCATGAGCCCCAGGGAGCCGCGGGCCTCTGCCTGAGTCCACAGAGTCCCGACCCATCTGTCTGCCTGCTCTGCCCGCTAACAGCCAACAGGCAGCTGAGAAGAGCTGCCTGTCCTTCTGCTGTGGTGTGCCAGGGGCAGGAGGCCCTACCCAGGCCCTTTTGTCATGGTCACAGTGCTGGGGTATAGGGCCTCACCCACGGGTGCTTGGAGACCAGACAGTGCCAAGAATGGAACCCAGGGCCTGACACAGAGCTGAGCCAGACCCCCCAGCAGGACGTGATCAGGAAATTCACTGCCTGGTCCATTTCCATGGCCTGACGCAACTCAGGCATCAGCCAGGTAGCGGGACAGCGCCACCAGCAGGTAGGGGAGAGAAGAGGCAGGAGCGCTCCTTCTGGGTCCCAGTCCCAGACCTGGTGACCACGGGGACATGGAGACACTTTTCCCAGCTGAGAAGGGAAGTGGAAACAGGCCCTTCTTGTGGGGCTGAGCATGACGTTGCATGCAGGAGGCCCAAGTTTGGTCTTGGGCACTGCATGGGTCTCAGAGCACCACTTGGAGCAACCCCCCCAGTCAGAAGCCCCTGAGCACCACTGGGTGTGCCCCTGCCCTCCCTCCCCTCCCCAAAAAAAAGTGTCCTTCACACAACTACTGAGTGTGAAGTGGGATGGGGAAGTGGATGAAAAGTACCTGGAAATGAATTCTGGTACATAGGGGTTCACGATATGGTAACTGGTATCTTTATCATTAAGGGCATGCCCTGGCCTGGTGACCCCCCCCCCCAACGGGTGCTGGGCACCTCCCTTGTCAATTCTTTAGTCAATTAAGAATACTACGGTGGAGGGGAGCGTGGCTGGAGCAATAGCATAGCAGCAGGTAGGGCGTTTGCCTTGCATGCGACCGACCCGGGTTTGATTCCCAGCATCCCATATGGTCTCCCAAGCACTGCCGGTAGTAATTCCTGAGTGCACGAGCCAGGAGTAACCCCTGTGCATCACCGGGTGTGACCCAAAAAGAAAAAAAAAGAAAAAAATACTATTGGGAGGAAGAATATTTAGTAATATTCTTACTCAAAACCCGAATTGTCACTTGCAGCAAGAGGGGATAGAACTTCCATTTGGGGTTTTACTTCCACCCCCACTGGTGTGTGAGCCAGGATGAGACGCACTGTGGGGGTGGTCGGTCAGCAGAAGCCCTCGCCAGTTGTTGACTCAGGCCTCCCGACAGTCCTTCCAGGTAGGCACTCTTGTCATCTCCCTTTTAATCTTTTTTTCTTTTTGGGTCACACCTGACGATGCTCAGGGGTTACTCCTGGCTCATGCACTCAGGAATTACTCCTGGCGGTGCCCCGGGACCCCTTTGGGAGGCTGGAAATCAAACCTGGGTCGGCCGCGCACAAGGCAAGTGCCCTACCCACTGTGCTATTGCTCCAGCCCTATCACCTCCCTTTTAATGAGGCTGAGGTGCAGAGAAGCCAACTAACTTGTTGGAGGACACACACCTTGCCCACAGTGAACATGCTAGGATTTGGCCCCACGTCCTTCACCATTGTACCCTCAGGGGCTGAGGTCGAGAGGGGCTGGGGAAGGCAGAGAAGGGTTCGGGCAGCCACACATCTGCCACCTGTTGCACAGGAAGATTTCTGGGAAGCCAGCATGGGCTGCCTCCCACGGACCCGGGTCGCAGTGTCGGAGCCAGGCTGGGTCACGGGATTCTTCTCCGGGTTCCCAGGCAGCCCACCCACACCCCTCTCCGCACGCAGCCTCCTGCGTCCCACAAAAGCAGCTCACATCCCACAACTGTTTAGTCGGCTAGCATCCTGGCTCGGGTTCCCTCCCTGGGAAATCCAACGTGGGGGGCGCTGGCGCTGGAATGTGTGTGGCGGGCACCCAGTGTCCCGGACAGGCTGCGGCTGGGAAGCCAACAGGGGGCCGGGGGCACCCGGAATCCTCAGCCCCCAGTCGGGCCCGGAGAATGGAATGTGCTGCTCGGGGTGGAAACAGACCCAGCCAAGGGAGGATGGGGGTGCTGGGGGCTCGGGGGGGGGGGGGGGTGCGCTGCCACAAGGCAGCCTCTGTTCCCCCTGGGGGCTGAGTCCACTTCATGTGGGCTGGGGGTTGGGCAGGCACCTCCTGTTGACTCAGAAGCTCCTGGAGCTCGTGGTGGGGGCTGGGGAGGGTGCTGGCTAGGACCCCGCGCCCCTTCTCCCAGCTTCTCTGAGGGGGATCTGTCAACATCTGCGCAGGATTCAGCAGCTCCCTGCACGGCTCCCTGCACGGTCCCGTCCCGGCCCCCGGGCTCAGTGGACTCGACATTAGGTGGCATAGATCAGAAAAACGGGTCTAGGAGATAACAGGAGGCTTGAGTGAGACAAGTGTGGGTGAAAGGGAGGAGCACAGGTGCAGGCCCCGGCTCCACACGGCTTCCCCTGTACTGCCGGGGAGTGACCCTGTCACAGAGCCCGGGAAGCCCCTGACCCCTCGGGCCCCACTGGCCAGTCTCACTGGGAGTGGCCCCCAGACTCCGGAGCACTTCTGGGGAGGCCCCCTCCCAAAGGAAAAGAAAATAAACACAGAAGAGCAGGAGTGATAGGACAGCGAGGAATGTGCTTGCCTTGCACACGGCCCACCTGGGTTCCATCCCCGGCATCCCGTCTGGTCCCCCAAGCACCGCCAGCTGAGTGCAGAGCCAGGAGTAACCTGACATTGCCAGGTGTGGCTCCCAAAATAAAAATAAATAAATCAAACGCTGTCAAACACTGTCCTCCCGTTGTTCATCGATTTTGCTCGAGCGGGCCCGGTAACGTTTCCATTGTGAGACTTGTTGTTACTGTGTTTGGCATATCGAATATGTCATGGGGAGCTTGCCAGGCTTTGCCGTGCGGGCGAGATACTCTTGGTAGCTTTGCCGGGCTCTCCGAGAGGGGTGGAGGAATCGAACCCGGCTTGGCAGGGCTGGCTGCACACAAGGCAAACGCCCTACCGCTGTGCTATCGCTCCTCCAAAACTAAATAAATAAGAAGCTAATAATATGCTCAGCAGGCTACCAGACATGGGGCCTAACAAACAGACTCGCTATCAGGGATGCCAGCTGCAGGGCACACGTGGGCACCGGGGCTCAGAGGAACCGTCAGAGAGACCAGGGCTGATGCTCTGAGGGACGGGTGAGCAGGACAACAGCTCCCAAGACCCCAGCAACCCGGCCAGCCCAGGGCCAGCTGGGAATCCCTAGAGATGCTCCCGTCACATCACGTGGATTGGATGTTCAGGGGACTGGAGTGAGCACCTGGCACGGATGCTCCGGCTTCCCTTCCCGGCACTGCGTGGTCCCCTGGGCACCATCTGAGCCACCCCAATGGCCCCCAGCAGTACTCAGCCCCAGCAGCACTGAGTTGTTTCCCAGGGAGTGGCCCCCTGAGCACTGCCTGGAGACTGTGTCCCCCCCCCCAACACACACACACACAAATGATGGACAAACACATGGCAGAAAAGATCACCCCTTCCCCTGGGAAGGTTAGGGAGGCCTCTTACACGGGTCCCCCAGGCAGGAGTCTGTCCTCTTTGGGAACAAGGAGGCAGCCCTCTGCTCCAGGGGACAGGCGGCAGCCCCCACTGCCCTGGAGGATGGGTCCTGTGTCTCAGGGACCCCGTCATGCTCTCTGGCCTCCCCACTGGACACTCTCTGTGTTCCCACAGGAGAAAGATGCCCCTTGTGAGAGAGAAAGCCTGAGCTTTTTCCCAGCTTTGCAGTTCCAGTCCGCCTGGCCAACCCCCACTGCATCCAAACAAAGCAAGTTCATGAGAGCTGGAAGGCATTTTTGGCTCCCTGGATGTCAGAGGAGATTCCCTGGACACAGAACCTGATGTCACTACCAGATCATTAGGACTTGACATTGCATCGCATCGATTCAGTTTTTAAGTGCCAAGTAAACTGTGAAACTGAGAAAAAAAAAAAAAGGAGAACAAAGCTGACTGCCTTCTCAGTCTCCACCCTGGCCAGATTCTCCCTGAGTAAAAACCTAGGACAGTTCTCTAGCTTTAAAAGAAATAAATAGGTCATTGTATAATTGAAACCCAAGCACAAAAATTTGTAAGTCTACAACTGGTTGTTTCACTAATAAAACTTAAAAAATAAATAAATAAATAAATAAAATAGGGGCTGGAGCGATAGTACAGGGAGTAGGGTGTTTGCCTTGTGCGTGGCCTACGTGGGTTTGATCCCCAGCATCCCATATGGTCCCCAGAGCACTGCCAGGAGTAATTCCTGAGTGCAAAGCCAGGCGGAAGCCCTGAGCATCGCTGGGTGAGACCCAAAAAGCAAACAATAAAAAATAAATAAGCCAGTGTAAGTCAGCCCACACAGTAGAGAAAATCAGAATAAAGGCTGGGGTTTTGTTCATAGAGTTTGGGTAGGGGTCAAGGGACACCCCAGGAGGCCACAGCCCCGTGTACTTGGCCTTTATGGGTCAGGCCCTGCCCTGCAGCCTTACGCCCACTGCCCTATGCAACTCATGGCAGCCGTGGGCAGCAGCCACCACACGCATACCCACTTCACAGATGGGCAGCGGGAGAGAGCGGACAGGTCCTGAGGAGACTCCACCCAGCATGGCTGGGCCAGACAGCGGGGCTGCGTGTGGTGCGGGTTCTTGCCCCGGCTGCTCCCCCTCCAGGGAAAGTGCTCGCCGGTTCCACCAGCCAATGTTGGAACAGCATCCCCAGAAGGACTCAGCACTGCTGCCCACTGTTCACCGACTCCTGGGGATCGTCCTCCCCAAAGGGCAGGCGCGGGCCCTGTCTCTGCTGGGGCCACACCCGCCACTCCTCTTTTGTTTGTCCTCTTATAAAATCTTCCTGAGTCTGAAAAAAAAATAGCTCAGAAAAATTTGATCTTGTAAATGAAAAGCAACGTTAAAGTAAGTTACTGATACTGCTTGCTATGAGGCTAAAACAAGGCGGCAGGTCAGAGTTCACTTACCATAGAAATCATGGTTCCTTCCTCTGCAAGATGCAAGTATTTCTTGAGCTCTTCAACTGCGTTTGAGACCCCTCCTCCCGCCCTCTCCCACTGCGCAGACACCCACCCTCCAGCCCCTAGTGGGGAGTCGGGCCTGCCTCCAAGGCCACATGCTGGCTGCTGGGAGCCTCACGCTCAGAGCCCAGGAGACCCAAGCACTCCCCACACAGGGCAAGCAGAGGGACCCCTTGCCCACCCCATCTCAGAGCCGTCCTCTCCTGGCTGGGCCTCAGCTGCCCTTGGATGGATCCCCTCTTGGAAAGGGCCCGTGTTGGTCCTGAGCCGAGCCCTGGGGCACGGCTCACGGTCCGGAGCCTCGTGTCCATCCCACCCAACTGCTGCGCCCACCCCTGGCCTGTGCTCAGGCATCGGGACCCCCCCACACACACCCACTGCCGCCATCCCTTCAGCAGGCACCACCCCACCCCAGCTGAGCCCTGCCGGGACCGCGAGACGGAGGGACAGTGCAAGAACCAGGACGAGCTCAGCTGTGCGAGATCTTTTTATTGACAACCCTCCCCGGCCCTGCACGGGGCGAATACAGCGCAGGGCATCTGTGGCGCAGCAAGGGTGTGCCCAGGCCCGCCTGGCCCCCTGGACGCGCAGACACCCCGCCCCCCAACCCCGGCCTGAGCGACACCGCCCCCACCCCACCCTACCCCCGACCCCACCCCTCACAGCTAGACTTGTCCGGGGGGAGTCCTGTGCCTCCTGCCTCCGGGGTCCCTGCTCAGGTTCAGATGTCTCCACCCCATGGGTAGCTCCGGGGAAGCCACCTTGGGCAGGCGCCCCTGGTCCACCCAGTGCAGCCCCCCCAGGCCCACATCTCCCCCGGGAACCACGCAATAAATAAATAAATACAGGAGGAGCGGGGCGGCCCCGGGGGCCAGGGATGCCTGAGCCTGCTCACGGCTTAGGGGGACACGCCCGGCACAGGGGGCAGCGTGGGGTGGGGGGACAGCAGGCAGTGGGAGCCCAGGGGTCCTTGCTCCACACCGAGGCCGTCCTGCAGCAGGGGCGGCCTCAGCACCAGCCTGGGGCCCAGCTGCTAACCAGGGCGGCATGGGAGAGCAGGAGCGACTGGCAGTGGGCGGGCTGAGCATGGGTTTGCTCAGCCTAACTCCAAAGGCCTTTCCACGGAGGATAGGGGGGCTGGGAAAGGCACCCCTGTCTCCAGAAGCAGTTCTGGTCCCGGCAGCCCTGCCCCTGCCCTCTGAAGGGGGAAACCAAGAACTCCTGAGGGCTGGGGTACGGCTGTCCCAGACCCTGCCAGCAGCAGGACCTCCCTGCCAGGTGTCCAGTCTCCGAGCTCCCAGGCCTGCAGAGAGGCCCTGGTGCTAGGAGTCCTCTGGGCTAGCAGGCCTGGCTCACCACTGCCCTCCAGTGGGCATTCCCTGCCCTGCGGAGTTCCCACAGCCTGACAAGCACAGGGCAACTGAGCCAGGCCTTGGAGGACTCTTCTCCCATGGGGGGCTCAGGAGTGGGGCCAGGCGGCCATCGGGGGACAAGGGTGCAGCCCCAGAAGCTGAAGGTCCAGCAGCTCCGGATGCAGAGAGCGAGGCAGGAGAGGAAACCTACTCAGAAGTCGGGCATGTTGGCCCCACATACGCTCCAGAGTGCCGGGGAGCAGACGTGGGGTCTCCAGCGGCCAGGCCCAGTGCCAGCGAGGAGCCCGGCCTCTGCTCACTTGCTCAGCGTCTGGTTACAGGATGCACACACAAACACAGTCTCTCTCTGCGCTTCGGGGGCTGAAAAGAAGAACCGTTGAGTGGCTTCCCCGGCAAGCCAGAAGCACCTTCCCAGGCACAAAGTACTAGCCCGCGCCCACACTGACCACTCACAAGCCTGCCCCAGGCAGCCTCGCTCCCCCACCCCCCCCACCCCCGATAGGGGACTCTGGGTCATCAGGCCAACAGCTGACCTCTCCCAGGGGTTCCACAACTGGAGATGATGCTGGTGCCAATAGAACGTCTTTGAACATGTGGGAGTACGTTTTCAATAAAATATCTGGAGGGAAGTATCCTCACTGTGGTTAGCTCTGCATGGTGAGGTTGCGGGATAATGTCTCTTATTAACTGTAGTTTCTGTAACTTCTATGACTTCTGTAATTTCTATGACTTCCAGCTGGAGGATGTGTTACTTGCATGACCAAAGGGGTAAGAAGCACCTGCTTCAATATGATGCATCTTAACAGAGTGGGATGAAAAGTGCTTTCAGGTTGGACACGTGCTCCTGTCCTGCACCGGCAGCCAGGAAGGGCTCATGCCAAACTGTCCTCTGAGAGATTGGGAACGCTCTCCGAGACACTGGGAATACCCTCTCAGACTGGGAATGTTCTCTGAGACACTGGGAATACTCCCTGAGACTGGGAATGTTCTCCAGATACTGGGAATACTCTCTGAGACTGGGAATGATCCCCAGAGACTGGGAATATTCTGAGACTGGCAGTGTTCTCCAGAAGCTGGGAATGCTCTCTGGGACATAGGGAATACTCTCCGAGACTGGGAATGTTCTCTAGCGATTGGGAGTGGTCTCTGAGAACCTGGGAATGATGCTTTTCCCTCTGCTGATCAACAATTTTATATTTGGGGGGATGAGTTGGGGCCACACCTGGCCGTGCTCAGGGGTTACTCTGGGCTCGGCATTCAGGAATCATTCCTGGTGGCACTTGGGGGACCATATGGGGTGCTGGGGATCGAGCCCAGGTCAGCTGTGTGCTAGGCAAGTGCCTTACTCCTGGACAATCTCTCTGGTCTAATTTCCTATGGTTTCTTTACAGTGAGTATTGACAAGGTTTATTTATGATCATTTCCATAAAAGGAAACGATTTTTTGTGTAACGTGTGGCAAATTATGAGAAAGGGCTCTGTCGGTGCTGCTTCCTTCTGACGCAGGACGTTCCGGGTTTCGTTTGTTAAGGAGGAAGAAAGAGACGTGACTACAGGCCAGACCCAGTCGCAGGGCCTTGACTAACTGGCTAGTGCCCTCACCTCCTTCCTTTCACAGCGCAACACCCCCTTATTTTTCCTTGAGGGGCCTCCTACTTGCAAGACAAGCATCTACCATGGAACTGCCTCCCTGGTCGCTGCCCGCTGGTCCCTGCCCCGCTGCCCGATCCAGCAGCCCCTGCTCACCTGTGGCCCCCATGGAGGACTTGGGCACCTTGAAGGAGCAGCACCGAGAGCAAAAGCTGTTCCCACAGTTGCTGCAACTCCTCTGCAACCGCAAGCAAGGTCACGTCAGCACCAGGCCCCCTCCTCATTCCCCATCAACCCTGCGCCCCCCCCCCACCCCCACTCTGGGGCAGCTGCACTCTCCCGCATGCCTGCTGCTCTGACCCATGGAACCAGGGAGTGACACCAAGTGACAGGCCACAGAAGGTGGGGGGGGGGGGGGTCCTGAGGTGGCCAGCCCACTCCCGCCCTCGCCGCGGGTCCCTGCAAAGCCCCCCTGGGGAGACTCACCCTTTTCTTCAGCACCGAGAAGGTGGCCGAGCAGCCCGTGCAGGTCCCTGGAAAACAGAAGTCACAGTTCAGCCCAGCTCAGCCCAGGCTGGGTCAGACCCTAGGCGGGGAGCTGCTCCAGACCCGCCAGGAGGGATGGGACCCCACCCCAAAGGCAGATAGGAAGTAGTGGAGAGGGAGAGGGTCCTGGCACGGCCACTGGGCGGAGGCCCACCTGCAGCCCAAGACCTGCCTCTGGACATCCCTCCTGACTGCAGGAGCCCACGCAGAGGGCAGCCAAAGGCCGGAATGATGAAGCCTGAGCCCCCAGCCCTGTCCCCACCCCCCTCCCCCAGCAGGCACCTGCTGCCTCCCAGCCCTACCCAGGCTGTTGGTGGGGTAGCGCTTGCGCAGACGCTCCGTGAGCCGCGACACCTTGCTGCGCAGCACCTCGTTCTTGCTCAGGAAGCCGTTGTCCTGCAGGACCAGCTCATCCTCCACCGGGCACGGGGCGCACTCGTCATCATCCTGCGGAGAAAAGCACGTTCCAGTGCCCCCGCCTGGCCTGGCAGGCCCCCAGGGCGTGGAGAAGCTGACCAAGATTTGATCCCTGGCACCCCGTGTAGTCCCCTGAGCACGGCCAGGAGGATCCCTGAGTGCAGCCTCCCCCTGCCCAGACCCTGCCCACCTCCCCCAGGTTCCTACTTACCAGCACCACCAAGTGGGTCTCCTGTCTCCCATGGCGCGGGGGGAGAGGAGAGAAAAGAGAGAGAAAGAGAAAGCGAGAGGTAGCAGAGAGGAGGCAGCAGGCGAGGCCCCCCAAGAGGAGACGCAGGAGGCAACTCTGGGTCCCATCTAAGCCTGTCCCAAAGAGGACACCAACAGCTCCCTCCGAAAGGACCCTGACAGCTAACAAGCTCAAGAGAACTGCCGGGAAAGGCTCTGCCCCACTGCTGCTGCAACTGGGTGCAGCTGATTAAGTGGGTCGTGATTTATGAGAACAGAGCAAGATCTCTTGGCAGCACACTGTTGAGGAAACCATGCTTCAGTTAAGCTCTCTGTGTCAAACGGGTGATGATGGAAAACAGGGTGCTGAAATTTGCCAAGGGTGGAAATGCCCAAAAGACTCTCCACCATCACCATCACCATCACCACCATCACCACCATCTCCACCACCACCACCACCACCATCACCACCACCACCACCACCACCACCATCACCACCACCACCACCATCACCACCACTACTACCATCACCACCATCACCACCATCACCACCACCACCACCACCACCATCACCACCACCACCACCATCACCACCACTACTACCATCACCACCATCACCACCATCACCACCACCACCACCACCACCATCACCACCACCACCACCACCGCCATCACCACCACCACCATCACCACCACCACCACCATCACCACCACTACTACCATCACCACCACCACCATCACCACCACCACCACCGCCACCACCACCACCACCACCACCACCACCACCACTACCACCATCACCACCATCACCACCACCACCACCACCACCACCATCACCACCACCACCACCACCATCACCACCACCACCACCACCACCACCATCACCACCACCACCACCATCACCACCACCACCACCACCACCACCATCACCACCACCACCACCACCATCATCACCATCACCACCACCACCACCACCACCACCATCACCACCACCACCACCACCACCACCATCACCACCACCACCACCATCACCACCACCACCATCACCACCACCACCACCACCATCACCACCACCACCACCACCATCACCACCACCACCACCACCACTACTACCATCACCACCATCACCACCATCACCACCACCACCACCACCACCATCACCACCACCACCACCACCACCACCACCATCACCATCACCACCACCACCACCACCACCATCACCACCACCACCATCACCACCACCACCACCACCACCATCACCACCACCACCACCACCACTACTACCATCACCACCATCACCACCATCACCACCACCACCACCACCACCATCACCACCACCACCACCACCACCACCACCATCACCATCACCACCACCACCACCACCACCATCACCACCACCACCATCACCACCACCACCACCACCATCACCACCACCACCACCACCACCACCACCATCACCACCACCACCACCACCATCACCACCACCACCACCACCACCATCATCACCACCACCACCACCACCACCACCACCATCACCACCACCACCACCACCACCATCACCACCACGATGATCCAGAGGCTACAACTGTGTCTCCAGCTCGTGAGCAGCTGAGACAGAGAATACCCACATGGGTGAGGCTGAGACCCAAGGGACGTGGGCTCGGGGAACCCCACCCCTTTCCTGCAGACCCCACTTTGTAGAGAGACAGGAGGGAGATGAGTCCCCCCAGAGCTGCACCACCACAGGGAAGGCTCGTCTGCGGAGGGCAGGGGGACATATGAGTCTGAAGGAGACTGCCACTGCTCAGCAGCACGGGCCCCTGCAGACCCAGCCCCAAAGCTGCTGGGTTTCCAGAAAAAAAAGTGACAGTCCAGAGTTTTCACTGAAATCTTCCCCTTCACCCCGCCCCAGCCCCAAGTATTAGCTTCAAAGGTTTCAAATGATCATCTGGACCTGAATAAAGACAGTTCTGCAAGTGACCAGGGTGAGCCACTGCCCTGAAGTCAGGGAAGTCTGGACTCTGAGCAAGCACTGCTCCCTCCAACCTTCCCTCGGCCTCAGGGTCAAAGGCCCCAGCCCAGGCAGCCCTGGGCCTTTCCCTCCTCACAGCCACACCTGCGGGCTCTGCAGAAGGCCTCCTGACCCCCCCACCCAGCCCCCCAGTCCCAACCTGAGCCCCAGATGATGGGTCAGCAGCAAGAACATGGACGTGCCCGACCCCTCCCTGCTCAGAGCCGGGCCTGGCTTCTCGTGGCAAGCGCAAAGAACTTTGTCAAGCCAGGCATGGCAGTCAGAGAAACCAGGGCTCAGGATCACCCCCATTCTGCCCCTGCCCGTGTGGGGGTGCAGGACAGGACCACCCACCTCGATCGCGTCTTTAAACTCCTCGTCGGGTTCGGCCTCCTCTGCCTCCTCGATGCTGCCCGGTGTGAGCTCCTGGCAAGAGAGACACTGTTCCAGGAGAGAGATGGCAGCCCTGCCAGCCCCCCTGAGTGTGTGCCGCTGCCCACCGAGGCCTCGAGGCAGGAAGCCACTGGGTGGAGAGCGTCAGGTGGGTCTGTAGCAGCGTCCTGTGAGCAGCTCAGGCTGGGGGCCTGGCACTAAATCTTGGGGGTGTTCTCTGGGCCCTTACCTCTCCTCGAGAAATCAGAACAGCCACGTCCTCAGGAAGAGGCTGTATCCCTGGGGCCACATGGACCAAGTGCTGGGGACAGCTGAGTCAGCGCTCAACAAAGAGGGCGGGACTAGTATCGCTGACATCAGCGCTGCGCAAGGTATGGGCTCTGTGCGGGCACGCGCGCGCACGTGTGTGTGTGTGCATGTGCATGTGTACGTGCAGCACAGTGTGCTCAGGCGTGTGTGTGTGTGTGTGTTTGTGCGTGTTCAGCAGCAGCAATGGGCAAGCTGGCACTGGGACTGCAGGCGCTATGTGCCAGGATCGAGACTCACCTCTGTGGGCGTGGACACTGGTGTGTAGTCGGGCAGCGTGCTCCTCCCGACAGTGGCCGGCGGCGGTGGGCTCTCACAGGCTGGCTCCTCCTGGCCGGGGTTCAGGCGTCGCTGCAGGGACGCTCTGCACTCAGCCACCACTACCCAGGCGAGGCGGATGGGGTGGGAGCAGAGCAGAATGGAATGAGGGGCGCTGGGGGGCAACCGCCTCTGCAGCAGGCTGGCTGCACCACCGGCACCACCTCCCTGACACAGCCGGAAGGAAGCCTCCGAGGCAAACCCGAGAAGTGACAAAGTGACAGCCTCCCGTGAGCATGTTCCAGAGAGTCCATGCAGAAAGTGCCCAGTAAATGACGCTTCCATAATGAGTTACCACCCCAGGCCCTTGCGGGGGTGGGGGGGAACGGACAAATCAAGCCCCCCGTCCAACATGTGGATGAGCCCAGCTTCCGGGACCCAGGGCCTCTCCAGGTCGCCCCCAGCTCAGAGTCAGACAGCAGCCGGATCCACGGGGATCACCCAGGCGGCTGCATCCCAGAGCACCCCCAGGAGAAGGTCCCTCCTCTCTCCCTCCCTCGACACCAAGAGCCACCAGAGTCTGAAGCGGAAAGTCATTACCCGTAGTGATGGAGTTCGAGTGTCCCTCTCCCCTCGCGGATGGCACAAAGGGCAGGACCACGGTCGGCCCCGGCACCCCTGGCCCGAGCCCAGGGCTTACCTCGGAAGAACTCCACGTTGCCCAGGAAGAGGGTGCTGTTCACAAGGGCCAGGACCCAGCACAGCGGCAGCAGGTACAGCAGGCAGACTGTGCCCAGGAGGGCCCCGTAGAACCTACACGGACAGAGAAAACAATGGGAGCAGCGGCCCCTGAAATGGGAAGGAACGAGAGCGGGGTGCTCCTCCAGAGGGGCGCGGGGCACAGCCCATGAGCAAGGTCCGCCTGCCCGCCAAGAGGAAACTGCACAGGGTGGATGGATTCACAACTCCCTCCACATCCGGGCTGGTTGACCCCAAGCAGACATAAGGGAGGACCACATCAGTGGTTGAGGCCGGAGCCACGGAGAGGGTCAGGGTTCCACACCCACCACTCCTCAGAGGCCCAGGCTCTGAGCTTCACAGACACACAGACTCGAGTCTGAGCCACTTCCCGTGTGACCCCAGGCAAGGTCCTTGTACAGTGCGGTTGGACGCTCAGCCCAGCATGACAGGGCAGACACAGTTAATAAACGGAAAGTAGTGGTCTAGCATCAGTCAAAGACAAAATGCAACTGAGTGGGGGCCAGAGCGAGAGTCCAACGGGAAGGGCTCTTCCCTTGTGAGAGCAAGATGAACGCCATGATAGGCTGCAGCTAACATTAAGTCTCAACTAGGCCTCAGTGTCTGTTTCCCCGAAGCAGGACTTGCGATTTCTGGTAAACTCTCAGTTGAGTAATTCGCCGAGATAAGGAACTGGGTAGTTGGGTCTGGCTGGTCACGAGGGGACACTGTGCCCTCCTTGGAAACACCACAAACTGTTACTGAGAAACTGTTGTCTAACTGTAATACGGCCAATGCTAAAAACAGACCAGTATGTAAATTGCTTCTGAACACTGAGCCCAATATAAACCACTTGTGATTTGGAGTCGGGGGTCCCTGTCGTTGCCACTGTGTTGGATGAGACTTGGACCCTAGCTTGAGCTAGCAAAAAAGTTCCTTTTGCATTATCGTGTGTGGACTTGGTCTCTCTGCAATTGGGGATCCGAAACTCAGGCACAACACCCTTACACTCTGCAAACCCAAGTTCAATCTCTGCCATCCCATCTGGTCCCGCAGGCACCATCAGGAGTAATTTCTGGGTGCAGAGCCAGGAGTCAACCCTGAGCATTGATGGGTATGATCCAAAAACCAAAAGAAAAAAAAAATAAACAGTAGAAAGCAGGCAAATAAAAAGAGAGCATATGTAACTAAACTTGTATGAGTCAAAATACAAATTAAATTAAAAAGTCACTCTATTTAAAAAAAAAAAAAGTAGAGGGGCCGGAGCAATAGCACAGCGGTTAGGGCGTTTGCCTTGCATGCGGCCTACCTGGGTTCAATTCCCAGCATCCCATATGATCCCCTGAGCACCGACAGGAGTAACTCCTGAGTGCAGAGCCAGGAGTAACCCCTGAGCATTGCCAGGTATGACCCAAAAGAATAAAAAAAAAGGAGACATTGACTAAACTATTAACAAATTAGCCCCAAAAACCTCCATGGATGTGGCTCAGGGGTAATGCACATGCCTTGAACACACACAGTCTACATTCACCCTTGGCACTGCAAAACAAACCCTCCTGGATCTTGAGCAATAGCTCAGCGGGTAAGGCGTTTACCTTGCACGCGGCCGACCTGGGTTCGATTCCCAGCATCCCATGTGGTCCCCCAAGCATCACCAGGAGTAATTCCTAAGTGCAGAGCCAGGAGTAACCCCTGTGCATCGCCAAATGTGATGCAAAAAAAAAAAAAAAAAACACCAAAAAAAAAAAAAGCTTGTAAAAGTGGTCTGTAAGTTACAGTCTGCTCACTGACTACATTAATCTATTATAAACACAAAAAAACGTCCCAGACAATGGCGAGAGCCACTCCCAACACTGGAGAGAAAGGACACAGTACAGAGAGCGAGTCCCAACCACGGGGGGGGGGGGGGGGGGGCTCTCCGCCTCCACAGCCCAGGCTCGGCCGAGCTGCATGAGGGGATGCAATTACGGGTCCCTCTCCTGCCTGGGCGACTCCTTGGGCACAGGAGCAAGGTCTGGCACAGGAGCTGGGCAACACTCTTCCCTGGGCCCCACCTCCCACCTCCCTCCTCCCGGTGGGGCGAGAGGGCCACTCACTGCGAGGACACGAGCGGATTCTCCCAGTGCAGCACGCGGTAGGCGGCCTCCAGGCTCCCGCACAGGCGGCTCAGGAAGGCCTCCAGCTGGATCAAGCTGGGGGCACAGGGGCAGTAGTGAGCCCACCGGCCGGCCCGGCACACTCACCAGCCCTGCTGCTCAGGGACAGCCGGAGACACGGAGGGCTCGGGAGAAGCCCCCTTCCGCCCCCCCACCCCCGCCTCTCCCAGCAGGCCCGGCATCCGCACTAAGACAGAAACTCTTATCCTGGCTGCCGCTGCGGCTACTGAACTGTTTGACGCCGGCAGGGCAGCAGTTCCCCTCTCAGAGGCCCACAGCTGGGTACACTCAGATGCAGGGGCAAAGGCAGACCAGGTGCGGCCACCCAAGGCGTAAGGTCAACGCACACCAACAACTGCCCGGTATCTGTTGCCGCGGTTTTTTAATAGATGCGCCCCCAGGAGCAAAGAGCGCGGTACCCAAACCTTGGTCTCTTTCGAGAAAGGGCTGATCACAGAGGCCGGGCAGGCAGAGTAAGGGAACCTGAATACAGAGCTGTCCTGCAGACAAAGCCACACTCAGAAAACAGCTCAGAAAACAGCCGGCACCATGGGAAGAACACGGGCACCAGCTCCCAGCACTCCCCCTACTGGCCAACCTGAGACTGCATAAACAGTAATAATAGGCACCGCCAAGTAGCACCTGAGGCAGGGATAAGGTCAAAGAAATGTGTAACTGGGTCATGCCATCAGTGGGCACATCCCAGAGTGACCATACTGCCGTGCAGACCTTGCCATCCCTACGTAGACTCTTCCCTACAAGCCCACAGGACACTGCAATGTGGGCAGCCCCCGAGACCAGAATGCATGACCTGTCCAATAGAATCAGAAATCTGAGTTCACATGGGTAACAGAAGAATGCCAGTTAATAATGCTCATCATTCACCCTTGCGGACATATGCACACCATTATTCACGCAGCACTTAATATGCTAGCTAAGATAACCTAGGTGTCCAACAATAGCGAAGTGGGTCGTGAAGATGTACACCAAGGAATTCCACGCAGTGGTAACAAAGGACGACATCATGCAATTTGCTGCAACATCGTTGGAACTGGAAGGTCTCACGTTAAACAAAATAAGCCAGAAGAAGAACAAACACAGGATGATCTCATTTATTTGTGGTACAAAAAATAACTGGACAAAAGGATGTAAACTTTTAAAGAGGCAGGATGCCTCGCTCACCATTGGTCCTAAAATATAGGGAGGACAAGGAGAGAGAAAGAAAGAACTCAGGGGGGAAAGGAAGAAGAGGCAGACAGGAAGCAGAGAGGGGCAGGGGTCAAGGGGATCTGGGCACATTGGAGGGGTAGATAAATGAGTAGTTTAGGTAAATACCCAAACCACAGAGTCAACACCAAACTCAAAAATGTGCCTATAAGGATGACAGGCTGGGGGGGTGGGGGGGGGGGGTGAGGAGTTGAGACGAACCTGAGAATCCTGGAGGAGGGAAGAAGACACTGGTGGTGGGACTGGTGCTGGAACATTGTGTGTCTAAAACTCATCTATGAATAACTTTGTAAATCATGGTGCTTTATTAAAAAGACAAACAGATATATCAAGAAAAGGGCCAGAGGGGGGTGGGGGGTGGGAGGGATATTGGGACCCATGGTGGTGGAAAATGGGCACTGGTGCAGGGATGGGTACTGGATCATTGTATAACTGAAACCCAAGCACAAAAATTTGTAAGTCTACAACTGTACCTCATGGTGTTTCACTAATAAAAATTTTTAAAAAAAAGGCCAGAGTGGTAGGACAAAGGATAGGATGCTTGCCTTGCACACAGCTGACCCAGGTTTGAACCTGGGAACCCCATATGATCCCCTAAACACTGCCAAGAGTGATTCCTGAACATAGAGCCAGGAGTAACCGCCAAACACAGCTGGGTATGGCCCAGAAACCAAAACAAAACCCAAAAAAGGCACAGCCTGGGTCTGATCAGGTAACTCCCAATGAGGGAGACTGTACAATATACCTTGTCATATTAAAAAACGTCATAGTCACAAGAAATAAGGACAGAGTAACTATTCTCAGTCACAGGAGAGTAAAGAACATAAAAATCGAACGTAACACATGATTCTGTGCTGGATCCTGGATCAGGAAAATTTCTATTTAAAAAAAAAAACACACATGACAAATGTGGCTAGGAACTATCAGACGTACAAATGTTACTGTTACTGATGTCAGAGCTCCTCATTTTGATTTCGGGACTGCAGATGCAGAAGAGAATGTCCCTGTTCTTAGGAAATTCAAGTGAAGAATTTGGGGGTACCCACAAAGAATGTTTGCATTTACTTTCAAATGGTTCAGAAAGGAAAAGATACTGTCTGAGCATAGAGAGATAAGCAATGTGCTAAGATAGAACCATTTTCTATCTAAATAGAGGGTAGATAGAATTTTGTGTTATTCCTCCAGTTGGTATTTGCAAGCTTCAAGTCACTCCAAAGCAAAGTGGAGACTGGAGCAATAGTGCCGAGGGTAGGGAATCTTGCACGCTGCCAACCCAGGTTCAATCCCTGGTAGCTCAAATGCCCCCTGAGCTCTGCCAGGAGTGATCCCTGGGCACAGAGCCAGAAGTAAACCCTGAATACAACCAAACAAAAACAAATGAACAACAACAAAAATCCCAGATGCAAGTCTCACTCCAGATAACTGGGGCCAGGGTCGGGGATCAGGTGGGAGAGGACATGCCAGGCATGTGCCAGGCCCGGGTTTTGATCCCCAGCACTGTCTGGCTCCCCTGTACCATGGGAGGAGGCCCTGGTGGCACTCAAGCACTGCCTGGAGTTTCCCCACAATGCAAGAGCGTTTCCGGGGTCGGCCCCAGGCCTCTGTGTTTCTGAGGCTCCACAGACGTCCAAGTAGCCTGGGAGGCAAGCTAAGCCCACTGCCGTGTGGAGAGAGCTCGGTGGGTCCCAGAAGGCTCAGGAGACGCCAGCTGCCACTGAAGCTGTCACAGCTGGCATCACTCAATAGACGGCACCCTGGAAGCACCGGCTCCGTCATACTCAGGAAGCTGAACTATTCAGTCATGTGCCATACTGCAGTGGCCGTGACTGAACAGTTCTCAGGCACCAGGCACCTGTTCAACAGACACCTCTTCACAGCCACCGCAGAGGGACACCTGTTATTATCCCATTTCACAGGCTGGGTACCTGGTCCCGTGTTCCTACTGGGCAAGTCGACGACAGCTGGGACTGGAACCCGCCAATGTCTCATACGTGCACCTGCTCTGTCAGGACCCTAAATGTTTCTTTAGTGGAAAGTACACAAGCTGCACCCTTGAGATCTGAATATGGGTCCCGGCCTGATCCCCTTCAAGCTGCCATGAGCCTTCTCCCTCATCACTAAGTGGTGGCCCCCAGAACGGTTAAAAAGAGAGGAAAGAGCGTGTGGGGGGGTCCGGAGTGATAGTACAGTGGGGAGGGCGTTTGCCTTGCACGCGGCTGACCCGAGTTCAGCATCCCATATGTGTCCCCCGAGCATGGCCAGGAGTGATTCCTGAGTACAGAGCCAGGAGTAACCCTTGAACATCGCTGGGTGTGACCCAAAAAGAAAAAAAAATAAATAAAATAAAGAGTGTGTGGGGGTTCCCCACACAGAGCCCGGCTCAGGGCTGGCACGCTGAGCAGGGTATGCTGTTACGGGGGTCACTCCCCATCCCCCAGCCCCTGCCATACTCACAAGCTCTTCACCTCTGCCACCGCCTCGGGCCGGGACAGGCGAACCCGCTGCAGGTCCTCCTGCCGCACGCTGTGGTACTTCCTGCGCACCAGCTCGCTCTCGGGCAGCCGGGCCCGGCAGGCCTCCTGGAGGTAGCCCAGCAGCGCGGGCACCGAGATCAGCAGGGCCCCCACGGAGTACCAGGCACCTGGGAGACCAAAACCGGGGCATGTCAGCAGGCCACCTGGGCCGGAACCCCGTGGGCGGCTAGACGCCCCCACACCAGCTCTCCCACCTCCTCTGTCTCCCCGTCCCTCTCTGGCACCCGAGAACGTCCTCAGTGGCACAGCGTGGGAGCGGCCCCAGGCTCCTCTGTGCGTGAGGACTGGGCTTCACTTGTCCACTGCTGTCGGCCGACATCTGTTTTTCCCACATGATCAAACTGTGAGTCCATAGTGGGAAGCCCAAGCTTGGGGGTTGGCTGCGGGGAGTTACTGACTGGTGACTGACATTCTGACCTGGAGGTCTTTTCCCCGGCTCTTAGGATACTGCATTGACAAATGGTGAAGCTGAGAGAATCTTCAAAGGCGATTCTCTCAGGGGCGAGCCAGGAAGGGGCATTCTGGGCACAGAGTAAACACTCGTTGAATATGTCATGTGGTTTGTCTTGTTTGGGAGCCACTCCTGGTGGTGCTCAGGGGACTACTCTGGCTTGGTGCTTGGGGTCACTCCCAGCAGTGCTCAAGGGACCATGCAGTGTCCAGGACCAAAACTGGGCCTTAAGCATGCAAAGCATGTGCTCCAACCCACTGAGCTATCTCTCTAGCCCAGTATCTGTCATATAAACTGATTTATTTTTGGAATATGTTTAGAAACTCTAACAGCCTAGGAAGGGTAACCGAGTTCTGAGTGGATGAAGAACAGCCTTACTGATAAAGAGAATGAGGTCTTTTGCAAACTGGGTCCATTTTCAACCCACTGAATCCCTGTCTTCATGTGCAACAAAGAAAATACACATGAGCAATGTGAGGCCAGCGGCAGCATGAACATATGAAGGATCCGGTCAGTCAGGACATTCCACCCCGGTCCTTCCCAAACTTCAGTGGGGTTTGACTTTTCTGCAGCCATCCACCAGCTCCACCCAGGGACAGGCTGGGTGACAGCGCACCAGATGGTCAAAGGCCCACAGGCACCACTTCTCCCAGGATCCCTACAGCTACCCCCCTGACCTCACTGCTGGTGACCATCCCTGCTGGGCCCAACTGCTGAGCTAGAGAAAAACAACGGTGGTAAAAGTCCCTGATCTGGAGCTGGAGTGATAACACAGCGGGTAGAGCATTTGCCTTGCACACGGCCAACCCAGGTTCGATTCCCAGCATCCCATATGGTCCCCTAAGCACCGCCAGGAGTAATTCCGGAGTGCAGAGCCAGGAGTAACCCCTGTGCATCACCGGGTGTGACCCAAAAAGAAAAAAAAAGTCCCCAATCTACCCAGCACCCTCGAGCTATGTCACGCCTCCCCCAAAAGAAGTCTGCATCAGCTTGAAGAATTACTGCACCAGCAGTGAAAGAAAAAAACCACCCTGGCGGCAGCTCAAGTGACTGCTGGGCCCTTGCACTGTCACCCACAGATCCCGTCTCTGCCACAGGAACCCTCTGAGGAAAGCCCTTCAGAGAAGAACACCAGGCCACCACAGACAGGTTGGAGAACAGGCCTGAGGTCAGCCCTCTGTCCAGCCAGGACTATGGCCTGTGTACACCAGTAGTCGGGAGGAAGACGCCCTCTCCCAGAAATGCTGCTTCTGGGAACCCCTCCCCACACCCACTGACAAAAGCAGCCTGGCCCTGGGGGCAGCACTTACCCTCATTCAACGTGAGGAACAAGACATTGAGGCCCAGGCAGGTCAGCAAGGAACACAAAGGCATCTGCCACCTGCAACACAAGAGTCTGGTCACTGCGAAGGCCACTCCCACCAACAGGAAGGCAGGGAGCACTGTGCATGGGAGTCTCCCAGAACAGGAGCAAGAAAATGGGGCCCGGAGATTTTTAAGAAGATGCCTCTCTTGTCGAAAGTAGACTATGGACTGAACATGTTTGCCACTCAATGCCTCTTTTGCAGACCACAACACCCAAAAGGAGAGAGAGAACACAGGGGATTGCCCTGCCACAGAGACGGGGGGATGGGGGGATGGGGGTGGGAGGGATATTATCCATGGTGGTGGAAAATGGGCACTGGTGGAGGGATGGGTATCTGATCATTGTATAATTGAAACCAAAGCACAAAAAATTGTAAATCTACAACTTTAAAAAAAATAAAATAAAATAAAGGGAAAAAAAAAAAAAAAAGAAGATGCCTCTCGATCTTTGAAGCCTTAAGCATAAGAGAAAGAATACATGGAGGGTGCGGGATCCCGGAGGAAAAAAAAAAAGAAAAAACAGGTTCCAAAAAGAGCCGAGTTCACCCGCAAGTTCCAGATGGAGTAGGTGCCGCATCCCGCCTCCCCCAGATGGAACCCCGGTGACCAGAAGCCTCTACAAACACAGCTCGAGTATGCGGGAACGAGGACTTTTTCTCAAATCTGCCGGACTACACCTCCCAGGTAACCTCGGATTCCGGAAGTCACGCCCACAGCCCGCCCCCCAGCGCCATCTTTGAAGCCTTAAGCATAAGAGAAAGAACACATGGAGGGTGCGGGATCCCAGAGGAAAAAAAAAAAGAAAAAACAGGTTCCAAAAAGAGCCGAGTTCACCCGCAAGTTCCAGATGGAGTAGGTGCCGCATCCCGCCTCCCCCAGATGGAACCCCGGTGACCAGAAATCTCTACAAACACAGCTCGAGTATGCGGGAACGAGGACTTTTTCTCAAAACCGCGCGGCCGCTTATGCGGCCGAGCGACATCTCTCTATATACAAAGTGATCAATGAGAAGTAAACCACCCAATCTTTCTCACTGAAAGTCAGAGTTAAGTTTGGAGCACGGCCACAGCCCCAGAAACACAAGGACTTAATGCAGAACCCAGCAGCTTAGAGCAGAAAAGTGAAAGGACTATGCATTAATCCAGGCCATCAAGTCTGCCGGAGGGGAAAGGGTGTTGCCCCATTCGCCCTCTCTTCTCTGGAAAGAAGGATGGCGGCCGCATGGGAGCCTTGTGGACAGCAGGTATGAGCCGGGGGTGTGGGGGCGACTAAAACCTCATGGGAAGGGGGGCGTTCCGGTCCGTCCTTCACGCCCTACCGAGGTCACCAGTTGCCCCCCACGAGCGGCTCTCCAGCACGGCCACAGCCCCAGAAGCACAAGGGCTTAATGCAGAACCCAGCAGCTTGGAGCAGAAAAGTGAAAGGACTATGCGTTAATCCAGGCAATCATTTCTGCCCAGAGGGGAAAGGGTGTTGCTCCCTTCCGCCCTCCTCCCTCTGGAAAGAAAGATGGCGGCCACATGGGAGCCTTGTGGACAGCAGGTATGAGCCGGGGGTGTGGGGGCGACTAAAACCTCATGGGAAGGGGGGCGTTCCGGTCCGTCCTTCACGCCCTACCGAGGTCACCAGTCACCCCCCACGAGCGGCTCTCCAGCACAGCCACGGCCCCAGAAGCACAAGGACTTAATGCAGAACCCAGCAGCTTGGAGCAGAAAAGTGAACGGACTATGCATTGACCCAGGCCATCAAGTCTGCCGGAGGGGAAAGGGTGTTGCCCCATTCGCCCTCTCCTCTCTGGAAAGAAAGATGGCGGCCACATGGGAGCCTTGTGGACAGCAGGTATGAGCCGGGGGTGTGGGGGCGACTAAAACCTCATGGGAAGGGGGGCGTTCCGGTCCGTCCTTCACGCCCTACCGAGGTCACCAGTTGCCCCCCACGAGCGGCTCTCCAGCACGGCCACAGCCCCAGAAGCACAAGGGCTTAATGCAGAACCCAGCAGCTTGGAGCAGAAAAGTGAAAGGACTATGCGTTAATCCAGGCAATCATTTCTGCCCAGAGAGGAAAGGGTGTTGCTCCCTTCCGCCCTCCTCCCTCTGGAAAGAAAGATGGCGGCCACATGGGAGCCTTGTGGACAGCAGGTATGAGCCGGGGGTGTGGGGGCGACTAAAACCTCATGGGAAGGGGGGCGTTCCGGTCCGTCCTTCACGCCCTACCGAGGTCACCAGTTGCCCCCCACGAGCGGCTCTCCAGCACAGCCACGGCCCCAGAAGCACAAGGACTTAATGCAGAACCCAGCAGCTTGGAGCAGAAAAGTGAAAGGACTATGCATTGATCCAGGCCATCAAGTCTGCCGGAGGGGAAAGGGTGTTGCCCCATTTGCCCTCTCCTCTCTGGAAAGAAAGATGGCGGCCACATGGGAGCCTTGTGGACAGCAGGTATGAGCCGGGGGAGTGGGGGCGACTAAAACCTCATGGGTCGGGGGGCGTTCCGGTCCGTCCTTCACGCCCTACCGAGGTCACCAGTCGCCCCCCGCGAGCGGCTCTCCAGCACGGCCATGGCCCCAGAAGCACAAGGACTTAATGCAGAACCCAGCAGCTTGGAGCAGAAAAGTGAACGGACTATGCGTTGATCCAGCCCATCAAGTCTGCCGGAGGGGAAAGGGTGTTGCCCCATTCGCCCTCTCCTCTCTGGAAAGAAAGATGGCGGCCACATGGGAGCCTTGTGGACAGCAGGTATGAGCCGGGAGTGTGGGGGCGACTAAAACCTCATGGGAAGGGGGGCGTTTCGCTCCGCCCTTCACGCCCTACCGAGGCCACCAGTTGCCCCCCACGAGCGGCTCTCCAGCACGGCCACGACTCCAGAACACAGAAACCAATTTCTTAACTATCTGACTTTCAGTAGAAATACTTCCAGGGTCAATAGGTAAAATAGCAGAAATCCAAAACCAACATTTAATTCTTGAACCCAGCTGTAGAAAGCAAATCACTTCACAATGCTTTTTCAGCATGTCTGATTTGGGGGGGGGGGGGTAAACTCTAAATAATAGTGGTGAATCTTTTATTGAAACAATCTAATCAAAGCGGATAGAGTGTTAACTAGAATTCATCTGCCTCACAGGGACGGGGAGGGGTGGGGGTGGGGTTTTATTGGGGTTCTTCATGGGAAAAAATAAGTATTGGTAAAGGGAAATGTGTTTGATATTTGCATGACTGAGACATAAACCTGAAAGCTTTGTAACCTTTCCCACAGTGATTCAATAAATAAATTTAAAAAAAATAATAATAAAATAAATAAATATAAAAAAAAAAATTTTTTCAAAAAAAAAGAAGATGCCTCTCTCCTGGGATCCCCTACTCACAGGAACCCACTGAATCCCCATCTCTGGGTGCAGCAAAGGAGACCCTTGAGCAAGGTGAGACCAGCAGAAGCATGAACATCTGAAGGACCCAGTTAGTCAGGCAAGCGCTGGCAAGGGGCCCTCTGGGAAGGCTCTCTCCTCGGAACCCGCAGGACACAGGAAGAAGCAACAGCACACCCGTGAGGAACCCAGATAATCCTCATTGCCTGCTGTCAATGACCGGCCTTCATTCTTTTACAAATCCAAGAGAACACAGATATGAAACTATATTCTTCCAGTAGGAAAATCAGTGAAATGAGATATGAAGGAATTCTTTAAACCCATCTGAGACTTATTTCTAGAATGTCCTGAGTTCATTCAAGTTACTTTAAACCCGTATTAGTTCAAAAGGAAAGGAGAACAATTTTTTCTTTTAATATACAAAAATATGAAGATGGGGAAGCTGGAGTGATAATACAGTGGGCAGTTTGCCTTGCATGCAGCCAACCTGCGTTGGACCCCCAGCATCCCATAGGATCCCCTGTGCACTGCCAAGAATGATTCCTGAGTGCCAAGCCAGGAGTAAGCACTGAGCATCATTTGGGTGTGGCCCAAAAACAAACCAATCGTGCCCTAAGTGAACTGAACAGACAGAAGTACACACAGACCCGGCCACCCCCACTCCAATAAATAAATGGCACTTCAGAAGCCCCCAAAAGAGGAGAGAAAGAAGATCAGGATGACAAACCCAGCTGCCTTCATCCCTGATAAAGAACATTCAGTAGGAGGGAAAAGGGAACTGCCACTGTTCAGAAGAGCAGTGGTAAGTGCATCAGTGGCTTGCAATCAATGCATCCTGAACGTGAATGCAGTTTCTTTAAGCCTAATCAAGGTATTTCACAGCTACTAAATGAGGTCAACTAATTTACATTCTTTCATTCCTTTAAATAAAAGTCACGAGTAAGGAAATGAAATGATCTCTCTCTGCCTTTCTCCTTAAAACTCAACCCACTCCTACTACACTTATTTGGTCTCAGAACTAGCAGCCTCTTCAAGGTTAAAAGCAAAGTAAAAGTCAGGTCTAAAGGTCCTTTTAGAAATAATGTATCGGGGAGAGGGGGGGAAGGGGGGTATACTGGGGTTCTTGGTGGTGGAAAATGTGCACTGGTGAAGGGACAGGTGTTTGATCACTGTATGACCAACTGAGACTTTAACTGAAAGGCTTTGTGACTGTTCTCACAGTGATTCAATAAATAAGGTAAGGTAAGGTAAAGGCCCTCCCGTTGATCGTCGATTTGCTCGAGCGGGCCCAGTAACGTCTCCATTGGAGACTTTGTTGTTACTGTGTCTGGCATATCGAATACTCTCGGTAGCTTAAAAAAAAAACAGAAATAATGTATCACTAAAGCTTCTCTCATCCTATCTGACTTCTCCACACCAGACACAGGTACTCGAGTAGGGGCGCTAGGAGAGAGGGATTTTCTTAAAATCTACTGCAGGACCTGGGAAGAGCTCGGTGACAACGTGCTCCTCAGCACAGCCTACATGTGCCCAGCACCATCCCAGCAGCATGACCCACAGGACCCCCAGCCCCATAAGGCCCTGCACGTTGTAACCAAGGGTGGACGAGCAGAGAGAGCCCCAGCAAGCAGCCCGAAGTGTGCAAGCACTGAAATCAAGTGTGCAATGAGAACAAAACAAAGGGATGGGATGGGACAGGAAGGGGAATTAAAAAAAAGAAAGAAAGAAAGAAAAAGAAAAAAGAAAAAAAGAAAGAACTCTACTGCAGCTCCAGGTCCCAGACCTAATAGAAAAGCTCAAGGTTAGGTCCCTCTGCAGTCAAATCCTCTTTACCCAGGAAAGAACAATCAAGCGCACGAGCTGCTCTGACAGCCACTTTCACAGGCCAGTGCTCCCCGTCCCAGCAGACCCGAGACCACAGCTCCTGGGGCAGGTCAGGCCCAACCCAACTCGCAGTCCAGCTTCTCCACTACAGCCTCAGATTTCTAATTTCACAAGATGGAAACACTCTTCACGCATCAGAACCAAGAGGCCAATGGACCACGGGCAGAAGAGAAGGTCAAGACGTGTTTAATTTGGCAAGGCACAGAGAGAGAGAGCTGCGTGCGTGTGGGCACACGGACAGTGTAAACACCAGCAAGCCCCCTCCGGAGGCCGCCCCACCCCTAAAGACCAAGGTTCAATTCAGCTCGCGATGGGATCCGGAGATGAGCCCCACCGCCATCTCCCTATCCGTGCCGGAACACAGACTCAATAAAGATGGGGCAACAGGGCAAAAATCACTGCTCGGGGGCAGTAACCTGCACATTCCTAGGGGTCCTGCCATAAATTAAAGGGATTCCAAAGTGAACACGAAAAATTAGGGCCCTGGCCAGACAGTAAGAACCTTCCCTGGGACCAAAGAGCTAGTCCAGCAGGTAAGGCACATGGCCAATCCCAGCTGGGTCCCCACACCACGGCCCTCTCCCAGTAATGACAGGCCCCCAAGCACAGAGCCAGGGTAGCCACTAAGGACCTCCAGGTGTGGGTCCCCAGAAAAATTCCTTCCCTGGGGCCAGAGAGATAACACAGGGGTGAATGTTCACGCTTTGCAGGCCACCAACCCTGGTTTGACCCCCAGCATGCGAAAATAATAACAATAATAATAATAATAATAATAATAAATCTTCCACTATCTCCAGACTAAAGGAAGAATGAATACTCAAGAGGTTAACCTGACCTCCTACCCATTTTTCTCATTCATATTAAAGCATCCTTAGGAGAATCTGATGAAAATTAGAAGCTTCTTCACACACACACACACACACACACACACACACACACACACACAGAGTTTATATGCAGCTGAACAACAAGGTTTTTGTTTTGTTGATTTGGTTTTGGGGCCACATCTGGAGATGCTCAGAGTTACTCCCAGCTCTGCACTCAGGAATTACTCCCCAGCACCTCAAGTTCCCTGCAAAACTGTTGGGAGTGACTTCAAGCACTGAACCAGAAGTAATCCCGGAGAACCACCAGGAGCGGCCCCCAAACAATCAGATCACAGAAGAGAAAAATCAAAGCAGAAGGGACCAGGAAAACAACTCAAGTGGTAAACCATGTACCGTGCAAGAGTAAGACCTCAAGTCGGATTCCCCAGCATCACCAGGGATGGCCCCAGGACTCTTGAGTCCTGGGGGCTTTTATTTTTTAAAAGGGGGAAAAAATAAATTAGAACAGGGGAGATAGCTCAAAGAGCTAGAATGCAAAATTCACCTGCTTTCCCCCACCCCCGACCCACACACTACCCACCAGTACCACAATTCCAAGCATGAACCATAAGGCACACACAGGATAAAGTAACTGCACTGCACCGTCCTCCCGTTGTTCATCGATTTGCTCGAGCAGGCCCAGTAACGTCTCCATCATGAGACTTGTTGTTACTGTGTTTGGCATATCGAATACGTCACGGGTAGCTTGCCAGGCTTTGCCATGTTGGCGAGATACTCTCGGTAGCTTGCCGGGCTCTCTGAGAGGGGTGGAGGAATCGAACCTGGGTCACCTGGGCCAGCTGCGTGCAAGGCAAACGCCCTACAGCTGTGCTATCGCTCCACCCAGGATAAAGTAAAACAAGAACAAATAAATTTGAAATCCCTAATCCCAAGGTGAAAAATTATTAGTGAAAACAGTGCCCATTTCCTCTCAAGTATTTGTATTTCTTTAACTCATTCAAAATGATACATTGATTCCAATATTAATTACACTGAGACAGGGAGAGAAGAAAAGCAAAAAGCCTGAAAGGGAGAAAAAGAAGGTCCACATGTTCAAGTCAAGGGAGTGATGCAAGCTTCGGCAGTCACATAGCAGAAACCCTGCTTAGACGCCCAGGGCCTGCCGACCCAATGAGCCCGAGACACAGGGTGGGCTGGGAAGAAGCCCCATGCCCAGAGCACCTCCTAGAACAGCGCTTCACAAGGACTACAAGGCCCAGTGGGCCACTGGCTGAAAGGGGGAGGAAGAACGGGAGAGGCCTAGGCCGAGCGAGCCAGAGCAACCTGACAAGTCTGTACCTGAGCAAGTACCGGACACCGTCACCCGCGTCCCGCAGGGGTTCCAGGTAGATCTCCAGCCTCTTGTAGGACAGAACCAGGTTGAAGAGATCAAACGCTGCTGGGGACTTGGCAGGGGCGGGTGGAGACTCTGGGGGTGCCTCGGACATGATAGTGGGGCTGGCCTCCGGCCCACTCCCCTCACGCTCAGCCGTCTGCATCCTGTAACCATAATTCCTGCATTGTGTCGATGCCCACGACCATGGGCGATTTCCTGCGGTGCCTGGAGCAAACCTGGGTGGTGGGAATGCCCCTTTCCTGGGCGGTGGGAATATCCCTTTCACGGAAGACAAGGACATTCTGCAAGGACAAGGGAACTGACCAAGCCCACCTGGGAAGGCTATACCTGAAGTTCTCTGCCCCACACCAGCCCCCTCCCGAGAGCACAAACCATCCCAACATGTGCCCATTCTCAAGATAAACCGTGTCCCAGCATGCTCTGGGCTAGGTTAGTGTCCACTCCTCCTTCAGGACCAGCCTGGGATAACAGCAGGCTCTGGACTAAGTTAGAGTCTGCTGCTTCTCAGGGGTGTCTAGGATAACTTACTCAGTGGGCTTTGGTCCAGATCACAGCCCACTCATCCCCAGGGATGTCCCAGGATAACTGAGCGGTCCCTGGTAAGGGTTAGTGCCCACTCATCCTTCAGGGGTGTCTGGGGACAGATCAGTGGGCCCTAGGCTAGGTTTGTGTCCACGCCTCTCTCAGGGGTTGGCCTCCCAGCCCTAGCAGAGAGAGATCTCAGTTGCCCCCCCCCCCAGTCCCCACTTGAGGGCCCTGCCAGAAACTGACACCTGTCCACTCAGTGTAAAGTTCCATACTCTCCCTGACATGCGTCATCTCAAAGGACAGCTCCATGCCTCTGGTGCTTCCTGCAGTCCAGTCCTGGACCCTGACCAGTCCGTCGCTCCCAGCAGCTCCCTGCAGGCCCCCTGCCCGAGACCCCTCCTGGAATCCCGAGGCAGTGGTCACCTTTAAAAGCTGCTGTCACCTCCCCGCACCCACGACGGGGGACGCTGAGCAGAAAGGAGGCGGCGGGTCTTGGGCGACCCGTGACATAAGCCATACCCACAGGCACTGACCTGCGCTCAGACGCGGAGGGGGACGCGGAGGGGGACGCAGAGGTCACGGGGTCCCGAAAACCCCGCGGGCAGAGTTGGGGTGCTAGCCCGGGGGGCGCAGCAGGAGCCCGGGATGGCGGGCAGCAGGCCCGCGCCCGCAGGGGCCTAGACCACCGCCTCGCGGCCACCCGGAGAGCCCCATGGGCGCCGCGGCCCGAACCGGGGGAGGCCACGCCCGAGGTGGCGGGGCCAGCAGGTGGCAGCCCACGCGGCGTCCAGGCGCCCCACGGGGCACAGCCGGCGGGGACACGGGGGCGCGCACGGGGGTGGCACCGCACCTACCCGATCGCTGGGCTGGGAAGGGGAGCGGCGGCGACGGCCACGGCACGGGTAGGCCCGCTGGGCCCTGGAGCCTCTTCCAGGCCCGTCCGAGCCGGGGCCGCCGGAATCCCAGGTCCAAGCACCTCCTCGGCCTCCCCCACGGCCGCCGCTTCCGGGATGCCGAGGCTCGGCGGCGGCGTGCCCGTGACGTCATCGCGCCAGCCCCGCCCCGGGCTTAGCTCCACCCCTGGGCTTAGCTCCACCCTCAGGTTTGGCTCCACCCCAGGTTTATTTCCAGCCCCCGAGTTTAGCTCCACCCCCGAGTTTAGCTCCACCCCCGGTTTTAGCTCCACCTCCCCCTCAGGCGCAGGTGAGCGTCCCTGCTGAGCGCAGAGCCTGCGCTGAGCCTTTAACACCCGGCTGCAACTCAACTCTAGGTGTGAGGGAGATTCACAAAGCCCCGCGGGATTCCTGGGAGCGAATGCGACCGGCCCTTGCACCTGGCTGTGAGCGATTCCCATGTCCATGGTCCTGTGCATGCCTTTTCCAACTCACTCAGCTCGCACCATCTTGTCCCGTGACCGCCCTTTAAGAATGAATCGCGTGGCCTTGCATTAATAATGATGTCAATTCTCCAGGGAATTAGCTAATCCCTGATTACCTCTGCTGGAAGTAATCACTAGCGCCTCCAAATAGCCAGATGTAGACAGAGCCAAATCCTAGACACAGCAGTGAACTATATTTAGCAATATCCCTGCTTCTTAGAAAAATAGAGGTCCAGCTTTGTGGCTGGCCAAGATTGTCTGATCCTAAGGGAAGTGGTCACTCTTGAAGAAGAGGGGGCACCGGAAGGGGGTAAAGTGGAATGCATGAAGCCACATCAGTAGCAGTATTGTAAACCACAGTGCCTAAAAGGGGGAGAAAAGTTGCCAGGCATAGAGGCAAACTGAGGGGAGGGAGGAAAACTGGACACTGGTGAAAGGATTGGTTTGGAACATTGCATGCATTTGATATTCAATATCAAATAACTTTGTAAAATCACATTGCCTCAATAAAAGGTAAAGGTAAAGGCCCTCCCGTTCATCGGTTTGCTCGAGTGGGCCCAGTAACGTCTCCATTGGAGACTTTGTTGTTACTGTGTTTGGCATATCGAATACTCTCGGTAGCTTGCCGGGCTTTCCAAGAGGGGCGGAGGAATCAAACTCGGTTGGCCATGTTGGCTGCGTGCAAGGCAAACGTCCTACCGCCATCACTTCAGCACAGCGGGTAGGGCGTTTTCCTTGCACGCAGCCGACCCGGGCCTCAATAAAATAAGTGAATATAAATGAACATTAAAATAAAAGATTGTCTGGGGGCTGGAGTGATAGCACAGCGGGTAGGGCATTTGCCTTGTACGTGGCTGACCCGGGTTCAATTCCCAGCATCCCATATGGTCCCCCGAGTACTGCCAGGAGTAATTCCTGAGTACATGAGCCAGGAGTAACCCCTGAGCATCGCCAGGTATGACCCAAAAAGCAATAAATAAATAAGAAAATAAATAAAAGATTGTCTGATCTGCCTCTTCTTTAAGAAGGGTCTAGGGATGTGTCAAGAGAAAACATTTTTTTCCTTCCTATATTAAGTGCTTGAAATTTAACTGTCAGTAATTCACTGTGAAGATATATTTTAATTTCTTTGCAGTTGCTTCTCCTCGGATCTGCCTGAACAACTGGCCAGAGGCTACCTGTAATAGTGTAGCTCTTCTGAGAGTATGGAATTGAGAAATAATCAAGCACTCTGGATCTTACTGGGAGTAGGGAAGATAATTGGAGAATATCAGTAACTTTTGAAAAGCAGAGAGAGCACCCTCAGAGCCAGTATCAATGAAGAAAGGCATTCCCCAGTCACTCAGGAGATTGACTCAGATTTTTTATAACCAAGTTCTCATTCTTTCTTCCCCTCTGCCAGCATTCAGAGGTTTTGCCATTAATGTACTCCCCTGGATAGAAGATAGGTGGAAGAGACTAAAGAGAAAATAAAATAAATTTGAATAAAATAATAGACAAACCCCTTTTTCAGTGGTTGGGCTTTGCATCTATGAGCAAGAGTATGTATGGATCACATAATGGACTCATAAACCTCACTGTGGCCCACTGGAAAAATTCTAGGGAGGAAGTACTAGGTAGTGCTTTCCAAACTGGAAAAGAGAGGGAAGGGAAGGGAACGGAAGGGAAGAGGAGGACTAAGCAACACATTTTCCACCAGGTGGCTCTCTTGTCTACTTATACACTTTTGGACTTTCAGAAGCATCTCTAAGTGTTGTGCTCTTATGGCCTAATTCCAAGTATACTATACCGTGTGAGTGTGTGTGTGTGTGTGTGTGTGTGTGTGTGTGTGTGTGTGTGGTGTGCGTGTGTGTGTGTGTTGCTTGGGATCAAAACCAGGGCTTCACATATGTAAAGTATGTGCTCTACTGCTGAACTATAGTTTCAGCCTTCAAAGTATAACAAATCTATATTCCTTATTCTCCACACCAGGCTGTTTTCACTCAGGGCGCCCCAGAGTGGCGGGTGAGAGCACTCCCCACCCCAAGGGACCCAGCCCCAGCAGCCGACCTCCACTGCCCAACCGCTGCCACACTCCAGGCTGCTTTCCGGACCGCACGGTACATTATAGGACATTTTCTACCCATATCCCCATTTTCCATAATTGCCACACCATATTTGATGAGGTTCAGACAGTAGGCAATAAATCATAGAGAGAAATATATAAATATATGCCTCTCAGAGAGCCCAACAAGCTACCGAGTGTATTCTGCCCACACGGGCAGAGCCTGGCAAACTCCCCGTGGCATATTCGATATGCCAAAATCAGTAACGACAACAGACTCATTCCCCTGACCATGAAAGAGCCTCCAATCTTTGGGAAAAGACGAGTAAGAAGAGGCTGTTAAAATCTCAGGGCTGGTAGGAATAGAGACGTTACTGGCGCCCACTCAAGTAAATCAACGAACAACAGGATGACAGTGATGATGACAGTGATTCTCTGCTGTAACATTTCAAAATGCATTGGCATTTGAAACAAAAAGAATATTTTGTTACTTTCAAAAACTGGATAATAGTCTAAAGTATGTGTCTACCACATTTCACTGATCTGTCTGTTGATAGACACAGTTACTTCTCCCATCTGAGTATGATACATAATGCTGCTATGAACATGGCATCCAAATATATTGTTAAGACCCTGATTTCAGTTTGTTTAGGTATTTACCCAGAATTGGCCTTGGTAGCAATTCTGTATTTAATTTTTTGAGGAATTTCCACATTGTTTTTCAGGTAAGCGTCACCATTTACGTTCCCACCAAGAATGTACAGGGCAGCACATCCTTATCAACATTCCTTATTTTTTGTTTTAATCCTTTACTACTTTCAAAGAAAGCCTTCCGGTATACCTACTATGCCAAGGTTCTCTACCTGGCAAGACTGACTAACCGTTAAGATTGTTAGTTGGAATCTCTGTGCTCTTAGTAACTCAAGGCAGTGGCCATGTTCTGGGAGAGAGATTGAAAGCCAAGGTGATAGACAGGAGCATAACAGAGATGGGTGAACACAGCAGAGGAACCCAGGACTCATCTGGGAAAAACTTCACCAAGGACTGACTTTTTTTAAAATTTTTATTAGTGAAACACCCTGAGGTACAGTTGTAGACTTACAAATTTTTGTGCTTGGGTTTCAGTTATACAATGATCGAGTACCCATCCCTCCACCAGTGCCCATTCTCCACCACCACTGATCCCAGTATCCCTCCCACCCCCTTTCCCCCCATCCTACCCTGCCTCTGTGGCAGGGCATTCCCTTTTGTTCTCTCTCTCCTTTTGGGTGCTGTGGTTTGCAAAAGAGGCAGTGAGTGGCAATCATATTCGGTCTATAGTCTGCTTTCAGCATGCATCTCCCAACTTGGGAGGATCCTCCCAACGCCCTTTATTTGGTGCTCCCTTCTCTATCTGAGCTGCCTTTTTCCCTAGCATGTGCAGCTGGCCTCCAAGCCATAGAGTAAACCTCCTGGTACTTATCTTGGCTATTTTTGGGTGTTAGTCTCCTATTTTGCTACTTTATGTTCCCCAGATGAATGCAATCTTTCTATGTCTGCCCCTCTCTTTCTGACTCATTTCGCTTAGCATGATACATAAGGAGTGACTTTTAAACTGAGAAATATGAGCTCATGGTGGTCACGTGCAGAGGACAGGAAGCCTAGAGTGACAGATGAGCACCTGCTAGCCACCTCTGAGATGGTTCGCTCCTACAGTGGCCCCAATTTTTTTTAATTATCATTATTATTAAAGTCTCTCTTTAATAATAATAAATTTTCACCAGTTTTGGGGCCATACCCGGCGGTGTTCAGGGCTTATTCCTGGCCCTGCACTCAGGAATCACTCCTGATGGTGCTCAGGGGACCACATGGGATGTGTCCGGGATCGAACCGAGGTCGACCATATGCAAGGCAAGAGCTCTCCCCACTGTACTCTTTCTCTCTCTGTGTCTCCTTCATTATTCTGATACGTACTACTATGTGAATGAACTTGGAGGACGTTAATACTCAGCGAAATAAGCAGGTCACAAAAGCGTAAATATTGCATGATTCCACTAAAGGAGATACCTGAAATAGTCCATCATAGAAACTGAAAGTAAAATGGTGGTTCCCAGGAGTCTGAAGTGAGAGAAAGAGGAAACTTTTATTTAATAGGGGTCTAAGTTTTATAAGATGAATAGAGTTCTAGATATGGCTTCCCAACACTTTGAGTGTACTTAATACCATTGCACTATCGCTTGTAATCACTTGTCATCCCGTTGTTCATTGATTTGTTCAAGCGGGCACCAGTAACGTCTCCATTCGATCCTGTCGCATGCTAATGTAGCCCAGTGGCATCTGCTCACTCCAGGAACACGAAGAGCACCAAATCGTTTGTTCAGGGTCTTGGTGCAGAAGTCTGACTTCTGGTGGTGATGCGCGGCCAGGTGTTCTTTTGACATCCCGTGGAATCTAGTAACTGCTCTAGTCTGTTTTTTGGTCATCTTTTTTTGAATTTTTGGTCGTCTCCAGATCGTTTTATGTGTGCGGCCCATCTGATTTTCGAAGCCTTGGCAAACAAGGCAGCGTCCCTAATCTTCGATCGTTGACGGAGGTTGGAACTTCGGATTCCTTCTCTCACTTGAGTGAAGTGTGATACTCCAAGCATGGCTCTTTCGATTCCTCTTTAGGAGACCCGAATAGCGTTCTCGTCCTGTTTTCGTAGGGCCCAGGTCTCTGAGGCGTATGTTAGTGCAGGCCATTGCACTATACTCTTAGAATATGGCTAAGATGAGGCTGGATATGTGACTCAAGTGGTAGAGCACACGTCTTGCTTGTTCAAGGGATTGAGCTGAGGCCAAGCAAAGCAGCCCAGTGGCAGAGCAGTTTCCAGGCATATGTGATCCCCACTTTGTGTGTTTGTGTGTGTGTATATGTGTTTATGTAAATTTTAAGTTTGTGTGCATTTTTACATATTTTTTTTCCTTAAATAAAAGGTTCAGAGAGATAATTCAATGGACTTGAGCATATGCTTTGCATGCTGGAGCCCGAAACATAAGCCCTGCACCCATGGGCACTGAGCACCTCGAAGGGTCACCCTAAAGAACCATACCGAGAGTAACCCTTAAAGACAATCAAGGGTAGCCTCCAAAAACTTTGTTTGCTCAATGAAAGACTGATAAGATAAACAGAGTGCGATATGTCAATTCAATGGAATATTATTCATCATCAAAAGGAATGAACTGGAAAAATAAAAGGAATGAACTGTTGATACAAACTGCAATATGGATAAACTTTGAAAGCACACTCTGTCAAAGAAAGCAGACGGAAAAGGCAACATTGAGTATGATTCCATTTATAGGAAATGTCCCGGATAGACAAATCCAGAGAGACAGCAAGAACATTAGTGGCTGCGTGGGACTGAGGGAAGGGAGGAAATGGGAGGGACGGTTACTACAGTTTCTTTTGGTGAGAGAAGTGTTGAAATCAAATATTGGTGATACTTGTGCAACTACTCTTGATCCCTCTCGGAGAGCCCGGCAAGCTACTGAGAGTATCTCACCTGCACAGCAAAGCCTGGCAAGCTCCCCATGAACTATTTGATATGCCAAAAACAGTAACAACAAGTCTCACAATGTTACTGGGCCCGAGCAAATCAATGAACAAGGGAGGACAGTGACAGTGACAGTGACTTGTGCAACAATGTGATTCATATTAAAATTATTGTACAATATGCTTTAAAACAAATTTTGTAGGGAGGGAGTAATACTGGGGACATTAGTGATAGAGAACGTACACTGGTGGAGGGATGGGTCTTCTATCATTGTATGACTGAAATTCAAACATGAAAGTTTTGTAACTGTATCTCTCGGTGATTCAATAAAAGAAAAAAATTCATGGCAGGTTGTATAATTTTTATGAATTATGTTTCAAAAATTTTAATGAAGAAGTTAAAACGTTTGTTTTTGTTTTTTGTTTGGGGTCCACACTCAGTGATGCTCAGGAGATATTCCTGGCCCTGCACTCAGGAAACTCTCCTGATGGTGCTTGGGAGACCATATGGATGCCAAGGATTGAACCTGGGTTGGATGCATGCAAGGCAAGTGCTTTGCCCACTGTACTATCTCTCCAGCCCCAGAAATAAAAACATTTGAATGGTATATATTTTTTAGAGGTTCATTAGTATTTGCTTTTTTCTCTCATATTTAAACTCAGTGTTTGAGTATATATTTGGATTAGCAGCTCACAGCTATTGCACTAAGATGTTCAGTAAATACATCTCTCTGGTCTTGTACCTGAGAAAGAACTACTCATGAGTCAATGAGTTTTCCAGCTGTGGGACAGGGAGTTGTTGGGCAAACATGGCAAGGAAATGAATGTCTGCAGTTACATTCTTACTCAATAGCTCTTGGCAGCCCTGAAAACAACCATGCATCAAACACAGGCACAAAAACAGTCTCGGGGAGCAAGGCCATGAGAAGCTCAGCAATAAAACTTTGTGGCCTCCTATGAAAGAGGCAGTTAACTACCACCCAAATTCTCCCCTCTCCGTGGCACGGAGCTGTCAGTGGGTGGCCGAACACTGTCAGGACGAATATTTCGAATATTTCGCAGCTTTCGGATGACTCTCTAAAGGCAAGGAATCACACCAAGCTGTCTCATCTGGGGCAACTAGGAGTAGGGCAGGCAACTGTCTCCACCCGCCCCAACAAAGCCCCAGCAGTCAAAAACTCCCAGAACTCAATTGCCAGCATGCTCACAGCTTGCCCCGACCCGCGGGACTAGTCAACGTGGATAACCGGGAGAGGGTGCGCGAGTGGGAAAGAGAAAGAGAGAGAGAGAGAAGAATGGGAGTAAGTCAAGACTCTGATCAAGCTCCAACTTTATTTCTCCCAAGCTAGCCTTATATAATTGATTACATGAGGAAGTGGGCAAAATGGGGAATTAACAAACATGCAGATTTTCAATAAATCATGGTGTGAGCCCTAGCGGTGGGCTCATGGCACTTATCCTGGGCATAGCTCAGAAACTTACACAATGTATTTTAACATTTTTCCAAGAAGAGATTAGTCTTAAATCGCAGGTCAGGCTGTACTGACATCTTGGCTCTTGGCAACAGCTGTTTGCTACAGGCTTAGACAAGCCTGATCCATGAGTGAATCTGCTGAAAAATTCAGGTACGCAGGTTTTGTGACCGAAATCTCCAGTCTGGCACAGAGTCAGGAATGGGCGACCTCCCTCTATCTCCCTGTACTTCCAGGAGCCTGGGCAGAAACTGCCACGAACTGCCTCTGGCGGCATGTAAGCTCATTAATGGCCATGATCTAGGGACTCACAAACAAATCTCAAAAGAGATCTACAAGCTGCAGTGATGCCGCTGGACCCTAAAGTCACCATCCAGTTAAAAAATTAACTCCAATTGCATCGCCCTATTTAAAATTTTAGAAATCCACATTTGTGGCCACGTAACATCTAGTACTCTACACCTCTGATGTACCAAGAGTAGCACACCACAGTTGATGGGCTGTAAAGTAGAAGAAAACCAATCTCAATTAAATATACAATGTAGCACTGTCCTCCCATTGTTCATCATTTTGCTCCAGCAGGCACCAGTAACGTCTCCATTGTGAGACTTATTGTTACTGTTTTTGGCATATCGAATATGTCGATCCCAGTAGCTTTCTGGGCTCTCCAAGAGGGACAGAGGAATCAAACCCGGGTCAGCAGTGTGCAAGGCAAACACCCTACCTGCTGTGCTATCGCTCCAGCCCCCAATTTAAATATATATTATATTTAAATATGCATAATGAATATAAATTAGCACACAATTCTCAGCATGTTAGTAATGTAACAACATGTAACAACATGTTAGTAATACAAGGGCTTAATGGCTCCAGGGTAAGATACAACAATCTTCACTCACTTTCCTCTAAGGAAACTTTTTTGGATCATTTTTAGTGGATTATTCATAACAAAAATATAAAATAAATTATTTAGGTCCTGCTTTGGGGACTGGCTTGAGGGGGGTGGAATTCAAAATATGGTGGTGGGAAAGTGTAATGGTGGAGGGATTGGTGTTGGAATATTACATGTAATAAATTATTGTGAACAACTTTATAAAAATAAAATAAAATAAATTAAAAAATAAAGACAGGGAGAGGGGCCGGAGCGATAGTACAGCGGATAGGGCATTTGCCTTGCATGGGGCCAACCTGAGTTCCCCAGAATCCCATATGGTCCCCTGAGCACCGCCAGGAGTAATTCCTGAGTGCAGAGCCAGCAGTAACCCCAGTGCATCGCCAGGTGTGACCCAAAAAGCAAAATAAATAAATAAATAAAGACAGGGGGAGACTATGATGAGGGTCACTTCTAGATTGAGTCATTAAGAAGTCAGAAATCTACTCCCCCTCCATCCTTCTCAGTACCAGCTCAATGCAGCGAGGAGGAAGAGAACAAGAGCACACAGGGGAGTCTGGATGCCTGGGTTTCCACACAGTGGCAATGCTCCCATCTGACCTAGAACATCCACGTGGACGGTTATGTGAGGAAGGAGTAGAGGTGCATGTGGACAACAGATGTTTATTACATTAAGTCATTAAAGTATTGGGGTGTATTTGTTACAGCAGCTAGATATCACAAATTCATTCATTGCACAAAAACAACTACTACGTACCTTTCAAGAGAATATGGATATGAGTAACTGGGAATCCTTTTCCCAGAAAGTTTCAGCTCTAAATGAAAAAATATATATATTAGATGGGAAAATTAATGGAAGAGAAACATGAACAACGGGGCTGGAGAGATAGTGCAGCAGGTGAGGAGTTTGCCTTGGGTGCAGCCGACCCAGGTTCAATCTCTGGCCTGCCATATGGTTCCAATCCGGAGCTCTGCCAGAAGTAATTCTTTGTGTGTGTATGTGTGTGTGTGTGTGTGTGTGTGTGTGTGTTTTGGGTCACACCCAGCGATGCACAGGGGTTACTCCTGGCTCTGCACTCAGGAATTACTCCTGGCGGTGCTCAAGGGACCATATGGGATGCTGGGAATCGAACCCCGGGTCGGCCACGTGCAAGACAAACACCCTACCTGCTGTGCTATTGTTCCAGCTCCCCAGAAGTAATTTATTGAGTACAGAGACAGGAGAAACTTCTGGGCATCGCCAGGTGTGTGACCCCAAAACCAAAAAATAAATAAACAAATAAAATTAAATAAATAAAAGGTGAATTCAGGGTTAGGGAAGTGGTCACTCTTAGGTGCAAGGTATGAGAAGAGAGGGCTGGGGAAGCTGGGAGGACACATTCTTCTTACACCTGACAGACTGAAGAACAGTTCCTAGGAACCAGGAAGCAACTAGTAGCTCAACGCCAGGAGCTGAGGGCAACTCTCCATCCTCATTGTAAATCCAGAAGAAAGAAATGGACACAATTCAGCTGTGTAATAATTGGACTATGCCTACAGTCTTTCCTTAGCTCAAGATCAAGTTCTACCAAAACCCTCGGGGGCTCCTAGTGAAGTGTTGGAGGGCTGCAAAATTTATGTGCCGCTGAGTTCTCTGAAACATCCTGGGGAACCCACAGAACTAAATGAGAACCTTGCTTTTGTCCCTCCCTCAGGTCTCCTAGGGAAACCAGTTTACCCTTCTGTTCTTCCCCTCTGTTAAATTACAGGGCTGTGGGCTTGTGAAGATAAAGAGATGTTATATGGGGTATCTGTCATGTTCTTGGCTTATTGAAGACACCTCACAAAGTGCTCTTTCTCCCCTCTTCCTAATCTTGACCCGGTAGTGCTTCATAACCGGGACCTCAAAGGCCCCCTTTTGGACCCCTGGCCAGCAAGGAGAAACTGAGTCCCCTGCCGACTCCAGAGACACATGAGCTGATAGAAAGTTACAGTGAAACATCAGAGCCTTGCCCGTACCTTATTGAAGGGACCAAGGTCTCCACGCATGCCAGATTCCAGACACCACTCAGGGCAAAAGGAATGAAGTTTGGCACAACATGAACCCGTCTCCCCGAAGCGCTCAAATAGGCTTCTTTCAAAGTGTCCACAGGCCTTTCCCAGTAGCTGTCACTGTGGAATGTACAACTAAGCTGAATCAAAGCCCCTTGCACTCAGCAGAAACTGTTGCCATTGGCGACCATCTGGACCGAGGGAATCTCTCCAGAAATAATCTTTACATGAGCGGAACCTCTCTTAAGGCCAGTCAAAAATCTAGAAGCCAGCTTCTATTCTGTGAAGCCAACCTTTGTTCCTCACATCAAGCTCCTTCCTCACTCCTGGACATCCCAGGTGCTTGACATCTAGCTATAACCACCCCCAAATGATGCCTTTTCTTTAGAACTGACAGCCACGTAAATTCTCTACCAGTACTTAAACCGTTTACTTCGTGTGTTATCAAACTTGGTCTCTTTCTTCAGTGCATCCGTCTGAAGTTATTTTGTTTGTTCAATCAGACTCAGAAGGAGTCATAAGGGTGAGGGATTTACCTCTGTGCCCCAGCAGGGGTGAAACAGGGTGTTTAGATGAGGAGTCCCCTAGGCTGGAACTCCCACAGCTCTCGCTGGACACTTTGGGGGTTCTGGCCACCTCCTTATTATACATGTCCTTTGTCCCACAGGCCCAGAGTGCAGCAGACGCTCCTCACCTCTTTCCAGCCGTCCCATCAACCCTAGTCCCCATATTCCTCTCCCAGAGGCTGCCTGTGAAGGAGGGGACAGCTGTGTACGCCCCTCCCTCACTCTTCCTGCAGCACCAGGACTGACCACTCCACCACCTGAGCTTCCAGTTCCTCCCCAGTCACAAAGAACCCACTCCCTTTTCTTTTTTGTTTGTTTGTGTATGAGCTTCACCTGGTGGTACTCAGGGTTTCCTCCTGACTCTGTGCTCACAGATGACTTCTGGTGATGCTCAAGAATCAACCTGAGGTTGGTTACTTGCAAGGCAGTTGCCTTTCACCCCAGACATCTCTCTGTACCTTAATTTTTTAAAGTTATTTTTTAAGGAATATTTTTTATTTTATTTTTATTTTATTTTATTTTATTTTATTGCTTTTTGGGTCACACCCGGCGATGCACAGGGGTTACTCCTGGCTCTACACTCAGGAGTTACTCCTGGCGGTGCTCAGGGGACCATATGGGATGCTGGGAATTGAACCTGGGTTGGCCGCGTGCAAGGCAAACGCCCTACCCGCTGTGCTATCCCTCCAGCCCCTGTACCTTAATTTTTTAAATGGCAATCTATTGCTGTTCTGTTTTTGTTTGAGGGCCACATCTGGAGGTGTTCAGGGCTTACTCCTGGCTCTGTACTTAGGGATCACTCCCGATGGGCTCAGGGAAACATATGGGGTGCTGGGGATAGAAACACAGATCAGATGCGTGCAAGGCAAGTGTCCTACCCGCTGTACTATCCCTTCCGCCCTGCTATATCATATGTTCATGCAGAGATCTTGCCTTTGTATTTTACAAATAACTAAACTGTATCAAACAAAAGAGCAAATGCATCAGTAGTCCAGCCTGACCACTCTCTCAGATGCCTGTGCTTTCCTCTACTCCCTGGAGATGTGAATTTACTGGCTCTCCTTTCTCCCTCTGATCATCCACACTGCCTCCCTTCCAAGCTAGGGAAGTTATAGACCTAAGTAAGCACACACAACCTCAGATTCCCCAGATTCAGAGGGCTCATTGTGTTCTCAAAAGAGCAGTGTCTTGTTTCACACTGTCGTGGAGTAAAGCTGGAAAGGTCAGATGAGATCATTCCTGATCACCTGGTCCCCGGGAGGATGATCCAAACTCCACCTAAATTTCAGAACCTGACCAGAGGCCCACAAGTGACTGCCAATGGTCATGAGGGCCCAGACATTCAGCCCTGCCTCCCGGGCTATGTGGCCAGGGACAAGCCCCTCCCTCTCTCTGGGGTTCTATTTCCTCTATTGAATGAGGCCCACACGCCTAAGCTGTAAAGATGATTGAATAGGTAACGCAAGGTTATGCAGTGCTAGGACCTATCTCCCCAGTCTCCTGGAAGCACGTATTTTTCTTAGTTTTCCTTTTTGTTTTGGTTGGGCTTGGGGCCACACCCAGCTGTGCTCAGAGACCACCCCAGGCTCTATGATCTGTGTGTTGAGAAGTGGGGAGAGAGCATTCCTGGGGTGCTCAGAGTCTGTGCAGTTTCAGGGATCCAACCCCCTCCTTTCACATGCAAAGCCCATGCTCAGCCCCTTCTGCTTTCTCTCCAGGCCCCTAGAAGCATATTTTCAATTCCAAAATACTCCACCAGGCTACAGTGCAAGAACTTACCAGTTTTTGCACGACAAAGAGTAGGTTTTGATGAGGAAGGGAAATAGACCCAGGCCCACATTTCAAACACCAGAGAGTAGGGAGCTGCCAACAGAACATGAGTCTGGGGTCCATGACATAACCGTGGAGTGCATTTGGGATGTCCTTGAGATGATCCATTTCATGTTAAAACCTGGGTAATCCGGAAATGTACTCCAAATGTGCTCATGTCCTCGGAGTGGGACAGACTCTACTTTGCAAGATAACATATTTGGGACATTTTGCTTCTGTACTCTCCCTGCAGGTGCCTGAAGATGCCCCCATGCCCCGTTAGATAGTCTATGAAACAGAACTCGTGACTTTGTTCAGGACCCAGTCTTTGAAGCAGGAGCTCTATTGAGTCCACCAACACATTTAAAACTGAATTCTCCCACTTCTCAGGGCATGGCACTTGGATTTTCGCTGGCTCTTGGTGAGAATTTCCACAACAGTTTTATATTTTGCGTGGAACTCTCACAGAGGGGTTGAACAAGCAAAGCAAAAGGGAGGGCTGGTGGTATTTCCCCCGACCTGAATTCCCCAACCAACCTCAAACAGAAGGTGTATAAGGGGCTGGGGAGATAGGACAGCGGGTAAGGCATTTGTCTTTTATAGAATCTATCTAGGTTTGGTCCCTGGCACCCCATCTGGTCCCCAGAGCCCACCAAGAATGACCCCTGAATGCAGAGCCAGGAGTAAGTCCTGAGCACTGCTGGGTGTGTCCCAAAACAAACCAAAAGTTGTGCTTTAGGTGTGGCATTTGTCTTGCACAGGGTCCAGCCTGGGTTTGATTCCAGCATCCCTTATGGTATGCCAAGGCCATCAGGAGTGACTCCTAAGAGCAAGACCAGGAGTAAACCCTGAGTACCAACTGGTATTCCCCAAGACAAAAGAACAAATGTGTGGCTGTGGTGGTGGTGGTGGTGGTGTGTGTGTGTGCGCGCGCGCGTGTGTGTGTGGTGTGTGCGTGGGGTGCACGTACATGTTTTCTCTACTGGAAAGTTGGAAGGGCACTAAGAGTGCGCACACACAGCAGCAGCTCCCTGCCTGCAGCTGTTTGGGGAAATTTTAAGATGTGTCAGTGGGAGTTCCTGGCTGCAGACTCTAGCTGTAGTGGCTCACTCCGTTCTCCGCCCTTTCCTGGCTACCTTAGTCACCCAGGCTGTGGCTGGGAAGGGGAAACCAGATGCGTATGTCACTCCAGGGGACTCTCCTGGGCGGGTTACCACTTCCTGGGCATTGCTTCCCCCTCTGCACCAGGATGGACTGGACTAGAACAGCACCCTCAGGTTGCGAGCAGGAGTCCGTGGGCACCCCTCTGTCAGGGGAGCTGCCACTGAGCCCATAAGAGGTAGCCAGGGAGAGCCTGGGGACTTCTTCAGGGGCACACACAGGCAGTCTTCTCCCTGAGTACTGTCTACTGACCTTAACCTGGGGCTTGGAATCCCTGGGGTCATTTTCTTCTTCAGAAGGAAAGAAGGCGGGCTGGGGGGGGTGGGAGTGCAGGGAAGTGGCCAATAGGATGGTGGCATAAAAGGGAAGGAGGGAGGGTACTTTTGGGCCCCAGTGATGGGACACATGGGGCTCATGAGATGGGAATGGAGCTGGTCCATTCCTCTCTGCCCCAATGAGACCCCAGGTTGTCCCATGAATGGCCTCTCTGACTCCTTAAAGGCCATGATCCCAGAGACTCAGGAACAAATCTCGGAACCCAGCAGGTTTGGGCAGAAATCCCTCCAGATTTGTTAAGAGTTCGGAATCCCAAAATCTCGCGGCCATTACTGTGGCCTCGCAACATCATATATTATTCATAACCAGCAATAGAAAACAAATTGTCTAAGGTTGCCTTTTTGGCAGATCTGAGTGTTGGGGTAAAATCCCGAATAGTAATAGTGGGTCTGGTGTCAAAATATTGAATGTGGTCAAAGTAGAGAGTAATGTGGAAATCGTCTGCCCCACAGGTAGGGGGAGGGTGTAGGGTGGGAGGCAGACTGGGGTTTTTGGTGGTGGAAAATGGGCATTGGTGAAGGGAAGGGTGTTTCATCATTGACCGAGACTTAAACCCGAAGGCTTTGTAACTGCTCTCACTGATTCAATAAATAAATTTATAAAAAAAGAAGAAAAGGAGGGGGGGTCCTGGCTCCCTGGGCCACAGAACCAGAACAAGAGACACAGCTTAAGATCAGATAAACCACTTTATTCAGAAAGGCATATTAGTAACCGTTACTACACTACTGAGTATAAGGCACATTGGGCCCCTCCCCCACCCCGCCTCCCCTCCCTCTCCCATCCTCTCCTTTGGCCTTTGAACATTGGAGAAACCCTCTCCTGGGTCCACCAGGGCTCCCAGCCTGTGTAGCCTCCTGCTGGACTGAGTCTCGGTGTCCAAAGGGGAGGTGATGGGGTCGCCTCCAGCACAGGAAGTCCTCGAAGCGTTGGGGCCAGGCCACTATCCCAGACAAACAGAGCCAAGAGGAGAAGAGAACGGTGTGTGGAGTCACCACACACACACACACACACACACACACACACATCTTTCTCACATCTGGAGACGCTTCTGGAGGTCACGCAAGAAGGCAGCAGGCAGTGAGCGCTGGGATGCCGCAGGCATTGTGGACAGATATGGTACATGTGAACAGATAGGGTATATGTGGACAAATAACGGTCTATGTGGATGATAAGGCCCATGTGGACAAGTTAGGTACCGTGATGCTCAGCAGACCCCCCTGCCCCCGGTAAGGTCGCAGGGCCACAGAGCACGGGGGCCTGAGGACAGAGCTGAGGAAGGCACTTGGGGTGGTCTTGAACCAGGGAGGTAGCTCGGGGGTAGAGTCCGTGCTCGCTTCTGTGTCGGAGAGCCTGGCTCCCTCCTGCGGGGCTCCAGGCACCCCAAACACTGTGGCCAAGTCACAGCCCCAGGAGCACAAGGGTTGCTCGGCTGGTGAGGCAAAGGGGAACTTCTGCCTCGGCTCTTTCTCCATATGGCGTGGAAGAGACACGAGTCCTCTGCCGGCCTGGACGCAGACCCTGGGCCCAGCTGTCCTGCTGGTCCTGGAGTCCCCCTGCAACAGAAAGCAGCAAGGTCATCGCTGCTGAAACAGCCCCCCTCTTCCCCTCCACGCCAGCCGCCCGCTCCCCGGGCCTGGTCTGGTATGGTGCTGGCAGCCTGGGAGGGCAACTCTGCCTACAGCGTGGGGCCTCCGGGATGCCCCCACAGAGGAGGCGAGAGACACGGTGCCTGTGGAGACAGTTCCATTTGGCACGGTGGAAAAAACTGCTAAAGATGGAGGGCAGTGACGCTTGCACAGAAGTGAGGCACGCGCTTAAAGCTCTGGGCCGTTTTCCTTGCGTTGTGTGGGCTCTTCTATTGTGCATATTTTACCACAAGAGAAGAGTTATGACACCCTCTTGAATAGTATCTGACCCGAGCTGGAGTCCCCTTCTACCTCTCTAACCAGTACTGCGGGTCCTGAGGAGGCCAGATTGAAGGGTTCAAACCCTGCCCCTCCACCCACTGGCTGGGGTTCTGGGCATGCTGTAGAACCTCGCTATGACTCTGTATAGTGGTTCTGGATCCTACAGAACCACCAAGGTAGAGTTGTTGAGAAGCTGAAGAGAACACTCACATGTGCCTGGAGCAGTGGGGGGGGGGGGGGGGGGGGCCGGGAATGGAGGCTTGGGGGAGGGGGAGGGGTGTCCAGTGTAAAACCCCAGAGGTAGCCCCTGACCCCCGAGTGGCACATATGCACTCTGCAAAAGGTCAGAGCTTTCTACCTGGGCGGTCAAGACAGGCCCACATGGCCCCGAGAACACACACCAGCCACCCCAATCCTGTTTGCCTGTCCACATGTGCCTCTTTTTTGTGGGAGAGGCACCTCTGGTGGTGCTCAGAGAGCTGCTCTCTACTCAGGGATTGGCAGTGCTCAGGAACTTTGAGGGGACAGAAACGAACACTGGAGTCCCAACAGGCACAGCGCATGCTCAGCTGCATGTCTCTAGACAGGGGGGCTGTGAGAACCCAGGAGATAGGCAGAAAGTTTCCACCAGTCTTGTCATTAGGGCCATCAACCTCCAACGTGCTGACTAAAAGCCGTTTTCCTTTTAGAAAAGGTGTGGGGGGTGGGGAGAGTCAGGTCTGTGCTTTAGTCATTGTTGTTTTTAATTTGGGGGCCACGCAGAAGTGTGCAGGGCTTACTCCTGGCTCTGTGCTCAGGGATCACTCCTGGTGGGGCTTGGGGAATCATATGGGTGCCGGGGATTGAACCTGGGTGGACTGTATGACAGGCAAGCACCCTGTCTGCCATACTATCTCTTTCCCAAGCTCTCTAATTTTTATTAAAAAATTAGGGGCTGGAGCGATAGCACAGTGTGTAGGGTGTTTGCCTTGCACACGCCGACCCGGGTTCGATTCCCAGCATCCCATATGGTCCCTTGAGCACCGTCAGGAGTGATTCCTGAGTGCATGAGCCAGGAGGAACCCCTGTGCATCACCAGGTGTGACCCAAAAAGCAAAAAAAAGTTTGCAAGAGGGCCCCCAAGGTAGCTTAGTGGAGAGTATTTTTTTTTGCATGTGTGAGACCCATACCTTGCATTTGGTCTCTGCCACCACCACCCCCTCCCCAACACACACACACACACACACACACACACACACACACACACACACATCCCTAATAATACAATAAAAATAAATGCTTATGACATCCCCCCATCCCGGTCCCCACCAAGTCTTACCTTGAAGTGTCTGGGCCCACTCTCCACCCAGCTCTGGGAGTTTTCTTCTCTTCTTGGTGTGACTGGCTCCTGCCAGCGGTTCCGGGCTGGGATCTCTACCAAGTCATGTTCTGTAGGATCAGGAAGGCGGCTAGCTAACCTTGGTTTCATTGCTCCAACAACATAAAGAACGGTTTGGATCTCAGGTTCCCAGACCTCTCAGGGGTGGAGGAAGGGAGTCATTTCTCCTTCCTCTGCTGAGAAACCCTTGGGGGAGGAAGCAGGCTCTGCAAATCCTCAAACACACACAGCATGGCCAGTGGGTGAGGCACTTAGTCGTGAGTGAGAACTGGGCTTGCTGGTAAATCTGGGGGCCCAGGTAGGGACCCCTGGGCGCCACCAGTGTGCTGAAGGCATCTGAGTCCCAAGGTCACACTACTAACAGATCCGTGGCAGCTTTGCAACCTCCTTAGAGGAGGCCCCCTGCGCGGTGCCCTGGGAACACCCATGTGTGAATATCAAGAGCTCTGATGCTCCTTCCCGCTTGCGGGGGGGGGGGGGGGGGGGGGGGGCAGGGAGCGGAGAGGGGGGACGTTTTCATCTTATGGTTGGATGGGGGGATGTCAAAGACAATCTCTGAATCTCTGTCTTTAAAATGTAGACATGTGCCCAGCCAGAGCTATAGTATAGCAGGAGGGCATTTGCCTTGCATGCTGCAACCCGGGTTCAATCCTGGGCATCCAGAGGTGGGGCTCACCGGAGATGGGGAATCCGTACATCAAAACAAACCTAAATTTTAAAAATACGGATGTTGGGGTGCCAGAGGGATAATACAGCAGGTAGGGAGCTTGCCTTGCACACGGTGAATCAGAACTCGATCCCTGGCATCCCATATGGTACCCAGAGCAGAGCCAGGAGTAACCTCTGAGCATCGCTGGGTGTGGCTCCCAAACCAACGAACAGAAAAAAAAAAAAAAGATGTTGGGAAGTAGGGAGGGGCAGAAGCCTGTGAGCGCAAGACTAGGAGGGGAGGTCAAGGCAGCAGCGACTGTGCGTCTGGGCCAGTTCCCTCACAGACGGTAGCTGAGGAGAGAAGGGAGAGATTCGGCGGGTGCCAGGGAACATCCCCCGGGGCCCTCCCATCCGCGCGCGCGTCTCTGCGGACACGCCCCACGCGGAGCCGTCGAAGCACCGCTCCTGCCCCACCCCGGCGGTACCCGGGGCTGCTGGCGGGGGCCCCCGGGAGCTGGCCAGGAGGGAGGGGGGCGGCGGCGCAGTCGTTCGCCTGGTTCCAATTTGGGAGCCTCCCCCGGATGTGCGCGGCGGCGCCTGTCCACGTCTCGCTCTCAGCAGGGAAGGGAACAGTTCTCGGCTTGGCCTCAGGGCGGTCCAGCGGCGAGCGCGCGCGTCCAGCCCCCTCCTCCTCGCCTGTGGCCGGGCCCCAGTCCCTGGAGACGGCGCGTCCCGGGCGGCGATCCAGACTCGGGGCGGCGGCGGCGGCGCCGTCGGGGGGGAGAATCGGCGGCAGCTCGGGACTGCGTGCGCACAGAGGCCGCGACGGGCGGGCGCGGGGCGCGCGGGCAGGGCCGGGGCGCGGCGGGCGCTCCGGGGCGGGGGGCGTCCCCCGCTTCCCCGGCCCCGCGGCGCGGCGGCCTCACACCACCTCCTGCTCCCCCTGGCAGCGGCGGCAGCAGCCGTAGAAGGCCGACAGCAGGTAGAGGCCCAGGCAGAGGCCGCCGCACACGGCGGCCGCCAGGAAGGCGCGGTAGGCGCAGGCCAGCTGGTAATCCTTGATGTTGCAGTAGCTGTGCTGGTGCGTCTGGTCGATCATGATAGCCGTGGCGGCGCCGTAGAGCGCGGCCGCCAGCAGGTCGTGCGCCACGTTGACCACGAGCCAGCGCGAGCCCAGCACGGGCACCAGCTCGTGCTTGCCCAGCAGCGTGAGGAAGTAGAGGCCCAGGGTGAGCAGCCAGAAGAAGACGGACACGAAGAGCGCGAAGTGCACGGGGCCCTGGTACCTGCTGGTGGCGATGGTGACCCAGAAGGCGGCGCCGGCCAGCAGCTGCAGCAGCCGCAGCACGCCCAGCGGGCCGCGCAGGAAGGCGCGCTGCAGGCTCACGGCGCCGCGGCCCGAGCGCGCCGGGGGCGGCGGCTGGCGCGGCGGCGGCGGGACCATGGCCCCCGGGCGCGGCGGCGGCGGTGGCGGCGCCCCGAGCAGCGGAATGACGGCGCCTGGCGGGGCGGCACGGCCCGGCCTCTGCTCGCTCCCCTCCGGGCGCCCCTCGCTTCCTCCCGCCGGCTCCCCACCCTTCCTGCCCGCCGCCGCCCCTCCCGCCTCCCCGGGCCTCGGCGCGGCCGCTCCCTCGCTCCACCCCGCCCGCCCTCGCCCTTCCCCTCGCGCCTCTCCGCCCCCGCTGCCCCGGCCGCCCGCCCGCCCGGGAGCCCCCCTTTGGCCGTCGGCGCCCGGATTCCTTTCTTTCTTCCCACCCTCCCCCCGGGCTGGGCGGAGGGCGCGCATGCCCCGGCCGCCCGCTCTTGCTGCGCTCGGGCTCGGCGCCAACTTGTCCACATCTGGCCCCAGCTGCCCGCTCTGCCTCCGGGCTCCGGGCCAAGCGCGCCGGGGGAAGAAGGCTGTTTTGGGGACTTTTTTTCCCCGAGCCTCCAGCTCAGTAACTTGCTCTCCTCTTTTCGCGTCCCGGCGCCCCCGCGGGGGCCCCCTGGCCGGCCGGTGCGCCCTGGGCGCTGGAAAGGGACCTGCGCTGAGCTTGCGCTGAGACCCAGGCTCACCTGGACAGACTGATGCCCCGACGTGCGCACCTGGAACTCACCCAGTCCCGATCGTCTGGGCTATCCCAGTTCTCGGTCCGACCCAGCGGGGCCGTCGGCCCCCAGAATCCGCAGCTGAGGAGCCCTGTCTTCCTGCCCAGTCTTTTAAATATCAGTCTCGGTGGTATTTAAAATCTGGACTCAAACCCAGGTCTTAAGGACAGTCAAGGCCATGAGCGTAATTGCCTGGCCCCGGGATGCTTTACAAAAACATCACCTCGGCTTCCAAACCACGGCAAACGATTGGTTCCCTAAGTTCACCAGGGAGGAAAACACAGCTCAGACCAGGAAGCCCCTCATGGATTCTGGTTTTATTCTCTCCCCTGGAGACCCAACCTTTGTACAGGACATTTTCCCAAACGCCACACCTATGTAATTTAAGCTGCCCGCCCCCACCTCAACTCCCACCCACCACTCCTACAAGCATACACAGAAAGCAGGGTTCTATTCTCTGGGGCATATTTCCAAAGAACTTACACTTTTCCTGCTTTCTCACTTTTTTTCTATATCAAAAACCCCAATTAGGTATGCCAGCCCCACTCCCCACTCCAGACACCTCAGTTTCCTGCACAAATTCAGAACTCCTTTCATTCCAGGTCCTACTTGCCTGGCAAACTTAAACTCAAACTCCCATTTAAATGGATCCAGACTCCCAGGCTCTTGTTTTGTTTGTTTTGGGGGACCATACCCAGGACTCAGGGGACCATATGTGGTGCTGGGATCAAACCTGGTTGGATGCGTGTAAGGCATGCATTCTCCATGCTCTATTGCCCCAGTTCCTGATTTCTTTGTTTGTATGTTTGTTTTAGTTAAGCAAGGTTGTTTTTATTGAACAAAACTTGCTGAGAGGGCTGGAACGATAGTACAGCGGGTAGGGAGTTTGCCTTGCACACAATTAATCCAGGTTCGATTCCCAGCATCCCATATGGTCCCCCAAGCACCGCCAGGAGTAATTCCTGAGTGCAGAGCCAGGAGTAACTCCTAAGCATCACTGGGTGTGACCCCCCCCCAAAAAAAAAACCTACTGAGAAAGATGTGGGAGGAGAGAAAGAGAAGAAATGTGTTCGAGAGACAACACAGGCTTCTCCAGAGTAGAAATAAGTAAGCAAAGAGACTGGCGGCAAGCAGTGAGATCCAGATGCAAGAGAGAACTGGGCTTGAAGAGCAAAGCCTCGAGCTACTGATTTCTGCCTCTGCAGGTCTGAGCCTGTTCCCTCAGAGTCGTCAGCGCTTGCATCTTCCCCATCTTTGCCTATGGGTGGTACACAGGACATTCAGTACATGTCTGAGGGCTGGGTGGCTGCCTGGCCGTGTGGCTGTGAATCCACAGTGGCGGTGAGAGGCCACCTCATACGCAGATGATCACGCCTGTGCCCAACCCCTGTTGATCCTAGTCCCTCATCCACTAGTGCAGTGACCAGGTTGTGGTCCCCAGCCTCACTGTTCGGGTAGCTTCCAGGCTCCCCCGGGGAAGGAAACTGGTTTCTCAGAGAGCTAATGCCTCTTCATGCGACTTAGTCCTGCCTGCATGTGCTCAAGAAAGTACAAACACTGGTTAGATGAACAAAGACAGTGCATGAAACTCATATCTGCGGAAGGTATCCGGCATAAGGGCCCAGGGTATAGCCCTGGACACCCTCGGCCCAGGTCCAAGTCACTGACAGTGCTAGGAACATGGGCACAGATGCGAGCACTTGACCTCTCGGAGCCTCTTCCTCCTTGCGAAGTCCTCAGATCCTCGGACCCATATACAATATATATGCAGTCTTTATGCATTGAAAAAATTGCTGATCACTCCATGGCTTGCAGGCCAGTCGCACATGCTAGGGGAAAAGGCAGCTCAGATAGAGAAGGGAGCACCAAGTAAAGGGTGTTGGGAGGATCTCCCCAGGAAGGAAGATGCATGCTGAAAGTAGACTATAGACCGAACATGATTGCCACTCAATGATTCTTTTGCAAACCACAGCACTCAAAAGGAGAAAGAGAACAAAAGGGAGTGCCCTGCCACAGAGGCAGGGTGGGATGAGGGGGATGAGGGATGGGAGGGATACTGGGATCAGTGGTGGTGGAAAATGGGCACTGGTGGAGGGATGGGTACTCCATCATTGTATAACTGAAACCCAAGCACAAAAATTTGTAAGTCTACAACTGTACCTCATGGTGTTTCACTAATAAAAATTTAAAAATAAATTCTGAGTGGTTGTTTAAGCAACCTGAGTCTGGATGAATCCAGAGCCTCATTCAAGTCATCTTGATATGGGCAGGAAGGCAGCTCAACAGGTCAACAGGCTTAGCACAAGTTTTGCATTTGGGATGGCTCGGGTCTGATCCCTGACACTATGTGGTCCCCTGAGCGCAGAGCCTAGAGTAGACCTAAGACTGCCATGTGTGGCCCAAAACATAGGTGTGCCAGGTTTGGGGAACAGGGACAGGGCATAGTGAGGGGGATGCATAGTAGGCTGTGCTGGGCAGGGGGAGGAGGGGGTCATACTCCTGTCTCTGTGCTTAGGATTGAGGTTTGGCAGTGTTCAGGGAATTCAAAATGATGTCAGTGGGATGCAAGGCAAGTCTTCACCCCTAGACTATCTCTCCAGTCTCAGTTGTATTTTCAGATGCTCTTACTGGATCCAGAGATGTTATATGTGATTTTTCCCCAGTTTACCTCTAACCAGCCCTTGGTCCTCTAGTCCCAAGGGAGGGCCCAGTGTTCCTTAATGGCCCTGGGGGACATCTTCAGTGCCCTCATGGTGCCCATTTTAAGTGAGGCTGGGCTGAATCTGGGCTCTGGGCTGATGACAGATGACACAAACTATCTCTGAGTCAGGGACCTAAGCAGACACACAGCGTTCTCTGGGAGAAAAATCCTTCCAGAGTCCAAAAAAGGCGTCGGGAGAGTCTAGGGTGGGACGCCACCTGGTGGCCACAAATCTTCGGCCTCAGGGAGTCCAGTCCTGCTCCTTAAAAGGAAAGCAGCCCTCCAAGGGTTTGGGGAGATATTTTTAGATTCTGGAATCCTGAAGACATTCCAAGAGGCAAGTCCAACATTTTCTTTTTTAAGGAAAAGCAGAACCATGCATCAAGATATTGATTGCCCCAATTCTAAAGTTAGGTACCAGCACCTACTAGAGACAAGCACTCTGCAGGTGGGGAGGGATTATGGGGGATACAAAGGAGTGGTGAAGGTGGGTTTTATGAGGAGGACAGTCCAAAAGGAAAGGAGAAGGGCTGCATGGGGCAGGTGGGGAAAGCCTCAGGGCACAGTGCGTTTTAGGGCAAAGAGGATTTGACAGCAATGATGGGTGATTGGCACCAGGTGAGACATCCCTAAGACTGGACGGGATGTTATCACTGGGTCAGCTGGTAATGTGGGCTGTGGTCACTCTTCCCCAACCAAATGTTCACCGCCAGGCACTTGGAGAGATGAAGCTACCTCCCACCTCCTCAAAAGAAGGGGTGGTAGGAAGAGAGGACGGTGGTGGCTTGCCCCAAGTTCATGACTCTTCAGCTGTGACGGGACCCCCTACCCAGCATGGGTAATGGCCACTTGAGCTGTTGCTCCTTTGAAAATTGGGGACAAAGGGACAGCGGTAGCTGTGGTCCTGATGCTGCTTGCTGCGCCAAGGGGAGCACATTCTCGAACTCTGATTCCAGAGCTCCTGGGGTCTCCTGCCAGCCAGCATCTCTGCCATCACCGCAGGCTGGCGTGGAGGTCGGCAGAGGGTAAATCTCAGTTCCTGGAGTGTGTTCAAGGCAAAGACGAGGATGAGGGCAAAATCCAGGTCTCTGTGGTTGAGGAACATCGAGACTGACAAAGAAGCCCCAGAAGCCTTGACCAGCTCTTCCTCAGAGCCAGATTCCATCCCGTGTCTCTGGGCTACAGGACAAGTCTCGCACACACATGCTCAGCTCGCACTGGATCAACATCATCATGTATTAACCCTGACCTTGCATTCCACACAGACTCAACAGAGGCCGAGGCAACGTGCTGAACAAGAAAGTCAGAGCATCTGGCAGCCCACAGAGTCTCGCCTGGAGTCTTGGGGCAATTCCATGGCTGAATGAGCACTACCCTAGCACCCACGGGAACTGAGGAGTTGCCTCCTGCTATCTCTCCAGTCCTCTGCAGGTGTTTTTTTCTTTTTCTTTTTGGGGCACAGCCTGTGATGCTCAGGGCTTACTCCTGGCTTTGCACTCAGGAATTACTCCTGGCGGTGCTTGGGGGACCATATGGGATGCTGAGGATTGAACCTGGGTCGGCCGCAAGCAAGGCAAACACCATCCCCACTGTACTATCGTTCCAGCCCCATCCAGCCCTCTGCAGGTGTTTTAAGTCTTGGTTCTTTACTGGTATCTCTGAGATGAATAGCCACAGCATTAGTTCACAAGACTTTTATAAGAATTAATCAGAAAGGGGCTGGAACACGAGTACAGCAGGTGGGTGCTTGTCCTGCACACAGTCGACCAGGGTTTAATCCCCCAGCACCCCAGATGGCCCCCTGAGCAACACCAGGAGAAAATATTGAGTACAGCTGGGGATGGCTCCCAAACAAAAATATAACAAGATGTAAAATTCTTAGAGCCCAATATATATCAGCTTTATTGTCATTGGCTTACCAGAACCAGAGCCTGGCTTTCCTGGTGTCGTCATCCCCTCGGGTCTTAAATCGGAATCAGAAACTTCAGGAAACTGAGATAGTATCTCCATGATCTTGACATCCCCTGTTCCGACTTTGCTTTCCAAATCTCTGTCTTCGCAAGTTTCCCCACTTAGGTCATGCCTACTGCCATCACAGGTTTTCCCGTTCTGGAAGAGGGCATTCAGAATCTGAGACTCGCTGCTCTCTGAGCGAGGCTGTGACAGAAATGGCTTCTCAGGTTCTGCCACCACCGCCGACCCAAGTTCGATTTCTCCGCCCCTCTCGGAGAGCCCGGCAAGCTACCGAGAGTATCTCGCCCGCACGGCAGAGCCTGGCAAGCTCCCCGTGACGTATTCGATATGCCAGACACAGTAACAACAAAGTCTCCAATGGAGACGTTACTGGGCCCGCTCGAGCAAATCGATGATCAACGGGAGGGCCTTTACCTTTACCTTTACCTTTATTGTCATATTGTTTCCGCCTCCCCCATCCCCATCACTGATTTTCTGGTGTCTCTGGATTGAAAGGCAGAGACCCATTCTCACATGGGCGCTGCACCCTTCTTCATCTGTATCTGCCAGTCTCGCAGTCTCAGCTATATCAGAGTCCCATGAGAAAACAGAAAGCATGCAACATTTTGAAGAGGAATATTCAAATTTTGTTCTTTATTATAGGGGCTGGGCTGGAACAATAGCACAGAAGGGTAGAGTAGGGCGTTTGCCTTGCAAGCGGCCAACGTGGCTGACCCCAGTTCGATTCCTCTGCCCCTCTCAGAGAGCCTGGCAAGCTACCAAGAGGATCTCGCCCACATGGCAAAGCCTGGCAAGCTACCCATGACGTATTTGATATATTTGATATGCCAAAAACAGTAACAATTATCACGATGGAGACATTACTGGGCCTGCTCAAGTAAATCGATGAACAACAGGAGGACAGTGATAGTGATTATAGGGGCTCAGGGCACTGAGGGATTGGCCAGTGAGAAGTTAAATTGGCTCGTGAAAAGTTAAAAAGATCACTGAGGTGCTACATTTGTGAAATGCGCCATCTGGGGTTTAGGGATAAAAACGTTCATAGGATGCTATGGCACCGCCAAACATTTGGTACAGCTACCCAAGGGCATGCCAAGGGAAGGTGCTCGCAGCTGTGCATTGCTGCTGCCATGTACTGAGGGCCCACTGTCAGTAAGAGCCCATGCTGCAGGAGTCCACACTGCAGGACACCACAAGGCAGGAAGCATGCTGCAGGAATTCACTTTGCAGGAAGTAGCTGCAGGAATCTACCAGGGAGAAGCCCTCTGTGTCTCCAATGAAAACCTCGCCAGCTTGGTGAGATGCACACCCTGGAACCAGGGAACCCCTTTGTCCTACCGTCCCTCTCTAATGACCAAGTGCTCCCTCTTCTGGCAAAATTGAGCATTGTACAAGCTGGAGACGGAGAAGTATGTGCAGGACTCTCAGAGAGCAGCACAGACGTAACAGACGCAGCTTTGGAGACTCGCCTTCCGGATGTGCTGCTCTACATCATACATTTAGACGGCAGGAAGCATGAAACAGTCCATATCCCCAACCAAAAACCAAAGAAATACAGTTACCCTTTCCCCAGCGAGACCTCAACTTTTTCTCCAAAATGAGGACATTCTCAGCCTCCGCACTCGATATGAACCTTTTATTAGGTTTAGTTCCATGAATAGGTTGTTAGCTAATGATTAAACTGTAGGGCCAGAGCGATAGTACAGCGGGTAGGGAGCTTGCCTTGCACACAGCTGATCAGGTTCAATTCCCAGCATCCCATAAGGTCCCCATAGCCTGGCAGGAGTGACTCCTGAGTGCAGAACTAGGAGTCACCTGTGAGCACCAACAGGTATGGCCCAAAACCAAAGAAACAAAAGGATTAAACCGTAGACTAAATTCCAACAACTGACATATAATGTGGAAAGAGACAGAAAAAGGATAGTATGTTCAAAATGTCACATGTACACAACCAACAGAGAAAATATATGAAGAGTCCTTATTTCTGTTATCTTACACAATATTAATTATGTTTTTAACAGCATTATCCCTTTAACATTTATTATTGAGCATTCTACTCTAAGGAAGAGCTTTCTCTTCTCTATTAATACACCTGGTCACTTACTTGAGTAATCTGAGCTTGATTAATTAATTAATTAAGATTAAGATTAATTAATTAAGATTAAGCTTAATCTTACATTCATGGGGTGATACTCTATAACCATATAATTTTGAAGCTCCCCATTTGGCTAATGGAGTCCTTATCCACCGACTCCTTGTCCTTTGGACCCAGCACCATTATTATTTATTTTATTTTATTTTTATTTTGGGGCCATACTTGGAGGTGCTCAGGGCTTATTCCTGGCTCTGCACTCAGGAATCACTCCTGGCAGACCTCAAATGACCATATGGGATGCTGGGATCGAACCAAGGTTAGCTATGTGCAAGGCAAGCACCCTACCCACTATATTATCACTCTGTTCCCAGCTCTATTATTCTTTATATGCTTTCTGACTTTCCAGCACACCTAGCTGTTCTAAAATCATCTTGAACTTGTCAACCCCCAGTAGTGGAATCAGCTATTTTGCCAAAGAGCTGTGATTCCTCCGTGGATGATGGCACTGAGAAAATAATATCTAGAGGTTACCAGGGTCTGTGTAGGATCTCGAGATGGCTGGGTGAAAATTTACTTGGAAAACCATCAACTGCATAGCTTTTGGGGATATCATCTTCCGATACTACAAAGCCATTCCTAACTTCCTGAAATCCTGAAATGTGACCCTCTTCCTGAGAAACCACCCTGCCATCGACTGGGCTTATGACAAGGCCAGCGTGGTAGCCTGGTGGAAGACCCTGAGGTGTTCAATGCCATGAAAGTTCCCGTGCCAGAAGGTAAATTTACAGCACAGGTGGATGCTGTGAAAAGCTGTGCTGTGTTTCTGGTGCTCTCCAAGGCCAGGATGGAGGAATACCGGAAGGAGCTGGAGAAGAAAAAGAACAGCATCCCATTGGATCAGATGACCATGGAGGACTTGAACTAAGCCTTCCCGGAAACCAAGTTAGACGTTGAAGAAGTATCCCTCTTGGCCTCAGGAGCCCAAATGCTGGCCCTCAGATTACTAACCCCAGACATAAAAAAGAATGAGGTGGGGGGGGGGCGGGGACAAGAGAAAGAAAGAAATCAATATCTAGGTGCCACGTGTGCTTTCTTCTGTTGGAGTCTCATTGCTTCTAGGTCCTCGAGCAGAAACAGCTGAAGAATGTGGACACATGCGACTAGCCATTCATAGCTAGGTTTGTTTCTACATCTAAGCCCCTGTATGTTAGAAATCACGAGTACTTGCTCTGAACTGAGTTACATCTCCTCTCCCTCCTTCCCCAATTTTTTTTTCTTTTTTTTTTTTGCTTTTTGGGTCATACCCGGCGATGCTCAGGGATTACTCCTGGCTTTGCACTCAGGAATTACTCCTGGCAGTACTCAGGGGACCATACGGGAAACTGATAATTGAACTCAGGTCGGCCAGGTGCAAGGCAAATGCCCTATCTGCTGTGCTATTGCTCCAGCCACCCTCCCACTTGCAAATTTCTATGTTGGAGTTTGAACTTGCAATGGAACCATGTTTGGAGATGGAAGTACCAGCGATGCATTTCTGTGGTTAAGCACCTCCCTCGAGTCTATCAAAGTGTGTTCTAGAACAACTGAAACAGACCAGCACAATACTGACCTTTTATTCTAATCTATCCAATGGTGTATATACATGTGAGTATACACACTGACATATTATATAATTGTGGATAAGTCTACATATTTATTTTTTAATTTTTATTTATTTAGTTTGCTGTTTGGGTCACACCCAGCAATGCTCGAGAGTTACTTCTGGCTCTGCGCTCAGGAATTACTCCTGGCGGTGCTTGGGGGACCATAAGGAATGCTGGGGATTGAACCTGAATCAGCTGCATGAAAGGCAAATGCACTACCCACTGTACTATCACTCCAGCCCCTACATATCTATTTAGTGTTGCTGTAACGGACCATTTACCTAGAGAACTTTCAATTTTAAATTCATTTTGTTTTGGGGGTCACATCTGGCAATGCTCACGTGGTACTCCTGCTTCTGCACTCAGGAATTACTCCTGATGGGCTCAAGAGACCATAGACCATATGGAATGCCGAGGATGGAACCTGGGTCAGCCAAACGCAAAGCAAGTGCCTACTTGCTGCGCTATCACATTGTAAGTTCTGAAAAGAAGACTAGAGGAAGTTGCTTTAGCAGAAGATTTCTTTTGTCTTGTTTTATTTTGCTTTTTTAAGTTAAGAATGATCAAAACCATTCATCAAAAACAGTGGAGTGGCCCCAACCTTGCACTGCTGTTTGTCAGTTGAATCTGAGTTCTCTCTGCTGTCTGCTGTCCCCAGAACTAGACAGACAGCAAGAACAGACCCAGGGAACAAAACCCAGACTTGCCCCATCTGTGTAACTGTCAGCTGCTTGACTGTTTCCAGCCGGAGCTGAGAGAGAGAGAGGGAGGGGGAGGGGGAGAGGGAGAGGGAGAGGGAGAGGAGGGAGAGGGAGAGGGAGAGGGAGAGGGAGAGGAGGGGGAGGGAGAGGGAGAGGGAGAGGGAGAGGGAGAGGGAGAGGAGGGAGAGGGAGAGGGAGAGGGAGAGGAGGGAGAGGGAGAGGGAGAGGGAGAGGGAGAGGGAGAGGGAGAGGAGGGAGAGGGAGAGGGAGAGGGAGAGGGAGGAGTCCTGTGCTGGCTTTGAGTCTCTAGGATGGCCTGCGGCAACTTCCATCTTCAAACTCTTGCTGAAAGGTGGCTATGGTTATTCCCATTGCATAGGTAGGAAAATAGGCAGAGAGGTGAAGCCATTTGTCTAAGTTTGAATCTCTGGAATCCCTTATCTACATTCTACTTCCTTTTTTTAAGTTTTTACCAGCACCTTCTGAGCCATGCTGAAGCCTGGGACATAATGAAAAATGTGCAACCCATGTGCACTTATTAAAATATCTTTCCAAATGAAAGGTTTATAAGACTAATAAATAGTTACCCACAATTCCTTTCTACAATACAGTAAAAAATTATTAAAATATGTAGGGGCTGGAGCAATAGCACAGCGGGTAGGGCGTTTGCCTTGCACGCAGCCGACCCGAGTTTGATTCCCAGCATCCCATATGGTCCCCTGAGCACCGCTAGGAATGAGTCCTGAGTGCATGAGCCAGGAATAACCCCTGAGCATCACCGGGTGTGACCCAAAAAGAAAAAAAAAAAGAAAGTAAACTTCAGGAATTGTCTTTTTTCTTCATAATTAAAACCATCAGCATCAAAAAAAATTAAAAAATAAAATATCTTTCCAAATTTGGAGACAGGTGGAAAAATGGAGAAAAGGTATGCAACTGGACAAAGCTCAAGTATTAGCATGTACCTGGCATATACAAGGCCCCAATTTTGATTTCTGACACCACTTGGCCCAAGCACCACCAGAAGTGGTCGCCGTTATTAAAAAAAAAAGTGGGGGGTGGGGAGAAAGGAAAAGCTCAACAATCAGAGCAATAGTACATACAACCAATCCTAGTTCAATCCTCGGCATCCCATATGGTCCCGTGGGTACCACGAGGAGTGATACCTGAATGGAGAGCCAGGAGTAACCCCTGAGCATTGCTGAGTGTGACAAAGAAACAAATAGACAGACAAAATTACATCTAGATTTTTTTTTTCTTTTTGGGTCACACCTGGCAATGCACAGGAGTTACTCCTGGCTCTGCACTCAGGAATTACTCCTGGCGGTGCTCAGGGGACCATATGGAATGCAGGGAATCGAACCCAGGTCAGCCACCTGCAAGACAAACGCCCTACCTGCTGTTCTATCACTCCAACCCCTAGATATTTATCTTGACTACAGAATTGTGGGTTTACATTTTGCAAACAAGGGTTGTTCTCATCTCCCCTTGGTTAAACCAGGTCTTGGTGTGATTTATACTAGGGCTCTATTCCCCAGAGTTGACCTTCCCCAAGGTGGGCCCTGTTTGGGGGCTGGGTGGGAGGGAGAGGAATCCATATGCCACATGATGCCATTATACCCCCAGAGAACTGTGGAAGTGCTCCATCAGATGTTGTGAATCCTGGAACTGTAACAATAGCAACACAAGCCCATTGTGTGGTAAGCACATGGTCACATGCTTGCACAAATGTTTGGAGACACCAGATATTTTCCACCCAGTCTTACTCACACCTCACCCAGAGCTCCTTGTGCTTCTGGGGCGGTGAATCCTACCCTGGTGTGCCCTTCTGAGCTCACGACATCAGAATTCCTCAGATCTCCAAGCACGGACATGCCCAGTCCGGCTTCCTCTTATTTGGAACGGGCAGGAGGAATCTGCGGGCCAGACATCCAGCCTCCCCGCTTAGGCATCTTGCAAAGGCCCTCCCTGAGCCTAGCAGATGATTGACAGACTTTACAACAATACCCTCCACTGGAGTTACGCATTGCTTATTTCTTTTCAAGATTTCCCATAGGAATTCAGGACAAAAAAAGCAAAGTGAGACCACGTCAAAGCCCTTTCAATGACAGCCAAGCACTGACGAGGTAGTTAATTTTGTCTTTGTTATTGGGGTGCCCGGCAAGCTACCGAGAGTATTCGATATGCCAGACACAGTAACAACAGAGTCTCCAATGGAGACGTTACTGGGCCCGCTCGAGCAAATCGACGATCAACGGGAGGGCCTTTACCTTTATTGGGGTGCCACCCAGTGGTTCTCACGGCTCCTGGCTCTGTGCACGAGGATCACGGGGCCATACATGGTGCCTAGGATCGAACCTAGCTCGACCATGTGCAAAACGAGCATCTTAAACTGCCTACATACAGCACTCCCACCACTGCTACCGCTGCCACCACTGTCTCTCCAATCCTCTGACCAAATGCCTTTTGTGCAGGACAGAGAGAGGAACTAACTGAAGGTGAGGGTATAAAGGACAGCTCCTCAACATCTCCAGCTTGCAAAAAGAGCTTCTCAAGTCCCCGTGTACTGCCTCTTACCCTTTCCCCTCAGATCTGTTACAGAAGAGAAATCTGATTTACATACTACTGACAGCCAGTCTTGAAATGAACGAGTAATCAGGGAGACCTAGCTGCATGGAACCAGGCATCCTTTCTGGCCACTGGAGGTTTAGGATGCGTCCATCCTGGCAGTGCTGGAGGTTACTCCCTAACCCTTTCCCATGCAGAGCATGCCCTCAGCTCTTTCAGCCATCTCTCCAACCCCTTCCTGGCCATTTTGAGCCAGTTCACCGTCTAAGTAACAAACAAACAAGCAAAATAATTTACCAAGAGCCTACTGGACGCACTGCACACATCCCTGGTCTCCAATCAAGTTCCATAGCATGGCTGGACTGTGACCTTTTGCAAACACAAATTTGTGAGGACGAGATGAAGTCATTGTAAAGATCTGATGGTGATATTGGCATATAATAAGTGTTATAAAATGTCTAGTAAATAATTACATATAGGCTAGAGATGTGGCTCAGTGGTAAAGGGCATGTTTTGCATGTATAAGACTCTGGATTCAGGCTGGAGCAATAGTGCAACAGAGTGTTTGCCTTGCATGCAGCCCTCCTGAGTTCCATCCCCAGCGTCCCATATGGTTCCCCAGAGCACTGCCAGAAGTAATTTCTGAGTGAAGAGCCAGGAGTAACCCCTGAGTATTGCTGGGTGTGTGACTCAAAGAGAAAAAAAAAGGCTCTGGGTTCAATTCCCAGTATCTAAAGAAAAAAAACAAAAAAAACAACAAAAAAATAGCCACTGCTATTTCCTCAGAGGATCCTGTGGAAATTTCATCACGGCCGCCTTTGCCTTCTGCTTCCCACCACCCTCTCCCTTGCCAGCCTTACTCCAGGCCTCACTGAGTCAGACCACCCTCATGTCACTCTCTCTTCCTTAAACATGCTTTCCAGGCCCTCCTTCATATCTCAACTTAAATACTGTGATTTCTTGAGTCAGGGAGATAACGCAGCAGGAAGGAGCACATTGTATGCCCAACCCTGAGTTAGATCGCAGCACCGCATGGCCCCTGGGAGCACCACCAGGTGTAGCTCTGGCACCCGCCTCCCCCCACCACCACAGGTGAGAGTTCCCATTTGTTAAAAAAATTTTTTTAATTAAAATTTTTAAAATAAAATTTTATTTAATTTTAAAAATCCTGCCTTTAGGATCTCTGGAAACATGAACAGCTACGATATGAACTTAATCACGACTGTAATCACAAGTGTTTCAGGATTTTCGGTGTTTGCCCCTTCCAAGCCAAGGGTACTCCAACCTGGTGGGTACTTAATAAAACCGCCGCATGAGGAATGAATAAAATCTTTGCAATATTATGTCATTTTAGGTAACTGGCTCCTTGCAACTTCATCAGGCGGTAGAGCTGACCCAAGACTCGAACCCACCTATTCTAGCTCTGGAGCCCAAGATCTGAGACCGACCACTCAGTTCCCCTCGGTCAAAGCCGCCTCTTGGGAGCAAGTGATCTGCGAGCGGCGGGGCTATTTGCAGAGAGCTGCGCGCGGGGTTGCGCGCTGCGCTCACTGGCCTTGGGCCCAGGGGAAGGGGCACCCGTCACTTGCACCCAGCAGGGCCCACGGCCGCACCCCTTGGCAGGAATGCGGCCCCGCCCGGCTCCAGCGCCAGCAAAACCGCGCTCTCCTGGGCACTGACGTCAATGAAGGGGGCGCCTCGGGGCGCGACGCGAGGGTGGCTCGGGGCGGGGGCAGCCGGCTCGGGAGGACACGCCCACTCGCCGCTGCTCGTCCGCTGATTGGACGCGGCTCATCTCCGCACTCGGGTTTCGAGGCGGCGGAGGGAAGGGGGCGGAGCCCCGACACGCCCCTCGCGGCTGTGCGGCCGCTGATTGGCTGGCGGCGTCTCCGCGTTCGAGTTTTGGAAGGCTCGCACCCGAGCTCGCCCGGAGCGCGGCCGGGGATTGGCGGTTCCGCGGCCGCCGAGCGCTCTCTCCGGGGAGCCGCGGCGGTGACCCGAGTGGCTGGCCGCGGCAGCGAGGTACGTAGGTCCTCGAGCAAGCTCGCGGGCGGTGGCAACGGCCGGGCGGCCGGGCGGGTGCTGGGACCTGCCGCTCCGGAGCCCCCTGGACGCCGCCGGGCGTTGCGTGCCCTGCAGGGACCGGCTTGCGCTGGGCTGGTCGCCCGGTGGGTGACCTCGGCCAGCATTACCCGCTTCCAAGCCCACGACCGGTTCGCGAACGCCGGCTGGCCCTGGTGACCCCCTGCGGCGGGGGGGGTGCGGGAAGCCCCGCGCTGTCGCCCGCCTTTGGGAAAGGGCTGCTGGCCCCGTGGGGGACGCGGCGCAGCTGGCCCCGTCCGGACCTGCGGTCTGCCTTGCTGCCCTTGCGCGCGGTGAGTAATCGCCCCGACTCCCCGCCGTGCTGGGGGAGTGAGGACCCAGGGCGCCGACGCAGGCTCGGGGGAGGCTGACGTTCCAGCCCTCCGTTCTAAAACCGTGGAAGCAAAAGAGACAAAAAAACAGAAAACAAAAAACACGCAGGTTTTGAGTGCGAGGTTTCCGAGCCGTCTGGGTCCTTCCTTCCTTCCTCTCTCTCTTTCTCCCTCCCGCGCCCCCCCACCCCCCCTCCCCCACGCCAAGACCTCATCAACCATCTGGAAGGGACAAAAATAACCGCGGTGGGACGCGTGGGTGCTGGGGTGCTAGGGTCAGACCCCTGGGGTCCCCTTCCCAGCCTCATCGCCATCCCCGAGGTAACTTGGGGCAAGTTTCTCTGCGCGCTGATTGCAACTGTTGCGACGTGCTTTCTTGTGGGGGGAGGGGGGTGGCCCTGAGGATGACGAAGATTTCCCCCTTTGAATCCCAGGAAGCTGCCTCCACGGGCAGGATGATGTAAGACACACCGCACCCCCCCTCCCCCCCCTGGGCTCCCGCCGGGTCCCCTCTTCTCCGGAGAGCCGTGAGACCTTAAAAAAAAAAAAGCCCTTTTGAAGGAGTTTCTGACTGGTGGTCACTCGGAATGGAAAGGATCTGGAATGGTGCTTTCCCATCTGCACTCTCCCTTGTCTTCTGACATTGTCTTATGTTCACCATGTTGATGATGAGCAAACTCAGGAAGGGGAAACTGAGGCTTGCCAAGGCCACCCAGTTATCAGGGATACAGCAAAGGTCTGCTTGAGGAGTGGTTCCCAGCACCAGAGGCAGTAGGAGCCCACGTGGTATTTAAGAATTGGTTTTGGAGGAAGTGCCCCATGGCCTTGCTCCACCTCCTGGACACAGAGTTGGAGGCCACCTCCTGCCTGTTGGTCCCAAGCTCGCCTGGTGGAAACCACAGTGGAGGTGTGTGTGTGTGTGTGTGTGGGGGGGGGGGGGACACTGGCTCTGCTGTTTGTCCAGGGGACTGTCCCTCAGGAGCGTCTCATCCAGGGGCATTCCTGGGTACGGAAACAGGCCGAGGCCCTGTGCTGATTTGGGCCAGGTCCCAGAGTTCTCAGCCTCTCATTTCAGAGATACTTACTGCCACTTACTTCTCATGAGGGGAGTGTGTTAACTTAGGAGCTGGGCCCCGCAGCCCCCAGGAGTCCTGCATCTCTGGAAGTGGCCAGGCCAAGCCTCATAAATCACCAGGAGCCCTTGACCCCACACCCTTTCTCCACTGCAGATTCTGTCCTTGGTCAGTCTTTAGAGTTCCAGAGCTGGTGGACTGCCTTGCTCTGAAACAAGTTGAACTTTGACATCTCCAACGTTTTGGTGTTTACTTTAGAGGTTTGTTTTTTTAACCTGATTTGTGTCAAGTTGAAGTGTTTCGTAATTAGCCTTTTCTCATTCGCCCATAGAACCACGCTTATCTTCATTTGTATCAGCTCTGCAGGGAGAGCCGTTTGTAATCTTTTAATAGCTGGGTGGTTTCGTTTTTCAGTTTTAAAAAGTGCCATTGTTCGAGTGTACTCTGGCTTCCCGGGATTCGGGTCCTCTCCGGGAAATGAGGGGGAAAGCGATGAATGAGGATGAATGAGTTGCGCACAATGAGATGGGCAAGGTGACCAATAATAAGCCTTCTGATTCAGGGTCTTCAAAGGTTCACCACCTAATCCTCTGTGAAATGCAGTTTTTTTTTGAAGCCTCACTCTGCTGTCTGACTCCCAAGCTGGGCAGAGAGCCAAGAACAAAGGCCTCGTTGGGGCTGGAGGGATAGTACGGTGGGTAGGGCACTTGCCTTGCACATGGCCGCCTGGGTTCAATCCCAGCAACCCATATGATTCCCCAATCCTTCCAGGAGTGAGCCGAAGGTTCCTACCGCCACCACCATCATGACCAAAAAAAAAAAAAAAAAAAAAAAAACACCCAAGGGCCTCAGAATTTAGGGTGCCAAGGCCTTCTGATGGCTCATGGAGAGTCTGAGTGAGGTAGGTGTCTCAGACTCTTGTCGACAGTTTTTTGTGGTGCCTTCTTGCTTCCTGTCATTCACCCAAACCGAAGGCGAGTCTGGCAGGCCTGGCAGAGGGGCTGGGATGAGGGGGAAGTCAGGCTCCCAGCCATTTCCTCTCCAGGGCCTTGGCTGCTGTGCTGGAGTCCGCCCTGCTTCCCGAGGGCAGGGTGAGAAGGGACAGCGCCCCAGACAAACCTGTGAATCTACCTCAGGACTGGCTAGAGCCCACCTTCATCACTGCAGTGTCCGAAAGCACTGAATTCTGGCTCCCTCCAGCCCACAGTACCAAAACAGTCTGGCCTTGAAGAAGGGAAGCGATGGTTAGGGAGTTTCCTGACAACGAATGGGCCACGTGGCCTGCACTGACAGACAAGCAAACCCACCCTTGATGCCTCCTTTCAGAACCACTGATGCTTGCCTGAGGGACCATCATCATCCACTTGTTCTTCTTACCAAGGAAGAGAATGTGCACCTGCTTCTCCCCAACTCCCAAAGGCCAGGGCAGTGCCTGGGACCCTCTTGGTGAGTGAGTCGGACGGAGAACCCCACGCCCGGTCCTCTGACTCAGAAGCCTGCTCTGTGTCCGGGCTGAGGATCCAGATTTCATGGTGGACACCAGGCCACTTCCTCTTTACTGCCATGTGCTCAAGGCTCTGGGGCAGCCTGTTGCTCAGAAAACAGCCCTGTTGCTAGCAAAAAGAAAACAGAAACAAAAGTGGGTCCGTTCCCTCGGGCCAGAGATAGCTCAGCAGTGTGGAGTGTAAAGCTGACAGCTCTGCTTTACAAGCAGGCGCTTTGGGTTCCGTCCCCAACACCATGTGGTCCTGAGCCAGCACTGAGCTGGTCCTGAGCCCACAAGCACAGCCAGGCATGACCCTCTTCAAAGATGAAAAGGAAAAAAAATCCCATTTTCCCAGGGCAGTCTCTGGTGGGGGAGGGAGGGTCCCTTGTGGTTCTTCCCTCTCTTGGACGGATTTCCCCCTTAGTGAGTGAGGTGGGGATAGTGGCGTCACCTCCCAGCAAAGCACAGTGGCGTGAAGGCACCGCCGTCTTTAGCCTGGCTGAGCCACTTCACAGCCGTATCGCAGCTTCTTTCCCGTCTCCTCTGGGCTGGGACGAGGATCACTGTGCCTTAGTGCCTGCGAAGTGTTTGAAGATGGAGAGGGCTGAGAAGATCTTCAAGATAAATCAGTGTGATGCATGGTGCCGGCTGTGTTAGTACCCCAGGTAGCTTGTATTACGTGTGACTTGGTGGTGGCTGTTTTCTCTGGTACCTGTCATCCAGCTCAAGAGATTGCATTATCACTCATTATAGGTTTGAACTGGATTCCCAGAACAGTGCTTAAGGAGAAGCAGGTTTGTTAGTTCCCATTTTCCAGATAAAAGAGTATCATTTGGTGGCAGCAGCAGCCGTGGTTTGGGGAGTGGGGTTGGGGGTGTGGGACTTGTGTTCGGGGCTTACTCCTAGCTCTGTGCTCAGAGATCACTGCTGGTGGGACTGGGGACCATATGTGGTGTTGGGAATAAAACCTGTTTGACTTCATGCAAAAGAAAGCACCTTACCCCTGTACTATCTTTATCTGGCTCAAGACTTGGCAATGCACAGAGGTTACTCCTGGCTCGCACTCAGGAATTACTCCTGGCGGTGCTCAGGGGACCATATGGGATGCTGGGAATCGAACCCGGGTCGGCTGCGTGCACGGCAAACACCCTACCCGCTGTGCTATCACTCCAGCCCCAAGACCACCCTTTTTATGAAGCTAATTTATCTGAACATTATTTATCTGCGAACTTTATATTTGTTACTAAATTTTTTGAAAGGGTGTGTGTGGGTCCTTATGATAGAAGATTTAGGTGTTTTGTTGTTGTTGTTTTAGAGTCACACCTAGATATGCTCAGGGTTTACTTCTTTTTTTAAAATTTGTAAAATTTAAATTTTTTTTGCTTTTTGGGTCACACCTGGCGATGCTCAGGGGTTGCTCCTGGCTCTGCACTCAGCAATCACTCCTGGCGGTGTTGGAGAGACCATATGTGATGCTGGGGAATTGAACCCAGGTCGACTGTGTGCAAGGCAAACACCCCACCCGCTGCACTATTGCTGCAGCCCCTCTCAGGGTTTACTTTTGGTTCTGCACTCAGCGATCACTCTTTGTGATGCCCCAGGGACCATGTTGGGTGTGAGGGATACAATCTGGGTTGGCTGCCCTCAAGGCAAGCTCCCTACACACTGTGTTCTCCCTCGGGGCCAGATAGGTGATGTGGGAACTGGGACAGAGTGAGATGGACAGTACTAGACTAAGGAGTCGTGACTGTAAGGATGAGGGAAGGCCAGGGCAAAGGAGGAATGGCAAAATGACAGAACAAAAGACAGAGTAAGGGGACTTCTGCAAGAGGCTGACAGGAAATTGGTCATGCTTCTTTTCTTGGGTTCTGGAGCCACACACGGCGGTTCCCAGGGCCCATGCAGTGCCAGGGATTAGACCTGGAACTCCTTGTCTGCAGAGCACTCCAGTGTTTTTTTAACCAACTCTCTTACCCAGAAGATTCTGTAGGCTTTCCATTTTTTCAGAGCATGTACTTTTATTGGAGGGAGGGGTGTGGAGGGGCAGAGGTTTAGATCACATCTGGCAATGCTCGGGGCTTACTTCAGACTTTGTGCTCAAGGATCATACCTGCCAAGGTTCAGGGCATCATAGGGTGCTAGAAATCGATGCAGATTGGCCTCATGAAAGGCAAGCCCCCTTCCTATATTGTTCTCTCCCTCCGGCCCCGCATGTGCATTTTGGGTTTTTTTTTGTTTTTTTTTTTTTTGCTTTTTGGGTCACACCTGGCGATGCACAGGGGTCACTCCTGGTTTTGCACTCAGGAATTACTCCTGGTGATGCTCAGGGGACTATATGGGATGCTGGGAATCGAACCCGGGTCGGCAGGGTGGAAGGCAAACACCCTACCCGCTGTGCTATCGCTCTAGCCCCCGCATGTGCATTTTGAATTTAAATATATTTTAACCTTGAATTCCCCTTTTCACCTGGCTGCCAGGTAATAGGTGTCTGGGTGTCTAGTTGTGGAGAGAGGGACACAGCGCCTGGGCCTTCCCCATGAGCCTGGACTGTGAGGCATGGCTAGAACACATGAAGGACCTCACTGGATCTCCATGACACCCTTGCCCCAAGGACAGTCGCTGAGGCAGCCACTGAGGGACACCTGGATTCTAACTCACTGCTGCCTGGTCCCACACCAGACATTTTTATCCCATGACAGTCCTGACAAGGTTTGTCCAATTTTACCATTCGGCTGGCTCAGAGGGGGCTGAGAAATGAGCCCAGGATTGTAGTCAGGAAGGTGACAGAGCTCTGTGCAGGGCTGACGTCCTCACCCTGCTGTCCACAGCTTCTCCAGGCTGGAGAAGGGGCCATGGGAGTATGTGGGGAGGGGGGAAGAACTGTGAGTATCTTGATTATTCCAAGCAAGCTGCAGAGCATGGGCCCTTGATTGGGACATTTTTACTGAAACTTACACATTTCAGCTTCTGCCCAGGGCAGTTCAGTCTAATCCTCCAGACCCCTCTTTTACCCCACCTCTGTTGTGGTGGGCCTTTGGGCTAGAGTAAGACCCCCGCTGGTCTAGTTCCTGCCCCATTGTAAAACACAATACTGGGTTCTGGTTTGGAGCCCTCGGGGAACTGAATGAGGCTGAAGAACTGGACCTGGGGAACTGGATGAGGCTGGGACGACCAACCCCTGCTGGGCTGGGAGAGGGGGGCCTGGCTAGTAGCCATGGAGGCTGCTGCCAGAGCTCCCAAGGGAGAGCCCAACCCTACTCCCTGTCACTTCTGTGTGTGAGCCAGGTGCCAGCTCTCTGGGTGCGCTTCTGTTCTATCATCCATGACACGAGGTAGAGGAGTGCGTGTCTGGGCTGTGCTGACATGTCATGGCGTGAGCTTGCCCTGGCAGAGCCTGGCAAGGGAGGGGTGTGCAATACCCTCAGTGGCAGACATGGGCCTTGTCCTCAGCACCCGGGATCTCCACCCACACTCTTGGGATCTACTCTTTTTTTTTTTCTTTTTTGGTCACACCTGTCGATGCTCAGGGGTTATTCCTGGCTCTGCACTCAGGAATTACTCATGGTGCTGCTCGGGAACCATATGGGATGCTGGGAATCGAACCCGGGTCGGCCACGTGTAAGGCAAATGCCCTACCCGCTTTGCTATCACTCCAACCCCTGGGCTCTACTCTTAAGTTGCTTTGTCACTGTGGCAAATCCAGTGGATCGGGGTTGGGTTTCATCTGCAGAGTGGGCTGACACATTTGTCAGATGCAGAAACGCTTCATCATGACTTGGTGATCTCCCCAGTCATGTCCTGGGATGCGGACACTGTCTCCACTCTGGCTCCCAAAGAAAAGCAATCCCAGAATTCCTTGCAGCATCCAGGTACCTGGTCTTGGTAATGCCTTGCCGAACTGACATCTCTCCATGCTTTCCTTCCTCAGGGCACCCAGGATGGGCACCCCAGCCTCTGTAGTGAGCGAACCACCCCCTTGGCAGGCCCCGGCGGAGGCCCGTGGTCGCAAGCAGGCCTCAGCCAACATCTTCCAGGATGCTGACCTGCTGCAGATCCAGGGGCTGTTTCAGCGCAGCGGGGATCAGCTGGCTGAGGAACGCGCCCAGATCATCTGGGAGTGCGCAGGGGACCACCGTGTCGCCGAGGCCTTGCGCAGGTTGCGCAGGAAGAGGCCCCCCAAGCAGAACCCCGTGGGCCACTCACTCCACCACTGCAGCCGGCTCAAGTAGGTCCCTGGGCTGCAGTGGGGAGGCTGGGTGCGGGGAGCGCTCCTGGCTCTGTGACCTGGAGCTGCTGTTGGAGCCGCGGGGCTGTCTGCGCAGGGCCTGTCATGTGGTTGGCAAGTAAGGGATCACAGTTCCTGTGGCATCACAGAAGACCCCCATCAGCACTTGCAGAGAGGGGTGCTGGGGGCTTCTCGCTGCCACTTTCCTATCAGCAGTGATCCTCAGATGGGGAGTGGGTGACTGCATGGAATGAATGCATGGCTAAAATTTCACAGTGGCATCTGGAGGGGAAAATGGTTTGGGGCAGGGAAATCGCTCAGGTACAAACTTTGCATGAGGCCCCTGACACCGTGGCATCTCTGGCCGAGCTCCTGAACTGTGTGTTCTTCTGAGCACTGCTCGGGAGGGTCCCCACCCGAAATAAAATGGACATCTGTTGAGAAATATTCGACCTTTCCTAGCCACCCACGTCTTTGCTTAGGCCCCTGCACGTCCGGGCACCGCCACCCAGAGGTCTGGCTGAACCACTGGCCTAGATGCTGTGGGCATTGACCCCAGCTTCCACTTCTCCCATGTCCCGGAGGCCACGGATCAGAACATTAGACCCGAGCATCTGAGAGCATCGGATCCAGGGAGAGCAAATCCGTGTCGCTGCTCACCTTCTCCCCGCTGGCCTGTCACCCTGGCCTGCTAAGGACACAGGGGAGCTGTGGGTGATGGTGCCGTGAGTGGAGGAGGGCAGGGAGACCCCTAGGCGTCACACCCCTGACCTAATCCAAGTCTCTCAGACTCCTCCAAGTCCCGCCCCATCAAGCCGCTCTTGGACTGGCGAGACCCGGAGCTGGTCTGTTTGTTCCAAAATCTCTTACTCCCAGTGTCTTTCTGCTGATGTTGTTTATACACTTGTTCCCTCCAGGGCTCCGGAGCCCCCCACTTCACCAGCTGACCCACAGAGCAGGGCCTCGGAAGTGACGTCCGGCGAGCAGTGTCTGAACTCCAGGAGGTCGAGTGCCAGGATCCGCCAGAACTGGAGGAAGCCGAGCCCCAGCAGCTACCTGCATCAGATCAGGCACTGACCCGAGCAGGCACTGGGGGCGGCGGCTGTGTCTCTCCCAGGCATTCCAAGGACTCCGCCAAGAGGCCCAGGGAGGCCCCGGAGGGGAGAAGAGGCAGAGAGCAGCTGTGGGTCCGTGGGGGCCCACTGCCAGGGGCTGTCCAGAACAGGAAGGGAGGCTCCACGGGAGATCCCACCCCTGCCTCCGCCCTTCCCCTCCAACGCTCCGGCCTTGTGCATGCCGTTCCCCCGTGGGAGGCGGGGGCCAAGCGCAACTGGAGCCCCCTGCCCCTGGGCACCCCCTGCGCCAGCAGCCACTCCACACGCACAACACAAACACGCGCATCCCAAACTGCATGACACTGTCCAAGTGGTTTGAATGGCAGAATAAACACACGAAGCATCGCTGCCTCTGCGTATCCGTGGGGGTCTCTGGGATGGGGCGTGGCTGCTCACCACACCTGAGTCCCTGGCTCCAGGTGGTCCTGCTCCCAGGGGTGCTGTCCCAGAGCTCTCAGAGGGGGTGGTGCTCTGGCCGCCAGGTCTGGGTGCCCTGGCCCCAGGTGGATGAGCTGCAGGCCACGTCCTGAGGATCAGCTCCTTAGCCAACTTCTTCCTGACCTGGGGTGAAGCACCGGCCGCACTCATCACCCGAGAGCCCACTTCACAGTTCCTGGCGCCTCAGAGCCCTGGGGATGAGGAGCTATAGGTTTCCTCTCCGCCCACTGTCCCATCGGCGGGACCACCCAGCTTCCGGCGCTCCAGGCGTGCGCCAGGCAGGTGGTGCTCACGAGCAGCGCTGCCCCCTTGTGGCCCAGAGAAGACGCTGCTCCACACCCTTTAAACTCTTGGGCTTACATTTTAGAAATTGGAATTTTTCTCCCCCCTTTTTTATAATGCTGCCAGCGCAAATACTTCCTATATAACTCCTATTTTTGAGGAACATCGCATAACGAAACAGATGTGAACGCCTGCACCAAATATTCAGTGAGACTTGATTACAGATAGAGTCATGATGGCTGGAGGTTCAATTGCGGTTATGAGAATAGGTGTTGGCTGTCAGAGCATGAGGACTATGGAAATGAGGGCCTGTATCTTCCCCCACCAGAGGGAAGCCATCCTCAGAGCCCGAGCGCGGCAACTTCACAGAAACACAGGCTTCTTTATCCATAAATTGCATTCGACTTGTCTTCCTTTCACCCAAGAAAACCAGACAGCCGCAGTCAGAATCGGGCTTGTTATTCATACATTGCATTGATCCGGATACAATTCTACAGTGCATTATAAGAACAATACCGAGGGGCTGAGCCAGCCCCGCCTCTTCTCCCTGACACAGGGCAGGGACTCTGGCTGGCAGAGGCTGGGCCCAGCTGGGGGCACTTGCCACCCAGGCTCTGGCCCTGGCACTCTGGATCCCCGGCTCTCCCAAAGCCCCCATTCAAGGCAACCCGTGTACAGGCTTCACGGAGAGGGGAGATGGACCAGGGAAGGAAGGAATGGAAGGCCAGTACTTGTGCCTGCTGAGACTGGGATGGACTCCAGGGAAAGCGCGATCCAGACTCCTTCCATCACAAGAGCAGGTCTGGGTAAGGGCACTATAGGTCGGCTGGGCCCGGGAAGCCACCAGGTCCTCTTCAGTCCTGGCAGCCCCCAGCCCCAGCAGGGAACATCCCAGCTTGATGGAGCACAGAGCAGGCTGCGGTCCCCAGCTGGCCTTGGAGAGCCCCGCTGCTTCCCGCGGTACACCTGGAGACTGGCCCCACGGCTAGAGCACAGGCTGCTGAAAAGTACCATCAGTCAGCCAGGCGGCAACCTGCACCTTCTTGCACAGGGTGGGCGTGTGCGGGCTGCTACCCGAGACACTGTGTGTGTGTGTGCGCGTGTGCGTGTCCCGTTCCCAGAGACAGCATATATGTCTGAATGTGCGTCTCCCGCTCCCAGAGACCTTAGTGTGTGTGTGTGTGCATGTGTGTGCGCGTGCATGAATGCACGTTCCTGGGGCCTGGCATGGAAGGAACAGGCCTGCACTGTGGGCGAGGGCGGCACTGCCTCCACCTCCTGAACAGCAGGTGCCGAGCAAGCGGCAGGCACACAGCCATGGTCCTCGCTCCCTTTCTTTGGTTGTTTTTCGAACCTTCAAGATAGTCTTTCTTCAATGCTGATTGACCAATCGCGGCTCCAGACAAGTGTCCAGTATCCAGAAAGTAGGGCTGCCCCTGAGCCAAGGCAGTACCTCCCTATGCCCGCCTGAGGCCATTCTTCGCTTTGGTGTAGAAAGGGCTCAAACACCTGGCAAGGGGCATGGCTGAGGGGGCACGCCATGAAGCAGGAAGATGCACACTGAGCAGCAGGCACGGGGCGGGGGGTGGTTAGGTAGAAGGCCTCTCTCCTTTGGGCCCTGCTTGTCTCAAGATGCCTCGAGACACTGGCTCAGACCAAGAAATCAGGGAGCAAAGGAAAGCCACCCTTTAGGAAGCATCCACCAGACAGCAGTGGGGAAGAACTAAGATCCTGTCCTCTTGTAAGAGCTGAGACCCCCACCAGAGCCCCAGCAAACACTGAGAGGCTAGAGATGAGAGAAGGCGGAGGGAGTGGGCATGTTATCTTGGTCCAGGGCAAGGCCTCAGGCAGTAAGTCTGGGGCACATAAACCCTCCAAACAAGGATGCGCCCAGCACACTCCAGCCACCGATGCTTTTAGCCTGCTGGGGAGTCAGCATCCTGCCTCCGAACTCTGAGAGGGGCTAGGCAAGAGAAGCCCCAGCAGAGCACAGAGCAGAGTTAGCAAAAGGATCCGAGCAGAGCTGCTGGGAGTCAATTCTAGAGCAGAAGACCGCCCCCCACCCCTCGGAAAAATGTTTGCAGGGAGTGTCTGTCCACCTATTGCACTGGTGGGAGGGAAGGGGAAAGGGACTTGGCGAAGACCCAAAGGAAAGCTGTGGCCCTGGCCCACCCTGCCCGCCGCCCTGTCCACTGGAGTGAGGGGCAGGCACCCGAACATCCCCAGCTGTGCACAGAGAGGTCTGGGTCGGGGGCTTCTGATGGGAGAGCCGGGGTCCTGCCTGCGTGTTGCTACTAGTTTTTAAACGTTTTGTTTCTGATGCAGAATATAAGGAGGAATTGCAACAGTGGGGTGTCAGGGAGGAGAGGAAAGTCCCCAGCCCGCCCCAGGGGCTGCTGGCAGAGGTGGTCCTTCCCCAGCACTGGGACTACTGACCAGAGCCCCAAGTTTCCTGTACCCTCAGAAGGGCCCAAGCCCGCCCGCCCGCAGGTGGTGCCCCCTGGGGCCTGCTGAGGCCCAGGGGCTCTCAGGGGCATTGCTCTTTGCTCTCGGGCCTTGCTGGCCACTGGCTGCTGTCAGGCGTCCTCCCCTGTCGGTGCCTCTGGGGCCTATGGGCTACCACCACGAGAAGAAGGGTTTCCGACTCTGAAAGCTCTGCGTGTAGGACTCGGAGTTGGCGCGCTGGTGCGAGCGTGCCGTCTCCACGATCACGGGCGGCATCTGCACCAGGTGCAGGGGGCTCTTGTTGTCCTTGAGGGCCTGCGTCAGGTTCAGGATCTGTGGGGGAAAGAGAGAGAGCAATGAGGGCAGCTGAGGAAGGCAATGGGCAAACGGTGTGTGCAAAGGCACCAGGAAACCCCAGACAAATGGCTGTTCCATTCCATAAAAATTGGAACAGAAACAGTGTATCGTGAGAAAAGGACTCCCCAGTCACCCAAAAACACAATGAAAACGGGGGCCAGAGAGACTGTACAGCGGGTAGGGCACTTGCCATGCAGGCAGCCAAGCTAGGTTCGATTCTCACAAAGCCAGGAGCACTTCCAGGTGTGCCCTCTACTCCCAAATACAGTGAAAACAAACACCTTAAGTTTCCTGCCCCCCCCCACCCCCCCAACCAGTCAACAAAGATGCCAAAAGCAAGGGTGAGAAGCTGGGAGGGTCAGAGATGGGCTGTGGATCACAGAGGGGGCTTACAAAGGACAATAAAGGCTTTAAGACCAATAGGCCCTCTGGCTCAACACTTCTGTTTTTAAGAAATAAATATTCCGGGGGGCTGGAGTGATAGCACAGCCGGTAGGGCGTTTGCCTTGCACACGGCTGAACTGGGTTCGATTCCCAGCATCCCATATGGTCCCTTGAGCACTGCCAGGGGTAATTCCTGAGTGCAGATCCAGGAGTAACCCCTGTGCATCGCCGGGTGTGACTCAAAAAGCCAAAAAAAAAAGAAAGAAATATCCTAAATACACACAAAACAGTTTTATCCAATACAATGCAGTACTGTTCCTACCACTACAAATAGTGTAAAGCCCACGAGTATGGGAGCAGTGAATAGTTTAAGGAATAAGGAGCAATGTAAAATATTTCACTGGCATAGAAAGTTGATTCTGATAAAGAATATCATCATTTAACCCAACCTTTATTTTATAACATTCCATCTTGGGGCAGGCAGTGATTTGTGCTAGCTTACCATTTTAAATCCCTATTTTCCAATTTCCCTACAAATCATCATGTATAAACATCATGGAGCCTAAGAGATAGTAGAGTGGAAAGGCACTTGCCTTGCACATGGCCAACCCAAATTTGATAGCCAGAACCCCATATGGTTTCCTGAGCCAGCCAGAAGGAATTACTTCTGGTGGGCTCAGAGTATAGCCAGAGCACAGAGCCATGAGCGAAGCGAGAAATAATGAAAACAAACAAACATAAATACACTACATCAAATAGTATTTATAAAATAATTATCAGGTAGGGGCTGGAGAGATAGCACAGAGGATAGGGCGTTTGCCTTGCACACGGCTGACCCAGGTTTGATTCCCAACATCCCATATGGTCCCCTGAGCACTGCCAGGAGTAACTCCTGTGCATCGCCAGGTGTGACCCCAAAAGCAAATTAAATAAATAAATAAATATCAGGTATTAAAAAGGGCTGGAGCGATAGCACAGCGGGTAGGGCGTTCGCCTTACACGCGGCCAACATGGCCGACCCGAGTTCGATTCCCCCGCCCCTCTCGGAGAGCCCGGCAAGCTACCGAGAGTATTCGATATGCCAGACACAGTAACAACAAAGTCTCCAATGGAGACGTTACTGGGCCCGCTCGAGCAAATCGACGATCAACGGGAGGGCCTTTACCTTTACCTTTACCTTTTAAAAGGGGCATTATTTCAGTTGAATTGTCCCCTCCAAGGCTGTCATCTCTTCATTGTCTTTTTTCCCTAATAAGTTTTTATTTTCAAATAGTTTTAGATTTATAGAAAAGCTGCAAAGACAGTACAGAGTTTTGCATGTACCCAGTTTCCCCTTATTTAGCTTGCATAACCATGCTCCATTACTGAAACTGAGAAATCACACTGGAACACTGCTGCACTGGTTTGGTTTTGTTTGTTTGGAGGCCATGCCCCGCAGAGGTGCTCAGAGATCAGCCCTGGCAGGATGCTGGGGAGCAATCTGGTCTGGCCTACCCATCACTCCTGCACTTGGGTGGAATTAGTTTTTCCTCTCTGTGCTTCTGGTCCGGCACCCCACTGGACACCACGTGGTTTACAGATACTGCAGGCCTGTGCTGACGAGGACAGCACTTTGGCCCTGGGGTCAACAGGAGAACGCTCACGATGTATCTTCTCTGATAGGTGAGTTTACTGTGTGATTCTAGAACCATTTCTTTAAGCATCTCAAATCAACCAGGTGTTGGAGGTGTTGGAAGTTTTCAGTCAAGCCAAAGACACCAGGTAGGTGGGGCCGGGTTGATCCCTGAAGTCATAAATCCTCCATTCACATATCTGTGGCTTACAAATACTGTCCATAAAGAGCTGGAGACTCACCTGGCAGAGGTTGAAGTCACCAGCTGACCAGTATTACAGCTCTTTCCCTACTGGCTCAGGGACTCACCTGGCAGAGGCTCAAGTCACCAGCTAACCAAGGCTACAGCCCTTTCCCTACTGCTTGGGCACTTGTCAGCACCTTATCTGCTTCGGCGTCTCAAGGGAGGGTGGCAGGAGGCTGACATGGACTGGGGGCAGGTGGCAGGAGAGAGATGGGACTTCAGACCAAGGCTTCCTGGGCTACAGGTTTTAAAAAAAATTTTGGACCGTCCAACAGTGTTTAGAGGTTCCTCTTGGCTCTGTGCTCAGGGGACCATATATGATGCCAGGATTCTAACCAGGTTCTGAGGAATACAAGGCAAAATGACTTAACCCCTGTACTATCTTTCTGGCTCCCAAAACATATTCTTTACTTTGCTCTGGACGATCAACAATGTCCAAGGGAGGAACTGGAGTGATAGCACAGCGGGTAAGGCATTTGCTTTGTACACAGTCGCCCCGGTTTCGATTCCCAGCATCCCATATGGTCCCCTGAGCACCGCCAGGAGTAACTCCTGAGTGCAGAGCCAGGAGTAACCCCTGTGCATTGCCAGGTGTGACCCAAAAAGCAAAAAAAAAAAACCCCAATGTCCAGGGGAGGGAGCTCCTAACCTCTCTTTCAAAGTGAAGGGGAAAGAAAGGAAATATGAGTTAACTGTAACAACAAAAATGATAACCATGGTTAACATCTGAAAGCTTACCACGTGCCAGATACTGTTGTTACCAAATACTTCACAGGTATTATCTCATGCAACCCCCTGGCCAACTCAGCCAAATATATCACAGCCACACCTTATAGACAAGGAAACAGAGGCTCTTTCCCAAGGCCACGAAGCCTCTCAGATTCTACCGCCTGGGCCTTAACCTCAAAGGCAGAGGAGGAGGCCTGCATTGAGCAAGCTGGCAGACATGAACCCAAGTGAACATGGGCTCCTTTATTAATGAGCGATCCAGCACTGGCATGTGGTGGATTGCTGACTGGCCACCATGGAAGGGACAGAGATAAGGAGCGACCCCCTCTCCTCTCCAGGTGTCAGGGCACTGACACGGCCCTCCCCGAGAGACCCAGGCACAGCACCGTGAGAACGGCCCCAGCTTACTTGTCCCCGCATGACAGCAATCTGTTTGTGGAACTGGCCTCTGTCGAAACCAGGATCTTTCTGCAAAAGAAAGACAGGAGATGGAATCTGTACAGGATCCCTCTAAAGAACCCGCTTCCCTGCCCCCATGGGAAAACAGCTAATAGGAAAAACCAACAAGCAGTTGGATGACGTTAAGCACCACCCCAAGAATTCCCTGGATCACAGATGGGGAAACTGAGTCTGGTCACCAGCTCTGAGAACTCTGGGCTTTGCAGGAACCCTGCAGCCAGTTGACAGAGTAACGGATACAGGCCAGCCAGCTGCCTCACAGTGGCCAGTTTTTCCCGATCAGTCCCACTTCGGTCCTGCTGTCCACCTGTGGGAATCTTGTTCTTCACTGGCTCATAAGAGGCAGCACTGGGACTGACGAGAAAATCATTCAGACTTCCTTCTGCTATCTGGGGTGGTTCCCAGGGCTAACCTTAAAGAGTTCATATAGGTCCTCCTCCAAATCCTTGATGAAGTTAGGGTCTGATAACTTTGGAAGAATCAGATCTTTGATCTCCTGAGAGAATGGGATTTTTGCCTGTGGCAACCAGGCCCAGTAAAAAGGATCTGAAAAGAGAGAAGAACAAAAGCAAAGCTGATGTTGAAATTTTCTGGCTTAAGTGGTGGAGCACACACCTAGCACATACCAGGCTGAGCTTGCCCCCACGTACCAAGTTCCACACTCCCTCCCTCAGCACCACCCTAGCGTGAGGCTAAACATCAGCTGGCATGGCACGCTCAACCTCCCCAGCCCACGCCCGCCCCCTGCCTCAATGCCGCCAGATATAAGTCCCACAGAAACATTTTTGTAAAGCCCTGTCAATCTTGTCATTGGCCTATATGCCAAGCACTGAAAAAGGCAGAGCCCTTATACCTTGAGCTATACAGAAAACTTAACTCTAACGGTCACAGTTAGTAGTGGAAGAACTCAAGTCAAACCCAGGTCTACCCCAGAATCTAGGATCTGGAATCTCGGTCCTTTCCCAGACTTGATATGGTTTTCCAAGACTTAAGTCTATGTAGAAGCAATTACTATAACTGAAACACTGAAATGCTCCTTCTGAAAAGAGCCTCATTCTGCAAAGGGGCAAGTGACCCAACCAGTATCTTTCCTTCCTTCCAAAAGTTTCTCAGGTTTCATGGGGGCAGGACCTGAACGCTGAGACATCACAAGTGAGAGAGAACACTAAAAATAGCTTCTATTCAGAGCTGCAAATAAAATTATATCAAGATGGTCCTTAGAAAGATGAGAAACGGCCAACACAGAGCTCAGAAAAATCTAAGCTGCTTCTGACGGGAGTCGTAAAGACAGCAGGGTTTCCACCTCTTCTGATGGGAGAGGGAAGGAATCCTAACAGCTTACGTTGTGGGGCTGTTGCCAGGTGCTCAGGAGCTGAATCATTTTAACTCTGACAAGAAGCCTGTGATTGAGGTAGCCTATCTCCATCATTACAGACTGAAAAACAAAGACGAAGTGGAATGAGAGAGGTCTTGACTTACATGCCCTCCAAGAGTCAGGGTGCTTTAGGGGGAAAGCCAGTCCATTGTCTATGGCAGCAACCTTGATAATAGGGTCCTTCACCACCACCCAATCTGTGTCCTAAAGTACCAGGAGAGACAAAAAGCTTAGGTCCCATACTCTTCAGACCTTATTTGTTTTGTTTTTGGATCACACCCAACATGCTCAGCAGGGATTACTCCTGTTGGCTCTGCACTCAGGGACCATGCCTGGCAGTGCTCAGGGGACCACAGGCAGTGCTGTGGCTCTCACCTGGGTTGGACGTACGCAAGGCAAGCGCCTTACCCTCTATACAATCTCTCAGACTGTTCAAGCAAAGCATGCCCACTCATCTACTCGGCTTTTGAGCTGGCCTTCAAACTGCTATCCGAGCACAGTATAACCACAGCACTGCTCTAGTGCCTGGTCCAAGGTTCAAAGAACCAATTTTATCTTAGAAAAGGTACCCAGGAGTTGCCTGGTACATGAGAGTAATGCCAAATGGCTCTAAGCCACTCCTAGGGAAGGCAAGAAGATCCCCAGGACCATGGAAAACAGAAAATCCCTCTCAAGCCAGTTGAGGTCCTTCTGCGTGTCCTTGCCTGTCACTGCAGTACCCATACTTCCCATGGGATACAGGCCACAGGATAAGGAAAAAAGAAAATGACTAGTGGCCAGGGAGATAGCTTGGAGGGGTGGAGTACCAAATCACACACTCCCTGGGCCCTAGCACTAATCTGTCAGAAGGGAGTGTTGGAGGGAACAGCCTCTGGGCCCCCATCCTTGCACCTCTGGGTAGGTCACGATTGAAAAAAACTAAAAGGAAATGACAAAGAGAGGGGTCAGGCTCCTATGACAGCCCATCAGCCACTCTCGGAGTGTCTGCTTGGCCCCAGGCTTCACAGTCACCATGTCATGCCAGGAACAGGAAAGCACGTCCCGGGCACCTGGATCCAAATCCACAGGGCGCTATGCTCTACCCAATGGGCTGTGGGAGGCTGGAATCGGGGCCAGTTTAACTAAGCTCTTCGGGGTATTCTTGTGTGTAAAATCTTAGGAACACTACTGGAGAAGGAAACTCACTGCAGTAAATATTTTGGAAAGAAACATGTATGTATCATTGCACTGTACCTCTTAAATATGCAAAGATACTGTATGTCACTTTGAGAAACAATAACAATAACAAACTTCACACTGTCTCTGAGTGAACTTGCTAGTATTTTTTTTTTTAATGTAGACAGGCGGTCAGGAGATGGTATAGAGATTTAAGCATGTCCCTTGCATGCAGCTGACCCCAGTTGGCTCCCCAGCACCCCATGTGGTCCCCTGGGCACTGCCAGGAGAGATCCTTGAGCACAAAGTCAGAAACGGCCCCTGAGCACTGCAGCTATGGCCCAATGCCCTGGCCCCAAGGTATCAACTAAAAGTGAGATGAAGTACGAAAGCAGCGAGAGAGTAAAGGAAGGTGACAGAGCAACGTTTTTTCTTCCCAAAAATGACATCTGTCCTGGACTTGTGATCTATCAGGAGAAGTGTTTTCATCAATAAATTTTTTAAAAAACTTTAGAAATCACTGAGTCAAACAAAATCAAACAGGTCCCGATAATGTGCTTCTGAGACTTTCCCCCCCCTTTTCCTGGTTTTGGGGTTACACTCAGCAGTATTTGAAGGATACTCTTGGTTCTGTGTTCAGGAGCTACTCCTGGTGATGCCGGGATTTACACACTGCCATGGCTGCAGGTGCACGCAAGGCAAGGATCTTAGCCTCTGGGTTTCTATCTCTGGGCCCTGCTTCTCAGACTTTACTATGCTATACTATGTGAATTTTACCCCCATAGACTCATAAGAAATTACTAACAAAAACAAAAAATAAAAATTAAGAACAAATATTACCCTCTGAATTTTATTTTTTAATTTATTTTTAAAACAAATATTAAAAACTTTTTATTACTCCCTGGCAAGTATAGCCATAACTATTTTATATATAAACATATTTCTGGGATTAGAGTGACAGTACAGTAGACAGAGCATTTGCTTTGCATGTAGCAGACCCGGGTTCAATCCCCAGCATTCCATATGATCCCCCAAGTCCTGACAGGAGTGATCCTTGAGCACAGAGCCAGGAGTAAGCCCTGAGGGACGTCAGATGTGACCCAAAACAAAATGAACGAAAACCATATTTCTTTCACATTTTCTGAGAATCACTGTCACTGTCACTGTCCTCCCGTTGTTCATCGATTTGCTCAAGCGGGCCCAGTAATGTCTCCATTGGAGACTTTGTTGTTACTGTGTTTGGCATATCGAACACGTCACGGGGAGCTTGCCAGGCTCTGCCGTGCGGGCGAGATACTCTCGGTAGCTTGCCGGGCTCTCCGAGAGGGACGGAGGAATCGAACTCCGGTCGGCCTTGTTGGCTGCGTGCAAGGAAAACGCCCTACTGCTGTGCTATCGTTCCAGCCCTTCTGAGAATCAGAGAATTGTTATGCTGCATACAGGAAGAATAAAAAACCCATCATGATAAAGCTGGATAATTTAATATAAGAGGAAATAGCAGTAAGTTACTAGTAACAACTCTGATTTTAAGCATTTCAAAACTTTTTTTTTTTCATCCTGTGCAATAGATTGAAACTGCTTTTTTTTTTTTAACTTAGATATTGCAATTTACATAGTTATCTATAGTGGGTTTTCAGGCATGTGCTAGTCCCGCCTCCAGTCTCACCACCCTAAAACCCCACCCCTCCATCACTACCCCAGATTCCCTCCCACCCTCCAACCTGACTCTTGGACAATTTATACATGCTACCTTGACTCTAGGAACTGGCTTGACCTAGATCCTTGATCATGACGTACTTCCATATTATACAGTCAACCTCACCTTCCAAAATACAGAACAGCCTCTTACCCGAGAGCCACAACTATCCATGGGATAGTCATATTTAATCAGCCAGTTGTCATTGCCTCGATCTGTCAACAGAAATATAAAATTAGGACTAGGACATGACTCAAGTAGCAGAGTACAAGCCTTGTATGTGTGGTTCAGGGGTTTGATTCCAGCACTGCAATGTACCACAGTGCCCCTCAGCTTTACCTGGTGCAGCACGGGGCGCCTGAGCACCACCACATCTACACACATATACAAGCATATACAAGAACACACACACACACACACACACACACTTTAGTAGAAATAAATGGAATTTCTTTCACTTTTAAAATACTGAATTAGAGGGGTTGGAGCAATAGCACAGCGGGTAGGGCGTTTGCCTTGTACGTGGCCGACCCGGGTTCGATTTCCAGTATCCCATATGGCCCCCTGAGCACCGCCAGGAGTAACCCCTGTGCATCGCTGAGTGTGACCCAAAAAGCAAAAAAATAAATAAAAATAAATAAAATAATGGATTAGGGACTGGAGTAATAGCACAGCGGGTAGGGCATTTGCCTTGCATGTGGTCGACCCAGGTTCGATTCCCAGCAACCCATATGGTTCCCCGAGCACTGCCAGGAGTAATTCCTGAGTGCAGAGCCAGGAGTAACCCCTGTGCATCGTCGGGTGTAACCCAAAGAGCAAAAAATAAATAAAATAAAATAATGGATTAGATGTTTTTATATACTTGGACCAATCAACAATTAATGCAATAGCAGAATAAAAGGGGAAAAACACCACATGATCGTTTCAATTGATACACAGTGGAATAATATACAGCTCTTAAAAAAGACAAAAATCACGCAATTTGCAGCAACATGGATGATCCGGGTTTTGGACTACACCTGGCATTGCTCAGGGCTTATTGGCCCTGTGCTCAGGGATCATTTCCAGCAGGTACAGGTCAGGAGTGGGAGGGTTGTGGGAAAGGGAGATGCTGAGGATTGAACCTGGGTCGGCCACAGGCAAGGCATACATCCTACTCTATATATCGCTCAGGCCCCTGGAGCAACTTGGACAGGCCTGGAGGATACCAGGCTAGGTTAAGTCAATCAGCAGGAAAGGAATAGATACAGAATGATCTCTTTCATATGTGGGACTATGTATGTGGAACATACAGAGCAAGCCAGCAACAGAGGGAGAAAGGCAACACAATGGGACAATTAATCCATACAACTGATCAGCTGGTGGGGGGTGAGGGGGATTTGAAAAGGAGGGGCCCTGGGGACCTTGAGGGAGGGAGGTGAGTACCAGAAGTGTGGTGCTGGAATTATGTACATGCAAAACTATCACTACCAATATATAAACACAATACCTTTAAAAAAATTTTTAAAAACTTTAAAAAAATATTTTAAATAACATAGTAGGGAAAACAAAATCCTGTGCATTGTTGAGAGTAATGAAGATGGCACAGCACTACAGCAAGCAGTATTGGTAGCACCTCAAACATGCAAATATGAAACTACTGTATGACCCAGCAATTCCACTTTGGGGTACATAGTAAAAAAAAGTGAAAGAGAGTCTCACTGAGACTTCCGTACATCACAGCTTCATTATGAATAGCTGAAAAGTAAAATCAACTGAGAGATGAACAGGTGAGTAGAATATGGAATATCCATCTAATGAACTGTTTTTCAGCCTTAGAAAGAAAAGAGGGCTGGAGCAATAGTACAGTGGGTAGGGAGTTTGCCTTGTACACAACTGACCCAGGTTCGTTCCCCAGCATTCCATATGGTCCCCTGGACACTGCCAGGAGTAATTCCTTGAGTGCAGAGCCAGGAGTAATCCCTGTGCACCACCGGGTGTGACCCAAAAAGAAAAAAAAATGCTAACACATGCCGTAAGATGAACAAACCTTGAGGATATTTGCTAAGTGAAAGAAACCGGTCACAAAATGACAAATCCTTTAAGAGTCCACTTACACTAAGTACTTAAGAGATAGACCAATCCTGGGATAGGCCTTGCTAGTTCAAGGATGCTGCAGTACTTTTTACTGCCGGGTGGAGTCAAGTGTCTTCTGTGTGGGGCCAGCAGAGAGGCTACTGATAACTGTCAAGCTGGCTCCTGGCCTCATCACCTCTGATAAGGACTCACGATGTGCCTGGATAAAGCTGTCTTGGCACAAGGTTTTCTGAGCCCCTGCCCCTCCCCCACCAAAATTGTTTCTGGCTTAGAAGACTTTCATCCTGAAGACTGAATCCATGCTCTACAAATTCTCACACTTCCACCTGTGTCCTGCTACCCGCAAAGCTGGCCCAAGGCCCTTGGCACCTCCACTTGCTCACCAGTGTTCCGGATGATGTAATCTAGCACCACCAACCGCTCAAACTGCAGCAGGAGATGCCTGTTAGTGTTCTCTGGGAGGGGCTCTGCCTCGAAACGCCGCAGCCAATAGTCTGCATCCTTGTAACCTTCAACAAAGAGCTGGAAGGAGCCGACCTGTAACCGAGAGGGAACAATGAAACTGAAACCTTAGCCTAAGTCTAAAATTCAGAACCACGGTCTAAGTCTAAAGACCCTCAGGAGAAGCCAGGTACACCAAGGCCCAGAGGGAGTTTACAACAGAGATGTTTTTCAAGGCATTTTCTTCTTTATTTCAGTGCAAATATAGGAGAAAAGGGCTGTTCCAGGGATTGCTCATTCGGAACTGAGAAGCCCGTCTCAATGATCAGAATATGAATAAATTCTCTTCTTTGGAGGAATGTCCTCCAAAGGACATTTGGAGGCTCTTCACAAATGAGGAAGACAAGAAGAGCCTCAAAGCCAGCTATTCACATGTGTCCAAATGTGAGCATGTGGACACTTGCTTCCCCAGATCGTATGCCAGTATGAAAATCGTCACCTTCAATTATAGCTAGAGTCTATACCTTTGGTGGTAGTCCGATGCGATTGAACCGCTGCCCAACTTTTGGCACTTTCTCTAAAGCAAGGCGCTTGCCCCTGGACTTCACTCGATCAATGGCACTATAGTTGAAGGTCTCACTGGCCAGGTAGACGACCTAATGTGGAAGGACATGCAACAGACAAGTTTTGTAGAACAACATGGCAAGAGCTGAGAATAATGAGGTGCTTACCAAAACTGTTCCTCTTCCACAGCTCACAGGAAAAACATAGTTCTCAGTCTTCCTAGATGCTGGGAGAAAGTGCATGTCTAGTTCGGGCCAAAAGATTGTGAATAAAGTGATGTCAAAATGATTGTCAAACTGTGACAACACCACCGTAATCTATAATCTATATGTAGGTCCATTATGACACCACATTGTTTTGTGACTATCACTCACATACCTAATTTTTTTCTCACGACTAATGAAATTTGGTGGCCAGAGAGCTAGCTCAAAGGGTTGCATGCAGGAGACCCAAGTTCAATAACCAGCACTATATGGTCCCCTAAGCAACAATGGGAGCAACACCCAAACACAGAATTCAGACTAACCCTAAGCATATCTGAGCATTTAGGGGTTATGACCCCAAAATGGGTAAAATTAGAGGGCACAGAGATAGTACAGGGGTCACCACATGTGTCTTCTATGTAGCCCAACCCCAGATACATTCCGGGTACATGGTCCTGGAACACGCTCAGGTGTTACCCCCAAGAACTGCAGTAACATGTCCTCAGGCCCATCAGGGGAATCACTGGGCACTGCCTGGAAAGTGCCCCTACCCTAATTTTTCTCACAAAGCAAATCTGAATTAAAAAAAAAAAACACTCCCTATGACTAACGAAACTACCACAGGCTGAAACTGGCAGAAATGGAGAGCAAGCAGACTCATCCGAGAATGACAGCCTTACCACGTGACACTACCACAACGGGAGTTCCGTTTCCATGGCAACGGACACCAGGATCAACTGGGCAGAATCCTATCACAAGGGTGGGGAGGCAAGGGGAGAGTCTTCCTCTAAATAGTCTCCAACAACCATCCGCTAAGCTTCCAAAGTTCTACCTCCACTCGGTTGCACAAGTACTTCAGTTGCTGACTTTTTGCTGCAAAAAGCCTCCGGTCTCATTAAGGTTCTCTAACAGGGAAAGAAGAAAATCAATGTAGGGAAGAAACGGGATGGCACAAGTGGTTAGAATAGTCATAAAAATACCAAGAATCTCAGAGTGGGCCTCAGGCTCTTAAGCAACAAGGGAGGTGGATGTGTGGTGGAGGGTGTCCTGGCCCCCTACACACAAAAGAAACCAATGAAGCATGAAATGCTTACACTGCACCAGCACCAAAGTCCATTTTTTATATGGATTATCACATGCAAAGCCTGGCAAGCTCCCCATGACGTATGCAATATGCCAAACACAGGAACAAGAAGTCTCAAATGAAGACATTACTGGGCCTGCTCAAGCAAATCGATGAACAACGGGAGGACAGTGATACAGTGCTATCACATGCATTCTTAAGAACCACCCTATAAAACAGAAATTATATACCAAATTATTTGGAGGTTGGTGGTGACGGAGGATGCTTCCCAAGCAGTGCTCAGCAGTCATGGGCATTTCCTGTGCCAGCGGGCTGGCAGTGCTGGTCTGAGGGTTGGGTGACCCGGCCCACAGCTTCTGGGGGCCACAGGGCTACAGCCAGGAGTGCTGGGGACCATGTGGTACAGAGACGCATGGGCTCGATTTAAGGGCAATCTCCCTAGCCCCTCTACCTATATTTGTACAGTGAGGAACTGAAGGTTGTGAGGGGACAGATGGAGTGTTAAGTGACATGCCCAAGGACCTACCTAATAAAAAGCTGCAGAGTCAAGACTAAGCCTCAAGCCCTTTGATTCTTAGGCAGCACACTTCAGACGCACAGGCAGAGCTGAGCTCAGGACCATGGGCAGCCAGCAAAGAAAGGAAATTACAGAGTGATGACAAGGTGGACTTTAAAGAGTTCTAGGGTCAAGAGGGGCCCAGTAAAAGGCTTTCAGGTTAGGCAGGAGATCTTTCGAGCATTAATTACCATGCAAGATGATCAGAGTATGCTGCTTTACTACACGTAAGTATGCTTGCATGCGCACACTCACATACACGCTATTGCATAAATAGAAGACACGTACACACACACACACACACACACACACACACACACACACACACACTCTCTTGCATAAACAGAAGGCACTGAGCCAGGCCAGGCAAGCAATCCAGACTGAGGACAGGTGCCAAATTGGGCAATCTTAGGTATTATACATTGTTTAGTTTTGTTTCATTTTGGTTTGCTTGGGGCACTGCCCTGCTCCAGGCTCTGGAGTCACTCCTAGTGATGCTCAGGGGACTACACTGAGTGAGGAATTGAATCTGGGCCTCGTGATGCTCAGGGGACTACACTGTGTGAGGAATTGAATCTGGGCTTCTCGAATGCAAAGCATGCACTCCTGTGCCCTTTCAGTTTTCTCTCTGGCCTCTGGCCAGTAGTACTATTTGTTACTCTTTGATACTCTCTGACTCACTGATTCAGCTGGAAATGCTTACTGCAAGTGCACTACTTTGCTAGGTACTGAGAATGAGAAAACATTTAACAATAGAGTCCCTGATTTCTATAAACTTCGACTATAAAAGTTGGCTTACGGCTTCGAATTTGGTGGCAAAGAAGCAGGCTAAAGGGCTGGAGTGAGAGTACAGTGAGGAGGGCATTGGCTCTGCACGAGGCTGACCCAGGTCTGATCCCCAGCATCTTACACGGTCCCCCAAGCACAGTCAGGAGTAATTCCTGAGTGCAAATCTAAGAGTAGCCCCTGAGCATCACCAGGTGTGGCCCTAAAACCAAACCAAACAAAAAAGAAGCAGACTAAACATCCACAACAATCTTGTTTTCTGCTAATATATCCTGGGAAACAAACAAACAAACACACACACACAGGTCTGAAGGGAAGCGTTCATCTGCTGCCCAACTCTTTGCCCAAAGCCTATAGCCTAAACCTTTGAGGAAACCTCAAGCAGGGGTGGGAGGCAGGTCCCTCAGGAGTGGACAGATGGATGGACCTCTACTGCCTAAAACCACCGTCCTGAAATCACTTGCAAACAATAATCACAGCATGCATTTGTTATTCTGCAATCAAGATCTAGAGCTTTCATCAGATCATCAGAGCTCACAATCAGACACACAGTACCCACCCTCAAGCCACATCAATAGCCCCAACTGGACCTAATGCTACCAAGACACAGCTCAGGACTTTGGCCCCAGGAAGGGTGCTGGAGACGGTACTAACCTTTGTACGGGGGACAATGTTGAGTTCCAGTTTCTGATCCACCAGGCTGGCCCCCGCCTCTGAGAGGTAGCCCTGGTTGAGAACAAGGCAGTCCCGGCCGAAGCAGCAGGGACAGCACAGCTTCTGCAGCCACTTGGTCCACTTAGGGTTAAGTTGCCCATAGGGCTCTTCATTCTTCGGTTTGAAGACACCAATGATCTTCTATACAGACAAAAGACAAACAGGATGTTGAAGGCAAGTTGATGAGAGCTGCCCAGAGCCCAGGTCAGCAGGAATCCAGGCAGCAATATGAGGGCACAGGCAGACTACCACCACTGGCATTCAGATGCAGGCGCCCTCCAGCTTGGAAACGGCAAGAGAGGGTGTCAGGCAGGTCAGGTACAACAGGAATAAAACATCATCAAATCTTGGCCCCCAAGGTCCATACTGTTGTTCTGCACTACAGATCATTTCCAATTGAGATGACCGATTGAGGACAACAGAGCAGGTGAGTTCCTGAGAGCCCCAGCCACCCTGGGGATGTGGGTTTTGACTCCTTCCGGGTCAAGAGAACTCCACACCTGTGCTTCTACTGGCTGCCCCCAGAGGTTAGGACAGAAAGTGCCAGGTACCTGTGGTCTTGTGGTATGCTAATTTCCCCGGTGGGAACTGCCTCTGGGTTGGAAGTGCAAGAAGCAAAAGTGCAGGGAGGGACTGACTGTAGCTAGCCAGGAAGTCCTTACTTTCGCTGCTGCTGGGGAACCAGCCCTTTTCTAAGGGAATTTCTTAAACAGATGCCTCCCGACACAGTGCCCTTTGCCACCTCTCCGAGTGTGCTAGAGATCAACTGCCTCTCTGCCTGGATTAGGTGTGGCCAACATATCTGTTGCTCCTTCACCCACAAGTGCTGGAATGTCCTCCCCTATTCCATCTCCCACCACCAATTCCTGTACAAACTTCAAGAACACCCAATCATACCACATCCCAATGCTGTTTAGCAGTTTCATGCCACGGGATTAAACAGCGAGAAGCCCCCAACTAAGAAGCGCAGAATAGCCCTATTCTGCAGGGAGGAATGAAGGACATGGAGCTGTGGTGTCCCCAGTGCACGGTCCCTTCTGGCCACTGGGAACACCACCTGAGCCCCGCTGAACACCGTAGCTGGTCAGGAGAGGTTTTATGTCCGAATCAGAGGTCACTGTCCAGACCAACAGGCGTACATTTAGAAAGGAACTTGGGACTTTGTTCTACATCGGACCTGCTTGAGGCCTCCTGACAACTCAGCTGGTGGCCCACTGGCCAAAGGCTCCTTGGAGTACCCTTTGCATTTGTTTTCCATGAATTCAACCTGGAATGGTATATAATCATCAGTTATGGGATGGTATGATATCAAGATATTGGTGGTTTGGGTTTGGTATTAGCCTGTGGGTATGTTTAACTTTCCTCTCAAAGATAATTCACAGGAGGGCAGGCCAGTGTGGTTCATTTTTAATACTTGGAAGATACTGATCACCTGTACCCCCATGCTATGGTCTCTAACATACTGCTATGAGAACCCCAGATAAACAATGACCTCTTGAAAATTCCCAGAGTAGAAAAAACTAGTCTAGTCCCACAAACGAAGCTTATTTTGTGAAGCCACCTTGACGTGGGTCAGTTCATGTTTATGAAATGGTAAGTAAAGCACCTGAGCCCGGGTATTAACGGTATGCACTGGCCAGTGTCTGTTCCCAGGCATGCTGACTGAGGGCCATACACCCTGAGCCTCATCCCCTGTTGGGATGCTTTTGGTCTGTGTTGCTAACCTGCAGAAGCATCTTCCTTAGGGCGGCACAATATACCTTGACTAGGAAAAAGAAAAAAGAGAAAAGAAATCAACAGAAAGGACATTAGGCATTATGGAACAAGAATGAGAAATAACTCCGTCTGGGACCAGAGACGTAACAGGTACTAGGGAGCTTATTGTACAATGGATAGGGTGTCCTCATGGGGCGGTCCAGGGTTCAACCCCCAACACCCCCTATGCTCCTGAGCACCAACAGAAGCGATCCCTGAGTACAGAGTCAGGAATAAGCTGTGAGCAGTGCTGGGCGTGGTCCAAAAACAAACAAAATAATTTCATCTATGGTGATAGCCCGGCAAGCTACCGAGAGTATTCGATATGCCAAACACAGTAACAACAAAGTCTCCAATGGAGACGTTACTGGGCCCGCTCGAGCAAATCGACGATCAATGGGAGGGCCTTTACCTTTACTATCACAGTACTGTTAAAAACAAATCTACCTTAAAATGAGTTTACAAATGACACACTTTCCTGCTGAGACCAGGATCACAGCTGCCTCTCTCTGAAGGTTCCCTCCCAAGCTGCTGCCCTGGTTCTCGACCTCAGGGTCTGCCCTAATTGATCTCATCCTCTCCAGGCTGCATAATGGTCATTTCAAAGGAAGAAAAGTAAATATGCTGTCCAAGTGATTCATCTTCATATCATATGACTCTCGCTCTCTGCTCACCCCACTGCCAACTCGAGCGTGGCTGGGTCATAAGACACTTTTCTGTGGGTGTCACTTCCTGAAGGCAAGGTCACAGCAGAAAACACACATCCATCGGCTTGCATTAAGTAAGCATTCATAACAGAAATTGGCTAGGTGCTTGTCTCCAACAACTGGCCAATGTTGGGATCAGTTCTTTGGGGAAACCAGGAAGGATTTGAGAGGGCAAGAGAAGTATAGACAGACCTCTCTATTCTCTCCAAAAAGTTCTTAAAGTCAAATTCACTTATTCACAGAAAACATTAAATGCCTATATCCATATCACAGTCTTCAGAATGACATTCTGAAGGTTAGCTACCATCTTAAGTTAGTGACCTTCCTGTCTCTGCTCTCCTGGACACTGGACACACACCAAAGACACCACTCAGAGAAGGACTGACAGGTACATTACAGATCTGCCAAACCTCAGGACAACTTAGGGATTGAACATCCCAGAACCCAACCAACTGGTCAATGGAGGTCAAGAGTTCTGCAAGTTGGTCCCCAAAGAAAGGGAGAGGAGACCAAGACATTCCTAATTCTAGCAAGGACTGAAAAAGGCCAAGTAGAGACAAACTCTATTTAAAGAAAGTAGAACTTGTAGGCCAAGAAACCAAGCATCACTTTACACCGACCTTCTCTTTCCACAATAAGGAAAGCAGGAAGAATTTCACCAACTCTAAAAGCATCAGAAATCATCACTGTACAACGAGGATTTCATTGAACAGTAATGCCAAATGCAGGAATGGTAGGATGGGAAGGATGGCAGAGAAGGTCACGTAGAGAGAAAGGTATATAGTTGTGTTCAGGCCTACATATATGTCTCCAATTCAGTTAACATTTGTTCAGGGCTGAAGAGCTAGTTCTATGAATTGATGGAGAAGGCCCAAGTTTGGTCCTGGACACTGCATGAGCATCACCAGGGAACAACCTCTAAGCACAGAGCTGACATATGAATGGGTTTGGCCCATAAATATACAAAAAATAAATAAATAAAAACCCAACTACTTGGTACCTACTTTGTGTGGTATTCAGTGGGGTACCCAGATAAGATACATAAAACTGCCTTTGGCCTCATTTCTAAAGTTCGTGTCATATGACTGTGCTACTGAATCATAACACTCTCCTTACTCATAGAAACTGACTTAATATTCAAATTAGAAAAACACCCACCAGTATTTGGTTCAGGAGAAAATAACTGTTGCCTTATTCTTCCCAACAACCTCTGTCTCCATTAATGCATGTATAAGACCTCTATTATATTTAAGGAAAAGCTCCTGTATGAGGTGAATGTTCTTAAAACATTTTTCCTTCACACCCACAGACTAAGCCTCTCTTAACAAAGTGGGTAAAGTGTAGGTAGCTTAAATAACAGCAGTTCATAAAGCTGGAACTGAAAACAGACTCCGCACAGGGACGCAAGTGGCCACGGTGGGCTGGAGTCAGGACCCAAACCTTCACTTGCTGGAACCTGGAGTCCAAGGTTTCCTGAGCCTACCCTGAAACCCCACAGAGGAGAGGACTGAGCCAAGCTGAAGCTAAGGTTCAAGCACATCACTCATATCCCAAACCAAAATACACAGAAATAATATTCCCCCCCCACACACACAAACACCTTTTTTAACCTTTGGGCTAAACCTGAAGAAATCTGGGAGCTATATTACACAGTACAGGATACTGAACACACAAAGGATGAATTCAGTCCACTGAGAAAACCATTACAGGCCCAGAAATAAGTCCTAATACAAGTTGGGTTTTCTTTCTTTTTTTTTCTTTTAAGTTTAATGAACATGAACTCGTCAGCTCTCAAATCTGTTGGTGTTTTTGCTTCTGCATGTGTGTCAGAGATAGAACCGGATGCCAAAAATATGCAATTAGCTTTATCTCTAGTCCCTCAAGATACCTTGAGGTATCATATACGAAGGTTACTTATATGGATGGACTCTTCATTTTCTGCATTTGAAATGAAAATAATATGTTAAACTACATATTCATCTAATAATAAAAGTTAAAAATGTTAACAGAAGTAACATGCTTTTAAAAGAAATAATCATTTTAAAAAGCTCTTTGAGTGAGGCTGACATCATTTGGGGGGGGCACACTTGGCGGTTTGGAGGGTACACAGTCTGGAAGGGGGTCACAGCTAGCATCATTGGTAGGGGGCGGGCACAGTCTGAGGCTGCCCCAGTTCAGTGCTGGACTCTCCCCTGCAGAGCTTGCAGAACCACGCGGTGCTGGGCATTGAACCTGGGCCTCCCAAAGGGCTCAAACCAAATGTCTGGCCCGAGTCCAGCCCCGTTTTCCATTTCTGCAAATCTCTCTAGCATCTTGCTTACTAGAAGACAGGCTTCACATCTTCTGTAGTACTTAATTAAGTAAAGATGATTTCACACATCTTACAGAATTTGGAAATCTCCACTGTACACTTGTATGGAAATTAAGAGTGAAAATAACATGCAAAATATTTTTAAATTATGGAAGCAATTTTGACCTGGGTTGGAGCGATAGCACAGCGATAGGGCATTTGCCTTGCATGCAGCCAACATGGCCAACCTGAGTTCGATTCCTCCGCCCCTCTCGGAGAGCCCGGCAAGCTACCGAGAGTATCTCGCCCGCATGGCAGAGCCTGGCAAGCTCCCCATGACGTATTCGATATGCCAAACACAGTAACAACAAGTCTCTTGATGGAGACGTTACTGGAGCAAATCAATGAACAACGGAAGGACTGTGACCGTGACTAAATTTTGACCTACAGCCACCGTACTGGGCCTCCTCGGGATGCCTGGGCCTCACTGTAAGAACTCTGCATAACAGAGGCCCTTTACTTAGCTAGTTAGGAAGTGAAGCCTTATTTACAGTTAACTCAGAGAGGAATGGTTAATCTAAATATGAGACAGGATCCAAACAGAAGGAATCAGATTCAGCCTGTATTCATTTTTCCACCCGCTGCCCCCAGCCCAAGCGTCTCATCCATCAAAACTTAGTCAGGACATCTCCTTAGAACTGATGGCAGGTGAGGCTTACAACCTCACGAACTAATCTCAGACTGATAATCAAACTTCACTGTCTCTTAACTTGGTATTGTTGTTGTTATTTTAGTTTGGGGGCCACATCTGGAAGCACTCGGAGCTTATTGCTGGCTCTGGGCTAAAGTCCTGATAGTGCTCAGGGGACCACTGTGGGGTACTAGGGATCAAACTTGGGTTAGCCCTACCTGCTGTACTATCACTCTGGTCCCCATTTAAATTTAAAAAAAAATTTATTCTGAGAGTCTTTAATTATCACTGTGGCTTTCAGTCAAGTGCCAAGACCTAAGAATTTCTCAGAGCGTCCAGGTGGTTGAAAGATGCACATTCAATATTATAATTTTACACGTGAAAAATGGAAAAGCCCAGTGGCTTAGAGTGTCTGCTTTGTAGGCATATGATCACAAATTCAAATCCCTGGTGATCCACGTATGCTAGATACAATCTTGGTAGCTGGGCTCTCTGTATCCTGGCTACTCATCATTTTTTTAACTGCACAAAATGCACCAGAGAGGGGGACGTGACCTTAAGCTGAATTACCACAGCTGTAACTCATGTGCGAGCCCAGAGCACATGTGTGCAAGCACGCATGCAGACCTCAATGAGCCCTGCACACTGCAGCTCTGTGACATGCTGTGACATGTGACATGCTGACAGCACCGGACATGCTGTTCCCTGCCACATCAACAACCACAAAGGAAAGAAAGAGGTAGAAAAGGATAAAAAATGAAAACGGGCTGGAGACACAGTGCAGGGACCAAGGCTCATACTTCTGCATGCAGCTGACCCCAGTTCGATCCGCAGCCCCACATGGTCCAATGAGCATCACTGGGTGCAGCTCTGGAGGCCCTGGGTACTGCCACATGTAGTGCTGGGGCCCCCAATCACCACCATTGGGGTGACCTAGGTAACCCCCCAGCTCTGCAGAGCCCAAGCAGCACTGTATCTTTCAGTCCTCACACAGAACCAGCCAGGTTGATGGAAAATCTCCTGTAGGAGTTGGCCCAGGATGAGCACTGTTTGGGAGTCCCCCCAAAAAAAAGACAAAGGAAGAAATTTTGGGGGAAACACTATACCATATTTATGACAAACTCTTGATGAGTAAAGTACTTTTAATGTTTATGCCTTTTCTGGATAAAATATTTTTAAATGGTTCAGAGCTACTGATAAAAAGGTCAAATTCCTAGAACATGTGTACCATGTCTGGTTGTCTGTATGATTTTAAAGCCAATATCAATTAGCATTATCGAATGAATTACTTTTTTTGTTTCTGTTTTCGTTTTGGGGCCACACCTGGCAGTGCCCAGGATTTTCTCTTGGTTCTGTATTTAGGAATCAAACTGGGAATGGTCACGTGCAAGGTAAGTGCCTCAGTCCCAGTACTATCTTTTTGGCCCCTAAATTACCAGTCTTAAAGTTAAAGCATTTTCTCATACTTAAACTGCCTTTACCGCAGTCGGTGCCAGGCATCCAAAGAATGTCTAATCAAGAGATCAGTCAGCATAATTTTGAAGAGAACACTGACCTCTCACTAGGCACCAGCAACCAGGCCTGGGGCTGTATCTCACTTAATCCTCTTAAAGCAGGGACTCTACAATTCTATGATTCCTGGCAACAAAATCATCTGGCTAATTATTAGTCTCACACAACAGAAAATGCTCAGAAACCCCCTTCACACGTGATTCAGCACCAGAGCGACCCGAAGCCCAGGAATGTAAGTGAGGCGGGTAAGATGAGCACGCTCCACCAAGACTTCCAGTCCAGCATTTTCCATCTTATTGTTCTGGGACAGTGTAGGTGCTCACTTGCTCACTCGGAAGCGAATCCATTCTAAATTGGGAAGTAGAATCAGGGCTGTTAACTTCAGAACCTTTCTCCGAAGGTTTAAACCCCAAAGTTACTGTAGAAACTTCTAGTTGGCCAGACCTTCGCTCCCTCTTTCTTGGACACACAAAGCCCAGAGTTACAGGTGGTGAGACAACAGAAGACAGCTACCATCCACTGCTTTGGCTAAATTGTGGACCACTGATGAAGGAGAAGGAGAGGGCATACTCTCTCTCTCCCTCTCGTCTCCAAACTGGCTGAAAAGCATCTGTTTGAGTAGCAGAAGCCATGTAAGATCACAAAGCAAAAGCCTCATGCGAAGGAGCTGGTTGGTTGGCCAGCAGGAAGGATGATGCTTCCAGCCCAGATCAGGCGAAACGCTGTGTCAGCCCTGAGCATCCTATAGGCTTCTTTTATGGGATCTATGACTCCTGTGATTTTTTTAGTCATTATTTTTAAATTTGGGGAGCGGAGCTGCTCCTGGCAATGTGGGGGAACAGGTGCTCGAGGGATCAAGGGATCAACCCCCCTCCTCCCACATGCAAAGCATGCGTTCCAGTCCTCTGAGCTCCCGACCCTATATTAAATTTTCTGTCACACAGCAAATTTAATTCTAACCACTGTGGAGGCTGAAATGAGAAGCCAGAAATTCAGCAGTGACTGACAGAGTGAGCAGAGCAGAGCGGTTAGGAGCATGAACCAGAGCAAGGGCCAGACCTTCTTGGTTTAAACCCTGCCTCTCACTAGCCGTGGGACTCGGGGCATTATCATCCACAGGGCCAATACTATGACCTACCTCCAAAGACAGTATGAAGTGAAGCAAATGACTGAGAGGATGTATCTGGCATGTAGTAAGTGTCACCAAGTATTGGAAAAGCAAAACAAGCAAAGGTATTTGCAGCAGGGCCACCACAACATTTAGGAAGTGGGTCTCTTCTCTAAACCACACTTTCCTCAGGGGCAAAAAGACGGTCACATTTGTAAGTTTTGTCAGAGCATATATGATTTGACTTCCCTCTTAAGAAAGGACAGTGGCCCTGAAGTTTTAGAGATGGGGAGTCTGCTGCCCACCAAAAAAATGCCCACATCCCCCACCTGTGTCCTCTGCACTGAGGTGGAACATTTCACCTGTGAGGAAGAACTGAGAGGTCATATTACTGCCAACAGTCAGAGCCCCAGATCTCTTCTCAGCTGACCTGACATACTTACAACTAATTACAATAGCGTCATGAAATAAAACCAAAAACCTTTCCTCTACTCCTTACCAAAAGACAATCCCAGACCCTTCTGAAGTCAGCTGAGAGGCTACCGTACTCCGACTCATAACTCAGATCTCATTCGGATTCAATAAATAACACAACACAGACACAAAGGAAATCATCTTGCTCAAATAAGACCTTAAGTCACCTATTTTTTCTTTTTTGGTGTGTGGGGGGGAATTGATGGGCCATACCCAGAGATGCTCAGGGTTTATTCCTAGCTCTACACTCAGGAATCACTCCTGGCAATGCTAGAGGGCCATATGGGATGCCCGGGATTGAGTCCCGGTCGGCTGCATGCAAGGCAAACACTCTACCCACTGTTCTATCTCAGGCCCCAAACTTAGCCATCTTTTTTTTTCGCTTGTTTTGGGCTACACCCGGTGGTGCTGAGGACTGACTCCTGGCTATATACCCAGGGATTACTCCAAGGTGGCTTACAGGACCATAAGAGGTGTAGGGGATGGAACTCAGGCCGGCCCCAAGCAAGGCAAGCGCCCTATTCGCTGTACTTTCCCTCGGGCCCCAAGTTACCTACCCTTCTTCATTCTGAAAGAGATGGATCCCAGGTGACCCTTCAATTTAACTCGCTGCTGCCTTATTTAAGGGACCTGAAAACCCAGCGCTCTGAAACCTCTCCCCAACTCCGTCTATGTTAGCTGAGTGGACAGCAGCATTGCTTAGATTGTCCTGCCTTGGTTAAAAAGGATAAAGGTCGCCTCCTGGCTGCCCTGGGCACGTCTTGCTCCATCCTTAGGCACGAAGAGAGAGGGCGAGGAGAAACATGGGCAAGCCCTTTGCCTTAGCAGAAACACTGTGTATGTATGTGTCCCGGGAAAGAGAAAGGACAGGTTTGGGCTCCCAAAATTCCACATTCTAAACGGAAGCATAAACTAAAAACAAAACAAAACTGAGGTGGGGTGGGGGGATTTGAACAATTTCCCAGAAGTGAGCAATAACCAATAACCGAGACAGCTGAGCTGGTGAGTCCACCCACTGGATCCCCAACCCAGGGTGGCTGGAGACATTCCTGCGAAACACCGTTACGCCCGGGGAGGGGGGCCCTGCGAGCCCTAAGTGGGGGTGGGGGGTCACCGTCCTCCTCCATCATCAACTGTCACGACAACTGATCGGGGTCCCAATAAATAAACAAATAAATAAAAGGGGGGGGCAAAGTCCAAAGGTCCTTGCGTAGGTCTGCGGCAGCGTCAGTCCGCTTAGGGTCACCGTCATCGCACTGACAGGACACTGATCGGGTCCAAAAAAGAGGGAGGGGGTGAAGTCCAAAGTTCCACGCGCAGGTCTGCGGCGGCGGCGTCGGTCCGACGCGGAGGGCCCAGGAACCTGCCAGCAAGCCGGCCGGCTCTCCCTCCCGCGCGGGCCGCCCCGTCGCGGCGCCCCACTCCCCGCCCCCACGCAGCGCCACCCCCGTCGGCTCCGTTTCCTCTTTCCCCCTTCCGCCGGCGGCGGCCCGGCGTCCCGCGGGTCGTGATTGATTCCACCCCCCACCCGCGCCCCTCGCTCACCCCCTGCGGGTTCTTGACGAAGTAGCTGCCGCTGGAGCCCTGGTAGATGCGCTCGGGGAAGATGCCGCGCTCGATGGCCGTCTCGGCCTGCCGCACCACCGCCTCGAACTCGGGGTCCTCGGGGAACTCGTTCCGCTCGCGGTGGGCCTGCGCGGCGTGCGCCGCCGCCGCCGCCTGCGCCGCCAGGGCCTGGGCCTGCGCCGCCACCACCTGGGCCTGGCCCTGCGCCGCCGCGCCCCGGGCCCGGTCCAGCAGCGGCTGCCGCTCCCGGTCGTGGCCCGGCGAGCCCGGGGGTGACGGAGCCGGGCCGGCCGCCGCCGCCGCCGCCGCCGCCACTCGCACGGCGCCCCCCGGCACCTGCGGGAAGTGGCTGCCGGAGCCCGACGGGAAGGTGTAGTCCGGGGGTTGGGCCCGCTCGGGGGACACCAGGGGGCTCGTCTCGTCCATCCCTTTAGGCCGCCGGCTCCCGGACCCGGCGCGCTCCACACAGCTGCGCTCTCGGCCGCGACCAATCCGAGACGCCCCCGAACTCGGCGCGGCCAATCAGGTGGCGGTACCTTCGCGGGCCCCGCCCCTCCCGGCCCTGTTTACTCAGCTACCCGGAGGCGCGACCCCTCGCGCGCCAGCCGGGAGCCAATCGCACCCGCTCCGGGGCCGGCGCGTCTCCCCGTGTGCGCATGCTCCGGGGACACGCCCTCCGCCCCCGCGAGCCCCGCCCCGAGCTCGCGCTGGCTGGCTGACTCGCAGGAAAGAGGCTTCGCCTGATGGGTCAGCTGTCGGGCGCTTCTACGGGACCGGCTGGGGGATTGGCCAGAGCGGCGTCTGTGTCCGCACCCAGTGTTTATTGATTGAGCACCTACTGCTTCTTCTGAGTGCTGGAGAGACAGCAATGAAGAAATAAAAGTCTTTGCTCTACTTAAATGAAAAAGTTTGTTTTACAAAAATGTCCGATCCTTGGCAGGGTCGGAGAGATGGCTGGCGCAAAGGACTGAGTGCAAAAAAAAAAAAAAAAACCAGACTGAGTGCATGCTTTGTAAGCAGAGACCCAAGTCTCCAGGTCTGCCCTCTCCCCCCACTCTCCACCAAAAGAATTGCAGACCACGATGCCAGAGAGATACGACAGAGGATGAAAGCACTTGCTTGCATCCTGCCTACACCTGGTTGAAATCACCTGCACCACGTAAGGTCCACCAAGGACCGCCAGGGGTCACTCCTAAGCACAGAGCGTGGCATAGCACCGTCCTCTCCCGACCCCCACCCACGCCCCTGGCCCAAAGCCCCTCCCCTCCCCCAAATTCCAGTCCTCATGGATGTTATGCAATGCCTGATCTGTTGCTGGTTCCTTCGCTTGCTCCCTCCTTCCTTCCCTCCTTCCTTCCTTCCTTCCTTCCTTCCTTCCTTCCTCCGTCCCTCCCTCCTCCTTCCTTCCTTCCCTGTCCTTTCCTTTTCTAAAGCTTTCCTCTTTCTCTCTTTCTTTCTTTCTTTCTCTCTTTTTTCTCTTTCTTTCTTTTTTCTTTTCTTTCTCCCTCTCTTTTTTCTCTTTTTTTCTTTCCCTCCTTCCCTGCCCCTCTTCCTTCCTTCCTTCCTTCCTTCCTTCCTTTCTTTCTGTGTATGGACTTAAGGTCTTGTACATGATACTACTGGAGCTAACGTACTGCTTCTTTTATTATTTTAAAAGTCCATCAATGTTATTCACCACTGGTCAGGCACAAAAGGTGCAGTAGTACATTTTTTGTTAATGGAAACGAGAAAGAAAATAGAATGCCTGTCTTTAGCTGAAAACACAGTGCTTTGAGACAGTAGAATTAAAACTGGACACTGAGAGCTCAACACTCTGTAATAAGAATTTACAGTTTTGGGGCTGGAGCAGTAGCACAGCGGGTAGGGCGTTTGCCTTGCACGTGGCCGACCCGGGTTTGATTCCCAGCATCCCATATGGTCCCCTGAGCACTGCCAGGGGTAATTCCTGAGTGCAGAGCCAGGAATAACCCCTGTGCATGACCGGGCGTAAAGCAAAAAATAAAAATAAAAGAATTTACTGTTTTGGGATAGGGTGCGGCAGGGTGATACCATTTCACCGAAACTCTTCAGTGCCACCCTCGAGAACATCATGCGATGACTGGAATGGGAAGGAATGGGAGTGAAGATAGATGGTCGGCAACTACACCACCTCCGCTTTGCTGATGACATTGTTTTAATAACACCAAACATCAGCCAAGCGGCACAAATGCTGGCAGACTTTGACCGTGAGTGTGGAAAGGTAGGACTACAGCTGAATCTTACGAAGACAATGTTTATGAGAAACAGCCTTGTTCCTGACGCCCCATTCGCTCTCAATGGAACGACCATCTCCGAATGCAATAGCTATGTGTACCTAGGTCGAGAGGTCAACAAGACAAATGACCTGGCACCCGAGCTGCGCAGGAGGAAGAGAGCGGCTTGGAACGCCTTCAAGAACGTCGAAGAAATAGCTAAGAGGACGAAGAACCTCCGGCTCCGGGCACATCTCTTTGATTCCACTGTTCTTCCTGCATTAACATATGCCTCAGAGACCTGGACCCTACGCAAACAAGATGAGAACGCCATTCAGGTCTCCCAAAGAAGAATAGAAAGAGCTATGCTTGGAATATCACGTTTCACTCAAATGAGAGAACGAATCTGGAGTTCTGACATCCGTCGACGATCAAGGATCAGGGACGCTGTCTCATTTGCCAAGGTGTCGAAAATCAGATGGGCTGGTCACGTAATGAGATTTAAAGACGACCGTTGGACTAGAGCTGTTACTGATTGGATTCCACGGGATGTCAAGAGACCGCGTGGCCGCCCACCTACCAGATGGTCAGACTTCTTCGTAAAGATCATGAACGATCGGTTTGAGGCCCTTCATGTTCCCGGAGCGAACAGATGCCATTGGGCTACACTAGCAAGTGACAGGGACAAATGGAGACATTACTGGCGCCCGCTCGAGCAAATCGCCGACTAACGGGAAGTGATTAAGTGATTAAGGGATAGGCTGGAAAAAATCTTCAAAGTCCCGAAGTAGGCAAGTACTATAGAATAATTCATAGATGAAAGATCTAATTAGATGGGGCGGGAGGAAGTAAAAAGGAAATGGGAAATGACAGAATCAATTAAATTTAATAGTTTACCTGGTGCCTCACGCCCCACCTCTACTGTAACAGTTCAGCACTCAGTACTTATTTTGGATAAGTTACTTAACTTTCTAAGTCTGTTTCCTCATATGTAATGGAATAACCATCACTTTCTTGCTTTGCTAAATAAGAAAGAAAATGAAATAACATACACAAAAGCAACTCAATAAATTGTAGCTTCTTAAAAAGAACACTGCTGTGTTTATTGTTGGTGCTATTTTGAATGTTATGCTTTAAAATAACCAATAAATTAGAGGTCTGGATTTGCACAAAAGATCACATGGAATAAATATTTGATAGGGGCTGGAGTGATAGCACAGCAGGTAGGGCATTTGCCTTGCATGCAGCCGACCCAGGTTCGGTTCTCAGCATTCCATATGGTCCCCCGAGCACAACCAGGAGTAATTCCTGAGTGCATGAGCCAGGAGTAACCTCTGTGCATTGCCAGGTGTGACCCAAAAAGCAAAAAAAAAAAAAAAGAATAAATATTTGATAATTTTTTCCGAAACCAAATTACTGCTACTGCTTAGTAGAAGTACCAAATTTAAAGACTTATTTATTAATTGTTTTTATGGGCACATAGTAATCAATACTTGATTATTATTCTCTCAGAAGTCAAATTATTGGCACTGCTTACTAGAAGTACTAAAAGAACTCTTACATAATTACTTATGGGCATGTCCTAAAACATTTTGTCCAAATAAACTATCCTAGGCATAAGCCTATAAATAGGCAGTTTAATTTTGTCTTTTCATATTAGACATATATTTACTTTTCCTATCCAGATAGCAAATAATTAAATATTTGCCTCTGGTATCTCAGGTACCATAGCTACAAGATGATCTCTTGATGTCATTTCATTTATTCCGAGTTTCAAATTATGGTAAAGAAAAGCCCCCAGATGTATAATTCTCCCTTGAATTCTAAAATTTCTCTGTAGGGGAATTCCTCAGGATTATTTCTATGTATCTTAGAACTTAATTTTCCTTTTGCTGAAAAGTTCAATATATTCACTATTATTTATGAGAAGCTAGCACATACCAAATGCTAAGCATGTGCCACTGATTTAAACATATTGCATGGATTATTTTGTATCTGGTATTACATCCTCTATGATGTTGAAATCTGAGGATAACTTGCACATGGTCATAAAACAACTAAGTGGCAGTGTTGGAGCCAATTGTGGGAGACTAGTTTTCTGCTTTTGACACTCTGCATCTTATTAAATTTCTTTATGAAGAGTGTCTCATATTTCTCCTACATCTTTCTCTCTTCAGGGATACCATAGCCATTTGACACTCAGAGGATCTTAGCAACATTATCAGAGACTCTCAGGAGCTTAGTGACAATAGTGACTGGTGCCTGAGTTTTTCTGTCTCTAGCCTCTGTCAGATCATCTCTGAATATGACTACCAGATTATTTTTCTTAAAATACTGATTTCAGGGCTAGAGCGATAGCACAGCGGGTAAGACGTTTGCCTTGCACTTGGCCAACCCAGGTTCGATTCCCAGCATCCCATATAGTCCCCCAAGCACCACCAGGAGTAATTCCTGAGTGCAGAGCCAGGAGTAACCCCTGTGCATTGCCAGGTGTGACCCAAAAAGCAAAAAAATAAATAAATAATACTGATTTCAGAACTGTGGAGATAGCACAAACCACTGGAGCCCAAACTTTGCATGTGAGAGACCCAGGTTGAACTCCAGTCACTGCACTGAGCACTGATGTAGGAGGAACTCTAAGCACCCCCAGGTGCAGTCCCAAAACAATACCCCATTGATTTCACCACTGGGTTACTATTCCGATCAGGACACTAATTTTTATTGTGTTGAAATATACATGTGATGTCATAAATTGAGTATATGAAATACTGGGTAAGGGACTGGAGAGATAGTATGGTGAGTAGGACGCTTGCCTTGTTCAATCCCCAGCACCTCATAACGGGAGCAATCTCTAAGCACAGAGACATGAATAATCCCTGAGCTCAGAATGTGGCCCCCAAACCAATCAAATGAAACTAAACAAAAATACAATTCCCTCTTCCCATTCTCATTGGTGGTACTGGGGGATAAATGAGTGACAGACACACACAAAGCAAATGTGCAGTGCTGAATGTTTACCCCTGTACTTTCTCTCTGGACACTATGTATACTAATTTTGAAATTTATGAATTTGCTGATTCAAGAAGTCCTATTTTGCAAGTCATATCTTTTTCATTTTGTATCTTCTCTCACCACAAGTTGACCACATTCTCTGATCAGATAAGATTTCTCTAACACTCCAGTTTTTCAACTACTGTGATTTTATCTCTACTCAATATCATACAGTTTAACATGTTTAACCATTGACTATTAGGGCTGTCTTGAAACTTATACATGTGCTAGTCTAATCTCGTTTTATAGGCTAGATAATTTAATAACTTGCTTGAAGTCATGCTGAGTCAGTGGCAGAGACAAGCACTCTACATATAATCAAAATATTTTAAAACTGTTTACCAATGGGGCTGGAGAGATAGTATAGTGGGTGATATACTTGCCTTGCATATAGTCAACCCAGGTTCAATCCCTGCCACACGATCTGGTCCCCCAAGCACTGCTAAGTGTGACTCTTGAGTGAAGAGTCGGGAATAACTCCTGACCATTGCCAGGTATGGCCTGAAAACCTAAATACATAAGTAAATAAAACTATTTATCAAGTTCTTACAATTTCTCAGAAACAGTATTGAGAATTTCTGTGTTCCCTGACAAATCCTCGGAAGTGTGTATCATTTCATCAACATTTTCTATTCTACAGATTAGGAAATCTCAATTAAGAAAGTAATTTGCTTTTTCTCTTCAAATTCTTCATTTAGAGATAGCTTAACTTACATTGCTAGTTAAATAGCAGTCATTGGTTTTTTCTATATATATATAAATACTTTTTCACATGTAGACAGAGGGTTCAGTCCCACGAGGGTGTCCTTTTGGAGCTTGGCCGAACCTAACAATTTAATGATGCTGCATTCACAACAGTAAATAAACATATGGATAACCTGGTGTGCCTTTGGGGAGGTATAAACTGCTATTTGGCTGGATTTGCATAGCTTTGGTGCTGTACTTTAAACACAAAGGACCTGAGTAATGATAACCCCACACAAATTCCTACTATCAGTGCTAAGATGTGCTGCTGTCACAGTGTTGGCCTCATTAACTGGCAGTTGCCCGGGCTGCGCGTTACCACGTGCAAAGCTGCACCTCCAAAGCTGGGTCTGAGCTCTGCCCCTTAAACTCCGCGGCGGGGCCACCTGACAGCTGTGCAGCGCCGAGCAGCAGCGTTGCAGCCTCCGGGACCAGTGGTCACTAATTCCTCTGTCGCAGGCTTTTTTGTTTGCTTTGGCTTGGCGTTGACATTCCTCGGCGAGCTGTCGCTGGAAAGGTGAAGCCTCCAGTTCTCTCGGGCTGCCGAGGTGAGACCCGGGGTTCAGCCCCACCCCAGTTCGGGGAACCGAGCTGGGGGCTGGCGGAACTCCCCGCCCCGCACAAAGATGGCGCCACGCCGCGAGCTGGACCAATAGGAAGTGGCGTTGCTCCCGGTCGCCAAGGTAACAGCCAATGGGCGGCTTGGACTGTGCTCGGTGCGGCTGCCCGGGGATGGCGGCATCAAGTGGGGCAGGCGCGGGTGGAGGAGGTGGGAGCGGCAGGTGGCGAGGGGGTGCCCCGGCGAGCCGCGGGCCGGGCCGCTGGACCCCCTGCGTCGGGGCGTGACCGTCTTCCCCAAAGGCCAAGTCCAGGTTGGCGGCGCGGCTGGGAGGGGGCGGGGAAAATGGGGTCGGTGAGGATGGGACTGAGTCCCGGAGATGACAGGAGCTGGCGGGGGGACGGGGAGGGGGGACGGGGAGGGGGGTGGTGCGCGGCTCCTTCCCAGATGCGCTGGCTGCAGGGCGGCTGTCGAGGGGGTCCCGAACCCGGCATCACCTTAGTCTGCCGCTCAGGCTGGGACCCGAGCGAGCCCAGCACCCGGGTGTGCACGGGGATCGCGTCCGGAGGGAGTGGCAGACTCTATGCGGAGCATTGATCGGGGGCGGGCGGGAACCGTCTACGGGTGGAGGGAAGGAGCGGGGCGGGTAGCAGGATCCGGGTGGAGGGGAGGGCGGGCCGAGCATCAAGTGTTGCTGTCAAGGGCTTTGTTTGCTCTGGGCCTGCCTGGCTGACACTCCAGTGTCAGAAATCCCACACCTGGAGGTTTGGGGACTGGATACCTCCCTGAGGTGAGGGTCGCACGCCCGCAGTCAAGTATCTCCAAACTGCTCAGGGACCTGGACCTTGGCTCTGATAGAACCAAGTGTAGTATGATGATAGAACTGGACCCTGACATATCTCTTTCCCAAGGAGCTGCACCTTGGGTGTATATATAGTATATTGGAGTATCAGTTTACAGAGACAGAGTAGTCCTGTTCTTTTAGATGCATGCCTGATCCTCTGCAACCCTTCTATCAAGAAAGCAAAGGTGGGTATCTTTTTAGAAGCAGGAATTATCTTGGTTTTGTGACTGGGTTCCACTTGTATATATGAAAGCTAAATTCCTGGGTTGTCTGTTTTATTTAAAATGATTTGCATGGCTGGGTTAGTAGAGCGGGTAAGGCACTTGCCTTGCAGGTGGCCAACTCTGGTGGGTCCAGGGTACCCCATATGATCCCCCAAGCCTGCCAGGAGTGATCTCTGAGCACAGAGCTAGAAGTAAGCCCTGAGCACAGCCAGGCATGGCCCCTGAGCTCTGCCAAGTGTGGTCCCAAAATAGAATAACCTCCCCACCCCTGAAAAAAGATTTCCTTGATTTATTTTTGAGGTAGCGCTGATTTATAACATTATTTTGGTTTTAGAGGTATAGTATTATAAAGCAAATTTATATGCTACATCTTATTTACCACCCAAAGTCAGGTTTTTTCATCAACTTAAACATACAGTTGACCCCCTTTAACCTGATTTTCTTTTTCTTTTTTGGCTGGGGCGATAGCACAGTGGGTAGGGCATTTGCCTTGCACGCAGCCCAAACGGCCAACCCGAGTTCGATTCCTTCACCCCTCTTGAGAGCTACCGAGAGTATTCCACCCACACGGCAAAGCCTGGCAAGCTGCCCGTGATGTATTCTATATGCCAAACACAGTAACAGCAAGTCTCATGATGGAGACGTTACTGGGCCCACTCGAGCAAATCGATGAACAACGGGAGGACAGTGCTACAGTGCTACAGTGCTTTTTTGAGTTACACTTGGTGATGCACAGGGGTTACTCCTGACTTTGCACTCAGGAATGACTCCTGGCGGTGCTCAGGGGACCATATGGGGTGCTGGGGATTGAACCTGGGTCACCTGTGTGGGAGGCAAACGTCCTACCCGCTGTGCTATCACTCCAGCCCCGCCTTTAACCTGATTTACCCACTCCTCCCCACCTTTTTCCCTTCTGTTAACCATTGTTTATTCTTATAGATGTTTTGATAAGATACAACTACTGATTTGCATCCTTTATTAAAATAGTGAGTCTTTCAGACTTCATCAACACTTGCTGTCCTTTTTGGGGGCAGTGGATAGGGCTCCCTGGCTGTGGGCAATACTAGGTCAACCAGGTCCACAGTTCAATGTGAGCTTCTTGGGATTACCTGGGCCATCTCAGAGATATGTGTGGTGCCAGGGAGTGAAATGAAATCAGCTATATACGAAGTAGGCACCCTAACCACTGTACTGCCTCTCTGATCTGGGGCTATCCTCTGTTCATTGAGATTTGTCTCAGGCTGAAGAGATAGTATAACAGGGAAGGCACTTGCCTCGCTTGTGGCTGACCCTAGTTCCATTCCCAGCACCACATAGTCCATCCTGAGTCCACCAGGAGTCATCAATCATTGCAGAACCAGGAGTAAGCCCTGCTGGGTGTGGCAAAAAAAATAAATAGAAGGTTTTTTTGACATTTGTCTTAATGACTCTGGCTACTGGAAAAACTCCCTTTGGGTCAGTGGCTATGTAACTACCAATTAGTATGGCTAATTCCAGGAGTCATAAATAAAAATCTTGGATCCAAAGAGATAGTACAGAGGTTAAGATGCTTACCTTGCATGCAGCCAACCCTGGTTCAATGCCCAGAGCACCACCAGGAGTGATCCCTGAGCACAGAGCTAGGAGTAATCCCTGAGCACCACCCGGTTTGACCCAAACCCCTGACACTATCCTAGGCAAGAACAATAACAATTATTTACACAGGTGTAGAAGATATTTCTTATCAAATATGTCAGACCACAGTTTGAAACCCATGGGATCCTCATATGATTCCTTTAATTAGGCACTTCCAGATGAGTTTTTGGAAATCCATTTTATTCTGACAATTGTTGAATGAATTATTATTTAATTAAAAGATTTATTAGGGCAGTTTTGTTTCTGCAAGTCTTGGGTCTTTTGTATGGCTTGGGTGGAGACAGCCTGTGCCACCTTATCAGCCAGGATATGTTCTGCTATATTAGCACTGTAGCACTGTCCTCCCGTTGTTCATCGATTTGCTTGAGCGGGCCCAGTAACGTCTCCATCGTGAGACTTGTTGTTACTGTGTTTGGCATATCAAATACGTCACAGGTAGCTTACCAGGCTTTGCCGTGCGGGCGAGATTTCAGCTATATTAATCCTGATAATTTAAAGAAGAAGAAAACCATCACAGAGGGAAGGGAAATTCCCCTACATAAAGCTATTGAGAATCCTACAGCGGTAGAGATTCAAAGGGTATACTCAATAGTTGGACTTAATTATGTCTTGAAAAAAAGGAAATTTACTCTAGAAATTGAAATTGCAATGTTCAGTGCAGGAAGTGGAGCTTAAGCAAGAAGGTATCAGCCTCTCATCACACATGTCAGTAACGGTGTATACAGCAGAAATGATACCTACACTAACAATAAGGACACAAAAAATGGGAGGTGTTGACTAAACTCTTCAACAAGGAGAGGGAACAGAAAATGGGAAAGGAAAGAGGAAATGACTGGGATTGAGAATTCAGTATGTCGTACTACTATTAGAGATGCAAGAAAGACGTCTAATTTGTATCTGAGACACAAACTTTCTGTTTGCATAATTTAACTCAACTGTGAACATTGGTGCCTCCTAGCTCCAGAACCAGAATTGACAATGAAAGTTACATCAAAAGTTGCATCTATTTCCTCCCACACACCAGGCAATGCTCAAGGGCTTAATCTTGGCTCTGTATTCAGGTTTACTCCTGGTGGGGCTCAGGGATCACATGGGGTGCTGGGGATTGAACTCAGGTCAGCTGCATACAGGACAAGGGCCTTCCCTACTGTATTGTCTCTCCAGACCCTAGGAGTTTCCTTTTGAAGGAGGAAGAAATGTTTCTTTGAACATCAACAATTAACAGTATTCTGGGTGTTTTTGCATATTTTATTGTAAGTGAGTCCACTGCTCAGTTCTGTGAAGTAGGGATATTACCCCTATTTTGTTGATGAGAAGACTGAAGCTTGAAACTGCTTTCATGATCTGTGAATGGTTATACAGTGAGGAAGGGTCTAAATGTGGGAGATGTAATACAGGGAGCACATCACTACATTCTCCTGGAAGCAGAGTAGCATGGATAATGTGGAGTTCTGTTCTAGGGCAGAGGCCCTAGAACCTGCTGTTCTGATTCCCACTTGCATGTGTTAGCAGAATGGCCTTCACTAACTTGGTCTCCTGCACCTTAGTTTCCTCACCTTCAAAGTGGAAACAGTAGTGTGCCTTATGTATAAATCTGTGATATGCAATCAGACAATGGATTTCATTTTACTAACCTTTTTGCAGGGGGTGGGGGTGGGATCACACCTGATTGTGCTTAGGGCACACTCCTGGTTCAGTGCTGAGGGTTCTCTTGGTGATGCTGGCCAGGAACCAGATATAGTGCCCAAGACTGAACCCAGGTCTCTGGCATGCAAAGCATGTACTCTAGCTCTTTGAGCTATCTCCCTAACTTCCTGGAGAGTGTATTTTTGTTTTGTTTTGTTCTGGGATTACACCTGGTAGTGCTCAGGGCTTACTCTTGATTCTACACTCAGAAATCACTGCTGGCTGATGGGCTCAGGAGACCGTATGTGATGCCAGGCATATAACCTGGGTTGGCCACGTGCAAGGCTAACCCCAACTTACCCTCTAAACTATCTCTCTGACCCTACATAATGTATTTTTAAAAAATTTTTGGCACACAATAGGTGGTCAATAAATACTAGTTGCTTTTATAAAGGTAATACAAATAGATAAGTGAGGAATAGGGTGGGGTTAGCTATAGTAGATAAGTGAGGAATAGGGAGGGGGCCAGCTACTGTAGATAAGTGAAGAGTAAGTAGGGGGCCAGCTATTGTAGATAAGTGAGGGGCAAGAAGATTCACCAACCTCCATGGTTCACTGCCTCATCATGACGAGGGGGTGGCAATGGTGCCAACCAAAGAAGAGTAAACCTTCCATATGTGCTGCACAGAGATGTAGGCAGGTACAGGGCTGGACCCCTTGTATTGACTGTGTTGATCTGGCCACTCCGTGAGCGGCATGTCCATGCACATGGTGTGTGGCGTGTTTGTCAGTGTGCAGATTGTTACAACATGCCACCCGCACGGCAGAACCTGGCAAGCTATCTGTGGCATATTCAATATGCCAAAAACAGTAGCAAAACTGGACCTCATTCTGCTGATCCTAGGAGAACCCCCAATATGGCAGCGTTGAGAAGGACGAGCAAGGAGAGGTTGCTAAAACCTCAGGGCTGAACTAGGCTGCCAAAACAAAGAAGTACTAAAATGACTGTCAGCACTTTTTTTTTAGGTTTTTTTTTTTTTTTTTGCTTTTTGGGTGACACCCAGCGATGCACAGGGGTCACTCTTGGTTCTACACTCAGGAATTACCCCTGGCGGTGCTCAGGGGACCATATGGGATGCTGGGAATCGAACTCGGGTCAGTCGTGTGCAAGGCAAATGTCCTACCCGTTGTGCTGTCACTCCATCCCCTGTCTGCACTTTTAAGGCACATATGTTGGCATCAGAAGCATCCACTGAAGACCTGATGTTGCAGGCGCAGAAGATCAAGTACATCATTGGATTGACTGAGACGAGAAGGCATTGATCACATCACGCCGTTTTCAACACTGTTTCTCAGAACATGCGACAGTAGAAGTGTCAGTGATGTCGGTGTCCTTGTCAATACGAACTTGGCCATGAGCATTGGTTTGTTTGAATGCCTAACAACATGAATTGGACGCTTACGTTTGAATAGATGTGGCTCATTGCCGGCATTTTCTATCTTTGTCATTGATTCACCAACATCCAACTACAATGAAGAAAACATTGGGAAGTTCTACATGGAGCTGGAGAAATTCTATAAAGAAGACCACACCTTCTACAAGGTGATTGTTGGTGATTTTAATGCCAAGATAGGACCAAGAAGTTTGCCCGAAGAACTCCACATTGGGACCCATGGCCTAGAACGGAACAAACAGGGTGAGAGACTGAGTTCATCACGTTGACCAAGGTAACTCACAGTTCCAGAAGGCCAAATCTAAACATTGAACATGGGAGTCTCCTGGTAGACAGTTCCACATCAAAATTGACCACATCATATTCAATCAATGGTTTTGCCTGACTGATGTTGCTGTTGTCCCAAAAGTCCAAACTAGATCAGACCACCGTCTCCTTTGTGCAAAATTCTACTTCACGGAGCGGGGAGAAAGGGCTGCAAAGTTTAAGAGGAGAACTCCCAGAACAACCACCAACTGGGAGCTCTTTGGCACTATTTTGGCAATATGGGAAGATGCCATCATTGACAACATCGACAAGGAATATGATTGGCTGGTTCAGCACCTCTATGATTATGCAAGGAATGCAGAGAGAGAGAGAGAGAGAGAGAGAGAGAGAGAGAGCCACAAAAATACCCCTGTCTTTGGAAACTCTCGAGCTCATTCACCAGCGTGGTTTGGTGCAAGCCTCAGGCAATCAGAAGCCAATGTCTGAGCTCACAAAGCTGTGCAGAGAAGCAATAAAGAAAGACCTCAAAGAGAGAAGAGCAGCAGTGTTGGCTGATGCTGCAGAAGCCGGGAAAAGTATTCACAATGCCCCCCTGTCCCTTCGTCAACTCCAAAACCAAGTTGACTGCCCTCCAATGTCCTGATGGATCTATCACATCTTCCAGAAGGGTTATAGAAAACGGTTATCAACGACCATAACTCGGATCTCTTCGATAGTCACGTCCACCTGCCCACATACCAAATTCCGCAGGATGGATATGTTCCCAGCGTTCTCCCTTCTGAAATCCCAACATGCCATTTCGTAGGTGAAGAAGCGTACAGCACCCAGTCCAGACAGGGTCAGACCCAAACACCTGAAGAATCTGCCACCAGTACTTGTCAATACACTGGCTCTGCTCTTTACACGCTACCTTTCTGAATGCAAGGTTCCATCCCAATGGAAAACCAGCAGGACCATTCTGTTGTACAAGAAGGGAGACATCCACAACATCAGCAACTATCGTCCAGTCTGCCTGTTGTCCAACGTCTACAGGTTATTTACTTGAGTCATCCTGAATAGGATTGGCAGAATACTAGATGAAGGACAACCATATGAGCAAGCTGGGTTCCGAAAAGGATTTAACACGATTAACCATATTCACTCAGTGACCAAGCTTATTGAGTTTTCACAAGAGTTCAAGATGCCACTTTGTCTAACATTCATGGATTTAAAGAAGGCCTTTGATTCTCTTGAGACTGAAGTAGTCATCGAAGCCCTAGCCAAACAGGGCATTCAAACTCAGTACATCAAGATCCTCCATGAGCTGTATTACGGATTCACCACCAGGATCTCACCATTCTACAAGGAAGTGATCATTGATGTAAAGAGAGGGGTTCAGCAGGGCGATACCATTTCACCGAAACTCTTCAATGCCACCCTCGAGATTGTCATGCGACAGCTGGAATGCAAAAGAATGGGAGTGGCAACTATACCACCTCCGCTTCACTGATGACATCGTTCTAATAACACCAAACATCAGCCAAGTGGCACAAATGCTGGCTGACTTTGACTATGAGTGTGGAAAGGTCGGACTGCATCTGAATCTCAGGAAGACAATGTTCATGAGAAATGAACTAGTCCCTGACGTTCCATTTGCTCTCAATGGAACGAACATATCTGAGTGAAGCAGTTATGTGTACCTAGGTCAAAAAGTCAGCGTGACAAACAACCTGGCACCTGAGCTGTGCAGCAGGAAGAGAGCCATGTGGAATGCTTTCAAGAGCATTGTTGTTAAGAGGACGAAGAAACTCCGGTTCCGGGCACATCTTTTCGACTCTACCATTCTTCCTGCACTAACATACACCTCAGAGACCTGGGCCCTAGGAAAACAGGATGAGAATGCTATTTGGGTCTCCCAAAGAGGAATCGAAAGAGCTATGCTTGAGTATCACGTTTCACTCAAGTGAGAGAAGGAATCTGGAGTTCTGACCTTGGGTCCATGATCAAGGATCAGGGATGCTGTTTTATTTGCCAACGCGTTGAAAATCAGATAGGGGGCCGGAGAGATAGCACAGCAGGTAGGGTGTCTGCCTTGCACGTGGCCAACCTGGGTTCGATTCCCAGTATCCCATATGGTCCCCTGAGCACTGCCAGGAGTAACTCCTGAGTGCAGAGCCAGGAGTAACCCCTGTGTATCGCCGGGTGTGACCCAAAAAGCAAAAAAAAAAAAAAAAATCAAATGGGCCAGACACATAATGTGATTTGGAGATGATTGCTGAACTAGAGCCATTACTGACTGGATTCCACGGGATGTCAAAAGAACGCCTGGCCGCCCACCTATGAGATGGTCAGACTTCTTCGTCAAGACCCTGAAGGAACGGTTTGATGCTTTTTGTGTTCTTGGAGCAAGCAGACGCCACTGGGCTACACTAGCACATGACAGGAACATATAGAGATGTTACTGGCGCCCACTCAAGCAAATCGATGAGCAACAGGATGACAAAGTGATACAAGTGATTATAAATAGGTGCTCTAAAGTAATTCAGTTGGTTTTAGAGGAGTGGGTTGGCTGGCTGACCTGGAGTATATATAAATCAGCACTGTCTATCACCTTGTTTTGTGAAAATAAACATATGTACATCTTGTATTAGTTGAATGCTTAACGCATTATCTTGGTATAAAGTATGCCTGTTACTTCAGGCCACTGTGGAACTTCTTGTAACCCCGTGCTGATTCTCCTCAGTGAAGCTATCAACCCAACATTGGGTGTTATTTGAACTGGGACTTGAAGGGAAAGGAAGCTAGTTGTTGGCACCGATTGCCTGGGGATACAAGGATCCACTCCTGGGCCAGGGAGATGACTCAAAAAGTTTGAGACATGCTTTGTTTGTGAGTTCCTCAGGTTCAGTCCTCCCCACCAAGTGTTCCTTCAGGACCACCAGGCAGAGCCAGATGTGGCTTAAAATTTCAAAACGAGGGGCTGGAATGATAGCACAGCAGGTAGGGCATTTGCCTTGCACGCAGCCGACCCAGGTTCTATTCCCAGCATCCCATATGGTCCCCTGAGCACCGCCAGGAGTAATTCCTGAGTGCAGAGCCAGGAGTAACCCCTGTGCATAGCCGGGTATGACCAAAAAAAGCAAAAAAAAAAAAATTCAAAACGAAACCAGAAAGAATCTATTCCCGTTTTGTCCTCAGGTATGAACAGAATGCTGAAGAAGAGGTTCACTTGACCTCTTAAAACTCACCCACAGGGACAGGAGAGGATAGAGCACTCGCCTTGCTCACAACCTATCCAGATTCTATCTCCAGCATCCTGTACAGTCCTTCCAGTCCTCCAGGGGTGATCCCTGGCCAGGAGTGAGCCCTGAGCATGGAGGGAAGAGTAAGCCCTAAGCACCACCAGTTGTTAGCACTGGATGCCTGGAGTGGTCCAAAAACAAAACAAAAGGAAAAAGTCAACCAGATGACAGTTAATTTATAATGAGGGAACTTCGGTGGTGATTTTTTGGTCCTCTCATCTAGAAACTCTCTAGCTTTTCATATACTGCGTTTATTGAAATAGCAATCCACAAGCTTTCAAGTGTGCACAAATCTAATGTGCTGTTCAAACTACGGATTCCCAGGCTCTGAGGTTCAGAACCTGCTTTCACACATCTTGGGGTGTGTTGGGTCGGAGAGATGGTCCAGCAGATAGGATGTTTGCCTTGCATGTGGCCGACCTGAGTTCGACCCCCGGCATCCCATATGGCCCCCTGAGCCCCGCCAGGAGTGGTTCCTGAGTGTAGAGCCAGGAGTAACCCCTAGCATCTCCAGGGGTGACCCAAAAGCCAAAAAATTAAAATAAATAAAATAGCTTTGGGTGTGGGCCTAGAACTCTACATTTGTCACAGTCACACAAGAAAACCTGCATTGTTTAGATCTGGAAGAGATGAGTGAATAGAGATTTAGGGGATTAAACAAATAATAGTGCGTGCATTAAAATATTTTAGATTATTCTGGTTGTCTCTTTATATTTAATGGTATTTTGGTGTTACTCCCTTCTTGTAGTATGTATGTATGTATATATATATAGAGAGAGAGAGACAGAGACAGAGACAGAGAAAGAGAGAGATATTTTGTGTTTGTTTTGTTTTTTGTTTTTAGGCCACACCTGGCAGTACTTATGGCTGACTCCTGGCTTGTGCTCAGAAATCACTCCTGGTAGTGCTTAAGGGATCATATGGGATATCAGGGATTGAATTCAGGTGGGCCACATGCAAGGCAAGCACCCTGCCTGCTGTATTAACACTCCAGCCCCCCAGGGCTATCCTTGTTTGAAACTTTCTTTTGGTTTCCTGGAGATAGCTCAAGGTGCTGAGTGCACAGTTTGCATGCAGGTTTGGTGCCCTAAACCCAGACCTGGGAATAGCCCATGAGCACTGTCAGGTATGGCCCCCAACCAAAACCAAACAAAAAAAGACAAAATGAAACATTCTTCCAATCTCCTTGTTTTAGACTGTTATTTTTCCCTGTCACAGCAGTGCCTGGCAAGCTACCTGTGGCGTATTCAATATGCCAAAAACAGTAACAATAATGGGTCTCATTCCTCTGACCCTGAAAGCGCCTCCAATACTCGTTGGGAAAGTCGAGTAAGGAGAGGCTGCTAAAACCTCAGGACTGGGACGAATGGAGACATTACTGGCGTCCGCTCGAGTAAATCGATGAACAACGGGATGACAGTGATACAGTGAATTTTCCCTGTGTTTCTCAGAATCTTTCCTTCACCCTCAGTACCCTGTTGTAGTTCAGACTTTGTGATCTCATGCCTGAGTGTAGCTTTTGCTGAGCAATAACACCTCACCCAAAAACACCATGCCTTAAAACCACCACCATTTCTTCAGGTCATGGTATTTGGGAGCTGGGCCCTGAGGGCAGCTCTCCCTGTCTGGCCTGTGGTCAGCTGGACAAGCTGCCCCACGCGGCCTCACCTCTCCTTACAGACAAGCCTGGGCTGCTTCCAGGGCTGGCAGAACATGTCCATGAACAGCGAGAGCCCAGCCCAGTATGTTTTTGTTTTTTTTTGTTGTTGTTATTTTTTGTTGTTGTGTGTGTTTTCGTTTTTGTTTTTGTGGCTTTTTGGGTCATACCCGGCAATGCTCAGGGGTTACTCCTGGCTCTGCACTCAGGAATTACTCCTGGTGGTGCTCTGGGAACATATGGGATGCTGGGAGTCAAATTCTAGTTGACTGTGTGCGAGGCAAATGCACTATCTCCTATACTATCACTCGGGGGGGGGGGGCACCCCCCCCAGCCCAGTGTTAAAGCACTCAGGCCTCCCTCTGCCACTCCTTTGCTTTTCTGCCACTGACAGGAAGTAATCAGGTAGCTACTCACATCCCGTGGGAGGAGGAATGCAGGCCATCTAAGCTGTCAGTCCTGCAAGCTTCTCTTGGCTGTCGGCAAAAGCCGCTCACTCCATCCTGCTCCCTATTTTAATACATTCCACCCCCTGCTCAGAGTCCCAGGGACCTCCTCAGCCCCACCTTGGCAGCTGTAAACTCCTTTGCCTGCCTTGGCTAAAAAAGAGAGCACCATTCAGGGAGACCTGCAGAGTCTGAGGGTCTGGGCGCAAGGCCCAGCTCTGTCCCCAGCCAGCTTCAACCTCTCCAGGCTCCTGTTTCTCCTGTGTCCAAAAAAAAAAAGTGGGTTTTGGGGTCCTACCGCCAGTGCTCAGGGGCTACTCCAGTCTCAGTACTCAGGAGTGGTACTGGGGGAATCACATGTGGTGCGGGGGATAGAATCAGAGTTACCCACATGCAAAGCAAGTGCTCTGGCTCCTGTGCCATCTCCCTGCCCACTTCCGCCCCCATAAGCCTGGGAGGAAGGGGATGGAGTTTGTAGCAGTGGGTGTTTCTGTGAACATTCTCCGATGACGGGGCCTTTGCTGAGCCCCAGAACTAAGCCCTCCGTGACCCCCGCTCTCCTCTGTTTGTTCCCTGCAGTTTCCATCCTTTTCCAGAAGTCATCACCATGACGCTGACCAAAGGCTCCTTCACCTACTCCAGTGGGGAGGAGTACCGGGGCGAATGGAAGGAGGGTGAGAGAACCCTAGGGGTGCCTGGGGCTGACCCCTTCGTTTGGTGAAGGACAGCTACGTGAGGACCTGTGAACCCACCTTACGAGTCTTCATTTCCAACTCCAGTCTGTACCGTGCCCTTGCCTTTCTTCAACTTTAGGATTATAAATAAAGGAATTCTCTTGCATGCGACTAATCCCAGTTCAGTCCCCGGCACTACATGGTCACATAAGCAGCACTGGGTGTGGTTCCCATCCCCCCCCCAAAAAAAAACCCAAAATTAATATAAAAGGGAATTTGGAGCTGCTATTTTTTCAATCAATCTCCAGAAATAAGTGAAAGTTTCCCATTTCTAAATTTAAGGTATTCGGGACGAGAGTGATAGTGCAGCAGGTAGGACGTTTGCCTTGTATGCGGCTGTCCCAGGTTCAATCCCCAACATCCCATATGGTCCCCCAAGCACCACCAGGAGTAATTCCTGAGTCAGAGCCAGGAGTAATCTCTGAGCATCGATGGGTGTGACCCAAAGAGCAAAATAGAATTAAACAAATTAAAAAAAAATTTTGAACCACAGTGAGATACATAGTTACAAAGTTGTTCATGATTGGGTTTCAGTCATAGAATGTTCCAACACCTTTCTCTTTACCCGTGTTCAAAATAAAATAATTTAAGGTGTCTTACCATTCTTTTACCCTTTGGTGGGTTATTTGCGAGATTTTTTTAAAAATAAGTGCTAATGTGCCCATACAAGTAAAATCATTTTCTTGTTGTTTGTTTTGGGAACACCTGGTGGTGCTCAGGGCTTACTCCTGGCACTATACTAAGAGTTTACTCCTGGTAGTGCTTGAGGGACCATATGCAGTGGTGCGGATCAAACCAGTGTCAGCCATAATCAAGGCAAGAGCCTAATGCCTGTACTCTCTCCAGTCCAAAATGAATATCTCTCAGTGGCCATGAATTACAAAATATAGGACTGGAGAGGGTAGCTCGATGGGTTAAGTACTTGCTTTGAATGCAAGAGGCCTCATTCAATCCCTGACACCTCATTTTTTGACAAGCACCACACTGGAAACAACTCCCAAGAATTGCTGATCCTGACCCCAAAACACATGACTTGATTTCAGTGAATTTTTAAAAACACAAGCATTAAACTTTTTTTTAGTAAATCAGTGCAATTTGTTATATATATATATATATATATGCATACATATATATATATATACACACACATATGTTTTGTTTTGTTTTTTTCATTTTGGGTGGGCTGGAGCAATAGCACAGCGGGTAGGGCATTTGCCTTGCACGCAGCCGACCTGGCCAACCCGAGTTCAATTCCTCCGCCCCTCTCAGAGAGCCTGGCAAGTTACCGAGAGTATCTTGCCCGCACGGCAAAGCCTGGCAAGCTCCCCATGATGTATTTGATATGCCAAACACAGTAACAATTGTCACAATGGAGACGTTACTGGGCCCGCTCGAGCAAATCGATGAACAACGGAGGACAGTGACAGTGACAGTGCATTTTGGGTCACACCCAGCGATGCTCAGGGGTTACTCCTGGCAGTGCTCAGGGGACCATATAGAATGCTGGGAATCGAATCCAGGTTGGCCACATGCAAGGCAAACGCCCTACCTGCTGTACTATTGCTCCGGCCCCATATTTTTTTACAGTAGTATAACCTCACAAAAACTCACAACAAATCTGGCAGATGCTACGTAATATTTAGCAGGAACCCAAACAGTCCGGTTTAGATTTGGTTTCAAGGTCACTCCCAGAAATGCTCAGGGGCACAGGGCTCTTGGCTCTGTCCTTGTGGGGTATGGGAGAATCTTAGGACATTAAGTAAGATCTAGAAATGATAGCAGGTGCAAAGGCCAATTTATTCATTGTCTTTGCTTTCCTGGCACAGCTCCTTCTGTTTAGAAGTATCCAGTATTTAGAATGGTAAAGGTAAATGGTGGTTTTGTTTGGTTGAGTGTTGTTTTGTTTTGTTTGGGGGCCACATCCATCCTGTGCTCAGGGCTTATTCCTGATTCTGCACTCAGGAATTACTCCTGGCAGAGATCAAGGCACCCTATGGGAGGCCAGGGATCAAACCTGGGTTGGCCGTATGCAAGGCAAACGCCCCACCATGCTGTACTGTCGTTCTGGCCCCGTGGTAAAGTTCTTTGGAGCTTTGGACTAAACAGGAAGCAGTTATACTCAGTTCAGTTTGGAGGCAGTCTGGCCATTTGAAAAGTAGTGCTGGTGGTGAGCCAGGAGGTACGCCAGGGACTCGACCACAGGTCGGAAGGAACCATCCTGCCCATTTACAGACTTGCCCTGTGTTCTAGTCTCAGCTGATCCCTGCAGTTCTGAGTCCTAGAACACTGGGAGTAGTGGAGGTGGTCAGCCTGGGTCTTGCCTGTCTGTATCCCAAGTCTGTCTTTCTGCTCTCCCAAACACATCCCCTCTATATGGTATTTCACTTATTTATTTAAAGAAGGGCCACAATTGGGGGCACCTCCTGGCAGTTGTGCTTAGAGCATGTGCTACCGGGCATGGGACTCAGGGCCTTGCCTATGCAAGCAGGTACCCTCCCACGAGAGCCATCTCTCCAGCCCCTTGTAGGCCTGTGGAGGAGAGGCTCTCAGGGCAGTTTGTCTCCCAGAAGAGCCCCTGCCATGCCAGTGCAGCAGGCATTAGCCCAGGTTGGTCAGGTGCAAGCCCGGATTGGTGCTGCCCCACCCTTGACCCCCTCCACAAGGCTGCGGTAACCAACAGTTTGCCAGTGGCCTGATGGCACTGACGCATTGTCTGCTTCTTCTCGGAGAGGCAGCATGGTTAGCCTCCGAGCCCGGTGGCCCACTGTATTTGTGACCCTCCCACTCTCATCCAACTGCTCTGTGAGTTAAGTCTGTCTCTCCCTGTCGTCCCTGTCGTCCCCATTTCCACACAGGTCCAGTGGGGAGAACTGGGAGTGCTGTGCCCACCTCGGCAGGCTTCCTGGGGATGGACAGAAACGATGAGTCCAGAGGGCTCACGGTTGCGGTGCAGGAAAGACTGTGCACGGAGCTGGCCTCGCTCATCTCTCCCCTTACGGAGACACGTTCCAAATCCAGTGCTTGTGATAGCAGTAGAGCCCCTGGGCGCAATCCCCGGCACCACGTACTACCCCCTGCCCCTGCATTATAGGCTCGCCCATAAGATGGGAGGGCCCCAGGAGCCGAGGCCTGCTAATGTATCTGCTCTTCCTCCCTCTGTGGAAGGCAGGAATGTAAGACAGGACCCCCACCTGAGACCCGTCCTTCTCTTTGCTCAGGCCGCCGGCATGGTTTTGGCCAGCTGATGTTTGCAGATGGCGGCACCTACCTGGGTCACTTTGAGAACGGGCTGTTTAATGGCTTCGGGGTTCTGACCTTCTCGGACGGCTCCAGGTGGGTATTGGCTCACTGTTCTCCCAGTCTTCCGATCTGAGCGTGTGGGTGATGCATCTCTGGTCGGAGCGGAGCTTGGCTCCACCCTCTGAAAACAGCCAGAAGGACGCAGTTCTGTGAGTGACAGCTGTGCACGTGGCTCTAACATTCAGAATGACAGGGAGGAGAGTGACCTGCCATCGCCGGCCCCTCCTCGAGCTCGGGAGGGGTTGGACTTGCTGGCAAGCCGTCCCTCTCCCCAACTTGGAAGCGGGTGGGTAGGGCTGGGGCAGGGCTGGAACCAACTTGGCTCCTATTCCGATGCAGCGTCCTCCTCTCTAGGCTAACAGCATCCCATGTTTCTGCAGGTATGAGGGCGAGTTCGCCCAGGGCAAGTTTAATGGCGTGGGAGTCTTCATTCGGCATGACAACATGACCTATGAGGGGGAGTTTAAAAATGGCAGAGTGGACGGTTTGGGTAAGTTTCACGGGGGTGGGCAGGGGAGTGGAGTGGCCAGTGGGCGGAAGGCCCACCAGCTGCCTCTCGTCCTTCTGGGGCTGGCCAGCCCTGCTTAGTGATGGTGCCCTGTGGCCTCGCCACAGAGCTGGCCCCGAGTTGAGAGCCGAGGGTTTCTTCTTCCTCAGCCTGTCCCTCGGCCGGGCTCTGCGCCGTGGGTGCCCTGCTCAGCCCCTGTCTCTCGTGTCCATCCACCAAGGCCTGCTGACCTTCCCCGATGGCTCCCATGGCATCCCCCGCAACGAAGGTCTGTTTGAGAACAACAAGCTCCTGCGGAGGGAGAAGTGCTCGGCGGTGGTGCAGAGAGCCCAGAGTGCCTCCAAGTCGGCCCGGAACCTCACTGCCTGACCAGCGCAGCGGGGACACGTAACCCTGCTGGGCCGAGAGGCCAGAATGGCCTGGAGCAGACGCTCTGGGTGTGCCCAGCATCTGCCAACGGCCAGTTTGATCCCGGAGGAGTCCTGAGGGTCCTGGCCCCTGGGCCCTGCACCCGTGGTCCCCAGCTCTGTCTTCTCCTGTCCCTGCTCCTCACTGCGGGGGTGACCCACCACCGAACTGTCCTCATACTCTACTTTTTCTTCTGTGCTCATGCAGAAGCTCTTTCTTCTGCCATTCCGAGGGGCAGAGGACACCAAGCCCAGCTTGGGGCCAAGGCTTCGGGCGACCCCGGAGAAGGAAGAAAGGAAAGGATGGGGGGCTCCAACAGCCCAGCAGTCCTGTGTTGGTCAGACCAGAGCTGTCCTCCATGGCCTCAGTATTCACTGCTGCTTCCAGCCCTTCTACTTTGTCTGGCTGGACATGGTTCATCTCTACCCAGGCCCCTGGGAAGGGTACCCGTAAGAGCCCTCATTCCCTTCCTGGCTCTGCAGCTACCGCACGGCCCCACCGGCCAGAATCTCCTCCTGTCCACACAGGCTAGGATCCCTGTACAAGACAGTCAAGAAAGAAGCTGATGGAAGGGGCTGGAGTGATAGCACAGCGGGTAGGGCATTTGCCTTGCATGCAGCCAACCCGGTTCAATTCCCAGCATCTCATATGGTCCCCTGAGCACCGCCAGGAGTAATTCCTAAATGCAGAGCCAGGAGTAACCCCTGTGCATTGCCGGTGTGACCCAAAAAGCAAAAAAAAGCTAATGGAAGTAGTCCTACAAACTGCCGTTATTATACCAGGGCAGAGGCGGGCATCTCTGGACCACTTCAGGCCCTTTTGTGGAGGAAGCACGGAAGTCATCGGGATGGCTCAGTCCAAGCCGGTTCCTTCCCAGTGACTCACCCCAGCCCTCGCCTGGCATTAGGTGGAATTGGTACTGGACTTGGGGGAGGGGGTGGAGGGAGCATTTGGTTCTCTGTAACCTTTCTACCCTGCTCATCACGGAGCCTCCACTTATCCCGTGACCCAGACACACCTCTACACAGCCCAGCCTCTGGCCTCCATGCCCACTGTCTCCTCAAAAGCAGATTGTGGTGAAAATTATAGCCGTGTGCCTCTATTTATTCTCTGTACTGTAGATGTGTTGATAAGGAATAAACAAATCACCAGAACTGCCCACGGTTTTCCTGACTTTCTTGCACTGCATTTCTGAGAGTATTAAACCCTCTGCAAGTCCCAAGACTTCTGTAAGGGGAGTTTCCTTCTCTCTCTCTCTCTCTCCTTTTTATGTTGGCTTCTTTTATCCAAAGGGACAGAAATGAATCAGGAAGATCTGTATCCTGGTCTTCTGATTCCAAAAGCACGTTCCCTTGTACAGCTCTCACACCGAGCATCCAAGTACCTGAGACCAGATACTGTCGGATCCACAGAACCGGGAGGCAGTTCAGCCCTGGCCCGGGTTCTCCCACTCCAGAGCAGGTAGAGAAACAGGCCCTGCATGTGTGATGTGCCGCATGCATTTCCAGACCTCTACCAGACGTGGCATCAACACCCTGAGAGGGTGTTGATGACAACAATCCAATGTTGTTACTTCACATTAACCGTGATGCTCACGGCACTTAACGTCATTGTCCCCATGCTCCCATGCACATACAGATCCAAGAATGCAGACTCAGGCTAGCTGGTGCTGCTTGGCACACCTCGCCAGTGTACTCAGCCCTGTCGCCACAGTTAAGTGCCATGTCCCTCCACCTGCCTATCCTCAAAGCCCAGACCCTCATCCTGCCCCCCTCCCACCACCACAAGGGCCTGCAAGAAGAGTCCAGGTTGTAAGCCCAAGCTTCAGAGCCACCTGGACACAGGCTTGAGGGCTAATATCTCTGTATTCCCTCCCACTGTTCTAAACCATTCGATTAAAGGAAAAAATGACCTTTGTTCATAATCACCATTTGCTAAACCTCAGGCTTTCTGCTACTAACTCAATATCATGAAATAAAGATTGAATGTTGAGCATCCGAGTTGAGACCAGTTGCTGTTACACCTGCAGTCACCAGTCAACTCCAGAGCACATGCTTCGTACACAGGAGCACTGCTTCGATGCCCAGATACGCATGTTCCTTGAACGTCACTGCACCAGGAGTATTTCTACACTGCCAGGCATGGCCCCCAAACAAACAAACAAAAATAAATAAAAAAACAGCAAAAATGCTAAACGCTTTGCAGATGCCAGCCGGGTGGATGAATATGTTAATTATTTCTAAATACACCCATTTCAAACTTAAAAACAAGTCTTTCCCAGAGCCACCATTGGCCTCTGTTTCTGTGTTTGCTCACTATTGCTAGGGCCTCGGAGCTGGGGAAAAGCGGCTTTGTTGTCTCTGGGCAGGTTCTTTGTGTGTGTGGTGGGGGGGAGGGCTCCCAAGAAATGCCTAGGAGTCCTGGGGTGATTCTTGACCAACTGAGCCAGCAATGTAAGGGCCCGAGGATGTGGTGCCGTTTGATATCTGCAGTGCTAAGGATCAGCAGGCCATCCTGGTGGTGCCCAGGGGCCTCTAGGTTGCACCTGTGCAGTGCCAGGGTTATTTAGCTGCATGCCCTTAGCCCCTTTACTATCTCTCTGGCCCCAAGGCAGTTTTTATTTTTATGGTGTTTTTTGTTTGTTTTACCACACGCAGCTGTGCTCAGGGCTTACTCCTGGCTCTGCACTCAGGGATCACTCCTAGTGGGGCTCAGGGGACCATATTAGGTGTTGGGGATCAAACCTGGGTCAGGCCATGTAAAAGGCAAGCACCCTACCCACTGTATTATCACTCTGGTTGAGTAAGGCAGATTCTTGACATCTGGTCAGGACCTCAGATTCATTTAGCAGGGTGATGTCCATCTGTCCATGGCCACACTGGTTTAAGTTATTAAACTTTATTGCAGTAACAAAGTCATCATTTTAACAATAAAAGCAGAGTGATTGTAGGGAGACATTGGCCCACCCTCAGACCAGGTCCCTTTCCCCTAATGTTTCAGACCAGGCTGCTGAGGTTAGTGGTCGAGAATGCTGTATTTGGCCACCAGGTGTCATGAGTGACCAGTTCTGGAAGGCCACAGGGCTGCCACCAGGTGCTTGAGGGCTGAGATCCAGAGGAGAGACAAGGAGATGCGGTAAATCAAAATAGATTTAAGAAAGGGCACTGGAATGTGACTGGGAGCCTTTCAAAGGCCTGGGACACTTTCTGACCCGCTTTTTCATCCTCCCCCATCCCCTGGAAGGAGGCAGAACTTGGGTTCTAAGGAGCAGCCCAGCTACCAGCCTGGGTGCCCTGCTCAACTCCAAGTTGACATTTTCCCCCCACAGAAAAAAGGCACGGCCTGCCTGGGCCCACCTGCCTCTCAAGCCCACAAGACTTGGGGCAGGAGAAAGCACAGGGAGAGTCCAGGAAGAGGGACTCCTTCCCAGAAGTGAGGTCTCTGAGGGCCCAGAGTGTGGGGCACAGATGTCAGAGGTCGTGGGCTGGGAGCAGGAAGTGAGCATTCGAGGCAGAGCCTGCTGAGGAATTACTGGGGGACAAGAGGGAAGCAGCCCTGCCCTCCTACCCCCCTGCCACCATGTTCCTCTTTGGAAGGCAGGCGCAGGACGGGCGGTAGAGATGTGCTCAGCCGGGCAGCCCCTGCTCACAGCTGGCTCACAGCCAGCCGTTGTTGGTGAAGTCCATGCGCAGTGCCTCCTCCTGGCTGGCACTCAGCTCCTGCAGGGGGGCCCGGCAGGGGCCTCCATAGTAGCCAAACCAGTCCATGGTTTTCTTCAAGCCCGGGATCCCGAAGCGCCGGGTCACCTGAGAAACAGGGTGTGTGAAAAGAGACCCAGCGCGGGGTCCCAGGCATGAGTCCCTTCCCTCCAGCTCCCCCAGGGAAAGTGAAACATTGGGGTGACTAGGAGCCCAGTACGAGAGAGCAGAAGGCAGACAGCTAGCAGGAGGCCAGGGGCTCCAGGTAAGGGCAGGAGGCACCTTCATTGATTTTCTGAGAAAAAGCCTCCCATCAGGTAGGAGCGTAGCGTTTAGTTCCCAAGCTGGGGGGCAGAAGGCAGCAATGCTGGGGCTCTGGGGCCTAGGGGATCCCTATTCCACAGCCCCAATCCTCGGAACCAGGCCTGGGAAGTCAGGCGTAGAAGGGCAGAAGAAGGGACTGTGAGAGTCAGGGGCAGAGCCCAGAACTCGACTATTCACATCATCACCTTTTACCCTGAGCAAATTCTCTCTGCTCTGCAGAACAAGGGGGCTGCAAAACAGGGATCCCTGGAGTTTCTTTGTTCTAATTAGCCTTAAGAAGCCTAACGTTACTGTCATCATTGGAAATCATACATGGAATTTTTTTTTTCTTTTTGGGTTACACCTGGCGATGCGCAGGGGCTACTCCTGGCTTTGCGCTCAGGAATTACCCCTGGCAGTGCTCAGGGGACCATATGGGATGCTGGGAATAGAACTTGGGTCAGCCACGTGCAAGGCAAACACTCTACCCACTGTGCTATTGCTCCAGCCCCCATACATGGAGTTTTTAAACAGGAAATAAAAAGCATCAGATATCTCTGCTTTTGGCATAGTTCAAGAATGAATTCTCAACTATTTAAAAATTAAGAAAATAATTCTTACTTAATAAAAGTTTGTTTGGGACATGTCGAACCTTAAGAAAACAGGTAACTGGGGCATGGGGGAAAGTCGGTGAAAGAAGGTGGTATGGCGTAAAACGTTGGGAATCCTTAGGAAGGAAGGGAGAGAGACAGCTTCCGCAGAAGGAATCTTCTCTAGGAGTGGGTGGGAAGTGATGCTCCTCCCAGGTCTGCTCCCAGCCATGTCCCAGTAACCTCTACCCGGGCACGGATGCTGGAACTATCTAGAGAGAGCTTTCTCCCCCCAGAGGTATGTGAAGATCTCTGGCTTGGCCCCTTTTCAGAGCTGAGAGAGGATGGATCTCCTTGGTGTTAAAGGTTGTGGAAAGTCCTAAATATAGCAGGGGCGGGAGGCACATTGCAAGCACATTGTGTTCAAGCAGGGCAGGGCAATAGGGTGACATCAAGCTGCCCTGGGGGTGTCTGAGTCGACAGTTCAGGCAGCAGAAAGGTGTTCCAGGCATTCCTGAGTGTGAGCTCAGCACTGGCACAGCAGGGCAGAGGAGAGGAGCAGGACAGGGAGGTACCCTCTGTACCCTGTGGGGGCCTGTGAAATAGTAACATCAGCCTTAGTCCCAGGGCTGAGAGGAAGAATAGGCTGTCCTTCCACCATGCCCAAGAGCCCTGGGAATGCCTCCTCTTTCTGTCCTGGTGGTTCTGGAACCTTCTGCCTCCCAGGTGGACAGGAGTCAGGGAGTGCAGACCCACCCAGTGGAATGTCCAACCTGGACCCAGAGGGGGCTCTGCTGGAAGATCCTCATTTAAACGGTGGTTACCACATTTGGTCCTCCACGAGTGACCCCTCTGTCCTCAGTCAGGTCCAGTACTGTGCCATAGCTTTAAAAACACTGTACCAGTTCGACAGAGAAGGGGCCACTATGACAATGATAGCTGGAAAGGGTCATTCTGGACAAGAATTGAATGTTGAAAGGAGGTAAACTGATATGCATGAGACCCTTTCAATAACAGTATTGCAAACTACAGTGCCTAAAAAGAAAATGAGAGAGAGAGAGAGAGAGAGAGAGAGAGAGAAGAAGAAGAAGAAGAAGAAGAAGAAGAAGAAGAAGAAGAAAACTGTTTGCCATAGAGACTAGCTGGGACAGCAGGGTACAGGGATGGGTGTCGGAGCACTGTGTGAATGAGACTTAATCATGAACAACTTTGTAACCTGTGTATCTCACAGCGATTCAATAGAAAAAAATTTTTTTAAAAACACTGCCACAGCTTGGGTGGTGGTTGGGAAAATTCAAAATAATGGTGGTGGTTAAGGTATAATGGGGTGGGATTGGTGTTGGAATATTGAATATAATAAATTATTGTGAACAACCTTATAAAAATAAATTAAATTTTAAAATAATAAAATAAAAATAAAAACTGCAGCACACACACACACACACACACCATATTACCTAAACTATATATTTTTTCTAAAACTTAAGTAAGATAAAAACCCTCACCCCAAAAGAAATTTCCAGGTCCAAATTTTTTCACTAAAGAATTCTAAGAAATGTTTAATGCCGATTTTACAAAGTCTCTTTAAGAAAAAAAAGAGGGAGTGGTCAAGATTAGTACCAGGAGGTTTGCTCCATGGCTTGGAGGCCAGTCACACATGCTAGGGGAAAAGGGAGCTCAGATAGAGAAGGGAGCACCAAATAAAGGGCGTTGGGAGGATCCTCCCAGGATGGGAGATGCATGCTGAAACTAGATTATAGACCGAACATAATTGCCACTCAATGCCTCTTTTGCAAACCACAACACCCAAAAGGAGAGAGAGAACAAAAGGGAATGCCCTGCCACAGAGGCAGGGTAGGATGTGGGGGAAGGGGGTGGGAGGGATACTGAGATCAGTGGTGGTGGAGAATGGGCACTGGTGGAGGGATGGGTACTTGATCATTGTATAACTGAAACCCAAGCACAAAAATTTGTAAGTCTACAACTGTACCTCATGGTGTTAAAAAATGAAAAAAAGAGGGAACAAATGGCAATCAAATTATGAAGTTTTATCCTGATACCAAAATCAGGAGGGAAAAAAGGAGAAGGAAAAGGAGGGGGAGGGAAGGAGAGAGAGGAGGAGAAAAGGAGAGGGAGAAGGAGAAGAAACTACATATCAATAGCGCTCATAAACAGAGACAGAAAACTCCAAGCAGAATATCAGCAAATGGAATTCAGCAATACAGAATACAAGATACATACCAGGACTAAATAGGGTTATTTCAGGAATGCAAATATGATTCAGTATTCAATCAACTAATGAAACGCATTAATTTGCAGGTAAAAAAGAAAATAATTATAATTACGTCAAGATAAGAAAACATCAATGCTGTAAAGTGACAAAACTCAACACCCGTTCATGACTTTTAAAAACACTCTGCAGGGGCTGGAGCGATAGCACAGCAGGAAGGGTGTTTGCCTTGCACCCGGCCAACCCGTGTTGGATCCCTAGCATCCCATATGGTCCCTTGAGCACCGCCAGGAGTCATTCCTGAGTGCAGAGCCAGGAGTAACCCCTGAGCATCGCCGGGTGTGACCCAAAAAGCAAAATAAATAAATATAAGTAAATAAATAAAAACACTCTGGAGGGGCCAGAGAGATAGTCCAGTGGGTAGGGCACTTGTCTTGCACACAGATGAACTAAATTCGATCCCCAGTACCACATGGTTCCTGAACCCTTCTAGGAGTGATTCCCGAGAACTGCTTGATGTTGCCCCCAAACCACAATTACACACACACACACACACACACACACACACAAAACTTAGTATAGGAAAGAACTTCCTCATTAAAAATAATGTGATACTGGGGATCAAACCCGAGGCCTTATACATGCCAGATGGGCTCAACCACGGAGCCACACCCCTGGCCTGAGTTCCCTCAACTTGATGAAGAACATCTGGACACCTGCAGCTACTGTGCCACCTAATGGCAAAGCCTCATGCTTTCCCTCAGGTCAGGAGCAAGGCAAACAGGTCTGTGTGATCATTTCAAAAGGAAAAGTCCGACAAGGAGATGCAGATCAAAACAACAATGAGATATCATCTCACACCACAGAGACTGGCCCACATCCAAAAGAACAAAAGCAACCAGTGTTGGCATGGGTGTGGCGAGAAAGGGATCCTCCTTCACTGCTTGTGGGAATGCCGACTGGTTCAGCCCTTTTGGAAAACAGTATGGGCGATTCTCAAAAAATTAGAAATTGAGTTCCCATTTGACCCAGCAATACCACTCCTGGGAATATATATATCCCGGAGAGGCAAAAACGTACAGTCGAAATGACATCTGCATTTCTTTTTTGTTTTGTTTTATTTTTTTGCTTGTGGGGTCACACCTGGCGATGCACAGAGGTTACTCCTGGCTCTGCACTCAGGAATTACCCCTGGCGGTGCTCAGGGGACCATATGGGATGCTGGGAATCGAACCCGGGTCCGGCCACGTGCAAGGCAAATGCCCTACCTGCTGTGCTATTGCTCCAGCCCCCTGCACTTCTATGTTCATTGCTGCACTGTTCACAATAGCCAAAATCTGGAAAAATCCCGAGTGCCTGAGAACAGATGACTGGTTAAAGAAACTTTGGTACATCTACACAATGGAGTACTATGCAGCTGTTAGAGAAGAGGAAGTTATGAAATTTACATACAAGTGGGTACTCCATGGAAAGTACCATGCTAAGCGAAATAAGTCAGAGAGGGACAGACATAGAAAGACTGCATTCATCTGGGGAACATAAAGTAAGAAAATAGGAGACTAACACCCAAGAATAGTTAAGTACCAGGAGGTTCACTCCATGGCTTGGAGGCCAGCCTCACACGCTAGGGGAAAAGGCAGCTCAGATAGAGAAGGGAGCACCAAATAAACGGTGGTGGGAGGATCCTCCCAGGATGGGAGATGCATGCTGAAAGTAGACTATAGACCAAACATGATTGCCACTCAAGGCCTCTTTTGCAAACCACAGCACCCAAAAGGAGAGAGAGAACAAAAGGGAATGCCCTGCCACAGAGGCAGGATAGAATGGGGGGAAGGATACTGGGATCTGTGGTGGTGGAGAATGGGCACTGGTGGAGGGATGGGTACTCTATCACTGTATAACTGAAACCCAAGCACAAAATTTGTAAGTCTACAACTGTACCTCTGGTGTTTCACTAATAAAAATTTTTAATAAAATTTTTAATAAAAAAAAAGGTAAAAGGTAAAGGCCCTCCCGTTGATCGTCGATTTGCTCGAGCGGGCCCAGTAACGTCTCCATTGGAGACTTTGTTGTTACTGTGTTTGGCATATCGAATACTCTCGGTAGCTTGCCGGGCTCTCCGAGAGGGGCGGAGGAATTGAACTCGGGTCAGCCATGTTGGCCGCTTGTAAGGCGAACGCCCTACCGCTGTGCTATCGCTCCAGCCCAAAAATTAAAAAAGAAAGAAAGAAAGAAAGAAAAGTATTCCCATGGGGGGGAAAGGAAAAGTCCGAAACCCATGAGAAGGCCCTGCCCGTGGGGCGGAAGGTGACTCGGGGGGCTGGCAGGGGGCTGGAGTGCATGCTCTGCAAGCTGGAGCCAGCTTCGATCTCTGGCGGTGCCAGGGGCGACAGTTCACCTCCCTGGGAGCAAGCACAGGGGAGACCCCAGTACCACCAAGTGTGGCCCCAAGTCCCCAAGGAAAGCAAACCAGACCTCTCAATGGAGACACACACCACTCCCCCTTCACTGGTTCCAGTCTGACTCTGCTCTCTGCTCCTGCCATGGGGAAGGAGTGGGGGGAGGGGAGACACGGGATTGCGGGGGGAGGCACCTGGCCTCCTCTTGACTTGCAGCCCAGGACTGCGGACCACAGGTGATCCCAAGAGAGATGATCTGAAGATACAGGCCTCCTGGGAATTTGGGACCCTGAAACCAGCTACCAGCAACTCCTCCTTTCTCCTTTGTCTTTCCCACACTGCTAGGAAAGTCACAGGCCCCTTCTCAAGGTAGCACATGTCTAAAAGAGATCCCAGAATGACTTATTTTTTGGGGGGAGGGGGTTTGGGTCACACCCAGTGATACTCAGGAGTTCCTCCTGGCTCTGCACTCAGGAATTACTCCTGGCTGTGCTCAGGGGACCATATGGGATGCTGAGAATTGAACCCGGGTTGGCTGCTTGCAAGGGAGAATGTCTTACACCGCTGTACTACCGCTCCAGTCTCCAAGATGATGTCTGTCTCTGTCACCAAGGGGGCATGATCGTGGGCCCCAGGGTTGGAGTTTTTAATCGGCGCCCAGTCTGAGCAGTGGTGGTATTGAAGTTTGAGATCAGAAACCAAGGTTCTCTGGGGAGACCTGAGGAGTATCCGTGCTGGAACATCCCCCGGGGCTTTCTGAACAGGGAGGCCCTGCCCGGGAATGCCTGTGCCTGCCTGGGACATCAGCAGGGACAGACCCGTGGCCGGGAGCTCACCGCAGTGTTGGGCTCAATGAGGCGGTGCTGCAGCTTCTGGGCATCTTCCCACTGGCCCGTGAGGCAGAGTCGCTCCAGCTGGCACACCTGAGCGCCCAGCACATTGGCCAGGGCACACACACCCCCGACAGCTCCTGCCCCGGACACAGGGAGATACAAAACATCAGCAAGTGCCTCTGCTCAGAACCCTGCCAAGCCAGGCCCCTGCAAACCATCCCTCTGGGGGAGACTGGCTGGGAGTTTTGATGGCCCTGCATGGCTGTGTCAGAGCCACAGAGAGAGGGAGAGGGCGGAGGGAGAGAGAGAGAGAGAGAGAGAGAGAGAGAGAGAGAGAGAGAGAGAGAGAGAGAGAGAGAGGAGAGTGGAGGGTGGGGGAGGGGAGGGAGAAAGGGTGGGGAGAGGGAGAGAGGGGAAGAGAGGGCTCTGTATGCACCATCCCAGAGCTGCTTGATTCTCCAAGCACTGTGAGGTTGCCACCGGCCCCTCCCCCCCGCCCCGTGGAAGGGAAATCAGTCAAACCTGAGCTGCCCAGGGTTTCAGATGAAGGGAGGGGTCCCTCCCTGCCCCTCCCCTCCAAGGATCCATCCCAGCCTGAAACAAGGGCCCACAAGCCACACAGACCGGAGCAGCGGATCCACTGGGGGGCGTGGAGGGCTCCAGGCCAGAGCAGAAACTTATCAGGTAAGACAGAGGAAAAGGGAATGCCCTGCCACAGAGGCAGGGTGGGATGGGGGCCTGGGGGGTGGGAGGAATACTGGGACCCGTGGTGGTGGAAAATGGGCACTGGTGGAGGGATGGGTGTTTGATCATTGTACAATTGAAACCCAAGCACAAAAATTTGTAAATCTACAACTGTACCTCATGGTGTTTCACTAACAAAAATTTTAAAAAAAATGTAAATGATGGAGAATGGGCACTGGTGGAGGGATGGGTGTTTGATCATTGTATAATTGAAACCCAAGCACAAAAATTTGTAAATCTACAACTGTACCTCATGGTGTTTCACTAATAAAAAAATTTTTTTTAAAAAAGGCCTCCATCCGCCCCTCCCCCCCCCCCCCCCCCCCCCCCGCAGGCACCCAGGACAGTGAACAGTAGTGATGAGCTAGGCCACGAGGTTTCCAGGCTGACCAAGGCCCTCCACGGACACAGCCCTGACTCTCACGATTTCCCCATGTTGAGTGTCAGCTGCAGGGACCTACCCACGGCATAGGCGGCCAGCAGGAAGCCGGCCGAGCCGGCCAACACCTGGAAATCCTGCCCCTTGGTCTTGTGAACCATTAGCCCGACTCTGGTCACCTGCAAGAGCAAACCGGGGGTGAGAGGTGGCCCTAAAGCTCCGAGGCAGTCCCAGGTACCCACGTGACAGCAGCTGGGGCCAGAACAGAAGCGGGTCCCAGGCTGCCCTGGAATCAGAAAGGAGGGACCCTCCCCCTCCTGGGGCCGTCAGCACTCACATCGCCACCACTGTCCTTGATGCCCACGATGTTGGGGTGCTGGGAGAGCGTGATCACCGCCTCCAAGGGCAGATCCAGCCCCGTGTTGGCCGGGACACTGTACAGCACCACTGGGATCGGGGAGAGCTCAGCCACCTGGGGACACAGAGAAGAGGGGAGCCCAGGAAACTGAGGCATGGCTTACCACCCATGCAACCCAGAAGCAGTCGGGACAGGCCCCATATCCTGGACGAGATAGCAGAGTTGTAGGGACCCAGATGGTCAGTGGAGCTAGAGAGAAGGGGAATCATTTTTTTTCTTTTTTTTCTTTTTGGGTCATACCTGGCAATGCACAGGGGTTACTCCTGGCTCTGCACTCAAGAATTACTCCTGGTAGTGCTCAGGGGACCATATGGGATGCTGGGAATCAAACCCAGGTCGGCCGCGTGCAAGGCAATCACCCTACCCACTGTACTTATCGCTCCAGCCCGGAGATGGGGGATCCTTATTGAACACTTTTACCGGCCAGGCACAAGCTAAATCCCTCCTGTTTCTTTTTTTTGGGGGGGGTCACACCCAGTGATGCTCAGGGGTTACTCCTGGTTCTGCACTCAGGAATTACTCCTGGCCGTGCTCGGGGGACCATGTGGGATGCTGGGAATCGAACCCAGGTTGACTGCATGCAAGGCAAATGCCCTACCCACTGTGCTATTGCTCCAGCCTCAAAGTCCCTCCTGTTTTGATTCCCCCCCAAGAACCCTAAGAAGGTCCCTTAATTGTGCCTGCCTGCGTGAGAGGGGAGGAAGCTGAGGGGTAGGGAGGCCACTTGGTCCAGTGCTCATCCAGCACCTGCTGGCGGCCCTTGCCTCGTCAGGGGAATCACTCGCTCGCTGCCCCCAGCTCCTCTGCCCTCTAATTCCCAGGCGGCCTCTGGAGCACCCAGCCTCCTCTGAATCCCAGTCCTTAAGCCCAAGACCACCCCATCCCCGCCCCACCCACCTTAGTATAGTGGTGGATGAGGGCAGCACTGTCCATGCGACCACGGTAGTAGCAGGGTGTCACCACCATGACGGCATCAGCCCCAACCTGGGCCATGCTCAGGGTCATCTCCACCGTGGCTTGAGTGGCTGCAAGGGAAAGAGGGGGGTCTTCCCTGCAGACCATGGAGGGGAAAGGGCAGGAGGAAGAAGGGCTGGGCAAGACACTCTGCGGGGCAGGGAGGTGTGCAGAAGAGACAGAACCCAGCCTCGGGGCCACAGAGAAAGCACCCCTCGCCCCCAGCCACCCCTGGCCCGGGGTATGATGGCCTCACACTCGCAGCCGGAGCCGGCCAGCAGGAGCTTGTCCTTGGGCATGGCTTGGCGCACTCGGCTCACCACCTCCAGGCGCTCGCTGCTGGTCAGGAAAGGAAACTCCCCGTTGGAGCCCTGGACCACGATGCCTGCAAGAGAAGCCCCATCAGCATCAGCCCACCTGCCCAGGCTCTGACGAACTTCCAGGGCAATAACCCACCACATACACACACACACACACACACACACACACACACACACACAGAGCTATCTCTTGCACACACATACACAGTCACACACACACACAGACTCACAGCTCACACACCCAGAGCTCACGCACACACCCAGCTCACACACATACACCCAGCTCATACACACACACCCAACTCACACACACACACACCCCACTCACTCACACACACACCCAGCTCACTCACACACAGAGTTCTCTCATACACACATACAGCTCACACACACGCAGAGCTCACTCACTCACACACGCACACAGCTCACACATACACATACCCAGCTCACACACACACAGAGCTCACTCACACACACACACACACACAGCTCACATACACACATACCCAGCTCACACACACATACACACACACTCCCAGTTCTCTCTCTTTACACACACTCTCTCTCTCTCTCTCTTTCACACACACACACACATACACACAGCTCCCTGCTTCTCTCCCACATTCCCTTCCAGGCCTCATCCCACTGTAGGCTGTGTCTGTTCACCCAGTTGTGCTGACAGTTGTCACACTCTTTCTCTTTGGTTTGTCGGAGTGTGTCGGGGGAGAAAACAGCTTCCCCTTCTGTGCCCAGCTCTCATGACTGCCCTCCCCAGCCCCTGCCTCACCCCCCTCACCCTCTCCTGACTTTAGGAGTCGATGGTTTCCACTGCTGTCTTGAATTCCTTGATGTCTTTAGGAACCTCCAGACTAAATACACTGCAGCATTGGGCACTTGCTTCATATGCAGTGGTGCTCAGGGCTTATTTCCTGGCTCTGTGCTCGGGGTCTTTCTTGGCAGTGCTTCGGGGGCCGTATGGGGTGCTGGGGATTTGACCCATGTTGGTCATGTGCAAGGTAAGTGCCTTAACCCCGTACTATCTCTCTCTCCAGCTCCGGTGTTTGCCACTTTAAATTTTATAGACATTGACTCAGTGATCTAAAATGCGCCATTTGCCACTTTGGCCGGCACCATGTTTTTTTTAGTTTCTTTGTTTTCAGTCTGGTGCCATCTAAGCGGAACCAGGGGAGAGTCTCAGTGAGACGTTTGAGGGTCACTCCTGGTGTGTCCAGGGAACCACACAGAGCCAGAGATCAAATCTGGGCCTTGTACAGGCAAAGCAGGCAGTCCAGCCCTTTGTGCTCTCGCTCTGACCCTGACAGAATGCTCTGAATTTTGTCCACAGCTGTACCCACAGCACTGATTCATGCTTTTTAATTACTATATGTCCTCTTATGAGGTTAGAATATTATTTATTTTTCATTCTCCCTTTGAGGACACGTAGGGAAAAATGTTTTCTTATTTTTTTAATTATAAATGTCAAGTTGGTTATTTATTTATTTATTTATTTTGCAGGGGGTGGGGGGATGGGGCCACATCTGGTGATGCTCAGTCCTTACTCCTGGCTCTGTCACTCCTGGAGGGACTCAGGGTATATAGTGCCTTAAAGCCCTGTACTCACTCTGGTCCTACAAATATCAAAGTTATAACAATTTTTCACTTCTCTTCATGGGTCTCAACTTCTCATCCCAGAAAATTTAGAAGGGCTCTTTGGGGTTAGGAAGAACTCAAATAGACTGTCTTAAGGCTTATAGTTGGGTGATTTGACAAGCTCAAGCTGCTCTATTGCATTCTTTGGATTCTAATGAGGCTAAAGCTGGACTTTACAAACATTGATGCTCTGACAAGAACCCCTTCGGCCCAGCCCAGCAGCACTGGCCAGTGCAGACCATTTACTAAGTCCTTCTCCACTCTAGCCTCCTTGACCTCCAGTACCATATTTAGAAAACACAAGCCCCAGATATTAGCCACTTTCTGTATATGCAATGTATGTTCTTCGCATGTTCCTAAATTGTACTTTTTTGGAAATATGTACTAGTTTCCCGAAAAACTACTACAATGTGTATATACTGTTAGACCACTCTCTCTCTCTCTCTCTCTCTCTCTCTCTTTCTCTAGTGGGCCCTAAACCAGACCCACTCCATGTCTGCAGCTGTTCTCCGGCCCCTGCTGTGGACATTCTTCCTAACTTAAGATGTTTTACCGGGCTGAAGAGATAGTTTGGGGTTTGGGTGCTTGCCTTGCACACATCTGACCTGGGTTTGGCTCCCAGCACCACATATGACACCTAAGCATGGCCAAGAATAATTCCTGAGTGCAGAGCAAGGAGTGAGCCCTGAAAAGTGCCAGATATGGACCCCAAAACATAACAAAGTAAAGTAAAGGCCCTCCTGTTGATCATCAATTTTCTCGAGCGGACCCAGTAACGTCTCCAGTGTGAGACTTTGTTGTTACTGTGTTTGGCATATCGAATACTCTCGGTAGCTTGCCGGGCTCTCCGAGAGGGGCGGAGGAATCGAACTCGGGTCGGCCATGTTGGCTGCATGCAAGGCAAACGCCCTACCGCTGTGCTATCGCTCCAGCCCAAAACATAACAAAAGAGAATAAAAAGAGAAAGATGTTTTATTGCCAGCATAGCCCTCTTCTGTTGTTGTCCCTGTGCTTTTTCAAAGATGATACAAACAATGCGGAAGTACATGTCAGAGAGTTTCCGGATGGTTCCGACACCCGCGTGAGTTGTGCTGAGTCGCTCGATTGTCTATTGTGCCAGCTCCTCCCACCAGCTCAGACGAATCAGTGCTCACCCATGCCAACAGTGGGCATTGGGAGAACAAACTTCTGCCAATTTTCTGGGTGAAAGGTTATTTCACCCAGATTTCATTGGACTTCGCATTTTCCTGTTTGATCAGTCCCTTGGGAGGTTTCTAATGGTCTAGGTGAAAGCTGCCAACCCTGTCCACGAGAGACCAAGGAATTGGTCCATAACAGCTGAGAGTGAGAAAATGTTAATGTCGTTTTCCTTTTTTGGGGGGGGGGGTCACACCCGGCAATGCACAGGGGTTACTCCTGGTTCATGCACTCAGGAATTACTCCTGGCGGTGCTCAGGAGACCATATGGGATGCTGGGAATCGAACCTGGGTCGGGCTGCGTGCAAGGCAAATGCCCCACCCGCTGTGCTATCACTCCAACCCCCTTCCTCTTCTTTGTTAAGTTTAATTTCCTCTCTCCTCTTTCTCCTCTTTGGCCCCTTCTTGCTTTGTTTGCTTTGTTTTTGCAGTGTGGGAGATTGAATCCAGAGTCCCACCCATGCAAACATGTGCTCTTACTACAGCTCCAGACCTGGTTCTTCACATCCTATTTCATATTCTTCTTTTTTCTTTTTCTTTTGCCTTTTTGGGTCACACCCAGAGATGCTCAGGGGTCACTCCTGGCTCTGCACTCAGGAATTACTCCTGGCGGTGCTTGGGGGACCAGATGGGATGCCGGGAATCAAACCTGGGTCAGCCGCGTGCAAGGCAAATGCCCTACCCGCTGTGCTATCGCTCTGGCCCCTCATATTCTTTTTTGGTTTTTATTTAGTCTCATCTGATGCTGCTTAGTGGTGACATGGCCTCTTAGTGGTGACAAGGGGATAGATAGGATGGGGTGGTGTGCATTACTGGGGATCAAATCTGAACCTCCTGCTTGCAAAGTATGTGCTCCAGCCTGTTGGGCTCTCCCCAGCCCTTCATCCCATTTCAAAACTACTCTCTCGGGGCTGGCAGACGGCTCAGTGATGTTTGGTAACACAAGGCCATGAGTTTGATCCCTGGAGCTTTCCACCGGTCCTAAAGGCAATCCTTGGCAAATCTGATGTCGGTGATTGTGGCACCACCAGGAATTTCTGGCCACATCACAGTCAGCTGTGTGAGAGCATCCAAACCTGAATCCCAATGTGCACCACACCTAAAAAGATGAGCGAGTACCACAGCCAGGAGGGAGCCCCCTGACTTCCCACGAGCACCTGGGCCGAGTGTGCAAGCACCACCACCTGAGGCATGACACCCATAGGTGCCGCAGCAGGGGTGCAAATGCCCCTAGACATGGCAATGACAATAACAACCAAAAGGAAGGGAAGGGGGGATAATGGAGTGAAACATATACTCCCACAAAACATTCCATGAGTGTACACTATTGAAGGATTTTTTTCTTCCTTTTTCTTTTTGGTTGTTGGGCCACACCTGGCCAGTGCTCAGGGCTTACTCCTGGCTCTGCACTCAGGGATCACTTCTGGCTCTGGTCAGGCTCAGGGACCATACGAAGTGCTAGGGATCAAACGTGAGTCAGTCATATGTGAGGCAAGTTCCCTGCCCACTGCACCACGGCTCCGGCCTCAGCACTACGAGATTATTGGTAAAGCAAAGTGTGTCGAGGAATAGGAAAGGAGGAAGCGGCCCAAGTCCCTGCCATGGAGCTGATAGAGAGGGGCCACTCATTCGCACGTGGCACTCGATGACAGTCGGCTGTGTGGGCGGCCGACTCTAAGCAGGACAGCTGTCTTGGCACAGGCACCGAGAGAGGTTGTTCCCGTGAGTCAGCCTGCAGGGGACAGACATGGTGTCACGGAGAGTGGACATCACTGAACTAGCTTTCTCCTCTCTGCTTACGGCAACATGCCAGTTCCTTGAGTGAAGCTGAGAAAAACTCACTGGACACCAGACATCTCACATCCCTGCCCCGCGCTGCCCCCACCCCCCATGGTTTCTATCAGGGAACTTCTTTGTTTACTTTTTAGCTGAATCACTGTGAGATAGGCCCTTACAAAGCTGTTCATGATTAGGTTGCAGTGATAGTGTTCCAACACCCATCCCTCCTCCAGTGTACATTTTTCAGCACCAGGGTCTCCAGTTTCCCTACCATCAGTCTGCCTCTATGGCAGGTGCTTTTCTTCTCTCTCTGTCTCTCTGTCTCTCTCTCTCTCTCTCTCCTCCCCTCCCCCCATTTTGAGCATTGTGGTTTGCAATATTAATACTGAAAGGTGAAAGGTTATCAGGAATATCCCTTTACCTACTTTTAATACTTAGTTCTTGTCCAGCGTGATCATTCCCAGCTATTATTGTCATACAGGTCTCTTCTCTATCTTACCTACCCTCACCCCCTCACACACTTGTGGTTGATTCCAGCCAATGACCAATCCTCCTAGCCCATTTTCCATCAGGGAGCTTCTTGAAGGGACTAGCCTGCAGCTTTTGTGAGGTGTTCCTCCCCAGGGCTGGTTAGGAAGAACTCAAGTAGACTGTCTTTATTGGTAAAGCAAAGTGTGTCGAGGAATAGGAAAGGAAGGAAGCAGCCCAAGTCCCTGCCATAGAGCTGACATGACACGACAGCTCCGTGTGCCCTGGCAGCTGTCGGTCACAGCCTCCATTGGTGTTGTGACATAACACCCCCAACTTCCCAGGGACCCCTGTGGAGAGCAGCCCACCCTGGAGAGGACACAGGGCTGCCACAGTGGACTTCAGGGGTGTGGGCGCCATGCTATCGCTGCCTCCACTCTCCAAACGCCAAGGCCACCTTCCTTCCCGAAGGGGCCCTGCCTCTTCGGCACCCATTACCTCATTCTGGTGGTGAATTCCAGATGCTTCTGGAGTTCTAAGTGGAGCCAGTCTCAGCACAGGGCAGGGAGGCCTTGCGGGTGGGGGGTGCAGCTGCCCCAACCCCACACTCTGGGTGCCCAGCCGCTCCTGGTCATGGCCGGAGCACCCGACCACAGCGGTTACCGGGAGGAGGGGAGAGAAAGCCGGCAGGGGGCCCACCGAATGCCAGCCAGCAAAGAGGGAAGCCTGAGCCTGCACATTTGTTGCCGAGTCTCTGGATTTTTTTTTTTTCCTTTCTGGGGCTGGGATCCAACCCAGGGCTCCGACATGCAAACCACGCACTCTGGTCTTTGGACCCAGGTCTCCAGGCCTCCAGCTCCTCCATCAGGCATGGAACCCTGTCCCCCACATGCAGAACCTGAGAGCCAGCCTGTCTGACTGTCTCTTTGGCCCTCTTTCTTTTTTTTTCTTGTTATAGTTAGTTCTTTTTTTTTTATTAGTGAAGCACCATGAGGTACAGTTGTAGACTTACAAATTTTAGCCCTCTTTCTTTCCTGTGGGATAGCAATAAACTCATTTCAGTCCTACCTGAGGGCTGTCTACAGGCTCAAACAGGGGCTGGAGCGATAGTACAGTGGGTAGGGTGTTTTGCTGTGCATGTGGCTGACCCATGCACATGCATTGGTTCCATCTCTGGCATCTCATATGGTTCCCCAAGCACCGCCAGGAGTAATTCCTGAGCGCAGAGCCAGGACTAACCTCTGAGCATTGCTCCCCCGAAAAAGAAAAAGCAAAAAATAAATAAATAAATAAAACAAAATAAAGGGCTCAAACTAGAAAATGCATAGCAGGCTGGGAAGATGTCTCAAAAGGACAGAGGATGCAGCCAGATTCCATCCCTAGCACTGCATGGACTCCCCAAGCACCACTCTTAGTCACCCCTGAATGCCACCTTTGGTCTGAAGAGGAGGGGATGGGAGAGAAGGCGGGGAGGGGAGAAGAGGGGAGAGAAGAGGAGAGGAGGGGAGAGAAGAGAGGAGAGGAACAAGGAGGGGAAGTGAGGGAAGAGGAGACAGAAGGGGAGGGAAGAGAGGAATGAGGAGAGGGTGGGGGAGGGGAGGGGAAGGGAGGGGAGAAGAGAAGGATCTGTGACAGGTCACAGAAACTACAGAGTCCCTCCTCCTTGGCTGGGGGTCTGGGGCCAGGCAAGGGGCGCAGAGGAGAGGAAACGGTCAGGGTCCCAGATGGTGGGGTGCGGAAGGCAGTGAAAAGAGGAGAAAAGGAAGCAGAGCTGGGGATGGGGCAGGGATGTGGGCACTGTACGGGGCAAGCTGGGGCTCATTCTCAAGGCGGCCCTCACCAATTAGGATCCTGGGCAAATGGCTTGGACAAATGGAAACTTCCTCGTACCAGCACTCCAACACCCTAAAAGCATGCAGAGGAGTTAAGGCACTTGCCTTGCCTAGCACCTACACTGGTTTGCTCTCCTGCCCCACATATGGTGTCCAAGACACCCTATATTGTCCTCTGAGCCCCACCAGGAGAGATTCCTGAGCACAGAGGCAGGAGTAGTCCCTGAGCACTGCTGGGATATTTTGTTCGTTTGGGGGCCACACATGGTGGTGCTCAGGTGTTACTCCTGCCTCCACACAAAGGAAATACTCTTGGCAGGGTATGGCGTACCATATGGCATGCTGGGGAGCAAACCCAGGCTGGCTGCATGCAAGGCAAACACCCTACCCACTGTACTACCACTCCGGCCCCAGGGTTGTGGGGTTTAAATGAGATGCAATTTGTCAAGTGCTTTGGTGGAGCTGTGCTGATTCTGGGGGTGGAGGAAGAGCTCGGCCGCCATCAGGAACAGCCTGGCAGGGATCTGAGGACAGCTCCCCTGTGCCCCCTCTGGAGGGGAGACACAGTTCATTTGGGAAGCCACTGTCCCAGTTCCGGAGAAGTGGGAGTGGGGTTGGGGGTGGATTAGGGCCAGTGATGTGCCAGAAACTACTGTGGCTAAAAGGAACCCTAGTTTTCTGCTATTGCCACCTCCTCTGAGAAGTCTCCCTGGCATTCCTCCATGACACACCTCTGTCCTTCCCTGTCGTCCCCTTCCAAAACGCAAAGAGGGCCGCGGGGATGGGGTCAAGGTCCAGAGCACAGGCTTTGCACACACAGAGCATCCCTGGGTTCCTCTCCAGGACCACATGGTTCCCTGAGCACCATCCAGTGAGCGCTCCCAAAGGCACAGAGATCCTCAGAACCCTTCAACCTCCTAAACCCCCACCTGTGGGATGAGCAAAACTTCTCCAGTGGGTACTCTTGTCAGCTGAAGGCAGACTCAGCTGCTGTGATCTCTGGATCTTCCTGGCTCTGCGTTTTAGTCTCCGCTCACCTTTCCTCCTCCCACCTTTTGCTTCCCTCTCCATATTCCCCTTCCCTCAAGGGGCCCACGCACCTCGCTCACACAGTTTCCTGTTCCCTGGAGCACCCCCTGCTGCAGCCCTGAGCAGTGACCTGCAGAGCATTTTCCTTAAACCCCAAGCCGCCACTGGCACACCACATCTGTACTCGGCACTTAGCACTGCCCGACGTCATCAAGAGTCACCTGGACAGGGGCATCCTGCTCCCGCTGTCCCCATTCGTGACACTGAGCACTGTGAAGGTATGTGAACAATGTAAAAAAATAATTCAAACTTCTGTGGGCAAAACTTTTTGGTCTGTGTAATTCCGAACCCCCAGAAGGAGGAAATGAGCATTCCTGGGGGGGGGGGGATGGCTCCAAAGGCTAGGATAGTTGCTGTGTCTGTGAGCAGCCTGGGTTCCATCCCTTGGCACCACACAGTCCCTTGAATACTGTCAGGAGTGACATAGCCCCACCCCAACACAGAACCAGCAGTAGCCAGAGTATCACTGGGTGTGGCCTTAAAAAAAAAAGAAGTAAAGAAATGAGGATTCCTGGTCAAATGCTTCAGCAACTTCCTCTGGTGAGCTTTCACAGACTGAAGACTTAACCTGGAAAAGCGGCCCCCATGAATCCCCCACTCCCAGCTGTACCCCAGCTGACTCAGAGTCTAGCAGTCAGGCACCTTCTTTTTTTTTTTTTTTAATTTGTTTTTTGTTTGTTTTGGGACCATACCAGGTGATGCTCAGAGCTTACTTCTGTGCTCAGAGTCAGGAATCACTCCTGGTGGTGCTGGGGGACCAAATGGGATCCATGTAGGATGCTGGGGGTCAAATCCAGGCTGGTGGCATGCAAGGTCCTGCCTGATATACTATCGCTCCAGCCCCAGGCACCTTCTTTGTATATGCTATGACCAGGTTCATGAAAGCATTCTCCCTGGCCAGAGAGAGAGAGGGGGTACGGGGAGGAGTGATTTCTGAGCACTGCCGGGTGTGGCCCCCAAACCAAAAATAATAATAGTAAATAAATAAATTCTTCCCGGGGATCCAGGAGACAGCAGAGTGGTGAGGGCACATACCCGGCGTGCTCACCCAGGCTCCATCCCCAGCACCACATCGCTGGGTGTGACCCTGGAGGCCCTGAGCACGCAGGTTGGTCCTGGGTTCCAATCACTGAAAGCCTGGGCAGCACCTCACCATTGGCTAAATATTACCGGGAGTGGCCCTTGGACCCTAGAGCACTACTTTGAAGAGCTTCCCATTACCACCCCCCAAATGCTTTCCAAGAGTACATGCTTAATATAGGACAGCTTCTTCAATAATTAAAATAGTTTCTGAAAGGACAGCTAATCCTATAACTAGGATTGGTTATAAATTATCTAGCACAGTTTAGGATGTAGCCTGCAGGTTTGCTACTCAGCGACATTTGCTCTTACTACTCAGAAAAACAAGTTTGTTTGCTTTTTTAAAAACAAGCATCACTTTGGGAAGAAATTAAATTTCAGAAGCAATAAATACTAACTTAAAGGGGAAGAAAAGGTACATACTTGGGGGAGCAAGGGCTGCAGTACCTGCCGAGCACGCGGCTATGACCTTGAATTAGGTCTGAATCCTGGTATCACAAAGGGTCCCCCAAGCATTGCCTGAGCACAGACACTGATATGGCCCCCAAACAAGCAACCAAAAACGCAAAGCGTACATGCCTGAGTTAACAGTTTTGAAGCCATTTTCCTGGTAGCACAACTGCAATGAAATTTTGACTTGACTTGGCCATAACTACATGGTCTAAACACTTTTGACTTTGAAGTAAATTCAGAGTGACAGAAAACTTGCACAGACAGTCTGGTCTGGGAGGAATTCCCACACAGCCCTCATCCAGGCTTCACAAATGACAATATCATTTCTGATACAGGGTCTTGGAGGGGCACAGGTCAGACCTCAGAGGAACTTCCTGCGATCTGCCAGTTTCAGACCCCGACTTCAGAAATGGGAACAGGGATGGCATGGTGAGGGGGCCTCCTACCTGCTGACTTTACTCCACTTGGGAATCATCTCTTCCTTACCCTTTCCCACCTGGTGTTTTCTCCTTCCCAGGCCACAGCGGGGCTGGAGGGCTGGGGTTCCCCCAGTCACCTGTTCCGCAAACCTGTGACCTGAGGAAGTTCTTTGATGGAGTTTCAAATCAGCCCTGGGAAGAGACAGAGGAAGTGGCCTGCTACCCAGCACTGCTCCGGTCAAGGTGGTCACAGAGTAACCCCGACGCAGAGGGAAGGGGACAAGGCTTTATTGGCTCCATCCCAGGTGCCTGCAGCCGTGGGGGTCTTAGGCGCTCCTGGGATCTGCCTCATCTGTTCTCTCAGTGTGTCTCCAGGAAGGACCTCTGAGGCTCAGTGGCTTCGCTTCCTCCCAGCAGTCCAGCAGGGATCATCGATTCTTTGGGGCAGACCCCAGTCAAGGTGCCCATGATCCCTGTGGGGTCCCTAGGAGGAAGGTATTTTGGTGGCAGCCCCGGGCCTGGGGCTTCCTAGGCTTCCCCAGAGGAGAGGAGATGGGCATACATGTCGTGCCAGCCCTGCGGGGGGAGGGGCAGCTGCGTTTGTGTCGAGGTGCGCAGGCTATAGTTCTGCAGCTCTGTGGGCCCTGGAGCATGCGGGAGGCTCTGTGGGCCCTGAGGCGTGCAGGAGGCTCTTGGGCCTGGTGGCCCTAAGAGTTCACGTTGCTCTGCTGACTCTGCAGGGCGGTGAGGGTGCTCTTCTGGTCCTGTACAGAGTTTAGGTTGCTCTGCTGGCTTTGGTGGTCCTGGAGGCTCCCGTGGCTCTGCTGGGTTTGGTGGTCCTGGAGGATCCCATGGCTGTGCTGGCTTGGGTGGTCCGGAAGGGTCCCGTGGCTGTGCTGGCTTGGGTGGTCCGGAAGGGTCCCGTGGCTATGCTGGCTTTGATGGTCTGGGAGGGTCCCGTGGCTGTGCTGGCTTTGGTGGTCCTGGAGGCTCCCATGGCTCTGTTGGCTTTGGTGGCCCTGGAGGCTCCCGTGGCTCTGTTGGCTTTGGTGGCCCTGGAGGCTCCCGTGGCTCTGTTGGCTTTGATGGCCCTGGAGGCTCCCGTGGCTCTGTTGGCTTTGATGGCCCTGGAGGCTCCCGTGGCTCTGTTGGCTTTGATGGCCCTGGAGGCTCCCGTGGCTCTGTTGGCTTTGGTGACCCTGGAGGCTCCCGTGGCTCTGTTGGCTTTGGTGGCCCTGGAGGCTCCCGTGGCTCTGTTGGCTTTGGTGGTCCTGGAGGCTCCCGTGGCTCTGTTGGCTTTGGTGGCCCTGGAAGCTCCCGTGGCTCTGTTGGCTTTGGTGGCCCTGGAGGCTCCCGTGGCTCTGTTGGCTTTGGTGGTCCTGGAGGCTCCCGTGGCTCTGTTGGCTTTGGTGGCCCTGGAGGCTCCCGTGGCTCTGTTGGCTTTGGTGGCCCTGGAGGCTCCCGTGGCTCTGTTGGCTTTGGTGGCCCTGGAGGCTCCCGTGGCTCTGTTGGCTTTGGTGGCCCTGGAAGCTCCCGTGGCTCTGTTGGCTTTGGTGGCCCTGGAGGCTCCCGTGGCTCTGTTGGCTTTGGTGGCCCTGGAGGCTCCCGTGGCTCTGCTGGCTCAAGTTGCTCTGTGGGGTGTGGTGGCTCTGAGGGCTGTGGTGACTCTGAGAGCTTTGGCGGCTCTGGGGGCTTTGGTGGCTCTTAGCGCTGTAGTAACTCTGTGGGCTGTATTGACTCTGTGGGCTGTGGTGGCTGTGGTAGCTCTGCTGGGTGTGGAAACTCTGCTGGCTCTGGCGGCTCTGGGGGCTTTGGCTAGTCTGGCTGTGGAGGGATGGTGGATGGCTCATTCCCGCAATGCCAGTTTCTCCCTGGGAGATGAAATTTGTCTTCATCTTCATCTCCACGTCCTCAAAGCCCTTGAGCATCTCTGGGCTTAAGTCCTTGCTCTCCAGGTGGCCCGACTGCTGGTAACTGTTGGCACAAGTCATCATGGAGTTTGCCAGCTGCCGCCCCTTAGTATCAATTTCTCTGGCACAGGCGGCCACGGTGGCCCAGATGCCATCTTCTGTGGCCGAGGCTTTCGCACTCTCCCTGTAGCCATTCTGGACCACCGGGGTCCCAGCACCCGGCTGGCTGGTCTCCTTTCCTCCTTCCTTTACGCTGTTGACAGATTCCCTCTGAAGGGTGGGGGTCTTTTCGCAGCTACTGTCACACAGTTTGGCAGTGACGATGCTGCTGTTAGCCGTGGAGACACCCATGTTGCTGCCGCCACTTTTCTTCCGAAGCAACTTGTCTTCCGAGAAGCGGCTAAAGTGAGATTTGATCCAGTTGTCATTTTTACCTTGGCGGCATTCCGGCCGGCCCTGTGAACTCCCCCAGTTTGACTTCCGCCTTCTCTTCCTCTCAATCCACACGAGGAGGCCTCCGACCCCAAGGAAGAGGGCAGTCCCCAGTACCACCTTGCATGATGGTATCTGGGCAAACTCTAGGAAGGTCTCCAGGACCCCAGCCAGGCACGCAGCGCTAAGAGCACACTGGGGGTGGGGGAGCCGGGGTGGTCTGACTCATGCTGGGTGCCAGGCTCCCTGCGGGTGTCTGCTGGGCTGATCCACCTCCCCCGCCTGGCCTAGGGTGCCCCTCCCGCCTCAGCAATGGACTCCATTGTGAGCAAGGCAGCTGGGGGCCAGGATGAGGAAAGGACACAACCACCCCTGGGGCTTGGGGAGGGCACCAAATCCTGTCCCCAAGGTGAGTGGGAGGGCCCCTGTCCCTTCTGTCATAAGCTGTTCTGCAGCTCTGTCCTTATCTTCCAGCCTTCTTTTCCCCCGTGGTGGTCCACAGGAGGTAGAGGAGTCTCTTGGCTGGGCCGGCCTCTGGGACCTACATCTCCTTCCATCTGCAGCCTACACCCGGGTCCAACTGAGCCTGTTCCATCTCTACTAGAAGCATCATCCACTTCCGGAGCAGGGGCGGGAGGAGAAGGGCCTGAAGGGAACTTCCTCAGAAGTGACCTGAGTTCAGCAGTGTGGGCAGTAAGGACAGGAGTTTCATGGGGTGGGTTTCACCAGGTGGAAGTTTCCTACCTCTTTTATGATGAATTATCATTTGTTTGGGTTTTAAACTGCTCGGGGGTTACTCCTGACTCTCTCTGCGCAGGGATCACTCCTGGAGTCAGCTCGGGGGGACCATATGTGGCGCCGGAAATCAGACCTGCGTAAGCCATGTGCAAGGCAAGTACCCTACCCACTGTACCACCTCTCAGGCCCCCCAAGTGCAATATTGTAAATACGATGCTTCTTAAAGCACTGGCTTTAACATACTCAAAAAAAAAAAACTTAAGCATAAAAATTTAATATACACAAAATGTTTTCTTAAAGCAGTGGCTTTAATATACACAAAAATACCCAGGCACTGGAAACCATGGTTAACTCTTACACACTTAGAACAGGAGCTTCTGGTTTGATAGGTCATCACTTCCCCAGTGGTGTGGCAGAAGTAGCCAGTTCATCCACTTCCCTTGTTTGGGAACAGCAATTCAAAGCTCACATTGGTGGTGATTTGGGGGTGTGAGATCAGAGACAAACTGCTCTTCAGCGACAATCCCACCTTCCAGTCTCTGGTTAGAATTTTTTAGGGGGGTGTCCATACCCAGCAATGCCCAAGGTTTACTCTGGCTCTGGGCTCGGGGGTCACTCTTGGTGGTGCACATGTCCTGGGGTCAAGGATTCTAACCAGCATTGGTGGGATGCAAGGCAAACACCTTTTCATCTGTGCTCTCTCTCTCTGGCTCCTCTGGTTAGATTTTTAATTTTAAATTATTTTGTAAGAGGCAGGACACAGCTTATCGGCAGAGCACTTGCCTTGCATACATGAGGCCTTGGGTTTGATCCCAGGCAGCAATGAAATAATACTCTATTCAAATCATCGGTAACAAATTAACAGTGGAAAAATTTAACCAAAAAAGGCAGTTTGTTGCAGTGCTAGCCAGGGCACCCACTGTGATGCAATGGGCCACGCCCAGCTTCCTCAGGGACCACACCTGGCAACATGGCCCAGGGCTGGGGATTAAACGTGAAGCCTCAGGCAGGCAACAGGTGCTTCTACTGAACCACACTCTTAGCCACCCTCACAAGCTCCTCTCAGAAGGCTCTACTTGTCGCTGGGTGGGGGGATGGGGCTGACAGTGGCGTAAGTGGTGGTTCCTACTGCTGTCCCCGTGCTGAGCTGCAAAGCCCACTCTGTGGGGCTAGGATAGAACAAGAGAAAAAAGATTTTATTTGATTTCCACCCTTCCACCCCCCCACCCCCCCAGGATACTTAGGTGCTTGGAGGCTACTCTTGGCTGTGCTTGGGGATCTATAGGGTTGCTGGGGATCGAACCTAATGCATGCAGAGCATGTGCTCAACCCACCTGAACTCTCTCCACCTGAAATACAGATTCTAGAAATAAAGTTACACACTGATCACTTTCAGGACATTCGGAGTATGTCTTAGGAGTAGGGACATACAGGAGTAGGCTCCTGTTCTCTGCACCATGGCTGCAAGTTTGGCTCCTTGGAAGGATCATGTTGTCCATGTTGCACCTGGTGACTCAGTTATTCTAAAATGAATGAACTGCTTTTGAAAGGCCGACATGTCTCCGGAGGCGAGACACTGTCCAAAGCACGATGCTGCTTCTTCAGGGCTTTGAGTCTGGGGCCCGTACTTGGCTGTGCTCAGGGCTTACTCCTGGCGCTGCACTCAAGATTCACGCTTGGCGGGGCTCGGGGGACCATACGGGGTGCCTGGGATCTAGTGGGGTTGGCTGCATACAAGGTAAGGGCCTTTGCCCCGTGCGTGCTTTGTGTTTGGGAGCCACACCCAGTGGCACTGAGGGTTTTACTCCTGGCTCTGAGCACAGGGATCACTTTTGGCGAGCTCGGGAGACCAAATGGGGCCTTGGGGATCAAACCTGAGTTAGCCGCATGCAAGTCAAGTGCCCTCCTCGCTGTACTCTCTCTCCAGCCACTTTTGTTTTTGTGTGGGGATTACAACCAGTGGTGCCTAGTATGGAAAACTGGTCAAAATTAAAACTGCTTCTAGTCGTGCTCAAAGGACCATGTGTTACGTATGGGGCAGGGTCATGGGATACATGTGCTCAAACACAGCCATGGCTCTGGACAATATACATGTCTTCCATACGGTGTCCTGGCCCGTCTCCCTGGACCAGGATTGTTTTTTGTTTTCGGTTCACATCTGACAGTGCTCAGGGTTTACTCCGGCTCTGTGCTCAGGGATCACTCCTGGCAGGGCTCAGGAGAACCATATGGGGTGCCGGGGATTAAACCCAGATTGACTGCATATGAGGCCAGCACCCTCCGCGCTGTACTACTGCTCCAGTCCTCAGAACCAAGATTCTTCTATTTGGGGGAGCAGGGGGATGCAAAGATTTGGGGCTGCATACCCAGCTGTCCTCAGGGCTTACTACCATCTCTGTGCTCAGGGGTCACTCCTGGTGGTGCCCAGAGACCTTCCATGGCGTCGGGCCACATGTACTCTCTCCAGCCCCACAGCCAGGATTCTGACCCTCCTCTTCCAACTCTAGATGCTGGAATCTTTTTCTCCAGCTGCCCCTCCCCGGCCCGTGTGTGAGCTGGAGAGAGGTGAAGGAGACAGCAGTTGTGTGGCCCCAGGGGACCCTGGTCTGCCAAGTCGATTGCGGCCTTTGCTGCTGGCCCCACACACTCGTCCCAAGGGCGCTGCAGGGGTGGGTGGGAGGAAGGGTAGAGAGCCTGGTGTTCTCAGTGGATTCTCTGGGTGACAGGCAGATACGAGTTCAAAGTTCCCCTCTCTGCCTGCTGCACTGGGGTGCCCTTGAACTTGGAATGGGAAGCAAGTCTTTGCCCCTCTAAGGTCACCAACTGCTCAGTTAGCTCCAAGAGAGACTCGGCCCACAGCGGCCAGCCCCGAGGAGCGGAAACCACGCGGCAACGAGAGTCAAAGTGACTGTCCAACAGGGCACTCACAGGGCAGCTGCTGTCCCCTCCCCAGAGTTATATTCTCTCAGCACTGAGCTATGGGCAGGCCAGCTGTCACCGTCATTAAGCAACTTTGGGGCCCGGGCCCAGCAGATTGGCATTCGTCTCAGTGTTCCCACTGAACCAACACTCCTCCATATTATTGCTGCTGTTGGGTTGCATTTGGGGGCCACACCTGGCAGTGCTGAGAGGCTACTCTGAGCTCTGTGTTTGGGGCTCATTCCCAGCAGAGTTCAGGGGACCAGCAAAGCGGACCAAAGCCAGGCCTCCTGCATGTAAAGCATGCACTCATGGACTGTTGGACTGTCTCTCCGGCCTGATGACCAGCGCTTTCTGAGGCTGGACACTGTCCAGTTTGTTCCCACTTGAATTGTCAGGCCAGAGGAGATGGGGTCTTCACTCGCATGGGGCAGATGGGGAGACGAGCTAAAGAGAATGGTGGAGCTGGGATTGGGATCCAGCGCCTGTGAAACTTTTTTCTTCTCTCTCCCTTTATGATAAAGGTGATGATGATGAAGAGGACCCACCCAAAGCCTGGGAGCCCCTTTCAGGTATTCTCAATCAGGCCCACAGTTTGGCGCAAGGGTCTGAGGTGGTGGTGCTGCTCTGTGAAACTGGGGCTCCCCCAGACCACCCTGAATAGTGCTCAGGGGCCACCTCGCCAATATCGAGTGGTACTTGGCGTTGGGGTGGGACTGACCATGTAGTGCCAGGGATCAAACTGGGGCCACCTGCATGCAAAGCCCACGCTCCAGCCTTTGAGTACTCTCGGACTCAACAGAATCTGTGTTCTTCACAGCATCACTATGTAGCCTCAATCAGAGCAGCTGTTATACCCCAGAGCTGATGTGGAGCAGACCCACCCATGGACCCCAACCCACTTACTAGCCGAGCAGCCGTCACAGCTGTGCAGTCAGACCCAACTTGAGTCTCAGTTCAGCCAGACACTAGGTACACCCTGGGCTACGAGATCCCCCCACTTTTTTTTTTTTTTTGCTTTTTGGGTCACACCCGGCAATGCACAGAGGTTACTCTTGGCTCTGCACTCAGGAATTACTTCTGGCAGTGCTTGGGGGGGACCATATGGGATGCTGGGAATTGAACCCAGGTTGGCTGCATGCAAGGCAAATGCCCTACCCGGTGTGCTCCAGCCCCAGAGCCTCCACTTTTCTATCTGGGAAATGCGGTCGTTGTGAGTCCTCCCACAGAGAATGGTCAGAGGTGACAGTGGAGGGCAGGCCGCTGGGACTGGTCATTTCTCCTGTCTCGTTTTCCTGTGCCTCTGGCTTGTTGTACGTGGAGGGTGACCCTGGTGACCTTAGAGAGAGAGGACACCGAGGTGTGAAGAGGAAAAGAAGCCAGAGGGTCCAGGACAGGAACGCCCTGGACCGAGAGAGGCTTCACCCAGGAGAGGAAGCGCAAACAAGGGGAGGAGGTCCAGCAGGCGGGGCCGCCCTCTCAGGGGTAGGGCGGCCTGCTGACCAGGGACTTTCAGACCCGTTATCTGGCTGGACTCCACACCAGCAGGGGACAGGAAGGAGTTTGAGCAGTTCACTCCTGGGGAAACTAAGGCAGGTGAGACTCAGTTGCAGGCCACAGGACAGCAGGGAGGAGGCACACATCTCCCAACTTCTGCCTGGAGCTCCCACTTCTGCTCCACAATAAAATCACCCCCTCCTAATAAAATATAGTCAAAAATAACATGATGTGACCATATCATGGTGGGGGGTGGGGTGGGGCGGGAAACAGTCTGGTGGGATCCTTGCGTGCAAGACGCCTGGCCACCAACAGTATTGAAAACCTGGGTCCCTTCAATAAAATATTTTTAAAAATAAATCGCTAGGGGGCCAGAGCGGTAGCACAGTGGGTAGGGTGCTTGCCTTGCCCGTGGTGGACCCAGGTTCGATCCCCGGCACCCCATATAGTCCCTGAGCCCACCAGAAGTGATCCCTGAGTGCAGAGCCAGGAATAAGCCCTGAGCACTGCCAGGTGTAGCCCCAAAACCAACCAAACACATTGATCCCCAAAGCTCCGACTGTCCGCGAGCAGCTTCTGAGAGCCTGTGTCCCTTCCTGAGGTTTCTAGGAAGCTGAGGAGTGTGTGTATGTGGGGGGGTGTCTCTGGCACCCCAACTCCACTTACCTCGTAGGGGTAAGGTGCTGAGTTTGCGCACATTGTCCTCCAGCTTCCCATAGTCCACCTCTGCAGTGGCCGTGAACGGGGTGGTCACGGGCGGGTAGATGCCGGCAACGTCCACCTTCTTCCCCTCTCCCGAGGTCCTGCCCCCCACTTTCCTGGACAAGCCCCTGCTCAGCCCAGGCCACAGGGCGGCGCAGATTCGGGGCGCCAGCATCTCTGGAGGCGGCGGGGGTCCAGCTGGTCTCTGCCCCCAAGGGAGGTGAGTTTGGACCCCTTCCTACCCTGGTTAATGATCAACGTGTCGAGTTAAAAATTGGTTGCCCCCCAGCTTGTGGGCGCTGGGTCAGAGGTGGGCGGGGTGTCCCCCAGGGTCAGAGGCCAGGGAGCCAGGCCTGGGGGTGCGGGAGTCTTCCCTCCCGTTGGGGGGCGGCTGAGAAATACCACCACCAGGGCCTCCCAGAGGGAAGTTGGCCTCTGGGGTCCCCACACCCAAGCAGAGCTGCAGGGGAGCCCTCCCGTCTCCCCGCCTCCAGTTCCCCGCCGCAGCCACCGGGAGCTTCCGGCCCGCGCCTGCCCGCCTCTGGGCCGGGCTGATGATGGGCTGAGCCCGCCCTGCCCAGTGGGAGGAGCCACGGTCCGGGCGAGAAGCGGCTGCCGACTCCTGCCCGGCTGCCCGCTGACACGCCTGGGCTGGGCCCCCGGGGCTGCGCGCTGCAGCCCAGACTGGAGGTCTAGGAGGAAGGGTGGCAGGGGAGAAAGCTCAACAAGAAAGCAGCAGGTGGACACAGGCAGCTGGGCAGCTGCTGGAGCGATGGTCCAGCGGGTAGGGATGCCTGTCTTGCTTTGCATTGCTTGTGGCTGACCTGGGTTCGATCCCCAGGAACCCCCCCTCCCCTGCCCCAGCTGTGGTTTTTCGAGCAACTCTAGGAGTAACTCCTGGGCATCGCCGGGGGTGGTCCCCAAATCAAATACATGGGACCAGAGCGAGCCTACAGTGGGTAGGGCATTTGCCTTGCAACTGCTGATGGGGTGTGATCTCTAGCGGCCCCACATGGTCTCCCAAGCCAGGAGTGATTCCTGAGTGCAGAGCACCCCTGAGCATTGCTTGGGTGTTGCCCAAAGAACAAACCAAACAAGACAAATAATAATAATAATAATAAGAAGAAGAAGAAGAAGAAGAAGGAGCAAGCTGAAAAACCCTAGGGGGTACAGTCAGATGAAATAAAACACAGACACACACACATCACAAATAGCAAAAATGATTTATTTTGTGTTGCAGTAGCATGTGGGCTCTTCCAGATCAAAACGCAGAGAGGAACAGCTGGGTGCTGGCTCTGTGCTCATGCTGACCACCCTCTCTGGCTGAGCAGGGCCGGGCATTTACTGGGCTGGCGCAGGCTGGGGGGTCTCCCGCCCACTCTCCGCAGGCCTCTCCAGCCCGTTCTGCTCTGAATCGAGCTCAGGGTGCTCCAGAGCTTGGAGGGCATCAGCTTGCCACAGCTGCACCAGGTCCGTGGGGGTCTTTCCTGCCTGCAGGAACCCAGAGTAGGGGCCTGTCAGTGCTCTGAAGTCTGTATGAGGCAGGGGGGTGGGGGGCTCCTCCACACTGAGGTTCCCGGGCTGGGCCATGCCAGTGCCTGGGGGTCCGCGTGCAGGCCTGTTGGCTTGAAGCACTACGGCACCTTAGGGTGCCGCTTAGATTCCTCCAAGGCACAGGGCAGCAGCCCCACAACAGAGGATTCTCTGGCCCCCAAAAGCATTGGGGCCACAGTGTGAGACCCTCAACTACCCCGCTCCCAAATCTTCCTGGCCTTCCCATCACCCCCTTCACTTTTCTAGGGGCTGGGGCACCCTTCCCATTCCTCTTTTTGTATGTGTGTGTGTGGTTGCTCTGGACCCCTAAGGAAGTTTGCATGAGGGACATGGACTCCGAAGAGAACCCGAGGACCACTAGGACCAAAGTAGAATGTCAGGGTTGGCGGTGCCATCAACTTCCAGGGCCCCTACTTGTGTCCTCCAGAATTGAGGCCTGCCTGGGTCAGAACGTTAGAAGCCCCTGTGGTCTGTTTGGGGGAGATTTAGGAAGTGCCCCTCATAGGCTGTTTCTCTGCACTGGTGCTCTGGACTGAGGCTGGCCAGCGAGCTGGGGAGATGAGAGGCTGCACACACTGGCGTTGCTCGGGGGCAGGCTGGTCTCACCACCCCCTGCTTCCCGCATGTCCAGGGGGGCAGGAAGAACTCACCAGGTTCTTGGTGGCCATGTCAGCCCCATGCAGGAGTAGCAGTTTAATGATCTTGTAGCGGTTGAGCCTCACGGCGTCGTGCAGGGCGCTGTCCCCTTCCTAGACCCCCGGGTGACAATTAGCACAAGGGCCTGTGGGAATCCTTGGGGGGGCGGGGTAGGGTGGCCGCAGCGCACACAGGGCACTCACCCTGTCCTTGGCGTTGATGTCCAGGCCCAGGGACAGGAAGTGCTCCACGATCTCTACGTGCCCTGTCCGAACTGCCACGTGCAGCGGGGTGCTCAGAAGCTGGGTGGGGAGGGAGAGACTCTGGGGCCTCTGGGTGGGCTTTTGCCCTGACTCTCATACTAGTGTCTGACCTGAACCCCTGAGGGAGGCAGTGCTACCGTCATCCTGATCCTATCCTGTGGCCCAACACTTTCTGTTGAAGATTTTTTAAAAAATTGTTTATTGTCGTTTAGGTGACATGCTTACAACTAGGGCTGAAGCAATAGCACAGCGGTAGGGCGTTTGCCTTGCGCACGGCCAGCCCGGCCGAGCCGGGTTTGATTCCTCCGCTCCTCTCGGAGAGCCTGGCAAGCTACCGAGGGTATCTCGCCCGCATGGCAAAGCCTGGCAAGCTGCCCGTGACGCATTCGATATGCCAGACACAGTAACAACAAGTCTCACAACGACACGTTACTGCGCCCGCTCAAGCAAATCAATGAATAATGGGAGGACAGTGCAGTGCCACAGTGCTGACAACTACAATGGCACTCAGGACTGTGATCTTGCACCTTCACCACCACCACCAGGGGCCTCAGACCACCACTGTCCTGAAGTTTTATTCCTGCAGTGTGGGCACACCTTCCCCTGGCCAGAGTGCCTGGATCCCTCCCCCACTGTCCAAGGCCCTTCCCTCCCATTCCTCCAGCACCCTCAGATCTCCAGTGGTCTAACTCTAAAGTGTTACAGGACACCTCCTCTGGGAAGCTTTCTCCGCGGCCCTCTTTACTTAGTTACAAGCTACTCTGCTCTCATTTTTTATTTATTTGGGTGTGGGGGTGCCTCAGTGGTGCTTCTCAGGTTGCTCTCGTCTCTTGTCTGGGGCTCACACCTGGTGGTATTCGGAACCATGTGTTGCAGGCGTCCAACCTGAGTCAGTCACATGCAAGGCAGCACCTTGACTCCTGTATAACGCCCCCCACCGTCCTCTCGTCTTTTTAATAATCTTTAACAGCAATAACCACGCAGAGCGTGGCAAAAGCTTACTCAATACTCGCCTTCTGTTGGATGAAAACTTTTTTATATTTTCCCCATTTAACTTTCTACAGGGCATTTTCACAGATGGCAACCCAAAGCGTAGTGCTTGTTTCTTGTCTAAGGCCACACCAAAGGAACGAATAGAGAAATAGCAAGTGAATAAATGAGAGCCTGGCGGCTGGAGGAACAAAAGCGCGTGATAGATCACACAGATGGACAAACGTTGGGGTGCTTCCAGAGTCCCCCCAATAATGGTTCTTTTCTCCCTGGCGTTTTTTCCTACTCCTCTCTGCCCCAAGAGAGCGGTCTCCAGAACCTGCCATTGCTATGGGGGCCCCCCTCGTCCTCACAGCAACTTGAGCAGCTCCTTGGCAAGTTCCTCACCTTCCTGCGCATTTCTGCCCCCGTCCCATGGTTCGCCGGACCCTACCCTGAGGATTACTTGTGGCCTCACCTTATCCCGCAGGTTGGTGTCTGCCCCTCGGCTTTGCAAGAGTTTCACCACATCCAGGTGCCCCCCACGGCAGGCCCAGTGCATGGCTGTGCAGTCCAGCTAGAGGGGAAGGCGGGCCGTTGCAGAGCACCAGGGAAGGAGGTGCTGGGGGGTGAGGGGGACGGACCCCAGGCTGGAATTCAAGAACAAATCCAGAGGAACAGGGCAGGAATGCCCCGTGGAGTGCACAAGGCAGAGCAAGAGCACCTCTGGGTCCCAGCAAGTCCAACCCCGACTTACAGAGGGGGCTCAGGGAGGAGCTGGGGTCCGCCTACGGCCCTACAACCCACTAGACGTGGGGCTTGACCCCCGAGGCAAACTCCTGTGGCCCAGGTTTGCAGGGAAAGGAGGTTGGTTCTGGACGCACCTCCAGCCTCCCACCTAGTCCTGGCCCTCTTGCTCACCCGATCCTGGAAGTCCACAGTGGCCCCACTCTCCAGAAGCTTCTCTAGGATGTCCACGTGGCCCTCCAGGGAAGCTCGATGTAGGGCTGTCCTGCGGAACTGTTCCCAGAGACGCTATCAGAGCTGGACCTTCCATGCGAAGAGCCACCAGGGCGGAGAGCCAGGCTGCCCCCCAGCTGGACGCTGAGCCCTGGGCAGGGTTCCCGGGTTCTCTGCCTACGGCTCCCCCGTGCTCTGCCCAGACCTGTCTCTGAGCCCTCTGATCTCAGTGCCAACCAAGCACACGAGGCTGGCTCTGCCACAATTGCCTTTATACTGTTTTATCTGGGGTCCATCCTCAATAGTGCATGGGGGCTACTCCCAGCTCAGTGCTTAGGGAACCATGGGGCATTCGTGCCTTCATATGTCGAAAACAGCCGAATAATTTCTCTAAATCCCTGCAGGAGAAGAGGGGGTCCCATATCCCACAGGTGTTCAGAAGGCAGGTAGGGCGGCACTCAGAGGGCACAGGCCAGAAGGCGTCTCACCTGGTCACAGGTGTCCGCGGACCCCCCGTCAGCCAGGAACTTTTCAATGACCTTCATGTTCCCCTCCACCGCCGCCTTTAGGAACGTCTCATCATCCACGGGGCCCGTCTGGAGAACACAGGGGTCTGCAGGGGGGCTCCAGGGTCTTCCTGCACTCCCTCACTCAGTCCCCTACACCTCCTCCCAAGACTCTCTCCGGGTCCTCGGGCTCTGAGGTCCTAGGGTCTCACCTGCACCCCCATGTCCCCCCGACCCTTCTCCCAGGACCTCACCAGCTCCTGAAGCTCCAGGGTTCTAGGGTCTCACCTGCGCTCTGACATCCCCCCATGTTCTCCCAGGACCCTTACCAGTTCCTCGGGCTCTGGGGCCGGCTCCGGGGCGTTCAGGGCCTCCCGCTTCTTCTGCTTCCGCTTCTTGCGCAGCTCGATGAGGTTCTGGATGCCCCCCACGTCGATGATCTCCCGCCGCAGATCCAGGGACGTCTTGCGCACGCGTTCTTGGCCCTTTGTGGGGAGGGCCCATCAATCCGCTCACAATGGACGGAGTTGGGGGGCCTCGGGGACCCTCCAGGCTAAGCTGGAGAGGAAGGCTTTCTCGAGAGAGTCCAGTGTAGTTCCTGTGAACTAGGTGGCCAGGAGACCCAGAGCAGGGGCCAGGGAGGCGTCAGGTGTCTGGTCAGGGCCTCAGTGTCAATGGGTCACATAAGAGGGAAAACTGGGACAGGCCTCAGCCCGGGGCTTCTGAAGAGCATCCAAATGCTCAGCTCCCCACACATGGGGGTCAGCCACAGAAGCCATGCGTGTCCGGCCTGGTGTTCCAATGGGAAAGTGACAAGCGCCCCAGAGGGGCCTCTGCTCGGGGTCTGCTCTGGCTACTCAGACACTCGGGCCCAGAGTCCCCAGCCTTCCAGCCCATGGGGAGTGTTCCTGTGACACTCCCTGTTCTCCAGCCCACCTCTCAGGCTTCACTAACGATCTCCTGGGATTTTGTTCCCTGGGAGACTGGGGCCCTGCAGGTTTGGGTGGGGCTGGGCGGTCTGCTAAGAGTATGTATCTGTGTGTGCATGCATAGATACATGTGTGTATGTGTCTGAACAGATGCACATCTGTTGTCTATGTAGGGGTGTATATGGATATGCGTCTGTGCGTTAGTCTGTGTGCCTGTCTGTCTGTATGTACATGAGTTTATATGTATGTATATATGTGCCTGTGTGTAAGTGTGTGCTTGTCTGTGTGTGTGTGTGCCTGTGTCTCTGTGTCTATATTGTGTTCCCGTATGTGTATACATGTGTTTCTGTGTGTCTGTATGTGCCTGATCATGTGTATGTATGTGTATATGTATGCCTGTGTGTCTGTAAGCATGTGTGTATATGTGTGTGTCGTTATTTATGTGTCTGTGTGTGCCTGTGTATGTGTAGGTTTGTGTAGATGTGTGTGTCTCTAAGTGCATTTCTGTGTCTCTATGTCTGTGTCTGTATATGTGTCTCTGTGTGTCTCTGTGTATGTCTATTCCTGTATATGTATGTGCATATGTGTGTGCCTAGGTGTAAGTGCATTTCTCTGTGTCTGTGTGTATCTGTGTCTGTGTATATGTGTGTGCCTCTGTGTCTGTAAGTGTGTGTGCCTTTGTTTGTATGTGTGGGCCTATGTGTCTATGTCTGTAAGCACATATGTGTATCTCTGTGTGTGTGTATTATGTGCCTATGTATGTGTGTGTTTGTGTGTGTCTATGTGTTTTTTTTAAATTTTATTGAATCACCGTGAGATAGTTACAAGCTTTCATGTTTGGGTTACAATCACACAATGATCAAACACCCAGCCCTCCACCAGTGAACATTCCCCACCACCAAGTGTCTATGTGTTTGTAAGTTGTGCATGTGTCTGTGTGCCTGCCTGGCTCGCGTCCTGCGCAGGCGCGGACATACCTTCACTTGCTGTAAGGCCCGGTTCTGAGCCCCGAGGCGCTTCTCATCCTCCAGCACCAGCATGTCCATTGCCATCTTCTGGGGGGGCGCTCCCTGGAGTTTCTGGTGAATTAAGACATGCCGGAGATTGCCCACAGGATATGGGGAGGCAGGTAGCCCCCCGCCATTCCAAGGACACCTGCCAGGTGTGTGACCTCAGGACCCTTATCCTGGCTGGTTCTGGGGTCCCCCCCACCTCAGCTTGCCCCCAGGCTGGCTCAGACACTTGTCCCCTTGCTGCCAAGGGTCTATAGCAAAGCAAAGTGAAGGGCACCTGAAGGGACCTCTTACAGAATTGTTTGGCTCCCATGGAGTGCTCAGAAGGCTAAGGAGCTGTTCCCAGGGTTCCCAGCCTGCTGGCCTGAGGATGTGGGATACCCAGGCACCCTGCAGTCTCCAGGGGCCTCTGGGGCTGCGCCTAGTGGCACTCAGGGACCACGTGGTGCTGGGGACCAAAGCAGGGTCAGCCACACGCACCTTAACCCCTGGACTCTGGCCTGCAGGGAAACTTGTTTTGTTCTATTTGGGGGCTACTCTCGGCGGTGTTCAGGGCGTACTCCTGGCTCTGCGCTCGGAATCATTCCTGATGGGCTTGGGGATCAAACTTGGGTCAGCTGTGGGCAAGGCAAGTGCTAAGCCCACAGCACTAACTCTCTGGCTACTGGAGTGACTTTTTACGCCATGAATTACATTTACTTTTTCAAGCACTGAGGCTCCTCTGACCCTTCTGTTCCTCTTCTGATATTGAACTACACCGAGGGGAGGGTGGCTGGAGAGATAGTACGGTAGGTCGGTATGGTGTTGGGATCCCCTGCACCCAGTATGGTCCCAGAACCCTGCCAGGAGTGGTCCTTGAGCACTGCCTGGTGGGAAGGCAGGCTGAGGGTCCTGGCTGCCAGGTGCTGGCTGCTCTATGTGCCAGGTGAAAGGAGGTGCCCGCAGTGTCCCCTTGCAGGGTCCCTGATCCAGGGCAGCATGACTCACCTGGCGGCTCTGCCAGCACATGCCGGGGCGGGGGGGGGGGGGGGGGAATACATTCCTGTCAGTGTTCAGCTTTTCTGCCCTCCCAGTCCCCCTCGGCCCCGTTGCCCACGCATGAGGGTCTCCCTCTCCACTGGGGCCCACATTTCCCCCAATAAGGAGCCATCCTCGGGGCTGGTGGAGCTGCCTGTCCCCCTGGCTGGCAGCGCCCAGTGCATTTCCTGTGCCTCTGGTTGGTACCCGCCACCCGTCCTTTCTCCCGAAATTCACAGTCCTGTAAATTCGGAGTGGGAGCACTCCCAGCCCCTCTGTGCCCTCTCCCCCTGGCGTCACTCCACTGACGGGCACTGGCTGGCACGGGAAAGGAGGTATACGAGGGGGTGGCCTCGCTGAGCAATGTAAGGAAAATGGAGGGTGGGTGGGGTGGGCCTGCATCCTTATACCCTCTCCGTTTATTTTATTTATTTTTTGCTTTTTGGGTCACACCCGGCAATGCACAGGGGTTACTCCTGGCTCTGCACTCAGGAGTCACTCCTGGCGGTGCTCAGGGGACCACATGGGATGCTGGGAATCGAACCCGGGTCGGCCGCATGCAAGGCAAACGCTCTACCTGCTGTGCTATGGCTCCAGCCCCTCTATACTTTCTCCTTTATCCCAGCAGAACGGGAAGGGCCCGTCACACCCTCCTCCCTCCAAAGAGCGTGGCCGGCAGGCGGGACGCTTGCTCCTCTCTTCCAGGGGGTCCCCCTGCTGCCCTGCAGGAGGGTCTCTGCTCCTTGCCTGCGGCTGGGGGCTCTCGGGCATTCACGCCTTCCAGGCAGGGCCACTGTCCGGCTGGGCCAGCCCGGTCCTTGGGGCTGAAGCCTCGCCCTGGGACAGGGTTGGGGTCCGCTGGGTTTCCCCAGAGCCCCCGCCCCGCGTGCCCCGCAATCCGGCCCTTACCTCCTTCTCCGCCTCCTGCGCCAGGCGCTGCTCGATGAGCGCCGTGGCCGCCTGCACGGCCTCGGGGGTGGCCATGGCGCTGCCGGGCGCTGCTGCGGGGCCGCGGGGCCGCGGGGCCTTTATAGACCCGGGCGGCCACCCCCGCGCTGCCGGGCGCCTTTGCCATGAGCTCACGCGCCCGATTCTCCCGTCCCCTTCACCCCGGCGCGCCCAGGGAACCCGGGCCCGGCGCTGCCCCCTGCTGGACGGTGCCACCCGCGCGGCGCGGGCGGCCCCACAGCGCCCCCTAGTGCGGCCTCGGGGCGGGAGCACCACCGCGCAGCCGGCCAGGTCCGGGTGCCCTTCACGCCCCAGGGCCTCCCTCACCCCCTCTTACAAGTTCCCCCAGGGTTTGTCTCACCACCTCTCAGGGTCCCCCCAGGTCTCCCTCATCCCTTCTCGGGGTCCTCCTAGGATCTCCTTCACCCTCTCAGAGACCCCCAAGGTCTCCCTCAGCCCTCAGGGTCCCTCCAAGGGTCCTCCTCACCCTCTCAAGGTTCCCCAGGGTCTCTCTCACCCCTTCTCAGGGTCCCCCCAGGGCCTCCCTCATCCCCTCTCAGGGTCCCCCAGGGTCTCTCTCATCCCCTCAGGGTTCCCCCCAAGGGTCTCTCATCCCCTCAGGGTCCCCCCAGGGCCTCTCTCATCCCCTCAGGGTCCCCCCAGGGCCTCTCTCATCCCCTCAGGGTTCCCCCAAGGGTCTCTATTATCCCCTCAGGGTTCCCCCAAGGGTCTCTCATCCCCTCAGGGACCCCCAGGGTCTCTCTCATCCCCTCAGGGTCCCCCCAGGGCCTCTCTCATCCCCTCAGGGTCCCCCCAGGGTCTCTCTCACCCCTTCTCAGGGTCCCCCCAGGGCCTCCCTCATCCCCTCTCAGGGTCCCCCAAGGGTCTCTCATCCCCTCAGGGACCCCCAGGGCCTCTCTCATCCCTTCAGGGTCCCCCCAGAGTCTCTCTCATCTCCTCAGGGTCCCCCCAGGGTCTCATCCCCTCTCAGAGTCCCCTCACGGTCTTCCTCACTCTCTTTCACGGTCCCCCTCAGGTCTCTCATCTTCTCTCAGGGTCCCCCAGGGTCTCTCTCATTCTCTCTCAGGATCCCGCCAGGGTCTCCCTCACCTCTCAGGGTCCTCCCAGTGATTCTTGTACCATCTCTCAGGTCCTCCCAGGGTCTCCCTTATTTCTCTCAGGGTCCCCCCAGGGTCTCCTTCAACCCCTCTCAGAGTCCCCTCAGCATCTCTCTCACCCCCTTAGGGGTGCCCTCGTCCTTTGACTCAGTTGACATGGATATTGAGTCCCAGTTGCCTATCAGGGTTTCCCTTCAAGTAATTGACCCTTTTTCTTCTCTGGTGCCCTGTGGCAAGTGGACACCTGCTCCAACACATGTTTGTCAGGGTTTTGCTTTAATGTTCCCTGGGATAGTGTCCCCCCAGGATCTCCTTACTGCGTGGAGCCCCCCACCCCCAACTTGGACGCAGCCCCCTCCCAGCTCAGCAGGCTGAAGCCATTCCTCCTGCGAGGCCAGCACACCCACACGCCTTCCAGAGACTCTCCTGCTGGAAATGCTTCCGTGATGACGGAGCTCACAGAACTGCTGGCTCTGTGTGCCCAGGGAGGTGCTCCTTTGAGGGGCCCGCACACGTGCACACCAGGCTCACATTCTTTATGTGCTGCCATGCTGCCATGGGGCCACACCCCTTTAGTTGTGGGGCTCAAGTGCATCTGGGTGTGGCCAGAAATTGCCTGTGGCATGGGATGGCGGCAGAGCTGCAGGATCATCCTGATGCATGTGGTGGCACCAGGGATTCCACTTGCAGCCTCTCGCCGGCTCAGGGGCCTTCTAAGCTGCCAAGCTATTCCCTAGGGCTCCGGGCCTGCACACGCTGCACACTTTCACATGGGTGGTGCCCTTGAATGCCCCCAGCTGTTGGAGTAGTCGGCTCCTTTGCAGATGAGCAGGGTCAGGGTGACTTTTCTGAGGGCCCATGAGAACGTGGCCTTGAGCAACAGCAATTAGAGGCTTGTTCCACTTCCTCTCTGGGGGAGGCCAGGCCGCCCCCTCCCAACAAGAACTGGCTCAGGGACCCCCACCGAGCTGCAGGAGAACCCAAAGTCAAAGTCAAGCAGAGAGAGGGGGAAGGAGCAAAAGGCTTTATTGATAAATATGAAGGTATGCTTGTATGCAGGGACCTGCCGGGAGGCCATTGCTGGGGTCACAGTCACGAGATGGCCCCGGCAGACCCCTGCCACATCGGCCGCCCCTCTGGCCACCTGCCTCCCTTCTGCCAATTGTGCTGGGGGCAGGAAGAGGCAGAGCGCAGCCCTGGGCCGCTGGTTCCTGGGGCCTGTGGCAGTCCCCTGCCCTCTGAGGGACTGGCACCGGGCCCAGGAATGGGCTGCCCAAGGCCGAGGCAGGGGGGCGGGGGAGGGAGACAGCAGCTGCTTCAGACCCTGAGCAGAAAACCGGAGTGATCTGGGCAGCAGCACCAGCCTCGGGGCGGCCCTCGTGGCTCGAACCCGCCGCCTTGGGGGAAGGTGGGAGGCGAGGGAGGGCCCCGGCCGATGTCGCTCTCACAAGGTTGGCGAGGCCTGTGTGTGGCAGCACTGCTTCCGGGGTGCTAGGGGGGGCATCGGGGAGGGCCCCTCGCCCAGCAGCCACTGGGCAGGCAGGGAGGAGCCCCTGGAGGGCAGCGGTGGGCCGGGGGAGGCCCAGTGCCCCTCGTCCCAGGGTCCTCAGGCTCCTCAGTCCTGGGGCGGTGGGGGCTGGTTGATGATGACCTGGATGACAAAGTCTTTCTGGATCTTGGTTTCCTGGAGCCGAGTGCGGTCTGTGAGGAGCTTGCCGGAGAAGAACCACCGCTGCCAGGATGGCTCGATGCCCTCCTGCGTGTGCAGCTGCCGCTTGAGCTGGCCCACCGTGTCGGGCAGGCTGGCGCTGAGCCTCACGTCCTTGCCCGTGGAGAGCCGCACCTTGAGCGGGAACTCACGGCGCACGCTGGGCGCGGGCTCGGGGGGCTCCAGGCTCTCCTCCTCGGCACGCTCCAGCAGCAGGTTCACGGGCGGCGACAGGCAGTAGATGGGCAGCTGGTAGCGGTTGCCCAGCTCGTCGTAGCACTCGCAGAGGGTGCCTGCAGGAAAGGCAGGGTGTTCAGGGACCCGCTGCCACGGACTCACCCATGCTGCCCAGACGCTCTGCTCTTGCACACCTGACTCCCAGCATCGCTGGGTTGGGTTTGGTTTGGTTTTGGGGGGGGGGGTCACACCCAGCGATGCTCAGGACTTACTCTTGGCTCTGGGTATCGCACCTGGCAGTGCTTGGGGGACCCTATGGGGTGTCGGGGATTGAACACGGGTCAGCTGCAGGCAAGGCCAGCACTCTACCCGCTGTCCTATTGCTCTGGCCCTGACACCAGTGTTTGGAGGTCAGGGTTGATGAAGAAATCAAGGTTTAGTGAGACCACAGAGGTGGGTCCCCCAGCCAACACGCTCAGTGCCCTTACAAGAGAGCTCGCCCACTGACCACCCACTCAGGGAACAGCACGGGACAGGCCACAAACAAGCCAAGGACAGAGCTCTCGCCACAAACCCTTACTCCAGCTGGCATCCTGACCTGGAGCTCCCCAGCTTCCAAGGGTGAGCGACAAGCTTCTACCATCACACCTGGGGTTCCTCACTACAGTGGCCCGAGCAGACCAACCGCCTATTAGGCTACTCCACAACAAGTGTCTCCAGGCCAGTGGAGGGGCGCTCAGGGCCAGCCTGTGGGGGCTGGCCAGTGTCATCATGCTCCTGGTCCATTCAGCCATGGAAAATCACTTGACTCTGCCAGTCTGTTCAGCAACTCTTCCCTGGGCATAGACTTGGGCAGCTGACAGGAGCCCAAGGAGGAGACAGAGGGCACTGGCCCTGCCCTCCCTTGAGGGTTGCGACCCCAGGGCCCCATTGTACAGTGCACTACATGTGGAACTGGATTCATTCACTGTGTCTGCAGCCCCGAAGTCCTGGACTGGAGTAAACAGGGTCTTTGTGCCTGTCTTGCTGGATCCTAACAACCATTTGTTGGGGTGGGGGTGGGGGGTCCCAGCCACTCTCATCAGCCAATGGTCAGTGAAGCAGACTGCTTCCTCAGTTTCAGGCCGCAGAGCTCGGAAGCAGAAATCCTCCCGCTGAACTCAGGCCTGTGTCAGACTCTCGGTTTGACACAGTCCCGGGGGCTGCTCTGCGCATGGGTGCGATGCAGTGGAGGCCTCCATCAGGCGTCCGCACACAGGAACCCCTCCTAGCAGCCCAGCGTCCAGGTCTCTGGGGTGCCCGCGTGCCCCCCCCACAGTTCCAGGCTTGCTCCCGTCACATTGCGCGGACCCTCCTGGTACTCTTCTCTGTCTTTGGCAGCCAGGCTGATGTATTTTCCACATGTCCCCACTCCTGGACTCTGCCCCAGAGGGCTGCCTGCCTGATCTGGTCCCACATCCTGCAGGCCCCTGGCTCTCCCTGCAGCGACACTCCCAAGCCCTCAGCCCCTGGCTCACCATGAGGCAGGGTGATGCTGGCACCGTCCAGGATGGCCTGGGCCAGCTCGTGGTCATTGGCCTCGGCGGCATAGGCGGCGGCTTTGAGGGCATCCCAGATCTCCTTGCGGCCCTCGAAGGCGGGCGCCGTGTCCCAGAACTCGTCCCGTTTGCTCCGCAGCTGCCCGTCAGTCATGGGGTAGTCACTCTTCCATTTCAGCCGCTCCTTCTTCAGGGGCTCATTGCGGCCTGGGCAGGACAAAGGGAGAGGGCTCAGTCTCTGGGGCAGCAGCCCGGCCCCTTCCCAGCCCTCCAGCGCCCCGGCCGCCTAGCTCCTGAGCACTGAGCACTCCGGGCCTTTCCCTGGAGTCAGGGAAGGCCACGGAACCGGAGGAGGGGAACGCCACTCAGCAGAGCGTGTGCGGCCTGGGGCCATAGCCGTGGTTCACATCCTAGTTTCACTCCTTCTCAGACTGGAAGGAAGAACATGTTCCGGTGGTGCTCTTATGATTTATGTGGGTTTTGTACTAATCCTGGAGGTGCTTGGGGGCCACCTATGGTGGTACTAGAGGGACCATGTGGTGCCAGGGCCTGGCCCTGGACCTCCCACATACAAGCACATGCTCCAGCCCTTTGAGCTAGCTCTCTGCCTGTTTGGGTTGTGTGTTTCAGGTTTTGAGCTATATACCCAGCTATGCTCAGGGCTTGCTCCTGGCTCTGCACTCAGGGATGATTCCTGGTGGGGCTTGGGGTGGGGGGTATATAGGTACCAGGGATCAAACCTGGTTGGCTGTGTGCACGGTAAGTGCCCTGCCTGCTGTACTATCACTCCAGACACCGCCCCCACCCACTTTTTTTTTTTTTTGTGAAGCAAGATAGTTTTTATTGAACATAACTTGCTAAGAAAAATGTGAGAGGAGAGAAAAAAAAATGTGTTCAGGAGAGAACAAGGGCTCCTCCAGAGTGGGGAAAAGGAAAGATACATAGAGACAGCAAGTGAGACATATGTCCAAGGGAAAACATGGGCTTGAAGAAGGGAGAGAAGGTGCCCAACGATGCCAGTATGTAAGTATCTAACTTTCACGCTTCATCCTGTGGCAGCCCGAGGCAGGAGGGATCTTGCTGGGTCAGCTACGGTGATTCCATTCCTTGCCCCAGGACCCTCAGGAAGTGATGCGACATGAAGGACCCCTTTATCAGAGCGAGCCAGAATTCGCTTAAAAAAATCTAAAAATTCTAGGAACAATGTAGAAGTGGACTAACAGTGACTGCCACTGCTTCTGAGCCAACTTGTGCCAATGGCAGGAGAGACACCTCAGACCCCTTCTGTTCGCTGGCTTCTCGGGACAACACAACAGATGGGGAAACTGAGGCCCAGAGAGTTGGTCATTTGTCCTAGACTGCACAGAAACCCGCTGAAAATGGGACTGTCTAACTGGAAAAGCCACCCTGTGACAGCTGACACACCACCTGCAGGGTGTGTGTGTGGGGGGGGGGGGCTGCTCCCCAGCAACCCACCACGGCAGTAAGCACCGTGGCATGCAGACCTCGCTCCTTCCGGTTTCTGCCGTCCCATCTGTGTCAGCAGCATTGAGGTGCTGTTCTTACATTTATTTTTATATTCCTGTCAGAGACGATTGAAAAACGTTTTTATGCCAATATAAAATTTTCTGCTGATTTCATCCTTGTACACTTTCATGATTAAAAATCATGAGTAGGGGGCCAGAGTGTTAATACAGTGGGGCAGGGCACTTGCCTTGCATGCGGCTGGCCTGGGTCCCAGCATGGCCCCGATCCCCGGCAGGAGTGATCTCTAGGCACAGAACCCAAGCCCTGACGGGGCCGATCCCTGTCAAGCACCACCAGGTGTGGCCTCCACACCCAAAAGAAATGAAAGAAAAGTCATAAGCAATTGAGTCAGGTCATCAGATAATGAGTCCAGAGCATGAGGGGACCCTGCAGGGACTCCCACCTGGGCTGGCCCACCGAATACCGCATAGGCCTTAACGCCCAGAGGGGTCAGCTGAGATTCTGGGAGGGGCCTTCCAGTACCCTGAGCACTGCTTGGGAGGCCCAAAAAACAACACACAAAAATCAGCAGCAATATCTGATTGCTGATTGCAGAGAGATCTGAAGCACTCGACTCAGTGGCAGAGCAGCTGCCCAGCAAAGGTGGGGCTTCAGGTTTGATGGAGCCCCCCGCCTCCCCCCCCCCCCCCCGTGCCCCAAGCCCTCTCCACAAACACACAACCAAAACAAAACAAAAAAGTGCTCAACTCCCACTATAATTTGGGTCCTATTGGGCAGAGGCCCCAGGCTGCCCGCACTGGCTGGGTAGCAGGGAGAGAAGGTGCCCAAGGATGCCAGAATGTAAGTATCTAACTTTCACGCTTCATCCGACTATGTCCTGTGACAGCCCGAGGCAGGAGGGATCTTGTTGGGTCAGCTACAATGATTCCATTCTTTGCTCCAGAACCCTCAGGAAGTGACAAGAAGAGAAGGACCCCCTTATCAGGAGCCCCAAGGGTCCTCCTGGGGGTTACCAACTCACTCACCTAAGCAAAACTCAGACGTTAAGAGTGCTGCTGGGCTAGAGCCAGGAACACAGGACCCAGAATAAAGTGCCCGCCTTGCAGCAGTTCAACCCAGTTCAATCCCTATGCTCCAAGCACCGCCGCCAAGGGCCACTCCACTCCTGAGCCCAGGATTAGCCGCTGAGCACCACCCAGTGTGGCCACAAAAACAGAAAAGTGTTACTGGGGCTAGGCGCGTGAGATGGAGCTCAGGGGCAGAGCTGGCGCTTGCCTTGCACGTATGAGGCCCTGGGTGCCATTTCCTGGCACCATTAAAAAAAACAAAGAACATATTCTGAGGATAGAGGAAAAAATGGAAACCCTCCTTGAAGGAAAACCATGTCAAACCAGGCCAAAGAGAATTCCAAGATAAAGTTCCAAGGAAAATAAATAAGGTCATAGTTTGAAAAAGAAAAAACACCCCACAGTATACATGGGAACGAGGGAATCTGAGCGCCAGCCAACACTGTAGACAGAAGAATCAGGCTCGCGGAGACATTTTCACAGTCTTCAGATGGGGGATTTATCCCACGCAGATTGCAAAACTCCAAGTTTAAAGAGAAGAGGTGGGGGCAGGGAAATAGCTCAGAGGGGTGGAATGCAACACCCCGAGTTCTGTTCCCAACACTGCCCTGTCCCTGAGCACCAGTCGGTGTGACCCCGGTGGGCCCCAGCACCACTGAGACCACGTAGGACCACATCAAGCTGTCCGTGTGTAGTCCTAGGTCAAGGGTCACTGGGAGTGATGTGGAGCTCCTTGAGCACCATGGGAGAGTCCCCTCTCCCAAGAGAAACAAGAGCCTTAAACAAAGATGAGCTGGGAGCCAGAGGTTAGAAAACAGGAGCAGGCAGAAATGAAAAAAAAAAAACACTAGATGTTAGACCATCCATCTGAATTCCAATTTTCGGGTTTTTGTTCTGTTTTGTTTTTAGAGTCACACCCAGTGTTGCTCAGGGATACTTCTCACAGGGTGGTGCCAAGGAACAAATCTGGGTTGGCCGCATGCAAGGCAAGCACCCTGCCTGCTGTACTCTCTGGTCCAGTCCAATGTCTAGTCATCAGAATTTTCAGAAGAACACAACAGAAAGGGAAGGATCACTTAAAGATGTTTAATTTGCTCCAAACTGATTTATAAACCTCAGTGTAATTCCAATAAAATCTGAGACTCCCCCCGCCCCGCCCCACCACCCCCGCCCCATCCACGTAAGTGGATTCTAAGGTTTACAGAGAAGGGGGGCTCAAGGGATGGCTCCGTGGCTAAACTCAACTGCCCTGCAAGCATGAGGTCATGGGTTTGATTCCTAGTGCCACTCACATATGCCGAGCGTGTCCACTGCAGCTCTGCCATCTGGCATCCCACAGGCTGCCGCAGGCTGGAGGTCTCTGGAGTACGGCCAGAGTGCCCGACAGCCAGCATATATGAGCACCATAGTGGCCCCCGCCTCGGGCGCAACCACCAGTATGCACCATGCACTGTGGTTGAGTCCAACCCCTGATGAGTACGTGTGCAAACACCTACAGTGGGTGATCCCCAGCGAGCACATAGTCGAGTGTGTGAGTGGCCCTAGAGGGCACCAGGAAGAAGATGTGAAAGTGCCGGCCAGCATGACCGTGGTGGCAAAGGAAAGGCAGAGGGGATAAAGGCTACGCAGGACCACCAAGAGACTTGAGAGAAGAGGCTGGCGGCCGGTGTGAACTGCCCATCACTGCTGACCACGACACAGGAGACAATGGAGGCCCGGGCTGGGAACACAGACTGGGTGACGAAGTCACACAGACACATGCTGCAGGTGAGAAGGGAAGTTGTGTGTGGCACGTGTGAGGCCAGTGTGAAATAAGAGGACAAAGAAATATGGGTCCTGGCCCCCAGCTCCTGCTCCTCTGTCTCTGCCCCTGTCCCCCCTGCACTGCACTCCCAAACCCAGGTCACAGGCTGAGACAGCGCTGCCTGTCCTGCTGAGGGGGCTTTCTGTGGGTGCGGGGGCTTGGTCACCAGGGAGGACCCAGCAGTGACCCTGACTGGGCCTCGGCCCCACCCCTGCTCTCTAGCAAGGGGCTCTGGGGCCATGTTGGTAGTGGACCGTGGGAGGCGGGGAGGGGTGTGAAAGGAAGGACGGTCCCTGCCACACAGCAGGCCCAAGTCAAAGTCCGGCCAGGACAGCTAGCACGGGGACGACACGCAACGGTGAACACACAGGCAGGGTTACCCAGCTGTCTTACTTTCCCCAGGAGCACGGGGTAACCTCATCATGTCGGGAGTCCGTTAGCATGACCCGAGCAGGACCTCTGACCCATCGGGGTTCATGACCACCCTGCAGGCCACCTGTGGGGTGCGGGGCTTCTGCTCTCTAGCCTGCTCTCTAGCTAGCCTCTCTGTCATGGTCAGAGAGGGGAATTCCTGGGACCCGACGTCTATAGTTCACTCATCTCTTTACTCTCCCACCACCCACAGCTCCTAAGGTGGGGTCTAGCCCAGCTGCGACCTGCTGAGGGGTCGGAAAGCTCAGGGTTGCCTCTGAAATGGAAGGGAGAGCGCAGGCCTGGGCTTTGCCTGTCCCCTGCCCTCTCCCGCTGTCTGTCCCCTGCCCTCCCCAGGACGGTTTGGCTCTGGGTTGCTGAGCTTGCTGTGCCTGACACTGTGACCTGCAGGGTGGCCTTTCCAAGCCATTCTCTGGGGGCCTTTAGAGCTTGCTGCCCCCCCACACACACATTCATTCTCTCTCTCTCTCCCCCCTCCCTCCCTCTCTCCCCCTCTTCCCTGCCATGCAGGGATGACACCACAGCAGTGACTCTCTCCAGGTGGCGTGCACAGGCATCTGAGTACCAGTTCAAAGAAATCTCTCTCTGCAAACTGAAAATATCAGAACGGGGTGGTGGTGGTGCGCAAGGGGAGAGCGCTGATGCCAAGGGATGGGCTGCAGGGAGCTGGGGTGGGGGGAGTCCAAAGGGCTGGCGAGCATGTCTTGCCCCCAAAAGGCACGTGCCTTTACCACCTTTCTCAAAAGGACTCGCAGCAGGAGCACAACCACAGCTGTCATGGCACCTCTGGGCCAGCAGGGGGCAGGCACAGCCCCCCCGGGGTGTGCTGGCTGGAGTCGAATAGCGAGGGAACAACACAGGGTTGTTGGGAAGAGTGCTTGGGAAGAGTTCCCCGCTCTCAGAAATCCAGCAAAACATGTCAGGCCCAAGGCAGACATGTCCAAGAGACAAGTCTGGATCCCTCCTACTGGTGCTTACAATCTCGGGCACAGAAACAGACAAAAACAGGTAAGGAAGCTTTTCATCCAAGGTAAAGGCAAAGCAACAACATTTCATTTTCAATTACTTAAAACAAAACAAAACAAAACAAAACAAAACAAAAAAGGTTTCTGCAGTTCCTTCAATGAAAACAAGCCGGCACCAATGGGGTGCTGCTTTAACGGCCAAGATTCCCAGGTCTGGGGCTGCAGCGCATGGGAGAGCACTTGCCGTGTGTGCGAGGCCCTGGGTGTGAGGCCCTGTGTGTGAGATCCGGCCCGGGGAGGAGAGGGGAGAGACAAGATTCCCAGAATCCACCTCGGATCCACGGGGCCAGAGTGGTGGGCGCCAGGCTGGGGTGTAGTTCTTTCTGGTCAAGGAGTCCTCGCCTGAGTACAAGTAGAAAGGGCAAGTTTGCCGTGCTAAGAGTGCTTTCTTACACACGACACAAATTGCATGATCTTTCTGGAGGGCATGTGGTACAGTAGCAACAACAATCATTTTTTTTTTTCATTTAAACTCTTCTGCTTTCTTGTGCTTCGCTGACTACCCATGCTGTTGTTTCTTTTTTTTGCTTTTCCTTTTTTTTTGTTTTGTTTTTTGGGTCACAGCTGGTCATGCTCAGGGGTTACTCCTGGCTCATGCACTCAGGAATTACTCCTGGAAGTGCTCAGGGGACCATATGGGATGCTGGGAATCGAACCTGGGTCGGCTGCGTGCAAGGCAAATGCTCTACCCGCTGTGCTATTGCTCCAGCCCCCAACTTTTTTTTTTTAAATGTGTGCTGGGCTTGAGACAGAGAGTACCAGGACTGAGCCCTTGCTTCATGTGCAGAACCCCAGTACTGTCTGGTCCCCTGAGCATGCCCAGGAGTGACCGATGAGCACAGAGCAGCTCTTGAGCACTGCTGGGTGTGAGCCCAACACCCCTCCCACCCCTTAAAAAATGTGCATCTCTTTGCCTCTGCTACTAGGTATTCTATGGGCTGGAGTGATAGCACAGCAGGTAGGGCGTTTGCCTTGCACGTAAGCTACCGTGAGTATCCCGCCTTGCCAGCAGTGCCTGGCAAGCTCCCTGTGGCGTATTAATATGCTAAAACCAGTAACAAGTCTCACAACGGAGACTTTACTGGTGCCTGCTCGAGCAAACCCGTGAACAATGGGAGGACAGTGCTACAGACAGTGCTACTTGGTATTCTAAAGCAAACGGGGCCGGTCAGAGGGGGTATATGCTTTACACGCAGAGCCCTGGTTCCATCCCCAGCACGAGAGCGACAGGTATGGCTCAAAAGCCACAAAGAGAGGGAGAGATCACTAACACCCGGTGAAGGTTCATCTACAACGCCACTTAACCCGGGAACAAGATAGCTGGTATCCACCTAAGAGCATGCCACCGGAGACTGGCTCGATATGGGGCCACAGCAGCGGTTCTGTGGTGGGGCAGAAGCTGCTGAGGGGCGTGGGCAAGTGTGCCGGCGCGTCCCCCCAGCTCAGGCCCAGTGTGGGCCCAGTGTAAGCTCTGCCATCCCATCCCTGGCACCGCCACTGGTTTCCACTGCAGTCCCCGGCGAGCACAAGCCTCGCCTGTGTGCCAACCAGGAGGATGAGCTCTGCTGAGCCCATAGGAAGCGCCACAGGGATCAGAGGGCAAAGGTGGGCCAGCAGTGCAGCCGCGTGCACGAGCCCGTGAATTGCCGTGCCACCCCCGGGATGCAGCCACGGCATCACCACGTCAGAGAAGGGGAAGGGCTTGGGGGGAGGGGAGGGGATTAAACAAAAAAAAAAAACTGGCATGTCAGATTATATATATTCGAAAGACTAGGCAAATATTTAAGTATGTATTTAAGAGATTACTATTAAAACATGTTGCACTAAAACATTAACAATGGGGGCTGGAGGGGCTGGAGCAATAGCACAGCGGGTAGGGCGTTTGCCTTGAACGCAGCTGACCTAGGTTCGATTCCCAGCATCCCATATGATCCCCCGAGCACCAACAAGAGTAATTCCTGAGTGCATGAACGAGGTGTTAACTCCTGTGCATTGCTGGGTGTAACCCAAAAAGCAAAAAAAAAAAAAATCAAAAACAAAAAAAACAATGGGGGCTGGAGCAATAGAACAGCGGGTAGGGCATTTGCCTTGCACAAGGCCGACCCGGGTTTGATTCCCAGCATCCCATATGGTCCCCCGAGCACCACCAGGAGTAATTCCTGAGTGCAGAGGCGGGAGTAACCCCTGTGCAACTCCGGGTGTGACCCAAAAACCGGAAACAAACAAACTGTTGACAATGGTTTTGTTCGATTGGCAGTTTGCTGCTGGTGATACCTTCTGGCCTCTAGCCTCCAAGTTTCCTACAGTGGGACTTTATTACTTTGGTAAGAAGAAAACATTGGACACTGCTGAAGTGAGAAATGCTCCATCATCTTCCCAGGGGTGTTGGGAGGTGAAGAAGAGCGTGGGGGCAGAGAGACGGGCTGGGGCGGAGGATGGGGAGAGCCGGGGCGGACACCGGGACACTGCAGGCGGGCAGCGCTGGGAGCCGGCCAGGGCAGGCTCTGCCAGTTTTAGCAGCAGGGCACCTAGAGCTTCTACACCACCTGTCCTAGTTAAGCTCCGGGTCAAAGGCAGGAGCAGAACCAGCCTGATTTGGAAACCCAGAGCGTTGGCCCCAAGGCCAAGGCCCACGCCCACGTGGGGAGGTACGAAATGGCACAGAGAACAGCGGCTAGAATCGGGGTCTCAGTGGTAGCTGGAGGAGCTCCTGGGTACTGGCCTGAAAGGAGATCCCCAGCCCTCCCCTTCACCCCCAACACTGAACCTGAGTCGCAGGGGCCTGGCTGGGCGGGACTGGGATCGAGGGCCCCTGCGGGCAAACAGCAGAGGAAGTGCACCTCCTCCACACTAAACACGGGTGGGCGGGCTGCCTCTCAAAGGCTGTAGCTGGGCGCGGCTTTGGAGAGCGGAGAGGGGGGCTGCAAGAGGGCACGATGCCGCGTGGGCTGGGAGGATAATGACGGTGGGTGCTGCGCTGAGGCCTCCATAATGAAGGGGTCTGGCCGCAGCAGCCCCCGGGAGGGCATGGACGGGACTACGGGAGGAACCCTAAAGGTGCCTTCTGGTGGCTCCGAGTAGGCCACCCCGTCCACTCCCAAACAGCTGCCCTCTGGGGGGTTTCTCGGGACCCCGAGGAAATGCATCATGCCTGGCTGCAAAAATTCAGAAATCCTTGTAAATCAAGAACCGGAGTGACAGTCCAGTGGGGAGGGCTTGCGTGCGGCCAACCAGGGTTCTGTCCCCAGCATCCCATATGGTCCCCTGAGCACTGCCAGGAGTGATTCCTGAGTGCCCCCCCCAAACCCAAACCAAAACAACCCCAAAAGAAATCTTAGTAAGAAGTATGAGCTCGGGAGGCAGCTCTGAGGGCTGGGGGAGGCTGGTCCCCCCCAGCACAGGGAGCCGGGAGGCGGAGGAAGGGCGGCAGCTCTTGGCTTCAGGACCTCAGACTCCACGAGCTCCTCCTGTTGGCTGTGACAGAGGGTCTGACACCAGCCCGGGAGCTGCACTCTCCCCAGGGTGTCCTCGAGCCCAGCTGGGCGCGGGCTCTATTTATACCTGTGGCAAGCCCCGGACTTGCTCCACACGCGTTACCAAGCGCCGTGCCTGGCTCCCTGTTCCAAGGCGGGGCCTCGGGCCTGCCCAGAGGTGGGGATCCCGGGACAGGGCTCACTGGGGCTGGGGCAAGAGGCGCATCAGGAGGGCAAAGCAGGGGCGCCCCATCCCAGCAGTCGGGCTGCCAGGCCCCACGGGGCAGGATGCGGACCACAGTGTCCCCCTGCCCCCGACCTCACTCCCAGAAGACTGGGAGGAGGGAGGGGGCGGGTGACCCCTTCCGGAACACAGTGTTATGGGCAGCGCAGTCCTGGGTGACCCTCGAAATCTTCCAGGGGAAGCTGCTGGCCCCCTTAGGTGGCATCTGTCGAGGCCTGGGCCCTTCTTCCTGTCCACTCCCCAGGGCTGGGTGGAGCCAGTTGCTAAGTGACAGTGAGGCCTCCTCAGCTCCATCCCTGGGGCCTGCTGGGTCCCTGGGGACGGCAGGGGGTTAGAGAAATGAGACTCCTCTGAGGGCCCGGAGCTCGGGCTGTGGTGGCGCCCAGCGGGGAGGCCACGCCAGGGGGCATCGGCGCTGCCTGCAGAGAGCCCCATAAGAACCGTGACGAGCATGGGCCTGGGAAGCAGCCTGAAGGGCACGGGGAGGCCCGGATTTGGTCAGCAAGCGCCCCTACCCCTACAAATGTGCCAGGCGTGCCCCAGCCCAATGAACGGAAAATGTGAAGAGTGAGGAAGGCGGGCAGGGGAGAAGGGAGTCTAGTTGGGGCAAGGCTAGGCCCTGGTGCACAGGAGAAGCTGCCGGAGACGAGTGAGGCGAACGGAAGCCTCGTGAAGGCGGGGAGAAAAGGATGGATGCGCCGCCAAGAACAACAAACCGACCCAGAGGCCCCTGCAGCCGGGCGGCTCTGGGTGCGGGCGAGGGAGCATGGGGCCGCACAGTGCCCGCTTTCACTGCACACGAAACCACACCATGCCTTTACGGGGTCTCTGCCTCCAGCCCTGCAGGAGGAACGGGGCTTCTCAGGCCAGACACTGACCCTCTTCCCCTGACCACTCCTCACTGCCCCACCCAACAGCCTCTTTCCTGATGGAAAACTGACCCGTGTCTCCTTGACAACTCACCGAGGACCCTCCCAGCCTGCAGCCCCCACTCTGGCACACGGAACTCTCCGCATGGCCAACGGCTCCTTTACTGAGACTGGCTGGGAGAGAGAAAAAAAAATGCTCGGCGGACAGCGCGAGCATGGGGAGTCACGGCACTTCTAGTTTCAAGTTCACGGGACACTGGCTGTGAGGAGGAGGAGGGCCCGGTAGTGCTGCCCGACTGGTCTCCCCGCCGGAGCTGATGTGCTGTTGCAGGCGTAGCCAGAGCCGGGCCTGAGCCAGGTCATTCCCGCATCAGAGGCTCTAGCGGGAGCTTGACCACAGGTAAAGAGAAGCTTCATCTGGCCCCTCCTCCAACCACACCTGGGCTCAGGGCGGGTGGGGGCATCAGCCACTGACCACCAGTCCCAGGGCCTTGCCCTCCCCACTGTGCCGGGTCGCTTACTGCCAGACACGAAGGAAGCAATGAAAGTGGGTTCTCCTCCCCCCCCCAGAAAGTCATGATGGCTGGGAGAAACTGCAGGAGAACAGAGGGGTTAGACAGGCACAAGAGGGGGTGTGAGGGACGCCTGCCTTGGGCCTGAGCACCCCGGGGCCAGCCCTTTGCTGCAACAGGAGAGAGAGAGGAAGGAGGCTCCGCATGGGACAGCGCTTATCTCCCCCCATCCCAAGAGGCACAAAAAACAGTCTCTGGGTCTGGGCAGCTCATGTGCCCCCAGGATCTGCAGAGAGCAGACCGGCAGCCGGGCCTCTGTGCCTGAGTCAGGACGGGGATGCCAGGATGTACTATCTGACATCAGGGCAGGGGTGGGGTCAAGGCTATGAGACTTTACTCGGACATCCCTCTCTCCTCCCTGGTTCCCCACCACACACACCCGGGCGTGATTAGGAAGTGACAGGGACCGCATGTCACTGGGCCTTGTCCCTTAGTTCCAGATGAAGAGACGGAGGCTCTACCCCAAACCCCACAGCTCTGCCCTGTATGTGTGTGTGGGGGAGAGGGGCAGGGGAAGAAGGGTATGGGGGGCAGGGGTGGGAGGCGCGTTCCTCTCTCAACCCGCTGCACTGCCAGCAGGGGCTGGATCCCAGCCAGAGTGCGGGCTCCCGGAGGCGAAGGGCATGTGACGGGCGGCCTGGAGGCCTCTGCTGACCTTCTGCTTCCCACGCGGGAGAATGGACACACAGGGCTGGGCCTCCTGGAGGTTCCACAGGAACACAGGCCTTGGGCACTCCGCCACAGGTTTGGGGCTTGGGGAGAGAGACCAGCCACCCAGCCCAAAGGCACTTCACCTGGGGGGGTGGGGGATGGCCCTGGGGGGACCCTGAAGCCCGAGGAAGCCCCCCGCACTCTGCCCAGCAGCCCTGCTAGAAAGCAGCAGTCCCCAGCATAGTCCCCTTCCGGGAGGTGCAGCGGGAGGAGCAACAGAGCTCCAGGGCCGATGGCCAGAGTCACACTGACCCTGACCCAAGTGAGAACCCCGAGTGACCTGGGTGACAGCCCTGAGCTTTTTCCAGTCTCTCCCCGAGGAGGAACAGGGAGCAGGACCAGCCCACTTTTTAGGGAAGGTGGGAGAAGGGAAGATTCAACAAGCTCACTAACGGGACGGGGCAGAGCAGCAGAGTGAGCACCGCGGGTCAGTCTCTTCTTGCCTTGTGCGTGGCCAGTCCCCCGTTTAATCCTCGATCAGGAGTGACCCCTGAGCACAGAGCCAGAAACAGACTCTGAGCACCACCCCCACCCCCAACCACCACTGGGGAAAAAAAAAGCTGATTTAGAATAAATCAACTAACCTCCCAGCCTAGGTGAGGCTTGCCCGGCACCTCAGGGCTGGAGCTGGGAGTGACACCAAACTCTTCCTCTCTCCAAGCTTCTCCTTGCTCCAGTCCCGCCCCTCAACACGGAGCATCCACACTGCAGCAGCTGGACCTCCCGTACCACCATCCCACCATTGATTTTTTTTTTTTTTTTTTTGGTTTTTGGGTCACACCCAGCGATGCTCAGGGGTTACTCCTGGCTCTTCACTCAGGAATTACTCCTGGCTGTGCTCGGGGGACCATATGGGATGCTGGGAATTGAACCTGGCTCGGCCACACGCAAGGCAAATGCCATACCCACTGTGCTCCATCCCTCCATCCCACCTTTGTGTCAGAGTCCTAAGGGGAACCAGGAAGCTTGGCCCTGGAAAGCCAGGGCTAGGGGCTGGAGCGATAGCACAGCAGCGGGTAGGGCATTTGCCTTGCATGCAGCCAACACAGGTTCGATCCCCGGCATCCCCCAGCACCGCCAAGAGTAATTCCTGAGTGCAGAGGCAGGAGTAACCCCTGAGCATTGCCGGGTGTGACCCCCAAAAGTAAATAAATGTAAAAAAAAAGTCAGGGCTCAGTCCAGTGTCCCTCAAACTCGCCTGCCTAACTCGAGCCCCAAGCTCGGTGCCCTGCAGCCACCACAGTGCGGATCAGGTTCAGGCACCCGACCTCTCTGGGATGGAGGGGCCCGTCCAGCTTGTCCTTGCAGCCCGCTGCACCCGGACAGCACGGGGCTCTCCTCCGAGGCCAGGCAGCTGGGTCTGACTCATTCCCTCCCTTCCTCCTCCTGGTCTGTGAATCACCAGACCTGCCAGGCTGCCGTCCCTCCCTGCTTCCCTTCCACCGGGGGCAGGACAGAGTCCCTCTCCCACTAGGGGTACATCCCCCTTGAGCGGGTGGGGTCTGCGCGTCCCATGCCCGCCGCACCCGCGGGTCTCCCTACATTCACTGTGCTTGCCCTTGCAGCCTGGCAGTCGGCTTCCAGAACACCAGCCCTTTGAGAGGCGTCCACCGAGCTGTTCAGAGTGTCCAGAGGTGGCTCAGGGGTGCAGCGCCCTGGCCGTGTATGTGCCAGCTCCAGAGAGCACAGCAACAGCGCAAGGCAGGGCAGGGGGCAGAGAACGGCCTTGTTTGGATCAGCCCCGGGGAGCTGACCTGGCTGCGCTGGGGTCTGGCCCACGCCAGCATGGGGGGGCGCTGCAAACCCCTCCCCGTGTGATTCTGACAGGTGGCACCGAGCCGGAACCAGGTTGGCTGCTTCCGCTGCGCTTAATGAGAGGTTCTGGCAGGGGGAGCTCGGGGAGAACCCCAGGCCAGCATGAGGCTGACCATCTGGACAGTTCTCTCCAGGCTCGTGGCCAGATGAGACATGGACGCCTCCGGGGATCCTGCTCCCGGGACAGTCCAGCTGCATGGCGGTCGCCGCAGGAAGCAGAAGGGAGCCAGGAGCAGGGTCTGGGGGTCTCAAGGCCCAGGGCCAGCTCCTGTTCTTGCCAGGGGAGCTCCCCTTGGGGCTCCCACAGTTGGACAGCCTCTTCTGTGAGGACCCAGAACATCCTCCGGGCCCAGGGGAAACTGCAAGGCCCCGAGCAGGGGGGCTGGAGGGCTTCTCCCCCTCTGAGCGCCCTGCCGACCTCCCCCCCAAGCTGCTTCGGGGCCGGGAGGAGGGAAAACCCTGACTCATCAGCACTGTGTGACTCACAGGCGGACAAAACTTACTAGCCAGACCAGCTGGGGAGGGGGCCTGCCATTCCACCCCGATGGGGGCGCGGGCAGGAGAGCCCCCTTTCTGTTGGCCCTCCGTCTGCCTGCCTGCCCACACACCAGGAGAGTCCCCTGTCCATCTGCCCACCCAAGTGCCAGAGAGCCCCACCCTATGCATGCCCCGCCCACCCCGCCCACCCACGTGCCAGGCCTAGCAGGGGTGCGGGACCCCACACCACAGCCTCTGTGCCATGCCCGGGCGTGGCGTGGGTGGGGGGCAGGGCCGGGAGTTTCTGCAGAGCTCTGGCAGCTCTGGAATCAGAGGGAGGACCTGGGGTGGGCCCCGCTACCAAGCCGAGGGTGCTCTTGCCACATCCATGATGCAATGCGGGAGGGATGCCCTCGGTCAGGAGGATGTGCCTGAGGGCGGAACTGCGTGCTGTGTGTGTGAACGTGTGCCTGGTGTGTGCATGTGTGTGCACGTGCCGTGTGTGCATGTGTTTGTTCTCCCGGCCTGTGGAGATGCCCAACAGCGGTGTGAGAAGGTGATCATCACTAGTTGTTTAAGTCCTTGGTTTGTGTTTTTGTTTTTCTTAATTGGGGATTCTCCAGGGGCCTGGGTGCCCTCCTCCCTGTGTGTTCCCTGGGAACACACAGCCAGTGGCGTGGGTCTGAGAACTTGGTGCTGGGGCCAGCAGTGCTGGGGACCACCAGGGTGACCTCCTGTCCGGCACAGAGAACAGAACCATGCCAGGGATCAAACTGGCACCTCTCACGGCACAGCCAGAGCCCCGCCCCTGGAAGCTTTGACATCATCTCACTTAATCCTTGGCACAATCCTCCACAGCAAGGATTTTTGCTCCTTGTAAAATTCTTTATAGATGAGAACCTCAAGACTCTGGGCAGTGAGTGGTTTCAGATTCCCTCCTAGGCCTAAGCCTCTCTTAAAGCCTGTTCCCTCTGCTACCTGGGGCAATGAGAAGCCCTGTCACACCACACACACAGCCCACATACACAGTCCCCCCATACAACCCCACACACACATACACACCACATACAACATATACATACCCACACACCACACACACATACACACACACCATATACTCACATATACAGACACAACCACACAGATCATACATACACAGATACCACATACTACACATGACACACATCCCTAACACACCCACGACACACCCACCACTACACATGCACCTACCACACACATATATACACCACACACATATATACCCACCACACACACACACACACACAACCACAGACACCCCACCAGACACCACACACACACACAGCAGCAGGCAGACACAGACCAGCTCTGCCTCCTGCCCAGGAGGGCTGGCCTGCTTGACAACACTGACCACTGCTGCATGGGATCTGCCAGCACTGCCAGGCCTCTTGCCGCCCACTCAACAACACCCCACGTGGTGCCTCTGGAAAGTCACTCCCTGATGCCCTTTTTGGTTCCGTGACATGCCGTACACACTCACTATTTTGAAAATACTTGGGATGCAGAAACTTGGAAAGCCCTGTAACGAGTTACTCTGTGGCATGTGAAAATAAATAAGCAAGCACACGGTAAATAACATGTGCAGAGTCTGCGCCAAGCATGACCCACTGGCAGGCAAACACGAACCCCAATGTCAACAAGGGTGGACTTGGGTGAGTGGGTGCGGGGCCCACACCTGCACGAACCTCTGCATCCCATCAATGGGGGCTGGGAGCCATCCTCTGACCCTGCACGCGCTGGGTCAGGCTGCTCTCCTCCCCACCCCCACCTCCCACAGTGGCCTCTGTTGCCCACTTCCGGTTCTGGGCATCTGTTTCCCTTGGGTTGAAGAGTGGTGCCAGAGCCCAGAGTAGCGGTGTGCTGGCCCATATCACGTTCAAGGGCCTGGTAACCCCCTTCCCTCCTAGTAACCCAATGCTCCCTGCTCAGATGATGGCTGGAGGTGGGGGTGAGGGAGTCCTGAGGAAGGACAGGGAGCTATCAGCAGCTCTCAGGGCACCTATGCCCAGTGTCTCTCCAGCACAGATCCTGGGTGAGCCAGCGGGCGCCTACTGTCTCCCCAGCCTGTCGGCACGCAGGGGGCCTGAGTAAAGGAGGCCTTTGGTTTAACTCGGCATCAGAGACAGAAAGAGCAGTTCTTAGCACAGGCCGTCCCTGCCAACCTGATGAAAGGGGGTCCCCCGATCTGCACCCCAGCACTGCTATCACGAAAGTCCTGGGAAGCCTCCAGGAGATGATGCCACTTCGGGCGCTGGGCCTCGGAGATGGAAGAGCAGGTGAAAGGGACAGGGGCAAATGCCCAGACCTGGGTTGGCATCATGAGGGCACACCTGCAGGAGACCTTCTACTCCCTTCCCTCCAGGTCTCCAGTTAATTTCTCTCCCAGTGTACTTACTTGCATGGCAACTGTTTATTTTGGCTTGGGGGGCTAAACCTGGCAATGCTCCAGGGTCGCTCCTGGCTCTGCACTCAGGAATCACTCCTGGCGGTGCTCAGGGGGCCATATAGGCTGCTGGGGTCAGGTCAGTAGCATGCAAGGCAAGTACCGTACCTGAAGTACTCTGGCTCTGGCCCCAGCATGGCAACTTTTTTAATGGGAAAGCTGAGACCTGCCTGTCCACCAGGGTGTCGAGTAGGCAATGCTGGGCCAGCAGAATGCCCACCTAGGAAAGTTGTCTGGGCCCCCCAGAAGGTTTTCAGGTCTCTGAGTCTGGTTCTGGAGGCCAGGAGATGGGGCAGGAGCAGAGGAGGTGAGAGATGTGGTCATCGGGAAGCCCAGAGCCCCCGCCCACGCATGGAAGCGGGGAGGGGGAAGTCAGCATCCTGGCTGAGCTTGGGTGTGAGATGCTGGCAGACTGGCAGTGTAAAGACCACCCCTGCACCTGCGTGTTCCCTGCCAAGGAAGAAACTTCGAGCAGAATGTGGTGCTTCTGGAGGGCGAGGGTGATGGGCTTCCATTCTCCAGCCCTGCACTCAGCCTTTCCCAACCGTAGGCCCGCCGACCTTCTTCCCTACTGCACCCACTTTGTTCTACTGGTTGGCCCCCGAGTCTCCTGCTGTGGTCCCCTTTACACGGGATTTTCACCTGTGCTCCCCTTGGAACACCACGTGGCCCCCATTGAGAAAAGCCACTGTACACATCCACGTGCACATACGGACTTTAGCAAAACCAAGACTGTTGGAGGGGCTGGCACTCAGAGACGGAGCCCGCGAGTCACAAGCTTGAGGGTGTCTTGCCTCGGTCCCTGGCACCAGGAAATAAAAAGGAATCTGTGTGTGTGTGTGTGTGTGTGTGGTATGTGTGTGGTGTATGTGGTACATATGTGTGGTGTGTGTCTGGTATGGGTGGTGTATAGTGTGTGTGGTACATGTACGTAGTATGAGTTTGGTGTGTATGTAGTATGGAGTGTACGGTGTGCATGTGATGTATGGAGCATCATACATACACGTACATACACATACATGGCATGTGTGTGGTATGTGGCCAGTACCGGTGGTGTATAACGTGTGGTGTGGTGTGTTGATGTGTAGTAGGTGTCTGGTATGGGTGGATGTGGTGTGTGTGTGTGTGTGTGTGTGTGTGTGTGGTGCATGTGTGTGTGTGCTGTGTGGTGTATGTGGTGTGTGTGTGCGGGGGGGGGGGGGGTGTGCTCCTTGAGCTCCTGAGTGTGGTTTTACAGAGAACTTTGGGCTCTGGCAGAGGCCGTAGAAGGCACGGCTAGGACAGCCCTGTAGCTGGGCAGGGATTCGGGGGTCTGCTCCTCACAGGTGGCCTCTGAGGAGAGCCTCCTGCAGCCATTCTGGACCGCAAAAGCCACATTTAAGCCGCTTTGTATCGCTGCCCCACAAACAAGCTCTGAGGACAGGGCTGGGCCATAAAGCTCTCGGGGCACCCGGGCTGGGCGAGAGCCGGGCACACAGACACACAGACACAAAGACTCGCAGAGAGGTTTACAGACACACAGTTGGTGCCAATTAAGGCTGCAGGGTCACACGGGGTGAGGGCTCAGGTCTCCTGGCAGGAAGGCAAGGGTGAGCAGGGGAGGGGGCAGGAAGGGGGCCGACCGAAGGCTGAAGGAAACTGGCCTCTCCTGGCCACCGTCTGAGGCCTGTCTCCGGGGAGCTTGGACAGCTGGGTGGCCAGGAAAAGGGGCAGTTGGGCCTGCCTGCAGGGTTTCCAGAGAAGGCCACTGGGCCTGGCCCACAGCCCTGGCCTCCCTCGGACCAGTCGGACGAGGGCTTAGGATCTGTGTCAAGCAGAGCTGAGTCAGGTGTGGGGTGGGGGTGCCCGCGGAGGAGGGCTGGCAGGTGAGGCCTCATTCTCTCAGGCGTTCCTCCAGCCCCCGGGCACCCGGGGAGGTCAGCGGGCAGCGAGCGCCCAGGCAGGCTGCACCTGTCCCCCCACCACCCCTGGCTGGCCCCCGCAGAGCCCGCAGTGGGGCTGCAGGGAGAGGCTCTGAGCTGCGCCCAGCTGGAGGCCGAGGCCTGCTGAGGCGGAGCCGGTCTCCGTGGAGACCCTGGGAAGCTGGGAGGCAGCCCCGAGGCAGGGAGCAGAGCCTGCCGGCTCCGCACAGGCCCTGACCTTTCCCGCTGCCTTCCTGGGAGCCAGTCCCCGGGAGGCCCAGGCGCCCCAGCACCCCAGAATCCAACATGAAGAGAGGGCTGACCGCAGCCCGAGGCCGGAGCAGATGGAGATGTGGCTCCGAGGGAGCAGCAGCACTCCTGCGCTGGGACACCCCGGGAAAGGGCAGACCCCGCCCCCAGGTCTGCAGATGCACCCCACCTCAACTCAGCTTTGCTTTTCCATTTGGAAACTACCTCAAGGTGGTAACTTCTTACCCCAAATTCCCACCCCATCTCCCCAGGGGACCCGGGAGCCACAAAGCGGATTGTCCCTGCCTGGCCTAGCTGTCCACAGCCATTGCCGCAAGTGCCCCTCACCATTCAGAGGCAGAGTTCCTGGAAGCTGCAGCTGAGCCCAGGGAGTCAGGACCTGGACCCAACGGTTGGCCGGAAGGTGGCCCCGGTGCAGCCCAGAGCCTGACCCTGGACCCCAGCACCAAGCACAAACACCACTTTCTTGACCAACTGCCCTTCCTCCCATTTATGTTGTTTAAAAGGTGACACAAGCTAAATAGAGAAAAATTACGTAACCGAAACATAAAGAGACCATTTAAGTCACCCAAATCCTATGGCCTGAAAATATCTGGCACCACACTGGGAGGGATTTCTCTCTGTTCTTCCTGGCAAACACACATCGTGGGGGGTCACATGGTCCTCACAGCTGACACTATCTCCATAGAATGTCCTGACATTCCTGTCTGAAGCCGACATAGCGACCAGACGCTCCCAGACTTACACGGCCTACTGCATCCTTCTAGAAAAAAAAAAATTACTCAACACACACACACAAGCACTGAAATATTCAACACACACACACACACACACACACACACACACGGAAATGCATCTTTTTCAGTAAACAACAAGAAATGCCCCCAAATGCATCCGAGGATCAGGGGCTGGGGGGTGGTCAGCACCCACTTGGGAAAGATTCTCTAGACCAAGGATTTGCAACCCATGTTGCTTGTGAGATTCACCAGTGAATACTCCATAAAACCACAGGTGCCTGACTTCCATCCTTTGAGAGCAACCCAGGTAATAACAGAAACTCAGAACAAAGTAAGATACTTCCCAGAATTCCACCGTTTCACACAGAATCAGTCAGCAAGTATTTATTTATTAAACACTTAGTATGTGACAGGCATCACACAGGATTCACTTCTCTCTCTTTCTTTGTGGCTTATATTCCTGTTTTGTTTTTTTTTTTTGGTTTGGTTTTGAGCCACATGCACCTACTCCTGGCTCTGTGCTCAGGTGGCGCTGGGGCACCATGTGGTGCTGGAGACTGAGCCAGGAGGGCCTCCCAAGCAAAAAGCACACACTCCAGCCCACTGAGCATCTGTCTGGCCTCAGAATACATTTTTTCATAACAAAGAAACCTGTATCAATTATCCTGATGCCAAAAGCAGACAGAGACAGCACAAAAAAGAATTACAGACCAATATCCCTGATGAACATGATGCAAAGATCCTCAACCAAATATTAGCAAAACAAATCCAACAACTCATCAAAAAAACCAACATGCACTATGACCAAGTGGGACTCATCCCAGGTATGCAAGGATATTTTAACACATGCAAGTTAATCAATGAATTACACCATTTCTATGCAAGAAAAAATAAAAATATATGATCATATCAGCAGATGCAGAGAAAGCATACAACAAAATCCAACACCATGGGTCAGAGCAATAGTACAGCGGATAGGGTGTTTGCCTTGCACGCAGCCAACCCAGGTTCAATCCCCAGCATCCCATATGGTCTCCGGAGCGCCGCCAGGACTAATTCCTGAGTGCAAAGTCAGGAGTAATCTCTGAGCACCACTGGGTGTGACCCAAAAAGAAAAAAATAAAAACCCAAGATCCAACACCATTTATGATAAAAATTCTCAGTAAGAAAATGGGAATTGAAAGGAACTTTCCTCAACATAGTCACTTACTCTTTTCCACAAGCCTATAACAAACATTATACTCAATGAGGAAAAATGAAAATCCTTTCCCTTATGATCAGGCATAAGACAAGGTTGCCCCAACCTCACTGCTTCTATTCAATATAGCACTGAAAGGACTTGCCGTAGCAATTAGGCAAGAAAAAGATATTAAGGGCATCTAGATAGGAAAGGAAGAGGTTAAACTATCGCTATTTGCAGATGACAGGATACTGAATCTAGAAAACCTTAAAGACTCTACAAAAAAGCTCTTAGAAACAATAGATTTGCATATAAAGTGGCAGGTTACAAAGTTACAGCTTTCCTACATGCAAATAATGAAACAGAAGAGAGAGATTTAAAAAAAAAAATTCCATTCACAATTGTGCCTTAGAAAATTAAGTACCTGAGAGAAAGACAAAGAAAAACTACAAGACATTAATTCAGGAAATAAAAGTGCACACAATGAAGTGGAAACACATCCCCCTGCTCTTGGGTCAGGAGAATTAACAATGCTAAAATGGCAATACTCCCAAAGTATAATACTTACTTGGTGCAGTTCCTGTAAGGATAGTCATGACACTTTTTCAAAGAAATAGATCTAACTCTCCTGAAATGACATGGAACAATAACTGATCCCTTCTACCCCAAATAGCTAAAGCAATCCTCTGGGAAAAAGAAGATGGGAGGCATCACTTTCCCCAACTTCAAACTATACTCTAAAGCAATAGTAATTAAAACATGATACTGGAGTAAGGACAGACCCTTAAATCAATGGAAAAGAATAGAAAACCCAGAATCAGACCCTTAGGTATATGGTCAGATAATCTTTTTTTTTTTTTGCTTTTTTTTTGGGGGGGTCACACCCAGCCATGCTCAGGGGTTACTCCTGGCTCATGCACTCAGGAATTGCTCCTGGCGGTGCTCAGGGGACCATATGGGATGCTGGGAATCGAACCTGTGTCGGCCATGTTGGCTGCGTGCAAGGCAAACGCCTTACCCGCTGTGCTATCACTCCAGCCCCCGATAATCTTTGATAAAGGAGTAAAAAATATGAAGTGGAGCAAGGAAAGCCTCTTCAACAAGAGGTTCTGGGAAAACTGGTCAGCCACACGCAAAAAAAAAAAAAAAATAACAGACTCAGGCATGTTTCTAATGCCTGCACAAAAATCAAAACAAAATGGATTAAAGTCCTACATATCAGATTTGTCGATAAGCTAGAGGAAGCTATAGGCAGAACTCTTCATGACATTGAAGCTAGAGGTATCTTTACGGATGAAACACCACTTGCCAAGCAAGCAGAAGCAGAGATAAACGAATGAGACTACATTAAACTAAGAAGCTATGCATCTCAAAGGAAATGAATACAAAGACAGCCCATAGCCTGGGAAAAAAACGATGTGCCCACCACTAATCCAACAAAGGGATAAAATCCAAGATATATAAAGCACTGTTAGAACTCTACAAGAAAAAAAATATCATCAAATGCTATCAAAAATGGAAAGAAGAGATGAACAGGAATTTCTTCAATGAAGAAATACAAAAGGCCAAAAAGCATATGAAAAATATGCTCTAGATCACTAACCATGAGAAAAATGCAAATCAAAACAACAATGAGATATCACCTCACATCCCAGAGACAGGCACTCATCAAAAGAACAACATTAATCAGTGTTGGAGAGGATGTGGGGGAGAAGGGACTCTCATTCAATGCTGGTGGGAATGTCAACTGACCCAACTCTTTGGAAAACAATATGGACACTGCTCAAAATACTAGAAATTGAACTCCCACATAACCCAGCAATTCTACTCCTGGAAATATACCCCCAAGGATCCAAAAGCACAATACAGAAAAGCCACCTGCACTCCTATGTTCACTGCAGCACCATATACAAGAGCCAAAATCTGGAAACAACCCAAATGTCCATGAACAGATGACTGGATAAAGAAATCATGGTACATATACACAATGGAATACTACTTGCCATAAAGTCATGCAATTTGCTGCTACACGGATGGCTCTGGAGAGCATCACATTGAGTGAAGTCATCAGAGGGAGAGGAACAGACTCAGAATGATCTCTCTCACACCTGGGAAATAAACCTCATGGGGGAATTTCAAATAAATGCCCAAAGGGCAATATAAACTAAAAGAAGAGCAAGAGAACTGGTCTTCAGTAGGGAGCTTGCCACTGGGGTGAGGTGTGGGGATAAGTTCGGGAAGCAACCACAAGGACAATGGGGGAGGGGGAAATGTGCCTGCCATAGAGGCAGACGGGGTGGGAGGAGGAAAACTGGGGACATGGGTGGAGGGTTGTGGGCCCTAATAAAGGGACTGGTGTTGGGACTATAAGCCTGGAACGCAATCAAAAATATCTTCCCAAGTTTGTAATTCACAGTGATTGAATTTTAAAAAAGGATAAAAACAGCTTAAATCATTCTTCAATCATTCATTAACATACATGTATCTGGGCCAGGATGACGAATCAAAGGCCCACGCTTGATCCCCAGCACCACACGCCGCTAACCCTAGGCACCACCAGGTTTGATCCTGGTGGCTCCTCCAAACCCCACTGGGATAACCCTGGTGGTCCCAGTACCAAACTGCCAGGCCTGTGCCACAAAGTCAAGTATCGCCTGGAGTAGTTCTTGGGTCCTTCTAAACAACGCTGGAGAACCCCCACTCCCTCCAACACACACATGCACACACTGAACTTCTATGCACCAGGGCAGTACTGGGGAACAGACACAAAGTCAACAAAACAATTATTCAAGGTGAGAGCTAACAGGGGTGATAGGAATAGACAGGGAAATGATGCATGTGCGAATGGAAAGACTGTGATCTACATAGAATCATGAGAACTTGAAAGTTGGTGTCTCACAAGCCAGTGTGTGTGTGTGTGTGTGTGTGCGCGCGCGTGCTCACGCTGAGGGCGAGGGTGGTGTGCTGAAGTTTGCTGCATCCCAAGGGATGAGCACGGCTTCCCAGGCAAAGGCTGGGAGGGCAGACTTTGGGGAACCACAGCAGTGCTGTTCAAGTACCTCATGCATAGCAGAAGGCAGCCAGAACTCAAGCCAGAGGAGAGGCAAAGGCAGACAGATCGTGGGGGGCTGTAAGACCAGAGAATCAGAATAGAGATTGCCTCCTCTACTGAGATGGAGGAGCCCTGCAGAAGACACATGGGAACAGCTCTCCGCAGGCCAGGAACAGACCGGGAGAAAGGGACCCTGGGCAGAGGCAGGAAGGCGGGTGAGGAAGCAGAGGCATTAGCACAGGGGACCTACATCTCACCGAATGCCTATCACGTGGCAGGCAGGGCACATGCGAGTAGGGATGCAGGTGAGGGTAATTTTGACTTTCCACACAGCATGAAAGCCTCCTACATAAAACTTTGCACACATCAGACTATTTCCCTGTGATACAGTCTTTGTGGAATTAATTTCTAGGTCAAAGGGAGTGATTTCCTCCCCCCCCCTTTTTTTGCAGGTGCTGAGAAGCAACCTGACATGCACAAAGATAAGTGCTCTGAGCCACACACAGGCAGGAAAAATTTCAAGGTTCTGCGTACATTTTGTCCAGAAAGACGATCATTTTTCACTTTTACCACCAGCGCCCAAGACATTGTTAGACCCTCTCTGTTTTTATTGTTGTTGGTTTTGGGCAATAGATGTGTTAGGGCTTATTCCTGGCAGGGCTTGGAGGACCATATGGGGTGCCGGGGATTGAACCCGGGTCATCTGTGTGTAACACAAGTGCTTTAAAGTAAGATTTTAAAAAGCAAAAAATGAAAAAAGACAGTGCCTCACCCACCGTACTATCACTGAGTCCCATTAAGACTCTTCTTGATTCCCCCCCAAATAAAGGCAGTGTCCAGCTGACACGTACCTCCTTACTTGGGACAAAGACTGGTCAGAGACTGAGTTCTCTGTTCAGCCTCAAGCAAGATGACTGTGCCCAGAAGTTTCCAGACTGCAGAGCGTCCAGGAGAAGGGCATGGTGCTACAAAGCTGAACCCAGGCCAGGTCAGGCTCTCTCCCGGCTCCTGGCTAGCAGTAACCTTCTCGATAGTGACCATCTCATTCTCCCTGCTCACAAACTTGCCGTGGTCCTCTGCCAGCTTACAAAGACAAGCCAAACTCCTCAGCACGCAAATCAGGAGTTTCCAAAACTCCCATCTCCATCTGCGTCTCTTCTTTGTTCTCTCAGGCGCCTTGCCCTAGTGCGACACTCCCGAGGGAGGACGGAGACCACGCAGCAGTCAGCGGAGCTGTGCCCAGTGCCCAGACGCTTGACACTAAAATTACAGCCACAAGGTGACGGGATGAGGGGACAGAGGGAGGGTGTTGAGCAAGTGCACAGGCCAGAGGGAAGACAGAGTATGGTGTGAGCCTGTCCCCTTCCCCCTGGCACTAGAGCCATCAAGCCCCCCTCAATCTCTGTGTCCCTGCGCCTTTGCTGTTGGCCTCCTCTCCTGCCCCAACTGTGGGAAGGCAACTCCCTCTGCCCAGCTCCGGAGCCACCTCTTCTGTGAAGCCCCCCAGCCAGGCCTTGCTTGCACATTTCACTGAGCTCTTAGTGCAAACTCCGACCCCCCCACCCCCCGCCCCACACACACACAGAGGCCATGGGAGTAGTGGAGCTTGGTATCTGAGGGGTCTCCCGCGCTGCAAACAAGAGAAGCTCTGTGCTGGCACCTCCGGCCCGTCTGGGCTCCATGCATGCCCTTCCCCAGACGGCTCTGAGCTGTCGGAATCGCCTGACTCAGCTACTGGTGCGCCCGGTACGGAGTCTGGCGCACAGATGTCCGCCAAGGAGGCAGGCCTGCGTGCTAGCGAAAAGCTCTTCCATATCTGTGGCGAGATGGTTACTATCTACCCCCAAGCTGTCCTCCCCTCCTTCGGTAACAAGCACAGCCCCACCCACCCCACACGGCATTTCCCAGCCTCCCTTGCAGTCAGGGTGGCCCTGGGACTGTGTCCTGCCCACACACGAGTATAGGGCCATGTGCCAGCAGACTGGGACTCGGGACAGCGAGCATGACCTCTCCAGCTTTCAGACCCCAGCCTGGAGGCACCCACCTTCAGCCAGTCAGGCAGTAGGTGGTACGCAGCAGGGCCGAGCTCCAGAACCAGCACCAGCAGCAGGGCTGCTCCTCTTGCCCAGCCTGGGGGACATCTGGGCCCCTTCCCGAGACAGGAGAATCCACTCCTTGACCTCCTTGCCGCTGTAAGGCTGGCCCCTTCACACTCACAAACATGCTCGGGCCTGTGCAGGGTGAGCCGGGCGTCGATGGGACACCAGCCTCCAATGACCTCATCCTGCTGGTTCCTCTGTGTGCCTCTTGGCCTGCCAGCCCACCAGGGTCCGGGCATGTCAGGAGGGGAAGCAGAGGTCAGGGTAGACTCCAGGAGTCTGGAGACTCCAGTCCCCCCAGGAGGGGCTCAAGAGGAAGGTGGACGGGGGCCCGTGGGCTAGGTCCTTGGGAAGGTTAAGGCGCTTGCTTGCTGCACATGTGGCAGATCCCAGTTCACGAGCACTGCCTGGTGTGGTCCAACTTCCCCATGCCACCCCTGCCCCAAGCGTACACACATATCCCCCCCCCCACACACACACACACAAAGGAGGTAGGAACAGGTGGAAGAGTGCAATGATGAGAATGGGAAAGGGGGGGCTGAGGGAAGGGACCACTAAGACTATCCTGGCCCCCAGAGTTTTATGAAGCCTGTCTTCGACTGGTGAGATGTGGGGAAAGGGCCGGGGGTGTGGCCCAAGAGGCAGAGCACGGGTCTTGCCCTGGGTTCAGTGCCTTGGATTCGAACCTTGGCACCACCAGGTGTATCCCCTCCCCTCACAAAATAAAACACAGTCCCCTGAGTACCATCAGAGTCCCCTGAGTCCCCAAGCACTGCTAGGTGCCTCCCCGATCCCTGCCCCACAAGAAAATCCCAGTAATTGAAAGCAGACGAGAGGCCCAAAGAGAGAGAGAGAGCTCTAGAGGCTGAGGTGCACACTTCACAGGAGGAGGCCTGGGCAGGCTCCAAGCACCGCCAGGGGTGACCCCGAAACAAAAGAACTGAAACGCAACAGAAATAGCCAAGGGACACAAAACCAAATGTGTACAATCCTTTATCCCTTCTCTCCTATGGGTCCCCTGACACTTCCTGCAGAGCGCAGCAGGGCTGAAGGAGAGGAGGACAGGGATGAGGGAAAGGGTGGCTGGAGAGGCGCCACCCACTGGCACAGACGCCCAGGAAGCAGCAGGAGGGGCCCAAGACCCGCACGGCGCCCCCCGTCCCGGAGCTGTCCCGGACATGCCCGACTCTGAGCTGTGATGCCACCCAAGGTTACAGGGCAGAGGACAGGCTACCCCTGCCATCCTCCAGCTCCTCACTCCCTGCTGCAGTGGGCAAGACAGATGCCTGCAGGGCAGAAACCCAGGCAACTCGGGAGCTGGGCACTGGGTGCCAGCAGGTGAGGGTTCCCACTGGGCACCCAGCCAGGCCCCACTCAAGTCTGGCTTCTGGAATCTGGGAAATGGGGCGGGGGGACAGCCCACCACAGGCCTCTGCAGGAAGTAACAATGCTGTGCCCCAGCAGGCGGGAGTAGCCACACATGCCCCCCCAAAAGCTACTTTCCTTCTCTTGCCCCCAAATAGCCTCTTTAGCCTGCCACAGTGCCACTAATGCCACCGAACCCATCCTCAGGGCCAAGCACAATCCCCAGGGAGTGAGACGCCACCTTCGCTGGGGACAGCTCCGTGTGGCAGGCAGGCTCCCAGGTGTAACAGACACTCCAGGTGCAGACAGGAGCTTCTGGGACACTCAGCATGGCCGCAGAGCCCGGAAGGAGAAGAAGCTATAAAGAAGTGTGTCAAGGACACCAGAACTCAGGGCTCTGGGAATCTCCAGGTGGGCAGAATGAGGAAACAGTAGAAGAGCCCAGAGTCGCCTTATAGGAAGAGAAAGGGAAGAGCCAAAATCCGGGAGGGAGGCAAGGAGCACAGGGTGTGAAGGAGGAGGCAGAGGAGGGAGTCGGGTCTCCCCCAAGGCACTCAGTCCTCGCTCCCCAGTGCCCTGCTGCCCCAAGGCAACACTCAGGGGGCCGAGTGCCGTGACCCTGCAGTAGGGAAGGGCCGGCCATGAGCCTTGCGGTGTTGGGGACTGAGCCGCGGCCACCTAGAGGCAAAGCCTGTGCTCCGGCCCCGGGATGGGGCTTCTGGCCCAGCCACACATTCAGGATGACCTGGATGAGGCCCAGGTCCTGTCTCTGGCCCGCCCGACCCTGCAGGTCAGGTCACCAAGGCTCCCGTGAGCCAAATCCCAGGAGCAATAACAAGCACATACATCTCACTGAAACTGGAGGCAGCTCCTGAGTGAAGGCCCCTGGGACAAAGCCACAGTGGAGGTGCCGTGATGGCACCCCGCATATGCTCTGTGGTGCTCTAAGGCAGCCCATGCGGACGGGTGTGTGAGACGGCTGCCGACTGCGGGCAGGGCACTGGGCAGGAAAAGGATAGTACCTCATCAAGGGCATTGCCCACCGAGTTTCTACCTCTTTTAGGACCTGCTCCTGCAGCCTCCTCTGATTAACAAAAAGGCACGCATCTCTGTCAACTTGCTTGGTGCCCAGACAGGTACCCCAGAACCCCCCACCATGCAACTCCATGCCCTGGAGCGAGCCCGTGAAACCAGGGGAGTCAGTGAGGGTGGGGCAGAAGTCCAAGAGCTACAGCTGCGACCAATGTGCAGATAGCAGTGGTCCCGAGCCACTGTAGCTGCCCCGACGAGGGGACCCACCTCACCGGCCTCCCCAAGGAGCGCTGGTGGGCGACTGAGTGGACAGATTCACAGGCGCAAGGCCCACAGAGTGACCCAGCTCTGCAGGGGATGTCCAGACCTGGATTCAGAAGCTGGGACTTGAGAGAAAGGTGGGGACCCACACAGGGGTTGGAGCAGGAAGACTAGAGACGGGCCAGTGCCAGTGCCAGGCTGAGGGTGACCCTCATAGCTGGGTTTGAAAAACGTCCCAACTGGGGTCAGAGGAGTGAGCTGCAGTGTCCATGGCACGGCATCTGGTCGGTGCTGGGCTGGGTCTGTGGGCAGGCAGGAGGTGGCCCAGTCCCGTTTAAGGGCTTCTCTGGGAAGAGAACGAATGGCCCTTCTCGGGAACAGAGAACTACAGTCCTGGGAGCCGTGCGTGTCACCTTGCACAAAGCGCCCTCCACCCCAGCTCTGTGGATGTGTAAGTGTGCGTGTGTGTGTGTGTGGGGGGGTAAGTCCCCCAGCAGTTATGTCCCTGGGAGCCTGAGCCTCATTCCAAATCCCAGGGAGATGATCTAGAGCGGACGATTCTGCCTGAGCCCCAGCTTCCTCCCTAACTCCAGTGAGAGGCACGCCAGAAGCCTGCTGCCCAGGCCATCGCGGGACTGAGTGCAGGGTGTCCGCGGGGCCCCTCTCACAGGGCCACACACACACAGCCGGTACTCGGGCCCTGGGAATGACACCTGGACGCCATTCGCTGGGGACTGGAGCTTGCTGTGCTCACCCCCATCCCGTGCCTTGGTGTTTCCTTGCTGACCTGTCCCACTTCCGCAGGACGTGACGCCGAGTACCCTGAGATTGCTCAGCGGCTCTCTCTGGTCAGCGAGCAGCCATGGCGCAAGGGCAGGAGGGCCTTGGGAAAGGGGGCATGGAAAGCCAGGTGAGACTTGAGAAGGCCTCCTAGGGAAGGGTCAGAGGGAGTTGTTCCGTCTCCGTCCCGGCCCCTTCCCTGAGCTGGGCATCCATGACGCCCTGCACACGCACAGCCGAGTAGGGCATGAGCCCCCGCCCTCCCTGCTGGAGCCAACAGCTGAGTTGCCCCCAGGAATTCACAGCAGGTCCATGGGTGACTGAGCCCCAAGAGCTGCCCGGGAATGCCACCTCTGCCAGCAGGTCCTGCTCCCCCCGCCTCCCCCACCCCAGGCCAGCAGGAATGACAGCCTGTGTGGTGCCCCGGGGGACAAGGCAAAGGAAAAAGCAGAGAGGCTCATGATACGGTCCCGACTAAATGACAAGACTAGGAGCTCAACAGGCTGAGCACACGCTATGCAGACAGGAGGCCTCGGCTAGACCCCTGGCACCACAGGGTCCCTAAGAGCCACTAGGTAAGACACCCGAGCACTGAGCAAGAAGTGGCGCCTGAGCACCACCAGGTGTGGCCCCCCACACCAAAAATGAATAAATGAAAGAATGAATGAATGAATGAATAGCAAGATAGCAGAGAATTTGGCACCAAGCGAGCCCCTATCCTGGGGAGTCTGAAGGGAAACTGACCGGGCCTGGCAGAAACCCCGGCAAAGTCCTTCTCTTCTTGGGCCAGTGGTCAGAAGGTCAGAGTAGACGTTCCCCAGCTGCAGCCAGGAAGAGCCAGACTCTGGCACCCGCTGGCAGCGTCGGGACAGCCCCTTCACCCCCACTTGGGTGAGCTCCCCCCAAGGATTATGCCTGACCTGTGAGCCGGGACCCGAGACCATCAGAGTCTGAGATCTGGTCCACATCTGCACAGTGGTGGTGACGGCCCTGGCAGAGCGGCCTCCTCCCCAGCTCACTAAAGGGAACAGCAGGGAGGGTGTGTGTGTGTGGGGGGGGGGGGGACGCTGGGCACAGCCCTGGGCAGCGGGTGACAGGGAAGGCACACAGGGCTGCCTCAGCCATCGGGGGTGAGTTGAGGCATCTTGCCCAGGGAAGTCTTTGAGTCCCACCCCAAGATAAAGAATGCCCCTGCTCCAGGGTCTCTCCTTCACATGGTGAGCCTCATTCTGATGAGGCAAATAGAGTCTCTTTCCCTCAGTCCTAGTTTTCCAAGAGGGCAGGGGCACCTGCGCGCCCAGAATGCAGCCAGAGGCCTGGCACAAAGAAATGCACGGCACGTATCTGAGCGGTCTGGGGATGTCCACTTCAAACTGCACCCCAACTGTCCAAGACCCAGCATCCATCCACTCGCTAATGTCCTCTATGGGGCACAGGGCAGGGAGAAGCGGCAGTGCCCGCAATAGGGCTCCTCAGCCCTGGGGAGACCTGAGGTAGCCACGGGACAGCCAGTTGGGTCTCCTGCTGGGAGACCACCGTGCCTGTCCTTCTTGGCATGTGGTCCTGTCTGGCAGAGACTGATGGGCACGCTTTGCTCACGGCCATGCTGGGAATCCCCCCGACCCCACTCAGGAATCACTGGACTGCCAGGTAAAGCTTCGGTCAAGTTCTACTTAAGACAGCTGCCATTCTACACACAGTATACCCTCCCCCGTGCCCCTCAAGTCCAAAATGTGGTGAGGAGCCTGAGTATGCTTTTCCAAGCGCCCTCCCTAGGCCCGTCCTCAGAACCACTCTGAGTGTCTCTCGCCCATTGATCCGCACTTGCAGATGAGAACAGAACCCAGAGGGCCTGCTGGGAGCGTGGAAAGGCTCCGAGTCGATGGGGTGTGGAGCAGAGCGGTCTCTGGGCATCTCCCAGGCGGCTCAGAATAGAATGGCAACCTGATCCGAGTGGGCAGAGCCCCAGAGAGACAGTCAAGCGATGAGGCTATTATTGCTGGCTCTGAAGCTCCCTGGGCAGGATGATGTCCATCTCTGTGCCTTAGGTCAGGAGGATGATTCCCAGCTGTACTATGGGGCACACTGGTCTGGGAGAGACCACAACAACCACCACAACAAAGACGCTTCCCAGGCAAACACTTTGCCAAAGAGGGAACAGACCGGCGCAGCATCCTCCCGGAGCTGGTTATTGGTGGCGACGGGCAGCTGGGGCAACAGAGAAGCTCCTGTGAATACTGCAGGGGCCACGACGGCTGCTGGGGCCGTGTCACGTGGCCACAAATCTAGCTAGGCTCCTTCTGCTACTGACCGGCAGGAGGTTTTGGATAAACAAGCCCCCCTCCCTCGCCCCAACCTCAGTTTCCCTCCATCCTGAGAGGAACACAGTGCGATATGCCCCTCCCCCTGCCGTGGCTCCTAGCAAAGAGTGAACGAGACGGTGTGTGGCGGGGGTTCTGCCCCGCAGAGACCGCGGGTGTCCGTGGAAAGAGCTGGACAGAATGAGCCGGCTATTTTGACTCCTGTGACTATTTCCCAGGCAGAATGCAGGCAGCTGGGCGGGCAGCCCGGGGGCATCTGGCACCCCCTTGCTCCCATTTCCTATTTATTGTCACCAACAACATGACCTCTGTGGCCGAGGACGAGAACAGCTGGGCAGGCCAGGGCAAGGTGCAGCTGCTGCGCTTTCTGGAACGGGACCCTCCAAGGGGCCAGGCTGGGGACCTGGGGGGCGAGGAGAGGCTCGGAGGGAGGGGGCACGAGGAAAACAGCTGGAGGGGCGCAGGGGGGAGTTGCTGCGGGGAGGGTGGCATGGGGAGGAAGGAGGGCCCGGCCCCCACCCCCCACACACCAGGATCTCACTAGCGGTCCCCTCACCACACCCTCTCCTGTCCCCATCCAAGTCCTTTTCCCTCAGCTGGTGGCAAACAGGATGCAGGTTTCCTCATTTCCCCTGCTCCAGGGAACTCTGAACCCAGTGCTCCCCGACTCTGTGGGAGACTGGGGGAGGAGGGGAGCGAGGCCCTGGGCTCTCAGCACGCTCCTGCCAGCCCCGCTCTGCACGCCCCTCCGTTTCCGCTCCCTCTGCACTGAGTGCGCAACTCCCTGGGGCACTTCAGGCACCCTGAGACTCACAGGAGGGAGCTCAGGGGCCCATCACTCACGCAGCCAGGCAGCTGGGAGGCTGGGGCGCGAGGGTCAGTTCACGGCCGGGGCCAGGAAGGAAGGCGCAGTGACCACACAGAGGGGTCACCGGACACACGGGAGCAGTGAGAGGCCTTCCGGAGCAGCAGCATTGTCGGGTCCCCACTCTGACCTCCCCGATTCTCGGGGGATTGGAGGGGGACTGGCGCGGGGGGCGGGACTGACCCACGGTGCTTCCACTGTGAGGCTGAGGGGCCGGGGCAGCAGGCCAGACTGAGCCCCCACACAGAGCCTCCCCGGGACTTCCTCTCCCGTTCCAAGCTGCTCCAAGCAGCACCCCAGGAAGGTCAGCCCCCTTTCCCCTAGAAGGCATGACCCGCTTCCCCAAGTCCCCTGCCGCCACCCTCTCATCCCGGGGCAGCCTTCACCCCAGCAGGGCTCTTTGTCCCCAGGGTCCTCAGCACTCCTGGCACTGTGGCCCCACCTGCCGTACAGACTCTTCCCCTCCCTCCAGTGACCTCGGCCGGCCAGGCCAGCCTCCCCGCCCCCCCTTCCCTGTCCCTGCCCCAGACACCTCCACCTCTCACTCCAGAAGCAGCCCCAGTGCCACCGTGATCCCATGTTCGCAGGGGGCACTCGGTGTGCCCCCCCGGCCTCTCCTCCAGCCTTCCCCTCCCGAGCCCTCTGCCCCACCCCACCTTCAAGCTCTGCTCTCCCCAGACTCCACAACCCGCCCCCCGACTGCAAGTGAAGCGAGGAGAAGCCCTGAGAGGGGCTGCCTCACCCCCAGAGTGGTCAGGCCACAGCGGCGGGCCCACCCTGGGGGCCCCCAGCCAGGCTGATCCCTGAGACTGCAGGAACTTGGCCCAGCCGTGAGCATCCGTGCGTGGAACCGGAACCACAATGAGCAAGTGGAGAAGGCGGGGGAGCACTGAAGGGAGACCAGAACAAACACTCCGCCCAGAGTGCCCGCCGGCCCCCAGCCGGAGTCTGCCACATGCCCGCCCCTCGTCAGCGAGGCCCCAGCCTTTCCTCCGAGCCGCCCAGCGGCCACCGGACTCTCTTCTCTTCTCTCCCTGTTTGGCCTCAAAGCATCCACCACCACCTGGTTTCCTCCTGAGCATGGAAGCGGGAGCAGGTCGGCTCAGGAGGTGCCGGCACCGTCCTTGGCCCACACAGTGTCAGGAGAGACTCTGGTCAGATGCGCAGGACTCCAGCCTGGGGCTCACAACCCCAGAGGGCAGCCGGGATAGAGCCCGGACCCAGACCCATGCCAAGCACCCAGACTGGGCCACTGGGGCTTCCTGTCCCGGGAATCTGGACCTGGGGCTGTGGGGCTAGAATTCCAACCAGACCACGCGGGGCCGGAGCCAGGCAGGCTTCAGCACAGGGTCTGCCTCCAGGAGGCCCAGATCCCATCTCAGCGCCACAGGCTGGGAATCCACAAAAGACACAAAAATCAATTTTAAAAGAAACAGAAGTAGGGACCGGAGAGAGAGTGCCACGGGAAGGGCACTGCCTTGCATGTGGCCGACGCAGGTTCAATCCCGGGCATCCCCTACGGTCCCCACCCCCCACCCCCACCCCCAGTCCTGCCAGTAGTGATTTCTGAGTGCAGAGCCATGAATAACCGGCGCATTGCCAGGTGTGGCCCAAAAAACATTTTAAAAAGAGAAAGAAAGAAACAGAAGTGAAGGAAGAATGAGCAGAGGGCACCTGAGGTGGCAGAGGGAGATACTAAGGAGGTGCTTCCGGGCCCTGCTGAAGTCCGGCAGTGATCCCACCAGCACCCTCCATGAGCCCCCCTTTCTGTGCTGCAGGGTCCCTGCCCTCTGCGACAGGAGAACACACCAAGCTCACAACCTCGCTGCAAAGAGGCAAAGTGGCCTCTGAGCCCAGCCCTGATTGCGGCCAAGGACTCCCTACACATCCACCCCAAAGGTCACACAGCTGTGACATTAGAGTCTCACTCCTATCTGGACCCTGTGACCAATGAGCACCCTGGGGAGAAGTAGGCGGGAACAAGCTCCCCCCAGATAGTGCCAGAGAGAGCCGGCAATAAAGTCAAAGTGGCTCCACAGAATGTTCCATCAGCTCCTTGCCTGCCTCCATGCCAAACACCCAGCCCCAGAGCACCCGTGAGGACCCCCTAGGCCAGAGGGTCACAGGGCCTGCAGGCTGTTGGTGGCTCCCCTGGGCCTGAGGCATGCACCCACCCAGGGCAGGAAAAAAATCTTCAGAAGCATTTTGCCGGGGGTTCTTGACCTCTATGCTCTTTAGGACCCCACAAATTTCTTGGGGCCCTGGTTCCCCTGGAACCCATCAATGCGCTGTTTTGATTGCACCCCAAGAAATAGGTGCATTGGGGAGGATATGGATAGCAGGTCCAAGGACCTGGTGAGCTTACTGCTGAAATGGGTCCAATGGCTTGAAAGTGTGGCACAGGGCCAGAGAGAAGAGTCAAAGGACAAAGGGCATACTTTGCACGTGGGAGGCCTTGTTTTGATGCCCTTACTCCATGCTCCCCCGAGCATGCCAGGAGTGACCCCCAGAGCAAAGAGGGGAGTAATCTTCGAGCACTGTTGGGTATGCCCCAAAGCAAAATAAAGCTGGTTTTTCTTTAAAAAAAAAAAATCAAAGATAGAGTTTAAATACGTGTGTACACACACACACACACACACACACACACACACACACACACACACAGAGCACAACATTCTGATCCAGACCACCTATTCCCTATTCCTGATGGCTCCCATACAGGCCAGGGAGGTTGCTCAGTAGTCAGCCCCTGCCTTACATGCGTGGCAGTGAGAGGCTCTGGGTTCTATCCAAGTACCACACACACAATTTAAGACTGCTTCTTTAAGAGTCCACTTGGGCCTGGGCAGGGCGGCACCCTGGTCCTGGTCGGGGTGAGCACTGGCTGGGGGTGCACAGAGGGAGCACCAAGACCCAGGCAACACGTGCACCCGGGCTCCGAGTCCCAGTGACAGTGGCCACATCAGCCGAAGGGCAATGCTAAGGGCTGAACAATATGGAGCTGTTGGGCGGCGAGCCCTCCGCTATATATAGTTTCTCCCCTGAGATGACCTCACGCAGCAGCCGAGCTCTGTGGTGTGGCAAAGCTCCTCTGTGTCCCAGCTCCGGGACAGAGACTCCGCGGCCCAGGCGGGTAGTCAACGGGAGTGTGTATGGGTACAGGGGAGGGGCGACGTGCTTGGACACACTACAGCAGGCGCAAGCCAGGCTCGGTCTGGCACAGAGGAGAGAAGATGGGAGCCCCAGATGGGGTGCAGGGTCCACCTGACCCTGCGCACGAATGCTGGGAGATGCTCCCAAGACCTGCACCCCTTCGGCAAGAGCCGGCACAAGCTCACCGGTGGGGCAGTCCCTCAGAGGCCCACTTACTAGCCAAGACCTTCCCCAAGCAGGGGGTACAGAACCTGTTTGAGTCTATGGTTTAGAGGGAAAAGAGAAGGGCCAGAGTGGTAGTACAGTGGGGAGGGCGCTTGCCTTTCATGTAGCTGACTCCGGTTTAATCCAGGCATCCCATATGGTCCCATGAGCACTGCCACGGTCCCTGGCATAGACAAACGTCTAAGGAGTAAGCCCTGAGAATCACTGGATGTGTCCGAAAAATAAAAATAAATAAAATAAAAGGAAGAGAAGAAAACAATGCTCTAAGAAGAAACACCAATTGAGGGTGGGGGTTGTGGGGAAGGCACTGGGGCGATGCTGGTGAGGTTTGCTGCTTTGGGCTTTCTGGCATTGTTCCATTTGGCGTGTGAACACACATATTTTACCATGAAGAAAATAGGATCACCTGCGTCCTTCCAACCATTATCCCCGACTCAAATCACTGATTCTTCTGCAGGCTCTTGTTCACGCTCCCTTCCTCCTTCCCCTTCCCCGATGCTCTCCCATCCCTATCCTTCCCTTACCCTCTCCCATCCCCATCCTTCTTCGATCTAAATCAGGTCTAAATCAGTGCTTTCCAGAGTAGCTCCCACACCCCCATCTTCCCTTTTCCTCCCCCATCCCCATCCCTCCCCAGTGCTCTGCCATCCTCATCCTTCTCTGATTCTTTCCCACCTCCCAAGGGGCAACCTGAGGCCCATCCCCCTGAGAGGCCCCAACAACTATAGCTAAAGGGCCCTATCACCTCGCCTCTTTGGCTTGTTTGCTTTTGGTTATGGGGCCACACCCAGCATCTCTTAGAGCTCACTCCTGGCCATGTGCTCAGAGACTGCTCCTGAGAATGTTTGGGTGAATCCAATGGGTGGGTCACACGAAAGGTAAGCAAATGCCTTAATCCCTATAGACCCGTGGTGGTGGTGGAGGATGGGCGCTGGCGGAGGGATGGGTACTCGATCATTGTATAACTGAAACCCAAGCACAAAAATTTGTAAGTCTACAACTGTACCTCATGGTGTTTCGCTAATAAAAAATTTGAAAAAAAATCTCTATACTATTTAGATATAGTATACTACAACAACTATTTTGTTGTAGTCATCTTGGAGTTTTCGTTTTGGTCACCTTATCCTTATAGAGTCTAGAACAGGGTTGCTTAAACTTTCTCCCACTAGTGATCCCTTTTGCCTGAAAAACACCTTAAATTCACAACTCAGCTGATTTTGAATTTTTTGGTAGATACATGTTCAGAAATCTTTTACTGTGGCCTAATGATTTATGACCCCCATATGTTCAGTTACAGGAGGCTACAAGCCCCAGTTCAAGAAGCTAAACGGTCTAAATCAGAGCTTCCCAGAGTAGGTGAAAAGGCCCCCGGGGTGCTAGACTGATCCAGGGGATTAGTAGTAGTTTTGGGTGCAATAGGGGTGGGGGTGGGGGTGCTTTCTCTTTGTTACTTAAAAAAAAAAAAACAGTAGATTTCCAGGGCACACTGAGTGATTTCCTTTCTGAACAGGTGGCAGTAAGCCTAGTAAGTTGGAGAGCCTCTAGACTATACACAGTTTTTGTTTGTCTATACTGTATGATTTAGCACCAGTCAATATACTATCTTTTGTTTTGATTTTTGGCCTCACCTGGTAGTGCTAGGAGTTACTCCTAGCTCTGCACTCAGGAATTACTCCAGGCGGGTTCAGTGGACCAGGATCAAATGCTGGTCAGCTGCAAGCAAGGCAAGCTACCCTACCTACTGCTGTACTGTCTGGAATGGTACCACACATTAATGGTCTTTGCCTCCTTCCCCAGAGACACCACAGGATGCCATGGATAGGGTGACAAACAAGTACGATCAATGCACACTCATTTGCAGGAATGCTGCCAGATCCAAGAAAGGGTGCCGGAAATGGAGTTCTATTTCCTGGGTCTGATACCAGCTCCCTCTCGGACTGTACCGGGCACCTCTGAACCAGCTCCTTCATTAACAGTATACCCCTCCCCGTAAAGGGTAGCAGTGAGTCCTAAGCAAGCCTGACAAACTCACAGCTTTTCACCCCTAAGCCTGAGGGCCCAGACCCAGCCTCCAAGAAAGGTCCCCAATCCATCCATAAACAACCAACACCAGCTCGAGGGACGGCCAGGGACAGAAAGGCTCCTTGTCTAAAGTCTCACCTTCAACATTTCCCCTGGGCTGGGGTCCCTAGCATAGACAAACATCTAAGGAAAGGTGCTACCAAACACAGCAGGCTGAGAACTTCTGCCCGGGGCTGCAGGGGTAGCGTCTGATGGTCATCCGAGGACCAGTTTTACAGTCCCAGAATCTTTAATGGAACGGGTCAAGGCACGACCAAGCTAGGGCTTGCTTCAAATAAAAGGGGTTGGCTGCAACCGGAAATACCCAAAGTAGCCTCCTTCTGCCTAACAAGTCCCACCGAATCCTCTTCTCCAGGAAGAGAAAGTGCATATGATGGTGCAAGCAGCATGCAGATGTCTTTAAACACTCATTTGAGGCCTTCTGGAAAGCCAGAGGAGTGGTGCGTCCCAAGCCAGATCCCAATGCCTTCCCTGCCCTGAACAGCCAAGCCTGGACTGGGCCACCAGCAGGACCTCCCCTGGGCCAGAACTGGGCTCTGTGAACCAGGCATGAAAGCACAAAGGGATGAAGGCAAAGAGCAGAGACTTCAGGCTGCGGCATAAACATGGGGCGCTGAGCACAGCCAGCTCCCCAGGACCAGGTCCTCAGTGTGTCCAGACCCCGGACACCATCACTCATCTGCCTACCAGGCTGTGCTCAGATGGAAATGCATTTGGGGAAAACACACACACACACACACACACACACACACACACACGAAAACACACACACGAAAACACACACACACACACACACAAAACACCAAAAACAAGAAGAAATCATAAAAATTGCATGTTCCTTAGTCCATCACACCGTGAGGCCCTCAAGGAAAGAAATGGACTCCTGATACAGAGCCAGCAGCCAAGTCAGGCCTAGGCTGTACCCCCGGGGGCTACGGGCCCCAGGGCCAGCGCTCGAGGGATTCACAGGGCGCCCCTTTCACGCGCAAGCATCTCCATCTCCTTGTCCTCAGTCTCCTCATCTGTGAAATGCAGTGGGCCATGGGCCACCTCCTGGGGCTGATAGGAGCGCTGAGCTTGGTGACGTTGGGGTAAGAGACCGTGGCACCAGCTGCACTGCCGGTGGCTCCAAGAGTGGCTGTGCGGGCCTAGGGGGAAACGCTTGCACCATGTGATGGTCTATTTTGGGGGAACACTGCGCATTCGCAGAGCGGAAAAAAAAAATCAATGCCATGTACACTGTCCCATAATACAGAGGACAGCAAGGTCTGTTTCCCAGACCTAGCAAGGGGGCAGGGGAGAGGCGGAAAGAGGGACAAACCCATGAAGGTCGCCGCAAAGCACACTCGCTGCTACACACGGGCGGCAGAGGTGGACCACGGGCATGGTAGATAGGCGGACTGACGCCAGCGAACCAGCCCTGCCCGTTCTGGCCCCGGAGAACCCCTCGCTGGGCTTGAGAGTGCAAGACGTTTCCCCCAGATGCTTCCCAGGGCTGGGAAGCAAGACCAGGATCTGCGACCCGGCACCTCCGAATTTTTCACACTGGGACAGTGAGCAGCACGAAGATCCTCCCCTAAAACGAGGATCATCTCAGGGAAGCGCGAGGATGGCGACATGAACACAGGTCACAGAGCCTGCCACGCACTCAGTCTCCACTCTGTAGCGGTCAAGGCAGACCCTGAACCAAGAGGCTTCAGATGGAGTGGTCGCATGGAGGAGCAGCCTGGCCGGGGACAGTGGCCACCAGGCTCTTGGAAGCTCCCAGAGGAGAGGTGTTTGCGCTTGTGTCAGAAAAATGTGCCAGGCTCCAGGGAGAAAGCCCTGGCATGCCCAGACATGCTCGGCCACGGTGAAGATGGGCCCCAGCATGGGAAGGGAACCCCCGAGCCCCGGCCTAGCAGTGAGGAAATGTTGGCACCTGCCCAGATGGCTCAGGAAAGTAGCCAGTGGTCTTGGCTGGGATCAGCCACAGTTGCTGGTGGCTTGCAAGAGATCTGCAGCTAACAAGAGTTGAAGTTCTAAGTTTTTTTTTTTAATTTGAATGATTCACATTTCTTAAGATGAAGCTGAATTCAAGGCAATTCCATACCACTCTGGTGCAATTCTCCCCCCTCCCCCTTTTTTTTCCTAAATAAACCAGTGGCAATAAAAGAATGGTAGCTAACATAAGAGCAGGAGTTAGGTCTGGGATAAGTTTCCTCAGCTGTGAAGTTTAACCTGCAGGGAAAAGAGAAAAGCTAGGAACAGTTATTTAACTATAAGTAAAAAATAACTACCATTAATAAAGTGCATTGTACCATTCCAAAGACTACACACAACAACCCTAGATTGTCAAGTTCTGTTGTCTCCATTCTACAAAAGAGGAAAGTGTGAGCCCTACACCCAAAACAACGTTCCCCAGACTACCTCACTTATGAGATGGGGTAACTGGAATAATAAAAGGTGAATGGCACTAAAGAATAAAATACTTCACCAATCACAAATCATCCTGTTATTCGTCGATTGCCTCGAGCAGGCCCCAGTAACGTCTCCTTCATCCTAGCCCTGAGATTATATTCAAGGCTCTTTAGGAGAATGAGACCCATCATTGTTACTGGTATTTGGCATATTGGGTACGCCACGGGGAGTTTGCCAGACTCTGCCGTGTGGGCAGGCTACATTCGGTATAAAGAATAAAATACTTATCCCCTTAAAATTACTTGCTTACCAAATCTCTTTTTGTTTGGGGGTAGGGGATGCGTGGGGGGCTCCCAAGTGGTGCCCCAAGGGGGGCTCCCAGGGGCTCCTTCCTGCAACTCTCAGTCCACAGTTCGATGCCTGGGCCCAAAGATGTGATGCCCCAGTGTCAGAGATACCCAGGCCACCTGGTGGTGCTCAGGGGCTGTGCCCAGTGATGCTCAGGGGACCCTGTGGTGCCAGGGATGGACCACAGTCAGCTGCCTACTAGGGATATGCCTTCACTTCTGTACTCACTCTCCAATTCAATAAAACTATCACATGAAAGTTCTCTTTGAAAGACCTCAGATTTTGGAAGCCAAAAAGAAGTCCATGGACAGTCCTTATCTCAATTCTGGGGAAGGGCTGGATGGGGACGAAGTGAAACTTTCCCAGGTGGAACTAAGGGAGACTATACTCTGATCCTCCCACCATTCTGGTTTTGTTTTGGAGGCACATCTGGAGATACTCAGGGGTCACCTGTCTCTGCATTCAGGAATCACTTCTGGCGATGGTTAGGGAACCATACAGGATGCCAGGGATCGAACCTGGGTCAGCGACATGCAAGGCAAACTCCATTGTACTAGCACTCTGGTCCATCCTCCCAATTTGGTCTGAACTGAACAAAAGTCAGCAGAATGCAAAGGCCCCCACACAAACCCCCCACCCCCACCCCCGCAAAGAAAACCAGGCTGGCCGGTATCAATTGTAGTTTATTCTAATCTTCACTCTCACCTCTGATTCTGCCCTCTGGAGCCCAAGCTCCTGAGCCCGAGCCCACGCCTCAGCCTGAGCCTCAGTCTCTGCTCTCTCGAGCCCAAGCCCCCTTTGAGCTTACAGTCTTTAGTTTATATAGCAATCACGTAGGGTGGTGACACAAAGGTGGGTTGAACATTAACAAATCAGCAAAGAGAGGTCAGACCACTCCTCGAGGAGATTAACTCAAGGATTAAATCTCATCTAAAGAGATTTATTCCAGATTACTAGGAGATCTGCTCAAGGGTGGGATCCCAACAAGGGTGTGTTCTTTCCTCAGCTAGTAAGGTAAAAAGGTAAAGGCCGTCCCGTTGATCTTCGATTTTCTCAGGCGGGCCCAGTAACGTCTCCATTGGAGACTTTGTTGTTACTGTGTCTGGCATATCGAATACTCTCGGTAGCTTGCTGGGCTCTCCGAGAGGGGCGGAGGAATCAAACTCGGGTTGGCCATGTTGGCCGCTTGTAAGGTGAACACCCTACTGCTGTGCTATCACTCCAGCCCCTCAGCTAGTAATCTACTTAAATAGTTGTAGTAAGTCTACTTCTAATATTTCTAGCAATGTCATTCTGTATGAGCACAGTAAGAGATAAACTTACAGTTTGGTTCTTCCTGAGGACATCTCACTATATATTCTGACATATATATATATATATATATATATATATATATATATCAGTCCTCAGGCCAGGTTAGTCTTTCTAGCCCCAACAGGGTCCTAGTCTCGTCGTTACTTACTTTTGGATCATGACAGCATTTGTCCATGATCATGCCCTCAACTTATAGTTGAGTATCGTGGCACTTTGGTCTGGCCCATTTCGATGCCAGGGTAGCTCACAGCTTGCTCTGGGTCCAATTCAGTCCCTCACCGGGACCCTGCTTTTGGGATGCTAGGAACTAAGGGCAACTGAGTCAAGAAAGCAGATGCCCAGGAGTAAATATTATTCGGAGTCAATCAACTCCCAAGTTACAAAGCATAATATTAACTGTCTTCCTGTGTCCATACAGAAAGGACATTGCTTTAAGGTAAACTATGCAAAGGACATAACTTACAAAATAAGTTCAGTGTCCTTAGAAGGATCTGATCTTACAAGCTAACAGATTCTGATTAGGGAGAAAAGTGATTAACTGGCTGGGGAGGAGAGCACAGAGAAGAGTTTACAGATAAACAGAGGAGTGGGAGTGACTCAGGAGCACTGTGATGGGTATAACCCGATAAACCTAAGCTCCCTGTGGCAATGTTATTCTGTACTCTTGTCCCTTTGCTAAACTGAGGCACTGACCTGTCTCTGCTTACCCCTCTGCTACCTGTGCCCATCCTCCATTGGTCTTAGCATCCTCTTCTGTGAAAGGGGTAGATGATGCCTGGCCCGCCTACCCAACAGGATGGTGGTGGGATCCAATGACATGGAACACCTGAGAAAGCCCTGGGAAAGCTGCAAAATGCTGAGCAAAGCAGGGGATCACTGGTCTTACTGATTACAAAGAGAGACACCTGATCCTGAGAGCCCTCTGCTAATGTGACTTACTCTCGGGTGCCTCTTGTCCCTTGGGAATATTGGAATGATTCACAGTCTGCAGTGCCAGGGCACTCTTTCTTCAAGTCCCTGGCATCTGCAAGTAGGAAAGGGGAGGTTCATTTTGGGAGAAGGCAGAAATAAGGATGTTTGCATTCATTTGCATTCTATTTGTTTCTCTTTAGGAACACAGTCTTGGCTGAGATTCTGTTGCTTCCAGAACACTCAGCCCTCAAATGACAATGTTCGGCAAATATTTATTGAGCAACTACTGTGGGCCAAGCACTTTGCTCCACCGTGAGGGACTCCTATGGCTCCCAAACTCAGAGGTTGTGCTCTGGGGGTTGGGAACTTAAAGGAGGACAGGACAGTGATGGAAAGGCACAGGTGGGACCACAGTCCTTAGCTTTGCAGTTTTCACCGTCAACTTCCCAGTTTCCTTTCATAGGAATGGTGCTTAGGAGGCTTACAACACAATGCAATGAGCTCTGAGTACTGGAATCTGAGTCAAAATACTTAAACTGAGTTCCAGCTCCTCTGTTCTTCTCAGCATCAAAATCACCAACAAGCCATTTACTTGCCTGATTCATCAGATTTGCCAGATATAAAATCAGGAGAAAAATTCCTTAGGCAAAATGAGACAAAGTAAAGGAGAGGACTGCTTGAATGGGGCTAGCATAGTTGGTACCTGACAGCTCAGGAACATCAGGGGAAAGGGTGATAGCACAGCAGGGTGGGTATCTGCAGCTGACCTTGGGTTCGATCCCTGACATTTCACATAGTCCTCGGAGCACAGCCAGGAGTGATCCCTAAGTGCAGAGCCAAGAATAAGCCCTCAGCATCTCCGGGTCTGGCCCCCAAATCAAGCAACAGCAACAACAAATGGTTGTAGGTATAGAATAATCAGTGTCACTATCCCTGTCTTCCCGTTGTTCATCGATTTCCTCGAGCGGGCACCAGAAACATCTCCATTGTGAGACTTGTTGTTACTGTTTTTGGCATATCAAATACGTCATGTCACGGGTAGTTTTCCAGGCGTGGCCATGTGGTGGAATACTCTCGGTAGCTTGCCGGGCTCTCTGACAGGGGTTGAGGAATCAAATCCAGATCGGCCGCTTGCAAGGCAATGCCCTACCCGCTATGCTATAGCTCCGTCCCAGGTACAGAATAATATACAGTAATAATAATATATAATACTCAAGAAAACACTTTGAAAACTGCAAACACCCTCCATCCCACCCCCCATTCTGGTGAAGATTAGCAGTAGGGACAGCCAAAATCTCTGGCTCTGAGATCTGACCCTGAGCCCCAGCCCTGGCTCAGCTATTCCTATTCTGTGCAGTCTTAGGCAGGAGTATTACCTCTCCTTCAGTTGCAAAAAGATGAGAACTGCAGTCACCCATTGGGTGGTTGTGCAAATTAACTCTGAAGATGCCCTGGCATATGGTAAGTACCAGCAAAGATGAGCTGTTACTAAGTACATGACAAGACTCTAAGCCCATGAGCTCACCTCTAAGAACCAGGCTGCTTGGCAAATGGAGGACTGAACTGGGCTCTGGTACCAATCTCCCAGAGCAAATGGGTACCAAGGAGGTGCCAGTCTAATCTTCCCAGACCCTACCCTGTAGAAGGAGACCCAGATCTCTCCCGAACTGTTTTCCTTCCTCAGCACAAGGGTTGGGGGCAGGAATGGTCAGGTCTCCTTCCTTATGAGTCCTCACAGTCTCAGAAGTATATGACCTCAAGCAGCCAACAGCACACCAGTCAGCATGTCCTGTTAACTTTTCACCCCTAGATTCAGCATCCGGCCCTAGATCCAATCAGAGTTCTGCATTTCTCACATGCAAAAGGAGCTAAATAAGGAAGCATCAGTACAGCAATGTTAATGTTCTTTCAGATGAATGATAAAGATACAGAACTGTTTGCCTAATTGGAAGTCACCATCCACCCATCCCACCTATCCGTCCATCCATTCCTTTCACCTAATTGTTGAACATGTAGTAAGAAAGCCAAAAGCAAGCCAAAATCCCAGAAACATCACAGAATCTACTCACCTAAGTTCCTGCATGCCCCTTCCAGGGGACCGAGTAGGGGGCCTCCCTGGCAGATGTTTGAGTTAGTCTATAGCGCCTTTCTCGAGACACAACTGTGGCAAGCCAAGAAACTGGAGAGGTTGCAATTTGAGTGCAGCAGATCCCAAGAAGCTACCACTACAATGAAATAATACCACTTCACACCCATGAAGATGGCCATTCAAAAATGAAACAACAGAACACCCAGAAAATATCAAGTATTGGGAAAGAGGTAGAGAAATTAGAAGTCTCGGTGTATCGCTGGTGGGACTGTACAATATTGCAGTCACTGAGACCAGGATGAGAGTTCCTCAAAAAATCAAAACCTAAAATCACCACCTGATCCAGCAACCTCACCTCTGGGTTTATTCACAAAAGAACCAAAAGGAGTTTAACAGATACTTCTAAGGAGTTATTTGCCATAGCTGAAAGGTTGTTAGTGGAAACAACCCAAAGCCCATCAATCGATGAACAGATACATTTTTTAAATGTGGTAGATGTATACTACGGGAAATGATTCAGCTTTAAAAGCAAAGGAAATTGTGACATACCCGACAACATGGGTGAACCATCATTATCATGCTACCTGAAGGAAGCTTGACACAAAAGGATAAACACTGCATTAGTCCATGGACACCACGTACCAAGAGAAAGGAAATTTGAGACGGGAAGCGGAATGGCAGTTGTCAGGGACTAAGGAAAGGGATGAACGGGGAATGTGTCCTTCGTGCTTACAGAGGCGCTTGGGGAAGCTGAAAACTATCCGCAGAGACAGTGTGGATGGCAGTGCCAGTAGGATGTTATCAAATCACCAGAACTGCAGAACGACAAGGGGGAAAGGTCTGTGACAGAGCACATGTCTCACCTGGGGAAGGCCTGTGTTCAACGCCCACACTCCTCCAAAAAGGTTAATTTGGGGTTAAATTCTTCTAATGAGAACACAAGAAAAAGAGAGACCAGGGCCCAGAGAGATAGTACAGCGGGTAGGGCATTTGCCTCGCATGTGGCCGACCCAGGTTCAATCCCCGGCACCCCATCTGTTCCCCCAAGCACCGCCAAATAGCCAGAAGTAACCCTGAGCATTGCTGGGTATAGTCCCATGAGAGAGAGAGAGAGAGAGAGAGAGAGAGAGAGAGAGAGAGAATATAACAATTGTTGGTAAAAATGCAAACCCCACAGCACAGTGGCAGGAAACTACTCATTTGGGGCCTGGCGCCCTCTCACCTGACAGACATGCAACAGTTGATCTAGAAGGATCTGGTCCGAGCTTCCCCAACCAGGACCCAGACGGGATCCAAGAGACTCCCACATCAATGCTGCACAGTCCTTGGAAATGGGATCTCTCTCTCTCTCTCTCTCTCTCTCTCTCTCTCTCTCTCTCTCCTTACTTACACACACACCCCTGCTTTTTTTTTTCTTTTTGGGTCACACCTGGCAATGCACAGGGGTTATTCTTGGCTCATGCACTCAGGAATTATTCCTGGCGGTGTTCAGGGGACCCCATGGGATGCTGGGAATCGAACCTGGGTAGGTTGCGTGCAAGGCAAATGTCCTACGTGCTGTACTATTGCTCCAGCCCCACCTGCTTTTTTCTAGAAAGAAGCTTTTGTAATCCTTACCTCCAATAACCAGGTGCTTTGTATCTACAGGTACTAACTCAATACCCCCAATTTGCAACAAGGATATTATTCATGCTCAAAGTAGTTTTCTCGGAAGCATATCACCCTCTTCAGTAAGATTCTTATCCAAGAATAGTTTTTAACGTTTCTTTTACAGTTTTACTCTTTGAAAAAGAATACGCTTAGCGACCAAAGAGATAGTACAAGGGTTTGGGCACTTGTTTTGCATGTGACCAGTCCAAGTTCTTATCCCAACTCTGCAAGGACTACCAGGAGTGATCTTAGAGCATAGAGCCAGGAGTAAGCCCTGAACACTTCTGGGTGCAGCTCAAACATATGCCCCTCAAAACAAAGAAACAAACAAAAAAAACCCCACATACTAATCTTCAGTGATCTGGTATGGAAAATGATGGACTATGGTTTTGGAGTGAAAAAAAAAAATTCTGTAATTTTGAATAATGGACTTTACATGCTCATGGAGTTTCTTCCCACCCAGGCTCTCTCTGGGAGGTGAGAAGGGTGCAATCATCCTACTGTACAGCTAGGGATACTGAGGTCCAGAGGTACCAAGAGGCTTGCAGGAAGTCCGTCCTGATGTAGCAAAGAGCCAGAGGCCTAGTTTCCATCAATGCCAGTCCAGACTCGGCTGGGACCTCATATCTGAGCAGACTGCGGAGCTAGGCAAGTACATTAAAAATCAATGTTACTTTGTTCTTCGTTCATCCTCATTACATCTCTCTGAAGTGAACCAGAAATATTATCATCTCTCCTCTCCTTTTTTTTTGTTAGAGGATCAACGAAGCACAAGTAACTTGCCCAAGATCATCACTTAGGAGCATAGAAAAGAGACAAAACTCCCTGCCCTTCTGACTATACTTGACCACTCCCCTACAATGTCTTGACCTCAGCACACTCAAAACTCAGAGAAGTCCAAGCTGGTTTTTTTTTTTCTTTTTGGGTCACACCCGGCCATGCACAGAGGTTACTCCTGGCTCTGCACTCAGGAATCACCCCTGGAGGTGCTCAGGAGACCATATGGGATGCTGGGAATCAAACCCGGGTTGAACGCGTGCAAGGAAAATGCCCTACCCGCTGTGCTATTGCTCCATCCCCTAAGCTGTTTTTTATATATATAGGCTGTGTCATAATTCTGTGAAACTCAGTAGGGAGCGGATATACCTTTATTCTCTCTTGAACACCTGGAAAAGGGGTGGGGGGAGGGAGTGGGGATGGTTAAGCTCTTTTTCAGCTCTGAAATTCTGTGAGTCTGAAAACTCCCCAATAAGCCGATGATTAGGTGCCTGGAGTCTATACCATTCTCCTTGCTGTCCCTTGAGTCAATGACAACAAACACCGAGCACGCCTGGAAGAGGGGTCCCCGCTTACACAACCGCGTAGGTTAACGCTGAGAAAAGGTTCCTGCCCTGTCAGAACTGAGCGGGGGCCTTCCCTTGGCCCTCCGGCTTCAGCCCCCTTATCTCTGAGGGAAAGGCTTCCCTCCACGGGGAGTTATATACCGGGGATCTGCAACCTTCCCCAGGGCTGGAATGAGGCCAGTCCCAGAAGAGGGTGGCACACGAGGCTGCTGACCTCAGGCCGACGCCGGCCCCACAGCAACCAGGTCTGCTCCTTCTTTCTCTATAAACCTTCCTCACTCTGTGAGACACAATAATTTCAGCCGGCAACTACTGATTAGGCACTGGCATGTGCCAGGTACTGTCTGTCCTGTGTGCCAGGGAGTGTACAAGTAAAACTCTCTGACTGCAGGCCAGAAGCGAGACGTCCAATGTCAGAGGGTGGCAAATAAAACAGGGACGCTGAGGTTAGATGGTGGAGGGAAGGGTTTAAAGGGAGACGTAAAGGCCAGAGAGATAGTACAGTGGGTAGGGCACTGGCCTTGCAAGTCAATGTCCAAGGTGCGATCCCCCGTATCCCGTATGCTTCCCCAAGCATTGCCGGGAGTAACCCCTGAGCACTGTTGGGTGTGCCCCCCCCCCGCAAAAAATAATAATAAATTAAAAGGAGATTTGGGTTAGCAGTAGAGCACTTGCCCTGCATGTTTGAGACCCTGGGTGTGATTCCCATCACCACCTGGTTCCCCAAGCACCCCAGACAGCGACACGCTGAGCACGGAATCAGGAACGTCACCCATCCCCTTCCCCAGTACAGCTGCACATGGCCCTCAAACAAACAAACAAACAAACAAAAAGGATGGCTGGGGAGAGCCAGAAAGGGAATAAGTGTTGGGGGAACGCTGAGGCTAAAAAGGAGGGACCCTTCCAATGGGGGTGGAAAGGGAGTGAAGAGCAGGAGACGGCTTAAGAAGGGGAAACTTTCCTCTAGATACTACAGTGCCAAGCGCACCAACACAAGCACTCTGCGGAGATGCAGAGCAAGTGAGAAAGAAAAGCAGGCTGACAGATGACCGTCTCCCTAGGCCCGCTCGATGAAAACAGTGTCCAGGAGACACCGGGAAGAGGGAAATTTGGTTCGTCAGGAGGCTGATGGTAGCTCACAAGAGCGAGAAAATGATGATGGTGAAAATCAGGTTCTGGACACACTTAAGGCAAAGCCAATAGCTCTACCGATTAAATGGATGTGAGTAAGACAGGAAAAAGTTCGGGATGACTAGGACTTTAAGGGCCCAGGCAATGGAAGGATGAAATTACCATTGACTGAAATAAGAAAGGCTGTGGGCCACGTTGGGGAAAGGGCCGTGTTGGAGTAGGGCCTTTACACAGGCATCAGAGGGGTTGAGTAAGCAGCAGGCCAGACAAGGCTGGCATGGAAAAGGGTGAACTGAAGTGATGTGAGAGTCCAAGGGGTACGTAATAATACATAATTGTATCCGTAGTTATACAGGAACCCCGTGTACGATCCTATGTAATTTGTATGACTGTATGTTTACTGTAACACACCAAACTCTAAGATCCATATGACCACGGGTCATGTGTTGCCACAGCCAGCAAAGGGCCTGACATACCAGTCAATATTTACCACGTAAATAGGGAAGTTACCCAATTGCTCCCTCCAGAATAGCCACAGTGGACCACACCAAGAGAAGCGAACTCTCCTGCAAGTGCATCACCAAGCCCTAACAGTCCCAACCAGGGCCCTGATCTATCCACCCCGAGCCTGAGACTCCAGAATGTAAGTGGATACCCCTGGCACATCACAAAATCAGATCTCTGGGTTTCAGCCCTGCCACATTCTTCAAGGGTGGAACCAGGCAAGAAACTCGCCTGTTCTACCACCTCCTCCTTCTCCCAGGGGTGGTGGGGGAAGGCCTGCCCCACCCGTTTCCAGGCAGAGATATGGATCTAACCAGGGTGTATGTGCAGGATGACAGGACCCCTGCCCACAAGAGGAAACCGTACCCTGGGGATGAAGTAAGAGAAGCAGTGAAAAAAGAGAGAGCAGTCCTAAGAAAACTTGAGGCGATGAGGGGACCACCCCATTCCAGCTAACCTGAGACTCCTGGACTGGCATGCGTGGCATCTCTGCTCCACCAGCCAGGTGATAGGCAATGAAGACAGAGCTAAGGCTAAAGGGTGACACTACATGGGTTACTGATTTCAACTCAATAATGTTCCAGTTTTGAAGAGTTTCTTTTGTAAGGACAGTAACAAAGCTAGTGCAGTGGCATTAGCTCTGGCCTTTCCAAGACATTCCAAGTGTGACCCTGAGGGGCTTGGTGACTTACTCAGGACCACCTGGCTGCACGCCCCAAACACAAACTCAAGTTCTGGCTCCAGAGGTTTCCTCCACTACAGCAGTGACAAAGGAAAGGTAAGTGTCGCCAGGAGAGCTCAGGGAGCTGTCGGCACAAGCGTCCCCGCCTAATGCTATATGTCCTTGTCAAAGGGCACGATGCAGATGCTACAGGAAGGCCAGGGGCAGGCTGTGGGGTTATGGATGATTCCTTCCTTTGTACTGAACTACAGAATTCCCCTTGACTTTGAACTTTATAAATAAAGCTATACATAGTAGGACCCACCGGACTGGAAAAAAAAAAAGATATACTAGCACGTTCAAATAAATGAAGATATGGCCAGAGCAATAATACAGTAGGTAAGGCACCTGCCTTGCATGCGGCAGACCTGGGTTCGATCCCAGATATCCCATATAGTCCCCTGAGCACCAGCAGGAGTAATTCCTGAGTGCAAAGCCAGGGGTAATCCTTGAGCATCACCAGGTGTGGCCCCAAAACAAAACAAAAAATATAGATATAGGGGCTGGAGAGAGAGCACAGCGGGTAGGGTGTTTGCCTTGCATGTGGCCCAGCCGGGTTCGATTCCCAGCATTCCATGTGGTCCCCTGAGCACCACCAGGAGTAATTCCTGAGTTCATGAGCCAAGAGTAACCCCTGTGAATTGCCAGGTGTGACCCCAAAAGCAAAATATATATATATATATATATATATATATATAAAGTGGTGTTCAGCAGGAAACATACTTCAGGGGAGGGATGAGGATATTAGTACGGGGGAAGGGCACTGGCACAAAGGCGGAGGAAAGTGGACACTCTTGGGGAGTGTGTGGTGCTGGAACGGTTTATGCGTGAAACCCTGTCATTAACAGTATTGTAAACCACAGCGCCTAAATAATTTTTAAACTGGTGTATATTTCAGAAAAATGTGTAGATTAAAAAAATCAGAGGGTGGGATCACTTACACTGACTTTTCAAATCAACAACTGGTAAGTTTCCTCATTCAAGTCCTATGTGAGTGCTGTGTGTGCTACTCTATGAGCAAGTGAGATACGCCAGGACCAGACAGAACCCAGGTCTTCAGGGCCTGCGATGTAGCCACTGACTGTAAACATCAAAGAAATGACTAATAATATGGAGCGTGTAATTGGTAAGTGACATAATGTGTCTGGAGAGTTCAGAAGAGCAATCCTTTCTGGGTGGGGTAGGTGGTAAAGCAGGGTGCTCTGGAAAGATACCGGATTTGAGGTGGACCTTGAAGGAAAGAAAGGCAGAGGTGATAAGAGGGAAATGGCCTTCGGAAACACTGACGGCTTTAATGTCAGGGAAGAGAAAGAAATCACACTTTCGAAAGGACTGGGACAGGGGCCAGAGAGAGAGTACAGCGGGTAGGGCACTGGCTGAAGCTGACCCAGGCTGGATCCCTGGCACCCCGTGTGTTTCACCAGAGCCCTACAAGAGTGATTCCTGAGTGCAGAGCCAGGAGTAAGCCCTGAGCACTGCTGGATGTGGCCCCGAAACAAGGACTGAGACAGATATATGGGACAGCAGGCAGGGTGTTTGTCTTGCATGCGGCTAATCTGGGTTCGATTCCCAGCACTCCATATGGTCCCCTGAGCCCTGCTAAGAGTAATCCCTGACCACCGTCAGAAGCAAGCCCTGAGCACTGCCAGGTATAGCCCCCAAACAACAACAACAACAGGACTGGGAAAAATGAACAGCCCGGAAAAATAAAGTTTTTAGAGAAGCGGTGAAGGGCTGCAGAGAGGTTTTTGAACCTGAACGACAGGTTCATTTAACCTGGCCATCATGTGCAGGTTGGGTGAAGGTCTGAAGCAGGGAACCAACCAGCTGGGAGGTGAGTTGGACTTGAGGTGACAAGGGCATGCCACAGGGCAGGGGCTGGCAGGTCCCCGTGACTGAACTGGTTGGGAAGCAGAGGACACGAAGGCAGAGAAAGGGAGAGGGTTCCACCAAGAATAAAGTCCCAACGGGAGCTCAGAGAGACGTAGGGCTGATCTCAGAAGTTCTGGCTCTGAGGATATCTACATCTGAGCGTCGTACTCAGAGAGGCGAGTCTGCAGTTTGAGAGTAGCTGAGGATACAGTGCAGGGGCCAGTCCAAAAGGCAGAGCTGTGGGCAAATAGGATTTGCCCGGAGGGAGTAAGGAGAGAAAACACGGGGTGTTAAACTGAACCCGAAGCTGCCCACCCCCCAATACCTCCCAGGTGAGACAACAGAGAAAACCCCACAGCAGTTTAATTGCCAAGAAGGGAAGCCCAGAGAATTTCAAGTAGGTGAGGGCTGTCAACAGTTTAAAAAAAGAAAATGCTACAAAATCAATGATGTGGCCTGAGCACATAAGTTATAAATATTTGTTGGATGAATGAATGAGTTTAAAGGCCTTAGGGTTGAGTCTGTTTTCTTCACTGGAAGAAGGGCTGGGGTTTCCTTCAGGCTAGAGGAAGTCTCTGGCCATCCTATGTGGGCCCATCCTGGGCCCCTAGGAACATCCTTGTCTGCTTGCCCCAGGTTTGCCCTCACCCTCCTTTCCAGTCTTTCCAAAACCCAAGCAACACACCTTCCGTGTCAAAAGAGACAGGAAACTCCCACTACTAGAGTTTCCACTTCATTAACAACTCTGCCTGTGGCTCCTCTTACATAAAGAAATATGTGGCAATGGGGTGGAAGAGGAGACTGGCTTCTAGTCCCCAGTGGTACTACTACTAGCTGGCTGTGTGACTCTGGGCAAGTTGCACAACCCCTCTGGACCTGGGCTCTCACTGAAGAAGAGGAGGAGGAGGAGGAGGAGGAGGAGGAGGAGGAGGAGGAGGAGGAGGAGGAGGGGGAGGGGGAGGAGGAGGAGGAGGAAGAGGAGGAAGAGGAGGAGGAAGAGGAGGAGGAAGAGGAGGAGGAGGAGGAGGAGGAGGAGGTTGAGTCCATCTGGACTCGAGACAAGTTTAGAAGGTTCCTTTCGGCTCGAGAGTCTAGCACTTTTTATCATTCTCAGAAAGTCCTTGCAACACCCTCAGAGAAGGAAGTGAGTACAAGACCCGGGGGAAAGGACCGCCAGACCTCTTCCCCGGGGCGAAGCGCCAGGAGCGAAGCGAGAAAAGTGAGAAGGCGCCGGCCGGCCCCCGCGGATCGCCGGCGAGCAGAGCCCACTGCCAAGGCTGGAAGGACCTCAACAAATCCGAGGGAGATTCCCACCCCGCACCCACCTTTCCTAGACTCCCCAACGGCCAGAAGGCTCCAAAAATCCCTGCGGGGTGGGGTGGGGGGAATAAAGATTTCCTTCCCAGAGTCCTACGCTGCCTTTTTTTTTTTTTTTGGCAAGTCGGATTCCGGCAGACACGATCTGCAGCCCGATAATGACACAGACGGGTCTTTGCAAGGAGCGACTGTTCTCGCCCAGCTCGCGGCGAGTTCGGGAGCCCCGACGGGGCCGGGGCATCCAGGCCGGCGTGGCCCCCGCCCCGGGCCCGGCTCCCCCCCGGCCGGCCCCACTGCGGTCTGCAAACATTTCCTGCCCCCGCCCCCACCCGCAGCTTCCCAGTTGGAGCGAGTTGGTCTCGCAGCCGGGTCAGCGCTCGCAGCTGCCCCGACTCGGCTCCCCGGGACCGCCCCCCCACCCCGGCTGGGGAGGAGCCCCCACCTCCAACCCTGCATGACCCCCCCGCCTGGCTGGGGGGCAGCCCTCGGAGAAAAGCGGGTGTCGGGGAGCCGTGGGGGGGCGCGGGAGGGGGGAGTCGCCCGGGAAACCCGGGGATCGGGCCAGGAGGGAGACGACTGGCCGGGCGCCCGAGGTGGCCCTGCTCGCGTGCCCCCCCCCCCCGCCCCGTACTTACCTGCTCGCTTGCGGGGGTGTCCCGGGGCGGCCGGCCTCTCCCGTCGCTGTCTCCCCACGCAGTTGCCCATGCTGGGTCCTCAGCCGGGCCCCATGCACCGGAGGCGGCGGGGAGGGTCGACTGCTCCGCTCCTCCGGCCCCGGACCGCGGCGTCCCGGGTCAACGGCTCCCGGCTCCCGGCATCGGGCGCTCCCCGACCTCCCCCCGGGGGGCGCGCTCGGCCCCGGCGCCGGCTCCGCCACAAACTTTGTGGGCGAGGGGAGAGAGCGAGGTGGCCGGCTCCCCTGCCACAGTCCCAGGTGGCCGGGCCAGGGGGGCCCGCGACGGTGCCCGGCCGGAGACCAGCTCCCCGCGCCGGAGGGGCGGAGAGAGGGGGCGGTTACCGCCGCAGCTACTCTGGCGAGCTCGGGGCTGCCAGCTGGGGCCGGCCCCCCGGAGCCTGTCACTCACCTGCCTAACCCCGCCCCAGCCCGGCCCCGCTCCCTGCCTGGGGCTCGGGGTGCCCTCGCCGCCGCCGCCGCCGCCCGCCCCAGGTGCGCATGTGACCGCCGGCACCGCCCCCTCGGGCCGGCCCGAGCCTCTCATTGGCTTCCCCAGGGCGCGTCCCGCCCCCTCGCAGGCCCCACCCAACCAGGTGCCCGCCCCGCCGCCCCGTCTCCCGGGGAGCTGGGCTGGGAATTATTCGTCCTCAATGGCCCCCGGCTGCGTGCCCGGCAGCTGCCCGCCCTCCCCGCGCCGCCGCCCCGGCTCCAGACCCCGCCCCTCGGGGGAAGGGACGGGCCCTCCCTGAAACCTCCTGGCCGGGAGCCGGCGGGCACGTGATCCAGGAAGCGCCCCGCCCCCGGGGCCCCTGCCCGGCGATTGGCCCAGGGGGCGCGTGCGCCGAGAGGCCCGGCCCGTGGCCCCGCCCGCTTCCCCTCCCACGGCCTCGAGTTCGCGCGCGTCATGGCCGCCGCCGCCGCTCTGGAGGCGGTGGCGCCTACGGGCACCCTGTGGGGCCTCGTGCAAGACTTCGTCATGGGTCAGCAGGAGGGCCCCGCGGACCAAGTGGCTGCAGGTACGGCGGACGGCGCGGCGCGGCCCCAGCACGGGGCCGGTCGCAGGGGGCGGCCTCGGCCCCGGCGCCGGGTGTGGGGCGGGCGCGGGGGCCCGGGGGGAGGGAGGGAGGCGGCGAGCGAGCGAGCGAGCGAGCGTCGCCCGCGCGTCCCTCTCAGCAGCCTCGCTCGCTCTCTGCGTAACGCCTCGGCGCGCCGGCCCGCCCGGGAGAGTCACGGCCCTGTCACGGCTGAGGAACCCGAGGCCCGAGCGAGCTCGACGGGCGGCGAGACCTGCACCTCCGGCCGGTCGGGGGCCGCTGGAACTTGGACCCGGGTCCCGGAGTTCACGGGGCGGGTTCTCGCCCCCGCTCGGGCGCGCGCCTCCCCGCCGCGGGACGCGACGGGGGATGCGGGCGCGAGTGTCCGCGCCCGTCGCGTGGCCGCTCGGGAGTGGCCGGCGGTGACTGGACGCCACGGACGCCGGGCTCGGTTCTGAGGCGGCTCAGGCTCCCCGCCCCCACCCCACCCCCATTTCCTGGTGGAGCTCTTGATTCATTCACTTCATGGTTTTTGTTTGTTTGTCTTTTAATTATCTTTTTCCCCACATCTCCAGTTTTCTGCCTTTTTTTTTTTTTGGTCAGGGACGCCTCTTTCTCCCCTCTTATCTAAGACCTGAATCAAATTAATTGAAATTCTGAGACTTTGAGGTTGGGGGTGGGTGGGGTGCGGGAAAGAAACCCTAAAAAGTTAACCGAATGTAGGAAGCTCTTTCTTAGATCTCGGTGGTTAAGGGACACAGAATGAGATGAGGGTGACAAGTGAGTTTGGTTCTTTTTTTTTTTATTTTTTGGAAATTTCGTGTGCTGGGGGAGAAATGGGCTTCTCATGAAAATGGAACCCCTGAGAGCCTGCTAGAAATAAAATACTTTATGGCCCCGTAGCAGCCTCACGCCCTTGCATTTTTAATCATTCCACCATTATTGAACGCGCCCTGCAAAATCGAATTAAACAACAGAAACGTGACGCCAATGAGAGCTGTACCCAACCAAGGACTCACAGTGTGGCGGGAGGGACAGCCAAGCAAACTGATATGTAATATGGACTACGAGAAAGGGGCACTAGAATAGGTGGTGCAGGGTGACATGGAGCTCCCACTACGTGCTGCAATCCCACCAAGAGCAGTTTCACGTGGGGGCCACACCCGGCAGTGCTTAGGGGTTACTCCTGGCTCTGTACTCCCTACTACCCCTGGTAGTGCTTGTGGGGACCCTATGGGACCAAACGGAGTAGGCTGCGTGCCCCACGCACCCTGTCCGCTGTCCTATCTCCCTGGCCCTAGAGTAACGGAGTGGTTAGTGTTATCAGTATTTACAATTAGCCATTAATGTTACTTTCCTCCCCGGGTTTTGTTTTGCTTAGGGGCCACACCCAATGGTGCTCAGGACTTATGTGTGCATGGGATCTTTGTGCTCAGGGGTCATTCCTAGCAGGCCTGGGGACTGTCTGGGATGTGTGGGATTGAGCCCAGGTGGCCTATGTGCGAGGCAATCGCCGTACTCACTGTACTGTTTCTCCAGCCCCTCCCCAGTGTTTTTTTATTGGAAATTCTCAGGCATAAAGTAAGTTTTAAAAATTTCTTTTTTTTTTTTTTTGCTTTTTAGGTCACAGCCGGCAATGCACAGGGGTTACTCCTGGCTCTGCGCTCAGGAATTACCCCTGGCTGTGCTCAGGGGACCATATGGGATATATGGGATGCTGGGAATTGAACCCCGGTCGGCCGCGTGCAAGGCAAACGCCCTACCTGCTGTGCTATTGCGCCAGCCCCAGTTTTGAAAATTTCATAGGGAACACATATCCAATGCTTAGATTCTTCCATTAACATTTTTTTATCTTTAACTTTTTTTTTTTTTTTTTTTTTTGCTTTTTGGGTCACACCTGGTGATGCACAGGGGTTACTCCTGGCTCTACACTCAGGAGTTACTCCTGGCGGTGCTCAGGGGACCATATGGGATGCTGGGAATCGAACCCAGGTCGGCCGCGTGCAAAGCAAATGCCCTACCTGCTGTGCTATCTCTCCAGCCCCTATCTTTAACATTTTAATTCAACTTGTTTATCACATATCCTTTTAGGTTTAGATATCAGTACATTTTCTCCTAATTTCTTTGGTATGCTTATCATTTGCTATTGCTTATTTTCTTTGGGGTTGTGTGTGTGTGTGTGTGTGTGATGGTAGAAGCTGGGGGGTTTCTGCAGGTGCTGTGCTCGGGGATTTCTCCCAGAGATGCTGTGGGGACCATAAGGGATCAGACCTGAGCCTTCTGCATACAGGGCTTGACTGTTCATTTTGGTTGGGAAGTTGATTTTTTTTTAATCTTATTTTTATTTGGGCTGGAGCAATAGCACAGCGGTAGGGCGTTTGCCTTACAAGTGGCCAACATGGCCGGCCTGAGTTCGATTCCTCCGCCCCTCTCAGAGAGCCCGGCAAGCCACCGAGAGTATCTCGCCCGCACAGCAGAGCCTGGCAAGCTACCCGTGACGTATTTGCTATGCCAAACACAGTAACAAGTCTCATGATGGAGACGTTACTGGGCCCGCTCGAGCAAATCGATGAACAACGGGAGGACTGTGATGTTTATTTTTATTTCATTTTCATTTTTAGTCTGAGGGTCACACTTGGTAGTGCTCAAGGACTACTCTGCTCTGTGCTCTGGGGTCACTCCCAGTGATCATAGGGGACTCTAAGGTTCAACCTGGATCTGCTATGTGCAAATCATGCCCTCAGCCCATTGAGTTCGCACTCATTGTTTATTTTGTTATAAAAATTATGCTCAATGAAATGTCATAATCTTAAGTATGCACTCACTGATACTGAAATCATACTCCACCACCACGCCAGGATAGAGCATTACTATTAACAAATGCCATTTGTAATTATTCCTTAATATTTATACTTATAAATGAACACAGTAATTTTGATTGCTTGCATTCAGAACACCCTTGAGAGGACAGCTTAAATAGGCATTTCCAAGTTCTTACTGTGTTTTTTTTTTAATAGATTTTGTATTTTTTGTGACTGGAAAAATGGCCTAGGGTCCAGGTTTAATTTGACTCAGTTCATCTAAGACTGTAACACTAGCCCTATTGTAATTTAATCCTCCTGATTAGGGAAGGAGGTTGGTACTAATAGAAAGTAGCTGAGGGACAGTAATAGATAAGGTTGAAAACTTTAGGTGAGGCTGAACTATGCATTACCCTGGGTTCCAGGCCTAGGGTCTTGAATGAGCTGTTACCAGTAATAGAAGTTGATGTAGAACCTTGATATATGAGCAAGGGAGCCAAGGAATTAAAGTGAATTCCAGAAGATTTAAATCTGTCTTAGGTCACAGCCCTCATTAGGCTTTGTTGAAGGTTTACAGTGGTTTTTTGTTTGATTGGTTTTGACTTAGGGCCCTAACCGGCAGTGCTCAGGGCCCACTCCTGGCTCTGTACTCAAAAATTACTCCTGGCAGTGCTCAAGGAACCGTATAGGTTGCTGGGATCAGACTGGGGTTGGTGTGTACAAGGTGGACACCCTACCCACTGTGCTATCTCTCCAGCCCTGAATGTTTACAGTTTGGAAGCATCCCCAGCATAAGAGGTAGTTTCTGATCCTCTCTCAGCTTTCTTCAGCCTTGATTTTGTTTGTTTTAAGATTTGGTGCCATACCTGGCAATATTCAGGGGTTACTCCTGGCTCTGCACTCAGGAATCACTCATGGAGTGCTGAGGATTGAACCTGGGTCTGCCCCATGCATGGCAATTGCCCTACCTGCTGTACTATACCTCTGGCCTCTTGGCTTTTGGTATTTGTTTTTGTTTTTGCTTCCAGTTATGTATTCATGGATCACTTCTGGGAGTATTTCGGGAACCATATGTGGTGTCAGCGTCAAGGACAGACTCGATAATAGTACTGCTTGCCATGCACACAGCCAACCCGGGTTCAATCCCCAGTTACCCCCTCTGAGCCACTGATTTCTGCCAGGAGTGATTCCTAAGTGCAAAGTTAGAATTAAACCCTGAGTACTTCTGGAATGGCCCCAAAACAAAAACAACCAGACCAGAACGATGGTCAGCCACTTGCAAAGCCATGACCTTTGTACTATCTTTCTGGTTCTTTTCTTCAACCTTCTTACATCTGTTAATCTGAACCAGTCCTCTGTACTTGTACATGGACTGGTTGTTATAGACCAGTGGTTTTCAACCTGTCTACGCCTGCAGACCAGCAGTGGTCCATGGATGGGTGATTGAAGACCACTGCTCTTAAATTTTGTTAGTGTTAAAGGAACCGGTGTTCTATGTAGCTGCTTACAGCAAAGCCACTTCTGAGAAGTAAATGCAATAGGTGTTTCTGATCCCACTACTTTTGTTTTGCCAGGTGAAAGTGTCAGATGTAAAGGTGCAAATAAATACTGGAAGAGAAATGACATGGCAGCCGAAGAGTTGAAGGCCTCTCATCTAACCAAATATTCAGACTATCTGGCTCCTAGTTTTACTTACTCTCACCAGTCTCTTCCTAGATTTTAAGTTCCAAGAAGTCAAATTGATTCTCTATGCCCCACTTGGGTGCTTTCCTTCACAGTTTCCTCCATGAGTTTCAGCTCTCAAACATTAGACCTAGGATTCAGGGCCAAATTTTATTTATTTTTTGCTCTTTGGGTCACACCCAGTGATGCACAGGGGTTACTCCTGGCTCTGCAGTCAGGAATTACCCCTGGCAGTACTCAGGGGACCATATGGGATGCTGGGAATCAAATCTGGGTCGGCCATGTGCAAGGCAAATGCCCTACCTGCTGTGCTATTGCTCCAGCCCCCAGGGCCAAATTTTAGTGCTCACTGCCTGTACCACAAGCATTTTCTGATTGTTCCAGCCAGCCACTATCTCATTGTACAGCATCTTTGTGTATGTAATTCTCGATTCCTCATATACTTATTAGCACACATGTTTAGTAACTATTTTTGTAGACATTGTCTACGTCCTAACCTTCCTACCACTAGAATCTGCTGGATTCTAGCATAAGTAAGTATGGAATAAAAATTTCTGACATCCAAATGAGAAGCAACCTCCCTACATAATGAAATAAAAACTGTTAGAAAGATTGGAATCTGAAGTCTTAACTGGTTAGAGGGGCTTGATGGAAAGGAAAGAAGTCTTGGATGATCCACGCCTTTGAGCCTGAGGAAGAGCAAAATTACCTTGTTCCAGAAGGGAGGTTGGAAAGGGAGCTAATGCTAAGGAATATGATTTTTGGACATATGGAATTTATAGGTAATAGATATAAATGTTTTTTGGATTTTTTTCTTCATCTTAGTTTTCACTCTGCGTGCGTGTGCGTGTGTGTGTTTTCACTATATATGTAGTATTTTCTGACATTTGTAATTTCCCAAGGAGAATATTGTTCTTGAAACCGAAAGGTTGATTGAAAATAGTAAAATCATTGTGAGAAATGTCTGTGGTATCCTCAGCAGAAAGGACACTTGGAGACGTTGATTGAAACTGAGGCTGGACTGGGTTTTTTTTTTTATGTGTATTAATGGCCTTCCTGCCTCCTTGTGTAGTTTGCTATTCCAGACTCTCAAGATGCTGCATCTCCATCAGAGTCTCCATAAACCCTGCCATTTTACTTCTTTCTTAGATTATCCCAGTCTGTTTATCTCTGTGGTCACAATGACTTCATTGCACTGTAATTATTTAAATATCTTTCTCTGATTCTGGAATTGGCTCACAGAGTACATATTGTGCATGCAAGAGCCAGGGGTTCCATATGCCTCGGATCACTTGGACCCTAGAGCATTACTGAGAGCAACCCCTGTGTAACTTCTGTGTGGCATCATGTGTAGCCAAATAAATGAAATAAAAAAAATCCTAAGCAAATCAAAGAATAAAACTAAGATGTCTTTCTGCCCCAATAGAGTGTGAAATCCTTAACAGTTTCCTGCCCAGCTCTACGAACGATGCCTAATTAAGTGGGTCAGTATGTGATGATTGAATACATGCAAACACAAATAATTTTCACTCTTTCAGAATTAGAAAAATTACAGCAGTGCTAGTAATTCTATTTTGAGATCAAGGAAGACTTCCAAAAGAGTTGACATTTGAGGTGGGTCTTGAGGGGGAAAGGAAGAGATATCCTACACCTACGATTTATGTTTTCAGACTTATAAATAGGGGAAGAGAGGGACTAGGATGGTGGTTCAGAGAGTTGGAGTGCCTGCTTTGCATGCTGGAGCCCTGGGTTCTATTTGGGGATGACAACCCCATCCCCCCAAAAAATGAATATGGAGGATAGGAGAAGTGATAGGGAGATTGCTCAGAAGAAAGCATGCATTAGTTCTTTCCCAAGTTCAGTTCCCCAAAGCATGGTCCCACAAGTATCACTGAACCCATCCCATTCCCCAAACACTCTGGCAAAGGGTCTCGGAAGGTAACTAGAGGCCTTACATCATAAATGAGCTTCTGTGCAGATACATGCAAACAGATGTTTCTTTGCCATTACAAAGCAACCAGTTTCATATGAAATGCTGAAGTAGTTTAAATTATCGAATATTCTATATTTTGATAGGGGTATTAGTTAATCAGAATATACTTTTGTTAAAATTCATCAAATAGTTAATGTCTGTGCATTTCACTCTGTGTAAGCTGTACTTCAGTGGGGGGAAGGAGCTTCAGTCAGTGCTCAGGGGACCTTGGGGAAACCCGCCCCCCAGCAATACTTGGCCAGTCAGACTGAGCAGTTTGATGTTTGGCCAATGATGCTGGGGTCACCATCGCTACTCCAGGAGGAGCTGGGGTGGCGGGGGATTGTGGGGAGGTAGTTTTGCATGCTGGGGATCAAACACCTGTTCCTCTACTGATTTTTTTTTTCTTCTCCTTTATTTTTCGGTTTGGATCTCTCTTCTTATTTGGTGCTTAGGGATCACTCCTGGGGTGGTTAGGGGATCAAAACCCCGTCCTTTGGCATGTGAAACATTTCCAAAGATAGGCCTTAGCACAGTTTTAACAGGAGATTCTGATGTATTTGAAGAATGAATCAGTTCAATGCTGTTCTTTGCTAGTAACTGCTCTCAGTTCCCTATGACTTCCTGTGTACAATTACTAATGCTCTTGATGGCTGTTACTGAAATTAATTTGGTTTTTTTCACCCCTGTAGTTCTAGGGATTGAACCTAGAGTGTCACACATGCAGAGTATTCATTTTACAATGGAGCTGCATTCCCAGCCCTGAAGTTAGTTTTTAATTTTTTAATGATTTTTTTTTTAAGCAGTGTTTCTAGGGTTCCAACTAGGATGTTCAAAAAAGGTGCCCCTTTTTTATCCTCCCAAATGGTACATATTCATTTCTGGTTTCTAAGTGTTACAGTAAGAAACCGAGCAGGAGATGGAGCCAAAGCAATTGTACAGCTTGTAGGGCTTTTGCCTTCCACGCAGCCGACCCAGTTTGGATCCCTGCCACCCCACACGGTCCCCTGAACCTTCCAAGAGTATCCCTGCGCACTGTTGGGTGTGACCCAAAAACAGAAGGAAGGAAAGAAAGAAGAAAAAGAGGACAGGAGCAATAACTCAAATGATTGAATGATGCTCTGCATATAGGAGGTCTGGGTTCAGTCGTTAGAACCAAGTGATCTCCTGAGCACTGCAGGTATAATCCAGCCCCCTAGCCCCTCCCTTCGAAAAGGAAAATTGAACTGGGGAAGATGGCCCAAAAGCCTGGAGTGCATGCTTTGTGTGTAGGAGCCCCAGTTTTGTGTTTGGTTTTTTATTTTTGGGGGTTTTCGGGGGGAGGGGTTGTGGGTTGGGTTTGGACTTTTTGTCTTGTTTGGGGATCACGCCTAACAGTACTCAGGGCTTAAAGGAGAAACTGGACCATCCAACTCTTGCTTCCTTGGGTTGTCCTGGTAGTCTGACTGCTGCCCTTCCCCCACCCTAAAGCGGGCACATTTTTCCCTGGCTCTCTCAGAAGTAGGGGCAGCAGCTGGGACTTCCACACCCTGGCACGAGTAGGGCTAAGAGTGCCTGATATCTAGATTGGTGCCAGTCACGAGCTATGAATCCTGACCAGCACATTCCCTTTCCTCATTCGGATTGGGCTTTCATTCTAGTGTAACCAGTATAAGCCTCTGCCCAGCTCAGCGCTCAGCTGTTGCTCTGAAATCAGAAAGTCTGGTTTTCTCAAGTCTTAGGTACACTTAAAGTCCAGTGTTAGGACTAATTATGTTCTACATTCAGAGGTGGGTGAGTTAGAATCTAGAAGTAATTTCCCAGTTGCCATCGCTTACTGAGTTAACCAGATCCTTAGAAAGTCTGCTACCTCTTTTTTTTTTTTTAAACTCTTATGCCCCTTGAAAATGTCTCCTAATGTGCCCCTTTTTAGATAGATTTTAGGTTTTCTGTTGTGCAGCTAAAACTGCCTTTCTCTTTATTTACTTATTTGGGGTTTGGGGCCATCTGCTCAGAAATCACTCCTGGTGGTGTTTAGGCAACCATATGTGGTGATGTGAATTCAAATCAGGGTCAGCTGTGTACAAAGCAAGTGCCTTCACTCCTGCACTATCACAACTAAATTTTCTAAAGTGTCTTTTTATTAATGTTTTCACAACTTACAAAGGGTGCAAAAGAATATATAGTGAAGTACTACTAACCTCCTCCAAAGATGGAATGCAGGATATTAACAGTATCACTCATGTGTAACAGCCTCACTGACAGGGATGATGGAGAAAAAGAATTGATGTTAAGTGACTTCTGATATAATGTTTTGTCTAGAAACTAAAGACCAAACTAGAGGCCAGTGATAGGGCCTAGCAGTTGATACTTGCCTCACTCGAGTTTCTGAATTGTCTTTAGCACCACAAGGGGAAAAAAAAAAAAAACTAGAAACACTGCACTCGGCTTATCTTTTTTTTTTCTCACGGAGCTTAACTATTTTGAAAATAATTTATAGCTATCTGAGGTTTGAAAAAATAATAGGGGTTCCAGAGATAAAGCTCAATGGGCTAGGTGTGTGTAGAAGGTCTGGATTTAGTCTCCACAGCACCTCTGGGAGGGATTCTCAAACATAGAATCAGAGGTGACCTACCTCTGAGTACCACTGGGTGGCCCCAGTACCCACCAACACCCAAATTTAATGGAAACCAGGTCAGAGAAAGAACCTCCAAGTGAACCAGGGAAGACTCAGATAAACCCATGGTACTGGATTAGACTAGAGGACTTTAATCTTACCTGATGCTTTAATCATATGATAACAAATATAGAAATAATGGTAATTGGAACCATATATTTCCCATCTGTCTCTTAAGGGCCCAGGAGCAGTGATATCCTTATACCAAAGTACTCCCATACCCAGATCTAGGTTTCCAGTACAGCCCCCATCAAGAGGAACCAGTCATTTTTGGAGAAATGCAGAATGGCTGTGTCAGAGACTGTAGAACCCAACCTCAGAAAGCTCCTGTTATCCAAAGAGAGAACAATTTGGACTACAGGATAGCCAGGTCACGGTCACGGTCCTCCCGTTGTTCATCAATTTGCTCGAGCGGGCTCAGTAACGTCTCCATCGTGAAACTTGTTACTGTGTTTAGCATATTGAATACGTCACAGGGAGCTTTCCAGGCTTTGCTGTGCGGGCGAGATACTCTCGGTAGCTTGCTGGGCTCTCCGAGAGGAGCAGAGGAATCAAACCTGGCTCAACCAAGCTGGCTGCGTGCGAGGCAAATGCCCTACCGCTGTGCTATCACACCAGCCCAGATAGCCAGGTAGTGGGTTGTAATACAAAGTATGACATACATATATGTGAGTATGTTGATATAAAATAACTAAAAAAGTGAAGGGATGGGGTGGGGGGAGATCTATCTTCCCTCTTTTAGGATAACCCCACGGTAAGTGGATACTCCTATTAGGAATAGATCTTAATTTGCTCTTACCCTCTGAGTATGGCCTGGACTGAGTGACTCTCACGAGAAAAAGAATATAGAAAAGAGAAAAATAATAGTTGTGTAGTGCAGAGGCCTATTCTATACCTTTTAACAAAGTGATCACAATCAAAATCGTCATGCTTAGATAAGTGAGATACATATGTTGTACTCGCGCAACAGAATAGGAACATGTGTTTTCTCTTTGTTGTTCTTCCCCCAAAATCTGTAACCCCAGTCTAGACACAAGGAAAATATTGAACAAACCCAAGTTGAGGGACATTCCATACGATGTTTTTATAAATATTGAAGTAATGAGAGCTGAGAAGATGCTGAAAGGACTGGGATGCATGCTTTCTCTCTTCAGTCCTTGTGCCTTAGTCCCTGGTGCCTCAGCGTCCCTGGGAGTGACCCCTGAGCTCCGTGCCTGGGTGAGCACTTTTCGGTGTGGTGCAAGAAACAATATGAGTAAATTAAAAATAATAATAATAATAATAAAGTTCACTTAAAACAAGGAAGATGAGGTTTTCACAGAGCAGAGGAGACTAAAGATTCATAAGAGCTAATTACAATAGGTTCTTAATTGGATCCTGAGTAGAAAAATGACAGTAGCAAGATGCTGCTAAATAGAACATAGTTTAATTAATAATACTGCTTATTAATGCTAATCTCTTACCTTTGATAGGCGTCCCATGTGAGATGTTAACTTGGGAAAAACAGTGAGGAGTATGCAAGAACTCTGCTATCTTTACAGTTTTTCTATAAATCCCAAATTGTTCCAAAATGAAGCAAGTTTTTTTAAAAGTCTACTTCTCATCCCCTAGCTATCCAGTTGTCCTTCCATAGAGAAAATCGGTGTTACTAGTTCTTTTGTCTTTTGCAGGGATACAAATAGAAACAGACCTCACTCCTTTTAAAACAATGCTCTGACACTGCTGTACACTATTTATATTCACGGTATTCAAAGTAGTGTATTTACTACTTTTGGTGTTTGTGTGTGTGTGTGGATGTACATGTCTTCAGTCTTTTTTGAGTAGCTGCAGAGAAATCTATTATATAGATGTACTATAATTTATTTGACTAGATTCTAAAGGATGGCCATTGGTTTTTTATAGTCATTTGCTGGGCTGGAGCGATAGCACAGTGGGTAGGGTGTTTGCCTTGCAAGCAGCCAACATGGCCGACCCGAGTTCAATTCATCTGCCCCTCTCAGAGACCCCAGCAAGCTACTGAGAGTATCTCGCCTGCATGGCAAAGCCTGGCAAGCTACCCTTGCCATATTCGATATGCCAGATACAGTAACAATTGTCACAATGGAGACGTTACTGGGCCTGCTCGAGCAAATAGATGAACAATGGGAGGACAGTGGACAGTGACAGTCATTTGCTATTATAAATAACTTGGTAATGGGTAAGCTTATATTTACGTTATCTTATACTTTTACAAGTACATCTGAAACATTTCAAGAAGATTCCCTGGGTTACATAGCATATGCACTTGTAATTTTATTTATCTATTGGGTGGGCCACACCTGCTGTACTCAGGGCTTACTTCTGGCTCTTTGCTCAGGGCTGGCAGGGCTCAGAGGACCATATGTAGTGTCAGGGATCAAACTAGAGTCTACCATGTGCAAGGCAAGCACCTTAATAATGCTGTACTATCTCTCTGACTCCTAAAATATTTTTAAATATTTCTTGGGTCAGAGAGATAGCTTATAGAATGTAAGTGCATACTACCCTTTGTTCTATCTCATCCCTTGCACATCTTTTAGTTCTGTTGTTCATCAGGAGTCATGGACTTTTGTGCGGTTTTCTTCCACACTCACACCTGGCTGTGGTGTGACTGTAAAGAACCTGTGGAGCCAGGAATTACAGGCAGGGCTGCCAGAGTCATGCTTGGCAAATGTGGGAGCTCAAGGACTTGAACTCATAGCAGTATGCTTGTAGGACAGACACTTAGCCCTGGTGCCAGTTTTCCAGTTTTTGAAGTTTATTTTATTTACATAACTGTGGCTGTCCTTGTCTTTCATAGGCTACTGATTGCTTGTGTGATTGCTCTCTGACCTTTCACTTAGTATCTCATTTTCCACTGGTCCTCAAACAAGTCTCCTATAGACAGCAGGTTAGATTTTGTTTCCTGATCAATCTCCTCACTCTCAGGCCATTGACATTTAGGCAAATAGTTGGGTTTGGGTTTTGGGGCCACACCAGCAATGCTCAGGGTTCACTCCTGGCAGGGCGTGGGTGACCCTGGGGATGCCAGGAATCGAACCCTGGTTGACCTCATAAAAGGCATATGTCCTACCTGCTGTACACTCTTGTCCCACAAATAGTTATTTTAAAAAATAATTATTACTTGGGTTCAATTGCCAGCACCCCATATGACCCTTCGATTGTGACAGGAGTGATCCCCGAGTTCCAAGCCAGCATTAAGCCCTGAGCACTACCAACTGCTAAAAAAATAGGAAAAAGGGGGCAGCATAGTGATAGGGCATTTGCCTTGTATACACCCCACCCAGATTCGATCCCTGGCATCCCATATGGCAGCCTAAGAACTTCTAGGAGTTATTCCTGACTGCAGAGCTAGGCATAATCCCTGAGCATCACCGGGTATAGCCCAAAACCAAAATAAAACAAAAGTTGTGGGGCAGGAGAGATAGTACAGTGGGGAGGGCACTTACCTTGCATGTGACCAACCCGGGTTTGATACCCAGCATCCCATATGGCCCTTCAAGCACTGCCAGGGTAGTTCCTGAGTGCAGAGCCAGGAAGAACCTCTAACCATTGCTGGGTATGGCCCAAAAACACAAAACAAAAATTGTTGCTGTTTTTCTATGTGGATTCTGGATGTTACAGCAGCTTCTCTCTGTTCCTGTGTGTTGATGTTCTCGCCCCTTGTTCACTGATATCACAAAATGTGCGTATTTAATTCAGTTTTGGTGTTTCTCATATTGCGAAAATGAAAGTATTGTATAATATACCTTTGTGTTATTATACTCCTTCACTGTCCACATTTTACTGGTATTTTAATTTTTTGTTTGTTTGGTTTGAGTGCCAGGACCAAATCCAGGACAAAAATCTGCTCTAGCACTGAGCCATGTCCTTAACTTTTACTGGTGCTGTTATAGAGATAGCTTTAAATTATTGATTAATAATTGGGAAATTTACTATCTTGAGTATTTCAAGAGTGTGGTATGCCTTTCTATTTGTTTCAGTTATCTTTTTATTTATTTTTTGGTTTGGGGGTCACACCCGGCGATACTGAAGGGTTACTCCTGGCTTTGCACTTAGGAATTACTCCTGGTAGTGCATGGGGAACTGTATGGGATGCTGGGGATTGAACCTGGGTTGGCTGTGCTCAGGGCAAGCAGCCTGCCTGCTATAAATCTCTTCATCCCGTTTCAGTTGTCTTTTGTGATACTTCAAAGGGTTCTTCAAAGTATTTCTCATTCATATATTCACATTAATTATTCAGTTTATATCCCAGTATTTCTTTTATTCTGTCGTTTATAGAATCTTTTTTTTTTCTGAAATTTTACAGGATTTTCTGTGTATAAATGTAAAGTTTCTTTATTTCATAGTGTTCTATATACCGGAACCACCGTAATGAATTAGATCATAATTTTTTTTTTTTTTTTGCTTTTTGGGTCACACCGGTGATGCTCAGGGGTTACTCCTGGCTCATGCACTCAGGAATCACTCCTGGCGGTGCTCAGGGGACCATATGGGATGCTGGGAATTGAACCTATGTCAGCCATGTTGGCTGCGTGTAAGGCAAACGCCCTACCCGCTGTGCTATCGCTCCAGCCCCAGATCATAATATTTTTAAGCTATTTCTGTGGGGTTTTCCATATACATAATTCTGTCATCTATAACTGATACGTTTACTTCCCTTTCAGTTTGTATGCCCTGACCTAGGAGCTGAAGTGCCACAGTGATGCTTGTCGGGCGATTCTTGGCGAGCACAGTGGCTTCATCGTACAACCGTTAGCACAGGCAGGGAACCCTGGTAATGAGAACCATTGAACCCTAGAAAGAGTCTGGGTTTTGTTTTATCGCCTTTCTTTCTTTTCCTCAGATGTGAAATCCGGCAGCTATACAGTGCTACAAGTGGTGGAAGCTGTTGGGTAAGAGCTTACATGCCTGGATTCCCTTCTGTTCCTGCTGGTAAACTCAGAAAATGGTCTTTTATCTACTGCTGCTTTTCTATAGCTAATGAGCCCCCCAGACCTCTGAAGGTAGCCCTGCCCCATCCCCCTCCATATCCATACCTCCTGAAAATGTTTCATGCCACCTGACTGCATCTTTTAAGGAGGTATTGGCAGCACACACACAGGCTTTGGGCCACTTCATCTCCTGGATCCACCCACAAGTTTGGGATGAAGTGGGTGTTTCAAGGCCATCAACTTACTTAATTAGAGCTAGGTGTACTTCTTTACACCCACCACACCAGTCAACCTGCATGTGACTCAGGTCTCCCTGATCTCTGCCTGGGGAGCTAGCCGGAGGCAGAACATGCTCAGACTTCCACTTTAGGAAAAGGCTTAAGGAAACAGCTGGACGATTTGGTGTTGCAACCAAATATTCTCAGCACCAGTTGAGGAATTGCATGTCATCTGATGCCTACTTTCTTCATAGTTCATACTTGGTAGACCATTTAAATTGACAAGTATTATTAATAAACTTGTTAACTGTCCTGACCAACATATCATTTAAAAATCTTAATGTTGAAGAGTGGGGACTGTAAACGAGATCACTATCATTCGCTTCTCCCACATCCAAGACTGTTTTGGCCTTTATGTTAACATTGTTGTGTCTGTGGTTTATTTGGGTGATTGGTGGGAACGTATTATACCAGGCAGTGCTGGAGGGACTATACCATGTGGTCCAAGTGATTGTACTGTGGATTCCTACATGCAAAGACATGCTCCAGCCCTTTGAGCCATTGCCGTGAACCCACCTTGGTCCATTTTTGAAGTTACAACTTTATTGGTCCTTAGACTTAGAAAGACTGGTGTGGAAGAGGTTTGCATCACACCTAGCAGTGCTCAGAGCTTACTTCTGGCTCTGTGCTCAGGGATTACTTCTGGAAGTGTATGGTAACCATTGCAATGTTTAGATCAAACCAGGGTTAGCTGCATGCATGGCAAATGCCTTAACCCCTGTGCTATCACTCTAACCCCTAAAATTCTCATTTCAAAATGTGATTCTGGGGACAGAGCTATCGTTTGCCTTGCATGTGGCCGGCCCAGGTTCCCCGACATCCCATATAGTCCCCTGAGCACCGCCAACAGTAATTCCTGAGTGCAGAGCCAGGAGCAATCCCTGAGCAACGGTGTGACCCAAAAAAAATCAAAAAAAGTGTGATTCTGTGGCATCTTACATATTTACAGATTTGTACAACCTTTGCCGGGCTAGAGCGATAGCGCAGCGGATAGGGTATTTGCCTTACACGCAGCCAACATGGCTGACCCGAGTTCAATTCCTGCCCCTCCCGGAGAGCCCGGCAAGCTACCGAGAGTATCTTGCCTTGCAAAGCCTGGCAAGCTACCCGTGACGTATTCAATATGCCAGACACTGTAACAAGTCTCACGATGTTACTGGGCCCGCTCAAGCAAATCGATGAATCACGGGAGGACCGTGACAACCTTTGCCACAATCAGTTTTAGAATATTTTCATTATCCCAGGAAGAAACCCCTATTCACATTAGCAGTCATACCCCATTTCCCTTCTTCCTGGCCTCCTGGCAACTAATCCTTCTATTTCTCTATTCTGGGAGTTTCATATCAATGGAGCCATACCACACAAATAGCTTTTTCACTTAATATATTTTTTTCCAGGCTTATCCCAGTTGTAGTGTGTCTCAATACTTTATTTTTTGCTGAGTGACTCTCCATTATATGGACATATTTCATGTTTTGTTGAACTATTAGTTGATAAGCATCTTAGCATCTCCGTGTTTTGGCCATTCTGAATAATGCTGCTATGTGCATTTATGTGACTTGGTCTATTTTAAATGCCCAATTTTCTACTTGTGAGCAGGAATCTTTGTATAAATTCCTATCCTGGGGAGCCTGTCAAAGAGTGATCTTAGGGGCTGGAGCGATAGCACAGCGGGTTAGGAGCTTGCCTTGCACGTAGCCAATCCGGGTTTGATCCCAGTCATCCCACATGGTCCTCTGAGCCAGCCAGAAGTGATCTCTGAGTGCAGAGCCAGGAGTAAACCCTGAGTACCACCAGGTGTGGCCACAGGACAACAACAGTAAACGCCAGATCAATATGGGGGTTGGGTCCTTAGACTCTAATTCCTGATACTTAGAGTCCTGAATACCTTGAGACACTTTTCTGGATAGCTTTTACTCCTTAGTCTTTTTTTTTTTAATTTATTTATTTTTGCCTTTTTTGGGCAGGGGGGGTTTCACACCCAGCGATGCACAGGGGTTACTCCTGGCTCTGCACTCAGGAATTAACGCTGGTGGTGCTCAGGAACCACATGGGATGCTGGGAATCGAACTAGGGTTGGCCGCATGCAAGGCAAATGCCCTACCCACTGTGCTATTGCTCCAGCCCCTCCTTAGTCTTAAATGCCAGGGGTGGAGGGGTGAGTCACAGTCACGGTCCTCCCGTTGTTCATCGATTTGCTTGAGCGGGCCCAGTAACGTCTCCATCATGAGACTTGTTGTTACTGTGTTTGGCATACCGAATACGTCACGGGTAGCTTGCCAGGCTCTGCCGTGCGGGCGAGACACTCTCATTAGCTTGTCAGGCTCTCCAAGAGGGGCGGAGGAATCGAACTCAGGTCGGCCATGTTGGCCGCTTGTAAGACAAATGCCCTACCGCTGTGCTATCGCTCCAGCCCTGGAGGGGTGAGTAATGAATTATAAAAAATGAATTCTTTGGCTCTATCTTTTTTTACCCTCAGATCTTCTCTGGAGAATCCAGAACCCCGAACTCGTGCACGAGGAATCCAGCTTTTGTCACAGGTGCTACTCCAGTGTCACTCCTTGCTCCTGGAGAAAGAAGGTACTGGCAGCACTAGAATAAGGAGTGTCATCCTGGATTGCTGAGCCAAGGCCTTTGTTGTCTCTTCAAGTCACCTTTACCAGGAGGGGAGGATGGCGTGAGGGGGGTGGGAAAGTTGGAATGTTGCAGCATGAGGCCAACCTCCAAGTACAATCCCCAGCATCCCATATGGTCCCCCAAGCACCACCAGAAGTAATTTCTGAGTGCAGAGCCAGGTGTAACCCCTGAGCATTGCCAGGTGTGACCCCCCCCCCCCAAAAAAAATATTTGGCAGTGGCCATCTAGTTATTGTTCATGCTGCCTTTATGTTAGAGTGGCGATGCTTGGCACAGTTGAGTAATTGGACAGAGTGTCCTGCAAGTCTGAAATACTTAGGTTCTTATCCTTTAAGCAAAGTTTGCCAACCTCTTTCTATGGAAAGATACTTTTGGAGCTGAGAATGGCTTTGACTATGGACCTGGAAGAATAAATAAGCAATCCATTAAGTGAAGCCCCCCTCAAATGGGAGGGCATGCCACCTCTCTGTGAGTGAAGGGGAAACTTGCATTGGAGCCCGAATAGGAACGGCCCTTACAGACGTGGGAAGGAGCAGCCCCTGTGCACCTCCTTATGTAAACTGATGACTGACTGCTTTTCCCATTTGTGCAGTGGTGCACCTGATCCTATTCTATGAGAACCGCCTGAAGGACCATCATCTTGTGATCCCATCTGTCCTGCAGGGTTTGAAGGCACTTGTGAGTTCTTTCCCCCCCACTCCCCATTATAAACCATTGGGAGGCTTTGTCCAGTGAAATTCTCTCTTTGCCCTTTGGCGTGGCTTTGAATGCTGAGGAGAAAAAGATACCCTAATATGGGAATACTAAACTTGTATTGGCCAGCCCAGCTTCTTTGTTCACTTTGGAGTGTAAAAGTATCCTTTGGTGTTTGGAATTCAGAGCGTAACTGGAAGGAGCTGTAGAGAATGATCAGCTTGAGTAAAGGGGCATTTCTTACTGCTAGCTAGCACTTGTTCCTGAACCAGAATGTTGATTTCCTCTTGTAACCAATTAAGCCATTTGAGGGTTGTATCTTAGAGGCAGTGACATTCCCTTATTGTTCACTGATCTTCTCTTCTCTCTCAGAGCATGTGTGTGACCCTGCCTCCAGGCCTGGCTGTCTCTGTGCTTAAAGCGATCTTCCAGGAGGTCCATGTACAGGTGAATACTAACAATCATTTCCCTGTGCTCTCTCTCTGAAAGCTTGACATGTGGAATTAGGTGTCAGAGAAGCAGTGGCTTCTCAGCTCTGAGCTCTACCAGGGCTTCAACCATGGTTAAGTGCTGTTCCTTGCTACCCTGTGAGGAGGCAGCTTGCCCTACTCTCTGACCTTGTGTGTAAGGTCAGACACCTAAAGAGAGTCACCCTTACAACAGAGTAGCCATCGTTTCCTCTCTGCATTTCCTCTTAGGTTGATATTTTCCTGTTATAAACAACACTGTTAGCTTAGAGATTATGAAGCAAGAAGTAACTGTATCCTCGCAGTTACTCTTTAAATACTTAATCTGTTTCTGTTTCTCCCATCCCCTCAAGTCATTGATCCAGGTGGACAGACACACAGTCTACAGCATCATCACCAACTTCATGAGAACTCGGGAAGAAGGTACAAGGCAAGGCTCTCTGTGAGCTCTGAAAAGCAAGCACATTTGGTCTCCCCCCGTTTTTAAGACTTGTTTTAACCTGGAGGTTAGAGCAAAAGAAGAAAATTGTGAGGGAGAAGGATAAAGGCACGAGCTCCCCAAGTGAAGTGTGAAGAAAGGGCAGAGAGGAACTGATGGTATTTTAATCCTGCCTCATAACAGTTACACACCAGCGCACAGCTTTTCTTCATTGAGCGCTTTTTCGGAGTAGAAAAACAGAAATAGTCAGCTCTGGGAGGCAGGAAAGGGAACTGGTGACCGGGGACACCCAAGCTGTCTGCTATTGGAGACCGTTGTGACCCATTCTCTCCTCCCCAGAGCTGAAGGGCCTAGGAGCTGACTTCACCTTTGGCTTCATCCAGGTGATGGATGGGGAAAAGGATCCCCGTAATCTTCTGGTGGCCTTTCGTATTGTCCATGACCTCATTTCCAGGGACTATAGCCTGGGTAAGCACTTTTATCCATCAGTTGACTGGGATGTATCAGATGAGTGAAGCTGAGAAGTCAATCGTTCTTTCTCTGTTGCGACAGGACCCTTTGTGGAGGAGTTATTTGAAGTGACATCCTGTTACTTCCCTATTGATTTTACTCCTGTAAGTAGCACCTTTCATTCATTTATTTGATCAAATATTCTTTGAGTGCTATGTGACAGATTCATTTCTAGGCAGTCAGGGTACAACAGTGAACGAGAGAATCCCAGCCCTCCATGAATTGACATTTCAGTTTGGAAAGTGGAGAAGCGTTTGCCTTCACTGGATGGATTGGATTCAGTAATTGTTTGTTGGAGGGAGTGGGGAATGGTGGATTTTAAGATCCTTGACAGTGTACTTATTGCTGAGGACTACAGGAAATAAAACATGGGCCCTGCCCTTGGAGGTAAGAGAAGGTTATGGACAGAATGAGTGGTGTTCTAATTGTTCAAAGAAGGTAAGAGTTTATTATCAGCTAGAATAAGTAGGAACCGACTTCATCGATAACATCTTATTTTCATTGGTTTCTGAGGGAGGAGTAAGATATGATTCTGGAGTCTCGGGGTGTGCCTGGCAATAGAAACAAAGTGACCAAGAAGGTACAATTGAGCACTGTCTGTCCAGGAGGCGTTGCACTGACTGTCCACTCGGACAGTACCACTTTATATTCTGATATCCCTATTTCCAGACATTCAGAGTGTTTATCATTCCCACACGTATGGGAATGCATGGGTATGTGTGCAACAGTGTCAGTAATCTAGAAGAGATCTAGAGAAATAGTACCAGGAGTAAGACAATGCATTTGGCAGACAAAGGTTTATTTCCCAGCATCATATATGGTTCCTCAAGCACTGCCAGCAATGATCCCTCAGCTCAGAGCTAGGAAAATGCCTAAGCATACCCAGGAGTGGCCCAAAAAACAAAAAATAAGAGAGAAAGACTCAAAGTGGGGCTGGACCAGACTGATAGTACAGTGGTTAGGATGCATGCCTTGCACATAGCCAAACCAGGTTCAATCCCCCACACCCTATATGATTTCCCAACCCCTCCAGGAATGATCCCTGAGCAGAGGCAGAAGTAAGACCTAAGTACCACAGGGTATGGCCTGAAAACCAGAAAAAGAGAAATCCAGTGCAGGGGAGATTGTATAGAGGTTAAGGTGTTTATCTTATCTTATACATGGTCGGTTATAGTTCAATCCCTGACACCACGTATGGTTCCCCAAGCATTACCTGGAATGATCCCTGAGCACCTCTGAGTGTGACTCCAACTATCCACTGCCTCCCCCCAAGATAACCCCCCCCACCCCTACCCCACCCCCCAAAAAATTCAGTGCTTTTATTTAAAACAAGTTCTTCAATTTATTTAGGTCTCTATTTCCAGGTTTAGAGGCTTTCCTCAGACATCTAGTACTTCATGTCGGTCTCCATCTGTTTGTGAGTGAGGATTACTCAGTGAGCTCTGAGCATAGGAAAAGGACTTTTTGAGTATGAACTTTATTACAGAATGACTTATATGGACTTCGGGGAACCCCTAAAGTATTCTTTCTTTTGAACTAGTCAGATGCTTCTGGAAAAAAGATCTTAGCTCTGTCTCAAGACAATGATGACAAGCTACAAGCAGCTGGAACTGGAAAGGACTGGAAGATCATAGCACTCAGTCCCCAAACCCACCCCAACCCACAGCTGCCCCTAATGTCCCAAACTAGAGGGTTCTGGCCCTCTTCAGAGAATTAAACCTCCAGGGGCCAAGTTAATGCTGCAAAGGTGCTCCAAGTCCAGGTTCAACCCCTGGCATCACCCCACTCCCCAACAAGGCATTTCATTAGCCTTCCCGATTATTTTCTTCTTCAACTCCACTCCCAATTTCAGAGGTACCTGATACTTCATTTGAAAGCTTTATTGGCTTTCCCCAAGCCAGCTCAAGTTTTTGTTGTCTTGGCTCTGCCAAGTCATTTTCTTCTTACCCACCTGCTTTTAGCTTCTGAGGTTTTGTTGCTAACATCTCTAGTCCTGTTCTCTTCAGTCTTCAGCTTTTTGTCTTCTTTTTTTTTAATCATCTTATAATTTTGGGATTTCTAAAAAGGAAAAGAAGAATCTGTTGTATGTTTTCAATCTGCTATCTTGACACAAGCCATCATGTAGACTGCTGAGGGCTGTGGGGAAAGCTCAGTAGTATAGTACAAAAATAGAAATATCTATTAGACCATTTTGGGGGGTCATTACCCATCAGTGATCAGAGGTTACTCCTCATTCTGCACACAGAAATTACTTATTGGTAGTGCTTAGGGACCATATGGGATGCTGGGGATTGAACCCAGATCAGCCAGATGTAAGGCAAGCGTCATACCCATTATACTATTTCTCCAGCCTCTATTAAAGATTATTTAAATATATTGTGGCTCAGTGACACAGTGAGATCAGTCGCTAAAACTTACAAAAGAATAATAGCATGGAAAAAGTTTCTTATTTAAATATATGTCTGTATAGCATGTGTATAAAATGATCACAATTTTTCTATGTGCGTATATTTTAACAGTGGTAGGGTGTTTGCCTTGCACCCAGGTTCGATTCCTCCACCCCTCTCGGAGAGCCCGGCAAGCTACCGAGAGTATCTTGCTCGCATGGCAAGCCTGGCAAGCTACCCGTAACATTCGATATGCCAAACACAGTCACAACAAGTCTCACAATGGAGATATTACTGGGCCTGCTTGAGCAAATCAATGAGCAACGGGAGGACAGTGCTACAGTGCTATTCTGTTTTATTTAACTTTTTTTAATTGAGTGAGGTTCTGTGATGATGGTTTCTTGTGTATGTAGTTCCAACTAAATACATATTTTGAAGGGAAAATGTCAAGCAGAGAGGTAGTACAGGGTATAATGAACCTGTCTTGATCATGGCCAACCCCAGTTTGATTCCCAGCACCGAATATGGTCCCCTGAGCACTGCTTGGAATAGCCCTTGAGTACCGCCACATGTGGGGTCCCCTCCAGATTTTTTTTTTTAATAAAAGGCAAGTGTTTACCAACACATAGACATTATACTTATGTAGAAATTATATTCTGCACCAAAACTTAAAGGGTGTTTATTTCTGAATAGTGATACTATGAATCAGATAGAAACTTGTGATTAGAGAGAAAATGTCCAAAAGAAAAAATTCTAACTTCTTTTTTTTTTTTTTTGTTTTGTTTTTGTTTTTGGTTTTTGGGCCACAACTGGCTTTGCATTCAGAAATTACTCCTGGCAGTGCTCGGGGGGACCATATAGAATGCCTGAGACTGAACCTGGGTCAGCTGTGTGCAAGGGAAATGCCCTACCTGCTGTACCCTGGCCCCCAAAAGATAAAAGTTCTAAGGCTGGGGCTGAATCAATAGTACAGAGGGTAAGGGCGTTTGCCCTGCACGTGGCCGACCTGGGTTCAATTCCAGCATCCCATATGGTCCCCCGAGCACCGCCTGGACTAATTCCTGAGTGCAAAGCCAGGAGTAACCCCTGAGCATCACCAGGTGTGACCCAAAAAAACAGAAAATAAAATATATAAATTAAAAAAGTTCTAAGGAACATATAAGAGCAGGCTTCTCTTCCTGCTAGGGAATTATTCTGCCAACTTGGGTGTAAATGCCACCCTACCCTATTATGCAGTTTTCAGACTGTCTGAGGGTGGTTCAAGGCGTTCTTCAAACCTTTGTCCTTTTCCCTTTTCCAGCCACCTAATGATCCCCATGGAATCCAGAGAGAAGATCTCATCCTGAGTCTTCGAGCTGTGCTGGCTTCTACACCACGATTTGCTGAGGTGGGTGTCATCAAAGTTAAGGATATACAAGGTTCTGAAGAAAGAGTAGTAAAAATTTAGTTTGGTTTTTTGTTCATCTTTTTGTGAGTTTTTTTGGGGGGAAGGCATGAGGGGCTCAGATATTTAAGTCTCTATATATATTTAATATCTAATATATTCTGCAGATGTGGTCAAACTTGTATGGCAAATATCCCAGACTTTCAAAGTAGGACATTTTGGCATCTCTTGCTTTAAAATTGTCATCCAGGGAGGGGCCAGAGAGTACAGGGGTTAATGCACTTGCATTTCATCTCACCCAATCTAGTTTGAATCCCTGGCACCAGAGATAACTTCTGAGCACAGAGCAAGGAATAGACCCAGTGTGGTCCCAAAACCAAATATATATATATCTCATATGTATATACATATATATATGTTCTATATGTATATATATGTATTGAATATATATATATATATTGCAGTCCAGAGGCCAGGGGATAGTAAAATGGTCAAGCAGAGCAACTGGCTTGTAGACATGAGGCCATGAGTTCAACCCAGCACCGCCCCACATTCCAAGTATAATCCCTGGCAGACCATAGCCAAAAAGTATGAGAGCATTGCAGACAGTGCTGCGTGAGCATCACCATGATGTGTAAAAGGACTGTAGACCCACTTGTGTCCCCCACACACACCCCCGTCATCAGTTCAGGGCTCTAAGAGTGCAAGGGGTAAACCCCTGCCTTAGTGCTGTTTTATCCCCTGCCACCCACATATTCCCTGAGCCCTGAGCATCAGTGGGTGTTATATCTCTGCCTCCTTCCCCCCCCCAAAAAAAAAAAACAAAAAGCAGAAAAAGAAGGGAGAGAAGATGAATTAATTGTAAAAACAGTAAACAGGAGAGAGAGAGAGTACAATGTGTCGGGTACTTGCCTAGCACATGGCTGACCGCGTTTGATCCCCAGCACCTCATATGGTTCCCTGAGCAACCCCAATTTGGCTTAAAAACAAAATAGAACAGTAAACCAATCCCTATTGGGTGCTATTTTTAGAAATTGTATTGTTTTTCCAGCTTGCTCTATTTCTGAAGAGAGGGACAGGCAATATTTAGGGGGTCTGTGGACACTTCTAGTAATACTTGTTTCATCCTAGGCCAGCAGTTCAGTGCTAGCGCCCACAGGTGTGGCCTACAGTGCTCGGGTCTGCCATAGTCGCAGCCTGTGAAGCTCAAGTAGGTCATGTATTGCCAGGAATTAGATGGGGATCCGTGAACTCTTGACCCCTGTGCTCCCCCCTGCTAGCTCGTGTATCCCATAACATACTCCTCGAACATAATGTATAGTCACAGCTGACTTGGCAATCCCTGATGTAGCACCTACCCCGAGGACTGGTGGCAGTTGGTTGCAGGGAGCCCTGATGTGATGCACTACAGCCCTTCTCAGGATGTCTTCTTCCTCCTCACCCCGTAGTTCCTGCTGCCCCTGCTCATTGAGAAAGTGGATTCTGAAATTCTGAGTGCCAAACTGGATTCTCTTCAGACTCTAGTGAGTGATTTTTCACCTTTCTTTCAGCTGCCTTCAGAAATTTAGAGGTACTAAAGATTCTTAGATAACCTGGGAACAAACAGTTCTGAGTGGGGCTCACATGAGGGAACTTAGGGTCTTGGCCTGTAGGTTGATCTAAAGCTTCCTTCTTCCTCCCCCCAGCTGCATGTTTTCCTATCCTCTAGTAAAGGCAAGGGGGAAAGGCTGACCAGGTTCTCTCCAGGCTTGCTTTTCATCAGTGAGGGTTAGCTATTTTTCCGTGCCCTAGGTAAAGTTGTTATGAAGTCCTGCTAGCTTTTCTGCTGAGAGCCAGGCTCTGTCAGGTGCTATTATGCCAAGGTTTCTGCATAGCTGAGGAAGAGCTGGTAGAGAGCTGATACCTGTACTTTCCTTGGCAGACTGCTTGCTGTGCTGTGTACGGACAGAAGGAGCTGAAAGACTTCCTCCCCAGCCTTTGGGCTTCCATCCGTAGAGAGGTGAGTAGCACTGAGGTCAACTCATGACTGCTAACGCCCAATTGTCAGGTCTCAGGAGAAATAAGAGGCCCTGTCTTCCTGCTTCAGCTGAGCCTAGTTATTTAGCAGGCCAGCAAGAGGGCTTGGTTGTCATAGAATAACAGAGGAGAGTGTCCCTAAGTGTGGCCAGTTGCTCACTGATGGCAGTGGGTCACTTCATCACAATACCCATTTCCTGTCCTTCCCTGTAAAGCACCTCGGTCGTGGTGCTTCTGACACCATTCTGGGTAAGGGGTGGAGAGACCCAGAAGTATTCCAGGAGCGGCTTTTGAAAGACAATGACCCACTTCCCAGAGCATCTGTGTGCCAGTGGGACCAGTGATTTGGTGAAAACACAGGCCAAGAGAAACTCGTTTCAGAGCCTCATTTCTGTTGCCGTGTCCTGAAAGCGCCGTTCCCTGCTCTCCTGCTGGTGGTGGCAATTAGGTGAGGTCTAGCCCAGTGCAGGCTCACCTCAGCAGCCTTGGGATCCTTCCTGACAGGTGTTCCAGACGGCAAGTGAGCGGGTGGAGGCAGAGGGCCTGGCTGCCCTCCACGCCCTGACCTCGTGCTTGTCTCGCTCCGTGCTGAGGGTTGATGCCGAGGACCTCCTTGACTCCTTCCTTAGCAACATTCAACAGGGTAATGGGGCTGGGACAGTGGGAGAGGGGCGGGCCAGAGATTTCCGATGCATGTACTACACAGTTGGTGACTTAGGGGCTGGAGCCACCTTTGCACTAAAATCAGTCAGGTGGCAGCCACCAGCCAGCTGTGTCAGGCGAGGGAGAGTGGTGGGATGAGATAGCATTCGGCCTACTCCAGTCAGTGACACATGTCTCTATAGACTGCAGGCACCACCTGTGTGAACCCGACATGAAACTGGTGTGGCCTAGCGCCAAGCTGTTGCAGGCAGCCGCCGGAGCGTCTGCCCGGGCCTGCGACCGAATCACCAGCCACGTACTGCCACTGCTGCTAGAACAGTTCCACAAGCACAGCCAGGTAAGGAAGCAGGAGTAGGTGAGGGATCGGGGGCCGGGTACTCACTCCCTTTCCCCGAGGAAGGGCTCAGTGTTGAGCATGCGCCTCTATGGAGAAAGCTTGGGTATTGATCCCAGTAGTGGCTGCTAGTTCCCAGTTACTCTTCCTGAAGTCTAAGGATAGCTCTCCCCACTTTCAGAATAATAGAATTTGTTAGAATATTCTTTTACTCCTGTATCCCTTAAGTCACATGTTTGAGAAGATCAGTCAAATTTTAAAGTCCATCTTAAAAAAATAAGATTAAATAAAGCATTACCAAATCCAAATCCAAAATGGGGGAGGCAGGGTGGAGAGACGGTCCATTGGGTAGGGCACCATGCAGCTAATGCGGGTTCAATCCGTGGCACCCTAGTAGTCCCTCATACTCCACTGGGAGTGACCCCTGAGTGCAGAGCCAGGAGTAAACCCTGAGCATGGCTGGGTGTGGCCCCCCAAACCAAAAACAAATGTTACAGAGCAACCAGCGGCGGACAGTCCTTGAAATGATCCTGGGCTTCCTGAAGCTGCAGTCAAAGTGGAACATTGAAGACAAGGGTAAGTCCACCTCACAGTTGTACTGTTGGGGGCTGCTGAGCACAGAGCCCTGTGAAAAATGCCAGCAGAGAAGGCCACAGAGCAGTCAGCCTGGACAGTGGGCCTGGAGCGCAAGGGAACATTTCATGCATGAGAACTGTTCCTTTTTCGTCCTGGTGTACTTTTTGGACATTCAGTGCATCAGGCCCTTTAAGACTGTCCCATTTCTCTTCACACCCTGCTGAGGCATGACTGTGGAGGGGAGGGCGTCACTCCCACCTAAACTCAATCTCTTTCTAGAACAAAGCCCTCTGAGAAGCCTCAAGGACCAGCTGTGCTCACTGGTGTTCCTGGCCTTGACAGACCCCAGCTCACAGCTGCAGCTTGTTGGTATCCGCACACTCACAGTCTTGGGTACCCATCCAGGTACGAGTAAAAGGAAATAAAATAGGGACCCAGGGTGTGACTCCACTGGTAGAGCGTTGCTTACAGGTGGAAGGCCATGGGTTTGGTCCCTGGCTTGGCATGCCCTCAGCCTTCACCCCAGCACCATCAGGTGTGATCCTCAAGCGTTTGAAAAAAAGGTGTTGTTTCCAAGGGTGGGAGCTATAGTACAGAGGTGTAGGGCATGCATGTAGCTGACCCAGATTCTGGTGGCCCCCTGACTGCAGAGTCAGGAATAACCCCTGAGTATTACTGGGTGTGACCCAAAAAACAAAACCAAAAAAGATAACTTGTACTTTTGAGGCTGTAGAGTTAGTGACATAGTGTACTTGCCTTTCACACAGCTGACCTGGAGGTAAATCTCCAGGTCCCATAAGATCCCCCAAGCCCACCAGGTGTGATTCCTGAGTGCAGAGCCAGAGTAACCTTTTGAGTTTTTCCCAGTGTGGCCCCAAAACAAACAAAAAGAATTTTGGTCCCAGGGACAGGAGCAATAGTATAGGAGCAGAGTACTTTCTTAGCTTGGGTTTGATTTCAGGCATCCCATATGGTCCCCCAAGCCTTCAGGAGTGATCCCTAAAAAACACAGAGCCAGGAGTAAGCCATGAGCACAGTGGGTATGACCCCCACATAAAAAAATGTTCCCGGGGCCAGAGCAGTAACACAGTGGGTAGGCCATGGCCTTGCACGTGGCCAACCCAGATTCAATCCCTGGCATACCATATCATCCCCTGAGCAGTGCCAGGAGTAATTCCTGAGTGCAGAGCCAGGAGTAATCCCTGAGCATTGCTGGGTGTGACCTAAGAAGCCAAAAAATTTGTTCGTCCCTTTGTTTCTTTGTGATTTTCTGCTTTAAGAAAATCCATGGTTCTTATTACAGCTATAGCACAGTGGTAGGGCGTTTGCCTTGCAAGCGGCCAGCCTGGCCTACCCAGGTTCGATTCCTCCATCCTTATCGGAGAGCCCAGCAAGCTGCCGAGAGTATCTTGCCTCCACGGCAAAGCCTGGCAAGCTACCCGTGACATAGTCATATGCCAAACACAGTAACAACAAGTATCACAATGGAGACATTACTGGACCCGCCTGAGCAAATCGATGAACAACGGGAGGACAGTGCTACAGTGCTTTCCTTTGTTTTTATTTTTTTTGGGGGGGGGGGGCTTGAAGAGGCATACCCAGTAGTTATAAGTATTCAGTTGTTGTTCATGGTGTGCTTGTGGGCCTTGCTGCAGCCCTCCTACATGCAGTGCATGCACCCCAGCTCTTTCAGCTATCTCCCCAGCCCCCGATGAAAGATTTCTAAGAAAGCTCTTGTGGAGACTACAGGCGAATATCAGATTCTTGTTTTCTTCTTTGAAAATAGATCTCCTGTCTTCTGGGGATTTGGAGCAAGCATTGGGTCACCTATACCGACTAAGCTTCATGGAGGAGGATTCCCAGAATTGGTGAGAATCTGAAGCAGCAAGATGGGTGGACAAGCTCTTCCCTTGCCCCTGTTGGCAGTGGTAGAACTAGCCAGGACTGGGCCTCTGTGCTACATCTCATTCTTGCCTCTGTCTGCTGATTGGACATTTGGGGCTGCACTCTCTTTTCTTGGCCATTGAGATCTAAGTGGAGATAGACAGATGGCTTAAAGGGCTGAAGCCCTTGTCTTTCACCTGGGAGCACCTAGTTTGATCAGTGGTACTGCATGGTTCTCCGAACTCTGCTAGGAATGATCCAGAAGATGTGAGGAGGCCCAGCAATAGAGCACTTGCTTTGCATGTGGAAGTCCCTGGGTTTCATCCCCAGTGAAACAAAAGAGGTTGAAAAAAGGCTTGGTTGGATAGGTCCTAGAAGCCCTGAGTCAGCCTCAGGAGCCTGCACTCCCCAGTCTGCCTAATGGCGGACTGGGGAAGAGACGTGGGAGGACCACGGCTCAGCTGCTACTCATCTGCCATGTCCCCAGCAGGGTGGCAGCCCTGGAAGCATTGGGAACTTTAGCTGCGCTCTACCCTGAGGCATTCAATACCTACCTAGTGCCCAAGCTTGCTGAGGAGTTGTGTGCAGGTATGTGTCTGGTCTTCTGGGGCCACCGCTTCCCAGTGAGACTTGGGGCTACATGCCTGCCATCACACTGTGTCTCCCTGTCTCCTGGTTGCTTGCAGGGAAGTCAGATTTGGCTCTAGGGGTCGAGCCCACCAGATGCTCCCGGCATCTACGCAGTCTGCAGGCCTTGTCTGCTGTTTCAACACATCCCAGCATTGTCAAGGAGACCCTCCCTCTGCTGCTGCAGCATCTGTGCCAGCTGAACAATGGTAATGACTCCGGGAGCGGAATGGGAGGCACAGTTACACGGGGCTGCTGCCTTCAGCACAGAGGTTCTGTTGATACTTGGGCGTTTCTTAAATAAATCTTCAGCCCCACTGAACCGTGCCACAGAGGAATGGGCTTGGACATTAGGAACTATTCAGAATGCCAGGTGGTTCTAATGTGGAGTCAGAACTGAAAAGCCCTCTGAGGCTTTGCTGCTCACTGGCTTCATCAAGCCAGAAGCATAGGCTGCTGGGAGCTTACTAGAATCTCCAGCTGCACTAAGCAGAAGCTGCATTATTGTTCAGTTTTGTTGGTTTAGGGGCCACACCCGGAAATGCTCAGGGCGCTGGGGAGTGAACCTGGGTTGGCTGCATGCAAGGCAAGCCCCCTTTGTACTATTGCTCTGACCCCCAGAATCTGCATTTTTATAGGCTCTCCAGATGGCTAATACACCCCCTGCTCCAGGGCACAAGTGACAGCAACGATTGCTATCACAGGGGTGCCTTTTCCTACCAACCTGTACTGCCTCCTAAGTGCCCTGCTCATGTTGCCTTGCCCTTATGGGAGGGTGGGTCATTAGTGGTTGGAATGGCAGTTATTACTTAGAGAAGTAATCTAGAAAGAGGGCTAGAGCAGTAGTCCAGGGGGTAAAGTGCTTGCCTTGCACATGGCCCATCCAGGTTCAGTCCCTTGGCATCCCATATCATACCCTGAACACCACCAGGAGTAAGCCCTAAGCATTGCTGGATGTGGCCCAAAAGCCAAACAAAAGGTGGGAGGGCGGTAAGGTAGTTTTCCAGCAGCACTAGCTTTCCAGGGAGCACTGAGTAGCTTTTTTTCTGAAAGGAGGACAGTAGGCCAATTAAGTTTGGGAAACTGCTCTACACACTCATCCACTCATCTTTGATTGTCCTTCCCATCTGATGTGTAGATTCTGATAAGCACTGGAATTTCTACCAGTGCCTTTAAGAAAACTTTATAGCAGGGCCAGGAAGATGGCCCAGAGGGCTGGAGTGCATGCTTTGCACATACAGGCCTGGGTTCGGTCCCCAGTACTGCATGTTCCCCTAAGCACCACTTTCGTGTGCCCTCCCTTTCAAATAAAAACCAGACAACCTTACAGAAAGCACTTTCTCACCATCACGCAGGGACTATGGTGGCAGGACCGAGCAACATTATTGCTATCTGTCAGAGCCTCCAGCAGGTAGCGGAAAGATGTCAGCAGGACCCTGCGAGCTGCTGGTATTTCCATCAGACAGCCTTGCCTGCCCTGCTTGCGCTGGCTGTGAAGGCTTCCATGCCAGGTAACCTCCCCCCTCCTACTGCTTCCTGGTCCCTCCTCTGGGACTTCCCCTCCTTCATGTGTTGAACTGCAGCGCCACGCAGGGGGTGGAGCTGGTATTGCATTTCATACCTATAGAAGCGTACCCAGGAGATGGCACTTCCCAAGGGTGCCGACCTGACCAGGTAGTGGAACCCAGAGTCCACTAGAGTTAACAGTTCAGGCATGCATATCTTTTCCTTTCAGTTTCTGTGTAATTCGTTAACTTAAAATTAGACTCTGATGGGGCTGGAGTGATAGCACAGCAGGTTGGGCGTTTACCTTTCATGCGGCCAACCTGGGTTTGAGTCCCAGCATCCCATATGGTCCCCCGAGCACTGCCAGGAGTAATTTCTGAGTGTGTGAGCCAGGAGTGACCCCTGTGCATCGCCAGGTGTCACCCCCCCCCCCAAAAAAAATATTAGGCCCTGAAGTCAGGTTGGTTTAGGTTGACCTTAAATTCTTCCATTGACTAACTAAGGCAAAGATGGCTTGGACTCTCTAAGCCAGTTTACTCACTTGTGGGGGAGAGGGGGAAGAGGTTTGAGCACATAGTTGGCATAGAGGAGCTCTGGGTTTGATTCTTGATACCCCATGGTACCCCTGAGTACCACCAAGTATGGCAGGGCCCCTCACCCCAGTTTTTGTGAATATATAATCTTTATCACATGGTAGCACAAATTAAAATTACCTGTAGTGCTGGGCAACACGGCATTAAGGTAAATCTACGTTATTGTTTAAAACAATAAAGACTATTACCAATGTTAAGAACCTTCATATTAGGCCAGAGCCATAGAACAGTGGGTAGGGCACTTGCCTTCCACACAGCTGATGTGGGTTTGAACCCCAGCACCCCATCTGATTCTCTGAACCTCACCAGGAGCAATCCCTGAGTGCAGAGCCAGGAGTAATCCCAAGCACCACCAGGTTGGCCCCAAAACAAAACAAAAAAATTTTAAACTTCTACTGATGTGAGCAGAGTCCAGCCAGAGACCAGAATCATGACAATGACAGACCTGTCATTTGGCTCTTTGTGCCATTCTGACGGGCGTGACTGTGTGCACATGTGGTTTTGATTTTGCAGAGCAGTCTGTCCTAGGAAAAGTGTTGTTAGAGGATGAAGTTTTGGCTGCCATGGTGACTGTCATTGGAACTGCCACCACACACTTGAGCCCTGAGTGAGTACAACTGTGTGCGGCTTGATCCCAAGGAGAAGGGATATTGAGAGAAGCGGCAGGCCACTGCCTTCTGAACTCTATAGGCAGTTACTTGTTTTTTAGCTAGACTTAGTTGTGAAGGCAGTTACTTGTTTATACTTCTGACACTGTGGTCCATGGGGAGGGATGCCATGGGCTTGGCTCCTATTGCCGCAGGTGTAGAAGCATGAAATGGGAAGCATCATCTAAATCTGCATTGAGTTCTCCACTAGTAGCTCCAGGGGTGGGGTGTGACTCATTCACCGATGCATAACCAGGAACTACAGTGGGAGTGGTTCCTGGCACTTACAATGTGCTATGCTAATATTCCCTGACACTGAGCACTCATGCTCTGACCCATTGAATAGATAACTCTAGTGTGAACCCCCAAGAGGTGCTTTAGCGCCCTGGCTTCCTAGGTGGTACTTAAGTATCCCCCTCCACACCCCCCTTCAGATTGGCTGCCCAGAGTGTTGCCCAGATCGTGCCCCTCTTCTTGGATGGCAACTTGTCCTTTCTGCCTGAAAACAGCTTCCCTTGCAAATTCCAGCCTTTTCGGGTGAGTCTGATGGGTCAGACAGAGACAGGGGAGACTCTAGAAACTTCTTTCTCCAAAAGAAAAGAAAAATGTTGTTTCGGTTTTGGTACTACATCTGGTGCTGCTTAAGGTGTACTCCTGGGAGCCAGGGTAGGATGTTTTCCTTGCACGTGGCCAACCCGGGTTCTATCCCCGGCACCCCATATGGTTCCCCGAACAACGCCAGGAATAATTCCTGAGTTCAGAGCCAGGAATGACCCCTGAGTATCACTGGGTGTGACCCAAAATGCAACAATACCAGCAAAAAGGTACTCCTGGGATTACTCCCACCAAAGTTCAGGGGACCATATGGGGTGCTGGGGATTGAACCTAAGTTGGCATATGCAGGGTGAGCACACTGTCTGCTGTCCTATTGCTCCAGGCCCTCTTCGGAGCTCTTTTTGAGGGTGTTCTAGGAGCACACAGGCCTGTTGCTAGCAGGATGGACTTAATCATCTTCTTCCCTTATAGGATGGCTCTTCAGGTCAGAGACGGCTGGTCACACTGCTTATGGCTTTTGTCTGCTCCCTGCCTCGAAATGTAAGTGAGCACATTTGAGAAATGCCCTAGTTTAGCCCTGACAAGGGTGGTGGGTCCCTGGGCTGGGATGAAGTATACAAAGCTGATCTTTTACTTCTGGTGGAGTCACTTCTCCTGGTCCTGCTACCACTGTATCCTGGGTAGTTCTTGGCGTTCAAGTGTTCTCTGGGGCCATTACATAGCCAGGTCTTCTGTAGGTGGAAATCCCTCAGCTGAACCAACTCATGCGGGAGCTTTTAGAGCTGAGCTGCTGCCCCAGCTGCCCCTTCTCCTCCACTGCTGCTGCCAAGTGCTTTGCAGGACTCCTCAACAAGCACCCTGCAGGTACTGGGGTGAGGCTAAGGGTCGGGAGCCTCCCTGCGTTGACTGCCTGCGACATCCTGAGCCTTGGTCCTCACTCTCTTGGAAAACGGAGCTTGCTCAGAATGTAACAGGGCTTCCCAAGGGATAGCCCTGGGAATAAGAGCCAGGACTCTTGGGCAGAGCCTTCTGTCTAGTTTTGTCATCCTGCCTTCTAAGGGAGCATTTATGAACCATTCCTTATTAGCAGTAGACAGTTCTCCCAGGGTCAGCACCTCTGCCTTGGAATTCCAGGCTCTCGTACTGATGTTCAAGGACTGAGTGGACTGAGTAGGCAGAGTCCAACAGCAAAGTGACACTGTTCTTTTCTAACAGCTTCTCAGAAGTGCTGCGTTTAAATGATTCACATTCTTTCTTCACTGTGAAAGAAGGAAGGAGCCTTCCCGTCAGCATTTCCTCCCTCCCTTTTAGGAAAACAGTTGGACGAGTTCCTGCAGCTGGCTGTGGACAAGGTAGAGGCTGGCCTGAGTTCTGGGTCTTCAAGGACTCAGGCCTTCACATTACTGCTCTGGGTGAGTTGGAATGGAGTCTGGCTAGAGGGGGTGTGTGTACTAAAGTAACATTCCCTATCGCCTTTGAACACAGATACGCTACTTAGGATTCTGGGTTTTCACTGTCCCACTGTTCTTTCTCTGATGGCAGGTCACAAAGGCCCTGGTGCTCAGATACCACCCTCTCAGCTCCCGCCTTACAGACCGGGTACGTTCTTTCTAAAGACAAGAGGCCAGCCATCCTCCTCTGCTTTATATTCAGGCTGCTTCTCCCTGATGTACCTCCAAGGTTCTCTTTTTCTCCAGCTCATGGGTCTCCTGAGCGATCCCGAGCTGGGTCCAGCAGCTGCTGACGGCTTCTCTCTGCTCATGTCTGACTGCAGCGACGTGCTCACACGTGCTGGCCACGCGGAAGTGCGAATCATGTTCCGCCAGCGCTTCTTCACCGATAATGTGCCTGCTCTGGTCCAGGGCTTCCATACTGCTCCCCAAGGTGAGAACAGTCTCAGAAAGGCCCTACACACGCTCAGGCGCCCCCCCCCCCACCCCCCCATGTCCTAGAAATACGTAGAAGCCAGTACTTTGAGCTGTGGGTGGCCGCATCAGAAGGGTTAACCTTCCTTCTGGATTCTTGGCCTGCCTGTTTCCTCTTTTGTGCTTTTTCTGAGCCTAAGGACCTTTTTCGCAAGCCTCTGTAGGACTGTGTGCCCTATTCACAGAAGCTGAGTGTTGAGTTCTGCAACATGCCTGCACCCTTGTCTCCTGCATGCTTTTGTCTCTTACAGACGTGAAGCCGCATTACCTGAAGGGCCTGTCTCATGTGCTCAACAGGCTGCCCAAGCCTGTGCTCTTACTGGAGCTCCCCACGGTGAGCCTCGCAGTTGGCCACAGGGTTGAAAGGGCACCGGGCTTGTTACCTGTGTGGTCACCCCCACTTCCTTGTGGCCCCCTAGCTGCTCTCCTTGCTGCTGGAGGCCCTGTCCTGCTCTGACTGTGTGGTGCAACTCTCCACGCTCCGATGTCTTCATCCTCTTCTACCAGAAGCCCCACAGGTCATGAGTCTCCATGTTGACACCCTCGTCACCAAGTTTCTGAACCTCAGTTCTAGCCCTTCCATGGTATGTTGAGCCCCCGCAACTCTGCACCTCTGCCTCTCCTCTGCGGTCTCCCTCACCTCCTCCCCTCTATTGCAGGCTGTCCGGATCGCTGCCCTGCAGTGCATGCATGCTCTCACTCGCCTGCCCACTCCCGTGGTGAGTACCTCACAGGTCCTCCCTCACCCTTATGCTTCAGTCGATTAGGACTGGCGCCGCTGCTGTGGGTGAGGAGTAACTAAACGGAGGGAGTGGCCTGACTGGTTCGTAGGAAATGGCCAGCCTGCAGCTAGTGAGAAGAGAGGAGAGCATGAAGGAGCGGTTCTTATACAAGGTTCCTCTAACTCCACAGCTGCTGCCGTACAAGCCACAGGTGATCCGGGCCTTAGCCAAACCTCTAGATGACAAGAAGAGGCTGGTGCGGAAGGAAGCAGTGTCAGCCAGGGGAGAATGGTGCGTTTGGAGGTCCTGGGAGAGATGGGATGAAACGAATCTCACCACTGACTGATGAAACCACATTCTTTCTGCTTGAAGGTTTTTGCTGGGAAGCCCTGGCAGCTGAGCTGGAAATGCTAGTCCAGACTGTCCTGACAATCTCACCTGGAATGACTGACTTTGGAGCTGTCTCATCCCTGGCAAGGAGACTGACAGACACAACACTACCGCTGGCCTTTGTTGTGTGGAATTCTAATGGCCTGCGTAGTGACTGAGCGTGTGACTACTTGTGTTTGAAGAAAGCTCCATCCAGGGTTGCTTCCTGGTCTGTCAGCAAACAGAAGGCACGCCCCCTGAGAAGTGACTACAGATGAATGAGGCCCCAAGACCAGGGGTGGTGACCCGCCCAGACCTGCTGGGGAATAAAGGTTTCTTTTACTAACAGAGCTGCCAGATACTCCTCGTCCCACTTCTGCCCAGTAGCACACCCCGAGAAGCGTCACCACACAGGTTAACGAACAGCAGCAGCCAGCGTTGGCCAGGAGCCTCTCAGTGCCTCCACATAGGGCAAAGGCAGCAAGACCTGAATGTGTGTCCTTCACCGGACTCTGCCCAAGCCCACATGACAGGTGCAGAAGAGAGTGAAAAACTACAGATCTTTAAAAAGCCCGATACCTTTATTTTCACTCCATTCAGTGGCAGATGACAAGTGGCAGTGACCTCAGCAGGAGGCCTAATTAATGTCTTTGCCCTGTTGAGAAGCCAGGATGGTCTCGGCTCCACCATGCAATTTTCTTAGACACAGCAGGAGAGATGGTGGCCAACTCCAGACGTGTAGCCAGAGGGGCTCAAGGTCGATGCCCAGCACATAGCTGCTGCCTGATCTCCAGGCGGGCCGGAACTTCCGTTTGCCTGAGTAAAGAGTTGTCAGTCCTTGGGTTTCCCTGCAGAGTAGCTGGTGGCAGGCCCACTGTTCTTTCTCAAGGGTTCCAAAGACCCCCGGGGGTTCTTGAGACCATGCAGGAAGCAGGGATGCTTCCAGCTCACACAGCCATCACAGACGCCGAGTGAGCAGCCACCCAGGGAGGGGGGTCCCAGCTCAGTCCATTCCCATGGGGCAGGTGACTGGAAGGCAGAAGCACCCGAGTAAGCCAGTGCCTAGGAGAGAAGAAAAGTATCTGAGTTCCCAAACTTCCTGTTAGCCCTTTCCAGACCTCAGTACTTAGCGAAGACAGCACTACCAAGGCTCTATCACAGAGGGGACGAAGTTCTAACTCTGTGCCCGGAGTCCTAGCTCAGCAGTAGAGTGTGCACACCTTGTATATATAGGGTCCTCATTCCCACCAAAAGGAAAAAAGTTTTTCGTTCAGTCAGTGATCTTTGAGCTATAAACTTCAGGGCAACAACAAACACAGTGACAAGCAAGAATGTAAGGAGATGGCAAAAGACAGAGGAGTCATCTAATTGTCACTGCCTCAGGCGCTAGGGAGAAGGCTCAAAGTGCTGGAGCTTGTGCTTTGCATGGGGTAGCCCCAGGTGCAATCCCCAGCACCACAAGATATCAGCACTGCCAGGAGTAGCCCCTGAACACCGCCAGTGTGGCCCAAGAATTGAAAAATAAAATACTGCCTCTTAGTAACCATACTCCAATACACAATTGACTGTGGTTCTCTTGGGCTGAGAGAACTAGTTTCTTCACTCTTTAGGGATGTCAGATTATTCTAGCCCTACAAATTACTACTTGCACACTACTGACATACAGGAATTGAATGGTGGCCAGTATACCCAAGTTACAGGTCCCTCATTGAAAATAGTTTTCTCACAATTCTTTTATTCATCTTTTCTTGTTGTTTTGCTTTTAGATTACACCTGGCAGTGCTCAGGGCTTAGTTCTAGCTCAGTGCTTAGAGATCACTCCTGGCAGGGCTCAGAGGACTACTCTCTCTTTTTTTGGGGGGGCGGGGGATCGTCTCAACCAGTGATGCTCAGGGGTTACTCCTGGGTCTGCATTCAGAAATTACTCCTGGCAGTGCTTGGGGGGCCATATGGGATGCTGGGAATCAAACCTGGGTTAGCCATGTGCAAGGCAAACACCCTACCTACTGTACTATCGCTCTGGCCCCAGGGGACCACACTTGTACCAGGGATTGTACCCCAATCAGCTGAAAACAAGGCAAGTGCCTTATCTGCTGTAGTATCTCTCTAGCCCTATAATTGGTCATTTTCATCTATTTTGGTTTAGAGGCTACATCAAGCCAAGTATGTGTCCAGCCCTCAACTGTTAGTTAATCCTGTGTATCCGTGAAACCCGTTAATGTACTCTAGAACTACACTGTCTAATACAAAGACCATTAGCTATATGAGCTTACTTAGTGGGGGTGTCAACAGGTCTGGATGTCTTACCTTCCTGTGTCCACACCCAGGAATATCTTCCAGTTGTCCAAGCAACCATAGTTGTAATGATTCTTAAAGACCTGAAGTCAAAAAGACATGTTCATACAAATCCTTTTTACTTAAAATCCCTTTTAATTTTGGAGCCCAAAGTGGCTCAAGCTCAGCTAGGTGAGTTCTGGCTTTTTAGGACAGCTGCCCAAGTTGGTCCTGGCCATGGCCTGCCGGCAGGTCAGCGGCCACCAGCACTCCGCCCAAGCCCTTGGCCTTACTCACTCTGCCCTTGGCATTCAGCCGCCGTCGCTCCTTACTGTTGATGTGCCTCTCGATGCTGGTCTCACCTCGACTGATGAGAACAGCATGCCACACAGTCAGGGCGCCCAGGGCAAGTGCTACAGAACTAAGGAAAGGGGAAGGATTGGTGGGCAGCCGGGAGGAAGGGCTCGGAAGTGATCAACAGGGCTGCACTAGCACTGAGGGTACCTGGCTGGCTGGGGAACTCTGCTCACTTCTTACCCCAGCCTGCATCCTGGATGACCATTTCCTCCATCACAAAGTGGCCTCAACATGATCTAAGAGTATATGGTTCTTAATTTATCCAAATTAAGAACGGGCAGGTGTGTGTGGTGGTGAGGGGAGAGAGGGAGGTCAGTCTGCGTCATAATAAAAGAAATCTGTGTTTGAAATCCCCGTATCAGGAAGGCAGTGGAGGGGAGCAAAGCCACCAAGGTTAGAATGGGTTGGCACCACACCCAGATAGCTCCCCAAGCACAGAACATGACTACCTTCCCCTCCCTCCAATTCCCAGTTTTCCTAATGGCATCTCTCTTCCAGTTTAACTTACCTTGCACAGGACACACACACACGAGCACCTTCATGTGCTCTGCCCCCAGGTGCAGGGGCAAACTGGGCACGGACTCCCGTCAGCCTAAACCAGACTAAGAACTGTGCCAGTTCGCACAGGCACAGGCTCCTGTCTGCATGTGGGCACCTGGTAAGGGTTTCTCTAAAGCTGCCCCTCCCTTAAACTGAAGAACGAGAGTCAGATACCTGCACAGGAACCAGAGGTAGACAAGACTCTTGTGAGTCACCCTTTCTCGGAAGGAGAAGGTGGGTGGTGGGGTCTGCTGATAGGTCTAGAAAAAGAAAACAGCATAGTCTGGCCCCTTGGTCCTGCTGGCCTCCACCAGAGTCCCAGCCCTGTCAGGCAGGGAAGTGATCCATGCCCAGGACGAGAAACTAGGGGACAAAGCCACAGGGGAGCCGGGCAGCAGCCAGAGAGACCAAGCCCAGCCGTCCCACAGAGACAAACACCGGGCAGAGCAGTCTGGACAGGATGCAAAGCACAGGAGGAGCTGACTCTGCGCCTGAGATTCCACAACACCAATGGGGCTCCAGGGGAAGCCACTGCACCTCCCAGCGGGCACTCGTCACCGGCAGCCCTTCTGGGGAGGGGACCAGACCCACACCTGGGATGGGGCAAGGGACAGCCAGGGCTCCACGATGGAGCACCGTGGGCCTGAGATCCGCTGCGAAGGAAGAGTCCTACCAAACCTGGGAAGGCGGGACACCCAGGGTGAAGGCTGACCAGGCAGGCCCCTGGAGCCCCTATGCACAGACTAACACAGAGTCCTTGCTGCTCAGGCCTTCATGCCACAGAGACTTGGCCCAAAGATGGTGTTTGCAGGCCAAGACTGCAAACTCGCAAGCCAAGGCCACTGCTTGCTCCAGGGCCCTCGGGTGAGCCCCAGGCAGCTCCCCAGAACACTCCTGATCCAGCTACAGCTCGACTAGTGGGTCAGCCGGTTGCCTCGGCGACGCTCCACCCCCTGGCCTGAGCAGCAGGGGGGAGTGGGGTGGGGACGGCCCACCTGGTTGGCAACCGCCTGCAGTTTGTTCTTGTCGAGCTGTTTCATTTTCTACGGGAATGAAAACAGCGCTGGTTATACTCTCAGGTGGCTAGGACAGGGGGGCCAGCAGCCCCGCGCTGTGGGGGACACACTCCGTCTCCACAGCTCGCTACCATGAGCCGTCCTGCTCCCAACTCTGGGCTCACCTCGATGGCAGCATAAGCCTCCCGGAAAAGGTCCCAACTGCTGTAGCTGCAGTACACACAGCCCAAAGTCATGAAGAAGCAGAAAGAGAAGAAGTACCGGTGGTTATAGTGGCCCACACAGTTGTTTAGCCAGGCTGGCGGGAAAAGAATTAAGGAAGGACAAGATCAAACGTCCAACGGCAGGGAGTGTCCAGGCCTGTCTGGTTCATCCTTGGTTCGTGATGCTGCCATCTGAGCTCAGGGATTCCGAAATCAGTCAACAAGAACTACTTTCCAAAGGCAGGAAAGAGGCGACTCACCAGAGGTTGAAAAGCGTTAGAAGGTTTTCAGAACCCAAAGAATTCCCACTGGAAAATTTTAAAAAAAAACCCTCAGATCCTTCAGTAAAACGAATCTGTCTATACATCACCCAACAGAACCGGAATGAACCAGACTCCTAGAGGGGGAGCAGCAAAAGGGGCCCCGGGAGGCCTCTCTGCTACACCCAGGAGACAGCACGGCTGCGCAAACAGCTGTATCCATTCGGCAGAGCCGTGTCAGCACGGCTGCCACTGAGCTCCCAGAAGATGCCCTGCGCCAGCCCCAAAAGCTGCTTCCCGGGAGATGGTCAGCCCCTCACTTCTCAAGAGCCCCGTGCTCCCGGCTGGTGAGGCGGAACCGAGGAGGGTGTGGGCCCCTCCAGCCTGAGCAATGCTCTGGCTGAAGGCAGCTCGGACAGGGGAGAGAAAAGGATACGGCAGTGATGATCCATCTTCAGCACACACCTGTGAGGGAGGAACGCGGGTCATGACGGTGGCCAAGGTTCACTGGGGAACCATCAGGACCAACCCTTTCTAATCAGGCCTGGTGCCCAACTGAGGTGGAGGGTGGGGAGACAGCCAGGCCTGGCCTCAAAGCCAGCTTCCCCCGCTGCACGCCACCGAACAAGGCAACACCCGGCTTTGGACTTCAGTGTCCGCAGGAGGTGATGATAGTACCTAATTTCTAGGATCATCCGACAGGGCGGACACACTGCCTGCCAGGTACTGCACATGTGTCTCACCAAAGCCCAGGTCTAGGTCAGAGTGAAAGCCCAGTGGGAGAGTGGGGGGGGCAGCTGAGGGGGACACAGAGGGGCAGTCCAGCAGGTAGGTTATTTGCCTTGCACACGGCTAACCTGGGTTCGATCCCCAGCATCCCTTATGGACCCCTGAGCACCGCCAGGAGTAATCCCTGAGTGCAAAAGCCAGGAGTAATCCCTGGGCATCGCCGGGTGTGACCCAAAAAGCCAAAAAAAAAAAAAAACCCAAATCCAGCTGTTAGGGCACTTGCCCGTCCGATGACCAACTATGGTTTGATCTCTGGCATCCCAAAGGGTCCCCTGGACTATGAGTGATCCTGAGCACAGAGACAGGAGGCCAAGAGTAAGCCCTGAGCACCACCAGGGGAGCCCAATCCATCCCCAACAATAATAAATAGCTCTCTGGGTCTCAGCCTCAGGGGAGCTCGGCAAAACCCACCTGTTGCAGATGCTGCAGTGGTGAGTCCGGGCCGGTTTGGGGTAAATGCACTTCTTACAGATGGAGACAGTGGCAAGGTCATTCCTGCCCTGCGCAAGGGAGAGCGACATGTGACAGTGTCTAGCCCTCGAGGAACATCAAGGCTCCCTCCCGGCACACCAGGGGGCGGGGGGGGGGGGGGGGGCGCTGCCTGGGCGTCCCACCTGGGGCGGGTATCCGGGTGGAGTGGTGATGGCCTGGTAGTAGTGGAAGACAATGAGGATCAGATTCCAGTGGCTGTAGAAGAAATGCCAGCAGAGCCGTGGCACGGAGTAGGTCTGGATGATGAGGGGTAGCACACACAGGTAGGCGATGGCCACAATGGAGCTGGTCAACACCACCACCAGCACCACGAACACCTGCCACGGCAGCACGGGCGGGGGAGCCGCGGTGAGAGGGCTGGCCCGGTCACTTCCAAAGACACATGCCCCCCCCCCCCCCCCGCCGACCCCAGACGGCCCTCTTCCCCTTATGCCCTGGGCGTCACTCACCACCCCACACCAGCGGATCACGTTGTCCACCAGCCAATAGATAGGCTCGAAGGCAGCATCGACAGCGGCGTCCGTACCCCCGAAGGAGTTGTAGAGCAGGGAGCGCAGGCAGACCTTGCCATAGCGCCAGCGCTGCACCAGGCCGCGCAGCAGAGGCGGGCAGCGGCGCCGAGAGCCCAGCAGCAGCAGCAGGCGCAGGCAGAGGCGGGCAGGGCCCAGCAGCAGGCTCCGCTGGCCACGCATGACTCCTACGAGAGCACACACTGGGCTGAGCACCGGGCCGGGCCCTGGGCCCCCAAGCCCACCAGGGGAGGCTCTATGGGCACTGGCGGAGAGAGGAAGGGCCCAGGGAGCTGACCTGCAGCGGCGGGCATCGGGACGCTCCCCAGGGGCAGCACCAGCTGGCAGAGAGATCTCGGGACAACGGCTAGACATGGGGGAACTGCATGGCGGGTGCAGGGCGAGTTCAAGATAGGGTACCGCCTGGGGTAGAAGCCACAGGGGAGGGGGGAGGAAGGTAGCTCTGAGCCACAGCAGGGCTTGGAGGATGGTCTGTGGATACAAGTGTTTCCCACATGGGGTGACAACTGGCCCCCAGGGGACACCGGAACAATCTGTCTGCTCATTTATGAAATACAGATTTACAAAGTGGTGTTGACTTCCCGCCCCATCCCATCCCTGCCTGAAAAAGAGACAATAGAAAAAAATAAGGGGCCAGAGCAGTAGTACAGCTTGCCTTGTCCACAACAGACCTGGGTTTGAACCCCGGAGCCCACCAGGAGTGATCCCTGCACCTCTGAGCATGACTCGAAAACAAACACCGAGTAAGTTTTGGAACGTCTGGTGTAGACAGAGCATGCAGAATTCGCACCAACTGCCCACATATCCCAACTGCCCACCCACTGAGCTCCCTTTTCAGCGAGGACCAGCCACAGCCGAGGGCTCAGCAGGCAGATGAAGCTGATTCCTCCTCCGACCAGCCCCGAGCGTGACGGCCTGAGAGTCCCCTCACATCAGGCCACCCAGGCCCCCTGCACAATGTCAGAGGCGGGGGTGGGGGGTAGAGAAGACCACTCCCAGTGTGGGGCGCAGAACTCCGCCTGGAACAGGAATCTCAGGTGGTGGGCTGGGCCCCACACGCTGGAGCTCACAAAGACCAGCCCCTCTCAGTGATGGTGTCTCTGGCTCTGTCCTAGCTGGACACCCAAGAGCCTTCTCTAAGAGCTGCCCTAGGCACCGAACTTCCCATTCTTCCCAGGAATCGAAGATCCTTCCCCTGGCTGCCAGGCCTGCACTGCCCACTCCTTTTGGGGTTCCTACACCATCCAACAGGCATGAGAGGTCCGTATCCCGGCAGTGCCCACACAGAAGGTCACAGAGATTCTACACATCAACTCCGCAGTCAAGCCCAGACCAGAGGAGACTTCACCCAGTCTTCTCCCTGGCTACTCTGTCCTCAGCTACTCCACTGACTTATTTAACAGGCAGCTCAAAAATCAGCAGAAACCGGAGGAGTCTTTTTGCAGTAAGATGGTTTCCACTCCGTAACTGGAGCAGGGTGCACTTAATTACCTCCTTCTATCAGCCCGAGGAGACCCGAGGCAGTAAGAGATCCTGTAGGAAAGGCCCCAGAAAAAGAAATGAAAGACCATTCAATACCCGGATAAGGAAACTGGCCAATCCCTTTACTTGCTAGGAGCTAAGTAAATTCCAAGGAAATAATACAGAAAAGGAAAAGGAAGAACCTCAAACTTCCTGCCTCCTCTGAGATGGAGCCTTATTGCTGGGGACCAGGATGTGGCTTAAAACATGAACAGAAAGCATCTTGTCCCAACCAGATATAAAAGTGCCACAGAACAGATGCCTCAACAGCAAATCCAAGTGACTCAGACCATCCACACGACCTAGTCATTTCCTAACTATAACTAGCTGAGGGACAGTTTCCTACTTGCTAAAATAGGGACTTTTTTAGAGCAATAATTTTGAAGGAATATGCATTTCAAATCCGTGATAAACATGAACAATATGGCAACCCCCCCAAAAAAAATCTTCCTTCTTAAATACTCTACATTTCAGACTCGGGATCACTTCTGGAACGCCTGAGATTCAGAGGAAATTCCTGCCTCAAGGACTTGACTTAGAAAACTTGCATCTTCACCATAATTTGAGCGCTTAGGGTTCCATTCAGCTCTCAGGGAGTTTTGTGACCTGGAAAAACACTGAAACTTGCGGGGCCTCGGTCTGGACCCCATTTCCTTGTGCGCCCTCTCAGTAAGAAAGCAGGGTTAAATGCCAAGGTCCCTTACAGCTCTACCCCATTATAAGTCTGTATATAAATGAAAGGTTTATGGAGGACTTAGCATACTAATCTGGCTCACAGAAGTCATGGACGAATACCTCAGAAAGATGCAGAAGTATAAAGGCTGGTCTGATGTGTGGGTCCCATGAATGCCAGCAAGGGTAGCACGCCAGTGTAAGGGCACTACATAAGTGTCTGCTGCCATGTAATGGAGAGAAATCACCAAATAATCAGTGTTAGATTACTTCTTATGATGGAGAGAAACCACCAAATAATCAGTGTTAGAATCCTAACTGTGCATTTTAGCAAAGAAAGCCCAAGCAGAAATCAACTCAAACATGGTGACAGAAAGCTTGGAAAAGTGGACTCCAGATCAGATTGGAGTGAATGAGGTTTGAAGTCTAGCTCTCTAGACCTCCTTTTATTTTTTATTTATTTATTTGGGGGGGTCACACCCAGCAGTGCACAGGGGTTACTCCTGGTTCGCACTCAGGAATGACTCCTGGCGGTGCGCAGGGGACCATATGGGATGCTGGGAATCGAACCCGGGTTGGCCGCATGCAAGGCAAACGCCTTACCTGCTGTGCTATCACTCCAGTCCCCCTCCTTTTATTTCTGGTCATACCTGGCCATGCTCAGGGCTTACCCCTGGCCCTACACTCATGGTCACTCCTGGCGGCTTCAGAAATAAATGGGTACCAGGGATGGAACCCACATCAGCCCGTGTGCAAACCAAGTGCAAGTGCCTGGCCTGTACTATCTCTCCAGCCCCAGCCCTCATTTTGGCTGTGGTGGGCCGAGGGAAAGTGGATGGCAGGTAAAGCCACAACCAAACCTAGCAGTTTCCTCTCAGAAAACAGAGGAAGCAGAACTCTGAGTAGACATCTCAGGGGAAAGGGAGGACGCAAGGCATGCAGAGTGTCATGTGCCATCGTCCCCCCTCGCCCTCCGAAAGCCCTGAGCACTCTGGTCCCACAGGAACCGCTGCAGGTCATGGTAACAGCCGCCATCAAGTTTGGCGGCTGGAGGTGGAGGGAACCTGCACTGGATGGGGGTGAGGGTGGGGGAGCTCAGAGTCCACGGGTTCCAAAGCCACCACGGGGAGACCCAGAGACGGGATGCGGAGGAGCAGCAGGTATTCCTGGGTGCAAGCAGTATTGGGCTAACGGGCTCCAACGGTCAGCAGCCCGGCAGGGACAGGAAGCTGCCGCGCAAAGCCCAGAAGGGAAGAAGCAGCTCCAGCCGCAGAGCCCGGTTCAAACCCGACACCACTGCCCGGCACCTCGTGGATCCCGGGGCACCGGCTCAGAAGGAGCCCTGAGCACCGGATCGCCGTGTGCGGGCCCCCACACCTGAATTCACTAAAAATCGGAAAAAGGGAACCCGAGGGAAAGTTCCGGGGTTACGGCGCTTTCCTGGCCCGCGGCGGATCCCACTGCATTCCGGGTGCGCTGGTGTGTGGTCGGTCCCGAGTACCACCGGGGGTGGCCCCTGAACACTGCCGAGTGGGTCCCCCGACGCACACCAAAAAAAAAAAATCAGAGAGGTTTTTATTTCTCAAGGAGAGTGCCACGGTCAAAGTGGGAGGAAGTCGAAGCCACAAATGCGGGACTCTGGGTCTACCTTGAACTACCCCGGAGAATCTGGGAAGTTTGCACATTTGTGCAAACGAGCGGGCGGGCTGCTTTGACCTTCCCGCTCCACCAGGTACCGCTGCCCGGAGCGCGCGCTGGGCGCCGCTGGGAGGCACGCACGGCCGAGCCGGGCGGGGGCAGCGCGCCAGAACCGGACTCACGACCCGGCCCGGAACTCGGCCCGACCCTAGCGGGGAAGGGGGGGCAGGTCAGGGAGCAAAGGCCGAGGCTTCGCTCTTACCTGCCACCTGCCGAACTCTCCGCTCTGCCAAACCGAGCTCCGTCGCCGTCACTAACTGTCACCCTCTCCAGCCGGGCGCCCGGGCCCACCCGGGCTCAAGCCCATCCACCATGGCCCGTCGCCGCAGCGCCAGCCCGAGCAGCCGGAGCCGGCGCCAGCCCATCCTCGGGCGCGGGCGCGGGCGCAAGCGCAGGCATCACGGGGCCCCGCCCCTCGGCTTCTTTCCGGGGCAACCTGGGAACACCCCCCCACCCTCTCCGCGGGCCACGTGACGGAACCGGACCAATAGGCTTCTTCCTTACTGCCGACTTACTTCCGGCGCTGGAAGTTAACCAATGAAAAGTCGCCTTCGTTTTCCGGCCGCCTTGGAGCCGCGGCAGTGATGGCGCCGCCCGTGCGGTACTGCATCCCCGGTGAGGGAGCGTTGTCCGGAGAGCGAGTTCACGGGGGGTGGTTGGGACCCCGAGGATGGGGGATAGCTTCTTCCGGGGACGCGTACGCTGACGGCGCGGGTTCTCGTTCTCTCGCAGGCGAGCGTCTGTGTAACCTGGAGGAAGGCAGCCCGGGCAGCGGCACCTACACCCGCCACGGCTACATCTTCGCGTCGCTGGCCGGCTGTCTGAGCAAGAGCAGCGAGAACGGCGCGGTACGGGGCCGGCCTCCCTCCTCCTCGGCCTGTGCCTTCTCCTCGCCCGCCCCTGTGGTCGCGGCGCTTCGGGGCGGCGTCATGCTGTTCACAGTGACCGGCTGGTGCCGAGCGTTTCTCCCGCACGCGTGTGGTTCCCGCCCTGGGCCTCCGCCCCCACCCCGGTACTCGTGCTGCGGCTCTTCCGCGGTGTGGGTGCCCGAGCCTCCCTCCGGGGAACGGGGCTGCCGAAGAGCAGAGCAGGCCCGGCGTGAGCTGAGTCCGGGCCGAGTCGCCCGCGTCCCCCCGCCACGCCAGCCCGGCCTGCAGCCTCGTCCTACCAGCTTTGTCGAGCACGCCCCTCTCCGCCGCCCTTTTCATTCTGAGCCCTCTGATACCTTCTGTGGTTTCACTCAGAGAAACCCATACAGGCCCATTGTCTAAAAACGCGGGAGTTTCATTAGTTTGGGTTTGGGGTTTTGTTTGTTTGTTTCGTTTTGTTAAACTCAAAAAAAAAAAACAAAGTATTGGGGGACTAGAGAGATTGTATAGCAGGTAGTCTGCTTGCTTTGCACCTGGTCCCAGATTCAGTTCCTGGAACCCAATACGATCCACCTAGTGTCACTAGTAAACCCTGAGCACCACCAAGTTTCGCCCCCAAAGCCAAAAGAACTCGTTTTCTTTCCAGCATATAATTCGGCATATAGCCAAACACTCAGGTATATGTTTCCCTGCTGCGTTCTGCATGACAGCGGGTGTCTCCTTCCCAGGATTAGTTTGTCATTGTCCTCCCTTTGTTCTTCGATTTCCTCGAGCAGACCCAGTACCATCTCCATTGTGAGACTTGTTACTGTGTTTGGCATGCCGTGCGGGCGAGATACTCTCGATAGCTCCCCAGGCTCTCAGAGGGGCAGAGGAATCAAACCTTGGCCAACCAGGTCGGCCGCGTGCAAGGCAAACGCCCTACCCACTGTGCTATCTATCGCTCCAGCTCTAGGATTAGTTTAGCATCACTTAAACAGTCTTTGAAGGCCCAATTTAATGACGGACAGGCATAGTAGAGAAAGAGAACAGAACGAGAGCAGCTAGGTACTAGCGAACTCTAATGATTATGTGTTGGGTATCAAGCTTGAACTCATAGCTCCACAGACTGGAGCATAAGCTTTGCCTGCGGGAGACTTAGGTTTAACCCTCGTCCTGGCGTGGGGCCCTTCTGAAGCAGCACAGGGAGGAACTGGCAAGCTGGGCATAGCCCTGAGCACAGTGAGGCACTGTGCTCCAAACAAAGTAGAGAACTAATCAAAAATTACGGTAAATGATGCTGTAACCTAACAACCACATAACATTGTTCTTGTGGCACTCTTGGCCCTCTTAGCTCCTAAAATGTCTAATGCTTTCCGCTCTGAGCTACAAATAAATATGAACTCCTCTTTCTGTGACCCTAACTATGGACCAAGGCATTCAGGTATTACATTTACGGACACACACTTTAACCCCAGACTTGGCTAAAATGTTCATGTTTTGTTCTCTCTGCATCCAGCTTCCGGTCGTGTCTGTGATGCGAGAAACAGAATCTCAGTTACTGCCGGATGTGGGAACTATAGTAACATGTAAGGTAAGTTGATCCTATCTTCCTTCTTAGGACACTCCCCCAGTACTAAGAAGGGGTTTCCCCAAGTGCCGCCAGGAGTAAGCCCTGAAGACCACCAAATGTGGCCCCAAAACAGACCAGCAATAACAACAAAAAATAAGAAAATTGGGCCAGAGATACAGTACAGCAGGTAGGGCGCTTGTCTTGCGCACAACTGAACCTGTGTTCGATCCTCAGCATCCAGTTGTCCCACCTCTGCCCCTGGCTGAGGATGCCAGGAATGATTCCTGAGTGCAGAGCCAGGAGTAAACTTTGAGCACCGCCGGGTATGACCCAAAAAAACAAAACAACAAAATCTATTAAAGGCCCTCCCGTTGATTGTCGATTTGCTCGAGCGGGCCCAGTAACGTCTCCATTGGAGACTTTGTTGTTACTGTGTCTGGCATATCGAATACTCTCTGTAGCTTGCCGGGCTCTCCGAGAGGGGCGGAGGAATCGAACTCGCGTCGGCCATGTTGGCGGCGTGTAAGGCGAACGCCCTACCCGCTGTGCTATCATGCTAGTCCAAAAGTATCTAGAGAGGTGGTGATCCACTTACTATTCAATAGCTGAAGTGTCATCTTAAATTCTGTTTACCGCAGGCTTCTTTAAAAGCCTAGACTCACTGCGATGCTATATCAAAGTCTATACCGTATTATTAGGTATGATTTCCACAGTAGCTCCATTAGATAACCAGGGTGGTTCTTGTATTTTTCTCTGTTTTGTTTGGGATGCCAGGTGTTGTACACACAAAGGTTGTGTCTGCCACTAAGCCCCCTCTCTGGCCACTGGAATGGCTCATATTGCACATTATATGAGAGAGGTACAACTTAGTATGCCTTAATATGTATTCTTAGTAGGGTTGGACTACAATCCTAGTAAACCTAGATTGGGGGTTTTGGTTGTTTTTTTTTTTCTTTTTTCAGTTTATTGTTGCTTCAGTTTATTTTTATAAGCTCAGTTTTTCAGTTTATTAGCTGGCAACTGCAGTATTCTAATGCTGCTCTTTTCTCTATTCCATTAATAGGTCTCTAGCATTAATACACGCTTTGCCAAAGTACACATCCTGTATGTGGGGTCAACACCACTGAAGAATTCGTTTCGAGGAACTATCCGGTAAGTGTTCTTGCCTTCGCTTTCGCCTGCAGTGAAATTTTGGTTGAACAGGAGACTGAATTTTTTTTTTTTTTTTTTTTTTTATTTATTGAATCACTGTGGGAAAGGTTACAAAGCTTTCAGGTTTATGTCTCAGTCATGCAAATATCAAACACATTTCCCTTTACCAATACTTATTTTTTACCATGAAGAACCCCAATAAAACCCCACCCCCCCACCCCTCCCCGTCCCTGTGAGGCAGATGAATTCTAGTTAACACTCTATCTGCTTTGATTAGATTCATTGTTTCAATAAAAGATTCACCACTATTTTTTAGAGTTTACCCCCCCCCCCCAAATCAGACATGCTGAAAAAGCATTGTGAAGTGATTTGCTTTCTACAGCTGGGTTCAAGAATTAAATGTTGGTTTTGGATTTCTGCTATTTTACCTATTGACCCTGGAGGTATTTCTACTGAAAGTCAGATAGTTAAGAAATTGGTTTCTGTGTTCTAGAGTCGTGGCCGTGCTGGAACGCCGCTCGCGGGGGGCAACCGGTGGCCTCGGTAGGGCGTGAAGGGCGGAGCGAAACGCCCCCCTTCCCATGAGGTTTTAGTCGCCCCCACACTCCCGGCTCATACCTGCTGTCCACAAGGCTACCATGTGGCCGCCATCTTTCTTTCCAGAGAGGAGAGGGCGAATGGGGCAACACCCTTTCCCCTCCGGCAGACTTGATGGCCTGGATCAACGCATAGTCCGTTCACTTTTCTGCTCCAAGCTGCTGGGTTCTGCATTAAGTCCTTGTGCTTCTGGGGCCATGGCCGTGCTGGAGAGCCGCTCGCGGGGGGCAACTGGTGACCTCGGTAGGACGTGAAGGACGGACCGGAACGCCCCCCGACCCATGAGGTTTTAGTCGCCCCCACTCCCCCGGCTCATACCTGCTGTCCACAAGGCTCCCATGTGGCCGCCATCTTTCTTTCCAGAGGGAGGAGGGCGGAAGGGAGCAACACCCTTTCCCCTCTGGGCAGAAATGATTGCCTGGATTAACGCATAGTCCTTTCACTTTTCTGCTCCAAGCTTAGGTCATTGTGCTTCTGGGGCTGTGGCCGTGCTGGAGAGCCGCTCGTGGGGGCAACTGGTGGCCTCGGTAGGGCGTGAAGGGCGGTCCGAAAGGGAGACTGAAATTTTTAAAAACAATTACAGGGGCCGGAGCAATAGCACAGCAGCTAGGACATTTGCCTTGTACGCAGCCGATCTAGGTTTGATTCCCAGCATCCCATATGGTCCCCCGAGCACCGCAAGGAGTAATTACTGGGTGCATGAACCAGGAGTAACTCCTGTGCATTGCCGGGTGTGACCCAAAAAGCAAAAAAAAAAAAATAAGAAAGAAAGAAAAAAACAATTATAATTCCTACACTTTTTTCTTTCCCCTCCTTTTATTCTACCGAGGTGGTTTCCCAAAGAAATTGCTCTATGAGTTGGAATAAAAGGAAAATATGGATGAAACTAGAATTTAAAATATGGGGGGTGGAGAGATAGCTCAGTGGATTGAACACATGCTTTTGCATTAAAGAACCCTAAGTTTGATTTCCCTGAGCACTGAGCCAGAAGTAGCACCCAAGCACCCACAGCTGACACCCCAAAACTTTTAAAAAGAAAATAAATAGAAAAGAATTGAGCTAAAATGATATATTCACTGTAGCAATGTCCTCCTGTCGTTCATCGATTTGATCCAGCAGGCCCAGTAACGTCTCCATTGTGAGACTTGTTGTTACTGTGTTTGGTATATTGAATACATCACGGGTAACATGCCAGGCTTTGCCATGCAAGCGAGATACTCTTGGTAGCTTGCCGGGCTCTCCAAGTGGGGCAGCGGAATCGAACCCGACTTGGTCTGGCCAGACTGGCCGCGCACAAGGCAAACACCCTACTGCTATGCTATCGCTCCAGCCCAAAATGATATATATTGGTGTAAAAGACATTTTAGGAAGTTTAAGCCTTCTTGCTTGCATTTTTTGTTTATTTTTAGTTTCTGGACCACACCCAGCAGTGCTCAGGAATTACTCTTGACTGCATTTAGGAATCACTTATGGTGTTGCTCAGGGAACCCTCTGGGATGTTGGGGATTGAACTTGTTTCGGCCATGTTCAAGGCAAGGGCCTACCCACTGTATTCTCTCTCCAGTTCTTCTTGATTAAATTTAATAACAAACCAAAGAACTGTATAACATTAAAAATGTAGAGTTTGGGACTGGAAAGACATACAGCAGGTGAGGTGCTTGCTCTGTAAGCATCTGACGCAGCATCATATGGTCCCTTGAGCACTGCCCAGATACAGTCTAAAAATGGGGGAGAGGAGAATATGTGGTGTGGTGAAGGGACAGGTGTTGGAACATTATATGACTGAAACCCAGTTATGAACACCTTTATAACTGTATCTCACTGTGATTCAATTAAAAATAAATTTATATACGTACACATATATATGTGTATATAGTGCTGGAGATATATATAGTGGGTAAGATCCTTGCCTTGCATGTGGTTAACCCAAGTTTGATCTCTGCTATCCCATATAGTCCCTTGAACCCTACCAGGAATAATTCCTGAGCATAGAACCAGGAGTAAACTCTTAGCACCTCTGGGTGTGGCCCCAAAACAAAAATTCAGGGACTGGCATGGGCCAAGGGGGATGTCTCAAAGGATCAGAACATATGCCTTGCATGCTGGAGGCCTAGATTTGATCCCTAACACCCCTTGCCACCCAAGCACTGATCCAGTAGTCCCTGAACACCACCAGGTGTGGCCCAGAACCAAACCAAAAACACATAGGGTGGGGGGCTAGAGAGACAGCACAGTGGGTAGGGCATTTGCTTTGCATGCGTGCAACCCAGGTTTGAATCCCAGCATCTCATATGGTCCCCTGAGCACCACCAGGAGTAATTCCTGAGTGCAGAGCCAGGAGTAACCCCTGTCATCGCCGAGTGTGACCCAAAAAAACAAACAAAAAAACAACACATAGGGCAGAAAACTACTCAATGGGCTAATGTGCATGCTTTGTATGTAAGAGACCCAGATTCAGTAGCTGGCTCTGTATTGTCCCCCAATCACTGCTAGGAGTGATACCTCAACCCCTCAGCAGCATTCCAGGAATAGTTCCTGAGCAGTGCCAGGTGTGGTCCAAACCCACTCCCCTCCAAAAAAAAAAAAATTAGTGAAATGGTTGTTTTTATTTTCCTGAGGCTTCTTTGAGGAGGGAAAGGGGCTTCTGCTGAAGTGTTTAGCCCAGTATTGCAGGCCAAACAATTTAATACTCCAGCCAGGCAATGCAGTATTGTTCAGTCTATGGTGCTTCTGATAGGTGCTCCTAAGACAGCAGAGTTCCTTATCCTTGATCTGCTTTTCTTTCATCAAGGTAATGGTTCTGCTGCTCTGTGATCCAAGAATAAGAAACAGGATTTTTTTCTCAGGATGAGGACTGCTTTGCCATTCTGCTCCTTTGTTCTTTGTTCTTTGTTCTTTCTGCTCTGTTCTGCTAGGATTCTTTTTTGTTTGGTTCAGGGGCCACATCCAGCTGCTCAGGGATCACTCCTGGCAGGACTGGGGGACCATCTACGGTGCCAGGGATCAAACCCAGGTCAGGCGCTGCTCACTTCAGCCCTTCTGTTAGGATTCTACCCAGTAATTCTTTCTCACCAGTAACCAAATATTTTTTTCTTTTTTTAGCAAGGAAGATGTCCGAGCTACTGAAAAAGATAAGGTAGTTGTTTGTCAGGTTGTTTTTGTTAGTTGTAAGGGCCACACACAGTGATACTTCATGGAGGCCCAGGTAGCACATGGTGTTGGTAGTGGTGGGGTATGTGTTTGTGGTATGTGGTGGTGGTGGGTTGTGTGTATCCGTGGCCCATGGTGCTGGTGGTAGTGTGTGTGTAGCGTGTGTGTGTGTGTGTGTGGGGGGGGGGGGGGGGGAGTGGCCTGTAGTTAGAAGGTTTGTTTTGTTTTGTTTTGTTTTTAAGTATTCCAGTTAATTTCATAGATCTGTGGGAAAGTGGCATCCAGGGAAGTTTATTTCCAACTGGAAAACAGAACTCGCCTCACTTTTCTTTCTATGATTTCTGTTTGTTCTGTGGCTCTGTGAACCAAAGCAGAACTAATGTATTGTTTGGAGCCAGGTTTCCTACACACTTTCTCTGGAACCTTTTGGAGCCAACTATAGTAACTTTTGACAGAGTCACATTCCTTTCTGTGTGGTGGTGGTGAGTTGGGGGGAGTGGGGACTACACCCTGGGGTACTTAGGGCCTTGCTCCTGGCTCTGCTCAGGGATCATTCCTCACAGCATTCTGGAGACTGTAGTGGTGCCAGAAATCGAACCAGGGTCAGCTCATTACTTAGAGAGCAGCTTAGCCTCTGTAACGTCTCTCTGACCCCAGCGACGTCAGATTTTTAACTGGGTTAGTGAATTCAGAATCTTGCGTTTCAGTGATTATTCTGTAGAAGTAATAAACGGTGTTGACTGAGGGCCAGGGAAGTGGCTCAGAGGGCTGGAGCGTGTCCTTTGCGTGTGGAAACCTGGGTTTGATCCCTGCCCACCACATGTCTTCCCAAGCACCACCAGAAGCAACCCCCAAGCACAGAGCCAGCTGGAACCCAAAAATAAACAACTTGTTGGTTGACTTAAATCATGATGAATTCTTGTCTTTTGGACTTGAAAGGTAGACTGGCTCTCTCCATGGGGGCTAACAACCAGTGGTCCGTCGGTCTGATACAGAGCTGTCACTTAACCCTGTTCTTCTTTCTCCACAGGTTGAAATTTACAAGAGTTTCCGCCCAGGCGACATTGTCTTGGCCAAAGTGGTATCCTTTATCCCTGCAGACGTGTGGTCATTTGTCATGAGAAGCCATGGGAAGGGATATGGCTCAGTGGTAGAGCACATGCCTTTCGTACGAGGGAGGAGCCTCCCAGGTATGATGCTTCGCACTGAAAAACAGGAACAAATCAGGTGGCTTAGGTGGGGACAACATAAGCCATCATTTTCCTTCACCAAAATGATATGACTAGATCTCGCTTGGTGATGCACAATCCAACTACCTCCTGACCACAGCCGAAAATGAGCTCGGAGTCGTGGTGGCCCACAGTGAGGCCGGTGAGTTGGGCCACACTGCCATGTGCTAGCCTTTCCCTGTAGCTGTGGATTTGGGATTCGCACATTCCACTCCCCACCCCCATCCCTTTCACACTTTCCTTCTGTTTTTATTAGTTTGGTTTATTTGTTGGGTCGCATTCTTGGTTGTGGTTGCTGGAGGTTGCACACTTTGGCGTACAGTACAGCTCACACCGGGCACGTGGCGCTATGGATTGAACCTGTGACCCATGTCTGCTCAACAGGGGCTTAGCAACCCAGCCCCGACCCCCTACTGCGACCCTCCCTGGTTGAGGGGGCCTGGATTGTTTGTGAGCCACACCCAGCTGTCCCCAGGACCTACTCCTGGCTCTGTGCGTAGGGATCACTCCTGGGTCCCAGATGGCACCCGGGTTGCTGTATCCACGGCAGACGTCTTACCTGCTGTCCCCTCTCTGGCAGCCCTCCCTTGTTTCTTATTGTTTGAGGGAGTGATAGCAGTGTGGAACCTTCCTACTGAAATGACAGTGATTTTTCCGTAGGTCTAGGGGAAAGGCAGGTTCGCACCTTCAGTCAGGTGAATAAACGGTTCTCTCCCATATGAGATGCAGATCTCTGGAGAAGCCTGGTGCCAGTTCTTCTGTACCCTGCTGAAATCTGGGGGAAATGTTTCAGACATATGTTCGGGCTCCGCTCCAGCCGCATCTTTTCCCTTGCAGGTGTCCAGATGGTTCCTATCAGCTGGTGTGAGATGCAGTGCCCTAAGACACATACTAAGGAGTTCCGCAAGGTGGCCCGAGTGCAGCCAGAGTTCTTGCAGACTTAAGAAACCATTCTGTACCCACGGAGCAGGGAAACTGTTTCCAAGACTACATGCATGCAAGTAAAGTCTTGGTGCTGTCATCCTTATTCAGACGTATGGGCTCAGGGCCCCGAACAAGAATATAGTGGGTGGGGCTCTTGCCTTGCATGCAGCCTGCCCAGCATCCCATGAGGTCCCCTAAGCACAGCCACGAGTAATTCGTGATTACATAGCCAGAAGTAACCCCTGAGCATCACTGACTGTGGCCCCAAAACAGACAAAAACCCAGCTCATGGGTCAGCCGGGCCCACCTCCAGAAAAATCCACCAGAAGCCTTCTTTGTAGGTGGGCGTTTTTCTTTTGAACATTTCAGTGAGCTCCATTCTCTCCCAGGGTGAATGTCTTTCTCTGAAGAACCAGCAGACAAATTACATTCTATGGGGGAGAGCCTATTTGTTCTAACAGTCTTGTAAATATGTACTCTTTTTTGCTAAAACAAAGAAAACTTTTCTATTAAAAGTATGTTAGGCTTCTGTCGTCTTGAGCAGGGACCAGAACCTAAATGGTGTTCTGACACTCCGAATAGGGATTTTACCTGGGGTGCCCATTAACAGACGTGTTCCAAAGAGCGCTCGCTTGCAGGCCAGAGTCTAGTCTCCACTGTTTTGGATATTTGGTGTTGTGTTATATGTGTTTCACCTTAACAAGTACTGATTGTGAGCAGCAGGCTCTGGACCCAGTGCTTGACACAGTCCTTTCGGGAGATTGCAGTTAAATGAAAATTCTAAAACTTATTACAGTTGAACATTGAATTACAGGTCCCGGAGATAGTGCAGAGGGTAGGGCCTTGAATTACTGACCTGAATTCGGTCCCCAGTATCCCATCTAGTCCCAAGGCCTGCCAAGAGTGATTCCCTGAACACTGCTGAGCGTGGCCCAAACCTCTCCCACCCACCCCAATCAAACGAATTAACAGAGGTAACGTACTTTCTCAGGTTTCATCCAAATGGTGACATGAATGTGGACAAAGTTGTTTTGACTCTTGGTTTGGCATCTGGAGCATACCTCATTAAAAATAGGATTTTTATGAGGAATAAGTACATCAAAGTGCTCAGTATATTCTAGTATTCTAGTTTATTATGTATCTGGTAGTCTTCTCTCACAACAGACCTATGGTACCCTAGGCTAGATACTTAGGTGTGGTTGGTTTTAGGGATTTGTGTGTTTTGGGGTTGTTTTAGGGTTTTTTTTTTTTTAGGCTTTTCCATCACACCCAGCAATAATCAGGGGTTACTCCTGACTCAGCACTCAGGAATTACTCCTAGTGGTGCACGGGTGACCATATGGGATGCCGGGGATTGAACCCAGGTCGGCTGTGTTGGCAAGACAAATGCCCTACCCGCTGTGCTGTCACTCCGGTTCATGGTGTAGTTGGTTTTAATAAGTCCCTAATTAACAGGGATCTAAAACTCCCTTATAGACAATGCCTCCGAGGAACCCCTGTACCATATCTTTGTACATGTCTCTTTTTTTTGCAAGACAGATAACCTAGATGTGGAATGCTGGATCAAAGAATAAACACATTTGGGATTGTAGAGATAGTACAGTGGGTAAGGGACTTGCCTTGCATGTTGCTGACCCATGTTCAATCCTTGGCATTCCATATATTTCCACTAGGAGTGATTCCTGAGTGCAGAGCCAGGAGTAACCCCTGCACGTCACTGGATATCGCCCCCAAACAACAACAGATCCTCAAGAATAAACACATTTTGGGGCTGGAACGATAGCACTGTGGGTAGGGCATTTGCCTTGCATGCGGGCCAACCCAGGTTCAAATCCCAGCATCCCATATAGTCCCCTGAGCACCGCCAGGAGTAATCCCTGAGCTTCACCAGGTGTGACCCAAAAAGCAAAAAAAAAAGAATAAACACATTTTACTGTTCTTTCCATAGCACCAAATCTAGCAGTGCCTGGAGGCCACTGCGTCCAGCTAGTGCTAGGGGATAGGACTCAATGTATTGGGGATCAAACTCGGTGTTTCACGTGCTGTGTGCTTTTGCTCTTCTACTTGCTCTAGCTCCCTGACGTCCAGTATACATAGTGTGGGTGGAGGGACTCCCAAGCAGTACTTAGAAGACCTAGAGTTACTCCCAGCAGTGCTTGGTCAGTCAGGCCATCAGTGCAGGCGAGGGCCCCAAGAAAGTGCGCTGCTCGGACCCTGTGATGCCAACAAGGTGGTTCCGGAGATCGAAATTGGCCTAGCTGGCATACTGTGTCCCTGATTCCACATTTTAAATTGATTTCGCTCTCTCCCCTTACCACCTTGCAGGAAGATGCTGTCAGTTGATCCTCTCAACAGTGTTGGCTATTTTACTTCTATTAGCTCTATAAGAAAAGTGAACCTGCACAGGGGCAATCGTTTCCACACTTTTTAGTTTGTTTGATTTAGATATTTTCAGGGCATCAACCAGAGGTTCCTCCTGCAGTGCTAGAGCTTTTGCATGCCAGTAGAAATGTGTGCCAGCAAGCTCTTGAAGCTATCTCCCCAGCCTCCATTTCCAGTTTACAAAAGGTGGGGCCAGAGAGATAGTGCAGTGGATAGTGTGTTTACCTTACATGCAGCTGACCCAGGTTCGATCCCTGGCATCCTACATGGCCCCCAAGTACGACCAGGAGTAACTCCTGAGCATAATTGGGTGTAGCCCAAAAACCAAAAAGATGCTGTCAGTTGATCCTCTCAACAGTGATGGCTGTTATACTTCTGAGCTTAGTCACAGAGACATCCCGGGGCAGAGCAGTATTCAAGTCCAGGGCGGTGTGACCATGAAGCCCAGCCCCCTCTCCTGTACTCTGGTGCTTTCTTTCTCCAGATACTGAGTAGAAGCATGACCAAGAAGCATGCAGTTAGAGGCTGTCCATATCGACACTGCTTCATTCACTATGGACGCTTGTTGGACATTGCTCATTCGTTCAGTAAATACATGTTGAGCTGCTTACTCAAGCTTAGCTGCTCCAGGAAGTAGGGCGTGAACATGAACAAGATAGAGCCCTGTGGACCTAAGTTCTAGTGGGGAAAGCTGAGTAAAACAAATAATTTCAGGCCCTGAAGAAGAAAGGCATCATCTAGTTTAGTATTTGAAACAGCTGGATATTAGGGCCTGCTCACAACAGAATAGGTCATCTTTTTACCCATAATCATCCGTTTTGGTTTATTACATGTTTTATGCCAGTCTCCAGTGCTAGCCTGAGCTTTTTATTTATTTTTAGGCCACACCCAGCAATGTTCAGGGATTAATCCTGGCTCTGCACCTTGCCATGCTCTGGGGACCATATGGGGTGTGGGGATAGACTCCGGGTCAGCTGGATACAAGACCTTAGCTGCTATCCTACTGCCCCGGCCCCTAGCCTGAGCTTTTGAGATAGGATTGTTTTAGCTAACTTTGAAGCCCCGTTACCTCCTATCTTAACCTAGCAAAAGCCCAGTAAAATCTTTACTGAATGTAGCCAGAGCTGACAGACCAGGTGTGCTCAATGATGCTGAACAATGAACTGATCTGAAATTGTCTCTTCCTTGCTGAATAGTGCTTCTCATCAGCCTGGACAGCTAAGTTTCAAAACTCCCTGTAAAGGGGACCAGAGAGATAGCACAGCGTATAAGGTGTTGCCTTGCATGTGCCTGACCCTGGTTTGATCCCCAGCATCACAAGGTCCCCTGACTATTGCCAGGAGTGATCTGTGAGCAGAGCCTGGAGTAAGCCCTGAACTCTACTGAGTGTGGCCCAAAAACAAGCAAAACTCCTAAGGCTTTGAAAGAAAAAAAAAAAAAAACAGAAAAATGCCTTAGCTCCTTGCTAAATGTGAGGGTAAAGGTAAAGGTAAAGGTAAAGGCCCTCCCGTTGATCGTCGATTTGCTCGAGCGGGCCCAGTAACTGTGAGGGTAATGAAAAAAATTCAGTAAAAGAATTCTGGAAAATGAATTGAAAATCAACTGTACAATGAATCTGAGATGTTTATGGCATCACCCATGTTGCATTTCTCAGGCAAAATAGGGTTGCCAATGGAAGCAGTTTGTTTTCCAACGTCGTTTACCTTAAGCCCTTCCTGTGTTCTAGTTGAATCTGTGGGTAGAAAGTTGGCCACTGGAGCAGAAAGTCACTGGGGTGGACCCCTGGACCCCTTAAGCACCAGTGGGGAGGCCCAGAAGTTGTGGTGGGTTTGTGTTTTTTCTTAAGTCCTTGATAGCAGTGTTGATCTCTCAATGATTAAGTGATGGTTTCGTTATAGTCCTGCTAGAAGGCAAGAGTTCTAGTCAGGACTCTGAGTGTCAAGAAATGGAGACTACCCTAAAATACCAAATGAGGGGCTGGGTGTTTGTCAGAAGTGATCCCTCAGTTGCAGAGCCTCAAATCAGCCCTGAGCACCACATGGTATGTTCCTCCCCCAAGGAAAAAATAAATAAAATTATGTAGAGCATAGAGCATTATTAATCTGAGTTGTTCCAGTCTGACTTAGTTGAAGAGCATTTGGTCAAAAGGAAGTAACTGAGTTTTGGTATGAAGATTCAATGTGGGCGAAACAAACTTCCCACCATGCTGCCAGACATCAGTCATGAGGGTCTCCCTAGGGATATTGTGTAGACAAGTGACAGAAGTCAACTTGGAAGAGATGCTCAACAGTCTTAGAATTGGGGAGCCGAAAAGTACAGTGGGTAAAGCCTTATACATGGACAGCCCAGTTTGATCCCCAGTACCCAATATGGTTCCCTGAGCACTGCCAAGCATAGCTCAAGAAAAAAAGATTTTAATAATTGAGAAATTCATACTATTAGTTGAACCAAGTCTTTCTCGACTCCACTACTTAATAGTGTGTTTTAGCAAGCGTCTCAAACTCTTGGGCTGTTTCCTTTCCTGTGGTTGTTCCCAGATCTTCCAGAGGGCCAATCAGGATTAGGCATTATGTGTATCACATTATGTCAGTGACTGGCACACATTGGCCAGTGGTGTGTGTTACTTGCTCCTACAAAGAGAAGCATTCTGAGCTCCCATGTACCTTTTAGGGGAGGGGGCCCCCAAATGGTACTCAGGGAACCTCGTAATACTTGGCCCAGTGCTCTTTGAGTCCAGCAGTGCTGAGGTCACCAAGGCCACACAGTCAGGCGACCATTGGGTTCCAGCAATCAAAAGCAAGGCCTCTTCTGGGGCTGGAGCTATAGCACAGTGGGTAGGGGTTTGCCTTGCACGTGGCTGACCCAGGTTCGATTCCCAGCATCCCATATGGTTCCCTGAGCACCATCAGGAGTAATTTCTGAGTGCAGAGCCAAGAGTAACACCTGTCTGTACATTGCCAGGTGTGACCCAAAAAGCAAAAAAAAGGTCTCTGAAAGCCAGGCATACACTCCAGCCCTCTTATCTAAAAGACCTGAGGGAGAAGGTGAAGGTGAGCGGTGCTACTTAAAATTATGTCCATTTCCTCATGTATCGAGTCATTTTATGAGGTAGTATATAATTTAGTTCATTAGCTGACTAATAAAGTTTTAGAGACTAAAAGCTGTAGATCAGGTTTATACATTAATAAAAATGGAGACATTTATATTTGAGGGGGTGGGGGGGGGTGGATGGTTGTGTTAAGGATTGAACCCAGGACCTCACAAGAAGTGTTCTCATAAATCAGCCCCAGGAATGCTTTTTAAAATCTGGGCCAGAGAGCACACAGAGTTTAAATTAGGTACTTGCCTCAACGGCTAATCTCATGGTTCAATCCCCAGCATATATGGTTCCTCGAACACTGCCTGATTAAGGCCTGAGCACTGACAGGTATGACCCAAAAACAAGGAGAGACTGGTCCACACACCTCTTATTACTCAAATACTAGAGACCCAGAATTTGACTTTCCGGTCAAGGGGGACTAAACACCACACCATCTTCTAAGCGGGAGATGGACAACAGGGATGGGGCGCTTAGCCAGCACAACCAGCCCTATATTCTCCCACCAACTACACTACAAAAATAAGCAGCTGACATGAAAGTGGTGACTTGTCATCCTGAAGCTCTTAACCTGTGATATGTCGCTGAGACATTTCGAATGGAATATTCAGGGTTTCCTCAAGCAAATGGAATATTACTACACATCACACAGAAATATTGCACATCACTCCTTTATTATACTGATCTGGAAAAGATTTAGTACAGTTATGCTCAAATGAGTACCAAGCAACTGGAACATGATTCAGATATGAGACTGAAAAGACACGCTTGGACATGGTCAAGAGGCATTTCACTGACACAGAACAGGGAGGCAGGGGGACTAAACCCGGCAGGAACAGCCCTGTAAGAAAGGTCAAGGGGCCTCTCATGCCAGTGAGGAATGGCTTATCTTTTGATGACCAAATGTGTGACTATTTCAACTGCCACTAGAAAAACCAGAAGGGTTTTTGTTTTGTATTATGTATATGCCTATACTGATCTTTTTGTGAAAGTAAATGCAACACAAAACATTCAGGATTGATCCTAGTCCTCTGGGGTCAGGGAGGAAAGGTTTATTTGACTCACCATGCAGATGACATTCACCTTCCAGTGGAATGACTAGAAACCCCTCTCCCACACGCAACACAGTCAGGCCTCAGTACCATTCTTCCTCTGACTCCAACTCTTCCTTAGTAATAAAGCACTAGCAAAGCCCCGAGTTACTACTCTTGGCTCAGTCATTCCTTGGCTTGGCCTGACGACCCAGGCCCCAGAGGAGCCATTCTGACTTGACTGTATGAAGGGAGTGGGTGCAAGAGACAAGATGGGGAAGATGAATTGGGAGCCACTGACCCCCAACTGCAGCTACTACCGACGATGCCCAGAGATGTGGTCAGTGCGAATGTGCAAGGGAGAGGGACAGAAATGGAAGGAGGACAGGGAGGTGTCGCGGGAACTGGTGCGCCTGCTCGCCTTCACTTCTTGACCTTGCCCTGAGCGGCCACAGCCTCCATGGCTTTACGCACGGTCTCTTCATCCCCCAGGAACTGCATGGGCTTGATGGGCTTCAGGTTCTTGTCCAACTCGTAGACGATGGGAATACCAGTTGGCAGGTTCAGCTCCATGATAGCCTCCTCAGAGAGACCTGAAAATACCACCATGATCAGCCACACAGATGCAGCCCATCACCCCCATACTGCCTTTCCTCAGGATACGGCGTATGTACCCTAGTAGATGGGGGTAGGAATTAAAGCCCCACTTTCTGACATTTGTGGTAACAGCAAAGACTAGTAGATCAGTGACCCAAGGAATGCACCTAATAATGCAGCAAATACTTCTCAGTCCTTGGGAAGCAAAAAAAAGGGGGGGGGGGGGACTAGACTAGAAGGCTCAAAAGGGTGGGAACAGGCTTTGAATGGGGGGGGGGGGGGCGCCTTGGATCTTGGATATGCAGGGAGTGACTCAAGAATACTCCAGAGAGAAAGGTGTGTCACGGATCCCATTCATTCCCCAGAGCCCAACGAGGTGGCAGGACCGCATCCGTCTCCAATGTTCTGTATTTCTCCAGTCTGTCCACAGCCAGTCTGGGAGTTACTCTGCTTTGCTGGGTCTCTCCCATGAATGAAGGAAGCATGCAGGTTAGGAAAGAGCTCAGCTGGAGCACATTCTTCGAAGCTTGGAGACTTTTTTTTTTTAATTACACCTGGTGCTCAGGGCTTATTCCTGGCTCTGCACTCAGGGATCACTCCTAGTGGTCCTGAGGAACCATGAGGTGCTGGGGATGGAACCTGGGTAACTACATGCAGGGCAAGCACCCCACCCCCATTGTACTATCACTCTGGCCCCTGGAGCACATGCTTTGTTTTTGGACCATTCCTGATCTGCACTCAGGAGTCACTCCTGGCAGTGTTTGGGGGACTAGGATGCCAAGGATCAAACTTGGATTGGCCACATGCAAGACAAATAAATGCCCTTCCCACTGTATTCTCTCCAGCTGGAACACATGATTTGTATGAGGAACCTAGGTTCCATCCCCAGCACGTATGATGCTTCAAACACCACAGGGAGTAACCTCAAACAGGGCACCTACAGTACCAATGGGTGAGACTGGGAAAAAAAGGTGAAGGTAATCTCTTTTCCTCTTCAAAAAAAAAGAAAAACTAGTATGAGTAGGGTGATAATTCAAAGGGCTGAATGCAGACATTGCATGCCCAAGGCTCTAAGTTTAAGGACCTGGGTTTAATCCTCAGAGCACCTCACCCCTAAAAACAATCCTGGGGAGGCTCAAAGTAAGTAAATCAGCATTATCTGGTTCTTTAGGCCCTGAGGTAAAACTTTCTAAGGTGAAAAGAACCGAGATTCACAAGTGGAACTTTGTGAATCTTTTACCATTTTGTGACTGAGAGGATTTTATCAGCAGATTCAACCCTAGTCAGAGATAAGCTTTAAAGAGTCTCTGAATCATGTAGGTGCCACATGCAGCTCTGAATCAGATCTGGAGCAAGCCCAGGCGTTTCTACCTACGCCCAGGGGTCTGGCTGCTCTGCAGAAGGTGCTCTGAGAAGAGTAAAGGATGTGCCCACAAGGCATCAATGCCAACTGTCTCTAAGGCCATGAGCACACCGTGGCCTTCTGCACTATCCCTCCCGTGGCCCCGTAGAATACCTACCCTCCAGATGCTTGACGATGCCCCGCAGGCTGTTGCCGTGCGCTGCGATCAGTACCCGCTTTCCCTCCTTGATTTGAGGAACGATTTCTTCATTCCAGAAGGGCAATGCTCTGGCAATAGTGTCCTTCAGGCTCTCGCAGGAGGGCAGCTGATCTTCAGTGAGGTCAGCATACCTGCGGTCCTAAACAACAACAAAAACCCAGCCCCCACCCAGTGATGAGCAGACCCACCTAGGAAACGGCTTCATGATTGACCCTTACCACCAAATAGGTCCAGGGGCCAGACGAAGTGACCAGCAGAGCCCTGGGTACAGGTGTGATCATCGTCCTGCCCCTCCCGCCCCTGGTACACACTACCAGCCAAGACTCAGCAGTCGGAGGAAGTGAAGGTCACTTGGTGGACAAACAGGACTGTAATGAACTTTGCTGGGGACACATGGTGAGAAGGGTGAGTAGGCAGACATGACACCCAGGGTGCCTCCCAGATCCCAGGCCCCTGGTCCCGCGAGCCACGCCTCAGCCGGTGCCTACCTTGCTGATGGTGCTGTAGAAGGGGTGGTCAGGCTCCATGGGAGGTGGAGGGACATCGAAGGAGCGCCTCCAGATCTTCACCTGGGCCTCGCCGTGCTTAGCAGCAGTTTCCGCCTTGTTGAGGCCGGTCAGCCCTCCGTAGTGCCGCTCGTTGAGGCGCCAGGTCCTCACCACTGGCAGCCACATCTGGTCAATGGCGTCCAGCACTGTCCAGAGAGTCCGGATAGCTCTCTTCTGCACGGAGGTGAAGCAGATGTCAAACTCATAGCCAGCATCTAAAATGAAAAGATTAAAGCGATCAACTGGGAGTCGGGGGGGGGGGGGGCACATGGGGCCCGGAGCGTGTCCTAGCTCTGCCCAGATCTGCTCTCAAGCCCAAACTGTCTTACACATCCATCTTCCATAAAGGAAGTCCAAACCATTTCACCATATATTTTTATATGTGTGTGTGTATATATACACACACATACACACACACACACACACATATATTTTAAAAAACTCAGGAAAAACAAGAATATTCTGTAAGGGAAATAAAATGTATTGACTGATGCTGCACTTCACAACATGCCTCCTCATGAGTCACATGTGACTCATCAAACCCAATGTACGATCAGCTAAGAGTGATCTGTGCTTCTAATCCTAATTCCCAGAATGTTGTGCCTAATCACACTCTAATAACATATTTCTGCTTCAGTTTCTTTGAAGAATATTAAAAACTTGAGCTCTCTTTAATCTTTATTGCAGGCTTACCCGTCTCTCACACACTGAGCTAAGTACTTTATTTGGTCTTAGTAACAACCCTCATAACCTATTTCATCAGATAAAATGAAGACAACAAAAATTATCCCAAAATGCCCTGACACAGAGGCAGGGTGAGATGGGGGGAATGGAGGGTGGGAGGGATGCTGGGACCCGTGGTGGTGGAGGATGGGCACTGGTGAAGGGATGGGTACTTGACCATTGTACAACTGAAACCCAAGCACAAAAATTTGTAAGTCTATAACTGTACCTCATGGTGTTTCACAAAAAAAAAAAAATTATCCCAAGTTCACAACCATTGCTGGTTCTATGTACCCCCCCAAAATTCTACTCATAACCACCATTTCTAGCTCCCACCACCATTTTTTTTTCAGGTCACACTGGGCGGTTCTCATGAGTTATTTCTGGCTCTACGCTCAGGAATTACTCGTGAGGGTACACAGGGACCCATACAGGATGCTGCAGATCAAACCAGGGTTGGCCACAAGCAAGGCAAGCCCTACCCACTGTACTATAGCTCTGCCCCACTTTTTCTAATTGTAGCAATCTTGGTGTTTTCATTAGAACTGTTACTTATAAAAGTAGTGTATCTCTCAGAGCTTGCACCCAGCAATGCCCATAAGACCATCTGGTGCCAGGTTTATGAAGCCTAGGCTCCCCGCACGTTTCGCTTGCACTCAGCCCTGTGAACTCTATTTCTCCAGCCCCCAAAAGGCTATTAACAACCTGTACACAGCAGGAGCTCCTTAGGGATGCTGTAAATTTTTCGGTTTGTGGCATGAGGTCTTATTTTCACTGCAAAGTGTGTGAACTGTGGGCTGGAGAAGTAGTTCAAAGGGTTAAAGCACACACTTTGCATGTGGGAAACAGGTCTGAATCCCAAGCACAGAGCCTGGAGTAACACCCCGATCCCCAGCACCCACTTCCTCTCTGCTACTGTTCCAATACTCGCCTCTTCCTGAGGACCTTTAAAGGACCATATCGCCTTAGAACCGACTGTTAAGCTTCAGAGTAGCCACCATGCAGTGGACAAAGAACAAAGGCTATGCACAGTATGGCTCATCCAAACAGTCTACTCTCCATACACAGCAGGTAAGGATTAGTGGGAACCAAGAGTGAAGCTACCCAATCAGCAGACCCAAGCTGCACATTTCAAGAGGTTAATCTCCCCGTCACCACCCCCTTCCATTTCCATGGGGACCTGGCCCTTTCCTTACAGAGTCGGGAAAACACCTCCTCTCCCAACTTCAGCACAAACTTTCCTGGGCACTGCCCCCTAGCAAGGCCGCTAAGAGCAACTCATGTGAGATAAATGAAACTACAGACAGGGGAAAGGGAAAATTAATCACCAAGAAGCCCATGTCCCCCTTTTTGTTGTTCTCAGGCCACACCTGGCAGTGCTTGGTGGCTACTCCTGGCACTCATTCAGGGATGGCTCCAGGCAGTGCTCAGGGGACCAAACGGTGCCAGGATCCAACCCAGGTCTCCAGCATGCAGAGCACGTGCTCAGCCCGCTGAGTGCTCTTGCTCACTCTCTCCCTTCCTCCTCAACACACCCATCTTTACCCGTGAGGGTAATGCCATCGCTAGACCTCAAGGCAAGTCCCAGCAACTCCAGTGCCACCTTCTCTCTAACCGCCCCCCACCCCCCAAGCCAGGGAGGAGTGACACCCCCATAAAGGCTGAGTCACTGGGAAGCCACTGTGCTTCCCTGCAATTATTTCCATCTTCACATTGCATAGGTCCCTGGAGAGAAAGCAGTTCCCCCAGGACTCTTCAACAGTGACTTTCACTGGCCTGAAACAAAAGCAGGAACCCAGGACATTCCAGAGGAGGGGGGATGAGCCAGGAGTAAAGCCTGAGCACCACTGGGTGTGGCCCAAAAGCCAAAGAAAAAGAAATTGTAAAGCCCTGGAGTGCAGAGACAGTCTTATGGCCCAGGTTCATTCCCTGGCACCATATAGGCCCTTAAACACTGCCAGGTGTAACCTCAGACCATCTTTCCTCTCCCCCCCAAAAAACATGTTATAGCCCTACATCACTTAAAGCTTTGGTATTTTGGGTCTTTTTTTTTTACACCATTAGCTTACTCATAATGTTATTCACAGTTATCTTCATATTTAGAACTCTTGTTATTAGTCTCTCTTAAGTGTATCTTCTAATATATGTGATACAGATATTAAGATTTGAGGGAGGGGGCTGGGTTGATAGTACAGCAGGTAGGGCGTTGTTTGCCTTACACATTGCCAACCCAAGTTTGATCCCCGGCATTCCATATGATCCCCTGAGCCCGCCAGCAGTGATTCCTGAATGTAGAGCCAGGAGTCGGCACTGAGCACCGCCAGGTGTAACCCATAAAACAAAAAATAATTAAAAAAAAAGAAATATTTGAGAGTTTTGCCATATCTGGCAGTGCTCAAGGACTACTACTGGTTATGTGCTCAGGGATAACTCCTGACAGTACCTGACGGACTATGTGGTGCAAGGGATCACACTAGGGTCGGCCACATGAATGCCTTAACCACTGTGCTATCTCTTGGATCCTAGAGAGTAAGATTTTCAAGTGACTTTTCCCTCCCTGGGTAACACCAAGCAATGCTAAGGGGCTACTCCCAGCTCTGTGCTGAGGGGGAAGGGGGGTTCTCCTGGCAACACTCAAGGAACCACACCATGCCCAGGACTAAGGGCTGAGCACCACTGGGTGTGGCCAAAGGGGGAAAAAAAGCATTATTTTTAGAAAGATTGCAACTATTTATCTTTAGTTGCCTCTCAGGATGGAAGCTAGAGAAAGGGGCCGAAGTGATGTAACAGCAGGTAGAGCGCTTGCCTTGCACACTGCCCAACCCAGTTCAATCCCCGGCACCCCATGTGGTCCCCAGAGCCCACCAGGAGTGACCCCTGAGTGCAAAACCAGGTGTAAGTGCAAGCACCATCAAGTGTGAGTTCCCCCACTCCCCCAAATAAATAAAGAATGAAGAGAGGAGCCAAGTCCTGCTGGGTACCAGTCAGGCTTCCCTGACCCTTCCACAAGGCTCCTACGGATGGTCTCAGCTACACACAATGGCAACGGCAGTATTCTGTGCGCTGCAGGGGACAAGCGTAAGCAGGCAGTGTGACTTATCACACTGTCACTTCCACCTTTGCCCGGCCGGTCCTTGGCCAGCTGCCTTACCCACTCAGTTCCTCGACCTATCTGTTACTCAACCCCCCAGATTTGGGGCCAGGGCGCTGGGCTTACGAATAAGGAGAGATGACCTTGGACAAGTCATCGCTCCAGCCCTCACTCTCCCCAATGCTAAACCAGGCCCAGGAGGAGTGGGGTGGTTGGCTGGGGAGGAGTGGGGAGCGGGGGAGTGCCGGAGAGGGTCGACTCCCGACCACCCATTCATTCATTCATTCGTTGCACAAGCAAGCCCTTGTGGTTGCACTCCGGGTGCACGGCTTGTGGAAAGCTACAGAACAGCCCAGCCCTCAGGACGCTTGTGGATTTCTCTGCCGCACGTCACTGCCCGGTGCCCGGCCTGGGGGGGTGGGGGGAAGCGGGGGAGGGGCCGCCCGGGAGGGGGGGCGGCTCGGGTGTGTGTGTGTGTGTGTGTGTGTGTGTGTGTGTGTGTGTGTCTGGGGGAAGGGGAGCCGGCCCGGCGTGTGTGTGTGTGTGTGTGTGTGTGTGTGTGTCTGGGGGAAGGGGAGCCGGCCCGGCGTGTGTGTGTGTGTGCGTGTGTCCGTGTCCCCGGGGAGGCTCAGTGTGTGTGTGTGTGTCCGTGTCCGTGTCCCCGGGGAGGCTCAGCCGTCCCTGGGGCAGGCTCGGTGCCAGTCCCAGGAGCCCGGGCACGAAAAGCGGCCCCTGGGGCCGGCCCGGGGTCCTCCCCCGGGTGACCTTGAGCGAGCCGACCCCACCCTGCACCCCACACCCCGCACCCCCTCATTCCGGCCCATCTTCCCCGTCGCAGGCGGAACCCTGCCGTGACGTCCTTCGCCTCGGCCTCCCCGGGGAGGGCGCAGGCCGGGCCCCCCGCGCCCCCCGCGCGCGCCCCGCGTCCCGCGCGCACCTCGCAGCGCCTGCCCGCCGCGCTTGGCCTCCTCGTGGCCCGCCGGGCTCAGGTCCGCGTCGTACCAGCCGCTGAAACGGTTCTCCAGGTTCCAGGCGCTCTCGCCGTGCCGGATCAACACGAGCTTGTAGGCGGCCATGACGACGGCTCGGGCTGCGGCGCAGACTGGCGCTCGCCGAGATTCCCGAGCGGCGGCCCGGCCCCCGCGCGCGCCTGCGCACACGCGCCCCGCGCCCGCCGCCCGCGCCCCGGCTCGCGCAAATCTCTCCAGGGTCGCGGCCCCGCCCTCCACACGCCCGCTCTGCGCCTGCGCTCCGAGGAAGGGGTGGGGGGAGGGAGCGCGCGCGGGCGGTGGCGCGCATGCGCGCGCGGGCCCGGGTGGCCGCGCATCCGCCGCGCCCCGCACGGAGCGCACGTAAGCGCCGCCGCCCCCGCGCTCCCGCGGCCCCATTCATCGGCGCGGTCGGCGGCGGCCCGGCCCCGCCCGCCCGGGCGCAGGGCCGAGGCACGCGCTCCCGTTTCTCATTTGCTCCGCGTCCCTGGGCAGGACAGCAGGTCCGCTCACCGAGCGTGCACAGAATCAATAAAACGGACAGCTTGAGGGCCGAGCCGGCGCCGGCCGCCCGGGGAGGCGCTCGGTGAAAAGTTGTCACTCGCGCTGTCTCTGATTTTCAGCGGCCGTGGTTCCCCCACGTGGCGCCTGGCCAGCTACTCGGATTCCAAAGCTCCCCTGTTCTCTCTCGGCCACGGCCAGTGCCCCGTGGGCCTCCGGATGTCCTGCAGGACACCGCAGACAGGAGCTTACTGCCCGGCCGCACTGCACGGCTCCAGCCGGACGCCAGCCAGGCAGGGCACCTGGGCCCAAAGCGAGTGGAGTGAAAATTCTGCCCTTCACAGCACGTGGAATTCGAATAAGACCCACAGGTCAACAGTTAACGATGGGAGTAAGATTCACAACACCACAGTTGCACTTTCTCCGTCGCTCCTTGTTTCTCCTTCCCTTGTTGGGATCGGGAGTTCCCTAGCCCTGGGAGGCACGGAGAGACCAGATAGACACAATTCCTGCAGGAGTAAAAACGGGGTTTATTTAGACCAGCATGCTGGGGCTCCGCAGCATACCCCAGAAATGGGCAGCGGCTGAGAGAGCCCCGAACTTCTTCAAAGGGGATCTTATATAGGCCTTCACTGGCCGTTACAGCAAAGCCCGCGCATTTCATAGCCAATAGATTTGTAACAACATATACTTTCTTAACCAATCCATTTAAAATTACCTCACTCCTTAGCCTATAGATTCAAAGATCAGCATTTACGTACATCGATTGTCAGCACAAGCAAGGTTATAGCTGGAATCATTAAGCCTTAGGTAATCTCCCTTGACCATCCTCGTTTTGAGTTACCCAAGTCTGCAGGGTGCTTTAGTGAGACAATACATTCCAGGAAAGGGAAATTTCCCCCAACCACCCGCATCAATACATTCCAGGAAAGGGAAATTTCCCCCAACCACCCGCATCCTGAGTTATCCTTTACCCAAATCTGCAGGGTGCTTTACTGAGATAATACATTTCAGGGACAGTAAATCACTTTCCAAGTCCCCTCTCCCCCAGGTGCAAAGCAGCCAAGCAGTTTTACAGAAAGCAATGTTGCAAGTTAGCTAAAGTACACAAAAATTTGATGCCCTAATATGGATTCTTTCACCCTCTCTTGCTCTCTTTCTCCCAGTAGTCCTCTTAAGTTCTCTAAAATTCTTTAACTTCTCACACACGCATAGGATGAAAAAAGAAACCAGGGCTGGAGTCTGATAGTAGATACCCTGATAGATATTGTGATAGTAGAGGGTAGGGGGTTTGTCTTGCACAAAGACCCTGGTTCCATCCCCAGTACCCCCCAAGCCCACCAGAAGTGATCCCTGGGCCCAGAGCCAGGCGTAATCCCAGAGCACTGCCAAGTGTGGCCTCAAAACAAACCAAAAAAAATGTTTTAAAGATGAAGTTGTATACTCTAGGCTGGGGGTTTGGGGTGGGGAGGGACCTCTTTGGTGCTGGACAGCTACTCCTAGTATGGTGCTCAAAGATACGGTAGTGGGGAGCTAAAGGGCTTCCTACATATATTGCAGCCTTTGAAGTCATCTCCTCTTGTGCTCTGTGGATAAAGAGTCTGGGAGGGGCTGGAGCGATAGCACAGCAGGTAGAGCGTTTGCCTTGCACGTGACCCACCCGGTTTCGATTCCCAGCATCCCATATGGTCCCCCGAGCACCGCCAGGAGTAATTTCTGAGTACAGAGCCAGGACTAACCCCTGAGCATTGCAGGGTGTGGCCCAAAAAGCAAAAAAAAAAAAGAGTCTGGGAAACATTTTTTCAGGGAGGGGGTGGGCGTGACCCAATGGTGCTCAGGGCTTGTTCCTGACTCTGCGCTTAGAAATCATTACTTGCAGTGTTCTGGGGACCAAATGGGGTGCCAGGGATGGAGTGAACCCACATGCCATGTGTGCAACCACATGCAAAGCAAGTACCTTAACCCCTCCCCACCCCTCCAGAAAAGTTTGCATCACACGCCCTTACCACTACTATTCTGTGCCGACTGTTACATAGAGTGTTCTAGCTGGTCTCGGCATCCTCAGAGTGATCAGATGAGACAGACGCCGTGGTTTCCCCATTTACCGATGGAATGCAGGCACTTGGTCAAGGTGACAGGAACCCAGATTCAAGCCTAATCTGGTGGATTCCCAAGTGCACACTGTTCTCTACTACTCTCTCTGACCTCCATATCTTTGTTACTTTCTAGACTTTTGTTGAAGTTGAAATGTGGGAAGAATTTGAGAGGGAGAGAGAGAGAAAAGGGCAATCTGGGAACAGATTGAACCCATACTGACCAGTCATGAGACATGTCAAAAGTGATTGGATGCAGTGTTCTGGGAACCAAATGGGGTGCCAGGGATAGACCCCCTCATTCGATCATGAAATGCTGCTTTTTCTGAGAGCTTAATATGTCCAGTGTTTACATTCTTCCTGTCTTCCAACATTTCCTATAATGTAGCTACCATCGAGCTCCATTTCCCAGATGGAAAACCGAAATCTGGACAAATAATTTTTCCTAAGTCACAGCTCCAAATGGAGAAAACTGGACTCACCTCTGGCCCTGGAGCCTGGTGTGAGCACTGCCCAAATGGTCAGGCTCCTGTGGCTAGACAGGAGTGGAATTAGTGACCACCCACGAATGTAAAGAGGTCTAGTGGGACAGGCTGTACCCAGAGCCCCCTGAATCTGGACTGCAAAGCGAGAGCACCTGGGAAAGCCACCTGACTCAAACTTTGGGCGTGTCCCAAAGATGTCCAGATGTCCTCGAAAAGAGGCCCTGGAGGAAGTTCCCTCCCTGGTCATGCCTGCAACTTAGTGATCCCCTTTCGGACATCTGGGTCCTTCCAGGAGACTGTCCAGCCCCAACCTCAACTTTACTGGATTACGCTTCCTGTCTTCCTGCTGTGGTCAGAAAGCGTGTGTGTCTAAACCCTGTGGGTCTATCTCTTTCTCCTCCCCCACTCCTGCTTGTAACCCATGGGTCTGTGCTCCTGTTCAGTTGGGACCTCACATTTTTTATTTCTTTTTGGGTGACACCTGGTGATGCACAGGGGTTATTCCTGGCTCTGCACTCAGGAATTACCCCTGGCAGTGTTCAGAGGACCATATGGGATACTGGGAATCAAACCCATTGGCCACATGCAAGACAAAAACCCTACCTGCTGTGCTAATGCTCCAGCCCCAGGGGGCCTTGCATTTCTGCAATATATAAGATGTGTAAGTGGGGAGGAAGCTGAGTTTAGATAGACCTGGTGGCCAGGGATAGGGCTAAACAGTAAAGCACTTGCCGTGCATATGTGAAACCTGGATGTGATTCCCACAAACCACAAAACAGACACAGAATATTCATCTGCTTTGGGTGTTTTACATCTCATCCTCGGTTTCCCCATCTGTTAATTGGGACAGTAGCCTTCTCGTACCCACCTAAGGCACTATGGTGAAGAGAATCTGAGCTGCTGCTCCACTATTGCATAGTCTACTTAGCAGTAGACAACAAACAACAAAATTAGTCAAGAATAATCATGTTAGGGGGCTGGAGCGATAGCACAGCGGGTAGGGCGTTTGCCTTGCACGCAGCCAACATGGCCGACCCAGGTTCGATTCCCAGCATCCCATATGGTCCCCTGAGCACCGCCAGGAGTAATTCCTGAGTGCATGAGCCAGAAGTAACCCCTGAGCATCACTGGGTGTGACCCAAAAAGCAAAAAAAAAAAAAAAAAAAAGAATAATCATGACAGGAAAAAAAAATACAACCCCATTTGTTTCGTATTGCTTTTGCTGTCCTTTCCAATAAAGTTGAATCATTAGATATAACTCTGAAATCCACATCCTGTAAAGTTTTGCCTATTTCTCTTCAATGTATTTTATGGATTCTGTTCTAACCGTGAAGTCTGTCTGCTGAGAAAACAGAGTCACATGCATAACAAATAAAATGGACCTTTATCACACACCATACACAAAAGCAAATTAAAGTGAATCAAAATACAAAAAACAAAGAATAATCATGACAATTTTGTTACTGACATATTAATAATAAATGCTGGCATTGTGATCAAGAAAGCAAAAACAAAATGAATGAGGGGTACCCATTCAGAATGAGTCTGGGGGCACTTGTCCAGACTTCCCTTCCCACATCCTGGTGGGGATGGCTTGCCCTGGAATTGGAACTGGGCATAGAGTTAGAATAATACAGCCAGGATGAAGGCTATCTGTGCCACCAGCCTTCGGGGTGGGGCAAGGCCAAGAAACAAGTTCCCCCTCTGCCTCCAGAAGGAATCCCTCATCTCCCTGGAATTTATTTTAGGGGAGGGGGGGGCCACACCTGGCGGTGCTCAGGTTACAACTGACTCTTTGCTCAAGAATCACTCCTGACAGTGTGCAGGGGACCATATGGGTTGCCAGGGATTGAATCCTGGTGGGTTATGTGCAGGGCAAGCACCCTACCTACTGTACTATCCCTATCCCTCTTGGCCTCCTTTCCCTGGGATTCTAAGGAACTCTGACCCTTTGTGCACCTCCCTCCTCCATAGATTAGCTGCCGTGTGTCGTCAGAGTTGGTGTAGGTGACTGAGCTAGTCAAAAAGAAACTTCTTTATTGGGGTGGGGCACACCCGGCATTGCTCAGGGGACCATATGGGTTGCCAGGGATTGAACCATGGTCAGCCACGTGCCAGGCAAGCACCCAACCTGCTGTACTATTGCCCAGGCCCCTCAAGTAGAAACTCTTGAGGATGGACCCTGCATCTGAACCATTTCACAACACTCACATGCACTTAGCACCATACCTTTGCCCTTGGCAGACTTCCCTCAAATGTCAAAATGGGGAGAGATGTTGAAAATCCGCCACTTAATCCCCAGCATCACATATGGTCCCTGAGCATTGCCAGGAGTGAGCCAGGTGTAAGCCCTGAGCAGTAGCAGGTGTGACTAGGTGTATGTGCATACATATGCGTGCACGCATACGCACGCGTACACACACACACACACACACACACACACACACACACACACACACATCCACTCTAGGAGGTGGAAAGATGTCAGCGAGGTAAAGGTATTTGCTTTGTGTGCAGCTGACCTGGTTTGGCTTCTGGCTCCACGTATGTTCCCCCCGAGTGCCTCCAGTTGTAACCCCCAAACCGAACTGGGAATAGCATTTGAACACCACTGGACATGACCCATATACATACGGAAAGAAAAAGAGAACAAAAAGAGGGGAGAGACTGGAGACTGGAGCAATGGTACAACAGGTAGCGTGCTTACATTGTACACTGCCAACCCGGGTTCAATCCCTGACACCACATATGCTCCCCAAAGCCCTGCCAAGAGTGATCCCTTAGCACAGAGCTAGGGTAAGCCTTGATCATTTTCAGGGGTGGCCCCCACAAGAAAAGAAAAAGGAAAATCATCTATTTTCAGTTTCCACCACCTGCCACCACTAATTCTCATGTAACAGTGAAGACAATACGATGAACTCTTCAAAGGACACAGAGATGAGCAGGAGACCAGGGGGACCAGGGTCAGCAGGGAGAAGTCCGGATGATGCCCTGGAGGGGGCTTGCTGTGTCAGCAGGAGACATTCTGCTGGGAGGACAGGGAAGGCTCTGCCGCTGGGAGCCAGTCTCTGGTCAGTGAGGGGCACCCAGTAGTGTGCCACAACATCACAAATCCGTGAGGCAGTGCCAGGCCTCTCTGATCCAGGAGATTTCTCAGTTGTTGGCAAAGGATAAGGATGAACCAGCGCGTCCGCCCCCCACTATTTCCTTTCTCCTTGTTATCTCCCATGAACACCCATTGCCCAGATACTTGTCAGGACTGATTGTCAGGCCTAGCTGAGGAAAGCAGGAGACATAGGGGTCGCCACACCTCTAAGATAAAGGTAGATGCCCCGTTCTCTGGGCCAAGTATCCCAGACCCTGCACAGCCTAACAGGAGCCCAGCCTCCCTCTGCCCATAGTGGTGAAGTAAATCTCTCTCCGGGGCCTCAGGCTTCGTGGGTGGATGGTGTCCCTGGCCTTAGCGGACTCCTTCTCTGCCAGGACCACTCAAGTGCTCCCTCTACACACCAGTCCTCAGCCCACTCCTCACTCTCACCTCAACTCCCAGAGCCTTCCTGCCTTTATACAACCTAGCTTCCTTTCTCACTTTTCATTTTATTTTTGTTGTAGAGTTGGGTTGATTTTTTTTTTTGGCCTTGGGGGCCACACCCAGCTTGCTCAGGTTTATTCCTTGCTCTGAACTCATCCTTCCTAGCAGACCATATGGGGTGCCAGGAATCGAACCAGAGTCGGCTGCATGCAAGGCAGGCATCCTATCTACTGTACCATTACTCTGTCTCTACTTTGCTGTAGTTTAGAAAATGTGTTTACAATCATGGTAAAGCCTATGCTTGTGATGTACAAAGTGACTGGACCTCCCCACCCACCCATCACCAAAGTAGCCAGGACCTTCCACCACTGCCTTCATGTCACTATCTTTCATGTCGCCTCTTCCCTCCTCCCCCAGGGCCCTGCCCTACTGCTTGTAATGTTTTGATGGCAAAAATAAAGGCTTGGCATCATTCTTCTTTGGTTTGGTTTGGCTTGATTTCTTTTTGGGCCACACTCAGCAGTGCTCAAAACTTATTCCTGTCTCTGTGCTCAGGAATCACTCCTGGCACGCTTGATGGACCTTTTGGACTGCCAAGGATCAAACCTAGGTTGGCTGCGTGCCAGGCAAAAGCCCTACCCATTGTACTCTGGCCCCTTTTCATTTTTCTTTTCTTTTTCTTTGAGGGTTTGGCATCATTCAATTCTGTCTATTCCCTTGTGGTTACACTCTAGCATCTTAAACTGTGGGTCACAACCCTAGATGGGCTCATGTAACCGAGTATGGGGGATCACAAATAATTTGGCCACAGCAAAAAAGTTTCTGAATGTGCAATGATGAGAAAAATCAACTCAAAAGCAAGCATGTTGTGAATCCAAGGTGGGTTGTACTTCTCAGATAAGAGGCAGAATGAAGGGGAGCTGCAACAGCCCTCAGCTCAGCTTCTGTTCCCTGGGCCAGGGTCAACCAGGCCTGGAGCATCTTCCAGACAGCCAGCTGTTGCTCCAGTGACCAGTTGAATATCGCACCAGAGCCATAGTACAGCAGGTGGGGCACTAGCCTTGCACGCGGCAACCTGAGTTCAATTGCCGGTATCCCATATGGTCCCCGGAGCCCACCAGGAGTGAATACAGAGCCATGAGTAACCACTGGGTGTGGCCCCCCAATTTTTAAAAAAATTAGTTAGTTAAATCATTAGTTAAATGATGATCAAATAAGGATTTTTTTTGGGGGGGGGGTCACACCCGGCGATGCACAGGGTTACTCCTGGCTCATGTACTCAGGAATTACTCCTGATGGTGCTCAGGGAACCATATGGGATACTGGGACTCGAACTAAGGTCGGCCGCGTGCAAGGCAAATGCCCTACCCGCTGTGCTATTGCTCCAGCCCCTCAAATAAGGATCTTTAGTGGTTCCTATGAACACTCACTGGCCTACAGGACTACAAAGGCCTTACTCTGGTCTCTCATCTAATTTTTTTCCACAGAAGATTCACTTCCTTGTCAAGTGTGGAATATTTGTGAAGGACCAAAGACCAGGTGCAGCATCTCTGTGGAGAGACCAGGCCTTCTACCAAGGAGATGCAAGCAGCCTACTTGGCTCCACCTCTCAGACCATCATCCTGCAGCCACATAGCCTGAAGGTCCATCCCTCAGCTCAGTGGCCATCTGAGGAGTAGCTGGTGGGGCCTGGGAGAGGGAGTGTGCCCACGTGGACCAGCCTGCCAGCTGTGCTCTGGCTTCTGGAGCAGAACCAACGGCTAGGATGGAGAGGTCGCCTGCTTTGGCCCTCACAGCTCTGCCTGAGGTAAGGGATCTGGTCCTCATGCTGCAGGAAAGGGAGGCAGGAAGCCAGGCTGCCCCAAGCTGTAGCCCTCACCCAGCTGAGTTGTGGGTGTCTCTGCTGCTGCAGTTGTGATCTCCTCTTTGCAGGCCTGGGAGTCCTGATGTGGGAAAGGAAACTGCAGCCTGGGCCAGGCGCCCTGTACGGCCAGATAGAATGGGGACGGTGGAAGGACTCACAGGGGCCAATATACTGACTTCACTTTTTTTGGCGGGAGGCGGGGTGGGGTAGGGGTAATACCAGACAGTGCTCAGGGAAAGTTGACTCCTGGTTCAGTGTTGAAGGTCACTCCTGGAAGGAGCTCAGAGGACTGTGCAGTGCCAGAGCCAGAACCCAGGGGTCCCCCATGCAGAGCCTGTGTGCCAGCCCTTTGCACCAGGCCCAGAACAGGAAAATCTAAACAGACTAAAGGGGGGGCTGGAGCAATAGCACAGCAGGTAGGACGTTTGCCTTGCACACGGCCAACTCGGATTCGACTCCCAGCATCCCATATGGTCCCCTGAGCACCGCCAGGGGTAATTCCTGAGTGCAGAGCCAGGAGTAATGTGTGTGCATCACTGGGCATGACCCAAAAAACAAAAATTAATTAATTAATTAATTAATATACAGACTAAAGGTTGCCCAGTGGGTGCCTCGTGCCAGAGGAAGGTGTCTGGAGCTGTGAGGAAGGGGTGTGGGGTTCTCTGTGAGGGGAGCAGGCCTTCTGAAATGGGCTATGAGCCTGTGAAGATGCTCAGACCCCTTCTTGTGGTGCGTCTGAGGTGGGTGCCATTCACGAAGTGGCACTTATGAAAAAGCAAACTGGTTTTTGACATATTTTTAAGTCGTTAGAGGCTGGAGTGAAAGTACAGTGGGTAGAGCACTTGCCTTGCACGTGGCTCACTCAGGTTCAATCCCTGGCATCCCATTAGGTATCCCAAGCCCCTCACCCCAGGAGTGATCCCTGAGCACTGAACCAGGAGTAAGCCTCAGTGTAACACAAAAACAAACCCCACAAGTAACAATGAAGAGGCCAAAGAAATAGCTCAAAAGGTTGAATGTGTACTTTGTGTGCAGAAGCCCTGGGTTCGATCCCCAGCACCTCCTGGGTCCCCAAGGAGCCTTCCCGGAACATAGGGTTAGGAATAGTCTTGAAGCACCATTAGGTGTGACTGAAAGAAACCAAACCAAACCAACAAACAACTGGCTTTGAAGTTGGTCCTGAGGGCCCCATGCTGACTGGATCTGGGCTCCTCCATCCCTTTGTGACTGACTATGTGATGGGGCTGAGTCACCCCAGTCCTATGATCTCCACTCTGGGAATGTCCCAGCCCCAGGCTGTTGACGTAGGGGAGGATGGGTGAAGGAATTGGCATTGACTTTGCATGCAGGAGACCTGAGTCCCCCCAGGCCCCCACAACTCCCACCCACCCCGACCCCAGCCCCCGCCCCCCTCCCTGACTCTGTGGGGTTTTCAAGAGAAATCCTTGAGCACAAAGCCAGGAGTAACCCCCAAACCTCCAGCTGCGGCCCAAAAAAACCTTAAAAAAAAAAAGGGGGCTGGAGAAATAGCACAGCAGGTAGGGCATTTGCCCTGCACGCGGCCAATACGGGTTCGATTCCCAGCATCCCATATGGTCCCCTGTGCATCGCCAGGTGTGACCCAAAAAGAAAAAAAAAAGTGCTTCACCCAGGCATCCTTCCTGAGCCTTAGTCCCCTGCAAAGCGGCTGCAGTAAAACCACTCTGGGAGGAGATTCTGGTGAGCTGGCTTGAAGGGGGAAAATGTTCTCATGGCCCCTAAGGAATGCCCTTCCCGTTGTCCTGGCAACCGGTAGCCAACATTTAAGTCATTTCATCAATGAAAACTCATCCCACGCTCAACTGAACGCTGACGATTCGCCTGAGTGACGCGTTTCTGAAAAGCAGCCAATCAGCCGCAGCCACACGCAGGCTCCCCAGCCAATCCCTAAACGCGCCGTTCCCTGTTCACCCGCCCACCTGCCGTCGCCTTCTGCACCAGTCCCCAAAAAGATGCTCCCAACAGGACTCGCTCCGCCTTCTTCAAGGAAGTGCCCAGTGCATCTGAAGTCAAAGCGTTTGGGAAATTTTGAGCAATACTCTCTCTAATGAATCCAATTTTACGTTAGGCTAATTTATTGCAACACGGGGCAAGTTCCTGCTATCTACTTTGGTCATAAAAGCAGCACCAAACTTCTAAATAAAGACCCTAAATTCTTCTAATGTTAAATTATAATTTGTATTCATTCATTTTCCCAGCGCTTACTCCTGTTCGAGTCAGGGCTCCCACCTGTTGCTCAGTTAGGCCAAATTATTGGCCAATTAGGTGTGGGTAAAACTGATTTCAAGGGAGGTGCATCTCTTTTGTGTGGGGGGGGGGCATATCCAGGGGTCCTCAGGGGTTCTCCCGGCTCTGTACTCACTCAGCAATTACTCCTGGCAGTGCTCAGGGGACCATACGGGTTGCCAGGGATTGAATTTGGGTCAGCACATGCAAGGCAAAAGTACCTCACCGCTGTACAATATCTCCAGCAACAGGAAGTGCTTCTTTTGACGTTTCTTTCCTTCTTACTGAATCTTGGCTTTCTCCCAGATGGTGAATTTGTTGGTCGGAATTCCTGTAGCCCATCTCTGAGGCCTGAGGTAACATCAAATACTGCAGAGCAGAAGGGGAGAGGGAGCCCCAGACCCTAAAGGCTCTGTGGAGCCATGCCAGCCCAGACTGCTTCCTGACATCCTCATGTGGAACTCAGTGAGCCCAAGGGGCGGCTCCGAGGGCCGAGTGCAAGTTCTGCCTGCTGGAGGACTTTCATCCCTGGCGCCACGTGATCTCCCAGCACTATCTGAATTGACAACTGAGTCAGAGCCATCAGTAGCCTCCTAGCATTGAATAGGACCTTCGGAGAAACAAAAGAAAATTACCTGTCCTCTGTTGGTTTGTTTCCAGGCCACACCCAAAGGTGCTCAGGATTTACTACTCTTGGTTTTGCACTCAGAAATCACTCCTGGCGGGTTTATGGACCCAGATGAGCTGCTGAGAATCCCAACTTGGGTCAACTCTGGATCCAAACCTGGGTGCGTAGAAGGCAATTGCCTTGCCCACTATATTAATCTCTCCAGCCATTGAGTAAGGCTTAATTTTGAAGTAAAAAATGAATTGTGTGGGGCTGGAGCGATAGTACAGCAGGTAGGGCTTTTGCCTTGCACGAGGCCAACCCGAGTTCGATTCCCAGCATCCCATATGGTCCCCTGGGCACCGCCAGGAGTAATTTCTGAGTGCAAAGCCAGGAGTAACCCCTGTGCATCACCAGGTGTGACCCCCAAAAAATGCGTGCAAGAGGAGACAGTATAGGGGTTAAGGTGTTTGCTTCACGACGAATCACGACCATCCTGTTATTCGTCAATTGCCTCGAGCAGGCCCTGAGATTTTTAAGAAAGTGCTATATTCAAGGTTCTTTAGGAGAATGAAACCCATGATTGTTACTGGTATTTGGCATATTGGGTACGCCACAGGGAGTTTGCCAGACTCTGCCATGTGGGCAGGTTACATTCGGTAGCCTGCCAGGTTGTCCAAAGTAAGAATGAGATAATAAGATGTCCAGGAGCTTCCAGGAGCTGGGTTTTATAATCTCTAGGTCTTGGCTGTTGATGGGATTACACCGTGCCAGGGGGCCAGTTGGTGGGTGTGACCCCTGCCTACTGGAAGAAGGAGGATCTGGGTGGAGGATGCTCAGCTCCAATCCGAGCAGGCTTGGAGATCTCAGCCCCGGGACCCGCTTGCCTTTGTTCCTTTGCCGGTACCTTCAGGTGTGCGGAGAGTGGTCTCAGCATGGTGGTGGCTGGTCCTGGAGGTCTTCGGCTGCCGCAGCCCTGGTCGGGGCGGGGAGGAAAGCTCAACCCGCTCCCCTCCAAGGGGCCCCGGTGAGGACAGCCAGGCGCGGGGGCAGGAGACTGCACTGTTCTCTTCCGGGAGCTGGTTTTAGGTGTTTGCTTACATGCGGTCAATCCTAGTTCACCCTTGGCTTAGCAAGGTCCCCTGAAACCTTCTGGGAACAATCCCTGAGCACAGAGCTAGGAGTAGTTCTGAGAGCCACCAGTTCTGACCAAACTCCACTCTCAAAAAAAGGAAAAAGAATGAATTGGGGAGCAGGAGAGACAGAATAAGAGATAAGGTACTTGCCTTTTATTCAGTGGACCCCAGTTCAAATCCCAAGCACCACATAGGGTTCCCTGAGCACTATCAGGGGTCACTCCTGAGCACACAGTGAGGAATAGCGCCCAAACAAAGAAACAGAAAAAATGAATTGGGGGAGGGGCAGGGATGAGGCTCAAGGGCTGAAACACAGACCCTGGCACCGCATGGCCACTGAGGAACCATGCTTGCGGCCTCCACAGCTAGCAGCAACAACAACAAAGAGAGAGCTTGGAGTAAGAGTGATAGTGTAGCGGGTAAGGCACTTGCATCCAAGCACCATCAGGAGTGATTCCTGAATGCAGAGCTAGGAGTAAGCCCTGAGCACAGCTGGCTGTGACCCCCCCCAAAAAAAAGGATCAGGATGCCAGGGCCAACTGGCAGTCATGGGGTCTCTCATCCCCGGCCTCCCATCCACCTGTCATGTGCCCCCTGGCAAATGGGTAAAAAGGGCAAAGACTCCCTCTTTGAGCAGGAGCCATCTGCCCTGCCCAGATTCCAGGCCTCTCCATGCTTTCTTCATTATTTCCACCAGGCCATCTGCTCATCCTCCTAAACTAGGAGGCTCAAAATCAAGCCCTTCTTCCTAAAAGCTCTTCTGCTGCCAAATTGCATGTAAATGCCCCAGAAGAGGCAGAGCAACACCAGGCATTATCCAGCAGCCCTCTCTGTCCAGGCAGGACCCTGGCAGCATGTACTCATGTTAGCCTCACGGTGTCCCATTTCCAGATGAGGAGACCGTGACTGAGGAAGGTCCACCACCTGCGTGGGGACGCCATGCCTCCAGCATGAGATTCCTCCAACACAGACTGGTAAAGCCAAAGCCCGCTGCATCCCTTCAGTGCTACACGCAGGAGAGAAGCTAGAGGCTGCCCTGGGCCAGAAAGTGTCTCCCAGCCCAGAGTTGGGGCCCCAAAGTTAAACATCCGGACCGTTATTTCCTCTTCGCTGGGGGGCCTCAATTTCCCTTTCCTCCCAACTGGTGTCACTATAGATTACAACCTTTTGTACCCAAAAATAGCCTCCGGACTTCCTGTGGCTGAGCTCTCTGGGCACAGCGACCTGCTCTTGGGTGGACCTCAGGTGGCTTTCAGAGCAGTGGTGACACAGAGGGCTCCTGGGCTGAGCTGGGTCTTCCTCAGGGCTCAACTACAAGACCTTCCCTGCGGTTAGATGAGAGCCTATCCCTGCCAGCAAAGTGGGTGCTGCAACGGGTCACTGAGACACTCATGCTTCCGGGCTGATGCTGTTCCTGGGAGCCTGGTCCCTGGGGTGCTGCTGGGACTGTGTTCAGGCTTTCTGGGTGCCTCTCATTCCCTTTCCTGGAGCCGCCCAGGGTCAGTGGTCAACATGTGTCTCAGATGTAGGGCTGGACCCTGCAATGCTCATTCCAATCTGTTGCCTCCTCCCGGGGCCTGTATCCAGTGTAGACAGGGACTCAGTTTGGTGGCCAGAAGGTGTCAGCTAACCGGAAAAAATATAGAAAGGCTGTCACTGGCCTGAGCTTTTCATCACCCTCATCCCAACCTGCTCAGCTAGTATCACTCCTTGAAACAGGGTTTCAGTTTAAGCAAGTTGTTTGAAGTGCTCCCTCTAGTGGTAAAGATGCATCATTGCACCCGTGACAAGCGACTTTTTTTTTTTTCCTTTAAAATGTTATTATTTTAGGGGCTGGAGAGATAGCACAGCGGGTAAGGAGCTTGTCTTGCATCCTATATGCATTTCTGGATGTTCCCCTCCCCGCCAAAATAGTTCAGGCTTGCACCCAATATCTGTTCTGCCTTCTAACGTCTGTCTTCACCTCTAGATTTGCTTACCACAGTTTCCAAACTTTCTCTTCCTCCCTAGACTACTAGTTCCCTTCTCTCGGCCTGCATCCCAGGAGGGATCTCAATGGGAGCCTGGTGACACGGGGTCCAGAGCTGACTGCCTTTGTGCAATACCTTGTTCTCACCTTAGCAATCTTCCTGTTCTTGTGGGTGAGGGCCATGACTTATTTTTGGAAACCTAAGAAGTACAATGTACATACAGAAAAAGTATACAGACGATAACACCGCTCAATGAACCATCACAGAGCGAAAACATCCGTGTATTTCATTTTACTATTTCTTTACTTACTTTGTTTTGGGGGACACACCCAGCAGTGCTCAGATCTCCGCCAGGCTCTGTGCTCAGGTATCACTCCTGGTGATGCTCAGGGGAACATAGTTTGGCTATCAAACTCGGGGCAGTCACATGCAAGGCAAGTTTTGTATGTGGGGAGCCTGGGTTCAATCTCCAGCACCACATAATCTTCCTGAGCACTGCTAGGAGGAGTTGGCAGGCTCCTTAAGTCAATATATCAATAAAATCAACACAATCAACAACAACAAAAAAAAACAAACCTTTCACTGTTGTTCCACATGTGCACTCTCAATTATTGCCACTATGGTAACTGCCACCCTGACTGCTAAGATTGTAGACTACTTATCCCTGTTTTTGTGTTAACTTTAAACATTTTTTAAAATTTATTTCGGGGCTTGGTGCCATAACACAGGGGCTAAGTTATGCAGCCTTGTATGCGGCCAACCCTGGCTCTGTCCTCGGCATCCCATATGGTCTCCTGAGCACTTCCAGGAGTAATTTCTGAGAGAGGAGCCAGGAGAAACTCCTGAGCATCTTCAGGTAGGTCCACCCCTCACCCCCCATCCCACTTCGAAAAAAAGAAAAATTTTTTTTTTATTGAATCACCAGGAAATACATAGTTACAAAGTTACATGCTTACTTTATGAAATTCTTTTCAAAGCTATTATAATTATACGTTAGTTTGTTAATCCAAAACACAATTTCCGTTTTCTTTCTTTAATGTAGGAGTACTATTTATTCAGCCATTGATTAAGCTGATTGAACAGTCTTTTCATTTTTTTCCCTAAGGCTCACACCTGGAGCAGGAGCCCCAGGAACTTCCTAGTAACAGAACTTCCTCCATAGCAACGGACCTTCCCTGGCCTCTGGCGCTCAGGGATGCAGAGCCTGGGGGGGGGAATCTGAAACCGGATGTGGGGCCTGTTGCTGTGGTTACGGGAGAGCACCGGAAGTGACGCTAGAGGAACAGGAAGTGAAGCCGGCCGGGGGCCCACGTGGGTTCTGCGCGTGTTTCTGAGTCTTTAGCGGCCGGTCCTTGTCACTCGGCCCCCTGTGGCGGGCTTCGTGGACATGGGGCGCTCGGGCAAGTTACCGTCCGGGGTCTCGGCTAAGTTGAAACGCTGGAAGAAAGGACACAGTAGCGACAGCAACCCCGCCACCTGCCACCACCGCCAGGCAGCCCGCAGCCGCTTCTTCAGCCGGCCTTCAGGTACGGCGGGGGGGGGCGAGGCCCGGGCGCGGCTCCTGGCTGGGGGAGGGGGGCGGGCCCCTCTGCACGTCCCGAAGCTCAGCTGGAACCTGCTGTCAAGGCTCTGGACAGCGGCGGAAACCGAGTCCCGAGGAGGGACGGAGCTGACTCCCGCGCGTGGGCCCCACCCCCTGCACTCAGCCTTTCCCCCTTGATCCCCCCCAGCCCCCTGCATGGGTCCCCCCGCCCCGGTCGTGGCTGGAGGTGACCTCAGCAGACGCCCCCTTGCAGGGTTCCCCAAGTTCTGGGCACACAGCTGGCCCAGGAGCCAAGGCCAGTGCCGAGCCCCGGCCCCTGGGGGCTGCGGGTGCGGTTGGGGGGAGAGGGTGTGCGTGATGCGGCCAGGAGGTGCGGCCGGGAGGGAGGCAGGGCGCGACCTCCCCGGCCTCTGCTTCCCAGGCAAGAGCGAGCTGACGGTGGACGCCGTCAAGCTGCACAATGAGCTGCAGTCGGGGTCCCTGCGCCTGGGCCCGAACGAAGGGGCCGAGATGGCCGTGGACGGAGAAGAGGTGGCGCTGGCCCCCTCCGAACGCACCTCGGGCACCTTCCTGAGTGGCCTCTCCGACTGCACCAACGTCACCTTCAGCAAAGTACAGCGCTTCTGGGAGTCCAACTCGGCCGCCCACAAGGAGGTGAGTGCGACCGCCGTTCCTTCCCAACTCAGCAGCGGGGATTTCTACATCTTTTGCTGGAGCGAGGGGGGTGGGGGTTGCACCTTGTGGGGCTACCCCGCCTCTGGGCTTGAGGCTTGCTCCTGGTGATGCTCCAGAGACCATGCAGTGCCTGTGATCAAGCTAGGCCTCCAGCACAGAGCCTTCCGATCAGCCTGTTGATCTTCCCAGCGCATGTTTTATTGTTTCAATGATCCATATCAAAATTGTACGAATTGCCATTGTTTAATAGAATGTAGGTTTGATTTTTGTTGTTGGTGGTGGTGTTTTTGTTTGTTTGTTTTTGGATTTTTGGGTCACACCCGGCGATGCTCAGCGCTAACTCTTGACTCTGCACTCAGGAATTACTCTTGATGGTGCTCTGGGGACCATATGGGATGCCAGGGATCCATCCTGGGTTCGGCCACTAACAAGGCAAATGCCCTACCTGCTGTGCTATTGCTCCAGCCCCAGAATGTCAACCTTTTTCTTCCAGCTGAGCTCTTCCCTGAAAGCTACTTTTGAAAATTGGTTCCAAGCCAGGCATGATGCCCAGTGGTAGAGCTTTGCCATGTGTGAGGCCTGCCCTGCGTCTGTGGTGGGGCCAGGCTCCTGGAGCAGCTCCTGTCCCTAGCGCTGCTGCCTATGGCCCTCAAACCAAAATCCAGACCAACAGAAGTAAAGATCCACGTTTATTCTCCCAAGCAGACCAGAAATGTAATGTGGACTACATAAGTCACTTAAAAGTTTCAGTGGAAATGACCAGGAATATAAAGGTCAGGGCTGGTGCATATGCTTTGCGTGGGTGGACCTTGGATTCCACTTCCTGGCGCTACCAAAAGAAAAAAGTAAAGAGAAAGCAGAACTAGTTTTTACAGTATTTCAGTTTATTCTAGTCTATCCAGATTATCATTTCAGCATATGATCTATATTAGAAAATGTATTTATTTTTTTATCATTTTACTTATTTTGGGGGTTTTGGGGACACATCCAATGTGGCTCAGGAGCTGTTCCTCCTCTGTGCTCAGGGGTCATTCCTGGCGATGCTCTGAGAACTACATGTGGTTGCTGGAAGTGGCTGCTTACAAGACATCTTACCTTCTGTACTATCTCTCCAGTCCCATGTTTTTTTTTTGGGGGGGGGCACACCTAGTAATGCTCAGATTACTCCTGGCAGTGTGCTCTGGGGACCATATGGGGTGCCAGGGATTGAACCTGGCTCAGCTATGTGCAAGGCAGATGCCTTACTGTACTATATTGCTACTATATTGCTTCAGTTCCATGTTTTTGTTTTTGTTTTTTTGCCTTTTGGGTCACACCCAGCGATGCTCAGGGTTTACTCCTGGCTCTGCACTCAGGAATTACTCCTGACAGTGCTGGGGTGACCATATGGGATGCCAGGATTCCAACCTGGGTCAGCCGTATGCAAGGCAAACTCCCTACCCACTATACTATAACTCCAGCCCCAGTTCTATGTTTTTAAAAAAGTATTTAAAATGAAAAGGTTAAAAATTAATGGGTCAGACAGCTGAATGGGCTGGGTGCCTGCTATGCATGTAGGAAGTCTGGCCCAGTCCCTGCCTCTACCCTGGGCATGAAGCCGAGAGGAGTCTGAGAGCACTGTCAGGTGTGGCTTCCAAACAAGCAAAAACGTGCTGTTCTAGGCTATTTTGTGTTGGAGGGATGGAGGTTGGGAGTGCTGGGGGCTACTCCTGCCTCTGCTCAGGGTCGTTCCTAGTGATGCTGGGGGACCATACGGCTCTGGAGATTGAGCTGGAGTTGGTTGCATTTAAAATAAGCATCCTGGCGCATATGCTGCCTGAGCCCATGTAGTGCCTGAGCATGTGTGTTGCCTGCATCTCCCCTCTTGCGATGTGTACTTTCATGCTTTCATGCCTAATGCTGGGGTGTGTGTAGGGGCTCTCTCCACCCTTGGAGAAGCCCGCATTCTCTCTTGAGTGCATTACTTTGTCTCTCTTACTCTCCACTCCCTCCCACTTTCTCTTCCTTCTTCCCTTCAAAAACCCTCCACATAAAATGTTTTACTTAAAAAAATAAATAAATAAAATAAGCATTCTCACCCCTGTGCCTTCTCTCTCTGGCCCATTCCACCAGCCCACATCTGCTGGTGCTTAGAGGCTTTTTCTGACTATGCTGAGCCCCTGAATTGGAATCAGCAGGATAAACTATCATCTCTGGCTCCTCGTCTCCCTCCCACCCCCCCCCCCCCCACACACACACACACTGTGGAAGAGAATAATAGGGACCAGCTTCCTGGACGGCTGTTTGCATTTGGCACAAGTGTGTCTCAGGGATGGAGGCCTGGGGGTGGGGGTGTTTGGGGCCCTGTTTGCTGGCCCTGGGGTGTATTCCCCCTGGCTGCTTCTCAACCTCATTGCTCACCTCATTGATCTTGGGCTCCGTGGAGATGAATTTGTAAGCGAGCAAAGCGGGGTTGCATCTACGACTGATGCCCACGCGGCCTCTCTCTCCTGCGCAGATCTGTGCTGTCCTGGCAGCTGTTACGGAGGTGATCCGCTCCGAGGGAGGGAAGGAGACGGAGACTGAGTACTTTGCCGCGCTGGTGAGTGGTGATATTGGGGGCAAGGGTGGGTGGTGGTATGGTTGATGTGCTGCAGTGGCAGGTGAGCACCATGATCTGGGGGTGGGCAGAGAGGGGCCTCCGGCAGGTGGCACTACCTTGGTTATTTATGCGCAAAGGGCTCAGGGCGCAGTTGGGATTTGCTGCATGTTCTGGTAAAACTAAAGTCATGGTTCGGTTATGTTCCTTCATGAAGCTGTGGTGAGCCCACTAGACCCTCGAAAAATTTTTAAGTGTTAAGTGTGGTCTAGATGTCTCCATAACCCTTTTGTGGGGTTGGTTAGGGCAAAAATGTTTCCATAGTAAAACCAGAACATCACTGAAATGTTCCCCACTCTTTTGTGAGCTGGTTGGTGAGTTTTTCAGAAGGAATGTGATAGAATTGGGCATGCCTGTATTATTTTAAATTTTGTTTTAATTACTTTTTGTGTTTTTCTGTTTTGTTCTGGGATCACACCCGATGGTGCTCAGGGCTTTCCCTGGCTGTGCACTCACAGATCACTCCTGGTGGGCTTGGGGGCCCCTTTGGGATGCTGGGGATCAAACCTGGGTCAGCTGTGTGCAAAGCAAGCACCCTGCTCCGTATGTTCTCTCGGCACCTGCTTTTTTTTATTTTTTTAATTTCTAGGGGCTGGAGAGATGGTACAGAGAGTAAGGTGTTTACTCTTGGTTCTGTGCTCAGGGATTACTTCTGGTGGTGCTTGGGGAACCATATATGGTGTCAGGGAAATATCTTAAACCCTATACTACTCCTAAAGCCCCTAATTTTATTTATTTTTGTTTCTTCAGGCCATACCCCACAGTTCTCGGCTCACTTCTGACGCTGAACTCAGGGATCACTCCTGATGGGTTTTGGAGACCATTTGGGGTGCCCAGGATTGAACCTGGGTTAACTGAGTACAAGGCAAATACCCTACCTATAGTACTATCTCTCTGATCCCAAGCCCTAATGAAAACTTTTTTTTTCTGGCTTTTTTGGTCCTGTCCGGCGATGCACAGGGGTTACTCTGGCTCTGCACGCAGAAATTACTCCTGGCAGTGCTCAGGGGACCATTTGGGATGTTGGAAATTGGCCCAGGTTGGCCGGCTTCCTAATTAAAAATTTTTTATAGCCTAGGTAACATTGTTTCTATTGTTGATGTTTATGGTTTTTATAAACAAAGTGCACTTTTGCCATCTCCAAAATGCCCTTCAGTTTTATTTATTTAGTTTTGTGAGGACTCTCAAGTTGTGCTCTGGGGACCCCTCCTACCCAGTCCCTGCTACCTGGGTCATTTTGTGTGAAGGCCCAAAGCTGCAGAGGCTGGTCACGCTCCATCATACCCCTGAGACTGAACTGGGCCTCGTCGCGAGCAAGGCATGCACCTTCACCTTGTCCTGTCTCGGGTTTAATTTTCTCTTGGTGTTGTTGGGTTTGGGCGACAGCAGACAGGGAGGGCTTGGGGGCTGTTCCAATGTTCAGGGGCCATTTGGTGCCAGGGATCAGCCACATGCAAGGCCAGTGCTCTAAATCCCGATCTGATCTCTTCATTCCCTCAGGATTATTAATGTGGTTGGCGTTGTATAACTGAGGCCCGGGAGATACCCCACAGGCTGAGCACATGCTCTGCTTGTGGCAGACTCAGGCGCAATCCTCAGGACCGTATAGTTCCCGGGGCACTGCCAGGAGCAACCCATGAGCAGTCCCTAAGCACTTCTGGCGTGGCCCCCATACACAAACAGAAAAGTAGTTGTGACCTGATGAATAAAGCCCTTAGGGGTTCTCAGTGGTTACAAATAGCACTTGTTCCCCTGCCCCTCTGTGACGCTTTGGCGTCTGTACAGAGTGCCAGGGCTCGAACCTGGGTTGGCCGCCGGCAACCCCTCCCCACTGTGCTGTTGCTCGGGCCCCTCACAAAACCTCTTGACCTCTGTTTACAAATGAGGAAACTGAGTCACCAAGCGGGCAGGCTGCTGGCCCAGAGACCTGCCCTGGTGGAGCCGGGGTTCATGCCTCACAACCTTCCCGCTGGGCGTGTGGCTCCCCCCGGTGCTCCGCTGTCCTGGCATGCCCCACATCTCACTCGTGCCCTGTGGTTGGCCCTCAGATGACCACAATGGAAGCCGTGGAATCCCCCGAGTCTCTGGCCGCTGTCGCTTACCTGCTCAACCTCGTCCTGAAGCGGTGAGCCCCGTGGTGGCCACAGGGAGGGGGCTGGGCAGCTGTTGGGAGGAATGTCACAGCCCCAGGACGGTGTGGAAAGGGGAGAGTCCCGGGGCCTGGCGGGGGCGCTCTCTGAGCATTGAGGGGGCAGGACGCCTGCGGGTGCTCAGCACCAGGGCAGGTGTCGACCTGCAGCCCCTCAGAAGCTCCGTGGCACTTACCCTTCCATTCACAGCTCTATCTTACAGCTGGGGCCGTACCCGGCAGTGCATGGAGGCTGCTCCCGGCTCATTTGGGGAGATGGGACACTGTGTCCGGGATGGGCCCAGCCCTGGGGCGCCAGGGGGAATGCCTTGGGCAGTAGAGAGGGTGGGGGGACAGGGAAGGGCCAGGAGGGAGAGCAGCCAGCGTCCTCCTGGAGCCCAGGAGGGCCACGGCACGGGGCTGACCGTCTGTTCTGGCCCCGCAGCGTGCCCAGCCCCGTGCTCATTAAGAAGTTCTCGGACACCTCCAAAGCTTTCATGGACCTCCTGTCTGCCCAGGCTGGCGGCAGCTCCACCTCCGCTCTCCGCTGGGTGAGGGCCTGGCTCCCTGCCCCCCTTCACTCTGGCCTGGGTGTACCTCCCTCCCCCCCACCCCCCCCGCAGACCCTCGGGGTCCCAGGCAGTGGGGGTCGCCGGGGCAGCAGTGCTGAGCCGCCTGGCCTCCTGCAGGTCCTCTCCTGCCTCGCCACCCTACTGAGGAAACAGGATCTGGAGTCCTGGGGCTACCCCCTGACGCTGCAGGTGTACCACGGGCTGCTGAGCTTCACCGTGCATGCCAAGCCCAAGGTGAGCCACTGGGCCTGGACCGGGGTGGGCAGCCGGGGCCTGTCTGGCTCTCAGGAAGACCACGGTGGCCCTCGTCCAGGGTGCTCCCCGCCAGGTCCACTGAGGGCCCTTCGGAGTGACCTGCACCTCAGACTGGATACTGGCTTGGCTGCCTGTGCCGTGACTGCGGGTGGCTTTTGCTCCCTGAGCCTCGGTCTCACCGTGACCGCGGGTGGCTCTTGCTCCCTGAGCCTCAGTCTCGTGCCTGTGAAGCGGGCTCATGACACCGACTGGGCCGCAGAGCAGCGGGGACACGCCTGCATTCACGGGCTGGTGGCGGTGCTCTGCCACTGGGTCCCCCCAAGGTGGAGGGCGGGACTGAAGCCAGGGAACACTGTGCCCGGGGCCTTCCGCTTGCTGGAGGCTGCTTGGTCCACATGTTGCCCGGCACCGTGTAAAAGCAGCCCCCTGCTCTACTGTCTGCAGGGTGGTTCCGCCTCAGGTATGGGCCTGTTTATTCTCAGCCTCCGGGGCCAGTGTGGGTCGTTGGCTCTGCTCTCGCTGGGGGTCTGGCTCGGAGGGCTGTGGGTGGGCGCTCACATCAGGGGAGCAAGGACTGGAGCTGTGAGTCTCACTGTCCCACGCCGCCCGGGCCAGGGCATGGTACCGATGATGTTGACCTGTGCCCCTTTGCCCGCAGGTCCGCAAGGCTGCCCAGCACGGAGTGTGCTCAGTCCTCAAGGGCAGTGACTTCATGTTCGGGGACAAGGCCCCCGCCCACCACCCTGCTGCTGCGTCCACCGCCAAGTTCTGCATCCAGGAGATGGAGAAGTCCGGAGGTGGGAGCGGGGCCTGGAGGGCAGGGGTCTGGGTGGGGGCAGGGCAGGCACTGAGGCTCCGCTTTGGGCCCGCCAGGTGCCAAGGAGGCCACCGGCACACTGCACATGCTGACGCTGCTGAAGGACCTGCTGCCCTGCTTCCCTGAAGGCCTGGTCAAGAGCTGCTGCGAGACACTCCTCAGGGTTATGACCTTGAGCCATGTGGTGAGCTGGGGCCCTGGAGTGGGCTAGGGGCGCGGGGCAGAGCGTCGGACCCGGGCCTCCGCGGCTGCACTGTGCCACTCACCAGTCAGACCCAGAGCAGGGCCTGGGGTCTCACCCCCCTGTCCTCCCCGCACCCCAGTGGCAGGGCCGCTGCAGGTCCTGTTCGTGGGTGGTCAGGAGCTGGCTTCAGAGACCAGATGAGTGAGACCGAGGCCCAGCCTCCAGCCCCTTATCACACTTGGCCATTTCTCCTTTTTTCCCTCCTGATAAGTCAGCGTTGCAGCTCTGAAGGCATTTAGGACTGCCCCCCGCCTCTCTGCCTTCTGCCTGTCTCTTGCTGTGTTTTCACATGGCCATACCTTAGATGGCCACAGATAACATGGTCACTGTTTGTTTATTTATTTATTTGTTTTGCTTTTTGGGTCACACCCAGTGATGCACACAAGTTACTCCTGGTTCATGCGCTCAGGAATTACTCCTGGCGGTGCTTGGGGGACCATATGGGATACTGGGAATCGAACCCAGGTTGGCTACGTGCAAGGCAAACGCCCTATCCGCTGTACTATCACTCCAGCCCCAACATGGTCACTGTTTAAATGGAAAAAACTCAAAGGGGCATGGCAGCTAGGCCTCTCTTTTCCCTCCAAGTTCCATTTCCGAAGATAAGCAGAGCAGATACCTTCCTGAGTCCCTTCAGACCCTTTCTCTACGGTACACAGATGAATAGCATTTCACTTAGCTTTCTCCACTGTCTTGGTTTAAAGGATTTTTTGTTTGTTTGTTTGTGTTTTGGACCATACCCGATGGTGCCCAGGATTTACTCCTGGCTCTGTACTCATGGATCATTCCTGACATAGCTTGGGGGACTGTATGTGGTGGCGGGGATCGAACCTGCATTGGCTTGCGCAAGGCAAGCTTCCTACCCACTGAGCCATCACTCTGGCCCCCGTCTAAATCATTCTGTGTCTCCTCAGTGGTTGCCCTGGAAGCAGACAGTCCTGGGCTGGGGAGATAGCTCAGGGGGTTGGAGCATGCACCTGGCAGGTAAAGGCAGGCCCAGGGTTCAAGCTTGATTCATGGCACTGCGTGTTTCCCCCGAGCCCCGCTGGGGCGGCTCTGGTGGTCCCCCACCCTGTGAGCCTGAGCAGTAGCTGCACGACCCCTGAACCTCTGAGCAAGCAGCTGTGGCGCGTGTTTGAGGTGCTGGGGCCAGGTTCCCCTCAGCTCACTGCGGGAAGTAGGGCTTGTGATGTCGTGCCCAGGCAGGCCTTGTGGTGGCCACTCACCCTCCATGTCTTCTTCAGCTGGTGACAGCCTGTGCCATGCAGGCCTTTCACGGCCTCTTCCATTCCAAGCCTGGCCCTGGTACCCTCTCGGCAGAGCTCAACGCCCAGATCATCACGGTGAGTCCCAGGGGAGGCCTTGGAGGGGGTGCCGCGGCCCAGTCCTTGCCCCCAGAGTGAGGCTCAGTGGCCTGGGCACCCTGTGCAGGAAGCCAGTGGACAGGCAGGCGGCGCCAAGGTTAATCCCAGAGGTGCAGGGTGTCCATAGGAGTCTTCCTTCCCCCCTTTTCCCTCTCTTTGTCACTCTACTGCTGAGCCACTCCCTGCCCCCCTAATTTCCTTCCTTTCCTCCTTCCTTTTCTTCCTTTCTTCCTCACCTGGTTGTGCTCAGGGCTTGTTCCTGGCTCTGTTCAGGAGACTCCTGGCAGCCTTTTTATTTTAAAGTACAACAGTTTTGAGGGAGGATAATGATTCTAGGGAGAGTGGATTCTCCAGGGAGGGAAGGAAGGCTTAAGCACAATGGAAAGTGTGCCCTGAAGAAGGACACAGCTACCCCGCAGTGGTCACTCCCGCTCCCAGCCCCTTGATCTGAAGTTTCTCAGAGAAGGTCTCTGTGGCCTTTGTTGGGCTCTCAAGGGTCCTGTGTCCTAAACCATACTCTGCTGCAGGGTGGGGACTGTCTGGCCCATGGCCACACAAGGTCCCAGAACTTGGCGCTGGGCTTTGCCGCCTGCCTGTTGTGAGTGGCCGCAGGTGATGTCCCGGGTATCCACAGGTCCAAGACAGAGGAGTTTGCCTACCCCGAAACCTGGAGCCTGTGAAACCCAAAGTGGAAGGGCCTCCCCGAGTTGGGAGAGGCAGAGCCGGGCAGGGGAGGGGAGGGGAGGGTCCACGTCTCAGCCTCCTGCTTAGCCTGAAACAGGCTGAACTCTTGGGGCTCAGTCTGCCCACACAACAGGCCGGAGTCTAGGGGGCAGGTCTGTTCCCTAAGCTGCCGCTGAGCACACTTGCCTATTTGCTGTCCCCTCCAGGCCTTGTATGACTATGTTCCCAGCGAGAATGATCTGCAGCCCCTGCTGGCCTGGCTTAAGGTCATGGAGAAAGCCCACATCAACCTGGTCAGGTAGGCGTGGTGGAGGGTCCCAGGTCCGTGGTCCTCGGGGCGGCAGCGACAGTAGTGGGTCAGAGGCTCATCCCCCCCGGAGTGTGTGCATGGCCTGGCCACATCCAGCTCCTGGTCTGGGCTGAGGGTTTCCTTTTCTGGACGCGTTTGCCAGCGAGCTGCGAGGAGCAGCCAGAGAGCCCACTTGTCACTCTGCTCAGAGGAGAGATGTGCTTTCCACGGCCTGCTGCCCCCATAGCCCACTGCTGCCCCCACAGCCCCACCCCTGCTGCCCTCACAGCCACCCCCACTTGCACTCACAGGCTCTCCTTGCCCAGCCCTTCCTGCCTCAGGAGTAGGACTCAGGGTTGAGCTTGACCCCTTTGTATTAGCCACTTAATATTCCGTTCGCTGTTCTGGAGTAAGGAGGGGAGAATCAGTGTATCGATACACATAGGACGTATTTACGGACACTTGCATTCTGCTGGACTCAGGGAACCCTGCGGTATCATGGTGCAGGGCCTGTGCTTCCCCTCATCCCGTGCTCCCCTGTACCTGAGCTGGCTGCCTGCCTGATGTCATTGACCCTGCAGACGGGCTGGGCCCAGTTTATGCACCAGAACGCAGCTGCTCAGGAGCAGAGCTGGGTCTCCAGCCCCATCTGCAGGCCTTTCACCTACCTTTCATCCTTTCATGCCCCCCAAACTGCCGTTTACCAGCAGTTTAGCCCATGCTCTCCTTCCGTCCGAGGCCTTGGGCCGGGGAGGTGGCTCTGCGGGTCACAGCGCACACTGGTGCCCAGGCTTTGGGAACTGCCAGCTACCCTGAGCACCCTGGAAGTGACCTTTGAGCATTAAGCCAGAGTGCCAGAGGTTCGGGTTTCCCCATCCCCGAAATAAAGTAACTCTCAGTTATGGGAGGGTTCTCACACTTGTGCTGTGGTGTGTCACATTGTATTTGGTGTAGCTGTATAAGTGATGGTTAAAACGCAGCTGGGGCCCAGAGTGAGAGTACACGGTGTTCGCTTGCCTTGCACGTGACTACCTGTATTTTGGCCCTGGCACTGCATATGGTCCCTGAGTCCCACCGGGAGTGATCCCTGAGACCCAGCAGTAAACCCGGAGCACAGTCAGGTGTGACCCCCAAACCAACAGATCCTAGAATAGCCTGATTGTCCTTTGGGTGGCTCAGAAGGGTCTGGTGAAGTGCTCTGCAGCCTTAGAAGAACCAAACTTGATGTGTGCGGGTTAGTCTGGACCAACCTGTGTGGCAGACGGAGTAAATCAAAGTGCAGAGCAGCAAGGGCTGGTGATTCTTCCAGGGGAGTCAGGGTCTGTGTCACACCTGGCTATGCGCAGGGTTTGCTCCGGGCTCCTCACTCAAGGGTCACTCCTGACGGCACTCCGCGCAAACCTGGGTCAGCTGTCCGAAAGGCAGTTGCCCGGCCTGCTGCACTACCTCTCCAGCCCCAAGAGGGATGATTCTTGTTGTTTTTGGTTTGGGGTCACACCCAGCAGATGCTCAGGGGCTACTTCAGATCTGCGGTGCTAAAGGGACTATATGGGATGCCAGGGGATTGAACCAGGGTTGGCCAAGTGCAAAGCAAATGCCCTTCCTGCTTTATTATTGCTCTGTCTCCTTCCTTTTTTCATTGAGGCACTGTGATTTACAGTTGGTCATGATTGCGTTTCAGGCATACATGGTCTCAACACCGAGTCCTCCGCCAGTGTCCACTTCCTTCCACCCGTGCCCCTAGTTTCCTTCCTTCCCCTCAATCTGCCTCTAGGGCAGGCACCTTATTTTTTTTCCCCTCGAGGCACGTGGTTTATAATATTGTTACTAGTAGGTTTTCACATAGAACACTCAACCACCTTTCAGCAAAAGTGATGATTATACTGGTTTTTGTTATCGTTGTTTGTGTTGGGGCTACCCCCAACAGTGCTCAAGGCTTACTCCTGGCTCTACTCTCAGGGCTCACTCTTAACTCTGTGCTCAGAGATCATTCCTGGTGGAACTTGGGGAACCATCTGGGATGCTGGGGATCAAATCTGGGTCCGCCGTGTGCAAGGCCGATGCCACCAGCAGTGGAGGGAGAAGCTACTTCTTTCTCCCCTGCCTTAGTTTCCTCATTTATAAAATGAGATTTGTTATGGAACTTAATCTCTTTTGTCAGAAGATTGAAATGAATTGATGTCACGTGGGTGCTTGGCCCATGTTCTCGTGTGGTCAGTGGTTAGTGTTGGTGTGTCTGTACGTGTGGGCCTCTCTGGATTCTGGGGAGGGGACCTTCCCTTTCCCCGGGACAGTGTGTCGTGGGTCCGTCTGGGAGAAGGTGCAATGAGGAAGCGGCTTTTCCTCTCACATCCGGAAGCTTGTTGAACCTTCCCGGTGTGTAGTTGTGAGTGGCGGCCCTCGTTAAATTGCTCAGCAGAGGGACCCCACTGAACCGCATGGCTGTTGTTGGACCCAGTTGCCCTGGGTCCCTGTGTCCAGGGCCCGGATGGGCTCATGGCAGCCTTTTGTCTTGGCAGGCTGCAGCGGGACCTGGGCCTGGGCCACCTCCCTCGCTTCTTTGGAACCGCGATGAGCTCCCTCCTCTCCCCCCACTCACAGGTGGTGACAGCTGCCACCCAGAGCCTCCAGGTACCATCCCCCGGGCCCCCACTTCTATGGGAATGATTGGGGCACACAGGCCCTCTTGTTGCCCTCTCCCAGCACACTCGGCCCAGGGGATTCAGGCGGCACTGGGTTCCCTAGCCGCTTTGGGAAGCAGTCGGTCACCCTGAAACTGTCACCTTGGAGTAGGTAGGAAGCAGTCGGTCACCCCAGGAAGCAATCAGCCACCCCAGAAACTGGCACGCTGGGAAGTAATCAGGAGGAAAGCAGTCTGTCACGTTGGGAAGAAGTGGGTCATTCCAGAAATGGTCAGCCTGAGAAGTAATCACCCAGGAAGCAGTCAGTCACCCCGGAAGCTGTCACCCTGGAAGCTGACATCCTGGGAAGCAGTGGTGGTTGCGGCTGCCTGGGCCCAGACGCCTGTGCCTCTTCTCACAGGTGCTCCTGAGGGAATGCGTGGCCCCTCACATGACTGACATCGGCTCCGTGACCTCCTCCAGCACAGGCCCTGCCCAGTATGTGGCCAAGATGTTCAGGTGAGAACCAGAAGCTGCACCTGGAGGGGAGACATGTTTCTTTCAGAAAGTTTCCTTGGATTTGTCTTTTATTTTCTGGGGTTTTGTTTGTTTGTTTGTTTTCCACATGTAGCAATGCTCAGGGCTTACTCCTGCCTCTCCACTCAGGAATCACTCCTGGCGGTGCTCTGGGGACCATCTGAGATGCCAGGGATCGAACCTGGTTTGGGTGCTAGCAGTATCTCTCCAGCCCCAGAAAGTTTCTTCTGGTGGCCGCAATCCCAGGTGTTTTCTGAGACTGGACTCACAGGAGAACTGAGTCCCACGGGAGAACTGAGCCTTCATCTGAGGCTCAGGAGAGGCACATGTTTCCTTTGACCTGGCTCTGTAGCTCCTGGTGCCGGCCAGTGGCTTCCCCATAGAGGCCTGACCTTGACCCTGACCTTGTGCTCCCTGGCAGGTGTGTGGAGGAGGGCCTGACATACAAGTTCCACGCAGCCTGGAGCTCCGTGTTGTCGCTGCTGTGTGTGTTCTTCCAGGCGTGCGGGAGGCAGGCCCACCCCGTGATGAGGAAGGTGAGGTGGGCACTGCAGGCGGGCCTGGAGGGGGCCCGGGCCATGGCTTCTTGGGGGCACCCAGGTCTCGGTGGTCTCTGCCCCTGACTCCATGGCAAGTGCCCCCGTGCAGGTACTCAACTTGATCCCCAGCAGGTGATTCGGGCCAGGTGGGTGTGGGGCCCTGTCCTCTCCCATCCCATCCGCTCCCTGCTCTTGGCTGGAGCTGGCAGGTTTGGAACTCTGAGAGGCCCAGTGTGAGTCTCCCTCAGCCTCCCACCTTTTATTTTTGTGTTTGGGGCCACACCAGGTTGTACTCAGTGCTTACTCCTGGCTCCATGCCCAGGAATCACTCTGGCAGTGCTCAGGGGACCACATGGGGTGTGAGGGATCAAACCTAGGTTAGCTGCATGCAAGGCACGCGCCCTCCCCGCTCTCCTGTGTCTCTGGCCCCTGCCGTTCATTTCTGACCCTTTACGCATTGGGTCCTGAGTGAGTTGGGTTTGAGGTAGCCACTTCCTGCCCTTCTGAGCAGCCGGGCTGCTCCGCAGCCCCTCACCTCAGCCCCAGGTGCCTCACCAGCAGGTGGGGGCTCCCCGTCACTCCTTGTTCAAGGACGACCCTGCCCTTGCTACAGCTTCCTATTTCCTAGTGTCCCCTGAAAGTCAAGAGGTGACCAGAGTCCCTCTTCACAGACAGCTTTGCCCTTGCCAGTGCTTCCCGTTTCCCAGGGTCACCTGGAATTCTGGGCCTGGTCCTTTGTTTCACGCGTTATTAGCAAGTAGAGAACTCCCTGCAGCCCTGGGAACCTGGATCACGGAGACCGCCTGTGGGTCGGTCTGCTGCCGGCCGGGAGCACTGACTGGAGCTGACCTGGACCTGAGGGAGTGAGCCCTGTGTAGCCGCGGGTCCCGGAGCTGCTAATCCTTTCCCCTTGGTGGTGGACAGGGATGCTCCTGGGCCTGCTGGTGCAACCCGGTGGTTCAGCCTTGGTGATTCTGGCTCCAGTATCTGGGCCCAGCGGTACTGGGCCTGTGGTACTGGGTTTGGTGGCATTAGGGCTGCATCCAGCTGAGGACCCCACCGGCCTCACACATGCCAGACACGTGCTTTTTTTTTTTATTTTTATTAGTGAAACACCATGAGGTACAGTTGTAGACTTACAAATTTTTGAGCTTGGATTTCAGTTATACAATGATCGAATACCCATCCCTCCACCAGTGCCCATTTCCCACCACCACGGATCCCAGTATCCCTCCCACCCCCCATCCCCTCCCACCCCACCCTTTCTCTGTGGCAGGGCATTCCCCTCTGTTCTCTCTCTCCTTTTGGGTGTTGTGGTTTGCAAAAGAGGCATTGAGTGGAAATCATGTTCGGTCTATAGTCTACTTTCAGCATGCATCTCTCATCCTGGGAGAATCCTCCCAACACCCTTTATTTGGTGCTCCCTTCTCTATCTGAGCTGCCTTTTCCCTTAGCATGTGCGGCTGGGCTCCAAGCCATGGAGCAAACCTCCTGTTACTAATCTTGGCCACTCTTGGGTGTTAGTCTCCTATTTTGTTACTTTACGTTCCCCAGATGAATGCAATCTTTCAATGTCTGTCCCTCTCTTTCTGACTCATTTCGCTTAGCATGATACTCTACATGTAGTACCACTTGTATGTAAATTTCATGACTTCATCTTTTCTAACAGCTACATAGTACTCCATTGTGTAGATGTACCAAACACGTCCTTTGCCATTGAGCTCTCCCTCAGCCCGACAAGCACTCTCAGGGGGCTGCAGGGAGTCAGCCACACCCGCCGCCGCCCCAGGGTGTTGGCTCAGAACCTGGGGCTCCCTCCTGCAAAGCCTTTGCTCCGCCCCTTGACACCTGCCGTCCCCTGTCCTTGCCGCAGTGCCTCCAGTCGCTGTGTGACCTGCGCCTCTCCCCCCACTTCCCCCACACGGCAGCTCTGGACCAGGCCGTGGGGGCCGCCGTGGCCAGCATGGGGCCCGAGGTGGTGCTGGAGGCCGTGCCCTTGGAAATCGATGGCTCCGAGTGAGTGACGGGCGCGACTGGCCCCTATGGCTGTCCCCGCGGGGCTCACGGGGCCGGGCGTGCTGTCCCCCTTCCTCATGGCCTCCGCTCTCCCCCACCAGGGAGACTCTGGACTTCCCGCGGAGTTGGCTGCTGCCCGTCATCCGGGACCACGTCCAGGAGACACGACTTGGTTTCTTCACCTCCTACTTCTTGCCCCTGGCCACCACCCTGAAGAGCAAAGGTGCGGCCATCTCCTCCGGCAGGGGAACCCCGCCCAGCAGACGCTGGCCAGTGCTTGGACCCCTGCCTTGGGGTTGTGGCGGGGGCGGGAGGGTCTCAGAGGGGCCGGACACCCCGAGAGCAGGCAGGTCGTGGCTCTCTCTCTCCCTCGGGGAGTAGTTGAGACAAGTCAGTTTAAATGTGTGGCGCGGCCCTGTGCTGGCCCCCAGTCCCTCCCAGAGGCCCCGGTGAGATGAGAGCGGTGAGGCCCCGTCCTGGCTCCCTGCATGGCGTTGAAGGGGCTGGTGGGTGGATGGTGAGACCCGCCCCTTGGGCTCATTCTCTCGGCCAGGTGACTGTGGGCAGATTAGACTGCAGCTCCGGGTCTGAGTCTGACATGTGGTATTGGTGACGTGGGTGAGGAAGATGACGTCACCCTGGGGCGCCTGCAGTAAAGCCATGTGCTGCCTTGTTCTCTGCTCAGTTAGCATCCCTGGTTAGGTGGGTGAAGGGCGCCGAGGGTCTGGGATGACCCTGGTTGTGTGCTTGAGTGTGTGTGGGGCTCAGGAGCCGGGCAGGAGACTCCGGCCCACCATGCTTGATTTGCTCAGGGCTCTCTCACCTGGGAGAATGAACCCTGTCGGGGTGTGGTTTGAGGGCAGGGGAGCTGCCCACCTCCTGGCCTTGTCACTGGGCGTTTGCTGTTGGTGGAGAGGGAGCTCTTGGCCAGGAGGACTCCCCAGGTCTCACTGTGTCCCTGTGTCCCCTCCAGCAATGGACCTGGCCCAGGCGGGCAGCTCGGTGGAGTCCAAGATCTACGACACGCTCCAGTGGCAGGTAGGGGCTGGCGGGGTCCCTGGGAGGACAGAGCTGCCTCTGGGGGCCTCACTCTCCCTCCCCCCGCCCCTCCCCAGGTCTGGACACTCCTGCCTGGCTTCTGCACGAGGCCCACAGACGTGGCCGCCTCCTTCCGAGGGCTGGCGCGGACCCTGGGCATGGCCATCAGTGAGCGCCCAGACCTCAGGGTCACCGTGTGCCAGGCCCTGCGCACCCTCATCACCAAGGGCTGTGAGGCAGGTGAGTGGGGGCTCTGGGTTGGGGTGGGGAGTCAGGGCGGATGCTAGGATGACCTGGGTCCCTGGGTCCTGTTTTCTGCCCTGCCAGGGACGTGACTCCCTGAGCTCTTTCCTCCCCTCATGCTGGTGGCTGTGGGGTTCCCAGTTGGGTCCAGGGTCCAGTGCTCTGGCCTCTGGCCTCGTCCTCTCCCATCTCAGAGGTATCCCCCAGCCCATGGCTTTCGGGTCCTGTCATGAGCTTCCTCAGAAGCCTCTGCGGGGGGTAGCAGAGCCCCCCCCCCCCCCTCCACCTTGGTGCCCAATCTTATTTTTTTTTTTTTACTTTTTGGGTCACACCGAGCAATGCACAGGGGTTACTCGTGGCTCATGTGCTCAGGGACCATATGGAATGCTGGGAATTAAACCCGGGTCAGCTGTGTGCAAGGCAGACACCATTCCCGCTATGCTCTTGCCAGCCCCGGTGCCCAATCTTTAATTCTCCTGCCAGAGGCCGACCGAGCCGAAGTGAGTCACTTTGCCAAGAATTTTCTGCCAATCCTCTTCAACCTGTACGGGCAGCCTGTGGCAGCCGAGGACACTCCAACCCCCCGCCGAGCCGTGCTGGAGACCATCCGAACTTACCTCACCATTACGGAGCCCCAGGTGGGTGTGAGCGGGAGTGGGGCTTCACCGGGCCTCTGCCACCCGCAGGATAGAGGGCAAGACGGGAGAAGAAGGGGTCCAGGTCCATGTCCTGAGCCTGCTCTCTGCTTCTCTTCCGCACCCCTCCCACCCCCCGCTCGGTCACCAGCTGGTGAATGGCTTCCTGGAGAAGGCCAGCGCGAAGGTGCTAGATCCTGCCAGCTCTGACTTCACCAGGTAGGCTGCCCACCCCCACCCCCCCGCAGCTGGCTCCCACGGCTCCGTGGGCTCCCCGAGACCCCTGTCCTCTTCGCTCTGATCGCAGCCACCCCCAGCCCCTCCGGCCTCTTCCTTACAGATTGTCTGTCCTGGACCTGGTTGTGGCGTTGGCCCCTCATGCGGACGAAGCTGCCATCAGCAAGCTGTACTCCACCATCCGGCCCTACCTGGAGGTGAGCCCTGCCCTGCAGAGAAGGGAGCCCCTGCGCGAGAGGGCCCGTCCGTTCTCAGCCCAGGACGCTGCCCAGCGTGGGGTCTTGGGGGCGCTTTCTCGGGTGGGAGCCCCACCCTCCCACGGCAAGCGATGGTGCTCGCCTTGTCCCATGGCTGATTGCTCCTCTGATTGTGTGTGTGTGTGTGCGCGCGCGCGCGTGTGGTGGGGGGATGCCGGCGTGAGTGTGTCTTTGTCAGTGTGTGAATGTAGAGGGTGTGTATGGGTATGTGAGAGTGTGCGTGAGTGGAGTGTATGTCTAAGAGTGTCTCGGTGTGTATGTGTGTGCGTGTGTGTTGGATGTGATGAGAGAGCATCTTTCAGGATATGTGAGAGAGTGAGTGGGCAGGTCTGAGCGTGTCAGTGTGCCTGAGAGTGGGTATGGATGTGGGTGTGTGAGAGTATCGGTGTGCATGAGTGGGAGTGTGTGAGTGCATTAAGTGTGATGACAGTGTATCTTTTAGTGTGTGTGTGAGTGTGTCAGTGTGTGTATTAGTGAGAATGTGAGTGTGGCTGTGTGTCTCTGTCAACGTGTGTGCATGTCAATGAGAGTGTATCTGTCAGTGTGTGTGTGCATGTGTGAGTGCCTCTATGTCTGTGAGCGCATGTAAGTGTCTTTCAGTGTGTGTATGAGTGTGTCCTTGTGTCAGTGTGTGTGCGTGCGTGTCTCCTGGTCTGTGTGTGCATGTGTGAGTGTATCTCTGTCTCAGTGTGTGTATGCATGTGTCAATGTGTGTGAGTGTGTCTCTGTATCACTGTATCAGTGTGTATGTGTGTGAGAGTATGTCTCTGTCAGTCTTTGTGTGCCTGAGTGTGTCACTGTGTCTGTGTGAGAGTCTCTGTGTCTGTGTGTGTGTCACTGTCATTGTGTATGAGAGTGTGTCTCTGTGTGAGTGTGCATGTGTATGTCTCAGCATGTGTGTAAGTGTGTCGCTGTGTCAGTGTGTTCGCTGTCTGTCAGTGTGTGTGTCGCTGTGTGTGTCACTGTCAGTGAGTGTGCTTGTGTGTCGTCGCTGTGTCAGCGTGTGTTTGTATGTATCACTGTGTTAGTGTGTGTGTTTGTGTGTGTCACTGTGTCAGTATGTGTGCTTGTATGTCGCTGTGTCAGTGTGTGTCTGCGTGTGTGTGTGTGTGTGAGTGTGTCACTGTGTCAGTGTGCGTGTGCATGTCAGTGAATGTGGCAGCAGGTGCTGCTCCCTAGCCTGTTCCTGCCTCCCGCGCCCCCAGAGCAAGGCCCACGGGGTGCAGAAGAAGGCCTACCGCGTGCTGGAGGAGGTGTGTGCCAGCGAGCAGGGCCCAGGGGCGCGCTTTGTGCAGAGCCACCTGGACGACCTGAAGAAGACCCTGCTGGACTCTCTGCGGAGCACCTCCTCGCCCGCCAAGAGGGTGAGGGCCTGGGCAGTGGGCACCCTCGAGGGGGCTGCAGGGTGGGGGCGGCACGGAGGGCCCTGACCGTAGTCCCCCACAGCCCCGCTTGAAGTGCCTCATCCACATTGTGAGGAAGCTCTCGGCCGAGCACGAGGACTTCATTGCCGCTCTTGTCCCGGAGGTGAGGTGTGCGAGCAGGTGCGGTGGGGGTCTCCTCGGGGTGGGGGCCTGTTGGGGTTCTGGAGGGCAGGTGGGGGCTGGTGGGCGCCCCCAGCTCACAGAGTGGCCTGGGCAGGTGATCCTGTGCACCAAGGAGGTGTCGGTGGGCGCACGCAAGAACGCCTTCGCCCTGCTGCTGGAGATGGGCCGCGCCTTCCTGCGCTTCGGCCAGAGCCAGGAAGGTGAGACAGGGGACCCTGCGGGCCAAGGTGGGGGTGCTGCTCGCGGTGCTGCCCCTGACGCCCGGACTCTGCCTTCAGAGGCGCTGCAGCGCTACCTCGTCCTGATCTACCCCGGCCTCGTGGGCGCCGTGACCATGGTCAGCTGCAGCATCCTGGCCCTCACCCACCTCCTCTTCGAGTTTAAAGGTGAGGACAGCGTCTCGGGGACGGGAAAGGTTAAGAGTCAGGCTGGAGCGGCCCCCAGAATAGAGCCGGCCCCTGGAGGAAGGACCCCGCCTGCGCCAGCCTGTGACTCTCGCTTCTGTCGGGAGAGCAGCCCCGCCTCCCGGAAGGGGGCCGACACCTTCCAGGGCTCACGGGGCCCTGCAGGGGTCCGCCCTGCCCTTGGGATCCCGGGGCTCTGACACTGCCCCCCTCCCCTCCCACCGCCACAGGCTTGATGGGGACCGACACGGTGGAACAGCTGCTCCAGAACGTGTGTCTGCTCCTGGCCTCACGTACCCGCGACGTGGTCAAGTCGGCTCTGGGCTTCATCAAGGTAGCGGCCGTGACCATGGACGTCACGCACCTGGCCAAGCACGTGCAGCTGGTGGTGAGTGTCCCGTCCCTGCGGCCACGGCATCTTTGTAGGGACACGTAGAGCACCCAGGTCACGCCAGAGCTGGGACGGAGCCTGGGCAAGGCGGGGGTCCGCCTCTTGCCAGCCTTCTCCCCTGCAGCTGCTCTCCAAGGCGCAGGGCTCTGCAGGGCACGGCCAGTGGGCAGGAGCAGTTCCCATGGCAGAGGGCAAGAAAGAGGCTGCCAGAGGGCAGAGAGCAGCCAGCAGCGCTCAGGGCTCGGGCCTGGGCTCCCCCGGCAGCCTCTCAGCCAGCTCTGTCCATCCTTCGTTCTGGCCTTCAGGAGTTCTCAGAGGGCCCTCAGTTGCCCAGCTCGGCGTGAGCCTTCTGTCCCTCCCTGGCTTTGCCAGACTTGCGGATCCTGCTCATCTCAAGTGTGTCTGGCTGGGCCCGGTGACCAACCGTGGCCATCAAGAAGCCCTCTGCCCTCGGAAGTCTGCCGCCCACTGCGTGTGGTCCCAGACCCCCTCCTCTCGCTCCCCCAGATAAAACAAAGCCTGTCACCTAAAGGGAGACAGAAATCGTGGCGGAGCTTTCAGCGCTTGGCTGCCATGAGGTGCTCAGGATTAGGAAGGCCCCGAGCTGGAGTGATAGTTCAGCAGTTAGGGCACTTGGCTTTGCATGTGGACGACAGGTTGAGCCCTCGCCATCACATATGGTTCCCCAAGCACCGCCAGGCGTGATCCCTTAGCACAGAGCCAGGAACAAACTTTGAGCACTGCTGGGTGTGACCAAAAAAAAAAACCCCACAATAAAAGCCGTTCGAAGGGGGTCCTCCCGCACTTTGAAGGCCTGCCCCCATGTCGGAGCAAGACTGCAGGTGGGGCCTTGCTCCTTTGCTCCAACACCTGGTGCCCACCAGGCCAGGTGTGGGCGGGAGGTGGGTGGCAGGGGTGAGAAAATTGGCAGCTCTAGAAGCCTGGTGCTATGGGGCCCGACAGGCACGGGCTGGGCCTCTGGGCCTCTCAGCAGCCATGTAGTTCTCTACCTCAGTTTCCCTGTCTGTAGTTTATTTTGTTGGAAGAGGGTCGAGGCCACTCTCAGCTAACCGGGCGGGGTGATGGTGTCGCAGGCCCAGCACCTAACCCGGGCCTGCCCAGCCCCTATCCCTGATCTGTTCCTGGGCCTCCTCGTGTGTGTTTGGGGAAGACGACGTCTCCTGAAGGCGTCATGAGGTCTCGTGTAGGAAGCGTCAGGTGCTGTTGAGTCCAGTTGTGGTTGGTTGGGGACTGTTGTGAGGAAGGGTTGGGCGCAGAGCCTCCCCAACTTTGGCCTGCCACCCTCTGTTTCAGAAAGAAAGTCACTCAGCCCCCGAAAATCTACCTGCTTTAAGAAGCTTCTGGACCACACCTGGTGGTGCTCAGGGCCAGGGTCTCCTTCTGCATTCTCCAGCCCGTTGTGCTCTGTGCCCCCCGCCCCAAATAAGCAGAAAGCATCTCTTCACTGCACCTGAGGCCACTGCCACCTCCTGGACCACTCCAGTGCTCCCCAATGGGGGGGCTGCCCACTGGGGGCATCAGTGGTCAGGGAAGATGTGGGGCAGCCCCACCACGGAGGCGAGTAGCGCGAGGGTAGAGGAGGAAACTTCAGTGCCGCCCTGGTGGGCAGGAGTGCCCACGCCCCCACAGCCTCGCCTTAACCCTGTGCCCTGACCCTGCTCCTGACCTCCTGCCCCTGACACCCTCGCAGATGGACGCCATCGGGAACCTCTCCGATGACATGCGGCGACACTTCCGCATGAAGCTCCGGAACCTGTTCACCAAGTTCATCCGGAAGTTTGGGTCTGTACGGCCGGGGGAGTTTGGCAGTGGGGGGGGGGGCGGTGTCCGGCCCCTCGGAAGCTGCAGAGGAGGAGAGGAGGGGTCTGGGTCTGGCAGCCCCTGCCTCTGCTTCGCCTCGCCAGACCCCTGTGCTCCCCTCAGGTTTGAGCTGGTGAGGGGGCTGCTGCCCACGGAGTACCACAAGGTGCTGGTGAACATCCGGAAGGCCGAGGCCCGGGCCAAGAGGCACCGTGCTCTGAATGAGGCCGCCCTGGACGAGGAGGACGAGGAAGAGGAGGAGCCAGCCCCGGGGAGAGGCGACAGGTGGGGCCTGGGTGGGATCCGGGCATCCCGCCCCCTCATACCCCCCCAACCCACAGCGGTCCCTGCCCCCGCTTCTCCGGGCACGCCCCAACCATCCTTCTCGGGTCACAGCATCGAGGAGATCCTGGCCGACTCGGAGGAGGAGGACGAGGAGGAGGAGAGGAGTCAGGGCAGGGAGCAGCGGAAGCTGGCCCGCCAGAGGAGCCGGGCGTGGCTGAAGGAGGGGGGTGGCGACGAGCCCCTCAACTTCCTGGACCCCAAGGTGGCCCAGAGAGTCCTTGGTACGCAGGGAATGGCTGCCCCCAGCAGGAAATAGACCTGCCTTGCCGAGGGGGCGGGGTGGGGTGGGGTGCCAGTGGGTACTGCCCAGCACGGTAATACGGTCGGGTTGACCGGATCTGGCGTCTCACCGCCGTCCCCTCCCCCTGTCGTCCCAGCCACGCAGCCTGGGCTGGGCCGAGGCAAGAAGGACCATGGCTTCAAGGTGAGCGCCGATGGCCGGCTGATCATCCGGGACGAGGAGGAGGAGGAGAGCGCTGGCAAGGTGGACGAGGAGGAGGACACGAAAGGTGGGCCTCCAGCCCTGGGACACAGTGTCTGTAGGTCTGTTCACAGCCATCCCGCCTGAGTCCACTCAGGGGCCACCGGTTGGGAAATGGGTCCAGGCAGCTAGAAGGCGCGTTTGTGAAACAAGTTCCTCAAGCTGTGTTGACCACATTTAAGAAATCGTTTGTTGCAACCAGCCGCATACGGTGCACAAACTAAACTTCCTAAGTGTACCGCTTCCTCTTACCTTGTGTGACATTTGCTGCTGGTCCTTATATTTTCTTTTCCCCATTTTTCCTTTTCCTTTTGGGTTTTGGGCAATACCCAGGGTTGTGCTGTGGCTGATTCAGGCTCTGTACCGGGCTGTGGCTCCCAGGGATGCTCAGGGGACTGTGCAGTGTCAGGAATCCCTGGAATTTGGTCCCCAGCCTCCCACAGCAGACCACGTGCTCCCGCCCTGTGAGCTCTCTCCCTTGCTCCCTCTTTTTGTCTTTTTACCCTACAAACTTAGCAGATACTAGAAGCTCAGTGAAAGGGGGTAACGCCGAGCCTTTTCTGCCGTTGCCAGGGACCTTCCTCTGGGCTTCGCAGGGAGGCTTCAGTGCTCCGTCCCCCCGCTGCTCTGCATCTTAGAGCCTGGCTCTGGCATTTCCCACTCACAGTCCCTTTTGCCCACGAAATGTTCCCACAACCCTGGGTTTACTGGCATAGAAAACAGATATACAGGGCTGGACCACTAGCGCTGTGGGCTGAGTGCAGGCTTTGCATGAAGGCAACCCAGGTTCAGTCCCAGCACTGCTAGGAGTGACCCCTGAGCACTGGACCAAGAATAAGTAATCCTGAGCATAGCTGAATGTGGCCCAGTCCCCTCCCCCACAGCCTCTCACTCCCCCCACCCTCCAGCAAGGAGTTAGGGACCAGAGAGATGGAGTAGGGGTTTCGGTACTTGCCTGGCATGCCACCCACCCTGGTTCCACTCCCAGCAGCACATTCACGGTCCCCTGAGCATGGCCAGGAATGAACCTGAGCGCCTCTGGGTGTGGGCTCTGCAAATCAGAACCTCTTGGGTGCTGACAGGCCTCCTTCCCTTTTGACTCTAGGGGAGGACGAAGAGATGGCGGAGCTGATGGCGGACATGGGCGTCAAGAGTGTGAGTCATTCTTGCTGTGGGAGGGCCAGGCCCCAGCTTCTGCGGCAGACTTTCCCCTCACTCGCATGCACACGCACACCCGTCTCTCCTGAGACACGGAATGCACACACCCTGCCCTACACGCACACACGGACACGAACACACACACACACACATATGTACTCTGCCCTACACATACGCACACACACAGACACAGACACACATCCTTCCCTACATACACACACAAAAACACACACGGACACACAGACACACAACCTGCCCTACACACACACACACACACGAACACACACCCCTGCTCTGCTCCCGACTCGGAGGGGAACTGTAGGCAGCACAGAGGGGTCTGTGTCCAGGCTGGCCAGCCCGCAGGCCGCCGAGGGACAGGGAACGGAGCCTCCCCTCTCTGTGAGACCTGGTCCAGCTGTGGCTTTGACTGTGAGCACTGTCCCAGGACAGGGCCCCGGAGACTGACTCTTCACTGCAGGTGGGACTGTACCCGCCCTGGGCCACTTTCCCCAGGGGGCGCCCACACAGGCTGGACGGGCACAGTCAGAGGGCAGAGGGGGAGACACGACCCCAAGGAGCCTCGGGAAGTGCAGCTCACTGGGCATGGGTGCACGTGGGAGCGGGGCCCGCAGCCTCCTCCTGGGGTCAGGTGGGGTCACGGGCTGAGGCTCGGGGTCAGCCCGCTGCCAGCAGCCAGAGCAGGAGCTGGCCTTGGGTGAGCAGCCCTGGAAATGGGGCTGGGCCCGAGCAGTCAGGACTTGGTGAGCCAAGACCTTGGGTGTGGCGGTGGTACCCACGTGGGGGGAGCCCCGGGCTCCACCTGACCTTCCCGAGCAAGCTGCGCTCAGGGCATCTCCTTGGGCCTTTGGGCCCTTCTTGGTGTGGCCGTGCTCATGGGAAGGGTGCGGGGCTCTCACCTGCCAGGGGACCTGGGAACACAGGCTGACCCCAGGGCTGGCACTCATAGAGGTCAGAACAGGGAGTGGTTGGTGGGAGGTTAAGGCGTCTGGAAAGTCTGCAGAGAGCCAGGACCTCTGTTAGGAGGGGCTAAGCTAAGGTCAGGTGCTCAGTCCTGATTGGGGCCATGGGGAGGATGTCAAGGGAACGGGCTCACTCCACCCGGCCTTGTGGTGCCCTCCCGCGCCTCCTCCTCTGGGCCTCAGCGGCCTGTAAGCCGCTGTAAGTGGTCAGGTGCTTGGCCGAGGCCTTTCTTGCTGCCCTTCTCTCAGTGGGAGGCTGGCCATGACCCCTCGTTCACGCCTCTGCTCATCCCCGTAGAAGAAACACCCCAAGCGTCTGCGCCAGAAGGAGGCCGACGACGAGGACCTGGAGGTGCCCCCTCAGTACCAAGGTGAGGCGTCCACTCCACCTGCCGGGACACGCTCCCACCTCCCAGTGCCAGGACCTGTGGCACTCGGCACCAGCGAAGAGGGGCTGATTGGTCACCAGGGACAGGCCAGAGGGTGGGAACAAAGGAGAGCTGGAGGGTCGGCGTGGCCCAATGCTTCCACTCTCTTGCAGAGCCCCTGGGCTTCGGTCCTCCCCACCCAGCCCAGCATCTGAGAAGCCTCCTCAGTGTGTTGGGAGGGTTAGGCCTGGGCCTGCATAGAGGGGGGAGGTGGAGGGGGAGGGGGGGACGGCTCCCCTACATGTTTGTCTGGGCCCCAGCCCAGTCGTCCCCCAGAATGCCTGCCTTTAGTACAGCCAGGAAGGCCACTGTTCCTCACTTCTGCCTCCTTCCCCCGGGTACCCCCCAGGCCCTAACCACAGAGCCCTGGCTTTGTGGCTGGAGAGCTCGGGGCCCCTCCCTGGCTGGGGGGCCCTTCTGGGCTCCTCCTCGGGGGCTGGGTGGTGCAGAGACCACTGGTATCACGGGAGACCCGGGATCAGGGCCACTACCTCTCCTGGCCCGGCCGTGCTGCCCTCCGAGCTAGTTTCTCACCTATAAAATCAAGCTTCAGGGCCAGAGGGATAGTTTTGCGGGGAAGGCACTTTCTTAGCACTCAGCACCGCGTGAGGACCCCTGAGCCCCTGTGATGCCTGAACACGGAGCCAGGAGTAAGCCCCGAGCACTGCTGGGCGTGGCCCAAACCTCCCATCCTCCCCATTGCCCCCAAGAATAAAACTTGGCTTCCGCTGAGCCGTCGGTCCCCACCTGCCTGTTCCTCGCGCTCTGAGAAGGCTGCCTCGTTTTCCTGGGGCTGCTGTGAAGCCCAAAGGCATCAGCCTGTTTCCCAGCTGAGGTTCAGGAGGCCCTCAAAAAGTTACAGACCCGAAGTTAGAGCCAGAAGTGTCAGAGATGGGGGCGAAGAGCGCCTGTGAGTGCTTGGCTGGGACCACGCGTTTTCTCCCAGGCTGTGTTGTGGAGAGTTTAGGGTGTTTCCTCTTGGTTCCCAGAAGCCCTTGACAAATCATAGGGGATTGGGGGCTGACCCAGGAACTCAGGGTGTGTCCAAGCTCTCCAAAGTCGAGGCCCGTCGCCTCCCCCAGGAGGTGACCCTGGTGTGCCTGACCCCTGCCCTCTCTGTCTGACCAGCTGGAGGCTCTGGTATCCATCGGCCTGTGGCCAAGAAGGCGGCGCCAGGAGCTGAGTACAAGGCCAAGGTATGGACCGTGCGAGAGACGCGAGCCCCAAGGGAGGGCCCCGTCATGCTGGGCACTTTGCAGCGCCAGACGGGAGCAACCAGAAGAAGGGGACCCCTGGGTCTCACTGACACCCAAAGTTGAGTCTTGCTGGTGGCCTTCTGGGTCTCCGGGAGCACTTTGGCTCCACTTAAGCCAAGAGTGTGGAAAGGAAGGTGTGGGGCCTTGAAGTTTGGGCCGGGGTGGAAGGGACCCCAGACTCTCCCTGACTCATTCTTTCTCTGGTTGAGCAGAAGGCGAAGGGGGACATAAAGAAGAAAGGCCGGCTGGACCCCTATGCCTACATCCCCCTCAACAGAACCAAGCTGAACCGAAGGTACAGTGTGTGAGGTGTCGGCGTGGCCTGGTCAGGTGGGGTGGAAGTGGGAGGCCCCCGAAATTCCCATTTGCTCAAGTCTCCTGCAGTGTCTTTTCACTTTTTTTTTTTTGCCTTTTCACACCTACCTGCATCTAGTTCCTATCCATATGTACTATTGGCTTTAGTCGTGTTTTTATAAGATTTTTGGTTCTGGCAATCAAACCCAGGACCTCACACTTAGAGGGCAAGTGCTCTATCTCTAAATCACATCTCAGCCCTCTGAATTGTTTTTTTATTTGTTTGTTTGTTTGCTTGGGGGCCATACCCAGAGGGGCTCATGGCTTACTTCTGGCTTCACACTCAGGGATCACTCCTAGTGATACTTGAGGGTCCATATATGGTGCCAGGGACTAAACCCGGGTCAGCCATGAGCAAGGCAGGCATCCTACCCCTTTTATATCCCCGTGTCGATATTTCCCTGCACTCCCTGACCCATTATTGCTTTTTCCTCCTTTTTTTTCTTTTTTGTTCTTTTTTTTTCCCTTCACTCTTTGTGTCACATTCAGCAGTGCTCAGGAGTTACTCCTGGCTTAAGGGGACCTTATGGGATGCCGGCGATCGAACCTGGGTTGACCTTGTGCAAGGCAAATGCCCTCCCCATTGGACTATTATTGCTCCAGCTTCCGGCCGTCCCCCCCACCCCCAATTGCTATTTCAAGCGTGATGGTGAGGGCGGGAGAGTAGTACGGGGTTAAGGTGCTTTTCTTACATCCAATTAACACCAGTTCAGTTCCTGGCACCACTGATAGATCGAGCACCCCCAGGAGCAATCCCTGCGCACAGGCCAGGATAGCCCTGAACCCTGACAGCGTGTGGCCCCAAAGTAAGCACAGTAGTGAGGCCTGAGTAAAAGCTCAGCAGGCTCAGGCATGTGCTTCCCATGCAAGAGGCTGGGTCTCAGCCCTGGCGCCACATGGTCCCTCGAGCACTGCCAAGAGCAACATTCTGATGCTCTGGAACTGGGACCCGGAGGTCAGGAGTAGTCCCTGAGCAGTGCTGAACGCGGCCTCCAGGCCAGAAAGAGCCCATATGCGCTGGCGCGGGTTCTGCCCCGCTCATGTACTGCCTGTCCTGCTGCCGCTCTGACTCTCTGGGAAGTGGGAGGCCTGTTCGGGCCAGCACGAGCCTCCCGCTGCTTCCCCTCTGCAGAAAGAAGATGAAGCTGCAAGGCCAGTTCAAGGGCCTGGTGAGAGCTACCCAGCGCGGGGCCCAAGTGGGCCACAAGCTGCGCAGGAAGGAGCGCAGGAAGGAGCATCGGCCCTGATGCCCAGGGTCCCGGGGGCGGCCCCGGGGCCCACGCCGACGGTCCCCCTTCTTCCCTGCACTGCTCAGCACCAGCTCTAGGTGCTCGGGGCACCAGCGGAACCAGGAGCAGAGACCGCCTGGGACGAGGACCCGCCCTGGAGTGGCCTCCAGATTATTGGGAAGCCCGTGGGAGATGGGTGTGCAGACTCTGCTCCCAGCCCAGAGGACCCCAGCCACCGCAGACTGTCCTCCGGGCCTCAGCTGCCAGGAGTTCTCAGCGCCTGTGGTCCAGATGTGTGAGATTTGCTGTGGTGTGTGGACTAAAATAAACCTGCGCCTCCAAACAGGAGCTGTGGCTTGGGGCTGGAGCACCTGCTTTGTGTACGGGAGTCCTGGGTCAGGTCCACACCACTGGGCCCCCCAGGCATCATTGAGTTCCCTCCAAAAATACACCAATAGAGCCAGAGAAGTGGCATGTCAGGCCGGGCTCTTGCCTTGCATGCAGCCAACTCGGTTTTGATCCTTGGCACCACAAATGTGGCCAACTCGGTTTTGATCCTTGGCACCACATATAGACCCCCAGGCCCTGCCAGGAGTGATCCCTAAGCACCAAGGCAAGAGAAGGCCTGACCTCTACCGGGAGTGGCCCCTGAATTAAAACCAAACAGAAATGCCAAGAACCAGGACTGGTCAGTAGTAACGGCAGCTTGACCCTGTGGAACCCCAGCACTCATTCGGCTCTGTGGTCACCCTCGCTCTGTTGTGGAACCTGCCCAGAGGACCGGGAGCAATAGCGTAGTGGGCTAAGGCGCTTGCCCAGGACCGCGGGGCTCACAGGGCTCGCGCACGCCAAGGCCCTGAGTTCCATCCCAGCACTGCATATGCTAAGAGCAAGAGCTCTGCTGCGTGTCCCTGGCGATCCCCGGGCTCTCTGAGCAGTACCAGGAAACTCACCGTCTCCCCACTTCCCCTCCATAAGGCCATCTGTTCCTGAAGTATGAAGAAGTGCAAGGCAAGCGCCTCATCCGCTTGGTTCTACAGGGAGGTCCCCCACCTTCCCCATCGGGATGCAGGTGACTCCGTGCAGTAGCAGGGGCAGGAGCATTTGTCAGCATGAAGCCCACTTAATGCCAGGTGCTGGGGCCTGCACACCTGAGCATGCTGCTGTCCCTTTCCATTTGCCTCTGGGTGTGTCAGAATGAGACTTCTTTTTTTTTTTTTTTTTTCCCTCTTTGGGTCACACCCGGCGATGCACAGGGATTACTCCTAGCTCTGCACTCAGGAATTACTCCTGGCGGTGCTCAGGGAATTGAACTGGGATTCCCTGATGGGATGCTGGGAATCGAACCCGAGTTGGCCGCCTGCAAGGCAAACTTCTACCCGCTGTGCTATCTCTCCAACCCCAGAGAATGAGACTTCTTTCGTGCCTTTTTCCCTTTCCTCTCTTTCCTCTCCCCTCTTATTTTTTTTTTCTTTTTGGGTCACACCCGGCGATGCACAGAGGTTAACTCCTGGCTCTGCACTCAGGAATCACCCCTGGCAGTGCTCAGGGGACCATATGGGATGCTGGGAATCGAACCCGGGTTGGCCGTGTGCAAGGCAAATGCCCTACCCGCTGTGCTATTGCTCCAGCCCCTCCCCTCTTATTTTGGGGTCACACTGAGCTGTTCAGGGGCTGCTCCTAGTGCAGGACCGGGAGGTAAAACCCAGACCTCCAGCCCCTGTGCTCAGGTCTCCCTGATCTCCCCCTCTGCCCCCCACCTCCAGTACCAGGGGTTGAACTGCAGGCCTTTCGCGTGCAAGGCATGAGCTTTACCACTGAGCCACATCCCTGGCCCTTCGGGCGTTCTCTTTGAGGATCCGTCATACCCTGGCTGACCACCCCAATCACCACTGTGTTGACCAAGGATATTGGAGGTTTGCAAAGCAGTCCACTCATGGCTCTGTCAAGACCACCCTCAGGATAAGTGTCTGTGCTTGTGACGGTGGGAGCAGGTGCGGGAGTGACCGTTCTTTTTCTTTTTTTCCCTTGGTTTTTGAGTCACACATGGAAATACTTGGGTTACTCTTGATTCTACACTCAGGAATCACTCCTGGTAGTACTGGGGGGGGGAGGGGGGCAGGGGAAACACATGGGATGTCTGGGATGGAACCTGTGTTGGCCACATGCTTGGCAAGCACCTTACCCACAGTAGTATTGCTCCGGATCATTAGTGACCGGTCTTGCAGTTCAGTCCTGCCAGTGGCTTGTGTTCCATCTTATTTGCAAGACCGCCTCAATCCACATGCTTGAACGTCGGTGTCGTTTAAGTAATCTCTGTTTTCAGTCAACGCATTTGGCTGCCTGTGTTGCCTCTCATGGTAACTTAAAAAGTTAAAATAACGCCATATTTCTCTATAAAGGTAGTTAGAATCACAGAAGTGTGTATGTGTGTGTGTGGGGGGGGGGGCTCAGCAAACGCTGAAAGCCCCAGTGCATTCCATTATTTCATTCCTCATCTTTTTCTGGGCATTTCTGAGGCCAAAACATGGTTTTGAGGTGCAAGTTTAGTCTAAAGTTTGCTGACAAATTCTACTGGACCAGTATAACCACTTGGTAGAGAACTTCTTCTTCTCGGCTCCGTCCTAGCAGGCGCCTTGGCTGTTGACGAGGCCTGGTTCCCTCTGACAAAGGCCGCCGCCCCCTGGCGCATGCAGGGGCGCAGTGCCGTCACGAGATACCAGATCGTGTGCAAAGCAGTATTTAGAAAATGACATGCTCTTTGTTCTATTTTTGATGTACCCGATTATGAAAAGATAGATGACTGTACTCCAGAAAATAACGCTGATTTCAGGGCATGTAAGCTGGCTCGTCATTTCCTGAAATCTCGCTTCACGGAGCCGCTACCACTGGGAGCGTTTACCAGGCAGTCAGGCAGCCAGAGAGGCCGGCCAAGTCCTGGGGGCCGGGGCTGCGTGCACAGAAAGCCTTCTCCGGTCTGCATCCTGGTCATGAGCCCTGGAAGCATCTGGAACAGGATTTTAAGGGTGTGGCTGATAATTGTTGACTGAGGATGGGGGTGGAAGTGTGGGGGCCCCCTCATTTCTGGGCCAACGTCTGGATATCAGCTTTGCAGTCTAGAATTGGTATGGGGGGGTCAGGTTCAGAAGGAAGAAGAAAGCAGGCTGTGAGTCTGGTGGGACATGTAATGGCCAGGGGGAGGGGGGTGGGCCGGTGGGCTGGAGCGATAGTATAGCGGGTAGGGTGTTTGCCTTGCATGCAGCCGACCCAGGTTCGATTCCCAGCATCCCATATGGTCCCCTGAGCACCACCAGGAGTAACTCCTGAGCATTGCTGAATGTGACCCAAACAGCAAAAAAAAAAAAAAAAAACTTAAAAAATAAAAAGAAGAAATGTAATGGCCAGGCGCCAAGACCAGGGATAGGGCAGGTCCAACACTTTGGTTAGGATGGAGCAGGCCAGATCCTTCCTCCCTGGACTTCGAGAGTGTGAGGACCCGCTTGGCTGCTGTTGAGACGCTTTTCCGGGGCTTCCTTCAGCCTCTGTTTCCTTCCCAGCAGACCAGCCTCACTCTCTTCCATCTCTCATACGCTCCCGGGGCTTCGCTCCTGGAGGGCAGCTGTGTCACCAGGTCCCAGGCGTGGTGACTGACAGGATAGAGGACGGACCAAGATCCAGAGGGGACTGAGCCCCACTGGCCGGAAGATGGGTTTGTGACCGCTGGACGGCATGCCCTGGCCTGCCGGCTTTTCGGGAGTATTGGTGAACTCTGGCAAAGCCGCCTGTGAATCAGCAGTTGCTGCAATGTAGCTTGGACCTGAGGCCGCGGAGCCTGAAGTGCACACACAGCTGATAATCAGGGACCAACCCTCACTGGTAAATTGCTCATAAAATGACACGCCCCTATTAGCTGAGCACGTTTTACAACTGCAGCGGGTGCTATTGATGGGGTCATCTTGTAACCCCTTTCTGAAAACATCTCGTTCAGGACCTCCTTTAACCCTTTCCTGGCAGGAGGGCTCACGGCCAAGTGCTCAGCAGGGCCACTGCCAACTCAGGTAGATCCCCTCTGCAGGTCTTCGTCCCTAACCCCCCACTTGCCATATCCGAAGCCTGTGTGGGCTCAGGGGCCAGCAGTGCTCTGAGGAGAGCTCCCCTTTAAACATTCCCAGTTCCCTCCACAGCTCCATGGGGCAAACCCACAGGTAGAACGGCAGGTGGTAGGAGGCGGGACCTAGGCATCTGGAACCCACACTGCTGCCGCCTACCTGCACTGCCCTGGGGAGAACCGTGGCTTTGGGTTTCAAAACTCCCAAACCCTTGAGCCCTTGGAACAGTCTGCGGCATCTCCCACTGGGGAGGTGGTTGCTTCGCAGCCCAGAGCTTGTCCACTAAACCAATTACAGAACAGGTTTCTCTGTGCTTGGTGAGGGCAGGGCAGGGCAGGGCAGGGCAGGGCAGGGCAGGCTACTTGCTGCAGATCCTTCTTCCTTCCCCCTTTAAAGGAGGGCGATGGAGTTGGCCAGCAAGGTTTTCTTTCCTTTCCAACATTTCCTTCTTTCACTTTCCTTATTCCTCACTAGCACTCACTGTTTCTTCACACACACGTTTTTATTATGGGTGAGCAAAGTACCTTTCATAGCTCTGTGTGTGTGTGTGTGTGTGTGTGTGTGTGTGTATGTGTGTTGGGACCACACCCAGCAATGCCCAAGGACTTCCTGGTGTACCTGGGGACTCTGTGTTACCGGTATAAGAACCAAGATCTCATCCCCATAAGGCAGATGTTCCACCACTGAGCCACATCCCCGACCCCAACACGTACTCTGTGAGAGATGTGTGTGAGGGACATGGTAGAGCTCAAAGCATGATCCTTTCATGGAGTTTGTGAAAACACCAAACAGAAACTCATTTTTAAAAAAAAAAACAAGGGGCCAGGGAGATCAATCAAAGGACTTGAGTTCAATCCCCAGTACCAGGGACCCAGGCGTGGTCTGGAGCCCAGCCCATACCACTGCCACCTACCTGCTCTGCCCTAGGGAGAACCTCGGCTTTGGATTTCAAAATTCCCAAACCCTTGAGCCCTTGGAACAGTCTGCGGCATCTCCCCCTGGGGAGGTGAGTGCTCCCTAGCCCTGAGCTTGTCACGCTAAACCAACTGCAGAACAGGTCTCCCTGTGCATGGTGAGGGCAGGGCAGGCAGTACTGGGCTCCCCACAGCACCCCTTCAGCCATCCATGGTAGCCACTGAACACTGCGGGGGTGGTCTACTCAAAACTAGTTGAGGGGCGGGGGTCAGGGCACTTGTCTTGCACACAGCTGACCTGGGTTCAATCCCTGGCACCCCAAAAGGTCCCCCAAGCGCTGCCAGAGCCAGGAGTAAGCCCTGAACATTGCCAGGTGTGCCCCTACCAAAAAAGTAAAAAGAGTAGAGGGACTGGATCTTTATTTGTCTGTTTTGTTTTGTCTCAGACCACGCCCAGCAGTGCTCAGAGGCTACTCCCTGTTTGGTGCTCAGGGTTCAGTGCTCAGACCACACAGTGCCATGGATGAAACCAAGGCTTCCCACAGCCATAGCATCCAGTGAGCCCTTTGTGCCATTTCTCCAGCCCCCCCAAATGATTTTCCTTATGAGTTATTAGTAAATGCTTTATTTGTGTATTTCTCTTGTGTACCTATACCAGAGTCACATGAACATTTCTTGGGTGGAAAGGGGTCAGGAATGAAAAGGTTTAAGAAGCCTGGTGTCAATAGCACAGCGGGGAGGGCGTTTGCCTTACACGCGGCTGACCCGGGTTTGATTCCCAGCATTCCATATGGTCCCCTGAGCACTGCCAGGAGTCATTCCTGAGTGCATGAGCCAGGAGTTGCCCCTGTGCATCGCCGGGTGTGACCCAAAAACCAAAAAAAAAAGAAAGAAGAAACCTGGTGTAGGCCACTGCAATGACTGACTTGTTCCAGTGGACGTTGATTGGAAGATTGTGAAAATAAGGGTTTCATGATCTGAAGTATCCACCAGTTCCTCCATGGGGAACGCTGCTGATTGAGTGTTCAGAGGAAGGAATCCTGTTTTTGTCATTTTCAATTTTGGGTCACACCCAGCTGTACTCAGGGCTACTCCTAGCTCTGTGCTCAGAGTTCTCTCCTGGTGGTTCTCAGAGGACCATATGTGGTGCTGAGGATTCGAATTTTGGTCGGCTGCATGCAAGACAAGCACACTACCCACTGTACTATTCCACCTTAGGGGTTTGTTTTTTAAAATTGGGGGTGGAGGAGTGGGGTTTGGGCCACACCTGGCTGTATGAGGGCTTATTCCTAGCTCTGAACTCAGAGATCACTTATGGCAGGCTTATGGGACCCTATGGGGTGCTGGGACACCCAACCGAGGTCAGTGGTATGCAAGACAAGTCCCCTGCTCGCTATAGTACTGGTTGGGCCCAGGAGTTTTATTTTAGATGCCCTCCGTTCAGGGTGGCATGACCATTAACAGAGTCAGTTTAAAGATGGGGAATTGAGGGCCACACCTGCAAGTGCTAATAAGCAGTGACCCCTGGTGGTGCTCAGGGGATCATAGATGGTACCAGGCACTGAACCAAGGTCAACCGCATGCAGAATAAGCATCTTAACACTTTGCTCTCTCTCTCTCTCTCTCTCTCTCTCTCTCTCTCACACACACACACACACACACAGAAGTCTGTTTTTAACTTACTGCATCTAAGATGACAATCAGATGTTAAAATGGAGCCACTCCAGCATAGATTTACAAATTGGAACTCGGGGCAATGCTCCAGGCTGGGTATATAATATTTTGTGTGTGTTTGTGTGTGTGTGTGTGTGTGTGTGTATGTGTGCATGTTTCTTTTTTTCTTTCTTTTTCTTTCTTTTTTTTTTTTTTTTTGCTCTTGGGGGTCACACCTGGCTATGCACAGGGATTACTCCTGGCTCTGCACTCAGGAATCACTCCTGGCGGTGCTCAGGGGACCATATGGGATGCTGGGAATCGAACCCGGGTTGGCTGCGTGCAAGGCAAACGCCCTACCCGCTGTGCTATCTCTCCAGCCCCTGTGTGTGTATGTTTCAAGAAAGTAGACAAATAACAACAATGCCACTTGTGTAGATAGAATAGAGAACCACCCATCTAAAGGCCAAGTTTGACAACTCTAAGAGTAGATAAATAAGGGCTAAGTGTGCCTGCCTCAGGCCAGATAGTCTGTGGTTAAGGAGTTTTTTCTGGTACGCAGTCACGCTACTTCCATCTCCAGCGCTGAGTAATCCCCGAGCACCACCTGATGTGGCCCCAGCCACCGCCACAACCACCACAAAAGTGCCTGTCTGGCAAGTGTGAGGTTGTGAATTCTATCCCTAGTGCTGCGCCATGCACCGTGCGTGGGGCTGGGGTCTGTGCTGCCTGGGAGCCCTGGGGCCTTCTCCAGCACACAGATGTGTGTGAGCACCACACACAGTCTGTGGGAGCATGATGACCAACAGTCCAGCTCCCCTCGAACATGAGTCTGAGCACCACAGTAACCCCAGAATGTGAGAGCACCACCACTAAAATGAGTGCGACCATAGCAGTAAAGATAGAAGGAGATAACGTTTTAAATTACCAAGCAGAACTAGGACTGGGCAGTGGCTCAGTGGTAGAGCACTGGCTCTATGTGTGCAAGGCTGTGGCAGGCAGGTTTGTTCTCCAGAAACACACACACACACACATTCACACTCACACAAGAGGAAGAAGAGATGCAGGAAACAACCACAAAGGTAACCCACCAAGCAAACAATAATGCAGACATGTTTTTTTTTCTTTTTCTTTTGGGGTCACACCCAGAAATGCACAGGGGTCACTCCTGGCTCATGCACTCAGGAATTACTCTTGGCGGTGCTTGGGGGACCATATGGGATGCTGGGAATCAAACCCGGGTAGGCCGCGTGCAAGGCAAACATCTTACCCACTGTACTATCGTTCCAGCCCCTGCAGACATGGTTTTGTGGAAGTTAAGAGAAGGAAAGTTTTGGAGGGAAGGAAGACTGTGATCTGAGCGTCCAGCAGGAGCAGAGGCAGGCGGCCTCCCTGCCATATCACTGCCAAGTCCTGTGGACCAGGTGGGTCAGTCCACCTTCTTTCTGAAGCTCAACCGAAGACAAGCAGAAGAAACATCAGGAATGACTCAACCCCAGGAAGGCACTGAGGCTGAGATGGGGCTGAGGAACTGTTATCCCCAGCGCCGGGAGACCCAGAGGGAGGAGGCCCACACAAGGACGTGTTCGCTGGGCTGAGGCAGGTGCAAGTCAGGGAATCTGCCAAGATGTACTTTTGGTGGTCTCGTGTGGTTCAAGGGACAAGAGTCTGATGTGGGGAACCATCAAAAGCGAAGTCCCACACTTGGGTGGGGACTGAGCCCCTCTGACTTAGAAGTCTGGGGACCTCGAGAGGGTAGCCAGACACTCACCAATGTCCAGCCGCTTCTCTGGGTGGCCCCGGGCAGCCAGCAGCTTGAACGTGAAATCAGGAGCTCCAGAGCCCAGACTGCAGCAGAAACAGATCCCAGATCCTCAGTGGAGAACGACAGCTTCATCCTAGCACTATAGCACTGTAGCACTGTCCTCCCGTTGTTCATCGATTTGCTCAAGCGGGCCCAGTAACGTCTCCATTGTGAGACTTGTTACTGTGTTTGGCATATCGAATGTACCACGGGGAGCTTGCCAGGCTTTGCCGGGCGGGCGAGATACTCTCGGTACCTTGCCGGGCTCTCCGAGATGTTCAGAGGAGTCGAACCCGGGTCAGCTGCGTGCAAGGCAAACAAACGCCTTACCTGCTGTGCTATCGCTCCAGCCATCCTAGGTCCCAAATTATTTCTGTAGATGATTTTCACACACAATGTCCCATATTAAAAAAAAAAGTCAGAGATTCTAGAAGACAGTCATACGTGAATAAGAATAAAATCAGAAACATGGGCGCGGGGATGGTGCAGAGGGCTGGGTGCGTGGGAGCCCAGGTGCAGAGCTGGCAGGAGAGGTCTCCAGAGCATCCCTGGGATTGAGCCCCTACTCTGCCACCCCTCTTCCAGCCCAAGGAATAAAGCAGAAATAACCACAAGCCATCTGTTCTGGTCCCTTGGACTTCACTCATTACACTGTATTATTAGTCTTTGTCTCTTTCTCACCGAAGAATGTTTCTTGGTTGTTTTTCCAGAGTCCATTTCGTTCTTTTCCCTTCCCGAAACTCTTGGTTTCAGTTCTGTGAAACTGATGTGGTACTAGAGAGACAACTATCAGTCTAGGAGTGTAGCTGTAAAATATCCATGGACTGGGGGCGGAGTGATAGTACAGTGAGGAAGACATTTACCTTGCACGTGACCAACCCGAATTCAATTCCTGGCATCCCATATGGTCCCCAGAGTGACGCCTGAGTGCAGAGCCAGGAGTCAGCCCTGGGCATCGCCGGGTGTGGCCCCCTTTCCGCCCATTAAAATTAATAAAAGATAGCATTAAAATACATCCATGGACTCTATCTTCGCACTCAAACAACTGGTTCAAAGACAAAAATGTGAAGTAAAGGGCCGGGAATGTGGCTCAGTGATAGAGCACTTGTCTTGCATGTGTGAGGCCCTGGGTTTGAGGAAGGAAGGAAGAAAGGAAATGAGGGAGGGCAAAGGGAAGAGAAAGAGCAGAAGCTGGAGAGATGGTTCAGAGGTTAAGGCGCTTGCCTTTCCTGCAGCAGTTCAATCCCTGGCACTGATACGGTCCCCCAAGTACTATCAGGAGTGATCCCAGAGTGCAGAGCCAGGAGTGTCTCTTCCTGGGTCACACCCTTAAAAGAGGAGGAGAAGGGAGAGGAGGAGGAGGAGAAGGAGGAAGGGGAGGGGCATGAAAAGCGGGAGGAGGGGAAGGGCTGGAGAGAGGAGAGAGCTCATTGTACTGTGTGCACATTGTATTTTGCAGGCATGAGGTCTGGGTTTGATCCTCAGCGCTACATGGTCCTCTGACCACCTCGGGAAGGAATCCTGGAGTACTAGTTAGGAGTCATCCCTCTAACCACCACTGAGTGTACCCAAAACCAAAATAAGGAAAAGTGAGCTAAGCCAGTGTCACGGGCAAATCTCCGTTCTTTGGAGAAAGATGCTGATACACAGACCCCACTCTTAAATCAGGGGGATGTCGATCTAAGAGCTGCTGGTCAAGGAAACCTGGAAAGCTGCGAGATCAGGTTCAGCATGGTCCAACGGGAAGGTGATGCAATTGCGTGAGGCAAGTTTCTGTGTTCTAACAACCATGTCAAAGAAGAGGAGGGCTCTGGAGGTAGCCTGAAGAGCAACAGCATTTGCATCACATGGTCCCACCACCCAGAACCACCTTAGGGGACCGTAGAGCACCAAGTGCACCCCCAAAAGAGAGTAAGGCAATGGGGCCAGAGTGATAGCACAGCAGGTAGGACACTGTTTTGCATACAGCTGACCTGGGTTCGATCCTCGGCACCCCTTATGGTTCCCTGAGCTCTGACAGGAGTGATTGTTGAGCACAGAACCAGTAGTAAGCCCTGAACACCAGTGGGTATGACCTCTCCCATCAGGAAAAAAATAGTAAGAAGAAAAGAAGGATGAAGTTTGTGGTATGTGTGTGTGTGTGTGTGTGTGTGTGTGTGTGTGTGTGTGTGTTGCCAGGGATCAGATCTAAGACCTCATATTGCAAGACATATGTTCTACCACTGAGCTCTACTGCTGAGTCACATTTTTTTTTTTTTTTTTGCTTTTTGGGTCACACCCGGCGATGCATAGGGCTTACTCCTGGCTCTGCACTCAGAAATTATTCCTGGTGGTTCTGGGGGACCATATGGGATGATGGGAATTGAACCCAGGTTAGCCGCATGCAAGGCAAACGCCCTACCCGCTGTGCTATCACTCCAGCCCCCTACTTGGGTATTTTTGTTTGTTATTTATTTGGTTTTGGTTTGGTGGTCACACCCAGCAGTGCTCAGGACTTACTCTTGACTCTGTGCTCAAGGATCACTCCTGGTGGGACTTGGGGGACTCTACAGGATGCTGGAGATGAAACCCGGATCAACCACATGCAAAGCCAGAGCCCTGCCCACTGCTTCAGCCCCAGAAGCAAATAGTTTTATTTAGGAAATATGATTGTAAGTGAGAGAGAGAGACCAATAAAGCAAAAGAAGAGAAATTACACACCACCAGTATAGAATGCAGCCAATTCCAGAACGGAGTGCGACCCCCTAATTTTATTTATTTTGTTTTGGGGCCATCCCCCAGTGGTACTTAGAGGCCACACCTAGCTCTGTGCTCAGAGGCCACACCTGGAGGTGCTCAGGGGATCTTATGCAGTGCTGGGGTTCAAACCATGATCGTGTCTGAATCCACAGGTTTAGCAAGTGCCTTAACTTTTAGATTCTCTCTCTTGCCTCAGCAATTTAATTTTTTTAAAAATCTTTGGGTCTCACCCAGGCATGCTCAGGGGTCACTCCTGGCTCTGCACTCAGGAATTACTCCTGACGGTGCTTGGGGGACCATATGGGATGCTGAGGATTGAATCTGGATTGGCATATGCAAGGCAAGTGCCCTACCCACTGTACTATCGCTCCAGTCCCAACAATTTACATTTTTTATAAGGCCACACCTGGCTGTCCTCGGGGATCAGTGGGGCCATTCTCAATGGTAAAAGGCGCCAGGAGGTACACCAGACAGTGCCCGGGGAAGGGGGGTGTGGTTCAAACTTAGGCCTTTGTACATGCTAGGAAAGTACTTTCCTATTTGAGCTTCATTTTTATTTTTTTGGTGGGGGAGAGGGGAAGAGGTGGTATGGACTGGAGTAGTGCTCAGGCGCTACTCCTGGCTCTGTGCTCAGAGGTTACTCCTGATAGTACCTGAGGGACCATGCAGTGCTAGGAAGTTAATCAGGGTCAGAAGCATACAAGGAAAGCACCTTAACCCCTGTACTAACTTTCTGATCCTTGAGCTATCTTAAAAGAAGTTTTAGAGGGCTAGAGATATAGTTCAGCAAGTAGGATGCTTGCTTTATCCCTGACACCCCTTATATCCTCCAAGCCCCTCCAGGAGTGATCCTGAGTTCAGAGCCTGGAATGAGCCCTGAGCACTGGTCCCAAATCAAAACAAAAAAGGGGTAGTTTTAACAGCTTTATTGCATATATTTTATATTTCATAAAACTCACCAATTCTAAGTATATACTTAGAATGTTCAGTAAATTTATAGATTGTACAACCATTGCCAACCTCTACTTTCAAAATATTTCCAGCTCCCTCCCCCCCTAATTCTTTCATGCCTCTTTGGTATTACTTCTGCTTCCATCTTCACCCACAGGCCACCACTGCTCTGCCTTCTGTCTCTGAGAATTTGCCTTTTCTGGAATTATTATATAAATGATCTCATATGATATACAGCCTTTTGCATCTGAATTTCTTTACTGATTTTTTTGGGACTCATTCATAATTTGGCACGTACCAGCCTCATTTCTTTTTATTGCTGGATAGTATCCCAGTGTATGGCTATCCCTGTGTTGTGTTATTCATTTATCAGTTGATAGGCATTTGGACGGCTTCCCATAGGAGGCTCTTATGACTAATGCCAATACAACCACTCACATCCCAAGCTTTGTGTGGACCTTAGTTTCCTTTTCTCTTGAGGCATCTCAGAAGTGGTGTTCCGGGGTCATATACTAAGTTTATATTTAACCTGTTAAGAAACTGTCAAAGCAGAGACCGCAGGTACAACAGGTAGGGCACTTGCCTTGCACATGGCTGACCTGGGTTCGATCCCTGACACCCCATATGATCTTCCAAATCTGCCAGAAGGGATCCCGGAATACAGAGCTAGAAGTAAGCCCTGAGCACTGCTGGGTATGGGGGTGTGACCCAGGATCCCTTTCCCTCCCCCATCACACACACAAAAAGAAACTGTCAAACTTACCCAAAGTTGCTCACTGTTTTACATTGGACCACATGTATGAGAATTACTATTCCTCCACATCCTTGTCAATAACTGTTGTTTTCAGCACAGCGGGTAGGGCGTTTGCCTTGCAAGCAGCCAACATGGCCAACCTGAGTTCGATTCCTCCGCCCCTCTCGGAGAACCCGGCAAGCTACCAAGAGTATCTCACCCGCACGGCAAAGCCTGGCAAGCTACCCGTGACGTATTCGATGTGCCAAACCCAGTAACAAGTGTCACAATGGAGACGTTACTGGGCCCACTCGAGCAAATCAATAAACAATGGGAGAACAGTGACAATATCTCTTTCCTTGGTGGGAGATGGGGCTTGGGGGACCATATCTGGCAATTCTCAGGGACTATTCCTGGCTCAGTGCTCAGGGATCACTGCTGACAGTGCTCAGGGAACCATATGCAGTGCTGGGGTTGAGCTGGGGTTGGCGACAGACGAGCACCTTAACTCCTGTCCTCTCTGGCCCCACTTCCTTAATAGCCTTATTGCGTGTGTGCCCAGGAATCCCATTCTATTTTAAGTTGCATTTCCCTAATGATATTGAGCCTCACTTTATGTACTTATAGGCTTTTGTGTACTTTCTTTAGTAACTTCTTTAAAAATTAATTAATTTGATGGCATCACTGATGGGGAGAGATGCCAGGATGGAGCCCCGGGCCTCATGCTAGTGAAGGGTCTTCTCTGTCCCTCAGTTCTGCCCTGGCTCCCTTGGTAATGATGAATAAAGCTGTCAGGAACAGTTGTGAATGCTTTCTTGGGGAATGGACTCTTTCAATTCTCTTGGGTATAGATAGGAGTGGATTTGCTAGATCAGAGAATAATGCCCATGATTAACTTTTTGAGGAACGGGTTTAGAAAACAGTGTTAGTTATCTCCATTTCCACTAGAAAGGAGGACTCCATTTTCTGCATACCTTGCCAACATCTGCTAGAGCCCATCTTTTCTTTTCCTAGACACCTGGCTCTCCTTTTTCACTGCGGTAAACTATGAGTAGCACAAATGAATCAGGTGAGCAGTTTTCAGTTGAGTGTGGTGCTTTAAGTACTTTCATGTTGCTGTGAAATGACCCACCTCCAGAACTTTTCCTTTACCTGAACTGAAACGCTGAAACTGTCACAGCATTTTTGTTGTTGTTATTTTTGTTGTCATTGTTGTATTTTGCCCATACCTAGCAGTGCTCAGGGGCTATTCCTGGCTCTGTGCTCAGGGATCACTCCTGGTGTTATTCAGGGAACTATGTGGGTGTCAATGATTGAACTCCAGTCAACTACATGCAAGGAAAAAGTCCTGTTGGCTCTGGCCCCAAAGACCAGCATTTTTTTCTTTCTGGGTCACACCTGGCAATGCACAGAGGTTACTCCTGGCTCTGTACTCAGGAACTACTGCTACTCCTGGCGGTGCTTGGGGGGACCATACGGGATGCTGGGAAACGGGTCAGCTACATGCAAGGCAAACGCCCTACCTGCTATGCTGTCACTCCAGTCTCAAGACCAGCATTTTTTTATAAGGGATCAGATGGGCCAGATGGCCCAGGATAACCCAAGGGTGCCATGGCAGAAGGTTAGGGGGTCAGCAGGTAGGACAGGGAGATCACAGGAAAAAAATAAGGTTTTTTTTTTTGCTTTTTGGGTCACACCCAGCGATGCACAGGGGTCATTCCTGGCTCTGCACTCAGGAATTACCCCTGGCGGTGCTCAGGGGACCATATGGGATGCTGGGAATCAAACCCGGGTCGGCTGGGTGCAAGGCAAATGCCCTTACTGCTGTGCTATTGCTCCAGCCCCAAGAAAACAAGTTTGGAAGGGGGCCAGGATTGAAGAAAAGTTGAGAAACTGTATTTCTCAATAACTGCCCACTATTGCCTCCCGAAACCCCTGGGCACCACCATTCCACTTCCTGTATCTCTGAAGGTGATCACTCTCAATACCACATTTAAGTGGCCCTATGTAATATGTATCCTTTTGGGACTGGCTTATTTCACTCAGTATAACATGCCCCAGGTTTGTCCTGGTTGTAGCATGCACCAGAATTTCCTTCCTTTATAAGGCTGAAGAACATTCCATTGTGCCCACAGTTAGGTGTCGCTTAATGTGGGGGCGCCATTCTGAGAAGGGCCTGGTTGTGTGGCTGTCACAGAGTGACATGAACCTAGAGTGTGGAGTCTATTCTGTGCCTCAGCTGGATGGTACAGCCTACTGGGACCCGTGTCATGCATGTGGCCTGCTGCTGAGTGGAACAGTCTGAAATGACATGTGACTCTGGGCCTAGTGTTTGTTCAGTTACTCAGCTCTCACTGGATGCTTGGATTGTGTCCACCGTTCAGCTACTGAGAACAATGCCGCTGGGAACTTCTGTGTCCCAACACTTCATGTTTTTGGCTTCAACCCTTTTCACTTGGGGCATTTACCTAGAAGTGATATAGCTGAATTATAAGGCAATTTAGGGGCAGGGGGAGGTGTTGGAGCCATACCCAATGGTGTTCAGGAGGTTGCTCTCAGCAGTCTTCGAGTGACCATATGGCGCCTGGTATGAAATGGGACTCAGCTGCACTCAAGGCAAGCACCGTAAACCCCATACTCTCTCTCTGCTCTCTTCTCCTTCTCCTTCTCCTTCTCCTCCTCCTCCTCCTTCTCCTCCTCCTCCTTCTCCTCCTCCTCCTCTTCCTTCCCTCCTCCTCCTCCTCCTCCTCTTCCTTCCCTCCTCCTCCTCCTCCTCCTCCTCCTCCTCTTCCTTCCCTCCTCCTTCTCTTTCTTCTTTTTCCTCTTCCTCCTCCTTTTCCCTCCTACTCCTCCTCCTTTTTTTTTCATTTACTTTTTATTTGAATTTGAAGATTTCTGCTAAACTCAAGCATAGGTAATGGTCTATGTGCTGGAGGTAAGTTTTAAAACTCTAAGCCCTGGGGCTGAGAGATAGCATAGCGGGTAGAGCATTTGCCTTGCACACGAATGACCCAGGTTTGATTCCCAGCGTCCCATATGGTTCCCCAAGCACCGCCAGGAGTGATTCCTGAGTGCAGAGTAAGGAGTAATCCCTGTGCATCGCCGGGTGTGACCCAAAAAGAAAAAAAAAAAAAATCTAAGCTCTGCTTCAAGGTTAAACGAAGCCTCACAGAGCATCTGTATCCTTTTATTTATTTATTTATTTAAATTTTATTTACTTTTCCCCCTTCTTTTTTTAAGTATCAGAGCCTCACGTGTGAGACAAGTGCTCTACCGCTGAGTTGCGGGTCCAGAGCTCCTCTTGGGTCATTCTATTTAATCTGGTGTTTGTTTTGTTTGGGGGTCACATCCAGGGTGCTCGGAGACCACTCCCCACTCTGTGCTTGGAGATCTTGGCAGTGCTCGGGGGACCAGCGGGTGCCACAGACCAGGATCCCCCGCATGGAAACATGCGCTCAGCACACCGGGCAGTTCACCAGTCCCTGCGTTTCATCTGTTAGGGCCTGGGTCCGTTTCTACAGAGCTGAAGCCACGACTCAAGGACCCTTGGTCCCCCGTCCCTGCCTGACCCCATGTTGCATCATTCGCCTTGCCCTTCGGAGGCAAGGCCCTTTGTGTACAAACCCCAATCACAGTTTTCCAAGGCTTCCAGCGTTTGCTTCAGTCTTCAGGGAAGAGAAAGGGACAGTCCCCTTGAAGGAAGCAGCTCAGTGGGAGGAGACTTAGGGGACTCACTGGAGCCTTTGTTCTCCCTCCGAAGACCTCAGGGCAGCGAGGTGAGGCCCACAGAATATGGGCTGAGCAGGAAAGCTGGGATCTGCTTAAAAGTGAAAAAAGTTAAAAAAAAAATAAAGAAGAGCTGTGTTTTCTCTTTTTGTTTATTTATTTTATTTTATTTTTGGATCACACATGGCGATGCCTAGGAGTTACTCCTGGCTCTGCACTCAGGAGTTCCTCCTGGTGGTGCTCAGGGGACCATATGGGATGCTGGGAATTCAACCCGGGTCGGCTGCGTGCAAGGCAAACGCCCTACCCGCTGTGCTATCGCTCCAGCCCCTCTTTTTATTTATTTTTATTTATTGTTTTAATTTACTGAATCACCAGGAAGATACACCATAACCATGACAGAGCTGTTCATGACTGGGTTCAGTCATGCAGTGTTCCAGTATCCATCCCTCCACCAGTGCACATTTAACAGTGTCCCCAGTTTCCTGCCTGTCACATCCCACCCACCAAAAATAAATCCTAAAAGAATTTTTCACAATATAATGCATGCTGCTTGCTTATATTTGATAAAAATGTAATTTATTTATGAAATCACTTAAAGATAATGAGATACTTTACCAGGGAAAATATAAATATCATCATCAAAGAGACAGATAAAAGCTTCCAGCTAGAGTTTTCACTTTTATCCTTTTGCGTGCAAACTGTGGGCAATAATCCATACTTCCATTTAGTGATTTTTCATTACATTGACACATAAATAAAAGGAGTCAGAACTAAAAAAAAAATTATAAAGGAGAAGTAAGTTGGGGGCTGGAGAGATAGCACAGCGGGTAGGGCGTTTGCCTTGCACGCGGCCAACCTCGGTTCGATTCCCAGCATCCCATATGGTCCCCTGAGCACCGCCAGGAGTAATTCCTGAGTGCAAAGCCAGGAGTAACCCCTGTGCATTGCCGGGTGTGAACCAAAAAGCAAATAAATAAATAAATAAAAAGGAGAAATAAGTTCCTATCACCCTGGGCTCCCAAATCAATTCCCTCCTCACTGCCCCAAACTGGGAATTTGGCAGAACTAATACTCTTCCCAGGGATAATGGCATGATCAGAGACGGGGGGGGGGGGGGGGGGGGGGGAGTATTACATGTCAAAGTAACAGCAAAGCAAGTAATACTAACTCTTGTTGTCGGGGCTGGAGTGATAGGACACTTGCCTTGACTACGGCCAACCAGGTTTTTTTGTTTTGTTTTGTTTTTTTGTTGTTTTTTTTTTAATTAGTGAAGCACCATGAGGTACAGTTGTAGATTTACAAATCTTTGTGCTTGGGTTTCGGTCATACAATGATCAAATACCCATCCCTCCACCATTGCCCATTTTCCACCACCATGGATAATATCCCCCCCATCCCCCCCTCCCACCCTGCCTCTGTGGCAGGGCATTCTCTTTTGTTCTCTCTCTCCTTTTGGGTGGCCAACCAGGTTTGATCCCTGTCACCACATCGGGTCCCCTGAGGCCACCAGGAATGATCCCAGAGTGCAGAGCCAGCCGGGAGTAAACCCTGAGCACAGCTGGATGTGGCCCCAAACCCCAAGCAACAAACAAACAGAAAGGAATTCCTGTTGCAGAAGATCCCCTGGGCAACCAGCATGCCCATGGTGAGAACCACTGAGTCAAGGGCCACCAGCTGTCCTGGGGTGCTTGGAGTGTGGGGGCTTCTCAAGAAACTGCATTTGCAGGACTGAAAGCAGAGTCCCAGGCAGAGGGGAACTGAGTCCAGCCCCGTTGCCCCTGCTTTGGAGTGTGTGCTGGGTGCCGCTTCCTCGACGTATTACCTGTAGCCCCCAGCCTCAGGCCTCTCGGTTCACTTTAGAGTTTGCAGACTCCGAGTGAGGGCCCCTCTGGGGTTACTACTGACCTGAACATACCAATCAGGACTCTTCAGACCCTGCCTGGTGTCTGCCAGCTCCTCACCCCTCACCTCTGTTCTCCAGATGGATCCTTGCTGCGGCCCTGTACACCTTTACTGGACCCTGTGTGTTTTCCAGCCGTCCACTGCTACTCTGCCCCCTCTTCCTCATCTCTGTCCGTTAACATAGTCCCAGAGGTTCTAGCAAATCTCAGGTTTTCAATCCGAGCCGTTTCTAGATTCCTGAGACCGTCTATCCTGGTGTTTCTCAAGGCTGTATGATGGCGCTGGCACGGGTTGTCATATTCCAAACATGACTTTCAAGATTGCCCCAGACCTCAGCACCCATGGGCACGATGCAAAAGAGCATGGGAGGTGATGTAATGGAGATTTTTCTGGGTCCATTCCTATCTCTCCCGCCAGAGAGATAGTTTGCGGGGGGAGATGCTTGCCTTGCATGTGGCTGACTGTGGTTTGATCCAAGGCACCCCATTTGGTGGCTCAACCCAGTGCACAAAGTCAGGCAGGAATAGCCTGAGTACTGCTGGGTGTGGTTCGGAAAACGCCAAACAAACAAACAAGTTAGCCACTGTAAGGTATACAATTCAGTGGCATTCGGTACAGCCATAACTTCTGTCTACAAATTTTCAACACCTTTAAGAGAACTTTGTATGTTTTAGTACCGCATTTCTCCACGAGAGGCCATGGGACCCTCTGTGGGCCCCCTGGGTATTCCAAGTTGGGCACAGGTGAAAAATCACAGAAACACCCCAGGTAAGAGGAGGGAGCCACTCAGTTGGCCCGAGGAGGAGAGGGGCATAGGTAGGAAAGCCGAAAAGGGGTGGTGGTGGGGAAGATGTGGAGAGACACAGTTAGCAGTGGACCCTACTCCACTCTCTTCCCTGAGCCCTAAGCAGCCACCACTCTGCCTCCTGCCTCTGTGGACTTATCCGCTCAAGATATTTCATATCCTAGAATCATACATGGCCTTTTGTGACTGAGTTCTTTTACTCAGCATAATGTTTTTATTGGGCTGGAGCGATAGCACAGTGGTAGGGCGTTTGCCTTGTGTGCAGCCGGCTTGGCAGAGCCAGGTTTGATTCCTCCGCCCCTCTCGGAGAGCCCGGCAAGCTACTGAGAGTATCTCGCCCGTGCGGCAAAGCCTGGCAAGCTACCCGTGACGTATTCAATATACCAAACACAGTAACAACAAGTCTCACGATGGAGACGTTACTGGGCCCGTTCGAGCAAATCAATGAACAATGGAAGGACCGTGACCATTAATGTTTTTATGTGAATTATTCTCTCTCTCTCTCTCTCTCTCTCTCTCTCTCGCTCTCGCTCTTGCTCTCGCTCTCGCTCTCTGTCTCTCTCTCTGCAGTACAGGGTTTCAAACATGCACAGCAAATGCTCTACCACTGAATTATATCCCTGGTCAGTATTTTTTTTTTTGAGGAGGGTAGGCACACCCAACAATGCTCAGGGGTTACTTCTGACTCTGTACTCAAGAATTATTCCTGAGGGTTGGAGCGATAGCACAGAGGTTATGGCATTTGCCTTGCACGCGGTCAACCCGGGTTTGATTCCCAGCATTCCATATGGTCCCCCGAGCACCACCAGGAGTAATTCCTGAGCGCAGAGCCAGGAGTAACCCTTGTGCATCACCGGGTGTGACCCAAAAAAGCAAAAAAACAAAACAAGAATTATTCCTGGCAATGCTCAGAGGACTACCTGGGGACCCTGGGGATCGAATCTGGCTTGGCTGCATGCAAGGTAAATGCCTTACCTGCTGTACTACCTCTCCAGACCCTCGTTATCACCTGTGTAAGAATGATTTTGTAACATGTTTCAAGAAGTACAGGGGCTGAAAAAATCTAATGAAAGGTTAGGTAATTTTCTTGTACACACCTGACCTGGGTTCCATCTCCAGCACCCACTTTGGTCTTCTGAGCCTGCCAAGAATGATCCCTGAATGCAGAGCTAGGAGTAAGCCTTGAGCATGGCCGGGTATCACCCCAAACAAAAAACAAAACAAAACAAAAAACCCATATATTAGTACTTCATTTATTTCCATTTTTATTCATTTTTAAATTTTGGTTTGGGGGGCCACACCTGACTGTACTCAGGATTTATTCTTGGATGCGTGGTCAGGGATTATTCCTGGTGGGCTCTGGGGACCACATTGGGTGCTGGGGACCAAATTTGGTTGACTGCCAGAAAGGCAAGAGCCTTAACCACTGCACTATAGCTGTGCTATAGCTCCAGCTCCTCATATAATATACATATAATATATATGATTTTCAACCCTCCTCCCTCAAAAAGAGAATTGGGGTATATGATTTTCAATCTTCCTCAAAAAAAGAATTGGGGGACTGGAGCAATAGCACAGCGGGTAGGGTGTTTGCCTTGCACACGGCCAACCAGGGTTCGATTCCCAGCATCCCATATGGCCCCCTGAGCACTGCCATGGGTAATTCCTGAATGCAGAGCCAGGAGTAACCCATGTGCATCCCCGGGTGTGACACAAAAAGCAAAAAAGAAAAAAAAAGAAAAGAATTGGGGCAGGGGATGTGAATTAATGGTCAAGAAAGTGAGAGGCCATGGGTTTGATCCCCTGGCATTGTGGGGGGTGGGGAAGGGGGAGGAGGGAGGGGGAGAGAGAGAGAGAGAGAGAGAGAGAGAGAGAGAGAGAGAGAGAGAGAGAGAGAGAGAGAGAGAAGAAAGCACACTCCCATTTTAAAGAGTCTGAGGCACGGTGGATGAAGTAATCTCATCCAAGTAGGGTTCCAGGCCACATATCCATTTCACCCCAGCAGGCATTTCCGAGTGCAAATTACTAAGACAAAGTCCACATGGAACGCCAACTCCTTGGGCAAGATTTTGGCGCTGTCTAGAGGGATGCACCGAGTGATTGAATGGCGAGTGCTTCCCCCCTGGAGACCGAATTCCCCCTCGTGAGCGGCTCTTTCCAGGCAGGCTGCCAGCGTGCCAGGCACACAGCTCCTGTCGCTTCCCTGCCTGATACCCTCTCATTACTTTTAATTGCATCTGAGTTGCTCTAGCATCGTGTCTTTGGATTTCTAATCTGGGGCACTTCTCTGCCTTCCGCTGGTCCTTCACGGCCAACCCGAGAAGTGTCCCCAGAAAAGGGAATCGTGCAAGTCTATAATGAGTAGTCTAATATCCAAGTCCCGGCATATTCACAGAGCAATCTTCATCCCGGTGTAGCATCACAAAAGAAAGATTCTTAAAAGAAGGCACAGCCCCAATTCCTATATTCCTACCAATACTTCGGGAATTACTCTGACAAGAAGACAAAAATGATCTTCAGGGATGCTGGGTCAGACACCATAGCTACACCAGCCCCATTAATGTTTAAAGTCAATGGAGCATAAAACTGCTTTTCTCTCCTTACAGGCAGGCATCATCTTACGAGTGGTGGTGGGGGTTGCCGTTTAATTCTACTGAAATCCATAAACCCTCCCCTGATTTTCATTCCCCTTGAAATTCTCCAGTAAGGATCATCAGAATGAAAATGAGACTTGCTTTCTGGCTCTCTGGCTCTCCCTGGGGCCGGGGAAGGGCCGGGCTGTCCATCTCATCAGGAAAGGGTGCAAACAGCTTTCCCGGGATGGAGGAGGAGCTGGAGGAAGCCTACCAGTCCAAAGGATCCTTGTCATGCAAACCTGCAGAACTAGTTGTGAGGACACACCTGGGGACTTGGTGAGTCTCTGGGCTGACTTCAGGAAGGTTTAAACAGTTCCAGATCAGGGTAGATTCCAGACGGGATTCTAGGGACCCAGCTCAGTCCAGGAAGTAGTGCCCCAGGGTGTGCTTTACTCAGTGGGCTGCAAGGGGACCTTTATCATTAATATATTAGCTGTTACCCTGGGAGAATCGCTGGAACCCAGCCAGACTCTGTTAGTAAACCACTGGACCTAATCCCACATTACATTTGTGTAATGACTGACAAAGCCTGTTCCCATTATCTCATTTGATCCTGAAAACAATCCTCAGAGGGAGGCTGGGCAGGGATTATTTTTTCCATTTTACAAGTGAAAACACTTGTAAACTGATTTGCCAGAAGCCACACATCCAGGACTGGCAGGAAGGAGCCGTGAATCTGGGTCTGTGTATACCGGGTAAGGGTTCTTTTGACTCTATACAACAGATGGATCAAAATATTCCTGCCCCACCCCGATCTCACCACCAGCAACCTGGAACTGCCCAGAACAGACCTGGTGTTTATACTGCCCACACACCTCTGTTCTAATGAAGAAATACAGTCCCTGACCGCAAGCTGCTCTTTGGAAAAAAAAAAATAAAAAAAGGAAAAATTATTTCATAGCATCTTTCTGGACTAAAGACCAGAATTAGTCCCAGATGGATTTGGGGGAGGGGATGAAGCAAGGCATTAGAAAAATATATGGCAAGTATAACTGAATAATAACTTTGTGGAGGTAAGAAGCCTCTAGATTTATCATAGTGTTGAATTCTCCAAGGAAGGAATTTTGATTAGACTTGATTAAAATTTGTTGAGTAGAGAAAAAGAATGGTCAGGGTTAATTAAAAAATAAAACTAACTAAAAAATAGTTGTAGCAAAATATGAAAGAAAAGGGTTAACTTCTAGTATGTAGAGAAGTCATGCAAATACATAAGAAAAACTCAAAAGGAAAAGCTTATTAGGGAACAGACCATTGGCAAGAAAGAAGTACAGTGGTTAATAAGCATTTAGAAAATGAAGCCCCCTAACTAAAATCAGATGAAAACTAAGTAGATATCAATTTCACCTATGAAATCAACAACAACAAAAATTTAACTGTAATACTCATTCTAGTGAAGATACAGTAAATAGAGGTTCACAAATTCATGCTCGGGCACTAAATCTGCTCAACTCTTGGAAAGCGACTTGGTACATTTATCAGAAACCTTAAAAAACTCATTTTCTTTGACCTAAAAATTCCACTCCTCGGAGTCTGTTCTTAGGAAACAATCATCAACATGTAAAAAGTCTCACCCACAAAAACGTTAGTCACTTACTTATGCACAACTGTGAAATTAGGTAAACAGCAAAGTAAAGGAATCCTTTAATCATTGACGGTACGGTCCCTGTGAGTGGAAACCAATGTCATCATTATCGGTCTTCAGAGCGGCGGCAGTCACACAAACACTGTTCCTGGTGTCATGCAAACTGGAAATGTGTCTGACATGCTAAATGTGCCTGTTGGGGCCGGGGAGGAGAACAAAACACGTTGTTAACGTGGACGCAATCCTGGGAGTTAGAAGCGATGTTCCCCATCGCTCTTTATTTCGAGTTGAATCGCTGCTGATTTTTAAATGAACACAGTCGACCGTTTAGCCGTGTGGCGGCGCGTCGTCCTCTAGAAATGTGCTGATGGGGGTGGGGTGGGGGTGTCGGGGCGCTGGGGGACTGGCTGAGACCCCCTGCCTCTGTGTGTGTGTGTGTGTGTGTGTGTGTGTGTGTTGGCTCTGGGGACTGGCTGAGACCCCCTGCCTCTGTGTGTGTGTGTGTGTGTGTGTGTGTGTGTGTGTGTGTGTGTTGGCTACTGGCTCAGCACTAAGGGGTCACTCCTGGCAGGGCTCAGGGAACCTTACGTGGCGCCGGGGATCGAACCCAGGTCACCTGCGTGCCCACCCGCCGGTCAGTCGTCCCGGCCCCCCACTGGGCCCCCTGGACCAGAAGCCCTCGGTGCCCCCAATTCCCACCTCCGGGCCCCGCCCCACCGCTCGGCGGCCGGCCGGCCCCTCCCCCACCGCGCCGCTGTCCAGGCCTGCGGGGCTCGGGGCGGGCCGGGCCGGGCGTTGCGGACACGTGGGAGGGGGCCGCGTCCGAGGGGCGGGGCCGCGCGGGTGGGTGTGCGCGCGAGTGGACGGCACCAAGCACGGCCGCTCACGGGGTTGTCGCGCCCGCGGTGGCCCCTGGGTCCCTGGAAGCCCGGCGCTGCGCAGGCTCCCGAGAGCCCCTCGGGAACTCACCGCGAGCTGCAGCAGCGCCCGCGGTGTCCAGCCGCGGCCCGGGGCCACGCCTGGACGCGCCTCGTGCCGGCGTCTGCGAGCGCGTCTCCCCCGCCGGCCGCGGCGCGGTGGTGGAGCCCGCGGCGACGTCACCCATTGTTTACAAATCAACCCGAGCCGGTCGGATTCGGGCTCCCGCGGCTGCAGGCGCGCGGCGCGAGTGTCTGGCGGGCTCCGGCTTCCGCGTCCGCCCCGGCCCCGGCCCCGGCCCCGGCCCCCGCCCCGGCCCCGGCCTCCGCGCCACGCCCGGCGCCGCCGCCGCCGCCCGCCGCCGAGCCCCGCGGGCAGCCCGGCCGCCTGCGCCGCCCGCCGAGCTGCGGGTGCCCGGGCGGGGGACCATGCCGTGCCGGAGGGAGGAAGACGAGGACGCCGGCGACGAGGCGGAGGGGGAGGAGGAGGACGACGACAGCTTCCTCCTGCTGGAGCAGTCGGTGACGCTGGGCGGCTCGGGCGACGTGGACCGGCTGGTGGCCCGGATCGGCGAGACGCTGCAGCTGGACGCGGCGCACGACGGCCCGGCGTCCCCCCGCGCGCCCCCGGGGCCTCCGCTGCAGCCCCCGCGGCCCCCGGCGGCGGCGGCGGCGGCGGCGGCGGTGCGGGTGGACAAGGCCCGGCCGGCGGCGCTGCCGTTGCTGCTGCCGCCGCCCGCGCCGGCCGAGGCGGGGGGCCCGGCGGCCGCGGGGGCCTTGCGCTGCGCCCTCGGGGATCGCGGCCGCGTGCGTGGCCGGGCTGCGCCCTACTTTGTGGCCGAGCTGCCCGCGGGCCCCGGCGCGCTGCCCGGCCCGTGCCGGCGCGGGTGGCTGCGGAGCGCCGTCTCGGCTCGCCGCCTGCAGCCGCGTCGCTGGCCCCCGGCGGGGGCGCGCACCCGCGAGGACGACCCGCACCGGCTCCTGCAGCAGCTCGTGCTCTCGGGGAACCTCATCAAGGAGGCCGTGCGGAGACTCCAACGAGCCGTGGCCGCCGTGGCCGCCACGGGCCCCGCGGGAGCCCCCGCGCCCGGGAGCGGCCGCGCCGGCCCGGATCCCGTGGCCCTGCAGCCCTCCGGCGCCTTGCACTGACCCCGGGCTCCTGGAGGAGGACGAGGAGGAGGCAGAGGCGGCCGCAGCGCGGAGTCCACGGCGTCCTGCCCATCGCCGGCCCGGAGCGTCATGACCTGCGACCCTGGCGCCCACCTCCGGCCGAGGCGCCCCTGGCCCCCGCCCGGCGGACGGAGGAAACTTGAGCTCGGAGAAATGCACGGACCCGGGTGCGTCGGTGCCGCGTGCGTGAGAATTCCCCCTCCCGGCCACCTCGGGGGCCCCCCCGGACCCGGGATGAACCGGGAGAACTCTGGCAGCTACTTGCAGTGACTTGTACCTGATTTAACCCTTGGGGGCGTCGTGCGCTTGGATTGTTCGAAGATAGGGCTCCTAGGGGCGGGGGTGGCGAGGGCTACGTAACAATACTTGAAAACGAATCACATGCATACATGTTCTTTCTTTTCCGGTGGGGGAAGCCTAGTGGAAATGGTGCTACAATTGCTGTGCAGAGAGAAATTCCGAAGGCGAGAAGAATGTCAAAGCTTGGTGGTGGGTGGGCTGCCCGTCTCCCTGACCCCTCCACCTCATAGGTGGCTGGTGGAGCTGGGAGATGCGTAAACCCCAGCTAGGGAACCCGGAGGGAGGTGGAAGAGTTTTGCAAGTGGGCAGAGGTGAACTTGAATGTGCACTTTGAAATGACTTGACCTTGCCACCTGGGGTTCAAGGTCATGACTTAACTGTGCTTGGAAGTCTGTTTTGGGGGAGTGGTCCCTGAAAGCGCGAATTGGTGGCTCTCCTGGCTCCAAGAAAGAGCTGTGTGTGCTTTGCTATCTCTTGGGAGTCTCCAGAGGACACACACAGACTGGCCTGTGGGGAGAGTTGTTTGTTTTTCCGGAAAGTCTCCTCCTGGGAGGCCACTCTTGGCCCAGCCGTGAGCTTTCTCAGAACTCAGAACATCGGCATAAACACCCGACTCTCTCCTGGCCTGGGACTGGCCTACGCTTTCCACCCTCTCCTGGTATCCATCGGGATGGATGGAGGAGATAGGTTCTTACTCTGTGCTGGCCTTACGGGAGCCTGGGGCCAGCCCGCAAGAGGCCTCATCCCCTCTGACCTCTTACCACCGATTGCGATTGCGAGTGACTGAAATCCTTTTTTTTTTCCAAGTGACTCTCCCGGAGGAGAAACGGCAGCAGGCTTTTACAAACCTCTTGAAACTTGACTGCGCTGTTTAGAAAGGTGCCACTCCCCTCCCTGCCCGTCCCCCGAACTTGAAGGTAGCTAAACCAATTTTTTTTTTACAAAAAAAAACAAAAACAAACAAAAAAAAACATTCAATGGCTTGTTCATCCTCCAGATGTAGCTATTGACGTACACTTCGCAGCGGAGTGTGTTAAATTGTGGTGGTCCTGATTTATAGGATTTCTTAATTAAGTTGCTGAATAAATTTGGTTTTTGTTTTGAAGCATGGTTTGGCTTTTTGGTGGAAGGTGGGGGAAGGGGAAACTCAAAGGAGCAGCTGGAGCCAAGAAGAACACACTTGGGCGCCCCCCCACCCCCACGCACGGCGTGGGGCTGGCCACATTTTGCACAGAACGCCCGTGGAGCAGCCCTGTTTGATGGCTCCTGGACTAACGTTCCACAAGATCAAAAATTAAGGCCAGGTTTTTAAAGCGGTTCGATGGGCTTCCGCCCCTTTTGTGGGATAACATGTTCCAGAAATGCCATTTTAGGCTGTGGGGCAGAGAGGCCAGACAACCAGCTCTCTGTGGGCCTGGGGGCTCAGGGTGGGGGTTGGCTGGGTCGGGAGTGTCTATGAAAGGGCGGATGGGCGCAGGTAAAGGCAGCCCCTTTGTGCTTTCGAGACCGCTGCAGTCTTGAGCTGTGGTTGGGGGAAAGGGAAGGGACAGAGCCGTGCATTGAGGGGCCCGTAAAAATGTGGTCTGTGAGCAGGTAGAGGCGAGGCGGGGAAGGGTCCAGCCTCCCCCCCACCACCCGGTGTCCCTTTAAACCCCTTGACCCCCGCTGATTTGCTTTCCTTCCCCGGATTGAGGCAGTCTTGCTCAGCACATCACCCCTTCCTCTCCTGCAGCCCTCCACCCTCGCAGGCTGGGGTGGCAGGGGAAGGCCCTCCCCCCTCCCTGTGACTCAGTTTGACTCAGCCCTGCTGCCCACCAGCTGCGTCACATCGGCAAGTCGTGGCGCTGCGCTGCCTTTCTCTTTCTAAAGCAGTGATCCCTGCCAGGGGAAGTGGGGAGGGTAAACTGAGGACCTGCGGTGTCTGGGACACAGGTGCACCCCAAAAATAAGCTCCCCCAAATCATTCAAGGCACCACCCCTGTCCTTCCTTCCAGGGGTCTCTTTCCCAAGCGAGCGGGCCCCACCTGCCCTGACACTTGAGCCAGCCTTTGTCTTGCATTCGCACTGGAGGCTGTGTACTCTGAGGGTCTCGCTGAGCTTCCAGTGGCCGGCCCACCCAACCTCTGCCTCCCTCACTGCCAGGCAACCCTGACAAAGCACATGCCCACTGCGTCCAGCCTCTCATCTTGGTTCCGTGTTGTGAGGTGGTGCTCTTTTGCCCATGTTATACACAAAAGGCCAGACCGTTACTTGCCTGAAGTGCTGGACTTGAACCCAGATAATCTAACAAGGATCTCTGCATCCCTCAGCTGGATCTTCCGGTCATAACCTATCACCTATGTGAGACTTGTTTTATTTGGGGTCCATGGTGGGGGGAATCTCCCCTGGAGGTGGTCAGAGGACCATATGGTGCCAGGGATTGAACCCGGGGCACCCACAGACAAAGCCCATCTCTCCCAGCGCCTGCATTGATGCCATCTTCTCTTGCCTTAGGTGAATGTTCTTCACAGCATCCCACATACCTTTACCCATGAGATATTTTTGTTTGTTTTGGGGCCATACCTGGTGGTGCGTAGGGGGTCACTCTTGGCTCTGCACTCAGGAATCACTCCTGGAGGGGCTCTGGGGACCAAATGTGATGCAGGGAATTGAACCCAAGTCAGCCGCGTGCAAGGCCAGTGCCCTTGGTGCTTTTGCTCCTGCCCCAACCCACTAGATACTTGAATACAGTAGCATCACCTTCCTCAGACTTTTCCCGTTTGCCAGCCCTATGTGGTCCCTGAGGTGCTGGGGATCCAGGGTGGGACTGTGTTTCAGACATCCCAGAAGAGACCCTGAAGCAGCCAGGCCAAGACCTTCCCAGGGGAGCAGGGTTGGCCTGAGAGAGGCGTAGATGATGCTGTCCATGACTGTGCACTCAGAACCTCGAGGCCCCTGGAGAAATAGGACAGTGGGCCGAGAAGCTGAGGTCTCACCCTGTGGCAGTGTCCTGTGGTCTGCAACACAGCCAGAACAGCTCCAAGGAGTGACGCTCTAGTGTGGTGATGCAAACAGGGAGAGAGCGGCAGCAGGGGTCTCCGCTCCGCTGCTGGGCCAGAGACACGAAAAGTGGCACACCAGAGACCTACGCAAGAAGCAAGCTGGAGAGAGAGAGACGCAGCGGAACCGTCCCAGGTAGGCGACTCCTGCCAGAGAAAGCATTTTCACTCTATAATGGGTGAGATGTGGGAATTAGAGTTGGGGGGGCCGGATCTCAACTTGGGGCTCTTTTTTTCTTTGTAATTTGGTCACACCCAAGCGGTGCTCGGGGATCACTCCTGGTGGTGCTCAGGGGACCATCTGGAATTCTAGGGACCGAACGCAGGTCAGCCGCTTGCAGGGCAAACGCCCTACCCGCTGTACTATTGCTCTAGCCCTTCAACTTGGGGCTCTTAAGTTGATTGTCTTATTTCCTGTCAGAGCCAGCCTTTTCCTCCTAATTCCCCCTCCCTGCTGCTGATCCAGCCATTTGCAAAGACTCTAGTCTGAGACGCTTGTCTGGTCCTGCAGAAGCATATCTGTATTGGGGGACAGTGACCGTTTCCAAGGGTTGGACCCTGGGCTAGCAGGTTCCTAGTACTTGGCTCAGGGCTGACTGTGGCTTGACTCTCCCTAGACACCGAGGAGTAACTGAACAAGAGTTGAAACAATTCTTAGAAAGGAAACAAAGCCTCATCTTGAGCCTCGACCTGGCTGGAGCAATAGGCCCAGGGCAGTAAGGGGAAGCCGGCTGGGTGTTGGGGATGGGGGTGAGGGGACCAGGGTTTGATTAGGAGTCTCGTGAGACACTGCAGGACAGCAGCCTGGTGCCTCATAAATGACTAGGAGTTGGAGATGGGGCTGGAGATAAAGATTGGCAGTTAGAGCGAGGAGGGGCGGAGGGAGCCGGGAGAGGCTGTCAGTTGGGGAGTAATAATAACACTAGCTAATGTATGGGTGCTTACCTTGTGCCAGGCTCTGTTCTAAGCATTTTACAAAGACCAGCTCATCAAATCTATGTGGGAGGAGGAAGAGGAAGCCGAGGAGCAGACAGAGAGGAGAAGCGGGAGAATTCAAGGGCAGCTCAAGGGTGAACTTGAGGCATGCTGCGGTGTTTGTGCATATGACTGTGTATGGGTTCACATACACACACACATGCACATACACACATGTCCTCTCTGTCACTGCTATGTCCAACCTCTGTGGACAGGATAGGCTCCACAAGTCTGGCCTCTATGGCTGTTTAGTGACTTTTATCATCTTTTTTGTTTTGTTTGCTTTGGGGGGGGATTTGGACCACATCAGACAGTGCTCAGGGATTGCTCCTGGCTCTGTGCTCAGGGATCACTCTTGGCAGTGTGCAGGGGACCACATTTGGGGCTGGGGATCAAACCGGGTTTAGCAGCTTGCAAAGCAAGTGCCCTATCCACTATACTCTCTCTCCAGCAACTCCCCCCCCGCACTTTTTTTGCTGTTGTGTGGTGGGGGCACACCTGGTGGTGGCAGGACAGGGCATGGTAAAGCTACTCCTGGCTCTGTGCTCGGAGATTGCTCCTGGTGGTGCTCAGAGGACTACGTGGTATGGGGAATCGAACACGGGTCTCCCACATGCAAAGCATGTGCTAAGCACCCTTTGAGTGATCTTCTCAACTCTTATTTATAAATTTATATATTTGTTTCGGTCTGGAGGCCACATCTGGCAGTGCTCAGGGCTTACTCCTGACTCCGTGCTCAGGCATCACTCCTTCCTGGTAGCACTTGAGATGCTGGGGATCGAACTTGAACAAAGCAAGCACCTTACCTGCTGAACTATCCCTCTGGCCTCCTCTTTTCCTTTTTTTTTTACCCTAAAGTTATTCACCTCCCTTATATGCATCGCCATTGAGTGTGTTTGACCATCTGCACTGTGCGTTTGTCTTCTCACTCAGCTGAAGAGAAGGACGGTTGGAGTCCAAGAAATGGTACAAGAGTTCAGGCATTTACTTTGCATACAGCCAACTCCTCCGCCCCTCTCGGAGAGCCTGGCAAGCTACCGAGAGTATTGGATATGCCAGACACAGTAACAACAAAGTCTCCAATGGAGACGTTACTGGGCCCGCTCGAGCAAATCGACGATCAACGGGAGGGCCTTTACCTTTTACCTTTACAGCCAACTCCAGTTGGCTGGGGGAAGGCTGGAGGCAAAATACTAAGTACTGTTTATGGTATTTCTGGAGAAAGGTGACTGTGACTCTGGAGATTTTATTTATTTATTTATTTTTAATTTAATTTTTAATTTTTTGCTTTTTGGGTCACACCTGGCAGTGCACAGGGGTTACTCCTGGCTCAGGCACTCAGGAATTACTCCTGGTGGTGCTCGGGGGACCAAATGGGATGCTGGGAATCGAACCTGGGTCGGCTGTGTGCAAGGCAAATGCCCTTCCCGATGTGCTATTGCTCCAGCTCTGATGGAGATTATTTTATTTTGTCTTTTTTTTTTAAGCGACGCAGATAGTTTTTATTGAAAAAAATTACTTAGAAAGATAGGAGGGGAAAGAGAGGAATACATGTTCAAGAGAGAAATCGGGCTTCTCCAGAGTGGGAGAGATACAAGTTCAAGAGAACAGGGCCTTGAGAGAAAAGCTCCCTGGAGAAGATTTTCGGGAAAATGTAGGAAATCATGTTTTCCCCATAGTAACCTGGAGAATCAAATTTAAACAGTCAAATAGAAAAGGATAAAGGGGAGGGCAAAGGTAATGATGAGAAGTAGCTTGTGATTTTTTTTTTTTTAAACTAACCCAAATCAATAAGTCAAACAAACTGCCAGAGCAGGGCCTATCACCGGGGGCTGTGAACTTTATCTCCTGCCAGTAGTTCACTGATAGAGGAAGCAGTTCACAAACTCCTTGGTATCAAATTTAGTTTTGGTTCTACGGGAGCAGAAAGTACAGGCAGAAGGAATCCCTAACAAAAAAAAAAAAAAAAAACAGCGAAACTGGCAGAGCAACAGCTGGAGCGCGTGCTCTGTGGGCTGAGGGCCCAGTCTCAGTCCCCAGCCCCGAATCGTACCCTGAGCACTGCTGGGAACGCTTAGCCAGGAAGAGCCCCCTGATTATTGCCGGGTGTGACCCCCAAACCGAACCAAATAACAGAAATGGACCAGGCCCTCCCAGCACGAAGGGTTACGAAAGGTGATTTCAATGGCAAGCCGCCAAGCTGCTGGCCTCCCTGCCGGCAGGACAGTGTGTGAATGGGCACTGTCATGTGGGAACTCGCCCCCAGCTCCCCTGCCCCTGCCCAAACTGGGCATCCTGTGCCCTCCCACCTGCCCCAGGCAGGAGCTTGTCCCCTCGGACTCTCCCTGAGCACAGGTCCTTCCTGTGGGAGCGGGTCTTTCCCGTGGCCCCTTTCTGAGCTTCCTTCAACTTCTGGGCATCGCCGTTCATCATCCATGCCCCTGAACACCCTTCTCTGTCCCCACAGGTATACTGTCGCTATATGCAGCTGTTGCAGTTGGGCCTAAACACATGGGCTCTAGGACTCCTCCCAAGCCTGTGAGTGTAGGGCTGTTGAAGGAGGACTCATTTATCTTTATATATGTACATATGTATTGTTTGCAGTGCCGGGAATTGAACCCAGGACCTGACATGCAAGGCCAGTGCTCTGCCTGGGGAAGAGGATGAGGCCCAGCATCTGAATCCTGAAGGGACTGAGGCCTGCCTGTGAGTTTTCTCTTTAGAATAACTTTTTCTTTTCTTCTTTTCTTGTCTTTTGGGCCACACCTGAGATACTCAGGGATCATTCCTGGTGGGGTTCAGGGAACCATATGGGGTGCTGTGAGTTGAACCTGGGTCAGCCGTGTGTATGACTAACACCCCGCTCACTGTATTCTCTCTCCCGCCTTGAAATCTCTTCCCCCCACCTCCAATTCATTTTTCTCTTCTTATTCATTTTCTTGCCACACTGGTGATGCTGTAGGCCTATTTTCTGGTTCTCTGCTCAGCATTGACCCCTCGCAGTGCTCAGGGAACTATACATGGTGCCAGAGATTGAACTCTGGGGTCAGTTGCATGTAAGGCAAAGGCCTAACTTGCTATACTGTCTGGCTCCACTCTTTTTATTTTATCATTATTATTTTATTTTATTTATTTTTTTGCTTTTCAGGTCATACCCGGCGATGCACAGGGTTTTACTTCTGGCTCTGAGCTCAGGAATTACTCCTGGCGGTGCTCAGGGGATTATATGGGATGCTGGGAATCGAACCCGGGTCAGCCGCGTGCAAAGCAAACACCCTACCCGCTGAGCTATTGCTATTGCCTAATCATTATTATTTTTGAGTTTTCTTTGGGCCACATGGTTGTACTCAGGACTGACTCCTGGCTCTGTGCTCAGGGATCACTTCTGGCAGTCTCAGGGGACCATATGATATGCCAGGAATTGAATCCTGGTTGGCTGCATGCAAGGCAAACACCATCCCCGCTGTACTATTACTCTTGTCCCATTCTTTTTCTTTCTTTTTTTTTTTTTTTTTTTTTGCTTTTGGGTTACACTCGGTGATACACAGGGATTACTCCAGGCTCTGCACTCAGGAATTACTCCTGGCAATGCTCAGGGGACCATATGGGATGCTGGGAATTGAGTCCGGGTCGGCCGCGTGCAAGGCAAACGCCCTACCCGCTGTGCTATCACTCCAGCCCCATTTTTTTTATTTCTTAAAAAATTCTTTTCAAGGGTAAGACAAGAGGTGCTTGTCTTGTGTGCAGCCGGCCTGTTTGATTCCTGAATGCCATCTAGAGTCACCCTTGAGCACTGCCATTGTACCCTAAGCGCCCCTTTTGTTTTTTTCCCCTTCCATATATTTATGCATGCGTATATTTTTAAATTTCACATTGAAACCAAGTCTTGTTATTATTGTTGTTGCAATGTCCCTTCTGGTGTTCTCTCTTCTCACCCAACCCCTTATCATCTGGTGCCCGGCTGCGGTAACAGCCGTCCAACTGATCTGGCTGAGCAGAACCTTCCCCCTCAACCTCAGTCTGTCCACCCCACCAAGGCTCCTGGTAATCTGCCTGCAACATCCTTTTCAACTCATCACCCCACTGCCACCCTCCGATGATCTCCCTTTTTTTTTTTTGGTTGGGGGGATGGGGAAGACATTTACCTCAGAGCCCCTAAGTTAATCCTATAATGACAATAAACAAAATGAAGAGTGAAGATGAAGAAATGGCATCTTCCTGGTGCAAGTTATAAAGGGGCCCCGCCATCCCTCGGACTCTGAGTATTGAATGTGAAATAAAAGTGGATGTTCTTTTGGAAAGATGATGTGTTCTGGCACTGGATGTGGTTCAGCAGGGGGCCCTGGCCTTGCATGTGTGAGGCCCTGGGTTCTATCTCTGGCACCGACCTTCTGTCCCCCCCACCCAAAAGGGGGTAATTTGACTCCAGCCTTCTTCTGTACAAGCTCTCCCCTTTATAATATTCTAGGTGTCTTACTCTACCAGCTCTCATCCAGAATAAGTCTGTGGGAGACCCTCCTCCTCTGCTGTGAAACTGCTTCCAGACTGATTATTCTTTTCCTCTACACTTTCCTCAGTGCTGGCCCGTGGGACAGTGTCAAGAAACTGTTCTTGAGGGTGGAGTGAAAATACAGCAGGTAGGGTGTTTGCCTTGCATGCAGCCGACCCAGGTTCAACCCCAGGTATCCCATGTGGACCCCTGAGAACTGCCAGGAGTAATTCCTGAGTGCAGAGCCAGGAATGATCCCAGAGTACCTCCTGGTGTGGCCCCCAAACAAAAACAAACAAAAAACTTGAGACAGGTCTTATCTCAGAGGAAACATACCTGGCCTTCCCTACCCTCCCGTCCTCACATGCAAACTCAGAACCTGCGAGCAAAGCAAGTGCTCTCCCACTGAGCTACGTCCCTGACCCTGAAGGGTTTTGCCTTTTAAGATACCAACTGAAGAACTCCTAAAGAGGCAGACTTCCCCGCAGAACACAGAGTAGTGGCTTTAATGCAGTGACTTCCAGAAATGATGTTTGGTTTTATTATTTATATTTGGTTTTTGGCCACACCTGGTGATGCTCAGGGGTTGCAAGTGACCCTGCACTCAGGATCTCTTCTGGCCCTGCTGGGATCGAACCTGGGTGGGACCTGGGCTGCCTACATGCTAGGCAAGTGCCCTAACCACTGTGCTGTCTCTCCAGCTTTACCCTTTAGCCAATGATTGGCTTTATTACTGGAGTGTTTAGCCTTAACTTTCTGCTTCCGCATGTCTGATTTTATTGCCATTTTGTTTTTCAAGATTAGGCTTTATTATTTGTTAGATAGTTCGCTGAAATTCTTGGGGTTCCAAATCCCACCTCTAGTAATGGAGGGCTACCTAGAGAGCCCATTCTTTCTCCTCTCACCCTGCTCCGGGCAGGTCACTTGTCTCTCTTCAGCTGCAGATGGAAAAGCAGGAGGAAGCGTGGCATGGGAGAGCTTTTGTTCCTTTGCCTCCGCCTGTTTCCAGGATGCTTTGAATGGAGTGCACCTCCAAATGGAGACCTTGCTGGGCTCCCTCTCTAAATGAGGTGGCAGCACTAGATCTCCCAAGGCCGAGTTCTCCCAGAGCTGACATTCTGTGATTGCAGAGCATTGGTAGAAGAGGGGGGAGCTAATTGAGTGAGTTAGTAATTTGGTTGCCAGGGTAACTCTTTCCTGATTGGAAGGAAGGGATCACAGGGTTGGACACAGACTTTGCTCGATTGGAAAGTGTGTCTGCTCTTCGCTCCATGTTTCTGCTTCTGAGCCGGAAAAGAAAGGAAAAAAAGGGGAGGGGGGGCTGAAAATTGAATCCAAGTATTGTTGTATTTATGTCTAATTTAGAATGAAACCGTGGAGTGGTAGACTGGAGTTCTCTGTGAAATGTAATGTTCGTTTTTCCAAATCCCCTCCATTTTCCATTTCTGCATGTTAGTTTTATTTTGAATTTGTTTCCATTGGCTTTATAACTTTGGTCACCCACACCATTTGCTGTGGCCAGCTGTTTTTGTAGGATGTGGCACATGGTGTTAAAAATATATATATGGTTATAGGGACTAGAGATGATATGAGGGTAAAGCAGATATCTTGCACATGGCCGACCCAGATTTGATCCCTGACACCACATAAGGTCCCCCAAGTACCACCAGGAGTAGCCTTGAGCATACCCCCCACACCCATACAAGTTGTTGAGGGCGGATGGTATGGTTTAACCATAGAACACTTCCCTCTCATAAGTATGGCCCTGGATTTAACCCCTGCCATCGAAAAGAAGACAAAAGAAAGGTGGAAATAGAAGAAAAAAACGATAGTTATAACCTTTCCTGGCATCGCAGGTCAAGGTTTTTCCAGTTCCGAAAAGGCAAGGCCACTCACTGGGTTAAAGGACAGCGGGTGTCACCCTGTCCCTTTCCTGACCCGGTGTAGTCTGTGGAAAGTGTAGTGAACAGTAGCTATAAGGGACGGGAGATGGCACGAGGAATGGAGTGGGTGAGCCTTAGGGTTCTTTTGTTTGTTTTGGGGCCACACCCAAACCCATGATGCTCAGGGCTTACTCCTCATCTATGGTTAGGAAATGTTCCTGGCAGGGCTCGGAGCCATATGGAGTGCTGGGGTTGGCTGTGTGCAAGGCAAGTTCCCTACCTGCTGTACTGTCTCCAGCTCCACCCCTTAGGGTTTTTTTTTTTTTTTTTCGTTTTGGGTCACACCTGGCATTGCACAGGGGTTACTCCTGGCTCTGTACTAAGGAATTACTCCTGACGGTGCTCAGGGGACCATATGGGATGCTGGGAATTGAACTCTTCTCTACCTGCTCTGCTATCATTCCAGTCCCTCCACCCCGTAGTTTTGGTCCCTGGAATCACATGCCCTGGGAGCACCACCCACTGTGACCCCAATACACAAATTCAGCTCTGTCTGATAGCCATCAGGCTATGGGGAAGGAAACCCGGGACAGACAGCAGAAAGCAGCTGGGTGACTGCTCTCAGGCCTTCAAAAATCATGTTGGTTGATACTCTGCCCTTTCCCCTTTCTTGACTATTTTTTCACCTGTAAATGGTTAAATTTAAAAAAAAAAAGTTACTTTTGCTTTTTTGGGCCACACCTGGTCATGCTCAGGGCTTACTCCTGGCTCTGCATTTGGAGATCATTCCTAGTAGTGCTGGGGGATCTTATAGTGCAGGGGTCAAACCCGGGTTGGCCACGTGCAAGGCAATTACCCACTGTACTATTGCTTGGCCCTGGCTAAATGTTTTTATTATTATTTTTTTTTTCCTTTTTTTTTTTTTTTTTTTTTTGCTTTTTGGGTCACACCCGGCGATGCCCAGGGGTTACTCCTGGCTCATGCACTCAGGAATTGCTCCTGGCAGTGCTCGGGGGACCATATGGGATGCTGGGAATCGAACCTGTGTCAACCATGTTGGCTGCGTGCAAGGCAAATGCCCTACCCACTGTGCTATTGCTCCAGCCCCCCTATTATTATTTTTTTAATATATGTGAACCTTGACTTAATAAAAAAAATCAGTGGGAGTTAACAAGTTACTTTGCAGGATTTTCAGAAAGATGGTCATAGAGTGATTGTGTCATGATGCCTTTTGGGGGGTTAGGGTCTATACTGGCAGTGCTTGGGTGGACCATGCAGTATCAAGGATCAAACTCTTGATGCCATCACCCTGTCCCCTCCAATGACTTTTTTGGTTCGTTTAATTTATTTTGGGGGGGTCACACTGAGTGCTGCTCAGGGCTTCCTCCTGGCTCTGCACTCAGGGATCACTCCTGGCAAGCTTGGGGACCACATGGGGTGCTGGGGATAAAACCCCCATTGGCTACCTACAAGGCAAGGGCCCTACCTGCTACACTTTCTCTCTGGCCTCTTTTTGTGGTTTTGGTCCATACCCCAGCAGTGCTCAGAGCATGCTCCTGGCTCTGGGCTCAGGATGTCATTCTTGGCAGTGCTCAAGGACCCTAAGTGGCCTGGGTATATAGAACAGAGGTCAGATGTGTGCAAGTGCCTTAATCCCTATCCTGTCTCTCTGGGCCTCCAATTACTCTTTAAAGAAGGGGATTGTACTGCGTGAAACCTATCATTGAGTCTAGACTAACCAAACATTTTTGTTTGGTTTTGTTTTAGGTCCACACCTGACAGTGCTCAGGGGCTACTCCTGGTTCTGTGCTTGGTACTATGCTTGGGCTAACTAAACCTTTTTTTTTTATTACAAGTAGCCAGGAGGGTTGGTGCAGTAGCGTTGAATGATGGTTCATTGGGCCCCAGTTCGCCCCTAATCCTTTGACTTCCAGGATATCCCACCCCAACTCATCTCAGGACTGCTCCATTCAGTACCGAGGCAAATCAGTACCAGACCACTGTCCTTTGCTACTCAGGGTGTGGAAACGATGACTCCTTCCTCATTTTGTATTGGCACCTTTCTCATCACCTTCTAGGACTGCACCAGACTGAGCCCCCGAGAGCCCTCTCTGGCAGGCTATGTATGGGCAGGCAGGCTCGGCGGATTCGGAGTCTGCTCTCAGACTGTCAGGGTTTATGTGTGTTCTTGAAAGAGAAAATGGGGAGCCACAGACAACAGGGATTGAGTCAATAAAGGGATTAGGAAACCAGGCTCAAATCTGGGATGTGACTCAGTGGTAGAGTGCTTGCCTCACGTGGGAAACCCTACAAGAAGAAAAAAAGAAAAAGAAAAGCAGGATTGTAAATGACAGAGAACACAGTCTGGAAAGCATGGCCTTGCTTCGGGAGAGACAGAGGGTCTGGTCTTGTGGGTCCCTAGGAAGGGGCCTGAGAAGGAAGCCGTAGGGATTAGATGGTTCCTTGCCAGTGTAAGCCAAACCCTCACCCCTTTTGCTCTTCTCACTTCTAATCCGACTACAAGAGGAAACAAAAGCTCGCAGAGGTTTGAGCAACTTGTCCAAAGTCCCCATTTAATAAGTGGACTTGAACCCTCACTGTCCTGTCGCCTAGCCTGGCTCTTGGAGGAAATGGGCTGAAGCCACTCATGAATGGAGGGAGGAAAAGGAGCAGCAAGGGCGGCCATGGGCAGGGGTGTCTTGGGGCAGAGAGGACGACACTGGCTACCAGCTTTGCCAGGGCAGGGTTGCACCTTGAGCTGCCCCACCCGGAGGGTCTGTGTGTGATGCAAATTCCTCCTGAGCTGCATCCTCACCAAGTCAGTCCATGGCATGACTTGGGAAAAAAAAAAAAAAAAAAGCAAAGGCACTACTACGCCTCCAGTCTGGAGACTGAACTTTTATGTCGTCGTTAATGCATTCACAGCCGTTTCATAAAACTCCTCCATCACCGACTAGTAATCCGGAAGGTTCTAAGGTTTTGGTGAATGGGATGGAGCCCAAATCTGACCTCACTTTCATTTAATTTCATGCCAGGACCAATACACACCCAGGCGCGCAGACCCTGTCTAACTAGTGAGCTCTGCAGACACAAAGGCACTCTAATTACCATCTGCACGCCAGGCTGACAGGATTTCAAGTGTTTTCATGTTTATGGAGATCACAGAAATGTGTTCTGTACATCTTTCCCATCGCCGACAAGTATGAAATAAAACCAAACCCCAAACCCAACACATTTATTAGAAACTTATTCCAGTTAAGTTAAAATCCTAAAATCAGGACAGCCACAATTGCAGACACTCCGGTGCGAAGTGTAGATAGGTCAATAGCCACATCTGGATGATGAACAAGCCATTGAATCTTTACAAAAACAAAAACAAACCAAAAAAAAAATGAAAATAAAAAAACCAACGCCGAACAGACGCCCGTTAGATCCCTCCGGAGTGAGCGAGCGGGCACGTCACGGGCACTACGCAGCGGTTCACAATGGCAAAGCCTGCGGCTTCTGCATTTGGAGGGTCCCATTTTCGACTCGGGTCTCCTTCAACTTACAAAGGCGAGCGGGCATGGCATGACTGGGGGCGGGGGAGCGGGAGGAAATCAGCTCGACCCGTCCAGGGAATTGCAGCTGTTATTGTAAATGGCCCCGGAGAGCCCATTATAAGCTACTGTGCGTGGCTGTGTCCCTGGAGGGCCCGTCACGTGGCTTTTCCCCAGCCAGGGTGGGGGGCGGGGGCAGGACCACAGAGCCGAGTAGGGAGAGGCGGAGACACTCCCGTGTCCCTGAAAGCCGGCGCCCCAGCCGGTCCCCAGCACCCAGGGGGAGGTGGTGGTGGTGGGGGTGTGTGTGTGTGTGGGGGGGAAAGCTGTGCGTGTCCTCAGGAGACTCCCGCACTTGCAAAAACACCGCGCCTGCCCGAGTCCAGAAGGAGCCCGGGACTCTTCCGCCCTGCTGGAGCCCCGCAACCGCGTGTGCGCCTCGGAAATACCGACCTTGAGCCGGAGGAAGAGGAAGGCCGGCTTAAAAAAATACACACATTAAAAAAAAAAATCGTGCACTGGTAGGCGAGGAGCCAACGTGCACCCGGCGCCGCACCCTACCTTTCCCGGCCCCGCGGGTCTCCGCCTCCCGTCCCCACCCCGGGCGCACGGCTGGAAAACCGCAGTCGGGCGGAGAAAAGGTTACTACTCCTCCTATTCAACTCCCGAAAAGGTCCTTTCATGGCACACATGTTTTAGATTAAGAACACCCCAACAGACACGAGATTTTTTTTTCTCTTTCTCTTTTTTTTTTCTTTTCCTTTAAAGTATCGTAAAAATTCAAGCCTGGCAGGTTGCGGAGCTCCCTGAAAAGACCGTCTGTCTGTCTGACTCAAGTTTCCCTCCCCGCCGCAAAGTGGCATCAGGAACCAGCCCTGAGCAGGGAAACGCGAGTTAAATCCAAGGGGCGGGGGGGGATCGTGCGCGACCTTCGGGAGCTGGCGATCCCGGCAAGCGTGGGCAGTCCAGCCCGGTCCCCCGAGCCGCCGCGCCACCGAACGGAGGAGTCGTGCCGCCGGGTCTTGGGGTGCGCGCTGTGACCCGCCTTTCCTAGCGCCGACCGAGGCCGCGTTTTCAAACACATCGGGGGCCTTGAGAGGCACTGGCGAGGGTCCTCGGTGCTGATTTTCATCAGTCCATGCCCCTCCTGCCCGCCCCCACCATCCTCGCCTACCCCCACCCCAACCCCAGCTTCCGAAAGCGAGTTCGCGGGTCGCAGCGGGACCGCTGTGGTCCCTCCAGGGGTGTCAGCTGCCGGGGACCAGCACGCCGTCGCCAGTCTTGAGCTGCGCCCTGCGGCCCGGCGCGCCCGGGTTAGCGCACGCTGCGCGCGGGCTGCGGGGCTCGGCGCCGGGCTCGTGCGCCGCCGCCGCCGACTGCTGCCCGGGCAGCGGGCGTTGCGGGAGCTTGGCGTGGAAGCGCAGCCGTCGCGAGTGCAGTCTCCGCACGGCCTCCTTGATGAGGTTCCCCGAGAGCACGAGCTGCTGCAGGAGCCGGTGCGGGTCGTCCTCGCCGGTCCGGGCTTCGGAAGGTTGGGGTCCGCGTCGTTGCTGCAGGCGGCGGGAGGCGGCGGCGGCTCCCCGCAGCCAACCTCGCCGGCACGGGCCAGACAGCGGCTGCAGGGCGCCCAACTTGTCGGCTCCCGGAGGCCCTTCCAGAAAGGGCTGCGGGGGCAAGGTGGACAGCGCGCCGGGGCCCGCGGGCAGCTCGGCCACAAAGTAGGGCGCAGCCCGGCCACGCACGCGGCCGCGATCCCCGAGGGCGCAGCGCAAGGCCCCCGCGGCCGCCGGGCCCCCCGCCTCGGCCGGCGCGGGCGGCGGCAGCAGCAACGGCAGCGCCGCCGGCCGGGCCTTGTCCACCCGCACCGCCGCCGCCGCCGCCGCCGCCGCCGGGGGCCGCGGGGGCTGCAGCGGAGGCCCCGGGGGCGCGCGGGGGGACGCCGGGCCGTCGTGCGCCGCGTCCAGCTGCAGCGTCTCGCCGATCCGGGCCACCAGCCGGTCCACGTCGCCCGAGCCGCCCAGCGTCACCGACTGCTCCAGCAGGAGGAAGCTGTCGTCGTCCTCCTCCTCCCCCTCCGCCTCGTCGCCGGCGTCCTCGTCTTCCTCCCTCCGGCACGGCATGGTCCCCCGCCCGGGCACCCGCAGCTCGGCGGGCGGCGCAGGCGGCCGGGCTGCCCGCGGGGCTCGGCGGCGGGCGGCGGCGGCGGCGCCGGGCGTGGCGCGGAGGCCGGGGCCGGGGCGGGGGCCGGGGCCGGGGCCGGGGCCGGGGCGGACGCGGAAGCCGGAGCCCGCCAGACACTCGCGCCGCGCGCCTGCAGCCGCGGGAGCCCGAATCCGACCGGCTCGGGTTGATTTGTAAACAATGGGTGACGTCGCCGCGGGCTCCACCACCGCGCCGGGCCGGGGGTGCGCGGTGCCAGCGGGATGCACGCGCCGGCCGGCCCGGGTGCGGGGTGCAGCCCGGCTGCCTCCGGGTTCAACCACGTGGGATGTGGCTGCGGGTGGAGGGCGCACCGGGCCGTGGAGCGCCCGTTGGTCAGGGGGGCGTGAGGGGCATTTGCAGAAGCTGGCCACCGGCGCGGACCCTCTTGGTTCCTTCCACACACAAGCACCGACACTTACACTTACGCCCGCACGCCCCCACACACCCCTGCTCCCAGGCGCGTCAGCTCCTCCAGTTTTAGCTTTTGCGCTGGTGAGGTCCAGGGTGCTGACGTTTGGGAAGTGATGCTGAGGCGCGGGAGGCGAGGGATGGGGAGATGGGGGGAAAGGAGGCAGACGGGGCTGAACAGGGAGGCGAGAGCTGTCGGAAGCGAGGAGGGTGGCCAAATTGGAAACGACAAAGAAAAACCTCAGGTTCATTTCACCAGGACCCGCGGGGTGTGGGGCCTGCACTGGGAATTACTGCAGAGGCCAACGGCTCGGTTGGGGGGGGGGGGGGCTTGAGCTAGAATATTCTTTGAGGATGACTGTCTGGGCCATCCTTTCTTGCCGCAGGAGCTAGTAGCAGGATAGGAAAACGGCTCTTGGCGCGGAACTGTACTTTAACAGCTGAGTGGGTCCGTTTAACTCTTCAAGTATTTTTCTATTTTATTTATTTTTTGCTTTTTGGGTCACACCCATTGATGCACAGGGATTACTCCTGGTTCTGCACTCAGGAATTACCCCCTGGCGGTGCTCAGGGGACCATATGGGATGCTGGGAATCGAACCCGGGTCAGCCGCGTGCAAGGCAAACGCCCTACCCGCTGTGCTACTGCTCCAGCCCTCAAGTACTTTTCTTTTAATTAAAAAATTATTTCTTGAGGTCCAATCGACACACACTAATAAACTTTATTAGTTTCACAATGATTTATTGTGTATATCGTGGAATGATCAACATAGTCTAGTTAATATTTGTCTTTATACATGCTCACAAAAATATCTTTCCTTGGGATGAACTGTTTTTTTTTTCTGCCACACCCTGCAGTACTCAGGACTTTCCCCTCACCCCCCTACTAACCTCTGGCTCCTTGGTGAACACTTAAAAATTACCCTTATTTGGGGCTGGAGAGATGGTACAGTGAGTAGTGCACTTGCCTTTTGTATGGCCCACTCAGGTTTGATCCTGGCATCACTTATGGTTCCTGGAGCCACAGCAGGAGTAATCCATGAGCCCAGAGCCAAGAGTAAGTCCTGAGTGCAGCTGGGTGTGCCTTCCCACCCTCCCCATAAAATAATTTCTCTTGGGGCTCGAGTGATAGTACAGCAGGTAGGATGTTTGCCTTGCACATGGCTGACCTGGGTTTGATCCCTAACACCTCATTTTGTTCCCTGACCCTGCCAGGAGTAAGCTCTTAGCACCTCTGGGTGTGGCCCCAACTTCAAAAAACAGAAGGAAACCAAACAAAAAAGAATTATTTTAACTCACTTTCACATGCACTATGATGCATACCTTATGTGCAGGTTGTTTATTCTGTAACTGGAAGCTTGTACATTTTGACCACTTTAAAAATGTTTAAGAATTTATCATGAATATTTACAAAATTCCACAACATTCCGTATCATACTTACAAAAGACCATTCTTATCTTCTCTCTAGTGGTCCAGTGTTAATATAGATGCTGCCTAAACATGCAGTTTTTGTTATGTTTTGTTTTTGAGTCACACCGGCAATGTGGTGGTGGTGGCTTACACCTGGTTCTGCACACAGGGTCCACTCCTGGTGGGGCTCAGGGGACCACTTGGAGTGCCAGGAATCAAACCTGAGTCAGCTATTTACAAGGCAAGCACCCTACCTACTGTCTTATCTTCCAGTCATGAGTGAAATATTTAAAAGGAAGGGCAGAAAAACTGATCTTTGACTGTTATGCTGCCTGGAAATTTTAGACCTATATTTAAAATCCCAAACCAGGAGTTCTGGTTTCAATCCTCTATGCTGTGTGGTTCCCTGAGCTTCACCAGGATGGCTTCTCATGCAACAGTAGGTGTGGTCCCCAAACCAAATCCCAGCACCTCCACCCCTGGCTTATTCTCCAAATACTACATTTGTAGTAAATGTTTTTGAGAAGTCTTAGTTGGTGGGGACCTAGGATAGCTCACTGGCCAAGCACCTGCCTTTTCAGCATAAGGTTTTGGGTTAAATACCTGGTGCCACTCACCTGTCTCTGTTCAGAGTAAGTCTCCAGCATGTAGTAGTCATGTGAGTAAGCCACATGACCCCTGGTAAGCCGGGCACCCAGAATATGCAGGAACACCACAGACCAAGGGAGTGAGATCATGGCGAGTGTCTGGGCTGCGTACACCAGCACTCCAACCAAGCCAGGGTGCGCTGACAGCAAAGAGATGGAAAAGGGAAAGATAAAAATAAGATAAAAAAGGGTTAATAAAACTTGCAATAAGTATTTTTCTTCTTTTTTTTAATGTGTTAACTTTTAAGTTTGTTGTGGACATGAAATGGTACAACTTTGGGAAAAGATTTGACAGGTTTTTTTTTGGGGGGGTCACACCCAGCAATGCACAGGGGTTACTCCTGGCTTTGCACTCAGGAGTTACTCCTGGCTGTGCTCAGGGGACCATAGGGGGTGCTGGGAATTGAACCCGGGTCGGCCATGTGCAAGGCAAATGCCCTAACCACTGTACTATTGCACCAGCCCCGAGATCTGGCAGTTTTTAAAAAATTTTTTTTCCCCAAATTTTATTTTATTGAAACATCATGAATTACAAAGTAATTTCAATGTTGAGTTTTTGGCATACTATGTTCCATCACTGATCTGACACCAGTGTTAATTTCACTCCACCACTGTTCCAGGTTCCCCCTTCTACCCCCCCCCCCCAACTCCCACCCCCATCTTAGCGGTCACCGTGGAAGTTATAAAAGTTTGGGTCTCATGATTTCAGTGTTGTTGAATATTTTGAATATGTTGAATATGTTGAATGTTGGATATTTAGTTCCATCATTTTTTTTTCTTTTTGGGTCATACCCAGTGATGCACAGGGGTTACTCCTGGCTCATGCACTCAGGAATCACTCCTGGTGGTGCTGGGAGACCATGTGGGATGCTGGGAATCGAACAGGGGTCAACCGCGGGCAAGGCAAATGCCCTACCGGCTGTGCTATCACTCCAACCCCTAGCTCTATCATTCTTTAACACCACTGATGTATCTGAATCTCCATGATCCCTGCTCCCATTGCTTCTATCTCTTCTATCTCTTTCCCCCTTCCCTGTCACTCTATTTCATCCCTTCTCTCTGACAGTTTCTAATAAAGCTAAACAGATCCCGCCCTGATGACGCAGTTGTAATCTTTGTCATTTACCTGAGAAGTACAAATACAGATTCACATCAGTGCCACTAGGAAGATGCTCTTTTCTTTTTCTTTTTTTGTAAAAGCCATAAACTGGAAACAGTCCAGGTGTATATCTACTTAGTAAACTATACTACACTCACTAAATGATGATGATGCCAGAACATTATTCAATAGCAAAAAAGAAGTCTAGCTGCATGCAGTATCAGGGATGGATCTTAGAAACAGTATTCTAAGTCAAAGAAACCTGATGAAAACAGCACATACCATGTGATTCTTTATTTGTATTTCTTTTAGAGGGATGTTTGAACCACACCTGGGAGTTCTTAAGAGTTACTCCTGTCTCTGCACTCTGAACTCCTGTCTCTGGGGTGTTGTGAATTGAACCAAGTTGGGTGCTGTAAAGGCAACTGCTTACCTGCTATACTATCTATTTGACCTTTTCTTTTCTTTTCTTTTCTTTTCTTTTCTTTTCTTTTCTTTTCTTTACTTTTCCTTTCCTTTTCTTTTTTCCTTTGTTTTTTCCTTTTCTCTTCTTTTTTCCTTTTTTCTCCTTTCTTTGTTTTTTTTTTCTTTTTTCCTTTTTGCTTTTGGGTCACACCCAGCGATGCTCAGGGGTTCCTCCTGACTTTGTACTCAGGAATTACTCCTGGCAGTGCTTAGGGGACCATATGGGATGCGGGGGGATTGAACCTGGGTCGGCCGTGTACAAGGCAAATGCCCTGCTCACCGTACTATCACCCAGGCTCTATCTTTTCTTTTCTTATGTGATTTATTTATATGAAATTCCAGAAGAAGGAGAAAATCAGAAGACTGATTGCTTTTGGAGAGGGTGGGGCAGGGGGAGATATGACTTCGAAGGGGCCTAACTCTAGAGGTGGGGGTAGTATTCTATATTTTGATATCTTGATATTTCACAGGTATATGAATATTAAAAATCATTTCTTAGTACCATAATAAATCACTGTATGCAGATATTATGAAACAAAAGTCTGTAAATACTAGAGTTTAGGGATGATTGGTACTGATGTTTGCAATTTTCAATAAATTAAGGATATAAGATGTGTATAGTAAAATATTAGTTTATATAATCCAAAAATTTTCTCCCTAGGAATATCTGAGAGAATTTAAGATATATTGTACATAAATACTCCTTGGCAAATGAATGGATGACTAGAATGTTATCTGTTCAGACAGTGAAATATTATTCATCATAAAAAGGAATGCAGTACTTCAATGCATATGATTCAACATGGATGAGCCTTGAAGATTCTATGCTAAGTAAAAGAAACCAGACATAAAAGACCACATATCATATGATTCTATTTATAGCAAATGTCCAGAATAGTTAAATCCATAGAGACAAAAAGTAGATTAGCGGTTGCCAAGGAATGGAAGAAGAGAATTAGGACAAAAGCTAATAAATAGGGGATTTCTTTTGGGATGATGAAAATGTTCTTTAATTAGACATTGGTGACGTTTGCATAACATAGTGAGTATACCGAAAACCACTGAAGGGAATGCTTCAAAAGTGAATATCTAAAGTTTGCTTTAAGCCTGCTCTTTAAGCTCCTGTTCTCCCTTGAACACGCATCTCGCCTGTCTGTTTCTTTTTGCTCACTTGGTCTTTCAAGCTATTGTTCTCTGGAACACATATTCCTTTCCTTCTCCCTCCCCTTCTTTCTTCCTTTCCTTCCTTTTCTTTCCTTCTTTTCCTTCCTTTCCTCCCTCCCTCCTTCCTTTTTTCCTCCTTTCCTTCCTTCCTTCCACTCTTTCTTTCAGAGGGAACCCAGACTCAGCCTGCAGTTATTCACTGTTTTTTTTTTCTCTTTTTCTATTTGGGTCGCACTTGGCAGTTCTCAGAGGTTACTCCTGGCTTTGCACTCAGGAAGTACTCCTGGTGATACTTGGGAGATCATATGGGATGTCGGGGATCGAACCTGCGGCAGCTGCATGCAAGGCAAAGTATCCACTGTTTTATTGCTCTGGTTCCTGCAGTTGCTCACTATGAAGGCCTGAGGAAGTGCTGCTTGGGACTCTGTGATGTGGCGTCAGGGACCATTTAGACCATCTTAGTGGTACTGAGGTAGGGGCCCTCCAGGGCCACACCTATGGAGCCTCAGTGCTGTACCTGGTGATTCTTGGGTGGGGCCAAGTGCTCTAACCCCGACCTAAGCATATCTCAATGATTTTGGAGCACATCCGACTGTGATCAGAGCTTACTCCTGGTTTTGCGCTTAGGGATCACTCCTGATAGGACTTGGGGTAAAGGGGTCATAGGTGGTACGGGGGATGGAAACCCAGGGGGCTTCAAGCAAGGCAAGCACCTTCCTTCCCTGTTGCACTATCTCTCCCGCCCGATCTCAGTACTTTAAAGTGCTGTCATTCTTTATACGTGGTGGAAACATTTTAGAATAAAGATGTTATGTAAGAGAAAAAGACCACAGAGAGGGGCGATTAGCTTTCTGATAAACTTTAGAACTGCTCAGGAGGGCCTGCGGGCTGTGGGGCGGGCAGGGCTTCACCAGGGAGAAGGGAAAGAAGGGAGGGAGAAGGGGGAAACACACACCTTCTAGCAGGTTCCCGGATTGCAACAGAAGGGAATTGTGCACGCTCGTGACCAGTGTTGAAAGGGGGTATACAGAGTCTCCTGGTGGTTGCTCCATTCCTGTCCTCCTTGAGGATTTTAAATTGCACTGCAGACCTTGAAGCCTGGGCCTGTTTTGGAGGCGAGCTTGGCTCTTGTGTCCGTCCGCCTCTCCATCGCCTGGTGCCCAGGCGGGAGGAGGCAGATTTGTAGAGAGAATAGGAGCGAGGAGGGAATTCAGAGTGAGATGTTAAGAGGTGCTAATGATATGGGCAACACCTCTTGGAGAAGTAGCAGCTGAGGAAGCGGGAAATGGTGGCAGTGGGTAGCATCAAAGCCTGGAGGCTTCTGCTAGGGCGGGGAAGATAAGTGTTAGACCTGGGCTCTGGGAACAAGCCAGCCCTGCAACTGGAGAGTGAAAATGGACCCAAACAGACCCGCAGCTTTGGGTTCATGCTGCTGTCCATGGGTGGGATGCTTTGGCACTTATGTTATTATTATTATTATTTTGCTTTTTGGGTCACACCCGGCGATGCACAGGGGTAACTCCTGGCTCTGTACTCAGGAATTACTCCTGGCGATGCTTGGAGGACCATATGCAATGCTGGGAATCGAACCTGGGTTGGCCATGTGCAAGGCAAATGTTCTACCTGCTGTGCTATCGCTCCAGCCCCAGGCACTTATTTTTTTAAATTTTTTTATTTTTTATTTTTATTAGTCAGACACCATGTGGTACAGTTGTAGACTTACAAATTTTTGTGCTTGGGTTTCAATTATACAATGATCAAATACCCATCCCTCCACCAGTGCCCATTTCCCACCACCACGGATCCCAGTATCCCTCCCACCCCCCATCCCCCCCCCCCTACCCCACCCTGCCTCTGTGGCAGGGCATTCCCTTTTGTTCTCTCTCTCCTTTTGGGTGCTGTGGTCTGCAAAAGAGGCATTGAGTGGCAATCATGTTTGGTCTGTAGTCTACTTTCGGCATGCTTCTCCCATCCTGGGAGGATCCTCTCAACACCCTTTATTTTGTGCTCCCTTCTCTATCTGAGCTCCCTTTTCCCCTAGCATGTGGCCAGGCACTTATTTGTAAATATTTTTTATTTGGGCCCAGGAGTAACCTCTGTGCATAGCCGGGCGTGACCCAAAAAGCCAAAAAAAAAAAAAAAAAAAAAAAGACAAAGTAGGGCCAGAGAGATAGTACAGCAGGGAAGGTTTTGGCCTGGCACCTGGTTGAACCAGTTCAATCCCCAACACTACATATGGTTCTCCAGAATCCTGCCAGGAATGATCCCTGAGCACAGAGCCAGGAATAAGCCCTGAGCACAGCCACGTACAAGGCAAATGCCCTACCTGCTGTGCTATTGCTTCAGCCCCAACTTCATCTTTTTTTTTTTTTTGCTTCTTGGGTCAAACCCGGCTATGCACAGGGGTTACTCCAGGCTCATGCGCTCAGGAATTACTCCGGGGGACCATTTGGGATGCTGGGAATTGAACCCAGGTCGACTGTATGCAAGGCAAAAACTCCTGAGCACCACCGGATGGGAACCAAGACCTCCCCTACTCAAAAGGGGAAAAATTTGCATATAGAGGTGCACAGGAATAAGCTGTGTGTGTACAACAGAGGCAGAGATTTGAGGACCAGCCAAAGACAGGACTTTCAAGGGCCTGGGGGAGAGCTCAATGCTTGGAGCACCTGCCTTGCCGGCGTAAGGCTGCAAGTTCAATCCTCAGCGCCACTGAGTACAGTTTTGGCCAAACCACAGGCAGGTGTGTGCAAGTATCAAAATTAAAGTGAGTTCCAAACTAAGAGGTGTGCAAGCGCTACAACAGGCTGGCGAGCATGTGTGCGGGCAAGCAACTAAAAAAGTGTGACTTTGGCTCTGCGAGCATTGCCACAACACACGACAGCAATGAAGGGGAAGGGGGTGAGGACTGCCAACCACTGCCAGGCCTGGAGGGGAGCGGGGAGAGTGGCTCCCTCTTCTCCTGCTGAGCCTCCAGAGCCCCAAGAAAACAGAGATGGCTGTGTCGAAGCACCTAATCGCAACAGGACAGCAATCCCAGGGAAGTTGTGCAAGTGGTTTGGAAGAATTTTTTCACCTGTGGCTTGACTATTTTTTTTTTTTAAGGGGAACATGACTTCAAAGCTATACTCAGATCGTAATGAACCAACCAGGCTAGCGGTTGAGTGTTCAGGTCCCGCAGTGCTGGTGTACTGGGGCCACCAGTGATCCCCTGTCGTATTCCAGGCTTCTGGGGTGCTGGTCTCAAACCTGATTCTTCTGTATCGTTTGGTTTGGTTTGGTTTTTTTCCTCAGGGGCTACTCCTGGCTCTGCATTCAGAAATCACTCCTGGTGAGCTCAGAGCACCATAGGGAATGCTAGGGATCGAACCCAAGTCAGCTGCATGCGAGGCAAACCTCCCCCCCCCACCCTTGTACTATCTCTGCGGCCCCGGATCCTGCTGTATTATCCCTTCTCCAAAGGCGCCAAGGCCAGCAGAGCTACACTGTGGTGTTTGGGAGACCGTTCAGTGCTGGGGGAAACCTTGGGTCTGTTTATGGCAGTCAGAGCCCCAGTCTTCTGAGTGATCTTCCTCACCTCCAATAATTCTTTCTTTTGGGAGGTGGGGCGGTTTGAGCCACAGCCAGGGGTGCTTGGGGGCTACTCTTAGCTCAGTCTTCGGTGGTTACTCCTGGTGTTGCTTGGGAGCTCCGTGTGGGGCCAGGAATTGAACTGAGACCCTTCACATGCAAGGTAAGAGCACATCACCCCTGTACTATCTCTCTGGCTGGAATTCTTTACTACTTTTTTTTTTTGGCTTTTTGGGTCACACCTGGTGATGCACAAGGGTTACTCCTGGCTCGGCACTCAGGAATTACTCCTGGCGGTAGCTCAGGGGACCATATGGGATGCTGGGAATCGAACCCGGGTCGGCCGCGTGCAAGGCAAATGCCCTACCAGCTGTGCTATCACTTCAGCCCCTGGAATTCTTTAAAATGTGACTAGAGAGAACTCAACGGACTGAGCTTATATTTTGCAAGCAGGAGACCCAGGTTCAACCCCTGGCATGATAGTCCCAAGCACAGAAGCAGGCAGAGCGTCCAGATACCACTAGGTCTGGCTCCAGACAAAAATTAAATGAAGAACAGCATGGTCTATGATGAAAATCATTGAAAAGTGTTGAGGCAGTTCTGAGAATCAATGGAGAAATCTGAAAGGCTGAGTGAGACCTGGAGGCATAACTCAGCAGCGGAGAACCTGGCTTCTTAAAATGTGGGGTTTTCTTTGTTTTTCTTGTCTTTCTATTTTCCCTCCCTCCAACATTGGAGGTGGTCAGGGCTTACTCCTGGTCTGTGCTCAGGGATCACTCCTGGTGGGTTTGGGAGACCATATGAGGTGCCAGGGATTGAATGCAGGAGATTGGCTGCATGCAAGGCAAGCGCCCTACCTGCTGTGCTGTTTGTCCTGGCTTTATCCCCGGGGGGGCTGGCAGTGGACGGTGAAGCAGCCAGCACACAGCTATAGGGCTGGTGCCTTCACAGCATCCTGGCTGCCTCACTCCTGTGAAGATTGGGGCTCTGCACCCAGGGTGGCCTCTCCTGCCTCCTCTAGTGCAGAGGGATGCTGGTAGTCGCTTGCAAGAGGCAGATTTCCGGGGGGAGATTATCACAGCCAGAAAGAATAAACTTTTTTTTTGGCTTTTTGGGTCATACCCGCCAATGCTCAGGGGTCACTCCTGGCTCTACATTCAGGAATTACTCCTGGCAGTGCTCAGGGGACCCTATGGAATGCTGGGGATTCAACCCAGGTTGGCTGCATGCAAGGCAAACACCCTCTCCACTGTGCTATCACTCCGGTCCCCAAGAATAAACATCTATTTATTTTTTTTGTTTGTGTTTTGTTTTTGTTTTGCTTTTTGGGTCACACCTGGCGATGCAGAGGGGTTACTTCTGGTTCTGCACTCAGGAATTACCCCTGGCGGTGCTCAGGGAACCATATGTGATGCTGGGAATCGAACCCGGTTTGACTGTGTGCAAGACAAACACCCTACCCGCTGTGCTATTGCTCCAGCCCCATAAACATTTATTTTAATTTTATTTTATTTGCTTTTAGGGTCACACCTGGTGATGCACAGGAGTTACTCCTGGCTCTGCACTCAGGAAGTATCCCTGGCGGTGCTCAGGGGACCATATGGGATGCTGGGAATCAAACCCAGGTTGGCCGCATGCAAGGCAAATGCCCTACCTGCTGTGCTATCACTCCAGCCCTAAACATTTATTTTTTTAAAAATATTCTTTAGGTTTATTGTCAGGAGCTGTTTGGCTGTGTACCTCTTTTGTCTACTTATAGGTCTGGGCTCAGGTATGAATTTCTCAAGTGAAAGGAGCTATGAGGGGAGAAAGTTTAAGAAGTGCTGGCTTAGCGCACCTGCCTGGCCAACAAGACCATGAGTTCAAATCCTCAGTGCCCCCCATGTGCCAAGCATGACCCTGGCAGTTCAGTTGTCTGTGATTCCCCACAAGCCTTTCCCACCCGCACCACAGGTAATAAGTAAGCTCTGCAAAAGGGTGCGACTCTCTTTAAGCACCACAAAGGATGCTTAGACATAGGGCCCTGGGGAGACAGCTGGAAGGGCTGGGGCGAGCCTGGCATCAGTCCCTGCATTGCATGGCCTCCTGAGTAGGGCTAGTTGTAGATCCCAGGGCTGTTGGGAGGAGCTACTCCAAAACCCCCAAACAAACAAATAAAAATAAATAAGTAAATGAAAAGACAGGGGGTGTCCTTGTCAGGAAATGCTACTGCTGACAATCAGATGTGTGAAGATTGCAGTGATGTCTCCCATGCCTGCAAGGACACAGCAGCAGCATAAGGGCCACAGTTATAAGTTCTACCCCTGGCCAGCAAGTGTGTGAGCGCTTCAACTCCAGGAGCACAAGCCTCAGTGAGCACTATGGCTGCATGTGGGAGCACTGCAGCCTACTGTGTGACACCCCCCACCAGGCAGCCCCTTGGCTAAAACACTGTGAGCACCACAGTCAGGAGTGTGAGCTTAACAACAATAATAGAAACAAAGGCAAAGGGTAGGGAGAGGGGGAGAGAGTTGGAAAAAGAGAGAGGGGGTCAGGGAGGGAGAGACAGAGAGAGAGAGAGGAGAGGCGGAGAGAGAGAGAAGAGAGAGGCAGAGAGAAGAGAGGGAGGTAGAGGGAGAGAAGAGAGAGAGGCAGAGAGAGAAGAGAGAAGAGAGAGAAGAGAGTGAGAGAAGAGAGAGAGGCAGAGAGAGGAGAGACAAGAGAGAGAGAGAAGAGAGAGGCAGAGAGAGAGGAGAGAGAAGAGAGAGAGAGAAGAGAGAGGCAGAGAGAGAGAGCGTACAAGAGGTGAGGCGCTTGTCTTGCAGGCAGCTAGACCTCTTTTTTTTTGTTTGTTTTAATTTTTTGTTTTGGGGCCCCAAAACAAAAAGCCCTGGTGATGCTCAGGGGTAACTCCTGGCTCTGAACTCAGGAATTATTCCTGGTGGTGCTTGGGGGACCCTTTGGGAGGCTGGGGATTGAAACTGCTGGCCTTGTGCAAGACAAGCACCCTATCTAGGGTACTATCGCTTTGACCCTAAGACAACCCTCTTCGATCCCACATATGCCCCACACCCTCAGCTCTTTCAGGTCTCTTCTGAGCATTCCTGCTGGGTGTGGCCCCACCCCGCCCTCCAAAGCAAAAAAAAAAAAAAGAGAGAGAGGAGAGTAAAAGTACAGAAAAACTGTAGATCCAGGGACTGGAGAGATACTACAGCAGGCAGGGTGCTTGCCTTGCATGAGACCGACCTGGGTTCGATTCCTGGTACCCCATCTGGTCCCCTGAGCACTGCCAGGAGTAATTCCTGAGTGCAGAGCCAGAAATGATCCCCGACCATCACCGAGTCTGGCCCCTAAACAAACAACAGCAACAAACATAAAACACAACTGAAAGTCATCTGGGAACCTCTGTGGTGGATGTTGGGTTGGGCTGGGTCCAGCCAGATCGGCCATTTGATCAGGAATGAGGAGGAGGAGGAAAGATACGGCTGACCATCATCCGAGGCTGAGCACACGTTGCCAGGGGCCACATCGAAGCAGTTCCACAGGGCCTACCAGGGTGACTCCGCATGGGCCCTAGTGTTCAGTGCTCCTGTTCTGAAAGCCCCTAGTCACGAGGGTTTGGGGTTGGGGGGGCGGGGAATGGTGGTGTGTGTGTGTGTGTGTGTGTGTGTGTGTGTGTGTGTGTGATAGACTAGCAGCTGCTGGAAATCACAGTGATTGGTGGTAGGTGTCCAGCGGGGGGCGCTCTCCCACAGGAGTGGCTCTGTATGCGAGGCCAGGGCTCGCACCCACAGAATTGGAGACGCGTGGCTGGGTACCATAATTCAGGTTTTTTTCTTTCTAGTTTTATGTATTGATGGCATACTTAAATAAAGTCTAGTTTTATGTATAGATGATATCCTGGATGGTATTGTTGCCTAGTTCAAATTCTAAAGGTCAAAATGAGAAAAGTGAAAGTCCTCCCCACATCCTGTGCCCAGCTTCCCTCTCTGGACACACACTGTGCTATCATTCATTGTGTGTTTTGTTTGTTTGTTTCCTTTGGGGGCCACATCCCAGGTGCAGTGCTCAAGAATCAGTTCTGTCGGTGCTCAGGGAATCAAGCCCCAAGGCAAACACCATAACCCCTCTACCATCTCTCCAGCCCCTACAGGTTAATTTTGACATTTGTTGTCAGTTTGTTTGCTTTAGCAATTCATCATGTCGACCAAGACCATTCATGGGAACTCACAGTTCCAGAAGGCAGAATCTAAACGATGGACATGGGAGTCTCCCGGTGGACGATTCCACAACGAAATAGACCACATCATATTCAATCGACGGTTTTGCCTGACTGATGTCGCTGTTGTCCCAAAATTTCGAACGGGATCGGACCACCGTCTCCTTCGTGCAAAATTCTACTTCACAGAGCAAGGAGAAAGGGCTGCAAAGTTCAAAAAGAGAACTCCCAGAATGACCACCAACTGGAAACTCTTTGGTACTATTGCGGCAACATGGGAAGATGCCATTGTTGACAACATTGACGAGGAATACGATCGACTGGTTCAGCACCTCCATGAATGTGCGAGGAACGCCAAGAGAGAGATAGCCACAAAAAATCGCCTATCTTCGAAAACTCTTGAGCTAATTCGCCAGCGTGGTTTGGCGCATGCCTCAGGCAACCGCAAGCTAACGTCCGAGCTCGCAAAGCAGTGCAGAGATGCGATCAAGGAAGACCTCAAAGAGAGAAGAGCAGAAGTACTGGTAGATGCGGCAGAAGCCGGGAAAAGTATTCGTAACGCCCGCCTGTCCTTCGCCAACTACAAGACCAAGATGACTGCCCTCCGACGTCCTGATGGATCCATCACATCCTCCAGAACGGCAATGGAGAAGATTATCCATGACTTCTACTCAAATCTCTTCGATAGCCATGTCCACTTGCCGACATACCAAATTCCACAGGATGGATATGTCGTTCCCAATGTTCTCCTTTCCGAAATCCGACACGCCATTTCATCGGTAAAGAAACAAACAGTACCCGGCCCAGACAAGGTCAGACCTGAACACCTGAAAAACCTGCCGTCAGTACTCATCAATACACTGGCTCGGCTCTTCACTCGCTACCTGACTGAATGCAAGGTTCCGTCCCAATGGAAAACCAGCAGGACTGTAATACTGTTCAAGAAGGGAGACATCCATGACATTGGCAACTATCGCCTGATCTGCCTACTGTCTGTCATCTACAAGTTGTTCACTCGAGTCATCCTAAATAGGATTGGCAGAACACTAGATGAAGGACAACCATGCGAGCAAGCCGGGTTCCGCAAAGGATTCAGCACCATCGACCATATCCACATGATAACCAAGCTCATTGAGGTTTCTCGGGAGTTCAAGATGCCGCTCTGTTTAACGTTCATTGATTTAAAGAAGGCCTTTGATTCTGTTGAGACGGAAGCGGTCATTGAAGCCCTAGCCAATCAGGGCATTCAAGCCCAATACATCAAGATCCTCCATGAGCTGTATTGCGGATTCACTACCAGGATCTCACCATTCTACAAAGAAGTAATCATTGATGTCAAGAGAGGGGTTCGGCAGGGTGATACCATTTCACCGAAGCTCTTCAGTGCCACCCTCGAGAACATCATGTGACGACTGGAATGGGAAGGACTGGGAGTGAAGATAGATGGTCGGCAACTACACCACCTCCGCTTTGCTGATGACATTGTTTTAATAACACCAAACATCAGCCAAGCGGCACAAATGCTGGCCGACTTTGACCGTGAGTGTGGAAAGGTAGGACTACAGCTGAATCTTACGAAGACAATGTTTATGAGAAACAGCCTCGTTCCTGACATCCCATTCGCTCTCAACGGAATGACCATCTCCGAATGCAACAGTTATGTGTACCTAGGTCGAGAGGTCAACATGACAAATGACCTGACACCCAAGCTGCGCAGGAGGAAGAGAGCGGCTTGGAACGTCTTCAAGAACGTCAAAGAAATAGCTAAGAGGACGAAGAACCTCCGGCTCCGGGCACATCTCTTTGATTCCACTGTTCTTCCTGCACTAACATATGCCTCAGAGAACTGGGCCCTACGCAAACAAGATGAGAACGCTATTCAGGTCTCCCAAAGAAGAATAGAAAGAGCTATGCTTGGAATATCACGTTTCACTCAAATGAGAGAAAGAATCCGGAGTTCTGACATCCGCCGACGATCAAGAATCAGGGACGCTGTCTCATTTGCCAAGGTGTCGAAAATCAGATGGGCTGGTCACGTAATGAGATTTAAAGACGACCGCTGGACTAGAGCTATTACCGACTGGATTCCACGGGATGTCAAAAGACCGCGTGGCCGCCCACCTACCAGATGGTCAGACTTCTTCGTCAAGATCATGAACGATCGGTTTGAGTCCCTTCATGTTCCCGGAGCGAACAGATGCCATTGGGCTACACTTGCACGCGACAGGGACAAATGGAGACATTACTGGCGCCCGCTCGAGCAAATCGACGACTAACAGGAAGTTAAGTGATTAAGTGATTTAAGCAATTCAGAGCCCACACATGAGTGAATTAATTGCTTGCCTTTATTAGACAAACAGCAGCAGTACAGAAGGCTATCGGGTTCCCTGTTACAGTTCTCTTTCATAAACCCTAAGTTGTAGTGGCTCCAGGACGTACGATCCTAATTCCCAACTTCTCTTGCAGCTAGATGGGACCATGTAATGAAGTTCTGGTCAAAGACAGATTAAGTGGGAGGCTGCTGTGTGGACTTTCATAAAAAGTGGCAGGTGGGGGCTGGAGCAATAGCACAGCGGGGAGGGCGTTTGCCTTGCACGCGGCAGACCCGGGTTCGATTCCCAGCATCCCATACGGTCCCCTGAGCACTGCCAGGGGCAATTCCTGAGTGCAGAGCCAGGAGTAACCCCTGTGCATTGCCGGGTGTGACCCAAAAAGTAAAACAAAAAACAAAACAAAAAGTGGCAGGTGGAGGGGGGTTGGGCTGATCAGATGGTACAGCAGGGAAGGTGCTGGCCTTGCACACAGCTCACTCAGGCTCTAGCCCACCCTGAGCACCACTGGGTGTGGCAAACAAAAACAAAACCAAAAGAGGCAGGGGTCCAAGTTACTCTCTCTCTCTTTCTTTCTTTCTTTCTTTCTTTCTTTCTTTCTTTCTTTCTTTCCTTTGGGTCACCCACCCAGCGATGCTCAGGGGTTACTCCTGGCTTTGCACTCAGGAATTACCCCCTGTCGGTGCTCAGGGGACCATATGGGATGCTGGGAATCGAACCTGGGTCGGCCGTGTGCAAGGCAAACGCCCTACCTGCTATGCTATGGCTCCAGCCCCTCTCTTTTTCTTTCTTCTCACTGCCTGGAATGTGGACATAGTCAAGAGAGCTTGGTAGCCATGGCTAACCAGGAATGAGCAGTGAATCTGAGGAAGCCTTAAGAGTCTGAAGACACAAATGCAGTCTTAGACTGCCTCTGCATCTCTTTCATGGGGAAAAAAATCAATTTATATCTAGTTTAGGTCAACCAAGATTTTTTTTGTTTTAATTTCTTTAGACCTCCCAAGCAGTGCTCAAGGGGGCCTGGATCTAGTTGGGCTTCGGTTTTCAGGACCTCCCTGAAGCTGAAGAGGGTGTGGGGAATTGAAACTGGGGTCATGCACTCCAGCCTATTATCTCTCAAGCCCCCAACCAGAAACATTTCATTAATGCATTTGTTTTTGTGTTTCTGGCTTTTTGGTTAGGGGTTCCTCCTGGCTCTGTACTCAGAAATAACTCCTGGTAGTACTTGGGGGACCATATGGGATACCAGGGATTGAACCTGAAATTTATTTGTTTTTGGTTTTGGGCCATGCCTGGTGATGCTTCCCCCCAACCCTGGCCAAAACAAAACAAAACAAAAGATTATACAAGCTACCATACTCTCTTTTTATTATTTTGGTTGGGGGATGTTTGTTTAGGTCATACCGAGTAGTACTCCGGGCTTACTCTTGGCTCTGTGCACATTGGAGAAGGCACTGCCAGGGTTCGAACCCTGGCAGCCCTTATGGTCCCCAGAGCCCAGTCAGGAGTGATTCCTGAGTGCAGGGCCAGGAGTAAGCCCTGAAGCACCACCAGGCATGGCCTGGCAGTGCTTGGGAACCGTTAGATGCTGGAAATTCGCCCCCGCCCCCCAATTCCTTTTTGAGTTCTGCCAAAGCTTCCCTTCTCAAGTCACTCCCCACCGGATGCTGCCTCCCATTTGGTCTTTTCATTCCGTTTAGTTCTTATTCCCCAAGGCCCGTGGATTCTTTCCTTCGGTACCTCTGCCAGTTGTCATGCCCTATTTTGGGGCCATCGCTGCTGCCCTTCATGTTTCCTTGGCGGGGCTCATGCCACTAGTATCTGGGCCCTGGCTTCCTTCCCTTTAATCTGCTCTCCTGGCAGAAGGGCTTCCTAAGGTCCAGCCCTGGTCAGGTTACCCACCACCCTGCATTGGACAGGTCCATCTCTGCCTGTGTCTGGAGCAGAGATTCCCAGCTCCCTCTCAGCTCAGCTTGTCTTTTACCTGCAACAGAAGCCTGGGGGTCTGGTCAGGTGGGACTCAAACTGGCTTCTAAACACGTCTTACATGCTGCACTTCCTCTTTCCCAAATCTCCACCCATCCTTAGCTTTCTTAGGCTAGCTGCAAACCACCGCCACGAAACTTCCCCCTAAACAGTGGCTTTCCCCACCCAGGCCTCTCTCCCCCGTCCTTCTGGCAAAGAGGCTCTCTGATGGTGCATTTCCTTTTGGTGGTTACTTGGGCTGGTCCTGGACTGTAAGATTCTTAAGCCCAGAAGGTCTGCCTAGTCAGGCCAGCGTTGTTAGCCATCCTGAGAGTCTGAGGGAGAGTCAGTCCTGCTCACAATGAACAGACTGAGGAGACGGGGGGGGGGGGGGGGGGGGAGGCGATGAAGACTTCTGAGGAGGGTCTCAATGCTTCTCAAACACTGTGACCAGGGTAAGCAGGAAATAGTTTCCTTTCATAGAACCCGAGTAACCTCATTGTGTCTCGTATTCTTTGATATATTTGCTCAGTTATTCATTCAACACATAGTTGGGTAAGCAAAACCAAATATAGTTCTTAACTCATAGACGCTACAGCCCAGAAGTCAACACAAAGCACACAGTGACGGAGACACGTGTAAAGCTGAAGCCAATGTAAAAAAATCAGCATTTGATCCTCAATGATCGTGTCTGCAGGTTTTCCCTGCTTCCTAATCTAAATGACTGTGAAATGATTTGAACGGGGTGAAAAGCCTTTTTGTTCACAATTAGATGCGGTCCTTTAAATGTACATGTTCCAGCAGAGGTGCCTTTTGATTGAACTGGAAATGAAGAAGAAGGCAATTCCCTCTTCCCAGGTACTTGAAAGACCCTGGGCCAGGAGGACAAAGCATGGGGCTAAGATGCATGCCCAGCAGGTTTGATGCTGGGTTTGATCCCCGTCCTCCAACCACTGTGAGGTGCAGCCATGGAGGTCCCAGAGTACCGCAGAAGTGGCCTGGGTATTCCAGCATCACTGCATCCAAGCAACATCAAAACCTTAAGCCCTTACATGGAACCTTCGACCTGGTTGGCCAGGGATCACTGATGGGGGTCCCTGACCCTCCTGAGCACCACTGGAAAGGTACCCCCGCCCCTCATAAAGAAAGCAAGATGGATCCTATGGTGGAGGTGACTGTGGGGGTGAAGGTTGGCAGCTGAGGGCAGTTTCCTTCCCTTTCTGGTTTTGAATGGTGGAATCTCAGTTGTTTTCTTAATTTTTAAGTTTTATTATAACACCATGATTTACCAAGTTATTCATAATACAGTGGTTACAGGCATTAAATGTTCCACCCCCCAAGCCCCCCACCTGTGTCCTCAATTTCTCATCCACCACCCCAGCCTGCCCCTTTGAAGGCACAGACAAATTTACTTCATATTGGTTGTTACAATATGGAATTGGAAATGGAATTACCAAAACTTAGATCAATAAGAATTAATTTGTGATAATGGTTATATCTCACAAGGATGTTACTAAAGTCATTCATTGTCTGAGGACCTGCTGGGCTGGTTGGTGCTGGTTGAATTATCTGTGTTATTGTTTAGGGTCACTGAGCTTGGTGGGCTTCTAAGCAACTTTTTCATCAGGTTTGCTGTGATCCTACTTGGGTTGACAGCACTGTAGCACTGTCCTCCAGTTGTTCATTGATTTTGCTCGAGTGGGCACCAGTAACGTCTCCATTGTGAGACTTGTTATTACTGTTTTTGGCATATCGAATATGTCACGGGTATCTTGCCAGGCTTTGCTGTGCAGGTGGAATACTCTCGGTAGCTTGTAGCTTGCTGGGCTCTTGGAGAGGGGCGGAGGAATCGAACCTAGGTCGCCCGCGTGCAAGGCAAATGCCCTAGAGCTGCATGTGTGTCTGCCCAGTCCAGGAGCTATAGGCCTGGAACAATTTGGTGGCTTGGCAGTTTGATGAGGTTCACTTGTGGAACTGGGCCATATCTATGTCAAAGGGTGTCCGGTATGGCTGTGGGCCACTGTGCTGAAAGGGGAGTCTGCCCACCCCCATTCTGAGAAGGCCCCAGAGTTCTCAGCCCAGCCCAGTTTACCTGGGAAGAGTTGGCCATGTCATGTTCTTTTGGCAATGTGACACTGGGCCATTTCTCTGCCAGCACGATAGTGGTGTGGGCGTGAATGGTGGAATCTTTGAACCTGACTCTGAAGGCTCATGTCTCAGGGACAGAGAGGTGGAGAAAAGCTTGGGGCATTTCCTGACCTTTACCCTACTTCCTGGAGGTGCCAGGCCAAAAAAAAAAAGTCTAAGCAAACTTCCTTTGGCATGACAGTGGAGACACAATGGAGACATCCTTAACAGAGTTCCTCATGCCCGCCCATTCCTGAACATCACAAAACAGTTATCAGTACCTGGGGCCTCCAGGCCTGAGGTCGAGATGTTTCTGATTTGAGGGCCAATGAGTTTATGGTGTGTTTACAGGCCTTCTTACCCTTGACCATCCCCTGCCCCCTCAGACCCAGATTCCGGCTTTCAGAAAATGGGGTTCAGATCTCCATGTTGGTGCCTACTGTTTGGGCCCCATGACCTCCAGTGACCATGTGCACTTTCTGAGCATTAAAGCCCTGAACAAATCTACGGTGATCTGCCAGGTTGAGTGGCGATCACAGGTGCTATGAGTGTGTGGTTCTCTTGGTCCATCTCTATAGTCTCCTGCAGGGCTGTCTCTCTCCTGGCTGTTCCTCTGAATGACAGAGTAAGTGTTCACTCAGGGGCCCTGCCCTGAACTTGGTGGATTTTCCTGCCCTAAGTGCCTCTTCTCTTCATTTCACTGAGTTCCATGCCCCACACTTGGGTGGCCAGTCTTAAGAGGATTTGTGGTGAAGTTCCCTCCTTCCCGCCCTCCTTCCCTCCCTTCCTCTCTTCTTTCCTCCCTTCCTTCCCCTCTTTCTTGCATTTTCAGGGTTTGGGGGACCATATGAGGTAACAGGAATCAAACCCAGGTTGATTGCATGAAAGGCAAGGGCCCTTTCCATTGCGATCGCCCTGGTCCTGGGAAACAGTTTTCTCTCCTTGTTTTGGCATGTGGAATAACTTGGAAGTTAGTCTTCACGGGTGATTGAAGGAGATACAAGAGGTAAACTTTCCCTCTGCCCAGCACAATCAGGTGCTCCAAGGAGTAGAAAAGCGGGAGTAATTAGTAGCATACATTTTCCCTTTCATTTTGTTTTTCTTTGGGGGGGGGGTCGTTCCTCATTAGGAGAGCATGGGTAGGGGACAGGCAGAAGGGTGGTGGCACATGACCAAGGCCAGCCAATCAGATACTGTCACCTATGACTCTCCAGGAAGTGATGCAGAGTCTAATGACTGATGTGTGTGTGTGTGTGTGTGTGTGTGTGTGTGTGTATGCCTGTGTGTGTGTATCAGGGGGTGGGGTGGGGTGGGGTGTACTCTACTGAGTCAGGTGGCAGCCAATAACATCACCTTGGCTGTGTTCCCAGTTTCCTAGCCTGTTACTGCTCTCCAACTCTTCAACCTAGAATCTTTCCAAGAAATCCAATTTCTATCATGTTAGCCATTTTCCGGCTCTTCTTTGTTGTTGTAGTTGTTGTTTTTGTGGCTTACTCCTGGCTTCCACTCAGGGCTCACTCCTGGCAGGGCTCAAAGGACTATATGGGGTGCTTGGGATCAAACCCTAGTCAGCTGCATGCAAGGCAGGTGTCCTTCCTGCTGTACTCTCTCTGGCTTCCCCAGTGTTCTTTTATTTACTTATTTATTGGGGTGGGGGGAATTACATTCAGTGGTGTTTGGGATCTCGTCCAGGCTCTGAGCTTGGGAGTTGTTCCTGTTGATGCTGGGGGATCGTGTGATGTGGGGATAGAATCTGGGCCTCCAGCTCGTTGAACTCTCTCTCCAGACCCAGTTTCCATGCTTATGACCTTTTGACATAAACCTAACTGTGCAAGTGGAAAGCATGTTTAGATATTGTGTGTGGCTGTGTGTGGTGCCTGGAACTAACCCAGGGCCTCACCCATGCAAAGCAAGTTCTCCATTGCTGAGCAGCCCCGGGAGGACACGTTTAAATCAACTCACATCCTCTGTCAGTGGACCACCGCACAGCACTTCGAAAGAGGAGTGACTGATCTGTGTGCTGACATGGAAAGATCTCTGGTATGCACTTGAAGGCTATATGTATAGTATTTCAGCATTTGTTTAATTTAAAAACAATAGGCCAGAGAGCTAACACAGAAGGTAAGGGGCTTATCTGTTGTGTGGCTGACCCAGGCTTGATCAGATGGTTCTCTGAGCACTGGTAGGAATGACACCTGAGTACCAAGTCAGGAGTGGCCTCTAAACATCTCTGTTTGTGGGCTAGAGAGCTAGCACAGCAGGTAAGGCACTTGCTTTGCTCGCAGCCGACCTGGGTTCAATCCCCAGCATCCTATTATGGTCCCCCAAGCCCACTAGGAGTGGTCGCTGTGTACAGAGCCAGAAATAAGCCCTGAATATCATGTGGTGTGGCCCCCAAAAAACCAAACCAAACCAAAACACCCCACCTCTGTTTGTAACTGAAAAACAAACATATATGGTCCCTCCTGAGCACCACCAGGAACGACCCCCGAGCACAGAGCCAGGAGAATACTCTGATACCAGGTCTGGCCCAAGCCCCTCCCCAAATAAATAAAAATTAAAACAAATTATATATTGATTTTATTTTCCTCTTCCCACTGTTGCTGTCATGATGACTGGGGGGTCGCATCCGTTTGGTTCTGTGCTCACTTGGTTTGGTGATCAGCTGTCACAGACTTGGCAGGGGTGCTACTAGTTGCAGTGCTCCCAGAGATAGCACATTTTGTTGTGGTTCTGGGGATCACAAACAGTGAGTGGACGGTGCTGGACTTGTGGCCTCATAGCTGCAAGGCAGGAGCTGTATCCCTGAACTACCCCTTGACCCCAAATCATTTTTGGCAGGCTAGGGTTGGAACCCTGGTTTCCTATAAGCCACATAACCCTCTCCCACCCTGTTACTGTGTTTGGCATATCGAATACGTCAGGCTTTGCCGTGCAGGTGAGATACTCTCAGTAGTTTGCCGGGCTCTCTGAGAGGGGTGGAGGCATCGAACCCGGATTGGCCGCGTGCAAGGCAAATGCCCTACCCGCTGTGCTATCGCTCCAGCCCCTCATATTTCTCTAATTTCTTTAAAGAAAGTTACTTTATTACGTAGATCTGTTCACTACCTCCACAATAAAAAAAATATATATATTTTTTCTTTTTGGGTCACACCCGGCGATGCACAGGGGTTACTCATGGCTTTGCACTCAGGAATTACTCCTGACGGTGCTTGAGGACCATATGGAATGTTGGGAATCGAACATGGGTCGGCCGCATGCAAGGCAAATGCCCTACCCGCTGTACTATTACTCCAGCCCCGGAACTGGAGATTTTGACTATAGAATGGAAAAAAGTTCTTGGGAAGTGCTTGGTGGGAAGCAGGCACTCTTGTGATTCCCGGGGTGGTTCTGGAATGATATATTGCATGCAAGTATAATTAACAGTATTGTAAAGCCTGGTATCTCAATAAAAATGTTTAAATAAACCTCTACTTCACAAGAAAGAAAGAAAGAAAGAAAGAAAGAAAGAAAGAAAGAAAGAAAAAGTCCTGGGGACCAGATAGATAAAGGAGCCAGACTGGAAGAGTAGTTTATGGGAACTTCAGGCCCAGAATGCTGGCGCCCAGAGTGGAATGCTGCCCCCGGGGTCATGTCTGTAACTGCTCTATCTCTGCTCGCTCTCTCCTGGAAGAATCTCCCCTGGAGAAAGCCCATTACAAAGATGTTTGTCCTGATATACTAAGTCCCTCAGATGTGTAAAAGTCTAGCCCAGATAGATAAGTAGTTAGGCATTTGAGCAAAGAATGTTGTTCTTCTTGTGATGATTACAGTCTCAGCTATAAATACTGTATGTGGTGGAGAGTCGGGGCTCTTCGTCTATGAGGCTATGAGCCTCCTGACCCCCTGATTTTTCTCTTTTATTTCTGTCTCTTTTCTTAATCCTCACAGTGTCCCTCCGTTAGGCCTGTTCACCAGGGGTCTGTCCTCAACAACAAAAAAGTTGATGGAAAAGACTGTCTTGAATCCAAGGCTCTTCCCTTTGACTGCTCCCTAGTAACAAGGTCCCAGGCAGGGGAGTTTTGGAAATCCCCTCTATAAAATAATCTTTGTAAGAGCCAGTGATGTGTACTCTCCCTCTCACCGTGCTGCACCTTTACACTGTTTTGTTTTGATTTTGTTTTGGGGTCACATCTGGTGCTGCTCAGGGACTACTCCTAGCTCTGTACTCAAGAGTCATTCCTGGCACTTCTCAGGGAGCCTTATGGGTTGGTCAGCTACATTGAACCCAGGTCCAATATGTGCAAGGCAAGTGTCTTACCCACTATACTGTCTCTCTGGCCCCACATTTCTCTTTTTTTTTCTTTTTCTGGTTTTTGGGTCACACCCGGTGATACTCAGGGGTTATTCCTGGCTCTGCACTCAGGAATTAGTCCTGGTGGTGCTTGGGGGACCATATAGGATCCCAGGGATTGAACCTGGGTTAGCAAGACAAGCACTCTACCTGTTGTAGTACTGCACTATAGCACGGTCCTCCCGTTGTTCATCGATTTGCTTGAGTGGGCCCAGTAACATCTCCATTGTGAGACTTGTTACTGTGTTTGGCATATCGAATACATCAGGAATACCGGGGAGCTTGCCAGGCTTTGCCGTGTGGGCGGACACTCTCGGTAGCTTGCCAGGCTCTCCAAGAGGGGCGGAGGAATTGAACTTGGGTCGGCCGGGTTGGCCACGTGCAAGGCAAACGCCCTACCGCTGTGCTATCGCTCCAGCCCAGGTGTGACCCAAAAGCAAAAATAAAATAAAATAAAATAGCTTCGAGAAAAGCAAGGTGGGGTGTACGGTGGGAGGAGGCAGAGCTCCTAACTCCGGAGGAAAGCTGGGGGGGGGTCTCAGGAAGTCAGAACCAAGGAGAAAGGGGGTCTGGGGGTCCCAAGAAGGAACTGAAACTCTTCTCTTGAGGAAAGGCAATGAGCCAGGAAAACCCAGGCAAAAACAGTTAGGTCTGATGTTTTTTTCCTGAAAAGAGCAACTCCTCCCTCTAGCCTGAGTCACAGTTCCTCTACTTTTCATGTGTTGGGAACCAGGTCTCTGTGGCACGGGTCACGCGGACTTCAGGAGCAGCTGGAGCACACCATAGCCCAGGTCCAACCTGGCACCTTCCAGGTGACCGAGGTAGGTTGAGCTCAAAGTGGAAACCCTCTTCTTTTGAGACTACCATCCTAGCTCCCCTCTTCACCCAATCACCTGCAACACTTGGCAATGTGTATAGTGTATCAGGAGTCAGATCATCTGCAACATAATTCACACCTCCCCTCTCACCCCCTCTGCCCCCTTTCTTTTGAGCCACATCTGGCAGTGCTCATGGCTTACTCCTGACTCTGCACTCAGGGATCACTCCTGTCAGCACTCGGGGGATCATATGGAGTTCTGGGGATCAAACCCAGGTCGGCCACATGCAAGGCAAATGCCCTATCTACTATATTATTACTTAATTCCCTAAAACATAATTTCTTTTTTTTTTTTTTTTTTTGCTTTTTGGGTCACACCTGGTGGTGCACAGGGATTACTCCTGGCTCTGGACTCAGGAATTATTCCTGGTGGTTTTTGGGGGACCATATGGGATGCTGAGGATCAAACCCAGATAGACCGTGTGCAAGGCAGATATTCTACCCGCTGTGCTATCACTCTAGCCTCCTAAAACATAATTTTTTAAATAATTTTTTTATTGAATCACTGTGAGATAGACCCTTACAAAGCTGTTCATGATTAAGTTTCAGTCACACAGTGTTCCAACACCCACCCCTCCACCAGTGTACATTTCCTAGCACCAGTGTCCCCAGGTTCCCTCTCATCACCCCCCATGAAATGTAATTCTTGAACCACCTAAGGAACCCACTTTTGTGATGGGAGTCACTTCTTCCCCCCTGAAGCCCCAGGAGATCCTCTACCTTGAGTTATTCCCAGGATCCTGATACTAATATATCATGACGTGGACATTCAAATATCATCAAAGGGAGCTCCGAACCATGTGGATACTCCAGGGGCTGCTGGGCTGTGTAGCGACAGGAGGGAGCCCAGGCTGCTCCAGCCACTGTAGCCACTGTTCTGGTGTTGTGACTCCCGCATGAGGCCAAAATTTCTGCACTGGATGTCCTGACCCTTTGCTGAGGGCACATACCTGGCAACCCAGGCACATTCCCTCATCTACATGGACTGCAACTTCCTGCAGCCAGAGTCTGGTTCTGTCCACCCTGCATGGGTGCCCAATCAAACTCCAAAAGATTTGAGCCAGAGAAGACCACCTAAGCCTCAGAGCTCGGCATCTGCCTCTTGAGCAGTGTATGTGAGAGGGCAATGCCACGGCATCCATGGAAAGGGAAGACTCGAAAGGAAAGAACCAGAAGATCCTCCATCATGTAGAGGAGGACAGCAGGGGAGACTTATGTTGGAACATGGCTCCTCTCCTCACTCAACTGCTCATAAACTTGAGGAGCTGCTAGCCTGGTATGAGGCCAGTGCTCTCCCCATCAGCATCTCCTGCACCTGAGTCTGGCCCTTGAGCACAGCTTGCTACCTGCTCTGTTCTATCCAGCTTGAGAGGTGGGATTTTTAGAGTGACTACAGTACCCATCAAAACAAAACAAAACAAAACAAAAAGCAAAGCAAAAATCACAGGAAGAGCTGGAGAGATAGTACAGTGGGAGAGATAGTACAGTGGGTACAGCGCTTGCTTTTCTGTGGCCAACCCAGGTTCAATTTCCGGCAGGCCATACGGTCCCCTGGGCCCACCAGGAGTGATCCCTGTGCACAGAACCAGGAGTAAGCCCCTGACGTCGCTGTGTGTGGTCCCCAAACAAAAACAAAAACAAAACAACAAACAAAACACAGTTTAGTGTTTGTCTCTTGACAGGTGGTCTCACCTAATACTGAATGTTTCTAAGGATGTTTTCCTCTCTTCCTCACTATACTGTCTGTAAAGCCTCTATTATGCTGCACACAAGTACTCCCATTTTTACAACAGGGTTTGGCTACGTGACACTTGTTATTTCTGGATGCCAGATTCTGGTGCCGACAACTAATAGTACTGGTAGGCAGACGTGTTGGTATTTCCTGGGACCACTGTGTAGAGCATAGTTGGCCTTAATGTATATCACTGTTATCACTGTCATCTCGTTAGTCGTTGAATTACTGGAGCGGGCACCAGTAACGTCTCTATTCCTCCCAGCCCTGAGAATTTAGCAGCCTCTTCTTACTCATCTTTTCCCAAGGATTGGAGGCTCTTTCAGGGTCAGGGAAATGAGACTTTTTGTTATTACTGTATTTGGCATATCGAATACACCATGGAGAGCTTGTCAGGCTCTGCCCGTGCAGGCGGGATACTCTTGGTAGCTTGCTGGGCTCTCCAAGAGGCATAAATGGGTAGAAAGTGTCTTATAATGTGTCGTGCAGCCGCAAAGCAACCTGGAGTGTGGCAGTGGTTGGGCAGTGGAGGTCGGCTGCTGGGGCTGGGTCCTTTGGGGTGGGGAAGGCTCTCACCTGCCCCACAGCCTGACGCAGAGTCCAGTGTCATGGTTCTGGGAGTCTTCTTTTATACTCTCTGGGAGGAGCATCCGTGAGTATGCTCATGTGTTAGTATATGTGCTGCTGAAGTGAGCACTTTAATGTATATATGTGTGTATATATGTATATATATGGTATGTATGTATATGGTATAGTAAAAGAGGCCCTTAATTTAGAATACCTTGCATTGACTTCAGGGTATCAGAAGGTTGGTAGGTGTTTGCTTAATTTCTTTTTATTTATTAATTTTTATTGAGTTACTGTGAGACAAAGTTGTTCATATTGGGTTTCAGTTCCACAATGTTCCCATACTTCATCAGTGTACATTTCCTATCACAGGTTTCCCAGTTTCCCTCACGCCATGTCCCAGCCTGCTTCTGTGGCAGAAACTTTCTCTCTCTCTCTCTCTCTCTCTCTCTCTCTCTCTCTCTTTCTCTCTCTCTCTCTCTCTCCCCTCCCTTTTGGGCATTATGGTTTGCAATAGGTACTGAAAGGTTAACATGTATATCCTTTATGTCCTCTCAGGACTCTGTCCAAATTGCCCCCAACTGTGGCAGTTTACTTAATTTCTTACAGGGTTACATATATAACTGAGATTTATGTAATACATAGGTATAGATGTGCATAGTTATGTAAGTGATGTCTTGTCCTGTCCTGTCCTCCCGTTGTTCATCGATTTTCTCTAGTGGGCCCAGTGACGTCTCCATCATGAGACTTTGATGTTACTGTGTTTGGCATATCGAATATGTCACGGGGAGCTTGCCAGAATTTGTCGTGCGGGCGAGATACTCTCGGTAGCTTGCCGGGCTCTCGGAGAGGGGCAGAGGAATTGAACTCGGGTCAGCCATGTTGGCTGCATGCAAGGCAAATGCCCTACCCTCTGTGCTATCGCTCCAGATGTGTCTGACACATATGTGGTCATAGCCCAGTGGGTCCTGTTGATGTGAAGATGTAGCTAGTGAATTACAGGCTAGTTGAGCATCCAGTTAGATGCATTTTCTAGTAGATATGTATCAATTCCTCACTCTTCTGACTTAGATTCTGAAAGTTGTAAAAACTAAAAATATTCAGTAAAGCCTTCCAGTTAAATAATAATAATAAACCCAACTCCCCACAAACAAACAAACAAACAAAGTGTCATCATCACAGGATACAGAAGGAATGGCAAGGTCAAAGGTGGAGACCAAAAATATGCTTGAGGTTAGATAACGGGGATATAAACAGGACAATCTTAATATATAGAAACCCTATCAAATGAGGTCTGGAGGCTAAAAGGGTGCCCATGCAAGCATAAATCAGCTATGGGTCCCTACCTACCAACCTTCTGTCTCTCATGGAAAGTGATGCTTTCTGTCCCTTTAGTAAAATTGAGGGATCCTCCAGAGATTATGTAGGGAGTCAATCTTTTTTTGCCTTCTTTTGCTTCGGAGCCACACCAGGAGGTGCCCAGGGGCTATTCCCAGCTCTATGTTTGGGGGTAACTCCAAGCAGTGCTTGGGGATCCTGTGATGCTAGGGAGTGAACCCAGACCTCCTGAATATGAAGCAGTCTCAGCCTGTTGAGTGAGGACATCAGCCCAGAATATATTAGCCTTGGATTCAGGGAAGCATTCGCAGATCTTGCCATGAACACACCTTTCTTTCCTTCCTCTTTGATGTTTTTTTTTAGAATCAACCCAGTTTGTTGCTGGAACAAATGACTGCTTTGATTTGAGCTCAATATGTACAGGTCCTCCTCTTGCACTTGTTTCTTCCTCTACTTCTCTCCCAATTCTCATCTCCTTTTCCCCTCCTCCATCAAAGCTCTGTCATGGAATATGATGATAATTCCAACACCCTTTCTGCCTCTAAAGTTCAGCATCTATTGGGTAGATAGATGCCTCTACAATGATATTTGTGGCAGACTCAAGCCCTTGGTTTGCTCCTTAGCTGTCCCTGGGGGTCCTGGCCTTCTCCCTTTGCCATGCTCCTAAATTCTTAGACATTTGTTTTCTACTTTGGTCTTTAGTCCTCCATCATAAATCAGTGATTTCAAACCTTTAGAAGCTTGAAAGCTTGGTGGTTGAAAGCCACTAATCCAGGGCGAGGGAGAGAGGGAGAGAGGGAGAGAGAGAGAGAGAGAGAGAGAGAGAGAGAGAGGAGAGAGCGCAGCATTGGGTAAGGTTCTTGCCTTGCATGTGGCAAACACAGGATTGCTCTACTGTACCACAAACGGTTCCCTGAGAAGGGCTAGGGGTCACTTCTGAGTGCGGAGCCAGGAGGAAGCCCTGACCACCTCTGGGTGTGGCTCCTAAAACAACAAAACAAAACAAATTAAAAATAAAGCTACTGTTCTAAACTGTCTTCTGTGCTGTCTGACGTCCATGTTCATTTTGTCAGGAGTCTTTTATAAGCTCCTTGAGGACCAGGGCCACTTCCCTGTGACCTTTTGTTCAGCAAGTCTGCTGGAAACAAGATGACTTTGTGAACTTTCACGAATTCCTGAGGCATAGCCATGCTTATCACCAGGCTAGCAATCAGTACCTTGATGGAGCAAGAATAATTTCAGGGGAGCCGTGACATGCGTGCAGAAATAGGGTGCACAGGCTTGAGGGCGTGGGAGTATTTTTTCAGCACTCAGCAGTGATACTTGCTTTGAATCAGAAGTCACAGCAGAACACTTGTTCATGTGGAGAAACAGTCGCCAGAGTAACTTATTAAACTGTAACTAAGAGAGTGAGTAGGGTGGCTGGAGAGATAGGACAGCCAGTAAGGCGCTTGCCTTGCATGTTGCTGATTCAGGTCCGATCCCCAGCATCTCATATGGTCCCCCGAGCATCACCAGGAGTGATTCCTGAGTGCAGAACCAGGAGTAACCACTTCTTGGTGTGGTCTCAAAACAGAAACAAAAACAAAGGAATGTGAAGTATGGACCTTATCACACAGTCACCAAGACAGATGCGCTGTGGGAACAAGGTGAGTAGCTTTTGTAGTGGTTGGTCATCCTATCACGGCTATTGTTTGCTGGACATCGCACTGCTAAGCAGTTTTTCAGAGAGGATCTAACTTCATCTTTTTTTTTTCCTTTTTAGGTCACACCTGGCAATGTACAGGGGTTACTCCTGGCTTTGCAATCAGGAGTTACTCCTGGTGGTGCTCGGGGGACCATATAGGATGCTGGGAATTGAACCCAGGTCAACCACGTGCAAGGCAAATGCCCTACCCGCTGTGCTATCGCTCAGGCCCCTCACTTCATCTTTTTAAGGCTGCCTGAGAATAATTATCCTTGAGATACAAAAGACAAAATTAAATTAAAAAATCTGAGTGGGTGGGAGACTCCCAAGATGTATTTAGGGGCCTAGGGCTACTCCCATTGACAATCAATCAACAAGGTTGACAATTCAGCATAAGGCCTGAGGATGTGGTACTTCTTGGGCCCTACAGTATCGGGAACCATCAGGGCCACTGCTGGAGTCTCCATAGGGACCCTTGGCAATGCTTAGAGGACTGTGCGGTCGGTGCTGGGGGTTGAACCCAGTACCTCCTACATGCAAGGGAAATGCTCTATTGCTGAACTATATCCTCAGACCTTGTGTGTGTGTGTGTGTGTGTGTGTGTGAGAGAGAGAGAGAGAGAGAGAGAGAGAGAGAGAGAAAGAAAGAAAGAGAGAGAGAGAGTCCATTTATTTATTTTAGAGGGGGTCATGCCTAACAGTGCTGTGGGCCATGTGATGGTGAGAATTGGACTCAGTGAACTCTAGCATTTGAGCCACATTCTGAGTTTCTGTTATAATTATTTATTTGGGGCCAGAGTGATAGGACAATGGTAGATCATTTGCCTTGCATGTGGCCGACCTTAGTTTGATCCCTGGCATAAGGTCCCATAAGGTCCCTCAAGCACCACCAGGAGTAATTTTTGAGTGCAGAGCCAGGAGTAACCCCTGAGCACACTGGATCTGACCCAAAAAGCTCCCCCACCCCCCGCCAAAAAAAAAGAAAGATTTATTAAAAGATTACTATATGCCAGACAGGACTTGGGAACCCTTATATTAAATGAGTGGTCACACAACCTTTATAATTATAAGTGGTCATTCTGGCTAAGAAGGAAGAGGAGAGTGATCTGTGAGTTAGTAGAACTGATTTGTACAATGGGGACGTAAGAGGTCATGGAATGCATCTGAACCACTGACAGAGAAGCTGAGGTTCAAAAGATGATAGTGAAAGGGGGGGGTGAGACAGAAACAGTAAGAATGCAAGGACTCTCAGGCAGGAAGAATTTATGGAAGAAGGGAAGCACATGTGGGTAACATTTAGTGAAAGAGAACCTAGGAAAAAAGGTCAAATGGAGAAAGCTCCAGCATAGAACACAGGCCCAGAGGGATGATAGAGCGAGTAAGGTACTTGACTTGTACGTGGTTAACCCAGGTTTGTTCCCTGGTACCCCATATGGCTACTGGAGCTCTGCCAGGAGTGATCCCTGAGTACAGAGCCAGGAGTAAGCCCTGAGCACTGTTGGGTGTGAAGCCTTCCCTCCAACAAAGGAAAAGAAAAACAATACATAAAAAATAAAATGCTTTAAGAAAGAATTAGACCTTTAAGAAGTCCTCACATTAGCTGCTTCTGTTAATTTTTCCCAAAGAATGGAAGGACAGGCTTAATTATGCTTGTCTACCATACGGGATCGAAGCTCAGCCACTAGCTTAAATTATGCACCTTTTGGTTTCATGGTTAAGACTCTTCAGGCAAATTTTGTGACTTATGTTGAAAGCAGGGTGGGAGCTGGAATGATTTTTTTTTTCCTTTGCCACACGCTGCGATGCTCAGGCGATGCTCCTGGCTCCGCACTCAGCAATTACGCCTGAGTGCTCAGGGGCACAGTATGGGGTGCTGGGGATCGAAGCTGGGGGCCAGCTGTGTGCAAGGCAAACGTCCTACCTAGCCCCTGTCCTATCTCTCCAGCCTCCTCCACCAATGCCATTCGGTTACTTCCTGTCTACCTGTTCATTCCACCGACTGGTCCCCTCCTCACACCATTTCAAAAACGAAATTTGAGCGTGGGCTTCCCAAGAGCGCCTCAAAACGAGAAGCTGCAGCTCCGGGTGGGGGCGGGGGGGGCGGGGCACGTGGGGGCTGGCTCTCCACCTCCCCTTTCTTTTCCGCGAGGACTGGGGAACAACCAATGACGGTTGGCCTTTTGAATAGACCAATCCCATCAGGGAGCCGTGCGGGTTGGGGGCGGGGATTACTCCAGCCAATCCTCGGACAGAGGCGGGCCAGTCTTAGCCAACCCGGGGGGAGGGGAGGGGCCTAGGGGCGGGGCGAAGTGCGCTGACTAAGATGGCGGCTGAGGCTGGGCGCGAAGGGGAGGTGCCGGCCCGCGGATCCGGCCGGAGGTGAGCCGAGCTCTTGGTCCAGCTGCCTAGGCGACGCGGCCGTGGGCTGGCCGGGCTGACGCCTTCCCCTCGGGTCACGGTGACCCAGTGGGGGCCGGGCTTTGCGCCGTCCTCGCCCGCCGGCGTTCCGCACTTGGCGCCTGCGGGGATTGAGGTTCCTCGGGGGTGGAGGGGGGTGGGTAGTGTCCAGCCGGGGGTCTGGTCCTTGCGGATGCTCCCGGGAGGGCCGCTCGCGGCAGGCGCGCCCGCTGGGGTGGACACTGCCCGTTATTGCATCTGAGACTCATCTGCAGGGCGAGGGAATTCTAGCCAAGAGCTGTTGAGCCAATCCCCCAGGGTCCCCACCACCCATCCCCGGGGAGTCGAGGTGGTCAGAGCTTTTCCGGCGCTTCCTGGGCCAGGGTCCGAGTGGTCAGACGTGGGCCGAGTCCCCGGGCCACTTCAGGGCAGGTCTGTTAACCGTGGAAGGGACTTTTTTGAACGCGAGACCTGCCCGTCGTGGGACGTTTTAAGTGCAAAAACCGCGTTGTCAACTGTAGGGACAAAGTCGGACAGGAGAATCTCGAGAGCGTTTTCGTCTTGTTTTAACTTCAGTTAATTAGTAACTCCTCCTTGCATTTCTCCAGCCCGGTGCAAACACCATTCGGTGAATCTGACTATTTCAGTTTAATATCTTACTTGATGCTTTTAGATACCTGTGCATGCAGAATCTTGATATAGATAAATACACATAACGTGTATATATATATATATGTTACATATATTTTACATACATATAATATATATGTGTGTATATATATTTAGGGCCACATCCGGCTGTGTTCAGGGCTGCACTCAGGGACCATTCCTGATGATGCTCAGGAGCCTAATGTGATGCTGAGGATCTCAGGTCCGTTTTGGGCAAGGCAGGTGCTTTATGTGCTAAACTATCTCTGAGGCTTATGCAGTATTTAAACAAAATTTTTATGTGCATGTTTCTGGGGCCTGGGACTGCTCCCAGGGTGTCACACATGCAAGGCTTGTAATATATTGCTGCTGAACCCCCCCCCCCCTCCAGCCCCTCCTCAGGATTTTATTCCAGAGAATGTCAGGGTTGAATGAGACAGCCCTTTTAAGGCTTTTATCCCTGAACCGAACAGTTAATGCCCTTTCAGTACATGATAGATTTTTTTCTTTTCCTAGTGGAACAACTAAAGAACAGATCAGAGGGATTGCCATTTCACTTAGCCATCTCGGTGTTATTTTTTTTCCTCTGTGTTCTTTCCTAAGCGGGCACACAGAAAATTAGCATTTCCCAGAAATGTTTTCCAGATGTTTTTGTCCTAGCCTTGAGACCTTAGTTCGCCTATTTACATATTTATGTCTCTCTATATTTCTCTGCACATGCATATTAGAATTTGATGGAGAGGGCTTATTTACATTGTCTCATTATAAATCAATAAAGTGCTCTGGTGTCCTTTATGCTATAGTTTCTACTGAATAGTCGATTCCAAGTCTTGGGAAGCTGGGTTTATGAGTGGCCATCACACTCTTACCAGTTGAGGTAGTAGAATGTATTGTTTGATATTTAGTTTGTAATTTTTTGGGGGGGGAGGAGAGGGAGCCATACCCAGTGATGCTCAGGGATTATTTCTGACTCTGCACTCAGGAGTTACTCCTGGTGGTGCTCAGGGAACCATATGGGACCCCGCGGATCAAACCCCTGTTCACCACCTGCAAGGCAAAGGCTCTATCCACTGTACTATCTCTCCAGCCCCAATTGTTTGATATTTATAGGGAATAATTTTTCATTCTTGAAACAGCCTATAAATGGTAGACCATATTTTGTCTTGACATCATAGGGAGGATTTGTATATCTGATTAGATCATTCCTTTTCCTGGGCAGGTAACCCAAGTTCAATCCCTGGCATCCCATAATGTCCCTTGAGCTCTGTCTTAGGAAGTGATTCTAAGCACGGAGCCAGGAGTAAACCCTGAGCACAGTTGGGTGTAGACAAGAAAAGAAAAGAAAAAAAAAACTTAATTTTGATTCGTGGATAGTAAATACCTCTTCTATTTTTGGCCTTAATCAGCTGGAATGATGCCCCCCTCCCCGCCCCCCCACACCACACCAGGCGATACACAGGGATTACTCCTGGCTCATGCATTCAGGAATTACTCCTGGCGGTGTTTGGGGGACCAAATGGGATGCTGGGAATCAAACCCAGGTTGGCCACGTGCAAGGCAAATGCCCTACCCGTTGTGCTTTCGCCCCAGCCCCCTGGAATGATGTTTTAAAGTTTAATTGCTTGTTGATTACTTGATCACTTGATATTCTGTTACTCACCAATTTGCCCGAGTGGGCGCCAGTAACGCCTCCATTCATCCCTATTGCATGCTAGCATAGCCCAGTGGCATCTGCTCGTTCTAGGAACACAAAGAGCCTCAAACCAATTGTTCAGGGTCTTGACGAAGAAGTCTGATCATCTCGTAGGTGGGCGGCCATGCGATCTTTTGACATCCCGTGGAATTCAATCTCAGTAAATTGCTTGTTACACTTTCAAATTACTGTCTTTTTTTTTCTGTTTCTAAAACTATACCGGGACTGGAGTGATAGCACAGCGCTAGGGCATTTGCCTTGCACACAGCTAACATGGCCGACCTTCGATTCCTCTGCCCCTCTCGGAGAGCCCGGCAAGCTACTGAGAGTATCTCGCCTGCACGGCAGAGCCTGGCAAGCTCCCCATGGCATATTCCATATGCCAAACACAGTAACAACAAAGTCTCACAATGGAGACATTAGTGGACTTGCTCGAGCAAATCGATGAATAACTGGAGGACAGTGACAGAAACCATACCGAGTGGTGCCCAGGGCTACTGCCAGCTTGGTATAGGGTCACTGCTGTCATTCTTGGGAACAGGAGGTGCCAGGGATCAAATCTGGACATAGGAAGCAAGTGCTGAGTGATGCTTGGGAGACCAGGCGGGCAGGGATCAAGCTGTATGCGCCCCAGCTCCCCTGATCTCTTTCTGGTTCCCAGCTCAGTTTTTATAAAACCGATAAAGAGCTATTATTAGGCAGAGAGGAAATTGACAAATAATGTCACAGGCTTTTATTTTAACCTCAATATTCACGGGAGAGGCCAGAGCAATAGTACAGGGGGTTAGGGCGCTTGCCTTGCCTGGGGCCTAACAAGGTTCCATCTGCAGCACCACGTATGGCCCCCCTGAGTCCCAACAGGAGTGATCCAGGAGCACAGAGCCAGGAGTAAGCCCTGAGTACTCCCAGGTGTGTCACTCCCACCAAAAAAAATTTCACTGGAAAAGGGGATCCACTATGAATCAGAAAAAGCAAAACAGAACTTCCAGGGGTCTGGAGGGAGGCAAAGGAATTCAGGGAAAAGATAGAACTTATGGAAAGTTGCCAGCATTTGGGGGACCCAGGTTTGATTAGGAAATACAGGAAGCTCAGAACTAGACTGCAGGGTGTTTGCCTCCTATTTATGAAAACCAGAAAATGGGGAGAGGGTCCTGTGTGCTGCTGATTTACATGACTGTAGAGCGGTGGTCTACGCGTGCTGGTCCCTAGGCTTGAAAACCACCTGTCTCCTGCCTTCTTAGAGCTGCCGGTCCCTGGACTGTGTGTGGGTGCGTAACACAGGTCTGTGTGTAAGAAGGTTGAAGAACACTGCCGTAAGAGGAGGGTTTCACACCAATCTCGTAATGATCTGGCTCTTTGCAGAAATCCAAAATTATTATATGACATTATATGATTCTCATACCAGCTATAGAAAACAAAGTATTTCACAATGCCTTTTCAGCAATTCTGATTGTTGGGGGGGGAAATTCTAAACAATAATGGTGCATCTTTTGTCGAAATATGAATGTAATCAATGTAGAGAAGAGTTGAGTAGAAATCATCTGCCTCACAGGCACTGGGAGGGGTGGGAGGGGGGTTATATTGGGGTTCTTGGTGGTGAAAAATGAGTACTGGTGAAGGGAAAGGTCATTGTATGACCGAGACTTAAACCTGAAACCTGAAAGCTTTGTAACTTTCCCCACAGTGATTCAATAAATAAATATAAGAAGAAAAAAATATAAATAAAATTATGAAAAAAAATTAAGGTGGAGTTCATGCCCAATTCAATCAGCTAATCAGTGGCTGAATAAATAGCAGTACTCCTACATAAAAAAAAAAAAAAGAGTAGGGTTTCACAACCAGGGCCCTATGGCCCCTTCTGGGCCCCCAGGACATGCCAAAAGAGTTACAGGTAAAAATCATATCAATTGTGGTGTTGGTGGTGGGGCACTGCACGAGACTAGAGGACCAACTGGTAGTACGGGACGGCCAAGGAAGGAAACAAGGTTAGAAGGGGGCCACAGGTTGAAAAAAGATTGAGGAACGTTGCCTTAGAGTAAGGACTATTGGTTACTAAACGTGACTTTCCTAGCCTTATTTTCTATGTATTTCTAAGTTTGATTCCTGGCACTGCATATGGTCCCTCTGCATCGCCAGGAGAGATCTCTGAGCACAAACCCAGGAGTTACCTCAGAGCACTGTTGGGTGTGGCCCAAAAACCAAACCCAGGCTCATTGGACTGAAGCTCATTCTTTACGGGAGGGAGGCCTGGGTTCAGTCCCCTGCGTCTCATGATCCTCCTAGCACTGCACTCGTGGAAAATAGGGGTGCTATTACCAGGCGGGAAAATAGATGTTGGGAGGGAAAAGCAACAGATGGCTATTGTACTGTCTCTGGAATTCTCCTCTGCACCCCCTTTTGTTTCAGGTTTATTTTATCTCTTAGGTCGCACCTGGTGATACTCCGGAATCACTTCTGGAGGGCTCAGGGGACTCTATGGGAGGCTGGGGACCAAACCTGGCTGCCCCATCTTTCCAGGTTTTTTATTATGCTGGGGCTTGGGCCATATCTTCTGGTGCTTAGCTGCTGTTCTCGTCTCTGTGCTCAGGCAGAACCCCTGGTAGCATTGAGGATTACGAATCTGGGCCCCCTGGATGGGAGGTAAATCACCTTACCCATCGTACTTTCTCGCCAGCACCCTCATTTTTGCTAGCTTTTGTTTTTTTTGGTGACATCTGGCAGTGCTTGGGGGCCACGCTGGGGCCTGTCTTGGGGATTGCTCCTTGCAGTGCAGAAGGATCATTAAATCTGAGCCTCCCGTATATAAATCGTATACTTAACCCATTAAGTGCCCTCTCTTGCCCTGTTCTTTTTATACAGTAACATACAGGATACAGTAGCTCAGTGGGATTAGAAAGAAAGAATTTTGTCAGATGTTCATATGTTTTATGACCTACTTTATGAACAGTCATTTTAAAATTGTGGGTTAATGACAACTTTTATAATGGGTTTCAGGGAGACAGCTGGAGTACATGCAAAATCCCAGGGGCTCTTCCCACCACCACATGGTCCCCTGAGCACTTGTCTGGGAGTAGCCTCCTTCCCCCATCCCAGCACAACGGGGTGTGACTGAAATAACAAGCGAAAAACTATGCTCTGTCTTTTACCGGCCTGGGAGTGGAGTTCAGCTGTAGCCCTCTTGCTGTTTTTAATCCCCTGCAGCTCGCATACATGCAGGAGCATTTGTCATGGGGTATGTGTTAGTTTCAAATGACTGTAAGTATTTAAAGCCAAAGATTGGAAGATAGCATAGTGCATACCACTGTCAGTTACCAAATAAAACACAGGTGATTTGTCAAGTTGAACTATTACCTGACAGATGCCCTTTTTTTTGTTATTGAAAGAATGAAGCAATTAGAACTATAGGAAATTTTAGTTTCCTGCCAGCAAGTTTATTTATGTTGTAATTTTGGGGGGGTTTCTCTTTTTTTTAGGCTATTTCTGGTTCCCCTTAGGGGTTATTTCTGGTTCTCCCCAGGGGTGACTCTTGGTGGTGCTCAGGGGCTATTTGAGGTCCCAGGGATCTAACCAGAGTCATCTGCATGCAAGGCAAAACCCCCTAACCCCTGTACTCTCTCTCTAGTCCCTATGTTGTAATGTTAACCTTTAGAAATTAATGTAAGGGTCAGGGATGTGGCTCAATGGTTAAGTACGTACCTTGCACATGTAAGAGTTGAGTTTAATCTCTGGTACTGCGACATAAATAACTAAATAAATGAACACATAATTAATAGGCAGGGAAGATGGCTCAAAGGGCTGAGCACGTGGCTTGCTCGCTGGATTTCCAGATTTGGACCCCTGGGCTCACGCAAAGCAAATGTTATATACTTGGGCCATATCCCTGACCCTCAAATTTCGAATATTGGTCTTGTCCTGAGCTTGTGATATGCAGTGTGATCGTTTTTTGGTGGTGCTCAGCAGCCTCTGTGAGCCACAGTCCCAGGAACCCGTGTGTGCTGCAGAGTTAGGTGCCACAGCAGAAGTGTCCACTGTCTTGTGGACAGTCTATCTTTGGACTTTGGAAGAAGAGGTTTAGAATTAACTGTTTTTTTTTTGTTTGTTTATTTATTTTTGCCACACGCGGTAGTGCTCAGGGGACGACATGGGGTGCTGGGATTTGAACCCGAGTTGACTGTGTGTAAGGCAAGCACCCTACCTGCTGTATAATCTCTTTGGCCCCCATTTGCCCAGGGTTCTTGGCATTTAAATCTAGGAGAAGGTCTTCTGGGTTCTCGACTGCCAGCTGGTGCTGGCCGGGTCTTCTAGACACGGAAGATCAGAACTGGGAATGGTGAACAGGGCTAGTTAATGCTCCTTTGCAAGGAAGATAAAAGCAGACAAGAAGGGCTGGGGAGAGAGCTTACAGGGTTGGAGTGCATGCTTTACGTGTAGAAGGCCCAAGTTCTGTTTTTCCTGCCATGCATGACCCTTGAGCACACCAGGAGCGACTCTCTGCCCTCTCTCCAGCACTGCTCAGAATAGCCCCTGAGCACCACTGGGTGTGGCCTCACACCAGAAAAGATACAAAAAGCAAAACAAAAGGGTTTTTCCCTTTCCCACCAAACAAGCAAGTACCAGCCTGTTTGAGATGTAATTTCAGTAAGGCCTCAGTTTCCTTCCTTAGCCCTCGGAATTTGGAACGCTGTTGTCTTTACATTCTCATGTATTACTGCCACAGACTCATTGTGCTGGCCCTTGCTTTTCGTTGTTTCAGTATCTCCAGAGAGATGCTCATTTGATGCAATATTAAATGTTGCTGTAGTTTCAGGCAGTGTTGCCATTTCTGCTCCTTGTAAGCAAGTTCATGCTCTAAGGCCTAAAGAGAATCATATCGTCACATTAAACAAGGCTGGTCTTGTAAATTGGATTACTCAGTTGTTTAGGACTCTCCGTTGTGGACGACTTCCAGAACACCACCATTTTTGTTGTACATGCACTCACCTTTGTGCGGACTTGTTCATCACTTTGGTACCATGGGAGTGTTGGCACCCGTTCAGTACAGAAACGCCCTCGGAACCCTGAGGGCAGGGTTCAGGTGCTTCATAGGTCCACCACTGCAGCAGAATGGCCAATGCCATTTTCCTCTTTTGGTTTTATCCCCTGACTTAGCATCCATGCTTTCCGGAAAAATTTCCTTATGCGTGGAAGCAAGTTTACAGGATTACTCTTCCAGTTAACAATGTCTGACAACACCATTTTTTTTTTTTTTGCTTTTCGGGTCACATCTGGCGATGCTTAGGGGTTACTCCTGGCTCTGCACTCAGGAATCACTCCTGGCAGTGCTCAGGGGACCCTATGGGATGCTGGGAATTGAACCCGGGTCGGCCGCGTGCGAGGCAAACGATGTGCTATCTCTCCAGCCCCGACAACAACTTTCTATAGATACATGATGAAAGGGCCAAGTGTGCCTTGAGGATTAGGATTCTCTGGGATTGGGGACATGACCATGAAAATTACTTTGAAATTCTCAACTAACTAATCAAGACTGAGTGAGTGATAAATGCTGATAATTAAGACACATGGAGAAAATCACTGGTGAGCTTGTTTAAGGATACCATCAGGAGGACCATATAAAAATATTTATGCAGGACCGGAGTGATAGTTCAGTGAGTAGGGCATTTGCCTTGCACACAGTCGACCTGGGTTCGATCCCTGGCATCCCATATGGTCCCCTGAGCACTGCCAGGAGATTCCTGAGTGCAAAGCCAGGAGTAACCCCTGAGCATTGCTAAGTGTGACCCAAAAAGAAAAAAAAAGATGCCTGCACAGTTTTTTTTAAATCCTAGGAAATAGTTCTAATGAACTACAGTAGTGGAAGTATTTTTCTGTATTCAGAATTGTACCAAGCAGAAGGCAAAACTCAGCCTTTCGTATCCATGAGAGTGCTCAATGGACTCAAGTACGACTTAGCATGCAGGAGGCCTGGGTTGGCCCCCCACCAGGGCACACTGTGGGGAACGACTTACCCCATCCCAAACTCTTGCCTCCCAGCAACAGACTGAGAACAGCCCCTGATCGACACTGATTTTGGCCCCCAAACCCGAACCTTCAGACTCCCATGTTTTGTAAATCATTTGAAAGTAATTCTGTTTGGAGCACTTTGATAATGAGAGACATTTTCCAGATATTATCTTAAATAATCAGCATTTTACTCAGTGTATCCTTTTTGGGGGAGGTGGGGGGAATGCGGGAGACACACCACAACCGGCTGTTGTCAGGGCTTACTCTTGGCTCTGTGCTTAGGGATCATTCCTGGTGGGGCTCAGGGGACCATCGGTGGTGCTGGGCATGGAACCTGGGTTGATTCTGTGCATGGCAAGTGGCCTATCTGCCATACTAGCATCATCCCAGCCCACTCTGTTTATTCTATAGAATGAGTTTTTTTTTCTTTTTTGCTTTTTTGGGCCACACCTGGAGATGTGCAGGGGTGACTCCTGGCTTTGCACTCAGGAATTACTCCTGGTGGTGCTCAGGGGACCATATGGGATGCTGGGCATCGAACCTAGGTCGGCTGTGTGCAAGGCAAATGCCCTACCTGCTGTGCCAGCATCACTGTAGCCCCTAGAATGAGATTTTAAAGTAATAACTTTCTACTGTATTTCTTATGTGGTAAACTGTATAAATACGTTTCTTATAGCCTTTGTAAGTCCTGCCTCCCTCCCCATCCACTTGTAATGGGAAACAGGTTGGACTTCACTAGTTCTTTCATCGCTGCAACTCCATCACTTAACTTTACCTTGCTTACCTTGTGTTTGTATAGATTTGACTCCTGCCACAAGGCCAGGTTTTATGCTAACTGGTCTGTCACACATGCTTGCAACAGCTCAGTGATACTTAGTTTCTGGCATGAAATTTTAATCTCTAATGAATGAGAGAGGTGAATTCCAGCTATATTTTACATAAAAGATGGCTTCAAATTCATAGATAAGGGGCTGGAGCAATAGCAAGCAGGTAGGGAGTTTGACCAATCTGGGTTAGATTCCCAGCATCCCATATGGTCCCCTGAGCACCGCCAGGAGTAATTCCTGAGTGCGAGCCAGGAGTAACCTCTGTGCATCACCGGGCATGACCCAAAAAAGCAAAAATAAATAAATGAAATTGGACCACCCCAGCCATGCTTAGGGAGGCCTGGGTTTGATTCTGAGCACTGGGCAGTGGCCCCTGAGATAAGACTGAGAAGTTTGAATAATAGCTGATATGATTTATGTCAAGTAAAAGTCACCTCCGGAGTAGGGGAAGGAAGCGACTCTAGGGGACATCGCCTGATGGCTCAAAGGGCTGGAGTGCATGTTTTGCATGTGGGGGTGCCCAGGGGATCACTGTCATTTAGGAGTGGTCCTGAAGCCCTGTTGGATTTTACCCCCAAACCAAACTGGAACAGAACAAAGCAAAACTTGGACAACTGTTCTGAAGGGCAAACCTTAGAGTGAAAGTTTGAAAACTAACTTTTTTTTTTTTCTGGGGAGGGCATGCCCAGTGGTGCTCAGGCCTTATTTCTTGCTCTCTGTGCTCAGGGATCATTCCTGTTGGGCTGGGGGGGATCTTAAGGGATGCTGGGGATCCAACCTGGGTTAGCTGCATGCAAGGCAAACGCTATCACTGTATTCTCTCTCCGCCCTTGTTTCAAAGTTTTTGTCTATGAAATTGGGTAGTGTTTTCCTGAAATTTTTTACTACTTCTCAGCTATTTCTGTCGCTCCCCAAACCAGACCAGTTTAAACCCAAATAGAGTCTTATTGTGTTTGTGTGTGGGAGCCCTGGGTTTGATTCTGAGCACTGGGCAGTGGCCCCTGAGCATGGCTGGGGTGGTCCAAAAATTAAAAGCAAAAACTAAAAGCAGAAAAGAAAAGAAAAATCCAGTAAATCAATCATTCTGTCTGTCTGGGCATTTGGGGTCGGTTTGATTCAGTCTTTTCATTTATTTATTTTATTGATTTTTTTGCTTTTTGGGTCACACCCAGCAATGCTCAGGGGTTGCTCCTGGCTCTGCACTCAGGAATTACTCCTGGCGGTGCTTGGGGGACCATATAGGATGCTGGGAATCGAACCCGGGTTTGCCGCGTGCAAGGCAAACACCCTACCTGCTGTGCTATTACTCCAGCCCCCAAGATTCAGTCTCTTTATATCAGCTTTCCTGACACCAGTGTACAATTATTTTGTGGCAAAAGGGAAGAGTACTTCATAGGTGGAAGTGTTTTAACAGCTGAGGTGTCGCATCCAGAGCCTCGTAGGCTGAGTGAGCAGTGAGAGAATGTGCATTTCTTTTTAGGGGATTGAGTTCGACTTAGAAACTTTAAATATAGCTCATATTTTGATAGAAGTTGCCAAGGTTGTGGTTCCTGGAGAACAAATCAGGTTAAGCAATCCACGAGGCAGGAAACGTTTAGTTTTGTGGGTTTGCAGTTTTGGTAGTTGTCAGCCAGAGGATACATCTACAGGATACAGGGTTCCCCTGCCCCCCAATCTATTACCTTGAATTTTGATAACTGGTGGGTGCAACGTGCCTTGAAAGCATTTCACTTTTCTCTAATTCAAGTTTTAGCTGTGGGTTGTTTCCCGTCCCTTTCTCTACGAAGCATATTACCATACACGTAGCATCCCATCTAGTGGTTAAAGTAATAATTGCAGACTATAAATAGGTTATAAAAATTACCCTTTTGGAAGTGTAAATCTTATTTCTATTATTTTCCCCTGAAAATGCAGGGAAGTTACAGGGGGATTTCTGGATAGGGAGAGTCGACTCCCCAGTCTGAAACTAGATTGACCTGAGTTGGTATGACTTTCAGTTATTTGGGGATGTCTGGAAACATTATTGTTATTGCTTAGTATGGGGGTCACACTCTTAGTACCGGGGGCGTGGCAGGCTTGGGGCCCAACTCGGGCCACACTTGGCCGTGCTTTAAGGACATTACAGTGCCTGGGATCTAAATCTGGGCCTCCCACGTGGCATATGCTCTACCACTTGAGTGACTCCCTGTTCCTGTATTTGATATAGAGAAAAGTGTGACATTCCCAGGCCAAAAATAACCGACCAAATCATAACAAATAGGAATACTCTGATTTTTGCTCTATGGGGAGACCTGAATTACTCTTTGAATAGTTTTCTCAAATTGCACTGAAACACCTATGTGGATTTTTTTTTTTTTCTTTTTTGGGTCATACCCAGCGATGCTCAGGGGTTACTCCTGACTCTGCACTCAGAAATTACTCCTGGTGGTGCTTAGGGACCATATGGGATGCTGGGAATTGAACCCGAGTCGGCCGCGTGCAAGGCGAACACCTACCTGCTGTGCTATTGCTCTGGCTTCTGAACACCTGTGATCTTTGTATATCTGTCTCCCTTCCTATTAGTTCTCCTGGATCTGGCTGTCTATGCAAACACTTCCCCCACCCATCCTTTTTTTTTTTTTTTAAAGACAGGCGTATTTATTTATTTGTTTGTTTATTTTTATTTTTTGGTCACAGCCAGTGATGCTCAGGGGTAACTCCTGGTTCTGCACTCAGGAATTACTCCTGGCGGTGCTCAGGGGATCATATTGGGATGCCAGAGATTGAATCCGGGTCGGCCACGTGCAAGGCTAACACCCTACCTGCTATACTGTCTCTCAGGCCCTTGTAAACACTTTCATGACAAGGAAATTAACTTTTAGTATATGCTGACTTTTTCTGTATTTAAGTTTCTGTATTTAAGTTGCAGCAAGATTTATATCAAAACTGCTTGTTTCTTAAGAAATTTCTGGAGATGGCCCCAAGTGTGTACTTTGTATGTGAGAGGCCCATATTCTGTCCCCAGCACTTCACGGTCTCCCAGAACCACCAGGAGTGCTCTCTTTTACTCCTCACCTTGCTGGAGGTAGCCTCTGAGCACTGCTGGCTGTGACCAAAAGTGCACATACGGTGTCATCTTTGTCATGGGAAATGTTGAGTGTACATACAGGTGTAGAGAATCTTGCAGTCGGTGCTCTTCCTGCCACTTGACTTTGATAAACCTTAATGTTTGCCATTTTTTCTTTTCTTTTTTTTTTCTTCTTTTGGGGTCAGAACTGGCAGTGCTCAGGGGTTACTCCTGGCTCTACAATCAGGCATCACTCCTGGCAGGGCTCGGGGGACCATATGGGATGCTGAGAATCGAACCTGGGTCAGCCATGTGTGAGGCAGACGCCCTACCCGCTGTGCCATCGCTCCAGCCCCAATATTTGTCATTTTAACTTCAGTGATCTTCCACTTCCCCCTGGATCACTGATTTATCTGAAAAACATTGCTAGTACCCTCAAAACTTTCTTCGCAGCCTCATGGAGGTTAACCACCAACCTCCCAATGTATCATTATCCTGAATTTTATTTTTATTTGCCTTCTTTCCCTTCCCTCTGTTATTGCCTTGATAGGGGGTTGCACACTTGTGTTATGTTTGCCAGGGCTGTACTCTTGGTTGTGGCACTTACACCCTTTGTTTTTGGTTTAAGGGTCATCCCCAGTTGGTACTCAGGGCTGACTCCTGACTCTGCACTCAGGGATCACTCCTGGAGGTTCTGGGCACCATGTGAAGTACTGGGGATGGAACCTGGGTTGGCCACGTGCAAGGCAAATGCACTACCTGCTGCTGTACTATCTCCCCCGCCCCAACTCGTTCCCTTTTGTTTTGTTTTTGGATTTTGGGCCTTCCCTGGCTGTGCTCAGGGCTTACTCCTGGCCTGGCTCTGCACTCAGAGGTTGCTCTTGGTGAGGCTCAGGAAACATATGGGGTGCCAGTGACTGAACCTGAGTCGGCCGCATACAAGGTAAACACCTTGCCTGCTGGACTGTGTCCTGGTCCCACAGCCTGCACCCCTTCAGTTGCAGTGCTTGCCAGAGTCACACACTTGATTTGTAGTGGTGGTAGTGGGCTCAGATGGGGGTCCCGCTTCGGTCATGCTTGGTGGTGGCGGCAGGGGGTTCAGTTGGTCTCACACCTCCAGGACAGGTGCTGTTCCATTCAGCTATCCCCAGATCCCTGTTCTGTGTTTTATTTTATTTTTCAATTCTGTATTTTATCCCCCGTCCTTTCCTTGTTGTTGTGATGTGATGTGGTGGACATACCCGGCTGTGGTGCTTGCTAGGGTGCACACGTTGGGTTGCAGGGCATGCACACCTGGGCGCAGTGTCACCGAGTCTCGCCACTGGTAGTTGTGTGCACCCCTGTACTTGTGTGCTTGCTCCGGGTTGTACTCTCAGATGAGGCACACAAGTGGTGGTTGTGGTGCTCACCAAGGGTGACTTCGGTGCTCAAGCGTGTACTTGCTACAGGTCATACTTCCTGGCTGCGGCCCTTGTCCAGCTTTTCAATTGTGGCCCTTGCCAAGGTGGTTACTTGGCATTTTTGTGATGCTTCCGCACATGTGGCCGAGACATGGCTGGGAATTGACTGTGCTGTTCGGCATTGCAGACAGTGAGCAGTGAGCTGAACAGTGGAGCTTTGAGGACCGTGCTTGGTGCAAATGGGATACTGGGGATTTTGTTTGCTTCTTTTTTGGGGGGGAGTGGGGCGGGGTGCCACAGTATGTTGCTTGGCTGCTACTCCTGGCATGAGAAAGACTTGGGTCATCTAGTGAGAGAAACTGAGCCCAGGAGTATGCTCCAATCCTTTGTGATAACTCTTCAGCCTGACACCAAGGGTTTGAACTCATGGCCACATGCTTGCTCTAATCCACCAAACTATTCTTCCAGACCCCCAATCCAGAATTGTAAAGTAAATTGATCTTTACTTTGATCTTTGTTTATGATTTTACCACTTAAGCGAGGATCTTGTTATACTGTAGTTTGACTTTAATTTTTTTTTTTTTTCGATTTTTGGGTCATACCTGGCATTGCACAGGGGTTACTCCTGGCTCATGCACTCAGGAATTACTCCTGGCCGTGTTCGGGGGACCATATGGAATGCTGGGAATCGAACCCGGGTCAGCCGCGTGCAAGGCAAATGCCCTACCCTCTGTGCTACTGCTCCAGCCCCAGACTTAAAATTTTTTTTTAAATTTATTTTTTATGTTTTTGCCACACTTGGTAGTATTCTAGAGCTACTCTGACTGGATGCTTGGTTGTCACTCTGGTGGTATTTAGGGGCCTCCTGCATGCAAAGCAGTGTGCTTGCCTCGTTGAATTGTCTCTCTGGCCCTGTCTGTTTTTTGGTCGTGTTAGGGGTGGAGCCACACCCTATGCCTGGGACCCAGGTCGTGCCAGGGGTGGAAACTAAGACTTCTGAGTGCAAAGCATTTGCCTGAGACCTTTGAGCTCTCTCTCTGGTTCACTGATTGCTTTTAAGACTTTATAGAGACCTGAAGAAATTGAAATAGAAGAAAGGAAGTAATTAAGATAATAGTAGAAATTAAGGAACTGAATAATAAATTTTACAGAAGAGGGATTCAGTAAAACTGAAAGGTGGAATCTTGATAAAGCTAATGTAATTGATAAACAGTAATAAGATATAGATGTTTTAAAAAAAGATAAGAATAAGAAAGAAAAAAGAAGGAAGAAAAAAAGCAAAAAAAAAAAAAGAAAAAAGATATAGATGTTTAAAGAAAAAATAAATTACTAATGTTTGGTACAAAGAGGACATCACTGTGGAACCTAGAAACAATAGAAAATTCCAAAGGACTGGGTGTATAGCTCTGTGGGAAACACTTGCCCTGCATGTGTGAGTTCCTGGGCTATATCCCTGGACTACTGGGGCAACATGTACAAAAGCAACTATAAAATTCCTAAGAAAATTTTAATTTATTTATTTAATAGAACCTGGGTTGGCTGCATGCACCCTATCCACTATAGCTGTACTATTTTCTGGTCCAAGTTTGGCTTTTTTAATACATATTTTTTATATTATTATTATTTTTATTTTTATTTGTGACATAGAGATCACCTTGCCTATGTTATAAAATGACTTTGTGGGATGTGATTGATTTACTTAATTAAGACAACCTTCGGTGGCAATGGGAGATAGTCGAACTTCATCTGTGCGTTCGTAAACAGAGTTAACTGGTCCAGTTTTTTTTTTTTTTATTTCTGTCTTGTTCCTACTTGTGTCTAAGTGCTGAGTATTCTAAGTGCTGCCTTTCAGGCTCCATAATGTTCCCTTGTGTTCTCTAGCATGTCTGGAATTTGTGTAGGCTGAATTGGGGCAGAGAAAGGAAGGTTTCTTTGTCACAAGAAATGAGGAGAAAGCCTTTTTCCTGTCTCTTCGATTTACCAATGCCTCACCAGAAGCTTTCAGCACTTATGTAAGAAATTAATTTTTTCCCCTTGAATTTGAGCAAATGTAGAATTACTTTTAAAACAGGATACTGCTGAGAGTTGTTTTTTTGCTTAAGTAGAATACTACTCTCTTTAGTCTTGGAAATTTCTTAAGTTCATAATCATGGTCTTTGATAGTCTGAGTCTTTGTTGTGGTGGTGTATATTCTGTGGAAAGGTATTAGGGGACTTGGTAATAGGAAGCGAATTAAAAACCTCAACCCACCCTGCCTTTTCCACTTCTCATCTACCATTTCATGCCGCCCCCACCCCCTTAAAAAATAATTTCTCTCTTAGGTCCAGATGCTCTACTTAGAAAAAGTGAGGAAGGGAAAAAATGAAACTAGATTAAAGAAGTTAAAGTGGGGTGTGGCGTGAATGATAATGGGAGGGAAGGGAAGAAAAAGCTAAGAGGAAAGAAACAGATTCCTTTAGCTTTAAGCGTGGACTAGGCTCTTGAGCTATCTTTGTCTTGTATTTGCAACCTTGATTTTCTTAACTTTGGTTTTTTGGTTGATTGTTTGCTTGTATTTGGGTCACATCTGGCGATGCTTAAGGGTTACTTCTGGTTCTGCACTCAGGAATCATTACTCTTGGTGGTATTCAGGGACCAAATGGAAGGTCAGGGATTGAACGGGGTTGGATGTGTGCAAGGCAAGTGCCTTACCCACTGTACTATTGTTCTGATTCCTGATTTTCTTAATTCTTCCCCTGTTTTCAGAGACTGGGGAGGGAGCCAGCCTGTTGGTGCTGGCCAGACAGGATTCTGGTGAGAAATCGTGTAGCAGGGACTTTGTGACTTTAGCCAATTTTCACTTTCTTATTTGATCACATCTGGGGTCCTGAGGATTGAACATGGGGCTCCCTTAGGTAGAGCCGGCTGCTGTCTCTCAGTCCCTGGTGGGTGGGGATTGAACCCAGGGTCCCACACATGCGGTGTAAGTGCTTTGTTGCTGAGCTATGTCCGCAGTAGTTAAGTTTTGGTCTGAATTATGAGAATAAAGATCTGGAAGCTCTGTGTGTGTATGTGTATCTACTTGAGGAATTGATTCTATTTGTGTACATTTGTATGTCCCGTTACTAATTTGATTTGAAATCTGTTGTTTAATTTATTATTTTGGTTTTTTTTTTTTTTTTGCTACACCCAGTGGTGCTCAGGATTTCCTCAGGGATCCTTCCTGGTGCTTTCTAGAGATCATGTCGGGTGGTTCCAGGAACCCAAGTTGGCTGCTTGCAAGACAAACACCCTGCCTACTGTACTATCAGATTTTCCGGCCTGGAAATCTGTTATTTTAATTCCAAAGAACTATGAATTCTATAAAATGATAGTTTAGCCTCCATAAATAAAATTATAAAGCTTTGGTGCTAACACATTTCATGATTTTCAAGCTCTTTGAGTAGAATAGTAATTTCCTATTGGCAACAATTATAAACAATAGCTTATATTGACTCTTGTTTCTTTTCTGGGGTTTTTTTTTTCTGGGGGTCACACATTGGTGCTCAGGGCTTACTCCTGAATCAGTGCATCACTCTTGGCAGTGCTTGGGGGACCAGGTTGGGTACTGGGGATCAGAATGGATTGACTGTTTGCAAGACAAGTGTCTGTCCTATCTCCCTGGTGCTGTGGGAACGTTTTTATGAGTTGGGGTGAAATTCGACTTTGCCTAACATAATGCGATGACTTGTCCTCTTTAGCTTGTGTAGACATACTCAACAGTCAATTATAGAATGCATGACTCTTTATAATAGAGATTAGAATAATCTGTTGTTAGATAATTGATAATGAGTATAAACAAGGGATGTGCCTGCTATCATAAATGGAACAGGGTGGTGGGGGTGTGGATAGCTCAGAGGGCTGGAGCATGTACTTGGCATATAGGAATTCCGGGTTCAATTCTCATACCTCACGTCCCTGGAGGATCACCGGGAGTGTTCCTGACGCAGAGCCGGGAGCAACCCATGAGTGAAAAATGTGGAGATAAGTTAATACAGCTTGTCTATGTAGCATAATAAAATAAAAAGTTAAAAAAAATAGTATTTGGACATTAGGAATCAAAGAACAGGGAAGAAAATGTTTCTGAGAGTCAGAGGTGCTTTTCCAGGATCATACTCTTAAGTTCTGAAGGAGTGAAAAACCGGCCAGGTCAGGGACCGACAGGAGCTGGAGTAGTAGTAGAGTGAGCAGGAGTAGAGGGTGCTTGCCTTACAATGTGCCCAGCACAGGTTCAGTCCCAGGTTGATTGGGTTTCAGTCATTTGGATTGGTGTTTCAACACCCGTCTCTTCCCCGGTGCAGACCGTTCATATTAGAGTGACTGTTGGGCACTCCATGTGGTTCCTGAGTCCTACCAGGAGTAATTCCTGAATGCAGAGCCAGGAGTAAGCCCTGGGTATTGCCAGGTATCTAAGCAAAGGTGGACTTAGATGGTTGGCCAGAAGCATTGAGAATAAAAGGATCGAGGATTTAGAAAATAAAGCCTGGGCCCAGGCCTGGATAAGGCCAAGTTAAGACGTATTTTGTCTTACCTGTGCTTCCCATTCTAAGCGAAACCCAAGGTGGCTTGCCAAATTAAAAGGCGCTGACGGTTAAGGACTCAGCTGCCTGGTGCAGACCCAGGAACCACAGAACACTGGGGCGAGTAAATGTCTCCAGAATGTCCACTGCACAGTTAAGCACAGTTTTATCTCCGATACAGTCTCATGTTAGCTCTGACATGGTTTCCTGGCATTTGAGTGGCCTGCTGCGTGGGAAGCAGGCTGATGCTGTCTGTGTCCGAGGAAGGTTTGCATTTCCGGCTCGCCCTCTGCCACGTTAGGGGGAGCAGTTGTAGATCTGATGTGTCACACTCCCTCCACAGTAAACAATCCAGGGCTCGACTGTTTTAGAAGGAGGCATGGTTTGTGTTCTAGCTTCTTAAGCTGTGGGTTGCAGAAACCTAGTGTGGGGGTAGCCAAAAATTTGGCAACATTTGAAGGTTTCTGAATGCACAATGACCAAAATTAATTCAATCTCTTAGTTGAAAAATTAAGATCGACCTCTTAGTGAACCTGGGGTATTTCTGAAATGCCTGCCCTTGTTGCATTTCTTGGGTGAGAAGGAGTTGAGAATGGAAAAAGTTTTAAGTAGCCCTTGTCTGTGTGACTACCAGTTCTAATGGTCTATCAGATCTGGGATACTCTAAGATTTATATCTTTGTGTGGCTTATGCCTGAAATTAAAACAGAAATTTAGGTAATTCATACATATATTTAAAATCTCTTATTTTTAATTTTAATTTTGTATTCAATCACGGTGAGATACAGTTGTAAATACAGTTGTTCATGATTGGGTTTTAGGCATACGATGTTCCAACAGCCATCCCTTCACCAGTGTAGGTCATTCATAGCATTCATAGTAGAGTGACTGTTTGGTGTCTCTTCATTGAACTTAATTTCTAAGTATTTAGGAATGGATTGTCTTTTGTGCAATCATCAGATCCAGAAATATTTTGTTCGTTTGTTTGCTTGATTTGGGTTACTCCCAGCTGTGCTTAGGGCTTACTCTTGGCTCTGTCGTCAGAGACCATTCCTGGTGGTGCTGGGGGACTGTTTATGGGGCTAGAGATCAAGCCCAGCCGGGCTCACTCCCAGTGATGCTGGGGTACCATCACTGCTGGGAGTGAATCCACACCTCCTACATGCAAAGCCTTTGCAATAACCCTTTGGGCTCTCTCCCTGCCTCTCAGGTATTAAGTTAAAAGGAGCACTTGTGAGGTACTGAGTTTGATCCCCAGTATCACATGGCCCCTGAGCTACCAGGGTGGTTCTGGTGGAACCAGACAGTCAGGGTTGAATATCTGGGCTGGGAATTGCCTGGAGCAGAGTATCACCTGCCGCCCACACTGCTAGGAGAGCCCTCTGCCAAAGAAAATGTCAGCACACAGATTAGCCTGCAGGGGATAACTGAGAAGCACATTCCCCAGAGGGGACCTTCTGTTTCTGTTTCATATTTTCAGTGATGCTATCTGCAGTTTCCTTACCTGCAATGACTCGTCCCTTCGTGGTCAACCCATTATCTTCAATCCTGACTTTTTTGTGGAGAAGCTCCGACATGAGAAACCGGAGGTGTTCACGGAATTGGTCGTCAGCAATATCACAAGACTTATTGATTTACCTGGAACAGAATTGGCTCAGCTGATGGGTGAAGTGGATCTCAAGTTGCCTGGGGGGGCCGGCCCAGCCTCAGGATTCTTCCGGTCTCTGATATCTCTCAAGAGAAAGGGTAGGCCAGGGGTTGTGTCGGGGAAGGGAGGGCAGGTCTTGCCGCTGCTAGGGCTTCACACTTAGCATCGCACACTCTGGAGCTGCTGATTCTGTAAGGCATGGTGGTCACGGTCATGTGGCAAACCTTAAATCTTAGTTTTGAAGCTTATAAAATCAGTGGAGATGAAATAATAACTAAAGTAAAGCATTGAGGTTCTTTATGAGCCTAGAGAGGTGGTAGGATTGCTTTAGATAATTACTAGGGGCACCTTATATTGTAGCACGTACCCTATGAAAGCTTATGCTACGATAATTTTTTTTTTTTGCTCTTTTGGGTCACACCCAGCAGTGCACAGGGGTTACTCCTGGCTCATGCACTCAGGAATTACCCCTGGTGGTGCCCGGGCGACCATATGGGATGCTTGGAATCGAACCCGGGTCAGCCGTGTGCAAGGCAAACGCCCTACCTGCTGTGCTATCACTCTAGCCCCATGCTACGATAATATTAAAAAAATAAAATCACACATTTTGGAGAGTGCAGTAAGAAAATTCGAATATTTATATTGTAGCTCTCAAATCATTTCATTCTATGAGAAGCTTTGATAAGACAAATCCTTATGGTTTTTTGTTTTTTGGGTTTTTTTTTGACTTTTTGGGTCACACTGGCGATGCACAGGGGTTACTCCTGGCTCTGCACTCAGGAATTACCCCTGGCAGTGCTCGGGGGACCATATGGGATGCTGGGAATCGAACCCGGGTCAGCTGCATGCAAGGCAATTGTCCTCCCCGCTGTGCTATCGCTCCAGCCCCAAGACAAATCCTTATGAATCACCTTCAAAAAGCCCTCACAGAAAGCAGTGGTAATACTTTTGATAATATCTATGATATATATGTTATTATTATTTTTAATTTGGTCTTATTTTGATTTTGGGCCACATAGAGGTCTTTTTGCTCAAAGGTCATTCCTGGTGGTGCTCGGGGAACCATATGTGGTGCTGGGGATTGAACTGGGGTCAGCCACATCTAAGGCAAGCACCTCTACCCCTGACTATTTCACTGGCCCTGTTGAAGAGATTTTATTAAGGATAAGGAAATCATTACAGTTTAAAATAAGGTAAACAGATCAGACCTTGAATTAGCTGTAGTGGATAATCTCATGTTTTTACCAAGTCCTGTTTATTTTTGGGTCATACGCAGAAGTCCTCAGTTCTTATTCCTGGTTCTGCACTCAGGAATTACTCCTGGTGGCGCTCAGGTGAGCATATGCAGTGCCAGTAATCCAACCTGGGTTGATGCATATAAGGCAAGCGCCCACTCCTATACTATTGCCCAAGCCCTTGTTTCTTTTTAAGCTTCACAATTTTATTTAGAAAGTATGAGAGAGGGCAACAACAGGAGGTTGGTAAGGAGAGAACCAGTAAGAGGGAGTGAATGAGAGCAAGAGGGAAAGTGAGCGAGAGAGAGAGAGTGAGCTAAATCAAGAGGGAGAGAGCAAGGGAGGGTGAGAGAGCAAGTTACAGAGTGAGTGAACTGGAGAGAACAAGAGCAGATAGTGAGAGGACAAGAGAGCGAGAGCGAGAGAAAGAGAGAGAGGGGGAGAAAGAGAGAGAGCGAGCCAGTAAAGGAAAAGAAAGGAATTACACCACAAGAAATTCCAGAGTAAAATGTACCCATGCTCTGATTTTGCTTTGCTTTTAAATTAATTTTCATTTTGCAGGCATAATTATTTAAGTAAGAGGGTCCTTATCTTCACAGAATCTACAGCCTGATATTAAACACTGGAGATCTGATTAAGAATTATTCTCTTTTTATTGTCTGGACACTTCCAGCTCTAAGGCTTTTTAACGGATCCTGTGAAAACATTTGCTGACTTGCGATATAGAATGCTAAACATGATGATTTTGTACTATTTGTGGAAAATATAGCCCTAACATATATATAATATGTATGTATATATGTATTTTCTTTCTTTTAGAAAAAGGAGTAGTGTTTGGATCCCCATTGACAGAGGAAGGCATTGCCCAGATATACCAGCTAATTGAATATCTACACAAAAGTAAGATACTTGAATTTGTTTATTTATTATTATTATTTTTTTTGTTTTTGAGTCACACTTGTTGGTGCTCAGGTCTCATTCCTGTCTCAGCACTCAGAAATCACTCCTGGTGGGCTCGGGGGACCATATGGGATGCTAGGGATTGAACCTACGTTGACTGCATGCAAGGCAAGCGCCCTACTTGCTGTTGTATTGCTCCGGCTCCTAATTGTTTCTTGGTAATTTAGAATTGCTAGTTTTCTATTGAAAGCAACTTCCTTGAGTTAGTAGGTACTAGTTAATCTTCACAAAAATAAAAATCAATGATAATTTAAGGTGGCATGATCCTAAATAGAATTATTCTGTGATTTGTTTTGTGAAATCACATTTTTCTTTTTAAGCACTGAGCTTAAAGTAGCCCCTCACCAGTGCCCGGTGTGGCCGAAACCTGGTCCTCAACACCGACCAAAAAAAATTAATTTCTATTTCATTTTTTAATATCCTTCTGTGTATAAAACCTTTTATTTTTAATATATTTTTAATTTTTAAATTTTATTTTCATATAGTTGTTCACAATAATGGATTACATTCAATATTTCAACACCAATCCCACCATCAATACACCTTCCCACCACCATTATTTTGCATTTTCCCACTACCACTCAAGCCTGTCCCACAGGCAGATGCTAGATAATTTATTTTGTATTGCTTGTTAAGAATCCTATGAGATGTCTGTAAAGGTCTCACAGTGATTCAAAAAAGGTTTAAAAAAAAATGGTGTGAGATGTCGCATGGCCACAACAGCGGGTGCATGTTCCTGAAATTCTAAAATTTTAAATAATTGTAGTCTGGAGACATCTCTGCAGTGAGCTGCTTGGTTCTGAGATTCATTCTGAGTCTCTGGATCATAGCTGTTAATGTGCTTAAATTGCACCTGGAGTCAGTTTGTGGGCCTGACAGCCAGGACCCAGGAAGGGTGAGGAGATGGGAAGGGACGACTCAGTTCTGACCCCTTGAGGACTGGTGTTTCACTGGTCCTGCATACCTGGGTTTTTCAGTGGATTTATTCTCTTGTGTGGGGTGGCCCAGGATAGCCCGTGAAGAGCAAGCTCTGATGGGCCCAATTAAGTTCTGGAGGTTTGTGGCTGCTGGGGTTTCTTTGGGACAGGTGGAGAGAGGATGCCTGCTCCCATCTGAGGTGCCCCCGTGAAATCAGCCTGGAGCAAGGTCTAGAGACATCTCTGCAGTGAGCTGCTTATTGGGTTTGGAGATTCATTTGTGAGTATCTGGATCATGGCCGTTAATGTGCTTAAATGGCACCCGGAGGCAGTTCATGGGTGTGACAGCCATAAAACCTTTCATTTTTATTTATTTTTAAAAAAATATTTTTCCGTATCATGCTAAGCGAAATGAGTCAGAAAAAGAGGAACAGACATAGAAAGATTGCATTCATCTGGAGAACATAAAGTAACAAAATAGGAGACTAACACCCAAAATAGCCAAGATAAGTACCAGGAGGTTTACTCTATGGCTTGGAGGCCAGCTGCACATGCTAGGGGAAAAGGCAGCTCAGATAGAGAAGGGAGCACCAAATAAAGGGCATTGGGAGGATCCTCCCAAGATGAGAGATGCATGATGAAAGTAGACTATAGACTGAACATGATTGCCACTCACTGCCTCTTTTGCAAACCACAGCACCCAAAAGGAGAGAGAGAACAAAAGGGAATGCCCTGCCACAGAGGCAGGGTGGGATGGGGGAATGGGGAGGCTGGGAGGGACACTGAGATCAGTGATGGTGGAGAATGGGCACTTTTGGAGGGATGGGTACTTGATCATTGTCTAATTGAAACCCAAGCACAAGAATTTGTAAGTCTACAACTGTACTTCATGGTGTTTCACTAATAAAAATTAAATTTTTTTCCTTTATATAAACACAAAGTTGTTCATGAAGATTTGTTACAGACATTCAATATTCCAACACAAATCCTACCACCATTGCACTTTCCCACCACCATTATCTCCAATTTTCCCAACCACCCCTTAAGTCCGCTTTCATAGCAGGTCCTCAATAATTTTATTTTATATTGCATGTTATAATTTGCTAAAAGAATGATCAAAAAATGTTTTCTCAGAAGAAAGTTAGTGAAGATTGTGTATCTCACCGTGGAGCTATTAAGCCCTTGTATAAGAGATTACTAAGATGTTGTTACAGGTTAAGCCTTCTGTGTTGATATTTTGTTAATTGAGATCGGATGCCTTCTACATTACTTCCCATCTTATCTGGTGTGCTACTCCTGGTGTATCAGTGTTGTAGAGTTTGAGGTATTGCTCCATAAAGTAAAAAAAAATTTTTGTCTTTTTGGGTCACACCTGGTGATGCACAGGGGTTACTCCTGGCTTTGCACTCAGGAATTACTCCTCGCGGTGCTCAAGGGACCATATGGGATACTGGGAATCGAACCCGGGTTGGCCGCGTGCAAGGCAAACGCCCTACCTGCTGTTCTATCACTCCAGGCCCAGAAGTAAAAAATTTTTAATGAGGTGATACAGCTGGGGTTAAATTTTTCACTGGGTTGGGTTTTGGGGCATGTGTGTGATTGAGATTTATTTATGAGTCTCTGGATCATGGTTGGTGAAAGAACTTTCATGGTGCCGGAGGTGGTTCATGGGCATGACTGTCTAAAACCTTTGAATTTCTTTTTTTTTTTAAATGTTCAGTTTTTTATTTAAAAACTATGAACAGTCACCAAAGTAAATAAAGCCATTCTATAACATAAACTGTTAGGTCTATATTTTTTACTGCACATCCTAAGGACACAGCAGAAAATGGTGGTTGGGAGGCCTTCTACGTTTTTGGATGCTAATAGAACAGGCAATAGGCAGTTATAAATGGATACATTTCATGCTGGGGAAGAAAAAGACAATTTAAGGAAGAACCTTTGAATTTCTATGACCAAACTTCCCCCAAATCAGAATCCCGATGCGGGCAGCGCACAACAGCAGCCTTTTGTGCTGTGGGCTGTGGCATCGTCCATCCATGCAACCACAGTCTGGATCCAAACTCCCTCAGCTGCAGTGCACACCAGTTGCCCGGGAGGAAACAACCTAGTTAACTGTTTTAAAATGGGGAGAGTTCAAGTTTTCAACTTTTGGGTGATAATTCTAAGATCCCTGGGCCTTATTTCCTCCTGGACTCAGTCAGCTGGACTATTCGCTCTCCAGTTTATCGTTTCTGTTCATTCATTTACCCTTTCCTGCCTGACCTTATAGGCTCTTGAACTTGGGTCTATGAGTTTGGAGGCTATACCAAGATACATTAAGTTTGATTTGTTGTTGTTGTTTTGGGCCAGCCTGGCTGTGCTCAGGCCATATCACTGGCTCTGCACTCAGGAATCATTACTGGTGGGGCTTGGGGTACCAGGGATTAAACCCAGGTTGGGCATATGCAAATTAGCACCAGCCCCAAGATGTAATTAAGTTTGAAATGTAGCTCTCACATTTCCAGATCAAACCAAGACTGTACTTCCCATCTAAAGCTGTTTACCTCTCCTTGGACTAGCTTAGAGCCTGACTGGGAGGGAAGCTGTTTAGTTGGGATGACCCTAAGCTTCCGAGAACCTCTTAGTCTCTTAGATCTGACACAGTTCAGAGCTCTAATCTCTGGGACAGCGAGGGACTCTTGACTTATTTTGAGCTGAGAAACCATTTATAGGAGCAACACACCTTCACAGGTGAATTGAGCCCTTCAAACAATATCTGGGTTGATCAGGGAAGGGAAGGAACTTTAAGGAGGTTTAGCTTTTCTTGCAGCTTACTTCTCAAGGCCATTCTGACTAGGTTGAATTCAGTCTCCAGCGCTAGAGCAGTAGTACAGTCAGTAGGGTGCTTGCCTTGCACATGGCTAACCCGGGTTCGATCCCTGACATCCCCCTATGTCCTCAGGAGTAAGCCCTGAACCCGAAGTAAGCCCTGAGCATCACCGGGTATGACTTGAACCTCCCCATTCCTCTTCTTCTCTTTCCCCCCCAAATAAATTAAGTTTCCAGGTGTGCCTCATGAGATTGACTCCTAAGACTACTGTCTCTCAGTCTGGGAGATATCCAGGTGCTCTGGGATGTTAAATGGTTCTGCTCAGGAGCCAGCAGCTTCAAAACTACCCTGGGAAAAAGAGGCACAAACATCCCTCAAGATCTTTGTAAAGGTTTTTTTCACGTGGTGCACATCTTTTAGGTGGCATATTTTAATCATGGTTTCTTTGTTGTCTTGACTCCTTTTTTGCATGTCTTGTGTTTTTCTTCCTTGCTAAACAGACTTGCGAGTAGAGGGTTTGTTCAGAGTACCAGGAAATAGTGTCCGACAGCAGATTTTAAGGGATGCTCTCAATAACGGAACTGACATTGACTTGGAGTCAGGGGAGTTTCACTCAAATGATGTTGCCACCTTGCTGAAGATGTTTCTAGGAGAGTTACCTGAGCCCTTGCTGACACATAAACATTTCCACGCACACCTCAAAATTGCTGGTAAGTATAGGAGCTGAGAAGTACAGGTGATTACAGGTATTTCAATGTGGCAAAGTCATCTAGCATTTTCTGTTGTGTGTAAGGCACAGCAGTTGCTTCTAACGTCACTTAAGACTATATGATGTATCTGGGTGCGCTTCTAAGTAATGGCTAGTTAGATCTGATCAAATTTTTTTTTTTGTTAAATGAACTTCTTTGAAGATGAGGTCAAATTATTTAGTTTTTTTTTTGTTTTTTTTTGAATTTGGACTGCACCTGACTGTGCTCAGGGCTTACTCTGGGCTCTCTGCTCAGGGATCACTTGTGGCAGACTCAGAGAATAGTATGTGGTGCTGGGGATCGGACCCAGGTCGGCCACATGCAAGACAAGTGCCCTACCTGCATTACTAATGCTCAACTCTTACTTTGTTTTATTTTTGTAGCATGTCTTCTCCTCCTCCTCCTCCTCCTCCTCCTCCTCCTCCTCCTCCTCCTCCTCCTCCTTTGTAGCATGTCTTCTCTTCCTCCTCTTCCTCCTCCTCCTCCTTCTCCTCCTCCTCCTCCTCCTCCTCCTCCTCCTCCTCCTCCTCCTCCTCCGTAGCATGTCTTCTCTTCCTCCTCCTCCTCCTCCTCCTTCTCCTCCTCCTCCTCCTCCTCCTTTGTAGCATGTCTTCTCCTTCTCCTCCTCCTCCTCCTCCTCCTTCTCCTCCTCCTCCTCCTCCTCCTCCTCCTCCTCCTCCTCCTCCTCCCTCTCCCCCCCCCCCACCCAATGCTCAGGGGTTACTCCTGGCTGTGCACTGAGGAATTACTCCTGGCAGTGCTCAGGGGACCATATGGGATGCTGGAGGTCAAACTCAGATCGCCTGTGAGTAAGGCAAACGCCTTACCTGCTGTACTCTTGCTCCGGTCCTGAATCATGTCCTCTTGTTCATACTGCAAGCCAGGCAGAGGGGCTGGGCTGAGGTGTATATGGGGTAGGTTTACTCTGCATCCCCTTTCCGTACAAGCTGTGTAAGAACACTGCCTGTGGTAAGCGCGAAGAGGCCTAAGGTGTGTGTTTTATTTAATTTTGTATTCAGGATAGGTCAGAGCATTTGCTTTTATCTGCTTAATACACGTATGGTTTTTTAGCAATTGGAGTGATAGTACAGCAGGTTACTATCTTACTTTTCACACGCTGACTCAGGTTTGAGCCCTGGCACCCTATATGGTTCTCCAAGTCCCACCAGTAGTAATCCCTGAGTGTAGAGCCAGAAAAAAGTGTCCTGCACACTGCCAAGCATGACCCAGAAAACACACACATACACAAAGCATGGTTTTCATTGAGTTGATTTATATACCTGAGAATGTTACAAGTTTGGTATATATTTGTCTTCTTTTGGACTTTCGTTAAATGTCATTATATGCTTCATTTGAGTTCATTTTTACTTCTGAAAGTTAAAAAAATTTTTTTCCCTAAATAGACAATTAATTTATGATTCAGAATTTCAAACTTTAGGGTATGGGGAGATGTTCAGTGATACAGTGACTGCGTTACATGAGCGAGGCCTTAGGTTCGGTCACTGGCTCTGCCAAAAAAATTAAAAAAAAAAAAGAAAGAAAGAACAGAAAAATCAAAAGACACAAAGAGTATGTTGTAAAAAGCCTCTCTCTGAGTTCTGAGCCCTGTTCTCCTGCACTTTTTCTTCCCAGAGGCAAGAACATGGTTTCTAAAGTACCCTTTTAGAGAGCTTTCACATCCTTACAAATTATATCTACTGTCCACTGTCCTCCCATTGTTCATCGATTTGCTCCAGCAGGCCCAGTAACGTCTCCATTGTGAGACTTGTTGTTACTGTGTTTGGCACATTGGAATATATTACGGGTAGCTTGCCAGGCTTTGCCGTGAGGGCGAAATACTCTCGGTAGCTTGTCAGGCTCTCTGAGAGGAGTGGAGCAATCGAATCCGTGTCGGCCAGGTCGGCCGCGTGCTAGGCAAACACCCTACCTGCTGGGCTATTGCTCCAGCCCACAAAAAATATTTCTCTCTCTCTCTCTCTCTCTCTCTCTCTCTCTCTCTCCCCCCCCTCTCTCTCTCACCCTCTCTCTCTCCCTCTCTCTCTCTCCCTCTCTCTCTCTTCCCCTTTCTATGTGGTGGTATAGGGGTCTCTATAGATGGTTCTGGTTTCCTTTTTTCAGTCACTGTATCTTGGAAGATGTTCCATTTTTCAGCTCATGGCCTTTTCATTCTCCTTTTTGCTTATGTAGTAGGGAATTCATTCTTGAATCGCATAGGTGCTATGTTGCTAAGTGTGTTTAGCATTAGAATTGATATAACATTTTTTGTCCCTGAGTATTTTCCTCTTTCTTTTTTAAATTTTGCTTTTTTGGGTTACAGCAGTGATGCTCAGGGTTAGGCTTGTCTCTGTGCTGAGGGTTTGCACCCAGTGGTGCTCAGAGGACCTTAGGGTCCCTCTGGCGCACGAACCCGGGCCTCCCACATAGAAAACGCGAGCTCGGCCTCTCGAGCAGTCTCTCCAGCTCCCCTTTTATTTTTTCGTGGTGTTAGGGATGAAACCCAGAGTCTCCTCTGTGTAAAGTTTATGTGCTGTATCACAGAGCTCTACCCCTGGGGCATCTTTTTCCTGATTTTGTGTTACTGTTGTAGTGTTGGGGAGGCGGTGTGGCACACCCAGCTGTGCCGGGCATGGAACCCAAGCCTCCCTCCCACATGCAAGGCATTTGCTCAGCCCCTCGAAACACATCCCTGATGTCTTTTTTTTTTTTCTTAACTTAATTTTTTTTTCCTTTTGGGTCACACCTGGCTATGCACAGGGGTTACTCCTGGCTCATGCACTCAGGAATTACTCCTGGCGGTGCTCAGGGAAACCATATGGGATGCTGGGACTCGAACCCCCGTCAGCCATGTGCAAGGCCCCACTGTGCTATCAGTCCAACCCTCCTAACTTCATTTTATTTTTGGCTTTGGGACCACGTCTGCCAGTATTCAAGGCTACTTCTGACTCCATGATCAGGGATTGTGTCTGGCAGTGCTCAGGGGACCGCGGGTGGTGACAAGGGGTTAAACTAGGGTCAGTTTCATTCAAAGGCCCGTGCCCCAACAACCCTTGTTCTCCCTCTCCTTCCTGCCCACTTCCACTTTTAAGGAAACAGAATACAGGATTTTTGTTTCGGAGCCACACTGGCTATGTTTAGGACTCACTCCTGGCGCTCCTGGTAGTGTTCAGGGCGCCATAATCGGTTGCCAGGCATCAAACTGGGCTTGACCATTTGCAACCGGACTTCCTCTTCCAGCTCTCTGCCCCAAAATGTTTCTTTTACTTTAAATAATTTTTGCCACATAAAACTAATAAGATTAGATTCCCCCCCCGCCCCCCCACTGTGCTGGTAGTTGAACCCAGAGCCTCATACAGGTATGGCAAGAGCTCCATTGCTGAACTATATCCCTAGGTAAGATTAGATTTTTAAATTTTTTAGCACATCAGCAATCCAAGTGATTCAAATGAGGAGATATTGCATAACTTTAGTTATTTTGTAGAAAATGTTGTTGCTTCTTTGAAAAAGATAAGAAAAATATTGATAATTTCCTTTTATGTGGGCTCGCATGAGGAAATCTTATTTTCTTGCTGCCCTGTTGAGTTTTATGGTACAGTATGTGAAATGCTCCTCTCCCCTCTCCCGCGGCTCATTGCTCTTTGACATCATATTCACGGGTGTGGTACAGCTGTAGCATTTCATACACTGCCGATAACTGGGAGAGATTTTTGTTTTCAGTTTCATAATAACACAAGAGTTTCCAGGAATATTACCTGCCTTTCCTAATCCTGGAGTGATTATTTAAGTTCAACAACTTTGTTTAAACAACACACTTTTAATCACTTCCAGGTCTTTGTGAATATTACCCATATGACAATCGATGTCTTTTGAAATTCTCATTTTCCAGGGACTTTTTTTTTTTTTTTTTTGGTGGGGATGATGGCTGTAGGGGGAGCCTGCACCAGGCAGTGCTTAGGGATCACTCCTGGCTCTGTGCTAGAGATCACTTTTGGCAGGGATTGGGGGACTATATATGGTATCAGGGATCGAACCTGGGTTGCCTATGTACAAGGCAAGTGCCCTATCTGTTGTACCAGTGTACTATTACTCTGGCTTTCCTTTTCTCCTCATTCTTGCCAACATTTGCGCTGGTCAGTTTTTAAAACTTTAATAGACGTAGAGTCGTAGCTCATCATTTTCCCCCCGCCGCCATACCTAACAGTGTTCAGTAGCTGCTTCTGGCTCTGTGCTCAGGGGACAATGTGGTGTAGGGATCAAAACTGTGTAAATCATGAGCTCAGCCTGTTGAGCTGTCTCTCCAGTACGTTTCCTAATGTTACTGACTAGCTGATGATACCGACTGTATAACTGTTTACTGGCCGTTGGTAGATCTTCTTTGGGCGCATGTCTGTTCACGTCCTTTGGCATTTTTGATTGGGTTTTGTGTTTTTTTTTTCTGGCAAGCAGATGCCGGCAATTAAACTCAGGGCCTCATACTTTCTACCACTGAGCTGCATTGCGCATGCCAGAGGCTTTTTTTTTTTTCCTTTTTCCTTCTTTTTTTAAGAGCTTTGATTTACAAGGTTATCAATAATTGAGTTTAAGGCATACCGTATTTCCATACCATACCACCACTAGTGTCAGCTTCCTTCCCCCAGTGCTCCCAGATTTTGTCCTCACCCCACCCCCACCCCATCCCTGCCTGTCAACTTGACAGGCACGTTACGAAGTTCCAGGGGTTGCAGCTTAGACCTCATGTTTCAGTGTTGTTGAGTCTGTGTTTTGGATAGATGGCGATGCCACTAACCCAGATCACCAATGTAAGCCCTGAAACCTGTTCACCCGATTCCTTTCCATTCTCTTCTTCCCCCTTGAACTTTTCCCTTCCCTGTCTCTCTCTCTAAACACTGGTCACCCCGGAATTTCTTTGTCTTTCCATTATTGAGCTCTGTTGATATTATTTTGCTATAATCTCTGCTTATGCCCAACTGAAAAGTAGTTTTGGTAGAGTTGAGGTGAGGATGATAATAGGAGTAGTGCCTGATTTTCTTGCTTGTATTTTTCTCTTTGGCAATCACCTCTTTGTCCTTAAGATCTGATGCAGTTCGATGACAAAGGAAACAAGACAAATGTGCCGGATAAGGAGCGGCAAATCGAGGCTCTTCAGTTGCTCTTCCTCATCCTCCCTCCGCCCAATCGTAATTTGCTGAAGTTACTGCTTGATCTCCTGTACCAGACGGCAAAGAAGCAAGACAAGAATAAGATGTCTGCTTACAACCTGGCTCTTATGTTTGCACCCCATGTCCTGTGGCCAAAAAATGTGAGTGAAGGGGAAGAGCCGAGATTGCTGTGTTTTCCCGGGCCAGGTCCTAGGCCTGCGGCTGTAGTCAAGGGGTTATCTAGGGTCCAAGGTTTAGTCTTTAACTTTACGAGGTTAGGAACTTACTTTATTAGGTCATTAAAGAGTTATCAAACCTGAGGAGCGGTTACTGTTACTATCAGTTACTATCAGTCTCTGATAAGTGGTAATTTACTCTGTTTGTTTTCTTGTTTGTTTGTTTCTTTCACTTTGTTTGGGGGCTGCTACTGGTAGTGCTTGGTTCTGGGAATCCAACCCAGAGCTCTTGCATGCAAAGCAAGTGCTTCGGATACTGGACCATTTTCCCAGTTACTCTAAGAGGCAATTTATTAGTAAAAACCCTTTGTAGAAAATTGTAGCTACTAAGTAAATTGTAGTACATATTTTGGCTGCTTACTGTGAATTCCTTCTTAACAAGAAGCCTTCTTGGGGAATCAAATTAATGTCTGAAGACTGCTTGGTTTAAAAATACATTTATATTATCATTTTGTGGTGCCGGGGGTTAAACCGGGGTCCTCACACATGCAAGACATGTGATCTACCACCAAGCCACATCCCTGGCTTGTATATAAATTGATAATTGAGCTGACAGCCTACAGAAGAGCATCTCTGAGCTGAGGTAACTGCCTTTGCTGCTTCCTGGAGAGAGATGCTTCTTGGGTGGAGCTGAATGTGCTGCTGCTTATCACTGAGACCAGGGTCTTCTCAGTGATTTACATGAAAAATAAATATGATAATTCAGACTCTTTGAGCTAATTTTTCACCTGCAGAAATATAATTTCATATTCCTGTGCATTTTTAAGATAGACTTTAGGGGCCAGAGCGATAGTACAGCAGGTAAGGCTCTTGTCGTGCATACAGCCGACAGCAGGTTTGATCCCCGGCACCATGTGTGGTCCCCCCAAGCCCTGCCGGGAATGATCCTTGAGTGCAGAGGTAGGAGTAAGCCCTGAACTCTACTGGATGTGGCCCAAAGCCAACAGCACCCTCCCAGCCCCCCCCCCCCCCCCCCCAAATAGGTTTAACTATGTGAGGAAAATGGGAGCCAGAATATCTGGGCGGGAAGCTGCAGACCACATCCATTACCTGCGTTCTTTGCCCTCTGTGCTTTGCTTCGTCCTCTTCATGCTGGCCGTAATGCTCCCTTACCATTTACCCCTCAAGATTTTTTTTGAGTATAAAAGGGCTTTAGGGGCTGGAGCGATCACAGCGGGTAGATTGTTTGCCTTGCACATGGACGACCCGGGTTCGATTCTCAGTATCCCATACGGTCCCCTGAGCACCACCAGGAGTAATTCCTGAGTGCAGAGCCAGGAGTGACCCCCTGTGCATTGCCGGGGGTGACCCAAAGAGCAAAAAAAAAAAAAAAAAAAAGAGGTTTTAGTAGTGTAAGAAATGAGAAAAGAGGGGCTGGGGGTGTGGCTCAATGACAAATACTTGCCTTGCATATGCAAGACCTTGGGTTCAATGTCCGGCACTGCTTGGGTTGTTGAGCACCACTGGGAATGACTCCGGGGCGCAGGTAGGAACTACCAAAGGCATCTGAGGCTGATGTGAGCAGGGCGAACTCACCCAGCGGTCAAGGACGTAGCCTCTCTGGAGACTGCAGTGTAGCCCGAGGCAAAAGAGCACACTCACTGCTGATCAATAGTAAAGGTGATACCTTTTTCTTAAAGCAGTCACTGGCCTTCTCCGGTTTCTCCTCTTTTTTAAGCACTTCAGCATGTATATCAGTTTCCCCAAATGGGCAATACTGCTCTTGAAAGGGGGATGGCACTGGAACTGCACAGGGATGGTGGTACCGTAAGTGCCAGCGAGGGGCATCATTTTTTCTTTATAAAGAAGCTGAAATGAGACTTGGTTAAAAAAAATTTTTTTTTTTTCCTGGAAAGGGTACAGTAGGCCAAATAGTTTGGGAGCCTCTTGTCTGACCAAGCCCTCGCTATCACTTATCTATGCTTCTTTGTCTGCTTACACCCACATCTCTTAGATTCTCTTTTTATAGGCACAAATTACCCAACCCTCAGTCCTATGGACAGTTCCAGTAATCTGGCCCTGATCTTTCTTTCTTTCCTTTTCTTTTTTTTGGAGGGGGCTGGCTTTGAGGTTGGGGGGATTTGGAAACATGAAGAAGTGTGTGCTCCAGCCCCTTGAGCCATCTCCTGGATGTCTTGAATTTTTCTTTTAATTTGTAGCACACCCCGCCGTGCTCAGAGCTTACGCCTGGCTTCATGCTGGTGATTACTCCTGGATGGACTCGGGATCATATGGGGTGCAAGGGATCAAACCCAGGGTCAGCTGTATACAGGCCTTACCCACTGTACTATCTCTCCAGTCCCTAGAGCTTTCAAACATTATGAAATTTGATCTCCTTGAAAGGGACAAATGCTGCTGTCCCTTTTCTTTTTACACTGTATCCCCACCTTTCTCTGAGCAGAGAGGGTCCTCCTGGCCAAGAACTTTGCATTATTTTTTCCACAGTTACTAACTAGATAAAATATTCTATGTAAGCTGTCTTTTTCTCATTTCTTTTTTTGGTTTGGGGGCGACATCCAATGGTGCTGGGCTGGGTAGCTATGTGCCTTCGGATCATTCCTGTGGAGCTCAAGACTTTCTTGTCTATTTCAGGGACCGTTGGTTCTTCCTAGTTTATTTCCTACTCATGCTGAACCCACGCACCTTTTCGCAATTACTATTATGTTTTTTGTTGATGTGGTATATATTATGTTGATGCTGTGGAGGGTTTCCCAGTCATCAGGGATTTGAACCAGCTTGGTTGCATGCAAGGCACACACCTCAATGCCTGTGCTATCTCTCCAGGCCTCTGCTCCAGACTTGAACATTATAGTAGAGGAACCCTTGTTAGGGATAGAAACTATCAAACTTTGGAAGGAATATGTTTATTGGTAAGCAAATGGAGTACCTCCCTTTTACTTCCCAGTTCTTAATTCCTCCCCTTTGGGTTTCTTTTCCTCTCTCCAGGCCACTGCAAATGACCTTCAAGAAAATATCACAAAATTAAACAATGGGATGGCTTTTATGATTAAACACTCCCAGAAGCTTTTTAAGGTAGGTGAGGAATGGGATTTGGGCAGCAACTGGACAGAGTGGGCACAGGGAGCAAGGTGGGGTTCTTAGAACCAACACAATGAAGATGACTGGATGAAGAAGAGCCTGTCTAGGTCTGGAAGTCAGGTGGATTGGTAAAAACCCGGAGGCAACCCTTGAGGTAGGGAGGAATAGGAAGGGACCTGGATTCTGAGTGGGGCACTGCCCTTTGGGTAGCAGACTCTGCCTACTGGGTGGTAGGATCTGCCCTGTGGGTAGTGGGCTCTGTCCTATGGGTAGTGGGCTCTGGCCTGTGGGTACTGGGTTCTGGCCTGTGGGTAGTGGGCTCTGTCCAGTGGGTAGTGGGGTCTGTCCTATGGGTAGTGGGTTCTGGTCTGTGGGTAGTGGGCTCTGGCCTGTGGGTAGTGGGTTCTGGCCTGTGGGTAGTGGGCTCTGGCCTGTGGGTAGTGGGTTCTGGCCTGTGGGTAGTGGGCTCTGGCCTGTGGGTAGTAGGTTCTGGCCTGTGGGTAGTGGGTTCTGGCCTGTGAGTAGTGGGTTCTGACCTGTGAGTAGTGGGTTCTGGCCTGTGGGTAGTGGGTTCTGGCCTGTGGGTAGTGGGCTCTGGCCTGTGGGTAGTGGGCTCTGTCCTATGGGTAGTGGATTCTGGCCTGTGGGTAGTGGGCTCTGGCCTGTGGGTAGTGGGCTCTGTCCTAGGGTAGTGGGCTCTGGCCTGTGGGTAGTGGGTTCTGGCCTGTGGGTAGTGGGCTCTGGCCTGTGGGTAGTGGGCTCTGGCCTGTGGGTAATGGGTTCTGGCCTGTGGGTAGTGGGCTCTGGCCTGTGGGTAGTGGGCTCTGTCCTAGGGTAGTGGGCTCTGGCCTGTGGGTAGTGGGTTCTGGCCTGTGGGTAGTGGGCTCTGGCCTGTGGGTAGTGGGTTCTGGCCTATGGGTAGTGGGTTCTGGCCTGTGAGTAGTGGGTTCTGACCTGTGGGTAGTGGGTTCTGTCCTGTGGGTAGTGGGCTCTGTCCTATGGGTAGTGGGTTCTGGCCTGTGGGTAGTGGGCTCTGGCCTGTGGGTACTGGGTTCTGGCCTGTGGGTAGTGGGTTCTGGCCTGTGGGTAGTGGGGTCTGTCCTATGGGTAGTGGGTTCTGGCCTGTGGGTAGTGGGCTCTGGCCTGTGGGTACTGGGTTCTGGCCTGTGGGTAGTGGGTTCTGGCCTGTGGGTAGTGGGGTCTGTCCTATGGGTAGTGGGTTCTGGTCTGTGGGTAGTGGGCTCTGGCCTGTGGGTAGTGGGTTCTGGCCTGTAGGTAGTGGATTCTGGCCTGTGGGTAGTGGGCTCTAGCCTGTGGGTAGTGGGCTCTGGCCTGTGGGTAGTGGGCTCTGTCCTAGGGTAGTGGGCTCTGGCCTGTGGGTAGTGGGTTCTGGCCTGTGGGTAGTGGGCTCTGGCCTGTGGGTAGTGGGTTCTGGCCTGTGGGTAGTGGGTTCTGGCCTGTGAGTAGTGGGTTCTGACCTGTGGGTAGTGGGTTCTGGCCTGTGGGTAGTGGGCTCTGGCCTGTGGGTAGTGGGTTCTGGCCTGTGGGTAGTGGGCTCTGGCCTGTGGGTAGTGGGCTCTGTCCTATGGGTAGTGGATTCTGGCCTGTGGGTAGTGGGCTCTGGCCTGTGGGTAGTGGGTTCTGGCCTGTGGGTAGTGGGCTCAGGCCTGTGGGTAGTGGGCTCTGCCTGTGGATAGTGAGTTCTGGCCTGTGAGTAGTGGGTTCTGGCCTGTGGGTAGTGGGTTCTGGCCTGTGGGTAGTGGGCTCTGGCCTGTGGGTAGTGGGCTCTGTCCTATGGGTAGTGGATTCTGGCCTGTGGGTAGTGGGCTCTGGCCTGTGGGTAGTGGGTTCTGGCCTGTGGGTAGTGGGCTCTGGCCTGTGGGTAGTGGGTTCTGGCCTGTGGGTAGTGGGCTCTGGCCTGTGGGTAGTGGGCTCTGGCCTGTGGGTAGTGGGCTCTGCCTGTGGATAGTGGGTTCTGGCCTGTGAGTAGTGGGTTCTGGCCTGTGAGTAGTGGGTTCTGGCCTGTGGGTAGTGGGTTCTGGCCTGTGGGTAGTGGGCTCTGGCCTGTGGGTAGTGGGCTCTGTCCTATGGGTAGTGGATTCTGGCCTGTGGGTAGTGGGCTCTGGCCTGTGGGTAGTGGGCTCTGTCCTAGGGTAGTGGGCTCTGGCCTGTGGGTAGTGGGTTCTGGCCTGTGGGTAGTGGGCTCTGGCCTGTGGGTAGTGGGTTCTGGCCTGTGGGTAGTGGGTTCTGGCCTGTGAGTAGTGGGTTCTGACCTGTGGGTAGTGGGTTCTGGCCTGTGGGTAGTGGGCTCTGGCCTGTGGGTAGTGGGTTCTGGCCTGTGGGTAGTGGGTTCTGGCCTGTGGGTAGTGGGCTCTGGCCTGTGGGTAGTGGGCTCTGCCTGTGGATAGTGGGTTCTGGCCTGTGGGTAGTGGGTTCTGGCCTGTGGGTAGTGGGCTCTGGCCTGTGGGTAGTGGGCTCTGTCCTATGGGTAGTGGATTCTGGCCTGTGGGTAGTGGGCTCTGGCCTGTGGGTAGTGGGCTCCATCCTGTCCTTCGTCTTTCACCAGAGTGGTTTCACCCGCCTGCCTGGTTATTCAGGTAGAAGTCTGAGTTCTGACAGTCTCCTTTTTTACCTTGTCCTCTTTGTTCTCTTTGGTCCAAACTAGTAGTATTTTCTAACATGATTTTCTCAAGAACCTGGTTTCTGTGTTGTGGATTTCAGTGGTGTTTGTTGCATTAGACAGAAGCCACATACCCGGAGCCCTGTCACTCAGCCCTTCGCTCCCTGGGTTCCCTGCAGCAAAGGCTGAGGGGCTGTTCCTTTAAGCCGCTTTCTAGCGGCCCTGGGATTTGATTGTAAGGCAGGTACAGCTTTATTCTCCTGAAAGGGCTCTTTGTGTGACTACATACTGTGATCTTTTGATATTGTTTTCAAAGGTTTTAGCAAAAGGTTGTATGGTCACAGCCATACAATAGTCACAGCTGTGGTCTTTGGAGTGCACTTTCCCGATAGTGAATATAAGACGTTTTTTAATTTGCGCCACTCTAGGCTGTGCCTGGCTAGTGATTCAAGGCTGACTGGGGCCTGATGGTTTAGCACTGGGCCGCTGGGGCTATGTTTGGAGGACCTGGGTGGGTCGGGGTGAGGGTGGGGGGCACAGATGGTGCCGGACATGTGTGTTACTTCTTACACTATCATTTCCCTGGCCTGGTGCATTTTTTTTTTTGAGGTGGTCACACCCAGCAATGCTCAGGGCTTACTCATGGCTCTGCAGATTCTGGGCTCAGGAATCATTTCTGGCAGCTTCTGGGGACCATATGGGATGCTGGGGATCAAACCCGGGTTAGCAAGGCAGGTGCCCTACCCACTCCACTATCTCTGCGACTCCTGTACATTCTTAAAAAAAATTTTTTTTAGCATGTTTCCATAGGAAAATGCTGAGAAATTTCAAGATCATGAAGTTCTGGTTCCTTTTCCCCCTTTAAGTGTAAAAAAAAATTGATAAGCAAAAAAGAATTAAAAGCCAGTCATTTTTGTGAACAGTCCACAGTAGCATTAATATTGTCGTGCAGCCCTCACCACTGTCCATCTCTCCACGTCTTCTCATTGTGCACAGCTGGAGCTCGACCCATTAAATAGTGATTCTCCACTTTCCCCTGCCCTTGACCCTGGCAACTGCCGTTCTGCTTTCTGCTTTCTGGATGTTGCCTATTCTGAGTCCCTCACGTTAATGGAAACATACAGAATTTGTCTTTCTGTGATTGTCTGATTCCGGCGTAGTGGCCTCAAGGTCACCCATGTTACAGCAGATGTCACATTTCTTTCCTTTCAAAGTTGAATGATATTCCATTATATTCATTAAATCCATTAAATTCCATTAAAGTTGCTTCAAGGCCATCACTTAACTCTTTGGAGTATATATATATATCTCCTCAGAAATGGAATTGCTTCAAGGCCATTGCTTAACTCTTTGGGGTATACATACTCAGAAATTCAATTGCTTCAAGGCTATCGCTTAACTCTTTGGGGCCTATGTACTCAGAAATGGAATTGCTGGATCATGAAATAGTTCTTTCTTTAATTTCTAAGGCAGAGAGCCCTTGCTGTTTCTCTCAGGGCTGTTGGTCCATTCGATCTTACCACTAGTAAGCACAGGACTTCCCATTTCTTCCCCTTTTCACTAAGGCCTTCTTTCCGGTCACACTCCCGTTCATGGGGATGCAGTAGTATCACATTGGAGTTTTGGTTTGCATTTTGTTGTTGTTGTGGGTTCATACCCTACAGTGCTTAGGGGCCATCAGGGTTATACCTGAGAGTACTTGGAGGGCCACAGAGTGCCACGAATCACCGCTTGGGCCTCCACATGTTGTGCATGTGTTCTGCCCTTGAATCCCCTGGCTCTGCATTTTCTTACTGATACATGACGCTGAGCATCTTTTTATATGCTTATGACTATTTGTATATATTATTTGAAAACTTTCTGTTTCGTTTTGTTTTTGGGCCATGTCTGACAATACTCAGAGTTTACTCTTGACTTTGTACTCAGTAATCATTCCTGGCATGCTCAAGGGGTCCGTATAGATGCTGGCAATCTGGGCTGGAGAGATAGCACAGCGGGTAGGGCGTTTGCCTTGCACGCGGCCGTCCCGGGTTTGATTCCCAGCATCCCATATCGTCCCCTGAGCGCCGCCAGGAGTAATTCCTGAGTGCAGAGCCAGGAGTAACCCCTGTGCATTGCCAGGTGTGACCCAAAAAGAAAAAAAAAAAGAATGCTGGCAATTTAACTCAGGGCAGTGTGTGCAGGGCAAACTCCCTACCCACTGTACTAACACCCCTGAAGACATTTTTACTCAAAAATGTTGTTGTTATCTTTGGGCGCTAGAGATGAAGCCCAGGGCCTCTATGCATACATACCTCACATGTGCAAGGCAAGTGCTCTGCCACTGAACTACATCTCTAGCATTTTTTCCCCCTTTGCTTAGTTTTGAGTTTTATTTGTTGTTGAATTCTAGGAGTTCTTTAGTATTCCAAATATCAATGCCTTTTCAGATATGTGACATGGTAGGGTCATAATAGAATATCTGAGAGAGAGAGACAGAGAGGGGGAGAGAAAGAGAGAGAGACAGAGAGACACAGAGACAGAGGGAGACAGAGAGAGACAGGGAGATGCAGTTGTCACTTAAGAGGAGCTAAGAGATCTTGAGGAGGTCAGGGGTGTGGTGTTGGAATTATGTTAATGAGAAATCATCAGTAGCATTATAAACCACAGAATCTCAATTAAAAGAAAAAACAAAGCAAAGCAGCAGCCCCCGCCACCCCCAACACCAATAACAAAAAAGAGCTCTCCAAGGAAGGCATTGCAAGCTGGGGCTCCACTGCTTTGCTACCTGTTTTCTTTCTCTATGGATTAAAGTTAATGAGTTAAAGAGATAAGGTCTTCCTGATACAAAGACTTAGAATTGTGGAGGCCACTCCCAGCTGTACTCGGAAATTGTTTTATTAATTTCTTTTCTTTTTTTTTTTTTGGTGGTGGTGGTTAGGGGTGTTGGGCCACACCTAGCAGTGCTCAGTGGCTACTCCTGGCTTGGTACTTGAGGTCCCTCCCATGGGTGCTGGGAAAACGTGGTGCCAGGGACTGAACCCGGGCTTCCTGCATGCTGAGCATGCACTCTTGCCCTTTGAGCCAGTTCCCTTGTGCAGTTTACTTTTGAATTGTTCATTCATAGTGCTTAGAGTCACAGTAGATTTTTTGTTTTGTTTTGTTTTGATTTTATTTTTTTTAAATTTTTATTAGTGAAACACCATGAGGTACAGTTGTAGACTTACAAATTTTTGTGCTTGGATTTCAGTTATACAGTAGATTTTTATATGTCGACCTTTTCATAACTGCTTTGCTGAATTTCTTTCTTAGTTCTCATAATTTCTCTCTAAGAGTTTTCCACATAAAAGATCATTTTGTAGCTGTGCTGTTTTGGTTCCGCAGGCACTTGAGGGCCAATCAAATGAGAGGCGTCATAGTGACAGGTTGAGAAAGAGTTTTATTGGCAGCAAATTATCAGGTTGGAAAATGACAGACTCATGTCATCTGCAGAGAATCTTGAGATGATTTTACTTCTTTCTTTCTGATTTGGATTCATTGCTTTTTTCTTGCCTAATTGTGCTTGCTACTTCTGATTTATTTTATTACATAGTTTTTTTCCTCTGCTGCTCACATCATAGCGATTTAATTCAAAGTCAGAGTTTTTCAGTATGTGCTAAGATGAAGCCATGCATACATGTGTGTGTTTACATATATATATCTCCATGTCTCTAGGTGAATGCGAATACATACTTGTGTACATGCATACATATCTCATAATCTAATTACGGTTGTGCCGTAGCAGCACCTCAGCCCTCATAATGTCACCTGATTATCACAGCAGTGACTTCAGTTCCCAGTATTGGTTGGGTGCAAGACCCAAGATCCTACCCACACTCAAGAAAAGGGGGTTATGCAGGGTGTCATCGTGGATTCTGCCCTGGGATTTACTCACGGGTTGGCAATCTTGGATTTAGGGTTAAGTAACTTTCATTTCAGAATCTTTGACTTACTAGGTCATGGGGTAGATTTAAGACCCATGGTTCAAGTCAGGATCTCAACAGTTAATTGGAGCAGTAGATATGGGAGACTCGGCAGAAGAATGTTTTGGGTTTGGATTTGGTTTCAGTGCCACACCTAGGGGTACTCAGGAGCTCCTCCATGATCAGTCGATGCTCCGGCATCACCCCAGGTAGAGTGCAGGGACTTTGCAAGCAGGATTGAACCTGGGGCTTCTGCTCATGCTCCAGCCCATCTTCTTGGCCACCAAAAGATTCTTTCGAGAGGTGAGTGAGGGTGGCCTGGGGCCGTTCCCTAGCAGTATTCGGGGCTCACTCCTGGCTCTATACTTAAGGATCATTCCTAGAAGTGGTTGGCAGTCCACTTGCATTTCCAGATATTGAACTGGGGTCAACCCTGTGCAAGGCAAGCACCTTACCTCTGTACTATCTCTCTGGCCTTGTTTAAAGTTTATAGATTAGGTAGCATGGATTCTATCATTCTTGTCTAGAGGAATTTTTTGTTTGTTTTTGGGTCATACCATGCAGTGCTCAAAACTTACTTTTGGCTCTGTACTCAGGGATCAACCCTGGCGGGGGGCTTGGGAAACCCTCTCAGGTGCTGGGGATCAAATCTGGATCAGCTGTATGAAAGGCACCCTACATACTATACTATCACTTCAGCCCTCTGGAGGAAAGCTTTTTGTTAAAAATTAAACTATAGGGGCCAGAGAGATGGCACAGCAGGTAGAGCGCTTGCCTTGCACATAACTGATCTGGGTTCGATCCCCAGCACCCCATATGATCCCCCAATACCACGAGGAGTGATTCCTGAGTGCGGACAGAGCCAGGAGTAAATCCTGAGTACCTCCAGGTGTGGCCAAAGCAACAGCAACACTTACATAAATAAAATAGAAAGAGTATGATGTTGTCTTGGAGTTGTCCCATTAGAATTTATGCATATTTGTTTTTGGTGGAAACTATGGAATTGGGATGAGATTTTTTTTGGGAGGCGGGTTCACAAAAAAGCTGTTCTTTTAGAAACTATTGTTGTGTGGCTTGAAAGAATTTTAGATACTGTTAACCTCTTGTCTTTGTTTTCTGTTATTTCCTACCCAGGCTCCTGCTTACATTCGGGAATGTGCCAGATTACACTATTTGAACTCCAGAACTCAAGCATCAAAGGTGAGAATAGGAAATTGCTCAAAGAAGAGAGAGAGATTGAGAGAGAGAGAGAGAGAGAGAGAGAGAGAGAGAGAGAACTTTTTTTATATGAAATAAAAGTAAATCCATGAAAAATGAAATGTATTTAGTACTGTAATTTGAAATTATCTTGTCATTTTGGGGTAAGGGAAAAGACTGAGAGGAAAGTTTGATGTTCAGGACTGGGGAGAGCTCAGAGGGCTGGTGTGATGCATTGCATGTGGGAGACCTGGGAGATTCCTAAAAACTGAGTGGGGAGTAGCCCCTGAGCACCACACCAAGGGTGGCCTAAAAAAGTAATGAATAAAGGTTATATGTTGAAATAACAATGCCTCTGCAGAGGCTGGGAAGATGACAAAGTATGTCCCCTGAGCCCTGCCAGGCACAGTCCCTCCACAAGCCACCACACATTGTTCTTGTCTGCCCCATGTAAGAGCTCCACTGGTGGAGAATTGCTAGCTTAGACTTTCTCATAAAGCCCTTGGCACGTACAGTCTTTGATACAATCTGTGTTTAAACGTTTTTCAGAGGGGGAGAGAGCTAGTATATGGGTTAGGACACTCTTGGCATCTCACCCACCACAGTTCAGATCCTCAGCACCACATACGGTTTCCTGAGCACTGCTAGGTGCTCGCCCAAACAGAAACAAAACAAATGTTTTCTGGAAATGAAAGTCCAGCTTTGTGTGTTTCATTGGTATTTTTGGCTCAGCAGGAATGCTGTCAGATGGCAGAAAGACTTGCGGCCACATGAGCTTAAAGAGCAAATGTGTGATGCTTATTAGTGAGATTGCATATGATTATTGACTTTAAGAGGCAGAGATTTTGGGGGCCTCAAGGAATAGCTTGGTGGCTTAGGTGCCTGCCTTGCAAGAGGATCATCCTGAGTTCAAATCCCAGACTTACCGTGTGCCCTGAGCAGGCATCACTGCTGACAGACATGTGCACACCACAGCCTATTACCATGACAACATCAACTACTGGGGGGAGGGAATACATATTTTGGGGGAAAATTAAGTGAAAACTTAGAAAAAAGACCCTTTATAAGCATTTAAAAAATTTATTTCTGTTGTGATCAGGATAAAACTTTGATCTCATGTTACCTTTCCTGCTCAGTTTTGTTTCTACTTGGAAGTTAGCAAATATCTGTGACCAGGAAGAGAGCCTTTTGAAATTGTATTTATTTATTTATTTATTTAAGGAAGAGAGTCTCCTCTCAATCAGTCAAACTGCAGAGTGGTTTTTCTTTTTCTTTTTCCTCTCTTAGTTTTTTGGGCCACCTCTGTACTCAGAACCTACTCCTGGCTCTGTGCTCAGGGATCACTCCTGGTGGTGCTTAGGGGACCAGATATGGTGCCAGGGATTGAATCAAGGTTTAAGGCCTGTCCTCTATCTACCGCACCAAGGAGAATGGTTTTTCTATTTTCTTTTTTCCTTCCTCCTTTTTTGGGCCACACATCGTGGTGGTCAGGGGTTACTTAAGGCTCTGCACTCAGGAATTACTCCTGGTGGTGCTCAGGTGACCACATGGAATGCTGAGGATCAAACCTACATCAACTATGTGCAAGGCAGCCTTACCTGCAGTACTATGGCTCTGGCTCCAAGCAGTGTGGTTTTTCTGTTGTTTCTCTGCCACCGCCTTGTAGCTGTCACATTCCATTGTTCTGTGTGGGAAAGGTGCCACCAGGAACCAGCACACTCGGGCTCCACGATGGCCTGTCACTTTAGTTGTCATTTAGATGACTTTAAAATTATAGCTTACGGGGCAATAGCACAAGGGTAGGGCATTTGCCTTGCACCGGCTGATCCGGGTTTGACTCCCAGCATCCCCGAGCACTGCCAGCAGTAATTCCTGAGTGCATGAGCCAGGAGTAATCCCTGTGCATTGCTGGGCGTGATCCAAAAAGCAAAATATAAATAAATAAAAAATTATAGTTTAAACTTGCCTTTTTCCTTTTGTCCAATGGGAATGATACTTTCCTTGCTTAACTTACAGGTGTGAGGCAATAGGGAGAATTATATGAGATTAGAAGATACTTTGAAAACTGAACTCTCTAAATATGGAGAGCTTCTGGGGCTGATATTCTAAATGAAGTTAGGTTCTCTGGGCAGGTCATGGGAGTGAACTGCCAGTGTAGTCTATAATTATTGCTTTCTCTTTATCTGATAATAATATTTAGATTTTTCTGTCCCGGAGAAGAGCAGGCCACGTTCCTTCCCACCCTCTTCTTTTTTGTTCCAGGGTTGTGGGAACCCGAAAGAAAAGCTGGCAGCAGGATATACTAATTCATTTCCATGTCTTTCTCTAGGATGATCTTGATCTGACAGTTTCTTGTCGTACAAAGTCCTTCCAGCTGGCAAAGCCTCAGAGGCGGAACCAGCTGGATTCCTACTCCCGTGAGGAGACGCAGCAGCGCACAGAGGAGGCGCTGCGGGAGTTGTTCCAGCACGTCCACAGCATGCCGGAGTCCGCGAAGAAGAAGCAGCTCATCAGACAGGTGCCCGAGTGGAGGTCACAGCCTGGGGCTCTCAGGGAGGTGGCCCGGAGTCCTCTGACACCTCTCAGGGCAGGCAGGAGGCCTGGTTGTGGTCCCGGGTCTCAAGGTCCAGCCCAAAGCCCTGTCATTGGCACTGCTGTGTGTGCTCTGTCCCCCGTCCCCTGTCACCCCTTCAGACTCTCATTTAGGTTAGGGAAAGCTCAGTAGTGGTAACAGAAGCTTGGCACCTTCGGGACCCCGGGTTCGGCCACTGCACTCCACCCCCTCTTCCTAGAAACATTTTATTTTTCCTTTTGTGGGGGCTGCATCCTCTGGTGCTCGGCCCCCGCCCCCAGAAGTGCTCGGGTGACTGTATGCGGTTCCCGGGGTGGAATTGGGGGCAGCGATGGGCAAAGCAAGCTCCTTAGCCCCTGTTCTGGCTCTCTGACCCTCTCTCCTCATTTAATTTTTGCTCATCCAGGAAAGTAAACGTCTCTCTGACCCCAGTAGCAAACTTTGCACTAGTGCCTTATGGAGAGAGAAGGGGGGGGGGTGATGGAATTTTTAGCTTTAAATAGGGATCCAGGTGGGGTTCGAGTTTCTCTAATTTTGTTCATGTAACGAGTGTGCTTAGAGAGAACCCGCAGTTACGTGTTCCAAAGCTTCAGCTCTCCAGCCTTCTTGGCAAATAGCAAATAGCTTAGCCTTCCGAATTGCAGTTTTCTTGTTTGTAAAGCGGTAATTGTAACGTTGGTGTTCTGTGGTTGTGAAGGGGAGAGAGGAGCTGCTGGCAGGGCAGAGCCAAGCGGGAGCTCTTACACGGGGCTTGTTTGTAGTCGCAGCACACAGAATCAAGTCACTAGTTGGACACTGGAAATAGGAATCCTAGTGGCTAACTTGGTTTTCTTTGGAACTCTGGGAACAAAATTAAACTTCTCATTTGCCATTTTGAGATTCAAATTATTGCTAAATAAATTCTGATGACTTAGTGAGTTTCTTCTCAGAAAATTTATTTGATCTTGAACCAACTTTAGTCTTAGCTGACCAGGCGAAGGTGGCCTCTTGCCATCTTAGTCACCTGGGCTCATTTTAGGGGTAAGTCTTTGTTTTTATTTATTTATTTATATTTATACATCATCTCAAGTGTAGGCCCAAATGTAAATAAGTGCTCAACTGCTGACCTGCTGTTCTTCTGGGGACGGTGGTGGTTGGCTTCCCATGGCCGAGCTAGCCACCTTGGTGTGGCTCTGGGGTCATTCCCTGGCAATGCTTAGGGGAACTTTTGGTGATGGACATTGAACCCACATCCAGAACATGTGCACTCTCCCTGGGCCTAAGTTGAGCTGTTTTTAATGAAAAAGCCCTACGAGAGAGACTGGCAAGCTAGTTCAGTGTGCTGATGATGGAGACAGCCCTCATTCTCCCCCCGATGGCTCTACACACGCTACACAGAGGGGACTCTGCCTGGTCCCAGCGTCTCAGGGAGAGACCCGGAGCACAGAGCTGGCTGTAACCCCTGGTACTTTTTCTCTGATTAGAAAAATAAGAAATTCTAGAGAAAAGAAAATAAAATGCTCATCAGTTTGGGCATTGTTCTTTTGTGCATAATTATATAGTCATACAAAAAAGAAAAAATATATGTTCATATATATGTGTTTGTTTGCTCTTGGCCACACCAGGTATTGCTCAGGAATCACTCTTGGTGGGCTCAGGGTCCCATTTGGGATACTGGGGGTCAAACCCAGGTCGGCTGTATGCAGTCAAGTGCCTTACCCGCTGTATCTCTCTGGCTCCAATATGAATATTTTTTATTTTTATATAGTTACGATCATACCATATAAACTGTTATCTCTCCATTTTTCCACTAAATATCACATTATAAGCATTTTCTTGTACATGGTAGCAACCTTAAACATTAAAATTACTGCCATTTCATTTTGAAAAATTATAATTTTTTATTTTCTAGGGTTTTTTCCTGATTACAAAAAATTATACACACGGTAGAGACATTTTAACCTCTATAAGAGTGTAAATAAAATGAAAATCTCCTATTATTGAGCCAAGGATTTAGGTCACTTCTTAGTATATACAGTTTTGCTTATAAGTCTTTTTAACTTTTGTATGTTATTTCTGATGTGCATGGTCAAAGAGTGTCATCCCCTTTTGTTTTATTTAATATGTATGTAGCACTGTAGCACTGTCATCCCGTTGTTCTTCAGTTTGCTTGAGCGGGCACCAGTAACATCCCCATTGTGACACTTGTTACTGTTTTTGGCATATTGAATATGCCATGGGGAGCTTGCCAGGCTCTGCTGTGTGGGCAGGATACTCTCGGTACCTTGCCAGGCTCTCTTTTTCTTTTGGGTCACACCTCGCCATGCTTTTGGGCCCATGCAGTGCCAGGGTTTGAACTTGGTCAGTACCATGCAAGGCAGGCACCTTCACCCTGCTCCTATCTCTTGACCTAGTTTTTAGCACATTTATTTATTTGGTTCTTGGGCTACATCCAAAAGTTCTTAGGGCTGACTATGCACTCAGGGATACTCTTGGCAGACAGTTGGGAGTGCCAGGGATGAACACCAGGTTGGCTGCATGTAAGGCAAATGCAGATGCCTTATCTCCTATACAATCGCTCCAATCCCCACTCCCACCACCCACCCTGGTACTTTTGAATTTAAATACTCAGGGTAATTTAGTACAGTTTTTTTTTTAACTAAAAAAGCAAAACCAAAAACAAACCCCCAAAACAAGCTTGACTTGGTTTTGACAGCTTTATTTCTGCTTCTGTGATTTGTTTGCTGATGTACTCACTTCTTGGACTGACTTCTATGATGGGTTGTACTTACAGTGCCGATTGTCACGGAATCCTGTCTTTTCTTGGGAGAATATTAACAGAATGCTCTTCTTCTTTCAGTTCCATAAACAGTCTTCAACCCAGACCCCAGGGCGGGAGCCGTCCTCCCCCCGGGTGCAGAAACGGGCCCGCTCGCGCTCCTTCAGTGGCCTCATTAAGGTAGGTCTGCGCTCTCCCTTTCCCACTCAACAGGCTTCAGTTTTATTTTTTCAGTGGTGGGCACCCCCCTCCCCCTTGCTTGGGGGCACAGGGCCACTCCTACCGGTGCAGGGCTCAAATGCAGGACCTCACCCTTGGCCAGGCATGTCTTTTACAGCTTGAGCCACATCGCTGGCCACTAGTCTGATTTTTCTTATACACAGACTAGTTTTCTGTGTTCATGCATCTTCTGTGGGAGTCCTAAGAGAACATTCATTTGTAAGGGGAGAAGGAAAACGGAAATGGAAACTTGTGTTTTTCAAATCATTTTACTGTGTATCCATCAGAGAAAGGGCTCTGTGGAGTAGAAGTCAGAGAGGTCCTTCCTTCTCTTCTGACGCTGATGACAGTCCTTACTTGCCAGCAGCGTAGAGTCCCTTTGTTCATAACTTGCTTTGAGCAAGGTATGCGCTTCCTCAAATCAGGCTCCCCCATGCCCTGGCCACAGTGCTCACCGAGGCGTGCACCCTCTGTGCTGAGCTCTGCTGTGTTGCTGGGGATCCAGTGGCAGTGCCGGGGACCGAGCTTGTGGCCTCCCATCAGTAGGGCAGGTGCTACCCGAGCCACCCCCAGTCCCTGGAATTCGTGGGTGTTCGCCTTCCTGATACTCAGCCCTGAGTTGGAAGTGGGCCCAGCCATGTGGTGCACCAGCTGTGCGGTGGGCCTGCGGGGCTCTATCCCCTGTTTCTCTGGGCCCCCAGAACTCACCAGCTGTGAGTGGTCATCCCAGGGATCGAATTTAGGGCCTCACACATGCAAGGCAGGTGCTGCTGCCTGCAGTTAACTCCCCGGCTCCTGAGAAATCTTCTTTTTAAAACAAATGCAGTATATCCTCTGTGTTGCCATGGTCACTGCCGGCTCACGTCTTCGTGGACAATCTGAACTTGCAGTTAAGGGCTCTTGCCATTGGGTGGCAGTAGGTTACTTGATGATGGGGTTTACGTCCAGCACAGCCAGGCTCAGTTAGCACTATGCTGTGTCCTGCCGTTCACTGGGGTCTTCCGGAGGCAGCGTGACTCACAACCCTGCTGACGAGAGGGTTTCCTGCACACAGTGCTCGGGTGCCGCCCCCTTCCCCGAGCACCCGCTCCCCTCCACCGTGTCTCAGCGTGTACTCCTCCCACCATGGTTCTTTTTATTGATTTGATTTATTTTGGGGCCAGGGCAGGGGGCCAGTGGGGACTGCAACTTACTGGTACTCAGGAATGTCTTCTGGCTTAGTGCTTGGCGGTTTCCTCAGACTGTGCTCAGGGGACCATGCAGTGCTGGAACCAAGCCTGGGCCTTCCACATGTAAAACAGTTGCTCAGCCTGCATAGCTGTCTCTCTAGTTTATTTTATTTGCAAGTCTGTCCTTCCCTCTGACTTCCCTGTCTTGATAACAAGGAAAGTGGTAGTCAAATAAATGTAGTAGTCAGACAAATGTTCCAAGTTATATGGGAGGGTGGGGGATGCGGCTCAGGGAGAGAGCACGGGTCTTACATGTGTGAGACCCTGGGTTTGATCCTCGCCACAGCAACACACAAAAGCCTCAAACCAAAGTACAGTGTAAAATGGTGTAGTTGTATCTTCACAGTGAGCACCTCTGCAGCTGGTTCCAGATAAACTGATATTTGTTGATTGAAATGTAAAGAGAGACTCTCCTCTTGATGGCTGCCCACTCTTCTGAAAGAGAATTCGGAATTTTAGAATTACAAAGTCTTGTATCATTCTGCCAGTATAAATATTTTACTTATTTTTTAATTTAATTGTGTGTGTGTGTGTGTGTGTGTGTGTGTTTTGGCACACACCTGGCAACACTCAGGGGTACCTCCTGGCTCTGTGCTCAGGGATCACTCCTGATGGTGCTCAGGAGACCATGTGGGATGCTGAGGATTGAACCCAGGTGCATGCAGAGCGAATGCCATACCCAACTGTACTGTTGCTCCAGCCCCCCAGTATAAGCATTTTAAAACACAAATGTTAGTAAATTATATAAAGCAGCAGGTTAAAGTGTGAGTGAAGAGACGGTGAACTGGTCATTGGTCTAGATTTCTGCTCAATGAAGAAGGGAGCTAATCAAATGGCTTTTTAAATTTGCTGGGGGCCAGAGAAAGAGCTTAAAGGACTGAGCACATGCTTTGCATGTGAGAAGCTCTTATCCAAAGAAATCCAACAAGAATTCATTGGAGGCTCTACAGCCAGTTCTGGGGTTCCTGGTACCCAGGCATAGTGCTAACTGAGCCTGGCCGTGCTGATGGACTTTGATGTCTTTTGATTTTTGTTGTTTTTTGGTCACACCTGGAAATGCTCAGGGCTTCTCTGGCTCTGTGCTCAAAAATTCCTCCTGGCAGTATTCAGGGGACTCTATGGGATGCTGGGGTGGAACCCGGGTTGGGTGCATGCAAGGCAAATGCCCTACCTGATACACTATCTCTCCAGCCCCTGTTTTTTGGTCTTTTGAAAGGAAGAGACTTTTCACTAGGACTTTTGAAAGTAAAAGGTACTGATCTTATTTTTCTAGTATTTCTGTGTCTTAGCTCTTTGATTTATTTGTCTTCCTTTTATCCTTTATAAGACTAGACTTTTTTTTCTGCTAATATCCACATTATAGAGTTTAATGTAGGTGCTTTGATATGGTCTGTTTTTGGAATCCAGATTTATTCTCTAAGGGTAAAAAGGGAAGATTTCTCCAAAGCTGGTAGAATGGTCACTGGCAGCTGTTACAGTAAGTCACATCCGCTTCTAAGCTGTGCAGAGATGAAAGGGCTTTTAGTCTTGCTCTGAATGGCAGAGTGGTCATGTGACCCTTTTAAGACGCCTTTTACTCTCCTGTGGCTGTATTAGAAGCTCTTCAGAATTTCTGCAAACACAGTCTGGGCGAGGACATGACAGGGAAGGGAAGTTTTAGAGCGGCCTATATAAATATCTCTCCACAGGCGTGGGGGGTGGGAGGGGGGACGCTTAACAGCTGGCAGAGACAGTTCATCTTTGGGGCGATCATTACACCATAACTAACTGGCATTTTGTTTATGGTCTCTAAAGTGCACTGTAATTGGCCTGTTGTAGTGAGCTTAGGTCAGATATGCAGTGCTTCTAATGTTTCAGCCAAGGAAAGAGAAGATCTTGCCTCAAGCAAGATCATAAGCTCTGGCTTTTGTTTTTGTTGTTCATTTTAGTCATGGGGCCACAGCTAGTAGTGCTCAGGGGCTACTCCCAGTTCAGTGCTCTGGGTCTCAGCACCAGGGGCTCATGCAGACCAGGTTTGGAACCCAGATCTCAGCACCCAGAGCATGTGTTCTCTCTCCAGCCCCTTAGGTTCATTCATTCATTCTTCCTTCCTCCCTTCCTCCCTTCCTCCCTTCCACCCTCTTTGGTCTCTAGTAACAGTGACTTGGGGACTTAGGGGTTGGGCCCAGAAAGCTGAATTTTTTTGAACCCAGAAGTAGTTTTGAAGATCAGTATAGTCAGAATATGTACATAGTAGATGTTTTAATTAATTAATTAATTTGTGTGTGTGGGGGGCGGCATACCTGGTGATGTCAGGGCTTACTCCGGGCTCTGTACTCAGGGATGAATCACTCCTGGCAGTGTTCATGGAGCATATGAGATGCCGGGGATCAAATCTGGATATAAGGCAAGGCAGGTGCCTCACTTGCTGTACCATCTCTCCAGCTCAGTCGATGTTTTTAAAGCAATTGTTTTTCTCTTCCTAAAACAGCGGAAGGTCCTGGGAAATCCCATGATGTCAGAAAGGAAACCCAAGTGCCCAACGCCAGAATCTGTAGGTCTTGGAGAACTGAAGCAATCCAGCAAAGAAAATATGAACTTGGTAGGTGTTCTCTGGACTTTTCTCTCAGTGTGTGCATTTTCAGGAAGGAAGGACATTCTTATACAATCTCGTGTTTTCCTATGTTTCTCTGAACCATTCAGCTTTACTTCGCCCTGATTATTCGTTTCATGTATTGTAGGATAACACTCTTTTGTCCTTCCTCAGGTAGCTTAGGTTTGTCAGGTCATACCCATCTAAGAACACTGAACTTGTATTGTAAGCAATGTCCTTTCTGTGTGGACACAGGAAGACAGTTAATATTATGCTTTGTAACTTGGGAGTTGATTGACTCCGAATAATATTTACTCCTGGGCATCTGATTTCTTGACTCTGTTGCCCTTAGTTCCTAGCACCCCAAAAGCAGGGTCCCGACGAGGGACTGAATGGACCCAGGGCAAGCAGTGAGCTACCCTGGCATCGAAATGGGCCAGGCCAGAGAGCCATGATACTCAACTATAAGTTGAGGGCATGATCATGGACAAATGCTGTCATGATCCAAAAGTAAGTAAAGACGAGACTAGGACCCTGCTAGAGTTAGGAAGATTAACCTGGCCTGAGGACTGCGAAATGTATAGTGAGATGTTCGTAGGAAGAACCAAACTAAATTTATATCTCTTACTGTGCTCCTACAGAATGACATTGCTAGAAATATTAGAAGTAGATTTATTACAACTATTTAAGTAGATTACTAACTGAGGGAAGAACACACCCTTGTTGGGATCCCACCCTTGGGTGGATCTCCTAGTAATCTGAAGTAATCTCTGTAGATGAGATTTTATCCTTGAGTTAATCTCCTGGAGGAGTGGTCTTACCTCTCTTTGTTGATTCGTCAGTATTCAACCCACCTTTATGTCACCGCCTTATGTGACTGCCATATAAACTAAGACGTAAGCTCGGAAAGGGAGTCAGAAGCGAGAGAGCTCGGGCTCTAGAGATCGAGAGTCAGAGCCAGAAGGAGAGAGGTTCCAAGATTGGAGCCCAGGAGAGAAGGAGGCAGAGAAAGACAGGAGTGAAAAGGATTGGAATAAACTACATTGATATAGACTGGCCTGGCCCCTGTTTTTTCTTCCGTTTGCCCTTGGCCAACAGCCGTTTCCATCCAGGCCACACACAGTGGCTCAAGAGCACCGAACGCAGACGGTGAGACAGTGTCATCCAGTGAGCCCGTGAACACACAACCTTCGGCGTGATAAGATTTTACAATGTATGACGACTCTCTTTTTTTTTTTTAAATGTAGGAGTATTGCTATTTATTCAGCCATTGATTAGGCTGATTGAATTGGGCATGAACTCCACCTTACTTTTTATTTTTCCTTTTTTATAATTTTATTTATTGAATCACCATGAAAGCAGTTACAAAGCTTTCAGGTTTAAGTCTCGGTCATACAATGAAACACCTGTCCCTTTACCAGTGCCCATTTTCCACCACCAAAAACCCCAGTATACCCCCCATCCCACACCCTCCCCCTACCTGTGGGGCAGATGATTTCCACATTACTCTCTCTCTACTTTGATCACATTCAATATTTCGACTCCAGACCCACCATTATTATTTGGAATTTTACCCCAACACTCAGATCTGCCAAAAAGACAATGGTAGACAATTTATTTTCTATTGATGATTATGAATAACATACGATGTCATGCAGCTCCAGTAGTGGGCATGTGATTTTGGAATTCCAAAATTTTAACAATTAAATCTGGAGCGATTTCTGCCAAAACCTGCTGGGTTCCGAGATTTGTTCCTGAGTCTCTTGGATCATGGCCATTAAGCAGCTTGATCAGGAGCCAGAGAGGCCATTCGTGGGCGGTGACCCAGGGTCTTGTTGGGTGGGGAGGAAAGGGCTGGCTCCATCCCCATCCCATGAGGCCCCGTGTGTTTCGTCACTGCGGGCCCAAACCTGACTGTCCAATGGCGTCTAGGGGATGGCAGCCACCGAGCTGCCATGGAGAACAGGCCAAGGCACAAACCTATTCCCACCTAGGGTGGCCCGGCACCAGTAACCTACTGCAGGGGTCGGCCGCATTTCTGCCAAAAGCCGCTGGGTTCTGAGATTTGTTTCTGAGTCTTTGGGATCATGGCCATTAAGCAGCTTGATCAGGAGCCAGAGAGGCCATTCGTGGGCAGCGTCTCGGGGTCTCATTGGAGCAGGGAGGAAAGGGCCTGCTTCACCCCCATCCTGTGAGGTCCCGTGTGTCTCACTTGTCCCTGTGGGCCCAAACTTGACTGTCCAATTGCCTCTGGAAGATGGTGGCCACTGAGCGCCAAGGGGAAGCAGGCGAAGGGACAACACCTGTTACCCCCTGGGGTTGTCTGGCATGGGTAACCCATTGCAGGGACCGGATGCATTTCTGCCAAAAACCGCTGAGTTCCAAGATTTGTCTCTGAGTCTCTGGGATCATGGTCGCTAAGCAGTTAGATCAGAAAACAGAGAGGCCTTGCCGGAGGTGAGCTGAGCCGGAGGTGGTTTGTGGGTGTGTCTCCCACATACCTAACTTTTGGCCATTTACTTTCTTGGTAAACTTTGCCCCAAGGTTTTGGGGTGTAGCCAAAGGCACAGCAGCAATTTTGGGGTATGTGGAAGTCTGAAGGCGCCATCAGGCTGTGGATGCACTCGCCTCACAGGTACAGATTGACCTGCTGGCGGCACCATATCCCCAATGATGACTGTCTCTCTGGAATGTTTCCTTGATTTACTTAACAGTTTCTTTCTTTTTTTTTTTTTTTTGTACTGGGGATCATACCCAGGACCACTATACTTACAAGGCATGTACTCTGCCACCAAGCTATGTCCTTGGCCTGTAAGCACACTTGAATTGAAGGAAGTCTAGCCAACCAGTCATTAGGAAAATGACAAATGGAGTGAAATAGATCAATTAGGAGTTGGGAGTGGCTGATGGTATTTGAGGCAGGCCTGCAGTATTACGTTACCTGAGGGCTATCCTTCAGGCCATCCCAGGCTCAGGTTCTTTAGTAAGCCTGCAGTAGAGTCACTTTTATTGATATGTGACATAATCAGTTTATAATATACATATGTGTGTATGTTTGTGTGTATAATTAATGATATAAATTTATCTCAGCAAGCATTTTTTGTTTTTTTTTGCTTTTTGGGTCACCCCTGGCGATGCAAAGGGGTCATTCCTGGCTCTGCACTCAGGAACTTCTTCTGGCGGTGTTTAGAAGACCATATGAGATGCTGGGAATCGAACCCGGGTTGGCCACGTGCAAGGCAAATGCCTTACCTGCTGTGCTATTGCTCCAGCCCTCAGCAAGCATTTTTGAAAAGAAATTAGGGATAGAGAGTACAGTGGTTAAATAGTATGCTTGCCTTTCACGTGGCTGACCCGAGTTTGCTCTCCAGCACCCCAGATGTCCCCCAAGCCCTGATCACAGAGCCAGAAGTAAGTAGCCCCTGAGCACCAGCATGTGTGTCCCCCCAAATACAGTTAAAATTTTTTTGGAGGGGGGTTATTTTTTTTTCTTTTTGGGTCACACCCGGCGATGCACAGGGGTTACTCCTGGTTCTCACTCAAGAATTACTCCTGGCAGTGCTCAGGGGACCATATGGGATGCTGGGAATCGGACCCGGGTCGGCTGCATGCAAGGCAAACGCCCTACCCGCTGTGCTATCGCTCCAGCCCCGTAGGGTGGTTATTTTGGATCACACCCAGTGGTGTTCAGGCGTTACTCCTGGCTCTGCACTCAGGGATCACTCCCGGTAGGCTCAGGTGACTACATGGGGATGCCAGGGATCAGACCTGGTGGGCCGTGTGCAGGACAAGTACCCGACCTGCTCTTTGTTATCCCCTTGCTCTGTTTCTTTGTATGCCACATATGAGAGAGATCATGTGGTATCTGTCCCTTCTGCCTTTGACTTATTTCAGTGAAACTCTTCATGTTGAGACTGAACAGGATAAGAACTCCTCTCGGTGGGAAAGATATTGGAACATGTAAGCCACTCTAAAATTTTCCTTGTTACAGTTATTTTCTGACTCTCCATCTGTCACAATGACACCAGCAAGACTGAAATGGTATGAAGGGAAGAAAGAGGGGAAGAAAGGTAATTGTGCTTTTCTGTTCTCATTTGGTTGTTCTGATACTCCTAGCAGCACTTGGGGCTCTGTGTGGAGCCAGGAATCAACCCTGGGGCTCCTTCATGCAAAACTGGCACTCCAGTCCTTTATGCCTTTTCTGTTCTTGATTAGTGTAGCTCCTTTCTGCCTCTTATTGATCAGAAGCATTTTGGAATTCCTAGGAGGATGTGGAAGTTACAGGCCTACTTCCAGGGTTCTTGCCCTAGAGTTCGTTTAGTAGATGGTTCTTTGTTTTTGTTGGGTTTTTGGTTTGGGGGCCACACCCAGCAGTACTCCGGACTTACTCCTGGCTTTGTGCTCAGGGATCACTCTGGGAGGAGATTGGGGACCATATAGAGTGTTGGGTATTGAACCTGGGTCAGCCATGTGCAGAGCGAGTGCCCTGCCCGCTGTGCTGTGGCCCCAGCCCCTAACAGATGGTTCTCAGTCGACTCAGCGACTCAGAACCCTCCTGGGGCTGAGGGAGAGATCTGAGAGTTCCCTGCCTTCCTGGCTGGGTGGGATAAAGGAGAAACACCTTAAGGGTACTAGCTAAGCAAATTTCAGAGTGCGTGTTAAGAAAACCTGTTAAGCAAAACTTGTTATCCTTGTTAAGAACAAGTATAAATAATTTGTAAAGCCAAGTGCAGATGTGCAGTGAAAGTTCTTAGTGAATGTAGACCAGTTCCTTTTCTGGGTTGACTGTAACCATGTTACTCAGCAGGGCTATTCCGGTAGACAGCTCGTGCAGAAGGACCCCAAACTCATAGCTCTGCACATTTAGAATGAAGGGATCGTTCTGTGCCTGGGCTGCTGTTGCTTCAGCTCTTGTGGCAGAAGGTCGAGGCTGTCTTGCTTTCCCACAAGGAAGCAAGGAGAGGCCTCCTCAGTGAGCACCCTGGCTTTTATACTCCTGATCTGAGGCAGGGAGATGCCTCCCCAGGGAGCACCCTGCCTTTCCTACCCCTGACTGAGCCATTCCTCTGTCCAGGGAGGACAGTTTATTCTTTCTGAATCTATTTCCTCTGAACATGAGGACGAAAGTTCTAACTGGTTTTTTTTTTTTTGGGGGGGAGTCATACCCAGCAGTACTCAGGGTTTTACTTCTGATTCTGCAGAGGACCATGTGGGATGCCTGGGTTGAACCCAGGTCAGCGGCATGCATCGTTTTTTCTCTTCCTTCCAATTAACAGCAGAGCCTCTCATCTGTGTGGGAGGCACGTAGTACCTGTTCCTGGTGAGAGACACAGTGGTGTTTGGGACAGGAGCTGTGCGTTCAGTTGGGGTAGGGTTCCATTCCTTGCTTCGTGGCATGATAAGGATAACCATATCAATTGGGGCAACCCAATTCAGTCAGCGTAATCGATGGCTGAATAAATAGCAGTACTCCTACATGAAATAAAGTAAAAATAAATAAATAAACAAATAGAGACAACCTTACTTGTGTAGACATCAGATTATTTGTGAATTGGCGAGAGGGTTAGCTCCGGGTGAGGCTGTTGTGAGGGTAAATGAGACCCGTGGACTTGAAGGATGCAGAGTAGCCCTGGGCACCAGTTAGCTTCCCAGGGGCTTGTTGCCTCTAACTGCCGTGAGGATGATTTCCTGAGCTTGCCCAAGGAGGCCCAGGGAGTTTACTTCGAGGGCCAGTAAACTTAAAACTCCTTAACCCTCAGTGTGTAGAAAATGCTGCAGATTTTCTAGCATGTAGGTGGGATATTTGCAAAAAGAATTATTTAGAATATGTGCTAAATGCTCTTGTTTCTCCTTCCACCTAGGATTCCTCTGAAGGAGCCCGAGTTCTCCTGCGTCCGCCCAGCGATTTCTCCTTTGTGTGGGCCAGGTGCCATGACTGTCTGTGGAGAAGCTTGGATTTGTAGCTTGCCTGCTGCCTTTGGAAGTGTGGAAGTCAGCTAACCCTGTGGCGGGTTGCTCCTTCCGATCTAGCTCCCTGGATGATGTCTGTAGATTCTTCCTTCTGAACCAGCACGAGCAACTCCTGTTTATTTTTATTATTTCTTTTACGATAGGGGGAAAACCACTAACCAGTCGGACACCTTTCATTGCACAGAGTCTGAGCAGAACCAGGTGGGCTCTGGTTTTTAGTATTTGGGCAAATTCTGTTTTTAAAAACAGGGAAATTTGTTCTTAACTGCTCGATTCATTTTTTTAAAAAATTTTATTTAAAAAAATTTTTTTAATACTGTCAGTCCTGGCAGATTGGTGTTATTTTTAACTGATGATTTGGGCTTGTCCCCATTTTGTTAGTATGGGGGGGGGTTATTTCATATTTCTGTTGCTGTTTCTTGTTTCTGTTTTTGGTAAGGTCATTCTATGGGGTAGATAATCTAGATAAGCTCTATGGCAGATCCCTTTCGCTCATCTTCACCTTCCACCTTGGGAAAGCCCTAACCCATGAATCTGTATTCCTCCATTCCTTAATTTTGTGTCCCGAGAATTTGAAGCCATACTGAAAGTTTTAAATTATTTCTCAGGCCTGAGATTGCAGGGTATTTAACCAGTGGTCTTGAAAAAGAAGAATGCAGAATGATAACCATATTGCCACTAATTTCAGTTACTAAACACTGTCCCTTCACACACCTCTTTCTTTCCCTGTCCTCGGTGATGATGCCAGAGTGATTGTGTGGCTGCTGAACTCACTTCCTTCACTCACTTCCTCTCGCCTGAAAAACCCTGGGCACCACTGTGCAGCCTCTGTCTGGTCACCGGGACTCCGGGACAGTCGCCGACCGCTTGCCGGTGCGTTCCCGCTCTGTGTGCGTGGTTCCCTCAGGGTGGGCGTCTATCATCTTCCAAGGGAGCCTGTGGGCCAGCTGGGATCCGAGGAAGGAAGTGAGCCCCATGTTCGTGGGGCTATTCCCTGAAAAGCACTGAGGCCAGTCCCCGGGTTGAGAGGGGCCGGCTGTCAGCTGTGCCTGCCGTCCCGCCCGCACCTCTGGGGAAGCACTTCCTTTCTCGCCTTTGTTTCTTTTGCTCTTGTCGCAGTAGTGAAGGGAAATGTAAAATCTGGCCTTCCCACTTGCTGGGTGGTGAACGACAGGTGATTTCGAGCAGGAAGGTGCTCCTAGGTCTGCCTGAGAGCAGCTGTGCTATTCTCGAAAGTGCTAGCAGGTTCATTTGTGGGTGCTTCTGTTCGGTTTCTTCTGACTGAGACACCAAATGGCTGGCGCTAGCTGTTGTTGACTCCAGAGGGAGCCACTGGAGATGGGCTGGTCGCAGCGGCCCCAGGACTCCGCGCTTCCAGGCGTGCGGGCCCAGGGGCTGCGGGCGCCAAGGGCACAGGCTTGGTCAGGGAGTCTGTGGCGTGTGTCACCCGGATGCTGGGGGCTGAGACTCAGGGAACATTCTAGGGTTGACGAGCCGGTGACTTGGAGCCTCAAGAGAGCTTGCCACCTGCACGTGCTTTCAGAGCCACCCACGGGTGGCTGCCGTGTGTATTTGGGGACGTGTGTGTGGTGGAGGTTATTTATTGAATTTGCTTTCCCTTGCTTAAAGGGGAAGGGGACGGTCAGTCATTTTTCTTAGAGAAGCTGTGAAACATTGGAATCTGTGCTTGGAGAGTTGAGAGCCGACCCTATGCCTTGTTCTACGTAACCATTCTAATCCTGTGAAGTCTTAACAGAGAACTCAGAGACAGACCCGTCACCCCCTGCTACACAAGGGTACTGTCCCCTGCCTCTGACTTGGGAGGGGTGGGTATTTTTGAGCCAGTATTTAATTTTCTTAATCTGTAACATGTTTTTAAATCCCATTGTATTACGTCCATTTTTTCTTGTCGGAACACTGTCTGGAAAGGCCTCTTCTTTGCCTTCAGCCTTTTCACCTCCTGTGCTCACTTGTGACGGCTTGTGAGGTGGGCGCAGTGCAGGCAGAGGTGGCGGGCACCAGCCTGCACGTGCAGAGCAGCACCTGGGCCCAGGGCTGCCCGGGTGACCGGCAGTGAGCAGGGACCCCCAGGCGGGGCTGGTGGTGTGGGTCAGAGCAGAGCAATGAGCCGGGGTCACGGTGGCAGGCGCTGTGGCCACGCCCCTGTGGGGAAACGGTGCCTTCTCCACACTCTGCCGCTGGACCTCGTGCCCGTCTCGCCCAGATGCTCCCCCAGAGCAACGCGCTTTCACTCTGGGTCTCCCCTAAGTCGGTCTTCTTGCCCCCCTGCCCTCAGCCACACCTCCTCTCCCCGAGAGGCTTTGTGCTGAAATCAGACCGGGCTCCACACCGGAATGATCAGTATTCACAGTCATGCCCTAGCTTGCGGGGAGGTTGGGGACCCTGAGAGACACCTGTGGCCAAGTCCACGGCTCACACGCACTGTGGCAAGGCCACTTTCCCCAGGCAGCTCAGGCGGTGTCTTTCCTGGGAGAGTGGGCGGCAGGCTGGCGGGGAGGTGCGGTACATAATGCTTCTGTCACCATGGAAACAGGCGTGTACAAGGCCACCGTCGATGCAAGAGAGCCATGGAGCACTCCCCAGACATGTGTGGGGACCGGCAGGACCTGCTGGGGAGAGCATTCCCTTCCCCCAGATCCGTTCTTCAGAGCACACTGCCTCAGTCACCCCTGCGCGTGCTTCGTAAGAGAAATAAGCTTAACTGCCTCCCATTGTTTCCTTCTTATTTGACTATTTGTCACATATATATATGTAACTGTAAAGAAACAATTATATGTATTATTTTTCTTTTATACTAATGTCATCTTCTAAGATTAAATTTGTTTTTTGTTTCATATTCACAGACTTTGGCTTCTTTACTTTTGATGGATGGATCGATCATTTTAAGGGGAGATCGCTTCCTTTCCGAGGAACAAAAATCCTCTAAGGAAAGTGCCCCTTTGGCTTGTTTTCCATCATGGTGGGTGGGTGACTTCAGAGAAAAGGGGCTTTTGAGTGACAGGAAATGGGATTGGAGCCCTCGGAATTCTGTGCTTCCTCGTTTCCTGGGGTCTAGTCCAGAATGCCTCACTCAGATTTTGGATGCTCACATGATCTTTACTTATTTAAAAATTATCACTATCCTCCCGTTGTTCGTCGATTTGCTCGAGCGGGCCCAGTAACATTGTGAGACTTGTTACTGTGTTTGGCATATCGAATACATCACGGGGAGCTCGCCAGCTTTGCCATGCAGGCGAGATACTCTTGGTAGCTTGCCGGGTTCTCCAAAAGGGGTGGAGGAATTGAACTAGGGTCGGCTGTGTCGACTGCATGCTAGGCAGGCGCCCTACCCACTGTGCTATCGCTCCCAAAGCAAGTGAATCGGCCATGGCAGCAAGTTGTGGCTTTCGCTTAGGTTGAAGTACTGTTTTGGTGGGCTTGGAGGGCGCCATGGCGGAGTGCCCGCCCTGCCGGCATGAGGCCAGAGTCCTGGCTGTGTGCTGTGCAGGACCCCGGTGGCGGAGCACTGCCTTCGGCAGCCTCTGGCGCCACAACAGATTGTGTGAACTTCAGCACACAGCAGCCAGATGGGAGTGAGGGGCTGAAGGGGTCATGCTCGGGGGAGCGCCTGCCTTGCTGGTGGCCAACCCCAGTTTGGCTCCTGGCACTGCATATGGTGCTCTGAGCACAGAGCACAGAGTAGCCCCCAGGCACCGTCAGGGGTGACCACCCCTAAACAGAAACAAAGCGTGAGCCAGGACTATGACTAAAATTTGCAACACTCTAATCATAGCAGGGTTAGCAGTTAAAAAAAGTAAAGAGTACGTGAAAGAAGGAAAAAGACAGGTTTTTCTCCAGCCTCTGCTGGGGCCCCGTGTCTGACCTGTGTGTGCGAGGGGACGGTGGCCATGGCTATCCGCTGTGCTCTCAGATATTCAGCTGGGCTTACAGGGAACCTGCTCCCAGATCCTCTGAAAGTTTCGTGCACATTCGGAGTTTTCAGGGGGGACATCTTGCTTCTGCAAGGGTCCTGACGGCCTCCTTGATGACTCCCTTGTTGGGAGCCTCGAGTCTTCCACAGCGCCTGGCAGATGGCAAGTGCTCATTAAATGTTAATTCTCACTCTCTGCCCAGGATACGCTTTATAACCAGCAGGTCACTGATGCTAACAGGTTTTTTTTTTTTTTTTGATAACAAAGGAGTTACTTAAATCCAGAATGGGAAGGATAACTCGGCCATGTCTGGGCTCCATTTCCTGTGCCTGATTTCCCTTCTTTCACACTAGCTCCCCAGGTGCTGCACAGAACAGGTGGCTCTCTCATCCTGCAGGAGTTATTTACTGTCAGGAGCAGAAAACCCGAGAGCTAGCACAGGGTGTATGTAGTACTGGCCCTGAATGCTGCTGACTCCGATTTGAGCCACTGATCACCACCAGGGGTCACTCCTGAGCACAGAGTCAGGAACAGCCCTTGAGCACCTTAAAAAAAAATCCATGAGAAAATGCTCTACATCATTAATCATCAGGGAGATGCAGATCAAAACCACAATGAGATACCATCTCACACCTCAGAGACTGGCCCACATCCAAAAGAACAAAAGCAACCGATGTTGGTGCAGATGTGGCAAGAAAGGGACACTCCTTCACTGCTGGTGGGAATGCCGACTGGTTCAGCCCTTTTGGAAAACAGTATGGACGATCCTCAAAAAATTAGAAATTGAGCTCCTGTTTGGCCCAGTAATACCACTCCTGGGAATATATCCCAGAGAGGCAAAAAGGTATAGTCGAAGTGACATCTGCACTTGTTTGTTCATTGCAGCACTCTTTACAATAGCCAGCATCTGGAAAAAACCTGAGTGCCCGAAAACAGATGACTGGGTAAAGAAACTTTGGTACATTTACACAATGGAGTACTATGTACCTGTTAGAAAAGATGAAGTCATGAATTCTACATACAAGTGGTACCACATGGAAAGTATCATGCTAAGCGAAATGAATCAGAAAGAGAGGGATAGACATAGAAAGATTGCATTCATCTGGGGGACATAAAGTAACAAAATAGGAGATTAATACCCAAGAATAGCCGAGATCAGTACCAGGAGAATTACTCCATGGCTTAGAGGCCAGCCAGGCATTCTAGGGGAAAGGGCAGCTCAGATAGAGAAAGGAGCACCAAATAAAGGGTGTTTGGAGGATCCTCCCAGGATGGGAGATGCATGTTGAAAAGTAGACTATGGACCAAACATGATTGCCACTCATTGCCTCTTTTGTAGACCACAACACCCAAAAGGAGAGAGAGAACAAAAGGGAATGCCTTGCCACAGAGGCAGGGTGGGATGGGGGGGGGATGGGGGTGGGAGGGATACTGGGATCCATGGTTGTGGAAAATGGGCACTGGTGGAGGGATGGGTATTTGATCATTGTGTAATTGAAACCCAAGCACAAAAATGTGTAAGTCTACAACTGTACCTCATGGTGTTTCACTAATAAAAATTAAAAAAAAAGAGAGAATCCAAGAGTCATCTTCATGAACTGAAGTTGTGGAAAGACTTCTAAGTAGTACACAGGAAGCTAAGGAATGCAGAAGAGAAAAGGGATGAGGGTTTTATCCTGAAAACCAGTAGGAGATTGATCACTGGGCTTGGCTCAGAACTGAATGTGCATCCCAGTTCGAGTCCTGGGACCTGCGGAGACAGAACTGCAGGGTAGGAGGTTTACCTTGCACATGGCTGACCCAGGTTCAGTCCCCAGCACCCCATATGGTCCCCTGAGCACATCAGGACTAATCCCTGAGTACAGAGGCAAGAGTAAGCCCTGTGCACCTCTGGGTGTAGGCCCCAAACAAAACCAAACAAAACCCCTGACTCTTCCTCAGGGCTAGAGTGAGTTCCAGGTCTCAGGAATCGAAATCAGATCCCAGAAGATGTCCCGAACTGACCATCCAACCCGTTTTGACTCGCCAGTGAATTCCTTGTCTCTTGAGAGCCGTTTGTCTGTTAAGTGTTTTTATCTCCGATTTTATGAGCGAAGACACACACAAACTGTTTAATGGAGCTGCTGTCAGCAAAATAAAAGGCGGCAGAGCTGAGCGGAGCCGCTGGGGCCTCCTGGCTTTAAGGACTGGCCAGGCAGGACTTGTGCAGCTGTGCTCAGGAGCCAGGAAGGAGGTGGGAGATGGAAGTCCACAGACCCGGCCCCCACTTCAAGACCCTGGAAAAGGCTGAGAGCCCAAATCAGCTGTTCCTCGGCTGGTCTCCGTTTGGCTCAGCCCATTCTTCTGAGCTGCTTGGAGCTGGCTGTGTCCGCAAGGCTATGCGAAGATTCACTTCCTGAATCCTCGTTGTGTGGGCATGAGGGGATTGATCCATGCAAAGGAGAATGGGGAGAAGCACTCAGCCCTCCCCCGTGCTTCTGGGGAGCAAGAGAGCCCCTCTTTCCACATGGGGAGGAATCTAGGAGCCATCTGCTGAGCAGGAAAAGAACTTGAGTTTAGTCTGAAGCGAATTCCTGGCAGAGAGAATCAGAGCCTAGCAGAGCTGGTCAGGAAGATCTGAGAAATGGGTGTCTGGTGGTTTTGAATTTCTGCCCCCTCCAAGGGGTGAGGAGGCGGGCAGGGGGTCAGGACACCCCCACTCTGTCTGCTTCCATCACAGATGCCTTTGCATCTGATTGAACCCTGAAAGTCCTCAGATAAGCTCACAACGGTTTTTTGTTTTTAAAGATAAATACTGAGGTTTGTTTTTATGTTACACACAACAAAAATGTTATATTCACTTGTTGAAAAATGATTAAACGTTGTTTAATCTATAAACAAGTGGTTATAGAATAGTAGCATGCAAACATCTGCTATAAAACTTAATTAAAGATAAGATGCCAAAATTCATGTATCCTATGATTGTAAATATGAAAATAACTAGCACTGTAGCATTGTCCTCCCATTGTTCATCGATTTGCTCCAGCAGGTACCAGTAACGTCTTCATTGTGAGACTTGTTGTTACTGTTTTTGGCATGTAGAATACATCACGGGTAACTTGCCAGGCTTTGCTGTGCGGGCGTGGTACTCTTGGTACCTTGCCAAGCTCTCGAGAGGGGCGGAGGAATCGAACCCAGGTCAGCCATGTTCAAGGCAAACGCCCTACCTGCTGTGTTATTGCTCCAGCCCATGAAAATAAACATAAAACAAAATATGTAAATTTAGCAGAAAATAGTGTTGAAATTAAAATGGATATTTTTTTCATTTTCAAAAATTATTTTTTATTAAGGTACCATGATTTACAAAGTTATTCATAGTTTATAAAATATTCTAGCACTAATCCCACTACCAGTGTCAACTTACCTCCATCAGTCTCCCCAGGTTCCCTCTGATCCCTCAGCCTACCTCCTTGACATGTATTTTTGTTTGTTTATTTGGGGGCCACACTTGGTGGTGCTCAGGGCTTACGCCTGGATTTGTACTCAGGGATCACTCCTGGTCGTGCTCAGGAGACTTTATGGGGTGGAAAGAAGGATTGAATCCTGGTTGGCCATACACAAGGCAAATACCTGCTATATTATCCGCCCCCCTACAGGCATTTTTTTTTTAAATTTTGAGTCACACCTGGCGATGCTCAGGGGTTACTCCTGGCAGTGCACAAGGGACCCTATGGGATGTCAGGGATTGAACCTGGGTTGGCTGCGTGCAAGGCAAACACCATACCCACTATACAATCCCTCCCACAGACACGTTTTTAAGTTTGGCTGTAGCAGTTTGGGTCTCCTGCTTTCAGTAATGTCTCCATTGTGAGACTTGTTGTTACTGTTTTTGGCATATAGAATACCTCACGGGTAACTTGCCAGGCTCAGGCCAGGAGACTGAGAGATCAGGTCACTTGTAAGGTTGATTCCCCATGCGCTCTGCAGTTTAGAAACACACATCCACCTCACCTGCAGCCTGCAGTCACTGTGTGACTACCTTCATGCATCACTGATGTGTGCAAGCCCCTGCCTCACGCGCCCCAGTGACCTCCCTCTGCCTCATCTCACTTCCCGCCTGAGTTCTGGACGTTTTACAGAGATGGATGTTCAGCTCCAGGGAGCGCCCGCGAGGGCACCCGCGTTTGTCTCTAATCACCTCAGCCGAGCAGTTTGCTCTGCTTTGACAGACATGTACATCCCCATTAAGACGTACAATTCCCTCGGGCCGGTAGGTTCTCTCGGGAGGCTGCATAGTGGCTCCGAGGGCTGCCCCAGGCTGCTCAGAATCTCCATCCCTCCAGCTCCTTCTGTGCGGGGGTGTTTCTGCCTTCTGGTATGCTGAAGCGTCTGAGGTGGAGAGAGAAGCTGTGTCTGAGGGGAGGCCCCGGCTGCCTGAAGGCAGGAATCGTCCCTGCCTTGTTTGCCCAACACCTCAGCCCTAGGCCCTGGGCGCCTCCTGTCCGGAGCGTGGCTGTGTGGCTCCTTCCCAGATGAGGACCAGCCGTGGGAAGGTGCCCATCACACACGGTGCTTCTGAGCTGTGTGGCCTGAGAGTCACCCTGCTGGGGTCCACCCTGCTGAGTGTGGAGGGAGGAGGAGGGGATCCTCAGTGGGGCAGAACCGAGATATCTGGGGCACATGCCAGGGAAGGAACAGGCGAGGCCCCGGCAGGAGTAGGAGCGTGGAGCTCGGTGGCCCTGGAGGCTGCCCCTGTAGGGACACTCCGAGCAGCGCCCACAGCAGGCACACAGGATGGTCCAGATGGACCATGGCCTGATTCTTCCCAGCCACGCTTGGCATCTTGGGAACAGAAGCGGACATAGATTGGGGGGAGGCTTGTCAGGGCCCGTGGACACGGAGCCCACTCCATGTGATTTCATCTCTAGAGAAGCAGAAAGAAAATTTGTGCTAACAGGAAATAGGAGAGTAGTTATACTTGGGGTGGGGACCCTCGGTGGGCAGTGACTAGCCAGAGGTAGACACAGGGAATTTTTTTTTAAATTAGTGAATCACTGTGGGGGTATAGTTACAAACTTAAGAACTTTTGTGTTTGCATTACAGTCATACAATGATCTTTACCCATCCCTCCACCAGTGCCCATTCTCCCCCACCAATGTTCCCAGCATCCCTCCCACCACCCCCACCCCACCCCCCATCACGACACGGGGAGATTCTAAGGTGCAGGTTACATGGGTCAGCTCAGAGGAGGGAGATTCAGGAACCTCAGAGTTATACGGTATGTGCTCCCCTGGGTGTATGTTATATGTCAGGGAAAGCTCGTGGTAGTGTGTGTGTGTGTGTGTGTGTGTGTGTGTGTGTGTGTGTGTGCGCGCGTGCGCGTACACGTGTATGTGCATGTGCTTGCATGCTGTCCAGTCAGCCTGGATTTTGAGGGAGTATGAAGACGATTACTTCTGGGCCAGGTACTGATGACGTGTTTAGCCTTTGGCTTTGGGGAAGATGGAGCAATCGGGTGAAGGGTAAGTAAGGGCATGGTGGAAGCTGGGGGTGGGGTGGGGGAGGTGAGGTGTTGTGGAGAAGGGTATGGCCTGGTATCCAGAGCTTCATGTGTGTTTGCTGAGCTTCATGTGTGTTTGTTCACGGGGGTCCTCAGGGCTAGTAGAGTCAAAGGGGTGGTGCTGAGTGTCCAGAGAGGCAGGACTGGACAAAGTGAGGGGTTAAGATGAGAGGCACAGGGGAAACTGAGGCTCTGGGGACAGGCAGGATGACTGGAGGAGACTGAGATATCAGGTCACTTGTAAGGTTGATTACCCAAATGGCTTTGAACTTTCCACATATTAATTGACTTAAGTTTTCAACTGTCCAACTTTTACTCATTTTTTGGTTTTGATTTTGCTTTTTTGGGTCACACCTGGTGATACTCAGGGGTTACTCCTGGCTCTGTACTCAGAATCACTCCTGGTGTTGCTTAGGGGACCCTATGGGATGCTAGGGATCGAACCTAGGTCAGCTATATGCAATGCCCTATCTACTGTACAACTTTTAATAATGTTTGATGTGCCATAGAAAACTGTAATGTATATTGTGATATTGAGTTGGAATTTACAACCCCCCCCCCCAAGTTTTGGATTACAGTCAGCAGTGCTCAGGGTTTACTCCTATCTCTGTGCTAAGGGATCACTCCCGGCAGGCTCAGGGAACATTATGGGGTGCTGGGGATCCAGGCCAGGTAGACTGCATGGAGGCAGGCATCCTACCCATTGTACTATTGCTTCAGCCCATAATTTACAGCTTTGTTCAGATAAGGCCGAAGTGACTAATTGGATGAGATTAAAACATTTGGAGAGGCTGGAGAGACAGTCCATTGGGCAGGCACTTGCTTTGCACATGGCCAACCCTAGTTCAATTCCCAGCACTCCATATAGTCCCTGAGCCTTGCCAGGAGTGATCCTTGAGCCCAGAGCCAGGAGTAAGCCCTGAGCACCACTGGCTGTGGCCCCCTATAAAATACTCCCTCAAATCCCACAAAATTTGGAGTAAGAAACAGCTATGGGACATGGTGTAGAATCTTTGCTGGTGACTGTGGCGTGTTCAGCACAGTCACAGGCTAGGGGCGGCGGTTGAGGGGATACAGGAAAGTTTCTCTGATGTCGAACAGAGGCCAGCAGGAAGCAGAGGCATGGGTTTAGGGACAAGGTGGGTCAGGCTTGGTAGAGCTGTGGGTGCTCGTTATTTTTTGGGGGGCCACACCTGACAGTGCGCAGGGCTTACTCCTGGCTCTGTCCTCAGGGGTCACTTCTGGTGATGCCTTGGGGACCTTCTACAATGCTGGGAATGGAACCAGGATCTGCCCCGTGCCAGGCCAGCACCCCACCCCTGCACTGCCTCTTGGGCCAGAGCTGTGGTATTGAACTTCCCGGCAGGAAGGCATGCAGTCCTGGGGCCTGCCCCCCCCCCCCATGCAGGTCCTTCTGAGTGGCTCGAGGCCTGGGGATGCTCATTTCTGATACAGGGGTGCTCATTCTGCTGCTGCAGAGGCTCAAGCTGTGCGACCATGGCCGAGTGAGTGCTTGTGCCAGACGGGTGTGGAATGCAGGGCTGGAGGCAGGGGGCGGCTCACAGGGAAGGGAGGACAGGCAGGAGAGGCCAGTGCCTGGTGGCTGCCTTCTCTCACCTCTGCCTGCCCTTTGCGGTCCCCACCTGCAGGTACTCCTGGCTCTGTGCTCAGTGGTTGCTCTGTCTGATTGTCTGATTGCATGATTACTGTGTGCAATCAGCCCTTGATGAACTTGTCTAATTAAATAGCTGCCGTTTCCACATATAAGCGAATAAACAATCTCTTATTTTTTATTTTTAAAAAGTTTGTATTTTAACTTATTTAGGAGGTGGGGTGGGCCACACCTGGCAGTGCTCAGGGTTTTCTCCAGGCTCTGTACTCAGCAGCTTGTTTGTGGTGCCGGGAATTGAACCCAGGTCAGCTGCGTGGGAGTCAAATGATTTATCTACTGTACTATTGCTCCATTCTTTTTTGGGGGGGTCACACCCGACGATACACAGGGGTTACTCCTGGCTCTGCACTCAGGAATTACTCCTGGCGGTGCTGGGGGACCATATGGGATGCTGGGAATCGAACCCGGGTCGGCCGCATGCAAGGCAAACGCCCTATCCACTGTACTGTAGCTACAGCCCCTCCATTATTATTTATTTTATGATTATTTTTAAAATTTTATTTCTGATAATGAATCTTGAGGGAGAAGATTCCTGTTTTTCCTGTGACTGTAATCACCAATTTCTGCCATTAGATGGCAACAGTGACCTTCCTTCAGCTAATGCAGCCGGAGATGGAAACTTGAACGGTGGGGATAGATCTTAAATATTCATACTTCTTTCTCTCTTTTTTTAATGCACAGTTTGGAGTGAGTTTGAAAGAATTTCAAGCTATTATACTTATTCTATATGCCCAGAATACTTTTTTTTTTTTTTTGCTTTTTGGGTCACACCCAGTGATGCTCAGGGATTGCTCCTGGCTCTGCACTCAGGAATTACTCCTGGTGATGCTCAGGGGACCATAAGGGATGCTGGGGATCGTACCCGGGTCGGCTGTGTGCAAGGCAAATGCCCTACCCTCTGTGCTATTGCTCCAGTCCCCAGAATACTTTCTTTTTCTTTTTTCTTTTTCTGTTTTTGGGCCACACCTGCCGATGCTCAGGGGTTACTCCTAGCTCTGCGCTCAGGAATTAGTTCTGGTGGTGCTCTGGGGACCATATGGGATGCTGGGGATTGGATCCAGGTCTGCCGCGTGCTAGGCGGGCACCCTTCCTGCTGTACTATCTCTCCTGCCCTATTATATACTCACTCTAGAAATAAATACGTGCAGCTAAGGTCCTCTGTCTGGGGCCAATTAAACCAGCAGGCGTGCCCTAAGTTAACATCCATGTTTATTAAAAGACAAGGGTGCATTGGGCGAGGGAGATAGCACAGGAGGGGGGACATTTGCCTTACACGTGACTGATCCAGATTCGGTTCCTGGCTTCCCAAATGGTCCCACAAGCGCTGCCAGGAGTAAGCCCTGAGCACCACTGGGTGACCCGGGGCTCTCCTCCCTCCCCCCCATCTCTCCCCGCAAAAGGACAAGGGTGTGTGTCGGGTTGGTGAGTGATGGCTCAGAGGCTGAAGGATCTATTTTCATGCTGAGAAAAGCATTTGCACTCTTAACAGTGGTGTGTTACTTGTGCAGCTTTGAGCACAAGCCTGGCCGCTCTGAGGTTTGGAAGCAGTTTCTAACTGCTGAGGAAGCACCCCTACAAAGAGAGGATGGTTCCTGGAAACCCCATGCTGTCCCATGCAGATCTGGTTCTCCAGCTCTTCTCTTGATCCTACCAGCCACCCCTCTGTCCTTTAAATTCATCCATTTTGTATATAAAAATGATTATTTAAAATTTGATAGACATTCCATGCTTTGTGGCACCAGATCTAAAAGGCACACAAGAATAGAAATTATTATTATTATTGTTATTATTATTTTGTCTTTTTGGATCACACACGGCAATGCTCAGGGGTTATTCCTGACTCTGCACTCAAGAATTATTCCTGGTGGTGCTCAGGGAGCCATATGGGATGCCAAGGATTGAACCCGGGTCAACCACATGCAAGGCAAATGCCCTACCCACTGAACTATAGCTCCAGCCCAAGAATAGAAATTCTTTATTTAAATTTTTTTTAAATTTGATTTTATTTTTATAAAGTTGTTCATGATGATTTATTACATTCAATATTCAGCACCATCCCATCACCATCACACCTTCCCACCACCATTATTTCCAACCACCACCCAAGCCTGCCCCAGTAGCAGATCCTAAATTATTTTGTATTGCTTGTTATGATTATCACTGGATCACTGTCCTCCCATTGCTCATCGATTTTCTCGAGCGGGCCCAGTAACATCTCCATTGTGAGACTTTGTTGTTACTGTGTTTGGCATATTGAATACGTCACGGGGAGCTTGCCAGATTAATTTGCTAAAAATGATCAAAGAAAGATCATCTTAGAATAAAGTGTGTGAAGATTTTTGTATCTCACCCTGCAGCAATTGAACCTTTATGTAAGAGATTACTAACATGTTACAGAGCTAATTATATATATATATATATATATATATATATATATATTTTGCTTTTTGGGTCACACTCGGCAATGCACAGGGGTCACTCCTGGCTCTGCACTCAGGAATTACTCCTGGCGGTGCTCAGGGGACCATATGGGATGTTGGGAATCGAACCCAGATCGGCAGCATGCAAGGCAAACGCCCTTCCTGCTGTGCTATAGCTCCAGCCCCCAGAGCTAATATTTTTTAATCGAGATCAGTTGCCTTCTACTTTGCATCCCATCCAATGTGGTGTGCTACTTACTCCTGGTATGCCAGTGGTGTAGGGTATGAGATGTCGTGCGGCATTAGTGGCTGCACACTCCAGGAATTCCAAAACTTTAAATAGGATGATATATCCGGAGTTAAATTTTTTACTGGATGGTGACTTTGGTGTCTGGAAGCATCTCTGCAGTTTGCTTATCTCTTTTTAGAGTTATTTATGAGTCTCTGGATTTGGCTTCTATGGTTAATGAGTATCTCTCAAAATTCTTTATTCTTTTACTTTTTGCTTTTAGGCCATATCCAGCTGTGCTTAGAGTTTACTCCTGCCTCTGTGTTCAGGGATCACTTCTGGCTCTGCTCAGGGTACGATATATAGTATGGGAACTTTGAACTGGGGTAGATGCAAGGCAAAAGCCTTAATCTCTGCACTATCTCTCCGCCCCTGAATAGATATTGATATTTCTAAGATTCTATCATACAATCAGTTTTACAGTGAAATTCCTTGACTATGAATGAGGACGTCTGGAAGTTATATTGCAAAAACAGGACTGTAGGCCCAAAGAGAGACAAAGCTCTCTGTTTTGGTTTCTGTTGCTATTTAGCCCACTGTTTGTCCCCAAAGAGCAATGGTACTCACGGATCATGGGCACAATTTTTCTGCAAGAGCCCACTCCAAGGCTGCCTTCCTGCAGAAGCTGTCTCTCTCCCAGGGAGGGTTCTGTGCTCACTAGGCTGCACCCTTCTTTCCTGAAGCTACTGCAACTGGTTTCCCCGACTGTCCTGTAGAGGGTAGGCTTCATCCTACAGGGCCTGGGTCTTCCTCGCCCTGGGAAACTTCAGGCTTGGGAAACAGGGTTGGTGCCAGGAACACAAAAAGGTGTGGAAGGAGGAAAGTCGCCTCTCTCTGGGTCTGAGGCCAAAAGCCACATCAGGCTGCCTGGATCAAGGCCCAGGCTCAGGAAAGTCGGGTATGGGGCAGGAGATCGGGAACTGGGGGTCCTGCTGTGGGACCACCGCAGGTGCTCTGAGAGCCCCCGAACCTGTCTCTGCGGGTTTGTGCCTCAGGACTGTTCCAAGTTTGTGTGTCAAGCACCAGGCCGGTGGTTTGCTGTGAGGATGGCAAGTCCTCAGGGTAGAACTCAGTCACAAGGCTCAGAGCAGGGTCCACTGGCTGCTCCTTCCCGACTCTGCTTCTACTGGGCTGGTTCTGGAACACCAGGCCTGGAGGAAGCCTGTTCTATCCGCCTCAGGTCTGAGGGCCACAGACGACTGTGGGAGGTGAAGGATTTTCAGTGGTTCTTTGCTACCTGAGGCAGCAGGAACGCTGGGCTCCCCCTCCTGCCTCTAGAATCGCTGCCTGCTGCCTTGCACTGAGGCGTCCACTGTGTGTGCTCAGGTAGTTTGTTTTTTTGTGGGAGGGGACCCCCCAGGTGGTGCTCAGTGGAACTGGGGACACCTCCTGGGGATGCTTAGATCAGCAGTTCAAGGCGGAGGCTGTGGGAATCCCCTGGACCACCTCACCGATTCTTGGGGGCTTGTAGGGCTGCACCAGGTAGCTGTGGGGACCAGGTGGTGCCGGGGATCAAATTGAACCGAGTATGCGCAAGGCAAGTGCCCCAACCACTGTGCTATCTTTAGATCCTCGTGACAAGGGTTTTCACAGGATGTGTTGCTGCCTCTGCCTCCAGTGTTTGTCCAGTGACGTGGAAATCAGGGGTTTGGCTCTTGACTTTTAGAAGAAACCACTTGTAGAAATTCATTTCCCCCAATAATCTGCATTGGTAAGGAGGCAGGGAGTGGGGAGGAAGGAGGACTTTAATCTGAACGAGAGCTTGGCAGTAAATTTCCCTTTGGGCCAGGGATGTGGTTGAGCAGTAGAGCACATGCATTGAATATGAGGGGCCTTGGGTTTGATCCCTCGCACCACACACATACACACACGCACACACACACACACACACACACACACACACAATTCCCTTGGCATTACTGCTTTAGACACAATGACATTTATTTATTTATTTATTTTTGTTTGGAGGCTCAAACTCTGGCCTGTGCAAGACCAAACTATGCAAGACATGTGCTCAGGGGCTGGAGTGATAGTACAGCAGGTAGGGCATTTGCCTTGCATGTGGTCGACCCGGGTTCGATTTCCCAGCATCCTATATGGTCCCCCAAGCACCTCCAGTAGTAATTCCTGAGTGTAAAGCCAGGAGTAAACCCTGTGCATCACCAGGTGTGACCCAAAAAGAAAAAAAAAAGATGTGCTCAGTTCTAAGCAATTTCCTCTTCAGCCTATGATGATGTTCTAAAGAGTTCTTTTATTGTAGAGAAATATATGGAACTATTTCTGGATAAGCTCTCTGACCCCTGAACTCTGCCCCAATCGAATCCTCCTGTGATGAAGCAAGGGGCTGAGAGGTGATGTCTGTTGGCATCACTGAGGGTTTGGGAGCGTCACTGACACTGTCCTCTCCACCATTACATGTTTTCTAAGTGTCCACTAAGCAGAACATGTCCCCACAAACTGGGCACTCCTACGGCAAGGGTGCCATGTCTCGGTCAACCCCCTTTCCTCCTGGGGGTGCCCTTGCAAGCTTGGGATCCCTGCTCACCCCCCAGGCTCCCGGCCTCCGTGCTGAGGACAGTGTAGAGGCCCTACTTCCTGTTCTTCCAACCCCACATGTGGACTTTCAGGTCCCAGAGATACAGGGCCTCTGCTTTCATAGGAGCTAAGCCCCGACCCCAGCCCTTGTCCTCAGGGCCCTTCGTTTTCCACCGCAGACTGGCCCTTCCCACAAGATGCCCGCAGAGTCTCACGTGCTCCACAACTCCTGTGGTGTTCACGGCATGAGACAATAAACTTGACCCTCCTTTGAGTTTCCTTCATGTCTGGTCCACCCGCAAGTCTAGACTGGGGACACCCAGATTGTAGGAAGTTCACCGTGTACCTCAGACCCCAGCACCTAACAAGATTCCATTATTTTTTAATTTTTTAATTGGGAGGGGGAGCTGGAGCGATAGCACAGCGGTAGGGCGTTTGCCTTGCACGCAGCCAACATGACCGACCTGAGTTCGATTCCTCCGCCCCTCTCGGAGAGCCTGGCAAGCTACCAAGAGTATCTCGCCCGCAAGGCAAAGCCTGGCAAGCTACTTGTGACGTATTTGATATGCCAAAAACAGTAACAACAAGTCTCACAATTTGTTGTGAGATGTTACTGGTGCCCGCTCCAGCAAATCTATGAACAACGGGAGGACAGTACTACAGTGCTATTATTTGGGGGAAGGGTTGTTGGGCTGTACCAGGTGGTGCTCAGGGGCTATTCCTGGGTCTGGAGTGATCCCTGACTGTCACTGGGGGACATAGGTGACTCTGGGGGTGCAAACCAGGGTCGGGCTGATGTGGCCATCATAGCCACGTGGAAAGCAAATGCCTCAGCTCTCGTCCTCTCTGCGGCCCCGGGCAGTGTTTGCTAGTAAGTAGGTATGTGCCCGAGGGGTGGGTGTGAGGAAGGCCTGGATGGGCAGAGCGCAGGATGCTGTGGGCAAACCCTACCTGTAAAACTTGAGTTGCAGGGAACGCTGAGTTGGCAATCTGAGCTGGAAAGGGGTGGGAGCAGATCCCAAGGTCAAGGAGGGTGGCTTGGAATGGACAGATCCAGGGAGCGTTTAAAGGGGGACACTGCAGTGACTGGAGCGATAGTACAGCAGGGAGGGCATTTGCCTTGCGTGTGACCGACCTGGGCTTGATCCCCAGCATCCCATATAGTCCCCTGAGCACTTACAGGAGTGATTCCTGAGTGCAGAGCCATGAGTAACCCTTGAGTGTGTGACCCCTAAACAAACAAAGAAGTGGCGGGTACCCTAGGGTGATGCATGGGCTAGGCAGCCCCTCTGATGGATGCCTGGTGGGAAGAACTGGTGGCAACCAGGTGACAGAAGGTCCTGGCAGGGCCTTGAGGTAGGGCCAGGGCGGTGCAACGGGAATACTGGAGCAGAGTCAGTGTTTGTGGCAATTAATCCAACCCAGCCGTTCTGGGCCCTTCTTCCCTGAAGAAAGAGTTCGTCTGCGCAGGAGAGATGGGAAAGGGGCCCCCGAGGGGCCTGGTGGGGGCCAGTGTGTTGCACAGACACATCTTTGGATCACAGAGAGTTTTGCAAATGGTCCCTCCAGACCGGTCACCAGGAAACCTTTACACAGCCCCGTGACTTGGGGGCCAAGCAGGCCTCTCGTCCCCAGGCCGGGAGCCGGATAATGGCAGAGCCTGGCAGTGGCAAACGGAAAGTTGGCTTGTTAGGTGCAGGAAGTCTCTCTCGGTGTGCCTTCATTTAGGGCTTGACTCGGAGCCAGGAGAAGGGACCCTGGAGCCTGAGAAGTCACCAGAGCCTCCTGCCGGGGGCCTCGGTGGGAGCCAGGAAAAGGCCAGTGACGGTGTGCGCAGGGCCCTTGGCCCACCCTGAGCGCCCGTGCGGGGACCTGCCACCCGTCTCCTGTCCCAAGTCTGCGTCACACTTTCCCCCCATCCCCTAGGAGGCTCGTAATTGGTGGCAGGGACGTGAGCAGGGCGGCCAAGTCAGCCAGCTTCCCTGCTTGTAGGGTGTCGCTTAGGGGAAGCAGTGGGCGGAGGTGGAGCAAGACCCAGGCAGTGCTTCCTGGACGCCTCCTCGGTGCCTGGGCCTTTCCCTAAAGCGTTCCTCAGCTCCTCCTGTAGAGCAGTGACCCTGTCCTGCGAGCTGCCCTGCTCAGCGTGTGGCCCCTGCCCACCCGCGTTCCCTTTCTGTGGCGTCTCTGTCCTAAGGGCTGGTCTCTGAGTCTCGTGCTGTGTCCTCCCCACACTTGCATGATTTTCCACCTGTGGTCCCCTTGGAGTGTTCTGGGGGGTGCACAGGGGCCACTGGTCCCCACTGAGGATGCCGCTTTAGAACGCTCCTCAGAGTTGTGCGCTCATGCATGGATTCGTTTTGTGTCTGGGTTCCAGCCGGACCGTAAACTCGGAGGGCAGGGCTGGATCTCTCTAGCATAGCTCCAGCGCCTGACCCAATGTGGCCGGGCACGGAGCTGGCCTGCAGTAAGCAGGGGGTGGCAAGCGAATGAGCCTCAGAGAAACCCCGTTGGTCTCTTTGTGTCAGGATGGACCAGTGGACACACAGAGGGGTTGGATGGCCACAGGCAGAGCCAGGAGGTGGCACCCAGGATTCAGCCCACTAAAGAGAGGGTCCTGTGACCCAGGTGTGGCTGGCAAACCTCAAAGGGGGGGGACCAAAAGTCCCTCAACTTTTTGGCCCTGGGCTTATGGGATATGAGAAGAAAGCTGCTGTAGGCATGATCTAGTGAAGTGGAATCAGAGAGAAGTGGAGGTGAGAGAGAGATGGGCCTTGAGTGATTGGACAGAGCCGCCCACTGCATGCTCTGTGTTTGGAATTGAGGGAGTACATGCCCTCCGCGGGTCTGGCTCGCCTGGCTCAGACCTTTAATGCTTGCAAGGGAGGGTCCGTGAGCATGGTGATGGAGCTCGTCCCACTGTTGGTAGAGCGGAAGACCCAGGATACAGTTCCAATTTCACCAGACAGAATAATGAGGAACGAGGGCACAGTGGGTGTGGAGCTTGCTTTGCACATGGTAGACCTGGGTTCCCTCTCTGGCACCCCATACATGGACCCCTGAGTCCCACCAGGAGTGATCCCTGAGCACAGAGAGAGGACAAATTGCTCTTGGCTCCTGGATTGCAGTCTCTTCTCCTGGAAGATGGGAGTCATTTCTGACTCAGGGGGCCTGGGCCAGGCTGAGAAATGGGTCTGGGTCGCACGCTGGTTGAGTGGTATATCCAGCAAGTTCTCAGAGTGTTGGCAGCCCGCCCTGCCCCTGGAGTTGGCTTTTGGCTGCAAGTAATAGAACATTCACCCGGGACCAGCCGAAACCTCAAGGGCTTCCATCAGGGCGCGTCATAGGACGTGGGGGGAGGGGGGAGAGGATTGGGAGGAGGCGTGGGGTACGGCCTCTGCAGGGTGGCTCCGAAGCTCCACAGTGTAGACGATCATCCAGCTCTTTCTCTACAGACTCTTCTGTGCTTAGAGCACCACCCAGTTCCCTGTAGGACGTGGGGCCCCTCCCTGCAGGCCAGGAGTGGGGAGGGGGTTGCTCTTCATTCTCTGTAAGAGTGAGGACAAACTTCCCAGCAGCCCCCCACACCCTCCCTCCAGGCTTCGTTGACTGGTGTTGTCACACACGGCTGTGATAGTGAACATCTGCAAGGGTGACCAATGCTCTTCTTTTGGCATTGATACTCTCACCAGTTTACATCAGTGCTTCTCCAAAGTGGGTGCTATTCCCCACTGCCTGCCCCCCTCAACTAGCCAGGGGACCCTGGGGTACAACTGGGGAATACTTTTGGTTGGTTTGTTTATGGGAAGAAGTCCTGAGTAATTTTTTTTTTCTGAAAAGGGGCCCCGAGCAGGTGCCAGTAACGTCTTCTTCGTCCTAGCCCTGAGATTTTTTTTATTTAAAGTGCCATATTCAAGGCTCTTTTAGGGTTAGGAGAATGAGACCCATCATTGTTACTGGTATTTGGCATATTGGGTATACCACGGGGAGTTTGTCAGACTCTGCCGTGTGGGCATGTTACATTTGGTAGCCTGCCAGTTTGACCAAATTAGGAATGAGATGATAAGATGTCGCGCAGCCGCGAATGCGGCCGCGCGCTCCCGGGAGCTGAGTGTGATAATCTCTGGATCCTGGCCGTTGTTGGAGTTACACGGCAGTTGGTGGGTGTAACTGTCTAGTTACTGGCAGGTCCAGTCGGTTAAATAAACTTGGGAACCTTTTAACTTAGAGTGATTAAGAAAGACCCCACTAGAGAGATAGTATTGGGGTTAACGTGCTTTTATTATTTATTTATTTATTTATTTGCTTTGTGGGTTACACCTGGCAATGCACAGGGGTTACTCCTGGCTTAGAAATTACTCCTGGCGGTGCTCAGGGGACCATATGGGATGCTGGGAATCGAACCCGGGTTGGCCGCGTGCAAACCCTACCTGCTGTGCTATCGTCCGGCCCCAAGGTGCTTTTATTTAATTAATTGATTAATTAATTAATTTAAAAAATTGAATCTCTGTGAGAGAGACCCTTTCAAAACTGGTCATGATTAAGTTTCAGTCATGCAGTATTCCAACGCCCATCCCTCCACCAGTGTACATTTCCCAGCACCAGTGTCCCCATCCCCTGGCCCCAGCTTGCCTCTATGGCAGGTACTCTCTCTCTCTCTCCTCTCTCTCTTTCTCTTGCCCCCCTCCCTTTTTTTTGGCACTGTGATTTGCAATACAGATACCAGAAGTTTGTGTATATCCCTTTACCTACTTCTACCAAACACTCAGTTCTTGTCCAGCGTGACCATTTCCAATATGATTGTCATACTGGTCCCTTCTCTATCTTATCTACCCTCCGAACCACACACATTTGTGGTATGGGGTTAAGGTGCTTGCCTTGTATGTGGCCAATCCTGGTTCAATCCCCAACCACCTTGTCTTCTGAGCTTTGCCAGGTAAGTCCTAGAGCACTGCAAGGGTTCCCTGGAAGTCCCTGGCACCTAGTGCCCAAGAAGCACCACATCCTTGGGCCCTTATTGACCCACCAGCTAGGTTGGCTGAGAATTACTGGGAGTCATCTCTGGGCCTCCTGAGCACCTCTTAGGAAATTTCCCCCTCAAAAAAACAAAAGTGAAAATGAAAAGAAAGACCCTCCAATGAGCTAGGATGGAGGACTGGATAGAATTGACTTTGTTGCAAGGAGGAAGGGGAGAATGGCTGTTGGATGATGTCTTCTCTGTTTGTTCTCATAGGGTCCCCAACCATTATACACAGAGCCTGGCCCAGAGCGAAGCAGAGTGAGTGTCTGGGCTGAAGTAGGTGCTGGGTGAGTGTCTGGTACAAAGGTGATGCCAGAGATTGGACCCAGGACAGCTGAGTGCTAGGCAAATGCCCTGCCCACTGCGCTATCTCTCTGGCCCTTTTCTCAGATTCGCCAACTCCCCACCCACCTCTTCGTAATTGTATTTAAAGCAGATACAGAATTGTAACAGCCCAGGAGATGGCTCAGTGGTAGAGCAAGCCTGAGTCGGATCCCTGGTACCTCCCCATATGCTGAATGAGCTCCTGCTGGCACTCCCTATTGTGATTGCTTCGGGACCACCGCAAAGCACAATCTCTGGGACACTGCAGCCTAGTGACCAGGAGCATCGTGACTCCACTGAGATGGCAGCCCAGCATGGGAGCACCCAACCCAGCATGGAAGCACCCAACCCAGCGTGGGAACACCACAACACAGCAGATGGGCACCAAAGTGTACGTAACTCCCAGTCATTGTAGCACCAGCAACAAAAGTGAAGGAAATGGGGGGAGGAACATTAAAAATAACACAGATACAGAACTGTAGAAAATAAAAATCAAAGCATTCTGTTTAGGGGCTGGAGCAATAGTGGGTAGGGCATTTGCCTTGCATCTGGCTGACCTGCGTTTGGTCCCTAGCATCTAAGGAGTGACTCCATCACTGCCAGGCATGATTCCTGAGTATAGAGGTAGGAGTAAGCCCTGAGCATGCTGGATATGGCTCAACAAACAAACAAAAAATGCATTCCGTTCAGTGGTGTCAAATATAGTCACACTGTGTAATAATAGTTCTCTGGGAATTTTTTCTGCTGCCACTCTGAAACTCTATACCCATCAAACCACAATCCCCAGTCGCAAGCAAGCAGCCTCCACTTCCCTTCTATCTTTATGAATCTGACACGCTGATGGACTCCTAGCAGGAAAGGGCTGGTGGGGTTTGGGGGGCAGGTCATACAGGATTTGTCCTCTGTGGCCATTGACCATAGTGTCCTTGAGAGTCATCCCTGCTATAGCATGTGACAGAATATTTCCTTTTTTTTTTTTTTTTTTTGCTTTTTGGGTCACACCCGGCGATGCTCAGGGGTTACTCCTAGCTCATGCACTCAGGAATTGCTCCTGGCGGTGCTCGGGGGACCATATGGGATGCTGGGAATTAAACCTTTGTCGGCCATGTTGGCTGCGTGCAAGGCAAACGCCTTACTCGCTGTGCTATCGCTCCAGCCCCAGAATCTTTCCTTTCTTAAGGGGGACTTGCTACTCCATTATAGTATGCATCTGTTTGTTTAGCGCTTTGTCCAGGGACACTTGGATTGCTTCCACCTTTTCCCCACTGTGAATGGTTACATTACTGCACCCAGGAATTCCTTGACCCACTTTTGAACGCGATAAATCAAAAGATTCTCCTTCTATTCCACTTAATCTTTCTTTTTATTTAACAAGTTGGAGATCCCAGGGCTTTTGACCAGGAAACCATCCGTGCTCCATTTGTATTTTGCTGAGTGAGCACTGGCTGAGCCATTGGTGTGATCATCTTCCCTCTGAGTTTCCAGTAAATGCAGCCAGGAATGCATCAGTTCCAGCCTTTTGGGGACAGTTCTAAGGGGCGTGTTCTTGCACAGACAGGAGCAGATAATGCTGTGTGCGGGTGAAAGAGGTGATGTTAATTGTGGCTTATCCTCAATGCCAAGGATCCATTCACTAATGTATGGGTATAAGTGTTATCCCAATTTGATAATTTTCCCCCATTAATTTTGTGCTGTAACTTTCACAACAGCCAGTGCATAGAAACCAACTCAACAGTGCTTTTATGTGTTTTAAGTTTTGCAAAAGACTTTGAAGGAAAGATCCATTGGTAATAAAATTGAGAGAACTTCTGTCTTTTTGTTGTTGTTGTTTTTGGGCCACACCTGGCAGTGCTAAGGTTTACTCCTGCCTTTGTGCTCAGAGATCACTCCTGGTGGGGATCAGATGCTGGGTTTGAACCCTTGAACCCTTGAACCCATGTTGGGTGCATGCCAGGCATGTGCCCTATCTACTATACTATTTTCTCCAGCCCCTCAAATGAAAGAACTTTTGAATAATGACAGTTGTTTGAATCCGTCTTCTGTCTTGCTCTCTTACAATCCAACTAAGTTGATGGAAAACAAAACTTGAAGCACAAGTACTTCAAGCATAGAGAAAACAAGAGGGCCAACACCAACACAACTGTGGGTGAGTTGAACAGAATTTGTAACCCTCTAAGAGTTTCTTGAGAAAGGACACAAGAAAGGCCAGGGATTTTAGAACTTCCATATCTGAAGATATCTTCATCTCCTTTGGGGAGTCACACCTAGCACTTCTTGGGGCTCAAGCAGTGCATGCAGAACCGTGTGGTGCTGCAGAGGGACCCTGGACCCACCACATGCAAGGCACATGCTCAGTCTGTTGAACTATTGCTCTGGCCCCCTGATATATCTTTCGGGGCGGAGCTTCCCGAAAGAGGATGTCCAGTTTCCCGTTTACTGAGCATCTAATAGGAGCCAAGTGCGGGGCCAGGTGCTAGCACAGACGCGGGCTGATTGGCAGGAAAGGCAGACACCCCCAGCTCCGATAACGCAGATAATACAAGTGCAGGGAGGGTTTTTCTGCTCGGTTAGGTAACGGTTCGTAGACCCTCGGGTTCGGGTTTTCCTTGACGCGTCTTTGGAGACGCGTCCAGCCACGGTCTGCTGGGGCACTCTGCACGCAGGCTTAAGGAGGGAAACTGAGGCCCGGGTGACAGGACCGCTGGGAGAGCCTGGCCGACCCCGCGCTGCCCTGAGCCGCTCGCAGATGGCACAGACCCCCCTTCGCGGGGCCTCTGGGCCGCGCGCGCCCACCCGTTGGTGCAGAGACGCCATTCGGGTCCGGGCAACAAAAGCGCGCGGTTCCCATTTGTTGCCCCCCACCCCCCAACGCCTTAGCAGACGCCCCCGCCCCCGGCGGCGGCGGGTCCAGATGGCCCCCGGCCCGCCCTCGGCGTCCCCTCCGGGGCCGGCCAAAGCGCCCCCTCCGGTCCCGCCAGACCCGCCCAGGACCCCCGGGAGCGGCGGCTGCCCCGCCCAGGCCCAGGTGATGAATGTGTCCCTCCCCCGCCCGGGCCCAAACTGACTTGGCAGCTGCCCGAAGCAGCCTCACAATCAATTTTAGAAATTCCTGCTGCCCTCCCTGGATACCCCGCGCGCCAGCCTGTCCTGCCCTCCGCGGGCCCCCAGACTGCAGGGAAAGACTGTCGCCATCCGTCACCGTCACCGTCGGCGGCCACGCAGGCGCCGGCCTGGGACAGGACGAGGAGCGGCGCGCGCCCAGCCCGGGGTCTCCGCGGTGGCCGGGTAGCCGCGGCTGCCCGCGGGCTTCCGAGTGGTGGTGGGATGTTATAGGGCCTGGCCTTGGTGGCATGTGAGGACTCGTCTTTCGTAGGGTGGTCAGAGGCCTGTGTTCCGATCTGATTGTCACCCTGCTGGGCCCGGGTTTGATCTCTGGGGCACTGGCTTATGGCTGGTTTCATCAAATACTGGGCCTAGCACCAATACTTGCAAGAACCATGGCCTCACCCTTAATTGAGCAATCAGCATTGATTTAATAAAATCGTGGTAAATATCTGTCTATGTATATTGTATATACATGTGTGCAAAATAAAAGTCACAATCCTCCACCCAACACACACACACACACACACACACACACACACACACACACCAGGGACAAATTGAGGGTCTCACAGTGGCAAGTCAGTTTCTCTACCTCTGAGCTCCATCCCTGCCTCCTTTCAATTCTTTCTCTTTCTTTCTTTCTTTCTTTCTTTCTTTCTTTCTTTCTTTCTTTCTTTCCTTTTTTTTCTTTTTGGGTCACACCTGGCAGTGCTCAGGGGTTACTCCTGGCTCTGCACTCAGGAATTACCCCTGGTGGTGCTCAGGGATCATATGGGATGTGGGAATCGAACCCTGATCGGCCGTGTGCAAGGCAAACACCCTACCCGCTGTGCTATTGCTCCAGCCCCTTTTTTTCTCTTTTTATTTTTTGGTTTTGGGCCATGCCCAGGGGTGCTCAGCGCTTACTCCTGGCTCTGTGCTCAGGGAACATAGGAGCTGTCGGGGAACAAACTTGATTGACCATGTGCAAGACAAGCATCTACCACTTTACTATGGCTCGGGCACCTCAATATTTTTTTTCCTTTTTGGGTCACACCCAGTGATGCTCAGGGGTTACTCCTGGCTTCGCACTCAGGAATTACTCCTGAGGGCACCCTATGGGATGCCAGGGATTGAACCCGGTTGGCCACATGCAAGGCAAACACACTCCCTGCTATACTACCCCTCTAGCCCCTCAAACACTTTTAAGTTTACAGTTCAGTGGCACTAACTGCAGTTCACTGTTCCAAAGCTTTCCCTGTTTCCAAAACCTTCTTATCATCCCGACAGAACCATTGCACCAATGAGCAGCACCTTCCCACCGCGGGATCCCTGCAGCTCCTCTCATGGAATCGCTGTCTCCACGAGTATGACGATGCTCTAGATGATTCCTGCCAGCTGCTGCTGCTGCTCCACATGCGCTTCACAGTCTACGGCAGCTCCGGCCATACAGGAATGTGAATTGTGTTATTGTGTTATTTAGTTGGCTCATAAAATCATTACATGTGGCATTTTAAATTTAGTGGTGATTTTATTCAAGGGGCTGGAGCAATAGCACAGCGGGTAGGGCGTTTGCCTTGCACGTGGCCGACCCGGGTTCGATTCCTCCGCCCCTCTTGGAGAGCCCGGCAAGCTACCGAGAGTATCTCGCCCATATGACAAAGCCTGGCAAGCTACCTATGATGCATCTGATATGCCAAAAACAGTAACAACAAGTCTCAGTTTGTTGTGAGACATTACTGGTTCCCGCTTGAGCAAATCGGTGAACAACGGGCGGACAGGACCTTAAAAAGCAAAGCAAAGCAAAGCAAAGCAAAGCACTGTCCTCTCGTTGTTCATTGATTTGCTCGAGCGGGCCCAGTAACGTCTCCATTGTGGAGACTTGTTGTTACTGTGTTTGGCATATATTTATTCAAGCATTTATTATACACTTAATAACTATGTTATTATTTCTAAAATGTGTTTTATTTTTGTGGGGACAATAGTCTATTGTAGAGAATCTGGAAAATAGAGAAAATAAGAGAAGATACAATGGGCTGGGGAGATGGCACAGTGGGTAAGACATTTGCTTTGCACTCAGCTGATCTGGGCTCAATTCTCAGACCCTGGCTTCACCAGGAGTGATCCCTGAGTGCAGAGCCAAGAGTAAACCCGAGCACCACCAGGTGTGACTCCATATCCCCCCAATAAAGAAAAAAATAGGGCGGAAATTACCTACTGAGATTATAGCTGGTGGTAGAGTGTTTTCTTTGTACATAAAATGCCCTGGGCATACCTACCCATCCCCAAGATAAAACAAAACATATCACTTATTTTTTCCAATAATCCAACAATAGCACCATTTTGGGGTGCTTTTAAGGAAATTTAATTACACGTATTTAATATTGTTAGGCTCTGACCTATTGCATTTGGGACTTTGCATGTTTGAGAAGAAATCTTACGTTTAATATTGGAAGACTCCCCTTGGTGTCTGAAGGCAAAGCAAGGGTTAAGGGACTACTTTGCTTAAGCAGATCCCAAAACTTTTTTATTTTTTTTGGCAATAGAAGCAAAGGAAAAAGGAAAGGCGAAAACTCCCAAATCAATCACTTGCTGTTTGTCAATAGGCATGTGCTCTAGAGTGACCTTTTCCCTAAGTTAGCACTCTTACCAGTTTTGGCCTAGATTTTTAAAAAATTTTTATTAGTGAAGCACAATGAGGTACAGTTGCAGACTAGATTTTTTTTTAATTGAGGTGCCAGGATTTAAAATACTGTTCATTAACAAGAGCAACCAGTGTTGGCGCAGATACAGGGAGAAAGGAACTCTCCTGCTTTGTTGGTGGGAATGCCAACTTGTCCTGCCTTTTTGGAAAACAATATGGACATTTCTCAAAAAACTAGAAATTGAACTCTCATTTGATCCAGCAATACCACTCCTGGGAATATACCCTGGGGGTCCAAAAACACACAGCAGAAACATCACCTGCACTTCTATTTTCATTGCAGCACTTTTCACAATAGCCAGAATCTGGAAACAACCCGAGTGTCCGAGAACAGATAACTGGATAAAGAAACTATGGCACATCTACATAATGGAATACTATGCAGCTGTTAAAAAGAATGAAGTCATAAAATTTGCTTATAAGTGGATTGACATGGAGAGTATCATGTTGACTGAAATGAGTCAGAAGGAGAAGGACAGGTATAAAACGACTGCATTCATTTGTGGAAGAAATTTTATATATATATACATATATATGACAATAATATCCAAGGTGAGGTAAACAGGGGCCAGGAGGATAGATCAATGTTTGGAAACTTGCCACAAGCATGTGTGTGTGTGTGGGGGGGGGGTGAAGGGCACAGATAAAGGGATATACCTGATAACCTTTCATTATCTGTATTGTAAACCATGATGAGGACCAAAAGAGAGAGAGAGAGAGAGAGAGAGAGAAGGAGAGAGAGAGAGAGAGGAGAAAAGTGCCTGCCATAGTGGCAGGTGGTGGGATGAAGTTGGGGACAGGAGGGAAACTGGGACCTTGGTGGTAGGAAAAGTACACTGGCGAAGGGACGGGTGTTGGAACATCATATAACTGAAATCCAACCATAAAAAACTTTGTGAATGTGCATATCACCGTGATTCAATTAAAAAAATGAAAAGGGAAAAAACTACTGTTCGTCATACTTTTCATGAGTACATCATTGCAACAGCAGGTTTTGTATTTGTAGTGCTGGGGGCAGAACCAGGACCTCGCACAGGTGACATACGAGGCCTGTGCGCTGCTGTGCTGCCATTCCACAGTCTTGACATTTTTTTTTGCGGGGGGGGGGGAGATGAGAAGGGGCATCTGTGACAGTGCTCAGGGCTTACTCCTAGCTCTGTGCTCAGGGTCACTCCTGGTGGAGCTCAGGGGGGACCATATGGAGTGCCAGGAATCAAATCTGGGTTGGCAAGCGCCATCCCTGCTGTGCTATCTCTCTGGCCCAGTCTTTTTTTTTTTTTTTTAATTTTGTTATGAGCTAGGCACACCACTTGCCCGGGTAGCAGAAGACACTTTTGTCTGCTCTCCTTCCCCTCCCACATCTCTCCAGGAGGCAGATTTTATCCTCATTTTGCATCCTTTCCCTACCACGCATGTGCTGTGTTACCTTGGGCGAGTTACTAGACCTTTTCATATTTCCAGCTCCGGGTGTATAAAAATAGCGCCTGTCTTACAAGTTTATTGGGAAGAGGAAACAGCTTAAAATGTAAAGCTTTTGGAATAGCAGACTCTGAGAATTTATAGGCAAAGTGAAAGTCTTTGTAAGCTGTTAAGATTCTATTTTCTGGGGCCAGAGAGACAGTACAGGGGGTAAGGTGCTTCCTTATACACAGCTGACTCCAGTTAACTCCCCAATACCCCATAGAGACCCTTGAACCCCACCAAGAGTGATCCCTGAGCATAGAGCCAGCAATAAGCCCTGAATACAGCTGGGTGTGGATTAAATCTCCCCTTCCTCTGCACCCCAAAAATGGTTGCTCTCAGCTCACTGAACTACCTCTCTGACCCCTTGCTAGTACAATTTTTGTAACTGGTGTTCCCAGGACTGGGAACTCACGAGTTCCCCGATGCCTATTTTTGTCATCTTGGATTGGGGAGGCCTACAGGCTGGTTCAGAGGGAAAAGCTCCTCTGACCTCTGGACCTGGGTAGGTGATGTGCTTCCAAAGATTCTCTGTCACTCCCATTTGCCACTGAAGGTAGAAGGCTCTGGATCAGAGGCCAAGCAGGGGAGAGAGAACTGCTCGCAACTCTATCTCAATGGAAAGTCCCTGGCTGGCCTCCCGTTCCCCCTGCCTTCAGCCAACTTCTCTCAGTTCAGGCCTTGGGGCGGCCCCTCCCTGAAGGGTCTCACCTCCCTCCTAAAAAATCTATTCCCAGTTGTGCCAAAAGGCCTGGCTCTTGCCTCTGAGCCTCCTCCCACTCTGTTCCCTCTTTCTGGAACCCCCTTCCCTTAACTCTTGCTCCATCAACCAGTTATTTTTTTCTTTGCTTTTTGGGTCACACCAGTGATGCACAGGGGTTACCCCTGGCTCACGCAATCAGAAATTACTCCTGGCGGTGCTCAGGGGACCATATGGGATGCTGGGAATAAAACCCGGGTTGGCCGCATACAAGGCAAATGCCCTACCCGGTGTGCTATCGCTCCAGCCCTTCCATCAGCCAGTTCTTAATTGTTCTTTAGGTCTTAGCTTAAGCCACACACTCACAAAAATCTTTGAAAGGACCTCTTGAATTTGATCTCTCCTGGTCCCAACTATACTTCGAAAATGTGTTTTGACTGTGAGGCAGTGTTCACTATAAAACAATGTGTGGTTTATATACAGGTAGAGACATTGGAGGCTGGGGGAGGTGTCCACGGGCAGCCCTTAGTGGAGCGTGAGCCCCCAGATTAGGCCTCCCTCCAGAGAAAGCCCTGGTCTGAAGGCCCAGTGCCCAGCCCTCTGGCCACAGGCAGAAATGCAGTGGATGATCCGTCTCATCTTCCAAAGTTCCTGTAGCCTGGGTGGCACGTGGCCGCCACTGAAATCCCAGCACGACACCAGCTCCTGCCAAGCTGCTCACACTCCCTCCCGTGACAGGAGCGAGCCCTCCACAGGCCATTTTCCAGCAGAAGCTCTGCCCAAGGATCCCGAGATGAGCCATGCGCCACCTCCACACTAACAGACGAGGTTCAGCCTGGCCTCCAGCTCCCTCGGGTACCCTCTCTCCTCTGCCGTCCCCTATTTTCAAACACCGGGCAGGTGGTAGTCTGGAGCAGCAATTCCTTCCAGAAGCGTGGTAAGCCTTGAGAGGGTTTCCAGGCCACAGAGCAGGAGGGAACCCCAGGTGAAACCTGGCTTGAAGCTGAGATGCAGAGTCAAAGCTGAGTCTAGGCAGTCACGGACACTAGAGTCTGGGGGAGAGAGGAGAGGAAATTGCTGCGATGAGAGAGCAACCAGGGATTTGCACACAGAGCCACCCTGTGCGGCCCCGGCCACTCTGAGCCCTGGTCAGACCAGGCTGTAAGGTCTCTGAGGCCAGTGAAGTCTCACTGAAATGGAGCAGGCAGAAGAGTTGGCATGCCTGTAAGAGTTGGGAAGACTTGATGTTTGTACAGCCAGAGAGGAAATCCTTGGGATTCACAGCGGCTTGGGCAGTTATTAGAAGGCATTGCTGGGCTGGAGAGATAGTACAGCAGGCAGGGCGCTCGCCTTGCAGGCAGCTGACCTGGGTTCAATCCCCAGCATCCCATATGGTCCCCTGAGTTCGCCAGGAGTGATTCCTGAGTGCAGACCCAGGAGTAACCCCTGAACACTGCCAGGTGTGGCCAAGAACAAAAACAACAACCAAGGACACTGCTGAAGAGGTGGGGAATGAACCCTGGACTAACTGTCCAGCCCAGTAAAGTTTAAGAGCTAAGAGCAAGCCTGAAAAGAATTATATTGTTTCCAATTTTCTTCACTGGGTTTTAGAACAAAGCCTACATTTTTAAAATCACAAGAATGTTAGACAAGTCCAGAGATGTAAGGCACTGGGCTTACATGCACACAATGCCCGGTGCTGCATCTGAGCACTGCCAGGAGTAAGCCCTGAGCACAAAGACAGGAGTAAACCCTGAGTACTGCTGGGTATGACACACCGTTCCACAGAAACACTACAAGAACACTTAGCATTCCACAAGGTGAAATCTATAATGATGTCTGGTACCCAACCTCCAATTATCAGATACAAATTAGTTGGAAAATTGGAGCCAGAGTGAAGAGGAAAAACAACCAAATCTGATCCAGAAGTGATTCAAATCACAAACACAGTCATTATGACTCTATCACATCTGCACAGGAAGGTAGACGGTGTGGTAAGCATGCTAAGAATATAAATGCAGACCAGTGTGAAACCCCCAGCAGGAACCATAGGCAAGTAGGTAAATCTTTGCCATTGTTACAACAGCAACAACAAAGGGAAGGGTGAAAATAAAAATGATACTTGGGTTATTAAAAAAAGAACTAGAAATGAAGACCATATGTTCGAGATAAAAGTTGTTCTTGGTAAAGCAAGCATCAGAGTACACTGGACTGAAGAAAAGAGTAAGAGCATGAAAACACAGCAACTGCTACTCAGCAAGATAAAACATATAGAGACTGTCACTGTCACTGTCCTCCCATTGTTCATTGATTTGCTCGAGCGGGCCCAGTAACGTCTCCATTGTGAGACTTGTTGTTACTGTGTTTGGCATATTGCATACGTCACGGGGAGCTTGCCAGGCTTTGCTGTGTGGGCGAGATACTCTCGGCAGCTTGCCGGGCTCTCCGAGAGGGGCGGAGGAATCGAACTCTGGTCGGCTGTGTCGGCCGCATGCAAGGCAAATGCCCTACTGCTGTGCTATCGCTCCAGCCCTAAGATAAAAAATGAAGATGTAATAACTGATACGATGGCTTTAAGCGGCATGATACACGCATGTGGGGTCCACAAAGGGGAGGAAAAATAAGGGATGTAATTTTTTTTTTGCAGGGGGAAATGCTCAGGGGTCACCCCTGGTGATGCTCAAAAGACCATATGTAGTGCCGAGGATCAAACCAGGATTGGCCACATACAAGACAAGTGTCTTAACCCCCATACTATCTCTAAGGTCTGACATAACATTAAAAAAAAATAAGAATACATGGCTGGAAATGTTTTGAGTTTTATAGAAATTTTGAGCAAGATTCAAGAATCCCAGTGAGGGGGCTGGAGCAATAGCACAGTGGGTAGGGCATTTGCCTTGCATGCAGCTGACCTGGATTCAATTCCCAGCATCCCATATGGTTCCCTGAGCACCGCCAGGAGTAATTCCTGCGTGCAGAGCCAGGAGTAGCCCCTGTGCATCGTTGGGTGTGAACCCAAAAAGTGCCCCCACAAAAAAGAATCCCAGTGATTCCCCCAGAAAAATCTGATGTTCTCAATGGCTAGGTCACCGTAGGGGGCATCACCAGTACGATCAGAACAGGCGAATTGCTGCTCCCTGTACAGATACCCTGTCCCTGTCTCCTCTCATCTCTGCCATCACCTCGTCCTCCTCTGACAGATCTATCCTGTTGCATATGGTAGCTCAGCATTCTAAAAAACGAAGGATCTCAAGTCGAGGTGCTTGGGCCTTCTGCGGGCTGGGGCCCGCACACAGATTGTCCAGCCTCCTCTACACTGGAGTACTTCGAGGTGCTTAGAGAACAAAGTGAATGAAACTTGAGCCCTGTGTAGACCAAAGGTCCTGCGTTGAGTCCCCTCAGTGTTGGCAGGGCCCCGAGAAGGGCACAGGGTGGAAATGATGCTTTTGTCACCAGTGCACGGCTGAGCGAGGCCCTTGTGCCTCGTTTTCCTCTGCAGCTGTTGGGCTGAGTGAGCGTGGGTTGGTTGCTTCACTTTTCTGGGCTGTCATCATGTGACATACCTTATTCCTCTCTGGCCCTGACATTTTGTGATTCAAGTGACAATACATCTGTGTCTTGTGCTTCCTCCCCACCCACGGTGATTTTCCTCTTTGATGTGTTTCATCTTTGCTAACCGTGAGGCCACCGAGAGAAGGGAGGCCGCGGGCTTCAGCCGCTTGGTGCCAGTCAGGCTCCTTTCTTCACCATCCCCGGGGGTCTCCCTGTCCAAATCCCAATGTGTTCACTCTGCTGTCAGGCTCGCAGAAGCGCCTGCATCCGAATCGCACCCCTCGGGCCCCAGCTTTGCTGACGGGGAAGATTCCGATCAAGAAGGTCTGGGATGGATCTGAGCAACTGGCGTTTATGATGATAACGAACAGCCTGTGGGTGGGTGAGGGGGCAGGTGGGGGGGGGGGGTTGGGCAGCATACAAAGGTGAGTAAACCCTGACCCGAGGAGAAAGGAGCATGCGCTAACACCGTCCCCCCCCCACCCCCCAATCACCTAGACCCCTACCCGAAAGCAACTGCTATCGTTGGGTTCAGGGGAGTGTATCTCTGCATCACACACACACACACACACACACACACACACACACACACACACGGAAGAGCCAGGGGATCCTTCAAGGCCCTAAAACCAGAGAACAGCTGCCCCAGGGCCTCTGAGACATGCCCCCAATATCTTTCTGCCCCCTGCCCAGCGCCCTCCAGCCTGGCTGAGCTCAAGCTCAGCCTCCTCTCCTGCCGTCCCCCCCCCGCCCCCCCCCCACCTGCCTGCCGGCCTTTCTGGGGCCCAGAAAGCCTTTTTCTCTCCATTTTGATACCCCACCTGCTCATGCCTATCCTTCAAGAGCCGCTTCTTCCGGGGAGCGGGAGCCTTCCACTCCTAGCCTGTGCTGGGCACACCCCCTACCGAGCGACTCCCCATCTCTTCACACCCCCCCCCCACCCGACGGTGAGCTCAGCGGGGCTGTGAGGCTCAGCCCGATGTACGATGTACGTTCTGGGCAGGCTCAGGATGGTGTTTGCCACAGTGCTGCCCATCCTCCCCCAGGCTTCAGAGGGGGCCGATAGGATCCTGGGTAGGGATCAGAAGGAGAGGCCTGAGCAGGCAGGGGTGAGAGGACTCTGAGGGGCTCTCGCCCGCTGATGTGGGGAGAGACCCAGCCCCAAGTCTCCCCGAGGGAGGGAGGGGTGGTCTTGGGGGTGGCCAGTAGGCAGAGGCGGGCTTGGCAGGGCCGTGCTGGCAGAAGCAACGTGACAGGCCTGCCTCCAGGCCGTGCACGCGGGAGCAGGTGTCGGGCTGGAGGGTGGGGAGAGCTGGCAGGGGGAGGGCGTGGGGGAGCAAGCAGGGGAAAGCTAAGGGAGGCTGGGGGCGGGGTGGAGGTGCGGCTGGCCCGGCAGTTGTTGAGCCAGTCAATGTGCTGGGCACACTAATGAGCTGTCTTCATTCATGGCGAGGTGCCTCCGAGTTGGGGAGCTGGCCAGATTCTGGGGTGGAGGAACCAGGGAGGGGAGCCAATTTGGGGCACTGCCTGGATGCTGGGGCAGGCCCTCCCGGGGACTGGTGGGTGCTGTCTTTGTCCAGGATCGGAGGGGGCCTCTCCTTCCTCCCCCCACCCCCATAGGAAAAGTCAGGCCTTGCCAGGAGGTGACAACTTGGCTCCAGGCCTGCTTGCAATTCACTGTCCAGGCTCGTCTGGAAGCTTTAGGACAGCCAGTGGCTCTCAGGAGCCGTAGGCTGGGCTGAAGGCACAGCCCTGCCCACTGCCACCCGCACCCAGTTATCCCAGGGCACGTCCATCTGACCCTGCCAACCCCACCTGGGGTTGGACTTTCAAGGCCCCCTCCCGGGTCCTGATGGGCACCACTGGGGGAGGCTCGAGGGCTGCTGCTGGCCGAGTAGATGACCGTGTGGGGAAGGAAGGAAACTGTCCAGGCTGGAGTGCCAGGGAAGAAGCCACACGTGTAAGCCGAGCTCCAGTCAAGAGAGGAGAAACAAAGCGGCAGGCTGGGAGGCAGGGGGCCCTGGAGCAGGAGGAGGGAAGGGGGAGAGGAGAGGAGCCTGGGGAGTGTGTGCTTACGGGGGAATATTTAAGACAGCTCCACTGGGGAGCTTGAGAAAGCCCCTTCTCCTGATCTTTGACTGAATAGATCCTTCAGGACCTGTGGCCCTGGAAGGAGGTCCTGGCCCTGGATGAAGATCCTGGATAGGAGTGTGGGAAAACTTTCGAAAAAACTCTCCCAAGTGGTGGACATCAGCCATGTGAGGTGTGACCTATTTGCTGCAGTCCCACAGATGGTTATTGTTCCTTACTATGACAGCAAAGATACTGGAAAATGTTTATGGAGGCGGGAAAGAAAAACACAGGATCCCCCCAAACCCGGAGGGTGACGTAGCCCTAAATCTCACACAACCTGCCTATTAATATCTCCGGGCCTCTTCAGGAATTCCAGCCCGGGTGGTATCTGCCCTGCTGTGCGAAGCGATAGCACAGCGGTAGGACGTTTGCCTTGCTCAGTCAGCCTGGCCGAGCCGGGTTCGATTCCTCCGCCCTCTTGGAGAACCCGGCAAGCAACCGAGAGTATCTCGCCCGCATGGCAAATCCTGGCAATCTCCCCATGATGTATTTGATATGCCAAACACAGTAACAACAGGTCTCAAAATGGAGATGTTACTGGGCTCGCTAGAGCAAATCGATAAACAACGGGAGGACAGTGTTTGTTTGTGGTATCTGCCCTAAACGTCTCTGTGACCACACTCTCTCCCTGGGCTTCTCGTAGGGAGCTGGGAGGTGCTGCCTGAGCTCCTGGACTCTTTGCTCTTGCCAAGCTCGTGGGCAGCCTGGAGGCAGGCGCCGGATTGGTGTGTGGGTCTGTGGCGTGCCAGGGAGTCAGCGCTCTTTAATGGGGGGTGGGGGGAAGGGAAGGCATTTGTTTTTTTCTGGGATGGAGGTAATTCTCTCCACACCTGGATTTCACACCCACATCGGCACTCTCACAGCGAGGAGAATCCCTCCACAAAGACCCGGAGAGGCCTGGGGTCTGGTCAGGGAGCCTGCTATGTAACCCGCGCCCTCCCCTCCCCCCAATATTAATAGCCGTCTCTGCAGGCTTTGAGGACCAGGACCCACTATCCTGGTTGGTGTTTTCAGCCTCAGGACAGAGAAAGGCTGACGGGAGCAGCGGGAGGTGGTTGCTCGCTCTCTCCTGTGCAGCTTCTAGCCTTCTGCGCCTCCCACGCAGAAAGACCATCATCGTTTTTCTGCCAAAGCCCAGGGCAGGGTCATGGACACACTCTGGACACAGCTTGTTTCAAGATTGGGGGCAGGGGGGGAGGGGTTTCTGGTGAAGGGGTGGAGGAGAATCTAACGGATTTAGCCCTTTTGTACTCACTTTCCCTCCCCCTCTCCAGGGGCAGATCCTAGGCTAAGTCAGGTAAGCATCTTGGAGATGCCACCTGTAATGAGGGTGCCCTCTCCCCCGCCACATCCACGGAGTTAGTGTACTAAGGACCTGGAGCCAGTTCTGGCTTTCCCGCTGGCCAGTCTGTGGCCCCCCCACAGAGTGATCCAGTGGGCAAACTAAGATCCCCCTCCCCCTTCTAGAGCAGCAGATGGGTTCTGCGGGTGTGGGGTGCGTGCAAGTGTGCGCATCCTCCGTGCTCGCGCGCTTGTGCCTAGCTAGCGGGGGCGGGCACGAGGTGGGGGGGGAACCCCTGGCAGGTCGCGTGGAATCCCTGCTGTCCCGCAGCCCCCCCTCCCCCGCCACCTCCCCGGCCCACGCGCGCGCGCGCGCGCCTTCACCTTTGAAACTGCAGCGGCGGGGCGCGGGGCGGGTGCCGGGGAGGCGGCGCGCGGGGCGGGGGCGGCGGGGAGGAGTCTGGCCCCGGCTGTGCGCTTCTCCATTGATGGATGGATGAGTGCCGGGCGGGAGGGCTGGCGGGCGTGAGTGTGCGGCCGAGCCTGTGTGTGCGTGTGCGCGCGCGCGCGCGGGGCCGGCCCATTTTGCTGCTCAGTCCGGAGCTGCAGGGAGGGCGCGAGGGAGCCGCCGAGAGCCCCGCGCGTCCGCCCTCCGCGCGCGCGCACACACACACACACACGCACGCACACACACGCACGCACACACACACACACGGGCGCCGTCGCGGGCCACGCAGCAGGTCCCCGTCCCCGCCCGCCCGGGGGCTCGGACGCGGGCGCGCACCTGGAGCGGCCCCGCACGGGCATGGTAAGCGGCCGCCGCCGCCCGGCTGGCCTGCGGGACGCGGACAGGGCGCCATGGCGCTGACCACCCGGCGGGGACCCTTGGCCGGGCCCCTCGGCCCGCCCCAGCTCTGGCTGCTGCTGTGGACCGCCGCGTGGCGCCTGGGGGCCACGGCGTGCCCCGCCCTCTGCACCTGCACCGGCACCACGGTGGACTGTCACGGCGCGGGGCTCCGCGCCATCCCCAAGAACATCCCCCGGAACACCGAGCGTCTGTGAGTACTCCCCGCGCACCCGCAGAGGCAGCGCACGCAACCACCCGGGAGTGGGCACAGGGGACCAGCACCCAGACCCTCGGGGACCGGGAGTCCGCAGCCGAGGGCTGGGCGTGTGGCCCTCCAGGGCCTTCCCCAGCCGCGGCTGCTTGCGCCCAGATGGAGGCCCTCCAGGCTGCCAGTTGGGGCCTCGCGCCCGCCCCTGGCCCGCGCTGCAGACCTTCTCCCGGCGCACCGGCACTTTATTCCTGCGGGTGGGCACCCCCGACTCGCTGGGCACAGTGTCTCCGTTTGCGCAGGGAGGTAGGGCCTGTGGGAAAACTCGGGGTGCGTGTGTCCGTGGCTTGAATGCGGTGGATTTTGAGCCTTTGACGGGGCCAGGTGGGATGCAGGAAGTTTCTAGTCTCCTTCCATTCATCGTCTGCCCCCAAGCCCTGAAAAATTCTGTCCTTGCAGGAGTTAGACCTTGGTCCTCTTCTGGTACCGCCTCCTCCGTGCAGCCCTCCCAAATCCTGGCAGACAATGGGGCAGGAGGGCTCTAGGTTTGGGACTTGGGGTTATCTTCCACTCCCAGACATGGGCAGATGGGAGATGGGACTAGAGCCCAGAGCCAGTGGCTGGCTGGGTGGTCAGGACTTTGGAGAGAAAGAGAGGAGATTCAAGTCAATGACCGCTGTGTCAAGTCAGAAAAACAGTTTCATTTTTGCCCCTCTCTCTCACTTCTATAAGAAGCTGAGCCCGTTCTAGACCCACTGGGCTTTTGTGGGGCCTGTGTGAGTGTGTGAATCATGTGTGTGTATAGCATGAGTGTATAGCATGTGTGCATGAAGCATGTGCGCACATGTGTTTGCAGACCCATGTGGTTTGTTTCCCAGATTCTGCTGAGGAGCGTGTGCTCTGGGGGGTGAGCCCGGGGTAGCCCCTGGGCACGGGGCCGTGTGTGAGCCCTTGGCTGCATGCAGGGCCTTTGTGCTGCATGCAGAGGTGACTGCCTCAGGAGAGGATGGAGCTGGGGAAGCTTGGCAGCCCCTCTGAAACCTGCCCGCTTCTTCCCACCCCTCTGGACAACTGCAGGGCCACTCTGCAAGCACACGCCTATTTCTCCAACTTTGGAGCCATTTTCATGCCTCCTGGCTGGTCTGAGGCAGCACTCTGACCCTGGGGAGAGCTGTCTACTGATCAAGGTCAGCAATTAGCGAGCATACATTTACCCCGACTCTTCTTGGCAGAGTCTGAAAAATTCCCGTGGAGGATTCAGAGAATTTGCAATCTAGATGCAATCTAGCCGGGGATGTGTGTGTGTGTGTGTGTGTGTGTGTGTGTGTGTGTGTGTGTCGGGGCTGAAGAGAGATGGGGGCATGGGGAGACCGTGCACCAACCCCGTTTCCTTAGGGCAGCCTGTGTTTTAGCCTAGGTGGACCTGGAGAGGGATAAAGGGGTAGAAGTCTCTCCGGAGAGGCCCTGGGTGGCAGGGTCACCCTTTACACCTGCTCCCCCTGGACCTACTCCCTGTTCCTCTGCCACGTCCACTGGGGCACTTCTGCCGCTGTTACCCTGGCAGCAACCGAGGTCGGAGACACCTTAGCCCCTCTCCTTTGCTGTTGGATAGTTTCTTGAGTATCTGTTGTGACTTTAATAAATCCTTTAGGTTGCTTGCCTTTGGAGTCAGAGGGAAGTGAATTTTGCATTTTCAAGGAGCGAGTTGGGTGACCTTGTGTAAGTTGCTTAACTTTTCAGAGCTGTTGATGTTTTCTATCAGGAAAATGGGAATGTGGATACATAAAGTCATGCAGGTATTTGGAAGGACCGAGAAGAGCACAGGAAGTACTTGGTCTGTCTCGATGCTCAGTCAGGGGAGGCATTGCCGGTATCTCCTGCTTTTCAAAAGTCCGCCTTATGTTCTCCGTCTTTGTGTTTGGGAAGACTGATATTGGTCTGCTTTTGCTCACTGAAAGTAATCTGGGGTGAGGAGGTAGTTCAAAGGACCCCAACTGGGTCCCCAGCACCTCCTGGCCCCTGAAACACAACTGGCTATAACGCTGTTGGTCCCCAGCATTGGGCATAGAACCATCAGGTATGTATATTTCTAAGAGTGGTCCCTGGCCCCTGAACACCACAGGGGACTCCCCCCAAAAAAAGAAACCTGAAAAGGTTTTCCACTTTTTTCCTTCCGGTCCTGGGGATCAAACCCAGGTCTCATTCTTGCAAGACACATGCTTGATCGCTGACCACATCCCTGGCCCAGGCTTTCCACCTTTTCATTCATTCATTCATTCATTCATTTTGGTTTTGGTCCTAACCAGTGGTGCTCAGGGATTACTCCTAGCTCTGTGCTTAGGGAATCTCTCCTAGCAGGACTTGGGAAACTCTATGTGATGCTGAGGCTCAAACCCTGGTCAGTTGTGTGTGCAATCAAGTGCCCTGCCCATTCTACTATATCTCTAACCCCTAGGAGTCCCACTTTTCTAATAAAATGTGAAAAAAACACAAATAGAATTGAGTGTTTGTTTCGCAACAGGAATCTCACCTAAAATTCAGGGAGAGGCACCATCAACCTCCTTTCCCAGACCACTTTATAAGGATTTATGTTGTCCTTACAACATACAGTGTTATTTTAGGTCTGATGAGTTGTTTTGGTATGTTTTGGTAGGGTGTGTATGTGTGTGTGTGTGTGTTTGTAAAATGATAAAGAAAAATAAACACCTCCAAACAGTGTCCTTGTAAGTGAATGATGACTGCTTTGCTTCACCCCACTTTGACCTCTGAACGGTTTCCTCGGTGTATAGATTTGGGGAAGTGCAGATTCCATGGGTCAGGAAAGCAGGCGCATCCTTCAGTTCAGCAACCATTTATGCAGGCAGGAATGTGCCTGGGTATTGAGGCTCCAGTGGGGAGCCCGTTTTTGCCATTTGGGGTGCAGAGTCCAGAAGACTGAAGAAGCGTTATGAAACTGTAAGCTCGTGAGAGAGGGCCAGGCTAGGAGGAATGGGGCACGCTGGGGTTAAAGGACTTCTAGGGGAGGAGGCATTTTATCAGGGCTCTTGGGCACCCAATTTGGCTGGGATTTTGCCACATAGAGAGGGCAGTAGCCCACAGCCGATGGGCGTGACTGCTGGGACTCTGCCTGGCTCCTGGGCCTGTGTCCATGCTGTGCCCAGTGTGTGTGGGGAAGATTCCAGGCTAGAAGGGGTGGTAGGGCCGGGAAGGCCCTACCATCTTGAATTTTCCTTTTGGGAAGCTCAGGGTCAGAATTCAGGCAGGAACTGTGATGCCGGGTGGGAGGGACCCGTGATCTTGGAACTGGGAAACTTCTGGGGCTGGGAAAGGGTGCAGAGAGCATCTGCCTTTTTAACAGGCAGGGTGCAAAAGAGCCATTGGAGGAGGAAAAGAACACCCTGGAAAGAGGCCTTGGGGAGAGCCCAGGGCAGCTCCGAGTAACTGTGGCAAGCACTCGCACTCATCAATATGGGAGCCGAGCAGCTCGGGCCCTGCCACCCAGCGTCCTCGGAGGCTGTGAAATTTTTATAGAGCACAGCTGTGCATTTGCCTTTTGTCCTCTGGGCAGTTTCCGTGGTGGCCCGGGAGGCCAGCAACTCGGGGATTCTTGAGTCCGTAACTCCAGGTTCCATAAGCCTGTCCCCCCCACAAGGGGGCAGGAAATGTCGTAGATTTGCCGTGGGGGCCTCCAGGCTACACAGACCCCAGAGCTGCTGAGGCTGTGATGCGGGGCTGGGGGTCAGCGATGATAAATAATTCACTGCAAGGCTACAGTTGAGAGACGGAGGGAGGCGTGGGGGTGCGGAGGGAGGGAGGGAGGCCTGCTGGCTGCTGTATCCAGGGCTCCCAGGGAATCCCACGATGGCCACTGATAATTGTTTCTCTTCTATTCAATGACTTTGCCTTTCGGTTGGTTGTTTTATTTTATTTTATTTTATTTTAAGATAAAGGTAAAGGCCCTCCCGTTGATCGTCGATTTGCTCGAGCGGGCCCAGTAACATCTCCATTGGAGACTTTGTTGTTACTGTGTCTGGCATATCCAATACTCTCGGTAGCTTGGCTGGAGTGATAGCACAGCAGGTAGGGCACCTTGCACCAGCGCCTTGCACGCAGCTGACCCGGGTTCAATTCCCACCATTCCATATGGTCCCCTGAGCACCACCAGGAATATTTCCTGAGTGCACGACCCAGGAGTAACCCCTGTACATCCCCGGGTGTGACCCAAAAGGCAAAAAAAAAAAAAAAATTCAACGACCTTTTAGACTGGAGTACGGGAGGAGGAGGATTGTGTGTCCTGTGTGTGAATACCTGCTTCTGACCTCCTTCAGCTCCTTCTGCAGACTCTGCGTGTGTGTGCAGGCTGTGAAGAAGGGGAGACTGAGGCTGGGGCTTCTGGCTCAGGCTTCAGGAAGGCCTTCGTCCAGGACAGGGGGAGCAGCCCTCTGGCCCTGCTGTGGATCTCCTGCCTCCCCAGAGTGTCTCCATCACCCGCTGCAGAGGCCTGGGCTGGGGGCGGGGGGGGGGGGGAGGGACCCACCTTCTTCCGGCCGAGTCCTGGTTCTGGAGCCCCGATCCGCAGGGCTGGTTGGTCGCCCCCAAAGAAGACTGCCCAGGGCACCCACAGGCCGGTCTGGGAGTCTGTTGGGTTTCTGGATCATGCATCCATGGTGGGGTGGTGGCTGCGGTGGGTCTCACCAGGCCTGGCCGGCCTGGGCTCTGTTCTATGAACCTGAGCCAGGCCCCGGGGGCTCCCGCTACAAGAGATCTGCCTCGAGGAATAGGAGTCGCCCCCTGTTGGCGTGTGAGTCTCCACGAACAGGTGTGCTGGGCTTCTACTATAATCCGCTCACTCCTGCTGTGCCGAGACTCAGTTTCCCCCTCTGTGAAAAGGAATGATGGCGTTGTGAGTTGCAAAGTGAGCCGATGCATACAGAGAGCTGGTGGTGGGCTTGGCACAGGGCTGGTGTTTTGCCCCTCGGCCTCTGGGGATGGCGAATCCTGCCACCTTGCCAGGCCTTTGCCAGGCTTCCCTCAGGCGCTTATCTGTGAAGAGCATCAGGGATTCAAACATCAGGTGACGTGATCATTCCCCTGCTGGGAAGAAGGGGTTTGTTTTGTTTTTGGATCACACCCCATCGTGTTCAGGGGTTACTCCTGGCTCTGCACTCAGAAATTTCTCCTGGCACTGCTCAGGGAACCACATGGGATGCTGGGGATAGAACCCGGGTCAGCCACGTGCAAGGCAAATGCCCGCTGTGCTATCTCCCCAGCCCCATGGGAAGCTCAGGTTTGAGGTTCAGATGGGGGGCAGGAGAGATCCGTTCCGTGAGCTCCCCTGGAGTCTGCTGGCTGTGGGGCGCCGTGCCCGACCCTAACGTGTTTGCCTCTGTGCCCGAGGATTTTGGAAGCAGAGAACTGGGCGGTGCCGGCATGGCCTCAGCTCGGCGGGCGGTAGGAACTGCAACGCTGCAGCCCAGTGTTCTGTATTTTTAGTCTCCCTCTGTCTCTCAACAGCTTGGGGGACTTAGGGCCAGTGCTGGAGTTTAAGTGAGTGGGTCTGTTCTCTCCTTCAGCAGATAGTGATCTGTTCACATCTTCCTGGTGCTCTGCGAACAGCCAGCATTGCACAGATCCCGAAAGGGGCCGGCTCTCTGAGGTCTGCTCCGCAGGAGGGACCGAGCTGAATGTCATCTTATGAGGGCGGACATAGGGGCTCTGGCAGGAAGGGGGGCTTCCCAGAGTCCCCTCCCCCCTCCTTGCACAGAGCGGGACCTGTTTCTGAGGGTAGCTGGGAGGATTCGGTGCCTCCAGCCCTCCACACCAGCCTGGCACGCAGCAGGTGCCCGGGAAAGGAGAGTCTTAGCATTGTTACGACGGTGACAGAATCAGATTTGCAGGGGCATGCAAGGAACTAGGGCTCTTCCTTCCTCTCCTCTCCTCTTTGCAGGGAGCCAGCGCGGCTCTGCCTGCCCCCGTCCCTCCCTTGGTGTTCCCTCTCTGAGGCCAGGGGGCTGGCTGCGGTGGCCCAGGCTGCCCACAGGGGCGGTGCAGCTCTTTGGGGGGCGGGAGCCCCTGCATTAGTGGGAGCAGACGGGGGCGCTTGGCGGAGTTACCGCCTCAGTTCTGTGCCGGCATTAGCCGCTCGGCAGGGCTCTGGCTTAATGGGATTTTCTCCCCAAATGCTGTAATTATCCCCATCCAAATACTTATTACCCAGAGCAGATGACGGCCGGGCTTTGGGCCACAGCCAGGGAGCTGGGCTGTGCTGGTGGGGGGGGGGGAGTGGAGAATTGTCTCTTCCTTTTGAGCCCGGGGGGGCCCCCTCCCCTACTTTCTGGAACCCAGCCTGTGACAGACAAACAGCTGGTGGGCACCTGCTATGTGTGCAGTGGCGGGCAAGGTTCAGGGTGAGGACTCGTGCCTCCGGCAGGTGGGGAGCTTGCGACCAGGGGTGGGGGTGGGGGGGTGGGGTAGGGTGGGAGATTGTCTGCAGAAGAAAGGATGTGTTTGGGGCAGCCCCAGCCTGCAGCTTAGGCCAGCGAGAGCCATGACTAGCCCAGAACGTGCTGGCGGCCACCATGACTCGAATTCTTCCTCGGGCCAGTGATGGTGGGACCCTCTAGAGCTGCGAGTTCAACACCAGATGCCATGTGGAGTGGCTGGGGTCAGGGCACCCTGGGGTGTTCCCCGAGGCTGATGGGATCTGGTCCTGAAGATTGTACCGGAAGGAGGCATCTTGATGTGGAGGCGTGGGGCCTTCAGGGGCCTTCAGAGGTGGGTGCCATTTATTTGGAGAGGAGAGGGAGGCCTGGCCCCAGCAGCTGGGATGAACAGTTACATCCATGGGTTCTGAGCGGGCAGGTTAGATGTCCTGGGGCTGAGACTTGTGGGGGGGGGCAGTCATAAGAGGGGTGTATATGTGCAACTTTTAATAAAAACATTTTTCTTTTTCTTGTTTTGAGTGGGGGGGCAGGTATTTGGATCATACATGTCTGTGCTCAGGGTTTACTCATGCCTTTGTGTTCAGGAATCACTCCTGGCGGTGCTCGGGGACCGTATGTGGTGCCTGGGATCAAACGGGGACCAGCTGCATGTGAAGCAAGTGCCGTAACCTGTTTGCTGGCTCTCTGGCCCAAGAATAATTTTTTCCCATACCCAGTGGTGCTTGGGGGCTTCCTGAGTCTGTGCTCAGGGGATTCTCCTGGTAGTGTGCAAGGGATCCTGTGGCACTGGGGATCAAACCAGGGCTGGCCGCGTGCATTCCCTGTGTGATCCCACCTTGTTTTCTTCTTTCTGTCCATGGATCACACCAAGTGCTGCTTGGGGGGCTACTTCCTGTTTCATTTAGTGTTCAGGAGTTTCTCCCAAGGGTGCTTGGGGAAACCATGAGGAGTCAGGAATGGAGCCCAAGGCTCCCATGTGCAAAACATGTAAAAACGCAGCACTATGAGTCTTCTCTCCAGCCACTAAAACTTTTTATCTGCTTTACTATTAAATTGTTTACTTGTTGTGGCACCTGGAGTCAAACCTGCAGTCTCATACGTTGGAGCCTGGGTTCAGCCATTGAGTTAATCCCAGTTTTGTCTATTTTCTAATTTGAACCATTTGTTTCTTACTAGTGAGACACCATGAGGTACAGTTGTAGACTTACAAATTTTTGTGCTTGGGTTTCAATCATACAATGACCAAATACCCATCCCTCCACCAGTGCCCATTTCCCACCACCACGGATCCCAGTATCCCTCCCACCCCCCATCCCCCCCATCCCACCCTGCCTCTGTGGCAGGACATTCCCTTTTGTTCTCTCTCTCCTTTTGGGTGTTGTGGTTTGCAAGAGAGGCATTGAGTGGCAATCATGTTTTGAACCAATTTCTTGACCTGTGTTTCCTTTGATCTCGGTAATTTTGGAGAATACAGGCCAATTATTCTGTTAAATGTCTCTGTTTGGCTTCATCTGATCTTTTCTCAAGAGTCTGTTCTAGGTAAGCTTTTTTAGAGCAGGAAAGTTAAATTAGTGGTGTGCTTTTTGGTGGATGAGTGATGCCGTTTCTCCCAAATGTTGATGAGCATTATCTCTGATCAATCCATAGCAGCTGTCTGCCAATCTTCTCTGCTGGACAGTTACATTTCCCCCTTTGTTGCTGATGAGTGATTTGGGGGAAATACTTTGAGGTAATATAAGTATTCTGTTTCTCCTTGAACATTCTTCTACTAGTTTTGGCGCTCCTTGGTGAGAGCTGTCTAGCTCGACCGTTTCTGCTCTGTGTAAGAGTTGGCATTCTACTCTTAGAATTTTCCCCCATCTGCGCGTCTGTTCAGAATGGTAGGAACTTGGGAATTATCCTTTCATACTTTGGGTGATCATTTGTCACCACATTATTTCTGTGCTCAGCATGATGCGCATGAGGTCAGGGTGGTTCAAGGTGCTCGCGGCTCCTTTTGACAAGACCCTTTCAACACTTGCCCCAGGGGAGTTGAGAGGAATACATGTGTGAAATGGGGTTTTCAAACATTCTATTGCCTGACTCGGGAGGGGGGTGGGGGAATGGATGGCGAGAGGCCGACTGGCTGTGGTAGGGGCATCTGTTGGTTATGGTGACCATGGCCTTTGACTTTTCTATGACAACTGTATTTTTATGCTTTTTATTTATTTATTTGTTTGTTTTTTGGGTCACACCCGGCGATGCTCAGGGGTTACTCCTGGCTTTGCACTGAGGAATTACTTCTGGCGGTGCTCGGAGGACCATATGGGATGGCCGTGGGAATCGAACCTGGGTCGGCCGCATGCAAGACAAATGCCCCACCTGCTGTGCTATCGCTCCAGCCCCTATATTTTTATGCTTTTTAAAAAATTCAAAAGGGGCTAGAGTGATAGCGCAGGGGTTACTTCTGGTTCTGTACTCAGGAATCATTCCTGAAGGTGCTTAGGGAACCCTATGGGATGCTGGGGATTGAGCCTGTGTGCCAAGCAAGTGCCCTGCCTATTGTGTTATCCTCCAACCCCTCTGAGAGGCATCCTGTAGCCGCTGACAGTAGCTTTGATCTTTCTTTGCTTTCTGTGACCTTGACACTTCGAAAAGTTGCAAATAGTCAGCTATTTTTGAGAATGTTTTCCAGTTTGGGCTTGTCTGTTGTTTTTGTCTTGTGCGGATCGAGGCTTTGGATTTGGAGCAGGAACATCACAGAGGGAGGATCCTTTTTACACTTATCCTGGTTGACGTGGCTCGGTCTCTTTGCCAGTGGTGGTGACCCCAGTCTCTCCTGGGGAAGAGGGGCTTTGTCAGATTTCCCCTCAGTCACATCACCACCGCCCCTCTCGGAGAGCTCGGCAAGCTACCGAGAGTATCTCGCCCACATGGCAAAGCCTAGCAAGCTACCCATGACGTATTCGATATGCCAAACACAGTAACAACAAGTCTCACAATGGAGACGTTACTGGGCCCGCTGGAGCAAATCAATGAACAACGGGAGGACAGTGACAGACAGTGACACATCACCACCATTCCATTTGCAGTTAACAAACATTGGGGAGGGGCAGAGGGAGATACTTTGAGGCAACATCCTTTGTGTCCTCACATTCTCACCTGCTAATTTTAACACTCATTAATGGATCTTGCCTGCAACCATCATTATCCAATTTTGATTTTCTATTTCCCTCATACTTCCTACATTTATTAATTGGAATTCTTCTGTAGGGGAGAGAATTTTATTGCTTTTTAAGGGGATGACTTTTCTTGATGGGTACCTTGGGTTTTGAGTTTCTGAAGGCACGGGCCGTGTCTCATGGATTCCCCATCACTTGGTACAAAGAAAAGGCTCGAGAATGTGCCTTTGGTGAGTTTTTTTTTTAAAACACACACACACACAACTTTTGTCAAGTCATTTCATGACTGTGATCTGTGCTTTAGAAAATGTGGTCATTGTGATAGGCTGAATAAGAGTATCCAAAGATGTTGACATTCTAAATTCCCGAAACCTGTGAGTCGATTAACTTCCAGCGTGAAAGGAATTTTGCAGATGTATTGAAGGATCCGGAGATGGGAGATGAGGTAGTCAGTCTTCGGGGGAGTCCCTATAAGTGGGAGGGTCAGAGTCAGGAGGAGGAGACAGGACAAGGGAAGGCAGAGCTAGAAATGATGGGAGAAAGGGACTGGGATCAGAGAAGGCGGGCATCCCCTGGAGAGGCCAGGGGTGGGATTCTCTCCTGGAGCCTCCAGAAAGGAGTTAACACCCCACCCTCAGCCCAGTGAGGCAGATTTTGGACTTCTGATTTCCAGAGCCGTAAGATCATAGATGTGTGTTGTTCTGATTTTTTTTTGGGGGGGGTGAGCTGGAGAGATAGCACAGCAGGTAGTACATTTGCCTTGCACGCAGCCGACCTGGGTTCGATTCCTCCGCCCCTCTCGGAGAGCCCGGCAAGCTACTGAGAGTATCTCGCCCACACAGCAGAGTCTGGCAAGCTCCCCGTGATGTATTCAATATGCCAAAAACAGTAACAACAGGTCTCACAATGAAGATGTTACTGGTGCCTGCTCGAGCAAATTGATAAACAACCTGGGGACAGTGCTACAGTGCTTTTTTTTGGGGTCATTCCTGGCGATTCGGGTTGTTAGGCATTCGAATGAATCAATGCTCTTGGCCAAGTTTGTGTTGACAAGGACACCGACGCCTCCAACACCTCTTTTATCGCATGTTCCGAGGAACAATTCTTCTCCAGTGTCGAAAACGGCATGGTGAGATTCGTGCCTTCTTGTCTCGGTCAGACCAATGATGTCGTACTTGATCATTCGCGCTTGTACCATCAGGTCCTCGATGGATGCATCTGATGCTAGCGTACGTGCATTGAAAGTACAGACGATCATTTTTGTCTTCCTTCGTTGTGGCAGCCTAGGTCGGCCTTGAGATTTTGTCGGCCTCTCCTTTCTCATCCTTCTCAGTGCTGCCATGTCGGTGAAGCCTTCAGGGTCAGGTGAATGAGACCAGTTGTAGTTACTGGTTTTGGCATATCGAATACACAGCGGATAGCTTGCCAGGCTCTTCCGTGCGGGCGGAATACTCTCGGTAGCTTGCCAGTCTTTCCGAGAGGTATAGAGGCATTTGGGGTGACCTCTAATCACCCTCGTAGGTGTTACCATATTTGAACCCTATCAAATATGGTAAGACAATTCCAGAAGATGGGTATTTAGTGTCTTATGATGTGTCCGGAAAGCGTCCTGGAGTGTGGCGACGGCTGGGTAGTGGAAGTAGTGTCGAGAGTGGAAGTCTGCCAGTGGGGTATTTATCTGGGTAGGGTGGATCTCCTGTGCACAATTCGACCCTGGGTGGTTGATGGAAGCAGACAGGGCAGGGTAGGGTGGGGCTCCTGATTAGAATCCCTTTGTCACCTGTAGTGGTGGGAGCAAGCAGAGAAGCTCTGTCCCTGGGTCTGCCGAGCCTGGAGTCCAAGGTCTCAGAGAGTTCTGCTTATCTTGTTCTGTGGGTCTTCAGTTGTGCGTGGGTCTCGGCCGGAGCTGCCGCGCGGGTCCGGAAAGCGTCCTGGAGTGTGGCGACGGCTGGGTAGTGGAAGTAGTGTCAACCCGAATCGGACGTTTACATTTGAATAGATGTGGCTCACTGCCTGCAGTTTCTATCTTCGTTGTCTACGCACCAACATCTCATTATGATGAAAGAGAAATCGAGAAGTTCTACATGGAGCTAGAGAAGTTCTATAAAGAAGACCACACCTTCTACAAGATCATTGTGGGTGATTTTAATGCCAAGATAGGACCGAGAAGATCAGCTGAAGAACTTCACATCGGGACCCATGGCCTAGAATGGAACGAACAGGGTGAGAGACTGTCTGAGTTCATCATGTCGACCAAGACCATTCATGGTAACTCACAGTTCCAGAAGGCAGAATTTAAACGATGGACATGGGAGTCTCCCGGTGGACGATTCCACAACGAAATAGACCACATCATATTCAATCGACGGTTTTGCCTGACTGATGTCGCTGTTGTCCCAAAATTTCGAACGGGATCGGACCACCGTCTCCTTCGTGCAAAATTCTACTTCACAGAGCGGGGAGAAAGGGCTGCAAAGTTCAAAAAGAGAACTCCCAGAATGACCACCAACTGGGAACTCTTTGGTACTATTGCGGCAACATGGGAAGATGCCATTGTTGACAACATTGACGAGGAATACGATCGACTGGTTCAGCACCTCCATGAATGTGCGAGGAACGCCAAGAGAGAGATAGCCACAAAAAGTCGCCTATCTTCGAAAACTCTTGAGCTAATTCGCCAGCGTGGTTTGGCGCATGCCTCAGGCAACCGCAAGCTAACGTCCGAGCTTGCAAAGCAGTGCAGAGATGCGATCAAGGAAGACCTCAAAGAGAGAAGAACAGAAGTACTGGTAGATGCGGCAGAAGCTGGGAAAAGATTCGTAACGCCCGCCTGTCCTTCGCCAACTATAAGACCAAGATGACTGCCCTCCGACGTCCTGATGGATCCATCACATCCTCCAGAACGGCAATGGAGAAGATTATCCATGACTTCTACTCAAATCTCTTCGATAGCCATGTCCACTTGCCGACATACCAAATTCCACAGGATGGGTATGTCGTTCCTAACGTTCTCCCTTCCGAAATCCGACACGCCATTTCGTTGGTAAAGAAGCAAACAGCACCCGGCCCAGACAAGGTCAGACCTGAACACCTGAAGAACCTGCCGTCAGTACTCATCAATACACTGGCTCGGCTCTTCACTCGCTACCTGTCTGAATGCAAGGTTCCGTCCCAATGGAAAACCAGCAGGACCGTACTACTGTTCAAGAAGGGAGACATCCATGACATTGGCAACTATCGCCCGATCTGCCTATTGTCTGTCATCTACAAGCTGTTCACTCGAGTCATCCTGAATAGGATTGGCAGAACACTAGATGAAGGACAACCATAGGAGCAAGCAGGGTTCCGCAAAGGATTCAGCACCATCGACCATATCCACACGGTAACCAAGCTCATTGAGGTTTCTCGGGAGTTCAAGATGCCGCTCTGCTTAACGTTCATTGATTTAAAGAAGGCCTTTGATTCTGTTGAGACGGAAGCGGTCATTGAAGCCCTAGCCAATCAGGGCATTCAAGCCCAATACATCAGGATCCTCCATGAGCTGTATTGCGGATTCACTACCAGGATCTCACCATTCTACAAAGAAGTGATCGTTGATGTCAAGAGAGGGGTGCGGCAGGGTGATACCATTTCACCGAAACTCTTCAGTGCCACCCTCGAGAACATCATGCGACGACTGGAATGGGAAGGAATGGGAGTGAAGATAGATGGTCGGCAACTACACCACCTCCGCTTTGCTGATGACATTGTTTTAATAACACCAAACATCAGCCAAGCGGCACAAATGCTGGCCGACTTTGACCGTGAGTGTGGAAAGGTAGGACTACAGCTGAATCTTACGAAGACAATGTTTATGAGAAACAGCCTTGTTCCTGACGCCCCATTCGCTCTCAATGGAACGACCATCTCCGAATGCAACAGCTATGTCTACCTAGGTCGAGAGGTGAACATGAGAAATGACCTGGCACCCAAGCTGCGCAGGAGGAAGAGAGCGGCTTGGAACGCCTTCAAGAACGTCGAAGAAATAGCTAAGAGGACGAAGAACCTCCGGCTCCGGGCACATCTCTTTGATTCCACTGTTCTTCCTGCATTAACATATGCCTCAGAGACCTGGGCCCTACACAAACAAGATGAGAACGCCATTCAGGTCTCCCAAAGAAGAATAGAAAGAGCTATGCTTGGAATATCACGTTTCACTCAAATGAGAGAACGAATCCGGAGTTCTGACATCCGTCGACGATCAAGGATCAGGGACGCTGTCTCATATGCCAAGGTGTCGAAAATCAGATGGGCTGGTCACGTAATGAGATTTAAAGACGACCGTTGGACTAGAGCTGTTACTGATTGGATTCCACGGGATGTCAAGAGACCGCGTGGCCGCCCACCTACCAGATGGTCAGACTTCTTTGTCAAGATCATGAACGATCGGTTTGAGGCCCTCCATGTTCCCGGAGCGAAGAGATGCCATTGGGCTACACTAGCACGCGACAGGGACAAATGGAGACGTTACTGGCGCCCGCTCGAGCAAATCGACGACTAACGGGAAGTTAAGTGTTTTTTATTTATTCCTGGCGATGCACAGGGGTTACTCCTGACTCTGCACTCAGAAATTACTCCTGTCAATGCTCAGGGGATCATATGGGATGCTGGGACTCAAACCCGGGTCGACCACGTGCAAGGCAAATGCCCTACCCACTGTACTATTGCTCCAGCCCCAAATGTGTGTTGTTTTGAGCCCTAAGAACATGGCAGTTTCTGACAGCAGCAACCGGGATCTATACTGAACGAGGCCACGGCAGAGAAGAGCAGAAATGGCCTGAAGAAAGGCAGAGGGCGTCAGTCGGGAGTGGGGACTGGGGGACCAAAGGACAGGAGACAGGCAGGAGCCCCCCCCCCCACGTGGGGCAATCCCTGAGGGCGCTGGCACAGAAACTCCAATGGGAAGCAGACGCTCGGGAGAAGTGGGCAGAGGCCTACGTCACTCTCGAGCAGTGCCGCTTCAGCCCATCTTTGGTAGAAGCCCCCAGGTAGTGTTGATGCAGGAGGCCCCCGGATCCCCTTCGAGAAACATCCCGCGGGGTGCTGGTGAAGGAAGCTCGTCCAAGACTCAGGCTCAGGGCAAGTGGGCAGGCCCGGAGGAGCCGCTGGGGCGCAAAGCCAAAGCCCACGGAGTTGGGAGAAGGGAAGGAGGGGAACTCTGGAGGGCCGCCAGCCTGGCTGTGCATGGACCAGGCCCCAGGAGAGTGCCTGGCACGGAGACTGGGGCTCACTGGCAGACCGGGCAGACCGGTTTCCTGCGAGAAGTGGAGAAGTGAAGGCGGGAGGCAGATGGTCCAGATGGAGTAGGTGGTGGGGATAGTTTGGGAGGAGAGAACAAGGCTTGCGAGTGCTGAGGGGAGCGGTTGCCAGTGCAGGGGGCAGAGGTGGAGGGGTCCCCCAGTGAGGAGGGGGAGCCAGTCCCAGGAAATTGAGGGAGAGACTTGGGAGAGACGGCAAGTGAGGTGGAGAGCTGCAGAGGAAGTGTGATGGTGGGGGTCACTGTCCAAAGCCCCTGCTTTGCCCCAGGCATGGAGGGAAAATGCTCGTTCACATCCTTTGACTCCTTACGGCCGTTGGAGGAGAAGTTCTGTAACTGTCTATGAGGGTGAAGGGGCGACTTTGAGAAGTGGAGCCTGTGTGTGTGTGTGTGTGTGTGTGTGTGTGTGTGTGTGTTGTGGCGTGTACAGTCCCTGCATCTTGGAGCCTTGAAAATGCTTTTATGAAGCATTGGTGTTGGTGCGGATGTGTCGAGAAAGGGACCCTCCTTCACTGCTGGTGGGAATGCCAACTGGTTCAGCCCTTTTGGAAAACAGTATGGACGATTCTCAAAAAATTAGAAATTGAGCTCCCATTTGAGCCAGCAATACCACTCCTGGGAATATATCCCAGAGAGGCAAAAAAGTATAGTCAAAGTGACATCTGCAATTGTTTGTTCATTGCAGCACTCTACAATAGCCAGAATCTGGAAAAAAACTGAGTGCCCAAGAACAGATGACTGGTTAAAGAACCTTTGGTACATTTACACAATGGAGTACTATGTAGCTGTTAGAAAAGACTAAGTCATTAAATTTACATACAAGTGGTACTACATGTAAAGTATCATGTTAAGCGAAATGACTCAGAAAGAAAGGGATAGACATAGAAAGATTGCATTCATCTGGGGAACATAAAGTAACAAAATAGGAGACTAACACCCAAGAATGGCCGAGATTAGTACCAGGAATTTTACTCCATGGCTTGGAGTCCAATCACACATGCTAGGGGAAAAGGGAGCTCAGCTAGAGAAGGGAGCACCAAATAAAGGGTGTTGGGAGGATCCTCCCAGGATGGGAGAAGCATGCTGAAAGTAGACTATAGGACAAACATGATTGTCACCCATTGCCTCTTTTACAAACCACAACACCCAAAAGGAGAGAGAGAACAGAGGGGAATGCCCTGCCACAGAGGCAGGGTGGGATGGGGGGATGGGGGTGGGAGGGATACTGGGATCCGTGGTGGTGGGAAATGGGCACTGGTGGAGGGATGGGTACTCGATCATTGTATAACTGAAACCCAAGCACAAAAAATTTGTAAGTCTACAACTGTACCTCATGGTGTTTCACCAATAAAAATTTTTAAAAAATGTTTTTATGTTGGCTTTAAAATCTGACTCTGGCTTCTTCCATTCATCCATTGGACATTCGCTCAGCGCTGACAAACCCAGGTCAGGTTAGGCACCGGGACCAGGAAGGTAAATGGGCCACAGTTGTTCTCTGCCTACACATACTGGCAAATTGCTGGCTGGTGTAGGGAGGGGAAGAAGCCTGGGTGGGGATGATGAGCACAGGTGTTGGTGAAAGGAGATGCGATGACAGGGAATTAGCTGGTGGACAGCCTCTTGGGGTCACAGGTAAGAGTGATGGGAGCATGTGGCTGCAGGGTTATTGGGGGACAAGCCGCTGATGCTGGAAAGATATTAAAAAGAGCAAAATTGGGTTGCTGAAGCAAAGGGACTGGGGTACAGTTTGAGTCTCAGAATGGAATATATGTGGAGTGCCCAGTGGGCCCCTCACAGCCCTCGGCATGGCAGGCTACGATTTAGGGCCAGGGAGATGGCTCACAGGGCTAGAGCTTGGCACGTGGGAGCCCCAGGGTCTCCCGAGTAACCAAGCCAGCAGCGCTCCTGAGCTGCGCCAGGTATGCCCCAGATCCAGATCGGTTAAGCTCTGGCGACGATGTGAGGTGGGGGACATCGTGCCCTGTTTCTGGACCTGTGCCGGTGCCACTGTGGAAAACAGGATGGTGCTGCCTCACGCAGTTTGCACATGGAGTTGCTTTGGAAGCCAGCAACCTCCCTGCTGCCTACACAGAGGAGCTCAAAGCTGGGTCTCAGAGATATTTATTCACTCTTGTTCAAAGCCCTGTCCACAAGCGTTGAAGGGTGAACGCAACCATGTCCGTCGATGGATGAAGGGACAGTGTGTGTGCGCATTTGTGTGTACATGTGCGTGTATGTGTGTGTGTGTGTGTGTGTTATTCAGCCTTAACAAGGAAGGGAGCCCTAGTCCATACATGGCAGGGATGTGTTCGAGGACAATGAGACGAGGCAGCCTCAGAGACCCCTCAGTCTCTGTGAACCCAGAGCAGGGGCGAGGGCCAGTTCTGTGGGCATTTCAGTTTTGAGGGATGAGAGGATCCTGGAGATGGGCTCAACACAGCACCTGATGCCATGCAGCGCTGCTCAGCTGGACAGAGGGCAGGTTTTAGGCTCTGTGGCCTCGGTTGAACTGGACCCGCCCGGGGTCAGCAGTAAGTGTCCGCGCAAGTCTTCCCTCCTGACATGGCTGATCTGAACAAGTTACTTAAGTTGTTGGTACCTCAGTTTCCTCATCTGCAAATCAAGAGAGACTGATAGAGAAGCTTTGAGGCAGAAGCAGTTCTGGGATTTTTTTTTTTTTTTTGTGGAGGCAGGGACGACACTTGACAGTGCTCAGGGCTTACTCCTGGCACTGTGCTTAGGAGTCACTCCTAGTGGTAGAGGAGTACCATAGGTCATACTGGGATCGAACCAGGGGGTCAGTCACAAGCTCATTAACCCTTGGACGCTCTCTCTCTCTCTTTCTCTCTCTCTTGCCCTCCCCCCAAAAATTAAGTTGGATTCTCTGTTTCTGGGGTGGAGCTTTAGGCCACATTCAGCAGTGCTCAGGGGTTACTTCTGGTTCTGTGCTCAGGGGTTACTCTTGGCATTGCTTGGGGGGCGGGTAACACCATCTATAATGCTGGGAATCAAATCAAGGTCAGCCTCATGCAAGACAAGCACTGTACTTATCCCTCCAACCCTGCACGGGGCTTAAATGAGCTAGCTTGGCTGGAATCAGGTTCCTCAGGCTATCTGAAAGTAGAGTGTTCCCGTGAGATCTTTCGTTAGCTGAACTAAAGATACCGTTATTCACAGGGGAAGAAACTTTGAGCACTCCTAAACAGCCTATCAGATCATGCCCAAGGCACGTGGACGCTCCAGCAGCACTCACGTGTGGTCAGAGGGGGACTGCTAGGGAACTGTACATTCCGTGTGAGGACACAGTTCCCGGGGAAGGACTCAGAGGCCTGTTCTCACTGCCCAGAGGTTGGCTACAAAGCAAACACTATTTCTGCCTTCCGTCATAAGAGTAGAAATTCTCTCCAGACTTTAGGCAGTGCATAAAAACAAGTACAAATGTAGGTTTCCCCTAAAAGCTCTGTAGTCTGGATCCGGTTAGTGTTCAGTGGTAGAATGTCTTCCCACATGTCAAAGACCTTGGGGACAATTCCCCAACCCTGCAGAGAGAACAAAAAAGCCAAGTGGCCTAACAAAAATCTCCTAAAAACCAGGGACACACATGTAGACATTGTTGATCTGCTGCCAAGGAGGTAGGAGGGGTCCCCGAGAAGCCCCAGGGGTAGCATGGGAATGGTGTGGGGTCCTGACTCCTGTTTGCTGGGGCTTCTTTCCCAGTCGTGGGGAGGGGGGTAGTCCCGGGGGTGTAGTCTCAGGTGGGGCCTGCAGTAGCCAGGTTGGGGCCGGGATTGCTCATTCTGCTTCTAGTTCACGAGAGCAGGCAGCAGTGGGAGCAGCCCAGGTGGCCGGGCTGGGCTGCCTGGCCTCTTCCAGAGGGTCTGATCTCCAGCATAGCTCCAGCTGGAAATGCAGCTCGAGGAGGAGCTAAGTGGGCACCCCCGGAAAGCTGGTTTAGGGGAGGGGATGTTTCACTAGAAAGGGGAAGTCTGTGAGGAGAAAGACAGCTGTCTCTGTCTGTGCTGAGGAGAGGAATATTCTAGATGGTTCTGGCTGTTTTAGACAGTTCTGAACTATCCTGGACTGAGGGGCAGCATGGGCAAAGTGCCTGAGGCACAAATACTGGTGTGTTGAAGGACACAGCTCTGGGGGTGGGGGTGGGGTGGCTGAGACATCCGGGGCTATTACTGGCCTATGGAAGTTGCTGAGAAAAACTCCGTCTTTCAGCCTAGGGGAGATTTTTGGGGCATAAATTGGGGGCTTCTGTGTGAGGAGCTTTTCTTGCTTAAGTCCATAGTGCATTTTTATTTTTGTTAATTTTATTTTATTTGCTTTTGGGTCACACCTGGTGATGCACAGGGGTTACTCCTGGCTCTGCATTTAGAAATTACTCCTGGTGGTGCTCAGGGGACCATATGGGATGTTGGAAATCGAACCCGAGTTGGCCGCGTGCAAGGCAAACACCCTCCCCGCTGTGCTATTGCTCCAGCCCCGCATTTTTATTTTTGGAGTGAGGTTACAGCATGGAAAAACCCACTCCACCCAGTGCTACTTGGAGGACTGGAGAGAGAGCTCAAGGGCTGGAGTACACTTTGTATGTGGGAGCCCTGGGTTCGATCCCCAGCATTGCCTGATCACCCAAACACCATTGGGAGCCTCCCCTAAGTCTGGAATCAGGAGTAGGATCCCCGTCACCAGCACCGCTGGGTGTGACCCCCCCACCCCCAAAACCGAAACCAACAACTCCCAAACAGCGGTGACCCAACAATGCTATTGGGGGTATGTTGGTTTTCCTGTGATTTGATCGGACTTGAAGAATAGAAATATCTGTGGGTGCGACACACTGTGTGCTGGCACAATGAGGAAGGAAACACGGCCCACATGGGTCTCACGTGGGGGCTGGGCCTCACTCAGGGAACCTCTGCCCCAGGCTCCTGCTTTATGCTGGGTGCTAGGTAGGGGCGTGAGGGGTGTGTGTGTGTGTGTGTAGAGGATCAAGCCTCTTAGAAGAAGTTGGAGTTGGTGAGCAGATAGCAAAGAGGGGCCCCAGCAGTGGGGTGGATGGGGGAGGGCCATGCCGCAGAACAGTGCGCTAGCCTGCGCGGTTTCTGAAAGCAGATTTTTGTCTGGATTCCAAGCGGGACTGGGGATTCTCTATAGGGATTCACTGAAGGACTTCCGTGCATGACATGTTCAGATTTGCATCTCGAGGTGGCTCTGGCTGTGACTTGGGGATCTGGAGGGGAGCCAGGGCCCATGTGGGGGAGTCTGGGGAGGTGGTTCTGAGTGGTGATAAGGAAGACATGGCTGTGTGGCTGGGATCTGTGGCCTCTTCGGCCTCTGGGGGTGGGGGTGGGGTCCTTCGCTCCACTCTCCACGGTGATGGCAGGCACAGCTGGGAGCCGGCCGGGCCAGATGTTACCAGGCAGAGCCGAGCGAGTGGCTCAGCTCCCCAGCCCGGCAGGAAGGAATGTGGAGGGTGGAGGGGCCCCCTCGTCACTGCAGACTCGGCCCCTGTGGAATGTTCGGGCTCCCCGGAAAGTAGCATCCAGCCCGGCTGGAGCTCCCAGACGAGAGTGCCCAGAGCCCAGGCGTGCTGCGTGCTGATTCCTGGGGTTGGAGGAAATCCCAGGGGTTCCTCTCTGCAGATCACAGGCCCCCAGAACCCCCAGATGCTGGCAAGCAGGGTCTGATTTCCTGACGGGAAGTGGGGACTTCTGGTGCGTTTTGTTGTTGTTGTTTCCTTGTGCTAACGTGGCCTCAGAGGATTTTCTCCAAAGTCCCTCCCTGCTGAGGCTTCCCTCTCGAAGGGACCACACAGGAGGCAGTGGGTGTTGGGGCGGCTGTCCTGGAATGTCTGGCCCCTGCTGGCGGCTGTCCTGCACTTTGCCTTGGGGCCATCCGGGGTGTGGCCTCTGCCCCCACTGGTGCAGGTCTGAGCTCAGCCAGGGCACCGGACAGAGCCAGGGTCCTTGGGGGGAAAAACAACAACAAACTAATCACTGCAGGTAATTAATGCCAGTGGAGGGAGTACTTATGTCAGCCTCCCACGGATCTCAGGGCCTTAGACATCTGACATCATCTGTCTTCATCCCCTGTGAGAGGTGGGGGCTACATGAGGAAAAGGAGGCACAGAGACGTCAAGGCACCTGCTCGAGGTCACACAAGCCAGGACAAGAGGCCCCAGACCATCTTTGCCATTCAGAGCACTCAGTGTCATCAGAAGCTCCTGGATCCCTTTGAGGTCTGACCTCCAAGGGGGATGCGGCAGTTGGGACAAACCTAACTCCTGTAATGTTGAGGACCCCTACCTGGAATCCCACTGGCCTGGGGTTGATTCTGACGCCTGCCCCCCCCGCGCCCCCAACACACTTATTTGCTGTGTGGTTTCAAGCCAGTTGCTTCACCACCTGGGCCTCACTTTCCTCCTCATGGAGATTCCATGTGGGATTCCCCAGCACGCCCGCCTAGTGCTGCCCAGCAAGGAGAAATGGGGTTGGGGGCAGCAGGAGTCTGAGGAAGTGAGGAAATGCAGCAGAGAACTGCCCCCCCCCATCCCCATCCAAGCTTCTTCCTGAGAAACAAACGGGTTGGTGGGGGTGGGGGGTGTCGGACTGACCCAGGGCTCCCTCCTCACTTGGCTGCTGGGGCAGCTATGAAGGTCTAAGTTTACAGCTGCCTCTTGGGAAAGACTTGCTGGGAAGAGGGGTCAGTCACTATGGCAGCCCTCAGGGGCCACCTGTCGGAGGAGAAAACCCAGCTCAGGGCTTCATTTCAGCAGCCTCGAATGAGGACTCCACCAGGATTCCAGGGAAGAGGTTGGCCGGGTCAGAAACAGCAAGGTGGGGGTGCCCCCTCGAGGAGGCGGGGCAGTGACTCCCCAGAGGAGGCCTTTCTCTCATCCTCCGTGGCACTGATGCTCCCTCAAGCAACTCAGATCCTGGGGGTCTTGCGACAGCTGCCCCCTCACCTACTCCAGGGCAGAAGGCACTTAGCTGGGGGCTGGTGGGAGCAGGCTGGGGGCTGGGTGGGTTCGGGCCTCTGTGGCCATTCTTACCCGGACCTACATTTCCAGGTGGGGGGTGTGGGGGACAGGAATGGGAGGGGGGAGAGAGGGAGAGGGAGAAGGAGAGGGAGAGAGAGAGAGAGAGAGAGAGAGAGAGAGAGAGAGAGAGAGAGAAGGTACATCTGTTTTCTGCTGTCTGACTATTATTCTCTCTGCCTGTCTTTTAGGAGTGGGGGTACAGTGGGGTGCAGGAAGTGAGGAGGGGGTGGTGGAATGAACTGACCGGGTGGGCTAAGGGATGTGCCCTGCACCCTGGACAGTGGGACTGGAGCACACACAGGGAGAGAGACCTGTAAGGCAAGCAGCTTTCAGAAACCCCTGGGAGCCCCGCTCTGGCCCCGGCCCACCCATGGGACCCATAGGAGTTGCACTGGAACCCTGCCTGGATTCAGACTGCACATTTGTCTTTGCCTCCGTTTTTCCATCTGTGAAATGAATAATTACTGTAGTCAAGTGCCTTCTACACGGTTGCCATGAGAAGGAATGAGTGATTGTAAAATTCATCCCATTTTTCATGCTTTTTTTTCCAATTTGGTTTCCGTGAAGCCTCCCAAATGCCCTTCAGGCTTTGTGCATTATTATGTGTTATTGTATAATATTGTGTGTTATTGAACAGCATCAACAGAGCTTGAACGTTCGGGTGCTAGGGAATTCGGGGAGTGCTCCAGTAACCTGATGCAGTTCCAGTGGGAGGGATACTTGGTGGGCAATCTCACTGGGTGATGGAGGGTGTGATTATAGGTGTGATGTGAAGTTGCATTATGAAGGACTGTGTTCCCTGCATATCACACATCCTTAGATCTTCAGGACTTTGCAGAAACATTTGACAAAGAGTATGTCTTGACAAAAAGTGTTTGTTGAGTTAACTCAACACTGTAAGAAGTTGTATAAAAGGAAACAGGTTTGGAAGAAATAATTCCAGAAAGCCAAGGGATCCAGGGGAGGTTACTTCTGGGTATTGGGTTTATACGTGATTTTAGTTTTGCTTCATTCTTTGGGAAACCTGAAAAATCCAATGATATGTACATGCTACTCTTAATTTAAATACAATAGCTTAAATAAATATGGGCTGGAGCGATAACACAGCGGGTAGGGCATTTGCCTTGCACGCAGCCAACACGCCCGATTCGAGTTCGATTCCTCCACATTTCTCGGAGAGCCTGGCAAGCTACTGAGAGTATCTCGCCTGCACGGCAAAGCCTGGCAAGCTCCCTGTGACGTATTCGATACGCCAAACACAGTAACAACAAGTCTCACGATGGAGACATTACTGGGGTTCCTCGAGCAAATCGATGAACAACAGGAGGACAGTGACAGTGACAGTTTGAATATTATGTTTACTTATAAAAACATAGATGTCTTTGAAAAGAAATTTGGGAGGCTTAAGAGATAGTACAAGGGGTAAGTCCCTTGCCTTGCATGCGGCCAACCTATGTTCGATCCCTGGCACTCCATGTGGTCCCCTAAGCACTATCAGGAGTGATTCCTGAGTGCAGAGCCTGAGAATCACCAGATCTGTCCCCCCAACCAAAACATACATTAATAAATAATAAAATTTGGGAGCCCGAGCAATCGTATAGAGGGGAGGGTGCTTGCCTTGCATGTGGCTGGCCTGAATTCGATCCCTAGCACCCCATGTGGTTCCCCAAGTCCCACCAGGAATCACCCCTGAGTGCAGAGCCAGGGGTCATCCCTGAGCACTGCTGTGTGAACCCCAAAAATAAAAAAGGAAGAAAAGGCAACCAGGCAACGCAGAGAAATATGAAAAAGTAACATTCGTCTCCAGTCCCACTATGAAGAAGTCACAGTTCTCAGTAAACCTGTTCTCCCCATTTAGCTGGATCCATGAACATGCATGTTTCTTACTCGTATGCGTGAGGATGCACCTGTGAGGATGCGTGTGTGTGTGTGTGTGTGTGAGGATGTGTGTGTGTGTGGATGTGTGTGTGTGAGGATATGAATGTGTGTGAGGATGCTTGTGTGTGCAGATGTGTATGAGGATGCATGTGTGTATGAGGATGAGTATATGTGGGGATGTGTGTGAGGATGCATGTGTGAGATGTGTGTGTATGTGTGAGGATGTGCATGTGTGAGGATGCGTATGTGTGAGGATGTGTGTATGTGAGGATGCATGTGTATGAGGATGAGTGTGTGTGAGGATGCGTGTGTGTGAAGACGCAGGTGTGTGAGGATGCGTGTGTGTGATTATGCGTGTGTGTGAGGATGTGCGTGTATGTGAGGATGTGTGTATGTGAGGATGCGTGTGTGTGTGTGTTTGTGTGTGTGTATATGAGGCAGTGACGTTGTTGCAAGCTCTCCATGAAGGTGACAGCACTGAGAAAAAAACAGGTGGCTGTGATCTGGAAGCCGCCGAGGGAGACAGGACAGGAGTCAGGGGATGTGCCACAGGCTGGAGGAGATTCTGCTCTGTGGCTCAGTGAGAGAAGTTTAGGGGTCGGGGGTGGAGTGCCTGCCTCCTGGACAGACCAGTCTCTGAGGATAAACTCACTTCCTGAGAAGAGGAAGGGCTGGGCTGAGGCTTGGGGGACTCCCCAGGTAGGTTGGGGGGAGGTGGGGTCAAAGGCCTCTGGTCTGAGTCTGAGAGGATCCCTTCCCAAGCCCTTGCATAGGTCACACAGCCCTACGAGGGCCTGCTTATCCCATCTTACAGATGTGGAAACAGAGATGTTCCCAAGATCCCCCCCCCCTCCCCAATTGCCCCTGGAGTTCTCTGATTCCCAAGCATATGTGTGAAGAAAGTCTTGTCTCTCTGACTAGACTGAGCTTTTCAGGGCAGCCCTGCTTTTGTTTCCAGCCCCTGTCCCCAACACACACACACACACACACACACACACACACACACACACACACACTGACTCGTTCCCCATGGCCACCTGCTATTTAGATGTGTGGCAAACAGGGCCCGGATTATCCAGTTTCAACACAGACATTGGGGATCCAGGCATGTCCAGGAAAACACCTCATTCCCCAGGGTGAGCAGACAGGCTTATGCCAGGCGGCCTGGGTCCTGGCCACCCGGGTCGTCTGACTTCCTCCTCTTCTTCCTCTGTTTTCCTCCTCCAGGGAACTCAATGGCAACAACATCACCCGGATCCACAAGAATGACTTCGCCGGGCTTAAGCAGCTGCGTGTGCTGTGAGTACCGGACGGTGCGCTGGCTTTGGCCACGGCCCTGGGCTTCCCAGATAGAGCCTGGCAGTGGGTGGTAGGGTTGGGGGATCCTGCCTTTGAGGGGCTGATCTTGGGGCACCGTGAGTTGTGAGTGGTGGTGGAGGCATTGCTGGGCAGACTCTTTGGCTGTTTCCTGGTGACTTTGAAGGCCCTCAAGTTTGTCCTCTCAGGCTTCCGTAACAAAGCTTACACCATGGTTTGTAGCTGCTGCTGGTGTGCAGGCAAGGCATAATAGGATGGAATAAAAGCAGTATTTGCGTCTCAACCTTTTCCCCTGACTTGAACCTTCTTTCCTTCTGTGACTACCCTGTTAACCTTATCCCATGATACAGACTCCGTTTGTGCGATTTTTCTCCTGTCACCTCCTTGGAAGGTCCAAAGGGCACACAGGGGCCATGTGGCTCCTGGCGAGGAGTGACACCTATTTCTCAGGGCTCCGAGGCGAGGCTGCTGGTGCGGCCTGTCTTCCTGGCTGCCCTCTCACTGTGGCTTCAAGCGGCCTTGCCTCTGCATGCACAGTGAACGTGCTCTGCTGGGTCTTCTATTTTGTGTCTGTTTGGGGCCATACCTAGTGGTGCTGAGGGGACCATGCAGGACGGGGGAGCATACCCCGGTTCCCGCTTGCAACGCAAGTGTACCCGACCGCTGGGCCGTCTCCCCTTCCCTGCGTCTCTTTCTCTTCTCACAAGGACACAGATGCTGTCAGATTAGGGCCCCACCCTATGACCTCATTTTACCTCCCTGTGGGCCCTGTTTCCAAATACAGTTGCACTGGGACGAAAGTTAGGGCTTGAGCGTATGGCAGGGGACAGACAATTCAGTCTACACTAACGTCCACGGTTTTTAGAACTGACCCCCAGGAGGCCTCCACCTGACTTGGGTGGGAGAGACCTGGGGGCAGGGGAGGAAAGAGTTGACTTCCCTAGGGAGGCTGATGGTGTCAGCTGTTGTCGCTGGTAGGCATGGGCTGCATTGGGTTTGGTCACTGGCTGCCACGCTGGTGACCCACTCTGCTGACTGCTGGGCCCTGTTCCTGGTGTGCAAGGAAGGCTGGGCCCATAAGCTCCCATATGCAGGAGAGGGCCCGGGACCTTCTTTGGTGCCCATTGGCTCAGCTCTGACTCCGCCCCACCCACCAGCTGGCAAGAAGTTCCTCCTCCTCTCATGGTCACAGACTTCCTCACCTACCCAGGTGGTTTCGAGGGGGCCCGGGCCTTGATTGCCTGCAAGTCCACCTTCCTTGAGCTATGCGGCTCTTTGGAGGAGGTGGTGCCCTGGTGGCTGATTGTCTCTGGGGTCATAGCTGTTGGTGCAGGACAGGCGTTTCTGCTGTTCCCGAACCCATTGACTGACCCTTATCTCCCCTTCAGGCGCTAAGAGACTCTTTAGAGTCTCTCCATCTCTCCTGGGGTCCCCATCTCCCCTGCAGACACTTTGAGGAGTGTTTGGGGGTGATCTCTGTCCCCTGTCAGCCCCAATCCCCCAGAGCCCCCTAAACCACCTGCTAGAGAGGGAAGAGGGGATAGCACAGGGGACAAAACACTCTGGACTCTCCAAAGTGGCCATGCCATGCGCAGTTGGGGACAGTGTGGCCCGGCCCTGGACACACTGGCTTCCAGGGCGTTTGGCAGTGAGGAGGGGTGGGGCGCCCCGGGGCCAGGTGGCTTAGTTGGCAGCAGATGGGGCCAGGCGGAGAGGGGGTGCCGGCAGAGGGGGTGTCGTCTGCCAACTGCAGAGCGTGTTTGCTGCATGTGTGGGCTTCGCCCAGTTGGCACGGGCTCCCCCGCCCCCTTGCAGCCAATCCCCCCTGCTCTGCCCCTTGGACACGAGCCCTGTGGGCTGAGGCAGGCTGCACGTGCCAGCTCCCGGGGCCAGCCCTGCTGCCTGCTGCCCGGCCGGGCTTCCCCCGCTACTCTGGAGGGAGCTGGTGCTCGGGGCTCTCAGGCCAGCTGCCTGCATGTGCCTTCAGGAGGGTCTGTGGGGGCTGCGAGCACATTTCTCTGTCAGGGGAGCCAGGCGTGCCGAGGAGCCCCATGGAGGGGACTTTTCTCCGGTCGAGACGCGGCCTGATTGAGTCCTGGGCAACTGCCCTCTGTTTGTCTAGCTCACTCTGAACGGTGCTTCTCTCTGCTCCCCTAGGCAGCTGATGGAGAACCAGATCGGCGTGGTGGAAAGGGGGGCTTTTGATGACATGAAGGAACTGGAGCGGCTGTGAGTATCTGTGGAAGGAAGGGATGGGAATGGGGAGTTGAGGGGACCCAGGCCTGGTGGCATCAAGGGGCTGAAGACTTGCAAGCCCAGTGATCCTTCTGGGGTCGCAGCATACTTGGGCTGTGAGGACAGCCAGAGAGGGTCCCCAGCCACCCCTGCAGACAGCCGGCTTGTTGCTTTTGCCCTGTAAATCCAGGACTACAAAAATCCCGGAGGATTTCCCGACGTAAGCACGATCCACTGATTTGGGGGGGGCCTGAAAGGAAGCCTTGGTGTGTGGTGTCCACATGAGGAGCTGTAGTTTGCGGGTTCTGGCCAGGACCCCGGGCTAGCTGACAAAGTGGATCAGTTCTCTACATTCAGGGTGGCAGTCATGGAAACAAACATACTAAATGAGATTCAACTGGGGGAGGTGGCCCCCAGGGGAGTGAGTGCTCACAGTCAGGGTGGTCACCCCTCCCTGCCCCCATGGTGCTGCGCCTCTGCTCGGTGAACTGACCGTTGGATCAAAATTCCTAAAGTTCATGCCCTTTGAACCAGAAAATAATCTGATCTTAAGAAAATAATCAGAGTCATGGCTAGGAGTTAACACAACGGGGTTTTCATTATACACTAGGTACCCCAAAGAATTGAAAGTGGACATTCTGGTAGAGACATAGGTACAAAATCACGCTGAAATAAATCTGGTCAAGTTTTTATTAAATCCACACAAGTCAAAACCATATCGCCTGAGGCTGAAGGCACACCGGGATGGGTGGGAGGAAGGGGAAGGGGGTACACGGGTGTTATAGAGAACAGAGATGGGTTGGGAGGGTTATGGGGGCTCCAACCTTAGGGCAGCACTGGGCAGACTCAGAAAAATCATATTTTTTCATGTTTAATAATTTTTCATTCATACGTTAAAGCTTAATGTAACTGGGGTTTGGGACTTGTTCAAGTAAAATTACTTTTTAGTCTAAGTTTTTTTTTGAGGATTAGTTTTTTGGGGCCACATCTGGGGGTGCTCAGTGCTCAAACGTTGCTGCTGGCAATACTGGGGGGACCATCTGCAGTGCTGGGGATCGAACAGGCTTGGCACTCTGCAAGGCAAGCTCTTTCCTGGACTCGGTCCCTGGCCCAATTTTGTTTTGTTTTGTTTTGTTTTCTGGCCACACCTGGCCACGCTCAGGGGTTATTCCTGGCTCTGTATTCAGGAATTACTCCCGGTGGTCTCGAGGGACCATATGGGATGCCGAGGGTCAAACCTAAGTCCACCATGTGGAAGGCGAACACGTCACCCGCTGTACTGTCCCTCTGGCCCCTCCCTGGCCCATTTTTGAACAACAGTTCAGGTTTTAAAATGTGCTCAGCTCATTAAAATAAGTGGAAATGGCAGGAAGTTTCATTTGTATAACTAAAGCCACTTAATATCTAGGTGGAGAAAAATAATCAACAAGAGTAATTCATTATACTGAGTGGTTGACTGTCAGTTTACTTGAATTTTACTCCTCATGTTTTTATTTTATGAATTTTTTTACCATGAATTTATAATGCTAATCGTGGCCCCTCTTGATTCTTTGGGCTAAACGCCATGATCATCTCTTTGCCCCCAATATATCATCTAATCCTTAAAACAATTCTGGGCTCAGTGGCATAGCTTACAGATGAGAAATGGAGGCGCCCCGAAGTCAAAGGCGCTCACTCCATTAAGTGGTTATTAAGTGCTTAAGAGCAGAAGAGGGGATTAGAACCCGGATCATTTTGCCTCCAAAGCCTGAGCTCTTAATGACGATGACCTAATACCTCACTTTTCTCTTTGACTTCCAAGAAAATAAGGTATTAAATGAAGGGAAAGGAAGATGGTTGTCTCCTCGCCTTCCTGCTCCTGGAACAAAACCAAGACTTTCTTTTGTGTCCCGCCTAAACACCCAGCAACACGGGGCGGCAGCTAGAACAGATGTTTGGTCGGTCCCTTGTTTGTTTTCTCTAAAAGCCTCAGAACAAAAAATCCATATTCATGACCTGAGGGGCTGATTTGGACCTGGCCCCTTCCTGCTCCTGCGCTGGTGCCATGCCCCGTGGGAGGAGGGGGGAAGGGGGGGTCTAGACATGACCAGGGTGGCCCCCGGCATGCCTGCTGCTGCCTCCCAAGGCTTGGCAGGGCTGGCCCCCTTCCTGAGTCAGGACTCCCTCTGTGGACTCTGGCCCACTGTTTATTCCGGTTTCTTCCTTCCCGGCTGGGTCAGAGCAACTTCATGGGGCGGGGCGGGGGGGGGGGAATGGGGGTGGTGGTGGAGGGGTGGGGGCTGTTATTCTTGGAGACTCCTTGGGGGCTCCCGCTGACAGTCCAACCATCCTGTCTCACTTCTCAGAGACCCACTTGAACCGGTTAATCCTAAAATAAAGTGGGAGTCCCTCTGAGTGTGGCTTAGTGGTAGAACACCTGTTTCTAGTTGGAGCCCTGCAACCACACACACACACACACACACACACACACACACACACACACACACATACACTGAGTGCAGTTCCAGCCCCTTTGGGGAACACCACCAGCAGGCGTGTGAGCCCTGCAACCAGAGGTGTGAGCACTGCTGCCGCCAAGTATGACTCCCTCCCCACCCCGCTCTCACAAGAGCAAAGGAAAGGGAAGGACGAGGATGGAAGAGAAAGAAGGGCTGGAGTGTGGTTTAGGGACCCAGCACTTGTTTTGCACATGTGAAGCCCTGGGTTTGATTCCAGGCACTGCAGGAAGGGGAAAAAAAAAGAACAAGAAGAAAATTGGATGAAGTGGGGGAATAGTTAAATACCCTTTAGGGCTACAGACATAATATGGGGTGAAGATGCTTTTCTTGCATGGTTCAGACCCCAGCTGATGGTCCCCTGAGCATTTTCAGGAGTGATCCTGAGCCCAGAGCCAGAAATAACCTCTGAGCATCACCAGATGTGACCCAAACTGGCCCTCCCCCGCCCCACCTCCAATAAATAACTCCCCCAAACCCTATGTACTCTAAATGTATTAAGTTTAGCGTACATGTGTGCTTATGTATTAAGTTTAGCGTACACGTGTGCTTCTGGTAAAGCCCCCCTCAATGCTTGCCCCTTTGGTGGGGTGAGCATAGGGACACACCTGCTCGTGCGCAGGGCTTACTCCTGACTCTGTGCTCAGGGGTCACTCCTGGTGGTGCTCGGGGCTGATATGCAGTACAGGGGATATCAGAGCCAGAGTCGACTGCATGTAAGGTAAGGCAAGTGCTTAATCGACCCCCACTCCCCCCACTATGTCTCTGGCCTGACTCCCTCTCTTTTTTTAGCAGGAGATTTGGGTTGGAGTTGTAGAGTTCCTAACCCAAACCACACACAGATGAGTTTATGAGTTGGGGTGTTGCTTTCTTTAAGGCGGAGTGAGATTTCTTTAAAGCTCCGTGAGAGAGATTTGGAGGTAGAATTCTGGGCTTCTTTGATTGCTCCCTGACTCCCCAGTCTTCTGCTCCATGGACCTTTCATTAGCAACTTTCCTTTTATCGGCTGTCCGAGGCTTAGCTTTCATAGCGACACTTACTCTGTTTACACCGGTATTCGGCCCTTTATGTAACAGTTCATGAAATTATATAATGGCAAGCATCTCTGGCACAAATAAGCTCGGGAAGAGACATGAGTGGTTTTTGCCAGCGGTTGCAAGGGGGCGTGCAGAGGCAGCAGCGTGGGGTCCTGTGGGGCGGGGGGGGGGGGGCGCCGGCAGGTCTGCTGTGGAGCAAGGGTACCGTGCTGAGTTCCTGGCAGGCTTCATGGGGTAGGTGTTGGAGCCAGGAGAGAGGTTGGGAAACAGGCGCCACCCCCAGTCTCTACGGCTTGGCTTAGTGCAGCAGGTGAGTCACTCACCTCTGGGCATCCCTGTTCCCTCAATTATGGGGAGCCCAGCCCAGGTGAGGTGGTGATGGTAAACACTCCCCCAAGGGGCCTTGCAAGGACAGGTTGTTGCCCAAGGTGCTGGGCCAAGTCCCTCAGAGTTGTCCTACTGCAGGGAGTGAAACCCACAAAGCCCACGCGTGTTCCCAGCCCTGCCCTCCCTTAGAGCCCCAGGGAGGGTGATGCCTCCCTAACACTCATCCTGGTGCCAGGCCCAGGGCAGCGGGGCTGATAAGTAAGAAACATTGTTAGCGCCCTTAGCGACCTGCATCTCCCCCCTCAAGCTGCTGGCTTCCTGCTTGGGTGCCCTTGGAGTTCCCAAACTTGAAATCATCTATTAAATCCCTTTTCCTCTTACGTGCTTTTTTCAGCATTGTCTAAACTGGCGCAGTGTGAAAGACCTGGGGGCAAGCAAAACCCAGCCCACCCGATGATTACTAGGCAGCGGAAATGCAGGATCAATTTATAGGATAAAATTAAGGAACTTGGAGCCATCTGTACCTACTCCTGAGGCTTGAGGAGTGTATGGGTGGGGGTCATCTGCGGCCCCCTTCCCGGCCCACCTTGTGAGGCAGCCGTGTGTGTCCCTCGAAGTCAGTGCTTTGGGGGAACTCGTCAGCAGGTTAAAGTTGTGGCTCCGATAATCTGAAAAGTTGTGAGAAAGGCCCAGGCTGGAAACTGGTCCCTTTCTCATATTCCCAATGAAGGGTGACCCCTTAAAACATAGCAACAGGTTAGTTATTGGTTTAAGACCAGAGAATGTTAGGGGGCCAAAGCAGATGGGGCATTTGTCTTGCACGCAGCTGGCCCAGGTTCGATCCCCGGTACCCCACATAGTCCCTGAGCACTGCCAGAAGTGATCCCTGAGAGCAGAGCCAGGAATCAGCCCTGAGCACAGCCGGGTGTGGTCCCCAAACAAAACAAACACAAAATAATGTTAAAGGGGACCCTTGCCTTTAACCCCAGCTGTGCCATAGAGCTGAGAGCCGGGGCTGCATTTTATGCCAGCAGTTCGCAAACCTTGACATCCACAAAAATCACTGTCATCATCATCACTGTCATTGTGATTATCAGTGTCACTGTCCCTGTGTCTGTCACTTTGATGGTTGCTGTCACTGTCATCATGACTGTCACCATCACTGTGGCTGACTGTTATGGTTATGGTCACTACCCTGGTCACGGTGACAGTCACTGTCTCTCTCCCATGGCTATCATGGTCACTGTCACACTCACTGTCACTCTAGAACCCCCTTGGCTGACATGTGGGCTCTGGGCACAGTCTGGGGGAGAGACTAAGGTTGTTGCCCTCCACAGTGCCCTGTTGAGGCTCCTGCTGGTCCTACCTGATGTCACTGGAAACACCCTCTCCTCCCCCCCCTCACACCCTCAGCCCAGGGTCAGCGCCTGAGCTTGGTCTACTCACAGCTGCCAGGCCCAGGTCGTCTGTCTGGCATCCGTCTTCTTGTCAAACTGTGTTCTAGAACCTCCGTCCACCTGACTGTGTCTATAACCCGAGAGCTGTCCATCAGCCGGAGACGGTGGCTGTACTGTTCATTCACCAGGAAGAAAGGGGCTGTTCTCTATTGTTTGGTATGAAAAGACTTCCACAAACTATTAAGTGAGAAAAATGCACTTTACCGCGCATTAATTGGCGGTCAAACACTTTGTCCTTCTAACCTTTGAAGCTTTAAAGTGAGCATGCATTTTCATAAACGATGAAAAAAAAAATCCACCAAGGCTAGTTTAATTTTTTTAAAGAACCTAACACCAAACAACAACAACAAAAATTAAATCCCTAACAAGTCCCGATGTGGAGGCAAGTGACGGGAAGCCAGCAGTTGGCCGTGCTGCCCAGCTCACATACCAGGTGCGTCAGACAGACCCTTTGTTCACAGCTTCGAGTCAACATCTTTCATTTAGAAAAAAATTTTTTAAAAAATTTCATTGATTCACTGTGAGATATGGTCACAAGCTTTCATGTTTGAGTTACAATCACACAACGATCAAACACCCATCCCTCCATCAGTGCACATTCCCCATCACCAATCTCCCCAGTATACCCCCCCCTTCCCACCCTCCCCCTGCCTCCATGGCAGACAATATTCCCCATACTCTCTCTCTCTACTTTTGGGCATTATGGTTTGCAGTGCAGATACAGAGAGGTTCTCATGTTTGGTCCTTTTTCTACTCTCGGTACACATCTCCCATCCCAACCGTTTCCTCCAACTATTATTTTCTTAGTGATCCCTTCTCTATTCCGGCTGCCTTCTCCCCACCCACTCGTGAGGCAGGCTTCCAACTATGGAGCAGTCTTCCTGACCCTTATATCTATTGTCCTTGGGTGTTGGTCTCGTGTTATGTTATTTTATACTCCACAAATGAGTGCAATCCTTCTATATCTGTCCCTCTCTTTCTGACTCATTTCACATAGCATGGTGCTCTCCATGTCCATCCACTTATAAGCAAATTTCATGACTTCATCTCTCCTAACAGCTGCATAGTATTTCATTGTGTAGATGTACCAAAGTTTCTTTAACCAGTCTTCTGTTCTTGGCCACTTGGGTTGTTTCCGAGTCAGCACCTTTCAAAAAGTCTTGCAAATGGGAGATGGCAATGGGTCTGGGAGAAAAACGTGGAAAAGTTTTTTTTAAAACATTTTTATTAGTGAAACACCATGAGGCATAGTTGTAGACTCACAAATTTTTGTGCTTGGATTTCAATTATATAATGATCAAATACCCATCCCTCCACCAGTGCCCATTTTCCACCACCACGGGTCCCAGTATCCCTCCCACCCCCATCCCTCCTATCCCACCCTGCCTCTGTGGCAGGGCATTCCCTTTTGTTCTCTCTCTCCTTTTGGGTGTTGTGATTTGCAAAAGAGGCAATGAGTGATAATCATGTTTGGTCTATAGTTTACTTTCAGCATGCTTCTCCCATCCTGGGAGGATCCCCCCAACACCCTTTATTTGGTGCTCCCTTCTCTATCTGAGCTAAACGTAGAAAAGTTTTATCCATAGCTCAAGCCTAGTCAAATTCTGGGGGTGGGCTTGAACAGATTATTTGGTTCTCTTTGGGGGTGGGATGAAGTCACACTTGTCAGTGCTCAGAGGCTAGTCCTTGCATAGTGCTTGGGGGTCATTCCCAGTGGTGCTCAGGGCCCCGTCCTGAATCCAAGAACTTCTGCATGCAAGGCAAGTGCTCTACCCTTGAACCACACCCCCCAGTCCAGTCATTCTTCTCTTTACTTCTCAAGTGTTGGAGGATGGGAAATCTCAGTCTCCAGATGCAGAAACTGAGCCTGGTGTGCCGAGAAGGGGGTGAGCCTGGGCTCTCATGACCCAGTGCCTTCAGAAACGTCTCATGTTTCCTGCATCAGTAGGAGGACATCGCTAACCTTCTGCTCTGCTCATTTTCAGACGGCTGAACCGGAACCAGCTGCAGGTGCTACCGGAGCTGCTGTTCCAGCATAACCAGGCTCTGTCGAGATTGTGAGTGAGGCTCTGGGGCCAGGCTGCTCTCTGAGGGGTTCGTCCAGGTGGGGGCATGGGACCTAGTCATGGGGGCTGGTCTATTTCAGGACAGCGCCCCGCAGGCTGCTGGAATCTCTGGGGGTGTCCAGGGCAGGCCTGTTGTGTAGGAAGTTCGTGGGGCATCTTGGTCATGGACCATCTGTGGTCTGCACTTGATAGTGTGCTGTTTCTCTGGCCCCTGATGATGAGGTGCAAGGAGGGACACTCGTGTCAACCGACTTTACAAGCGAACTCTCTCAGTGTCTCCTCCTGCTTCTGGTCACCTGCCAGGGGTGGTTTTCGTGCTTTCAACAGAGCCCTTCTTGAGCTTATTTAATTTCCCACTAACCATGGTGGAGAGTCAGACTTTCCCTTGCTGTAAATGTGCTTCTTTCATACCTGAAGTGGAGTGAGATGTGTGCTGTTCTCGACCTCCTCACCTGTCTGTAAGATTCTGCTGCTCGTTTTATTTTGTGAGGTCTGGGCTGAGCAGAACCTTGGAGAGTGTCTAAAGAATCTCTCTTGCTCAGTGTTGGGTCCTTCAGCATTTGCTTGGTTATCTCTAGTGACGGGGAGTTCACCATCTGCATGAAAAATCAATTCTTTTAATGTTAGACACATTCTCTTAGCTTTAATCCCCCAACTTTTCCTTCTAATAATTAAAAGCTTTCCTAGTTTTGCCTTATTTGGAATAATTGTGTTGGGGGGGCAGGGCCACTCCTGGGGATACTCTGCTATTTGGGCTGAAGGGTCAGTGTGATGACCTGGGATTTGGCGCTTCATGGTTCCTGGGGTGCCAGCGACCACCAGGGCCAGCCTGGTGGTGTTTGAGGGCATCCAGGAGTTCATTGGTGATACGCTTAAGACCAGGTGGCACTGGAGACCCACAGCCTCATCCTTGCCGTCTCTCCTTATAGAATCAGGAATTCATCTTCTCACTGAAAACTAATACCTTTCCTTTACCAACCTTTCCTTAATCTCACCCTATTCCCCAGTGTAGGTGGGCCCAAGGAATCCCATCCAAGAGGTGGCAAAATCCTGAAGAGACTGGAGTCTGCCTGAGGCTTGCTATGAGCACTTTGCTGCTGGATGGTGGTGGTGGTGGTGGGGAACCTCCAGAAACTTTGACATCTTCACCCCACAGTCTGGATTTTGGATGCATAGGGCATGGATGGTAGTCTGCAGAGGGACTTCCTGCGGAAGGACCCCAGAGGGAGACTTTTCTTTAACCACGTCCTCCACCCTGGACATTTCTCAAGCTCACCTTAAGCACAGGTGTGCAAATGTGGCTCCCCTGCCACGTTTCCCTGCTTAGGTCAATCTGGACTTGACTTCATGAGCGGAGCCCTGGCAAGCTGATGCCAGCCCAGACACTCTCGAAAGGGCCCCTTGTGGGAGAAAGGAGCCAGCAAGCCCTTTCACGGACCCGGGGGCTGGGTTCACTGAGCTCTTCACTTAGGGATGATTATGGGGAAGGATCTTGGAGATATGCTTCAAGGGGTACTTGCCAAGGGCTGCAGGATAATACACATGCCTTGCATGCAGCCCATGCTGCATCAGATGGTCCCCTGAACACTGCTGGGTGTGACCCTGGAGGGAAATCCTGGCATGTGGGGCCTGAACACTGAACCCCCTGACTGCTTAGCCAGGAATTGCCAGGGCAGGCTCCAGGGCCTCCTGAGTGCCCCTACCTCCTTTATTAGTGAGGAACTGGGAGGATGGCTCAAAACCCTGGATCATGCACTGGCCCCGGGTTTGACACCTGATTCTGCATGGTCTCCCAAGCATTGCTGGGAGTGCTGAGTACAATATTTATCCCCCCGGCCCCGCCGAATGAATTACTCGCCCATATCCTTTGCTCACTTCCACCCCCATATTTTGCTCATTGACTTGAGCCCTGGCAACCCCCCAAACATCTGCCACCATCAGCCTCCCAGCTGGCTTGGCCAAGGACCTCTGGGCACTGTCGGTTCTAGTGGGTGGTAGTTTAAGGGGATTGTAAGTGCACAACCAGCAACTCCCAGGCTCTCCAGGAGAGGCAGAAAGGCCCTGCTGGTGTCCAGGTGGGAAGGCTGTTTCTCTTTCTCTCTGAATTCTCACTTGTTTGCCCTGTTCCTCCCTGCACCCCCAGGACTCCAGATTTCTGGGCACCCTGGGGTTTCTGTTACCCCGTGGTTTTGACTTCCTTCCTGATTCTGATGACCTTGGGGCTCTGAAGCTCTGGGTGGCCTTAGGCTCTTGTGCAGATTTCTGGGGTAAGAATCTCCTTGCAGGGCAGATCCACACTGGCGTTTGTGTTGGTATTAGACACTGGGGCTGTGATGGGATATGAGTCTGAAAATGCGCTCATGCCTGAGCTTAGAAAGCTCATATTTAGTACTCTGCCTTAGGGAAATAATAAACCAGAAGTGCAAACATGTCCCTTAAATCATTATTGGACTGTTGAAAAGGATATAGAAATAACAGCATGCCTCACATGTGGAGTAGTGATGTGAGTGGTGGTATGTCTACTCTATGGAATATTTATGTCAAAAATGGTCTTTATGAACAATGTGAAGTAATACAGGTCAATGTTTGTGAACCAAACATTGAACTGACAATGTGATCATTAAATAGATCACTAGCTGATACACAGAAACCTCTCGCAAATGCCAATAGGTCTGTCTCAGCTTGTTTTCTCTTTCCCTGTAGCTCCTTAATATGTGTGTATTGTTAGGGGCTGGAGATATAGTACACGGGTAGGGTGCTTGCCTTGCACATGGCTGATCAGAGTTAAATCCCCATCATCAGTTGTCCATTGAGCACTCCCAGGAGTAATTCCTGAGAGCAGAACCAGGAGTAACCCCTGAGCATCCTGGGTATGGCCACTCCCCCCCTCAAAAAAAAAAGAAGTGTGTATTGTTATTATTATTATTTTGGTGCCAGGGAGTGAACCCATGGCCTCAAATATGAAAGGCAGGTACTGTTCCATTGAGGCACCTTCCTGATCCCAAAGAATGGATTGTCTTTGATGGAAGGAAACCTCCCAGGTTTCATGAGCAATAAGAAGCCTCTGGAATCTGAGTTGAAGTGGGTGTGGGGTGCCTGATGTTGGGGCAGTTCCTTGATTTCTGCTTGCGTCTGTCAGATAAAGGTAACAGCACAGCCTCTCCGAGCTGTGGTGGGGATTACAGAGAGGTGGAGTGGGCTGTTGATGTGGCGGTAAGCCTGGTAGCACGAAGTAGGTGCTCCGGAAATGTTGGGTGGGTCCTCAGGGGTTTGCTCCTCAGGTGGTGCCCCAGTCTTCAGATTGACCCAACTGTCAGTGCTGTCCCCCGCCCTCTCCTCTCCTACTCAGAATCAGCCCCTCCCTCGAAGGACCTACCACAACAGGGATTTCCCCTCCCTGAGAGGTTAAGGCTCCCCTGCTGTCCCCTGGGGAGAGGCAGGCAGAAAGTCTCCTGGGGGACTGGGGCTGGGTTTGGCTCAGGATAGTCATCGCACAGGCCCAGCCGCTGGAGAGACCTGCCTTTTGTCCTTCTGAGCAAGCACAGATCATGGAGGAAATGTTTCCCAGTGCCTCTGGATGTGTTACTCAGTGCCTGGTCTGTGTGATCACTAAGAGGCTCCCAGAGGGAGGCGGCCTGGAGTCCTGCTCAGCACCCTCCCTCCAGCTCTCTCCAGAGGAAGTGCCCCCCCCCCCAGCCTCCCTCCCCCCACTGACTTTACTCAAGTCCATCTCCCAGGACCTAAGTGAGAGCTCACACAGCCCCATCCTTAGGGCCAGGGTGTGGACGAGGGGTGCCTGGTGCCAGGCTCAGGCTGCATGCTCTACAGACGTGATCCAGTTTGTCTTCGGAGGTCAGCATTTCCCTTATTTCAAGGCGAAGAAATTTAAGCATGATGGTTTGGCATGTGACTAAGGAGTGGGGCTGAAATGAAGCCTGGTCTGCCTGATGTTGAGTCTCCTCCGTGCACTCCTGTCCACATCCTGCACCCGCCTACCCATCCTCCTACCTCTCCTCCATCCCCATCCACTTGGTCACCCACCAGCCATCTAGCATCCCTTTACCAACCCCCCATCCAGCCACCCACCCCTTCTTCATCCTGTATCTCCTCCTCTTTGGTCCCCCCTTTACCCTTCACCTACCTCATCTACCCACTGACCCCCACCCTCACATCCCTCTGCCCTCTGACCTCCCATCACCCCATGTACCAACCCACCTATGAACTCCCTAGGAAAGGGGTGTCCGTCTGCATCTCCCCGCCTGTGTGTAAGCCCTCTCCCCGCCGTGTCCACCTCCTCTTCCATTCACCCCACACCTGGCCGTCGGCACTTGCCGAGTCTCTCTTCTAGGCAGACACTGTTCTGGGTCGGAGCCCTCGGAGGGACTGCAGGGTCATGCCATGGCCTTGGCTGGAGGTGCCGCATACTCTCTGAGCACTGTCTGCATTTCTGACCGCCAGCAGACTGGAGCGAGGAGGGGGTGGGGCACACAGATCCACCTGTCCCGGGATGCTTTTCCCCAGGGTCACCGGACCTGCCCTGGGCGTCCACCCTATCATTGACAGTAGCCGCAGGGGCTGCGGAGGGACCAGATGAGAACTGGCTGTCCTCTCAAAGCCCACCGACTGTCTTCAGCCTGTCACAGCTCCACTCAGGCTGTGCCTCTGCCCCCCTCACCTTGGATGGGGGAGGGTCCTCCCCTGCCTCGCCACCTCCCCTTCTTGCTGCCTGCCTTCCCTTCCACACCCAGAAGGCGCTTCTGGAAACCCAGCCCCCAGTTCTGGGGCTCTCTTTATCCTCGAGAGCAATATGTGTCTTGGCATGATTGACCGTTCTTGTCTCTGCTGGGCCTGGCAGAGTGAGGGTGGGTGAGGATGGGGGGCCCGGGGCGTGATTCGATCTTATTTTTGTCCCCACGTAAGGCAGAGGGTAAATCGTTTACAGGGCCCTGGTGGCCTGAGAGGCGCGCAGGGGATGGGGGCTGGCGCGCCGCTGAAGACCGCCTGCCCCCGGCAACACGTCCAGGCTGGGTTTAATTAAACTGTCAGCACTGGCCAGCAGAACAAAGCCGCTTTCCCCGTGCGCCCAGCCCCGCCAAGGCAGGAGGGCAGGCGCTGCTGAAAGGGAGAGCTGTTAGCAACGGATCTGTCTTGCCTGGCCGGGAAATTACCCGAAGCAGGAAGGTGACCTCGGGCTCCTGCACATTTGTTCCCGCCAGCGGAGCTGTGGCAGGGAACCAGCCACGACCTGTGCACGGGAAGAAGGGGCAGCCGCCCCCAACTCCCTCCACTTCCCTTCCCCAGGAGGAACTCCCCCCGCTCTGTCTCCGGGTGACCAGGGCCGGAGGAACCAGCTTCCCTGTAGAGGCTCCTGAGTGTCAATCAGAAATCCTGCCAGGGACATGGGGATATTGGGTGCCGCTCGCCCGCCCAGGCTGATCTAACTGTGAAAATCTTTAAAGTGCTTTTGGGTGTGTGTGCATATGTGTGTGTGTGTGTGTGTGTGTGTGTGTGTGTGTGTGTGTGTAGGGGAGCTGGACAGGGAATCCCTAGATCTGTGGGTCTGGTGTCAGGGAAACATGCTGAGATTTCAGCCACTGAAAGTCAGAGTTGAGGCTTGAACCCAGATGCCTGGTCCCGAGCTCCCTGCATGGCCTTCTCACCACAGTTTCTCAACCATTTCTCAGCCATGCCCCCTTCCCACTTGATTTCCTTCCTGTGGGCCCTCTGTCTTATTGGTCAGCCCCCAGCTCATTCCCATGGCTCCCCATTTACATGGTTTCCATCTGTGGCCCCTTTGGAATATCCTGGGTCCCCCGATTGAGAAACACTGCTCTAAACCACCCAGTCACTGGAGGGAGTGTCCTTTGTAAGCGCAGATTCGAGCGGCCTTTGCTTTCCTGCACCCAGAAGGAATCTTAGCTGGATACTGTACTCCCAGGTCTGAGTTCCCCGTTTGCATCTGCCTATCCGGGCTCTGCTGCGAGCCATGTTCTCAAAGGATTCCCCACCCCCACCCACAAGAGCAGGGAACAATTAGGGAGCACTTTACATTCTCAAAGTGCTTTCTGATCATTAAGTCTCTCGCTGCCGTCAAAATCAAGTGAGAAAGGCAAGATTCCCACTGGGCGGCCCAGAGCCCCGTGAGAAGGGGGCGGTCAGCCTGCCACTGACCCCAGTGTGAGGCCGCTGGCCCAGCACAGCTGTCTAAAGCACAGCCTTGGCTCTGCCTTGGCTGCACCAGTGCCGGCAACCTGGCGGATCCAGGGCCGAGAGAGGGCCGGAGGGAGGAGTGGGGAGTTGGGAGAGAGTCCACTCGTGCCCAGCAAGCACCCTGTCCCCTGTACCGTGTCTCCATCTTCCGCCTATATCTTCTGATCAGGCTTTGATGAAGGTTTCAGCCTGGGCTCGGAGTGAGGGCCCTGGGGCTCCGCCTGGCTCCCTCCTCCTCTGAGGTCCTGCCCTTGTCCCTCCCTTCTGGGTGGGGGTGGGGAGCTCCTGCGATCTCCCCGAGCCTCCAGCCTTGTCTGCTCACTCTGGATTTGGCAGGCAATGGGGCCTGATGTCTTACTCCTACAGTCTCTTTCTCTGGTTATAGACTGAGAATGGGAGCGTGACTTCATCCAAACGGGAGGAGAATTTCTGCGGCCCCTTTCTTTGTATTCCCCAGGAATTTGCCAGCCCGGAGAGCTCTTTATTAGATTGACTTAGCATTCTATTAACACCAATTATAACTCATTACGTTTAAATTTGTGATCTAAAATAGCGGAAGATGAACAGATAGAAATTCCTGGATACGGGGCTGGCCTCATTAATTCTTGACTTGTATCAATCCCCGCTTAATCTAATCTTAATTTTAAGATGGTGCCTCTTGGCATCAAAAGTCCTTCCTAGAGCAGACACGTGATTTAATGACTTGGAGACTTGGATTTTCTTAGCACCAGAAATCCACAGGGGCATTTGTGGATCTGTCCCATGCTTATGAGCGTTGGGATTGATATTCTAAAAGTTTCTTCACTGTCACCCGTGCTTTGGTTCTCTTCTTTAAGATCAAGTTCCAACTTATGTATCCCAGTTTTAGTCCGTTCTTCCACTTGTCGGTTGTCCCCAAACTCCCTGGGCAATGCTTGGGAGACTCCCATCCCCCAAGACCATGATTAAATATGCATAGCATTGATCATTTGACCTGTTGGTTTGTTTTGGGTCCATATCTGGCGCTGCTCAGGGCTTACTCCTAGCTCTGTACTCCGGGATCACTCCTGGTGGGCTTGGGGGACCACATGGAATGCCAGGGACCGAACCTGGGTTGGTTGTCTGTAAGGAAAGTGCCCTACTTGCTGTACTATCTCGCCACCCCAGATTTGACTATTTTTTTTAATGCAATCATTGGTCTAAGTATATTTACTTAGTTGTGCAACATATTTTCAGAATGTTTTCATCTTACAGATGTGAAACTCTGAACTTATTAAATACTCTTATCCCTCTTCCCCACATCTCCCCTCAACACCCCCCCCCCCACCATCTATTTCCGGTTCCTACAAATTTGGATATTCCAGGTACCTAAGAGGCAGTATCTACAACATTTGTCTTTTTGTGCCTGGCTTATATCACTGAACACAGTACACACCTGTTGTAGCATGAATCAGGATTTCCTGCCTTCTTAAGGCTGAGTGGATTCCATCTCTACATAGTTCTCACTCTGTGTGTCCCTTCATTCACGAGGGACACTGTGTATTTCCTGACTATTGTGGATGGTGCTGCTCTGAACATGGATATATACATATCTCAAGACCCTGCTTTTGATTGTTTTGGATATATCCCTAGAAGAGAGATTTCTGCAGCATATGGAAATTCTTTTCACACTCTGAGGCACTACCATGGTGTTATTTGTGGTGGTTGTGCCATCAATGTGGCCATTTTCATCCATTCTTTTCTTCATTTTCTTTCTCTCTTCCTTTTTTTTTTAATGGGTCAGGAAAACTCCAGCAGAGTTTAACTCAGAGCTTAATGCTGGCTCTGTGCTCAGGGCTGACTCCTGGTAGGGCACCATATGCGGTTTCAGCAATCAAACACAGGTCAACCACATTCAAGGCAAGAGCTTTACCCACTGGGTACCACTTTTATAAATGGTTTGGGTGACTGTACAGAAAGGATGCTCTACAGAAAGGATGCTCAGCAGATTTGCAGTGGCCACAACTGCAAAGGAATGGAACTTCCACAACTTCCATGGAAGATCACAGAGGAAGATTGAAAAAGGCCTTCCTGAACTGCTCTGGAACTCATGACGTGAGTGAGAAACTGGCAGATGAGACGGTGACCCTCAAAACATGGAAAAGAGCCTCCTGGTGTGGCAGTCCTTGTTCCATGAAAGGGGGCTGTGATCCAACGGAGAAGGAATGAGTCATGTGCAGGCTGGTGGCTGAAGGAGTGAACAGAGACTTCAGTCAAACTACCAGAGGTCAGGTCTCCTCTGCAGGGAGCGGGTGGGCCTGCTTAAGTCTGGGCTGAGGGGAGCACATCCAGGGAGCAGTGTTCAGGACCCAGATCTGGGTTGCAGTGTGTGTGGCTGTCGGGAGAACTCTAAACAAGCTGTTCAAGGTGGGCAGCGAACACTGGGGGACATGTAGAAACTAGTTTCAGAGGAGACTGTTCTAGGGGCTTGAGCTGTTGGCCGTGATGAAATAAAACAGAAACTCTGAAGCGGAGGTAAAGGGCTGTCACAAGGATAGGGGAGTCCGTGTGTTCCCGGAGCGGCAAGACGATGGCATTCTGGCTGGTTGGAAGCTCCCTGAGAGGTGGACTGCCCAGGGTTGCTGAGGTCTGGTGTGGTCCTGTTCCCGGGACGGATGTCAGAGTGTTGCAGGACTGTGAGAGGCAGCAGGAGGCAGCCAGATGCTCTGGGAGGGGCTCTCGGCTTCCTGGCTGGCTAAGGGGTGAGTAGAGGGGGAGCCCCCATCCCGATGGGCTTTGCAGAAGGGGCTCCCGCGCTCGTAGACACAGGAAACTGACAGATGGAGGGTGCCTCCATGCTGGAAACCACCATTTCCAGCTTAGAGCTTCCAGCGGAACGGTAACAACGGTAACAGAGCCCAGATTCTGGCCCACGTTTCAGAATTGGAACAATACAAATCAACGAGTACCTTCTGGAAATGGTATCGGGGGGTGGTTAAAATTAAAACAACGCAAAGGCAGAGAAGGTTAGTCCTAGGGAAAAAGCTGTGTCTTGGGGGTGCAGGATCTGCTTCCCACCGCCCCCCAAGTCTCCCAGCCCCATCGCCCCAGCTGATCAATGACTTGGATTCTCCTTTGAAGTCCCAGCGTTGTTCTTTGGAGCCCTGGTGTTTGCACCCCTCTCGCGCCTTCCACAAAGGCCCTTCTGTGGGCAAATCTGGGAGGCAAGCAGGGAAGGGTCAGAGGAAGAAGGGATCGTCGGAATACCAATGAGGAGGGGAAGTGTGTGCGTGGAGGGTGAGGGGAGCCAGGCAACTCGGGGCGCACTCGTGCTGTGCAAACAGAGCGGAGAAGGCCCTGCTGTGGCCCTGGTTTCACCAAAGGCTGGCATGGGGGCCCCCGAGGAGGTGGGGGAGGGGGCCAGGCCTCGGGAGGAAACTGCGCACAATGCCGGGTAGAAGCACAGCCCTGGCCGGGCGGAGCCGCCCGCTGACAAAGAGGCAGTGTGGGCTGGTGACAGCCAAGGGAAGCACATGGCAACTAATGGGGTAGTAATGGGTGGGGAGGCAACCTGGGAAAAGCGGGTACAAGGAAAGCTGGCACATAAATCCTGGTGGCGTGACATCCCCCTTGGCAGCAGGACAGGGGCTACTCTCAGTGCTAGGGATGGCCCCTCTCTCCCAGGGCCGAGCCCAGGGTGGGGCTGCAAGGGGAGGAGCTGCCCTGGGGATTCCTCATGCCACGGGACTGTGAGGAAGAGGAGAGCCTGGCCAACGGCCTGGGAGGAGCGCCGGTGGGGGGTGGGGGTGTTGGGTGGCCAGGGCTGTCCTGGTCGGCCCCTGAAGGGAGCCTGTGGTCAGTGTCAGCCTAGGGTGCCCATCCAGGAGGCTGCGCCCCCCCCCCCGCCCCCACTGGGAGTCCCCAGCCTGCAGGAGCCAAGTGTGCTCAGGAGACTGACCCCGGGCCACTGCTGCTTCGGGGAGGAGGACACCAGGGTCCTCCTATTCACGGGTGCCCGGAACTCCGGCCGCCTGTTCTGGAAGCCATTAGACAAGTCGGCTCTCAAAGGGAACCGTGTTTATTTATGACCCGGCGGCTTTTGGAGGAAGGCCTTCAGCAGTTTGGCTTTAGATTTCTATGGCTTCCGTGGTTCCCGAAAGAAAAACCAGGGGGCATCCCGGGGCGGCTTGTCGGCGGAGCCAGCTTCCGACTGTCAGATCACTCGTGATTAACTGAAGACTCTTTGCTGCGGGGGGGGGGGGGGGGGGACATCAAAAACACACGTCTTGATTAATGTCGAGCGTGACCAGCTCGGTTCTTCATCATCTTTGGGAACCATTTAGGGAAGAAGGGAGGGGGAACACCTGGTGGGCAGCATCATTCATGTCCCCCCATGATGGGAACCCCGGGAGCTGGGCCGGCGACTGGCCGCAGTGGCGGGAACCTTTCACGCCGTTGTTCCTGCTCCACGCTGCTGCTGTTGCTCTGTGCTCCTGAGTTGCATTCCTGACGGAGCGGGCCCTTCACCCTCCTTCCCTCGAATGCCACTTTTCTGGCGTGGCTGTGGGGACTCTGGGCCTGGTTTCCCACTCTGGATGGACGGATGAATTCCTTCACTACACCAACCCGTTCCCTGCCAGCCGCCTGCTGTCATTAGTCAGGCGTGGGGAATATCGGGAGGAATTAGCTATGGTCTGGGCGTTGGCTGACTTGTCAGCTGGTGCTTCTGTGGTGGCCGGATTCTCAAGTGGGCGGCGGGCATGAGCGGTGAGAATCTGATGGCTGGTTGGCAGCCTGACTTTTCTCTCCCCCTGCCCCGCCCCCCCGCATCTCAGAGTCCATGAAATGTGAAGGAAAACAGGGTTTCAGTTATACCAGTGATATGAGGGAGGGGCACAGCCGTCTACCCAAAACACAGACTCAACAAGACAACTGAAAACATGAACTCGAAGCTGCCACCATGGAGACTTTGTCATGTGCCTGTCAGGTTGCCAGGTGGGGATGAGGTGGGGGCTGGAGTGGGGAGGAGAATATGGGAACACTGGTGGAGGGAAGTGGACCCTTGGTGGTGGAATTGGTGTTGAAATGTTGTATTTCAACTCTCAGTGACATTGTAAATCAGAGTTGCTTGATAAAAAAAATAGTAAAAATGTGAAAGAAAATGCCCCTCCGCTCCCCCACCACACACACGTCTGTGTTTGGAGGGCCTGCTTGGGATGGGAGATGTGTACCGAAAGTAGACTATAGACCGAACATGATGGCCGTTCAATACTTGCATTGCAGACCACAACACCCTAAAGGAGAGAGAGAGACAGAGAGAGAGAGAGAGAGAGAGAGAGAGAGAGAGAGAGAGAGAGAGAGAGAACAAAAGGGAATGCCCTGCCACAGAGGCAGGGCAGGATGGGGGGCACGGGGGAGGGATACTGGGATTAGTGGTGGTGGAGAATGGGCACTGGTGGAGGGATGGGTACTCCATCATTGTATGATTGAAACTGTCACTGTCACTGTCCTCCCATTGTTAATCGATTTGCTCAAGCAGGCCCAGTAATGTCTCCATTTTGAGACTTGTTACTGTGTTTGGCATATTCAATATGTCACGGGTAGCTTGCTAGGTTTTGCCGTGCAGGAGAGATACTCTCAGTAGCTTGCCGGGCTCTCTAAGAGGGGCGGAGGTATTGAACTCGGGTCAGTCATGTTGGTTTCATGGAAGGCAAACGCCCTACTTGCTATGCTATCACTCCAGACTATGATTGAAACAAAAGCACAAAAGTTTGTAAGTCTGTAACTGTACCTCACAGTGATTCATTAAAAAATAAAACATTAAAAAAAAAAAGAAAAAGAACCCCTCCCCCCCATCTCCCTGGAACAAATGCACGCACACCTATCAGTGTACACCTCCTCTCATGCGGGACTCCCATCTGACTCATCTGCTGTCTGGGACCAGTTGGGATTCATCCCTGCTACCTGGCAGCCGAGCGACTCACTCATCTGGGGGAAGCAAATCAGGGCTGGTGAGCTAGTATAGGAGTTAGGGCGCCTGCTTTGCGTGAGGCCAACTCTGGCTCTATCCCTAGCACTGCTGGCCACTGGGGCCTCCTGAGCACCATTTGGGAGACACCCTCCCACCCTGCCTCCAATTAAAAAAAATAAAACAAAATCCCCAAGAAAATCAGCTTACCACAAATCATTGACTCCAGTGATGGCAGTAAAGACCAACAGGTCATTTGTGGCAGGTCCATCAGTAAACTCTGGGTGAGACTAATCTGCCGCTCATCGAGTGATGATTTAATAGATCGTCAGCAGCCCTGCGGCCCTGCCCTGAGACCTCCAGTGTCCCCAGGAGAGGGCTGTGGACAAATGGTCATTTCAACATTGACCACAGCCAGGACCACAGTGGTGGTCCCGGGCTTCCTGTAGAGCTGGTCCTGGTGGGGAAGCACCTCCTCTCCATGGTGGCCGTGCAAGCAGGAATTGGCTGAGCCTTCTGAAGGCTCAACTGAGCACGAACAGGGCAAGCCTGCCTGGGGGAAAGCTGTGTGCAGCTTCCCGCCAGGCTTTCTCCGTTTCCTCAGGGACCATGGAGACAGCTATGATTAGGGGCTAGGCATCACCTGGAAATAGAGTTGGGACTCCAGTAGCTCTTTTCGCTGCCTGGCTCCCCGGATATGTGACTTAATCTTTACTTAGATGCAGTTTCCTCATCTGGAAAAAGGGCAGAATGAGGACCTGTCTCAAATTGTAGAGCCTCGATTCTGTAAAAAGATATCCGTGATCTGGATTCTCACCTGGGCTTGGTAGGGGATGCATCAAGAAATAGTTTATATTTTTCTTGAATATTTTATTATTATCTGTCACTGTCCTCCCATTGTTCATCAATTTGCTCGAGCGGGCCCAGTAACGTCTCCATTGGAGACTTTGTTGTTACTGTGTTTGGCATATCAAATACATCACGGGGAGCTTGCCAGGCTCTGCCATGTGGGCGAGATACTCTCGGTAACTTGCCGGCTCTCTGAGAGGGGCGGAGGAATTGAACTCGGCTCGGCCATGTTGGCTGCATGCAAGGCAAATGCCTTACCGCTGTGCTATCACTCCAGCCCTTTATTATTATAATATATATATTTTTTTGCTTTTTGGGTCACACTGGCGTTGCACAGCAGTTACTTCCTGCCTCTGAACTCAGGGATTACCCCTGGGGGTGCTCGGGGAACCATATGGGATGCTGGGAATAGAACCCAGCTTGGCTGCATGCAAGGCTAATGCCCTACCCGCTGTGCTATTGCTCCAGCCCCATTTTCTTGAATATTTAAGGCCTGATCCATCCCTCTATGCATCTAACTGCAGGAACCAAAAACGGTTACTTTGCATTATGCAGAAGCCAGCTTCCTGAGCCTCGTTCTGCACTGAGAATGTGTGAGAGCCAAGATTCACAAAGGTGGCTTTTGGCTAATGTGTGGTTTGCTTTTTATCCCCCACCCCCAGACGAAGATAATTGGGCAATCACGTGTGGTTGAGACTGGAAATTCTGCTGGCTGGAGTTTCACTTGGCTGGAGTTCTTTCCAGCAAGAAAGAAGTTATCCACAAAGAGAATTCCTCCCCCAAGTCACTGTCTAATGTTTCCTGAGAGGCTCTGCAAAGAATTGCTGTGGTGACTTAGAGGAGGGAAATGTTACTTTTGAAGAAATAAAAAGCAAATGGAGAGATTCACCCCTCACACCCTGCAGTGCTCAGGCAACCACCTGTTTTCTGGACTCTAACCTGGTGGGTTCCTGCACCCAGGACAGGAGCTCCAGCCATTTGAACCATTTCCCCTGTCCAGCAGATGTCCGCGGGGATGGGAGGGAAATCAGTCCCGAGCTTGCTTTTCCTCCTGTGTGGCATCTCTGGGCACTCTTGGGCCCAGGACAGACGGAGGCTGGTCCTCACAGCTCACGCCCCTCCCTTCCCCGAGCTGGGGCTTGGCTGAGATTTGAGGGACTTGGCAGCTCTCTGCACCATCACGGGAGCCTTCACTCTGTCCAGCTTCTGTGGCTATTGTTAACATCCGCTCACATGCAGAAAGGATGGGAATGGGGCTATGCCGAGGGGTGGGCTCCTTATATGCTGTGGGCCCCCCGTAGGTCACTCTATCAGGCCTCAGTGCCGAGGCCGCTGTTCCTGGTCTGTCCTGTTGGGCCCTGGGGCTGCGGGATTGCCACTGAGACAGAGAACAAGCCCAACTCTTACACACTTGGGGGCTTTGTTCAACAGGGAGCACCCGTCTGGGAGCAGAGCCTGCCCACCAGTAGGCCTCATGGCTTCCTTTTCCTCAAAGGAGATGGGTTGTTGTTTTTCAGAACACAATGACACAATTCTTATTCCTTATTTGCCACCAAAGGTAAAAGCAGATGCTGACACTGCAAATTCACCAGCCCAAAGTCCCATTCAAGAGGAAATCTCATCACTCCAAGACCCCAGGGGAATTCAGGTGTCCGCCTCAGGAGTCTAGAGCACCTCTTAGCATCACCCCCGCCCCAGCACCCTCTCCCTAGACATGATGTATTGGTTCCTGTGTGCTTTGTCAAGGACAGGCATACAGGACCATGTCTTAGCCTGTCCCTGGGAGCCACTTAACGGAACATCCCAACCCCTAAGCTGACTTTAGGCATGGCTGAATCTGGAAACAGGAGGCAGGTGGGGTCCGTGGGGGTTACATGCGCCCCTGCCAGCTTCCTTGTCCAGCGATAAGCTGCCTGTTGGGGGCAGGGAGATCCCAAAGGGTAAGGTCCAGAGCAGAGAAATGTGGGGAGCTTGAAGAGAGTAAAGGGTCACCTGGCAGTGCTCAGCTGCCACCTGGTACGGTACCCTCCGTGCCCCTCCAGCACCCGTGGCTTCAGACCCAACTCCGGCAGATTCCAGTTTTGTGTGGAACCTGCATCTCACCTGCTGCCCAATCGCAGAGGCTCCCATTTCATCCCTGCTCCCAGCTCACACTCTGACGCTGCCACGTATTTTTATTTGTTTGTTTGTTTGGGAGTCACCCATTACTCCTGGCTCTGCACTCGGGAATTACTCCTGGCGGTGCTCAGGCGACCTTATGGGATGCTGGGATCGAACCCAGGTCGGCCGTGTGCAAGGCAAGGCAAACGTCCTAGCTGCTCTCCTATCACTCTGGCCCCATGAGGCTGCCGTTCCTAGTGATGCGGATGCACCACCGGCAACATGCCCTCAGCCTGCCAGTGTCCTCTCCCGTAAAAGGGCGATAGTGGAGCACCTTGAGGGGGCTGAAGCAAGGAGGAGGGGCGGTAGGCTTGCACAAGAGTGTCAGCTCTGTCCTTAGCAAAGGCTGCTCGGTTCCTGATGGGCAGCTTGGTGCTGGCCCCCAGGCCTTCCTTGGAGGGAGCAGGTGGAGCGGTGGGTTCCTTACATGCTGCGGGGCCCTGTAGGTGACTTTATAGGGCCTCAAAGTGGCCACGTCCCCTGACCCTGGGCTGGCCTGTCCCCCCATGAAGTCACAGGCTACACTTAGCCCGAGGGAACAGGGTCCTGGGCAGGTTGCTTGAACCCATCTGCTGGCTGCCTAGGCTGCCTAGGCTGCTTTGCCGACGGTGATTCTCGGAGTTCCTGCCTATGTCTGCACTCACTGCACTTGGTCGCAGACCAGCTCTCAGGCTGGGGCTTCTCTGGGATCTGATCTTGAACTTTCCATTCGTGACATGCCCAACAAATGTCTCTGCCAGGATTACTCCTGATTCTAGGTGGTGGTGGTGGTGGTGGTGGGGAGCTCTGACTGCTTCCCAAAGCTCATGGGAGATGGTGCTGATGGGTGACAGGACTGATGGGTGACAGCGCTGACAGTTGACAGGGCTGAAGGGTGACAGAGATGATGGGTGACAGGGCTGATGGGTGACAGGGCTGATGGGTGACAGAGCTGACAGATGACAGGGCTGACGGGTGACAACTGTTGGTCGTGAGACTGTGTGAATCATTGAGAACTGGTCTGCTTTATACCTTCCAGTGGCCTTCGGTGCCGGGCTAACTGTACTGTGAAAGGCAGGGACAGAAAGGATGGCTCAGTGCTCTGAGCCATCTCAAACGGTTGTAAGTCCCGTGAAGGAAGGACAGCCCCCTGCGGTGAGCCTAGGGTTGGAGGGAGGCATCTGGGCAGGAGTGCTGAGCACAGTCTGCTGCCTATCTCAGGAGCTGTCTGATCCTGGCCCTCCATCCCGCGTTGGGAGGTGAGGTCTGCACCCGTGGAGGTCTGTCCCAGCCCCTGCGGCCTTCCTGCCGCACTGCCCTGTTGGCCTTGCTTGACATCTTCCAAGTGGAACCTGTTGACGTTCCCTCTGCTCCTGGGGTTCTGGCTTGGAGCGAAGCCTGTTCTGCGGGCCCCACTGTACCCTCTCACCCGTGCCTGGGTTCCTGTCTCTGCTCCTGGTACCTTAACAGGAAGGCCAAGCTATGACTCTGCCCCTCAGTGACCCTCTGGCCTCGAGCTTTCTGCATGCCAATATGGGGCCATCAGAGAGAGGGTGCCCAAGCCTCCTCCTTCCTGTCCTGTCTGCGGTGGAGACAGCGTGGAGGCCCAGCCACTAACACGGGAAGCCCGGAGAGAAAGACCAGGCCCCCCCACCACGTCGCGCTTCCTACTGCAGAAGGGCCCATGCAAGGGACTCAGCCAGGAGAACTAGATGAGCAGGCCAGGAGCCAGTTATTAGAGCTAGCCGCCCCCGCCCTAACTTGCTGCCGGCCTTCCTTCACAGGGAGCAGTGGAATTCACTAGAAAGTTCCTTGTTCAGAGAAGAGGTTTCTGAGAGCCCCTGCAGGGCTCCTGCAGCCTTGGAGAGCCTGGCACCGTGGTTCAGTGGGTGCTTCAGGGATTTTGCGGTGGAGAGCAAAGGGCACCAGGCAGTTGGGGAGTTTCGCCTCCTATAGGTTCCTGGAGTTCTCCGTTCCCACTGGGACTAGGGTTCCCGGGATGTACACTTGGTAACCTCGCTGCACTGACGGCCTGCCCCACGCACATGCTCTCCTGAACCTACCCCACGCCTTTCAGGGTCCTCAGAGGGGGAAAGATACAGTGACCTGTGCAGCCAGAAGGTGACAAGGGGGTCCCCAGGACCGAATGGAATGTGAGGCTTGAGTCAGCGCCTCCAGGGCTCGGGGCAGGGATGTGGAGGTGTGAGGCAGTGGTTGTGGCCCGGGCAGAGTTGGTGATTGGGTACTTGCCAGGCATAGCGGAGGTCCTGGCTCTTCCCCGGAACAAACAGAGAAAGCCCTGGGGCTGGGGGTTGGGGGGAGTCCTGGCCTGGGAGGGTCCCTGCAGCTTTGGGGTGGAGTGAGAGACCGGCACGGGAGGCCCGAGTGTCCTCCTGCTTGGAATCCGCCTGCTGACGCTGCCCGCAGACGTAGAGCGGAGGCTGAAGGCCGCCCTTTCCCAAACGGTGTGTGTTTTTCCCAGGGGCTATTGTTCCCGGTTGCCGGGAGACTGAGGCCTTCAGGTGTCACCCTGGAGACTGGGGCCTGGGTATTCGGGTTTAGGTCAGGCACAATGAGGCCCGCAGAATGAGACGGCGGCCCCGGGACCTCCCCAGTCATTTGTCACGCAACTGTGCTTCCCAACGACAGAGGAGACACGGGGGGCTTGTGGGGGAAGAGAAGGTGGCAGGGGGGTGAAGCGCACGAGACCGGCGCTGAGAATGAGCCCCTCCGTGGAGCCGAGCTCACACCCCCTTGGGGAGAGGAAGTGATGAGGCGGCCCCTCCCCTCCCTGGGGTTCTGCATGGCCTGTGAAGGGTCTGACAAGACTCAGGATGTGCAGGGGGGACTGGGCTGGGCCCAGCGGGTCTCAGGCCTGAGAGCAGCTTGGGGAACGTTTCTGGATTTTCCCTGACACCAGCTCCTGGACCAGAACGCTGATGGACTCAGCCAATAGAGCTAGGACTCTAGGCTGTCCTCCAGATGGCGGAAGAGTCAGAGTGACCCTGGGGACCCCTGCATGTAGGTGGGGTGGGAAACCTGGGGCTGAGCGGGTACATCACTAAGGAGCCCGTGACACACGCAGGGCCCCTTCCCCCAGCCCTCCAGCGGGCTGCTCCTCACGCCAGCCAGAGAGAGGAGAGCGCAGCGGGGGTTACTGGGCTCTTCCTGCAGAATAACCCTCTCCCCCACCTACGTTTCATTCTGCCTTTTTGAATTTTGTTTCTGATCAAATGCACAGGACATAAAATGTGCCTTTGGAGCCCTTTCAGAGTGCGTGCTTCAGGCTTGTAGCCAGTCTCCAGAAAGTTTTCAGCTTGCCCATTAGACACCAGTCGTGGGGGCTGGAGCCATAGTACAGCAGGTAGGGAGCTTGTCTTGCACGCGGCCAATCTGGGATCCATTCCCAGCATCCCATATGGTCCCCTGAGCACTGCCAGGAGTAATTCCTGAGTGCAGAGCCAGGTGTAACCCCTGAGCATCGCCCAATGTGGTCCCCAAACAAAACGAAACAAATACTAATTGTTCTACTCTCACCCTCTGAGTTTGGCTGTCCTCCATGCCTCCATGCCTCGTTGGGTGTTTTTCATTGTTGTTTCTTTGGCGGGACAGGGATGGAACCCAGGGCCCCATATGGGAGGACATGTTCTTTCCATCTGGGCATCTCCTCAGCCCCAGCGTTAGTCCCTTTTATACTTAAACACAAGGAGAAACAGGCAGTTTGGTGATTTCATATTCCATGTGCATGGTTAGCAGAGTGTAGAGTGCACTTGAGGGCTAGGCTGGGGTTCCTGTCCCAGCTCTGCCACTTGCCTGTTGTATAACCTTTGAGCATTGTGGCTTCAGCTCTTTTCGCCTCATTTTAACATGAAGGGACTAATGGTTCCCACCTCATCACCAGTGCTTAGGGTACAGAGCTCAGAGCAGTCTCTTACATCAGCTGAGTTCTCAGTGTGGAAGTGGCAGTCATCATCCTTACTGTTGGCCCAACTGCATCTGGGATGGTAAGAGGAATGTGAAGAGTGTTTAAGTAATAAAGCAAGAGGCATTCGAATGCTGGGCTTCTTCTGCCTTTAGGTCCCTGTGGGATAGTCAGTGGGAGATTTCACGGACCCTTAAAGGCAGACCTGGCTTCTGTTGGCAAGGGAGGTCCCCACTGAGTGGCTCACATGGGGAGCCCATCGGTGTTCCCTGTATGTGGTGAATGTACCTGAGGCCTGTGCCAGGCACAGCTGGCATGGGCAGGGCCCTGTGTGCCCAGATTGCTGCAGGCCAGATTTAGGATGTAGTGGGTACGGCCTCTGGAAAGGCCCCGTTTTGCATCTTCCCTTCCGCCGGCGGCAGTGGGCCTCCAGCAGAATTTGTTTGAATTAGCTGCTTGAGCGGGCCTGTGTGGGAGCAGAGTGTGCGCGGTGAGGGATGTTGGCAGCACGTGAAAGGGGCAGTGGGCAGGGTCCCTGGGCCTGGACGGGCAGCTGCACAGAGACTGAAAGGCTGTCACAGGCTGAGCCCCGGCCGGCCGAGTGGTTGGCAGCCAGGCAGGAGAGGCTGCCCGTGGCGCTGACGGACAGGCAGGTCGTGAGTCCTCTGGGTTCTCCCTGAGCCCGTTCCAGGCCGCCGCCCCCCCCCCACACACCCCCACCATTGGGGGCCTGCGGACTCTGGCCAACGTCCTGGTCACCCAGTGTTTGATGACCGAGACTGAGTGTGGCATGGTTGAGGAACCAGGGCTGCAGCGCATAGGGCTGTTCCCTGCCGCGTTGGAAGGTTGGAGCATGTGTGTGTGGGGGACAGTGACCCCAGAGAGGCTCCAGATTCTGATATGCAGCCCGGCTGGCAGTGTTCTCGTGTGCCCCACACCGTCCTACATGCCAGCTATGTGTCTTCCTTGACTCTTCTGGTCACTTTGCAGTATGCATGTGGTTACCCTTACCTCCCAGGGGAAACTGGCGCTCACGCAGCTGGAGAGAAGAACCAGGATCTGAGCCCAGGTGGTCCGGCACCAAACCATACCCTTTCCCACCACATTGCCTTTTCTTTCATAATTTCTTCAATCTTGTGGCTGGAGCGATAGCACAGTGGGTAGGGTGTTTGCCTTGCACGCAGCTGACCCGGTTTTGATTCCCAGCATCCCATATGGTCCCCCAAACACCGCCAGGAGTAATTCCTGAGTGCATGATCCAGGAGGAACCCTTGTGCATCACCGGGTGTGACCCCCCAAAAACAACCTCAATCTTTATTTTTTGGGGGGTGGGGAGGGTGTTTGTGTCACACCTGGTGTGCCTCAGGCTTGGTGCTTAGGGAATCACTCTTGGTGGAGCTCAAGGGATTATATTAGGTGCCAGGGATCAAATCAATATTGGCCACATGCAAAGTAAGCACCTTACCCACTGTACTCTCTCTCCAGCCCCATCCTTCCCTGCTTTTCAAATGAGAATTCTCAGGCCTGCATATATCCCATTTCAGCAGCCCTCCGGGGTGGTCCCGGAGCCCCACTTCAGGCTCTGTTGTGACCCCCTGGGACCTTGGCTGCATCTGACTTCCTGGCAGCACCCCCGGGAATGATCGCAGCACACCCTCGGTGGCCAAGGTGTTTCCTGGTTGCAGCCTTTCTGTAGCTTGTGGGACTTGGGGGTTGGTGACTCTTTGAGCTTTGTTCAAAGGATTTTCCTCGAATTTTTCTTTTCCTTTTAAAATGTTATATATACATTTGTCTTTGGCCGCACAGGTGGTACTCAGGGCTAACTCTGACTTTGTACTCAGTGCTCACTCCTGGCGAGCTCAGGAGGCCATGTAGGATGCCAGAGACCAGACAGGTCAGCTCCGTGCAAGACAAGTGCCTGGCCTGCTGGATTACCTCTCAGGCGCCTGGAATTTTTCATTTTGCGGGTGACAGCTTCCCTCAGATTTTTGGGCAGTTTCCGACCGTCCAGCTCTTTTGTGTGTCCAAGGGTGTGGCTCCGTGTGGTGATGGGGGGCCTCTGCCAGGCATGTAGGGTGAGATCCGGATAACGAAGTGTATCTCCTGAGCTGTCCTGAGGGCACCGGGTGTGGGGGTGAAGTACCCCCATGGGGCGCAACCTGTGCCTCCTTTGCTCTTGACCGCCTTTTCACTTCCCAGAACAGGAACTCTGTCCCCAGTTTGTAACAGTTCTGTTTCCCTCAGACCCTCACTCATTTCTGCCTCCCTGAATCAACTTCCTTTGTGAGTGGAGTCCTGCCGGGTCCCCCCGCCCCCCACCGTGACTGCCCTTCTTCCTTCAACACATGCCCTCAGGCCTGATCTACCGAAGGTTTAGCCGGTGTCAGGATTTCCTTCCCGTTGAAGGCGCCTATATTCCGTGGTCAGCAGGGGTCATGGGCCTTTCCTTTATTGATGGAAGCCTCAGCTTCTCGACCTACTTGTCACTGATCGTTATCCAACTGACTGCAGTAGATGCGAGTGAGTTTGAGGGGGGCCTTTTACACCCACAGATTCCAGTGCAGACTGCAGCTCACTTTGCAAAGGAGAAAGAGCTAATGTTCTTCTCCTTGAGGTTTTCTTTTTTTGGTGGCAGGGAGGTCCTGCCTCTCTTCTTGTTATTCTTTTTTGGGGGTCACACCTGGCGATGCTCAGGGGTTGCTACTCCTGACTTTGCACTCAGGAATTATTCCTGGCAGTGCTCAGGGGACTATATGGGATTCGGGAATCGAACTTGGGTCAACCGCGTGCAAGGCAAACACCCTATTCGCTGTACTGTCTTTCCGCCCCCTGCTCTCCCTTCTTTTGGATGCATAGCCAGAAGTGGAATTCTGGGGTTTTGAGGGGTTCTGACTGGGGCTAAGAAGAGGGTTTGGGGGGGTCCGGAGCAGGGCTATGTGATGGCAGCTGGCCAAGGGGCTCAGTGCTGTGTGCTGGATGAGAAAAAGAGGGCAGACTGGTTGCTGGGACGGGGGTTCAGGGTGCCCTTCATAGGGAGCTGGGGAGGGGGCACTGCTGCCATCCTTAGGGAGGTGGGGGGACTGATGGGGGGAGGGGAATGACACCCTCCTCTCACCTCCTCTAGCCTGTTGTTGCCTATAGGTGGGTTCACACCACACTGCAGCTGGGTCCCCTGTCTCAGAGCAAGGACCAGACCATCAAGGTCTGGCGGCCACACGTAGAGAAAAAGAATTACGTGGGTCACAGATGCAAGCCAGGACACATACTGAATGCTTTGGGGAGTGGCTGGGTCTCTCCCTACAGCACCCTGAATAGCTTAGCTTGGCGCCCTTGGACAGCAGTGAGGATGAAGGCCCGAGGGGTCAGATGAGAGAAGCCAGGTTTGAGGGGGATTGTCCACATCTGTGAAGACCACTTGAAACTGCCTCTCTAGAGCAAGAGATCTAACTTTCTTCCTTTCTTAGGGTTTTGTTTTTTTTTTGGGGAGGAAGGCGGTGGGCTGGGCTTAGTTTTACAGGTGTATATTTAAAGCCAGAGAACGAACGGGCAGATAGTCCTTGTGGCTGCCAGAGAGCCTGTGAGACTGAGCCGCTCTGGGTGTCTCCCTAAATGAGATCCTTTCTCCTCCTTGCAGCCTCGGGTGGAGGCTGAGATTCATCACAGCAAGCACGTCCTCTCCTTTCCTCTTTGCCTGCTCTTGCACAAATAAGATCCCTCAGTCACGATTCCAGCTGGGCATCCTCTGTCTCTTAGCAACCACCATCAGGCCTGGCTGGGGCCCGGGGCTCGGCTGCCGGCAGCCCCTTCTTGCTGCAGCACTTGCTCTGGCTCCTCCGCACAGTGCAGCTGGTGGGCATCGGGGCGGGGAGGGGGGTGAGCTCACCCTGAGCTATGGGAGTCGGAGTCGGTGCAGGAGTGGGGGTTCACCCTGGGAAGTTCAGAGGAAGGGCTCTCGGTGGAGGGAGCCGGGGAGTACTCACTCCCAGCTCTTTGCTGAAGAGAAGCAGAATTTGGGGGCTGGAGTGACAGCAGATAAGGCATTTGCCTTGCATGCAACCGACCTGGGTTTGATCCCCGGCATCCCATATGGTCCCCCCCCAGCACCACCAGGAGTAATTCCTGAGTGCAGAGGAGTGACCCCTGAGCATCTCTGGGTGTGACCCAAAAAGCAAAAAAAAAAGAAGAAGCAGAATTTGGGGAGCATGCCTATGTGTGTATGTGTGCATGGCTGTGTGAGTGTTCACGTGCATGTGTGTGCTTACATGTGTATGCATGTGCATGTGTGTACGCGTGTGCACGTGTGTGCATGCATGTGTGCGTGCGTGTGTGTGTGTGTGTGTGTGTGTGTGTGTGTGTGTGTGTGGTATCATAGCAGGCCTGGGCAGCCTGGAGCAGGCATTATATCAGCCTGTTTCTCCTGCTGCACCCACTTTTACCATCACATGTGTTTGTTGGTAACTTGAAACTGCCTCTCTAGAAGGAAGGATCTAACTTTCTTCCTTCCCTAGGGTGTTTTTTTGGGGGGATGTGTGTGGGTATGAAGGTTTGTTTCTCTCAGATGCAGCGAAGAGACCCCCTGGGACTGTCCGGGGCAGACTTGGCATGAGAGGGGACATCCGGGCCCCCTGCAGGGGTCTGTAGGGAGAGGGCTGTGAGGGCCCAAGACTGAATGAAAAGCCCAGGGTCGAGGCTGAGGGGCCTGACTGGGGAGGGCGGGAGGGTCCGAGCTCACAGGTGACCCTGTATTGCAGGTTGGGTTTCCGGGGTGACTTTAAGAGCCTGATGTGGAAATGGGGCTCTCTAGGCGTGGTGAGTATCCTTTAGAAAGATCGAAATAAAATTGTTTCTTTTGACACTGTGATTTACCACCTTACTCATAATACATTTTTTTCAGGTACTAACTGTTTCAACGCCGATCCTACCACCAGTGTGACCTTCCCTCCACCCATGTTCCCAGTTTTCCATCTGCCACCCTGCCACCCCTTGCAGGCACAAATTTACTTCATATTGTTTTTCACAACACAAAGACAGATGGAATTATCAAATCCTAGATCAGTAAGAGCCAATTTGTGATAACTGTTCTATCTCACAGTGATGTCACTGAAATCACCATTGACAATCCAATGTGCTGGTTGAGTCGTCTGTGTTATTGGCTAGGCTCAGTGATGCAACTTTCCAGTCAGATTTGCGGTGATCCTACTGGGCTGACAATAGTGCTATGAAATTTTTAGGAGATACAGATCTAGAACAAGTTGGTGGCTTGGCAGTTTGATGAAGCTCAGTGGTGGAGCTAGGCTGTTTCTTTGTTGGAGGGTGTCAGGTGTGGCTGCGGGCTGCTGTATCTTCAGGCTGAAAGAGGAATCTGCCTGCTCCCATTCTGAGGAGGCCCCAGACCAGTCTACTTGGAAAGATTTGGCAGATTTGAAAAGATTATCAGTCTGGACCAGTCTACTGGAAAGATTTGGCAGTATCATGTTCTTTTGGAGACGTGTCACTGGACTGTTTCTCTGCCAGCAAGGTCTCATGCTTATTTATTTATTTTTTTTAAAAGGAGAATAAGATTGAGGCCACATCCAGCAGTGCTCAGGGGCTATTTGTGGCTCTGTGCTCAGGATTGGCTCTGAAGGCGCCCAGGGGACCATATGTGGTACTGGAGATGGAGCCAGGGTTAGCTGCATGCAAGGCCAGTGCCATACCCCTGTGCTGCATTGTTCCCTGCCCCTTGGTGCTTACCTTTCCATAGAGTCCTTCCAGCTTCACCTGTTGTCCCCGAGGAACCATTGTTTCAATCAGCTAGAAACTCTGAAAAGTCCTGAAAGGTGCTGATGCCTGTTCAGACTTTCCAGATGAGGAAACTGAAGTGCCAAGAGGTGGTCCGAGTGCCAGAGTCACCCAGCTGGGTGGAGGCAGAACGGGGAGCTGTCCTCGGAAGCTGGGACTTCTGTCTGAATGGCGCTCACAGACAAGGGGCCGAGCTCTCAGAGCCCGCTGGGCGCGGCTTTGAAAGAGGGGCCAGTTCCTTGCACGCTTGCTTCTGCACATCTGGATCACCTGGCCCCACTGGGGAAACTGTCTAGAGTCCATCTCCCCAGCATGTGGAAGGGGATGGACAGACGTGGGTTGGGGGGAGATATATGACTACTCACACATGGCCTTCCCAGCCCTCTGGGTTTTGAAAGGTTAGGGCGGCAACTGGTGGGCTGCAGCCCTGATCAAGTGTAAGGCTGGAGGCCAGCCTGGAGTCGGCGAAGTTTGTGGCTGGAAGGTATGCCGGGTAACACGTCAGATCTGGGGTGAGCAGGGCTCGAAATGGTAGGAGAGGGTGTCCGGTCTTGGGTTGGAGTCTTGCCTCTGTCCTTTTGGCTGTGGGTCGTCAGCAAGTCAAATCCCTATATGGAGCCAGGCCCTTTCAGGAAGTCCTTCCAGGCCCAGCAGTCCGTGAGCTTCCAGCAGGCACAGTCACAGATCCTCATTTGCTCATTTGTTCAGTTACCAGGATTTGGTGAGGGGCCGCAGAGCTGGGTGTCAGGGAGGCTGGCACCCAGGCCTGTGCAGAGCCATGCACTGCCGGCCCATGCTGGCACCGGCCAGTTGGCAAGACAAAACCTCAGCATCCCTTAGACCTGTTCTTTGAGAGCCTTGAGGTTGGCTCGTTAGATAAAATATGTCCCCAGCCCCCACCCCATCCCCACCTACTGTTCTTTTCAAGGGTTCCTAAAGCACTTCTGTGTGGTGTGAATGCTCCCCCATACACTCTTCCCCAGGCCTCCATGGGCTTTTCTTCTCTAAGAAACTCTCATGCTGCCTGTGTGGATTCATATGTGTGCGCCAGTGGGGGACACTTGCACCTTATGTGTGGTCCTTTACAGCTTATCCAAGGGGCTCATGTCTACGGAGCTGGTTGCTCTCAGGATGCTGTCCCCTGTCTAAGCAGACAAAGCTCAGGGTCATCGAGGTTCAGAGACATAGCACAGGTGGTGAGGTGCTCTCCTTGCACGTGGCCAACTGTGATGCAAATCCCCAGCATTGTAAATGATCCCAAGCACCCTGAGCAGAGTCAGGAGGAGGCCCTGAGAATACAGCCAGGTGGGGCCTTGAAAAAGAAAACCAAATTGGGTGGGGGGGGGGGGCGCCAGAGAGATACTACAGCAGGTTAAGGCTCTTGCCTTGCATGTGGCTGACCTGTGTTTAATTCCCCAGCACCATATATTGTCCCCGGAGCCTACCAGGAGTAACCCGTGAGTGCAGAGCCAGGAGTACACCCTGAGCACAGCTAGGTGTGGGCCAAACCAAACCCAAACAAAAAGACAAAGCCAAAAGAAAACCCAAGCACACACAAAAACCCAGGGTCATTGGTGTTGGAATTATGTATATAAGAAACCATCATTAATTGTATTGTCATCACACAATCTCAATCAGTAATAATAATAAAGCAAAACAAAACAAACCCATGGTCATAACTGCACTGAAAACATAATACCTAGTTTTAAAAAATAAACAGGACCAAAGCATAGAAAATGAAATCTCTGTCTTATTATAGTTTTTATAATAGCCCTTATTATAGTCCTTTTTCCAGCTGCAGCTGCTAAGCCGCTTTGTGTGGAGGCTTCCAGAAATGTTCTTTGCATATAAAAATGAGGCCACAATTCTCTCCCACACTCTCTGCCCTGCAGCGAGAGCCTTTCCATTCCCACTAAACTCTCGGCTGCCGCCCTGCCCACTTAGAGCTGCCCGGTCCCTCCGTTCTAGCTCACTAACGGTTTCATCAAGGCTCACTCACCGTTTTCAGTTTTCAGGGTCTCAGAGCCATGACTACAGAGAAGTTTCTTTGTGTGCCTGACTTCTGCATTTGTGTCAGTAGGTCTCTAGACCAGCTTCTTACTCGGCGGCTCACACCCCCCAGTTTGGGATCTCATAACTAAATGTGGGAGTCGGGAGAAACTGGCACCATAAGAGAATTCACAGCGACCACTAGTTAATTGAAATATCAACTGTGGAATGAATCCTAGGTGACGTGGGCAGCTCTCCCTCTGTCGCGTTTTTGAGGGGATGCCGCAGAGGGCTAGCAGGAGCTCCTGACTGCCTCTGGGGGCGGGAGCAAGAAATTGAGAAAGAAAAAGAGAAAAGAAGGGGGGGGGGGAAATCTAAGCATCCTGATGTGTAGCGGTGACTCCTAGATGTGGCCATAGAAATGCTTGTGTTGGTCATGACTGGAACCAAAATACTCTTCAAGAAGTGCCACCATCTTCCCAGGACATAGAGATCTATTTTCCATAGCTTTTCTTGATGTGGGGCATTTATTTTATGCTTTCATTTTTGCCAATTTGATGGACTAGCAAGCATTTTTCCTGAATTTGTGTTTCTTTCATCCTGAGTGGGGCTGAACAGCCCTCTTTAATGTTTGAAGGATGGTTGTACTCTGTTATCATGACATTGCATCTTGGGGTTCTTGGCCCATCTCCTTATTCTGCATTTTAAGAATAGTCCAGTAGTTATCTTAGATCACATAGTGGACATATGACAGAGCAAGGACTGGGACCCAAATCCTGTCTCAGTGTCCTTTTCTACTTCTACCCCCAGTGCTCGGAGTGAGGTCTGCTGGGCCATTCCTGGGAATTCCACTGATGTTAAGAAGAGGGTGTATGGATGGTTGGGGTCTTCTGGAGTGTTCCAACATTAAGCCCTCTCATAGGAGACTTCATTTGAGGGGCCAAGCCCAGCACTCAGGGATATTCCAGGTGTGCTCAGGGGACCATGCATGTGGAGGATAGACCCTGGGTCTCTTGTGTGCAAAGCATGTTCTCAGCTTGTTGTGCTCCCATTTCCTCCTCCTCCTCCTCCTCCTCCTCCTCCACCTCCTCCCCCACCACTCCTCCTCGTCCTCCTCCACTCAGGCTTCACTCCTGGTGGTGCTCAGTGTCCACATAAGGTGTGAGAAATTGAACCTAAGTCAGCTGTGTGAAAGATAAGTGCATTAACCCACATACCATCTCTCCTGCTCATGAAGTTTCTTTTTAAAAAAATTTTTTTTTACTGAATCACTGTGAGATACAGTTACAAAACTTTCGTATTTGAGTTTCAGTCATACAATGATCGAACACCCATCTCTCCACCAGTGCACACTTGTCTACCACCAATGTCCCCAGTATCCTCCCTGTCCCCATCCCAACCCTCTCACTGCCTCTATGGCAGATAACTTCCCCCATACTCTCTCTACTTTGGGCATTATGGTTTGCAATACAGATACTGAGAAGCTATCATGTTTGGTCCTTTATCTACTTTCAACACACATCTCCCATCCCGAATGATCTCTCCAACCATTATTGACTTAGTGATCTCTTCTCTATTCCCACTGCCTTTTTCCCCAGCTCATGAGGCAGGCTTCCAACCATGGAGCTATATTTCTGGTCCTTATCTCTACTGCCCTAGGGTATCAGTCTCATATGATGTTATTTTATATTCCACAAATGAGTGCAGTCATTCTATATCTGTCCCTCTCTGTCTGACTCATTTCACTTAGCATGACACTTTCCACTCATGGAGTTTCATTCTTTTTTCTTTTCTTTTTTGGTTTTTAGGCCACACCTGGCAATGCTCAGAGGTTCCTCCTGATTCTGCACTCAGGAACTACTCCTGGTGGTGCTCAGGGAACCATATGGGATTCTAGGGATTGAACCCAGGTCAGCTATGTACAAGGCAAATGCCCTACCCGCTGTACTATCATCACTCTGGTAGGCTGGGTGGACACATGGTGGACTTTAAAATTTTATGTTTATTAAAACACTGCAATTTACAAAGTCATTCATAGCACAGTTGTTTCAAGTACACAATGAAGGCACATAGAAGCTATGCATATATGTGCATATACATGAAAATTATGTACCATCCGGGGTCTGGCAGGTAGGGTGAGCTGAGTAACTGTCGAGGGCGGGAGAGCTAGAGGGGCTGCCGCATATGTTTCAGCACGGGCAGGTGGACGGGTCTGTGTGTCCGGGGAGAGCCTGTCTGTCAGAAGACGGGGGTGGGGGGGACGGCAGTCGAGTGTGTTCAGCATGGCTTCGCAGGGGGACGCCGCTTATTGTGTAATTACGGAATAGCGCGCATAAAAAATGAAAATACGGGGCCAGATGGTGGGCCGTGCACGCTGCGGAGAGACAGAGCTAATGAACTTAACAAATCACTGATAATTAATTTTCAAAAGCCAAAGGAAACTGGGGAGCGATGAATAGGTCTACAGAAGGGGAGAAGGAGGAGGAGTGCCAACTGTCAGCCGGGAGGAAGGTGTGAGATGCTGACATTTCCAGGCCAGACAGTGCTTGCAGCCTGATGGTCCAAGGGGGACGGGCACGAAGGCCACAGGTAGCCCAGGCAAAGGTGCGGTGATGCTGGCTGGCCTCTGCCACACCTTGCTCTGAGCCAGGAGCCACCTGGAGCATTTCAGCATTTCAGCTCTTATTTCAGAGATCCAAGATTGATATCAGCTCTTGTTTCAGAGAGCTGAGTTCCCCTGCTGGCTAGGGGGTGGGGGGTTGGGTGGGGAGAGAGCCCCAGAGCCCAGTGGCGGAGGGGAGCTTTTATCTCTGCCCTGGGAGCCAGAAGTGGGAAGTGGAGACAGGGATTGCTCTTACTTGCTGGGGCCTAGGTCCTCTGCACTTCTGGAAATGCAAGGTATTTGCAGTCCTTGGAGAATCCCAGAGAAGGGGAGCCAGGGGCCTGAGCTCTGAGCTGGGTCAGAGCCCCTGGGGATGCCTAGCCAGGGCAGGAGACCCCCCCTCCCTTCAGAGCTGCCCCGCCTGAAGCACAGGACACTGCGTCAGCACATTTCCACTCCACGCCTCGGTGACAGGTGCCCACAGTGCCCTGGTTTTGGTTCCCTTTAGCTATGAAATGTGAGTGGTGGATCGGGGTCAGCAGGGCACCAGTGTGTGTGCCACGGCCTCTGTCTTCAGGGAGTCTCACCACACAGAGAGGCCCTGGGGAGAAGAGCAGGGACCCCAGGCACCCCGTGCCGCTCAGACGCAGACCTGTCTCCACGCCCGTAGGGAATCACACAGACAGCGTCTGGTGAACCCCATGCTTCCTAGCGACTTCTGCTCCCCTCAGTCACACTAAAGTGATTTCGGGAAGGGCAGAGGGAAAGGGAAGGTGTGGAGAGCAGCCTGTGCTAACAAGAGGTCAGGACGTTGCCATTTTGGGTCCAATACTGAGCTTGATCCCTGTGCAGTCCTTCACAGGCAACTTACTCTCCGTGGGCCTCAATTTGCCTCACTGTGGAAGGGGAATAACACATCATTGAAGTGCATAAGGATTCAGTGCCAGGGTGTATGTAGAGCTCTCAGTTCTGTGCAGGGATCAAATGTGACTTGCTGATAATTGACAGCTCCATGGACACATACCCGTGTCAGTGTGTGCGTGCGTGCATGCGCGCATGCGTGTGTATTTGCAAGATGAGCTGAGAAGAATTCTCAGCGAGGCAGTGAGATGACAGTGGGCCAGCCCGGGGCCAGGTGGGAATGAAATGACTGATGTGGCTGATGGCCTTCACACATTTGGGACCCTTTGTTTCCCTAGCTGGCTGCCAACACAGAGCAGGTGTGGACTGGGTCCCTCCCAGCTGCTGCTGCCCACTCCCCCCGCCCCCGCTGCCTGCCTGTCCCCTGGGGGTCAGATGACAGAGCCCGGGAGGATGGCTGGATCCAAGGCGCTCGCGCTGAGTTTGCCTGGACACTCCCCGTGACCTCCGTGCGCCGCCCACTACACCCCACCGTCTGTTCCCGGCACTGCAGCCAGCTTTCTCCCTGAGTGCCGCCTTTGTCAGTTCATGTTTGCAGATTAATTAGGGAGGCCCCTTGTCAGATGCTAACTGAAACCCAGATGCCGGCTTGGTGCCTCTCATCAAATCATTTTGTACTTGTAATTGAAGAACACAGAGGCAGAGGTTGGGCTGGCCAGAGACGCTGGCGCGCCCTCCGCTTGCCATGAAAAGATAAATAGGTGTGCCTCCTGCCACCCTCCTCCCCACCGGCCACCGAGGGCGCCTGCCAACGTTGTCGCCTTTATCTGCCTCCTGGGATCACCAAGATGGCCCCGACCTTTGTGCTGCAGGAGGGGCTGCTGGAGAGTTCCTGTGGGTACCGGAAGGGGCTAGGGTGGGGATAGCTTTCTCATTTCACCTTTCCTAGGCCCCCCGTCCTGCGCTTCCCAGGACAGGAAGCTAGCTGAGGGGAGCTGAGCCTTGTGCTGCCCCTAGTGGTGTTCTGTTGGCATGGTGCTGGCTTGTGGGCACTCATCCAGCTTCGGGGTGACCTTGTGCTAGTTTGGGGGGAACAGACAGGCCAAAGCAGAGATGTCCCCAGTTCCACTCTAAGCCTTATGCTGTGTGTGTGTGTGTGTGTGTGTGTGTGTGTGTGTGTGTGCTTAAGCTACCAATGATTATAGCCAGTTGGCATGGTTGACCCCATTGTTGGCATATATTATCTAATTTAATCCTTAGAGCGGGCTGGAGCAATAGCATAGCGGGTAGGGCGTTTGCCTTGCACGCAGCAGATCTGGGTTTGATTCCTCTGCCCCTCTCGGAAAGCCCGGCTGGCTACTGAGAGTATTCCACCCCCATGGCAAAGCCTGGCAAGCTACCCGTGACGTATTTGATATGCCAAAAACAGTAACAAGAAGTCTTACAATGGAGACATTACTGGTGCCCACTCGAGAAAAATCGATGAACAACGGGAGGGCAATGACAGAGGCAGTGACAATCCTTATAGCTGTCTGAGGTGAGGACAGTGGCAGAAAGGAGAGATTTGAATCATACCTGGCAGTTCTCTAGTGTTTGGTTTTTGAAATTTTTGGTTTTGGTCAGAGGGCCACACCTGGATGTCCTAAGGGCTGTCCTCAGGTTCTGTATTCAGGGATCACTCCTGGTGGGGCTTGAAAGTGCTGGGAATTGAACCTGCGAGGCCACCTGCAAGGCATGTACCTTACCTGCTGTGATATCTCTCTGGTTCCGTAGTTCACTGGCTTTTCAGAATAGTTGGAGGTCACTGTGGAGTGATCTCTGTTGGGTAGCAAGGTCAAAGGTCTTTTTTAGATTCAGCAACCAGAATGTATGTGCTTCTCTCACTCTGTCCTTGCACTCGGGTTTGTTGTCACCAGGTGACCCTGCAGAAGAGCTTGTAGGTGAAGTTCCTGGTACTTCACCTTGTTTCGTTGCTGTTGTTTCGTTTGTTTTGTTTTTGCACAAAGACAAAAAGATATATAAAAATAGTTCAGTGCAAGAAAATGTCAATCAAATATATCAAATATGGAAGCCAAGAGTGTATTTAGAGAAGATTTTATTAGCAAGTAGAGAAAACTATCTTTCTTTAAAAATTAAAAACCGAGGGTGGGCAGGAATGATAGTACAGCGGGTAGGGCATTTGCCTTGCACGCAGCCAACCCAGGTTCGATTCCCAGCATCCCATATGGTCCCCCAAGCACCACCAGGAGTAATTCCTGAGTGCAAAGCTAGGAGTAGCCCCTGAGCATCACTGGGTATGACCCAAAAAGCAAACAAACAAACAAACCCAAGGGCAAGGCAACAATAGAGTGGGTAGGGCATTTGCCTTGCACGTGGCTGACCTGAATTTGATCCCCGACACCCCATATGGTCCTCTGAGCACCACCAGGAGTAATTTCTGAGCACAGAGCCAGGAGGAAGCCCTGAGCATTGCTGGGTGTGGACCCCCCAAATTAAAAAAGTTACTGCTTCTCATTTGTCTTCTCGGAGCTTTTGTTTCTTCCTACTTATATTCTTGCGCACCCTCTTTATCTTCTTTGACCTTTCAGGGTAGAATTTGGGTGGGGTAGTGTGTGTGTGTGTGTGTGTGTGTGTGTGTGTGTGTGTGGTTTTGGGTCACACCTAGTGATGCTCAGGTCTTACTCCTTGCTCTCTACTCAGGAATCACTTCTGGTGGTGCTTAGGGGACTATATGGGATGCTGGGGATTGAACCTGGATAGGCTGCGTGCAAGGCAAGTGGCTTACCCACTGAACTATCTGGCCTCTCAGGGTAGAATCCAAATCCCTTTTGACTTGTCTCCATATCCAACTTTCGTCTTTCAAGTTTGTCTTCTGAGAAACAGTGCAGAAGCCTCGGGATGGCATTAAGAAGTCATTGCGTGTTTCTGGGTCTGTCTTCTCCCTCTGTGAAGTTGGGTCTTGGCGTGTTCCTGACATCCCCATAAAGATGGACAGGGCAAGAGGAAACCAGCCCGCTGCCAGGGCCCGGCTCTGAACTTCCAAGTGACATGTGACAGTAGCGACTGCCCCTTTACAGACAGCGACGAGCTGGGGACCAGCAGAGAACCTGGAGGCGACACACCAAGAGGCCACTTCCCAGCCTTTTGTCATCAATTACGTGCAGGCTGTGTGTGTGGTGGTGGTGGTGGGGGGGGGGACAACGTGGTTACAAGGTGCGCCCCATCCCTATAGCGGAAGCCCATCCCTACAGCCACCCTGGGGTGGGGGCTAGAGCTGGTGGCAGGGCCTCATTAGCCTCCCGCCCCGCTCTTCTCGCTCTGGGCCCTCCTCCAGCAGGCTACGGGGAGGAGGCAGGAACACCTGGGCCCCACTCCCTGGGGAGTCGCTGCCACGGCAGCTGCCCCACTGGCATTCTGGGGAGTGTTAATTGGGCACAGGGCTGCCCCATTGTCTCCAGAAATGAACTAGGCCGCTGAGAGAAACCTCTCTGCTTGGTGTCTGTGAGGGAGCTAGGTTGGGCTCCTGGTTAAGGGACACGGTCCAGGGGTCAGGATGGGCAGTGCGCCCCTCCTCATCAGGGCCTTCCCTTTCAGACAGTGTAAGGTGGAAAGGCGAAGCCGACCCCCTCCCCCCCTCAGGACGACTCATGAGAAGGATGACTCAGAGTGCAGTGGGTAGGGCATTTGCCTTGCTCGCGGCTGACCTGGGTTTGATTCCCAGAATCCCAGGAGTAATTCCTGAGTGCAAAGTCAGGAGTAACCCCTGTGCATTGCTGGGTGTGACCCAAAAGAGAAGGAAAAAGAAGAAGAAGAAGAAGAAGAAGAAGAAGAAGAAGAAGAAGAGGAAGAGGAAGAGGAAGAGGAAGAGGAAGAGGAAGAGGAAGAGGAAGAGGAAGAAGAAGAAGAAGAAGAAGAACAACAACAACAACAACTACTCAGAAGAAGAAAAGAAGAAGAAGAAGAAGAAGAAGAAGAAGAAGAAGAAGAAGAAGAACAACAACAACAACAACAACAACTACTCAGAAGAAGAAAAGAAGAAGAAGAAGAAGAAGAAGAAGAAGAACAACAACAACAACAACAACAACTCAGAAGAAGAAAAGAAGAAGAAGAAGAAGAAGAAGAAGAAGAAGAAGAACAACAACAACAACAACAACAACTACTCAGAAGAAGAAAAGAAGAAGAAGAAGAAGAAGAAGAAGAAGAAGAACAACAACAACAACAACAACAACAACAACTCAGAAGAAGAAAAGAAGAAGAAGAAGAAGAAGAAGAAGAAGAAGAAGAAGAACAACAACAACAACAACAACAACAACAACAACAACTACCACTACTACTACTACTACTCAGGGGGCTGGGGAGATAGGACAGCAGATAAGGCGCTTGCCTTTCTCATGGCCCACCTGAGTTCAATCCCCAGCATCCCATATGCTCCCCTGAGCCCTACCAGGAGTGATCCCCGAGCACAGAGCCAGGAGTATGCCCTGAGCATTGCCAGGTATGGCCCAGAAACCAAGATCCATACACACACAAAAGAAGGATGGCCTGGAATATTTGCCAGGGTCTTCCAAAGATACAGGTCCTTGCTGGTGAGGCGAGGGGAGGGCAGGGAGGTGATGGATCCATCACGTGTCGCCTCCTCCACCTCCATCAGCATCCTCGTCTTTGCTGTGGGTTGTATTCAGGACCTGTGAGGACCCAGGTTGGCCAGAAACCCCTCTGCACTTCGTCATAGTCTCACAATGGCCCCGTGGAGAATGTTTCGTGAATTCTCCTTTTAGGGGGCAGCTCAGGGAGGTTTGGGCAACTTGTTCGAGTCACATAGCAGATGTGTCCAAGGTCACATAGCAAAACTTGTCCAAGTTCACATACCGGATTTGAGCTGATAGGCTTGAGTTTAGACTGGAGGCCAGAGCCTGCCCTGGCAGGGACAGAGCCCTCTGCCCTTCCAGGGGGAAACTCTCTTTCCCTCAGATGCCTACCCCCTAGGGCTTGTGTGGAGTGTCTGTTTCTTTGGTTCTCAATATATCTGCACTCCGACCTAGGCTTGCCTGCTGAGCCTTGGCTCCTTGGAAGGAAACGGCAGAGGAATGCTGTTTCCCCAGCTCTAGGAGGGATTGGATTTCTGGAGGCACAGAACCCCGGTGCCCAGCATAGGGGCCACTCATTGGCCCTCTTCTCAGCAGCAAAGCAAGGAAGGGTTCCCCCACATACAGAAAGACAGGAGAAACTCAGTGGTCCATGTTGCTTCTGGTCAACTTGTCCATTTCCTCCAACCCAGATGGCCTCTGGTCAACTTGTCCATTTCCTCCAACCCAGATGGCCTCTGGTCAGTTTGTCCATTTCCTCCAGCCCAGATGGCCTCCGTGTCCTGCCGGCTGGCCCTGCTGCGCCCATTTGCCCAACTCCTGCTCTGTGACCCAGTGCCTCGCTGCAGTGGAACTTTCTGGGCCCTGTCTGCAGAGACCTTGCCAGAGTCAGATCAGACCTTGCAGTGATTCATCCTCTGGGGTGCCCTGTGGTGCTGGGGTACCGGGATATTTCATTCTCTCCGCTGCTTGCTAAGCTGGCCCTCTGTTTTGGTTTTGTTTTGTTTTGGGGTCACACCAACAGTGCTTGGGATCACTTCTGGTGATGCTTGGGGGACCATATGGGGGGCCAGAGATTCAACCCTGGTTGGCTGTGTGCTACCTACCTGTTATACTATCTGTTATACTATCTCTCTGGCCCCTCATGCAAGGAGTGTTTTGAGTTTGATCCCAGGCCCCGCATGACCTCCTGAGGACCACCAGCTTTAGAACTGGGGCCCCAAGCACTGTCTCAGTGACCCTAGTGGTCCCTAACCTGTAGGGCCCCAGCAGCACCATATTCTCAGGCTCTAGCACTGAGTTTCATCATCACTTCTAATGATTCTGGTGGGCTGAGAATCATTAGAAGTGGTCCTCAGGAGGTCATGTGGGGCCTGGGATCAAACTCAAAACACTCCTTGCATGAGGCCTCCTGAGCACTACTTGGGAGCCCGTCCTCCTCTGCCCACTCTGCCCCGCCCCCCCCAGCAAGCCTCTTAGAGATACAAAAATAATCAATTAAGTTAATACTTCCCAGATATGACATCCTCTGATGTACAAATTCTGAGCATATTCAGTTGTTTATTTTTAAAAAATGAATCCCTAACAAGAAAAAAAAAGAGAGAAAGAAAACAAATAAAAACTCTGGGGGGCTGGAGTGATAGCACAGCTGGTAGGGTGTTTGCCTTGCACGCAGCCCACCCAGGTTCGGTTTCCAGCATCCTATATGGTCCCCCGAGCACTGCCAGGAGTGATTCCTGAGTGCATGAGCCAGGAGTAACCCCTATGCATTGCCAGGTATGACCCAAAAAGAAAAAAGCAAAAAAAAAAAAAAAAAAAAAAGAACTCTGGGCTGGAGAAATAGTACAGGGTTTAGATACTCTCCTTGCATGAAGCTGATGCAACTTTGACCACATATGGTTCCCTGAGCACTGTCAGGAGTGATCCCTGACTACCTCCAAGAGCGATCCCTGAGTACCATCAGGGGTGACCCCTGAGAACCTCCAGGAGTGACTCTGAGCACGATCGGGATGATCCCTGAGCACTGTCAGGAGTGACCCCTGAGCACCTCCAGGAGTGATCCCCAAAGCACCATCAGGATGAACCCCAAGCACCATCAGAAGTGACCTCTGAGCACCTCCGGGAGCTATCCCTGAGCACTGTGTGTTGTGGTCCAACCCCCTCCCTAAGTGAGCCCTAGGTGGAGGCTCCTGGGGCCTCACAGCCTGAGGGCCTGGCAGCAGATTTTTTTTTTTGCTGGACTTTCCTAAATCTCAGTTGTGCCCGTGTGAGCTGGGATGGCGGCCCTTAGGGCATGCTCGGTGGACCCGGTCAGGCAGCGCTGTCCCCCCAACACGGGTTGGACCTGCACGGTGACACGGCCCCTCTGTCCCAGCCTGTCCTACCATACTCGTGTCCCTGGCCTGCTGACACCTGCACTTGTTCCTATCAAGTTTTGAACTCAGGGTGGCTCAGCGTCCAGGCTGGGGCTGCCTGCAGAAAGAGGAACTCGGGGTCGGGGGAGGACAGAGAGGGAGGCGAAGAGAAGTATGGAGATGGGAGCGAAGCAGCGGGGCTCTGGGGAGCTTCCTGGAGGAGAAGGTACCGTCCCTGGGCTCCCGGGCCCTGTGGACCAGGCCAGGAGAGGGGGGAGGGCAGAGAAAGCCACCTGGGCACCAGACAGCCAGGTACCTTTGTGGACTGGCCAGTGGAGGATGGTCAGTGGGGAATGTGAGTTCCCAGAGTCCATCCACGGTGTGTGTCCTCCTGTTGAGGGGTTCAGATTTAACCCCCCCAAATGGTGGGAAGATTCTGGAAGGTTTTAGGCAGCTGAGAGACACGTCCCCTCCCACACATGGCCTCCTTCAGTCCCCCATCGCCCGAGTCTTATTTTCACGGTGTGTTAAATCGCTGACGATGGGGAACGAGGCTGCGGGCCATCTGGGCAGGGACGTGTGCGCAGACCCCAGCATGTGCGCGGAGACGAGCGAACGTTCCCAGGTGAGCCGCCGCCTGCTCCCACAGATCCAGCCGGGTTTGCCTGGCGCCAGGCACGTCGAAGAATGGGCCTTATCAAAGCAAAACATTTGGTTATAAATATTTATAAATATGTGTTGGATTGAATTGCACTTTGGTTCATTCGCCATCGATGTCTATAAATATTTGAGAGGCGGCCCTGGCATCAGGGCGGGTTGCAGTCGGCCTTGGCGCGGACAGAAGGATGCGTGCTTGGTTTCTCCCCGCGACGGGGGACCAGCCTGTGATCCTGGCCTGGTCTTGTCCCCTCACATGGCCGTCCAGGTGGGGGCATTTGGAGAGACCCACCCTCCTGGTGCACAAATTAGGAGCAAAACAACCTTGGTAAAGACCCTGGCGTTTGCCAATGGCACCGTGAGGAGAAACAGCTTCCCTCGGCAACTTCCTGTCTGCACTTTATAAGGGCGGACGGGCAGGGAATCAGCCGCTGGCCGCCTGGGTTCCAGCATATTCCATGGCTTCCCAGTTGCTTCTGCCTTCAGATGCTGCTGCCGGGATGACAGGCCTGTGACCGGTCCTCTCTGGAAAACGGTATTAAGTAAGTTTTGGAGATGATGCAAGAACAGGCCGTATTGTTAGTTCTGTATGTGCTTGTGAACAAAGCATAATAATGGGAGTAGCTGAGACTCTAGGGCTGGAGCGAGAGCACAGCGGCAGGGCGTTTGCCTTGCACGCAGCCAACATGGCCGACCCGAGTTCGATTCCTCCGCCCCTCTCGGAGAGCCCGGCAAGCTACCGAGAGTATCTCGCCCGCACGGCAGAGCCTGGCAGGCTACCCGTGACGTACTCGATATGCCAAACACAGTAACAACAAAGTCTCCAATGGAGACGTTACTGGGCCTGCTCGAGCAAATCGATGAACAACGGGAGGACAGTGACAGTGACAGCTGAGACTCTGAGGTCTTCATCACAGCGCCAGGCCTCCTCTCGACTCCCACCCCCCGCCAGCAACCAGAGGGGCCACACTCTGACTTGGGGCTCCCCCCTTCCCTTAACTGTCTTTGCGGTGTGGCCCCTGCAATGGGTAGTTCGGCTGCAGCTGATTTTGCTGCGTCGAGGCGAGGAACCGGGCTACGCTCATTCTCCTGCACCTGGTATTGTGTGGGGAGCTTAGTACTCTTAGTTTCTGCAATTCGCCCTTGGTGATTCTCACCATCAGATTGTGTCCTCTTTTCTGCTCTGTGTCTCTGGGTTTTCTCAGAACAGCCCAGCCCATGGAGGCTTTCCACGGGCTTCTGGGTGCACCTTGGGCACATCAGTTCTGGGGTGGGATTGGATTGCTCACACTTGCCAGCCAAGGGCTCTCCTGTGTGGCCGGGCTGGGCTCTCTGTCCTGCTTGTCTCCTCCCGCCAACTGCTGCCCCTTCTCAAGGCTGTCAGGGGACTCCATCATGACCAAGCACTGTCCTGGCACTTGCTGGCCCCTCTGTGGGATGGCAGGCTATGAAATCGCTGTTGTACCCCTCTCCCGCGCCCTTTCCGGTCAAGGAGGGGATATGTTAGCACCTGTTTTATAAGGAAAATCCCGCTTCAGAGTGGATTGATGAGTAGCTGATTCTTTTCTGTGACTTCTTTGCTCTGGCCTGGGAGCATCACCTAATGGTCACACTTGAAATGGTTGTCATCTAGTGGTCTCATCTAGTGGCGGCTCAGGCGGGTGTTGGAGGATGCTGGGTGAACCCCAGAGTCTGGTCTCTGCAGCTGCCAGAGGTCCAGGAGAGGCTCGACCGCAGCCCTGTCCGCATGCCAGGTCCACTGGGCTGGGCCGGGCCAGGCAGGCAGGTGATGTTTTTCCTTCCCTGTGCCAGAAGCAGAATGAGATCTCGGGTTGGCCACAAGAGTCACTTGTGCCTGCAGGGGCTCCCACAGATGCCACTCGGGCAGCGCTGAGCAGAAGCCCCTCTAGCACTGACTTTGCAATGTTAATTCTCAGACACCCTCAGTCCTGTTTCCTGGCTCACTGGCTCGAAGCAGCAGAGCAAGGAGCACCCGAGGCCACGGCACTCAGGGAAGGGCCCTGGAAGCGGAAACCTTCTCAAGGGGAGACACGTCCTTCTCTAGAGCCTCCCTGGAGAGACGGACAGTCGCTATTAGCAGCCTCCGGTCAGGACTGGACATGCAGTATGAAGAAGACAAAGCTATCGTGTGATGAGACCCGAGCTTGTGTGCAGTTCTGAGTTGGACTCTAGAAACGGCGTCTCAGGGCTGGAGAGACAGGACTGCAGGGAGGCGCTTGCCTTGCATGTGCCTAACCTGTGTTCGATCCCCGGCATCCGCTATGGGCCCCTGAGCACCGCCAGGAGTAATTCCTGAGTGCAGAGCCAGGAGGAACACCCGAGTATTGCTGGGTGCGACCCAGAAACTGAAAACAGAACCAAAACCAGCATCTCCTTCCTCCATGAACCAACAGTGCCCGGGGCTCACAGACCAGGCAGCAGGTCAGAGAAGCGAAGGGACGGATTCCTCAGAGTCTGGACCCTGACCTGGACTCACACTTGAATCCTGTCCCCCCGGCCCCAGTGGGTGATTACTCTTTCCTTGTTTGTAGGGGTGTGTGTGTGTGTGTGTGTGTGTGTGTGTGTGTGTGTGTGTGTGTTGAGGGCGGGGATTGGGCCACACTTGGCTATGCTCAGGTTGCTCCTGTCTTTCTCAGGGGCCCAGTCGCTTTTAGCAGCCTCCACTCTGTGCTGCCGGGGTTGGAGCGGGGCTGGCTCTGCACCGGGCAAGCCTCTTGACCCTGTGCTGTCGCTCCAGTCATGGCCTGACTCTTCACTGCCTGCACCCCTCACTCCATTTCAGTGCCCTAGGTGGGAAAGGGGGGTACAGGTGTGCGACAGCCCTGTTTGCTCCCAGAGCATCTCCATCTTGATCTTTGTTCTAAGTATTTTAGGTTTAACATTGGTTTGTGCTTTCTTTCCCCCCACCCCAGGGAGCTTAGGTTTATTGAGCTACTCCAACCACAGTGCTCCCGAGGCACATCCAATTCCATCAGGCACTCCCAACCCTCAGTGTTTATCTTTAATCTCTCCTTTGTGCTCTTCCTCCCCTATCTGTTAATCAAAAATATCCCCAGATCAGACTGTAACTTGTAAAGTCAAATTCTTCTTCTGAGGGCTTTGGATTTTGTGTGTGTAAGTGAAATATCGCTTTTTCTCTTTCCTTTACGTCCTTTGCATAGTCTGTTTTAGAGCAGTGTTCTTTTTGTAAAGACAAATAAGACGGTTGATGCTATGCCTTTGTAACTTGGGAGTTAATGGACTCCAAATAATAATATTTGTCCCTGGGTGTTTGCCATGTTTACTTGACTTCAGCCTTAATTTCCCTTAGTTCCTAACACCCCAAAATGGGGGGTCCCTCTGAGGGGCAAGGCATTAGCTACCCTGACATTGAAAAGGGACAGGCTAAGTGCCATAAAAAGTATAATAAGTTACGAGCATGGTCATGGAACAAACTCTGTCATGACCTCAAAAGAAGTAATGGAATAAGGACCCTGCTGGGGTTAGGAAAGACTAACCTGGCCTGAGGACTGTAGTCTGGGATATATAATGAGATGTCCCCAGGAAGAGCCGCCCTCTAAGCTTAATAATATATCTCTTACTATGTCCATACAAATGACTAGTAATATTACTAAGAAGTAAATTTAATGTGACTGTTTAAATGGATACTGGCTAAGGAAAGGAGGAAGCAATACAGCCTTAGATAGAATTCTGCCCTTGGGCGGACCTCCTAGCAGGAATGTAGAGTGCTGAGCACTTAAAAATTTTGTCCTTGAGTGTCTCTTAGAAGAACTTCCCCTGAAGGAAGGGCTTTGCATCTGTTCATTGTTCATGATAATGTTCAACCACACCTATGTGTAATTGCTACTCCCAACACCTTCTGATTTCTCTCTAACTAACTGGGAGACTTGAATAAACGGCCACTGGTTGCCAGCCAGACCCCGTTCCCTCCTTTGTTAGTCCATCACAGTTGGTCAGCTGGGGGGTATGGGGGGGTGGTGATCAACTCCAAACGCACCAAGGGGACCCTCGAGTCACTGCAGGTGGGCCAGTGACCACCCCCCACCTGCAGGAGCCGTGGCAGGCTTTTGTAAAGCCGGGGATCCAAATTAGTGTGCTGCTGGCAGGCTTGTTTGGATCTGGTGCCTCTCTGGCTTTGTCTATTAGGCTCCTGGCCCAGGCTGGGGAAGCGCCTGGCACAGTGGCATGAGAGAGAGGAGCCAGAGTGTCCTCGAGAGGCCAGGGGCAGCGGCTCCGAGCCCAGGCTCTATCTCTCCTGGATCCTCACTTCGGACTGCTCTGTGGGCCTCTGGCTCTGTTGAGGCTCCATCGAGAGCCGGGTCCTCAAGGGTGGTGCTGGGTGCAGGCGGAGAAAGCTTGACAGCATCGATCCCCCATGTGCCTAGCACTGCTGCTCTCTGGACGTGTGTGCAGACGGGTGTGAAAAAGCTGAAGAGATCATCTAGAAGATTCTGGCCCCTGTTTGATCTCTTCTGCCTGCTTCAGAAACTCATGATCCTGATGGTGACCGACCTGAGGCTCCTAGATGGGTAGCCTTCGATGGCATTGTGTGTGTGTGTGTGTGTGTGTGTGCATATAGGTATATGTGCACAAGTGAGTGCATGTGTGTGGATGTGAGTTTGTGTGTGAGTTTGTGTGTGCACACATGTGTGTATGTGTGTGCACGTTCATGTGTGAATACTTTTGTGTGCACATGTGCATGAGTGAGTGTATGTGTATGCGTGGCTGCATACATGCATGTATGCATCTATGTTTAAATGGATACTGGCTAAGGAAAGGAGGAAGCAATACAGCCTTAGATGGAATTCTGCCTTTGGGCGGATTCCATGGGCTTTTCCATGTGCCCGTAAGCACGCGCCTTCTCTTCCTGGCAACCAGCGGGAACTGAGGCTGGCCCGTCTCAGGGAGCTCACGTCCCCTATCCAGGTGTGCCTGGGTGACCCCGGTGTGTGTGTGTGTGTGTGTGTATGTGTGTGTGTGTGTGTGTGTGTGTGTGTGTGTGTGTGTGTGTGCTGTTGGCCAGGATTTTGAATCACCTCTTTTTCATGGCTCTTTTCCGCTTGGGAAACACCTCCATCTGCAGTGTCAGAGGGGCAAAGTCCTTGGGCCTAACTTGTGGTACCACTGAGCGGTTAGATTTCTTTTTGCCTGTCCAGTTGTGTGTGTGTCCATGCTGAGGAGTGCCTTCTTGGCTCCTGCATGCTGGGATCTGCCTCCTCTGCTCCCTGCTTGCTGTGGTTGAGTCTTGACCATTCTCTGGCCAGAGGCTGGGCGGGGCCGAGGGGTATCCAGTGAGTCCCTGAGCTGTGGTTCAGGACCCAAGTCAGCGCCTTGGCTGAGACCTGCGGTGGTCGCCTTGGGGTGAGACCCACACAGAGAATCTAAAGAAACCTGCCATCTCTGGAGATGCCTGAGGAAACCCTCCACTGAAGAGACGGCCTCGAGTGTTTGTGACACTGGGCAGGATGTTACCAGGCACTGCAAGGAGAAGCCTTTGGGACAGACTTGCCCGGTGGGGATAGCGGGAAGGTGTGGGTTTTGGGCGAGCGGCCTCCCAAGGCAGGAGTTGGGAGGCATCGACGGTGGGCACCTGGCCATGAGCCTCAGTGGGGGCTCCTGTGTGCCTCGCATGAACGGGAAGACTCGGAAGCAGGATGCAGAGAGTTGCACACTGCTCCGACAAGCTGCTCTTTCTTTCTTCAGCCCGTCACCCTGCTGCCCTTCCGCTTAGGCCCTCGGTGGCTCCCTGCTTCCTTCTCGGCCACACCAGGAGGGCGCCTGGCTCTCCTCCTGCTCCTTGGTGCTCTGTGTTGGGGAGGAGTACCCGCTGCCTGCCTCGGCTCTCCCTTTGCCTCCGTGGGCTTTTCCATGTGCCTGTAAGCATGCGCCTTCTCTTCCTGGCGACCATGGAGAACTGAGGCCGGCCCGTCTCAGGGAGCTCACGTCCCCTATCCAGGTGTGCCTGAGTGACCCCGGTTTCTGGACAGGTGAGGGTTTCTGTGGCTTGTTTGTCATGGGGGTCGGGGTGGGCAGACCTCTTTCCCAGAGGCTTTGTTTCTGTGTGCACAGGAATCGCTGCCCCGTGTGGTACGGGAAGCAACCCTGAGTTCTGCTCAGATGTGCCAAAGGGAATGTTTAGGGAGAGGGGAAATCTGGGATGTGAAGAGGAAGCCGTGGAGGGACCCAAGCTATAGCACGGGGCGGGGGGAGTTGGGGGGTGCTTGCATGCAGCGGACCCGGGTTCGATCCTGGGAGCTGCTTATAGTCAGCCCCCTGAGCCCTGCTCAGAGTGAGCCCTGAGCACTGCCTGGGTGGCCCAGGAAGTTAAAAAATAAATAGATGAGAAGTGGTTGGGAAGAGAGCTGGAAGCTCTAGAATCCTTCTAGGGGCTTGGGGAAGCGGTTACTAAGGAGACCAAACTTCCTGGCTGGCTCACTGGTGGGGGTTCCGTATGCTGTGTGTGTGTGTGTATGTATGTATGTTTGTGTATGTGTGTGTATGTATGTTTGTGTATGTGTATATGTGTGTGTATGTTTATGTGTGCGCATGTGTGTATGTGTGTGCATGTATGTATGTGCATGTGTGTATGTGTATATGTGTGTATATGTGTGTGTGTGTGTGTGTGTGTGTGTGTGTGTGTGTAAGGCAGCTGTCAGGTCCGTGGTGTCTTTCCAGAACAGCATCATTCTTGTCTCTAATTTTGAAAGGGGAGAGAGAGTTGGAGATATTGGATCTTGGGGCGTGCGAGCCCCCTACTTCCCCCGTGGAGCAGCAGCCAGGGTCAAATGAAGGGACTCATGCTCCATCCCATTTCCTGCCAGCAGGGCGGCGCTCTCTGCTCCAGTGCCCTCACAGAGCTTCTGCGGCGGGAGAGCTCCCTGCCCACTGCTTGGCAAAGCCCACCCTACGGCCCGGGCACTTACGACCCCAGCTCAGCCTGCCCAGGGGGACCCCTTCAGGAGATCTGGTGACCTCCTCGGGTCTTCATCGGAGCATCTGCGTGTCCAGCGGCCCTTCCCCACCACTCTCCATATATGAGAGGCCGTCGGAATCGTGTCCTGCAGGCTCCAGGTGACCTGAGGCAGGGTCCTGGGCTGGGGAATAGAGAAAAGGCCTGTACACTCTGATGGGGAGGGCCTGGGGCCCGGGCCCCCCGAACCCTGCATCAGGCCCACGGGGCACTTCCAGGCCATCTGTGCAGGGGTGTGCTGGGCTGTGCCCTGCTCAGGTTGGCAGCAGCAGCCTCCTCCTGGCAGGGAGCCGGAACTTCCCATGGGCGTTCTTTACCGTTGCTTGCATCTGCTGCTTGAGACGAGCAGAATGTTTTTTATTATTATTATTATTTAGCAATTCCCCTGGTAAAATGTTATTCTTGCTCTGCAGACAGTCCACCCCTTTTGGCTGCACTCAAGTGAACTGCCTCTCCCCCCTACTCCACGAGAAGAGGGTCCCCCTCCTCCCTGAGTCCTCCTTCTCCCCCCCCCCCCCATCATTCCCGCCTGCTGGGAACCATCTCAGCATCTCACAAAGGGGCACAGTCCTGTCCGGAGTGTGCGTCTGTGTCTCTGCTCTGACCATTCAGGAGCTGGATCAGGAGTCCCCCAAGGCTAGAACGCTCCCGGCTACACCGCGGATAATACAGTGCCACTTACCATGGATGGGGGAGAGCCGACATTCAAATACTGTGTCTTTCAGGATGATGGAAGTGAGAGCATCGTTCTCTGGCCACAGTCTAAGCATCTACTGTCAGAGGAATTTAAATACGGATCAGACGTTTAATTATTAAGTGGCCTTTCCAGGGGAGGCTCAAATGGGCCTTTCTAATTAGCTGTCATTCCTGTCAGCCTGGGCTGTTTCCCTCCTGGGTTCCCTGCAGAAATTCCATTTCATGGCCCCGGACTCTGCAGACGCTGCCCGCGCTCTGCTTCTGCCCGTAAGAGCTGCCAGTTTCTGCTCCTCCTCCTGGGGGGTTGTCCTAGCACTGGCTCAGAAAACACCGGTGGGCCAGCATGCAGGGTTTGTAGGAAAGGGACAAGTGGAGGGAGAGCTTGAATAGGCTCTGCCCATGTGCCCCACACATGTGTGGGCTGACAGATGCCTGGGCAGAGGAGAAAACGCGGTGAGCAGGAGCACAGAGTCCATGTGCATGGCCCCTTGTGTGTGGGGGGCCCTTGTGGGTGTGGGGCCCTTATGTGTGGGACTTGTGTGTGTGGGACTCGTGTGTTTGGGACTCTGGTGTATGTGGACACTTGTGTGTATGGAACCCTTGTATGTGGGGGACCTTTGTGTATGTGAGACTCTTATGTGTGTGACCCTTGTGTGTGCAGAACCCTTGTGTGTGCAGACCCTTGTGTGTGTCGGACTCATGTGTTGGGGGGAACCCTTGTGTGTGTGTGACCCTTGTGTGTGCAGACCCTTGTGTGTGGGGGACTCTTGTGTGGGGAGGACCCTTGTGTGTGCAGACCCTTGTGTGTGGGGAGGACCTTGTGTGTGGGGGACCCTTGTGTGTGTATGACCCTTGTGTGTGTAGGACCCTTGTGTGTGTGGGACCCTTGTGTGTGCAGACCCTTGTGTGTGTGTGGGACTCGTGTGTGGTGGACCCTTGTGTGTGTGACTCGTGTGTGTGTGACTCTTGTGTATGTGGGACCCTTGTGTGTGGGACCCTTGTGTGTGTGGGACCCTTGTGTGTGGGACTCTTGTGTATGGGACCCTTTTGTGCATGAACCCTTGTGTGCGGGACCCTTGTGTGTGCGGGACCCTTGTGTGTGTGGGACCCTTGTGTGCGGGACCCTTTTGTCCATGTGTCCACGGAGGTTCAGGTCCCTCCCCAGAGGCTTTTCTTCCCTCCAGGCACCTTTGGCTTGGGCAGCTCCTAGGGGACAGTGGCCCCTGCAGCTCTTGCTGGCCCTGGCCCTCGGGTGGCCCACGTGGAGGTATGGGTGCTGGGTTCCACTGGCCCTTCTGTGATGTCAGCCTTCCTGCTCCCCCCAGCTCCTGCCCATGGTCCCGCATTTCCAGTTACCTGAGTGCGATGCAGCCACTGCCCACCCTGGACCCCCTGCCGGCCTCTGGGTTTCTGTCAGCTGAGTTGCAGCAGCTGACAGTGCCTGAGTGGGCACGTCACGTGAGCTCACCTGCAACTAGCCTGTTTCACGGCCCTGAGGGACCAGAGGGGACAGCGTCCTCCCAGGGCTGCTCATAGCTTGGCCGCCCCCTCTCATGCCAGCCTGTCTCCTCTGGGAGCAGTCAAGGAACGACACCACGGTTCCTTCAAGGCTTCTCATGTAGCCCCAGCTTCCCTCCCCTGCCCCTCTCCTCCATCAGCCATTTTCTGGGGTGTTACTCCACCAGGCGCCCTCCAGGGGCCCTGTGGGTGCTGGTGTGAGTCCGCTCCCTCGCATGCCTGTCCAAGGCCCTTCCCGCTACCTCCTCTCCCCTCTCCCGCCACTGGGCTGCCTGGCCCCTCAGTGCTGCTCCCAGCCCAGCCTAGCACTGGGGCAGATTCTCCTCAGCTTCCCAGCCCTCTGCTCCAAGAGCCCCTGGGGCTCTGCCAGGGCTCACCAGCCTGAGGGTTTTCTTCTCTCTGTCATCTCCTGACCGTTGTTCCATGCTATAGACTTATATGGGTGCTATGTGACTGAACCTTTGTCCTTCTCTCTCAGGTCTCCTCTCTTGGGTCCCCTCTCAAATTCTGTCTCTCAGGTTCCCTTTCTCAGATCCTGTCTCTCTCAGGTCCCCTCTCTCACATCCTATCTCTATCTCTCAAGTCCTATCTCTCTCTCAGGTCCCATCTCCCTCAGGTCCTGTCTCTCTCAGGTCCTGTCTCTCTCAATTCCCATCTATCTCAGATTCTTTCTCTCAGGTCCCATCTCTCTCAGGTTCTTTCTCTCAGGTCCCATCTCTCTCAGGTTCTGTCTCTCTCAGTTTCCCTTTCTCAGGTCCTGTCTGTCTCAGGTCCCTCTCTCAGGCTCCTTCTCTCAGGTCTCATCTCTCTCAAGTCTCGTCTCTCTCAGGTCCCTCTCTCAGTTCCTGTCATGTCTCTTTGTCCTTCTCAGGGCCCTGTCTCCTCAGTGTCCCAGGTGTTCGGGGCAGCATCAGGTGTAAGGTAGGTTCTGGCGAAGGTCTGGTGAAGGCCTGGCTCTCTCCGTGGGGTGGTGGTCACCCGTGCCATACCCTTGTCCCCAGTGGGACTGGGGCGCAGCTAGGGCACTGAGCTGCAGGGCCTGTGGGGAGAGGAAAGGGCGTGAGTCCGTGGCAAGGGCGCTGGAACCCTCAGCTCTCAGCATCATCCTGTTACTCTCTGGGTGCCAGGTTCCGAGCTGCTCCCCTTGCCCAATCCGTCGTGGTTTCTCGCACGCAGCCTCTCGATCGTTCCAGCTGTGACAGCTCAGGGCTGTTGGTTTTGTCAGACACTTGATAGCTTGGCAGCGTGAACGGAATTTTAAAACTTGAAACTGGGCATCCGGAGTCTCTGGAAGTGATAGAAAAATGATAATGTTTGCAGAACCGGGCGGCTGGAGCGCGCAGCTGTGCTGCTGGGAGCAGAGACAGCGTCAGAGCAGACCCACGCGGCCCACCTGTCTAGCGGGGTCCCTCAGCCAAGCTAGGGCGCGCCCCCCCCAGGAATTGTCTGACAGGGAGAGGCCTTCCTCTCCTTTGGGAACAAGAGAAGTTCAGCCTGAGGTGCGGGGGCTGGTGGAGAGGCCCGCAGAGCCAGGATATGCAAATTAACTCCCCGAAAAAGGAGAGTGCGTCAATGGGGGAAGGTTTTCAAGAAAGGGCTCCATAACCTGAGGGTCTTTGTTTGAGCGCCACACCCAGTAGTGCGTACTCCTGGCCCTGTGCTCAGGGACTTCTGGCAGAGCTCGGGGGACCATATGTGAGGCTCTTACTCCTGGCTCTGCGCTCAGGGATCATTCCTGGCAAGGCTCGGGGAACCATATGTGATGCCGGGGATTGAGCCAGGGTCAGCTCAAGTGCCCTACCTGCTGTCCCATCTCTCTGGCCACATCTTTCTTTCTTTTTTGTCTTTAACCCACCATGGAAAAAATTTTAGATTGCTTCTGCCTTACTATCTGTGTGTAGGCAAGACAAGACATGCGGATCAGCAGAAAAGAAGTCTGAGGGCGGGTGTCCTTCCTGTGCTTCTGGCAGCTCGCATCACCTTCCGCCGGTCAGCAGGACTTTCCCCACCATCCCCTGCTCACCTCTGACCCCATCCCTACTGTCTTAGCCAGCGCTTGACTGCCTTGACTTAAGGGTGCTTCCTCTGTGAGAAAAGACACCCCAGAGTCGTGATTTAGCTGGGACTTCTACGAATGGATTTTTCAGAACGAGTCGGATGCATTCTCGTGAACTCCAATGTCACTGAGCAGGCCCTGGACCGCCATGGTCCCCCTCATACCACGTACACACACACACGTGTACACACACACACACACACCGCCCCAGACAGTAGAGATTAGGGTGTCCCCTCTCCCCAAGGCCACTGTGGTTGTGGGTATGGCTGTGTGGGAGGAGGGGACAGAGGGTGGAGGAGGGGTGCTGGCAGGGAGCCTGACCATGGGCACCTGCCCATGCTTTGTGGCCTTGTGTTGTTCCTTCCCATCAATCCTCCCCCTACACACACACACACACACACACACACACACACACACACACACGGCAACTCCACCAGGGCGGGGATGATAAATCCCCACTTATTTATTAAGTGTATGTCTAGTTTGGGAGCCACACCCAGCTGTGCTCAGGGACAACTCCCTGCTTGGTGCTGGGGGAAGCAGGGGAGACATACTCTGCCAGCGGTCAAACCCCAGCCCCCAGAGTGAGTGTCCCGGGGCTGGAGCAATAGCACAGCGGGTAGGGCGTTTGCCTTGCATGTGGCCGACCCGGGTTCGATCCCCAGCATCCCATATGGTCCCCCGAGCACCGCCAGGAGTAATTCCTGAGTGCATGAGCCAGGAGTAACCCCTGTGCACCGCCAGGTGTGACCCAAAAAGCAAAAAAAAAAAGGTTCAGAGCGAGTGTCCTACTCAGCCCATTGAGCTACCCACCCCGCCTGATGATCCCGGGACGGCTATTGGGCTCGGCAGGGCGGCGTGGGCTGGCCTCCATGTGTCTGACAGAGAATCAAGCCCCCTCTCCTGCCTGTTGGTGGCTCTCCATACACAACGGAACGGGATTGAATTTTTCTGCCTCCATGAGTCTTTTCACCTCCGCACGTTTCTAAATCACAGCTCGTGTCCTGATGCCGGGGAGAGAAAATGTGGTCCTGAACAAGCAACCCCTGGCCGCCCCGTGCTGGGTGGGTGGGTTCCGCCTCCTCCATCTCCTGGTCAAGCTGGGCTGGGCGGGCCGGGTGGCGGGCAGGTGGCGGGGTGTCTCTGCCAGGGGCAGGAGCGGAGAGACTGACATTTCATTCTCGGGCTCCGTGAAGCCTTTTGAGCTTGGCTGCTGGAGGCTCGAGCGATAATGGCAAGGGAGTGTAAATGCCAGCGGGGTCCCCACTTCAATCAGAGCTGTTAAAAATAAGGCTGGCAAGCCCTGCGCTCCCAAGGTGAGCTCCAGAGTGGCAGGGAGGAACCTGCCTGTTGGGGAGGAGGGAGTTGGGGAGGAGGAGTTGGGGAGGAGGTTCCTGTTGGGGGGGAGGGAGGCGTGGGGAGGAGGGGCGGGGGGGGGGGGGGAGGGAAGGGCAGGAGGCTTGGGAAGCGAGTTCCTAGCCGGGGGTGTGGGGCAAGGGGACTAGGAGCAGTGAGGGTTATGCAGGAAGCACTTGTTTTCTTTTCTCAGCTGTTCCGTGATTTAAAAAAAAAAGTGACATCTCAAATTTTGTTTGGAAAGGGAAGGCAGAAGGCAGCTGGCTGGGTCCCCAGCCCTGGCTGCAGCTGGCTGTTTTGTCTGCTGAGTTGAAATTCTAACGGGCTGTACTTGGTGGAGGCAGGAATTGGGCCAGCTGTCAGCTCAAGAGGGCAGGGGATTCTTTTTTCTTCTTGACCACTGTGAGGCAGGGTCCTGGGTTCCAGGACAGTACCTGGTGGCCCAAGTGCTGGTTCACGTCAACTGGGCTGACGAGGCGTGCATCAGAACCCACCAGCTCCTGCTTTCTCCATGGGAACTTCACCAGCAGGGCAGATGCTTGACCCGAGCCTCCCCTCATCTGGGTCTGGCTCGTTTCTCCTCTGAGTTGGCATCTGGAGGTGGGAGATGACATAAGGGGTGACAGAGGTAGGGAGCTCCACGCGGAAGAACCAGGTGTGAGAAACAGAGACTGGTCTCTGACCCCAGGGCACCAAGTCCCAGGGAGGCCCTCAGCAGGAACTTGGCAGGAAGGGAGGGTGCGCTCTGTTAGGTGGTGTTTTGGGTCGCTGAGGCAGGAATAGGGAATTAAAGTTGGAATTATTCATTTATTGAGATATGCCCATTTGCGTTATGTGTGTGTGTGTGTTTGTGTGTGTGTGATGCATTGAATCAGTTTCTCTACATGCAAGACATATGGTCTACCATGGGGTCACACTCCAGCCCTGTGTTATTTCTTATAATTAATTACATACATGATAAGGCAATAAAGTGATGCAGAGTAATGGTATTCCTGCCGCATCCCTTTTGTCACAGTCTGACAGCCTACAGAGTCTTACCTTGGGACTCTTGAGGGTCATTGGTGGCTGTCGCACAGATTCTATCTCATCTTTTTTTTTTCTTTTTTGGTCACACCCTGCAATGCACAGGGCTTACTCTTGGCTCTGCACTCAGGAATTACTCCTGGCGTGCTCAGGGAACCATATGGGATGCTGGGATTCGAACCCAGGTTAGCTGCGTGCAAGGTAAATGCCCTACCTGCTGTGCTATCACTCCGGCCCTGGCTCTGTCTGTTTTAGTCACCCCTGCCAATGTCCTCTCCCTCCCGAGGGTCACAGGAGGCTGCTGTGCAGCCTTGGCCATGCCCTCGTGTGGGGTGGAACTCTCTCCTGCTGTCTTGACCCCCTGGCCTCACTCTGGCCAGGACTCCTACAGGCGTCCACGGGTCTGGGAGCCATGTGGTCCTTGTCCTGTGGTGTAACCCTCGGCTCATCCCCAGGTGTCGCTGGGCACAGCCAGAGGCACTGTTCACTGGCAGATGGAGATCCGTGCATTTATTGAGATCATTTAGTCCTTTCAGGTGCAAATTGTGTGTTCATTTTGGTAATTGGCAAGTAAATGGAGGGTGAAAGGGATGCAGTCTCCTGGTCCCCTTGAGGGTCCCCTGTGGCTCTGCCAGCCCTGAACTTGCTGCTTTGGTTCTCTCTGCCGAAATGCTGCTTGTGAGGTGCGTGCGTATGTGCGTGTGTGTACGTGCATGCGTACGTGTGTGTGCGTGTGTGTGCACGTGTGTGCGCGTGTGTTTGCGTGTGCATGTGTGTGTGTGTGCGCGCGTGTGTGTGTGTGTGTGTGTGTGTCGCGTGGGAGCTGCTTTGGTCTTTCTGCTGGACAGGACTGAGGGATCTTCGGGCGCTGTGAGCAGTTGCCCTTCTGCAGTCCCCGCTCTGGGGCGTTCTTCTTGCAGTGCTTTTAGTTGCCTTCTGAACTTCTCATCCCCGCAGCTATGAGCTCCAGCACTCATGGTCCCTCCAGCCTCACTCTCCTTCCCCCACCCCCACCCCAAGAGCCTGAGATGTAAACTTTGCTCCTTGGTGGGGCTTCAGCCTCTCCTACCCGCCACTGGCAACATCCAACCCCCCACCCTTTGTAGCCAGTCCTCTCTGAAACGTGCCCATCTGCTCAGCACCCCCAGACTCAGCTCTTGCCCCCCGCTCCTCCTGCTCATACCCTGCGGGGCCCTCCTGACCTGGTCCTGCCCGGGGGCCCCAGCCCCACGTGCTCTGCTCCTCACTGGCCGCCCTGTTGTCCCCTGACCCCCAAGCCCACTCCCACCCTTGGTCTTCTGCATCCCTCCCGTGTCTGGAATGCCCACGTTTCCCCTCCTCTGTGTCCCCCCACCCCGGCTCTCTTGGGCCCAGGCACCTCGTCCTGCCCTGCTCTTGGGAGGCGCCTGTTCTAGCGTTGTCCCTCCTGGAAATGGAGTGTGGTGGTGTTGGGGTGTGGCAGTGACTGTGCCATGCGTGTGGAAGCTGGAAAGCGTGATCCACACTGTCACCCACGCACCCGCCCAGGGGCAGAGCAGTCACTTCATGGGCACACACGCTGTGCTATCCGGTGAGCGCCCACGGGGTTGGTGCGTCTCTGGACACGGCAATTATTCATTAGTGCCTTTGTGCAGAGGCAGGTGGGAAGCAGAGGGGAGGGAAGAGAACTCCCAGAGCCCTGCAGTTGGGAGGTAGGGTTGGGGCCCAGACCCACACCCTCCTGCACATGGACACCCGTGTGTGTGTGTGTGTGTGTGTGTGTGTGTGTGTGTGTGTGTGTGCAAGTGAGAGCAAAATCAGGTCCAGAGCCACGTGCTCATCACACTCCCAACACCACCCCCAGCCTGTGGCCATCTGAGCTCCATGCTCCGACTGAGCTGTCCTCCTCAACGTCCCCTGCCGGGCCCGGGTCAGCGGGAAGCAGCGGCCACTCTTCCCACCTCTGCCTGGGAATTAGCCACACAGGACGTGTTCCCACCAGCAGGTCACATGCAGGTTTCACACTCATCAGAGCTGACACCTCCAGCCATGGGCAAATTACCCCCTGGCTGCACAGCCGGCCGAGACAGGGCGGGAAGGCAGAGCCCAGCGCCTGCCGTGTAGAGGCAGGGCCCCCCCCTCCCCCCCCCCCCCCCCCCCGGCAGGGCCCGGTGACTCCTTTTCATTTGCACCTTTGCTGGTTGTCGTGTCATTGTGGACTCGCGTCACCTCTCATGGCTGAGAGAAGCCCAGAGCCCCGTTTCCTGCATCTGATCGGGGCGTCTCGGCCTTCCCCCGCATCGTCTGTCAGCTACTCTCCTTTGGCTTCCTTCTCCCACCCAACCTTTTGCTCCCCTTTCTTGACGATTTTTTTAGTCACTCCTGGTTGTGCTCAGGGGACCGTATGTGGTGCCAGAGATCAAACCCGGGTCAGCTGCATGCAAGGCAAGCAAGCACTTCCCTACATTCTCTCTCTTCAGCCCCGTCCTCTCTCGACCCCCAGCTGAACCTGGTTCCGGCCATCCCACCCGCCTGATGGCTTCGCCTTGTAACCTGGCTGCTGGCCGTGTGTCCCTTCCCCACTTCCCGCCTGTTGGTGCTGAGTCAGGACATTGGGACGAGCCTCTGGACGCTGCCCTGCAAGCAGGAAGGAAAGCAGAACTGAGGCCCCACTTCTCACGAAGTGGGCAAGCTAGAAACTTGTGAGTCTGATGGACCTGGAGAAGTACAGCATGCTCTCATATGCCCGCCTGGTCATACATTATCTTGGCAGTATGAGGCAGCAGATTTCCCTCTCTCTTACGCATCCTAATCTGGATTGACCTTCAAGTGTCAGTAGGAGCTTTCTCTTTGCCCTGTATGTAACCAACCACATGAATGTGAATGTGGGGGATGTAATCTGGAGAGTGTACGTGTCCAGCTCCATATCTCCCTCGGACGTTTTTAATCATAACAACATAGCTTTGACAAGACAAGGTATACCCTGATCTTCCTTTGACGAATGCTCATCCTATAACTGTTTGTACTCTCGTTCGTGAGTCTTTCTCTGTGATGAAGTCATTAGGATGTAGCTGATAAAATATAGAATAAAAGGAGGCCTCTGGCAGTCGCTCTTTGCCTCAAGCCAGAACAAGTCTTGGCCCTCCGTGCTCTGTTACATTTCTCTCGCGTGTTCTATGTCCATGCCTCTGACCAAAAGAATGTTCATGTGACACCGTCAGTTATTTTTTTGCAGGTTTTGACTTGGGGCAGGGGTGGGGGGATCCCATAGGGACACTGCATGAGTTGGGGCCAGTGGCCTGGGGATCTGACTTCTGCTTAGGCTGCCAAGACTCATCGGGTAGAGAAAGGTGGTCTGGCCTTCCCTGCCTCGGCCCCTGGATTCTATCCAGGCAATCCATGAAGAGAGGCAATTCTGTGCAAGGATTTTGCCACCAGAGTCACCAGGATGTGTCTGATATGCTGCCCTCAGCCTTGACCCCTGGCCCCTGCTATGGGTTCTTCAGGGGTTCTGTGTTTCTCTCCCTTCCTGTCTCCTGCCATAAAGCCCCCACGAGAGTCCCACATCCCCAGACAGATGTTGAGCACCCAAATAAGCATGCAGCCTCTCCGCCCTGCTGTCCGAGGTGAGCAGGCAAGGTTCCTCGTGCTACAGATTGCTCTTTTCCCACACATCCACTTTGGTGGAACAGAAAAGACCGATTTCAGGGCAAGCGGGATGTTTCCCTAATGTCTCCAATGTGTCCCGCAAGTGGACTATATGTCCCGCCTGCCCAGTGATGAGGGCAGAGCCAGGGGTTCTGCTCTTTTGGAGAATACACTTACCCTGCAAACATTTGGGACATCATTTACGTGCTGTGTTGTGTGGTGTTGTTTCCAGACCACTTTCCCCCACTCTGATTCATATAGATATCCAGAGACCAGGGGCTGGAGCGATAGCACAGTGGGTAGAGCATTTGCCTTGCAGGCGACTGACCCAGGTTCCATTCCCCGTATCCCCTATGGTCCCCTGAGCACCGCCAGGAGTAATTCCTGAGTTCAGAGTGAGGAATAACCCCTGAGCATCCCCGGGTGTGTCCCCAAAAAAGAAAAAAATAGATATCAAGAGACTGGGCATACCAAGAGAGATAGGGCCACAGGAGAAAGGGACTCTGGTGAGGAGAGGCCCAGAGAGGGCCAGAGAGACGGGCCAGAGGGCAGAGAAGGCACCACCCCGCCTCAGCCCAGGGGCACCCCTGCCTGTACTAACTTCTCATTTGGATTTCTGATCACAGGGCACCAAAGATCATACATGGACTCTGTTACGGAGCTTTGGAAGGAGTGACAGTGTCTCAGGTTTCTGTAGGAATGAAGGTGACAAGGAGAAGCCCCTGGAAGTGCCTCCTTCCCCCGAGGCAGGGTGGCCTTCTGTTCCCGTGGGTGCTCTTCAGGGAGATGTGAGAATGTGCTTAGACTGTTTCAGGCAGAGGATCCTGAACATAATTTGACCTTTTCCCAATGACTCAGTGTCAACATTATGAACGCTCATTATCCTCCTCTGCTCGGAGGGTTTCCCTCTCCCTCTGAGCTCATCCGTCACTGTCACTGCTGACAGGCGTTGGCTGCCGGCAGCCTGTGCTCCCACCTGTCCGTCACACCCAAGATTCCAGGGTGCTGAACCAACGTAGAGTCGGGGGATCTTCTGTGGGTCTACAGTCAGAGCTCGGGAAAGTCCTGCATCTCAATCCCATTGTGATAAGTTGGATGAGAGTATTTAAAAAACTGACCTCATGTTTTCAAAGAGCAGTTTTAGAGTTTTCAGGCAAGCTGAGCAGGAAGCCCAGAGAGTCCCTTCATCCTCCACCCCCTCCACACACACCCAACCTCTCCTGCCGCCCACAGCCATGCCAAAGTGGTAGGAGTCTTTCTCTCAGGAGGCTTCTTTTTAAGGGCAAAATAAGATGATGCTTGCAAGAATCCCTATCAACATTCTAGGCACATCATTAAAATGCAATGTAGCCATCATTATCCTCATCAATGGCAATAATTGCGTGTTATGCAAAAACGACTATCATTGTAGTCCTAAGCAGGAGAGCGCTTTTGTGAGAGGTACTGGGGTGGGTGGCAGGGGGCGGCCTATGTACCAAGAAGTCTGTGCTGGTAAGTTCTCGTCATTGCTCTGTACTTGCCCTTTGTGTTAGGCGGTGGGGAAGTGTGGGTCCCAGAGAGAGGGCAGCACCAAGCTTCCTGTCTGTTTAAAAGTGGGTTTTATTTTAAATTTTTTAAATTTAAATTAAAACTTTTTTCTTTTGTGGGGAGCGGTAGCACAGTGGTAGGGCATTTGCCTTACAAGCAGCCAACATGGCCGACCCGAGTTCGATTCCTCTGCCCCTTTTGGAGAGGCTGGCAAGCTACCAAGAGTATCTCGCCCTCAGGGCAGAGCCTGGCAAGCTACCCGTGACGTACTCGATATGCCAAACACAGTAACAAGTCTCATGATGGAGACGTTACTGGGCCCGCTCGAGCAAATCGATGAACAATGGGAGGACCGTGACCGTGACCGTGGTTTTGGAGCCATGCCCTGTGATGCTCAGGGCTTACTCCTGACTCAGTGCTCAGGGAGCACTCCTGGTGGTGCTCAGGAACCAGGGTGGTGGTCTCGGGTCTTGAACCTGACTCAGCTGCTTGCAAGGCAAGGGCCTCAGCCCCTGTGCTCTCTCCCCAGCCCTCGTTTAGCAGTAGCTGAGATGTGAGCTGTGCTCAGAGCGTGCCTCACCCAAGGACTCGGGGTGAATTCCTGCTCATCATCATGCTCTCCCCCACCCCTGCCTGCATGTCATGACATCCCCTGGATTGTGAGAACAAGGTGGTTCCATGTGACGGGGTGTGTGGGCTATGGGGGTAAGACTGATGGAACCTGGGAGCGGAGGGGGCACTGCAGGGCGAGGGCGAGTGGCCAGGAGAGTTCAGGACCACGGACAGCTCCCTGGCTGCTGTGGGTGCTTCTGGGGTGCCCAGGAGAGACTTTCCCTTCCTCTATAGAATGGAAACAGGAGCTGTCCTCATCCCCACCCAGGGCAGCCCCGCGTGTGCTCGTGGATGGCACGCTCGAGACTGCACATCAGTGAGGAAGGCTGCCCTCTCGGCGCTCAGCTTTCTTCCCAGAAACTCCAGAGGCCGAGCCTTGGGCAGAGCCCATGGGGCTCCATGGAGACAGGGCCAGGGCCTTAGATCAGAGAACTGGGCCTCGTCCCCCCCACCTCCGGGTGAGCCGGGAAGGGAGTACGGGGCTGTGGCCAGGCTGGAGTGCTCCCGAGAAGGAGGCTCCTGCCCTGAGCCCAGCCAGATGCCGGTTCCAGCACTGCCTGCCTCAGGTTCCCGTCTCCGCGGAGTGAGTCCCCAGCTCCGTGATCCTCTCCCGGTTCCCTTGTCTTTTCCCCCAAACCACATAGGATCACCCTCACGTCACTCCCAGGTCTGCCCCTCACTCCAAGGACTCGGCCCCTCAGAGTCTAGAAGAGCTTAAGGGAGAGAGCGTGAGACGGGGAAAGGGTGCTCGCACCCTCAGACACGTGCAGCCTCCACCCCCACCCCCCAATAGGGACTCAGCCCGCCCTGGCGTTAGATGGTGTGGGTCTGGCCAGGATGCCAACGCCTCCCCCTGAGCTCGGGGCTGGGCCGTGCTGCGAACGCACAGCTCATCACACCCCCACCCCCACCCCCGAGGCGCAGGCGATGGCGGGAGCGGCCCCACTTACCAACTGTCATTTTGCTAAGAGCCAATTTGCTAAAAGTCAATTCACTGAATGGCCAATTTGTCAAGCGCCCGCCTCGTAGATTGGTTCCTTCCTGTGCCCGTGCGCTTTGCCTTCCTGATGGCTCTTTAAGCGCGGTTCCATTTGTCCCTGCCCCTGCTCCTGGCACTTGAATGACAGTGAAGCGACACCCCCCTCCTCTCTTCCTGTGGCTTCAGGAGGTGTGTGGGGGGGGGACGGGGTGGGCAAGGCCATAAGGGAAGCCAGATGGGCAGCCGCTCAACTGAAATGGGCTGGCTGGACGAAGCCACGCTGTGTGGTGACAGCTTGTCCTTCTGGAGCCCGGGTTGACCTGGGACCTGGCTTCTGGAGAAGGAACTCCTGGGACGAACTTGCCTCCCTGGGTCTCCCGGGGGTGCTCTTCAGGGCCTGGGGCCGGGGTCAGGCCGGGTTGTGCCCTCTCGTGTTTGCGTCATTTCGGGGTCCCGTGCTATGGTGCAGGGGCTCCATCCATGCTCTGTCCCAGCCGGGAGCAGCTCATCTTGCCTGGTGCCCCCCTACCCCCAGGTCTGCCTGTATTCGTTTATTTCTTTAGCTTACTTTAGAATATAGCCCCTGAACCCACCTGATTCCCTCCCAAAGCAAAGCCAGAAAGGGATTCAGACCTCCCCAAAGGCCATTCCTTGTGGCCCTCATTCCTGTCCTGGAGTTTTCCCCCCGCCCCGCCCCAACAGCTCCTCAGCGCCCCACTCCAGCCCACCCCACTTAGTGTGGAGCTTACCACGTCCTGGAGTGAGACAGGCCCCACTCCACGGGGGGACGACGAGCTCCAACCCTTACAGCCTTGTCAGAGAGGGTGTGTCGCTCCCTGCAGCCTATAGGGAGTGCCCCCATGCAGTCTCTGTGTTGGAGGTCTCAGGGATGTGCCTTTTTTAAAAAAAATTTTTTTTTATTGAATCATCGTGAGATAGTTACAAGCTTTCATGTTTGGGTTACAACCACACAGTGATCAAATACCCATCCCTCCACCAGTGCACATTCCCCACCACCAATCTCCCCGGTATATCCCCCTTTCCCACCCTCCCCCTGCCTCCATGGCAGACATGATTCCCCATAATCTCTCTCTACTTTTGGACACTATGGTTTGCAATACAGACCCTGAGAGGTTATCATGTTTGGTCCTTTATCTACTTTCTGCACACATCTCCCAACCCGACCGATTCTTCCAGCCATCTTTTTCTTAGTGATCCCTTCTCTATTCCAGCTGCCTTCTCCCCTTTTCTCATGAGGCAGGCTTCCAGCTATGGAGCAATCTGTCCGTCCCGTGTATCTACTATCCTTAGGTGTCAGAGAGCCTTGCATTCTGGCCTCTGGGTGGACGGGAGTCAGACCCCAGCCCCTGATGCTCTGGGTGCATCCTGCTTCACCCACTTCCTCTGTGCAGTTTCCCCTGCACCGGGGAGCTCCCCATGACTCAGAAGAGTGAGCCCTGGTTCTCTGGTATTTGTCACCTCTCTGGTATTTCTTGTTCGTCCCTGGTGGTGGCAGCTGCCATGTGTCTGTGCTGCGCTGCTCTTTAGACCCCCATGGAGGGAGCTGGGGAGGCAGCTCAACCACCCCAGATCATGCTTTGCACAAGGGGACCCCGGCGGCATCCCCCGCACCATGGGGAGGGGGGCAACGACCCCCCACCCCTACCACCCACATCATAAAAAGCCAGAAGCATAGTGCGTGAGACTGGTACTTCTCAGCGTGCTGTGTGCAAAGAGAGAGAGAGAGAGAGAGAGAGAGAGAGAGAGAGAGAGAGAGAGAGAGAGGAGAGCACTGAGGGGTCAGGGTGGTAGTACAGCGGGTAGGGCATGTGCCTTACATATGGCTGACCCGGGTTCAATCCCCAGCATCCCATCTGGTCCCCTGAGAATTTTCTGAAGAGCAGAGCCAGTGAACATTGCCAGATGTGGCCCCAAAAAGAAAGAAAGGAGAAAAAAGGCTTGCTGAATTCTCACAAGATGACCACACCCCTGCCCCCTGCACTAGATTAGGGAGGGAAACGGCCCAGAAGTGGGGGCCCCTTTACCTCCTCCTGGCATGGATCACCCCCCACCCCATGCAGGCTCTCCCCAGCCCAACTTTGAAAGCACCGACTAGAGTTCATGGCACATGTGACCCCGACTCCCCATGGCAGCTCAGCCTGTGGGAATAGCTACAACCCCCTCCCCCGCCCCCAACACACACCTGTGGTCCACAGGTGGCCAGACTCAGAGAAACCCTCACCTGGCCAGCCCCGCTCCAGGGACAGGGCAGGCCGGGGCAAGCCTGGGCTGTGTGCCTCTGAGCCCCTGCTCTTTCCTCTACGTCTGCACCCCTGTTCCTGCAGACTGGAGCTTACTGGAGCTCGGGGGTCTAACACTGCTAGGAGTCTGGGACAGGACCCCACTTCCCTCTGCACCCTCACTCAGGACTCAGCAGAGCACGGAGGCCACATGGGTGCTGAGCAGAGAGGGGAGGTGCTCAAATCCGGGGGTCTGCGTCCCCTGTATTTCTCTCCCACCCCTCTACTGTCCCACCCTGGTGACCTGTCCCAGAGGGCACCAGGCTGCTCTGTCCCGGCTGGTGCTGCTGGTCCTTTGTGTTGCCCACTGCCTCTCCGTTAGTTCTGGGCCCAGCACTCCCTCCTGGCAGGGCTCTGCCTGGATGCGGGCAGGCGCCCACCTCTTGCCTGATATCTCTATCGTGGGGATTGATCTTGGGGAATATCAGCAGCTGCATAACAAACAGCCCGGCTGGAGGAAACGGTGCCCTGGGCGCCGGGGCGCCGTCAGCCAGGGCTGCTGAATGTCTTTCCCTAATGAGGTTTCTGCAACATTAACCCGCAGGGCAGGAGCGGGAGGGACCTCAGGGCCTGACGTGCACCGGAGGCTGCGACCGGCCCCCTTTGCAGAGTTCAGACCTTACCACGCCTAGTGCCGCCCCCCCAAACCACCCACAGGGCCGGAGAGAGGGTAGAGTTTGAGGGCCCTGCCTGTGTTCAGCCCTCCCCCGCACCCTCCTCACCCCCAGACCCCAGCGCCTGGTTCCCAGAGCATCCTTGACTTCTACACCGCGTAGGAGTTCCCAGACTCCAAAAGAAACACCACAGGGGTTCAGACAGCAGGTATTTCCGGGGGAAAAGATCAAATGTTCCCCGTGTTTAAATATCTCAGTGGGGCTAGAGAGGTGACGTGTGGGCTAATAAGGCACTTGCCAACCTGTGCTGGCCCAGGCTCAGTCCCTGGCCCTGCCTGTGGTCCCTTGAGAACCTTCAGGAATGATCCCTGAACACAGAGCCAGGAGTAAGCCCTGGGCACAGCTAAGTGTACCCCCACCAAAGGGTAGCATTGCGTTGTAGCACTGTCCTCCCGTTGTTCATCGAGCGGGCACCAGTAACGTCTCCATTGTGAGACTTGTTGTTACTGTGTCTGGCATATTGAATACGTCACGGGGAGCTTGCCAGGCTCTGCTGTGTGGGTGGGATGCTCGCGGTAGCTTTCCGGGCTCTCTGAGAGGGATGGAGGAATAGAACCCAGGTCGGCCGCATGCAAGGCAAACGCTCTACCTGTAATGAAGTAAAAACCTCCAGCCCTCACCTGGGGAGGATCTCGAGCCTTATTATTCCTGGAACGTCTTTAGGAGGGAGGGGTGGGGAGGGAGCAGAACCGAGCTGGACAGTTTGAAGCCTGTCCCTGTCTTCTGGATACTTCCACGCACTGAGTTTCACTCAGTCCTCTCCTGTGACAAGCAAGGAAACAGAGGCAGCAGGCAGAGGGGGCCTGCTGGGGTGGGCAGGGCCTGAGTGGCCTTGTGGAGGCCGGTCCGCAGCACACCTGCTCCTGCCCTCATGATCGATAGCCTGGACTTGCCAGCTCTCACCCGCCACACCCTACAGAGCCCCATGGGCGTGAAGGAAGTCTGAGCCAGCGTCCCTCCAAACGACACCTGTTAATCGTCCCCTCCTCCTGGCTCTGCCCACTTCACAGAGTTGGAGACTGAGCTCCAGAGACGAGGAAACTTGCTTGAGGCTCCTTGGCGGCCTGGAGCCCGATGGGAAGTGGGCGGGTGCAGCCCAGACCTCGGGGCAGTCTGATGCTGGCAGAACAGCCCTGCACCAGGCAGTGGGCAGCTGAGCAGGAGGCGGCGGGAGGCAGGGCTGGATCCAGCCTTGGCCGGCGCCCAGCAGCCCAGCTGGGCCCCCGCTGAGCCCCAGAGTGGCCCGCCTCCCTGCAGGAGCGACCAGGTTAGAGCCTGAAGGGGATTAGCGGCGAGAACACGGGGTCCTGACTCCAGCTTCCCAGCCCCTGCTGCGCTGGCAAGCAGAGGCCAAGGGGGGCTGAGCGGGTGGTCCCGGAGGAAGGGGGCCGGAGAGCCAAGAGGGGAGCTCCGGATGTGCCCACATCACGGCGTGACACTGGCTGTCCCTTTTCTTCAGGGAGCTGAGTCCCCTGGACGTTCTCAGACCCAGCGCAGGCTGCGGCCCGGGAGGTGTCGTCCAGCTGAAGCTCTTCGCCTGCGCTGACCTCCAAGTCCCCAAGAGTGGGCTCTAGGGGACTCCGGCCCCTCACTTCTGCATTGGGTCCCAGGACAGTCGTTCCCCTGCCTGAGACTCGGGACCTCCCTCCCCAGGCTGCTGGTGTCGCGTTGGGACCAGCAGAACATTCTGGAAGGCTGGGCAGACTGAGTAGGGCTGATGCGAACGCATGGCGGCGTGTGACTCTCCGTGCTCCCCTCCCCTGCGAGCTCTTGGGCAGAGCAGGTACAATGTCACCTGGGCTCAGGTGAAGGGACATGGACCTAGAGATGGCAGTGGCGATGGGGGGATGGGGGTGTTGATGACGGGGGATGGGGGTGTTGATGACGGTGGTGATAGCATTGATGGTGGGAATGAAGAGGATGATGATGGTGGGGACGATGGTGCTGGTGTCGTGATGAGGATGGTGATGACCGCAGTCAGCTTGTTCAGTTGCAAGTCCTCCCTCCCTCCCACTCAGCTACACCGTCTGTCCTGCCCACAGTTTTTTTTTTCCTGCTGAACAGAAATTGGACCGAGAGAATCACCTGAGGGTCCATTTCAGTTCTGTTCAGCACAGGGCTGGATATCCGCAGGGGGAGCAAAAGAGAGACCACGTCTGTGTTCAGGAGATTGGGGTCTGGCAGGGGAAGTGGGTGTCAAACAAAAATGTGTGTGCTTGACACCCTAGTACTTCATGCCAGACCCACCGAATACTTCATGCCAGACCTGGATGAATGCCGAGGAGGGAAGGGACGGGCTGGTGGTCCCAGGAGCCAGGCGCAGAGTCGGGGATGGCTCGTTGGGATGTGAAGGGAAATAGGCACCTCCTAGTGCAGAGGAGGAAGGAAGATGCTCGGAAGAAAGCGCCAAGGTCCTGTGACGGGAAGGGAATTCTGGCGCTGGAAGGCAGCACGGGAGGAGTGGGTGAGGCGAGAGCAAGGCACTTCCACATCAGAGCTCATAAGGTCCCTGATGTTATTCCTGCACCCCGTTTTGTAGATCTTCAAACTGAAGCCAGAGCATATAAGTGATTCCCTGAGACCATGCGATCTGAGTGGGGTCGGTAGGGTCATCCAGCTCCAGCACCTTCCATCGTCCACAGTGTCCTCTCCCTGGGTGCCCTGTTCTGCTGTGACATGCCCCAGCCACACACAGAGTCACTTCCAGGCCCATGACAAGATCCCCCGGGGGTGGGGGCGCGGAGAGGAGCAGGGCAGGAGATAAAAGTGCAGGGAAACGTGATGTGGAGAGATGTAGGTGGCAATCCCCCGCCAGGAGGGAGAAATCGTTTTTCTCAAAGAGGTTTGAAAAGACAAGACAGTTGTGGCCAGGTAGGAGGTCATCTGGGGCAAAGATGGGGAAGGACTTGGGGTTTGGGATAAGGCTGAGACCGGCTGCGTCCAGGATGGGTGTCCGGCGCCCCCTGCTGGGAGTACAGGAAACAACAGCCAGAACTTCAGCGGGACAAAGCCGGCAGTATCCCGTCCTATATGTCGTTCCATTGAGGACAGAAGCTTAAATATGCACCGTCTCTTAAGCTTCTCCCCAAGCGCGCGTGACAGGTATTTAATCCCCATTGAAAATAACAGGAAAACAGGCTCTGGTTTGTGACCGCCCGATGGGCAGTAAATGATAGAGTCGGGAACCACACCTTATGGAGTAATTGGCCTCTGCCCACCACCCCCTTTTGGCGGTGGGAGGCTGTTTCCTCCAGACTTCACAGCTTGCCTTTTCCTTCCTTTGTGTGTGTGTGTGTGTGTGTGTGTGTGTGTGTGTGTGTGTGTGGTGTGTATATGTGCGTGTATGTGCGTATTTGTGTGTATGTGTGTGTGCGTATATGTGTGTATGGTGTGTGTGAGAGAGAGAGAAAGAGAAAGAGAGAGAGAGAGAATTCCTATAAGGGAGGCTCGCTACCCGGCAATGCTTAGGGGCGGGGGTGCACTCCTGCCTACGTGGGTGGATGTTCAGCCCGGCCATGCCGTCCAGCTCAGCCCCAGCAGGACCAGGAGTATCAGGTCCACACCCCGTGGTGCCTTGGGGAGAGGCCAGCAGTGCTGGGGAGCAAGTACGGGGCCGTCCGCCTTCCTGGACACGCATACCTGCCCGTAGCTCTCTCCCCAGCCTTCCCATCCGTCCTCTTTGTGTTGTTGTTTTCGCTTTGGGGTTGCTCAGGGCTTACCCCTGGCTCTGTGCTCTGGGATCAGTCTTGCCGGGACTTGGCGTGCCAGGGATCGGGCCCAGGTAGGTCGCATGCCAGGAAAGCGCTCTACCCACTGTACTACCTCTCCAGCCCCTCAAATTCATTTTCTGTACTCCTCCATGTGAGTGTTGGCTGCTGGGGTCTGGCCAGCCCCCGTGGGGTCTCCTGCCTGTGTCTCTCCTGGAAGCTCTGGAGCCCGGGTGAGGTCTGACAGCCGTGGTCAGTGTTGCATCTACCACCAGCCCACTGCTCTGCCTTCAGACCCTCTCCTCCCTGTGGACTCCCACTGCACCTCTCCGGCTCCAGGTGCCCCCCCCCCCCGCCCCCCACGACTCCTCCAGGCTCTCTCCCTGCCTCCCCTCCCCTCCCCCTGCTTCAAACAGTCATTTCCTGCCCCTCCTCCCTCACCCCCTTCCTTCCCCACTGAGCTCCAGAATTGCTTTCCCTGCAGCCTACTTGGAGATGATGCTTTTAGAAGAAATGGACACTTGAAACCCACTTATTATAAAGGATCTGGTGTTATTGATTAGGCCACAGCCTTTTTTTTTTAAAAAAAATAAAGACCCCCCAGGGAGATTCTCCTGGCTTTTTGTAGTGCCAAGGCAGCTATACTCCAGAGAAGCAGGGCCGGTTGGTATTTATTTATTTGGGAGTTTCTTTTTGTTTTGGGAGCCGCATGAAGCAGTGCTCAGAGCTTACTCCTGGCTCTGTGCTCAGGGATCACTCCTGGTGGTGCTGAGGGGATCCTTAGGTGGTGCCAGGAATCAAACTGGACTCATCGCATGCAAGGTGAGAGCCCTGACCCCTGTACTATCGCTTCAACCCCTATGTATATATTTCTGTTTTGTTTGGGAGCCAGCCCCAGTGGTGCTCGGGAGTTACTCCCGGCTCAGTGCTCGGAGCACCGTGTGTGGCTGAGGATTGAACCTTGGTCTCTCTTACGCAGGCAGAGCTTGTGCTCGGACCCTGGTTTCTCTCTCTCTGGCCTGCAGCTGGGCCGGGTATAGGTCCCCACATGCTGGGAAGGCCATGGTCGGGTTCCCCTTCTCACACGGGCTGGCAGGAGGCCTGGAGCTCCGGCTCTGCCCGCGTGGCAGCTGGGAGTTCTTGCGGAACCGGCATTGATTTTTTTTTCTTCACATTCTGCTTTTTGCTCCGGCCTCTGGCCACTCTGTGCATCTGATAATCCACCTGAAAGCCTTTCTGGAAGCAGGTCGGCCTGAATCAATAAAGGCATCGATACTGATGAAAAGCCTTCCCGGCAGGGTTGTGGTGAGGATTAAGGGGAATAATGGATGTGAGGCCCAGAGTTCCCTTCCGGCAGGACCGTGCGCCCCTCCGGCCCCCCGACTCTTGGGTTTTCCAGCCCAGGGCCCCCCTTCCTCTCCCCAGCCGAAGGTCAGCTGCCAGCTGCCCCTCCTCCCGCCTGGAGCCCGCACGCTGTGTGTGAGTGGCTGGCAGGGGGTGGCCTGTGGCGGTGGGGACATGGTGACGGTGGGTCCAGCTCAGCCTGTGACAGGAGGCCCTGAGGCTCTGCCCTCTCTCCAATTCCCTTCCTTCTTTTCCTCTTTTTGACCATCTAGTTGTGTCTGAGCCAATATTTATATGTGCTAATCCAGGTATCCTGGTGACACCAATGTCTGTGTCTATGGAATGGATGCATAAAGCACCTCACCCTTCACCACCACCAAGTGCCCCCGACCCTCTGCCCCCATCCTTCGGTTTCTTCTTCTTGTCCACAGCCCCCTCCCCCCACTGCTCAGTGTTTGAATTTTGTACCGCAGAGTCAAGGGTTTGTCCTTGTTGAATACTCTCTAATTTCCCTGTATAGCACAAGATGAGTGAGATCGCCTGGTATTTTCTATTCTTTTCTTCTTCTTTTTTTAATGTAGGAGTACTGCTATTTATTCAACCATTGATTCATCTGATTGAGCTGGGCATGAACTCCACATTACTTCTTTTAAAAAAATTTTTTTAATTGGATATCTGTGAGATAGACCATTACAAGAGTCACGGTCCTCCCGTTGTTCATCGATTTGCTCGAGCAGGCCCAGTAACGTCTCCATCGTGAGACTTGTTGTTACTGTGTTTGGCATATCGAATATGTCACGGGTAGCTTGCCAGGCTTTGTCGTGTGGGTGAAATACTCTCGGTAGCTTGCTGGGCTCTCCAAGAGGGGCAGAGAAATCGAACTTGGGTCAGCCAGGTTGGCCGCATGCAAGGCAAACGCCCTACATGCTGTGCTATCGCTCCAGTCCAGACCATTACACAGCTGTTCATAATTGGGTTTCAGTCATACAGTCATTGTGCATTATGGTTTCAAATACAGGTGCTAATACATCATGGTGTTTTTTTCAGGGCACTCAGTGTTTTTGTCGGGACGGTAAGGCTGGAGTAGCTTTTCAATTGGGTGGCAGCTTTGGGGTGTGGATGTGACTGCTGAGGCTTCTGGAAGTACAGGGAGATGGGGTGAGGTAGCCCATCCTGACCCCTAGAAAGCCTGGAGATTTCAGTCACAAAACCCACGTATCAAAATTTTCAGCGGATTATATCTTGGTGAGGTCCATCCTGACATGGTAGAGTCGGGCATGGTGGTGGTTTTGGATTGTGGAAGCAAGCGGTTGCCGGGGGCTCTGCTTGGGTGGGCACAGGCCAACCCGCCCCTACCTCCGATTTACCCCCAGTCTGTTCAGCCATGCGCAGGCCCGAGATTAACTGTGGCTTTTGATCTCTTTCAAGATGATTTATGGGTCTCTGAAGCACACTTGGTATTCTCTTTCTCCCTCTGACTTGTTACACTTAACGTCGTCCAGTTCCATCCAAGTCAAAGCCAGCTTTCATCTCCTCTCCCAGCTGCCTGGTATCCCTCTGTGTATGCACACAACTTCTTTATGGCTGCATCTCTTTGGGAATATTTGGTTATTTCCACAGCCTGGCCCTTGTCCGTGGCTGCAGTGACCTCAGGTGTGCATCTGTCTTTCAAATGGAGGTTTGGTGTGTTTGGGGTAAATGCTGGGAAGTAGAATTTCTGGGTCATGAGGATGCCCTATTCTGACTCTTCGGAGAAGTCTCCATCCTGGTTTGCCACCTGCAGTAGCTGAGGACTCCTTCCTCACCCCGTCCATGCCAACTCTGACTGTTTCGAGTGTGGTAGATGCCAACTCCCTGCAGTTCCATGATGCCTCATTGTCCTTCCTTTGTCCGTGTGTATTTTCCACCCTGCCCATTCCCTGGTGCCCTGACAGGGGCACACCAGGGGACCACTCTTGGGTGGTATTGCTAGCATCTGTTCTGGGCAGGCATGGCGCTTGTTTTGTTGTGTGACTGTGCCGTTGTCGGGTGCTCTCCGGGAGCCACTGGTCACACACACACACACACACACACACACACACACACACACACGCGCGCGCGCAAGGCGGGGTGTGCTCCCAGCCCGGTGCCAGCCCCCTCTTAGACACGAGCTCTCCGGAGTGCATGCTCTGTCGTGGGGTCTGTGGAGGGGGTGTGGGCCCAGAACAGCAGAGCAGCAGGGAGTCCGCTAAGAACACGCTACCGTCCTGGGAACCGGACTCGGTACGACGGGTTACACGGCGGGTAACTCAACACGTCCGAGGCACCCCCAGGAATGGACGTGGCGTTGTGCGGCTGCCCGGTACCCTGGAATGGTCTTCGGGGGAATCTTTGCTGAGCGGTGCTTGCCCGCTTGGGCTCTCTCCTTGCAGGGACTTGAGTGAGAACACCATCCAGGCCATCCCCAGGAAAGCTTTTCGTGGAGCTACAGACCTCAAGAACTTGTGAGTATGGGGCTGGGAGGAGGAGGGGGGCAGGACCGTGGGGCGCCCCCAGCCCGGGCACTGGGTCAGGGGAGAGAGGCATCATGCCAGCCTGTCCCTGGGTTGAGGGCTGCGTGAGCCCAGCACATCCTCCGAGGTCATTCGGCCGAACCATGGGTCCAAGGCCGTGAGATCTGGAAGAGGCTTGGGTGATGCTTTCGTCCCTTTGAAAAAATGTGCCATTTGGGGCTGGGGGCCAGCTCAAAGAGCTGGGGTGTGTGCTCTGCATGTAGGAGTCATGGGATTGATCCCCAGCACCTCATTATCCCCTGAGCACTGGCCAGGGAGTGAACCCCAAGAACCATCCCAAAAGGAAACCCTGAGTACCTCTGAGTGTGACTCCCCCCAAACAGAAGCAACAAAATAGAAATAAATGGTGATATTGAGCCATTGCCCGGGGTGGGAGAGCTGGGTTTGAATCCTTTTCCCCGGGTAAAACTTATCTAAGCTGCCGGTTGGCTTCAGTCTCAGTGTGTTGGTCTGTAGAATGGGGTCATCGTGTCACCTGCAGGCGGGCTCTGAGGGGTGGTCATGCTGGTTTGGATTTGGAGGGGGGGCATCCCCAGCTATGCTCAGAGACCATTCCCAACGGATCCCCCCATCTCTTTGATTTTGGGCTCACTCCCCGCTGTGCTCGGGGAGCACACATTGTCGGGGATGGACCCTGGGCCTCCTGCATTCTCTCCGGGCCCCCGCTCCCAGGTGTGGGTCCACCTGCACGCTGATCAGTGTTGCACATGCCTTTGCCCTCACTGGCCTGACCACAGCAAGGGCCACTCTGCGGATGCCCCTGAGTGTGTGGAGGATGTGGGGGGCACGCTCTGTGTTCTGTCCTGAGGAACCCCCACCACACTGACTTTTCCTTCCAAAGCTGTGCCCTGGACTCCCGGGGGTTCCGGCTCACACTCAGCCAACACCCACCCAGCACCCGGGAGCTCAGTGCTGGGCTCCCCCATAGGTAATCGGAATGTTTCAGCTGCCAGCACCCTGCCCCCCAGGTGGTTTCCAAAGCAGCAGGGGGAAAACCTGCTCTCTGGGACACATGCCAGGTGGGGAGGGGAAGACGACCCACCTTTCATTTGCGTTTGTTTTCTCTGATGCTCACTGTGGGGGAGTCGAAGTGAATATTTACCATTTTTTTGTTTTTATTGGTTTTTTTTTTTTGCTTTTTGGGTTACACCCAGAGATGCTCAGGGGTTACTCCTGGCTCTGCACTCAGGAAAGACTCCTAGTGGTGCTCAGGGGACCATATGGGATGCTGGGAATTGAACCTGGGTCAGCCATGTGCAAGGCAAACACCCTACCCGCTGTGCTATGGCTCCAGCCCGAATATTTACTATTTGATGCCACCTTCACCTGACCAAGCAAGTGATGGTGGTCAGGTCTCTCTGTCTCTCTCTCTGTCTCTCTCACTCTCTCTGTCTCTGCCTCTCACTCTTTCTCTCTCTCTCTCTCTCTGGATTTGGCTTGGTTTGGTCTTGTTTGGGGGTCACACCCAGCAGTACTAGGTGGCACCTTCCAGCCCTGTGCTCAGGAGTTATTCCTGGTGGTGCTCGGGGGGCCACGTGGTGCTGGAGACAGAGCTCAGGGCTCCTGCACGCACCCCAGCCCTTTGAGCTGTCTCTTCTCCCCCTGTTGTTGAACCCGGAGGAGGGCTTGCTGCACACGCTGGTGCCCGGGCTCTGCTGGGTGTGTCCATCTGTCCCTGCTTTGCCCCACAGACAACTGGACAAGAACCACATCAGCTGCATCGAGGAAGGTGCCTTCAGGGCTCTGCGCGGGCTGGAGGTGCTGTAAGTCCCAGCCTGGGTGGGGGCGTGAAGACCCCCATGTGCACACCGGCGGGGACAGCACAAAGACCCACAACTGGACTGGGTTCTGGGCCAGGACAGAGGCAGGCTCTGCTCTCTGCCCCCTGGGGATGGGGGTGTACTCACTCAGGGCCACACCAGGGACCATGGGGTTTCCTCTGACAACTGAGGCCGGATGTCCTCCTTCCCTCTGAGCCCCCACCCTGTTCCTGGCTCTCAGGCACCATGTCCCTGTCCCACTGCCTCAGAGCCTCGGGGACAGCCGACTCCTGACCTCTGCCCAGCCCCTCGCTTGGGGGCGGCGGGGACTGTGGCCGGCGGGGACTGTGGTCGGGGGCGGGAGTGTCTGTCCCCATCCAGAGCAGCTTGACCCTCTTGCTGCCGGGCTGACCCCTGACAACTGCAACCCCGTGCAGGACCCTGAACAACAACAACATCACGTCCATCCCTGTGTCCAGCTTCAACCACATGCCCAAGCTGCGCACCTTGTGAGTCAGCGGCCAGCGGGCGGGTGGGTCTCGGCGGGGACCTCCAGCACCTTCTCTGTTTGTGAGGAACTGTGTGGTCTGGGGGGGCTGTGGCTGGCGTGACCAATGCTCAGTCACCCCCAGGCCAGAGCGCAGCTCCCCAGGGCTCTGAGCACCTGTCTCCCCCCCAACCTCCCCCAGCCGCCTGCACTCCAACCACCTGTTCTGTGACTGCCACCTGGCCTGGCTCTCCCAGTGGCTGCGACAGCGCCCCAGCATCGGGCTCTTCACGCAGTGCTCGGGGCCTGCCGCCCTGCGTGGCCTCAATGTGGCCGAGGTCCAGAAGAGTGAGTTTAGCTGCTCAGGTGGGTGTGGCCCCCGCCGACCCCTGCGCTCCCCTCCTCGACCCGGTGCTCCTGTTCTGACCTTGTCTGTCACTTTTCCATGCCCGTCACCTCCTTCCCCTACCCATGGCCTCCTGCCCTCGTCCATCGCCTCCTTTCTCCATCACCTCCCGCCCTTATCTGTCACCCCTTCCTCCACCCGTGTGTGAGCTCCTGTCCTTGTCCACTGTCTCCTCCCCTTCTCATTACCTCTTTACTCCACTTACCACTGTCCGTATCCATCATCTCCTTTCTCCGCCCATGACCCTCGTTCTTATCCATCACCTCCTCTCCCTTCCCTGGCACATCACCTCCTTTCCCTACCCTTTACCTCCTGACCTTATACATCGCCTCCTTCCTTTCATCATCACCTCTTTTCCCTACCCATGGCCTGGACCCTTATCCATCACCTCCTTCACCTTCTCATCCCCTCCTTTCCCTCCCCATGGCCCCCTGTCCTTCTCCGTCATCTCCTTTCCTCACCCAACACCTCCCGTCCTTATCCATCCTCCACCTTTTGGACCACCCGCCATCTCCCAGTCCCCTGCTCCCTTCCCCCACCTCCGTTTCATCTGTGTCCAGGGAGGGAGGCGTTGCCCAGACACCCTGAGGTCAGGGCCCCTTGCTCCCGCAGGCCAGGGCGAGGCGGGCCGCCCGCCGTCCTGCACCCTGTCGTCCGGCTCCTGCCCGGCCATGTGCACCTGCAGCAGCGGCATCGTGGACTGCCGAGGGAAGGGCCTCACCGCCATCCCCGCCAACCTGCCCGAGACCATGACAGAGATGTGAGTGCGGGCAGAGGCCATGCTGGTGCTGGGCTGTGGGACATGGGTCGCCTCTGCCCGACCTGAGCAACTCTTGGGGGGGAGGGGGGAGGGATGCCCAGCGGTCTCCTGTCCAGCCCTGCTCAGGTCCATTTCCTCGTCCCAACTTTATCTGTGGGGGGGTCCCTCCAGCCCTAGGAGTCTGGGGTGACAGAATTGAGGTCCCAGTCACTCTGCTCCCCGGCCCGGCCAGTCCACAGGAGGGAGCAGGGGATGGAGGGGCTCGGAGCCCAGCTGGCGCAGCCAACAGAGGCCAGTCACCCCGTGACCTGCCTCTCATCTCTCCGCAGCCGCCTGGAGCTCAACGGGATCAAGTCCATCCCGCCTGGAGCCTTCTCTCCCTACAGGAAGCTGCGGCGGATGTGAGTGACTCCCTGGAGGGGGCGCCGGGCCCAGCAAGGCTGAGACTTCCTGCCCTGCTCCCCACAGTTTGGCAGGGCTGAGCCGAAGCATCCTTATAAGCGACACTGAGCCGACTCCGGCACGTGGCCAGAGCTGACCATCATCCACCCATTTCTCTCTGTGCACCATGGGGGAGCCACTGTGGGGCCCCAAGGAGGATGGAGGGGGCCAGTGGGTAGGAGTGGGGCAGCCTTACACATGCACCACCCTGCAGGGGAGGTGGCATTCTCCGAGAGGTCGAAGTAGACCTTTGCTGCCCTGACTCTTGTCGTCCCGTGGTCTCTGGGAAGGAGGGATGGAGAGAGGGAGGGAGGATGGTCCGGGCCCGTGGCTGTGGAGAGCTGCATCCACACTCTCTTCCTCTCCCCCTGCAGAGACCTGAGCAACAACCAGATTGCAGAGATGGCGCCTGACGCCTTCCAGGGCCTCCGCTCCCTGAACTCGCTGTGAGTTGGGGTCTGGGGCCCCACAGTGGGCGGTGGGGGAGGAGCCCCGGGAATATGCCTCAGGGGGCCTTCATGGGCCTCCCCCCCCAGGGGGTTTACCGAGCATTCCTGATTTGGGACTGCACCCACAGTCCCTGTTAGTCCCGCCCCCATGCCCCTACAATCTTTTCTTCCTTCCTTCTTTCTTTCTTTCTTTCTTTCTTTCTTTCTTTCTTTCTTTCTTTCTTTCTTGGGGTTCATACCCGGCAATGCTCAGGACTTACTCCTGACTCTGTGCTCAGAAATTACCACTGGCAGTGCTTGGGGGACCATATGGGATGCCGGGAATCGAATCAGGGTTGGTTGCATGCAAGGCAACCTCCCCCCCCTCACCGTTGTACTATCGCTTTACCCCCACCCCCACTGCCACCTTATCCAGGTCAGCCACAAGGCAGGAACCTTCAGCTCCACCTGTGGCCCCAGCCACCCCCAGTATTCTTCATCCCAAGTGTGCTCTGACAGCGAGGTGTCATGGGCGCCGAGCAGCCAGGATTTCCTCCTGCCCCAGCCCTGTAATTCCCTTTTCTCCTGGGTTTACAGCAGGGTCTGACTGTCAACAGAACCTACGGCATCCAAAATCCATCTCGAAAGTGCTGTTCACTCTCTCTTCTCCCCAGAATCCTGGCCCACGCCTGGCCCCTCCTGCCTGGGGTCCCATGACACTTTGTCTCTAGAAAGTGCCCACAGGGGGCCCTGGCGCTGGGGGAGCTCCGGTTGGCAGGGACTGTTTGCTCCTCCTTTTCTGTTTGTGTTTGGGCCACACCCGGCAGTGCTCAGGGCTTACTCCTGAGGGCTCTGCACTCAGGGGTCATGCCTGGTAGGGCTTGGGGCACCAAATGGGGTGCCAGGGATTGAACCCAGGTTGGACGCATTCAAGGCCAGTGCCCTGCTCACTGTGCTATTGCTCCAGCCCTGTTTGCTGCTCTTAGGAATGGGTATTTGCGCCTGCTTTGTAGCTCAGGACTCATGGTAGATTCGGGAAAATGAACCAGAGTAGAAGTCCCCTTGGGGTGTGCAGGAGGGCTGCCAGCTCTGTGCCCAGGGGAGTAGAATCATGGAGTAGAGTCCAAAGCAGTGAGTGGAACCACTTTGAAGGGCACCCCTTGAGCTCCACGCCTGGCCACTCTCATTGACTGGGGAGGTGAGATCCTGGAGGTGGCTGGCCAGAGTGCCAGTCTCTTTTCTCTGAGACGTGACCAAAGCGTCCCCTAAATTAGAACAGGCAGTAACTGATCCAAGTTGTAGCCACCACCCCGTCCACCCAATCCCCACCATCGGGGAACTTTTGTGCAGAGGCCAGTAGGTCTCAGTGACCGTCGCCCGCCTGGCTGGCCCTGGCCCTGCCCGTCTCTGCCGTGTCCCCTCCTCTCCGCTCTCCCCCCAGCATGCGGAGGGATCTTTCCAAGTGCAAAAGGGCTCGACTCCTGGAGAGTTCCTGGGCTCCGTTGGTCTCTGCTCACAAACCTCTTCAGCTCTCCGCCGGCCGCCCACATCCCTCTGCCGGCCCTTTGCTCCCACCTCGCCCTCCTCCAGGAATGATCTGGAAGCCTGTCTGAGAAGGTGGCACACACAGCTCTTACTCAGTCGGAGTGCTTGCGGGGGTGGTCTTGGGGATGGAATGCACCCCTCCCCAGACCTCCGGCCTGCCCTGCCCTCTCCCACGCACCCCTTCCCGCCGGCATGTCTTTTGTTGAGTTTTGATGTCTGCTCTGCTTTCTGACCACACGTGGGGGTGTGCTCAATGCGGAATGCACTCGAAAGTTACAAGAGTGCAAAGAGAAGAACCCCGTGGACAGGCTGGTCTGCTGCTGGCCTGTGCTGTGTTCACAGGAAGGACAGGCACAAGGCACCAGGGCTGTCCAATGTGCCCGGATGTGCCCGGCTCTCCAGCGTTCGAGATTTTCCTCAGACAAGATCTTCATTTTTCCCATTTGTGGACAGTCTCTCGCTGTGCCCAAGACCAAGTTGTCCCCTTTCAGACCCTTTGCAGGACGCTGTGGGGGGAATCTGCGAGCAGGGCAGTGTGTGTCTCTGTGTGTGTGGTTTGGGGGTGTCACTCTTTTTGTTGTTTTGGGGGCCACATCCAGCAATGCTCAGGGGTTACTCCTGGCTTTGCACTCCGGAATGACTTCTGGTGGTGCTCAGGAAGCTATATGGGATGCTGGGGATCGAACCTGGGTCCGCCACATCCAGGGCAAGTGCCCTCCCTACTGTAGCGACTCTCCAGCCCTTGCGGGGGGCCACCATTGCACTGGTGATCTGGCCTCTGTGGCCCCACCCTGGGCCAGGAAGGTCCCCTTTTCCCTAGTCTGCATTACTGCCACCTGCTGGCAGCCAGTGCAACAGCAGCCCCTTGGCAATAAGGAAGGACCCAGAACTGGGGGTGCTCCCTGTGGACTTCCATCTATTCATTCTTCCTTTCTGGCACCTTCTCTCCAGGGTCCTATACGGAAACAAGATCACAGACCTGCCCCGGGGTGTGTTTGGAGGCCTGTACACCTTACAGCTCCTGTAAGTCCCCTTGAGGGCTTCCTGGGTGGAGTTGGGGGGGGGGGGAACCCTCCAGTGTCCCAGACCAGCTCTGGGAGTGTCTTTGGGGTGTGGGGCTCCCTTGAGCACAGTGGAGCGGGCAGGGTTGTATAGAGACTGGAGTGGTTGGGGCCGGGCAGGCGGGTGGCAGGAAGCCTGAGCCCCCAAGGCTCCTGAGGACCTGTGGAATGCTGGGGACAGCATCGTCTCCCTCAAGGGGACGCCCCAGCTCAGCCCAGCCTCTGGCCAGGCCCCACGAGTCATAGAACCTAGAAACTCCTTTTTAGCAGCCCAAGATCCCAACAGAACTCTGGGGAGGAGGAGGAGCCCAGGAAATGCCCTCTGAGGATGGAGGTTGGCCACCCAGCTCTCTGCTATGCCCCCTCCATCCTGCCTCAGAGGTGCCTGGGGACCCTGAGAAGTCTCGGTCTGTGTCCTTGTCCCACCCCCACCCCTCATCATCTGCCCTTGCTCTGCCCACAGGCTTTTAAATGCCAACAAGATCAACTGCATCCGGCCTGATGCCTTCCAGGACCTGCAGAACCTCTCTCTGCTCTCCCTGTACGACAACAAGATCCAGAGTCTGGCCAAGGGCACCTTTACCTCCCTGAGGGCCATCCAGACCCTGTGAGTGCCCCCTGCCCTCTCCCTTCTACCCCCTCTTCCCTGCCTGCAGGGCACAGAAGTGGCCTCCAGTGCGGGCAGCTGACAGAGGAAAGTTTTGACTCTGGCTCAGAACAGCTGGGGTTCAACGAGTTGTCTTCTACTCCCTGGAGCTCAGTTGGCTCACCCATTCCGCAGGGCGGTTATAATGTCGGGGGCCTGGGGGGGATGGGGTGCGGAGCTTAGCTCATTGCAAGTTCTTTGTGCATGCTAGTTTGTGGTGACCATAGCAGCAGTGACAGCAGTGCGGTGACTTCCAGCTCCGAGGTTAGACTTCTAAGACAGTGGTTCCCTTCTCAGGAACTCAAGCATTTTGTTTCTCTGGTACTATGTAGCCTGAGAGTGCATCTTGCAATGAGGTTGTCTTAAGTCAGATGAGATACAGTAACAGGTGATAAGTGGTATAAATTCATTGTTGCATGGTATAAATCAGAAGGAAGAGAGTAAGAACTATACAAATTCGTGTTAATGTTTCATTTTAGAAAATTGCAGGCAATTAAAGGAGCATAGTGTCCCTCCCACTGTCAATCCTGTTCTCCTCTTTACCCTTCTATGGCTCCAAACCTTTAAAAAAATTTTTTTTAAAGATTTTTATTCAGTCACAGCTGGAGCGATAGCACAGCGGTAGGGCATTTGCTTTGCGTGCAGTCAGCCCGGCCGAGCCGGGTTCGATTCCTCCGCCCCTCTCGGAGAGCCCGGCAAGCTACCGAGAGTATCTCGCCTGCACGGCAAAGCCTGGCAGCTACCCATGACACATCCGATATGCCAAACACAGTAACAACAAGTCTCAAAATGGAGACGTTACTGGGCCCGCTCGAGCAAATCGATGAACAATGGGAGGACAGGGACAGTGACAGTATTCAGTCACCATTTGATAGCTCATTACAAAGCTGTTCATAATTGGGTTTAATCTTACAGTGTCCCAACACCCATCCCTCCCACAGTGTGCACCTCCCAACATCCAAACCTTTTCTGAAGTAAATCCCAACTTTATCTATCCCTAAAACACAGATCTCCTCCTCCTTTTTGACTTCGTCCTTGTCTTCCTCCTCCTCCTCCCTCCACTTTTGCCTCCTATTTCTCTCCTTTTCTCCTCCTTTTCCTTCTCCCCTTTCTCTCCTCGTTTCTTTTGCTTTTTTTTTCTTTTTTTTTTGCCAAACCAACTGGTGTTGAGGGTATGGCGGGTGCCTGAGAGAACCCCACTGTGCTGTCTCTCCAGCCACCAGCCCTTATTTTTTTCTAATGGGAACATACCCAGGTGCGCCTGGGGGGGGCGGGGCTTGCAGTGTTTGGGTTCTGCAAGGCTATTATATATCCAAATGTCTGAAAGTGAATTCTCTAATATCATAATAATCCAATGTCCAGATTTGTAGCACGTAGCACAGTCCTCCTGTTGTTCATCGATTTGCTCGAGCGAGCGGGGACCAGTAATGTCTCCATTGTGAGACTTGTTGGTACTATTTTTGACATATCAAATGTGCCACAGGGAACTTGCCAGGCTCTGCCGTGTGGGCAGGATACTCTCGATAGCTTGCCAGGCTCTCCGAGAGGGGCAGAGGAATCGAACCTGGGTCAGCCGTGTGCAAGGAAAATGCCCTATCCGCTGTGCTATCACCCCAGTCCAGACTTGTAAGTGATATATATATATTTTTTTATTTTTTTTTTTTTGCTTTTTGGGTCACAACCAGCGATACTCAGGGGTTACTCCTGGCTTTGCACTCAGGAGCGACTCCTTGGCGGTGTTTGGGAGACCATATGGGATATCAGGATTGAACTTGGGTCAGCTGCATGCAAGGCAAATGCCCTAGCCAGTAAATATTGCTTGGGCCCATATTATACTTTTTATGCAATAATTTGAACAAAATAGTAAAATACCTTGTTTGAATCAGGAATTTAGATAAGGCTTTTGGCTGGTCTTGGTTATAACTGACCTCGTCCTTTTCCTCTGTCCCCGGCACTGTGTGGTGGCCCCTGATCATGCGGGTCTTGGGCTGGCCCAGGTGTTTTTTTGGCAAGATACTGATGTCGGTGGGCCCCACAGGTGACTTATGTGAAGCGGGAAGGAGAAAGACAGTCACTTTCTCCCCACCCTCCTCTGCCACTCGGGACCCAGGGTTGCTGGGTTCTTGTCTCGCCTCGCAGAAAGGAATTTCAGGAGTAGACAAGCAGTGAAGTAAATAGATTTTATTTGGAGGATTTTTAGGTATGGAGGGAGGGAGAGGGAGTGAGAGAGTAAAGTTAGACACGAAAGCATGAAAGTACACATCTCAAGAGGGGAGATGCGGGCGACACACGTGCTCGAGAACCACATGTGCTCGGCCACATGGGTGCAAGCAGCACATGGGCTCAGGCAGCATATGTGCGCGCTTCCTTTGTTCAAGGTGGCCTTTATAGGGTTTCTCCAACCTGCCCCCACGTGGGGCTTCTTCCCAGGTAAAAGTCCGTTGCTAAGGAGGTTACCAGGGAGGATGGGAGTGGTGATGGTCTTCTTTGAAATTCCTTTCCTGGCCTTTTGTTCCTAGAGGAGCTTCTTTGGGTCTGTTGCTGGAGCCAGGTGAGGGTCTTATCAAGCCTTAGTTCCTGTTTTCCTATTTTCTGCAGGGCTGGCTTTTGTCGTTGCCTCGGGAGGGGGCCCTCCCTGCCTACCTGCCTACATCAATACCATCCTGGGTAGATTGTATTGCCCCTATAGAGAATCCTGATTTTTCTTGGGGGGGGAGGGGGACATGTCTCCTTGTATGATTGATGCAAATGTGGATCTGTGCTGGGCCTGGGCTTTCACCAGAGATCTCGAAATGGTGACATCTTCACCCTTGCCTTCCTCCTTCAGCGACTGCTCCACGGTGGCTGTGCCAGCCTTGTCTGCCAGCTGCCCAGCCCAGCAGCCTCTCATCTCTCTGCTTAAAGGGACACACGTCCATGGTCTCTGTTCCACCTCTTTGTGTCTGAGCCTGTGGCCAGCCTTGGGATGTGTGCCGGGCGGGCATTTATTATTAATGTCCTCCTGGTCTCGAGGCTCACGGCCATCCCTGCCACTGAGCCTGCAGTGGGCGGTGCTGTGGGTCAGCTGCTGTCCACACGGAGAGTGCCCACAGCAGTGGGAAGCAGGTCCCTGGAGGGCTGCCCGTCAGCGGGGATGTCAGCCAGGAAGACAAACTCATTAAAGCCCACACAGGCCTCCCGCCCAGCTCCTGCCCGCGTGCTCTCTTAGAGCCGGAGAGGGAAGGATGGAGGCCAGCCGGGAGACTTGCCAAGTCCGTGAAGTGAGGTTACAGGGGGACTCTGGTAAGGTGGGTTCTTCCACGTGGCCATCAGAGAGAAGCACCCCAGGGAGATTTAAAGTCACACACACACACACACACACACACACTCACACACTGGAATGTGTTGGAGGTGGGTGGAGGGACCACGGGTCTCGTGGGAAAGGTGGTCAGGGCAGAAGGAGAGTGAAGGGAATGAAGGGCAGCTGCTCCAGGTATGTGACCCCGTGACCGTCCCTGCAGTGAGGTTCCAGAGAAGCCTGCCCCCCCCCCCCCCACCCAGGGGAGCAGATGTTGGGACAGACAGGTGTCCCATGGCGGAGATAGCACAGTAGGTAGGGGGTTTCCCTTGCACGTGGCCAATCGAACCTAGAGGTTCAATCCCCAGCATCCCAAATGGTCCCCTGAGCACCACCAGGAGTAATTCTTGAGTGCATACCCAGAAATAACCCCTGAGCATCACCGGGTATAACCCAAAAAGCCAAATAAAATAAAGAGTAGTTACACCCTAACAACTACAATACAGGACAGTGCGAGCAGCTGTGTGTGTTCCCAAGCCCACTCAGTTCCACTCAGTACTGAGCGACAGACTTCTGAGCTCTGTGTGTATTCGTTATCCTTACACTTGCAGCGACCTCAGGGACAGGTTCTGTCACCCCTGACTTGACTTATAAAGAAAATGGCAAAGAGATAGGGGCCAGAGTATCTCCCCACCATCACTAAGAAATTAGCTTCCCCTTCTGTTGTACCTTTTTTGTCAGAATAGGCCTCATTAAGGAGGCAGAACTGAACGTGCAGAAACTATTACATGATAACTCGATTACTGTTTGGATCAGGAATAAAAAAATGCAAATCTAAGGTGTAATCAGATTATTTTTTTTTTGCAGCCTCAGAATAGTTAGACCTCTTGAGTGATTCTTTTTTTTTTTAGACCAGAACATATTTAAATTCACAAAATCCTGCTTGATTGCCCATAGCGACAGGGCCTGTGACTGAGTGCTTTGTGTTATTGTATTGATTTTTTTTTTTTTGCTGAGTTTTTCTTTTTCTTTATTTGATGGTGTGGGGGTGGAGGGAGATGGACTGTTAGCTATTTCTGGTTCTGAGCTCAGGAGCGACCCCTCGTGGTGATCAGGGAACCATCTGAGGTGCCTGGGGTCCAAACCAGCATGGGCAGGATGCAAAAGGAACACCTTAACCCCTGTACTATCTCTCTGGCCTCCTGCAGCTTTTCTTGACCCAAAAGATCAAGAAAAAAAATTTTTTTTTCTTGGTCAGAGGAACACATTCAACCCTGTGTTCAAGGATCATGCAGGAGTTGATCGTGGGTCACCCAAATGTAAGGCCTTAACCTTTGTACTATCTCCAGCCCTGAGAGTAAAGGTAAAGGTAAAGGCCCTCCCGTTGATTGTCGATTTGCTCGAGCGGGCCCAGTAACGTCTCCATTGGAGACTTTGTTGTTACTGTATTTGGCATATCAAATACTCTCGGTAGCTTGCCGGGCTCTCCGAGAGGGGCGGAGGAATCGAACTCGGGTCGGCCATGTTGGCCGCTTGTAAAGCGAACGCCCTACCCGCTGTGCTATCGCTCCAGCCCTGAGAGTAAGAAAGTTTTTTTGGTTTTGTTTTTGTCTGTGGTTTTTTTTTTAATTTTTAAAATTTTTGTGAATAGCCATGAGATATAGTTGCAGACTTAAAACATTTTTGTGATTATGTTTTAATTGGGCTGGAGCGATAGCACAGCAGGTAGGGCGTTTGCCTTGCATGTGGCTGACGACCTGGATTCAATTCCTCCATCCCTCTCGGGGAGCCCAGTAAGCTACTGAGAGTATCCCGCCCACACGGCAGAGCCTAGCAAGTTCCCCGTGGCATATTCGATATGCCAAAAACAGTACCAACAAGTCTCACAATGGAGACGTTACTGGTACCCACTTGAGCAATGAACAATGGGAGGACAGTGCTACAGTGTTATGTTTCAATCAAACAATGTTTGAGTACTCATCCCTTCACCAGTGCCCATTTTCCGTCACCAATGTTCCCAGTATCCCTCCCGACACCCCCACTTCTTCCCTCCCCCTGCCTCTGTGACAGACACGTTTCCTTGAGAGTAAGAAAGTTTTAACAGCCTTAATGAGGAATAACTATATACCATAAAGCCCACTTGTTCTAAATATGCAATTCAATGATTTTCACTAAATTCATAGTTGCTCAACTATCCTCACAATCCAATCGTCAGATTATTTCCTATCCCTCGCCCTAATTTTTATCCCCATCAATGCTGTTTCTCTAGCTCAGTCACCGAAAGATCCGTCAGCTTACTTCCTGTCTCTACAGCATTGCCTTTTCTGGACATAAAAAAATGGGAGCGTGTGATGTGTCCTATTTTGTGGCGATGTTTGTTTTGGTGCCAGGGCCACGGTTCATCCCCACCGCCGCAAATGTCAGTACTCAGTTCTCCTTTATCGTCACATTTCCCACATTCCATTTATCCATCCCAGCAGCCGCGCCCCCGGACCCTGCCTGTGTGGGGGCCACTGTGAAGAAACGCTGCTATGAATATTCACGTACGAATCTGTGGGGACACATGTTCACATGTTTCTTGGAATTTCTGGATCATACAGGAAATTTATGATTCACTTTTTCAAGAAACCGTCTGTTCTCCAAGGTGGTTGCATCTTACGCATTCAGCAGCAATGTCCCAGCCAGCACCGGTTTTTTCTCACCAGGGCTGACTCTGACTGTCATGCCTCTTTCTGATCTGGGTCATCCTGCTGGGCATGAAGCGGTCCCTCACTGTAGGTGCTGAGTATTGACCGCCCCCGTTATTCATTGTTGTTCCTAATTGCATGTCATAGAAAGCGGCTGGGGATCGCTTCCTCCCGTGGCTTTTCGTTAAGAGAAATAGCCAAGGACAAACAGCAGAGCCATATGGTTCTGGGAGGGGTGTGCCTTAACCTCAATCGCTCTTTGGGGACAGACTTTTCCCCCCTTCTCCTAAGCATCCCCCCTCCCCAGTTCCATGCCCTTTGCAACTGTTAAAAATTCCAATCTGTGTCGAACACTTAAGTTCATAGAGAAGCCGCTTGCCTCTGTGGGTGGCTCAAGTCTTATTGGTGGGTCTGACACAAATAGCCCGTTCTTTGAAAAAGGATGCTTTCTACCCCACCGCCCTCGGACATTTTAATATGTTGCCTAAGCCGCATAATTGAATTGATTTTAAACAACTTTCTACCAAGATTGCAATAAAGGGAAGCAATTTGTTCCAGCAGACGCCAGGCTCCGAGGCACAGACAGCTGTGACCGGGCGGCTGGTCCCCGGATCCGCTGTGTTTCCAGGGAGTCCCCAGCTCTGCCCTGGGGAGTTGAGCCAACACACGCTTTTCAGTGTAAATGGACAGTTTAAACCAGGAAACGAACACCCAGCTGGATGCAGAAGGAGGGGGGGTCCGGAGGAGCCAGAACTCAGGGCGGGGAAAGTGGGGAGGGGAGGGGAGGGCGGAACTGAGAAGGTGCTGTGGAGGGCGCCACCACCCTCCACAAGGTGCCACCTTGACTCCACAAGGCTGTGGGCCTCCTCTTGGCAAGCTCTGCTGCTCTGCGCACACGTGGGGCTGGGTGGGGCCAGCCTCAGGGCCCTACTCCGTGCCCCGTTCCCAGGAGGAGGTGGACCGTGGAGTCCGCCCGGCTGCACAACAGGCAGGCCAGGAGTGGGCCTCTCTTCTCTGACCACGTGGGGGTGCAGGGCAGGCCCTGCCCGGACCCCGCTGGGCAAGCGGGAGGCTGGCTTGGCTCAGGTGCGGCTGCTTTGCGCCCGTGGAGGGGCAGGAGGTCGAGGTCGGGAAAGCCGGCCACAGGGCCGCTCACCCTGACTCGGGTATCCTCTGCGCCCTCCCCGCCTCGTCCTGCTGGTCAGGAAAGCAGCCTGGCAGGAGGGTGAGGGGCCTCCCCAGGAATAGCTTACCTTTCGCAGTGTCCCGGGCTCATAGCCAGCCTGAGACCTGGGGAACAGCCCCTCTGGCCAGGACTGCGGACCCTACACGGACCCCATCCCTGCCACTCTGACCAAAGGCGGTGGGAGAGAGGGACCTGGGTGCCGAGGGGTGGGGGGGGAAATCCCAGTTTGTGGCCTGTCTGGTTGCCCCACCTGAGCGCCGGGCCAGGGTACCTGACCCGACCTTCAGGTGGCTCTGGTCCCCATTCCTGTTTGTGACAGGCTTCAGCCAGAGCAAGGGAGCACGGAGGCCTGGCGGGACCCCGGGTGGCCCCGGTCCCCACATGCCCAGCAAGCTGCCAGGCCCCCAGGGGTGGGCAGGCTGGTCGGCCCTCCCTGGGCCTCTAATCCCACCTCTCCCCGCCACCCCACCCCGCTAGGCACCTGGCCCAGAACCCCTTCATCTGTGACTGCAACCTGAAGTGGCTGGCCGACTTCCTGCGCACCAACCCCGTGGAGACGAGCGGGGCACGTTGTGCCAGCCCACGACGCCTGGCCAACAAGCGCATCGGGCAGATCAAGAGCAAGAAGTTCCGTTGCTCAGGTAGCGGCCGTCCGCGCCCCTCTGCGGGTGGCCACGGGGGCCTGTGACGCCGTTGCAGGGGTGCGCCCCCCTAGACTGGGGCCTGGGTGGGTTTCAGTCCTGCCCTGGTGGAGACTAGGGGACCCGCGAGGACGGGGGTACACCTGGATCGTCCAGGCTCCATCTGCTGCCAGGCCAGCCCCTTCCCCCCAACCCGGGCTCTAGCTCCAGGCAGACGGCAGGGGAGCGGCGGTGCGAGTCACTCCTGAGCACCCCATTGCGCCTTTGCAGGGAGAACCCCAGGGTTTGGGGGAGGCGTGAGTGCTGTGCCCTATGGTGGGGGTCTTCTGCACACGGGCAAGGGTCCAGACCTAGGGCCCTGCCTCATCCCTGGGTGCCTTCAGTGGGGCGGGGCATTTCTTCCGAGGTGGGGCCCACCCTGGCTGACCCTCCCCCCCGACACACACGCGCGCACACATACACACATGTTCATCATGGTATTTCTGCTTCTCTCCCCAGCCAAAGAACAGTACTTCATCCCAGGTAGGACTGTGCGGGCTGGGGGGTGACCTGCGGGGCCTGGTGGGAGGGCAAGGTCCGGGGGTCCTGGCGCAGCCTCAGTGCCCCCTCTCCCGCAGGCACCGAGGATTACCAGCTCAACAGCGAGTGCAGCAGCGACGTGGTCTGTCCCCACAAGTGCCGCTGCGAGAACAGCGTGGCTGAGTGCTCCGGCCTGAGGCTGACCAAGATCCCAGAGCGCGTCCCCCAGGCCACGGCCGAGCTGTGAGCGCCCGCTCTTCCCTGCCACAGCCAATGCACGCCCCGCCCCCAGCCACTGCATGCCCCTCTCCCCGCCACTGCAGGGCCCCTTGCCCCATTCAGTGCACACCCCGCCCCCCACCACTGCACTCCCCTCCCTCAGCCACTGCACGCCCCTCCCCTGGCAGGGCCTCTCTCCAGGCTCTCCCCTGGGTCAGCACGGTGGGGCGGGGTGGGGGGGGCGGTGTCCAGCCACGGGGGAACGCCGTTCACAGTTGGGATCTCTGGTGCCACTCCCACGGGGCCAGTGACTCGGGCGAGGCCTGAGGATGTGGTCAGTGCCATCGGGGGGCACCTGCGCTGTGAGCAGCGGGGCCAGGGTCAGACAGGCCAGCTCGTGCAAAGAACCCCCGTTCCTCTCTTCCTAAAAGTGTTCGTCTGTGTGTGGCACGTGGGCCTGGAGACCCCACACAGCCATTCTGTGGGCAGATAAAGTTCATGGCATCCTTCAGCGAACACAGTCCCTCTCCCGGCTCCCAGCGCTGGACCTGCCTTTCTTTGCAATAGGGCCCAGATTCCCCAGCCTGAGCTGCTCTTCTGGGAGTCCTTTAGTTTGAGTCCAGAATATGCCAGGATATTCTTAGCAGATACTTCCATTCTGCCCTTCATGAGTGCCAACTCTCTCTCTCTCTCTCTCTCTCTCTCTCTCCCCCCCCCCCCCCCCCGCATACAGACGATTAAACAACAATGAGATTTCCATCCTGGAGGCCACTGGGATGTTTAAAAAACTAACACATTTAAAGAAAATGTGAGTCACGGTCAGGGACTCAGGCTTGGGATGGAGAAGGATAGTACTAGGGTCCTGGGGGGAGGGGGGTGGGAGGGGCAGGGCAGGGCCCCTGGGCAGGGGAGTTGGGGGTGGGTGCTAGCAGGGGGGTCCTGAGTTCCCTCGCCCTCCTCCCACCTCCTCTGCCAGCAACCTGAGCAACAACAAGCTGTCAGAAATCGAGGACGGAGCCTTCGAGGGCGCGGCATCCGTGAGCGAGCTGCACCTGACCTCCAACCAGCTGGAGTCCATCCGGAGCGGCATGTTCCGGGGCCTGGACGGTCTGAGGACGCTGTGAGTGTGGGGTGTCCGCCCGAGTGTGGCTGTGTACATTAAGGGGGCAGGGGAGAGAACGGGGGGGGGGGGCTGATAGATGGAGGGGCGGACGGCTAACCCACCTGTACTTCCTTGTTCCCTGGATTGTGGGACTCATGGCTAGTGACGGGGAGAGGAGGCTGTCCTTCCCAGAGGCCCCCCTCATTGCCCCGTGGCTAGACTTGCTGGGGTCCTGCTTATCAATACCGTGAAGGTGACCAGTGCTCCTGTGAGGGTCGGGCAAAGCGGGGTGCCGTTCTCGGCTGTGAGGAGGGGATCGAGCTAGGCTGAGCAGGTGGTCTGGGTTGTATTGGCTCCTGCAGGTCACAGCCAAGAATTGAAAGATGATTCAATGGACATTGTGGGCACTTTGGGGTGGAGACCTAAAACCCCAGGCGTGGACACAGAGTGTGGTCCGGGTGTCTGTGGGGTCCAGGAAGGGTGGGCAGGAAGCCACTCAGGAAGGAACAGTCTGGAGGGTGCACCCGGAGGAGCACCCACTCTCCCCGTTAGTTCGAAAGCCAAACGTGGTCACGCTCGAGAGGGGAAGGCTTTACTGCAGCCAGAGTGCAGCATGGGCAGGAACCCACTCGGCTTCACCTCCTGACCCTTTGTTTTAAGGGAACACTGATGCTCGTGGTGGGAGGGACTTGAAACTTTTGGGCTTCTTGAGAAACGGGGTGACGGGAGGTCAGGACAGCTGGGCTGGGGATGTCAGGACACAGCTGCTGACAGTAGGTTTTCTGCGTGTTTCCCTCTGAACCGGAACTTGGAATAGGTCTTAGACTCCAAGTTGGTTTGTAGGTAAAAGGTGAGCAGGAGCAAGTAGGGGCAGGATTTTTGGAGCCAGTTTCTGCTTTTTGTTCCTGCCTACAAAAAATAGTGGTCGGGGCCAGAAAGAGCTCAATGGGCTGAGCATATGCTTGCAAGCACGAGGCCTGGAATTGACCCCTGATACCTGATAGTCCCCTGAGCACAACTGGGAGTGACTGGGAGTGAGCACTGAGCCGGGAGTTTCCCTGGGAGGACCCCCAGGACAAAAACAAACAAAATCCATCAGAAATAGTTGCAGGGGGCTGGAGTGATAGTACAGTGGATAGGGCGTTTGCCTTGCAGTCGGCCGACCCGGGTTGGATCCCCAGCATCTCGAATGGTCCACCTGTGCACTGCCAGGAGTAATTGCTGAGTACAGAACCAGAAGTACTGAGCACTGCCAAGTGTGACTGAAGAAAAAAAAAAGGAATAGTTGCAGGAACAGATCCTGCTAACACGGTGGTGAGCCATGGCATTTTATTGATCCCATGTGCTTCGTGCCAGGGAGCACAGTGCCTTAGAGTCATGGCTCTGAGGGGCACCCCGGGGGCCAGAATCCTGGTGCTGTGGCACCCTTTGAGTAGGTTCTGTGGCTCCAGGAGGGACTCTGTGGCCAGGGCAGGGGTGGCTGAAACCCAGGGCACCTTGGCTCTCCCTGCCCCTGTGTGTAGGATGCTGAGGACCAACCGCATCAGCTGCATCCACAACGACAGCTTCACGGGCCTGCGCAACGTGCGGCTCCTCTCGCTCTACGACAACCAGATTGCCACCATCGCCCCGGGCGCCTTCGACACCCTGCAGGCCCTGTCCACGCTGTGAGTGCCTCCCCGGGGGCAGGAGTCAGGGATCACTAACAGGCTCACTCCCAGTACCTGGGGCCCCGAGGGTGGTGGAAAGCAGGGTCCCCAAGAGGGAAAGTCCCCTCCGGTGCTGGAGGTCGGCTTTGCTGGAGAATGCTGTGGTCTGGGAGAGAGGCTGTGGGGGCCGGAGAGGCTCAGCCGGTAGTGTCTCCTGGGCCACACCCCGTGCCTCTTGCAGAAACCTCCTGGCCAACCCTTTCAACTGCGACTGCCAGCTGGCCTGGCTGGGGGACTGGCTGCGCAAGAGGAAGATCGTGACCGGGAACCCGCGGTGCCAGAACCCCGACTTCCTGCGGCAGATCCCCCTGCAGGACGTGGCCTTCCCCGACTTTAGGTGTGAGGAAGGTAACTTGTGGCCCCCAGGGCGGTGGCAGGGGAGAGGGCGAGGGCCAGCACCGGCAGGTGCAGAGCGGGAGGCAGTACCCCAAGGTGGAGGGTTCCTGCGGAGGGGAGGGGTGAGGTACAGAGAGACCCCCATGGGTGCCCACACCCCTGCCTGGCATGCCGGTGGGAGCTGTGGTGGTAGGTGTGGCCCCGAGGACGGCGGGAACTGTGGGCGAGAGAAGGAGCTCGGAGAGCCTGCTCTGTCCCCAGAGAGACTGAGGTCGCCCTCGCCCTTCAGGGGGCCTTCCCAGGAATGCTCCTAAGAGAACTGCCTCCTAGAAGAGTTGTGTGAGGGGACCCTGGTGTGGCTCAGAGACCCCTGTTCTTGGGCTCTTCGCATAAAGAGAAATTGACCCTAGGCCAAGGGAGAGAGTCAGGCAGTGCTTACTGAAGCTTCTGTCCAGACCCAGGGCAGGCAGCACGGGATGACGGCGTGGAACGGAGGCTGGAGAGACTTTAAAAAACTAAGATGGGAAAGGTGTGATGCCTAGGCATGTGTGTGAGTATGGATGTGTCTGTGTGTGTATATGTGTTTGTGTGTGAGTGTGTGTTTGTGTGTATGTGTGTATGTGTGTGTGTTTGTGTGTATGTGTGTTTGTGTGTGTGTATGTATGCTTGTGTGTGTTTGTGTGTATGTGCGTGTTTATATGTGTGAGTGTGTGTTGTTTTTGTGCATGTGAGTGTGTGTTTGTATGTGTGTTTGTGTTTGTACATGTGAGTGTGTGTTGTTTTTGTGCATGCATGAGTGTGTGTATGTGTGAGTGCGGGTATGTTTTGTGTGTGTTTGTGTGCATGTGTCTGTGTGTGTGCTTGGGTGTGTGTTTGGGTACATGTGTGTATGTGTTTGTGTGTTTGTGTATGTGAGTGTGTGTTTGTGTGCATGCACGTGTTTGTGTGTGTGAGTGTGTGTGTGTGTGTGTGTGTGTGTGTGTGTGTGTGGATAGAGGAGCTTGCAGGCTCTGAGCAGAGCAAACTTCCACATGGGCCGCATGTCTTATGAGCACGGGGAGTCTCCAGTGGGGAAGATTTTTAGATGAAAGCAAGCGGGGAGTCAGCATCGTGGCCCCAGCTGGTTCAGGCCCTTGTGGGGGACGGTCTCTGCCTTCCTGCCAGCCTCGGGGGCCGCTGTGCTGAGTCCCCCCGTGTCGTGCTGTGCAGCTCCTCTCCCCGTCCCTGCATCAAGGACAGCACAGGACGTGGAGGGTGGGCAGCCAGCTCGGACGTGGTCCCGTGGCCTTTGCAGCGCAGGCTTCACCTCTTCCCTTAGTCCCCATCTTTACACTGGGCTCCCACACCCAGCATTGCTGATTCAGTTCCTCCGACACGGGCTTCACCGTTGCCCCTTCCTCACACCCAGCGCTGTCATCCCTCCTTGACCCCTTTGGGAAAGCACACGGGGGATATCATCGAGCTCATTAGTGGATGAACGATGACCGAGTTCATTATTATTGGTTAATTAAATTGCGATTATTGAGCTGTTACCGCCTGAGTAGGTGACCCGGGCGTGGGGGAGGAGCTGGGGTTGTCTCTGTCAGCCGGAGCCGAGGCTGCCTTGCTCCCCACTAGCCTTCTGCCTGAGGCCAACGGCTGGATCCCTGCAGCCTCAGTAACAGGCACGTCACCCCTTCTCGCATCCACTCAGCCGACCAGTTTGGCGCCAGGAACTGCTCTGAATGAACAGAGAAGGAAGTTGCAGTCAGGGTGCTGTCCTGCTGGGGCCCCAGGGACACCCCTACCCCCGGGAAAGAGGCCGTGCTCAATAAAATACCTGGGACAACGAGGTCTGAGCTGAGGGAGCTCGCCAAAATGAGTTTTCATTCAAAGGGGCAGAGAGCAGAGACGGGGGAGGGCCGGGGGCGTGTGAAGGAGGGCGTCTGAGACTCGAAGCCTTCCCGCCTTTTCTTCCCCAGGCCAGGAGGAAGTGGGCTGCCTTCCCCGGCCTCAGTGCCCCCAGGAATGTGCCTGTCTGGACACTGTGGTCCGATGCAGCAACAAGCACCTCCAGGCCCTGCCCAAGGGCATCCCCAAGAACGTCACAGAGCTGTGAGTAGCCAGTGGGGGTGGGGCTGGGCAGGGACTCTGGCTCCCAGAGAGATCTGAATTTCTAGGGACAGGGAGGCAGTTCACCTTGTCGATGCAGGAGACCCGAAGGTGCGACCCCTGCACCACCCAGTTCCCGAGCACTGCCAGGTGTGGCCCCGAGCCCAAACGCAGTGAGCTGGGCCTCTCGGGTGCGTGGAGCAGGGCTGGTGTTGACATGTAAGCTGTGACTCAGCTGCTTTCTGGTCTTTGTGGGGAAACAGAGCAGCAGGGCGTGAGCTCTGGGCTGGGGGCGCAACAACGTTCCAGCTCGCGTGGTTGGGTGTGTGGCAGGCATTGGGGGGCTGGATGAGGGGTGGATACACAGCCCCTGGCGCCCTGAAATCTCTATTTTTGTGGAGTCTTGGGATGCTGTGGGTTGGGGAGCACTTAGGGTGGACGTGGCCTTGAGGACAGCCACTCAGGTGGCAGAGGAGCTAGTGGGTGCTGGAAGGGGGGAGAGGAGGAGGGGCTGCACCTGAGTCTGAGGCAGGAGCAGGGGGGTGAGGCCGTGGTGGGGATGAAGGTCACCCCCACCGCACTGCCTGCATGGTGAGGAAGGGAAGTGCCTACTGGTGGGGTCGGGGCAGCAGGAGGGCGTGTGACCCCCTGAGCCAGGTGGGGCTTCTGTTGGTGGGTCTCAGGCCCCGGCCAGTGAGGAGGGAGGGGTCTTGAAGCAGGTGTGTCGGGGGTGTGAGCGGCAGGGGGCAGGGCAGGGGTCTGAACTGAGTCTCAGGGAGAGCCCCCCCCCCCATCAGGGAGGAGGTCGAGAGGGCAGGGCAGGAGGAAATGGCTATACATCAAAGCCGGTTTTACCATCTGGTGGCCCCTGGTCAAATGGCCCAAGACATTCCCATGATTTCTCCTCCAGCGGTGGTCCTGGGCTGGCTGGGTGGTCTTCATGGGGAGGAGGACGCCACGCTAATAGCCCTGCGCTCTCCCCAGCTACCTGGACGGGAACCAGTTCACGTTGGTTCCGGGACAGCTGTCCACCTTCAAGTACCTGCAGCTTGTGTGAGTACCTGGCCCTTGAGGACCTCAGGCCCCTCAGAGGACAGGAGGGCTGTGGACGTCCAGCTCTGGTGGCTCTCACTCCCCTGAGTTCCCACACGCCCCTCTTGGGAGGATCCTGGTTATTTTTTTCCCCCACTGAACCCCGTTTCTCTGGGAACATCTGCACATAGACCTGCTTTGCCACCTAGTGGTCGTGCCAGCTCATTGCACCAATCCTGCCTACTCCAGGCTGGGCAGTCAGCCCTATCTCCCCCCGCCTCCCTCCAGAGTCATAATTACTAACCACACGCGAGGATGGAAGGGCCAAGGCAGAGTTAGAGGATGATGTTTGCCTTCTTAGGGGCCCCTAACTTGATGTGAAACATGCTGTGCTTTATGTGTAAAATGGGGTCACCCCCGCCCTCCCCCCGCAAGAAAAAAGGGAGAGGGGGCTGGAGCAATAGCACAGCGGGTAGGGCATTTGCCTTGCACGCAACTGACCCGGGTTTGATTCCCAGCATCCCATATGGTTCCCAAGCACCGCCAGGAGTAATTCCTGAGTGCAGAGTCAGGAGTAACCCCTGTGCATTGCCAGGTGTGACCCAAAAAGCAAAAAAAAAAAACAAAGAGGGGAGAAACCCCATCTTCCTGACACTTGGGGAGCTGTTGGTTCTCCATGGGAGCATCTACGCAGAGGGTCAGAGCCAGGGGGTTCTGGGTAATGGACAGGGGATGGGGACAAGAGGCTCCTGTGAGCCAAGTGCCCCCATCCTGCCCGCCGGCTGGGGTGGCCTCGGCAGAGCAGGGCTGGGGATAGCTGGGTGCTTCTTCCCAGGGGGCCCCATGTTTGTTTTTTCCAGGGATCTGAGTAACAACAAGATCAGTTCCTTGAGCAACTCCTCCTTCACCAACATGAGCCAGCTGACCACCTTGTGAGTGTGGGCCGAGGGCGGGCGGTGGGGTGGGGTGGGGGTGAGGGGCACCTTTACAGCCTCCAAGTCTTTCCCGCAGGGCACAGGCTCCCTCACCTGGCAGGACTGTGCCAGCCCGAAGAAGACTCAAAAAATACTTTATTTGCGAAACACTGTGTAGGTTTGAAAAAGTGCAGGAGATAGAAATGCCGAGTTGAACCAACCACATACAGCTAATGTGTGTGAACACCTCATCCCTGCTCTGTCCCTTCCGATCCTTATTCCTCCCTCCTGACACTAACTCCTGTGACAGTCACTCTCGTGCTCTTGCCTCCTGTTTCCTGGTGCTGGCGGTAGATGCAGGCTCCCACTGATCAGGCGGGTGCCATCCCACTGAGCCACCTGGCCAGCCCAGCGTTACTGAATGTGGGGCTTGGGAAAGGGTTCTGAAGGTGCAACGACCAAAACTTAACTAGGAACCAAGTGCACTGTGAATCTGAGGGCTTTCTGGCAGCATCTACCCTCATTGCATTTTTCAGGCCAAAGAGGGTTGCGAGCGGGAAACACTGATGAAGCCCTGACCCACGGCTGTGGTGCTTAGTCAGTGATGCTTCCCCCAAGGGGACATGGGGCAGCACCTGAAAGTCTCCTTGTCCCAGCCTGAGGAGAGCTGAGGAGCTACAGGAATCTCCCAACGCACCAAACACCCCCCCCCCCCCCCCGCCAGCAAGGAGCTGTCCATAGTGCTGAGATCCTGGTCACCTAAGCCATGACAAGCATGTCTCATTTCTCTTGTCGGTATTTCATAATGGAGTTATGAAGTCTGATTTTTTAAAATTTTTAAATTTTTTAATGAATTATGAGGTACAGTTACAGATTTACAAACTTTTGTGCTTATGTATTTCAGTCATACAATGATCGAGTACCCATCCCTCCACCAGTGCCCATTCTCCATCACCAATGATCCCAGTGTCCCTCCCATCCCACCCTCTCCCCCCCCCCCGCCTCTGTGGGAGGCGCATTCCCTTTTACTCTCTCTCTCTCTCTCTCTCTCTCTCTCTCGTGAAGGCTGATTTAATATCTTACTGCACACTCAGCACAGCGTGTAGAGCGTTTGCCTTGCTTGCGGACGACCCAGGTTCTATTCCTCTGTCCCTCTTGGAGAGCCCAGCAAGCTACCAAGAGTATCCCGCCTGCATGGCAGAGCCTGGAAAACTCCCCATGGCATATTCAATATGCCAAAAATAGTTACAACAGGACTGGAGCGATAGCACAGCACAGGTAGGGCATTTGCCTTGCACACGGCTGACCTGAGTTTGATTCCCAGCATACCATATGGTCCCCTGAGCACCACCAGGAGTAATTCCTGAATTCATGAGTCAGGAGTAAACCCTGTGCATTGCTGGGTGCGACCCAAAAAGCAAAAAAAAAATAGTAACAAATCTCACAATGAAGACATTACTGGTGCCTACTCGAGCAAATCGATGAACATTGGGAGGACAATGCTACAGTACTACCGCACACTCAGAGTTCAGTTTGGTGCCTTTTTCTTGAACGTTTTGGGTCATACCCAGCAGTGCTCAGGGGTTCTTCCTGGCTCTGCACTCAGGAGTTACTCCTGGCGGTGCTCAGGGGACCATATGGGATGCTGGGAATCGAACCCGGGTCGGCCGCGTGCAAGGCAAACACCCTACCTGCTGTGCCATTGCTCCAGCCCTCGTTGCTACCTTTTGACATAGGTTCACACCCATGAAACCATCACCACCATCGAGGAATGACCATTTCCATGAGCCCTCAAAGCTGCCTTCTGCCCCTGGTAATTCCCAGACACTTTGATCCCTCCCCGACCTGGGCACCCACTTTCTGTAGCTGGGTTTGCATTTCCTAGAGTTTTATCCAACTCATTCAATGCCTCCCAGTTTTTCTTTGGCTTCACGGTCACGGTCCTCCCGTTATTCATTGATTTGCTCGAGCGGGCCCAGTAACATCTCCATTATGAGACTCGTTGTTACTGTGTCTGGCATATCGAATACGTCATGGGGAGCTTGCCAGGCTCTGCCGTGCGGGCGAGATACTCTCGGTAGCTTGCCGGGCTCTCCGAGAGGGGCAGAGGAATCAAACTCGGGTCGGCCATGTTGGCTGCGTGCAAGGCAAACGCCCTACCGCTGTGCTATCGCTCTAGCCCTCTTTGGCTTATTTTTTAAAAAATAATTTATTTTATTGAATCGCTGTGAGATAGAGCATTGCAAAGCTGTTCATAATTGGGCTTCAGCGTACAGTCTTCCAACATCCATCCCTGCACCAGCGTAATTCCCCAGCACCAGTATCCCCAGTTTTCCTTCGGCTTCTTTCAGCCCACACAGTGTCTCTGAAATTCATCCACATTATGGCACATCTTGGTGGTTCCTTCCTTTTTTATTTGTGAGCACCTGTATCCCACAGGGTGGAGGAATGAGCCTTCGGTGCATGAATGGGCATTTGGGGGTTCTTACAAATACAGTTTCCTTGATAGTTGATCTGTGTTTGCCCTCGAGGGAGTCGCTAATTTGGGAGCATTGAGGAGACAGGTTTAACCTGAGGGTTCTGGAGACTGAAACACTAAATCAGAGTACCAGCCTACTGATTTTTCAAAAAAAATTTTTTTTGTATTGAATCACCATGAAATAGTTACAAAGCTTTCATGTTTGAGTTTCGGTCATACAACGATCAAATACACATCCCTTCACGAGTGCACATTTTCCACCACCAAAATCCCCAGTATCCCTCCCATCCCAACCCCTTCCCTGCCTGTGTGGCAGACAAATTCCACAATACTCTCTCTCTACTTTGATTACATTCAATATTTCAACACCAGTCCCACCATTATTATTTGGAATTTTTCCACCACCACTCAAACCTACCAAAGAGGCAATGCTAGACAGTTTGTTTTGTATTGCTTGTTATGAATAGCATATAATGTCCTGCAGACCCAAGAGCAGCCGTGTGCTCCTGAAATTCCAAAATTTTAATAATTAGGGTCTGGAGAGATCTCTGCAGTGAGCTGCTCATTTCTGAGATTTGTTTGTATGTCTCTGGATCATGGCTGTTTAGGAGCTTAATATGTACCGGGGGCAGTTTATAGGCATCATCTCAGAGTCCCATAGGGGCGGGGCTAAGATGAGGGACCAGCTCCTCCCCTGTCCCATGAGGCCTAGCGTTTGCCACTACTGCTCCCGCATACCTGGGCTTCTTTTTGGGTTTTGGAAGATGGTGGTCACCGAGATTCCTAGGGGGCAGGTGGAGGGACAGCACCTGCCCCTGTCTGGAGTAGCCAGGCAAAAGTGGCCTATTGCAAAGTCTGGAGGCATCTTTGCAGCAAGTTGCTTGGTTCTGAGATTGTTTGTGTGTCTCTCCCAGCCCACTTATTTAATAAAAAAAAAATTCCTTTATGGCCAGAGAGAGAGAGAGAGAGAGAGAGAGTACCAAGGTTAAGGCACTTCCCTTGCTGGTGGCTGATCCAGGTTCAATCCCCAGCACTTCAGATGACGTCCCCCTGCCCCCTCCCCACCAGGTACCACCAAGAGTGATCCCTGAGTGCTGAGCCTGGAGAAGTTCACATAATTGAGCTCCAGCTGGCCATGGCCCCAAAACACCAAAATAAAGTCATTTCACCCGCTGGACCCCGGTTTACTGACCTCCAGGTGGAGATGAAGGTGGCACCTTCTCACCACCCCTGCGTCCTAGTGTAGAATGTCGCCTGTGCCCTGGGAGGGCTGGGCTGAGGTGGTGGCTGCCGGGCGGGTATCAGCTTCATAGTGAGCTCACCTCTGCCCCGGACAAGTGGACATAGCCCCCGAGGGGCTGCTCAGTTCTCTATGGCCCTGTCTCTCCAGGTGGGGTCTTGTTGGGAGCCAGACACTGTGCCGCGGCCTTTTCAAGTTGGTATCATTTGGGTCCCTTGTCTGTAGTTGAGGGAACTGCTCAAGGCCTACAGCATTAGGTGACATGCTTAGGATCTCACAGCTCCAGCTCACACGCAGCCTCAAAGAGCTGAAAGCAAAACCGCCCCAGAGGGGCTGGAGCGATAGCATAGCAGGTAGGGTGTTTGCCTTGCATATGGCCAACCTGGGTTCAATCCTCGGGATCCCATATGGTCCCCCGAGCACTGCCAGGAGTAACTCCAGGAGTAACCCCTAAGCATCGCTGGGTGTGACCCTCCCCCCAAAAAAGGCAAAAAAAAAAAAAAACAACAATATGCCCCAGAGCCTGGGCTGGGTTGTGACACATGTTCTTTCTCTGCTTCCCCTCCCCTCCCCCACCTCCCCGCTTCTCCTCCATCCCCATTGCAGGATCCTCAGCTACAACGCGCTCCAGTGCATCCCGGCCCTGGCCTTCCAGGGGCTGCGCTCCCTGCGCCTGCTGTGAGTCTGTCTTCCCGCTGGGCCCTCCTGCCGGGAACTCAGCGCCTCACCCGTGGGGGTTCGACAAGAGTCCAAGTTTGGGGCTTCCCCTGGGAAGAAACAGGAAGCTCTGAGAAACGGGAGCTGTGGTCTCCAAGCTGTCGTTTGTCGTTACCTGTCTGAGTGGGGAGCGGTTGTAGCCCCTTGCTTTCAAGGGAGTCTTGGGTTCTGGTGGACAGTGTTTGCCTGCAGGAGATCTGGGCAATGTTTTTTAGAATTCCCACTGTGAGGCTGTTACCAGGGGACCAGCACTGGCTGTCCTTCCTGCCTGCTGTGAGGCCTCAGTTCCACCTAGGCAGGCTGGTGGACTCACTCCACACTCTCAGTCTCTCCTGGGTGGGCTGGCGGTCCTCTCCTCCATGAGCTGTCTTTGGAGTAACTTCCTCACCGTGTAGAAACCTGCCCCTCAGGCTCCTCAGCCAGGAGTGGAAGGCACAGGCCTGTCCTTCATCCTTTGGGCCACAAACAGGCCCCAGACTTGAGCTATTTAGGAAATGAAATCCTCCCTCACGCTGAAGTGCAGGAGCCTTGGGGTTATCCGGGGCTCTCCCTCCCGAGCCTGTGTCCACACTGCGGGTCTCTGAGCATTGGCAGAGATGGGCGGGTGGTGGCTGCCCCCAGGAGGCTGGACCCTGGGCTCTGGTTCATGGAGTGTGTCTGGACGTGGCGCCAACAGCTTCTTCTCCCCAGGTCCCTGCATGGCAATGACATCTCTACCCTCCAAGAGGGCATCTTCGCAGACGTGACCTCCCTGTCTCACCTGTGAGTTGCTCTGTAGCACTGTCCTCTTGTTGTTCATCGATTTGCTCACGCGGGCACCAGTAACATCTCCATTGTGAGAGTTTGTTGTTACTGTATTTGGCATATCGAATACGTCATGGGTAACTTGCCAGACTTTGCTGTACAGGCGAGATACTCTTGGTAGCTTGCCGGACTCTCCGAGAGGGGTGGAGAAATTGAACCCGGGTCAGCTGCATACAAGGCGAACGCCCTACCCATTGTGCTATCGTTCCAGCCCCACCTGTGTGTAAATCAGGCCAATTCTCAGGGCCTCTTTGGACAAACTAACCAGGCTTGGACTCCAGGAGGGACACCCACCTTCCCGCATGGCGTCCGTTGGTTCCCTCTCCCTAAAGCTAATTTTATCTACAAACCTCAAGCGCTTCATTTCAGACCCTCACACTTTGAGTTGAGGGTGGGGCTGGACCACCAGTCCTGGCAAACAATGACATGTTGGTCTTGGGCCTTTGCTTGTTGCTGAGAGCTACCCCTGGGCTCTGCCCCATCATCCTGCTTACTGCACTTGGGGCTGCAGTTTCCGAGTCCCACACAGGAAATGTACAGAAGGTGTGAGTTGCTCCCAAGGTTGCTCTGCCCGGGAGGGCCCAGAGTCTGGAGTCTGAGAACCCATGCTCCCTAAGACTGCACTATCCTCCCGTTGTTCATCGATTTTCTCGAACGGGCCCAGTAACGTCTCCATTGTGAGACTTTGTTGTTACTGTGTTTGGCATATCGGATACGTCACAGGGAGCTTGCCAGGCTCTGCCGTGCGGGTGAGATACTCTCAGTAGCTTGCCGGGCTCTCCGAGAGGGGCGGAGGAATCGAACTCGGGTCGGCCCTGTTGGCTGCGTGCAAGGCAAATGCCCTGCCGCTGTGCTATCGATCCACAATTAGGGATAAACTCTGAAATTTGCTACCCCAAAGAAGAGGTATCAGTGGACATAGAGATGATCCTAGAACCATTCAGTGGGCGGTATGATGAGGATTCTTTTATTTTATTTTAATCATATCACTGTGAGATACAGTTAGAAAACTTTCATGACTGGGTCTTGGTCATACAGTGTTCCAGCACCCATCTCATCCCTCTGCCAGTGTACATTTCGCACCACCAATGTCTATGGCAGGCCCTCCTCCTCCTCCTCCTCCCTCCCTCCCTCCTCTCACTTCCCCTCTCCCTCTCCCCCCCTTCCCCTCTCTCTCTCCTTTTGGGCACTATGGTTTTCAATACAGATCCTACTGAGAGAGCATCGTGTTTGGTCCTTTACCCACTTTCAGCACACATCATGATGAGGATTGTAACAAGACAGTTCAGCTCCTCAAAGGCTAAGCCCAGAACTGTCAGATGACTCAGAAATTCCACTACTAAGTGTGGATCCCCCCCAAAAACAATTGAAAGCAGGGACTGCAGGAAATGCTAGTATCCCCCTGTTCATAGCAGCATTATTCACACAGCAGCCAAAAAGCAGAAATGCCCAGGGCCGGAGAGATCGTACAGGGGTTAAGGCACTTGTCCATGTGGCCAACCAGGTTTAAAACCTGGCACCACATTTGGTTCCCAAGCCCCGATAGGAGTGATTCCTGAGCACAGAGGAAGGAGTAAGCCCTGAATGTCACCAAGTGTGACCCAAAAAGCAAACATAGAAACAAAAAAGCAGATATGCCCAAGTGTTCATTGACTGATGAATGGATAAAAAGAATGTGCTCTTTACACAATTGGCATATTTTTCAGTCTTAAAAATGGGATTAACTTCTGATATCCTCTGCAACATGGAGGTACCTTATAAAATTATGCCGAGGGGCTGGAGCAATAGCACAGCGGGTAGGGAGTTTGCCTTGCATGCGGCCGACCCAGGTTCGATTCCTGGTATCCCATATGGTCCCCTGAGCACCGCCAGGAGTAATTCCTGAGTGCAGAGCCAGGAGTAACCCCTGTGTATTGCCGGGTGTGATGTATAAATAAATAAATAAATATAGATAAAATTATGCTGAGTGAAATAGTCCAGCCATGAGAGGAGGGAATGTATGATCCCACTAGTACCAGAATCATCTCTGAGTTGCAGGAGGTAGAATGCTTATTGTTAAGGGCAAGGGGAGTTTTTTGGTCTGGGGCAGGGGGGGATTTTGGACCACAGCCAGCAGTGCTCAAGGCTTATTCCTGGGCTCTGTGCTCAGGGACCATTCCTGATAGACTAGGAAACCGTATGGGGTACTGGTAATGGAACCCGGATCAGCTATGTGCAAGGAAATTATGCATGTCTCAGGACCCAGGGGAGTTTTTGTGGAAGGGGTAAGGTGTCTCCCAGGGGTGCTGAGTTTTGGTACCAGATATTGGTGATGGTCACACCACACAAAGAGTGTGACTGATGTCTCTCAGTTGTACTCTTGAAACAGTGACGATAGCATATTTCATAAGGTATATAATGGAGCCTAAAGCAGTTTTCAGGGGCCTCTGGAATCACTGATGGTGATTTTTGACAAACTGACTGGTTGTTCAATGCAAGGACCTGAGGATGTGGCGCTGCTCAGACCCCGTCCCACCTGGGGTGACTGGCATCCACATTACTGGCCTTCTGAGTGCCTCTGGGGCTGTACTTGGTCATGTTTGAGGAATTTGTGGTACTAAGGTCCTCGTGATTTGAATGAAGGCATGTGCCTGGATATCCAGCCCTGCTGCATATTTTTTATCAGAAAAATAAACTAAAAAGCAGCAGACTGGGCTGGAGAGATAGTACATCAGGTAGAACACTTGCCTTGCTTGCAGCTGACCTGAGTTCAATCCCTGGCACCTCATATGGTCCTGTAAGCCCAGCCATGAGTGATCCCTGAGTGCAAAGCCAGGAGTAAGCCCTGAGCACCTCTGGAGGTGACCTCACAGCAAACAAACAGCAGCAGCTGTGGCAGGACCATTTTGCTGAGCTCGGGCTGGAGGCTCAGCCAGAGTCCATACTACAGCAGGGACCAGGGTGTCCCCCAGGTCTTTGCCCCATAACTATGTTCCCAGGCCACCCACCTGAGAGAGCTTTGAGGTCCCCAGCTTTCCCACTTGAGTTCATTCCCTCTGAGATCCTACTGGTTTTTCTCACTTTCGAGACTCCCCCCCCCCCCCCAGAGAATATTAAAACAGTTATTGCATCTGACCATCACAGACCTGGAAAAATACAATGATCATAAGTGCCACTCACTGACGCTCTGCTTGGGGCAGACTCTGTACTCTTTGAGAACTTTACAATGTCTTATTTACTCCATGACAGAATCAAGAAGGAGGTAGGTTTTGGTGGGGTTTATTTCAGGGGGAAGGTTTTTGGGGAGGTGTGGAGGCTTTGGTTTTGGGGCCACACCAGGCGATGCTTAGGGCTTACTCTTGGCTACACACTGAAGAATCACTCCTGGTGGACTTGAAGGATCATATGGGATGTTGGGGATCGAATGGTCAGCCGTGTGCAAGGCAGATGACCCCTCCCCCCTCCCCTCATGCCCCCTCACTGGACCACTGCTCCAGCCCCAGGGGGTTTTGTTCTATGCACCAGCTCCAGGGGTTGGCTGAAACACCTGCGCTTCAGGGCAGTTTGGACACAGTGGGAAAAGGAGTGCAGGGATCCGGCAGTTGGGAGCAGGAGTTGGATGGTGGGGGTGGGGGGGCTGTGTGAGGTGGCAGGTGCCTCATACCCTTTCACAGCCCCAAGTCCCAGCAAGTGAAGCAGCTTCTCTAGTTCTTTAGGCCCAGACGTGAGCAGAACAGGGATTGAACTCATGTGTTTCTGATTGCAAAGTTCTTTGTTAATTCTCTCCTGCCTCAGTAAATGTATCCTGAGTAAACTCAGAGTCAAGGGCTGAGGAATTTGCTCACAATCTGCCCGTTGTGACCACCAGGGAGATTACAAAGGGAACTGGGGAATTGAACGGTCAGAGTGACTTAAGCCTGAGGAGGAAGTCTGAGGCGTTTCCTGGAGGAGGTGCCATTCCTTCAGACACCTACAGAGGAGTTAGGAGCCTGCTCTGGGAGGCGATGTGAGGCAGAGCCCAGGAAAAGGGGCAGCGTGCGCAGGGCATGCAGGCTGGAGGGCGAGCCATGCCCAGGGGTGCCGCTGTATGCGTCCAGCACAGATAGAGGGTGCTGCTTGGCTGAGGGATATGTCGGGCCAGGGTAAGGGGGTGGGGAAAGGGGTGGGGGGAAAACCATGAGTCTAGAAAGTGATGTTGGCATTCACTGCGAAGACCTTTGTGCCCAGCTGAGGGGGTTGGATTTTGTTGACTGAAGAAGGGTGAGGTTTCAGGAAATTGCGGGGAATGCTGATGATATGTGGAGGCTAGAATGGGAGAGGTGAGGCCGGAAGGGGCCCCAGTCGGAGATGATGGTTCTGGTCCAAGGCCAGGCAGTTGGACTTGTGCGTCCTCTGCACGCAGGAGGTCTGGGCTTGGCTCCCAGCACTGCATGGCCCCCAGAGCCTTGCCCGGAGTGACTATGGAGCCCAGGGCTGGAGGTGTAACCCCAGAGCACCACTCCCCAAGCCCCAGAAAAGATAAATAAAGGCAGCAGACGGTTGTGCCCGCTGACATGGAGCCTGGGCCTGCGTGTTTGGTCATTTGGGTTGTCAGTTCACGTTCTGTGCATGTCGAGCCTTCCGGGACCCCAGTGTGAAAGTGCTTCTCTCCAGGAACACTTAAGCTGTCTCCTTGGTCATTGCTAGTCTGCTAGTCTCCTTGGCAACCCCCTACTCCAGCTCCCATTTCGCCCAGCGAGCATCTAGTCTACCTCTCCTGCCCTGGAGCCCCGCCTCATGCATTTCTATGCTTAGGGTTTGAACGTGAACTTGGCTCCTTTGCCTCTTTTCCCGGGAAATCTGAACGAAGCTCAAGCACAGTCTGAGCTTGTCTGCAGCTCAAAAATCTTGAGACTTGATGCTTCGCATGGGAAGTGAACAGGGGCTGGAGCGATAGCACGGTGGATAGGATGTTTGCCTTGCATGCGGCTGACCTGGGTTCAATTCCCAGCATCCCATATGGTCCCTTGAGCACCACCAGGAGTAATTACTGAGTGCAGAGCCAGCAGTAACCCCTGTGCATCACCAGTATGACCCAAAAAGAAAAAAGGGAAGTGGACAAACATGTTTTTGTGCAAATGAAATACCGAAATACCAGAGATGTGTGTGTGTGTGTGTGTGTGTGTGTGTGTGTGTGAGAGAGAGAGAGAGAGAGAGAGAGAAGAACATTGAGGGGCTGGAGCAGTAGTAGGTATAGTAGCAATAGGAGGTAGGGCATTTGCCTTGCATGCATCCAATCCAGGTTCGATCCCCAGCAGGTCATATAAATCTCTCCTGCGAGCCTTCCAGGAGTAATCTGAGAGCACAGAGCCAGGAGTAAGCCCTGAGCACCAAGGGTACACCACCAATAACAAAACAAAAAAGGAAAGAGCTCATGCCTACCTATAAATTCTATAAACTCAAACGTTTTCCAAACTTGCAAGAAGTAAACCAATAAGCAGAGATCGGTGAAGCAGGAGCTGTAGAACAGGTTGTTGGTGTCCCTGGTCAGATGTGTCTGTCCTGGCATCTGAGCCTCCTCTTTCCAGGAAACCTCATCTGTGAGAGAGAAATTTTGTTAGGAAGTATCCTGGCGATCGAACCTTTCCAGAGCTTCACAAGGACCAGGCAGTAGGCTGGAATGGGATCTGTGCTCAGATGCAGGGATGGGAGGTAGGGAGCAGATGGGTGCATGTAACCATGAACCCAGCACCCTCTCTTGGGAAGAGCAGCGGCTGTGACAGAAGGATTTCTTGGGCACTTCCAAGGAGTCAAGGGGAGGCAAGGATGTACCCCTGGCTCCCTGAGAAATCTGGGGCTGGGGCTGGAGCGATAGTACAGCGGGTAGGGTAATTGCCTTGCACACGGCCAAACTGGGTTTGATTCCCAGCATCCTATATGGTCCCCTGAGCACTGCCAGGAATGATTCCTGAGTGCAAAGCCCTGAGCATCACTGGTGTGACCCAAAAAGAAAAAAGATCTGGGGCTTCCCGAGAGTGGCCTCCAATGCTTGCTGTCTGCTGGTCTGGTCCTGTCCTCTGCACAGCAGTGTGGAGGGGATGTAGGCAAGATGAGGGGGAGCTGGTGGAGGGCTGCACATTGACACCCCTCACTGCAGAGTCAGGAGAGTGCATCTGGGGGCTGGCTGCCAGCTTGCAGCGGAACCTCAGCTCTCTTTTCTCCACAGACTTGGTCTTGTCTTTTCTATGTGGACATGTGGATTGGGCATGTCAAGACCGTCACAAATAATAATCCGCCTTCCTGGCCCAGTGCTCTGATTCGGTTGGTCTCTGCTCTTGCTGAATTTCAGATTTACTTTGCGGTTAGCTTGTCTTGGTTCATCTCTCTGGCCACTCACCCACTCAGCAAATATTTCATAGGCGAGGTTCCCCAGTGGCATTGCTGGGGTGGTGGCTCTTTGTTGCTGTACATTAGCTGTGAGTTAGAAAGCTGGATTTCTGAATTGATTACAAATCAGGTGGAGGGGACCAGAGAGATAGTACAGGGGGTAGGGTACATGTGTCAACCAATGCATGTGCACAAGGTTTGGTCCCTGGCACCACAGGCCTCTTGATTATAGTCGAATGCAGCCCTGTGGATGCCCAACCACTCCTGTGATGGCCTTGCAGGTCTCTGAGCACTGCTGGGGTGATCCTGGTGTCCCTGGCACTGTAGGGCCTAAACACCACTAAACACCAGTTCAGTTGACCTTGTATTTCTGGGAGTGGCCCCCAGGTCCCCTTGGGAAACCCTCCATTAAAAAATTTGATGCAGGATCAAGGGAGGTATCTCAGAGGGCTGAGAGAAGCTTTGCATGTGAGAAGCATGGGTTTGATCCTCAGCATTGCATGGTCCCCAAAGCACCAAGCTATGAGTAGCCCCAACACTGCCATGTGAGCCCCCCCAATCCCCGCAAAAGAATCAGAGTTCTATTCCGTTCTATTAGTGAATGGTTTTATAAATCATGGCATGTCCATGTGACAGAATAGTCAGTAGTAAATCATGATAATTTTGACATCACTATTTATTATTTGATGAAAGCACAGGGTAAGGATGGTTTCAGTGTTGTACCTGTATGAACCAGAGAGCTAGGCTGGAGCAGCGGGGAGGAGGAATGCATGTGGATTAAATGGTCTCATCTTTTGTGACAGAAACTTCTTTCCCCTTTAGAAGTCCTTTGCTTTCATTCCCCAGGCTTATGCAGTGCACATGCTTTGAGTCGGGGTATTTGTTCAAGAAATATTTATGGGAGGCCGGCCAGTCGGTATCAGGCATAGTGGGAATGTATGGCTCTTGCTCTCCAGAAGTTTCAGTGGGGTGCAAGTAGCTAGGAGTATATGCAACTACATTGCCTGTGCTGTGGTAGGATGATCGGAAGAGGTGAGGCTCAGATGAAGGGGGGTATGAATTGTAATATGTGTAACCTTGACATTTGTACCTTTGTGGAACAGCCACAAAAGGCATTGTGGGGCCAGTTCCATTAACAGTAGCCCGGCAGGACCTTGGCAAGAACAGATGGAAGAGCTCCTGTTTATCGCATCTCTGCTTTAGAGAAAGAGCTGCAGTTTGGCGGTGTTCATGCTTTCACTGGGGTAGGGACAGTCATCTTGGACTGACAAGTGCCTGGTTGTTGTCAGAACCGTGGTTCAGCTGGGCCTGCTGCTTTTCATGCCCATTGGAGGTCGCATCATCTTTTGTCAGGAAGAATGCCCATTGCCTGAACTCAGAAGTCAGGCCTTTGTAAGAATTGAAAGCTTGAATGGCGGAATGGGAATAGCGTCCCCCGGACAAAAGCAAGGGAAGTGTGGGCTGGCGAGCCACAGCCTCTGCTTTTGAACAGAGACAGGCTGACCTCCCTGGCTCCGGTGTGTCTTGTTCTCATGAAAATCAGAGACACTTCCTCTCTAGGTGCCCCTGGCAGGAGGGGGCCTCCCAGGAAGCAGCAAACTTCTGAGGCCTCCAGATTTACAACAGCCTCAGATTCTGTCTTTCTGACTTTTTTTTTTTAAATGAACCATTAGAGCTGTTTGCGGAGGGCTATGAGCTCTTAAAGTCCTATTTCAGGATGTTAAGAAGGAGCCATCCTAATAAACTTCCATTCCTGACACCTTCTCTTTCCACATTCCCGCAACACCCTACAAAACTATTGTTAAATAATTTCTGTATTTTTTTCTTAAATATCATCATGACAATACCTTGTGCTTTTCATGTTAAAACTATCTAGGGAAAGAAAACATTGAAAAGAAACCATACTTTTTTGGTATTCTTGTAATTGTAAAAAAAAAGGTTTTTTTTTTCTTTTTGGGTCACACCCGGCGGTGACTCCTGACTCTGCGCTCAGGAATTACCCCTGGCAGTGCTCAGGGGACCATATGGGATGCTGGGAATTGAACCCGGGTCGGCCGTGTGCAAGGCAAAGGCCCTACCCGTTGTGCTATTGCTCCAGCCCCCCCAAAAGGTTGTTTTTTAATGTAGTTTTAGGGGGCTGGAATTCAAGTGCCCACCATTCCTTTTTGTCTTCCTCTATGCCCTGCTCAGGGCACAGTGGAATGTGGGGAGCCAGGATGGATGCTGGGAGCGGTCAGGACAGAGAAAGGAAATAGATGTGGCGCGTATTCGCTTTCCCTTCCTAAGCTGCAGTATTCCCTGGACACCCATTCTGGCTTCCAAGTGCTTGTCTTTTTCGCCTGTCTAGACTGCAGGCTCTTTATCAAGTCATAAAGTGAGCCCCAGAGATGTTTAGGGAGCAGCTCCGGGTCACTGGACAGAGAACAGCTGCAGTGGGGGCAGAGTCGTTGCTCGTCAAACACTTTCGAAAAGCATGCATTTATTTCCTGGCCGTGTTCTTGGGGGGGAAATCCCTCCTGCACTTTCATCAGCTAGAATTCATCTCAGGGGACCCACTGCCTCCACAAAGCTGGTTTACTACGCAAAGGTGCCCATTCTCCTAAACAGTAGCCACCTTCAGGTTTTTTTTTTAAAAAAATAGAGCAATGAGCTTCAGGGATGAAACTCTAATTTTTCTAGTGGCTGCACCAAAGAACACTGCCCCCTTCCTTTCCTTAACGCTCTGTTCCTGGGGATCTCTACACTGGCAGTGCTTTCGTGGAATTATGAGCTTGCCCTTCGGACTAGTAAGGCATGAAGAGGTTGTATATGCAGCATGAGGTGTTGGCAGGTGCAGCCTTACACCACTGTGAGGATACTGGGATGCATCCTTGTGGGGAGGGAAGCTATTAACAATTCACAAACCCTTCCTCTGGGACCTGAATCCTGCTTCTAGACATCTGTTCTAGAGACATGTTCACATCCCAGAGTGTCTGACACTAGGGAAATTGCTTAGTTACTATGAGGGCTCCCTTCTATGGGAATCTGTGTAGTAATTTGACAAGGTGAGGGTGTACAGGTTTTTGCACTCCAAATTCACCTGTTTGTAAACCAACTCATTCATCTGTTTGCGCTTTAAATTTATACATTTGCACTCTGGATTTACCCTTTTGCAAATCAAACTCACCCTTTCTCAGGTTAAAAGCTTTATAATACACATAAATCTAACATGAAGATATTATTAAAAGGAAATATTTTATTTCATATGTATAATAAATAGTTATTTAATGTCATACTTATAAATGCTTCATTTGTAATGGTCTTACTGGTGCTCATGTTAATTTCATGTACATATTCATAAAATAATCATGACAATTTATAGATATAGTAGTTATAACAGAATAATTGATAGCACCTACCAAATGTTCACAGTTTGAAAATCCAAAATATTTCTCACAGAGAACTTAATTTTTTTTGGAGGAGGGGGAGGGACTGGGACCGCACCTAGGGGTGCTCAGGACTTACTCCAGGCTCTTGTGCTCAGTGTTCTCAGGGGACCATCTGCGGTGTAAAGGACCAAACCCAGGTTGGCCGCATACAAGGCCATGCTCTACCCACTATACTATCTCTCCAGCCCATGAATTTAATTTTGAGAAAGTTTCTTCGAAGGTTTTCAGCATGGGGTGGGGGACTATGGAGGTAGAAATAATAAAGTGTGTCTTTCCTGACCAACAAGTTCACATACTTCCTAGGTTTATGCAGGCTTACATTGTCCAAAAACAGCTACACATCTTCCAGATTATCTTCATTCAATTTCTGTAGTAATCGCTGAAGAAATTCACAAAGAATATTTGAAGTAACTGTAGAATGTACAATGACTTCATGCCACACCATTCTTTGAGTGTTTATTGCTACGAGTGGGAAAACATTTCATCCTGTATTAATTGGTACAGTTACATGAGCTCTGCACTCAGGAATTACTCTGGGCGGAATCAAACCCGGCATACCATTCACCATTCTACCATCCACTAAGCATTTTATTAAAATATTTTTTATCATGACCAATAGTTATAAAATCAGTTGAATCATTGAACAATTGAACTTCTTGATGGTTCTTATGATGTTAGTCAGACAAAACGCACTTTTTAATTCCTAACTCCATACTCTCCAGTGAACTACATCAAAGAAGTTTTGTCAAAAATTAAGTTCTGGGCAAGAAATATTTTGGTTGATCCTTTAAACCATGAACAATTAGTAGATGTTATCAATCATCTGTTACAACTAGTATACCTACAGATTGTCATAATCACAAATAAGATGTTGCCACAAGCAGCAGAAAAATCATTATAAATAAAGCTTTAAGTAATTATTTCTGGCATTAATTATTATTACATGCATGCAATAAAATGTTTCATTTTAATAGCTTCACATTGGATTTATTTGTATTATAAGGCTTAAGAAAACACATGTGTTGGGGCTAGAGAGATAGTTCAGCCAGTAAGACACTTGCCTTGCATGCAGCCAACTGAGGTTCTATCCCCAGCATCCCGTTATGCTCCCCTAGGCTACCAGATGTGATTCCTGAGTGCAGAGCCAAGAGTAAAATCTGAGCACCACAAGGTATGGCCCCAAAACTAGCAAAACAAAACAAAAAAAGGGAAAACATCTTTGTGAGAAAATTTGACTTGCAGAAGGGTGAATTTGACTTGCAAAAGAGTAAAGTTTAGAGTCCAAAGCCTATATCTACATGTGCTGACCTGGAAAGATCTCCAGACATGCTGTGGAGTGACAACCAGTCATCTGCATCAGTAATGATGTGAAGTGGGTGGATATAAGGGAAGAGGAAATGGTATAAATATGGGACAGGACTGGAACCTAAGCACGGTCCCCATGTGACTGGTTGGCAGGGGCAGGGTGTGATCTTTCTATAATCTGAATGCATTGTGCTGACCACATCTCCGATGCTCACAAATGAGCTCCTGGCATAGGGTCTAGAACCCTCCGTGCCCAGTGGGGGAGGATCCCAGGAAGATACAATGTCTGCTTCTCTCCACTCTCTAATGCAGGGCTATTGGTGCCAATCCCCTGTATTGTGACTGCCACCTGCGCTGGCTCTCTGGCTGGGTGAAGACGGGTTACAAGGAGCCAGGCATTGCTCGTTGCGCTGGACCCCCGGACATGGAGGGCAAGCTGCTCCTCACCACACCTGCCAAAAAGTTTGACTGCCAAGGTGAGCCCCTGAGCATAATAGGGGGGCAGTGGCCACTGGGCCCAGACCACCTCCTGCTGTCGGGGTCTCCCTGCCCGCGCTGGCCTGTGGTGGCAGGAGTGAGGCTCCTACAGTTTTGTCGCTAGTCCTGACATGCACCCAACAGAAAATGCTGAGCAGAAATGCTCAGGCTGAAAGGGCTTTTATCCTTCTGCAGGGTTATGTAAGGAAAAATAAAAGTAGCAGCGGCATCTCTGCAAGCTGTCTCCATGGGGCCAACACTCAGGCCTCTTTCTAGTAGGAACACTGCTCAGCAATTAGCCTAACCCCTGAGTGGCCGAACCCAGCTGCCACGACTGACATTTGCAGAGCCTGAATGCGTGCATGTGTGTGTCTGTGTGTGTGTGTGTCGGGGGGACGGGCGGTGGCTGGGGAGTCCCCCTCCACTGCCAAGGATCCTTTCAGGGGGTGATTGATGAGTGATGGACAGCAGTGTGTGCAGGGACACAACTGGGGGAGGACCCAGGGGCCAGGGGTAAGACCCTGCCTTCCACAAGTTTGTGCACCCCCATCAGAAGGCAAATCACACACACACACACACACACACACACACACACACACACACACACACGCACACAGAGCCCTGAAGGATGAAATTCCAGTTCAGAGTGTCCCATCTGTGGCCTGGCTGTTGGCAGCAGGCCAATTTAGGTTGGAATACATTTGATTCCTATTTATCTAATGGGCTGGATTTGGTACCGGTTGGTTCAGTTTTGTTTTAATTTCTTATTGAAACAATAGGAAAGTACACAGATCAGAGGTAAGGGTCTGTCTGAATTTCCAAAAACGGAACATATCCAGGTAACCAGCACACAATCAGGACCCAGACACCCCACCCTTACCCCAACACACACACACACCCAGTATCTGGAAAAGTCTGCCGATTCCTGTAGAGTAGGAGGCCCCTCAGGGGGCCACTCAGACACCTGGCGGCCAGTTCCGCCCATCACCAGGTTCAGGGTAGAGTGATATGTGTGTCCTGCAGGGCCCGAGAAGGCCTGGCTCAGAGCTGGGGAGGTCCAGGAGAGGCTCCTTGTTAGCTCAAACACTTGGAGGCGCCTGAGTCCTTTCCTCTGGGGGGCTCCTAGCAGAGCTGGGCTTGGTGCTGTGTGGGCACCGTGCTTAATGAGTGCCCCTTGAACACCTTCAACTGAGCCTTCTAACATGAGTCATTACAGCTATAGCAATAAGGCTGCGAGTATGTGTGTCTGTGTGTAGGGGTGGAGATAATAAGTCAGATTAATAGCCCCCCCCCAAAATAATACAAAGTTGAAAAAGTGTAAAGGGTGTGAGTGATCCGCAGGAATGCAGGGGAGAGCTGCAATCCTGGGGGAGCTTCCCAGCCTAGTCTGCAAGATTGAGGCACTGTGGGGAGGGGGCAAGTGAGGGGCTCACTAAGATCCTCCCTCTGTCCTCAGGTCCCCCCACCCTGGCTGTCCAGGCCAAGTGTGACCCGTGCTTGTCCAGTCCATGCCAGAACCAGGGCACCTGTTCTAATGACCCTTCGGAGGGGTACAGGTGTGCCTGTCCCAGCGGCTACAAGGTGAGTGGGGGGCGGGCTGTGGGTTGTGGGTGTGGGGAGATGGTGTTGATCCTCCACCCCTGCTGAGCCAGGCTCAGAGCTCCAGGGGCCCTGAAACTGATGGGTGAGGGCTGCCATTTGTGATAGACTCTGTGGGAGCATGTAATTGACATGACCATGTAATCAACATGTAATCCACATGTAATTGATTTGAGAGCATGCAACTGACATGTAATTGATAGGAGCATGTAATCAACTCTAGCCCCCAGTGTAATTGAGATAAGAGCATGTAATTGACACGGAACTGACTTGAGCGTGTAATCAACTATACTCCACAGTGTGGAGGGTATAATTGACATGAGAGGTAGTAAATGTCTAGGTCATCTCTGGGAAGGTGTAATTGATATGTAATCCACCTGTAATGGACGTGATGCTCTTCTAATGACCTCCCACTGGCCCCAGTGGGAGGGAGCTATCTCACCCCAAGGCCAGCTCTCCCAGGAGGCCTCCGCTTGCCCGCTCTCTCTCCCCAGGGCCGGGACTGTGCGGTGTCTCTGGATAGCTGTGCCAGTGGCCCCTGTGAGAACGGGGCGACCTGCCACTCTCAGGATGGCGAGGGTGTGGCCTTCACGTGAGTTGCCCTGCTGGGGTGGGGAGGGGGGTGCTGCCCCTCTGACATAACGCTCTGCCAGCAGGATGACCCAGCCCTGCACTTTGGGAGGAAATGGGATGGGCCTGGGCGAGCTTCCCCACGTGGCCTTACTGCCCCCATCCCCTGTGCAGAGCTGAGAGTGGAGTGGTGGGGTCCCAGGTGGGGCCCCATACTGGGAGGGTCTCGGGACCCTGTTGGAAACTACTTACAAAATCCCATATTCATTCACTTTTGAAATAAGAGTTTTTCTCATTGTCCTTTCGAGGACTTGGCAGGCTGGACTCTGGCTGGGAAAGGACAGTTTAGTGGGGGATTGTCACCGATCCGGAAATTAGTTTCTCAGATCTCTTGGACCCACCAACTACTTGGGAAACCCAAGGTGCCCCTAGGATCGTGCGGCTGAGCTTCTGACTCATCTCCTGGGCCCCTACATGGCCTGGTTCCCTCTTTTCCTCACCCGCAAATTTGGTGTGCTCCAAATTTGATCTCCATTTCCAGAATTAGTAGGGAGGTGGACACACCCCCTGCCAGGGGACTGACCACAAGGCTGCCCCTGGCTCCAGATTTCTACATACAACACTGCCCAGCTGCCTTCCCTTCCCTTCCGTTCCTGCTTCCCCATGTGGGGTCCTTGGCTAACTCATTACCACCTCCAGGAAGTCTGCTTTGATCACTTCTCCCAAGAGGGGGGCATCCTGGGTCCCTTTGTCAGTGCTGTGCTACCCTATACTTCCCTCCTCTGCTGCCCACTCTCTCCTCCTCAGCTAGACCACGAGGGAGTCCTAGGCTATGGGAGTGGGGGGCAGGGGGTTCCTTACTGACACCGGGGCCAAAGGAGGGAGCAGATCTCCACCCAGGTCTCACCCCCTCTCCCTCCTCCCCTGTCCCCCCAGGTGCTCCTGCCCCACTGGCTTTGAAGGACCCACATGTGGGGTGAACACAGATGACTGTGTGGAGCACACATGTGCCAACGGGGGCACCTGTGTGGATGGTGTGGGCAACTACACCTGCCAGTGCCCCCCGCAGTATGCGGGTAAGGGTGGGGTATCCCAGCGTGTGCGTGTGAGGCAGGGACGGGGGGGTGGCTGGGCGGGCCTGCCACCTTGGCCTTGGCAGAGCCCAGGGCAGCCTCTTTCTGCCTCTCCTTCCTTCTCCCCCCCAGGACGGGCCTGCGAGCAGCTGGTGGACTTCTGCTCCCCAGCTCTGAACCCATGTCAGCACGAGGCCCGGTGTGTGGGCACCCCAGATGGGCCCCGGTGAGTGTCACCCACTTCCAGGGCCATGGGAAGGGCTCGCGCTGGCCACCTCCATCACACACACACACACATACACACACACACACACACACACACACACACACACACACACACCTCCTTGCCTGTCTGGTTATGGCTATGTTGGGCTTCTAAGAGGGGTGCAGGATCAGGAGGTTTGGGACATAGCTGATGTCCCAGTTTGCTGCAGGACCCTGAGTTGATGACTCTGGGCCTTTGTGTTCTCATCTGCAAAATGGGTGACTGTGAGGAGAGCAAATGTAGGGAAGTTTGTCTGAACCCCCTTGCCAGACCTCTGTGCCCCAGAACTAGCTGGTATCATTCCAAAGCTACCACCCCCAGTTACAAAATTCACAAAACTCCCCAAACCAAAAGACCCTGCTGAAAGCCAAGCCCATCTGACCGGAACTGTGTGCCGACTGGTGATGTGCTGGTGTGCCGACGTGACGCTACTTACCACCCTGCACGGCGGGAATCCAGAGAGATTTTGCTGCAGGAATGTGAACGTGGTTTCTGCTTCTTGCCTGAGGTTATTTGAGGGAGAACATCCAGCGGTGCCCAGCGGTGCACTCCTGCTGCAGTGCTCGGGTGCCCTTGCAACTCCTGCGTGCACAAAGCATCCATTGAGTCATCCCTCCTTGTCTGACTCAGGGACCCCGTGAGGGGGTTTGAGAATAGGCCCTGTCAGCACTTACTACTTGTCCAGAATACCCCAAAAGTTTTGAATTCTAAACCCTATCCGGTCAGGGAACTGCTCCCCGCTTCCTTCCCTGCTCCTGGGAATAGCTTCAGTGAGCCAGAGAGAGAACCAAGGGGACAGGGGTGCGGGCTCTGCGTGCAGGAAGCCTGGGGCCCACCCTCACATCACATGGTCCCCTGAGCAGCCGCACCAGCAGTGACACTCCTGAGCACAGAGCTGGGGTAGCCCCTGAGCACTGACAAAACCAAAAGGTACAAATGGACGACGTAAACGGACAGCCGTGTGAGGTGGTGGGCTCTGGACCATGTCGCTCCCACCTGTGGCGTTCCACAGTGTCCCCTTCACCTGGCACACAGGACCAGGGAAGGCTTCTTCAGGTCTGTGTCTAGGGACTTTAGGAAGCCGGGGGGTGAAGGCCGGGGTGAGAGTACAGTGAGTCTGTAGGGTGTTTGCCTTGGACAGGGCCGACCAGGGTTCAATCTCCCTCATCCCATATTGTCCTCTGAGCCCACCAGGAGTGATCCCTGAGCCCAGAGCCAGGAGTGAGCCCTGAGCACTGACAGGTGTGGCCCCCAGACCAAAATTGAACAAAAAAGAGAAGTTAAGATGGACTGGAGTGGTCCAGGGAGCCAGAGGCTGACAAGAGTTGCCTGCAGATACCAGTGTATGTGTGGGCCCCAGTCAGGGGCTGGGGGCTGCACTGGTGTGTCCATGCAAGCAGTGGACAGACTGGCAATCGGTGATGGGGGTGGTGGTGGCAGGTTTGGTGGCACATCTGCTCCTCAGAGCACCAGACGTCAGAGGGAAGAGGAAAGCAGGGTGGCTCGGTGCCCGGACAAGATGTGACGCCACAGAAAGAGCGGCCAAGGGTGTGTGGGCACATTCCCTCTGAGGCCTGTTCGGGAGGAAGGAGCCTGTGTGGACCTGGAGCCCGGCCAGGTCCATTCACTGTGTGAGTGGTGGAGACCGCGGGAGGGGGTGCCTGATGCATATGAAAGCAGGAACCGTGGCCTAGGGACTGTGGGGCTGTGCAGGTGACAGCTGTCACACACCCCATTGCTGTGATCCATTGGCATGGTCAAGATTAACAGTGACACATCAAAGAGAAAATGCCAGAGAGCACAGTGCTCTTTTGTGCAGTGAGAATAAATATGGTAGCATGAAATTGGTTCCAGGGATGTGCCGTGCGAGCGCGTGTGTGTGTGTGTGTGTGTGTGTGTGTGTGTGTGTGAAGTATCTTTTCTTTGTTGTTTGGGTTTTCTTGGGGGCAGTCGTAGGGGGTGGGAGGGTGATTGCCACACTGCTCTGTGCTCCTGGCAGTGCTTGAGAATCCTGTGTGGTTCCATGGATTCAACCTGGAGTCGGCCGCATTCAAGGCCAGCACTTGATGCCCTGTAATGCCTCTTCTGCTCTGTGGTTTTTGTTTTTTGTTTTTTATTTTGGTGGAACCCAGACACCACCACCCCCCCCCACACACACACACCCGGCTCCCCGCTACTGAGATTCTCAGCCAGCTGGGCCAGGGGTTCACGGTGGTAAACAGACAGCTCCGAGAACCACGTCATTTGGGGAATCAAACCAGGATTGGGCGCAGGCTAGGGAGCGCCGTGACCGCGTGGGGCCGAGTGCCAAGGGCAGGAGAGCATACTCCCAGCCAGGCTGTGTGCTGGAGCTGTAGGCTTTGCATCTTGCCGTCTGGAAGGGTTTCTGCTCAGTCAGAGGGGGAATGTTCACCGCAGGCTTCCTGGAGGAGGTGAGGTAGAAGCCTGTATCAAGCACTGCAGGGAGAAAGAAGAGCATTCTCGAGTCACCACAAGTGAAGGCAGTGATGTGGGGGCAGTGTTTGCTGCCGGTGGAGACAGCTGTGACATTAGACAGCTGTGACCGCTCCCCCTTGATATTGGGGACCATCTGTAAGGCCAGACGAACAAGGGTGCAGGTGTGTGCTCTTTAGTGGGCAAAATACTGGCTGAATGGATTGTAAGGGGTGGAATGAAGCCTGGGGGTGGGGGTGGAGTGGAGGGGGGTTGGCTCAGAGTCAGGTTGTCAGGAAGGGGAGTTGGCTCTGGCAGGGCGTCTGGGTGTGGAAGGAGGCAAGGCCAAGCCCCCGGGATCCAGGACCCTGTGCTGGGGAATGGCTGAGCATCGGTGGTGGAAAAGGGTCTGAGGTTGGCCTTAGGGTGCTGTCAGCAGTGGACGGCCTCACAGACCCTCTCCTGCTGCTGGGTGTCTGTCCTCCCAGCCTAAAGCCCTGCCCTGCGCCACACAAGCTCTCTTTTCTCACCAGAGAAAGCTCCCAGGATGGGGCTGGGCTGCTTGAGCTTCTGGGGGGAGGGTGACCATGGACCTCCCAGGATCTGCATCATGCACACAATCCCCCCTCCCCAGCTCACCTGCGGGGCTGTGGACTGAGTGCACCCCCTGTCCACCCCCAGGTGTGAGTGTGCCCAAGGCTATGCAGGGGACAACTGCAGTGAGAACCAGGATGACTGTCGGGGTCACCGCTGCCAGAACGGGGCCCGGTGTTTGGACCAAGTCAACGGCTACTCATGCCTCTGTGCCGAGGGCTACAGGTGAGCACCCCGAGGGAGGTAGCGGCCCACAGCCCCAACATGGCAGGAGGGCGGAAGGGGACATCTGGGAGTGTGCTCCTGGGGACCATGCCTGTTAACAAACATGTAATGTTTGGGGCACTTCCTGGCCCCTAAAGAGCATCTGGGTTGCAGATGAGTACTGTTGGGTGGACCAGAGGGCGAGGCTTGTTGCTTTGCACATCTGAGCCCTGGGTTCACTCCCCAGCACCACATGGTTCCCTGAACAACCGGGAGCAACCCCTAATAGTGATCTCATAGTAGCCCCCAAATGCTGGCAGGTGTGGCCCCCGAAACAAAACAAAACTCTCTAAAAACAGACAGGCACTGTTCTATCCTTTTCCCACCCTCTGTGGGTATGTGTGACCCTAGAGGTCGTTCACCCTCATCTGTGGCTCAGTGGGAGAGCACTTGTTTGCATGCACGAGGCTCTGGGTTCGATCCCCAGCACCACAAAACAAAATTTACCCAGTTAAAGTCTGCGGTTCACCGGCTTTGGCTATCCTCAGAGCAGACATGCACCACAATAATTCTCAAAGGTTTCCATTACTCTAGAGGAGCCTTTTCCAGAGGGGGTGATCCTATCCCTTAGGGTACACTGGAACAATCGCTGGGGGCAGCATAGCCTTGGATGCAACTAGGGGCATATTCTGCTTGCTTGAAGAAGGCAGATGTCTGAGGGGACACTGAGTGATTCAGTTCTTTGAAAACTGGGTGGTAGGCCAAATAGATTTGAGAATCTCCAACTTAGCACCAAAGACTTATTAGCCACCCCAAGCTCCCTCCAAGCCAGTCATCAGCAACCTTAGATCTTACTATCGACTCGGAGACTTGCTCATTCCAAGTATTTCTTATATCTGGAATCATATTTCCCATATTGTGACTGGTCGCTTGGCGTGGGCAGAGAGCAGCTGAATCGCTTTGCTTGCTGCGGTCAGTACTACTCCAGTCTCTGTAGATAGACGTGCACGTTGTGTATCCACCTGCCCACTGGCATTATTTGGCCCGTTTCTACTCCTCTCTGTTACTAATGCTGGTGAGCATCACGGCACGTTCAAGCACCACACCATGTACGGACTTTTGTGTGGATGTGTGTTTTCAGTTTTCTCGGGTGTGTGCCGAGGATAGTTCTGGGCCTGACTGTCTAGGGAAGTTCCCAGCTGTTCTCTAGAGGCTGTGGTTTTTGCATTCTCTCCAGCACTGTCCAGCGCTGGCCGCGCTTGTTTCTTCCTGCCTCTCTTCTGGTGACTCTCCCTGCTATGGGAAGTGGCATCTCGTGGTCTTGATTTGCATTCCGGAGATGACTAAAGCCTGTTTAAATCTCTAAAATTATCTATTCTAGTCCTTTCCCCCATTAAAAAAAAACAAAACATCAAGGTACTGCTTTTTATTCAGATGTTGACCATTCCCCCATTTTAAACTGAGATGTTTTCTTTTGGGTTCTGGAGCTGGTAGAGCTCTTTATGTGTTCTAGATTCCAGTTCTTTATCAGATACAGAATTTACAAATATTTTATCTTATTCTAGGTCTTTTCTTAATAATGTCCTTTAATGCACAGTTTTACATTTGGGTACTGATTTATTTTTTTCTTTTGTTTCCGATGCTTTTGGTGTCCTATCTAAGAAAGCGTTGCCCAGTCTAAAGTCATGAGGGTTTATCCCTAGGTTGTCTTCTAAGAGTTTTACAGTTTCAGTTTATAAAACTAAAATTGGGCTTGAGCAATAGTACAGCAGGTAGGGCGTTTGCCTTGCATGCGACTGATCTGGGTTCGATACCTCTGCCCCTCTCTGAAAGCCTGGCAAGCTACTGAGAGTATCCCACCTGCACGGCAGAGCCTGGCAAGCTCCCCATGGCGTATTCGATATGCCAAAAACAGTAACAACAAATCTCAAATCTCACAATGGAGATGTTACTGGTGCCTGCTTGAGCAAATCAGTGAACAACGGGAAGACAGTGCTACAGTACTATTGAGGCCATTGAACCATTTTGAGTTAATTTTTATAGAAGCATGAGGTAGCCTTTCCACTTGGATGTTTTGCAGGTTGATATCTAGTTGCTCCAGCACCGGTTGCTGAAATGACTCTTCTTGCCTCCCCCGAGTTTTATTAGTATAATCCATTGACCATAAGCACAAAGCTGTTTCTGGATTCTTGGTGCTATTGCATTGAGCAGAATCCTTATGTAGGCTAGTACTGTCTTGGTTACTATTGATGTTTTGTATGGGAACTGTGAGTCTTCCAAGCTTTGTTCCTTTTCAAGATTCTTTTGGACTCTGGATTTCCATATGAATTTGTAGTGAAGCCTGTGCATTTTCTGCAAAGATATCAGCTGAGATCTTGATAGGGATGGCATCAAATCTGTCCTCAATTTAAGCAGTATTGCCATTCGGGGGTGAATGCGACAGTTGTCAGTAGCTACTCCTTGCTCTGCACGCAGGAGTCACTCTGGATTAGGGAGAGTCCATGTGTTGCCGGGGATCAAAGCCAGGCCTCCCACAAGCAAAGCCTGAACTTAGCCCTTCAAGTGTTCTCTCTGGACCCCAAGTTTTCCTCTTTGCAGAATGGGCATGATAAAACTTGCTAGAGCGTGTACTGATAGAAAGAGCACGCGCTTCTGAAATTCAAATGTGTGTTATCTACAGCCACCCCTCTCTTGAAATTGCCCAGAATCTTGTAAAACCACAGTTGAAGCAAGTTTCCCATTTCTGACAAATGCCCAGATGTTATGAATACTTTGTATTCTCTTGGGAAAGTGTGCGTGTGTGTGTGGTGTGGATGTGTTGCATGTGGAATGTGGTAGTATGTGTGTGTATGGTTGTGTGTGTATATTGTTGTGTATGTGTGCATGTGGCTATTGGGGGTTGTATATTTGGTGTTTATAATGTGTGTATGGTTGTATGTGTGTTGTGTATGTGATTGTGGGGTATTGTGTTGTGATGTGTATCTGGTTGTGTGTATAGTGTGATGTATGTCTATGTGTGGTTGTGTATGGTATTGGGGGTTGTGTGTGTATGGAGTGTGAAGTGTGTATGTGTGATATGTATATAGCTGTGTATGGTGTTTAACGTGTGTCTTTGTGTATGTGTTGTGTGTGTGATGTGTGTCTTGTGTGTGGTGCTGGAGGTGACCCCAGCCTTCACACATGGGCATCCTTTGCTGCCCAGGAGCTTGGGCCTGTCCATGAGCGTGTCTGTCCGTCATGGGGCAGATTTCCGCAGCTGTGCCATCCGTAACTTCCTCCCTGATATCGTGGGAAATGCCCCCCGCCCTTCTGCCTGGCCCTCTCTGACCCATGGCCTTTCCTCCCAGTGGGCAGTTCTGTGAGACCTCTCCAGGCCCGCCTGCCCCCAAGAGCCCGTGCGAGGGGACCGAGTGCCAGAACGGGGCCCGCTGCGTGGTGCAGGGCAGCCGGCCCGTGTGCCATTGTCTCCCAGGATTTGGGGGGCCTGAGTGTGAAAAGCTTCTCAGCGTCAACTTCGTGGATCGGGACACATACCTGCAGTTCACCGACCTGCAGAACTGGCCTCGGGCCAACATCACGCTGCAGGTACGTGCCTGGGGGCTCAGTCACAGAGGGCAGTGCTCTGGGTTGGGGTCCGCATGCCAACTCGAAGCTGCTGATGCACGAGAAGGCCCTTGGGTCACACAGCCCATCTCACAGAGGGCTGAGGTGTGGGGTCCAGAACCCTCCCCCTCATTGACCTCCCCCCAGCACCACTTCACAGCCATAGATGGGCCTCTCAGGCAGCAAGTCCCCACCCGGGTGCCCAGGCCCTGCTGTGCCCTCTTGGACATGCCAATCCCACCTCAGCAGCCTGTGAGCTATAGGACACTGCTGTTCCCTAGGGAGAGCCGAGGCCAGCCTACTGCCTGGATGGCACTGGACAAGACAAAACTTTCTTTGTGTCCCCAAATTTCATTCGCTGTCCCAGATACCACGTCTGTCTTCTCCCCTCTCCTCTGTCCTTCTCTTCCTTCTTTCTCAGAATCTTCATTTCCTCAAACATACGCACTCTGTTCTCCGTTCTTTGGTCCCCAAACTCCTGCCCTCTTAGACTGTCCTCCCAGGCAAGCCCCGAGCACACCTGACCCCTTGGCGAAGCCAATTCGCGGAAACCCTCAGCAACGGTGTCTTGGGCGCCTTTGCCCTAGAGGTGGATTAGTCCTCCGTCCCCCTGCTGGAGCCCAGCTGCAGTGTGTGTGAAGTCAGCTCACATCTGGGTCACATACCAGCTCTTCAGTAGAAAGTGGGTCAGAGAGGGAAGAGGGACCGGGAGCATTGTAGAAGGATCTAGAACACCAGCTCTTGCTTGCTTGGCTCCAGTGACAGATATGGTCTCGGTGCGGCTCCTTCCAGGACTGGGCAACTTGACTGTTAAAGAGCCTTCCTGAATGTTTCTCTCTGCTGCTCCCAATCTGGGACCCAAGCAGCCCCCCGAGGCTCACAGGAGGGGCTGTCCCTCTCTCCCATCCCATCCTGTCTGACTTACCTGCTGGCTGGGAATGGAGGGGATTTGAACTGGGGCTTCAGGCTCTTCAGCGCCACCTAGCCGGTACACGGCAGCTCTGCCCCAACCTGCCAGCCTGCACTACACTGTAGGGGTGGGGTAGGGTGGCAGAGAAATGCCCTTGCCCACCAGGTGTCGACGGCTGAGGATAACGGAATCCTGCTGTACAACGGGGACAGCGACCACATGGCGGTGGAGCTATACCAGGGCCATGTGCGCGTCAGCTACGATCCGGGCAGCTACCCCAGCTCTGCCATCTATAGGTGGGCTCCTCCACAGATCCCATTCCATCCGCCTGGGGCTCTGGGGCCTGGGGTCTTGCTGGGGAGGGGTTTTCTGGGACCAGAGCCTACTTGTCCCCTAAAACCATCTAGTCCAGCCCAGGTTGGGTCCGAGCAGGATACTGCCTCCCCCCGCCCCGCCCATCCTCATCTACCAGCAACCCACAGAGGGCTCCTCGTGCTCCTGCCCCCAAAGTCCGTTTTTCCAGGGGTCTCAAGGAGGGGAATGGAGGGACCAGGCCGTAGGAGATGGAGCCCCGCAGTCCCCTTCCTGACTGCTGTTCCCTGGGAAGCAGCTGCTGGACTGTTACCACTTCAAGGGATGTGCCCTGTTAGGGGTAGTCCAAACTAAAACTCATTCCGTTCTCCTTGCAGTACTGAGACCATCAATGACGGGCAGTTCCACACCGTCGAGCTGGTCACCTTCGACCAGATGGTGAACCTGTCCATCGATGGCGGCAGCCCCCTGACCATGGACAACTCTGGCAAACACTATACACTCAACAGCGAGACGCCCCTCTATGTGGGAGGTGAGCCCCTGGCTTCCTCGTGCAGGGTTCCTCATCGGGGGACAGGGATGACCTGGCCAGGGGGCCTCTTTCTCTTTGCTGCTCTAGCCTGAGGCCCTCTTGAAGAGGTGGCATTGCGCTGTGGGGAACATTCCAGGAGGGGTGGTGGCGGTCATGGCTAGCATTTCCTGCACGACCCTCCCTCCAAAGTGTGACCAAGTAGGCTGCAGGGGAGGAGGGACGAGGAGCTGGGAGAGATAGTACAGCAGGTAAGGCATTGGCCTTGCAGGCAGCCAACCCCAGTTTGATCCCCGGCACCATATTTGGGTCCGCTGAGCCTCACCAGTAAACCCCACAAATCAAGCAAAAGAATAAAGGGGGGAACAGTGGGCTAAGGCTGGGACTGGCACCTTAACTCCTGCTCTGGCCCAGATGAGCTTACTATTGGGTCCATTCCCAGTCTCAGGGCCCTTGGAAACCCGGAGTCCCTGCCCGAGCCTGGGCATGACTCCCAGAATCAGCGGCCCCCACCCTGACAACCCGAAAGGCTTTGACACTCAGGTCTGCTCCCTTGGTCTGCTGCTGCAGGGGTGCGGAGGTGGGAGTGGGGTGCTCCGGGGCCGCCTCCCAGCTCTGCTGTCACAGCACAGCACTGGGCAACATGAGCCAAACCCTGAGTACTGGGGGTGGGGGACAGGTGGGGGTTGTGGGGAGATGGAGAGAGGGACTGTGTGTGGCTGTGTGTGGTGGGGGTGGGGTGGGGTGTATGGGCGTATGTGGGGAGGGGTTAGGAGGTGAGGGAAAGGTGTGTGTGGGTATGTGTGTGTTGGGTGGGGTGTGTGTTGGGGTGGGGGTGGGTGTATGAGGAATGGGTTTGGGGGAGTAGGCATGTGGGTGTGCGTGCGTGTTGGTGGGGTGGTCGGAGCGGAACATGTGTGTGCATGGGGGCTGTGTGGGTGTGTTTGGGGGTAGGTGCATGTGTGGTGTGATGTGTGGGGGTGGGGTGTGTGGTGGTGGGGGGGTGTGGGTATGCGTGTGTTGGGTGGGGAGGTCGGGTGTGTATGTGGGTATGTTTGGGGTAGATGTGTAGGTGTGTTGCGTGGGGTGTGTGTTTGTTGCAGTGTGGGGTGGCATTGGGTGTGGGGTGCTGTACTCAGAGCGTACACAGAAGCGGAGCAGCCCGGGTGCCTGAGTCCTTGTCTGGCTCCTGCTGTGTCCGGGGTGTCTGGGAGATAGGGCTCGTGTGTCTGAGGGGAGGACGGAGCCCCGGGGTCCACCAGGCGCTGGAATTAGGAGCCTCCTGGCAGTTGCTGAGCTTTTCCCTCGTCCCTTGCTTCTGGACCCTGCCAGGAGGGCAAAACCCTGCATCCCGGGTCACGGAGATCAGGGCCTGTGGCGGTAGGGATGTGGGTGGCAGGCGACACCCTGCAGCCCGGGCGGAACCCAGCCAGCTCTGCCCCCGCCGCAGGGATGCCCGTGGACGTAAACTCGGCCGCCTTCCGCCTGTGGCAAATCCTCAATGGGAGCAGTTTCCATGGCTGCATCCGCAACCTGTACATCAACAACGAGCTGCAGGACTTCACCAAGACGCGCATGAAGCCGGGCGTGGTGCCGGGCTGCGAGCCCTGCCGGAAGCTGTACTGCCTGCATGGCATCTGCCAGCCCAATGCCACCCCTGGGCCCGTGTGCCACTGCGAGGCTGGCTGGGGGGGCCCGCACTGTGACCAGCCCGCCGCTGGGCCCTGCCACGGCCACAAGTGAGCGCACCCCCACCCCCAGACCACCCCAGCCCCTTCCCCAGGGAGGGCACTGCACTCACCCTGCCTGTCACTGGGTGATGACAAAGGGTGGCAAGTGAGTGGCCAGTTCCTATTTGGTTTCATTTTCTGTGTTTTGGGTCCCATCCAATTGTGGTCAGGACTTACTCCTCTCGGTGTACTCAGGGACCTCTTTCTTTCTGGCTTCCTGCCCTATTAGCAAGACACGACCCCTGGGAACACACACAAGATGGTGTATGCCCTCTCTGTTCCAGCCTTGGGGACATAACACCACCCCGAGGGCTGCAGAGACAGTTCCGGGGAGAAGATACTGGCCTTGCCCGTGACTGGCCCAGTTTGGTCCCAGGGCATGGCATACCTATGGTCCCTGAGCCCCTTCAGGGGTGACCCCCGAGCACAAGCCAGGACTTAAACCCTGAGCATTGCTGGGTGTGAGCATCCAACCACCAAAAATGAACTAAGGAATAGCCCCCCACCCCCCGAAGCCCAGGCCGGAGGGGGCCCTGGGTTGGGACGAAGCCCACCTTCACAGTGCCTTTTCTCTGTCTCTGCAGGTGTGTCCACGGGAAGTGTGTGCCCCTTGACGCCCTCTCCTACAGCTGCCAGTGCCAGGATGGGTACTCGGGTGCCCTGTGCAACCAGGCCGGGGCCCGCGCCGACCCGTGTGGGGGGCTGCAGTGCCTGCACGGCCACTGCCAGGCCTCAGCCACCCAGGGGCCACACTGCGTGTGTGATCCTGGCTTTGCGGGCGAGCGGTGCGAGCAAGGTCAGGGCACCCCCTCCTGAAGTGCCAGCCCAGGGTCCCGCCCCCCCTGCCTCGCTGTGGGGGGCCTAACTTCCCCGCTCCCCAACTCAGAGGCCTCTCGGCGGCCCCCACCCTCTGCACCTTGCTTGGCCAATGGGCTCCCATGAAACCCCCACCCCACCCCAAAGCGAAGCCCTCCCTGGTGCCCCTTGCCCTGCAGGGTCCCTTCGGCTTGGGGTCTCTTACACGTCGGAGTAGGAAGCCTGAGGTCTGGGGGTGCCTTTCGAGTCCCGCTCCTCCCCACAACTCCCCCGACCCCAGCCCACTTGGCCAGGCCGGCTCTGCTGAAGTGGAGGCCACTAAGGCCGCCGCGCAGGGCAAGTGGGAAAGATGGGGACTCGGCCCCATCCACCCACCCCTGGCACGTGCCCTCTGTCGCAGACCAGCACCACCTCTCCTGGGGGTCCCCACGCTGTGCATGCGGGAGGGAGCGCGGCCCCGCGCCCACTGCCCACCACCGCACACTCCTGGGCCTCTCCCTGCGCCCCGGGGCGCACCCTGAGCATGTCTCTTGGTGTCTGTCCCATCCAGAGTCCGCGTGCCGGGGGGACCCCGTCCGGGACTTTCACCAGGTGCAGAGGGGCTATGCCGTCTGCCGGACCACGCGGCCGCTGTCGTGGGTGCAGTGCCAGGGAGGGTGCCCGGGCCACGGCTGCTGCCAGGGGCTGCGGCAGAAGCGGAGGAAGTTGACCTTTGAGTGCAGCGACGGGACCTCCTTTGCAGCCGAGGTGGAGAAGCCCACCAGGTGCGGCTGCGCCCCCTGCGCCTAGGGCGGGCCGGCGGGCCGGCGGGGCGGGCCAGGGGGTGCGGGCCATCCCTGGGCCAGCTCCTGGGCACCCGCCATCCTGCCTCTCCGAAAGTGCCTTGCACAAACAGGCGCTTAATAAATGTTTCTTGGATGAATGTGTGCGTGAGGTCAGGCCGAGGGGTGTGGGGCGGTGGCCCCCCACCATGCCCGCGGCCTGCTTCAAAGAAGACAACTGGGCCCTGTGTTTTCTTCCTGTGGGACTCACGGCCTCCGTGGGACACGAGGCCCCGCCCTGGCTCGCTCCCTGTTGCCTTGGTTTTCCCAGCTGTCTATGGGGACTTCCAAGGCCAAGTCGTGGAGGTGCAGGGCTGCTGCCTGTCGACCTAGGAAACCCCCCTGCCCTCTGCCCCTCACTCCAGGCTGGTGGCATCACAGCGCCTGCCCACCACCCTACCACCATCTGGACCCTGGAGTTCTGAGATGACCACTGTCGCTTCGAGAAAAGGGATCTGTGGGGGTTGAGGGGGGCACAGAAATGGTCACAGGGGCTGCTGGTGGGGGGAGAAACACACCGAGAACGTAGGGGGCTTGACTCCAGCAGACTGACCATCAGCACCGACTCCGGCCATAAACTGCTGGGGGACGTTTGGCCCAGGGACCAGCTGCAGGAGACACACGTCCGGCAGCCTGAGTATGGTGCCCCAGACTGACCACCTGGGTGCGCCCACTGCCCGCCAGAGCACAGCCACTACTTCTCCAGTGGCCACTCACCTCACCCCCTCCTGCCACTGTTTCCTATGTGGTCTCTGGATACCTGGGGTGGCTGGATGAGCGGTGTAGGCCCTCCCGCGGGGGTCCCGGAGTCCAGAGGAGAGGATGATCCGTGGTCCTCCAAGTGTTCATGATCGCGGGCGGTGCCAGTGATGCAAACTCACCTGCCCACCTGGATCTGGCATCACTGGAGTGGCAAAGGGCAGGACTGTGAGGGGTGCTCATGCTCTGAGCCTTCAAAGGATCCGGGGTTTGCAGAGTTCTGACACGGGAGAGGACATGAATACAGCAGAGGGGAGCCCTAGAAAGGTGGCCTTTGCGCTCCGGCTAGAAGCCAGACCCCTGCCCCGGTCTCCAGCGCCACTGGGGGTTCCTGGCATGTTTCTTTGCACCTCCATCTTCCACCTGCAGAGATGAGGTTGGGGAGTGCAGAGGGGTACAGAGCCCAGCATGGGTCCCGGGGTGACCCGACCCAATCTGGACCTGGGCCCTTGCACTAGGAGAGCCTGGCCCGGCCAGGACAGCAGATCTAGGCCTGCCGATCTGAGCTGTTTGGGTGCAAGGCCTCTCCTATGCCCGGAGATAGCTGCCCGCATGGTGGCCTAGACCTCTAACTCTGGCTTTTGGGTCATTCTGGTAGTGCTTGGGGATTGAATCTGGGCCTCCGAGGTGCAAAACATATATTCCCACCCTTTGAGCCGCTCCTTGGCCTGGTTCCAGACTCCTGATATGTGAGCAAGATCACAGCCTCCTCCCTGTGTTGACTGCGGCCTGGGCTTCTCAGGGCTTCTCTTAGGGCTACACAGTGGACTCTGCCTCTCACCGAGTCTCTGGGACCCTCGAGGGCAGAGCAGTCAACTTAACCCCTTCACAGAAGAGTGGTGTTCCAGGGGCCATGGCCCTGAGACCACACATCAGCGCCATCCCTGCACCGCCCAGAGCAGGCTCACTCCGCCCCCTGGGCTGTTGGGTCCCTCCTCACTCCAAGTGAGGTGATGGCTGCCAGGAGTTTGCCCCCAGGCCCCGGGAGTGGATGAGCTGAGCTCAGTGAGCTGGAACCCCAGGCCTCCCTGCACTCCTGACCCTGGCTTCACTGCACACTGACCCTCTGTGGAGATGAAATTGCAGATTTGCCTCAAGAGTGAGGACAAGGGGCTGAATTCACCCTGTGCCCGGGCCCTACTTCCCTTCCATCTGGCCACCAGCCTGCAAGCTGCAAAGGACTGGATCACCCCTCAGCTTGCCTGTTCCTGGGGTGGGGGCCCACATCCCAGAAGAGGGCCACCCTGAGGGACCTCCGCTGATTCACCTCCATGCCTCACCACCCCTTGGGCCCAACACCTTCCTTCCACGTTGTCATTGTCACCATTGGCTAGTTCCATGAGCCTCACACCAGTTCCCGGCTCCCCCGGAAGGCGTCATGAACGGGAAAGGCCGGGCCTGGTCTCCTCCTTGCCTGCTGTTAGCCTAACCATGAAAGTATCTCTTTATACAGAATACGTAACAGATTCTAATATATATTTGTATTTCATTTTGTTATAGTATTTTTATATGTTAAAGTCAATACCAGTGTCGTGTTTTGATTGTGACCTTTTGTTTGGGGGTTTCTGTAGTCTTGTGCGGGTCCTGCTTTCTAAAGAGACTGATCGGAAGAGGCCCACGAGGTCGTCGCTCCTTCCCCGAGTGTCGTTCTAGAACATGTTGGATATTGTCTGTTGTCTTCCATGTGAACATGACATTGATTCACTCAGGTTCTGCCTCATCGCTCTTTCTCTGCCCTTAGGACAAACCGGGCTGCTCGAATGGGGGGGGGGGGAGGGGCGGTGGTGAGGGAGGGAAACCGGATGAGGCAGGGTGTGGAATGACAGCCCCCAAGTGAAGCCCTTCATCCCCCGAGCAGAGCCACCCTGCCCTACCACCTGCCTCTGATGATGCTCCATGAAGGAGCGTGGCTACTCAGCTAGCTCCGGAGGGTGCCCAGGTCTGCTGCCAGGGCTGTGGGTCTCAGGATCCCGACTCAGTGGTTCTGATGACAGAGCCACACTCCTGAGCTCTAGAGCTCATGGCTGAAATTGGTGCCAGGATAGGAACTGGCTTTCCACAGGACAGATCACGGGTATGGTGGCACATAAGCCTTCTCTCAATGACCCCGAGTCATCCTGAAAAGGAGTCATGCTCCAAGCTGCCAGGGTTAAAGGACTGGGGGGCGGGGGACATTTTCCAATCTGCTGAACTTGCTCCAGCTGAATTCTTACTGTGCGTCACTCTGGTCAGTTCAAGCCAGAGGGCCAGAGAGATGGCTCAAACGGCTGGAGCATGTTTTACTGTGGGAGCCCCAGGTTCAATGCCCAGCACTGCAAGGTCCCTACAGCAAAAGAGCCTTGGCCCCCAGCACTGAGCTGGGCGTAGCCCCTGACTGCTGGGTGTGGCCTAAAGGCAAAAAACCAAACCAAACCAAACCAACTGATCAACTGCAAAACAACAAGAAAAGCTAGAAGTCAACTTTTCTTTAAACTCTCATTGATGCAGCTTTTAACACTAAACGAAACATACTGGAGAGACACCAGATTGCAGTGCCAGACTTAGAGTGGCAAGCTTCAGTTCAAAAGACATGGGTACATAAGAATTGGACAACACGAGGGCGGCTCAGATTGCCAACCAGCAATGCCGTGTGCCCCTGAGACAGGGACTAACTTGGCTTCTCCACTGTTCTGTTGTGGAGGCCCTCAGGGTCAAATATGGCACGTCCCCTGGCCCTGAGCCAGTCACCAAGGGATAAGGTCTTTGGGAAAAGGTCTATGATTGGACCTTTTGAAAACTAGGACCAGAGTAATAGTACTGTAGGGAAGGGGTTTACCTTGCATGAGGCCGACCAGGGTTAGATCTCGGGCACCCCCTGTGGTCCCCTGAGCACTGCCAGGAGTGAATCCTGAGTGGAGAGTGAGGGGGTAACCCTTGAGTACTGTTTGGTGTACCCCCTCCCGCAAAATAAAAAACAACTACAAAATAATGATGACTAATCTGGAAGCAGCTAACTCCCAAATTCAGAAGAAAGGGCAGGCCAACATGCTGACATGCTGTTACCTGGGTGATCTCACTAACGCGTTGGGTGTCAGCCAAACTATTAGTAACATCAGCTGAGCCACACCCTCAGGGGCCCTCTCACCTTTCAACCGACCCATCTCAAGAGTTGAAAGAATGGAATAAAACAGGCCACAAGAATGAGAAATGCAAAGCTTTCCTCCAATTTCCTGCCTTCCCTGAACATGGGCTGCAAGGGCCAGGGGTAGCCCCACCCTGGTGGCAGAGTGTGAGCTCAAGTCAGCCCCTCTTCCTCGGGACCAAGCCCTGACACCCTTCCAACTCGAAGGGCAGTCCCAAGGACTCATCCCTTGATTTCCAACACGGTGGCTGCCTCTTGGTTCCTCTCAGGAACTTCGCTTGGGGACAGGCTACAAGTAGGACGTGGAGTTTCACGGTATTCTCTGCCTTTCCAGAAACTACACAAACACAATTTAATATCAAATAAGTTTAATACGCTGCAATAAAATAAGCGCCTAGGAAAAGCTCATGGAATAGATGTCAATGTTAGAGAAACCCCTCGCACACACACATCCTCTAGAACCATACCCCACCCCTCGAAACCAAACAGGAACATGGGACACAACCAAGGGAGTCCTGTGTGCGGGTGGGCCCACAGGGCACCCTTCTCACGGGAACGGGAACACAGCTTCCTCCCTGGCCTAACAGGAAAGTGAAACACAGAAGCACAAAAAGTCCACAAGAATTCAAGATTGAAGAAACTTGGTACATATTCAAAGTTAAAATAACTCCAACTTTTATAGCTATACATATTGTTTTAAAGCAACTTAATATATTTTTAAATTTCATATATACACTCTCGAAGGTTCTTCAGGTGAGGTATGTAAACATTGTCTAATGAAAAAAATTTTTTTTCAATGTTTCAAACCAACAAATTCACAGCATACATTGAATTTTCATCCATTAAAGACACAATATTTTCCTATACCCACTAACATGGTGGAAATCCAGGCCTAAGAGATACACAATGATCATCCGGACTACCATCTGCAGAGCTCTTCTTCTGCTGCTCTCTGGGAAGGCCGCCTTCACCCAGGTCAGGGCACACACTCGAAGCCGGGATGCGGGGAGGCCCCCCAGAGACGCTCTCCTTGGGGATATGGATCACTAGCTACAACTCACGAGACAGCAAAAAAGGGGCACATCTGAACAACTATGAGACTGACCTCAGAAATGACAACTATTGGAGGAAGCAGAAAGACTTGGAAAGGAACGGCAGATTCATCTTAGAGCTCCCTGAATCCACAACTGGATCGGCAGCCCTTGTCCTAAACTCATTCTGAAGGGTAGCGGCCTAAACAGAATACAAACCCAACACGGCACCTGAGCTTCAGTTAAGTTGCATGGGCCTCCTACGACCCCCCCGGCCCCTCGAGGCATTCGGTTGAGCCTCAAACAGGAGCCTGGGCTGTGCTTTTCATACAGGTTGGGGTTGAATTTCTTAATATCTTTATGCATGTGGGAAAATGCCATGAGTTCACAAAAAAACGCCCAAAGTCTACATACAGACACTGGCCAATTGGAGGAGCTCAATTTTGAAAACTACTTGTTCCCTGAGGGCAAACAGCAGGCTTGAGATTAAGTGAGGCTAAGAGGGGATTCTTCATTACAAGGTAATAAGACTTGGGGAGCCTCCGGCCAGAGTTCTCTTTTACCCCACATCATTTACAACGACCCTTCCCCGCCCTCCCACCACAAGTAGTCACCTTATCAATGACACAATATAGGTTCTTTTCTTTCCTCTTGCCTGCGCTCAGGCAGAACAATGGAAAGTATTATCCTAATGCACCCACTTCAATCTAAAAAACACTAGAGAAAAGTTCCAAATGCCATCATAAATACAAAAGACATATTCCAAAAGCCTAAAAGACTACATTATTCTATAAACGGTTATCTGGGTATGGGGGATTCTTCAAAAAGTTTAGGACGGCCACAAGGAGAAGCTGCTAAACAGCTTAAAGGTCTGTTGGACTGGACACGCTGAGACGGAGGGACTGGAGCCCTCCACACCCTGACCTACGGTGTGAGCGCAGACACAAAGGGACGGCGACTTACCAAGCCCAGGCACAGAGGACGGGAAAAGAGCGGTCCTTAGAGTTGAAATATTGAAACGGTCATTTCTGTTAATAATGTAAAGGTTTTCACATTTACTCCCTAACCAAATGAATTTAGCCTCAACTTGATTCGGGAAACTCCACAAACTCATGCGGGATTGCTAGTTTTTCCACCTCTGTGCCCCTTTTGGGATGTGTCTGTGGCTGGCTGTTTTCTCATACATTGCTAGAGGCGTATGATGTGAAGAAGCGTGCAGACCAACAGAAGCAAAAATTCAAGTACAGCAACCTCTCCGACAAAGGCAAGAGGTCTTAGCAAGAGCTGTTCTATCCCTACCCTATCCTCTGAGTCAAGGGCCAACTTGGAGCCCGTAACAAATGCTATTACCTAGGATTTTATTGCTTATGGGCAACACATCAGAAAGAACACCTAGAAATCTGCTCTGCAGATCTGGGGGCCCACCATGGACCAGCTTATCATACATATGTGCATGTATGTGTATTTGCATATATACATATACATGTGCACATGTATACGTGTGTATGAACGTAACCAGATGAGAAGGAAGAAGGGACACTTAAAGCTTGGACTTGATGTTGCATTAGAGATCCAATGCCCCAAACAGCTCTCAACCTGCTGGTTTTGTTCTTTCTCCATGTGTGATCTGTATTATGAAAGAAGTCCACTGCTCAAAATAGATTCTTCTGCACTACTACAATGCAAACCAACATCACTCAGAACGTGAATCTGTGTACAGCACATGTAATAAATATTTTTAAAAAAACTATTTACATCATTACTTCTGTGAACATTTAGGTGAAAGCAAAATTTATTTCTTCCTGCACAGTTTAAAAAAGTTCTGTCTATTTCAGTGCGAAATTCCCTGGCACCTAGTTATCCATTCACATTTCATCTCAAAATCGGATTTGCTTACAAAGAGTATCTTAGAAAAAACATTCTCCAGCAATACTGTTCAGGTGTCCTCCTCATTTGTTTAGAAAAGACAAAGGGAGGCCATGAGTCAGTACACAAACTATGGTTCAAAAGGATGACTAAAATCCCTGTGTCCAGTCCCAGGCTCGCTGCAGTACCAGGCTACAGTTCTCAGTCCAGCCATCCGGGCAGAATGAGAATCATGAGAGAGACAGGTGTGCCCAGGGACAGGGCATAGGGGGGAACGTGACCATAAAGCATGGGCTCCGTTACAACGAGGCAGGCTGTGGCTCGCAGGCCAGAACTCCTGATTAGTAAAGCTGCACACATCTTAGAGCAGATGGTCTTGTTCTGTAACCATCAGTCACAGGGGGCCTGGCCCACATCTGCACAGATGTTCCCTGCGGCAGGGTGCACACTGCACTCAGGACAACTGTCAGCATGTGGAAGGAAACATGCTTCTCTCCCACAAGGAATGAGAGTGGACAGGAGTCTCCCACAGACACAGGACAGACTCAGACACATCTTAATGCTTTCTTGAAGCAATGGGCCTTTTTGCCTCCCTTCCAATCCCGAATATGGCCTGCTAACACCCCTGCCCAGGCTGAAGGGAGCCACTGGAGGTGAAAGTGGGCATTCTGAGGCAAGTCCTGAAGCCATGCTAGGTATACAGACTGGACGGGGGTGGGCGGAGGGGGCCAAATCCTTCTGGGACGGGAGACATAGGGAAGATGTACTCAGGTTCCAAATCTAGGTAGCATCTACCCCAAGACAATGAAGGGTTCCGGGCACCACTCCCTTTGCACCACTGTGCTGTTAGGGGTGGGGTTCAATGGCTGAGCTTGGAAGTTGAGGAGGATGGGTGGCTAGAAAAACACTTTTTTGGAAAGCCCTTTTGACAATTTAATTTTTTGTTAAAATAAATACTCTATAGAGGCATTTGAGCAGGAAAATATCACTATTTACAGAGGAATAAATTCCACAGTGGTGTGTATAAATATTATGTGCATTTTAAACCATAGTCACTAACAGTCTTCCAGAACTATAAGAATGTCCAAACCACTGCTGAAAATAACAACCTTAAGCTATAGTGGTTCTAAAACTAATCCCTATCTATCGTATAAATGTACAAAATTATGCAAATCTTGCTTGTATAGCATCTTTCCCACAAACCAGCTCCCAAATACTCTAGCTTTAACCATCAGACAACATGAGGTGTAGGTTACAGAAAATAACAGAAGTGGAAAAATTAAGTATAATTTCACTTGGACCCCATGGCGAGATGAGAAAAGAGTTGTGACAAGAAAGCCTTCTACTATGACACACGTGTTCCGTGAAGCACTTGGGAGACTGTCCCAGAGTAGACACCTCCAAGGAGGCAGATGGTGTAAGCAGAAGAGGGAGATGAGACGCCAAAGGTGGCTCTTCAGGAGGAGGAGGAGGTGAGCCAGGCCTGAGCAGGCTTCACCGACTGGACAGGAGCACACTGGGTTTCTTCGGTCTAAAGCTGCTGGTGTGTAAGGGGAATTGACAGGCTGGTATTTCCAAGAGAGATGAGAAAGGGTTTGGAATCAAGGTTCCAACAGGCAAAGGCAGTCATTTACGCTTACAAGGACTTGGGGAGTGAGAAAACTTGCAATTCTACTGTACGGGGGGGAAAGGAGGGTCCTGGAGGAGAGAATTGACAGGCCCTGTGCTTGCCAGGGAGAGGCACTATTCCAGCTTTAAACTCATCAGTAATCCATTCGTGTGGAGGACTGTGACAGAGGAATGTCTCTTCATGAGTCAAGTTAACCTTGATTCACAGACATGAAGATGGAAAGATGTTTAGTTTTAACTACATATCATAGCTGCTGTGATTGTAGGCCCACCAGCTCAACAAAGGAATTTATTTTTCTTTAATGCACAAGCATTATTTAGGAAGAATGTGCAATAGCGGCTACGTGCTGAGGCGAACAGGCAAGATAGCCTAGAGTTTAAAAGTAAAGAAAGGCTGCAACACTAGATTAAATGGGGGGAAAAAATCTGGGCTAACTGCTCTCACACTTTGACCTTGAATAATACCACAAAAGTCAGTAACATTTTCTGGACAGGGTTGGGTAGTAGAAGTATTTTGTTTTAGATACAAGGTCTATCTCTAAGTGTTCCTAAAAGAAGGTAAAATGCTTTTTAGTTCCTAATGCATTAAAAAAGCAACCTGGTTCATCCTCTTAACAAGCAGTCTACACGTTTGCATGCCATTGGCATCTTGAGCCCCTTATGTTCACTAGGAGGATGCCAGGCAGGTGAGAACACTGCTTCCCTGCGCTCCCACACGGGAGGACATAGCAAGGGCTGCTTCCTGTGCACCAGGCATAAACCTCTACGGTTCAGGGAAAGTGAAGATCACAGAAGAAATGCACTACCTTTGGCTCAATTCCAGAGGCAAAGGCCTACACAAGGACACTGTCCACCAGGAGTCCACGGTGGGTCCCTAGTACAGGATGGCAAAGCTCTGAGGCAGGAAGAGCAGCGAGAGCGCTGGGCTTCTGACCGGGTATTATTTCTTAGCTTTAAAGGAAAGGCCTTTGTTTGACCTGTGACCTATATTTCACCCACTACAAGAAACAAGAGTCCGTCCTCATGTTTTAAGAGAACTGCATTGAAGGCCACCTTCAAAAGCAGATGAAGTATGGTGTTGGAATGATGTATGCATAAAAACATCATTAGTAGTGCTATAAATCACTGTGCCTCAATAAATATTAAAAATTAATGGGAAAGAAGAATTCCCATCAACAATTACTTTGAACCTGATACTCTTCCCCCCTCCACTTCTTCCCCCCTAAAATGATTTTAGGCTGTGAACGTGGGGATGAATGCTCTAAGATGTGAGGACTGACATGATCTCATACTCTGAGGGAAAAAAGTTCTAGCATTTCAGCGGATACATTATGTGATAAAAGTCACAAAAAAAAGTTAAAAACGTTTCAAAATAACTAAAACAGTCATTGCTTGGGGAGCATTTTAACCATCATCCTCACGGACATTATTCTGTATTCTACATAACTGAATATTCTTAATTTTGCAGGAAGGGGGATTGATCAGATTTGTTCTAAAGACATTAATTCTTAACTTTTCAGGTTAAAAATTGCACTATTTTTTCTAAATCTTAACCCTCTATTTTGTAATCGGTTGGCTTTCTAATAGGCTTATTTTGAAAAGAATTTGTGAATGAAAAATTTCAGTACCAGTATTTTTTTTTCCTAGAAGCTGTCCAAAAAACATGAGATAATAAACAATAGTTTAGCCTGCAATAACCACTCTGGGCAAAGATGTTTTCCATATCTACTGAGGATTGGAAAATTCTGCATCCAGTGAAAGCAGTCTTAAGTCATCGCAAAGGAAATAAAATCCTGGTATACTTTAGTAACAAAAGAAACAAAGCTGGATACAAATCCTTTTTTGCATTATAAATCCTATGGCTTCACAGGTTCTGACTCTATAGAAACTTAAGAGTGGCTTCATTTTGGCTTGGGTGACGGTGATCAAAAGAAGACAAAGGAGAAGGTAGCTCAAGTTTTTGGGTACGATATTTGACGTGTTATAGCAATATACAGTGACTCTTATAGAAAAAAATATGAAAGAAAAAATTGATGGATGATAAGGAGGAAAGAAGAAAAAAGAACAAAGAAAACACAGAAGAAGAAAAATTAAGAGTACATTTGCTCCAGAAAAAGTAGTATTTCTTAAGCATGGATCAACATTTTCTGAAAGGTCCAGCAAGTACCTATTTCAGGCTCTGCGGGATGGAAACTTTCTGTTGAAGCTACTAAGCTCTGCAAGGCAGCAGCACCAAGACAATGCATAAATAAATGGGCATGGCTATATTCCCATACATGTTTATTTACAGAGCGACTGGCCTAGTTTACAGGCCCTCAGTAGATCACCAGTGGGCAATAAGACAGTCTTCAAGGGCTCACCTAAAACCAAATGGAGTTGGGTGTGGCTCCTTGGGCCGGCATCTTGGAAAATTGCAGTCCACTTTCAAGCATGGTGACAAGACACCCAACTTGCTAATGGGGGTACCATAGCATCTTCCTCTGTACCACCCAATAGGATGTCCTTTTCTTGGTTCTTAGAACACTAACAAAGATAAATCACAAGAGTAACTGTCCCACTTCTCAACAAAGAATTCACCACAAGGCAGGAAAATGGCCAGACTTCAAAGGAACTGTCTATAAGTTATGTCATACATGGATGACCTAACTGAGCAGTAATAAAGTCATCTGGGCAGTACATGATGCAAAGAGGATCCCATGAGAAGCACCTTGAATGTGAAGGGATGATCAATAGCACTTCTATCTACAATAATGCAGGGGCGATGCCATGAAATGGTCTAACACTATTATTGTTTTTGATAAGGCTCATGTACAAATCCTTAGTGGAACACAGGTATAAACATATTCTTCCTAGGGAATTCAAGAGACTACCCACTGCCAATCAAGAGACACTAATCACATCTCTGAGAAGTCTCAAGAGCAGACGCAAGTTTCATGATCTTCCTGATGCTTAAAAGGCTGCATGTATGGAAATGTTATCAGGGTGAGGATCTAAACTTCAACTGAAGACACCTTCATGGCACCCTTCCAGATGCAAGACACCTTTACGATGCCCTTCCAGACTCAGAGTAGCTCACAGGAAAGAGAATGGGTATCCTGGGGAGAGCCTTGCTTTAGGACACTATGTGAGAGTTTTACTGCTTCTCAGCTAGCTTCCCGCCCCCTTAGAGGCTCAGAGGCTATACCATCACTCTCTGGTCACCAACATCAACACTGGTGCAGTAACTTCATGAACACAGGCCAGAAGCAGAATTTCTTTCTCATGAGTAATCCAGAATGCGGGCCTTCCCTTGCATCTGGTGGCAAACCACAGTGTGAAGGTGTCTCCAGGAAGGGCTTCAGAAGAAAGGGAGAACAAAGGGAGACAAGTTAATGCCAGGACTGGGCTTGGAATGATCAGAGAGAAGGTTTGTCAATATCTAGTATAAAGTATAAAAGAACCTTTCAGAGTTGTTCTTCGGATTTAAAAAAAAAATGTTTTTCCTACTAGAGAAATTAACTAATTAAAGTAAATTAGCCAAATTGTGATTCAGCAAATGTAAGGTGTTATGATGATGTGAAATCCAATTCTATTTAAATGTAGCCACTACTATACAACGTAAGCTGATTTTGAAGATGATTCACTAAGAAAAATAAAGATGATGCACTGCAGTGTTGATGAATAAAATAAATACATACATTTCACACTTTTCCTCAAATGCTGACTAGAATGAGAGAGAAAGCTACTATGTTGAAAAACGCTTTCAAAAATGAGAAAGAACTCTGAGGAACAATGGAATGAATGCTACACCTGGAATTAAAAAGGCCCACCCATATGACTGTCTTCTCCCTCTCCTGAATTATCTAAGCACCCTCACAAGGCAGACTCTGCAGCTATGCGATGGGGCCAGGGGGGACCTGGGACCCATGTCCAGGAATCAGCATACCTGACGTAGGCGAACAGTTTAAGTCACTACAAAAACAATATTGAGTGATGGCTATGGGAAAAGATTCTTTAAAAAATTGAAAACTACTTTTTTAAAGAGTAAATGAACTCGCTCAAAACATATTAATGCTTCTGTGCAACGTAATGCTGGGGCAGAGTTGCCAATACTCAGCAGTCTTATTAACATAAGTAGCTTTGGATGGCCAAAGTCAAAGAAAGGAAAAAACAAGAACCAAATTCATAGGCTAGAGGAGACACCGGGACAAATAAAACAAAAACCAACTTGCTCAACTCCCACCCCCCTCCCCTAAAAAAATCATCCCAAACCCAAGACTTCACTGAAGAGGGTAAGCATCACTCTGTGAAATTCAACACAATTCTCATTTTCCCACTAATCGAAAGCTTTTTCTGTAGTCCTTACTAATTATCAGAAGTGTTCAATATCTATCTATAGCAAACCCGTAACAGAGTGGAAAGTAGGTCTTCTTTATCATGTTCTGAATGAATTATTGCATGAAAAATAGACCATCTGGGCTTATGTAAATAGATCTGAACAATCTAAATGGAGAAAAATTTAACAAGAAGGACACAGTAGTAGCTGTCCAGAAAAGCCTATTTCAGTGACAGACTATATTAGACTATTTTAGAAAAGCTGATTGAGTCTTTAAACAACCAAGCCATTTTGTAGAGTGGTCCAATGGAAATGTCAAGTACACACCATGCTATAATGGACAATGTTATAGGCACCAAGATAAAGCCAGTAAACCTAGCTCAGGCTTCACTTGGAAAAGGCAAATATTAGTTATAATTATTGCAGCTCTCATTTTTTGAGCTATGGAACTGAGCTGACATGAAAAGAGGCAGGAGTAATGCTACGAGCAGTAACTACTAGTATGGCACTAACCAATCAGCTCTAAACATGAACATGAACATCGGGACATATCAGCTCCAGGAACAGTGAGTATGTGGGCAAACTCAGAGTTCCTGGAGCTGCATCTACAACTCAAGGTTGTTCTGACCCTTACATGATTCTCTGCTGCTCAGACTTTTCTGAGTGTTGTGCTAAAGTGATTCTACGGATGTTTGTCAAGGCCCTGGGCCACCTTTCAATCAACTGGCCTGTGCTAGTTACTCAGTTGATGAACACCCTGGTATGCTGCATGAGCAGAAAGAATTTTACTGTAAAACCAGAAATGGGAGGCATTTGTGGCTGATAGCCACATGTATGTGCACCCAAATGTGCACGCGTGCGTTCACTCGTTCTCTCTCTCTCTCTCTCTCTCTCTCTCTCTCTCTCTCTTATGCTTTTCTACTACTGGAGATAATATTTTGGATATGGAATACTTTGAATATGGAAGTACTCCCGGTAAAAAAGAAAATTAAAATTAGAACAGTCACTGTCATCCTGATTGGTCAAAGTACAGTGACAAGACTAAAAAATTCTAATTATGTTTTCTCAAAGATGAAAAACCTTGTTAGGAAAGCTGACCAAAATGAGAAGGATGGGAAGAATCAGAAACAAAATCAGTATGGGGGATGCGCATAATTTCACAAACCAATCTTAACATTCTGCAACATACCTTTTGTCCCAGGGCACGAAATTTAGAGTTCTCATATGACAAAAACTCAGTGGTAAGAGGAGTGACAGCAATGAATATGGTATTCTTTTAAAAGGGGTAACAGAAATATCCATCTTTTGTAATTATAAATGCCCTCCGCATTCTTCACACGTCATAAAAAGGATTTGGTTTAGCTTTCAAATATTTAAACAAACAAGACAGAGAGGGAAATTCACTGCTGTGGTTTGCAAAGAGGCGTATCTGCTCGCAGGCAGACACCGCTGGGTGGCAGCTCAGAAAGTAGTTTATGTGCATGATGGTGGTCTTCTCGGCTACAGGACAAGTGCTTGTGCATCAAGTATAAAATACAAGCCTTTAATCACATAGATCTGCTTTTTAGCTTTTGTAAATTTAAAAACAAAAAGGATAAATAAGGCACTGTACTTTCAAAAACTAAAACTGCTCAGTTCCAAGTTTAAAACCCAAGGAACAAGAAGACTATAATATATAACTTCCTTACGCAGCCTCAGAGAAAGACTCTGCAAGTTCCCTTCTCCATCTGAGCCGCATCTTCGGACATCTTCAACTGTGTTCTCCATTAACTGCAGATTTGAAAGGCTTGAGAAGCAGATTTAGTTAATGCAAAATAAAGGGTTACTTCTATAAAAGTTTTATTCCTAGATACCACCCTTCCCTTCCAATCACTTCGTATCCAGTCGTCTCCGTTTGCCATGAGAAGAGTCCGGCTTCACTTTCAGCTTTCGCTTTTTCTGGGCCGTGCTGGTCTCGGTGGCTTTTGTCGGGGGTCGGCTCCGGGTCTTTCCGCTGCTCTGCTTCCTGCTCGTGGCTTTCTGTGGCCTGGAGGAATCAGCTGCTCCCCCTTTCTGCTTTGCAGGTTTTGTCACTGACTCCAAGGTGGCGGGCTGGCTAGGTTTTTTGCTTGCATTCTCTTTTTCTTTCCTGGAGGGAGGGCAGCTCTTCCCAGAGGACCTTTTAGGGGTCTTCACTTTACTCTCTTTCAAAGATGTCTTTCTGGGCAGTTGGTTGATTTTGTCCCTCGCAGCTGGCTTCCTGGCAGTGGAGGACTTGGTGGTGGCGTCAATATGCTTCTCTCTGCTGGTTTTGGCCACTGGTCCTTTGTCCTTCCTATCCTGAGTGCTGCTGCCTTCTGTTCGCCTGCGTTTATTTTGATTTTCTGCTTTTGGCAAGATTTCAGACATCTGCTTCCCTTTCCTTCCCTTCATTCCATCAGTACTCTTGGCCTTAAGGGGAAACCCATTTATATCCACCTGCAGGGCAAGTTTGGGGGACATCAGAGGATTGATGCAAACACTCTTAGAACCCTGCTTATTTTCCACAGTCAGGCTACATGGGCCTTCCATTTTCTCATTCTTGACCAAGCGCTGCTGGGCTCTGAGTTTTCCGCGAATATTGGAATATTTTCTAAGGATCCGGGTACTGGCTGGAGTAGGTGAGTTTGTGGAAGGATGGCTATTTCTGCCCTCCTTAGTGTCGGCTGTAGTATCTTCAGAATTGGGGCTGAGGCTCACCTTACTGGCATTCTCTGGCTCCACTTGGTCAGGGTTCTCTCGAAATTTAGCCCAGAGCTTCTGTGTTTTCCAATTGTTACGAGCAGGAGTAGCGCCAGGAAATTTCTTCAAGTGTTTTTTCAAGCGTTCAGCCTGCAGTGAACTGGGGTACAGGCTGGAAGAAGTGTACTTCTGGAGAGGGTGCTTGACAAGGGGGATGTCTCCTGGAAGTCGAGTGTTGAGCTTCTTCACAATGACAAGAGACCGGGTTTCTGTTGTTTCTAAGAACCATTTACAAACATTAGATAATTTAAAGTTGGTCATAAATAGCATCTGTACAGGAGAAAACTTTTGTACCTCTGAAGTACTCCGACATTTCCGTGACCGTTTCTTGCTTTTCCAAATCTCCTTGAGTTTATCTGACCTGTTCCTTGCTCTTGGTGCTGGCTGAGATTCTTTCTCTAACTGGATCCAGCCTTTCTGAACTTTCATGTATTGGGCATTGAAGTTGGCAATAAGCTCCTGGTTCTCCTCCTCAGCACACCATTCTACAAACTTTGGTCGCTCATCTACCAGCATGTCCACTTCATCCTCTTCTGAGGGGTCTCTATTCTCCAAGGCTTTGTTTTCCTTTGGCATTGGGTTCTTTTCTGCTACTTCTTTTTCTGATCTCACTTTTGTAGTATCGGAGGAGGAGTCCAGAGAATGAGCATGTCTTAGATTGTAGGTCGAAGAGGTCAGTCTGGTAGGCCTTGGTACCCATTTGGGTGGCCCAACAGCATCGCCATTTCTACTCCCTGACAACCCAGGCGTGCTAGAGGACACATCCCCATCACCATCTTTGTGCTGGGTATTAGTACTGGCTAGGTCAGTTACAGCTTCCTCTATAGGAAGTGCAGGAGGAGACTCTGGCTTCTCTTTTGATTGTTCTGGAAAAGTACAAGGATTATTTTCTGTGGGGTCATGAGTATTTTTCTCATCCAACTTAGAAGGAACATAGATTTCCAGTCTCTCTCCGGCCAAGAGCTGGCTAGCTGTGGTTGATGGATCACTGGAGAAAATATCTCCTACATCCTCCTTGACTTCCTTTGCCAACATGTTTTTCAAACTCTGCCTAGTGATGACCCCACTTTCCTCACTTTCCTGCTCAATGTCTTTTGCAGAGGGATTCTTATCAGTATCTGGGTTTTCAGTGTCCTCTTCTGTAGTAAAACCACTAGTCAGAGAACCCTCAGATACTGTCTCATCAGAGTACCCATCTTTTTTAGAATATTTTGCACCAGCAGTTTTAGAAGCTTTAATCTCAGGACAAGGTGAGGAAGAATCTGAATTTTGATGTTTTAGGCACCTATCGGCAGGTGAAGAATCTGAAAGTTGACTTCTTAGGCACCTATCAGAGGCTTCAGGGAATTTTCTACCTTTTTTCTTTTTGTCCAAATTCTCTTCAGGTGAATCAGTGCTTTGATCACACACATCTCTTTCTGAAGTACGTTTTCCATCACTTCCCTCTTCTTCTAATTCTCCTGTACTGTCTGCTGCCTCACTTTCCTCAATCTCCCCTGGGTTTTCACTAGTAACTGTGATGGTTTCCTTCAACAGTGGGTCAGCACCTAGCTCCAGAGTATCTTCAGCCTTGGGCTCAGTACTGATGCTTTCATGATTCTCAGCTTTTCCTGGGCTGAGGGGAGGCTCCAAGTCCACTGGTGGACTTTGATTTTCTGAGCACAGATTTTCCTCTGGGTTGACTGGCTCAGGAGAACTGTGAGGCACAGAAACAAGATCTTCACTACCTCCTTTAGTAATGTTTTCAGTACAGGAAACCTGGTGACTATCTTGGGATACATTCACTTCCTCTGTATCCAGCAATTCTACTGGCCCTGGGTCTTGCTCAGGGGAAGGTATCCCACTTGCAGCGGGAGCTGGGACTGTGCTGCAGCTTTCCGGCACATCTTCAGGAGGGGGATCCGAGAGAGGCCACACCAGGCTGTTGGTGGCTTCCTTTGATTCGAAGGAGCTGCTCAGATTTGGTTCACTCATCATGGGGCTAGCCTCAGGTTCTGGAAATTCCTTTTCTGATAAAGCATCTGTGTCTCTTCCTGGGTGAGAGGTTATTTCTTTACTGAATTCTTCAGGGTTATCTTCTCTGGGGTGCTGCACCTCTGCTGTAGGGCTAGGGGCGGGCATGACCGGTGTCTGCTGGGGAGTGGCCACTGCCTCTGATGTCAGTGTGGAGTAGCTAGCTTTTTCTTGTGTGCATAAATTTCTGGCCAGTGTGCGCACGGTTGGCAGCTCACAACAATCACCATTGAAAAAGTAACCTCGTGTACTCTTTCTGGCTGTTTTCCGAGAGGAGAGTACTGATCGCTGGTTTTCAAGATGGCATTCTGTTATTGGCTGGCTGATATACACGACATCACACTGATTATCATAGTCATTGATCCTCAACCCTGACGCTCTTTTACTCTTCCGAGCTGTCTTAATGGAAGTTGGCATCATCTTGGTTCGTGAATGTCCGTTAGACGCTTTGTGTACAGCTGACATGGGGCTGGGGGCTAACCAACCATCTTTGGAATGATCAAACTGGCCCTTATCACTGGGATGAAAATGGCAACCGACTCTATTTCTTCCTAGTGAGTGAAGATGGTTTTCTTGCTTTGGCCTTGCATCTTGTTCATTTCCCTCTAAGTCTTGGAGCAATGGTGTTTTTGAGCTACACTGCAAAGCATTCTCTTTGTCAGCAGTTCTAGGTGAATTCCCCATAAACCCTGAGTTCCAAGCCTCTTCTGATAAAGCTTTGAACGAATTTTGTTGAGAAACAATACTGCTGTTGCATTCCTCAGTATTCTCAGCTACCACTTTTACTGTTACCTGACTTTCTACTAATGGTGAACTCTGTACCTGGTCTTTTCCATCCTCAGACATTTTCACACTTGTGTCTTCCTCCTCTCCAGTGGTTTGTCCCTCCAAGTTCTTTGAGATGTGGAAGTTGAGTGAGGAAGAATCAGATGCAGTGAGGTATCCCAGAGTGGAACTATCCACTGAATTAGCAGAACTGGGTTTAGTGGTTGGAATTTCAGAAGAATCGTTCTGGACAAAGGTCAAGGCATTCTCTCTTAATTCTATAGAGTTTGTCTCATTGGAAGGCTCCTTCAGGGCCTGTTCTGTCAAGTGAAGAGAGCCATGAGAACCTGATGAGTCTATGAATAAATCTACAGAAGTAAGAGACTTCAAATCGACACACACAGCATCCTTTTCCTGGTGTTTGGTGCCTAACTGGGCACAGCCAGCACTGCAAGTGGACGCATCCATTGCTCCAGAATCAAAAGGTCGCAGTTCCTCAGCACCTGGCTGAGATTCAGTGTACAAGTCACTCAAGACACGGATGAACTGCTTCTGGTGATGAGTGCACAGCTTGACCATAAACTTCTCCAGGGGTGACTTCGATTGATTGCTAGAATCTACTTCTATTGCTTCTGTTGAGTTCTCACTAGTCAGACAAGAAAAGAGAAAGAGAAAGAAGGAATTAGCATGGTCATTTTTCCAAAGATCACTTTCTATAGTAGGTAACACACCTGAAGTTACACAAGCTGTAGAGAGTATGCACAATCTGTTTAAAACTGCTTCTAAATACATTCACAAATAGTTCTTATATCTCAGAAAATAAATGTTATTAAAAAAAAGTTTTCTCTTGAAAAATAAAATTCTGGTCAAAGTCAAACTATACTTTGATTTTTGGCTTGGGCATTGTTTATTAAATAGTTATTGGTTTTTCAGTCTGGATTTTGGGGCCACTCCAGGTGATGCCCAGGGATGGGAATCAAACTAGGACCTCCCACCCGCAAATTACATGCTGGAGTCCCTTAAGCTAGTTCCCCAGCCCAAGTAATTACTTGTTTCAGTCTGCAACACTGACAAAAATTCAAACTATACTGTATTACAAATCTTGGTTTAGAAGCACAAGTTATTACATTAAATTTCTATTTCCAATCCTGACCAGCTGGCTAAACTACATAAGAGTTCTGGTAAGGGTGTTGTAAGAATCTTTCTGCTTCCTCATTGAAGGTATGGAGAAAAAGACCAATGATTTAACATTTCAAACATGATAAAAGATGAAATGACTAGTAAATCCTAACAGACTCTAAGTGAAGAAGTATATAGTAAATCACCCTGTAAACTGTAAAGGCTGCTTTGTTAGTGCAAGGTAGGAGCATGTTTTCAGTAAAGCCCCAATTTGTTTATTCTCCTTGATCTTCAATAAATATTTTGCGATAATTCACAGGAGGCTCATCTATATTATAGTATCATTTAAAATAATTTCTATTAATAATTCAAGACAACTCAAGTTTTATCAGGAGAGTGGGAGGAAAAGATGACACTACACTTTAAACAAAGCCAAAGGATCCAAGAACTGTTCTGTGTTTCTGAATGGATGGGTAAGTCTAGTAAGTCCATGAGGTTGGTATGCTCCAATGATCTCAGGGTTTATATAATCTGTCAATCTTTTTCTTTCTGTAACATAATTTCAGGAGATTATAACCTGAGTGTATGCGGTAGGCAGAACACTGATGGAATCTTAGTAAATGCTTGCTGAACTATTTGATAATATCTTCTAGCTAATTCTTTTTTCTCAAGAAGGCTTTCCTTAGAGACTCGCTCTCTATTCCCTGCTCCTCTCTGGCCCTTGAAGCAGTGTGGTTCTATTAGAAAGAACAAAGTGTGAAATATAAAAGAACATACATTCTATTTCTAGCACTGACATTTACCATTTATTGGATCTTATGCAAGTTACTTCTCTGAACACTGGTCTCCTCATTTCTAAGTTGAAAGTGAATCTCAGAATTTCGAAGAGCTGTTGGAGATGTTAAACACAAGGCAAAAGGTACAGAAGACCAGTTGCTCTGTTTTAATTTCCCTGTTGAGAATTCAGGGAGAGTTTAAAGATCCAGTGATAAATAAATGTTGCTGAACTATATCTACACACAACAAAACCAAACCAAGAAACTATTTGCAAAATCTGGTAAACTGCTTAACAAAAGAAAAGATAGTATTTTATTTTATAGGCCTGGAAAATTCATTGGCTAGTGTAAGGGACTATGCATGTATCTTATAATTTGTCTCTTATTGATTGAACTTGTCTTAGTTTTCAAGCAGATACTACACTTGAATAGATGCATGTGTTTTTCTGTTTTCCCCTAGCAAAAAAAAAAAAAAAAGACAAGACTGGGGGTGGAGAGGGAACATCAAGGATGCTTCCCTGGTTTTCTTTTGAGGCAACACCATTTACTGAGACATAAATAGTACAAAAATGGTGGTAATTGCGCTGTATGTATCTGAAGAACTCATATTCTGTCTCATTAAGTTGAAATGATTATTGTCCCTGAATCTGAGATAATAGTAAGCAACTAAATATATAGGCAGGAGCTCACCAACCCCTTCTCTTGAATCTGAAAACCTTCAGATTAACACTAACCTTTGTCCAGGTATCTTTAAATGGGCCTGTTACAATTGCTAACTTTATAACTACAGTAATAAAATTACTTTAGACTATGCCTCTATATTATCTAGTGTCCTAACTTGTCTTTTAGAAATTCCCAGTATGTTTATTTTTAATTTTTATTTTGGCTTTTTGGGTAACACCAGGCGATGCTCAGGGGTTACTTCTGGCACTGATTTCAGGAATCACTCCTGGAGGTGCTTGGGGAACCATATGGGATGCCGGGGACCCAATCTGGGTTGGCTGTGTGCAAGGCAAACACCCCGCCTGCTGTCCTATTGCTCCAGCCCCTCCAACAAGTTTAAACTAATTTAAATTCCAAATCATTTGAACATTCAATTTTTAAATTAATGTGAACTTTAATTCTATTACTATTTTTCATGTTCACAAAGACTGTTGGGCCTGAGAGATAGTACAGCAGGTTGGGTGCTTGCCTTGTTTTTTTTTGACCCGGGTTTTATCTCTAGTATACCATATGGTCCCTGAGCACAACCAGGATCCATTCCTGAGTGTATAGACTGATGTAACCCTTGAGTACCACAAGGTGTGGTCCACCCTCCAAACAGTAGGGTGTTAACCAGTTTTGTCTTAAGTTTTGTTCCTGGAGGGGTGTGGGGGCTATATCTAGCCACTTCAGAGGCTGTCTTGGCCCCTGTGCTCAGGAGCTCATATGAGATGGACCTGGGGTCAGTGGGATGCAAGGCAAGAGCCTTAACCCAAGACTAATTCTTTGGCTCAGTTCTGCCTGAGTTTTAAACAGCTACTTTTCTCTATAGCTTCCAGATATTCCTTTTCTTTTTATGGTATTTGCACAGGCATTTAATAAAGTCTACATACAGCATTTACCCTGATTTAGAGTACTCTCTGGATGTAGGAACACCATTGAAGGGCAGAGCGTCTGTGCTGCAGACTACTTACTAAACTCAGTGTCAGAGGAAGCATATGTTTTAGTGATTACAGTAGGTATTACAGTATGTCCTTCACATCTATATAATCTTTACAAGAACAGTAATTCATCAGATTATGAAATCACTTCTTTATATGAAATCACTTCTGTGATTTCATTCTTCTTCCACTTAACAACACATGGATTATTTATTTACCAGAAATACTTCGTCACCACTACGACAGAGCAAGAAGATCCTAGGGTATATTACTGGGAGGAAGGGATACAGAAGAGGCGGAAACTACTTTCAACTGCCCTCTTGTGTACTTGGTGAGAAATGGCTTGCATGAACTTGGTCACCTTGTCTTTCTATCCTTTGTTCCATGCCTAATTCTTAAGGGTGCGGTAAAAGGATAAGATAATATTCATAAAAACTTGGAAAGGCACAGATTAAGGATGGTGTGTTGTTTCATAATCCTATCTCTAATGACTTACTCTATGATGTTTTTCTAGATCAGAGGTCAGACATAGTTGAACTCTCCTACTTTGTCAACACTTAAAACTCCTATACGAAAGCAATCATGCGGTCAATAAAAATGGTGGGTGTTCAATACTTATACCTTACATTAAAAAGAGATCAAATAAGAGATGTAACAGAGAGCTAAAACAACAATTTCAAAAATTCAAATTCTAGAATTTGAAATGGATAGATTTGGGTATTCTCGCCAGTGCCTAATTCCAAACTACCAATCAAACTAAACTGCTAAACAGCAAATGCACTGTTATCAAAATACACTCTTTTTTAATTAAGAAAATAAAAATGACAGTGAATTATGTTTTGATCATTCTAAAGATTGGCTTATGATGAAACATAATTTCAGTAGCAATGGAAAAAGAAAAAGTATCTAATGGAAACAGGAGGAGACAGAATAACAGACAGTAGAACAAAAATTTCAGAGCTGTCAACTAATTTGGCTTGCTTCTTCACTTTAATACAGGAAAATGTAAAAATGCATCAGCCTCCCTCCATGGCAATGAAAGTTAAGAATCCTAAACTCTTACTTCTATCTAATCCTTTAAGTTCAGAAAAAAAAATTTAAGTGTATTCAAGAGCCTGGATAAGTACACTGATAAATCTTTGCTGTACACAGAATATGCATCTATCTGTGCTATATTACATCTGTGTATCATTATACCAGGATTCAGGGACATTACAAAGGTTATGACAAACTGTGCCATCCATGCATCTATCCAATCTATCTGTTGTGAAGGTGGCATGGGGTATAATTATTTTCTCTAAAATGTTACATAGTTTTATCTCTGAATTGAGCTACCAAGATTCTTTCCATTGAAAACCAATGTGGGGGAAAAAAAGGAGTCAAGATTATATAGAAAATTGAGAAATAAAATCCACTGATCACAAAATGGAAGTGCCTTATTAAAATCAAGCGGGCTAGGGCCTGGAGTGATAGTATAGCGGGTAGGGCACTTGCCTTGCATTTTTTGTTTTGGGGTCACACTCAGCAGTACTCAGGGCTTACTTCTAGCTCTGTGCTCAGGGATCACTCCTTATGGTGCTTAGAGGGACCATACAGGATCAAACTTGAATTGGCTTATCCATCATACTTCTCTCCAGCCCATTCTTCATCTTTATTAAAAGTGTTTTATTTGCTTTGGTGTAGGAACAGAACCTAGAGCATTATAGAGGTAGAGCATGAGTTCTACCACAGAGCAACATTCTTGGCTCCAAGTTATTAGGGTATTCATCCCCCCACCCCCAAAAATGTACTCATTATTTTACAGTTTCAGGAACTAAACCCAGGTCCTCACACACGCAAGGCAGGTGCTCTGCCCTATGCAAACCGAACATGTGTTTTTTGAAGAGTGTGTGGTAGGTCACGGTCACGGCCCTCCCGTTGTTCATCGATTTGCTTGAGCGGGCCCAGTAACGTCTCCATCACGAGACTTGTTGTTACTGTGTCTGGCATATCGAGTACGTCACGGGGAGCTTGCCAGGCTCTGCCGTGCGGGCGAGATACTCTCAGTAGCTTGCCGGGCTCTCCGAGAGGGGCGGAGGAATCGAACTCGGATCGGCCATGTTGGCTGCGTGCAAGGCAAATGCCCTACCGCTGTGCTATCGCTCCAGCCCTGTGTGGTAGGTAAAGGCTAAATTATACTAGTGGTGATTGGGGCTTACCCCTGACTGTGTTCAGGGACCACTCATGGTGATGCTCATAGCACAAGCGTAGCCAGGGATCAAATTTGGATCTGCCACATGCAAGGCAAGTACCTTAACCCCTGTACTCTCTGGCCCTATGAGAACTTTTGAGTTTAACCCAGAACAAGAAAAAAATATTTTCAAAGTGACTCAATGTAACAAATGTTACATCAAGTCATATCAAACTTATCAACCTTATCGCACTGTGCCATATCATGTATCACGATTTATGTATTACACTGAATTAAATAAATATTGGGGGCTTTACCCAAGATATTAATTATGATAAACATGATTATTTATATGAGGATGGAGGGGGGGTGGTTTGGGCCACACCCAGCAGGGATCAGAGACTACTCCCAGCTCTGTATTCCTGAGCTTGGGCACTGGGACTCAAGCCAAACATTATGCATGAAAGCATACACTCAGTCCACTGAGTTATCTTGCCAGCCCTACTAGTTATTTAAGAAAAGATCTTTCCTTGATCTTCCCCAACACTGTGGAGGGAGAAGGAGGGGGGAAAGGGAACAGGAAAAAATGCCTTCCAATAAATAATCTATTACAAGTTACCAAACTTGAGCTCTAATAACAATGGTCTAACACTCTTAGGCTCTGACCTTTTGATCTGCAGTCAAGCATCTTCTTCATCCATACTTTCTGAACACTTCAGACTATGACTAGGCACACATACTTCTCACACACAAATGTTCCAGAGAACTTGACCTCTATTTGATGCGTGCTATTTTCTAAATGATTATATTCTACTTTAATTATTTTTCCCTAAAAATGATGAAAATGAGTCATAATTTTACTACCTAGTAATAGAATGTAACCTAGAAACACTTTCAGGTCAATTGAGTAGATATTGGAATGAACTCCTAAAAACGGTAATGATCTGATTTCAGTTTGAAATGCATAGAACAGGGGTTGAGGCAGGGCATTTGCCTTGTATGCGGCCGACCCAGGTTTGATTCCCAGCATCCCATATGGTCTCCTGAGCGACGCCCGGAGAATTTCTGAGTGCAAAGCCAGAAGTAATCTCTTGTGCATCACGGGGTGTGACCCAAAAAAGAAAAAAAAAAGCATAGAACTTTCATTTAATAAAAATGCAACTGAAATCACCTTAAATAGGCAGAAGATGCCCCAATTCTTTATTAAAAAACTAAAGTCTTGAGGAATGAGCACTCATGAACACATCCTCAGTGCCACATTCAGTTGTTACAGTGATATTTGAACTCTACAACCAAATTTTTAAAAATTTTAGAATCTAAGGATGTAAAATCTGAAAATAAAAAGTTCTCCCCAGACATGTATATGAATTTAATACAACTTCATAATTAACACCTTAAACAGCTCCTATATTCGTAACATCTTTCAGTCCTAAAAAAGTAACAAAGAACAGTTTCATAATATTACTCTGAAATACAGGCCCAAGAAATGCAGAAAAGCAACATTCCAGGTTCCTATTATAGTTCCAATATTCTTTGTCTTTGAAGAATTAAAACAAGATTGGCTGCTGAGAATCCCAGTCAAAAATAACTAATCTGAAGGAAAAAAAAACCCTAATCTGGCTGGTTCTGTGGTTCACAAACAGAGCACGTGCCTTAAGTGCCACGTGTGAGGACACATCACAACCCAGCACTACATGATCATCTGAGTGCTGCGAGGAGCGATCGCCCAGCACTGAGCCAAATAAATAATAAGACTAATAATAAATTTAATAATAAATAAGACTCCAAATAAATAATCCTTTGAAATAACGAATCTCACTTTCAAAATGTAATCACCCCACAACTTAAATTTTCTCATTCTTTATCTCACCAAACTAACTCCTAAATTAGCTAAAATAAATCAACACCAGATGATATCATCACTCCTAGCTTTCCTTTATTGAGTATCTGCAAAGGGCTTGTCTTGGTACTAGGTATTTTACACACACTGATCTTAGTAACAAGATAATGTACTAAGGAAAGCAAACGAGTAATGACAAAACAAAACTCTGGAATGTAAAATTTGACTGGCTCATCAAATTCTCCTGAACTCTTGACATATTCTCTCCTAACTCTACCTACTCTTGAAGATCAACCTGCCCCAGCACTGAGTTATCAATGCTCATTTAACTATGTAATGAAGATTATGTGCTTCACACAAAATTTACTGGTAATTTCATAATACAGATTTAACTTTTCTGGAAGGCAAAATGTTTATCTAAGAATAAAACCAAGTAGGGGTTGGAGAAATAGCACAGCGGGTAGAACATTTGCCTTGCACACGGCCGACCCAGGTTCGATTTCCAGCATCCCATATGGTTCCCTGAGCATCGCCAGGAGTAACTTCCGAGTGTAGAGCCAGGAGTGAACCCTGTGCATCGCCGGGTGTGACCCAAAAAGCAAAAAAAAAAAGAAAAACCAAGTACAGACATGAGAAATAAATTTCAATAAATTGAAACAAGAGTGCCAAAAATGTCTATTTAGAGAGTAATATCATGGTTAGGAACCACAGTATTAAGAACATGTTATGTAAGACAAATCACTTAAAATCCCCAAGTTTCAATGTGCCTCATTCAAGAAAATGAAAGGAAAAATGTAGAGGTGCATGCTTGGAAGGCAGCATGATCCCAGATCAATCCCCAGCCACCATCAAGTACAGTCCCAGTGGTCCCTAGCATTACATTCTTGGGTCCTAGCACCAAACCACATAGCCAGGAGCAAGCAGTCCCGAGGTCCCCGAGTACTGCTTGGGAAGTTCCAGAAGGATAAGAATGGGGCCAACAGCACAGCCACGGCCCCAGAAGCATAAGGACTTAATGCAGAACCCGGCAGCTTGGAGCAGAAAAGTGAACGGACTATGCGTTAATCCAGGACATCATGTCTGTCCGGAGGGGAAAGGGTGTTGCCCCATTCGCCCTTTCCTCTCTGGAAAGAAAGATGGCGGCCACATGGGAGCCTTGTGGTATGAGCAGGTATGAGCCGGGGGTGTGGGGGCGACTAAAACCTCATGGGAAGGGGGGCGTTTTGGTCCGCCCTTCACGCCCTACCGAGGCCACCAGTTGCCCCCCACGAGCGGCTCTCCAGCACGGCCACGACTCCAGAGCACAGAAACCAATTTCTTAACTATCTGACTTTCAGTAGAAATACTTCCAGGATCAATTAAGTAAAATAGCAGAAATCCAAAACCAACATTTAATTCTTGAACCCAGCTGTAGAAAGCAAATCACTTCACAATGCTTTTTCAGCATGTCTGATTTGGGGGGGGGGTAAACTCTAAATAATAGTGGTGAATCTTTTATTGAAACAATGAATCTAATCAAAGCAGATAGTGTTAACTAGAATTCATCTGCCTCACAGGGACTGGGAGGGGTGGGGGATGGGGTTTTATTGGGGTTCTTCATGGTAAAAAATAAGTATTGGTAAAGGGAAATGTGTTTGATATTTGCATGACTGAGACCTAAACTTGAAAGCTTTGTAACCTTTCCCACAGTGATTCAATAAATAAATAAATAAAAATAAAAAAAATTTTTAAAAAATTAAAAAAAAAAAGAATGGGGCCAAGTATTTACTGAGCGGAATAATTAAAATACTATGATCACAACCATATGATTATGCTTAACACCACTGAACATTACAAAGACAATTACATTATATTTCTATTTCTACAATTAAAATTTTTCTGAGTCAAACGTCTTTTAAAATGCAAAAAATAAAGAGAACGATCTCTCATGTGTGAGATACAGAGAACAAGGGTATGGGAATAACAATTGTTCAAAGATCAAAAACTGATTTATGGAACTAAACCAATAGAAATAAAGGGAGGCAAGGAAGGTAAGAGGGGTGGCCGAGAAGGGGATCCAGACAATGGTGGAGAGAAGCTCTGGTGGGAGCCAGGGCGTTGGAACATTGTATTCATGAAACCCTATCATGAACAGTATGGAATATCATGGTGCTTCAAATAAACACACACACACACACACACACACACACACACACACACACACACACACATCCAAAACCCATGACCTTATATGACATTTCCCTTCTCTCTCTCTCTCTCTCTCTCTCTCTCTCTCTCTCTCTCTCTCTCTCTCTCTCACACACACACACACACACACACACACACACACCCCTAAGCCCTTATATTACATTTTCCTTTCTTGGAGCCACAACAGGCAGTACTTGGGGGTTGCTCGCATCAGTGCTCAGGGACTACACATAACATTCTAGAATAGCCTGCTGAACTCCTTCTCCTGCCTGTTACATTTTGAAAATACATACATATTCACGCTTTACTCTTATAACCCAGTACAGGGGATTTAGTGTAGAACTCAAGCATGGGATATTTCAGAATTTGACAAAGATTGACTTTAGCCATGCCAAGAACATTTACTGCTCTAATATTCAAGGTAAAATTAGCCTACATACAACAGAAATAGAAATTAGGTAAAGTTTTTTAACTTTTTAATGGTAAAGTTTAACATAAAACGTCCCTGGCTAATTTTTGCAAAGGTATCCTGTTCAAAAACGGAAAATTTTGGGGGCCAGAGCGACAGCACAGCGGGTAGGGCATTTGCCTTGCATGCGGCTGACCTGGGTTCGATCCCTGGCATCCCATATGGTCCCCCAAGCACCCCCAGGAGTAATTCCTGAGTGCAAAGTCAGGAGTAACCCCTGAGCATTACTGGGTGTGACTCAAAAAAGCAAAAACAAACAAAACAAAAAACAAAAACATATAATTTTTTTTAGATTTTATTTTTTTTAAGGAAAGGGCCACATCCAGTGGGACTCAAGGGTCAAATTGCATGCAAGGCATAAACCTTAATCCGTGTACTATTTCTACCCCCCTTAATGAAGCTGTTTAAAATTAAGATATCTAAAGTAACATCCAAATCTCTACTGTTTTCCTTTTAGACAATGCTACAAAGAAGAGGTAAGATTTTTAGGACTTAAATGTTCGATGGAGGGCCACTATTGAAATTTCTGGTGTATGAATACTGTATGTCTCTCACTTAATAGAAAATGCATTTTCAAATAGTCTGTTGAAATGAGGCTCAAAAATCACTCAGGTCAACACTCCCACTACAAATAAAAAAATAATTCTTTCTACCAAGCTACAAGAAATCGAAAGTACTAATTACTACTCTATCCAGCTGATCAAATTAAAAGTGATGAATAATAAATTCATTATCTTTAAATCACTAGCCAACAGAGCAGTATATTTTATTTCTAGTTTTTTGACCACAGCATCAATGCTCAGGATTACTCCTAGTTCTGAGCTCAGGAATTACTCCTGATGGTGCTTGGAAGATAATATGGGATGCCAAGAACTGAACCCAAGCTGGCCACGTACAAGGCAAGAGCATTACCCATGGTACTATCTTTCCAGGCCCAATATTAGTATTCTTATATGCTGACATAAGCTTCTTGGCTAGATACTGTAGTATTTATGAATTTTGATATATTTTTGCACACTTCCCAAATTATATGCCAAAATAAACTCTAAACCATCAGTATAAATGTTTAATCACATTCCAATTAACCTTTTAACACACCTGTTTCATTTCGAGACCATTTCTTTTCTACAAATTTGCCTGTCTATATCAGTTGTAAATATAGTTTGATACACTACCATTACCTCATTAAAACCAAAAAATTCAATTTCTAAGTTAAAGAATAAAACCGTCAAATGCATATCTTTTGGAAGCAAATGATATACAAATGAGTAAAAAGAAATTATCTACAATGCTTTTATTTTCTATTTTTAAAAAGGACTTTTCAACCTAATATCACATGACTTGTATATGCCTAATATTTAAATCCAATTCACTGGCAAAGAAAAATTCACAATTCCAGAGGAAAATGTAATTCCACTTTTCGGTCTATCTTTCATAATCTTTCATTCTATTCATGCTACTTTACCAAGTCATTTCCCTGGCTTCAACATCTTAATATACAGAATGTCTGAATTAATCCCAAAGTATCAGCAAAATCAAGAGTAGAAAAATCTGGCTTAGAACAAATAATTTCTTTTTGCAAATAGGTAGTAATATATGAAGTAATATCTACTTGCATATCGTACCACATATGGTCTCTTAAACCTACCAGGAGTGATCCCTAAGTGCAGAACCAAGAGTAAACCCTGACTACCACTGGGTGTGGTCCAAAAAAATAAAAAAAGTAAAAACTAAACTTAAAAATTCATATGAGATGGTAAATTATAACCCCAATCAGAATGATCTGGAAATCAAGTTAGAATGGGTAGTTAAGAAGTAATCATAGATTTGGAATTTCGAAGAAATACTAAGTTTCCAGAAAAATGTTCTATAAAAACATGTCAATATGAAAGTGAACAAATGAAGCCAACAAACAAGTGGGTGTAACCAACACAATTTCCCATTTTATAAACACTGACCAGAGGGCAGAAATAGAGAGCCAAATAAATAAGACAAAAACATTAGAAGATGACCCAGACCTATTACCAACAATAACACTTAAAAAGATAAAATGCCATAAAAATTAACAGAATTGTTTATATGTACATTAATTCTATGCAAACGATGGGCTTAAAAAAGCAGCTATAATCTTGGCTCATATAGTTTCTAAACTTTATTATTAACAATTTAACTGTTCCCTTACTATGAGGAATCATCTCTTAAAACTTTTCCTTTTGCAGTTATGAAGATGAACCCTTGGAGAAACTCACATGCGAGGCAAATGCTTTACTACCAAGCTGCCCCCCATCCCCCCATCCAAATCTTCTATGGAGGCTGGAGAGATAGCACAGCAGGTAAGCCTCTCCCCTTGCAGCTGGTCATGGCATCCCATATGGTCCCCCCAAGCCATGCCAGTAGTGACCTCTGAGCACAGAACCATAACCTAACCTTTGCTATGTGTGGTCTCAAATCCAAAAAACAAAACAAAAACAAACAAAAACAAAAAATGAAGAAAACCCAAATAAAAACAAAAACCATAACTTCTCTATATACCAAAATTCTAAAGACTGTAAATGTTGAGCAGTACGTGGATGCTACTACTTGTTTTGCAAGGAAATACCAGCATCCTTCCAAGAATCAAAGCATAATGACCTTAATTTATTGACAATGCTGTTTTCATAGTTATACTAAAAAAAATTTCAGCAAACTTTTGATAAGCTATCTCAACATAAATATTTACTCCAAAAAAGAAAAAATGGTAAAAACTAAGCCCAGCAAGAAGTTACTCTTTTTAAAAACACCAATGCATCTTCTTTAACAGAAAAAAATTTATTTGGTCCTCCTTGTTAGTGCTCAGGATCTGGCCCGACAGGGACTTGGGCCCTGTGAGGTCACCAGGACCACACTTGGGTATTACTGGTGGAGGGGGAGGGGTATTTTTTTCACCCCTTATACTATCTCCTGGTCCCCTTAAAACAGTTTCCTAAGTGAATCCAATGAAGAAAATGAGGGTTAGGGAGAATAGCAAACTACTAAAAACCTAGAGATGAAAGGTAGTGCAGCTTCCAAATACTGAAACATGATTTTGAAGGAGCAACTTTTAGTTATCTAAGAAATTTCATTTGTAAAAGACTTTTTTAAAAAATTATCTTGTCATGCACATTAATAGAATACCTTGAAATGTCACCCGTTTGTGAGTTTTCGTAAAAAAGCATTAAAACCTTAAAAAGTAGAAACCAAAACTTTAAAACAGTTTTTCACAACAAAATTTATTAGAAGAATAGTGGTTTTGAAAAGTCTAGCATCCAGTGAGAACTACCATACACAACATTACAGCTGGGAATGTTTCTCCAAAATGTCATGGTCAAATAATACAATGGAACCATTAAATCTTACACATGCACGAAAGAACTAGCGCCTTTGACATACAATGCAAAAAAAAGGGGGACCACATGGATTAAAGTTTTAAGTACTCATCACATACATTAAGACACAGCTTATTGTAGTCCAGTCAAAAATCAGAACTGCATTAAAAATTTTAATGTAGTGCAATCAAACCAAAAAACTTAATTTGTGATCATAAGTGCTCTACTACATAAACATTGATCATAGCAAGAACAAAAAGTTCAAATCACACAGTACAAAAAAAATCTGTAAATAAATATAAACTACAGTACAAGAGAAATATTAAATTATACAATTCTGTCAAACTGTAAACAGTATATTGAAATGAGGTCCATAGAGTAAAGGGGGTTCCTGTTTTGTTGCATGACACTTGAACTTCTAGAAATTTGTATGATGCCATTTTTTTTTAATATTCAAAGGCTATGGGTTTGATATATGTGAAGAATTCTTTTTAGATGTAAGATATCAAATATTAGAGCAGAGGAATAATCTGTTTTGTTAACCACAGATAGTACTGCAGAAAACAAAAGGAGTTTTAAAAAGAATAAAACCCCCAGTAGACAAATCTTAAACAATGAAGATGCAAAGGGCTAAAATACAAGAATTAGAACTTCACATCAGAAAACTTGTCACTGAGGACTTCAAGGCTACAAAATATACTGACAAAACCGTCTGCTCATATGCAGACCTAGGCCTCTGCTGATTTTTTTTTTTTGACATGTACATGCTCATGTTATAGTACCAACTTTGGCAGAATCACAGAATCACTACTAATAAACTCAGAGCACTCCTGGCCCAATGGTTCCATCACAGTGGCCAGTGCACAGAATTCTCTAAAGACATTGCATAAACTAGAATGACGAGGTCAGACACCCAAGGACCAGTGCTTGAATTTAGTAGTAGTATGGTGAAGAAGCAAGAGCCACATCGAGGAGGAATTGCATCTGTTACAACCAACAGAAGCAAGGAATGTCATTTAATTGTGCTGGCTATTAGTGGCATTTAAAAATAGTTTAACTGCGTGTCAGTGAATATATGTGTTTTACATGTGCTGGCTACATGTTTATGCACATTCTGTGTTTTTGTTTCTAAAATACACAATTAACAGGAACCCCCATATTATCTGCTCAGTAGTAATAACTGAATAAATAGAATGCCACTATAAGAGTGTGAGGCACCGTGTGCTGGAGAGTTATATGCAGCTTTAAAATCTGTTTGGCTGAGTTATACCTGGATACCTGAACTGAGTTTTTAAGTTGACATTCATCAAGGATGTGCTACCAGCACGTTGAAATAAAAGCAAAACAGAAAAGTACAAGTCACTGTTAGGTTTAAGAATAGCATCAAAGTACCTGAATTGAGTGAGAATAGTGTGTAAACTGTCCCTGAGGGTTTTCAAACAGTGTGTACAAGTTTAATTCCTAAGAACACTAGTTTTATTTAACAGTATGGACTGATAAAAAACCAATGTCTGACATTTTAAAGTGGAGGTTATAAAGAATTTAAGCAAACACTCCAAGTGTAGAGTTTATACATTTCTTCTCAAAGCAGCAACAACCTGCTCTAAAGTATCGATTCCATCAGAACAAGCAACATGTGGGAGTCAGATAAAGGTTTCTATCTTCGTCTGGTTCTCTGACAGCACAGCATATCAATATCCAATGACTATTATCTTTCCTAGATCAGAATGTAACTAATTTTGACTAGCAATATAGGATTAGACTTTTAATCAAACACTTTGCTATTACATACTAAAATTTCATAAACTTACTAATGCTGGTATACTAACCTAGTTAATTATCCCACCCTCATTTTAGAAATATACCCTTCCACAACTTAAAAACATTAAGATCCATTTTCAGTCCTCTGATGTAAAAAGCATGTCAGTGAATTAATATTAAAAATTTACACAGTAAAAAGGCTTGAATTTCAGCCAAAGATTCTAAATACTGCTCATTCCCTGAAGACTTAAGGGAGAGAGAATCCCTACCCATTTCCTAGTGATTTATTTCTCGAATATGGTCTGACACAATTTTCCATGTTGGGGAATTTCCCCCTTACCTCCACTCAATTCCAAATTCTTAAGCCTGAAATGCTTAATAAAATGGAGAAAACGAGGCAAATCACTTGGAATTGCTTGAAAGTACAAAGTGTTAGTTTTATTTTTAAATAAGATTTATATAAATGTGATCTGACCCCATATTATGTAGTAAGTTTTATATTTTTAAATAATCACCGTAAAACTTACAGTACCTAAGACTCTGAAGATAAATTAAGACTTTAGTGTTGTAACAGAAAAAGTGCTGAATAATCCCTTTTCTAGTACTTTAAACATTTCTGACAAGTGCTTTCCTAGTGACAGTAAAGTTAACTATCTACCCTCCCACCAAGCAGGAAAAAAAATTACCTGGATGATAGAAAAGACTTTTAGGAGTGTAGCACCGGGTATTTACCAAATAACAGATGTTATTTCACTCATTCTGAGGGGGTAAAAATACTCTATATTGAAATTCTATTTGGCTATTGAATGTTAAAAATCCCTGCTCTACGGTATCAGTGTCCTGTGTTTAACCCCCCTCCCCCAGTCCCCTTACACACTATCCACTGAGACTCTAATCTCTAAAGAGATTATTTTAAAATTTATGTTTTCAGGACATACCTGAGAAAGGGTGCAATTATGCAGAACAAGGAACCCAAGACTGCACTAATACTGGTTATAGGTTCATAAATTCTTTCCCAAGACAAATCTAAAAAGTCTAAGAGGTATGGATTTTCAAATATGTCTTACTGCTTTAGGTTTTTTTGGTACGTGTGTAGGGTCTTTTCCAGTGTTGAAAAGATCATCTTGAGCCTGCTCAATTACAGTCCAAGATGGGGTAAAGAGTTCATTTCCATATTCAAACAATAAAGATTAAATATTATAATATTTGCTACATCCAATAAATCTATGATTAACTAAAAGTGCTTGCTTTCCAACTTTTGACACAGTTCTAAATGAATCAAAAAACTGTAAAATAACCCCCAACCCCCAAATAGTTGCAGAATTAACTCCTGTTCCATTGCTCGTTAAATCAACATTAGCCTTGATTCTCATTTTCAAACTCTCCAAATATTTTTTTCTGATGATAAATCGAATATAGCCCAACATTACCACATTACCCTGGGATTCAATTTTAGTGCTGCACGACAGAATCTTTAACTACTTTCCCTTCCTATTTACCACCCTTCTCCCCCAATCTCCTTTAGAACATGGGCACACAGATTGAGTTATGGCATTTTGCTACAGGGCTAATGTCTGCTTCTTTAAAAGGCAACTGAGAATTTATCTGGGAGTAAGAGAAGATTGCAAATAGTTTTCTCATTTTCCCTTCAGTCACCATAGTCTACTCAAGTCTCAAATTCAGAACAAAACAAAGAAAGAGTTTAGAGGTCTGCATTCCTTGCACTACAATTATTTCATTTTCAATATATTAAAAATCATTTGATTAAAAAAAATCTATAGCTCAATAGTTTCTTAACTGGGATGTTTGACTAAAGCCATTAAGATTTTAATAACACTGACCTGAAGACCTAATTATTATGGAGGTAACAAGGAAAACAATCTTTGATATCTTCAAGATGTTCAAAACTTAACTAACTTTCAATGTCTCCTAAAAAAGACTTAGTAGAGCAACTCAATCTATTACCATAGTCTACAATGACAACAACCTGAATATACAGAATGGGAGATTACATATGAAAACCACCGCTGGCATTTAAAGAAAGGATAATGACAAAAGCAAAAATACAGTGATCTCAAAATTAAATCTACAGGGATCATAAGTGTTAAAGAAAATTATTCCAAAGTGTCATTTATCTGCTCTAACTATGCAAAATAATTTCAGGTTCTGACACAGGTTGACTCACTGACTTGTTCTGTATAAATAACTGAATCCAAGCTTCCCTATTATGGGTCAATGAGATGTAAGAGAATCACAATGGCTTACAATCAGGCCTTGCACCATGTGCTTATGTGGGGAAAGGGGAGGCCACACTGTTCACTAGCAGCTCCCAGGTCAGTACGTACTGCCTAGTGACAGAAGGCAGCTATGATACGGGCCTTGGAGGGCAGTCAGCTTTCACCTAATTTAGAGTTCTCTCCAGAAAATTGGGAACTAAGCTTCTCATTGTGCCTTTTATTTTACTATCTGAACCCAAACAGCTCATATTATAGCTCAGGTAAAACATTGGGAAATGGTAATGCCAATTGGTTGAGGTATTGGTTTATATGTAAGATAACCAGAGTTCTAAAAGCACTTCAATATTGTAAAGTAAAAGTGTACCAAATAAAGCTAATACACACTTCACACCTGTTGAGCTTGCTCGCCAGAACTGAACAGTATTTAACTTCACATAAAGGACCCCTATTATCACACAAAGCCTTACTCAGATCTGCTGCAGCAAAGGTTCATCAAGCAACATCTAAACTTCAGAACAACTTAATATTAAGAAGTATTATACACAAATATAAATTATTTTTCCTGAAAGAGACCTTGTCCTTCATGGTACTTGGGGAACAGAAAAAAAAAAGATGTATAGCTCATCACATAGTTCAGAGTCACCTGTAAGCCCTGAACAAAGAAATATGATACATTACTGTCGAGCTTGATGACTACGTTCAGGTATGAGAAAGCTAATGATACCAACTACTTATCTTCCCACAGAATTTTTCACTTTTGATCTTACAGTGCTATAGCTTATCTACTCTATATCAATGTTCTCTCACAAAAACTGCAAGACCGAATTTTAAATACATTATCGCTAACATTACTTTGAGTAATAAATATTGTGAGTAATGTCATTATCCACCTATTGGCAAACGTGAGGAAACAAGGCTCTGTGACAATGACAGTTGTGAACTATACTTTCCAATACCATAAAAATGGTCAATTGTTATTTGGAACCCTGCACAAGTCTTGATTAGCAGAAATTAAGCATGCGGATAGACCAATCTCTATTACATAATTATAAGGACATCCCCAAACTAGAATATCTACACTGAAAGTGCCAATATAGAATAGTGGCAAATTAAGAGAGAAATCAAATATTAAGGGATCACTGCGGCACCAAGAACTGACAGCCAGCCATGTGATGAGCCACCTCCAAGAAGTACATGGTATAATGGAACTCTGAACACAAAATTAAATTTAACATTAAAAGTGCACCTGAATATTACAAACTAACTTTACAAAACCTACAATAAGGTAAAATATATATCTTTTGAAATATTCAGCAGCTTTCTGTTTTTTTTTTGAGGTTTTTTTTTTGAGAGGCTCATGAAATTTAAAAGGGACCACTATCTAATTTCAACCATGCTTCACAAAACAATAATGGCTATTTTATATTGCAGTTACGAATGTAATGCAATTAGTGCTTTAAAACAACCTACACTCAAATAAGAAAAAAAAGAGAGAGAGAGAGAGAGAGAGAGAGACCAACCGACCTTTGGAGGAAATATGCTTATTCAAAAGCTTCTTGGAAAAGAAAATTTACCTGAATATTAAGTCATGACTGATCTCAAGTGTAAAATGTTTAAAAGCTTCACAGACATGAAATTACAATCTTCAGGTCTCAGGACTTTAATCTGAGAAGGTTTAGAGTTTGGTTTGTTTTTTAAATTCACTTTCTAACCAAAACAAATAATAAGTACTCAAATTTTCACTATTTACAACTCTCAGCCTACAATCTGAAATGACACAATACAAGTTCTCTTATTTAACTGCAGCATTAAAGGGTAGGCACACCATTCTTCTGCTGCTCGATTGTCATCCACTGAAACACACATAGAAAATATTTATGTTAGTAAAATGATCACTCCATGTACACTACAATGACAAAATTTACATTAACTCAACTCATACATCACTTTATAGACTACTACATTGGATTAAACCTCTCTGAACAGTAAAACTCTACTAAAGTTGAACTTTTAGGGCCAGATTTTTAAATGGGCCTTTAACTGATGCCTTTTTGTGGGGAGGGAGGGGAGGGAGAAGCATGAATTAATTGCTCACAGGACCTTTTCACAAGCAGTCTTGGGCTACCCCAAACGCCATGCAAAAAGGCACCATAGCTGAAATGAACTGTGTTTGACAAATTATTGAGTATGGAACAAAGGAGGCATTTCTTCACAAGTGCAGCCTTTTGCTTTCAGCAAACTTTCTACAACTTCCTTCAACTGCTGATGAAAACCACACATTTCAAAGAATTTAATTGCAACTTCCAGCTAGGCTAGAAAACATTGCAGAGTCATATACTGCTCTGAACCCAAACTATTTTTCTGTTGAAACTAGAAAGCTAATAGAAAACAGGCTCAGTCATCCAATGATTAAACTGATACATAAAACAACCAAACCAAAAGAGGAACCCAAGTCCAAGCTATGTTAAGAATGAGCAGTGTATGTATTTTAGTAACAGCAATGGTGTGCCTAACCTTTGAACACAAAGGTTGTTGAGGGATAACTATCTTTTACCTAATCAACTGCTCCAAAGTTTCCAAGCAAAGAATGTGTACTTTCGGAATATCTCGATCTATTTTTCACACATTAGTATCAGAGGAAATCAACTTCTCAAGTGATCGACCCAAGTTTGATTTGAAAACTAGTCTTTTGTGGTTTTGGTTAAGTGTTTTAGAAGGACCTGGGGCCACCTTTCTCAGCAGATTAGAACAGAACATGTATATGGCATGCGATTCTGTCTTGAACAAATGGTAATTTAAACTTGGTCACAATGCAAAGTTAATTTCATGGCCTTTCTTATCAGTTATACTGGCCAAAACATTGCAGAAAATTTATTTTAATTTTTAAATCTCATCTCAAAAAAGAGCTTAGATATTCTTCAAGGAGTGCTTGTACAAACATGATCTAAAAGTCCTGAACTGTGTGCTAAACAACCATTAAAAGAGCTAAATGTCAGATAAAAGGAAATATTAAAAAGGATGCCAAGAAACAAACAAAATAATTCCAGTTACAAATTATATAAAAAACTAAATACAACCCTCCCCCATCTTTGCTAGTATCTGGATTAGATATGAAAGAAACTCCCAAACTTGACTTCTAGTTGGTTTACTGTTAAAAGTGAAATTTGGCCTATACCGTAACAAGTTTTGTGGGGTTGTCTTTTTTTCTCTCACCACACAGACCCTTCATTCATGTGGGCATTTGGGCAGACTATTGATGCAGTAAAATCATCAAGGTATGATTTTTGCAATCTTGTAATTATTCATACACATCGTTTCCCCCTAGTTTCCCATTCCCCAATAAACAGATACTAAAAATACATTAAACTAGCTGCTTGCATGACAGTCGTTAGCACATGATCTAAGCACATGATCATATCTGTAAAATGATTTAATACAAAGAAACTTAGTTTGTTAAAATGAGGCATCCTCTATTGTTTTATGTAATGTACCCTGACTGCGGAGCTCGTCCTCCATGAGATAAGGCTATAACCCTCACTTGGGTGAGACCAAATTCTACCCTTAGAAAATTCCAAATGAAATTACAGCAAAGGTAGTGTTACAAAGTAATTAACCGAAGCATTTCTGAAGGTAGTGTGTGCACATTTCCACCTCCTTCCCTTCTGGGTGAGCACTAAATATATTGTTAATTTATTAAGTAAATTTAATAACCAGAAGAAAACCATATGATGTAAATTGACCCAAATAAATGTTTATCAGCGAATAACCAAATTTCTTAAACTCAAAGGTTTGTTGTTCTCAAGAGTTTTTCCTTTAGTTTAATCCTTCAATTAGTTGAATGGTAGAAGAAAAAAAAATTTTTTAGTATTTTATGATGGCTTTCCAATTTCCAATTTGCAACGATAAAGCTCCCAGTATGACACAGGTGGTTTCTAAAAGGGGCTTTTTTTCCTTTTTCCTTTTTAAATAAAGGCAAAGATAAACTTAAAAAAAAGAAGAAAGAAAAGCATGCAGGCTCTACAGACAAGGAGTCCACTTCCATGTATCTGTTTTCTGTGAGGTAACTCAATTCTCTTTTGTAGAGAAACATGCAAAAGGCCAAACAATATCCTGGGCCATACTGCACAAGAAAAATTTAAAATATGCAACATTCAAAATGCACCTTTCACATCTGGACAAACAAGTCAATGCAAAATCTGCAAAGTACAAGTGTCACAGTGAATGGAGTCAGGTGCAAGCAATGATAGCTGAACAATGCAGTAGTGCTCACCCAGTTTGTACAGTAATTGGCACTCTACAATATTCCTACTCGTTTTTTGATTCATTTGCACTTTGTGCTGCCTCTCCCTGGGGATCTAATTCAATCTTTACAGAAACATCTGGCCCCTCCGACCTCATTAATTTCATCTTTTTCTTTGGAGGGTTTTTCAAAGTGCCCAGCCTCTCTTTTACTTTGTACTCCAGTGTACTGTGGGGAATCCCATAAATACTCTGAGCTTTGGAAACACTCATTTTTCCACTCATAACCACTGAGATTGCTTCCTCCAGTATCTCACTGTTGTACTGTCTGTAACGCCCTCTTTTCTTCCGAGGCTGCTTGGAGCCAGGATCTCCTTCTTGATCCGATGTGGGATATGGCTGTCCAGAGGTAGACTGCTCAGCATCTGAGCCCCAAGAATCAGGTCCAGCATCTAACATGCTTTTTCTATTTTGTTTTGGAAGAATAGCCCTTAATTTTTTACTAAGTGCGCTCTCCGTTTGTGAACCCATTACCAAAGAGCTATAGCTGTACTGATCACCAGTGCGAGACTCCCAAGAAAGATCCATTCCTCGAACTTGTGGTATCTTTAAATCTACAGGAGATGAATGGCTCGCATCCTTTTTTCCATCTTGTTTTGTTTGAAGTGCCATTTTGGGGAAGGCAGAGTTTTCTGCAAGAAAAGGAATGTCACTGATGTTGCTGAGTGCACCATTTCCCTTGAACTTCATACGGCTGAAGTTGAACTCATAATGTGGTTTTGCCCAAGAGGCTTCCCTGGATAGTATTAAGTGTTGTCCATGATTCTGTAATCCAGATGGCCCAAGGCTGGCAGCTGTGGACAATTGGTTTCTGCTCAGTAGTTCTTCACTAATCTGCAGGGATCGAGCCAATGGAACTTTGAGTGATGTGGAGTGTCCAAAACCTTCCCTGGTTCCATCCTGTAAGCTTCTTGGAGGTACCCCATCACCACTCCGAAGTCCGTCTGGGCGGTACTGGCTGGGTCTCCCAGGTCGCCTAATTGGATGGAAGGAAACTGATGTGAGCAGGACTTGCACAGGTAGGGAGGGATAGGTGAGGGGACCACTCCTTTATTAGAAGGCCTTGCTTGGGTAACATCACTTTGTGTTATTTATTTATTTTTCTCTAAAATTTAAAAAAAAAAAAAGGCTCAGCAGTTAGTTTTAAAACTTGTTCACAAAAAAAGAAAAGGAAAAAAGGAAAAAAAAAAACAAAAAACAACCCAGAAGCTTTTTGGGCAAAGAAAAATTAAACCTGTCAGCTGGTCTCTGGTTGGGTTCACAAATTTTCGGAGAAAAAGTTTCGCGCAACTGTTTGAAAATAGCACCTTAATTATTAATTACAAAGTAATCATCAAGTCTCCATAGATCTACACAGAATTTTGTTACCAACGTGACGTTACCACTAAACAAGCACAGTAATAAAAGAGTAAGTCAAATTATTTATTTTGATCAACATATTCAACAGTCATGACAACCAGTTGTAAAACTGGAACCTTTACATTGGTGGAAGCCAGATAATTGATCATTTAATTCACGAACAAGATGATGTTTATTATTTAAAAAAATTAAAACTCCTCCAAGTATGTTTCATATTTTTCTTGGGGGGGAAATATGGCTACCAGCCCCAAGGGAGAAAAACCCCAAACTATATCATAACTTACCACATTTCTCAAATAAATGAGTACCACTCATTCTCCACTTAAAAACAATCCTAGGTTGCAAGAAATTTCCCTTTATTCCCCCCCAAATATTTGTTCCTAAATTCTACTCAAAGTAACTGTCAGAAGTATAGAGACAATTTTGTAGCAATTTTATTTAATTAAAGCACTTTTAATATTAAAATACCAAACATTAATTTTGCCATTTTCAAGTAGACAGCTTTCAAGTAAGTTAAGAAGTCTACTAACTAAAGTTTATTCATAAAGTTTGGCTTGTTGGGTCACAACCAGCGATGCACAGGGGTTACTCCTGGCTCTTCATTCAGGAATTACTCTTGGCAGTGCTCGGGGGACTATATGGGATACCAGGAATCAAACCCGGGTTGACCGTGTGCAAGGCAAATGCCCTACCCACTGTGCTATTGCTCCAGCCCCTCATAAAGTTTTTGTTTTCACAACAGAAAATATTATCGAAGATCAAAGTGGCAATTGATAAGAATGCCTAAGGGGAATAAATTTACTAGGCCAAAACTGGAACTTTTCAGAAATAATGATAAACCAGCTATGTTCTCCAAGTCTAAAGGGATTCTATATAAATCTCTAACTAAAAGATGGGCAATACTCTCAATGCTTTTGTCTTCCAGAAAACAGTACCACATAGAAAATTCCATCCAGAGAGATAAATGCAGCAATTTCAACCACAGAGGACATGGGTTTGACACCTAAGGCTAAAAGGAATCTGAAGCAAGGAATTTATTTATGCAAACAGCAAGCAATTTTTCTGCATGTTCTTCATATAACTCAAATATATATATATTTTATATATCAAATATATATATATTTCAATGATCCAATGATCTGGGATAATTGATGACAAAATCGAGTATCAATTGTAGTGCAAAGAAAAAAAGATTTGGTATACTTTGCAAAATTATTATTAATGAAATTACTTTTAGACAAAGGAGAGAAAAAGGGAAATGAGGAATTTTTTAAAAAATAGAGAACGTCAGTAAAGAAATCAGCAAAGGAATCCTTCCATTTGAAGGCAATGAAGAGTGTACTGAAAAAGTCCATTTATTGTCTACTTCTGTAATAGTTTAACAACTTTCTCAAGTTTATAGTCTCCAAGTTAAACAAACCTAATATAACCTAATTTACCAACATAACTTTTGCAACTAAAGTTGAATTTTATTAACTGTGTTATACTTTACTGCATTTTATGTTTTGCAGTAATAAGGATTCAAACTAGGACCTTACACATGCAAGGTAATGGCTCTAAGGCTAAGATACATCTGCAGCCAGAAGTCAATTTTTAAGTTAAGAGTACAGCTTTATGAAAATGCCTTCCTAATACAGTATCTAGTTATCTTAATATCTTTGTTAAATAACTACTATACCCATAGAGGGAAAATCAGATAATTCTTACACTTATAAAATCAGGTGTTCAGAAAACTCACTTTAGTCTGCTAAGAATATCAAAATTGTGTGTATGACTTCGCAGCCTAAGACAATTATTCATCAAGATCCACAACCAATCTTATATACTTCAAAAACAAAAGTACAATTACACATATGAACTGCCACAAACTTAAAACTGCAGTTCAGATCAGCAAACAAAACAAACAAGAAAAAAAAACACCCCACCCCCATGTATACTCACCCACACCCCATTAGAGAGATACTAAGTTATGTATTAGATTTATTTTCATTTTCTAATTCAACAAATTCAGAACACAAAAGATTTCCTTTATACCTGAACTCTAGAATTATTCAGGCTGGGTTTTATACTATCAAATACTCAACAACAAAAAGTCCAAAGATTTTTTGCCATATTCCTGATTTAATACTATTTGTACAAACTGGCAATATTGATTCTAGACAACTATAGATACCACAGATTGTGTTTCTATTTAATCAATGATCTGAAAGTCACTTTACAAAACACCTGCTTTAGAGTCACAAGGGAGAGTGGCGTTAACCTTTGATAAATTACCTCCTAAAAACTTTGGAAGGCTAAAATATTTTCCCTTACCCGTTCCCTTGAGTACTGGAGCAACCTGGAGAATGGCTCAGGGAAGTGCTGCCAGCACATGGACTTTTCTTAGTGGAGAGATCAAGTACACCGTCTGTAGAGACAAGAAAACGCCTGAAGATATTAGAAGTTAACAGCAAATGTGAACTGAATGTGAACGGAATTTTCTAAAGATGACAGGCCCAAAGTCAATTAGTTATACCAGCTATATCTGAGTTATCAAGTCATTAGTAGCATCAGAACAGCTTTTCTCCTAAACTCAGAGACTGCTGACCTAAACCAAGATAAAATTGGCAAATCATGTTATATTTAATTATCTCCAGATGTTAAATATTTTATGAACAGGGCAAAAGAAAGGTAAAGCACGCCACTGAAGATGTTGAAATATAGTGAGATATCAGAAAATAGCAGTTTATACAGTATGAAGTCTGACAACAGAAATGATTTTATTTTTTAAGTTTACCTTTTAAATTTACCACCTAAAATAAAGATGTCATAAAACCCAATTCTTTAAGAGTGATAGGAAAACTAAACTTAAAGTTGAATTTACAAATATTTTTGAAAGCCATTTAAAAGGTTTATATAGTTCAATTATACATATATTACACAAGTTAAGTCTGCAAAATCAATTCGTTTTAAACTTTTGATAAATTGAAATGCCCTAATTACTCTTTGAAGAAACCATGCTTGAACTTAGTTTACTGGGAAAAAGTCTGCAGAATTCAAAGTTTACTTGCTGAAATATATAAAGAGAAGAATTTTTAATTAAAAGGATATTATATATCGGTGGGCAAAATTTAAGGAAGAGAATGGAACAGTTCTGATACTGCACAGTATGTAGAAAGCATATCATATTATAGTAAACTAGATCAAGTCACAATTTTTTTATTGGATCCCAAAATGAGAAATCCCCCCCCCAAGAAGATTTTTTCCTTCTCTACAAACTTATACCAAAAAAAAAACCATAGTCCAGCAACTATTAAAGCTGTCATTCTGGCTAAAATTAACAAAGCAAGGTAATAATGCTTCTGATTTCTCAGGTGGTCAGAAGGGAGATCTTTGCTGTCTACTTCAGTTAAAAATCACCCCAATGGGCTGGAGCACATACCTTGCATGTACAAGATCCCAAATTTGATCCCTGATACCACATGGCTCCGTATTCTCACCCCAATACTGCCAAGTGTGGTCCTCGTGGTTCCCTCTAGGCCTGCTGTGCTCTACTAACATGGTATAATTGGGCCCTGGCACTGAACCTGCATGCTGTGCAGAGAATAGCCTGGAGTGGCCCTGGGATCCTGGGATCCTGTCATACACTTTTGAAGGCACCCTAAAATGAAGTAAATAAAATACCCAACCCAAAAAAGAGCTCACTCAGAACTTCTGTCTGAAGACACTGTAATTGTATTTAAGGATGCTAGAAATAAATATGCAATTGGAAAAAAAAACCCACACAGGGACTAAAGATCCTTCAATGACACTAATATTTCCTAAAAATAAAATTACGATCTTATGAAAAAAAAAATCCTGTTAGAATTAAACCCAATTAGAGATCTAATGAGCAAACGCGCTGCTTAAAATATTTACAACCAAAGTCAGTCTTATGAAGGAACTTCTAAGACTGTCAAATCCATTTTCACACAAAATTCTGATTTAAGCTGAAAAAAACTGAAATTCATTTAGAAAATAAGGTTAGTTCTTTTTTGTTTCACTTCAAGTATATGCAGAATTATAATATCATCATCCAGTTCCGATTTCTCTTAGTTAGAAAAAGCTGTCAACTCAAACACAGTCATAACACTAGTGGAATTTTTGTATGTTAGTCTCCATTAGTAACACTTCAAATAAATACTTTATGCTACTTTCCTACTGCAAACCAGAAGCTTTTAATGCAATATCTGAAGCAAAGCTATTTTTAGCAGAAGCTACCAAACCTCAAAGTAGAGAAAACAATCCTTAAAAAGAAAAGAACAATTTTCAAATATGGTAACAAAAGGTATACTGGAGAATGTGAATTCAAAGGTCTCTCACTTAGAAATCTCAGAAATTAAGAGATTTTGATAGTTGTTACATAGTCACCAGAAAAATAAAATTCAAAACCCAATTATTCTTTAATAAATAGTCCATTATGCATAAATTCTTATAAAACACAATAAGCAAAAGAAAGCCCTTACACATAGCTTTTCTTATACTGAAAAGTATAAACTTATAAAGTTTATACTGACTTTACTTTGCAATGTCCAAGTTTATCTCACCAATATATTCACATATATCACCTTTCTGTATACTCCTGAAATTTCTATGATAGAAAACGTTGGCGTTTTTAAAAATAGAGGCTCAAAGCTTATTTCATCTTGTGAAATTTAAAGTAAAATAAGATCATAAAGCAAAAGGAGTATTTAAACTTCTTGAAAGCAAATTTATGAAAGACTCAAATTTTTGCTATAAGAAAATACACAACCTCTAATTAATTTTTTCACAGAATTAGGACCTCACCAACAAATTCTCTTCTGGAAATACTATAAGGCTAATCACAATAATATATATCTATGCATGGTTTTGAGCATTTACAAAAATGAATGCACTTAACCTCGTTGTGCCTGTTCTCTCATCATTTCTTAACCATCAGAACTGCTGCTGCTTCTTGTTTTAAATTCAAGTAACATAAATTTTGGTCTATGGTCATTTGCAAAGTATAATTTCTTCGACCCAACTACCATATTTATTTTTCATAAATAAATATATTTATTGCTAGTATATGCTAATCCTATACTGATGAATAAGGAGGGGTTCTTAGGTTTTTAAAAACACAACAGTTATGACAATACTTTGGAAAGTGCAACTATCAAGGACCTTAAAGATCAGTTAACAGTTTGTAACCTGCTAACTTTCCTAGGCAGTCCATTAATCATGTCTGTGAACTATTAGAGGGTATGACAATCAACTCTAGTTGCTCTTCTCTATCACTACTTGGTCAGGAATAACTCAAGTACTGCATTAGTTTTTAAGTCCTATTATTGTTACTGGTGTCTATTTGCCAATAATTTTTTTCTCCCCAAATTAAAATATTCTGATTGGACAGGAGACCTTGACATTAAACCATACCTTGTTCGCTAGGTTCTGACTGAGACTTTTTGACAGTAAGGTCCAGAGGTGAGTCTTGGTCAGCCATGAGAAGTTTGCTGAGCACAGGGTTCTGAGTAGTTGCAGCCGTGGGAGAGGTGGTGACTGGAGATGCTTTCGGCAGGCTTTGGTTCTTTGTGCTATTGGGCTGGCTGGGGTCCTGAGTAGAGCTATTTTTTGAGGTATATTCAGCAGCAAATTGTTGGATCATTCGCTGCATGATCTCACGGGCCACTAGGGGAATATTGGGGTCGGAGACCCAGGGACTGTCTGTAAACAAAGATTTATTTACTTTTAAAGTGGGACAATATACTTAAAAAAAAAAAAAGACAAGCTTTTAAGCAAACAAAACTTCATTTTATTTTTTCTGAAAATGCAATATCCTAAAATAGTATTCCCTCTTAGCTATATTGTTACTAAGTTTATGGTTGCAAAAATTAAAAAGAAAAACAAACCGACTTTCTAAACATACCCCCAATCCAACACATTCCCCATTAAGAATTCAAATAAAGGGTTAACACACAGATCTTTGGGCAAAAATCACTTACCTGATACAGAAATCCCTTCTCAGTAAATATAAGCTCCTGTTTATCACCTATACTGGTCACAATCTTGTTTCCCCTTAATTTTCTCCTGTCACCTATGCCTAAGTTGTTGAGCAACGGATTGCTCAGTTAATGGGTCCTTAAAATCCAATTCCTGTTAAAATTTAAAGGCATACAAAAAAATACAGAAGGGGTCACTAGAAAGTATTAAGATGCTTGATAGACTATTACCAAAATCACTTTGAGGGTTTGTAAGCATTGATCGTGGAACCCTTTTTCCAAAGTTAGTGATCTTGCAAAAATTTCTTATACTGCACACCAGTGGACTAGAATTTTAGAATCAATGTTTTATAACTTTAAGATTGGTTAGAGTTTAAATGTCAAATCGAGGCACAAAAACAACATTTTTAAAAGAAATTCTCTGAACATACCCTGCTAACCATTAAGCATGATAACCAAAGAAATAAACAATCTCTAATGAATGTTAATTAAAAAAATAAAGGCTCTATTTAACTTACAGAACATTCAGGGACATTAATGTTAAATGGGGTAAAATAAAAATGTTTTGTATAAATATCTCAATCATTATCACTCTCTTATGGACATTAAGCACCTCAAGGGCAGAGATTGTTTGTTTACTTTTGTATATTCAGTTTCTTATCCTTGCTTTATGTAAAGATTGCTTTCAGGGGCTGGAGTGATAGCACAGAGGGTAGGGTGTCTGCCTTGCACGTGGCAGACCCGGGTTCGATCCCTGGCATCCCACATGGTACCCTGAGCACTGCCAGGAGTAATTCCTGAGTATAAAGCCAGGAGTAACCTTTGAGCATTGCTGGGTGTGACCCAAAAAGGGAAAAAAAAATGCTTTCACATTAGTTGAGTAATAAATCTGATCAAATCATTTATCAAAAGTTTTTCTTTTCTAAGAAAGACATATGATCTAAAGGTTCAAGGGCCTCTATTATTTGTATGAATGGGTAAAGTAACACCCTTGATTAAAAAAAAAACAAACAAAAACCCTTTCTTCTAACTTAGGTCTCACCCAGAACCTTTATCAAACAAATATATTTCTAAGGCTTTACATGACAGTTCTCAAAAACTGAGTTTCTGTGGCTTTTAAAATAAAGGGGAAAGAAAATTAATTTTATCAGAGGAAGTAAATTACTTTATCCACAATATTCTAGAGTTTTAAGAAATTTATGTTGATTTACAAAGAAAAACTGACTTGTATGATTCTTAAAAACAGAATTTTTCTCTAAAGGACAGAAAATGGTCATAAAACCATAACATTGCCTTGAATTTTAATAAGATCTACTCTATTATTGATACCTATTTTAAATATTTAGTAACTTCTAACCCTAAACTTACTCTCTGGAAACTAACTATGTTAGATGACATAAGAAAAAGGTATTCATTTAGTTAAGGATCAAAAGTTATTGCCATCAATGACAACAGTTTCTGGGAAAAAAATTTTGTTTTTGTGATGCCATTCAAAATCAAGTGCTCTACCACTGAGAAATATTAGTCTGATTCATAATTTTTAAAAAACCAAAGACCTCTCTATCCAACAGGCTTTGTCCAAATAAAAAGATTGTGTATGTATAATTTCAAGTTTTAATACCAGTCCATCCTTTTATCTCCTGAAAAGCTGAAGAATGTACAATGCCTGAGAAATTTCCAAAAATGAAGCATTATATAAGATAGTATTATTTAACTACAGTAAAAAACAACTACAGAGATTTGTGAAGAGCCAACGATTTTAGAATAAAGACCATAAATTACTACCTTTGGTGTTTTTAAATACCTACTACATATTTTGCCACTTTGTTAAATGAATGACTAACACAATCATAAAATATGATTTATGTTTTTTTAACTAATGACAACTGTCATTTGAACCTCTATGTTCTTTTGAAGGTTTTTGGTGATATATGCACTCTTTCACATACTCACAACACATCCAGAAACACAGATATGTTTAATGGAACATGAAGAATTGAGAATAAGAACACCATCAGATCAAAATGTAAATGAGAAAAACACTTGAATGCTACCATTGGCACCCATATGTTTTAGAACTGCAAATACAGAATAATTTTCTAAAAGAGACAGAACAAGCTGAAGAAATAATGAAGAAGGTAAATTGTGTTTTGTTTTTGTTTTGAGGGTCACACTCAGAGCAGCTCAGGAGTTACTCCTGGCTCTGTACTCAGGAATTAACTCTGGCAGTGCTCACACACAATTTGTAAAACTTGGAAATAAAGGAATATATCCAAGTAGCTGAAGTCATTTATTAGCACTGTAGCACTGTCCTCCCGTTGTTCATCGATTTGCTCGAGCGGGCCCAGTAATGTCTCCATTTTGAGACTCGTTACTGTGTTTGGCATCTCGAATACGTCACGGGTAGCTTGCCAGGCTTTGCCATGCGGGTGAGATATTCTCGGTAGCTTGCCGGGCTCTTCGAGACAGGTAGAAGAATCAAATTAAAAACAAAATATTCTTCATCAACTGTCGTATCTCTGGATACAAATATTCTGGGTAATCATGACCATTCTTCCATCCTTGACAAAGTTAATTAGAACTAAAATTAATATAAAAGCCTGGGGGAAAAATTTTTTATTGAAAAGAAACAGTTCTCCTGGGTCTCAGTTGTCAGTATACAAGTACACAAACTTAACTTTAGATACAATTTTGAAGGAGATTTTATCTCTTGAAGTCTGAGCCTAAGTTTCATAAAAATTTCTACTACAGGGGCTGGAGTGATAGTACAGCAAGGAGGCCGCTTGCCTTACATGCAGTCGATCTGGGTTCGATCCCTGGCATCCTACATGGCCCCTGAGCCTGCCAGTAGTGATTCCTGAATACAGAACCAGGAGTAACCCTTGACCACTGCCAGATGTGGTCCGGAACAAATACAAAAACAAACGAAAAGGGCTTCAATACCTACTATCAAGCTTTCCTGGGCTACCAATTTAAAAAGATATTCTGCTCTTAAATGTTTTTAAGAAAACTTAAGAAATTTACCACGTTATTCCTCCATTATAAAGAGGTGAGACTTGTCATGTAGTAGAGGAGTCTGCTTACAGTCACTGACCTTATTAGCTCTTTATGCAGAGTGGACCAAAAGTGGTTCTTCTATACGGATTGTGGAGAGAATTTTCTCTTTTCAGGTAATCGAAGTTTTGCTATAGTATTAGACAATGCCAGCACAGATTCTTAACTAAAGGAGCATCAGCAGTGGTATAAAGGTTCTTTGCTTAATAAACTGGTATAACTGGCCAAGGAGCTATTTATAATTTTGAAATTCAGGGTACTTTATAGGGGTGATAATGTGAAATGGTGCAAGAGAGCATTTAAAAGAAGTTAAGGTTCCAGAATTAATCACAAAATAATTTAAGTTAAAGTAAAAATAAACTTTTTAAAAAATGTCTTTCTGCCCTACAAATCTGATGGCAAGAAAATAATGGGGGGGGGGGAATGCCAATGAAAAGAATCATCTTGTATACACCTACTGTGCCTCATATTCCTTCTCGAGAATACTGATCACATTAAGCAGAAGTCCAGTTGGTTTTCAACTGTCACAAACCCATCAGAAGAAGCACTTATCAGAGTGTAAAGGAAACTATACCCTTGAACTCTGAGGGAAGAAATGAATTTACAGAAGAATGACTAACCTAGAAAATATCAAGAAATGATTTATTTTTTGTTGTTAGGGCCACACCTGGCAGTGTTAGGAGAACGTAAGTAAAGCTGGGGATCCAATCTTACCCCCGTACTCTGTTTCCTCATAAAATATTTTAAAGAGTGAAATAACCTAAGTAAATAAGGATTATTCGTAGTTTTCAGACAACTTTCTTAGAACCTATCAGTAATTTCTGCCACAGAGCTACAGGAAAGGCCTAAGAACTAATCAGTAAAAACCCAGCAAGTGTTTGATAGCAAAGATATACCCCACTAGAATATATAATAAAGGGAAGGTTCACAAAGGTCTTGGCTGATTGCAATAAAACTTTGTGGATTAAAAAAAAAGAAAAAAAACTTTGTGGATAGAGGAAGTATATTAATGAGTTCATGAAGAACTCCCACACTTCAAGACACTGTAATTGGAGAATGTTTTTGTATTAGAAATACACAAATCTTACAAAATTTTAATGAGAAAGATTAACTGAAATATGCAAGAGAGAAAACACATGGGGCAAGGTTTCATTATAAAATAATGCATTAAAATTAGTAAAATAAAAATTAGTACAATAAGATTGCATAAAGGAGAAAAAGAAATGTGTACAAATATAATTTTAAGATATAAATTTACATTTTTCTCCAAATGAGGATTCAGTGACGAATTATTTACATGGCACAATCTCTTCAGAGAGAAAAGGAAGAAGAGCTGCCTTACTCTATTCCAAATTTAAGCTGATAAGGAATATATGGAATGATAAAGTATCATCAAAGAGAAGTATCTTAAAAATGACTTCTTAAATGATTTAAGGAGATTAATATAAGACAAGCAGGTGCTAAACATCATTCTTCACTGGAAACCAACCTTTTCTATAAAAGACTGCATTGAGGAACTCTTCTGCTTGTCTCTCGAACCGAATGATTTTTGCTTGCTCTTGTTTAAGCAGAGCTTCTTGCCCAGCTCCCGAAGCTGGTTCATCCAGACCGACTAAGTGTCCCTGCAAAAATATTTGGTAAAATATTTGCACAAAAATCTTTCCCCATCAACAGCAAAAACAGATACAAAATCAAAGTCTAATATTAATATGATATGTCAAAGCAGTTTAAAACAAGTAGACTATTTAAAAATTTTAAAACAGGATAAAGTGATTATAAAAGTACACTGAGGTGTTAATTCTTTTATTTTTTACAATAACTCAAATTCTAATCAAACTATACTTTTACCTGGGGGGGGGGGTTGACCACACCCAGTGGTACTCAATGGTTACTCCTGGCTTTGTGCTCAGGGATCACTCCTGACAGTGCTAAGGGGAACAGAGGTGATGCATGGGATTGAACCCAGGTTGGCAGCATACAACCTATTTGCTGTTCTATCTCTCTAGCCAAAACTATACTATTAAAAGGGAAATACCATTAAAATTGAGGTTTGAATAACTGATTTTAATATAATTCAGGCTATAGCTCATATATTGTTCAGAACTCAACTGAGAATAACCTCACTTGAGATTCATCTCTGTCCTCCACTACGTTTTCAGTAGATACAAAGTACACACTTATAAAGAACCATTAGAAGAAAAAAAAAATCAGAAAAAGCTGACAGCTGTGAGACAGATTAGGGGTTATGGCATTTGCCTAGCACATGGCTGACCCAGGTTCAATCCTGGCAATACATATGGCTACCTACACACCACCAGGACTGATACTGAGCACAGAGCCAGAAGTAAGTCCTGAGCACTGCAGGCTGTGGTCCCAAAACAAAAAACAGGCGACCCTAACTGAATCCCAGAGTTAAAAATGCTTAGAACACTTCAAGATCTAAAGTTTAAACATTAGGGGCTGGAGTGATAGCACAGCGGGTAGGGTGTTTGCCTTGCACGCAGCCGACCCGGGTTCGATTCCCAGCGTCCCATATGGTCCCCTGAGCACCGCCAGGAGTAATTCCTGAGTGCATGAGCCAGGTATTATGCACACCTGTGCATCGCCGGGTGTGACCCCAAAAGCAAAAAAAAAAAAGTTTAAACATTAGGTATTTTTCTCCTCTCTGAAACATATATGTATGTATGTATACTCATACAAGTCTGAATATAAAGTTTCAAAATATTGCATTAAATTCATCCCAGTATGAGAATCTGCTTTGAAATTGTGAGAATAGTCACTGGAAAAGCAAATGCTTCGCATTTACTTAAAAACAGAAAAATACAAAAGGAAATAAACCAAAAGTGTACTTTTAGTATTTAGATTCTAACACATATAATTAATTTCAAATAAATGCGATATATCAACACATGCATTGACTCTTACATCATGGAAAAGCTAAAAGTGCTCTAAAAATGAGTGATATGCTTGGCACAATAAAAAGTAAAGAGGACTCAAAGTATGTTATGTCTTACAATTAATCTCCTCAAATAGCACGTGGCCGACCCGGGTTCAATTCCTCCGTCCCTTTCAGAGAGCCCAGCAAGCTACCAAGAGTATCCCGCCCGCAGGGCAAAGCCTGGTAAGCTACCCGTGACGTATTCAATATGCCAAAAACAGTAACAAGTCTCACAATGGAGATGTTACTGGTGCCCACTCGAGCAAATTGATGAAGGGGGGGGCAGTGCTATAGTGCATTTAAAATATATTCAATGATATTGCAACTTTCTATGATTTCTTCTCCACCTGAATTGTATCAATAGCACAACTAAACTAAGTAATTTGCAAAATAACTTAGCATCAGAGGCTTGGAGAGAGAATACAGTGGGTAGTGGGCTTGCCCTGCACACAACCAACCCCCTGGTTCAATCCCAGGCATCCCATATGGTCTCCTGAGCACTGTCAGGAGTTATTCTTGAGTGCAGAAATTACAGGAGTAACCTCTAAGCACTGCTGGGTGTGTCCCAAAAACCAAAACCATAAACAACAACAACAAAAACAATTTAACATCAGTGTAAACAAATAGTTTAAATAGAGACCCCCAACATACTCAAAACAGTGTCCCTTAACATTTCCATGATACACTAGCCACAATCTGTTTAAAATCATATTGAAAATATTTTAAGTATTAAAAATCATTGCAGGGGCCAGAGTGATAGTACAGCAGGTAGGGCGTCTGCCTTGCATGCGGCTGACCTGAGTTCGATCCCCGGCATCCCATATGTCCCCCAAGCACCGCCAGGAGTAATTCCTGAGTGCAGAGCCAGGAGTAAACCCTGAGCATCGCCAGGTGTGACCCAAAAAAACAAAACAAACAAAAAATCATTGTGGAAAATCTTTGTTAGTTTTGCCTACTGTCACTTATGAACTAAAAGTCAACTTTTAAAAATGAATCACACATACTCTATTTCGCGTACAGATTTAAAATCAACAAGTATTAGGAAAACATTAATGAGTAATATAAAACCAACAATTATAGAATACTTTGATATCATTTCACCATTGAGTATATTTCTTAAAACCAGACATTATATGATATATATTATTCTCAGACATTCCTCAGTCCTACAACATTTGGTCAATTTATGTCAAAATCTGAAAAGAATATCTATACTTCAAAAACTTTAATGTAGAATGCAGGTTATTTTCTAGCCTAAAGCAACACAGAGCAATTAACCTGATATTCAATAATGCAGCTCCATGTTTTTTTTTTCCTGGAAGCAAAAAAAAAAAAATTAAACTAGATTGTGTTATATAGTTACATCCAGTTTGCTCATATAAATTATAGTCACACCTATTTTTGAAATTTAATATGAATACCATACAATTAACCTAAGAAGAGGAAGTTTTTCTGTATATTCATAAAATCCGTGAAACCATCACCACCATGTAATATTAGAATGTTTTTACACCCTCAAAGGAAACCATATACCCAGAAACAGTCAATTCCCACTTTCATCCCCCCATCCTTTACAACTTGTTCCAGCCCTAGGCAACATTTTTTTTTCAGCTTTTTGTATCTATCGATTTTTCTATACGGAAAATTTCATATAAATAAATTACAAAACGTTTGTCCTTTTTTTAGGGGGGGATGGGGACTAAGTACTTTCAGAATAATATGAAGTATGAGTATTTACTTTTTATTACAAAATAACATTCTGTTGTATAGATTTTATATTCTTTCCTTTTGTTAGGAACATAATGTATTTAATACTAAATACATATCTTTATGAAGCTAATATTTTCATTCTCTTAGATATATACTTAGAAGTGAAATTTCTATCAGCACCACACTGTAACCAACTGAGCTAACTGGCAACCCTTAGAAGTGGAATTTCTAGGCCGTGTTATGTTGTGGCCATTTCAAGAAAGAACCGAGGACCCCGGAGATAGTACAGCAGGTAAGGTCTAGCCTTGCACTTAAGCTGACCAGGGTTTGATCCCTAGTGCCACATATGGCCTCTTGAGCACAATCAGGAGGAGTAAGCCCTGAGTACTGCTAGTGTACCCCCTAAGTCCCTCAAAGGAACTAAGCAGGGGTACCATTCTGTATTTCCAGTAAAATAAGCATTCTAATTTCTCCATATAATTTATGAGCCTGTTATCCTTTTTATTCTAGACATCCTAGAACATAAAAAGTGGTATCTTAGTGAGCAGAATACAAAGAGTGTCTACAGAACGGGAAAGGATATTCACCCAATACCCATCTGATAAGGGGTTGATATCAAGGATATACAAAGCACTGGTTGAAGTCCACAAGAAGAAAACATCCAACCCCTTCAGAAAATGGGGCGACAAAATGAACAGAAACTTTCTCAAAGAAGAAATCCAAATGACCAAAAGGCACATGAAAAAATGCTCTACATCACTAATCATCAGGGAGATAAAACAACAATGTTATCTCACACCACGGAGACTGGCCCACATCCAAAAGAACAAAAGCAACCTGTGTTGGCGCAGATGTGGGGAGAAAGGGACTCTCCTTCACTGCTGGTGGAATGCTGACTGGTTCAGCCCTTTTGGAAAACAGTATGGACACTTCTCAAAAAATTAGAAATTGAGCTCCCATTTGACCCAGCAATACCACTTCTGGGAATATATCTCAGAGATGCAAAAAAGTATAGTACAAATGACATGTTCATTGCAGCACTGTTTACAATAGCCAAAATCTGGAAAAAAAAAAAAACCTGAGTGCCTGAGAACAGATGACTGGTTAAGAAACTCCGGTACATCTACACAATGGAATATTATGCAGCTGTTAAAAAAGATAAAGTCATAAAATTTTCTTATAGGTGGATCAACATGGAGAGGATCATGTTAAGTGAAATGAGTCATAAAGAGAGGAACAGATATAGAAAGGTTGCACTCAATTGTGAAATTATAAAGTAACAGAATGGGAGACTAACATCCAAGAACAGTAGAGATAAGTACCTGACGGGTTACTCCACAGCTTAGAAGTCGGCCTCACAAACTGGATTAAAAGGGACTCAGATAGAGAAGGGAACACTAAGTAAAGGATGTTAGGAGAGCCCGCTTGAGATGGGAGATGAGGGCTGAAAGTAGACTACAGACCAAACATGGCCACTTAATACCTTTATTGCAAACCACAACACCCAGAGAGAGAGAGAGCGCACAAAAGGGAACACCCTGTCACAGAGGCGGGGTAGGGTAGAGGGGGACGAGGTGGGGGTGGTGGGAGGGGTGTTGGGATCATTGGTGATGGAAAATGGGCACTGGTGGAGGGATGGGTACTCGATCATTGTATGAGTGAAATGCAAGCATGAAAGTTTGTAAGACTGTAACTGTATCTCACAGTGATTCACTAATACTTTTTTTTTTTAAAGTGGTATCTTGTAGTTTAGGTTTGTACTTTCTTAATGCCTAATATAGAACATCTTTTTCTTGGCCTTCCAAACACCTTCTTTGGTAAACCTGTTTGTTTTGGGCCACACCCAGCTGTGCTCAGGGAATCATAAGTGGTACCAGGATTGAATCTGGTCAATGGCATGGTAAACAAGTCCTTTAACTTTTGTACCATCTTCTCTGGCCCCTGGTAAAATGTTCTCCATATGCTTTACACACTTTTAAAATTGCATTCTTTACCAACATGTTGCTGAATTAAAATTCCTTAATATATTCTGAATAAAAATCCATTATCCAATATATAATTTGCAATCATATTCCAATCTGCATTTTCTTATCACTTCACTACTGTTACCTATATGAAAGTCTTAAATATCAATACATTTTAATTTATTTTATCTTTTGTCATTTGTGCCTTTGATACTTTATCTAAAAATTTTACAGCAAAACTAAAGGTCATGACAATCAAAACTCCTGATTTTCTCAAAGTTCATCCTTTCAGTTTTAGGATGAACTTTCAGGTCTATGATCTATTTCAAATTAATTTTTCATGTACAGAGTAAGAATCTTCCCCCTCCCTTTTTTATGTAGGAGTACTGCTATTTATTCAGCTACTGATTAGGCTTACTGAATTTTGCATGAACTCCATCTTACTTTTTTCCATTTTTTATAATTTTACTTATTGAATCACCGTGACAGCAGTTACAAAGCTTTCGGGTGTAAGTCTCGGCCATACAATGAAACACCTGTACCTTCACCAGTGCCCATTCTCCACCACCAAAAACCCCAGTATACGCCCATCCCACGCCCTCCCCCTACCTGTGGGGCAGATGATTTCCAAATTACTCTCTCTATACTATGATCACTTTCAACATTTCGACACCACACCCACCATTATTATTTGGGATTCTACCCCAACACTCAGATCTGCCGAAAAGGCAACAGTAGACAATTTGTTTTCTATTGCTGGTCATCAATAATATATGATGTCGAGAGGTTGCAGTAGTGGCTGCGCAATTTTGAAATTCCGAAATTTTAACAATTAAATCTGGAAAGATTTCCTGCCAAAACCTGCTAGGTTCCGAGATCTCCCCCCCCCTTTATTTTGAGGAGGGATTTCGACCACACCTGGCGCTACTCGGGGTTTACTCCTGACTCTGTGCTCAGGGGTTATCTCTGGGGGGCTCAGTGGATCATACGGAGTGCCAGGGATCAAACACGGGCCAGCTGCAAGCGAGGCAAGTGCCCCATCTACTATACTATGTCTTGGCCCAGAATCATATATTCTTTATAGAAAAAAATCACTGCCTATAAATTGTACTTCTAGACTCTGATCACTCTGATTGATACAACAATCCAAAGTTGATCAGTGTGGTTTGTTTTCTAATGTTAGGGATCAAACTCAGAGTCTCATACATAAAAGGAAAGTGCTCTATTACTAGCCTCATCCCTGGCTGATCACTGTAGTTCTGTAGTGGATTTGAGATTGGGAGATGTGAGTTCTACCAACGTGTCCTATTCTAAAATTGTTTTGCTACTTAGGGTGCTTTGAATTTTCACAAGGGATGCTGGGAGCAGAGCCTCGGTTGGCAAACACAATACCCTGCTGTGCTATTGCCCTCTCCAAAGCATTTTTATTGAAGTATTTCAATTCCTTCTAAACGGAAAGTTTTTCTTAATTTCATGCCTATACTGCTCACCACTGTAGTGCACAATTGTTACAACTGTTCTGTGTTCCAGCTGAATTCACTTAATTACTACTCAAACAATTTTGAGTATTTCTTAGAATTTTCTATTTACAACTTTAACTGTGTCATCTGCAAACTGAGAATATTTTACTCTTCTTTTGGGAGAAGGAGGGCCCCCTCCTGGTTGAGAAACCAAGCTGGCAATCAATGTGAGGACTCAAGGATGTGATATTGCTGGGTTCTTTGCAGGGGTACCAGAGGTTACCTGGGCCGCCTGGCAGTAATTTGGGTCTTTCAAGGCCAATGCCTGGTGGTACCCAGGGACCATGCAGTGCCAGGGCTCCAACTGGGGTCAGCTTCCCACAAGGTATATCCTTTATCCCTACTCCTATTGTATTATTCTTTTGCAATCTGGATACCTTTGGTTTCTTTTTCCCTTTTTCTTTCACTTTTTAAAGCTTTTCCCTAACTGCAAGGCTAGAACCTTTTGCACAATGCAAAATACAATTACTGAGAATGGACATACTTGCCTTGTTCTGATTTTATGGGGAAAACTGGGCATACTTGTACTCATGAAGTAAAATGCTAGTGGTAAACTTTTGTTATATGCTGGAAGTTTTCTTCTATTTCTAACTGGCTGGGTGTTTTTAATCATGAGTCAAAGGCTTAGGGAGAGGCATTTGTGGGCATGCTTATTCTGCATAAGGTAAAGGTAAAGGCCCTCCCGTTGATCGTCGATTTGCTCGAGCAGGCCCAGTAACGTCTCCATTGGAGATTTTGTTGTTACTGTGTCTGGCATATCGAATACTCTCGGTAGCTTGCCGGGCTCTCTGAGAGGGGCGGAGGAATCGAACTCGGGTCGGCCATGTTGGCCACTTGTAAGGCGAACGCCCTACCCGCTGTGCTATCACTCCGGCCTTATAACATTAATTAATTTCAGGATATTAAACCAACATTGTACCCCTGAGATAAATCTCAGACGGTAACAATCTAGTAAGCAGCTACACTATATGCTTCTGGGTTTGGTTTGTAAATATTTTGAGAAAGAAGAAAGTGCCAAAAGGTTCAACCTTTAACAACATGTCAGTAATCTCTTATACAAGGGTTTAATGGCTTCAGGGTGAAATATAACAATCTTCATACACTTTCCTCCATGGAAATTTTTTGGATCATTTTTTAGTGGATTATTCATAACAAGCAATACAAAATAAATTATTTAGGGTCCGCCTCTGGGGCAGGCTTGGGTGGTAGTGGGGAAAATTCAAAATAATGATGATGGTAAGGTATGACGGTGGTTAGAATACTGAATGTAATAAATTATTGTGAATGTTATAAAAATAAATTTTAAAAAATCGGTGACCTCAAAGACAAGGTACACAACTCCACTATAAAGTAGAAGTAATAGGAACCAGAGAGATAGTATAGGAAGCAGCACTTGTCTTGCATTTATTAAAATCTAAATGGAATCTTAGCACTTTATGTGTTCCCCTGATTATTTAAAAGTGCACAGGGCCCAAGGGTTAGTTCAATGGACTAGAGTGCATGTTTTGTACCAGGAACCTTGGTTCAATCCTTGGCCTCACAAAGCCAGGAGTACAGCAAGGAGTAACCTCTAACCAATGAGCTCAAAGTAGCCTCTAAGCACCAGTCTGTGTAGCTCAAGAACAAAAAAAGTACACAAAATCTCCACATATTTGTGAATTCTTCCCATTCTGCCTTACACGCAGCCAACATGGCCGACCCGAGTTCGATTCCTCCACCCCTCTCGGAGAGCCCAGCAAGCTACTGAGAGTATTCGATATGCCAGACACAGTAACAACAAAGTCTCCAATGGAGATGTTACTGGGCCCGCTCGAGCAAATCGATGATCAACGGGAGGGCCTTTTTTTAGGGCCTCATACTACTAATTTTTTATATAATTTCAAGTGGTGAAAACATGCTTTGTACAGATGCAATCCTTTAAAACTTATTTATGGAATTCTATATGGTCTCTTTAGGAGTTTTTATAGGACTGAGTATTCTATATGTCTAAAAGTAAAGGTAAAGGCCCTCCCGTTGATCGTCGATTTGCTCGAGCGGGCCCAGTAACGTCTCCATTGGAGACTTTGTTGTTACTGTGTCTGGCATATCGAATACTCTCGGTAGCTTGCCGGGCGGAGGAATCGGACTCGGGTCGGCCATGTTGGCCGCTTGTAAGGCGGACGCCCTACCCGCTGTGCTATCGCTCCATATCTATTAGATCTAGTTTAATCAGAGAATTGTCTGAATTTATTAAAGTTGCATATTGATATGTCCAGCTATTACTTGTGAAAATTTTTACCCTTCAATTAGGTTGGATTTTATTTCAGGCATTTTGAAGCCTTAACATTTTGATTATGTCTTCCTGATAGACTGTTCCTTTCACCATTAGAGATTACTCTTTTTTTCTCTAGTTCACTGAAATCTTTTTCTGCAACCTCTGATACAACTTTTAGAGGATGTTATCTTCTGGGGGGCATGGGGAGCAGGGGCAGGTTGTATCACACTAGGCTGTGCTCAGGGCTAACTCCTGTTGATGTTTAGTGGACCATATGTGGTACCAAGGATTAAAACAGTATTGGCTGTATATAAGGTAAGTGTCTTAGCCCACTGTACTATCTCACCAGCTCAAGGATGCTGCCTTGAGAATGCATAATCTCTGTATTTATTAGGAATGACTGGGTTCAGGTGAACTCTCTAGCAGTTTCTTTCTTGTCTTCCCTTTAGAAGATTATGGTTGTTGATCTTTCTTTTAGTGATTAGCCAGTGATTAACCAGTGATTAGCCCTCACTCATTGTTCTACTGTTCTCTCCGCTCCCTCAAACAGAAATCATACCACTTTCTGACATAATAAAAGTGGAACCTCTCTGCAAGGATTGGGTGTTGTCAGCCAGTCTTTTTGAGGTTTGCTCCATCCCCAGGACTCTTCACAGTCGCGTGTGTCCCCCTTCCCGCCCTCCGTTTCCCCCGCCCCGTGTTAAACTGGTCTTCCACTTCATGTGCTGCCTCTAGAATCAGGAGTTTACTACCTTCCTTTCAATTGTTTCCCACAAAGATTTAAATTGTTTGCAACATTTTTTGCAAGCTCTGAACCAAAGAAAGTCAGCCTTCTGGAGAGAGCTGCAGTGCTCTCTGTTCATAAGAACTGGCTTCTTTCCCCTAGAGAAATATTAGAGCCACTGCCCAGAAGTAGGGCTGTTAGTGACCCAATTCTCAGTGACATCTGTGCTCTGTGAGAAAAGTGGTGATGACCTGCTCCTCCTGCCATTTTCCCTTATGAATGAGGCCCAGTCTAGAGACCATCAGTGCCCAGTATTCTAGTCTGCTGGGTCTGGAGTATATAACCACTCTGAGAAAAGGCGAGTGAAAGAAAGCTCTAAGCCTTTGTACCTTATTGATGTGGAAGAAAGTTTCTGCAATAAGGGCTAAGGGTGTAACCCAGTGGTAGAGCACAGAGGCCTTGGGTCCAGTATCGAGTGCTGTCCCTCTTCCCATATAGCGATGTCAACTGAGAATCCGTTATCACAAAGTTAGAAGGTATGAGACATTTTCAGTTTACCCTTTCTGCTCAACATAAAGCAGATGGTTTCTTAAACTTTGCAGTTTTCCATGAGCAGATAATTCTCTATTTGGTGTATGTTCTCAAGATATTTCCAGAATTCAAATGGTTGCTTCAAAATGATTTTTACCAATTAAATGGCTGTTTTCCTACTTGTACTGAGAATAACCAATGAAAAGTGTAACACAAAAATACTAATTTTTTCAGCTGCATGCGGTCACCAAGTTAAAATTTAATAGTGAGTGTCAGAGACAGCGGAGAAGGTACCTGCTTTGCATGCAGTCGGCCCAGGCTCAATCCTTGGAATCCCATATGTTCCCATGAGCACTGACAGAGGTACAGAGCCCAGAATAACTCTTGAGCATTGCTGGGTGTGGTCCCAAAACAAGAACAACAACAAAAAAACAAGCCCAGCTTTGGGTTGAAATAAAAATATTTAACGATGAATCAACAAAACATTCATTGCTTATCCTCCCTCACTGCACATATATGAACCAAAATGAACTGGATTAACATAATGTTGGCATATGACCATCAGAGGTGAACAGGTAGAAAATAAAAGAATTTCTGTCATTCCCCTCCCTCGTGACTAAATTCCAGAGTCACTACACTACACAAATCTAAATAATAATAATAATAATAATAGTAACTTGACATACTTTTCTATAAGCACAAATCCACAATTTATAAATAAGAACTTCTATCCCCTATGAGTTGTTTCCTTAAGGATTCAGAAATTAACTGATCTACCTAGACTGGTTCCTAGCCACAGATGCTTCTGTCACATCAGGATATCCTCTGTTTTTTAAAAGTACATATGCTTAGAACATATTCCCAAAGGTTTTAAATTCTGTAACTCTGAGGTATGTGATTCTGTTTTTAAAAAGTTCTATCCTTAATAAAGAGTTAAAAATGAAAGCAGGGGAGTGTGGAGGAAGGGAGGTGAGAACACAAAAGATTACAGCTCCAGTTTATTTTTATTTCCGTGATATCACCATCAACCCCAAAAGAGTCCTGGATATCTCTCTCTTTCAAAGGTCTATACTATTTACTTAATGGAATAATGTCTAAAATTTCATTAATACATGCAACAGTTATCATGTACCTGATCCAGAGAATCAATTTAAAGATTATGAAGTCTACTGTTATTTTAAAGTCAATCTAGATTAAAGATCACTTTATTGCTTTTCTATGTTAAACAGGGGCTGTCATATTTAGAATTAAAATCTTGCCAAAGCTGTGAAATGTGCTAATATAGACATTACGAGATTTTTTTTCTCCCTGAGAAAATATGTAGCAGAGAATTATCTTAAGAAAGTGCTATAAAACTATATAACCTTAGAAAAGAGAGTTACAAGGGTCAAGAGAGATAGTACAGAGGATAGGGTCTTTGTGTCTTCCATGTGGACAACTCAGGTTCAATCCCCAGCATCCCATACAGTCCCCTGAGCCCTGCCAAAAGTAACGCCTGAGTACAGAGCTAGGAGTAACCCTTGAGTACTACCACCAGGTGTGACCCCCAAACCACCCTCCCAAAATAAGAGTGTTATAAATTGTATCAAATAGCAAAGAATATTTTCATCACTTTTCAAATAATTTCTTTTATATAGTTATCCATAATTTGGGAGACAGTTGGACAGGCCTCCCCAGGAGGCCTGAGTTCAATACCCTGAACTACATATGGTCCCCTTAGCATCACAGGTATATCCCTGAATACTGCCAGGTGTGTCCCCAATTCAACAAATAAATTACAAATAAAGCCATAATTTATATTTAGACTAACCAGTTTCTTGCTACTGGGTTCTGCTAGAAAATTGTTAGTAAATCTGTTGCAGATTCTCATAATTCTTTAATACAGATTACTAAAAGAGAAAGCATGCATGAAAGGAAACTATTTTTTCTTTCCTGAAACTTATTTTGCTTAACACGTTACCCTTCTGTCGCACCCAAGTTGTAGATAACTAACTGCAAGATTCATCTTTTCTTCTGTGAACTATTGCCATTTATCTGTCATTGGATGTTTGGACTGTTCCCATATCCTGGCTAGTGTACTTAGCTCCACAATGAACACAGGTGTACATGTCATTTTAAACTAATGTTCAACATGTATTATGGGGGTAAATGCCAAGAAACAGAATCACTTCTATCATTTCTATGACACAATAGGTCACAGAAAGCTCTGAACTTTTCAAAATAAAGTATTATAAAAGTAGAAAGGACAAGAGAAGAACCCTACTTTTCTCGTACAAGTTAGACCTCCCATTTTCTTTCTATCCTCTCCTCCATAATTCCCAGCTGTCTTGAATTAAATTATATTCATATGAGTTGCTTTGACATACAGTGAAAGAGCAAATAAACTGCAAAGTAGAATATGGAATTACATTTTAAATCTTTTCTTAATATCTCAGTAATTTGATGAAAACATTCCAACCAAAATGAGAGAGATTTTCTGTTAAGGGTCAAATGTCAATATTTTAAGCTTTTTAACTACAGAAATGTTTCATTTCTCCTTTTCCAAAAATCAAAATACAAATACAGAAACCGACTCCTGAGCTTGCACACATTATAAAAATAGGACACAAATCACTGACTATAATAGAATTACTGAATTTCTTCCAATAACTGTAACAAAAATAGTTCTCATGGTTCCTGAACCACAAAGTCACTGAATAAAGAAGACAGCATAATTAAGTTAGCATGAAGCCTAGTACTTAGGAATAAAAATAATAAAGTTAAAGTAATAAATAATGACTAACATCAAGGTTTTTTTTGGTAATTTCCAATTTTGCTGCTTAGTAAGCTTGCATTTTGTGGGGCCAAGAGGAGGTATTGTTAGTTACTTATTACAAACATAGTAAAGGAACTGGAATAATAATGACAAGTTTCACTTGAGAAAAGTGAAATGGCCTATGTCTCAGGAAAACAGAATAAAACTAGAAGGGTGACATTTCAGTCATCCCTGTCTGTATTCACTCTGTACCTGGATTTTGCAAACATAAATATTATTTTGAGATCATACCAGATGGAATAGAGAATTTGTGAGACAGAAGCATGTGTTTGCATGCAAGTTTGTCATGTTAGAAAGGCCAACCCCAGATCACCAGCTTCAGCTATGGCTATGTCCTCTACCCATGGCTTACTGACATTTCCAGCAATGAGCTAAAAAGAACTGACAAGATGCAACTTATTGATTTAAAGGCCACATTCTCCTATGTCTTATTATTTTAAATGCCAGCATGTCTCAAGAAAAATATCTCCACCATTTTAAATGCTTGTGCTCTTTAAGGTCAGTTATCTAAGACGAAATGGTAGTTTGTGTAAATTAGTGCTTTAACACTAACAAAAAATAAACTGTTATACTTAATGTAATTTTTACTGTATCCCTTCAATGTTTCCTTCAATTCTTACTGCATTAATGAATAGGAAGGCAACAAATTTTTGAGCTTGAATACACACCAAGAGTTAAATATGATATTCAAAATGTCTAACATACCTTCCATAAGGTAAAGGTAAAGGCCCTCCCGTTGATCGTCGATTTGCTCAAGCGGGCCCAGTAACGTCTCCATTGGAGACTTTGCTGTTACTGTGTCTGGCATATCGAATACTCTCGGTCGCTTGCCGGGCTCTCCGAGAGGGGCGGAGGAATCGAACTCGGGTCGGCCATGTTGGCCGCTTGTAAGGCGAACGCCCTACCGCTGTGCTAAAATAACTTATAATTTATCTGATAGTTACCTTGGGTCACGGAAATAAATCCTAAAGTTTAAGTGACAGACAACTATTACAGTTACATTGAATTCAACAGTATTTACAACCATAGCAACTGAGCTTTATCACCTCACACCGGAAAATGGTCTTTACATATAAAAACGAAACTGAGGTGGCAAGCATTCTGTCACTGTTGGTTGAAATGCAAACTGGTTCAGTCTCCATGAAAACCTGTACAGAGACTTCTAAAAAAAATAAGGAGCCAGAGTGACAGTACAGCAGGTACGATGTTTTCCCTGAATATGGCCAACCTGGATTCAATCCCCAGCACCCCTTAGGATCTCCCACACCTTGCCAGGCAAACAGAGCCAGGAGGAAGTCTGAGCACTGCCAGTTGAGGCCCCATACAAAGTTTTAAAATAGAGGGTAAGAAAGACAGCACATTATGTAAGGTGCTGGTTTTGCACATACCCCACTTCAGTTGGATTGCTGGTACCACATATGGTTTCCCAAACCTCATCAGGAGTGATCCTTTGAGCACATAGCCAAAGTATAAACCCCAAACCACTCTCCCTTCAAATATTTAAACTAGAACTACCAAATGATCTAGCAATTGCTAGATTAGGTGCCTATTTACATCAAGGCAAACATCTACAAAACATCGACATCTAAAAACATCAAGACAAAAAGATGTATGTAGCCTATGTTGTGCTATTTACAATAGCCAAGATCTGAAAGCAATTCAACTGTTCCACAACAGGTGAAAGTTGTATGAAAGTTGGTATAAACACACAATGAAATATTAATGAGCTGTGAGGAAAAAAAATTGATGTCTTGCCTTCTGTTAAAATCTAGACAGAACTGAAGGGTATCATACTAATCGAAGACAAATATCCAATAATATCATTCATAAGTAGTACATAAAGAAATAAAGCAAGTGAATAGATAATGTCCAATGCAAACAAACCTTTGTATTTTGATTACTAAACAAAAGTCACTAAAGCAAAAGGGTACGATGAGGGTAAAGGAGAGGTCTGATAGGACAGTTGGGGAGGGATAATGAATGGCACATTATTGGTGGATATGGCACAGTAACACTGTACACTTTAAACATATAAATATTTACCTCTTATAGACCAGTTTCCTCAACACCTTTATATATATATATGTGTATGCATACGTGTATAAACCCTATATATCTAAGAATACAATAAACAGAATTTAAAGGCAACCAACAACATGGAAGAAAATATTTGCAAATCAATTATCTGATAATAAATTAATACATAGAAAGAATTCTCACAATTCAATGATAAAAATTTTTAAATGTGCAAAAGGACCAAGTTCTTCAAAGAACACTCGAGTTATCAGTAAGCATGAGAGAAAAATGAAAAATGTTCAATTTCACTAATCACTAGGGAAATGCATAAAAACCTCACAATGACATGACATGTTTCAGCCATTAGGATTACTACTATAATTCAAAAGGAAGACGACGGTGGGCTGGGGAGATGGTTGACTGTATACTTCGTGTGGGGGTGATGAGGGCGAAGAGAAAGGGCCCAGAATCTAACTTCAGAAGAGCAAGCTTCCCCTGAGCAGAGCTAAGGGCAAACCCCCAAGCACCAAGTCACAAGTATCACTAACTGTGCCTCCCCACACAAAACAAACAAACAAACAAACAAAAACACCCAATTCTGATCATTTGGTAGTTTGATATTTAATGGGATCCTGACCTGAGCACTGATTCGGTGTCACGCTGCTTTTCTTAATCTCTTAAAATATCTAAATAAAAAGCTTCTAGAAACACAACAAAATTAGGTCTTACAATTTAGAATTTTTTTTTGGAGGGGAGGAGGGTTTGAGCAACACCTGGCTGTGCTCAGAGGATCATATGTGGTGCCAGGGATCAAACACCGGTTGGTAGCATGACAGGCAATCATCTTGTGTGCTGTGCGACCTCTTCAGCCCCAGACCGTAATTTTTTTTTTAAACCAGAATATTGTAAAGTGCAGGTCAATAATTGTTCTACTAATCACTTAGGTGAATATGTTTTATTTTCAAAAAAGATTATTTTATATATTCACCTAAATATTTCAAACTTTACGATGCCTGCTTTATTGATTCTGTCAGCTTCTGTACTTACTTCCCTCTTTTCTGATATCAGGTCAATGTTTCTAACAGCTTTTCCAAACTCAATCTAGATGTCTCACCATGACAATTTCCAAGATTCTAAACTCATCCTCAATGCTGCCACCTATTGGCTCTTACCATAACAAACATTTCCTTTGGGGGAAAAAAAAATCTTAAACTAGCCTTAAACTAGTAATAGTTAACCAAGCCCAGAGACCAGATTTAATTTCGAGATTCTAATTCTTCTCAGATAAGATGCTCCAAGTCCCTGTGATGTTTGAGAACACTTATTTTAACAAAACCTAAGACATTTACTTGACAATTTATGTTCCTAAAGTCTTTCTGTTCCTATTTTCCATTATAAATGCTGTGGCTGTCTTTAGAGAGAAAAAAAAAAAAGACAAAAAATGACAAAAAAGAAAAATGCCAAAGACAGGTAGTGAAGTGGTAATGAAGTAAAGCAATTTCTTTAGAAACAGCTGAATTGTCAAATGAAGGAAGCTTCTCTAGTGAGAAAGCCATATAGAGATTGTGTAACTATAAATAGTAAGAACAGTTGTTTTGATGCTAAATTATCCCATATTATGCTACTTCTAAAATAGTGCTTCTAAAAATAGTCATGTAATATTTTATCTTCATACAAGCAATGGAAAGCTCTTATTACAAGGATATCTTACAATCAATTATTGTATATGGAATTTTCTTCACAAACATACCCTAAAAGGGGATAATTAATGGTTGCTCCTTTAAGTCCAGTTTCTCAACTTTTTACTGGCAATGGTGCCCTTCTGACTTTGTTTCTGTTCTGCGGGTCCACTTCATGTCCTACTGCTTGGCCTAGTCTCATGCCACGGCCCTCTTCGTGAAGTTCTGCCCCCTTGAAACAATCTGGGGCCCACAGGGGAACTGAAAAAAATGCTATTCTAGTTTACACAAGCATTGACTGAATGACCTGTTCAATACTCAACCTGTACATATGTGGATCACACACGACTACGTATGTTGTTGCTTATTTTCTTATATTTCTCAACTTACATTAAATTTCAAGATACTTCTCTCCTTAATTCAATGAGAACACTGTCCCAGAGAGTCACAACCTTCTTCATGTAGTAAGAAAAAAAAAAGACTCTACAAAATAAGAATATTAGGCAGCGCATAAACCTGCTTTTAGATCTTAAAGCTACTAATTTGATAATAGCAAATACTGATTCAGTGGCTACACACTGGGGTACAAACATACCTCCAGAATTTGACAAAAGGAGCTGGAGAGATACTATAGCAGGCAGAGCACTTTCCTTGCACAGAACAAACCTGGTCCGATCCCAGAATCCCATATGGTCCCCTGGGCCCACCAGGAGCAGCCCCTGAGCATCACTGGGTATGGCCCCAAACCCAGACAACCAAAAAATAAACAGACTGGAAAAACCCCAATTACAAAAAAATATAATTTGACAATATGGTCAGAAACTCAAAGATTCAAAGACACCAGGAGAGATAGCTGAAAGGACTGAGAGCATGCTTTCCATGTACTGGGTTCAATACTGGTGTACTGGGTTCAATATTGGTATTGAACCCAATATGTCACAGTCTTCAGAGCATTATCAGGTGTGCTTCCCCCCAAGAAAAAATTGTTTCAGTGACAAAAAAGGATAAAAAAAGGGGGCAGAATACCGACAACCAGTACAGGTAATATTTACTACAATTGTGAAGCATTAGAAAAGTTAAACAGCACCTAAACAATTCAGGGGAAGAAAGGTGGCGTCTATTAAGAGTAAGCTCAAGGGGGTGGAAGCTAGAGTGATAGTACTGTGGGTAGGATGCTTGCCTTGCATGTGGCCAACCCGGTTCAATCCCTGGCACACATATGGGTCCCCCTAATATGAAGTGATCCCTGAATCCAGAGTCAGGAAGGAGTAAGCCCTAAACACCCACAAGTGTCGCTCAAAATACAGAACAAAAAAAGAAGAGGAAAGGAATTTAGAGCTTTGGAGAATAGCTATAGAGAATAGATCCATGTAATAAATAAAAACATGGTGTTTAATCAAATGATCAGACCAGTTTAACTCCACACAATTATATAGAACACTGGTAGAGCAGAATTAAGACTGTGGAAGATGCTAATGAATTCAGAAGACAATAACAAAGTCATTGGAGACTGAGTATAGGGTAACTTTTCCATACTATTTGTAGAACGAGGGGCAGGGCAGGTTGCACAGTGGTTTACTCTTGCAGTGGTGTATAAGGACTGAAGAAAACTGAGAGACCAATTATGAATTACTTTAGATGCTAATCATCTGAACAACTGTGATAGCTGTAGAAAGGAAAAAGAATACACTGTAATAAGGAGAAGTTGAAAGAACTTGGCTGGCCTGATGTTAGAGAAATATATAAAGAAGAGGTAAGAATAAAAACGTTTCCAAAACTTTAGAACAAATGTCCCCATACTTATTTGGCCTACTATCCCCTTTTCACTAAAGAAAACATCACTAGCACCCTCCCATATAGAAATTTTCCTTCTTCACACAAAAAGTAGTCCTAACTGCAACATCTGCCCCCACGCCCCAAATCTTTCTGAGGAGCGGGGGTCTCTTCCCCCAGGTTTTGTCTACTTTGGTAAAAACTACATTAAAGCAAAAAACAGAAGAACTATAAAAAGAAACAAAAAACTACTATGAATAGAAGTTTTTATTTCTAGACCAAAATTCTGTTTAATTGCACAAAGCAATAAAACAGGAACCTAATAAAACAAATCCAATAAAACAAGCCCAATTTTTCAACTGAATATAAACTCATGCTCAAATATTAGAAAAAAAAAGTTTTATACAAAAGCTTTTTATAAACCAGAGTTCATCATAAATCTACAAGAATTACTGATCCAGATCTGTTACTGATCTTTCTATACACATAGCTCTCATTATAGTGATCATACAATTTTATGTTTAAAATAAGCACAACAGTTTGAGACATAATTATTCTGCCTATTGTAAAATTTTTAAAAAGCCTGCATGCTAGGAAATAGATTTCTCAATAGCTAATCAACAGATTGAAAACAGTCTAAATTGAAAAACTGAATCACCACCAAATACTATATGAAACAAAATCATACATTCCTCTTTGGAAACATCTTTCAAAGGAATAAAATCTTGAAAAACTAAAAACTATCGAGTAAAATACCATTCTAGTCAAGTGTCACAAGATTTTTGATTACCTTTACTTTATCTCTTCTCAAGCAACAAAAAAGACAATTCTCATCGAAAGTCCAATCAGAAATGCTTTCAGGTTCACAGTCTACAAAAAAAAAAAAAAACAGTAAGAATGACAAATTAATACTAACAAGACATTTTTTGAGAAAACAAATGAGAATCAATTTCAGAAATATTATTTAATACACAAAAACCCTTAGCAATGGACAGGTTCCCAATTTGTCTTAAAATTCTTGATAATTGTTCATTAATGTACCATCATACATGTATATTTAACATAAAAAATGATTACATGAATATAGCTGCAAACCATATGAAAATTTTAAAAAGGAATTCATTTAGGCTTAAGTCAGTATACGCCCTAAACACTAAAATGCCAGAGAAAAAAATTTAATACCTTTAAATAAACTGAGATCTTTTAATAATGCAGGTCCAAACAGCCCTTCAAGAATACTTTCAAACCCTGAAAAGATGAAAAAGAAATCCATTATTATAATATTCTCTATAGCAATTTAGCATTTAATCTGTTACTAATGAAAAGACTTATTTAATTCCAGTTCTCAAGACTTTTCATATGATTATTTAAGGGATACTGAGGAAAGAGTGTCAATGACAAATCTAACAGGCACATTTGCATTTTGTCAATGATTAAGAGTCAATACAAATTCAGAACACATTCAAACATGAAGTATGCAATACTCAGAAAGGAAATTCATAGGTTCTCTTAACCAACTTACAAAATCACAAATACTTCTTAATATAAACTCTCTTACTCCCAATTTTTAAAGGGCACCATTCCCAGCGAAAAAATCAAAATGATTCAAAATTTCCTTAATACTCTGGTTATACTACATGTCAGGTCTCTAAATATCAACCCCCAAAAAAAGGTAAGGTAAGTTAGTATTTTACAAAGCAAATCTGTATTACGGATGAAAAAAATCACTGCATAATATTCTATTAGTGCTAGAGCAGTGGTGCAGAGGGTTGTGTGGCTTGCCTTGCACGCGGCAGAGGCTGGTTGATTCCAGGCATCCCACTGAATGTGGGGTGTGTGGGGCGTGTGAGGTGTGTGATGTGTATGTCTGTGTGTTTCCCCACCCCACCCTGCTGGCAGTGAACTCTTGAGTGCAGAGCAAGGAATAACTCTTAAGCTCATCCCCACTCAGGAAAAAGAAAAAAAGACCTTCATAATTATTTCACATTGACAAGATATTTTGGTTCCTTTATGAAAGGCAGGATCTAGTAATTACATATATACAAAAAAGTGAATTCAAGTATGTCTATACATTAATATTTAATCTATAAACAACTACCAGTATGAAAAATAAATTTAAAAAAATCTCTGATTATTTCAAATACTACTGATCAACTCTATGTCATGGGGTTGAGGAGAAAAATACAGTGGTAAGGGCACTTGCCTTGCCCTCAGCAGACCTGGGTTCAATTCCCAGCACCCCATACGGTTCCACAGGCCCTGAGCACTCACTGCAGGGTGTGATCCCAAAACAAGTACACACACACACACACACACACACACACACACACACACTCCATCATACTGATTTCTACTTGTTTTAGTAGAATAAGAAACAAAAGGGAAATAAAATTATACCTTTGTAAAACATTCTACCAGAAATAATGGACTTGAGGAAGGGTTCCCAACTGATTTTCATGGACTTGTTTGGGAACTCAGTTACATAAAATCTGTGAATCCACTAAGTACTTTAAGCATGACCTTTAGAAAGAAGATTGATATAATTTAATGTACATGCTGCATTTCTAATGCAAAGAAAGAAATGTCATTGTAATTAATACAAAAAAGAGTTTCTGTGGGGCCAGAGTTATCAACAGTACAGTGAGTAGGCTGCTTGCATGCAGCTGACTCGGGTTCAATAGGCAACATCCCACACATGATCCCCCACGGTCACCACCAGGAGCTATCCCTCCCATCAAAATGGTGTGCTTTCAAAATAAAACCAATCTTTGAGGCAAATGAGAGATATCTGTGCCTGTTTTATTATCTGACAACTACACTTAAAACACTTTCCACTAAAATTATTAAGTCCTCTCCCCTCAAGTTAGGGTGGAAAAGGCCATTTTGGGATGAGGGTTTTGAAGATGGGGAAGTGGTGGTAAGAGATGAATCAACTGGAATTGCTAGTCACTGTCTACTTGATCTGCATACTATTCTTTGTACCAACCTTTAAAAAAAAAAAGAATAAATCACATAATCTGCCGATCTAAAACCTTCAAGCCCCCACTCCAAAGAAATTCTGACTTAACAAATATTTACAACAATTAAATTACCCTGAAAGTACAATACACAATATAAATAGCTAAAGGAAATTATTGGTGATCCCAAGAACAGATTTAATATGTTTTTATCTTGGTTTATAAAAAAAACTACAACAAATTCCAACTCTGCATGCTTACCACAGTTGTTTCTTTTAAAAAAAAAAAGAAAGAAAGAAAAGTGCTAATATGACAGAAAATGCTGAGAAAGTAAAAGCAAATAAACGCTTTGGAAAATATTTAAAAATCACAAGAGGCGAGAAAACAGCAGCACAGCTCTTAATTTACATTTGTGATGACCTAAGTTCAACTGCAGGCACACAAAAATAAATGGGGGGTAGGGGTTCACAAAAAACATCTAAAAATAAAAAAGGAAAAGAACACCCCCCCAAAAAATGGCCATGGATGAAAAGATTAACAATTAATTTTGTCCAAAATAATAACTATAAAGTCATACTTTTTGTTTACAACTGCAACAATACCCTTACAAATACTACTGATTGGACAATGTAAGGTTTTATTTTGCTATCCTGTTAAAAGGACTTAATCTCAGTTTTATTAATATTAAATATTGAATTTAGCAGTTGCTTAGCAACAAGGAATGTCTCGTGCTATGCTTGACATTAACAAAAGGCAAATAAAAGAAGAACCAATGTATTCAAAATTTATACCATGATTTCACACAAAAGTCATAAAGATCAATACCAAAATGCCATGAAAAACTATACAGACTGAAAGGACAACTGTACCATTATGTTCAATTACAAAAATATTTCCCGAATGTATCTATTTTCCAAACAATTCGTATACAATTGTTCTTCCTTGTTACAATATGTATTGTTACAATATGTATTGTTTTCAGAACTGTGTCATTATGTTTTATTACCAGGGCTTTAAAAATAACTGTAATATACTGCATATAAAAAAATTCCCTGATATATCTATTTTCCAAACAATTCCTATACAATTGTTCTTAAAGCTGGTCTCTTCCCTGTTACAATATGTATTGTTTTCAGACTATATTCTTCAAACAGTTCTTTAATAACGCCTTTATTCAGAAAAACTTGACTTTGCAGAACATAAACAAAAAACAAATTTCTACATCTAACCAATCAAAGGTGCTTATAACCTGACTTCAACAAAGCTTTATAGAGGGTTTACTACCCAGAACTTTCCTGCTCATTTCACAGATCCAGCAAGGTTGCCTTTTAATGTATCTGATTATTATTTCTACTTCCTATGTGGAGTTTTCTCAAGCCTTTGCATGTTACCTCTGCATAAACAAATCTTATCCTTCAGGGCACTTTTCCATCAAATATGTACTCCTTTATACAACAGACACTAACTGAGGAGCTTCTACCACCCAGGTCCAGCTGCAGACACTGAGTGGGAAGTAGTGGACAGACATCGTGCCAGCTCTTAAAATGCTTCAGTTTCAACAGAATTTCCTTAACACTGTCCTCTTACAGTAACTGTAAATTGCCTTTTATTCCCCTGACACAAGCAAGCACTGTTTATTCAAATATTCTGTAATGTAAAATCTGGTATGGGCTTTCTAAATTTTTTCTTTAATAGTTTATTCTTAGCTTTCCAAGGAGATTAAAAGCTCCAGGAAGGTCTTGTTTTCCTCAATTTCTCTATTAGCTATGACTCTACATGTCTGGTTTTTGGCTTCTGCTACTATCATATAGCTCTCAAAAGTATGAACAGGGGCTGGAGTGATATAGCACAGTGGGTAGGGTGTTTGCCTTGTACTTGGCCGACCTGAGTTCGACTCCCAGCATTCCATATGGTCTCCTGAGCACCGCCAGTGTAGAGTGTAGAGGCAGGAGTAACCCCTGTGCATGGCCAGATGTGACCCAAAGGGTAAAAAAAAAAAAAGAACAATGGAAAGTTCTCTTTTTCCCCTCTTTAATCTACACCATAATCTCTACTATCTCTTCCATTTTTATGCCAATAGAGGAAAACCACATTATGAAAAGCAATAGGATAGGAACATATACATAAGAAATTAACATAAGCATTATAGTGTTGCTTATTACATGTTGTATTATATAAAGAAAAGACTGAAACACTGATTTATGAATCATGAAACCCATTCCTTTGAGAGAACCAGTACAGAAACAATCTAAGAAACACAGAAGAGTTAAAGGAAAATTATGAGCTTCTCAGAAAATTAGCAAATTTTAGATCAAGGTCCTTTGGATATCTACTTATTAACTTAATGCTTGAGAATTTAGATAGAACCAACAGCATCTGGAGTTCCTCACTTCAAACTCAGCTTTATTTTTGCTCTAGCTATCTTGGTGTACCATAAAACCAAAAGTGGCTTGGCTCTCTCATGTCTGTGTTCCCCCTTGAACAAGGATCTTGCTTGCTTGTCTCGTTTCTCAGCTTGCTTGCTCTTTTTAATTGTGTTCTCTCTTGAACATATGTATTCCTTTCTTTTCTCCCAGTTCACGAATCTTTCTAAATAAACTTTGTTTAATAAAAACGATCTTACTTCACTTAAAAACAAATAAGCCCAAAGGCAACTGGAGGAATTTCTATAAAGAAATGAGTTTTAGCAGACTCCTCCTGTCCTTCCTCAAGGCAATCTATCTCACTGACATACATTAAGAGTTCCTCTTTGTGGCAAGAGATAGGACAGGGGATAAGGGCACGCAAGAAGCTTGACCCGGTTTGGTCTGCATAGCAAATGGTTCCCTGAGCACTGCTAGGAGGAGTGACGCCTGAATATCACTGATTATGACCCCTTTTCCAGTAAAACGTTGCTCTCTTCTAGAGAATCCTGCTCCAGGCCCATGTAATCTGATGGTACCACATATACCCTCAGAATTAATTAGCATAAAACCTGATGAAAAAAAAAGAAACAGCTGTCCGTTTACACTGAAGAAGAATTTAGTAATACTAATGATCCAAACTGAAACAGAATACAGAAATATACAAGAGGATAAGGCAGGTAGCTCAGTGGTGGTACATTATATATCTTGCATGTGAGAAGCCCTGGATTTGATCCTCAATATTAGGGAGGGGGAAAATAGTGAGAGGAAGGGGGACAAATGACTGGAACTTGAAGAGTAGTATTTCTATGAGCCTACAAAGAAGAGTAATTAAAATAGATTAAGACAATTATTTCGCATTTACAGTATTATGAACATTATTCTTTAAAAGGTACAAGAGCTGAAGACCTTGCAAAGGTAAGGCAATTGCCCTGCACGCTGCCACCCAACCCAGTTTTATTCCTGTCACCACATATGGTCCCCCATATAGCCCGGAGTGATCCCTGAGACAGAGTCATGACTAGTCCCTGAGCACGGCTGGCCATAGCCCCCAAACAGACAAATAAAGAGGTAAACACAGTACCATCCTCCTCGTGCCCTCTGGCTCTAGGGGCGTTGAGGGTTACTCCAGGCTCTGTAATCTGGAGTTGTTCCTGGTCATGCTCAGGAGACCATCTCACACCTGGGATCAAACCTGAGCCTCTACATGCAAAAAAATAGGCTCAGAACTCTGCCTAACACCATGTACAAAAGTAAGATCAAAATGGATTAAAGACCTCAACATCAGACCAGAAACCATAAGGTACATTGAAGATAAAGTTGGCAAAACCCTCCATGACATTGAAGCTAATGGTATCTTCAAAGATGCCATGCCACTGGCCGAGCAAGTGAAAACAGAGATAGATAAATGGGACTATCTTAAACTAAGAAGCTTCTGCACCTCCAAAGAAACAGTGACCAAAATACAAAGACAGTCTACAGAATGGGAAAGGATATTCACCGAATACACATCTGACAAGGGGTTGATATCCAGGATATACAAAATACTGGTTAAACTCCACAAGAAGAAAACATCCAACCCCATCCAAAAATGGGGCAATGAAATGAACAGAAACTTTCTCAAAGAAGAAATCCGAATGGCAAAAAAGCACATGAGAAAATGCTCTACATCATTAATCATCAGGGAGATGCAGATCAAAACCACAATGAGATACCATCTCACACCTCAGAGACTGGCCCACATTCAAAAGAACAAAAGCAACCGATGCTGGCGTGGATGTGGCGAGAAAGGGACACTCCTTCACTGTTGGTGGGAATGTCCACTGGTTCAGCCCTTCTGGAAAACAGTATGGACGATTCTCAAAAAATTAGAAATTGAGCTCCCATTTGACCCAGCAATACCACTCCTGGGAATATATCCCAGAGAGGCAAAAATGTGTAGTCGAAGTGACATCTGCACTTGTTTGTTCATTGCAGCACTCTTTACAATAGCCAGAAACTGGAAGAAACCTGAATGCCCAAGAACAGATGACTGGTTAAAGAAACTTTGGTACATCTACACAATGGAGTACTATGTAGCTCTTAGAAAAGATGAAGTCATGAAATTTACATACAAGTGGTACAATATGGAAAGTATCATGCTAAGCGAAATGAGTCAGAAAGAGAGGGATAGACATAGAAAGATTGCATTCATCTGGGGGATATAAAGTAACAAAGTATGAGATTAATACCCAAGAATAGCTGAGATCAGCACCAGGAGGATTACTCCATAACTTAGAGGCCAGCCGGGTATCCTAGAGGAAAGGGCAGCTCAGATAGAGAAGGGAGCACCAAATAAAGGATGTTTGGAGGATCCTCCCAGGAGGGGAGATGCATGTCGAAAGTAGACTATGGACTGAACATGTTTGCCACTCAATGCCTCTTTTGCAGACCACAACACCCAAAAGGAGAGAGAGAACACAGGGGATTGCCCTGCCACAGAGACAGGGGGGATGGGGGGATGGGGGTGGGAGGGATATTATCTATGGTGGTGGAAAATGGGCACTGGTGGAGGGATGGGTATCTGATCATTGTATAATTGAAACCAAAGCACAAAAAATTGTAAATCTACAACTTGAAAAAAAATAAAATAAAATAAAGGAAAAAAAAAAAAAACCTGAGCCTCCTGCATACAAAGCATGTACTCAGCTATATTTGGGTGGGGGGTCACACCCAGCGGTGCTCAGGGGTGACTCCTGGCTCTGCACTCAGGAATTACCCCTGGCGTGCTCAGGGGACCATATGGGATGCTGGGAATCGAACCCGGGTCAGTCACGTGCAAGGCAAATGCCCTATCTGCTGTGCTATCACTCCAGTCCCTATTGAAGCATTTTAATCTATGTCTCTACATTTTTTTCTCTTTAAATACTGATTACCAAAAATCTTCCTAGATAAATAAAACTTTGAGTTGAGAAATATATAATTTAAAAACAATCATGTGGGTTCATATACAGTGATAGTATAATGGGCAGGGCACTTGCCTTCCAAAAAGCAGCCCCAGGTTCAATCCCTGGCGCCCGTGCCCCATATGGCCCCAAGTCCCACCAGGAGGAGCGATCCTCGAGCACAGAGCCAGGAGTAAGCCCTAAGCCTGGCCAGGTATAACAAAAAAAAAAAAAAAAAAAGCAAAAACAAGCAACAAAACCCCACAAAACCAAGCCAATTGCCTAGTAAATTTAAATTTCTCAACTCAAAGTTAAATTTATTTATCTAGGAAGATTTTTGGTAATCAGTATTTAAAGAGAAAAAAAAATGTAGAGACATAGAGCAGGTAGGGCATTTGCCTTGCACGCGGCCGACCAAGGTTCGATTCCCAGCATCCCATATGTTTCCCTGAGCACTGCCAGGAGTAATTCCTGAGTGCATGAGCCAGGAGTAACCCCTGTGCATGGCTGGGTAAGTAAAGTAAAGTAAGTAAAGTAAAGGCCCTCCCGTTGATCGTCGATTTGCTCGAGCAGGCCCAGTAACATCTCCATAGGAGACTTTGTTGTTACTGTGTCTGGCATATCGAATACTCTCGGTAGCTTGCCGGGCTCTCTGAGAGGGGCGGAGGAATTGAACTCGGGTCGGCCATGTTGGCTGCGTGCAAGGCAGACGCCCTATCCGCTGTGCTATCGCTCCAGCTGGGTGTGAACAACAACAAAAAAAAAAAAGTTAAAATTTATCGAAAGTTAAAATCAGGGGCCATAGTGAATATAGCAGGTAGAGTACTTGCCATGCACACAGCTAACCCAGGCTTGATCCCTGGCACCCCATATGGTCAGCACCCTGTCAGGTGTGATCCCTGAGCACAGAGTCAGTAATAAGGCCTAGTACCACTAGGTGTGGCAAAAAGAGAGAGAGAGAGAGAGAGAAAAAAAAAAAGAACTCCTAATTTCCTATTCCTCTTACTACTTCATGATCTCTCTAACCCCCATCTTCAACACAACTCATCCTACTGCTGCCAAGTTCTTCCATCTTCTCTATTTTAAATGTTATTAATGATTTTCCACTGACATACTGAAGACTTTAGAGTCTTGGATGAAAGCAAGATGAGTGAGGATTAGATGAAAACAATCTTTTCAGTCTCCTGTCATTGCTTTCTGTTCATATACACTGCATATACCAGCCATAGTAATTTATCAATCATTACATATTTATCTTTTAAAGTCTTTTGAGCCTTTTGTTCTTTAACCTATTGTGTTATCTGCAGCCTTAATCTAATTCTATGGTATTTCTTAACTCACTCCACAAATTCCAGGCAAAGTTCGAAACAACCTCACCAGTGATGTAGCTATACTACTTATAAACTAAGAGATTTTATCTACTGATTTTTGAACAAAGAACTATAGAGTCCATACATCTTTTCTCTTTAAATAGCCTAACCTAGTCCTAAACGTCAGCCAATAAATGCTGAATGTGGGGCCTGAGAAAAAGTTCAAGGGGCTAGTAAGAGGAGACCCAGGTTTGCTCAGTGGCACTGCATATTATCTCCTGAATACATATTATCTCCTGAATTTCTGACATGGTGAATGGGAGTGATGCACCGTGTCAGAAATGGCCCCTGAGCTACTGGACATAGTCCCAAAATTTAAAAAAAAAAAAAAAAGAAAAGAAAAGAAAAGAAAAGAAAGGCCCAAGTAAGTAACTCAATGGGTTACAGCACATGCACCGCACACAGGAGACTTAAGCGCCACATGGGCTCCAAATACTGCAAGGAGTGAAGCCCAAACACTCCCAGGTGTGGTCACCAAATAAAATGCTAAAAGAAATGTAAACACATCCTTCCCAATTTCCATATTCTCCTATTCACAGGATGATCTTTTTAAAAGAGATCTCCCATTCAGCAGGACCTGGGGCTGGGGTGGTGGGCAGGTCCTCATCTGATGCAACCCGGCAGGTTCAGTATTCCACCAGGGTGGGGTGTTGCTCAGGGACCACCTGAATGGTGCTCAAGGGGGCCAGGCAGTGCAGTGATTAAACCCATGCTATCACTTGAGCTATTCCCCTGGTTTGCTGCTTTGAGACTTTATAATGATTCTACTTTCTGTGTCTGGCATCCTGAAGATAAAACAAATTAAAAAAAAATATGAAAGAAAGGTAATTTTTGTGTTATGGGAAAATGATGGTTTTCTGTCCTTACTCAATGAAGTTCTCTGCAGGTATAAACTAAAACCAAACTATAATTAAGGCTTGCTTTGTTGGCCCCTAAACAGAGATGACAAAATCCAGTTTATGAAAAACTGTAATCAGAACAAAACCAGAAGTATGTTGGAAAGTTCTAAATATTAGTGGTATTAATAATTTAAAGAGGGAAAAGAAGTATTATTGAGTAGCTGGAACACTATCAAAATCATCTGGTATCGTTTTATATATTACATATTATTATAAAATGAGATTTCAAAATGCTTAATCAAAATCACAAAAGTAGCTACAGAAGTACTTAAGTCAGATAAATTTAGTTCACTGAAAATCTAAGGGTAGTTTGAATTCACTTTTTTCTACTATTTCAAACTGTCTTTCGGAGAGTAATTATGCTTATAAAGAAGCCATTTAAATATAAATCTGAGGTTGATTTGAATAAGTCAATTATGCCAGTTCACAATCTCTGGGCCTCGGTTCCTTAGAGGACTTAGTCATTACAGGTCAGTAATCTTGTATGAGTACAGTTCGTACATGAACTAAAAATGTGATCATATATGCAAGCCACTACGTTTCCAAACTTTATTTGCTGTGAACGAAATTTCTTTCTTTAAAAGCACTCAAAAATCATGTGCTGGAGCTATGTACAGAGGGTAGGACATTTGCCTTGCGTAAGGCCAACCAGGTTCAACCCCTGGTACTCCTTATCGTCCCCCAAACCCACAAAGGAATGGTTTCTGAACACAGAGCCCGGAGCACTACTGGGTGTGGCCTAAAAAACAAAAAACAAACAAACAACAACCCCAAAGCACTCAAAATTTGTTAACAGCGTTTGTCCTGTCATTAAGTCTCTCTCTCTCTCCCCAATCCTTACCCTTCTCCTTCCCAGCTTCCTTTGGGCTGAGTCTACTCCAAGTTCTATGTTCAAGGGAATGACAAGGTGCTAAGGACTGAACATGGATCTCCTGGAAGAAAAACATGCACTACAGTCCTCTGAATTTTCTCCCCATTCCTAGATGAAAACTAACTAAAAATAACACACAATGTGGAATAGTGTTGTTCTGCCATGTCAGGGACTGGACCCAAGCCTTGTGTAGATAGGCAAGTGCTCTACTGATGATCAACATCCCTGATGTTGGCCCTGATGTTGGCCTGATGGGGGCCCCTGAGATGCAAAGCAAAACATATGCTCCTTTGAACTGTATGTCCAGCCCTCGTTTTGATTCAAAGTAAAACAACAACACAATTAAAAACCTTCCATTAGTTTCTGATCCTCTTTTTTTTGAGGTAGCACTGTACTCCCGTTGTTCATTGATTAGCTTGAGCAGGCAACAGTAACGTCTCCATTTTGAGACTTGTTACTGTTTTTGGCATATTGAATACACCACGGGGAGCTTGCCAGGCTCTGCCATGCGTGTTTTTTGAGGTCGGCGACAGAAATTTAAGAGTCGACTAAGAGTCAGGCACTAGATATGCAGCTGTAAATAATGACAGATGAAACTTTCATTCTGGCAACAGAAGCAAAAGATACACATGATGATGTGCATGTTAAGGATAAGCATAACAAGTAATGGTAGAAGAATATAGCAAAATAAGTGGATAACACTGAACTGTGATAAACCCTGACTTCGTAGAAGCACTGGAGAGGGATTTAGGGAGACTTTTTTCTAACCTTGAGAGGTTAGAAAAAGAGCCTCTAGGGACAAAGAGATGACTCAGCAACTTAAGAGTCTCCCCTCAAAGCTTGAAGTCTGATCCCCATTCTGCTACATGCACCAAACTAGGTCCCAAGAACTCTATTTGAGCCTGACACCTCTGCTGTCTATGACTCCTGGTACAACAATCACAAATGAAGGGAAGTGACCTCTGGCAAGCACTACGACTAAATGTGCAAACATCAGTCAGGCACATATATGATCCCTGGTCAGAAATAAAGTGAGGGCTGGAGCGATAGCACAGTGGGTAGGGCATTTGCCTTGCACGCGGCCGACCTGGGTTCGATCCCCAGCATCCCATATGATCCCCCAAGCACCACCAGGAATAATTCCTGAGTGCAGAGCCAGGAATAATCCCTGAGCATCGCTGGGTATGACCCAAAAAGCAAAAAATATGGATATCCAAGTCATGTGGATATCCAAACAGGATATCAAGAACAGGCAGAAGGACAGTGCTACATCAGCATACAGTCTGAAGTGGCAGTGGGTATACGGGAAACTAGAGGAGAAAGGCAGCCACCAGCGAGTGTGCTAATACCACGCTTCTGCATGTTCCACTGCAGAGAGTCAGTGCTTGAGGTACTCAAGACATATGAAAGCCTGCAGGAACTCCCACAGAGTATGGACCTTGAAGTCCTGACCTCTACCCAGCTTTCCAGGGCTTGTCTTATTTCTGTTTTTCGTTTGTTTGTTTCTTTGTTTGTTTTTGGGGGGGCGTCCATACTTGAAAGTGCTCAGGACTTATTGCTGGTTCTACACTCGGGGAGTTTCTGGTAGAGCTTAGGGACCGACCACATGGGATGTCAAGTATCAAACCTGAGTCAGCCATGCCTTGTAAGGCAAATACCATGCCTGCTGTACTACTTCTCTGTCCCTTCGCTGCTTACTACTCTTAGAATTGCTGGGGCAGTGAAGCAAAGAGGATTTACTTAGGAACTAAGGAAGGGAAGTGAAAAGTCAGAGAATAAGATTAAGAGTGAACACAGAATTTCTCCAAAGAACAGGGTGGGGTGTTAGCTCAGGAATTATACATCCAAATTGGGATGAATTAACTCTTAGGGAATAGCACGGTCCTCCAGTTGTTCATCGGTTTGCTCGAGTGGGCCCAGTAACATCTCCATCTTGAGACTTGTTGTTACTGTGTTTGGCATATTGAATACATCACGGGTAGCTTGCAGGCAAGATACTCTCGGTAGCTTCCTGGGCTCTCCGAGAGGGGCAGAGGAATCAAACCCGGCTTGGCAGGGCCTGCTGCACGTAAGGCAAACACCCTACCACTGTGCTATGACTCCAGCCCTACTCTAGGGAATGAATGTACCCCATAAATTTAAACAGAAAAAGAACCACATCCATAGAGGGTTGTGGGCAACTGAACAAGATGGGAGTGTATCATAAATTAAAGAAACTGTTGTACCCCCAGAGGAATCAAGTGGGGTCAACTCCCAAGCAACACGGAGAGTGGGCACCACTTGGTTGTCCAAAGCTGGCCTTCAGAGATTTTTTCCAAGCTACCTAGTCATTTTCAGTTGTGTTGCTAGGGTGTTGTCAAGGTGGGAGTGGTGAATCGTTCCCCAATGAAACCCTAGTCAATTCTGATTTACAGGGGCTTGTACCTGCTGGCCAATTTCAGCAATTTGGTGTTATCTAAGGAACAATAAGAAAATTGGTGTGACGTGGACAGACTGAATATGGTGAAAAACAAGGAGATATGGTCAGAGATTCAGAGATAAGATAATAAAAACAAAGGTATACAGTGAAATTGGGTTTTAAATTTAGTAAAAATCCACTGATTTTATACTTAGTGGTAGAGGCAACATGACCAGGTTTCTATTAAGATTACCAAACTGCTAAGCTGGGGAGAGAGTCCACCAGGCAGGGTGCTTGCCTTGCAGGCAGCCAACCAGGGTTCATTCACCAGCACCACATATGGTTCTCCCAACCACCGTCAGGAGTGATCCCTGAGTATGCCCTGAGCATATCAGGTGTGGCCCCAAAACAAACAAACTAAAAAGATTACCAGGTTATTACATGAATTACTGATTATTAAGAAAGAATTATTTGATTATTCTTATGATAGCTTTGGAGGAAGTATTGATGGCTTAAATTGTAGTGGCAGTGATAGAAAGGTGATTGGCTGGATAGAGAGTATATTCTAAGAGAAATCTGCTGTGGTCATTTGCTCTAGGATGTACAGTGCAAAGAAGCTAAAAATTATGTTTGGACTTTTAGTCTAAAAATTGGGCAAATTGTAGTTGTGCTTGGGTTTCAATTACACAGTGATCAAATACCCATCCCTCCACCAGTGCCCATTCCCCACCACCACGGGTCCCAGCATCCCTCCCACCCTCCCATCACCCCCATCCCCCTGCCTCTGTGGCAGGGCATTCCCTTTTGTTCTCTCTCTCCTTTTGGGTCTGTGGTTTGCAAGAGAGGCAATGGGTGACAATCATCTTTAGTCTATAGTCTACTTTCAGCATGCTTCTCCCATCCTGGGAGGATCCTCCCAACACCTTTATTTGGTGTTCCCTTCTCTATCTGAGCTCCCTTTAATGGGAGTGAATTCTAAGCATTGAACAGGAAGTCGATCTTCAGCACTGCTGGGTACTTATCCTGCCCCCTTCCCACCCACTCCCCACCCCCTGTTCTGCCCCAAAGGAAAAGAAAACACAAAAAAATCTCATGAGACATGATTTTTAGGGTCTGGAGAGTAGGGACTTGCCATGGAAGCAGCTGACCCTGCCAGATCCCCAATCCCCAAGACCACAAGTGCCCACCAGACCCACCAGGAATAACCCTTCCATATGATGTATTTTGCTTAACATGACCCTCTACATTCCCATCAATAGTTGGGTAGTACTGCATTGTGTGTGTGTGTGTGTGTGTGTGTGTGTGTGTGTGTGTGTGTGTGTGTGTATAACATATCTTTATCTACTCATCCATCATTGAGCATTTAAGCAGTTTCCATGAAGTAAATTCTTTTGGTTTTTGGTCATATCTGGCAGTTTAGGGCTAATAATCTTGCCAATACTCAAGTGTACATATGCAGTGTCAGGAATTCAATCTAGATGTCATAAATTCTTGATAGTTTTCCTGTTTAAAAACATTCAGTGATTACCTGTTTGCAAAGAAGTCAGTCAAAATTGTTAACTATGGCTCTTAAGCTCTTAAATTCTTCCAAATTTTTTCAGCACTCTCCCAATTTCCTTTAAGTGCCCTCAACTGAAACTACTGTTTCTCAAATATAACTTGTTCTTTCTTATTTTGATCCTAATCCCTCTCTTTATACCCTCTTCCTCCTGCCAAAAGCATTCCTTGAAATCTCCAGTTATTCAAAGCATAGTCCAGCTCAGTCTCATGATTATAAATCAAAAATTTCTCTTGCTATTTTTCCATCAACTTTCTCTTAGTCACTTATCACTCCTTTACACCAGTGTGTGAGTGTGTTTGAGTGTGTCAGTTTTGGGGCCACACTCAGCAGTGCTCAGGTGTTACTCCTCACTCTGCATTAAGGCATCACAACTAGCTGGCTTGGGAATCCATATGGGATGCCAAGGATCAACTGCCATATAACAACTACTGTCACTGTCCCTGTCCCTGTACTGTTGTTCATCAATTTGCTCAAGCGGGCCCAGTAACATCTCCACTGTGACAATTGTTACTCTGTTTGGCATATCGAATATGTCACGGGGAGCTTGCCAGGCTTTGCCGTGCAGACGAAATACTCTTGGTAGCTTGTCGGGCTCTCCAAGAGGGGCAGAGGAATCGAACTCGGGTCGGCCATGTTGGCCACTTGCAAGGCAAACGCCCTACCCACTGTGCTATTATTGCTCCAGCCATAACAACTACATGATATATATAAAGAATTCACATTAAATCTAAATAATTTAATTCTCATTAAATCTAAAAATATAGAGAGGCTGGAGAGATAGTGTGGGGGCAAAGCAACTGCCTTGCATCTCACTGAGCCTCGTTCAAATTTCTAGTACTCTGAGCATCACCTGAGCACTGTAGATTTCAACACCATACTTCCAATAGATTGAAAAAAAAACTAGCAAAAAATAAAATGAGAAACAGAAGACATGAGCAATACTAAACCAACTACTGGTCTTCCTCAATTATCAAAGGTTATATTCCAATAAACTTACCTAAAGGTGAAAACACACAAACAAAATAGTTACTATACTATACCAATCAAAAGTTTTTATATTTTATTAGCCTACAACTAGACGCGTGACGGCGGGCAGGGGCTGGAGCGATAGCACAGCGGGTAGGGCGTTTGCCTTGCACACAGCCAACATGGCCGACCTGAGTTCGATTCCTCTGCCCCTCTCCGAGAGCCCGGCAAGCTACCGAGAGTATCTTGCCCGCACGGCAGAGCCTGGCAAGCTCCCTGTGACGTATCCGATATGCCAAACACAGTAACAACAAAGTCTCCAATGGAGACGTTCCTGGGCCCGCTCGAGCAAATCGATGATCAACGGGAGGGCCTTTACCTTTACCTTACCATTACAACTAGACAAACCATCTAACAAAGCTGATTCTAAGATTTGTTGAATAGCTTATATTACTTATTGAATACTGTATTAAAATTGAAAGTGATGCCAGATAGGTAGCACAGTGGGTAGGGTGCTTGCCTTGCACACAGCTGATCCAGGTTCAACCCCCAACACCCCCATATGGTTCCCTGAGTCTGCTAGGAGTGATTCCTGAACACAGAGCCAGGCCCTAAGCACCACCAGTTTTGGCCTAAAAATAAAAGAACAACAACAACAACAAAAATCACCTAATAAACTCACAATAATAAAAACTGGAACAAGAACATACACTACAAAATTTAAAAGTCCAGAAAACAAACCTATACACCAATGATCAACTGATTTGTATTGTTTTTTATTTTGAGGGGCCATATCCAGTGATGCTCAGAGCTTATTCCTGGCTATTTGCTCATGGAAATGATATCAGTGCTGGGAAATCTAACCAGTATCAGATGCATGTGAGGTAGGTGCCTTAACCACTGTACTATCTCTCTGGCCCCTGGCCAACTGAATTTTTTTACAGACATGTCAAGAGGATTTCCAATGGGCAGACAACTGTTCTTTCAGTAAGATACTGAGACTACTAGAAAAACTATACACAAAAGAATGAAGTTGGATTCCTACCCTTATAAACGGAAACATACATTCTACATATTCTAAAAATTAAAATATAGGGTCAGAACAATAGTACAGCACAGATAGTGTGCCCCCCATGGCCTATTATTATCAATAATAATGTAAGATATTTCATTACTATAAATATTGTGTAAGTGATATATATCCCTTGTTATCTCTCTCAATGCATAACTGAACTCAAATCATTCGTTAGGAAAAGCATCAAGTACTAGAAATAAAGGAGAATCTTGAAAAAGTATGTATTGACATTCCAAAGGTATGGGGGCCCAAATGAATTAGGCAATTTGGTTTTAACACTCACAAAAGTCAAGAGCAATCACATAAGGACAAAAAAAGGAATAATGATGGTTGAAACTAAGAGTCCGGCAAAAGCTCGGATCCTAGAGTGATACTATCCCAGAAACTGGTCCACTAACTTACCACGTCATCATCTATCCCAAAGAAACAAATTTTTGATTGCAATAAGAAGCAAGTGGGGGAAATCCATCCATGGCCACAGAGACAGGGGAGACTTTGCAAGGAGAGAGTCCTAGCCAAGTTCAATCCCTGGCACTACAGACATGGTCTCTTGAACACTGCCAGGAGTAACCTCTAGCACATATTCAGGAATAGCTTTCTGAGCATAACTAGGTGTGTCACTAAAAACAACAAAAGCTATCTAGAAAGGAAAAGCAATTTTTTTCTATTTAGAGAAAATAAGGGAGTTTCTCTAGGGAAACCAAATACCTTACCTGTCTGTCCTGAACAGATCTGAAATATAAACATATTCTACTTCAGCAGTTTTCACTTTAGTTCCAAGATTACTTTATATTCTTAAATACTGAGCTACCTAAAATAAGTTTTTTTGTGTGTGTAGTCATGCCTACTATAGTCTCTGTATTTGAAATTTAAAAGATATTTTTAAACCCCCAAACACTATTATAACTCACACCTCAAAGCAATCAAGAGTAATGATATTATCATATTCCATGGCCTCTGGAAAGCTCCACTTAGTGAAGACAAAAAAAAAAAAAGAGTTAAGGGCAAATACTACCTTATTAGTTTTCACTCCTGAACACCTGGGTATCCCTGGACATATGAGAACCACTGCAATGTTAGAATTATCTAGGACTCCCTTAATTATAAAATAAACAACAAGTCCTATGAAGACAGGTGGAGGATAGAAGAAACAAATGTAAACCTTCGTTTCTTAAATTTTTTCCACTTGGGACACTACTTTGCCTGAGCTGGAAATCCTTAGAAGCATTACTATAGCTTGTTCTAAATTAATTTTAAATCATTCCATATTCAAAACTTTTAACTGTTGCCAACTACCCTACTTTCAGGTACATGACCATTACATGAGGTCACCACCCAGAGTTTAAAAAGCTATGTTCTAGAAAAGCATTCATAATCTGTCCACACATGATTCATTTATGAAAAAGACAAATCCATGTCTAAAATGATTCACTTCTGGGGTCAAGCGACAGTATAGTGGTAGGAGTTTGCCACCACCCAGGTTCAATCCCCAGCATCTCGTCCCCAAGCCTGCCCGGATCCATGAAAGGAATGCTCCCGTCCCCAAAATGATCATCCTCAATTAAAGAGATATACTAAATTCTGTAAAACAATTTTTCACAAAAATGGACAATAAAATTTCTCAGAATCTGAAATTTTATGTGCATAATTTTTAGTTACAAATATTAAGTTATATTTAATAATACAATTTAAGATGTGCTACATTATAATAACCAATGTGTATGTTATTTTATATATAGATTATACCTACTGTTATTTAAAAGAGTTCACCAAGAAACTGCTATTCTAGAGGACAGAGAGACAGATCAATGGATTAAGCACAAAGTTTCACATGCCTGAGGCCTGGGTTCAAGTCTCTGTACCTCATGTTCTCCCAGCACTGCTGGGAGCAACCCTTATGCACCACTGGGTGTGGCCAAAAAAAAAGGAGGGGGTGAGGATGTAGCAGCAGCTACTACTCCAGACAATAAGCATACAAGGCAGTTAGGGAGGCAATAATTGCATAAAACATATCAGATAGGTCAGAGAAATAGCTCAAAGGGCTAGTGCACTACTTTGTATGAAGATCTGGGTTCAATCCCCAACAGTACATGGTCCCCTGAGCAACAATAGCAGAGCAATGAGCTGAAGCACTGTCAGATATGGCCCCAAAACTAAAATATAATCAAACTAAAATAAAAACTACAGATTTGATGAAGAACTGTTATCCAAAACTCAACAATGATCTCAATTAAAACCTTGGCTATCATCAAAGAAGAAACGAAACACAGATGGCAAGCAAACATGAAAAAAGATATTCAACACAGTATGTCATTAGATAATTATAAGCTAAAATGAGATACCATTACATATTTATTAGAATGCCCAAAATCAAAACAGAGATCAGCAAATTCTGGTGAAGCAACAAGAACTCATTAACCTTTCACAGAAAAGCAAAACAAGTCACTTTGAAAAACCACAAAATTTCTCACAAAATTTAACATATCCTCAACAATTATCAGCAACTGCAATTCTTAGTATCTACTCAAAAGAACAAAAAACTTAGTCCACACAAAAACGCAGACACAAACAAGAGCACCTAAAAATATTTAAAAAAAAAATAGCAGTAAGGCACTTGCCTTGCACACAATCAACAGGATTTGATTCCCAGTGCCCCAAAAGGTTCCCCAAGTCCTCCAGGAGTGATCCATGAACTCAGAGTCAGGAGTTAACATCTTTAGAACATCCTGAACAGATGCAGCAAAAACAAATGTGCACAAAGAAGTTTACAGTAGCTTTTACTCCCTAATTGTCAAAACTTGTAAGTTAACCAAGGTACATTTCTGGGGGGTGAACTCCAGTATATTTAAGCATTATTCAGTACAAAAAGAAATGAATTATTAAGACTTGTTACAAGGAAACTTGGATACACATAGGTAAGTGAAAAAAGCCAATATGAGAAGGTTATTAAGGATTTAACTAGACAACATCCTACAATAAAGAAAACTATGCACACAGTAAAAAATATTTATGGAAGGCGGAATAGGCAGAACACGGGAATTTGGGGGCAGTGCAGTTATTCTGGATGACACTACAATGGCGGATACATGTGTCTACCCAGAGAATGTACAACACCAAGAGCGCAATTTAGGGCTACCACTGTGGTACAAGATGTGAATACTGAGCAAGTTTTATGTCTGTGGGAATCCTCAATTATGCTGTGAACCTAAAACTACCCTTAAAATGTAACGTTTATGAGGCCAGAGAGGTATCAGCAGGTAGAGCTCTTGCCTTGTACGTGGCCAATTCAGGTTCAATCCCCAGCACTCCCACGTGTTCCTCCTGTACCACAGAAGTGATCCCTGAGCACAGAGCCCGGAGTAAACTCTGAGCACAGACAGGGCTGCCCCCAGCCCTGGGTACCTTGTACCAGTACTTGAAGACCAACTAGCATTAATGCCACCTATATAACCTGATTATAATTCCAAGGAAATAAATGGAACACTTTGCAAAGGTATATAATTTCAAACTAACAGATATAAACATCATTGGGATTTATTAAAGAGGAAACCTCAGTGCCGTTTGGGACAGTAACAGTTTACGACAAATAGAATAAAACCAATCAATACCGACTGCAAAAAAGCTAACCAACTTAATAATTTCCAATAGATAACAGTCTAGCAACTGGGCAATTATTAAATTATTAAATAGAAAAGATATGAAGCAAACAAAATATCATCGGTTCACAAATTCAAACCTATACACAATGTGTGTGTAGTTTTTGAACCACACCCAGCTGTGCTCAAGGCTTATTCCTGGCTGTGCTCAGGGACTATGTGCTAGAGGAGCTGGAATCCCAGTCAGCCACGTACAAAGCCAAGTGGCTTACTCACTGTATATTCTCTCCCCGCCCCCCCCCCCCAACCAATATGGCAGCATACATGCAGACAGACTCATACAGAGGCAGTTCTGAAAAACTTGTGTACATTTAGTGCACCCTGAAATACAATTTGTAAGCCTTTTGTAACAGCACTTGTGGTTTCACAGGCTTACCTTACTTTACTTGCTTTACCAACCATGACTTTAAAAACTGTGTAATACCCATTAGCAGTAATCTCTAGCACTGATGGCCGAGATAAGCATCCGGTTTTGGTTTGAATCTTTACGCTCAATTCAGGACTAGAATTTATTATATTATATATTATAATCATGAAAAATATCAAAAAAGGAAGAATGCACACTACACACACAGTGACTCACAACAGACTATGGAACCATAAAACTGTGTGGTTTTAACTCGTAACTACCTTTTCTACTATTTGACCTTGGAAAAATTCCTTATCAAGTGCCTTATCTGTAAAATAACATATTACCTTAAAGTTTTTGTGAGGATGAAGAATAAGTAGTTGAAAAATTAGATCAGCATCTGTTACACTAAGCACTATAAACACACATCAGCTATGAAAAAAAATATACAAAAGCACCATGCTAATGAAGTGAGATTCAGTTAATAAACAATGTTAGGACAATGAAAGCTGTTCTCTCGGGGCTGAAGCAATAATAATATAGCAAGTAGGGTGTTTGCCTTGCACTTGGCCGACCTTGAGTTAGATTCCCAGCATCCCACAGGGAATCTGAGCACGCCAGGAGTAAATTCTGAGTGCAAAGCCTGGAATAACCCCTGTACACTGCTGGGTGTGACCCCCACCAAAAAAAAAAAATATGTTCTCAGCAGCTCTCTTATCTTTGGTAGCTTGTTTTTAGCAGTGCTATATCTATAAGAAAATACAATTATAGTGCTGTTATATTGATTTTGAAGATACTCAAAATCAAATCTTTATTTTCTCCACCAAACATGATCCAGTCTTTACCAATCTCGGTTAAAGAAAAATCCACATGCACTTTCAATTGTTTGGATCTAAATCTTAGACATCTTACATTCTTTCTTCCAATATGAATCCAAAGGAAATTATGTTAAATTTACCAATTCCAAACAACTTATTTACACCCTAAAGATATGTTCCTAACTGGTCTAAGTACCAGTTACAACTGGTACAACCAGTACCAACTGGTACTACCAGTACCAATTACCTGGTATAATTACCATTTACCTGGACTACACAGTATTTTCAATTTGTTATCTGTGATATTACTCTGGTCCCCTATCCCCACCCCAATTCCCTATGCCATGGAAATTAGCCAGGGATCTCAGACAGCAAGGTAGATGCTCTGACCATACCCCCAACCATGAATATTTTTTTAAAAAAATTAATTCTGGGTATATAGTTTAAAAACTGTTGATAGGAATTCATAGTACCACATCCTCCACTCGTGTGTGTACTTTTATTTTTCTTACTGCTGAACATTAGTCCATACACACACACACATTTGGGCTGGAGCAATAGCACAGCGGGCAGAGCATTTGCCCTGCACATGGTTGACCTGGGTTCGATTCCTCCGCCCCTCAGAGACCCTGGCAAGCTACCAGGAGTATTCCGCCCACATGGCAAAGCCTGGCAAGCTACGCGAGATGTATTAGATATGCCAAAAACAGTAACAACAAGTCTCACAATGGACAGTGCCCACTCGAGAAAATTGATGAACAACGGGAGGGCAGTGCTACATTGCCACACACACACACACACACACACACACACACAAAACAGTCCCACAGTTTCTATGTCCAGTCATCTGTTCTTGGACACTTGGGTAGCTTCCAATTTGGGCTACTGTGAACAGCATTGCATAAACATAGGAATGCAGGTATCATTACTGAATTGAATTTTTGGACCCTTGGGGTAACCCAAAAAAACAACTGGATCATATGAAAGCTCAAGCCCTAGTTTTGTTTTGTTTTTTAAAGATGTCTACATTATTTGCCAAAAAGACTATCAGTCAACATTCTCACCAGCAGTAATTGAGTGTCCTTTCTTTCCCACATCCATGCCAACAACGGTTGTTTTTTTTCCTTTGTGATAAATGTTAGTCTCACTTGTGTGAGATGATATCTCATTGTTCTGATTTGCATTTTCTCACAAGTGATGCATTTTCATAATGAAAAAGTAAAAAACAGTACATATCTGACTCTGGCTACAGCAGTCAGTATAAGCACAAATAATTTTAGCAGCTCATTTTATACTAGAAATTCATCACATTTTATATCCTACTATTATAGCCTTATTTTATTATCTTTAAAAATGATTAGCTATGGCACAAAACTGACAATCTAGAAAGATTAATCAAACTACTATTTCATTAAGACTCCCAGGCATACTATCCTATATATTTCAATGAGTATGATGCACTGGTTAGAAAACATGGCCTCATTTCACTAATACCACTTGCTTTAAGGCAGCTGCAGTTTTCCAGATATTGGTTCAAAACTGCTCAACGTGGTATCAGTATTTCACAGACACAATATAGTTTAAAGAAACCAAATTATTACCAAACCTATAAAGGATACTCCAATGAGCAAACGCTATCAGCTGCAAAGGTTTGTTTACCATTCTGGAACTTTTTTAGCAATCCATAACACTTCTCACTTGAGTGTGGATCACTACCATACTTAGGTATCTATATCTAGTCCAATTTCACAAAACTGTTAAATTCATGAACAACTAAACCAAAAGTTTCCAAACTTATTTGGTCAACTGCCCTCTTTTCGGGGAGGTGGGGGTGGAAGTGGGGGGGCAAGAATCGCAGTGCCCTTCTGGAAACCTAACTTTTATTTTTTTTATTAGTGAAACACCATCAGGTACAGTTGTAGACTTACTTAAACACTGGCAGGTGCAGCCCAAAAGCAAAATCAAACCAAACAAACAAACAAACAAAAAAAAAAAAACCGAGGTAAGTGGAACGGCCGAAATCTTTATGTGCTGTGAGCAGGCAATGCATGACAAATCTATTGTAACTTGATAGCTGTAATATGGCAATGTTACTACTTCTTAGAGATTTTACAGTTATGGCTGAGTTTTATTTTATTTCACTTCAATCTTTCACTTTCATGGTAGAAGTCAAAGTTTATGAGTAGTAATTATGTCAAAACAGTCTGGCGGGTCAGGAACTTTTTCTTGCATGCGAATAATGTGGGTTCAACCCCCAGCACCGCATATGGTCCACTGAGACCTGCCATGAGTGATCCCTGAGTACAAAGCTAGGAGTAAGCCCTGTGCACAGCTAGGTGTGGACCAAAAAGGAAAAACAAAGAAAAATAAATAATGAACTTATATCCAGAAAAGGAAAATCTAGAATGACAAAGTTTATTAATATCTATGGCTGGGGGCACTAAAGGAGAGGAGACAAGGAAACGGAGTGACTGACTGCTAATAGATAGGGGCTCTCATCTGTAGCACTGTCCTCCCATTGTTCATCAATTTGCTCGAGCAGGCACCAGTAACGTCTCCTTTGTGAGACTTGTTACTGTTTTTAGCATTCAAATACATCATGGGTAGCTTGCCAGGCTTTGCCATATGGCTGGGATACTCTCGGTAGCTTGTCGGGTTCTCCAAGAGGGATGAAGGAATCGAACCTGGGTTGGTTGCATGCAAGGCAAACACTCTACCCTCTGTCCTATCACTCCAGCTCATTTATAAATTAATATAATGACGGCAATGAATAAAATGTTCTAAAATCCAATTGTGGTAAGGTTTGCACAATTCTAATCAAGTTCCTTAGAATGATTCAATTATATAGTTAAATAGATGAACTGCAAGCTTTATGAATTACATATCAATGAACTCATTTTATGTAAGGAATGATTAATTTAACAACACACAAACACTGGGTAAAAGAAATCAGGCACAAGAGTATATGCTGTGTGAGTCCATTCATATGAAATCCAGGGCAGGCAAAACTAATTTATGGTGACAGAAAACAGTTACAATGGTGGTTGGCAATTGGCTGGTGAAAAACATGAGTAAAAACTTTCTAGAGACTGGAACTGTCCTCTAGAGACCAAGGTCCACAGGGGTGCACACAAAAGGTTTAAGAATCTCACATTTTAATTCTATCTCATTTAAAAGGCGGTGAGAAGAAAAAGCCATCCTATTTGAAGCAAGAAAGAGAGTTGCAGGAAGAAATGAGTTACTGCCAAAGAATGCCTTCATGATTCCCCAATAGAAGTGATTTTACAGCTGTCAATTTATAGAAATATACAGTGCCTGAGTAGACTGTCTTTTCTTCCAATAACATTTGAATAAATAATTCATCCAGTATTCCCCTCTCTATCTACATTTATATCAAGTTTCCTAACTTAAAAAAAAATCTAAGAATATACTATAGCCAGAAGAGTCTAGTCAAAAGTACATATAAAAATATATACATATAAAATATATTCATACATGTATAATTTATATGTGTAGCAGAATTCTAAAGAGGAAAACTAAGGTCTATGTATGTTTTCTGTCTTCTGATACTCTGGAAGAATTCATTCCGTTACCTACTCTTCTTTTTCCTTCCCCTAACTAAAATGAACTCATTCATTTTTTACCTCTCAAATGAAATTAAAGAAAATTCTTCTGAATTTCTCTTACGCTATTCTACCCACTAATATAAACACAATTACAGAGATAAGTCATTGTCTCCAAGTCTCTGTTCTGAGCTCTTGTCTCACTGTAGAATTATATTATTAACACTCTCTATACCTCCCATTAAACTCCAAAATTGTTCTTCTTTATGCACATCACTGTATCCCAGCATCAAGCATAAATGTTCAGGAAATCTGGGTTAATGAATATAAAAGCAGTTCAGGGGTCAGAGCAGCTGACCCAAGTTTTTTTTTTCTGACATGATTTTATGTATTTTTGAAATTAATTTTTTAAAAATTTTTTATTAGTGAAACAACATGAGGTACAGTTGTAGACTTACAAATTTTTGTGCTTGGGTTTCGATTATACAACGATCGAACACCCATCCCTCCACCAGCGCCTATTCTCCACCATTTTGATCTCCAGCACAGTATATAGTCTCCTGACGTACCACCAGGAGTGACCCTTGAGTACAAAGTCAGGAGAAGTCCCTCAGCACCACTGGGCAATGGTTCAACAACAAAAAGCAGCAACTGTTTCCAAAGTAGAGACTGATGTCGCTGATTAAGAAATCCATTATATAAACAACAGTACCTAAAACTTAAAAAAATAAAAAATATTTGTCATAGAACCAGATGATGGGTAGGAGGGAAACTGGGACTAGCAGGCAGGGTGCTTGCATTGCAAAGTGCTGGCCCAGGTTCAATGACTGGCACCCCATATGGTTCCTTAAGCCCTGCCAGACAGAAGTGATCCTCAAACACAGAACCAGGAGTCGCCCTGAGCACTGCCAGGTGTGTCCGAAAACAAAAAAAACAAACAAAATAAGAAAAAAACAAGAAATGTTTACAAGGCAAAGTAAAGATACAGTAGAGGAGGCATGGATGGAAATACTGTACTGCAGACTACATTATTTCGGCTTTTGAATGGAGAAAAGTATCACTTAAGTTATAAAATGAACCACTGCTAAAAATGTTTATAAATGGGGGCCACAAAGTAGTATAGGGCTTAAAGTGCATGCTAGGTGTCCCAAACCAGAATCAATTCCCAGAACCACATGGTCCCCTGAGCATCTCCAGGTGCAGCTTTAGAACCAACAGGGTAGACCAGGAATCACTAAGACTGCAGGGTCCAAGAAGTATATCACTATTAGGCCTTGCACTCAGTCGACCCAGGTTTGATCCCAGCATTTCTACATGGTTCCCAGAGACATCCAGGAGTTACTCCTAAATGCAGAGCCAGAAGTTACTCTGAGCATCACCAGATGCCCAGCCCTTAAACACCCCTCCTCCCCCGCAAAAAAAAAAAAAAAAAAAAAAAAAAAAAAACCAGGCCCGGAACTGAAAAGATAGTTCAAGTGGTAGACATATGCCCAGCATGTTAGAGGTCCTGAGTTCGATCACTCTCTTCACAACACCCAAGATTTCCTGCACAATCAAATATGCACTCCCAATGACCCCCTGGGCTCAAACACAAAAGGGTGGGGTGCAGGTCTTACATGGTGGGATACTGGGTTCAACCTTTAGACCTGTAACCTTCAACTAACAGCACCAAGCACTGGTAGGGTATAGAGTCCAATGGAGAGACCACTATACCAAAAAAAAAAAAAAAAAAAAAAGCAAAAGAAAAAAAAGAAATGCTTTTTTTAAAAGAAAAAAGAAATGCTTGGAGAGAGAGAGAGAAAATATTCCTGGTGACATCAGATTTTTAACATTAGCTTTACTGTTGATGTCCCAGCTCAAAAACTTACAATAGGACCTTTCTGCCTTGAGTTTCTGAATTTGCAATAGAAAAATAGAGGGGGAGAAAGGGGGAGGGGGAATGTCTACCATAGAGGCAGGGGGTGGGGGGATGGGACTGGGGACACTGGTGTGGGAAATGTGCACTGGTGAGAGTACAAATATTGGAACATTGTATGACTGAAACTCAATCATAAAAAACTTTCTAACTACGTATCTCTCTGTTCAATTAAAAAAAAAATTCATATATTGTTAGCCCAGCAGGATCACAGAAAATCTGATGGGAAAGCTACACAGAAGCCCACTACGCTCGATGAGCCTAAACAAAAACAGATGACTCATCTAGCAATAACTGGCATTTGTCATTCTCAATGACTTTAGTAACATCATGGTGAGATATAACTTATCACAAATTTACTTTTTGATATAAATTTTAATAATTCCATTTGGCTTTGTGTTGTAACAAACAATATGAAATAAATCTGTGCCTGCAAGGGGGCAGGCCGGGGTGGTGGGTGGCAAACTGGGGGCAATGGTGGAGGGAAGGTCGCAATGATGGGGTTAGTGTTGGGCTTGGTATAGAATATTTAATGCCTGAAACCACTGTATTATGAGCAATTGGTGAATAACAGTGCTATAATTTTAAAAAATTAGAAATATAATAAAGTGCAAATGCTCCCCCCCCTCCCCCGCCAAATTCCAGGATATCTTCCTATGCTATTCCCCTAATTTTACTTTCTGGAAGTCAAATTATTTCTCCCCAGTTCATTAAAGCCCCGTTTTTTTTAAACTTTTGCCTTTCATCTTATTTTTAGGTGATTTTAACTAAAGTATCAGGATTTACAATACTATAATCATACTTTTCATGGATACATCATTCCAACAACACACCCATCGTAACAGTACCTGCTTCCCTCCACCACGGTACAATGACCACTTCAACACACCCCACTGTTTGTCTTCTAAGTTACTCATTTTCTTACCCTCCAGAGGAATATGTCTAGCACTTAAAAAAACAGCACTTAAAAAACAACTTAGAAATCAATCAGGGCTTCTGGACACAAGTGATTAAAAACAACAACAATCTAAATGGGTCTGGGGAAGAAATGGAAAGCTAATGGAATTTTGGAGATCCTTGCATGCACCGCTGGATTCAGTCTTTTCCAGTTGGGGCAGTGTTTTCTCCTCCATCATTACTGGTCATCTCAAACAGACACGCATCGCTTCAGTCACAGGCAGACTTTCCCTACATAAGAATTACTTCCTTTTTATAGACATTATTAGCTGACCTATCCCAAGAAAAAGAAAGAGATCTCTTTCCCAAAAACTCAGCCAATCAGTCTTGATGACAGCCTCCTACTCTGACCAACAGTTAGGCATCAGCCACAGAAATCCACCTCATCCAAAGCAGAAGGATCAAGAATATCTGAAAAGATGGCCCCCTAAAGGAAACCAAGGTGCTACTCCTAAGAGGAAAGAGACTTGGATGTCAAGAAAGAAATAACTTGGACAGAAGCTCAAGTATCATTTACCCAAAAAAGGGAAGAAACAACACAGTGGAGGAATTAAAGATGCAATTTGAGATGAAAATTCACTGAAGTTAGCCTAGATTTGTGAATTATTTCAACTGTTCTTTCATATAAAAAAGGATATACCACTGAAGGCGGGCTGGAGCAATAGCACAGCAGGTAGGGCGTTTGCCTTGTAAGCGGCTAAAATGGCCGACCCGAGTTCAATTCCTCCGCCCCTCTCGGAGAGCCCAGCAAGCTACCGAGGGTATCTCGCCCGCAAGACAAAGCCTGGCAAGCTCCCCGTGACGTATTCGATATGCCCGACACAGTAACAACAAAGTCTCCCGATGGAGACGTTACTGGGCCCGCTCGAGCAAATTGATGAACAATGGGAGCACAGTGACAGTGACCACTGAAGGTTGTATATACAACCTTCTCATTACATGAGAAAAATATTTGTTAAGCATATACTGTTTGCATAATGAATAATACTCTATCTAATACTAACATAAAGAAATAAAAACTGGGCCCAGGAAAATGACACAAGGGGCAGAGTAAAAGCTTTGCATGTGGGAGCTCTGGCTTTAACCCGTGGCACCAAACGGTCCCCTGAGCACCACCAATGAAAATGACACCAATACCAACCCAAATAATAGTCTAGAGATCACCACTGGATATGGTCCATCATACCCCCCCACACACAAAAAAAATAAAATAAAAATGGATCCTTTCAAACCCTCATCTACAGTTTGCAGAAATGTCAACTGACTCAACCTTTCTCGAAAATATGAACACTTGTCTAAAAACCGAAAAGTTGAGATTCCATCTGACCCAGCAATCTCATTTCTGGGCACCTGCCCCAAAGGTTCAAAACTGTAGTCAGAAAACACATTTGTGGGGTTGTAGAGATAGGGCACTTGCCGTGCACATTATCTGACCTGGGTTCCATCCCTGGCACCTAGCACATAGTGCGCCAAACCTGCCAGAAGTGATCCCTGAGCTTAGAGCAGGGAGAAAGGGAGGGGGAAGGAAGGACATTTGCCCTCTTTGTACACTACAGCGAAAGTAGTTATAATCGCCAAAATCTGGAAACAACCCAAATATCCAAGAATAGATTGGATAAACTATAGTACATGTACACAATGAAATATTTCTCAGCTTTAAGGTAGAAATCATGCCATTTTCTGCTGCATGGATGAATCTGGACAAGTATCATGCTGGATGAAGTCAGCCAGAAGGTGGGGGAGAGACCAGAATGATCTCTCTCTCATATGTGGGATATTTTTTACAAAAAGAAAAAAAAAAACACCACCACAGTATTGGAACAACAAATGGCCCAAAGCAACAGAATCTAGGATGTGGTCTACAGAATGAACTTACCAGAGCACTGAGACAGGAGGTAGAGGGGTGGAGGAGGGTGACGTAGGAGGTGGGACGGAGTACTTCAACAAGAACTCTGAGACAAGGATGAGGGAAAGAAGCACTACATGGTGGGTCTGGTATTGGAAGGCTGATAACTGAATCTCTACCAATAACTGTAAAATTATAAATGATAGTTGCTGATTTTTTTTAAATGAATTCTAAGGTAAACTGAAAATGACCACAATTTTTCAGCCCTCTCCTGAATCCAGCCCTTTGCCGTGTAACTTTATAATTCCTTCTTACTATGACTGCGGGTTCTATCAGGTGATTTGTTTTAGCAAAATGATCACAGCAGACATTATCACAAATAGAGACCTGAAAAAAGTGTCTCTAACTTCTGTCTCCTTTTTAGTTACTTTTGAGGAGTTACACCTCGCTATGCTCATAGTTATCACTCCTTGTGGTGTTCAGGGGACAACCATATGTGGTCCTGGGGACTTGAGTCAGAGTGGATCACATGCAGAGTGAGTGCCTTACCTCCTAGACTATTTATCTGGTCCCTACTTATTTTTCTTTTAAAGTGATACAGCAAAATTCTAATACTCCAAAGTTTTGGGAAACTAATCCATATTAACCTCATTATGTTTATTCTGATATATTCTCTTTCCAGAACAGAAACTCGATCTGAAGAATCTAATAAGCACCATAAAAATGTCAATGCTGGGGTGTGGGGGGAGGTGGAGTACCTACACAGCAGGTAGAGCATTTGTCTTCACACAGCAGAGCCAAGTTCGATTCCTGGCACCCAATTTGGTCCCATAAGCCTACCAGGAGTGATTCCTGAATGCAAAGCCAGGAGTAGTCCCCTAGCACTGCCAACAGACTCCTGAGCATTAAGCTAGAAGCAGTCCCTGAATTCTATCCAGAACGGTCCAAAGACAAATTAAAGCCAATTGTAGGGTTTTCAATAAGTAAATAACAAATTTTAATACACTGACCATAAAATAGTCAATACATTCTCATTTTAAAAATATGCATTAGCTATCTTACTCATGTAAAACTGACCAGGCTAAATGTTTTTCAGTAACTATTTCCAAAGACCTATTGGCTTTTTAATGTCCATCAATAAAGTACCATTTAACTGAGATCAGATGAGCTGGTATCTATTTATATGGGTTAAACTTCATAAGATTCCTCACTGCAGCACTGTCCTGTTGTTCATCGATCTGCTTGAGTGGGCACCAGTCACGTCTCCATTGTGAGACTTGTTGTTACTGTTTTTGGCATATTGAACATGCCACGGGGAGCTTGCCAGGCACTGCAGGGCAGGCGGAATACTCTCGGTAGCTTGCCGGGCTCTCTGAGAGGGACAGAGGAATTGAACCCGGGTCGGCCGCATGCAATGCAAATGCCCTACCCGCTGTACTATTGCTCCAGCCTTAGAGAATGAAAATTATTCACATAACTGATCACACCTGATATTCATAGTGCTTACATTGGTATGTAAAAATTAAATGTATCTTAAAAAGCAATATTTGGGGGCAAGAAGCGGGGTCACAGCTGGTGGGGTGTGGCTGCACTGTGTGACTCTACTGAGCACTTCCGAATGTAGCCACACACTCCCTAAGCACTGCCAGATTATCTGGTGGTTCTTGGCACCCCATGGTCTGAGCATTCTCAGGCATTTGCATTGACCCTAGTGGCAAAGTACCACAGGGAGTGATCCCTGGGCCCCAAGCAGTGGGAAGGAATGGGGAGGTGGGGGGGTTGATTAGACAAACCTATGTCTCAACATAAGGACATAGATTTATTCCCCTCACTTATTCTCAGTTTATTTTTAATCTCTATAAATTTTTGCATATATCTTCCCATATGTATTTTGTCTAAGACCAGTGATGTTTGAATTACCAAAATAGTAAGTATGTGGTTTTTAAAATTTGCCCAGTCACTCCTCCTTCTCAGTTATTAAGCTACTCAGTAATTTCCCTGTCTATCACACATGTTAAAATAGTTATTCCCAACTGCACCAAATCTAAGTTATGACAGGTTTAGAACAGAGAAGGTATTTAGCTAAAATCCAGAAATCATGAATCCTGATTTCAATTTGCTTTGCCTGATGCCCCCTCCATCCCAACTTAAGGTCTCTATAAGAATATATAAGAATGTGATTAGGAAAAAAGGCTTGATGCCAACACACTGTTACTAAGGCAACTGCTACTAACTTCAAAGACCCAAAGAGCAAGGCTGGACCACATGCAAGGTTTAGCAAGTTTAAAGCCTAGAATCAATTATCACTTGGATACTTTTTGCTATTTTTCCTCTTTTAAACCTATTCTCAAATCTTAACCAATGGTTAAAGAAAGGTCAGTCTAACAACACCTGGAGGGAAATTAGGCTAGTGGAATCTATTTAGCTCAGAAAGCTATTTAGTTCTGAATGTCATGGATGAAACTGGAATAAACAAGGAAACAGAGACAGTGCAACAGGCTGGAGTAGTTGGTATGTGCGCGGGACATCCTATTTCTAGCTCCAGCAACATATAAGCATCAAGCCAGGTAGCACGAATAGTGCCAGGTAAGCCCAATATTAAAGATTTTTTTTTTAAAAGAAGGAAGCAAAAGGCAAACAGGGCTATAATGCTAAAAGGAAGGGGCAATACAGGTCACAGATTCTAAGTCAGGGAATTAAAAGTGTAATTATGTCAGTCTATGATAAGATTATAGGCAAAGAAACTAAAATTGTTTAAAGTAAAGCTAGTATGCAATCAGCAGTTACAAATAAAAGGGGGGAGAGCAATTTATTGGAACCAAATAGAAATGTCTAAAAGGAAAGTGCATGCTTTAGTGTTTAAGATGCTTTAATGTTTAAGATTAAAGAGCACAGGCTTCTGAATTATAATCCCAGATCTTTAGCAAGGTGACCATAAATGAAACCTTAAATCTTTCCAAATTGGTTTCCTCTAACCGTAAAACTGATATTAACATCAAAGTGTTCTTGACCAACTCATATTAAATGTATAATGCATGACCACTTTTAAGACTAAGCAAAACAACACAATAGCTTGTCTTTCTCAGACTTAGCTATATTGTTTTTTAAATTTTCAAAATCCTTGGTGGTGCTGGAAAGTGGGATGGGCCGCATACTATAGTTGTTAAAAACAAAAGATTCATACTGAATTTGATGTCTTGGGATTAATCCAGTGGGATGAAACAATAGCCATCTACTTGTTATCACTGTGTAATCACTGTACTAATCTTTCTGTACTATTCTTTTGTGTATGTTTCAAGTTTTCCTAATTGAGACTACTTAAAACTCCTTTCCCTTTAACTGATAGAAATAAGCAATTCTGGCATCCCTCTCTTGATAAATCATTAATCTAAAAGATACTAATAAAAGCAAAAAAGAAAATAGAATATCCAGTAAATATGTATAGAAATTAAATCTGCAAATGATGAGAAAAGAAGAGAAGAGGAGGAAGAAAAGGAGATCTGAAAGTTCAACCATTTGAATTTCAGCACCTTAAGGAGTAACCCACATACACACACGTTTTCTGGAGTCAGAAATGGCCCAACACACGTACAACACAGACACACACGTGATTATCTTTTATCAAACAAGATATATTCGTCAAACAGATCCCTTTGGGGGAGGGCTGGGCACAAAGCATACTTACTCCTGGCTCTGTGGTCAGGGATCACTCCCAGAAGATCTCAGGGAACCATACAGGGTGCTGGGATCAAACTGGGGTCAGCAGCATGCAAGACATGTGTCTTAGTCATTGTACCTAGCAGATCTTTTAAGACTCATTTGTTCTTCACCTTTAAACATGTCTTTACTCTTCCGAAACCTTTAAAAGTCAGTTAATGAGAATCATACACAATAATCACTGCTAATAATAAAAATGATTTTATAAAGACTAAGCTGATGGGCATTTGCCTTGCACGCAGCCAACATGGCCAACCTGAGTTTGACTCTTTCGCCCCTCTCGGAGAGCCCGGCAAACTGCCGAGAGTATCTCGCCCACACGGCAAAGCCTGGCAAGCTACCCGTGACGTATTTGATATGCCAAACACAGTAACAATTGTCACATTGGAGATGTTACTGGGCCCACTCGAGCAAATTGATGAACAGGAGGACAGTGACAGTGACAAGCTGATTGGCGTCAGGGGGATTGACGGGATGATAATGGTGGGGGGAAATGGTCACTTGGAGGTACAGTGAGATTGGAATACTACATGCACAAAATCCTATCCTTAACAGTATTATAAATCACAGTCCTTAAAATTTAAAAACATTTTAAAAGGAAACAAATCAAAGCTAATTAAGCACTTAGTACCATAGCGAGGATATGAAAATAATCCAGATGTCCAACAATAGATGAATTTTTAAAAAAAATGTTGTGACAGATATATACACAATGGAATACTATGCAGCCACAATAAAGGTCATGCAAGTTCATAGCAACCTGGACAGAATTGAAGGGTGTCACACTAAATAAAATAAGCCAGGCATAGGACAAATAAGGGATCATCTCACCTATAGTAAATGATGAAACAAATCAAGCATACTGGACACAAGTTAATCGAAAATGAACCTCATATACTGAATGTTACAAATCTGACAGTGCCATGTTTGGGGGGGGGGGGGTAAAGGAATAGAAGGAACAATGAGGCTGACAGGAAGTAATACAGGAGCATAGGTAGAGGATATGGAGCACAGGGTGGTGGTGGCTAAAGAAGGTAACAGTTTGCACTAAGTTCATTCCTGCCAATTAACAAATAGTAGGGGGGAAACGGAGGAAGATGAGACTGAACTAGAGGTGACATAGAAGACAGGTGGAAGGTCACAGGGACTTCCTTGGTGGTGTTATGCAGCAACTTTGTACATCAACACAATAAACACTAATCCTATTACCCGAACTATTAATAACTAAGAATAAATTATAGTATTTTGCCTTAAAAAAAAAAACTAAGCTAGGGCCAGAGCCATAGAATAGGGTGTAAGATACTTTCTGCCTTGCAGTCAACCCATTTGGACCAGACCAGAGTACCTGATATGGTTCCCCATATGGTTCACCATCAGGAGTGAACCCAGAGCACAGAGCCAGGAGTAGGTCCAGAGTATCAAGAGTGTGAGGCCCAAAAACAAAAAAAAAAACCCTAATCTTGAGATCAGATCAATTGACTACATAGAACTGCCAATGAGAATGAAAACTTAAACTTCTAATCCAAAGGTTTTGATCCTTTACTTGTTTTTGTGGTACCAGGGATATATTCTACTGCTGAGTCACATCCCCAGTCCACCGGGTAATAATGTGCATCATTTTTAACTGGTAGAAAATTACTAAATGATGTCAGGCATCTTCCACCCAGATCCTCCAAATTCCAGTAGGCGGGGGTCACACCCACCACCTGGCCCCCTGGCGCCGTGTAATCCCATCAGCGGCCAAGACTCAGAGACTATAAAATCCAGATCCCGGACGAGAAAAGCGCAGTCTCTGCCCCCGCGCCTGGGTGTTCCTTCCCGGAGTCCCTTGGAGGGGAGCGGGTTGAGCTTTCCTCCCCGCCCCGACCAGGGCTACGGCAGCCGAAGACCTCCAGGACCAGCCACCACCATGCTGAGACCACTCTCCGCACACACGAAGGTACTGGCAGAGGGACAAAGCCACGCGGGTTCCGGGGTCGAGACCTCCAAGCCTACTCGAATTGGAGTCGAGCATCTTCCACCCAGATCCTCCAAATTCCAGTAGGCGGGGGTCACACCCACCACCTGGCCCCCTGGCGCCGTGTAATCCCATCAGCGGCCAAGACTCAGAGACTATAAAATCCAGATTCCGGAACCGCGCGGCCGCATTCGCGGCCGCGCAACATCTTAACAGAACTTTTTTTTATGACATCTTATTGTCTTATTTCTACTTTGGACAAACTTGCAGGCTATCGCATGTAGCCTGCCCACAGGGCAGAGTCTGGCAAACTCCCCGTGGCGTACCAAATATGCCAAATACCAGTAACAATGATGGGTCTCACTCTCCTAAATAGCCTTGAATATAATCTCAGGGCTAGGATGAAAGAGACGTTACTGGGGCCTGCTCGAGGCAATCGACGAATAACAGGATGATGAAATGAAATGAAATGTCAGGCAGCAAATGGAAAAATTATATTAAAAGTATGCTTCTACAAAGATTCTTCAGTTCTGCATTTTACTTTTATGAGAAGTTAAGTATTTCAAACATGAAAAAGAATTACTTTTGTGGATGGGAGAAAAGCATTTATGCTCCAGGAAATTCCCTGACTGCTTAACAAGCGTTATTACTCAATGTTTCCCTACTGACAACTGCTTCTGTATACTTTCTAAACAATCTTTATCTTCCCACATTTCTGAGAAAGACAATAAAAGTAAGTAAATGATATGGGGCTAGGGGTGTAGCTCAGAAGTAAAGCCCTTGTCTTGCATATGTGAAGTCCTAGCACAATAAAGCAATAATTTACCATAAATATAATCTATCAAATATTGTTTTATAAAACACAAGCAAAAAACGTTATCTTTAATTTCACATTTACTTATTGTAGACTTCTCTCACTACTCAAACTTCGAAACAATAGATCCAGACAAAATACCTGTTACAGGGCTAGATAGAGACTAAAGGAATTTCTATCCAAAACATTATTATTTACTTTCCAAAACTTAGGCACAAAAGAAATTCTAAGAATGTGAACTTCATATAGTAACCTTCCCTACAGTAATGCAGGAACTGAGATGATTTGAATATCAAAGTAAATACAGTGCCCAGAATAATAGTACAGTGGGAAGGGCACTTGCCTTGAACACTACTGACCGAGGGTTCAATCCCTGGCATCCCATATGGTGCTCTGAGCCTACCTAGGAGTGATCTCTGAGCTCAGAGGCAGAAATTAGCCCATAGCACATCTGGGTGTGGCCCAAGAACAAAAATGAAAAAAAAAATTTAATTAAAATAAAAGCAAAATAAACAAGGTGTTTATATATGTGTTCTAACACAAGAGTCAAGTAATAAAATAAGGGGGAGGGCACTTCAGGTAGTGCTAAAGGCCAAACCTTTGAGCCATTCCCCCAGCTCCCGACAATCTGAATAATTCATTTAAGGAAGACTCTCTTTAGTAATCATATTTCACTCCAATCCTTTCAGTACAATATCCATTATTCTTTAAAAGGGTATGCAGCAATTTATCTTCTGATCTGTAATTATACTTAAATTATGGTTATGATTTTTTTTACAAAGTGTGTAAATCATACTGGACATAGTATACAGATTATATTCTTACAACAATAAAAAGAAATAATGAGCAAGACATCTAAATAGGTATTTCTCCAAAGGCCAACAAGCACATGAAAAGATATTCAACGTACACGTCTCATAAGGGAAATATAAATCAAAACCATCAGAATCATTTCATACCTAGCACTTAAAATCTTATAATCATCAAAAAGACAACAATAAGGATTGGTAAAGTGTGAGATAACTGAAACCTTCAAACATTGCTGGCGGGAATATGTGAAGATGGTGCACATGTTTGCATACGGGATGCCTAGAATCAATCCCTAATACTGAAGCAACCCAAGCACCAACTAAGAGTAGCCTGAAAGCTGCCCAGGGTGACCACCGCTCCCCGCCCTCCAACACACACATACAGACACACACACACACACACACCCCAAAACAAAACCCTTAGTTATCATGTGATCTGGCAATTCTATTCTTAAGTACATTCCAAAAAAAAAAAAATCAAAAGCACATATCCACGCAAATAATGCTACTAATGTTCACAGATGCAGAACTGCAGCAATGGTAAAAGGCAGCAACATCACTAATGTCTGTCAAATGAATGGTTAGAAAAATGTATTGTGTCTATACAACATCTTGCACTATATTACTGAGCCACAAAAAGCAATACAGCACTGATGTATGAAAAGACTCTTCAAAACCTACTAAGAAGCCAGTCACAAAGGTCACATACTGTATGTTTACAATTATATGAAATATCCAGAACAAGCAAATCCATAGAAACAGAAAGTAGGTTAGTGGTTGCCAAGGGCTGGGACACAGCAGGAATGGGAAACGACTGCTGGTGAGTATGAGAGTTCTTTCTTGGGTAATAAAAATGTCCTGGAATTAGATGGTGATGTTTGTGTAATCTTGTAAATACACTGAAAAGCATTTAACTATAGACTGCAAAAAAACTTTGAGCCAGATATTACAGGGGTCGAGGCACTTGCCTTTATGCAAGCAATCCCTCTTGGACCCCCACCACTCCATATGATCACCTAAGTAGAGCCAGGAGCAAGCCCCAAGCCTGAGCACAGTAGGGTGTGCTCGCCACAAGGTGAATTTTATGATTAAGTTGTATTTCAAATGTTGTTGCTGTTCTGGGAGGCTACACCTGGCTCTGCGGAGCTTACTACTGGCTCTGCATTCATGATCATTCCTAACTGCTCAGAGGACCATATGTGGTGCTGGGGCTTGAATCCAGGTCAGCCACATGCACGTGCTTTTACCCATGGTATTACTTATCTGACACTCTTTATTTCAAACGTTTAAAACTTTAATGTATGAACCCTTGGAATTCAAACTTCATGCACACCAATCAATAAAATGAGCTAGTAGTTCACACCAGAATTACCCCCAAAGCAGTATGAAAGTGTATTAAAGTTTAAAATATATATATATATATTTGTAATAGAAGATAATTTGGAGGGCACTAACAGTTTTGAACTTGAAACTACAAAAAGTTACAGCTTTGTTTACTCTCACCCTACACCCAAATTCCCGTTCAGCACATAGAAATAAGAATCAAGATTTGTCCCAAAGGCCCATCAAAACGAAGCAATCCCCTTCACTAAACTTTCAAAGACAGTCTGCAAACCAGAAAAGAAAACCAGTCTTATTCTTTTATACTGCCTTTATTTACTACCAAGAATACTTTTGACTGTTCCCAAATACCAAATCTGACTTCGTGAGATGAAAATGTGCCAGTACTAATGATATCCAAAAAATAAGCTACTACTTTTAGGCGATTCCAAAAATATTCTGTACAGTGAAACAGAGAGCCTCCAAATGATTTTGATGAGACAAAATTTTTCCTATTAAGATAATTTTAAAAACAAAATCTGTCATTAGAATTCCAAGATGGAATCCTGAAGTAAAGGGAACAACCCCAAGTTGACCTATATTTTTGGGGGGCAGGGGGGTGACACCCAGTGATGCATGGGGGTTGCTCCTGGTTCTGCACTCAGGAATTACCCCTGGCGGTGCCCAGGGGACCATATGGGATGCTGGGAATTGAACCTGGGTCAGCTGCATGCAAAGCTAAACACCCTACCCGCTGTGCTATTGCTCCAGTCCCTGACCTTATTTTTTTTTAAAAAAAAACACATTAAGAAAACTGTATTGGGGCCAGAGATATATAAAAGCAGGTAGGATGCTTTCTTTGCACATAACTAACGGGTTCAGGTAGGTGTAGGCCATGAGCTTTGCTGGGTGTGGCCCCCACCCCACTCCAAAAAAAAAAAAACTGCCTATTTTTGTAAGCTTATCACCTAGAAGTTGCCTATAGAAGTCAATAACTCATTGTCCTTTCATAAGCTCGTTCCTTTATTCATTGTCCTTTTCCATTTTTGCTCATTTACTTCTCATGCATCATTCTGCCTTATTCACTAATGGAACATACTGCATACTTATCAAAGGACCGGGCTTGTACAAGTTAGGGCAGCTCCCCCAATATCTTTGCCCAGAGTGCTAGGTACAAGGTCGATGCTTAATAAAATCTTAAATGATATACTCATCTAACTTTCTTACCTTTCCTTCCTAAAAACAGCACTGATACAGGTACCCAAGTGATCAGACAGGTACTCAGAAATGACACGTTCCCATTGACTCTGAATACCTAATTCTCACTTTGGAAGAAATTCCAGGCCATCACCCCTAGTAACATAGGCAGTAACAAAAAGTATTTAGGTTTCCTAGAATTGCTAGCTCCAGCTACAAGCAAAGCTGAGGGACTTGAGTACAATCTGAAATAATTCCCTTAAGTTACTCAAACACAGTAACAACAAAGTCTCCAATGGAGACGTTACTGGGCCCGCTGGAGCAAAGAGACTTATTCCATGTTTTTTCAGATTAACATTTTAGCAAGAACTAGAGCTCAGCAGAAATCACAACTTTCTCCACGTTTGGAAGAGCTTTTGAGAACAGACCAAAGGTGAGGCGCAACAGGCTCTACACCACAATGCAGCAGTGAACCTGTATCCTCTTCAGCTCTGAACTGATCATCCCAGTCCCAGAGGGCACCTCAATTATCACCTGGTTACCAAATATCCATCTTGATCATAATCACCACCTGACCCTGCTACCAACGGCCAAATTCAACTAAAACCTAATGACAGAACCATGAACACCTCCACCTCACCTTTCTATCACTCTCCCATCCCCCACAAAAGTGGAGGGGGATTAGATCTTAGAAATGAGAATTTACTTTAAAACACAAAAACTGCTATAAATTAATATCACTTAGAAGCCAAAAGACCTGTAAATACACATCATTCAACAGAACCAAATACAAAATTAACTGCTCAGAACCAATCCCATTAAAATATACTGAATTATTACATCTGCTAGTTACCCACACAGTTGCCTTTTGGATTGTCGAAAGATCACTGCCAGTCCTTTAAAATAAACACTACAATAATTTATTTAGAAGTATCCTCCTTACAGAAGAAAATTACAAATGATTAAAAAAAAAAGAACCAATTGATTTCAGCTGGAAAGCTATCAAATACATTACTGCTCAGATTAAAATACCTACTACTCTGCACTCTGGACACTAAATATCTCCTGAACTTTACCACTTTGGAAATTTGGAACTTTTCTACTTTTAAAATGGAAATTTGGAGTTAAAAGTATGGTGTGGAAAAGCCAATCATCAAATTAAAATTCTTAGAGATGAATGAAACTAAATTTTAATATTCAATTCAGAAATGTACAGAAAAACTTATATATACTTTTTAAAAAATCTTGTCTGCAGGAAGCAACAAACCACTAACACTAGTCAAAACGGATTAAAAAAAAAGGTGGATGAGGCAGAAGGCAAAGATTTAAGGCAACAAAATTTGAATAAGGTAAATAACCCATTAAAACTATCAATCTAAAGCAACAATTTTTAAAATGTACCGGGTCAGAGTACAAAAACGTGAAAGAAAATCTAATTGACTGGGTGACAGTCAAAATTTTAAAAAAACGAAAAAAGCTCTACTAAAAAAAAAGTGAAAAAAAAAGTACAAATACAAGAACTGAAAAATTTTTCAAGGCAACTGCAGGTCTCTAAGTAATTCACAGTTGTGAAAACTTACTATTTCTTCCTTCTTAAACCTACTACCCATAAACTCTTACAAGTACATAATTCAAATAGTGTTTAAGTTGCTTTACCATTTTAGCAAGCACACCATAGGTCTGAAAGGGTAACAGCAAGCACAAACAAAACAGTAACGGATAACTGAAAACCCAAAGATTCCTGAAGGGCAGATCTAAGAAAGACTTGGACAGACAGAAGGGGGGGGGGGGAACCAACTTAAATCTACCCGTATGACAAATTACACCCCAAAAATGATTCATGCCTTTATTATTTACCGAAGCATATGCTTTAAAACGTACTTTTAACCTTTGGACAACCAAAGTGTTATCAGGTTATAATAAGCTTTGTTGCCTATGGTATGTGGATGTGCGTCTCATTTCCCAAAAAAAAATCAAATTCATTCGCAGGCATCTGCATTTCCAAGAAGCCCGGCAGAAACGCAAAGGCTTCCCCGATATTCCTCGCCGCCGGGTCTCGCGTCTTTAAAGTTTGAGCTTCGCCTTTCCGCCCCCTCCCCAGCCCCTCCCCCGTCCACCACCGCGGAGCACATCCCTGGCGGGACACGTAAAGGGCAGAACCTTCCTGTCAAGCCGGGGAGCTCCGACACAAAGACGCGGAGCGAGGGAGCCAGTGCTGCTGTAATTCTTCCAAACTGCGCCTCTCCGCACCCCTCCACCCTTCCCCCCACCCGACAGATATGTCTATTAAATCAGTGTCTGTTCTCCCCCTCGCACAACAAAGAGAACTTCTCACCGCATGAAATTGCCGCTGAATGGACACCAGAAAGCAGGATTTGCATAATTCCTTCCAACGAACCCCAGTCGGGAAGGAGGGGACGAGGGGCCCCGCGAGCGAGCGAGCGAGCGAGCGAGCGCCCGCCCAGCAGCAGCGCCCCGATTCGGCGGCGGCGGCGGGGGACCGCGGGGCGCCCGACCGACCGCGCTCCCCGCCAGGCCGGGCGCTGCTGCCGCTGCGGGCGGAGGCGGCGGCGACGCGGGGCCTCCCGGAGGACTGGGCGTGGGGGACCCGAGACGACGAGGACGACGACGAGGACGACGACGACAACGACGACGAGCGCTGGCGGCGCCTCGGCCCGCACATCAGCCGGGCCCCCGCGGCCGAGATGGGGAAATAACAAAGCTGGAGGGGGCCGGCCTGGCACCCGCGGGGACGCACCGGGGCTCGGGGGGCGGCGGGCGGAGCGGAGACACCACACGGGCCACTTACTTTTTGGAGGGGGGTTAAATATATGAGCTAAGCCCTTAAGGTCCCGCCGGCCGCCGCACAGAGGGAAACGGGACCTTGGGAGAGAAAAAAACAAGACAAAACACACAGTGTGAGAGGGAGGCGCAGCGCAGCGCAGCGCGGCCGCCCGGCCCCTCCCGGGCGCCCCCGCGCACACGCCCTCCGGCCCGCGGGGAAGAAAAGCCCCCCGAGCGGAGCGGGCTCGCGGGGCGGGGCGGGCTGCGGAGGCGGCAGAGCGACCCCCCTCCCCCGATCCCGCCCCCCCACCACCGCCTCCTCCTCCTCCTCCTCCACCCCCGGCTCCGGCTCCCACCCGCCCCCACCCACCCCCGCCGCGCACACCCCGAACACAAATAGACACACACACACCGACCCGAGCGTCGAGGATGAACTCCCCGGCCGCCGCCGCCGCCGCCGCCCGCCGAGGAAGTGCAGCCGCTGCCCCCCGCGGCCATGACACCCCACTTGGCTCGCTCAGGCGGACCCGGGGCCGGTGACAGCTCCGGCTCCCTCCGCCCCCATCTCCACCTCACGCCTCGCACACGCCCGAGAGCGCCCGGCGCCCGCCCGCCCGCCGCGCGTGCTCGCGGGGCCGGGGCGCGCGCGCGACCGCCGCGCGTGGGGGAGGGGCGACCCGGAGTCGGGCAGGAGCGGGGGGGCGAAGGAGGAGGAGGAGGGGAGGGGAGGGGTGGGCGAGGGGGGAGGTGCGGAGGGGAGAGGGAAAGCGCCGGCGGGTCGGAGGGGACGACTTGGGGGCGCGGAGCGACGGGGGGGAACGTCCCCCCAACACCCTCCCACCCTCCCGAGCGCGGCGGCGGCGGCGGCGCGCCCCGGTCAAGTGGCAGCGCCGTGGCGGGGCGAGTCTCCACAATAAGCCGGGGACGCCGGCGGCGCCGGGCGGCCGGGCCGGGCGCGGGAGGGGGAGGGGGAGGGGCCGCGCTCCCGCCTCAGAGCCCGCCCCGGGGAGCGCGGGGAGGGGAGGGGACGGGAGGGGAGGGGAGGGGCGGGCGGGCGCGCGCCCGGCGGGCCCGGCCGCCCCGGAGCCCGCCCGGAGGTCGCGCGCGCGCGCCCGCCCGCCCGCCCGCCGCACTCTCCGGGGGGTGGGGGAGGGGGGGACGCCCGAGCCGCGGAGGGCGGGCCGGCCGGGGCGGCAAATCGCCGGCGCCCGGGCGCTGCCTCGCGAGCGCCGGGCCGCCGCGGGCGGGACGTCCGGCCCGAGAGCCCGAGGCGGCCGCGCGGGGGGAGGCCCTCACCTACACAGTGAATGAGCTTGTGGCGCCACGAGTCCAGTTCTTGCCGAAAGCCGCGTCTCTCAACGGAGCATTGCTGCCGCCTACACACCCTCGCCATCTTCTGCCGCCCGCCCGGCCCTGCCTCCACCGCGGCCCCGCGCACGCCCAGCCGCGTCGCCCGGGGCCGCGCACGCACCCGGGGCCCGGGCGTCGCGCGCCTCCCGCCGGGGGCGGTGCGAGGGCAGGGCGGGCCTCACCTCCGAGTGGCCCCGGCGTGGCCCCGGGGGCGGCCTGGGCGCGCGCCCGGCCCGGCCCGCTCCGGCCCGCGCCCCCGCCGCCGCCGCCGCCGCCGCCGCCGGCCCGGGAGCTCGGGGCTCGGGGGAGGGTCCCGGCCGTGGCCGCCGCCACCTCCCTGGGCTCCCGGAGGCGCCTTCCTCCCTGCAGCCCCGCGCTGCCGCCTTGTTCCCCCCCTCCCCACCCCCAGCCCCCAGGCACAGGGCCAGCGCTGCCCCTTCCAGGGGCTTTTTTGTTTCCAAAATAAATAAATAAATAAATAAATAAATAAATACAGTCGCGTGGATCCGTTCCAACCTTCCTATGGCCGGACACCAACTGTTGCAAGTTGCGTGGTAACTGCTGCTCGGAACTTCTCAGTCGAAACTGCTCCTCCCGGAGCCGATCGGAGAAGCAGAATGATGATGAATAAGTGCCCGGATGCCGGGGCAGCAGGCGCCGAGCTCCAAGTTTGCAAAGGTGAAGGCGCTAACGTTTTACCTAAGTCCCCCGGGAAGACTGAGCCACCGCGTTCATCCGCGCACCCTTGCACGCGAAACATCAATCAATAAATTAAATAATAAAATTGAACCCTGGCGTTTTAAGTGAAATCAGGTTTTCTACCAGCAAGTCTGATCCGAGGCCAAGCTGTCTGTGAGGAGTGGGACGGTGTGTAAGGAAGGACACCGTGCCAAAATGGGAATCGTTTTTCAAAAGAAGCCTTCATCCGCGATCTTGAAGCAAGATTTTTTTTTTGGTCAAATGGCTTGATTGCATTTTTCAGGATAGGACAAATATTTTCAACAGCGAACAGAATTTTATTTACAGTCACTCCCGAACGAGGTGAGCGGGCCCCGCAGAGTGCGCGGCTGCTACCTGTTTGGTTTCAGAGTGATGCTGAGGGTTCCACTCGGGGAGAGGGAAACGCTGAGAAGGAGAAAGGAGCGGGAATAACCAAACCGAGGTCAACCGGGAAAACTTCCCGATTGACCGGCGTAGACTGTGTGTGGCCTCTTCCTGAACCCTTCGGGTTTAAGATTACAGACCGTGCCTTCCCGCTTTTAAATATTTAAATTCAAACTTAAAAGACTACATTTCAATCACTGTAGTTGGGGAAAACAAGGTCCTTAAGCGCTAGGGACATCGAGGCTCCCCTTGGTGTGTTGGTTTTAAGGTGGTGGCCGGGCTCGCTACCTCCGATGAATGACGTGACTGTGTGGACGCAGAGGGCACGCGCGGGCCTCTTGCTCCAAGTGGCTGGAGACGGAGGAACAAAAAGGCACTTTCCTGCCCCCAAATCTTAAAAGACCCATTTTCCCCACGCCTTCCCCCAAATCTGTCCTGTTCCATCGGCTTAAGAATACTGTCGAGTGAGCAGGAGATTGAATCCGGAAGGACTGGATTCGTGTGTTCAAAAGACAGGGTTGAGTGGGGAGGGGAGAAAGGACAAATGAGAGAGAAGGTTGTTATGGATCACTCTCCTGCTCGACATCTTACATCGCCAACCTGGAACTTTCTTTCTTTGCCGCTAGATGGTGGATTTGAGTCTTTTTAAGCTTTCAGTCTGTCAAGGCCTTCCTATGCATGCCTGAGTCTTCCTAAAGCTACTCCAAGGAAGCCTGTTTCCTAAAGTTTCCAAGAAAGAAACATTTAAGTCCAGTTCATAGCTAATATATTTTCCAGTTTTAATTAATTTGTAAATAAACCAAGGGTAAATAATAAATCATCGTAATCTCTTAATAAGTCTTAGCCATGTAGATTCAGAGGCTCCTAAGGACTTTAGAAGTCAACTCTGATATAAAAGTGGGAACTGTGTAAATTCAACCAAATCCAGCCAACCCGGCTATAGAACCAGCCCTTTTCCTTTGTTTTTTTGGACCACACCTGGACCAGTTTTTGTTGCTATTGTTTCTGGGCCCCACTGGCGGTGCTTGGTGGGGACTACTCCCTGCTGACAGCTGGTAGGCTGCTGCTTCTGGCATATTAGGACCCTGAGAGATAGCCCCTGAGCATCTCTGGGTGTGGCCTTAAAACAGATAGATAAATAGTACGGCACTGTAGCCCTGTCCTCCCATTGTTCATAGATTTGCTCCAGCGGGCACCAGTAATGTCTCCATTGTGAGACTTGTTGTTACTGTTTTTGGCATATCAAATACGCCATGGGGAGCTTGCCAGGCTTTGCTGTGCGGGCGGGATACTCACGGTAGCTTGCTGGTCTCTCCCATAAGAGGGACGGAGGAATCGGGTGCAAGGCAAATGCCCTACCCACTGTGCTATGGCTCCATCCATACCTCTCGCTGGGTGTGACCTTAAAACATATAGATAAATAGATAATAAAAACCTGGCTATTTCAGCCTGAGAAGGTTACTCTAAAGGTTAATCGGTGCTTTAAAGAGCTTAACTGAGTTGTCTGAGGCTTTGTCAATCTGCACCTAAATTCAGTTACTTTCTCCGGATGGTCCTGCTTCCTCCCCTGCCCTGTCATAGCTGCAAATCCCCAATACATTTTTCACATTCCAAAGTTCATCTCACCTTCTGCTTTCTGAGAACCTGACCTGTGACAAGTAGGAATAAACCCTACAGGGTGCCATGATATAATTCCGTCGGAAAGGAAGATCATAGAAGGTAATTTTGTGACTTTCATTGGGAAATAGCTGTAGACCAGATTACTCCCAAATGTGCACTATAGATTATATCAAATTATATGCTAATGTTTTAAGGTTTCTATTAGTAAGGTTTATGGGGAACCAAATATATGATTTAGCACATAACCATCAGCCTGGAAGATGTTTGCGACATCAAAAACCAAAGAGCAATTAAAACCTAAAATATACAAGGAAAACAAGTAACCCTGATAGAATGGAAAAGAACACTATCAGGAAATCCAAAAGTGAGAGAAACATATGACTCACAAGTCGGTGGAAGCTCTCAATTTCACTAGTAATCAGAGAAACACAAAATAAAACTGTGAGATGAATCCCAAAGCTGCCAGAGTATAGAAAAGTAAGAATCTCTATGCAAGAGTATGAAGATACGGTGATCCCTTTCTAGCCCACCCAGCCTATATAGATCCCATGATCCAGAGGTTTAACTCCTAAGACAAGAGTTTTTTTTTTAAAGAGTTTAATGTTCAAGAAGACTACTAGGGAGAAAATTTCACGCAGCAGGGAGTGAGAGAGAAGAGATGAAATCAATTAAAGCTTTATTGTTATTTTTGTTTTTTTAAAAAGAGTTGGGAGAAATAGTTCAGCAGGTAAGTCTTTTCTTGTCTTGCACATGCAGATCTGAATTCAATGACCAGCACTGAACAAGGAGCCAGGAGTAAGCCCTGAGTACTTCCAGGTGTAGCCCAACCCCCCACGCCCCAAAAATAAATAAAATAAAGAAATAAAATAAAGCGACATAATTAAGCAATCGTGAGTGTGGGCAACTAAAACATCGTGTTCTGCAGTGAGACCCTTTCGTAATAAGGGGGCTAGGGTATTTATACATAAACCTCCTCATTGTTGGTTGGGACTTAGAACTCTGAGTTTAGGGAAAGATTAATTCCTGGACTTCTGGCTCCCTTGAGGAGCAGGCTCTAGAAGCCAAGAACACTGCCTCAGGTACAGAGATGCAGGAGCTTGCAGATTCACACTTTGGGCAACTCTACCAAAATGGTGAGGTCTGATGGTTTTTGAGTGGGTTATTCAAACAGCATCTGCCTCATCTAAAAATTCTGTTCTGAGTGAGAGAAAGAGAGAGCAGGATAGAGAAAGAGAGAGAGAGAGGAGAGAGTGTGTGTATATGTGTGTGAAGAGAGAGAGGGAGAAAGAGGGGGAGAGAAAAAGAGGGAGAGAAAGAGAGAGCGAAAAGCAGTGCCTGCCACAGACATGGGTGGGAAGAGGTTAGGGAAACTGGAGACATTGGTGGTGGGAAATGTACACTGGGTATTGGAGCATTATATTAATGAAACGCAATCATAAACAACCTTGTAACTGTGTATCTCACTGTGATTCAATTTAAAAAAAATTTTTTTAAATCCTGTTGCTAGGTGTGTGATTCTACTCTCATACAGGTCCATAAGAACACGTGAGAAAAGATATCATTATCTGAGTGTGCTAGTTGGGCGTGGAGGCAACCTGGGTATGGTGGTTGAACAGTCTGAATAGTCACCAGATCCGGTTTTCTTCTGGGCACATACGTAGCAAGATGACATGGAGGCTATATAAACAAATTGTGGCCATCAGAGTAGAAACATGAACGAGAGCTGGAGGGCTAAGTACAATGAGCAGGGCATTTGTCTTGCGTGCAGTCAGTCTGGGCTGAATTCCCAACACCTCAAATGGTCCCCCAAGCATGCAGGAATGATTCCTGAGTGTAGAACATAGAACCAGGAGTAAGCCCTGGACATTGCCAGGTGTAGCCCTGAGCCCGCCCCCCGCCCCCCCAAAAAAACATGAATAATATATAGTGATTTATAGGTCTGGCCAAAAACAACAAATAAACACACCTTACATATGATAATTCTCTTTCTTTCTTTCTTTCTTTCTTTCTTTCTTTCTTTCTTTCTTTTTTAAATTTTGGGACACACCCAGCAGTGCTCAGGGGTTACGCCTGGTGATGCTCAGGGGACCTTATATGGTCCCCCGAACCCAGGATCAGTCACATGCAAGAGAAGCACTTTACCCCCTGTACTCTCTCTCTCTATCCCTGTTCTTTTACCTACTTACCAGTGAAGACAGATAAGGGTCCCAGAAGACAGCAAAATCATACAGTGCAAGTTATCCAGGTTTCAGGATGATGCTTGGAGCAAAGTCCTTTTTCAACTCTGCTTTGAACTATGACGTGAGTTTTAAAAAAAAAAGTCCATTTTATTTAACCAAAAAAGTTTGAAGTTGTTTTTGATGAGGAGGGTGGGATCACTTATAAGCAACACTGAGGACTCCTGGGACCACTCCCTGGGATATTCAGCCCTCTAAGCTAGACAGTTCAAAGTTCAGCTCTGCAATGAAATGTTGTTCAGCTCCATTGATCCTGGGGGCCACCAAAGGCCACACCCAGCATTTGGTTATATAATTACCCTTCCTGACTGATGGGCTGGAGCTATAGCACAGCAGAAGGGCTTTTGCCTTACAAGCGGCCAACATGGCCAACCCGAGTTTGATTCCTTTGCCCCTCTCGGAGAGCCCAGCAAGCTACCGAGAGTATCTCGCCCGTATGGCAGAGCCTGGCAAGCTCCTGTGACGTATTCGATATGCCAAACACAGTAACAACAAGTCTCATGATGGAGATGTTACTGGGCCCACTCGAGCAAACTGATGAACAACAGGAGGACTGTGACTGTGACCTGACTGATATACTAGGTCTACCTACAGTTAAACCATAGGTATGCAGAGATATGCTTTTGGCCCAAATCTTTTATGCTATAAATAAAATTTTTTCATCATTCTTTGGTCACTTAAAAGTATGTTGTATGGGGGCTGGAGCCATAGCGCAATGGGTAGGGCGTTTGCCTTACACGCTGCCAACCTGATTTCGACTCCCAGCATTCCATATGGTCCCCCGAGCACCACCAGGGCTAATTCCTGAGTGCAAAGCCAGGAGTAACACCTGTGCATTGCCAGTGTGACCCAAAAAGCCAAAAAAAAAAAAAAAGAAGTGTGTTGTGTGTTGTAGGGGCCGGACAGATAGCACAGCTGGTAGGGTGCTTGCCTTACACACAAACAAAAGCAGACTCTATCTACAACACCCCATATTGTCCCCTGAGCCTACCAGGAGTGATCCCTAAGCACAGATCCAGGGAGTAGGCCCTGAACACTGCCATCTGTGGCCCCTCAAAAATAAAAACACTTGATTTTTTTTCAGAATGTATTGTAGAGAGCCAGAGCAGGTAGGGTATTTGCCTTGCATGCTGCTGACCTGGTTTAATCTCTAGCACTCCACAGGACTTCCAGGTCTAATCTCTGAGTGCAGAGCCAGGAACAAGCCCTGAGCACAACAAAGTGTGGCCCCAAAAGCAAAAATAAAAAAACAAAAGTATATTGTAGGCATCGGGTAGAGCACCTGCTTTGCACATGGCCAATCAGAATTCGACCCATGGGCATCACATATGGTCACCCAATCACCATCAGGAATGAACCCTGAGGATACAGCCCTGAGTACCATTGGGTGTGGCTCAAAGAAGCAAGCAAAATGCAAAAATAAATAAAAATTAAAAAATAAAATAAATAAATAAAAAAGCATATTGTACATCCTGTTAACATATATAGGCATATTACGTAAATGATAGAATCGTATGTTGTGATATAGGAATATATGTATGACACATGTGCCATATTATCTTCCAGAAATCAAACTGCCATGTCAAAGGAACAGCAATTTCAGAAGTTGATGTACTATGGTGGGTGTGGGGAGAATAAGTTAGAGAAGGGAACCGCAGGACAATCACAGAGGGAAGGTGTCTGCCATAAAGGCAGGTTGGGGGGCAGGAGGGAAACTGGGGCCATTGGTGGAGGGTGGTGGACACTGATGAAAGGATGGAAGTTGAACACTGAACACTTGAAACTGAATCAAAAATATCTTTGTAACTTTGTAATTCATGGTACACTGTAGCACTGTTCTCCTGTTCATGGATTTGCTTAAGTGGTTTCCAGTAAGGTTTCCATTGTGAGACTTGTTACTGTTTTTGTCATATCCAGTAAGCCACAGGTAGCTTGCCAGGCTCTGCTGTGCAGGCAGGATACTCTCGGTAGCTTGTAGGGCTTTCCGAGGAGGATAGAGGAATAAAACCCGGGTTGGTTGCATGCAAGGCAAACACCCTACCCGCTGTGCTATCGCTCCATGGTGATTAAAAAAAAAAATAGCACAGTAGCACTGTCCTCCCGTTGTTCATCGATTTGCTCAAGCGGGTACCAGTAACGTCTCACAACAAATTGTGAGACTTGTTACTGGTTTGGGCATATTGAATACATCACAGGGAGCTTGCCAGGCTTTGCCATGGGGGCGAGATACTCTTGGTAGCTTGCGGGTTCTCTGAGAGGGGCGGCGGAATCAAATATGGGTCGGCCATGTCGGCCATGTGCAAGGCAAACGCCTTACCCACTGTGCTATCACTCCAGCCCATAAAAAATAAATATTTTAAAATAAATATTTAAAATTTTTTGATGTATCAAAAATACATACAAATTTTTATGTAGTCTGACAGACAGTACATCAGGCAAAGTGCTTACCCTGCATGTGACTGATTCAGGCTCAATTCTCATACTACATCATATTGTCCCCAAGACCCACTAGGAATGATCCCTGAGCCAGGAGTAAGTCATGAGTACCAGTGGGCATGACCCAAAAATCTCACACACACACACACACATACAATTTGATAGACTACTCTTTGGAAACATATTACTCCCACTATAAGCTATTATGGTGAGAGTGCCTTATGCCTTATCTCTATATCCATTTGTAGGTGCCACCACATTTTCTCTGCTCCTTTATAATATGACTTCAAAATAATTGCTTGTTTCCCTGCCTTCTCTCTCTTATTCCTTCAAATTTCTCCATTTGCCACTGAAATCTTTTATTCTACCGAAAGTTCATTTATCAAAAGTTACCAGTGAGGCCAGAGCAATAGTAAAGCAGACTGGGCATTTACCTCGCATACTGCTGACCCATATTTGATCTTGGCCATCCCAGATGGTGTGTCAAGCACTGCCAGGAGTGATTCCTGAGTGCAGAGCCAGGAGTAACCCCGGAATATTGCCAGATGTAGCCCAAAAGCAAAAACAAAAAAGTTACCCATGGTTTCCATCATGAAAAATCTGATGGCTGACCTTTGGTGAGCCAACCAAATTTTGTGAAGATTCCAGCTATTTTGTTTGCTTTTCTTTGAGAGGCACATCCAGGGATACTCAGGGGTTAGCTCTGAATTCAGGAATTACTCCTGGTAGGCTCAGGGGACCCTATAGAATGATGGGGATCGAAACCAGGTCAGCCGTGTGCAACGCTGTGCTCTGTCCCTGGCTTCCAGCTTTTCTCCTATCTCACTAGTTCCTACATCTTGATCTCATTTGCTGGTTCACATTTTTTTTTTGCTTTTATTTGCATGGTTTGTTTTTAGAGCCAGGTCTGAATCTGTGCTCTGGGGTCCTTTCTGGTAGTGCTCAGTGAACAAGGACCGATGTGGTACTGGAGATGGAACCTGAGCCTTCTGCATGCAAAGCAGTCACTATCTCTCTGGACCTCATCTGATATTTAAGCTGAGGACCTCACACACATGAGAGGTGTATGTTCTTCCACTTAGCTACATTTGTGGTCTTTTGTCTTTTTTTTTCAATCTTTTATAGCTTTACTTTATTGTGGTAAGAGTATATGTGAAACTTATTTTCTTTGTTTCTTATTTTTTTGTGGGAGGGTGGGTCACACCTAGGGGTGCTCAGGGATTACTCCTGGTAGTGCTAAGGGAACCATATACGGTGCTGGAGATTGAACCCAGGTCAGCTGTGTGCAAGGCAAATGCCCTGCTCACAATACTATTGTTTAAGCCCCTAGAAATTTGTGGGTTTTTTGGCGGGGGGGAGGTCGGACAATGGGAATTACTCTGGTGGTGCGTGGGGGACCATATGGAATGCCGGGAATTGAACCCAGGTTGGCCATGTGCAAAGCAAGTACCCTACCTACTTTACAATCACTCTGGCCCCGGGGCCTGAGAAACTTGTTAACAGATATTAAGCATTCAATTTATTATTGTTGACTATAGGAACAATGGTTTTACAATATATCCCCAGAGTTTATTCATCTTGACTTCAAAAAACTTAAAACAGAGGGATCGGAGAGATGGAATAATGGGTAAGGTGCCTGCTTTGCATGCAGCTAGCTCGGGTTTCATCTCTGACATCACATTTGGTTCCCAGAGCATGACCAGGAGTAAGCTCTGAGCACAGTGGGACTGGCCCACAAACCCAGAATTAAACAAAAGATTAAGAATAGAATTACCCTAGAACCTAGAATATCTGGGGTATTAATCCAAAATAACTGATAAAAGACTTTCAAAAGGCTATCAAAAATTAGCACTTCCACATTTATTATTTTTAGTGGCTCAGAAATGAAGCTTAGGGGCTGGAGCGATAGCACAGCGGGTAGAGCATCTGCCTTTCATGCCGGGTTTGATTCCCAGCATCCCATATGGTCCCCCGAGCACCTCCAGGAGTAATTTCTGAGTGCAGAGACAGGAGTAACCCCTGAGTATCGCTGGGTGTGACCCAAAAAAAGCAAAAAAAAAGAAGAAAAAAAAGAAATGAAGCTTGTATTTTTTTTCATTTTCTGCTGAAATCACTCTTTATTTGACTGATGATGCATAAAGCATTATCTCGAGCACCAAAAAATTTGTGGGACTGAAGAGATAGTACAGAGGTTAAGAGGCTTGCCTTGCATGTGACCAACACCCAATTTGAAACGTCCCAAACCACATGCTCTCCCCAAACACAAATCTGGGGGTAGCCCCTGAGCACCTATAGGTATGGCCCAAGCCTAAACCCCCAATATTGGTAGATAACTTTTTATTTGAATTATAGTGAATGTTAATTTCTTAAATTTTAGCTCCTCATCATTTAAATTAAATCAGTAGCATAAGGGAGCTGTGGAGATAGCTCAAGGGGTAGGAGCATGCCTTTGGTATGTTCAAGGCCATGGGTTCAATTTTTGACACTACAAAGCTCCCTAAGTATTGCTGGTGGGGTTCTGGTGACTCCAAGCACTACTTGGCCCAACGAGCACCACTGGAGAGACCCCTTAAAATAAGCAGCATAATTGAATAATTACCAGTGAGTTAGAACAATATGCATACCTAAGGTCTGTTTATTTACACCTAAAGCTAACCAAAAAAGAATTAAAATTAAATAAAAGACTAATACATTGATCATAAGTCTATCCAGATATTAGAATCAATATTTCAAGAATAAAACACCAACCTCAGTTCTATATCCGGTGCCATGTGGTCCCTGAACATTGATTGCAGGGTTCAGCCCTGGAGGCCCCTGGGCATAACCAGAGCTGCTAGGTTAACCCTGGTACTGCAGGACCCAAGCAGCATCTAATCCTCGGACCCTCACATCAAACCACCAGCCCAGAATCTCAGGGAGGGATCCACAAACTTCCTGAGCACTGCTTGGGTGCCCCAGCCACAAAAGAATAAAACAGTACACAGAATAATTCAAGTGGAACTTTACATTTGCATTTTTTCAAATGTCAATAATATTAACTGATATAAACATCTTTGGGTGCAGGATATGGCTCAGTGAACAGCACATCCTTCACATGTATTAGGCTTTGCTTTCTTTCCCCTGTACTACAATAGGTAGGGAGAGAGAAAGACACACACACAGAGAGAGAGAGAGAGAGAGAGAGAGAGAGAGAGAGAGAGAGAGAGAGAGGGAGCGTCAAGATTTTTTTCACTCCTATTCCAGCTTCAACATTTTGTAAGGAAAACATATAGCTTTGGCATTATCTTGATTTGTTTTAAGAGTGAGTAAGCTCTTAAAAATCATTTTCAATGTTGATCTATATTTACCTGAACACCTGGTGTTTTGTTCATCTGGTTTTCAGGACAAACAAGCAATTTACTATTTTCTTTGTTAGGTGATTGTATTGGGAAAGAAAAAACAGAACCACAAGAAAAGAGTTATTTATAACCAGATAGCAAAAGAGGATTTTTCCATAGAAAATTTATACATGCCTTTTTTTCAGTGTTGAGGATAGAACATAGGGCATGACAAATGTTCTACTGCTCCTTAGTTATAGCCCTACCCCAAATTTGTAAAATTTTTTTGCTTTTTTTGGGGAGGGTCACACCCGGCGATGCTCAGCGGTTCCTCCTGGCTCTGCACTCAGGAATTACACCTGGCGGTGCTCGGGGGACCATATGGGATGCTGGGAATCGAACCCGTGTCTGCCATTTGGCTGCGTGCAAGGCAAACGCCCTACCCGCTGTGCTATCGCTCCAGCCCCCCAAATTTGTAATTTTTAAGCTTGAAAAAGTATAAAAGTTTCTGAATTAGGCAAAATTTAAAACCAAGAGAAGTCTCATAGAAAAAAATCATTAAAATTTTTTTATTTCATCACTCTGAATTACAAAGTTGCAAAGTTATTTATGATTGGGTTTCAGGTATACAATATTCCAACACCAATCACTTCACCAGTGCACACTTCCCTCTTCCAATGTCCCCACTTTCCCTCCTGCCCCAGAGCTTTTAAAGACATATGTTATTGGGGGCCACCAAACAGTGGTTTGCCTTGCACACAGCACCTTACCCACTGTACTATCAATGAAAACTGGCTGGAAATGTAGTGGCTTAGTTTGAAACATGCAGGCCTGGAGATCTTAACTTGGATAAGGAAATTTTTGCAGTGGCTAGAGAGATAGAACAGGGAACAGAGTGCTTGTCTTACTAGTGTTCAACCCAGGTTCAATCACCAGCACCCCATATGGTCCCTGAGCGCTACCACGCGTAATTCCTGAAAGCAGAGCCAGGTGTAACACCTAAGCATATCCAGGTGTGCCACCCAAAGAGACTTTGCTTCACACGCACGCACACACACACACACACACACAGACATATATACACACAAGAAACTTTTTATCATACCTGTGTTTATTAATTATAATTAGTCCATGTTACCCAAACAGGGAAAGTAATTGACTCGCTCTTGCGAGAATTTTGACTGGTATGGAAACAAATTGGAGTTGCTTGTGCTAATATCAGTAGACTTTCCAAGCAGGTGAACTACTTAAAATGTAAAAGATTAAACCAAATGATAGAAATGATAGAAATCTGTAAGAAAATATTTGCTCTCTGAGATCTTTGATAGCCTATATTTTTTTAAACAAAATGAAAGTAAATAACAGATTATTTCAGGCAAGATAATGATTTTTGTTGACTTAATTAAGACTCATTCTGATAAATCTGAAGTCATAACATTGAGTCTTAGTGCAAGATGTTTCTTAAATTGCTTTCCAGATTTCTTGGGAGTAAGATAAAGAGATCATGGATGCAGATAACTGCTGGGAGTGAGGAAAGAATCCTGTCTCACAGTGGAACTGGCTCTTTGTGAAATGGAATGAAATGAAGTTACAAGACAGAATGAATGTAAAGGAATGCACAATCTGTAGAAGGCTTGAGGATCCTGCTCTAGGGAAAGAAATATATTGGGCTGAATTGTTTTGAGGATTTTTTGCTTTGGAGCCACACCCCTTGGTGCTCGGGGATCATTCCTAGCGGTGCTCAGGGAACTGTATGCCAGGGCTTGAACCAGTTCAGCTGCTTGTAAGGTTAGTGCCCTACCTGTGGTACTATCTCTCTTGCACCTATTTTAAGAATGTCTTAATTAGATTTTAATATTTGTAATATATTTAAGCAAAATTAAATTATAACTTTATCCTGTTAAAAGAACAGAAAAAATATCTTAAAGACTTGTGATCTTTTTCAGACTATTAAATGTTGAAATTAATTGGTCTGCCTAGAAAATGAAGATACAAGTAATTAAAATTATTCCATGTTGGTTTTATCACCAGAACGTAATATTTCATTTTTTTTGTTGTTGTTTTGGGGCCAAACCAGATGGTTCTCAGTGATTACTTCTAACTCTGCACTCAAGAATTATTCCTGGCAGTACTCAGGGAACCAAATGGATATCAGGGATTGAACCCAGGTCAGTCGCATGCAAGGCAAACGCTGTGCCTGCTGTACTATCGCTCCAGCCCCTATCATCAGAACTTTAAATAAACCTAGTTTTGTTTTACATAGCTAAGTTTTATTGTTTGTTTGTGTGTGTGTGTGTGTGTGTGTGTGTGTGTGTGTGTTTTGGGGGAGTATAACGTTTGACTATGCTCAGGGCTTACTCCAGGTACTATGCTCAGGACTACTCCTTGAAGTGCAGTGCTTGAGAGCAAGGAATATGTAGTATGGAATATAGAACTGAGATAAGCCACATACCAGATAAACACTTTAATTTTCAGGCTCTCCCCAGCCCAAGACAGCTAGGTTTTATTCTTAGCTTTTTTTTTTTCTTTTTGGGTCACACCCAGCAATGCACAGGGGTTACTCCTTGTTCTTCACTCAGGAATCACTCCTCGCGGTGTTTGGGGGACCATATAGGATGCTGGGAATCGAACCTGAGTCAGCCCTGTGCAAGGCAAACGCCCTACTAGCTGTGCTATTGCTCCAGCCCCTATTCTCAGCTTTGAAGATACTGCTACTTCGCTTAAGTGGGTAATTGAATACTGTTTCATAGTTTTCTGTGTTTTAAAACCTGTGACACAAAACATCCCCCCAAAAAAATTTTTCAGGAAAAAAAAAGTTTTTTCTTGGTTGGTTAAAGGGAAAGTAAGTATGGAAGATCTTAAAAGAGCTAAGGCATCACATAATAACTACTTTCTCACTTTATGGGTAGAGAAGTGCATATGAATTGGGCCTACTTAGTATGTTAAGGTTTCATGAGAAGCACTATCATATAAGAAATGTTTAGGGTCAGAGATATAGTATGGAAGGTGAGGCACTGCCTTGCACATGAATAAAGAAGTTTTGATCCTGACATCCCATTTGACCCCTGAACACTGCTGGGAGTAAGCTCTGAGTCAGCTGGGTGTGGACACCCCCTCCCCCATAGATGTTTAACCTTCTTAACATATGTGGATAATAATGTAGGTATTATAAACTTATTGGAAATCACGAGGACTCTGATATGTTCTGGTTAATTTAGGGTGTTTTAGGAAATTGTACATTATGATTAAGCAAGTTTCCTTGCCGATTTTGTAAAAATAAGACCTTTAATAGTGAGCATTGTGGAGCCTTTTTGATATTTGTAGAATTTTTTTAATGGCTTTTTCAGAGATATCTGTGCAGAAAGACCTTTGAAAGATGCCCTGGAGTACAGATTTGCCACAGAACTACAGATAAAACTGCAATGCTTATGAGAAAACTGTATATCTAAATTGCAGGAGATAAAGGTTTTCTACATGGGACTAAATTCGCTATTGTGATCTACAGAAATCTGGCAAATTGTATCTTATAAGTTAAAGTGAAGCATTCACTTTTCTCTCTTTAGAGTTTATTTATATACTTCATGGCAACATAAAGACAAAATGCTTTGTTTTTGAAATAGCTAATTTGGAAACTGGTTATATTCCTGACACTGGGTTATCAGAAGAAATAGTATTTTAGAAACTACAATTTTAAAAATTTAGGACCTTGAGAGATAGCATAGCAGTTTGGGTGCCTGATTGCACAGAGCCTACCAGAGTTTGATCCCCGATTTCCCCAAGCACTGCACCAACCACTGCCAGGAGTGATTTCTGAATGCAAAGCTAGGAAAATTGTGGCCCCAATTTTTTTTTATTTAAAAATTTAAATTTCAGAATGACCTTACTAAAGAGGAACCATGGAATGCCCTCCTTAGAGAGTTTCAGTCTACGAATAGGTGACAAAGTAATCCCATGAGGCTTTGGAACCTCAAAGATTGAGTCATTAACCCCAAATAGAAGTGTTGCAATTGAATCCCAATGATAAATAATGTTTTCTTATAAAACCCTGAGCATTTAGGGGGCTGGAGAAATGGTTCAGCAGGTAGGGAACTTGCTTTTCCATGTGGCTGATCTGGGTTTGATCCCTGGCAATTCAAAAAGGTGTAAAGGTAAAGGTGTTATCCCGTTGATCGTCGATTTGCTCGAGCGGGCCCAGTAACGTCTCCATTGGAGACTTTGTTGTTACTGTGTCTGGCATATGCCAGGCAATTCAAAAAGCAAAAATAAAATAAAATAAAAACTTGGACATTTGTCATATTAACTTAAGTCCTCCGTTGCCCTAATTTTTTTGGTTTCAATCCTCATGGCCCAGATAGACCTAGAGCAGGTTGCTATGCCACTCTCACTAAGGTTTGGGTGACCCTGAAGGCTAAAAAAGCCCTGCTTGGCAGAAGGGCGGTGTCTCGTGAGACAGGATCTCTCATCTCCAAAACCTGGGAGGATTCTCTGGGGCTAAGCAAACTCAAAAAGACTGGCAGGAGGCCTGAGGTTGGAAAATGTGACAAAATCCTTCCTGGGAGAAGCAAATAAACGAATCATTCTAATTTGTTTATTAGGTACTTGAAAGAACTTCACCCTCCAGTCTGGACACATTGATGAGTGGACACAGAGCCTGAGGGAAAAAATGAGCTGACTCCTGGGTTCAGGGAGGCCATTTAAACCCAATCTAAATTTGCAGAAGGGACTGGAGAGATAATACAGTGGGCACAGCATTTACCTTGCATCCAGATTCAATCCCAGGCATTCAATATGGTCCCCTAAGTACTGCAAGGGGTGATTCCTGAGTGCAGAGGCAGGAGTAACCCCTGAGCAATGCCAGGTGTGGTTAAAAAAAAACAATAAATAACTAAATTTGCAGATAAAGGAATATGTGTAATTACATCTGATCTCAGTGTGCATATATAAAATAACCTTCCATGTAAAATTAATTATAATTATCAGCAGTCAAGGTGGAGAGAAAAACATGTTTCAGAAGAGACGCTTTTTTGGTGGGGATCAAGAATCTGTTTTTAATTCTTTAAAAGGTGTTTCTTCATAAACTGCAATAAATCGTGCAATTTTCTAATATCTGGTTGTGACTTTCTGAACTACCATTTCCAGTTTTCTTTTGGCCTTTTCTTTGGGGGGGAGGGCGGCGGTGGGCAGTGGCCTTTGGCCAACATCCAGAAGTGCTCAGGAATCACTCCAAGTGGGGCTCAGAGGGACCCTGTGTGGTGCTGGGGATGCACCAAGGTCAGCTGCATGCATGACAAGTGCCTTAACCCTTGTGCTAAATCTCTGGCTCTTCCAGTTCCTTTCTAGTTGACTTGAATTGATTAGCAATTTTTCTTGTTAATTTCTACTATAGACTATACACACGGGAGCTAGAGAGATTGCTGTGTGCTGCAGCTCACCAGACTCCTGGCTAGCTCTTCAAGTGAAGTAGGTGACTTGGGTAAAGTGTTGGGGTGGGATCCTGTCTCGAGGGTGCTCTCGTCTTCCTGCTGTTCCCATCTCAGTCACCCAGGGAAATGTGTGGGAGGGTCAGGACTGAGAACACTGGCCAATAACCCATGTGGCATGAATGCAGGTTGCCAGCAGGCCCAGGGGCAGCTGTCAGGCTGTGCCTAAAGTCCATTTGACCTTCACAGTGTGGGACCATGTCACCATCCTCCAAGTACTCTAAGTGCTCTGGACTCAGGCTACAGTGAGGAATTACTCCCTCCAGGTGAAGGAAAATTGGTCCTAAGCTCTACCCAGATTTCCAGGACTGTCATCTCCAAAAAGAATTTTGGGAAGAGACGTTATTGAAATAAAATAGTTTCATTGAGAGGGAGTGGGGGGGGGGGGGCTGGAGCGATAGCACAATGGGTAGGGCGTTTGCCTTGCACTAGGCCAACTCGAGTTTGATTCCCAGCATCTCATATGGTCCCCTGAGCACCGCCAGGGATAATTCCTGAGTGCAGAGCCAAGAGTAACCCCTGCGCATCTCCAGGTGTGACCCAAAAAAGAAAAAAAAAAGACAGGGAGTGGGAAGAAAGAGAGAGAGAGAAAGAGAAAGAGAGAGAGAGAGAGAGAGAGAGAGAGAGAGAGAGAGAGATGGAGACAGAGACATAGAGATAGAAAGACAGAGAGGGAAAAGAGAGTGGCAGTTGGAAAGGGAGTGATAACATCATTTTTATCCTGGAGTTCTGTTATGTATACATTAATCTGGATGAAGCCTTTGGACTCAAGGTTGTCTTTCTCATTTTTTTTTGTCTTTCTCATATTTTTATCATGGCCTTCTATTCTTCCAGCTTCTCTTTTCCTTAGGGAATTCACCTTTTTCTGGGTGGTATTTAATTTTCTGCAACCACTAAGAGCTCAGTATTTGCATCTCGAAGTGTGTGGTCTTCCTGCCTTAGGACCATTTCTGAGCTGGTGACTAGGCAACTTCTTTTAATCACATCTTGGTTTCGTTACTAAACAAAAACTCCTTACTACCTCCCCCAGACACCTGCCTACAGCATATGAACTGCTGATATTAGCACAGGGATCATGCCATTTTCCTGAATACCTAACTACACCAGAGACTGTGAAACTAGGGAACACCATCATCCGAAGTTTCTTCTACTGAGACATATTGATTTACACTTCACTCCCATTTTAACTTTCTTTTTCCCCTCTGGGAATGCAGGGGTTGGACCATACCCAGTGATGGTCCTGATTCAGACATCACTGTTGGTAGGGATTGGGCGACCCTATGTAATGCTGGGCTGGAGTGATAGCACAGAGGGTATGGCGTTGTTTGCCTTGCACACTGCCAATCCAGCAGTGAGAAAGGATAGTGGTCATCCTAAGATTCCTCCGTCCCTCTCAGAGAGCCCGGCAAGCTACCGAGAGTATCCCGCCTGCACGGCAGAGCCTGGCAAGCTCCCCGTGGCATATTCGATATGCCAAAAACAGTAACAACAAGTCTCACAGTGGAGATGTTACTGGTGCCCGCTCGAGCAAATTGATGAAGAACAGGAGGACAGTGCTACAGTGCTATGTAATGCTGGACATGGAACTGAGGTCAGTCATCTGCAAGGCAGGTGCTGTCTCTTATGTACTCTCTCTCTGGCTCTGATTTTAACTTTTCCTCTTTGGGAGAGTTGAGGGGAAGGGTGGTCAGAGATTTAAACATAACTCCTTACATTGATTGACCTAAAATAACTTCTAAGTTGTTGGCAGCAGAGGTTGTGGCCTTGGAGATCTCTGAGCACTGCTAAGGTGGCCTGAGTGATCGCTGACAGCAGGCCCAGAGCAGCCCCGCATTCTCAGCCCTTCATACTGAACTGCAGATCTGGCTGGCAGAAAATCCGAGAATCACTGGGAAGGGCCCATACCTCCTGAGCACTACTTTCCATTCACACTCCCTTGCTCAGCAAAACAACAACAACAACAACAAAAGGGCCAGGAGGTATTGGCCTTGCAAAAAGCTGACCCAGGCCTCTTCATCATTGTCATCATCGTCCCGTATAGTCCCCAGAGCCCACCAGAAGTGACCCTTGAGTACAGACTCAAGAATAAGCCTTAAGTGTCACCAAGTGTGACCCAAAAACAAAACCAAAGAAATAAAGAAATAAATTTAAAAGGGGGCAGCTTCCGCCAGAGATTGCCATACCTCCCAAACTACAGGTCAGGCTGTTTTTTTTAAATTTTTTAAATAATTGAATCACTGGGATACAGTTACAAGATTGTTCATGATTAGGTTTCCGTCATATAATTATGTTCCAACACCCGTCCCTTCACCAGTGTACATTTCCCACAATATCCCCAGTTCCCTTCCCGCCCCATCCCGCCCCATCTCACCTCCACCCCCCCACCCCCAACCCCACCTGCCTCTATGACAGGCCAGGCTGTTTCAGCTTTTTCTAAACCCAGGGGGTCCTACGTTTTCAGAAGGAAGTGCTTTGCTGCACTTTCTGTCTCCTGCCCAGGGTTTCTTATAAACTGTCCTGGCTTGGAGGCTTCTCCTACAGATACAAGTTAGTATCTGTAGCTAAGGAAAGAATTGTGAGCCCTAGTGCTGCTCTGCGTGTATAATTTTAATATGCCTTGGTTCCTGCTCCTCCGGGGCCCAGCTTCTGAGCTTGTCCTGGGTCCTGAGTCATTGAAGCCTCAGCTTGCTCTAAGGCTGAGCTGGGTAGTTCTGAGCACAGGGCAGGACAATTCCCTCCCAGATGCAGGACAATTCCCTCCCAGATACTACTACCCCAAATGAGTGCCGGGGCTTCACCATCCCACCACCTGCCTGCCACACTAGGGAATGACTTCAGAAGAGGAAAAATGATCTCAAACCAAAGACCTGGGATCCAGTGAGTCACAGTGAGTAAAAAATAGGGAAATCTGGAGGCATTATCAGGGCCAGAGAGGTAGTGTTATAGCAGGTAAGGAAGGCACTTGCCTTGCACATAACATACCCTGGTTGGATCCCCCAGCACACATATGGTCCCTTAAGCACAGGGCCAGGAATAAGCCCTGAGCACCTCTGGGTGTGAAAAAATATGTTACAGATCTAATTTGTGTGTTTGCCGGAGAGCCCAGCAAGCTACTGAGAGTATCCCGCCCACACAGCAGAGCCTGGCAAGCTACCTGTGGCATATTCGATATGCCAAAAACAATAACAGGTCTCATTCCCCTGACCCTGAAAGACCCTCCAATATGGCAGAGTTGGGAAGGACAAGAGGAGAGACTGTTAAAATCTCAGGACTGGGACGAATGGAGATGTCACTGGCGCCCGTTCGAGCAAGTCGAACAATGGGATGTCAGTGACAGTGACAGTGACTTTGTGTAGTTATTTATTCATTTATTTATTTTGGGGTGACACTCGTGATACTCAGAACTCACTCCTGGCTCTATACTCAGGGATTACTCCTGGCACTGCTCAGGGATGCCTGGGATCCATCCTGGATCAGGCACGAGCAAAGCAAGTGCCTTACTGCTGTGCTATCTCTCTAACCCAGTGTGCTAAAGAACTAAATACAATGAATGGAAAACGATTGAGTATTCTGAAGTCCTGAGTCATGGCAAAGGTCCAGGCCCACTGCTCTTGGAGAGCAAATCAGTTGAGAGATGGAGGATGGGCTTAGAAAGAGCTTGGTTAGAGGCAGGTTGGTTGGAAGGTGGCCCACTCATGTCCTCAAAATAACCAACTTGTGGAACGGTCACAAGAAGAGGCTTTTATGGAAAAAGGGAAGAGGGAAGCCCATTTTTAGAGAGGGCGGGCTGCAGACCAGTGGGCTTCAGAGAGAACAATTAATTCCTTAGTGTGCTGGTTCCCTGAGGCACACTCCATTTTAGCTACAAAAACCTAAACAAAGAAAGGGCTAGACTTTGGGGGAAGGACAGAAATGAGAACAAGCCATCCTCATTTAAGGCTTTTGAGGGAAGGGTAAGGCAAGGACAAGGACTGATGAACTGTGTAGCTCCTAATTTCTTTGGGCAATTTCACTTGCTCTGTCACCAGGGGAGCAGACAGGAACAATAGAACACTTTTAAGTCAGTTAACAGGGGAGCAGATATGAACTCTAGAGTATTTTTATCTCAGTAGGCATTTTAAGAAAGGAAGGAAATAGGACTGGAGAGATAGTACAGCGGGTGCAGTGCTTACTTTGCAAGTGGCTGACCAGAGTTCGATCTCTAGCACCCTATCTAGCACCCCGAGCACCCTGCAGGCAGAGTCAGGAGTTAGCCCAGAGCACAGTTGGGTGTGCTTTCTCCCCACCCCCCATCAGAAAAAAAAAGAAGAAAATATAACATAATAGAATAGAGACTAACTTTATAGACCTAAACTTGGTAGTGTGGACTAGGCCCATGTTTAGGGGCCGGGGACCCCCAACTGGCCTGATAGTTTTCAGCACTGCTGGGCTGTCGCCTCATTATACAAATAAAATTTGTAGGGAGGTAAAATTAAACGGAATAAAAATAATTTAAAAGTTGATTTCTATTTTGGTTTTTGGACCGCACTCAGCAGTGTGCAGGGCTTACTCCTGGCTCTGCGCTGAGGGCTCACTCCTGGCGATGCTCAGGGACCATCTTAGCTGCTGGGGTTTATACCTGGTTCAGCTCTATGTAAGGCAAATGCTTTACCCAGTCCACTTGATGGAGGCAGGTGGATTAGTGAAGGGGGCCCCCTACATCATGGCAATGAAATTCTGGGAAGTAAAAGCCACCAGTCCTAAGTCTGACCCAGCTTGTTTACAGAGAAAGCAAGACCTGATATGACCTTCTCCAGCAGCTGACCCTCAGGAGACTGGACCCCTTCCTACAGAAAGGGCCTGAAGGAAAATCCTTGAGAACCCTCAATTCCTTCCTTTAATCTGATTAACCTTCAGGTAGCTCAGACCAGAGAAGACTGGACCCACCCTCCAAGAGAAGATCCAGCATGAACAAAGGCCAAGAGAAGGAGTTTCAAAGAAGAGCACCCCCAATTCTACCCACCCTGGAAATAGCATAGCCAGAAAGATCCACGTGGGACACCTTGGGAAAACCCCATAAAAGTCACCTTGAACAAAGGGAGGGCAGCCTATGCTACCCCAGCTTATGTGCTGCTTGTGCCCACGTGGCCGAATGCATCCGTGGTTAAACACGTGTGACGCCCGAGCACATGTGTCACCTGCATCTCCCCTCTTGAGATGTGTGCTTTTATGCTTTCATAGCTAATGCTGGGATGTATGTAGGGCCTCTCTCCACCTTTGGAGAAGCCCTCATTCTCCCTTGAGTGTATTATTCTCTCTCACTTTCTCTCCTTCCTTCCCCTTCCTAAAACCCTCCAAATAAAATCTGTTTTTACTTCACTGCTCATCTACTCCTGAAATTCTTTTCTGTGAGGCTAAACAAGATCGTAGTATCCCTCGGTAAGGTTTAGGACTGACTTTCCTTTCCTGCAAAGAGCAATTCCTCATGCCATCCTGAGTCTGTGGCTCCTTGAGAAATGGGGTGGTGCGGACCAATTCCTGTGCTGAAAAGACCAAGAGAACATCAGGTGTGACTTGACAGCCACCTGGTGGGGCTGGCAGCAGAGAGTCGGGGGTGCCCAGGCCAGGCCAAGTTGGGGGAGCACTCTGGCCCATGCGGAGCAGGGGCTCATCGCAGAATTTATCAGGCCTAGTTTTCCCAGTTGGGTCTCGGGTGGCAGAGGCAGATCGGGAGAAAGTGACCATCTCTTTCCTTCCTGCCTCACATATAAGCCACCCGTGAGGGCCCATTGACATCACACTGTACCATCTCTCTGGTCAGTGAAAAATATATTTTAAAAGAAAAAAATTAGGGAAAAAGCAAAATGATGATCAAAAGAAACTCAGAGATACAGCAATATTTACAGAAAATGCAATCAAATGAAAATTCCAATTAAAATTCAAAGATGGGTAGATTGCTACCAAAAAAAGATTGTTTAGGTTTCCCAAGTCTGGCCTTAATGAAGTAATGGGTATTAGACTTACTCTCTGTCATATGAAACTCTAAATGTTGGCAGAATATATAAAGCAGCTGTTTCTGGGAATTAAACAACCAAAAGCTTAGCTGTCATCTTTGAGAAAATAGAAAGATATGAGGTAAGAGCCATATTTGACACAACTTTTTTTATGCATGTAAATTATTTAATTGAGAGAGAGAGAGAGAGAGAGAGAGAGAGAGAGGCCCATAATGTACAAAGGAAGAGAATTTCCCACCTTGAGCTGGGATGCAGGTGGCTGTAGGCTGGGGTGTGTGTGTGAGACTCAGCTTTCCACCTGGGTGCCCTTGCCCTGCTAAGATGGGAATGCAGGGAGGCAGTGTGCATGCAGAGCAAAAAGTTCTTGCTGAGCAGAGGAGGCAGAGATCAGGGTTCCAGACTGCTGTAGTCAAGGGAAATTGAAAAGTGCAGTACAGGAGATCTACACCCAAAAGTGGCTCAAAAAATAAGAAAGAAATCCCCTAAGAGATAAATCTCCAGGATAGGTTTTTCTTTTTTCTCTTTTGGGTCACACCCAGCAGTGCTCAGGGGTTACTCCTGGCTCTGCACTCAGGAATTACTCCTAATGGTGAACCATTTGGGATGCCGGAGATCAAACGCGGGTTAGCCGAGTGCAAGGCAAACGTCCTCCCCACTGTGTTATTGCTTCAACCCCCAGGTTTTGTTTTTGTTTTTAATTGAATGAAATTTACTTAGAAAGATGTGAGGAAATTCAGGCCCTTTCTGTAGGGAGGAGTGCAGTCTCCTTAGGATCTGCTGGAGAAGGTCTTATCAGGTCTTATTTTCTATATCCACAAGGTGAATCAGACTTAGTACTGGTGGCTTTATTACTCCCCAGAAATTTCATTGCCATAATGTGTATGTGTGGGGGGGCCTTCCCTAATCTACCTGCCTACATCAGGATGGGGAGACTGGACTAACAGTACAGGGGATAGGACACCTGTCTTGCATACAGCTGACCTAGGTCAGATCCCCAGCAACCTAGGTGTTCCCCCATCCCTGTCAAGAGTGATTCCTGAGCAGAGAGCCAGGAGTAAGCCCCAAGAACCACTGGATGTGGCCAAAAACAAAAGAATATGAGATGGAAGAGACAGAGAGATAGTACAGAGGATAAGGCACTTGCCTTAAATGTAGACAACCTGGGTCAGATCCCTGGCACTCCATAAGGTCCCACAGCCTGCCTGAGCATAGAGCCAGGGGTAAACCCTGATCACAGATGAGTCTGGCCCAAAAGTGAGAAGGGGTGGGAAGGAAGGGAGAGAGGGAGGAAGGAAACGAAGGAAGGGAAAGAGTGAGGAAGGAAAGGAAGGAAGGAAGGAAGGAAGGAAGGAAGGAAGGAAGGAAGGAAGGAAGGAAAGAAGGAAAGAAGGAAAGAAGGAAGAAGAAAGGGAAGGAGGAGGAAAGGAAGAAAAGAAGGGAAGGATGAATGGAGGGAGGGAGGAAAAAAATAGAAAAGGAAAAATGAATGTGGGGTAAGAGACCGAGACAGAGTCCCAAGTAAAGAGAAATCAGGCTGGAGAGATTCTAATGGGACTAAAGGCGTGCTTTGCATGTAAGAGGCCTGGGTTTGACCCCTGGCTGACCCTGGTATCCCATGGTCCCAGAATAGAAAAGTCTCTATTCTTAGAGCTCTCCGCAGGTAATACCCCTGAGGACTGAGCTAGGCATAACCTCTGAGAACTGCTGGGAGAGTCCCCTTCCCCCAAAAGGAGAAACTATACTCCAAGGTGGGATGCAGGGGACTACAAAACGGAATGCATTAAGCTTATTTGAGAAACCAAATGCCTGCCTTTTGCAAGCTGCTTTTGCCTGGGCTCTAGGCAGTTGGACCTATAGATAAAGACTAAGAAGAGATACTCAAAGGCTTGAGCAGAGGCTTTCTCGGAGGAGGCCCAAGGTTGGAACCCCTGCACCTCAGGGATTCCCGAACACTGCCAGGAGCAGTCACGGAGCCAGCAGTAGCCCTAGAGTACCGCTGGGTGTGGTTCAACACCTCCAATACAAAAAAAAAAAAAAAAAGACTTTGTTAAGGACCTTGAACTCCCTGACAAAGTCCTTTTTAAAAAGTCTTATCAGTGGCCTTTATTTAAAGTCTTATCAGGGACTTTGTTCCTGCTGAGGGGGAATTTTAGCCTTCAAGCTAGATTGGTTTTAAATTGGAGCCTCAGACAGGTCTTAAATTTGGGTTGTCTTCTTGTAAGTATCCATTCTAGGTCTGGGGTAGGACTGGATACCTTTTCAGATAATACCTTTTTCGGGGTGTAGGGGTCCTCCCAAGTGGTCTCGAGGGCCTAGGGCCCGCTCCTGGCAATTCAGGGTGAACTGGGACCATGGTTCAATGCTAGAACCTTGTACAGGGATTACAAGGGGCCACCATAGTCACGGGGATTGAAACCAAGCGGGGTGCATGCAAGACAAGTGTCAACCCCAGTGCTGTCTCTAGCCTTTTAGATCTTGACTAAAATTAATTATCCAAACTGTCTTCTTAATAAAATCTTCCTTAAATCTTCAAGAATATATTGTTAGAAAATAAAGAGTATATATAAATATTCCCATATATATTTGGGACTCGAGAAATAATACAGTGGGTAGGGTACTTTCCTTGTATTTGACCAAATCCTGGTTCGATTCCAGTATTCCATATAGTCCTCTGAATAGTACCTGGAGTAATTCCTGTGTGCATGGAGTAACCCCTGAGCATTGCTGGGAGTGGTCTAAAAACAAAAACAAACAAAAAACAAACAGAGAAAGTTTATAGTCAGAGGTCAATCTTCTGCAACTACTTTCTGCTGGCCTAGGGGCATACGCCCTACATACTTGTGGGAAATAAATTCTCTGTTACCTGTTCTAAAGTCCCCAGTGGTATTGCTGTGCCACTTGAGTTCTTCCTAGCTCATGTAGCAGAGACCTTTGCAACTTCTTAAGAATTTCCATAATTTAGATTAATTTCCATAGAATTAATCTCTCAGTTCTGAGGATAAATTTGTCCAGTGAAAGGATTGTGCCTAAATTCATGATGTAAACTACAGCTCTATGCAGACAAAATGAAAAATGGTTATTAAAATGGAAGTAAAAATTGAGGTGTGGCCTCTGAGAACTTCTGGTAGAGAATTCTTTTTAGATATCAGTCAATGTGTCATCAGATGATAAGTTCTGTGGTATTGCAGTGCCTCTAATATTTTCAACATTTTTGGAAGTATAACACAAGTTTCCTCCAAGTGTAAACAGTATGGTTATCTCTCTGCAGCAAATCTTAAGGTTTCCATCTGCAGCTTGAAGTATCTTTAGAAAAAGGACAACCTCTTAGGGCTGGAGAGGTAAGCCTCTTTGCACGCAGTTAACCCAGGTTAGGTCCCCAGCATCCCATATGCTCCCCTGCGTACCACCAAGAGTAATTTCTGAGTGTAAAGTCAGGAGCATCACCAAGTATAGCCTTAAAAAAAAGAAAAGGAGGGGCTGGAGAGATAGCACAGCGGGTAGGCATTTGCCTTGCACGCGGCCGACCCCGGGTTCAATTACCAGCATCCCATATGGTCCCCCGAGCACCGCCAGGAGTAACTCCTGAGTGCAGGGCAGGAGTCACCCCTGTGCATCGCCGGGTGTGACCCCAAAAAGCTAAAAAAAAAAAAGAAAAAAAGAAAAGAAAAAGGACAGTATCACTTTTTGCAGTTCTCAGGATTTACTTCTGGCAGGCTCAGAGGATCACATGGGTGCTGGATATCAAATCTGGGTAAGCAAGGCAAGTACTTTACCCACTGTACTCTATGGCCCCCCGTTTCACTTGTTAATCTTGCAAGTTATCTAGAAAGAAAAATCTGTAAATGCAAGTGTTTGGAAAGTCATAAATTAGTTTAAGGAAATTCAGAATCTGTTATGTTCTCAGATAAAAAGGAAAAACTTTTTTTTTTTTTTGCTTTTTGGGTCACACCTGGCGATGTTCAGGAATTACTCCTGGCAATGTTGGAAAAACATATGGGGGTCTATATAGGATGTTGGAGATCAAACCCAGGTTGACCGCATGCAAGGAAAATGCCCTACCCTCTGTACTATTGCTCTAGCCCCATAAAAAGAAAAACTTTAAAAAAAAATTAAGAAAACTTGAATTTGATCTCTGCCATTACCCCTCCCCAAACGCATGTTAGAGAAACCCAAATTTTCTCCTCCTCATCATGTCTATCTTACCAAATAATTATAGAAACAATTTGGGTTTAGTTCTAAAACTTGGCCATTTTGCTTAAGCACAGTAAGAACAGAGATAGCTATATAGATAATTTAAAATTTGCTTTGTAGGAATTATTGTAGAATAAAAACAAAAACACTGTCCTCCTGTTGTTCATCAATTTGCTTGAGCGGGCCCAGTAACATCTCCATTTTGAGACTTGTTGTTACTGTGTTTGGCATATTGATTATATGCGGGTGAGATACTCTTGGTAGCTTGCCCGGCTCTCTGAGAGGAGTGGAGGAATCGAACCTGGCTCTGCCTGGCCGGCTGCGCAAGGCAAATGTCCTACCACTGTGCTATCGCTCCAGCCCTACTGTAGAATAAATAAACATTTTAAAGAATAGGCGCTGGCAATGCTTAAGAGGCATTACTCCTGGATCTACACTCAGAAATTATTCCTGGCAGTGCTCAGGAGGACCTTTTAGGATCCTGGGCTTGAACCTAGGTTGGTTGTGTGCAAGACAAATGCCTTACTCGCTGTACTATCGCTCTGTCCCCAAGAAATTTTACATTGAGCTCTTAATGACCTTCCAGGAATTATGTCATTTCATGACTATCTGTTACACCTTACGGTTTTCTGCAGAGGGTTTTCATTGGTGCCCTGTTTGTAAGGTGTAGCCTTGTGAACAGGCATCAAATCTTCTATTTTTGTTTTTGTTTGGGGGCCACACCTCATGGTGCTCTGGGGGCAACTCCAGGCTCTTTGCTTGAGCATCACTGCCAGAAGGGCTCAAGGGATTACCAGAGATTGAACCCAGGTCTCCCTCCCACATGCAGTGTCTGTGCTCAGCCCATTCAGCCATGCAAAGCAAGTGCCTTAAGCCCTGGAGTATCTCTCCAGCGTAGTTCTCCATCCTCAAAGGATTTCTTTCACTCCCTCTGAGGTCAGTCTTAATTCCTGAAGAAGTATGATTTCTCTCTTTCTTTCTTTTTTCTTTTTTCTTTTTTTCTTTTTTGGGTCATACCCGGCGATGCACAGGGGTTACTCCTGGCTCTGTGTTCAGGAATTATTCCTGGTGGTGCTTGGGGGACCATATGGGATGCTGGGAATCGAACCCGGGTTGGCCGCGTGCAAGGCAAACACCCTACCCACCGTACCAAAGCTCCAGCTGCAGAAGTATGATTTCTGACAGTGCAAAGTTTCAGTAATACAGCCAGTTTCCAAATGATCTCTTACAAAGAGAAAATATTTCTTGCTGAATTTAGGCAAACTACATATTGCCATGAAGCAGAAAGAAATTTACTGAAGACTCAGGACGGTATTAGGAAGAGAGAGAGAAGCAAATGTTTTAGTTCTACCAATCAGATTGGTGCATATCACGGTTCAGGAAAGTTTCAAATCTGAAAAAAATAGGACATACTCCTGGCTCTGTGCTCAGGGATCACTCCTGGCACTGCTTAGCGGACCATATGCACTGCCAGTGATCAAACCTGGGCTGGCCACATGTAAAACAAATACCTTAACCTTTGTGTTATCTCTCCAGTGTGAGTGCTATAATATTTTTGAAGTGAAACGAGAGAGAGAGAGAGAGAGAGAGAGAGAGAGAGAGAGAGAGAGTGGCTCAAGGGAGAACATAGGTTTCTCCAAGAGCAGAGCTCTAGAATTTTTATTCTGAGTTTCCTGACAAAACTGTATTCCAAAGCATTTTGCAAAATCTTTTTTCATAAGCTTCTCTGAACAAAGTATTAGAACAATTCTATGAATGCTCATAATGAAAGATTTTATTATAGCACAATTGGCAAGAGGATTTGTATGCTTTTGTGACATACAATTTCTTAACAAACCAGGCTATATTCGATTTTTAAGAATTTTACATAATTTAGAATACCCACATTACTTTTCATGTGTTTGTTTAAAAGATTAAATATTGCCCTCACCTCCTAGCTTTTGTTTTGTTTTGAGGCCACACCTGGTGGTACACAAGGCTTACTCCTGGCTCTGTGCTCAGGGGACCATATGTCATGCCAGGGGATTGAACGCAGGTCCGACGAATGCAAGGCAAGTAATCTTAAGATATTTCTCTACCATTTTCTGTACATGCCATGTATGTTCTTTATATTCTTCTCAACTGCATGTGCTGACCATTCTCACTTGTTTCCTGAAAAACTACTAGGATATGTACAAGGATTATGTCACTCATTTTATTTTTATTTTTTTAATTATTATTATTATTGAGCCACATTTAGCAGCCGTGCAACCTCTTATTGTATAGTTCTCACTCTTAGAGAACCCAGCAGGCTACCGAGAGTATCTTGCTCACATGGCAGAGTCTGGCAAGTTCCCCGTGACGTATTCAATATGCCAAAACCCAGTAACAATGATGGGTCTCATTCCCCTGACCCTGAAAGAGCCTCCAATATGGCACTTGCTAAAAATCTCAGGGCTAGGATGAATGGAGAGGTTACTGGTGCCTGCTGGAGGAAATTAATGAACAATGGATGACAGTGATACAGTGATTATTATTATTATTATTATTGCTTTTTGAGTCACTCAGCATTGCTCAGGGGTTACCACTGGCTCTGGTCTCAGGAATCACTCCTGGCAGTGCGTGGGGGACCATATGGGATTCCAGAGTGTAAAACCCGGGTCAGCTGTGTGCAAGGCAAACACCCCATCCACTGTACTATCTCTCCGGCCTCACTCTTTATTTTTAAACTTCAATATTTGTCTTCCCCAGAAATTCTTTCGTTGGACACGGTCCACACCAGGGGATGCTCTGGTGCTACTTGTTGTGTGGGGTCATTCCTGCTTGGGACCATGTGGTGCCTGTAATCGAACCTAGGCCTTTTGCATGTAAAACATGTACTCAAACCTGTTGAGCTGTCCCTCAGACCCTGCTCCAGAAATCCTTTCTCAGGACAAGCCAAAAGCCTGAGCCTGGGTGGTGATGAACCAGACTTCACAAGTCTGGATCTTAACTCAGCCTTTCCCACTACACAGATAGCCTTATGGGTTGATGTTCCAAAGTTTTTTTTTTTTTTCTCTTTTTCCCTGAAACAGCTAAAAACAGGCCTGAGGCTTGTAGTTTGGAGAATGTGACAATCGCTCTCTATTCTACTACAATCTCTTGGCTCTAATTGGGCCACAACAATTTTAAGAACACTTCTATAAAGGACCCCAGGCTCTGGCCAGACAGTACTGGCAATGGGCCCTGCAGTGGAGCCCTTCTGGGCTTCTGCTCAGCTTCTTCTTCATACGAAAAGGCACACCCTATTTTCTGTACATGTGTCCTATGCTCCTTAATTGTGCCTCATTCTCTCTCATGAGTCTGTATGATTTTCCTAAGAATAATGACTAGAATCTGCATATGCTGCTGGGCATGAAACAGACCCCTACTCCCTGTCTGTGAAGCTGTCCTGTAGCAGGGGCTGCTGGACATTCTTCCCAACTTAAGTTGTATTTTCTTTGTTTGTTTGTGTGGGTCACACCTTGTGGTGTGCAGGACTTACTCCGGGCTCTGTGCTTTGGCATTACTCCTAGTGGGACTCAGGGAGCTAAACCTGGGTTGGCCACACGCAAGGCAAGCACCTTAACTTCTGTGCTGGCTCTCTGGCTCCATAAATTGTATTCTTGTCAGAAAAGTCGCTGGTTTCTAATGACTTACTCCTATATGACAGTGGTGACATACTGGCTTTCTCAAAGACAACAATGACACTTCTCCGATGACAGAAGTTGAGACAACAGATGAAAGCACACATTACAAGTCTAAAGAAACATGAGAGCTTAATGGGCTGCAGAGAAGGCTCAGTACTCAGTGCATACATTGCGTGCTGGAGACCAGGGTTCAATCCCTGGCACCAGTGGTTCCTCAAACACCTCCAGGTGTGACTCCTGTGCACCAGATGAAGTATAGTCCCTGAACACCACTGAGCATGTCCCCCAAATACAAATAAAGACATAAATAAATAAATAAATAAGGAGGCCAGAAAGATAGTAAGTGGGTAGTGTGCTTGCCTTGCACGCTGCCAACCTGGGCTCAATCCATGGCACCCCATATGGTTCTCTGAGCACAGTCTGGTATGATTCCTGAGTGCAGAGTCAAGAGTAAACTCTGAGCATCACCAGATGTAGCCCCAAAACAAAACAAAAAAAAAATAAAAGGAAGGAAGGAAAAAAGAAAACATTTACATAAATTGATTCAAAAGAAAAAGAGAGTGTTCACAAGCAGCTAACGTTGGGCTCAGACCTTCATCACAAAGTCCTCCCATACATGGAAGGTTACAGAGTCTCAGAGTATCAGGGGCAGGGAACACAGTCTGATCTTAAAACTCCCCTGAATGACTAATAAGGCAAGAGAAAGAAAAAGAACAAATAAGCCCACTTGGGATGGGAAGTCACAGTCTAGAATGAGATCAGAGCCAGGACTGCAGGAGGAGGAACATTATTCGTTGTGGCACACTGAACCAAAAAGTCCAGAAATCCAGCTGGTCATCAACTACCTGGGAAGGCCAGGTATTTCCACTGTCCACTAGGTTTAGAGCTCAATTGGTTCCTTCTATTTTTTTTTCTTTCTGTTGTTGAAATCTGTGGTTTTGAACTAAGTGCACAAATATTTTGGTAACTCAAGAGTTTTTATAGTTCACTGAAGTTCTGAGTTTCAGTCTAAATTATTGATTTTGTTTTGGGATGCTGTACCTAGCAATACCTCAGGACCTACCCTTGATATGACACATACTATGCCAGGAATTGATCCCAAGCTCCTGCATGCAAAGCATTAGCTCTGCATGCTTTGAGCTAGCTCACTGACCCTGGTCATTTTATAAGTCTAACTGAATTAATTAGTAATTAATTAATTGAGTGTAATGTGGAAAGCCCGGATTTGATCTCCAGCACTATATGGTTCCTCAGGCATGAGCACTGCTGTAAGCAACCTGAAGCACAGAGCAGAAAGCAGCCCTGAGCAACTCTGGTTAGGCCCCAAATATATATATGTATGTATACATATATACACGTATCATTTTTTTTCACTTCAGTTTTTGTCTCCTAAAATAAGCAATCTAAATGCAAGATGATATTATAGTTTAAACTGCTATGAATAGACCATCTTTTCCCATACTCCAGTTTACAATGAGGCCATATAGTGTTATAATAAAAAGTTATTTCCTTTTTCACTCTTGTTGTTTGGGAGCCAAACCTGGTGGTGTTCAGGACTTACTCCTGACTTTGTGCTCAGAGATCACTCCTGATGGTTCTCAGGGACCAAAGCTCCTTTCTTTAAATGCTGTCTAGAGGCTGGAGCAATAGCACAGCGGGTAAGTCATTTGCCTTGAATGCAGCTGACCCAGGTTCGATTCTCAGCATCCCATATGGTCCCCTGAGCACCGCTAGGAGTAACTCTTGAGTGCATGAGCCAGAAGTAACCCCTGAGCATCGTTGGGTGTGACCCAAAAAGCAAAAAATAAATAAATAAAAATAAAAAATAAACACTGTCTAATTGAAAATGTTTCTAGGGTTTTGATAAACATCCCAAAAGGGATGCTGTGGGAATGCAGGTTGAACTTGTCATGCTTTTGTAAGAACAGAGCTTGTTGAAGCCACAGTGTGCTGGGAGATTTTAGAGTTCTGAACAGAGAAAGTGGAAATCCTTATGTCCAATCTAGTCCTTGAGTTGGATCCTCAAACTCCCATATGTAAAGCTATATTTTATGGAAATTCTAGACCAGTCCAAACTAAGTAAAAAACAAAGATATGACAAAATCAGGGTAACCCAAATTAAATAAACTAGAAACTGGAGAGATAGCACTGGGGTTAAAGTGTTGTCCTTGCATGTGACTGACCCCAGCTTAACACTCCATGATACTACATATAATTCCTGGAGTGCCACTAGGCATGATCCCTGAGCACAGAGCCAGTAGTAATCCCTGAGCACCACCAGGTGTGGCCTAATCATTATAAAATCAAATTCTAAAAAAGAAAATCATAACTCTTGGGCAAGGAAAAATGGCTCAAAGATAATTTGCATGCAGGAGGTCTGGGTTTGACCTCAGGTATCACCAAGTCCATTGAGCAGCACCTGGGAGCAACACCCAAGCCAAGCACTAAGCTGGGTGTAGATCAGAGCATCACCAGGTATGGCCTCCCAACAAACAAAACAAAGTAAAACATTAAAAAAGAACATTTAACATAATCTGGACATTCTCTAATGTAGTATACAAAACGCATAACAGTCAATAAAAATTATTACATGTGAGAAGGAAAACAATACAATAAATAACCAGCAAGAAAGGACATAAATTAGAAACATTTACAGAGAAGGTACACATTTTTTAATGGCTTCAAAATTAGTAGTATAAAAATGAGAACTCCTTAAGTGTAAAATTGCTTTTTGATTTTTGTGTTTTTGCTTTTGGACCAGTAGCGCTCAGGGTTTTACTTACTCAGAGCTTTGCACCTAGAGATCATCTTGAAGGGGTTTTGGGGAACATATGGGGTGCTGGGATTAAACCTGGGTTGGCTTATGTCCAATCCAGTCCTTGAGTTGGATCCCCAACTCAAAGGTTGTGTACGAGGCTGCTAAACTATTGCTCTGACCCCAAAAATTTTACCTTTTTTCAAGCAGACTGGATAGGTTCAGGGCTAAGAACAGAGACTGCTGTTAAGGACAGGCTAGGTTCACATTTCAGATTTGGTGTTTGTTAAGTATGCAAAATTTTGGAAGCTTTTGTTTAGTCCTGATTAATTTACCTTAAAATGAGATAAAGAATATCTGTCTCACATAGTTCTCTTAGATCTGAGATAATATGCATAAAGTGTCTAACATATAAGTAGTAGCTCCAGAAATGTTGTCTATTATTACTCCTTCTAACCAGCACAGACTACTTGTTCAGTTGCCCAATATTTTGGTTAGGGAAAGAAACGAATGACTGTAGGGGCTATTATAAAGCCCAGTGGACCTCACATCCTAGTTAAATGTTGGAAACCAGCTGGGTGAGATTAGTGAATACTCTGTTGACAAGTTCATTGAAGACATCAAGCAACTGGCCACATGGAGATGGTCTATCTTGTGGGTGGAGAAGATAAATAGCACTGTTGCACTGTCCTGTAGCACTGTCCTCCCATTGTTCATCAATTTGCTTGAGCGGGCATCAGTCACGTCTTCATCGTGAGACTTCTTGTTACTGTTTTTGCATATCGAATACGCCATGGGGAGCTTACCAGGCTCTGCCGTGCAGCGGGATACTCTCGGTAGCATACCCGGCTCTCCGAGAGGGACAGAGGAATCGAACCCGGGTCGCCTGCATGCTAGACAAACGCCCTACCCGCTGTGCTATCGCTCCAGCCCAGAGAATATAGATAGAACCACAAATAAATTGAGTACTCATGTTTCTGGGGCGACTTTGGGAGGACGGAGGCACCTAGCACAGGTGGAAGAACCTTGTTTATCTGCAGCTCTCTGTTACTGATTAACACAGGCATCCTTCTTTCCACACCCTCTTACTCAAACACAATTAAATTTTAAAATAATGTGACTTTAGGAAGAGCTGTACAAAGGGCAGGTACCTGGCCTTTAGGTAGGAGCCAGTGTGATGTAGGCTGCAGGAATAGTTGGGAATCTGATAACACTTTGAACCTGTTCACCTGGTCCAAGTTCTCCACCCAGTGGGAGAAAGACAGGAAACCTTCAGAGACAGGAAAGTTTAAAATTCCAATCATTGAATCAAAACCTTATTGCATAGGATCTGGACTTTGAGTTTTAGAAATTCTGACTCTCAAGGATCCCCTTTCTACCAGGTGCAGTAAACATCAGAACCCCTGGCTGAGTAGGATGACGGGAAGAATAGCAAGAGGGAGGCAGGAATGGCTGCTTAGTTTGAACTTTACCTCTGTTTCTGGCTCTGTTTCCTGTTCTTTTGAGCCTCAGTCTTTTCCAAAGTGTCTCCCATAGGGTCTCCTGAGTCCTGCCAGGAGTGATCCTTGAGTGCAGAGTCAGGAGAAAGCTCTGAGCATCACCAGGTGTGGGACTCTTCACTTGCCCCCTGAAAAGAGGACATTTTGCCTCTTCTAAAAAAATAATTGGCAGGTAGAGTTTATTTAACTCATCGAACCCCTTTATTCTTTAAAATGACAACATCTTTTTAGACTCTTGATCTGGAGATTTGGCTTTGGGAAGTACCTCTGGACAACGCTGCTGTAGCTTTCAGAGCCAGCCTTTTTAGCAGCTTCTTTCCTTCACTTCGCTCATATAAACGCAGTCTTAGAAGAAGTTAGGGGCTGGAGTGATAGCACAGCGGGTAGGGCATTTGCCTTGTATGCAGCCAACATGGCCTACCCGGGTTCGATTCCCAGCATCCCATATGGTCCCCTGAGCACCGCCAGGAGTAATTCCTGAGTGCATGAGCCAGGAGTAACCCCTGAGCGTCGCCGGGTGTGACCCCAAAAGCAAAAAACAAACAAACAAACAAACAAAAAAACAAAAAACAAACACCCAAAAAAAAGAAGTTAAAGAATGAAGCATAAAAGGATCAGTGAAAGAATTTATATAATGATTAAAAGCACATTGGCCTGTAATACATGTGATATCTTAAAACAGGAAAAGAGACAGCAGTCGAAAAAAAATCTAGTAAAATTTAATCTGGAGTAATCTGGAGTTTATACCAGTTTCAAACTACTGATATATATATATATATATATATATATATATATATATATATATAGTCTGGAGTTTAATTACTAATAATGTACCAAGACTGGCTTCCTAGTTTATTTTCTTGTTTGTGTATTTTTGAGGTCCACATCCAGCCGTGCTCAGGGTCACTGAGCCTGACCACATTCCTGACCCACTTCTTGGCCTGCTCTCACACAGTCTCCCTGAGAAGCCACAGTCACTCAAGCACCAAATCCTTGTGAGGTTCCTCCATGAGTCTTTGCCGGCAATGAATCTGGTCCAGGAAGGAGGTGTTGGTGAAAGAAGACACGTTTTTCACCTTTCTTGCTTTCTATTTTGGTTATTTAGTCTTCCAGTCCCTACAACACTGTCAACTTCAAAATAAGGCTTAAGTTCCTGGAAGCCACAGAATAAAATTCTCCAGACCTAGGACCTAGCTTACTTACCCACCTGAATGAAGTCAGGTTGTGGCCATAATATCTTCATCAAGGCTGGTGGAGCAGGCACATTGCAATGCTAGGGATTAAACCAGGGTCAGCTGCATGCAAGGCAAGCACCTTAACCCCTGTCTGGACAGAGGGTCATTTTGTAATTCCACTACTTCCCCCCCGGCTCAGAGCCCAGGTCTAGTAGAAAAGTTGGAGAAGCACCAGCTTATCCATGCACAGACAGACACTGTCATTTACTGAAGATTTATCGTGATTGCATTTATTTATCGTGATTTACAGTGATTACATTTCACAACAGCTATAGAGGGAAAAGGAAGGACTAAGAGAAGCTGCAAGGGAGATATATAAGAATAAAATAGAAAACATTGTATGGTGGGTCTCTCCTAGGCACTTTTCTGAGTCCTGGTTCACACAACATATTAATAAATATGTGTCAAGGAAGAGTTACTCTCACCGATGCTAATGGACATGTATTCATGGAGTGCCTGAGATTATCCTCAGTGCAGTGTCATGTGGGTTGAAGGAGGGGATGGTGGGAAGGAGAAGGGTGATGGGAAACCTGGTTTGGGTAATGCCCTTGACCAGAAGTGAGAGTTAGGTGTACTGGGAATCTTGTATCGGCAGCATTTCACATCCTCCCCAGCTAGTTAGAGAAACATTCTATTGTTTCTTTGTGGGGTTGATTCCTGGGCCACTCCCGGTGAAATTCAAGGGCTACCCCTAGCTCTGTGCTCAGAGGCAGCCTTGTGTTCAGAGGACCGCATGGTACCAGGGATCAAACCCAGGATGCAAAGCATGCTCTCAGCCCTTCGTCTGATCTCTCCAGCACTCACTTATTGATTTTAAGAATATATCTTTATTTACTTTGGTTTTGGTGTCACCCCTGGCTTTGTTATGGGATTACTCCTGACTCTGCACTAGGAGATCACTCTGGGCAAGGATCTGGGGATCATATGTGGTGCCAAAGATCAAACCCAGATGGGCTGCATGTAAGGAAAGTGCCTGACCCACTGCACTATGTAGTAGATCTCCCACTTACTAAGTTTGATACCCTAGTTAGACCTTTTTATTTTTCTAATACTGGAGCTACATTATGTAAGTGCAGTAATTTTTGGTTCTTCCATTTGATGCTTGTTCATTTTGTTTCTCTTTCATATCTTGATTGGGTAGAATTTTCAAAATGATAGGTAATAATTATAATAGTAGTGAGAAGCATTATTTTGAAAGGCTTACCTCTCGTTTCTTCTTTCCCTGCATTTGCTTTGAATTAACTTCTTTTTGATCTTATGACATCATTTTCCCCCACATACTGACTCATCTCTTTTCAGCTCTGCCAATTTAACTCCTACTCATTCCACGAAGATCATCTGAAATCCCATTACATCTGTGTGCATGTATATAGAAACATGTGTAAATAAATACATAATTTGGTTGTCTGTTGTTTTTTTTCAGTGTTAGTGTACACCTAGAAGTGCTGAGGAGTCACTCCTGGCTCTGAGCTTGGGAGTCATTCCTGGCAGTGCTCAGGGGACCGTGTGTTGCTGGGAATTGAGTCTGGGCTCCCTGTACACATAGCATGCACTCAGCCAATTGACAACCTTTCTGAGCCCCTCGTGTAACTTTATTTATTTATTTATTTATTTATTTATTTATTTTTGCTTTTTGGGTCACACCCAGTGATGCTCAGAGGTTACGCCTGGTTCTGCACACAGAAATTACTCCTGGCAGTGCTTGGGGGACCAAATGGGATGCCAGGGATCAAATCTGGATTGGCTGCATGCAAAGCAAACACCCTACCCTCTGTACCATCATTTCGGCCCTTACCTCATGTCACTTTAATGCAGTGTTTTACAGTTTACAAATAACTTTCATAACCAGATATATTTTGAGGGTTGAGGGTTGGGTCATAGCAGCAATATTCAGGGATCACTCCTGGCTCTGTACTCTGGGATCACTCCCAGCAGTGCTCTGGGAACTATAGGGGTAACTGGGACTGAACCAGGGTGACTATGTAAGGCAAGCACCTTTTCTCCGATGCTATCTCTCCAGTTCCAGGTTCTTTGTTGATGCTCTTGAGAGACTATAGAGTAGATCTTGTTAGGACTTTCATTTCATACCTTCAAAACTTTCAAGTCTTTGAGCAGCTTGTTGGATCAAGGACAAAGGATGTAGAGATAGATTGACTTTTTTTCTGAAAAAATATTATTTAGTTTGTTTGTTCTTGGGCTACACTTGGCTATGCTCGGGGGTTACTCCGGGGTTACACATTCAGGGATCACTCCTGGCTGTGCTCAGGCTTTATTTCCGGCTCATACTCAAGAATCACTCCTGGATGTGCTCGGGAACAATATGGAATGTCGGAGATCAAACGTGGGTTGACCCTGTGCAAGGCAGTAACCTTACCTGCTGTTCTATCACTCCAACCCCCTTGCCAGATTTTATTTGTTTTTTTTGTCTTGGGCTCATACCCAGTGGTGCTCAGGGGCTACTCCCAGCATTGTGCTAGGAAGAAGAGAGGGCAGCGGTTGCTCCTGAAAGTGCTTAAAGGATACCACACAGTTCCAGGATTTGAAACCAGACCTCCCGCGCACAAAGCATGGGTTCCAGTTGTGCTATCTCTTTGGCCTCTGGAAATGCTTCAAACAGTTCCATGTGATAGGTCACAGGCACTTCACAAACCCCAGAATTCAGCTTCACTTTCCCTTCCACATCTGTTCGTCCCCCCTCTTTCCTCTGTAAACAGGAGGGACTCTTGTGGAAACCTGGGGTTAGTTCTTGACGTCACCCTTCCCTCTTCCCACCTCTCCTCCTACAGTCAATCTCTGTGTCTGCTATGGACATTGCTATGGCAGCCAATAGGATTCTGCAGTAACGTATTGATACCACTCCCTAAATGTTGTCTCTAGTTCACGCACTCTTCCCTCCTCACAATCAGTGCCCTCATTTGGGTCACTGTCACCTTCCCCCCCCCCCCGCCCCCCCCCCGGGCATAGGAGGTAGTGCTAATTTGTTCTATCAGGAAGTCTTCCAGAATGCTCAACTTAAAATAGATAGTAAAATAGGGTTGATGTTCCCCCTACATTTCAAGAAATCTTGAGGGCCAGAGAAAGAGCTCAGGGCTGAGCACATGCCTCCCAAATAAAAAGACTGGGTTTGACCTCTGGCATCCATAGGCCCTGAGCACCACCAGGAGCAACCCTCACGCACAGAACTGGGAGCAGGTGGGATCTAACTCAGGCATATATGCACGCCAGTATACGCATGCAAGGCATATATTCCAGCCTTTGAATTATCTCCTGTAACTTCAACCTTCTTATTTAATTATCATTATTTTTGTCTTGGGGTGAACTCAGGTCCTCGCGCAAACAAATCAAGTGTTCTACAGCTGAGTTATATTTCTGGTCCTATTATCTAGATAGGAAAATGGTCCTATTATCTAGATAGGAAAATCTGTTGGATTAAATCAAACAGAATTTCCTAAAATGCAAATCTGTATTCATTGTTTCCCAGTTTAAAATCCTTAAGGGTATCTCAAGAATAACGTGTAATACCCTCATCTTTGCAATAGCCTCAACAAGCTGCAAGAGCTTTTGCCTGGTTTTGCAAAGTCCAGTTGTAAATTCCTATTGCTTCTGTAGCAAATTTCCATAAATTTTGTGTAGTTTTTGATTTTGGTGTGGTTCTAGGAGGACACACATGATTATATTCAGGGGTTGGTTCCCAGCAGTGCTCTGGAGACTACATAGTGCTGGGAACTCAGTCCCGCTGCATGCAAAGTATGAACTCAGTCTTCTAAACTATCTTTCTGGAAGTTTGGTGTTTTAAAATAACACAAATATGCAGGGGTTGGAGAGATAGTATAGCAGGTAGATCACTGGCCAATTGTATTGTGTGCTTGTTGTTCGTTAACGCTGCTCAGGTAAGGTGACTAACTGTCCCAGTTTTTCCGGGGAAAAGGGAAATTGGTTTTGTTGGGAATAAACTTTCAAGTGCTGAAAGAGGTAACAGACAGCTTCTTGGGGTCCCCTTCAGGAGACAGCAGTATGCATGCGGGGCCACAGGGTGCTCCTTTCCTGGTTAGGGAGTTGCTCCAGGGAGCATACCAGGGTTTTCCCCACCCAGCAGGGTGATGATCAGAGCCAGGAACAAAGATCTTGGTTCAAATCCTGACTTTGTAATTTTGTAAGTAACCTTTGCCACTCCCTCTGAAACTTGACTTCTATATCTTCCAAATCGTAAACTTTCCTTATCACACAAGCTGTAGGTCCAAATTGCAAACTTCACACGCTACTTGAAATGAACCAGAAAAGGACTTTATGAGCACTCTGTGGTTTGTAACATGATGACTGGGTGTTCATGACCATGTATGTGTTCATGCATTTGGGTGACATTTGCCTTCTTCATGTCTAGTTTCAATGTTGGCAAGGTACCTGTGTGATGGGAAAGAAAATAAAAGGGAGAGATGTGGTGTATAGAGGAGACTATAGGGCTCAAATATTTATTATTATATTATTATTATTATTTTGGAGCCACATCCCGCAATGCTCAGGGGTTACTCCTGGCTCTGCACTAAGGAATTACTCCTGGGGGTGCTCAGAGGATCATATGAGATATCAGCATGGACCAAGGGTGGGCCATGTGCAAGGCAAACATCCTGCACCCCAGCCTCAGGGCTCACATATTCAACAGGAAGGTTGCAGAACCTGGCTTTGTTTGGTCATGATCTGAGAGAGAAAAGACATAGCAGAGATGCTACCCCACACCCAAACACACACACACACACACACACACACACACACACACACACACACACATACACACACACCACCACCACCACCACCATAGCCACCGTCACCGCCATCACTACCATCAGGCACTGCGTCATTTACTCTCAACCCCACTGCAGTTCCGTGAATAATTTCTAATGATTTCTAGCTGGCCCCAAGAAGCCAGTCACTGTCTCAAGAGTCAGTCATCCACCTGACTGCACTCAATGCTTCTTGTGTTAGGGAGAGGGGACTTTAACATACATGTAAGAGGCAGCACTCGTGTGAAAGCATTTTTCAAGGGTAAAACTGGGCTGGAGAGATAGCACAGGGGTTACAGGCCTTACAAATAGCCAATCCCAGGGGTTACAGGCCTTACAAGTCTCTGACTCTCAGGAGTGACCCCTGAGCACAGAGCCAATAGTAGCCCCCAGCATTACTGCATGTGACCCAGAAACAAAACACAGGGTAAAATGCTACGCACGAGGAGGACTCCATTACCGCTGCACAGTTGTATGGCTTGAGAAACTCTTTCTGGGGCAGGGGGCAGGAGCACAACAGCCAGTAGTGTTCAGGGGATACTTCTGATCCAAACCAGAGTTGGGAACGGGGTGAAGGTCCTGCCAACATGTGTGCCAGCCCCCGTAGAGATGTGTTTCACTTCACTGGGGATTCAGCGTGGTCCTTAAACTATGTAAGAATGCATGCTCCTTCCTTATGTTGACAAGGGTGGGGAGGGCAGAGAACCCCATTTTTTAAATTTATTTATTGAATGAGTGTGGGAAAAGTTACAAAGCTTTCAGGTGTAAGTCTTCGTCATGCAATGATCAAACACCTTTCCCTTTACCAGTACTTATTTTTCACCACCAAGAACCCCAATATACCTCCCTCCCAACCCTCCCAATGCCTGTGAGGCAGATGAATTCTACTTAACTCTCTATCAACTTTGATTGATTCATTATTTCGACAATAGATGCACCATTATTGTTTAGAGTTTACACCCAACAATCAGAACTGTTGAAAAGGCATTGTGAAATAATTTGTTTTCTACAGCTGGTTATGGGAAGCATATGATGTCGCGTAGCTGTGATAGCGACCACGCAATTTTGGATTTCTGATATTTTACTTATTAAGCCTGGAGGGATTTCTGCCAAGAGCCAGATAATTACGAGATTGGTTTCTGTGGCTCTGGAGCCATGGCCATGTTGGAGAGCCGCTCATGGGGCGGCGGGGGGGGGGGGGGGGGGGGGGGGGGGGTCGGGGAGGGGGGCAACTCGTGACCTTGGTAGGGCTTGAAGGACGAGCCAGGAACCGCTCCCCTTCCCATGAGGTTGCAGTTTCCCAGTCACCACTGGCTCATACCTGGCTTTCCAAAAAGCTCTGAGGCAGCCGCCATCTTGCTGCCCAGGGGGGAAAAGGCGGAAGGGAGTGACACACCTTTCCTCCTGGGCAGGTGTGGTGCCGCAGATCAATGCATAGTCCATTCACTTTTCTGCCGCTAGCTGCGGGGCTGTGCATTAAGTCCTTGTGCCTCTGGAGCCATGGCCATGCTGAAGAGCAGCTCGTGGGGGGCAACTCGTGACCTCGGTAGGTCGTGAAGGACGAGCCAGGAATACCCCCTTCCCATGAAGAGAACCCCATTTCTTTTCCTTGTTTGTGAGACAAGGCAAGATAGTTCTTTCTTTCTTTCTTTTTTTCTTTCTTTCTTTCTTTCTTTCTTTCTTTCTTTCTTTCTTTCTTTCTTTCTCTTTCTGTTTTTGGGACCACATTTGGTGGTTTTTAGGACTTACTTCCAGCTCTGCACACAGGGATCACTCAGGAGTTGGAGGGACTCTATGTGATGGCTGGGTTAGAACACAGATAAGCTGCATGCAAGGCAAATGTTCTACCCATTGTACTATTGCTCCAGCCCATGGCAAGAGAGGTTTTTTGGTGAAAATAATTTTGCTTCGTAAACTATTCAAGCACTAGATAATACCATACTACAATAAAAGATTCTTTTATAGTCCCCATTTATCTGATAATAGAGCTGACAGTGATCAATTAAAGCCTAGTTATAATGAAAATGTCTCATGATTTGAGAAATAAAAGTTTACCTATGATTCTCTGACTTTCTTATTTATTTTTAAAAAATAGGGGTTGGGTTTTGGCTGTGCAATGGGGACCTAAACAGATCAGCCCGGGTACGAGGCAAAAACCTAACCCTTGTATTGCTCCTTTAGTCTAGGACTACTGGGTTTTCTTTTCCTGATTAGTTCGTCCCAAGCATGCTCTCAGGGTTTGCTATAAATTGCTCTTCCTTCAGGGAATAAGGTTTCACAGGTGAACTCTGAACCTAATAAGGAAGAAAATGATTTCCCAATACAGGTATTTGCCTTCAAGTATTTTCAGAATTCCCACCCCAAATCTCACTGTGGCTGATGCTACCAAGATAGACTGAATCTTTATGAGGGTATCACGAAGTCTAGAATGCATTTCTAAAGTGGGTTCTATTGACCTACCTGGGGGTTCTCTGTTAGCATATCTAACAGGAGATTATATAAGTCTAAAACTTACCATTTTCATGTGATGACATGAGACCAAATCAAAGAGATAAAGAAAGACAACGGACAAGATCCAGAAATCCTCAGATCAAAGCTACTAGATCTGTGCAACAGTATTTAGTAAGAGTTTAGTGTGTGAAGACAATAAACTCTTAATAAAGAAGACAGTTTATAAACTGACAGCTTTCAAGTTCAAAATGCAAAATGCAGGAAATTCAGGGCCATGGCATTATGGGGTGGTTCATCAAGGAAAAATGAGAAAGTTGCTTACAATGACTGGTTATTGTAATAGCGGTTTCCAGATGGCAGAGGATTGGTTGAAGAGGATTAATTTTTATCAATGTTAAAAGGTTAATTTAGTTTCTATGATTAGAGTCTGAGATATTTACAAGAAGTAGCCAAAGTCCCACCTAAATTCATCAAAGTAGCTGGATTTACTAGTTTTAGTTTAGTTTATACAGTTTAAATGGTTTTGTGTGCTCAAGGAGTTTTCAAGTTTGGTCACTATTTTATATTCTACTTTAGCAGACCAAAAAGAATAGATGTTCCTTTAGAAATACTTGTCTTTTTTTAGGAGTGAGGTAAGCAGGGTTTGAGTTCTTGGGCTATACCCAGGAATACTTAAGGGGCTACTCTTGGCTCTTTGCTCAGAGATCTGGATTCTTATGGTGTCATAACAATATGGTGCCGGGGATAGAATGGGAGTCAGCTGCGGGCAAGGCAAGTGCCTTAAACCCTGTATTATCTCTTTGGTCCCATAGAAATATTTACCTTATAGTAAACTTTCCTATGTTACTTAAACACACACACACACACACACACACACACACACACACGTGTGTGCGTGTGTGTGTATGTGTTTTGGGGGGGGTCATCCAGTGGTTACTCCAGCTCTATGCTTAGGGATCACTCCTGGTGCTGCTTGGGGGACCATATAGGATATCTCAAATCAATTATTTCTCTCCATTGGGAACTACTGGGGAAACACTGGAAAATTATCTGTGTCTAACTTTCTCCCACTACCAAGTAGACCAAAATCTACCTTTACAAAATTTCAGTCATAAAATTTGTACTATTAACTAACTGTAATTCATGTTACAATTAGTTAAAAAGACTCACTTGTTATTGTTATTATTATTATCATCATTTTGATTGGGGGCCACACCAAAAAAGTGCTCAGGGCTTATTCCTGACTCTGCTCTCAGGGATCACTACAGGGAACCGTATGGGGTGCTGGGGATCCAATGCAGGCCAGCTGTGTGCAAGACAGCGGCTTACCCACTGTGCTCTCTCTCCAGCCTCTCGCTGTAATTATTTTAATTTTAAACTCAGACTGTGCTTTCCTTAAGAAATTTGAAAACACCAATCATTTTAAATCAAATTTATTCAAAGGAAGAGAGCTTTGATGGAATATTTCTACCGTTACTAATTCCAAACATTTTATACTGACTCACTTAACTTTAGATTTCTATATTTAAAATTTCCTGTATATTGATGAACTTCAGGGGTGCCATTATTGGAGTCTTTTAATCTCTTGTAAAGTATCTTTGTTTGCAACTATAAACACTTAGAAAAACATTACTATGTTATAAAAATACCGTGTTGTTATTGTAGAAGATCTGAAAAGGATAGAAAAAGTTCAGAAGAAACTAAAGCCACCAGTAAGAAAAATCCATACTTAATAAAGGTAAAGGTAAAGGCCCTCCCGTTGATCGTCAATTTGCTCGAGCGGGCCCAGTAACGTCTCCATTGGAGACTTTGTTGTTACTGTGTCTGGCATATCGAATACTCTCAGTAGCTTGCCAGGCTCTCCGAGAGGGGCAGAGGAATCGAACTCGGGTCGGCCATGTTGGCTGCTTGTAAGGCAAACACCCTACCCGATTTGGAGCATATTTTCTCTTATTTTCCTCTTAGCTGAGACAGTATATTCAGTTTTATAATTTGATTATTTGGGGAAAAGTTGGAAGTCGTGAAGGACTTTGAAGAGGGAGGAAATGACATCATGTCCTGTCTATGGTCTGTTCCCGCTAACAGAGGGCAATGCAGATTGCTCTGGTCCACAGACATGCAAATGCTTCTGTTGGGCAGAGGGATAAATGACTTTCAAATCCCAATGGGACTAAAGACAATTTTGTGTCTATTTGTAAAATGCTCAACATATTCCTGATCAGTTCCTAATGCACTTCTTGAATTTTCTTTTGAACAGGTTGTATTATATGACTAGTTAAATGAGATCTCAAATCTTCATTTTATATTTATGCTAATCATGATTTTATCAGTAAAAGTTTTTTTATTGATTAAAATTATTTATTTTTATATCTTTTAAATTTTATTTGTATAATGTTGTTCACAATAATTTGTTACATCCAGTATTCTAACACCAATCCCACCAGCACTGAACCTTCCCACCACCATTATTTCAAATTTCCCAACCACTACCCAAGCCTAAATAACTTATTTTGTATTGCATGTTATGAATAATTCTCTAAAAATGACTTAAAAAGTTTTCCTTAGAAGAAAGTGTATGAAGTTTATTATATCTCACCCTGGGGCCACTGAACCCTTGTATTACTAACATGTTATTACAGGTTGAGCCTGTGTGCTAATATTTTTTAATTGAGATTGGTTGCCTTCTACCTTACATCAGAAAAAGTTTTAACACAATAAACATGTGATAATAAACACTTCACCTCAAAAGATTATTTATCACAGGCACTTCGGTGGTGGTGGGGAGTGCAGTAACTTTGTACATCAATACCATATTGTCAATATTTTTAAGTCTCTAAAATATACTACCACGGCTTTCTGCTAAGAGCTTGTACTGGAATAAGCTATTGTTTTTATTAAACTATCACCAACATTTAATGTTATCACTTAAAATCTTGGGGAAGCCAATGGTTTGAACTATTTTTATTTTTTGATTATGGTACACACACACTCCATCATTTTAACCTTTTTCAAGCACACAATTCATTCAGGGAGATAGGTTCAGGAGGCTGGGCTTGTTTCAAATGCAGGAGAACCAGGTTTGATCCTTGGTACTGCAGAGTCCCCTGAGCGCCACTAGTAGTGACCCCCAAGCACAACCAGGAGCAAGAGCATTGAATAGGATGTGGCTGCAAAACCAACCCAACCCAATCCAGTTAATTATAGTGTACAGACCTTCAGAATATTTTTGTCTTCCAAACTGCAACTCTACCCTGTGAACAGTTTCTTCTTAGCTTCTGGGAACCAACATTTCTCTTTCAGTTTCTACAAATTCAACTTCTCTTACCTCAATTATGTGGTATTTGTGTAATGTCTTTCTGTGACTATCATCACTCAACAAAATGTCCTCACAGTTCCCCTTTATTGTAATTTATGACAGGATTCCTTCCTTTTTTGCTTTTGTTTTCTTGTTGGTTCTCAACCAGCCAGGCCAACAGTTCAAGACAAGGTCCCAGAGTTGTGGTTCTGTTTTTCGGGCTTTGTGGTACTGGGGATTACCCAGACAGGCTGCACACTTGGATGCCTCAGTTTCTCCATCTCCAAAGGGCTCAGGATTTGAATGTCAGAGAAATATGGTCTTACTGCTTTGAGGGCTACTTTAAGGCTATGCAAGCTCTTCTTAATTTTTTTTTCCCAAGAATACATCATCAGGTCCTTCTTTCTTTATGCTTGTCTAGTAGCTGTTCTTGTTACTGCTTTGAGGGTTACTTTAAGGCTGGGCAAGCTCTTCTTTTATTTATTTATTTATTTATTTATTTATTGAATTGCTGTGGGAAAAGTTACAAAGCTTTCAGGTTTAGGTCTCGGTCATGCAAATATCAATCACATTTCCCTTTACCAATACTTATTTTTCACCACGAAGAACCCCAATAAACCCCCACTCCCCACCCCCCCAATGCCTGTGGGGCAGATGAATTCTAGTTAACACTCTATCACTTTGACTAGCTTCATTGTTTCGATAAAATTGCACCATTATTATTTAGACTTTACCCGCCCCCCCCACCCCCAAATAAGCCATGCTTAAAAAGCATTGTGAAATGATTTGCTTTCTACAGCTGGGTTCAAGAATTAAATGATGTCGCGCGGCCACTATTGTGGCCACGTGGTTTTGGATTTCTGCTATTTTATTTATTAACCCTGGAAGTATTTCTACTGAGAGTCAGATAATTAAGAGATTGGTTTCTGTGCTTCTGGGGCCATGGCCGTGCTGGAGAACCGCTTGTGGGGGGCAACTGGTGACCTCGGTAGGGCATGAAGGATGAGCCGGAGAGCCCCCCCCGCAACCCCCCCCCCCCCCCCCCCCCGTCCCATGAGGTTTCAGTCGCGCCCCCACCCCCGGCTCAGACCTGCTCTCCACAAGGCTGCCATCTTTCTTTCCAGAGAGGAGAGGGCGAATGGGGCAACACCCTTTCCCCTCCGGGCAGGCAAGATGGCGCGGATTAACGCATAGTCAGTTCGCTTTTCTGCTCCAAGCTGCTGGTTTTCTGCATTAAGTCCTTGTGCTTCTGGGGCCGTGCCAGAGAGCCACTCGTGGGGGGCAACTGGTGTGGGCAAGCTCTTCTTAAGTTTTTTTTTCCCCAAGAGTACATATCAGGTCCCCCTTTCTTTATACTTGTCTAGTAGCTGTTCTTGGATGAATGACTGCTGTATGCCTTTACCACAATTTTCAGAGATGTAAAAGTGGTATTTTTTCAAACAAATTTACACTAGGTGCTTCTGCAAAGTGGAACTTCAGTGCTCCTCATTCCATCATATAGAATGTATCAATCAATCAATCAATCAGTCTCTTTTGCATTGTTTTTATTCCTTTAACAATAGTTCCCAAGGACTGGAGTGATAGTACAGAAGGCAGGGTGCTTGCTTTGACCCTTGTACTATCTCTTGGACCATCTTTATATATTTTAAAGACCATTTAAATATCATTTTGTTAGTTTGGGTCACACCCAGCAGTGCTCAGGAATTTCTCCTGGCTCTGTGCTCAGGGGTCATTCTTGGTGGGCCTTGGGGAACCATATGGGATGCCAGGGATGGAACCTAGTTGGCAAGGCAAGCACCGTATCCACTGTAGTATCGCTCCAACCCCAGACCATTTCTATATTTTTTGAATTGCCTGCTTGTGCTTTTCCCCCTCCATTTTTTTTTCTCTTGAGGTTTTTTGGTCTTACATATCTCAATTTTAGCATTTTAAAATACATTGTTGGCCTGCAGATCTTTATTTTTTACTACATGTTCCAAATAATTTGTCTGTTTATCAGATATTATTTCACTTTGTTTACTGTATGTTTTTGTCATCCAAAAGCTTGTATGTAGTCAAATTTATATCAATCTATTGTTAATTTTTTCATAATTTCATAGATTCTTTTGTATCTTCCTTTCTGAGGGATCTACCCTTCTCAGTTTCTGCACCTGACTGGTGTCTCAGCTCCTTCTCTCCAAACAGTTCAGGATTTGCCTGTCAAAGAGATGTGGCCTTCATGCCTTTGAGCTACTTTAGGGCTAAGCAATCTCTTCTTAAGTTTATTATTTCACCAACGTGCATTCCTGGTGTCCCTACCTATATTAAATACCTGTACCAGAAAGCACTCCACCTTTCCATTACCAGTCAATGGTAGACCACTTGCCTTATTTGTATGAAATTCTAGCACCGCAAATATAAACAAATATAGATAGCATTCCTTTGTATTTCTTCCATTTCTACCCCATCTACCTCTTTCTTTCTTTCTTTCTTTCTTTCTTTCTTTCTTTCTGTCTGTCTGTCTGTCTTTCTTTCTTTCTTTCTTTCTTTCTTTCTCTTTCTCCTTCCTTTCTTCCTTTCTTTCCTTTTTGTGTGTTTTTGGACCATCGTACTCAGGGGTTACTCTTGGCTCTGTGCTCAGGGATGACTCCTGAGTCAGCCATGTGTAAGGTAAACGCCCTACCTGCTGTCTACCACTCTGGTCCCTCCTCCCTTTTATTATTTATTTCTATAGTTATTTTTCTGCATTTTCTTTTTAGATGCTCTCTTATCTTAATTATTTACTTTTCTTTCTTTTTTCTTTGGGTTCTGGGCCACACCTTGTGGAGCTCAGAGACTACTTGTGTCTTTGTGTTTGGGGGCTGCTCACCATGAGGTGCTGCAGAACAAGCCCAGAAAACGATGCACTTGGCCGATTGAACTGTCTCGCCCACGCTATTTTTCTCTCTTAAGCATAGCACTGGAGACTTTTACATACAAATGCACCCATATACACCCACATTCCAACATTCCAGATGCTCCTTCTTTTTTTAAATTTTTCATCTTATATTTATTTATTGAATCATGGTGGGAAAAGTTACTAAGCTTTCAGGTTTAAGTCTTGTTCATACAATGATCAAACATCTCTCCCTTCATCAGTACTCATTATTCCCCACGAAGAACCCCAATATACCCCCTCCTACCCTTCCCAATGCCTGTGAGGCAGATGATTTCCACTTAACTCTTCTGTACATTGATTTCATTCCTTATTTCGACAAAAGATGCACCATTATTGTTTAGAATTCTGGACTAAGTCCTTTTGCCTCTGGAGCCATGGCCGTGCGGGAAAGCCGCTCGTGGGGGACAACTCGTGACCTCGGTAGGGCGTGAAGGACGAACCAGTACTGTCCCCCTTCCCATGAGACTGCAGTTGCCCCGTCACCGCCGGCTCATACCTGGCTCTCCAATAAGCTCTGAGGCAGCAGCCACCTTGCTGCCTGGGGGAGGAAGGCAGAAGGAAGCAACACCCTTTCCCTCCCCGGGAGGCCTGGTGCAGTAGTTTAACGCATGGTCCATTCCCTTTTCTGCCACAAGCTGCCAGTATCTGGATTAAGTCCTTTTGCCTCTGGAGCCATGGCCGTGGATGCGGTCCAGATGCATTTCTGCCAAAAGCCGCTGGGTTTCAAGATTTGTTTCTGAGTCTCTGGGATCATGGCCATTAATCAGCTTGATCAGGAGCCAGAGAGGCCATTTGTAGGCGGCGACTCGAGGTCTTGCTGGCATGGGGAGGAAAGGGCTGGTTCCACCCCCATCTGGTGAGGCCCCGTGCGTCTCGTCACTGTAGGCCCAAACCTGACTGTCCAGTGGCCTCTGGAGGATGACAGTCACCAGGCCGCCAAGGGGAACAGGCCAAGGCACGAAACCTATTCCCACCTGGAGTGGCCCAGCCCCAGTAACCTACTGCAGGAACAGGATGCATTTCTGCCAAAAGCCTTTGGGTTCTGAGATTCGTTTCTGAGTCTCTGGGATCATGGCCATTAAGCAGTTCGATCAGGAACCAGAGAGGCCATGCCTCCAATTATATAGCTGAGTTGGAGGTGGTTTGTGGGTGTGTCTCCTACATACCTCACTTTTGGCTGTTTACTTTCTTGGTAAACTTTGCCCCAAGTTTTTGGGGTCTGGCCAAAGGCACAGCAGCAATTTTGGTGTATCTGAAAGTCTGACGTTGCCATGAGGCTGCTGATGCACTCACCTCACAGGTACAGATTGACCTGCTGGAGGCACCATATCCACGCTGCTCCTTCCTTTTATCAGTCAGGTTACTACTACCCTTCTTGGTATTCAAATATATGAAGTCATAAGGTGGCACTGTAGCACTGTCCTCCTGTTGTTCATCGATTTGTTCGAGTGGGCACCAGTAACGTCTCACAATTTGTTGTGAGACTTGTTGTGACTGTTTTTGGCATATCAAATATGTCACAGGAAGCTTGCCAGGCTTTGCCACGCGGGCAAGATATTCTCAGAAGCTTGCTGGGCTCTCCAAGAAGGGTGGAGGAATCGAACTCAGATCAGCCACGTGCAAGGCAAATGCCCTACCCGCTGTGCTATCGCTTCAGCCTGAAGTCATAAAGTACATAATTTTATCTTTCTTTCATTTTATATTGTGCATAGGACATTTAATGTTTTTCGAGTATTAAATATATTTTTATGGCTGACAATAAATATTCTCTGAGCACCTATTATGGGCTGGACTTTAGAACCGCAATCTCAAATAGCAAGATCTGTGACTGGCTAATTGTTCTTTTTGATGCCTCATTTGAGTGAGTGGCATTTGGAAAATGTAAAACCAGAACGATGGTAATACTTAAGAAAATGTTTTTGTTTTAGACAAGAAAATGTTTTTGTTTTAGACACTGTGTAGTTTGCAGAACTTAATGGTAGGGTTTCACATATAAAACTTCACAGCATCAAACCCACCACAAAGTATCCACTTACCTCCCACTGTCCCATCTTGCCCCTGGGGTAAGCTTCCTTCTCAGCTGTGGCTGCCTCTGGTCATTCCCCATATATTTCTTTATATCCCACATAAGAAAGAGATCATTCTGTGTCTCTCACCTTCTGACTAACTACTCAGCACGATGCTCTCCAGATCCATCCATGAAACAGTAAATGCATGACTTCATTTTTCCTTAAAGCCAAGTAGTATTCCACTGTCTATACGTACCATAGTTTTTTAAAATCCATTCATTTATTCTTGGACACTTTTTATTTCTAGATTTTGATCTCTCTATTTGGCCCCTTCTATGGTTTTATTTTTCTTTTGGAGGGGTGTGGGGATAGTGATCATCCACATGGTCATGTTCAAAATTCTTAAGAACAAACAGTTGGTCCAGGTAGACATCCAACTGTTCCAAGCTCTTGGTGACCTCACCTTATTAGAGCTTCCCTCACTGTGCCTAAGGTAAGGCTTAGCTTCCTTCACTGTGCCTAAGGCTGCCACTTGGGCAGCCTTCAGTGGCTCCATACAGTGGACTTTCTCTGACAGCGTGGATGGTGACTTCTGGGAATGTGTGTCAAGGTTCTTCAAAATTCTGCTTGTTTTTTTTTTTTTTTGGCTTTTTGGGTCACACCCGGTGATGCTCAGGGGTTATTCCTGCCTCTGCTCTCAGGAATTACTCCCGGCGGTACTCGAAGGACCATATGGGACGCCGGGGATTGAACCCAGGTGGAAGGCAAACACCCTACCTGCTGTACTATCACTTCGGCCCAGTTCTTCAAGATTCTGTTACTCTTTTAGACTGTTGCCAGCTCCTGGGTCCTCTGTTCCGACCCAAACAACCTCCTTTCCGACAAAAGGACAGCCTCCTCTGGCTGCTCACAGCACTGGCACCCAAGCCTGGGCTACTTGACTTCACAGGTACCTTTATTTCCCAGGTGGGAAGCATTTTCAGGAAGTTGCTGTTGTTGATCCCCACAGTATTCATTGGTTCCCACTTCCGCCTGGAGGAGAATGGATGGGTGGCGATCCCGACTCCCAGCTGTGGGCAGCTTGGGGCTGTGCTCAGGATGGGGGTGGGGGGTTGAGAGCCTGCAGTTTACGCACTTTTGCCTGGAGATTTTGCATCTCCAACTGCAGCTCCTTGCTTGTTGCCAAGGTGAGAGATAGGTTTGAGGAGGGCTGAGTTATTGATGCAATTTATCCTAGAAGTTTTCAACACCCTCTTCTCCAACACCACACACACACCCCTACCTTGGGTCTTAGGAAGCATTTCAATGCACTCTACAGCCTACATATCTGTTCTCCCGCTGTCTAGCTCTTCATTTCTTGCTGGACACTTGGAGAAGCCCTGGAGACTGGACACTTATTCTAAGGTGCGCTTTAATGGACTAATCCCCGTGGAAGTGGAAGGTCTTGCCGATCCACAAATAAAGTGCTTTCCTTCTGATAAGAAAGGAGGAGAATCTTGAAATGGGCTGGGTGTATGGGTTTTGGAGAATGATGGGTTAGCGGTTCTGGAAACTGTTGCTCTTTAGAAATAGATCCCTGTAGCACAGGTCCTTACCCAGAAACACTAGCCCGACAGCTCACACTGCCACCTAGCGGTTGGTCTGTACCGGGGCGACCTGCCTAGCAAGGGGGAGCCTAGCAGACGGCAAAGTCAGGAAAAATCCTGGGGTAGCAAGCAAACGGAGAGACTTCTTATACGCGTAGCAATGAAGAGGTAACTAATTTAAAATTTCCCACAGGATTTTCTTCATCTTGTATCCACTAATATGTAATGCATTTTCAAAAGCTAATATGCCAGAGGAAAGTAGGAATTACTAATCAAACTAACACACATTATATATGCAAATATATATACACATATATAATTTTTATATGTGTATAATATTTAGCGTTAATAAGTATTATACATACTTATTAATATGTTAATATTAATATTATTAATATTAATTGTTAATATTAATATTACATACTTATTAATATGTTAATATTAATAATACTTGTTAATATGTATCTAAATATTATACATATATAAATTATATATATGTATAGCACTGTAGCACTACATACACATACATACACACACACATATATATATATATATATATAGGCTCTGGAGCTGGATAGCACAGTGGGTAGGGCATTTGCCTTGCATGCAGCAGACCCAGGTTCGATTCCTCTATCTCTCTTGGAAATCCCGGCAAGCTACGAAGAGTATCCTGCCCGCATGGCAGAACCTGACAAGCTCCCTGTGACGTGTTCGATATGCCAAAAACAGTAACAACAAATCTCACAATGTAGATGTTACTGGTGACCGCTTGAGCAAATCAATGAACAATGGGCGGACAGTGCTACAGTGTTACAGTATAATATTTAGTTATAAGAGAAGTAGGGATTAAATATATCTTGTTATCTTAAAGTCAAAATAATGTTTTCTATTAATTCCCAAGATCATACTCCAGTAGAAACGTAATCATAAAAAACCTCTTGGAATAGTAAAAAGAGCCCTGTGCTCCTACTATCTACATTTACATCTTTTCTTATCTTATAGCTTCCTCCTCTGTACCATAAGGTTAGTCCATTTGAGCTCACATTTCCCTTCCTAAACTGTGCTGCTTTATGTAGATCAAAATTCCCTCCTGATGCTTTTCTTAACACTTCCTCTTTCTCTACTTGCAAATGAAGGATACAAAATGAAAGGCTTTCTCTGAAAAGAAAAATTTTCTCTCAGTGAATTTGTATGTTAGATTCAGGTGTCAGAAGTTAAAGTTGCGTCTGTACTGCAAAATGAGGTTCTAAAACAAGCTGCTTGCTTAGGAAGTAAAACAAGGACTTTACTTTCTTTCCCTGTTTTTTTTTTCTGTGAATTGTGAAAACCACATTACAGACTCTTTGAAGAGTAGAAAGAGGGGTACATTGCACGGCTACAGCTTTAGTTTCGGATATTAGCTTTTGCAGCTGCTGATAAAACAGTATTAGTTTGAAAATATAGTTAACTGTAGCACTGTAGCACTGTTCTCCCATTGTAAATTGATTTGCTCAAGTGGGCACCAGTAATGTCTCCATTGTGAGACTTGTTACTGTTTTTGGCATATTGAATACATCACAGGGAGCTTGCCAGGCTCTGCTGTGCGGGCGGGATACTCTCAATAGCTTGCTGGGCTCTCTGAGAGGGATGGAGGAAGTGAACCTGGGTCAACCGTGTGCAAGACAAACGCCCTACCCGCTGTGCTACCGCTCCAGCCCATAGATACTATACTATAACTATACTATTCTAAGGCAAAAATAATAAGGAGTGAAACTACAATGGTCTCGTTGATGACTTAAAAATGGTCAGAGTCAGTAGAAATAAGGGCCAGGAGGATCACACCATGGTTTGGAAGCCGGCTCCACATGCTGGGGGAAAAGGCAGTTGGGACGGAGAAGGAACCACTAAATAAATGATGATTGGAGGGATCGTCCAGGATGGCAGATGTGTGCTGAAAGTAGACCAAGGACCAACCATGATGACCTCTTAATATCTGTAATGAAAACCATAATGCCCAAAATTAGAGAGAGAGTAAGAAGGATTGCACCTGCCACAGAGGCAGGGAATGGGGTGGGGTGAGGGTGGTGGGTGGGACACTAGAAACAATGGTGGTGGAAAATGTGCACTGACGGAGGGATGGGTGCTCGAGCATTGTTTGACTAAAACGCAATCATTCAAGTTTGTAACTGTATCTCACGGTGATCCAATAAAAATTTTCTTTGGTCACATGGGGGAAGGCATGGGGTTTACTCCTGGCTCATGCACTCAGGAATTACTCCTGGTGGTGCTCAGGGGACCATATGGAATGCTGGGAATCAAACTCGGTTGGCCTCATGCAAGGCAAAAACCCTACCTGCTATAGGGCTGGATCACTCCAGCCCTGATCCGATAAAACTTAAAAAAAAAATGGTCAGAGTGACCAAGAGCATGCATTCCAATTCCATTAACTATTACCAACATTCCCATTTTGTCCATCCCATGAGCAATGATAATGGGGATATTTTTGTTGTTCTGAATTTGAGGATGGCCATTTCATAAGTTAATTGACTTTACAGCTTTTATTTGATTTTTGGTTTTTGTGTGTGTGTGGGTGGAGGGGGGTGAGGCTCAGGGTCCACTCCCAGCTCTGTGCTCAAGGATCCTTCCTGATGGGCCAGGGGAACCAAAAGGATGCGGGGGTTCAAACTCAGGTCAGCCGGGTGCAAGTCATATGCCCTACCCACGGTACTAAATCTCCAGTCCCTGAGTTTTCAGTTTGTTTCTATGAATCTTTACTCCTACCCTTCTCCCATTTTCTATTAGTTTGTTTATTTATTTTTATTAATTTGAAAAAATATTTATGTATTAGTAATATTGACACTTTGTCATCTCTTGCGTTTCTCTCCGAGTCTATTCATGTATAGTTTTGGCTTTGCGCATGGTATTTTAAATGAGAATGTGGTTGAATCCGTCTATTTTCCCTTTATGAAGTCTCAGTTCCTAGTGTTTCTACCCCAGTGGGAAAGGTCACCAGGGATGAGCCCTGCAGCGCTTAGTGCTAGAGAAGAGCAGGTTTGAATGCAGAGTCTCAAAGCTTGTGCCTCACCTCTTTGACCCATCTCTCCAGTCCCAGTTTATAGTCTTACTTAAAAAGGCCAACTCCATTTCAGGTTAAACAATTATTTTCTTTTATCCTATTTTAATAATTCTATTTTTAATCTGTATCTTTAATCTCTGTGAAATGTATTGTTGCTTGTAGTGTGAGGCAAGATTCTAACTTCATTTTCTTCCAGATGGAGAGCCACCCCCACCCCCCAGATTTTTTTTCAAAGAGAATATAAACCGTATTGGAAAGCAATCTGGCCATAAAGACTTACATTTAAAATGAACATACCTTTTTAGGAAAAAAAAGTGAACAAGACTGGGTTGTTAAGAAAGGTAAATGAAAGTGGATAAAACCTTAACTAGGCTAAGAGTGAAAAGAGATAGAAGACTCACATAAATAAAGAAATGTTACAACGGATGCCACAGAAGTTAAAAGGATAGTAATAGACTTATATGCTGAGAAAGTAGATTAGTTAGAAGAAATAGATAAATTCTTAGAAGCATCCAAGTTACCGGAAGTGTATAATGAAGAAAATCTGAACATATCTGTAACTAGTAAAAAAGACTGAATAGTAATTTAAAACCTCCCAACCAGAAAAAGCCCAGAGCAGATCACTTCAATAGTGAATTTGGGGGGTTAGGGGGGTGGGCACACCCGACAATGTTCAGGGGTTACTGTGGCTCTGCACTCAGTTCTTGGGAACCATATGGGGTTCTGGAGATTGAATCTAGGTCAACTGTGTGCAAGGGAAGCAACCTATCTGCTGTACTTGGCACCTATCTGCCTTGGCACCCGTATTTTACCTAACACATTCAAAATATTTAAAGAGAAAGGAACACTTCTAAAGTCATTTAATAAGGTCAGTATTATCTTCCTGCCAAAGCTGGAGAAGTAATCTACCGGGAAACGATAGTTTAACACTCATAACAAATATCTATATAAAAAACTCTCAATGAAAAGCCAGCAAGTGGAATTCAATATACTTAAGGATCGTATACGATAATCAAGTGGAATTTGTTTCTCAGATGGAAAGACAATTCAAAACATAAAAATCAGTGAATGTGAACACCACATTAAAAGTACAAGTGGAAAAAATTCCAGTCATTTCTATAGATCTAGAAAAAAAACCCTGTGACAAAATAAGACATTCTTCCTTGATTAAAATAATTACAATAGTAATAACAAATAAAGTTTCAACAAACAAGGAAGGAAAGTACTTAAAATTTTTGTTTTGTTTTGTTTTGTGGTCGACGATCAATGGGAGGGCCTTTACCTTACCTTTACCTTTGTTTTGTGGTCACACCTAGTGGTGCTCAGGGCTGAGTCCAGGCTCTGCACTCAGGGATCACTCCTGGCTGGCTCAGGAGATCATATGGGGCACCAGGGATTGAACCTGGGTTGGCCACTTGCAAGGCAAATACCCTCCCTGCTGTACTAATGCTCTGGCCCCAATTGTGGAAACGAAAGCTTTCTCTCTACTCCCAGGAACAAGGCACAAATGCCCATTCTTGTTACTTCTTTTCAATATAATCAGCTTAATTAAACAAAGAAAAGAAATTAAAGAACTCAGATCAGAAAGGAAAAAGTAAAACTCGAACAAATCGATGAATGGGAGGACAGTGACAGTGACTGCAATGAACTAAAGAGATATAACGTTTAATAATGAAAACTACAAAACAATTTTTAATCTTTTTTTTTTTTAATTTGGGTCACACCCAGCGATGCACAGGGGTTACTCCTGGCTCTGCACTCAGGAATTACTCCTGGCGGTGCTTGGGGGACCATATATGATGATGGGAATTGAACATGGGTTGGCCACATGCAAGGCAAATGCCCTACCTGCTGTGCTATTGCTCCAGCCCCAATAAGTTTTAATCTTGACACAAACAAATGGAAAGGCACCCCATGGTCATGAATCATTGCATAATATCATTAAACGCCCACACTATGCAATTTGATCTAGATATTCATTGCCGCTCCTATCTGACTTCCAATTCCCAACCTAGAGGTAGCTCAATGGGCTGAGTATGTGCATTGTGTACAGGAAACTCAGGTTCCATTTTCAGCACCACATCCCAAGCACTCCCAGGAGTAAGCTCAGAGCACAGAGCTGAGAGTATCTTCCAAACACAGCTAGGTATGACACCCTCCCCGAAATTCCCTATAAACAAAATGTAAAATTCCAGGGTGATTTTTCTAATATATAACCTTAAATTGTCAAATTAATATTGAAAACTATGGACAAGTTTAGATATCATATTTCCTTAAATTATACTACAGGGACCAGAGAGATTGTACAATGGGCAAGGAAACTTGCAAATCATGCATCTGAAAAGGGCAGTCTCTAAAAATATACACAGAATATATACACTAAATTATACACTAAATTAGTGTATATAAAATATACACTAAAAATTAATAACAAAAATTTGATTATTTCTGCTCCTCCTTCCAAAATCAACTGAAAGAGAAATGGACTAAGATCTTGAATAGACATCTATCCAAAGAAGACGCACAAATTATTGACAGGCATATAGAAAAATGTTCACTATCACTGATCATCAAGGAAGTGCAAATCAAATTCACAATGCCTGGTCCCCTACACATTTCTGAGCAGCAGCCTTGGGAGTAGTCCCTAAGTACCTCAAGATAATACCCCACCCCACTCTCAAACCTCGCCAAAAAAAAAAAAAGCCTATGGGACTTGGAGGGATCAATACTCAGGTTTTCCATTCAAAAAAAGCTAAAGGAAGAATGCATGGATGTCTTCACCTGCGGAAGGGTTTGAGGAGAAATAGATTCTATTAGAGAAGAACTAGAAATAGCAGCCAGAAATTCCAGAAGGCTGAATTAATTTCAATTTTTGTTTCGTTTTGGGGTAGGAGCCATATCCAACAATACTCAGTGAAAACTCCCTGTTCTGTGCTCAAAGTTTCACTATTAGTGCTTGAGAAACCTTTATGGGGCATTAAATCCAGGTCCCACATGTAAACGTGCTCAGCTCATTGGTCCTCCCTGTGGCTTCAGGAGACTGGTTTTAGCATACTATTTCTAATATGCTTATTAAAAAAATTTAATCCCCAGAAATGTTTCAATACTGAAGCAGTTGTCACAAGAGTTTGAGATTTCCATTGCTAGAGATCGTCAAGCTGGGTGGGTCTAGGTGATGTTCGGTTTCATGAGCTGTGCAGTTTCTGAATTTTGAGATTGGGCTAGATAATTTGAACCTCCTTCCAGTGTTAGAATACTATGATTTTATCACTTGAAAAAGCCTTTCGAAATAACATTGTAAGTTTCCGGCAAGTCGAAAATAACTGTAAGTGCTGGGGAACTCACACACATAGTTGCATAATATGTAAAAGGAGATGTTATATGGCAGTTGCAACTTTTTTGGTTTCCTTTTGTTTGGGGACCCCATCTGGCTAAGATCAGGGCTAACTTCTGGTTCTGTGGTCAGGGATCACTCTTGGTGTGCTTACGGGACCAAATGCAGTGCTGGGGACTGGGTCAACTGCATGCAAGACCACATACTATCTCTCTGAACCAGTAGTTACATTTTGAAAAAGTGAGGAGAAGATTCATTTAGTAAATAGCAATGAGACAACTGGAGATCTGGCTAATATAAAATTGAGGCTCCTTTTTACTCTTTACAAATACATTCTACATAAATCAAAGTTGTAATTCTTCTTTTAAAATTGAGTCATGGACTGGGACCCCCAAACACAAACCAAACAAAAAATGTCACAGAATTTCTGAGTGAGAAAGCAGAATTGGAATCCAGAGACTCTGTTTTCAGAGCTGTTGCTAGTAATAATCCACTATTCAGTTACTAGTGGTTAAAATCAAAGTATATTATGTACATCAAATTCCACATATATCTAAGTATAGCATTTGAATATATCTGCATATATACATACTAAGAAAAGTATACATAATGTATGTTCAAGCCTACATAAATACCATTCATACATATGCATGAATGTGTTCTACAATGTTGTTGGGGATGGTAAATGTTGAATAAATGTGATGTTCAAAAATAGAGGCTGATAAAATGAATGATGGTGCCTACGCAAAGGCATTCTGTGCAGTTGTTGGTTGAGATTGGCTGGTAGATCATGAAACACAAGGTTTCCAAGACACACTGTATCTTCATTGTTTTTTTAAAAAAATTTTTAATTAAACATCCAGGAGATATACCATTGCAAAGCTGTTCATGATTGGGTTTCAGTCACACAATGATCCAACACCCATCCCTCCACCAGTGTACATTTACCATCACCAACCTCCCTGTTTCCCTCTCACAATCTCCTAATATGGACCCACCCTCAGCCTGCCTCTATGACAGGCATTTTTCTTCTTTCTTCTTTTGTGCATTATGGCTTGCAATACAGTACTAAGAGGTCATTGTGTTTGTTTAGATGTCCAGTATTTTTTTTTAATTTTAATTTTTTATTAGTGAGACACCATGAGGTACAGTTGTAGACTTACAAATTTTTGTGTTTGGGTTTCAGTTATACAATGACCGAGTACACATCCCTCCACCAGTGCCCATTTTCCACCACCACGGATCCCAGTATTCCTCACCCCCTCCCCATCCCATACTGCCTCGGTGGCAGGACATTCCCTTTTGTTCTCTCTCTCCTTTTGGGTGCTGTGGTTTGCAAAAGAGGCATCGAGTGGCAATCATGTTCGGTCTATCGTCTACTTTCAGCATGCATCTCCCATCCTGGAGGATCCTCCCAACACCCTGTATTTGGTGCTCCCTTCTCTATCTGAGCTGCCTTTTCTCCTAGCATGTGCGACTGGCTTCCAAGCAATGGAGTAAATCTTCTGGTACTTATCTAGGCTATTGTTGGGTGTTAGTCTCCCATTTTGTTACTTTATGTCCCCCAGATGAAAGCAATCTTTCTATGTCTGTCCTTCTCCTTCTGACTCATTTCACTTAGCATGATACTTTTCATGTAGTACCACTTGTATGTAAATTTCATGACTTCATCTTTTCTAACAGCTACATAGTACTCCATTGTGTAGATGTACTAAAGTTTCTTCAACCAGTCATCTGTTCTCGGGCACTGAGGAGTTTTTCCATATTCTGGCTATTGTAAACAGTGCTGCAATGTAGATGTTCAGTATTTTTATCGGGAAGGTAAGGCTGGAGTAGCTTTTTAACTGGGAGGCAGCTTTGAAGTGTGGATATAACTGGACACACTGTCTTCAAAATTAAGTTGTAACTGGGGTTCTGGGGATTCACTCTGGGATGGCTGTAAGGCAAGCTCCTTACGCTATTCTAGCTCTTCAGTTGAGTAAATATGTGCTTCTTATGATGTCATTTGTTATGTGCATGAGTGTGCCCATACAATTATCTAATTTCTAGAAAGACATAATAGAAACTACTACTAATAAATGGCTGTCTCTGAGAAGCTGGGTTTGGGAAAAGAGTGACTTTTTCTTCTGTGCTTCTTAACTTTCTATCATTAACATGTATTAATCTTGCAACCACTGTATCACTGTATCGCTGTCATCCTGCTGTCCATTGATTTACTCAAGCGGGCGCCAGTAACATCTCCATTCGTCCCTGGCCTGAGATTTTAGCAGCCTTTCCTTACTCGTCTTTCCCAACGCTGCCATATTGGCGGCTCTTTCAGGATCAGGGGAATGAGACCGTTATTGTTACTGTTTTCGGCATATCAAATATAGCACGAATAGCTTGCCAAGCTCTGCTGTGCAGGTGGGATACTCTCAATATTTTTTAAATATTGAAAAAATAAGGTAAATATATAAAGGAATATCAGAAGTGAATTATGTTCTATTTAGCAATTAGAAACGAAAAATAGGGGTTTGGAGAGACAGCATAGAAGATAAGGCGCTAGCAGATAAGTTTCAATTCCTGGCATCTCATATGGTCCTCTGAGCACCACCAGGAGTAATTCCTGAGTACAGAGCCAGAAGGAAGCTCTGAGCACCGCTGCCAGGTGTGGAATGAAACTGTACCCTCACCATTTAAATGTCATGAATGGCTGAAGCGATAGTATAATGAGTAGGATTCTTACCTTACCTGTGGCTGACTCAGGTTCAATCCCTGGCACCCAATAAGGTCCCCTGAGCCCACCACGAGTGATTCCTGAATGTAGAGTCAAGAGTAACCCCTAGCACCGCCAGATTTCCCCCCTTCTCCCCAAAACAACAATACATTTAAATGTCATAAATTCCTTTGTCATTGTTGTTGTAATGAACACGGAAAGACATCTACCTGATTTTACTGCTCACTGGGAAATGTGCATCACGTTCCCGTACTCGTACACTCTGCCAGCATGTTTACTGAGGGATGCTCCTGCTTAGCTGTGTTGCTTGCACATGTGCTTGCTGGAGTTAAATTCTGGGGGGTTTTGCACATTCTCGTTTTGATACTGGATTGCTGTAGTGTTCCCACATGTGCTCACCGGGGGTGACGCTTCCTGGCCATGGTTACGATCATAATCATCCTGTTGTTCGTCGATTGCCTCGAGCAGGCACCAGTAACCTCTCCTTCGCCCTAACCCTGAGATTTTAAAAAGTGCCATATTCTGCTAAGCGAAATGAGTCAGAAAGAGAGGGACAGACAGACATAGAAAGAGGCAGGGTGGGATGGGGGATGGGGGGTGGGAGGGATTCTGGGATCAGTGGTGGTGGAGAATGGGCACTGGCGGAGGGATGGGTACTCGATCATTGTATAACTGAAACCCAAGCACAACAACTTGTAAGTCTACAACTGTACCTCATGGTGTTTCACTGATAAAACAAAACGAAAACCAAAAAAAGTGCCATATTCAAGGCTTTTTCAGGGTTAGGAGAATGAGATCTATCGTCGTTACTGGTATTTGGCATATTGGGTACACCACGGGGAGTTTGCCAGACTCTGCCGTGTGGGCATGTTACATTTGGTAGACTGCCAGTTTGTCCAAAGTAAGTAAGTAAAGTAAAGTAAAGGCCCTCCCGTTGATCATCGATTTGCTGAGCGGGCCCAGTAACGTCTCCATTGGAGACTTTGTTGTTACTGTGTCTGGCATATCGAATACTCTCGGTAGCTTGCCAGGCTCTCCGAGAGGGGCGGAGGAATCGAACTCAGGTCGGCCATGTTGGCTGCGTGCAAGGCAGACGCCCTACCCACTGTGCTATCGCTCCAGCCCTAAGTAAGAATGAGATAATAAGATGTCCAAAGTAAGAATGAGATAATAAGATGTTGCTTTCGGGAGCTGGGTTTTATAGTCTCTGGATCTTGGCCCTTGATGGGATTACACGGCGCCAGGGGGCCAGTTGGTGGGTGTGACCCCTGCCTACTGGAATATGGAGGATCTGGGTGGAAGATGCTCAGCCCTGATCCGAGCAGGCTTGGAGATCTCAGCCCCAGGACCCGCATGCCTTTGTTCCTCTGCCAGTACCTTCATGCGTGTGGAGAGTGGTCTCAGCATGGTGGTGGCTGGTTCTGGAGGCCTTTGGCTGCCGGGGCTCTGCTCGGGGCGGGGAGGGAAAATCAAACCCTTCCACCAAGGGGCCCCAGCGCGGACAGCCAGGCGTGGGGGCAGGAGATGCTGCGCTGTTCTCTTCCGGGAGCTGGGTTTTATAGTCTTCCTCTGCTGGTACCTTCATGCATGTGGAGAGTGGCTCTGGCCATGGTACTCACAAGTATTTTAGTTGTGATCTCCTGTAGGGGTGACACTCCTTTGATTGTGGCGCACGCACACTATTGTTGCAGTGTAGACAGGAATAGTTTGTGTCACTGGGGCTCACAGAGCTGTTGGAAGAACCGAGTTGCCATTATCACAGTATCCTGCTCAGGGCATGTGGTGGCACCAAAGATTGAACTTTAGCCTCTTGTTTGTAGTATAAGTGTGCTAAGTCACTGAACCATCACTTGGTCCCCATAAATTAATTCAGCCTGAAAAAAATTCCTGTAAATAATGATTTCCCCAATTGCTTGATACAACAGAGTACAATGAGTTTGTGTTTTTGTTGTTGTTGTTGTTGTTGGAGGGAGTAAAATGAGCTCTGAAGATCATAATGTATTTGCCTATCTTCCTTCCTTCCTTCCTTCCTTCCTTCCTTCCTTCCTTCCTTCCTTCCATCCTTCCTTCCTTCCTCTGCTTACCCCTTCCCACCACTCCCCTTCCCTTTCCCTCCCACTTTCATTTCTTTTTTTTATAAACATAAAGCATGAATGCATGTCGTTTTCAATGACAGCAGAATTAATACACCTGTAAAATTTGAATGATCTGATCCATTAGTACTAAGATTTTGTTTTATCAAGACTGGAAGGAAAAAAAGACAAGAGTGGAGAGATGGGGAAGATCTTGTAATTTTAAATGGATTTAGGGTTAGTTATCAGTTTCTGCAGAACAGAGAGAAGGGACGTAAGAACTGTGTTTTGTTTTTGAGCCACACCCAGAAATGCTCAGGGCTTACTCCTGGATCTGCACTCAGAATTCACTGCTCGTGGTGCTCAGGGGACCAACTGGGAAGGCTGGGGAACGAACCTAGGTCTGCTGTATGCAAGGCAAACGCCTACCCACTGTGCTATTGCTCCAGCTTCATTACATTTTTTATTTCTTTTGTTAAGATTATTCATAAGTATTTTTCATAATCAAATTCATTAATAATTAGTCATAAGTATTATTATTATAATTATTTTGCTTTTTGAATCACACTCGGCAATGCACAGGGGTTACTCTTGGCTCTACACTCAGGAATTACCCCTGGCAGTGCTCAGGGGACCATATGGGATGCTGGGAATTGAACCCGGGTTGGCCGCGTGCAAGGCAAATGCCCCACCCGCTGTGCTATTGCTTCAGCCCCGCCATAAGTATTTTTAATAGCTCATTTTCCATTCAATGTTTTAAAATAGGGTCTACACCTAGCATCTGCTGGAGGGCCAAGGGCTGTTGTGGGTGGGCCTCAAAACTTGTCCACTCAAGTCGTGTCCTTAGCCACTTGAGGTAGCTGTCTGGTCACTTTTCTTCAATATTTTTCCCTCTCATTGTTTTGGGGCCACACTCAGCAGTGCTTAGAAGCTACTTCCTGGTCTCTGCTCAAGAAGTCAACTCCCAGTGGCTTAGAGAACCACGCGGTGGTGCTGGGAGTCAAGCCTACATGCAATGAGGTTTCCACTTAAGTTTTTTGTTGTTGCTTTTTTGGGCCACACCTGGCGATGCACAGGGGTTACTCCTGGTTCTGCACACAGGAATTACTCCTGACAGTGCTCAGGGGACCACATGGGGTGCTGGGAATCGAACCCGGGTCAGCTGCATGCAAGGCAAATGCCCTACCCGCTGTGCTATCGCTCCAGCCCACAAGTTTTTAACTTAAGCAACCAGGAATATTTTTCATTTTTAAAGTCTTTTTTTTTTTAACCCTATTGAAGACAATTTACAACCCATGCAACGAATATCCAAATAGGTTCCTCCATTTTCTCCATGTGTGCACGCATGTGTATTTATGTGTCTCTGTGTGTCTGTGTATGTGTTTTGCGTATGTCTGTGTGTATCTCTCTCTCTCTCTCTCTCTCTCTCTCTCTCTCTCTCTCTCTTTCTTTCTCTGTGTATGTGTGTGTGTGTGTGTGTGTGTATGAGGAGTTTCAGGCCCTCACTATATGGTCTTTGTGGTGTAGGCTTCTACGTAGCTTCCCATTCTCTGTTCCTGTGAGTCTCCTCTTGGTCCGTGTTGATGTCGCACTTCCTCACGTTGTTCCTCACACTTGAGTTATGGCTCCCTGAGGTTTACAGCTGCACTGCTCTCGGGGGCTCTGCAGCAGCTCTGCTAATTTCTGTTTATTGGCAGGTGTTAATTTGGAAAGCTTATTTATAACTAGCCTCTCTGGCTTAATGTCTGTGCTCTTCTTTCCCCATCTCTGCCTTGACTGTACCCAGGAGAATTCTGGATAGATTTGACCTAGTGCTTGGGCTTCTTATTCCTCTCTGGTTTCAGACTTACCCAAAAAGCAAAATGAATATGGATAGTAAAGATGAAAAAAGAAACTTCTAACAAAGTATTTAGCTGTAAAGTCATAAAATAATCACTTTTCTAATTGTTGGATGAATAAAAAACCATTAATCGCAATGATTATTTATCAGTTACTCTATACCAGGTGCATTTTATGTACATTTTGTGTGTGATCTCAATTATTCTCATTTGTCACCGAGTCTTTCAGTCTCTGGTACCCCTATGTGGTTCCTGGAGCCTGCCAGGAGTAATCACTGAGCACAGAGCCAGGACTGAGTCCTGAGCACTGCTGGGTGTGGATCAAAAACAAAAACATACAGAAAACAATTTAGAATTTCTTGGGGCATGCAAAGAAAAGAGGAATGGGGAGACAGTAGAACAACAGTAGAATGGGAAGGGAATTTGCCTTGCATGCAGAGGCCTCTGGTTCTATCTCCAGCACCCTATATGGTCCCCCAATCGATGGTAAATGAGAAATGACCAATGAGCTCAGAGCCAGAAATAAGCCCTAAGCGCTCCTGGGTGTGACCCAAAAATATAAACAAACAAATATATACAAATAAGAACATTTAAAAAATATATAAACAGAAATAATGTGGGACTAAGGAGTTGAAAATGGAGACTTCAGGAAAGAAATGTCCTATAAGAATGTTCTAAGAATAACCTCGAGACAGAAGAACAAAAAGAAGAGGGATACAAAAAGAAAAGAGAGGAAAAAAGCAAAATAAAATAAAAATGGTGAATTTGGGTTATTCCCAAGGGTAATCTTTGGATTATGCAGATAAAGAGTAGAAGATAAGATCGAGAACTGAAAACAGCCAATATATTAGAATAGAACAATATGACAGTTTACCAATGTAATTTATATTTAGTTTTCATCCCAGAAAACCATGTTATTTTTATTAGAAAATCTTTATAAAAATTAAGCATCAAGTATGTTATATTTCTAATGAATTTTTTCATGACTTTCTTATTCATTGCCTTAAATTTTACACTCCAATTCTTCCTTTAAGATTTTTAAATGCTCTTATTCCTTAATACACCATTTCCGTAAACCATTCACTCAAACCAGTGCAAGCAGCTCAGAAATCAAACTGTTCTATCAGGGAGTTACTTTCTGTGGAGAGGATTTAATTTACATGGGCAGTGGAACTGGCTCTGCATCTGGAAGAATACAAAGATAGGCTCTATTTCATGTTCCGTGCACAAATAAATTCAAATGGAACCAGTGTACAAATGTTTTCTGTTATTTGTTTTTCGGGGGCTCACACCCAGCATGGAACTAGATGCAGAGATTGGGGATTAAATTTGGGCTGGTCATATGCAGGGCACATGCCTCACTCCTAACCGCACTAAATTTCTGGCCCCCAAGTATGTAAAACTTTTTTAAAAAGAAACTGTTTAAGATAATGAGTATTTATCAGAACTTGAAGATGAGAATGGAGATTTGTTTTAAGCAAGGGAGAATCAAAACTATAGTGCTGTTTATATGGAAAATGAAACTTAACAATAATGAACTGAGAAGATCATGAGCAGGTGCGTTAGAACAAAGGATTTACACCCCTTGTGTTTGTTAGGTTCTCACCTATTGATAGGGGGACTCACACCCCAAAGTAAAAGGGAGTAAAGGCTAATGCACTGTTTTGGGGGGTTTGTCCCTGAATCTGTTCTTCACTGCCTTTGCTTTTGTCTGTGGATGGTCCGTCTCACTGTTGGTTGTCGTGCCCATTGGCCAATGTTATTGCTAGCGGCTATGCCGATTGGCCAATGGGAAGAACCACTGGAGGGCAGGAGAGGGAAGTTGAAGCGTTTCTCCTTCTTGTAATATGTCTCTGGCAGAAGCGAAGTGCTTCCATCTCAGTCACTCCTACCAGATGCCGTTCCTCCATGATTAAGTACCTCTGAGGTCCCCAGACAAAGCGAGCCTTGTTCCTCCAGCCTAAGAAGTTCTGCATAGCTCACCAGTGGTTTATCCTTTGCTTATTCTCTGAGTTCCGCTCCCAGCTCTGTAAGTTATGCCTTCATTACTGTCTCTTCATTTGAACCATCTGGGGTGATTTCTGTTTCTGCCGGGAAACGAGGATATAGATACGAACCAACAAAGCGCCAGGTGGGGAGGGGAGGGCACAAATTGTCAACAGATAATGCCTTGCCATTGGTCATTACCTTGTCATTATCAATACAATAGACACCGATACGATACCTCATGACCGTGTTATCGACAAGGTACAAGTGCACAATACCTTCACTCACTTGTACCCACAGAGTTAAATCTACCTCCTAACAAGGAGGTAAAATTTCTTCTTTTTTTTTTCTTTTTTGGGTCATATCCAGCAATGCACAGGGATTACTCCTGGCTCTACACTCAGGAATTACCCCTGGCGGTGCTCAGGGGACCATATAGGATGCTGGGAATCGAACCCGGGTCAGCCGTGTGCAAGGCAAATGCCCTACCCGCTGTGCTATTGCTCCAGCCTCAAGGAGGTAAAATTTCTTACCTATTAAAATGTAAAAAAGTAAGATCATCAATATCAATGACTGAGTTGAGAGGATGGGGACTCTCATTTACATAGTGAGTATATAATGTTATTATAGGGGATATATATATATATATAGAGTATATAATGTTGTTATAGGGGAAGTATTATAGGGGAAGTACTATGGCAATGCGTAGAAAGTAAAAAATGTGAAAAACAAAGAAAGTAAAAAATGTGTTTATCCCTTGGTTTATCTTTTTTTTGGGGGGGGGACACTTGGCAATGCTCAAGGGTTGCCCCGCTCTGTATTCAGAAACTGCTCCTGGAACTGCTCAGAGGACCATATAGGATGTTGGGGATCCAATTTGGGTCAGATGTGTGCAAGGCAAATACCCTACCTGCTGTACTATCACTCTGATCCTCGCTTGATTTATTTGGGCCAGTCATACTACAGAAACAAAAGCTCTAGGAGGTAAGAATCTATGAACAAGCACATAATTGAAGAAACTTTATGGGTGCAAAAAGATGACAACCTAAAAGTCCACCAATATAGGAATAGTTGAATACATTGTAATTATACAATGCGATATTAGGCAGTCATTTAAACCCAACTGACTCTGACCAAGGATGTGGCTCAGAGCATTTACCTTGCAAATTTGAGGACTTGGGTTGATTCCTGCACTGTAATAAATAAATAAGAAAAAATATACCTAATGGCTTCATATTTATTGAATTGAAGGGACATTATGAAAAAATGCAGAGTATTGCATATTGTATATGAGCCATAACTTGCTAAATGCCTCTTAAGGTCAATTCTCCCCATTTTTGTTCTGCAATCAACAGAACCACCCTTTTTTATTTGTTTTAATTTGGGGGGCCACACCCAGCAGTGCTTTGGTGCTCAGGAGACTTAATGAGGGGCTGAGAATCAAACCCAAGTTTGCTGTATGCAAGGTCAATGTGCTCCCCACTGTATTATTGCTCCAATGCCAGAACCACCACATTTTACCAGCTCATTACTGGTCTGCCTAGGCATTCATTTCCTAGCCTCCTTTGCAGTTAGTCATGCTTATGGTTCTGAATCATGCCCAAGGAGAAATGATTAGAACTTATAAGTGTACTTTTGAGGGTTGTTGTTGTAAAAGAAAAGTGCCCACCCTCACCTTTCCTGTCCCTTTTTTTCTTAGTTAGAAAATAGACATGAGGAGACCACCATGGAAAATAGATGACCCCCAAGTGGGTGGTGCTGCAAGACAGAAGTAACTTGTATTTTTAAGAGGTCTCAGAGAAAGGAATCAGTTTTTCACTCACCTGGGAACTGTTAGGTGAAAGAAAAGTTAAACTCAAGCTTGTTTAGGCCACTGACACGTTGCTCTACTCCAGGAGTAGAATCTGAGACCTTACCCAGAACAAAATCTAACTTTCATAAAAGAAATTGTGAAAACATTGTTGTTTTTTTTTTTTTTTATCTTATCTGTGTGTCCGGAGCTTAGAGAACGATGTGGAAAGAGATGTGCAGATCTGCTTAACTTGGTTACCCAGAGGGTGTGTTGGAATTGAATTCGGTAAAATGTTCTTTGTCTCCATTAGAAGTCATAATATTCTTTCAGTTGTGTTTTGTGCAATGGAATACACTCAAGCCAACTAAGGGGAATATAATACAAAGATAGGGCGATGTCATAGAGAATTGAAAATTTGGAACCCAAGTACAGCTACGCTTGTGGGATGTGGAAAGTAGGAATTATTGCAGGTCTCTGATTCCCTTTGAGACCCCCTTCCTTTACCCTTTGTACTCTTAGTGATCTGCCCATAGTCCAGAAATAGTTGCACCTTATCAGTGTCTGTATCAGTGATTCATAAAATATGGTCCCAGGCCAGCAGCCTCAGAATCAGTTGGCAGCTTGGTAGAACCCATCTTTCCAAAACACAGACTCAACAACACTGAAAACATGAGATCTAGGCTGCAACCACTGAAGAAACTTTGTCATGTGCCTGTCAAGTTGCCAGGCAGGGCTGGGCCAAGGGTTGGGGTGGGGAGGGAATACAGAAACACTGGAGGAGGGAGATTTTTGTTGTTACTGTGTTTGGCATATCAAATACATCACGGGTGGCTTGCCAGGCTCTGCCGTGCGGGCGAGATACTCTCAGTAGCTTGCCGGGCTCTCGAGAGGGGCGGAGGAATTGAACTCGGGTCGGCCATGTTGGCTGCGTGCAAGGCAAACGCCCTACCATTGTGCTATCGCTCCAGCCCGGGAAGTTGACACTGGTGGTGGAATTGGTGTTGAAATATTATATGCCTAAAACTCAACTATCAATAACTTTTAAAATCACAGATCTTTAATAAAAATAAATAAACGAATTAAAAAGAAATGCAAGTTCCTGAGCCTTTGCATAGATCTAGGGAATAAGGCACTCTGGCTGCTCTCCACTCCCTTCATGCATTTCAAAGTTGAAGAATCACTGGTCTAGCTGATAGTCCAGTTATAATACCTACAGTCAATTGACAATAGGTAGTGTTTGATTTTTTTGAAAGTTTTTTTTTATTAAATTCTGCAATTCTGACATCTCAGTAGGAGACACCAAATTAGACGGGAAACACGGAAGATGGCTAAGCTCAATTAACAAAAACATTAACACAGAAGGCTCAACTAGCAACAAAAGCTTAGTAAACCTCAGACAGGGACTTAATGGTCCCATGGTGAGATATAACAATTTTCACAATTTTATTATTTTTTTACTGAAATCTCTTTTTCTTTTATAAACATTTTTTAAAAATTGAATCACTGTGATATATATATATGTATATATGTGTATATATATATATATATATCCCCTTACATAGCTGTTAATGATTAGGTTTCAGTCATACCGGGTTCCAACACCCATTCCTTCACCAGTGTATGTTTCCCAGCACCAGTGTCCCCAGTTTATCTCCCATCACCCTCAACTCCCCACCCCCCAGCCTGCTTCCATGGCAGGCACTTTTCTTCTCTCTCTCTGTTTCTCTGTCTGTCTCTGTTTCTGTTTCTCTCTCTCTCTCTCTCTCTCTCTCTCTCTCTCTCTCTCTCACACACACACACACACACACTCTACTTTTGGGCATTGTGGTTTGCAATACAGATACTGAAAGGTTATCAAGTATATCCCTTTACCTACTTTTAACACTGAGCTCGTGTCCAGTGTAATCATTTCCAGTTATTATTGTCATACTGGTTCCTTCTCTATCTTACCCTCCGCCTACACACACTTGTGGTTGATTTCAACCATTGACCTGTCCTCCTAGCCCCTGTTTTACCTGGCTGTGGATATGAAGTATCTTTTGATAATTCCACTTTCTATTTAATTGTAAGAAGCAATATGAAAAAAATTATTTTGTGCCTGCTAAGGGGGTCCGCTTGGGGGATGGTTGGAAAAATAAGGACAATGGTGGAGGGAAGTCACACTGATGGAGGAAAGGTGTTGGAATTGAATGCCTATAACAAATGCATCATGAACATCTTTGTAAATCATGCTGTTTAAATATGGAGGGAAAATAAAGAACATTTTGATGAAAAATAAATAAATAAGTCTTGGTTAGTTGTTTATGCCAGTTTTTTTTTTTATTTGTTTGTCTTTACCAAGTCGCGGAATGACTGGCTGACTGATGGATTGGGTCAGGGGAGCATCCTTGTCCAATGTCTTTGCAAGGAAGCAGGCTTACAATTTAACTCTTTCCCTGTTGTTACTCATTTAGAAAGGGCCATTATCTATATATTTTATAAGGAGTCTCTACAGATACACACATACTAAAAAGAATTCACAATTTTATTACCTTGTATCCTTTTCCACTTCTACTAATGGCATAAGATTGTACCAGTAAGCTAGCATCAAGCATTATCATTAAATTATTTTTGCTTTTGGGGCTGTAGGGATAATACAGTGAGTCGAGCTCTTGCCTTGAAAGCAGCTGACCTAGGTTTAGCCCCAGCATCCCAAATGGAACCCTGAGCACCACCAGGACTAATTTCTGAATTCAGAAGCAAGAGTAACCCCTGAACATCATTGGGTGTGCCTCAAAACAAAAAGAAATTATTTCTTTTTCTTTTGGGGCAAATTGAATCACATCACTTTAAAAACAAAACAATGAGACCTGGAGAGATAGTACAGTGGGTAGGATGCTTACCTTGCATGTGGCTGAATCAGGTTCGATTCCTGACACCCCATATGGTCCATCGAGTCTGCCAGGAATGATACCTGAATATTGCCAGATGTGCCCCCTCCAAAAAAAAAAACAAAAACCAAGATAAAACAAAACAACCACCCCCCCCAGTGACTCATCAAAATACCAAATAAATCAAATGAACAGCAGAGAAAAAAAGCAAACAAACGACCTCCAATAAATGTTTTCCTTAAAATATATATATATATATATATATATATATATATATAGAGAGAGAGAGAGAGAGAGAGAGAGAGAGAGAGAGAGAGAGAGTGAGCAAGGGGTCAAAATCATGAACTTGAAAGGGTAAGAGGACATGCAGGGAGAAGCCGACCATGACAGCCACCATCACTAACTGAGCAGGTGAGGTGGGATGAGAAGGAAGGCAGTGTGTGTGTGTGTGTGTGTGTGTGTCTGTCTGTCTGTCTGTCTGTCTGTATGTGTGTGTCCCTGAGTGGGGTGACTGAAGCTAAGTGTCCGGGGAAAGCTGTCTCTCTTTAGCCATTAGGAAGATAATCAAATGACTTCTGAGGGAATCTTGGGAACCTGCTAGCTTCCAGGTTATAAAGTTTATTTATGTTTATAGATTTTTAACTTGCTTACTTTAAAGAAGAATCAGAGGCTGTGTATTTTTATACCTTTGATAACTTTTCCTTTGCCTAAAAAAAAAAAAAGGAGGGCAGCTTGAAAGGAAGGAGAAAATTAGGGGGAAAAAATGGAAGATAAGTTTTGTTTTGTTTAGTTTTGTCTTGGGGCCACACCCAGGGGTGCTTAGGGCTTTCTCTTGACTCTGTGCTTAGGATTCACTTCTGGGCTCTGGTCGGCCGAATATAATGAGAACTCCCCACCCACTATACTATCTCTCCAGCCTAAAATGGGAGATAATTTTAATTTTGTGTTAATCATGGATGTTAGTATTTGAGTTCTGACACAGCCCCTGCAGAGGAGAGACGGGAAGGTATGCCTGCATGCCAAAGCCAGTGGGGCTCCAGAACCCACACTGGGAAGGGCAGACTGTGGCTGTGGCAATGCCATCATTTTCATTCGCATTTCTTTGATTACTCCCGATCATCAACCACTTTGTATATGTCTGTTTATTATTAATTCTCCTAACACAAATTGCCTGTTAATTTCCTTTGTCTGTTTACCAACTAGATCTTTATAGCTAAAATGAAATCATTCTATTAACCCTTGATCCTATTTTTCGTTTGTTTGTTCTGGGGTTGGAGCGATAGCACAATGGGTAGTGATTTTTTAAAATTTCTTTTATTTTTAATTTTATTTGTTTATTGGCTTTTTGGATCGTATATGGTGATGCTCAGAGCTTAGTCCTGGTTCTACATTCAGGAATCACTCCTGGCATTGCTCATGAGACTATATAGGAAGTCAAGTATTGAACCTTGGGTCGGTCACGTGCAAGGCAAATGCCCTCCCTTATGTACTATCATTCTGAAACCTCTGTTTCTTTTAGAGTTAGAAAAATTACCAACCCTCCACAGATCTGTTTCATTCCATTCTCATTTCTTTATTTTGTTTAATATTATTTTCTTATTTAACTCTTTAATCAATCTAGTGTATCTTTTTGAAGTATATTGTAAGACATGAACATGATTTAATTTCCTCCCCAAATTATTGTTGAATTATTCCAGCAGCATTTATGAAAACGTCCTCACCCCAAAGCTTACAGTATCATATAATGAGTTTATATTTAGCTGACTCTATTTCTGGAGTCTCGGTTGTGTTCCCTGCTGTATATTGTCTTTTTTTTTTCTTTTCTTTTTGTCCATAGTCTCCTTTATTCTCTTTTCCACTTTTGTTAGCTAGTCTACCTGCTTATGGGACTAATTATCAAGGGGTCGTAAGGCAGAATCTAATTATAAGTTAGGTATTTGGAAGAAAACCTTTAAAAGTGTTATAAATCCACATGGGAACATTTAACTGATAAAATGACTGATTTTTATTAGCATAGAGCAGGACATGCTCTTTGTAAAGTGTGGTTGCTGCATTTTGGTGCTGGGAATTAAATGTGTGTGCAACCGCCATATCTGTAAACCAGAAAATGTTCTGACACTTTCATTACCTCCAAAAGAAACTTCATAGTCCTTAGCTGTTCCCTTCACCCCCACATTGCCCCCACCTCCCAACTTCTGAACCTCAGAGAAGCCAGTTTTTTTCTGTTGCAGATTTGCCCCTACTGGACTTTTCATATACATGGAATCATATAATGTGTGATTGGCTTCTCTCAGCATCAGCTTTTCACTGTTCATCTTTGTTGTAGCACTTTTCAGAATTTCAATTGCTATTTTTGCTCAATGATACCCACCAATGGACATGCCAATTTTATTGATCCATTTATTAGTAGATAGATATTGGGTTATTTCCCTTATTAAGCTATCCTGAATAATGCTGCTATGAACTTCTGGGTACATTTTTTTTTTAAGATACATTTGAAGGTGCTCAAAGGATCCTCCAGGTTCTGTGCTCTGGAGATGCTTGGGAGGCCGTGAAATCCCTGCACTCAGCCTGCTCAGCTAACTCTGGCCTCATAGGTACAGTTTCTGTTGATTTATTTTGTTTGTTTTTTGGGCCACACCAGCAGTGCTCAGGCTTTACTTCTGACTCCTCATCCAGGGATCACTCCTGGCAGGATTGTGGGGCCATATGGGACACTGGTGATTGGACATTAGTCTGCGGGGTACAAGGCAAGCACCTGGCCACTCTACTATTGCTCTGGCCTTATGTATATACGGTATATATATATATATATGTATATATATATATATACACACACATACATATATATATATTACTGTTCTCCCGTTGTTCATCAATTTGCTTGAGTGGGCCCAGTAACGTCTCCATTTTGAGACTTGTTGTTACTGTGTTTGGCGTATTGAATATGTCACGGGGAGCTTGCCAGGCTTTGCCGCGTGCGTGAGATACTCTTGGTAGCTTGCCAGGCTTTCCGAGAGGGGCAGAGGAATCGAACCCAGCTCGTCCGGGCTGGCTGTGCGCAAGGCAAACACCCTACCGCTGTGCTATAGCTCTAGCCTGCAGAAAAACCCAGGTATGACAATTACAGGGATTTAAACTTAATATCAGGTCAGATTTAGGTACATATAAGTTATAAAAAATTGAGAAAATTTGGATAGGGAATTATGAGTTATATTTTAGTCATGTGGCTAATTTTATTGTTTGAAAGTCATACCCACTTTTCTATGTGTATGTGTAAATGTATGTATAAATTTCAGAGATATTTATGTATTTGAATACGGAATACCTGCATAACATATAACATGTATACAATCTTACCTTTCTAAATTTACAAAAGTCATTTTGTAAACCATCCAATGTCAAGGATTTTAGAAAAGAGATTGTGAAACCATAATAAATAGCATTATCATATTAAAAAAAAACCCAGGTATGTGGGACTCGTGACTGAGATAGCTAAGCTCCCTCCGAGCTAGACTGGGCCTCCACCTCCTCCCCACCCACCTCCCCCAACTCCCCAGTTTTCCAGTAGCTTGGCAGTCATCCCCACAAACTGCCCCCGGCACCATATAATCCCATCAACGGCAAGAAGAGAGTGACATGGATTTATCCATGAGTCAGATCTTGCTCTGTCATCATATTCTAAATTTCAGAATTCCTAGAGTGTGCGACCAAGAATCTCTCATACTCTAGCCCACTGATGTACCAAGAGTAGCACACATTTGTTTGGGGTTTAAAGACACATGCTTGTAATCTCTTCTATGAGGGCTTAAATGGCTCCAGGATGAAATACAACAATCTTCACACACTTTCCTCTTATGGTGGCGGGAAGGTGCAGTGGTGGTGGGATTGGTGTTTGAATATTAAATGTAATGAATTATTGTGAACAACTTTCACTTGCATCACTTGTCTTCCCATTGCTCATCAAGTTGCCAGTAACATCTCCATTCGTCCCTATCGCATGCTAGTGTAGTCCAACGGCATCTGCTCGCTCCAGGAACATGGAGTGAGGCCCGTTGTTGTTGCTGTTTTTGGCATATTGAGTACGCCACGGGGAGTTTGCCAGGCTCTGCCATGCGGGTGGGATACTCTCGGTAGCTTGCTGGGCTCTCCAAGAGGGATGGAAGAATCGAACAACTTTATAAAAATAAAATTTAAAAAATAAGACTGGAGGATCTGGAGGGACAAAAGGTGGCCAGGGACACATGTGCTCGGGGGCTCAGGAATAGCCACGGACGCCTGTCCCCCAGCACCTCCCTCCTTCCTTCCCTCACACTGTCTGGCGCCATCCAGAGACCTCCTGCCCAGGCTCCTCTCCTGCTCTCAGCTCAGGGATGTATTTGGTTTGGAGTGTGAGGCACGCCTAGAGATGCCCAGGACTTGCTCCTGGCTCTGTGCTCAGGGATCACTCGTGGTGGTGCTCGGGGGACCATATGGGAATGCTGGGGATGGAACCCAGGTCGGCTACATGCAAGGGAGGCGTCCTCCCCGCTGACTGTGACTCCGGCTGCCTGTGAGGTGCAGCTACAGACAGAGGCTCAGAGGACGCCACAGTGCCCGTCATTCACAGGCCGAATGCTTTATGAGATGCCCGCCCAGGCACCTTCCTGGCTCCCAAGTCACTGCCAACAGGTGTTGGCAACGGGCCCACGGCCTGCCAGGGCAGCTCCTGGCTCCAGAGCTGGAGGTTCAGTGGCCCAATTGGCAGCCCCGATGAGGTGCGCACCCGGCTGCCAGCCACACTGGCATATATACTGGCATATATACTGTGTGTGTATATATATACACACACACATATATATGTGTGTGTGTGTGTGTGTGTTTCCATTTATCTTGGGTATAGTTATTCAGAGTTTATAGATTTATTTGATTGTGTTGTAAAGTTTTAAATACAGAAATATATGAAGTAAAAGTCATCTCTAATGTTCCCTGCCACCTTTCACTCTCCAAGTGAGCCAAGTTGGTTTTTTTTTTTTTTTTGGTGTTTTCAGTGCTTGGGTTGAACTTGAGGATTCACACATGCAAGGCATGAGCTCTGCCTCTGAGTCGCATCCCTGACTTCAAAATACTTTAAGATTTAGAAATTTATCCTTTGTTTTTCTCTTAAGCAAACCCATATATCACCACACAATTTCCCTCTTGGTTTTACTATTCTTTTATTTATTTTTCAGTCAAAAGATATTTAATGGAAAAAAGAAATGAAAAAAAGGTTAACAGAAACATATTTAATATGATTTGATTTTTAAAAACGTTTTAAAAGTTGATTGATCTTCGGTAATTTACCATATTGTTAATTTGCCATACTGTTAATTAAACTCATTACTAGTGCACACACCTCCTTTTCCTTTTATTTATTTTTTAAAGTAGTCTTATATAACAATGCTTAGGGGTTTTCCAGCTCACTTCTGGTGATTCCAGGGGTTCAACTCCGGGCTTGCACTTGCTCAGTGTGTATTTTACTAGAGTTATCTCTTCTCTGATCTTTTCTTTTCACAGTTTTCTCTCCTTTCCTCACAAACTCAACACTAAACTCCACAGAGGATTGGCAGAGGTGAAGGCATCCCTGCAGGTGTCCACTATTGGGATCTGGTCCTGCGTCTGCTAAGACCTTTAGTTCACAGAGCAAGGAGGAGACAGTGCGTCCTCATTTACCAGCTCCCACTGCACCAAACCCTCACCACATAGTGTACAAAAATTCAGGATGGCAGAGGAGTTATTCATGGTTTAGTCTTTATCATCCTCTATCCTTTCTCTTCTGGTGTAGGATAGGGTTGGGAGGGTAAAGGTAAAAGATAAAGGCCCTCCCGTTGATCATCGATTTGCTCGAGCAGGCCCAGTAACGCCTCCATTGGAGACTTTGTTGTTACTGTGTCTGGCATATCGTAGCTTGCCGGGCTCTCCGAGGGGGGCGGAGGAATCGAACTCGGGTCGGCCATGTTGGCTGCGTGCAAGGCGAACGCCCTACCCGCTGTGCTATCGCTCCAGCTCCAGGGTTGGGAGGGTGGTAAGGTTAAAACCATCGCATATTTATATGATCATCCTTTTATAGCTTTCCTACAACTGCTGCCATCACCCCCCTTATTGATTCTAATTAATCAATAATTGTAGTAGACTCTCTCACGTTTCTTAAGAATAGTTAATATTTCTGACAAACAGCTTTTACTTTTCTCTTGTATTTTCCTTGTTTCACTTATGCTAGCACAATGGTCCACAATTCCATCAATTTACAACTGACATCTAGCAGTGTCTTTTCTAATCAGAAATGAAATTCACAAACACCTCCTCATCTCATGATTTCTAAACCATCTATATTATGCTCTAATGTAATGAAAAGGAAGCAAAGGAAAAAGATTTTATAATGAGATTGGTTTACGTCTTCATGTTGAGGCAGAAGTATACTCACAGTCATGATGAAAGTTGCCAGGACCTTCCACCTGTGACATCAACGATCTAGACTAAGAGTCATGTTGTAAAAGCAACTCAAATATTTTATTTTTGTGGGTTTTTTTTGAAGGGGCACACACAGAGACGGTCAGAGGTTACTCCTGGCTCTGCACTCAGGAATCACTTCTGGCTGGGCTCAGGGGTCCATAGGGAATCATATGGGATGCTCAGGGAACCATAAAGAATCGAACCCAAGTCATCCGTGTGCAACTCAAGCACCCTATCCACTGACTGTACTGTCTCTCCACCCCTGAGTAACTCAAATATTTATAGAGTTGTGATAGGAATCAAGATTTTCTGAACAGGAGCTGAAGAGATAGCATTAGGGTTAGGCACTTGCCTTGTATGCAACTGATAACGTTTCCTGGAACTGCTATGGTTTCCTGAGCCCTCCAGGGGTGAATCCTGAGCACTGCTGGGTGTGCCCCTTCCCCAACACAAAACATTCTTTTCAATGGATAATAAATCTTTGCAGTGTTTGGGGCGGGGGGGGGGGGGGGGGGCGGAGTACAGGGGCTTGGAAGATGAGTCGAAGAACTGGAGTGCATATATACATGGCTTTGCAGCCTGTAGCTCTGGACCGGTCCACACACTGCATAGGCTGCAGAGTACTGCTAGGAGCAACCCAGAGTACCACACCAGGAGCAGCACCCAAGTACACTGGGTATGTCCAAATTTCCCCCATTTAGTACCCCCCAAAAAAAACAATGTACAATATTCCTTTATATTCTGCCATAGATGCATTCATGGCAATGCTTTGGGGGACCATATGCAGTGCTGGGGGTTGAACCTAGGTCAGCCGTGTGCAAGGCAAGTGCCTTACCTGCTGTACTATCTCTCTGACCTCTTCAGTAGTTATTAGTTATAGTTTCTATCTATTTTCTAATTCATTTTCTAGATAATTTTTATATACTTTTATATGGATTGGAGTGATAGCACTGTGGGTAGGACGTTTGCCTTGTACGCGGCCCACCTGGGTTCAATTCCCTCGTCCCTCTCGGAGACCCTGGCAAGCTACCGTATGCCGTCTGCACTGCAAAGCCTGGCAAGCTCCCTATGGTGTATTCTATATGACAAAAACAGTAACAACAAGTTTCATGAGACATTACTGGTGCCCGCTTGAGCAAATCGATGAACAACGGGAGGACAGTGCTACAGTGCTATATAATTTTATATATTTATTTATTAAGATTTACATTGTGTTTACAATAGTCTTGGCATATATTCTTTATATTTATTTTCCACATGAGTTATACTTTTTAAAAAAGTACTTTACCTTTTGACCTAGTTTGTTACATTTCACTGTACAGAAGCTATAATTTTCAGATTGTTTAACCTTTTATTTATAGTTACAGGATTTTCTTAATTATTTTAAATGTTTTTTCTTTCGCATGAATCAACTTTTTGTTGAGGAATAGTTTGCATATAATAAAATTTATTCATTTCAAGTATAATTTATTCATTTCAAGTATAAATTTTGGTAAATATATGTATTCCTGTAATCACCACCATAATTGAGAAATAGAACATTTTCATTAGTTCCCTTTGTCTTTAATTGTTAATTTCCTTCTAATTTTAGCCCCAGGCAACTGTGACTCTGCTTTATGTCATTATATATTAAATTTCTGTTATTATATATTAAATTAATTTTCTTGGAGTATTATATAAATGGAATATCTTGTGCCTTTGAAATTCATTCCCACAGTATGAATATCAGAAGCTTATTCTTTGTTACTGCTGATTAATATTCCATGTTAAGACTCTATTACAACTTTTTTGGTTTGTTTTTGGACCACATGTGGCACTGCTTAGGAGACCATATGGGATGCCCTAGTTTGTGGATAAAAAGTATCTTTCCAACTCAAGATATTATGGATGAAGTTGGATCATTCCTGTTCACATTCTTGTTGTGAATCTGGATTTATCTAGGATAGAATCATTGATTTGCATGATGTTTAACATTATTAGAAGTCACCAAACTGCAGCTTTTGAATGGTTGGGCTGTGGAGCAATAGCACAGTGGGTAGGGCATTTGCCTTGCACATGGCAGACCTGGGCTGAACTGGTTCAATTCCTCTGCCCCTCTCGAAGAGCCCGCAAGCTACCGAGAGTATCTCGCCCACATGGCAGAGCCTGGCAAACTACCCGTGATGTATTCGATATGCCAAAAACAGAAACAAGAAGTCTCACGATAGAGATGTTACTGGTGCCCACTCGAGCAAATGGATGAATATGAAATAAATCCTACTTTTTGCTTTCAAGCAGGTCTCCCTGACAGGATGGGGCTTGTATGCTGCTGCCAACTTTTGCCTTTCTACAGGTAAGGGGCTACGTGAGGAGGGAGGAGGAAGCCCGGGAAGATGGAGGATGTTGAGTTACATGTAACAACCCCTTTTATGGGCATCATCTGGAAGAGGCAAGATTATTATTGATCTTTTCAGATCGCAAGCGATGCCCCCAAATTCTTTGGTGGTGGGAACAGTTGGGCTACACACAACAGTGCTCAGAGCTTATTTTTGGCTCTTGATTCAGGGATCACTCCTGTTGGTGTTGGGGGACCATGTAGAGTACCAAGGATTTGAACTGGGTTAGCAGTACCTTAACCCTCATACTCCCTCTTCAGCCAGCAGTATCACTAAAAATCCTTGCCTTGGAATTTGACTCAGCAAGTGCTGAATGAGGAAAAACATGAAAAAGGGAAGGAGCTAGAAAGGGCTGGTGGTGGTCATGTAAGTAAATGACCCTTTGATAGGATGGACATCCTCAGCCACTTTCTTTTTCAGTATTTGTCAGAGAAATGGGCTGTGACACTTGCGTCTCCTCCTCCCAAACCACTACCCTACATCCCATTCAAAGAGGAACCCACAGTTTTGCTGTCAAAATGGCAAGACAAGATGACAGTGACTGTCCCCTGGAAGTAAAAATCCACACCCACACAGAGTTTCAAATTAACCCAGCTCGAGGTCTCCAACTCACAAGATGACAGGGTTCAAGTCTTCTTGCTTTTAGACAAGGAGGCTAAGAGCAGGCTGTGTTAACATGTTCAACTTTATGAGCAACTTTTTTTTTTTAATTTTTTTTCCCTTTATTTTATTTTATTTTTTTTAAAGTTGTAGATTTACAATTTTTGTGCTTTGGTTTCAATTATACAATGATCAGATACCCATCCCTCCACCAGTGCCCATTTTCCACCACCATGGATAATATCCCTCCCACCCCCATCCCCCCATCCCCCCTGTCTCTGCGGCAGGGCAATCCCCTGTGTTCTCTCTCTCCTTTTGGGTGTTGTGGTCTGCAAAAGAGGCATTGAGTGGCAAACATGTTCAGTCCATAGTCTACTTTCGACATGCATCTCCCCTCCTGGGAGGATCCTCCAAACATCCTTTATTTGCTGCTCCCTTCTCTATCTGAACTGCCCTTTCCTCTAGGATACCCGGCTGGCCTCTAAGTTATGGAGTAATCCTCCTGGTGCTGATCTCAGCTATTCTTGGGTATTAATCTCATACTTTGTTACTTTATATCCCCCAGATGAATGCAATTTTTCTATGTCTATCCCTCTCTTTCTGACTCATTTCGCTTAGCATGATACTTTCCATATTGTACCACTTGTATGTAAATTTCATGACTTCATCTTTTCTAAGAGCTACATAGTACTCCATTGTGTAGATGTACCAAAGTTTCTTTAACCAGTCATCTGTTCTTGGGCATTCAGGTTTCTTCCAGTTTCTGGCTATTGTAAAGAGTGCTGCAATGAACAAACAAGTGCAGATGTCACTTCGACTACACATTTTTGCCTCTCTGGGATATATTCCCAGGAGTGGTATTGCTGGGTCAAATGGGAGCTCAATTTCTAATTTTTTGAGAATCGTCCATACTGTTTTCCAGAAGGGCTGAACCAGTGGACATTCCCACCAACAGTGAAGGAGTGTCCCTTTCTCGCCACATCCACGCCAGCATCGGTTGCTTTTGTTCTTTTGAATGTGGGCCAGTCTCTGAGGTGTGAGATGGTATCTCATTGTGGTTTTGATCTGCATCTCCCTGATTATTAATGATGTAGAGCATTTTCTCATGTGCTTTTTTGCCATTCGGATTTCTTCTTTGAGAAAGTTTCTGTTCATTTCATTGCCCCATTTTTGGATGGGGTTGGATGTTTTCTTCTTGTGGAGTTTAACCAGTACTTTGTATATCCTGGATATCAACCCCTTGTCAGATGTGTATTCGGTGAATATCCTTTCCCATTCTGTAGACTGTCTTTGTATTTTGGTCACTGTTTCTTTGGAGGTGCAGAAGCTTCTTAGTTTAAGATAGTCCCATTTATCTATCTCTGTTTTCACTTGCTCGGCCAGTGGCGTGGCATCTTTGAAGATACCATTAGCTTCAATGTCATGGAGGGTTTTGCCAACGTTATCTTCAATGTACCTTATGGTTTCTGGTCTGATGTTGAGGTCTTTAATCCATTTTGATCTTACTTTTGTACATGGTGTTAGGCAGAGTTCTGAGCCTATTTTTTTGCATGTAGCTGTCCAGTGATGCCAACACAATTTATTAAAGAGGCTTTCCTTACTCCACTTCACATTACTTGCACCTTTATCAAAGATTAGATGAGCATATGATTGAGGAGAGATGTCAGTGTATTCAACCCTGTTCCATTGGTCTGCAGTTCTGCCTTTGTTCCAGTACCATGCTGTTTTAATTATTACTGCTTTGTAGTACAGTTTGAAGTTCGGGAGGTTGATTCCTCCCATTTTCTTTTTCCCAAGAATTGCTTTAGCTATTCGTGGGGGCTTATTGTTCCATATAAATTTCAAGAGTGTTTGCTCCATTTCTTTGAAGAATGTCATGGGTATCCTTATAGGGATTGCATTGAATTTATACAATGCTTTCGGTAGTATTGCCATTTTGACAATGTTAAGTCTCCCGACCCATGAGCAGGGGATATCTTTCCATTTCCTCATGTCCTCTTTTATTTCCTGAAGTAGCGTTTTGTAGTTTTCTTTGTACAGGTCCTTTACTTCCTTAGTTAAGCTGATTCCTAGGTACTTGATTTTCTGGGGCACAATTGTGAATGGGATTGTTTTTTTCATGTTGCTTTCTTCTCTCTCACTGCTTGCGTATAGGAAAGCCATGGACTTTTGGGTATTGATTTTATAACCTGCAACTTTACTATACGAGTCTATTGTTTCTAGGAGTTTTTTGGTGGAAGTTATTGGGTTCTCTAAGTAGAGTATCATATCATCTGCGAATAGTGAGAGCTTGATTTCTTCCTTTCCTACCTGAATGCCCTTAATATCTTTTTCCTGCCTAATCGCTATTGCAAGTACTTCCAGTACTATATTGAACAGCAGTGGAGAGAGTGGGCATCCCTGTCTCGTCCCTGATCTTAGAGGGAAGGCTCTCAGTTTTTCCCCATTGAGGATGATGCTTACTGTAGGCTTGTGGTAGATGGCTTTAATTATGTTGAGGAAGGTCCCCTCTATACCCATTTTGGCTAGGGTTTTCATCATAAAGGGGTGCTGGATCTTATCAAATGCTTTCTCTGCATCTATTGATATGATCATATGCTTTTTATCTTTTCTTTTGTTGATATGGTGGATTATGTTGATTGATTTCCGAATGTTAAACCATCCTTGCATCCCTGGGATGAATCCTACTTGGTCATGGTGTATGATCTTTTTGATGAGTAGTTGGATTCTATTTGCTAGTAGTTTGTTGAGGATCTTTGCATCTGTGTTCATCAGGGATATCGGCCTGTAATTCTCTTTCTTTGTGGTATCTCTGTCTGCTTTTGGTATCAGTGTGATATTTGCTTCGTAGAAACTGTTCGGAAGTGTTTTTGATATTTCAATTTCGTGGAAAAGCTTAAAGAGCATCGGGAGTAAGTCCTCTTTAAAGATTTGGAAGAATTCACTAGTGAATCCATCCGGGCCAGGACTTTTGTGCTTGGGGAGACTTTTTATTACCATTTCAATTTCCTTGATGGTGATAGGTCTGTTCAGGTATTCCAGGTCTTCTTGGTTCAGCCTTGGGAGTCTGTAGGAGTCTAGGAATTTATCCATTTCCTCGAGGTTTTGATGTTCCGTGGCATAAAGCTTCTCAAAGTACTCCCTGAGGATCCTCTGAATTTCTGTGGTTTCTGTTGTAATGACCCCCTTTTCATTTCTGATTCGGTTTATTAGGGTTTTCTCTCTCCCTTTCTTTGTGAGTTTTGCTAGAGGCTTATCGATCTTGTTAATTTTCTCGAAGAACCAGCTTTTGGTTTCATTGATCTTTCGGATTGTTTTTTGGGTTTCCATCTCATTAATCTCTGCTCTGAGTTTTATTATTTCCTTTCTCCTGTTCGGGTTGTGCTCCTTTTTTTGGTCCTTCTCCAAGCTCTTAAGCTGTGAGGTTAGGTTACTTATGTGTGCTCGCTCCTCCTTCCTGAGGAATGCTTGTAGAGCTATAAACTTTCCTCTTAACACAGCCTTTGCTGTGTCCCATAAGTTTTGGTAACTCGTGTTCTCATTTTCATTCGTTTCTAGGAATCTTTTGATTTCCTGTCTAATCCACTCGTTGTTCAATAGTGCACTGTTTAATTTCCAGGTGTTTGATTTAGTTTTCTGTTTTTGTGTGTGATTTACTTCTAATTTCAGTGCATTATGGTCTGAGAAGATTGTTGATACAATCTCTATCTTCTTAATTTTATGGAGGCATGTTTTGTGGCTCTTTATGAGCAACTTTGAGCTCTGTTTTATTTTTTGCTTGTTTGTTTTGTTTTGGGGTCACACCTGGAGGTACTCCAGGTTTATACCTGACTCTGTGCTCAGATATGATGCCCGTTGGATTTTAATGGAGTCAGCCGTGCACAAGGCAAGTACCTTAAGTCCTGTATATATCTTTGTCCCCTGAGGTCTGTTCTATTAACTCACCCCCATGTTACTGGGGTGACTCCATGATGCCCCAGAAGGACTTGTCCAACCATAGGGGGTGTGCTCAGCACTCTTCGGCTCTCAACTCCCTCAAAGAGAATGGCCTGCACCTCATTTCCCAGGTGGGCCCCTGGCTGCAGGACCAACAGCACACACGGGATTCTGAGAGTCCGTTAACTCTGCAGCTCTAGTGGACTTGGCCCAGGCTGTTTAAGAGCTTGATTTCTCTCTAACTGCTCTCATTCTTCTTCTTCCTTTCATGAATGTTTTCTCTTAGGAGCAAGCCCTGTATAGCGTTCTGCCCACAAAGTCCCTCTCATAGTTTGTTTCCCAGGAATGCAGCTGGGACAATGATTTTGTGAAAATACCAAACTATGTAAAGGCCCTCCTGTTGATCGTTGATTTGCTCGAGCGGGCCCAGTAACGTCTCCATTGGAGACTTTGTTGTTACTGTGTTTGGCATATCGAATGAGTGTCTCGGTAGCTTGCCGGGCTCTCCGAGAGGAGCGGAGGAATCGAACTCGGGTCGGCCATGTTGGCCGCTTGTAAGGCGAACGCCCTACCGCTGTGCTATCGATAAGGACCTGATGAACACTTCCAAATGCATATAAAGTTTCTGAAAACATACAGATGACACTTGTTTACAGCAGCTGCCTCCAGAGACCAAGAGAGGGGAGTTTGGGGCCAGAGGGAAGTTTGAGACATTCCTTGCTATAAGTATGAATTATTTTTTCTTGTGTATTAAAAAGCCCTATAATTTTAAGAAGAAACAAGATCACTGTGTAAAGAGCCATAATAGCTGCCAGGTGGAGAGCAACTGCACAGCACAAGCTTTAGCTGTCTGACCCACAGCAACGCAAATTGTTATAATCTGCAGGTGAGGAAGTCCAAGCATCATAGGTGCCAAAGGACAGGTCTAGAAGCATCTGCTCCCAAACAGTGGAACTTGAAAAGACTCAAAATTTAGTCCTCCCTCCCTCCCTCCCTCCCTCCCTCCCTCCCTTCCTTCCTTCCTTCCTTCCTTCCTCCTCATACATGCAAGATAAATGCTCTACCACTGAACCATATCCCTAGAGCCTTTTCTGAACTGAGTCAAGGAGCACTTTTCCTGGTCAGTTCAAAAGTCCTCTTAGCCTGAGCAGTCTTTAGTGTAGTATAATGGGAAGAACAACATGTTGGAACCAATAGTCATTTTGTTGTATCTGACTCAGTTATGTGTCTGTGCTGACTTTTCTCTTATATAAAAATTACAAAGGGGAGACGGAGTGATAGTATAGTGAGTAGGGTGCCTGTCTTGCATGTAGCTGACTTGGGTTCAATCCCTGGTACTCAATATGGTTCCCTGAGCCCATCAGGATAATTCCTGAGTACAACTGGGAGTGATAAAAAATATCCACGTAACAAGGGAGGAGATCACAGAAGAGAAAATACACACACACACACACACACACACACACACACACACACACACATGCACACACACAGAGTCAGAAACAGGAAGGGTATCTTAGGAAGTGCTCAGAAAGTACTGACATGCAACTGACAGACATTTCAAAGGTCTTACAAAGCAATGCTTCCCAAAAAGGGGGTGAAACACCAACCCCCCAGAGGGTTGCCTAAGTGACAGCCAACCACACATGGGACTCATGTGATCATCGAAGACACGTGAAGGTGGGAGGTTAACTTTCACAGGAACAAAAGCTTCTTACTGAAGACCAGATGAAGTCATACCGTTTGCTGTTACGTGGATGGACCTGGAGAGTCTCATGCTGAGTGAAGTTAGAGGGAGAGGAGAGATTCAGTTATTGCTCTCATGTACGGGATATTGAGAAACATACTGGGGGAATAACCAACACCCAACGGCAACCAAAACTGAGCATGAGAACCGCTCCTCAGTAGGAAGACTGGTGCTCTAAGGCCTGTCATCTCTCTTCGCTTCAGTGGTTCTATAGCATATGAACTTCACTTGGAGGTCATTGCTATTTTACTTTCTTAAATTCAGACACACTGACTTAGAAAGTTGTTCATAATAGGGTTTCAGGGATACCAATTCTGCCACCAACCTGACCTTTTCTCTCCACCAATGTCCCTAGGTTCTCTCCCACCCCCGGACTGTCTCCTTGTAGGCACATTTTAAGTTTGCTTGTTATAGTTTGAGTCTCCTGCTTGCCGTACTGTTGGCCTTGTGGTTTAAACATGTACTTATACCTCTATACTGCCAATGTGCCAGGTATCCCGGTCCTCTGCCAGAGTGTGTTTAAAATACCCTTTTATTGTGTCTTTAAGCAGTCCCAGCCAACAGTCAAAATCCAGTAATATCAAGTCCCCTAGAATCCTAACTAGGGCTTGTTCGACCTATTTTGTCTTGATAAGTATAGTTTGGCTATATATTAGAAAGGAAGTAGAGCCCAAGGACAGTTTCTGGCAGAGTGCCTGCCTTATGAGAGTTTGGCCAAGAATAACACCAGGAGTTTAACCCACGGCTGCATGTTGGCCCAACTGTGAGCCTGCTGGACCCATTTACAGAAGCCAAGAGCTGGAGAAAGCCCAAGTGCCCAATGTCAGGTGAGTTGTTGGCTTGAGGGGGGACATAGTACAGAGGTAAGGCGCTTGCACATGGCTCACCCAGGTTCCATCCCTGGCAGCGCATAAGGTCTCCTGAGCAGTGACCCAAGTGTAAGCCAGAGCACCACCCAGTGTGGCCCAAATGCCGCCCACATAAATAAATAAAATAATTATAAAACGGAGAAGATATGGATATACACACAATGGAAGACTGCTCAACTACAGGGAAAAGAAAGCTGAAATATTCCTTTTTGCTACAACATGGATAAAACAGGAGGGTATCAAAGTGAAATAAGTTGGAAGGAGATGATCTGACCTCTAGGTCGGATAATAAAAACAAAGCAAGAGGCGAGACAATATCCATTGACAACAAGCAAGCCCTGGCACCCTGACAAAGGAGCAAGGGAGACTGAGGCGGAAGGAAGGAGTCTTATGGACTATGGGGGAGGGTGAGCAGCACTTTGGAGGCAGGGTTGATAAAACATACTAAACTAATGTTCACACACACACACACACACACACACACACACATCGATCATTTAAAGAGTGAAAGGTAAATAAATGGGAAATGTAGAGGGGGAATGAGACTAGGGGACAGGATAGCAGGGATGAAGTGAGGAAAAGTGGGGAGGCGAGGCTGGGTTCCCTTCTGATCCAGGAAAGGAGGGCTTGGAAGGGAAAGGAGGGGCTCAGGGCAACAGGAGACTTGTGGAAAGCGTTGAGCAGTTTCTAAAGGCAGGAAGGAGGGTCATTGAGCAAAGCTGTGGTGAGCAGGGCTAGAGAGATGCCTGCGGGTGGAGCTGGGGCCGAGAAGGGGAAGCGTCCCTGTAGCAAGGGCTGGGCTGCCCTGCTCACTTCTCCAGGCAGTGAAACTGGGGGGCCCTTCTCTGCTCAGCTCCTTGGGCGCCTGAACAATTTGAGGAGAGGAAATGACAAAAGCAGGGGGAAGTGCCTATGTTTATATCTAGTTTTCTAGGAGTTGAGAATTTCTCTGATGAAAATGCAAGAATATTAAAATATACATATACTGTATGAATACATATATACCTAACATATGTGGTTTTAAACCATCTAGACATGATTTTTATTGATTACATAATACATTTTGATAGCATTAGGTTGATTACTGGGCTGGAGCGAAAGCACAGCGGTAGGGTGTTTTGCCTTGCACGCAGCCCACCCGGCCGAGCCTGGTTCTATTCCTCCGCCCCTCTCGGAGAGCCTGGCAAGCTACTGAGATATCTCAACCGCACGGCAAAGCCTGGCAAGCTACCCATGATATATTCGATATGCCAAATACAGTAACAACAAATCTCAAAATGGAGACGTTACTGGGCCCGCTCGAGCAAATCGATGAACAACGGGAGGATAGTGACAGTGACAGGTTGATCACTGAGGGATTTCAGACAGAAGATTGGCCAGATTTGAAGAGAGAAGGGAAGCAGGGAAGGAGCAGGGTGGAACTTAGAGACTATCTGAATAGAAAGGAGATTTTTTGTTTGTCTTTGTGCCCCATTCCTCTGTGCTCAGGGGTTACTCCTGGCTCTGCACTCAGGAATTTCTCCTGGCTCCCCTTGGGGGTCCATCTGGGGAGCCAGGGATCAAACCTGTGTCAGCCATGTGCAAGGTAAATATCCTATTCTGTACTATATTCTGTACTAACACTCCAGCCCCTGAAAGGAGGTTTTTTTTTTATTATTAGTGAAACACCAAGAAGTACAGTTGTAGACTTACAAATTTTTGTGCTTGGGTTTCAGTTATACAGTGATCAAGTACCCATCCCTCTACCAGTGCCCATTCTCCACCACCACTGATCCCAGTATCCCTCCCACCCCTCATCCCCCCATCCCAGAAAGGAGCTTTAGTTAGGCAAGTCATGACTGAACCTCAAGGATCTGGAAACCTCAAGGAGTTAAACTAGATGTTTACCAAAACTCCCCCGCGCACAGCTCCTGGGCTGAGCCTGGATCTCCGCCCCAACACCACTAGCAGAGGAGGCGGGAGCTGCTGAAGCCAGAGGCCTTGATGGAGCCTTTCTCTCCAGAGAATATTCCAGAAGGCAACAGTTCGCACAGCTCGAGGGGCACCGCACCCCACCCTCCCAGCAAGGTCCACAGCTGGTCCAAGAGACCTGCTCAGGATTTCTTTCCTAGTTACCAAGGCCAGCAGGGCCTGCTCATGAGCTACTTCGAACACAGGGCTTGGAGGTCATTACCAGCAGTGCTTGGGGTTGGGGGGACCTTACAGTACTGGATTCAAGCCCAGATCTCCCACATGTAAAACCTGAACTCAGTCCTTGAAGCCATCTCCCTGGCCCGAAGCAGTGGTATTGATTTATTTATTGATGGATAAAGTTCACATCTGGAAAGGGATGGGGACTGTTGGACTTGCAGGCCACTCCCAGCTCTGTGCTGGGGAGTGGACTGCATTGCTCGGCCACCAAACCCAGGCTTCTTGCATGCAAAGCATGTGCTCAGCTCATTGAGCTATCTATCGCATCAAGGCAGAGACTTGTATTTTTGTAACTAATTTATCATCTTCGGAGTTTGTTTTTTGGGGCCACACCCAGGAGTACTCAGGTCTTACTCCTGGCTCTGCTCTCAGGGATCACTCCGGGGGGTGGGGGTGGGGGTTTGGGAGAACCATATGGATGTAGGGATCACACTCGGGTAAACCATGTGCAAGGTAAGTGTCCTGCCCACTCTATTATCTGTCAATTCCCCCGAAACTTTTCTATTTGCATTCTATTTTTATCCTCTAGAAAGAATGCTAGATTCCTCAAAGTTTCCAAGCTAGACAGTCCAGAACCCTGAGTCCAGGTAACCTGCCACCAAAACAAATTCTTTTCTGCATTTGCAGATGTCTCCTTAAAAAACATATTTTTTCATAACTAACACCTTTTTAGCAAAAGAAGTTAAAAGAATAGTCACCCATAGTTCTCACAAATTTAGGGCTGTGGATATAGTTCAGAGCACTTACCTGGCAGAGTTCTTGGGTTCGATCCCAAGCAATGGAAATATCACTTGATCCAACTTGACTTCCCGTTAATCGTCGATTTGCTTGAGCGGGCGCCAGTAACGTCTCCATTTATCCCTGTCGCATGCTAGTGTAGCCCAATGGCGTCTGTTCGCTCTAGGAATATGAACAGCCTCAAACCCTTCATTCATGATCTTCACGAAGAAGTCTGACCATCTGGTAGGTGGAAGGCCGCGCGGTCTTTTGACATCACGTGGAATCCAGTCGGTAACAGCTCTAGTCCAGCGGTCGTCTTTGAATCTCATTAAGTTACCAGCTCATCTGATTTTTGATACCTTGGCAAATGAGACAGCGTCTCTGATTCTTGATCATCGACGGATGTTGAAACTTCGGATTCTTTCTCTCATTTGAGTGAAACGTGATATTCCAAGCATTGCTCTTTCAGTTCCTCTTTGGGAGACCCGAATAGCGTTCTCATCCTGTTTGCGTAGGGCCCAGGTCTCTGAGGCATATGTTAATGCAGGAAGAACAGTGGAATCAAAGAGATGTGCCCGGAGCCAGAGGTTCTTCGTCCTCTTAGCTATTTCTTCGACGCTCTTGAAGGCGTTCCAAGCCGCTCTCTTTCTCCTGTGCAGTTCGGGTGCCAGGTCATTTGTCATGTTGACTTCTAGACCTAGGTACACATAGCTGTTGCATTCGGAGATGGTCATTCTGTTGAGAGCGAATGGGGCGTCAGGAACGAGGCTCTTTCTCATAAACATTGTCTTCGTAAGATTCAGCTGTAGTCCGACCTTTCCACATTCACGGTCGAAGTTGGCCAGCATTAGTGCCGCTTGGCTGATGTTTGGTGTTATTAAAACAATGTCATCAGCAAAGCAGAGGTGGTGTAGTTGCCGACCATCTATCTTCACTCCCATTCCTTCCCATTACAGTCATCGCATGATGTTCTTGAGGGTGGCACTGAAGAGTTTCGGTGAAATGGTATCACCCTGCCGAACCCCTCTCTTGACATCAATGATTACTTCTTTGTAGGATGGTGAGATCCTGGTAGTGAATCCGTAATACAGCTCACGGAGAATCTTGATGTATTGAGCTTGAATGCCCTGATTGGCTAGGGCTTCAATGACCGCTTCCGTCTCAACAGAATCAAAGGCCTTCTTTAAATCAATGAATGTTAGACAGAGCGGCATCTTGAGTTCCCGAGAAACCTCAATGAGCCTGGTTATCGTGTGGATGTGGTCGATGGTGCTGAATCCTTTGCGGAACCCGGCTTGCTCGCATGGTTGTCCTTCATCTAGTGTTCTACCAATCCTATTTAGGATGACTCGAGTGAACAGTAATTATAATGGAAATATAGGGAAACAAAAGTTTATTTTCTTTTCTTTTTTTTAAATTTATTTATTTTTTAATAGTGAGACACCATGAGGTACAGTTGTAGACTTACACATTTTTGTGCTTGGGTTTCAATTATACAATGATCAAACACCCATCTCTCCACCAGTGCGCATTTCCCACCACCACGGATCCCAGCATACCCCCCCCCCCCCCAGCCCCTATCCCACCCTGCCTCTGTGGCAGGGCATTTCCCTCTCTCTCCTTTTGAGTGCCATGGTCAGCAAAAGAGGCATTGCGTGGCAATCATGCTTGGTCGACAGTCTACCCTCAGCATGCTCTCCCATCATGGGCGGATCCTCCCAACACCCTTTATTTGGTGTTCCCTTCTCTTTCTGAGCTCCCTTTCCCCCTAACATGTGTGGTTGTCCTCCGGGTCATTGAGTAAAATTCCTGGTACTAATCTTTGCCATACTTGGATGTTAGTTTCCTATTTTGTTACTTTATGTTCCCCAGATGAATGCAATCTTTCTATGTCTATCCCTTTCTTTCTGAGTCATTTCGCTTAACATGATACTTTCCATGTAGTGCCACTTGTATGTAAACTTCATGACTTGGTCTTTTCTAACAGCTACATAGTACTCCATTGTGTAAGTGTGCCAGAGTTTCTTCAACCAGTCATCTGTTCTCGGGCACTCAGGTTTTTTCCAGATTCTGGCTATTGTAAAGAGTGCTGCAATAAACAGACAATTGCAGATGTCACTTCGGCTATACTTTTTTGCCTCTCTGGGATATATTCCCAGGAGTGGTATTGCAAAAGTTTATTTTCATACTCTCCACATATTTAACTGTTTCCTTCTAGAAGCTTTTGTCTGCAAATAGATATATCAATAATATAGCTATAACAATGTATTTATGAATAATAGTTAACTATTAATAATAATTTAGCAATATTTTATTAGGGCCAGAGAGATAGTCCAGGGGTTAAGGCGCTTGCTCTACATGCAGCCGATCCCAGTTCCAACCCTGCCCACCTCATGGTGCCTCTTGTACTGTGGGGAGTGATCTTTGAACACCAAAGTCAGAAGTAATACCTGAGCAATGCTGGGTTGGCCCAACTCCTATTATATTGATAACTTATTATTGTTAAGGGATGGAGCAATAGCACAGTGGTAGGGCATTTGCCTTATGCATAGCCGACCCAACCGACCCCGGTTCAATTCCTCCGACCCTCTCAGAGAGCCCAGCAAGCTACTGAGAGTATCTTGCCCACACGGTAAAGCCTGACAAGCTACCTGTGATGTATTCAATATGTCAAACACAGTAACAACAAGTCTTACAATGGAGAAGTTACTAGGCCCGCTCAAGCAAATCAATGAACAAGGGGAGGACAGTGACAGTGACAGTGATTATTGTTAATAATATTTAATAAAAGTTAACTATTTTTATTGTTTAATGCCTCCCATATACTTACTACGCTTCCAAATCATTTGTGAACATTGAAACACGCAACTTTCAAGTTAACCCTAAAAGCAGAAACATGATCATTCCTATTCATGAATAAAATCTAGGAACCTGTCGGAAAAGCACATGGCTTAGAGCACCTGCCTTGAATGCACAGGTTTTGAATTAAAATCCCTGGGGTCCTTTTTGTACTAAGTCTGGCAGCTCTGCTGTCTGTCTTCCCCTACACGAATAATTCAGGCAGGTGTATGTGAGCACTGCAGAAGCTGTGTGACTCTCAGAGCACACTGCAAGTGAAAAAAGTGTGCAAATCTCACAGTGAGGCGTGTGTAACCATTCATCACAATAACATCAAAACAACAGTGAAGGGAAGGGGCGAGGGAGGGAATCTTTCAAAAATGGGAAGGTGGAAATTCAACCCAGCTCTAACTGTGGGTCTCCATCATATATGGTTTTGTATTAAGGTTTTTCATTCAATACGATTTTCCCACATTATAAAAATTAACTTGAAGTTGGTCATACAGTTTTATAATTCTTTGGTTCCTGAACAGCACTGGTTTATTCTAGAATTAAGGAGAATACTTCAGGTTTAGCTAAAAGCACTGTGATCATTTAAAGGTATCACACAGTCACGGTCCTCCTGTTGTTCATCGATTTGCTCGAACGGGCCCAGTAACGTCTCCATCACGAGACTTGTTGTTACTGTGTTTGGCATATCGAATACATCACGGGGAGCTTGCCAGGCTCTGCCGTGAGGGCGAGATACTCTTGGTAGCTTGCCGGGCTCCCCAAGAGGGGTGGAGGAATCGAACTCGGGGTCGGCTATGTTGGCCGCTTGTAAGGCAAACGCCCTACCGCTGTGCTATCGCTATCGCTATCATTTAACATCTCCTTCTATCACATAAGCAATAACCACATCCATATTGCAGCACCTTCAAAACACAGAAATCATGCTGTCCAGCAGCTTCATGCTCATGACAAAGACACTCCCGCTAACTTTTCAAACTCTGTCTTTTCTCTGCCTATGAACCTATGTGGCCAACATTCTCTGGACACCTTATTGTCAGTCAGTTGGGTCCAGTGGCAACAAAGACACAGTCTGGGCCCCGGGAGCTCCTAGTCTCAGAGTGGAGATCACAACAGAGTTCACCAGAGTGATGCAGATGGGAGCAGTCCAGGAGTGCACATGGGCAGAGGTGTGGAAGTCTGAGTGGGAACAGCAAGGCCTATTCATGGGATTATAAATCTGTCTCAAGCAGAGTTGGTTTGGGGAAACAGGGGAGCAGAGAGAGAGAGAGAGAGAGAGAGAGAGAGAGAGAGAGAGAGAGAGAGAGAGAGAAACTATTTCTAATCGAAGAAATTAAAGATCTAGAGCTGGTCCTGATTTTTCAGCTGGATACCATATCCCTGTGCACTCCCAGAATATTCTAAAGAGGCCACAAATTAAATTTAAATTATGTGTCTGTATGTGTATGGGGTGTCACAGCATGACACCATGACACTAGGGGATGAAGGGATGAACAAGTAGGACAGAAGTGGGACTCACGGGAAGGAAAAAGGTCAAAAGGGGGACCAGTTGGGAAAAAAGGTTGAGACACACTAATTGGGAGAGACTGGGAGTGGGTGGGACTCAATGGTAATGCACATGCCTTGAGTGCATAACATCTGGGCTCAGTCACTGCAAGAAACAAAAAAAGATTTAAATAATAGATGGAGAAATATTCTATGATATGAATAGAAAGATTTGATATTACTAATTTTCACTTTCTGGGGGACTCCTTCCTCGCAGTGCTTAGAATCTACCTCCAGTTAAAGGACTCAGGTGACCGTGCCATGCTGGGGGGGGGGGGTCTATCTGAGGACGCCAGAACACAGAGCATCCTCCAGCCCTTTGAACCAACTCCCCGTCCAAAAGATTCAATATTCTCAAGATGTCGATTCTTCTCAGCTTGATCTATAGATAACTTAATCACATTTAATCACTTAACTTCCCGTTAGTCGTCGATTTGCTCGAGCGGGCGCCAGTAACGTCTCCATTTGTCCCTGTCACGTGCTAGTGTAGCCCAATGGCATCTGTTCGCTCTGGGAACATGAAGAGCCTCAAACCGATCGTTCACGATCTTCACGAAGAAGTCTGACCATCTGGTAGGTGGGCGGCCACGTGGTCTTTTGACATCCCGTGGAATCCAGTCGGTAACAGCTCTAGTCCAGTGGTCCTCCTTAAATCTCATTACGTGACCAGCCCATCTGATTTTTGACACCTTGGCAAATGAGACAGCGTCCCTGATTCTTGATCGTCGATGGATGTCGGAACTCCGGATTCTCTCTCTCATTTGAGTGAAACATGATATTCGAAGCATAGCTCTTTCTATTCTTCTTTGGGAGACCCGAATAGCTTTCTCATCCTGTTTGCGTAGGGCCCAGGTCTCTGAGGCATATGTTAATGCAGGAAGAACAGTGGAATCAAAGAGATGTGCCCGGAGCCAGGGGTTCTTCGTCCTCTTAGCTATTTCTTCGACATTCTTGAAGGCGTTCCAAGCTGCTCTCTTCCTCCTGCGCAGCTCGGGTGCCAGGTCATTTGTCATGTTGACTTCTAGACCTAGGTACACATAGCTGTTGCATTCGGAGATGGTTGTTCCGTTGAGAGTGAATGGGGCATCAGGAACGAGACTGTTTCTCATAAAACATTGTCTTCGTAAGATTCAGCTGTAGTCCTACCTTTCCAAACTCACGGTCAAAGTCGGCCAGCATTTGTGCCACTTGGCTGATGTTTGGTGTTATTAAAACAATGTCATCAGCAAAGCGGAGGTGGTGTAATTGCCGACCATCTATCTTCACTCCCATTCCTTCCCATTACAGTCGTCGCATGATGTTCTCGAGGGTGGCACTGAAGAGTTTCGGTGAAATGGTATCACCCTGCCAAACCCCTCTCTTGACATCAACGATCACTTCTTTGTAGAATGGTGAGATCCTGGTAGTGAATCCGCAATACAGCTCACGGAGGATCTTGATGTATTGGGCTTGAATGCCCTGATTGACTAGGGCTTCAATGACCGCTTCCATCTCAACAGAATCAAAGGCCTTCTTTAAATCAATGAACGTTAAACAGAGCGGCATCTTGAACTCCCGAGAAACCTCAATGAGCTTGGTTATCGTGTGGATATGGTCGATGATGCTGAATCCTTTGCAGAACCCGGCTTGCTCGCATGGTTGTCCTTCATCTAGTGTTCTGCCAATCCTATTTAGGATGACTCGAGTGAACAACTTGTAGATGACAGACAATAGGCAGATCGGGCGATAGTTGCCAATGTCATGGATGTCTCCCTTCTTGAACAGTAGTACGGTCCTGCTGGTTTTCCATTGGGATAACATTCTGATATCTATAGATAACATTCTGTCTCAATCAAAAATCCCAGCAAGTTGTCTTGTGAATGTCAACAAATGGATTCTAACATTTATAAAGAACGTCAAAAGCCCCAACATAGCCAACAATGCTGACGAAAAAAGTCAGAGGACCAACATTGTGTTATCTGCAGACTTACAAGTAATCAGGGTCTGAGAGATAGTTCAGCTATTATTTTAATCAAATAATAATATTTGGTTCAATTATTATTTATCCAAATGATTATTATTTGAATCAAATAGCTTTTTGTGTTTTTTTGCATCACACCCAGTGGGTGTTGCACTGGTGTTACTCCTTGCTCTGCACTCAGAAATTACTCCTGGCCATGCTCAGGGGACCATATGGGATTCTGGGAATCGAACCTGGGTTGGCCGCGCACAAGGCAAACACCCTACCTGCTGTGCTATAGCTCCAGCCCCCTGAATCAAATAGTTTGAATCAAATTATTACTTGAATCAAATGCATGATCTGTGGGAGGCCTTACCCTAGCACTACATGGTCCCCTAAACACCACCAGAAGTGACCATGAACACAGAGCCAGGAGTTTTCTTTAAACAACTGGGACCACTACCTCTTAAAAGCTACAGTAATCAAGAACATGTAGTTTTGACAAAAGAATAGAAAAAATAAATACATGGCACAGAAGAGTTAAAGGATCTTTGACAAGGGACTAAAGGAAACTCCAGAAAGAATTCATGGTCCTTTCAACAAATGATGTTAGAAAATTGAGTGTCTATGTATTTTTTAAAAATTAATTTTGTGAATAATGCCCACATCTTCTAGTGTATTAATGCCTGTGAGTGTCCTAGGAGTAGAATAGTATAGTGTATAAGAGCATGCACTGTAGGAGCCAGAGTGATAGGACACCAGTTACGGTGCTTGCCTTGCAATGCAGTTGAGCAATGCAGCAGACCTGGGTTCAGTCCCTGGCACCCCATATGGCCCCAGAGCCCAGGTTGGAGTGATGTATGATACTGGTGTGATGGGATTGAGATCTGAGGTTAGGTAGGCCATACACATGGAATTTGATCATGGCTGATTGTAAAGTTGGGTGCTATGAATAACTTTGTAAATTATGGTACCTCAATAAAAATATTTTTTAAAAAAGGAGAAGAAAAATTAATTTTGTGAAATAAGTTCTTCCACAGAAATTAACTCAAGGAGGATCTTAGACTGAAAAGATACAAAACGATAAAACTTTTGTTTATCAAGTCCATAAACATTAAAATTAACAGTATTGTAACCATGTCATGTAAAAAATAATTTCTTGGAGATAAACATAGGAAAAAGCCTAGGACACCATGAGTTTGATTATTACTTTTTGGAAACAACAACAAAAACATAATTTATAAAAGAAAGAGGGCTTAACTGCCAGGAGTCATCCTTGAACACAGAATCAGGAGCAATTCCTGGAGCACAGAGATAGGAGCACCCTGAGCACTGTTGAGTGTAAGCTTTTCTCCATCCCCAAACAGAAAAGGGGCTTGGTTAAAACACATACCCCCAAAATCTTCTTTTCTGCAAAAGATATAGTTCAGAGAGTGAAAAGACAAGACTTAGACTGGGAGAAAATATTTTCAAAACAAGCATCTGATAAAGTACTAGTATAGAAAATTTCCAAATAGATCTTCAAACTCAGTAACAAACAGAATTTTTAAAAAACTTGGACTTATCATTAAAGAAGTTACCCCAGAAGGCAAAATAAATAAGCCAATGAAAAAGATACACATCAGGTGTCATTAGAAAACTGAACAGTAAAAACAAGGAATACTTGGAGTGGGGGATGTGGTCCAATGGGAGAGCATTTGCCTTCTGTGTGTGAGGCTCTTAATTCTATTCCAAACCCCACATACTTACTCCAAGTACCACTGTAGTTCCCATTCGCCCCAGCAATGAACTCAGAACAGTCCCACAGACCCAAACCTAAAGATTAAAAAATATTTTTTTAAATCATATTTACTGCTTGTGGGAATAGAAAATGAAACAGCCACTATAGGAGACTAATGCCAGTTTATTGCAGAGCTCAACATAATCTTGCCCTACAATCTAATAATTGTGCTCGTAGGTATTTACTCAATTGAGGTGAAAAGTAAACCCATTAAAAAACTGCACACAAATCTCTATAAAAATTTCAGTTGTATTTTCAAAAGTGTGGCTGGCTACAACCATGCTGAGACCACTCTCCACATGCATGAAGGTACTGGCAGAGGAACAAAGGCATGCGGGTCCCGGGGGCTGAGATCTCCAAAGCCTGCTCAGATTGGGGCTGAACATCCTCCACCCAGATCCTCTATCTTCCAGTAGGCAGGGGTCACACCCACCAACTCTCCCCCCCACCCCCGCGCGTAATCCCATCAACGGCCAAGACCCGACAATCACGACAATCATGACCATCCTGTTGTTCGTCTATTGCCTCGAGCTGGCACCAGTAACATCTCCTTCGTCCTAGCCCTGAGATTTTTAAAAAGTGCCATATTCAAGGCTCTTTCAGGGTTAGGAGAATGAGACCCATCATTGTTACTGGTATTTGGCATATTGGGTACACCACGGGGAGTTTGCCAGACTCTGCCGTGTGGGCAGGTTACATTCGGTAGCCTGCCAGGTTGTTCAAAGAAAGAATGAGATAATAAGATGTCTCACAGCCTCATTCGCTTCTGGGAGCTGGGTTTTATAGTCTCTGGATCTTGGCCGTCGATGGGATTACATGGCACCAGGGGTCCAGTTGATGAGTGTGACCCCTGCCTACTGGAAGAAGGAGGATCTGGGTGGAGGATGCTCAGCCCCGATCCGAGTAGGCTTGGAGATCTCAGCCCTGGGACCCGCATGCCTTTGTTCCTCTGCTGGTACCATCATGCGTGTGGAGAGTGGTCTCAGCATGGTTGTGGCTGGTTCTGGAGGTCTTCGGTTGCTGGAGCTCTGGTCAGTGTGGGGAGGGAAGCTCAACCTGACCCCCTCCAAGGGGCCCCAGCAAGGACAGCCAGACACGGGGGGCAGGAGACTCTGCCCCCAGAGACTATAAAACCCAGCTCCATGAAGAGAACAGCACAGAATCTCCTGCCCCTGCTCCTGGCTGTCCTTGCCGGGGCCCCTTGGAGGGAACGGGTTGAGTTTCCCTCCCCTCCCGGAGCAGAGGCCTGGTAGCAGCGCGACATCTTATTATCTCATTCTTATGTAACCTGCCCACATGGCAGAGTCTGGCCAACTCCCCATGGCGTACCCAATATGCCAAATACCAGTAACTATGATGGGTCTCATTCTCCTAACCCTGAAAGAGCCTTGAATATGGCACTTTTTAAAATCTCAGGGCTAGGGCGAAGGAGACGTTACTGGTGCCTGCTTGAGGCAATCAACGAACGACAGGATGATCGTGATCATGATTTTCAAAAGTGTAGAAGCAACCAAGATATCAGTAGGTGACTAGAGAAACAAACTGTGGCTTATCAATAAAATACATTGATGGGGAAACTGCCAGTGGTAAAGAGAAATGAGCTCTCTATGCACAGAGTCACAGAGAAAACATAAGTGCATTTTTTAAAGCATTTTATATAAATTTTATTTTCATGAAAGTAGTTCACAATAGTATAAATGCATATTTTTAAGTAAGGAAGTCAGTTTGAAAAGGATATACATATTGTATCATTTTGGGGAAAAGGCAAATTACAGAGATAGTAAAAATATGAGCAGTTACCAATAGTTCAGGGTTTTGGGGGGAATAATTAAAACATAATGGCACTGACAGGCTGAGTCTCAATCCAGGGCACCCCAAAATTGAGATGGTGAGCCCTGCACCCACCCAAACAGAACCCCAGCAGTCAAAAACCTCCATAATCCAAATCACCACCATGCTCACGGACTCCACAGGCTCAGGATGAGCCTCATCCAGGAATGAGTCTGTTGGAAAACACGGGGATGTGGGTTTTGTGACCAAAACCTCCACGCTCACATTGAGTTTGAAAGGGGCAATATTCCCCCTCCCACTGTTCTTTTAGGAGCCTGGAAGTCATACCCATGAACTGTCTCTGGTGCCAAATAAGCTTATTAACCGGTCATGATCCAGAGACTAATAAATAAATCTTGAAAGAGATCAACAAGCTGCAGAGGTGCTTCTAGACCCTAAAAATCACCATCCAGTAAAAAATTTAACTCCAGCTATATCAACCCGTTAGCAATATCTTATACTCTACACCACTGATATACCAGTGGAGTAGCAAAGTAGAAGGCAATCAATTTTTTATTAAAAAATATTAGCACTGTAACATGTTAGTAATCTCTTATATAAAGGCTCAATTCTTCCAGGATGAGATATAACAATCTTCACACTCTTCTAAGGAAATCTTTTTTTAAAATTTAATTTTATGTTTATAAAATTGTTCACAATAATTCATTACTTTTAATATTAGAACACCAATCTCACCACCACTGCACCTTCCCACCAACATCTTTCAAATGCCTCCACCCAAATCCCAAACCATATCCCCCCAGAGCAGAACCAAAATAATTAATTTTGTATTGCTTGTTATGAATAATCTACTAAAAATGGTCAAATAAAATTTCCTTGTATTTCATCCTGGAACCATTAAGCCCTTGTATAATAGGTTACTAACATATTTGTTAAACTCCATCAAATGTTGTGTGATAATCTTGGTACATCGGTGAAGTAGAGTATTCTAAAACTTAGAATATGATTATATAGCAGGTTCACTTATGGATGAAGCTCATCCAAGCCTGTGGAGAGCGACTTTGAGTATGGCAGTGATTGAATTCTGGAGGCTTTTGGCTGCCGAGGCTTGGTTGGGGCAGGGAGGGAAACAGGAAATTTTTTTGATCATTTTTAGTGAATTGTTTATAACAAACAATACAAAATAAATTATTTAGGGCCTGCTATTGGGCAGGCTTGGGTGGTGTTTGGGAAAATTGGAAATAATGGTGGTGCGAAGGTGCAATGGTGGTGGGATTGGTGTTGAAATATTTATGTAATAAATCATTCTAAACAATGTTATAAAAATAAACTTGTTTTATAAAACTTAAATTAAAAAATAAAATTTAAATTAAAGGGCAAATTAGTGATAACTATATGATTTTGACCTATGTAAATAAGAAAATTAAAATCATTTAAAACAATATTTTAAAAAACATAATGGTATTGATATTGTAATGATTTATACAATCTAAGAGAAACCGAGAGTATCTCGCCTGCACGACAAAGCCTGGCAAGCTACCCATGACGTGTTCGATATGCCATACACAGTAACAAGTCTCACAGTGTTATTGGGCCTGCTCGAGCAAATAGATAAACAATGGGAGGACAGTGACGGTGACCATTATAGTAATGATACATGTAATGGTTGATATACGTCATTAAGCATTTGCCAACATGCATAGAAATGTATGATACAAATGAACTTAATATAAATCATAGACTTATGTTAATAGAAATATATTTACTATTGATTAGGTAGGTCATTGTAATAAATGTACCACATTAATGCGAGATGTTAGTAAAAGAGGAACTGTGTGTGTATATGTTGTAGCACATGGGGCTTACTGGAAGGGGGTATCTGCTAACTATGTTCTGTCCAATTTTCTATAAATCTAAAACTGCTCTAAAAAATAAAGTCTACTATTTGGGAAACATAAGTGTCTAAGAATAACAAAAGAAAATTAAAGAAAGACTACGGAGTGGTCAGGAAGAGGGTTTAGCTGAGTAGATGTGATTGAGATTAGATGTACACATTCAGTTTCCATCAGCTAAATGATTTCATTTGTCCATTTCCTTTTCATAGGGCTGGAGCGATAGCACAGCGGTAGGGCGTTTACCTTGCACGCAGCCAACATGGCCGACCCGAGTTCGATTCCTCCGCCTCTCTCGGAGAGCCCGGCAAGCTACCGAGAGTATCTCGCCCGCACGGCAGAGCCTGGCAAGCTCCCCGTGACGTATTCGATATGCCAAACACAGTAACAACAAAGTCTCCAATGGAGACGTTACTGGGCCCACTCGAGCAAATCGATGAACAACGGGAGGGCCTTTACCTTTACCTTTATAGGAGTATAGATAAATCATTTAGGTGATACTCCAGGAAAGCTCATCAAACAAATTTCAGACAAGAACAGATGCCCCTTTGACCCTTCTTTTTTCTGTCTGCTTCCTGCCTGGAATAAGTAATATGTGGCTGGTACTTAAATCACCTCCTTGGAGCATGAGAAGATTCAGAGGGTTAAAGTCACAATTAAGGGCGGTTGAGCAGAACAAAAGAAGAAGTCTAGGTTCTTGATAAACATTATTGTATCTACATTGTGAACTAAACACAATCCCTACCTTATATAAATACCAGATTTAAAAAAATGTACTGTACTAATATAATAATAAAATCATGTGTACAGTATAGAAATAAATAATACAAGTAGAAACTAATAAGGAGCCTAGAAAAATTTATACAGTGACTTAATATAAATAAAGATGACATTTCATTTGAAGGGGAAAGCTGGTTTACTTAATATATGGTGCTGGCAGAATTAACTATCCATCTGGAAGAAAACATGGTTATACTTCTACCCCACATTATATGCAAAAATAAACTCCAGATGGACCAAAAGTCTAAGTGTGAAAAATAAAAATATTAGACAGAAAAATGAAAGAAATTATTTATAAAATAACAAAGAAGGCCTTCTGAAGCAAATGATAAACTCTAGAAACCCTGAAGGTCACCATCTAAAAATAAGTCATATTTTACCTCATAAAACAAATACATTTCTGGAGCTAGTGGCTGAAATGATAGAGCACGTACCTAGCATGTGTGAGGTCATGGTAACCCATAGGCCCACAGCACTGTCGGAAGTGGCCCCTGAGCACTTCCCAAATAAAATATAAATTTGAAAAGTAAACATATTTCTGTACAACAAAGGAATCTGTAAATAAAGTCAAAAGACAAATGAAAATCAGAAGTATGTGTGCCTTGACTTTTATAAACCAATGGTATTTTTATTTTGTTTTTTTGTTTTGTTTTGTTTTGGGGTCACATCCAGCAGTGCTCAGGGCTTTCTCCTGACTCAGGGTTTAGGGATCTTTCATGGTAGGGCTTAGGGAACTCTATGGGGCACCGGGGATTGAACCTGGGTCAGCTTCATGCAAGACAAACACTCTACTTATTGTACTATTGCTCCAGCTCCAAACCAATAATATTTCTTAAAGGCAATCTAATTTGAAACTTGACAAAGAATGTCAAGGGGAACTTTCAGAAAGAAAATGTATAAATTATTGTGATATACATGGACAGCCTTTGTTGGACTGGAGAGATAACTCATTGGGTTGGAGCACACGATTTGCACACAGAAAGTCTGGATTTGATTCCTTGGCTTCCCATGCTCCTCCAAGCACTGTGGTAATACTCCCTGAGCACTGAATGGGGAATAGGTCCTGAGCAACAATGGCCGTGGTCTCCCAAAACTAACCCCTCCCTGTGCAAAAAATCAAACTGGGGCAATAAGGAATGTACCTTTTTGGTACATCAGATTGTCAAAAAAGAAGGAGAAATGATCATCAGTTTGCTGTGCCTGTGCTTCTAAGAAGTATTCTAACAAAAATGAGGGCTGGAGAGATAGTGCAGGAGTTAAGGAACTTGCAGGTGGACCCTAGTTCACTTCCCAGAACCACATATGGTCCCCTGAGCATAGAACCAGCAGTCCCTGAATGCCTCTGGGTGTGGCCCGAACGCACATCCTCCAAAATAAAACTAAATATGTATTTTAAAGTGCATATACCTTTCAATTTGACAGCAGAATTTTTAGTAATCTGTCTCACAAAAGCAATCATAGTACACTAATATGTTCAAGAATATTTATTGTAACATGATTTTGAGAGACAAAAAGAGGTATCTGGTGAAGAGTAGGAGGAACCTGGCAAGAACCTCCCTGGGTATAGAGTATGATTTAGAGAGCTGTGGAGACTCATTCTGGACATGGAACCCAGGTCTCCTGCAAGCAGGGCTTGTGCTTTACCACTGAGCTATACCGCTGGTTTCTTATGCAACCTTGTAAAACAATGAGAATTTTGAGAAGTGTCCATATTGGTTTCGAAAAATGTTGAACCAGTCAACATTCCCACCAGCAGCAGAAGAAGCTTCCTTCTTTCCTACATCCACACCAACACTGGTTGTTTTTGTTCTTTGTGATGTATGTTGGTCTCACTGTGTGAGATGACATCTAGTTGCTTGGATTTGCAGTCCCCTGAGAGTGATAGAGTATTTTTCATATACCCTTTGGCCATCTGTACATCCAAGTCTACATTTTTGAGCCCTCACTGGTGCCATATGGTTCCCCAAGCACCCCTAGGAGAGACTCTTAAGAACAGGTCCAGGAATAAACCCTGAGCACCTCCGGATATGGCCCAAGCCCTCCCCTCCCTGCTAAAATACAACAGATTAAATGGACACATTCCACTGGTGGTGGGGGGTGCGGTGGGGAACACTCAGTGGTGCTCAGGGGCTACTCCCTATTTATTGCTCAGGATCAAACCTGGCACTCCCAAATGTCAAGCATGTGCTCCGGCCCTTTGAGTCATCTCCCGACCCTGGGCACATGCCTTGAAAAGTGCAATTACCCAACATTGGAACAAGATGAAGTATAAAATCCAAATAGCCATGTTATGCTGAAAGTAGACTATAGACCAAACATGATTGCCACTCAATGCCTCTTTTGCAAACCACAACATCCAAAAGGAGAGAGAGAAAACAAAAGGAAATGCCCTGCCACAAAGGCAGGGTTGGATGGGATGGATGGGGGGTGGGAGGGACACTGGGACCCATGGTGGTAGAAAATGGGCACTGGTGGAGGGATGGATACTTGATCATTGTATAATTGAAACTCAAGCACAAAAATTTGTAACTCTACAACTGTACCTCATGGTGTTTCACTAATAAAAATAAAAAAAATAGTCATGTTATCTATTGAGGATACTAGAATTGCTAACAAAACCTTCTCAAGAACGGTTTTATTCTGGAAAGCTTTTTTCCACACAGCGCTCTGGGCGATGGTACTCAGAAATCTGTGCCAGGGCCACCAGAGCCAGGTCTGGCAGTGCTTGGGCCATCAGACCACACCCAGCGGTGCTCAGGGTCTTAGGGCTCTTCCTGTGGGACCAGGGTGAGGGTGGGCATCCAGGGTCAGAAAACGAACTTAGGACCTGGCACATGGTAGGCATGTACCCCACCACTTGATCCACCTTCCTAGCTCAGGCCCGGATAGAATCAATCATTAATAGTATTAAACATTTGCGGGGGTACTCCAAGGGTTAGAGACCCACTCTCAGTGACATTTGGCTCAGCAGTCAGTGCAGGCCTGTGTGTTCAGTGCTCAAGCCCTGAGAAGACAGTGCTGCTTGGGGCCTGTGTGGTGGGGGCTGCAAGGGGTACGCCCCATCCCGACACCGTGGAGGGGATCAGGACTAGGATGCCTGTAGTCAATATTTGTTGAGAAAACGAACACTGTGCTCTTGGTCTTATTTTCACATGTCCAAAATGAGCCTTAGCATTTTTTCCAATTCAAACGCCCCCAAAGCTCATGAAACCAGGTCCCAACATTTCTTACCACAGCTGCCCAGACTTTCTGCTTCAGCACCTCACTAGGCGGAAGTAGAACAGGCACAGAAATGCTTTCACGCACTAATGCAGACACCATCTGCATGCGGCATGAAGTGGGGCTACTCATGAGTGACCCTCCCACTTGAGAGAACCCACGTGTCCCCAGATAGGGGAAATTATTCACCCTCTGAAGGTATCTTCTCCATGTCCTCGTTCTGTCAAAGACCCTGAACTTTTAGGTACCAAGGATCTGGATTTGAGTCCCACTTCTGCACCTGCTGAATGTCCCTGGGAAAATGATCTAACTTCCTTGCATCTCTGCATTTTTCACCTGGGAAGTGGTGGCCAGACCTGTAAGAGTGAATTGAGGAAGAACAAAAACAGCCCATGGATTGTAGTTGGTGCCAATAGATGTTAGAGTCCCTTATGAGTAAAGAATACAGTTTGGGAGACCAGGGAGATAGCTGAGCTGGGCATTTGCTTTGCACCTATGGAGGACCAGTCCAATCCCTGGCACTGTATGGTCCCAGAGCATCTCCAGGAGTGATCCTGGTGCATCGAGCCGAAAGTAGTCCCCAGCATTCCAGGGTGTGGTCCCCAAATGAAACAAAACAAAAGCAGTAGAATTCAATTGGGGGTTGTGCCCAGAGGGGGAAAGAAACGGAATTAGGTAGGGTTGCTCATAGCAGAAAGAGCAAATAATCATGCTCCAATAACAGCTATGAGTCTTCATGGGGATCTTTGGAGGAAAGATTCTGCCCCTACATCTCTGTCCTACCTTTACTAGTATGTACCTTCCACTGACACGGACACCTCATTCTATTTCCTGCCATCCCTTCCCTTGCCAGGCAGGACCGGAAAGAGAGAGGAAGGGATTGTGAAGCATTCTTTAAAAATCTGTAGCGGCTACTTGAGCCTGTGAATTCCTTTTCTCTCTTCTCAGTCTCTTCATTGAGGGCTAGAGATACAGGACAAGGGCAAAGGCCCTTCGGGCACTTGGCTTGCATGAGACTGACTCTGGTTTGATCCCTGGCACTGAAAATAGTCCTCTGAACACCACCAGGAGTGATCCCTGAATGCCCAGTCAGGAGTAGCTAGTCCCTGCTCATTGCTGGTGGTGGCACTCAAACCCAAATCTAACAAAATACCAGCCAGGAGGTGGAGATGCAGAAACAAACCCGGTTGCATCCACCTGTTCTACGAGACACTGGGCAAAGTAGACAGCACAAGGGCCTATTAATGGCGCTTCACTGCAGAACGTGGGCTCATGCATTTAGAGTGCAAGGGTGAGGGTCCACATAGTGGCCTCAAAAAGAAGATGTAGTTCAGTGGGATGACTCACCTAAGGAATCAGAGCAGCCAGGCAGCCCAGCACCTTGGAAGAGAGAGGGAGCATGAGTGAGACGGAAGCCTCTGGAAGATGGGGGCCCAGCTAAGCTCTTCCAAACAGGACATGCTGGAAAACCCCAGGGTTTCCCGAGCTGAAATGCCCTCATGACACAGGGAGGGAGCGGAGGGCAGGTGACCATTACCACGTGTCCAAAATCTCAGGATTAGTAGAAGACTGAGTTGAGAACTGGGAGTCCTGCTTCTAGTCCTGATCTGTCTTCTGTGTCTGTCTTCTGTCTTCTGCCTTTCTCAGCACCTCCTCTGTCTCCTCACCTGCCACAGCTCAAGTTCTGGGGTCCGGGCTGGCTTCCCAGAGGTTGTGGCTGTCTGAGTTGCCTGTTGTAATATCATGCCCTGATCCCTCCAGTGATTTATTCTGACCCTGCTCCTCAAACCCTCAATCCCTGCTCTCCTACTAGGTCTGTCCTGCTCTTAGCTTACTTCTCCGCTTACCCCACCTTCCTTGCAGACCTGCTTTCTCTGGCTCCTGTACATGGTCCTTCCTCATGGCTCTGCTCTGGAGGTAGGGCTCCCTCCTCTTCCTCTCCCCCATTCACATTTGCAGCTTTGCCTGCAAGGGTGACAGCCTAGTCCTCCTCTAAGTCCCCACATTTCTTATCTCCCCCACCCCGCTTTTCCCTTTTTTGCCACACCCCAGCTGTGATATCACTCCTGGCAGGCTCGAGGGACCAAACGGGGAGCCAGGGATGGAATCCACACCGGCCCCATGCGAGGGAAGCTCAGTGCCTGCTGTACTATCTCGGCCACAAAGCAGTGCAGGAGTCCAAAGCACGGGGCTGGACTAGTGTCCTGGGCTCTAACAAGACTAGATGGGCGTTGCCCCAGAGGCTGCCAGGTCCCCCCAAACCGAGTCGTGCATTTATCACGAATGCGCATGTGCCGCTGGACACCCCACGAAGGAGTCACCAAAAAGTCAGTGGAGGGTAATCAAGGGCAACACCAGGACCAGGTGCCAGGAAAGGGGCTTGGGCCCCTCCCTGCCCCTTCCTCCTTTTGGCGGGGACAGAGGATTAGGGTCCCCAGGGGCTGGGCAGTGGGCCGCGCTCCCAGTCGGGTCACAGAGGTCCGGCGGCCCCTCCAGCTCAGTGGGCAGCCGAGCGGGTCGATCGACTGGGTCACCCCGGGTGGGGCGCACGTGGCGCGGAGCCCGCGCGCTCCCCTCCCTGGCCTTTCGCCTTGGGGCCCGTGCGGGGCGCCGGTCCAGCCTGTGGGGGTGGTGGGGGCGGGGGGCGGGGGTTCTCACTTCCCCTCGGCCGCCGGCCGGGTGCAGGCGGGGCTGACCCGGTGGACACGCCCCCGGGGCGCTCGGGGCGGGCGTGAGGAAGCCTCGGAGCCGAGCTGGAGGTGCTGGCGGCGCCCGGGCCCGCCACCGCCCCGCGCCCCCCCCCGACGCCCCGCGCCCCGGGGCCCCGCGCCAGCAGCGAGCCGGGCGTGTGCGCGGCGCCCCAGGCGGGATGGCAGCCTCAGGTGGGTACAGGCCGCGCCCCGGGGCCCCTCGGAGCCGCCGCCTCGCTCCCCGGCGCCCGCCGCAGCCGTCGAGGGGCGCCGGGGGCCGGTGCCAGCTTCGCCTCTCCGCCGCGACGGGCTCCGGTGCTTTGTGCTCTTGCCTCCGGGCACTGCAGCCAACTAACTGTCCCGCGTCGCCCTTCGCAGGCGGGGGCGCGGCCGCCTGCAGCTCCCGGCTCCCTTTCCGCACCCCCTCTACCCTCTCAACTCAGTGCCGGCCCGCCGAGAGCTGCTGGAGTCATCTGCCCGCTTCTCCCAGCCCTGCGGGTCGGGGGTCCTCGGGAAGAGGTCGGCGGGGGTCGCAGATCCGCTGCGCCTCTCCTCTGCGCAGCCTGGGGCACCAATAGGGGGCGCTCGGGCTGCCGCAGGGGCGCCCCCCCCCCCCCCCCCCCCCCCGCCACTGCCTTGCCTCCACGCAAGCTTTATGTTCTGTTTCGATAGCAATCTAGGAACACCGCTTGCTTCGTTTTATACTTGCCCTTTTGCACGCCTGGGCGGGGGGATGTGGGGGGGGGGTGGGGGGAGGGGGTGACAGGTGGTGCGGGTCTTGGGTGTGTCTTGCTCCTGGTTGTGGACACTTGGCAGGGCCCCCCGCTGAGATCGGGACCAGGGATGGTGATGATGATGATGATGATGATGATGATGATGATGATGAGTGCAGGAAGGGGACACTTGACATCCCTTTAATGTTTGTGCTGCCCAGGACAACTCTTAGTGGTGCCTAGGAGACCTTTTGCTCTGCCCTCCAGGAGCTAATAATGGTCGTGGGCAGGGACTGTCAGAAGTAAACTCGGAATTACTCGGTGGGATCAGAGCTACCGGGGTGATGAGTGGGGCTCTGTGTATTTTGTATTCCCCCCCCCCCCCCCACCAGCCCTTCTCACCCTGTTTGGGTAAAGAGAACGGGTGAAAACAGCATATTCAAACCTCCTGGTGGGGAAGTTGGGAGTGAGGGTGGCTGGCTGGAGCGATAGTACAGAGGGTAGGCTGCTTTCCTGGCACTAGGTAAACCTAGATCGGATCCCCGCCATCCCATATGGTCCCCCAGCACAGAGCCAGGAGTAACCCGTAAGCATTGCCAGATGTGGCCCCAAAACCATCGAACAACAAACAAAAACAAAAGAGCTCTTCCCCATGCCCCGAAGTGCTTGGAAGCAGAGGTCGAAGAACTAACAGGGACAGTTCCTTAATTTGGGAGACACTGGCTCCTGATTTCAGGGCCAGGGACACAGGTAATCCTGGCCTCATGGCTGTACAGCTGGACAGCTGGGTCCTGGAGGCCAGGAGCCCAGGGCTGTGAATGAAAAATCCCTGGTGACAGCAGGCGTTACAGACCACACATTGCTATTGAGAGCCAAGGCAGACTCAGCCACTGAGATCTTGCTCATACAGCAAGGATTTGCTGCAAGCCTCTTACACAATTCTAGGTGTTGGAAATATACTCAGTCGACAAACCAAGTGTCAGTATAGGAGCTTAGAGAGCAATGGAGGAAATCACCTGAAAGGAAGGAAAAGGCAGAATATAAGTGCAAAAAAGGAACACCGAAGCCAAGGTCTGAAAGTGGGGTGCCGTGGGGAGGAGTGGTCCTGTTGGAGGGATAGTGATTGGGGCTATGTGGTGTATTTAAGGACAAGGACAGGTCCGTGACTGAGTGATACCTCCTCAGGTCTGGAAACTGCAGACTTTGGGCAGGGATCAGAGGACAACTCCCAGGCCGCAGATGGGGCAGGGGAGCCGGGAGTGGAGGTGGGATAGTGGAGAGGCCTCTTATTCACATGTGATGTCTAGCCCAGTGGCCAGGCGTGGGCTATTTCTGTGTCCTCTAGTGGCTTCCACAGGTGTCTGTGATGGTTAGGGCTGTCACACCCCCAGTCACCAGCAACCTCTGTGGTGAGAGACCCCTCCAGGTGCTGAAGGGGGCGTTGGGTCTCTGGGGTCCCCAAGAGCTCCCTGGATGTGCAAGGACCCCAGGAGGCAACTAAGTCTGCTTTTTGTCTATGTAGATTTTCCCATTCTGAACTGTTATGCGAATGGATTTTCTAGAGGCAGGTCTCTGCGATGGCCTCTTCCTCAGAGCAAACTGCTTTACAGAGCAAGCATGCCCAAGCTGTAGTTTGCAGCAGCAGCATTTTGTCCCCATTTTTTGGTCATACTTGTTGGGAAAACCATATGGGATTCTGGGGATCTTCTTTCGTTGGAGAGTAGGCATTCATCTTCCTTCCTTCCTTCCTTCTTTCCTTCCTTCCTTCCTTCCTTCCTTCCTTCCTTCCTTCCTTCCTTCCATCTTTCTTTGGTTTGTTTGCTTTGGGATCACAGCTGGCAATGCCCAGGGCTTACTCCTGGGTCTGCACTCAGGACTCACTCCTACCTAGGCTCACGGGACCATGCGCCATACTAGGGATTGAACTCAGGTTGACCCTGTGCAAGGCAAATGCCCTACCCTGTATGCTCTCAATTTGCCCCCCTGGTGTTCCATGTTTTGGAGAGATTCACTTGTTGAAATCAAGGAGAACCTTGTTTTTAGACCTTGCACGAACTAGGATAAGAAGATTGAATAAAGAGCAATCAGCCTATTTCAAAATTTTCTCCAGCCCCTCTTGAATTCACTTTTGAGACTGGAGATTGACCATAAGCATCTTTTGCAAGTTTTCCAGGCATGGCTTGGTAAAGGTTAGAATCTTCTCTGTGTGTCAACCTTCAGGTAACTGAAGTTCTCTCACCTTACCCTGCCCCTTGTTTCCTTGGCTTCCCCTGACTTCAAGGACCTTTCCTTTTTAATGATCTCGCTGATCCCTGAGTTCCCTTGTTACTCCTGCCATGTCTCTACAATCATTACCAGCAGAATCTGGTATCATCCGGTGCATTTCCAGCAGATCTCTCCCCATCCGATCCTCTCTCTTGACTCTCATTCCTCTTCAATCCTGTGCTCAGATTCAAACATGAGTCCCAGGATGAATGCGTGAGGTGCCACCGGGTTCCTATAAGCTCCAGAAAGGACTGGACAAGGGCTCTGGAGAATCTGCCAGTGCTCCTTGCTGCTTTTGCTGTTCAGTGGATTGGACTCTGCAGCTTTCAGAGGAGCTGCTTTATTTAAATTTTTTTTTGTTTTTGTGTTTGCTTTTTGGGCTATACCCAGTGGTGCGCAGGGCTTATTCCTGACTCTATTCTCAGGAATTACTTCTGGCAGGCTAGGGAGACCGTATGGTGTGCCAGGGATTGGCTTTTGATTGAACCTGGGTTGGCCGTGTGCAGGGCAAACACTCTACCCACTGTACTTTGACTCCAGCCCCATTTTTTTTTTTTTGGTTTTTGAGTCACACTCAGCAGTGCTCAGGGCTTACTCCTAGCCATGCATGCAGGCATTACTCCCAGTAGACTCAGAGGGCCGTATAAGGTACCAGGGATTGAACCCAGGTCAGCTGCATGCAAGGCAAGCTCCCAGTCCTCTGTACTATATTGCGCAGAGATAGTGTTCCATTCTTGGTGTTTCTCCTTGACACTGCCACTCCTTCCCAGTTGCCAGCAACACGCCCCTACCTACAAATACTGTCCATTCCTTTCTCCTTCTATAGCTAATCTGTTCTTTAGTTAATTAACTCATTGATTAATTTGGGGTTACAGATCTGTCAGTGCTTTGGAGGGAGTCACTTTTGGCATGTTGTTTGGGATTGAATTTGGGACTTATGCATGTGCTCCAGCCCTTTGAACCATCGCCCTGGCCCCAAGCCCTCTTCCTCCCTCCCCTCCTATCCTCTCCTCTCTCCTCCCCTCCCCTCCACTATCCTTCCTTCTCCTCTCCTCTCCTCTCCTCTCCTCTCCTCTCCTCTCCTCTCCTCTCCTCTCCTCTCCTCTCCTCTCCTCTCCTCTCCTCTCCCCTCCCCTCCCCTCCCCTCCCCTCCCCTCCCCTCCCCTCCCCTCCCCTCCCCTCCCCTCCCCTCCCCTTTCCTCTCCTCCCCTTTCCTCTCCCCTCTCCTCCCCTGTCCTCTCCTCATTGAACAGCATCCTATCTGCTGTACTATCTCTCTGACCTCGAGGACCTTTGTTCTGTCTTGGCAGTGATCCTTGAAGAAAGGGATGTTCCCCATAGAGAGTTGCTGACAAAGTTTTAGTCCCATGGTGCTGTTACCAGCGCATTTTTTTAAACTCTAATTTAGAATTTATTTTAAACAACTTCCCCAGATTTCAGTTGCAGCAGCTGAATAAATTTCAGGAAAACAAGAGCTTTCATTATCCTCATTTACATTTAGGAAGAATTTGCCTAGATTTAGTATATTGGTCTGAAGTCACACCACAAGTTGGTGACCAAGTGGGTTGTGATACTGACTAGTGTGAGACACTAACCACTTCCTTCTCTAGTACTTTGCTCAAAGAAGTGGGGGGGGGGTGTTGATTTTACGGTAACAACCTCAGGAATGAGATGTTTGAAATGAGTTTTCCATATGGAAACGGCCCTTTTAGGTGATGCTTATATAAATTTACTTGTCAGCTTCTGTCTTAGAAAAGTTTTAGATTTACAGAAAAACTATGAAGACAGTACAGAGAGTTCTCATATACTGCATGCCCTGTCGTCTCGTTTGAGGGTGTGATCACACCCAGAAGTGTTGGGGGCTACTCCCAACTTGACACCCGGTGGTTGCTCCAGGAGGCACTCCGAGAACAGTGCTTGCATTCATGTTGTATCCCATGTTGTTTGGGATTCAACCCTGGGTTCACACATGCAGAGCAAGCACTCAAACCCTGTGAGCTCCTGTTGTTCCTTTATTAACAGGTAAACATCCACTGATGACTTGGGGTCTTTAACAGGTCTTGCACTCAGTTAACAGAGGACTGGCATGTGGGAGGCAGCATCTGGGATGAGATGAGTGCTCTCTCCCGCAGGTACTCCAGAGCTTGTGTTCTTCACAGTATTTCCTGCTAAGTTAGTAAATGATCCATGCCCCAAGTTGCATTCCTTTTTTTGAAAATGGGGATCCCCCAACCAGTCCTCAGTAGACCCATTAGTCCTTGGCCAGCAGGTTGAGAATTCAATGCTAGGGCCCTGGTGAGGTGGTACTGCTCCAGCCCAGTCGTGCCTCCTGCTTTCTTGTCTTGCCTTTTAACTGAGTTCCAAGCACAACCTCCCTAACTTTGCATCGCTGCTATCATCATGAAATGTAGTCATCTGCTGCATGCTAACTGCTGGATTGGCCAGACACACACACACACACACACACACACACACACACACATACACACACACACTCGCACACCACTAGAAGGAAGGCAGGCCAATGCCTTAACTCTGTTTTATACAGTATGAGCTCTATAGGTGTGTAGCTTTGCCAACTTTATTTCTTGTGTGGTTCTGAAATTATTTTTCTGTTAGGTACTAGAAATTTTCTATACAATAAACATATTACAAAAAAAAAAGATCTAGGGGCCAGAGAGATTTTACAACAGGTAGAACACTTGCCTTGCATGTGACCAATGAGGGTTTAATCCCAGTACTCCGTATGGTCCATTGAACCCCAGGAGTGATCCCTGAATCTAGAATCAGTAATAAGTCCAGAGTATCACTGGCTGTTCCCCCAACCCCATCCCACCCCAAAATTGGCTTCTTTTAAGATGTGCACACCTGGGGGGCTGGAGCAATAGAATACTGGGCAGGATGCTGCCCCTCCTTCTCCTCCCAGAGCACACACCTCCCACTCAAAAATCCCCCCCACCCCAAGCAGATCAGCTAGCACCTATTGAGAGACAGTTGGCGAAGAGCTTCAGTAAAGCTGGGGCTCTTGAAGAAAATAAAAATGAGAAGACACTCCAAACTTCAGTTTTATTTTCAATTTGAAAAATATTGGTGCTGTTGTCCAGGGTGGAATCAGAACTGGGTTGGATGTGTGTTTTATGTTACTGCTTTTATTTTGAATTTAGTGGTGGATGGGTGTGGGGGTTCTTCCTGGCGCAGCTCCCTGACCACTTGGGCCATCGTGCTTATGGGCAAGCACCGGCCTCGAAGGGGCGCAGCTGTTGCCAGGGGAACTGGCATTTCCCAAAGATGGCCTTGCAACTGCCTGTAGCTGGGGTTTTGAGACACCTATAGTGTCTGAAAAGCTCATTGTTCATCATAGCATTAGCTCATAGAAATCCCATGACACCTCGTGACACTCCATCTCTTTCTGCCCCTGTATAAAACCATTATCCTCCCCAATCAAAATATTTGTCATATGACATCAGCCTGTGACCCCCCCCCATGGATGGAATCTCCCAGCTTATCTATCCATGGTGTGCATATCTTTGAGGCATCAGCCCTAGATCGTGGGACAGTCTTCATGTTCCCAGGTCTCATAGCTGCACTGACAGCTACAGAAGGGGACAAAAAGCGCATTCTTCCAGGATGGGCTCAGAGCCAACCTTCACCTTCCCCGTAGACCTGATTCTGACCTGTGTGGAATCACATAATGAAGTGGGGTGCAGGGATGACGTTTAATTGTGTCAGCCCACAATGCAATATTTCCTGGTGCCACAAATTGCCAACTGGCTTCTCCCAGAAGGAGGGGACTCCTCTTTGCATCATCTTGATCACCTTGGGGCTCCTTCTTGGGCTTCTAAATTGCCATCTGGCATATTAGTGGATTGCTGAGGATGAACAACAGTGGTGGTCAGAGTTAGCTAAAGAACCAGCAATGTTCACTTCGGTCCATGCCTCCTTCCCGCTCAGGGGTACGGCGAGGATGCGACGTCCTCATCGTCTACAGCCCAGATGCTGAGGAATGGTGCCAGTACCTTCAGGACGTCTTCCTGTCCAGTCGGCAGATGCGGAGTCAGAGGACGCTGACTTACAGGCTGGACGCCGAGGTCTCCTTCTCGGCCCAGGACTTTACCTTCTTCCTCAGTCCACGCTGCATCCTGGTGCTGCTCTCTGCTGAGCTGGTGCAGCACTTGTGCCAGCCGACCGTGCTGCCACTGCTGCAGAGAGCCTTCTACCCTCCCCAGCGCGTGGTGCGACTGCACTGTGGCGTGCCTGACAGTGAGCAGTTCCTGGACTTCTTCCCAGACTGGGCCCACTGGAAGGAGCTCAGTAGTGAGGACGAACCTGAGACATACGTGGCGGCTGTGAAGAAGGCCATTTCAGAAGGTATGGGGCAGTTCTGGTTTTCTGTTTTTTTTCTTTTTTTGCTTTCTGGGTCACACCTGGCAATGAACAAGGGTCATTCTTGGCTCTGCACTCAGGAATTACCCATGGCGGTGCTCAGGGGACCATATGGGATGCTGGGAATCAAACCTGGGCCGGCTGCATGCAAGGCAAATGCCCTACCGGTTGTGCTATCACTCCAGCCCGGCAATTCTGGTTTTGTTTGGGGGTTCTTGGGCCACACTTGGCTGTACTCAGGGGCTGCTCCCAGCTCTGTACTCAGGGGGTACTCCTGTCAATGTTCAGGAGACCATACTAGGTGCCAGAGACTAAACCTGGGTCTCAAGCATGCCAAGCCTGTACTCAGCCCTTTGAGCCATCTCCCTGGCCCAGGAAGGGTTTCTTTGGAAGCCAAGCCCTGGAAAGCTGACTCAGGCCCTAAATTTTTAGGTGAGATAATTATGTTGTTGACATAAGTCAGTGATCTTCCAAAACAGACCTGGATCTTACTATGCGAGGTGCCCTGGTCATGTCTGTTGGTCTAGAGTAGTTAGAAAGTCGCTCTACCCAAAACCTTCTTTCTAGAATCTCTTATGCTTTGGATGGCACAGGCTCCAGACTAGGGGGGAGCAGTGGGGGGAAGTTTGAGGTTTAGTTTGGGGGAGTAGGTGGTGAGAATAGAATGACCAGCCTTTTGGCTTGCGAGTGACTTTCATTTCATTATCATGTGACCTTACGGAGCCTGTCTAAAGGTATCACTTTTGGGTAGCTTCGTTTCAAAGAAACCCTGTTCTATTTCCCGCCAGTCTAGCCTGTTCAGTTTCTCCTTTTTCAGCAGGAAAATTCCGGTCCTCTCTGCCAGGGCCAATGACTTCAGTGGTCCAGGAAGTTTGACATACACTCTGGTCAGCAGTAACGGAAGACAGGCTCTGGAATGGATGTCTGTTCCGGCTTTTCTTCCTCTTTTTTGTTTTCTGTTTTTTTGCCTCACCATGGGGCAGAGCAAGCGAAGAGTTTATTTTCTATTCTCTTGTCTTTGCATACTGGTGTGAGCAGAGAAGCCTGGAAAGTTACATGGTGAACTCACTTATCACTGTTGTGACTCCGGTATTAATGTGGTTCATCCACTGTCACATGTGATGAGCTGGATCAAGAAGTTACCTACTCTGGCTTAATGGCTCCAGAGTGAGACACAGCAATCTTTATACATTTTCCTCTAAGGAAACTTTTATTGGATAATTTTTAATGGATTATTCACAATAAGCAATAAAAAACAAATTATTTAGGACCTGCTCTGGGGGCAGGCTTGGGTGGTGGTGGGAAAATTCAAAATAATGGTGATGGGAAGGTATAATGATGGTGGGGTAGATGTTAGAATATTGAATGTAATCAATTATTGTGAGCAACTTTATAAAAATAGAATAAAGTTGGGGGAAACAAAATTTAATCATAATCAATAAAAATAAAATGAAAATAAATAAAATTTTATCAGGAGGGGAGAAAAAAGAATTCACTTACTCTGGAACACTTGCCTCATCTGCAGCTCACCCCAGTTCAGTTCCTCGCACCACCGGCACTACCCTCCAAGTTAACTAATTAAAAGAATTCATCTATTCTTAGGGACCATAAAAACTAATATTGCTTGCTAGATGCTTTTCTCTCAAGACTAGGTCACTCTAGGCAACTGTAGCACTGTAGCACTGTCCTCCCGTTGTTCATCGATTAGCTCAAGCGGGCACCAGTAATGTCTCACAACAAATTGTGAGACTTGTTGTTACTGTTTTTGGCATATCGAATACATCACGGGTAGCTTGCCAGGCTTTGGCATGCAGGCGAGATACTCTCAGTAGCTTGCTGGGCTCTCCGAGAGGGGTGGAGGAATCAAAGGCAGAGGAATAGAACTTGGGTTGGTCTGGTCGGCCTCATGCAAGGCAAACGCCCTACCTGCTGTGCTATTGCTCCAGCCATATATCATATTTGAATGTAGTTTTTTTTTTTGAGGGGGTTGAAGATGGTGCTTGGGGATAAATTTTCTATAATTTATGATAACTTAATACTTCTTGCACAGATGAGGTTTCCCTCAGGCACCCTCAAAATAAAAGCAAAACACAACATTGTTGCACACCTGCAACTATAGTGGTTCAGCTCCATGAGAAATCAGGGTGTGAAACTCTGGCTTCTATGTAAAGTGCAAAAAAATATTCTGGGGAAAATGTAATGGAAAATGGATCATGGGGATGAGCTCATGGTAGGGCAGTGGGGGTGGGGCTCCTGCTCAAAGAACTGCTGGGAGCGATCATGAGACACACGGGAGGGCCACGGCAGGAGCTGGAGCAGCAGAGACGGGATGGGTGATGTGTGGAGGAGGGTGTGTGTGTGTGTGAGCAGAGAATCAGCCCAAGAGGGAGGGAATTAAGCTTTGGAACCAATGACTAGTCATAAAATTCCCCTGCAGGGAGCATCTCCTTTTCCTATTCTCCATATAGGAAATACTGCACTTCTCTAAACAGGCATTGTCCTTCACCACTTCCCTGGTTTCCAAGTGTCAGTTAACCAGTGTTGTTTATGTATCTACTAAGACCCAACAGAAAAAAATATCTCGGCTCATAATCTGCGTAACTCTTGAAAATGGCCAATCTCTCTCTCTCTCAACATATATATGCATAAATATGTTCCTATTTGCTGTATCTATGTATGTATATATAGGCATATGCGTGTAAATATACATGCATATGCATATATATGCATACACATATATGTGTATACACACATATATGCTATATGTGTATATGTGTAGATTTATGTATTAATCTCCCTATATATAAATTATGTACATTATATTTTAAAGGTAATGTTACCCTTTTGAAAATATTACCTTTTGAAAAAGCTTAACTACTTGATTAACTAAGACCATTTAAAATTTAGGCTAATTTCTTTAAGTTTTGTTGAAGCAAGCAATATATAGTAAATTTGTTTTGTGTCTAAGTGGGCAGGTTGGAGTTGGGAGGGACACTGGGACATTAGTGGAGGGAGAGTTACACTGGTGGTGTTGGAACACTAAAGGCCTGAAACAACTGTATTATGAACAACTTTGTAAATCACAGTGTTATGAATTAAAAACTTTAGGCTAAATGTAAGACCATTTAAAATTTAAAATAAAACCCGTGTGGAAAGTAAATCATCCAACATTTCTCCTTGAAAATCAGGCTTAACTCTTTTGCATACCACAACACCCAAAAGGAGAGAGAGAACAGAGGGGAATGCCCTGCCACAGAGGCAGGGTGGGATGGTAGGATAGGGTGTGGGAGGATACTGGGATCCATGGTGGTGGGAAATGGGCACTGGTGTAGGGATGGGTATTCAAAATAAATAAAAATAAATAAATAAATAAATTTTGGAAAGCAAAAAAAAAAATGTAGAGTATAGTGGCTGGAGAGATAGTACAATGGGCGGGGTGCTTGTCTACCGACCCAGGTTTTTTTGTTTGTTTTGTTTTTGGGGCCACATTCAGTGATGCTCAGAGATTACTCCTGACTCTGCACTCAGGAATTACTCCTGGGAGTGCACAAGGGACCGTATGGGACGTCAGAGATCAAACCTGAGTTGGCTGCATGCAAGACAGTAAAAATAAATAGAGAATAAAATAAAATAGAATTATGTATGGGACATAAGCCAACAGACTTTAAGTTTTAAGGTAGATCTCTTGAGTTCTGGGCCTCTGCTCGGGTTTTCTGTTAGCAGTGGCAACCTTGAACCTCATTTTTCTAGCTGTAAGCGGCTCTGACATTGGAGTTGGGGATATTTTGATCACGATTCTTCCTGCTTTTTCACTTAATGGGCATGTTGATCATAATTACTATTTCTCCAAACAGTGTTTTGTAGGTTTTATTTTTATCGCCTATCCCCCCTTACCAAATTTGTCAGTCACCTTAACATTGAGCTGGTTTTTAATTAGAGTTTTCAGTGCATTGGAGCAACCTATTTATTTCCTAAGATCTTCATCTTTAAAACAATAGGGTTAGACCAGATGATTTGGAATGTTTTCCCCAGCTTCCTTTGCTCTAACCTGTCACTGTTTTCTAAGAAGATGACTAATTACCCAGAACCTTTGAACTGATTTCAGTTTAGTTCCAAAATGTCCACAGTGGTATATACCCAGAGCAATATTGTTGTTCTAAATGATTTTTTGGACTTGTTGGGTGATTATTTTAAAATAAGGAAGTGAGAAAAACCCACATACAAGACAGAAATTATTTCCTCTTTTTACTGGAGCTCTATTCTTTGCTGTAAATCTCACTGGAAATACAAAAATAGATACTGTTAGTCTGTGTGGGAAAGGTCTTGGTGGGTAATACTGTGTTTTGTTTCCAAAGTTCTTGTCACTTTGTGTGTGTGCATGGTATGTGTTTGTGTGTGTGTGTGTGTGTGAGAGAGAGAGAGAGAGAGAGAGAGAGAGAAATGGGGTGGAGGTTGAGGAGGAAGGAAAGCACTAAACCTCATTCTCCTAATAAATTCCTGATAACATTCAGTTTTGCACTAGAGATGCTGATGGCCTCTATATATGTGTGATTATATCTTAGCCTTACTCTTCTCTTTCTTATGCCCTGTGTGTTTTAGAGGTACTCATGGTTCCCATATTTATCATTTATTTTGCTTTTGTTCCCAAGGACAAGTATACAGTATATGCTTATGTCTGGTATTTCTCTATGATTATAATATTCTAATCTAAATAGCAGCACTGTCCTCCCGTTGTTCATTGATTTGCTTGAGCGGGCACCAGTAACATCTCACAACAAATTGTGAGACTTGTTGTTACTGTTTTTGGCATATCGAATACGTCACGCGTAGCTTGCCAGGCTTTGCCGTGTGGGCTAGATACTCTTGGTAGCCTGCCAGGCTCTCTGAGAGGGGCGGAGGAATCGAACTCTGATTGGCTGCATGCAAGGCAAACACCCTACCTGCTGTGCTAATAACCTTAATAGGAAAACAACTGGGATATTTAAAAGTGCTGTCAGTGAATGCAAAACCTGTTTATTTATTTGTTTTTTGACCCACACTTAGTAGTATTCAGGGATTACTCCTAGCTCTGCACTCAAGTATCACTCTTGGTAGGGTTTGGGGGACCAAGTGGGATGCCAGGGATTGAACCTGGGTTGGCTGTGTGGCAAGAGAAGCTCCCTATCTGCTGTACTGTCAGTTCAGCACCCCCCTCACCAATTATTTTTTAATTTAAAAAGGAGCATTTTTTCCTAAAATAATGTGTGTTTGTCATAATGGTAAATAAAGACCTGTAGATTATTTCCAAATTTTCATCATTGTTTAAATAATGTTGCAATAAATCTTTGTGCAGCTTTTTGTCCAAATAGTGGCAGATCTCTTTTGATTTTCTCTCAACCGTATCTCTGTCAGGTACCTACTTGCCTCTTTTGGGCATTTCCCCACCTCCCAGGGAGCTAAATTATTATTCCTTCTGCTGCAGCTTTTTATTGTCGTGCCAATTGAATTGAAAGCCAATTATTTATATTTGAATTGTATCTGGCAATTCAGGAGAGCTCCCCTGTACCCTTCCTTCCCCTTAGGGAAAGAACTACTCCTAAGTCAATTTTTTTCTCAGTTTTTGAATTACACCTGACAATGCTCAAGGGTTACTCCTGGCTCTGCACTCAGGAATTACTCCTGGCAGTTCTTGGTGGACCATATGGGATGCTGGGGGTCAAACCCTGGTCAGCCACATGCAAGGCAAACACCCTATTCACTTTACTATCACTCTGGCCCCAGTTTTTCTTTTTTAAGATTTTTTTTTAAATGACAGTTACCATGTGATACATTGGACACTTTGTGCATATTTAATCCTCCCAACAACTGGGAGTGGTAGATGGTTTGACCATCATTTTACAGATGAGAAAAACCGAGGTCTGGCACAGTGACATGACTTGCAAAAGGTATGGAGCACTAGGAGCTGAGGACCTTGAGCCCTCCCTCAAGCACTCTCCCGGTTGCCTATTCTTTCTTGCCTCTCATCATCCTATTCTCCTTCACATGGCGACATTAAGGAGGAAGAAACTCAAGGATGAGGCAGGCTGTCGCTGCTCCCCAGGGTCTGGTCCCTCTCTCCCCTAGCCAGGCTGCCTTCTGGCATTGCCCCTGAGCTATTTATCATGCAGGTGCTTAGCCCCACCCCAGGTCTCCTGACCCAGATTGTGGCGGGCGGCTTGGTCCCAGGAATATGAATTTCAAACAGCCTCTGCAGTTGCTTCTGCTGCCCAGTGTGTCCTGGAGGCTCTGCTCCATGCCTGTTGCCCTGTTCTTTGGGTTTCCGGTTGAAGGGGCCAGGAATAGCTCAGGGTACAGGCCGTGGTCCCAGGGGACCAGAGTGTGACACGTCCCTTTCACGTCACCAACAGCAGCCTGAGAGAGGGGAAGGGAGTCAGACCCTGCAGTGAAGGGGAAGTCGCCACGTCCTCCTTGTTCTCTCCTCTGTGGTGGCCTCGTGCTGGTAAGTCATCAGTGACTTGGGGCTTCTCCAGTGCAGAGATTGGGGGAAAGACTGATGTGGGGGTCTCTTGACATCCATTGCCTTTGGTCTGCTGTTCAGCCTGTGGGCTCTGGCTTGTTGGGGGTGCTCTTTGGTGCATTGGGGTGAGTTCACTCCCTTTCAGTTCCTCCTGCAATGCCCTTGCTGTGGGGTGATTGCTCCATACAATCTTCCCTTGGAAAAGACCTTGGATTGGGCTGTGGGAGAAGGTGCCTGATTGACATGAAGTACATCCCCAGTCTGGCTACCACATGTCCCAAGGTACTTGGGACTTCCCCAGCCAGTTTCCTCATTATTGCCTTGTAGAGTAAGAAACCTTCACTCTCCCAGCTGTACCTGAAACTGTTACGAATGATAGATTTTTGTGCCCATGGAACTTTTCCTCTGAGGTCCCCAAGGCCTCCAAATACTTGTTTTCTATGATGTTGTGAACCCAGAGCAGGTAGTGAAATTGGCGGGTTGAGCTAGCCTTCTCCTCCTTTTTTGTCAAAGTTTCTGCGGTCCCTCAAGGTAAGCATCTGCAGGTCCCTTTGTCAACTGTGGTTGGTGAGCTGGTGAAGCAGGAGCGATGAATGCTTACGTTTCCGCTACTGTGAGAACCTCAAGCTTGCACCTGCCTTTGTCTAAATTTTCTAAAGCTCACTAGAATGGAAACATAAGATACAGGAATTTGAGAATCTGGTCAGTTAGTTTCCTATTTTTTTTTTTTTTAAGTACGTTTTGCATTTTGCATCTCCTGGGACTATTGCTAGAAGAAGACACCAGAATACAGGAGTGAACTCACGCTGATTTCACCTTTACAGAGCCTCTTTATAGACATTATTTCCTTTGTTGGGGCTGGAGTGATAGCACAGCGGGTAGGGCGTTTGACTTGCAAGCGACCAACATGGCCAACCCGAGTTCGATTGTTCCGCCCCTCTCAGAGAGCCCGGCAAGCTACCGAGAGTATCTCGCCCGCATGGCAAAGCCTGGCAAGCTACCTGTGATGTATTTGATATGCCAAACACAGTAACAACAAAGTCTCACAATGGAGACGTTACTGGGCCCACTCGAGCAAATTGATGAACAATGGGAGGACAGTGATTTCCTTTGTTATGTGAAACTTCCTTTTAAGTAGACATTGTTATCTTTAGCTCCTTTTTTTTTGTTTATTTTTCACCTGGCGGTTCTTGGGGCTTACTCCTGGCTCTGTGCTTAGGGAATCAATCACTTCTGGTGGTGCTTGGAGAATCGTATGTGATGCTGGGGATTGAACCTGGGTCAGCACTTGTTAGGAAAGTGCTCCACCCTCTGTACTATCTCTCTGGTCCTTATATCTTTTTTTTTTAAAGATGAGAAAGACTAGTGATCCAGGTAGGTTTGCTAACATGCCCAAGGTCATGTAGCTGTTTTCCCGGAAAAGCTAGGCTCAGAATGAGAGCCCCTTGCCTTGTAGCCTAAGATTTAGTATTACCTTGTCTGATTCCACTGCTTGCTTTTCTTTGGGGGCCTAACTGGTGTGGGGGGACCCTCTATCCTTCCACCCTATACTGGTGCTCAGACAGAGGAAGGAAGGAAGGAAGGAAGGAAGGAAGGAAGGAAGGAAGACAGTCATGCTATCTGCCTTGAGACCAGCATGCTCCAACAAATGTTTCAAGCCAGACACATGTTCTAGCAGCTACAATAAAAGAAACAAAAAGGAACAGGTAAAAATAGTTAATATGTTTCTTAATCCAGTGCATCTGAAATAGTCTTATTTCAAAATATAAGCAATATAAAGGACCGATAACCTCTCAGGGTCTGTATTGCAAACCATAATGCCCAAAAGTAGAGAGAGATTATGGGGAATCATGTCTGCCATGTAGGCAGGGGGAGGGTGGGAAAGGGGGATATACCGGGGAGATTGGTGGTGGGGAATGTGCACTGGTGGAGGGATGGGTGTTGGATCATTGTGTGATTGTAACCCAAACATGAAAGCTTGTAACTATTTCATGGTGATTCAATAAAATTAATATATATATAAGCAATATAAAAATTTTAAATAATTTTTAAATTTTAATATGCAGCCGTGCGGTCCAGGAATAGGTTCACTCCAGGGCTCCCCGAGTTAAACTGCCTGGTGTGGGGTCTATTGGCATGGTTATCACGAGAATCATGTTATGCTCCCTTCCCAGAGAGACATGCAATCTGGATGGTGGCCGATGACAAGATTATCTGGCACCAACCAGAGGTGGATTATGGGCGTGACTTCGGAGTTGCTGGAGATAAGGGGATACGAGTAGAGGATCTCTGTTCCTGGTCCCATTGAACCCAGAGTTCTCAGTGGCCTTTCAGGAGTTTCATTCATGGATGAGATTTGGCTGGAGTGTGTGTGTTGTGAGTGGCGGTGAGCCTGGCAGTGGTTGAGTTCTGGAAGTTTTCAGCTGCTGGGGCTAAGCAGTAGAAAAAATGTTGAGAAATTTTGGCATTCTTTTTCCATACTAAGGTTTTGAAATCTGGAATGGATTTTCCACTTAGAGAACATGTTTGGAATACTCAATAACTTCATGTGGCCTGTGGCTGTTCTGTTGAACTTTGAACTACATACAGGGCTCAGGAAGGATGTTTACTTTTCAGAAAACTGGGACTGTATCAGTATGCCTTTTGGAAGTCATATATGTTAAAGATATTCCTCTCTCGGTTTTTTCCATTACTTATTACTCAAAAGGAGTGATAGGATCGGCCAAGCCCAGGGCGATAGGTTATGCCTCTTTTTCTGCTCTTTCTTCACGGGCTCCACTTTCTTGATGTTATTCCTCTTCCCTCCCTGCTTTCTATAGTTTGTCAGCTATTCAGCTGCATTCCCAGGCTTCAGAAATACAGTCCTGACTGTTAAGACAAAATGAACTCGATTAACAGCAGTTTCTGTCTGGAAATAACTGATTTATCTTCTGCACTAGTGAGACTGAGCTCCTGGCAATCTGTGAAGACAGGGTCAAACCACAACCTTGGGATATGTTTATTATTTTTTAAAAAGAAATTTTTTAAGTAGAACAGCACACATTTGTGTGCAGGTACACAATCATAAATATAAGTAGGTATTTTAAAATATATCTATATATACTGGTCCGTATATATTATTATTCCTGAAAGAATACGCCAAAGTGTGTTGATAGTAATAGCCTTTGGGTGGATGGAGAACATTCTAAATATAAAACTTAAGTGTGTGTGTGTGTGTGTGTGTGTGTGTGTGTGGTGTGTATTGCTAAGGATCTAGTTCAGGTACTCAAGCATGGAGACATTACCATGTTCATGCTGCATCCCCTACCTCTTGAATTCATTTTAAACATTTCTTTAGTATCTTAATTTTTTTCTGTTTTACTTGGAGCTGGCAATTTTTTTTGGGTAATACCCAGTGATGCACAGGGGTTACTCCTGCCTTTGCACTCAGGAATTACTCCTGGCGGTGCTCTGGGGACCATATGGGATGCTGGGAATCGAACCCAGGTCGACAACGTGCAAGGCAAATGCCCTACCCATTGTACTATATTGCTCCAGCCCCCAGAGCTAGCAATTTTAAAAGAGAAAATTATGGAGTCTTTGTTTTTCTTCTTAATTGTATAGGGGGGCCACACCCAACAATACACAGGAGCAACTCTGGGATCAGTACTCAGGTGTTACTCCCCAGTGATACTTAGGGAATCATATGATGCTGGGATCTAACCTGGACCTCCTGCATGCAAATCATGCACTCAGTCCTTTGTTGGCCCATTTCCCTGGCCCTGAAAATGAGGATTTAATGAATCTAGATAAGGGAGTTGGACTTGTCCCCAGCTAATTTCAATAGACTGAGTTTCAGATTAAAGTCCTTTGTAAAACCTCTTTGGCCTTTTCTTGGCATCATTAGATGGTTTTGCCAGGACAGGGGGAGAGAGAAGTGACGTGGTAATGGTTTGTATCACGGCTGTCATGTCTGTCCCACCGCTGTTAGTGTGAGCTAATGCCCACAAGAGGGAAAAGCTACTTAATGAGTCATAGCTTTTACTCTTGTCAAATGGAATTTGACTCATCAAATTTGGATTGGTGACTTCTCTTTTGGAGTGGCCATAACTGGTGGTGCTGGGGAGGGGACTGGGGGTGCCAGGATTGAACCCCGAATTCCTTCCATACCCTCTCACCACGTCTCTGAAGCCCCAAACTGATGTCTTCTTAAACTCCAGCAGTCTTTATAACAAAAGATGGGTGATATCTTCACAGGCACTGTCACTTCCTTAGTCATACTGTATCTCATCTTTTAATGGGGGACAGAAACTGTGGGATTGGATTACACCTGGTGGTGCTCAGAGTTTATTCCTGGTTCTGTGCTCAGGGATTATTCCTATTGGTGCTTGGAGGGATAGCCACTATGTGGTGCCATAACTGGTGGTGGCCAGGGATCTAACTGGGGTTGTCTGCCTCTCCGACCCTGTCATGGTCACGGTCCTCCCGTTGTTCATCGATTTGCTCGAGAGGGCTCGTAAGATCTCCATCGTGAGACTTATTGTTACTGTGTTTGGCATATTGAATACATCATGGGTAGCTTGCCTGGCTTTGCCGTGCAGGCAAGATACTCTCGGTAGCTTGCCAGGCTCTCCGAGAGCCTGTAGTTAACAGAATTTTAAACAGAACCTTATGTGCCATAGCTCTCTGTCTATGAACATTAGTCCAAGTTCAGTCATAGGAAAATGTAACATTATGCTGTATCTGTGTGGAAGTGAAAGACTGCCTATATTTAACACTTTATATATATTTAACATTTTCTATATGTATGTTTATATAATATATATAATTTGTTGTTGTCTACATTTAGATTTATGAGTATGGGCTATTGGAAGATAATAGTTATGGGGGAAATGGGGGTAAATATGCATGACAGGATGGGTCTGTTCATTTTCCTATTACTGCAGGATGTTTTCACAGTTTTTTCAGTTTACTTTCCACCACCATTTACATGACTGAGAGTGTGTTGAAATGACTGACGACATAGGAGTCTTGATGCTATAAATGACTCTTCATCTGCCCATTGGAGACATTATGAAACTCCAGAAAGAAGGCTTGTCATATGAATTTCTGGACAGCTAATTTTCTAAGGTGGTCGATTTGGTAAAATTTAGACCAGTTGGTTGGTTTTCCAAGATGCAGAAAAATGAATGAAATCAATAGTCAATAAAATTACCTTTTCTGTGAGAGGAAAACCACTTGGAGAATATTTTATTTCCACAATGCTTATATTTTGAAAGCTGACATGATGGTGTGTTGATAATTTTTTTTTCTTTTGGTGAAGCAAACGGTTTTTCTTGAAACTTTGTGAGTAAAGAGCAAGAGGGAAAGTATGTATTCAGGAGAGAACGCAGGCTTCATCAGAGCGGAAAGACCAAGCAAAGAGACAGAAAGTTAAGTGAGATAGTGTGCAGGGGTGAGCATGGACTTGAAGAGAGAGCCTCCGCTGATGGTGTTGTGCGCGGGAGCTGCTCAGTGAGGGGTGGAAGAGCGGGTGGGTGCAGTCAGGGTTGTGCTCCCTGTCCTTACTCTTGGTCCTGTTTTGAATTGCCCTGTTGGAGGACCTTCTCTCTCATGAACATCTATCTGAGTGCCTTGCGCTGTTGATATCATTTGGATCAGCAACCGGTTCCATGGAGCAGATTTGTCTTGTGGCTATACAGTCAGGCTGTAATTCAAAGCCAGCCAGGATCTCCGCAATGCATCTCCCCTCTGCCCACCACCACTCTGTCAATCCTTAAAAAGGTACAGGACCCACTAAAGAACCAAATATGCCATAACAGAAGATAGTTGATTGGAATTGTTCGCTCCATAGTCTGTTGTATGTGCTTGTATCTTTTATCAATAGAAATGAAGCAAAGCATGTTTTTATTTATTTTGCTGTTTGGGTCACACCCAGTGATGCTCAGGGCTTACTCTTGGCTCTGCACTCAGGAATTAGTCCTGGCAGTATTTGGGGGATCATATGGGATGCCAGGGATTGAGCCTAGTGTGCAAGGCATACACCCTACATGCTGTACTATTGCTCCGACCTCCAAAGTTTGTCTTTTTAAAAGATTATTAAAGTGAAGAAGTTAAAGAGTTAGGAGGAGACCCTTAGAACTGGCTTGCTTATTTGGGGGAATTCCTTGGCACTTTTTCTTCTTGATTTGTATCTTCTGCATATGGGTATCTTCTTGTTTGCTCTTACCAAAGCAGACCCCCCATAAGGTTTTTATTTAAAAGAGTGTTTGTCAAACTCATATTTTGTCTGCTAAGCTGCCAGTTTCACAGAATGCTGGCTCACTAACATCTGATAACACAGGAAATAGAAGGGAGGCTGGCAATGAAATTAAAATGCACTACTTTTAAATTGGACAAAAATAAGTTTCCATTTACACATGCAGCTATGTTTGAGGCTATTGCTATGTTTAAAGCTTACAGTAAGATAGACATTCATTGAAATAAGCCTGTTGAACAATATATATCATGTATTATGTAAAGTATGTTATATATAAAACAATAAATATTTCCAGCAGTGCACAGAACTTCCTCCTAGGTCTGTCCTCAGGGATCACTCATGGCAGGACTCAGGTCACCATACGTGGCTCTGGGGAATGAATCTGGGTCTGCTACATGTAAAGCAAATGCTTTACCCCCTGTACTGTTTCTCTGGACCCCTATTGAATATTAACTTTAGAGATTGACGTTTTGGAGGGCAGGGCACACTCAGCGCTGCTCTGGGGCTATTCCTGGGTCTGGGTTTAAGGGTTTCTCCCAGCCATGCTCGGGGACCATACCCTGCCAAAGATGGAACCCGGGCCTCCTGCATGCACAGCAGGTCTCCTGTTAAACTGTTTCTCTGGCCCCTGACTCTTTTTTTTTCAAACCTGTAAAACGTGGGGAAACTTTTTAGACAGAGGATCAGGAATTTTGTTTCCAAAGGGAGTCAACCTATTACTTCTTCTGAAACAGATTCTAAAACTTACTGAGCAGTTTTTCAAATCTTTGGTGTGTTGCCAGAGAGGGTCTCCAACTGTGATTGTAAAAAAAATTTCAAGTCACAAGTTTTTTTTAGGAAGAATGTAATACAGGATTTTGGCAGCCGTGTTGCTTATGTTTATTTTGTAGTCACTTTGAATTCAGAGTTCTACAGGTTATAGAAATCTTCCAACATTTTCTCACCTTAGTCTCTCCAATGGTCCAAAATATCCATGTCATAAAAACTTGCTCTCACCCTGGAAACAAGCTAGTCTTGGGTGAGGAAAATAGAAGTCAGTGAGTTGCCCAACCAACCAGGAGGGCATGTTAATGTTACTAAAGGAAAGTGGGATTATCTGGCACAGTCTCTGTTTTGAAACTCATATTTATTTAATTAAAAAACCATGATTTTGTCTCTGGATCACATATAATTTTAGAATTCCAGTAGCACAGCCTCTTGTGATATTCATGATAAACAATAGAAAATAAATTATCTAGCATCTGCCTGTGGCAGGTTGTCATGAATGGTGGTGGGAAAATTTGAAATAATGGTAGTGGGAAGGTGTAATGGTGGTGGGATTGGTGTTGAAATATTAAATATCGTCAATTAATATTAAAAACCTTATAAAATAAAATTTAAATATTAAAAAATTTTAAAGGAAATTAAAAAACATGATTTACAAAATTATTGATAGTTGCATTATAGGCATTTAATTTATTTATTTATTGCTTTTTTGGGTCACACCTGGCGATGCACAGGGGTTACTCCTGACTCATGCACTCAGAAATTACTCCTGGCGGTGCTCGGTGGACCATATGGGATGCTGGGAATCGAACCAAGGTCAGCCTCATCAAGGCAAACACCCTACTTCCAGCCCCGGCATATAATATTTCAACACCAATCCCACCCTAGTGTCAAATTCCCTCCCTCAGTGTTACTATGCTTCATCCCCACCTGTCTTCCAAACTGCCACCTTGACAGGTACATTACAAAGTTCAGTGGTTGGCCTAATATTTTTAGTTTTAAAATGAACAAAGTGAAAAAAATTTTAAAAAAAGAACAAAGTAGAACTCAGAGGGTTTTCACTGTTTTGCCCAGTGTTTTACAGTTAATTACAGAGACAAGACTGTTATGTTTATAACCAATAAATACAGATTAAGCTCTTTGGAGCAACTGCCATGGGGAGCGGAAGGTGGGGGTTGGGGGAGACACGTCAAGGTCCTAGAAGGACTTGATGAAAGTGTCTTTCTCAGTCCCTTTCCTCACAGAATGGTCTGGATGGAGAGGGACAGTGAATGGCCAATTGCTCCTTGAATTACTTAGTTAAAAAGGAATGCCCAGTGTTAAGGAAAAAAGACTGAATCCTTTTGAATAATAGAGGGTCTGGGATACCCTGGGTGCTCTTTTGATAGATTCTTCAGTGAAAAGTTAAAGACAGAAAGAACTTTCTGAGCATCCATCTTGGAAAAGAGGAGTAAAATCACTGCTTGAAGCCATGGTTTGTAGTTATGGTGATGTTTCGCACAAGGTTGTTTAAAGGTAACAGAGAGCCCAGGTTAACCTTGGCTTTCAGGCATAGTTGCCATTTCTGAGTAGTGACTGGGACCCTTCACACTTGCAGTGTCGTTTTATTCAAGTTCCTAATTTGAAGATGGGCATTCTTAAGGTAACTGCTTCTTAAGGTGCACTGATGTTGATGTTTCACATCTAGTTCATCTCAGTCTGTTGGCTAAAGATTAGTTGAAAATTAATGAGGATCTATAAAATTCTGCTCAGGGTCCAAGAAAAGAAACACTGTTGTATAAGAATCAGATGAAGAGAAATGTGTGAGGAGTACATTTGTGAGAAAATCTGGTGGTTTTTATTTGAAGACAAGTTGAACAAGATTCACCAAGCAATATAATCTTACAAAAAGTAAGTGATCCGTGAACATTCGTGAACAGAAGTATTGCTGTCAGAAAAGCTTCTCCATCCTGCATTCGTCAGCTTAGTGGTTGCCACTTCAGTGGGAGACCCACAGGCACATTTATCCATCCATCTGTCCAACCATTTACCTATCTGGATGCCCCTCTAGTTATTCATCTTGTTTTTTGTCCCTGTCATCGAATGCAGGTCTCAGGAGAATGGGAGACTTTGTTCATTCCTGTATTCCTCAGTGCCTTGACCTGTGCTTCACCTATACCTGACTCCAGTAAACTGAGAATGACTGGATAGAGTAAATGGGAGAAATTCAAAGCTATCAGAGAATAAATTGTGGAAAGAAATCAATTTTCTGTAGAAAAGCAAATTATTTCCATGGAGCCATGGAAACTATCTTCAAGTTTAGGAGATCTTTCAAGTGGAAAAACATAGAGAGGAATATTTCTGTGCTTCTGGGATGAACAGAGCAGGGAGCAGAGGATAAAGACACACCATTGGGAAAGAAACCATTTATAATTTAGGAAGTTTTTATAATCCAAACATAACCGATTTTGTGAAGAAGAGGTAAATTGGAGTATTTATATGTAGCAGGGGTAGTCTCAGTGTTAATACTAAACAGAATTATTTTAATTTTTGCTTTTGGGTCACACCCAGCAATGCTCAGGGGTTACTCCTGGCTCTGTATTCAGGAACTACTTCTGATGGTGCTCAGGGAACCACATGGGATGCTGATGATCAAACCTGAATTGGTTATGTGAAAGACAAATGCCCTACCTGAGTTTTTTTAAAAAATTTTTTTTATTGAATCACCGTGAGATATAGTTACAAAGCTTTTGTGATTCAGTTTCAGTCATACAATGATCAAACACCCATCCCTCCACCAGTATGCATTTTTCACCACCAATGTCCCCAGTATTCCCCCCCCTCCCATCTCAACCCACCCCCTCCCTCTATGGCAGAAAATTTCATTCTTACTCTCAACTTTTGGGCATTTTGGTTTGCAATACAGATACTGAGACGCCATCATCCTAAAAAGAATTTTGTAGAGGGTTTTTGAGGGGGAAGAGAGAGAGAGAGAGAGAGAGAGAGAGAGAGAGAGAGAGAGAGAGAGAGAGAGTAACGCACTCAAGAAAGAACGTGGATTTCTCCAAGAGCAGAGAGAGCCCCTAGGTACATCCTAGAATTAGACACTAAAGCATGAAAGTACACATCTCAAGAGGGGAGATGCGGGTGACCATATATTCTCGGCCACGTAGGCACAAGCAGCACATGGGCTCTGGGAACATATGCGCCCTAAACAGAAGTTTTGACTGAATTTTATTTGTTTTGTTGTTTTGGAGACATACCTGGCAGTGCTCAGGGCTTCTTCTGGCTCTGTGCTAAGGGATTACACCTGGCAGGCTCAGGGATCATATGGGGTATGATAAATAAATAGTGGACTAAATTGTGGAAAGAGGCAGGGGTGAGGTGGTGTGGGGGTCGTGGGAGAAATAGGTGAGAAGAATACTGGTGGTGAAAAATGCATACTGGTGGAGGGATGGGTGTTTGATCATTGTATGACTGAAAGTGAATCACGAAAGTTTTGTAACCATATCTCACGGTGATTCAATAAAAAAAATTTAAATGAGGGATTCGAAACCTAAGTTGACTATATGCAAGGTAAGTGCTCTACATGCTCTCCAGCTCCTAGGACTTTATTTCAAAACTAAAAATTTAAATTATTAATTTGAATATATAAACAGTCTTGTTTATAATTTCTACTCTATGCTAATTCTTCAAGCACACGAGACTTGGTCAACTTTTGTTAGGTTTTGTGTAGAAAGGTTCAGTACATTTCTATGACATATTTGTATACTAATATTCCTGCTTTAGATTCGACATTTTTATTTTATTTTATTTTTTTACATTCGACATTTTTAAATGGTTGTATTGAAATATGATTCATATCAGTTTTTACCTTTACAGTCTTCAAATTCTCCTCTCTATCATCAAGTATAATTTCATTTTATTAAGGTAACATTGTCTATAACACTACATGTCTTGAGAATTCAGGTTTAGAGCTCTCTTCTGATTATTAATCAGCATCCCCACGGACTTTCTTTAGTTCAGTTTGTCATTTCGTCAACTGACAATGACTTTACTTGGGATTTGAACAGCCTTCCAACATCACTTCCATCAATTTTATAAAATTCTGTTGCAAAATTTAGAATTAGTCTATACAATCAAATCATACTGCATGTATAGATTGTGAAGAAGTTCTAAATCTGGGAGAGAACAAGCAATAAAAATATATCTTGTTAATGAGAGTATACACCAGGATTGAGCAAGCCAAGATGTTTAGGTGGAGACCCATTTTATAAAAGCACATTTGGTTAGAAGAAATGCCGTTACAGTATAAAACATCTCGCTTCCCTGCACTACCAGGGGCCTTGCAATTGGATTGCTCAGAACACAATGAGGCTGCCAGAGTTGGAAACAGCTCAGAGTTGGATGCAGGTTCAGAGCTCTAGGCTTCCTTCCACGAAGCAGAGAAATGAAGGAATGACTGCCCTGGCATATCTGTCACCCAGTTTTATACCAGTTGGGAAGCTTGTCATTGATGATAGACTCTTGAATCAAAACATTTTCAAAAGACTGGCCCTAATCCAACAAGTAACATTTAACAAGGCTAAGTATTTATTTGCAATTAGTTCTCAAAGCCCACCCCTGGGGAAAGGGGGGAAGTTAGCTATACAATTGTAGTGTAGGATAGCACATTTTTTAAATGCCAGGGTAGGGACTAATGAGGTTGAACTTGGATGAGCTTAGCTATAGGCCAATTAACTGTGGCCAAGGGATTGGAGAACTACAAATGACTTGTGTTAATAGCCTGGAGTGTGAGATTTCTAACACATTGGCAGCCTGCATTCAAACCACTTGATGAAAGTGGAGAGATCAGGAGTTTTCAGAGGGGAATTACTATTGTATTTTTGTCTGGCAATGCAAAAGACCAGTGCCACAGGAGGGATCCGGAAATACTCTTGTGCATGAGGAAGAGAGGAAATAGCCAGGAAGTATTTAATCATAGAATTACACAGCTTAGGGCTGGAGTGAAGTGGAAGCTAAGCATTGTCAAATGACCTTCCCAAAGGACCTCAGCAGATTAGAGACCAGGTGTCTAATTCTGAACTCAGAGATTTTTATCTATTGCATTTTTTTTCTTCCAAAGGAAGAAAATTCCAGGAAAGAAAGGATGATTACCCTTAAACTAAAGGAAGGTGGAAATGGTGATGTTTGGTGATGCACCAGAGGACAGGGTAGGATTCATAGACAGACGTAACTGTCAGGCAGAGTTCTGCCAGATTGAAGAAAGAACCTTTTTTATTTGTTTGTTTATGTTGGGGTCACACCCAGCGGTGCTCAGAATTTACTCCTGGCTCTGTGCTCAGGGATTACTCCTGGCAGGGCTCAGGAGACCACAGCCTGTGCTGAGGATAGAAATCAGGTAAGTGGTATGCAAGGAGAGCACCCTCCTACCCAATGTACTATCCAGCCCCCAGGGAAGAACTTTTCTTTTTTTTTTTCTTTTTGGATCACATCTGGCCATGCACAGGGGGTACTCTTGGCTCATACACTCAGGATTTATTCCTAGTGGTGCTCAGGAGACCATATGGAATTGTGGGAATAGAACCTGGCTCAGCTGCGTGCAAGGCAAACACCCTACCCACTGTGTTATCACTCCAGCCCCTCAAGGAAGAACTTTAACCTGGAATGGCTTTCTAGGGGGACAGACTACTCCAGAAGGTGGGGATTGTCTTTGAAAGTCTTTCAGCTGAAGTTGGTAAACCATCTACCCATAATGCCGAAGCAAGAATCTCTAAAGTCCCTTGCAATTCCAATCCAGTGTTTAATTTGCCACCTCTGAATTAAAAACCTGGACCAGATGGCTTTTCCCTGCTTCCTCCAAGTCTTTTTAAATTAATAACTACAACAACTGCAGCAGCAACCCCACCAGCCATAGAGCATTTACAGAGCTAAATACCATAATACTCCTTTGACAATGATCATCTCATTCATTCTAACCTGTAAAATGGACATTTATTATCTCCATTCATGTAGCTGAGACACCGAAGGGTTTTGTTTCTTGGTAGATCACACATCAGAGTACCAGCTTCCCTCCTAGTTTTCACTGCGTTCAAGGACTTTTCAAAAACAATTTCTTTCAAGACTAATTTCTAGTATCTCTGTCAGGTGTTCTCCAGGTGTGGTCCTCAGAATATCTGCATCAGAACCATTAAGAAACAAACATTTCAAACTGCCTACTTTTGTCAGTATTCAGGTTCATTCCTAGGCTCTCTTGGCAGCCTGATGAACCAGGATGGCTGTGTGACATGAACTGGGGAGAGAGAGAGAGAGAGAGAGAGAGAGAGAGAGAGAGAGAGAGAGAGAGAGAGAGAGAGAGAGAGTTTTTTTTAACCAGTACCTCATATGACTGATCTGTTCTAAAGTTTCAAAAGCTGTGGTCTGTCTGGAGCTTTCGGGGAAGGCAGGAGGAGGAGAGATGTGTGGCTGAATGACGAGGTCTTTCTCTGAAGAGCTTAGACTTTTCTCTGAAGGCCAAGGCAGATACCGAAGGGCTGGAAGTTTGCATCTCGATGATCAGAACTGATGATCAGCAGTAAGTTCAGCCTGGGAGTGGGAGCAAGGGGTGCCTGCATCTTTCACGAGGAGGCATCATGGGGTTGAACTAAACAGCGGTAGGGATGGAGCAGCATGGGCAGAGGTGAAAAGCAGGTGGGGTTTGCAGGACCTGGTATCCTCCTGTAGGGAGGAGCAGAGGGAGCAAAAGCAGTGCCCTGCAGGGCTTCTAAAACATTTCCCACTCCTGATCCCTTTAGCCTGCAAAAACCAACTCCAGAAATACTTTGGGGTCATTGCATGATTGATGTTGAAGTTTTGGGCTGCTACGTGTTCAGAAATCTGTTGTCAAACTTTTCATAGCCCCCATATTCAGATTCCTCAGTGGGTCACAGCCCACAGTTTAAGTGGCTGTAGTCTGAGTTCAGAAATGAGCCTGAACATTGCATTCAGAGAATAAAGTAGTGATTTTAATAGAGTGGTCAGTGAAGACTTCTGGAAGACTTGGCACTGAAACAGAGTGTTGGGTTTTTATTTTTTAATTAATTATTATTATTATTATTTTGGTGGGGCCACGCTTAGAGATGCTCAGGGATTGTTCCTGGCTTTGCACTCAGGAATTACTCCTGGTGGAGTTCCAGGGACCATATGGGATGCTGGGGATCAAACCTGAGTCAGCCGTGTGCAAGGCAAGCACCTACCTGCTGTACTGTTGCTTCAGCCCCCAAGGAGTTGGATTTTTAAAAGGATTTGGGAAAATGGGAGGGAATGACGTGCCAGGATGTGGGAGCTTCCAGGCAAGGCAGAGGAGTAGGAAAACACAGGATGCGTTTGCAGGCAAAGCAGTGATTACAGAAGGTTATGGAGGAGAGAGCAATATTATCAAGAACAACTTGAGGCACCAACGGCTAAGGGTGTTCAGTGCTAGAATTGAGGGATTTTCCTTTTTTCCCCCTTTTCCTTTTCCTCTCTTTTTGTTGATTGGGCCAACAATATGACCAAACTGACATTTAGAAAGATTGCTCTACTGCAAACCTTAGTGTTTGAAGTCACCATTTCTCCAATGTCAGCTGGACATAGAAGCAATCATGTAAAGTTCCTACTAGTATGAAGAATTGGAACCCATATTACACAGACGGTGAAATATTACAGCAAATTAGCATGTGCTTGTGTGAGTAGTTTACAGAGGTGGCATCAAGTGTCAGTTTCTTTGACATCTTAGTTTGCTCTTTGATTCTTTTTTGTTGTCTGTTTTGAGGGGCCACACCCAGTGGTACCTCCTGATTCTGCAGTCAGGGATCACTCCTGGTGGTGCCCTGGAGACCATATGGGATGCTAGGGATCGAATCTGCGCTGGCCGCGTGCAAAGCGAGCATCTTATCTACCATACTGTCTCTCCAGACTCTTCTTGCTCTTTGATTCTTATTGTCACGCCCCCCCCTCTTTATTATCACTAGTTGTGTATTTTGGTGAGTCAGTAGTCAGGTGGGTGTGCCTCATCTCCAGTGTGGTGGGGAGTGATGGTTAGTGGGAGAGATTGAAGATCTGGACTGCCGTGTTGTCTATGGGAAAAACCGAGGAAAGGCCAAGTGGTGTTAGATTGTGATGGGGTTGGATTATTTCTAAATCCACAATAGCCTCTGACTTACAAACATAGGGAGAGGTGCCAGGGCATGAAATATTCCTTATGAAGCGATGTAGCATGCTGCAAGGTAACTAGCGTGGAAAGTGAGGGGTGCGGGTTTCCTCAAGGGGACGGGGAGTTTGGCAACACATGGCGATGCTCAGGGCTACTCATGTCTCCGTGGTCAGGGCACTGTGGTGCTGGGAATCTGACTGGTGCTGGTGCCTGTGCTCCAGCCCTTTGAGCCACCTCCTCCCTCACCCCATCCCAGCCCCAGGAATGCTTTTATGCTTACTCTGAAATTCCACTGTGCTCCTGAGGGCAGGGGGCAAGTCCTCTTTTGTGTCTTTAGCCTTTACCTCACTACCCAAGCTTTTCCTCGGAGTCTACTGTCATGATTTCTCCTTTATTCCTGAACTCTTACAGAACTGATCTGCAGGACGTCCTCAGATGATGGTCATTGATCCCAGTGATGACAGTCCTTCATAATCGCCTCTGTGTTCTCGTATCCTGTAGGCTGGCATGCTTACCACAGTGTGGGCCCAAGGAGCTCTCAGGAGCTGTTACTTGGTTGGCTGAACTAGGTAAAGTCTTGGAATTCAGCTATTGTAGTTACTTTTTGGCTGAAGCTGCCTAATAACAGTGATTCTGTTTCTCTCCGTGGGGTGACAGTCATTATCTGTCATCAGTGTGCGTTGGCTGCCTACAGCCTGAACACTCAGGATCTAAATAAGGAACTGCATTCAGTTTCATATTTGTTTCAGGTGATCCTGCTCCTGCTGTGAATATGTATTTGTGAAACACCCACTCGGAGAATTTCCAGGGGACTTGGCGCTCTGTGAAATGTGGCATTACAGATTCTGTGGGAAGCAGGCCATGCCTCAGGGACGGAGCTGCCTTCATCCAGGAATGACCAGTTTCAGCAGCTGAGCCTTCTTACAGCAGGGGTGAGGGCAGGGGGAGGGGAGGGATGTAACTCCCTGGATTCCAACCCTGCATTGGATCAGAATGGACCCCTGAGAGGCAAAGAGGAAACCCCCTTGACTGAGGTCATTTGTCTGTCTAGATTTGGAGCCAAAGGGCCGGGGTCGAGTCCTGATTAGCTGATAACCTGCTCTTGGTCTGTGGCAAACTCTGTGGTTCCCCCTAGTTGTTGTTTTTTTTTTTTTTTTAATTCTGTGGAAATGCCCACTTCACAGGGCTTTCGAAGGAGAAGTTGATGAATGGAAACACTCTTGGCCTAGCATCAGGATGATCTGCATCTGGGTGCTGGGATTAGCCTGTAGCTGTCTTTCTTTCCTGATGACTACCAGGTTGGTTTGAAGTCCTGCTCAGGTCTTGTCACAAAAATGATCTCTTTGACTTTCTCGTAATATTTTATTACATGGATTTTTTTTCTTTTGGGGTCACACCCAGTGATGCACAGGGGTTACTCCTGGTTCATGCACTCAGGAATTACTCCTGGCCGTGCCTGGGGGACCATATGGGATGCTGGGAATTGAACCCGGGTCGGGCTGGGTGCAAGGCAAATGCCCTACCCACTGTGGCATCACTCCAACCCCATAGGCTTTTCTTAAAGATTATAAATGTAACCAATACATAATGGTTATTTTAAAAAAAATCAACAAGTAGTAGCAAACTACAGAGGAAACAAAAATATTTGTAAGCTTCTCCAAAACTCTTATTCTTTCTTTTAGAGGTAGTGCCATAAATGGTTTGGTGTTTACTTTTGTATCTTTCTGAACTATTTTTCCAAATTTATAAAACACATGGCACTTTTTCATTATAAATGACATTATTGTGTACATATTGTTGTGCAACATTTTTTTTCTCACTCCTTTTCTGTGAATGTATCTCACATATACACTGTTGGAAAAACATAGATTATTGCATACATTTTGTTTCACGGTTGTTTTTATCTTATCTCTAGGACAGCTGTCTTTTGTTTTGTTTTGTTTTGTTGCTGTTCTGGAAATCAAGCCCAGGCCCTCACACAAGTAGGTTCATGTGCTCTCCAACTGAGCCACACCCCCCACCCCAGAACAACTGTCTTCTATTTAGGCTTGTTCCTCAGTCTTGTTACCACTCTATACCTCCCTCACACACACACTTTCCACCTGACAGCCAGAGTGATCTTCCTAAAGCCCAAGGAGAGCCACTGACCTTTGGGTGCAGTTCAGACTCCTTCACAGAATAGTTGAACATCTTTACTGTGAGTCCCCAGAGAACTTCTGCCACTCTATTGGAGTTTTCCTTAGACTCTTCTTTTAATAGAAAGTACTTTTTTTCCTTTGAACAACATCTGTGGTACCCCTAATGATTAAACAGGTAAACATGGGGTCAATCTGTACATCTGTGAACCCAATCCTTAGGTTATTTTACTCCTTCTTAAAATAAAAAAAATTCAAAATAGTTGGAGGTGTAGACGGGGATGTCGCTCAGCAGATAAACACTTGCTTTCCATAAGTGAGGTTCTGGGTTTGATCCACAGCATTGCAACAAAGAAAAGAAGTTTGAAGTGTAGAGTATTCTTTTCAATTTCCTTATTTATGATGCTCTGGCAACCTTACATATATATGTGAGTTTAAACATATATATATATATATATATATATATATACATATATAAACATTTTGTTACTCCTGGGAGCTGAGATGAACTTTCTAACTTCATTCTCTTTTAAGTGATTTGGCTCTGAGTCTGCTTAGCTTCTAAGAGGTCCTTTTTATGACCTGGAGACTTGACGGGCTCACTCTTTGCTCTCCTTTTTCATGGTCAGAGTAGGCATTCTCTTTCTGTGGACTTTTCCTCTTTGCTCTGGAGTTATTATGTCCTGAACTCCATGACCCAAATACTAGAGGAACAGAGCAAGAAGGCCCATCAGAGGACTTCTATCCATGAGCTAGAAAGCAAGAAGTTTCAAAGTGTCTCTAGGTGAGCGCTCACTGTAGCTGGCGTGGTGCCAAACACAAACACATGGTAAATGCTCAGTGAACCCCCCCCCCAACCCCCCCGGAATCTGAGCTGGGAGGACATGCTCTTTGTGATGGGGTGAATTGCATTTACTCCCTCATTTGCTGTTTTCCTCATTTTGGACATGGCCCCAGCGACTGGACAGAATGGTCCTCAACTTCTTACTGAAACACAACCCAACTGGCTGTTCTTCCCCACTGCTCGGTCTGATGGGGGAGGGGGGTGGTGTAAAGGGATGCTTGCTTTATTTCCTTCAGTTGCAGTAGTGCAGGTTTGTACACCTTGAGTTTGAAGACCCTTTGAAAACCACACTCATTTTTAGATTCAGCGTGGTCATGTGAGAAATTCAGAAAAAAAACCCAAAAACAAGACAGATAAATGACGGGCTGAATTTTGTGGCTTTTGTGGATCTGTTCATTTCTATTTTTTGATAGCAGTATGTCTAGAGGCCTGAGATATTCACAAAGACATTCTTTTCTTCCTCTGATCACAGAAGTCATATGTCTGCAACATCACCAGGAGACAGCCATCTTCCTATTTATCTTTTTAAAAAGCAGAACACAAAACCAGGGTGCTTGCCTTGTACCCATTGCATCTGATTCTTCAAGCACCACCAGGAGATATCCCTGAGCACAGAAAAAGGAGTAAACCTTAAGCACCTCTGGTTGTGGCTTAACATTCTCTCTGCACCACAAAAAGCCAAGGACTCTGATATTGGTTGCAGTGAACTGATGGGCTGGGCTTCTCTATGCCTTAGGAAAGAATGGTAACCTTATCCTCAGCTTGTGTTGTTGATTTGCATTCTGGTGTGTTTGTCAGAGGATGCTGCTTCTCTGATCTCATAGACACCAGCTGAAATCTGGTTTCTGTGGTCTGATTTAGGATTCTGTTGCATATACTTCCTTATAATCCTCTCCTCAGTATGCAGTGTATCTGACTGGCTCTCATCTTTTTCAGCCGTTTGGAAGTGACTCATTCTGTGTTCAGTTCTGCCAGTTGTGCCACAAAGTTTTCTTAAGATTGCTGCTGCAGTTTGGATGGTCTTGGAATGCAGTGGAATTCTTTCTTTCTTTCTTTCTTTCTTTCTTTCTTTCTTTCTTTCTTTCTTTCTTTCTTTTTTATTATTTCTGCTCGTTTCCAGGCAACTTAGTGGCACTGATCTAAGGAACTGCCCAGGTTACCCTTCCTGGGATCTTGTTCAGGGTTCTAGAAATCTACCCCAATCCTCTTGGGTTGGCACTTGAGATGAAACCAACAGGGAATTTCCTGGTCTAGACTATCCCACTCATACCTATTTAATGTAGAACGTAAGGCTTCTGACGTCTAAGTATGCAAGATATTTGCAACAGTACATGGAAAAGCATGACTTTCATTTTCTGACTTTTCGCAATACTGACTGTTACAAGCGTTGGGGAGATCCTTCTGTACCTTTGGGGGAAGATTCAGTCTTATCTCCTGAATGGTAAAATTGTCCTAGGAACAAGTTGGGGCATTTTTGGAAATCCCCAAATCAGTGCCCTTACGTGAAGTCTGCTGGGTTTTGTCATGGTTAAGTGAATTATCAGCCATCAGACTAGTTTCTGTCCAGACTGGGGTCATTGGAATTACTGATACTGCTGTTTGCTGTTGAATGAACATCATTTCCTCTCTCTAAACTCCACAATCTGAAGATTCATTCAGAGAAACTTCATTACGATTTTCTTGATATTTTGGTATAGCCTCATTGTGGAATCAGAAAAAGAAAGATCTTGAATCTTGGATGAAGTCTCACTCATTTTTTTTTTTGAGTTGTGACTCTCACATGGTGGTATCCAGTGCTTTTTCTTTCTTTCTTTCTTTTTTTTTTTTTTATAGTGCCTCTACTGTGATGCCATTTCCCAGCCCTCAATAAATATTTTATGAATTAGGGTTGATTAGAGTATCACTCCATTATAGTTTGACTTTAAATAAGACTAAATTACCTGACTTATGAAAATTTTGCTTCATTGCATTGTCTCAATTTTCAGCAGAGCTGAATTGTCCAATTTCAAAAACTTTAGCAAAGGTAGATAAGACATGTTGTCAGAGGGACGAAATAGATGCTTATTAACTTGTCAGTGGAGTTAATCAAAAGAATACCTTTTTTGTGTGTGTCTTACTGAAATTTCACTAAGTTTTCTTCTTTCCTTTTTTCCTAAATCTCAAATACATTTTCAACATTTGTAATAACGAGGGACTCTCATGTGGCATTGTACTTGAGGATAAAAAAAATTTACCTTTGGGGAGGACATAATTCCTTTGATCTCTAACAGACTCTCTTACCTTTGCATGACCTTGAGCTATTATTGACATTGAATATCTTTTATTTAGTTAATAGGTGAATCCTAAATGTTTTGGGAGACTTTCCAGTTGTATATTGAGGAAGTGACTGAAACTTCTTTTATTTTATATAACATGATGAAGTTATATATATGTTATATATATAAGTTATATGTATATATTTATATCCTTGTTGAAGATAGTAGTCTTCCAGGGCCATATCTTGGAGCACTTTTTAAGGGATGGATAGAATGCTTTTGAGTGAAGCCTTGTTTTAATTTCAACAATTCCCAGCACAGGGCCAAATCCTTGCAACTTTATGAAATGTACAGCCACTAGTTGAAGGAGAAAATGTATGGTACTAATTGTATTAGAAAACACTTCAAATGCCTGTTCTTAGAACCTTGGTGCGATCTGTTTTAATGTCATTTTCAAAATAGAGTTTAATGGTTATCTTCTGAATAGCTTGAATTTGCAATTGAAAAACAGCTCTGTTTTTTTTTTTTTAAAAAGTACTTGGATTTTATCAGAGAGGGAAAAGTTGTATCTAATTCTGTACTATGGTTGCTATGGTGATGATTGAATGTAAATTTCCGTTTATGTTAAACCCTGCGAAGGTTTTGATTAGAAACTAGAGGTGAGCCTTGGTGTCAATTAGTGAAGAGGCTAAAAGCATCAAGGAAAAGGGGGAAAAATGTAGGGAGTCACACGGCTCTCTCCTCCCTCCCCCTGCCCCCAGCTATCATGTTTGCTTAGATGTGATTTCAGAATGCTAACCGAGAGAATGCATATTGGAGCAGGGAGAGGAAAATGGTGACCCACTTCTCCCTCACCAATGTTTTCTGGGGGAAAACGGAAGACCTGAACATTTCCTTATCGAGGAGGTGGTTTTTGCAAAGTTGAGCTTCCATGTGCCAGTATTCCTTTGGCTTTGGTATTTACTAGCAGGAAAAGAGATCCAAGCATCTGATGTTTGAGGTGGATTGTTTGACCTTTACAGACCCCCGAGCCATGGTGTACATGTTTGAGTACTTGCCCTTTTCAACAGGATAGGGAAAAAAAAAACAGCCACCATTGGCAGAGGGGTAATGATGTCCCCTAACATTTCCGTTCTGCTGAGGCTCCAAATTCTGGAGTTGTAAACAGCGTCTGAAGAGAGAATGGAGAACAAGCTTCTGTCTCTCAGTTTATCAACTTAAGGAAGGAAAGCAGGAGCTGTAAAGGATCTGAGTAACTGAGCTAACCAGGAACAGTTGTTTATCTAAACCTGACCCTTTAGCGCTACCTACTTAATTATTTAGTATGGATGTGTTTGCTCTAATAATAACCCTCCATGTATTTATTATTTATATGTGTGTGTTTTATTTTATCGATTGGGGGGGATGCCTGAGATTGAACCATGAGTACATGCTAGATATGTACTCTTCCTCTGAGCTACATCCTGGTCTGGGTATGGATTATTAAGAAAGGTTCAGAGTGAGAAAGTATACCGTTTACTTTTTTGTTTGTCACATACATAGATATCTGAATCTTCAAGTTCCTGGGCAAAAGAGCCAAGTCAGTACTGCCCACCTGCTAATTGAGAACAAAGTAATCTTCAGTATTCTAGTAAGTCCAGGCCCGAGATTTTTCAACTCATTGCACTTGTGCAACCCTTTTTCACCTAAGACAGACAGAAGTTCCCCAAAACATCTCTGATTCATTACGCGGTTGCTTTTTTTTTTTTAATTTTTATTAGTGAGACTTCATGAGGTACAGTTGTAGACTTATAAATTTTTGTGCTTGGGTTTCAATTATACAATGATCAAATACCCATCCCTCCACCAGTGCCCCTTTCCCACATGCAGTTGCTTTTGAGTCGGGTTTTGGTTGTTGTGTCTTCAGAAACCATTTACTGTTGCCAATGTTTTAGTGACCCCCAGACTCAGTTATGTGACCCTACATGGGATTAAACTGACCCTCAGTTTAAGAAGCTAGGATCAGGATCAGAGAGATAGTACAGTGGGTAGGGTGCTCGCAGTCAACCCTGGTTTGATCCCCGGCACCCTATGTGGTCCTCTGAGCACTGCCAGGAGTCATCCCTGAGCAGACCTGGGTATGACCCCCCCCCCCCAAAATAGAAAGAAGCTAGGCTCTATGCTATTGGCTCTCAGATTCAGTCTTAGTGCCCCAGTTGTGGTTGCTGCTACCCATGTCCTCTATAAAATTGGAAAGGGACTGGAATTGCGCTTTGAGGATCTTCTTGCTCTTTTTCCTTCAGCTTTTTTTTTACCATATGACTCACTACTCAGTGTCTCCCTGATTCGGCACCTTCATTTCCAGTCATCTACTCTCTAGAAACACCCTAGTGGAACCTTCTTTTTATTCAACTCAGTTTCCAGAACTTTGTCTCTTTTGGCAGAGGGGGTTCGGGGGTGGGGTGGGGTGGGGAAGGAAGTGTTGAATTACACCTGCTTGGGGGTCACTCCTGGCAGTGCTGAGGGACCATATGTGGTACTGGAGATTCAGCGGGGTCAGTTGTGTGCAAGGCCTTAACTTCTGTATTATCTCTCCAGCCCCCATTCTGTTAGCATTCTCAAAAACCTAATCAAACCCCTTTACTCAATGTGACTCATATCGGTACAGCATGAGAAGATAATTGGATTCATAGCTATTCTTTAACTTAGTAAAAAATAAATTCATTTTTAAAATGCTTCCTTGGGACACTGGTGGAGGGAAATGAGATCTCTGCTGAGGGGTGTGGTGTTGGAATGATGTATCCATGAAAAGTATAATTAACAGTATTGTAAATCTCAGTACCTTGATAAAAGTGGTTCTAAAAATATGTTTGTTCTGGGCTAGAGTGATAGTACAGCTGGTAGGGTGCTTGCTTTGCATGTCGCCAACCCGGGTTTGATCCCTGACGCTACATATTGGTTCCCCGAGCCTGCCAGGAGTGATCCCTGAGCACAGAGCCTGGAGTAAGCCCTGAGCACCACCAAGTGTGCCCCCAAAACCAAGACCAAAACAAAACAAGAACAACAAAGCTTATTCCTTAATAGTCATTCATAAAAGAATATCTAGTTGGAGAGTCAGACTGCAGTCTCATATGACCTGTCGAATTTTGTGCTGACTTTGAGAGATATTATAAAAGTTATGCATCAAATTAGTCATGGACTGAATTGTATCCCTCATAAAATTTACCTGGGGAGATTCTAAGTACTTCAGACTCTAACTGCATTTGGGAATACAGAGGATCTTTAAAGAAATAACTAAAGGTCGAAATGATGTCAGTAGAGTGGGTCCTAATGCCAAACACCTGATATCCCTTTAAGCAGAGATGAGGATATGGATATATGTGTTTACAGAGGAGAGGTCATATAAGGGCCCTGGGAAGACCAAGGCCAAGGAGAGAAGCCTCAGACACCTGTCGACATTTCTATCTTGGACTTCTTGCCTCCCAAACTGAGGGAGAATGGATTTCTGTGTGCTCCAGCCAACAAATCTGAAAGATTTTATTATGTTACAGATGAATACATATTTATAGATGGATAACCTTTGTGGGTGGCAGAGAAGCTACTCCATTGAGTGGCAGAAGCATTACTAAAAATAATCTTGATCTTGTTTAATAAGGATGAACCTTCATTTGTTGTTAGGGTCATAAAAGCAATTCAACTGGTGCAGTCTGGCGGAAATTCAGTGCAGCACGAACTTACGAAAATGTACTTCAGTTTCCAATGGACTGTTTATGAATAAAGAGCCCATAATATAATGCTGTCACTCAGAACTCTTGTGATCTTAACAGATAAATGAGTAAAAATATTCCAAACAGTTCCCTAATTTTGGAATATTGTGATTTCACTCTGTACTACCCAGAAAGCTGTTTTCATCTGGGTGCTACCCTTTTAGGAGAAAATTGACCAAGTAAAACAAGTCAGAGAAGGAGAAATAGAGTTTGGGGAAAAAAAAGGGGAAAGGAATCCTTCTGTGGAAAGGACTATCTTGACGGTTGGGAACTATAGATGCAGTGAGAATATATCCACAAAGTTGCCAATAAGAGGCAGGAGGATTCTCCAGGATGGGAGAAGCATGCTGAAAGTAGACTATAGACCAAACATGATTGCCACTCAATGCCTCTTTTGCAAACCACAACACCCAAAAGGAGAGAGAGAACAAAAGGGAACACCCTGCCACAGAGGCAGGGTGGGATGGGAGGGATGGGGGGGTGGGAGGGATACTAGGACCCATGGTGGTGGAAAATGGGCACTGGTGGAGGGATGGGTACTTGATCATTGTATAACTTAAACCCAAGCACAAAAATTTGTAAGTCTACAACTGTACCCCCTGGTGTTTCGCTACAGCGGGTAGGGCGTTCGCCTTACACACGGCCAACATGGCCGACCCGAGTTCGATTCCTCTGCCCCTCTTGGAGAGCCCAGCAAGCTACCGAGAGTATTCGATATGCCAGACACAGTAACAGTAACAACAATAAAAATTTTAAAAAAAAAGAGGCAGGAGTGGGACTCTGGCGTAAACACCAACATTTCTTCCACCTGGATGCATCATGATGCCCCGTGGCCCCCTGTGACAGTTGCTGTCCAGGTCGCTTCTAGGGATCAGTGATAGTCCATGATGGGGAAATAGTTTTCTTTTCCTCTGGACATTGTTGATCTGAAGTGAATGTGTTGCTGCCACATCCCTCTGGCTGTTGACCTGAGAAAGACATTCATGATGAAGCTGACAGACCAGGACATGGAAAGAACCTGGGGCCTTGTGTTGCAGGACCCTCACCCCGACCCACCCCCAAATCTGACCAGCTGCTGGACGGCTCCTCGGGGAGATCACTGTTCTTATTGTTGAGCCGTCCCGTGCTGCGACTTCTTTTACTTGCCCCTGAACCTTCTCCACAGATGCTCCTGGTGGTGTGGGCTAAAGATAAGGATCAGCTTTCTCAGGTAATTCTGCACACCGACAGTTGTTTTTCCTCACTCTTAAGTCTTCAAACCAAAGTTGACTAAGCTATTAAAGAAAAAAACATTCTTGAGTAGAATTTTTTTTTAAACATTTCTTGTTTCTTTCAAACCCTGGTGATCTAAGCTTCAAAAATAGTTCGTAAGAAGGTGTGAGTGACCATGAAGCCGAACCTTTGCGTGGGGTGTTTGCATTCTTGGCAGTGTGAGAACTCTGCTGTAGCAGCCATAGGGAGGGGAGGGGGGAGTCTCTTTCAGGGAAGGGGGGCGGGGAGTAGACTACTTTGTGCATGAGCTCCAGTGCTCCTGGCCCCCATCAGAGGATGGGGCATTTTCTTCTTTGCCTCTAGAGGCCTGGCTCTGACACCCCTGCTTTTGGGAGGTTGCTGAACCCTGACCAAAGAGGAAACCAATCATATTGGAACTGATGGATGTGCAAAAAAAGCAGCCTGTAAAGGAACTGCAACATTATGAAGAAGAAAATTGAAAGAAAACAACAGCAACAACAACAAAAAAACCCCAGGGTCTTGTGAACTGTGGACTGTCAGTGGGGAGGGACTCGGCGGCCAGGGAGGGGTGGTAGAGTCATACACAAAAGCTCCAAGGATTACCTGGAAATACTTTTAACCTGCTTCAATGAACTAATTTAAATTAATTCATCAAAAATTTATTATTTGGGGACAACACAGCAGTGCTCAGGCTATTTTGGGCTTCATGCTTGGGGGTCATTTGTGGTGGTGCTGGGGGTCCATGTGATGCCAGCACTCATAGCCGGGTCTTCGTACAAAGCTGTGCTCCAGCTCACCGCACTCTACCTCTGGCCCTCAGCTTGCTTTGACCTATGCTCACTTTTAACCCGTTCATTTTACACAATCATAATTTAAATTTTTTTGTTTGATTTTTGGGCTATACCCAGCGATGGTCAGGGGTTATTCCTGGCTCTGTACTCAAGAATCACTCCTGGTGGGGCTCAGGGGGTAGCTGGGATGCTGGCAATGGTTTTAAAACTCTGGCCCAATAGTTTTTAAAAAATTTTTGACTTTTTTTTAATCTTTTAAAAGCACTGTTCCCATCTTTCTCTTTTTGTTGTGGCTCCAGTAACCACACAACAGTAGTGGTGTATGTGGGGTGCTGCAAGATAATGATGGTCACACACCTACAAGCATGAGACCATGAGACTGCAAGTATCTCACAGAGCCTCAGTCCCCACCCCTAGTTAATAACCTTAAATATGGTCCGGAGAGATAGTCCATGTGTTAAAATGCTTCCCTTGCACATAGATTATCCTGATTTAATCCTTGGCACTTCCTATGGTCCCCCAAATCCCACCATGAGTGATCAACTTCTGGAGTCGGGAACAAGCCCTGAGCATTACTAAGTGTGACCCTAATGAAAAAAAAGAACCAAAAAACTTCTTAAATATAAAACTAGAATAGGATCAGGGCCAAGGATATGGCTCAGTAGTAGAGCATTTACCTTGCATGTGTAAAAACCTGGGTTTGATCTCAAGCAGTGGGAAGGGGGCGGAATAGTATCATAGAATTTTGACTATTTGTTAAGAGATATTCAGTTTCTCTATTTTAATTTTTTATTCCTTCTCCCTTCTGAGAAAATTATGGGATAGATTTTTTTGTTTGTTTTTTCTTTTGGGGGGGGGTTGGGGCCACTCCCAGAAGTGCTCAGGAGTTCCTCCTGGCTCTACACTCAACAGTTATTTCTGACAAACTCAGGGACAATATGGGATCTTGGGGATTGAACCCAGGTTGGCTGCGTGCAAAGCAGAGATACCCAACTATCATTCCAACTATCATTCCAACTATCATTCCAACCCCCAAAATAATGGGATAGATTTTTTGGGGGTTCTGACCCAGATGTTGATTAAATTTCTCTAATTAGATATAAATTAACAGTGAAAACTGCATTTTGTTCTCAAACTCAGGACTCACAGTCAGAAAGAATTTGTTCAGTAGGTCAAAAGGCAACATTTTTGGGAATCATCTATACTGGAGAATATAGTTGGCAAGGCTGGTAGGAGGGCACTCATGGAAAATCAGGGATGAATAGGACCCTGGAAACAAATTGCAGTGGCCACAATTTGAGGTGTGTGTGTGGGGGTGAGTGTACCACACCTCCCAGTACTGGAAGTGGCGGTAGGATATTCCTGGATGTGCTTGGGGGACCATGTAGTGATGGTGATCAAACCTGGAGCTTCAGCCCTTTGAACCACCTCTCCGAGCCTCTCATCCATTGCCTTAAAAGAATACAGCTGAATGAGGGCAAGTGTGAGCCATGGGTGGGGATGATGAATGGATATTTTAGTTTTTGTGTAGGAGACCACTTGGTGCTGCTTCGGAGATACACCTGACTCTGTGTTTGGGGGTCACTGGGCAACCCTGGGGTGCTGAGAATGTACCAAAGCTTGCGCTCCATCCTCCTGAGCTCTCTTCAGTCCTGGACCTGAGGGAAGGGGACTGTGTTGGGTTTTACCTCCACAGGGCCATGTTTGAAGAACTTGGATTTGCAAGGAAACTAGACATGACTTTTATGAGAGGGATTGCTGACAAGAGGCAGGGTGCTGTAGAGATTTTTATGTAAAACGGGGGCAGGAGATGGCCCAGTCAGCCTGTCCCCCTGACGTGACATCCTCTGTCCTGGGCACCCTGCCTGCTGGTGTGGGTTTGGCCTCGCTGTGCACAGAAGTCACGAGCCAATAGGGGTTCCGTGCTCGAGGCAGGGCAACATCTGAGAAAGTGTCCTCCTGTTGACAGCACTGTGGCTTTCCGGCCGCGTTCAGAACATGACTTCTCGTCCCTCAGGCCCAGCTCATCTCGATGGCGTAAGCTCAAGCTCCCCTTTACTTTCTGCCCTGTATCCCTCATCAGGCTGTTGAATATTCAATCCAATATGGAAATTTAAAATTCCCTGGAAAAGTCCCTGTCAAGTAAGTGGAGAATATCATGTTGAAAGGGAGTCTAATCAGATTTACTAAGCTGTTAATTATTAGACAAAATTGATATCATTTAGTTTAATTTTGACTTTAGTCAACAAGAAACTGAAGGTCATTATTTCAAAGATTGCCCTCCCGCCCCCAACTCCCTTCTGCCAGGACCCCTGTGTCTATATATACCTTCTGGGAATGGGGAATAGGTAGCAAAAAGGTCTCCAAGGGGCTGGAGCGATAGTATAGTGGGTAGGGCGTTTGCCTTGCACACAGCCGATCTGGGTTCGATTCCCAGCATCCCATATAGTCCCCCGAGCACCGCCAGGAGTAATTCCTGAGTGCATGAGCCAGAAGTAACTCCTGTGCATCGCCGGGTGTAACCCAAAAAGAAAAAACGGAATAAAAAAAAAAGACCTCTGAGATGTAGGAGGAGTAGGAACATCATTTCAGTTGTCTGGGGCGCCTGGCCTTGTTTCTTCGTTATCACTATCACCAAGACACAAGGGGCCGATGTCTCCATGAAAACTTTCACTGCCCTGTGCCATTGTCTTCCCAACCAGGAAGTTGACTTCAGGTGAGGGGCCAGGTGCCAGCAGTTAGTTCCGAAGTATTGAAGCCAGAGACAAAAGCAAGCAAGATGTTCCAGAGTTGTGTCTTTCAGAGCTTAGCAACAATCTTATTCTTTCTTGGATGGTGTATGGGATTTTTGGGGGGCGGGGGATAGTGATTTCTGACCCCACTTTCCTTCAAAGACTGAAAGCTGACAGGGGACAGCCCGGGGACACTTGCTGAAGAACCACAGTAAGTGGAGGAGAGTAGAGGGATTGTGGTTGTAGACGAATTCTGGGCACAATCTCCCTCCCCCCCACCACATCCCCTCCATCTTGGCCTTCCTGTCAGGAAATCACCAAACTAGAAAAGTCCCTCTGACCTTTTATTTGTAGACAAACTGGTTTTATTATTTAACTTGTGATACTGCCAAATCCCGGTTATAGGCTTCTCTTATGCCCCTGTTAGAAGACTCGCACGACTCAAATCCAAGTCTGACAACAGTGGAGGCAACCTTGTGTTCTAACTGCTAATAGAAGTATTTTATTATTAATAATAATGTAGTCTGCGGAGTGTGAAAGCTGCCGTTAATGGAGATAAAACAGTCAGGTAAAACAGTCCTGAGAGGTTGTGCTTATCATTTTCAGATTTAAAAACTAGATCTTGAGAAGTTGAGTGACTTGAATAAGGTAGCAAGAGCCAGAATTGAACCTTGAGGCTTCCAGAGCTTCCCCTGGCCCTCTTAGGAATCTGGGTTGCTCATCCTTCTGTGCCCTCATCTTTCCAGCTTAGACCCCATCTGCTTTGTGCTCTTGGCTTCATCCCATGTTCTGGCCCGGCTCCTTTCATAATAAATTTTTGCATGCCACATCTCATTTTAACATCTCAGAAGACCTGAGCAGCGCAGTGGAACAGGCAGATTTTTCAGGGCAAAGCCGCTTGACTCAGTCTGTTAGCACAAATGGAGATGGGAATGGTGTTGGGGCAGGAGAGTTTCCTGTTTCTCTCCAGAGTCCACACTAAAAGCTCACTAAAGTTCACTAAAAGGCAGAAAGTCTTGGTGGTCTCCCTGTGCCCTTCCCTCCCTGCTCTCTCTTGCTAGTCACAACGGGCAATTGGCTCATCTCCATCATCGATTCGTCCATTCATGCAAGAAACATTTATTGATTTCGCACTCTGTGCTAGGCTCTGGGGATCCAGAGATGGATGTCAGGGACTCTTCCCTCGGAGACAGCATCGTTGGGTGGGAGAACAACTCAGTGGACAGATAAATGACACTAATTGCTGGTGGTTTGGCAGTGCTTTCGTGGTGCTATTTCAAGCATTTTGTAAGTTCAAGGTGGCTGTTCTATGAACTAGAGAGCATCAGCTCCATTTTGGGACCTGGGGAAACTGAGGCCTGGAGCCAGCGACACGGGGTAGGTAGCAGTGGTGTTGGGTCTGAAAGCGGCGGCTGCCCTGTGCGTGCTGCTGTCCAGTGTTGTCCTTGCCATCTCCCGTGCTCTGGTGCAACTGTGAAAAGGATGTGCGGGTGCTGTACTGTAGCGGGAACCTGAGCGCAAGCCGCTTGCTGGGGCCACGTTTTCAAACTTGGCCACTGTGGTGCGCTGGACCATCTGGTGGGCCTGTTTGGTCCTGGAGTACCACACTGGCTGCTACCCCACTGGAACTTCCCGGGCCTCTGCTGTCTTCTGTCTCTGTGCCTGCGTTCCTGGGCTGCTTGAGAAACAACATCCCGGTTGGCATTTGATTGGCTGGCTCTAGACTTCGGCTGCTGACATATATCTTTGCCCATTTTTCCACAGTCTCATAGGAACTATCATTTAACAGATGGATTAGACCAAAAACAAGCAGATATTTCACTTTGTCTTATTTTTTTTTTCACACCTGGTGGGACTCAGGATTTATCCTTGGTTGTGTGCTCAGGGATCATTACTGAGGAGTCTCTGGGGACCATGTATGGTGCTTGGGATCAAATCAGGGCCAGTCATGTGTGTGGCAAGCGCTTGACTCTTTGTATTATCTCTCTGTCTCTTTTGCTTTTCCATTTTCAAAGGGCTTCTGGTGTATTCCCAACAAACCTGTGCTATAGGCTACTCAGGTAGAGATATTCTCATTTTAAAGCCATGGAGGGACTAGGATAAAGTGCATTCCGTACACGCATGAGTTGGGGAACAATTTTTCCTCAAGGTGCCCAGACACGTTGCAAACTGGGTCCAGGCAGACGTGGGGCAAAGGATGACGGGCATGCAGAGAAACACCCTCCGGGAGCAGCTGATGGCTGTTCACTTTATTGCCAAATATACACATATTTTATAGAGGGTCTCAGCTTACAGAAAGGTCCAGTCACAAAAACTTACTGGCCTATTACCTTTCCTACTCTGCTTTGCCCTGGTCCAGTCCCAATCAAGGCTAAATGCTGCAGTTAGGAGGACCTGCTAAACATAAGTGACAGTTTCTGTGTCTTGGGCACATGTGACTAGTAGGTCAAGTGAGGCTTAAGACTAGACATCTGGTGCTGACACCCTGTTCTTGCCAACTTTGTCCAGATACTCCCTTCTGTGAGGTCTCACTTCAGGACCACTTTGCAAGGTCAGGTCTTTTCTGCTCCAGTACCTGTAGCCATGCTCCAAATACATGGGATCTGGGTTCAATCTCTGGCACTGGAAAAGGAAATAGGAAAAAGTGAAAAAAGAAAAAAGGAAAACTATAAAAGAATGGTCATTGAAACTTGGGAAGGTCACAGTTGCCTGATGGATGGAAGCGGTGATGATGGAAGAGGCTGTGTGTCTTCATTGACTTCACAGTCTTCTAGAACCCTCTGAAGTACCAGTAGTGTGTTGCCCGAACAGATTATGCACTATATTTCAAGTCATTCCCATAGTGATACAGATTTTAATTATTGGGCTTAATCAGCAGTTCCTGAGTTAGAGGGGTTTTCATTTGGGCCATAATGAGCAGAATTTGAAGTACCATCTTTTTTTCTGTATTGTTTTTTTCGTCTTCGACATGGGGCCTTCATGCAGGCAAAGCATGGTTCCTTGGCCTGTGTGCTATGTCCCCAAACTCATATTCTGTATTTTTTAAAGGCTGATCACAGAGGATACTCGTGTTCCCACCCTGCCTTGCCATACCATGAAGCCAGATAGAGTGTTTTATGGTGAGAAATGAGAGAAAGTTACTTTTCCTAAGAATGGAAAGTGAAACTGACCTGTCCGAGCTCATAGTTTCAGCCAGTTCAGTGCTAAAGGTCAGCAGAGGTGGGGCAGTCTTTCCTGGAAGCTTGACTATTGAGAGAAAAAAAGGAAGGGACATTTCTTCTCTATTTCCCACGCCTGGTTCTATCTATGATCTAAGGTTGCCTTTGGCCTCTCACGTCTTGGCTGGGTGAAAATAAGCTGCTTTTTGAGGCTTTCCCCAAACAAAGCCCATTTGTCTGTCCTCACACAAGTCAATTCAGACATCGGTATCTGTTTAGATTAGAATTGATTCCTGAGCCAGGAAACCATGAGAAGCCTGTTTAACGACTAGTTATTAATGGCCTCATTACCAGCTGGTGCCTCCATTTGGAGGAAATTTACATAGAGAGAGGAAGCATATTTTTAAGAGTCAGAAGGACATGAAGAAAGAGGAAACCTTGGTGAGGGCTGTGGTAACTCCTGCTTTGTTAGCAACACGGGTTTCCTGGGCAATGAAACAGGGGCCTGCATGTCTCCAGAATAAAGGGTACTTTTGGAGGGGGGTGGCGGGGTGGTGGGAGGTTGGAGGGTGGGGGTGTGCCCTCCCCTCAGGTGGTCATTGAAATGCAGACGTGTGCCTGCCTAAACTCCTGATCAACTTGATTCTTGAAGCTGTCCTGGGTTAGACATCCCCAGAGACGTGGCATCTGTGGCATTTGGGGATCCTGGTGGGTTTCTGTGAAATCTGACTCCCCTGGTGGGGTAGCTCTTACCCCCTTCCGGCTTCATCCTGGAGATTGGTTAAGGGAACTAGAGCCTGTGACCAGGACACAGCTTGCCCAGAATATTCTCCGAGTGGGGTCTTGTTTCTGTCAGTCTGGGAACTGGTTAGGAGAGTGTCTGGGATTTCTTGAGTGCTAAGTTGCTGCCTGAAACCAACCAGTAAATGACCGAGGTCCCATCCGTTCACATCCTTTCATGGGACCGATTTTTTCATCTGCGAAATGGAGATAGTATCTGCTACACATGCTGGGGACCTGGCAAGGAACAAGTGAGAACAAATGTGAAAGGTCTGGGGCACGGGACCCAGTGAGAACGCCATACAGCCTTGGGCTTCTTGATGGACGATGGAGGAACTTGGTTCTAGTACTCAGCCAAGTTTCCTGAAGGTTGAAATTGGAACAGGGTTGATGGCAGATTTTATCATTGGTGGACCAGGGAGAGCCTACACTCTCCTTGGTTGCCGTGGCAGCCTCAGCTATGGGGCTATTTTTGTCCAGGCTGAAGAGCAGATAGGGTGAGACTGGGGAGGAGACAAGAAGAACCCGTGATTCTTCGCTTTAAAAACAAAACTAACACTTGCAGTCATTCACTTAGAGCAAGTGGTGGCCAACTCAGAGTCCCGGAGGACTGGGGTCTCTTCTCCTCCTGCCCTTTGCCCTTCCTCCCAGGGGGGCCAGGAGAATTCCCTTGGGAATGAGGAATAATGAGTCTTTCTAAGTTGGAAAAGACAGGTTGGTGGACACTAGATTCTTGACCCAGAACCTTCTATCCAGGGCTGCAAATCCACCACCTCAGAAGCCTGCAGCTGACATGGACATGTGGAGGGCACAGCTGGTTGGAGGGGACAGGTGAGCCAGGCGGTGCTGGGCACGCCAGCAGTGTCCTCTGCTGCAGGAAGTTGGCGTGGGCTTCCGGGAAGAGTGGATTCCTTCTTCTTTCCTCCTTTTTGATCTTTATCTCATTTCTCGGGAGGTGAAGTGGCCTCCATGAGTTTATTTAAAAATTCGGAGCCGGGGTCTGTCTGCAAAGACTGTGTCTTACATTTTTGGTGTTATGAGGATGATGGCAATACGGGGACAAGAGTAGTGATTGAGATCAGTCAGTCACACTCACACCACCACACAGTCATCGCCTCCCCCCTCCCCTAACTTTTGTGCTGGGAAGACAGGTGGTAACCCAGAGCCTGACGTTCTGCTGATCCCCTGTCCCAAATTCTGGTGACAGTGTCATTTAGGGTTAGCTGGTGACTTGGAGGTTGCCTATACTTGTTCCTTCTTTTGGGAGCTTTGTTAATAAAAGGGTTATTGTGGTAGGAAATTCAATACCCACTAGCTAGGGTGGGTGAACAAGGAAGAAGAAAGACCCATGGGTGATGACTAAAATGAAAAAGCAGTTCTGATGTTTGCCAGGAAGCTGGTGGGGGAGGAGGGGCCAAAAACTCAAGCTCTAGGTCCCACCATTGCAGCTTCTCACCTCCATCCCCCCAAGAGCCCACACACATCTGCAAAGTGGCTAAAGCTCCTTCATATGGATCCACACTTGTGGTGTCTGTGGTCACCACCAGATGTGTGGCCTGCTTTGTGCTCCTACGGAGCAACTCTTTTGTGCTTCCTAAGGCTATGGCACTAGACAGGACACTGGTCTTCTAAGCTAACTGCGAGCATTAACACAATGCACAGTGGAATAAAGGCTCAGTTCTTTTAAGGATCATTTTCTAGGGGTGAGAGGTGTGGGCAGGGGACTCTTTTGGGGGATAGGATGGCACTTGAAGTTCATTGGCGGCTGTAGTGAATCCTATACACATTTAGAGGTATTATATGACACCCCTTATAAACTGGAACATTATAACTCCATTGTAAATCAATGTAAAATGTAAAAGACAAAACAAACAAAAGTCAACCTTTATTTTAAAAAAGAATAGTTTGGGTGCCAGAGAGTAGTACAGTGGTTATGGCAATTGGCCTTGCACGCACCTAACCCAGGTTCGATCTGCAGAATTTCCTATGGTCTCCCAAGCCCACCAGGAGTGATTCCTGAGTACAGAGCTAGGTGGGTGAGTATATACTACCTGAGCATTGCTGGGTGTGGTCCCCCCAAACAAAACAAATTTAAAAATTAAATAGAATTCTTTTTTTTGTTTGTCTTTTAAAAAAAAATTGGGTTTGGGGCCACTCCTGGTAGTGCTCGGGGCTATTCCTGGGTCTGTGCTCTGGACGAGGGCTCTGTGTGCTGCTGGGGAAAACCGGGTGGTACCAGAGAGAGAGGCTGGACCTCCAGGCTGCAAAGACACGCTCAACCTGCTGAGCCCACTCCCCAGCCTGAGAATCATTTTTCTAAGTATTTTCTAAACCATGCTTGTGGTACATTTTCAGACATCAGGTTAATTATAGCAGCTTACTTGCTCCTGAAAGCGAGTCGAGCAGGATGTTAGCTTGGTGACACTCGATGACAGTGACTTTATGTACTGGAAGGTGCTTCGTTTCAGGGAGTCGGGCAGGGGGTGGGGGTGGGGGAGTGGGTCAGCTGCTTCCCTCCTCAGCTCTGACCCAGCTCACACCAGCAGCTTGTATGTAACGAGCTGTTTCAAAGACCAGCAAAGAAACCCCTTCCACTTTTAGAAAAACAAAACTACATTTTCCAGAATTTCCTTTTCTCATGAATGCTCTGTGCTGCCGTCTTCAACAACAAGATCCCTCTGAGTGACACTCAAGAAGGGTTCTGCAGACACCTAGGGTTCCTGTCCTTTCTGACCCCTCTCCCCAACCCCAGGTAGAAGGTGCCCGCATCGCTTGCATGGTTCAAACACATCATACACTCTCCAACCTCAGCTCCTATGAGGCTTCCTCCAAACCACCAGCATTTGCTCTGCCTTACAGGGTCTCGCTTGGCCCTTCTTTGGGTATTCTAGCTCCTTCTTTGACCACTGGTGACCATAATCTGTGTTTGACTGTAATATGGGTAGCTGGTTTTATTCTGCAGCTATTCTTGTGTCTCTTGAAGTCTGAGCGAAGCCACTGAATCTCGTGTGCGGTTCTTTCTCTATGGTCAGGAACAGAAAACTTTCCAGCCTTAAATTTCTGGAGGGGCCTGCACGAGGTTTTGACTCCGCATTGCAGAAAGAAAGGGATGGTTTGTGAATTATTTTATTCATTGAAATAGAAAGTGTTCTTTCCTTTCCCAGCATCCCAACGTACTCAGCATCCCAACGTGCTTTTAACTCAGCATAAGCAAACTTGCCTTTATCCTTCATGAAGTTCTTCTCAACTCTATAAGTTTCTGGGTCTCTTTTTTTTTTTCCTTTCATGAGTCAATACTTCTCTGAGAATCATTAGCTCTGCATTGAATTGTCCTTCTGGTCCCCTCCAGGGTAGTGCCTGCTGCTAAGCCCCCCGGTGTGTTCTTGCAGCCCACCATCCTCCCAGGTCAGTTGGAAATGGTCAGCCAGGCCCCTGAGGTCACATTCTAGGAGCTGTTGATGTGCAATAGATGTTAAGTGCTGAGGAGTATCCATTCTCAGCTCAGGTTCCAGAATATTTGATGTTGTGTCTTGAGAAGGACTGTTTTGTTTTTGTTTGAGGGTCACACCTGGCTATCTTCAGGGGGTTCTGTTGGTTCCACGCTCAGGAATTATTCCTGGCAGTGCTCGAGGAACCCTGTGGAATGTTGGGGATCGAACTCGGGTCAGCTGTGTAGAAGGCGAGCGCACGACCCGCTGTACTGTCTCTCAGGCCCTGTAAAGGACTTGTTTTTTTTTAAATTTATTTATTTTCATTTATTGAATCACTGTGGGAAAGATTACAAAGCTTTCAGGTTTAAGTCTCAGTCATGCAATCAGCTAACACATTTCCCTTCACCAGCACTTATTTTTCACCACCAAGAACCCCAACATAACCCCCACCCAACCCTCCCAATGCCTGTGAGGCAGATGAATTCTAGTTAACACTCTATCCACTTTGGTTATTTATTGTTTCAATAAAAGATGCACCATTATTATTTAGAGTTTACACCCCAAAATCAGACCTGCTGAAAAGGCATTGTGAAATAATTTGTTTCCTACAGCTGGTTACAAGAACCAAATGATTTTGGATTTCTGGTATTTTACTTAATAAGCCTGGAAGTATTTCTGCCAAAGTCAGATAATTATGAGATTGGTTTCTGTGGCTCTGGAGCCATGGCCATGCCAGAGAGCTGCTCATGGGGGGCAACTTGTGGCCTTAGTAGGGCGTGAAGGATGAGCCGGGAATGCCCCCCTTCCCATGAGGTTTCAGTCGCCCCGTCACGATAGGCTCATACCTGGCTTTCCAAAAAGCTCCGAGGCGGTTGCCATCTTGCTTTCCAGAGGGAAAAAGGTGGAAGGGAGCAACATCCTTTCCCCTCCGGGCAGGCATGGTGGCGTGGATTAATGCATAGTCCATTCACTTTTCTGCCGCTAAAGGGCTTGTTGTTATGATGACAGCATTATGCCTGAATTTCATCCTGGGATGGGGTGGGGGGGGGGGAAGCTCATGAATAACTGTCAATTATAGTGCTTGAGTCAAAAATAAAATTTAAGGGGAAAAAAAGCTCCAGAAATTTTTCCATGCTTGAGAAATTTCTCCAAGCCTCAGAAATTTTTCCAAGACTATTCCTGCTGTGTCTGTGTGATGGTTAATTCTGGTTCCCTGAACCAGATACAAATCAGAGGTAACATGGTTCCTTTGCCCCAGGGATGCACTTCCCGAATTGCTGGACGCCCACTGTGCATTTTTCCAGGAAATCTCTGACCCCGCATTGTTCTGTTTTGTCAACCCCACTGGGAGCCTTGGGCACACATAGATGAGCCCCACTTTTATCCTCCACCTCAAAGACACACATGCACCCCCACAGCCCCAGTGACAATTTGTTTCCTTATGGTTTTGATGAATTTGGTGGAATGAGCTTCATTTTTTTTAATTAACTTTTTTTCTTTTTTGGGGGTCACACCCAGCGATGCTCAGGGGTTACTCCTGGCTCTGCACTCAGGAATCACTCCTGGCGGTGCCTGAGGACCATATGGATGCTGGGAATCGAACCCAAGTTGGCTGCATGCAAGGAAAACACCCTACCCGCTGTGCTAACGCTCCAGTCCCTGAACTTCACTTTTAGTTAAAACATTTCTCTTTAATTTTCTTCTCTTTCACTTTCTTTTCCTTGGTCATCCCAAACAGAGAAAATAAGTCAGCATGTTTGTACTACCAGATCTTTCCCCTTCCTTCCTTCCTTTCTTCCTTCCTTCCTTCCTTCCTTCCTTCCTTCCTTCCTTCCTTCCTTCCTTCCTTCCTTCCTTCCTTCCCTCACTCCCCTTCCTTCCCTCACTCCCCTTCCTCCCTTCCTCCCTTCCTCCCTTCCTCCCTTCCTCCCTTCCTTCCTTCCTTTCTTCCTTCCTTCCTTCCTTCCTTCCTTCCATGTACCTTCTTTTCAAAGTCACTAATAAATGCAGCTTAACCAAACAGCAGTATGACATAATCCAGCTTTTCCCAAATTTCAGTCATTTGAGAATCACCAGCATGTGGTTTGATTTATCTTCCTTAATAGCTTGACTGAGATATATCAATTTGTGCTTTATTATTGTTTTGTTTTATTTGGGGACCACGCCTGGCGATGCTCAGGGGTTACTCCTGACTCTGCACTCAGGGGACCATATGGCATGCTGGAATAAAATTCCAGGTCGACAGCATGCAAGGCAAGTGCCTTACCCTCTGTGCTATCTCTCTGTCCCCAATAAAGTGCATTTAAAATGCTCAGTTCAGTGTCAACTGAATTAGTATTTGAACAGCAAACAATAATAATAATAAAATGCTTAATTTAGTATGGGTGGGATTTTTTGGTATCTGTATGTTTTAAAATTGTGACAATCTGTGGCTGGGGCAATAGTGCAGTGGGTAGGGCATTTGCCTTGCATGCGGCCAACTCAGGTTCGATTCCCAGCATCCCTTATGGTCCCCTGAGCACCACCAGGAGTAATTCCTGAGTGCAAAGCAAGGAGTAACCCCTGTGCATCACCTGGTGTGACAATAAGCCAAAAAAATTTTTTGTGACAATCTATATATGATATAATACTTGCTATTTTAACTGATTTTTGCATACATTGTTCCCTGGCTTTAATTATATACACAGTATTATTCAACCATCACCTCTATATTTTCTGTTTTATTTATTAGGTTAAGTTTGTAGAGGCTATTGGTACCAGGAGTTGAATCCAGAGTCTCATATATATAAAGCAAGTGCTTTCTTGCTGAGCTACACCTCTGGCCCTTGGTTAATGTCTTTTAAAGTCCATTTGTAACCTTTTTAAAAAAGTAAATTTATTTTTAAAGACAATTCATGGTTTAAAAAAATGTGTCTTGTGATATGAAAAGAAGGGAATCACAGAAGTAAAGAAAATGCAAATAAAAGACAGACTGGGTACTGGACAGTGCCGCAAAAAGACGGGAAGCCCCACGGTCTGAAAACTTAGTTGCAAAATGAGAGAGGACGTCTTGATCACAGCCTCTGCAGACTGAGACGCTGGCTGGGTCTGGGAACGTTTAAATAGCTTCACTCTTGGCTTGACTCCCTGACCATGGAATGTGATTGTCGGTCCTGATGCAGCTTAGGGGCCAAGGTGATTTGCTTTGAACCAGAGAGTCCCGCCAAACACTCATGAGTGAACATCCAGACCACGTGTCATGACCCATAGTGGCACCCTGGAGCAGGGTTGGAGTAACCGTGGTGCTACTTCCTGCCCTGAACGATGTCCCCTGAGGAAGCAGGGCAGAGACTTCAGGGACCAAGTCCTCCCCCTCCTTTCTGCTGGTTGACAATGTGGCCTTGGACAGGCTGCTACAGTCCTTTGAGGTACAGAGGTTTCATCTCTCAGGGGCTTGCTGTGAGGATTAAGTAAGAGTGAGTCTCTGTTAAGCTGCCACCCCGATATTTGATGGTTGGTACCTAGGATTAGCGATTGTAGTCAGTGTTGCCAGCACTCTCATTTGGGTGGGAACTAGGCCATGTGACTGAGTGTGTGTCAGTGTGCATATGCTTACTTATTTTATTGGGAATTCACTCTGTTTTCAGACCTCGCCTTCCCCGTAAAGGGAAAAGACGTTCTGAAGCTTTCTGCTGCCAAATTATTTTGAATTTGCTCTATGTACCTGTAAAAATATTTCACACCTTTTGCTGATTGCTCTTTCCCAATTCAGAAAGTCAAACAAATAGACACAATCTACAGGCAAGGCTAAACAAAAAGCAAACTGACACACTTGCGGAATCCCAGGTGAGGCCAGGCTGCCGAGGCAGCATCAGGTATAGACATGAGGCTCTGGCATCTGCTGATGCTGTGGATGGGGCCTGTGGCAGCCCCCTTGTGTCATTCTGGCATGGACACCTCCCCTCACAACCCCCATTTCTCTAGATGAAGCAGAATAGGGGCAGTTCTCTGATCACCTGGCGCAGATTCCTCATTTACATACTACCCTGCCCCTTTAATTCTTTCCTCATTAGCCCCTGACATTCAGAATAACGTAACCTAGCTGCAGAGTGATTGCGTGTGTGCAATCACACACACACACACACACACACAGTCATCACACTCATGTGGCAGACACCATTATAACAAGGTTATAATGTGCTTATTGTCTGGAATTTTCTTGTACCTGACTTAAGAGACATTATCATCAAAATTAGAGGTTCCCAAACTTATTTGGCTTGCTGCCCTCTTTACAGGAAAAAAAACAAAAACAAAAACAAAACATCAGTCATTCTCTCCTAGAAATCTATCTTCTTTAAATGAACAAGCAGAAAGCATCCATCAGTTTTGCATCTGAGGCTACGACTGATAGTCTGGATTGTACCCAGATCCCTCCCCCAACCCCTCCCCCAGAGCAAGAGGTCATTGTTCACTTTAGGAAACAGTGAAGATGCAAGGCTAGGAATAAAGTTCAGAAGGACAATAGCTGATATTAATTTGAGAAGCATAGGGTCACATCCACTCTAGATCCCCAGGGTACTTGAGGTACTCCCAACTTGAACATAATATAAAAAAAAATTGAGTAGACAGGGGGCTGGAGCGATAGCACAGTGGGTAGGGCGTTTACCTTGCATGCAGCCAACATGGCCGACCCGAGTTCGATTCCTCCGCCCCTCTCGGAGAGCCCGGCAAGCTTCTGAGAGTATCTCGCCCACACGGCAGAGCCTGGCAAGTATTCGATGTGCCAAACACAGTAACAAGTCTCCAAGTCTCCAATGGGACGTTACGGGGCCTGCTCAAGAAAAATCGATGGACAATGGGGAGGACAGTGACAGTAGACAGGACCCAGAAAGTGGGTGGAAGCCTTAACAGCTGTTTGGAATCAAAACTGCCACTGAGCTTGCAGCAAGGACAAAAAGTCATACACCCTATGTGGGGTTGTCTGGTTGGAGAAAGCAGGAGTCCTTTAGCGATACCAGCTTCAGCCATTAAATTCAAGTATTTGCCACTTCTGTATTGTAAGATTTGGGGATTCAGATATAGAAAGAAAATATCTCCAGTTTCTAAGGAAATGCCCTGCCACAGAGGCAGGGTGGGATGGGAGGGATGGGGGGTGGGAGGGATACTGGGATCAGTGGTGGTGGGAAATGGGCACTGGTGGAGGGATGGATATTCGATCATTGTATAACTGAAACCCAAGCACAAAAATTTGTAAGTCTACAACTGTACCTCATGGTGTTTCACTAATAAAAATTAAAAAAAATATCTCCAGCTTCTCTGGAGCTCATGAGATAGTTTTTTTTTTTTTAAGCACTGAGGCTATTCTTGATGTCTCGATAATTACACAGGGGACTGTCCTTTTTACTTGGGTTTTCCAAGTGTCTTTGCTCACCCATTTGTTGTTTAAGTCTCAAGGCAGCAAAGGAGACTTTATCTTCCAGACGGGAAAGGGTTGAGAGAAAACATGTCGAAGTGGGGAAGTTTGAGGTCAGTCCACCGGGTCAGGTGGGTTTCAGTGGTGCCTCTGTCTGTGTTGGCATTTCCTGTAAAGGAAATTGAATCAGCCGAAGCAGTTTGGGTCTTGTCCCATCTGTGGTGTAAAGCTATAGGTGCTGTCCACTAGTGCTGCCAGGATGAATGGTGTTCTGAGATCCTGAAACGAATTAGCTGCCAGAAGCTATCTAAGGTGACTGAATGAAGGGACTTACTGAAAGGAATTGCTTCTGTGGCCTCTGAATGTGGAGGAAATACCTACCAAGTACGCACTATTAGAGTCAAGGATGTTTATGTCAGGCTTGAGAAATGATTCAGTTGCTACCGTTCTCGTCACCACAAACACAGTGCTTTCTCAGTGTGGCAGATTCAGAAGTCCCTGAAACACTGATTGGGTAGAAGGAAGGAGGAAGGGAGGGAGAAAAGGATTATACACAATTCATGCATTTTCTTCTTGACCTTTTGAAATGAACTTTTCTTTATGTAATTGACTATCCTACCATATATAAGTCCTTTTCCCCTTAATGTTACATGCATTTACATAAAAGTTAAAACCAAATCTACTTTAAAACGTTTCCTAATTAGAAAAAGTAAAATTACTCTTATTTTAATTTTTATCCCATGATGCCAACTGATAATAAATGATTTTTAATCTGAATGGGGGCTTAATTTATACTTTCCTTTTGTGTATTATCTACTTACTGGTGTGTTTTTAAAAGATATTTCTCTGACTGCTTTGTGTATTAAAGACATTAACTCCTTGCCAGATTTATTTACTTCTTTAAATTTTGGTTATTGCCTACCAGCAGTGCTCAGGGCTTACTCCTGGCTCTGAGCTCAGGGATCACTCTAGGCCGGCTTGGGGAGCCTTATGAGGTATCAGGGATCACACCTGGGTCATCTGTGTACAAGGCAATCACCTTACCCACTGTACTCTCTCTCACCATTCATCCTGGCAGCCCCCTATTTCAGTTATTTTTTCTCCAGAATTTGTGATTTGATTTTGGACTTTATAGTAATAACTTTATTGAAATTTAGTTCATTTAGTTCATGTAACATAATTTAGGGCTGGAGCGATAGCACAGTGGGTAGGGCGTTTGCCTTGCATGCGACCAACCCAGGTTCGATTCCTTCACCTTTCTTGGAGAGCCCGGCAAGCTACCGAGAGTATCCCTCCCACACGTGGCAAACTCCTCGTGGCATATTCGATATGCCAAAAACAGTAACAACAAGTCTCACAATGGAGATGTTGCTGGAGCCCGCTCGAGCAAATCAATGAACAATGGGAGGACAATGCTACTACAGTGTTAACATAATTTACCCTTGAAAGTATTTGATTAAATATTTTTGCTGTTAGTTTCAGTTGGTTTTATTTAGGACCAGACACCATGGTATTCAGCGGCTACTCCTAGCCATGTGTTTCAGTCGCTTCTGGTGGTGTTCAAGACCGTGTGGTGCCAGAGCTCAAATTCAGACCTCCTGCATGAGAAATAGGCTCTCAGCCCATTGAGCTCTCACTCTGGGCCTGGTGGTGCATTGTTTTTCATGTATTTGCATTTTGTACAAATGTTATCAGAGTTAATTCCAGAATATCTCATCACCTCCAAGAGCAACTTCATACCCTTTTATTATCATCCCCCAAATCACGCTGACCCTCAGATCTCCCAATCCTAGGAAACCTCTGCTCTCCTTTCCTCTATAGATTAGCCTGTTTTAGACATCTCAGATTGTTAGAATCATAGAGTATGTGATCGTTCATGGCTGGTTCTTTCACTCAACATGATGTTTTCAGTATTTATGTTGTAGCATGCAATGGTATTTTATTCCTTGCTCACTGAACATATTTTATGATGAATATACATTTATTCATGATAGGATTTGGGTTGCTTTGTCTTTTGTTGTTGTTTTGGGGGCCTCACCCAGCAGTGGTTAGGCATTATTTCTATCTTTGTTCTTAGGGATCACCTGATAATGCTCGGGGGACCATCTGGGGATTGAACCTGGGTTAACCATGTGCAAGGCAGACACCCTGCCTGCTATGTTTATTCAATTTTATGAGATTGACAGATCTTTATCCAAACTGATGGTAAAACTTTCACTCACTTTCATCTTTTATGTTTTAAAACTTGCTTTATTTTTTTAAAAGTTAAATCTGTAACCTGTCTAAATTTTGTTTTTGGGTATATGAGCATCAGGAAGAACTCTAATTCAACTCCCTTTATCCCTCACCCTTCACCTCAGATGACTGTTTCTAGCACCTCTGCTGACTCATGGCTTTCCTCTCACCAACCACTTTCTTTTTATTTCGTCCTAACTTATTTTGTGTTATATGCTCTGTTTATAACACAATAAGTTTTTATGAGCATGCAGCTTGATTTTTAGACTATTGTATATAAGTGCTGTTTAATTTTTATAAAATTTATATAAAACGGGGCTATCCTTTATTATTTCTTAAGCTTTAGTGGTAGAAGATGTAATATCTATGTAAGCGAAGTAGTATTTCCTGTATAAGAAAATTGAATATTTTAAAGAAGCACATTGGTCTAAATGCTATTTAAAATTCAGTGCAAGGAGGCATATGTGATGTGCAGTCTTTTATTTGAAAACAGAGAGAGTTTTGTCCCCTACCCCCCATTGTTGATTTTGTCATGTAGGGACACTTTCTGTGTTTCTATATGAATTGGATTAAAATATGCAAACTTCTTAGCATGTTTCTAACGCTTCTTTTTTAGTAACTGTCCTGTTATGCTAGTAAGTTCAGCGAGGAGGTTCAGCCACTTTTCCTCTGGGAGAAAGTGTGCCTTGGGAGAAGTTGAAAGGGCAGGCTGTGCCTCAGTGCCCACACATGGGGACACATAGATAATTGCTTCTCACCTTTGCTTGAGAGGTCATGAGAAATGATGGAGAGCACAGGTTTACTTGATGTTTAGAAGAGGAACTTTATTTATTTGGGGGCACCAAGGAGTGGACTTGAGGGGTCAGTCCAGAAATTTACATGATACCTCAGTTCTCAGATTAGGCAGTATAAGGGCCACCAGTGTACCCCTGCAGTGCTCAGGGGTCATGTGTTTGGGGTCAAACTCTATAGTGCATGCCCAGTATGTACTGCAGTGCTCTGTCTGGCCCTCCAAAGATAAAATTTAAGCAGACAGCCTGTTCTTAAGGCATTGGAGTCATCAGAGCGACCTGCTTGGCATCTCTGAAGCCTGTCACCTTGACCTGCCCGCGACTGCCAGCAGCTGCCTCCTCTGCACCTCTGTGGCCTTGATGGGTGGCTTTTCTCTCGTTTGGTTTCTTTTGTGACTCCCTAAGTTGCTCCCTGCAGCTTGCATTTGATATTCAGAGCCATTTCTCTGTGGGGATGTTTGGGGCTTTCACAGAGTGCCAGATAAATACCCTCCAGTTCTCCCTCCACCTGTGTCCACTCAGTGGTGTCTCTGTTCCCTAGACTCTGGCTGCGACTCGGTCACGGACACTGAGCCCGAGGACGAGAAGGCCCTTCCCTGCACGAAGCAGCAGCAGAGCCGGCCACAGGAGACGCCCCCTGGGAGCCTGATGGTGGTGCAGCCGGACCGCATTCGCTGTGGGGTAGGCTGGGGGTTTGTGGGGGTGACTGGGTCTGTGGGGTAGGCTCGGGGGGTGGCATCTGGGTCTATGGAGCGTCGCTATGGGGTAGGCTGGGGGGGTGGCTGGGACTATGGGGGTCACTGTGGGGTAGGCTCGCCGGGGGCGGCTGAGTCTATTGGAGATCACAGGCTTTTCAGGCTCTTCATTTCACAGAGGGAGTAGTGTTCTCTTGTTTTACTTCAGTGCTATCTCAGTCCTCCTTTAGGGGTTCTCCTGCATGCTGACTGCCCTGGGTACCCCAGTCCTCACTCTGATCTTCACTCTGTTCAATCTAAGAGAGCTGAGCTTGAGAATGTTCTTCAGGGGTTGGAGAGACAGTTGGAGAGAGGTAGGGCTCTTGCCTTGCACAAGACTGACTAGGTTTGATCTCCAGCATCCTGTATGGTTTCCTGAGTCCTGCCAGGAGTGATTCTGGAGCGCAGAGCCAGGAGCAACCTTGAGCATTGTCAGTATGGCCCCCGAATCAAGAAAAAAGAGAGAGAGAATGTTCATTAATTTAAGACCACCTGGGCCTGATCCTGCCATACCAGCACTTTGGAAGCACAGGGAACTTGACAGTGAACAGAGGTGACTTCTCTGTTAACTGTCCAATTGCTTCTCTGTTAACTTGCTGTTCTGTTAACTGGCATGGCACAATGGGTGCCTTGAAGCTGGCTGGCCAACACTGCTGGTTAATGGGGTCCAATAAGTGCTGAAAGGTACCATAACTAACATTCTAGGGGTTAGGGCATAGTTAACAGGCGTCTTGAATGGGATGGCCCAATCAGTGGGCCCCTGCTATTCAATCATATCTCAGTATTGATAGATTTCATTCTCTTCCCTTTCCTGATGAAAATAGTTGAGAGGGAGGCAGGAGTAATATCACAGTGAGTTGGGCATTTGGCTTACACACGGCCGACCTGGGTTCAATTCCCAGCATCCCATATGGTCTCCCAAGCAGTAGTAATTCCTGAGTGCAGAGCCAGGAGTAACCCCTTTGCATTGCTGGGGTGACCCAAAAAGCAAAAAAACAAAAAAAGGGAAACAGTTGAGAACTGCAAAGAGCTTGCCTGTGCAAATGGACCATTTGCTTGGCAAAGTGTGCATGAATAGCTACACAGCAGTAGGAGACCTTTCTGGGCAACCTCAGGCCTCAAAGCCTCAGACAAGGTCTGGCTTCTGGGTAGTTGCAAACTGCTTCTTTGGGATGGAACTCAGAGACATGTCCAGTTGGGGCTACACTGTGTTTTAAAATTCAGGCATAAAAATGTGTGTCTCCAGCTTGCCTTGAATCAGAATCTGGTGTCAGGAACCTGAAGCAGTATGACAAGACATGCACCCTGCCAGTCACCAACTTTCACTGTGTTCTCAGCCTACTTCACGCCTTTTTGTACCAGCCCTACTTTGCAGGCAGTTTTCTTTCACTGTCCCCACGCCCTTTCCTGCCTTTCCCCTGCCGAGGTCCAGCATCAGACGGGTAGGTGCCTGTGGGTGGCGGGCAAGGACCACAGAATGATGCTTGCACCCACCCCTCTCCATGCTTCAGCTCTCAATCCTTCTTCCAGTCTGACTCCCCTTCACCCAGGGTTTTTGGGATTTTGAGTCCGAGGGCGACTGCACTTGGGTTGGATCCTGATAGATAGTTAGGGACACCTGATTCTTCTCTCTGGTTCTTCCATGCTTACTGGGAGGAGGGAGAGTTGGGTGGGGCTTGCAGTGAGAAATGAGTCAATCAAAAGCACCTTCACATTTAGTCTCAGCAGTCTGAGGGTGGGGAGCAGAACCCTATCTCTCCCTCTTTTGGTTGCAGAGGACTATTCTGAGGATTTTCCAGCACAATCTTAGCATAAACAGTTGCGGATTAGCCATGGCCCCAAATCACTTCTTTTGCCGTTTTCTGCAGGGCTTATCCTTTCTTCCCAGTTCAAATGTCTTGAAAGAGTCATTCCCTAGTCATTCCCTGCAAAATAAAATGAAATTGTTTCATTTGGCAGCCACAGAGAGTGCGAAGCAAGGTAAAACATCTCTTCAGGGTAGTCAATGCCTTAGGAAAGTTATCCTCCAGTAAGTGGTTCTTGTCCAATGAAGAAGAGACCCCTTTCACCCCTAGCATTGCCTGGTCTCCCAAGAACCACTGGAAATGGACCTCAAGGATGGGAGTAGCCTACTCTCCAAAAAGAAGTGAGGTCTAACCTGCCCAGCCCCCATCACCCCAAAGAAGAGCAAAATGGTGCAGGTGACTTAAGTGACGTGGGGTGAAGAGAGGTGGCAGACTTGAGAAGGGAGTTTACCATCTTCCTCTTTACATCAGTCACCTGGCAGAGTGTCTGGGAGAGTCAGGATTGATAAAATGTGTCGTGAGCGCCCACACAACATGGATGCCTGCATCCCACCAGCTCTATGCCAGAGTGCTCCTGAGTCCACTTGTTCTACATGGCATGGGAATTAATCCCTGCCCCCAATCACCTGATTTCTGGGAGAGCCATTGGAACTCAGGCAAAGTATTGCTTTTTGCAGGAAAAGGGAAATTAACCATAACCGCTGCTATGTTCTTTCTGGTCTGTTGCTTTCTGACCAGAAAAGAATTTTGGGAGACTTATAGTGAAGTAAAAACACTTTCATTTATAGATTGTGAGGAGAGAAAGAGATGTTAACTTGATCAAGGGAGAATATAGTTTTTTCCAGAGATGAAAGACTTGGAGAGTATCTCTTTAAAGTAAAAGAAAGGAATTAAACATCCCAAGTTGAGATGTGGCAACCCCTAGAATGGGGAAACATTCTACATGCCTTTGTGAAGTTGCTTTTATAGCTCAAACTGCTCCCACTTAGGGCTGTCTGTAGTTACAAGCCCATCACTAGAGTGTCATCAAGGGAAAGAGCTCTGAACTTTCGGTGGCCCCCACCTTCCTGCTCTTATCAAGGCCTTTTGTTGTGCTGGAGTATCTTCTCTCTGGAGTTGGACCCAGCCTTCTCTGGCATGGGAAGGGCTGGCATGGGAGTCTTAGCCTGTGTCCACCAAGTGGGTCCAGTCTTCATTCTTGTTTTAGCTACTTCAGAACTATACAAAAACTTCTCTGAGTCACATCTTGATTTCATTACATCCTGAGGAATGATTGCCAGGGCCCCTCCTATCTGTCTCCCTGCTCTGGTAAGAAGCAGAAACTATGAATTCTCTGGATCTGTGCCTTACCAACAGTGAGCTATGTGAGTCACTTGGACTCTTGGAAAAATATAGGTCCTCGTTCAGGGGGTCTAGAGGGTCTGAACTTCTAGCTAGTTTCCAGGGCATGCTGATACTGCAGGTCCCTTGGTTGACCCTGAACATGATAAAGAACTTTAAAAAAATTTTTTTTGTTTGTTTGCTTTTTGGTCACACCCGGCGATGCACAGGGATTACTCCTGGATCTGCACTCAGGAATTACTCCTGGAAGTGCTCGGGGGACCCTGTGGGATGCTGGGAATCAAACCCGGGTCAGCCACGTGCAAGGCAAACACCCTACCTGCTGTGCTATCGCTCCAGATCCCAAATTTTTTAAATTATCTTTTCTTTCAGCTTTATTATGATATAATTGTCACATGGCACTATATAATTCTAAGGCTAGAGAATAATGACATGTATATTTTAAGTGGTCATTATAATAAGTTTGGCTTTTTACTAAATCTATACTCTTCATATAATATTTTTTATAGTCTCTTTTGTTTGCTGTTTGGGCCACATCCAGTGATGTTCAGGGTCATTCCTGGCTCTGTACTCAGGAATTAATCCTGGCTGGGCTTGGGGGATCATAGGGGTACCCAGGATCGAACTTAACTTGGCTGCATGCAAGGCAACTGCCCCCTACCCATTGTACTATACTCTGGCCCCTCATATAAATTTTTTAAATTAAAAGTATTGCCATTTTTCTTGGGATGAGATTCTTTACTTTTGATCCTTAGCAATTTTCAAATATACCATGGAAAATGTTTTTCTAAAATACAGTAAAAACAAGATGCAAACTCCAGGTTTTAAAACTAGCATTACTTGGTTCACTCAACATCAGATTGCCCCCACTGACTTGCTCGGAGGCCTGTAAGTGTTTGCTCTCGTGGGTGATCATGTACCTTGTGGGTGATCATGTACTTTGTGGGCGGTTATGTACCTCGTGGGGTTATGTACCTCCTGGGTGATCATGTATCTTGTGGCAGACAGTCCAGTCCTGGACTGCACACCTCCACCCTCTTAATGAGCCCCTGACTGCCCAGCTGGGGCGGCAGTAGCCAGAACCACCTCTGCCATGCCCCCTCGGGGAGCTTGGCAGGAAAGGAACAGTGACTCTCTCCTGCTCCAGGCTGAAACCATGGTCTACATCATTGTGAAATGCCAGCTGGACCAGAGGGTGACAACAGAAGCCGAATTTTCTCCAGAGGATGCACCGTCCGTCAGGGTGGAAGCTAAGCTGGAGAATGAATATACCGTCTCCGTGAAGGCGCCCAGTAAGTAGCCCCTCTTCCCTGGGAGGTGCGTGCAGAGAAGCCAACGCTTGCTTACCTGTGCATGACCTGTCTTTATTCACACCTAAGAGGAATGCGTGCCTAGATTTGGATTTAGTTGAACAGTTTTAGGTTTTTGTTTTTTGTGGCAGGGGTGGCCACACTTGAGTGTCCTCAGGGCTTCCTTCTGGCTCTGTGCTTAGGAGTCACTCTTTGAGTGGCTTGGGGGATCATATGGGATGCTGCCTACTGAACCCTCGTCAATCATGTGCAAGACAAGTGCCTTTCCTACTGTACTATCTATCCAGCCCAAGATTTTGATTTGGTTGCATGTTCTAGTCAGTGGAAAGAGTATTATCGAAACGTGTCTGTGTGATGGGCAAAACAAGCAAACCAAATTCCTGGAGATCACTGAATATCACTGTCCTCCCGTTGTTCATCGATTTGCTCGAGTGGGCCCAGTAACGTCTCCATTGGAGACTTTGGTTGTTACTGTATTTTGGCATATGGAATACATCACGGGTAGCTTGCCAGGCTCTGCCGTGCGGGCGAGATACTCTCGGTAGCTTGCCGGGCTCTCCGAGAGGGGCGGAGGAATCGAACTCGGGTCGACCATGTTGGCTGTGTGCAAGGCAAATGCCCTACCGCTGTGCTATCAACACTTTTATCATGATGAAGTGAATGCATTTTTTTTTTTTTTGAAAATAGAGAAAAGCAAGACAAATGACACCTGGCATCCTGCTAAGTTTTGCTTTTTGTTTTCCTTTGCTTATAATCTTAAAAAACCATAGCTGGGTTGTTGTTGATTTTTTTTCCTAATTATTGCAACTTCATGATTTACAAAGTTGTTTGTGATTGAGTTTCAGGCGAGTTATGTTCCAACATCAATACCATCACCAGTGTCCACTTCCTTCCACCAGTGTCCCCAGATTCCCTCCCACCCACCAGTCTGCCTCTATAACAGGCACTTCTTTCTCTTTTAGGCACTGTGGTTTACAGTGCTGTTACTGACTGGGTTTCATACAGAACACTTTACCTCCTTCCAATATCATGTCCTGCTCTAGTTTGGCCACTTCCCTCCACAATTGCCGCAGTGTCCCCCGCCCACAGCGCTCCCCACACACTTGTGTAAACTTCTCACTGAAGACCAGTTCTCAAGTTTTCAGCTTCTGTTAATAGCTGTTTTATCATTATCTATTACTTGACTTTCTGTTTTTAAAATATAATCTTTAATCTCACTCTTTTCTTTTTAACCCCCATATATAATGTAATCTTTACAGCTCTGCATTTTGTAGCTTCTATTATAAAAGTAATGTGTGCTCAATTGAGGAAGCTTTATAGTAACTGTAATAATTACCCATATGCCAACCCCAAAGGGAATCACTGGTTTCTATATTTTTCCCCACCTGTTGTACCCCCGCTTCATGCTGTCCACTTGTGGCTTGGAAATACACTCTTTTCTCGTGTTACTAAGTATTCTTTTGCAACATGATGTTTAATGTTTTACAAAATAAATAATTCATAGATGTACCATAGTAGATCAAACCTTTTCCTTATGTTGGGTTTATATCATCTTCTTTTTTTTGCTTTTTTGGGTCACACCTAGTGATACACAGGGGTTACTCCTGGCTCTGCACTCAGGAATTACCCCTGGTGGTGCTCAGGGGACCATATGGGATGCTGGGAATTGAACCTAGGTCGGCCGCGTGCAAGGCAAAATCTCTACCCACTGTGCTATTGCTCCAGCCCTGGGTCTATATCTTACAACCATATTTTTTTAAAAAAAATTTTTGATTCACCCAGCAGTGCTCAGGAATTACTCCTGGCTCTGCTCTCAGGGATCTCACTCCTTGTGGAGTTCAGGGGGACCATATGGGATGCTGGTAATTGGGCCCAGGCTGGCCCCATGCAAGGCAGACATCCTATCCACTGTGCTGTGGCTTTGGTCCAACCAGAATTGTAAAGCTGTTTCAAATTCAGTTAAATGGAAATATTTTAATTTTTTGTTTCCATATTGGTATCTATGTAATTTCTCATTTATTTTCTTTTTTAAAATTATGACATATTGAACTCCATTCCTCATGCCAGTTTTTTTTTCTTTTTTTATTAGTGAAAAACCATGAGGTACAGTTATAGGCTTACAAATTTTGTGCTTGGGTTTCAGTTATACAATGATCAAGTGCCCATCCATCCCTCCACCAGTGCCCGTCATCCATCACCACGGGTCCCAGCATCCCCCCCCAAACCCTCATCCCCCCCCCCCCCCCGCCTCCCCGTCCCATCCTGCCTCTGTGGCAGGGTATTCCCCCTTGTTCTCTCTCTCTTCTTTTGGGTACTGTGTTTTGCAAGAGAGGCTTTGAGTGGCAATCATGTTTGGTCTATCGACTACTTCTAGCATGCTTCTCCCACCCTGGGAGGGCCCTCACAACACCCTTCATTTGGTGCTCTCTTCTCTATCTGAGCTTCCTTTTCACCTAGAGCCTGTGGCTGGCCTTCCATTCATGGAGCAAAATTCCTGGTACTAATCTCAGCCATTCCTGAGTGTTAATCTCCCTTTTTGTTGCTTTATGTTCCCCAGATGAATGCAATCTTTCTGTGTCTATCCCGCTCTTTCTGACTCATTTCGCTTAACATGATACTTTCCATGTAGTACCACTTGTATGTAAATTTCATAACTTCATCTTTTCTAACAGCTACATAGTACTCCATTGTGTAAATGTACCAAAGTTTCTTTAACCAGTCATCTGTTCTTGGGCACTCAGGTTTTTTCCAGATTCTGGCTATTGTAAAGAGTGCTGTAATGAACAAACAATTGCAGATGTCACTTCGACTATACCTTTTTGCCTCTCTGGGATATATTCCCAGGAGTGCTATAGCTGGGTCAAATGGCAGATCAAATTTTAATTTTTTGAGAGTCGTCCATACTGTTTTCCCACCTCATGCCAGTTTTATCTTTTGTGTTTAGCATGATTTTCTCATGTGGAATCCCTGGGACAGTGAACATTTGTAAGGGTTTTAGGAAGCAGGGAGCTCTAATCATTGCTCTGAAATGTCTCTATGCTCTAGTTTATGGCTGTAGATACTATCACCCCCGCCCCCCATTAGCACTATTGCTTCAGATGATGTTAGTTGCTGGTGAGAGGTTTTTTTTTAAAGGTAGCTCCTTGTTCTAATTTGCATTTCTTTGATTACTAGTGAGGCTAAATCTTTTTCCATGTTCTCGATGTGTCGCATTTCCTCTTTTGTGAATCGAATCTTTGTGGTTGGTGTATTTTTAATGTTTTCTTTCCCCTTCAAAACCCCTTCCTGTGATATAGAAGAGAGAGAGAGCAGCAGAGGGAGCACATGGTCATGAGAGCAGCTGAGGGAGTGAGTCAGTTCTCCTGGCCTGATGTGTGGGAAATGTGGTGATCCACCAGCTGCTGTCCCTCCTATCTTCTGGGGCTCCAGAAACACTTGATAGAAAGCACTTTGTTTATTTGGGGGGATGGAGGGTGAAGGCTACACTCAGTAGTGCTCAGGGGCTATTCCTGGCTGTATGCTTATGAGTGATCCCTACCAGTGCTTAGGGGGACCATCCCTGACCAGTGCCAGGGATTCAGACTGGTGTTGGCTGCATTATAAAGCAAGCATTTCAACCCGGTGCTATCTCTCCAGACCTAATAAACACTTTATTTGTTATCTATTTATTCATTTTCATTTTGGGGTCACACCTGGCAGTGTTCAGGGATTACTCCTGGCTTTGCACTCAGGGATCACTCCTGTAGAGGTATGGGAAACCATATGGGGTGTTGGGGATCGAACCCAGGTCTGCCATGTTCAAGGCATCCCTACACACTGTACTATAACTTCTACCTCTTCCTGAGAATTTCTCTGTTATCTTTTCTTCCATTCAGACCTTTCATCAGGGAAAGTTTCTCTGAAGATCTATTCTGGGGACTTGGTGGTGTGTGAAGCTAGTGTCAGCTATTATACTGACATGGAAGAAATCGGAAATTTATTGTCCAATGCTGCCAACCCTGTGGAGTTCATGTGCCAGGTAAGGGTGTGGAAAGGAAATCTGAGGTCTCTGTGCAAGTGGCTCCCATTGTGGTTCATCCACCATCTCTGCTTGGTAGGTAATGGCTGGAGGCAAGTTCTCACTGTCTTTACTTCTGTATGCAGGCCTTTAAAATCGTTCCCTACAACACAGACACCCTTGATAAATTGCTCACTGAGTCCCTGAAGAACAACATCCCTGCAAGTGGACTGCATCTCTTTGGCATCAACCAGCTAGAAGAAGAAGATATGATGACAAGTAAGTCCTCAGTTGAATCCCAGGAACCAACCACTGGGTGACTCTGGCCTCTTTGGCTTCAGCCTCCCCACCCAGTACCCTGACTGTCTGCACTTTTCTGTGTGATCCTCCTCAACCTCCGAGGAGAATTCTCCTTCACTAGGGAGCCAGAGAGTCTTCCAAATTGAGAATCCGAGTAATTCACCCCACTAAAACCCTCTCTCATCCCCATTTGCCTTCTAATGCTGGCTGTGGTTGCACTCTGCCCTTTCTCTCTCCACTCTAGTGCTCTGCTCCATGGAGACAGGAAATTTTGTTTTTGGGCCACACCCGGCAGTGCTCCTAGCTCTGCACCCAGGGATTTCCCCTGGTGGTGGTCAAGGGACCACATGGAATGTCAGGGATCGAACCTGGGTCGGCCTCGTGCAAGCCCCCTACCTGCTGTACTATTTCTCTAGCTCAAGACAGGAACTTTTTTCACCTAATGAGAATTTCACCCTGTTTCCTGGCACCTGCACCGTGGAAATAGTTTCTTCCTCCTCTCAACAGTTGCCTTTTCACCTCCTTGCAGTTTTAGGTTGTGCTCGCTTGGGAAAACATTTTCTGCAAGCTACATCCTGTGTGGAAGGTTGGAACCTTTAGAGGAGGCCATGTACTCCTCTAACATGCTGGGTTCCTCCAGCCCAGCTCTCCTCAGTGTGGCTGTCTCTGGTGCTGGTCTTTTGGCTCAGTAATAGTGGAACAGTACCTGGATATCATTGTAGGTGTTTGTTTAACATAACATGCTAGGAGCTGGGAGAACAGCTCCGAGAACTCTCTGAATAAGAGTGGAACATGGGGCTCCAGGAAGGAGGCACTGATGGTGCTTCTGTGGTCTCAGAATCCTCAGGATACAACTACATCACTTCAAATATTTCTCCTGCTTGGTACCACTTCCCATTTTTTTTCCTACAGAATGGTCTTGCATCACTTTCAATAGGTGTTAATACTCTCTGTTCTCAAACTAGGATCTCAGCGTGAAGTATTTCATGGTCTGATAATGTGGAATCCTGGGGACTCTTCATTCCAAGAACATATTCTAAAGACACAAGTTCAGGATATGTTTCAGAATATAACTCAAGTTGTCTTATTACACATAACCCCCCATACACACAGAGAGAGCAGAGAGAGAGAGAGAGAGAGAGAGGAGAGAGATTTGAGAAACAGTACAAGGGTTAAGTTGTGTGCCTTCCATGTGGACAACCCTTCTTCAGTTCCCAGCACCACATGGTCTCCAGAACATTGCCAAGTGTATCCCTGGAGGTACCCAAACTCTGCTAGGATGACCCAGCTAATCCCCTACACCATATGACCCAAGTGTCCATTTGCCCTTCATCAAATCCAGTTAGCCAGTTGTTGGGACGGGTCCCTGGGCCCCCTGAGCTTCACTTAGGAGGATTCCCCCCCAAAAAAAACCCCGATATATATGTATATATAAAATAATGTGTGTATGATTGATGTATATATGTATATAGTATTTTATATAGAGAGTATTATATAGCTAGCTATATATGTGGTATTTTTATCTGTGTAATTATTGGACTTGGAAAAAATTTTAGGAGAGAAAAATCAGATTTAAGGAATTGATAGATAGCACAGGGATTAAGTCACTTGCCTTGCCAGCGGCTGACCTCAGTTCAATCCTCTGCTCTGCATATGGTCTCCTAAGTACCACCAGGAGTGATCACTGAGCACAGAGTCAGGAGTAATCTGTGAGTGCCATCTGGTATTCCCCCACCCCAACCAAAAAGAACCCAGTTTATTATATAACTTTACAATTTGAAATATAAATATCTTATTTTGGGTTGAGTTTAACTTGCTATACTCAGATATTAATAGGTGAAAAGGTCCAGTGACTCTTTGGAGTACTTTGCTTCAACTCAGGGTTAACAGATGTCATGTGATTTGCATGCATTAATTCCAGTAAAACATTCAACTCCTCTCCTAAACTAGAAACTCGCTGAATACTATCTTATTATCTTCCCAGTTTCCATCAGATGGTCTAGAAATATTCTCTAGTACAAAACCAGGTGATATGGAAAGGCCGAGGAACATACTCAAGACCATGTTGCATACGTATGATGAGATCGGAAATAAGAGCTACGAAGATAGACAACTTTTCCTTGATTTAGCACAAAAAATACAGTAGTTGTAGAATGCTCTGAACTCTGCAGAGAAGGTCAAAGCATGATTCCCAGCATGTTTTGTGGTTGCTACTTGTGCCTTTTTAGGAAACTACCTCATTTTGAATTTGTACCGTTTCTCAAGACTCTTTGATCTTTTTGGTAAAAGGAGGTAGCCTATCAATAACCAGAATTATCAGTTCTTTAAGGTATCATTTACTTGTCTCCCTAGGGCATGATCTTGGTGGGGTGAGAGGGTGACTGGAGGAAGCTTCTAGATGGCGTGCTAGGCTTGGTGGCTTTTTCTCCTGGAACACGCGTGCCTAGGCCTTCCTTTTCTTCTGTCCAGTAAGTTTTCCTAAAACAGAAAAGTTTGACAAACTAAAGTTGTAAAGTATTCCTTGACCATTTTTCAGATCAGAGGGATGAAGAGCTACCCACCTTGTTGCACTTTGCTGCGAAGTATGGGCTGAAGAACCTCACGGCCTTGTTGCTTACCTGTCCTGGAGCTCTGCAGGCCTACAGTGTGGCCAACAAGCACGGCCACTATCCCAACAACATCGCTGAGAAACATGGCTTCCGGGATCTGCGGCAGTTCATCGATGAGTATGTGGTAAGGGCAAGACAGGAGAGACCCCCGCTACCAGGATGGGGCCCAGGGCTGCCAGTCAGCAGAGATGGGAGGGGGCATGTCTTCCTGTGCCTCTTCTGGCTGGGCCAGCATGTAATGGTGTATGCAGTAAGCCCCGCAGGCAGACCTGTGTTCAGATTTCTGCACCTGTACCTGTCAACCATGACTTTGAGCAAATCATGGAAACTCCCTTTTGGTTTCCAGAAGGAAATTGGAAAACCTAACCATACGATTGGTTTGGGGGTAAATATATATATTGTATGTAAGGTACTGAGGTTCCCACCTCAGGAAATTCACAGAGATTTATAGCATAAACCTGATGGAGGCCGATGCTGATCCTTCTACCTTCTTCCAAGGAACCTGGCTGGGACGCCCCCAACTCACTAACCCACTCCAGGACCCCGGTGTACCATCTTAGTAAGGCTACAATAAAACTCTGCCTGAGACTTCAGAGAAGCAACTTTGAGAGACCTCTGATGCCAACAGCCTATCTCTCTGTTACCCTCTGCTTGGTCTGGCCTGGCCGGTCCTGATGTCTTCGTTCATTCACTCTTCTTTGGACCTGGTGATCGTTGACTTTCGTATCCTTCTTGGAGTTTCGTCTCATCCCATGCTAAGCTCTTATTCCTTGCCTCCATTTTGCTTCCCTTGTTCTTGAGTCAACTGCGCTTCCTAGCTACCTTTGTTTCCCCTTTCTGGTATTCTTCCACCTTCACAATTCACAGGAGTAATCTTATTTCAGAGGATCGCTCTCTATACCACAATAGGAATGTGCCTGAGGCTTCCCAGAAATGAAACTCTCTGCTCTGCCTGAGAGTCTACATGGCGATGACAACCGAGGCATCCGGAGGAAGAGTACCCCCAATTAAGGAGTGGTGAAGTGTCTTGAATGGAGAGAAAATTATTAGTTCCTTTTTAAGGCTTTGTGATATAAATTCTAAAGGGGTTTATGGTCGGAGAGCATTTCTTCAGCTTTACTTGGATGTCACTTACTGTCACATTTCTACACCATTAGGACATTTTGTGTTCATAGTAATAACTATGTATTGAATTTATTAGATTGTCAAATGGGCTTGAGCATAGCACAATGGGTAGGGTGTTTGCCTTGAATGCAACCGACCCGGCCGACCCAAGTTCGATTCCTCCGCCCCTCTCGAATAGCCCAGCAAGCTACCGAGAATATCTCACCCACATGGCAAAGCCTGGAAAGCTATCTGTGACGTATTCAATATGCCAAACACAGTAACAACAAGTCTCACAATGTTACTGGGCCCGCTCGAGCAAATAGATGAGCAACGGGAGGACAGTGACAGTGGCAGTGACAGATTGTCAAATGCATTATGTCATTTAGTCTGTACCACAGTCCTTTGCAACTGGCATCCTAGTTGTTCCTCTCACAAATGAGGGAAAAGACTTTAAAGGCAGAGTTCTAGAGGGTGAAGACAGGATTTGAACCCAGTGAGGTCCCCAACTTGAGCTTTGCTGCCTTGCTCTGGACCACAGGGAAGCTTGAAGAGGCACTTTCAGTTTGCACTGCATTTCATCAAGCTCACCTCTCTCACATCATCTTGGTTCTCTGACTATAATCACCTTCCACCATTGCCTCTTAGCACCGCTTCCAAATGGCTGTCCCTCCGAGAACTCTCCGTAACCTCTCAGAACTCTCCCATTTCCTCTTCTCATCAAAGCAAAAGACAGACCTTGAGCCTCCAACACTTCCCAGCTATCACGTGCTCTACTGGTTATGGCTTGTTAGCAAACCATCTCAGAGTGCCACTAGCTGGTAGCTCTCTTGAGGTAGTGATAATAAAGGAAGTTTTGTGGGTTGATGCCGAAAGAAGGGCGGTAACCCCTTAGTGTTTGACCAGTGGAAGGTGTGTTGAAGTTTTGATGAAGCTAAACTTCTGGCTTTACTGGCAGCTGGAGGCAGAATGGCTGAAGGCAGAGCAGCCTTACAGGATGTGAGGCACATAGTACTTAGCACGCAGTGCTTAATGCAGTGCACTTTGGTAAGCACACTGACACTTTGGGGCAGCTTGCTGGGAGAAGCTGGGATAGGGACTTGAGTTTCTGAAGTCTGCAGAGTGCCTCAGCTGTGGTCCTGGACAGCCCATTTGGATTTCCGTGAGGTCGCAGTGAGGGTGCCCTACTTATGTGTCTTTCATTCCCATTGACGACACACTGGCTTAGTAGACGACCCACTGGTTAGAAACTGGACTTGCAGGCCAGTAGATTTTCCTGACTCAGGAATGTACCTTTCTCAAGCAGTGATGGAAAGGATGACATGACATTAGGCAGAGGTGAATACTTAGCATTATACCTAATGCCCGACTTATAATAGATGCAGAAGAGTGTTCGTAGCCTCTGTTCATTGGCTGTTAGCCAACATTTTCAAAATGTTTGAGTCTGTATTCAGTACAAAAGGGAGAGGCAAAGTTTAAAATTAAAAATGTAAAACAGAGACCTGGAGCCTGGCCCCAAGAAGCTTTCAGTCCAGTAGGAAATATATAAAGGGACACCAGCCATTGCACTCCTGGGTCAAGTGAACCCTCAGTTTGTCGCAAGCCGCTGGCAGGCCTAACTTCCTGGAAATCGCTCAGAGTGTTGTCTTGTCTTTCAGGAAACTGTGGACATGTTGAAGAGTCATATAAAAGAGGAACTGATGCAAGGGGAGGAGACGGACGCTGTATATGAGTCCATGGCCCATCTTTCCACAGACCTGCTCATGAAATGCTCGCTCAACCCCGGCTGTGATGAGGAGCTGTACGAGTCCATGGCTGCCTTCGCCCCAGCTTCCACTGAGGACCTCTGTGAGTAGCACTTCTGCTTCCATCTTCCTGCTACAGACAACTTTCTTCCTTCTGGTCTGTTTGGGGGAAGTCCCCTGCTTATCCCCACTGCCTGTCTGTACCCCTTCACCCCAAGATAAACATCCTATTTTACACAAACTTGCACCTGTCATCATGTGCTGTGACAAGCAGAATTCTGCTCCAAACTTCCACCATTGTGACCATTGAAGTGTCAGTAGGTGCTGGAAGTCGGAGTGGGTGAACCTGAAAGACCCTGTCAGTTACTCTGCCAGTTGCTGCCAGTTGCTGCCAGTCGCTCAATCAGTGGTTGTCAGTGGTTCTGTCAGTGGCTGTCAGTGGTTCTGTCAGCAACTTTGTTGGTGGCTGTAAGTGACTAGGTCTGTGGTTCTGTCAGTGGTTCTGTCAGTGGTTCTGTCAGTGGCTATCAGTGACTGTCAGTGGCTCTGTCAGTGGCTCTGTCAGCAAGTTTGTCAGTGGCTGTCAGTGGCTGTCAGTGGTTCTATCAGTGGCTCTATCAGTGGCTGTAGTGGCTGTTAGTGGTTCTGTCAGTGGCTCTCCACTCAGGAAAACCTATTGGGCCTTTGTTTTTTTAATTTTAAAGAGGCAGCACTTTGTAATGCCTGTTTCATACCCAAACATGAAACTCAGATAGACCAAACCTCCATAGGAAATTCTTAGAAATCAAATAGAAGCCTAGACTGGGAAATGAAAGAAAAAGAGGGAGCTGAAGAGATAGTTACAAGGGTGAAGGCGTTTTTCTTGTATGCAGCTGACTCTGGTTCAACCCCTGACACTGCACATGATCCCCTGAATGCTGCCAGAGTAAGACCTGAGCACAGAACCAGGAACAACCTCTGAGCATTGCTGAGTGTGGCCCAACTCCCCAATAAATAAAAAATAAATAAATAAATGAAGAGAACTAAAAGGAGAGGAAATACTCAGACATGCGACACATGAAAACTTAAGAGGCAGGTGTGGATGCTCAGAGTCACGGCCAGTGTCAGCCTTGTCTGCTGCTCAGCACATGTCTGTGATACTGGTGACACAGATCTGTGGTGCTGGTGACATAGGTCTGGTACTGTGACACAGGTATGCGTGACACTTCCTTATTTTCCCTGTGTCTGCTGCTTGCAGATAGTAAGCACATGCTTGCATATTATAGTCACATATTTACAAATGGATCTGTGTATATTATTTGTAATAAAAATATTTTATTTGTTAAAAAAATAACATGGGTCTGCGGTCTCGTGACACAGGTCTGCAGGACTGGTGACATGGGCCTCTGGTGTTAGTGACACAGGTCTGTGGTGCTGGTGATACACATCTTCGATGCTGGATGGCTCCCCCCACCCTGCACTGGCATCAGCACATGCACTTTCTGGGGGTGAATAATTCTTCAGCTCATCCTTTTCATTTTCTTAGTAATTGAATTCCTGGAGTATATGTTCAAACTGTGCAAAAATAGAAAATGTACTTACCACGGAACAGCTTTTAAGTTCTAGGTCCCGAAAGTTAAAAGCATAAGCAGTGTTGCAATGTTTTTCTTTCTCTCTCTCACTCTGTCTCTTTCTCTTTTCTTTTTCCCTCTTTTTTCTTTCTTTCGTTCCTTTCTTCCCTTCTGCCTCCCTCTCTCCTTCCCTCCCTCCCATTTTTCTTTTCTTCCCTCCCATCTTCCTTCCTTCCTTCCTTTTCCTTCCTTCCTTCCTTCCTTCCTTCCTTCCTTCCTTCCTTCTTTCTATTTCTTTCAAGAGGCAAAGAAGTGTTACCTTATATTATTGGGTTCATATATGGTATACTTATTTCCAAATATATATCTCCTGATATTTTGATGGCTGTATAAATTTTGATCATCTGTGGTTATCTTGTTTACTTATTTTAAAGTTGTCAGCCCACAACCTTTAATCTCATAAATCCTGAAAGGAACCCTGCACGGAGCTTTTACTGGCACTTTTCAAGTCTGGAAACTGAGGCAATGGGGTGAACAAGCTTTTCAAATCTTCCCCACTAATAGGCAGTGGAGGCCATATTTAAACCTGGTTATCTCTGTCTCTAGAACCCTAATCTTTACTCTGTGTCACCGGCTGTCTTCTAGTGCCACAAACTTATGATGAAAAGAAAACAGCCAGACAGGGAAGAAAGCGCAGAGAGGCGGAACACATGCCTGGCATGCATGAGGCTCTGCATTTGATCCTAGTACGGCATCCACTCACCCCAAGCACTGCTAGGTGTGGCTCAGTGACCCTCCAGCGTTGCTGAGTTTTATGACCCTACTGTACTCGAGCAGCACTAAACCATCAGCCAAGCCACACACTGGGATCAGTATCACTGGGAGTGACCCTGCCTCCCCCCGCCCTCTGGCTGTGCTTGGGAGTCCCCACAAACAGCAACTCCAGTCTTTTTTCCTTTCTTCTGCCCAGACACAGGAGGACCAAGTGGGCTGGCGTATCCCGCTCTCACTCTACAGACGTGACTGGAACATCTGTTTCAGCCAGGACAGTCTTGTCCACAGTCAAACAGACTCATTCACAAAAGAATGCTTGGAGAATGCTGTCCTTCCCTCTGGTCTAAGCATCAGATTCCCAAAGATAGTCATATACCTCAGTGGAACCACTTTATTGTAGGAGGACTTCCTAGAATGGACTAGAATAAGTGTTGTCCCCTTTCAGCCTGCATAGAAGACATCTGGAGAATGACCAATACCCAACGGGAAGCCAGAGACTGTGTAGCATAATTTTTCCCTGTGTCCTGATTTGAAGGCTCATGATTGAGCAGGAGACTCTCCTTGTGCTGAGAGGTAGAGAGAGAGAGAGAGACAGACAGACAGACAGACAGACACAGAGATAGAGAGACAGAGGACAGAGAGAGAGAGAAAGAGAGAGAGAGGGAGAGAGAGAGAGAAAGAGAAAGAGAAAACAAGCCAGCCTATGACCTGCCTGGATACTTGAACCCATGGAACTCTTCCAGGGGAAGCTTTGGGGAGAGAAAAGGCAGAAAAGGAAGCCCTGCTTCATGCCTAGCTGAAGGATTCACACAGTGGGAGCGGAACCTCTCCTGCACTTCTCAAGGCCGCTGAGTGCATGAGCCAGCCTAGTTTGTTACCACCCTACAGGGACCAAAGTGTTCTGGCGACTATAGGAGTAAGGAGGCTGCTTTGGGGATAGCGAAAGTAAGCCCATTGCTTTTTTCCAGATCATTTAAACTCTGAAGTCTCTGATTCTAGATTTGGTTTGATTTGTATGTTTGTTCCTGAGGTTGAAGGTTAAGAATGGTAACCTCCTAGTTCAGAACTAACAGTCCTTCTAGCTGGGGACAAACCATTCGTTGTCTACCAAGGATCTCTAGGGGAAAGGTTGCTCAGGTGATGAAGAAGTGGGCTAGAGAACCAGAGAGAGAGAGGGAGATCCACAGAATGACTGCATGACTTGCATGCTGGAGACCTGGGTTGGGTTAGATCCCCAGCACCCAAGCACCATCAAAGAGTACCTCTCTAAAGCAGAGGCAGATGTGGCCCAAGAACCAAAAGAAAAGTGAGCTAAAAGGGGAGATAATTCCACTCACCAAGCCCAAGGACAATCAGACTAAAGTAGTCTATTGACTCAAAAGCATGAGCAGGTTACAACAGAGACAACCGCACATATAAAGGATCTCCAATTCATCAGTGTGTCTGCAGCCCCTTTTTCCAACCATCCCCCCAAAAAAAATCCAAGGTAGGTGGGCAAACACCTTGGATTCATTATGTGGTTGCTTTTGGATTACATTTTAGTCATTACACTCAGAAACCTACTACTATTGCCAATTCTTTTTTTGTTTTCTGCATTCACTTATGCAACCCACAGTCTAAAGGGGCTGGAGACACACTGATGGATTGGAGATCCTTTATGTGTGCGGTTGTCTCCGTTGTAACCTGCTCATGCTTTTGAGTCAGCAGACTACTTTAGCCTGATTGTCCTTGGGCTTGGTGAGTGGAATTATCTCCCCTTTACAAGGAAGCAAAAGATTTAGTAATTTACTTTATTCCCATGGAATGAACCTGGGTCAGGAACCTTAGTCAGCAGATTCCCAGGGGACAAGTCAGCTAGGACGCAGGCTCTCTTGGTCGGTTCATGCTAGCTCTGGTATGGGTACCCTTTTTTTTGAGGTGCTGGGGTATACAAGCCCAGGGCTTCACAAAAGCAAGTGCTCTGCTAGTAAGCTAAATCTTCAGCCCCTATTGGGGACCAATTTCTAAATGTCTAGCTGAGTTTTTCAGTGTTCCACTTTTGTTACTGCTCAACCCTTGAGACTGAAAATAAACCTCTGGAGGAAATTAGGCTCCTTCATTCACTCATGCACTCAAGAACGCATTATGGAATACAGGCTTTAAAACACCTCCTTCGGTCAAAGCTGGAGGTCATTAGCTGTGTTGGGTTCTGCCCCTGAGATTTTGATTCCACTCCAGTTTCTCTTTCCTTGAGGGAGTGCATGTGTGCTTGTGTGCGTGTGTGTGCGCTCATCACACACACACACACACACACACACACACACACACACACACACACACACACACACCTCCTACTTTCAGTCTTTAGTTTAGATATGCTGCCACCAGGTGGTAATTCCATGTCTTTGTCATCAATTTTCCACCCTTCCTTTGCTCAATTTTCCTTCATATTTGCTCAGTCTTCCTTCCTTCCTTCCTTCCTTCCTTCCTTCCTTCCTTCCTTCCTTCCTTCTTTCCTTCTTCCTCTCTCCAGCCTTCTGAACTATCTCCCCAAGTGTTTCCAATTCTTTTCTGTCTTGATGGGGGATGTTGGGGCCATACCCAGCTGTGCTCAGGAGTTGCTTCTGGCTTTGTGCTTATAAGTCACTTCTCTAGGTGCTTGGGGGACCATTTGCAGTGTCACAGATTGAACAGGGTTAACTGATTACAAGGCAAGCTCCTTTCCCCCCTGCTAGTCTCTCTTGCACCACTCCCAAATTCCTTGGTGATTTTTTTGTTCAACATCCTACAGATTTTAACCTACATAAGAAATACTACATAAGAAATTCTTATGTAGGTACTTCTTATGTATGTATACTTATTACATAAGAAATCAATGTCTTGGACTGATGCCATAGTACAGCGGATAAGACTCTTGCCTTGCATATGGTTGACCCACGTTTGATCCTGTCCATCCAAGTTCTACCATGAGTGACTCCTGAGCACAACACCAGGAGTAAGCTCTGAGCATTGCCAGGTGTGCCCCCCCAAAACTAAGCCAAACAACAAAAGCAAATGTCTATCTTTAGGGATAGCTCATGCAAACAGTAAAGTAGGAATTAATGCATACCCCTCCCCTGGGTATTTTCACTATCTTCTACCCCATTTCTTATTTAGTTCTTTTGTCCCATTCTATCAGAGAACAATACAGTGGTCATGGCTGCCCTTTAACATAGGTTATGGATGTCATGTGAGAAGCCACACTCTGTGGCTCTATCACCTCTCTAGACTCGGTTACTCAGGCCACTCCCCGAGAGTCTGGGAGGCCTTGTACATTTGTCCAAGGTAATCTGCCCATGTTTTTTACCTGTACTAAATAGCTCCAGATGTATCTTTTCTTTTTTCATAAGGAGAAAAGAACATATGGCAAAAAGGTTACCCTCTTTTTCCTAGAAATTATAAACTCACATGAGTTCTCCTAATCCAGCCCTGGGGGAGGGGGTGGTTCTGCGTCCTGGCACTCCCTTCCCACACTTTTCTTTTTCCTTTTGCATCCTACTCCCTCTGCCTACCAGTGGGGCTCAAGCTTACTTGCAGCAGAGAGCCAACTAGTCCCGGGCCAGCTTGTGGGCGTACGTTAGCAACTGCTTAGGTGACCGATCTCTGTAACGGGTCACCCTCAGCAGGGCTATCTAGTTGCCCTCCAAAGAGCAGGGTCCCCTTGGAGCTGGGAGCACAGTGGGGCACAGGAAGAGCCTTGCAGTCATCCGTGTAAGATCTGCATCCGGCTGCAGGATCACATGGAAGCCAGTTGTTGCAGTGTTCATTTGTTTCTGGAACAAACCACCTCCTCAAGTGTTCATTTGTTTCTGGAACATATCACCTTCTCCATGTGTACCCTACCACTCAGTCTGTGCTCTGGGGTTACTCTTGGTGCTGCTTGGGGCACCAAATGCGGTTCCAGGGATCACACTAGTGTTGGCCACCTGCGAGACAAACACCTGAACCCCTGTCTGGTCTCCCCAGCCCTGTACCTTGTTTTTATTTAAGAACTTCTTTCCTGGACCACTGAAATTCAGCCACCCTCCTGTTCTTTCCCTTGGCATGCCCACTAGGAGAGCCAGGAGATGCTTTAGGGGCTATGGGGATGAGTGCAAGGCCGGAGGCCTTCCAGCGAGACAGAGCTCATTCAGAGGCAGGGCCGTTCCTGTCCTATTCAGGCTGACATGAACCTGGGAGTGTGGGGGGCACATGGGAGACAAGGTCCATAGCACTTGCTGACTTCCATTGCTTTTCACTCCTCCATCCGTCTCAGTGCTGTGCTGGAGACCTGGGCACTTAGTGAAGCATGGGGCGTTGAACGGGATAAAGTGACTAAGATGAAATGCTTTCGCCAGCAGGCCACTTGCTTCACAGAGCTTGTCTGCATAAGAAAACTATGCGACTTTTATTTTTAACTTCTCTTTCTCTGTCCGTGCTGGCCGGCCCTCTCTGGCCGCAGCCGTTCCGTGCTGCCGCTCTCTTTCTCTAACCCCCTCTAATTTATTTATCCTCTGTCCCTCTACTGGCGATGTTGTCTCTCTCCCCTCCCTTCTAACTCCCTGTCTTTCTTATTCTTTTCCTCTCTCCAACCTCTGTGCATGGCTGTCTCTCCCCTACTACTCTTCACTGTCTCTTCCCACTAGGTGTGGAAAAGTATGGGTTTTTGTCGTTGTTGTTGTTGTTGTTGTTGTTTTTATGAATGCCATCCATCCGCGCTGTCCCTTCCACCTGAGTATAAGGGTTCAGATTAGGGTTCAGGTTTTTCTCAAAGGTTTGACCATGCTCAGAGCTTCGTTTTTGTCATAAAAAGTATTTGCTTGTTTTAAAAAAAGTTTTGACCTGCTTTCAAAGATGTGAGAGCTTTTCCAGAAGTCTCAGAATATCTGACCTCTGTCCCCAGATTTGGGTTGATGTTGATAACAAATTATCCGGATGAAACTTCCACTGCAGCTGAATGTGTAGATGTAGGTCCCCTGTGGAAGAACCTCTGGATTTCTTTGAAGATTCATTCTCACTTTTTTGCTTGTTTGTTCTGTTTTGGGGTCATCCTTGGTGGTGTCCAGGACTTATTCCCGGCTCTCTGCTCAGGGGATCACTTCTAGCAGGACTTGGGTGACCGTATGGGGTGCCAGGATTGAACCTGGATCAGCAGAGCGGCCACTTAGCACCTAACTCCAGCCAGTACCTTACCCGCTGTCCAATGGCTCCCGCCCTCATCATTCTCACTTTGTCTCCCTTCTTAGCTGGGGCCCTGCCTGGGATTTCTCTCACCTTCCTTCCTGCCAGTGGCTCTTTCTGAGAAACTTCTTAGAGAGCAGACACCCCTGCCGCAGACTCTTTCCACTGAGATAAGACTTTACATCATTTTTCTCCAAGATCAGCAGATAGTATCTTTCAGTTTATTTTTTGTTTTGTTTTTGTGTGTGTGTGTTACTTTTTGGGTCACACCTGGCTCTGCACTCAGGAGTTACTCCTGGCAGTGCTTAGGGGATCATTTGGGATGCTGTACTGAACCCGTGCAGGGCAAAGTCCTACCTGCTGTACTATTGCTCTGACCCCTTTTCAGTTTATTTACTTATTTATTTTGATTTATTTTTGCTTTTTGGGTCACAACTGGCGATGCACAGGAGTTACTCCTGACTCTGCACTCAGGAATCACTCCTGGCAGTGCTCAGGGGACCATAAGGAATGCTGGGAATCAAACCCGCGTCGACCACATGCGAGGCAAACGCCCTACCCACTGTACTGTCGCTCCAGCCCCTTCAGTGTATTTTTAACTGGAGTGAAATGCTTAGAATTTGAAATGCAAACCCTGAGCATCCAGGAATGCTGGGTTTTGTTCTATGTGTCCGCCACCTGGAAACAGCCCCTTCACTCTAGCATTTTCAATGTATTTTACTTACTCATGCGACTATATGCCAAGATTAATGTATATCCATGGAGACGTCCCGCATGGAGCTGAAGAGGACCTTATCACTTCTGCACTCCAAATAGTGAGGGAACTTTTCTCTCCTATCACGGAAGCAATACCTGTCAGTAGCAGGACTTAGAAGTATTTCCATGTGCCATTGTTGGTTGGTTGGTATCACAGCCTGGGAGGCTGTGTCAATAAGGATTCTGAGGCCAGAAAAAGTGTTAGGAAAGATGACTGATGCTTGCCTTGAGTACGAAATAGGGACATGGAAGTTGATATATGTATGCCTTTGTGGTCTAAAAACTTCAGAGATGTTTACCCATAGATCAAGTTTTAAAATAATCACAATCTATATATTGAAAGAAAATCATTTTTAGATGCCTTCATTTGGTTGGCAGGAAACATCCGGAGACTCACCGTAAGCCAGTGATTCAGTACGGCCTGGTGTGCTGAGCCCATGTGTGAGCAGAGTGGGTAAAGCAGGGTTGCCTAGGTGTGCCCTGATCCCTGGGCCCTGTGCCCCTTGCCAGCCTGGTAGGGGGTGAAAAGTCACAACACGTGGTCTGTGCTGGTATTTGGTTCCATCTGTGGGAGGCAGACTAATGTCCCTAAGTCTGTGAATAGGCTTGGTTATGTGGCCAAGTGGGGTAAGAGTACCAGGGTTATTAAGATTGCTAATCTACTGGCTTTAAGTTAGGGGGAATATCCGATTGTCGGGGTGGTTTCAATAAAGTCACACAGGTCCATAAAGGTGGTAAAGGACTCGGAAGGTGAAACAGAGATGACATCATGAGAAGAACTGAGGTCAGCTGGCTTTTGCCTGACATTGCTGGAAACTCTGCACTCAATACTGAGGACAAACACTGGTGTTACGTGCTGTTACTATTGCTACCATTTTACAGATTGGAAAAGAGAAGCTGAGAGGATTTAAACAACCCAAGATCACTGTGGGCAAATAGTTAATGAAATAGCTGTCATTTCCCTTTTTTTTTTTTTTTTTCTGAGAGGAGCTGACCTTTACTTGACTTCCTAGCTCTGTTCCCCTGGTAACTGATAAGAGCCAGATGTCCTGATGTTTCTAAGCAACATTGCCAAAGAATAAAATGACCCCTTATTGGCTGGCAACTTTCTTCTGGAACTGGAAGGAGCTGTGTGTGAACTATAAATCCCCGGAAGGAATTCCATACCTGAGGTCAATGATTCTGGCCTGCCTTGGTGGTGGGGGTACCCGGAAGCTGCTAGGAGAAGTGTTCCTTTCTGGGACGTATTGGTCAGGGCATCACCTCACTTCCGGATGGGAATCTGATCTCCATGCATGGGAGTGGCAGGCACCAGGCTCCCCTGGATAAGGATACCAGTGGGACTGTCCTACTGGCCGTGTCCATGCCAGTGGTGTCATCTTGCGAGTGTGAGCCTGCAGCTGGATCTGAAAAGTCTTCATGGTGTTGGACTGGTAGGTGTGGCAGACCTGCAGCCTGAAGTGAAAGCTTTGCTTTCGGATCTTGGTGTCCACGCCTCTCGCCAGCCTGCCGGCCACCCTCAGACAGGTTCCCGGAGACTCCGCAACTACCACAGGCTCAGGGCTGATTCCTAGTGGAGCCTGTGGTAGTTTTTCCTTCCGAAACCATACTCCGAACTACCACTAAGATGAAACTAGAGGGTTAAAGACCTGTTTCCCATAGGTGGTTCATGGACCTGCCACAGGTGCCAACCCCATAGATGGAAGGTGGCTTGATAGGATAGGGGTCAGGAAAGGGAAGTCACCTCCAGACATGACACTTGTTTGGCTAACATGTGGCACCTCCGTCCCTCCTTTTCTTACCTCCCCTCTCCTTTCCCCTCCTCTGTTTCCTTTTCTCTTTCTTCCCGTCCTCACCTCTGTCCTCCTCCTTTCCCTTTCTTCTCCCCTCCTTCTTTTCTCTCTTCCTCCCCTCCCTTACTCCTCCTCCCATTTCCTCTTCCTTCTTCTATTTAAAAAAGTATTTTTAATTCATTGAGACTTAGAGAACAATTGGGAAAATACAAAGTGTTCCCTTCCACCCAAGTTTATCCAGTATTGGCAGCTTATATAACCTTTAGTTAGCAAAGCCAGAAAGTTACGATTGCTACAGTACCATCCACTAACCTTGAAAAGTCTCACTAGTTATCCCCAATATTCTGTTTCTGTACCAAGTAGGATTCTAAATGCTGATGGTCTCCTAGCAGTGGATCCTAGGTCAGATCTCACAATACCTGTGCAACCAGGCATCACTTAATGATGGGGTGCTCTCTGAGAAATGTGTCCTGACATCATTTTATCAGTGTGGGAACATCATGTAGGGTATTTGCACAAATTAGGTGGTGGAAACCGCTGCTAATCTCGGCTCCTTGTACAGTCTGTTGTGACCGATGTCATATATGTGGTCCATCTTTGACCAAAATGGTCTTAGGTAATGAAAATAGTTATAATTATTTCTCCTTGGTCTCCTTCAGTTTGTAAGAGTTCCGCAACCTTGTCTTGTCTTGACATTAAAAAAAGCCTACATAATTTCTATTTTCTCTATTTTCTCTACCTCTTATCTCTTTTCTCATTCATAGACTTAGCTACATCTTATTATATAATCACTCTCATAACCTTATCTTGGAAAATAGCAAAACTTCTTGCTTCTTTCATGTTAGTTAAGTAGATTTTTCAACGTAGACATTTTACTGCACTAGAAAGAATCAATAAACCACTAGGACTACATAAAACTAAGATGCTCCTGTATTGCAGAAGAAATGATGGCCAGAATACAAAGATACCCCACAGACTGGGAGAAAATATTTGCCAACCACTCATCTGACAGAGGGTTAATATCCAAGATGTATAAAGCACTGGTAGAAATTTACAAGAAAAACACACTTTTCAAAAAATAAGGGCAAGAAATGAACAGAAACTTCCTCAAAGAAAACATATAGATGGTCGACCAGTAGACGAGAAAGTGCTCTGTGTTACATGTCATTGGGAAAATGAAAAATCATTTCACACCAGTGAAACTGGCACACATTACAATGAACAAAAGCAACCAGTGTTGACTTGGATGTGCAGAAAAAGAGACCCTCATTTACAACTGGTGGGAATGCTAACTGGTCCAGCCTTTTTGGAAAAAAATGTGGACACTTCTCAAAAAACTAGGAACTGAGTCTTCATATGACTGGGCAATTCCTATTCTTGGCATCTATCCAACGGGCCCAAAAAGTTGATTCAGAAGAGACATTTGTCCTGTGTTCATTGCAGCACTGTTCATAATAGACCAAATCTAGAAACAGCCTAAGTGACCAAGAACAGATAACTGGATAAAGAAACTGTGGTACATTTACACAGTGGAATACTACTCAGTTATAAGAGAAGATGAAATCATGCAGTTTGCTGCTACATGGATGGATCTAGAGAGTATCATGCTGAGTGAAGTTAGTCAGAAGCAAAGGGAGACATAGAATGATCTCTCTCGTATGCAGGATATGAAGAAACATAGGGGAATTACACATGTCAAGACAACAGAAACTGAGAACTGGGCTTCAGTAGGAAGCTTCGCACAGGGGACAGTAAGGGAGGGGCTTCCTGGGACTGAAGCTGACACTCTGAGGGAGGCTATGGTGCTACAAAGTTTTGTTTTTTTTTTTAATTTAATTGAGGGGGCTGGAGCAATAGCACAGTAGTAGGGCATTTGCCTTGCACGCGGCTGACCCGGGTTCAATTCCCAGCATCCCATCTGGTCCCCTGAGCACTGCTAGGGGTAATTCCTGAGTGCAGAACCAGGAGTAACCTTGGTGCATCGCCTGGTGTGACCCAAAAAGCAAAAAAAAAAAAATTTAATTGAATTTTTTAAAAATTTAATCACCAAGAGATACAGCATTGCAAAGTTATTCAGCCATCCAGTGTTCCAACACCCATCCCTCCACCAGTGTAATTTCCCAGCGCCAGCGTCCTAGTTTTCCTCCCACACTCTTCACATCCCCCACCCCAGCCTGCCTCTATGGCAGGCACCTATCTTCTCTCTCCTTCTCTCTCTCTCTCTCTCTCTCTCTCTCTCTCTCTCTCTCTCTCTCACACACACACACACACACACACACACATTTTGGGCATTATGGTTTGCAATACAGAAACTCAAATGTTATCATGTATATCCCTTTGCCTACTTTGAACACTCAGTTCTTGTGTGCCAGAGGGTTTTCTGCATGAAATTCTATCATTAACAGTTTTGTAAACCCCAGAGCCTAAAATATTACTCAAAAGATTAAAAAATCTGAACATATGCATAATGCATATATATCTACATCAAGATATGATACATATATATCTATCCCAGATATATATCACTGTCAGTCAACTCCAAAACTTAAATTAAATATTAGGGAGAGGTGTTTGTTTATTTTTAATTTTTTACAAATAAAACCCTCCATCTGTTTTACACCTTGTCTCCACCTTGTCTCCCTCCTCCCCTCCTCTCCTCAGATAAACTTAGCTGTCAGTGCCTGGGCTTTTTTTTTTCCTGAAATCACTAATTTCTATATATTTATTTTTAAGTTTTTTATTGAATCACTGTGAGATAGACCATTACAAAGCTGTTCATGATTGGATTTCAGTCACACAGTATTCCAACACCCATCCCTCCACCAGAGTACATTTCCACTGGACTTTATTTTTTAATTTCCTTTTTTTACTTCATCAGTTTTATATCTTTGTATTGCATACATGGGCGAAACCATCCAATGCTTTCCTTTTTTCCTAATGTGAATTGATTCATAAAGGCAGTGTAAGTGTTTTCATTAAACTGCTGAAATACCTAAGGATCTGTGTATAATAGCATTAGTCTACATTTCTATATATACCATATATACCAGGAAAAATGCTTCTATGCATGACTGCTCAGTGATTACATAATTGGATCTTTCTTTTTTGACACAGTGAAAATGAGTTTGCTTGGCAAACTAATAACCTGCCACCTCTCCTAGTGGTTATATCCACACTCAGGAATTCAGGAGGATGAACTTGTGGAGCAGAGCTTACCTCTGAGGCCCTCCCACTTAGCTGTGTGCCTGTTACAAAAAAATACCAATATTGTCCTTTCAAGGGTAGAGATGTGCTGCAAAATAGGATTATATTTTGAATCGTAAAAGACTACTGTTTTAAGAGGGATTTCAACATGACTCAGAATTCAAATTCTTTTAAGTCATTAATTAATATCTGGTATATGAGATAACCTGTTCTCTATTAAACTCTCTGATGTCTGATTGCTTGAACTGAAATAACAGAGAAATAGTGCAGTCTGTTTTCTAAGCAACAAGTCAGAAACAAAAATATCAGTGCATGTGCATTATCTTTTCTGCCTGAAAGTCAATGTAAAAGCAGGTTGTTATAAGTCTTTATAATATCTTGATGCTTTTGAAAAGCACTTATCAGTTACTTTGTAGAATGCCTCTCTCTTTGGATTTGCTAATGGGTTTGCTATGAGTTGACTGGCATTATGCCCTTTAGGTAAAAAATGCCTTCAAGGGTCCAGAGAGATATTACAGTGGGTAGGGTTCTTGCGTTACACACAGCTGAACTGAGTTTGGTCACTGTACCCCATGTGGTTCCCCACGAGGAGTGATCCCTGAGTACAGAGCCAGGAGTAAGCTTTGAGCATAGCCAGGTGTAGCTGAAAAACAAAAATAGCAAAACCAAACCCAAAAAGGCAAAGGAAAAGCAGCAATGCCTGAAAAATGATGTGTCCTCTTCATTGCACTGTGTCAAGAGATCATGGGATTGCTATGTCTTAATATTTATGCTCATTCTTTTTTCTTTCTTTCTTCTTTTCATTCTTTTTTAAGCCCAAATACTGTCATAGTAAAAAGGAAAGACAGCCACATCCTTGCTCTATTAATGTTCCCAGTTCAGCCAGGTCTGCTCTTGTGTGTGTGTGTGTGTGTGTGTGTGTGTGTGTGTGTGTGTGTGTGTTGTCAGGGATTGAACCCAGGGCCCCTTACATACAGTGGCTCCTTTGAGCCACTTCCCTGGCCCTGCTAGCTCAATGAATCAAGCATGGGTTCTTTCTAGAAATTACTCTTTCAAGTTAAAACACCTCTACCAGAGTTTCAGATTAATTCTCCTTGAGAGTTTAGAGCTGACAGGAGTTCATTCACCTCCCAGCTTCTTCACTTGAAATCCCGGAGCTCTCAACTATAGAGGCTCAAGGTAGATTATATCCAATGTAAAGTGTTCCCTTTGTCAAGAAACTTGAGGCAGAAGAAGGGAATTGTTTCTCCTCCACCTTTCTTTTAAAAAATCATTTTGTTTCTTAGGAATGATTTTTATTTTTCCTTTTCACATATGGCCGTATACAAAGATAGAGTCTTATTTTTTTCTTTTTTGTTTGCAAACAGTAGAACATTATTTTTCTAAACTATTATATACCTTTGGAGTGGGCGTCTCCAGAAAAGTGCTCAGGGGACAGAAGGTATAAAGAAGAACCTCCTGAAGATGCTCAGCCACCAGCCAGACTTTTTTTTCAATTTTTCAATTTTATTTTCATAAAGTTGTTCACAATAATTGATTACATTCAACATTTCAACAAAAATCCCACCATCATTATACCTTTCCACCACCATTATTTCAAATTTTCCCACCACCACTCAAGCCTGGCTGGCAGGCAGATGCTAAATCGTTTATTTTGTATTGCATGTTATGAATAGTATGAGATGTGGCTGCGTGCCTCTGGAATTCTGTCACTGTCACTGTCCTCCCGTTGTTCATCGTTTTGCTCAAGTGGGTCCAGTAATGTCTCCATTGTGACGATTGTTACTGTGTTTGGCATATCGAATACGTTACGGGTAGCTTTCAGGGCTCTCCAAGAGCGGCAGAGGAATCGAACTCGGTTTGACCATGTTGGCCCCTTGCAAGGCAAACGCCCTACCTGCTGTGCTATTGCTCCAGCCCCTAGAATTCTAAAATTTAAAATAATTGGATTTCTTCAGCATGCTGCTCTCTTCCAAGATTCATTTGTGAGTCTGTGGATCATGGCTGTTAATGAACTTAAATGGTACCCAGAGGCAGTTCATGGGTGTGCCTGGAAACCAGAAGAGCAGGGTGATGGGAGACGGTGGCCCAGTTCTGACTCCGTGTAGCCTGGAATTTTCAGTCACAGGTCCCACGTACCTGGGTCTTTCAGTGGATTCATTCTCATGGGTGGGGGGGCTTGGGATGAGCCCGTGAAATCTTAGCCAAACATTTTAATGCTTGGTCCCACTGGTACTAGAGAGGGCTCCAGTACCACACCTGGAGGTGTTGGGATTTATGTGGTGCTGAGGATTGAAGTCATAGAAGCCAGGTTCACTGATCCCTGAGCTCTCTCCAAGTCCTAAACTATTGTATTTCTTGAGGATTCTGATGCATCAAGAATAATCTTTTTTCATTTTGGAGTCTCAAATCTTCTTTTATTGATTAAATATTATAGCTGGGTCATTGGCCTCTTTGAATCCCCTCCAGAATGCAAAGTACTGGAGTCTTGACCACCCTTCCCCCAGACTGTTTACACGTGTTTAATGCACATTTGTGTATCAGGGAAACATGTACTGTTGTTTCACAGGCCATAACACTTTGTCTAAACAACATCTTCCTATGAACATCTGCCTGTAACTGTCATCACTCAACCTTATTACTTTTAAAAAATATTGATAAGTTTTTCTCATCAAAGGACTATCAAGGTTTCAAAACAGGTCCATTACCAGGTCCATTACAAGCTGTATTATATTAAAATGTAACATATGTTCACTGGAATGGTTAGAAATCAAGTTTATCATTTAAAATAATGAATCCATCTAAGCCATAATTTTTTGATAGTCTGAGATTATTTTTACTTTGGAAACTGTTATAATTGATTATGATTACTGGGCCTCTAAAGAAATTGATGATGTGTTTTTTCACCTATGTGTATATATATATATATGTATGTATGTATACACACACACATACATTTATATATCAAAGCCATACAAGCCACTGGGGATTATTGAGGAGTCAAAGAAGAGTAGAAAGTAGAAAATAAAATTTCATAATCTGCATTACCTTAGAAATAGCCGCTGTGTTCATTTTCATGTTATTTAACACCAGAATTTTTTATTTGCTTAAAAGTCAGTCTTATGTAAAATTAATTACCCTTAGAATTAATTTATGGGGCTAGAGCAATAGAACATTAGGTCAGGCACTTGCCTTGCATACAGCCAATCTGGGTTCAATATATGGCACGTCATGGTCCCGTGATCTCTGCCATCAGTGATTCCAAAGTACAGAGCCAGGAGTAAGCCCTGAGCACTGCCAGGTCTGGCCCCCAAAACAAATAAATAAATAAAAATAACATTACTTTGATTATGGTCTCCTTTCAATTAATAATCTTGGAAAGTAATTAATGGTAGAGATTTATACAAATTTACCAGATTAAAAATCAAAATAGCAAGGTGTAGGTATATTCGTGTTGCTTGGTTAAACTCAGACCATTTTCCTCATCGTCAAACAATATTCAACCACAACCAACATATTTTGCCCGAGCTAATAAGTGCCCAGTAATTATGTTATATGACAGTGAAAGCAATCCCTTGCTATAAACATTCTGCCTTTAACACAGGCAGAAATGTCACTCCTAAAACACTTAAACACTAGACTCTAAAACACTTACTTCAGAGTAAGGAAGTAATAGGGAACTGTTGATTACTCTGGTTTGAGCATACAATCTGCTGCGATAATTGAATGGTTTTCACACATAGTTTTGATTTATGCTTTATAGTGAAGGCAAAAGAGTTGGTGTTTCCGCCTTATAAATAAACAATTGCAGAGCAGCATAAAATAGAGTTCTTTGGTCTGAGACAGTGCTCTGGGTAGAGAAGTGGCTCCTATACGTTATTATTTGTAAAGTTGTATGCTTGTACTGGTGTTGTTACTATTTGATTTTTTTTTTAAGTTTAACTTATGTTTTAATTTGTCTAGGAGACTTAAGTCAGACATTTAGAATTAGATTCTTGACAAATGATTTAGACATATTAGTCAGTTCATTTAAGGAAAACTTTTTAGAACAGCTATTTACTAACAGTTACATACACTTACAATTTTTCAAAGAATCCATTATCAGCTGATGCGTATGACTGTCAATCATGTATAGTGTACATACAGTTTGTTTTTAATCTTCAGTTATTTAGCCTACATATCATGAATCATCATAATGCTCTACATTAAACTAACCAAACTAGAAGATAGATATGTTGGCTTTTCATTTTATTTCTTTTTTTTTTTTTAGGTTTTTTTTTTGGTTGAATCACTGTAACTACACTTACAAAACTTTCATGTTTGAGTTTCAGTCATACAGTCGTACAGTCATTCAGTCATCAAACACCCATCTCTCCGCCAGTGCCCATTTTCCACCATTAATGTCCCCAGTATCCCTCTCCCACCCATACCCCTACTTCTGTATCTACGTTAGACAATTATCTGTAATATATATTGCAAACCATAATACCCATAAGTAGAGAGAAAGAGACTTTTTGGTGTTTTGAGGGAAGAGGAGAGCTTGGGCCGTGCCCAGTAGTGCTCAAGGGCTACTCCTGGCTCTGTGCTCAGAGGGTCACACCTGATGGTGTGGTGTCAGGGATCAAACTGTACAGCAAGACTCTGTACTACAGAGTTCCATGCACTATCTCTTGAGCCCATAATGTTTCATTGTATAAATAAACCACGATTTATCTATTCTCTGATATTCCTGCCTTCCTTATTTTGTGTGGCTATGATAAGCTATGCTCTTATTATATGTTTAAAAACTGAACTCATCCTTTCAAATGCAGATGAACTTACGTATGACTTTTTAAGTCCTATGGTCTGGGGAAGGTTCTGTGGGCTGCGGGTGCTAATTCTCTCTATTCCTTGCTTACTGGGTATCTTTATTGAATAGATTGTTGGGGTGGGGGGTATGAATAGATAAATGGGTAATTGATGGGTAGATAAGTAGATTTATAAATTCTTAAATATTTCCATTCAAGATCTCTTGATTCTTCAGGACTTATATGTAAAAAACTTGAAAAAAAAAACAACATATAAACTTTTTTTATTTTGTTTTGCTTTGGAGCCACACCTGGCCTTGTTCAAGTATTACTCTGGCTCTATACTCAGGAATTACTCCTGCCAGTGTTCGGGAGACCATATGGAATGCCAGGGATAGAACTTGGGTCTGCCACATGCAAAGCAAATGCGTCACCTGCTATACTATTGCTCCAGCCTCCAACAATGTATAAACTCTCAATTTCCTTTCCCTTCCAGATGTTGAAATGCTTCAGGCCACTACATCTAACCCAATCCCTGGGGATGGTTACTCTCGGACCACTAAGGACTCTATGATTCGCAAGTTTTTAGAAGGTAAGGTGTAGATGTGAACAGGGAAGAAGAAAGAGGGAAAGAGAAACAAAGGTAGGACATTGCATGGTTTCCATATAAGGGTCAATCACTGGAGGAGGGCGCTACTACACGCAAGGAATACGGTGTGGGTCTGACTGAAGGCCTAGTCCCATGAGCTCTGCCATCTGCCTTTCATGGTCAGCCAAAAGTTCCCTTTCCCTGGAACCTTGTTTGGATAAAAATCGTTGTTTCTGGGGCCAGGGAGATTATTCAAAGAATTGGAGTGTAATCTTTGCTTGTGAGAGACCTGGGCTCGGTCCCCAGCACTGAATGGTCCCTTAGGACCACCAAAAGCATAACCTAGCACTGAACACTAAGCTGGGAGTAGCATCCTGCGAATGCAGCCCCTCCAAAAGAAAGTTGCCTCCAGGGAGATCATTTTCAAAGTGTATATATTGGGGCTGGAGAGACAGCAAAGGGATTAAGGTGCTTGCCTTGTGGATGACTCCAGTTCAGAACCCAGCACCATAGGTGATCCCTGAGAACCAACACAAGTAACTCCTGAGCACTGAGCCAGGAGAGGCCCGTGAACACTGACCAGTATGGACCAAAGCCCCAAATAAAAGGCCTATATTCAGGGCTCAGCAGTAGAGCACTCGTCTTCCTTGTGAGACACATGTATTTGCTTTTGCTTTCTAGCCCTGAAAAAAGCACCTTTATTTATTTTATTTTTTAATGGGGGGGGGCGAGGCATACCCAATAGTGCTCGTGGCTTACTCCTATCCTTGCTCAGAGATCACTCCTGGTGGTGCTCAGTTTACCATAAGAGGATTGAATGCATGTGAGGCAAGCACCCTGTGCTATGCCTCTGGTAACCCCTTTTGGCATGTAAGCAGGCATTTAAGCTGAACCGTCGACTGGTGGTGCTAGAGAGCGTGGTGGGGAGAGGAGAGGAAGCCCCTGATGTTAAGTACTTCCTGTGTACTTGTGCTTTATCCTTTCATTTTTGTCCTCAGGGGCTCCTGGGAGTAAGTCTCAGAGGGTAATCAGGCACAGAGAGCTTATAGAAATGCTCATGCTCATGCAGTAATGCAGAGCCGGGCTGCTGGCATCGTCGAAGCCGAGGAGGGACCCTGTGTCAGGTCCTTGCACAGCATAAGGCCGCAGTCACCATGGGGAGGCATGAAATCGAGGCCCAGAGAGAGAGAGAGAGAGAGAGGCAGACCCCATCCTGAATCTTTCTGGTTGGGGGTGAGGGTGGGGAGCAGACAGGAGACAAAACTTGCAAAGGATACTGAAAGGCACAGGCCCTGGAGACAGTTTTTCTGGGCCCCCGGCTGGTGCTAAGAGACTCGAGCAAGTTATTTAAAGCCCCAGTTTCATTTTCAAAATGAGGACAACAATTCTAGAAGCTTCCTGCTGTCCTTAAGCAGTCAGAGGTGCTGTGGGCAGTCGGTACCCGTGGAACGATCCAAGGCGCACAGGAGGTCCCGGGAAGGATTCTCAGCAGTTTTTTGAAAGCTGCAGATGACGAGTCTGGAGCTGTTGGTGTGCACATAGTCACCCTCACATCGCTGCCCGGGTACCCGTGGTGGGAGTGGTACCCGAGGCTTTCAGCTTTGGGTGCTGTGTCCTCATTTCCCCCTCTTCACGGGATGAATGACTGAATCCAGAGTCAGTCTGAGGGGTAGAAAGCAGCACTTCTTGCTGCTTCAGAGGGGACAAATAAAGGCGGCATCCGTGTTTCCTTAGTTCGCGTGAGCTCAGCAGATGACACAAGTCGCTACAGACACTTCCCAGCGGCAAGCGCTCTGCCAAAGGGCAGGCCAGAGCAGATAAGGTCATTCTCTGTGCTCGGAGGTCTGACTGTCCTCCTCCGGCGCCAGCTCTCACTCACCTTTCCTTTCTCCGTGCTTCTAGGCAACAGTGTGGGGACAGCCAGTGCGGAGAGGGAGCAGCACCTTCCAGGCCGGGAAAGAGATGCTTATCACCCGCTGGATGAGGAGACGGCCTTTCCTGTGGACCTGGCCAGCAGGCCCCCCGTCCCTGTGCCCAGGCCCGAGGCAGGGGCTCAGGCTGCTCCCCAGCTCCAGGACAATGAACCATACATTTCCAAAGGCAAGTATGGCAGGAACAACAGCACCTGCGGGGTCTCTCCCCTTCTAAACGGTTGTCGTCCAAGCCAAGCAGGACTCAGCCGATTCTGGAGCCAGACAGAGCCAGTGACCTGCTCCGAATTTGGCCTCCTGGAGACTTCCAGGCACCGTGATAGAGAAAGGCGAGGTAGACTCCCTCGGCCGCAGATAGCTAAGAATCTTATCTCCTGAAATTATAATAATGATTCCCACCTATGCTTTCTTAATTTTAACACGATTCTTGTAATTGACTCTTGAGTTTCCACCTGCTACAGTTTTGGATTTATTAGAACCGATCATATTGGTTCAATATTTGATTCATGATTATTACTTTGGGGGACTCACAAACAGTGCTCGGAAGGCCCAGGTGAACTCACCAGAGATACTCGGCCAACCTGGCTGGGTGCTCAGTGCTGCACCCGAGGATGCAGAGCTGTTGGGTGTCACAGACTTGGAACTGCTGGGGCTACCCCCAGTGGTACTGGTGGGACCATGGGTGCTGGGGATCAAACTGGAACCTGAGCACACAAAGCATGTTCCCTTGACCCCTGTGCTACTGGCCTCTGTGATTATCATTTGTTATAGGCGGTTCCAAAAATAACGTGGCGGGGGTGGGGGGGCGAACAACACTCAGTGGTGCTCAGGGCTTATTCCTGCTCTGCTCTCAGGGATTTCTGCTGGCAGGCTTGGGGGACCATCTGAGGTGCCGGGGATGAAACCCAGGCCAGATGCGTGCAAGGCAAGCACCCTGCCTGCTGTACTATCCCTCTGGTCCCTAAAATATTTTTAGTATATAAAATGTTATAAAGCCCCCTTGGAAAGATACCTGATTTGGTGATTATCTCGAATTGTCTTTATCTCATAGTTTTTGCAGAAAAGGCAAATCAAGAACGGCCTGGGAATTTCTATGTTTCCTCAGAGACCTTCCGGAAAGGTAAGCAAGCTGCCCTCTGCTCGCCTCTGCGACCACCCTGGTCCCCCACAGGGCAGAGATCCTCTGAGATGCTCATGGGCCTCGGATTCCAAGGGTGACATTCCTTAGCATGGAAAAGCAGCGCAGAGAAGGGATGCCTGAGGCAGACTGTCAGAGATGCTGTTCTGATGGGAGTGAGGGTTGGATCACATCCAACTGCTGAATCACTGTCCAAGTCCAGATTCGTATTGCACTGGAAAGTGAAGCACAACCTACACGTTGACCTGACAGCAACGTCTTGGCTTGTACCGTTTGTTTTCTCCAGTTGTGGCCTTGGGGTCCCATTTCCTTAGCATCTCCAAAGCAGAGTACTATGAATTTGTAACATGGAGGGGAGATTTGAGACGCAACACCTAAATTTTTATTTTATGTTAGTTGTTTGGGGGATAAACCTGGCAATGCCCAGGGGCTGTTCCCTGCTCTTTCCTCAGGGGTTTCTTCCAGTGCTGGGGCACCATGGGGTGCTGGGGACCAAACCCCAGGATCCTGCATGTGAAGCTCGCGTTCCAGCCCTTTGAGCCATCTCCCTGACCCCTAGCACCTATGTTATACCCGGTGATGTTGAACCTGGCTCATAGGGTGTTTCCATATTCTCGTGCATTTTCAGGCATGCCATGCCCTCCCACTGATCCACAGTCATTGCACCCCCTGCTATCACCAGGTGGGCCGGATGGGGAACTGGGGAGTGCTGGGAGAAGTATCCTAGTTAGATTTTCATTGCTGTTCTCTTCTGGAATTTGTTTTATTTTTGTGCTGGGGATTAAACTCAGGATCTCCTGCATTGCGTTTTCTCTATGGGGATGGTGGTGATTTTAGTCTAAAGCGATAATTCTCAGCTGAGCATGATTTTTCTTTTCACCCCCATCCCTGCCTGTAAGAGAGGGCATTTAGCCATGCCTGGGACACTTTTGATTGTTCTCACTTGGGGAAAGCAACGCAATGGTATATAGTGGATAGAGGCCAAGGAGGAGGCTGAACATCCTGCCCTGTGGGATATCCTGCCCCCACCCCCATAAGGAATTAGCCACTTCAAAATGTCAACAGCCTTTCTGTTGGGAAATGGTGTTTAAAGGGGTCTCAGTAATTTAGCCTTGGGGAGGATCCTGTTTCGATTCCTCAAGGAGTTCACACCTCCCTAAACTCAAGGCCTTGTCTGTTTTAGTATAACAGGCTTAGAACTGACACTGTGCTTGTTAGACAAATTGGACCAAGAAACGGATTGGCATTTGGAGAAGTAAGGAGGGTCAGTTTGTTTACACATGAGCACTCAGGCTGGCTATCACCTAAAAAGGGCTGAGCACTATTCACAACAACCAGAATCTGGAAACAACCCAAGTGCCGGAAAACAGATGACTGGATAATGAAACTATGGTACATCTACACATCATTTGGAATACTACGCAGCCACCAGGGAAAAAGCAGTCATGAAGTTTGCTTATAAATGGATGGCTATGGAGTGTATCATGCTGAGTGAAATGAGCCAGAGGGAGTGGGACATAGAATGATTGGACTTATCTATGGAATGGGGAAAAAAATGAAACGTAGTATTAGACTATGGACAGTAGAAATGAGTAAGAGACTAAGAATCGTAGAAATGAGGACCAGGAGGACTAGTCTGTGGTTCCAAGCCTGCCACAAGATCATTTCCAGCTCACTGTGGACAAGAATTTGTAAATGGATATACATGATAACCTTTCAATACCTGTATTGTAAACCATAATGCCGAGAGAGAGAGAGAGAGAGAGAGAGAGAGAGAGAGAGAGAGAGAGAAAGGGAGGGAGAGAGAGAGAGAGAGAGAGAGAGAGGAAAGTGTACTATAGAGGCAGGCTGGGTGGTGGAAGGTAGCAGAGGGAAGCTGGTGCCATTGGTGGTGGGAAATGTACACTGGTGTTGGGACATTGTATGATTGTAACCCAATCCTGAACAACTTTATAACTGTGTATCTCATGGTGACTCATTTAAAAAAATTTAAAAATAACAAATAAATAAGGACTGAGACACTAACACATTTCACAAGAGCTTTCATAGCCAGTTTACAAGCTCCATGCTTCCAGGGGGACCACACACAAAGGGTGCTAACATATACAGTAATTGGTACAATCACTGAGTGCAACTTGCTTTACATTCCTGATAGACATTTACCAATTGTTTCTGTGACCCATTCCTGCTCACACAACCTGGTCAGACTTGCTCACTGGTTCTTATTGTACCTTTGTGATGTATGAACTATTCATCTTTGCCCAGCTTCTAGAATGGGTCACTCAGAGGTCCTGCCTCTTGTTTTCCACTTCTGCTTCTAGTTTGCCCTTCTTCATGCTTCCGTTTCCCCAGATCCCATGTCATCTTGCCCCCTTTACATTCTACATGCGACTATTCTTTGGGACATGTCCCCTTGAGCCATGACCAGGCTTACTGACCCCTCTTCCGGTCAGCTCTCTCTGGTGGGGGGAGCTGTCCAGCTGAGTTTGCCGTCCTTTGCAGAGCCTCCCGTCAGACCCTGGAGAGACAGGCCCCAGTCAAGCATATACGACCCTTTTGCTGGGATGAAAACGCCGGGCCAGCGGCAGCTTATTACCCTGCAGGAGCAGGTGAAGCTGGGCATTGTGAATGTGGATGAGGCGGTGCTCCACTTCAAAGAGTGGCAGCTCAACCAGAAGAAGCGGTCGGAGTCCTTTCGCTTCCAGCAGGTAACTATGTCCAGGTTGCCACCTGGCAATGGTAAAGGGAGGGGCCCAGCCTCAGCTGAGCCCCTGGGATTGGGCCTGGCAGCGTTTGGGTATCATTGTGAGTCAGAGCCTGTGTCTTAGTCACCTGTAGTCCATAGTCTACAGATCCCTGGTCGATAGCTGGAAGGTGTTTCTGGTTGTCCTGACACTAGTGATTAGGAACAAAGACTCAACCATAAACCCTAATTCTGTGGCTCCTGCTTCACTCTGCGTGTTTGCCCCATACGTTTGCTTTCCAGTTTTTATTCTTGTTGATCTTCCTTTCTTTATTCGTGTTGATCTTTTCTTTCTACTGGTGCCAGCAGTCCCACCCAACTGTCATACATTAGAACACAGGGAAAACCTGGATTGCTCCAAGAAAGATACTTAAGTGTGCCAAGGAATCAGATGGGGCCTGCCCCCACCTTTCCCTGTGCTCACCACTCGGGGAGAAGTGGGGTGTCGGGGGAGAATCTCACTGCTTATAGGAGAATATGTAACTCTGTGCATGCACTCCATGTGTAATGTAAAGCAATCGAAGGAACCCTAACCTGGTTGTAGGAAGCACATCCCTACTTAGACTCCCTCCTATTAAATGAGGGAGTGAAGAGACCCATCCCAGTCTGGAGTCAGGACTGGAGCAGCTGTGTTTTCTCCCCACCTGCCCATAGTGCAACCAGACTGTGGGCCTGACTCCTGTGCTCAAATGCCCCAGCTGCTGGGGCCAGGGAAGAGGCACCCATTGAGCACTGAGCCAGGCCAGCTCTCCCCAGGGTGGGGCAGATGCAGAGAAGGAGAGAAGTGAGCTTTCCAGCAGCTGTGTTTGACTGTCCTCCCCTCTCCCCCTCCTCCTAGCACACCTGCGAAGCGCCTGGTCACTCCCCTTCTGCAGAGCACTGAGGCTCAGAGACGGGAGGAGGCAGAGTTCAGGGGAGTCCTTTCTCCTCTGGAGGCTGTGTTCCCTCTGTGCCAGCACTGCCCTCTGAATGCTCCCAAAAGCATGGCCACCCACTGCCAGCTTGCCTTGCTCCCCCAGGGACTGTGTCTGTGGGTGCAGAGGGCATACTGCAGGCACCAGTAGAGTTGGGGGAAACCCGCCGTCCTGCTTGGAATGGACTGATCTTTGGCCAAACGAATTTCTTTTTCTTCTTCCCATCTGCTGGAGCGATAGCACAGCGGGTAGGGCGTTCGCCTTACAAGCGGCCAACATGGCCGACCCGAGTTCGATTCCTCCGCCCCTCTCAGAGAGCCCGGCAAGCTACCGAGAGTATTCGATATGCCAAACACAGTAACAACAAAGTCTCCAATGGAGACGTTACTGGGCCCGCTCGAGCAAATCGACGATCAACGGGAGGGCCTTTACCTTTACCTAGCTTACCTTCCCATCTGCCAAGTTGCATGTCCACGTGGCACTGTGGTTAGGAGCAGCCAGGCAGCCTGAGTTACATCCTTGTTCTGTCTCTGGGGATGGAATGACCTGGTGCGTCTGAGTTCTGGTATCTGAACTGTGAAGGGACCGGACTGGGTGGCATCAGCCACGTGCTCCTTAGCATGCCTGGCACGCCATGTTAGCTATCTGGAAAGACCTAAACCCTATACCTATAAACTATTGAGTGTAGCAGAGCCTTGGAGTTCCTGTTTCACATGGCACAGAAAACCCAGCCCAAGGGAGCTGACACTCCTCTGCTCTCTGGTAGCTGCCTGGTATTTCCTGGGCATTTCCCTTCAGGGACTGTTGGGGGTGAAGACTGCCCAGTAAATACCCCAGCACCATTCCCTGCCTGTCCCTGACCTCCCCTGTCTCCTGCACTTCCTACAGCTTCTTCTCTGTGCAAGTGACTGCAATCTCTGTGCATTTCCACCTTACCAGGTGAGGTGCCCTGCGGTACCCAACACCTGTAACCATCCCCCAGCACGCTGCCCCTCCAGGTTGCTCTCATTCCCTACTTCCTGTTTCTGCTCCTGCACCACTATCTTGCACCGCTATCTTGCATGCATGCATCAAGGTCCCAACTCGGCAATGCCTTGGGCTATTCTCCCTGAGACCCTCCCTGCTCCTGCCCATTTGCTTTTCTTTCTCTGCACCTCCCTCCCTGCCCCCCAACCATATCGCTTCTCAATGCTGGCTGCCTTCCCCACCTCTCCCTGCCTCATCTCCAGCTCCTCCCTGCTTGCCTCTTTCCAGCCCAGGTGACCTGCCATGTTTCCCTGGGCCTCCATGCTTCCACCACTCTCAACTCTTCCAGCCACATGGTCTGGATGTTGATCCCTGGAGTGTTTGGCAAGTTCAGATACTGTGTAACTTCTAAGTAGATTTTTTTTTATTAATGTAGCAACAAATTTCCATCCCTAGAGGTGTATTCAGCATTTCCAGAATGCCTACAGAATACCAGACTGGGGGTTTCAGAGAGATATATGACCTGGTTTCATTCAAGTGCCCACAAGTATCCCTGAAGAGATTGCACACATGCACACGCATGCACGTGCACGTGCGCATATACAGGGCAAGTCAGCCTAGTCCAGTGCCGGATAGCAGGGGCAGCCACTAAACCCTGGATGCGTCTGGAGGAGGCTTAGGGAGAAGGTGGGCCTGGACCCACACCTAGGGCAGACGTAGCTCTCAGAGGAACCTGTGTTCCTCGAGACCAGGGGAAGGGTGGGGGCACCCTGTCTCACAGCAACATTGTGGGGGATATCTGCACTCTGGCCAGGGTCTGACTGGCTTGGTACAGATGAGGAGGGAAGCAAGGGGTCATCAGGCTGCCCTCGAGCTGGGGAACCAGACAGGAGAGGAGACACTTTGTTGTGATCAAGGCACCTTCTCTTCTGCCACAATGTGTCTCGGAGACTTGGAATTCTGATTGCAAATGCATGCAGCCTCATTTGCATATTAGAGGTTTAGTAGGCATTGCTCAAGGACTACTCCAAGTTCGGTGCTCACAGATCACTTTTGTTGGGGGATGGTCGGGGAACGGGCGGGTAGTGGTGACCATGCAGTGCTGGTGATCAAACCCAGAACTGTCACCCACTGCAGAGCACGCACTCCAGCCCTGAGCCACCTCCCCGGCCGTGCATGATGGAGACCATGCTATGTGACGTAGCTTGCAAGCAGTATGAAATCAGAAAGATGCTAGGTTCTGGTGTATACTTTAAAAATAAACTAATTTTTCTCCCTCAGGAAAATCTTAAGCGGCTAAGAGATAGTATCACCAGAAGACAAAGAGAGAAGCAAAAATCAGGAAAGCAGGCAGGTACGTGGCCCCCTGGGGTTTCCCACTTGTTGCGGGGGGTTTGCGGTGATTTTTGACTCTCGCTTCCCCTATCTGGTGGACCCGAGTGGGCAGGCTGCTTGCCCAGACGGTAACTATGATGAGAGATCTGGGTCTTCACTCGCAGGTGAGACTCTCTGGGTCAACCTTCTGGGTTTAGGTGCTCCCTGGGACCTGGCCTTATGTGAGACATATCAGCAAATGCCTGGAAGACTACACCCAACTCTGAATCCCTCCATCCTCCTGCTCAAAGAGGATGGTGATGTGGTTTTCTGGCACCTGACTCTCCCCCTTGGCAAGGATTTTGCAGGACATGGTTGTTCATATAGATTCTATTTCTGATTCAGGCAAACTGTGTTGTGGATGGCCACCCTCAGACTGCATCAGAAGCTCAGGATAGTGTGTGGGGATTCTCTCGGGTGCAGTAGGGGTCCATAGCAGAGCCAGGACTTCCAGTTGTGCGAGCTGAAGACCAAGCCCCTCTGCTCCCCCTTAGTCTCCAGATTCCCTCTGCCCCCTCCCCCCCCCCCATATTGGCCCTCCGCCTTTGGGACTAACAACGTTTGCCGGTTCTGCATTTTCCCACCAGGAGTCCTGGCTTGGTGAGATGTTTTACTTTAGTCAGCCTTATACTGAGTGGGAGGCTGTCCAGAAAAGGCTTTCAGAGAATCTGGGTCTCAAGGGGAGCCCCATTATATATAGGACTGAGTTAGTGCATAACTTCCAGCATCTGTTTCCAGCTGCCTGTCATGGTGTGGCTGCCCGCAAGCCTGCTCACATCCGGGCCTTCTGGCCGGATATCTCCCTGTCCCTTCTTCGTGCTGTTTGCTTCTCACCTCCATGAGAACCTCTGGCCGCAGAACCCAGCCCTGGAAGCCTTTTCTATGCTGGCCTTTCTGGCCCTATCTGCTACTTGTTGCCTCTGATTGCTCAAATTTCACTCTTCACGCATGCCATCAGCAAAATGCCAGGTTCTCCCTCCAAAGGCACCTGAGATCTAGCTTCTGATGCCACTTTGCTGCAGCTCCTACTAGCCCATCATCTCCTCCTGCATCAAGGCCAGAGTCTGTGGTTGTCTGTCCATGTCCATTCTGACCCCGCTACAGCTCATCCTCCACAGAGCGGCCAATGACCTTAGTCGAAGAGAGCCACACACAGTGGTTCATGGGGTACTCCCAGCTCGGTGTTCAGGAAACCATGCAATGTGGGGGATCAAATCTGGGCCTCTGAGTTCCCTCTGGGGTCCCCCAGTGACTTTTAAAACAGAGCAAGCAGACGTTGATGACAGCGGAAGTGATACAGCACGTGCCTAGAATATGTGAGGCCCTGTGCTGGATCCCCAGCACTACATGCCCCCTTGCCACCCTGTACCGCTGGGCTCTGAGTACGGCAGGTCCAAGCCCTGAACTTCAGGCTTCATCACCACCAGAAATAGCCCCCAAGCAGCCCTCTACAGCCCAGCACTGCTGGGGGAGGGGGTACTCCTCTTTGAAAAATCACATAATGCCGCTCCCTTGGTCCAGTCCTTCCAAAAATTATCTACACTAAAGCACATTTTCTCTCTCTCTTTTTTTAATTTTATTTTATTGAATCACTGTGAGATACAGGTACAAGATTTCATGTTTGAGTTACAGTCATACAATGATCAAACACTCATCGCTCCGCCAGTGCACATTCTCCACCACCAATCTCCACAGTATACTCACACACACACACACACACACCCCTCCACCTCCCTTGCAGACCAGTTTCCTCCATACTCTCTCTGTAGTTTTGGGCATTATGGTTAGCAACACAAATACCGAGAGGCCTTCACTTTTGGTCCTTTGTCTACTGTCAGCACACATCTCCCATCCCGACCGATTCTTCCAACCATCATTTCCTTAGTGAACCCTTCTCTATTCCAGCTGCCTTCTCCCCCCACTCATGAGGCAGGTAAAGCACATTCTCTACTGTGCCGCCAGGCCCTGTGTCATCTGACTGCCTGCCTCATCCTCACTGTGCCCCATCCCTGGGCTCCAGGTGCCACTGACTCCTTTTAACTGCCAAAAGCAGCCCTTTCCAGGGCCTTTGCCGTTTGATCTCACTTAACTTTTCCCACAACTTTACAGACTGATTCGTGTGTGTGTGTGTGTGTGTGTGTGTGTGTGTGTGTGTGTGTGTGTGTGTTTCTAGGGATCAAACCCAGGGACCGACACATGTAGGGCATGCACTATACTACTGAGCCACACTCCCTTTGCTCTTTTTCTCCCCCCATCTTCAGAGAGGCCTTTTCTGCATTCTCTTCGCCACGACTCTCTCCGTGCTTCCTCTTACCCTCTTCTGCAAACCAAAGATGGAATCAGCTCATGCTTTCAGAGTTCTGGTCCACCCCCACCCACATGCACCACTCTTAGTAGCCCCTGCTTCCTGCAGCTCTCACCAGCATGCATTTTGCTTCCCTGTCACCCACAAAGGCAGACACGTGGGAGCCTGAGCAGTGACGTTAATGCATGGTGCACCGATGGAGCTCCAGAACTATTTGCTGGAATGGAGAAGATCAATGAAATCTTTAGTGACCCCATTCATTCTTCCCCAAAATACTCCTTGAGCACCAGGAACCCCACCAGAGACTATGGCCCTTAAGCGTGTTCTGTGCTCCTGGGTAGCTCATGAGTTAGTCCTTTATTTGTTCGAGTCCATCCCAAGTAAATGGGAATGATTTTGACTGTGTGGGAGAAAAGGGATAAAGAGGTTCTCTATAATGTAGAAGAAAGTCAGCGAGGTCTTCCTAAGCCTTCCTGGGTGTCTGGACTTTAAGTGCATGCTGTTTAAGTGTATTCTGCTATTTAAGTGTATGCTGCTCAAGCTCCCACTTGTTTGCCTTCCTGGGTGAGAGGGAAGCAAAAAATTTGGTTCCAGATTTGCACCATCAGCACAGGGTCAGACAGGAAGGCTTGGGGTGGAAAAAAGGCTGAGGTGAGTTGCTTTTTAAAAAAAAAAAAAAGCACAGAACCCAAGACAGAAGCCTTCGCCTTGATTAAACGAGACATTTCTAAATACAGGCAGCGTCAAGAAACCTGCAATTTGGTGGTGCGTGCTCAGAGTGCTCAGTGTTCAGCGTTTAGAGGCCAGAGGGGTCATGGTCAGTCACAGGCGTTAAGAACTAAAGTTCCTTAATATTATCACTGGATCAGTGCCACCCACCCACCAGGCACCCCAGGGGGCTGCAAAGGGTACTGAAGCCCAACAGAGGAAGAGAAGGACACACGCCTGGGGCAGTGGACACAACACAGGGGACACAGCTTCCTGCCCAGCATGCATCCTTTCCTAGCTGCCGCCAGGGGCACGATGCTCCCCAGATGGAAACCTCGGTGCTAAGCAGCAAAAGGGCACAAGTAAAAGCAGTCACCTCATTAGAGTAGCCGAGGAGTGAGTGAGTTAAGGTGTGGTGCAGGCCCACAGAGACCCTCGCTTGTGAGAGCCTCCAGTCATCACTGCCACCAGCCCTGGGGAGCTCTGGCCCTGCATCGTGTGTTTTTTTTTAAACAAGTTCCAAAAACACCCATACCTATTATTATTTTTATTTATTTATTTATTTGCTTTTTTTGGAGTCACACCGGGTGATGCACAGGGGTACTCCTGGCTCTGCACTCAGGAATTACCCCTGGCGATGGTCAGGGGACCTTATGGGATGCTGGGACTCGAACCCGGGTTGGCTGCATGCAAGACAAATGCCCTACCTGCTGTACTATTGCTCCAGCCCCTGCATCGTGGGTTTTTAATAAACATAATGCACTGTTCATCATGGACAGAGCAGAGGAGATGGCTCACAACCTGGAGCACATGTGGGGCATGTGGGTACATGGGAGCCCTGCGTTCCGTCTCCAGGACTGTGAGGCCCCTGAGCACTGCTGTTTGTGGTGTCCCTCTTTAAAAAAAAAACAAAAAGTAATAATTAAAAACCACCATTGACCTGAGACTAAACAGACTTCAAATGAGTGATGTGATGCCTCCTGTGGCCGGGGTCTATGCTGAAGCCGTCAGTGGTAGAATTTTCCAAAGGAGCCTGATATGGTCTAGCCTCCTCCTCAGGAAGCAGACCAGCTGACCTAGAACATGAGGACTATCAAGGAGCTGAGTCTTTTTAACATGAGGGGCTTTTGTGAATATCATGAGTATGAAAAGTTTAAGCTACATATCATCATGGAGCAGTAATAGCTTGAGGATGACAAACGGTCTCTACAGAGACTTTCTCTCCATCCACCCTGAGTCTCCCTTGAATTTTGCTTTTTATTGTGATGAAATAGTAAATTGTGCTGTATGTAGTCATTTACCATTACAATTTACTACATATAATCCAATTTGCTACTGCACCTATAGGTACAATACTGTGGCATTAAGTTCCTTCACGGTATTATGCAGCTGTGACCACTCTCCCTTTCTAGAACATTTTTTTTTTCCCTGACAGAGATTTGAGAGCAGGTCACTGATGGGGGTGGGAAAGAGAAGAAGGGAAAGGTGGTTAGCCCCGTGACCTGGTTCCCAAGGACAAGAGCTAGACTTCTTATCCACCCACTTGCACTAATCTTGGGTTGAAGTTCCTGCTTCTGGACAGACAGTGGGCATTTGAGCTCAACCACATGGCAAGGCCCAAGAGAGCAGAGCACCGGTCAAAGCGATGGCAGCATTTATGGTGGAGTTAGTTGAGCCTAGTCATTAATACCCTAAAGTAAAAGTAAAGGCCCTCCCGTTGATCATCGATTTGCTCGAGCGGGCCCAGTAACGTCTCCATTGGAGACTTTGTTGTTACTGTGTCTGGCATATCGAATACTCTCGGTAGCTTGCCGGGCTCTCCAAGAGGGGCAGAGGAATCGAACTCGGGTCGGCCATGTTGGCTGCGTGCAAGGCAGACGCCCTACCCGCTGTGCTATCACTCCACCCATTAATGCCCTAAACTGGATTATGTGTTGGGAGACCTCCTGAATTGTGATTGCCTCTCGCTCTGAGGTGCCCTGGCACTTCTCTGTGAACTCTGGCCAGCTGGCGGCGGGTAGTTCAGGGAGTGGAAGGATTGGGACAGGCTTGAGGCTACTTGCCCTTTTTTGACTGTGGCAGTTTCTTTGACAACAGTTTTTTTGTTGTTGTTTGTTTGTTTTTGCTTTTTGGGTCACAGCGATGCATAGGGGTTACTCCTGGTTCATGCACTCAGGAATTACTCCTGGCCGGGCTCGGGGAACCATATGGGATGCTGGGAATGGAACCCGGGTGGGGCCACATGCATGGCAAAAGCCCTACCTGCTGTGCTATCACTCCAGCACCTGCAACAGTTTTTAAAAAACATTTTTTCATTGAGCTTCTATTTTTATTAGAAGGAAGGGTTCTGCTTTCCCCAAATAAAACCACTTGGGAACCATCAGCTCTGGATTATAGTGACCTCCGGGGAAATGAGGGTTGGTGAGAGGTGCCTTTGCTGATGGGGGGAGAGAAAAGAAAAACAATGATAAATGTTCCTTTGTTCGAGTTAGAACACCAAGAATAATTTTTATTTTATTTTTAATTTTTATTAGTGAAACACCATGAGGTACAGTTGTAGACTTACATTTTTGTGCTTGGGTTTCAGTTATACAATGATCCAGTACCCATCCCACCATGAGTGCCTATTCTCCATCATTTACATTTTTTAAAAAATTTTTGTTAGTGAAACAGCATGAGGTACAGTTGTAGATTTACTAATTTTTGTGCTTGGGTTTCAAGTGTACAATGATCAAACACCCATCCCTCCACCAGTGCCCATTTTCCACCACCACAGGTCCCAGTATCCCTCCCACCCCCCATCCCACCATCCCACCCTGCCTCTGTGGCAGGACATTCCCTTTTGTTCTCTTAGAATACCAAGAATAATTTTAACGCTAAGGTTCTTTTTTATTTTCAATTCCCTGGGGAGGAGGGATCTCCAAGTGCTGCTTAGGAGACCCGAGGGTCCCACATGTGATTTTCAGCTAGTTGGGCCTGGAGTTCAGTGCACAGGCACGAGGGTATCGGCTATTGGGCCCTGCAGTGCTGGGTCTCATCTGGGCATCCTGCAGTGCTCAGGAGCTTCCACAGCTCACAAGCAATGCTTGGGGATGTGCAGTGCCAGGGATCAAACCTAGGTCAGGGGTACACATGCCAGGCATGTATTCTAACCACTGCATTCTTTCCCAGCTCCTAAGGTTCTTTTAGGCTTTATTTAAACACAGTGCTTTACAAAGCTATTCACAGTACAGTTGTTTCAGGCATTCCATGTTCCAACGCCAATCCCAACCACCAGTGTGATCTTTGTAGTCTCCATCCTCATCCCCACCCCATTTCTCACCAAGTCTCCAAGCTTGCCTCCTTAGTAGGCACAATATAATTCATTTAGAAATAAGATTCCTAATCACACTGTTTTGCTCTTGCTTGATGGCGCAGAGCTAGGACGGTGTGGGAGCCGGAAGGTGGCAGGACAGGTGTCTCAGTTCCACGGAGAAGATGGTATCGGCTTGGGTGTGTCCATGGCCTTATCCGGGACAGCACCAGCTGGGCTCCCAGGGAACTTGCTTTATGACCCGGGACTATTCCTCTAGCTACTCTGTGCCTCAGTTTCCTTCTCTGTAGTTACAGCTGGTTTATCTACTTGCTGGAAAAGTAGTGACGCTTGAAGAAGGGAAAACAGAAACTCAAGTGAATTCGTTTCGGGAAAAATGCTATGGGGACACAGTGATGGTCACTCCTGGCATTGTTCTTAGTGAAAAATGGGCACTGGTGGAGGGATGGGTACTTGATCATTCAAAGAATATCAGAACTGTCTTGATATTCAAATGGGCTCAACTTGAAATTTTTGAACTTTGGGCTCTCTGGTCTTTTTTTTTCCCCCTTGTCATTTTCTTTTTCTTCTTCTTGGAACTGGTTGAGGGTAAAAATTACTTCATGGTCGTGAATTAAGCAGATAGGAACCTCCCTTTAAATGACTGTTATTAAAAAGCCAAGGCAAAGTTAAGGGAAGATAAAAGTGTGACAGCTGACTGGGCTTGAAGACGAGAGAGCCACACCCAGGGGCAGCTCCCCCCACCCCTCTCTCCCCCTTGGTTACCAGGGAGCCCAAGGGAAAGATCCACGTGGGCTTGGGGTCCTGGGAAGCATTCATTCTAGGAACATACACGACTGTCAGAACTGAATCCCTAGAAGGAGAGCTTGTGCACGCTCACACCAACAACCTGCCCTTTTAAATTCTCGGTACAGCACTATTTGCAGTAGTTAGACTGGGAAACAGTCCAAGGTCCCATAAAGGAGGAGTGGATAGAGACGTGGAGGCGTATGTACACAATGGCGTTCTGCACAGCTCTAAGGAATGATGAACTCTTGCCTTCTGCTCTAAGTTGGATGGACTAGAAGGGATCACACTGTTAAGTGAAATAAGTGAGAGGAAGACAAATCCTGGGCAGTCTCACGCATATGTGGTATAGAGAGAAGCACAGCAGAGCGGTAGATGGTCTGGAATAGCGCCTTGGGCTTTGATTACAGAGCTGAAGTTACCAAGTGGGAGGACAGGAGGGGAAGAAGAACTGTCTACAAGTAGGACACTGGGACAGTGGAAGAAGGTACTGGGCATCTGCGGGGTAGCTGGGTAGGGGGCAGTGCTTCGGGTTTACTCCTGGCTCTGCAATCAGGCATTACTCACGGTGGGGTGCTAGGAGAACCATATGAAATGCTGGGTCATCTGCATGCAAGGCAAGCACCCTATGGGCTCTATGTCCCTCTGACCCCAGAACTGGTGGTGGTGGAGGGGCAGAAGCTAAATACATCAAAAGCATGAACAAACACTCTTGGAACTGTGTAACCAATAGAACAGGAGATAGAAATCAATCCCACAGCTCATAAAATTTAACTCTTTATTGTGAAATAATTTTAAGGTTCAATGACATTATTGGGATAGAATCCACTGCTGCTGAGCCCCTGAGCACTGCTGGGTGTGGCCCAAAACAAAAAACAACAACAACAAGAAAAATCACAGAGTGGGAAAGTTTCTCTGTGCAGACAGTTTCCTGTGTGTGTGGCCTGCCCGGCCCGCCGCTGCTCTCTCCTGGGTTCAGGTTATGGTCAGTTTGCTCTTTGCAGCAGATCTCTGGCCAGTGGCGCAGCCCCCACCCCTGGACTCCCTGAACTTCCTGCTGCACCTGTAACAGAGAAGACGAGGGGCAGAGGAGGAAATGGGGGCATTTAGATAAGAGCACGTGTCCCAATAGTGCAACCGGAGCCTGCCCTCTCCCCAGGGGTGTGCCCGGACCTTGGCAGAGGGAGTGTGCGGGCATGGGCGGGAACCTGGCACAACTCTTCCTGGGGCTGGAAGTCTGTGCGAGCACCCACAGATGTTTTGTTCAGCTCATCAGCAGGAGTTGATTTGTGATCCTAGAGCCCAGGGGTGGAACTTTAGAGAGGAAGAATCAGCAGCCACTGGGCAAGGACTAAAAAGGTCATGAGAGGGGCTGGAGAGATAGCACAGCAGGTAGGGCGTTTGCCTTGCACGTGGCTGACCCAGGTTCGATTCCCAGCATCCCATATGGTCCCTTGAGCACCGCCAGGAGTAACTCCTGAGTGGAGAGCCAGGAGTAACCCCTGCGTATCGCCAGGTGTGACCCAAAAAGAAAAAAAAGGTCACGAGAACAGGTTAAGAGCCAGATGTGGCTCGGTGGAGCACTTGCCTTGCACGTGTGAAACCCTGGGTTTGATTCCCGACCCCACCATTAAAAGAGAGGGGAGGCAGGGAATCAGGTAAAACAAACAATCAAACAAACAAAAAACTTCAGGGTGAAGGAATCACTGGCCACCTTACAAGTCACCCCATCTTTCCACTGGCCTGAGGGCCTCTGTCCATGCTCACTGCACATCGCCTATAATGTAGAAAGGGACTGAGAGGCAAGGTGAGCGATGCTCAGGAGCCTGGACTTTGTCACCCGGATCGCATCCCAGCTATCCCACTCCCCGGCTCTGTCACCAAGGCAGGCTCTCTCAGAGTTCTGAGTCTCAGTTCCTGCAGGGAGGGATGGTAATAGTATTTGTTTCCGGAGTGTTGGGAGGATCCAAGGTGTCGAGATAAGAAAGCTCTGAGAAGTCTGCCAGGCACGTGGCATAACCTGTTACTGCCACTACCACCACCACCACCCTGCTGAGCCCAAGGGGGAGTTCAGGGGACCACGCCTGTGTTCTGCCGGCAGGAGACCCAGGTTTCATCCCTGGTACCTTGTGCTCCCAAGCCCTACCAGGAGTGACCCCCAAGGACAGAGCCAGGAGTGGCCCCAGGAGAGCACTACTAGATGTGTCCTCCAAATTAAAAATAGATCAGTAACCTCCTGCTCAGAAATAGGATGTCATTCAGAGAAGCTGACTGACCGCAGTGTTGGAGGAACTAATCTCCTGCCCTGCACATGCTCCTCATCCTCCTTTTTTGTCCCAGAGAGAGTCTGTGGTGTTCAGGGATGGATTTCTATCTTCTCCTTCCTCCCTGCCTCCTCCCTTGCAGGCACCATCCTGATGTGAGGGGCAGGTGGGCAGGGAGCAGCAGAAGTTTGGTAAATCTTCCCCAAATACATAGCGATTCTCCCATTTTCCTTCTGATTCCAGACTTGGAGATCACAGTCCCAATCCGGCACTCACAGCTCCTGCCCGGGAAAGTGGAGTACGGAGTCTATGAGAGCGGCCCCAGGAAGAGCATCTTGCCCCCCAGGACGGAGCTGAGACGCGGAGACTGGAAGACAGACAGCACCTCCAGCACCGCAAGTGAGCAGCCGATGGGGCCTCCACTGCTGCCCCTGCAGCGTCAGAAACCTCTAGTACAAGGGCATTAGAGCCCATCTGGAGCCTGGGCTTGGGGACGGTTCAAAGCAGGGACTATGTACCCGGGAAGGCCTGTATCAGGGAGCCATCAATCCTTACACAGATATTGCCAGGCAGCATGGTCGTTATTTCACTCTTTTAGGAGTAAAAAAATAAATTAAAAAAAAACACATACAAATAATACTAGCTAACAGTTATTAAGCATTTGCTTTGAGTTTAGCTCCCTCTGTGGAGTCTATGATTACGTTCTCAGAATAAATCAATGAGACAGACATTCAAGCTTCCACTTCCAGAGGAAGGAACTGACTGTATAGCTAGAGAGAGACTTGAACTCACGATGTCTGGAAGCAGGACTGAGTCTCCCACTGCCAATCTGTGTACTTCTTCAGTCGGGATCAGGAAATGGAAAGGGCAAGGAGACAGCAACTTGAGAGAACATTGGCCTCAGATTTGAGAATTCCAGCTCTGGAGGCAGGAAGAGGATCTGAGTAGGAGGTGACTTTCTTTGGGCTTGGCAGCTAGAATGGGAGTGTGACTGCAGCCGACAGTCCGAACGCATGTGTAGGTAGATGTCTCCTTCTCTCTGACACGGTGCTGGTGGCCCGCTTGAGACACACCAGCCTCACAAGCTGAGGCTTTCCCTCTCTCAGGCATTTTCGTGTCTGCACCTCAGCTAGGAGAGCAAGCAAAGGGCAAGAGACAAGCTGACAAACGTTTGGGACTCGTGTCTGCTTAAATGCCAGGCAGAGAATTGCAAAGTGGACGGTGAAGCAGGAAGACCTCCTAGCCAGGGGTTTGGGTCTTTTCTGCTTCACAAGCAAACTCCTCTGACAATTTGAAATATGCTCTGGATAGGCATCCAGGAAAAAAAAGAAGAAAAGTATGTGCATGCGTGTGCACACATACACGCTGCTTTTCCCATCTATGGATTTAGGTTAAGAATCTTTCTCTAGGATCTGGGAAGATAGCTTGGGAGACAGCACTGCCCAGCACTGCCCAAGTGGATAGTGGCCCTCAACATTGCTGGGCCTGGCAGCATGGAGAATAAAGTGTATGAACTGTGTTTCTGGCCTTGCTCGGTAGTTTATGGGGAGGGATGAACTCACTTGTTTAGAAAGTGTTTTTATGATAACAGACCTAGTAGCTGACTTGACTCTGCATTTATGACCTGCACTGGGCCTTATGAGACAGTTACTTGGGAGGTATTTGTTGTTGTTGCTTTGTTTTGGGGGGCTATATCTGGCAGGTTCAGGGCTTTCTCCTGACTCTGTGCTCAGAGATCACTCCTGGCGGGACTGGGGGGACCATATATAGTGCCAGGGACCAAACCTGGCTTGGCCACATGCAAGACCAGCTCCTTACCCGCTGTACTGTCACTCCGGCCCTGGGACACAGGTTCGTTATCTACTGCTAGGAACAAGCCCTCAATGTAGTGGCTTGAAACATGCTCATTATTTATTCTGACTCAAAACTTGGCCAAGACTCATTGGTTTGTCTCCACTCTCTGGGGGGTCATTTGGGGTTACTCTGCAATTTTATTCAGCTGGCATTCCAGATGGGCTGGGACATCCTGGTGGCTTCTCATACTTCAGTGCCTCTGGGGATCTAACTCAATAACCTGAACTTATGTTTGTTTGTGTTGACTCCTTTTATTTTCAGATGGCTTACCTATAAATCTTATTTTTGAGTTTGGTATAAATCCCGAGTAAAAGTTTTTTTTTTTAGTTTTTGGGCGACACCCAGCAATGCTCAGGAATCACTCCTGGCGGTGCTTGGGGGACCATATGGGATGCCGGGGAGCAAACCCAGGTTGGTCGTATACAAGGAAAATGCCCTATTCAGTGCTATCGCTCGGCCCCAAAAAATCTTTTTTTTTAATTATAAGCAAGTTGTTAAAGACTGAGGTTCTCCAGTCCCTTTAATAATAGTGGGAAATGGCTGGGAATAGACACCGACCATGGCAAAATTATCCTCATAAGATCCTGAAATGGAACTTTCCAGAGGAACAAGCGCTGGTGTGCAAGTGTTTATCAAACTTTGGCTTGTGTCATATGTGCTGATGTCATATTAGCTAATGAAAGCCATGTAGCTAAGTATGATGGGAAGGAGGGAAGAAGAGAGATGGAGCTCTGTTGGCTTAATGACAGAGCATTTCCCATCTTGAATGTGATAATAACAGATATACATGCTTACATTTTGCAAGCCTTTTGCCAAACATGTTACCCTGTGATTACTCCATATGACAATGCTGTGAGTTTCTCAATCAGAAAATGGAGACTTAGAGTGGTTAGGCAACTTGCCCTGGGTCACTTTGCAAGGAAGTAAGGGAATTCACCCCCAAATGAGGAATCCAGAGACGTCTGTCACATCAGGGCCATCATATCAGTCAGGATCTTTTGAATAATCCCATACTCAGGAATTATTATTTCTACTAGCAAAGGTAAGCTAAGTGTGTTTTTTTCTTGCCCGAGGAATCCACAGTCTGACTTTGTCCCCTGCAGGCAGTGCGAGTAACAGATCCAGCACTCGGAGCCTTCTCAGTGTGAGCAGTGGGATGGAGGGGGACAATGAGGTGAGTGCACGGGAGAGGAGGAACCTCCGCTTTGTCTTGTCCTAAGAGATATTTCACTGTTAGAAATTGAAGTCCATGGGGCCAGAGAAATAGTACAGCGGATAAGGCACTTGCCTTGCATGTGGCCTTCCTGAGTTCCATCCCTGGTACCCCATATGGTGCCCTGAGCCTACCAGGAGTGATTCCTGAGTGCAGAACCAAGAGTAACCCCTGAGCATTGCTGGGCGTGGCCCCAAAGACAAACAAAAAGAAATCCAAAGGCAAGAAGCCAGACACGTGAGGTCATGTGTCATATGCCATGGGATCATGGGATTCCGTTATGGAAAATGTCCGAATAGGCAAAGCCCTAGAGACTGGAGGGATTGGTGCTTGCTGGGTGAGCTGGGAGGGGATGAGAGGAGATATTACAGCAGGTCATTTAGGCAGGGAATCGCTCAGTGGTAGGCATCCACCGTGCAGGCATGTGGGGCCTGGCTCTGCCCCACATGCTGCCTGAAATCTTCAGCACTGCCCTTGTGATCCGAGGACCCAAGGACCCCAGCCATTGAAGCAACAACCAAAAATCAAAACAGACCATGATCAATTTATATTATGCGAATTTTGCTTCAGTTGAAAAAGGAGGGAAGAAGATAGAGAGGCAGGAGACACAGAAGTCCACTCAGAGGGCCAGGGAAATAGTACTGGAGTTAAGGCACTTGCCTTGCATGTGGTTGACCCCAGTTCAATCCCTGGGACTGTATTGTTCTCCAAGCACCACCAGAGTGCTCCCTGAGCACAGAGCTTGGAGTAAGCCCTGAGCACTTGCAGGTGTGGCTCAACACCACCGCCCCTCCCCCTGCAAAAAAAAAAAATAAGTCCCCTCAGACTAAAAGAGCTTGTGGTCCCCACATACCAACCTTGACTCAGGAGGAAGGAGAATTCAGCTTGTTAATGATCTCTGCTCTGGCTAACTCCTCCATGACTCTGGAGTTAATAGATAAGTTAATAGAAGTTGATGGCTGAAGTCTGGTGTTCCTGACTTATCACTATATGAATAATCTCCCCTTTTCTTTCTCACCTTTCTGGCTTAGGATAATGAAGTCCCTGAAGTTACCAGAAGCCGAAGTCCGGGCCCCCCTCAAGTGGATGCAATGCCCAGCGTGCCCCTGGAGAGGCCCCCCAGGGTGCCTCCACGAGCGGCCTCCCAGAGGTAAACCTGGAGGGAAGCATAGACTTTGGTTGATGTTCGTGTTTGGTTAGAATTTGACCCTTAATAACTAATTCCCTTGTCTCTATGATGGGGATGGTAGTTTGGGGAGACCAGGAGAGGAGGAATTAGGAGTGAAAATGAAGGTGAGAGGCGTGCGTGTGGCCATCTGTGGATGAATTCTTTGATTTGCATGAACTTGTTTCCTGGTCTGTGAAAGGGACAGGAGCATTTTCTCACAGCTGTGAGACTGGAGTTCCAGCCATAGAGAAGGTTTGGAGAGGGGTCTCAAATGGGGCTTCCTCACTGACTGGGCCTTGATGCACGGTGTTGTTTAGAATCTTACTCAGGCTCCAGCAGGACCTTTTACAAAAAAAAATTTTTTTTTCTGTAAAATATCCCATTTATCCCACTACCCACTGAGGGAGGAGTGGGGAATCCCCTCTTCTTGCTGCCCACTCAGGGCCCTTTGGGGAAACAGAAAAAGTGGCCAAAGTGTTCTGTGGGTCAGTTGATAGAAAAGGAAAGGTCTGCAAGGCTGGGTTTCTCTAGAGAGGGACTCTCTGGTGTTACAAATGTAATGTGGAGGTAAATGATTCCAAGGAGGAAGGTTTTTTTTATTTCAGCTGCATTTTTTTTCTGTTTTGTTTTACATTTGACACTTTTTATTCAGATGCCACTCATCAATAGAATATGTGAAGAAAGGATAGCAAGAAAGCTTTTCTTCTGATTTTTGGAAAGACAGGCTGATGCATCTTAAAGATCTACCCATTTCTTGCCCATCTCTTTAGATGTCGTCCCTGTGATCACGGCAACATTCTTATGCACCACCACCCCCCCACTTGCACACACACCACACCTCCCCCCATCTAGCAGTGTCACCTGTTCAGCAGGCAACTCCCTGCTGGAGACAGAGGGCACACACTCAAGTATCTAGTATGAAGATCTTTCTAGATACTCAATCTAGATAAAGATCTTGCCATCAAGAAAGCCCTAAAAAGAACTGATCATCTAGTCCAGCCCTCTGAATTTGCAAAATGTTCTATTCCTTGAAAATTATTGCCAAGGGTCAGAGAGATGGTTCAGTGGACTGTGGTGAATGCTTTGCCTGTGGGAGGCCCTAGTTCCAACCCTGGCATCAATCTGGTCTCCCAACTACTTAACTGGGAGTGGCCACTGAACACCACTGGCGGTGGCCTGAAAACAGATCAGAAAATGATTAACTAGTTCATGATGAGAGAAGATTATTGACAAAGAGAGCAAATGTGGAAATACAAGCCCTTGTTACATGCTTCTTATATCAAATGGGTTAAATGCATCATCTCATTTTATTCTCTCCGCATTTCTAAGGCGGTATTTAGTGTCCTCTCCTTTGCAGCTCTAGGAGCTAGGGCTTGAGATAGGATTGAGACTTGCTGTGTGTGGCCAAACTAAGTAGGTCTGATTCAGCCATCCCATCACTTTATCACATCTGTCCCAGGAGGTCTAGTTGTCATGGAAGGGGATACAATTTGTAAAACCTTTGTTCCTGAAGGTCAAAGGCTTTGGAGGCAGTTATCTAATTGTACCAAGAAAAAAAGAGTGTCATGCCTGACACTATCGCTACAAGGCACTGAGGGATTTTGATAATGGGAGAGAAAAAAAGAGAACAACAAGGAAAACAAGTTCCAGAGATGGAAGGACAGGCTCTGGGATGCATTCAAATGTGTCAAAAGAAGTGGCCTGGAAGCAAGTTGTGATAAAATGATCAAGAGGTGGGAAAGAAGGAGGAAAAACACTCTTTTACTCAAGAAACGGTGTTTGCAAAAAATAAAATCTGTACACAGCAAAACTTGAGGTGTGGTTGCAATTTGGGTGTGAAGAAAGATTTGCAGATAAACAGTTGTTTTGTGTGCATTTTAAATAATGAAGTGATTATTAATAATGAAGTTAGTGCTTGGGAGACCAGGTGGTACCAGGGCTCTAACTCAGACATCCCGTAGGAAATCTCTGTTAAGTTAGACTGAGGACTCAAGCAGCCTCTCTGCTGCCAGAGGGGAGGAGAGGCTGAAGGTGGGATCTCCTCTTTACGCCCTGATCTGAGAATCAGGGGCCTGTCCTCACCCATAGTCTCCTCCCAATAATCCCCCAGTCTCCATCCTGCTCATTGCTCACTCCCAGTCCCGGTTCTCTGTTCATTCTGCCTTCTGCCTCCGAATTACCATCAGGGACCCTTAATCTCCATCTTCATCCCAGTCTTCTATTTTCTCCGGTGTGTACTTGGGACTCTTCACCCAAATGTCCCAAGTCTCAGATTCTGTGTGTATAAACCTAAATTCAGCATCCCTCCTGTTCCTCTCCCTCCCCAGCCTGAGGTATCTGCGCTTGTTTTCCCTTTCCCAAGCCTCACACCTGGGAGCTAGCCTCCATCTCTGTCTCCCTCCCACTCCCACATCCATTCTCCTGGCCCTGCCCATTCTGCGCCCTTTTCAGCCTCATCCACCCCCTCCTCGCCATCTGCCAGTGCCTAAGTTCACTGTGTAGGCCTGCGCTTACCTCCTTGCCTCCACGCTGCACCCAGAGTGCACTTGCTAGAACAGAAATAACTGATGATGTCACTTCCCGGTCTGACATTCTTCAGATTTCACTCTATATTTTAGCACACGCTGGCCCTGGCTAGCCTTTTTAGTTCCACCCCTCCACAGTGTCATTCGTGCCCACCCCTGAAGGAGTCCCACTGAGCTAGGCTGTTTTATCCTTACTGTGCAATCCATTCCCTTTGCCAGGAATAATGTCTGTCTTTCTGTATGCCCTTCCAGTCTCTGCTTAGAAAACTTCCGGTCCAGTCAGACTCTGTCTGAACCTCCTCTTCTGTCAACGTTTCCCTGACGTTTCTGTGAATCTTTCTTAAGTCCCCCAACACCTGTTATAATTCCTTCCATGTTGTGCTCCCTCTTTTTACATAGCAGTTGCAGATAGTGAGACTTGTGAAAATAGGCTTTCCGGTTAAAACATTGATTTTTCTGTTTCCTGAAGTTCACCTATATTTTTCTTAAAAAAAAACTTTTATTTTATTGAATCACTGTAAAATTAAAACCGTTCTTTTAACTTAGTGCTTAGTATGGTAATCAGCACATAGTAGGAACTTAATAAATTAAAAAACTAGTAAATTAACTGAGTGGATGAATAGATGGGGATGGGAAGGCAAGTGCTACCAAGACTCTGTAAGTCCTAAACAGACTTCAGTGGAGGGTAGAGATGCCAGGAAGAGCTTCAGCCTCCTCCCTCTTGCAGTGTGCAGTGCATTTCAGAGTCAGCGAGGGCAGGTGGTGGCAAGAACAGGCACAGATACGTGCCTCTTTGCATGGCTAGTTGCTGGCAGGCCTTTAGCCCTAGAGGATGGGCAGCTGATAGTGCTGTGATCTGGATCTGATAGGAGGAAAAACAATCCAGATTCTTGCTGCTGCATGGCCCATTGGTTTTTGAACTTTTGCCATTCACTAGAGAGTTACCAATCACTGACAATCCGTGCTGGCCCCTTTAAGGCCTCATCAGAACACTGCTGAAGGCTTCCTGCAGAGGTGGAAGGGGGTTGCAGCTTCCCAGGTATAATCTGAAACCAGCCCCTGTGCTCACAAAGGGCCAGGAGATACCAAAGGAAAAGACAACTCCAGATTTATATCTAGGTAACATTTTCTTTTTTGGTGGGGGCACACCCAACTGTGCTCAGGGCTTTCTCCTGGCTCTGTGCTCAGAAATCACTCGTGGTGGTGCCAAGGGGCCCATACGTTGTGCTGGGGATTGTACCTGGGCTGGCAAGCATCATATCCTGATGTTATCTCTCAAGCCTTGCTAGGTAGCAATTTTAATGACTAATTGGACTTTCTTATAAGGCATTATCTTGTCTCCTGTAAGATGAGTAGTTTCCAAAGCACCTGCACCAAACCTCAAAGTTGTCTTTTTTTTTTTTGGTGTTTTTCTGTTTGGTTTTGGAGTAGTGGTCTTGGGGGCTACTCCATGTGTGGCACTCAGGGGTCACTTCTTGAGGTGCTTAGGTGCTCAGGTTGGAACCTTCATTCAAAAGATGTGCTCTAACCCTTTGAGTCATCTCCCTGGCCCACATCCCAAAAGCTGGTGTCATGTGTAGTGCAGATGGCCTCCGCATCATCCCATACACCATAGAACACCCATTCCAGGGGTCTCCTGTGATCAGATTTTGGGAATGCACATTGTGGGGGTGGGAAGCTTCCAGCGCCCCATTCAGTTCAGTGGTCAGTTTGCTTGCCTTCCCCAGAAAGGAAGCATGAGCATCTTTGGGGTGGAAGATGAAATCTAAGGCTCCTGGGACATCCATGAGGAAGAGACCTCTAAAAGACGTTTTTGATCACTAGGACACAAATATTTTTCTTTACTTCTTGAGTGACTACTCTAAGATGGAAACCATGATACTCACTTTCCAATCCTTATCTTCAAGCCTCACATGGTCATCCAATGAAGTTATCATTACCTCTGTATGGCAGGCTTAGAGAAGTAGAACTTGTCCTTCAGATGTGAGCACAAAGTCTGCATTGTTTTCCCATAGGTGATTGATTCCCCCCATCAGAACAAAGAGTAAAGTTGAGGTCAGAGAGATGATTCAGCAGATAAGGCGCTTGCCTTGTATGTGGCTGACCAGGGTTCGATCCCTGGCATTCCATATGCTTTCCTGAGCACTGCCAGGAGTGATTTCTGACTACAGAGCCAGGAGTATTGCCGGGTGTGGCCCCCCAAACAAACAAACAACAAACAAAACAGACAGTGCAGTTTACAGAATTTCCCAATTCTCTCTATCATCTACTACACTTCAGTATCCTGAGAGTAGGGTCCATGATCCTGAGAGTAGAACCCATATCCAAGAATCGATTCATAATAGATAAATATTTAAAGAAAGCAAGGAAGAAAAAGAGAAAGAAGGAAGGGAAGGAGAGGAAAAGAGTACTGTAGCACTGTCCTCCCATTGTTCATTGATTTGCTCGAGGGGGCACCAGTAACATCTCACAACAAATTGTGAGACTAGTTGTTACTGTTTTTGGCGTATCGAATACATCACAGGTAAATTGCCAGGCTTTGCTGTGCGGGCAAGATACTCTCAGTAACTTGCTGGGCTCTCTGAGAGGGGTGGAGTAACAAACCCGGGTCAGCTGGGTGCAAGGCAAACACCCTACCCGCTGTGCTATCGGCTGGTGCGAAAGTACAGTGGGTAGGGTGTTTACCTTGCACCCAGCCGACCGGGCCGACCTGAGTTCGATTCCTCAGCGCCTTTCGGAGATCCCTGCAAGCTACTCAGAGTATCTCGCCTATAGGCAAAGCCTGGCAAGCTACCCGTAACATATTCGAAATACCGAACACAGTAACAAGTCTCACAATGTTACTGGGCCTGCTTGAGCAAATCGATGAACAACGGGAGGACAGTGACAGGGGAAGAGAGAAAGGAAGAAAAAGGGAAAGGGATGGTGCGGAGAGGAAAGAAGGGGGAGAGGAAGAGAGAAGAAAGACAGCTCAGGCTTGCTCAGGTATACAGCAGCACTGCTTGATTCAGCTTTCTCATCGAAGTCTCATCCATCTGATTGATGAAAGGATTCTGTCCATTGTCTTCTCTGAATAAGATACCAAACTCTATGTACACATCCAGGGTTCTGAACTGCACCTCTGGAAGATCTCTGTGGTTATTTTTTTTTCTACTTCTGCCTCCCTACCTTGTTCCTAAGACTTTCTCTCAGCTCTTTTGCACTTCCTTGACTAGCACAAAACTTGCATATGAGACATTTAATAAATATTTACTCATTGATTCATTTAATCTCTCAGTGCACAATTCTAGGGCAGAATAGTTCGTTCTCAGCATATCATGGTTCAATTTCAGCTCCTGACAAAGCTCTCTTTCTTGACTTACTGATTTGCTTCCAGGTGAATTAAATATTGGTTTTACAGCACACATGCCCATCATCGGATATCTGCGAACAAGCCCAAGTCTATCTGGGACTGTTTAGAAACTAGCCAGAGCAATTGGAGGGGGCTGCTGAAGAAAGCAAACTTGGGTTGAGAAAATACTCTTAGTAACCCCCTGAGGAATTTGTTGTGAGAAGCTGACTTTGGAAATTCTCAGTTCCTCTGTCAAGGAATTTCTGACTATAGCACATCTCCTGCCTAGCTGTGAATTTAGATCACTGGTGTTTTATTTGTTATTGGTTTTGATTTGGGAGCCACATCCAGTCGTGCTTGGGGAGCTACTTCCTGCTCAATGCTTAGAGGTCGCTCCTGGCAGTGCTGAAGGGACTGTTCTGTTCTCAGAATGGGACCCAGGCCTCCCGCATGTGTTCTTTGAGCCATCTGGTCTTTTGAACTACAGGGTTTTTGGGCTTGCTTGTTTGTTATAATTGAATCGCTGTGAGATACACAGTTACAAAGTTGTTCATGATTGGGGTTCAATCATACACCCATCCCTTCACCAGTGTACATTTTCCATCAGTGTCCCCAGTTTCCCTCTATGGCAGGCACTTTTCTTTTTTTTCTCTCTTTCCTTTTGGGCATTATGGTTTGTAATACAGGTACTGAAAGGTTATCATGTTTGTCCCTTTATCTTCTTTCAGCACGAGGTTCTTGTCTGGAATGATCATTTCCAACTATCACTGTCATAGCAGTCCCTTTTCTATCCCAACTGCCCTCACCACTACCACTTGTGGCAAGTTTCCAACTATCAGTTAGTCCTCCTGGCCCTTGTTTCTACTGTCCTTGGGTATTAGTCTCATATTAAGTCTTTTTTTTTTGTATCCCACAAATGAATACAATCATTCTATGTCCCTTTTCCTCAGACTCATTTCACTCAGCATGATTTATAAGTGCATTTTTAAACTTTAGAAGTGTATTTATAAGTGCACTTACACATCTATAAGTGTGTTTCATGACTTCATTTTTCTTGGTGGCTGCATGGTCTTCCATTGTGTAGATGCACCATGGTTTCTTTATCCAATCATCTGTTCTCGAGACTTTGGTTGTTTCCAGATTCTGGCTATTGTGAATAGTGTTGCAATGAAAAGCAGATGGCTTTTCTGCAGTGTTTTTGGGTCCTCAAGGCCATCTGTCCTCCCGTAGTTCCAGAAGTGGTATTGCTGGGTTGTATGGAAGCTCAATTTCTAGTTTTTTGAGAACTGCCTATATGTTTTCCAAAAAAGGCTGGACCGGTCAGCATTCTCACCAACAGTGAATGAGAGTCCTTTTCTCCCTGCATCCACACCAGCACTGGTTGAACTACAGGTTTATTTATTATTAAATTGGCAGGATCAATACATCAGTTAACTACCATTGAAAATTTGCTTTCTTATCCTCAGATCTCAGGAGAAAGGGTTACACAGTGCAATAGGTGGGGTGGTCCCCTTGGGGAAGCATCAGAATCAGCCAGGAGAAAGGGACTGGGAGAAATATGGGCAAAGGTATTTATCCTGAAAAGAAGTGAGCCAGGGCAAGCTGACATAGAATTAGTACGCTTGAATAATTTTAGAAGGCTCTGGGCAGAGTGTCTGTCTCCAGTTTGATACATTGCTTTGGTATAATTAGGGAAGATGGATGGCAGCTAGAATTAGGGAGCCTGGTTGGGGCAGGGGTGGACTTTGGTTTAGGGTGATCTCTCTGGATGCTTAGTTTGCATGTAAAAGGCATGTGCCAGATCAATAGCATAGTAGGTAGGGCATTTGCCTTGCACGCAGCCTTGTTGAATCCTTAGCATCCCATATGGTCCTCTGAGCACCGTCAGGAATAATTCCTGAGTGCAGACTCTGGGGTTACTCTGGGGTTCTTTTGGGTGTGACCCAAAAAGAAAAAAAATATGTGCCCATTCAAGATGTTTTTCATTTCTAGGAATTAGCTAACCTTAGGAGGGGGTTCCTTCTAGAATCATGTGAAATGCATGAAGATTATGATGGAATAAGTCTGTGAACTTTTCCTTTTGATACCCAAGTCTACACTGGTGGGGAGGTTGGGGAGATATGTGTGGTACTAGGAATCAGTTTAGCACTTCACACATGCAGTCCATGAGATGCAGCCCTTTAGCTAGGCCCCCATTCCCTGGGAGTTGGTATTTTTCAAAAATCTCGTAGCTTTCTACTATGCAGCCTGTCTTGTGAACCACTCAGAAATCTATGTTTGTTCAGTTTCGTTGAAACCATATCCTTTGTGTGTTATGCCAATTTGTTGCATAGTTTGCAACCAATTATAAATATCTTAAGACTAGTTAGTCACATTCATTTTAAAATACCATTGCCTTGTCTTTTGTTTCAGACCTCTGACCAGAGAAACCTTCCATCCACCTCCGCCTGTTCCACCCAGAGGTCGCTGATTCCATCTTCTCCCACCTGCCTAATTCAGGACTTGCACTTGTCGGCCTCTTGATGATGTCTTCATGTTGAGTTTTATGGCGTGATTGCTGACCTTAAGATCCACTTTCACTGCTGATATTCTTTAAGCCCTGCTGGTTTGGGCTTTTCTCAAAGAAGACATTATTATAGCAGAAAGAAATGAAAAACGAAGGACTTTATTCACCAGTGCCAACTATATTTTTTATCTATATCTTTGTTTTGCCAAAGGATGAAGACTTAATTAGAATACTTACCTCTACTTTGGCATGTCAGAGCCTGAAAAGATTCATCAGAAATATACTTTACCAGAGATTTTACTAAAATGCACTTGTGTTAGACCTTTTGTTATTTGTTACTTAATCTGGTTTCTAGAAGTGGTTATGATCTAAGACTTAACAGTATCCAAGTGAAAAGATGCATCTTGTTTTTAAGTGCTTTCAAATTTTCTGTAGATTCAGAAGGTTTTTTTAAAATGTTGGTCACATATGGCAAACTCAAAAGCACTTTTCAGAAGCTTGGGGTATCAGGGGCCACATATATTGTTGTGTGGTCATTAGAGGTCTTAATTCTGACATTTAAACCAGAAGAGGATCCTTAATTCTTCATCTTCCTAGAATCAGAAGATGAAGGAAGAACCTAAAATAGAAAGTTATATGTTTCCTTTTATGCCTTTTATTACCACTAGACTTGTGAAGCCTTTTTAGGCAGAAAATGTGCCCTTACCTCCCCCCACCTTCCTGTACTTTCAGAAGTCCTGGCAGTTATGTTCATAGCCCAAAGCCACCACCCAGTTGCAAACCATAATGCACGAAAGGGGGGAGAGAGAGAGAGAGAGAGAGAGAGAGAGAGAGAGAGAGAGAGAGAGAGAGAGAGAGAGACAGAGAGAGAGACAGAGAGAGACAGAGAGAGAGAGCAAGAGAGCAGAAGAAAAAAGGTGCCTGCCACAGAGGCAGGCAGGGGTTGGGGAGTGGAGGGGTGGGAGGGTGGGAAGTGGGGTCAGAGAGAAATTGGGGACATTGATGGTGGGAAATGTACACTGGTGGGGGGAATGGGGTTTGGAATACTGTATGACTGAATCATGAACAGTTCTGTGGCCTATCTTACAGTTATTCCATTACAAATAAATAAATGAATAAATAAGAGAACACAAACTATATCCAGTCACGAAAAATATTTAAACCTTTAAATACATCATTAACTTTGAGTTCCTAGCACATAAATCTATTTTCAAAACACAATTTGATAAACACATCAAAAAATGTATCTGACCCATTTCTTAAAAATATATCAGAAATATAGTAGTTTTATATAGTTATTCTCCATGCCACATAGATATATAAAAGCCATACTATTATTCATTTAAGAACAACTTTATATTGTGTTTTTCCCTCATGATTAAGTGTTCTTATACACCCACATTCTTCTACCCAGCAAATAAGGACTCATTGAAATGAACAGCTTCCGAGGGCTTGGATTTTTTTTTTCTTGACATGAAAATACATTATTGGTCACGGTCATCAAGAGTGTTTGTGCAAATTACCCACCACGGTTCCCAAGGCATAGTAGCCATTTTGGTAACCACTCTGTAAGTTATTCTTCGATTTACTCTGTTTCTTTGCTTTTCGCTCAGTTGGGAATAATAGGAAGAATGTGAAATAAAAGGAGAAAAGAGATTATGTTGATCAAGTAATCCTCCTAGTTATTTATAAATATTTCTCATCTTAAACACATTTGATTTTGATAAAAACTATACTTTAAAAAGATTTTCATGGTCCAGAGAGGTAGATCAAAGTGTTAGTGTGCATTCTTTTTTTGTAAACAGTACAATTTATTTTTCAATATCAATTTTAATCGATTCAGATTTTTTTTTCTTTTTGGGTCACACCCGGCAATGCACAGAGGTTATTCCTGGCTCATGCACTCAGGAATTACTCCTGGCGGTGCTTGGGGGACCATATGGAATGCTAGGAATTGAACCTGGGTCAGCTGCATGCAAGGCAAAGGCCACACCCACTGTGCTATCACTCCAGCCCCATCAAAGTGTTAGTGTACATTCTTGCATACCAGAGGCCCCAGTTTAATCTCAGGCACTGAATTTCCCAAATATTCCTGAGTGACATCAAGTCAGGAGTAACTCCTGAGCACTGCTAGGTGTGCCCTCCTCCCAAATATTTAATACTATTAAGCTCCATTTTTAGCACATCAAATTTTGATTTCTCTGTATTCTGAGACTAACAGGTATTTAGATGAATAACATGGTGGAATCTATTCCTAGCCAATGATGTTAATATCTTTATATGCATAGTGCTGCACTTTACTACTGGGACATTTTATTAAATATTATTCTAGGTGGGGGGATGGAGGGTCAAGCAGTGCTCAAGGATCCTGGACACTTCTGGCAATACTTAGCCAACAAATTTAGATAGTTCAAGGCTGGAGCCTGGTAATGAAATGCTATTCAGGCCCAATAGTGCTTATATGAAAACACATATAAAACAAAATTGAAAGTGCTGATGAAAATGAAAATCCTTAGTTTCATATATGGGACATACCTGAGATATGGAGGGAAAGATTCAGAGTACCTCAGGGAAAGATTAGAAAACATTGACAAGACTGGTTTTGCTTTTGGTTTCGCTATATCCAGAAGTGCTTAGAAAGTATTTCCCAATTGGTGTGTAGAGGTTGCTCTCAGCAGTACTTGCAAGGTTGCTCCCAGAGAAGGGAGCACCAAATAAAGGGTTTTGGGAGGATCCTTCCAGGATGGGAGAAGCATGCTGAAATGTTTGGACTATAGACCAAACATGATTGCCACTCAATGCCTCTTTTGCAAATCACAACACCCAAAAGGAGAGAGAGAACAAAAGGGTATGCCCTGCCATAGAGGCAGGGTGGGATGGGGGGTGGGAGGGATACTGGGACCCGTGGTGGTGGAAAATGGGCACTGGTGGAGGGATGGGTACTTGATCATTGTATAACTGAAACCCAAGCACCAAAATTGTAAGTCTACAACTGTACCTCATGGTTTTTCGGTAATGAAAAAAATTTTTTTAAAAAGTTGATTGAAACACCAGGACCCTGTTATCAAAGAAATTATCTAGTGTGAAGGTAAAAATTTGTATCCTCCAAAAACAGAATCACTCATTAAATTCATCCAACTTTTATAACATTCTTCAGAATACATCATGTAACACCACCATGGATTTTAAAACAATGGACACCAGAAATGAAATGGTGAGTGGTATCCAAGGAATCTAGTAAATTTTTTTCTATATGATATTTGAGACACATTTTTTTTGCTTTTTTGAGTCACACCCAGTGATGCTTAGGGGTTACTCCTGGCTCTGCACTCAGGAATTACTCCTGGCAGTGCTCAGGGGACCATACAGGATGCTGGGATTCAAACCTAGGTCGGCCACATGCAAGGCAAAAGTCCTACCCGCTGTGCTATTGCTCCAGCCCCCACATGTGGGAAGCTGGCCCTTTAACTGACCAAGAGCCTACGTGCCTGGCGGGGCCCCCCGCACCCACATATCTTTTTTTTTATCACAGTAAGATACACAGTTACAAGCTATTCATGATTGGGTTTTCAGTTCTATAATATTCCAACACCCATCCCCTCACCTGTAATGGCACAGACATCAACCGTCCTTCTCCAGGATTCTTTTCTTACTTAATTTCTGTTGTTGTTTTTGGGCTTCATCCAGCAGTGTTTGGGACTTACTCCTGGCTCTGCATTCAGGGGTTACTTTTGGCAGGATTTTGTGGGTTTCAGGGGATCGAACTTGGGTCAACCACATGCAAGACAAATGCCCTCCTTGGTACTATCTCTCCAGCCTCTTCCCCAATATTTTATAAACTGGTTCAAAAGAAACTGAAGCTTCTGGTTATATTCAATGACATTGATTTTGCCTCTAATTGGACAAGCTACAGTGGCTTCCCCTGACTAGGTCAGCACTGTCCCTTCATCACTTCTCACACCTGTTGGCGGGGGCTGGAGGGATAGTATCATGGTTAAGACTCTTCTTTTGCAGGCAGATGGCCTCAGTTCTATTCCTGGCACCACATGTGGTTCCCCGAGCATCATCAGGAGGGATCTCTGAGCACAGAGCTGAGCCCTGCTTAGAAGTGGCTCAAATCACTTACACCTCTCCAAAGAAAATTTGAGCAGATAACCCATCTGTATAAGCAACTAAGCATGAAGACTACAGTGTTACAGTCCAATAATTTACCTTGACATATTTAATGATGTGAATAATCCATAATGCTTTGCTATCATTAATCAAAGTGATAGCATGTAAATGATTCAGTGAGTAATTTTACAAGTGAAGCTAAGTTACAAAGTTACATACCCTCCTCCCTTTCATTCATTCTTTCCTTCCTTTCAGTAAAGCAAATGAGATTTATTGAGGATACAAGTTATAAGTAGAATATAGGATGAGAGAGAGAGAGAGAGAGAGAGAAAGAGAGAGATTCTAAGAAGTAAAGGAAATTTGTACAGTAAAAGCCATGGGCAATCCCAGGGTAAAGTGCTGTAAAGGAGATATTATGCACTCAGATTTGGTGTGTGTGTGTGTGTGTGTGTGTGTGTGTGTGTGTGTGTGTGTGTGTGTTATGGGGTGACCCAGAGCAGAGTGATGCTATAAAATAAAGCAGAAGGGTAGAGAGGTGTGGATGACTCCAAGAGAGATCAAACCTCCTTCATTTTCCTCATTTCCTTAGGACCTAAAGGAGAGGTCCTAATCAGCTCTATAATCATCCTTAAAAACTAGGATTTTTCGATCCTCTCTCCCATGCCTGAGGAAATCTTGGTTTTCTATGCTTCTCTTTCAAAGAACAGTATTTTCAGCTGGTTGTTGAGGAAGCATTAGTAACAGATTTATTTCTTAGAAAGGCAAGTGGCTAATTTGGTTAACTAATGAAAAGACTCATCTTGAGAATCAATTCTTAATTTTGAAGAATCTGCTGGTATAAATATTTGCTTTGGCTTGATAAATAAATTGTGTTTTGTTCATTTCCATGCCAGTTATTACAAATATAAATCGGCCATCCTCATTCATTCCTGATGGCCAGATACTAGGTTCCCCAGGATAAGGGAGAGGATGAGTAGGAGGTTGAGAGATGTCTTATGAATTCTAAGGCACAAGTGAGAATTTTTCTCACAGAAACTGTAATATGTAGTAGGTTTTCATGCTAACCAACCAAAGCCCGTTTAATTCACAATGTAGGCGAAAAGAAGCATCTCAGCTAGCTGTGCAGCAAGAGTTAGCACCATGCGGGGCCAGAGCAATAGTAAATTGGGTTGGACGCTTGCCTTGCATACAGCTAGCCTGGGTTCAATCCCCGGCACCCCATATGGCCCCCTGAGTACTGCCAAGAGTAATTTCTGAGCTCAGAGCCAGAAGTAAACCCTGAGCATTTTCAGGTGTGGCCCAAATACCAAAAAAATAAATAAAATAAATGTATATATTTACTTTATATATATATGTATCTATCACTGTCACTGTCCTCCCGTTGTTCATAGATTTGCTCGAGCAGGCCCAGTAATGTCTCCTTTGTGACACTTGTTACTGTGTTTGGCATATTGAATACATCACGGGTAGCTTGCCAGGCTTTGCCAGGCTCTCCAAGAGGGGCGGGGGAATTGATCAGCCGGGCTGGGTGCATTCAAGGCAAATGCCCTACCACTGTGCTATTGCTCCAGCCCTATATATATATTTTTAATTTAAGGGCTCTGTAACCTTGTAAGTGCCTGTTTAAAGCAAGTGGTGGGGAAACCCTCAATGTGAAGAAAAAGAGAGGCATCCCACAGGAGTCACCACCTAATTGCTAGGCTCTTACTAGACAGCAGCTTCTATTTTGTATCATTGTTATGAGTACAATTTAAAAATGCATAAGGGGGCTGCAGCAGGAATATAGCAGGTAGGGTACTTGTTCCTACATGCGACCCACCTGGTTTTTATTTCCAGCAACACATATACTTCTCCTAGCACCCCCCTAAAGTGACCCCTGAACACAGAAGCAGGAGTAGGCCCCAAGCACCAAAAAGGTGTGGTTCCCCAAACCACTGTCACTGTCACTGTCCTCCCCTTGTTCATGATTTGCTTGAGCAGGCCTAGTAACATTGTGAGACTTGTTACTGTGTTTGGCATATCCAATACATCATGGGTAGCTTACCAGGCTTTATCGTGTGGTTGAGATACTCTCGGTACCTTGCCAGGCTCTCCGAGAGGGGCGGAGGAATCGAACTCAGGTTGGCCATGTTGGCTGTGTGCAAGGCAAACGCCCTAGCCACTGTGCTATCGCTCCAGCCCAGTTCCCCAAATCAAAAATGTAAAAATTAAAAATGGATACATAGACTCCATAGAAATAGTATGGCAATGGGGCTGGATTGATAGTACAGAGGGTAAGGTGCTTCCCTTGCAAGCAAGTTGTTGCAAGTTCTATCCCCAGCATCCCAATGGTCCCTTGAGCCCAAAAAGAGTGATTGCTGAGTGAAAAGCCAGGAGTAACCCCTTAGCATCACGGTGTGTGGCCCCAAAACAGAACAAAACTATGTCAAAAAAAAGAGGAAGAGAAGAAGAAGGAGGAGGAGAAGCAGAAGAAGGAGTAGGAGAAAGAGGAGGAGGAGGAGGAGGGGGAAAAGAAGGAGGAGGAGGAGGGGGAAGAGGAGGAGGAGGAGAAGGAGGAGGAGGAGGAGAAAGAGGAGAAGAAATGATACCTAAGCAAAAAGAAAGGAGTTGCTCCTGCAGATCACCAAGTGTGGCCCAAATTGCCCATCCCCCCCTTCCCAAATTAAAAAATATGTAAGTGAGCCAGGAAGATAGCACAGATACCACACTGGGGTACATGCCTTGTATGCCACCAACCCAAGTTCAATTCCCCACCACAACCACGTGGGAGGACCCCTGCTCTCCCCCCAAAATATGTAAGAAAGTGAAATGGGACCCACATAAATAAATTAATAGCCTTAGTGGTTGCTCTTTCATCAAGGAGCAAGTGTCTTAAATACTTCTTAAGGGAAAGAACTCAGAGCAATTATCAATGTCTTTGGTATCTAGAACATTTCAGGATTCAGTTACAGCAGAAAAGGTAGAGGTGGAAGAGGTAAATAGAAATTGAAGGGCTTCCCCACCCCAAAAGTCAATAACTAGCAAGGCAAATATCACAAAACAGAAGGAAATAGAATTTCAAAGAAAAGATAGCTGTGGTTGGAAATCAGAAGATATGCTGTTATCTATAAACCAAGGTTTTTGATGATCCTGGTTATGGAAATAAGAACAAAAGATGAAAATTCTTGGGCTGAAGGGATAGCGTAGAGGATAAAGTGCTTGCCTTGTATGCCGCTCAGCCTTGTTCAGCACCCAGCACCAATTATGATCTCCTAAGCACCACGAGGCTTGACCCCAAGCACAGAGTCTGAAGTAAGCCTCAAAGCCTCAAGAACCACTGGCACAGATATGACCCAAGCTGCCCCACGCCACTACCCCAAACAGATTGAGATTCTTGTTTTCTGGATTATAAGCTCTCTTAAGTCAATAGAATCACAAAGACAGAAAAACAAAAAAGGTTGTGCAGAGGCTGGAGAGATATCCCAATGGGCTGAGCATAAGCAAATGCAGGCATTTGATTCCGAGAACCACATGGTCTCCTGAGCACCCCAGGAAGCAACCCCTGAGCACTGAGCTGGGAGTATCCCCTAGGTATTACCATGTGTGACTAAAAATCATAAAAGACTCATGGGGGAACTGTCCTTTTTCTGGTATTTTCCACCCACTCCCATCCTGTTAAGTGTCAGAGAATGAGATCATTAATCTAGATGAAGAAACTGATGAAATAAGATATATCAAAGTTTCCCACTTTCTAGTTTCTTTCAATTTGGGAGCCATGTCTGACTGTGCTCAGGGTTTACTTCTGACTCTGTGTTCAGGAATCACTCACTCCCGGGGGGCGGGGGGGAATTATATGCAGTGCCGGATATCAAAGCACCTTAACTCCTATACCATGCCTCTGAACCCCACTCTCCTGTTTTGTGAAAGAGTCCTGAGTTTTGATGCTCTCTCTGTATCTGTTTTGTTTTTATTTTATATTTTTCATCATACCTGGTAGTGCTTAGGGGTTACTACTGATTCATTACTGGAAGTTGCTTTCTGGGGTGCTCAGGAGGCCTTGCGGGGCTAGGAATTGAACCCAGGACTCCTGCATGCAAAGCATGTGCTCCAGCCTATTGAGCTCTCTCCATCACCCTCTTACTTCTTCTTTCCAGATCTACGATTATCAGAATTTTTTCATCTAAAACCATTTATCATTTCTTAGTACCTGCAAAAGTTCTAAAGGTCCTTACACATAATAGATGCTTGATAAATAAAATTTTAATTAATATTATCCTGTGCTTTTCCTATAAGAAATTTTCCTAAATACTTAATCAAAATAGAGGATTCCTCCTCTCTTTGCATGTTGTTTTTTTTGCCTGTTGAAGCAAATGTACACTTGGTGATATTTTGTGCATGACTGTGTGTTCTCTGTGTAATGTCTCCTGACACTAAGTCTGTACTCCCCAAATGCACACGATATACTATTCCTGTATCTCCCCCACCCCCAAGCAATTGGCAACCTACTGTTCCCCACGCCTAGCAAAGGCTAATTGTCTCAAATATGTGGAAGCTGGTGATGGCTGTAAGCAAGAAAGTATGAATCCATCTTAATTCAGCACTTACATGCTTGTTCTTCAATTGCCCATCATCTTTTGACTCAAATGCAGTGACTAATCACTGAGCATTTACTACCTTCCTCTCTGAGCACCGTGGTAGGTGCTCTGGAATATACAAAGACATATAAGATGTTGCCTCTGATTTTTATAGCAATTACTTGTTTATGATTCATTCAGCAATTAATCATGTACAGCTTTATGATGTCTTTTAGACTATCTAATAAGTGTTGTTTAAATCCTGCTATACTACTTTCACTTTTCTTCATTCCATACTGAAGGTCTATGATGTGACAAACATTATCCCATACTGGTATGTAACTGTCCCCGCTATTAAAAAAAAAAGCCTGATTTGGGGATGCTCAACAAAAAGGCTGCAAACTTGAGTGAGATTCCAGTGTCACCCACATGCTCTGAGTATGCTCTGGGTGGCTTTGCTGTCTGGAATGCCAGGTTCTGTGTTGCTGTGTGATCTGGTGAACACCCCAAGTGGAGACATGTGAAGATCATATGTAGGATGGAAACTTCTGGCAAGCATGTGTGGGAGCACCATTGCAAATCCTGGTGAGCACTACAAAACCATGTGCCAGCACTGTTGAGTGTGACCTCTGGTGAACACATATGAAGAATCACAACTAAAGTGTGAGACCCCTAAAAAGCATTAAGGAAAGAAAAGGGTGTTGGACTGGAGGGTGGGTGTGGAATGGATAGGAATGTCAGGAGGTAGTACCAAAAAGGAAAAAAAAGAGGGCCAGGCAGTCCATTTTTCTCTGCAGGAACCCCAAGTTCAATCCCAGGCACCACATGGCCTCCTGAACACCACTGGGAACAGTCCCAGGCAGTGAGCTGGGATTAACCCTTTAGCATGGCTGCATGCCCTCTCCACCCAATAAAAAAAAAAGAGATGGAAATAGGACTTATAACTTAGCAGGTACTATTTGGGTCTAAATGAAAGGATGATCAGTTTCACGGAAGAGAGGGATCACAGGTGATTACTCAGCTCAGCCTGGAAGGAGAGTGTCTAAATATCATCTATTTATTTTCCTTATGAGCAAAGGTGCAGGAGTATAAAAGAACAGGAAGGAATATAATTTAAGTATGCGTGGGAGGGCAAATTAGAGATATTGAGCTCTTACTGCATGCTTATAGGATGTTTCTTCCTTTAGCAAGACCACCTTTCCCCACCCCATTACACATGTAGTATGTGTTCATTATAAAAAAACATCTAGGGCTGGGATGGATCATATAGTGGGTAAGGTGCTTGCCTTGCCCACAGCTGACCTGGTTTGATCCCTGCCCTACATAAGGCCCTTGGGGGAACAGCTAGGAGTGACCTCTGAGCAGAGTCAGGACTAAGTCCAGAGCACTGCTGGGGAAGCCCTGCAAGCAAAAACTAAAATGACTATATGAATGCCAGTGCATGGGGGGGGGGGGGGGAACTCTTTCTGAACCAGGACTCTTACTTTGGAAACCCTATAGAGGGTTTCAGCAAGCCACTCAACTTCATCTGTAAAACAGGCCAATAGTATTTACCAATGCCCAGTGCTTACAGCATAGATCTCTTGTGAGGATTAGCCGAGTGAATGCACGTAAGGAACTCAGAATAGTGTCCAGCAGCTGAAACTTTTAGCAGTACTTCTGTGACTTTTTATCTAAACACGCAAGAAGTGTTTAAAACAAGTGTGTGAGATAACGTTTACATTTGAATAGATGTGACTCACTGCCTGCAGTTTCTATCTTCGTTGTCTACGCACCAACATCTCATTATGATGAAAGAGAAATCGAGAAGTTCTACATGGAGCTAGAGAAATTCTATAAAGACCACACCTTCTACAAGATCATTGTGGGTGATTTTAATGCCAAGATAGGACCGAGAAGATCAGCTGAAGAACTTCACATCGGAACCCATGGCCTAGAATGGAACGAACAGGGTGAGAGACTGTCTGAGTTCATCATGTCGACCAAGACCATTCATGGTAACTCACAGTTCCAGAAGGCAGAATCTAAACGATGGACATGGGAGTCTCCCGGTGGACGATTCCACAACGAAATAGACCACATCATATTCAATCGACGGTTTTGCCTGACTGATGTCGCTGTTGTCCCAAAATTTCGAACGGGATCGGACCACCGTCTCCTTCGTGCAAAATTCTACTTCACAGAGCGGGGAGAAAGGGCTGCAAAGTTCAAAAAGAGAACTCCCAGAACGACCACCAACTGGGAACTCTTTGGTACTATTGCGGCAACATGGGAAGATGCCATTGTTGACAACATTGACGAGGAATACGATCGACTGGTTCAGCACCTCCATGAATGTGCGAGGAACGCCAAGAGAGAGATAGCCACAAAAAGTCGCCTATCTTCGAAAACTCTTGAGCTAATTCGCCAGCGTGGTTTGGCGCATGCCTCAGGCAACCGCAAGCTAACGTCCGAGCTTGCAAAGCAGTGCAGAGATGCGATCAAGGAAGACCTCAAAGAGAGAAGAGCAGAAGTACTGGTAGATGCGGCAGAAGCCGGGAAAAGTATTCGTAACGCCCGCCTGTCCTTCGCCAACTATAAGACCAAGATGACTGCCCTCCGACGTCCTGATGGATCCATCACATCCTCCAGAACGGCAATGGAGAAGATTATCCATGACTTCTACTCAAATGTCTTCGATAGCCATGTCCACTTGCCGACATACCAAATTCCACAGGATGGGTATGTCATTCCCAACGTTCTCCCTTCCGAAATCCGACACGCCATTTCGTCAGTAAAGAAGCAAACAGCACCCGGCCCAGACAAGGTCAGACCTGAACACCTGAAGAACCTGCCGTCAGTACTCATCAATACACTGGCTGGGCTCTTCACTCGCTACCTGTCTGAATGCAAGGTTCCATCTCAATGGAAAACCAGCAGGACCGTACTACTGTTCAAGAAGGGAGACATCCATGACATTGGCAACTATCGCCCGATCTGCCTATTGTCTGTCATCTACAAGTTGTTCACTCGAGTCATCCTGAATAGGATTGGCAGAACACTAGATGAAGGACAACCATGTGAGCAAGCAGGGTTCCGCAAAGGATTCAGCACCATCGACCACATCCACACGATAACCAGGCTCATTGAGGTTTCTCGGGAGTTCAAGATGCCGCTCTGCTTAACGTTCATTGATTTAAAGAAGGCCTTTGATTCTGTTGAGACGGAAGCGGTCATTGAAGCCCTAGCCAATCAGGGCATTCAAGCCCAATACATCAGGATCCTCCGTGAGCTGTATTGCGGATTCACTACCAGGATCTCACCATTCTACAAAGAAGTGATCGTTGATGTCAAGAGAGGGGTGCGGCAGGGTGATACCATTTCACCAAAACTCTTCAGTGCCACCCTCGAGAACATCATGCGACGACTGGAATGGGAAGGAATGGGAGTGAAGATAGATGGTCGGCAACTACACCACCTCCGCTTTGCTGATGACATTGTTTTAATAACACAAAACATCAGCCAAGCGGCACAAATGCTGGCCGACTTTGACGGTGAGTGTGGAAAGGTAGGACTACAGCTGAATCTTACGAAGACAATGTTTATGAGAAACAGCCTTGTTCCTGACGCCCCATTCACTCTCAATGGAACGACCATCTCCGAATGCAACAGCTATGTGTACCTAGGTCGAGAGGTCAACATGACAAATGACCTGGCACCCGAGCTGCGCAGGAGGAAGAGAGCGGCTTGGAACGCCTTCAAGAACGTCGAAGAAATAGCTAAGAGGACGAAGAACCTCCAGCTCCGGGCACATCTCTTTGATTCCACTGTTCTTCCTGCATTAACATATGCCTCAGAGACCTGGGCCCTACGCAAACAAGATGAGAACGCTATTCAGGTCTCCCAAAGAAGAATAGAAAGAGCTCTGCTTGGAATATCACGTTTCACTCAAATGAGAGAACGAATCCGGAGTTCTGACATCCGTCGACGATCAAGGATCAGGGACGCTGTCCCATTTGCCAAGGTGTCGAAAATCAGATGGGCTGGTAACGTAATGAGATTTAAAGACGACCGTTGGACTAGAGCTGTTACTGATTGGATTCCACGGGATGTCAAGAGACCGCGTGGCCGCCCACCTACCAGATGGTCAGACTTCTTTGTCAAGGTCATGAACGATCGGTTTGAGGCCCTCCATGTTCCCGGAGCGAAGAGATGCCATTGGGCTACACTAGCACGCGACAGGGACAAATGGAGACGTTACTGGCGCCCGCTCGAGCAAATCGACGACTAACGGGAAGTTAAGTGATTAAGTGATTAAGTGAGATAACCAGGATTCTTTTTAGAAAGAGACTTCTGGCACCTATGGGGGAGGATAAACAGGGAGGCAAAGTTGGTGGCAGGGATCCTGTCATACAACACGAGGGAGCTGGGCCATTCCCGGCAGTGGGGGTGGGGGTGGCGAGGCGGAAAAATAAACCCTAGAGTCCTTTCTAGGAGAAGAAATGCTAGAACTTCGACTGCTGACGGCTGCACCCATCCCACTGCAAATCACCGACTTCTGGCTCCAGGATGGCAGTGGTACCAAATCCAAATATGGTTTTGACTTAGAACTTTTCCGATCTGCGCTCGTGCTGTTGTCGACCCAGAATCAGGGGCATGCACAGCTGCCTGCTTAGGAGAGGAGCTTAGCTTTCGGTGGGGTTATGCCTGTGAACCCGAGACCCACAAACAAATACACCGAACAAGGAGGAATCTGGACATAATGGGGGTGGGGGGAGGAAGGTGGAAGCGATTAAAAAAAACCCTGTGACTTCAAAAAACACTTTCTCCCACCCTGTCCAGGCAGACTCGCATCATCAGGATCCCAAGGGTGCGGGATACGTGCAAGGCAGGGCCAGGGCCGGGTTCTGTGGCCTGATCCCCACCATCACCCCAATTCAGAGCCCAGGCAAAGGGAGCCAAGAAAACGTCAGCTTTGGGGGGGGGCAAGGTCATACACCACTTCCGACGGCCGGGGCCAAGGCCGAGCGACAGGGTCCGGGCAGCGACCGGGGGTGGGGGGGTGGGGGGCGAACCGGGGAGGCCGCGGGCTCGCGCTCCGCTCCCGGGCGGGGCGCCGGCGGCGGTTGCGGCCCCGCGTCGCGCGGCACTTCCGGCGTGTGCCGGGGTGGCCGGATGACGTGGCTGAGTCAGAGGAAGCGGCCGCGGAGGCGCCGGGGGGCGGGGGAGGATCGGGAGCGGGCGGTGTCGGCGGCGGCGGCGGCGCGGAGGAGCCAGCGGCTGGGCCCGGGCCCCGAGCGTCAGTGCGCGCCCCGTGGATGCGAATCGGCCGCGGCGGCGGAGGAGGAGTCGGTGGGCCGGCGGCGCCGGGCCGGTGGGAGCGCGGAGGATGAGGCCGCTGCCGGGCGCTCCCGGCGTGGCGGCGGCGGCCGCCGCGTTGTGGCTGCTGCTGCTGGCGCTGCCGCCCCGGGCGCGGGCGGACGAGCACGAACACACGGTGAGCGGCGCCCCGCGCGGCCGGTCGGCCGCTCGGCCGCTCGGTAGGCCCGGCGCGGCCTGGCGGGCCCCGCCAGCCCTGGGACGGCGCCTTCCGGTTGGGCCGCGGCGGAGCCAGGAACCCCGGGAGCCGGGAGCGGGCGTCGCCGTGCGCGGCCGGGACGGGACTCGGCGCTGCCGCCGCCGCCGCCGCCGCCGCCGCCGCGAGTGCCGGGGCCACGGTCCCCGGCCGGACCGAAATGGCGCCGAACCCCTTCCGCGGACTGCGGCCCTCGCTCGGGCCGGCCGGCTGGCGGGGTTGGCGGGGGCCGGCGGCGCTGGAGGTCGCGGAGGGGGCACGACGGGCCGCCGGCCACGCTCCGCGGGAAAGAGCCACTTTGCGAGCCGCCTCCCCGGGCTGCCCCCGCCCCCGCCCGGGTCCGGGTCGCCAGCGGGTCCCTCCCCTCTCCCCCCCCCCCGTGGGCCACGTGTGCGGGCGCCGGACCCGCACGCGCCCGGCCCCCCGCGGCCTTTCTTCGGACGGGGCCCGCCCCCTCCTCTCGCGGGGTCCTGGCGTCACCCCCTGGCCGGGTACCGTCTCGGGTTGGGGTGGCCTGTGGGTTCCCGGGAAGCGATGGGCGCGTTTGGTTTTGCTCCCCCACCCAAGTGCAGCCAGGCCCCCACCCCCCCACCCCCAGCCTCAGCGCCAGTGTTAGGGGGCGCCGGGCGAGACTCTGTTTACACCCAGTGACCGTTTCAGACGCGTGTGCGGGACCCGGGGGAGGCTTGGGAGAGGGCGGTGGTCTCTCTCCACTCCCCGCCCCACCCCCCAGGAGAGGGGTGGGGTGGAAGCAGCCCCCCCCCCCCCCCGCCACTCACCCACACGAGACGCTCGCTTAAGTTTTGGATTTGTAGTGGATGGAACTTTTCCCTGGACCCCCCAGGCTCCGTGTTGTGCTCTCCTCTGCCCAGATGCACAGTGACACAATTTGGACAGTTTTCCTCTGTCACCTGTAGGTACCGTTGATGTCTCTCCTCCAATGTGTTTTTGTTTGTTTATTTATTTATTTTTGGGGGTGGGGGGAACCCCTCTCCGTCCAGCGGCTGGTTTTCTGTGTTCACGTGTGTGAGACTGTGGTCTTAGGAGGCTGTTGCTGGCCATCCTTGGGGGTTGAGTTAGGAGCCGTTTTCTTCAAGCTGATGACTTGTCGCCAAGTTTGAGATGTCGTGTTTCTTTGTTTCGGGCAGTGGGCTTTCCCAACCTCCCCCCCCCCCCCCCCCCGTGTCTTTTCATCAGTGGGATTATTGCTGGTTGTTTTTCCAGTTTGGGAACACTTGGGGAAATTAGGTAAAGCTCAGAACTCTTGCAACTGTATTTCAGGCTCCCGGGTTTTAAGAGCCGTGGTCTGCTTTTTTTTTTTTTTTTAAGTTTTGCATTTTATAGAGACGTAGAAGTTAAGGAACACGATTAAAAGTTTATACAAGTTGGAAGTGAAGACTCGGAATAATTCACAGATTTAAGTTGTATTATGGATTTCAGTGAATGCTGCTGCCAGAAGCATTGTGATTTTTTTTTCCTGCCAGTAATACAAATATTTGATACCTATTTTGGAGATAGGTAACATGGTATGTAGGAGATGAAAGCAAGATTTAGAATCTGTTTTATGTCCATATCCTTCTGCCCTCTCTGGCTTTTTATCAATATTCATTTTAAAAAAATGTTTCAGGCAGTACTACAGTGAGGTATATCGAAAACTTAAATAGGTATTATTCATGTGTGTGTTTTGCTATTAGTCACTATACTCATTCCATGTTTCCTGTAAACATGAGCATCCACCTTAGCCAGAAAACTACTGAAAGCAGAAAAGATTCAGTGTATTGTTTTCCCACCAAAAGGGCTGAAGGAGCTGTGAAGGAGGAATGATAGGAAGGAGAAAAATTGCCAAGAGAACTTTTGAAGTAGGTGTTTAGTAAGTACTCGTGAATTGAATTATTAAAAAAAATTTTTCAGAAACTAAAGTTTGCCCTTTATTAGCTTTCTGTGAAGTCTTTCCAGAGATGATAATTAATGGGGCTTTTGTAGCAATCTATGTATAAACTCATTTTAAACATTAACTTATGGGGTTATTTGTTCACTTAAGACAATTTTGGGAATGGCCGTTGTGATCCAGGAGCTCTCGCTCTCCCCTGTCTTTGTTGTCCATTATAGGTGTCCATTATAGGTGTCCATTTGGTAGGTGTTGTTGGGCTTTCTTCCTTTTTTCTTTAATAGAACACCAGAGGGATTAAGTTGCCAGAGCCAGTAAAGATAGGGCTTGAACTCAGGCGACCTAAATTAAGTCTGTATGTGGTTTTTTTTTTGGTAGGATAAGGTCTATATCCTTTTATTCTAAAAATAGAGGAAGAACATGTGGGTATTAAATTGTAGTTGTCTTTATTGATAGTATTTTTAACTGGATATTTCTAGCTTGATAAAGGGCCATTCCTAAGGAGAGATTTTGGGCTGAATGGCCATGCAGTGGCACAACATGTGCACGCACAAAAAGGCCTGTTTGGTTGAATGATTTGCTGATATCGCCTTGAAATTATGAATTTCTGACCAAAGTGTCCCGTATTTTTATTTTGCACCTCACAAATTACATAGCTGCTTTTAAGAAGAAACCGCTACTTTATGTAGTTTTGTAACTCCTGGAAATAGTGACATTTCTTAGTTTAGGTACAGAATTGGGATTCAGCTGATATTTGACTCTTGGTACTTTAGTGCTTATTAATTCCAAACTCTAAATACTCTAAGGAGATATACTTTTGATTTCTACTATATATATAGCACAGCGGGTAAGGCGTTTGCCTTGCACGTGGCCGACATAGCCGACCGGAGTTTGATTTCTCCTCCCCCTCTGAGAGCCCAGCAAACTACCGAGTATCTCGCCCGCACGGCAAAGCCTGGCAAACTACCCGTGACGTATTCAATATGACAAACACAGTAACAAGTCTCATAATGTTACTGGGCCCCCTGGAGCAAATTGATGAACAACAGTAGGACAGTGACAGATATATATATATAAACATATATACACACACACTCTCTTAAAGTTTAATCACGCTTAGTTTATGGATAGTGTTTGAAATAAAAATTTCACAAAAGAACATGAAGGTCAGACTATAGTTAAGTGAAGGGTCATTAGCGATGCTCTTTTCAGTAAGTGAAAGATAATAGGGTGTGATTTGCGCCTATTTGTTTTTTAAGCATTTAGTTACCATTTCTCCCAAGAAATGACTCCATTAAGATTCCAAATTAAGAATCAAGGAATTTTAGAACTAGAAAGATTTGATATAATTTAATCCAGTGCTTTGATTTTTATTTTTAATGGCTTTTAGAGAGCCAGTGACTGGCTTCCAGCCACTGAAACAGTTTGAGCTTCTGATATCTTGCTTACTTCCTAGATCATGTTTTTCCTACCTGTCTTGAACAATTTCCATAGAAACACTAAAGGTGATAACTCCCAAATGAGACTGTAATCAAGGACACAACAATCTCCCTCCCCCAGTAAAACACTTTATTTAGGGGAAGGGAAGGTAAGAAAGAAATGGAAGCACACAGATTTTGGGGGGGTCTCCTCAAGCAAGATTCCCATTGCATTCTTAAAGCATTTTGTAGTTTGTACCGTAGCCTTGAATTATTATGGATTCTGTTTCCTCGAATTCACAAAATCAAAAAAAATTTTTTTTTCTTTTGTCTGTTACATAGGGCTTCTGTGCTTGGCACAGCAAGTGATATTTAATCAGTGTTTGTTGGATGATCTGAGTAATGAGGGAGCTACTAAGAATAAGAATTTGGGGTCTCAGCAGGCCTGGGATAGAGTTCAGTGTAGAATACTTACTTTGCTTTTGTGAGGTCCTGGGTTTGATTCCCTGGTACTGAAAAGAAAAAAAAAGGAGGGGGGCCGTGTGTGTGTGTGTGGGGGGGGGTAATATGTTGTATAAATAAAGCATAGTGAAAACATTCCAGACCATTAAGATGGTTATTCATGGGAATGTCTGTTATCTTTCAGGTCCCTATTTTAAATCACAATCCCCTTCCTTTGTGGCCCATTATTCCTCTGGTAGGTTATGTTGGAAAGATCTCTAAGCTGTGCCCAAGATACTCTACTTCTGCCAGAAATATACCAAGGAGTGATTTCAGAAAGGTTTTTTTTTTTTAAATTTTTTTATTTTTTTCCCCTTTATTTTATTTTATTTTTTTTTACAGTTGTAGATTTACAATTTTTTGTGCTTTGGTTTCAGTTATACAATGATCAGATACCCATCCCTCCACCAGTGCCCATTTCCCACCACCACGGATCCCAGTATCCCTCCCACCCCCATCCCCCCATCCCACCCTACCTCTGTGGCAGGGCACTCCCTTTTGTTCTCTCTCTCTTATTGGGTGTTATGGTTTGCAAAAGAGGCAATGGGTGACAATCATGTTTGTTCTATAGTCTACTTTCAGCATGCTTCTCCCATCCTGGGAGGATCCTCCCAACACCCTTTATTTGGTGCTCCCTTCTCTAGCTGAGCTCCCTTTTCCCCTAGCATGTGTGGTTGGACTCCAAGCCATGGAGTAAAATTCCTGGTACTAATCTCGGCCATTCTTGGGTGTTAGTCTCCTATTTTGTTACTTTATGTTCCCCAGATGAATGCAATCTTTCTATGTCTATCCCTCTCTTTCTGAGTCATTTCCCTTAGCATGATACTTTCCATGTAGTACCACTTGTATGTAAATTTCATGACTTCATCTTTTCTAACAGCTACATAGTACTCCATTGTGTAGATGTACCAAAGTTTCTTTAACCAGTCATCTGTTCTTGGGCATTCAGGTTTCTTCCAGTTTCTGGCTATTGTAAAGAGTGCTGCAATGAACAAACAAGTGCAGATGTTCAGAAAGGTTTTGTTTCCTTACTTAAATGGTAACCTTTTTGTCTTAGCCTGTATTTGGAAATATGGTAGCTTTTACAATTTATTTGAAGATTTATAAAGTGAATAAATTATTTACTATTCTAATATGCACTGCAGCACTGTAGCACTGTCCTCCCGTTGTTCATCGATTTGCTCAGGCGGGCCCAGTAACGTCTCCATTGTGAGACTTGTTGTTACTGTATTTGTCATATCGAATATGTCACAGGGAGCTTGCCAGGCTTTGCCGTGTGGGCAAGATACTTTCAGTAGCTTGCCGGGCTCTCCGAGAGGGGCAGAGGAACCGAACCCGGGTCGGCCAGGTCAGCCACGGCCACGTCGGCCGCGTGCGAGGCAAATGCTCTACCCGCTGGGCTATTCTAATATAGACTAGAGAAATGTTGTAATTGTCCTATTTTCAGCAGTACTCTGATCATCTAAAGTTTATTTTAGACAGTTACTTTGAAGAGAGCACTCATCCCAAGAGTATCCAAACAAAAAAAAGAAACCTGAAATTTTATTTGTAGTAGAATTCTGATGGGTTTAAGTAAAAGGCCTGGAAATTATGATTTTTTGGGAACCTTTAAAGACCTCGATTTTGCTTCCCCAAATTCATATTTTATATATGCACACTTTTTCCTTCACAGGAAAATGATGCTATTCGGGTGGCTGTTCTGAACCTCCTGTCATTTCTCTGTTTATGTTCTTGACTTGTCTGTGTCAGGTAAAATAAGACCGAAAAAGCCATTTGACTTCGTTAGTCTTGTTTTACCTGAGTACAGCAGAATTTCTCAGTGTTCGTCCTGAGAAAAATTCATGATCTCTATCAAGGAGGGAAACTTCTTCTGTTTCTTCCTTTTTCAAATTCATGGACAGTGTTTATGTGAGAGGAGAGAGCCTGGGGATGTGGCTAAGTGGTAGAACCATATTCCCTGGAAACATGAGCCGCTACAGCCCCGCATCATGATTCTGGCACCACTGCCCTTGTACTGCAAGTGTCAAATCTAGAAGCCATCACCTGTGCTTGTGACCCCTTGATATTGAGGCTGACAATAATAAAGGGAAGAGAAGGGTGGAAAGAGTGAGACCCAACATTCATGACTTCCTTTTGAGAATAGGATACAAACTGAATGACATGAAATTTGTTTTTAGGGCAGATTAGAGGCTCAAATGGGAATATTCAGTATTGCCTTTAGTTGCTTTATATAGTTGTACTTTTCTCCTATTCCTTTGATTTAGCTTTTTCTCTTTAGATAATGAGTATTAATTTAATACAGATTCATTTTAAGCTGTATAATGGGTGAAAATAGAACTACCTTCTAGGTTTTCAGAGGATTAGATGTTCTGTAAAAATTGGTCCCTCTCTGGCACATGGTATATACTTATTAAGTGTTACTAGTTAAGGATACGATTATAAAAAGTCTTGAGGTGTGTATATATATATATATATATATATATATATATATGGGATTGCTCAGTTAAGGCTTTACTTGAGGATTAAGGATTTGGAGAGGAGGATTTGAGTAGTTCTGAAGAATAAATATACAAATTGTCTAGGTGGGAAGGAGGGTATTTTGGGGAAAGGCAGAAGCAATAAAGGGGAACAGTAGAGGAAGGGAAGAAAATACTGTAAACACTTGGGCAGAGAGGGAAGGTGGACAACGTTGAATGTAACTGCAGCTTTCTTAAGAACTGGAAAAGGAATTCAGTATTTCATACAGTTCACAGAGCAGGTAGTCTGAGCTGACCTCTTCTCATTGGGCTCCCAAGGAGACTGGCCTCATGAAGCCATTGCTGGCATCCTGCTCAGGGAACCCAGTTTCACCCAGTAGGTGAGTTGTTAAGACTCCACCTTTCTCAGTGTCATTGGTCAGCTTACAGTTTTTCCTGGGAAACTATTTTGAAAGCTTCATAGTTTTGTGAAATATTTTGAAGTGAATTAGACTTTTTGCTAGGGGATTAGTTAAGAATCTGAATCTATCACACTCTTTGTAGAAATCTGATCAAGGAATAGATTTGGCACTTGGAGAGATAAGAGGGATGACCATCAGTTTATTTGTGCATGCAGACCCTACCTGGCTGTCACCAAAATGGGTTGAGTCCCAATAGAGTTCATCCAGAGCTTTAATACACAGTTCTAAAAGGCATAATTTAAAGTGCCATACAGACTTTTAATAATTTTGTCTGTGTCCCTCTTCCTGTTCAAGCAACCTGATAATTTTGTTCTGTTCTTGTTGTAATTTTGTGATATTTATGTTTATTCATCTTTGCACAGCTCCTAGAATGGATCACTCAGAGGTCCTGTTTGCAATTTTCATGTTTGACCTTGAAATGGTCTCACTCAGGGACTTTTCAGCAGCTTTGGAGAAAGGAGATTTTTTTTTTCTCCACAAATTAGAATTCTTTTTCCTTTTTTAAAAATTGGTTGCATTCTGTGATTGACAATACTGTTGTAATGGTTTCTCATGCCCATAATTTCAACACTATACTCGTCACCAGTGTACCTCCCACCCTCCGTCCCGGACCTTAATGATTAGGCCTTCCCTTTTAACCCTTCCACTCTCCCAACTAAGTTGTGTGAATCAGTTCTCCTGTTGTGTTTCCTTTGACCCTTCATTGCTGCCTTGCTGTATATCTGTAATTCCATACATATGAGTGAAATCATTCTGGATCTATCTGTATCTTTATGGCTGACTTTACTCAGTATGATGTCCACTAATTCCGTTAATGCCAGGACAAATTGGGTCCCCCCTTTTTTTCCCCTAACGACAAATTGAACTGCACAGTTTTTCGTTGTGTATATGTACCACAATTTATTATTTTGGTTTTTGGGCCACACCTAGAAGTGCTCAGGGGTTACCCTGGCTCTGTACTTGAATCATTCCTGGCTGGTTTGAGGAACCAGATGGGATACCAGGCATGGAACCCAGGTCAGCTGCATTCAATGCAAGCTCCATACGCACCGTACTATCTCTCTGGGCTCATACCCCAAGGTCTTGATCCCTTCATGTAAGTTGGGCAGTTGAATTGTTTTCTTATCTCGGCTATTATATTAAGCACTTAGATAACCATAGGTGGGCATACCCTTTTGAATTACTGTTTCTGTGTTTTAGGGCATAGATGCCAAGAAGTGGTCTTGCTCGGTTTTTTGGGAAGCCTGTTCCTATTTTTTTCTTTTCTTTTTTTGATAGATCTACATATTGCTTTCCATAGATGCTGGACCAGATGACATTCCCACTAACAGCGGATAAGGGTTCCTTTCTCACCACAACGCCGCCAACACTGGCTTTTTCCAGACTTTTTGATATATGTCATTCTCACTGGCAGGAGATGATATCCCAGTGTTGTTTTATTTTCCTTGTAATCATGAGTGATGATGAGCACTTTTTCATATGCCTGTTGGCCATTCATATATCATCTTTGGGAAAGTGTTATTCATCTCCTTGCCTCATTTGTGGATGTGGTCATTGGATTTTGTTGTTGAGTTTTGTGAATGCTTTGGAATGATTTTTTTTTAATCCTCCTTACAGTGTTGTGCGATGTCTTTTTTTTGGGGGGGGGGCTATTTTCCAATTTCAAGATATCTTAAGAAAGTTTCTCTCTTGAAAAATAACTTATCCTGACTGCATATTGAGATGCTTATTCTAGAGAATAGTGATGAAAAATAATCATTTAACTTCATTATATTTGACCAAGGCTTGCATATCAAGCTAGGAAAATGAAAAACATTTTGCTACTGTATTCACCCTATCCTTTCTGTGCTTATGTAGGTTTATATATATTCATATATTTGTGTGACTATATAGAGTATCTATTATGTACATATTTTTTTCCTGATTATTGTCTTCTCTTCCCAAACAAATCTAAACACCAAACTGGTGTACTTTTCAGTACAGTTTGTATCATGCCATCACAATTCTAATGCCCCTTCAAGATTTTGTGAATGTTTAAAATGGACGACTTTAGAATGTGAATTCACATTGCAACTCTCAAATCATTTTCGTCCTGTGATTCAGTTCTTGTATAAAATAAACAAATGACCTATTTTAGCAACCGTTTGTGTTCAAATGTTTATTTTTAAAGAAATATGGTATTAGGATCTATAGAAAAGTGTTTTATACTTATCACAAATTACATTTAGAACATTTCTGGACTGGAGAGATAGTACAGTGGGTAAGATGCTTGCCTTGCATGCCACTGACCCTGACTTTGATCCCCAATATCCCGTATAGTTCCCTGAGCCTTCCAGGAATGATCCCTGAGTCCAGAGCCAGGAGTAAGCCTTGATCTCTGCCTGCTGTGCCCCTCGTCACCTCCTCAGTGCTCCCCCACCCCCAAAAAAGAAAATCTCAGTAGATTCCAACAAGGATTAATGTTGAGGTTCCCATTAAGAGATTTTCCTCATTCAGCGTTCCTCTTCTCTAAAAGGACACTCACTGTTGCAATCATTGCATGTGAAACTACTTGAAAGCTTTTGCTGTGATACTAGACAACTTAATTTTTGTTTTTCTTTGGAGTTGTTTAAGAAACACCTTTTGTGTACATTATCCTATACAGAGAGCTTACTGCTTAGTGATCAGGTTTCAATTCAGATTACCAACACTGGTCAGTTAATAATGATTTGTTTGGAGCCATGCTTTGAGAATTTGTGTGCTGTATCCAAATCCATAGCTCTTAATTAACTAGTAGTATGAGATGAGCATTGAAGAGTGATGATATACCTATTAGCCTCCAAATAAAAAGAGTAGTTATGCATATGGTCTGTGACTACATTCAGATCTTTGAGTCATTCCTTCATATTATTTATACTTTTCCTGAATTCACGTGAAACTGCTTATCCTGACTCTTCTGCCAAAGCAGAATTAGTAATTCCTTTATTGCTGCTATAGTAACTCTGTATTATTTTAATTATAATACTTATTTCTTGTTAATCATTTACTTGTCTGACTCCCTTGGATTATGAGCTTCTTATAGCAAAGGACAATGGCCAGAGAGATGGGTCAGAGAACCGTACACGCTTTTGCATATAGGAGGACTGAATTCAGTCTCTTGGACTGTGTGGTTCCCTGAACCCCTCCAGGGATGACCCTTGAAAACAGCCAGGGGGCCGGAGCAATAGCACAGTGGAGAGGGCGTTTGCCTTGCACACAGCCAACCTGGGTTCCATCCCTGTCATTCCATTTGGTCCCCTGAGCATCGCTAAGAGTCATTCCGAAGTGCAGAGCCAGGAATAATCCCTGAACAGCGCCGGGTATGATTCCAAAAAGGCAAAAAGAAAAAAAAACCTGAGTGCGACCAAACTCTCCCCACCCCCTTTGGAGGGGGGGAAGGTGATGAAAACAGCCAGGAATAGTCCACAAGCTCTTCTAGGTGTGTCCCCAAAACCAACCACCACCCAAATGGAAAGGACAGGACAGGACACTGTTTTATCTATATCTCCTAAACACCTCATATCATGCTTGGTAAATGTCTCATATTTTAAAAAATGATGTTTCCTTGCTGACCTGAATAAAATGCCTTATTTTGAAAAGTGATTCATTTGTTAAACATTTGTTATGTGTGAAGATGAGGTGATTACTTGTAGTTAAGTTCTAGGGTGGTAATGGTGTGAATCAAAAGAAAGAGGAAAATGCTGTGGGTTGGAATATGCAAGTCAGTAATTTTTGCAGAGCAGAGGGATTGGGGTTTGAGTTTCTGTGTCTGAGAGAATAGTATCACTAAAAAAACAAGTGGAGGAGAGATTTAGGTGAGATATTTACTCCCATCCTTACCCTGCCTTTTGCTCCCTTATTCCTCAGACTCGGGTGCCTCAGTGCATGTGATGGCACCAAGGGATCACTTAAATTCATGGCCTCATACTGGGCCCAACTGCTTTTGGGTTACTCTGGGCTGCAGTACACAGGGACCACTCCTGACGGCGGGTACCAGGGATTGAACAGGTAAAGCATGTGTTCTAGTCCTAGAACTGCTTGCTGCTTGCTTTTTAAACTACCTTTCTCTTCAGAGAGAAAGGGGTTCTAAATCTTCAGGGGTTCTAACCCTGCAGAGCTCTAAAGATCCTCTGGATACTGGTGGTACTGAGGAATTGAACTTGTAGCCTCATACTTGATGGGCTTCTCTGCCCTGGTCAGAGTACCAGAAATTGCGCTTTGAAAATGATTTTGTTTTCTAAGGAGCAAGCCCAGCATTGGCAATGTGCAAGGCCAATGCCCTACTTACTCGTAGTATTACTCAGGCCATGGAAGTGTTTTTATTTTTTAATTATTATTTTTATCAATTTATTTAAACACTGTGGTTTATGACGTTGTTCATGGTGATTTATTAGTCATTCAACATCCCAACACCAATTTCAACACCACTGCTACCTTTCTTCATTTCTTCTTCTTTCTTCATTCTTCATACCCAATGTCTCCATTTTTTCCAACCACTCTCAAGCCTGCCCCTTTAGCACACACACAGTAATTTATTTTATATTGCTTGTTACCACTAAATGGCTTATGGAATTATTGAAAAATATTTCAGTAGAGGAAGGTTTGTGAAAATTGTTGTATCTCACCATGGGGACATTAAGTCTTTGTCTGAGGGCTTACTAAGCTGTTGTTGCAAGTTAAGTCTTCTGTGCTAATGTTTTTGTTAGTAGAGATTAGTCGGCTTCTATGTTACATCCTATCCAACGTAGTTCACACAATACTTCTGGATATAGTGTTTGGAGATGTTCCTCTAGAAAATCCAGAATATTTCAGCTAGGCAGCCCCGTGAGAGGTATGGTGACAGCTTTGGGGGGTGGGAGCAGCTGTGGGGGCTTTGGTAGGGCAGAAGCTGGTTTGCCCTCCTCCCAAGATTGTCCTGGACATTTTTGTAGCTAGTTGATATCTCTTGAGATTTATGAATGTCTGGAACAAGGCTGATAGGTGAGCTTACATGGCAGCAACACTGGGGCAAGGGTGTGGCTGCCAGGGCTCCCGGAAATATGGGAAGGTAGGAGGAGGTTGCCCATCCCATTCCAAGAAGGCCCCATGTTTCAGCCAGAAAAACTCATGTACCTGAAATTTTCTGTTTATTTTTAATAGAGAATTGAAGGTAAGGATTTGGTATTTGAGCTAGTTGAATCCTTTCCTCTGTTAGATGCTCCCTAGCATCCTATTTTATTATTGCTTGTTTGGTAACTTTTATTTGTTTTGTTTTTTGTTTGGGGGTCATACCCAGCAGTGTTCAGGGCTTAGTCCTGGCTCTGCACTCAGGAATCTTTCCTGGCAGTACTCAGGACCATATGGTATGCTGGGGATCAAAACCAGGTTTGCAGCATACGAAGACAAATGCCATACCCACTATATTTTCGCTCTGGCCCCTCAGTAACTACCTTTCCCTTTAGAAAACTCTAAAGACCAGTAGCGCAGAGAATAAGTCTTGTTTAAGAATGTACCGTCAGGGGGCTGGATCCGATAGTACAGCAGGTGCGGCATTTGCCTTGCAGGCAGCCAACCCAGGTTCAATCCTCGGCATTCTATATGGTCCCCTGAGCACTGCCAGAAGTAATTCCTGGGTGCAGAACCAGCAGGAGTAACCCCTGAGCATCGCTGGGTGTAACCCAAAGAGCTTAAAATTTTTTTTAAATAAGTAAATAAAAAATAAAATCAACTGTAGATTTAATAAATAAACGAATGTACTGTCATGGCCAAGAGAGGTTAGTATACTTGATTCATTTGCAGTCATCCTGTTTGGTCCCTGACATTACATAGCTTTCCCTGGCCACCTCTGGAGTGATCCTTGAGTAGTGAGCTCCACAAGGTGTAGCCTAAAAACAACAACAACAACAACCAAAAAGCCACCACCACATACACAAAAATGTAAAGGTGTCTTCAATTACAGCACAATTATTCGCACTTAATAGCTTCTTAGTAAGTCTTCAGTGACTTACCTTTTATACTTTTGCATTGCATCCTATGTTGTCCTTGATTTACATGACAAATTAGAGTTAGTAGTTTTAAAATTACTTTGATTCACTTCTCATGGAATCATTAAAATTCTAAACTTAAGAATTTTTGGGGAGTTCCCCCAGTTTTACCTTGAAAAGGTGAAGTCACCTTCCAAAGGTACTTGCAAGTTAAAATGTACAGGTATGGGGGCTGGAGCGATAGCACAGCGGGTAGGGCATTTGCCTTGCATGCGGCCAACCTGGGTTCAATTCCCAGCATCCCATATGGTCCCCTGAGCACTGCCAGGAGTGATTCCTGAGTGCATGAGCCAGGAGTAACCCCTGCACATCGCCGGGTGTGACCCAGAAAGGAAAAACAAACCAACAAAAAATTTTACAGGTATGGACCACATTTCACAGATCTACATGTAGTATTCATTGATACTATAAATGTTTTCGATATTCATGTGTATATAAAGTAGGATATATATGTAAAATCAGATATACAATAAGTATTACTGATAACCATATGTATGGCAGAGCCATTGGAGCCATTCTTCTTCAAAATACTTTACATACAATATTTGTTTTTATCTGGTAAGGGAAAGATGAAATAATGGCTTGAATGAACTGTGGAGGTTTCATAGTGTCGCTTTCTTTTTTTTGTTTTGTCATTTCTAATTCTGTGGCCTGTTACCTTGGAAAAGATTAGAAGGGACATAGAATTTTATTTGTGCTTTTTTGGTAGTGTTAGATCTTTGGAATTAAATGTTTAATATGAGGTTCTGGTCTGTTAATTGAGTTTGTTTTCTCCTTGTCAATATTAGCTTGGTGAATTATATTGGTTCTAGGTTTACCAATCGGTGGTATAAATCTTAGTATAATAAATGTTTTCTTTTAATGTTTTTTATCTTCTCTTCCACGCCCCCACAGTTTTTTTCTTGCCTTTGTTGTTTTTGTGATGAGGAAGGTTATATAAACACTCGGTCGAGGCGCTTGCACGTTTCTGAGGGTCATATCAGTCAGTTGTAGTCCTTTTGTATGCATTCTGGTGTTGCTTACCAGGGTGACCACACTGCTCATACATGTGCTAGCCGGAATCACACTTCCTGGCTATGCTGCTTACTGGGAGTTATGGCACTTTTTATTTTGAGCCATAGGCTGTGATGTTCGGTGACAGTTTCTTGCTCTGTGCTCAAGAGAACAGATGCTTAGAATCTGACTGGGGCCAGCTAAATGCAAGACAAGTACTTAATCATCAGATTAAAATAAAGTTGCAGTAATTTATTTTATACCTTCGCAATAGGTTTACTTTTGTTTAGAACAAATAGCAAATATACCTCTAAATTTAATGATAGAGGAATGTTCTTATTGATAGGCTTTAACTCTGGTAGAGGTTGCCTTGCATGGATGAGGCTCTAGGTTTCATCACTGGCACTGCAAAAATAAATACAGTAATTAATAATCTTGTTTTCTTTTCCTCCCCAGTATCAAGATAAAGAAGAAGTTGTCTTATGGATGAATACTGTTGGGCCTTACCATAATCGCCAAGAGACATACAAGTACTTTTCACTTCCATTCTGTGTGGGGTCAAAAAAAAGTATCAGTCATTACCATGAAACTTTGGGAGAAGCACTTCAGGGAGTTGAATTGGAATTTAGTGGTCTGGATATTAAATTCAAAGGTAAGTAACCCTTATTAGTCTTGGTAACGCAATTTAGATTATATACTGGAGTTTCTTAGCTTGGGTACTATTAACTTCTAATTGGGGCCTTTCCTTATATGAGGAACTGTTCTGGATGTACAAAGGAGGATGTTTACTAGAGTCCTTGGCCATCTACCCCTTATTTGAAGTAGTGTTCTCTGTGAGAACTGGAGGCAAAAATTTTCAGATAACTGCTAATTGTCTTAGAGAAACTCTGCTCTAGACCCACCCCCCAAAAAAGTTTTGATTTGTTTAGTCATTATTGTTAACAAAGATAGATTTGAATATAAAGTAATAAATAACTTGATAATAAATAACTTGATAAAGTCATGTATCCCTAATTTTTCCCTTTTGGGCTCGGGGGCTGCCAAGTGGTGCTCTGGAGGGCGGGGAAACCCCCACTGGCAAGTGTCAACTCGCTGGGCCATTGATTCAGTGCAAGGGCCCAAGGCGTTGATGCTGCTCAGAGGCCTCCAGGGCTGTACCCTGCAATGCTGATGCTTGGGTGGCCAGGTGGTGCCAGTCGTCAAACCTTTGTCAGGTATGTGCCCAGGCATGCCGTACTATCTCCTAGCCCCCTTAACTTTATTTGGGCGATTAACATGGTGCCAGGATTGAACCTGAGCTTTCCACGTGGCAAAGCTTGTGCTCCAGCTCTTTCAGCTATCACCCTGCCTCTCTACATATTTCTTTGGAAATGTGTTTCCTAGTAAACCCTCTGGTGATTAGACATATATATGGCTTGAAAAGCCTTTACAGAATCTTTCTGAAGCTGGTGTGGGGATATAATATGATATATGGAAACTCAGAAAGCTCACATCCAAACTTTTCTCATTGACTTAGAATGTATTTATTAGTGTATTATGTTAATTTATCCTCAGTAACTGTATTACGGAGGTATCTATTTTATTGGTTTTTTATTTTCAAGTGTATTTATACTTTTTATATATCTCTGGTCTGTTAGAATGTATTTCCTGTATGGAATTTCTGGCCCACACATAGCTATACACAAGTCTTATTCCTGGCTTTGCATTCAGGGATCAAACCTGGATTGGCTGTGTTTAAGGCAACTGCCCTACCCACTGTATTATCTCTCTGGCCCCATGGCATAGATCATTTTAAACCTGTGAGCAGAAACTTTAATAATTGACATTTAAAAAAATTGATGGGTCATGATTTTTCAATTAGAGTACAGATCTTATCATCAGGAGTTTTAATTTTCATCCTCTTTTTATTGGACTGATTTTAGTAAAGTTGTTTACTGCGGGTCAAGGAAGTGGCTCAGTGGTAGAGCACTTCTTACATGTATGAGGTCCTGATTTGTTTCCTGATACACCCCGCCCCACCAAAACAGGGTATTTGCTATAATTTTAGCTTCAATATATGTGTTAAATGAAGTTTCCCACTCCTTTTGCCATGGAGGGAGCCTCTCATGTGCTCAGGAGGATCTTGTCCCCTTCCGAGAAACCTGAGGACTCTGCTGCTCGTACCCTGCAGTACTGGGGTCACTAGGGCTACCCTGATGGTACTTGGAGGCTTCCAAGGCTGTGCTTGGGGAACCAGTTGAAGCTGAGGATTGGACTGGGTTGACTGTATGAAAGACACGTGCCTTCACAACCACTGTATCCCCTTTACTCTGGGTTGGCTATTTTGTTTGTTTTGAGGCCACACCTGGCAGTGCCAGGGCTTTATTTCTGGCTCTCTAGAGTTCTAGACTTTTGTGTTGGTTTTTTTGGTTTGTTTGTTTGACACTTTGGGGAGGAGAATGTAAAGTCAGGTTTTTAAAGATAATGTTAAATTTTGGCTTGACAAAATTATGTTTAATGTGTATGTTCTCTCCCTTTTCCATATTTGGTGCATATTTATAATTTACTAAAAGGAAATAGAAAATAAAAGCCCTGAGTTCTTTGTTGTTACTGTGGATCAATGTCACTTTTGAAATCCTCCTCACTGATTACTAAAGAAAAGTACACATTTGCCCGTCTTGAGGTGGAAAGTGTACTTAAACAGAGGAAGATAATTTACATGGACTGTGAAAGTAGCATATGTAAAAACCATAGAGGATAGTCAGGTGCCTCAGAGTTGGCAGTCCTTGGGTGTCATAGTTGAATCTTTGGCATAGATAGTCTGCTAAATTAATTGGCTAGATGAATAGGTAAAGGCAGATTAAATTTCTCTTTTTCCCTATAGCCACATTCAGAGTTGATCGTCCTTTGAAAAGTGTTCTGTGAAATTTCCTGGTCATTATTTAATAGCATTATGGAATCTCTTTTCTAGTTTGGCAGTGCTCCCTGCTTGCAAAGTCTGCACTGGAGTTTGTCAAGCAGTTTCCTATCAGGGATGCCATTAATGAAATAATTTTCCCCAGAATATATCATGACAGACTAATAGTGCTACAAAGATTAAGAACTCTATGTGAATAACAAATATTTCTTTTGTCAATCTTTCATTCCTATGTGTTTGATTTGTAAAGGTTCTTGTAAAGACATAATATGACAATTTTGGAAATTGACGTTATTAAAAGACTATTTAAACATGTATACATGCATATATCTTTTTGTTTTTAAACTAGAAGATTGTTTGGCTAAATGGATTAGTACTGTTTTATCAAAAGGATATCACTCACTCAGCTGTTTTAAGGAATTATCTTAAGTCTGTTGTAGAATACCTCTTACGGTTCATAACTTTCTTTTCCTAATTCATTGCTTTCTTTTCCTAGTACCTTAATTAGTAAAATGCTAAATTGAGAGTATTTAGAAAAAGTTAAAATAAGGACGCATTTAAGTTGGGTCATTTTTGAACCAGGCCTGATTTGAATATTCTATTCCACTATTTCATAGATGACAAACTTCTCATAGGTACCTTCTAAAATTACAGAATTTCCTAATTTTCCAGGGAGTGAGCCCCATAATTTTATTTATTTATTTATTTTGCTTTTTGGGTCACTCCTGGCGATGCACAGGGGTTACTCCTGGCTCTGCACTCAGGAGTTACTCCTGGCAGTGCTCAGGGAACCATATGGGATGCTGGCAATCGAACCCGGGTCGGCCGCGTGCAAGGCAAACACCCTACCCTCTGTGCTATCTCTCCAGCCCCCAAGTTCTATAATTTTAGAAAGTACTTCTTAGAACCTTTCATTGTGGAGTGGAAAAGCATCTACTTCCAGAGTCAGACTTGCCACAGCCCCACTGGTCTCTCTGCTTTTTGCCCTCCTTTGTAGTTGTGAGCAAATTATTTGACCTCTGACCTCATGTCCCACATTTGTGAAATACTACTTGATAAAATTGTCTTGTTTAAATAAAATAATGCATGTAGAGCATTTTCCAAGGTTTATGTTCAAGAAACGGTTACTATTATGAATACATATTTATAAGGTAAAGGTAAAGGCCCTCCCGTTGATCGTCGATTTGCTCGAGCGGGCCCAGTAACGTCTCCATTGGAGACTTTGTTGTTACTGTGTCTGGCATATCGAATACTCTCGGTAGCTTGCCGGGCTCTCCGAGAGGGGCGGAGGAATCGAACTCGGGTCGGCCATGTTGGCCGCTTGTAAGGCGAATGCCCTACCGCTGTGCTATTATGAATATATTGTTATCAGTAGCACATATTATTGCTATATTTCTAATGATTTTATATTAGCAATTTTGAAATGTTAAATTAGTTCATTGATTATGTGATTTGGCTTATCCTCAGGCTATTGTCCCTGGGGTAGTTTCCCATCCCATAGGTAGTTTAGTTCCAGTAGGTAGTTTAGTTACTTCCAGTAGGGCAGGAGCCAGGAGCATTCTTGTTCACTGTTGCATCCTTAGTTATTAAGATGTAGTAAGCTACAATGAATTGTCTGGCGCCTAGATAGGGGATACCTACTGCTGCTTAACCATAATTGATTCATTATGACATAGATGATCTGGGATAGTAATTTCTCACCAGGAGAGATCACTGCCCATTTTCTTTTCCCCCTTGTCCCATAGTTTAAGGAAGCATTGTTAAAAAGTAAGTTCTTGACAGTTTCTCTTTTTTTCCCCATTCTATTTATCTGTCCTTGAATTTTCTCTTTTGAACATCTCAGCATTCACAGAGAATCAAAATTGTTTTATAAATGTTTCTTCCACACTTTAATGAAACAGTATGTTAAAAGTATGTCAGGTATGGAAAAATGCTAGTGATTGCACAGACCCTACGTGTTTCTAGTTCGGTGATTCTCAAGTTTGATCCTTTTTGTCTGCACAATGAATTTATGAGATGTATTATTCCTATTTTTGAGATGAGGAGGTTAGGGCCCCAGACATTAAATTAATTACCTAAGGATCCTGATGGAAAATGACAGAGCTTGAATCCACCTTGGCAGTCTAGTGCTACAGTTTGAGTTTTCAACCTCTGTTGATATTTTCCTCTAGTTATTTTCACACCTGGATGGGACAAACCTGGTTGCCAAGGGTTGGAAAGGTATTTGATAGTGCCATGTCCTGTATCTTAGCCTGAAGATTTTTATTTAAGTTGATACTCCAGCCTTCTTCCACTCCCTAGATTTTATGGTTCTTGCTCCTTGATTCTGGGGCTTCTTTGGGGAAGTCCTTAGGCACATGAGAATGTTAAAGCAGCGAACCTATCTTATAAATACCTTTCCTGTATAAGTTTGCCTGTGTGTGTGTGTGTGTGTGTGTGTGTGTGTGTGTGTTCAGTTCTATAACTGGCCCTGACTTTTCAATAATTGTGGTGCCTATGCGTCGAGGAGTGTCTTGTTTTCTGTGATACCAGACCTTTTCCTTATAATGATCTCTTATTGGGCTGGAGCAATAGCACAGCGGAAGGGCGTTTGCTGAGCCGGGTTCGATTCCTCCGCCCCTCTCGGAGAAGCCCAGCAAGCTACTGAGAGTATCTCGCCCGCATGGCAAAGCCTGACAAGCTACCTATGACGTATTCAATATGCCAAACACAGTAACAACAAGTCTCAAAAATGGAGACATTACTGGGCCCGCTTAAGAAAATCGATGAACAATGGGAGGACAGTGTTTTGTGTTTTGATCTCTTATTTATTAGTAGTCATTTGCCGTTGCCCATTTGTCTTCCATTTTCCCAAATTTTGTTAGGTTTTTTTCTCCACTGTACTTTTGTTGTTTGTACATTCTTTTCATCACATCTTTCGTTATTTTAATGGAGTTTGAAGAGGGGAAGATGTGCGCGCCTGTTTAGGTTAATATGCCTTATTTCACTGACGTGTGGGAACAGGTTCACCCTGATAGTTTCATCTAAAGTGCTTTAGCTAGAAGAGATAATTTGAATCTTGTGTTGAATCTGAAATTTTAGTATTTTGAAATCTTGGTATTTGATTTCTTAAACCTTGTACAGTTGCATAATTTAAAAGCATGGGCTTTGGAGGATGGGGGTGGGGTAGGTAGGAGAAATTGAGCTCAGGGCCTTAGAGGTGCAAAGCATGTGCTCCACTACTGGGCTATACTTTTTTTTTGGGGGGGGTCACACCCAGCGATGCACAGGAGTTACTCCTGGTTCTGCACTCAGGAATTACTCCTGGCAGTGCTTGGGGGACCATATGGGATGCTGGGAATCGAACCCAGGTCGGCTGCGTGCAAGGCAAACGCCCTACCTGCTGTGCTGTTGCTCCAGCCCCTGGACTACACTTCTGATCCCAAGTGTGGGCTTTTTCTAAGTTGTATTGAAACTCAGGATAACATTATTTACTTCCAAGTTGACGTCTATTCTTTGTTGTTGAAGGAATGTGTGTGCATATACCTTTTTCCTGATTTTAACACTAGTCTAAAGGTTAGTATATGAAGTAAGGGAGCTTTACAGGTAAATATGAAGGAAATTAGATTCACTCAGATAGTATAATCAATAACATTATCTCCTGTCTTTCACTTTTGTGTTTGGCTCACCTCCAGCCAAGTTGGGGGCTACTCCCAGCTCCATGCTTTGGGCACTTTCCAGGAATTAAACCTGGACCTCCCACATGCAAGGAATGTTTTGTATAGGCTATTTGAGCTCTCTAGCTGATCCTTGGCTCTGTCTGTTCCCTCCTGGCACTGACAGGACTGACCTCCCAAGACCAGAGCCGGGCATAGTTCTTATGCATTGCCAGGTATGGCCCCCAGATAGCATCCCAATCCCTCAAAAACCAAACAAAAACAAAACAAAAAACAGACAATCACGCACAAAAACCCTATCGTATTGTTAGTGACAATTGGCTGTTTGATTCTAGCATGGGGATCAGTGACTTTGAAGAGGTGGCCCTGAGGTCTCCCACATCAGTTATCCGTGGCTGCTCAAGCCTGCCTCCTGCTTTGGTTTTCACTTTGGCCTGCGTAACTATATTTGCCTACTCTCCTTGGTTCCTTCTCACATTTCATGTAAGCCACATGTGGGAGTTCTTTTACCTGGTCTCCTAGTTCCTACTATAGGAACCCTTTTAAAGCAACTCATGTTTTTACCCTTCTCTGCTCAACCTGGTTCTTTCTTTGTAAAAGTCCTAAATTCCGTTTTTTTTTAATTGAACCACTGTAAGATACAGTTACAAAGCTTTCATGTTTGAGATTCAGCCATACAATAATCAAACACCCATCCCTCCACCAGTGCAAACTTTCTACCACCAATGTCCCCATTATCCCCCCGCCCCCCCATCTCAGTCCTCACCCTGCCTCTATGGCACACAATTTCTCAGCTACTCTCTCTTCTTTTGGGCATTATGTTTTGCTGGAATTTTCCCACCACCATTTAAGCCTGCCTTTCAGGGGCAGACGCTAATCATCTATTTTCCATTGCTCATTTTGTATGTCATGAGTGGTCATGTGGCCGCATAAGCAGCTGTGCACTTCTGAAAATCTAATATTGTGAATGGTTGGGTTCCAGAGATATCTCTGTAGGTTGGGTTCCAGAGATATCTCTGTAGGGAGCTAATCCATTTTGGGATTCAGTTGGAAGTTTCTGGGTCCAGGCTATTGGTGCGTCAAGATGGCAGCTGGAGGTGGGTTGTGGGTGTGACATCCAGCTTTAAGAGCAGACAGGAAGCTGGGGTGGACTTCGTAGATCCACTGCTGAGATGCAGCTTGGAGACTTAGTTCTGGAACCCACATACTTGGGCCTTGCTTGTGGAATCTCTTGGTCGCCAGGATTCCATCTGGAGTAGACAGGGAGATTGCACCTGCTCCATTTGGGGTGCCCCGGTGAAATCTGCTTGGTAGATTCATGGGGCCTGGAGAAATCTCCAATGCTATGGTGCCCTCCAGGACTCGCTGCTGCTGTGTCTCTGGGCCCAGGCTGGGAGGCAGGTTGTGGGCATGACATCTGGCATCAGGAGCTGACGATGAGCCTTGGGAAGGACTGGTTGGCTCTGCTGCCAGCAGGCAGCTTGGAGAAAAGTCCTAAATTTTTGCTGTTTAAAGTACCTGGTTATGCATCAATGTCTTTGTGATTTTCTTCTCCTACTTTGAGAATGAGAGTAAGTAAGTAAGTAAAGGCCCTCCCGTTGATCATCGATTTGCTCGAGCGGGCCCAGTAACGTCTCCATTGGAGACTTTGTTGTTACTGTGTCTGGCATATCGAATACTCTCGGTAGCTTGCCGGGCTCTCCGAGAGGGGCGGAGGAATCGAACTTGGGTTGGCCATGTTGGCTGCGTGCAAGGCGAACGCCCTACCCACTGTGCTATGAAAGTATTACCCTATTTATTAATTATGAGTTCTGCTATCTTTGGCGTGAAAGTTTTGGAATTTTCTACTCTGGGCTAAGGTATAATAAGGAGAAGATGTTCTGTTTATTGAAGATTGAGAAGATAGTCTTGCAATTGCTGGTTGTGAGGATGTAACTCATTTTGCTATTTCTCAGTATAATACTATTGATTAATGTTGGTTTAACTAAAGTTTAAGAAGCTGTTTTGTGTTTTGAGCCACACCCAGTGTTTCTCGGGGCTTATTCCTGACTGCTCTGGCAGGGCTGAGCTACCTACCATATGTGGTATCTGGGATTGAACTCTGGTTGGCTGCATGAAAGGCAAGTGCCCTTCCCACTGTACTATTGCTATGGCTGTTTTAGAAGTCTTAATCAACATATAAATGCTTTTCTAGAAACGTTTTTGGCTTGACTGGAGAGTTAGTACAATGAGTAAGGCACTTTTCTAGCACATGGCTGACCCTAGTTTCATCACTGATACTCCGTATGTATGTTCCCCTTCCCCCTTCCCCCAGAGTTGGAGTGATCTCTGAGCACTGTCAGGTGTGCCCCCCAAAAAATAAGAAAATGAACTCAAAAAAGTGTTTTGGCCCATGTTTGGCTGTTCATGAAAGTGGCTCCTAGCTGTGTTTGCAGGACCATTGAGATGTTGAGGATAGAGCTTGGGTCTCCCATGGGCAAAGCAGAAGCTATCTTCCTCACCTCAACATTGAAGAAGTTTCTTGAGAACTCTTTACTTCTTCATTCTAAATAACTTTTTTTTTCTTTTCTTTTTTGGGTCACACCTGGCGATGCACAGGGGTTACTCCTGGCTCTGCACTGAGGAATTACCCCTGGCGGTGCTCAGGGGACCTTGTGGGATGTTGGGAATCGAACCCGGGTTGGCCACATGCAAGGCAAACACCCTACCTGCTCCAGACCCTAAATAACCTATTTTGTAGCACTGTCCTGTAGCATTGTTTGATTTGCTGAGTGGGCACCAGTAACATCTCCGTTGTGAAACTTGTTACTGTTTTTGGCAGATCGAATACGTTACGGGTAGCTTACCAGGCTTTGCCTTGTGGGCAGAATACTCTCAGTAACTTGCCAGGCTCTCTGAGAGGGGTGGAGGAATCGAACCCAGGTCGGCCACGTGCAAGGCAAATGCCCTACCTGCTATGCTATCACTCTGGCCGGAACCTATTTTATATACAGTAAAACTTAAAACAGCTGTGTTTTTATTCTTGATTTTCCTTAATGCATAAGTAATACACAATTTCATCTTTTTGATGGGCTAGTGTGTTTTTAGGTTTATTGCATTTAAATTATTTGAAGTCCAGAATCTTTTTTCCTTTTTTTTTCTTGGTTCTATTGTTTTGGGGCCATTCCAGCTGGTGCTCTGGACTTCTGTGCTCCTGCTTCTGTGCTAAAGGATTACTCCTGTTGGTGTTTGTGAAACTATATGGGGTGCTGAGGATTAACTGTGTGCATGGCAAGCACTCTACCCATTGTACTGTCTCTAGCCCTGGAAGCCCAATTTTAAAAAGCATATAAAGTAGAGAGTATCTGGGGTTTTTTGGTTTGTTTTTGCAGTAGAAGAGCTTAGCTTTAGGTTTGACACTACAGTAGTCAAGAAGGGAAATAATTTCTCTCTAGAGGATTTTTGGGGAATTTATAAATAGTGAAGCCTGCTAGATTGTGGGCCTTTTAATCTTCCTAATTATGAAGTCACCAGTGTTCCCTCAGAGACTCTGTGGCCTCTGGTGACTTTGATTTCCAAGAATGTTTAAATTAGTATCTTAGAGATCTTATAGCTAGAAATTGTTTTGTTTAGGTTTGTATGTTTGTATTTTTGATGGTTTACATATATTCAGTGAGAACCTCGTGTTCAGATTTTAATTTTTAAAATTAATTTATACATTTAAAATTACTTTTTAAAAATTTTATTTTTATTTATTTATTTATTTATTTTGCTTTTTGGGTCACACCTGGCATGCAAAGGGGTTACTCCTGGCTCTGCACTGAGGAATTACCCCTGGCGGTGCTCAGGGGAACATGTGGGATGCTGGGAATCGAACCTGGGTCGTCCATGTGCAAGGCAAACGCCCTACCCACTGTGCTCTCTCTCCAGCCCCTTAAAGTTACTTTTTAAAATATTTTTATCTCTTTATGAGATGTATTCTTATCATACTAAGATAATCTTTGAAAATAAGGATTGAAATTCTTTTACTGTGAAAAATATTAACATAACAGCAACTTTTTTTTTTCCATTTTGGGTCCACACCCAGTGATGCTCAGGGGTTTCCTGGCTCTGCACTTAGAAATTATTCCTGGCAGTGCTCAGGACGCCATATGGGATTTGGGGGATCAAACCCAGGTTGGCTACATGCAACCTGGTTGCTATACTATCTCTCCAGCCCCTTAAACTTAGATCAAAAAGAAGAGAATTTTAGGGGATGGAGCAGTAGCACAGCGGATAGGGCGTTTGCCTTGCACGTGGCCAACCCAGGTTCGATTCCAGCATCCCATATGGTTCCCTGAGCACTGCCAGAGGTGATTCCTGAGTGCAGAGCCAGGAGTAACCCCTGTGTATCGCCAGGTGTGACCCAAAAAGCAAAAAAGAAAAAAGAAAAGAATTTTATACTGATAGTCCCCTGTCCTGCCCATTTAGATCACTGAAGTTCAGCTGTGAGTAGTAATTTTAACTTCAGAAAATGCTGTCTTCTTTCATGTATTTTTTTCTGAAACTTTTTTGTTAAACCAATATGCTAATTTAAAATTTTTATTTCATGCAGATGATGTGATGCCAGCCACCTACTGTGAAATTGACTTAGATAAAGAGAAAAGAGATGCATTTGTGTATGCTATAAAAAATCACTACTGGTACCAGATGTACATAGATGACTTACCAATATGGGGTAAGTATTGTTTATTATATTTGATGTTTGGGGGTATTTGCCTAATAAGCAAGATTTATGTAAATGACTGTTAAAGTGAGTGTGCACTGAATTTTGGTAAACATACTTTTGTTGTTTTCCACAGATGAATTTTAATACCAATTTTATGATCCCCTGTTACTTGAAGAGTTTTTGACATGTCAAGCTTTTATACATTATCATTTTTCAAAGTCTGTGGAATGAATTACGCCCTCTATAATTTGAAATAGCTCTTTTTAAAAAAAATCTTATTATAGGTTTTATTTCTCATGAGTATATATCAGACTTTTCTTTCAAATACTTTCAAATATCATCAAAGGGAACAGTGGATATACAGGGGTTTGGGCACATGACACAGGTTCTATCCCTCCACACCATCTGTCTTATGGGGCAGTGCCAGGTGTGGTCTTTCAGCATCATGAGCAGCACGGAGTATGACCCTGGTGATCTGCCAGTGTCACAGGGCTCTTAATTGTTGGCCTGATTGTATCTCCTGGCCATCACTTGAGGCTCTCCCCTACTCATTCGTGGCCAAAGCAAAGTAAAACAACAGATACCATCAAAGGATATTAAAGTTTTATTTTGACTTTCTCGTGTAATTGTGGTAATATGTTAAATTTTTAGTTTAGTTTTGGAGGGGTTGTTTTTGTTTTGGGGCCTGGTGGGGCTTGGGGGACCATATGGGGTGTCAGGGATCCAACCAAGTTGGTCATGTTGCAGGGCAAGTGTCCTACCCTATTCTATTATCCCTCCAGCCCATGGTTTTTTGATGTGATAATCTCTTTTATTTAGGACCTTTTCTGGTGTTTCTGGGGCTTTGTGCTCTGACTCACTCCAAGCAGTGCTTAGGGAACCGTGTATTGGGGATCAAAGCCTGACTTCTAGCATGCAAAGTATGTGCTCCAGCCCTTCAGGATAACTCCCCAGTACCTAGTCTCTTGTGTATCTTTTTTTTTTAATGGTTCATTGTTATTTTTTAAAACTACATGTTTGGATTTTTGGTTTTCTTCTTCTTTTTTTAATGTTTAAGCAGTCATTTCAGTAAGAGAAGAGTTGTGGCATAGTTAATACAGACTTAATGCGCAATCTAAAAATTGGTTAGTCTTGATTAAATTACTTCAGTGCAAAGCATAGCTATTTATAGTCAGCCTGTTTGATGCCTTTGAACCCCTGTTCTTATCATTAATATAAGACAGTTATCATTCATTTTATAATTAATATTCTTAAATGTTAGGCTGCCGTATTCATGAACAATAAACTGAAAATAGAACATTTCAGATCAGAATTCATTGCAAGAGAAATTGGAAGTTACTCATGATTGAATTATATGCATCACTACTATGTTGCTTGGTAATTAAGACTAGTAAACAGTTTATATAAGTGAATATTACAAATGAATTCATATTGCATTATCAAAAACATTTCTGTGATTGGCTCTGAGTGTAGCAGAAATAAGTGCTGAATTCACTAAAGATATCTGCCTGTTGTTCAAGAGAACTTATTTGTATTTCTAGCCTCAAATATATTTAAATGTGAAGTAATATCACCTTATGTAATGTGTTACTTCTTTTGTAGGTATTGTTGGTGAAGCAGATGAAAATGGTGAAGATTACTATCTTTGGACGTACAAAAAACTTGAAATAGGTTTTAATGCAAATCGAATTGTTGATGTCAACCTAACTAGTGAAGGAAAGGTCAAACTAGTTCCCAATACGAAAATACAAATGTCATATTCAGTAAGTATTGTAAAATAATTATGTAGGAGAAGTGTGGCCTAATGTCAGTAATTGTGTTTCAGAATTTTAGTGTATGTGTTGTGGGGGTGGGGGTTGGTCCGTGGGTCTGTGGTTCTTGTTCACTTAAACACAGTGGAATGTTTGAGGAATACAGGTGAAGGCTTGTAGTTGAGAGCAAACAACAAAGCGTGAGGGAGTTGCAGGGGCACCAGCATGCACAGTTAACTCTGTTCACCATTCTTGTGTCCCCCAAAAAGAATTTTATGGGGGCTGGAGCGATAGCACAGTGGGTAGGGCATTTGCCTTGCATGCGACTGACCCGGGTTCGGTTCCCAGCATTCCATATGGTCCCCGAGCACCACCAGTAGTTAATTCCTGAGTGTATGAGCCAGGAGTAACTCCTGAGCTTTGCCAGGTGTGATTCAAAAAGCAAAAAAAAAAAAAAGAGTCCTGGAGGCAAGTGGAAGAAACTAACACCCAGCTTGCAAGAGTAAAGTGAAGAAAAGAGAAAGGACATTCCCATAAGCTTAGGGAGTAGGGATGAAATCAGGGGCACCAAGTCTGTCTTCATTTCTCCTCTTTTATGGTTCAGACTTCCTGCTTTTCTATTCCCTCCCATTCTCTTTGCCAAATAGATGGTTTATCTAGATCTGAAGTCCTGACTATATTTGTCCACTTTTATGGGTGCCTTGGTAGCAATTAAATTAGCAGTTGGAGCCAGGGCCCAGTGGACATGACTTTGACATGTGTTATAATGTTTGTATAATGACCAGCAGTCACTAAGAGGTCACCTAGAACTGACCTGTGCTCACTCTCCCTGGTTGTGGCAAAGACAGAGACCTTGCAGGATGTCACAACTCTGGTGATGTTTTTCACTCCCCTGAATCAGGATTGGTGCTAGACTTGGAGCCTTCCTGTCAGGACGTGTATTTAACAGTGCCTATCCTTCTTGTGCTCATGTCCTGACACATACCATTTTCTGTTGACCTCCCTTAACATACACATGTAAATGTTTGATTAATCGGTAACATTTTGTAAATGTTCTAGAAATTTTGGACATGTGGATAAATGGAAGCAATAGGTTATCATTAAACGATTTCTCTAAGGGTTGGATGTGGCTCAGTGGTAGAACACATATCTCACATGTGTAATGAAGACCCTGGGCTCCGTTCTCAACTGATTAGGTGTCAGGGGTTGCATACTTGGCTGTGTCTCGTTGGGGGTTGTGTCTGCTTGGTTGTCAAGCACAGGAGGTCACACACTCTTGTAGTATAGGGAGTGCAGTGCCAAGGACTAAACTCATGCCAATTTAATCAGCCCTTTGCAACTGATCCTGGGTCCCAGGGTTATGTTTTTGTATTGTGTTTCTTACTTTTCTTCCTGTTTGCTATTGCAAATAGAGATGATGCTGTATAGAGACTTGTTCAATTTTTTATATTCAGAAAATTGCTTAATGGGCATAGTTTATGTTTCGCTTTTTATCAGTTGGAATAAAGTACTTTTTAAGTAAGAGTTTCTCAGTAAGTTTTACAATTGTCAAGTTGTTTCATGAGAAAGAAAAGAAGTCCAATGTAAATAACCTCTCTTCACTAGTTTTTCTTTTTCTCTAGTAACTGGACTGAGTCAATTGCTAGTAGCCAGTTCTGAAAAAAAAATTCAACTGTTTGCATGTATACCTAGTGCAAATAACACTTGCAAAACTGGACTTATAAGAATTTGAAAATTTTAATAGAACTTGTGCAATGTCATACTTATTTATTGGTGTTAGTGGTTAATCCTAAGGCATGCCATGCAAAGAATTCCATCTAACAGTAAGCCACACCTCAACTCCTAATTTGTTAATGATGTATTTAATTTAATTCTTATATCATTAAGTTAGCATATGAAAACCAGCAGAAGCTAATATTCTTTATGAATTGAAATGATCCCTCTAAATAAAGTTCTAAGTTTTGTAAAATACAGAGAAGAAAGTCAGTTAATTGTCTATAATACGGAGTTTAACTTCTTAAATTGGCAATAACATTTTACCATTTCTCTACTTTCTTACATTAAGTGTGTAAATCTTTCCAAATTTTGCTGTTTTATTGTCATATTTTTTTTTGCTTACTGCTTTGATTCTCTTTTTTCAGGTAAAATGGAAAAAGTCAGATGTAAAATTTGAAGATCGATTTGACAAATATCTTGATCCTTCCTTTTTTCAACACAGGGTAGGTAAATTATGTATTTTAAAATGATTAGTATGTCTTTAACATTAATGGGCATTTGGGGCGTGATGCAACAACCGTGGCTTTCAAAGATATAACTAAAGGTGGTTTCAAATGTGTGCTTAGAGTCGTAGTGTGATAATTTTGGAGCTACTCCTAAAAGCCTCCATTTACCATGCCTGTAGTTTAAAGTAGTGGTTTTCAACTGCTGGTCTACAGACCAGTGCTGGTTTACCCCACTCTGTGGAAATGATTTTCAGCCATGGACTAAAGCTACTTCACCGATTTCAAAAGACTGAAAACCACTGGCTTAAACTAAGTAAGAATATACAAGGAAAAATATAGAACATAGCAAGTCCAAAAGGCACTTATACTAAAGAGGCAAATATTGGATAATGTGATATACCTCTGTGGTCAAGTAGGCTTCATAATACTGAAACTCAGAATTGGACACATATGATGAATTCAGACAGTGTTGGACTTTCATATATTTTCCCTTTCCCCCTTTTTTTTGGTGGGGGGGCGCTGTCACACCTGCATGCACTTAGGAGTTACTCCTGGCAGTGCTCGGAGGATCAAGCTTGGGTCCACTGTGTACAAGACAAATGCTCTATCCACTGAACTGTCTCTCTGACCCTGGAGTATTATAAATTTTCCTACAGGAGGCACCTTGTTTTGTTTTTCTGTTTTTTTTCTGTGTGTGTGTGTGTGTGTGTGTGTGTGTGTGTGTATGTATATATAGTGATATGTCACTGTCCTCCCGTTGTTCATTGATTTTCTCGAGTGGGCCCAGTAACGTCTCCATTGTGAGACTCTGTTGTTACTGTGTTTGGCATATCGAATATGTCACGAGTAGCTTGCTGGGCTTTGCCTTGTGGGCGAGATACTCTCAGTAGCTTGCCGGGCTCTCTGAGAGGGGCAGAGGAATCGAACTCAGGTCGGCCATTTGGCTGCGTGCAAGGCAAGTACCTGCTGTGCTATCGCTCCAGCCTAGATAGATAGATAGATAGATAGATAGATAGATAGATAGATAGATAGATAGATAGATGTCTACTGTAATTAGAGGATGGGATGTGATCAGCAATGATTTTTTCTTTTTTTTTTCTTTTTTTTAAATTTATTTATTGAATTGCTGTGGGAAAAATTACAAAGCTTTCAAGTTTAGGTCTCAGTCATGCAAATATCAATCACAATTCCCTTTACCAATACTTATTTTTCACTACGAAGAACCTCAATAAGCCCCCCCATCCCCCCCCCAATGTCTGTGGGGTAGATGAATTCTAGTTAACACTCTGTCTACTTTGACTAGCTTCATTGTTTTGATAAAAGTTGCACCATTATTATTTAGACTTTACACCCCCCCCAAACTCAGCCATGCTGAAAAAGCATTGTGAAATGATTTGCTTTCTACAGCTGGGTTCAAGAATTAAATGATGTTGCGCGGCCGCATGGTTTTGGATTTCTGCTATTTTATTTATTAACCCTGCAAGTATTTCTACTGAGAGTCAGATAATTAAGAGATTGGTCTTTGTGCTTCTGCGGCCGTGGCCCTGCCGGAGAGCCGCTCGTGGGGGGCAACTGGTGACCTCGGTCGGGCGAGAAGGACGGGCCGGAGTGCCCCCCCCCTTCCCCGTCCCATGAGGTATCCATTGCACCCCCACCCCCTGCTCAGACCTGCTCTCCACCAGGCTCCCATGCGGCCGCCATCTTTCTTTCCCTGATTTTTTTTCTTTTTTATCTTTTAAATTTTGTTTTTGGGGCCACACCCAGCTGTGCTTAGGGCTTACTCCTGACTCCACACTCAGGAATCACTCCTGGCCGTATGGTATACCAGCGATTGAACCTGAGTTGGCTGTGTGCGAGGCAAGTACCCTACCCACTATACTATGTCTCTGGCCCCCTTTTTTTCTTTTATAAGTGGGAATCCTATATAGAAAGAAAAGTCAAGAAAAGAAAATTTCTGGTACATTGCTGCTGATTTTGATAAGGGAGTTTCTATTTTTATATTACAAAAATTGGATTTTATTTTTTATTGTATTTTTTTGGTGATTCTCTAAGGATAGAGTAGGACATAAAGGAATTTATCTTGATTTGTGTCTTCTGCATTTTGTGCGTTTTTTTGTTTTATTGGTTCTTGTTTGATTTGCTAGGGGGTGGGGGTATTGAACTACACTCAGTGCTCAGGACTTCCGCCTGGCTCTGTACTCAGGGATCACTCTGCAGTGCCAGGGATTCAGCCAGGGTTGGCTTCATGTAAGCCTAGTGCCTTAACCTTTGTAATGTCTCTAGCACCTCCCTCTTTTGAATTCCGAAGTTGGGTTTTGGTCTTGGTTGTGAAGGTGTGTTTTTTTTTTGTTTTGTTTTGTTTTTGTTTTTGTTTTTTGCTTTTGGTCCACACCTGGGGGTGCTTAGCACCTCCTCCTGGCTCTGTGCTCAGGGATCACACTTGGTGGAGCTGGTGGATCAAATAGGGTGCAAGTCAGCTGCATACAAGGCAAGTGCCCAACCTGTTGTACTATTTCTCCAGCCCTGAAGTTGCTTTTTGAGATAGATCATTTGTATTATTACTGCTGGGTTCCATCCCCTTGGGTCTCAGGATAAAAGAAAATTACTTGGGATTTTGTCCTTACACTCCTCCTGGGGCTATAAAAGCCACCCCCAGTGTATTGTTAGATATAGATATAGTGCTCAGGAAGTTCTGAACGTGGTAATGGGTAATGGAAAGACACAAATCGCTTCAATATTTAGATAACTTTTGAGAATATGAGGACTCTTGACTATTTCCTGCTGGAATATCTATACCTGCCTTGTCTCTAGTTCGATTCATAAATGGCTGCCTTTTGCATTTTCACTAGTAGAGCAGTGTATCATATTTATTCACTCGTCAAATTTTAATTGAATACTTACTGTGTAGTGAACGCTGTTATGTAAGTGAAATACATTAGTGCTGAAGGTCACATACCTGAGCTGTCTTGGAGCTGATATGTTAATGGAGGCAATGTGTTCAAAGATAACATACATTGATAAAAGTTTAAAAGAAAAAGCTATGGGCAAGAATGTCTTGGGCAGTGAGTTATGGTCATACACATGCGCTCTGCATTAGACATTTGAACAAAAAACTTGAAGGAATCAGAGGAAATAAGGATGTGGATCTCCTGGTAATGCCTTTGAAAAGTGTGTTGTTGAAAACCTGCTTGATGTGTTTGAGGAGCAAGGAGGCCAGTGTGGCTGGAGCAAAGACGTTAGGAGTAAAGTCAGAGGGGCCACTATACAGAGAGAAAGGGGTGGGGCTTTACTGTTACTGATAGAGCCGGAGGCACAGCAGAGCACCAATCTGGAGCATTCCAAAATCCACAGTGGGCGGGCAGAGCAGCTGTGGAAAATGAGTGAGGAGAAGCAGCAGTCAGAGGACTATGATGGTACAGTGTTAGTAAAGGTTAAATGTATCAGAGAAGGTTGGGCAAGCAGGGCTTATCATTGGATGCTGGAGTCATTAAGAAGTTTATTGCAGGTCTTTGGGAGAAATCTTGGGGGCAAAAAAGTGAGAGCATTGTTTTTGAGTAAATGAGGGAAGGAGGCCTGGTAATTTCATTTGAAAAGTCTTGGTATTGAACACTGAAAGTATGAGAGTACAAAAGGGTAGGCGAACAAACCTTTCAAAACATCCTAGCTTAGAAACTTTCTTCAGTGTTTATCATTTGCCAGACACTATTCTGTATGCTTTATATTTATTATTTTGTTTAAACTGTAACAACCCCAGGGGATAAATTATTGATAGGGACTTTTGGAGACTTAATAATGCAGAACAATGAAAGTTTAGGGGTGCTAAATGAGATGGGGAAGTAACATCTCAAAGAGTAGATGAGATCTACAGCCTGTCCAACAGCACTGTCCTCCCATTGTTCATGGATTTGCTCGAGCGGGCACCAGTAACGCCTCCATTGTGAGACTTGTTACTTTTTTTGGCATATCGAATACACCGCGGGTAGCTTGCCAGGCTTTGTGGTGCAGGCAGAATACCCTCGGTAGCTTGCCGGGCTCTCAGATCTAGAGCCTAGTGGAAAGATTAAGAGAAGAAGTAACTTTGAAGAGATTAGCAGGAGGAATGACAAAGAATATCAAGTATATGGAATTAGGCCCTGTAGAAAATATATGGAATTAAGCCCTGTAGAGTAAAGGTGTGAATAAAGATTTTAATTGAATAGAGAGAATGATCGGGAAGTAAATAAATCGCTGAGGTAAGAGATCTAATTCCATGGAGGAATGTTTGGGTGTTAAACTAGAGAATTAATCATTTTATGATTAATTCACATTTTATGCCATGTATGTGCAATTGAAGTCAAGAACCTTAGCAACATGGAGAAACTCTGGGAACCTTACTATTCTCTGTGCCGAGGGTAGCTAATTTGTAAAGGTGTGAATAAAGATGATGACTGAACGGAGAGAATGACTTGGAAGTAAGTAAAGTAAGTTGTTGAGGTAGGAGACCTAAGTCCATGGCAGTTAACTATGATGGTTTAGTCTTGGTGTTTTGAGTTGATCAGCTAAGGAGAAAGGGTTTTATTTACTGAATGTTGTGCTGTTTTAGACAGGGAGCCATTCTTTTTATATATATTAATATATCTTAATAACTGTCTTAAAAGATAGTATTTTTGTACAAGAAAACAGACATCACAGTTAGAAATTGGCAGAACCTAAATAAAACCAGATCTGTTTGACACCAAAGCTCATGTTCTTTCTTGTTATGCTGAATGTAATATGCTGTGTGACTAAATTATACTTAGTTTGTATAATAAATTTTATTGTGAAAATCTCCATAAACTGCATTGTGTTTTTAATGTGTCTGACGCTTACTGTAAAGAAATCCAGTACCTTTCACAGTGAATTCTCAGCCCCAGTATGCCTTAAGTTTAGATTTTGTATAAAAGATTTTTTTCCTCTGTTAATGTCTTGTTACCATGAAACCTGTGAATTTTGTGATTTCATGTTGCTCACCTCTTATCTTATTATTTTAGATACATTGGTTTTCAATTTTCAACTCCTTCATGATGGTGATTTTCTTGGTGGGCTTAGTATCAATGATTTTAATGAGAACTTTAAGAAAAGATTATGCCCGATACAGTAAAGAAGAAGAAATGGATGACATGGTGAGAAGTTACACAGTTTATACTATTTAAAACCTCTGAACTCAGTATATGGGATATTGTATTATAGCGCCACAGTTTCTTATATAACAACCATAAGGCCAGATAGAATTTAAATTTTACAATTTTTAAGTTTTATTTCTCTTATTTGTTTTGGGGCCACCACGTGGTATGATAGGCTCCTGCCCTATACTCAGGGAGCCATGTGGTACTAGGGATCAAATCCAGTCCTCTTAGCATGCAGAGCATGTGCTCCAGCCCTTTAAGCTATCTCGCCAGCTTAGAATTCAGAGTATTTTAAGTGTTAGAAAAGTGTAAAATTCCCAGAGGGAGTTTTTTTTTGTTTTTTGGTCATACCTGGCAATGCTCAGAGGTTACTCCTGACCGTGCACTCAGAAATCACTCCTGGTGATGCTTAGGGAACCAAATGGGATGCTGGGGTTCGAACACGGGCCAGAGACATGCAGGACAAGCAACTTAACCTGCTGTACTGTTGCTTTGCCCCATTCCCCTCCACCCCCAGGGAATTTTGACCAAATATATTAATGATTCTTTTTTCAGCAAATCATGGATGTTCAGCCTAACTGTGCTAAGTAAGCATTATTAGACTGGGAAGATAGTTTAAAGGGCTGGAATGCATGCTTTATGTTCAGGAAACCTCGTTTTGATTCCTAAGCACAGTGAGCCAAGAGTAAGCCCTAAATACTGCTGAATATTGTCTTAAAAGGATAAATTTTAAAAAAAAATTAAACTGTAAACGTCATATAAACATGGAGGGGAGTGGGGACACGCAGTGATTCAGAGGCTTCTTTTATCAGAATGCGTAAATAACCTCTTGATAGTTCAGCCTAAATTTTGCTGTCCAGTAAGAATATGTCAGATTTAGAAAATGAAATTTCAGCATTCAGAACTGTTGGTTAGAGAATGTATTTTGGCCAGGGAAGCAGCTCAAAGGCTATGCTTTGTATGTGGGAGTTGGTTTGACCCCCAGCACCATCAGGTGTACTCTCCTACCCAAATGGAAGACATTGAAACCAAGTCTGTAGGCTAGGAAGATAGTGCAGTGGGTAGGCTACTTACCTTGTACATGTCCAACCATGTACATGTTTGATCCCTGGCACTCATAATACCCTGAGCACTGCCGAGTGCCGCGCAAAAGACAAAACAAAAAATAGAATTTTATCTTGGAGGGTATACTCCTGTATTAGTCAGCATTTAAGAAATACTATTACATATTGCTTATATCAGAGTGATGGTAAAGACTTACCTTCATTTTAATGGGTTCAGAGGGAAGGTATGCTTTCTGCATAATAGAACAATGTTGTAAATTTTTAACATGCTGATATGTGTTGTGAAGTGTCAGGGAGTAGGCTAGACGTAACAGTGGAGTCTCATCCCACAAATTTACATTGTCCTGAGGTACTGATACTTATTTAAAAACAAGTTAAGATTCTGGGGCTGGAGCGATAATATAGCGGATAGAGTGTTTGCACAGCACACAGCCAACCCGGGTTCGATCTCCAACATCCCACATGGTCCCCCAGCACCACCAGGAGTAACTCCTGAGTGCAGAGCCAGAAGTAACCCCTGAGCATCGCCGGGTGTGACCCCAAAAGCTTCCCCCCACAAATTGAAAACTCCAAAGCTGTGACCAGAGTGATAGTACAGTGGGGAGGGCATTTGCCTTGCACATGGCCAACCCAGGTTTGATTTCTAGCATCCCATATGATCTCCTGAGTACTGCCAGGTGTAATTCCTGAGTGCAGAGCCAGGAGTAACCTAGAGCATCGCCGGATGTGACCCAAAAAGCCAAAATAAAACCTCTCAAAGCAACAAGTTTAGGTTCTTAGTTGAAAAGGAACATTGAATTTTTTTGATTCTATGTATATTAACTGTTAATTTCTTCATGTTTTTGTAGATTTCAGGGTATAATGGAAATTTCTCCATTGTTAAGTGTATCTCAAGTACTGTTTATGAGGCTGTTTTCTTTTGCTCTCTATTTAGACCCTGGTTGTACATGAGCCAAAGTCACGATGTAGTTATGAATATCAAGAATAGCATCTTGAGTGTATCAGAAAGAGTTAGTGTGCTTTTCTCCTAGTTTGACATTTCTTTTTGCGTCTAGACCTTTTTTATGTATGATATTTTTATCAGATCCAGGATTCATCTTCCTGTTCCTCAGTAAATTCTATTCTTCAGTGTTATGTTATTAAAGTAATTCTAATTTAAAATGTATATCCTTAATATTTTGAATCACTTAAAGTAGTTGTAAATTGGAGGGAAAGAATGTGTAGCCATTATTGTAATTTTTTGCCTATTTTCTGTATTTTAATTTGATTTTCAATGATTTTTTTTTCTCTTTACATGTATATATTTGTAGGATAGAGACCTAGGAGATGAGTATGGATGGAAGCAAGTGCATGGAGATGTATTTAGACCATCAAGTCACCCACTGATATTTTCCTCTCTCATTGGTTCTGGTTGTCAGATATTTGCTGTGTCTCTTATTGTCATTATTGTTGCAATGATAGAAGATTTATATACAGAGTAAGTGCTTAAATTTTGTTTTCGAATAGTTTGAAACCGTCTAAGTCAAACATACTGAAATTGACATACTCAAATCTTAGAATTATAGTGCATAAATATTATTGCCGACAGATAATGAACAGCAATCTTTGGCTATCATATTTTTCTAATACATGGAAAATATTTTAATTATAGAAGTTATGTTCCATTGGAGATAGGAGCAGAGTTACAGTGTCAGTCTAGAAGTTTTAATAAAGTGAATAGGCGGTTTTTTTCCTAAAGTTGAGTGCCCGTTAAGATCTTTCTTAAGCACAAGGATTTCATAGTTTTTTAAATTAATACTTCAAATTTACTTGCAAAACCTGGAGACCATAGCAATCACAGAGACAATTTAGGGATAACACCCTTGTCTTGTAAGCAACCAACCCAGTCCCAGATCCATATTCAGTCCCCTGGGCACTGCCAGATATGACTTCTGAGCAAGAGTCAGGAATAAGACGTGAGCACTTCTGGCTATGGCCCAAACACCGCCAAACAAAACCAAAAAAACTATAAAAAAAAGCATTGTAAGTAATGGAAGCATGGTTGGACAAGACACATGAAGTTAGGAAAATCTTGAATGACTTTAATCTTTTCTTTACATAGTTTTTGGTACCTTTTTTTCCTTTGTGGACAAAACCATTTAAAAGAAATTCTCTCCTTTGTTTTCTTCTAGAGATTTTTAGCTATTAATATAAATGTTTGAGGCATATAACATTAATGTGCCACACCCTCTGCACCCTCCAATATCTTCCACCACTGCTCAATGTTCTACCACCACCCTCCTCAGCAGACTCCTGTAGGCAGAATATCAGGGTTAGTTTTCATTGGCCATTGTCTATTTTTCTTATTTTGTTCCTTTATACTTGACAAGGGCTGGAGCGATAGCACAGCAGTAGGGCGTTTGCCTTGCATGCAGCCAACATGGCCGACCCGAGTTCGATTCCTCCGCCCCTCTCGGAGAGCCCGGCAAGCTACCGAGAGCTCCCCGTGACGTAGTCGATATGCCAAACACAGTAACAACAAAGTCTCCAACGGAGACGTTACTGGGCCCACTCGAGGAAGTCGATGATCAACGGGAGGGCCTTTACTTTATACTTGACATACGAGTGAGACCATCTGATAGTTGCCTTCCTTCACACTCAGTTTGCTTAGCATGACATCCTTAAGTTCTACTGCAAGACATTTTTGATTTGAGGTCTTTATGAAAAATCTATAAATTTACAAATATCTCAAGTCTTTTTTGAATGGTCCTATAACCTTGTATTCCAAGAGCTACAATCTCAGGGAAGCAAACACAGTGAGTTTGAATAGCGTACCTTTACACTAGGCACTTTACATGATGCTCTATTAAGTTCTCCGTGAGAATGACACTTTTCTCCACTTGCATTTCATATCTATTTCAGCTCAGAATGCAATCATTCTTCGTATACTGACATTTGGGGAACAAGCAATAAATTATTGAAAGAATGGCACTTCGGTTATATATTAAATAATTATACTAAATTGCTGTTTTCTCCACTAGAAAATTCCTTGAGTTTGAGCACAAGGATTGGGTCTTATCTTTGAATTTGCAAACATGGGGAATTTACTTAAATCATACTTAATGAGCTGAGGTGAATGTGTGAAACTTTTGTCATTTATTTACCATAGAGCACAGCAGGTAGGATGTTTGCCTTGCACGCGGCCGACCCGGGTTCAATTCCTCCATCCCTCTCGGAGAGCCCGGCAAGCTACTGAGAGTATCCTGGCAGAGCCTGGCAAGCTCCCCGTGGCGTATTTGATATGCCTGCCAAACACAGTAACAACAAGTCTCACAATGGAGATGTTACTAGTGCCCACTTGAGCAAATCAATGAACAACAGGAGGACAGTGACAGTGACAGATGTACTTTAAAATAAATGACCAAAACCTAAATTTTAGTATACTTATAAGTTCTGGTAGCTATTTCTTATTTTAGATATAAAAAATATGTTTGGATGACTAGATGTCATATAAGAAAAGCAGTCTAACAGAGAACCTTTCTAAATATACAGTAAAGTATGCAAAAATTAAATTTATGCTTTACATTGCATACCGATTCATCCTACCAAATTCACGACTGATTATAGACCACAAACTTATCAGTTACTAGTGGATTTATATTTCCTAAAATTCAACTTTTGCCTTGTTCCTTCTCAAATGTTAATTTCCTACATTTTTTTTTGCAGGGGGAAGGGGCACACTTGTTAGTGATCAGGGATTACTCTGGACTCTGCTCAGGACTCACTCCTGACTCAGGGGACCATAACCTTGGATAGCTGTGTGCAAGGCAAGCACCCTAACCACTGTACTATCTCTAGCCCCAGTTCATTATTTAATGTAGAAGTTCTTCTGCTTATGGATCTTTATATTTTAGAAATAAGAAACTCCTTCTGATGGTGTCAGAAGGCAAATCAGACCTTGTGATTTTAGATTGTGGTTACTATGGGATGGCTGTACTTATTTGAAGTGAACATAATTATGTCTGATAAGTACTGAAGCGATGAGTATTGTGATTGAGGTTACATATTAGGTACTTCATGCACATTAGTTCCTTTAATTCACACATTAATCATGTAAAGCAATTGTTATTCTCTTCTATAGATGAGAAACTAAATCTCAGAATGGTTAAGTAATTTTACTGAGATCACAAAACTTGTCAGTAAAAGGGTGTTAATAAGCTGGGATCAGAATCTTGTCACTCTCCATCACTCTTGATTTATTATGGAATTAAAAAAATAAAGGTAAAGTAAAGGTAAAGGCCCTCCCGTTGATCATCGATTTGCTCGAGCGGGCCCAGTAACGTCTCCATTGGAGACTTTGTTGTTATTGTGTCTGGCATATCGAATACTCTCGGTAGCTTGCCGGGCTCTCCGAGAGGGACGGAGGAATCGAATTCGGGTTGGCCATGTTGGCCGCGTGTAAGGCGAACACCCTACCCGCTGTGCTAAAAAGCATTCGGAACTGTTCCAGGGTAGGAATAGGAATGATTCTGTAGGATAAAGAGCAGTTAAAAAAAGAAAATTGACTTTGTCTTGGTAATCACCGAAAGAGTCAGAGGAAGAAAAATTATTTATGGGACCGGAGAGTTAGTACATTGGGAAAGATGCTTGCCTTGCATATGTCTTCTCTAGGGTTTGATCCCTAACACCAACGTCCGATTTTCCCTAGCACTGCCAGGGTGATCCTGGAGCACAGAGCCGGGATGAGGTACTAAGTGTTGCTGGGTGTGACCCCAAAACAAAACAAACAAACAAAAAAAAAACCACACAAAAAAACTTACTAGATAGAATCAGCAGCAATACGGATGCCCTCTAGTGTAATGCTACTGTGGAGAAAGCAGAGTTTGGAAAAGGGCTAAGAAAGTCTAATAAAATGCTGCTGCTGGTGTGAAACTTGAAGTGGAGTGTAGTTAAGTGACGGCAAAGTAGCTCTTTGGATGTTAGGTGAACAAGGAGGCCGCTCCTTTTCTGCTTTGAGGGGGGAAAGTGCCCTTGGAATATTTTTGAACCAAAAAGGTGGAGATACTCCGAACATCAATATTGCCTGATGCTCTGTTATTCTCCCATTCAGTGTCGACGTCCTTGAGGACTGCAGTCTTTTTTTGCTTTTTTGGGTTACACCCGACAATGCACAAGGGTTACTCCTGACTTTGCACTCAGGAATTACTCCTGGCGGTGCTCGGGGGACTATATGGGATGCTGGGAATCAAACCCAGGTCAGCCGCATGCAAGGCAAACGCCCTACCCAGTGTACTGTTGCTCCAGCCCTGAGGACTGCAGTTTTAAACACCAGCTAGTCCTTGGACTCTTAAGTCACATGAGCAGCCTTTTGTATTATCTCTGCTGATACTAAGAACTGACTAGTGTCGGGCTGGTCTGGACTAAAACAGATTTTTTTCGTTTTCAGCATTAGATCTGTCATTTTCTACACCCACACGTTATAAACAGAATGGGCTGAATTTATTAACAATAGTGTAGAGAAATAAATACTTGTGATTGTTTAGTTTACTAGAAAAACAAATTTGGTTTTTAAACTTTGAAACAATCACATTAATTTTGCTTTACTAGCAGACAAAATCTGAAGTAGTTGAATTGACTCAGAGGAATTTTTCTTTTAAAAAAATCAGTATCCTTTTCTTAGAATGTGATTGGTTCACAGGGTTGTGAAAAGTTTTAGTGCCAGTTCTAATAAGAAATGAGAAATATTTGTTTAGAATAAAATATTAGGAACCCTGAAGGTTTTAGAAAGTTAAAACCAGTTAAAATCAGCATGGTATCATTTAAGTGTGATTTGGGACAGGGCGGGGTGAGGTGCCCGATGGCACATGTAGCAATGTCTAGGGGCTTCTCTTGGCTTAGTGCTAGGGAGTTTCTCTCAGTGGACTCAGAGGACCATTCAGTGCAGGGACCAAACTTGGGCCTATTGTGTACATAGCATGTGTTTACCTCTCTTGTTGCCTCCAGGTGCAGTTTTTATTAGAAATTGATTTTGTTAGCTAACTTGTGGAATTCCTTTGCAATCCAGGATGTGCTAATTCTGTTTCCATAAGGCTATTTTAACAGTTTCTTTCAATTGCTGGGTAAATTTTATTGTACATGTTTTTGCCTATATAGGAGAGGGTCGATGCTCAGTACAGCCATATTTGTCTATGCTGCTACATCTCCAGTCAATGGTTATTTTGGAGGAAGTCTATATGCCAGACAAGGAGGTAACTTATGTTATCACTTTTTAATTACATATTCTAATATTTTATTGTGTATTTTGAATTTAAAACAGGTAGATGCTGCCTCTTTAAGGTCCTTGTTTATTTTATTTCACATAATCCCTATCAGACTTGTTATATGTTCTGTCTTGTTTTTATGGAATCCTCGAATTTTAATTTTTGTTCTCACTAAAATTAGCCCTGGTGAGTATGTAGGTGACTGTACTTAAGCTATTAATGGTACTTTGTTTTTCACTTTGAGGACTGTACCCAACAGTACTCAGGGTGCACTCTCTGCTTGGTGCTTGGGACTCACTCCTTAGTGGTGCTCAGGAGACTATGAAGTGCCCAAGATCAAACCTGCGGCTCCTGCATGGAAAGCATGCGCTCAGCCTTTTGAGCAATCTCCCTGACCCTATTGATGTTATTTTACTTTGAAGCACCTACCTTCATAGAACAGCTCCATGGTGGACTTCATAAAGTGAACAGTGGAAGGATAATAGAGAGGAGAGCTGTTTATTTTGGTTGGCTTATAAATGTTTATCAAAGGACACTGCAGAAAGATTTCTATTACTCTGTGTCATAATCTCTTGCTAAGAGTGTTTCATCTTAAATAACCCCTTCTTTTTGTGATCTGGAAATGATAGAGGACATGTACAAGACAAGGAGACTGTTTCTTGATGCTTTTTAATGTGAGCAGCAGGCCTTTAAGTTCCTTTCCTTTGCTGTTCTGTAATTTTCTGGAATCAGAAAGGGCTGAAACTAGTAGACTTACATGTATTAACTAATAAAGCATGGTTGAAGTACCTTAAAACTTTACTTCTAAGGATATTTCTCCCCTAATATGTTTTTTTCCTCTACCCATCTTAAGTAATCTCAACATTTGGGCATTGTCTCTTTGGTAAGCTACAGAGACTTGCAGGTTATAGGGACTTTATAAGTTATAGGATTAAGGTTTTCTCAGGATATCCAGATTTTCTGTTGATTCTTTCATTTGTCCTCTTAGACGTACTGTGGTCTTCAACTAAAGTGTAGATAACTTTTTGGATTGTCTGAGGGAGTATGAGTTTTATCATACAGGACAATCTTCCTAAGGAAATAAGGATGCCTCAGGTAACTTCTTATATTTTACCTGAAAAGTAGATTTAAGAATTTTATAGTTGGAGCCAGAGAGTAAGTAGTACAGTGGGTAGGGGGCTTGCCTTGCCTGCCACTGGCTCAGGTTCTATCCTTGGCATCTAATAGGGTCATCTAAGTACTACCTGAGTGCAGAGCCAGAAATAACCCATCAGCATTGCTGGGTGTGGACCAAGCTTTTTTTTTTTTAAATTTTTATTAGTGAAACAGCATGAAGTACAGTTGTAGACTTACGTGTTTTTGTGCTTGGGTTTCAGTTATACAATGATCGAACACCCATCCCTCCACCAGTGCCCATTCTTCACCACCAATGATCCCAGTATCCCTCCCACCCCTGCATCCCCCCAATCCCACCCCGCTTCTGTGGCAAGGCATACCCTTTTGTTCTTTCTCTCCTTTTGGGTGCTTTGCAAAAGAGGCATTGAGTAGCAATCATGTTCCGTCTATAGCCTACTTTCAGCATGCATCTCTCATTCTGGGAGGATCCTCTCAATACCCTTTATTTGGTGCTCCCTTCTCTATCTGAGCTGCCATTTCCCCTAGCATATGCGGCTGGCCTCAGCCTTGGTGTAAACCTCCTCGCACTTATCTCAGCTATTCTTGGGTGTTAGTCTCCTATTTTGTTACTTTATTTTCCCCAGATGAATGCAATCTATGTCTGTCCCTCTCTTTCTGATTCATTTCACTTAGCATGATACTTTTCATGTAGTGCCACTTGTATTTCCAATTGACTTCCAATTCTTCTTTCTCAGAGGAAGATGGTGATGTCAAAATTAAAGGGGCTATCAAAGTGATTGAACTTTCTATGCCTCAATAGAATAGAATTTACTTTGTTAAAAAGAAAAGAAAAAGAAAGTGTCAGTAGCATAAAGGCATGGATTGAGAAAGATTAGGCCTTCTTTTTTTGGTCTCCATCGGTTGGATTAGGGCCATTTTTATTTTCCAGTGGCACAGTTAAATGAGATAATTTTCTGGTGAGTTATCTTGAAAAGGGTGGAGCGATAGGACAGCGGGTAGGGCGTTTGCCTTGCACACAGCTGGCCCGGCCAAGCCGGGTTCGATTCCACCCCTCTCGGAGAGCCCGGCAAGCTACCGAGAGTATCTTGCCCGCACGGCAAAGCCTGGCAAGCTACCCGTGACATATTCGATATGCCAGACACGGTAACAAGAAGTCTCACGATGGAGACGTTACTGGGCCCGCTCCAGCAAATCCATGAACATGGGGAGGACAGTGCTACCACTTGTATGTAAATTTCATGACTTCATCTTTTCCAACAGCTACATAGTACTCCATTGTGTAGATGTACCAAAGTTTCTTTAACCAGTCATCTGCTCTTGGGCACTCAGGTTTTTTCCAGATTCTGGCTATTGTAAACAGTGCTGCAATGAACAAACAAGTGCAGATGTCACTTCGACTATACTTTTTTGCCTCTCTGGGATATATTCCCAGGAGTGGTATTGCTGGATCAAATGGGAGCTCAATTTCTAATTTTTTGAGGATCGTCCATACGGTTTTCCAAAAGGGCTGAACCAGTCAGCATTCTCACCAGCAGTGAAGGAGGGTCCCTTTCTCACCACATCTGCGCCAACACCGGTTGCTTTTGTTCTTTTAGATGTGGGCCAGTCTCTGTGGTGTGAGATTATATTGTTTTGTTGTTGTTTTGATCTGTATCTCCCTGGTGATCAATGATGTAGAGCATTTTCTCATGTGCCTTTTAGCCATTCGGATATCTTCTTTGAGGAAGTTTCTGTTCATTTCGTCGCCCCATTTTTTGATGGGGTTGGATGTTTTCTTGTGGAGTTCAACCAGTAGTTTGTATATCCTTGATATCAACCCCTTGTCGGATGGGTATTGGTGGCCCAAACTTTTTAAAAAAAGAATCTTATAGTTCATGACCTCTAAAAAAAGTCTCCATGGCAGGAAGTCTAATGCAACTGGAAATTTATCCATGCTTAAACATGAATTTGCTTTTAGTGTGACTATACATTATGAATACCCCAGCAAACTTTATTTTTCTTGAAAGCTGACAGAGTTTGGTTTCAGCCTAGAATCTTCCAGCCTAGGGAGATCATCCTAGCATAGGAATATCACTTTTAGTATAATTTAGCAGTATCACATAGGAATATTATCTTTAGTATAATTAATCTAAAGATTATTTTCTGATTGATAGGACCTATGGCGATCTGATTATGTTCTGATGTTTTATCCCAAAAGTCCTTAAAACAAGATTCATGTAGAGTCCAGGAGTTTTTTAGAGTTATCTCAGAATTTGAACTATAATAAAACTTAAGTCTTCTTAACTGCCCTCAGTACAATTAGGTAATTTGATGTCAGGGGTCAGTAGACTGGAACTTGTTCAGAGGATCCAAAGGTGTAAAGAAGAAGCAACCACAAGGTGTAGAGAAGAAGGAAACGAAGCAGATGCCTGGGCTACTCACTGTACCCAGTGGAATGTGCTTTGAATTGTTTTTACTGTTAGAAGGAAAGGGAGAAGAATTGGAGATGGAATTCCTGTCTGAATCTGAGAAGGTAGTGGAGAGTGCAGCATTCCATTTTCTCTTAGAGTGTGAAGCAAGAATTGCAGTCAAGTAGTAGAAATACTTGAATTGCTTGCTATCCTTTGGTGGTGGGAAGGAGGAGTTTTTGAGACTTAAGAAACTAAATAGAGGCCAAAGTTCAGAACAAGGACTTTTCCTAAAGGGATATAAAAATCTAGGATGATGATTGTGTGACAGATATTTCAAAAGGAATGTATACAGAAGACAAGTGTTAGGAACTTGTTGTTTGCTTTTGCTATAGTACTTTCTATTTGAGTACCTACTGTTTATGTCCTCATTATGACTTTCAGTAGTGAGCCAGCATTTATATACTGTTCCAAAGAAGTGTGCAGGTGCCTCCCTGGTGGTCCAGTTGCTCGTACACACTGCTAGTTTAGAAAGACAGTGAGGAGCTCTCTGTCAACATAAACGTGATTTCAGATGCTTGATTACATCATTAAGAAAACCTTGATAGGAACCGGAGAGAGCTCAGTGACCTGGAGTGCTTTCTTTGCATGCTGGAGGCCCAGATTCATCCCTGGCTCTCCTGGGCACCTCTGAGCAATAAGCTGGGAATAACCCCTGAGTCACCAACATATGAAATCCAAAAACAAAAATAATTATTTTTTTAAAAATAATAGGTGTTTACTATTTAGAATTTGGCGATTCAGAGGTAGAAGAAATAGTTAAACTTACCGAGCTCTAGTTCTAATTGCTGGGGGGTTTTGAAATACTTTATTGTTTTTTCCTTTTTAGACAAAAATGCATATTTAAATACAGTGCTTAAATAAATTTAAACGCCAAGGTTGATTGATTCTCTTAGTACTCTTACTCTTTCCTCTCTCTCTCCCTTCCCTTCCCCTCCAATTCCTCCCTCCCTAAGAGCCTCTTCAAATGACTGCTTACATGAAACTCCAGTGTATAAAACTCTTGAAAGTTTGATTGTTCTAGTTGAGGAAGGTCTGAGGGACCTGGGATTTGTTCTTAACCAGTGACTTTATGAGCATCTCCAAGAAATTCTCAAGTATTAGTTTGAAAACATCTATCTTGGCCAATAGAAAAAAGTTGAGTGACTTACCAAGGTCATATCAGTTCATTAACTGAATCAGGATAAAATATCATATTGCACTATAATTCATTGTGTTTTTTCTAGCACACCCACTTCAAAAGCTGTGTTTTCATTAGATTTACTTGAGTAGCTGATTGGTTAGCCGATTCCTTGCCTTTTTAGTTTTATTTCTTGGCAGTATGGGAGATTCAACCAGGTCTCATATGAAGCATCTGTTTTGCCAGTGCGCTATGTCCTGAGCCTAGCTACTGTTTTGAAGCAATTATAGAATGTCAGATTTCAGAATCCTGAAGTTACATTATAAGTTTAAATAATTTGATAGTGAATAGTCCACTCTTAACTGCATGCCTATCTTGTTGATTTTCATATTCCTCTTCTCTTTTCAGGAAGGAGATGGATAAAACAGATGTTTATTGGGGCATTCCTTATTCCAGCTATGGTGTGTGGCACTGCATTCTTCATCAATTTTATAGCCATTTATTACCATGCTTCTAGAGCCATTCCTTTTGGAACTATGGTAAGTTGCTCAGATCTTTTTTTAGTCTTTTGGACCACACCCAGAAATGCTCAAGGACTACTCTGTTTAGTGCATTGGGCTTGCACCTGGCAATTCCTGAAAGACCATCCCATGCTGGGGATCAGACCTGGGCCTCCTGCCTGCAACACCGCCATTCTAATATGAGACCTGCTTGCTCTCCAGATCATATTAAAAGTTTGGTTGTACTGAAAAGTTAGGTGAGGACTAAAATCTCGTTAGTCTTCAAATGGTTTTTATTAAATTTAAACCTTAGAGCTTTTCCTTGATTTTTGTGGGCCAGTAAAATGAAAGGCTGATTATAAGCCTGGTAGTCTATAACTGCTCTTTTTGCTTCTTTTGGATTAGGGCCACACCCAGTGATGCTCAGGACATACTCCTGGCTCTGCATTCGGAAATTGCTTCTGGAGTAATTGGGGGACCATATGGGATGCTGGGGATCAAAACTGGGTCTGTACATGCAAGGCAAATGCCATACCCATTCTACTGTAGCTCTGGCCTTGCTCATATTTTTTTCATCATGAATAAAAATGACTACCCGTTGGCTCTGTAGTAGAGCTTATGCCTTTCATCTGTGAGATCCCAGATTTGGTTGGTTCCTGTTACTGAGAATTTCTTTCAGAAGTTGAAAAGGTAAATTTGAGGGCCGAAACAATAGTACAGCAGGTAGGACACTTGCTAGTGTGTGACTAACCTGAGTTTAATCCCTGGCTTCTTCCATGGTACTTGAGCCAATCAGGAGTGATTCCTGAGCACAGAGCCCAGGAGTAAGCTTTGAGCACCACTAGGTGAGTTCAGAGCCAACCTCCCCACCAAAGAAAGGAAATTGGAACAGTAATCATTGCCAGTTTATGTGTTGGTGAGATTGTTTGTGGAACCCTTTATTCACTATATGCTTTGAATGAACACACAACTTTGTTTGCTGCTTAATTGCCTGAATATACATGTACTATGTTTTCATGTACTGTATTTTCTTGTTTAACTTTCTATGAGCAACTATGTGTAGGCCTGAATTGGGAAAGGGAAGGAAGGAGAGCAAAAATGATCAGTGTAGCATTAGAACCTTTCTTAAGAAGTCCAAATGTATATGTGAAGAAACCAGGAGGAACTTACTTGAGTTTTGCATGAAAATGAATTAGCTTATATATAGTATTTCCAGTGTATTAGCATTTGGTGCAGGATTTATTCACGCTTGTATATTTGTCACACTTAATTTTTTTTAAAAAAAATTTTGGCTACACATTGTAGTGCTTAGGGCTTACTGACTGTGCTCAGGGATCACACGCATTGGTGCTTGGGGGACTATGTGGGGTGCCAGAAATTGAACCCCAGTGGGTCATGTGCAAGGCAAATACTCTGCCTGCTGTACTACTTCTCAGCCTCTAAAAATATTTTTAAAAACTATTTTCAAAAGAATATTTAGTTGCTTATAGAATTCTTGAATCTCTTCAGCAGGACTTGATGGTCTATAGTAGTTTATAAACCAGTTTCCAGATTCATGTGATTCCACATACAAAAAAATATTTTTTCATCTTCTCTTTGATTCTTTTTTTTTTTTTAAATTTTTTTGGGGGGAGGGTCTCACCCGGCGATGCTCAGGGGTTACTCCTGGCTCTGCACTCAGGAATTACTCAGGAATTACTCCTGGTGGTGCTCAGGGGACCATATGGGATGTTGGGTATCGAACCCAGGTAGGCCGCATGCAAGGCAAATGCCCTACCCGCTGTGCTATCACTCTAGCCCCTTCTCTTTGATTCTTACGTGAAATTAGAGTTCTGATAAATTTAGATGAAAATATATAAGTAAGTAAAGTAAGTAAAGGCCCTCCCGTTGTTCGTCGATTTGCTCGAGCGGGCCCAGTAACGTCTCCATTGGAGACTTTGTTGTTACTGTGTTTGGCATATCGAATACGTCACGGGGAGCTTGCCAGGCTCTGCCATGCGGGCGAGATACTCTCAGTAGCTTGCCGGGCTCTCCGAGAGGGGCGGAGGAATCGAACTTGGGTCGGCCAGGTCAGCTGCATGCAAGGCAAACGCCCTACCGCTGTGCTATCGCTCCAGCCCTCTGCTATAATCTTCTTTATTCTCCAAAAGTTTGATTGAAAAATACCCAAGAGGTGATTAAGTCCTATTTCATTTTACAGAAATACACAGTGAAGTCATTTTGTATGAATGTTTTTCTAGATGAAAAGCTTATCATGTTTTTGTGTGTCCATTATTACCAGTTTTGTATAGAGAAAATCACAGAAATAATTTTCTAACTTAACGCTTTAATTCTAGACTCTTCTTAGGGCTTTTTCTGTATCTTTAACTTTGAACTATTAATAGGCAGAAAATTATGATTTTAGTAATGTTACATAATTGAATGAAATATTTGAAATGAAATATTAGGCTGACCACATATTAGCTGTGTGATCTTGGGAAATTGGTCTTGGGCTGAAGCGGTAGCACAGCGGGTGAGCGTTTGCCTTGCACGCGAGCGACATGCATTTGGTTCCTCTACCCCTCTCCAAGAGCCGGGCAAGCTACCAAGAGTATCCCACCCACAAGACAGCTTGGCAAGCTCCCCGTGACGGATTCGATATGCCAAAAACAGTGCACACAGTAGAGACATTGCTGGTGCCCCCTTGAGCAAATCGATGAACAGTAGGAGGAGTGCTACAATGCTTATTTTCATCTGCAAAATAGGGCAATAACAGGTTAAGCCCTTATGCATATTAGGATCTAAGTAAATGTCACTGTCACTGTCTTCCTGGTGTTCATCAGTTTGCTCGAGCGGGCCCAGTAACGTCTCCATTGTGAGACTTTGTTGTTACTGTGTTTGGCGTATCGAATACGTCACGGGGAGCTTGCCAGGCTCTGCCGTGCGGGCGAGATACTCTCAATAGCTTGTCGGGCTCTCCGAGAGGGGCGGAGGAATCGAACTCGGGTCGGCCATGTTGGCTGCATGTATCCATGTATGTATCCAGGTAAATAAGTTGTTTCATGATGAAAGATACAGGCTTAAAGCATGAGAACAAAGTGCATGGAAGTAAAAAAGGATTTTAGCAGAGATTTATTAAAGAATTCTGTAAATGGGGAGCTCTGAGGTCAGGAAACTCCCATTCAGTTCAATTCCAATATTCTAAAACACATTCTTTTTCTATTTTCATTAATATATGTATATCTTGCATACTGAATTTACTTAACATTTTCTTTCATGATCAAGACTGTGTGTCTTTTGTTTTTATTTATATTGTTCTCTAAGTAATCATACACACTTTAATTTACAGGTGGCTGTTTGTTGCATCTGTTTTTTTGTTATTCTTCCTCTAAATCTTGTTGGTACAATACTTGGCCGAAATCTGTCAGGTCAGCCCAACTTTCCTTGTCGTGTCAATGCGGTGCCTCGTCCCATACCGGAGAAAAAATGGTAAAGAGAATGCTCAGACTTGTGTGATTGTTTTCACAGTATAGAAATTCTTAAAGGCTAATTTTGTGTGTTGGTTAGCACATATTTTTAAGAATTACTCCTTAAGTTTGAACTTCCTATTTTGTCTTTTTACTTTTTCTTTAGCCTACATTGTAAGGACTATTAATGTTACATGTTTTATTTTCTGAACACTAGTTCCATTTGCAGATAACTCATGCTTCGATTGGCATACTACTAGGTAGAGCTGGGTGGGAAGGGAAGGAACTAAAGAACACTGCAGCGGTCTTACTACCGCAGCATGCAGGCCAGATTTGACTTGCTGCTTCTTTCTACAAATCACGTTTCAATGGAACACACCATGCTTCTTTGTTCACATATTCTCTGTGACAGCTTTTAATCTGTGGCCCCAGAGTAGAGTAGCAGAGACCAGAAGTACTATCTGAGCTTTGACAGAAAAACAAATTTCTTATCACTTGCCTCTCTCATTTTCCTTCATGGATATTTTATTATTCGAAGCAACATTTATACAGTTTTATACGTATATATCTTTACCATTGAGACATGAATTAGAACTGAGTCAAGTTACTCTTTATTGACATATGTTCTTTAATTTTCATGTTGGGGATAGTGCAACATGAAATCTTATTCCCATCTGCCACATTACTTGCAGGAATGGGTTCTTAAAGAGCTCCCATAATTCATGATTAATTTAGTCAAAGAATGAAATATTTAACAGCTGAAAAGATTCTTTTATGTCAACATGTAAACACCTTTATGTCAACATATAAGTGAACTATAAGGTGTATTTGAGAAATCAACTTTGAAATAATGATTCCTGATGTATTTTTAATTCAAAATGTATTTTTTTTTAGTTTTTAAACAAAGTAAGGTTTTATTAATATCTTTCTGGTTCATACTTGGAAAAAATGTGAACTGTTTTGCCGTTTAAAATTATTAATTTGAGGGGCCAGAGTGGTAGTATAGTCGGTAGGGCATTTGTCTTGCACATGGCTGACCCGGATTCAATCCCATATGGCCCCCCGAGTGCAGAACTAGGTGTAGCCCCTGAACATCGCTGGGTGTGGCCCACCCCCTAAATAAAACTAAGTTGAGGGTCTGAAGAGACAGTACAGGAGGTAGGGCACTTGCCTTGCAAGCTGTTGCATTAACTTCAATTTTGATTTGAATCTCCAGCACCACATTTAGTCCTCTAAGCACCTCCAGGGTCCTGAGTATGGAACCAGGAATAGCCTTGGCTATTGTTACATGTGACTCAAAGCCGCCATCCCCCAAGTAATAATAAAATTTTACTAGTAAATTGAATATTTTATTATTTACTTGGGCTATTTTGCCTTCTTTATTTTCTACTTTGCCTCCTTTATTCTTAGTAACAAGTTAAAAATCTTACTATATATTATACTCCCCCCCCGTACTTTGTTATAATAAGAATATATATTAAAGTGTTTCTATTCATGGTTCCACTATCACATTATAAATGTAATTTTAAGGGGTTATCAGTCTCTTGTAAGTTCGGAGTGCTGTGTAGACAAATAGAGAAATGGTGGCTGAAAAAAGAGTGGAGGGGAGAGGGAGAAGAGATAGATGAGAAGCAGCGAGGTCCAGATCAGGGGATTCAAGTACAGAGGTGGTGTTGAGGAATGATAGAGCCAAATACCCAAACCACAGAGGCAACAACTCTGAAATTAGGAGACCTAAATTTAACAACTGAACTTGGAATGGTGCCGATCAAGAGGGCATGCTGGGGGAAATGGGGCCAGGAGGAATCTGGGAGGGCACCAGGGAGCATTAGTGGAGAGAAGTTGACCCTGGTGGTGAGATTGATGCTCCAATAGTGTATGTCTAAAACTCACCAAAGAATAAATCACAGTTCTTAAAATTGAGTTTAGAAGATTTTTAAAAAGAAATTGAGCCTGAATAAAATGGTTCCTCTGATTTAAAGGAGAGTGATCTGATCTTTGAAATTGTTTAGGTTCTTTTTTTTCCACCCCTTAAATTTGTGATTCTGAGAACCTTTGTAATTTTTTAAAAGTTACTTTTTCCAAATTTACGTTATATTGTAAAGGGCCCATTATTGCCCCATTTTCACTATATTAGGGATAAAGGAGACGGTCCGGAGAAGGATGTTTAAAGGAGAACCATAGTCAGAAATCAAAATGTCCTCAAGACTGTTGTTAGGGCAAGTGAAGAAAGAGCAGCGCATGACCTTGATAATCATGGGTCATATTTTGGTGTAGGAGAGTTCATGCATGTCTTCATTTTCCTTACATGGTAATAAGAAAACCAAAATCTGAATCCTAAATCTAGCTCTCTTTGGGCAGATTATACCACCTTTGGAGTCTTGGTCTTATATAAAAGAGGAACGACAACTAGATGGTTTTTTTTTTAATGGTGCTGGAAATCAAACCCAGGACCTCATACATGCTAGACATGTGGTTTACCACTGAACCATCTCTCTGACCCAAGTTAACTGATTTTTAAGTTTTTTTCCCCCAAAGTCTCAATTTTTTTTTTCTTTTTGGTTTTTTAGTTCAGAGGAATTGTAATTCCCATGTAATTCATGTGTAATTCATGTAATTCATGTGTAATTCATAGGAAAAGAAATGGCCAAAACAAGAAAAGATTGAGCAGACAGATGGCCAGGACATCATTTGAGAACTAGTATTTCAGACAGGGTCTCAGAGTTTTTCTTTTCTTTACCTTTAGAGTTCTGAAAAATTATTGGAAAGTATGGAAGAGAGCAAACAGTTTGAGTTCTATTAGTGGCAAGAATTTTGTTCCTCAAATTCTTAGCCCATAATGAAAGAATTTTGACATAACCTATGGCTAATTTGGAGGTGCGCTTCTATACTATGCCTCTGTGGAATTTAGTTTTTATTTTTACTGATTTGGTGTGGGAGGGGACACACCCAGGGTGCTTTGGACTTACTCCTATCTCTGCACTCAAGAATCACTCCTGGCTAGCACTGGGGCCCATGTGGAATGTGGGGCATTGAACCCGGTCTGCCGTGTACAAGGCAAGCACCCCTACCTTCTGGACCGGCACTCCAGTCCCCTGATTTGTTTTTGCCTAGATGAAAGTAGCAAGCATTTACCTTGTATTATTAGAAATTATTAAATGCAAGAATCATATAAGAAGTTAATTATTGTGTTATTTTTCAGGTTCATGGAGCCTGCTGTCATTGTTTGTCTCGGAGGAATTTTACCATTTGGCTCAATCTTTATTGAAATGTAAGTTTTGGCAGTCACTTTTGTTTCAGTAATTTGTCAGTAGAGAATTTAGAAGCTAGTGTCTGTATAGAATCATTAGGTGGAAGATAGCAAGAGTTTATTAACCCATGATTTAGAGAAAAGGATATATGGATCAATTTTCTGCTGTTTTCAAATATTCAGATATTCAAATATTCTTTGGTGTTAGAAGGGAGATCTCCTTTATAGGAAATTTTGGAATCAAAAGTATGCATCTTAGAAAGTGATAGATCACGAATTCTAGGAGGGGTTTTTGTTTGTTTAATTGTACTTTTAAAATGTTCTTGAGAGTCCCAGGAACTTCGTAAACCTCTCAACCATTTCAGATACTGACATCTTTGATGAATAGGGTGTGTGTGTCTGTGTGTGTGGGCGGGGGTGGGGGGTGGTGGTGGTATCATATCTAGTCTCCACTTCAAAATATGTCTTTGTTTCTCAGTGTCACGGTGCTCCTTGAAGGAAATGCTCTGGATTTTTATTTGTTTTTGTTTTGTTTGGGGGCCACACCCAGCAATCTCAGGAATTACTCCTGGCTCTATTCACAGGGATCATTCCTGGCAGTGCTCTGGGGAATACATGGGGTGCCAGGAATCAAACCTGGGTCAGCTGCATGCAAGGCAAGCACCCTACCTGCTGTACTATCTCTCCAGCCTCTGCTCTGGCATTTTTACCAATATAGTTCTTTGTATATTATTTTTTCGAGAATTCACAATCATACACCTCTTACTGCTGTCCATGATAATGCAGTCATTGTGACTATAATTCCCTTCCACGTTTCCAGATGCCCTCTAGATTTGTTCTGTGTATTAAATGTCTTCGTAATAGACTTTAAATACATTAATGTCTATTAAATTGTATCTGACACCTGGATAGTTGAAAAAAATTGGTTTTTTAAGGGAATTATAATAAGACACATGACATTTTAGTGTAATTTAAAATTAGTAAAAATACACTCCTCATTAAGAAGATATACAGAGCCAAGATCTTTTTATTAGTGTCTAGTTAATGATTCTATCATTTTTCCTTTATTTATAATGCATTTTTTTGTTTTAGCTTTTTAAAAGTGTAAGGAAAACTCGAGCCTGTCCAAAGGATTCTAAATGTAATTTTCCTCTAACTTTGTGCATTCATCCTGTAGGTTTTTTTTTTTTTTAATAAATGTCACCTAATTTTGTGGCCTTTGTTAGGTCACCTTACTGAATTTTTCCAAAACATTCAACATAATTTTAATAGAAATCATATGTCCTTTCCCCCCTCATATTTATTGGTATATGTGTAATTATACAAGCAGGTGCAACTACAGATTTGAGTTGGCTTGTGGTGGTCAACTACCAGCTGAGGGCACTGTGGGCATTAGTAGGTTTTTAGAGGACTGATGTATTCTCACTTTTCGCTTGTCATTTCATCATCAGTTCAGAAATTTTGTACTTCTAGTTCTGATGCTACTTTGTGCCCTTAACCTGAATACATTGCCAGCTGTTTTCTCCTTCATGTGTCCCTGTTTATGGTACATTCTGGATCTCATTTCTTTCTGCTTTCTCGGGTACACTGTTCCATTATATAGCATCTCTACTGTATCTTGAGTTTCTCTTTTAAACACTCTCAAAAATTCATTCTCTTTGTGCCCACACAATCTTTTTAAAGTATTAATCTGATTACAGCATTTATTTGCTAAAGACTTCTGATTTTCATGAGACAAGGTTCAAGCTTCATAGCATGCCCAGTATTATGGATACACATTTTTTTTTCTTTTTGGGTCACACCCAGCGATGCTCGGGGGTTACTCCTGGCCCTACACTCAGGAATTTAGTCCTGGCGGTGCTCGGGGGACCATATGGGATGCTGAGAATCGGACTCGGGTCAGCTATTTGCAAGGCAGATACCATACCCGCTGTGCTGTCACTCCAACCCCGCTTATAATACATTATTTGATGCTATTTATGTCTCTAACCTCATCTCGTAGCTCTTAAGTTTTCATCTAAAGTCCTAGCCATACTAAATTACTTTGTTTTTTTCAGTATATTCTTAATTAAAAACTTTTTTCGTATGAGCCATTGCCTTTGCCCTATCTATTCCTAGGATATTCTTTCCACCCCACCTTTAATTTATTTGTTTTTATTAAATTGGGGCCACATCTGGCTATGTTTACGGCTTATTCCTGGCTCTGAGCTCAGGAATCACTTCTAGTGGTGCTCAGTGCACCATATGGAATGCAGGGGATTGAACCCAGGTCTACGGCATGCAAGGCAAGCGCTCTACCTGCTGTACTCTTTCTCTAACCCCTTTACCCCACCTTCTCACTTTTCCTACAGAACCCTACCCAACCAAACCAGTTAGGTGCCTCTCGTATGTGTGTTGGTCAAACATATCACATATATTGGTGTTCACTAGTAAATTTGTGTTCACCTCTTAAAGGTAAAGACTTGTTTTCGTCACAGTTGTATTTTCACTGCTTCCTTGGTAATATGATAAGAACTCTATAAGTATCAAAAGAATAAGAGATGAATACATGAACAAGAAAAGTATACTTTCCTAGTAATGTTTTCAGAAATGGAATTATGAGTGAAGGGTCTTAGTGTAAAATCCTAATTTTGCTGTATTACTGTCAGTATGCCATCAAATTTTTCATTGAACAGAAATTAAAGTTTAATAAAGCAATTTCAGTTTTGTAAAATAAAAAATGCATTGCTCTTGAATAGTTTTTCTACAAAATATGAAAGAATGAAGGAATTGGCTTTATTTTAAAATAGAGATCTTGAGATTTTTTTGTTTTTGTTTTTCATTTTCACATTTAATTTTAAGCTTCTAATGCATTGTTTCATGATGCTGAGCCTGCTTTTTTGTTGGTGGTGGTGGGCCACATTCATTGATGCTCAGGGGTTATCCCTAGCTCCACCCTCAGGGTCATTCCTGGCAGAGCTTAGGGGACTATATGGGATGCCTGGGATTGAACCAGGGTTAACTGTGTGTAAAGTAAATGCCCTATCCGTTGTACTATTGCTCTTGCCCCTGAAGGTCCTACTTTAAAATCTGCTCTTGAATGATTATCCAAGAAAATAGTTTTGAGAGAATTTTAGAAATGTTTGTTTGTTTTTGGGCCAAGCCCAGCCGAACTCAAGGCTCCTCTTGGATTGCACTCAGGGATCACCCCTGTAGCCTCTAGGGCCTATTTGGGGTACAAGGGATTGAACGTGGGTCAGCCTTGTGCAAGGCAAATGCCCTCCCTGTTCTACTATCACTCCAGTTCAAATTTTAGAAATTTTGATGGTAAAAAAATAGAACAAGATAAATAATTGGTTACTTGAAAATTTGAAATTTAAGTGAGGGGGTAAAGGTTGAAAGGATGCAAGTGAAATCTAGCAAGAACCGAATAATCTTCAAGAGTAAAGACTACTTTGCATTTTATTTAGGTATTTTATCTTCACATCTTTCTGGGCATATAAGATCTATTACGTCTATGGCTTCATGATGCTGGTGCTGGTCATCCTGTGTATTGTGACTGTCTGTGTGACCATCGTGTGTACATATTTCCTACTAAATGCAGAGGATTATAGGTGGTGAGTATCACTGTGGGAAGAGCCCCTAGGGTCATACTGTTTTAAAATGAGATTGCATTTGAAATGTGGAAAGTGGAGTAAAAGATACAGAAAGTGTGTTTCTTAAGAATATTTGTTGTTTCAAAAGCGATGAAGATTTTTGAGGAAAAAACTTCAGATTCTTTTGTTTTAATTTGTTTACTGTGTTGGAATTATTTTCACTACATGCTTGATGAGATAAGAGTTTTGTGCAGTAACATTAATGTCTCCATTTTAAATGCAAGACAGGTTTGAAAAAGAAAATGGTTGATTTAAGGTGATCTAGAATAAAGAATCTGATAAAATCCAGACTTTTCCCCCTAATTTTTAGACTTTGCTTGTGAATATAGATAAGTGCTATGTGCCTGTATACAAAATATAGTTTTTCACAAAACTGTTTTCTGTAAACTTGTTTCAGTGGCGTCTTTTTGTTATTTTTTTAAGGCAATGGACAAGTTTTCTCTCTGCCGCATCAACTGCAATCTATGTTTACATGTATTCCTTTTACTACTATTTTTTCAAAACAAAGTAAGTAAAGACTTTTTCTTATTTTTGTGTAGGAGATTTGTCATTTAAATACTACAATTTAAAGTTTTATGTGATAATAAAAGTGACATACTGAATGTGGTAATTTTGTTTTATTTCAGGATGTATGGCTTATTTCAAACATCATTTTACTTTGGATATATGGCGGTATTTAGCACAGCCTTGGGGATAATGTGTGGTAAGTTCTGATGCCCTCTGATTATCATGAGTAATATTGGTATTTTAGTGTTAATATCATGGACATTTAAAATCTGTAAAAGTATTCTGTATATATTTCTTTCAAAACATCTTATTTTATCTTTACAGGAGCAATTGGTTACATGGGAACAAGTGCCTTTGTCCGAAAAATCTATACTAATGTGAAAATTGACTAAAGATCCAAGAAAACCTGGAACTTCGGATCAATTTCTTTTTCATAGGGGTGGAACTTGCACAGCATAAAAAGCGCAAGAAGAGATTTTGGCTTTAACACTGGGTACTTTGTGGGTCTCTTTCATGGATGACTTAAAGTAACATCTATTTCCATTGATCCTATAGGTTCTTACTGACTGCTTTCTCCAACTGTTCACAGCAAATGCTTGGATTTTATGAAGTAGGCATTACTACAATACATGGCTAATCTTCCCAAAAACTAGCTCATTAAAGATGAAATAGACCAGCTCTCTTCAGTGAAGAGGACAAATAGTTTATTTAAAGCATTTGTTCCAATTAAATAAATGGAGGGAAACTTGGATGCTAAATTACATGAATAGAAATCTTCCTGGCACGTAGTGTTTCTGTGTTACTGAAAAATGATGTTCCAGAAAGATTACTTTTTTTCTCTTATTTTTACTGCCATCGTCAACCTATTATGGGACATTTTTATATATTGAGTCTGGGTTCTCTTTTGATCTGCTTTCCCTCCCCACCCCATTCAACTTCATCCTTTTTTAAAAAAATATATACAAAGAGAATTAAAAAATATTAAATCCTGCATGTAATATCTGCTGTAATCTTGGTTGGACCAACCTCCCATTTATTTATCATAAATCTATTCAGTTACATCTTAATTCCATCCAAAGAAGATAAAGTCTGAAGGTAGAGGTGTACTTTCTCTCTCTCTGCTACACAATGTACTGTACAGTTAGAAAGCAAAGTGTTGAATGGAGAAGATGTTTGTTTCTATTAAACATTTTGAGATTTAGATAAACTACATTTTAACTGAATGTCTAAAGTGATTATCTTTTTTCCTCCCCTCAAGTTAGTCTTACATCTTTTTTGGGGTTGAATGAAGGTTTTACATAAGAAATTATTAAAAAAAAATAAGGGTGGGTGGGTGGGTAATAAATGTATATAACATTAAATAATGTAACGTAGGTATAGATTCCCAGATGCATTTGGATGTACAGATTGACTACAGAGTGCTTTTTTCTGATGATGATTGGTGTAGAAATGTGTGAGTTCGGATGCTTTTTACATCTTGCCTACCACTGCATGAAACATGGGGCTTTCTTCAAAATGTGTGTGTGTCTTACTTTGGGGAGGGGGGATTGTTTTCTCTTTTTTCTGGAACTCCTACAGGAGCAAGATTTGTAATTAAGAAACATTTAATTTTGTTAATCCTGTCTGGGGCACTTAAGTAACTTCTAAAGCATTACTGCTTTAGAAATGTTAAAATAAAATTTCCTGACCAAATTGTTTTGTGAAAATAGCTGTGTTTGCAATTTGAAGATATCTTTTCAAAAAGAAGTATTATTACTGAATGCAACTTTTAAATTATGCTATGAACTAAACTTTTCTGATACAGGGAACCCACACTTTAAAACCCTGACGCTTGCTTACAGCTAGACTGTCTAGTACTTCACCATGTGAGTGACAAGCCCTCTGAAAGCAATTGTGGCACGGTAACTGTTCAGGTTGGTGTACCGTGAAAAATAGGGATGGAATAAAGTGGTTAGCTTACTATTGGATAAACAAATAAAGGTTATAGTTTTCTAAATAGTGGTTTTAATTTTTTTAATTTTTAATACATCTTTCTGGGACTGTTCATAATGTGAAATTTTTCCTAGGACCATTGAGTTTCTAGTTTTAATAGTTTGCTACACAAATGACCACCTAAAACAGTACTATATATTGGTATTTTCAGAAAGACTGGAAACCGCTGTATTGAAATCTTAATGTGAAATTCATGCCATAAGTAGTTTTCATCACAGAGTATGTTTGTAAATTAATAGACTGCATTCTGCAATGTGACATGTATGGACTATAAAGAGTGAATTTTTGAATTTTTTTCTAACCACTTACGTATGACTGTCACGAGTGAATAGAAATCTGATCATAAGCTCTGAGTTCTTTCAGACCAATTCCTTATAGTTTGTATAATCCACCAGCTCTTCCATTTTCTCTTTCTTCTCACCTGCTTTTAACATCTTAAAAGAAACAATCATATTTTAATGGCTTAAATAATTTTTTACTACAAGTAATGGACTTAACATGTAAGTCACTGATGGGGTAGAAATTTGACAGCAAGCTTTTGCCTTATTAAAATTAAATTTGTATTATGAATCAGGTTATGATGTAGAATTTTGTGGAGAGGGATCGGGTTGGGCCAAACCTAACAGTGCTCAGGGCTTACTCCTGGCTTTGTGCTCAGGTATTACTCTTGGTGGTGCTGGAGGACTCCATTGGGTGCCAGAGATTGAACCCAGGTCAGTTGCACGTAAGGCAACTACCGCCTTCCCTTCTGTACTATCTTGCTTGCCCCTGATAGAGGAGTTTTAAAGAAGGAATGGTTAGCTGCTTTCAGGTACACCATTTTGACCACTAAATTGAACTGTTAAAGCCTTCTGGCATAGTCAATGAAAAAGTTTTTAATTTGCAAATACATTGTGCTCTAATTACCTTGAAAACTTCTTTAAGAATTATATGTTGGTTTATGACTTCATAGAGAGGCTGGATGTGTGTTTGTCTAGAAGAAGCTGTAATTCATAAACATTTAGCTCCCAAGTTTTTAGTTGCAGAATAGTATTTAATTAAAGAGCCATTTTTTTCACCCCATGCTGTATATCTGTTTTTAATTTGTTAACATTAGTTGTTCATCTTATCAACTGATGCTGTGAACACTCAGAAATTAAGAATAAATGTTTTTGTATCTGTAAGCATGCTTCTCCTGAAATGTAGCTGCATTTGAAGTTGGCATCATATATCCTAGTTCAAGAGCAGGATAAGGTGGAAATGTGATGGCTGGAGGTAAAAGATTCTTAGTATTACCATATTTGGCTCCTCGTAATTATATCATGGTGATAAATCTGAACCTGGCGAGTGGTACAATTGAATATATTCATTGAGAGTGGATGGACCTTTATAGAAAAGTGGTTGCTGCAGATTCTAGTTCTTTCAAAATCCACTTTAGGGTTTATTCACAGATTGTGTTCAGTTGGTAAAAATTTTGTTTAATGTTTATCAACCACCTTATGCCATATGTTTGCAAGTGTTATTTTTTATTTTGAATTTTTACAAATGTAAAATATAGACAGTGTATTAATGTTACTTATTCAGGAAAATCTATATACTGAAGGGCTTTTATATATATATATATGAATCTGGGAAAGTAAAGCCTATTTGTTAACTATACACTGCGGTTCCATCTGATTTGAAATTTAGATTTCAGCATGTCTTAGGCTTCATTTTATTGATTTATTAGAACATATAATAAACAAGTAGTGATGTGTGAAAACAAAGTATTCATTTTTATTTTATATTCTATATCTTTCCAAAAGTCCCTTAATTATGAAACTATTTTAACAGTCAAGATGTAAAGGAGATCAGAAAAGTGAAAATTCCTAACAATTGTAAGTCTGTACAGAAATAGACTAGATGTAGGGATAAGGTAGATCAGAAAGATGACAGCTTCAGAGATTGTTTATAACAATTCAGTTCAATTTAAGGGATGTTTCTTTATTGGGTTTTCTAAAAGTCATCTGATTTTACATTTATGTTGAAGCTGAGGATAAAGAGAAAACAGTAAAAATTCGGTTTGTGGGAATAAACTTGTAAAATCTGCTTGCAGTGAAATATTTGTGATCTTTTAAGTTGAAAAAGTAGTTTCCTTTGGTTTACCCCAGTTAATCAAATTAGGTTATTTGGAAGCTACAGGCGTTATAAATGCTTATAAAAATAATAGAATTCTATTTTAAGAATAGGCGAGTGTACTTGGAAAAGCAGTTCCACGGCTTTTTCTGCAGTATCAAACTTGATAGTTTCAAACAATCAATGAGAGAGCTAGAAGGGAAGTTATTTCTCATCACTTTCATTTTGTATACATCACTGATTTGTGCAGGTCATTATTCCAACTGACTTTAGTAATAGAAGTCCAGTGTCTAATCTAGTCTGCTAATTAACTGAAGTTGGATTTTTAAAAAGTAATAAAAAATTGAATGTATTTCCCTTGGATGTTTCATTTCTTTCCTTTTTGAAAGAGGGGAACAAAGCATATTGACTCACTCTATTACTGGCATGCATATGAAGAGATTGCTGGAAGTGTTCAACAAAAAAAGCCGTGGCCAGATAGCACGTAGCTGGAGATTTTGAAAGTCACATGATCTCTGTCAAAACTCCTTGATTGTTGTAACACACCTTAGTAGACAGTACATGAACAAATGAGCATTAACTGTGTTTCACCAGAATGAAAAAGCAATGACCCAGTTTGCTGACCTCTGAAAAGAGAGGCTTAGGGCCTTATTTCCCCACCCCCAAATCTTTATTTAGTTTGGGTGGGGGGAAGTGCACAGAACACTGAAAACATTCCTCAAAGAAAAAGTTTTGTCTTAAAAATGATAGTTTCTTTTATTACCATTCTTTAGGGGGTGGGGTGCGAGCACCTGCCAATAATTCTCTGCCAATAGGCTAGTGGTTCAGGTCTCAGGGCTGAGGATGTGCTGCTCAGGCTCTGCGGTGCTGAGCTACCCAGGCCAACCTCACCCCTCAAGGAATAAACCCAGCACTGCTTGGGACCATGCGGCACCAGGGGATCAAACTGGGGTCAGCCACACAAGCACCTTAACCTCTGGACTATCTCTGGCTTTTTTGATTTGTATACTATTTTCAACTCCAACTTTGAAGTCCTACTTCCTCCATGCCTGTCATTCTCCTAATAATAGATTTATTTATCAAGCGCATATCACATATGTTCCCTCAAAACCATCTACCCCCCAAAAAAAAGTAACTAAAGGGTCTCTAATGTTTGAGCCCCAAAGTAACCAAAATAACTGCTGTAACTATAAAATGGAATTTGGTTGTTGTTTGCCACTTTAACCTGTTGAGCAGATAATATATGTAGATGTTACAATAAAAATTAGCTTTTTGTACAGTAGAAGGGACTTTTTTTTTTAACAACTTGTGGATTTTTAATGTTGCTACCCCCCCCCCCCCCCCATTGCTTTTGTTCTAATGATACCTGGTACTCACACACTTGGTCTCTTTTCTTACAATTATTTTTTTAATTTTTGTTTGTACCACTGAAGTACAGAGTTACAAAGTTAATTCATGACTGAATTTCAGGCATACAATGTTCGAACACCAATCTCTCAACCAGTGTCCCAGTTTCCATCCTCCTACTTTTACCCCCACCTTTTAGGTGCAATAGTTTACAAAACAGTTAATGGTAGGTTATCACGCATGTCACTTCACCTCCTTTCAGCACCTGCTCCTGGTGGTCTCACTCTTGTACCAGAAATCACAAAGCAGTGCCAATGATAGCTGGGTAGTAATGGGGCCATGGAGATTGAACTTGCTGCATGTACTCAATCAGAGACACATCCCTAAGACTTTTATTATGGTGTGACAGAATCAGATTTCCTCCAATTTGTACTTTTTTATTTCCAGTTCTCAACCTCCTTGGTTATTTTCTACTGAGTATATTGATTCAATCAACAGTGATACTCAAACAGTTCCTGTTAGCCAAATAGTTACTTTTGTTATAAATTTGGAGGACTTAACCTCTTGAGTGAACACTTTGTTTCATTGGAAAATTAGGGTTATAGATGAATCCGTTACACAGCTTTTGAATTTTCAAGTGAGTACTTTTTAAATATTTGCTTACAGTTTAATATTAGAAAGGAGGATAGCCTGGATTTACCATGGAGTCCATGGTGATGTAATTTCCATATATATTTAGAATGCTCAAAGTTTTGCATGATGTTTTTGGGAGGTGATGTATGTGCTTGGTAGTGCTCAAAAGCTACTCACAGCTCTGCTTGTGGGTCACTCCTGGCAGTGCTTAGGGACTGTTTGGTACTGTAGATTGATCCTGGACTGCCTGCATGCAAAGTATGCATTTCTGTCTCATGGTTCATTTCTCTGGCACCAAAATTTTGCATCCTTAGGTGATAAAAGTTTGCAGTTTTAAAAATGAAGGTGGTTATGTAAATCTTTTATAACTGGTCAGCGTCAAGGTTTTTTTTGTTTGTTTGTTTTTAAGTGACTCCTAACATTCAGAGACTTAGACTTCAGGAAAGACACGTAAGAAATGTAAGGTGGTTCCAAAGTTGGAGTTGACCAGAGGGATCTGTTGCAGGTTCTAGACAAGGTGGGTAGGACACACATGAATAGTTAAGGTCATGAATTTAGCGGGTGCTCTTAACAAACTGGCATATGGATACAGACTATGTACCAACTATGCCAGACAGGTGAAACAGTAAGGCCCTGTTAGCATGGCTGGGCGGTGTTTGGTACAACAAGAGATGGAGGTGACAAGAGCCAAAGTTGGAAAGGAGTTGTTCAACAAACCTTCCTATGTCAGATAGACAGCTAGATGGACAACCCTGAGTTCAGAGAAACATTCAGAAACAGTATGAGGAGAATGTGGCCTGGTTGGAGTTAGTCCTGAGGACAAATGGCAGATGCTTGAGAATTGCAAGACAACCTGGCCTCTGGGTAGAGGAGCACAGAGAGGATTAGTTGATAGAGAACAAACCAGACTGAAAATAGGGGATAGCTTGTATTCACTTCAGTGTTTTCATAGGAGTGTGAGCAATAGTGGAGAAATCCAAGATGTGCATCCAAAAATGGATCCAAGTTCAGCGTTATTATTTATTTTGGTCCTAAAGTCCTTTTAAAATCTACCTGTAGTTTTTTTCATGGGTGATGCATACATATGTATGTCAATAATCATTGACAATACTATAAAATGTTAGGAATATAATGATACACCTTTGTGTATGCACTGTCAGATGCTCCCCACACCAAAGTTCATGTGCCATCTTACCATCTAAAAGACCCCGTACCCCGTACCTCTTTAGTTTTCACTAAGTCTAGAGGTTGGGGGAGCTTATTTGATGTTGTCATTCGTATTCTAAGTTACACGCATTTTCTTATTACATTTAACAATTCTTTGTATTTGACTCCAAAATAGTTTTCCATTAACTATACTAGAGCGACTTTATTATCAACTCATTTTCAGTGGGCATTTAGGTTGATTCCATGAATCTGCTATTGTGAACATGCTACTTTAAATATGGGTGCAAATATCCTTTAGAATTTGTATTCTTATGACTGTTTTCAGATAAATGCCTGAGTGATATTTGCTGGATTTTGTATTTTATCTTCATTTGAGGCACCGTGACTTACAGTAGTGTTAATGGGTTTCTTGTATGAATCATTCCATCACCTCACCCTCCACCAGTGTCTGTTTCCCTCCACCACTGGTTCAGCGTCATCCATGTCCCCCATTCTGCTCTTACCCATTCCTATTTTTAAATTTCCACCTCAATTTCCATTGAGGCTGTACTAATTTATATTCCCAAAACAATGTATCGAAGTTCCTTAGAAAAATTAATTTTTCAAAGTATTTGGAATCGGGGGATGGAGAAATATTGCAGGGTTGAGGCTCTCGCCTTGCTTGTGGCAGATCCAGGTTAGTCACTGGAAGCACATGGTCTGAGTATCTCTAGATGCAGCCCTGGGGTGGCAAAACCACTGATGGGTATGTCCTGAGGCCCCTCAAGGACTGGGTAATCTCACCTCATGCATGGGCCAGGTCTTTGCATTGACTCATCAGTTCTGTTGGCTGAGAATCATGAATAGAAGTCCCTAGGACTCCTGAGTACTGCTTGGAAGCCACCCCCCTCCAAGATTTTGTTTAGAACCAGATTTCAGTGTAACTTGTAAAAGTAATGCCTGAGGGACTGGAGTGATAGCACAGCGGGTAGGGTGTTTGCCTTGCACACAGCTGACCCGGGTTCAATTCCCAGCATCCATATGGTCCCCTGAGCACCACCAGGAGTAATTCCTGAGTGCAGAGCCAGGAGTAACCCCTGTGCATCGCTGGGTGTGACCCAAAAAGCAAACAAAAAAAGTAATGCCTGAGAGCTCCAAGAGCCAAGGATGTGCATGTGTGATGCCCTGGTTTGATCCCTGGCACTACATGATTCTTGAGCACCACCAGGAGTCACCCCTGAGCACTGGCAGGTGTGACAAAACAATAATCAGGAACCATAGAAGAGAAAAAACTATGACTCATATTCAGTTTTTCCTTTTCTCCTATCCAGATAATCTAATTGTTATTTGTTACTTCATAGCCTAACAATTATAACTAATAAATTGTCATCCAGAAGCATCGCTGCCTGCGGGATATTTGGCCAGAGTGTTGGTGAGATTTGGCATCTACTCATCAGTGAGGAATTAGAGGCAATAAACTCACTGCACTGGTGCTTGTACTAGAGGGTGCCTGTTATGTCTGCTTTCTGGGAAAATTCCCTCCTAATGAGGAAGCCAGTTGGTGCTTTGCCTACTGCCGTCTGGAGACCTGGAGTGTCACAGAAGTTTGTTAGATCTTTTAGATGTTGACTGTGTGGACTGTGGCGTTGGGTTTGACTCCTTCCAGCTTTCAGACCAAAATTCCATTCAGCCCCCTTCTACGCCTGTTGCCTGTTTAATGGCCACTTGGCCTTCCATGCCATTTGGTGGTATCCATTATTCCCCACCCCACCCCCCATTCCTTCTTCCCAAACGTCAGTTTCTAGTCACAACATGCCCAACTGACCCCATGTCTGTGCCCATGATGAAAATAACAAAGTCGGATCAACATGTATTTCTAAGGTCCAAGACAAACTAGCATCCGTGGACCCTTGCAGTTGATGTGTAAACCTCTGTGATTTGGTGGACTTATTTTTGTAGTTAATATAGAAGACAAGTGAGGATAATGCAAGAAACTGAGCCCTCTGAAGCCCAGCTCTGAGGTCCTTGATTATTTTTTCTGTAAAAGAGTGAACCTGTATGAAGTCAGTTTTTCTGCTTGTAGTTTAAGAAAAGATTCTGCCAGGTGTGATCCCAGTAATCTTTATACACTGCGGTATGTTTTACTTATTGGGACAATTTTGCTTACATGAAATACCGTCGAAACATCTAATGGTTATATTTTGTGCCAATAAATCAAAATAGCTCAGTTCTAACAGCTTACCATTTAAGATACAGCATAGAAGTGGTTTTCAAATATCTTATTTTCCAAAATGGTGTGAATATGTGGGGTTCTTGTCCACCCAAAGGTGCTCATAGATCTCTCAGAGGCCAGCCTGGAGATGATGGGGGTACCATAGGCGGTTCGCGAATTGGGACTATTATTGGGGATCTGAACCACACTATCGTGGCCACAGCAGCATGCAATACACGTGCTGTTACCTCTTATCTCCGCCGGTGGGCATGTGTTTTTAATGGGCAAAAGATAACTAGACTCCAGAAACTGGTTGTTTCCATTATGTCATGAAACGTGGATGGTAAAACGTTGTGATTTTACACAAATAGTTGGTACTGATGTTGAGTCTTTCTGCTCGCAGGGAGCATCTTAGACTTTACCTCCCAAAGGACAGGGTGGCCCGGAAGGCGGTGGACAGGGCACACTGGCACACTTGAGGCCAGGTGCTGCCTTCGGAGCTCTAGTGGCCACCACCCGCCTGTGCCCACGTGTGCCTCGAGGAGTTGTGAAGTGAGTTCGGAGACAAGCCAGGCGGAAAGCCGCCTCGGGTCCCCAGGAGCGGCGTTCCCGAGGCGCGGGGATCGCGGAGGCGAGAGGCACGGGGCGCCCCGGGCGGTCGCGGCGGACGCGCGGGACCCGCGAACCCGCGGACTCGGGCTCCCGATGCCGCACCGCGCTCCCCTTCCTCTGAAGTTGCGGAGGTACCGGGAGGAGGAGGAGGGGCCTGGCCGCGGGCGCCCGAGTGATTGGCTGTCCGGGGCCCCTGGCGAGGGCCGTGTGGTCCAGCCCGGGCGGAGAGGGGCGGAGCGGCCACGGCTCCAGCCCCCGCCACAGTCGCAGCCGCCGCCGCAGCCTCGGCCGCCCGGCAAGTAGCTCCGAGCGGCGGCTTTCGGGGCGCCCCGACGCGGACGGGGGGCGCCGCGCTCTGCTCGCCGCGGGCTCGAGTCATGTCCGGCAGCCGCGCGTAAGCGCCGCCGAGCCGCGCCGACCCGGTGCCCGCCGCCGCGCCCGAGCCGAGCTCTCGGTCCCCGCAGGTCCCTCGCTCTCCGCCGGCCCCTCATCACCATGCCCCCGGCGGCTGCGCTCGGGGCCCTGGTGCCCGGGCGGCTGCTGCTGCTGCTGCTGCTGCTGCTGCCGCCGCTGCCGCTGCCCCAGCACGCCGGGCTCCTCGGGTCGCGCTCGGACCTGGCTGCCGCGGACGACTCGGCGCGGGGAGGCGAGGAGGGCGCGGAGCAGCAGCTGGAGCCGTACCACGACCCGTGCAAAGCCGGTAGGTGCCGCCGCGGGCCAGTCCCGCAGAAGTTTGCCTTTGAAATGCAAATGAGGAGGTGGGCGAGCCCGCAGCGCTGGCTGCGGGGCGGGTTCCCCTTCCACCCCGCGGCCCCGGGAGCCCCCCGGCTCCCCGCGCAGACAATGCCCCTGCGGACCGTTCCGCTGCGCCCTGGACGTCCTGGCCGCGCGGGCCGGCGGCTCTCGCGGGGGACTGGGGGACCGGCGGCTAAGAGGGTGCTCCGGCGTCCGCGACCCGCTCGGGGTCGCCTGACAGTTCGGTGGCAGCCGGGCCCCGGGGCGCCTGTTCCCAGTCTCTCGGATGGGACGCGCGGGCTCCGGTCCTGGCGCGCTTCTAAGTTCCGCGCAAAGTTTCCCGCGGTGTCCCGGTAAGGAACACACATGCACGAAACTCCCCAGCGGGCGAGTGGGGAACACGGGGGTCACCAAGGGAGCGTGGCCAATACCCAGTGGCCGCCAGCGTCCCCGGGGCACCCTTGGCGCGCTCCGTACCGGGTGGGTGCTGCCTGGGCGGAGATGGAAGCCGGCAGGTGGGAGCTGCGCCCCGAGACACCGCGGGGGAGCTGTGTCCCTCTGCTCTGGCACGCGCTCACCCACTCAAGGCTCTCGGGAACTGCTTCCGAGTTGGCAAAGGTGGGGGCGTCTGCGGCACGAGAGTCCCGAGCACGACCAGGGAAGGCACAGAGCTGAGGGTGGTCCAGCTGGGACAGTGGGGAGGTGAAACTCAGGCCCTGGGGTGTTTCCCAAGGGGGGGCGGTGTCTAGCTCTAACACCCCTAGATGCACTCGAGCCGGAGACCCTCGTCCCTCCCGCGAGGCCAGGTGTGGGTGAGTGCACGCGCGGGGAGGTGGGGAGGGGGCAGCGACCCTTGCGCCCTAAAGCTCCAGGGAGAGACTGTCCCCTCCATTCTACATTGGAAACAGGTGCTAGTGGGAGCAGAGATGATCCCTGAAACCACTGCCACATAGGAGCTCATGGAAATAGCCCTTAGGGGTTTCTACTGTGACTCTCGAGGCTGTGCACCCATGAGAAGTGGGTGGAATCTGCAGGAAGTACCAGGAGGGTCTGAGAAGGGATCCTGATGCAGGTTGATCGCACCTTGAGGAGGGTTCTCCAGAGCACCGTAATCGTGTGCATCCTTGTGGGGTTCCTGGGGGTGGGGGTGGCGAGCGAGAGTAGCTGGCCCCAGGAGAGCAGCCAGCAGCCCTGGCTGAACTGCCCGCGGGACCCAGCTCAGGGGACGCTGCTGGAAGAGGTCTTCCAGCAGCATCGTTGCAGTGGTGGCCTTGCTCTGCAAAGATGGACATCAAAGCAGGAAAATGGGGTGGGGGCTAAGGTAGTAGCTCCACCATCACCTGGACTGGCAGGTCTTAGAACATTACCATGAGCCGGGGGGGGGCCCCGAGGGAGGGAGACAATGATACGGGAGTGGCTAGGACCCGGACTGGGGATGTGAACGATTTGTTGTCATTTCTCAAGTTGTTGTGGTGCACGCAGGAGCTAGGTGTGACAACCCCCTCCCCCTGCCGCCACCCCAAGAATCCCTCAAGCACCTCCAGTTTTCTGGGTGACGAGTGAAAGAGGCACGGGGCTACATGTCACTCAGACTCACCCAGTAACCTGGAGACCCGCTGGCCTGCCCTGCGCCTGGTGCTCCCTGTGAAGAGAATGCTGGGTCTCTGGGGTGTTCAGTGAGTCTTCCCTGGGAGTGCAGGTGCAGGGCTGGAAGGCAGAGGATGGAATGTGCCGGGTGTTTCCTGCCTGCTCCTGGCATCCTTCTGAGCAGTCCTGGAGTATCTCCCCACTCCCGTGACCTTCCCCACACCCTCACTCCTCCCTTATGCTGATGCTAAGATTGGCCAGAAGAGGGCGGTAGCAAGGGCGACCTGGGGCAAGGTAACTCCGTCTGCCATTCCTTGAACCACACAACAGTCTTCTAGAAGGAGCACACACAGCTCACCCCCGCTGCAGAGACTCAGCAACGAATGGGGTGTGGAAACTGTTTCCTGGTTACATAGTGAGGCGAACTATAGGAGATAATCAAATCCTCACTCCCCACCCCTGTACCCGAGCCCTCCGAGAATCTGCCTCTGGCGTCAGACCTCAAACACCTGCCAACTGGCACTTCTTGGGCTCGGGTCTGTCCTCTGCAGCAGACACAAAGGGCACTGAGAGAGTCTTGGACCTGCGCCCGGCCTCTCTCAGGGACACTGTTGCCATGGACAAGCCCCCTCCTCTCGTGCCCTCTGAGCCTCTGGGAGGGACTGTTGTAGACCAGAGAGCAGGTGGTTGGCCCGCACCAGCCACCTTCCCGTGTATCTGCTCACATCTCGCTGGCCTTGGACTCTGTGCCCTGACCTTCTCATCTCCTGTGCTTTGGGTCTGTGACCTTTGCTCAGAAGGTCACACTCTCTGAGGCCGACCAACCTGATGAGTGCTCGAGCATTTGTAGCTTCACCGTTGCTCGCCTTCCCGCTGTTTAAACCATTTGTGCCAGTTCCAAATGGTATGATTTATGCCGTGGTTATAAGCAGTGCAGGGGTAAGTCACTTAATTTCTCAGTCTTAGTTTCTTCATTTGTAAAATCCAGAAAGATGCACGTGCTTAGAATCGTGTCTGACACCAAGTTGGGCACTTGATGTAAACAATTCCTAGGACCTCATTGAAAGAGCAGCTTCCGACAGATCTTCCAAAGCAAGCCTTCAGCTGTAACATTTACATGTATGAACAGTCAATTTGGTGGTGTAAAGGGGGATGCTTTCCCCCCTTTTTTGTTTTTCTGGTTTCTATTTGTTCTGAGGCCACACCTGGTGGTGCTCAGAGGATCACCAGACAGGCCAGGGAACAAACCTGGGTCTCTTGCATGCACAGGCTGTGTTCCAGTCCTTTCAGCTATGCCACCCCGGGGATGCTCTTTAAATCAGAGGACAGTGGAATGGGAATGAATCTGAGAGATGAGAGGTCCATGGAGCTTCCTGCTGTGGTCTCTGCTGGCAATCCACAGCTCTGTGGTTTTGTGTTTTGCTACTGTGCATTGTAGACATCCTCCCAACTGCCAACTGCCGTGCCTCTGACAGCAGCCTTGGCAAAGGCCAGGGGCTTTCCTGCTTACTTGCCCCTCACCAGCAGTCCTTGACTGAATCCAGAAGCCGAAGACCTGAGTCCTTAGCCTGCCCTGCATCCTTTTCTTCTCTGTGTGATGTTGAAGAAGTAACGTCACTACTCCATGCCTCTGCCTCCTATCTGTAGAATGAGAGTATTGGACCAGAACTGCTTGTCCTATCGGCTATGAGCCTCAGTGACGATGGAGTCCTGGGGCTGGGAGGGGTCTGGGCTTTTGGTAAGGACCTGTGGAGATGGTTTGTTTGGGAGGTGATACCCAAGAGCTGAGTGAGGAAGAGGGAAAATGAGGCAGAGAAGAAGGAACAAAGAAGAATTGCGGTCACCACTTTAGTCTCTGGGTTTTTTCCCCACAGAACCTCCAAAGAACTTCCCTGGAGTCTCCCAGAATTGCCTGCCCAGAGAACAGGAGCTGCCACCCTTTTCCACAGGCAGCTGTCTCTCCCTGTGTGTGCCTTCCCCACTTCTATGCTGTGTGGAATTTCCCCCCACCTCAAAACTTGATAGTATAAAACCACTGTTTTATTATGTCAGTGTTTTCAGGAGTGTGGGAAGGTGGTTACCTGGTGCCACTGTATCTGAGCCTCTGCTAGGAAGATTTCTGGGCCAGGCGTGACCCTGCAAGCAGGACTGGGTCATCGGGAGGCTTGTTCACTCACATGTCCGGAGGGAGAGGACCATGTGTGGTGCCTCACAGCTGCACAACCCCAGATAGTACATGAGGGGTCCAGGCACATGTGAGGCATGGAAACCACGTGTAAGCCGTGTTGCCCTTTGTGCCCTTTCCTCAGCAGCTCTAGAGGGTCGGTGCCAGCACGGTTCTGGACTCTCCCAGATCCAAGCCCTGCTGCTCGCACTTCTCTGCAGGTGAGTGTTCAGTCCCACTGTGAGAAGAGCCAGGGGCTGGAGGCTACTGCTGTGACCAGTGTGGGGAAACCTCACCTGCTGCCGCAGCACGGACCTCCCTGCACCGTTACCCCACACCTGCACATGCAGGCCAGCTGGCTCTGGGGATTCTGGGACCGTTTCCCAGCCAGAGCAAGGGAACCACAAAGGGGTGGATGGAACTGTCCACTCTGTGCTTGCTGGTCCAGGCACCTGTGCTGCCATGGAGGGCAGACACACGTCTGCGGACCCTGCTCCCTACTCAGTGTTGTCCCACTGTGTGCTCTGGGAAAGGTTGTGGCCCCCATACCAGTCTGTTTTCTCCTTTTCCCTGGAAATATGTCTTCTTCCCTGAGAAACACAGCATGGACGAGAGCCTGCGGAAACACCTTAGATTCATGATGTGGTTCATTTCGTATTAATTTTTGGTCATTGTGCATGCAGAAAACTTTGATTGTTGCCTGATTTTTCAAGATTCCCTTATTTGGCTTGATACTCCATCTCAGGCCAGGATCCAGAGTTTAAGAAGTGAGGGTGTAGAGAGAGCCAGAGGGAGAACTCAGTGATCTGAGTGTACGCTTGTTCATTGGGGAGGGGGAGGTTAAGCCACACTCAGCAGTGCTCAGGGCCTACTTATAGCTCTGCCCAGGTGGTGCTTGGGGGGCCTTACGTGATGCTAGGCTGACCAAGTACAAAGCAGGCACCCTTGTAGGCCAGAGAGATATCTCAGTGAACCAAGTGCGTGCTTGTTTGCTGGTTTGTTTTGTCTTATATTTATTTTTAAATTTTAGTTTAAAGAATCTTATTTAGGCATTATGGTCTTATGACACTGTTAATAATAAAGAGTCAGGCATACATTGTTCCTACACCATCCCCACCACCAGTATCAACTTTCCACCACCAATGGCAGAGTGCAAGGCAGGAGGCCCAGAGTTGATCCCCATCTCTACATGGTCCCCTGAGCACTGCTAGGAGTAGCTCCTGAGTACTGCTGGGCATAGCCTAAAAAAACAAAACAGAAAAAGAAGCAGGGGTATAGGTGAAATCAGCCTCATTCTCCAGGCTAACCGTCACCTTGGGTTTCCTCCAGCCGTGGCCCCAACCCACACAGCATCCAAATCCCACTAACTCATCCAGTAAGCACTTATGGGTATCTGCCATGGGCCAACTACTGGGTGTAGACTGGAGGCTCAGGTGGGCAAAGCTCCCTGACCTCCTGGGCTTTGACTTTTGGCTTCACGGTAGTTACAGCTGTTCTCCGGACCTGCCCAGATACAGCTGTCCCATGGAGCACTGGGAAACCCCCAAATCAGCCCCACATCACGACGACGACATCACGACCAACCTGTTATTCGTCGATTGCCTCGAGCAGGCCCCAGTAATGACTCCTTCATCCTAGCCCTGAGATTTTTAAGAAAGTGCTATATTCAAGGCTCTTTAGGAGAATGAGACCCATGATTGTTACTGGTATTTGGCATATTGGGTACGCCACGGGGAGTTTGCCAGACTCTGCCGTGTGGGCAGGTTACATTCAGTAGCCTGCCAGGTTGTCCAAAACTGGGAAACCCCCAAATCAGCCCCACATCCAAGGAAAAGCAGCTAGCACCTTCACCCCCTCCTTCTCATTTCTCCTTCCTAGTCCTTCTGATGGGCAGGTGGTAATTGAATGGAGACGAAGCATTTCAGGGCTGTCTGGAAAGGAAATGCTCATCTACTCTGTTTCTTCAGGCAGACGCAGCACCTGTCCATCTGCCTCACCAGCCTTTCATCCCTGCAGTGTTCTGGGGTGGGGTAGGGAGTGGATAGGATAGCAGGCTTTGAGGCATGAGAGATCTCCCTTCAAAATCAGCTTGCCAGCTTCATTGTGGAGTGACGGTAGGCCTTAGGTAGAAGGATATTAGCACGTTGGCGGTAGGAATAATATGGTATTTGCTCTCTTGTAAACATGTTACCATGATAGAAAAGGAAAAATAAAGCTCCAAATCAACTCATCTACATAAATCTTTGTGACCTTTTTGTTTTAGGGGGTTGGGAATGGAGTTTTTTTTTAAATTTTTATTAGTGAAACACTATGAGGTACAGTTGTAGATTTACAAATTTTTGTGCTTGGGTTTCGATTATACGATGATCAAGTACCCATCCCTCCACCAGTGCCCATTTCCCACCACCATGGATCCCAGTATCCCTCCCACGCCCAACCCCCAATCCCACCCTGCCTCTGTGGCAGGGCATTCCCTTTTGTTCTCTCTCTCCTTTTGGGTGTTGTGGTCTGCAAAAGAGGCAATGAGTGGCAATCATGTTTGGTCCATAGTCTACTTTTCAACATGCATCTCCCATCCTGGGAGGATCCTCCAAACACCCTTTATTTGGTGCTCCCTTCTCTGAGCTGCCCTTTCCTCTAGAGTGCCCAGTTGGCCTCTAAGCCATGGAGTAATCCTTCTGGTACTGATCTCAGCTATTCTTGGGTATTAATCTCCTATTTTGTTACTTTATGTCCCCCAGATGAATCCACTCTTTTTATGTCTATACCTCTCTTTCTGACTCATTTCACTTAGCATGATACTTTCCATGTAGTACCACTTACATGTAAAATTCATGACTTCATCTTTTCTAACAGATACATAGTACTCCATTGTGTAGATGTACCAAAGTTTCTTTAACCAGTCATCTGTTCTTGGGCACTCAGGTTTTTTCCAGATTCTGGCTATTGTAAAGAGTGCTGCAATGAACAAACAAGTGCAGATGTCACTTCGACTATACGTTTTTGCCTCTCCGGGATATATTCCCAGGAGTGGTATTGCTGGGTCAAATGGGAGCTCAATTTCTAATTTCTTGAGAATGGTCCATACTGTTTTCCAAAAGGGCTGAACCAGTCGGCATCGGGAATGGAGTTTGTACCACACCTAGCAATGCTCAGGACCTACTCCTGGCTCTGTGCTAAGATAGGTAATCATTCCTTACCTCCTGTAATATCTCCCTGGCCCAAGACTTTGGCACCTTGAACAAATCACTTACCCTCTCTGAGCCACCATTTCTTCACTCGAACAACTCATGTTCATTTTCCAGAGCTGCTCCCAAGCTGAAATGATACAGAGCTGGCCCTCTTCTGAGTGATACAAGAGCCTCGACCTCGACTAGAGCACCCAGCAGCTCTCACTTGCACTTCTTAAACTCCTTTGTTGAAATGCTGCAGAGGATCTTGGGCGTTTGTGAAAAATTAACAGATCATTTCATGCAATATACTGATTCTTAAAGTCAGACCCTGTCAGGACCCTTAGACGGGTTCTCAAAAGAGAGCCAAGCGTGAGCATTGTGAACATGGTGGCTTACTCGAATATGCTTCGTCAATAAAAGCAAAGATGGGGCTGGTCCAGGGTTAGAACTGAGAGGAGAAATGTCATGTCTTTGCTCCTGCAGCCTCAGCTCAGTCAAGTTGGCAGAGAAAGTGTGGCAGTCAAATGCCAATGGGAAGGCGGAGGCCCCAACACTGGGGATCACTGGGGTGGACGGATGCTGAGGGAGAGATAGAACCAGGAGCACCTCGGGTCTTTTTGGGAAGAAGATGTTCCAAGGGCCCGATGATAGTCGGACCACCACTCACTGACCTTCGGCCCAGCCCTGGGAGTGGTCCAGCAGTTGAACCAGTTCTTGCATGTGGACAAATGACCCACTGCCCCACTCCCTGCTCCTTCCATGTTCTCCCACATCCTCTCTGCTCTGGAGACAGAGCTCAGTTCTTCAGACAGAAAATGACTCTGATGTCATGCCACGAAGGTCCCCAAGTCGGAGATTGGTGAAGCAACCTGGAGTTTTCTTTGTTCTTCCAGGGGGTGACATATATTTGAGGGGAGTGTCCCTTCATGCCGTCTGCCACAGGGATGGTAGAGGGAGGGTGGGTAGTGGTCTGCAGTAGATCCGGATCCACAGGACACTTGACAGTGTGTGCTGGGGATTTGGGCACCACCCAGACCTCAGTCCTGTCTTGGAGTGGCCCACCTAGACCTGGGCATGGTCTCTGCCACAAAGTTCTTTCTGTGGGAGTCCAGTGTGCCTCCAGGAAGTCTCGTTGTCAGCACCTTCTCTAGACAGAGCTGGACCGTTCATTTCTCATATGTGCAGCCCATGGCATCCGCGTCCTGCTGTTTCAGACTTCAGAGTCAGGCAGCTTCTTCCCAATTTGTCCCTCAGCCACTCAGCCTGAAACTCTTAATTCCCCTGTCTGTGGAACATGTTGGATAGAGACTTCTTGGGTGCATGCTTGTGGCGACAGGAAAGTGCTCCAGTGCCCAGCAAACAGTGTGAAATGTTGCTATCATTCAGTGGTTCTGCAGTAACCTGTCCTATGCAAAATGTATGTGGATGCAATTTAACTGTTTGAACAGCCTCACTTTCCATTTCTATGAAATGAGATATGGGTTATCTGCCCTTGCCTTGCCTGTGGCAGACCCTGGCTTGAGACCTGGTGCATATATGGTCCCCATAGTCCCACCAGGAGTGATCCTGAACACAGCCAGGATTGAGCCCTGAGCATTGCCAGGTGTGGCCCCAAATTGAGGCGGTTGGGGGAGAGAGAGAAAGAGATCTGGGGGGTTGAGCAAGCAAACTGTAGAGGCAGATTTCTGGGGTTCAGATCCTGACCCTGGCACTGAACAGGGCCCTGAGCTTCCTACTTTCCCTGTCAGAATCTCCCGTTTCCTCCTCTCTCACATGGGTTCATGAGGCATCAGGGAACTGGTAGAGAGAGCACTTAGACTGGTGCCTGGAGTGTGGTAGCCATCCAGTGGCCATTATAGCGTTCCTTCTTATCCCATAGAAATTCAGCCTGGTGGGGCTGGAACGATAGCACAGTGGGTAGGGCATTTGCTTTACATGCAGTTGACCCGGGTTTGATTCCCAGCATCCCAGATGGTTCCCCAAGCACCTCCAGGAGTAATTCCTGAGTGCATGAGTAAGGAGTAACCCTTGTGCATCACTCGGTGTAAATCAAAAAGAAAAAAAAAAATTCAGCCTGGTTTTCACATGATAGACAGCCACGCCTCTGAACACCTGAAGCCAGACAATGTTTTCAGAGTTGTAAGTTTTCTCCCGATGCTGAGGCCAGTCACTTCTCTATGTCCAACATGCCTATGTTGGTCTCAACTCCAAAATCTGCCATGGTTCTCTCAGGCTCTCTGAGGTTGGACCCTGGGGGACGAAGGTTCCAAGCCCTGCAGAGCAGCCAACACGTCTCAGGTGCCACAGCCGAGAAGCCTGCCTGTGGCCCAGGAGTGTGAGGGGTTCCATCCCCCCTGCCCTGCCCCTTTCCCTTGGCTGCAATCTCCAAATAGCAGAGTCTGGGTAGGGTTGCATCTGTCTGTGCTGGGTGGAGGGTGGGGGGGGGGGGGAGAGAGGCTGATTCAGCCCTCCAAATAGAGGCTGTAATTCCATTCTCTCCAAACCTTGGCCTTCTTAAGGCTCACTGTGTTCTTCTTTTATTCCTTCTGGTGTGGGGGCCATACCTCGTAGTTCTCAGGGTTTAGTCCTGGCTCTGTGTTCAGGGACCAGTACTGGCAATGCTTGGGGAACCATGTGGGATGCCAGGGATTGAGCCTGTGTTGGCTGTGTGCAAGACAAGTGCCCTACCTGCTGCACTGTCACTCCAGGAGGAAGAATAGTCATGGTCATCCTCGCAGATTACAGACTCAGAGCTTTGGACCACAGACCTGATTTGTAAAGCTCTTTTCTTCTGGTCTTCCCATCAGTCAGGAGGTAGGGTGCTGCTCCAATCATCCCTGGGGTATTGCAGGCCTTGGTCTGAGTGCTTGCAGAGGGGGAGAGACTGGGCTAGCATCTGCGTGGGACACAGTACTGGGAAGTGTGGGATAGAGCTCTTGTTCGCCCCAGAACCACTCCTGTCTCCTGCTCCCTCTACACACAGTGCACAGGCACCCCCAGGCTCCCCCATTTTCGATTATGCTCAAGCCCATGTTCCCCAGAACGCCAGAGCCCACCCTCTCCCCCACCCCTTCTCTGTCCTTAGGTAGGAACCCCAGAACTCTGGCCTCCCATCGCCAGTGTTCCCCCCAGGAGGCTCTGTGAAACCAACAGCCCAGGCGATGGCACAGAAGCTGTGCAGTGTCCCAGAGGAGTGAGTTGTGAGTTCCAGGCAGCCGTGGAGAGGAGCCAGCTTCTGCCCTGGCTCCCTGCGGCCCTTCAACGACATTTCTCCACCTCTCGGACCCTCCAGTATCCTCGTTTGGGAAAAGGGAGCAATATTGAAACCTGTAAATAAGTTCGTTTGAGGATTAGATGAAGTAATAAACGTGAAGTCATTAGCCAGCATTATTAAGGCATTCATTGTTAGCTCGTCTCCTTGCCATTATTGTTATGACTATTCTTGTTACTCCCGCTATTATTCTCCATTTCAAAATTTCCCTATTTCTGACGATCTTTTGGCAGTGTGTGCATGCTTATCTCTGCCTCTCAGGGCTGCAAAGAGTTGTCTTAGGATTTCAGAGCATGTGGCAAGTGATAATTTATTGCTCCACCGCTCGCTCGCTCTCATCCATGAAGCCGGGAACGGATGACAGATAACCCGAATGCTTTTTAGCAGGTTTCTCATGGTAGCCCCTTAGTCCGCGTGTGATACTGTGCTGCCTAGATGCAAACATAGCAACAGGAACTGAGCTTTCCTACTGATTGGTTACAGACCTGTGATCACGCCACCCTGTAACCACTTCTGTCAATTACCAATAAATATTCTCAGGCTCGCCCGCATGAGCACTTGAGTGTTGATGTTCAGCCCGAGTCTTTGCCGGCTCCGCCAGCTGGGCCACTTATCTCTCAGCTCATCCTGCAATTTCCACGCGCCTCCTCCCCTTCCTCCCACCTGCGCTACTGGCCTTGCGTGGCGGCGAGTCCTGCCTGAGCCGGTTTCCCACAGGGACCAGCTACCTTCCTCCTTAACTCCTTTTTAACCATGCCGAGTCAGTTCTCCTGCCAGCTGGGCAGGCATTTGTCTCCCAACATCGTCTCTGCCTGGACTCAGAGTCTGTGGTGATCCCTCTGGCTGAAGATACCAGGAGGGACCATAGTCCCTCCTGGACCTTAATCAGAAACCCAGGAATTGTCTTGCCTGGCCCTCCCACACCTCGACCCCATGAAGTACAACTCAAGTGTCACCGGTTTTCTCTCTGGAGTTAACCCTCCGCTTCCTCTGTCTTCGCTGTCACCCTTGGGTCAACGCCCCACCGTTGTTACCCTGGACGGCTCCTGTCACCATGCTGCTCCCCTTCCATCTCCCCTGGTCTGTTTTCCACATGGCAGGAAAGCATCTTTTTGAAACTCTTGTCTCACTATGGAAATTCAGATCCACTTTGGATAACCAGTGATTCCCATTGCACCTGGGATGAGAGCCTTTGGCAAGCCCCATCTCACTGATTCTGGACCTCCTCCCCTTCCCTGCCAGGGGGTGGTGGGCTCCAAGGTGGTGGAAACTAGTGCCCAGAATGGTACCCCGCACATGGTGGGTGCCAGCCAGTATATGCAGGGTGAAAAACAACAAACGAGGCCCCAGGGTGATTCAGAAAAGCTAGCAGTCATGGTCAGACTTCAAGGAAGGGCAGCCCTGAGCAATGTGGGAAGGATGGAGGGGATTTGGGGACAGCATTTAGAGTAGAGCAGAGCATGTCAATCAAGCGAGGCATGTCAACCAGGGCTCTGCTCTGGTTTGATTTACAGAGTTTTCTCCCTAAGATCAGGAGAGGCTTGCTCCAGGGATTCTGATCCTCAGAAAAGCGGAACTCATGTTGGCTTTTGAGCAAAAGGCATGCAGTGCTTAGGGTCTGCAGAAGCTGAAAGCAGGAGGCCCACTGGGAATTCAAGGGCTGGAAACCTGAGACCAAGATGCTGGCTCAGGACTCAGGAATGGAGAGAAAGAAAGGGGTGAGAGCTGACTTGTGTGTATATGTGTAGGGGTATGTGCATATCTGTGAGAGCGCTGTACACATGTGTGTGGGCGCACATGTATGTATACATGTGTGAGATGGCATGTGCACACGTATGTGTGCACATGTGTGTTTATGTGTGTGGTGGCATGTGCACATGTGTGGAGGAGTGTGCATGTGGGGGGTGCACATGTGTGAAGGAGTTGTGCACCTCTGTGTGGGGTATGCGCATGGGTGTATACATGTGTGAGATGGCATGCACACATGTGTGGAAGGTGTGAACATGTGTGAGAGGGTACGTGCACGTGTATATATGGGGATCTTATATGCCATATATAATGCCAGGAGTCATAGAGGAAACCTGAGGAGGTCATTCGGCAACATTGGGTGCCTTGAGATGGATAGGAAAATATTGCTTTTCATATAAAAATAGTTTCCTCAATTACACAGATAATACGTATCTACTGAATAACACTTACACAATATAGAGGGTAAAGAATAAAACTTTTCAGAATTTCTATCCTCAAGGTGATTGTTTTCTTGTCTTTTTTCCCTTGTTTTTTTCTTCCTATAGTTTTCTCTGCATATTTCTAATTTGGGGGGGGGCAGATGGGCATAGCTCTCAAGCGGTGCTCAGTAAATCTTGGGGCCCCTCTCAGCAATTCTAGGCCAACTGGGATCTCTAGGAGTGGCCCCAGCATCCCCCCAAGCACTGCTTGAGGGCCCCCCACAAATAAAATAGAATGACATTAATCATAACTCAGACCTTGCCACACATCATCCATTACAAGGATGGAGACAGTATCTTCACAGCATCCATCTGTAAGTGACCAGTGTTAGGCCTCTCTGTGGCCACTGCTCCCCCTGCTGATGTCAGATACGGCAGTCTGAGCATGGCTCTTTCCTGTGGATTCAAGAACTCACCTCCCCGTGCCCAAAGGAACATTGGCAGCAGAATTGGATTGGCACATCATCTCTGACGGAACTATAAAACTTCAATAGCCTTTCAAATATGGCCCATCTGCTTGTGCAATCTGCTGGGTAATCTTTCTTTTTCCCCAGGAAATTAGCTGAGCAGGTATTCCGTTTCCTCTCTTTTTTTCAGGGGCTGGGAGTGGGATGGGGATGATACCCGGCTGTGTTCAGGGAGCTTTCTCCTGGTTCTGTGCTCAGGGATTACTCCAGGCTCCTAGCAGTGCTCAGGGATCATGTGTGGTGCCAGGTATTACATTAAGTACCTTAAACCCTGCACTATCTCTCTGGCCCTGAGAACGTATTTCGTAGGCCGAGTGATTTCTACTTGAGCAGCAAGCTGCAGCAAGCCTCTGAAAGGCATTGATGCTCAATATTGTGAGATAGCTGAGGAGCCATTATTTGCTTCGAGCAAGGTGGTGCCAGCTAACTTATTTATTTGTAAATGAAATGAGGACAGCCCAGGCAGGGGGAGGTGTGACCTTGAGGAGGAATCTGCCTGGCTCTGTGGTGCCTAGTGGTGCTGGCGCTCTCCTAGGTCCTGACTGACCTTTACTGTGAAGCATCCTCTGAATTCTGAGGTCCTGTGAGTTTGCCATGTACAACTCAGATGCCTAAATCCAGGCTGGAAGTGGCTTTGGATAGAACACCCTTCGCTGGAACCAGTGGGTGGTAGGCTGTGAATGTTGCCAGCATGATCTACGTCACAGATGTCAAACATGGTCCCAGCTCATGTGCATTTTTATCACTTAGTGCCCACCCTCTGCAGTCCTAGATTGGGATGGATTATTTGTAGACCATGTCCAAATTTAAGGGACAGGAGGACCATTATCTTTAGGGGTACCATCCTGGGGTAGAGCAGAATGAGGTTATACGTGGGTGTCATATTTGTACCACCATGTCATGGAAGAGCTCTGGTTTAAAGGCCTGGTTTTGAGATGGACATTTTGGAGACCATTAAACCTTCTGGGACCTCAGTTTCATCATATTGTAAATAAGAATATTACTTTTGACTTTCAAAACTCACACAATTCAAACTTTTTGTTTGTTTTTTTTTTTTGGGTCACATCTGATGATGTTTGGGGGTTACTCCTGACTCTGTACTCAGAAATTACTCATGGCAGTGCTCAGGGGACCATATGAGATGCTGGGGATCGAACCCAGGTCAGCTGCATGCAAGGCAAGTGTCCTACCTACTGTACTATCTGTCCAGCCCCATCAAATTAGTTGGGGTTTTTTTGAAGTCTTTAAAGCTTGCAAATATCAGTTCAATCCAATGAAACCATTATCAACTTCCTGCTCCCTTCCGCCATATGCTTGAGTCATTGAGTTTTCTGTCCCGGTTGAAGGCTGTGTCCCTGGGCTGGGACAGCGGGAAGTACTGGAGACAGGAGTAGCCCATGCTAAACAGTGCCTACTCTTGACCCACAGATCCACGAGGTACGGTCCACACCTTGCCCTGCTTCCTCTCCTGCGTCCTCAGCGGGCCTGAACCTCTCCCCTTCTGCTCTGCAAATGCGCCTGAATGCAGAGTCCTGAAATTTAGGTTCATGGTTTCAAAGTTCATGGTCCTGAGAATAAACAAAAAAACTATTGTGGTTGCATAGAGCTGTGGACCCCATTAACAGCGCCCCATGAATATTTATAGCGCGGAATGACAAAAGAACATAGAGTCCATATTGTATTTCCTAGAACTTTCTTTCCATGGGGTCCTTTCTCTGTGGGTCACTTTAATGTAAGCTTTGCTTATTTAGTTGCACACTTTAAGCCGATTAACTTTTTGCTAAAAATAAAATAAAAGGGAAAAAATCTACAAAAAGAGAGAGAAAAAAAAACCCTCCCTATTTGTTTGTACATACGCTTCCCTGACAAAGACTCACAGAGAACGGCTTTCAACCTGTATAATCCCTCTGCTGGAAACTTGAAGTGAACAAAATGTGTCTCTGAGATGGGTTTCCCTGTAACTCTCCCTGTTTCTGGCCCCTCCGCCCCACCTCAGCCTGTTTCCTGAGAGGAATTCCAATGGTGGGAAAGTGCCTTATTGATTCCCCCAAGAAATGGGCTTAGCTCTAGGAGACCAGTGAGGAGTGTTAGCGAGGTCCCTCCTGAGTGGCTCATTCCCAAGAAGCAGCAGACTTAGACTTAGAGTGGAAGCCTGCTCGTCTCAAAAGATGACTGTGGTGAAGCCTGTTCCCGGAGCCAGAAGGAGCTCAGAGACCAAGACTACTCTGGACAATTGTGCGCATGCTCGTGCGTGCGTGCGTGTGCCTGTGTGTGTGTGTGTGCGCGCGCGCGTGTGTGTGTGTGTGTCCATGTCCGTTGTGGATGGGGTGGGGGGGGTAGCACAGTGTGAATTTATTTACTATTTTTTTTTACAGTGTGAATTTAAGATGTATCTTTCTGGGACCTACCCCTATGGATTCCAATTTCACAGATCTGGAAAGGGGCCCAGGAATATAACCCCAGCACTCCTTAAATACCTCTAAGTCAAGAGCCTGGAGAAAGTCTGGGCTGCCATAGCAGACTGTGTGTGTGTGTGTGTGTGTGTGTGTTGTGTGTGCAGGCAGATAATGCCACCAGGGGGGAAACTCACATCCAACATCAGCATTCCCTGTTCCCCAGTTTTGATCAGGCCGAGGCTCTATAATGCTTTCACAGGCGCCCCTTGTGTCTACACACGTAGCTCTGCTATGGAGCATTTGGGATTTGGCCATTGAGTGGTGATTAGAACCCAACCACCCTGGAGTGCCGGCCCAGAGTAGCTCGAAACCAGCAGCCTGGCTGGAGGGAGTTCCTCCCAGAGGGGCCTTCAGAGGCAAAACTCAGGTGTCCTTGGTTTCGGTGTGGTCTCTGGGCAGGGCAGGATCTGTGGCTCGGGTGGGCTGCCAACGCTGATATTCCAGAATATGGCAGACTCTACTTCTCTGGGTGTCAAAATAGGGTTTTGATGCAGTAGTGTCAGAGGGGGTGCAGAGTGAAAGGGCTCTTACAGGCTGGATTTCTGCCTGGCTTTAAGGTTTCTTTGGCTTAAACCAAATTGGGGGGGAGGGGGTGGAGCTATAGTACAGCAGGTAGGGCATTTGCCTTGCACATGGCCGACCCAAGTTTGATCCTCAGCATGCCATATGGTCCCCTGAGCATCACCAGGAGTAATTTCTGAGTGCAGAGCCAGGAGTAACCATTGTGTATCGCTGGGTGTGACCAAAAAACCCCCCAAAAAACAAACAAGCAAAAAAAAACAGACTTAGGGAGTATCTACCACCCGCTCCCAGCCGGGAATCTCAGTGCGGAGGAATGTGGCTCCTCAGTCAGTCCTCGCACACCGTGGCCCTTGGTAACCTCTGCAGGGCTCTTTGTTCCCACTAGGCCCTCCACTGTGGCCAGCCAAAAGTCCCTGCGGTACTCAGATTTGGGAAGACCTTTGTGCACAAGTCTCAAAATGGAGAAGTTACTGGGCCCGCTCGAGCAAATCAATGAACAACGGAGGACAGTGACAGTGTTGTGGACTTAAAACTCTTGCTGGGCCGTCCCCCACGCCCCACCGAGGTCGCCAGCTGCCCCCCACGAGCGGCTCTCCGGCACGGCCACGGCCCCGGAGGCACAAGGACTTAGCACAGAGAACCAGCCGCTTGGAGCAGAAAAGCAAATGGACTTGTGTTGATCCGCGCCACCAAGCCTGCCCGGAGGGGGAAGGGCGTTGACCGGCCCGCCCGCTCCTCTCTGGAAAGAAAGATGGCGGCCGCACGGGAGCCTTGTGGAAAGCGGGTTTGAGCCGGGCTCGGGGGAGCGGCGGGGACCTCATGGGAAGGGAGGCTTTGTGGGCCGTCCCCCACGCCCCACCGGGGTCGCCAGCTGCCCCCCACGAGCGGCTCTCCGGCATGGCCACGACTCCAGGGCACAGCAACCAATCTCTTAACTAGCTAACTTTTAATAGAAATTCTTCCAGGGTCAATAAGTAAAATAGCAGAAATTCAAAACCGCGCGGCCGCTACCGCGGCCGCGCGACATCATTTTATTCTTAAACCAAGTTGTAGAAAGCAAATCATTTCACAACGCTGTTTCAGCATGTCTGATTGGGGGGGGTGGGTGGGTCGTAAACTCTAAACAATAATTGTGCATCTTCTATCGAAATAATCTATCTAGTCAAAGTAGATAGAGTATTAACTAGAACTCATCTGCCTCACAAAGTATTGGGAGGGGTGGGAGGTGGGGGTCTATTGGGGTTCGGGGTTAAAAATGAGTATTGGTAAAGGGAAATGTGTTTGGTATCTACATGACTGAGACCTAAACCCGAAAGCTCTGTAACTTTTCCCACAGTGATTCAATAAATAAATAAATTATAAAAAAAAAAAAAAAAAAAAACTCTTGCTAAGTCTCTTCCCGAGCAAATGACCTTTGGCCACGCCCTGGCCTTGAGTCTGGTTCGGGGATGGAGCACTGTTACGCTTCCTTGCACAGGGAGAAGCCAGGCGGGACCTGGTGCTGTGTTGCGGGAACCCTGGCGGGAAGTTTCAGGCTTTGCAGCCTTAGGCGTGCACAAGGAGGCATCCAGAACACAGCGTAACTTTAGAAACTGAGATCTTTCATCCGTAGCTATGGGGGGCCGCGGGACTACACCTGGGGATGCTCTGGTGCTCTGTGCTCAGGAGTGACCCCTAGCGGTGCTCAGGAGACCACAGGACATTGAAACCAAAGATGTGGGCGCCTCACCTCCTGCGTTGTCTGGCTTGTCGATCTTATTTTTCCAGTAGTGGGCTGGTGCTGGCTCTCACCTGTCTGCGAGGGCCTATTATTACACGCCCGACTTCCCAGTTCCATGTTCTGTGACTTTGAAATCTTGCATGGCGGGAGTATTTATACCAGTGCGCCATGCTTTACCTTTTGATAATAGTTTAATTGCTGTGTGTTACAGACTCGGCTCCTTTGACAACGAACTGTTGTTCTTCAGCAGATTCAGCTGCTTGAATGTTTTCATTTTTATATATTTTGAATAAATTTTGGCATCTAGAGTGAGGTGCAACTCAAGCCAACTTGAATTTTCCTCAAACAGTAATTAATTTGTCTCACTCTGATTCATTGATTAGTCCCCACTATTTTCACAAATGTGTGATTATTTCCTTCACCACATATGATTTTTTTTGTAGTCTAGGGTTTACTTCCAGACTCTTCAATGCTACAGGATTATTGTAGGTTCTATCGCTTTGTTTGTTTTTTTTTTCATTTGTTTTTATTTGAGGACCACACCTGACACTGCCCAGGGCTTACTCCTGGCTCTGCACTCAGGCATCAAAGCCAGGCCTGCTGTGTGCCAGGCAAGTGCCCTACCTGCTGTACTACCTTTCCAGCCCCTCATATTTTTATGTCTAGTAAGACCTGCTTATGTGGATGGGTTTTAATGTTACTTTGGCAATAATAAAAAGAAATTGGGATTATTAGTCGATTGAATTAAACCTATACATAATTTGGGAAAACTCACCATTTCAGGAACATATTATGCCTTTCTTTCTTTCATTCTTTCTCTTTTCTTCCTTCTTTCTTTCTTCCTCTCTTTCCTTTCTTTGCTTCCTTCCTTTTTTCTTCCTCTTTCTTGCTTTCCTTCTTTCTTCCTCTTTCCTTTTTATTCCTCTTTCTTCTTTCTTCCTCTCTCTCTCTGTCTCTGTCTGTCTCTGTCTCTGTCTCTGTCTCTGTCTCTCTGTCTCTCTCTCTCTCTCTCCCATACCCAGCAGTGCTCAGAGGTTGCTCCTGGTTCTACACTGAGGAATTGCTCCTGTCAGGCCCAGGGTACCATATGGGGTGCCGGGAATTGAACATGGGTTCAATTCAAGGCAAGGCAAGCACCCTTCCCGCTGTACTATTGCCCCGGTCCCATGCCTTTCTTTTCATTTCAGACACTTTTAAAAGATTTTAGTAGAACTTACACTCTCAACCTAATATCACTGAACTATAGAGATGATCCCTGGGCAGGGGTGCATGACTGACTAGTCAACCTGGAGGTGAGTTCAGTCCCCAACACAGCTACCTCACTACAGCCCCTTCATCACCAGACAGAGCTCCAATCCCAAATAAGAATATGACCCCAAAAGTACAGTCTTAATACCATAATTAATACCATACGTATTGTATCAAGTTTATTCTTCAATATGTGGTGATTTTTGCTTTCATTTTAAATAGGATTTATTCTGTGTATTGCATTATATAATAGTGTTTTATATTCTCTATAGCCTATATGTGCATCACTTAATCACTTAATCACTTAACTTCCCGTTAGTCGTCGATTTGCTCGAGCAGGCGCCAGTAACGTCTCCATTTGTCCCTGTCGCGTGCTAGTGTAGCCCAATGGCATCTGTTCGCTCCGGGAACATGAAGGGCCTCAAACCGATCGTTCATGATCTTGACGAAGAAGTCTGACCATCTGGTAGGTGGGCGGCCACGTGGTCTCTTGACATCCCGTAGAATCCAATCAGTAACAGCTCTAGTCCAACGGTCATCTTTAAATCTCATTACGTGACCAGCCCATCTGATTTTCGACACCTTGGCAAATGAGACAGCGTCCCTGATCCTTGATCGTGGATGGATGTCAGAACTCCGGATTCGTTCTCTCATTTGAGTGAAACGTGATATTCCAAGCATAGCTCTTTCTTTTCTTCTTTGGGAGACCTGAATAGTGTTCTCATCTTGCTTGCGTAGGGCCCAAGTCTCTGAGGCATATGTTAATTATGTTAATTATGTGCATATTTTATGCAAATGTAAAGTTTTATTTCATAGTATGTATAGTACAGTGGGTAGGGCATTTGCCTTGCATGTGGCCGACATGGTCAACCCGAGTTTGATTCCTCCGCCCTTCTCAGAGAGCCTGACGAGCTACCCGTGAAGTATTCGATATGCCAAACACAGTAACAAATCTCACAATGTTACTGGGCCTGCTCCAGCAAATTGATGAACAATGGGAGGACAGTGACAGTGACAGTGATATTATATCTATAATGTAGTTGTTAACCACATGTAGCAATGTAAGGTAAAAGGTAAAGGCCCTCCCGTTGTTCGTCGATTTGCTCGAGTGGGCCCAGTAACGTCTCCATTGGAGACTTTGTTGTTACTGTGTTTGGCATATCGAATACGTCACGGGGAGCTTGCCAGGCTCTGCTGTGTGGGCGAGATACTCTCGGTAGCTTGCCAGGCTCTCCGAGAGGGGCGGAGGAATCGAACTCGGGTTGGCCATGTTGGCTGCATGCAAGGCAAACGCCCTACCGCTGTGCTGTGTAAACTAATTATAAAATCGATTTAAAAATGAGTTCCTTGGGGCTAGATTGATAGTACAGTGGATGAGGTGCTTGTCTTGCATGCAGACGACCTGGGTTCTGATCAACCCATTCAGTCTATCCGACCTGCACCAGGTGTGATTCCTGAGCACAGTGCCAGGAATAAATCCTGAACATTGCTGGGTGTGGCCCCCAAACAGACAAAGAAGTTTCTCAGTCATGCCAACTACATTTCAGGTACCTAATGACCACATGTGGTTTGTAGTTCCCATATCAAAGAGTTCCAGATATGGAACAAATGTTGACCATTGCTGCAGAAAGTTCTCTTGTGGAACGGTGTGGTACTTGTAATTACTTCCTTCTTCCTAGTGTATTGGTCTAGAATCTTTATTTGGGAGCATTTTTTTAATGTAGTCTATTAGATTTCCTAGGTTGAGCAGTTGCTCCTGTCACCAGGGCTCTGTTCTATTTTCTATCATCATTTTATCCTAATCCTCTTTATCTTGAGGGCAGGGGTGGGGAGCACATACTATCAGTTGCCACTCTCTATCCACGTATGTTACAGACATTTCTAATAATCCCAGAACTGTGCCGTTCCCTGATCTGCTGTGGTTCCTAAAACGTACTTCTCCATATTCCCTCACTTACATACACACAACATTAGGTATAATGGGATGGGGCTTCAGGGCTTTGGAGTCAGACTGCTGTGCTCAAGGCTTCCAGGAAAAGGACAGGCCTCACCTGACATCAGTGCATTCTGTGAACATCCCTTTATGGAATCCCTCATCATCATTTCTTCACTTTTCACCCTGCTGTTGTCACCACCTGGGTAGGATACTACCTAGGGCTCTTTCCTCTTCCAAGGCGGTGCTGGTGGAGGCGATGCATCTGGTCATTCAGGTTGCGGTAGAGCCTGGAGCTTCCCAAAGTTGAGTTCTTCTGCTTTGATAGGAGACTTTTCCTAGATGCCTGGGACTTCCGCTCTGCTCTTTCGAACTGTACTGGACTGAGGATTGTCTTGGCTCTGCCACAGTACCTTGCTATGTGACTGTGAACAGACCAGCCTCCCTTTATAGCATGCTCATGCTGACAAAATGGGGAGGGGTAGGACCAAGATGAGACTCTGATTCTGGACCTCTAACCTGGGTTGCCATTTACTAAGGTTTGCAGTCTGGACACGTGGTGCTTGGTGTTGGGGCGATTGCTGGGCTCCGCACTGTGCTGATCTATCATCTGGGAGGCGGGCATCCTTTCTGAGCAATGGGCGGGCAGCCTTCTGGGGACATGGAACTGGTTTTGGATGCTCAGGCAGAATCTGCAGGACTGAAGAGCAGAGTGGAATCAGGACTTAACTCCAGGAACCTCTAGCAACTGCCAGCACCACAGGAAGGGACTGTGGGTCCAGCGGTGGGAGAGAATCCAGTAGCTACCCACATGGCCTTCCCAGTGCTGTGCCTGGAGGGGTCCAGGGCCTGCGTCCCCTTCTGGCCGCTGTGGGTACTGGCCACCCCAGCTGGGAGCTATAGTGGTGCCAGTCACCCCCATGTACTAGCATGCCTAGAAGAGTGTCAATGTTGATGAAGGCGGGGGGTTGTTTGGGCTTATTTGGGACATGCTCAGCAGTGCTCAGGAGGGACCCCTCATGGTAATCAGGGAACCATCAGTGGTGTTGGGGATTGAACCAGGGTCGTGGTGTCTACAGCTGTGTGCAAGGCAAGTCAGTGCCTTCCTGCCTGTACTATCTCTCTGGCCCCAAGAACATCTGTAGGTCTCAGTGTTTATCAACATTCATCTGGGGCTGACTATCTAACATTTACACATCTAGTATCTCCTGGGCCCATGCCTTGGAGATGGATCCAACCCCGGTATCAGAAAAAGAGGATCTTTCCCCTAAGAAGGGCAGCAAATATTGTGAACATATGGTGTATTTCTTGTATTCTGTGCTCTGGCACTCTGTGTTCATGGGGGTGTTCCCGACAGTGCTTTAGGGGACCGTGCAGTGCCAGGGATCAAACCCAGGCCTTGTGCGTGTGCTGCTACCCTCTGAGCCATGTCCCTTGCCCCACATGATGCCTTGTGTATCCAGAGGACCCTAAAGGGGAGGGAAACAACCATCTTTTTGTGGTGGGTTATTAGCCACTTCGAGAGATAGGGTGACCATGTCTTACTGACCAGCCCTTTGATCACGGGGACCAGACCCGGTCCCCCAAAAGTGAGGCGCATCAGCATGTGTGGATTCCAGCCCGCATCAACCCCACCCCTCAGGCCCAGGAAGACCTCTCATCGGAGAGTTCTCCTTTCTAGAACTTGCCACCCTGCAGCACTGTGCTCTGGGGTAGGAACCAGTCCTGTCATTGGCCTCCAGCTCAACTCACCCATTTATCTTTTTCCTTCCAAGCTGTCTTTTGGGGAGACATCGCCTTAGATGAAGATGACCTGAAGTTATTTCACATCGACACGGTCAGAGATGGGATCAGGCCGTCAGAGGAAGGAGCGGAACACGGACACGGCACAGGTGAGACCTGGGTCTGCCCCACATGCCCTAGAGGGCAGCCTCAAGACATGGAGCACAGCCACCAGGATTAACTGGCTGACCAGTACCCACTGGCCTTGGACTGCCTGGGGAATGTCCCTCCTTACTGCAGGCTCTGGAGGGAACCTTCAGGATTTCTGGCCCTTTTGTGAAAACCTCCCTTTGCCTCTTTTTCAGAGGCACTGGGCTTGAGCTCAGGGTGCAGCCTTGCGCTCTGGATAGATTCCCAGGACCCTTGGATCAGGGTCCAGCACTTTCCAGCTGCAGGAAATGCCAGGATGGCAGTTCTGTTCCTGCTGCTAGGCACGAGGAGCGGCAGGACAGTGTCCACACATAGAACCTTGTGTCCCTGTTGGCGTTATCTCCTTTCTTTAAGCTTTCTGACAGAAATCTCCCCCACATTGCTGTGCGAGCCTGTTTTTTTTATTCTCTCCCCTTGTTATGTGGTCTTCTGTTGTATAAACATCCTTATTTATCTATCCTTCTGTTGACAGAACTTTGGATGGTTTTCAGTTTGGGGCTATGATAAAATAATGTGGCAGCTGCCGTTCTTGTATGTGTCTTTGGTGGACACGAGCATTTTCTTATCCAGGTGGAGGTGCTGGTCTTAGGGTGCCCATAATTTAGCTTTAATTCAGATACTCACCAAAACTTTCCCAAAATGGTTGTACTGTTTGTACTTCATATGTGTACATATTGACTTGGAAAGCAGGAGTGAGCACCGGGCTGGACCCAGTGAGTTTTGGGGTCTTGGTCTCTGTCTTCAAAGTCCTCCCCATGCCTCTATCAGTGATGCTCCCCTCCCGAGGGATCTGTCCTGGCACTTCATGGAGACCCAGGCTTGGTCAGTGTGAGTGGCAGGTCCCAGAATGAGGCTGGGAATGCCCAGCATCAGCCTGCTCAGCTGCGGAGAAATGTCTGTGCCGAAGGTTTTCTAAGGATGCTACAATAAAGCAAGCTTCGCAGTGCAACCCTCACCTCCCGTGTTCCCCCACAGCTAACCTTTTACTTAGACCCTAAGAATTTCAGTGGAGAACTGGAATGATAGCAGCACAGGGGTTAAGGCACTTGCCCTGTACATGACCAGCCCCAGTCCAATCCCTGGTACTGCATATGATCCCTTGAGCACCACCATCCCTTCCTCCTCCAGCTTTTAAAACTATTTATTTACTTGTCATTTTAATGTTTGGGCCCCACCCAGTCAGGGCTTACTCCTGACTCTGTGCTTAGGGACCACAACCGGCAGTGTTCGGGGGACCATATGAAGTGCTGAAGACCAAATCCAAGTCCAGTGTATGCAAGGCAAATGCCTCCCCTGTGTTTTTGTCTCGGAGTTTCTCTTCTATCATTGCCCTCTCAGGGCCAATAGATACTGTGCTTGATTCCAGAGAGTTCTTTTATTTTTAGAATGGGAATATTTTTTATTGTTTTTGCTGATTAAACTAATACTCTCCGTTCTTTGGGATGAAAGTGGTATAGCTCAGTAGTGTAGAAAGCAGAGAAGAAAAGTGTGCTGTCTCCCTGCCCCGGGGGTCCCGTCATTATCTGTTCGCTGGTTTTCTTCCTGTCACACTGAGCTCAGACTGTGTGTGTGGAGATTTCCTCTTGTTGGTGTTTGTCTTGATTCGGGGATCAATGCAGCGGTGCTCATTCACATGCAGTGGTGCTCAGAGTCACATGCAGTGGTACTTAGAGTCATGCAGCGGTGCTCAGAGAGTCACATGCAGTGGTGCTCAGAGTCACATGCAGCAGTGCTCAGAGTCACATGCAGCAGTGCACAGAATAACATGGAGCAGTGCTCAGAGTCACATGCAGCGGTGCTCAGAGTCACGTGCACTGGTTCTCCGAGTCATGCAGCAGTGCTCAAAGAGTCACATGCAGCAGTGCTTAGAGTCACATGCAGCGGTGCTCAGAGTCACATGGAGCAGTGCTCAGAGTCACATGCAGCAGCTACTCTGTGCTTGGGGTGCTGCCGAGTGAACCTGGGCCCCCTGGTGCAGTGCACTCTCTCTGGGAACTCTCTCCACTTGTCCTTGTCTTATGCATCTTTCTCTTCTCACCACACCATGTGACTTTATTGTCCTGGGGTACATGATGATGTGCTGACCGCTCACCGTCACTGACATTTGTGGTCCTGTTGGTCCACCTGGTTCCGTGCAGATGGGCATGAAGGTCATTTCTCTGTATCTGCATTTTTTTTCCTATTGGAAACTTCTACGGTGAGTAACTTTATGGGGGATGGGGACCTCTTTAAACACCTACGGTGGTTTGTTCCTCTTCCCTTTCTGGTCGTGGGTGGATGGGGGGTCTCACATTTGGTGCCAAGGAGTATACCTACAGAGCTGAGGCTGTCCTCAGTGTCAAGGAGGGGCTGGGGGAGAGGAATGGGATTCAGTTCACGGCCTCCTACTCTGTCGCTGCGCCCCATCCCTGGGCCCTTGCTTTTAGACAGATAAATGAAAGGGCCAGAGAGAACAGCGCAGGTTCAGGGGACATGATCCTGTAGCACCCAAAGGCTCCACCTGGCTTCAGCCTGGTGGCTCAGCCCCCACGGGTCTTCTGGAGCACCACATCATCAAGTAGTGCTGGAAGGAACCTGTGGGGCTCCCTGAGCACTGTTTGAGTCTCCCCTAAAAAAACACCAGACAAATAATACATTAAGAAGGTGCTTCCCGGGGCTGGAGCAATAGCACAGCGGGTAGGGCGTTTGCCTTGCACGCGACCAACCCGGGTTCAATTCCCAGCATCCCATATGGTCCCCTGAGCACCGCCAGGGGTAATTCCTTAGTGCAGAGCCAGGAGTAACCCCTGTGCGTCACCAGGTGTGACCCAAAAAGCCAAAAAAAAAAAAAGAAGGTGCTTCCCTTGTTCCTCCTTTTCTGTTTTCCAATGTGTGGAGCCTGGATTCTTCCCTCCTTTCTTAGCCATGGCAATGCCTTGGGGTTTGGGCTGGTGGGGGAGAGAATGAGGTGCTGGAAGCAGGTGAGAAGCGGCCCTGGAAGCGGGTAGCTCTGTACTGGCCACTAGGAAAGCTGCTAAGGGTTGTTAGGGTCCCTAGTGGGGACCACCCTCCCTGCCCACTTTGGGGTGCGGCACACCTGCTAAACAGTTCCTGTAGACTCTTGCTGTGGCTGTTGTTCCCGTCCTGCTTCCTGAGACCTTGAAGCAACCGAGTGCCCTGGACTGTCCCCCCAAATTGATATCTACCTGCAACCTCAGAAGGTGACCTGCTTCAGAAATAGCATCTCTGCAGAGTTCTGAGCTCCCGAGAGGAGACTGGTCTGGCTTGAGGCTGGGCCTGTAACCCCCGAGAGCAGTCCTGAGAGAAGCAGGAGACACCGATGCAGGAAGGTCTGGAGAATGGAAAGAGCAGATGGAGCAATACCTACATCATGCAGGAGCGTCTAGCAGGGGCTGCTCCAGCTCCCCAGGGAGCTGGACCAGCCCACGCCTGGACTTCAGACTTCCGTCCCCCCTCCCCCCAGTGAAAGGAACCGGTCTGGGGGCTTAAGCCACTCAGTGGGGTCATGTGTTGGCCCTTGAGAATGAATCCAAGCTTTAAGAGTCTCTGGCGGTTCCTTCTTTCCTTTATTCAACCTTCCACGTCTGCCCGCCCTGACTCTGCTCACGACCTCCACTCCCAGCTCCCTTCTCTCTGATGGTCAACAGGACAGACAAACATACTACGCTGTGCCTGCACAGGCCCCCGACTCTCTTCCTTCCTGCTTCTATTTCAGCGGTATCCTCTGTGCCAAGACCACATGTTACAGAAAGAGAAACGAAGTCTGGGAGAAAGCCAGGGACACACCCCAGGGCTGCCCTGAGGACCAGTTTCCTCAGCCTGGATGCCAGCTAGGGAGTCCTCCTGGGGGTGATGGAGCTTTGTGATGTGCCCTCTTTAAGGCCAGGTTCTCCCCATGGGGGGACAGACCCCTCCCCTGGTCGGGAGCTGCTGGAGGAAATGGCAGCGGTGTGGCTGTGTGTGGGCAAATGGGCAAGGCCAGAGAGAGGTCCTCCGGAGAGAAAGTCCTCTGTGTGCATTTTATTTGCAGCGAGAAGAATGGCAGTCCTGGGCAGGCATGGGCCAAGCTGTTCTATGAATGGGGCCCTTGAATTAACATGACAGAGTCTCCTAAAGCTGCTAATCGGATTAGCTGTGTCATGAAGGAAGTATTTAGTAGGACACACACAGACACTCAGGCAGACACACACACTCCCCTGAGCCTCTTGCATCCTCCAGACATGATGGTGCAGGACCCGACACCCCCGTTTCTGAGCTCCTCAGATGCCTCACCCTCCTCACCACACAGGATGGGGATGAAAAGCCTGGGCGGTGGATGTTTTGGACATTTGTTTGTTTCTTCCCTAAAGAGTTCAGGAAGCCAATGTGGAACATTCCCATCTTTGCGAATGTCCAAAAACCTGGAGAGGAAATCTCTTCTTGCAGTTATCTCCATCCGGAGGGGGGATCAGATGTCTCGATCTTTGTAATGAGGACACTGAAAGGGGAAATGGTTTTAATTACTTATTGGCTCTGATGGATGCGATGTTTCCCGCCTTGTCTATTCTGAGCCATTGGGCCGTGTCCATCTCTATTTAAGAGACCAACTTTGCTCTAAATCTGCCCTTCCTAAACTCCAGCCATCTGTGGGAGGTGTCTGCGTTAGACCAGTGGTTTGGGCATCCTGGTTTAAAAATAATGAATGAGAGCCAGAGCAATAGTACGGGTAGGGTACTTGCACCTGGCTTGCCCAGGTTTGATTCCTGGTACCCTATATGGTTCCCTGAACCCCATCAGGAGTGATCCCTGAGCACAGAGCCAGTAGTAAGTCCTAAGCACTGCGGGGTATGGCCCCAAACCAAAAAATAAACAAAAACCTGCAAAGGTTATAAAAACAAACAAATCAAAACCTTCTGAAAAGACTTGTAGAGAAGACAACTTTCTAAACTTTTTAGAATGCCAGGTTAAACTCTTGCGGGAGCCAAGTGGCTGGGTTCTCATTTATCCTCTTTTACATTACACAACCACCTCTGCCCTTTACACTGCGTGATGTATGTAAATTGTCAGGCCTCTGCTGCTGGGGGCGTTGCTTTGGAAAGCTAGGAAGCACTTGGAGGCCAGCTGGGAGCTATTCCGCTCATCCTTCCACGAGTTCCTCAAGAGCTTTGGAGGAGGGAATGTCCAGAGAAGAACCTGGTGATATCTTTTCTTTAAAGTTTATTGTACTTGGACATTTGGGGCTTCCCAGACCTTTTTGAGAGTCTAGTTAGTGAATAACATGAGCCCTTCTTTGTGATAAAGGCACACATGCTCATGTGTGTGTGCGCGCGCACGCACACACACACACCGCATGCATATGCACATACACATGCACACACATACACACACACACTCAGAATGTTGCCTGCAATTTCTAGAGGTTATACTGCTCCATCAACCTCACTTATGAAACTCTGCTCCTTGGCCTTTCACATTGTGGACAGTTTTGTGATAGACATCCTGGACCCTGGCGAACTGCAATGGAGAAAGATGTGCAGGTTGGAGTTGGCTAGGCCTGGCTTTGCCTCTCTGGCTCAGTCCTGATTCGCATTAGCACTGAGGGTGATGCCTTCCTTGTTAAGGGGAATAATAAACTCTGTCTTGCAGGGGAGATGGGAAAAGTGTGAGCAGTAAAGTGTGACCCAGGGTCTGACACTTGTTGGGCACTCCCTAAATCTCAGGCACCAAGACTGCTCCTGGGTCAGTTCTTCCTCTTCTTTACTCTCGGTCTCACCTCTGTGCCCCAAAGTATGCATCAAATGCTCATGTTTCCCGCCATGGCCGTCTCTGCCAGCACCTCATAGCGATCTCTCTGGAATTGGGGCTACACCCACATGATCTGATCAGATTCTTGGATTTTTACTCCCAACCAGCATGTGGTAAATCTCAGTAAGTTTTCTACACAAAGGCACCCTAGTCTTCCACCATCAAATTCTATAATCATAAAGTTGGCCAAAGAGAGATCTGAAAGGTAGGATTATGGATACTGGCTCTTCATTTATAGCCTGAACAACAAAAGGGTGATTAAAATTATTAGCATTTTTCATGCACCAGTTATATCTGAAATACTTCAGAAACATGTGCTCATTTAATCTTCACATCTTAACGCCATGGGGGAGGGAGTGTTACTAATGTGGAAACTATGTTCAAAGGAATATATCATCTCTCTTTGAGGACCTCACTCTAATTCCAAGGGTCCTGCGTTTTAGTCTCTACATTCTGTTGATCCTGTTGGCATCACCATTAATGTCATCCCTTGAGCTTTGAAGACTTGTTCTCCCTATAACACCCCTCGAGGGCTAATGATAGAAGAGCAGCATGAGTGCCTCACTTTAGAGGGATGCACCCCACCATGCCTTTATCTCAGGCTGTTGCCATATCCACCAGGCTGCCCACACCTTGACTTGTCTTTGTTTTGTCTTGATCTTTTCTCTTAAGTTCCAGCACAAGGCTGGATGTGTGAATGATGCCAACAAACTCTTACAAATTATAGATGAGGGTATTGAGTCTTGGGATGGTGGTCTCCTTGCTTCCTTATTTCTCTGCTTCCCCCAGAGAGATCACTTGAGTCTTAATTCTGTTTGGATGTGTGATACCTTAGACCAACTGATTCTGGGGGACAGCAATGGAAGAAATGTTTGTGTCTGGTGTGTGTGTGTGTGTGTGTGTTGGGGGCAGGGGTGTCCTCTTTGCAAGGAGTGACTGGCAGAACCACATACTAAAAGGAAGGCTCCAGGTGAGCACTGTCAACCAGGCAGGGGTTATGACTCTGAGTCCAACCTGGGGCAAGGAGCCTTCTACAAGGTCCAGTAGCACCATGGAAGGCAAGAATATTTAGTTAAGGGCAAAGAACGGGACAAATAGCACCAGAGAAGCCCTTAGCAGAACTCACAGGAAATCTAGTTCTGTATTGGGAAATTGGAAGAATAAGGTGAGGGCTGGTTCTCCTGGGAAATGGATATTAAGAAGGAGAACAAGCCAGTGAGTTGGCCTGCGAGGATGAGATGGGGACAAAGGTCAGTAATTAAGGAGAGTTAGGGACAGATGCAGCATGCTGCAGATACTCTGGAGTGTTGAACCCAGACTCCTTCTGTGCTCCATAGAGCTGGGGTCGCAGCCTGCAGGCAGAAACTCGGAGAGGAAGACACAGGAGTGGGCACGGTCTTGTGGTGGTGATTTTGCCCACGAAGTTTTCAGTGTAGTGAGATGATATGAGATGATAAAGAGGCATCTGATAAAGTGCACATCTGCTCTTTGGGAAAGGAAAAAAAGAATGCAGCATAAGGATTCTATCAGCTCATTCCCCAGGGCCTCACTCAGAGACTGACTTATACCTTGGATGGAAGCCAGACTTCATTGCAAACTTGAAGTGCTAGAGAAAGTAAATTCACCTTTAGGTTGAGTTTTATTGTTGCTATATTTGTCAGATTTTTAAAGAAACTGGACTGGGAGTCTCTCTGGACTCCCAGCGGGGCACGGAACTGGGGAAGCAGCGCGGGGCTTGACCCCTCTCAGGCATACCTCCACAGAGTCCTCTCCTGGGCTCACCCTCTGACACTGCCAGGAATCAGGGAGCCCAGGTTAAAACTGGGCATTTCACTTGGGAAACTATGAGTTCACTCCCTGATATTCTAGGTGAGCCTCTTTCAGATTCCAGAAACATCCCACTCAGTATAGCTCAAGTACAAAACTTTATTTAAGATTAGGTTTTCATGGCCATCTCAAGACAAAAAACTGAAACAAACCAACCTCTTGGCAACTAGATCAGGGGTTAGAAAGAAACGAGGGGACACAGTTAATTTTTTCTTCTTGGTCTTTTGCCTCCTCTTCTTGCCTCTGACCTATCCTGGTCACCATAGCCAAGTCTACGTCATGGTTCGTTCACTCAAATGACTTCACTGAACCCTTTTGATTCCTCGACCTGGAAGTCCTCAGAGAAGAGATCCCCAAGGGGTCAAGTGTAAAGCGAATGGAGCGGAGTGCCAGGAGGAGCAGCAGGAGGAAACAGTTCATCAGGGAATCAGGGGGCGGGTATGAGTCTGAGACAGCAGAGAGCACCAGATGATGGGGTGACCTTGGGTTTGAGGAGATGAAGTGGCCGTGGACTGACCCCCATTTGTGGAAGCAGCTTCCTCTTGATTGAACCTGGCCTTGTGGCCAAGCCTGGTCACCTCATGCCCACACTGCCATTTATATAACTTTCGTGGGAAGAGGCCTTAAGGGTTCCTGTCAAGCATCTTCATTCCGGAGCACAGCCTCAGGAGCGCTGGGCCTGATGCACATCCATTGTGGTTCCAGTGCTCACCTCTCAGCTGGGCCAGCACAAAAAATTGGACCTTGCCTTCCTGAACAGCTTTCTTTGGTTTCTCTTCATTGGATTTAATTTTCTTTTTTCTTTAATATCTGTATGGTTTTCTGCTCCTGTTTATTCAATGGAATTCTATATTTTCTGCTTTTTTTTAAAAAAAAAAACTGATTTGGGTACTACACTGACGATACACAAGGCTCCTCCCAGCTCAGTGCTTGGGGATCATGCCTGGTAGTGCTCAGGACACCAAGCTGAGAGTTGAATCTGGATCTCTCGCATACAAAACATGCACTCCAGCCTGTCGGTTGGCCCTTCTTGCCCTATTTCCTGCTCTTAATTTAAATATTAGTTGTTCTCTAAAGGAGAATGAAATGAAATTTTCCACACTTGTCAGCTATTTATGTAGCCCTCCAAACAATTGTTCTGTGTGAGTGACCTAGATATGAAATATATTTCCCCACCCTGACTTAAGAAACTCATATGATGAATTCCTTTTTGGCAAAATAAAGGATGCTTTTGTCTAATATAGACAGCATTTACCCCCTCTCCCCCACTCCCCTTAAGTTTTTGAACAGGCAATTTTAGTTTTCTTGAAGCCTCAAGAAACTCAAAAGAGATTTTTGGCCTCTTTTCAGATATGTGCATTTTGTTACAGTTGGAAAGTGACCTTCACTGCAAATGCATTTACTACTCAGATGTCTTCTACTGTGGGAGATGATAGTGAACTGAAAAGACTTTGGATAAACCCACAACTCTTCAAGGTCAATCCCCCCCACCTGGCCCCTCCCCACCCCCTACCGTCAGCTGTTGGGACCTTCCACTCATGAACCTTCACTCTGCTTACGCATGAAGCATCTGACTCAGTTTCTCGAGGGCTGTACACACTCAGCTTCTGTCGTCGGGGAGTCTTTGGTTCTCCTGCATTTGTTCCTTGAGGAGCTTTGGAACAGTTGATTCAATTGTGTCTGACCTGAGGTCACCCCGAGATTCTCCGAGGTGCTCCTGTAGGTGTTGGCAGAAAAGCAGCTGTGCCGTCCTTCTGTCGTGGCACAGCAGTGAGCCGCAGGGCCTGGAGAGACGCCGTCAGAAGGCTCAGGCTGCTTCCCACAGCAGATCCACACGAGGAATGCCCAGTGCCGAGTGGTCAGGACCTGGAGGGCTGGAAAGGCACCTGGAGGGGCTGCTGGCACCTGGGATGCAGCTCTTGTGTCATCTGGGATACGGCTCTCGTTGCTCAGACCTGAGGCTGATGTGTAGGAGAGAGTCACATATTTGTCTGGGGCTATTTACACTGAAGTCTGCAGGTCATTATTTCTGTGTTTTCCAAGGAGGCCCGGAGAGAGAAGGTGATGATGGTGGTGGAGTGGCCAGTGGAATCTCATTCTGCCTTCTGGTCATCTCCTTCCTCTTTGGTCTCCTTTAATGAGCCTGCTGCCCGCAGACAGAGAGAAGCCCCAGCTGGCCTGGCCCTGCTTTGTTTTCTGCCTCTCAGCTTGCTCATCTTACCCTCTTCCATCCCCAGGGTCTGGGCCACGATTGCCAGCGGAATTCCTGTCTCCTCTGACGCTGGCACCCCCTAGAGGCATGACTTTCCCATTCAACTGTCCCTCCCAGAGGTCCTGAGCAGTCAGCCCACCCGCCAAATCTGGTCTGCAGATGTGTCTTGTTTGTTTTGTAATGCTTACATTTTTTTAATTTGCTGCCAACATTTAAAAATCAGATTTCTCATAAAAATCCGGAACTCTGGCTTCTCTTGAAAAGCTGGGATATCTGGCCACACGGGTCCAGCAACCCCACCTGGCAGCAATCAACGGAGCTGCACAATGACGGGCGGAGCTCTGGAGGGGCAGGTGCACCGTGCTTAGCCGCAGACCCCACCGTTCCCCACTCACCACCACTCTCCAGGACCTTGTTTCCCGAGGGCTCCCTTGCACTGGGCCCCGGCTCTGGGCATTTGAGTCTTGGGCGAGGGACACCATCTTCGGACCCCCTCACACTGGCCAGGGGGTTTCTGCCTCCTCCATCCAGAGAGCATCAGAGGTTGTCCTGTGGCCTGAATGAAGGAAGAGCTTTCTTCTGGGGGTGTTTTTCTTCTTTTCCTTGAGCTCAGAATGTCTGGCACCTGCTTAGAATATAGCGGTCACTCCCTCAGCTGTGGTTGGCACTGGGAGGAATGCAGAAAAGTGGAGAGGACACATGTGTCAGGGGAGCCTTGATGCCAGCACATGCGTTAGCATCACCAGAGGGTCTGGGAAATCAGTAGAGAGGTAACGCCTCTCTGAATCCTAGTCACCTCACACCTCTGTCATCTCCTAAAGGGGTGGTCATAGCTCTGCGGCCCTTCCAAGGCCAAGCTGGCTCGGGTTCTGCAGGCCACAACGGGTCTCCTGTCCTGGGCATTCTCTCGGCTCCCCTCCAGTACCTGCGCCTCTTCCCTCCTTTGATGTCTGCGTCCCTTGCTCCTCTTTCTGCCACTCACTTCATGGAGTTGTGCTGTGACCTTGGAAGATCTTCCTTAAAAGTTCAATTCTCTGCACGAACATGCGTGATAAAACCTTCATAAGCCATGACAAGATTTAGGGCCAGAGAGACAGTACAGCAGGCAGTGCTCTTGCTTTGCATGTGGCTGATCCAGATTCAATCCCCAGCACCCCATATGGTTCCCCAAGCACTTCCAGAAGCAATCCTTGATCACTGAGCCAGGAGCAAACCCTGAGCATTGCTGGCATGGCCCCCAAGCAAACAAACTGAAAAAGAAATTATAAGAGTTTCTCTGAGGACTGTTGTGGACCGTAAAAATGTTGAGTACAGGGAGAATTATTTTTTTTACTTTTTTTTATTAATATTTTTTAATTTTCTGGGCTCACCCTTCTCAGCTCCTGCCAGACACTAGGAACAAAAAGGCAAAGTGTGTGATACCCACCAATTCTTTTACATACCAGCTTGCCCACAGATCGAGTGTTTTGCCACACCACATCTTAGTTTTCTCATCTGTACAATGGGGATAAACTAGACTACCTCCCAGATGCAGTGAGAATGAGCTGAGATGGTGCCTGTGAGCTCTGTCCTGCCCAGTCCAATCCAGATGGACATGCTTGGTAAGCATCTTCTATGAACAACACTGTAGAGATGAATGTGTCTGTGTCCTTCAGGAAATAAACATCTCCTAGAAAGAACAGGCCCATTTTCAAGTCATGATCCCAGGAGCTCCTGGGAACAGCGTGAGTGCAGGGAACGTTGCCCATGAAAGCTGGTTGGAGGAGAGAAGGAAGGAGTATCACTTGTATCACTTGTTGTTCCGTTGTTCATCTATTTGCTCGAGTGGGTGCAAGTAACATCTCCATTTGTCCCTGTCATGTGCTAGCGTAGCTCAGTGGCGTATTGGGGGCTCTTTCAGGGTCAGGGAAATGAGACCAATTATTGTTACTGTTTTTGGCATATCGAATACGTCACAGGTAGCTTGCCAGGCTCTGCCGGGCGGGTGGAATACTCTTAGTAGCTTGCTGGGCTCTCTGAGAGGAAGGAAGTAAAGGAGAGAAATGTGAGTAAAGCTCGCAGGAAGGGATGTTTCCTTGGTGAGGCTGAGCTGGGCTTTGAGGGCTGGAATCAGGGTGGCCACGGGGCAGTGGGTATTACTGCTGGCAAGTGGGAGCAGCACCAATGGAGCCAAGGAGGGGCCGTGGCAGTGAGGTCAGTACAGTCAGGGGCTACGAGTAGGTGAGAAAATGGGGTGCAGGCGTGAGGAGGGAAGCTGAAAGGTGTGTCAACATCAGACTCCAGTGGGACTTGGAGTGAGGATGTAGGGCACTGTATTCCCCACCTCAGAACCCAGAAAACCTTTGCCTGTCACAGGCTGCCCGCCCCTGGGAAGCCTCAGACTTCAGGATCATCACTGTGAACTCCTGGGCCTGGTCCAGTGACACGTTGGAGGTGCTCACCAAGCCTTGGAGCGTTAATACTTGACAAGGCAAAAACTCTGTCTCCACTGGGCTTTCCACAATTAATCTCTACTCTACTACTTTACTATTGGAAAATTATAACTTACATATATATATTTTGCTTCATTTTCGTTTCTCAGGGTTAAACATCATTTATACCATTATCTGTTCTTTTTTTAAAAATTTTTATTAGTGAAACACCATGACGTACATTGTAGACTTACAAATTTTTGTGCTTGGGTTTCAGCTATACAATATTGAGTACCCATCCCTCCACCAGTGCCCATTCTCCACCACTATTGATCCCAGTATCCCTCCCACCTCCATCCCCCCATCCCCCCCCTACCTCTGTGGCAGGGCATTCCCTTTTGTTATCTCTCTCCTTTTGAGTGCTGTGGTTTGCAAGAGACATTGAGTGGCAATCATGTTCGGTCTATAGTCTACTCTCATCATGCATATCTGTTCTTTAAATCTTTTTTTCCTGTGACCTGCTCCATGCTCTCTAATTTCCTTTATCTGCATCTATTGGATAAGAAGCATCCCCTCTGCCCCTCTGTTCTTTCTTTCTCTCTCTCTCTCTCTCTCTCTCTCTCTCTCTGTTTTGTTTTTTGTTTTTTGTTTGTTTTTGTTTTTGCTTTTTGGGTCACACCTCGCTATGTACAGGGGTTACTCCTGGCTCTGCACTCAGGAATCACCCCTGGTGGTGCTCAGGGGACCATATGGGATGCTGGGAATCGAACCTGGGTTGACCACGTGCAAGGCAAACACCCTACCCGCTGTGCTATCGCTCCAGCCCCTCTCTCTCAATGTTTTGAGGTGAAGCACATCTAATAGCATTTGAGGGTTACTCCAAGCTAAGTGTTTGTGGGTCTCCTGGTGATGTGTGGGAGACCCAACCTGGGCCCCCTGTGTGTAAAACAGGATTTTGAGCCCCTTAAACTTGCCATCCAGCTTCTTATTTCATCTCCTGATTGCCTGAGCTGGTCTATACATAGGCAGTGACCATTGTTATCTTCAACACAGATATTTTCCCTCATATGTATTGGTTTATTTACATGTTAGGGGCATTATCTTTATGATATACAACAGTTTTAAAGTTTTTGACAATAAGTCAAATCAACTTTCCCCCCCCTTCTACTTCTTTTTTTTTGGGGGGGGTCACACCCAGCAATGCTCAGGGGTCACTCCTGGCTCGGCACTCAGGAATTACTCCTGGCAGTACTTGGGGGACCATATGGGATGCCGGGGATTGAACCTGGGTCGGCCGTGTGCAAGGCAAACGTCCTACCCACTGTGCTATTGCTCTGCCCCCGCTCCCTTTCTACTTCTAAACAAAAAAATGTCATTCCTACTTTAGTTTGGGAAATAACACTTTTTTCTTTTTTTTTTTTTTTTTCCCCCTTTATTTTATTTTATTTTTTTTAAAGTTGTAGATTTACAATTTTTTGTGCTTTGGTTTCAATTATACAATGATCAGATACCCATCCCTCCACCAGTGCCCATTTTCCACCACCATGGATAATATCCCTCCCACCCCCATCCCCCCATCCCCCCGTCTCTGTGGCAGGGCAATCCCCTGTGTTCTCTCTCTCCTTTTGGGTGTTGTGGTCTGCAAAAGAGGCATTGAGTGGCAAACATGTTCAGTCCATAGTCTACTTTCGACATGCATCTCCCCTCCTGGGAGGATCCTCCAAACATCCTTTATTTGGTGCTCCCTTCTCTATCTGAATAGCCCTTTCCTCTAGGATACCCGGCTGGCCTCTAAGTTATGGAGTAATCCTCCTGGTGCTGATCTCAGCTATTCTTGGATATTAATCTCATACTTCGTTACTTTATATCCCCCAGATGAATGCAATCTTTCTATGTCTATCCCCCTCTTTCTGACTCATTTCGCTTAGCATGATACTTTCCATATTGTACCACTTGTATGTAAATTTCATGACTTCATCTTTTCTAAGAGCTACATAGTACTCCATTGTGTAGATGTACCAAAGTTTCTTTAACCAGTCATCTGTTCTTGGGCATTCAGGTTTCTTCCAGTTCCTGGCTATTGTAAAGAGGGCTGCAATGAACAAACAAGTGCAGATGTCACTTCGACTATACATTTTTGCCTCTCTGGGATATATTCCCAGGAGTGGTATTGCTGGGTCAAATGGGAGCTCAATTTCTAATTTTTTGAGAATCGTCCATACTGTTTTCCAGAAGGGCTGAACCAGTGGACATTCCCACCAACAGTGAAGGAGTGTCCCCTTCTCGCCACATCCACGCCAGCATCGGTTGCTTTTGTTCTTTTGAATGTGGGCCAGTCTCTGAGGTGTGAGATGGTATCTCATTGTGGTTTTGATCTGCATCTCCCTGATGATTAATGATGTAGAGCATTTTCTCATGTGCTTTTTTGCCATTCGGATTTCTTCTTTGAGAAAGTTTCTGTTCATTTCATTGCCCCATTTTTGGATGGGGTTGGATGTTTTCTTCTTGTGGAGTTTAACCAGTATTTTGTATATCCTGGATATCAACCCCTTGTCAGATGTGTATTCGGTGAATATCCTTTCCCATTCTGTAGACTGTCTTTGTATTTTGGTCACTGTTTCTTTGGAGGTGCAGAAGCTTCTTAGTTTAAGATAGTCCCATTTATCTATCTCTGTTTTCACTTGCTCGGCCAGTGGCGTGGCATCTTTGAAGATACCATTAGCTTCAATGTCATGGAGGGTTTTGCCAACTTTATCTTCAATGTACCTTATGGTTTCTGGTCTGATGTTGAGGTCTTTAATCCATTTTGATCTTACTTTTGTACATGGTGTTAGGCAGAGTTCTGAGCCTATTTTTTTGCATGTAGCCGTCCAGTGATGCCAACACAATTTATTAAAGAGGCTTTCCTTACTCCACTTCACATTACTTGCACCTTTATCAAAGATTAGATGAGCATATGATTGAGGAGAGATGTCAGTGTATTCAACCCTGTTCCATTGGTCTGCAGTTCTGCCTTTGTTCCAGTACCATGCTGTTTTAATTATTACTGCTTTGTAGTACAATTTGAAGTTCGGGAGGTTGATTCCTCCCATTTTCTTTTTCCCAAGAATTGCTTTAGCTATTCGTGGGGGCTTATTGTTCCATATAAATTTCAAGAGTGTTTGCTCCATTTCTTTGAAGAATGTCATGGGTATCCTTATAGGGATTGCATTGAATTTATACAATGCTTTCGGTAGTATTGCCATTTTGACAATGTTAAGTCTCCCGACCCATGAGCAGGGGATATCTTTCCATTTCCTCATGTCCTCTTTTATTTCCTGAAGTAGCGTTTTGTAGTTTTCTTTGTACAGGTCCTTTACTTCCTTAGTTAAGCTGATTCCTAGGTACTTGATTTTCTGGGGCACAATTGTGAATGGGATTGTTTTTTTCATGTTGCTTTCTTCTCTCTCACTGTTTGCGTATAGGAAAGCCATGGACTTTTGGGTATTGATTTTATAACCTGCAACTTTACTGTACGAGTCTATTGTTTCTAAGAGTTTTTTGGTGGAAGTTATTGGGTTCTCTAAGTAGAGTATCATATCATCTGCGAATAGTGAGAGCTTGATTTCTTCCTTTCCTACCTGAATGCCCTTAATATCTTTTTCCTGCCTAATTGCTATTGCAAGTACTTCCAGTACTATATTGAACAGCAGTGGAGAGAGTGGGCATCCCTGTCTCGTCCCTGATCTTAGAGGGAAGGCTCTCAGTTTTTCCCCATTGAGGATGATGCTTGCTGTAGGCTTGTGGTAGATGGCTTTAATTATGTTGAGGAAGGTCCCCTCTATACCCATTTTGGCTAGGGTTTTCATCATAAAGGGGTGCTGGATCTTATCAAATGCTTTCTCTGCATCTATTGATATGATCATATGCTTTTTATCTTTTCTTTTGTTGATATGGTGGATTATGTTGATTGATTTCCGAATGTTGAACCATCCTTGCATCCCTGGGATGAATCCTACTTGGTCATGGTGTATGATCTTTTTGATGAGTAGTTGGATTCTATTTGCTAGTAGTTTGTTGAGGATCTTTGCATCTGTGTTCATCAGGGATATCGGCCTGTAATTCTCTTTCTTTGTGGTATCTCTGTCTGCTTTTGGTATCAGTGTGATATTTGCTTCGTAGAAACTGTTTGGAAGTGTTTTTGATATTTCAATTTCGTGGAAAAGCTTAAAGAGTATTGGGAGTAAGTCCTCTTTAAAGATTTGGAAGAATTCACTAGTGAATCCATCCGGGCCAGGACTTTTGTGCTTGGGGAGACTTTTTATTACCATTTCAATTTCCTTGATGGTGATAGGTCTGTTCAGGTATTCCAGGTCTTCTTGGTTCAGCCTTGGGAGTCTGTAGGAGTCTAGGAATTTATCCATTTCCTCGAGGTTTTGATGTTCCGTGGCATAAAGCTTCTCAAAGTACTCCCTGAGGATCCTCTGAATTTCTGTGGTTTCTGTTGTAATGACCCCCTTTTCATTTCTGATTCGGTTTATTAGGGTTTTCTCTCTCCCTTTCTTTGTGAGTTTTGCTAGAGGCTTATCGATCTTGTTAATTTTCTCAAAGAACCAGCTCTTGGTTTCATTGATCTTTCGTATTGTTTTTTGGGTTTCCATCTCGTTAATCTCTGCTCTGAGTTTTATTATTTCCTTTCTCCTGTTCGGGTTGTGCTCCTTTTTTTGGTCCTTCTCCAAGCTCTTAAGCTGTGAGGTTAGGTTACTTATGTGTGCTTGCTCCTCCTTCCTGAGGAATGCTTGTAGAGCTATAAACTTTCCTCTTAACACAGCCTTTGCTGTGTCCCATAAGTTTTGGTAACTCGTGTTCTCATTTTCATTCGTTTCTAGGAATCTTTTGATTTCCTCTTTGATTTCCTGTCTAATCCACTTGTTGTTCAATAGTGCACTGTTTAATTTCCAGGTGTTTGATTTAGTTTTCTGTTTTTGTGTGTGATTTACTTCTAATTTCAGCGCATTATGGTCTGAGAAGATTGTTGATACAATCTCTACCTTCTTAATTTTATGGAGGTATGTTTTGTGGCTCAGCATGTGGTCTATCTTGGAGAATGTTCCATGTACGCTTGAGAAGAATGTGTATTCAGCTTTTTGTGGATGAAGTGTCCTGTATATATCTACTAAGTCCCTTTCTTCCATTGTTTCCCTCAACTGAAGTATGTCCTTGCTAAGCTTGAGTCTGGTTGATCTATCAAGAGGTGACAAAGCAGTGTTGAAGTCTCCCACTAGTATTGTGTTGCTATTGATGTCTTTTTCCAAATCTATGAGTAGTTGTTTTAAGTACTTTGCTGGTCTCTCATTAGGTGCATATACATTTATTATTGTAAGTTCTTCCTGTTGTACAGATCCTCTGATCAATAAGTAATGGCCTTCACTGTCTCTTATGACCTTCCTCACTCTGAAATCAATGTGGTCTGATATAAGGATGGCTACCCCAGCTTTTTTATGGGAGCTGTTTGCCTGTAGGATTGTTTTCCAGCCTTTGACTCTGAGTCTGTGTTTGCTTTGACTATTGAGATGCGTTTCTTGCAGGCAGCAGAATGTTGGGTTCAATTTTCTAATCCATCCTGCCACTCTATGTCTTTTAATTGGTGCGTTTAGCCCATTGACATTGAGAGAGATTATTGTTATGGGATTTTGTCCCATTGTTCTGTTAAAATTGGGTGTATTTGAGGGGCCTTTCTTGCCTTAAAGTAGCCCATTTAGTTGTTCTTGTAACCATGGTTTTGAGTCTATGAAGTTCCTTAGCTGTTGTTTGTCTGTGAAACTGAATAACACTTTTTTCTAAAGTCTTTCATGTTTTATTTTTGTCTACACACTCAATCCACTTGGACTTTATTTGGGCATAGGACTGATACCCCCTTCACTCTAGGTTGTGATGATAATCTCACAGTGTGTGTGTTTCTGTGCAGTGTTAGCTTCCCTGCCCCCCACCCCCAGTTTTTGCTATCAGTTTTTCTATCAGTCTTCATGTATTTTAATAGTTGATGGGATACTTCCTTCCTCATTCCCATGCTCTTTATTTTCAGAAATTTCTTAAATATTCTCACTTGCTTATTCCTTTAGATATATTTAAGGGGCACTTTCTGTAAAAATACAAGAGGATTCCAGCCACATCTTCTTAGCATTTGTTTCACAGTTGTCAACCCTGGTTTCATCTCTGGCACCACATACAGTCACCTGAGTACCCGAGTACCACCAGGAATAGCCCCTGAGCAATGCCACGTGTGACCTTTTCCCCAAGAAAATAACCCAATCACTTCATTCTCCTGACCCTGAAAGAGCCTCGAATGTGGCACTTTTTAAAATCCCAGGGCTAGGACGAAGGAGACATTACTGGGGCCTGCTCGAGGCAAACGATGAACAACAGGATGGCAGTGATACAGTGATACAGTGATACTTCATTTGAGGAAACCAACGTGTTTATAGTTCATTCTCAAGCCATTGGGAACGTTACCTGATTCTCTGCTTTACCTTCTGCTGTTTTTATGAATTGCAATAGAAGGATAGGGTTTTCATCTTGAAGTTATGCACATTTCCTTATTCGCCGCCCACATCTTTAATGTTGATGGCTCTGCATGGGCCTCTTTGCTTTCTTTGCTGTTCTGTACTCCTGGGTGAAGAAGGGGTAAGCAGGTGCCTTTGTCCTGGCTCTGAGCTAAGAAAGGTTTCCCTTTTCTCCTTCCAACACTCAGCTGGGGACTAAGCTGTATTTGTCCATCACCCTCCTGAGCCCTTTCTCTCCTCAGAGTTCCACAGCACTCCCCAGCATCATTAATTCATGCCTAGAGACAAGAACTATTTCAGCAGCCTCACATCCTGCCAGTCTCCACCCCCGTGTTCCCTCCCTGAGTCCCATCCCAGGCCTCTCAGGATACAGCAGTCAAGATGGAGATAATGTTTCTGTGTGTGTGTGGGGAGGCAGGCGATCCATAATAGCAAATGAATGAGATTATTGCTAATGATCCTCTCTGAGCCCCTGAGGATATAAATTAGGGTTGAGAAGCTTTTTTCTAGAAATTTCGTCTAATGGAACTGAAGGGATAGGACAGCAGGTAAGGTGCTTGCCTTGCACACGTCCAGCCTGGGTTTGATCCTGGCATCCCATAGGGTTCCCTAAGCACTGCCAGGAGTGATTCCTGAGTACAGAGCCAGGAATAACCCCTAAGCATCGCTGGGTGTGTCCCCAAAACAAAACAAACAAACACAAAAAGAAATTTCCTCCTATGCATTCAGATTTCGGGACCAAATTTCGGCCTCTGGTGTCTCAGGGAAGAATCAAATCGGCACTATGTGTCCCCATCTTGTTCTGCATTAGAAATATAGTCTCTGCCCCTAAGAGGCTTCTGGAATCTGTGAAGCTCAAGAGAGAGAGAGAACCCCGGAGGAATCCTTAAGCATCTCCTCTCTAGAACTTTGCAGAACCCAAAGGACCAAACCTCACCGGAGGTCCAGAGGAAAGAGCTGATGTCTCTTTCTCCCCTGCCTTTCCTCACTCTCTCCCTTCCCTTCTCTAACGGAAACTGGAATGTGCTGCCAGACCGTGTTGTGGTTTGGGGCGGGTTGGGCGGAAAGCAGAAATGAGATGTCATCAGGCTGATTCAGGCCTGTTCTGAATTGGGGTCAGCAGGGGTCTGGCAAGATGGGCTCTGGGGAAAGCTCACTTTGGGCCCGGATCACTTCTATAGAGTGAGTCTGGCCAGAACTTAGACCACAGGATGGTCTCAGGACCCCAGCAGCCTCCCGAGGGGACCTGAAGTCATCCTAGATAGGCCCATGGATCCTCTCCAGCGTGCTAGGCACTGATTTAGGACCCGCTTGCAGCCTCACAGATCAGATCCTAGTATGCCCATGTGTGTGGTGAAGGATACTAAGGCTCAGAGAAATGGGTTATCTTGCCAGAAGTCACTCTGGTCAAAAAAGCTATGCTACTAAGGCTAGTTTTCCTTCTGTGTTCTGACCTGCCTGAGTCCGTCCCGTCTTCAAACCCTTCTTAGCCTTTAACACCAGTTCTAGGAGGCCCCCCTAGGCTTCCGTGGTGAGTGAAGTTTTCCCCACGTGGACTCTCACTGTTTTCTGCGTCTCTTGGCTCCCGTGGGTGGGGCAGGGCCTGGTCACAGCTACATCTCCCACATGGCCCAGTGCTCCATGGAATTGACATGTTTCCAGGCAGGCGGTGGGTTCTGGACGAAGCAGGCCACTGAGGGTGGCTCTGAGAGAATCCAGTGCTCCTGAACTCAGCTGACAGGATGGGCCCTTTTGAGGGAGGTGGGGGAACAACACTTTCTCTTTCCGAAAGAAAAACCTTTTCAGGACACATGTCTGATCCTGGTTTGGGGAAGAGTGCTGATTCTCTGAGAGTGTCGTGTCCCCAAGGAGTAGCAAGGGATGGTCAGGACAGTTTGTGGGGAGTGGGCAGTGCAGGCTCCCTCTTATCAGCTCCTTTCCGGAGCATTCCACACATTGGGCTTCCTCGTATCCGCAACTGTCCCCTAAGTGTGGACTCAGAAATCCCATCCTCTGAGCTTGACCCTCTGTTCACTGGCTGCCCAGAGCTAGTGAGCAGAGAGCCGGGGCAACCCAAGCTTCGTCTCTTCGGACCTTCACTTTTGCTTCTCAGGGCTGGAATCATTAGCTCTGTTTATTATTTTTTTTCTTTTTGGGTCACACCCAGAGATGCTCAGGGGTTACTCCTGGCTCTGCACTCAGGAATCACTCCTGGTGGTGCTGGAAGACCATGACCATATGGGATGCCTGGGATTGAACCCAGGTCAGCCACGTGCAAGGAAAATGCCCTACCCACTGTACTATCGCTCCAGTTCCCCTCCCCCAGTTCTATATTTTAAACACCACTAGGGAAAGTCAGTAGGCCTGGGATTTGTACCTGGATTTTGCCGCTTGCTAACTGAATGACTGTGTGTTATTGAAAGTTTTCTCAGACTTAGTTTTCTCCCTTTTGTACCTAGAGCTCAGGCTGGTGCCTGCCTCACGTTGAATCATGCTCAGAATTCAATGAGAAAAGGCACTCATGCAGCAACAACAGTCCCCTGAGAACACACAAGGGTCCCCAAAAGCGTTTTTGGTGAAGCTCTATGACCTAGACTTACTCTCCAGCGCTAGGCACATCCCTCTGTTTATTTGGATCCACACCCAGGCTGTTCGGAAAGGTACTCCTGGCACATTGGCCGGGAAGGTGGGCATGGTGAGCTGATGCCAGCAGTGCCTGGAGAACCATGTTGGGGTCCAGGCTTCCTGCATGCACAGCCCGCACCCTCTCCCTGGGCCCCCACATCTCTGTCTTGTCCAGGCAGCTCTGCATTCCCTGCAGGGACCTCATCACCAAAATATTGTCTTAAAGTCTATCTTTAGTTATTTTTCCCTCCCACAATTACTTGACATGCCCTGTTGTGAGGGACAGGCAGCAGAAGAAGCACAATTTAAGGAAATGCCTCACCTGGGGCCAGTGGCTGCCCCCCTCACGGGCATATTCCATCTAGATGGAGTCTCAGTACCCTGCAATGCGCTACCGAGAACTTGGTTTTGTTAAATTTACTTTAAGGAGACTCAAACTTTTTCTTTGCTTCATGAGGTGGATGTGAAATGTCTCCATGACTTGCTGTTCTGTTCCATTCTGCTCATTCAGACTTCAAAAAGTTTGGGTAATAACTAATGAAAGGAGTGCTGACTTTGACCCAGGTCAAATGACCCAGACATTCTTCTGTGTCTTGCAAATTCTCTCTCTTAATGCTCATAGCAAAACTGATGTGAATTTCCTCCCTCCCTTCCTCCCTCCTTTCCACCATCCCATCTTCCTCCCTCCCTCCCCCCGCTTCCTACCTTTCTTTCTTTTGTGGAGCTTAAGAGACATACCCAGCAATGCTCAGGAGTTACTCCTGGCTCTGCACTCAGGTATTACTCCCAGCAGTGCTCAGGGCCTTATAAGATGCCAGGGATTGAACCTGGGTTGGGCGTGTGCAAGGCAAGCACCATACATGCTGTACTATCACTCCAGCCCCAATGATGCGATTTTTCTTATCCTGATTTTATGGATGAGGAAACTGAGCAGAGAGAGGTCAAGCGACTGAAGATCACATAGCTAGGAAGTGGGACCACGATTTCACCCTCCACTGTCTGACTCCAGAACTTGCCCTTTAGGTTCTTCTCGCCAACCACCTGACTTGGTGTACAGACCTTCTATATGGAGACCGGGCACTTATACAGAGGCTGTTCAGTGAGTGGCTCACATGGCCTTCTCATCCCAAGTTATGGTCATCTCCCTAGCAACTCTAGGCTTTGATATCTGCCTTGCTTTGGCCAATCCGATACTGGAAATTAGAGAAGCTAGTTTGGAAACTAGAGAAGCTTAAGGCATGCTTTGTATGTCAGGGCTCTTCTTTTTAAAATGCTGCTTGGGGTCCTGGAGAAACTGCAGTGACTCAGAGCAACCACCTTGCAAGCGTGCAGTATCCCCTGTGCACCCCTCATGATCCAGCAGCTCTGCGGTCTGAGCCTGGCAATCCAGCCAGCCGTCCCTTCACCCCCCAAACAAAAACAAAACAAAAAATAAATGAAACGTAGTGGGTCTCAGAACCCCAGGATCAAACCATCCCGAGAAAGTGCAATGGAGCCATGTGGAGAGGGAGAGACAAAGCTCCAGACAGGTGCCCTAGGTGTGATACTGCTGCATCCCAGTCTACCTGAGCCTCCTCCACCCTCCCCCACTCGCAGCATGAGCCCCATGCATCACAAAGCAGAGACAAGCCAGCACACTTTGCTCCACTTCCCAGTTTCTGGCCTACTGCATCAGAAGCAGGCTCGGAAGGGTTGCTATTTCAAGGCACTGTTCAGAGGGTTGGGGGTTTGCAGCAATACACGAAGGAAACAGCAAAGAAGCTGAGGCCAGCCTGGGTAGGAGAGACACGGGCAGTTTGATCCCCAGTACGCATATAATCCTCTGAGCACCAGCGGGAGTGACCCTTGAGCACAGAGCCCGGAGTAAGACATGAGCACTGCCAGCTGTGGACCTGAAGGGAGACAAGGTATAGAGCAGATCTAAAGTGTCCCTGGAGGGGCTGGAGTGATAGCACAGTGAGTAGGGCATTTGCCTTGCATGCAGCCAACCCAGGTTTGATTCCCAGCATCCCATATGGTCCCCTGAGCACCACCAAGCATCTAGATGGAGTCTAAATGGAGGCATGAACAATGAGTAACCCCTGTGCATTGCCGGGTGTGAGAAAAAAAATAATAAAGTGTTCCTGGAGTTTGGGCTCCACAGAGCACCCTGTGTGGCAGGCACATGACTGGTGGAAGGTCTGGGGTGAACTCAGCCCACAGAGACCTGTCAGCAGAAAGGGAGCATGTGGGGAGGGTCTGGGCAGATGAACTCAAAATGGCCCCAAGAAGAAGCTCTAAACCTGAGGGAGCCTCTAAGATCCAGGAAGGCTCCCCCACCTACCAACCGCCCCACAGTCTGAGAGAAGTGACCCCTCCACCTCTTCTCCCCATACACACAGTGTGAAGGAAAGGCCTGCCCTGGCAGTCTGAGAGAAGGGTTCGCCCCAACAGTGTGAGAGAAAGGTCCGCTCCACAGCACAAGAGGAAGGTTCTCCTTGGGACTCTGCGAGAATGGTCTGCCAGATGGTTTGAGAGAAGGCCCCCCCGCCCGACAGTCTGAGAGAAGGGTCTGCACCAACAGTGTGAGAGAAGGAATACCCTGACAGTGTGAGAGAAGGGTCTGCCCCGCAACCTGACAGAAGGGTCTACCCTGACAGAGAAGAGGTCTACCCCGCCATCCCCCCTTGAGTGAGCTTTCCTGTGAACTTTCCTCCTTTACGTTTTGCCAAGATATGGGCTCATTCTTTACCCCTTTCAAAGGTAAGAGCAAAAAGAAAAAAAAAAAGATTGAACCACAACTTTCCTGTCTGCATTAAAACTGTTTTCTTTCTACCACAGGAGAAAGGAGAAAGGTTTCCTCGGCAACACTGTGTGTGTGTGTGTGTGTGTGTGTGTGTACATGTGTGTGCACATACCCCATAGAGCACAGAGCAACAGCTCTTAGGCAAAAAAATATGTGTATGATGCTATCTAGTTCTATTATAAGAGCCTGTATCTCCTGATTATAAAGAATCAGGCGGAACAGAATTTGCAGATTAGAAAAGAAATCTAAGAAAATAACACTTACCTCCAAATCACCAGAGAATATCACAATGCACACTGTGACTATTCCCATATAATATTTTTCCATTTTAAAAATACATACATGTTTTTGTTTTGTTTGGGGGCCACACCCAGCGATGCTCAGGGGTTATTCTTTGGCAGTGCATGGGGGACCATATGGGATGCTGAGGATCTAACCCACCTCAGCTGCATGCAAGGCAAGTGCCCTACCCTCTGTACTATCTTTCCAGCCCCAATATATGTATATATATTTTTATGGTTGAATCATATTCGGTTCTTTTGGAATCCATAATGGATACTGTTTTCTAACTTGCTTTTTTTTTAACTTGTAATATGAACATATTTTCACACTTAATAAAATTCATTCCGAAAAAGTTAAAGGTTACACAGTGTTCCATTGTATCACAATTCATTTCATCATCCCTTTGGGAGATATGGTTGTTACAGTGTCAGTTTATTTATTTATTTTAATTTAATTTTCTTTTTGTTTTTGAGTCACACCCAGCGGTGCTCAGGGGTTATTCCTGGCTCTGTACTCCTGGCAGACTCGGGGGGACCATATGGGATGTCAGGGATCAAGCCCAGGTCGGCTGTGTGCAAAGCAAGTGCCCTATCCACTATTCTATCATTCCAGCTCCTGGTTGGTTTATTATTTAAAATATGAATATTGACATTCGTAGTCTTCATTGTCCATCAGTTCTTTCAGAGAGATGTCTAGAAATTGTATGATGGAGTCCAAATCCATATTGCTGTTTTAAAAGATTTTGATACAGCTTGCTCAATCACCTCATATATACCAATTTATACTCCTCCTACACTGGCAGTGGATGCGAATTCCTGATTTATTTTACACTTGCCAAAACTCAATCACTTCATTAACAAAAGCTGGCAATGATCTTTTAACTCATTTTCCCTTTCCCTTCTGTAGCATTTGAAATTTGGCACAGATATAAAAGTTGCTTTGCACATTGATTGCCTGGTTCATTACTGGAGCAACCTGTTAAAGGGACTTTGCCTTATTTCTCTCTTTCTCTCTCTCTCTCCCTTTCTCTCTCTCTCTCTCTCTGGCTTTGGGGTCACACCCAGTGATGCTCAGGGGTTACTCTTGGCTCTGCACTTAGGAATTGTTCCTGATGGTGCCTGGGGGGACCATATGGAATGCCAAGATTCTAACCCGGATCAGCTGTGTGCAAGGCAAGTGCCCTACCCATTGTACTATCTCTCTAGCCTCTGGGTTTTATTTTTTCTCTCAATGAACAATAAAAACCTTTAGAGGTAGATAGAGCATTTGTTTGGCATGTAGGAAGCCTGAGTTAATTCCCAAGGCATGATGAGTTCCCCTCTGCCGCCCCCAACACCTTCTGGCCTGGTGTGACCCCTGAGTACAGGGCTGGGAGTAGTCTGTAGCCCCTGAGCAACGCTAGGTGTGGCCCCCAAACAAACAAAGAAATGACTATATGAACAAGACCAAAGACCGTGCACGGACTGGTGTGTGCCTACCAGGCTGGCCCCTACCGTGCGTCCTGCCCAGCCCTCGATCGCCATCCTGTTCCTGCTTCTCTTCCCCGGGACTTTCTCATTTACTGCAACTCCCCCTTCCCCAGATAGGCTACTTTTCTCCAACAGACACCCCTATCATCACTGAGATTTTAACTCAAATGTCCTCTGCCGAGGAAGACCTTCCCTGGCTCCCATTGCTCTTTCATAAAACAGTTTTAATTTCTCCAAAGTGCTTAATCCCTTGCGGTATGATCTCATTGTTTATTGTTGATTTTCCTCCCCTCCACTAGAAACAGGAACCCAGTCCGACACTGCCCAAAGCAGGCAGGCAACCAGTATTTCAGCAATCAATGAACTAGCAATAAAGGGATTTCTTTTAGGATCCAGTGCTAGAGGCTTTTATTTTTCCTTTTGTTTAGTACGAAGCAGTTTTTGGTTTTGTCTTGTTTTGGCCACACCTGGTGGTGCTCAGGGCTTACTCCTGACTCTGCACTCAGGATCACTCTTGGCAAGCTCCAAGGGACCATATAGGGTGCCGGGGATTGATGCCAGGTTGGCCGTATGCAAGGCAAGTGCCCTACCCGCTGTGCCGTCATTTGAGCCTAGCAAAGTAGTTTTCTGCCAGACTTACCTCAGCTGGGTCTGAGCTATAAATACAGGTATTACAAAAGTCAGTAGGCATGGGAGCTCAGGCTGTGCAGACTGTCCACTGCAGCATGTGATGGCTCTTAAAGGCTTTAAATGCCAGATTGATTTGGAGAGACTCTACCTCTCCACCCAGTGGCTCTGCATTTTCAGCCATGTCTTAACTGCTCTATACCTCAATTATCCTGTCTGTAAAATGGAAATAATATCCACTTTGAGTTATCTTTGTGTAGATGATGTGTGTAGTGCCTGTAGATAAAAAACAATTAAAAATATACAAGTTATGTGTTTTTAAATTGTTATAACTTCACACCTTTTTGAAATTTGCCCTACAAAATTTGTTTGGCTTCAACGTCAAAGCCGTGTCAATTTGTTCTTTGATGTGATTGTATTTCCAATTTCTTGTTCATGTAAGATTTCAATAAAACTCAAAAGTCTATTAAAAAATAAAAAATACAAGTTATTGTTGTGTTTAAGAAAACAAGAAACAGGTAATATTAGGACCTACAAATGAGGATGGAAGGTAAAAAATGATACAAAGTTTTGTTTATTAATTACCACCATAGTGAATATCAATTCATAATTGCTCTCAATGAGCCTATATTCAAATGAGCAGTATTGATCTGTAGGACTGGCAAACCCATGGCCCTCTGCCTGGCTGGCCTTACATGCGTATAGTTAATATTTCATTAAGGGTGGTGGAGGGGCGTTGTGTGTACATCAATGTCTCATATGATGCATATAATTAAGCCCTTCTTGGGAGCAGAAGAAAATTGGGCTTTCTCAAAGGCAAGCAGCTTGCTCCCAAAGTTGCTAACAGATTGCTTCTTAATTGAACTTGGGAGGTGAATTATATGGTGAATTAGAAATAAAGAACAACTCTGAATTTAGTGAATTGTTCCATAAAGGAAACTGTGGGATTGAATTGCAAATGCTGGATGGAAACATTTCAGCCTGGCCCCATGCATCATGGGCCCTGACCTCTGCAGTGTTTGAGCTAGGGAGCCTGAACAGGCTTCCAGCGCTCTTTTCAAGGCCTGCGGGGCATTATTTCCCAGAGACCAGCTGTAAGCCTGGGTTTCTTATGCAAAGGAGACGTTTGAATAAACCCCTGTGACTAATGAAATCTACAAGGTCCTTGCATAGCCTCTCACTGAAGAGGTAATTAACCAAAGATCAAATACGGGAATATATGTGTTGTTTTCCTTTTTTTCAAATATTTTTGTCATGCAGTCACCCATGGAAAAATATATCCTCACCCCTGAACTCTCCCTCCCCCCGATGGACACAATCTTGCAATCTTGGTCTGCCCAGCTACCTTCCTCTCTGCCTTGTTCTGTGGGGCTCCGGGCACCAAAGTTAGAGCCACAGTCACACCTGTCTTAATCATTTTTTGGTTGTCTTTGATGGAAGCCACGGAGCCCTTTACTGCCTCTGTAATCCTTAAAGCAAAGAGCCAGGCCAGTGGGGAATCATCTCTCAGCAGCTCTGAGCAGAGCCTTGCAAGCACCAGGTTGAGAGCTGGACTCCTGGCACCTCCCAGGGTGCAGAGAGTGACACTGGCAGCTCAGCTGCTGGGGACTCAACGCTGCCAGCAACTTGACCAGCTGGGCAGCGCAGGACAACTGACAAATGTGCTAGGGCCACGGCCCAGGATTGCGCCCCCTGGTGAGCACGTGTGAGCCCCTAGCTGCGGAGCACAGCCCCTGGCTGTCACCTGGGTGAGCACCGGGCCTAAGAGACTGTCACCTCACTGAGCACCGCCTCACCTCCCGCAGCCCTGTGTCTTCATCTGCAAAATGGGGTTTTCGTAGCCTTTTGTTGTTGTTGTCGGGCCTTTATGAGGCTAAAATGACTAAAATCAAGCAAAGATAGCAGTGTGGAACTCAATTTCAGCACATGGGGTAGTGAACTTGGGCCTTGCCGAAATGACAATAAACATGGTTTCTTTTCTTAGATGGGGAATTAGTGCCCAGGGCTTATTTATTTCTGGCTCTGCACTGAAGGATCACTCTTGGTGGGGCTCAGGAGTGCTAAGGAGCAAACTGGTAGCATGCAAGGTAAATTTCTTCTTCTTCTTCTTCTTCTTCTTCTTCTTCTTCTTCTTCTTCTTCTTCTTCTTCTTCTTCTTCTTCTCCTTCTCCTTCTCCTTCTCCTTCTCCTTCTCCTTCTCCTTCTCCTTCTCCTTCTCCTTCTCCTTCCCCTCCTCCTCCTCCTCCTCCACCTCCACCTCCTCCTCCTCCTCCTCCTCCTCCTCCTCCACCTCCTCCTTCTTCTTCTTCCTCTTCCTCCTCCTCCTTCTTCTTTCTCCTCTTCCTCCTCTTCCTCCTCCTCCTCCTCTTTTCCTCCCCCTCCTTCTTTTTCCTCTTCCTCCTCCTCCTCCTTCTTCTTCCTCCTCTTCCTCCTCTTCCCCCTCCTCCATACCCAGCAATGCTCAGGAGTTATTCCTCTGGCTCTGCAATCAGGAATTACTCCTGGTGGTGCTCGGGGGGGACCATATGGGATGCTGGGGATTGAACAGGGGTTGGTCTCATGGAAGGCAAATGCCCTACCCACTGTGATATCGTCCAGTCCCTAAAAAAATTTTTTTATGGAGTTTCTGATATTTACAACATTGTTGATGATGGCTTCCTGTGTACATAATTCCAACACCACACCCATCACCAATATACCCACCTCCTTCCTTCAAGGATCCCAACACACTCCTCCTGCCCCCTGCCCTCCCCTCCACCACACCTACTCGCACACACATACACACAAATTTGGTTGTGTGGATCAGTTTTCCTGTTGGGTAAATGCTGGTTCTGACTTTTCTTCATCTGCTGGGGGGAGGGGAGCCTGATCTCTCCCCTCACCCCAGACCTTTTGGTCCTATGACAACTTCAAGCACTGGGGACCAAGGGAGCTCAGAAGTCCTGACCTGCTGCCTTCTCTCTGACCTTTTTCCTTTCACTGCAGCTTCCAGCCAACCTCTTACCAGACTGGGACATGGGTACCTTTCTGTCCTTTTTCTTTGGACCCCTCTTCTCCTCTTTGATGGGAGCCAAGCAGGCCTCTGTGGCAGGCTCATGTTCTATGGACTCTCCTTTCAAACCCCAGATGCCACAGCCCTCTTTTATACACCACAAAAAAAAAAAGATTGCACATTAGGTTGATCCCATGCAAAGCTGATGCAGTTGCTTTGGGAGACAGTATAGCCTTAAGCACTCATACCACCTGACCCAGGTTTGATTCCTGGCACCACATGGTTCCTGAGCATCACCAGATGCAGCCCTGGAGGCTCCCAGCACTGCCCAGAGACCCAGGTGGTTCCCAAGCATCACTGGATACAGCCCTGGAGACCCCCAGCCCTGTGCTGGCACTACAGGGTCTGAGAAGCATTGCATCCTCTGGTCCTTTCATCGAACGGATGGTCTGGTTGGCCAAGAATCACGAATGGCCCCCCGGCAGACCTTCCGAGCACGGCTCAAGTGGCCCCCCTCTCCCCCACCAAAAAAGCTGGTGTAGATACAAATCTACTTCCTACCCACTGGCTCGCTTTAAGATTTCTTTGAGGGGCTGGAGCGATAGTACAGCAGATAGGGCTTTCGCCTTGCACACGGCCGACCCGGGTTTGATTCCCAGCGTCCCATATGGTCCTCTGAGCACTGCCAGGAGTAATTCCTGAGTGCATGAGCCAGGAGTAATCCCTGTGCATCGCCGGGTATGACCCAAAAAGAAAAAAATATGATTTCTTTGAATAGCCCCCTTGCAGGCCCTGCCCCCTCCAGCCCACTCCTGCCTGCTGACCCCAGGGCCTTCTCTCTCTGGACCCTTCTGTGGCAGGTCCACCTGTCCTCCTGCTGCCAAGCACCCAGGCACCTACACCCAGGCCTTTCCCTGCTGCTTCCTCCCTAGGGGGTGTCTGGCCTTGCTTCCTCTGGCTGGGTTTTGTTTTGTCCCTCACAGGACGACCAGGCACCCCCTTCTTCACACTGCTCCGAGTGGCGCTGACGTGTTCGGCTGCCTGTTTGTTTATCGTGTTCTCCCCTGTCCTCTGACAGCACAGGACTGCCCTGAGGTCAGGGTGGGGTTGCTCAGGGCTGTATCCCGAGGCTGCCGAAACCCCATCTGGCATGTAGCAGGTGTGGGATAAATATTTGTCGCATGAATGAGTGCCTAAACAAACCCATGACCTCACTGGGTCCTCACGGCGGCCCGTTTGACGGACGGAAACTAGGAGCCCCTGAGGTCTTCGGCACCCACCCCTGCTTGGAGCATCTCCAGCCGGGAGCTCCCGCCGCCTCGCTCCACCACGCACCCCACTGCACGGGGCACATTCCTCTCTGGCCTGTGATTTTCAGAGCATCAGGGTTTCCCCTGACCTTTAGCCCAAGAGGAAATGATATCGCAACTGGGAGAATACCCAGGGGGCCCGGAGCTGGCAGCAGCGGCCCCGGCAGCTGCAGGGAGTGTGTGAGTGGATTCCGACTTGGCGGAACGATCCGGAGGAAAAGCCGCAGAAAACGTCAGCGCACGCCTGGCCCGCAGCCCGCAGCACAGGCTCGAGACACAGAGGGGGTTTGCGTGTGGGGATGGACGGGATCTTGGGGTCGGGACACTTGCTGTGGGACCCAGGAGAGGTCACTAGACTTCTCACCGGAAACCATCCTGAGCCCTCAGCTTCCCCCACGGCGCCATCAATTGGTGTCTCAGTTTTCTCCTCTGCAAAGTGGGGTGATGCTTTGCTATAAATGTGCTCAGCAGGGTCCAGCCTGACCTGGTCAGAGCACCACTTGGTGAGCTGCAAGTTTGTAGTCAAATGTAATCAGTTATTTTTCACTGGTGCACAGATTGTGCTCTCTTGCCCTGATGCGGTTTCCTGTATGTATGTAACGGGCTCCCCTGTCCAGTTGCAGGTCATCAGCGCCCCTCCTCATTCTCTCAGCTAGTTTATTGGCTCTCCTGGGACTCTGCCTCCTCCTGCTCTCCCTCCTAGCCCTGCAGGTCTGCCTTCCTGCTCTGGCCTCTTACCTGTCTCCCATTCCCGTCGCTGTCTGCCCCTCCCCATTCTGGGTCTTCTACGTCCTGCCTTCTGTGAGTGAACCCCTTCCCCTCTGCAGGGTCCAGCTCCTCCCCAGGTCACCTCCCCGAGGTGCTTTCTCGAGCTGCTTTAATCACAACCTGCATTTGGTCTTCTTGGCACGGTCCAAACCTGCATGATTTCAGTCCCCGTCGTCCTTCCTCCTGTGTGGGGGCCCCACCTCCCAGTTAGAGAGCATGCACCTGTTTGTCTTGTTCCCTACTGACTCCTTGGTGCCAAGTCCTTGGCCCTGCTGAAGGCAGGTCTAAGAACAGTGGTTGATGTTCTTGGAGGGGACATGTGGCTGAAGGCTACTGGCAAACACAGAGATGTTGCTGGTTTTGAGGTAGTGTCTGCAAGTCTGACTTATAAGGTAAACAGAGCAATTTCTGAAAAGAGGCTCCTTCCAAAGAGGAAGCCAAAAGGTCCTGTGAAGCTGCCACAGCAGTCACTGATCATGTCACACGCTTGGGAGCAGCACCAAGCGCATCCACTTGGGGGACCCCAGAACCAGAATGTTCTATTTGCATTTGGACTTGCCCATCCTCCTTGCTCCTTCCGTCTGTCTCTCCCTCTTTCTCTCGTTGTTTCTCTGTTTTGTTTTTCCAGGTAGCTCTATCTGGTGCATTTCTGGAGGATCCTGAAATCCTAGAGCATCTTGTTACATGTCCACACCCCCCACCTGCCTCGACATTTGCCACCTCCATCCCTCTCCCCTCAGTACTTAATTCTGTTGTTGGTGTCCCTGGTATATTGACACCTGGTATATTGACTGGTATATTGAGTTTCTCTCAATTCCATCTTTTTATCCTACACACCTAGATAAAAATCATTCAATACACATTTTTTCCCTCCTTATTTATTTATTTATTTATTTATTTTGATTCACACAATGCCCTCCAGCTCCTTCCATTTGCTGTGAAAGTCAAAGTTTCATCTTTTCTTCTAGCTGGATAGTATCTCACTGTGTGCAGAGACCACACATGCTTTATTCACTCATCTACCGATGGGCACCCAGCTGCTTCCGTCATTTTGCTCTTATCAATAATGTGGCAACAAATATCGGGCTGGGTGTAGCTGTGTTCCTATTTTTACATGAACCAGAAAGGGGGTTCCTGCATGGTAGGACAGGGCTATCATTAGTTTCTCGAGAAAATTCTATACTGTTTTCCAAAGTGGCTGCACCAATTACATTCCCAGAACTTGGAGTCCCCATATTAACACAGTGTCCAGCATGTGTCTGGTCCTGTCTTGGTGCAAGTGTAAAGAAGGCCTCACATCCTCACTATGTTTTGTCTCTTCTTGTCTTTGAGGTGGGCTGGACGAGCAGCTGCTTGCGAGCTGGCCCAATACCACAGCTGCAAATACCAGCGGAGAAGAAGCTAGAAAAGGTATGTGGGACCACACCGGGCCATTGGGTACTATTTTTTTTAAGGATGTCCCAGATTGCACATAACATAAGTCTTGTCATCTTGACATGTACAGTGTCGTGACAGTAAGCCCCCACACACTGTGCAGCATCTCCGGGATCGATTTCCAGAGCATTTTTATTACTCCTACGGGAAATCCGGTATCTGTGGAATGGTGGCTCCCTTTTTCTCCCTCCCATTTTACCCCTACTCCTTGGCTTTGGGAACCTCTTTTGCAGCAGTTTCTGTGTAGGAACACCCTGGGCTATGGGCATGAGGAAGCTCTTTTACTGTGTGAGGTGGGCAGGTTCCCAGAGAGAGGGATGGAAGGGTAGCTGGCATTCCGTGGCTCGGGGTCTGTGCGGCTCTGTGTTAAATCTGCCATCTGCAGGCTTGACTTTTATTGCTAGTGGTTGGTTTATGCCTTGAGGTCTGGGAGGAAGAACAGGGAGCTTTGGGAAGAGGTGCCTGGCAGAAGGGATGAAGGAAAGCAGACAGGCTGGGGTGCGGGGTAGGACTGTGAGGAAGTACTGATGGCCAGAGTGGGAAACTTAGTTTGTGGTTATATGTTGTGGATGGAGCCTACTTTTGGGGAGTACTTGCCGGGAAGTTCCATCCCTGACTTCAAAACAGCATCCTAAAGTACTCAAAGGGTCCAGCTTGGAAGTAGCTACTGGAGTACCTCGCTTTCAAGGACACTTTCCTGGTTCAGAAACCCATTTTGGAGGGGAGTCTGCAGGACAGAGTGTGGGGTGCAGGCCTCTGTTTGTCCTGCATCCCACAGGACTCTCACTACTGGTAGAACATTTCTTCTTTGCAAATTAACACAGCAATAAGGAATAGGTTTTAAATGGCAAGGCCCTGTGTTTCAGGGAAGTGTATATAAGGATGATGCAGAAATCATTGTTTATGTTTCTGCTTTAGTGTTATTTTATATTTTACACTTACATATGCATATATAGTTTCATACAATCATGCATATCTATATATACATATATAAATTCACATCAATAAAGATGTGATATCATCACATACTTATTTTAGTAGAGTCTCTTCTTCCCCCAACCTTTTTTTGGATCATACCTAGAGGTACTTGGGCTGGAGCAATAGCACAGTGGGTAGGGCGTTTGTCTTACAAGCAGCCAACATGGCCGACCCGAGTTCGATTCCTCCGCCCCTCTCGGAGAGCCCGGCAAGCTATTAAGAGTATCTCGCCTGCACAGCAAAGCCTGGCAAGCTACCCATGATGTATTCGATATGCCAAACTCAGTAATACTTGTCACAATGGAGACATTACTGGGCCTGGTCGAGCAAATCAGTGAACAACGGGAGGATAGTGACAGTGACCTAGAGGCGCTCCGGACATACACTTGGCTCTGTGCTCAGGAATCATTTCTGGCAGTGCTTGGGGGACCATATGCAGTACTGGGGATCAAACCTAGATTGGCCTTATTCCAGGCAAATGCCTTGCCCACTATACTATCATTCTTACCTCCTTTCCCCCTTTAATTTAACCATCTTCCTTATTTTTTCCTCTGTATATTATCCTTCTATCCTACTATCCTTCTATCCATTCCCAGAAATGCATACTAGTGACTTTATATGCAGTCTTCTGTTTTTCCCACATGCACCTACATTCACACACACGCATGTGTAGCCATAGAGGTGTACATGTAGACATGTGAATATACACACTGAATGTTGCTGGGACTGTGTCAGAATCCCCTTTAAGATCCTCATGGGTGGGCCAGAGAGATCAAACAGGTGCTTGCCTTACATAAGGCTGACCTCAGTTTGATCCCCTGCACCACATGTGTTCCCCTGAGCACTGCCAGCATATGACCAGGAGTAGATCCTGAATGCTACAGGGTATGGCCTAACCCCCCCCATCATAAAAAAAAAAAAAAAGATCTGCATGGGTTGTCTTCCCCGACCCTGAGAGTCGCTTCTTTCACTGCTTCCTTCTTATCCGCTCCCCAGCCGTAGACGTCATTTGGGTTTTCAAAGCTTATGAGTTTGTTGGGTTTAAAATGACCCAACAAAATAAAATTGCACCCGCAAAACACACTTGGGTTTGAATCCAGACTCAGTCACGTGGTGGGTCTGACCTATGAAAGTGTTCCCACTCCTTTCTATGAGGACTGGAGAGAATCAGAAATCTTGCTGAAGTAAAGTGCATAGCCAGGTGTTGGGAACATCGAAAGTGCTCAGTGCATGGAGCTCCTCCATTTCTTTCTCTGACCTTCACCTCCAAGACTGTGTTCTCCAGCTCTGGACAAGCATCACCCACCTCTGGACTGGGTTCCCACAGCTGCTCGACAGCTGCACAGAAACACGGTGAAGGACAGGAAGGACCCCGCCTGCTGCAGCCCATTAAATCCTTAAATCCTGCCTCGGGCTGGGTGGTGAATGGTGCTCATAGAGCAGCAAGAGCTCTTCTTGTCGAATTTGGGGGGAGACCCCAGCACTGCTTGGTGCCCCCAGGGCTGTATGCAGCTGTATGCAGCAGGTGGCATAATGATACCCAGGCTTGGGGGCCTCTAGGACCACACCTGAGGGTTCCTGGGGAAGGCAATTGTTAGGGATCAAACTTGGCAAGGTAGCAAGGTGTGTGCTCCACCCCTTTGAGCTTTCTCCTTGGGCTTTCCTCATTTGTTTATTATTTAGTTTGGGGCCATACCCAGCAGTGTGCAGGAATGTCTCTTGGCTTAGTGTCAGGGGTCATTCCTGGCAGTGCTTGGAAAATTATGCAGTGCCAGAGATCAAACCTAAGGCTCTAGTGTGCAAAATCTGCACTCCAGCCCTTTGAGTTATCTCTCCAGTCCTTATTGTTTTGTTTCTTTTTCTTTTTTTTTTTTAAAAAGAAAGAGAATGCCAGCATCCCCACCATGACCCACACCCCTGCCTTTGGCTAACTCCATTGCTCATAGGCCCTGAAATGACCCCGGTTGTTTGAAGAGGATAAAGTCAAGTGTAGGCCAAGACGTCCCCTGGTGTAATAGCAGCAGAGAAGTCTGTGGGAGAAGAGTGAAGGCTGCACCAGCCTAGCCCTCCTGGCCCTCTAGGATAATAACAGGCCCAGTCTGGGATTCCTGGTTGTTTTGGTCTGGATTGAAAATAGAGAACTTATGTCTACTTCAGATTCTCCTTTAAACCCAACCCATCTTTTACTGAATGCCCCTCAGTTCCCCCAGAAAAAGAGACTGCCCTTTGCAGAAGAAAAGACATGAGGGAGCCCAGGAGCCATTGGCCAGCAACAGGTGTGTTTCCTGGCATGCCGTGGTTCCCCCCTCAGCCCTGATGTGTGTGTCCAGCATGTGTGTTGGGGGGGTGTTGAGGACCAGAGACTTGCTTACACAGCAGCCCCCTTGGGAGACCACTTGCTCCAAGGAGTCCCGCAACCCAGAGATGAGGGGTCCACATGCCTTTTAGGACTGATGAGGGGATCAGGGAAGGAAATAGGGGTGGGGCACGGGTGTGCTTCCTGCAGCAGGGGAGCTGGGACTCTGGACTGAGAGGGATTTCTGGGTCCCTGTTCAGAAAAGAGGTTACAGACTTGGTACTGAACAAACAGTAATACAATCTGGTCCTTTTAGAGAATGGGGACCTTGCAGATGTGGGTGCAAACATAATCACTATCATCCCCAAACCCTGCCTGTCCTGCCACCATAAGACCTGGTGTCATGACTGAGCCTCACTTCACTGTCCCCAGACAGAGCACTTTTATCCATTGGACTGTCATCTTGATCCTCACAACTTGCACTGAGCCTTACAGTGACAGGCTCCCTGGAGTTTGTTGTCATTCAGCACACATGACACCACCAGACAGTAGGAAGGAAATATTGGGGTGGAAGAGGTGAATAACTATTTATTTGGAGCCCAAGACCCTCACTCCAAATGCCTTGTGCTCTAGGGCTCTACCATGGCTTTTACACTTCCTGCACTTTCAGATCACCGGGAGAACTTAGAAACAGTACAGATGCTGAGATACCATGCTAAACCAATTGAGTCACAATCTCAGGACAGGGGTTAGATGTCACCATTTTCAAAAAAGCTCCCTGGATGATTCTGTTGAGCTGACTTGGAAAATTGAGGTGCCAAATAACCCTGCCTCCTCTTGGTTAAGAGCCTTCTCTGTAGTCTCTGGATTACTATGGGCAAGGTATGGGCTGCTCATCATGGAGATGACCGGAATAGAGGGCTGGACTGTTCAGATGTTTTTCACCAGCTTTGCAGTGATTGGTTGGCGAACTGAAAATTCACCATTTTACCTTGGGAAGTCTCGCCTGGTCCTGCTTATGGCACAGCTGTTCCTTCAGAGGTCAAGGGACACGAAGAGCTACAAATGCTCTGCTTCTTCAGAGCATAGGGTCCACTCCCAGGGCCAGAGAATTTAAAAGGACTCTTTCCTCCAGCCCACCCTGCCCCCAACATGTTAAATCCTTTCAGATGCCCTGAACTCCTCTTCAAATGCAGGACTCTTGGCCACAATAAATAATTACATCCTTCTATTTGGACTCCGGTTCCAGATAGTAGTAATCCAAGAAAATCCAATAATGACAGTTGCATTAAGATCCTTCTTCCAGGCTAAGCAGAACATCTGTTTAGACATATTTTTAATCGGCAAATGCTTCCTGTGTTGAGTCCTCAGCAAATTAAATTTCTCACTGGACCGAGAGGGAAGCTGTCATTCAATAACCATCTCTGAAAATTACACCCCAGTCTCTTTCCAGGTGCATTTAGGATTTTCCCATGCTGACTCGCTCGCATACCAGCCCTCACAGCCCCGGTCATGTGCCTGTGGAGAGAGTATAGCTTGTTCGAGAAACAAGCTGTGTCTTCCTGTTAGTCCTTCACACAGAAGTATTCCCCCCCCCCCCCCCCCATTCTCCAATGGGGAGTTGGCGGCAGAGGAAAATTAGGAGACTTGTTGAAAACCATATGGGAAATGAATAACAAACTTCCACTTGCTCCATCGCTGCCTGTGATTACTTAAGACGTGATGATTCTCAGGATTAAACATTAAGGGTTTCAGGGCTGCCAGCATTTCAGAGAGGTTTCCGCCACAAAATTGTTTGGACTGTTGGCTTGTTTATTTTTAGAATAACCCATCCATTCCTCAACAAATGCGTTCGGGAGACAAATGTCCTGAATGCTCACCAGCCGCCAGGTCCTGTGCTGGGTGTGATGGGGGAGAAGCCCCCACAGTTCCTCCCCTCGGGAGCATCTAGTTCACGGGGGCAGCTCATGTTTGAAATCTGGAGTTGATTTGCAGTCTAGGCTGGGAGAGCAAGCTCAAATGCGTCTCAAGGCCAGAGCAGGTAACGGTGGGAGTGTGAGTTGGGAGAGCGGGGAACATGCCCCGCCTAGAAGAGCAGGTGCTACTCAGTTCCACGGCGGTTCTAGTGATGGAACCCAAGTCCACTGTTGCTGGATCTTTTCACTTAAACAGCTAACTAGAAAATCTGGATTCTTAGGTGACACCCTTGATTTCCGAAAGTTGACTTCTAAAGATTAACACCCATCCACTCACACTCACACAATGTGAGCCAAAAGAGTCCAGGCCAAACAAAACACATCTGTGGGTTGGGTTTCTTCCAAGACTTGCAAGTATATGACTTCTGATCTAGAAATTCTAGGAGCAAAACAATCATTTTCAGGTTTAAAATGCATTACCTGCCAACTTTCTGGTTCTGGCAAGATGACCAGCTGAACCTTTACACAAAGACAGTATGGTGGAAAAAACAAAAGCCCTCTCCGACCCCACATTAAAAACAGAGTTTAGGCGGAGGATGTGACTCAAGTAGAGCACGTGGCTTGTCTGTGCGAGGAACTGGGTGCAATCACTGGCTCCCGGCAGTGCCTCCCCAGCATCTTAAAGGTGCCCTTGCTGACCGTGAGACCAGTAGTCCCTCAGGTCCATCCACTGAGGGAAGTGGCCCCTGAAACAACAAGAGGAGATGTATGAAAAATACAGAATTAAGCTCCAAGGAAAGAAAGGGAAGTTTCTGCAACCAGAAGAGAGTAGGGATTGCTAAACCACGCAAGATTTAAGTGCAAAGCTTAGGGGTATAAGACTCTGCAGGGGGGCAGTAAAAGTGGATCAGAAGTGAGGGGCTGGGATGAAAGCTTAATGCCCGTGAAATGTTGATAGAAGCACAGATGATGTGACCTTGGTCCCTTATAAGGCAGGAAGAGGAGGGCTGAGGTCTCGCACATAAAATGAGCTCTCAGAAGCAGCCTACTCATTAAGAAAGAAGAAAAACTAGGAAAATGCTTGTCCAGTGAATTGGTGACCAGTGATCCTGCTACCTTTCCTAGGCTCAAAACCTACTCCTCCTACAGATATAAGTCTTCAAATGACATTTTTTGTATATAGGGAAATCTTCAACTTCCAGATTAGCATAAATGTTGATCTAGGATCCATAGATTCCCAGGAACCCTGAAAAAGTGAAAATTCAGGTCAGAATAATGTTTGAGTACTTATGAAATTCCCATTGAAGAACAACAGAAAATCTTTCCTTAAAAAAAAATTCAAATAAAATCACATACAAAATAATAACATAAAAATTTAACCCATGATCATAATTGAAACCCAAGCACAAAAAATTGTAAATCTAAAACTGTAAAAAAAAAATAAAATAAAGGGAAAAAAAAATTTAACCCATGATGGACCTGACAGATCTTATGGGAGGCTAAGGAGCTTGCCTGACTGTGGCAAAAAAAAAAAAAAAAAGAAAAAGAAAAGAAAAGAAAAGAAAAAAGAAACATTAAGTTTGGGACTGGAGAGATAGTAAATTTACCTTCCATGTGATTGATCTCTGTAGGATCCCTCCCTGGCACCGCATTTGGTTCCAGGGAGGGATCCCCCAAGAGTGCATGGACCCCCAAAAGTGATCCTGAGTGTCGAGCCAGGAGTAAGCCATGAGCTGAGCCTGGAGTGGCCCCAAAACAAAACAAGAAATTCCATGAAGGAGAGTTAACAGTTAACAATAAATTATGGGTTTACATAGAGAAATAATAGAACAGAAGCTAAGAAGGATGAGCCAGGGCAAAGACAGCAAAAAACACCTGAACATGTGCAGTTCCAGTACTAGGCAAAATCCACAACCCTCACATTGGATATCCTGGTGGCTCCAGTCGAGCCCGTCCACCACCTGCCAGCGCTGCCTTTCCTCAAGCCCCCTCACACGCCCCAAGAGTTACCCAGGAAAATCAGGCTTTCCCTGCATGAATGCCCTCATACTATGTCTCAAGCAAAATATTCAGGTGCACAACTCCTTGGCCTTAACCCAATTGAAAGCAATAAAGAAGAGAAAGAAGCAAAGGGGAAAGAGAGGCAAACAGAAAAACACTAAAACAAAAGGGAAAATGTCCTGGTATATCAGGAATAAAATAATCAACTATTAAAAGATTTTTAGGTTAAACAAGGGATATATATGTATGTATGTATATACACACACACACATACATACACACACACATACATAGTAGCAGTGCTCAGGGCTTACTCCCAGCTCTGTGCTCAGGGATCACCCTGACAGGGTTTGGTGGGGGCACCATATAGAGTGCCAGGGACTAAACCTGGGTTGACTTCCTGCAAAGCTCTACCCACTATACTATCTCTCCAGTCACCAAGCTATTTACTATTTATAACAGACACACCTAAAGCCTAATTGCATTTATGTATAACTCTCAACAAAATATTAGCAATTTGAAACCAACAACATATGAAAGCAATTATACAAGTATGCAAGGCTGATTCAACTTTTGAAAATGTATAACTTAACCATAGCAACAACGCAGAAGGGAAAAGTCCTATGACCTTATTGGTTGGCACCAAAAACAGCACCTGATAACATCTCACATTTCCTTATGCTTTAAATAAAAAGCAACAACACCTCAAGATTTAGGATTAGCAAGGAGTTATTTAATTTAATAAATAGTATCTACCAAATAGCCCCAGACCTTCCATAATACTGGAAGATGGAGGACTGCGGGCTTCTCCCACCCTCAGGAGCAAGGTCAGGGGATTGACTCTCCTGCTCTTACTTAACACAGTTCTGAAAGTTACAGCTACTTCAGTGAGGCATGAAAAGAAAATTAAAGCCACAGGACTTACAAGGAAGAACAAAATAACTGTTCCTATTTGCGAATGATGTTTGTCAAAGAAACTACAACAAACACCTTCTAGAACTAATAAATGAGTTGACAAAAATGAGGTGAATATAAGACAAACACATGAAGATTTCTTACGTTTTGATCATGAAGAAATGAAAACCTTATAGTGCTGTTTATAATCACTCAAAAATGGAATTATTTCATTGTATGCTGAAAATCTACGGTGTTTCACACTGAAAATTTTACATTACTGATCATGTACATGGATTGTAAGACATAGTAACTATCCAAGATTGATGTATTGGTTTAATGCAATTTCTGTCAAAGTGGAAAAATTTTTGCTAGGCATAGACTAGATTGTTTTCAAATGTTAAGCCTTTTGTGTTAATGTTCTTCTTCTTCTTCTTTATTATTTTTTTTTTTTTTTGCTTTTTGGGGTCACACTCAGTGATGCTCAGGGATTACTTCTGGCTCTGCACTCAGGAATTACTCCTGGCCGTCCTAGGGGAACCATATGGGATGCCAGAAATCAAACCTGGATCAGCCACATGCAAGGCAAACGCCCTACCCACTGTACTATCACTCCAGTCCCTGTGTTAATGTTCTTGTTAGTCGAGATTACTTGGCTTCTACTTTATATTCCCTTTCAATCTGGTGTGCTCCTACTGAGATGTTAGTATTATAGAGTTAGATGATGTCTCTCCAGAAAACCGAGAGTATTTAATGGGGCAGTTTGGCCAGAGGCATGGTGGAAGCTGTTGGTAGGGTGAGAACTTTGCCCAACCCCCTCCCTGAGATTGCTCAGAAGTCTCAGCTGGGACTAGTCAATCTCTTTCAAGATTTATTTATGAGTCTCTGGAACAGGGCCAGTAGATGAGCTTACATGGAGTCAGTGGTGGGATGTGGGTGTCCAGTGTTATTTCTTACAACTTCATGTGAATTATCTCAAAATCTTCTTAAAATTTTCAATTTACAATAACTATTTCATATAGAATAAAAAATACTGAATCTCAATATTATGACCATTGCAAAGCTTGCTTGTATATCTATGCATGTATGTATGTATGTATATTTTCTTTCTTTCTTTCTTTCTTTCTTTCTTTCTTTCTTTCTTTCTCTCTTCCTTTCTTTCTTTTGGGGGAGCCACATTTAATAGTACTCAATGACTACTTCCACTCTGTTCTTGGGGGTCACTCTGAGAGGTGGTCAGGGGACAAAAGATGCTCTGGATGGAAGCTGGGCCTCCCACATGCAAATCATCTGCTTCAGCCCTTCGAACTACTTTCCTGACCCTGGAGGGCTTTTATTTATTTATTCATTTATTTATCGTTTGTTGTAAGAAATACAATTTATTCATAGAACACCTGTTGAATTACTAAAAATATAAAACAATAATGGAACCAAAGAGCTAGTACATTGGGTAGTGCATTTGCCTTGCACATAGTCAATATGAGTTCTATCCCTGGCATTCTATATAGTCCCCTGAACACAACCAAAAATAATTGGAGTAATTCCTGAGTGCATGAACCAGGAGTAACTCTCGTGCATCGCCGGGTATAACCCAAAAAGGGGGAAAAAAAAGTAAAAATGATGTCAGTGCACAATCTCAATTTTTAAGGTTATTTAAAGAATTTTTCTCATAACAAACATAATAAAGAATTAAAATTTCTTTAAAGTAGATTCTGGGACTGGAGCAATAGCACAGCGGGTAGGGTGTTTGCCGTGCACACGGCCAACCCGGGTTCGATTCCCAGCATCCCATATGGTCCCCTGAGCACCGCCAGAGGTAATTCCTGAGTGCAGAGCCAGGAGAAACCCCTGTGCATTGCCGAGTGTGACCCAAAAAGCAAAAGAAAGAAAGAAAGAAAGAAAGAAAGAAAGAAAGAAAGAAAGAAAGAAAGAAAGAAAGATTGATTCTTTGGGCAGCCTATACCGCCAAACATTAATATTGATGCACTTTGTTTCAACATTTAGGACATTTATAAAAGCCAATCAGGTGTGTGAGGCTACAAAGGGAAGCTCACAACATCAAGGAATTAATATCTTAGAGCATGGTTCAGCCATTCATGTCCAGAGGGCCAAGTCTAACTCATCATCTGCTCTCACAATAGTCCTGGAACATAGCCATTTCATTTACGTGTTGTCTAAGGTTGTTTTCACACTGCAGTGTTAGAGCGTTAGAGTGAAATAAAGTGTCAGCCCAATAATAATAATTTTTAACCGAATGACAGAATTAAAGAAAACCCAAATAAGAAGTGGACAAACAATTACTCCAAAAATATATACAAGTCACTAATAAGTACATGAAGAGGTGTTCAACAATATTAGGAAATGTAAACTGCAGTGAGACGCCCCTCAAACTTATTGGGAAGACTGTAACTTAAAAATGGGCACTACCCAATGTTGATGAGAAAGGAGACATTAAATCCTAATAGCTGTTGGAAATATAAAAAGATGGGGCATCTTTGGAAAACGGCCTTCCTATTCCTCATAAAGTTAAATCTAGAGTCACTGTGTGACCCAGAAGGTCCTGGGTCATATACTGTGAGGATCATTCCCAAGAGAATTGAAAACATATAAGTGTGTACGTTAGTGTTTATAATAGTATTATGGTAACTTTTAAGTGGAAATAACCTAAATGTCCATTACTGAGGAATTTTGTTTATGCAAAATGTGGCATACATAACACAGTGGAATATTATTCAGCCATAAAATGGAATGAAGTACTAAATACTAAAACTTGAGTGATTCTTAAGAGCATGTGAGTGAAAAAAGTCAGGCACAAAAGGCCACATTTTATACGATTCCATTTATAGGATACAACCACCATTTATAAGAAACAATTTTAAAAATAAAAATTATATTACTGGTTTCCTGGGAGCAGGAATAGAAGAAATAGGGGAATAACTGCTTATAGACAACGTTTTTTTTTTTTTCTGAAGTGATGAAAATGTGGAATTCCCTGAGGTGATGGGTGCACAAAGTTGTAAATATTCTAAAGCCTACTGTTGTGTACTATAAAAGGTAACTACATGATGTGTGGATTCTGTCTCTTTTAAAGGGGGAAAAAAGCTAGAAAGGAAAAACTGGAGTAGGTGAAAATAGAAAGTAACAACAAATAAAATTAATAAAGTAAAGAAAAATGAAAAGAGGGCTGGCCAGAGAACAGCAGGTAAAGTACTTGCTTTGCCTGCAGCTGAGCTGGCCCAGGATTGATTCCCAGCACCCTGAGCCCACCAGGAGCGATTCCTGAGTCAGAAGTGGGCCCTGAGCACTGCTGGATGTGCCCCTCCCAAACACACAAACAAAACATATGCAAAGGATCAACGAAAGCAAAGAAAGAGTGATTTTTAGAGGAAGCATATAAAAGCTTAAGGATAAATGCCACAAGTGAGACTAATGAGGGGTTCTAAGCAAGAAGACTGAAAACCAAACTGTAGATTGTCAAAATGATTAATCAAATGAATGTTGATTTAATCACTCAGGGCCCCAGGTTAAAGGATTCTATTACTCCAGTCTCTTTTTCTCAGTTTCAGGACGCTTTCTCTTTCTCTCTATTTGCCGAAAGACTGGGGAAGGGCAGAGTGAGGGCATAATGAGGCTCTGCGTGTTCCCGTGTGTATTTTACAAAGCCACATTCTCCCGGCATGCACGTATTGGCTCACTTTGTTGTATTGACTAAGCTCTTCCCAAAAGTTCGTAACATTGATGGTATTTGGTCAAGGCAGGGAGTGATGCGGATTGTTCCTCCTCGTGCTGCTGGCTCGGAGAAGAGAGCACACCCTAACTTGGTTCATCCCAAAGGGCTGTGGTTGTCTGGGCTCACTTGGTTTTCTGGCTCACAGGTTACCCCTGAGCCCTGTGGGGCCTCATTTAAGATCTCCAGAAATATTGCTAGGAATGTAGCTCAACAATAGAAGATTTTTCTTCATGTGTGAGGCCCTGGCCCTGGGTTTAATTCCTGGCACTCCACCCCCCGCCACACACACACACACACACCACAGTCACAGAGGATTGGTGTGAAGAGATAAATCTGCACAATTTCTGTGTGAGAGCCCCGTGGTTGATCCCTGGCACTGCATGGTCCCCCGAGCATCACTGGCTTGTGGTCTCCATAAATAGATAAATACACAAACAATGTTTCTGACAACCCAGACATACTCCTCTCAGCCCTTGTGCATTTACTCTTGCACCATTGGAGAGTTGTCTTTACTCTTGACAACTTCCTCCCAGGGTTCAAAACTCCGAACATACCAAGGACCCCCTTTAGAACACAAATTTGTAAATAGATCCCTTTGGTGACTTGATGATTGCCTTCCCCATCACGTGCAGAAAAATTATAAAGGTAGTATCAATGGTGGTGTCACTGTTTTGCAGATGACAAGGAGAACATCATGCTCCCACAGAGCTCAGGGACCTCCTATGCCAGAGCGGCCACCTCTTCGCCCCGGGTCCGAAGAGCCACAACCGCGAGGATTGAGAGGATATGGCCTGGAGGGGTGATCCCCTATGTCATCGGCGGGAACTTCACTGGTCAGTAACCCGGGAGGACACCTCCTCTGGGGCAGGGTGCTTCGCGTCTCAAGATTGACAGTTTCCCCACCCACCCCTCCCCGAAAGGACTGAGAAAGCTGAACAGGGGCCTGGGGCCATAGGAGTCCCACCTGCTCATATCCCTTGTGCCTACAGAACCAGTACTCTAGGCTGGAGAATCCTCAGGCTGATGTGCCTGAGAGAGGTTGGTGTGGGGGGCAGCATCTGCCCTACAAGCTGCCAACCCAAGATCAATACCCAGCACCACATATGGGTTCTGGTGTAATCACTAGGAGTGATTACTAAGCATAGAACCAGGACTAAGCCCCGAGTATAGCCAGGAGTGGGTCAGTCACCACTGCCCCTATCCCAAAACAAGCTGTTGGAGGTTCAGCTTCAGAGAAAGTCACTTATTTCCACATGTTAGCAATGTGGACTATAAGGTCTCACCCTGGCTTCAGCCCTTACCAGTAGGACACACTTTGACAAGTGAACCTCTCCTGTCTAGTTTCCTCTGGGGCCTATGGAGATAATAATCCTTTCTACCCATATGGTTGAGTTGAGAATGTAACTTAGGTGCGTTAATTTAGACCTCAAACTTTTTTGGCCTACTGTCATTTTTATAGGAACAAATAAAAGAGTGATTCAATGACCCTGCAAAGCTCCTGGTCAAGTGAGCAGACAAAGGATTGCTGCCACCTGTCTGGAGCATTCTAGCACCCTGGGGAGCGGTGACATCACCGACTTTGGGCAACACTGACTTAGATAAAGGGCTTAGAGTAATGTCTGGTGCATAGTAATTGGGCACGATTTTCTATTTGGAACATTATCTTTATTACTTTCAGTTAGAGTTATTTCTTTGACAGGTGGTGTTTAGAGACTACTCCGTCTCTTTGCTGGGGTGAGAAAGTTTGTTTCTGGGGATTCTTGGGGGACCATGGCGTCCTGGGGATTTGAGCCAGGGCATGCAAAGCAATTGTCTTAACCCCTATAATAATCTCTCTGGTCCAAAATATAGTATTATTTAGTTTCCTTTAGTACAGATGTCACTAACGGATGAAAAACCCTGACCTTGACCTCTGATATCCTCCATACCCTAATCAGAGAGGTAGGATATGCCCACATAAAAGTTACTATTATTCTTTGATATCTTAACAGTACTCTTCCAATCTGCTCAGTTTTCTTACCCAGAGATTATGTAACCTTCATCAAAATGAATTAATTTTATATAAAGAATTTGGTACAGAGATTTTATGCTACGCTATAAATGAGCAGGATCACTGTTCTTGGTATAAACAATGGAAAATACAGGTGCCAGAGAGTGGAATGCAGTGCTGGTGAGCGCCTTCCAAAACTTAAGATTGCCAAATTAAATAACCTGAGATGTTTATTTATTTATTTATTTATTTAAATTCAGAGAAGAACTTCTAATACAGAAGAAAAATTAGGAAGCCCGGGACATTTTCAAAGTGAATGGTACCCTCTTTTATTATTATTATTATTATTATTACTTTTTAACTTGTGGGCTATACTCTTTAGGTTTTGGTAACTTAGGAAAGGTGGGTGGTATTCTTAGCAAGGGAAACCCTTCTTTTTTGTGACTTCCTATTCTGGATTACCAAAGTATGCTCTTTTTGATCACTAGAGCAAGTTTTGTCCTGAGCCTGCGTGTCTTGAAACATCATAGGAAGGGGGCCAGGGAGATAGCTCAGGGATGGCCCGAGCCTGACCCCCGTGCCTTGTGCCCTCTCTCCTCCAAGCACTACTGGATGTGGCCCTAGTGACCCCCAGTGTAGATGGGCCCATGCCACTTCACGTGTCTGGGTTCTAGTCTTGAATTGTCCAGTTCCTGTTGCAGGAGATTTGCACCCCCCGTCTCCCAAGCACCTCTTGGAAGCAACCCCCCCAAAATCAAAGGAAGGCATGGTTCCTTGAACAGAACGATGAGCTGGCCATGTTGTTTCAGGAAGTCAGAGAGCCATCTTTAAGCAGGCCATGAGACACTGGGAGAAGCACACCTGTGTGACCTTTATAGAGAGGACGGATGAAGAAAGCTTTATCGTGTTCAGCTACAGAACCTGTGGGTAAGTGCAAGCAAGGCCACCTCTGCCGAGTCAGAGGCAGGTGCGTCCAATGCCTGGAGTCTTCAGTTCTCTCTGTAAAGTAAATGTGGAGGAGAAAACTCCTCTCGCCCTGGATGAGCTCACAGTCTGGTGGCAACGCTGTGATCAGGGCTCTAGCAGAACAAAGGCCTAGATCTCCCCTCACTGGAGCACATGAGGGAGTTAGGGGGGGTTCAAATAGGGAAGTGCTTTCAAGCCAGTGTGGAGTCGGTGACCACATATAGATACAGTGAAGCCACAAGAGTCTTAGTGATGAATGTACATAGGTAGATGCCTGCATGCAATTTTATGGGTTCCAAAAATTTACAGGCTCCATCGCCCCCCCCTCAATACTTGAAGCAGTAGTAATGTCCCAGGCAAATGGTGTTAAAAAGAAAGCTATGGTGACAATTACAGTTATAGAAAAGGTTTTCTGTTTTGTCAGTTTTATTTTTCAAGTCAGAGTGTTTTTTTTAAGGTGAGATACTTTATAATGAGAAATAGTACATGCTATGGTGCGAATATAACTGTCATAACTCTTTATGCACCAAATAGCATAGCATTAATAGTCATAAAACAAGCCCTAGGGAATTCAAAGGGAAATTGACAGAAACACCAGCAGCAGGAGATTTGATTTTTCAACCCAAGTAGATCAATGTCAGGTTGACCAAAAAAATAAATGGAAGTTTGTAGAGGGTTTGATAAACATAACTAATAGAATTTATTTTATGGGTTTGTCATATTCTATCATCTAATAACATATCTTTTTAAAAAGTTCATATTGAAAGTTTATAGCCCTTGACAACCTATTAAATACTAAGACACCTCAATGAATTCTAAAGGGCAGAAATAGCATTTAGGTATTCTGTGGTTGCAAAGCAATGAAAGTGTACATAAGAAGAAAAAAGAAAAAAGAAGCACCTCTCTTATACCTGAGAGTTAAATCTTTCTTTTTAAACCTCTTAGGTCATAAACGAATGGGGACTAAATGACAAGCTGTCTAGATAATAAAAGTTCTAAAATTTAGAATGAAAGAGAAATATCCAAAGATTTGTCCAAGTGAATTAAGGCCAATAATGAAATACTCAATGTAAAAAATTTGACAAAACTAAGTAAATAAATACATAAAACGATCATCCCAATGAAGATAAATCTAGCCAGAGCATAAGATTATAGACAAAATAACACATGGGAAAACTAATAAATTCTAGGGTGAACTTTTTGACTAATCAAAGCAAAGCATTTTAAGTGTAAAAGAGTAATATTAATACTATCGTAAACCATGATGCCTCAATTAAAATAAACTCCAAAGGAAAAGACAAACTATTTGTTAGTTGAAGACCCAAAAAAGTGACAATGCAGAAACATACAAAGTCAGAAAGAAAGGAAAAGGAGAAAAATAGAGTTGGTGGTGTGGCTCAGAGGTAAAGTCCATGCTTTGATTATATGAGATTCTAGGGCTAGGAAAAATAAAAGAAAGTAAGGAAAGAAGAAAGGGAGAGAGGGAGGGAGAAGGAAGGGAGGAAGGGAGGGAGGAAGGGAGGGAGGGAGAAGATCCATTAGAATTCAAAATGTATTTTTTAAAACTCTAGGACAAAAATTGTGGATATCTGAATAATGTGAATGACTCCAAGGTAAACATGAAGTGCTAGCATAGGCCAGTAACTTTGAAAGAAATTGAAAAATTGAGGAGATAAGAGCCTCTCTCCCTAAAGCACCCGTTCCACAATTTCACAGTTGAATTCTTCTAAACCATCATCAGAAATAGATGATCTGGTACTGTTTATGTATTTTAGAGCGTAGTAAAAGAACTCTTCCTTCCAAATTACTTTCAGTGGACGGTTATGTCATTGCTACCCACAAATGATAAAGATGGCCCACTGAGAAGAAAAAATATGGACTTTTCTAATTTATGTATTGTCATACAAAAGCCTGGGCAAGGTGTTAGCATGTACGAGAATAGAAGAGTGGGCTGCCAAGATAGTTTACCTAAGTGATACAGAATGACTTCATATTTGGAAATCTTTTCACCTGATTTACTATATTGATACAAAAGTGGGGGGAAGCCATTATCATACCTCAAGAAATGTTAAAGTGGTATCAACAGCATTTAATATGTATTTTGTGTTTTTTAAAAAGTAGCCAACCCATATGACCCATATACCTGCCTTGCATGCAACTGACCCAGGTTTGATCCTGGCATCATATATGGTCTCCTTAGCCCCACCAGTAGTGATCCCTGAGTGCAGAGACAGGAGTAAGCCCTGGGAATCAACAGATGTGGCCTTCCAAAATACAAAAAAAAAATTTAAAAAAGGAGGAGAAGGAAGAGAAGGAGTTTCTAACTGGAATTATACTTTACATCTTCCCCAAAATGCAAAACCATTTATTTGAAAAGAACACAACACACCTGTGCTCACTGCAGCACTAATTTCAGCAGCCAAGATATGTAAGCAACCCAATATCCAACAACTGATGAATAGATAAAGAAGTTGTGGTTTATATACACAGTAGGATACTACAGCTATAAGAAAAGATGAAATTGTGCAGTTGACTTCAACTTGGATGGAACTAGAGTTAACTCTGTGTTAACTATAAGTCAGAGGAAAAAAGAAAAGTACAGTGTGGGATCACTCATCTTGTGGTTTATAGGAATGAGAAACTTGACAATACTGAATTTTGATAAAATTACCTTGGGCTATACCTTGGGCTATAAAGCTGAGATTACCATGCAGTGGGGCATGTGGCAGGAAGACTGATGAGGATCACTAGAAGGATTAGAAGTGGTGGAGGATTCTGGGAACTTTGATGGTGGTGAAGATGCAATCACTGTACATCAGAACCATAAAGACAAGTACTTTTCTAACCATGTTACCTAAACTCAAATTTAAAAAATATATCTAAGTAGCACAAACATTGATTCCTCCACCCATCTCGGAGAGCCCAGTGAGCTACCGAGAGTATTTCGCCTGTACAGCAAAGACTGGCAAGCTACCCATGATGTATTCAATATGCCAAACACAGTAACAAGTCTCACAATGTTATTGGGCCCGCTCGAGCAAATCGATGAACAATGGGAGGACAGTGACAGTGACAGTGGTTTGGGGAACCACACGTTTTTGGTGCTTGGGGCCTACTCCTGCTTCTGTGCTCAGGGGTCACTTCAGGGAGTGCTGGGAGAAGTATATGTGTTGCTGGAAATAAAAACCAGGTGGATCACATGTAGGAAATATAAACTTACAATTCCAGAGAAATAGTACAGTAAAATACCTGCCTTGCATGCAACTGACCCAGGTTTGATCCTGGCATCACATATGGTCCCCTTAACCCCACCAGTAGTGATCCCTGAGTGCAGAGTCAGGAGTAAGCCCTGAGAATCAACAGATGTGGCCTTCCAAAATACAAAAAAAAAAAAAAGAAGAAGAATTAAAAAGATGGAGAAGGAAGAGGAGGAGTTTCTAACTGGAATATTGTTAGGTAGTTCATTGCAGAACAGTAGAAAGGAACAAGACTTTCCACTTGACTTTCCAGTGGATTTTACTTTAGTCTGGGAATATAAATGACTTTTTAAGCAAGAAAAAAGACAATAAAGACATTCCTTTACAGTTTTAAATATATATAGTAAAACAAACATCAAAACAGTACCACAAAAAGTCAAAAGAGAAAAAAAATGAGAAAAAATTTGCAACATATTAACAATCAAGACTTATTCCCCTAAATTATGAAAGATTCTTACAAAATGATAAGAAAAAAATGGACAGCACAAAAGAAAATATGGATGCATGCAAGAAAAATAAAAGATTCAGATGTCATATAAAAACACAATAAAACTAGTCTCAATACTCAGAATTACTATTTTTCAACTATCTAGTTAGCTAAAATAGTTTTATAAAGCCAATGTTAAACAGATTATATTTTGAAAGGCATCAAAACTCTCATATCTGGCAGAAAGTCACTGCCTCCATCCTCTCTCTCCTCATCAGCAGAGCTGGTCAGACATAGATTTGGATTTGGGGATGGGAGCTGGAATAGGGTGTGTGTTGTCTTTCGGTCAAAGAGACCATATCTTTCTCAAGTGGGCCCAAAACTACCTCCAAAAAATCTGCCTATCATTTTTAGAGGAAATGTTTCCACTGGAAAGGAAGTTAAGCAATAATAGAGCTTTAAGAGATAAAAATCTGTGTTTGTTTTACACACACACACACACACACACACACACAAACACACACACTGGGGAGGGGCATTTAACTACTGTCTAGACCCGCTCACCTGGGTGTTTCTGCCATTTTCCAGCTGCTGTTCCTATGTTGGGCGCCGAGGAGGAGGCCCACAGGCCATATCCATTGGGAAAAACTGTGACAAATTTGGCATTGTGGCACATGAACTAGGCCATGTGGTTGGGTTCTGGCATGAACACACCCGGCCGGATCGAGATCAGCATGTCACCATCATCAGAGAAAACATCCAGCCAGGTAAGGATTCTCAGCGGCATTTGGAATCCACTAGGAAGGTGGCATCTGTTGGGAGTGGAGACAGCAGCAGCCCTGGGCCAGTGTGGGTACCTGCACTGCCCCGTCCACGTGAGGCCACTCCTGGGGAAGCATCTCCCAAAGCCTGGAGGCTAGAGCAGAACTGGATTGGCTTCCCAGTAGATTGGATTGACTTTCCAGTAGATTTCATTGCAAAAGACAATAAAATCCATTTCCTAAAGGGAGCAGAATCTCCCAGAACACAGTAGCAGCATCAAAACTGATAAGCTAAAAAATCAAGTGTTCTGGCTATATATATATATATTTTTCTTGCTTAAAAAGTCATTTATATAAAATATATATATATATATATATATATAAGAATCATTTCTACTTGTCAAGAGGCACCCTTTTTGAAACTGAAAAAAAATTAGGACATGATACATGTATAGAAATTTCCCCAAGGCAGATGGATTGTCTAGATATACATGTATAGAAATTTCCCCAAGGCAGATGGATTGTCTAGATATTCAAAACGTTCCTTTTCATGTTAAATCACTTCATCTAGAAGATCATCTGCTCGCGCTTGGGCAGTAGGGTGGCCTTACAAATATTTCTAAGAGTCTGATTTGTGACTTTTTGAGATTGAACTTAACTCTCTTTTCCTTCACTTTTTCTGTTGATTAGAATTTTTGCCTTTTGTTATTTTTGCTGTTATTTTTAATTTTAGACAACTCCAGATCCATAACAGCTCATCTCAAACATTGTTTAAGTTGTCTTTAAGGAGGGCTATTGGGTGGTGGAATAGGGAGAAGAGGGGTCTTCTGACTTTCAAATGTCCATTCTGTTAAAACACACCACCCTGCTATTCAACTGCTAAGCCTAACAGAGTTTCAGAAGGTGGCAATGACTCCCTTCCCACCCAACCCCCACCCACCAACCCTTACCTCCTTTCTTATGGCTGCCTTGGTTTTCAAAGGTTTCACAAAGTGTTGTGTCACAGGTCAGGAGTACAACTTCTTAAAAATGGAAGCTGCGGAAGTGAGCTCTCTGGGAGAGACGTACGACTTTGACAGCATCATGCACTATGCCCGGAATACCTTTTCAAGGTCGGAATCTACGTTTCTGCCTTGTCTGTGTTTTACTGCCTGCTGCAGCCTGGGGTTGGACTCCTGGAGGTCTGAGGAGAATGGGGCTCTGCATGCTCCAAGCACAGGTGGCGTGTCTGCCCTTGAAATACAGTGGCCTCTGGGCTGCAGTGAAATCTAATCTAATCAGGTTCCCGCTAATAAGATTGAATCCCATTGTGAAGCAGGCACTCCATCATGCCCTAATGTCACAAGCAACAAACTGGAAAGGGGAAGTGATTGGGAGGTCAGCTGAGATAATAACTTAGAGGCTTTGTGTGAGATTTCCAGTGGGTGAGGGGGAATCTTCGAGAGTAAGTCTGTGGCATCAACACGGTAACACTTAACTGGTTTGCCGGGAAGAGGTTTGAGTTCTTGGAAGCTAGATGAGATGAGAGTTGGGAGGGAGGGATGAATATCATGACTACATTTTAGAGGTGAAGAAAATAAGGCTCTGACCAGCTGGAGGGTACATGGATATCTGGGGTCCAAGGAAGAACAGAGATCCAGGATTCTGCCCATCGCATCCTGGATAGGAGTTGGAACCCCTGGGTCCCAGGCCCAGCCTGTTATTTATGGTGACCTTGACTGGATTCGTCTTGATAAATTACGGCTGCTCTAGACTGGGGTTGAGTGTCCTTCTGGCTTCTAAACCATCTTGGTGTTTCATATGGAGTTTCCTCTTGTTTCCTTTTCCACCCTTGCATGTCAGGGAAGGGAACACAAAGCAAACTTATTCTTTCCTGGTAATTTCTTTTCAGTGTGCTTACTTTGTTGTTGTTTGGTTTGGTTTGGTTTGGGGGCCACCCAGAATAAGTACCACCTGGCACTGCTCAGGGCTTACTCCTGGCCTTGCACTACTGGTGGTGCTCAAGGAATCATACAGGGTGCCGGGGATTGAACAGGGGTGAGCTGCGTACCAGGCAAAGCCCTGCCCACTATGCTATCACTAGCTTGGAAGTTACACAGCTCTTGGGATTGAGGTAAATGAATTTCTCAGGGTTCTGGAGCCATGGAGCCCTTGTTTAAGAGATTACTAACATATTGTTATAGGTTTCAGCCTGTGTGTTAATATTTTCTTAATTGAGATTGGTTACCTTCTACTTTACATTCATCAAATGTGGCATACTACTACTAGTATGCCAATGGTGTAGAGTTTGAGGTGTTGTGCTGCCTCTTTTGCAGCCACACACTCTGAAAATTCTAAAATTTTGAATGGGGTGATACAGCTGGAGTTAAATTTTTAAGTGGATGGTGACTTTGGGATCCAGAGGCATTTCTGCAGCTTATTGATCTCTTTCAAGATTTATTTATGAGTCTCTGGATTATGGCCAGTTAATGAGTTTATCTGGTGCCAGAGGCAGTTCATGGGTGTGACTGCCAGGCTCCCAGAGGAACTGGGGCATGGGGAGAGGATGCCCATCCCCGACTCCTGAGAGCCTGGAGATTTCAGATACTGTGAGAGTTTTAAAAACAGAAGTTTTCTAAAAATTACAAACACTAAGGAGAAAATAAAACATTCCCAATAGGTTTTTGTTGCAGAAAATGTACTTAAACAATGCCCGAAATCTTATGGCTAACTAGATGTATTCAGATCTTGCCTCTATTTTCTAAGCAATAGAAAACAACTTTGTCAAAGTCATAAGGCTCATTTTGGAAAGGAAAAAACAATGGGATGGACAAGGCTTTCTGTCAGAATTCCAGTTTCTTTAGTCTTCTACTTTGACCTAGACTAGTGTACTGAGGAGATCAATGAACTGAGAGGGGCTAAGTTCAAGCTCTGCTTCTCCCAAGAACCTTGCTATTGAGTAGGGAGGTGTTGACCACTGAGGACAGCTACCTGCTGAGTCAAATCTCAATCTACCTGGACCTCAGTTTCCTTCTGATAGAGCTGGATGTGGTGTTCCCCAAACCCCTTTCAGCTTGGGCACTTCATGGGAGTAATTCAATGATCTATGCAGAAGGAGTAGACAGCATGAAGCTTTATGGAGGTCAAAAGAGAGATGCTTGGGTGTTGGAGCTGGGCTGACTCCGAGGTTTGAAAAATCATGAAGAAATAGCCAGGGCCCCGCCCGCCCACCTCCTACCCCAGCAGTTCAAAGTATTGACTCTCACAGAACCAGTGTCAGATTGGTCCAGGTGAGAAGCTTGGATGTTGGATTTTGTTTCTGGAGTTGTCATAACTCTTCATAGTATTTTATGACTTCTCTGATGTGTTTGCCTATTAACATTGGTTGATTACATGTCCCTTTCTTTTGCTCTGCCTAGACCTTCAAGGAAAGAGACCATCTCATTCTTTTCTAGTCCTCAGCATTCAACTCAGTGCCTGGCACAGAGCAGTTTTTCAGTAAATACATGTGAAACCAGTCACTCTATGAACAAGTCAAAGGAGATACGGAAACACATGCTAGAGACTGGGATGGATAGACATTTCCATTACACCCATGACAGTTCTTGCCACATACTCCCACACACAGGAGCTATTTCATGAAGCACAATCTCCATCTCTCTTCTCCGTGGGGAATTTGGGGCTCCATGGCTATGAAAGTGTTGTAGAACCATGCTGCTTTCTCAGTGCCTTCTTTGTGCTGGTTACCAAGCCAAGTTCCAAAACCAAAGTCAAGGCAAGAATGTGGACTGGATATCTGCTGGCACCAGCATTTCTTTTCTTGTCTTTCTTTTTTAGACAGTCTCTTATTCTTACTCCTGGGATCTTTACTTCAGTACTTGTTTTTGCCCTTCAGGAGATAGCTATTAAGAACACTTGTCAATGTGAGCCATTTTCTCAGCATGGGCGAAAACCATAAAGTAATAGTTTCACATCCAAAGTATTCAGGACCCCTTGGAGGTATGTTAGTAAGGGTGCTGCAGGCAGGTGTGACAGGCAGCTAGGTAAGAGCAGAGAAACTCCCTGAAGGGAGGAGCAAAAGGCAGAATCCCCCTTCTGCTATTGTGATATTTTCTATTGTTGCAGGATAATCTGTACCACTTAGCAGCTTACAACTTTTGATTTTTGTGGGTTGGTCTGGCTTGCTCTTCTGTTATGTTGCCCAGGATCACCCTTGCAATGAGAATCACTGGCCGCGTGTTTGGACGGGGAAATCCAAGATAGTCCATGTTGTGTCTGGCCATGCTGCCACCTGCCTGTTGGGCCTCAGTTCTTCTCCACATGGCCTCTTGTCCTCAAGTAGGCTAGACTGGAAACCCAGGATTCCTGAAGAACAGGCCAGAGGACAGCAAGACTCTTGAGACCTGGGTTCTAGAACTTCCTTGACAAACTGTCAGTCCCAGGTACCAGAGCAGGCCCCAAGGTCAACCTGGTTCCAACAGTGTGGGCAAATAGATTCTACCCTTTTCAGTGGGAAGGAAGGCACGTCTGCCGGTGCTTGGGGCTCACTCCCTACTCTGCACACAGGGATCACTCCTGGCGGACTCGGAAGACCATATGGGGTCCCGGGATTGAACACAGGTCACACGCATACAAGGCAATTGCTCTACCCTCTCCTGTCCCTAGAGTCTAACTTGATGAAATGGGGCAACTTCACATTGCAGAGAATTCGGAAAGTAGAGATGCAGCTCATCACTTTAACCATCTACCATGGCCACCCTCTCACCTGCCTCAGAGTAAGAACAGTTTGAGAAAATCAGCTCACAACATGCTTTGCCTTTTCTGACAGTTTTCAGTGTGGATTTTCAGAAAAGTACTTGGTATCTCAGAGCCTTTCTCAATAGTATCTTCCCTGCTGGGATGCCTGGCCCACTTTTTTGTCAAAAATTTCTTGTTGCCCTACTCTATGCCATCACTCCTGACCCCACACTCCGGACAATGCTGTATCTACTATCTTTTATTTTGTGGAGGGGCAGAAGGGCCGAGAGAACCTTTGTTCTCAGAGGTGAGTGGGCAACGAAAGCGAAGCTCGTCCAGCTGAGGGGAGCCCAGTTTTTCAGTCTTTCCATGCTTCAGAGCTTTCTCCTTCCAACTTTATTCCCTTGAGTTTACTCCTTACTCCAGTCCCCCATCCTCAACCCCCATAATGCTGGTTAGACCCAGGTTATGGGGACTGATGCCTCTGGAGGTTCTGATCAGTAGCGAGCTGGGATGTGAGCAAAAATTCTCTGGAGTACCTTCGCTTAGAGAACTCAGAGCTGAGAGTCTTATCCCTTAGGATCTGCCAAACCTTGTCTTAGTTTAGCTGAATGTCAGTGTTAAGCCCCTACATAAAATGAGGGGCATTTCTGTGACAATTGACAGAGGGCTACCCCGGTAGTTAACATCTTCCAGAGCTCGCCACCTGTGTCAGTTCAGGGATGTGTGGGGAGGGAGTCTCGGCCCCACAGACCTGTGTTAAAGGGAGCTGGTGTTACTCCTGCTGATTCAAAGGTCCCAGTGTTTTTGACCATCATTTATCTTAACACCCACTAAGGCCTTCTGTTGGGCAGCAGGATACTGGGGCTGGAAGGAGGACACTGCCAGCAGCAGAATCCAGGCCAAGCTGGCTTTCAGGACAGGCTCTCTCCAGCAGTCCTGTGCTCTACCAGGTAATGTAGCTCTGAGGCAGATGAGGGAGAGCACTCGAGACTGATGACTCCCAGTGCCATGACTGTTGTGAGGGTTAAATGAGATGATGCCTTTCGGGTACCCGGCCCAGGCCTAGCACATGCAAAGGCCTATTGGCAAACCTCGAGTTTACTCCTTATGCTGCACAGCTCAGGCCAAGTCACCTGGGCAGTTTGGTCAGTGGTGGGTCAGTTGGCCTGAGCTGCTATGAGTGGGATGAGCCTTGAATTTTGTATAGCAAAAATGTGTTTCTTTTATGAAATCAAGAAAATAATAAATTTTTAAATGATAAAGAAAATGATTATATGGAATTAATAAAATAATAAATTTCCTTTAAATAATAAATTGCACATATTACCAGGGCAGAAGAGTCCATGACTGAGTTCAGCATTTTGTGTGCAGTGAACCCTAGTGGTTTAAAACTTGGTGGGGTCAGCAAGGGAGACCAAGGATCCCCCTGGAGAAACTTGTGGGGTGGGGAGGTGGGTGTCTTTCTGAGCCCATAGATGAGGCCATGGGACTTTGACAAAGATGTGATGAGGTTTGATGTGGGTAATAGGAGTGTAAGACAGGCTTAACCAGTAAGTAATCTCAAACCAGAGCTTCTTCAACTTTTTCCACTCATGACCCCCTTTTATCCCAAGAAATTTTTATGTCACTCCGGGTAGATCAGTCTATAAAATAAGCACCCAAACCAAACAGCTACTGATAATCAAGCACAAAGAATTTTATTTTAAGATGGCCCCAAATTCTATTATGTGTCCCTTATGGGGCTGCAACCCATCATGTACGAAGCTAAGCTCAGATTAATGGTTTCTACCTTTTGAGGCCCATGAACCAGCACTGTGAAGGGTGAACAGGGCCAGTGCTCAGTCAGGCATCTGGGGCCACCTGTCTGTTTTCATCATTTTCTACTTAATCCATGTAGGAGCCATAAGCAGAGTTATATGAAGCTACCATAACTGTCCAAGCCAGCTGCTTCCTGTTTGGAGGAACAAACTGAGGCATAGAGAGAGAAGGGACTTCTCTCATCGCTCTTCAGTGGCAGAACCTCAAGACTTTATGTAGAAATCTCTAGGCCTGGGCTTCTCTCTCTCTCCCAATCTCTAAACACCTCTTCTTTCCCTTTGGGTTATTCCTCCTGTCAGCAAGGCTCCCTAAACTCTAATCTCCATAACTGGCCAACTCTTTGTTGGATTGCTGACCCTCCCCTCTGAGCCCCACACTTTTCTTCATCACAAGCTCTGGAGCTTTGCTGAGACTCAGGACTGACCATTGCACAACACCAGGGGACGCCACACATATGATCTTCTCCCCAAGGGGTTTCACACAACAGTTGTGCCATGTGGTGGCCCTGGGAACCAGCTGTGGGGTGCTCCATGCAAATTCCTAGACCACTGTTCAGGGGCATTTTTTTAAAATTGAGAACAATTTTAATAGAGTTGCTTTTCGGGGGTGGTGGGAATATACTACAGAAGAGTAGAAATACATTAAATGTGATAGTTGAACATTCTTCAAAATGTTGATAACTCAATGATAGCTGCTTAAAATTTAAACATTAGAACATCTTTATTAAGTAGTGACTAAGAACCTTCTATGTAATATCTACATCAAAATTATATGCTGGACATTCCATTCTGAAATTTCCTGAACGTTCTATCCTTGAGTGCATTATTTTTTTATTATTATTTAATTTTTTTATTAGTGAAACACCATGAGGTATAGTTATAGACTTATAAATTTTTGTGCTTGGGTTTCAGTTATACAATGATCAAGTACCTATCCCTCCACCAGTGCCCATCTTCCACCACCACGGGTCCCAGCATCCCTCCCACCCCCCCATCCCCCCCGTCCCACCCTGCCTCTGTGGCAGGGCATTCCCCCTTGTTCTCTCTCTCTCTTCTTTTGGGTACTGTGTTTTGCTAAAGAGGCATTGAGTGGCAATCATGTTTGGTCTATAGACTACTTTTAGCATGCTTCTCCCACCCTGGGAGGGTCCTCACAACACCCTTTATTTGGTGCTTTCTTCTCTATCTGAGCTTCCTTTTCACCTAGCACGTGTGGCTGGCCTTCAGGTCATGGAGCAAAATTCCTGGTACTAATCTCAGCCATTCCTGGGTGTTAGTCTCCCGTTTTGTTGCTTAACCTCATTTTCTCATTGGAAAGTGAGGAGGCAGCTGATGGAACGGAATGCCGAAATGCCTGATGGATGGAGGCAGCCTCCTTTGTCAGGTCAGCCTGGAGAGAGGCAGGCCAGGGAGTTGGAATGTAGACGGGCTTCGAGCAAGGCAGGGACTGTAATCCCAGCACAGATGTCTGACGGCCTTGTCTTCCCTTCCCCACTTCTTGCTCCCTTTTCTCTCCTTCTAGAGGCGTTTTCCTGGATACCATCCTACCCCGTCGAGATGACAATGGTGTTAGACCCCCTATTGGCCAGCGTGTGCGGCTCAGTCAGGGAGACATAGCTCAAGCCCGGAAGCTCTACAAATGCCCAGGTAACTGTCAGGGGGGTTCTCGGAGCCTCCTGAGCACCCCCAGAGCACAGCTCCCCTCCTTGAGCACGCCTTCCCCTTGCTGGAAAATGCCTTGGGGAACCTGACAAGACTGCATGTCTGCAGCCAGACTTTCTGCTCTGCTGCTGCTGTTGGAGGTCAAGGGAATTGTAGATTCACTCTTGAATCTACAGTTCAAGGAAGGCTTCGGAATTCTCTGGCCACACCCTGATGTACAGAAGAAAACATAGTGAAGTGGTAGGGAGCAGGAGTCTCAGAATAGTGCATACCTCTTGATAATAGACCCCTTCGACTTTCTATACTACAGATTTGATTGAATGCAAATGGAGGGTATGGGGCTCAGGAGCGAGCACAGAGATCAGAGTACATGCTTTGCATGTGGGAGACCCAAGTTTGATCTGCAGCACTGCTGACCCTTCAGCGGGGTGTCCCTGGTGGCCCCCAGTACCTCAGAACCTGAGAAGCTTCACACCCCCCCCCCCCCGGCATGAACATTGAACTCTCCCTCCAGGTTGGTCAGATATCACTCAGGAGTGGCCCCTGGGCTCCCTGAGTCCTGCTTGAGAGGCCCCCTTCCTCCAAATAAAAAAAAGACCAAGTGTTTTGCAGGAAGATAAAGAAGAAGGTACTTGAGGGAACATCAACTTGCTAAACACTGGAAGGTAGAAGTGCTTCTTTTATTTATTTATTTATTTATTTATTTATTTATTATTAAAACACCATGAGGTACAGTTACAAAGCTTTCATGTCTGAGTTTCAGTCATACAATGACTGAACATCCATCCCTCCACCAGTGCACATTTTCCACCACCAGTGTCCCTAGTATTACACCCCTCCCCCTTTCTAACCCTCCCCCTGCCTCCATGGCAGACAATTTCCCCCATATTCTCTCTCTACTTTGGGGCCTATGGCTTGCAATATAGATACTGAGAGACCATCGTGTTTGGTCCTTTATCTACTTTCAGCACACATCTCCCATCCCGAACGATTCCTCCAACCATTATTGACTTAGTGATCCCTTCTCTATTCCAGTTGCCTTCTCCCCCAGCTCATGAGGCAGGTGTAGAAGCACTTCTGTACCACGAATGAGGTTTCCTCTTTGGTCCAGGGGCTCTCCTTGCCTCTCCAGGGTACTGCAGAGTAGAGGCAGTAATCTGCCCTGGGACACAGGGAGAACAGAGTCTGAGCTGGTGTTGGCTTCTCTGCCTGCCTAGAAGTCCTGGCCCCTCATCTTTGCCTCTTTGCCTCAACTTCAGCAACATCTCCAATGGCCCTGTGGGAGCTCATGTCCACCCCTTCAGGCTGTTGAGCTTCCAGACAAAATATTAGACACTCTAGCTAGGGCTGGAGCGATAGCACAGCAGGTAGGGCGTTTGCCTTACACACGCAGCCAACATGGCCGACCCGAGTTCGATTCCTCCGCCCCTCTCTGAGAGCCCGGCAAGCTACCTAGAGTATTTGATATGCCAGACACAGTAACAACAAAGTCTCCAATGGAGACGTTACTGGGCCCGCTCGAGCAAATCGACGATCAACGGGAGGGCCTTTACCTTTACCTAGCTATGTTTGTTTGTTTGTTTGTTTGTTTGTTTTACCACTGATAGTGGCTTGGGAAAAAAGAGAGAAGTTGGATTATCAACAGGTCCAGCAATCTTTTCCAATCCCCTGGACAGTAAACACAGTTGATCATGAGACAGGCTATCGGAATTGGTTCATTCTAGAAATCCAGGGTATAATGTCCTCCTAAGTGGGATCATGGGGCATGCTGTAGATCGTGTAGGCCTTGCTTTGTCACGAGAGTCTAGGAAATGTCTTTCCAGCTCTTAGTCATCTGGGGGTGTACCAAGGCTGAAATACAGGGCATACGTATCATGTAGCCTTGCTGAATTGAAAGAGAAACCCTATAGCATTCCCTGGGAGATGCCATCATATTTAGTTAGTTATAATGTATATTCCTTTCAGTTCCCTAAAGGATTTTAAGCAGCTGGTAAATGTCTTGGAGCCATATAGTAAAGTATCTGTTCTTGCAGAATGTTGATGATTATTCTAAAATAATTTCCATGCAACCCTTGGGGGTGTTGACTGCCAGGCATAATCCTCAAGATGCCTGGCAGTTGTTCAGTAACACGATATTTGAAGCCCCGAAATCCAGGACTTCCTGAGGCCAGTGACTAGCCTTTCTCCCTTCCTGTGGCTCACAGAACTGCAGCTTCAAGGAATTGAAGTAGTAGCTGCAAATGAGGCTCAAGTGCAAGGAAGGAAAGATGCATTGGAGGCTTGTTTCCTGCACTTCAAAGAGAACCCCTAAAGGGGAGGGACACTCAGCAAACCAATGTCTTTGGGACCTGAACCCCTCAGGTGGAAGGGGTATAAATAAAATTTGCAGCTTCTAGCTTCCAAGTATATTCATACAACTACTTTCTTTCTTTCTTTCTTTCTTTCTTTCTTTCTTTCTTTCTTTCTTTTTTTTTTTTGCAGCGGATGGATAGGGAGCTATTTTTCCCATATGTGGGACTAAGTCCTAGTCTCTTACCAGTCAGCTTTCCAACATTCATGGGCAGGGACTTGAGACATAGGTTAATGAGCTGAGTGCAGACTCTGTATGTGGGAAGCCTGGGTTTGAGTCCCTGCAGGGTCGCCCAAGCACCGCTGGGTATCACCCAAAACCCTTGGAAACATTCAAGGGCAGAATTGCCTTTTCTAGACCATTGTAACTTCCCCACTTGGTAATTTCTCTCTGTTCTCATGATTATTTATAGCCCTTTCCAAGGCCATTAGCACAAAAAATTGTAGGTAAGATTCCAACTCACAGCTGAGACAGATTTCAAGGCGTTCTTTTGTGTTTTCTTGCTGGAAGTTGCTGATTGTCTCTGGATGACAACACTATGAAAGCCTGGTAGAGTCCATTTCACCAACTGCAGGCAGTGGTCTCATCCCCCTCAGAAGGTCTCACCATTCAATGGGTATCTCACAGATACCCATTCACAAGACCTAGCAAGGCTGGGAAACTTGCTGCCCACATACAGTGGGCTAGAGAGCTGAGATGCAAACCCAGCTCTGGGTTGGGCTCAGTCCTGAGATTCTCAGAGCAAATCCCTGGGCTGTCAACTTTTTTTGGTGCCCAGGTTCTTATTTTTTGCTTCCATTCACCAGGAAGATGCCTGTCTCCTGGGCATGGTTGCCAGCGGACCAGAAGGGTGTATTTGCCCGGGACCTGCAAAGCCAGATTCTTGGCAAAGAGCTGGTGCATGTGCTGGGGTCACATTTGTCATTTTGCTTGTGCAGCATGCGGGGAGACCCTGCAGGACTCTACAGGAAACTTCTCTGCACCGGGTTTCCCAAATGGCTATCCTTCCTACACGCACTGCGTCTGGAGGATATCGGTCACTCCAGGAGAAAAGGTAAGTCTGAAGGCACCCCAGGAAGAGACAAAAGCTCCTTGAATTGGGTGAGGCCTGCAGTGGTAGTGTTGGTGGTGGTGGTGGTGGTGGTGGTGGTGGTGGTAATAGTCCTAGTTGGAGTGGTAACAGCCATCATGTAAGAGCAGACACTCAATGTCAGGCACTGGCATTGCTTATTTCACTTAATCACTTAATCACTTCACTTCCCGTTAGTCGTCGATTTGCTCAAGCGGGCGCCAGTAACATCTCCATTTGTCCCTGTCGCGTGCTAGTGTAGCCCAGTGGCATCTGTTCGCTCTGGGAACATGAAGAGCCTCAAACCGATCATTCATGATCTTCACGAAGAAGTCTGACCATCTGGTAGGTGGGCGACCACGCGGTCTTTTGACATCCCGTGGAATCCAGTCAGTAACAGCTCTAGTCCAGTGGTCGTCTTTAAATCTCATTACGTGACCAGCCCATCTGATTTTTGACACCTTGGCAAATGAGACAGCATCCCTGATTCTTGATCGTCGACGGATGTCGGAACTCCGGATTTTTTCTCTCATTTGAGTGAAACGTGATATTCCAAGCATAGCTCTTTCTATTCTTCTTTGGGAGACCTGAATATTGAAGAACTTCACATCGGGACCCATGGCCTAGAATGGAACGAACAGGGTGAGAGACTGTCTGAGTTCATCATGTCGACCAAGACCATCCATGGTAACTCACAGTTCCAGAAGGCAGAATCTAAACGTTGGACATGGGAGTCTCCTGGTGGACGATTCCACAATGAAATAGACCACATCATAGTCAATCGAAGGTTTTGCCTGACCGATGTCGCTGTTGTCCCAAAATTTCGAACGGGATCGGACCACCATCTCCTTCGTGAAAAATTCTACTTCACAGAGCGGGGAGAAAGGGCTGCAAAGTTCAAAAAGAGAACTCCCAGAACAACCACCAACTGGGAGCTCTTTAGCACTATTGCGGCAACATGGGAAGATGCCATTGTTGACAACATTGACGAGGAATACGATCGACTGGTTCAGCACCTCCATGAATGTGCGAGGAACGCCAAGAGAGAAATAGCCACAAAAAAAGCCTGTCTTTCGGCTACATGCAAAAAAATAGGCTCAGAACTCTGCCTAACACCATGTACAAAAGTAAGATCAAAATGGATTAAAGACCTCAACATCAGACCAGACACCATAAGGTACATTGAAGACAAAGTTGGCAAAACCCTCCATGACATTGAAGCTAATGGTATCTTCAAAGATGCCACGCCACTGGCCGAGCAAGTGAAAACAGAGATAGATAAATGGGACTATCTTAAACTAAGAAGCTTCTGCACCTCCAAAGAAACAGTGACCAAAATACAAAGACAGTCTACAGAATGGGAAAGGATATTCACCGAATACACATCTGACAAGGGGTTGATATCCAGGATATACAAAATACTGGTTAAACTCCACAAGAAGAAAACATCCAACCCCATCCAAAAATGAGGCAATGAAATGAACAGAAACTTTCTCAAAGAAGAAATCCGAATGGCAAAAAAGCACATGAGAAAATGCTCTACATCATTAATCATCAGGGAGATGCAGATCAAAACCACAATGAGATACCATCTCACACCTCAGAGACTGGCCCACATTCAAAAGAACAAAAGCAACCGATGCTGGCGTGGATGTGGCGAGAAAGGGACACTCCTTCACTGTTGGTGGGAATGTCCACTGGTTCAGCCCTTCTGGAAAACAGTATGGACGATTCTCAAAAAATTAGAAATTGAGCTCCCATTTGACCCAGCAATACCACTCCTGGGAATATATCCCAGAGAGGCAAAAATGTATAGTCGAAGTGACATCTGCACTTGTTTGTTCATTGCAGCACTCTTTACAATAGCCAGAAACTGGAAGAAACCTGAATGCCCACGAACAGATGACTGGTTAAAGAAACTTTGGTACATCTACACAATGGAGTACTATGTAGCTCTTAGAAAAGATGAAGTCATGAAATTTACATACAAGTGGTACAATATGGAAAGTATCATGCTAAGCGAAATGAGTCAGAAAGAGAGGGATAGACATAGAAAGATTGCATTCATCTGGGGGATATAAAGTAACAAAGTATGAGATTAATACCCAAGAATAGCTGAGATCAGCACCAGGAGGATTACTCCATAACTTAGAGGCCAGCCGGGTATCCTAGAGGAAAGGGCAGTTCAGATAGAGAAGGGAGCACCAAATAAAGGATGTTTGGAGGATCCTCCCAGGAGGGGAGATGCATGTCGAAAGTAGACTATGGACTGAACATGTTTGCCACTCAGTGCCTCTTTTGCAGACCACAACACCCAAAAGGAGAGAGAGAACACAGGGGATTGCCCTGCCACAGAGACAGGGGGGATGGGGGGATGGGGGTGGGGGGGATATTATCCATGGTGGTGGAAAATGGGCACTGGTGGAGGGATGGGTATCTGATCATTGTATAATCAAACCCAAGCACAAAAAATTGTAAATCTACAACTTAAAAAAAATAATAAAATAAAATAAAGGGAAAAAAAAAAGCCTGTCTTCAAAAACTCTTGAGCTAATTCGCCAGCTCGGTTTGGCACATGCCTCAGGCAACCGCAAGCTAACGTCCGAGCTCGCAAAACAGTGCAGAGATGCGATCAAGGAAGACCTCAAAGAGAGAAGAGCAGAAGTACTGGTAGATGCGGCAGAAGCTGGGAAAAGTATTCGTAACGCCCACCTGTCCTTCGCCAACTACAAGACCAAGATTGCTTATTTAACATTATTTATTTCTGCCCTATGCATGCAGCAGCTTGAACTCCCTCAAATGGAGTTCAGGCGCTCAGTGTCTGCATAACTTAGGAATCAAACTCAGTTTGTGAAACAAAGAGGAGGACTGTATTCTCTGACATTGACAAACATGCCATCTGAAGGTGCTAGAAGGCAAAGGGCCCTCATAGAACTTCTTGACACATTAAAGGTAGCAGGGGCGGATGCATGGCCCTGCTCCATGGCTGGCCCCTTCTTCCTTTCCCAGCCCTAGTTCCATCTCAGGAGCACCACAGCCTGTGCTCCCAGCACCCTCTGCCTCTTCTTGGCAAACCTTGGTGGCTCATGGCAGAGAGTGGACTGGGCGGGGCTGCCTCTCTTGGAGATGGAACTCAGGGATGAGGTCTTTGCAGTCCCTGGAGGGGAGTTCTGAGCTCCCCAGGGGATTCCACGGTCCTGGTGTGCCACTTAAGAGTTGGGCAAATTCCAAATGGGCATATCCCTTTGAGGTTCCATGTACCCTAAAGATTCTGAGACCCAGCGCCAAGCCCAATGTGGGGATCTCTTTCCAGTGACCCAAAGATGATCCATTGGGAATCCTCTTAGGAGTAAATCTGTTCGGAGCCAGAGTGATAGTACAGTGGAGAGGGTGTTTGCCTTGCACGCAGCCAACCTGGGCTCAATCCTCCGCATCCCATATGGTCCCCTGAGCACCGCCAGGAGTCATTCCTGAGTGGAGAGATAGGAGTAACCCCTGAGCATCACCAGTTGTGACCCAAAGAGAGAAAGAGAGAAAGAAAGAAAGAGAGAAAGAAAGAAAGAAAGAAAGAAAGAAAGAAAGAAAGAAAGAAAGAAAATTTCAGTTAATACTCTTTCCAATGTAGACGTTACTGGGCCCGCTCGAGCAAATCGAGGATCAACGGGAGGGCCTTTACCTTTACCTTTACCTTACTCTTTTTTTAAAAAAAAAGGTAAATCTATTTGTAGCTAAATTCATAGTAAGATATTGAACTGGGGCTTGGGGCTTCTGCACTTTGAAGCTTCTGGGCTTGTTTTGAGGGGTGCCTTTCCAAAGGCATAGAGTCTTCATGTTGTCTCAAACTAGAGCACAGCTGTCCTTGAGAGGGCAGTCCCCCTCTGTCCCTTGGGTCTAGCTTCCTGCAATCTACCCATCCTCCTCTGCTTCCCAGTATCGTGGTGGCTGGACTGGATAGTTTCAGAGGAGAGGCAGCACTGGCCCGTCCACTCTGGTGTCGGCTGCCAAGGTTTGCCAAGAAGGGGCCGAGGGTGCTGGGAATGTGGGCTGTGGTGCTTCTGAGATGGAATGGGGGCAGGGAAGGGAGGAAGGGGCCAGAGTCCAGAGTCTGTTCACCCTCAGGCCTCCAGCACTCACACGGCCGTGATACCAAGGCAACAGTAAGCACTTGTATGAACGTGTGGATGGAGAAATGGCCAAATGAAAAACCTGCCTCTGGGGGTTACAGTGTGTGATTGTGGCTGTTCCCAGTTCATCTTCTCAAAATTGTCTGTTTAAATGTTAAGTTAAACAGGACTGAATAGGAGCCGGAGTGATAGCACAGCACGTAGGATGCTTGCCCTGCACGCGGCCAACACAGGTTTGATCCCTGAAATCCCATATGGTCCCCCAAGTCCTGCCAGGAGTGGTCCTTAGCACAGAGCTAGGAGTAAACCCTGAGCACAGCTGGATATTACCCTCCTCAACAGAAAGCGAAGTTAAACACAGTGTAGTAATGGTGTGATTAGGGTATCACTAGGAGCTATTCTAGCATTTTCTGTAGGTGGGTACTATCTCAGCATATTACGTGGTTTCTCTCGTTTAATCCTTATAGAGCCTCCTGTGATTGGTGCTTTCACCACACCTTTACCAGGGAAGGAATAGGACCTGCAAAAGCTACCCAATTTATTGCTGAGTTGGGATTTGAATCTAGTCAGTTTGACTCTGAGAACTTGGATGCTTAATGTGTGTATGTACCTACCTATATGCACATGTGCACACACAAAAGTACACACACTCACATGTGGAACACATGTATACATATAGGCACACATACCCACTTACACATGTGTATACACACCCACACGTGTGAACACACCTGCACAACCCTACATGTATGCATATACACACATGAATATGTGACCATGCACGGATAGCACCCACAGGCATAACTCTAAGTCTCTGACTTAGACTTCTCTGACTCTAAGCGTTTCTGTTGGTGTGGTTGTCATCTTGAACCTGAGGGTCTCCAGGCCAGTCTGTCTGCCTTGGAATGAGATTCTGTGCTTGTGCCTGCTGCAGGCTATAATGAAAGAGGCAGGAAGGAAGAGGAGGAAAGGGAAAGATTCTGGTAATCCCCAAATTGTTAAATTGCCCTACATAGCAGAGGCTATGTGATATGTTTGAACTGGGTAAGATTCAGCGAGCCTTAATTATTATTGTTAACCAGGGCCAGGGAGAATATCCATCATTGAAATTCCTATGCCAATTACTCCAATCTCTGCTTCACCCAGCCTTCCCCAGAGCTGTTAGTAATTAGCAAACTTGATTGATTTGAGTATCACCTCCTCTTCCCCTATGGTCTTTAGGGTTCACTAATACTCTTTAAAATAATTAGCCTGAATAATTATCCCATTCATTCACATCATGAATTTGTTACCATGGAAGTTATAATAACATTTCCTTTCTGAAATTTTAGAAAGCAAAGGCAGAAGAGTTATATTGCAACCCTCCTAGCAAATATTGGCTGAGTTCTTCTGCTTGAATGCAAATACTGTGGAGGAAATCTGCGGAAAGAAATCTAAGCTGTGATCCCTGTCTTCAAGAGACTCAGATTTTAGTAAAGGTCCCTGCTGGCCCCTAGGAAGTCTGAGGAATCGAAGAAGGAATATTTGTTTTGCACTGGATGCCAACGACATTAAAAAAATAGACATAACAAAAGCTTCCAAGTTGATTCTAAAGTGCAAGTAGGAGAAGGAACCATTACCATTAGTCTTGTTTTTAAGAAGTGACATTATACATACACAGGCACATGGACCATCACGTAGGATGGGTGAGCTGGCTTGGTTTTGTTGTTGTGCTGTTTGTCTTCTTGGTTTTGTTTTATTTGGGGTGGGAGGGGGCAGTTCACACCCAACTGTGCTCAGAACTTACTCCTGGTGTGCTCAGGTTTCACCCCAGATTTCAGTCCTGTCCAGCCAGTTGTGCTCTAACGTGGGGAGCCCTATGAGTCCCTGGAAATCAAACCAGGTTGGCTACATGCAAGGCAAGTGCTCTTCCCACTGTACTCTCTCTCCAGCTTCCTGGCCTGTTGTTTTTTGGTACTGACTTTATCTTTTAGTGTAGGACAGCTTAAGGAAGAAAGTGCTCCTGACCCTGAACTCTGGCTGTGAGGCAAGATCTGCCTCAGGGAAGGTCAGGCTCTGTGCCTATCATGACAGGCCCTTGCAGAGAGCATATGTTGTGTTTGGTTTGTGATGCACCGAGTGAACCTGCAATGTTGCTTGAATAGTTTGTGTGTGTCATGGCAGGAATCAAACCCAGGGCATCAAGCTTCATAGTATAAGCTTTATATATAAATTTATATTATTTATATCATAAATATGGATAATATATTTTATCAATATAAGCTTTACTACTAGCCATATCCCTGGTCTCTTTGTTTTTTTTTTTTTTTTTTTCCCTTTATTTTATTTTATTTTTTTTAAAGTTGTAGATTTACAATTTTTTGTGCTTTGGTTTCAATCATACAATGATCAGATACCCATCCCTCCACCAGTGCCCATTTTCCACCACCATGAACAATATCCCTCCCACCCCCATCCCCCCATCCCCCCGTCTCTGTGGCAGGGCAATCCCCTGTGTTCTCTCTCTCCTTTTGGGTGTTGTGGTCTGCAAAAGAGGCATTGAGTGGCAAACATGTTCAGTCCATAGTCTACTTTCGACATGCATCTCCCCTCCTGGGAGGATCCTCCAAACATCCTTTATTTGGTGCTCCCTTCTCTATCTGAATAGCCCTTTCCTCTAGGATACCCGGCTGGCCTCTAAGTTATGGAGTAATCCTCCTGGTGCTGATCTCAGCTATTCTTGGGTATTAATCTCATACTTTGTTACTTTATATCCCCCAGATGAATGCAATCTTTCTATGTCTATCCCTCTCTTTCTGACTCATTTCGCTTAGCATGATACTTTCCATATTGTACCACTTGTATGTAAATTTCATGACTTCATCTTTTCTAAGAGCTACATAGTACTCCATTGTGTAGATGTACCAAAGTTTCTTTAACCAGTCATCTGTTCTTGGGCATTCAGGTTCCTTCCAGTTTCTGGCTATTGTAAAGAGGGCTGCAATGAACAAACAAGTGCAGATGTCACTTCGACTATACATTTTTGCCTCTCTGGGATATATTCCCAGGAGTGGTATTGCTGGGTCAAATGGGAGCTCAATTTCTAATTTTTTGAGAATCGTCCATACTGTTTTCCAGAAGGGCTGAACCAGTGGACATTCCCACCAACAGTGAAGGAGTGTCCCTTTCTCGCCACATCCACGCCAGCATCGGTTGCTTTTGTTCTTTTTGATGTGGGCCAGTCTCTGAGGTGTGAGATGGTATCTCATTGTGGTTTTGATCTGCATCTCCCTGATGATTAATGATGTAGAGCATTTTCTCATGTGCTTTTTTGCCATTCGGATTTCTTCTTTGAGAAAGTTTCTGTTCATTTCATTGCCCCATTTTTGGATGGGGTTGGATGTTTTCTTCTTGTGGAGTTTAACCAGTATTTTGTATATCCTGGATATCAACCCCTTGTCAGATGTGTATTCGGTGAATATCCTTTCCCATTCTGTAGACTGTCTTTGTATTTTGGTCACTGTTTCTTTGGAGGTGCAGAAGCTTCTTAGCTTAAGATAGTCCCATTTATCTATCTCTGTTTTCACTTGCTCGGCCAGTGGCGTGGCATCTTTGAAGATACCATTAGCTTCAATGTCATGGAGGGTTTTGCCAACTTTATCTTCAATGTACCTTATGGTTTCTGGTCTGATGTTGAGGTCTTTAATCCATTTTGATCTTACTTTTGTACATGGTGTTAGGCAGAGTTCTGAGCCTATTTTTTTGCATGTAGCCGTCCAGTGATGCCAACACAATTTATTAAAGAGGCTTTCCTTACTCCACTTCACATTACTTGCACCTTTATCAAAGATTAGATGAGCATATGATTGAGGAGAGATGTCAGTGTATTCAACCCTGTTCCATTGGTCTGCAGTTCTGCCTTTGTTCCAGTACCATGCTGTTTTAATTATTACTGCTTTGTAGTACAGTTTGAAGTTCGGGAGGTTGATTCCTCCCATTTTCTTTTTCCCAAGAATTGTCCCTGGTCTCTTTGAATACTTAAAATCTTTGTGTACTGGGCCAGGGAGATAGCTCAAGTGGTAGAGCACATACTTAACACGACCAAGGATCTGAGTTTGATCCCTGACCCTTTAAACTCCCTGGAGTGTGATCCTGGTGGCCCCCAGCCCCTTGGGACCTAAGCACTGCATCCCCAGGCCCAATCACAGAACCCATCAAACCCACACCACTGGACAAAGCCTCTTGGGGAGGGACCCTGCCCCGTAGCACCCATGTCAGTGACCCTAAAAAAGGTACTTCCCTCTGTGAAACATCATTGTGTGCCGGGCACAGCATCATCCTCTCTATGAGCTGTTTCCAGTGCTTCCGGTCCCCACAGCCTCCCTGGCAGGTAAGTTGCTTTTACAGATGAGGAAACTTGGGTTCCAGGAGATAAGGATTTGCCCCCGGGGTTCCAGCGCTAGTGAGTGGGAGGTGAAAATTCCCTTCTGCCAGACTCTCACACTGCTCTGCTGTCATTGTTGGAGGTGGTGGTGGGAGAGGGGGAGTTCCAACCAGGGAAAGCGGGGTCCAGCTGCATGATCCCAGTAAGACTTGGTCAGGAGGACAAGGGTCAGGAGAATGGGCACAGCAGAGCACATGGGACCTTGGCATACACAGGCTGGGCCCTGGAGACTCTGGAAAGGCAAAATTTTCATCTGTGATTTGGGAGTCCCAGAAGCAAGGACATTTCCTCAGCACACACAGGGAGGTTCTGGCAAACCTGAGATGTGGTGCAGATTCATCTGGAAGTCCCCACGTGTGGCCTGGGCAGGGGCAGAGCAGGATAGGGGTCAGGAGTCGCTTCTGCAGGGGAAAGAGTCAGATGAGGGAGTGGGGACAAGCCAGCCTGGGAAAGGGAGAGGGAACTCTGGGGGTCACACCTGGGTGATGGGGTGATTCCAGGAGCACACTGCTCATCTCAGGCACCCTCATAATTAGTGGGGAACAGGGAAGCCAGGTGCATGGACGAAGAACAGTGAGAGGAGAGGGGGAGAGGGTCAGGGAAGGGGGCCATAGAGCATGAGGACAATTTAGATTTGCCTGGTAAGGTTCTGGAAACATTGACCTCCATCCCTCAGAAACAGAGGGGCTTCTTGATCAAAAAGGGACTGGGGGATATCAAGGTAAAGTGGGGGAGCATGCATGCATAAGGGTGGGGATAGACGGAACAAAGGTGAGAGCACCCTACATGGTGGCTTGGGCTAAAGGGAGAGGAGAAGCCCATCCTCTCTCCCCTCAGCTGCAGGACAGTCCTGTGGACCAGCCCCACCTGTGTTGAGGGAAAAGGTGCATCTGCATGGTCTCCCCAGATCTTCTTTCCCCTTCAGTCTGATCCCTCACCTCCAGCCTTGGTTCTTCTTCCCCTTCTCCCTCATTCCAGACACATAGACTGGGGTCTAGGGCTTGCAATTCAGTTTTCCACACATCTCTTCTTTTGATCATATTAGTCCACTTTCACCAATGTGCTCTTACCCTTCTTCACTTCCCTCTGGACCCATACATCCCTTGTGTCAAATGCTACCTCCTTTGAGAAGCCTTTCAGTAGTGCCTTCCAGAACTTACTTCCCCTACCCTGGCGCTCCAGAGAGCCCTTTCAGTTCTTCTCTCTTTCCAGAATGTTCTGATTGATCTGATGCATCTGCTCTTTCCTCTTTGTCTAGGGCCCATAAGGGCAAGAACCCCACTAACTGATCTTTCTGTCATAATTGACTAACAAAGATTGTCATGAAGTAGGTGGTGGGCAAACTGGTAGAATGGATGGATAAATGTATGTATGGATAGACAGATGAATGGATGGATGGACGAATACACAGGTGAATGATTGGATGGAAGGATAGATGGATGTATGGGTGCATTTACATATGGATGGACATACAGATATATGTATATATGGATGGATGGATGGATGGATGGATGAATGGATGGATGGATGGAGTGTAGATATAGATGAATGCATGTATGAACATACAGATGGATGGATGGACAATGTACATATGGGTAGATGTACAGAGGTATGTATGTATGGGTCGGCATATAGATGAATGACTATGATTAGAACAAACTATAGGCTCACTATAGGACAGTTATTTGACATATTCACCTCAGAATAGTGAGGTTATGGACACAGGGACATTGATTTGGAGGGGCTCAGATTAACTGGGGCTAACCCCATATCCTATAAAATTATTGATGATGTTCTAAGAACTTCTTATATCTCCAGGTTTAAGGTTTCTTTGGCCCCTTACAACCTCCCCAAACCCAAATTTCAGTGAGTCTTGCCCCATCTTCTTGCTTTCTGCAAACCGCCTAATGACTTCCATAGCTCCATTACCCCCAAAACTGCTGGCTCTTTGTCAATTCTCTTCTCCATTGAGCTCCCCTAGGGCTGTGATCCAGTCCACTTCCGGTCTGAGTGGGGCCCAGAGTCATTCATCACCCCCATGTGCCATTATCCAGAGAGAGCGCTTCTCTGGGGACCAACTTTCAATTGGAGGGAATTGACCTTTCAATTTGTGTCATCACCCCCTTCACCCCAAAGAATACACAAGGTAGAAAACTTGGAAAATACTTAGAAAAACAGAGCTAAAAACTAAAGGACCCAGATTCTTTGTTTTACCCACCCAATCTTGCTTGTGGTTTATTATTTAATGTCACGGGGCTTCCTGTAAGTGTTTTTGAGGAGACCCTCCTACTGTGGCTTGGGAGGTCTGAGTAATGTGAGAAAGCCTGGCATGCAAGAAGTGTCTTTCTCAGCCCCTTTCACTCTTCACAGATCATCTTGAACTTCACCGCCATGGACTTGTTTAAAAGCCGCCTGTGCTGGTATGACTACGTGGAGGTCCGAGATGGTTACTGGCGAAAAGCCCCGCTGTTGGGTGAGTTGTTTTTGGAAAGCCTGACTGTGAGGGAGGGGATGTTGTGTGTGACTGGGTTCAAGTTTAGTAGGGTCTGTCTGGTGGGCTTCACAGGAAGCCCTCAAGGGTCTGTGTCATTGTGCAAGTCTGAGCTCTCCATTTGGTCACTCCTGTTAAAAGCTTTTAAGCCGGCAAACACCCTTTGATCTAGCCATTCCACTTCTTGGAGTTTATCCTGGGGAACTAATTAAGGAAGTGTTCAGAGCTCTTGCTATAGGGATGCTCGGTGAAGCAGAGAGAATTGAAAACAATTTAAATGTTTAACAGCAGGAGTTAGCTGAATAAATTATGATGCACCTTTCCCTGGAAAACTATCCAGCCATTAAAAATAAAGTTGGAGGTGACTATGTAGACAGAAAGGTGTCCGTTGTACATGGTTACACAAAACCAGTGTTACTAAAAAGAATGTATAGGATTCCATTCTCACAAAAACACACTCAGACATGTCATATTCCAACCTTGAAAATTCCAGACTAAGGTGGACATGAGTGAGTTGGGGTTGGTAGAATAAAAGAGAAGTGGAATGTGGGGTCGGGTGGAGGTTTTGTGCCCAACAAGTCAGGAACTCAACCAAAATAACTCAAAAAAATTACTTAAAACAGTGTGAGGTCTGAATTCAATAGGAGGGAAGCATTTTGTGATCTACCGGATCAACATCAAGAAGAATTATAAACACAAATAAATTGTCCATAACAGTCATTTAGGCTGATGAAGTATTAACTTTGCACACTGTTGTTGCATTGCTTCTCAGCTGTTTTTCTAAGTATTTTCCAAGTTTTCTACCTTGTGTGGGGTGAAGGGGGTGATGACACAAATTGAAAGGTCAATTCCCTCCAATTGAAAGTTGGTCCCCAGAGAAGCGCTCTCTCTGGATAATGGCACAGCGGGTGGGGGTGATGAATGACTCTGGGCAACACTCAGACCGGAAGTGGACTGGATCACAGCCCTAGGGGAGCTCAATGGAGAAGAGAATTGACAAAGAGCCAGCAAGAAGGGCCAGGGAGGATGGGCTTGTCCTCAGCTTCTATGCGGGTTCCACAGGGTGGGCTTCCAGACAGTCAGTCTAAGCTCTCGGGAGGATGTTGTCCCTGGTTTCTCCTCAGCGAGCAGAAAGCCCCTCATGTTCTCCAAGAATGACTGACCGGGAGCGAGCTGTGTCGGAGCGGCTGATTGAAATGCAGGCGGGAAGGAGAGGAAGGTGAGCTGGAGAGCTGCGAGCCCAGGCTCACACTCAAGCCTGACTTCGTGCCAGATTCTGGGATCAGTCAGAAGAGGCTGAGACTGAGGGGCTGGCGAGACCCTCAGGGCATCTGTATTTGGCTTCTGTCTAGCCAGTGTGGTTCAAGCAGGCCGGCTGCCCTAGATAATAGCACCTTGCCCCTCTGATTTCAGTACCTAGAGGTATAAACAACAGAAATGTGTCTCTAGGTTCTCTAGAAAGCAGCTGGGGCAGGCTCTGAGCCAGGGTGCCAGTTTTTCACCAGTAGGAGGAATCAGTCATAGTAGCTGTTCATGTAGAAATCGGTGGCTGGGGGCCAGATAGTATAACATGTCAGGTGCTTGCCTTCCATGTGACCGACTGGGGTTCAATCCCTATCAGTCTCCTGAACTCCCCTAGGAGTGGTCCTGGGATACAGTAGACTCAGGAGGAAGCCCTGAGCACCACCAGACATGCACCCTCCTGCAAAAGAAAAAAATGTACAAAGAAGGAAACAGCGGCTGGCCAGCCATGGAGAGGAGCGTGTGCACTGCACGACAAGAGACTGGTGCCACCCAGTAGCAGGGTGGAGACTCGTGCCCTGAATCCCTGCTCCTGCCTCGGGTGGTCGGACACAGCTGGAAGAAGACAAGTGCCAGGAGCGAGAGGGAGGCAGGGCTGTGGCAGCCCCCCAAGGGAGGCTGGCAGAGGCAGCAGGGGTTCCTCACAGGGCTGTGTTAGCTGACACCCCAGACTGGAACCTCCACAGGTTCGGGTCGGGGGATGAGCCCACAGTTTAATGTGCCAGACACAGGAGAGACCAGCTTGGATGCTCATTCAGGCCACACACACACACACACACACACACACACACACACCAAAGGGGCACACGGAAGTAGTGGGTGACTTCTTGGTTCTGGGTTGTTTATCTGAAAAGAATGCCCTAGGATATTTAGAACTCAAGTGGGAAGCAGAGCCGTGAGGAGGAAGGCTCAAAGGAACACAGGTGACGGAGTTCTTCAGCCTGGCGGGGTGTAGACTCTCAGAGCTCACCCCTTGGGAAAACCATGCTCCCCAAGAGAGAACATGGCTGAGAGACACCCTGCTGGGGAAGGGAACACTACTGAGAAGGGGAAAGCAATGGTTGGTTGGTTCGGGGAGCTACACTCCACAGTGCTCAGGGTTGGCTTTTGGCTCTGTGCTCGGGGGGTCACTGCTGGAAGCACTGGGGAACCTTAAGTAGTAGTGGGGATTGAACCCTGGTTGACCACATGCAAGGCAAGCACCCTAATTTCTGTACTGTCTCTCTGGGCCTTGGAAATGCATTTAAAATTTTTTTTAAGTCAGTTTAAAATTTCTCATCTATAAGGTCCTATGTTTTCAATGGTGCTGACACATATTGTCTTGGTGTACACAGTGAAAATAAAATTTTAGCTGGGCTTCCCCTATTTTTGTTAAATTCGACTATCCTATACCACTTGCTGCCAATATCATAGACTTAAAGGGCAACTTTAAGGGAGGAGGCGGCTCTGGGTCTCTGGAGTGCCCTGGAGAGCGTGAAGGCTGCATTTGAGAAAGCATGAGGGAGAGTTTGCAGTCATTCTTTTAAATTTGAAACCAGCATTTTTCTCACTTCAGATTCTGAGATCTTGAGCGACACTTTTATTGATTAGATGCGATTTTGATATTTATTATCAGGAATGGTTTATGTCATTTGTTTTCTTCAGGGCTCATAGTTCACATGCTTTGTGTGTGTGTGTGTGTGTATGTGTGCGTGTGCACGCATGCACACATGTGCGTATATTGAGAGTGTGAGTGGATGTGTTCATGTGTATGTGTGTGCATGTGAGGGTGTGTTCATATGTGTGTGTGTGTGTGTTTGTGTTCGTGCATCTCTGTGCTCTGAGCACAACATGGCTGAGCGCCTGTAACCATCATTCTTCATTTGCAGGAGTTCTTCCTTGCCAACTATTTGGTCTGCTCTGATGTTTCCAAATGCAGTTGCTAGTGAACTTTTGTGTTTGAAACAAGTGCATTGTGTGGGCCAAGCTGGTCCTGGGAGGGGTCAGTGGCATGAAATCTGCCTGGAGGAGGCAGGTCAATGCCCCTTTGGCAGGAGGGAGAACGGATTAGGGCGAATTGTGAAAGTATGCATCTTGCTCTGAAAAACTGTGCGTTGCATATTTTCCCAGGGCTGTGTGTGAAAATCCAGTCATAATGGACGCATGACTTTTTATGAATGAACTCCTTATGGCTCCCCGTGGAGACCACTTGTAGTGTCCTCATCTGCATTTCCTCTTCTTGATATCCTTATAAAACTTCTCTTCCAAAACAAGAAACCAGATTTCAAATGAGGAATTTGACACCTTTTCTCCACTCTGTGCTCTCTCTGGCCTGTTGGTCTCCTTGGAAGGAGGCGACTGGAGACAGGGATTTTTACAGAACGATGAAAGGGAAATGTAAGTCGATTGAGAACATTTCACAGCTGGTTAAAGACGCTAAATTGGATTTTCGGTTTCCCGGGTCACTTATGCGATCACACCTAAAGGGGATGGGAAGGTGGCGGCACAGAGAGAGCTCATCCAGCCGTCCTAAATGCTCTCCTGTTAATTGGATTCCCCTCCCTCACTTCTGCCGGAGGAATTATTCCAACAATGCACTTTTGTATGCAGAACTGTCTTGGGGTATTCTGAGCCACCACCATGCACACAAAAGCCCTTTCTCCCCCTTCCCTAAAGAGGGGAGGGGGTTCAGGAAGGCCAGGCTGGCCAATCAGTGTCGCCTGGGCTTCTCTGCACAGGAGCCACCTCCCAAATGACACAGAAATGGCAACGTGAGTCAGCCAGCCACGGCTGGTCAGGCCAGAGCCTTACTTTATGGTTTGAGACTTTGATCTTCATCCTCTGAGTCTGAGCTGGGGCAGGGGACTGATGTTTACATTCCCAGGTGCACTGTCCCTGTCTCAGATGGAGAATTCAGTTCCTCATCAGGCGGGTGATGCTGATGAGGATGATGAAGATCTAAAACTCCAACAGCTGAGCCTCAAAATCCTGTACCCACTTACAACTCCGAGTGTCCCTTAAATGAACTCTACTCAATTTCACTCCACTTCCTCCTGAGTGGGGAAAAAGCTCCCATGCTGGATATTATCTAACTCAGGGGAGAACGGGACAGAAATGTGTTAATCCTTGCAAAGACTGCAGGACAGTGTCTGCTATCGACGTGCTCATAAAAAAGGGGGGGGTTATTAGAACCATTATGGAGATGATGAGAACATTGAGATAAGAGTCAAGGGACTAAGTAGAAGATTCTAGCTTAGAATTGTTCAGGTGATTTGAGGAGAGACATTACTTAGGGATAATTTGAAATTTATTCTACACTGTCTAGCTGTATAGAGACAGTAAAATAGACCTTAGTGAACTGAGGGGCTTTGTGTATAGGTCCTGCGTGGATTTGATACCTGGGGGTGGCCCCAGTACGCCCCCCCCTCACCATCCCTGCCTGTGGCTCTATAAAAATAAGCTCTTTAGCCTGAAATTCTTACTTTTTCTGACAATAAGCAGATCTGGGCTGCCCCGTGTCCATGGGTGGGTGGTCCTTCTTATTCGGTTGAGTTATTAGGCAGCGAGGCACTGGGAGTTCCTCTCACTTTTGGAAACTGTCCCCAGTGGCTGTGACAGCTGAGGTTTTAAAAGAATAAACTTGGACTTGGACCTCAGGCTCTCTGGTACGTAATACTTCCTTGGGCTCCCGTGCTGTTTCCAAGAACTTGCTGACACTAATTGGCCATGCCAGAGGAACCATTACTGAGAATTTATAGGCTTTGGGTGGATTTCTTCTTGCTGGATTCCTGGCAGCCGTGTTAGCTCATCTCCCTCAGTAGTAAACTCTCCAAATCCAGAAAGCTGCAGGTGACCAGAGGCAGATGGAAGTAGAGGGAGATTAGCAACCTCTTCTCACCACCCACCCATGTCTCCCCCGAGAATGCATGTGGCAGTTGCCACTAGGAAATGTCCAGTGGCATTCGCGTCCCCCTCTCCAGCCTCATCTCCCACTTCTCAGAAGGATGAGACCGAGCGACTGTGTCCAGGCGAATCCAAAGCCCCGCCCCCCAGCCCCTGTCCCATGTTCAGTAGCTTTATTAAGCACTGATGCCATGAGGATTAGCTTCACGACCCTCACACCATCAGTGCTCAAATATGTTTCCGTTTTCCAAGTTTTTGTTTTGTTTTGTTTTTGTTTTGGGGCCATACCTGACGATGCACAGGGGTTACTCCTGGCTCATGCATTCAGGAATTACTCCTGGCGGTACTCAGGGAACCATATAGGATGTTGGGAATTGAACCCGGGTCTGCTGCATGCAAGGCAAACACCCTACCTGCTGTGCTATCACTCCAGCCCCTCAAGTTTTTATTTAATATTCTTTGGAGAAGGGGTGCCCTAGTAGAGCTCAGGGGGTGACATTCAGCCCAGGGTGACCAGAACCGAACCCAGCTGTGTCCAGGGGGCCATGCTGGGCATTGAACCCGGAGCCTCAGACCTGCCCACCAACCCTTCAAGCTTTCTCTCTCTAGTCCCTTGTGGACTTCAAGAAAATATGAATTGAATAATATGGTTACCCCTTGAGGCCTTGTGTGATGTGTGTGGTGAACCGATGAGGAAGATTCAGCCCACTGCCCAACTCACCCTCCACTGCCCTTTTAACCTGGCAGCCTTATGTGGCCCAGAAGTGACATGGCCAGGACCTCGAGCCCAGGAAACCTGTCCCACCCTCCTTTCCCCATCTCTGATCTCATTCCCAAGTGTCAAAGCACCATACATTCCTTTCCAGTTTTTAAGAGAGTTGTGAGTGATTACAAACACCCTTCCAGCAAGGATTGGGAACCTAACTTCCATCCCTTTGTGCTGTCTTGCTCCCATGTGGCAGTGCCCGGGCAGGGGTGTGAGGGCGGCGTCCACCTTGCCATCCTTGCCGTGCGCTTGGGCATCTACATCTCCATCAGAGGCTGGTCTCCAGTCCTGTGTCCGCCTCAGTGGCTGCTCTGCTTCCTCCCGCTCCTGTCCACCTAGACCAGTTCACCTGGGTGCATTCTCATCTCTACAAGTCAGTCTGTGGGGCTGTTCTGTGGCTCACCAGTTGCCTTGGTGATGGAAAAGTCTCTGGCCGATGCCTCCCCAGCCATGCTCTGCCCCAGGTCCTTTCATGCCTGTCTTCTCGTCTGATGCCTCAACAACCCCTGGAGACACTGGGAATCTTCGGTCTTTTTTTTTTTTCCTTTTTGGGTCACACCCAGCATTGCACAGGGGTTACTCCTGGCGTATGCACTCAGAAATTACTCCTTGCGGTGCTCAGGGAACCATATGGGATGCTGGGAATCGAACCTGGGTCAGCCACATGGAAGGCAAATGCCCTAACTGCTCTGCTATTGCTCCAGCCCCAATCTTGTTTTTTTTTTTTTTACCCTTTAGGTTTTGTCCAGAAACTTAGGGTGCATGCTCCCCCATGTTCTTAAGCCTGCATAGGGTTTCCATCCTCCTTCTTCAGCCAGAGTCTGTACTCAGGGTGGGGCAGAGCCCAGGACCCTCCAGAGGCTCCTGGCCTCTCCCTCTCTCCTTGACCCTTCCACTTCCCATCCCAGGAACCCCCAAAGACAAAGAGGAGCCAGCACCCTTCCAAGTTTTCTTTGAAATCACCAGCATCCTGAAAGTCAAAAGGCCGGAAGCTTTCCCCTCTCGCAGGTGTGTCCTCAGCATCCCTTCCCAGGCAGGAGGGCTTGAATGTCTTCCCGCAGGCCTGGGCCCAAGAGAGGGGCTCCACGGGGCAGAGCTCTGCTCATCCCACTCACACCCCTTCCCTGCACCTGGGCAGGGGCTGGGCCGCACTCCAGTCCATGCTGGACAGGAACTGGGCGTCCTCCCTAGGCCCTCTGCAGGGAGACACCGTCGGTCCCTTCTCTCCATGTGATGGAGCTGCAGGCTGGTGGCGGCCCCAGCAAGGAGGACATTGCTCCCTTGGCACCACCACGGAAACGTCTGCCCCTGCCCTCTCGCCGTCCGCGACCTCCTGACGCTTCTCTCCCACTTCCCAGGCAGGTTTTGTGGCGACCAGGTCCCAGAGCCCCTCATCTCCACGGACAGCCGGCTCTGGGTGGAGTTCCGCAGCAGCAGCAGCGTCCTGGGCAAGGGCTTCTTCGCGGTGTACGAAGGTTTGTTGGTGACCGTCCTGGGGCCACTCGCCCCAGCAGGCTGGCAGCTGCCCTGGGCGGGGTTGGGGAGGGGACGGAGAAGCCCAGAACCCTACGGAAATGGAAGCAGCTGCTTCCACTTGGAGCCTGAGGAGCAGAACACTGAGCCTCAGGGGGTCGGTTGTGTTTGTGAGTTGAGGACTTTGACAGTGTCAGGGAATTTTCTGCTCGTTTCTTGGAAGGACCTCAGAGGCATGCCAGGGAACCAATCGGTCTGGCCTCTGGGCACCTGCCCCAGGGCAATTCTGTTCCCATCTGTGGAACTACTCCAGTGCCCCCCACCTCCAAAGAAACCAACACCCCTTTTTGGACCTAGCTCTAAAAATAAACTTTAATAAGATAAGTAATGAGTGAGCTTCCCTCGATAGTTGCCACCCACCATCCTCTCCCATCATTGCTGCTCAGAGACCTCAGACCCACATGAGCTTTCACAACTCCAAACCCTGCCCCGCTGAACAGAGCAAAGGGAGAGGGCCCTTGCCCTGCATGGCCATTGCCTTTAGGTGGACACGATGCAGGCTTGCAAACAAATGAACTGGTGCCCCTTCAGTCAGACACAGGCTCAAGGTCCATGAAAGTGACAAAGATTGGCAAGTGGAGCCACCTCGTGGTAGTAAGTCGTCACCCACTCTCCCTGTGTGAGTTCTGATCTGAGATCCCCAATTTCCCTTCCTCACTCTCTGAAGCTACCTGTGGGGGCAACATTAACAAAGATGCCGGCCAGATCCAGTCTCCCAATTACCCAGACGACTACCGGCCTTCCGAGGAATGTGTTTGGAGAATTACCGTCTCTGAGGGTTTTCACGTGGGGCTCAGTTTCCAAGCTTTTGAGGTGAGTACTGCAAAGATTGTTTTCCCGCGAGTTAAGTGGATACAGATATAGATATAGATATCGATGATAGACATAGATGATAGACATAGATACACACATCACCGTTTTCCTAGATACTCTATGAAAACAGGTTTCCATCTTAGGGAACGCAGATACAAACCTGAGGGGCCATTTATTTCAAACTCCTGGTGTGTGTGAGTCCGGGCACCTGCTAGCCAAGCATTTCGGGAAGGTGATAGACAGACTGCAGACACAATGAGTGAGAGTCTCGACTAAGACCCCGGGGGTACTCTGTAGACCTGTTCTTCCCTCTTCCTCATCCCCTAGTCTCTTGACAGCTAGTTCAAGCAGGAGATAACTTGGAGCAGCCCAACACACACTTGGCTGCTCTTGGTCAGATTAGGTGACGAGGAGGAGGGTAATAGATTCCATTCCTAAATTTGAAAACCTTATAGCTTTGCCGTTCCATCATCGTCCTCATTGCCTCTGATTCTCCATTCAGATCGAGAGGCACGACAGCTGTGCCTATGACTACCTGGAAATCCGGGACGGCCCCTCGGAAGACAGCGCCCCCATCGGCCACTTTTGTGGCTACGAGAAGCCCGAGGATGTGAAGTCCAGCTCCAACAGAATGTGGCTGAAGTTTGTATCTGATGGCTCCATCAATAAAGCAGGCTTTGCAGCCAATTTTTTCAAGGGTATGAACTAGCTCTTGGTTTCTATTCTTAGTCACAGGAAGGGGTGTCCCATTCCCCCAGCCTGTGCAGTGACAGGCAAACCAGGTGGAGCCTCAGCACTGGGGAGAAGGTGCCTGACCAGGTTAGGGCTCTGCTTGTGGCCCCAACAGACTTCCACCCGACTCGGGACAGGCTGGCTTCTGCAGGCTTCGGATGCACTGCTTCTGCGCTTGAGCCTGAAGGGAGATTAGCCAAGTGATTGAGGTTCACCTGGTGACCCCATACTATGGTACTCTGAAAAGTCTATGTCTCTGACCCAGTACTCTGGGTGCCAGGAGCTGTGCCAGACACTAGATTGCATGACACATCATTGAGACTTGAAACGATCCCCTGAGAATATCACTTGTATGGTTCCAGAAGGTTCCGAGGAGTCTGACTGCTCAGCACAAACACCCCACAATATAACCTTGGAGATTCCCCAGGTGGGCCAGGAGAGCGCCCAGCTCCTCAGCTCCCCATGCTACAGTCCCCTCTAGTGGGAAGAAGTGACAGGAGCAGCAGAATTGGGGGGCAAGGATAGGGCCCAGAACTTTCCTCCAAGCTGCCAGCCTTCAAAGTCTCAGCTCATTTCTGCTTGTTTGTTCAGAGGTTCTGCCGGGATCTGGTACTTCCCCCAGCTCTTCAGGGTCTTAATGAAACCAGACCTAGGTGGGTGCTAGGAGACAAGCATTTGAGCAGGCATCCCAAGGCGCCTTTAATTTATATTTCTTTGTTTTTGTTTGTTTGCATGACTGTGCTCCGGGTTTCTCCCAGCTGTTCTGGGAATCAAACCAGGACCTCACAGCTGTAAGGCAAATGCTCTACCACTGCGCCATATCCCTGGCCCAGCCCCAGGGCTCCTTTGCAGGGGCAGATCTGCTTCTGTAAGCACCGTTGAAGGGATGTAAGGAAGTTGCATTGCAGTTGTGCTCTGGCAGGCACTGAGCGAGCATCAGACCATTCTGAACAATTCCCTCCCAAGCTCGAGCAGCTGCCCCAGTGAGTGGCCTGAGTGGGGAGAAGGATGTGGCAGTCTTAGTGGGGACACAGAGGAGTTTACAGCCCCCGCCCCACCTGGTCCTGGTTCCATGTCTCTCTGGACACTAATCTCCCCACCTGCAGATATGGTGCTGTTAGGTCATTTGCACAGTTGTTGTCAGGAGACAATGAGATGGTGTAAGAGAATAAATACAGATTAATGTTTAGGCCTGAGAACTGTCTTTGCGGAGGAGGGAGTCTCAGTTGGTTGTGTTTCCTCGGTGGGACAAATGACAGATCGATCTCTTTTGGCCCAGTTCAATTTAAATTTCAAAGGCTGAACATTTAGTATCTGTGTGACCCAACCTTTGTGGCTAGGGCGTGATTGGTCATTCCTCTGAAATCCACATAAACGTGGATTTTGAACTGCTCTGTTGGTGGCCGCCCTACTGTGGATGGGACGGGGCAGGGGAAAGGAACATTCCTGGGTGCCAAGCCAGACCAAGCAGAGAGCTTTGACCATTTCTACTTGCGACCCCTGTTCTGCCAGGAAATGCAGCTCAGGAAAGCTCTGCCAGACACACCTAGAGATGGGGCTTCCTTTCTCAGCCCCTTTCCAGGAGACCATGGACCCATGTCCCGTATTCACGGTGTCAGTGCACGTGTCAGAACTTCTCCAGTGAAAGAACTTGAGAGTCACTACAAAGGCCAGAAGGGTTGGACCCAGCCCGAGGCATTTCATGGTGCCAGTTGGCAGGAAGCTCTGCCGAGGGCCCAGCTGGCACATGACACTGACCAGGATGCCAGCTGGCCTCTGCCTCCTTCTCCAGATAGCCTCCTGCTGGCTAGGCCACAGCAAGTGTGCTATATAGGGAGATACCAGAAGCACGAAGGGTTGGGCGGGCCCCTTTCAATCCCCCCTCCCCAATATAAAGAATATGAAGACTCAGGACCAGAGAGATACTACAGCGAATAGGGTGCTTGCCTTGCATGCGTCCAACCCTGGTTCAATCCCCAGCATCCCATTTGGTCCCCTTAACCCCACTAGGAGGAGTAATTCCTGAGTATAGAGCTAGGAGTAACTCCTGTGCATCGCTGGATATGTCCCCCACCATCAATAATAATAATAATAATAATAATAATAATAATAATAATATGAGGGCTCTTTCCTTGATCTTTACATTGTCCCAATGCCCATGAACCATGGTTGGGAGTTTGAGGAGCTGAAGGCACTTCTTCAAACACTTAGGAATGTGTCCTGCCCTCTCTTTCCTTAACTCTATGAAGCGGTTTAAGAATCCTACGTGAGTGATTGCACTTTCTAAACATAGACTGGTTCCTTCTTTCACCAGTGCCACTGGAGAATGAAAAGAAGCTCCCGCTATGCACAGTTAAACCCTGTTTCCAACTTCTTCTACCATCAGATGCTCCCCTGTTTTCCTGGGAAGTCTGGTTTTGGCCACTGTTGCACAGTGTAAGCACAGTCAGGCTTGGTGTAGACACTCCTTCACTGCAGTGTGGCGATACCGGTTCACTGGGCTTCCCTGAGAGCAGAGTCACGGGTGCGCTCAGCAGCCAATGACTGCTCCTCTTGTGGAGAGCTCAGGGATAGCCTTTTACTCCCACTTTCCTGGACCAAGCATCCTACTCTTCTTGTTACTGGAGGAACTGTTTCTCTTTCAGGCCCATGCATTTCATTGGCCACATGAAGGAAACAGCACCAGGATCCCTATTCATCTTGGCTCTTTCCATGTTGCCTGTCCAACAGCCGTGATATCCGGCATTAGAGCCCCCACATGCCACCTCGTTAATCTTAGTCTATTTTGATGAAATCTTCCTTAGACCCACCAGATGGCTTCTGGACTCTGCCATTCTGTTCATTGTATCTTCACGAGTCCATCCTGGAGTCCCTTTCTTTCTTTCTTTCTTTCTTTCTTTCTTTCTTTCTTTCTTTCTTTCTTTCTTTCTCTTTCTTTCTTTCTTTCTTTCTTTCTTTCTTTCTTTCTTTCTTTCTTTCTTTCTTTCCATAGCTCACCTCTCTCTTGTCCTCATTGCCCCTTCCTCCCCCCTTACCTGACTCAGGTATGCCGAATACCCTTGTCACTCCCTTCCTCATTTGTCATTCCATCTACTGGGATTTTAAAGGAAGTCTGCTGTGGTCAGTGTGACAGCGACTGCGAACTGGCTTACTATCTGCTGGTACTGCTCACATGACATTTTCAGTCCCCACCACCCTAAACATAGACATTGTTATTCTCTCTTGATGCTGGAAGAAGTTCAGGGAGGTGGAATCATCCAGTTTGTTCAGGAAAGATTTACTGGTGGATCCAGTCCAGAGCTTTGTGACACACTCCGAAGACTGACCCCCCTCCCCCGCCCGTAGCTCCTTATCAGTTCTCTTTCTTCTATATTTTCTTGCAAGCGTCCAAGACGATGTTTTGTATATTGAAAAGTGATCAGTAATTGCAGGACTCTTAGCAGACTTCATACTTTTATTTGAGAACAAGAACAACTTTGACCCCACCTAGAACAAGTCTCCTGATGGACCCACCTAGTTAGGCCTTTGTTGAGGACAAGAATCACTATTAGAAGTTGCCTGATTTTATCTACTATATGAAATACAAATGTTTACTAACTTCTACCTGAAGAAAAGCAGCCAAGTTGTTGAGCATTTTGCATGTAAGAACTTTTGAATGAAATGAGTTTGAGTTGGAAGCAGGCAGAATAAAAGGGAGATTTTATGGGTGAAAGGTTTGCATTTTCTGTAGGACCAAGACATCAATGTTTTGACCTCCCAGCTGTCAAAGAACAACAAATCTCTTTATAAAGCAATGAGGGGGAGTCAAAGTGAGAGTATAGTGGGTAAGCTGCTTGCTTTGGATACAGCCAACCTGGTTTAATCCCCAACACCCATATGGCCTCCCAAGACTGGCAAGAATGATTGCTAAATGCAGAGCAAGAATCAGCCCCAAGGGACCGGAGTGAAAGCACAATGGAGAGAGCTTTGGCCCTGCATGAGGCCAACCTGAGTTCAATCCCTGGCATCTCATATGGTCCCCTGGGCACCTTCAGGAGAGATTCCTGAGTGCAGAATGAGGAGTAACCACTAAGCTTCACTGGGTGTGATCCAACCACCGCACCCCCCCCAAAAAAAATAAAGAATAAGCCCTGAGCAATGCTGGGTGTAACCCAAAAGCCAAAAAAGGAAAAACTGAGAGTCCTATGTCAGTGTTTTCTTAAGTCTAAAAAGTCCTCCATCAGGGCCAGAGAGCTCATACAGGGGTCAAGGTACCTGCTTTGCATGTGGCCAGCCCCAGTGCAATCCTTAGGACCACAAGGTTCCCTGAGCAAAGAACTGGGAGTAGCACTGGGCACCACTGTGCATGCCCCCCACCCCAATTAATAAAATTAAAAGCTCTTAATCAGAGGTTAAATAGGATTTTAAAAAACCCTGTTGTCTTTGGGTTTTCACCAACTCTGAAATGTCGTGATTCCTTTTACGTGCCATCAAGGTTTGGTGGCAGCCCATGCTTCCTTGTCCTCTTTCATGGGATTAGGAACCATCCCTCTCCACTCCTCCCCCCTCCCACCTTTTCTTCAACCAGACTTTTTTGGGGGGAGGATCAGGCTTTCTGTGGAGGAAGAAGACTCCACATTCATTTTTCTTTTCCCTGCGTTTTCTAGCTTCATGAGACCCCAGCCCACGTGCCGTCTTTTCAGGTGAAAGCTGCCACAAAGTGGCCACAGGAAACGGGGTGTCTTTTTCCTCTTGCTTCTCAGTCTCAGTGCTTGGATTTGACTTCTCGTCAGTGCTCTGTGGGCTGGCCTGCTGGGGAACTGGTCCTGACCTCGATGGGCAGCTCACCCGCCTCCCTCTCCGGTGCCCTCCTTCTTGCTGTTTGCAACTCTGATTTCTCTTGTCGTGGCCATCTCTCCAATGACACCTCTTAGAGTTATAACACGCTAACTCGCAGTTCCAATTCCCTGCCTAAGGAGTACTTGAACATTTTCATCTGGAAAGGTGTCCCTTTGTCCCCACCCTATATCTAATTTCCCTGAGAAGTTTCACATTTATAGCAAGTGGAGGAACCGTCCATTCTATAGCCTTAAAAAGATTTATGCCTTGGATTTGGAGCCTTTAATATATATATTTTTGATCATATGAATGCTACTGACTGTAACTATCCAAGAATGCAGAGATCTGAGCATGTTCCCCACTCTGAAGAGCCCTGCCTCTGACCAGCAAATCACCATATCTATATTTTTATATATGTATATATACATTATACACATATGTGTGTGTGTTGGGGAACACACACCTTGCCGTGCTCCTGGATTTGTGCTTGGAGGTGACACCAGGCAGTATCTGGGGGACCATGGCTCCCCAGGGCTGGAACCCAGGCCTCCAACAAGCAAAGCCCGTGACAGCCTGTTGAGGCATCTCTTCTGGAGCTGTTGCTGGTTTCCAAGATGTGAGCATGGGGCTCTTGGGAGGATGTCACCAGGAGCCACTATTGTTCTTAGAGGACTCTTGCCGGAGACCCCAGGATGTGGGAGGGACAGAGTGGGCAGCTCTGATGGTCTGACGGGGTCTCCTTGCTTCCCAACAGAAGTGGATGAGTGTTCCTGGCTGGACCGCGGTGGGTGTGAGCAGCAGTGCGTGAACACGCTGGGCAGCTACAGGTGTGCCTGTGACCCTGGTTTTGAACTGGCTGCTGATAAGAAGACCTGTGAAGGTGGGTGCTGGACAGCCAGCTCAAACGAGGCAGGGTGGGGACAGGTCTTGGGAGCAGCAGGTCCGCTGGGGCAACTGCAGGATCTGTGGGCAGTTGTGGGGGGGAAGGCTGCTCATGAGGCAGAGGAAGTCAGTTTCCAGCCACAAATTGTGAGAGAGAGGTGACACAGCCACACAGACTCTGCTGCTGGTTGCTTCTCTTGAGCAGAAGTCATATTATTAAGGGGACAAGGAACAACCAAGAACAAGTTATGCGTGCTTGGGCTGTGTGCTCTGTCCCTGCCTACCTGCACCTCACTCCCCCACGTGTCTCTGCCTGTTCCTCTGTGCCAGGACCAGGCACAGTGCCTCCAAACATCCCTCCCTTCCTCCTTCTCTCTTTCTTTTCTACCTTCCTTCCTTCCTTCCTTCCTTCCTTCCTCCCTCCCTCCCTCCCTCCCTCCTCCCTCCCTCCCTCCCTCCCTCCCTCCTTCCTTCCTTCCTTCCTTCCTTCCTTCCTTCCTCCCTCCCTCCCTCCCTCCCTCCCTCCCTCCCCCCTCCCTCCTTCCTTCCTTCCTTCCTTCCTCCCTCCCTCCCTCCCTCCCTCCCTCCTCCCTCCCTCCCTCCCTCCCTCCCTCCCTCCTTCCTTCCTTCCTTCCTTCCTTCCTTCCTTCCTTCCTTCTTCTTTCCTTCTTTCTTTCCTTCCTTTCTTCCTCTCTCCCTTCTTCTCTCCCTCTTTTCCTTCCTTCTTTCCTTCCTTCCTTCCTTCCTTCCTCCATCCCTTCCTTCCTTTTCTTCTTTCTTTCCTTCTTTCCTTCCTTCCTTTCTTCCCTCCCCCTTACTTTCTCCTTTCCTCCCTCCCTCTTTTCCTTTCTTTCCTTCCGTCCTTCCTTCCGTCCTTCCTTCCTTCTTCCTTCCTTCCCTTCTTCTTTCCTTCCTTTCTTCCTTCCTTCTTTCCTTCCTTCCTTTCTTCCTTACTTCCTTCTTTCCTTCCTTTATTCCTTCCTTCCTTTCTTCCTTCCTTCCTCCTTACTTTCTCCTTTCCTTCCTCCCTCTTTTCCGTCCTTCCTCCTTTCCTACCTCCCTCCCTTCCTCCCTTCCTCTTTCCTTCCTCCCTCCCTTTCTTCCTTCTTTCCTTCCTATCCATCCTTTCCTTCTATCATTTCCTTCCTTTCTTCCTTCCTCCCTTCCTCCTTCCCTTCTTCCCTTCCTTTTGTTTTGGGACAACACCCAGTGGTGCTCAGGGCTTACTTCAGGTTCTGCTCTCAGGCATCACTCCTGCCGGGCTCAGGGGACCACATGCATCTAACCCTGGATGACCACAGGTGCATTACCCGCTGTACTATCTCTCCAGCCCAACTGCAAACATTTCTAATTCTCCTTTGGCCCAAGTTTTGAAGTATCCCCAAATCTGCCACCAGGTGACAGGCAAGCACAAATGCCTCATCATTTTTTTAAATGGTAAAGATTTATCCTCGGGGCGGAAGCAAATAGTACAGCAGGTAGGGCACAGACAACACAGATTTGATCTCTGGCATCCCATATGGTCCCTCAAGCTCCACCAGGAGTAATTCCTGAATGCAGAGGCAGGAGTAACCCCTGAGCACAGCCAGGTATGGCACCCCCAAACAAAAACCAAAACATCAAAAAAGACTTATTCTCAACTTCTTCCTTAAAAAGCCTCCACTGAAACAGACTAGAAGAAAGGACACTGAATTAATGGACTCCAGTCATCCAGTTAGGATTATTAAAGAGCAGCAGGGCTCATTGCTGCTGGGAAGATCGCAGTCACTCTAACTCAGACCAAATGAGTCTTGCTTCTGTTTGTCCGTGCAGTGGCCTGCGGCGGTTTCATTACCAAGCTGAACGGAACCATCACCAGCCCCGGGTGGCCGAAGGAGTATCCTACCAACAAGAACTGCGTGTGGCAGGTGGTGGCCCCTGCTCAGTACCGCATCGCCCTGCAGTTTGAAGTGTTTGAACTGGAGGGCAATGATGTACGTTCCTGGGCTGCAGTGTATGGGGAGATTGTGGGGTTGTGTGAGGACGTGGCTCTGAGCTGGAGTCCACTAGGCGGGCATCAGCAAGCGGGCAGCATGGCTCCCAGAGCCTGAAATCTGGGGGAGGGTCTGGGACGTGCTTGCTCTGCACACAAAGGCCCTGAGAACCATGCATTGCAAATCGATCCAGAGACAGTTGAGGTCGGTCAGAATAGGCATGTCCCCTGGGCCAGCAGTCCAGGTTAGTGTACAGCTGAGAGGGGGGACGAAAGGTGGGTGGCTGGAAGCCGTCAGATCACGGGGTGGCCACGTCTATCGAGGCCCTGGCAGGGCGACACTCAGCTCTACCCACTTAGGCACCTGGAGATGGGAGGGGGGACAGGAAGGGGGTGGACCAAGCTGGTAGGCAGGCGCGGTCAGGAAGGGGGTGTTGCAGGGGACGGCGGAGGGTGGCGGGTGTCCTGATGGTGCTGCCTTGCAGGTATGCAAGTACGACTTTGTGGAGGTACGCAGCGGCCTCTCTGCAGACGCCAGGCTCCAGGGCAAGTTCTGCGGCTCTGAGACCCCCGAAGTCGTCACGTCTCAAGGCAACAACATGCGTGTGGAGTTCAAGTCTGACAACACGGTCTCCAAACGCGGCTTCCGGGCCCACTTCTTCTCAGGTGTGCTGGTTGGGAGGCGAAGCCATGGCCAGGGGTATAGCCCTTGCCCCTTGGTCCCATCTCAGCTGCTCCACCGCTGCCCTGAAGGTCTGCCCACCTGGCAGGTGACAGCCTGGAGTCTGGACTGTTCTGTCCTGGGGACTGCTGGGCACTTGGGCTGCATAACAGAGCACTGCCAGCAAACAGGAAGCTCAGGCTGCTACTCTCCCCAGTGTAGAGTCTGGAAACTGCGTGTGGGCAGGACGGTGCTCCTCTGCAGCCACAGAGGAGCACTCTCCCACTCCCCCCTGCTCCCTGTTCCTGGGGCATCATTGCTGGATGCTTCTGCAGCCTGTTTCGGGGGCTGGAACCCAGGGCCTCATGCATGTGGGATGTGAGTCCCCTCCCCCTCCCCGAGCCACCTCCCCAGCCCCTCACCTCTGTTCTTGGATGGTTCGTCAAATGTTCTTAGCTGCCCGGGTGACACAGGAGGATGAAGGGAGAATCCCAAGGGTTCAGGGCAGACGAACAGCCACAGACAGGTGTCCCTGAAGTTCCTGATGCAACGAAGGTTGGGAAGGGTGGTCAGTGCCCGGTGGCTGCAGGGCTGAGTTGGATGAAGAGAGGCTCAAGTGCCGTGGACGCTCCTGCTGTAAGAACCGCAGTGACCACAGCACTGAGACGTGGAGTCAGGCACCGTCTCGGAGGAGCTGCGACTGGCAGTGACAGGGCCTGCTGCCCGCGGGAGACTGACCTGTGCACCGTCAGCTCCATGTCCAAGCCCCCTGGCACTGTCCATGTCCCTCAGAGGGGACACTGAGCCCTGAGAACCAGGGTGTCTCCAGGTTAGCACAGCCAGAAGGAGTGGGGCAGGGCTAGTTGACATGCAGTGAGGGCTGTGAGTGCGGGGGCAGGAGCCCAACCCAGCTCAGTGTGCCTCAGTTTCCTTCCCTGTCCAATGGGAGCTGAGCCACCTCCCTCATTTGGTTGTGTGAGAATGGAGGCAGGTGATAGGAAGCGCTTAAGGTGGTGCCTGTGACTGAGCAGATCCTTACTACTCCGGAGTTACAGTTACTTTTATTACTGTTACCTTTTTAAAAAATTTTATTATTATTATTATTATTATTATTATTATTTTGCTTTTTGGGTACACCCAGTAATGCTCAGGGGTTACTCCTGTCTCTGTGCTCAGGAATTACTCCTGGTGGTGTTTGGGGGACCATATAGGATGCCGGGGATTGAACCCAAGTCGGCTGCATGCAAGGCAAATACCCTACCTGCTGCTCCAGCCCCATTACTGTTACTTTTTGGTCATCTTTATTTGTATCTTTTTAAAAATGCCTTGTTGTGGCAAGGAAAGAGGCAGGGAAGCGATAAAGGTAGAGATGGATTAAGGGATAGATAGATGATAGTAGATAGCTAGATAGATGATTTAGGGGCATGCCAGAGCCAAATAACACCCCAACATCCAAGAATGAGTGTCCCGGGAGGAAGGGATGAGTGGGGCACTGTGTGTGTGGGGGGGGGCTGGTGGGGTCCCCTCCCCTTCCAGCAGGTTCTGAGCAGCGAGGGCGCTTCCAGGTCCACGGCTCCTCTCAGGAGTGTCTGTCGGTCTCCCCAGACAAGGACGAGTGTGCCAAGGACAACGGCGGGTGCCAGCACGAGTGTGTCAACACGTTTGGGAGCTACCTGTGCCGGTGCAGGAACGGCTTCCGGCTCCACGAGAATGGGCACGACTGCAAAGAGGGTGAGCACAGGGGACGGGGGCTCAGGGGTCCCCTGGGGTTATCACGGCAAAGTGCTCCACCCGCTCCTGGCTTGAGAGCCAGACGTCCCCTCCCTGACACCCTGCGCTGCTCGCCCCTTCCTTGCTGTGTGCCTCTCCTTAACTAAGGTCAGTTTTTATTATTTGTTTGTTTCTGGGTCACATCTAGAGGTGCCCAGGGTGCTCAAGGGACCCATTGGTGCTCAAGGGACCAGACAGTGCCGGGGATCAAACTTGGGGCTCCTGTATGCAGAGTATGTGCTCTTGCCTCCTGAGGTCAATTATTAAACCTTCTAAAGGCTGTTTTTTCTGTTACAAAGGGGCACTGGGCCGGAAAGATAGTACAGGGAGCTGGGCACTTGCCTTGCATGTGGCCACGACCCTAGTTCAAGTCCCCAGCACCAGATAGGGTCCTCCAAGTCCTCTAGGAGTGATCCCTGAGCACAGAGCTGGGAATTGCCACCAGGTGTTCCCCCCAACCAAAAATAAACGAAAAAACAAAAACAGGGAAGCTAGACATATACCCCTAAATAATTTTTTTGTGAGGATTACATGAGCAAATGCCTAGAAAATTTTTCAGTCTGACACATATTAAACGCTAGGAATGTCGCTAAGGGTTAGGAACTATGTCGTGATGCTATTCATCATCCGCAGGATGGGAAGACTCCCTGTTCCTGTCTCTCCCCGGAGCCCTTCATGGGGCCGGTGCTTTAAGTGTCCATTTGTTCTAGAAGGAGCATCCCTTGAGCTCTTATGCACCCTATTGAGGGGACTCAGCCACAAGTGCTCACAGACCTGGACTGGCAGAGGGCTGCAGGTTGGTTGGCATCAGGAGAGGAGAGCTGAACCATCTTTAGAAGCACACGCAGCCCAGGACATGGACACGGTGGCCGTGGGCTGGAATGGGTTGGTTGGGAGAACTGGGAGGAACTATGATTCTGCAAATGACATGAACCCTGTGAGGTGGGCCTGGGTCAGAAGAAGGCCTCTGTGTCAGGGGACAGGAGGGAGAGGGAGGGCGAGTCATTCTCCACGTGGGCAGTGGCAGCCTGGGGCGTGGGAGCACATCCTGGGAGCGGGGTGAGCTGCTCCTGTCTATTTCAGTTCCTGGGAGAGTGGAGCCTCTGCTCTGTCCCCCCAGCACCCAGTACTTTGCTGCCCCCTCCCCATTAGCCTCGGCCACAGGGCTGCTGTCAGACAGGGTGGCAGCACCATGCCACCCTGTCGCTCAGAAGTAGGAAGGATTCCAGAGTGGAAGTCTTTCAAATGCCCAGCGCCTGCCTGATGGGAAGGCGGCCCAGTTCGAGCTAAAGTACTGCACATGGACAACTTGTGAGTCCGCTGGCTGCTAACCAGAGCAACGTCTGTCGGCTCCAAACTCTCCGCTCGTGGCACGGAACCAGAGCAGCATCTGTGGGCTCCAAACAAAACTGGTTTTCAAGTCTGAAAGAAATAGACAGAAAGCCTGTGCTGTAAAGGAGGAGATTTTTTTATTGGGTTTGCTTTGGGAACCCATAGACCTGGCCTTCTGCACGCAGACCCTGTTCTCAGCCTGCTGACATATCTCTCAGCTCGAAACACCAAAAAATAAGGCGTTATTTATTTACTGCGGTGTTGGGGATTGAACCCGGGACCCCATGTGTGCGAGACAGTTGTGCATCACGGAGTCACCTCCCTGGCCCCTGAGGAGATTAGTTCGCACTCACGACAGCCTTTTCCATTCATTATTTCATTCATCCACAGATCTCCCCAGCCAAATTGGTTCCATTTTTATAAACTAGGACACCAAAGTTTATGGAAGTGCCCAGAATCCCACAGCTTGTGGGTGATGGAACCAAGACTTAAACTGGGGTTCGTTTGATCTCAACCATCCACTACTGATTCCCACTAATAACCACATCTGAATTATGATAGTAAGAAAGATGGCCCAGTTCCTGACCACAGCTAGCGGACAGCAAAGGCGGATGAATCAGGAAAAAAATAGAACCAGTGACAGCTGATCAGGCTGATCCCTGACCCCACCCTTACTAATGACCATGTGGCAGATGAGATGCAGGGAGGAAATTGTTCTAGAAAGCCTCTGAGACTGGCCACAAGTGAATAACATCTCTCTCTCTCACTCTTTCTCTCCCCCTTTCTCTCTCTCTCCCCCTTTCTCTCTCTCTCTCTCTCTCTCTCTCTCTCTCTCTCTCTCTCTCTCTCTCTCTCTCTCTCTCCCTCCCTCCCTCCCTCCCTCCCTCTCCCCTTTTTGTGTCTCTGTGTCATCCCTGCCCTCCCAGCTGGCTGTGCACACAAGATCAGCAGTGCAGAGGGGACCCTGGCAAGCCCGAACTGGCCTGACAAGTACCCCAGCCGGAGGGAGTGTACCTGGAACATCTCTTCCACTGCAGGTCACAGGGTGAAACTTGTGAGTGCCTTCCCTCATTTATGAGTGCCGTGGATTTTGGGATCAGCCAGACACACATTTGAAACTCCTCTTCCCCACATCCCAACTCTGAGGCTTGGGGAAGAGGCTTAAGCAACACTTGCAGTTGCATTGTGTGAGAAATAGGGGTGCCAGAGAAGCCCTCCCCTCCCATGGCCGTTGTACATTAAGCCCTCTGCCCTGGGGGTCGGTGAAGCACCTGTTCATTGACACCGCCTCCATCTCTAGTGCTGCACTCCAGACTCAGTTGTTATGTTTTAATCTTTTTTTTTCTTTTTGGGTTACACCTGACCCTGCTCTCAGGCGGTGCTCAGGGGAACATATGGGATGCTGGGAATCGAACCCGGGTCGGCCACATGCAAGGCAAACACCCTATCTGCGGTGCTATTGCTCCAGCCCTGTTTTAATCTTTCTTAAAGCAACTCATTATGGGTGCAGAATTCAGGGAATGCAACTGGTTGCAAGGAATTAGAAAGTAGAAATCAACCGTTTCTGATTCCCCCTTTCTAAAAACAACCGTTCTGAACATTTTCTTGTAACCTTTTCAGAAATCTTCTATGCAAAATAACCATGTATGTACATGCACGGGGGAGAGGGGGAAAGATATCCATTTTCACTTAGACTTCTCAAGTAGATTAGTTTTATTCAGGTTCTTCCATTACTTAGCTGATTTTTTTTCCAGTTCCCCATAGGATATTGAATTCCTTAAGCTAATTCTCTCTTGAATTAAAAATATATTTATTCCAGCCTTTCTTGGAAGTTCTATGCATGTTTAAAATTGCAATCAGCAAATGACATGCTCCCCCTCACACACACACACACACACACACACACACACACACACACACACACAACACACACACACTTGCTTGGGTATTGCAGAGAAGGAGTCTCTTGAGATTCATTTCCCAGCTCCCAGGGACTTCCAGATCAGATCTAGGAGGTAGAACAAGCCCTCTTGCCCCTAGGAAAGTTGTGCTCTAGATAGCATTTCAAGTGTTCTGACTCTGGGATGAGTTACAGACCAGTAACGCAGATGATCGCCTGGCGAGACAGTGGAGGTCCGGTGGGTAAATGGCCTCCCAGGATTGGGCATTTAGGGCTTAAGGAAAGGGGTCCTTGATCACAGGGTGCTCACAGAGAGCTCCTGGTCCATGGCTGTTCAGTGGGAAAACCTTTGGGGCTCACTCTGGGGCTCACTCCAGGTGAAGTGGCTGGAAGTGATTGGACATGGCACTCCCTCTCCAACACTGCCATCTGCTGGACAGTGTTGGCAATGACAACGTTAACTGCTGATGGTGGGGGTATGGCTTCCCCTGGGGCTGGGTGCTGGCAAATTGGACTTGTGTGAGGGCAATGCCTTAACCGTTGCCATAAAAGGCAAAGGCAAACTAAAACAAGCAATTGCAGTGAGTCAAGTTAGCCCAGATCTCAATAAAATTCATCTGAGGTTCATATATGTAGCATATATTTATTCAATTTTTAAATGTTATTTTGGGGTCCTCTTAAGAAGTGCTCAGGGGACTTTGGGGATCTGTTCTTGCCATAATCAGCCCATGAGGCTAAAAAATTCAAGGCTCAGGCCCCCCAGGAAATGCTTAGGGGACCCCGCAGTGCTGAAGGTGTGACTTATGCAATGCCCCTGACCCCTGTCTTTTTTTTTTTTTTTAGTGAAACACCATGAGGTACAGTGGTAGACTTACAAATTTTTGTGCTTGGGTTTCAGTTATACAATGATCCAGTACCAATCCCTCCATTAGTGCCCATTCTCCATCATTTACATTTTTTAAAAATTTTTGTTAGTGAAACACCATGAGGTACAGTTGTAGATTTACAAAATTTTGTGCTTGGGTTTCAATTGTACAATATTCAAACACCTATACCTCCACCAGTGCCCATTTTCCACCACCACAGGTCCCAGTATCCCTCCCACCCCCCACCCCCCATCCCACCCTGCCTCTGTGGCAGGATATTCCCTTTTTTTCTTTCTCTCCTTTTGGGTGTTGTGATTTGCAAAAGAGGCATTGAGTGGCAATCATGTTTGGTCTACAGTCTACTTTCAGCATGCTTCTGCCATCCTGGGAGGATCCTCCCAACACCCTTTATTTGGTGCTCCTTTCTCTATCTGAGCTCCCTTATCCCTAGAATATGTGGCTGGCCTCCAAGCCATGGAGCAAAATTCCTGGTACTAATTCCAGCCACTCTTGGGTGTTAGTCTCCTATTTTGTCACTTTATGTTCCCCAGATGAATGCAATCTTTCTATGTCTATCCCTCTTTTTCTGACTCATTTCACTTAACATGATACTTTCCATGTAATACCACTTGTATGTAAATTTTATGGCTTCATCTTTTCTAACAGCTACATAGTACTCCATTTTGTAGGTGTACCAAAGTTTCTTTAACCAGTCATCTGTTCTCGATGACTCCTGTCTTATTGACTCAACTTCCTTTACTAGGTTTATGTTTTATTTTGGTTTTGTTTTTTGAGGGGGGCCACACCTGACAGACTTCTTCCTGGTGGGCTCAGGAAGCCATATGTGGTGCCAGGGATCGAACACAGGTCAGCCTCTTGCTCTGCAAGCACCCTGCCCATGGTGCTATCTCTCTGGCCTCAGTTTGTGTTTTCATTTGGGGGCCATACCTGGCAGTGTTCACAGGCTACTTCCCGTGGTTGGAATTGCTCCTGGCAGAGCTCAGGGTACCCTGCAGTGGTGGACATCTAACCCAGGCCTCCTGTGTGCAGAGCATGTACTCAGCCTGTTTCTCTGGTCCTGTATTAGGATTTTCGAAACTTTCTTAGACAGTGCATAGCACTGTCCTCCCACTGTTCATCGATTTGCTCAAGCGGGCCCAGTAACGTCTCCATTGTGAGACTTATTACTCTCTGGCATATCGAATACTTCACGGGTAGCTTGCCAGGCTTTGCCATGAGGGCGAGGTACTCTCGGTAGCTTGTGGGGCTCTCCGAGAGGGGCGGAGGAATCGAACCCGGGTCAGCCAGGTCAGTCACGTGAAAGGCAAATGCCCTACCCGCTGTGCTATTGCTCCAGCCCAAATAGTGTCTAATGGGTAGATAATGAGAATTAGACAGCTTCTTGGGGACAGCAGCAGCGACCCCTTGACCTTTGGGAGCTCCTGCCTTGTGGCCCACGTCCCACTCCCTCCCGTTGGTGCACTGCCCCCCCCCCCTTCCTGCTTCTGTCCTGCTGCTCCTCCCTCTCCCTGGCCCCCTGTACCTTTCCCTGGGGGGAGGGTTTTTTCTTGGTCCAGTCATATCTGTCCTGCTCATGAAAACGACCCTTCTGTGGTTCCTCTGCTTCTTCTTCCCACCCAGCCCTGCCCTGCCACCCCCCCCCCGCTACCCCCACCCCCCTCAGCTAATGCCCTGTCTCCCAGCTCTGTCATTTGCTGTGACTTCAAAGAATGCTGTCCCCTCTCACCTCGTCCCTTATCCCTTGTAACCATGGATAGGCCATCGGTTGGTCACCTGCCCGAGTCTGAGAAGGCTGTCTTAGGGGATTCACAGTGTGCTGTGGAGCTGGGATTTGTGGGACGGACCCCCCACACACACACCCATCCCCGGTCAGCTTTCCGCAACAGGCTTTAGAGGGGACAAGGTGGAGACAGGCCATATACTGCTGGTTAGGGAGCAGGCTGGAATCAGGCAGGCCGGAGTCCAGGGCTTCCTCCTCCCTCCCTGCAAAGGTGGGGCCAGCCACTTCGCTTCCTTAAGACTCAGTTTCCTTTGATGCCCACTAGGGAGTAATCCTAGTTTCCCTCACAGCATTATCAGAATTTAAAAATGCACAGATCCCTGTCTAGAAAAAAAAAAATGCTCAAGGACCATCAGCCCAGCTTGATGAAGACACGCACCTGGGGCAGGGGGAAGGGCAGGGGGAAGGGCAGGGGGAAGGAGTTCAGCCACACCAATGCGTGTCCTTGTCCACGTCAGCTGACAGTCCGTGCCTCAGTTTCCTCAGCTGTGAAGTGGGACTCAGATGGCCAGCGCAGCACAGGGTTGAGAGGCATCCATGAGGGGAGACTTGGGAAGCGTTTCCAGCAGTGTGAGATGCTGAGGAACAACATGAGGATGCTGGGAGCACGCCAGGGTTGGAACTCTGAGCCCTGACTGCTCTCTGCAGCAACAGCTCATGGAGGGACCGGAAGGCTGGGGGCTCTGCCCCCCAATTAGCTGCAGAAGAGGCAGCCAGCCTGGGCCCGAGTCTCCCAGCCCCCAAGAGGGTGGGGGGGGGGGTCGCTCCTGGATGGAAGCCGCTTGCCTCACTCTCACTCACTCCTCCCCAGACGTTCAATGAGTTTGAGATCGAGCAGCACCAGGAGTGTGCCTACGACCACGTGGAGCTGTACGACGGCCCCGACAGCCTGGCCCCTGTCCTGGGCCGCTTCTGTGGCAACAGGAAGCCTGAGCCTGTGGTGGCGTCGGGCAGTAACCTGCTGCTCAGATTCCACTCGGACGCCTCGGTGCAGAGGAGAGGTTTCCAGGCCCAGCACAGCACCGGTAGGCGGCGGCCGGGGAGATGTGAGATGCAGTGGTCCTTTAGAACGAAGCGAGGGCCACCCCAAGGCACAGGGTGGGTCTGTCTCACATCCTCAGTGGACAGCACTTGAAGTGGCCTGCCCTGCCCTGTTCTCCCTCCCCTCTGCCTGCCCCATCTTTTGAAAATTTTCCTCACTTCTCGCCGTTTTGAGACACCCGGACGTCTGGGGACCAAGAATAGCCCTTTCCCCATTCCAGGGACTGGTTCCAGAGCCGAAAAAGTGTGTCTGCCCCCACCTTTTCCTCTGCAGCAAACGTCCAGGGCTTTATTTGGGCCTTGCGAGGAAACTGTTGGGCTTGTAACTTGTGCATCTGCTTAGTAAAGACAGAGGTGCCAGGAGGAGATGCCGGCAGCTCTGCCCTCTGCCAATGGAAGCACAACCCCTGGGTCCTGCCCCCCCCCCATGCCCTACCCCCATACCCCGTTAGAGGTTGGGAGCCTCATGCAAAGAGGGGGACTCTGGGGTTCCTGGGAGGAGCTGGAGATCACAGCCACTGCCCCCCCCCCCTTGGTGGGGGTCCCAGATTCCTCAGATACCCTGACCCCACCCCGTCCTCCATTTGCTTTTCATAGCCGGAAACTAGGAATCAAATTAAAGTTACCATGCATAGCGTTAAGCGGTTCTCTTGCCCCAGGCCCTGGTGACTGACCCCTCCCCCCTTCTCCAGCTCCCCTGGGGCTTCTGTCTTCTCCCTGGCAAGGCTAAAAGCCATGGTCGAACTACTTCACCCTCTTGAGCCTAAAGACAGTACACAGGGGGCGGGTCAGAACTCTGACAGGAAACCGGGGCAAACCGACCTGGTCATTGATTGGAGGAGAATTTAATAAGGGATGATTGGCACAGGCCTGGGCAGGGTGTCGAGAGAGAAGGCTGGGAATTAGGACAGCCTGGATGCCCTGGACAGTAGGAGTGGAGGGGGAGGCGGACAGGAGCAGCTCCTGAGCCCGGAGACAGGGGTCCGTGCAGAGCACCCTCAGGCAAGAGCTGGGTGAAGATCAGAGCCCCTGACGACCCGGCAGGGAGGCAGCCTGGGACCAGATACCCCACCTCGCTCTGCCCGACCCCCACACCTGAACCCAGCCACAGGGCAGAGGACAAGGAGTATTGCCGGCACGGGTGGAGCAGAGAGCAGGGTGGACAGGGGACATTTCTTCACATCCCTCATCTCTGGAATTCTGAATCCCGACATGTTTGCTCAGCCCTGGACAAGTCTACCCCAGAGCGTGAGTGGGGCTCGGAGTGAGTGTGGATCAGGACTGGGCGGGCTGGCGGACAGCTGGTGCCCGGCTGGGGATTTCAGATCATTGCAGAAGCTCACCGAGGGGGCTGGAGAGAGGTCAGGGAGAAAGGGATTATGGAGCGAATACCCACTGTTCTGCCGCTGGTGCTTGTGGGCCTTTCTGATCTCTGGTTAGCCTCATCTGTTGGTCACGTGGACTCCAGGCCCTGGTCTCTGCGCTGCTGAGTGTCCAGTCCTGGGCTTGGCAGAGTTGCTATCCTAGCAAACACCCAGAAAGCACGACCAGCAAATGAGAGATCCTGACCCGAGATCCTCACGCCTCCACACCCCGGCCTGTGGTCCTCTCAAATGCAGCCTGTCTGGGGTGCCAGGGTGGAACCCCCAACCCATGAGGTGCTGTGGTGACCCCTGTTGGCCAACTGGGCCCAATTCCAGCAAGTCAGCTATTCTGGGCCTCCCCAAGGACTCCCGTGGGCCAGCCTGAGACTGGCTATCCCCTGTGTGCAAAAGCTCTAGTCACTTTCGTGAGACAAATGATGAGTCCAGTTGGCCGGCGGGAGGGGAGAAGAGCGTCCCCCAGTGGGGGGAGCAGGCAGGGTCCACGCATCGGGCTTCTCTCTCTGCTGCAGAATGCGGGGGTCGGCTGAAGGCCGACGTGCAGACCAAAGAGCTCTATTCCCACGCCCAGTTCGGGGACAACAACTACCCGAGCCAGGCGCACTGTGACTGGGTGATCGTGGCGGAGGACGGCTACGGCGTGGAGCTCATCTTCCGGACCTTTGAGGTGGAGGAGGAGGCGGACTGCGGCTATGACTACATGGAGGCCTACGACGGCTATGACAGCACGGCGCCCCGGCTCGGCCGCTTCTGCGGCTCCGGGGTGAGTGGTGGCAGGGCGGGCCAGGGGGCACTCACCTGTGCATGGTAGGGAAGGGTTCAAGACTGGCTCCCGGCCTCTTCCGGGACCACCCAGGAGCCCCACTCAGCTGCAGTTCGCTTCCCAAAGTGGGGCTGGAGCAATAGCACAGTGGGTAGGGTGTTTGCCTTGCACGCAGCCGACCCGGGTTTGATTCCCAGCATCCCATAGGGTCCCCTGAGCACTTCCAGGAGTAATTCCTGAGTGCAGAGCCAGGAGTAACCTCTGTGCATCGCCGGGTGTAACCCGAAAAAAAAAAACAGCATAGCCACTTTGTTTTGTTTGTTTGTTTGTTTTTGTTTTGTTTTGTTTTGTTTGGGGGGGTGCTGGAATGATCTAGAAGGAGTGTTGTGCAATTGGAGGTGCTTTCCATTTGCTTATAGAGGACACATTCCTAGGTTGTGGTAGAGATAAAGAGATAGGCTGGTAGATTTTCTTTTTTCTGAAAAGGGGGTGCTATGGGGGAGGAGGGGGGAGGGGAAAGATTTTAAATCAGGTTTACAGCCAGGCTGGGGGTGGCCCTCTGCGTTGCTCGGTCTGTCTCTGCTGAGCCCAAGAGGATTTGACTCACTGCAGTTTTCACAGAAACTGGCCACCTGGCAAATGGTGGGACACTTCCATTTGCTTTGGCAACACTCTGCTCCTGTCTGAATAACCTGTGACCTGTATGATCTGTAATTATTCCGTCGACTTTCATTTCAAATGTATGTATATTTTGTGGTTAGCACCATGAGCTATAAAACAGAAGCTGGATATCCTTGCAAATCATACATTTTAAGGATTCATTGGAGCATTGCAAAATGCTGGAGCGATAGCACAGCGGTAGGGCGTTCGCCTTACAAGCGGCCAACATGGCCGACCCGAGTTCGATTCCTCCGCCCCTCTCGGAGAGCCCGGCAAGCTACCGAGAGTATTCGATATGCCAAACACAGTAACAACAAAGTCTCCAATGGAGACGTTACTGGGCCCGCTCGTGCAAATAATAATAATAATAATAAATAATGGGGTGCTAAGACAGAGAAGTCTGAGAGCCTCTGACTGCTGGTTCCCGGAAGGAGAGGGGAACCGGGGAGGACAGACAGAGGGAAGGAGGGCCCTGGAGCCCTTGATGAAGGTTCCGCTTAAGATCAAAAGCATTTTCTTCCGAGGCCTTTGCTCTTGTTTGTGCAGAGCACTCCCTTCTTTCCATCTGCATGTGAACTTCAGACGTGAGGAAATGCATGGTCCTTTTCCCTACTTCATATGTTCACAGTTTATTCCCCAAACAGAACCAAAGAGCCGTGGGAGCCATCGCTGGCCCCTTGCTAACAGGGTAGTTCTGCTCCAGCTCCTCCCTGCTGCCTCCTGCTTGTTTCTCCAGGGCCACTGTCATGGACAAGGCCGGCCCGCCATCTGCTCTTATCGCCTGGCATCGGGGCTGGCATATGGTTCATACCCAGTGGCCAGGACAGGCAGCCGGTCCCTCTCGGCCTGTAGCGCGCTGGCCACTACCCTGGTGTGGCACCTTGCCCTCCCCTTCCCTCTGCCTCCAGATTACTCCACTCAAGCACCTTTCTCTTTGCCTGAACTTAGAGTGTTCAGAGTCGCCAGAGCTGCTTGTGCTAAACTGAACCTCAGGATGCGGAGGAAGAGAGACCCCCCCCCACCCAGCCCCCCACTCACAGGCTGATGTTAAGCAGGTGAAGGTCATGGAGCAGGACCTGCCCAGGGGCAGTTGAGTCTGAGCAACACATGGGGTACATTCAGGATGGCCTTAAGCTGGTCCCAATCTCACTTTGTGTCCTGGGTAACCTGGGAGCATATGCCACATGTGCTCATGTCCCTGAGGTGGTCACAATAGCATGCTCTGGCATTTTTCCTTCTGTACCCTCCTGCCGGCGGCCTGCCAATGCCCCAACCCTCATGAGACGGTGTATAAGATGTAGCTCTCACCTCTGTTCTGAGCACAAGCTCTACTGGGTCCCTAGCGTGAACAGTTTTCCCCATCTCAAGGTGTGCTACTTGATTTATTGCTGTCTTCTGGTGGGAATTTCCTAAACAAGGACAAAGAGACAATCCTGGGCACCCATAAGACTTAAAATTCATTGTGCTGTTCCAAAGGGCCACCCCCCACCCATCAGGAAGGAAAGTGATATTCTTCATGGAGGGGACCCTCCAGTGCCCCAGCCCTCAGAATGAGGGAAGGTCTTTAGCGCCCTCTTCCTAGCACTGGCCCTTCCTGCTTCCATCTGTCTCCACTCAATCCCATAGTCTTAACTTTCCTAGGATGGCTCAAACAGAGGTAGTGGATCAGTAGCTTTGGAAACTAGCCCAGGAAGGATGCAAATGTCCCTTTAACTAATAGAATGAGGGCTGGAAAGATAGGGCAGGAGGTAGTAAAGCATTTCCCTTGCAAGCTGCCAACCCCAGTTAGATCTCCATCACCATATGGTCCCCTAAGTGCCACCAGGACTGACCCCTGAGCACAGATCTAGGAGTATCCACCCTGAGTATTGCTGAGGGCAGTCCAACACTCTGCCCCAAAACACGGAACCTCAAACTGGCATTGAGAGTCTTTATATAATTTCCCTTCATCTTCTGTCTTCCTCCCCATGGGAAAGGATGGCGATGGGTGCCACGCCATGCCGGGGACTGGGGGCAGGCACACTGCCCAGCTGTGGCAGGCCTATGTCCACATCACCACAGCAAAGCGAGTCCCACACATACTTCACTCTCCCAGTGCCCAGGAAAGTCTTGTTCATGCTCAGCCCCCGTGCAAAAGCATTATGTCCAAGAACACCACGCCCACCCTATCATCAGATATGATGCGGACACAAAGCGAGTGTGTGCCATTGGGAAAGGGGCATTGTGTGCTGCTGAGATGGAGTCGGGGGATACTGTGGATTTGCTCAGTGCAGGGGGTCCTCCAACCCACAGTCTCCACAAAGTGCCAAATCTCCTAACTGAACCAAATGAGGCACATCTGTGAAATCTTTCAGACTGTGGGTTCCGGGTGTAAAGGGCAACTTGAACTGTGAGCTGTGCGGGAACCTGGTGAAGGCTCTGCCAGTATCTGGCAGGGAACAAGTGTCAGAACCTGCCTTCCATTCATCAGCCACGGAACCAGCCCCTTCTAGAGAACAGAGCAACTCCAGCTTAGGGTGGGAACAATAGTACAGAGGGTAGGGTGTTTGCCCTGCACACAGCTGACCCGGGTTTGATCCCTGGCATCCCATATGGTCCTCCAAGTACCACCAGGAGTGATTCCTGAGTACAGAACCAGGAATCCCTTTCCAAATACCCTGAGTACAGAACCCCTGAGCATCGCTGGGTGTGGACCCCCCCCAAAAAAAAAAAGTAAAAAGAAAAAAAAAGAAAAGAAACAAAGCAACTCCAGCTTAGACAGGAAAAAGGCCTGACCTCATATTAGATCTCCTAAACAGGTCACAATGGGTACTAGCTCTGTTTACCTGGACTGGTACCCATTGTGACCTGAAATACTTTACAGGTCCGGCTCATGTTACTCACCTCTCAGCTGTTGCGCTTTATGAAGCTAGATTGTGGGTTTGAGGACACACCTGCTTCGAGCAAGTGCAAGGGCACGTACTCACTTTGTGTCTGCCTCACACCCAATTTGATGTGGGCATTGTTTTCTTGGACATAATGCTTTTGCACTATGGTTCAGAGGCCACTTCTGGCAGAGCTCAGGGGACATTGTGTGCTGCTGAGATGGAGTCGGGGGCTACTACATCCCAACCATACACTGTGCCCTGTTGAGCTACCTCTCCACCTCATCCTTCTTGTTTGAAGCTCCACCTGCGGCCTGTACAACACTTCAGCCTTTCTTTCCTTCTTTCCCCAGCCATTGGAAGAAATCTACTCTGCAGGGGATTCTCTGATGATTCGCTTCCACACGGATGACACCATCAACAAAAAAGGCTTTCACGCCCGATACACCAGCACCAAGTTTCAGGATGCCCTGCACATGAAGAAATAATGCCAATGTCGCTGAGAAATAGGAACCGAGAATTTTTTAATTAATATATATATATATATATATATAGCAATTGCACCTTGTGAATCTGCCCTAAAAACAGTGTACAGTATTTTTTCTCTCCCCTCCCTTTCCAAATACCCTCTAAATAGTATCTCTGAGGTATGTCTTTGATGACATTTGGCCAAGGAGGAGAAAGGATGTTTCCTTGAGTCTGGCTGCAGTGTTTTTCCATGGTGTTTTTTCTGAATGAAGGTTAAACATCGTTGGTCATTCAAACTCTCCTTGTTGATCTTTCAAGCTCTCCTTGTTCGGTGCTTCTCTGGGACCCAGCCTGGCCCATGATTGGTCAATCGTCTGTCACCAAGAAAGCCTCATGGGTACCAGGCAGAGGATCCCATCTCGGGGACTAGGAATGTCTTCCATCTGCTCTGGCAGTGGGAACAGAAGCATCATCATCACTGACAAGTTACAGGCTGGCTGCAGACTTTGGCTTTCTCTCTGCCAAGGAAGAAACCCAAGAATGTGGCATCAGATCTAAAAAGGCCCCACAGTGAGCAATCACGGAGGGAGTCTGGGAACTGTTGTCAGGTACTGAGGCATCCTCAAGCCTTTCTCTGTGTCATCAGCTTCTGGGCACCTCCCTGTGGATGGGAAGGGGGGTGGCAGAGGCAGCCCCTGTGAATTCCAACCAGATCATTAGGGCTGAGAGCCCTCAGTTGGCCTCAGAGAAACAACCACGATTCCTTCAGAATCTGCTTCACTAGTTGACTTTGGGAAGCTTCCACCCGTGCTTGGGATTCCAGGTCCTGAAGAACATTTCTTCCCCCGGTTGTGCAGGTGCTGGCTGTGGTGAACTATGACTCCTTGACAACCAATCAAACTGTATTTGCAAGATGTGCAAAGGCATCTTATGAGGGGACCATTTGGGGCCCCTTGTGGGGTAAACACTGTTGAAAACTAGTTTAGTTATCAAGGTATGTAAGAGCCGTTACCTGTGGAACAAGTCAATCTCTGACTAACTTCTGCCAACCAACTGGGCTAAAGGGTACAGTACCTGAGCTAATATTCAACTGCCCACTTGTGATCAGAGTTTGCAACACTTGGCATTTTTCTAGAGAAGTGTAGAGGAAGTTGTTTACATGATTTTAGAGCCTCTCGTTACCTTTTCAACAGTGAGGTAGCCTTGGATGGCATTTCATTAAGGCATCTTTGGGCATTATGAGCTTAAAGCTGTGGTATGTTAGCTTTAAAAGAGTATTTATGTTGGGATCATTTTTAAAATTTAATGTTTACATGGCCCCTAATCCTGTTTGGTAGTATTGAACACAGGACCACGCATGAGAGTGTTTGGCAGTGAGAGCCGAGGCAATTCCCAAGCACCTTTGGGATGAGCCAACATCATTTGAACAAAGCATTTATAAAAGGTTAATGATTATATTTTCTAAAGAGCAGAGTGTAGCCCCCAGAGGTCTGTGTCTAATTAAAGTGATTGCTGGGAGTAAAAAAAAAAAAGATAAGAATACAAATAAAAGTTAGAAGAACTGCATGGGAATATATTTTTCTTCAAACAGAAGGAAGACAAAGTGTTATGAATACTGTGTGTGTCTTTGTGTGTCTGTGTGTGAGGGATCAGCTGCCAATCTTGCCAGGCCGTTCGTCCCAGTCTTGCCCTGTTTCTTTTGTGTTTGTTTGTTTCTGTTCCTTTGTTTTTTGGGTCACACCCAGCAATGCACAGGAGTCACTGACTCTATACTCAGGAATTACTCCTGGCAGTGCTCAGGGGACCATATGGATGCTGGGAATAGAACCCATGTTGGCCACATGCAAGGCAAACGCCCCACCCGTTGTGCTATCGCTCCAGCCCCATCTTGGCTCAGCTCTCCCAGGCCGGTGTGGATGGATTGTGTTTATATTTTCTGGGGTTTTATTTTGTCTCCTTTTGTCTGCCAAAGCTGAAAGGGAAATCTGGGTGTTCAGGGGGCCTGTTGTTCTGGGTCTCTCCCCAGGGATGGGAACAGTCATTGTTTCTAGTTTTTCAGGGTGAAGGAGCTGAAGGAATTCTGGAAAAGCTGATGGGAGGCAGACAGCCCCTTGGCCATGCCTTGTGTGACGTGGGTACATGTTTTTATCTCCCGGGTGGGACTTTTTGCAAGAACTCGGGACTCTGACAAGAGATCAGCCTGTGGCCAGTCAGAAACAATGGGCCTCACAGAAACGGTGTGTGGAGGCTTTCTGTGAGTGACGCAGGCCCAGAATAGACAGGCTCTGATTCAGCTGGGATGGGCCTCACTGTCCCCCACTCCCCACCCCCAGGCACAGGGGCCGAGGGACGCAGGTTCTGCCAGGCAGGCTGACCCCAGAGAAAATGCATGGAATAGGAAGGTGTGGGCCCTGTCCTGGCTCTTTTCAATGCTCTCTGACCTTCCCACATGTTTCAGGGGCAGGGAGGGGGCCTGAGGACGTCACGACATTCTGCTTTGTCTTTTCAGAAGTGACAGGATTTTGGGGTGCCACAGAGCTCCGAGACTAGCTCAGCAGTGGGACTATCTTGGTGACCTGAGGAACTTTTGGAAGTGTGGGTCTTCAGTCTGGTCCACCTTTAGCATAATCTGGTCTAAGAGATACTTGAACCTGGACCTCAGGGCAAGACGGTCTCTGAATGAACGTGAGATGATGGAATTTCTCTGGACAGCAAGCAAGGTTGTGTGTTAATTCGCTGTAAGACTATTTTGTTTGTTTGTTTGTTTGTTTGTTTCTGTAGTTAACTTTCACATTATCCACAACTTGTTCATCCTGTTTAAAAAGAAAACCGTTTGTGGGGCCAGAGTGATAGTACAGTGGTTAAGGTCTTGCCTTACACACGCCTGACCTGAGTTCGACCCAACTTCTGAAAAATCAACTGCCTAAAACATTTCTTTTGAAAAAAAAAAACTGTTAAGAGTGTTATCTTTAAATATGTTGTCTTTTTCATGTCTCATTCAAGGTTTCGATGTCAGTGTCAAAGAGGAAGTGCAGAGGAGTGACCTGTGTCTCTGTCTGGGGTTGTTTCATTAAAGAACGTGGATTTATGTGCATGTCCACTGGGTTTCTGTTGTGAGTTCAGGCAAGAGCGGCCCACTCAGTGGCCACTTACTCCAAGACCACAAGCACCTGGGGAGGATACACACACATGGGCCTCCCAGTGAGCACCAAGGGCCTGACTCAGAGTCATTAGCAGAGCTAAGTTAGCCTCTTCCTCAGACTGAGACAGGCTGGACATCACAAGAACCTGGTGGGAAAGTGGTTGGCACAGCCACAGGTGGCTCTTACATCTTCTGTTTTCCCCTTGTCATGCCGCCCACGTTTCTCTCCCTGGCTCTGGTCCCTGGACCAAATCTGACATCTGAGACCCAAGTCTTGGCTCCTGGAAAGTGCCTCTCTCGGGACCGGAAGCCCCACCTTCCCCTCGCCTTGCTTATCCAGAGGAAGAATGAGCCCTGGGTTCCTGCACTTCAGTCTTTTTCATAAACCCTCCTCAGTAGAGCCCAGAAATATTGAACCAACAGGACTGGAGTTTTTATGCTCACAATCCCAGTGGCGCGATGCTGCTTGGGCCTATTGGAGCCCATTCCAGCTCCTCCTTTGCTATTTTATTTTATTTTTTGTTTTGTTGTAGCTGTTTTTGTTTTGTTTATTTTGGGGTGGGGGGCAGTTGGTGGCTCTCACCCAAGGGCTCAGGGGCTCTGTGCTTCATGTTCAAAGGTTGCCCCCAGCACTGCTGGAGGCTCATGAGGTGCTGAAGATGGAACCTGGGTTTCCTACATGCAAAACATGTGCTTGGCCATTGTGCTTCCTCTCCATCCCCTCCTTTGCCGTTTTCAAAAAACACAAACTTTTTTTTACTTTTATTAGTGAAACACTATGAGGTACAGTTGTAGACTTACAAATTTTTGTGCTTGGGTTTCAATTATACAATGATCAGATACCCATCCCTCCACCAGTGGTCATTTTCCACCACCACAAGTCCCAGTATCCCTCCCACCCCCCATCCCCCCGTCCCACTCAGCTTCTGTGGCAGGGCATTCCCTTTTGTTCTCTCTCTTCTTTTGGGTGCTGTGGGTTGCAAAAGAGGAATTGAGTGGCAATCATGTTCAGTCCACAGTCCACTCTCAGCATGGATCTCCCATCCTGGGAGGATCTTCCCAACACCCTTTATCTGGTGCTCCCAAAAACACAAACTCTTAACAGCGAATTCACAAGAAGTGGAAAGCTGCCCTCATCCTCCAGGTCTAGAAGAATCCCCCGGTCAAATGGGAGAAGACTGGGAGGCTGAGGCCAAAGTCCCCGTGTGCTGGCACTGCGGCAGCCACAGCAGAGCGCCTCCAGTCCCAGGACGTCCTGGGCACTCAGCGCTCCTATACTGAGACTGATCTGACTCCCTGTCAGCTGGGGCAGGAGTGGGCAACCTCAGCCTGTGTGCCCCATTGTTCCTAAGGAGCTGCTGGCGGCAGGGGCAGCCTCCGAGCTGTTGGGTTAGCAGCGGAGTCTAGGCACTGTTAAAAAGGTAAGCTGGGAAATGATGAAAATGAAGGCACAGAGGATGGGTAGACCCAGTGGTCATGGGGCAGAGACCTTCTTCCCTGAGGGATGGGCTGAGAGATTGGCTACTCCCCTGACCATAAATGGGGCGGCTCTTGGAGCCAGCTCGTGCCCTGTCACTGTTATCTCCTAGTTAGACATTTCTACAAATGCAAGACACAAGTCAGTAAGGGCCCCCCCACCCCGGAAGGAGCTTGCTCAAGGCACTGTTTGGAGAAGGTTCTTGGGAACCTTCGAGAAGTTTCATCAGAAATGGTAAGTGAGAATGAGCATCTTTTCTCAACCTTCCTTTCTCTCTCTCGAAACATTCCCCAGGCGTTTTCATTGCCTAATTGCAATATAAATTGCATCCTTGGTACAAAGATGTTAAGGGGCTTGGTTCTTTATTATTTTCCAATGCAAATGCTAATAGTTTTATTTTTTTAAATCCTCATCAAAGGGTTGCAGAGCTTTATATTTTGTACTAAAAGTTAGAGAGTAAAGACAAAATTTCCTAGTTGAAGTTTTGCGTGTCCCGTAGTGATTTGGTCCTGACTCTAGTCTTGTTGTTTGTTCCGTTGCTTTCTGCTACATTCTCAGCAGCAAAGAGAGTCACCAAGTGTGTCAGATGCCTGCCACCTTTCTTGCTGACTGGTGACTTCCATTTGGTCAGGATTCAATCCAGTGAAATTAGCTGAGTTGGGAGGGAAAGTGGGAAAGGCTTCTGCGATTCCCTTAGTCAAGAGATTTATTTTTAGGAGTTGAAAGAATATATCGAAGTAAGGGAAAGCTATGATCTAATTCATTTTTTTCTCAGCTGGGTCCCCGGTGGACCCCCCAAGATATTCCAAGGGCTACAGCTGAAAATTGAGTAAATTGACTCTCAGGGGCCAACCAGTAGGATAAGGGGCGCAGAGAGAGAACGAGGTCAGAAGGGGGTCATGATGGGGAAAGGGTTAAACACAGATCAGCTGACTTCTGCCTCTCATCAGCAGATGGTCTGTCTTGCTTTACAGACCTATCTTGGGCTGTAGCTCCCACACCTATGATGCAGGGAGAAACGTCCCCCTTAGGAGATTAGGAAAGCCAAGCCACAGCCTCAGTTCTCTCAGTAGCTGACCTGTTATCCCCTGATATCCCCCTGATCAATAGCAAACTCTACCTAACGTGAGACCCTAAAGTGTCTTCACAGCAAGGTGCTCCAAGGAGCAGCCTTTGTTTTATTCCAAATCCCAGAACATAGTTTAGTGCATGCTTATGGACCTCACATGGAGGCCCCAACGAGAACCTAGCCACTTCCCTGGCCTCCCTGTGTGGCCCGGGCCATGAGAATGGTCCCACATGGCCCCTTACCACAAGAAGGATTTTGCAGTCGGTCAGAGCTGCCCTGGATGCCGTTTCCTTTAGGTTCACCTGTGAGATGGGAGGAGGAAGACGCTGAGCCTGAGAGATGGAATTTGTTGAGTGGGAATGGAGCAGAGCGAGCTTGAGGGACGTTTCCAAGGTCATGCCACTCCTCAGTGGCCAAACTCAGGTGACACCAAACTCAGGTTCACCTCGCCCATCCAGCTGCTCCGTGCTGAGGGACAGAGTCAGATTTGTTTCTACCCGACTTACTCCCTGTCTTTCTCTCTCCAAGGGCCCTGCAGTGTTTGCTAATAAGAGCATCTTTCTGGAACTGGCCAAAAATCCTTGTCATTCAACTGTTGACAAACAGCACGTGTGATGGCCACTCGTTGCTGCCCCATCCTTTGCCCTCCCTGCAAAGGGAGCTTTGTCTGGGGCCCGATGACATCAGTGTCCTTCTCACTGGTGAGCTAAGGCTGGGGCAGCTGTGCCTGAGGCTGTGACCATCAAGTGTCCTTTCAGCAGCTGTGAGCCTCCTCTGGGCCTGCCTTGAGGGCAGCAATCACGTTCCTTGAACCAGAAGCCTCTAGCCGAAGGGCCACAGATGTCTCTCTTGCTCATGTCTCTCTTGCTCATCCTTCATTCTAGAAGAAGAGGAAAAGGGAGGTGAGCCTGGTGCTCCGATGGGTTCAGAGAAACTTTAGAAGTTCTGTGGAAGTGCTCCAGTGTTGAAAGGGGCTTATGAAGGTTCCGGTGGCAGCTAATTAGTTACATAAACTTGATCAGCCCACTCCTGTTCTTTGGTAAAGTTCAGTTTTACTCTATTCATCTGTTTGTTTTCTCTCTCTGCCCCATAGGAGTAAAATCATATAGTCCTGTGTCCTTCCATAGCTGGCTCATTTAGTGAAGTATGATACCTTTTGGTTCATCCATGTTGTTGCAAATGTCAGAATTCCTTCCTTTTGCTTTATCCACCTATTACTTGATGGGCACTTAGATAGTACACCCCACCACAGCCCACTTCTTAGCTATTGTAAAGAATGCTAAACTAAACATGGAGGAGATAAGTCTCCTTGATTTCATGGCTTTGTATTTTATTTATTTATTTATTTATTTTAAATACAGAGATGTGGATTTTTTTTTTTGAGGAATCCTAAACTTTCTTTTGGTGTATCGATTTACGTTCCTCTAACAGTTTATAGGTTCCACTAATCCCTTCACTCCACAACCTCCATGCTTGTTTCTTCCCCTTCGGCCAATGTCTCAGGTACATGATGATAGCTCACTGCAGTCTTCATTTGCATTTCCCTTATAACAGAGGTGATAAAACCTTTCTATGGGCCTATTGGCCAACAGTGAGACGTTTCTTCTATAGAGAAATACTTATTCAAACCCTTTGCATATTTTGTTTTGTTGGATATTTGTGTGTGTGTGTTTGTTTTAGGGTCACATCTGGTGGCGGTCTGGGGCTACTCTTGGCTGAGTGCTTGGGTGCTAGGAGACTATGTGGTACCAAGGATGAAACCTAGAGCATCAGTATGGGAATTGTGCACAACAGTCGTCTGATCTGTCACTGGATTCCTCTGCCCCTTAAACAAGATTTTCTTGTGGGGTTGTTTATTTGGTTGGTTGGTTGGTTGGTTGGTTGGTTGACTTTGGGCCACACCCAGCTGGGCTGGAGTGATAGCACAGAAGGTAGGGCATTGGCCTTGCACGAGGCCGACCAAGGTTTGATTCCTCCGCCCCTCCCAGAAAGCCCAGCAAGCTACTGAGAGTATCCCACCTGCATGGCAGAGCCTGGCAAGCTCCCCATGGCGTATTCGGTATGCCAAAAGCAGTAACAAAAAGTCTCTCACTTTGGAGACGTTACTGGTGCCCGCTAGAGCAAATCGATGATGACGACAGTGCTACAGTGCTACCCAGTTACCCAGCTGTGCTCAGGGCTTATTCCTAGCTCTGCACTCAGGGATCACTCCAGGCGGATTCTGGAGACCAAATGGGATGCCAGGGATTAAACCCTCATCAGCCTCAAGCAAGGCAAACAAACGCCCTATCCATTGTGGGTCCTATATCAGTTTTTTCTTTTTAAGGACAGAGGGAATTGCCTTTTAAATTCCACTCCTAGGTTTTGGGCTTTGATATCTCTCTGTCTGTCTGTCTATCTGTCTGTCTATCTGTCTCTCTCTCTCTCTCCCTCCCCCCCTCCTTCTCCCTCTCTCTCCCCCTCCCTCTCTCTCCCTCTCTCTCTCTTTCTCTCTCTCTCTCTTTCTCTCTCTTTCTCTCTCCTCACCCTCACCCCACTCTTCCCCTTTCCCCTTGCTAAGAGACAGAAAAATGGGCAACTGGAAAGACATGATCTTTGGGCCCATCGAGAGAGGGTACCCGAAATTCTATGTACATAAAACATGCTGAGTTTACAAAAGATTTTCTTGTTTATCCCCCCATCTAACCCCCAACCCACCAGCACCTAGCTGAAAGAGGCGTGCTTCACCCATTTTTCATGTGGGTGTCTGTCTCCTGATTGGATTTGAGTTGCATGAGCAGAGAATATTTGGTCTAGATAAAGTGGGCTGGAGTGATAGCACAGCGGTAGGGCGTTCGCCTTACAAGCGGCCAACATGGCCGACCCGAGTTCGATTCCTCCGCCCCTCTCGGAGAGCCCGGCAAACTACCGAGAGTATTCGATATGCCAGACACAGTAACAACAAAGTCTCCAATGGAGACGTTACTGGGCCCGCTCGAGCAAAATCGACGATCAACGGGAGGGCCTTTACCTTTACCTTTACCTTTACCAGTTGTCCAGAAGAAATTTCTGTTGAGGGGCTGGAGCAATAGGACAGCAGGTAGGGTGTCTGCCTTACATGTGGCTGACTTGGGTTCGATTCCCAGCATCCCATATAGTCCCCGAGCATTGCCAGGAGTAATTCCTGAGTGCAGGGCCAGGAGTGACCCCTGAGCATCGCCAGGTGTGACACCCACCCAAAAAAACATTTCTGTTGAGTCCCTGGGACTCAGTTTCCTCTTCTGTAACATTTAGGCTTTTGAAGTAGATGATCTTTGAGGACTTTCAGGGCTGAGATGTCAGGGAGCCCGTGGGTTCTGTGAAACTTCCCAACAACACTGGATTGAACAACACTTGATCGAACAACTTAGTGAACACATTGCTTCTAGAACGACAGTAGTGCTCCTTCTGGAGAGACTTCCAGAAGAGTGAGAGCTGGAGAATGAATAAGCCAAACTTGGGGTGCCGTTGAGGCTGGGCTGCAGGTGGGTCCTCCGAGGGCCCTGCATAGGGCAGTCCTGACAGAAACTGAGTTTGGGAAGTGGAAAGACCATTTCCACCTAGGGTGGTCCACGGGGTCAGAGTGTGCTGACACTCTGGACAGGGACCGGGGCAGCCCCCATCCCACTTACTGAGCTCATGCAGTAGGGAAGGGGGTGACAGAAGGGCCACCTGGAAGGTTGTCTACTTCAGGCAGAAAGTACCAAGAACTTCTCCCACAGGGTTGTAGAGTGGGTGACATGGTGGGCGGTTGAGGGTGAGCAAGGCTCTGGCGGCCCTTGTGGAGACTCGCTCGGGCTTCAGGCCGGCCCCTTACTCCGGCCCTCTGAGACCTGAGGAAAGGGGACTCAGCGCAGACTTGCTGAGGGAGAATCCATGTGGTAGCCCCCCCGACTTCTTTGTGCACCAAGACTGGCAGTGGGACCTGGGGGTGGCGAGAGCCCTGGAATTTTTTTGGAACTTCTTCTGGAAATTTGGGAACGATTCAGTGGTCAGGGAAGTTTAACTTTCGTTTCTCTCTTCCAGAGTTTCTCTCTGAATTTCACCCTGCCAGTCACCAGGGTAAGTACAGCTCTGCATTCGTGGGCAGGGCACTGGGAAAGTACAAGGTTCCATCCCCGCCCGGCTGCCCACCCCTTACCTCCTGGGCTGGTCTTCAGGGGTGCCAGGAGAAGCCGGGGTGTGGAGAGGATGGTTTTCAATGACAACTCTGAAACACGTTTTGAAAAGGAAAATAGAAAAGAACAGTACATATCAGTTCACATCTTTAGAAGACACTGGCGTCACTTTTTTGCATTCGTTTGACTTTACATAATTTGGAGTTTTGTTAGATTGGGTTGGGGTTGAGTCAGTATTGCTCAAGGGTCTCTCAGGAAGCCACAAAGTGCCAGGGATTGAACTCAGTGCTCCTGAGTGCAAGGCACGTGCTTCACCCAGCCCAGTGAGCATCTCCCCAGCATCTCTCCTCTCCTCCTCCTCCTCCTCTTCCTCCTCCTCCTCCTCCTCCTCCTCATCCTTTTGTTTCTCTTCTTCCTCCTTTCCCTCCTCTTCTCTTCTTCCTCCTCCTCTTTCTCTTCTTTCTCCTCCTCTTCTTCCTCCTCTTCTTCTTCCTCCTCCTCTTCCTCTTCTCCTTTCTCCTTCTCTTCCTCCTCTTCTTCCTCCTCCTGCTCTTTTTTCCCTTCCTCCTCCTCCTCCTCCTCCTCCTCCTCCTCCTTCTCCTCCTCCTCCTCCTCCTCCTCTGGGTCTTTTTCTTTTTTCCTCTTCCACTTCCTTCTCCTCCTCCTACCTCCTCCTCACTTCTGTCAGTGCTCAAGGGACCACATGTGGTACCTGCTGCATGCAGGGCAAACGGCCTTGAATGAACTGTCACTGTCACTGTCCTCCCATGGTTCATCGATTTGCTTGAGCAGGCCCAGTAACATTGTGAAACTTGTTATTGTGTTTGGCATATCAAATACATTGCGGGTAGCTTGCCAGGCTTTGCCGTGCAGGCAAGATACTCTCGGTAGCTTGCTGGGCTCTCGAGAGGGGTGGAAGAATCAAACTCGGGTTGGCCATGTTGGCCGCATACAAGGAAAACGCCCTACCCGCTGTGATATCGCTCATACAAGGCAATATTCCCCTGCAGACCCCAGGATAATTTCTTAACATAGTGCTGCTGGCTGTGATTGCATGAGACATTTCCGACTCTTTTCAGTTGGTTTGGTTTGTGCTGAAGTTTCCTGCTAAGTTATATGGTTATTCTGAGAGAATGAAAAGAATCTGCATGATCAGCCCACTCTGTCGAGGTCCACTCACTGTGCCACAGGGCGAGCAATTGAGCATCAGCAGGCAGACCACATGCATCCCCCTGCTCCCTACTCCCTATTGCCGTCTGTCCAGAGACCCCCACCTGCCCCATCCTCCTGGGGGACCTGCCTTCTGAGCCTCCCTGACTCACTCTGCCCCCTGCTTATTCTCCTGTCTCTCTCCTTTCCTGTCCAAACCTCTCAAGAGAATCCCTGTGAAACTTTCCCCTCGTGGTGCTTGAACTCAGCAGGCGGGTGCAGATCCTCCATTTTTGTCTGTTGCTGGCTTGGTCCTTCTTCATCAAGGTAACTTAGCGAAGCCAGAGCCAGTGTGTGTATCAGGGGGAGGGGAGGGGAGGGCTGAGTAGGGAGAGGGAGTCCGTCTGCTGCTAGATGCTTCCTTCGTTGTACCTTCCCCCCAGTGCTATCCCCTCTTCCCTTTGACCTGGGGAGGTTCAGGCTCCCCATGCAGTGCTCTCAGCCTTCAAGTTTGATGCAGCCCATGACTTGGTCCGGTCCCCTGGAGAAGGGGACGGCTCTGGAAGCCTCTCTCAGGAGCAGCTGTCCTAGCCAGCCCCACCAGGGAGGTCCCACAGCATGTGGCCAGGGCAGAGAGAGACTCTCAGAGCATGGACACTCGCACCACACCACCCAGTGCCCGTCCTGGGACTTCCACCAGTTACTCATCTACCAGTGCTCACTCTTCTCTGGGGGGAAGGAGGGCGATTCTAATCTCTCTTCACTGGCAATTGCAAAGAATGAATGAGCTGAAACAGGAAAAGTGCTTGAGCACAGAGCAGGTCATTGGGTGGCATGATTGCCATCAGGGTGGAAAGCTGGAGCTGGAGAGGGAGGGAAGCTGACAGGCTGAGCTGCACAGAGACAGTTCGTGTAGCACCAGAGAGATGGGGAGATGCAGAAGGGTGGGTTTCTGTGCCCGCACCTGGCCCTAGTGCTGGGCCCATAGAAGCTGGATTCCTCTGAGCTCCCTGGTTCCAGTGTGCACACTGTGATGCCTTTGCCACTGCGTGTGTGTGTGTGTGTGTGTGTGTGTGTGTGTGTGTGTGTGTGTGTGTGGCCAAAGCCAGCAGAGTGAATTTCCGGAATCTGTGTTCAAATGTCTCACTGAAGTGACATCCAATTCCTCCGCCATCCTGAGAGGCAACACTCGAGACAGAAGCAGCGTGAAGGTAACGTGGAGACAGGAGGGTGAGGGCCTGGAGGTGAAAGTGTAGCAGGTGTCAGTGGCTGGCTCTGGAAGCTTCTTTTGCTGGGAGGAGTCTGGGAGAGACGCCTCGGCATGGAATTCAGATCCCCAAGGCCAGGTGAGACGCGTGGCTCCTCAGAACCTTGGTCGTGCCCTTTCTCTGAGCTCCGTTTCATTTCTTGTAACCAGACACAGTAATTGCCCAAAGCCTGAGCCCGGGGGACTCCAGAGTGCTCTCTGAGGCTGACAAGAGGAGTGAGTAAATAATTAAATAAGCTTTGCCAAGTGTAAAGGAATGACCAAAGCCTATACTTCCGTTGCACCAGTGATCCTCACCACAAGCCTAGAGGTATGTATCCCCATCCCTGGCTTTAGATGCAAAAATGAGCCCTTCAGCTTGTGGGCGGAGAAAGCACCGTTCATTGTAGCTGCTGACCTGCAAACCCTGGACCCAACCCCATCACCCCCACACCCCCACGCCTATACCCACTCATACAACACACACCCATCTATCACCCACCCACCCACACACAGACACACCTGCACCCTCCACTCACACACCCACACTCACACCCACAATACACCCATACATACCCTCACAGCCCTACCCACTCACGCCCACAGCCCTACACTCACCCCCACACCCCACACCTACACACACACAGACCACACCTCCACATACACAGACACACCCACCCACATATACAACCCCCACATATTCCTCACCCCACCCCACCTGCCACCCTCCCACCCCATCCCCCCACTGAGCATTATTCACACAGGTTAGTTTGTTGCTCCATTGAATTTGCTTCCTGAGGTGGCTGACTGAGGTAAGATTTCACACATGGGGAAATCGGGTGCGGCCCAGGGTGGAGACCTGAGCGGGAAGCTCGGGTTCTCCTGTTCCCTGTGAAGGCCTTTGGGAGCACAGACAATTCATGACTTCTCAGTCATTCCACCCCTAATTGTTTCACCACCCTTAAAAATAAGTGAGGCTTCCTTCAAGAGCCGGTTTCCACCAAGATTTTGTGTTTGTTCAAACAAGGGGACAAGCAGCTCCCGAGTGTGCTGGGAAGCGTGTGGGGCCATGAGGCTGGAGACAGCCCTTGGGAGCTGTCAGATGCGTTGTGGCCAATCCGAGGGTGAACAATGAGGACCCCACCTGCATTCTCTCTCCTTGCATAGCCAAATTTCATTCCAGTTCTTGCCTGAGAAGCAACCGGGTAAGGTTCCATTGGGCAACTGTGGTATTTGTGGTATTTTTTAACCCAAAGTTGAGCAAAGAGGTCAGCTTCAGGCCCTAGAGCTCACCCTTCGACAGTTTGTCTTGTGTGTTGTGCATTCTGGAGATTTGGTTTTCCTCAGTTGTGTCTTCTTTTTCCTCCCCAGACTTCCTCCCCAATTGTGACGGTTGGGAAAGAAGCAGTAAGTATATCCCTTAGAAGATGGAGCTTTGGTTTGGTCATTTATGAAAGGGAGGGGGAGGTCTGTGGAAGGGGAAGGAAGGACATAACACAGCACGAGAACAGCTGACTGACCTCCAGGTCAGGAGGCTGAGAGTTTGATCCCCAGCGGGATCACACGTGGCTGAGTATGACCCAGTAGCTAGACTCTGGAGATTCCTGACTCCAGCACATGGCATCCAAATGTGTGCAAGCCCAGCAACCAATAGTCTGTGACCCTCAGGAACACGACACCCAGCTGTGTGCATCCCTGGTCATTGCAGGTAACAACAAAGAGAATCGAATGGGGAAAAATTCTCTGCTCATCCCATGGACGTGTTCAGAGCATGTGTTTATGATCACAGGAAAACACAGTATTCATGTAAGGGGCTGGATTTCAAAATAGTGGTTACACTTGGGGTGCAGAACTGGGAACCGAGAGGCTCCAGGGTTGGAGCAATAATTGATTATTTCTTCATCTGGGTTCTGGTCACATGAGTGCATCCATAAAGAGAAAAGGCATCGGACTTTATTATTTCTGATTTATCAACTTTTCTGGATGTCCACTATCTAGGAGAGTCAAATATTTATAGGGGTTCCACAAATTATCCTTTATAGTTCCAGATTATTTGCAAATATGCAAACATGTGTGACTATCAGCATAGCTATGTCCACATAGATGAAAGCAAAGTAGAAATTTGAAAATGAACCAACTAATGCTTTTAATGCAAATATGTTTTTAAAATTCACTAGAGGGGCTGGAGAGATAGTACAATGGACAGGGCACCTACTTTGCATGTGGCTAAACCAGGTTCGGTCGCCAGCATCCTATATGGATCCCCAAGCCCTGATAGGAATAATTCCTGAGTACAGAGCCAGAAGTTACCCCTGAACACCACTGGGTTTAGCTCTCATTTATAATGTCATTGGGTATAGGTTTCATACTATTTTTTTTAATATCCCACACATGAGTATAATCATTCTCTCTATATCTCCCTCTCCTTCTGACTCATTTCACTCAGCATGATACTCTCCATGTTCATTCATTTATAAGAAAATTTCATGACTTCATTTTTCCTGTGAAGGAGCATCTGCATAGTGTTCCATTGTGCAGATGAACCATAGTTTCTTTATGTAGTCATTGTTCTCAGGCACTTGCATTGTTTCTAGATTCTGGCATAGTGCTGCAATGAACATAGAAGTGCAGATGGCTCTTCTGCATTGTGCTTTTGAGCCCCTAGCCTGACCCAGATTTAAGTCTCATGAAAATGTCATGCACATTGCAAGAAGCAGTTTTTCACTGAATTTTATTACAATCTCTCTCTCTCTCTTTCTCAAGAATGAAACCCACCCCTCCCTCTCCCCCACTCTTTCTGCCCCCCCCAAGATATAACCAAGGGCCTCACATACTCACACATTCCAGACCTGTGCTCTGCCACTGAATCATATATATATATATATATACACAATTATATATATATCACTGATCACTGTCCTTCCGTTGTTCATCGATTTTCTCGAGCGGGCCCAGTAACGTCTCCATCATGAGACTTTGTTGTTACTGTGTTTGGCATATCGGGTATATCACGGGTAGCTTGCCAGGCTCTGCCGTGCAGGCGAGATACTCTCGGTAACTTGCCGAGCTCTCCGAGAGGGGCAGAGGAATGCGTGCAAGGCAATCGCCCTACCTGCTGTGCTATCGCACAGCAGTAGAGCGTTCGCCTTACAAGTGGCCAACATGGCCGACCTGAGTTCGATTCCTCCGCCCCTCTCGGAGAGCCCAGCAAGCTACCGAGAGTATGCGATATGCCAGACACAGTAACAACAAAGTCTCCAATGGAGACGTTACTGGGCCCGCTCGAGCAAATCGACGATCAACGGGAGGGCCTTTACCTTTAATATATATATAATTATATATATATATATTATATATATTATATATATTACAGAGGGGCCACATCTGGAAGTACTCAGGCGCCCCAGGGGTCACACAGTCCCTAGTGAGGGTATGTGGTACAGTCTCCAACTCAGTGCCTCCAGCCTGCCAGGTTTTACTTTTAATCTGTTGAAACTTCTTCCCTTGTGGAGTCTGACTGAGTTTTTCCATGCAGGACTGCGGGCCGTCTCTTGGAGTAGCAGCAGGCATTCCATCTCTGGTGGCCACGGGACTGATGGTGGCGTTAGTATTTATTGTGATTCAACAAAGAAGAAGAAGAAGAAGCAACAGCAGCAGTGAGACCATTGAGGTGACCAGCAGCTTCCTGGGGTCTGAGTGTTTGGGCAGAAGTAGGTGTTTCATGGGTCAGTTCAACAGTACAGCAGGATAGGGCGTTTGCCTTGCATGTGGCTGACCTGGGTTTGATCCCTGAACCCTCCCCCTCTCCACACACACACCCAATATGGTATCCTGAGCTCCACCTGAGCACAGAGTCAGAAGTAAGCCCTGAATTTAGCCAGTTGTGGCCCAATCTGCCCCACCCCCACCCGCCAATAATCATATTTTAAAAAGATGTTTCAGTAAACCTCCCTGCACTTCTGATTCTCTCTCAGATCCTTGGCCTAAGTTCCCAGCAGAGCTGAATTGTTACACATTGCTCAGGTCACTGGTCTGTGACCCTGGGGCGGTCACTGGGGTGGTAGGAGTGAAGAGGGAAAGGTCACTGGCTGCCATCACGAACACAGTCCAGACAACGGGTGTGTTTGCTAAGGTTGAGAACCATGAGGCCACACACTTCCCAGAATCAGGCAGAGAGCATCCTTGGAAAGGGCAGAAGCAAACGGGGCACAGGGTAGGGTGGTGCCTCTCATACGTGAACTTACCCTGATTGCCCTTTTCCCACACCAGACCCAGGGAACCAAGGGAAATTACTGAGCCAAGGTTCTGTGTGTGTATGTGAGTGTGTATGTGCATGTGTGTGTACATATGGTCGCACATGTGTGTGTGTGTGTGTCCGTGTGCGTGTGCGTGTGTGTACTAAGAGATCTCCTTCCACCCTCTGTTCACAAACAGCCCTGACCATTTGTTCTCTGTGCCCAGGTACCCAGAGCTAGAAAACCAAAACTCTAAGCCAGGCTCTTGTCTCATCATGATTTACATGGTTGTGGACAAGGGTCAACTTTACACTCTCTGTGCCTCAGTTAGTTCAACCCCAAAATAGGAGTCAACCACTGACTGAGGGAGGCCAAGATGAGCCGAGGTTCTGCATGGAAAGTCTCATGGGCAGCTGAAAACTCAACACTTCCAGAAATAATTGTCAGTGGTAGAACTACAGTAAATAGTACTTTCTCAACCTTTAATGCACTTTAAAATCATCTTAGATGCTACAAAAATACCAGCCACCAAAATCCTTGAAATAGAAATCTCAGGATAGAGGACCTGTGGCACTAACCCTTCAGACACACTAAAAGCAAACAAACACAACAGCCTGTCATTCCAAGTCGATAGACACTTGTACTAGACAGATGGTACAATAAATCTAGTTGGCTCCTGGCCCGTCCCACCCATGTGTCCACACAGCCAGCCCTAGGTGATTTAAAGTTTGGGGAGGGGGTTTAGTTTGTGGTTGTTAACATTGCTTTATTTTTTTTAAAGCTCTCTGTTGATTCCAATGTTCCAAGTGTAAGAACCATCACTTTTAACCATGGTCATGGGCAAATGCTATGACCGTCCATGGCAGCCATCTTTGAATTCTTTTCTCTATTTTCTATTTAGGACAGTGAGATGCCATGTGAAATTTCAGAAATTTATGACAGTCCCAAGGTAGCCGAGGTAAGCACTGTAGAATCATAACCACTCTCTAGCTGTCTCAAAGGAACCAAGCAAAGGATTTATTTATTTACTTTTTGTTTGTCTGGCGACCACACCCAATTATGCCTTGGGTCTATCTCCCCACTCAGTTTTGGGGTCACTCTCGGTGGTGCTTGGGGAACCTTGTGCTGGAGGTTGAACCCAGAACTCCCTCATGCAAAGCATACATACTTGCCCTTGGTGCCAACCTTCCAGCCCCCAGACTAAGGATTTCAAGCCTTCTTTGTCCCGAGAACAGTGTGAGCACAGTGGAAGGGGCTGAGTTGAAGCTCAGGCACAGAACAGCATGATGGCGCCTTTCTCGCTGAACTAGAATTCAAGATTGATGTATAACACTGAAGAATAGGGGCCAAGGAGAAAGCTCAGAGGAAGAGCCTAACATATGTCATAGACCAAGCTCTGAACTCCATCCCTGGCACTGTGTGGCCCCCCAGGAGCAGCCAGGAGTAGCTCTGGAACTCCCTGCACCCTTGTTCCTGATTGCAGAACCCTTAGCCAGTTTCTCAGGTTCTGCTTGCTGTTTCCAGTGGACGGATCTATCTGGTTGTCTTGACTCCAACTTGGGACGCAGATGACTTTGCCAAATTCTCTTTTGTTTTCTCAAGAATCCTGCCAGGTCACCCACCCGTGAGAACATGACGGGAGCAGAGGAAGGGCACATCTACGTGAAGACGGTGTCGGCCGGGGAGGAGGCACCGCGTGGTGCTTACCATCCTCCTACGGAACCCCAGAGACGGCGCGGGCTGTGGTGGCTGATGCCCAGACTGAGCCTGGACTGACACAGCACGGCTCAGAGCGCGCCAAGAGCAAGATGAGAGAGAGAGAGAGGAGAGAGAGAGAGAGAGAGAGAGAGAGAGAGAGAGAGAGAGAGAGTTGTGTTTGTGTTTGTGTGTGCGTGTGCAGCGCCATGCAGGGCCAAGCTGCTTGAAAGCAGCCTTGACGCTGGGGTGATTGACCTCTGGAGAACAGACCTGAAAAGACGCTGAGATCTCGTGAGCACCCAGCCAGGAGGCCCAGAAGGAGCCCCACCAGCAACCCGAGCCCGGGCCCAGTGGCAATTTTGCTTTCTTTGTGATATGAGGGTAGTGGGGGGCTTGATTTCTCAGTCTTTTGCCTTCTTGCTTTTTTTTTTTTTAACATCTCTTTACTCACAAAAAGCTCTCAGAACTAGTTGGCCAAGGTCAGTACGATGCAAAGTTTGGCTAAGTATGGACCCTCAGGGGATTGGACCAGGGAAACAGTGTCTTGTTTCTGAGCATCTCAGGGTAGAAAACTTGCGAGCCTCACATTCCTCTCCCCCACCAGCCCCATAGGAGAGTGCCTGGCGGGAATCACTCATAGTTCTTTCGGATCAGCGATGGGAGAGCAATTCAGGCTGGAAGTTGTGTGTGTGTGTGTGTGTGTGTGTGTGTGTGTGTGTGTGTGTGTGTGTGTGTGAGATACAGGGTGGGGGGGATGATAAATACATTTTGTTTCAAGGGATTATTCAGAATAAGGTACCGTCGTGCTCTGTGGAGTGGAGCAGAAGGTCCAAGTCCTTGCATTACTAGGAGAAACACTGGCTGACAGGAAGAGAGACCAATAGTTTTCAGAGTACATGCGCACAGGGCCCCGTGGTCAGGTGCTTGGAAGTGTGCTGAGGGAGGGTCAGGCCAGGCCTTTCCCAAGGTGCTGTGAGGAGGCTCCCAGCACCCCATCCCCACTACAGAGCCCAGGTCTGGGGGCAAGACAGGTCTCCTGGAAGAGCATGGGCAACCAGGGCCTCCGGGGGCCGGGTGGGAGGAGGTCCACCCACTGACTCGAAGTGCCACTAGGATATTGTGTAGAAACATCCCTTTCTCTCATTGGGTCTATGACTACTCAGAAACAACCCCCTCCCTCTTCTCCAGATTGCCAACAACAGGTTCAATTGCCAATATCCACTCACGACCACCTGTCAACATGGGCTTTGCAAAGACACCCACAAACACTTTCCCCAACACTTCCCCCACTGCTGCAATTTAGTTCTGTGTTAAGTCCCCTGGGTGAATCTCATGGACAGTACATTTGTTTTTTTCTTGATATTGTTCCATCTTGCCATTTTAAAGTAGATGTGTCCCCCTGACCAAGGTGCTGGTATTTCTTAGACTTTTGGGGAAGGGCCTTGGACTGGTGAGAAACTTGACTGTGACCTTGACTTTCACCTCAGAATTGGGAGCTCTGGGGCTGACCTCTGGGAGCCTCGATTCTGTACTTGGAGACTGAGACTAGTTCCTGTCCCCCTAAAGCTGGGGGTGTGTTGCCTGTACATACAATTTATACTCCTTACAGAAAGGGGTGACCTACTCTGGAACATTTATTTTAATTACATTTATTTTAATGACCCATCGCTTAGAAAATTTATTTTAAACAGTTTCTACTAAACTAGCAAGGTCCAGTATTACTATCATTTATTATTTTCCAGCTACATAAAATAAGTCAGAACTTATTTTAGAATAAAATGAATAATAAAACGGTCATTCTTACTGGCCTATTGCCGCATCTATGGTTTTTCTTTATGCTTGTTAAGACCACATTGACCCTTGGGTTGAGATAAGGGCTTGGGGGGCACTGTTCCTGATGACGGTACCCTTGACCAGGGCCTGATGATGAAGCTGGTCTGTTCTTCCTGTATTGAGGAAGATGCAGGGACCGGAAGTAAGAAACTCCAGCTGCCTGCCCCAGGGCTGGTGCTAGCTGAGGGATGACCTTGGGCTGGTCGTCCAATTGCTACTGGATCTCATATCTTCATGGATCCTTTGGCATTGGTGCCTCCAAAATCATACCCACCCCCCACTTCAGACATTCTAACTCAGATTTCCCACATATCTGCAAGTAAGCCCTTCTCCTACCACCCCACCTCACCCCGCTTGGCTGCACTGTCTCCACCAGGAAATCTGCTACAGCTTTTGATTTTGCAGGTCAAATTTTTACCCCTCCTGTATTTTGCACTAAACCAATATTTGCTTTTTTTTTTAACATGGATTTTCTTGCAGCATTTACCATTGCAATCCTGTGAAAATCAATGAAAGGAAGAAGCCCCTCATGACCTGCAATAGAAGCATTGTTCCTTCATACAGTCTTTGCATAACTTCCATCCTAGGGAGCCTTAGTAATACACAAATAAGTTTAACAGATTCTTCTTGGGCTCTTCACCCATCTATCAGATCATCTGCCAGGTCTGATGATAACAGCGAGAAAACTCAAGGTCACTGGGTTTCCTGGGAACTGTCTCCACACCCAAATGCAGATGAAGGTCTTTTTCCACTCAAGCAACTGCCATGAGGAAGGCTTGCTCTTAGGGCCTTCCCCTCCAGGTTCAAGGAATCCAAACAGGCACAGGCACACTCTAAGGTTCCCATGAGAGATGAACCCACACTCTCTTGCTTCCTTTTCTGGACTGGAAGAGGAGAGCCAGCATGATCCTACCTGCCACTCAGAACGTCCAAAGAAATGTCAGAGAAATAGTCTGATGTTGACAGAGCATACCTGGAAATGCCACCCGCTTGGAAAACATCCTCTCCTTTGCTCAGTAGTCAGGCTCCCTGAACTCGAGAAAGAGGTGTAAGAAGAGCCACACGGGGCAAGTGAGAACTGGGAAAGCATTTTGAAAGAGGCCAGTATTGAGCTTCCATGTGACCTTGCAATACCACTTCTGGGAATATATTCCGAGGATGCTAAAAAGCACAGTAGAAATGACATCTGTACCTATATGTTCATTGCATCACTGTTCACAATAGCCAAACAACCCAAGTGGAAACAACCCAAGTGCCCTAGAACAGATGACTGATTAAAGAAACTTTGGTACATCTACACAATGGAATACGATGCAGCTGTCAGGAGAGATGAAGTCATGAACTTTGCTTATAAATGGATAGACATGGAGAGTATCATGCTAAGTGAAATGAGTCAGAAAGAGAGGGCCAGACATAGAAGGACTGCACTCATTTGTGGAGTATAAAACAATATAACATGAGGTTGACACCTAAGGACAGTAGATACACGGGATAGATAGATTGCTCCATAGCTGGAAGCCTGCCTCATGAGCAAAGGGGAGAAGGCAGCTGGAATAGAGAAGGGATCAATAAAAAAAAGATGGCTGGAAGAATCGGTCGGGATGGGAGATGTGTGCAGAAAGTAGATAAAGGACCAAACACGATAACCTCTCAGTGTCTGTATTGCAAACCATAATGCCCAAAGGTAGAGAGAGATTATGGGGAATCATATCTGCCATGGAGGCAGAGGGAGGGTGGGAAAGGGGGGTTGTACCGGGGATATTGGTGATGGGGAATGTGCACTGGTGGAGGGATGGGTGTTGGATCATTGTGTGATTGTAACCCAAACATGGAAGCTTGTAACTGTCTCACGGTGATTTAATAAAATTAAGAGAGAAAGAAAAAGAAAGAAAGAAAGAAAGAAAGAAAGAAAGAAAGAAAGAAAGGAAGGAAGGAGGACGGGCCTGTCCCCTGGGCTATGGATAATCCTGAAGGCCCGGCTGTGTGCTTGCCACTGAAACCCAGGCTCTGGCCGCTGGGTGTGGCTGGTGGGGAAAGCCTGGGAGTTGGTGCCTTGCCCCTTCTCTCTAGGAAACCATTCACATGCTCCTTGATCTTTTCCAATCCCATGAGTTCCTTAATCGAGCCCTGTACAGCACTGCCTCAGCCGTACCGCCTGTAGTCGCAGAGGCGGACCAGGATACGAAGACTAGCCCGTTACATTCTGACGGAACGGATGTGGTGGGATGGGGGGATGGAGGGTGGGAGGGATACTGGGATCCGTGGTGGTGGGAAATGGGCACTGGTGGAGGGATGGTATTTGATCATTGTATAATTGAAACCCAAGTACAGAAATTTGTAAGACTAATAAAAATTAAAAAAAAAAAAGGTTAAGTGACTTCACCAAGACCACACAGCTAGTAACTAGGGAACCCAGCCGGTGTGCCTCTCTTCTGGTGGACCAGCACTCTACGCTAACTCTGCCTTCCTCTAGTGATTGCTTTGCCAGGACAGGCCGACTACGCCTCTACGTCATCAGATGGGACTTGCCCGATGGGTCTCTTATGACCACCAGAGGGTGCTCTGCTCCCAGAGCTGCTGGCACCAGCAAAGGCTGATTTTTGATTCATCAGCACTAGATTGGGTAGAATTCCAGCCTAGAGCAAACAGGCACCTTCTTAGCAGAAGGCATTTGTGGGATTCCCTGACAAGTCTTTCCAAAAAAGAAAAACTTCTTTAGCCTCTCTGGATGCGCGATGGGGCGACTTCTGCTTCCCACACCTCCTGGGGATAGTGTGTGTCTAGGCAGTTTTCAGAGGACGCCTACTGAAGTTGCAGAGTGAATGGGGCAGGGGACAGGCACCTGCATGTTCCCCAGAAATCAGCCCCGGGTCCTCTGTGCTCTCCTGATTTTCGCCAGGTCCCTCGACCCACATTCCTGTGCCAAACCTTCCCTTACACCACTGGGAATATTCACCACACCTCCTTATCCTCTTTTTCGTTAAAATATTTGTATCCCCCAAAAGGGGAAGCCTATCTTTTGAATAGGTGATTATCAGAATATTTATAACATATTGAAGATCAATGCTTTCTACATGCTAAGCACCATGCTTGTATACACAGAGGTTTTAGACAGTTCAACTTTTGGGTCCCTGAGTGGGCAAAAATTCTTCATCTACCACTCACTTAGATTTTTTTAAAGAAAAAAATGGAACCAGAGAATTATTTCAAGGGTTTAGCCACCTTTCTTGCATGTTGCTGATCCTAGTTCAATCCTGGCACCACATTTGGCCCCTGCCCTGAGCACTGTCAGGAGTGATCCCTGAGCACCACCGAGTGTGGCTCCAGACAAAAACATTAAAACAGAAACATCTGTTCTAGAAACAGCTTGTATAAACCTTTCACTCTCACTCCTCCCCCCAGCCCCGGTGGCTGTGCTTTTTGCCCTCAGGACTTGCCCCTGCAATGACAGGGCGTAATCTCCTCCCTTCCAGGCTCACACTACGGTCTGCATAGACCTCTGGGTCTTAACTGTAGCACTGTAGCACTGTCGTCCCTTCATAGATTTACTCAAGCGGGCACCAGTAGTGTCTCCATTCGTCCCTGTCACATGCTAGTGTAGCCCAATGGTGTCTGCTTGCCCCAGAAACACAAAGTGAGACTTGGGGCTGGGTCTTAATAGGTATGAAAAAGACTTGAAGAGTGTGTGCTCCTGTCTCTGCTGTGATGAAGAGAAGGGGGATGGAGGCTCCCAGGAGGAGGAGCAGGGACATGGGGAACAGACCCAGCTCAGCACAGCCAGGCCCCCAGCCCCTCTGCAGGTCCCTAGTGGTGCCTCCGAGGTCAGGTCGGAGTTGTCAGCACCAAGCACTGCTGGGCCTCACCCCCGGCACCTACACACAGAAGGGCGTTTCCTCCCCTGGGCCTGGAGGAGGCATCAAGCTTGACACCGGGGAACCTCCACTCTCCACCAGAGAAGAGAAGGAGGCCTCTGGTCCCTTCCTCAGGTGGTCCCCGGAGCAGGTTGCTTCCAGTCTGAGTGCCCCTTGAGGAAGTGAGAGGTGCAAATGTGCCTGCAGTCCCAGGGAACTGCCAGGAACTCTTCAGCCAGGGTTACCTCCCTCACCTCCTGAGAAGGTGAGAGATTCGCTTCCCGAGAGAGGCCTCGAGCTGGGGACAGAGAGTGGCTATATGCCTTCATAGTTGCTCTTGGGGCTGGGCATGGGCTCCAGGGTTAGAGCTGGGAGGTGGGAGACAGGAGTCCTCAGGCTGGACTTGCCCACCGCCACCCTCCAACAGCCCTAAAGGGACCAAAAGCCCTCCCATCTGCTCATTGGCTAAACCAGAGGCTACCAAACTAATTTTCAAAACAATCAAACAAACGAACAAACATCACTCAGCAGCCCCTTGGAAACCTATTTTCTTTATTTCTTTTTTTTTGGGGGGGGGGGTCACACCAGCAGATGCTCAGGGGTTACTCCTGGCTCTGCACTTAGGAATCACTCCTGGTGGTGCTTGGGGGACCATATGGGATGCTGGGAATCGAACCCGGGTTGGCCGCGTGCAAGGCAAACACCCTACCCTCTGTGCTATTGCTCCAGCCCCGGAAACCTATTTTCTTGAAGCAAACAAAGTTCCCCCCAGTTGGATCCCAGGCTTCTACCGCTTCCAACACCCCCAGGGCTATGACCCATTTCCGGAAACACTGGTCAATTAATCAAACCCGCTTCCCCCCATCCAGGTCAATCTTAAACTCCTCAGATTTTTGTACACTTACATACTTCAGCACTATTTTATAATATTTGAGTGAAAAAAAAATGCTCCAACATCTTGTTTCATCCTATTTTTATTATTATATACATTAATTCAGCTACACTGTGGGCAGAGGACTTGGATGAGCTTCCCTGGAAACCAGCCACCAATTATAACACTGTTTCTATGGAAAAAGTGTGCTGAGAATTCTAGGCAGTACTGCATCAAGAGCCTATTAAAGAAAAAAAATTTTACATGTGGTACCTTAACATGTTTCACAATGCTTTTTTTCTAGAAGCATTTTTTAATGCATTTTCATAAAGCTTAAAGACTGTAATATTCCCAAGACATCTTGCACTATCGTAGGAAGCATAATTTATTTTACCCAAAAATGGAGAAAAAGAAACAACAAAAAATGTTAACAGCTTCTTTTTCTAGGCGTTTCTTTCCCATGGATCAATGTAATCCAGTCCCAGATGTGCAAAAATATCTTCTTCACTTTCTGCTTTGAGAAATATCCTCTGAAAGCATAACAAGAAATATGTACATTTAGATATTTTTGTGAAGCATTTCAGAGCCCACCAGAGGGAAATTGTCAGAATCAATTAGTGTCGAAACAGAGCACCCTGCTTCTGATCATAAAACACTATCTTAACTGACTTAGGGAATTTTTAATTATTTCTCAACCCTAAATATGGTACTTGATAAGTTACAGTAAAGTCATGACAGCTTTAGATACTCAGCTAAAGATTTTTGATATTTTTCCTGTCTCGAGTTACTGATCACAACTGTTCATTAGAACAACCTGGGGCAGTATTTATAAAAAATAAGCTCACTGGAATCTGAGCTTATAAAAATCCTAGTTCAGTGAAATTAGAATATCAAGAGTTATCATTACTACTTATAAACTCTGGCTAGGTAGTTCACTGGGTACCCAGAAGTATGTGCTCCTGGTATGGGGAAGGAGGAAAATTACAAGAGAATAGCTGGAATTCTTGCTGTGACTATAAGGAAAGAGGCTCTTTATGGAGACAGCTAAGTGGGAAGTCTGGACTCATGGGAAACTAATCGGAGGGAAACTTGTCTGATCACGTGGATACAGCTTTACCTGAAGTGGCAATCTGTTGACACATATATTAGTTAGATTTCTTTTTTTTTAATGTCCGAGTATTGGATCAGCATCCTGCCACATATCTGGGGCAGTTCTATTTAAGCAAACTCCATTTTGTAGTCAAATTGGTCCTTTCCCCAAACTCGTGGGGGCAGGTCATATTCATAGTTATTTCTTGCCTCCTGCCCCCTCAAGGGTGTGTAGTGTCCTAGGCCCTGTACAAACTGTAGACCTTAGCATTTGTGATTTCAGCCATTGTGTAGTGAACACTTCGCCATTCCTAAAGCCATTTTTGTGTTTAGCTGGGACTTGAGTTTGGATGGTGAGCAGATCAAAGCCAGTGACTATCAACTGATGCGGGAGCCTGGCTGCCAGCAGGTGGCGCTGCAGCTCAGGGCTGCTCTGTGGCACACCTGGCAGGAGATGCTCAGTAGTGACCTCAGTGGTCACTTAATATGTTTCTGCCAACTGCCTTCAAGGATGTTTGTGGTTGTGGCTTTCTTGGTTTTCTTTGCAAACACCAAGAGTCAACCAAACTCAAGGTATGCTCACTGCTGGAACGGTTTGGGGACCCCAACTAGCTCATCATCTTTGACTCCTATCTTTTGGGGGTCCGTTCACAGTCAGGTGGGAACTCTGCTCCCACTGGGATCTTTTCCCCTGCTGTGAGTACCAGGAACAGGTTATTTGGTAAAGGCAGCCAAACCCAGGCACCAAGGTCAGTTGCAGGAAGGTTCTCCCGGGAGCCTTGGGGATGAGGGTGGAGGCTGGCCAGCTCAGAGAGGAAACTACCTTGGTTTTGTCATACAGTGCGTGGTTGTCCAGCATCATCTTCCGCTCGTGGGTGGCGTAGCGCCGGAGGTCTCTCTCAAATTGCTGGACAGGGGATAATTAGAGCAAATTACTCTCTGGTCTACAATGGCTTCAATATTGGATGTTTGGAAACGCCCAGACAGCATCATGAAGTATCTGTCTCTGCTAATCTGCCTCAGCCTTGCGCTTGGGCACTCAGGTCAGGCTCTGGAGGCAGGAACCCGAGTGGTTTTGTGCAGAACTAGCCTCAACCTGCACCTGGAAATAGGAGGTATACAGCCAACGTTTGTTCAATGGATACCCGAGTCACGTGAAGATTGCGTCCAGAATAAAATCTAGTTGAGGGTCAATGTTGGTTAAATAATAGTTTGTTGCTTTAATAGCAGTATTGTCAAAGAGTTCAGGGGAACCAGAGCCCAGCCTGGCATTTGTTCCCATCAGGCTGTGCGTGTCCAAACATGCCAGCTAGCCTCTCTGAATCTTAGTCAAAGAGGATGGAGGAAATGCATGTATAAGGTCCCTGAATGTGCTAACAGCCTCCCAGGAGAATTCATGAAAAGGACATTCTGAGCCCCGCAATAGCATCCTCTAAGATGAGGGATGGTCACTCTGGAGCCTCAGAGAGCAAAATCCGCAGCATAAGAGAGAACAGGGACATTTGGGAAGGGTGGGCGATAAATCACATCTTTGTAGTGCATTTTTTTTCATTTGGTGAGGTGGGTGGGCCACAATGGGCTGGGGGTGGTAGGTCAGATGAGGTGCCGGGGACTGAACCCAGGATAACTGCATGCAACTAAATGCTTTACCCTCTGTGCTCTCTTTCCTGTCTTGAAGCACATTTTCCACTGAGAAACGGATTCCAAAAAGCCTTTGCAGGTGGGACTGGGGAAAAGTGTGTGGGGTAACTGCGCCCCCTAGTGGTAACAAGCCATTTCGCGTTTCTAGGAAGACCTGGAGCAGGAGACTCAACTTTCCAACCCCCAGTTCTGTTCCCCAGGGTGTGTCACAAACAGCATGAGTGACAGGTCGCTTCCCAGCTTCCGTCTGTTCAGAAAGGGACGATGCCAGCCCCCCTCTTCCTTAGGGTCGGGTCAGGGGTGGTGGTGTTGAAATCGTTCTGGCCCAAAGCAAAGGCATCATCTGGCATTGAACTGCGGGTCGAGGATAATGAATGAGTGTTCAGCCTTCCACCCCGCCTGAACCCCAAGACTCATCTTATTCAGAGTGTCAGTCAGCTGCTTGGGAGACACTGGAGGCAGGGGTGGGGAGGGGGAGCTTACCCGGGAGCCAGTCCAGCCCAGCAGGGCGAAGGCGCGGCACTCGTAAGGGCACACGACCAGGTCCACGCGGATGGCCTTCCAGGCCTTCCCCTCCTGCTGGCTGGCCTGCGCGCCGTCCACCCTCGGATGGTGCAATTTTAAAATCAGAAAACATTTTGCGAAATGATCTAAAGCATCCACCTTCCTGCTCGGTGTCTTGAACTTTTCAAACGTCGACTCCACAAAGTCGTAGTATAGAAGCAACCCCTGGAAAGACACAGGTGCTGGGTGAGACCCAGGAGAGGGTCGGCGACCAGCGACCGCCCCGTGGCGTCTCCTAAGGGGCCCTCACGAAGGTTTTGCTGAGTTGGGAAGAACCTGGGAGCGTTTCGTCCTTGTCAGGGGAGGCCTCTGGAGTATTGGGAGAGGAAGCTGGAAAGGATGTGACCTCCCCTTTGGCTGGGGGGGGGGGGGGAATTTAGCAATTAGACACACAGCCAAGGCCACCTCTTGGTAGAGCTACCCAAACTCCTGGGGAGGGGAGGGGAACAGGAGAAAACACCAATTTAGCTCAGCAGCTCCCCTTGAAGAACCGCCCATGCAGGAGGCAGCAGCTGGTCACCCTCTGTGCTTTGCTGCAGCTCAGCCTCCCTCCGGAGGACACTGGGTTCTTTGGGCCCAAGGGCTGAGCCTGGATGCTCAACCCCGCTACTGGCCAGGGCGACTCTATTTCTGGTTTGGTTTTTGTTTTCCAAATTAAAAAAATTATTTATTTATTTGTTTGTTTTAAATTGAATCACAGTGAGACACACAGTTAAAAGGTTGTTCATTATTGGTTCCAGCCAATAATGTTCTAACAATTTTCTTTCAGCATTGTACATTTCCCACCACCTTCCTGGCTCCCCCATGCCCTCCCCCCACCACCTCTATGGGAGTCACCTCTCTCTCTCTCTCTCTCTCTCTCTCTCTCTCTCTCTCTCTCCCCCCCCCCTCTTCTTTTGGGCATTGTAGTTTGCAATACAGATACTGAAAGGTTATCATGAATATTCCTTTTCCTTTACCTACTTTCAACACTCAGTTCTTGTCCACGGTGATCATTTCCAACCATCATTACCTTTATTGTCGTACTGGTCCCTTCTCTATCCTAACTGCCCTTCACACCACCCCACACCCCCAGACACTAGTGTCAAACTTCCAACCGTTGACCATTCCTCCTGGCTTTAGATATTAGTCACATACTTCCCCCGCCCCCCCTTCCCAGAAGCTCTTGACATAAATTCTCTTTCTCCGAGAGATCAGGGCCCTGTGTGGATGGGATTAGTGAGAGATGCCAGTTCCGAGAGGCGCCTGAGCAGAAGGCAGCCCCAACACAGCCAGCCTGCTCCGAAGAGCAAAGATACAGCAGCGACAGGGAGAAATAAGAAATCCACTGCTCAGTGGAGGGAGCGAATAACTTAAAACAATAGGGTATCTTCAGGTCAGATGTCCTCCAGTTTATCAGAAGGACTAGAGAAAGGAAGGTTGAAACAAAGTTTGCCGGGTCCTATCCCCAGAGCAGGGGTGAGAGGTGTAGGAGAATTGGCATTTTAATAAGTTCTGGGTGTGGGAGCCACGTATCTACTTTTGGGGCTCTGTTCAGTTTTCTTCTTCTTAGAAATGTCTTTCTTCTAAAAAAATTATTTTTCCCCTATAACACCCAAATACAAATACATTGTTACAGTTGCACCCAACTGAATGCTTGAAGGGGGGGGTCCTTTTCTCTGGCTCATCTCAGAAGTGGGAGCTTCTTGGTCCTAGGGAGCTCCAGGAGCGCAGAGAATCAGAACAGAATGTCAAAAGGTCAGAGGGAGCCACAGGGAGGAGGTGGCAAATGTTGCCGCAGATGCAGCTGAGAGCCACCTTATTAGGGTGGGAAACCGTCAGGCCTTTGGGTGAACTGACTCTGGGCACCGCAAAGCAGCCTTTGGATCAACGCTTGAATTTGTGCATTTGAAAGCAGGCTTTTGCTTTTAAACGAAAACCAGGCTCACTTTGAGGCCAAATCTGCACCCACATCCCCTCCCCTGAAATCTCCGCTAGACGGGCTTCCTCAGCTCCCTCGAGTTTGCTGACTTGCCTCGCGTGGGGTGACAGTCGATTGCTATTAGACTAATGAGCCCAGAAACCTCTGTTCTGAATTAGACATGGCGATTGGTGGTGTTGGGTTTTTTTGTTTGTTCGTTTGTTTGTTTGGCTTGGGGGTCACACCTGATGGTACTCAGGACTTAGTCCAGGCTCTGCACTGAGGGTATCAATCGCTCCTTGCATGCTCAGGAGACCATACGGAGTGTGGGAGGCCACACCTGGGTCACTGTGCAGGAGGCAGGCACCCCACCACTGTACCGTCAGTGAAAGGCACCACCTGCAGACTCAGAAGGCCGCAGGACAGGGTGTACCCCCCGCCCCAGAACTGCTATATCTCCCAACACACCTCCAATACAGTGCTGTGTCCCATGCAGCCCTAAACCATAACTAACCTCCCATACCTCTCCCACCCCACTGTACCCCCCCCCCCCCCCGCTGTTTCTCCCTGTGACCCCCTACCCTACTGTACCGCTCCCTGCACACACACCCTGCTGTCCCTCCCACCAGCCACTGTCCACCCCCCCACCCCCGCCCTTCCACCCTGCTACACCTCCTCCCTGTCCCCACACCTAACTGTCCTTCCCACCTGCCCCCTACCCTGATGTACCTCCTCCTTGTCCACACACACACACACACACACACACACACACACACACACACCATCCCTCCCGCTGCCCTGACCCTGCTCTGCCTCCTCCCTGCCCCCACCCACCACTGTCCCTCCCTCCCACTGCTTCTGGGCACCTCCCCTTCTGGGCTCAGGGCTCTGGCATTCACAGATCCTTCCCTGTGCCCTTCGGCCCTTTCTTCCCTTCTCTCGAGCCCCTGGAGGGTCTGGTTTTCTCGGCCCACGCCCACAGAGCTCCCGGCCCAGTCGGGGTCATTTCGTTCCTGCAGGAGACTGCGCTCCCCTGGGGCTGGAGGAGCCCGGAGCCCCCGCGCCGCCAACCTGTGGCTGTCCGGGTAAGTGAGAGGGTGAACAGGCTCAGCTCCCGGCTCCTTCCTGGCTTTCTCCTGAGAGCTCTGGGCCAGGGCTCAGCCTGGCTCGGTACTGGACCACCCTGCCCCACCTGCCCCAGGTGTCTGCAGACCTGAGCCCGGCCGCCCCTGCTGGAGTCCAGGGCGGAGGGCTAGGGCGAGGCGGCACGGGCTGGCCTGTGGCCAGGACTGGGTGGGGGAACTGGGGGGCGCGAGCTCCCGGAGGGGAACAGACTTGTTTGGGTCCTGGTTTGTAGCCTTGGGCCTCGGGGATGCGCTGGGACCCTCGGCGGAGAGAGGTGCCTTCCTGCCCTTGCTCTTCCTGGGTTGCAGGCAGATGCACCACCGCTGGCCCAGGGGCCCAGGGGAGGAAGGCAGGGCGCCCGGGCAGCAGTTCAGATGTGGGGGTTTGAGAAGCAGGACCCTGCCACGCCCACCGCCTGCTGGGCCCGTGAGGGGCACCTACCACCCCTGGCTGCCGCTGGTCCTGCTCTCCTGGGCCAGGCCCTGAACCTTTCTTCTTTGGGCTTGGGCCCTGTGAGGGACAGAGGGGGCTTGGGATAACCCTGGGTCTGGTGCCCTAGGGGGGGGTGCCTTCTGCTTTTCCATGCTCCTGGCTCCAGGTTATGTTTTTAGCTCTTGTTTTCACTGTATCTGAGATAATCATTCTGGTCAATGGAGAGGGAATGTGGCTCTTCCCCAGTGAAGACTGGATCCCTCAGAAGGATGGAACAGGAAAACACCAGCATCCCCCACCTCAGGGCCCACTGGTATCTTTGGGAAAAGACATTAAGGTGAGGTCCTATGGAAGCTCTAGGGGTCATGCCTAAGGGGTATCCTTAGCTCCTCTCCTGGGGAAGAGGGTATCCTTCGGTAGGTATAGGCTCCCCAGTGGGAAAGGGCCTGAACCTTGAATTCTGCTGGGCTCAGTTCACCCTCCTTTCTTCAGTGCATCCTTTCTTCCTGTCTTACAAAGCACCGTCATACCTTTTCTGTGTCTTAGCGGAGACTCACCCCACCTCCTACCTGTGTGTGGCCCAGGCCTCCTGGGTCCTCACAGCATGTGTGCTGTGTCTGGGTGCTTGTGTCTCTGCATGTCCAGGGTAGGGATACAATGCCTTTGGCCCATTTTGCAAAAGGGTGAGGTTGTGTTAACAAGGTATAGTCCACACATTGATTTCCAGATGCAAAGAAGGTCTCATCTGCTGTGGGGTATTGTATGGGTGGTTGCAAATAATTTAGAATTAATAAAGATGGGAGTTGGAGAGAGAATACGATGGAAGCAAAGTTGCTTTACTCACTTGTTCCATCCCGGCACCGCACACCACACAGTCCCCCAGGCAGCTCTGGAGGACCCTGTGTAGTCCTGGGATGGCCAAGGGTCTGAGCACTATCCTCGAATCCTAATAGTGGGCCCAGGGCCCCCATGCATGCACCTCTTGAAAACTGCCCCAACCGAACAAAAACAAAAACAAAACAAAACAACAACAAAAACCTGAAGGTAGACAAATGAGTCAATTCATGGTCTATATCTTTGCAAGGAAAATAGTGAATACAGTTCCAACCTGGTAATCGGAGGCTTGAATATCTAATCATCTCCTCTTATCTTTCTCTTACCTTCCTTTCCAACACATTGATCACTTGAGGTAAGAGTTGGTTCTCCTCTTGTTCTGTTGTTCCTGGACTGGTAATTAGAAAGTCTACATCATGTCCAGTCTGTTTGCCCCTGATTATATAAAAAATAGTAGGAAGTGGAATAAATTAGATTTTTAGCTCTCAAGTCTTAAAATCCACCTTTTTTTCCTTATGTTCTTTGTTTACATTTATAGCTCATGAGTTTTTTTTTTTTTAAGAAAACTGTCCTTGGTTATCAGCTCTTGATCCTTGAAAAATAAATCTACAACACAGATAAACTATGGGTAAAAACTAACAGAGGGGATTGTTTCTTCTACACAATCACAAATGCACACACAGAGACAAGAATGACAAGAAAATCAAGGATTGTATTCACACAACTCAATTGGAATTATGCTCAGAATAAGGTTTTAATTAGATTTGATCTTCTCCCTTTTCCTTGCTCCCTCTCAACTGGCTTGCCAGAATTGGTGATAGCTATCAGCTCTGAGGGCAAGAGGGAGAGCTGTAAGAGGGTGCCAGTGGGTAGGGGCTGGGTAGGAGAACTGGCTTCCTGGAATGTAGGCCTCAACTGCACACATCTCCAAGAAAGGATCATTCACTCATTCATTTATTCTTTGTCTCAACCAATATTTCTTTTTTTTTCTTTTTGATTTTTGGGTCACACCCAGAGATGCACAGGGGTTACTTCTGGCTCTGCACTCAGGAATTATGCCTGGCGGTGCTCAGGGGACCATATGGGATGCTGGGAATCGAACCCGGGTCGGCCGCGTGCAAGGAAAACGCCCTACCCACTGTGGTATCATTCCAGCCCACCAACCAATATTTCTTGAGTGCTTACTGTATGCCAGGCACTAGGCGCTTATTATCTTGGAGCACTGAGCTTTAAAGCCCTTGTAGGCAAAGCACCCAAGCAGATAAATTCACTGGCAGCTGTTTAGGGACCACCAAGGAAGGGTATCTTGCCCAGCCTGGAGGAGGAGTCAAGGAAGGCTTTCTGGAGAAGGTGGCATGTGAATTGAGTCTTAGCATGAGTGGTAGTCAGCCAAGTGACAATGTGAGGACAGCCGGTCTGAGCAGAAGGTTCTCTCTGAGCAAAGTCACAGAGGCAAGAGCCAGTTCTGTAGGTGCCAAAAAATGACAAAAGACATTTGGGGTTGCTGGAGTGAACCATGAGGAGAAGAAAGTAGGAGAGTCCCAGGTTACTCCGGGCTTCATGGGTCATGTTCCAAAGCCCATGGGGGCCAGGAAGCCAGTGTTGATGAGGAGGGGGCAGACACAGCCCCCGTGATTTACCTGCGGAACCCTCCTGTTATGGTGATGAAGGCATCAGGCAGAAATATCCTGACGGTCTCTTTAACCAGCTCGCTGATGGCTTCTGCTTCTGCCCTGGTCACACAGCTGACAAGGTCTTCATAGTAGAGGAATCCTGAGAGGGCAGTGGACAGGTCAGCGGAGGCCATGACAACTCTCCACGGGAGGGATCCTCCTCTCACAGTTCCAGTGTGGTCCCCCACAACCATATTTTCTCATGCCCTCTTGGCTGTGACGTCCCCATGGAAAGAGCCATGGTACCCGTGGCTCTTTGGTGTCTAGAGACTTACAACCTCGAGACTAGGAAAGAGATGGTGTTTTTATCTCTCTAGAGCCAAGATGTTCAAACTTAAGGAACCAGTCCTTGGTCAAAAAGCCTCTCCCTCTTCTTTTAAAAAGATAACGTATAAAGACTTGCTATGGGAAGACTCAACGTTGGAAGGTGAAGGATCGAAGAGAAAAAAATTAAAGTCGAGAATAGGCAGAAGGTAGGTGTACATCTGAGATGAGGTAGGGAACAGCCTTGGGGGTTGGCTTGTTGCAACTTTGGTCATGAAGAAATGAATTCTCAGAGCTGCCGTGATGAAAGACAGGTTGCTTTGTTTTCCCACAGATCCATGAGGAGTGGGAAGAAGATATATGAAGCCCAAGGATCACCTAATTATCTCAGTACAGGATTATTCTTTTTCTTTCTTTTTAAAAATCACACTCTCTTTTTTGTTTTGGGAGTTTTGTTTGTTTGTTTGGATATTGAGGCTCATCAGGTAGTGCTCAGGGTTTACTCCGGGCTCTGTGTCCAGGGAGCTCTCCTGGTATAGCTCTGGGAACCATCAATGGTGACAGAGATTGAACCTGGGCCTGCAACATGCAAAGCATGTGTGCTTTTTCTCCCCAGTACAAAGTTATCCTCATTTAGGCTCACAAAAAATGATTTGTTCAAATTCTGTTGGGGTCCCTTTTAAGAATGGGCAGTTCTGATACCATCAGAGCAATATAATCTATTTGGGCAGTGCTTTTATCTTCACCCTCCATTGTACTGAGATATAAATGATGACACTTTGATATATGCATACATTATAAAATGAATACCACAACCAAATAAACTGATGTGAATGGAATATTATTTAGCCCTTAAAAAGAAAATTTTCGTTCTTTGAATCAGCAGGGATAAACGAGAGCATTTTATGATCGTCAAGAAAATCAGGAACGAAAAGACAAATATTGCATAATTTCATCTATATGAAATCTGAAATATTGAGTAATTTCATCTGTATGAGGCCTGGGAAGTTAAGTGTAGAGTACTGTAGGCTAAAGGGGTGCAGGGGGAGAAGGAATAAAGAGGAGATGTTGGTGAAATGGTATAGTTTTAGCTATACATGAGAAAAAAAGTTCTAGTGAGTTCTTACAGCTTGGTTACTGCAGTTACCTATACTGAGTGGTAGGGATGAACTTTGCAAAGAGAACATATATTAGTTGCTATCAACAAAACAGTGATAGGAAGAACAAGATCTTTTGAGGAGCTTGTCTTCTTTCTTAATGTTTTACCCTCTCTGGCCTTCTGGAATGACGCACAGCAAATCTTTTATCGTTGTTTCTCACCTCCATGGCTGTGGGAGGCAGGAGGCTGGGAGGCCACTTGGCTTGAGCATCTGGGACACAAAGTTCTTAGATTGCATTATCTTTGAATGGGGACAGTTGCAGAATGTGGTGGGGGGGCACGAGGGTGAAGCAAAGATGAACTTCACAGGCACACATTTCCACCGTGCCCAACACCAAACCACACTGCTTATAGAACACTATTGTTTTGCTCTGTTCAGCCCTATAACTTTCTCCCTCTCTCTGCAAATGTCACATTTTCTTCATTGCAACATGGTATTTCTGTGTGCAGAGAGTTGGATCTAGAAAGTAATATTTCTGTTCTGTAGTTTCAAAGTTGTGTTATCTGAGATAAATGTATTCCAGTGCAGAGTTTCTCAGCCTTTCCCAACTGTGGCCCACTCTGACTTGTTTCCTTCCCATGGCCCCTCAGCACTACCAGTTGGCTCCCTAGTTTGGTGTTGTAGCCCCCATTTACTTGGAATATTCTGGGGGCCATAACACCTCTTTGAGAAACTGTCCTAGAGATCCACAGCATTGTGCCTGTGGTTAACAAAATTCTGTAATGCTCCTGTTAATGAATTTAGTCCTGTCCTGTCCTATCCTCCCATTGTTCATAGATTTGCTTGAGCGGGCACCAGTAATGTCTCACAACAAATTGTGAGACTTGTTGTTACTGTTTTTTTGATTATCGAATACATCACGGGTAGCTTGCCAGGCTTTGCTGTGCGGGAGAAGTATTTTTGGTAGCTTGCCGGGCTCTCCGAGAGGGGCAGAAGAATCGAACCCAGGTCACCCGGGTCGACCGCATGCAAGGCAAAATATCTCTTAAGTAAGCAAGTATCAGGCAGAAGAGATAGTACAGCATATAAGGCATTTGCCGTGCATACAGATGACCCGGTTTTAATCCTGGGAATCCCATATTGTCCCATCAGCACCACCAGGAGTAATTCCCGAGTTTGGAGCCAGGGGTAACCCTTGAGCACCACGAGGTGTGGCCCCAAAACAAAACAAGTAAATATTTGCATCCTCTGAACTCGAATATTATGCTTATAATGAAAATACTGATAATTTGGACTTCATTAAGCATAAGAACTTATGCCAGATAAAGGGCATTATTTGGAGAATGAAGAAACAATCTACAGAATGGAAGAAGACATTAGTATTTTATATATTTGACAGAGGACTTATGTCCAAAACGTAAATGGAATCCTATAAATTAAAAACAAAACAACCTACTTTGAAATGAGAGGAGGTATTTTGAACAGGCAACTATTACCACAATAAAAAATTAATTTAATTTATGAAGGCCGGAGGAATAGCATAGAAGTTGAGATGCTTGCCTCACATATGACCAGCCTGGGTTCCAAGCACCACAGGAATGATCCCTGTGCACAGAGCCAGGAATAAGCCCTGAGCAGTGAGGTCCCAAAACATAAAAATAAACAAAATCAGTTTATAAAATTAAATAAGTGACATCAATATAGAATGAGAAGCAATGTTCTCTGAAGCTCTTTTTTATTTACAAAAATTGTGAGTCATGATTGATTCTTAATTTACAGCTTCCTTGGTAACAATCAAATCCTCTGTTATTCAAGATAAACTAACACCAAAAGCCATGACCAACTACTATTTTTTTTCTTTCTCCCCCCCCCCCCCCCCCCGGTTTTTGGGTCACACCCGGCAATGCACAGGGGTTATTCCTGGCTCTGCACTTAGGAATTACTCATGGTGATACTCAGAGGACCCTATGGAATGCTGGGAATCAAAGCTGGGTCAGCTGCATGCAAGGCAAATGCCCTACCCGCTGTGCTATTGCTCCAGCTCCCAATACTATTTCTTGAACATGTTACAGGTAGTGAGAATGAAGGTGGAAAGAGAATTTGCTGACCCCTTTGGAAGCAACTTCCTTGCTTTCTGTTCTGGTGAGGAGGTTCATTTAACACAGGGAGCATACTATTGCATTCAGGCATTGACTTCGAGGCCAATGAAACATGAGACTACTCAGGCCTCAGGGACCACAAACCTAGTGCTATTTTAAGTAAAATTGATTTAGGCTTTTCTGTGGCCCATTGATCATCTTTTCAACATGTTAAATTAGCTTATGCTTTTCAGTATTCTTTGTGGTGCCAGGGATCAGACCCAGATTTTCACAAGGCAAGTGCTCTCTATCTCTGAGCTATAGCCCCAGCCTCTCTCTTTGCAGTATTCTAAACTCATTGACAACTTGGTTCTTGAGCACTGCTGCAATCAATGTATGTAGCCAGAGCTCTAGGTGTTGGAACATTATATGACTGAAACCCAATCATGAATCAGCCTTGCAACTGTGAAAAAAAAATTAATTGAAAATGAAAAACTAACTAAATAAAGCTCTTCATATGAGAGAAAGGCATACATAAAATAAGAACATGAAGCAACCTGAAGGCAATTGCTGAGTTACTCGGTGAGTATAGCTACTTTATTCTCTGGTTTGAGAGTCTAATTGGATGACAAAAAGTCCAGTGTACAAAGCCTTATCAAAGCCTCTTCATTCCTGAGAACATTGATTGATATCATGGGCAAAGGTTTTGACCTGAGTCATTGCATTGCCTTTCATTTCAAGTGTCAAAGTCCTTATCATTTTTCTAAGACATTTGCTTACTGTTTTTGTTCATGCTAATTTCTTTTTTAATTTATTTTTTTATTAGTGAGTCACCGTGGAGTACAGACATATGAATTTTCTTGTTTGCATTACAGTCATACAATGATTGTTTACCCATCCCTCCACCAGTGCCCATTCTCCCCGACTAATGTTCCCAGCATCCCTCCCACCACCCCCACCCCATCCCCCACTACCCCACCACACCTCAGCGGTAGAGCATTTCCTTTTATTCTCTCTCCTTTTGGGTGTTGTGGTTTGCAATAGAAGTATTGAGTGGCCATCGTGTTCGGTCTATAGTCTACTTTCTGCACACATCTGCTAATTTTTTTCTCAATGGCATCTCTAGAGCTCATTAAATAAACCCCTCAGGAGCCCAAAATATAAATCCAAAAGACTGGGTATTTCTATTTCTATGTGACATCTTATAGAGTATTGCACTTTTTCAAGTTAGCAGCTTTAGGAGCTGAGTAGGGGTCTTCTGCAGTTGCACTGATATGACCCACCAAGATTTTATTTGCCTCATCTCTCTACTCTTATTTTCGTCACTTTATCAGAAAAAAAATTTTTTTAATCCTCCCTCCATCTCTCCCCACCTCACTTGTTCATCCTTCTCATAGAAGATTCTTTGGCTTTCATATCATTAAAGATGCTGATCACTTTTTCATCCTTTGCAACTAAGAAACCATTATGCTCAAGACAAGTAACTCTGACTCCCTTTCTAACCCCACTTACATTTATGCTGCGTGTTAAAACAAAATGTTAAAATGCATACTTTTTTTGGTTTTGAAGCCACATCTGAGGTTTTCAGGGCTTACTTCTGGTTTGGGGAACCACATGGGGTGCCAGGTATTGAACCTGGGTTGAACACATGCAAAGCAAGTGCCCTACCCACTGTACTATCTCTCCAGCTCTATGAGAATTTGTTTAACCCTGTTTTGGCATTTCTTAATTAAAAAAAAAAAGTTAGTGGAACTCTCCATAAATGGAATTAACCGAGTCATCCTCAACTTCAGGGAAAGCCAGCCAGGCCTTCAGACTTGTGTCTAGGTCTTCTTAGATCAGTGAGTCTGGGTTTGAGGAACCCTGTCCACATGTTCATCATTTTCCTTCTGTGTCCTGATGCTGTTGAAGCAGAACCACATCATACCAGGCAACAAGTTTCGTTTGCTCAATTATTCTTTACTCCCTAGCCCTCCAGCTCTTCCTCCAGGTCTACCTCCAGCTCTTGAATCTTTTCTAAGGCCTCTGTCCCAGTAGGGACCCCATTTCTAAAGGACCATCTTCTTCTGGAATCAGATCAAACGCTCAGGGTGGTTTGACATCTGGATAAAGGAATTCCATCAGCACAGAGTGCCTTTGCTTTCTACCTGCATGATGCTATGGGCTTTACCCGCATGGTCTGATTTGGTAACAATCTTCTAGTACTACCAATCTTTTATAGACGAGGTCACTAAGACTCAAAGATTAACTCCCTTGAGTTCACACAGCTGGAAAGTTCTTGAGCCAGATTTTGGACCCAAAATCTTTTTTGTTTTTAACCACGGCATAAAAAGAGATGGATATTGTAATTGACAAGAAATATGCATTTCATTCAGAGTACCAAACTATATTTCATTTACATAGTTGGTCTTCGCTGTATTCCCAAAAGGGGGGACTTTGGGGGCTTCCATGTTGGTGATACACAGAGATCTGGGGAGAATGGCACTTCTGGAGAAAGTGTGGAGTTTCTGAGCTTTTCCCCCCCACCTAGCTTCAGCACCTCTTCAACTGAGTGAGCTTAGTGACTTTGCAATGAATCCATCATATGGTGAGTGAGACCGTCTCCTTAGTTCTGCAAGCTGCCCTAGCAAGTTAATCACATATGAGGAAAGGGTCGTGGGAATCTCTGGTTTAATTGATCAGATGCACAGATACCCGGGCATACAACTGGTATCTACAGTGAAAGGTGATCTTGGGAGACTGAACTCTCAGTTGGTGGTACACGATGGAGTAGATTGTGTTGAAAATGAACTGAACTGAGTTAACCTGTAGGATAACCAGTTGGGTCTGAAATATTGTGTGCCTGGGAATTTTCCACTTTGGACATTGTTGTTCTTAGAATTCAGAGATCAAATGCAGTTTTCCAAGATTTGAATAAAAAAGTAGAATTAGAGCTATACCACCACAGCCTGATCAGCCCACGACCAAAGAGTGGTATAGGAGACGGTTTACCTGCTTTCTGCATGCTTGTGAATTTCAGGGTTTTGTCTGCCCTTATGTTGCTCAGCGTTCTGAAACCCATCCTGAACCACTTCTCAGATGTCTTCAGTCCCACTCCAAATACAGAAGTGAAGAGCTAAAATGGAGACAAAGGCATGCTTCTGGTTTCTAGAATATTTATTATGACAATAAAGTGATGCTTTCCAAGGTTAGACAGTTAAGAAAAAGTAGAAGTGCTACAGATACAGAATTGGGCATAACAGACTTTTCCTGCATGCAGTAGACCCTGATTTGATTCCCAGTATTAAATATGGTTCCCCAAGCATCATCAGGAGTGACTCTAGAGCACAGAGTCAGGAGTAAGCCTGAGAACTGCCAGGTGTGACACAAAAACAAAAAAGATAAAAGGAAGGGAAAAAGGAAGAAAAAGTTGAAGCAAATTTTTGACGCAGTTTCTCCTAGATTTAACACAAGAGAGGCAAACATACAAAGCACTTTTGAAAGGAGATTTTCTAACTTGTGGGCTTCCCTGTAAGTCTGATTGGGGGCCGGTATTGGGGGAGGGTATTGCCTGTGTTGACAAAGCAGAACCATAGTTATCTCTTGCTGTCAGTCCTTTGGCTAAGGGCCTCTCACCCACATTCATGCTCTGCACATTTACCATCACAATCTAAAGTGGGGGTGCATGTGTAGGTTGTATAAATTCTCCAACCATGTCACCATACTGTATCAGAACCCAGACTCAAACACAATCTTACAACACTTGAAACCTGGATTCTTGCCCATGATCATCTTATAGTCTTGAGCATCACTTATGAACTGAGGAAGGAGTTGGCGGAAGTCCCTGCTGCCTACAATTTCAAGGTAGGAAAATTGGGTGGTAACAAACACTGCTTCAGAGTAGACAGAAACATAGTGAGGAGACTTCCAGCACTGCAGGAAAGTGCCTGTAAGAATGTGTATGGTTTGTTCCATGATCCTAATATTCCCCTGGTCTTTGTATGTATCTTGAAATAATGTAGCAGTCACCTTGGACACCCATATCTATTTGATCACTTGCTTCCTCAACTGCTAGCTATGTAATGAGCTGAGTCTCTCCTAAGTTCATTTATTAAACTCCCAAAGCGAGGGTGTTCAGAGATAGGACATTTGGGACGTAATTAGGTTCGGATGTGGTCACAAGAGTGAGCCTCTAGTACTATGTAGCTGTTAGAAAAGATGAAGTCATGAAATTTACATACAAGTGGTACTACATGGAAAGTATCATGCTAAGCAAAATGAGTCAGAAAGAGAGGGACAGACATAGAAAGACTGCATTCATCTGGGGAATATAAAGCAACAAAATAGGAGACTAACAACAAGAATAGCCAAGATAAGTACAAGGAGGTTTACTCCATGGCTTGGAGGCCAGCCGCACATGCTAGAGGGAAAAGGCAGCTCAGATAGAGAAGGGAACACCAAATAAAGGGTGCTGGGAGGATCCTCCCAGGATGGGAGATGCATGCTGAAAGTAGACTATAGACCTAACATGATTGCCATTCAATGCCTCTTTTGCAAACCACAGCACCCAAAAGGAGAGAGAGAACAAAAGGGAATGCCCTGCCACAGAGGCAGGGCGGGATGGGGGCGGAGGGGGGGGATGCGGGATGGGAGGGATACGGGGATCAGTGGTGGTGGAGAATGGGCACTGGTGGAGGGTTGGGTACTCGATCATTATATAACTGAAACCCAAGCACAGAAATTTGTAAGCCTACAACTGTACCCCATGGTGTTTCAATAATAAAAATTTAAAAAATAATAATAAAAAATGTAGCACAGTGGTAGGGCGTTCGCCTTACAAGCGGCCAACATGGCTGACCTGAGTTCGATTCCTCCGCCCCTCTCGGAGAGCCCGGCAAGCTACCGAGAGTATTCGATATGCCAAACACAGTAACAACAAAGTCTCCAATGGAGACGTTACTGGGCCCGCTCGAGCAAATCGACGATCAACGGGAGGGCCTTTACCTTACCTTTACCTTAATAAAAAATGTAAATAAATAAATATCCTAGAGGGAAAATTACTGGCTTGAAAAAAAAGAGTGAGCCTCTTCTGAGGACTTAATGTACTTAGTCAAAGAGGCAACAAAAATCTCACTCAGCAATCTATGCCATGGGAGTATACTTTGAGAAGGGGGCTGTCTGCAAGCCAGGAGGGCCCTAACCCAAAGTCAGCTGGGTCATCCAGTCTCCAGAATGCTGAGCAACAAGTACTTGTTACTTAAGCCATCTAGTCAATGTTACTAGTTATAGCAGCCTAACCTGTCTAATATAACCACTAGAATGACAGGATTAATTGAAAAACACTTTAAAATACATGCATATAAAAATCTCTTACTTTTGGGGGGCGGGGGGGGTGGGAGGGATACTGGGATTAGTGGTGGTCGGAGAATGGGCGCTGGTGGAGGGATGGGTACTCAATCATTATATAACTGAAACCCAAGCACAAAAATTTGTAAGTCTACAACTGTACCTCATGGTGTTTCACTAATAAAAATTTTTTAAAAAATCTCTTACTTTGAAAGACTGATATCGTTCATCATTTAACACAGCTTTAACTTCAGAACTTTCTCCATCTTCAATAATTTCCTGCATGACAATTGAGAAATATTTTAAATTTGTGACATTGGACAATCACAATCTAGCACTTGAATTCATAAATTAATAGATTATTTTTTTCTCATCTAATGAACACTTGTCTGTGGGTGTTTTCTTAGCTGATCTGAAGAAAATTCACTTTCCTATAATTGAAAACTCAGGCCATAAGACATAAGTACCACATTGACTTGAATTCATAAATTAATAGATTATTTTTTCTCATCTAATGAACACTTGTCTGTGTGTGTTTTCTTAGCTTATCTGAAGAAAATTCACTTTCCTATAATTGAAAACCCAGGCCATTATAGACATAAGTACCACATTGAAATCCTAAAGAACAAAGGCACTTAATAATTAAGGTCCAAATCTATATATTACCAAAGTGGAATACTCATTAACAAAGGTATGTATAAATATTTGTCATAATCTTCTTTTCAGTGGGTATAAACTTCCAGATGGAAAGAGGAATTTTGATTGAAACAGGTTGATTTTGGATCTATTGAAGAGCAAATCTAAATTCAAGCCTTTCCTACAATAGCTTACAACTACCCTTCTCTAAGTGAAGTTGGGATTATTTTTCTTGAACAGCCTGCCTTGCACTTAACTATACTGAAACTCACCATATTGATGTATACTGGAAGATGCCTTCTGTGGAGTTCTGAAATATCATTATAGAAATATTCCACCACTTTCTTCCTGGAATCACAGGTAGCTATATAGAACCACCATCTATGACATCTCCTCTGCTACTGAGAATGGAGTCCCCTAGTGGAAAGGGGTCCATTCAACACCTGTGTTTGAAGCTGGACAGTCCCTGCTGTTGAGTTTTTAGAGCACCTGAGACTTTCACTGGGATTATCAGTTCTCTGGAATAGTCTCTTTATTTCCTTTTTTTGCTAGCCAACCCCATGTATTTCCAGCAGTGACAATATAGGGGTATGGATTATACATATATATATATATATATGCATCTCCATAACTATAACCATCACATAGGTATATATACTATAAAAAATATATAGGTAAAGGTAAAGGCCCTCCTGTTGTTCATCGATTTGCTCGAGCGGGCCCAGTAATGTCTCCATTGGAGACTTTGTTGTTACTGTGTTTGGCATATTGAATACGTCACGGGGAGATTGCCAGGCTCTGCCGTGCAGGCGAGATACTCTTGGTAGCTTGCCGGGCTCTCCGAGAGGGGCGGAGGAATCGAACTCGGGTCGGCCATGTTGGCTGCATGCAAGGCAAACACCCTACCGCTGTGCTATCACTCCAGCAATATAGATATATAATACACTACAACATATATCATATTCACATGTAAAGGGAAATAAATGATGAATATCATATGTATAATTGACTAGAAAATTCATTTACCATCTCCCTCTCCCTGCCTAATGTCTCCAATAAGAAGGTGAGACAAATTACCACCTTACCTCGATGATGCTCTTTACTTTGTCTCCCAGGCAAGGAATTCCTTCTAAGTCCTTAATACAGAGGATTGGGAATGGCAGAGATTTAAGTACAGATGATGCTCTCATAAAGGCCAGACAGGTGATTTCATTTTCTCTAAACTCAAAATTTTCAGCCATTATATCAAAGGCATCCTGAAGAAGAAAACCAGACAAGTACAACACAGCCTGTTTCCCAGACCTGAGCCAGTAGTCACACACAGCCACCTCTCACTCTTCCGTTTTGAGGGCTATCTGACTGTATCGGCAAAGGTGTGAGGTGGATCTCCTGTACCTCTTCACCCATGTCTGGTCAGATTAGGGGAAGTGAATTGAAAGGCCAGGCCCCAGAGTACTATAAATGAACACTTGTAGTCACCACCATTAGATATCTAGGAATGCTTCAGCCTAAAATGGCCTCATGGCCACTGCATCCCACTGGTCATTATTAAGCACACTTCCCCACCAGCCTATAACCAGGCTGTGGCCATCTCTTAGATTGTATGCAAAACGCCATTAGTTCTGAATGTGGCTTGTTGGATGAACGGGTATAATCACAGGTGGCCAGCCCTGAGGTGGGGTTATTTGAGGTTGCCACAGTTGTGTTTCCCGTAGAGGAGGAAGTAGGTGCAGCTGTGTGGCATCAGACTCATCACTCTGGGGGCTTCCGTTTTCTCATCTTCCTCACACATGTGGGGCTGGTAGTCTAGATATGACAAGTTTTGCATTTCACATGCTAGTTCATCTACCTGACCCCCAAATCTAGGCTAGAACGGACTAGTATTTGTAAGGCTTATGGGCTCATTTGAAACATAAGTACTGAAATTCAGGCCTGCCAGGGTTTTCAGAGATTATATAACTAATTTCTTGTGGAACAGATGAGGAAATAGGTTCAGAGAAAGGAGCTGATGTAGCTAGGCTAGTTAATATCAGAGATCCTAGCATGGGACTGTTGATGCTCAGTCTTTGGTCTCTTTTCTGTAAAGGCACTTTATGTTTCAGTACAATTTCTATATAATTTGGACTACTTATAGCAAGTGGTTTTCAAGAATATTTGCCTTTGTTAACTGTTATGCCCATTAATGACAACTTAAAAAAATAGTCATCTATCTTCTCTATAGAATATAATCCAGTAGGTCAAATGACGGATGAGTTTATAAAGAAACTGCAATCTATAGATAAATGGAATACTATACAACTGTAAGAAAATGACAAACCCTTTATCTTGGGAGTACAAACCCATCACTAAGCAGAGCATGGAGAGGTGGGTGGAATGAAAGAATAAATGTTGGACTTGAGAAGACGTGAGGCAGTGGTGAATTGGACGTGGTGGACATGGTGAAGTGGGTATCAATGCCATATAATTTAACACCATTGCAACCATCTTACCTAAACTATATAAAATTATATACTAAAAAATAATATAGGATGAGAGAGCTAGTACAGGACTTAAGGCAATTGCTTTGCATTCAGCCTACTTTGGTTTGAATACCTGGCACCACATATATTTACAGTAGCTCCACCAAGGGCCACTCCTAAACACAAAGCTGGGAATAGTCCCTGAGCACTTCTGGACATTGCCCCGCCCCCACCCCCTCCCACTATCACCAAAAAGAGTATGCTCCAAATATATCTATATTTCCGTGAACAGAAAAAGACCTATTCTTGGCCAAAAGAATCAGGGGTCAGACTGGAGATGGAGTCGGGGAGGGGGGAGGGTAATCCAGATTTTTAGAAAAACTGATCATTCAACTTTAAACTCTATGGAAAGAAGCCGCAAGCTCTGCTTTCCTCTGGTGTGAGGCTGTTACCGTGAAAATGCGGTTGTGGTTGTTTAAAGTGGTCCTTCTCTGACAAGCGTACTGGGAGATGTTTTTTACGGCAGGTGCTGGTGTCTTCTGGAGTTCTGCATTTGGGTCATCTGAGTTGTTTCTTCTCACCTACACAAGTGCAGACATATCTAACTTTAATAGCAATTTAATAGTCAATGTATAGATTTGCATGAAAACAGGTAGAGGCAGTTAGTTGCCTTTGGGAAAAAGAGCAAAAAGAAAGGAAACTCGAAGTTTCTGTTATATGCATCAATAATACTGAATTTGTTATAATCAATAAATTTTGGTTTTCAAATGATTAAAAAATGAAAAAGAATCAATTAAATACGATTCTTCTTTTCCATAAACTTAGGGAGTTATGACCCAAATTCTTTCAGACGTTTCTTACACCATTGGTAAATGATTTGAAATAAAAATCTCAATGTTCTTTTGGAAGCTCATGGATGCCAAAAAGAGAAGCCCTCCCATTTTTGCTGGAGCATCACAGGTCAGTGTTTGTGAAATATGTGTAGATAAACTTGTTCTTAAAATTACTTCTTGAGGCTGGAGAGATAATAGAGCAGGTAGAGTGCTTGCCTTGCATGCAGCTGACCCAGTTTGATACCCGGCATCCCATATGGTTCCCCTGAATCCACCAAGAGGGATCCCTAAGCACAAAGCCAGGAGTAAGTCCTGAGTACAGCCAGGTATGGTTCCAAAATAGCCAAAACAAAACTAGCTGCTATTTATTCGGTGCCTCCTGTAGAGATCAGGCCCTGTGTAAAGCATTTTTATGCATATGTTATTCAAATCCTCATAACTATCTTATGAGGTAGGTACTAATGTTATCTGACATGATAAAAGAGGAAACTAAAACTCACAGAAGTCGATTTGTCAGTGTCACACAAAGAATCAGTAGAGATCTTGGGATTTATATTATCTATTTCTTTAATTATTTTTTTGAGGGTAAGGCGTTTGCCTTACCCGGGTTCAATTCCTCTGCCCCTCTCAGAGAGCCCAGCAAGCTACTGAGAGTATTCCACCTGCACGGCAAGGCCTGGCAAGCTACCCGTGATGTATTCATATGCCAAAAAACAGTAACAAGTCGCACAATGGAGATGTTACTGGTGCCCGCTTGAGCAAATCGATGACCAACAGGAGGACAGTGCTACAGTGCTACTTTTTTGAGGGTGTGGGTCACATCTGGTGGTACTCAGGAGACAATATAGAGGATGTAGGGATCAAACCCAGGCCTCCTGCATGCAAAGCATGTGCATGGCCTCTTGTACTCCAACTCCAAGGTACTTGGGGTTTATATCGCAGGTCTGTCTATAGCCCATATTCTTGGTCCCCAAGCAATGAGCAATGAGAATTCCAGTTGTTATACTCACAGTAAGCTGGTATTTTCCGGTCATCTCCACCGGCTTTCCTGCCCTCATGCACTCTATCAGCCAGGAGACATCAAGGATCTGTAGCTGTGAGCTGACTTTCATGTTCTGGTACTGGAGCCATTGCCAAATATCAGAGCCAGAGTTGTTTTCTGCCACCAGGTGGGTAACAGATTCACTGCAAAATGAAAGACAAAGTTACTAGCTGAAGGGACTTACAAAATCAGGAGCTCACCTCTTTCCTCGCGTTTGGAGCATGTCCTATGAAGGAGAAAACTGGCCTAGACCTGACTGTTGCATAGAGAATAATTTAGGCCTCTTACCAGATAATTCTCTGTTTCAATTGCTGTAGCAACCATCAGATGCAGGCAAAATTAAGGAAATGGTATTATCCTAGTGTTTATGGAAGAGTATGCCCAGAGAAGATGAAATTGTTCTTCAAGTCATACCTGCACTCTGCATGTGGCTTTAGCGTGTTTCTTCTTGTGGGGAGGAGCTTCCAGAAGCACTCAGGTGCTCTGGGGCCATCCTGGCAGCTCAGCCAACCAGGCCAGGCAGCTTAATGCTTTGATCCAAGGCTGAGACCACCAGGGTCTACCTAGAAGTGGTGTAGGGCCTCCAGACCCCAGCTGGCTATACTCAGGAAGCCATGTAGGTCTGGGCTGTGAACTTGGATCAGAACTTGTTAAGCCTGAATCTCTCCCCAGCCCACACTTTATTTTTAATTTGGGGGGTATTAATCAGTACTTTTCAAACTTCTTTGACTGTGCTTGACCCACAGTTGAAAAAAAAAGTTTTTAATGTTATGCCCCCAAATAGAAATAGACACAGATGTAGATTTGCTATGAACAGGCCATTAACTGATCTTAGAGCCCATTAGTGGTGGGTGGTGGATGAGATGCCTTTGGGAAAGATTGTTAATACTCTGCAGTGTAAGATGGGTAGAAAGCTTTTTCCTGGTAACTACTGAGCTGTAATCGTGTTTTCACGCAAAATGCTTCACATGCATCATTTCAGATAAAACCCATATAACTTCTCAGTAATTTTATAATAGTTACACTTAAATAATGAAGCCATAAAAACAGAGAGGTTAGGTGACTGTCTAAAGGTCATACAGCCACTAAGTGATATTTATCCCTTTGACTGCTTTCCTGGGTCAAATATATTATTTATAGCTTTTAACAAGTCTTCATAGTCAGAATTGTAGCACTAGAACAAATTATTTTGTTGTTGTTTTGGTGTCATGTCCAGCAATACTCAGGGGTTACTCCTGGCTCTGCATTTAGGAATTGTTCCTGGTGGGCTCAGGGGACCATATGAGATACCAGGGATAGCCAGCTCAGCTATGTGCAAGGCAAGTGCCTTATCCACTGCACAATCACTCTGTCTCATAGAACCAGTAATTTTTAAGAATTAGCTCAAATAGTCTATAAATCTGGGAAATTATAAGAAGACATCAGGTGAAAGCATGTAAGAGAAAAAAATAAAATTATTTCCTTTGTTCTTTCTTCACTTCCTCTTTTTAACCTCTCCAGTTTTGATTGACTTTTGGGTTCAGTGGGTGTTTCTGGGTTTCCTAATATATTCACAGACCTTAATTTCTTGTGGTAGTTGTGGTTCTGTTCCTGGGATAGTGGTCCTGGTGGGAAGTGGGGCTTTGAATACCAAAGAAGAAATGGGAAGTTTAGTACCTTAAGTAAAGCAGGTGGTTAATGATTCTTTTGACAATGATGCCTGAAGCAGGGAGAAATCTGTAGTTGGTGTTTGGAGAAGGATAGAGCTTGGTATAAGCTGGAAAAGTCAGGAAGATTCTTTGGCAGAGCTCGTATTTATCTCCAGTCTTTGAGGAATTGGAAAGGAATAAGGGTCTTGGAAGGCAGGGTGCCCTTAGAAGAAAAAATTTAATTTGGGTACTCCTAGGAGAAAAGATTAAGAAAAAGTTTGGGTGGCCCTTAGAAGAAAAGATGAAGAGCCAGAAGGAGGGCAGAGAATGGCTGGATTGGAATACAGAGTTGATGGTGGGAAGGAGTTAAAGATATGGTGGGGTTGGAAGGGAAACCATGTGAAAAAACATGGTAGAAGGGGGTGGGATTTCTTCAGAATTGTGGGAACCAGTGAAGGCCTTTGTAATAGGACATTGATGATGTGACTAAATTATTTTAAAAGACTAATGTGGTACACACAATGATTTGGAGGGGAGAGTGATATGCTGAAGAATGACTTCATGAAGCAATAAAACAAAAATGGGATGTGATAACCCATATAGTTGGTCCCTATAATATTATAAAGGAAGCCAGAGAAGACAAGCACACAGCAGATATGGCATTCGTTCACCTATGAAAGGTGACGTGGGGAGCTCCCTCTCTATCACAGAATAGTAATAGCACTTTGAGTAGAATTCCAGATTTAGGAAGTTATGCCTCTTTAATGGAGTTGTGCCTCTTTTTAAGGGTGAGGGGCCAGAATTAAAGTTTGCTCCAGGCATTTGAAGAATGGCAGGAGATCCCATAAAGTAATCTGGTTGAAAGCTGGGATCAGAGCCCAGTGCTGGGAGTGAGGTGGATACTGGAGATTAGAGCTGATGCTTCTAGATGACACAGTATATGGAAATAAGCCCCAGTCAACCCACATTTTACAAGGACTGCAGGATAAGAGAGAACTTTCCTCTCACAAGAATCCAAAACTCACTTATAGCAGAATTCTTGAAAATTTGTTTAAGTGGCAACTTTAAGGTGGCAACAACAGAATTCCTAGGATTACCTCAGACACATTTGTCCATATATATTTTTTCCTTCAGAAAAAAACTTGATAATTACACAACATTTATTACTGACGTTATACCAAACATAATAACAAGTCTTACAATGGAGACGTTACTGGGCCCCCTCAAGCAAATCAATGAACAATGGGAGGACAGTGCTACAGTGCTACAGTAATAAACAGGGTTTCATTCACATCTCAGAGGGAGAAGGGCATGTTGAGGAGAAAGGCTCAGCATCCAGATTTAGGCCCCTCCACTCTCATTTCTGCTCACACACCCCTGTCTTTAGCTATGATTCCCCCCGGACAGTTTGGGGTGGTCTGAAATCCCAACTGTTTTAAGAAGCACACACATGTCATGTAGAGTTAATGTGAGAATGAATATGAATGAAAGGCTACATATCTTGTCAAGGAAAATTTGGATTTAAACTTGTAAACTCATCCAGAGCCAGGGACATCCTTGATAACAAGTTCCCTTGGTAATTCTGACATAATCTGTTTTACTTTTCTTTGTGTGCAGAACAATTATTACAAGATACAATGGCTTTACAACGTTAACAGCTTTACTATATCTAAGACACTGGGAACCAGAGATCTAGGCAACTTGACTGGGTGAACCTCTGTTCCCCACAGTGCTCCATGATGGAGGTGCTGACCTCTTGGGGACTCCAATCCAGCATCTTGGTGAGGATGATGGGAGGTTGGACTCAGCTGCAGCTGCCTGCCCATAAGAATTCTCCCAGAGGGGACTCTGGCACCCAGAGAGCCCCTGAACCCAAGACCTTTCATCACTCAGTTACAAAATTCACTTCTCTTATTCCCTCTTGGCTGAAGCAAGCATGAGCCCCACACCCCAATGTAAGGGAAGAAAAACAGACCCCCCCCCCCCCCACGCCGCTCTTAAAGTCCAGCGACTTTAAGTCCAGTCCAACTCAGGAACTTCACTTAGAGAAACTCTGATACAGGGAAGGGTCCTCTTGAACTGCCCCATACCGGACTTTGGTCTCAGCAGATGTCCCCCCCAGTCACATTTATTTGCACTTTCATGTGCACAGAGTAGAATATGTACTTCTTTATAATTTTTAATGAAACATTTTGACATAGCTTTATGGATAGAATTTCTTAGACAAGGCTAAATGGCTTTTTAATAATTTAGTTCAGGGATAATTAAAAGAAAAACATTGACAATAATAACATATGATAGAAGATAGTCTAAGAGCCATGCATATGGCGTGCAGGAAGCCCATAGTTATGGAATTCACTCTCAAATCTCACTATTGATCTTCTTCCTCTCTGATACCAGTATCCTGCCCTTCCTGGCTTTCTTTGTCTGCTTGATCCTGTTTCTTAGTCTAGTGATAAAAAAAACTTCCCAGGAGGAAAGAGGAAGTAGTCCTTCTCTATTTAAGACAACCTGGCCCGCTTCTGACTTCTGGGGCCTTCATAAGCTGCACCCACCTTTAAAGGGCCTTTCTGGGGGGCTATCTCCCAGGTGTTTGAAAAGTTTGACTCAAAATATGGATATCAGGCCAAATCATACTAGAGCAATAGCACAGCGGTAGGGCATTTGCCTTGCATATGACCGGCCCGGCCAACCCGGGTTCGATTCCTCTGCCCCTCTCGGAGAGCCCGGCAAGCTACCGAGAGTTTCTTGCCCACACAGCAAAGACTGGCAAGCTAACTATGAGGTATTCGATATGCCAAACACAGTAACAACAAGTCTCATGATGGAGACGTTACTGGGCTGGCTCGAGCAAATCGATGAACAATGGGAGGGCAGTGCTACAGTGCTACAATATGAATGACAAAATTAAAAAAGAAGAACCAAAGACATCCCTATATGCCCTGTTTTCTCAGTTTGGCCATGTGGTAGATATTGTAGCTATAAAGACCATGAAGATAAGGGGTCAAGATTTGTTATATTTAAAGTAACAAAGTATGAGATTAATACCCAAGAATAGCTGAGATCAGCACCAGGAGGATTACTCCATAACTTAGAGGCCAGCCGGGTATCCTAGAGGAAAGGGCAGTTCAGATAGAGAAGGGAGCACCAAATAAAGGATGTTTGGAGGATCCTCCCAGGAGGGGAGATGCATGTCGAAAGTAGACTATGGACTGAACATGTTTGCCACTCAATGCCTCTTTTGCAGACCACAACACCCAAAAGGAGAGAGAGAACACAGGGGATTGCCCTGCCACAGAGACAGGGGGGATGGGGGGGATGGGGGTGGGAGGGATATTATCCATGGTGGTGGAAAATGGGCACTGGTGGAGGGATGGGTATCTGATCATTGTATAATTGAAACCAAAGCACAAAAAATTGTAAATCTACAACTTTAAAAAAAATAAAATAAAATAAAGGGAAAAAAAAAAGATTTGTTATATTTAAGGAACTTGGTTCATCCACTAATGCCTTAAGGCAGTTACAAGGATTTCCATTTTATATTTCCATTTCAATGCAAATCTAGTATGGAAAATTAGATTCTGATATAATATCTAAGATGCATGGCACTTTTGCTGACAAAGAAAAGAAGAAAGAGAAGAAAAAAGCCAAAACTGTGGATCAGGGGCTGGAGTGATAGCACAGCGGGTAGGGCGTTTGCCTTGCACGCAGCCAACATGGCCAACCAGGTTTGATTCCCAGCATCCCATATGGTCCCCTGAGCACCGCCTGGAGTAATTTCTGAGTGCATGAGCCAGGAGTAACCCCTGAGCATCGCTGGGTGACCCAAAAAGGGAAAAAAAAAAAACCTGTGGAGCAGACTACAGCAATTGGAAACAAGAGGCCTGGTCTGGGAACACCAAATTCAGCTAATACCAAGGAAATTCAGCATAAAATCCTCAGGTTCCTGATTACCCTCCAAACTATATTTTATTCCTTAATAATTTACCAGAAGAGACTAATGAGATGATGTTATCCATACTGTTTAATCAATTCCCTGGTTTTAAAGAAGTACGTTGGTACCTGGAAGACATGACATTGCTTTTGTTGAATTTGAAAATGATAATGGTCAGACTGGAGCTGCCAGGGATGTCTTACAGAGATTTAAGATCATACCATCCCATGCCATGAAGATTACCTATGCCAGTAAATAACATTTGAGGTCATTGTCTTTAAAGGACTTGGTAGTATTTATAGTGCTTTGTTGCTGTTGTTTTAACATTTGTTCTGGGAATTGTGATTAATTGGAGATGGAAGAGGAAGGAAAAGTGAAATTTTTGTGGAGTTAAAATTAACTAGTCACAGTAGACACAAGGACCAGGAATATTGCCCCATAGTCTGTCTCATGAGCTGGGAGAGAAGGCAGCTGGAATAGAGAAGGGATCACTAAGTCAGTGATGGTTGGAGGAATCTTTCGGGATGGGAGATGTGTGCTGATAGCAGATAAAGGACCAAATGTGATAGTCTCTCCGTGGGATTGCAAACCATGATGCCCCAAAGTAGAGAGAGAGTATGGGGAAAACTGTCTCTCAGAGAGGCAGAGGGAGGGTTGGAAAAGGGGGCTGTACTGGAGACACTGGTGCTGGAGAATGTGCACCAGTGAAGGGATGGGTGTGGTCATTGTATGATCGAAACTCAAGCATGAAAGCTTTGTAACTCTATCTCATGGCGATTCAATAAACAAATAAATGAATAAATAAAACTACCAAGTCTTCTTGAGTTTGAAAATGTGAAGGTCTTTGTTTTGTACAATAAACCTTTATTGGTATTCTAAAAAAAAAACAGGTCTTTCTGGGTCAGAAAGATAGGCATGGGAGGTAAAGTGCTTGCCTAACATGCAGCTGACCCAGGTTCAAATCCTCAGCACCACATATGGTCTCCCAAGCATTGCCAGGCGTCAATTCTGAGCAGAAAGCCAGAAACAGTCCCTGAGCACTGTTGGATGTGACTCCAAAGCCCCAAATTTTAAAATACATATATTTTTTGAAAGAATTTTCTTTGTAAGTTTTAAACATTTTCAAAAGAATTTTCTATCCCCTGGGGGCTGGAGCAATAGCACAGCAGGTAGGGCATTTGCCTTGCATGTGGCCGGCCCGGGTTTGATTCCCAGCATCCCATATGGTCCCCCGAGCACTGCCAGGAGTGATTCCTGAGCACAAAGCCAGGAGTAACCCCTGAGCATTGCCAGGTGTGACCCAAAAAGAAAAAAAATATTTTCTATCCCTGAGGAAGTCATTCTTGATTCTTTCCATCGGATAAAGGACTTATTTTGTAAATAATGGCCTTAAATAATTATTTACAGTAAACAGAGCTGTTTACTATTTTAAAATAAAAACCCTCCTACCAATTTCCCTTTACTACCTGAAACTAAAAAATTCAAGAAGTGTAACTCATTTTTATCTCACTCATATTAAAACCAGTAGGACAAGTTTCTATTTCCAGCCCTAATACATTTTTTTTAATTTTTATTAGTGAAACACCATGAGGTACAGTTGTAGATTTACAAATTTTTGTGCTTGGGTTTTAATTATACCAATGATCAAACACCCACCTCTCCACCAGTGCCCATTTTCCACCACCACTAATCCCAATATCCCTCCCACCCCCCATCCCCCCACCCCACCCTGCCTCTGTGTCAGGGCATTCCCTTTTGTTCTCTCTCTCCTTTTGGGTGTTGTGATTTGCAAAAGAGGCATTGAGTGGCAATCATGTTTGGTCTATAGTCTACTTTCAGCATGCTACTCCCATCCTGAGAGGATCCTCCCAACACCCTTTATTTGGTGCTCCCTTCTCTATCTGAGCTGCCTTTTACCCTAGCATGTGTGGCTGGCCTCCAAGCCATGGAGCAAACCTCCTGGTACTAATCTCAGTCACTCTTGGGTGTTAGTCTCCTGTTTTGTTACTTTATGTTCCCCAGATGAATACAATCTTTCTATGTCTATCCCTCTCTTTCTGACTCATTTTGCTTAACATGACACTTTCCATGTAGTACCACTTGCATGTAAGTTCCATGACTTCATCTTTTTCTAACAGCTGCATAGTACTCCATTGTGTAGATGTACCAAAGTTTCTTTAACCAGTCATCTGTTCTTGGGCACTCAAGTTTTTTCCAGATTCTGGCTATTGTAAAGAGTGCTGCAATGAACAAACAAGTGCAGATGTCACTTCGACTACACTTTTTGCCTCTCTGGGATATATTCCTAGGAGTGGTATTGCTGGGTCAATTTGCTTCTCTGGGATATATTCCTAGGAGGGGTATTGCTGGGTCAATTTGCTTCTCTGGGATATATTCCTAGGAGGGGTATTGCTGGGAGCTCAATTTCTAATTTTTTGAGAATTGTTCATACTGTTTTCCAGAAGGGCTGAACCAGTCGGCATTCCCACCAGCAGTGAAGGAGGGTCCCTTTCTCACCACATCCATGCCAACACTGGTTGCTTTTGTTCTTTTGGATGTGGGCCAGTCTCTGTGGTGTGAAATGATATCTCATTGTTGTTTTGATCTGCATCTCCCTGATGATTAATGATTTAGAGCATTTTCTCATGTGCCTTTTAGCCATTCGGATTTCTTCTTTGAGAAAGTTTCTGTTCATTTCGTCGCCCCATTTTTTGATGGGGTTGGATGTTTTCTTCTTGTGGAGTTCAACCAGTACTTTGTATATCCTTGATATCAACCCCTTGTCGAATGTGTATTCGGCGAATATCCTTTCCCATTCTGTAGATTGTCTTTGTATTTTGGTCACTGTTTCTTTGGAGGTGCAGAGCTTCTTAGTTTAAGATAGTCCCATTTGTCTATCTCTGTTTTCACTTGCTTGGCCAGTGGCATGACAGATGATGGAAATTTCTTACATCTTACATCCATGTTGGAATTTTATTCAGTTGGATTGAATTCTAAAAAGTTTTGGACTTTTTTTTTTGTTGTTATTCTGGGGCCACATATGGTGGCGTCAGGCCAGCCTTAATACATTTAAGACTGACAGGATCTTGCCTTAACTTATGGCCTTAGATGGAATTATGAACATTTTCAATAAATCTCACAGACTTTGACATAGCTTTTAAGTAATTTGGGTCAGAGCAAGACCATAATTTATGTTGCCTGCTCTTAAATTTATAAAAAGGTCTTAGTTATTTTGTTGATTACAAAAATGAGATTGGTAGTTGAAAAAATATTTAATTACCAACAATACTCTTATTAATCTCCACATTTATTTGGCGAGTTTCATATTCATGAGATAAATTATTCTTTGGGAAATTCCCAAAATGTACTATGTTTTAAGAGAATTATCAAAGTATCAGGGCTGGGGTATGGGTGTATCCCATGATCCTGCCCATGTGGAGTCAGGGAAATGGATAACTGGAGAAGAGGAGAGTCAGGTGGGAGACCTGTGGGGTATCAGCACCTGGGCAGGAATAATACCCACAGGATGGGAAGACCAACTCTGGGGCGTCTTCTGTCTTAGAAGCACTGAGGTGTAGGGAGAAGTCATCCAAGGTTGAGAGAAAAAGACCTAAGGAGAAAATAGTGACAATGGCCTGGAAGGGGCCTGAAAATGAGCCAATTCAACATTATGTTCTAGAGTAAGAATTTTTCTTCACCTAATGTTTTATTTTTTTAACACTAACCTTTAATGGTCTCATTCCCCTGACCCTGAAAGAACTTCCAATCATTGGGGAAGATGAGTAAGGAGAGGCTGCTACAAATCTAAAAATCTCAGGGCTGGGAGGAATAGAGACTTACTGGTGCCCGCTTGAGTAAATCAATGAACAACGGGATGACCGTGATACAGTGATACAGTGACTTTTAATATTTTAAGATGCCACAAATTTGAAAGGATGGAACATTGTCGAAGGCAAAATGGTCTGGTGTTCAAAGAGAAATGAGACTTTTCAATTCTAAATATCATAGGCCTGTAATACCTATATATTTAAATCAAATTCCATAACCATGTCATATTGTGAAATGTGCATAACCTAACTCTCTTATCTCATCAAGCTGACACAATACAGAATCAATGTAATATCCCACTGGTTTCATTAGGAAATGGAGTCATCATTTCTCTTGAAGAAGTACTGAGAAAAAACCAGAGGCTGCATTGTATCACTTAATCACTTAACTTCCCGTTAGTCGTCGATTTGCTCGAGCGGGCGCCAGTAACGTCTCCATTTGTCCCTGTCGCGTGCTAGTGTAGCCCAATGGCATCTGTTCACTCCGGGAACATGAAGGGCCTCAAACCGATCGTTCAGGATCTTGACGAAGAAGTCTGACCATCTGGTAGGTGGGCGGCCACGCGGTCTCTTGACATCCCGTGGAATCCAATCAGTAACAGCTCTAGTCCAACGGTCGTCTTTAAATCTCATTACGTGACCAGCCCATCTGATTTTCAACACCTTGGCAAATGAGACAGCATCCCTGATCCTTGATCGTCGACGGATGTCAGAACTCCGGATTCTTTCTCTCATTTGAGTGAAACGTGATATTCCTTATCAAAAAAAGGAAGTTGGTATAAACAATCATCTAGCACACTTTTTTAAATGAATTATGATAGCCTAAAACTTAATATTTTTATAAGTATTATTGGCGACGGCTGGGTAGTGGAAGTAGTGTGCCGCTTTCTGGACCCGCGCGGCAGCTCCGGCCGAGACCCACGCACGACTGAAGACCCACAGAACAAGATAAGCGGAACTCTCTGAGACCTTGGACTCCAGGCTCGGCGGACCCAGGGACAGAGCTTCTCGGCTTGCTCCCACCACCACAGGTGACAAAGGGATTCTAATCAGGAACCCCATCCTACCCTGCCCTGTCTGCTTCCATCAGCCACCCAGGGATGGAATTGCGCACAGGAGACCCACCCTACCCAGATAAATACCCCACTGGCAGACTTCCACTCTCGACACTACTTCCACTACCCAGCCGTCGCCACACTCCAGGACGCTTTCCGGACCCGCGCGGCCGCAAGCAGCCGCGCGACACATCATAAGACACTAAATACCCATCTTCTGGAATTGTCGTACCATATTTGATAGGGTTCAAATATGGTAACACCTACAAGGGTGACTAGAGGTCACCCCAAAAGCCTCTATCCCTCTCGGAAAGACTGGCAAGCTACCGAGAGTATTCCACCCGCACGGAAGAGCCTGGCAAGCTATCCGCTGTGTATTCGATATGCCAAAACCAGTAACTACAACTGGTCTCATTCACCTGACCCTGAAGGCTGCATTGTATATTCTCCAAAAATTATATGTTTTCCTAACCTGGTGACACAGGGGTCAGATTATTGTTAGATACCGGATCCATCTGGTTCATCTTAACAAGGCACCCTCCATTCAAAATATGGTGGTGGGAAGGTGCAATGGTGGTGAGATTGGTGTTTGAATATTAAATGTAATGAATTATTCTGAACAACTTTATATGTTTATTTTGTTTATGAAATATTTTATTCATAAATGTTTATTTATGGAACAAATAAACCCATGAAGGGTAGGTTCCCTTTAAAACTGCAAAAATAAATAAATAAATAAATAAATAAATAAATAAATAAATATCATAGGCACTGTGATTTACAGAATTATTCATAACCGAATTTCAGAAAATCGATGTTCCAGCATCAATCTTACAACTGGTGTCAACTTCCCTCTTCCACTGTCCCCAGGCCCTCTCCCACCCCACAGTCGACCTCCTTGATAGACACAGTTTTGTTTGGTTGTTGTAGTTGGTTCTCCTACTTTCATTGTTCTTGGCTCTGTAGTTTAGATATACATACACTACACTTCTACATCACTGATGACCCGCCCCCATTTCTTCCTCTCTGCCTTTTCTTACTTTCCCCTAGATCTCCTTCCCTTTCTTTATCTATAATCTATAATCGAGGATCAAGGGCAATCTAGGCATCCCTCCTTTGATATCTTACATTCCCTTGTCCTGTTATTCTATTTGCATATAGAATAACAGGACAAGTTAAATCATCTGGTATTTTTAACAGATGATTTAACTTGTCAGGATAAGTTAAATCATCTGGTATTTGTCCTACTTTTGACTCACTTCCCTTAACATGATCTCCAGTTACATCCATGTTGCAGCAAATTACATGATTTTATTGAGGAACCTTCTTCAGTGGACAGTGGACAGGATGGACTGTGCTAGGGGAATTCTAGGGATGTGTTCTTAAGATGCTAAACATTATGTGAGCATCAGATCAAAGAGTCATTATCAATATTCTGGTGACTACCACAGATTTCTTTGTTGAGGCTTTGGAACTAATCATTTTCGGATTAGGAGAGAGGTAGAACATATGTTTCAAATGTCACATAGTGAATGGATGGAAAGTAGAGGTAGGAGAGTTAGATAAAATTAAGTCAAATCAGTCCCAAAAAGCTGAAAGAAAATGATCAGGTAAGAAAATGTTAATTGAAAAAAAAAGAACCAGCACATACTTGGAAAATATTTTATGGCATTTAAAAATTCTAGCTGAGAGCAAGGGTACAATTCCTGCCATCTCAATCATTTGTAAAGTCCATGCCTGCAGAACTCAGTCTTCTATTTTATATGTATAGAACCTAACAAATATTATGCATAATGGTACAAACAAAACTCTTTATTTGCGATGCCATAATTTTACTTTCATTAAAGACAGTGTTTTCTAATGGTACCAGAGGAACAGTGCCTCCAATGGTATTTTTGTAAACAAATGATACAGGTTCTAGACAGACAATACTATCAACTGGCATATTTCTACTACTGGAGCAAATGAACTGAATGTGCACATTTTAAACTGCTGTGTGGTGAAATCTTGGAAAGTCACCCTTCCTACCCACATGCCTTTCCTCTTTAACACCAGTGATTCAGGTCAAGATACAGAGCCTGTTTTTGTGCAGCACATACACGTGGCTGTGCTCAGGTATGTGCTCTGCACTCAGGGACCACTCCTGGAGGGACTTGGTGGGGACCATCTGTGGTGCCAGGATTGGCCACATGCAAAGCAAGCAAGCTACCTGATGTCCTATGTCTCTGGCCCCCCAAACACAGTCATGACTTACATCTTACCTTAGCTTATGCTCATAGAAGAGAGAGGAGCTGGTGATAGGTAAAGTTGTAAAGCAGCTCAAATCCTGCAACCCAGGATGAAATAAGAAGATGACACGCGCTACATTATTATCCTCTCTAGCTCGTCTTAGGTGACTTAAAGATTATTAAGTTGTTGGGCCAGAGCGATCGTACAGCGGGTAGGGTGTTTGCCTTGCTAACCTGGGTTCAATCCTTGGTATCCCTCAAGCCCCTCCAGGAGTAATTCCTGAGTACAGAGCCAGGAGTAACCCCTGAGCATCACTAGGTGTGACCCAAAAAGAAAAAAAAATTATAAAGTTGCTTTAAAATTTAGGATGCTGATTGTGGGGCAAAATTCAGTGTCCTTTTCACAAATATACTAAGGATTTGAGAAGTCTGGTTTATATTTTAAGAACCAGCCTCATATGGCACATTAAATTATATGTTATACATAAATATTAATGAAGAAGTATTTAAATATATATCTAAAGACCTTGTGTGCATCTGCTAGGGAAGGAGATAGTTCTCCAGAAAGTTCCCACAGATACTCCTCTTCACAGCTGTGTATATGAGCCAGCACAGCAGGACTTGGATTTTCGCTCACATTTTAATCCTCCTGGGCCAAAGAATAAGTTAGAAACAATGGAGACTATTGCTTGGTCTCAGAGCAATTTTTCCTCTTAACTCTTCTTCCGTTGAATCTATATCTTAGAAGGTATAAACTTTGGTATCAAAAAGCATCCTCTCTCTTAAAAACTGGTTCTCTTTATTTTGATTTTGAAATATTCCTGCTAATTGGGGAAACACAGAAATCAAAAGTAACTATAACCCTTCTGTACCACGTCCCCACGCCCACTTAGAATGTTGGATAAGTTTCCTTTCAGTCTTTTCCTCTTTGTTTATATCCCTGGGGTTAGTTAACATTGTGAGGAAGAAGCCTCTCCTTGGAGCTTGCTTGTAAGGTCAGTGGATAAAAAATAAATAGCAAGAACAGCATTACACTGTACATATGTTTACCTGTTTGAATTTCTCAATGCACATTGCCAATCCAGCATCTCACTGGGCTCTTGCCCCAGATAGACAAGACCACTAATCAGAAAACCAAGGTCAGAGGGGACAAAGGAGAGTCTTTCCCTGGACCACCTGGCTTGGAAGACTCAGAGTCAGAAACTGAGGCCCCTAGATTTCTATCTGGGGGTTTCCTCCACTCTCATCTGCCATCCTTTCCAATTAAAGTCTATCCGTCGATGTACAGAAATTCTGTTTGACAGCTAGGACTTCTACTTCCTGTGGTTTATTTTTGTGCCATAGACCCCTTTTGTATTTAATATGCCTTCTGAGCTGCCAGCCTGGGAACTTGGCCACTATCAATGAACACAGCAGTTGGCTCACCAGGCACCAGTTTCCTCTGCTGCCTGAGCAGCTGGCCTTGGTTCCTGGCAGCGGGCATCTGGGGCACAGAGCTGCCTCTTTGGTGCTGTAGCCCAAATAAAGAAACATCTTCAGTTATCTCCCTGTCTCAGCCACCATGTACCCATTCAGAGCTGTGCCTACAACTCAGCAATCAGCCCTTGCGGGAAGTGTGGACTTTTCAGCAAAGAGCTCCTACGTAAGTGGCATCTTAATCATCTGACTCTCACCTTTCTACCTGGCCCCTGCCAAATTTTTCTACCAGAGAAGGCAGTTTCATACTTGCTAAAGCTTTTGCCATCTTTGCCCCCTTCCAACTCCCATATTATTTTATATAATTCTGTAAGATTAAGCAGACAAAATTTTAGTTTACAAAAATGGATGTGAAGCCCCCAATATCATTAGCATCCCAAATGAGATAGAAGGGTTTTTTTTTAAATGATGGAGTGTGGGAGGAAGAGGATGTAGAGAATGTGTAAAGAGAAATCATATGGGAGAGAGACCGTGGGAAATCTGATCATTTCCAAGTGGAAGTATCTTAGCAAAAAGGAAACCTGTTTCTGAGGCAGTGCCTTTTCATGTGAGTAGTGTGGCTGTTGTGAAAATGACTGTACTGATTTGCCATATGTCTTTAGCAATTCAAAATGCTTTTATTTTCAATAGGAGATACTTCTCAGTTTTATTTTTAAATAGCAAAGACTTGCAAGGGGTTGGGGTTGGAGCCATACCTAGCAGTGTTTGGCCGCCACCCCTGGTGTGATGCTGGAGTCAGTCTCAGAGATGCTGAGGAACCATGAAAGCCAGTTCTCCCATGTGCCAAGAGCTCACCAGCCAGCTGAGCTCTCTTTCTGACTCCCCAGTAAAGACGTTCTAAATTAAAAATTTACTTTCACATAGAATCCTTATTGTTTTTCTTTTAAAAAATATAGCGTTCAGTTTCCTCCTGGAATAATCAATCTCATAAATCATCATTATTCATGGCAAACCCCCTACACACACATATACCCAGAACTTCTCTTTATGTCAAGGTCCAAAACCATTTATTTCTGAATTTTGTTTAGTTGTTTCTTCCATACACTGAATGTGAATGAGTATGTGTAGAAGAGCTTAAGTAACAGAAGATCCACTTCCCGGTGTGTGACTTAACAGGCAGAGGGGTTCATGTGGTTGCTTCAACTATGGTTGATCAGGACTGAGATCTCCTCCCTGTTAGCTGTGTTTCTGTCACCCCCAGACAGAGCTATCCCTGCTTCTTTACCCAGTTTCTCTCTCCCAACAAGCCATACCTGGGATGATCTTCAGAAAAGAGTTGAGGTGCCCATGTCGAGTCAGCTGGAGGCAGCCTCAGACACATTGATCACCTCAGTTTTAGCTTCAGAGCCAGGCAAGCAAGCTACACACTCTACAGTGTCTTGCTTAAACTCAGTAGCATTCAAATTAGTCACAGACAAAATTAGGTGGTTTCAGCATTCAATTTTCCAATCAGGTTTGACTATCCTCCCTAGATACTTCATAACCATAGTAGTGAAAGGCAAAAAAAAAAAAAAAAAACTAAACTAAAAACCCTTTGTATCTTTTTATTCCAATGAGTTTCAATATAATGACATCTAGTCTCTACTTATCAAATTTGTGTTTTGAGTGGCTGGAGAAATAGTACAGTGGGTTGGGTGCTTGCATTATGAGCAGCCAACCTGGGTTTGTTCCTTGTACCCCATTTGGTCCTCTGAGCATGGCCAGGAGTTATGCTTCCTGAATGCAGAGCCAGGAGTAACCCCTGAGGAATTGCCAGGTGTGACCCAAAAATCAAAAAAAATTTTTTTTTATTATTTGATTTCAAACTCATTCTCCTCCCACGAGAACATCATCTCTTCTATATGTGGAAGGAAACACAATTCCTTCATTTCCAAACAAGTTGTTGGCAAGTGCCCCTGTTTGCTTGCACTGTGGCATGAGTGAAGTCCTACCTGAGCTCATCTTCCACCCGGAATCCTTTCCTCCGTGCCAGTTCCATGAGGAAGGCTCTGCGGGTGGCTCCCATTTTCTTCTCCAAAATGAAGAGGACCAAATCTTGAAACTTGATGTCATAAGGTAGGGAGGCCATTGAGGGCCTCATCTTTCCGGGCCGCTTCTTCCGAGGGCCTGGGTGGGCCATGCACAGCGGGTCCATGGGAAGAGGCTGCTGCTGGTTCTGGCTGTGGCCTCTGGGAGTCAAAGGGACCTGCCCCTCCTTTATATAGAGCTCTGATGTCAGGGCCAGACTTCCTGCTGAAGAGCAAATGGGGAATTTTTTTTTTTTAATCTCTGCTCCATTCTTTGCTCCAATATAGCATCAGGTAGTTAACTCTTGCTCTCCTGTGCATAATCTATCAGAGAAAGCATTATTGATTTGTAAGTTTGAGTCCCCTTTTGTCTTTAGTTTTGACAACTTTTTAACCTCCCAACTCCCCCTGCCTTCTCCTCCTCTCTTATAATACGTTACATTTCTGTAGTATGCCGGGATGTTATAAGTTGTGTGGTTGCTTTGATCTTACCTAAATGTCATTGCTATGTTTCTCATTATCTCATCACCCTTATGCTCTTCTCACTCAGAACTATTTTTCAGATGTATCTATGCAACTTTGTGTTCTAATCTGTTGCCTATATTGCTCCATAATACTTCCTAGTGAACCTTCTAGCTATGTTGGGGCATTTTATACCCAAGAAAAGTAAGACTCAGACCATTGACTCAGAATCACAGAATCAGGGGCAGAGCCAAATCTTGAACTCAGGTCTTTGGGTTCCACAGGCTTTACAGCTTAGTTTCTTCAATGGGCTAGGACTGCCTGGAGAATAATAGTCTGCCACGTAACCTCAAAATCCATCTTTGGGGTGGGGGGATGAGATCATTTTTAGATGAGAATTACTCCCTTTAAAAAGACATATTTGTGACTCAATGTGCAAAATAACATTAGTGTCTCTCATCAATATATTGCATAGTCATCATGTCCTGAGCATTTACCGTGTGACAAATCTCCATAGCCTAACTGAATCCTTACAGCACTGCAGCCTGGTGGGTGCTAGCAGCCCATTCTGCAAAAAAAAGAAACTTGCTCAGGTCACAAGGATAAGATAACACATGGGAGTGGAAGTAGGAAGTGATTAATCCAGTGTCAAATCTGAGTTCTGCTCATCTCCTCTACCATATCACTAAAGACTTGTTATTTCTAAAAGCACATGTACTTCTCATGACCACCCCAATAATGTTTGCTGTTACAACTGCCTCTGACTGTGACTGAAGAAAGATATAAAATATTTTCAGATGGAACTTGAAGGGTAATTGATTTTAGGTCTCCACAAGTAATGTCTTTTTATTAATTAGAATCCTTAAAAAAGCACAGTGAGGCGGGTCTGGAAGTACCGTGGGCAGGGTACTTACCTTGCATACAGTCGATCCAGGTTTGATCCCGGGCACCATAGGAGTGTGGAGCCAGGAGTAAGCCCTGAGCACCGCGAGGTGTGACTCCAAAATAACAACTGAAAAGATGCAAGTATTCAAGCAGAGTCTGACCAACTTTATTGAAAGGTTGCAGCTGGTATTCAGGCATTTGGGAAGGACCCTTAACACAGCTCTGCTGTTGTTCTGTGCTCAAGATCAAAACCCCAGCCGTGAAGGATGAGGTGGCCCACACAGTTAGGCTTGCAGTTACTTCAAGTATGACTGCAGTCCTGACTACCTGGTGGTCCTGCTATATGACATAGGCAAAAGATTCTGGAAAATGTCTAGGGTTGTTGAGTTCAATCCCAGGGTGATGCAGGCATGGCAAGTGGAGAAGCCAGCGTGGCATCTAAATAGTAAAGTTATGAGAAGTAGCCTAGAGGCAAGGATGAAGACCTGCATTGAGGGGGCCAGAGAAATAGCTCAACAAGGAAGCGAGAGTTTTGTACAAGAGTAGGACCTGAGCACCGCCAGGTATGACCCTCATTCCCCCTCCTCCCCATAAAAAGACAGAGAAAGAGAGAGAGCTGACCCTTTGACATCAGATAAAATCTCATCTCCATTTACTTCTCCAAGCCTGAGATGCCCCACTTGAAAAATGAGAACTGCTGAAAGTAAGTCTTGGAAGATGCCAATCATAGTGCATGGTGGGGAGGAAGCACTTTAGAGAAGTATCAATAGGTAGAAATTTAAATGTTTTGTTTTTAACAAAAGCCCAGTTCAATCAGAACCATAGCAATGTTTCATAAGTCTATGAAGTCATCTCAATATTGTATTAACCAAAGTCTCCACTAATTTGTTTTGAATTGCCTGTGTTGAGGTTACCAACAGAAATGTGGAACGTGAGGATACCAGATGTCTACTAGGGTATTTTCTGTCAGTGCCTTTCTAGGATATGATCCATGTGGTTGGGGCTGGGCTGTGCTAAGTGCTCTCTCCAAGATGGATGACTTCCAGGAGGGGACGCTAGAGAGGCTTCCCTCTGCTTGTTGCTACTTTCAGGGTCTTAGTGAGTTTTGCTTTTGCACAATGAGATGAAGCTTCATCATATCCTTTCGAGGTTCCAACATGTACCAGGAGCATGTCCTTCTCAGAGCTCTGAACCTGCTCTGCTGGGATTTTCCTGAGTGGGGAAAAACAAGAATCTCCCCAGGATCAGGCTAAGTGCTGGCTGGTGACTGTGGAAACTTCCTGGACAAGGAGTTTCTGGACACAGCTCACACTGGACAGCGGCCAGGTCATCTTGGGGCCTTCTCAGAATTCCAGAATGTCGGGACTACCCTGGGGTCAAATGGGAGCTGTGCCCTCTGAAAAATCCCTAAGTCAGCTGTCCCTCTTTTTCAGCAGCAGATGGAGGGGGATGGTCTTTATAAAGTGCTCAAAGGCTGTTCCAAATTGGGGTGAGATTTCTTTCCAGCTCTGCCGTCATGCCTTCTCGTCCATTAGTGGACAGCATTCTGAGTTAAGAGACTGAAGTCCTCTGGGTTTACTGCTGTTAGATTATAGTCCTGCTGGGCCATGGGCCATAGTCACACCTATGCGCCATAGTCACACCTAACAGGACCACAGGCTATGCTCACACATCACAGAAGTACAGAGGCACCAGCAAGTGCTGTAGAATAAACTGGAAGTCAAATGCAAGTTGATATTACTGGTTTTCATTGTTTTATTGTGAAGCCAAATGTTGTGGTCCTCGGGGCTTACTCCCGGTTCTGTGCACAGGGTTTGTGCCTGGTGGTGCTAAGAGAACCATATATAATGCCAGAATTAAATTGAGACCAGCCATGTGCAAGGCAACTGCCTTACCCACTCTACTAGCTCCCTGGCCCTTTATTATTATTATTAAGGGTTTTTTTTTTCAGTTTGGCTCATTATAATATGAACCTTCTGCCCTGATTCCCCTTTTGACCTTACAAGTTCATAACTAAAATCCCTCAATCTGAGTCACTATAATTCCATTGTGAGGGAGCCAGGGACTTAAGTTCAGTCCCCAGGTATCTATGAGCTATATGACCTTGGGCAAGTTTCAGTATCTCTCCTGCTTTCATTCCCTTATCTGTACCATAAGGGTAAAAGGGGTTTTTATTCTTTAGGTATTGATGAGGACTAAATAAGTATTCAGAATGCTGGCAAGGAACCTGTGCTCAGAAAAATTCATTGTTATTATAACAGATCTCATTCCTTCCCAGAGACCCACACACTTGACAAATGTCTCCCAGAACACTTCCATTAACATTTTGGCTTTCCCTGGACACTTCCAAAAAGTGTGTCAGGGCCACTCAAGAGCATTCTTGAGATCTCCATGTGCCTGGAAAGGTCCCTGCAATGATTCCCGGCACAACTTCTGATGTGTGCCAGGCAAAACACAGAGTTCTATCGTGAATTAAGTAGCAGGAAGCTGGACTTTATAGCATGTGTGTGTGAATATTAAAGTCTGCAAAAGTTTAACCCCGTGTGTTCATTCCCAATTTGTCTGTATTTGTTTGCTTTGTGGGCCACTCAGAGTACCTTGCTGAACACAACTGTGAGTGTTGTCAGCTACAAATGCACAATGCCTGCTAACCACTTGCTAGCCTCCCATCACACACTCACAGGTGCAGGATCTGGGTCATGTTCCTTAACCTGGGGACCTGGGGACTCTCCCTTTTGTTAAGCAAAGCAGCAAACACGATGATGACTTCTTGCCCTGTAAGCGACAACTGACAACCACTACCGAAAGTACATAAACAAACCTGCTGGACCCACCAAGAGTGTGAGACCACCTCTCCCTCTCGTCCCCCCACCCCCCGTGCCTATAGACACAGAATGCTCCTGGCAGGGGTGAGGCCAGCTATGAGAGAGCCAGAAGCAACTGCTGTCAAGCCCTGCACCATTGCTGCTCTTCTTCATCTAACTTTGGTCTGTTTCCATTTTGAGTTAAACTTGGCATCGGCCCGATTGTTATCTGAGTTCTAGTGTATAGGCAGGAGTGAAGAGATGGGGTGTAAGGTTCCTCTGGCTGGGGAGAGGCAGGAAAGAGGGGACTCTTCCTACCCCCCAGCACTATTTTTTACCCCTGGCATCCTCCTGTTCTGTTTATGAACATTAGGAGAAGTCAGTTTGAGAAAGAAAACTTCTGCTTCCGGCAGTTTTCTTTTTCTTTTCTTTTTTTTTTTTATATCAAATATCTGGTCTCATCTCCTCCGTTCAAGCTGCGGATCTGGGAACCGTGCCACCCTCCGGGTGCGGGCGGAGTTCTGTTTTGGTTTGGTTTTTGCCCAGCACCAGTTTCCTCTGCTGCCTGCACAGCTGTGTTTGTTTCTTGGCAGCCGCTGTGTTCTGGGGCTGAGAAACGCCTCCCAAGAGAACCTGTAGATTCTCTCGCATGACAGAAATCTCAGAGAATGTGCTTCTTGCCATTAGGAGCAATCTGTAGCTGCATTTTCTTGACACTAAGAAGTATACAACAGCTCCTCTTGGAGTTATCACTTTGGATCACAGGGTGAGAAACGATGGCAAGAAGAAGGATGTTGATGGAAACAGAAGCCTATTCATGACTTCCAGTCTTTCCAAGAAAGTTCATTTGATTTACAGTGATGTACCTGAAACTCACATACTAGTAGAATGCAACGTTACTCCAAAAAAGTTAAGGGGAAAAGAACCTGACACATACAAAAATACTACTGTCCTCCCGTTGTTCATCGATTTGCTCGAGCGGTCCCAGTAACGTCTCCATCATTAGACTTGTTGTTACTGTGTTTCGTATATCGAATACATCATGGGTAGCTTGCCAGGCTCTGCCGTGCGGGCGAGATACTCTCGGTAGCTTGCCAGGCTCTCCAAGAGGGGCGGAGGAATCGAACTTGGGTCGGCCATGTTGGCTGCGTGCAAGGCAAACATGCCCTACCCACTGTGCTATCGCTCCAGCCCAGAACAATAGTAATAATAACAGTAATCACGGTCACAGATCACGGTCCTCCCGTTGTTCATCGATTTGCTTGAGCGGGCCCAGTAACGTCTCCATTGGAGACCTTATTGTTACTGTGTTTGGCATCTCGAATACGTCACGGGGAGCTTGCCAGGCTCTGCCGTGCGGCGAGACACTCTCGGTAGCTTGCCGGGCTCTCCGAGAGGGGCGGAGGAATCGAACTTGGGTCGGCTATGTTGGCCGCTTGCAAGGCAAACGCCTTACCTGCTGTGCTATTGCTCCAGCCCATACAAAAATATAATTCTTTTAAATTATTAATTGTGTTTTATTATTTTATTTAGGTGTTTTTGTTGTTGATTTTAGGGTGTTGTTGTTGTTGTTGTTGTTGTTGTTTGGTGCACAACCCTGACTAGGTTCAGGGCATATTTTTGGCTCTTGCTCAGGGTTACTCCTGGTGGTATTCTGAGGACTGTACATGGTGCCAGGATGAACAGCTGAGTTAGCCATGTACAAAGCAAAACACCTACTTCTCTATACTACTTCTCCATCCCCAAAGACATTTTTTTATTAAATTATCATGAGGTACAATTACAAAGTTTTCACGTTTGAGTTTTAATCATACAATGATTGAACACCCATCCCTCAATCAGTGCACATTCTCCACCACCAATGCCCCCAGTATACTCCCCCTTTCCAACCCTATGGCAGACAATTTCCCCCATACTCTCTCTCTGCTTTCTGAGCATTATAGTTTGCAATAAAGATACTGAGAGGCTATCATGTTTGATCCTTTATCTACTTTCAGCACATATCTTCCATCCTGAACAATTCCTCCAACCATCATTGACTTAGTGATCCCTTCTCTATTCCAGCTGCCTTCTCCCCCAGCTCATGAGACAGGCTTTCAAGTATGGAGAAATATTCCTGCCATAAAGACAATTTTTTAAATAAACAACCTTACCTGTGTTTTGAAAAGATGATCGTTAGGCTACAGCTGTGCAGAAGATGGTGGATAAGTGGAAACGTGTACTGGGCATGAAGATAAAAGAGTCCAGGACAGTGGGATGCTGCGTTCAAAGGATTAGGGGCATGTTGAAAGTGTGAAAGTAAAGGCAAAATGCTTTAAAAATAGTGTAACCAGGTAGTAAAGAATGAGGTGAATCTTGGAGAGATAAAGGAAGCAATAAAAGACCTATTATCTAGACATGTGGTTATCAAAGATGAGCTGGGAGAGCTGACGAGAATGTGAGCAGAGTCAGGGACAGGCCTCGATGAAGGTGCTGCCACCGTTGGTTGGAGTCACTCAAGGTCAGCCATGGTTCCGGAGCTCTCAGGGACAGATCTTCTAGCACGATCCTTTTAGACAATTTCCGAATCTTTATCTCCATCTCAGTTCTCTCCATTCAATTTACACTTAGTCTTACAGAACATTCTCCAAGCTGCTCTGTCACCTCTATTCCTAGATGCTTTTAATACTTCCTTTCCTGTTTCTAAGGAAACCAGAAACATCTCCTTTCCCTCTGGATTACAAACCAGAAATAAGCACAGGCCTCAGATAAGCACAGGCAGCCTGAGTATAATTAATGATGGACTTAAAGGTTCCAGATCATTCCATCTTCAGTTCTTGTGAGCAGGAACCAGCTGGCTCTAATACACCACTGTGATCTGGGTCACTGGAACTTCACTATTGGTAACATGAGGGATTTGCCTTGATTCTTTAGCTCCTACCTTCAGGAGATGTAGAATACATGTCATGAGAAACTGAGGATAAATGTGCAGTGTTTTAATGCCTCGGTCATCTGTCAAGATGCTGGGATTTAGAGAGTGCTTTAACAACTGTCTGGAGACTCATTTTTCATAGCACATGGAAGGACATTTACCTGCCCATCTTAATCCACCGGAGAAATCCAGAGCAGAGGAGAGGGCTAGGGGAGATGGGTAGAATTTGGGCAGATAAAGGATGGCTCCAGGGAAGCAGGGAATTTGGGTTTGCACCAGACCTCTGAGAGCACTGAAAGCCAAAGTTGTGCTGGGATGCCATGAAGAACCTCCAAGCAGGACACAGAAGGAGCAAGTCTGTCTAGCAGTGACACATACAATAGTCTAGAAGAGGGACACCTCGGTGGTGCAGAAATCCAAAGACTTGACTTGGGAGAGAGTAGCATCCCACTAAGGAGAGAGAGAAGGGACACCTATACTGGAATTCTCCATTCATTCATTGACAAATAGTTACTGTTGCCTGTGTTCTAGGCACTGTTTGATGCACCATGAGCACAATAGAGGGCTTCCAGCCTCATGGGATTTGCACTCTATTTGAGGGAGACAGAAAATAAAAGTAATAATAAATTAGAGCTGGCAGGAGGGTGGTACGTTGTCTGGACAGAGAGAAAAGGGATAGGCTAGAGAATGGGCCAGCAGCTTTAGCTAAGATAATCAGAGGACCTCGCTGAGTTCAGACTTGAAGGAAGCTTCTGCAGCAGGAATGGAGGCTGGGGGCAATAGTGACAGGTCAAGGTGGCAAAGCACAAACACATCAGAGCGACATCCACCATCTTTAGGCAATGACTTGGATGACAAAAGGCTCAAAACCAGAGTTTAAAGTATATCGGATATATTTATAGTATTTATATTGATATATAAGGTATGCTTATAGCACTACACCAAGCCTATGAGGTGTTTGATGTCTATGGTCCAGAGAATGTTTTTGTTGCTCCTCAGGACACAGTGAGGGCTCAGGGTGTGGTATGATGTTGTTAGTATACTGTTAACTCTAGGGGTCTGAGACGGTCTTGGATCCAAATGGAAAGGAACAGCAAGCAGAGGTAGCTGCTGACAATATACTTCAAATTTCCTCATTCCTGAGAGTGGGGCCTTTTATTCCTTCTCGTTCTAAACCTCCATCATCGAGGTCCCCCACGATCCCACTGCTGAGCACTGTTTACAGTAGCCAGAATCTGAAAAAAACCTGAACGCCCAAGAACAGATGACTGATTAAAGAAACGTTGGTACATCTACCCAATGGAGTACTATGTAGCTGTTAGAAAAGATGAAATCATGAAATTTACATACAAGTGGTACTACATGGAAAGTATCTTGCTAAGCAAAATAAGTCAGAAAGAGAGGGACAGACATAGAAAGATTGCATTCATCTGGGGAACATAAAGTAACAAAATAGGAGACTAACACCCAACAATAGCTGAGATAAGTACCAGGAGGTTCACTCCATGGCTTGGAGGCTAGCCACACACACGCTAGGGTAAAAGGCAGCTCAGATAGAGAAGGGAGCACCAAATAAAGTGTGTTGGGAGGATCCTCCCAGGATGGGAGTTGCATGCTGAAAGTAGACTATAGACCGAACATGATTGCCACTCAATGCCTCTTTTGCAAACCACAGCACCCAAAAGGACAGAGATAACAAAAGGGAATGACCTGCCACAGAGGCAGGGTGGGATTGGGAGGATGGGGGGTGGGAGGGATACTGGGATCAGGGGTTGTGGAAAATGGGCACTGGTGGAGGGATGGGTACTCGATCATTGTATAACTGAAACCCAAGCACAAAAATTTGTAAGTCTACAATTGTACCTCATGGTGCTTCACTAATAAATTTTTTAATAATAATAAAAAAATTTTTAAAAAAAGATCCAGCTGCTGAGCTGCTAAAGCTGAGCTGTGCAGGCTCCATTCCCCCCTCCACCACCACCACAGGCTTTCATTTCCGCCCACTGTGGGGAGTGAGTGAGAAGGGCTGGCTCACAGCCAAAAGGAACCACCTGGGCTAAGGTTGCATGGATCGTTGAGGGGGTGTGGGGACAGGCCAACTTGTTTCATGGAGTAAAACTCTTAAGCACCCCGTGGGTGTTGGTGCAGCAGGTGTTATGAGTGCAGTATGGATCATTTGTTCTCCCCACCCAGATCCCCCTCCATCGCTGCCCCAGGGATGCTGATCTCAAGGGCATTCCTAGTGTTCACCATACTGAGGTCCGTTCCAGAGCTAGTTTCCGGAAACTGGTCTTAAGAACACACCTTTGGTCCTGACCTTGCTTAACAGCATCTGCCCTGTTATTTCTTGAATGTGACTGGCATGACTGGTCCTTGCACTAGGGCTTAAGCTTCTGAAGGGCAGGGAGATCATCCCTGACCACTTTGTATCTATGAGGGCCAAGGACAGGTCCTTGTATTAAATGGAAGTCCCTAATCATTAAAACATTAATTTAGCACATTAGAACATTAGCTTTAGAATATTAATTCTGCCTCCATTGAGACACCTTTTTTGCTTCTACCTATGGACAACACATTCTCAGGTCACAGAACAGGATTCTCGGGACCACAAGTGTTCTTGCTAGATTGTTTCTCTAGAGTTGGCTTTCCTGCAGATACAATCAGAACCCTTTCTTATTTTCTTCCAGAAAATCATATATTTTTATCTCCACCTGGGAGGGAAAAGGGGTTCAACTGCTTAGAACTGAGGTATGCAATCACAGATTGGTAACACCCAGCTCTTGATGCAGCAACTCTGAGAAATATATGGTTAATGTGTGTTTCTCAAAGAATAATTTGGAGGGAAGAGAGTAGTCACTCACTTTCAACAGACAAATTTTAAAAAATAATTGTTGTGATAAAAAAAACAGAAATTTTTATATTCAGTGATTTTGAATTATGAAAACAGTAACTTATCTTATGCTATGTATTGAATAGTTTGATGATAGTTTATTAGGGCTCTGCTACTTGGATAAATAAGATGCTATGGAGGGTCAAAAAGTCCTGGCTCCTTTTGCAAGTTTTCTGAGATAGCAGGTAACCTAGTCCTAAGAAAGTCAACCTCAAAGATAATTGGAAATGATCACTGCATGAGGAAAATAGGTAAAGGAACAAGCAAGATAACCTCTCGTATCTGCATTGCAGATCATAATGCCCAAAATATGAAAGAGAGAAGAGAGAGAGAGAGAGAGAGAGAGAGTCAAAACGACAGGCAGAGGGGAGAGGACATCGGTGGTGGGAAATGTACACTGGTGGATGGGTGCTGAACACTGTATGACTGAAATCAACCATAACAGTTTTGTAACTGTGTACCTCATGTGATTCAATTCGGGAGGGAGGCGGGAGGAAGTCAACCTCTGTGCTACTGGTAAGCCTGAGCTTTCTAGAAAAGGCTGCAGAGAAACCAGAAAATTTTGGGCTTTTTGTTTGTTTTGGGGTCACACACAGTGATGCCCAGGGGTTACGTCTGGCTCAGCTCTCAGGAATCACTCCTGATAATGTGCAGAGGACTGTATAGCATGCCAGGGATTGAACCTGAGTTGGCTGTATACAAGGCAAATGTCCTTCTGGTGCTACTATCTCTCCAGCCTCAAGCTCAGAAATTATTTTGAAGGAAGAAGTTTGTAGCTTAGAAGGAAAAGGGGAGGTAAGACGGAGAATAATCCAAATTTCTGAGAAGAAAGATCACTTAGTTCTCTACGTTCAAGTCTCCTGGGGCTTATTGTGTGTCCTGGTCAGTTTGACTTGTTCTAACAAAAATACCATAGGATCATACATTCATCTTTCATTGTTCCATAGAGAGAAGCCTAAGATTAAGGTGCCAGTTCATTTGGTTGCTGGAGTTAGTTCTCTTATTGGTTTATAGATAGTCATCTTCTTTTCATTTCTGAAAGAGAATAATCACTGTATCACTGTCACTGACTTCCCATTGTTTGTTGATTTACTCAAGCGGGCACCAGTAACATCTCTATTCGTCCCACCGCTGAGATTTTAGTAGCCTCTCCTTACTCATCTTTCCCAATGATTGGAGGCTTTTTCAGGGTCAGGGGAATGAGACCTGTTATAGTTACTGGTCTTGGCATATCGAATACGCCAATACGGGGAGCTTGCCAGGCTCTGCCCGTGTGGGCAGGATACTCTCAGTAGTTTGTCGGGCTCTCTGAGAGGCATGTATATGTATATGTATATGTATATGTATATGTATATGTATATGTACATGTATATATTTCTCTCTATGATTTGTTGCCTACTATCTGAACTCCACCAAACATGCTGTGGTAATTATGGAAAATGGGTAGGAAGTGTCTTACGATGTCCGGAAAGCGGCCTGGAGTGTGGCAGCAGTTGGGTATTGGAGGTCGGCTCCCGGGGCTGGGTTCCTTTTGGTGGGGAAACTCTCGCCCGCCCCCTTCTGGGGGGCCCTAGTGAAAACAGACTGGCGAGGAGTCCAGTGGCATGGTTATGGGGGTCTCATTTTATACTCCCGTCTGGGAGGAGCAGCCGTGAGTTCTGGAGGGTGATCGATGAGGAGATTATCTGGTGCCAGTTTATGGGTGTGACACCTGGGTCACCGGAGACTGGGAGAAGCAGGCAGAAGATCTCTGCTCCCGGGTCCCATTGAGTCAGAGTCCAAGGTCACAAAGTTCCGTAAGGGACCCAGCCCCAGCAGCCGACCTCCACTACCCAATCGCCGCCACACTCCAGGCCACTTTCCAGACACTCAGGCCAAGGCTCACGCAGGAGTGAAGTCCCATGGAACCCAGGTAAAGAGAATAATACTCATTGAATAATACTCTTCTACAGTCTGTTATTATAAAGACACTAATGCTACTCTTGAAAACTCTTGAGCTTATTCGCCAGTGTGGTTTGGCGCGTGCCTCAGGCAACCGCAAGCTAACATCCGAGCTCGCAAAGCAGTGCAGAGATGCGATCAAGGAAGACCTCAAAGAGAGAAGAGCTGAAGTACTGGTAGATGCGGCAGAAGCTGGGAAAAGTATTCGTAATGCCCGCCTGTCCTTTGCCAACTACAAGACCAAGATGACTGTCCTCCGACGTCCTGATGGATCCATCACATCCTCCAGAACGGCAATGGAGAAGATTATCCATGACTTCTACTCAAATCTCTTTGATAGCCATGTCCACCTGCCAACATACCAAATTCCACAGGATGGATATGTCGTTCCCAACGTTCTCCCTTCCAAAATCCGACACGCCATTTCGTTGGTAAAGAAACGAACAGCACCCAGCCCAGACAAGGACAGACCTGAACACCTGAAGAACCTAACGTCAGTACTCATCAATACACTGGCTCGGCTCTTCACACACTACCTGTCTGAATGCAAGTTTCCGTCCCAATGGAAAACCAGCAGGACCGTACTACTGTTCAAGAAGGGAGACATCCATGACATTGGCAACTATCGCCCGATCTGCCTATTGTCTGTCATCTACAAGTTGTTCACTCGAGTCATCCTAAATAGGATTGGCAGAACACTAGATGAAGGACAACCATGCGAGCAAGCCGGGTTCCGCAAAGGATTCAGCACCATCGACCATATCCACATGATAACCAAGCTCATTGAGGTTTCTTGGGAGTTCAAGATGCCGCTCTGTTTAACGTTCATTGATTTAAAGAAGGCCTTTGATTCTGTTGAGACGGAAGCTGTCATTGAAGCCCTAGCCAATCAGGGAATTCAAGCCCAATACATCAAGATCCTCCATGAGCTGTATTGCAGATTCACTACCAGGATCTCACCATTCTACAAAGAAGTAATCATTGATGTCAAGAGAGGGGTTCGGCAGGGTGATACCATTTCACCGAAACTCTTCAGTGCCACCCTCGAGAACATCATGCGATGACTGGAATGGGAAGGAATGGGAGTGAAGATAGATGGTCGGCAACTACACCACCTCCGCTTTGCTGATGACATTGTTTTAATAACACCAAACATCAGCCAAGCGGCACAAATGCTGGCCGGCTTTGACCGTGAGTGTGGAAAGGTCGGACTACAGCTGAATCTTACGAAGACAATGTTTATGAGAAACAGCCTCGTTCCTGACGCCCCATTCGCTCTCAATGGAACGACCATCTCCAAATGCAACAGTTATGTGTACCTAGGTCAAAAAGTCAACATGACAAATGACCTGGCACCCGAACTGTGCAGGAGGAAGAGAGCGGCTCGGAACGCCTTCAAGAACGTCGAAGAAATAGCTAAGAGGACGAAGAACCTCCGGCTCCGGGCACATCTCTTTGATTCCCAGAGCGAACAGATGCCATTGGGCTACACTAGCACATGACAGGGACAAATGGAGACGTTACTGGCACCCTCTCGAGCAAATCGACGACTAACGGGAAGTTAAGTGATTAAGTGATTAAGTGAATACTACTCTTAGGTCTCCATCCTCATTACCTAAAATACCTTTCAAAGCCCTCTAAACACTGGGAAACAGGGTGTCGACACTTTCTTTTTCTTTTTGGGCCACACCCAGCGTTGCACAGAAGTTTCTCCTGGCTCTGCACTCAGGAACCACTCCTGGCGATGCTCAGGGGACCATATGGGATGCTGGGAATCGAACCCGGGTTGGCCGCATGTGAGGCAAACGCCCTGTCCCCTGTGCTATCACTCCAACCCGGGTGTCGACACTTGACTTTCTAGGAGACACATTCAGTTCGTAGCTCTGGGTCAAAAAACAAAAGCAAGAGCAGAAAATAGTTTTCTTGTTGCATCATATAGTATTGTATAAACATATTTTCTCTATTGTTTTTTCACAGTTTTGGTTACATTATTAGAGCTACCTGAATGTTTAAATGCCAGGGACCAAGTTCCATCAAGACAAATAGAATATAAATTTCAAAGAGATGCTGGGATTGAGCCTCTGATTTGTGTGTGTGTGTGTGTGTGTGTGTGTGTGTGTGTGTGTGTGTGTCTTGAATTGCTCCCTGTGCTGCTAAGGTTGAGAAACTGATGATTTAAAGCTTCTCTGCAGTCGCATGTTAACTGCAGTTGTCCTTTCTCTAGAAGGATGTAAAGGCAGAGATGGCTTCCCTAATCCTTTTGGATATTTGAATTTGTTAAATGAAATAACTATGGTTTCACTCAATATTCTGGACAACTCACACTTGTAAACCCTCTACCCCTCCACCCCCCAATGCCATCCAGCTTGTGGCGTGAAGCGGGGCACTGATCAAAAGCTTTCTCCCACAAATCCCACAACCCCCCACTGCCAGTTACAGCTCTGCTACTCGGGTCACTTTGGGCACAATACTCCTTAATACTGTAGTTTTCAGCTCTTTCACACACCAATCACCATCTGCAGTGTTGCAGCTCAAGAAATTATTCCAGCAGAAAGTGTATTACCTAATGGGACAGTTCACATGATTGGCTGAAATGACCAGCTGAGACTCAGTGAGTTCTTTTCCCACATTCTAGCTAAAAGCAAAAACAGTTCATCTACAAACAAAATAACCAAGTTTGTGGTTTCTTTTTTAATTATGGCCGTATAGTTGAAAACCTGTCTCATGAGCTGGGGGAGATGGCAGCTGGGATAGAGAAGGGATCACTAAGTCAACGATGGTTGGAGGAATCATTCAGGATGGGAGATGTGTGCTGAAAGTAGATAAATGATCAAATGTGATAGCCTCTCAGTATCTGTATTGCAAACCATAATGCCCAAAAGCAGACAGAGAGAATGGGGGAAACTGTCTGCCATAGAGACAGGAGGAGGGTTGGAAAGGAGGGAAGTATACTGAGGACATTGGTGGTGGAGAATGTGCATGGGTGGAGGGATGAGTGTTCGATCATTGTATGACTGAAACTCAAGCATGAAAGCTTTGTAACTGTAGCTCACAGTGATTCAATTAAAAAAAATTATGGTTGTCAACAAAGTTGCTCATAAAAGAGTTGTTTCAGGCATAGAATGTTTTACCGCCTATCCTATCATCAGTATCCCCTTCCCTCCACCAATATCTCCAGGTTCCCTCTCACCCCTGCAGCCTGCCCCCTTGACAGGCGTTCAACAAATTTCTTTCATATTGCTTCTTCCCGTCCAAGCTCATGTTTCCTCAGTACATGTCAGGTGAGTGCCTTCGTGCCCGGACACAGGAGCTTGTAAATCCATTTGCATGTGCCCGTGTAGACATACACACCTGCACTCTATAGTGCAGGTAAGAACTAAGATATACAGGCCAGCAGTGGGCAGCACTGGGCATGGCCCAGGATGCTGGTAGAAGAGGGATTCACCAGCTAGAGGGAAAATCCTGACTCACCCTGTGAGAAATGCTGCCAAATGAACACCCCTCAGTAGAACCCTGGGCCAGTCAATTCGCCTGGGAACTCCTGCACTTGTTAGGTGAATTCGCCCCATGGCAGTGTCACTTCCAGCGGTTTTGCGTCCCCTTGCATAGGAAGTTCCCATTGTCACCAGGTGATGTCAGTATTTTCCATCTTAAATGGTCTGTGATTCATAGGGTCCTGTTGGAGATGTGGAGCAATCATTTGTGTGAATAAACGGCATTGTGTCAGAAGATTTTAATACTCTTCTGCTTAACCCTGACACACTTTTTCTGCTTTGCTATTTTGTTCTCTTTGTGAGAGCAGCCTTCTCCTATCTGCAAAGACCAGCACAGAGCAACATGATTCATCCATCACATTTTTTTATTTTATTTTTTTTCTTTATTTTTTTATTAGTGAAAAACCATGAGGTACAGTTATAGGCTTACAAATTTTGTGCTTGGGTTTCAGTTATACATTGATCAAGTGCCCATCCCTCCACCAGTGCCCGTCATCCATCCCCACGGGTCCCAGCATCCCCCCCCACACACCCCTCATCCCCCCCTCCCATCCTGCCTCTGTGGCATTTTGAGAATCATCAGCTTTGTTGAACACTGTGTTCCGTCCTCCCACAGATATTTTGACGTTGTGGCTGTCAGCATTAACAGGACAGAGGCAGTCTCTGGAGGCATCAGTTCTGCTGGAAAAGAAACTGGTTCTGTCATTTTGGAGCTGTGTGGCCTTTGGGCAGAAACTTAACTTCTTTGAGCCAATCATTTTCCACATTTAGCTGGAATAATAAGCGTTCTCCTTCCAGTTTATTATGGAAGTTGAAGTGTTGCTTGCACAAATGGGACTTTGTTATATGTTTAGCGTGTCAGTAGAGGCCAGTTGGCAGGGTGGTCCTCCAGCTCTGTTACCTTACAAGAGTGGGGGGCTTGGAGCCAAATCTAAATTGTATGATTGCTGCTGATGAGAGGTCAGAGTCACGGTCCTCCCATTGTTCATCGATTTGCTCGAGCGGGCCCAGTAACGTCTCCATCGTGAGACTTGTTGTTACTGTGTTTGGCATATCGAATACGTCACGGGGAGCTTGCCAGGCTCTGCCGTGCGGGCGAGATACTCTCGGTAGCTTGCTGGGCTCTCCGAGAGGGGCGGAGGAATCGAACTCGGGTCGGCCATGTTGGCTGCATGCAAGGCAAATTGGCTTAATTCTTCTGTGTGTGTATTTTGCACTTTTATACATATTACCCACCTTCAAATTGTTCTCCACTAAGGATGTAGTGATTCATACCCGAATCAGTCACCGGGGAGAGAAAATGGACCCATTTCCTCCAACCCTTGATTCCCAATGCATAATAGATATTGGAGTCTTGCCAGTTTGATGGGGCAAAGGGTGTCTCAGTGGGCATTTTTATTCTATTTGCTTTTCTGTGAGTGATTTATGCGTCTTCTCATCCATTTAGGTCTGTATTTATTTCTGTAAATCCTCGTGTAGCTCTTTTGTCTATTTTTCTCTAGAATATGTGGCAGGTTTATTTTCAATCTGTTTAATAGATTCCAGAACTGCCCTTTTCCTACATAGATATTATTACAAATACTTTCCCCAAATTTCTGTTGTCCAGGCAATATTTTATATGTTATTCATTATTTTGTTGTTACTGTGTCTGGCTATTTTTCTGTTGATGTAGCATTGCATAATAAATAGCTAAGATGGAGATGTGCATCATGATAAATGAGCCTCAGACTAGAGTACATTATGCTTATCACTGAAAGTCTAATTTAATCCCTCACCATGTAATTGGCCCCTTTTGCCTGCCTCACCCAATCCTTCAATTCAGTAAGTGTTTTTTTTGTGTGTGTGCTCTTACCTCATCCCAGGCACATTTACAGGAAGTGGGATTAAGCACTCATGTACACACTTAGTTTCCTGGGAGTGCCTACTTGTCCCAATTTGTTCTTATTTAACTTACTGAGTGGAAGTGCTTTTTAAATATACAGATTGTTAATATAAAGTAACAATTTATATTAATTGCTAATTAATTCACCTCACAGGCTGGGGGAAAAGGCAGCTCAGATAGAGAAGGGAACACCAAGTAAAGGATGTTTGGAGGACTCGCTCAGGATGCGAGATGCATGCTGAAAGTAGACTATAGACCAAACACGATGGCCACTCAAAACCTCTATTGCAAACTACAATACCCTAAAGGAAAGAGTGAGCAAAAGGGAATGCCCTGCCACAGAGGCGGGGTGGGGTGGGGGGGGGCATGGGGTGTGGGGATGGGAGGGATACTGGGATCCGTGGTGGTGGAGAATGGGCACTGGTGGAGGGATGGGTACTCGATCATTGTATAACTGAAACTCAAGCACAAGAATTTGTAAGTCTACAACTGTACCTCATGGTGTTTCACTAATAAAAAATTAAAATAAATAAATGTACAGATTGTTGTATGCAGTCAAATATACCCATCTAATCGTTTATGGCTTCTATGTTTGGGTCATACTTAAAGAAAAATCTCATCTTTTATTTAAAAAAATTTCCCCCCTTAGATATTATTTCCATGTTTACATCTTTAAGCCACTTAGAATCTATGATTTTTTGTGTGTACACAATGAGGTGTTGGATCCAAGTGTGTATTTCCCCATGTAGCTTCCTAGTTGCCCTAGATTCTGGTATTAAATAATCCATATTTCTCTCCTGACTTGAAACCTACTTAGAATTTTGAAAGAAGGTCAGTGACTTCTAAATTTGGCAGGAGGAGGATATTCAAGCTCAGAACTTTAGGCTCTTGACTCTCTCTCTCTCTCTCTCTCTCTCTCTCTCTCTTTCTCTCTTTCTCTCTCTCTCTCTCTCTCTCTCTCTCTCTGTTGTCTCTGGTCATTTGGAAAAAGAAGAAATACATGTGCATTGATCTGAAAACATAGTTCCACCAGCAGTTGTGGGGGCGAATGGAGAGAACAAGGCTCCCAGGTCAGAAAGTCCAACTTCACTTCTCCTTATTGACTCATTGTGGACCAGTCACTGAACTGTTCAGTGACTTGATTCTCTCTTCTGTAAAATGGGCCTAATAATAGCACCTTGTCAGAGTCTACTGTGAGGCTCAAGTATATGAATCCATATCTAAAAAAATAGTAAAGTATAAAGGAAATTAAGTATGTCAGTTATTATTTGAATTTTTACAAGTTGTTATACAGCATTGATGCCAGTTGACATAGCCAGAGAAGCCTACATTTTTTTCAATTTATGAATTTTATCAAAATTCTTCCCACTTCTTGGAGATTATTCTTCTTCCTTGCTGGATAGTGTTCTGGACATCCTGGGTTTTGTTTATCTGTCCCTTTAGCTGAGAGACAGAGAGGTAAATTTCTATGAGACTGATAGAAGGGGAGAAAAGGATAGAGAACAAGGGAAACCAGAGGGAGAGCAAGTTTATTTACAATCTTGTAGAGACAGTTATTTCCTAGAAAACAATTCAAGTAGAACCAGAAAGATAGTGCAGCAGGTAGGAGCACTTGCTTTGTATTGCATGCAGCCAACCTGGTTTCAATCCCGGGCATCTCATCCCATCTTCTGGACACTGCCAAGAGTGAGCCCTGAGCGCAGAGACAGGATTAAACCCTGGACACCACCTGGTGTGGCCCTCTCCCTAAACCCCACCTCCCACTCCCATTCCCCCCCCAAAAAAAAAACCACCAATGAAAAAGAAAATAGTAAAATTTGTGTTCTGTGATTTAATTGATTGCCAAACCTTTGTGGGAGCACAAAATAGGGCCTGGGGTTCCACCCAACTCTGCCATCGCTGCAGTAGTAAGACTCCTGCAGGCATCCCTCATGCTCAGGTAGGACTGGGAGGGACTGGAGTAGGCTCCCGAGGGAAAGTGTTGGTGCTGTGAGCGTGGCTCTGAGTGCTGCTGGGAAATGAAGTCGAATGAGCCCATCAGCCAACATGCTGGGGCAGGTACAACTGGGATGGGGATAGGGACAGTGAACCTTCCCCTCCCCCCCCCCCTCCCCCCCGCTGCATACCAAAGTCCCTCCCCATGTTGAAGTTCCTGGAAGCTGAAATCCAGATCAGTCTTCCAGCAAGGACATGAAACAGTGACTCTGCCATCACAGCGGGTAGGGTGAATATCTGAGAGGATGAGCGGGTGGATGTAGGTCGGGACTTCAGAGATAGGAGTGGGGTAAAGGTTGGTGAGGTTTGGGGGAGGGCTAGTCCGTGAGATAGATGGGGAAAAAAATGGAACCAGCCTTTAGGGTGCAGCCATGGGAAGCAATGAAGAGAAACATAACTGGACTTTGACATGCTGGAGCCAAAGAAGTTTGCTCTGAAGAATGTGCTCAGCTATAAACTTGACTTGATGGCTCAGGCTGATCATGGCTCCCAGCACAGACAGAACCCTTCCAGAGACTTTCTACAATTGTTTCCCACCTAAGGGGGAATTTGCTTCAAAGTTCTTTCCATGTTGAGCACATTCTGGTGCATTCACTTGGGTTCTCAAGTTTTGAAAACAGTCACCCAAAATACTCCATTCATCAGTTGGCCCAGGTGCTGTAACGAATCACAGTGTTTGTTCTTAGTCAGTTATTATAAACAAGTGAATTTTCAAGAAGTATATTGGAAACCACCACGGGATGTTTGCACTTTTTGGTGAGATCACATTATTGCATTTTCCATGTGAATTCAAGGGCTTTTTCTATCCCAGCCTAGAGCTTGGTGCTATGGCTGTGTGTGAATCTTATGACTAAGGTCCCAGCAGCAGCACCTGCCCTAGGGCATGCATCTGTGAGTCCACCCAGAAAAGCCACACACTCACTTTCATGCTCATGGTAGTCATTTCGAAGTCCTTCATAATTTAATACTTTTTATGAAAGAGATCACACATTTTCATTTTGCACTGGATTCCACAAAAACAGTTGGCCAATTCTGCTCATTACTAGACTTTATTCAAAAGGGTACGTAAGATTAAAAACTGTTTAATTTGATCATTATAAGTACTTTGTTTTTTTTAAATGCCAGCCATTCGGTGTGGGGGGTGGGCAAGAGAGCTAGTATAGGGTTTCAGGTGCTTGCCCGGTATTCTATTGACCCCAGTTTGAATCCCTATCTTCACATATGGGACTATACAGGGTCTCTTCTGAGTGCAAAGCTTCTGAGCACCACTGGGTGTGACCCCAAGACGCTAATTAAGTAAATACCATTCAGGTATGTAGAAAATTGTACTGAGGGCCTGGGAAATGATTGTGAGGGAGTCGAGCATGTGCTTCGCATACATGCGGCCTGGACACTATACAAGAAGATAAAAATAAGTAAGGCCTAGGAGAGAGAACAGGAGCACAGCTCCACACTTGCACTTGGAGCTCTGGAGATGCCTAAGTGCCACTCAGGGTTGGCCTGGTGGCCCTGGCACTTCAGGAGTCTAACAGCACTACATCTCCAGGCAGGCCTTTATATTGAACTCTTAGCTTCTCTGACTGAGAATCACTGGACCTCTGGGCCCACTTAGCATTGATTGGAAGCCCAACACCCACCAAAAAATAACAGAATGCACCCAAATGTTTATCAAGTTCGTGTGATCTGTGAAAAAGTTTGGTAAATAAAAATTAAAAAAAAAAAAACAGAGAAAATCACCCTCCAATTCGTACAAGGGAAAATGCTTAATCTTGGGATTGGAGCAATAATACAGTGGGTAGGGCATTTACCTTTCATGAGACCGACCTGGGTTCAATTCCCAGGATCCCATATGGTCCCCCGAGCACCGCCAGGAGTGATTGCTGAGTGCAGAGCCAGAAGTAACCCCTGAGCATTGCTGGATGTGACCCAAAAAAAATGCTTAATCATAACAATCTATGTGCACGGGGCATTAATCTTGCATTACTAGCACTGAATTAATGATTATGAGAGGAGAGAATAGCTATAGTTGAATTAATGTCTCTGGTCCAGGATCATTAATGCTAACCACAGCATGTCATCCCCTCTAGTTGGAGGAAGTGAGAGAGAAATAAAGGGACTAAATAAAGAACAGTAAAGGGTCAGCAGAGAGAAACCGAGGGTGAGAGTACAGTGAGTGACTCTTGAGCCCATTGGTCTTCTTTTGCTATGCAAACAATTCACGGGCCACCCCCTCTGATAATTGCTTTATCTGTTGCTCTGACTTGCCATCCACAGAGATTGTGTGCTCCCTTATGATGTGCTTTGTGCATTTTTGTGTGTCTGGGTCTCCTCTGCAGCAGATCACACCCTCCTGGTGGTCTGTCTGATAGTTTGATCTTTTCTTTCTCCCTGTGCATAGTGGTACTTTACTCTTTTGCCATACTCTGTGTTATTTGTCAAAAAATTAGCCTCTTTTTATCCTACTGGGAAAATACATATTTTAGATTTTCCCTTTCTCTCTAGATTTTCAGCATTTTTATTTTATTTATTTGCCCCAGCCATTTTTTTACCTAGTTTTCTCATAAAGGTATATATGTTAAGCAAAGAAAGTATTCTGTTGCTTTAAGAAAAAAAGGTTACACTTGGCCAGTCTGAGAATTTAACACCTGGCAGCACATTCTATATTTAGAATTCTACACACACACACACACACACACACACACACACACACACACACAGAGCAACCTTTAGCACTGAAGTACTGAAGTGTGCAAAGCATTACAGGAAACTCGTTGCTTAAAAGCAGTTGGGCTTAATAATTTATTTGTAATTTCATTGGTTGGAACTTGAAAGAATGCAGCAAAACTATTAATGGTTTTTGCTTTGGTCCCCAGACTCAAAAGACAGAAATATTCTGGGGATGAAAATAGAAAAACGTGTTTAGCAATACAACACTGGAGCCAAAGAGAAAAGCTAACAAAAAACATGTTTGTTTTGAATCCTTATGTTTGAAGAGGAATGAATTCTGCCCGAAGAGGTGGTCCAGGCTAGAGTTTGCACAGGTATACCTGTGGGCATTTCAGTGACCCGACTCTTTGCAGTTCAGTTGAATACCTGGGTATTCTTCACTCCCTTTTAGCAGGGTACTATACACAGTGCTCTGTTGTGACTTCCAACTTTGATTTCTGCATTGGGCCTAGAAAGGGAAGGACGGGAAATTTCCCAAGATGTCTAGAATTTTGGAATAAAAGAGAATAACTGAAGCTGGGTAACCTCATTGTACTGAAGCTTATATTATCTACTTTGAATGGAAAGTCCTCTTAGAGCTGCTTTTACCAGATGGGGAACTTCCTATGTGTGTGCAAAGTTCGATTCAGTCTTTTGGAGAGCTGTCTGCTTTTCCTAACTCTCCCCTACTAGCTCTTAGCACAACTTCTAGAAAGTATATGCCACATTGTTTTGTAATTATTTGTCTCCCGCATAGGGAAAAAATGATTTCAATTCACTTTTAAATCTTTTCCTACATAATAGAGAAATGTGCATTCCCTTTGTCTAAGCTGGAAGTCAATAGTAAAAAAAAAAATAGAACTTGGGGGGTAGAGAGTGAAGACATCATCCCACCAAAGGGGAAGATTGGCAACTAGGGGGAAGTGGTCCTGGTCCAGGACCTTCCCCTCTATTTGCCAGAAACACTTTCTCTTGTGCAAGATGAAAGGAAGAAGGAAGAATGCCCTAAGGGGGGTTAGCTTAAACTGCGACTATTATGTAACTGCTTTACAAGGTGTTATGACTTTATTTGAAATTTCTCCAGTAGTCATTCTTCCTTTATCCAGTAATAGCCTTGATTTTCACGTAGGCATAATTTCCAATACATGGTCATGGGGGGGCATAGGGTCAGAGAGATAAATAGCTCAAATGGTATAGAACATACTTAACATATGCAAGACCCTGAGTTCCATCCTGGGTACTATAGGCTCTGCTCCCCCGCTCAGCAGCACTGAATGTGACCCCTATACTAAAAGATGAGTCAATAACTGAAGTCAAGGATGGAGGATAGGGACTTATTTCCCACTAACCTTGGTATTTAGTTCAGGGATGGAGATGTGAGCAAAATATTCATTTAGAGTGACTCTCACTCTTTAGAAGTTACTGTCAGCTTCTTGTACCTGAACCCAAGAAGCTGTGATGTAGAGGAGGCCAAAGTGGTGGTGAGTTGGTAAATGTTCAATAACTGGCACTTGAAAAGCCAAAGCAGGGCTATAAAGGTAGCACAGAAGGTAAGGCACTTGCCTGGCATGTTCCCAACCCCGGTTTGAATCCCTACATCATGCCTGGTACCCTACGCCTCATCGGGAGTGATCCTTAAGTACAGAACCAGGAATAAGCCCTGAGAACCAGGCCTCAAGAATCAAAAATTGAGCTAAAGTGACCATAATTATAGTATTTTTCTGTTTCTTTCGTAAATACTTCCACCAGAGAGATTTTATATTCCCAATATGATACCACTAAGCATGAAGCTGGGGAGATATGTGCAGTAGCATATCATTATATATTCTTTGCACTGTAGAAATTGGGTTCAATAGGTGTAAATAATCTCAGGAACATAGATAGAGCAAGATGTAGCAAAATAATTAGGCAAAGATGAGTCTAACCATGTCTGTTTTAAATATATTTAATGGTAGGCTTAGACTTTTTTTTTTCATATGATGGCTATGCTAAAAATTGGCTCAAAAATTCCAGAATATGTAGCAGTCTTCACAAGAACTGGTGTGAGTTTTATCCAGCAATCCAAATGAGCCATCTGGTCACCTTCAGACAAATCAGTCAACAGCCTTGGAAAGTGAGAAAAACAGTACTATCTATAGTGTTTGGGTCCTGAATTCTGTAGCCACTCAAACCAGGACAGTTGAATAAATCAGCAGTTGTTTCCCTTTTTCTAGATTTCTGTTACCTATAATAAAAAAATCCTAAATGAAACATCCTAAAATAATTACCTGGCATTCATTAGTCAGGTAAGATTGACTTGAGCTATGTAGTAGAATGATTGGTAACTCTCCAAAAGTTGCCTATATCTAGTCCATATCTATGCATTACTCCTTGGAACTTGTGAACTTTTTCTAGTAAAAGATCTCTGCAGATGAGATTAAGTTAAGGCCCCAGTTCATCCTAGATTAATAGTAGGCCCTCAGTTCAAGTGTTATAACAGACAAGTGTTACAACAGACATAGAAGAGGGAAAAGAAGAAGTGAAAAAGCGAAGGTCATGTGAAGATAAATGCAGAGATTGAGTTTTTTTTTAATTACAAGCCAAATAAGTTGGCTTATAATTAAACAAATAAGTTCCTGAAGTTGCAGGGAGCTAGAAAAGGCAAAGAAGCCTGCTCCTTAAAGACTCAAAAGAGTGACCTGACCCTGTTCACACCTTTATTTTCAACTTCGGCTTCTAGAATTACAAAAAAAATTTCTGTTATTCAAAGTTACCAGTTTTATGATAATTTGTTATGACAAAACAAGGAAACAAGTACAGAGTAATAGTTTACTTATATATCAATTACAGTTTTTCATTTTTACCCAAATTTTTGAAGCTAACAAAAGATCCAGGGGGCAGAGCCATAGTACAGCAGGCAGGGCGCTTGCCTTGCACACAGCTGGTTTCTATCTCCAGCATCCCATAGGGTAACCCAAGCCCACCAGGAATGATCCCTGCATGCAGAGCCAAGAGTAATCCCTGAGTAGCACCAGATGTGCCCCCCCACCAAAAATAAAGATCCATAGTATGATTAAAAATATTTAACAAGTTGAAATGAAAAAGGAAAAGGGCTGGAGAAATAGTGTAGCGGGTAAATATTTGCGTTGTACACAGTTGACCCAGATTGAATCCCCAGCACTATATATAGTCCCCTAATAACCACCGGGAATGATCCCAAAAAACAAAACAAATAAAACTAGATTATAGTAAATAAAATTAAAAGTGGGTATGATAATCACCCGGGAGGTAATCACTCTTAGTCTATTTACTTGTCTGTGTGTGTGAAATGAAAAAAATGGAATCAGTGGTAAATACTTGTCTTACATGTGTGAGGCCCTGTATTCAGTCTTTAGCACCTCACAATAAACAAATAAAAATCCTGAATTATGCTATATGAACAGTTTTAGGTCCCACTATTTTCTTTGGTCAATAAAATTTTAGGATTTTTCTCCTATCCTTATAGATAACTTGAAAATACTGTTTTGGGGGCTACAGAGTATCATATTTTATGAATATATTAAAAGGTAAAGGTAAAGGCCCTCCCATTGATCGTCGATTTGCTCGAGCGGGCCCAGTAACATCTCTATTGGAGACTTTGTTGTTACTGTGTTTGGCAAATCGAATACTCTCGGTAGCTTGCCGGGCTCTCCGAGAGGGGCGGAGGAATCGAACTCGGGTCGGCCATGTTGGCCGCTTGTAAGGCGAATGCCCTACCGCTGTGGTATATTATAATTTACAAAGTCAATTATTATTAACTATAATTTCTTATTATGTACTATTATAAATATCTCTATATTTAGGGAAATTTATAAAATTTTATACTGTCCGTTTGAGCAGATTAACATTTTAAGAATCCTGATGCATAGCCAACCAATGAAATAGGAATGAATGAAGAAGTTGTGGTATATATAACAATGGAGTTCTGTGCAGCTGTAAGAAAGATGAAATTATGCTGTTCACTGCAACATGCATGGAACTGAAGGATATAATATTAAATGAAATAATAAGTCAGGCATTTGTGGCCACGCAACATCTTATCATCTCATTCTTACTTTGGACAAACTGGCAGGCTACCAAAAGTAACCTGCCCACATGGCAGAGTCTGGCAAACTCCCCGTGGCATACCCAATATGCCAAATACCAGTAACAATGAAGGGTTTCATTCTCCTAACTCTGAAAGAGCCTTGAATATGGCACTTTTTTAAAAACCCTCAGGGCTAGGACGAAGGAGACGTTACTGGGGCCTGCTCGAGGCAATCGACGAATAACAGGATGGTTGTGGTTGTGATTGAATAAGTCAGAGGGAAAGGGACAAATTCCAGATGATCTCACTCATCTGTGGAATAGAGAGAGACTGAAAAAAAGGAAATAGACAGTATTGAACAACGATAAACCCTTGATCTTGGAGTATAAAAATAATTAACAAAGGGGAGTAGAAGAGGGAAGAAGATCAAACTAGAGGTGACAGAGAGACAGTAGTGGAGAATTGTTGGCACTTTTGTGTTGGTTGGGGGGATACTTTGTTTTGTCATTGTATCTGGCTTCTTTGAACCAGTATACTATTTGGGTTTAACAACCAAATAGTTGGCTATTAAGACTCAAGAATATGAATCAATATTGAACATCTCCACTGGTCCCACTTTTTTTAAAAAAGAAAGAACGTGCACTGGTTGGATTTGCTGTTTTCTCTTAGTGTTTCTCAACTTGTTAATTTACCCACTTTATTTCCTCTAAATTCAGTAGGACATCACACTCCAGTTTGAATAAGAATGTCCTGCCTGTTTATACGGGCATCCCTGGCACAATTATTTACTGCGGATCTCTTTTCACTTTCAATGCCTTAGTTTAGATTCATCCTATATATGCAATGCAAATTCATCCTATATATGCAAATCAAGAAAGTTAGATCTTGATGCTCCTTAGACTGAAATATTAACAAGAATATTTGATAGGCTAAAGGACTTTGCTCACATCAGGAAGAAATGAAGATTATGATGGTTTTAAATGTTTATGAAAGTGGTGACAGCCAGATTTCATTTCTTTACAGGTAGACTTTCTAATTAACCAACAGCCCCTGGGATAAGCCTTTGATTGCTTCAGCCTATCCTATCTCTAATATTACAACTATAAGTGAGTATTGGTAGATGATTTTTACCTCAATTATTTGGGGGGATTGAAATTGTGGTTTTCTTATTCTAACATTCATCCTATGCTTATTAACTAGCATTCTTAGAAAATTAAGAGGATTTTTAATTCCTCCTTAAAGTAGGGGAAATTTTAAATTTCTTATTATTTGAGGAGTTGATGGAATAATTACTGCCAATTGTCAATGGTTTTGTTTTAAATTGTTTCCTCATAGATCAACACATTTTTATTTGTCCAATGTTTGAAGGTAAATTATATTGTTTAGGAGCTGGAGACACAGTGCGAGAGGTAAGGTGTTTGTCTTGCATACTGTCAACCCTGTTTAAGTGTACCTAAGATTCCCAGAACCACATATTGTCCCCCGAGCACCAGGGAGCTCTCCGAGCACAGAGCCAGGATAGTCCCCAAGCCCTGTTGTGAACCAAACATTACAATATTTACTCTTCTTGATGACCAATTTGCCCCCTTGACAGAGCTGTTCTGTTTCTATTGGAAATCCCCACATCCACCCCATCCTTTACGATCTGTTTCAAGTTTACTTTCTATGCCCCAGAACTTTAATTAACCCTTCTTTAGTAGCCTTTATCTCTTTTTAGTGAAAAATCTGTTTTTCCCCTAAAAAATTATGATTGTGCATCTTTTTATACATTTAAACTCTGAAAAGAGTGCTCTTTTAGGCAGCATATATACCAAAATCTGGAATGACATTGCTTCTAGGTCCTTCCAATAATTGATGTAAGAAAATCATGATTGCAGATTGATAGTTACAATTAAATTTTATTTTGTCGGTGTTTTTTTCTTCCCTGGTTTAAAATATTTTTTCAATTAAAGTCTTGATTCCTTCTATTAACATATTTATTAGCCTTATCTACAATATATGAAAATTATATGATTTTTACCTAAACAATTTTTACTACTAAAAGTAAAAATAGAAAGTGGCATTTGAGATTCCATTGTTGTTGTTTTCATTCTTAGGATTTCTGCCACAAAGTCTATAGGAGACAGTGTTTAAAAGTCAAAATAATTATCTTCTCTGATATATGTTATCATTTATGCTCATTTGTTTTTGCTCATTTTTACTTTTAAGGTTTGCCTTGTAACATATTTTACCTTTGTTTTGACTTGAGGATATGTCGAACATGACTGAATTTAAAGTCCATTAGAAATTAGATCCAGAGAATACTATCAATATCTCTATTACTTTATTTTTTAACTTTAATTTTGTTAGTATTTATTTTTGTTGAATCATGGTGAGATACAGTTACAAAGCTTTCGTGATCCAATTTCAGTCATACAATATTCCAACACCCACGCCTCCACCAGTACATCTCCCACCACCAATGTCCCCCATATCCCTCCTGCCATAACCCTCCCAGCCTGCCTCTATGGCAGGCACTTCCCCCCTCCTCTCTCTTTCTCTCTCTCTTTCTCTCTCTCTCTCTCTCTCTCTCTCTCTCTCTCTCTCTCTCTCTCTCTCTCCCCCTTGCTCTCTCTCATTCACTCTCGCTCTCTCTCCCACCCCCTTTTGGGCATATGTTTTCTAATACAGATACTGAGAAGCCATCATTTTTTGCTCCTTTACTCATTTTCATAACACATCTAGTGAAAAATTATTATTTGAGGAGTTGATGGAATAATTACCAATTAATTATTCCCCTCCAGAGCGATCCCTCCAACCATCATTGTCATAATGGTCCCTTCTCTATCCCAACTGCTCTCTCCCCTAGTCTTTGAAGGCAGACTTGCAACCGTGGAGCAATCCTCCTGTTTCTACTCCTTGTTTCTACTGTCCTTGAGTGTTAGTCTCATAATATATTATTTATATCCCCAAAATGAGTGCAGTTATTCTATGTCTGTCCCTCTCTTTCTAACTTATTTCACTCAGCATGATACTTTCCATGTCCATCCATTTATAAGTGAATTTCATGACTTCATTTTTACTTTTTCTTTTCTTTTTTTTTTCTTTTTGGGTCACACCCATTGATGCTCAGGGTTGCGCCTGGTTCATTCACTCAAGAATTACTCCTAGAGATGCTCAGGGGACCATATGAGATGCTGGGAATCGAACCCGGGTCAGCTGTGTGCAAGGCAAACACCCTACCCACTGTGCTATTGCTCCAGTCCCTCATGTTTTTCTAACAACTGTGTAGTATTCAATTGTCAATGTGCCATAGCTTCTTGAACCAGTTATCAAACTGGTTGGGTAGTTTCAAACTACTTGGATAGTTTCCAGATTCTGGCTATTGTGAACAGTGCTACAATGAATTCTGCTGTGTGTTTCTGCACCCTGGGGGTATATTCCCAGAAGAGGTATTGCTGTATATCTCTATTACTTTAACTCTATTTTCAGATTTTCAGGTCCATTCTGCTTTCTTTATTTTTGTTAGCTGCTGACTTATCCTTCCAGTGTTTGTGTTTAATCTTGCATATGGTGTATGTGTATATAAACTTTCTCAATCTTCTAGAATACACACACACACATATATATACACATATGCATATACATACATATATATGTAATATATATGATGAGAAGAGAAAGGTGTGTGAGCACCAGTCTGACTAAGGGCATGGTTGTCTGCTGGGAAGTGGTGAAGAAAACAAAAAGATGGATTAGCATGGTGAGACACAGTCAGTCTGTCAGTCTCAGAGGGCATGAATGTCACCTACAATTGATTCCAGAAAAAAGGAAAAGTCTTTGCTTTCCTTGGAAAGAGCCAGCAGGAGGGCACAGGGTCTGGAATGACAGTAGAGGTGGGAGATGAAACTATAGAGAGGTGTCTGGAGGCTGTGTGGGCACCTGGGTGTAGGCTGGAGTGGTTGAAGGGTGAAGATGGAACTATTACAGAGGATGTTCCTCTTGGCAGGTGCAAGATGAGGGTGAAAAACAAAGGAAGAAATAGAGAACACATAAAGGCAGAATTTGTCTGTCTCAACAATAGGCTGTCACAGGGCCAGAGTGATAGTACCACAGGTGGGGCACTTGCCTCGCACTTGGCAAATCCAGGTTCGATCCCTAGCACCAGAGATGGTCCCTGAAGCCCCTTCAGGAGGAAGCCTTGAGCACTGCCAGCTGTGACCCCCCAAAAAAAACCCACAAAATAATAAGCTATCATAATGCTCTTGCCAACCAGGACTTGGAACTATACTGTGAGTAAAGGCTGTTTTCTTCTGAGCTAGTCTAAGAAGACAGATGCTACACCCCAGGCCAACTTGATACTGAATTTACTAAAAAGAGGAAAGAAGGAACTGATTTCTCTCATAGAAAGTGAAGCCTTGGGCTTAAAGGAGCCTTTGCACACTTGCTCAAGCCGCAGATGTATTCACTTTTTCCTTCTCTCTCCTCTCAACACCATTCCCACAACCTCTCGATCAAAGGGGAAAAAACAAAGCTACCAGTTTCTGCCCCATTTCCTTTTCTCTCTGCCTTTCCCTGGCTGCTTCTATTATTTTTCTCCACAGTTTTACTGCGACTTCTTAGCTTCCTCCCGAAACTTCTTCCCTCTAGGCATTTAACTGGCACCAATCAGTGTAGTCTTAAGCCTGACCAGTGATTCCAGATAGTAGCCAGGACCACTGTCCTTCAGGGCACATCCTGTCACCTCACCTCTACCCCGCAAGTAGGGTCCAGAAGACAGTTAAGCTTTGGGGTTTAAGGGTCCTGGCTTAGGGATCAGGAAGACATAGTCACCTTTCTGAGGTTTGTACATCACCTCTTATCATGAGAATGACAGGAATGACAGTACCACCTCCTCCCAGGTTTGCCATGAAGCTGAACCATATATCCTAACTGCATGGTACCAATACTGCACCTGGCCAGCTTCCTTTGGCAGTTTGCCTAAACTGGCAGGGTAAAAGCCATCTGCAGGTGGTGGGCAGAGCAGAGAGCGGGTGAGTCATGGTTGACCTCCCAGTTTTAATAAGCACTTGGACAATTTTCAAGATTCTTTAAACTGCCACAGTCACCAACATTCCACTTCCCTCATACACACCAATACATACACACATACAAACACACACCACACACACACACACACACACACACACACACACACACACACACACCCTTGGGAGTCAGTCTAATATAGGCAAAGACTTCTGTTTTGAAAGCAGGGAGCATTTCCACTGGTTGTCTAGATTCGAAGTTAGGAGGAACTTGGGATCTCCTTGAAACCCCTTTCTTCTCCTCTAAAGAAATTGCGGTTGGGAAACTAAAGGAGTCACCCTTTGGTTTCAAGGAAATGGCTAAAATGATACCGTGGCACAAGGGCTATGCTGAACCATTATCTCTTGGCTAGTCTTTTAGCCAGTATATTAATATCCTCTTTTCTATGCCATCAGAAATGGCATCAGAAATGAATGCCATCATAGTACAGGCACACAGGATACATTCAGTAAGCATGGGGCTTTTGTTGTCACTCAGAACTACAAGGGGGAAAAAACCCTAAAGAAAGTAGGGAAGGGTAAGACATATCCTCAAGTTTTTATATGTTTCACCATAATCTGTCTTTCTCTTTTCAAATCTTATCTTCTTCTAGAGCTAACTGGGACTTAAAGAGTCCTGACTTTGCACCAAAATTCTAGATCAGTTCTTATTTATCTAGTAACTATTTAATAACTTAGTAGATACCTGTATGTCTGTCACTCAATATCAGAAATGGAGCACTGGGCTGAAGAAATAGCTCAAAGGGCAGGAATGCATGCGTAGCTTGCAGGAAGCCATGAGTTTGATCCCTGGTATCAAGTGGCTTCTCAAACATCTGTGGGCTAGCTAAGTAGTGCTGATAATGGTATCTGGGCTCCCTGAGCAGGAGTCCTGATCTTCAAAAATAAATGGGGTGCTCCATGCCTTTTAAGTCTATGTGCCCCTCTTCTCTAATTCTACTCTCCTGGATTTTTTATTCATCATTTTTTGGTTTTATCATCACTGTCACTGTCACTGTCCTCCCGTTGTTCATCGATTTGCTCAAGCGGACCCAGTAACGTCTCCATTGTGACAGTTGTTACTGTGTTTGGCATATCGAATATGTCATGGGTAGCTTGCCAAGTTTTGCCACGCAGGTGAGATACTCTTGGTAGCTTGCTGGGCTCTCCAATAAGGGTGGAGGAATCGAACTCGGGTCAGCCAGGTTGGCCGCTTGCAAGGCAAACACCCTACCCGCTGTGCTATTGCTCCAGCCTGGTTTTACCATATGTGTCCTTAATGATAAATTCAGTTTCATGCATCTTTAAGATAACTGGAATTGTGTTGTAAGATCTTGACTTGCCTTTATTGCACTCATTTTAGATTTATTGAATTAAATTCCCTTGGGCTGGAGCGATAGCACAGCGGTAGGGCGTTTGCCTTGCACGCAGCCAACATGGCCGACCCGAGTTCGATTCCTCCGCCCCTCTCGGAGAGCCCGGCAAGCTACCAAGAGTATCTCGCCCGCACGGCAGAGCCTGGCAAGCTCCCCGTGACGTATTCGATATGCCAAACACAGTAACAACAAAGTCTCCAATGGAGATGTTACTGGGCCCGCTCGAGCAAATCGATGATCAACTGGAGGGCCTTTACCTTTACCTTTTACCTAAATTCCCTTGAATAAACTTATCACAGTAATTCTCCTACCTCCTGAGGGGCAAATAATTAGGTTAGTTTCAGTGTTTCATTTTCCATCAGAAATGACACTTCAATAAAAATTCCTACCCATGACCTTGGTGACATGGTTTAAACTTAGCGCTGTTTTGTCTATGCCCATACTGGGTCATATATATAGGCATCACACCCACCAGCTGCTGCCAGTGCCAGGCTGGTCCCATCAATGGCCAAGACGCAGAGACTATAAAACCCAGCTCCCAGAAGCGCGGCCACATTCGCGGCTGCGAGAGATCTTATTATCTTATTTTCACTTTGGACAACCTGGCAGGCTACCAAAAGTATCCTGCCCGCACGGCAGAGCCTGGCAAACGTCCTATGTCGTACTCAATATGCCAAATACCAGTAACAATGATGGGTCTCATTCTCCTAATCCTGAAAGAGCATTGAAATGGCTCTTTTAAAATCTCAGGGCTAGGAAGAAGGAGGCATTACTGGTGCCTGCTCGAGGAAATCGACAAACAACAGGATGATCGTGATCGTGATATATATATATATATATATATATATATTTATATATATATACATATATATGTTATCAAGTGTATTACACAATAACAAACTCTTTTCAAAGTAATTTTACCCACTTCTTAAGTATATACGTGTGTGCGCGCGCGCGTGCGCACGCAACATGCGTGAATATAGGATGGAGGGCTTTTGGACCACACCTGGTTGTGCTCAAGGATTACTCCTACCTTTGTGCCCAGGGCTCACTACTCCTAGCGGTTCTCAGGGAACCATATGCAGTGCCAGGGTCAAACCCAGGTTGGCTGTAAGCGAGGCAAGCACTCTCTCAACTGAACAATCTCTCCATTTCCCACTTTTATTTTTCCAGTGGTGTATGGGAGTTCCAATATTTCCTCATGACTGGCATTATCCATCTCTCCTCTGTTAGTTCATGGCTAATTTATTTTCACATCCTTCCTGCAGGTAGTTTGGATCTCAGTGTTTTTCCTTGGTAGCTTGATCTCCATGTTTTATGGAAGCCTGGTCACGTGGTCTCATTCTTTTTGCAAGGCATGATCTGATACTCCGGGAATCTAGTCTCCATGCTCACTTTGACCTTCTTGAGAAGCCAGTGACAGCCGCAGGCCAGCAGCAATCAGGAGCATCGTGGCACACAACTGTCTTGATATACATCACATGGGTCAAATGTCCGGTCTGGAAAAGCAGACACTCATTTTCATCTTGTCAGACAAAATACAGTAAAAAGAAGAAAGACAAGTGGCTGTAAAAAGAAAAAGCAGAAGTGTAACTCTTGCCCTTGGGCTTTTTCTCTGGGGAAATAAGAAGTTATGAACCAGGTGCTAAGCAGAGTGGTTGTTTGGAGAGAAAAGCCAAGGGGTGGATGGGTCACTTTACAGCTGAGAAGAGGGAACAAACTGATCATTTTTATTCTGCTGCAGAGCTTGGGCTTCCTGAGGGCATTACCTGAGTTTTTGCCTTCAGTCTTTTGCTAGTTCCTTTGCATTAGGAACACGGGGGAAGAACTGCTGTTGGGGAGGTTAGAGGGGGTAGACACTTACATCTTGACCTTGACCAGGAGGAGGACCTTTTGATCTCTTGCTGGACTGGCCACGCAGAAGGCCCCACCCTTCAGTGGTGCTAAGATCTCTGCTCCTGAACATCTGGTCAAACCAGAAATTCAGAGGCAGTGCCTGGCTGTGAATGATCAGGATTTACCTGAAGAAAAAACAGAACCTCCATTTGTACAGAGTCACTGGAGGGAGAAAGCCACCTACCACTTCCCCCCCACGCCACCCCCCACTGTCTTCGCTGCAGCTACCTCTCCTCTCCCTCTTTCTTCCTCTGCTCTGCCCAGCTCTAGTTCTGCTCCTTGTCCTCTCTCCCCTCCCCCCGCCCAGCTCCTCTCATTTGGTCTCTTCCCCTTCCTCCTCCTCTGTTTTCAACATGACCTGGGGTCTCTAACAGGTCAAGTAACCAACACCCCTCTCTGTGGTTCTTTGTACTCTTCAGACTCAGGGGACGATCCTATAAACAGGGCAAACTTTCCTTTTTGAAGGTGAGCAGGACATTTCTGCAGGCCACAGGGTAGCCTGTCCAGGAATTAAAGAAGCTGATGGTCTCATTTTCCTCCTTCCTCTTCCTAAGCTGCCTCCTGCTTTCTACGCAACAGGCAAATCACACGCCTGAAGAATGGGTAAAAGGAAGGTCCAGTTCTTACCCATGTGCCTACCCCAACCCCACCCACGGCTGTGTTTGGGGTGCCTCCCACTGCTCTCGTGTCTGCCCTGTCGCTTGGTCTGGTGAGGATGACAGTGAGGGCAAGAGGGACAGAGGAGTAGGGAAGGTGGCGCTATGCTTGTGTGGAGGCTTCTGCATAGCCGGCCATCAGAATGGCACTGCCGGGAGGTTGTACACACCATACCCCCACATCAAACACACACCACACACCATACCGCCACACCACCCCACATACCACACACCATACCCCCCACACACACCACAACACACAACACACATCACACCCCCACACACTCCATACCACATGACATACAACACACACAACCTCCTTGTTTTTAATCTGACCTGGGGGTATGCGCTAGTTTTCTGGTGGAAGCCTGGCTCTCAGTGTAACTCCTGACTGCTAATGCTGATGCTAGTGCCCGGGTCTTCTGGTGGCTGTCATCTGCCATTTCCCACACCGCCCACCTGTCTCTACTGCAAAATGACCTGGTCTAGAGGTGGTGATTTTACCACTTTATTTATTATTTGTTTATTTATTTATCTTGGGACCTATCCAACTGTATTAAGACTTACTCAGGGCGGGGCTGGAGTGATAGCACAGAGGGTAGGGCGTTTGCGGCCAACTCGGGTTTGATTCCCTGCATCCCATCCCATATGGTCCCCTGAGCACCGCCAGGAGTGGTTCCTGAGTGCAGAGCCAGAGCCAGGAGTAACCTCTGTGCATCGCCAGGTGTGACCCAAAAAGAAAGAAAAAAAAAGACTTACTCAGGGCTCTGTGCTCAGCGTCACTCCTGAGGACCCCAGGAGAGGACCCCAGGCAGTGCCAGGATTGAGCAGGAGTTGGCTGTGTGCAAGGGAAGTGTCTTAACCTCTGTGTTGTCTCTTTGGCCACCATCCCTTTAGATAGATCTTCAGGAAAAGTACTCTTTCTGAAGTTTCTGAAGCAAACTGCTGGTTTGCACCATGGCACTGGCACCCTGACATTTACTGGGGACTATTTGGGGTGAGAAAGGAGGAAATAATACAACAATGCCATTTCAAATCACGGTTCTTGTGGAAAAGCTTAGCCGTGATTTTGTGCAAATGAGCAGAAAGTTCCAAAGAGACCTTGCCATGGAATTGGTTGTTCTGCTTTTCCTGAGCCCAGGAAGATGCTAGGGACAGTATGACACCACTGAAAACAGGAGCAGTGTGGGGAAGACAGGAAAACGTGACGGCTACAAGTATGTCCTGACCTGGTTATAAACCAGGTTATAAAAGAAAGAAGCTGGAAAGAAATTTGCATGTCCAATAGATTTCTTGATTAAAGTTTACCCAACGTGGAGTCATCGGCCCAGCTGGCTGGCTACCCAGATCACATGACTATGTAGAAACATGAAACTTGACTATGTGCTCCAGCAAGTTTTACTTCTTCTCCCCACTGCAGGGAGGTTTGCTCGCAGCCTGCTCTCAAAAATCAGATTCAAGCGCTCAGGACTCCTGAGATCAAAGGTTCACCATGCTGCTTCCCTGGATGGGCAGCGCCTGCTGATATTACCACCCGGAGATTCTCTGTGGCTCTTATAATTTCCCAAAAGAATGGACAAGCTTAATAAAATAACTGTCCCTGCCAGTCAGAAGCTGAGGTAAGATTTTCCTCCTCTGATACTTCTTCTTTTTCTTCTTATTTTTTTTTTAAACAACAGCTAAGACAGTGATCTTACTGCATCTCAGAGATACTGAAATCCTGGAATACTTTGCTAGTTCAAAGGGAGTGGGTGGAAATTATTACAAGAAAGTGAACTGCTTTTAAAGAAATGTGTGTACAAATAGGTTGATGCTGACGGCTCTGTCGATGGTAGGTTCAAATATGAAGGTCTTACAGAAGAAAAGCTCATTTTAGATCCTACCAGAGTTTAACATTCAGAGTCTGAACACAATAAATCTTAGTCCTCCACCATTTCCTTGTATGTTGCTATTTAATTTCAAGGATAGCCATAAGCATGTTCTATTCATTGAAATTTTATTGTGTCTTTGTTGTGTATTGGGCAAATTAGATGGTTTTCCAATGTTCTTTTATCAATGTGATAATTATCAATTAAAAGTCGAGCAGAAGTGACCAAAAGGATAAAAGTAGCAAATTGCTCTGAGCTATAAAAAGGATAAGTTGCAAAATTTTGGTTCCTAAAAGTCATAGTAATGAGAGTGTTATGGCTTTTTGGGTTTGGAGACATAATATTGAAGGAGTGTTTTGTATTCTGACTTTCATGTAGACTTAAATTTTCAAGGAGGCATGTGACACGTGTAACAAAGAAGTTATCCCCAGAGCTGGAAAACTAGTTTTTAAATATACATTGAAAAAGAAATTAATGTAGAATTGGTAGAGGGACAGCAATCCTCAGAAGATAAATCTGCACCTGATAGGAACTTGGCTAACACCCATTTGAAATGAACTGCTAATCTGGAAAGTGGAGGCAGCTTGAGGCACGAGCAGCCACTTATAGGGCATGTTGTTTTTACTCTCTGCACCCACAGGGGACAGGATGGTGCTTGTTTTTTCCATTGATCTCTGGTTGTTATATCTTCATGGGAGGCCACCCAGTGGAAGTAGTTAGTGAATAAGTAAGTCCAGGAAGGGGAGCTGTAGCTAGAGGATGTTTCACAGACAAGATACTTGAAGAGTTTAAGAGAAGAGTGAAACAAAAGTAATTGGAGAATTGGAGAGAAGGTGTTTTGTGCTAAAAGTGGGGAAATACAGACACTGACACCAGGAGCTGAGCTTAAGTACTGTCCTTTCGTGGAAATTAAGAGGAGAGCTTTATGCCCAGCAAGGACTGTAGAGGAAAACACATGAAACCAGAAGATGCTGATAAAGTTGGATGTATAGAGTGAGATCAGATCACAAAGGAGAGTAAGGGAGTCTTCCAAACAAAGAAATCAGAGCTGACTTTACACCTTTAAAGAGTTAAACCAGAAGCTTCTGGGAAATCAGCAGGAAGAATTGGAGGGGGAGGAACCTGGAGGCAGGGATACTCAGTAGGGAGATGGCAGGTAAGTAACCTAGGCTCCTAGTGTTGTAAGCTTGTAAGCCTGGGCGTGGGATATAGTGAGAAAGAAGAGGAAGGGAGAAGGGGAGAGACAAGGAAACAAACAAGGTTTAAATATCAAAGCTTTTCTCAAATGAATGTGAGGCTTAAGATGTTCTTTTCAAAGAAATTCCATAACCTTGAGCTACATTAAACTTTGAACCTCTTTTGAGAAATCGTGATGGGAATTTAAGTAAAGAAAGGCAATAGAAATGGAATCATTTTATGACCCCTCTCTCTGGGACAAAGTCAGCTTGATTATAGAGTTGTTGGTAGGCAATATACAACATAAATTACAGGGTAGCAAACCAAAATTACATTGTAGATAACCATATATTACATTCATCTGCTTAGGCAGAAATAATCTATTTTCCCCAGTTAGTTACGCAGTTGTCTTGACAGAATTGGCCTGTTTTTATATAATGTACATTGTTGATGTGGAACTTTCAAAGAGACAAAACTGTGAACACAATAGACCTGGGACACCATCCTAAATCCTTTCTGTGATGAGGTAGAATGGTGAGAAATAGATAGATAAAACACTTGGTCTTGTGTTTTGTACCCTGTCCTGACAGGCTCATACCAAATCAGTTTGTTGTGTAATTTTGGGTGTCAGCTGCTATATAAGAAAAGTATATGATTATACTTTCGCACTTATCAAAATTCACATGAGAATTTGCTCACTTTCTTACCCAGGAAACTAGTGAGTTTAAGCTGAGATAGCTAAATAGGTTGACCTTGATCTAGTGGGTATCTTCCCAGGACTGAAATATACTGGAAACAGAGGGCGTGACCTAGAAGGGGAGGAAAGTAGACACCAGAGTGAAGCTAACTTGGAAAAGAAATTTTAGATTTTTAATAACCTCCCACACTGCTTCTTCCTTTGTAGGACCCAGAAATTCATACTGACTTATTTTTACAAATGGGAAAGATCTATGACACCAGTGTGAGTAAGTCAGGTCTTCCCAGTTCTTTACTCATTGGTATTTTTCAGTCACATTAGAGCATGTAGAACATTAGGCAAGTTGATTTAGTTTCCCTGGTCCTTGTTCTTCAGCTCTTTAGACAGAGACAATTATTGTAAAGCTTCAGGAAGCAACTGACACACAATGACCCCTGTGTATGATCATTATTAAATTTTTAAAGGGAGAGTCATTAACAATAATAGGGTGATTTTTCATCCTGTAGGCATGTAATTCCAAATACAAACCATAAATTCACTGATCCTCGATAAATTTCATGTTAGTTTCAGATATTTTGGCTATTTTACCTGTTGTTTTTTCATGCCTGTGTTCCTTAATTTTATATGAACTAAAGATCTTCACCACCTTTGTCTGAGTTTCTAATTAAATTGTGGAGCTTGGCACAGTCCTGCCATGGGTGTCTGGGTCTTCTTGCCAGGATTTCCACTCAAAGATCTTATTGGAAAGATCCTGAGACATGGCTTCTCTTGTCAGGCTTTGATGTCCTCATGTGTATTGTCCAGTTGCTTGACTGTCCCAGTTCAGTTCTTCAGAAACAAATCATCTTTTCACCTTCTACCACTACCATGGACCTTAAGTCTGATATACTCTTACTGTACCCCTTATTATGGTTCAGTATGTCCCCTCTTCTTTCCATTTCTACAGTACCCTCCTGGATAGCTCTTTATCTCCCTTGTGTCCTCAGTATTCAAATCTGCAAAACAAGGCATTTGGACAGACCATTCCCAAAGACCCTCTCTGCTCTGATAATGCATCCCTTAAGCATGAAACCATGCTTGACATATGTTACAGCCTCTGAGGCCACCAATTTCTCCCATAATCCTTGAAAAACATTTCCTGGTTGAATTACCAACATATTTGAGACCAAGAGCTTTTCAAATATTTTCAAACTCATACTACTTACTCTTCTCTAAGCATGAGTCAGAGAATGTTTCTAGGTAGAATATAGATGAGTGAAAGGCATGGAGATATGGTTAGAAGAAAAATGCAACTGGAGTCCAAGAAGCTGGATTTCAATCGCCAGCTCTCTAAGATTCAAATTTCCTCATCTGTCTAAACTGGCAAAGCTTTCCTCACAGGTTTGTGAAGACTAAGCAAGGCAGGTCAGTAAATAAAGTAAATGAAAAGTGAACACAATGCCCATGACTTCATTTCAGTTTTCCCTCTAACTCACAGTAGTAATTGGCCCAACCCCTTTTAATGGATTGATAAGCAGAGCAGAAAGCTACGGGGCTCATGGTGATGTTAGATTCTCTCAGTACACACGTGCCTCCAGGTAGCTGCACAGTCATTCTCCTGCTGAGGTCAGAGGCCAGTGCTGACAAGGGAGAACAAAAAGGAGTCACAGATCTAATGATCGAAGTACCTGACCTTTTCCGAGGTATTGCCTCGCCTTCTCTTCACACTGTCCCCAGACCCACATTCTACCAGTGTAGATCCCACTGAGGGATGCTGTATCACTCTGGTGGATAGAGTAGTCAGACCAAAGGTTCTTTCTCCTTATGGGCAAACTCACAAAAGCCACGTTATTAGACATTTAGCTGTTTAGTGTATGCAACTTTCCAGCTAAGCACACTGAGCCAGTAATCTTCTGGGTATCGTGGCTGAACAATGCTGCCTTCTTCATCTAGCCCATCTCCAAATGGGCTGTGGCACCATTAACCGGGTTTCCAAGAACTGAACCACAATTATATTCTAGCCTTCCCTAGAAGGGAGGTGTCAGGGCTGGTATACACACTCAGGCAAACATTTACAGATCATCTCTTGGTTTTCCCCACTGATGATAAAACCTCCTTTGTTCCATGGAAAATTTGTTAGTATTTGTTCACTTTCAAAGAGGACCTTCTATTACCCTCATGCAATGCCATGCAAACATAGAAATCTAGATTTGTTAAGAAAAATAAGGAAGGGGCCATAGTGATAGGATAGCAAGAAGGGTGCTTGCTTTGCCCGTGGCTGACCCAAGTTCTATCTTCAGCACCATATATGGTCTCTGAGCCCACCAAGAGTGATCTCTAAGTCTAGAACTAGAAGTAAGCCCTGAGCATAGCTAGGTAGGTGTGGTCCACAAAAACAAAAACAAAAACAAAAGAAAAAAAAGAAAGAAAAAGAATAGAAAAGAGATAAGAGAGAAATTTAATAGCAGAGATAAATTAAATAGCAGTGTGTAGAGATAAATTTAAATCCTGGATGGGTTTTCTTGGCTGTTTTAATTAACACCACAGATGATCCCTTCTCCTTTCACCCCAGGGCACAGTTGCATCACTTGGTTGAGCATTTTTGCTTCTAAAGAGATAAAGTCCATTTTTGTTCTTCTGGAGACATTTGTTTGTCATAGTGGTGGTAGGGGTGTTACTGGGAGAAACCAGGGAGATAGTTACTCTGTACAGTACAGTCCTCACTGCAGAGAATTATCGAACCCAAAGTATCAGTGGTGCTGATGTTTAGAAACCTGGCTCAGGTCAAGCAATATGAATTCTCTCCAGAAGAGGAGGTACACATTCCTTGGAATGATCATAGAGCACTATTATGTATTTAACATTTGAAATATCTGATATATATCAACAGTTGATGTGGCCGTGGCTAAGAAGGCTAATTGTCTTTTATTTGGTATGATTTGGGTGAAGTAGGTCAAAAGGAAGTATTTGAGAGATACATAGGATGGGCCTATATTTCAACGAATTGTTTATTTTCTTAAAACAGTGGTAAGGGTCAGAGAGATAATATAGGGTTTAAGGCACTTGTCTTGCACAGGGCCAACCTTGGTTTGATTCCCAGAACCATACATGGTCGCCAAACACTGCCAAGAGGGATTCCTGAGATCCCAGTATAAGACCTAAGCACTGATGAGTGTGACCCAACATTCTGCCTCTTCCCCGCCCATATTAGTGTTGAAATAAATTTGAGCCTCCGAGATACAAGCTTGCTGAAGATACTTTGTTCTTTATCTTTTCTAGATAGGCAAATGAGGGCAGAGCCAAAGTGTTCAGGCACAAGGTCATCTTGCAATAATCTTTCTTCGCTACCCCTTTAAGGAGACAGAATGAGTTTTCAGTGGAAACTCAAAGTCAGGGTGAAAAAAGTGAATTAAATGGTGAAACAGATATTAGGAAGTTCAAGGACTTATAGGTCTGATCTATTAGTTAAATTTTGAGCAGTGATGTACATGTTGTGTTTGTTCTGAGGCAGAATGTGCCAACCTGAGGTCATGGGGGTATCATGGAGGCAGCTAAGGGGTAGCAGGGAGCTGAGGTGTGTGTCTGTCCTTTAGTTTTCTCACAGATGTGGGGATATTCTGCAGCAGTGCTGATGAGACACAGATTTGGAGTAATATTTCAGGCAGGAGAGTTTCTATTGCAGTCTTTCTCTGTCTCGCTGTGGCTGTGCTCTCTGCTTTTGAAACTGGTGGGTTTCAACTGTTTTTTTTTCTTTTTGGGTCACACCCGGCGATGCACAGGGGTTACTCCTGGCTCTGCACTCAGGAATTACCCTTGGTGGTACTCAAAGAACCACATGGGATGCTGGGAATCGAACCCGGGTAGGCCACGGGCAAGGCAAACGCCCCACCCCTACCCGCTGTGCTATCGCTCCAGCCCTCAACTGTTGTTTTTAAAGACAATTCCAGTTCTATTATAAAGCAATCCTCTCTTTCTCTTCCTGCACCCCTTCAAAATGACTCTATCTTGTTATCGGTCCTGTCCAGATCTAGGAAGTTTGCCAGATTCTGTTGTGTGTTAGGAGTTAGGTGAGATGAGGCGAAGGGGAGGGATCCAGGAGGGCGTGGGGCAGGTCCACTGACCCTGCCAAACTGTCTACACAGGACAATGGGCAGAGACTGTGACTGATCTGTGGGATACATTTTGTTTCTTGCTTTGGGATTCCATCACATCATGCCCCATAAATCTCACTGACCGTCTGTCCTGCTTCTTTAAGTGACCCTACTTCTATCTACTTGCTCTCCTGACTGTTGATGTCTATACTTTGGGGTTGGCTTTCATTTTCTCATTCTAGCCTCTTGCTGGGTTACTCAAAACCATGCATTTGACTAGGTGGCAGGAAGTGGCATGAGAGTTGCTCCAGAAATGGTCCCCACTTTCTGATTGGGTGGAGTTCCATCACCCCCCCACCCCCGCCTCTGGATTGGGGAAGCTGGGAGCCTTGAAGAGGATGCTGGCTTGCTGACTTCTAGGTCCTGCTGAGCCCAAGGCTGCACTGGCACTTCACAGGGAACAGTCTGATGGTCTGACTGTAGTGGAAACTTCTCACAGAGAGTCGCCCTGTAGGCTGAGCCTTGTTTAGGGCTCACATTTCCCCATCCCCAGTTCACCACCCATCAGTGAGCAAGTATGCCTTCCCACGCCTGCACCTTGTTTCTCAGAGGGAGGAGGAGTTGTCTGCCCCCAAAGGGTTCCTGCCACCAGGCTCAGTTCCTCCTGCCGGTCCCATGGCACCGCACCTAAGAGGGTGTCAGTCAGCATGCAGGTTCCCCCGCTCCACTGTTCTCTGGACCATTTAAAAGCATGAAGCCTACAAGGTTATGTCTGCACCACTTTCAAAAGCTAAGGCCAGGAAGCTGTAGAGACCTATTGTGTGTCTACCTAGCCACTGTTCTCTGCTGGTCACTTTCTTGGAAAAGAATCTCATTATTCCTGAGGTGTCCTGCCTCCTAGAGGGCTAGCTGGCACCCCATTCCTACCCCATCCTACCCTAAAAAGTCGGAAACACACCGTGGGAACACTGAGCTTTCTGGTTATATGGACATCCAGTCACACACAGCCACAGCCTCAAGAAGTCTCACACTTAGTTTAATATCTTGTAGCAGTGTCTTCACATGCTTAATCATTTTGAGCAAGTGGTTTTGCATTTTTATTTTGACACAGGGTCCCAGAAACCATGCAACCAAGGCTGGTCACAGGTTCCGTGTGCCACCCTGACTGAAGTCTCCTTGACTCACAATATGTTGGGACATGGACAACTGTGGCAATGTCTCCCTTCACCCCAGGTCTTAGTGATTGACCTGGTAAATACCTGAAATATTATCTCCCCCCTTTATTACTCAGTAAGGAAGTTTAGGCCCAGCGAGATATGTTATCTGGTTACGTTCACACCCACAGAATCAGGTTAGAATTCACCTCCAAGTTTGCCTGAGAGGAGGAAAGAAGAATAGGCCATGCCTTTTTTTTTACTTCACCCAGTATCGTGAAGTATTCTAGCTTATACTGTGGCCTATATTTTTTTCTAGAGAATTTTTAAAAACTAATTTATCAGTGAGAAAGCCCAGTGAAGGCTCAGATGCATGTTCAGGCTGATACATGCTTCTAGACCCAAACTTGAATTCCATGCTCACCAAGACATGTTTGGTATCCTCCTCCTGATGTGTATTTTTCAAAGAATGCTCCCACAGCAGTTCAGATGATCTGAGAGCGAGTTATAATTATAGAGAGCATTTTTGGTCTAAGATGTCTGTCTGAGGTTGGTCTTAGATGTAAACCTACAGAACCAATGTGCAGTCTACGAAATGTTCCAGAAAGGTTTCTGAGAAATTTCCAAGATAAGCTTTGGAATCAAGCAGGCACGGGCCTACATGTATTGGCTTATGGTCTTTGAGAAGGTCACCTACTTCCTTTCTGTCTTGACATTGTCATAGAGGAAAAACATGTGCCAACAATGTGGTCAGAGAATAAGGGTGTTGAGCAAAATGTGTTAAATAGAAAACAAGGGCTCAGTGAGATGTCCTTGTCCCCAAAAGCCCTTCTAACCTGAGCTCCTGTCATGCCTCAAATTGTCATGCCTCTCTTTACAAAAAAGATGACATGAGTGAAGGCAATGTCATCCAACTCTGGGTTAGGGCTTTGCATCACCAGGAACCATAAGCTCAGGCCATAAATTAGGATGTCAGTCACTAATACCAAGTCAGGAATTCTTTTTCTTTTTTTTCCACAGTCTAGACCTGAGGTCCTAGAACTGAGCTCTCTCATCTCCCACTCAGAGGTGACTCAAACAACAGTTGCCGCTCAAAGAATGGGTCTTTGTTCCCAAAAGTACTGATAAGAACGAAGGAAAGGTCAAAGGACTCTCAGTGGAGGCACTGAAGGGAATGTTTACAATCAAGTCTTGGACAACTGAGCTCAGAGATATAAAGAAGTTTCCTCCCTGCCCAATTGTTGTTTATGATAGAACTTGATTCAATATGGTAAACTTGATTCATTTTTAAATATGATTTTCCAACATGACACTTGAATTAGATATTGTTTAAAAAAATTTTAAATGTGTTACATAAACATCAACGTGTAAAAAGCTGCCTGATAAGGAATAATTGCTTAAGCATATAAATAATGTGAATGTCCATGCTCAATACTAGACAGGAGAGAAAAGGTCATTTTTATTTTAGTTCATATAACTACAATACAGTGAAATATAAATAGGAGAAATAAACTTTCCCCCAAAATGGCAATTGTCTCACCAGATCATTAGCAAACTAGGTCCTCAAGATTGATGACTATTGTGCCTTTAAAAACTCTTTACAACCTGTTTCAAGGCCTTATTTTTTGCAATAATAAAGTCCTTTTATTTCAAATTTTCTCCACATGCAGAAATCATCACAGTTGCTAAGCTGGTCCCAGAGGATTGGGTCAGGTCTATCTGGTGAATGCTGAAACAACCCCTTACATGAACAATTAAAATAAGAACTAGTTGTCTAGATACTTCAAAAACAGATGGGGGAAAAGAACCTGCTTTAAAGTCGATAACTACTACTTTATGGTTGTCAGGCTTCCTTTAGGAAACAGAGGTTGCAAGCCCTGTGAATGTACCAAATGCTGCTGAGTTATACACTATGAAGTGGCTGAGATGACAGATTTTACACTGTGTGTATTTTATCACCATAAAACATTGAAAATAAAAATTTCCATATTATCATAAAATAGCAATATTAATTTTAATATAATTTTGTAATATGCCATTTGAATTAGATATTGCTTTAAAATTTTTAAATGGTTATATAAACATTTAAAACATTTCTTTTCAAAGAATTACAATGACTCCCTCCTTTTCAAGGCCTGTACTCCCTACACTCCTAATAATCCATTCCCAATTTTTCTTTTAGCTCAGAGTCCAGCAATATGATTTTTTTCTTTGTTTTTAGGCCACATCTAGTGGGGCTCAGTGGCTCCTCTGGCTGAGTGGTTGGGGGTCACTCTCCACAGTGCTCAGGGAGCCTATAGTTCTGGGAACTGAACCTGGGCCTCCTAAACTCAGAGCATATGCTCCATCTCGCTGATCTGTCACCACGGCAAACAACTGACACAAATTTAACTGAGTTCACTGTTTTTCAACATATAAATTTCCCCCAAATCATCCTTTAATCCTTGAAAATATGTTTGATTTTTTGCTGAAGAAGGAGCAGACCAGACAATTAGGGTGCTGTAATGGATATCACCAAGGCTCGTTGTTTTCTACTTTTTGAAAGAATAGGCTCACATTCCTAAAGCACATTCATTTCCTCAAATTATATAGGATATGTTCAGGATTTTCTGAAATCTAGTCAGAATGTCTTACTTGACATTTGGTCTCACTTTTTTTTTTTTTTTTTTTTTTTTGCTTTTTTTGGGTCATACCCGGCTATGCACAGGGGTTACTCCTGGCTCTGCACTCAGGAATTATTCCTGGCGGTGCTCAGGGGACCATATGGGATGCTGGGAATCGAACCTGGGGCCGGCCGTGTGCAAGGCAAATGCCCTACCCGCTGTGCTATCGCTCCAGCCCCCTGGTCTCACAGTTTTGAGACTCCGTAGCTATGAGGAATGTGCATGCCAGGAGAAGAACAACCATGAACAACAGGGCAAGATAGCAGCTGCCAGACCCACCACGCAGACGCAGACCCTGCAGAGCCAGGCGCAGCCTCAGGATCTGGTGGCACAAACTTTGGGCTACTGTGAACCTGCGAGCCCGTGTTCACCATGTGACAGGACTTGCCTTTGACACTGCAGTTTCACGACCTGCTCTTACATCATCAGCACGTACAGCCTGCCCTAACATCGGAAGTTCCCCTCACTGGTGGCACCTTGATGTGTGGGAGAACACAAGTAAGCTCTGCTCCAGGCTAGAAGGAAAGTGTGTCCTTGCAACAGGGAGAGACTTGTGACAGTCTAAGCACACACTTGGAGCCCTTGGGGCAGGGTTCACTTGTCCTTTCCTCTGTCTCTGTGTGCCTCCACCCCACCTAAACAGCCTCTTACAGGGTAAAGTGCCAGTGTTATTAGGTTTGGTTTTGCTTTGGTTGAGGGTTGGAGGCTGGGCCACACCTGGCTGTGCTCAGGGTTTACTCCTGCCTCTGTGCTCAGGGATCACTCCTGGAGGGACTCAGGGAACCCTGTGAGGTGCCGAGGATCAAATCCGGGTTGGCTGCCTGCAAGGGCCCCTCGTTTTGTTGTTTTGTTTCTGAAACATCCAGTGTTTTTGAGCAGGATCATCCATCCTACTCCTGGTTGTGCCACGTCAGCCCAATTTCTGTCTGCTTATATGCCAGATCAGCAGTTCAGGTCTGCCAAAGGCTGCCGCAGAATATTGGCAGATCTGGGCAGGGAAACTGACAGCCACTTTCTCTGGGGTGAGGAGGTTTGCAAGGAACAGCCCAGACTGTGAGGTGAACACTTGCGGTCACACTGCCTCCACCCCAGCACCCTCCCGCTGCCTTCCTGGCTGGAGGGTAGAGTGAGGGTGTACAGGGCTGGTCTTTTGAGACAGGACACAGCCCCTCTATTCTGAAACCACAAGGACCCCAGGGAACTCTAGCACAGTCCATCTGGCTGCCTGAGTGTGTTACCCTCCCTCCGCCTCTTCCTGTCATCTTGCTCTTGCTTCTTTTTGTCTCTGCCCCTCCCGGGGAATCAAACAGGCCCTGAAAGCCCAAGCTCCCCTCTAGCATAAGGTTGACCCTGGGGACCAGCAAGGCATGCTGGGAGAGGAACTGGGCATCTGCAGGAACAGAGAGGATAGGGCAAAGAGGCCCCAGGAGAAGCTGTGAGGGATCAAACTGAAACCAGTCAACAACATGCCACCAGCGTTGGTTAAGAACCCAGGCTCTGGAACCACCCAGCCAAATTTGAATCCCGGGTCTATCATTTGTGAAGATACAGGGGGCTTGGGGCCAATTATTGAGCTTCTCTGAGGAGAAAATTCCTCACCTATAAAAATTCACAGCAATGTGAATATACAATGTGGTGTTAGTAAACAGTCAAGCGTATGCTTCAAAGTCATCAAGATGATAAATTTTATGTAAATCTTATTAATCACAGTTTTAAAATAGGGATTAATAATAAGATCTACTTCACAAAGCTGCGAAGATTAAATGAGATGGTGCATGCAGAGTACCTGGCACATAATATGTGCTCAGTGAAGCCTGGTCACTGCCATTGTTTGCGTTTGGTGATGTGAGACTGATCATTGGTGTGGCTTGCTGTGTTTGGATATAAGCTATGGCATAAAAACATGGAATTTTCCATTTCTTCCATGGAAACACTGATCCTCTGGCAGGACACTTGAACCATGTGTGGAGGGAAAGAATGATGGGAGGATCTGGGAGAATCCTAGTAATTAACCTCTGGGTAATCACATTTCCCTGGAACTTAGTATCTTCTGTTTATGTAAGAGGAAGTTGACATATTCCTAAAGACTCACTCACTGCCAAATTTCCATGAGTAACTTAATGGCAGACAAAATTAGGAGTTGAGATTTCAAAGCCGTGTGGTGGGGCCCCATGACCCAGGGCCCCTGGATGTCTATCTCTGCATCTCCGACAGGATTTGGGTGTCAGCTCAGCTGTGCGAGGTTCCCTCAGGTTGTCACCCCCCAGAAGGGACTGTCAGAACTTCTGTGCCAGCTCCATTGTGGGCTCACTGTCTAGAAGGAAGCAGTCTGGTGGCTGAATCTACAGATCTAAAAATATAATAGCAGCAGTGCCACAGAGGGGCCAGTCAGGAGGAAGCGGAAGCTGGGGAAACAGGACAAGGACCAGAGAAGGCTGTGGAAAGGGGCAGAGAAGGGAAACCAGTGATGCGACCAGTTCTGCTGTGTGCCAGTAATAGAACAGTCACATAGTAGTGGATGCCGGGTTTCAAGGTGGGAGCCAGAAACTTCGGCTTGAACTAAGTTATCCAAAAGGAAAACCTTTTGCGTGAATCAAAAAAAATCCCTCCAGTTGTGTTTCTATCTTACCTGTGGCCTCACAGAGGTCGAAAAGTTTTTGTCATTTGATGGGATGGCCCAAGAGAACATGCTTTCCTGCATGGCCAGCAGGCAGGATTTGGGTCCCTATAGACTGTTTGTTGCATCTGCCTTACTCAGTGCGCACTCCGTGAGTTCCTGTAGAATAAGTAAGGCAACTATAGAGCAAGTTGTAACACAGTTAAAACAGAGCCACCCAAAATCAGTAAAGCTCAGGGCAAGAGTACTGTGTGAAAGTACTGTATGTACTTGCCTGACATGCAGTTGACCCTGGTTCGATTATCCCCAGCACCACATATGGTTCCCCAAACAGCACATTCCTGAGCACAAATCCCTGAATTCAGGTCCCCCTGAGTTGCCTGAGCCCAGGAAAACACAGGGAAATATCATAAGCCCTGAGCATCGCTGGGTGTAGCCCACCAACAAGTAAAACCAGTAATCAAGATATGTTCATATAATTTCCTTTTTTTCCCTTTTATTGGGGGTTACTTCCGGTGATGTTCCAGAGATCGAGTGCTGCAAGGAAGCACTTGCTGACCTGTCTCCCTGGCCCCTGAATAATATTTTTACATCAGCTCGAAGGCAGGAACATACCTGCTAGAAAATACTGACCTTCTAACAAAGACAGGAACAGCACTGCAAGCCCCAGCTTAGCATCACAGCCCCCTTTAGGACATATTTTAAGAGCTCTTGACCAGGTGCCTATCATCTCTTCCTTCTACGCAGCTGAGGCCATAATGACAGACCACCCATCATAGCTTTACTCCCCTGTTTGGGAGCCAGAGGAGGAAAATCGTCTTCCTGCTTGTCTTGGGCCCCACTGTCCACATGACCCTCGGCAATTCTTCCCCTCAAACCCTAAAACCCCTCTGAGTACAGAGGCCTCCAAGGGCTTCTGGTTGCCTCTAAGCCACATCTCTTAGGCCTGACTAATTAGACCCTTGATGTCCCATTGCCTCCAATCTCACCTTTGACTGCCTCGCTCAACCCAGCAACCCACACCCCTGCCATGTTCAGCTCTTTCTTAGACTCCAAACACTCCAGAAAATTCATCTCTGAGCCTTTGCACTTGTTTGTCCCACTCCCTAGCTGCTATTCCTCACTCTTGGGGCCGCTCAGTCCCTCCCTCCCACGGGCTCCCAGTTCTCTGATTCTTTCTCCTTCAACTCTCTGTAGCACGTGTGTTTTACAAATTGAGCATGGGTAGTTCTTTGCAAACTGAAAAATTCACAACTGTTTTTAGTTTGGGAAAATAAAAATTTAAGATATACGAAAGATGTTACTTGAACCAAATAATAGTTCAAAAGCTGCTTTGTTAGGGTCAGGAATGTAGCTTAAATGATAGATCACATGCTTTTCAGGTGAGACACTGCAGGTTCAGTCCTCAGCATTTGGCAGATTCCCAAAGCACATCAATGTGGCCCCCTCAATACCACCCTCACAACTTTTTAAAAACATTTTTTATTTAGTCACTGTGAAATTACAAAACTATTCATGATTGGATTTCAGGCATACAATATTTCAATACCGATCCCTTCACCAATGTCTACCTCCTTCCACCAACGCCTCCACCAACCTCATTTGCCTTCCACCCACCAGTTTGCTTCTACATGATATATATATGTATATATATATATACATATATATAGTTTTGCACTATGTGCTTATAGGGTTTCATAAATATTTTATCAACTTTCAGCCCCACCTCCTCCTCCAAGTTGAATGCTTCCCTTCCTCCACCATAGATGTTGCCCCTTCCCACCATAGATGTTGCCCCTTCCCTGTCCTATCCCTTTAGCCCCCCATAAGTAGCATGTTTCCTACCAGTTATCTTGTTCTTTGTTTCCATTGTCTGGGTGTTTATTATTGTACCATTATGTTTCTTTATATCCCACATATGAGAGAGATCATTCTGTGTGTGTCTCGCTCTCCCTCTGACTTAACTAAGCTTGATTTCCAGGTCCCTCTATGTAGCAGTAAATATGACTTTATCTTTTCATATGCCAAGTAATATTCCATTGTGTATATATACCATGATTTTTTTTATCCAGTTGTCAATTCATGGACACTTGGGTTGCTTCTAGATTTGAGCTATTGTGGATAGTGCTACAAGAACATAGTGGTGCCAATGTCTTTTCTCCATTCTGTTTTAGGGCACGTTATATGCCAAGAAGTGAAGTTGCTGGGTGAAATGAAAACTCAAGTTCTAGGTCTTTTAAGGCTATCTATATTTTTTCCAGAAAAGCTGGACCAGTTGACATTCTACCAGGAATGAATGAGATTCCTTTCTCCCTGCATCCACACAACTGGTTGTTCTTTTAGACATGACCATCATGATATTTTTAAATTTGGGGGCTGGAGTAGGTAGGGGATTTGCCTTGAAGGCAACCAACCAGGTTCAATCCCTGGCATCCCATATGGTCCCCCAGCACCACCAGGAGTAATTCCTGAGTGCAGAGCCAAGGAGTAACTCCCTAGCATCGCTGGGTGTGACTCAAAAGGAAAAGAAATTATTAAGTTTCTATTGAACACTGGAGATAAATAAACAATTCATAGCACTGCCTGAAGTGTTGCAAATTATGAATATATATAAATAACATTTAGAACAACGAAAGATCTGAGTGTCCATGTAATTCAGTAATCTCATTTTATAAGAGAAAGTGGGGGACTGAGTAATGGATAAAATTGCTCCAATTTGCACAGGAAGCAGCAAGGATGAGAACAGTTTCTTCCTCTGGACTCTCAATCTAGTAGTTTCCATTGTAGTTGCCTCCCTTTCAATGCCCAAGAAATAAACTGTAAGGGGGATGGAGAGACTTGAGCTGATCACAGAAATTCAGGGGTGAAGTTTGTACAGTTGTAGGATCACAGCAGTGAGACCCTTTATTTATATCTAAAATGTTTGGGTGTGGGGCATAGCATAGTACAGTAGGCAGGGCATTTGCCTTGTATGTGGCAGATTCTGGTTCTATTCCTGGTATCCCATATAGTTCTCAAGCACCACTTGGAGTGATCCCCGAGCTAGAGCCAGGAGTAAGCCCATGAGCACTGCTATGGATGTAGCCCCAAACCAAAAAACTTAAAAAGTAAAATAAAATGTTTAGTTGGACCCGGGTAGTAAAGGCACTTGAATGCCAAGCTATGAGTTTGTACCTACTCTGCAAGAAGCAGGGAGATGTCCGAGTTGCTGCCCATGAACGGCTCCTCCGGCTCCTGAATGGACATGATTCCAGAGGCATACAAACCAATCTCAGAATCCAGCAGCTTCTGACAGAAATCCTTCCGGACTTAATTACTAAAATATCAGAAATCCAATATTCTCTTCATTATCAGCAATAGAAAACAAATTATCTAATGATGCCTTCTCGGCAGGTCTGAATGTTGGGGGAAAATTCCAAATAATAATGGTAGGTCTTCTGTCGAAAAATTGAATGGGGACTGGAGCAATAGCACAGCGGGTAGGGCATTTGCCTTGCACGCAGCGAACCAGGACTCGATTCCAAGCATCCCATATGGTCCCCTGAGCACTGCCAGGGGTAATTCCTGAGTGCATGAGCCAGGAGTAACTCCTGTACATCACCAGGTGTGACCCAAAAAGAAAAAAAAAGAAAGAAAAGAAAAATTGAATGTAATCAAAGAGTAACGTGGAAATCATCTGCCACACTGGCAGTGGGAGGGGTGGGATGGGGGGGTATACTGGGGTTCTTGGTGGTGGAAAATGTGCACTGGTGAAGGGATGGGTATTTGATCATTGCGTGACCAAGACTTAAACCTGAAAGCTTTGTAACTGTTCTCATGGTGATTCAATAGAAAAAAAGAAGAAGAAGAAGCAGGGAGATGTCAAGACTACTCAAGAGTGAGAGAAATGATAAAAGGAGCAATTTAGAAAATGAATGTGGGAAAGGGGAGACAAAGGTGGGAGGCAACTGGAATAGCCCACTGCCCGTGAGATCACAAAGCCTGTAGCTCAAGGGTGGACAGATTTGACTGGGATGAATAGATATAATTGAAGGAAGATGGTGACTCAGAGAGTCCAAGCAAGTTTAGACATTTCAAGTATAAAGGTCAAAGGACACCAATGATAAAGTCTACTTTCTTCTTTTTCTTATCCAAAGATCTGAATGAGGTTGGAAAAAGGAAAGCATATTACTAAAAGGAAATCCCAAATCAACAAGATGAGAGCCTTTTAATACCTGAAAATAAAAAAGAAATTCTGCTAACCAATGGGCCTGAGAGGGGGCCAGAGGGATAGTACAGTGGGGTAAGGCACTAGCCTTGTACATCACCAAATCAGGAAGAAGCAATCCCTGAATGCAGAGCCAGGAGTATGCCTTAATCACCATCAGTTGTGCCCTTTCCCACCCCCCACTCCAATAAAACAAAACAAAAAACAATAATTGGTCTGGAATATAACATGGGGTTAGGATGCAATGGGCAAGATCCTGGTTTGGGTCCTAACACTGCCCATCCCCCCACCAAGAAAAAAGAATTAGCAGGCCTAGCAATGATAGTCACATTTTTAAAACTTCATTCAGGGCACAGAGTAGTTGGACAAAATGAATGATTTGCTTCTCTAGTTACCAGGGTAAATATTAGCAAGATTTCTACTCTAGATTGACCTTAGAAACATGTAAGTTTGGGATCCCAATCAGTGGGAAGGAGAGCACAGATGTTCTCAGGATAACCAACCAAGTGAATGACTTAACCAGAAGTCACTTGCAGGTTCTAGGAACTTAGGGTAAGACTGGACTCAGCCCAGAAGTCAGTCTGACTTAGTAGATACTTCTGGAGTTCTTGACCTCAGTGAAAACTGAAGGTTAGAACTTTAGGTGAAAGGGTTCTTCATAGCATGAATCGAAGAGATGTGTTGCTAGATGCAGAATGTTCCTGGCCTAAAGGGGAAGGTCTCAGTTTGGCTCTAGACCATGAGATGAGGACCAGCTCCATAGAGGCTGAGAGGCTCAAACACCAGAAATGGGCTGAGACAAAGAGGTGCCAAGGGGGAGGACTTACCTGCTATTTCCATCTACAGAGTAGCTTTAACTTGAGAGTTAGTTTAACCCATTCCTCAGCTTAGACTGAAGCAGGAGTTTCTATTATTATCATTTCCTTGGCATTTCATCTTCCCTGGAAAAACAAAACTGAGAAAGAAACCTGCCTTTTTCCGGTCCCCTGAGTATACTTCAGGAACAAAAAATAGAAAGCAGGATTTTCTGATCCTTTCTCTGTTTTTTTCTACTAAACTTTTAAAAATACACTTCTTGCAGATGATACCATCTATTAAGTCATCCACTGCATGTAAAAAAAACCACTGGAAAGAAATTGCTTGAAATAAGAGTTTTCTTGAACTACTCTTGCTATCCACATGTCGCTGCCTTCAGAGGGCCCCTTCTCGGGGCAGCTTGACCTGCCATCAGCCTGTCTGGACTTGCTCTGCCTTGGGGCACCACTCAGCCTGCAGACACTTTTCTGAAGGAAAGATAGCATCTGTTGCTTCCTCTGCTCACCAGGCTCCCTTAGCCAGTGGCTCTCCCCTTGGGGAATTCTCCATCCTGATTATTCTGCCAATGGGTCTCAGCCTGGGCCCCTTGGATGTCTTCAAGAAACTATGGTCTGTCTGGGATGAAGCTTATTCAGAGCTTCATAAGTGATTCTAATGTAGGGAGTCACAATTGCTTTTCTAGTCTAACTTTTCTTTTGGGGGGGTGAGGTGGAGTGGGAGGTTAGGACCACGCCCAGCAGTGTTCAAGGGTTACTTCTGACTCTGCAGTCAGAGATCGCTTTGGACAGGCTCAGGGAACCATATGTGGTGCCGGAGATTGAACCCATGTCAGCTGCATACAAGGCAAGTGCCCTACCTGCTCTACCTTCCACCTCCTCTGGTCTCACTTTTTCTTCCAAGAAGATTTCTAGTTTTCCCATTGATGGAAGCTCTTAACTTCAACTTAGAAGCCACTTACTGAAGAGGGCTGGGCTGTTCGTGTTCAGAGTTTGGGGTCAGAGTTCTGCCCTGATGCCAGGCAGCTGGGAAAGGAAGGCGTGCAGAGGAGTGCTATCTCTGGCTTGTACTGATGTGAGCACAGGTAAAGGTTAAAACTCAGGTCATAGACACCCACAGTGAAGTCACCCTTCTAGACTCTCCTATTTGAAAGCAGGAGAACATTACACTGTTGACAAACATTCCTGCTTGTGTATTCTCTCCTGTCGAGGAGAGACTGGACAAGCCTTTGGCATCCCACTATGGATGGAAGAGTAAACTCTGTTATTGATGGGGCCAGAGAGATAGGACAATGGTTAAGGTGCTTCTCTGGAATGTTGCTAATCCCTATTTGATCACCAGCATGGCACAGGGTCCCTGAGCAAGCAGCCAGGAGTGACTCCTGTGTACAGAGCTAGGAGCAAGCTCTGAGCAGAGCCAGGTGAGGTGCGCACAGACACATGCGCATGCGCACGCGTGCGCGCGCGCACGCGCGCGCGCACACACACACACACACACTCCTCAAAAAAAAACACAAAATGGTTTGACATTCAAGATGCTTCAAGCAATAGGGGGCAGGAGGGAAGATACTCTGAAGGTTGGAAAACCTAATTTTGGGGTCTTTATAATTAAAGCATGGCTTAGAAGTGGTCATTTTGAAAAGGTCATTAGAGGAAGAATATGGCTCAAGTGACGGAGCACATGATTTGCATACATGAGGCCCTGGGTCCAATCCCCACCTGGTATTTTTATTCCATTGGATTGGTTTAGGGCCCAGCAATTTTGTTATTGGTTTTGTGGTCACACCCAGCAGTGCTCAGAGCTACTCCTGGATCTGTGCTCAAGGATGTCTCCTGGCAATGTTTGGGGAACCACACACAGTCCTGAGGGTGGAAGCAGAGTCAGTTGCATGCAAGACCAGTGCCTTAGCCCCTAAAACTAACTCTCTGGCACAAGGGCTAGCAGCTAATAATTTTTAAATGTCATTTTCAATTGTACTAAATTTAGTGCTAATTAAAATGTCCTCTACTTACACTTGGATGTAGAGAGCTATATAGAAGCATTAATTAGCAAAGGCTCTCTCAGAACCTCAAATGATTCATTTGCAAATAGTCTTACTATAAGTTAGAGATCAAATTGAAACTCATGTCTGGACATGTTAATGCCCATGGTTTCATGGGATTGTTGTCTGTCATCTACAAGTTGTTCACTCGAGTCATCCTAAATAGGATTGGCAGAACACTAGATGAAGGACAACCATGCGAGCAAGCCAGGTTCCGCAAAGGATTCAGCACCATTGACCATATCCACACGATAACCAAGCTCATTGAGGTTTCTTGGGAGTTCAAGATGCCGTTCTGTCTAATGTTCATTGATTTAAAGAAGGCCTTTGATTCTGTTGAGACGGAAGCGGTCATTGAAGCCCTAGCCAATCAGGGCATTCAAGCCCAATATATCAGGATCCTCCATGAGCTGTATTGCGGATTCACTACCAGGATCTCACCATTCTACAAAGAAGTGATCGCTGATGTCAAGAGAGGGGTGCAGCAGGGTGATACCATTTCACCGAAACTCTTCAGTGCCACCCTCGAGAACATCATGCTATGACTGGAATGGGAAGGAATGAGAGTGAAGATAGATGGTCGGCAACTACACCACCTCTGCTTTGCTGATGACATTGTTTTAATAACATAAAATTTTTTTAATAAACAATAAATTTTTTTAATAAACATCAGCCAAGCGGCACAAATGCTGGCCGACTTTGACCGTGAGTGTGGAAAGGTAGGACTACAGCTGAATCTTACAAAGACAATGTTTATGAGAAACAGCCTTGTTCCTGACGCCCCATTTGCTCTCAACGGAACGACCATCTCCGAATGCAACAGCTATGTGTACCTAGGTCGAGAAGTCAACATGACAAATGACCTGGCACCCAAGCTGCGCAGGAGGAAGAGAGCGGCTTGGAACACCTTCAAGAACGTCGAAGAAATAGCTAAGAGGACGGCTCCGGGCACATTTCTTTGATTCCACTGTTCTTCCTGCATTAACATATGCCTCAGAGACCTGGGCCCTACGCAAACAAGATGAGAACGCTATTCAGGTCTCCCAAAGAATAGAAAGAGCTATGCTTGGAATATCACGGTTTCACTCAAATGAGAGAAAGAATCCGGAGTTCTGACATCCGTCGACGATCAAGAATCAGGGACGCTGTCTCATTTGCTAAGGTGTCAAAAATCAGATGGACTGGTCACGTAATGAGATTTAAAGACGACCGCTGGACTAGAGCTGTTACCGACTGGATTCCACGGGATGTCAAAAGACCGCGTGGCCGCCCACCTACCAGATGGTCAGACTTCTTCGTCAAGATCATGAACAATCAGTTTGAGGCTCTTCATGTTCCCAGAGCGAACAGATGCCACTGGGCTACACTAGCACGTGACAGGGACAAATGGAGACGTTACTGGCACCCGCTCGAGCAAATCAACGACTAACGGGAAGTTAAGTGATTAAGTGATGGTTTCATGGAATACCAAGGTGATAAATGAGTCCCACATGATGGCCCCAATCAATGTATCAAGCTGGGTACTGTTCTTATTCTTCTCTACTACCACCCATTTCCTTCTCACTCCCCAGCAAATAAAAACAATAGTAATGCTACCACTCATTTCCCTTCTTTCCTCACCCCCCCCCCCCACTCCCCACCTGCAGGAAACCTACCCAGGGCCTGTGTCCAGCAGGCAGCACTTGATTTGAATCTGGTTCCTTACAGGTCTAATCCAGCCCTCAGGGTCTTCTGCAGAAAGAAAAACCATTATCACCATGGTTAAACTGCAGTATGGACAATCTCTAGTTTAACCATGCAGTATGCATGGTTAAACTATTGCAGTATGACAATAGTTTGTCATCTATTTGTCAAACAGTACTGTCTTCATTTTACAGGAGCTACATTTCAGTAGTCTTCAGGCCATACTCCAGAAAATGCCTCTGCTGTATTTTAAACCTTCCAAAGCATTTGATCTACCAAACATGCAGGTCCACCCCACTTAAAAGCAAGCTACTTTGAAGGCATAAAACAACTGGTATCTTGCGAACAATGGGTGTTAGACCCTTGTAGGGTCTAAATCTGTTTAATAAATATATGTCATTTTATGCCAGTGATAATGAAATTTTGATGGTCACATGTCCTGTTCACTATTTAAAAATGTCAAATGCCATGCCTTTTTCCCCCTGGGCAGCAAGATGGTGGCCTCCTCGGAGCTTTTTGGAAAGCCAGGTATGAGCTGGTGGTGACAGGGCAACTGAAACCTCATGGGAAGGGGGGCATTCCTGGCTTGTCTTTCATGCCCTACTGAGATCACAAGTTGCCCCCCACAAGCGGCTCTCTGGCACAGCCCTGGCTCCAGAGCCACAGAAACCAATCTCGTAATTATCTGGCTCTTGGCAGAAATACCTCCAGGCTTAATAAGTAAAATATCAAAAATCCAAAATCGTATGGCCACTATCGCGGCCGCATGACATCATATGGTACTCATAACTAACTGTAGAAAACAAATAATTTCACAATGCCTTTTCAGCAGTTCTGATTGTTGGGTATAAACTCTAAACAATTATGGTGCATCTTTTGTCGAAATACTGAATGTAATCAAAGTAAATAGAGTGTTCAGTAGAATTCATCTGCCTCACAGGCATTGGGAGGGGTGGGAGGGGGAATATATTGGGGTTCATGGTGGTGAAAAATAAGTACTGGTGAAGAGAAATGTGTTTGATCATTGCATGACTGAGACTTAAACCTGAAAGCTTTGTAACTTTTTCCACAGTGATTCAATTTTAAAAAATGTCAAATACCATACTGATTTAAAATGGCATATAAACTTATGTTAAATCTGTTACTCATTTTTTTTTTGTCATGTGAAAAAGGCTGGCTGCAAAATCAGAATCTACGCTCCTAGCAGCCTTCCCCTGTCCTGGCAGAGTGAAACTGCTAGTGGCCTGCCCTGTTCTCACCCCCCACAGCTTCTGCCAGTTCAACAAGGGACATTTGGGTTGGGAATAAGCACTCTGGACCCAGCTGAGAGAAAGTTCCTTTGCTGGTGCAGCTGCTGAGAGTGGGAGAGGGGAGCAGGGCTCCACAGTGGAGGACCCACAGGCGAGGTAGTGAGGCTGTTGTGTGGGTAGGACAACATACTCAGCCCATAGCATTTCCTCCTTTTCATTGGAGGGACACTGCCCCCCCCCCCGGCTAAATGGCCATGACTGGGCAGACTGTGGACATGACTCATTTGTGGAAATGAGATGCAGAGCAAAAAGAAAAATTGTACACATGAAGCATGTTGTTTATAAAATGATTCAATAATTTATTAATCATTCATGCAATAAATTCCCAGTCATGACTACAACTGTGTAACTGTAATCACTGTAATGACATATAATAAAAAATAATTAGAAAATGCCAAGAAGCAGCAAATACCCAGCTGAGCAAATGATGAGAGAACACCAAGTTCTTCTGTGACAATTTACATCTGTTTATCTACACCAGCAGCCAAGTTGCTCCTACAAATCAGTCACTGATTGCCTATGTCTCACTCTGGGCAAACTTTAGACAGGGTTCTTCACTTTAGATCTTTTTGCCCTTCCCCTTTGACCTGGTTAAACATTAACTTGGATTAAATACACTCTTTTCAGACACAGTCCCTTTACAGCCACTTACTGCTCTCCTTTAAAATGACTGCATTTCCTCCCAACCAATCCATTTCTTTTCCCCCCTTACCCTCTGTTTGCTGCTCTTGTTGCAATAACAGGGTTGATTCCAGGGCTCACTCATTTGGTTGTGGGGCTCCACAGTTGATTGCGGTGCTTCTGGGGGGCGGGGCATACACTTTAGCCACACCCCTGATCTGGCTACGGTGCACAGGTGATCACACATCTTGGTTGTGCTGCTGTAAGTCACAGGTGGCAATGCTGGGGACTGAATCACAGCTTCACATCTGGGAGAAGAAGCTCAACCATGAGTTATCCGTGGGCTCCCAAGCCATCTTTTTTTAAATATCAACAATACACACGTTTCTCTCTCTCTCTCTCTCTCTCTCTCTGCTCTGTAATAGTCCCTGTTTATGACCCTATCTAGTTTATTCGACTAGTTCCCTTTTAATGACTGATGGTCATTTTGATTGTTTCCTGTTTTTTTTAGGGCGTCTGCAGGGAGGATTATTATACATATTATTACAATAAATATACTTACATGCACTTAATGGTATTTTTATGAATATATTCAGAAGGTAAATACCTAGCAGTAGACTTTTGGGGCTAAACGCCATGGAGGTTTTAAATTTCGACAGATCTTGATTGTAATAGTTTACCACCCCACAAAACATCTGACGATGTAATTCATTACCCTCATCAGCATTAGGTATTAGCACACTTGAGTTTTGCTTGTCTGCTCAGCAGAACATATCTTTCTTCCAAGTTAGATTTCCTTCAATACTATATTAAAAATCTTGCATTGGTCTGTTGACCATTATTTTCTTTTTTGTTAACCATGTGCTGACAGCTATTGTTCATTTTTCTTTGAATTCTATTAATCTTTTAAAACCTGAGTTGTAAGATCTCTTTGTAAATCAAAACATATAATCGTTATCATTATTTGTTGTGAATATTTCTTCCAGTCTGTCATTTATCTTTTGATGCTGTGTATAATTTTTGTTCTATATAAGTCTCAAATATTGATGCAATCAGATTCACTTTCCTTATGACTTTTTCACATGTCCAATTTGCATATAACCAATTTTCCAGATTCTACCTAGTAAAGTAAACAAAAAAAGATCTTGGGCCTGATTTCCAGCTATCCAATGTCTTTTGAGGTAGCTGATAATTGCCAGCTGTATGCTTTAAGAACAGTAAGCGATGAGAGATTTATGCCTTACATGCTTTATCAGAATACATCCAGGAATCAGAATTTCTCAGATATCTCTGGGATGGGGACATCACCCAATGACCACATTCCTTATAGAATCTGTCACCCTTTCCCCTTGCTAAGGTAACATATGGTCAAGTTAATTAAACACAACATGATTCATATTTCAAGAAGACTCTTTTCGAAAAATAACCTCACAATTAATATTTTGCCTAATTTTTTTTCTTGCAGGCAGCTTCAAAAGATGGTCCATGATATTAAGAACAATGAAGGTGGAATAATGAACAAAATTAAAAAGTAAGTTAGATACCGAAGTACTAGATAAGCATTTATTCATACAAATAGCATCTATGTCAGCCTATGTCCTTTCTTTCATAAAACAAACTCTCTGTTCCCAGAGAGAATGGGGATGACCTCTTTAAGCATGTGGCTCTTTCTTTCTTATGCTTAGAGTCTATGGTGGTCAGATACTTATTCAGAAAGCTTAGGGAGTGAGTGATGGGGCCCAAAGACCACTTGCTTCCCCCAACTCCTGCCAGCAAGAGATGTAAACTCTGCTACTCCAGGTGCTCAGCAAGTGCCAAAACAGGAAAATCAACTCCTACAACCATTTAGCTAAGGGTGCACTTAGAGAAATCAGAAAGTGAAGCTATGAACACAACCCAGCTTTTTTAGACATCACATTGTTTTCCTTATTTTTATCTCTACATATCTCTACATATTCAACTCTCGAACTGCTGTTTCTGGTTGGAACTAGGAGAGGGAAAGCTAGAACTATATATATTCAGAATCTCTGAAGCTTTTTCTTTCTTCCTTCCTTCCTTTCTTTCTTTCTTGCTTCCTTTCATTCTTTCTTTAAAGAAGAATGGAAATTAATCATTTACAGCTCAAAAATCTAAGCCAAGAAGGAAGGGGAAATAGTAATCTGTTAATTTTTTGTTGAAGTTCCTTTTTTATTTGAATGAAAATAATAAAAAATCTCCAGGGAAACAAAAGTGTTCAAAATTATAAAGAGTCAAAATCCTCTACTTCCTCATACCCCAACCCACTCTCAGAAACAGACATTATGTTGAATGAGTTTGGAATATATATCTACATACATATGTATGTTTATTCACATACATGCATTGACACAAATGTAGTACATATCTGTGTATGAAAAGCATTTTCATTATATTTTCATCCTGACAAAACAACAATCAACTTGATTTGTTGATTGTTTTTACATCATGAAATATCATAATTATAGTTCTTTGTTGGTATATAGAAATAAACATATTCCTTTCTGAACAGCTGATTAATAGCCTACTCTAGATGTAATATGCTTTACTTAACTAGCTTCCTATTGATGGACTTTTTATACTTATTTTTTTAGCCACATCCAAGGCTTACTCCTTCCTCTGCACTCAGGGATAACTCCTGAAGGTGCTAGGGGGACCATATGTGGTCCTGGGGATTGAGCCAGAATCAACCATGTGCAAGGCAAACATCTTAACCTTTGTACTATTTCTCTGAGTCTGATGAACATTTTTTATTTTATTTTTATTTTGGGGGCTTGCAGCCACATTTTGTGGTGCTCAGAGCTTATTCCTGGTTATCTTCAAGTGCAGAGCCAGGCTCAAGGGACCATATGGTGTACCAGGGATTGAACCCAGATTGGCTGCATGCAAGGCTGGTGCCCTACCTGCTGTATTATCAGTCCAGCTCCTGATGAACAGTTTTTAAAGGAGTGATGTGAATTTAAACTGGTAAATTTTTTTCTCATTTTTTAAAAAATGAATCACTGTGAGATATACTTACAGACTTACAAACTTTTGTGATTATGTTTCAGTCATACAATGTTCTAGTACTCATCCCACCACCAGTGCCCATTCTCCACCAAAAACTGTGAAATTTTTAAAGCAAAAGTTGGCAAAAATTTTATGGCCATTCCTTTTAAGTCAGCTGTCACAAGTGATACTTTGTTGAGCATCTTTTGTAAACTTTGAAAATATCAGAAAGCGAAATTCCTGAAATGAAATTTATGAGTGAAAAGAGCTGTGCGCTTAAATTTTTTATTATTACCGAATTGCTTCCCACAAATTTTCTATCATGAACAGTGTATAAAGTTTGAACAGTGTATAAAGTCCCTTTGTCTTTAGAACAGAATTTCTTTATTCTTTTTGGTCTTTGTCACTCTCAAAAGTAAAAACTAACTTTCCTAAGAGTAATAATGAAGGAGCCAGAGTGATAGAACAGTGAGTAGGGCACTTGCCTTACACATGGCCAACCCAGGTTGAATCCCTAGTATCACATATGGTCCCCCAACCCTGCCAGAAGTGATCTCTGAGTGCAGAGCCAGGAGTGAACTCTGAGCACAGCCAGGTATGCCCCCTACAATAAAATAAAATTAAAAGTGTAAGAAAATAGTAGAATCTATATTTGAGACTCTAAAATATAAATGAGTCTTAAGATACATAAATAACTATCATAAAACTGTTTAAATGATCTTGCACGACAATAGTCTTCTCATAGAGAAGAAGACTCACATAAAGTCCAACCCCCTTTATGTTTTGTCTTATGGTTAGGAGATGATTATTTATTATGTCTTATGCATGCAGAATCTCATTGAAAGGAGAACTCTCATAGCCAATGTTTTAGTCAGTAACAACTCCAGATTAATTACCACACATTTGCCAGTTTTACAATACAATCATTTTCTAAATAATAATAAAATGTCTCTCTATTCCACAGTCAGAAATGTTAGCCACAAAACATAAGCCTTTCCAGTAGTTTCTAATTCATTCATCCCATTGTTTCCCAAAGCAAACAAGCTGTGTTTTTCCTGAGCTTGGAAAATGTGACTGCTGTAGTCAATATCGGTGAAGTCCGTGCCCTGGGTTGTGAATAAACTATAGTTAAGTTCTCACTCTTAGCCCGACAACAGGTGCTACTTTGAAAGAGGAAGCACGGTCCAACACACCAGTTTCCTAATACAAAACCATGACAGACTTGTCACTGGTCCATGGTCAAATGTGAAAATAAGGGCCTTGATGTGCCGGGGGGTTGGTGTCACAGCTGCTGGCTGCCAAATGAAGCCCAAACCACACTTTTTATTCCTGGTCAGTATTCAGTGACCAATAGGGCTTTCTTGAGTATAATCTTTATTCTGAGATTCTTTAGCCTTCATACATTTGGGGGAGTTGAAAGACCTTTTCTTTTCTTTTCCTCTATAAAGTTATAATAGTGGGTAATGATTAGCTAGTAGTTCTTGAAGTCTTATTGTTTCATGAACAGACCTGGAAACCAGACCCATTTTGTTTTGTTTTTCTTGCCTAAACCACTTTGGGCAGTCTCTTTTCTGGATCTAAATACAAGACTAACTAATAGTAATCTTTCCAGTATACCCTGCTGGCTTGCAATAAAGACCGAAAGAATATAAGAGATATGGTATTTTAAAGAAATAAAAAGCAGAATTTCTATGCAAATATAAGTTTTGTTGTTTCTTAAATTCAATTCTGTTTCATAAGGGTTTTTTTTATAATTAAACATGAAGCTCTGCTTATATTTTTCACGATCACGATCACGATCATCCTGTTGTTCATCGATTGCCTCAAGCAGGCCCCAGTAACGTCTCCTTCATCCTAGCCCTGAGATTTTAAAAAGTGCCATATTTCAAGGCTCTTTCAGGGTTAAGAGAATGAGACCCATCATTGTTACTGGTATTTAGCATACTAGGTATGACATGGGGAGTTTGCCAGACTCTGCCGTGAGGGCAGGTAACATTCAGTAACCTGACAGGCTGTCCAAAGTAAGAATGAGATAATAAGATGTTGCGGCTGTGTGCTTCCGGGAGCTGGGTTTTATAGTCTCTGGGTCTTGGCCGTTGATGGGATTACACGGCGCTGGGGGTCAGATGGTGGGTGTGACCCCTGCCTACCGGAAGGTGGAGGATCTGGGTGGAGGATGATCAGCCCCAATGCGAGCAGGCTTGGAGATCTCAGCCCCGGGACATGCATGCCTTTGTTCCTCTGCTGGTACCTCCATGCGTGTGGAGAGTGGTCTCAGCATGGTGGTGGCTGGTTCTGGAGGTCTTTGGCTGCCGTAGCTCTGTTCGGGGCGGGGAGGGAAACTCAACCCGCCACCCTCCAAGTGACTCCGGCAAGGACAGCCAGGTGTGGGGGCAGGAGACTGCACTGTTCTCTTCTGGGAGCTGGGTTTTATAGTCTCTGGGTTTTGGCCTTTGATGGGATTACACGGCGCTGGGGGTCAGATGGTGGGTGTGACCCCTGCCTACTGGAAGGTGGAGGATCTGGGTGGAGGACGCTCAGCCCCGATCCGAGCAGGCTTGGAGATCGCAACCCCGGGACACGCATTTTTTTCATATTTTTCCTAAAAAATGAAATATCTTTTTTTTTTCTTTTTGGGTCACACCAGGCGATGCTCGGGGGTCACTCCTAGTTTTGCACTCAGGAATCAGTCCTGGAGGTGCTCAGTGGACCATATGAGATGCTGGGAATCGAACCCAGGTTGGCCGCATGCAAGGCAAATATCCTAGCCACTGTGCTATCGCTCCAGCCCCTGAAATATGTTTAGTATACAACACTTTTCTTTCATACTACTTGGCAAGCTCCCCATGATGTATCCAATATGCCAAACACAGTAACAACAAAATCTCCAATGGAGACGTTACTGGGCCCGCTCGAGCAAATCGACGAACAACGGGAGGGTCTTTACTTTATTTTCATAAAAGGATGCAATTTTTTAAGGCAATAAAGCATTCTGTCTGTAGTATTACTTATATATATTTGAATTTTCATAAACACAATCATAAATAAAATTAGTAAGTTAATGTAAAATATGATGTATCATAAACTACCCATTTCAAACAATGGAAATAGAATATTATTCAAAGCTATAAAATTAGAATACTTTTTAAAATGTAATTTAAATTTTCTTCATTGAATGAGTAAAGAGGGGTTATAACTTCAGCACATCTGATATATACATTAAGATAATAAAGTATTGAAAGTGCTTGAAACCATTGGTTTCTGAATTAGCTAAATATCGCAGTTTTGAGGTTTGAAACACATACTATCAGTTGGCATTTTTTAATGGTGCAAAAAGAATTTCAGTCCAACCCCCAACTAACATACTCAACATAGTTCTTTTTTTTCAGAGCACATATTAAATTTATTAAAATAGTTTATCCTTTTTAGTCTTCCTATAAACTAATCAAAATTTCTCCTCATTGAACTTCTACATCTAGTGCTTCCTAGTAGTCTGAACTATTTATTATTCTCCTCACATTCTGAAAGCCCTTTCAAGTCCTAACTTCCCCTCTTCAGATTACAACCACATTGTCCACTGGAGAGAGGGGAAGAGGTGGGATAGTTCCAATGAATGACTTCACTGCAGGGACAACACAATTTTTTCATTGGGAAGGACCCCAAGGGAGCCATTATTCTTTTAGTTGCCTATTATCTTTATATTTGCTTATATTATGGGCCTTGGCGCACTTGTCCAGTACACTGATCTTTTGTCTAATGGTTATCTACAGGCTGAAAGTTAAAGCACCTCCAAGTGTTCCTCAGAGGGATTATGCCTCAGGTAAGAGTACTTTAAAATACTTCAACTACCTGTTAACTAATCGAATGACTCTATTTACTTACTAGAAGGGAAAATATGTCTACTCACTTGAAAACAAAAAGTGCTCATCCTAAATCTTAGAACGACTCAATTTGTTAGGAATTTGACTAGAGTAAGGACTAAATGCTCAATCCATCCTCTCACCCATCCATCTATTAGTTTATCCATCCATCTGTCAACTATAGAGCATTTAGTGCACCTTCCTCATGTTGGACACATATAAGCTCTTAGGCAGAAATACAGTGCTAAGAGCCACACAGTACAAGTCTTTAAATATTAACAGATGGGAGAAGAGCTCTTCTGTGCAAAATGATCTTTCTCATATGTGGTATATAAAGAATCATATTAGGGGAATAACAAATGCCCACCGTCTGTAGCACTATCCTCCTGTTGTTCATCGATTTGCTCGAGCGGGTACCAGTAACATCTCCATTGTGAGACTTGGTTGTGACTGCTTTTGGCATATCGAATACTGGTCAGCTGCATGCAAAGCAAACGCCCTAATCGCTGTGCTATCGCTCCAGCCCAACAAATGCCCAAGACAACTGAAATTTAAAATGATCTTCAGTAGGAAGCTTGGTGTCAGGGGAGGACTGAGGAAGGGGGACACCGAGACAATGGTGGAGGGAAGTGGATGCTCTGGCAGAGGATGTGGTGCTGGAATGATTTATGCATGAAGCCCTACAAGTAACAGTTTTGGAAACCACGGTGCCTTAAAAAAAGAGCACTTGGGTTGTTTGGATCACTGTTTCTCTAGAATAAACATTCCCAGGTACTTGAGTTGTTCACATATTCTTTGATTTATTCAACACTTTTTCAAGAGTGTATTCTATGTGCTACATCTGCTACATTTTTTGCTAGCTATGAAGTGGGGAGGCTGGAGCAATAGCATAGCAGGTAGGGCATTTGCCTTGCATGCAGCTGACCTGGGTTCGATTCTTCCATCCCTCTCGGACAGCTCGGCAAGCTACCAAGAGTATTCCACCTGCACAGCAAAGCCTAGCAAGCTACACGTTATGTATTCTATATGCCAAACACAGTAACAACAAGTCTAACAACAGAGACGTTACTGATACCCGCTTGAGAAAATCGATGAAAAACAGGACAGTGCTACAGTGCTATGAAGTGGGGAACAAATATAGTCCCTGACCTTAAATGATGAGAGAGCAATTATATAATAATTGAAAACAACATGTAAATCAATGACCTGCCATAACAACTACTGAGAAGGAAAATGGCAGGTGTGGTGCTGATGACCATGGGGCGATGATAGTCAGGGAAGGTCTTTTGGAGGAGGTTACTTAAGGTCCTGGGAAATGAACAGGAATATTTGTCTCTTTGAGTTTGGTGGTTGGTTTAATAAACCAGAACTGAGTTCGAGCAATAACACAGCAGGTAAGACACTTGCCTTGTAACAGCTGACCTGGGTTCCATCTCTGACACTATATACGGTCACCAGGAGTGATCCCTGAGCACAGAACCAGGAGTAAACCCTAAATACTGCTTGATGTGTCCCCAAAACCAAAAAAGTATATAAACCAGAACTAAAGATACTAGACACAAGGTTAGATACTCAATGGCGATTCTTAGAAATCTTACGTATGCTGCATGCTCATCTGATTGGAGAACGACTGATGTATTATGCTTCCCTCAGACTCAATTGTCCCCTCCCTTTTCTCTTTCTGTTTTTTTCGTTTGGGTGGGGGCGGGGTGCATACCCAAATCAGGGACTACTCCTGGCTCAAGGGTTAGTCCTGGAATCACTAAGGAATAGGAATCACTCCTGGCAGTTCTCAGGGACCATATGGGATGCTGGTGATTGAACCCAGGCCAGCTGCATGCAAGGCAAGGGCCTTACTCCCTGTCCTATCTCTTCAGTCCCATATTCTGTTTTTGAACTCAGATAAAAAACAGGTAAAATTCATCATTCATTCATCTTTTTCATAACTTACACATGCTGGGATCATCCTTGATTCCTCTTTTTCTTTCATCTTCTACCAAAACAAAAGTTTGAGCCTGCGGCTGGAGAGGTAACATAGCGGGTAGGGCGTTGCCTTGCAAGCAGCTGACCCAGGTTCGATTCCCAGCATCATATGGTCCCTGAGCACTGACAGGAGTAACTCCTGAATGCAGAGCCAGGAGTAACCCCTATGCATTGCCAGGTGTGACCCAAAAAAGAAAAAAAAAACAGTTTGATCCTATTAATTCCATATCTTCTATGTCTCAAATATTTTTGTTCCCCATGTTGCTACAGCTCAGGACCTCATTATCTTTTTTGTGTCCAAGCAGAGCCCAAGAAGATTAGTAATCTTCTTAGTTCCTAAATTCTTGTGGTCCTCTCAACCACTAACAAGGATGATCCTCAAAATGTCACCCTTTTGCTCAAATATCATGATGGTTCTACCTCACTAACAAGAGGAAACTGCAAACCCAGAGCTCAGATACCAGGTTCTTCAGCATCTGGTTACTAACACCCTGGGCAACTGGGCAATTCACTTTCCTCTTCCCATCAAATATCTCATGAGGTCTAAGCAGGAAGATTTGAGGTTCCTGCCAAGATTGACATTCCGTACTTGCTCAGAAACTGAACCCTTGGAAGCCTGGGCTCAGCGATACAGCAAATCTCTCTTAGCTTTCTTTGACTTCAGATAGTTGCATCTCCAGTCTCCCAAATAGTTCAGAAGTATCCTCATTCTGGACCTCAGATGTCTGCTCTTCTCTCTGAAGTACCGTATCCATTTTGTTTTGTTTTTGTACTTAATCTGGATCAGGTTATTTGAACTAAATCTCTCTTGGAACCCAGAGAGAACCCAACTGGGTTTCTAAGCCACTACTACTCCAAGTGTGATCCTTAACTGGACAATATCAGCATCGTCAGAAAGGTAGAATCTCTGACCCATCCTAGAACTCCTGGATCTGAATTTGCATTTTAACAACAGGTCTAGGATGCTGGACTGTATATAAAATTCAGAAACCTCTCCTATAAACCACCAACTCCCTCCTCTCTGCTTCTGAAGAGAAAGAAAGTCACTGATGTTCCAAATCAGAAATTCCCTATTGTCTCACCCATCTAACACACCCTCGCTTTCCTTGCTTGTGTGCCCAACCCCCAGAAAAGTTCCTTTTGGCAAAATCACTACCACCACCTGCAGTGAGTTACCCCCCTTACCATTCTCCTCCACTGCCCACTCGTGGTCCAGGAGAGAGCTCCCCTAGAGCCTTGGTGGGGGAGATCTCAGTGCTGCTGCAAAGCCCAGGTCTTGGACATCAGCCCTGATAGTGTCTCCTGAAACCAGAACTTTGGGGAGGTGGAAGATCTTGGCCAGAGGTCCCAAGCCTGGGAGATTAGCCACATACCCCTGGAGGCCTAGAACCTTCATCCACCCAAAGTTCCTGAAACTACCCTACCTGAGTTCCCCAGAGGCTAGAATTAGATCTCTTCCTAGTTCCCAGAGCACATGGTTTCCCCAAGACCTGTCATCAGGGAGAGCCGGTTGGCTTGGATGACTCTGACCTTCAAAGAGTGAAGGATGAAAAGAAGTGTGTAAAAGGGAGACACAGCCCCCACCCACTTAGTGCAGAGGATAGAGGCCTGGACTTCCTGCAGATGCCCAGCGGCCCAATAGAGCCTGCTATTTTCAGGGACGACAAACTGGCGAGCCTCATAGCTCTATCTCTGGGGAGGAACAGGAGGCCGCAGGGACCTTGCGGTCCACTGAGCAGGATGCATTGCCCCCAGCAGCTGGCATCCTTGTAGGAAGAGAACCTCTCCCCAAAGCACAGCTATTAACTCTGTTCTGTATTAAACTCTTCATAGACACAACCTCACTGCATTTTCCACTAATGTGGTTTCAGAGAAACAAGGAGGGAAATGCACCTCAGGAATATTTAGTAATCTGCCTGAAAAACAGTACTAAGATTGCCTGCCTCGGGCTCCCCACCACACATCTTCCTTTGACCAGGGAGATAATCACATTTTTCAGGGGAAATTTCTTATTGTTTTGAATTCCCCAGAGCCTTTGATTGTACCTCTAGAATCTGCCTTTTCATAGTTGGATTCTAAAGCCTAACTTGGGAGGGAAACAAAAGAGATGAGTACTGGTGTCCCCAGAGTCTCTGGGCCACCCCAGTGAGAGGTGGAACTGGACAAGGCCCCTGTACTCTCAGTCCCCTCGACCCAGAGGTCCTGGAAGAAGCCAGGTACTCCCCTTTCTCCTACCATGGATACCTTGCAGGGGGGCCAGAGCAAGGAACAAGAACTCAGGGCAAAGGAAGGAATTCTTGGGTGAGAACTAAGAGTCAGCAATTGACTTGATTCTCTGTCTCCTGTTTATTCTCTAACTGGTGACCCTAGCTGAGTGAGAAGAACAGTATCTCATCCATCCTGCTTCTGGGAGCTAAGGACTGAGGAATGCAACTTAAATGGCTCAGAGGCATTTTAAAATGAAAAGCCCTGAAAGGGGAACTTTCCATAGCACATGGTTTCCCCAAGACCTGTCATCAGGGAGAGCCGGTTGGCTTAGATGACTCTGACTTAGCTTCTCATAGTAGAGGTAATATGACAGTAGCCCCTGAGTACTGTTGGGTGTGGGTCACCCTTCCCCCCAACTCCCAAAGAGGCAAAATGACCTCACAGCCAAGTGATGGCTGAGCCTGGACCCTTCCCCCTTCCAGTGTGCCCACCCCTGCTGTGGGAAGGGCTGGCTCTGTAGACAGACACAGGAACAATGTGAGACTAGTTAGTCTCAGATCCTCTCTTCCTGGCAGCAGAATCTGGGCCTTAACCTTATGACTTCACACTGTCTCTTCTTCCTCTCCCACGTGCCCTTGGGGGTGCCCTCACTGCCTTCCCCGCAGCTTCCATACTTCTGTTTTCTGGTCCTGCCCTCCTCATCACTGCCTCCCCCCTCAGATTATCATCATAGTTGGCCTTTTGTCTTCCTTCCTCATGCCTCTGTGGTCTTGCCTCAGGGGACCCACATTTCATTTTCAGCTCTGTAAGGGCAGAGATGGGCAGGGCCCGGTGGCCCCAGCACGGTCACCACAGCCAGGCTGAGCCTCACATGTATGTGCACATTTGGGCTGTGTGCTCAAGTCTGAGTGCTTGGCAACCTCCATGACCTGCTTCAGAATTTCAGAATTTCTATCCTTTGAAGAGCCAGAGCGATAGCATAGCAGGTAAGGCGTTTGCCTTGCACATGGCCAACCTGGGTTCTATTCCTCCGTCCCTCTCGGAGAGCCCAGCAAACTATTGAGAGTATTCCGCTCTCACGGCAAAGCCTGGCAAGGTACCCGTGACATATCCAATATGCCAAAAACAGTAATAACAAGTCTCATAATGGAGACGTTACTGGTACCCGCTCGAGCAAAATCAATGAACAACGGGAGGACAGTGCTACAGTGCTATCCTTTGAAAGACCTTTGTATCACTGAGAAGAAAGTTAAACTAAGGGCCAGAGATGTGGCTCAATGGTAGAGCACCTGACTTGCACATGTGAGGACCCGGGTTTGAACCTGGCACCACAAATAAAGGGAAGTAGATTCATAATAGTAACAACTATTATTCATTGGGCTTTCTTGACACTGACTCTCTGTTTGGTCTTCTAAGCATTTTCCATGAATTATTTCCTTTTCATTCTCTGGAAACCTCTCTGACGTTGGTAGTGCTAACCACTTCTACTTCAATGATGAGAAAACTGGCAGTTCACTGACTTGCCTACGGCCACACTGTTAGCCAAGGGCAGTCAGGGATTTGAGCAAGGCAAACTGAGCCCGCAGTCCAAGTTGAAACCCCTGGTGTGTTGAGCTGGAGCAGTGAGTTGCTGAGGTGGAGCGATCAGAGCCATTCTCACGTGTCTTACTGCAACAGGTATGGCAGGTCCATGTGACCCCCAAATCCTGAGTCAGGCCAGGGGAGGAGTCCTTGTATTGTGTGGTATGGGATTATAACACAATAAATGGAGCAGAAAGCCCAGACCAGGAACAGACACAACAGGAAGGTCATTCTCCAATGAAGACGCCCCAGAAACATCTCAGCTCCTGCAGGCTTAACCACTTGATCCAATTACATGGGAATTTAAGCACCTGGAAAGACAGGCATGATTCAAAAGTACCACTTCTCTGCCACAGTGGAATTTCTTACACTTCAAAAACCAAATTTTGGTTTTCTGTTTCTTAAAAAAAAAGAGGAGGGAGGAGGGCAAAGTAGTAGTACAGTCGGTTGGATGCTCATCTCACACGCAACAGATCTGTTCAATCCTTGGCACCCCGTATGGTTCCACCCTCCCCCCAAAAAGATCACTGTCACTGTCACTGTCACTGTCACTGTACTCCCGTTGTTAAATCGATTTGCTCAGCGGGCCCAGTAACATTGTGAGACTTGTTGTTTACTGTGTTTGGCATATAGAATACGTCAGGGGTAGCTTGCCAGGTTTTGCCATGCAGGTGAGATACTCTCAGTAACTTGCTGGGCTCTCCGAGATGGGTGGAGGAATCAAAGACGGAGGAATCAAACTCGGGTCGGCCCGGTCGGCCGCATGCAAGGCAAACGCCCTACCCGCTGTGCTATCGCTCCAGTTGTCCAAAAACTAAATAAATTCAAAATTTTAAAGAGGACTTCAGGGGTCAAGGATGCAGCTCAGCACTAGAAGCCTTGCTCTGCAGGTGTGAGGCCCAGAGCTTGACCCAACACCACAAGCAGCCCCCAGGAGGAGTCAGAGTGGGTGAGCATGAGGAGACTTTAGAAACTGTACAAGCTCAAGCAAACGAGACTCGTGGGCAGGGCAGGCGGGGTGGGGATGCTTGTGGGGAGGGTGCACCGGCCGGCTGACTGATGCTCCTGTGTTCTTCCTATGTGTTTCAGAGAGCCCAGCTGATGAAGAGGAGCAGTGGTCAGACGACTTTGTAAGTGTTTACTCCTGGGGCCTGGTGGTTGCATCTCCACACACGCCTCCTGAAGGTCTTTTCATGCTCTTGTATCTAAATGACACACTGAGGGTAGCTGCACCTCACAGAGGGCCGTGGCTGAGTCACCTGCGCTCACCTCCGGCAACACTCACAGGTCCCTGTGAGACGCGTCCCTGCCGCCCTGCTCTGTGCTGGAGTGGACAGTGCTCACCTGTACACTTCCACTTGCCATGCCATTAGAAATGCCCAACCCCGGGAGCCTTAGCTTACAGGCAAGTCAAAATGAAGTGTCTGCAACATCAGGAGACCCTGGCCTGCATGCTCTGGCCTGGCTGTGGTGCTACATCTTGAACACAGCAGAAGAAAACCACATGCAAGGAGAGAGTCAGGAACCTGCCATCTCAGAAGGTCAAACCTGGTTCTCCCATCTTAGAACTGGGTTTTAAAATTCCAAGGTGCTTGCTGTGACCTTTGGGGACCTTAACAGAGTCCTGGCAGCCACAGTGAGAGAGGGTCCTGGGCATGCTGACAGGGGAAGTGTATCAGAATTAACTAATGTCAATCACTTTGAGGGAGGTCCCCTCTGCTGCTTGCAGGCCCCTCACGCCATCCCCCTTACAAGCCTTTTCTCTCTTGGGCTTCATCTTGTAGGGACTAGAGATGCCTCAAAGCTTTCCTTCACTGAGTTAATCAGTTCCCACATGTATCAGATCCAACCTGTGTTTTGTATATGGAAGGGATCTAAGAAGGCAGAATCACACACTGGTCTTACCAATAAGGAAACTGAGGCCAAGGGATGCTGAGGATTTTCCCATCTGCACTGTTATTCAGTGGTTCCACAGAATGAAAACCCAGGCAGGGCTAAGTTCAGTGCCCAGAACTGAGTCTGAGGCCAGCGTGGCCCGATGTCCACCAGCCGGAGTCCAAGCAGGGTAACAGGAGATAGGAGTCCTTCCCTTATCAGGTGCATTTTGTATTTTTGTTCAAGTGCATTTTTTTTTAAAAAATACACTTTTTAGGGGCTGTAGCGATAGCACAGCGGGTAGGGCATTTGCCTTGCACGCGACCGACCCGGGTTCGATTCCCAGCATCCCATATGGTACCCTGAGCACCCCCAGGAGTAATTCCTGAGTGCAGAGCCAGGAGTGACCCCTGTGCATTGCCAGGTGTGACCCAAAAAGCAAAAAAAAAAAAACCAAAAAATACACTTTTTAAAAAACTGAGGACCAGAGCCCTCTCTGCAGGTGTCTGAGAAGAGAGGTTCTTCCTCCCAGGGTCCTGAAGCCCTTGAACCCTAAGAAGCACTGCAGCTGCGCCCCCTGCTGGCTGCCCACACTGGCCACAGAAGAAGAAAAGGAAAGCTGGGCCTCCGAGTCCAGCCAAGACAACTAAGCCTTGGCTGCCTAGAGAGCACACAACAGGACTAGGAAAACACAAGAGGAAAGCAGCCTGGGGAGGTGGGAAAGGGAAAAGGGAACCGGTCAAGGGGAAACGGCCGACGTTAGTTGCTGGCACAGAAGACTGAGCCCACGCTGACGATTATGTTTACCTCTGTGGCTTCCCACTGCATGAGCTACAGCCCCCAGGTCTTGCTTGCTCGTCCAAGCCTGTCTTCTCCCTTGTATTCTCTCTCTATCTTTCTGCTTTTCCCACTCTGGGAAAGCCCATGGTCTCTTTTGAACACCTCTCTCTCTCTCTCTCTCTCTCTCTCTCTCTCTCTCTCTCTCTGTCTCTCTCTCTCTCTCTCTTACCCTCTCCTTACCTCTGTTTAAATTTCATTTAATTAAAACTATCTTCACACACACACACACACACCCCACCCCCACACGGCCAGGTCTTGGGCCAGGTATACAGTTCAATAACAGAGCACTTGCATGAAGCTGCAAACACTGCTACTACTAAATAACACTGTCAGAATCTGCTATTTGATTAATGAAATCTGGCCCCGTGGACCTGGACAATCTCCACACAGCGCCTCTGTAGGCACTTGCCTCTGTCCTTATAAGAGGTCAGGTTCTGCCGCCTTGGCCATTTCAGTCTGGGGTCTCGAGCAGCTTTAGGGACGGGACGTTCAGATAACTAGTCTAGGAAGCCCTACCTCTTTGCAAAGAAAGCTGAAACAAAGTGGGGTGCCTAAATCAGGCATATGTGCCAAGGCACCCACTGATTCTTGACTCTCCCCATAGCAATCAAAGCAACTGCTTGGCAGGGTGAGTCGGGTCCAGTCGCCTCTTCTGGACTAGACTAACCCTGGGAAGCCACGCCATTGGCCTGCTCAGACTCCCTTCTGGCCTTCCCCTCCTTCTCACGCCCTCTCCCCCTCTCAAGCTCGCTGCCTGAGAACTATCACTGGCTGCACCAGGCAGTAGAGGGCTGACCTTGGGCCCAGCGCTCAGGGGTGGTTTGTGTGACAACATGGTGCCAGAAATTGAGCCAGAGCCTCCTGCCTGCAGAGCTTGGATTCCAGCCCACTGAGCTCTCTCCCTCGCCTCTTTTCCTGCCTCTTAAAAATCTAATTTACCTCCCATCCTGGCAGGGTGGGATGGGGGGGATGGAAGGGTGGGAGGGATACTGGGATCATTGGTGGTGGAGAATGGGCACTGGTGGAGAGACAGGTACTCGATCATTGTGTAACTGAAATTTGTAAGTCTATAAGAGTACCTCATGATGTTTCACTAATAAAAATTTTTAAAAATAAATAAAAATAAAAAGAGGAAAAAAACCTAATTTACCTCCTGCTCTTCTTAGTGACATGCAGAGGTTCAGCCTCCTCTGGGCTTTTTACCAGTGTCCAGGCTTCCCGAGATAGGCGTCAGGGTGAGGCAGGGAGAGGCAGATGATCCCTGAGCCCTCATGGCACCAGTGGCCGACCCTCCAAGCCTCACTTCCTACCCTGCCTTTGTGGGCGCAGCTCTGTCCCCGGGACAAAACCCCTTCAGGCCCCGAGCATGGTTTCTACCTTGCAGGACAGTGATTATGAAAACCCAGATGAGCACTCAGACTCGGAGATGTACGTGTTGCCAGCCGAGGAGCCGGGGGATGACAGCTACGAGCCGCCACCCGCTGAGCAGGAGACCCGGACAGTTCATCCAGCTCTGCCCTTCGCTAGGGGCGAGTATGTAGGTGAGGCCATCCCCGGGTCCCGTGGGCGGCAGGAAGTGGGGGGGAGGCCAGGGCTGCAGGGTAGGAGGCATACCCCACCTCTGCACCACTATCTACCTCCTGCTCACCACTACCCCGAGCTGCTCACTGGAGTGGGCAGGCGCTTCAGGTGATTAGGGGCAGGATCCTTCCAAGTTGACGAAAAAGTCAGAAACTGCATCCACTGGCCCAGTGCAACCCACCACAGCTTCCCTGGTGCCCCAGGCTTGCCAGTGGCTGCGTCTCTCTGGGCTTCCTGCGTGCAGGGTCTGTGATGTCTCCAGGACACGGTGACCTCAGGAGTTAGACCCCAGTGAGAGCCACAGCCTGAGAGTCTCAGAATGGTCAGGAAGCCTTTAAACCCGCTGTCGCAACACCTTGCGAGAAGCTCAGATTTGTAGGTCTGCTGCGGTGGGACCTGGGCTGTGACATTTTTAGCAGCCACCCAAGGAGCACCAGCAGGATTGAACATCAAGGGGTCCCACAGCAAAGTGAACCCATGGGAAAGGAGTATCCCAGAGCACTCTCAGGGTGCCCTTATGTGGCTGAGGTCCTCTATCCGGGACCACTCACTGTCCTAGCTGAATGCCCTCTCTGGGGAGCACATTCTGGCTTTCATCATGTAAGTCAGCGGGCACTTGGCATTTTGTGCCTGACCCATCACGGTGCCCCTTTAAGGAATCCCCCTCAATGAATCTTTGGCGGCCTCATGGTGGATGTGGGTGATTTTGTACTCCCTAGATCTTGGTCCAGGGAAGGTTCAGAGAGCCTTTCACCTTATGCTTTGTTGTTATTGTGCCTTTCAAGACAATCGATCAAGCCAGAGGCAGTCTCCGCCCTTCAGCAAGACCCTGCCCAGTCAGCCCAGCTGGCCTTTGGCCAAAGCAAGGCTGCCCTCCACATTGCCGGCCCCCATGCCTCTGCAGAAGCCCCAGGTCCCACCCAAACCCAGAGAGCTCCTGGAGGATGAGGTAAGTCTGTCCCGGAGACCTCCCAGACCGGGTGGGAGCAGGCTGCAGTGGGGAGGGGGTTCCCGTCTCCCTCCTGCCCTGCTCTTGGTCAGCGCTGACCACCTTGCCCTTCTCTACATCCCTCACCCCGCACTATCAGGCTGAAAGGATGTGGTTCCTCCGAGTGCCATTTTTAAGCATTTTCACTTACCAGAAGTGAATTGTACAACATCAAAACTGGGTCAGTGACTTCTTCTCATCCCTCTTTCTCTTCCCCTGGCTTCCTGTGCACATTCTCCTGCTTCTTAAAAGTATACCCCTGTCTTTGTGCTCTTCTGCTTCTCTTCCCTGTCCAGCCTCAATTTCTCGCCTCCACCACCCTTCCTGTCTGCTCCTCTGAGATATAGTGGTACTTCGGGATTCCCAGTCTGTTGGATGACTCTGCACAACCTATAGAGCCCCCCCATATCTCTTTCCTGTCCCCCAATCTCCAGAATGCAACCTGCAGACTGCCTTGAGACCAGGCTCTGGGTTCATATCAGCCACCCCCACTCCTTCCCTTGTCAGAATCTAGATGCTCCCGATTCTTGCTCTCTATGGAATTGCTCCTGTTTGAAAATGAACAGGTAAACTCATTCAGAGTATTGTAGGAATAACTGATACTGTCTAAAATGTTGTGACTCCCAGAGGAATTTGCAGTTTCAATTAAGACAAAAGCAGACCTTTAAACTTTGCCATTATTTAAAATACAAAAAAAAAACCCACAATCCTATGAGGGGGCCAGAGAAAAAAAGTACAGTTGAGGCACTTGCTTTCAGCTTTGTATGCAGCTGTGGCTGAGACGACCCTAGTTCAAATCCCACTGCTGCATACAGTCCCCTAGCACTGCCAAGTACAACCCCTAAAAATCTTATGAATATAACCATCTGAGATGTTTTTTAAAAGACACAGGAAAATAGAAACAAACAAAAAAGAAAATAGAAACAATATGTATAATATTTATGATTATCATAGAAAATAAATAAAATAGGAAAGGCACCTCTTTGCCATCACCAATTTTAATGCAGTTCTCAAAGAAATAATTTATTCATAATGCCTGTAGATGGTAAAACCTGTAGCTTCTGAACATGTGAAATGATCTTCCTTTCAACCTTAGCACGATTTGTAGCCCAGCAGGAAATAAGAGAGATATTTAAAATAAAGGGGAACACACAGCTAATATCATACTTAATAGGGGAAAAACTGAAAGCCTTCCCTGTAAGATCAGACACATGACAAGGATGTCCATTTCTACTACTATTATTCAACATGGTACTAAAAGCCCCAGTCTCTGAATTTATATAAGAAAGAGAAATTAAAGAAATTCAAATTGATAAAGAATAAATCAAACTATCACCATTCATAGATAAATACATATAAAAAGCTGTAGGTTGTTTTATTTTTTTTGTATTCCTATGACATAAAATTTTAAAAATTCAAATTAGAATAAACAAATCTCTACAATAAAGTAGCATGCTACAAAATTAATGCACAGAATCTGTGACATATGTGAAAAAATATGTAAAAGGAAAAGAAACTTAAGCTTTTTAAATTATCCCACGTATTAGATGACCCTGCACAGCCTATAGAGAAGCCCCCCCACACCTCTCTCCTGTCCCCCAATCTCCAGAAAACTGTTTACAGACTGTCTGAGACCAGACTCTGGGTTCATATCAGCCACACCCCCAACCCTTTGAAAATCATTTTCAAAAAAGTCAGGTGTCTAGAAATCAATCTAGCAAAGGAGATGAAAGACATATTTGATGAAATTTTTAAACAATTTGTAAGAGAAATCTTAAAAAGACACAAAAAATAGAAAAAAGAGAAAATAGAAATATTTATGTATAATATTTATTATTACCATCACTAGGCAGAATCAATATAATTAAAATGACTTATCCAAAATTATTACAAATGAAATCTTACCACCATCAAAATTTTCATGGCATTATTTAGGGACATAGAATAAATACGTCTAAAACCCATATGGAACCATAAAACTCCCAGAAGAGCTAAAGAAACTAAGGAAAAATGATGATAGGAGGAAGCAGTGCCTTTCTAGGCTTTAAATTACCCTTCAAAACTCTAGCAATTGGGGCTGGAGGAACAGCACAGCGGGTAGGGCGTTTGCCTTGCATACTGCCGACCCGGGTTCAATTCCCAGCATTCCATATGGTCCCCGAGCACTGCCAGGATTAACTCCTGACTCCTGAGTGCAGAGCCAGAAGCAACCCCTGTGCATTGCCAGGTGTGACCCCAAAAGCAAAAACGAAAAACAAAAAAAAAACCTCTAACAATCAACACTGAGTGATATCAGAATAGAGAGAATCAGACCAATGGAATAGAATTAAGAGCACAGAGGTAAATCCTTAAATGTGCGGACAGTTAATTTGTAACAAAAGGACTCAGTGCATAAAATGGAATGAGGAGAATCTCTTCAACAAATGATGATACTGAGAAAACTGGATGGCCTCATATTTTCATTTTTCATTTCATCATCCTGTTATTCGTCGATTGCCTCGAGCAGGCCCCAGCAACGTCTCTTTCATCCTAGCCATGAGATTATATTCAAGACATTTAGGAGAATGAGACCCATCATTGTTACTGGTATTTGGCATATTTGGTACGCCACGGGGAGTTTGCCAGACTCTGCCCTGTGGGCAGGCTACATTCGATAGCCTGCAAGTTTGTCCAAAATAGGAATGAGACAATAAGATGTCATAAAAAAAAAAGTTCTGATAAGATGTCGCGCGGCCGAGAATGCGGCCGCGCGGTTCCGGGATCTGGATTTTTGGGCTGTAGCGATAGCACAGCGGGTAGGGCGTCTGTCTTGCACGCAGCCAACATGGCCGACCATCTAAGATCTTGATTTCAGAGGAATCTTCAATGATAACAACTCCACTGGCAAAGAAAACAAAAGCAGAAATAAGCAAATGGAACTGCATCAAACTAGAAAGCACTGACTGTGAAAGAAATGAAACCTTAATACAAAGACACCCACTGATAGGAAGAGTGTATTCACACATCATACATCAAATATGGGTTGAATACCCAAGTTATATGAAGAAAAACAAATACAGCAACAACAACAGAAAAAAAACTCAAAAAATGTGAAGAGAAGGTGAACAGACACACAGATGGCCAACAGGTATATGGGGGGAGAAGTGTTTCTTGTTACAGATTATCAGAGAACTTCAAGTCAAGACAAGTATGAGACATGACCTCACACCAGTGAGAATAGTCTGTATTTTAAAAAGTCCAGAAACAGTAAATAGTAACAGGGATTTGGTGAAAAAGGAACCTTCATCCACTGCTAGTAGATTGGTTATCTAGTTCAGTCTCTTTGGAAAAAAAGGTTTAAAGTTTCCAAAGAAACTATAAATAAGTAGAACTTGTGTGTATATAAATAAATAAATACACACACAGCACTTAGAATGTACCTTAAACAGAAATATTCCATGTGCCATATGTGTTGGATTCCTTCCTACCATATTCTAAATCTTTTACAAAATTAAGCTTTTAAGTTTCCCCTGAAAACAGAAAGCCTGGCTATTCTGGGCCAGCCATGGCCTCACAGCTGCCGAGTCTCAAGCAACCCTCTAGCTCAGTCCCTTTCTCTGCTGTAGACTCTGCTCTATCCCCAGGACTGTTCCCTGCATCATGTAAGTATACTGTAAAGCACTGTGATTATCTTCACTGCTCTGGAAAGGGGTTAAGTCAGAAAGCCTTGTTCAAGAGCAAGTTAAGTCCTGAGGTCCTCAGTACATCTGAAAGGTGGTGCTGGTAGGGTGAGGACAGGGATGACAGGAAGGAGCTGAGCAGGGCAAAGAATAGGGAGACCAGCTATTAGGGTCTCACCCTGAAATCTTAAAGCACTTGGCCCATCCATAGGAAGATACAAATAGATTCGGACACAGAATACAAATGAATACTGTGAATTATTTAAGGCTCCCTCCTTCTGTGAATAACTGAGAGTGAACCCCAGTGGGCCAGGGGCACTTTCGCTAACAACAGCCTTGTGGAAGAGGCTCAGACCGGGCTGAGCCTGTGGGAGTAAAATCTGGAGGAGGCAGATGGACACTCAAGATAAAAAAGAGGTTGAAAAAGGAAAAAGAGGTCAGTGCTGAGATCTGGCAGAAACATTAGATAGGAAAAGAAAGGGGAAAAAATATGAACACACGCAGAAATTTAGCTCTGGGACCTGGCAAACTAGCTCAGTGACTTAGAATGCCTGCTTTGCAAGCCTAAATTCTCAAGTCCAATGTCTGGGGCAGTCATTTGCATCGAGAAGGAGCCTGGCAGGTCTGTGGTTTGAACCTGGCAGCTCCAGAAACTTCACTCTACTGCTCAGATTCTAGACTTTGCAGATAAACTCTCTTCTACTGTAATCAAGTACTATTAGAATACAGAAATGCAAAACTAAAATTCAGAATAAAAAATACTCTGAAGTAGGGGCTGGAGCTATAGCACAGTGGGTAGGGCATTTGCCTTGCACATGGCCGACCGGTTTGATTCCCAGCATCCCATATGGTTCCCCCAAGCACCACCAGGAGTAATTCCTGCGTGCATGAACCAGGAGTAACCTCTGTGCATCGCCGGGTGTGACCCAAAAAGAAAAAAAAAAACACTCTGAAGTAGAGAAGTAGCTCTAGGAAAGTTTCCAGGGAAGGAGGAACATGGCATTTCTATTCTCCCTGTATCTAGGCAGGCATTTTTTATGAGCGTCAATACTAATATTCTGTTTTCAGTTACTGACAAAGGTGTAAGACAAAGGGGGAAAGAACAGGTTTAATTTTTATAAAATTTTCTTTTTATTGATTGATTAACTTGTTCCATAGTTACACTTCCTTTTTGAAGATAAATGTTTTAAAATAAATGCTGTTAGGATAATTATCCACATGCAAAAGAGTAAAACTTATGGCCTTATCGCACATCAGGTTAAAAAATTGACTAAAACTGGATTTCAAACCTAAATATAATAATTAAAGGTATAAGTCTCCCAGAAGAAAGAAAGCTGTATGACTTCTTTATGACCCTGTATTAGTCAATGGTTTCTTAAATGTAATATGAAAGTATAAGCAACAAAAGCAAAAGAAAAATAGACACATGAACATTAGATTTTTCAATTTTTATGCTGAAAGTGATATTTCCACAAGAATCAAAGGAAAGCATAAAGTGGTAGATAAATTTCCACAAGAATATATCTGAAAGAGGGGTCTAAATCATTTATGAGACTGACTCACTGCCTACATGCTAAGAAGGCAAATATATGAAGATCATTTAAAGAAATCTGGTAAGCCAATAAATTTTAAAAGGATAATCCTGTTAAAAATGGGCAAAAGAAGGATTTTTCAATAAGCAAAAAAAGGATGTGCAACATTATTAGCCTCCATAAAAATACAAGCGAAAACCAGGATGAGATGCCACTGCAGACCAATGGCGATGGTCAGAATATAAAAGGCAAATAATAGTGATTATATGGAGAAACTGGAGTCCTCCAAAACATACAATGTGAAAAAAAACATGGAGCAGTCACTTTAGAAACACAATTTGGCAGTTCCTCCAAGAGTCATACGTTGGAGATACTCTCAGAGCCAGCAATGCCACCACTAGGGAAGTTCCCAAGGAAACTGTATATCTACTCACAGACTTGTCCTTGCATATTCAAAATCACAATATGCCCCAGGGGAAAAACCCAAATCTCTCCCCACTGACGAGTGGCCAAACGAAATGTAGTCTACAGACACAAGTCACTTCATGACAAGTATACCTTCTGAGAAATGCATTTGAATAGCTTACTGAGCTCACCATTGTCTGTGTTGACTGGAATATCATTAAGTGAAGCATGACTGTGTCTCAGTAATGGACTATTGTTTGGCCATAAAAGGAGTGAAGTAGTAATGCATATTATAACAAGTTGAATCTTGAAACCATGCTAAGAGAAAAAAAATTTAAAGATTATTTAGAGGGCCATAGTGTTAGTACAATGGATAGATCAGTTATCTTGCATGTTACCAACCGGGGTTCAAGGACCAGCACCCCATATGGTCCCCCAAGTATTGCCAGGAATAATATTCCATTTTATATATGTACAAATAGACAAAATTTCAAGGGAGAAAGCAGATTAGTGGCTGACTAGATCAGAAGATGGAGTGGATAGGGAATAACAATAAATGTAGATTCCTTTCTGGGGTGACAGCGATGTTCTATCATATTGTATTTCTGGTCATAGAACTCTGTGAATCTACTAAAACCTACTAAGTGGTACAATTTACATCAAGGAGTTTAACAATATGAGTTATATATCTCTAGATATTTTAGTTAGGTTCTTTTCCTAGTAAAATATAAATATATAGCATTATCCACCATCATTTCTGTCTCTCTTTTAGGCTGATTATGTGGTCCCTGTGGAAGATGAAGATGAAAACTATATTCACCCCACAGAAAGCACTTCACTCCCTTCTGAAAAAGGCAAGAGTTTGCACCTAAAACCCTTTAGCAGTAGGTAGAGTTACCCAGGCTTCCTGAATGCTGTGTGTGGGCGGGCTAGCAGTGCAGAAACAATGGTGCCCAGGCATCTCTCCTCTGGCTACAGCATTTATTTCGCTGGTGGGGCATCCTAGAGAGACTTCTCTCTGTTTCAGTGTCTTTACACTGCTTTTTCTTCCTCCCTCTTCTATGATTTTATACTCCCATCTCAAATTATGAAATCAGGTGCCTCAGTAATTTTAGCTGACCTCACTTGAGATCTATCATACATTTTCCCATAAATGTGTCTTAATAGACTGCCCCTGTAATCATTATCTCTATCTACCTATCTATCTTTATATATATATATATATATATGGATAATTTATAAAACCTGGTACTCATCAAATGTTATATGGGCACAATGGTTAAGAGAACTGTTTTTTTTCTTAAGAAAATTATTATAGTTACACTACAGTATAGTACTACATAAGTTTCAGGTAGGCATCATTATAAATCAGTATAGATACAAACTATATTGACTTCACTGCTAGGACTATTTTTAATTTAGTGTTATGAGAAGTATTTCATTTGTAAAGTTTTCCCACAATAACAAAAGCAATTATAAACAAATGATCTCAAAAAGTTAGTGCAACATACCCTTCGACCAGACGAGGAATACTGTTTCTTTCCTCTTGATGGTTCCCATAGAGAATATAATGCTGTAGAAGGGCTAATGTATCTAACACTAATCATCTAATAGAGAAACTCCGAAGTACCCATTTTTATCCCACCAACATATAGCAGCTATCTCATGCACTCCCTAAATATCTCCAGTAGCATCTGATTTCCTGAAACAATAAATATATATTAAATGATCCTTCGTAGAAAAAAAAGAAAAAATATGGTGTATATTATAGGAGGAGGTAGAGTTATTAATTTGGCCTCTTCACTACTGAATTCAATGTGCTTTTCCTGGTTAAAAAATAAAGGGTCAGGAATGTGGCTTGGCATATACCTCACACATGAGAACTAGATTCACAAGATGCATGTATACATACACACACAGGCACACACACAAGAACACACACAAACATATACATACAAACACACATAGTTAGGACTGGAGAGATAGTTCAACAGACTGGAGCACAGGCTTTGCATGTAGGAGGGCCAGGTTTAATCCCTGACACTTGCAAGGTCACCAGAGCACTGCTTGGAGTGACTGTCACAACTACTGATGTGGCACAAGAAACACCAAAACAAAATTCTTCCATCTGAACTAGCCTGACAATGAAAATTCCAAGCAAGTATTCACTTTAGAAAAATTCATATTATAATTTCAATCTTCCTTTAATAATAAATTATTTTGGGCTTTGTGTCATACTCAGTAGTGCTAAAGGATTTCTCACATCTTGGTACTTGGGGTCACTCCCACAGGTATTCAGGGGACCTTATGGTTCCAGAATTAAACTTAGGACTCACCCAATCCTTTGAACTCTCTTACCAACCAACCATTAGTATGTAACTAAAAACAAAATTCAGCACCAAAAAGATAGTACTTAACCTGGGGTTAAGCGACCCAGGTTCAATCTGGCCCCCTAACACCACTAGGAGTGGTCCCTACACACAGAGCCAGGAGTAAACCCTGAATACTTTTGAGTGTGATTGCAAAAGAAGAAAGAAAATTTTCAATTTAAAATAAAACTGTTTAGAATAAAATTTGAGATCAAACTGTCTTTAGTATAGGTTCATGAATTGGCCAGCAGCTCATTGCAGCAGGGGCAAAGGTCTGCAACAGGCTGATACAAATTGAAGATTTGGGGTTGGGGTATGACTCAATGGGCTAGAGCCAAGGTTTGCATGCAGATGGCCAGGTTGGATCCCACTTACTGCATGGACCCCTGAAAACTACTGGGAGCCATCCCTGAGCACAAAGCCAGGAGTGGCCCCAGAATATCACATAATGTGGCCCCAAAGATATTTTTAAGGACTATTTTATAGTCAAAAGATGGTCAAGTTGTTGCCATTTAGTGTGTGCGTTTTAAACAATATTCATTGTAGGGACTGGAGGATAGCCGAGCAGATAAGGAACCTGCCTTGTGCACGGCCAACCTGGGTTTAATCCCGGCATCCCACATGATCCCCCATGCACTTCCAGGAACAATTCTTTTGAGTGCAGAGCTAGGATTAAACCTGAGCATCACTGGATGTGGCTCCAAAACAAAAACAAACAAAAATAATCTTGTAAAAACCTTTTCTTCTGAGTAGACTTACATATTTAATAAGTGTTTCCCATTCTCCAAGCTGCAAACAATGGATGATCCAAAGGAAAATATGACTCATAATTTCCATTATACATTTTCCCATTAATGTGAGTGTCTTAATAGATTTCCCCTATAATCATTCCTATATATATTTGTGTGTTCTAGCTCCCATGGTGAATCGGTCAACCAAGCCAAACAACTCTGCAAAACCACTTTCCCCTCCAGAGGCAACTTCAGGTAGTATGTGTTTATGTGTATATGTGTGCGTGTGTGTCTGAGAGAGAGAGACAGAAACAGAGACAGACAGAGATAGAGACAGAGGCAGAGAGAGAGACATTTGGTATTTCAATTCTTTGTTTCTTACTGTGAAATTATTATATTTAGGGACTTGTTTTTTAAATCAATTCTGAATAAGTTCTAATATTAATTATCACTTGTCATTCCAATTTTTAATATGGTAACATCCCTATACTGACCACATGCAAGAATCCCTCCCAGGACCCAAAGACAAGCTCTAGCCTTCCATGAAGAACGAATTTGACCACAAGGACATGCACCCTGAAGCCACTACAGGCTTTACTGTAAGGGAATGCTAAGGAGTTGGGGCAAGACAAGGCAGAGAGAACCAAGAGAAGAAAACACAGCCCTCACCCGTGTGGCTCATATGTTGTTGGATGCCAGTTTTATTTATTTAATTTTGCTCTGAGAGAGAGAGAGAGAGAGAGAGAGAGAGAGAGAGAGAGGGAGAGTGAAGTGTCTGCCATTGAGGTGGGGTGGGGAGGGGGAAGCGGGCTGGAAACTGGGTATATTGTTGGTGGGAAATGTACACTGGTAAGGGATGAAGGGACAGGTGTTGGAACATTATATGACTGAAACCCAATCATGAACAACTTTGTAACTGTGTATCTCACTCTGACTCAATTTTAAAAATTAATTTTTAAAAAGTAAATCATTTTCAGAGGGCAGAGGTCTGTCTCTTCAATGCCTTCATTTCTTCTAAACTCCCAGCCCTCTCATGCTTTCCACAGAGCAGGTTCTCCAGAATATTCTGTCTCAAAAACTAAAACAATGCACGGTGAGAGCAGTCTAGTCTATATTTATAGTTTCCCCTTTAAATTCCTCAGGAATAGTAGACTTATAAATGTAGTAGGTTACTTACTGAATTCAATTTAGTTCAGTAAATTTTATGTCTGTGATGAATGTCCATGCCTGAGAGGAGGCAACCTAGAGATGCTGAGAAGAGCTGACTGAGCTCCGCCTGGCACCAGCAGGCAGGTCTCTCCCAGCAGTGAAGTTCTGCCTGCCCTTTCTCTTCCTCCCTCACCATGACTAGGAAGAGCGTGGGGAAATTGGCTGCTATGAACAAGGCCCTCTGGTTCCTTCTGACTCCAGGACATGAGAGTTGGATAGTAGCTTGCCATTTGTCTGGCTTTGTCCCTTTGTACAATGGGGACAAAAGCACTCCTGACTCAAAGATGAACAATTGAGTAGCCTCCGAAGGTAAATTAGGTGTGTGAGTGGCATTAAAGATGCTGATGAAAGAGTAGTTGCTGATGGTATGCAGGAGGGATGGGTCTGTGACTCTGTCCTTAGCACTGGTGCAGGCACACAGATGCAATTGTGAGCTCTCAACTCCCACTCGTAGCAATCCTGGGTGTCTCACAGCCTGTGGAAATAATAAGAGGCATGTTTAAGAGCATGTTTAAGAATCAGAGCCTGTGGATTTGTCCTATGGCAGAAAGGAGGTCATTTAAGAACTCTTAAGATGGAGTTCCTAATTTACACCCTAGTCAGAGATTATGAATGAGGCATTTAAAAAACATTTCATCCCCTTTGTCTACAAGTTTTCCCCAATAGTTTCAATGACCACCCATGTCTGTTTAACTGAAAGTAACCTTCGAAAATATATCTCTCAGCAATCAGCACCAGGAGGAATACTCCATAACTTAGAGGCCAGCCGGGTATCCTAGAGGAAAGGGCAGTTCAGATAGAGAAGGGAGCACCAAATAAAGGGTGTTTGGAGGATCCTCCCAGGAGGGGAGATGCATGTCGAAAGTAGACTATGGACTGAACATGTTTGCCACTCAATGCCTCTTTTGCAGACCACAACACCCAAAAGGAGAGAGAGAACACAGGGGATTGCCCTGCCACAGAGGCAGGGGGGGATGGGGGGGGTGGGGGTGGGGGGATATTATCCATGGTGGTGGAAAATGGGCACTGGTGGAGGGATGGGTATCTGATCATTGTATAATCGAAACCCAAGCACAAAAAATTGTAAATCTACAACTGTAAAAAAAAAAAAGAAAGAAAAATAAATAAATAAAAAATAAATAAATTTATATATATATATATATATATATATATATATATATATATCAGCCTTGCAGAAAGACCAGTCTCACAGTGACCAAGAGCCCAGATTCAGCATTCAGAGACTAACTCTAGCCTATGTGTGTGCAGGTCGAAACAGCGGGACCTGGGACGGGAAATCATCCTCCTCCCCTGTGGCACCATCCCCTCTGCCCAGGGCCGGGTGAGTATCTGTGAGAGCCGAGTGGATGGGCCCCACTCCACTCCACTAAGTCCAGCTTCCTTCTCCACCCTTTCAGGGTAGATTTCCTACACACTCTTGGGTTTTTGTTTTCAAATTTGAGGGCAAAATGAACAGTGGTTGGCTCCACTTTGCTATTTTTTAATAAAACTCATTTCTTTTCACCCCCCCCCCAGGAAAAAGCCAGCTGTACCCTTGAAAATAGTAAGTTAATTTTGCTCTTAAACATGCCTCTTATTATTTCCCACCATGTTTATTTTTCCCACTTATGGAGAGTTGGAGAAGCTTCCAGGTAAGGTAGACACTGCAATTAATCCTAAACTCCGGAGTTGTCCCCGGACATCCGGGAGGAGGCTGGGGCCCTCGGTTAGCCAGAGAAAGTGCTGCACATGAGACTGTCCTCACTTCATCCCGGAGGCTTACCTGAGCCTGACCAGCATATCACAGGCTGTTCAGGCTCCCTGTCCCCAAAAATGTCATCTGTCTCCTCCTGTGTCTGCTGCTCACCCTGGCCTAGAGGCGACTGCCTGACACCTGTGTCTCACATAACTAAATTCAGATTTGGGCCAGAATGTGGAGCAGCAAGTTGTTCCAGGAAGCCTGCCTTGAGTTGACACCTACTCTATAGCCTAATACGTCGAATCACTTAGCCACTGAGAACAAGGCCAGTTGCCAGACATCCCATCATGCTATCCATCAACCCTGGTGATGGAGCAGGGAGGTCCCCATGCCAAGACAACATGCTTCTCCTTCTACGAGACATTTCTGGCCTGTCACCCCTTAAGTCAAAAGTTAGGCCAAGGACATGTGTTTTAATGTTTGTTCTTATGATAGAAAGAATAGGTATGAATCGAAGAAATGTTTTCCCAAAATCTTTACTTTAATAATATTGCTTTCACTTGTATTTCCACAGTCCACTATAATGAATATCCCTGCCCCCTCCCTATTTTTTTTTTAACTAGGTTACCTCTCAACAGAATGCATCAAGCGTCTGTGAAGGTAAAGCTTTATTATTTTGAGGGATGAATGTCCTCTAAAGGCTATTTAAATGATTTGTACATAAACTAATTTCTAAATGAATTTAAATGTTTATGGGAGAGGTGTAAATACGAAATTGAGTTTTATAAACAAAATGGCTTTCATTTTGCAATGAATCATAGTGGCCAGGTGGTCAGAATCTGAGCTCGCCAGAGGTGTCCTTGGAGTGGATCACACATCCCAAACTAACCTAGCTGTAGACAGACTTGCCATGGCTTTGCATAGGTATGAAGACTAAATGAAAGTCATTCACCTATTTTAGAACTGGCAGTTTAATTAAGGTAATGGAATTTCTAAAAATCTTGTTAATTGAGTTAAGTTCTTTTGCTAGGTTTGCAAAACAATTTTTCAGAGTTCAAATGCCTGCCTTCTTATTACAGATTCAAATGTTTTCCTTTGTTTTAGCAAATTTCACCAATATTTTTTGTTAGGACATTTGTTCCCATTTAAAATACGTTTGTATATGAAAAGTACTGAGGGTGGAGGAACCAGAAGAAATTTTAAAAACACTGATTTATCTCAATACTTAAATACACTAGTAGGAATTAAATTCTTGCACCTAATGACACACTTGAAGACAACCAATGCTGAAAACTCAGTGAGCATTCTCCTCCATCCCAGCTCTTTTTGAGAAGTTAGTTAAGCAAATTCTGCAGTTAGTCCAGGCACTCTGGCACACAATGGTCCCTCAGATGGCAGACGTTTTCTGAATGTGCACTACAACTCACCTGTCTGCTTTCCTTGCTTCATTCGATTTTCCATATTCGTCTCCCATATCTTTCTTCCCAGGCTATTTCTGAAATATTCTTATCTTTCTGTCTTGCTTTATCCTGCCTGTTCTTTAACATGTTTGCTGGAGGATCCTTTATGCCCATTGAGCAGGGAGCATGATAGTGCGGCTTTCCATGGAGTCATTGTAGAAAGTAAGTTAAACTCTGTGCAATTCCATGGCTTTGGGTGTGCCCCTTCCCCCAACCCCAGCCCACCAAAACCAGCAGAGGAAAGGTACATGACCTGCCCCTTGAGACTCAAGTGCTCTCACTGTCAAAGGGCCCCCAGCACAGGGAGTTGGCATGCTGTCCCTTTTATTGCACATTTCAAGAGACGAGGTGATGTTGTCCAACCCTGAAGCAGGTAAGTAGCCATGTCTGGCTTTGGAAGGACGCCTGCAGGAGAGCAGGTCCAGGCCTGGTGCAGTCAATCTCATCAGGTGTCCAGGTTCACTGGGTCTCCTTCTGGAATTATCAAACAGTAGAGGACAAAACAGCTTATGTGGCAGTCACAATAATCTGTCACAAACTCGAAAAACAGCATTTTACCTATCACTACACTGCAAAATACTCTAAAATCTGTATATTTAACTTTAAGTTCTTTGCTACTCTCGTTCATTATTTATTCCTATGATACAGAATCGGTCATTCTCAAACTTTCTTCCACTCAGGAGACATAGCCATGGGCATATACAGATTTTAATATGGCCTTGGCCAATATGAGGGAGAATAAGGCATTACTATGATTTGTAAGCACATTCATTTATCAGCAGCAAAGTTCATGATGTTTTCAACATAAATGTATTATGTTATGCCATTTCCCCGTGTACTGATCATAATGTTACACCTTTCTCTTACCCAGAACACAGTGAAATGCAAATGAGATCAATGTTGTTAAATGGAAAACCTGGAATTTGCTTAACTAACTTTTAAAAAAACCTTATCTACTCAGATAATCCACAAACTCTGATATTTTATATCCTACAAGTAATTTCTTCTGCCAGTTATTATGACTTATAAAAATAAACCAAAGTGTCAGCACCTGTCTGGAGTACACAGAGAAAGCATTAAAACTTGCTCATCCATTCCTACCTCAAAAGTCTGGACCACTTGAATGAAATGGCCACCCCATTGCCTAGGGATGGAAGAAGAGTCTGGCCGTGGTGCCTATAGCACTGCTGGGTGGGGACCACACTCTTCATAACACAAACACATCTCCAGAAGGATCACAAGTGTACAAATCAATAACATCCAGGTGTGAAAACATTTTCCTGGGGAGACCTCTGACCAAATCAGATCGATGTCACCAATTTTGGGGATGAAAGCAGACATTTAAATCTAAACAATTTTCTCAATCAGAAAAACCTATACCTGCCGAACGCCACAGAGGGTCCAGTCACAGACAAGAAGCTGCACAGTCACCAGTATTTCCTCGTTTCCAGAAGTAAGAATCCTTTCCTTTAGAAATAAGTTGTGAGGTGGGGGTGGGGGAGCGCGAAGCAATAGTACAGCGTGTGAGAAGTTTGCCTTGCAGGTTCCATCCCCAGCACCCCTTATGGTCCCCTGAGTGCAGAGCCGGAAAGGGAGGGGAGAGAGAGACAGAGAGAGAGAGGGAGGGAGAGAGGGAGGGACGGACAGAGGAAGTTGTTGCTGGAGCTGCAGTATGGCTCACTGGTATAGCACTTGCTTGACATGTGTGAGGTCCTAGTTCTGATCCTCAGCATCCCAAACCAAAAAAATTTAGAAATCAGTTTCCTCTTGTTGCAGCAGGCAGGCATTAACACCTGACTTTCTATACTGAAAGGCAGCAATGTGCTTGGGAAAGATCTGAGATGTCATTACTTGGCAATTACGTTCAAAGGGGGTGAAATAGGTAGCAACTTTTAAAAGAACTGATTAGAAGCACAGAAACCTAATATTCAGGCTATTACCTATTGGACTTAAATCTAACACTTTCATCAAGATTCTTCTATTTGCAGAACAAAAAAGGAATGATTTTACTCATTTTGCAGACCTTGGTGCCTGCCTATTTCACAGCGGTAGGGCGTTTTCCTTGCACGCAGCCAACATGGCCGAGTCGAGTTCGATTCCTCCGCCCCTCTCGGAGAGCCCGGCAAGCTACCGAGAGTATCTCGCCCGCACGGCAGAGCCTGGCAAGCTCCCCGTGACGTATTCGATATGCCAAACACGGTAACAACAAAGTCTCCAATGGAGACGTTACTGGGCCTGCTCGAGCAAATTTTTAGACATTCTTTTATTTTTGTAAGAAGTTTTTATAGGCCATTTGTATTATCTCTTGTGCTAAGGCTGTTCAGAGCATCTTTCCTATAATAAAAAGTCAAATTTATAGCCCTTATACTTTGCCCATTAACTAATCTGAAATCCTTCCTTTCAGACACATGCCTCAGAAACCCATCCCTCTGCCAAGTAAGTACAATGAATTCATGGAAAGCAATAGCAGCACCTGCTACAGCAGTATCTTCATGCCCTGAGCCACATCTTTCTCTCATTTTATTTTCAAGTTGTTCACAGTAATTGATTACATTCAATATTTCAACACCAGTCCCACCACCATTACCCCTTCCCACCACCATCATTTCAAGTTTCAACATCACCACCCAAGTCTGTCCAAAAGGCAGATGCTGAGTAATTTATCTTGTATTGCTTGTTATAAATAATTGACTAAAAATTATCAAAAAGGTTTCCTTAGAGGAAAGTGTGTGAAAATTGTTATATCTGATCTAGGAGCCATTAAGCTCCAGTATTAGAGATCGTTAACATGTTGTTAGAGTTTGAGTCTTGTGTGCTAATATATATGTGTGAGTGTGTGTGTGTGTGTGTGTGTGTGTATAAATGTGCGTGTAGACATATATATGTACATGTTACTTTTTTTTATCAAGATTGGTTGTCTTCAAATGTGGTGTGCTACTCTTGATATATCAGTGGAATAATTGTATGAGATGTCACACAGCAGCGAAAGCAGCTGCATACTCCTGGAACACTAAACTTTTTTCACAGGGTGCTAGCCTTGGAGTTAAAAAAATTTTTTTTTCAACTGGATGGTGATTGGGGGGTCCAGAGGCATCTCAGTAGTATGCTGCTCTCTTCCAAGATTCATTTGTGAATTTGGATCATGGCCATTAATGCATTTAAGTGGCATACAGAGGCAGTTTGTGGGCATCACCGGCAGGAAATTGGAAGCACAGGGAGATGAGTGGAGGGGGAACCATTCTGACTCTGGAAACCTGGAGATTTCAGTCACACGTACCGCATACCTGGGTTTTTCAGCGGATTCAAACTCATGTGAGCCACATATTTCTAACACAACAACTACTTCCAGCTGAAGCATCTTAGGACCCTCTAGCTCATTTTATTACCTGTAAATTGGGCCTCAGAACATTTACTCCTTTAGAGTTGTTTTGAAAAGCACATAGATTTGTGGGGAATAAAATTAGTAGTATTGATATTTTACTGGTTATATATATTATCTTTTATTCATTTATTATTATTATTGTTGTTGTTGTCATTTGTTTTGGTTTTAGACCACACCTGGCAGTGCCTGGGGTCTACTTCCAGCATGAAGGTCACTCCGAGCAGCACTGGGTGACCATACAGTGACAGGGATAGAATTCGGATCTCTGAATGCAAAGCATGTGCCCCTGCCAGCTCATTGAGCTCTTTTTCTGGTCCACATTTATTTAATTTTTCAATCAAAATGATACAACTAACCAGAGGGGAAAAAATACAGTGATTAAGGAGCTCACCTTTAATGCTGGCTCCATCCCTAGCATCACCAGAAGTGATCCCTGAGCCTATAGAGCCAAGAGTAGGCACTGAGCACAGCTAGGTGTGCCTCTCCCCAAAGAAAAACCCCACCACATGTGGGGCTGGAGAGATTTACAGTGGGTAAGTCATCTGCCTTGCTCGTGGCCTACTTGAACACCCCATATGGTCCTCTGAGCATTGCCAGGAATGATCACTAAGCACAGAGCCAGGAATAGGCCCTGAGTACTGCTCAGTGTGTCTCCCAAAACAAAACAACCATTTCAAAATATGATGAAGTAAAACAACTATGAGAGGTAACTGATAATGTCTGGTACGTAGACATTTCTCAGTTAAGGATATTTATTCACATTAAATCTGGGGATCAGAGCAAAAATACAGCAGGCAGGGAATTTCTCTTGCATACACCAGACCTGGGTTCAATATCCAGCATCCCAGATGGTCCCCTGAGCACCACCAAGAGTGATCCCTAAGCCCAGAACCAGGAGAAAGCCCTAAGCACTGCCAGGTGTGCCCCACCGCTCCCTCTGTACAACCCCCCGACCACCACACACTCACACATTTTTTAAAAAGGTGTGCTCTTCAAGCCTTTGTTCCCCCTTGAACACATCTGGCTTGCTTGCCTCTCTGTTTCTTTGCCTATTTCCACTGTTGAGAATTCTGTGTTCTCTCTTGAACAAGTGCTTCTCTCTCTCTCTCTCTCTCTCTCTCTCTCTCTCTCTCTCTCTCTCTCTCTCTCTCTCTCTCCTCACATTATTCTAAATAAGTTTCAATAAAATCTAACGTGTTTCACCAAAAAAAAAATTAAGATTTTTTTCCCACTGTCACAAAATGTATCAATGACAGTATCCTAAAAAGCAGGCTTTGCAAATATATGGACAATTTTTCTAAAACAAACAATGCATAGCCCTAAAATATATAAAAACTCATGCTTATGATCATGTCCACTTAAAACTTTGATTTACTTAATATTAAAATGGGGGGAGGGATTAAATAAAACAAAACACTGTCTTACATGATTTGAAAAATGTTCTAAAATAATCAAATTAGATATATTTAAAGAGAATCGATGCTATGTTAAAAATAAGCATCTACTCTAAACAAGTCCATATTTACTTTATTAATCATAAATCAAAGATACTGCTACAATTTCTGTTTTGACTTTTTTAAATGTTCTTTGTCTTTAAAATGTATGTGGGGGGGTGTTAGGGACTGAATTCAGGACTTTATTATATTCAAGGCACACTATGAATAAACTTTCTTTAAAAGTTAGCACTGTAGTACTGTCCTCCCATTGTTCATCAATTTGCTCGAGCGGGCACCAGTAACATCTCCATTGTGAGACTTGTTGTTACCGTTTTTGGCATATCAAATACGATATGGGGAGTTTGCCAGGCTCTGCCATGCGGGCGAGATATTCTCAGTAGCTTCCCAGGCTCTCGAGAGGGATGGAGGAATCGAATCCAGGTTGGCCACATGCAAGTTATAAACACAAAATAAAAATGGTTTGGTCATAGAAATTTAATTTTCACTGTCAAAGCTATTTTATACTTTTACGTCTTTCATCCCAAGTCATTCTTTAGGTTGACATCGACCTTGTGATATACCGAGGTTAAAGCAGAAACTGAGACAAATGATTCATACCCTGATGAAATTTCAATTCTTCTAGAGGAGACAGGAAAAATGCTCTAGATAAAGTGACATGTAAGGATAGTGGTGGAGGGTCTTTGGCAGTGGTGAGGGTGTAGTAACTGTGTGTATCAAAACCACAAATACGGGGCTGGAGCAATAGCACAGCGGGTAGGACGTTTGTCTTGCACGAACCCGACCCAGGTTCGATTCCCAGCAACCCATATGTTCCCCTGAGCACCGCCAGGGGTAATTCCTGAGTGCATAGCCAGGAGTAACCCCTGAGCATTGCCAGGTATGACTCAAAAAGCAAAAACAAAAACAAAAACAAACCCACAAACACTGGAGCAATAGTATATTGGGTAAGGCATTCTCCATGCATGTGGCCAACCTGGAACAGATTCCCAGCATCCCAGATGATCCCTGAGCCTGCCAGGAGTGATACTTGAGTGCAGAGTCAGGAGTCAGCCCTGGGTACTGCTGGGTGTGGCCCTAAAACAAAACAAAACAAAACCCCATAAAATTATAGTAACTATGTTGCCTAAAGTACAATAAAAAATTTAATATTGAAAAGAAACTAGATAAATCTTATGTCAATGCAAGAGTGCTATTAAAAATAATAAAGTAGGGGCCAAGAGGGAGTGGGGCCACTGACAGTAACAGGCCATAGGATTGCTCCTTTACATGGATCAGTGGGAAAGTCCTCATCTGTCACCTGGGACCTAACAGTTCCTCCCATGAGGGCGGATATGAGGACAAAGAGCTAAGCTGCAAAAAACAGAACAGACTGGCATCTATGATGCAGAAAGTATCAGTCTTAAACTTCAGAAACCACTAGATATGCCTTGAGCAAACTTGACCATCAGCCTCTTTTGTTACCCTCATCCCAAAGGACTGTCCAGCCTTCCCAGCGAACACAAACCGTCCCAACTTCATTCACACCCAGCCTCCCATGGCCTGCCAAGCTCTCACCACTCCCATTGTTCCTTCTTCCTTACACCACAGCTGTCTCCTTTGAATATTGGCTGCTTTCATCTCACTCTGTTTCTCCTGCAGTTTTTCCCCATTAATGACTGGTTGCGCTGGTCAAAAGCCTAATCAGAGTCACCCTTATCCCTTTGTGTGCTCTCTTAATACCCCTCACAGTCACACTTTCAAATAAAATCTGAATCCAATCCAATCATTCCGTAACTTTCACCTGTCCCAAGCCCACATCCTCTCCTGCCTGGTTAGCAAGAACTTCAAACTGGCTTCCTTCCTCTGTTCTTACCTGTTCTATTTCCAACCCCAACTCCAGAGCGGCCTTGTTGAAAGACAGGCAGTTCAAAGCTCAGCAAGTTCCCCACATCCTATTAAATCTTAGGCCATGTTGTACAAATTGGGTCCATTCTTTACTTCCTATCCGAATTCATTCCTAGCTTCCCTTTTTTTTTTCCACTAAATTTTAGGCACAATGGTCCTTTCAAATGTGCCAGGCCCTGTATTCATTGTCTTCATTGTGTCTTGCACTTTCTTTCATGAGATACCCACATACCTCCTCCCTCTCTACTTTTCAGTCTAACCCCACTGTCACATGAGGCCTTCTCTGGGCAGCCTTTCTAAACATATCGTCTGAAGCTAGTTCCCAAGTCCTGTCTTCACTTAGTTTTGTCTATAATAATGATTTCACATTACAGTGTGTGTGTATGTATGTATATATATATGTATATATATGTATATATATATATATATATATATATTCACATTTGTCTTAACTACTTTTGTCACTCCTGGATAGAGATGAATGGATGTAGCAAAGTATTCTCTTGTGTGTTTCCACATTTTTACTCCTTGAGAGAATTTATGCCTTAACACAGCAATTCTCAAATGTTTTTGTTTTGAGCCTATTTTAACACTCTTGATTTCTTTTTGGGGGGGCGGGGAGACACCCATCAGTTCTCAGGGCTTCCTCCTGATTCTGTGCTCACTCCTGGTAGTGTTTAGAGGGGCAGGGGTGGGGGAGCACAGTGGAGCCACAGATCAAATCTGGGTTGGCTACGTGCAAGGTAAACGCCTTACACTTGTACCATCTCTCCAGTCCTTTAACACTCTTAAAATCATTGTAGACTTAGAGAACTTTAGTTTTTGAGCTTCTTCCTATTGACATCATATTAATTAAAATGAAGAGCAAATCATATTTATTAAAATACTGAATTCACTTTATACTTTCATAAATACAATATTTTTCTGAAAAATACTGCTTCTGAAAGAAAAACAATTTGGTGAGGGAAATGGCATTTTTTCCTTGTGTGGAATTCTCAAGCAGTGCTCAGGGAGTCCTCTTAGCCATTCCTAAATCCAATTGATTTTAATATGTTGAATAAAAACCTTGGGATTCTCAGGGTCCTCATATTATGCTTTGATATCCATTGCTCTTAAGGACTGGTGTGTTTGTGTGTGTGTGTGTGTGTGTGTGTGTGTGTGTGTGTGTGTGTTTGTTAGGGTTGAGGCAAAGTAACTAATCAAGATATAATAAGGATCATTTGATTTTTCAAATCTCCTTTCAGGATTTTCAGATGCGGGAAGTTCAACAGTGGATGGCACATTAGCCAGCTTTTCACCTAGTTTTACTCTGTCAGAACAGGTATGAAATGAACTCTTACTGTTAACTCTTAAGTAAACTCTTGAGAAATTTCAGATAAGAGAGAGTTTCTAACAATGCTTGAGAACAGACATAGGCTGTAAGTTAAGTCATTCACTAAGGGGTATAAAATACACTTTTTCCCAAATGAAGACCTTGCTTCATTTATTTATTATAACTTGTAATCTAGATATCCTGAAAAACAACTTGCTTTTCCCCCCCAAAAAAATACCAAATAAGTGAGTTCTTGTATTATTCTTCCTCTGGCATAGCCTTTTTATACTCTGTGATTTTCTCAGAATAGATCTGTGATACTAAACCACATGAAGTAGCATTTTTTTAAAGAGAGAGACAAAACTGTTTTGTTGGGCAAGTCTCTCTAAAATTTTTCAAATGTAAAAGATGAGCACACACACCCTTCCTGCCTTCAAAATAGTTACAAAAGTCAAATATTTGTAAAGAGAACACTTTAGAAATTATAAAGCACCCCATAAAGCAAAAAAGAGAGAGATTATAGTGGAAGAGATTATAATTTAAGAGAAACAATAAATGGTTCAGGAATCTGGCAGGATATAAGTACCAAATTTGACACTTAAGACAAAATGGGGGGAAAGGTTGATTAATTATATAATCCTCATAGTTGATGGAAGAAAATATAAGATTCATTTTTAGATTATTGGTCTAAATATATTTAGGTCTGTGTTGGCAATGCAAAACCAGACCCTATCCCTAGTGCACAGAAGTTGCAGTATTACTGAAATAGCATCTCATGTGTAACAGTGCCCTCCGTCTTACAGGAAGCTGATGTCCACTGTAAGCCCTGGTATGCTGGTGCCTGTGATCGAAAATCTGCAGAAGAGGCATTACACCGATCCAACAAGGTCTGATCAATTTTTATTATAATACTCTGTCCTCGACCTATAAAAATACTGTGCTCCTCCTGATCAGTGCAACAATTATGAATGTAGACACACTTTGCTTATTCTCACCCTGTGTGTCTTTCAAGCATCTTCCTCTTTGTTCTTCCATCTCATTTCTCTGTTCTTTCTGTTCTGTAAGGCTTCACTGCTCTCTGAACAATGGGGGAGAAAAAATTTCCAGGGGTGATATCTCTGTAAAGCTTGGTGCTATATGAGACCATCCAGGCTAAAAGTAGCAGGTTACTTCCAGGATTAAAGCTAGCAGAAATTCAGAAAAGTAAATTTTGGGGGGAGTCCAAGTCTAGTATTGTAGGAAAACTAGGGATAATTTAGACAATTCGAGAATTAAAGTGCTTCTCCTCACTTCCTTGTTTCTTGGTGTGTGTCGGGGGGAGGGGGGCAGGGGTTGGTTTTTCAGTTTTGGTCTTGGTTTTTTATATGAACCATATTTTCTCAGAATATATATCATGTACATACAGTTCTTTGCCACCTTTGTTTTACACCCAGCTCCACAATTGCATGTTTAAATGTCTCTACTAGTCCATTTGCTGACTTCCTCAATTATCTCTTTTTTACTTGATGTTCACTTGTAGAAGATTCTCAGGAAGATTCTCTGTGCTAACATTTTGAGATTTTGCACATTCAAAAAAAATTTTTATATAGCTTTGGAGGGTCTTTTGATTAGCTATAAAATCCTGAGTTTAAGTTTCTTTCTAAAAGTGTTGTTCCACTGCATTTCCTTATCTCTATAATGCTTTTGAAAAACATGATGCTACCTTTTTTTTGCATTTATATATATATATATATAATTTTCTCTTAAATCCTTTGCAGAATTTCTGGGAGGGTGAGGGAACGACTTCCTGCGATACTTTTCTTTTTTTTTAATGAATCACCGTGAGATACAGTTACAGACTTAAAAACTTTCGTGATTACGTTTCAATCATACAATGATCAACTACCCATCCCTCCACCAGTGCCCATTCTCTACCATCAATGTTCCCAGTATCCCTCCCGCCACCCCCATCCTCATTCCCTCTCCTGACTCTGTGGCAGGCACATTCTCTTTTACTCTCTCTTTTTGGGTGCTATGGTTTGTAATACGAGTACTAAGTGCTCATCATGTTCGGTCCATAGTCTACTTTCAGCACACATCTCCCATCCTGAGTGAACCCTTTATGCATCATTTACTTGGTGGTCCCTTCTCTGTCTCAGCTGCCTTTTTCCCCAGCATGTGAGGTCGGCTTCCAAGCCATGGAGTGATCCTCCTGGCCCTTATCTCTACTATCCTTGGGTGTTAGTGTCCCATTATGTATTTTATATTCCACAAATGAGTGCAGTCATTTCTATGTCTGTACCTCTCTCTCTGACTCATTTCACTTAGCCTGATACTCTCCATGTCAATCCACTTATATGCAAATTTCATGACTTCATCTTTTCTAACACCTTTCCAGCGATACTTGGCTTCTATGCAGACTTGTGGCACAATACTTGGGTGGGTCCACCATGTAGTGCTACTCAGTCCAGTAGTGCAGGGAAGGGTCTTTCATTGGCAAATCCAATCACCTCACCAGTATGAAGTTTTCTTAAACAGGTCATTGTTTTTAGGCCATGTATATAAATAGCAAAAAAATACATGCAACATGGAAAAATATAGCCTAAAAATAATGTTACATATACTTTTCTATGTTACATATTTATTTTTGGCAATTTATATACGGTCTAAAAATAATAACCTGTTTAAAAAACTACATACTGGTAAGGTATGTATCTCTGTGTGTGTATATATATAGTCTAAAATATTATGTTATTTTTTCTTTTATTTCTAATAGACATTCTTATAAGAGTCTTCACACCCCCCTCACAACTAGGGGTGCTCAGGAATTAGTCCCACCTTGGTGCTCAGGTGTTACCAAGCAATCTGTTGGTGCTTGGGAGACCATGTAGTGTTGAGGATCAAACCCTGGCCTTCTGCATACCCAGCATAGGCTCCAGCCCACTGAGCTACTCACTGATCTCATGATATTGTATCTTGTTCCCCCCCCCCCCCAGGATTCAAATTATAATTTATATGGGCTTTATTTTCTTTTTTGGTTTTTCTATCACCCCAACTTCCTACCATACTGTTGAAAAATCTTTTTTCCCCTGTCTTGGTTGTTTCTAGATCTTCTCTCAGTTATGTAGCAAATCTATATTTGAGGATATTTCTTTCTGGGGAGAATCTCATCATTTTTTCATTTCTGAGATAACTTTATTTTTCTCTTCAGTTCTTTACTAAGCTTGATCAACTCTGGCTCCTTCTTTCTGAAATTTGCCCAGTTCTTTGTTCATAATTGTTAAATATATGATTCTAGAGTATTTTTATAAAGTCCATAAATTTGAATTTTTTTTTAGTTTTTTTCTTTTTTGTTTTTGTTTTTCTGTGGTTTGGTTTTAGGGTGCTTAAGAGCTACTCCTAATTTAATGTTCAAAGTTTACTCCTGGCAAAGCTTAGGATGCCATGTTGGGCCAGGAATCAAACCCAGAACTTCACACATACGAGAAAAGTCCTCTACCTTTAAACCATATCCATTATCTCAGACCTGATATATTAGTTTTTTCTGCTTCAATATGTTTTGGGGGCAGAATTTCCATCAGCTGAATAAAATGATTTTATTTCCAATTCCTGATATTTTTTGTTACTTTTTTTAAAATTTGATTTTAAAAAATTCACAGGCAACTATGGACATCGAAGAGTATACTCCAGGATTAATTTTAATGCACCCCTTTATACATTTTTAAATCCTATAAACATCCTAGTTTGTGCATCAAAAAGTTAGCATTGATGTCATTCAAGATTTTCTATTTGTCTATTTTTACTTAAGATATTTTCTTTGAAAATAGAATGCTGAACTTCAATCAATACAAAAAATTATGTATCTAAGTAATTAACTCTGACCTAAGGATTTTTATAAGCTAATTTCTAGCCTGTATACATTTAAACAATACTAGCCATGTTTATGTTTTTCTTTCATTAAACAGGATGGATCTTTTCTTATCCGGAAAAGCTCTGGCCATGATTCTAAGCAGCCATATACACTAGTTGTATTCTTTAATAAGCGAGTATATAATATCCCTGTGAGATTTATTGAAGCAACAAAACAGTATGCTTTGGGGAGAAAGAAAAATGGTGAAGAGGTCAGTAATTTATCTTTTAATCCAACTTTCTAACTATATATTGATATACTTAGCACACTGACATCAGAATATGCATTATATTGCTAAAATTAAGAGAAAGGATATGGGAGTACTCGGTCCAAATCTTACAGACAAGTCAAAAACAGAATACAAGATTAAATACTATATTCCAGTGGTGTATCGTATACAGAATAGAAGGGAGAAAGATTAGAAGGTGTAAGAACTACATCTTTGTCCTTAGTGGAGCTAATCTGACTATAGGTTTTAGTCTGAGGGGCAGAGAAATAAGGGTTGAAGTGTTAAGCAAAGTTTCTATAAGAATAATGGTCAGTTCGCAGAGCTTCTAAGGCAAGAACTAGGATCTCAACTCAAATGTTAAGGCAGATGACCAGAGAAGGATCCAGAGAGAAAAAGAAATTTGAGTTGAAACATTAGACCATAACCGAAAAAACCATGGGTCCATAGCAAGGAAAATTTTTTAAAGCATAGATTTTGAATAGCAGCTAATCATAAAAATCAACTCCTCCTGGATTTGTAGGTGCTTCCTTCAGTCAGCTTGCTCCTGTAAGTGAACCTTGAAATATGGACAGGAATAATCCACGGATGACCAGAAAGTGTTATATATTTGTTCGGGACTTGAATTATTGGTCAAATTTGAGTAACTATCTCATGGTGATTCATTTAAAAAAAAAACTTTCCTAAATAAATAAATAAATTTGAATAAGGACATACATTGGATGGAGACAAAAAGGAGATAGTGGAAAGAACAATCTAAGTAGAGAAAATAGCATAAAAATAAAGTTAAGGAATACTTATTTTCGGAGCTGGAGAGATAACACAGATGGTAGGACATTTGCCTTGCATGCAGCCTACCCGGGTTCGATTCCCAGAATCCCATATGGTCCCCTGAGCACCACCAGGAGTAATTCCTGAGTGCATGCACCAGGAGTAACCCCTGTGGATCACCAGGTGTGACCCAAAAAGGAAAAAAAAAAAGAAATACTTATTTTCAGGAATTCTGCAGAAATAACTCTCTCTGTTCCAAACCTAGCACTTCTTAAAAGGTATCTGAATTGTTTGAAAGTGTGTGTGTCTGTAGTAGATGAAGTTGGAGACTGTCTTTTTTCATTTTGTATTTCCAGTATCATACACAATAAGATATCATCAGTAGATACTTGATACTTATTAAATGAATTAAATTGTTAATTGAATCATTGAATAGCATTTTATGAAGGCACTAACTAAAAAGGTCTTATATCAATAACTATTTTTTAAAAGAGTATATAAGATTTAGCATACTAACCATTTAAGTGTACAGTTTAGCAGAATTAAGCATAGTTACAATGTTATGAAACATATACCCAGAAATTTTCATATTACATATCTAAAACGCTTTACCCACTGAACTCTTCTTGGACATCTTTCCTCCTACTCCTGGCAACAACCCTAAAATCTTCTTCTATGAATTTGACTATAGATATCTCATATAAATAGAATATTTTTGCAATTGGCTTATTTCATTCACTAGTCTAAAGTTCTCAAGGTTCATTAAAGTTATAATATTTAACCAAGTTTTCTTTCCCTTTGAGGTTGCATAATATTTCACTGCCTGTATATACATTCTGCTTCTCATTCATTGATGGGTTGGGTTATCTCCACATAGTGGCTATTGTGAATAACGCTGCTGTGAACAGATGATTCAAATATCTTGAGACCCGGCTTTTAATTCTTCTGGGTAAATATCGAGAAGGGGGATAGCTGGGTCATGTGGCAGTTTTAGTTTTAACTCTTTTGAGAAACTCCCCTACCAGTTTTTCCATCGTGGTTGCATCATTTTGCGATCCCACCCACAGTGCACAGAGTCCAACTTTTCCACATCCCTAACAACACTTATTTTCCACTTATTTTTACTAGGAACCATCCAAATTGCTGTAAGTTTACTCTCACTATAGTTTTAATGTGAATTTCATCTTTTGGTGGTGCCGAACAAATTTTTATACATTATTTGGATATCCTTGGAGAAATGTCTATTCGGATCTTTACCATCTTTTAATTCACTGTTTAATGTGTCCTTTGATGAACATAATTATTTCAGTTTAATGTGGCCCTCATTTATATTTTTGTTTTTGCTACCTTTGCTTTTGGACTCATTCAAAAACTCATACCCAAATACAATAGACCCTTTTTGGCCTAATACAATAGAACTTTCCCTAAAAGTTTTATGGTTTGGGGTTTTATTTCACTTTCAATAAAGTCCCAGTTAAAAACAAAACTTGCTTCGGCAGCACATATACTAAAATTAGAACGATACAAAGATTAGCATGGCCCCTGCGCAAGGATGACATGCAATTTTTTGAAGAGCATTCCATATTTTTTCAGTAACTTTTTTTGTGTATGTACTTAGCTGTACTATAAGTAGTTGATTTGTATGAGATGGTTAAAAAAAGGCCAAAGATAAGAGGTTTCTTTTTTTCCATTTTTTTTGTCTATGAAGTTGCTGTTTATTTTTTTTCTGATGTATGTGTGAAACATGTTGTCCAACAATAAACAGGAATTTTATTTTGCTGAGTTGTTCTAACAAAGCCGAAAAAAAAAAGTAAAACTGAATCTAAAAACTACAGGCACTGAGCAATACCAAACTTGGGTTTCAAAATATAGATAGCATTATAATTTAACATACCAATCAAACTTTAATAGAACTGTATACTTTTTTTCCCCAACTTGTAAAAATTTTCATTCTCACTGAAACTCTTATCTTAGAAATCTTTCAAATAAATTATCCTCACACTGACACTCTGGTGCTGGATGTGGAAAAGAGTATTTTTTAAATAACAGAGCCTAAATAAAACAAACTAATGTTTATTTTAACAATTTAAATAAATATCTCTCTACAGTAATTCGCATTAGGTAATGGAAGAGAAAGTTAGAATGACTTGTGATGAATAAATAGTGTCAAAAGCCCCCAGAGATGTTCAGTTCTGCTCTCAGAGTCTTAAGGGTGACTAAGGGAGCTGTCCTAATCAGAGGTTCTGAAAAATCTCCATGAATCTTGGGTTTTTAGAATGCCTCTGGACTTCTTGTCCCACTCTGAAACACTGGTAAGTAGGAGGTATTTCTTTTTGCCCAAAGAACCTTCATCTCTACCTCAGAATAAGTAGATCAGAAATTCACCACACTTCCAACATAGCCTATGATTGTAAATAAAGTAGTGTATTATTATAATGACACCTAAAAATACTAATGGTGTCCATTAAAACTTCCACTTAAATTACTTATAATCAAAAGATCATGTCTTCTGGACAATGAACATCTGCATAGAAAACGAGATCTTTGGTTTCATGATGTCAGACAGGAAACATCTTTGAAACAACTCTGTAAACTCTTGTTTCTTTGTTTTTGGAGTACATATGAATAGAAAGAGTGAAACAATTAGCAAATCCAATTTTTATGCAGCTGGGTTTTTGGTTTTGGTTTTCAGGTTTTTGGGGGACCACCTCATTACTGCTCAGGGCTTTACTTTTGGATCTGCACTTAGGGATCACTCCTGTCAGTGCTCAGGAAACCATCATGGGGCACTATTGATCAAACCGGGTTGGCTGCATGCAAGACAAAAGCTCTACCTACTGTACTATAACTCTAATCTCTATGTATGTAGCTGTTTTGACTCTATGTAGATACAGTGTTAAATACTCTAATTCTGATATATTTGTTTTATTTTACTGACCATAGATTTTGAGCAATCACATTGTGTTTTTCTATTCATGTATTGGTATCTTAAATTCATTACACTGTTATTTTTATTATTTGGTTTGGGGAGCACACTTGACTGTAGTCAGGACTTACTCCTGGTTATTCAATGAGGAATCATTCCTGGTGGCACTTGAGGAATCGTATGGGGTGCTGGGGATTGAACTTCAGATAGCCATATGCAAGACAAGTGCCTTACCTACTGTTCTAACTCTCCAGCCCACCAAAATCACTATATTTATGAATCAACAAATGTCACTGGAATCTGGTAGCGAGCAAACTTGAGAAAATGGAGTACATGGGAAGAGAGGAGCTCAAAGTTAACATAATGATAATTAATGTATAATAATTTTTTTATCTAGTACTTTGGAAGTGTTGCTGAAATTATCAAGAATCATCAACATAGTCCTCTGGTTCTTATAGACAGTCAAAATAACACAAAAGATTCTACAAGACTGAAATATGCGGTTAAAGTTTCATAATTTTTCAACATCATTGCTTCAGACTTTTGCACCAAGTTGTATTTTTAAGAAAAAAAGTCCAAAGCTTCATATTTTGGATTATGGATCATCCAGTAATAATAGAAGATGGATTGTGGATCATCCAGTAATAAATAGAAGATGGAGGCAGCTATCGACTGAGTCATCCATTTATTACAAGAAACCCTCATGGACTTATTGCCTAACTTGATGAATGATTAATACCTAGTGAGGCTGCATTAATATGCTACTAATATTGTCTAAATAAATGTCTTTATTTAAAAGAAACGTGTAAAGTACTTTTTGGTCATGTAATAACACTCAAATTTTCAAAATATAAAAATACTTTGGATGAAACAAAGCTGATAGAAATTTAAGTCATCTCAATGGTGGTATGTACACTAATGTAGCTAGGACATCTACTGTCAGCACTTAATATAATGTCTTGGTTAAAAAATGAATGTGTAGACGATAAAATATAGGTAATATGTATATTTGTAAATACATTTAAGGTATAATAGTTCCTTTTCTCTGTGTGTGTGTGTGCACGTGTGTGTGTGTGTGTGTGTGTGTGCGCACGTGCGCGCAAGCCTCAACCACAGGAGATGTATATAGGTAAAAAAATTCTAGATGTTCTTGATCAAGATTATGTTGTTAGCCTTACTCATTAAATATAATTATACCTTCTTTGATTTGCATGTCTATTAAATGAACCCTCAACTTTGTAAAGGTTAAAATTGGACTGATGGGGGCTGCAGCAATTGTATATTTGGTAAGACACTTGCCTTGCATGCAGCCAACCGGATTCAATTGCCAGCACTCCATATGATCCCCCCAGCTCTCCAAGAGTAATCCTTGAGCACAGAGCAGGAGTAAGTTTTGAGCACCACTCAAATGTGACTGAAAACCCAAAACTAATTAAAGAAAATTGGACTGAGAGCGAAGCTAGACTTAAAGTATAGGAAAAAGTCCAACAGAACAAGGGTAAAGAGACAGATATTTATAAACACAGGAATAAGAGATACCAGTAAGTGCAACTATATCCAAGGTCTTAGATTATCCCAGAAACATATTCTACTTTATCACAGCAAAGCCATATATTATTCTGTGTATGTTAGACAGCATTGAAATAATAAAGCAGCTCACTAATATGTCTAATAATTGATGACTACATTTGATAACTGAATAAGATAGCAATCTCTAGAAGGATTTTGAAATGCTAGTTAATGCTTTCACGGTAACTCACAAACTCAGTTGTAAAAGTGGTTATTGTTTTAAATGTCATTTACTTTAATGACTACTACATATGTGTTAGACTGTGTTCTTCCTAGAGATCTGTGAAGTCATAAACCCCAGGACCTTAAAATGTGACCTTACTAGGTCTTTTAAAATGTAATTCAGGTAAAATGAGATTACTAGAATGAAACCTAATCCAATATAACTGGGCAGTCCTTATGAAAAAGAGAAATTTGGACACAGTCAAAATTCACAAAGGACTCTATTAATACATCCTCAAGGGAGGTGCCAGAGAGAAAGTATCTGGGGTAAGAAACTTGTTTTGCATGTGGCTGACCCCAGTGAGATCCCCTGCATTGTATATGGTTCTCCCCACATCCCAACACTTCCAGGAGTGATTCTTGTGCAAAGAACCAGAAGCCCTGAAAACTGTCAAGTGAGGCCCCAAGCAAAACAAAAAAGTCTCCATGGGAACAAGGGTGAAGATGGAGGATTGAAGTGAGGGCCTAAGGAGAGACATATCGTCAACGTACTCAGGATTGCCAGTAAACCACAGAAGAGGCAAGGAAGATTTCTCCAGAAGTTGCAGAGAGAACATGTACATGCTGGTACCTTGATTTCACATTTCTAGCCTCCAGAACTGGACACCAATAATTTTTTTTCAGTCACCCAAAATCGGTAGAAATTTATTATGGAGATTTATTATAAATTTTTTTCAGTCACCCAAAATTGGTGGAAATTTATTATGGAAAGCCTTGGAAACTACAAATTTTTGACAATGAAATCAGGTTGAATGTAAGGCATGTTGTACTACCTCTATGCATTATTTCCTTCTATTTGGGGTTTAATTTGTTCTCCTTTACATGTTCCTTAAGATAGCTTATATAGTTGAGATTAAATCTTTATTAATTTCTTTTTTTAATTTTCATTAGTGAAACACCATGAGGTACAGTTGTAGATTTACAAATTTTTGTGCTTGGGTTTCATCTTTATTAATTTCTAATAGAGGTATCTAATAGGGCTGGAGCGATAGCACAGCGGGTAGGGCGTTCGCCTTACAAGCAGCCAACATGGCCGACCCGAGTTCGATTCCTCCGCCCCTCTTGGAGAGCCTGGCAAGCTGCCGAGAGTATTCGATATGCCAGACACAGTAACAACAAAGTCTCCAATGGAGACGTTACTGGGCCCGCTCGAGCAAATCGACGATCAACGGGAGGGCCTTTATCTTATCTTATCTTAATAGAGGTATTTGAAGCTGAAATTTTCCTTCTGAGCATAGCTTTAGAACATCCCACAGGTTTCAATAGTTTTCTCATTTCCATTTAGATCAAATTATTTTAAAATTTCCCTTACAATTTCTTAACTCATTAGTTAAGCATGAAGGTACTGTTTAACTTCCAAATGTCTGGCAACTTTCCAATTTTTTCCAATACTAATTTTTTTAATTCGATTTCTTAATTAAGGCACCATAATTTACAAAGTTATCCATAACAGAGTTTCACACATATATCAATCCCAACCACAAGTGTGAACTTTCCTCTGTCAATGTCCCCTGTTCCCACCCATTCTCATGATTTTTTTAATTCACTTTTACTTTTGGACCATACTCAGCAACGCTCAAGTTTAATACTTCTGGCTCTACATTCAGGATTAATCCTGGTGGTGCTCAGGGGGACTCTAAGGGATTCCAGGGATTGAACCAGATCAGCTACATGCAAGGTAAGTGCCTTACCCACTGTACTATCTCTCCAGCCCCACCATCTTACTGATCTCTAACTGAATTCTGTTGTAATAAAAAAGATAAACTGCATGAATCAATACTGGGGGTGGAGAGAGGCACTCCCAGCAGTGCTCAGGACTTATTCCTGGCTCTGCACTGATAGATTACTTCTGGCAGTGCTCAGGAGACCATATGTGGTGCCAAGGATGAAATCTAGGTCGGCTAAATGCAAAGCAAGTGCCCTACCTGATGTGCTATCTACCTGGTCACTTGATCACTTGATCACTTGACTTCCCGTTAATCGTCGATTTGCTCAAGCGGGCGCCAGTAACGTCTCCATTTGTCCCTGTCACATGCTACTGTAGCCCAATGGCGTCTGTTCGCTCTAGGAACATGAAGAGCCTCAAACCCATTGTTCATGATCTTGATGAAGAATTCTGACCATCTGGTAGGTGGGCGGCCACGCGGTCTTTTGACATCCCGTGGAATCCAGTAGGTAACAGCTCTAGTCCAGCGGTCGTCTCTAAATCTCATTACGTGACCAGCCCATCTGATTTTTGACACCTTGGCAAACGAGACAGCGTCCCTGATAGAATCGTCAGATAGATCGTCGACGGATATCGGAACTCCGGATTCTTTCTCTCATTTGAGTGAAACATGATATTCCAAGCATAGCTCTTTCAATTCCTCTTTGGGAGACCCGAATAGCATTCTCATCCTGTTTGCGTAGGGCCCAGGTCTCTGAGGCATATATTAATGCAGGAAGAATAGTGGAATCAAAGAGATGTGCCCGGAGCCGGAGGTTCTTTGTCCTCTTAGCTATTTCTTCGAAGCTCTTGAAGGCGTTCCAAGCCGCTCTCTTCCTCCTGTGCAGCTCGGGTGTCAGGTCATTTGTCATGTTGACTTCTCGACCTAGGTACACATAGCTGTTGCATTCGGAGATGGTCGTTCCATTGAGAGTGAATGGGGCGTCAGGAACAAGGCTGTTTCTCATAAACATTGTCTTCGTAAGATTCAGCTGTAGTCCTACCTTTCCACACTCACGGTCAAAGTCGGCCAGCATTTGTGCCGCTTGGCTGATGTTTGGTGTTATTAAAACAATGTCATCAGCAAAGCGGAGGTGGTGTAGTTGCCGACCATCTATCTTCACTCCCATTCCTTCCCACTCCAGTCGTCGCATGATGTTCTCGAGGGTAGCACTGAAGAGTTTCGGTGAAATCACCCTGCCGAACCCCTCTCCTGACATCGATGATTACCTCTTTGTAGAATGGTGAGATCCTGGTAGTGAATCCGCAATACAGCTCACGGAGGATCTTGATGTATTGAGCTTGAATGCCCTGGTTGGCTAGGGCTTCAGTGACCGCTTCTGTCTCAACAGAATCAAAGGCCTTCTTTAAATCAATGAACGTTAGACAGAGAGGCATCTTGAACTCCTGAGAAACCTCAATGAGCTTGGTTATCGTGTGGATATGGTCGATGGTGCTGAATCCTTTGCGGAACCCGGCTTGCTCGCATGGTTGTCCTTCATCCAGTGTTCTGCCAATCCTATTTAGTATGACTCGAGTGAACAACTTGTGGATGACAGACAATAGGCAGATCGGGTGATAGTTGCCAATGTCATGGATGTCTCCCTTCTTGAACAGTATTACAGTCCTGCTGGTTTTCCATTGGGACGGAACCTTGCATTCAGACAGGTAGTGTGTGAAGAGCCAAGCCAGTGTATTGATGAGTACTGATGGCAGGTTCTTCAGTTGTTCAGGTCTGACCTTGTCTGGGCCGGGTGCTGCTCACTTCTTTACTGACGAAATGGCGTGTTGGATTTCGGAAGGGAGAACATTGGGAACGACATATCCATCCTGTGCAATTTGGTATCTCAGCAAGTGGACATGGCTATCGAAGAGATTTGAGTAGAAGTCATGGATAATCTTCTCCATTGCCGTCCTGGAGGATGTGATGAATCCATCAGGACATCAGAGTGCAGTCATCTTGGTCCTGTAGTTGGCGAAGGACAGGCGGGCGTTACGAATACTTTTCCTGGCTTCTGCTGCATCTACCAGCACTTCTGCTCTTCTCTCTTTGAAGTCTTCCTTGATCGCATCTCTGCACTGCTTTGCGAGCTCAGACGTTCTGCATTCTGCATTCTGCAGCTCGAGAAGGATCTGCAGACTCAGGTGGAACTGATGCGGAAGAAGAAGGAGCGGAAGCAAGAACTCAAAGTCCTACAGGATCAGGAGCAGGAGCTGTGTGATGTGCTCTGTATGCCCCACTATGATATTGGTGGTGCTGCGGTCCCCAGCCTTGAGAAGCTGAACTGGTTCCGGCAACACCTAGTGACTCTGAGGGAAACCAAGGTCTCATGGCGGGAGGAGTTTGTTAGCATCAAGAGACAGATCTACCTGGTCATGAACAATTTTTTAAAGTTTATTGGAAATTATAATAATCCAGTCATCCCACAGCTGCCACCATGCAAACCATGGCCCATCATCACAGATTCATGACTAATCTCAGCAGATATGCAACCCAAGCCACTAAAACTCGCAGGTATACAGGTCTTCAGGCTGAAAACTCTGAAGCATCTTTGGGAGGAGAGCAGGACTGCCATGTCAAAGCCCCTACAGCTGCACCCACACTCCATAGCTACCACCATGCAAACGGCCCAACTTTACTGCTTCATAAGTAATCTCTGAAAACATGCCAAGCCCATAAAAATTACAGGTACACCGGTTTTCAGGCTGAGAACTCTTGAATCTTCTCAGAGTGGGGGTGGGCAGCCTCCCCCAAACACCAGCATTGTTAGAAGCCCCAAAAACCACACTCACATCCCAAAGCCACCATGTAAACAATGGCCCAGCTAAACAGCCTCACTACTAATCTTAAAAGAGAGCAAGCCAAGGCATCGAGACTCATCGACCCAGTTCTACAGATCCTGGACTTCCTGGAGCACAAGGTCACATGACACCTCCAAATTCCACAATATTGAAAGCCCAGTATGAGCACACCAAATTAGATGGGAAAGTAGCACAGAAACCAACTAAGCCCAGTACACAAAAACAACACAGAGGGTTCAACTAACAACAAACTGTTTAATAATGACTCCATATAACAATTTTATTGAGTTACTGCCATGTAACTCCAACAACGGCCAGGATCCAGAGATTATCACACTCAGCTCCCGGGAGAGAACAAGGCAGTCTCCTACCCTGTGCCTGACTGTCTCCACCAGGGCCCAACAGCTGAAGACCTCCGGGGCCCAGCCAAGGCCATGCTGGGACCACTCTCCACACACTTGGATGAGCCTCACACATAAAAGAACTGGCAGAGAAAGCCAGGTGTGTGGGACCCGGGGCTGAGATCTCCAAGCCTGCACGGTTTGGGACTGGACCTGCCAGTAACTAGACAGTTACACCCACCAACTGCCGTGTAACTCCAACAACGGCCAGGATCCAGAGATTATCACACTCAGCTCCCGGAAGCGCGCTGTCGCATTCACGGCCGCGCGACATCTTATCATCTCATTTCTACTTTGGACAAACTGGCAGGCTACCAAATGTAACCTGCCCACACGGCAGAGTCTGGCAAACTCCCCGTGGTATACCCAATATGCCAAATACCAGTATCAATGATGGGTCTCATTCTCCTAACCCTGAAAAAGCCTTGAATATGGCACTTTTAAAAGAAAATCTCAGGGCTAGGACGAAGAAGACGTTACTGGCACCTGCTCGAGGCAATCGACAAACAACAGGGTGGTCGTGATAGTGATTTTTTGATAATTCCATTAGCCACTTTGCTGTAATCACGGTCACGGTCCTCCCATTGTTCATCAATTTGCTCGAGCGGGCCCAGTAACATCTCCATCATGAGACTTGTTGTTACTGTGTTTGGCATATCGAATACGTCACGGGTAGCTGGCCAGGCTCTGCCATGCGGGCGAGATACTCTCGGTAGCTTGCCGGGCTCTCCGGGAGGGGCAGAGGAATTGAACTCGGGTTGGCCATGTTGGCCGCTTGTAAGGCAAACGTCCTACCGCTGTGCTATCGCTCCAGCCCTTTGCTGTAATAAACATTATAAAATATGAAACACAAAGACAGTGCAGTGGGTGGGGTATTTGTCTTGCATGCAGCCAACCAGGGATCAATCCCTGTATCCCATATAGTCCCCCAACACTGTCAGGAGTAAACACTAAGCACAGTGCCAGGAGTAACCCCTGAGCATCACTGGATGTGGTCCAAATCTAAATTTTATTTATTTATTTATTTATTTATTTTTTGCTTTTTAGGGTGACACCCAGTGATGCACAGGAATTACTCCTGGTTCATGCACTCAGGAATTACTCCTGGCGGTGCTTGGGGGACCATATGGGATGCTGGGAATCGAACCCAGGTAGGCCACATGCAAGGCAAACGCCCTACCTGCTGTGCTATTGCTCCAGACCCCAAATGTAAATTTTAAAAAGCAACATAAATTATTTTGTGCCTGCTAAGAGGGTAGAATTGGGGGTTGGATGGGAAACTAGACAATAGTGAAGGGAAGGTCACACTAGTGGGAGGATTAGTGTTGGAACATTCAATGCTTGAAACAACTGTACTATAAAAAACTTTGTAAACCACAGTGTTTACATAGTAAAGTGTTTTTTTAAAGAAAATAATGATGATCCAGAGTATGACTGTCCAAACACATACAAACTGTCCTCCCATTGTTCATCAATTTGCTTGAGCGGGCCCAGTAACATCTCCATTTTGAGTCTTGTTGTTACTGTGTTTGGCATATTGAATACGTCACGGGGAGCTTGGTACTACTCTCGGTAGCTTGCCGGGCTCTCTGAGAAGGACAGAGGACTCAAACCCGGCTCGGCCAGGATGGCTGCGCGCAAGGCAAATGCCCTCCTGCTGTGCTATGTGTGTATGAAAAAAATATAGAGTAGTCTAGGCATGCCATTTAATTGTTGAGTTGTATTGTTGCTATATCGTGTCCTTACTGATTTCTCTTTATGTCTACACACACGCACACACACTATGGGGAGGAGAGAAAGGCAGAGAGAGAGAGACACACACACACACCTTTCCCCCTGAGAATGATACTGCTGTGATGACCAAAGTTTAAACACAAACACTTGGTTTCAGTGCTTAGTTGTAGTGCTTGCCAAGAGCCGTACTTAAAGTTTACAGTGCTTGCACACTCAACCACAGTGCTTACCCCAAGAGTTATATCCCTGGGGGTATGGTGCCGCCAGCAGGTCAATCTGTACCTGTGAGGCAAGTGCATCAACAGCATGATGGCACCTTCATATTTCCAGATACCCCAAAATTGCTGCTGTGCCTTTGGCCAGACCCCAAAAACTTGGGGCAAAGTTTACCAAGAAAGTAAACGGCCAAAAGTTAGGTATGTGGGAGACACACCCACAAACCACCTCTGGTTCAGCTATACAATTGGAGGCGTGGCCTCTCTGGTTCCTGATTGAACTGCTTAATGGCCATGATCCTAGAGACTCAGAAACGAATCTCGAAACTCAACGGCTTTTGGCAGAAATGTGTCCAGTCCCTGCAGTAGGTTACAGGTGCTGGGCCAATCCAGGTGGGAATAGGTTTTGTGCCTTGGCCTGTTCCCCCTGGTGGCCTGGTGGCTGCCATCCTCCAGAGGCCACTGGACAGTCAGGTTTGGGCCCTCAGTAACGACACACGCAGGGCCTCACGGGATGGGGGTAGAACTGGATCTTTCACCCCCACCCCAACGAGACCCTGAGTCACCGTAAATGAAAGGCCTCTGGCTCCTAATCAAGCCGTTTAATGGCCATGATCCCAAAGACTCAGAAACAAATCACAGAACCCAGTGGCTTTTGGCAGAAAATGCGTCCAGTCCCTGCAGTAGGTTACAGGCACTGGGCCACCCCAGGTGGGAATAGGTTTCATGCCTTGGCCTATTCCCCCTGGTGGCCTAATGGCCACCATCCTCCAGAGACCACTGGACAGTCAGGTTTGGGCCCGCAGTGATGAGACACGTGGGACCTCACGGGATGGGGGTGGGACCGGCCCTTTCCTCCCCATCCCAACAAGACCCAGAGTCGCCGCCCATGAATGGCCTCTCTGGCTGCTGATCAAGCTGCTTAATGGCCATGATCCCAGAGACTCAGAAACAAATCTTGAAACCCAGCAGCTTTTGGCAGAAATGCATCCGGACCACGCAGTATGTTACTGTCGCTGGACCACCCCAGGGGGGAAAGGGTGCTGTCCCTCCACTTGCTCTTCCTTGGCAGCTTGGTGGCCCCGATCCTCCAGAGGCCATTGGACAGTCAGGTTTGGGACTGCAGTCACGAAACACGTGGGGCCTCATGGGATGGGGGTGGAGCCAGACCTTTCCTCCCTGTCCCAAGGAGATCCCAAGTCGTCGCCCACGAATGGCCTTTCTGACTCCTGATCAAGCTGCTTAACAGCCATGATCCAAGAGACTCAGGAACAAATCTCGGAACACAGCAGTTTTGGGCAGAAATCTCTCCAGATTAAATTGTTAAAATTCCAGAATTTCAAAATCACGCGGCCACTGCTGCAGCCACGCGACATCATATGTTATTCATAACCAGCAATAGAAGACAAATTATCTACTGTTGCCTTTTCAGCAGATCTGAGTGTTGGGGTAAAATCCCAATTAATAATGGTGGGTCTGGTGTCAAAATATTGAATGCAATCGAAGTAGAGAGTAATGTGGAAATCATCTGCCCCACAGGTAGAAGGAGGGTATGGGATGGGGGGTATACCGGGGATTTTGGGGGTGGAGAATGGGCACTGATGAAGGTATGGTTGTTTCATTGTATGACCGAGACTTAAACCCAAAAGCTTTGTTACTGCTCTCATGGTAATTCTATTAATAAAATTGTTAAAAAAGTGAAAAAAAAAAGTAAGGTGGAGTTCATGCCCAATTCAATCAGCTAACTGGCGGCTGAATAAATAGCAGTAATCCTACAAAAAAAAAAAAAAGAGAGTTCCTTTAGTTGTGTTGCTTGCACATATGTTTCTTGACAGGGGGTTTGGGGGTGAGGGGGATGAGGGCTGTCACACTCATGGCCACAGTGCTTCACATATCTTTTCAGTTGAGATAATTATCAGCGCTCAGAGCCCTTTATTTGCAGTGCTCGCACTGTGTGTGTGTGTGTGTATATATATATATATATGTATATATATGTATATATATATATATATATATATTGTTTTGGGCCACACCCGGCGATGCTCAGAGGTTACTCCTGGCTTTGCACTCAGGAATTACTCCTGGCAGTGCTCGGGGGACCATATGAGATGCTGGGAATCGAACCTAGGTGGGCCGCATACAAGGCAAACGCCCTACCCCCTGTGCTATTGCTCCAGCTCCTAATCTATTCATATTTAACCTAATTGGTTTGGCTGGATTAAGTACCTGTTTTTTGTTGTTTTTTTTTTCTTTTTGGGTCACACCTAGTGATGCTCAGGGGTTCCTCCTGGCTCTGCACTCATTATGGGATGCTAGGAATCAAACCAGGTTGGCCTCATGCAAGACAAACACCCTACCTACTGTACTATCACTCTGGCCCCAAGTACCTACTTTTTAAAATGTGATCCCACCTGTTTTTTTTTTCCCTTTTTCCTGTCTTTTGTTGGGTTGAGGTACTTTCAGTTATTCTTATTGTTTCTTTTTTTAAACTAATACTCCCTCTTAATTTACTAACTATATTTCTTTGGTTTTTTTTTAATGATTGCTATATTCTATCTAGGGCTTACAATTACTTACTTTACATATAAGTCTATCTTCAAAATGACAGTATACTTCTACTTATCCTTTTCCACCCTTAGTGCTATTATCATACATTGTTTTTTATGTTATAAAGTCTATTTTTTTCACTTTAAGTGTTCAATTCTGCTTAAAAGAAATTTAACAAAAAAGGAAAGAATATCTTCTGTATTTATTCAATCATTATTTTCAGTGTTCTTAGTCCCTTATATAAATCAAATATCCATCTGGTATCATTTTCTTTCCATTTGAATTACTCTTAACATTTAAGATAGTTCAGTTCTTTTTTTCTTCTATTTTTTGGTCTTTTTGGGTCACACCCGACGATGCTCAGGGGTTACTCCTGGCTTTGCACTCAGGAATTACTCCTGGAGGTGGTTGGGGGACCATATGGGATGCTGGGAATTGAACCCAGGTCAGTCGCGTGCAAGGCAAATGCCCTGCTCACTGTACTATCACTCCAGCCCCGTAAGACAGTTCAGTTTTGTTGATAAATTACCTTAGATTTCTCTAAATTGCTTCAACTGTATTTTTTAACTATTCTCAGTTTCTACATAGATGAATTCTAGTTTTTAATACATTTTTTTTATTGAATCACCGTGAGACAGCCTTACAAAGCTGTTCATGATTAGATTTCAGTCAGTGTTACAACACCTAGCACCCATCCCAGTGTACATTCCAGTGTACATCTCCTAGCAACAGTGGCCCCAATTTCCCTCCCATCATCTCCTCTCCCCTTCTCCCCCTTTTTAGGCATTGTTGTTTGAAATACAGATACTTAAAAATTACCGACTTTTAACACTCAGTTTTTGTCCAGCTTGATCATTTCCAACTATTATTGTTATACTGGTGTCTTCTCTAATCTTACTTATCCTCTGCCCCACACACACTTGTGGTAGATCCCAACCAATGACCAGTCCTCCTAATCCCTGTCCCGTTTTCCCTGGTCTTGAATATTGGTCTACTTTTTATAGGCCACAAATGAATGCAGTCATTGTGTATTTGTCCCTCTCCTTCTGACTCATTTCTCTAAGCATGGCACTCTCCATTTATTTAAAAATTTAATAACTCCATTTTTTCTGACAGCTTCATAGTATTCCAGTATGTAGATGTGCCATAGTTTCTTTATCCAGTCATGTGTTCTTGGGCACTTCAGTTTTTTCCAGATTCTGGCTACTGTGACTACTACCGCAATGAACATAGGAGTGCAGATGGTGTTTAAATGGTGTGTTTTGGGGACCAGAGTATATTCCCAAAGTATTTCTGGGACAAATGGGAGCTCAATTTCTAGTTTTTGAGGAATGTCCATGTTGTTTTCCAAAAAGGCTGGACCAGTTGGCATTCCCAACAGCAATGAATCAGAGTCCTTTTCTCCTCACACTGCACCAGCACTGGTTGTCCTTGTTTTTATTTATTTTTTTTTATTTGTGCCAGTCTCTGTGCTGTCATCTGCATTTTTGGGGGGGTTACACCCAGCAATGCACAGGGGTCACTCCTGGCTCTGCACTCAGGAATTACCCCTGGCAGTGCTAAAGGGACCATATGGGATGCTGGGAATCAAACCCGGGTCGGCCGCGTGCAAGGCAAACACCCTACGCATTGTGCTACCATCTGCATTTTTGAAAGATGATTTTGCTAAAAAAGTCTACAATGGGTTTAGAGCGATAGTCCAATGGGAAAGGTGCTTGCCTTGCACACAGCCACCGTGGATTCAATCCTCAGCACCTCGTATCATTCCCCAAGTCCACCAGCAATGATCCCTGAGCACAGAGCCAGAAGTAAACCCTGAGTAACACCAGGTGTGGCTCTCCTACCTCTCAAAGAATCTACAAGACACTTTACCCTACAAAACCTGATATTCTGTCTTCTGTATGAACTGATGATATTGCAGTGACAAGTCTGTAATAATTATGAGTAGATAATTTGTACTTTTCTGGCTCCTATTAAATCACTTGTAATATGTAATTATTACACTGTGCTAAAAGTGTCTCTGTACTTTTTCTGTTTGGGATTCATGCTGCTTTTATTTTGATATTTCGGTTTATAAATTTCATCAAATTAAGAAAAATATTCAATCATTACTCATTCAAATATCTTTTCTTTTGTTTTTGCCTCCCAAGTAGTATACAGGTGGCCCTGGAGCACCCACAATGCTAGAGGTGTTGGGATCTCCATGACTGTACCCAGTGAAAGACAATCTGGTGACAGTGAGTTGATCGACCATGTCAAAGGCAAGCACCTTAATCCCCCTCTACTATCTCTTCTGGTCCCAAATATCTTCTCTGTCCTCTCTTTTCTCCCTTCTGGACTCCGGTTACATGAATATTGCACTTCTTGATGTCACTCTGTCCAAGTTTGACAGTCATGAAGGTGGACTGATTCAGTCTTCATCAAAAAAAAACCCTTTGGTATTCTTTTGTAAAAAGGAACCAATTAGCTGAAAGCCATGATAATTTGCTCTGGGTTTGAAACCAATTTATAGATTGGTTTGTGCCTTACCTAGGCAGCCCTCCATACGGGCATTTGTGCCTAACATGCAATTCTTCTAATGGACAATCTTTGAGCTGAAGCATTCATTGGTTGGTTGACTTTTACCAGTATCTCATGCTAATCTGACATTCTATACTCAAACCTCCTTCAATTTACCAATGCATCTTTCACCAGTAACATGTATGTATTGTGGCCTAAAGCCTTTTTCATTTTGCATTTCCCCCTATAATCCTTCTTTTGCTGTTACTGTTGGTTTTGTGGTGCTGAGGAATGAACCCAGGCCTTCACACATTCAGGGCAGATACTCTAATATTTAAGTACCTCCCCAGTATTTTCTCTTTTATTTTTCCCAGGCCAAGACTAATTTTTCACTCCAAATTCTATCTCAATATCTTCCTTCCAGAAAATCCAACAGAGTTATTATGAGTAGTAGTCCAAAAAAAGTAGGCAGTAAGATGGGGCCAATGGAAGAGAATACTCACCACCCAGCTGGCAATGAGGACTACATCCTGGAAGTATGTAAGGCATGGATCATCCCTGGTTCAAAGTGATGACCCAATTGCTTATCCCTGCAGTGGGAGAGAAGAAAAAGCTAAAGACCAAACTCAGGACTTAAGAATTTCTGACCAGAAAAGAAAATTTAATTATCAAAGATCTGTTATGCCTGTTAACTAAGGATTGTTTATGCCAATGTCAAGGTCCTAGTTCAGAAACCCTGGGACCCTGACAGATAGGATAAGTATATCTGGCTAATGACCACTAGTGAATTCTTTGTGAATGAATGGTGGTGAATACCACCCATCATTTGACTCCCAAGACTTCTCTGAACCGTTAAGATGGTTCAGAGATGCATCCTCTCATTAAGGGATAGCATACTGTGGCAAAAGAAATATAGGATAAGATTGAGACATCCTACTGGATGTGAGAAAACATTTGCATACCATACATCAAATAATGGGCTAATATCCAAGGCTAATATCTAAAATAGTCATAAAGCTCAACAACAATAACAAAAAGCCAATAACCCAACAAAAAGTGGATAGAAGTGATACACAGACACTTCCCAGAAGAAGACATAGGGACATATGAAAAAGTGTTAACTTAGAGCCACAGCAATAGCAGAGCAGATAGGGTCTTGCACACAGCCGACCCCAATTTGATGCACTGCATCCAATATGGTCCCCCAAGCACTGCCAGGAATAATTTCTGAGTACAGAGTCAGAAGTAACCTTGGAATATCGCCAGATATGACCCAAAAGCAAAACAAATTTTTTTACAAAGTTTTAACTTGTTATCAAGAAAATGCTTATCAAAATGACAGTGAGATGTCATCTCATATCACAGAATGGTGTAATATCAAAAAGACTAGAAACAACCTGTGTTGGTAGAAATGTGGTGAAAAAAGAATCCTCTTTTACCATTAGAAGGAATGTTGTCTGGTTCAGCTTCTGTGAAAAACATGGAGACTTCCTTAAAAATCTAAGAACAGAGCTTCTTTATAACTCAGCATTCCTACTTGGATCTATTCCAAGAATGAAAAAAAATTAATTTGATGTTTTATATGCACACTTATGTTCACTGCAGCACTAAGTACAAAGCCAGGAAATGAAAACAACCAAAATGTCTAATACCACAGGATTGGATAAAGAAGTTGTGGTACATATACACAATGGGCATAAGGGATACTATGCAGCTCTAAGAAGTTGACACCTTGCAGTTTGCTTCAACTGGTTAGAACTGGATGGTTCATGTTAAGTGAAGTAAGTCATACGAAGAACAAACAAAGGATGATGTCATTAATTTGTGGTAAAGGTAAAGGTAAAGGTAAAGGCCCTCCCGTTGATCGTCGATTTGCTCGAGCGGGCCCAGTAACGTCTCCATTGGAGACTTTGTTGTTACTGTGTCTGGCATATCGAATACTCTCGGTAGCTTGCCGGGCTCTCCGAGAGGGGCGGAGGAATCGAACTCAGGTCGGCCATGTTGGCCGCGTGTAAGGCGAACGCCCTACCCGCTGTGCTATCGCTCCAGCCCAATTTGTGGTATATAGAGAAAAAAAATAAGAAAATTTTGAATGAGTTGACCATTGCAAAACTGGTTATTACCAAGCAGTGAGGGAAATGGAGGAAGAAGAAGAGGGTGACAGCAAAAGTGGTGTGGAGCCTTGGGCACTTTGGTGACAGTGAAGGTGCAATAACTTTATTAATCAAAATTAAGAAAGCTAACGTTATGTAACCATGTTATCTAAATTATAAAGATGACTGACATGCTGCCTGATTGAAGGACACTGTAGAAGCCTCTTTTTTGCAAATCAACAGATACTCCTATTGAGATCTGCCCCATACTTACTGTCCTAGCTGCCAGATCAGAAACTAGCAGCACAAACCACCTATGGATGTGCTAAGTGTGTTTAGGAAGGAAAAAAACAAATCTTCAGAGTTTAAAGAATACTGTCAGAAACTGGGGTAGTTCCACAGGACTGACTGAATTTTGAGAATGTTTGGGAATAGAACATTGGAGTGGAAAAGGAAGAACTCACCAATTTAAAGTCATCTCTCAATAAAATAAATTTAACATCTGGTCAAGGACCCCAGGAAATGGAGCAAACTCGCTGAGTATAGAGTCAGAAGAAATCTTGGAGATCGCCACGAGTATCTCACAAAAGACTAGAGAAAGTTATTACAAAATCTTCACTTATTGAGACTGGAATGCCTAAATTTCAACAGTTACTGGAGGAAAGACTCGGGGAAGTAACGGTGCTAGAGTGGATATAAAGTGAGGGGTAAAAGACACAAGGAATTGAGTCCCAGAGTCCAGCCGTGTTCACCAAATCCAACAGAAATGCACTCATAAGAATAGCATCATTAAGTGAAAACAGAGATAGATAAATGGGACTATCTTAAACTAAGAAGCTTCTGCACCTCAAAAGAAACAGTGACCAAAATACAAAAACAGTCTACAGAATGGGAAAGGACATTCGCTGAATACACATCTGACAAGGGGTTGATATCAAGGATATATAAATTACTGGTTGAACTCTACAAGAAGAAAACATCCAACCCCATCAAAAAATGGGGCAATGACATGAACAGAAACTTTCTCAAAGAAGAAATCCAAATGGCAAAAAAGCATATGAGAAAATGCTCTACATCACTAATCATCAGGGAGATGCAGATCAAAACCACAATGAGATACCTCACACCTCAGAGACTGGCCCACATCCAAAAGACCAAAAGCAACCGATCCTGGCGCGGATGTGGCGAGAAAGGGACACTCCCTCACTGTTGGTGGGAATGCCGACTGGTTCAGCCCTTTTGAAAAACAGTATGGACAATTCTCAAAAAATTAGAAATTGAGCTCCCGTTTGACCCAGCAATACCACTCCTGGGAATATATCCCAGAGAGGCAAAAATGTATAGTCAAAGTGACATCTGCACTTATTTGTTCATTGCAGCACTCTTTACAATAGCCAGAATCTGGAAAAAACCTGAGTGCCCAAGAACTGACGACTGGTTAAAGAAACTTTGGTACATCTACACAATGGAGCACTATGTAGCTGTTAGAAAAGATGAAGTCATGAAATTTACATACAAGTGGTACTACATGGAAAGTATCATGCTAAGCAAAATGAGTCAGAGAGGGATAGACATAAAAAGATTGCATTCATCTGGGGGACAGAAAGTAACAAAATAGGAGATTAATACCCAAGAATAGCCGAGATCAGTACCAGGAGGATTACTCCATGGCCTAGAGGCCAGTCGGGCATTCTAGGGGAAAGGGTAGCTCAGATAGAGAAGGGAGCACCAAATAAAGGGTGTTGGGAGGATCCTCCCAGGATGGGCTATGCATGTTGAAAGTAGACTATGGACTGAACATGATTGCCACTCAATGCCTCTTTTGCAGACCACAAGACCCAAAAGGAGAGAGAAAACAAAAGGAAATGCCCTGCCAGAGAGGCAGGGTGGGATGGGGGGCATAGGGGTGGGAGAGATACTGGGATCCATAGTGGTGGAAAATGGGCACTAGTGGAGGGATGGATATTTGATCATTGTATAATCGAAACCCAAGCACAAAAATTTGTAAGTCTACAACTGTACCTCATAGTGTTTCACTAATAATAATAAAAAAAAGAATAGCATCATTAGAAATAGTATCAACCATCTTTTCAGACCACGATGCACTGAGGATAGAAGTGAATCACACACAGACATGGAGAACCAAATCGAACACCTGAGAATTAAACAACTCAATGCTGAACAACGAGTGGGTCAGGAAGGAAGTCAAGGACGAAATAAAAAGATACCTGGAAACAAATGAGAATGAAGTCGAGCTATGAGAACTTATGGGATGCAGTGAAAAGCCGTATTAAGGAGAAAGCATTTCTCAGGATGGAAGAATGGGTGCACATAAACAACTTGACTTCACAGCTCAAGACCTTAGAAAAGGATCAACAAAAAGAGCCCAAATCAGGCAGAAGGAAAGAGATCATAAAACTTAGAGCAGAAATCAATGACATGGAAACCAAATAAACAATCCAAAAGATCAATGAAACCAAGAGATGGTTCTTTGAGAAAATAAACAAGATAGATAAACCACTAGCAACACTCACAAAGAAACAGAGAGAGAACCCTAATAAACCAAATCAGAAATGAGAAGGGGGATATCACAACAGAAACCATAGAAATTCAAAAGATCATCAGAGACTACTTTGAATGTCTGTATGACACGAAACAAGAGAACCTAGAAGAAATGGATAAATTCCTGGATTCCTATCATCTCCCAAAGCTGAATCAAGAAGATCTAGAATACCTGAATAGACCTATTAACATCAAGGAAATTGAAACTGTAATCAAAAGTCTTCCCAAAAACAAAAGCCCAGGTCCAGATGGATTCAGTAGCGAATTTTTCCAAACACTTAAAGAGGACCTACTGCCAGTTCTTCTCAAGCGTTTCCTAAAAAAACAGAAACTCTCCCAAATAGTTTCTATGAAGCCCATATCTCTCTAATATAAAATGGACACAGAGACACCACAAGAAAACTACAGGCTTATATCCCTGATGAACACGGATGCAAAGATTCTCAACAAAATACTAGCAAAAAGAATTCAACTACTCATCAAAAAGATCATACACCATGACCAAGTGGGATTCATCCCGAGGATGCAAGGATGCTTTAACATTCGGAAATCAATCAGCATAATCCATCATATCAACAAAATAAAAGACAAAAATCACATGATTATATCAATAGATGCAGAGAAAGCATTTGACAAGATCCAGCAACCGCTCACCAAAATGGGGATAGAGTGGACTTTACTCAATATAGTTAAGGCCATCTACCACAAGCCTACAGCAAGCATTATCCTCAATGGGGAAAAACTGAGAGCCTTTCCCCTAAGAGCAGGGACGAGACAAGGATGCCCACTCTCTCCACTGCTGTTCAATATAGTACTTGCAATAGCGATTAGGCAAGAAAAATATATTAAGGGCATCCAGGTAGGAAAGAAAGAAATCAAGTTCTCACTATTCGCAGATGATATACTATACTTAGAGAACCCTAAAACCTCTACCAAGAAACTCCTAGAAACAATAGTAAAGTTGCAGGCTATAAAATCAATACCCAAAAGTCCATGGCTTTCCTTTATACAAATAGTGAAAGAGAAGAAAGTGACATGAAGGAAATCCCGTTCACAATTGTGCCCCAGAAAATCAAGTACCTAGGAATCAGCTTAACTAAGGAAGTAAATGACCTGTACAAAGAAAACTACAAAACGCTACTTCGGGAAATAAAAGAGGACACAAGGAAATGGAAACATATCCCCTGTTCCTGGATCGGGAGAATTAACATTGTCAAAATGGCAATACTTCCCAAAACACTATACAAATTCGATGTGATCCCTATTAAGATACCCATGACATTCTTCAAAGAAATGGAGCAAACACTCCTGAAATTTAGATGGAACAACAAGCCCCCACGAATAGCTAAAGCAATTCTGGGGAAAAAGAAAATGGGAGGAATCAACCTCCCTAACTTCAAACTGTACTACAAAGCAGTAATAATTAAAACAGCGTGGTACTGGAACAAAAGCAGAGCTGCAGACCAATGGAACAGGGTTGAATATACTGAAATCTCCCCCAAGCATATGATCATCTAATCTTTGATAAGGGGGTAAGAAATGTGAAGTGGAGCAAGGAAAGCCCCTTTAACAAATTGTGCTGGCAAAACTGGACAGTTACATGCAAAAAAAAGTGGGCTCAGATCTGTCCCTAACACCAAGTACAAAAGTAAGCTCAAAATGGATTAAAGACCTCAACATCAGACCAGAATCCATAAGGTACAGTGAAGACAAAGTTGGCAAAACCCTCCATGACATTGAAGTTAATGGTATCTTCAAAAATGTCAACCCCACTGCCCAAGCAAGTAAAAACAGAGATAGACAAATGAGACTATCTTAAACTAAAAAGCTTCTGCACCTCCAAAGAAACAGTGACCAAAATACAGACAGTCTACAGAATGGGAAAGGATATTTGCCGAATACACATCCGACAAGGGGTTGACATCAAGGATATATAAATTACTGGTTGAACTCCACAAGAAGAAAACATCCAACCCCATCAAAAAATGGGGCGATGAAATGAACAGAAAATTTCTCAAAGAAGAAATCCGAATGGCTAAAAGGCACATGAGAAAATGCTCTACATCACTAATCATCAGGGAGATGCAGATCAAAACAACAATGAGATACCATCTCACACCACAGAGACTGGCCCACATCCAAAAGACCAAAAGCAACCGGTTTTGGCACAGATGCGGCCAGATTCACTGCTGGTGGGAATGCTGACTGGTTCAGCCCTTTTGGAAAACAGTATGGACAATTCTCAAAAAATTAAAAACTGAGCTCCCATTTGACCCAGCAATACCACTCCTGGGAATATATCCCAGAGAGGCAAAAAAGTATAGTCAAAGTGACATCTGCATTTGTTTGTTCATTGCAGCACTCTTTACAATAGCTAGAATCTGGAAAAAACCTGAGTGCCCGAGAACAGATGACTGGTTAAAGAAACTTTGGTACATCTACACAATGGAATACTATGCAGCTGTTAGAAAAGAAGTCATGAAATTCATATACAAGTGGTACTACATGGAAAGTATCATGCTAAGCAAAATGAGTCAAAAAAAAAAGGACAGACATAGAAAGATTTCATTCATCTGGGGAACATAAAGTAACAAAATAGGAGACTAACATCCAAGAATAGTCGAGATAAGTACAAGGAGGATTACTCCATGCCTTTGAGGCCAGCCGCACACACTAGGGGGAAAGGCAGCTCAGATAGAGAAGGGACCACCAAATAAAGGGTGTTGGGAGGTTCCTCTCAGGATGGGAGATGCGTGATGAGAGTAGACTATAGACCGAACATGATTGCCACTCAATGTCTCTTTTGCAAACTGCACTCAAAAGGAGAGAGAGAACAAAAGGGAATGCCCTGCCACAGAGGTAGAGTGGGATGGGGGGCATGGGGGTGGGAGGGATACTGGGATCAGTGGTGGTGGAGAATGGGCACTGGTGGAGGGATGGGTATTCGATCATTGTGTAACTGAAACCCAAGCACAAAAATTTGTAAGTCTACAACCGTACCTCATGGTGTTTCACTAATAAAAATTTAAGGAAAAAAAAAGAATAGCATCATTAAATTCACTAGTGAAACAATTCTGCAAGCTAGGACTAATGCTAACAAACCCTGCACATGGGAGCACATTATCATCAGAAGCCATGGGGTCTATTATTGTAAATTGGCAAGACAAGAGTGCCACTCCAAGGGGCTTGATTCATAGTTGCAAGTAAGATTAGCAGAGCATGGCATCCTTTGAGGCAAAACATGGCAATCAATAAGGATATACTTTAATATTCAGTTGTACAATTATCACAATCTAAGTTTAAAACATTCTAACTTCAAATAAGACAAAATTCTAAATATTCTAGTCAAAATTTGACTTGCAATATTGACACTGTGAAAAGAACCATACAATATATAGTTTGTTATGATTGGGTTCTTCCACTTAGCATATTTTGAGGTTTATTCGTATTGCATATTATGCACCAGTATTGCATTTGAATGCTGAAGTGTTTTACAAATAAACCATACTTTATCCATTCATCAGTTGACAGGTCTGTTTGGATTGTTCCCATTATTTGAATACTATGTGGTAGGGTGTTTGCCTTGCATTCAGCCAGCCCGGCCAAGCCGGGTTCGATTCCTCCACCCCTCTCAGAGAGACAGGCAAGCTACCAAGAGTATCTTGCCCACACGGCAAAGCCTGGCAAGCTACCCGTGAGGTACTCGATATGCCAAACACAGTAACAAACAAGACTCACATGGAGATATTACTGGGTCCGTTCGAGCAAACTGATGAACAGGACAGTGACAGTGACAGTGATGAATAATACTGCTATGTTTTTTAGTGCATGTTCTCATTTCTTACAGACATATCTAATAGCTGAAATATGGTATTTGAATCTGAGAAACTACCAATTTCCCAAAAGGACTGGACCATTTTACATTCTAATACATGTATTACAATACCTGTAAGGATATAAAATCAATATTCATTATGGCTTTTGCTCTTGGGAGGAGGAATCTCCCCAGTAGCGCTGAGGAAACAAAGGGTCCACTTGACAATTTTCCAAGTCAATAAGCCAGAGGTTCAATGCTAGGGCTGTGCAGTGCTGGATATTACTGGAGTTACCCTAGAGTTCTCAGAAGGCTTCCAAGAGCCACATTTGGCAGTGCTTAGAGGTCCCCCGGACCACACCCAGCAATGTTTTGGGGACCATGTGGTGCTGAACTGGAATCTAACTCATGCAAGGTATGTGCCATAATCCCTATACTCTCTCTAGTTCCTCACTGTAGTTTTGTTTTCTAAGTTGTTAGGCATCTTTTCATGTTAGTAGACGTTTGTATCTCTTCTTTGGAGAATATTTTTCATATTCCTTGACCACTTTTTTTTTTTTAAGAAGAAACACACTAGTGTATGTTGGTACTCCCGAAAAAAATATTAACGTAGCATGTTAGGGCTATATTCCTGCTCCTATAAAAAAGTACATTACCACATGTAATCTTCTGACCCTTTTTTAAATCTTTTTTATTACTCAGTTCCTGGGTATAATTTGTCAGATTTATAATTTCAACTAGTCCCCCATTGTGTTTTCAGGCTTCTTGAGACCTTTCATTTTAATTCAAACTTACCTAATTTTTTGATTAGTGACAAAATTTTTCTCTAACCATAATCACAAAGATTTACGTTTCTTGCCATATTTTTAGTTTATCTTTTATCATTTAGGTTCCTGATCCACTGAGTTCATTTTTATATATAATGTGATGTATCCAAATGCATTTAACATGGGCATTTGCCCCAGAATTATAACATTTCCCCCCGATGAATTCTTATGTCAAAAAATATTTTTGACTAAAATACATGAATTTCTGGACTCAATCCTGTTCTGGTCATCTATGTCTGTATGCCAGGCACTACAAAATAAGGGGGGGGGGGGGTGTTGATACACCCTAACACTTGGGTTTCACCAGGGCCACTACCAGTAACTAAACTTGGGGTCGTGTGCAAGAAAGACATACACTCCCACCCTGAGCTGTCATATTAGATTTTTAGCACATTTTGAAATGGCAAAACATAAATCTCCCAATTCTGTTCTCAAAATTGTTTGGACTATTTTTGAATTTTTTACATTCCATGTTAAGAGTAAAGTTGCCAATTTCTGGTGGAGTTGACAGGAACTGCATTATCTGTGAATCAGTTCGGGCAAAAATGCCATCTTAATGTTAGTCTTCTGATCCATGACCAGGAGATGTTATTTACCTAAGTCATTCTTTCAACAGTAACTTTTATATTGTCTTTTCTGGTTTTGGCTCACATGTAGTGGTGCTGAACTTACACCTGGCAGAGCTCAGACCATATCAGGAATTAGGGATTGAGCCCAGGTGGACTGCATGCAAATACAAGCGCCCTACCCACTGTACTATATGTCTCCTACCCCAGGAGTCATATTTTTTTGATTCCTGATTTTCTTCCTTTAGATGCTACTGCAAATGAAATGTTTAAGATGGATATTTAATATAGAGGACTAGAGCTTATTTTTTTTTCCCTATTCTTAATTTCTGCACCGGTGATTTCATTCTTTGGTGGATTTTAGGGTTTTCCACACATTAGAACAGGTCATCTCATGTGCTGAAAGTAGACTATGGACCGAACATGATGGTCACTCAATACCTCTATTGCAAACCACAACACCCAAAAAGAGAGAACAAAAGGGAATGCCCTGCCACAGAGGCGGGGTGGGGGTGATGGGAGGATGGCAGGAGGGATACTGGGATTATTGGTGGTGAATGGGAAGAATGGGCACTGGTGGAGGGATTGGTATTCGATCATTGTGTGACCGGAATGCAAGCACGAAAGTTTTTAACTTTCTAATTGTACCTCTCGGTGATCCATTAATAATAAAATTTAAAAATAAAGTGAAGAATAAAATAGACACACACACACACACACACACAAAAGCCATCTAAATACAGGATTTTTTTCCTTTCCCATCTGGATAGCCTGTTAATTTTGTCAAATGTTCTGACAAAGAGCTGTACCGGTGAAACATCAGTATAACTTTTAATAGTAGCAGGGTCTTAATTACCAATCTGAAATTTTTAACCTTTTACTTTTATTTGATGCTAGCAGTAACCCAGAAAGTAAGTTTCCATTCCTAGTAACAGAACAAGCAGAACAGACCTCATTAAGAAAACTATAACAGTGCTAGAGGAGAACAAATAAGTTAAGGTGTTTCTCTGTCTTGAAGCAGACCCTGGATCAATCCTCACCACCACTAGGTACAGCATCCCCTGAAAGAATTTTTGGTTAGTTTGAATTAGCTGATGGTTGCTACCTAGGGGCAATGGTAAAAACATTAAAACAGTATTTTAGAGGGGACAGAGCAATAGTACAGAGTAAAAATTTCAGCATCCTGTATAGCCTCCTGAGCACTGCCAAGAGTAACCCCCAGCTCTGCATTCCTGGATGCAAAGCCAGAAGTAACCTGAGTACTGTTGGGTGTGACACACACCACGGCCCCCCCACCCCCCCAAAAAAGAAAAAAACACAGTATTTTAGAGATAGGGATGTAACTCAGTAGGTTAAGAACACACACGAAGTCTGAAATGACAAACAATTGAGAAAAGTGTTGTTTAGGGAGAAAAGCCTGGGGAATGAGATATTATAAGACTACTAACATATTACTGGAAATCTGCAAGGTAATATGATGTTTGTTTTCTAAGGGAAGACCTGAGAAAGCTCTCTGTTGTATTCGTTGGCTGACCTGGAAGCTCTGCTCAAGTAGGAAGTGAAGGTAGAGTTGTAATCTGACTAACCAAATGTTGAATATAGGTCACAAAAACAAACTCCTTCAACAAACGCGAAGACATATTTCGAGTGATTTAAGAAATCTGTCCAGTCATTAGCAGACCACTAACCTTATGTGGTCAAACATGAATACAGATTTTACAAGTCAATTTAGAAGTTACTAGTTATACTACATGTAGCAACAATTCTAGGGCGTATGTGCATGCCCTAGGGCACATGTATTTGCGTGTGTACTTTTTTTAGAGTTGTCACACTCCTGATAAAAAAGAGAGGTATGGGGGGGGGGGGGGAAGAAAAAGAAGTCCTACAAAAACCAAGGTATTGCTCTTTCTTAACAAATATTTTAATTTAGTCATTTAAAGAATGAAAGGAAAACGAGAGCCACCGGTTGACTGCATTGTAGGCAGCATGGGTTTTAGCCTGGCTCTCCATCTTCACCAAGCACTGCTGAAAACCCTGAATACAGAGCCAGAGTAGTCCTCAAATACTGCTGGGTGTGCCTCACACCCAACTCAAATAAAAACAGCCATGAGAAATGAGACAAGTAGATGATAAACAAATGGGAAAGAGGGAGGAGACCCCAGCAGTGCTCAGGGTTTACTTCAAACTCTGTAGTCAGGGATCACTCCTGGCAGTGCTCAAGAAATGCTGCAAGGCCAGCACCTTAGTCCTTGTAGTATCTCTCTGGCATGAACAAATAATTTATAATTCTAATTCTTTCAATAATGAAGAATTCTTAAGTACAGTTGATGAGATAGAAATTTCTCTAGAGAAGCTCAGAATCATATGATCAGAGGGAAAAACATACAAACCTGACAGAGAAAATTTAAAGAGAACTAATACAGCTTTAAAGACCTCATTATATAAAATAACAAAGACTATAGGTCCTTAAGGACAAGGGAGAAGCATCAGAAAGAATACTTGAAGGATAAGAACTTGATGAGTAACATTCATCAATCAACTCCCAAAAGCTCCAAACTTCACTCCTAGCTTGGGCAGTTTTATTCTTTATCTCTTAGGGTTTCCACGAAAGAAGATTCTTAAATTCAGGACTCCAAGTAACAGAAGCCTTTGCAGATTAGTCAAGTAATTTAATGACCAAACATTTCTTTGAAGAGGTTACTTTTCAAATTGTCAGGTATTATGTAAAGTACTTAAATCTATGAGCATTTTTAAAATCAACCAAATCAAGCTTTCTTCAGTTCTCCTTATGGGATCTTTTCCCCATTAGAATGAAAAGTAGCACTCAGTTTTAGCACAGAAAAAAATTGTGTAAACACAAACAAGATAAATTTAATAAAAGAAAGCAACCATTACATAAATTTAACAATGCTTACCATTCTTTAAACACCATATACATTGTCAATATATACTGTGTATTTCAAATTAACTCCATTCTTCGAAACAGTTTAAGAAACACATTTCTAACAGATCTTATTAAAAAAAAAACACCACCAAGAAAGTAGACAAACTGCACAAAAACAGTACATGTATAATGTGCATAGCAAGATAGCTCGAAGCATCTATGTATGGCTTTCTTTAAAACAAAACTACTAGGGGAATGGACCCATTTGGGACCTATTGTTACAGTTGACATATGTAAACTGTTTCACATCTTTTAGGCACTTGCTAACAAATAGTGTTCAATCCCTGAAAAATGAATTAAACCCCGCCCCCTATAAGCCTACATCTGAAATAAAACCAAGAAAATACATGGGTAAAGTCTTACATGTTTCTTTTAAATAAAGCAACCAGTTTTATTAGTGCATGCAGAAAACTAAACTGAAAGAAAATAAACTTTATGTCAAACTTCCTGTGCAAAATTTACATAACTGAAAGGTACAAAAATATGTACAGGTTTAAATTGTTATGTACAGAAAAAAGCCCTGAAATTTTCAATGAAAATACCATTAACACTTGTTGTAACATAACAAAGAAATTACATATGTAATTTTGTAATACAAGAACTCCATTATCTAATGATCCAACAAAATTTGATCCAAACTTCTAAGCTGAAAAGTTTAAATCAATGTTTCTGTTGTTGTCATGAAAATACCCATATCAAAATTGTTAAACATGACCCTTAGAAATTTATCCTGAAGTTTATGCACTGCCACCGAGTTCACAATTAATGCTTCTTCATTTTCAACTGCCAACTATCAGTAAACCATCTATTATGGGTTATCAATTCTACTGAAAAGCTGCTAACAAAAACGGTTTGTCCCAAGGTAGACAGGTTGAGACATCAATCATAATTAAAAAAAATAAAGATTTGTTCTGCTAATCTTGATTCAAAATATTTTTTTGTAGAAAACCTTCAATTTTCAAGAAGTCATTCCCTTCGAAGTGCTTCTGTGTTCTTAAAAAGCATTGCAAAAAAAAAGAAAAAAGAAAAGGGCACTTGGTTTATAGGAGACAAACAACATATGCCAAATAAGAATACTGAGTAGTTCCATTCAAGGGAATTACTGGAGAATAATAAAACCAAATTCCAAAAAAAAAAAAAAGTTTTATTTTCTCATTTAACTTCAAACTAGGCAGAGATTTTTCATTCTTCTCTCAATGCTTCCCATTCCTTACAATGTTTGATACAGCTGTTTAGAAAAAAAAAATTTACTTTGGGTCTTTCAATGAGGCATAGTATACAAGGAGAAAAAAATTTGTCAAAAGTTCTTTTCAAGCATTATGTAAGGTGTAGCTATAATTGAATTAAAAGTACTTTCAAACACCTAATACCTCCTTAAAAGAATGTTTAACAGATGCTAAATAAATCCTTTACACAAGAGCTCCATACATCTTCACAAATGGTAAGAAACTTCTTCAGTCCCATGATGAATAAGCTCTCCATCTTCAGAGAAGCTAAACTTATCCATTTATAAGGCTGGTGGAAAAGAGGGAATCAGGCCATCAACCTCACCCTCTGTAAGAGTTTCTGAAGAACTAAACTGGGAAAATGTTACCAGAATTTTCTTTAGCCCTAAATTCTCAGAACAGATTAAAAAACTTAAATTACATTTGTACTGATGTTTTTTCTACAACTTAGTATGTGCAGTGTTACCATACTCAAATGCACACAAAAGAACTTTTACTCTTCAGTATAAATCTAACTTTTAAAAGTAACTTCAGGTAGAAAATGTCAGCATTAAAGTAATTCAATCCACTGTTTAACATCTCCTCAGTTAATTTTACTTTTCCTTTGTGGTTAATGTAAATTATTCTAACATATTCCAATCACGAGTAGCTTCCATTAAATGTCTCTGCCCATGACCAGCCCAAATATCCTGATTGTCAAATACTCTACCACAAAACCAACAGTTAAATTTAGCCTTCAGAACATTTTCAGAGGTAGTTTTCACAATCTGATAATTGTTTTTGCTTGTCTTTTTTAGTGTTAATTTTAGCACAAATCTTTCTTTTACAGAACTAACAGGTTTAAATGTTTTGTGCTTCCTGGAAAAATCGTAAGCTGTTTTAGAAGAGTTGTAACAAACTGGTTTCAGTAAAGCACTGATAGTTCTTTCAGATAATGAAACTTTAAGTACACGTCCATTAAACTTAGCAATAGTTTTCATTACATTCACTACTTCCGGTGCATCTGCATCAGGATGATTCAAAACTACAACTGGCTGGTTTCTTCGAGGACATTTCACAAGTTGTTTGGAACTAAAAGGGAAAAGCCGCAACGTTCTGACTGAATCTTTTGATAGTCTAGGTCTGTTAAATCCAAACGCCTCTCGGACACCTTCAGGTTTAGTCTTTTCTTTACACTTTCTATGTAATGATGTTTTTCTTGGAGATTCTTGGTAACTACCCTTACATTTTCGTTTACAGTTTCTGTTTTTAGACACAAAGACAGTTTCAGAATCTTCACCTCTTAGATGAGTCTTTACTCTTGAAAAATGTTGGCGGGAAGTCTTTTTTCTACTGAAGCTTTTTTCAGTTGTACAGTTAGTTTTGTACCTTAGCACCCTAGTCTCCGAATGGTCAGAAATACACATAGGTTGGTCAGAAGATTCTGGGCATGTTGCAGTAGAAGTTATCACAATTTCATTTGCTGGCATCATATCGTCTAATAAGGCCTCTTTAGAAGATTCTGGCTCTTTCTGCTCTCCCCCTGTAGTCTGATTAGATGGTACATTGTCTTTCTGTGATGAAGATGTAGAGTTGATTACTGACAGATTAGCAGCAGTCACATTTAAAACAGGATTAAAAATTTTCAGCAAAAACTTTTGTGGTGCTACTTCAGGTTTCTTTGGCTGTATATTTTGATAAGTACTACTTTGGACTAATTTAGGCTTAAGCAGCTCTGTCTTATTTGGCGTCATACACTTCAAAAAAACAGCTTGTTTGCTTTCAGGTAACAGAGTATAAAACGGTGGTTTGGGAAAACCCTCATTTTGCTGTTTTACTGTATCCAAAATATTCAACTTAGTGCCTTGATGCTCAGATGTCGTTTGAGACGTAGGTACAGGTTTCGCTGAAGAACTTGCTGTTGTTTTAATAATATAAGGACCTTTTAGTGGTGAAGTATTTTCTGAACTACTTTTCATGCTCAAACAACTGCCAATGCTGGAACAAAGTGCAGGTGTCAGACAACTACTGTTTGGCTCAACCTTTAAAAACGGTGTTCTACAAGGCTCCTTAGTTGCAGTTCCACAGGCTTGAGCACTCTCAGTTTTGACAGTGGAAACTCCTTCAAATTTCCCACTGTTAAACGTTAAAATCATCCCAGGTTTCTTGTTTAAAAGAAGAGAGGCCGGTACAGCTTGGGTATTAACCAACGGAAGTGATCTTCCTGAAACAACATGTAATCCTGGCTTGTTAGCAATGTGAAAAGGAACAAAAAGACCTTTTGGGGTCTGAACAAATATAGTATTTTTTGGTTCTGTATTTACAAGTGGATTCTGCATATATAAAGAACCTACGTTTTGTGTAGTGGCTCTAAGTTTGTCCTTAACAAGCTGCTGTGTTATTATTGCATCTGACTGAGTCTTAAGTAATGTCCCAATACTTGTAATTCTAGGCATCTTCTCTGAATCTCTCGTGTCTTGTGACACTGAAAGAATCTGCTTTCCTTTTTCACTACATTTTATAGTCAGATCATTTGTGGCCACATTAGCCCCTACAGCACCACATGGAATTGGGAAGCTGCCATGTAATTTAAAGTCTTTTGAAGATTCAACTGTTTTGCCTTCCCCTTCAATTTTCTGAAATGAATTGTCATAATCAAGTGGCAGACCTTTATCTGGACTTTTACTAGAGTCTTGTTTTACATCAGATTTTATTTTTAATACCTCTTGAAGTAATTGGTTTACCTCAGGTGGCAAAAATTCTGATGCCTGTTGGCTCTGGAGAGAGAAAACAGATGTGATTCTGGGCATCAAAGGTGACTCAACATTAGAAATATCACCCCATTTTGATTTTTCATTCGTGTTTTCTAAACTTTGATTTTCATTAGTGTACAGGTTCTGCCCATAAGTGTTTTGTCCTTTTTCTATAGCACACTGTTCCTCCATTTCAACCTGTGTTTTCAAAGTTCCATCTTTAGTATTTAAAAAGTTAATAGATGCTAACAGGCTATCTGGGTTTGAGCTCTCCTTCTTCACTAGTGATAAAACTGACTCACTAATTGGTTGCTGAACAACTGTCTTGCTTGATGAGGATTCTCTTTGAGGGTTTTCACACACTGAAGTTCCTGAAAGTCTACGACGTTTATTTGAATTATTTACTTTTGAGTAATTATGAAAAGGTAATGACCCTTGGTTGGAAGATTCAATGGGTAACTCAGAGTTAACATAATTAATACAATAGTTATGCATATCTCCACTGTTATATGCATTTGGTTTGACTTTATCTGGACTTTTAATGGCAGTACCTGATATTTCAGATTGACTCTCTGTGGTAGGATTTCCCCATAGGTCAGCATTATCTCTTGGTTCAACTTTTGTGGTCAAATTCACAGATGTCATAGCCAATCCTGACGTTGTTGACAAAGAAGATATATTATTTCCATCATCTGTTGTTTGAAGCATATTACTCCTCTGAGATAGCAAAGCCATTTCTTTTTCTGAAGTTATTTTCCCTGAAAGTACAGGAGAGAAACATGACAATGCAGTTGTTGCTTTCATGTAAGCTGTGTCACTTAACTCAGATGCTACTCCTGGCAAAATTCCAGTGGTGTCCAGAGTTGGGGACTGCAAATTAGTTGTATTGTCCTTTGCAGCATCTGACTGTGGGCCTAATGTATATAAATTTTGTTTGTTAGTAGGCAACAATTTTATTACAATATGCTGTTTTCCATCTACCATCTTGAAGCCCATGAACTTAGCACTGTAGTTAGCAGGAATTGTTATTCTGTTATTTTTCACTGTTAATACTGTAGGTCCTTGTACGGCAGTCTTAAAGAAACTTAGAGTAGAGTTTGATCCCTCTTCCATTCTATTACATTGCCCAGTGGACTGAAGAGTTGGCTTTTCTAGCTCGGACCCAACCGTTTTATCATTATTATCACAGTGCAGTCTTTCATTCTTTTCTTCATTTAGATGTTCTTGAACAAAAGGACTCTGATCTTCAGATTTTGCCAACAACTGAGTATCCTTCTCTACAATTCTGTCACTTCCGTTGTTAATCTTCTTACGTTTCCAAAATGTCTTTCTTGATGCACCTATTTTATATCTTTTCAGTATCAGTTTAAGTCCTGCTGAAGTTTTCGACATTTTTTTTTCGTATTTGTCCTTCTCCAGTTTTTCTTTTGCATATAAATGTTCTTTGTGCAAAGTTAGAATATGTCTTATAAGGTATTCTCGCCTGGTGGTACCATAGTTACAGTACTGACAAGTGAAGGGAAATGTACCAGAATGAATATGAAGATGCTTCTGAAGCTCTCCTTTGGTAAAACATATATAATGGCATTTACCACAGGTATAATGAATTTCATTATGTCTATGAATGTGTTGAACAAAGGTACCAACATCCTGGGTGGTAAATTTGCACTTTTCACATTGAAAATTACCATTTACACAATGAGTGGATGAAAAGTGTCTTGTCAATTCTAATAAAGTATATACATGCTCATTGTTACAAATGTCACATTTTACTAAAGTGCTTCTATGGGTTCGCCTGTGTTGTTTAAATACCTGAAAGTCATTTGCTGAAAAACTGCACATTTCACAAGGATAGGAAGGTAATTCACCATGGTGCCACATTTGAAAATGTTTCTGCAAATCATTTGGGCTATATGGAATACTATCTTGGCATTTTAAGCAGTTAAAGTTGAGTATTTTTGCAGCCATTTTTATACCTTCTTCTTCAACTTTCTCAGACTTATGAAGCAACATAAAATCCTCTACACAGCTTACAGTCTTTATCCTGATAGATTTTCTTGCCGTCTGAGATTTATACTGAAATAATCTTCTGTATTTGTCTACTTCGTGTTTCAATAAAACTTCATTTGGAATATATATCTTTGGCAAATCAATTCTTACATCTTTTAGTTTAAAATGAAAACTACTTTTTGAAATTTGGGATTTAAGTACTGGTTGGATAGTATCAACTACCTCGTTTTTCACATCATGATCTTTTTGTAAAGTTGCTTGTTTTTCACCCAAAAATAACTGTTTCAGTTCAGATGGCATGATTTGACAAAAATTTCCAAATTTCTTTTCTTCTAAAAATGCTTGAAGTTACTTGTAATTTAAGCAGGAAACAATACTGTGCCGAGACAGCTCCAAATTACAAGGTTTTTCACAAATTAACTCACCTAAAATCAAAGAAAGAATTACATTTTTCATCACAAAAATATCATTCAATTTCACATTTCTTTTTTTGTTTTGTTTGTTTTGGGGTCATACCCAGCTGTGCACAGGACTTACTCCTGGCTCTATGCTCAGGGACCACTTCTGGTGGGGCTGGTGTCAGAGTGACATGGATCAAACCCAGATCAGTTCTGTGTAAGGCAAATGCCTAACTGGGCATTTGTACCATCTCTCTCCAGCCCCCAAATTTCACATTTCAAAAAAGTTCATTTTGACACTAAGTAGAAACATTGATCGAATATATAAGTAAAAAATATAAATGATTATTTTAAGTTTTTAAAAAAATAGCTTACCAAGAAGTAAACTGGAAGAAGAAATAAACAATCTTGAAGTCAGGAAATGCAAGCTTTAGTTCCAGCTCTTCTCTGTGACACTGTGAAACTGCAACTTCTCTGTACCTCAGTTTCTTCATCTAAGGGAAAACCACAATTGGTTAAATGCCCCCTTAAATTCAAAGATGTTAAAGTTGACACAATCTTTTTATGGCAGAATTTTTTAAATCTTAATAAGTCCTTAAAGTTGAACTTTCAAATTAGTTATATTCATGTACCATTAACTTTCTCACTTTTAATATTTGCTCGTAAGAAGAAATTCTTTTAAGACTTCTCTCCAGAATTCCTACTTCCTTAGTGTTTCAAGACTAATTTGCATTTAAAATGCAAGTCTTTCAAGGTCATAAAAGAGTAGAGGGGTAGAGAGCTTGCCTAGCACAAAGTTGACCCCTGTGTGATCCTGGAGTTCAGAGCCAGGATGAAGTCCTAACTGAGCACAGCTGGATGTGGCCCTAAAGTAAGAAGGTTTTCATAAATTCTGTTATATTCTCCAAGTGAAAAGCATCATGAACACTAATGGAATTTATACTACACCAGAACCTGAGGCTGGGATTTTAAATATGTCAAACCTAAGTATGCATTTGCAAGAAAATATCAGTCATTCTGGATTATCAAAGACCAAGTTTTTTTCTACTAATAAAGAATCACAAGGATACTATAGAAATAGTATTATTACAAAAGGCTAATTATTTCTTACAGTAGTATTAGATGGCTCTGAAAATAACATGCCCCCTACCCATCTGTAGCTTACAATAAGAGGAGGAGGTACTCTGCTATTCAGAACTGATTATCCAACAAACTTCACCATTCCAGTACAAAGAATAAAATACATGAAAAAGGTTTTGTGGCAATCAAAACAGATTCCCAAAAGTTCACCTATTAAAGTGTGGTCCTGATAGGCGGTGGGAAATGTACACTGGTCAAGGGGTAGCTGTTAAAACACTGTATGAGTAAAGCCCAATCATGAAGAACTTTTAAACTAGTGTCTCACAGTGACTCAATAAAAATAAATAAAATATGGTGCTTTCAGTACAAAATAATACTGATAAAACAGACCTTATTACTACATGGAAAGTATCATGTTAAGCGAAATGACTCAGAAAGAAAAGGATAGACATAGAAAGATTGCATTCATCTGGGGAACATAAAGTAACAAAATAGAAAACTAACACCCAAGAATGGCCGAAATTAGTACCAGGAATTTTACTCCATGACTTGGAGGTCAACCACACATACTAGGGGAAAAGGGAGCTCAGAGAAAGAGGGGAACACCAAACAAAGGTGTTGGGAGGATCCTTCCAGGATGGGAGATGCATGCTGAGACTATAGACCAAACATGATTGCCACTCAATGTTTCTTTTGCAAACCACAACACCCAAAAGGAGAGAGAGAACAGAGGGGAATGCCCTGCCACAGAGACAGGGTGAGATGGGGGGGATAAGGGGTGGGAGGGATACTGGGATCCGTGGTGGTGGGAAATGGGCACTGGTGGAGGGATGGGTATTTGATCATTGTATAACTGAAACCCAAGCACAAAAATGTATAAGTCTGCAACTGTACCTCATGATGTCTCACTATTAAAAAACTTTTTAATAAATAAAAAACAGACCTTATTAAGAAAGCCACTTTTTAACGAGTTTAAAAATGATAAACTGAATGCTGAATGTCAATTTTTATAGTTCATGTATGACATACAGCAGTTATTAGTTTATATAGTAAGTAATCTATGAGTTTGTTCTTTACTATCATTTTAAGTTTAGAAATAATACAAAATCTATTTGATCTTGTATTATGTTCATCTAGCAGGAGGAAGTAATCAGACACCTGATGGCAAGTTAAAATAAAGTTGTTACCCACAGATAAAAGTACTGAAAGTTGTGAACACTTCATGAAAGACTTCTGAAATATTGTGCAATTTTTGTAATTTTAATCTAATATACTAGTAAATGTTCTATTTGCTACAGTCCAATCTCTACCTCACCAAAAATTACTGGCTTTACTTTTTTTTTCTGTTTAATTTTTATTAAAATTTTGTTCATAATACAGCTGTTTCAATCAATGTTTCAACATCAATCCCAATACCATAAGAGGTGTATGACCTTACCTCTACCAATGTTCTCAGTTTCCCTCCCACACACAACTTTCTTTTTTTACAGGAGCCGTAATTGCTGGTGCTTGACTGGGGAGCAAACAGCCACATCCCCAGTCTAAAAACTACTAATATCAAATCGCAAATTTAAGCAACTGCTGTTTATGGATGACGAGATTTGATCAGCTCAAGTACACTTTACAAAGCACATATATGGCAAGTGAGAGGACCTAGGCTCAATCCCTCACACCACATCCTCATCACTCAGTACTACTGTATAGCCACAAGTAACATTAAATTTTGACAAATAACGATTAACCTTATACCCAAAAAAATTTCTTAAAGAAAACATAATTTAGATAAAACAAATATTGAGAATATATTACATAGTACTTTTTTGAAACAAAAAAAACTCATGTTTCAGAAGATAAAATTTCATTTACACAAAAGAACTAGGTCTAGGGAGATGGCACAGAGGTTGAACATTCCCCTTGTTGGATCCTTGACACATGCCTTCCCTCCTCCCCCAATCCCCTTAGGTGCATAACTGAGTATAACCCTGGAGGCCCTCAGCACAGTAGATCTGGTCCTGGCAGCATCCTGCATGTACTATAGTACATATACAAGTACTTAGTCATTCTTGGTTTAATATCAAATGAGTGGTATCGAGACTCCCTGAGCACTGCTTAGGAAGCTACATTAAAGAAGGGGACAAAGGTGGGGCCAGAGGGTAGGGTTCTTTGCCATGCACACAACCTGACTAGGGTTCAATTCTCAGCACCACATATGGTCTCCTAAACACTAACAAGAGTGATCCATAAGCACAGAGCCAGAAGTAAGCCATGAGCTCTGCCAAATAAGCTCTGTGACCCTAAAATCTAAGTATGATATATACATACATATACATATAAGTACATATGTAAGATCAAAAAATCAGTAATAAATCTACCAAAAAGAACTCAATATTAGCATTTTATTACTAAAACTAAAAAGACAGGAAATGAACAAAAAAGAATATTTACATGTTTACTACATGTATAATATAAATACATGAACAGTGGAAAGTAGGAAAGGTGACAGAATTCCAGAAAAGGTAAAGTAGATCAATTAGTAAATAACAGTGCAGGATCAAGAAAATTTAATGCCAAGCAGAGTGATGACAGCAAAGAACCCATTATACAATCTAGGTCTTCTGAAAACAGTACCAAGTAACCATGAAATGGGAAAGCGGAAGGAAGCTGAATTTAGAGAAAATTAGAAAAAGCTTGAGTTTTAGTTTAATGCTAAGATTTCCTTCCCCATGTACAATGCTAGGCAACTACTGTTACTCAATCACCAACTAAATATGGCAGTTTATTCTCTGCAAAAAGTAAAACTGAGTTTCTAAAATTAAGAACACCAAAGTTGCGAGTGGGTACCAAACAAAAACAAGAGGATTACATGGCCATATATACACGACACAGATCCCATTCCTTGCCCCCTCTCTCTCTCCTAGACTATATCAATGCTATCAATCTGCTGATGTTTTATGACTATTTTAGTTCTGATTAGGCGTGGGGGCCACACTCAACAGTGCTCAGGCGCTACTCTCAGCTCAGGGATCAGGATAGCTTGAAGGACCAAATAATGGATTTTAAATGTTCCAGCTTATGAGCCATTTTTTTTACCAGTCCCTGAACTGGTGTAAGACTACTACAGCAGTTTAACAGTTAAAAACGTATGTTCAATCTAACAAAAACTTGGGCTCGTGGGAAAGGATTTTTTTCGATGGTACCTACATATGAGTGGGTTTCACTCTAGAACCTCAAAATAAAAGTTAATCACATTGAATGTGTTTTATCTGCTTTTTCCCTTTTTTTTTTTTAAACATGCCAGGGATCAACTCAGGGATCCATAAATGTGTACTACGGACTCTAGACTCCTTATTTCTGAACTTATGTCTTCATTTCTTTTATTTTCTAATAATAGATGCACTGTGCTAAACTAATGATTGACTATAAGCTGGTATAGCTTTAGAAGATAGTTCAAGAATACATACAATGCAATAAACAATTTTACAATTAAGTGGACATATGGTGAATTCATTTATGTAAGGATATACAGGCCTGGCAAAAACATACGTAACTTTTTTTTAACCTATAGGAATGTATATTATTGCTCTTATAATGGCAGTTAGAAGACTTCTGCGGGGAACTACCTCTGGTGCTACCATGAAAGCTCATACCAGCTGTGTTCAAGAGACTCATAAATATATACTGAAAGAGATCAACAAAGCCTCAAATTCCTCCAGACACCCAACATGGCTAAGACATCTGGAGCACCTCTGGGGGTGGGGCGAGTCAGTCACTGCCCACCCACAGCCTGGCTGCAGGTTGCTTCCACACTCCAACATCACCATGCCCACAGCCAAACTTCACCATCTCTCGAACAAGTTTCACCCAGAAATTAAATCTGATATGCAGAAAAATCAGATATGATATGCAGAAAAAAATCAGGTATGCAGGTTTTGTGACTTAAATCTTCAGGCTTTGTTGGAGTCAGGATGGGCCACCTACCTCCACCTTCCCTGTACCCCCACCCTCCAGAAGCCCCAGCAGTCAAGTCCATACCCCAAAAGCACCACCAAGTCAAATATTTAACTCCAGCTGTACCACCCCCTTTACAACACTGCTAAACCAGTAGTAGCACACCAGACTGGATAGGATGCTAACATAGAAGGTAACACCAATCTTTATTAATAAAACAAACACAGAAGTCTTAACCTGTAACCACTTCTTAGTAATGTCTCATGCAAGGATTTAATCTTTTCATGGAGAAATACAATTTACACCAATCTTCTTCTAGTGTAACATTTTTTGATTATTCTGTTAGCATGCTATTGATAGGTAAAGGTAAAGGTTAAAGGCCCTTCCGTTGTTCGTCGATTTGCTCAAGCAGGCCCAGTAACGTCTCCATTGGAGACTTTGTTGTTACTGTGTTTGGCATATCGAATACGTCACGGGTAGCTTGCCAGGCTCTGCCGTGCGAGCGAGATACTCTCAGTAGTTTGCCGGGCTCTCCGAGAGGGGCAGAGGAATTGAACTCGGGTCGGCCATGTTGGCTGCGTGCAAGGCAAACGCCCTACCGCTGTGCTATCGCTCCAACCCATGGTCCTGGGTAAAATAAAAAATAAAAGAAACTTACCACTGGGCTATACGCTAGCACGCAACAGGGATGAATGGAGATGTTATTGGCAACCGCTCGAGCAAATCGATGAGTAACGGAATATCAAGTAATCTAAGAAATGTATCTTACGCACGCACGGGGGAGGGATGCGAAGATGATAATGTGTTGTTGGCGGGCTCTTGGGGCAGCTCTCTCTTGCCGCCCATGTTCAGTGCTCTCGAGCCACTGTGTATGGACTGGATCAGGATGGCTCCTCCTTTGTGCTCTGCTTCTGTGCGTGCCGCTGTGCTTTCTCCTGTCTGTCTCTATTTCTGACTCTGTCTCTATAATCTCTCCTCTGGTCTCTTCCGATCTCTCTGGAGTCCTTCTGCTTCTCTCTCTGGAGCCCTTTGCTCTGGATTCTGACTTTGGCCCCCTCTGCTCTTACAGTCTTAGTTTTATATAGCAATCACATAGGGTGGTGACCAAAGGTGGTTTGAACGTTAACAAATCAACAAAGAGAGTTAAGACCACTCTAGGAGATAAACTCAAGGATAAAATCTGATCGAAAGAGATTACTCTGGAATACTAGCAGATCCGCTTAAGGGTGGGATCCCATTCAGTGTGTCCCTTTCTTCTTTCCTCAGCTAGTAATCCACTTAAATAGTTTTAATAATCTACTTCTAATATTTCTAGCACAGTATGTGTGTATGAGCACAGTAAGAGATATGTCAACTGAAAGTTTGGTTCTTCCTGAGGCCATCTTACCACAGTCCTCAGGCCAAGTTAGTCTTCCTAACCCCAGCAAGGTCCTAGTCTCATCTTACTTTTGGATCATGACAGCATTTATCTATGATCATGCTCTCAACTTATATTTGAGTATTGTGGCGCTTTGGCCTGACTCATTATGATACCAGGGTAGCTCACAGATTGCCCTGGGTCCATTCAGTCCCTCGTCGGGACCCTGCTTTTGGAGTGCTAGGAACTAAGGGCAACTGAGTCGAGAGAGCAGATGCCCAGGAGTAAATATTATTGGAGTCTATCAACTCCCAAGTTCAAAGCATAATATTAACTGTCTTGCTTTGAGGTAAACTAAGGACCCTGTGGCAATGCTAAAAGGACAAACCCACTGTTATCCTACAGTACTATACTTTAGATTCCAGAAACACAGTAACCCCTGTGCATCACCAGGTGTGACCCAAAAAGCAAAAAAAAAAAAAAAAAACTTTAACAGAAATTTGAAAATAACTAAATGTTCACCAATAAATAACAGTTTTATTCAGTGGACTATTAATTTTTTTAAGTATTAGAAAGATATCCCATTATATTAAGCGAAAAAAGAAAAACAAGCATAACAGGATTCAACTTGTCAAATATCAACAGATGGATAAACAACCTACACAAAGACCCATACAAACTCAATATTAATGCATACAAAAATGTTGTCTAGTGACTACTGGTCATCCTTAGCTGTTTCTTGGATCACCATGATCTCCACATTGACATACTTCCTAAAACAGCATAAGCAAAGAGCTTACAAATAACCAAACAGCTTTGTGTATTACCTGCCTCTAGACCCTAGTTTCTTAAAGGGTCACAAACTAGCGGAACATGAAAGTTTTGAAATTCTGCTTGCTGCTCCCATCAACCCCAGGTGAGGCTCACTATTGGGTGAGTTCCAGCAGCCTCCACGCCCAGACCTGCGCCATATTAAGGGCCCAAATCACAACTTCTGAAAAGCGCAGCCACATAAGCAGTCACACAACAGATCTACTCACCAAATTAATTACATGCTGCTCATAGTTAATTCTCTGTCATTCTGCAAGGACGGACAAATAAGACAAGATCAATTGCTCTATAGCTTGATCCCTCAGTTCCTCCCCAACAACAAAGTCTCACCCCTCGTACAACACACACACACACACACACACACACACACACACACACACGATCAATGAGGAAAACACAAAGAAGTCCACCAAGCTCACTGAGCAAAAACTGTATCACCAAAGAAAAACACTAGCAAATCCTCAGACAGTGTCTGCAGTGACACTATAATGACGATTTTCAATGAGCTAAAGGAAAAAAAGACAGCACAGGTACTAGGCAAAGAACAAGAAAATATCACAAGTGGATGCAGTGCCACCAGCAGGTCAACCTGTACCTTCAAGGCAAGTATATCAGCAGCATGATGGTGCCTTCAGGCTTTCTGGTGCCCAAGATTGTTGCCTCTGTGCCTCTGGCCAAATCCCAACAACCCAGGACCAGATTTTCTGAGAAATTAAACAGCAAAAGTTAAGTATATGGGAGCCACACCCACAAACCACCTCTGGCTCAGCAATACAAGCTCATTTAACAGCCTAGCTTCAGAGACCCATAAATAAATCTCTAAAAGTCAGAGTTAATCTTAGACCCATGCAAGGCTGACCAGACTGGGGTAAACTGAAGATTAGGTCAGCTTGGTGCACACCCAAAAGGAGTCCCTGGCAGCCACTTTCTTCTATAGTCCAAAAGTTCGCTGTCACCATGCCATATCCTCCTCCCTCTCCCCTGAACTCCATCATCTCAGGATGGATCTCACCAAGTTATTAATCTGCTGAAAATTTTGGTAAGCTGGTTTTGTGACTGAAGTAAGGCTTTCTCGGGATAGGGATGGGCTACCTTCCCCCACCTCCCTACTTTCATAAGTCTCAGCAGACACATCCAAACCCCAAAGCTACTACCCAGTTAAAAAAGGTATCCCAGCCTTACCTTCCTGATAAAAATACTTATTGCCCTAAACAAACACAATGACCTCTTAGTACCTGTATTGCAAACCATAATGCACTAAAGGAGAAAAAGAAGAAAACTGCCTGGCTGGGGTGGTGGGGGTGGGGAGTGGTGTTGGGGACCAGTGGGAGGGAAACAGGTCAACAGTGGTGGGAAATGTACACTGGTGAAGGGATGGGTGTTGGATCATTGTATGACTGAAACCCAATCGTGAACAGCTTTGTAATGGTCCCACAGATATTAAATTTTTTTAAAAGTATGAATCAATAAAAATACTATAGTCAGGAATGAAGAACAGGGTAAGTGATACACAACAGTCAACAGAGGTTCTGAACTCCAGAGCAACAGGAGCTAAGCAAAGAAGATCAAGGAAATTCACAATGAGGAGCAAACTGCTAGCAAACAGCAGAAGGTTAGAAAATAGTCTGAAAAGAAATAAACAGCATACCAGAGAACTATGGGATAATTAATAGAATAATAGAAGAATCATTTGAGTCCTTGAAAACAAATGTGATGAATAAACATTAAAGAAATCATCAAAAAGAAATTTTCAGAGTTGAGAATTACAGGTACTGAGATCCAAGAAGCCTGAAAGGCCCTCATGAAAAAAGATCCAATTAGGAAAACTCTGACACACATTATAATTCAAAGTGAGAAAATCCAAAGACATAGAATATTGAATGCAGCTATAGCAAAAAAGGAACATATACAGAGAAAAGCTCATGAGACGTACAGTAGATCTATCGAGTAAGACACTATACGTCAGAAGAATATGGAAGGATATAGTACAAAAACTCAATATAATAAACACCAAACCAAGAATATTCTATCCAGCTAGATTACCATTCAGATTTGAAGGAACTCTACAGAGCTTCATGAACAGGCAACAGCTTGGTATTATTAGCCTCGAAAAGAGATTTGCCAAGAAGCGCTCAAAGAAATCCTTTAAGGACAAGAGAAACTTCCCATCACGTGACATTACGTAAAAACATAACGCAATTGGCATCACAAATTTGGCTTTTATTTTTTGATAACTCTATGTGTAATTCCTTTAAATGTTATTGAACTAAGTAATATAAAATAAATGTTTTATGCCTGCCAACAGTTATGAGGGTAGGAGGGATCATGGGACATCGGTGGTGGGATTGGTGTTGGAATGTTATGCCTAGAACAAGTCTATTATTAACAACTTTGTAAATCAGTATCTCAATGAGTTATGAATATCAATAAATGCTTAATTTGTGCATCCATATTTTACAGCAGAGTTGTATAAAAATTTCTCAGGTGAAAAATGGCTGACTTGAAAAGAATTTTAAAGTTCTGCTCTAGACCACACTAGTATGAAACTTTATTACAAAGAGGCATAGTCATAAAATTTTTGAACTTCTAAAACAAAGTAAATGATATCAGATTCTTCACTGAACAAATAAAAAGACTATTACAAAACTGACAAGTACTGACACTAAAAATAAATCAAAACAAAATAAGCATCATTGAATGTCACATTCCTTATATCAGCAGAAGAGCAAAAACAACACTTGGGAATGGAGAATTATAGTCCTGCTATATAGATCTCATACCAAAGGGATGGACCCTTATCTTTTAAGAGAATTTCTACTTAATAATTTGTGAATTATCGAAAAAGTAATCAAAGGAAGTTATACCACCAGAAGTGCTTTAGTATAAAGAAAAAGTTGCATGGACAGAATAATATTCAGCCAAGTAATATGTTTCCTTATCTTGGCACAGAACTTAAAACAAGCCAAAATTGCAACATCAATTTTTAAAAACTACTTTTTTCTTTTTTTTTTTTTTTGCTTTTTGGGTCACACCCGGCATTGCACAGGGTTTACTCCTGGCTCATGCACTCAGGAATTACTTCTGGCAGTGCTCAGGGGACCATATGAGATGCTGGGAACCGAACCTGGGTTGGCCGTGTGCAAGGCAAACGCCCTACCCACTGTGCTATAGCTCCAGCCCCTAAAAACTATTTCTTATACGCTAAAGAAATAGACAGTCAAGCATAATGTTGAGCTATGTCCTCTTGTTTTGTTTTGTTTGGGGGGAGGGATTACACTAAGGAGTGCTAATCTGATGAATTGCATCTATAATTGGGGGAAGGGGAACTTGGGCCACACCCAGCAGTACTCAGGTGTGACCCTGGCAGTGTTCATAGGACTAGCCTCCTGTGGTGCTAAAGAATCAAAAGCCAGGTTGGTACCATATTAGGCAGTACCATATTATACGGGCTGGAGCGATAGCACAGCGGGTAGGGCGTTTGCCTTGCACGCAGCCAACATGGCCGACCCGAGTTCGATTCCTCCGCCCCTCTCGGAAAGCCCGGCAAGCTACCGAGAGTATTCGATATGCCAGACACAGTAACAACAAAGTCTCCAATGGAGACGTTACTGGGCCCGCTCGAGCAAATCGACGATCAACGGGAGGGCCTTTACCTTTTACCTTTACCTTACCATATTATACATCTCTCCAGCCCAGAGTTTTTCTTTTTGAAGAACTTAACTGCAAGTTTTTCTATTCTCTTCCAGTAGTTTTGGTACTGGTATTATGGAGAATTTGTAGAATGTTATGAGTACTATACATCATTTCTTCTGTTCTGAAATAGATCACTAGCCAACCCACTTCTTAAATTTCAGACTGTACAAACAACACCACATGAACGTGGTACCTCTTTAAACCTCTTTAAATTTTAGACTTTACAAGCCTTGCATATTTTTTTATGGTTCCTGGGCTCTGCATTTTCTATTATTGCTTTTTGTCATCTTTGACAAATTAATATTTTTCTTGAAAATAATCAATTTCCTTCATATATTAGAAATATGAACCCATAAACGTATTAACATTGTATTCTATATATTTAAGTTTAAGTATCCATGAACAGAAGTGATTCAGCAATTTCTGGAATATTTACACGAAACATTCATAAAGCAGTGTGTATTGAATTAAGAGATACTACAAAAAACTTCTTAAAAAGCAGTATTTCGAGACAAGTAACACATTTTAAATTTGGAAGAACTTCACTCTGTTGTTAGGAGAGATTCTGTTTACATTAGCTCAGAAAATCTATAGAAAGATGCCCTCCAAATTACTCACAATAGGTAAATTTTCTTTAAAAGAAACTACACAGCAGGAGCCATAGCACAGCGGTAGGGAGTTTGCCTTGCATGCAGCCAACATGGCTGACCCGAGTTCGATTCCTCCGCCCCTCTCGGAGAACCCGGCAAGCTACCGAGAATATCTCGCCCGCATGGCAGAGCCTGGCAAGCTCCCCGTGACGTATCCGATATGCCAAACACAGTAACAACAAAGTCTCCAAAGGAGATGTTACTGGGCCCGCTTGAGCAAATCGATGAACAATGGGAGGGCCTTTACTTTTTACTTTTACACAGCAGGACATGGCTAAAAAAGTAACAAAAAGAGAATCATCAGCTAATTAAGAAATTGAATAATGCCAAGAAGACAATGCCACTGCCACAACTGTTAAAGGAAACCTTCTACACAGTTCTGCCTCTGGATTCTAGAAAAGTATCTTAAAGACTTCTTGGGCCAAAGAGCTCAAGGAGCTAGAGAACAAGAAAGTCTGGATTCAATCCTGAGCACACGATTCCCCATCCTCCCCCAAGGATTGAGTTGGAAGTAATCACAGGGCACTTCCAAGTGTTCCAAAACAAACAAACAACAACAACAAAAAAAAAAAAACCCTGTTATCTTTAAAATAATCTCTACCCCTGTCAGTAAAAATGATCACTAGCAAAGTTTAAGCTAAAAATCTAAACTAGTTTAAACTAATTCTATTGCGAAAAACCAAAGGCTCTTATTTAAGACATTGTGACCGATGAATGTTAACTGTGTTTATCTTCACAGAAAGGTTAATTTTTGTAACGATTCTTTAAAATGAGACTTATGCATATAAGAAAAGGGCAAAGGCTACCAAGACAAAAAAAATAGAAAATACATGGGGAAAATGTTTTTCCACAGCACTACAGGATCCAGATCAGAATGAGTTTCAACCAATTTAAACTTGACTTTGAAGAAAATCAGTAGTCATTATTTCATGAACAGAACAAAGATATGAAAGTCTTATTTTAGGATTATTAGATCGACCAAAACAGATGTGAGAAAACTAAAGAATTATGTGATAATCCAAAGTGAGGAAAGTGTGTTACCCAAAGTAAGATATCATGAAGTTGGTACAAAAAAATTGTTTTCAAAGATTTCTAAAGTGAAACACCAAGGATGGGCTAGAGAGATAGTATAGCATGTAAGGTGCTTCTCTTTCAATGCGGCTGATCCTGTTTCAATGTCTGACAATGCACAAGGAACCCAGGAGTGATCCCTGAGCACAAGGCCAGGAATAAGTCCTGAGCACCCCTAGGTGTTAACTCAAAAACAAAACAAAAAAAAAAGTTTGTTCTAAGTAATAAAAACATTAATAACGAGTATATTTTTCATTTCATTTCATTTCATCATCCTGTTATTCGTCGATTGCCTCGAGCAGGCCCCAGTAACGTCTCTTTCATAGGAGAGTGAGACCCATCATTGTTACTGGTATTTGGCATATTTGGTACGCCACGGGGAGTTTGCCAGACTCTGCCCTATGGGCAGGCTACATTCGATAGCCTGCAAGTTTGTCCAAAGTAGTAATGAGACAATAAGATGTCATAAAAAAAAGTTCTGATAAGATGCTCGACTCCAATTCGAGTAGGCTTGGAGGTCTCGGCCCCGGAACCCGCGTGGCTTTGTCCCTCTGCCAGTACCTTCATGTGTGTGGAGAGTGGTCTCAGCATGGTGGTGGCTGGTCCTGGAGGTCTTCGGCTGCCGGAGCCCTGGTTGGGGCGGGGAGGAAAGCTCACCCGCTCCCCTCCAAGGGGCTCTGGCGAGGAACAGCCAGGCGTGGGGGCAGAAGACTACACTGGTCTCGTCCGGGATCTGGATTTTATAGTCTCTGAGTCTTGGCCGCTGATGGGATTACACGGCGCCAGGGGGCCAGGTGGTGGGTGTGACCCCCGCCTACTGGAATTTGGAGGATCTGGGTGGAAGATGCTCGACTCCAATTCGAGTAGGCTTGGAGGTCTCGGCCCCGGAACCCGCGTGGCTTTGTCCCTCTGCCAGTACCTTCATGTGTGTGGAGAGTGGTCTCAGGATGGTGGTGGCTGGTCCTGGAGGTCTTCGGCTGCCGGAGCACTGGTCGGGGCGGGGAGGAAAGCTCAACCCGCTCCCCTCCAAGGGGCTCCGGGAAGGAACACCCAGGCGCGGGGGCAGAAGACTGCACTGTATATTATAATAATACTGTATATTATAATAATACAAATAAACTATCCATTTGCAACCATTTTATGAGTGATGATCAAAACACCTTGTTTTGGGCTTTCAAAAGTTTGCCTGAGGGGCTGGAGTGATAGCACAGCAGGTAAGGCATTATGCTTTGTGCATTGTGCCTTGCACATGGCCAACCAGGGTTTGATTTCCAGCATCCCATATGGTCCCCTGAGCACCGCCAGGAATAATTCCTGAGTGCAGAGCCAGGAGTAGCCCCTGTGCATTGCCAGGTGTGACCCAAAAAGAAAAAGAAAAAAGTTTGCCTGAAATGGTAAAGCCTCCCTCATATTTTAAAGAAGCGAGAGGATTTTATAGAATATATAGCTAAAGTAAAGTCAGTTCTTTGAACTGATGAGTAACTTAAACACAGGAAAGGAGGGAAATGAAGAATTACGTCTGCAAATACAGTTAAGTACAGATCTAGGAAAGTTCAAAATGCTAGGTACGTGTGAGCCGTATGCCACTGGCCTAAAGAAGCAGTGGTTGGAGAGACATTACAGGGATTAAGGCACTAGCTTGCATTGCACACTCGTATTGCCCACTATTTAAGATGATTTTCATTTCCCCACATAAACCTTTTACTTTATTCTTACAATATCCTTTTATCGGGCTTGTGATCCCCCTAGTCATCCCTTTTAATTCAATACTTGATCAAACTTCCTTTCCTCCTTTAAGGATATGAAAATCTTTTAACATACTAATTTCTGAACATATATTAGAATATATTAGACATTGCCTCCCACTTCATTACAAACTTTTACAGCTGTATCACTGAAACTTTTTGTTTCACTTCCCAAGGTAGCTTATAAAGTTCTTAATCAGGTTCTATTTCATATATCTCATTAATTTCACACAAAAATTAAGATAATACATGGCAACCCAATGCATTCTCAATTCATTTACTCTTTCAACTGAAATATCTGATTTCAGTTGTAAACTGTACATATATTATGCAAGTGATAATTTGAGGTGTATGAATTATATAAAATGATAGAAAAAACAATCTGACATGAAATTAGCAAATTCCATATCAACTACAGTATCCCCCCCATATTTTGGAGCATCTATTGTGTTGGTTTCATTGGGTTGGGGTGGTTGCATCGTATTTTAAAGATGGGGGAAACGGGAAAATGACACTTGGAAGGGCGTTTGCCTTGCAAGCAGCCAACATGGCCGACCCAAGTTCGATTCCTCCGCCCCTCTCGGAGAGCCTGGCAAGCTACCAAGGGTATCTTGCCCGCACGGGGAAAGCCTGGCAAGCTCCCCGTGATGTATTCCATATGCCAAACACAGTAACAATTGTCACAGTGGAGACGTTGCTGGGCCCGCTTGATCAAGTCGATGAACAATGGGAGGACAGTGACAGTGACACTTGGAAGAGAGAAAACACAGAAATACATAGAAACTATCATATGTTTGGGGGGAGAGGTAAGTATATTCAACCCTGTTCCATTGGTCTGCAGCTCTGCCTTTGTTCCAGGTACCATGCGGTAATATTACTGCTTTGTAGTAGAGTTTAAAATTAGGGAGGTTGATTCCTCCCATTTGCTTTTTCCCAAGAACTGCTTTAGCTATTCGTGGGAGCTTATTGTTCCACATGAATTTCACGCAGGAGTCTTTGCTCCATTTCTTTGAAGAATGTCATGGGTATCGTTATAGGGATCACATTGAATCTGTACGATGCTTTGGGAAGTATTGCCATTTTGACAATGTTAATTCTCCTGATCCATGAACAGGGGATATCTTCCCATTTTCTCGGGTCTTCTTTAATTTCCTGAAGTAGTGTTCTGTAGTTTTCTTTGTACAGGTTCTTTACTTCCTTAGTTAAGCTGATTCCTAAGTTCTTGATAGAATGGGAAAGGATATTCGCCCAATGAACATCCAACAAGGGGTGGATATCAAGGATATACAAAGTACTGGTTGAACTCCACAAGAAGAAAACATCCAGCCACATCAAAAAATGGAGCGACGAAATGAAAAGACACCTTCTCAAAGTAGAAATCCAAATGGCTAAAAGGCACATGAGAAAATGCTCTACATCACTAATCATCAGGGAGGTGCAGATCAAAACAAAAATAGATTATCATTTCACACCAGAGACTGACCCACATCCAAAGGAACAAAAGCAACTGGTGTTGGCGCTGATGTGGAGAGAAACGGACCCCCTCCTACACTGCTGGTGGGAATACGGACTAGTTCAGCCCTTTTGGAAAACAGTATGAACAATTCTCAAAAAATTAGAAACTGAGCTCCCATCTGACCCAGCAATACCACTCCTGGGAATATATCCCAGGGTGGCAAAAACGTATAGTCGAAGTGACATCTGCACTTGTTTGTTCATTGCAGCACTCTTTACAATAGCCAGAATCTGGAAAAAACCTGAGTGCCCAAGAACAGATGACTGGTTAAAGAAACTTTGGTACATCTACCCAATGGAGTACTATGCAGCCGTTAGAGAAGAGGAAGTCATGAAATTTACATACAAGTGGGTACTCCACTTGTATGCTAAGCTAAAGAAGACAGAGAGGGACAGACATAGAAAGACTGCATTCTTCTGGGGAACATAATCACTTCACTTAATCACTTAATCCCCGTTATTCATCGATGTACTCGAGCGGGTGCCAGTAACGTTTCCATTCATCCCGGTTGTGTGCTAGCATAGCCCAATGGTATCTATTCGTTCTAGGAACATGCAGAGCCTCAAACCGATCATTCAGGGTCTTGACGAAGAAGTCTGACCATCTTGTAGGTGGGCGTCCACGTGATCTTTTGATGTCCCGTGGAATCCAATCAGTAATGGCTCTAGTCCAGCGGTTGTCTGTAAACCTCATTATGTGTCCAGCCCATCTGATTTTTGATGTCTTGGCAAATGAGACAGCGTCCCTGATTCTTGAGCGTTGACGAAGATCAGAACTCCGGATTCTATCTCTCATTTGAGTGAATCGTGATATTCCAAGCATAGCTCTTTCGATTCCTCTTTGAGAGACCCGAATAGCGTTCTCATCCTGTTTTCGTAGGGTCCAGGTCTCTGAGGCATATGTTAATGGAGGAAGAACAGTGGAATCAAAGAGATGTGCTCGTAGCTGGAGGTTACGAGTAAATGGATCTCATTCCCCTAACTGGGGAACATAAAATAACAAAATAGGAGACTAACACCCAAGAATAGCTAAGTACCAGGAGGTTCACTCCATGGCTTGAAGGCCAGCCTCACAGCCTAGGGGAAAAGATAGCTCAGATAGAAGGGAGCACCAAATAAAGGGTGGGAGGATCCTCCCAGGATGGGAGATGCATGCTGAAAGTAGACCATAGACCAAACATGATTTGCCACTCATTGCCTCTTTTGCAAACCACAGCACCCAAAAGGAGAGAGAGAACAAAAGGGAATGCTCTGTCACAGAGGCAAGGTAGGATGGGTGGGATGGGAGGGATGGGGGGTGGATGGGAGACTGGGATCTGCGGTGGAGGAGAATGGACATAGTAGAGGGAGGGTACTGAATCATTGTATAACTGAAACCCAAACACAAAGATTTGTAGGTCTACAACTGTTTCACTAATAAAAAGAAAATTCTGAGGATGCAAATTGAAAAAAAAAAGGAATACATAGAAACGTCCTTCAGGAAGTTAGAAGAAGTGGGATCAAGTGAACAAATGGCATTGAAAGTTATTAAGTGTAAATCATCATTAATCACAGTCAAGATTCACATTTACAAATAATCTATGGCTATTTTATGATTCACAAAGCCTAAAATACATAGAATATGGCCATTACAGTAAGTCTGCTTGATTTATTAGACATTTAGATGATTTATTAGACATCCCAATTGTTCACTTTAGTTAAGGGTCAGGTAACTCGTGAAGTAATAGCAAATACCTAAGAACCAACAGCATCATGTCATATCCTATTGTACCTGGAATTTGAAGCAAATATTCTACAAATAATCAAACATTCATTTCTTATCTATTAAAATGTTCTTGCACCTATTATTACATTAGTTTTGAACTGGCTATATATTTAAGAATCAAATAAGTGTTCTGTTACTAAGGGATCTTTCAAAGAGAGGTATGAAAGAAATTAATTTTACACACTAATCTGAAAAAGCATTCCAGGTTAAGTAAGATTTCTAAAAAAAAAAAAATTAGCAGGAGGCAATGGCAATTTTCAAGCCCTGGGGTTGCCATATGTGCCAAGCACAATCCTGACAGCTCTGCTCTTTGTGCCTGTAAGTTCTGCTGTGATCCTTGGTCTTGCAAGGAAGGGATTTCCAGTTAACCACACTGTGCAGCTAGATCACTGTCACTGTCCTCCCATCAGTTTGCTCAAATGGGCCCGGTTAAGTCTCCATTTTTTTGAGACGTTTTGTTACTGTGTTTGGCATATTGAGTACGTCACAGGTAGCTTGCCAGGCTTTGCCGTGCGGGCGAGATACTCTCAGTAGCTTGCCGGGCTCTCCAAGAGGGGCGGAGGAATCAAACCTGACACCGCTGGGCTGGCTGCGCGCAAGGCAAACGCCCTACCACTGTGCTATCGCTCCAGATCCATATAGCTAGATGTACGTATAAAACAACTAAACAGTGAGCCCTACTAAGTACAAGTACAAGCACCACAACTAGAATATGACTAAAGAGACTGAGTGTGTAATAAAGCACTACAACTTGATGTGCAAGCCAATGCAAACACTAAACCATGGGTACAACCCCCAGTCACCACACCACCAACTGGGGGGGGGGGGGGAGAAGGGGAGAGAGAATATAACCACATGAAATATTCCAAGTAGATAAATAGTAGCAATAAAATGTTTTCCTTTCCAGACCGGAGCCTTGTGGAAAGCAGGTTTGAGCCGTGCTCGGGGGAGCGGCGGGGACCTCATGGGAAGGGGGGCTTTGTGGGCCGTCCCCCACGCCCCACCGAGGTCGCCAGCTGCCCCCCACGAGTGGCTCTCCGGCACGGCCACGGCCCCGGAGGCACAAGGACTTAGCACAGAGAACCAGCCGCTTGGAGCAGAAAAGCAAATGGACTTGTGTTGATCCGCGCCACCAAGCCTGCCCGGAGGGGGAAGGGCGTTGACCGGCCCGCCCGCTCCTCTCTGGAAAGAAAGATGGCGGCCGCACGGGAGCCTTGTGGAAAGCAGGTTTGAGCCGTGCTCGGGGGAGCGGCGGGGACCTCATGGGAAGGGGGGCTTTGTGGGCCGTCCCCCACGCCCCACCGAGGTCGCCAGCTGCCCCCCACGAGCGGCTCTCCGGCACGGCCACGACTCCAGGGCACAGAAACCAATCTCTTAAGTAGCTAACTTTTAATAGAAATTCTTCCAGGGTCAATAAGTAAAATAGCAGAAATTCAAAACCGCGCGGCCGCTATCAGGGCCTCGCGACATCATTTTATTCTTAAACCAAGTTGTAGAAAGCAAATCATTTCACAACGCTGTTTCAGCATGTCTGATTGGGGGGGGGGGGTCGTAAACTCTAAACAGTAATTGTGCATCTTCTATCGAAATAATCTATCTAGTCAAAGTAGATAGAGTATTAACTAGAACTCATCTGCCTCACAAGAATTCGGAGGGGTGGGAGGTGGGGGTCTATTGGGGTTCGGGGTTAAAAATGAGTATTGGTAAAGGGAAATGTGTTCGGTATCTACATGACTGAGACCTAAACCCGAAAGCTCTGTAACTTTTCCCACAGTGATTCAATAAATAAATTATAAAAAAAAAAAAAAAAAAAGTTTTACTTTCCATAAATACAGACACCATTCGATTATTCTTTTCTTAGTAGTCACAAAATGGCATAGTAAAAGCATTTTACTAAGATCTCCACATCAGTAGAAAACAGCGAAATTTCTGCTCTGCCCTCCACATACATACTCTTACGTGGATTTGTCTATAATAGCAAACCTTATTTCCACTACCTCTCAGATAGTCAAACCTATTTCCTTTCCATCAAATCAACCTTTAATGATTTTCAACTCCTATTTTTTTATCAATTACTCTTTGTCAACACAGAACTCAGTAGTCAAGTCCATTTTTTCATTCAAGGAATCCCAGATGACGATCAGCTCTAACTTCCTTTAAGAACTCAGACTTGAGATACAGCCCAAGAGAAGGACCACATGGAGGGTGGGAACCACAGATCCCGGAGGAAAAAAAAAAAAACAGGTTCCAAAAAGAGCCGAGATCACCGGGAAGTCCCAGATGGGGTAGGTACCGCATCCCGCCTCCCCCAGATGGAACCCCAGTGACCAGAAGCCTCTACAAGCACAGCTCGAGTATGCGGGAACTGGGACTTTTTCTCAAATCTGCCGGGACTACAGCTCCCAGGAAACCTCTGATTCCGGAAGTCACGCCCACAGACCGCCTCCCAGCGCCATCTTTACAACATACAGCCCAAGAGGACCACATGGAGGGCGGGAACCACAGATCCCGGAGAAAAAAAAAAAAAACAGGTTCCAAAAAGAGCCAAGATCACCGGGAAGTCCCAGATGGGGTAGGTACTGCATCCCGCCTCCCCCAGATGGAACCCCGGTGACCAGAAGCCTCTACAAGCACAGCTCGAGTATGCGGGAACTAGGACTTTTTCTCAAAACAAGCGGCCGCGCGACATCTCTCTATATACAAAGTTATCAATGGGAAGTAAACCACCCAACCTTTCTCCCTGAAAATCAGAGTTAAGTTTGGAGCACGGCCACAGCCCCAGAAACACAAGGACTTAATGCAGAACCCAGCAGCTTGGAGTAGAAAAGTGAACGGACTATGCGTTAATCCAGGCCATCATGTCTGCCCGGAGGGGAAAGGGTGTTGCCCCATTCGCCCCTCTTCTCTGGAAAGAAGGATAATGGCCACATGGGAGCCTTGTGGACAGCAGGTATGAGCCGGGGGTGTGGGGGCGACTAAAACCTCATGGGAAGGGGAGCGTTCTGGTCCGTCCTTCACGCCCTACAGAGGTCACCAGTTGCCCCCCGCGAGCGGCTCTCCAGCACGGCCACAGCCCCAGAAGCATAAGGACTTAATGCAGAACCCAACAGCTTGGAGCAGAAAAGTGAACAGACTATGCGTTAATCCAGGCCATCATGTCTGCCGGAGGGGAAAAGGTGTTGCCCCATTCGCCCTCTCTTCTCTGGAAAGAAGGATGGCAGCCGCATGGGAGCCTTGTGGACAGCAGGTATGAGCCGGGGGTGTGGGGGCGACTAAAACCTCATGGGAAGGAGGGCGTTCCGGTCCGTCCTTCATGCCCTACCGAGGCCACCAGTTGCCCCCCACGAGCAGCTCTCCAACACGGCCACAGCCCCAGAAGCACAAGGACTTAATGCAGAACCCAGCAGCTTGGAGCAGAAAAGTGAACGGACTATGCGTTAATCCAGGCCATCAAGTCTGCCGGAGGGGAAAAGGTGTTGCCCCATTCGCCCTCTCTTCTCTGGAAAGAAGGATGGCGGCCGCATGGGAGCCTTGTGGACAGCAGGTATGAGCCGGGGGAGTGGGGGCGACTAAAACCTCATGGGAAGGGGGGCGTTCCGGTCCGTCCTTCACACCCTACCGAGGTCACCAGTTGCCCCCCGCGAGCGGCTCTCCAGCACGGCCACAGCCCCAGAAGCACAAGGACTTAATGCAGAACCCGGCAGCTTGGAGCAGAAAAGTGGACGGACTATGCGTTAATCCAGGCCATCATGTCTGCCTGGAGGGGAAAGGGTGTTGCCCCATTCGCCCTCTCTTCTCTGGAAAGAAGGATAATGGCCACATGGGAGCCTTGTGGACAGCAAGTATGAGCCAGGGGTGTGGGGGCGACTAAAACCTCATGGGAAGGGGGGCGTTTCGGTCCGCCCTTCACGCCCTACCGAGGCCACCAGTTGCCCCCACGAGCGGCTCTCCAGCACGGCCACGACTCCAGAACACAGAAACCAATTTCTTAACTATCTGACTTTCAGTAGAAATACTTCCAGGGTCAATAGGTAAAATAACAGAAATCCAAAACCAACATTTAATTCTTGAACCCAGCTGTAGAAAGCAAATCACTTCACAATACTTTTTCAGCATGTCTGATTTGGGGGGGTAAACTCTAAATAATAGTGGTAAATCTTTTATTGAAACAGTGAATCTAATCAAAGCAGATAGAGTGTTAACTAGAATTCATCTGCCTCACAGGGACTGGGAGGGGTGGGGGGTGGGGTTTTATTGGGGTTCTTCATGGTAAAAAATAAGTATTGGTAAAGGGAAATGTGTTTGATATTTGCATGACTGAGACCTAAACCTGAAAGCTTTGTAACCTTTCCCACAGTGATTCAATAAATAAATTTTAAAAAAAATAAAAGAATAAAAAAATAAAAAAAAATTTAAAAAAAAAGAACTCAGACTTGACCCACTAGCCCTGTTTTACCACTTCATGACTAAATCTCCAAGGATATGCAAACCAAGCAGATAAAACTCATGGAAACACCAGTCCCCTCAGATAAAAAAAAATTCTAGGGTGCCCTCAGATTAGCAGGCTTGAGTACCCTTCTGCTGAAGCCCCACCCACAGCACCCACACCCCACTACTGCAGCCACATCAGAGACTCAATTCGACTCCACACTCTCTACAGATACCAAACTCTGAGTAATTTCAGGTACCTTGGTGCCCAGGCTGATAGCTCTGATGTATTCTCGAAGTCAGGGTGGGCAGCCTCCCGACATCCCTTGTATTTTTCCACAAGTCCTAGCAGTTACATCCACCTCCCATATTGCCACTATGTCAATGGTCCAGACCACAGATCCTGATTACCTCTGGCCACCTAATTCCTCAGTATTAAAATTCTAGAAGGAGCACACCAAATCAGATGGGAAAGATAGAAGCCAACGAAACTCAACAAAATCTAACACAGAAGGCTCAACTAGAGCAGGAGTGATAGCACAGCAGATAGTGTTTCACCCCCAGCAGCTCATATGTTCCCACAAGTACCTCCATGAGTAATTCCTGAGTGGAGTCCGAATTAACCCCTGAGCATCACTGGGTATGACCAAGAAATGAGGGGCGGAGGGGGGTTAAGAAGATGACTCAACTATTCTTAGAAAAGGACATTAACTCTGATGAAACACAAAAATTTTCACATAAAAATGTATTTTTTATACTTACTGATTTCAATATTGGAGCTTCATTATCTAGTCAATTTCAACTCAACTGTATCACCTGCTGTGATTTTCATCTACATTAAAATAATTAAAAAAAAAACTCAGACTTAAAACTACTACCCAACTGTACATTGTTCATGTACATTTATGAGATTCCTAAATATAAACACTCTAAAAAACCTTTTTCTTATATATTCTTAAAACGCTAAATATAACACCTATTTGTCAACATATGCTTGATGATTGGTATAAATTAAGCACATAAAAATGTCATATACAAGTCTACGTCCACTCAGCCTAATAAATCCTTGACCATTCCAGTTGTACATATGACATTCACTGTTTGTAGGCTGAATGCATGAAGGATTAAATATATAAGTGAAAGGCAAACAAAAAGTAAAAAGTAAGTTACAGATGGATGTGAATGATCAACTTTAAACTATGTATGTTAAATTCATTTATAAAAAAAAAACACGTAAATCAGATTTATGCTGCAATTCAAATCAAACTGTTCATGTATAGAATTTTGGTCCAGGAGACAGGAAAGAACGCTTTATTAATTGACAGAATTAAAATAAAAAGTAAATAAAAAACCTTGGATAGTTTGTGTAACTCCCAGACAGCAACAATTAAAAAAAAAAAACCCACGCACTTCCTACTACATACTATTGTTTCTGGAAAGGAAACTTGGACAAATTTTTTATCCATCTCCCATCTCTACATTTCACTTTCTCATATTACAATGGGGTTCTCATACTCATGAGGGGTGGGGGAGACTAACTCACAAGCATCCTCCCAGAGAATCCTTCTCTGAGCACTAAAGTAATTCTGACTGCCTATGCTTAGGTAATAATCAATCACTGTTGCAAAAGGGACAAGAAGTCCTCGATTTAAAAGCTATAAAGACAAACTGGTAGTCAATCTCATAACAGGAGAGGGATAGTTTCCAAATGAAGAGATTCTGAATTGACCAAAACTTACTCTCTTGTCATCTACCAGCCACACCCTCCAACAACCCAATTTTAATTAGTAAATAGTAGTAATTTGTCAATTACATTTTTGCTTTATTATATTTGAAGTTTTCGTTTATAGTATTACTGTTCTAGTAGTTTTGGTCAAATCCTTGGCAGTCTGTTTTGTTTTTAGATCAGACCCAGCAGTGCCCAGAACTTACTCCTGGCTCTGCACTCAGGAATCACTCCTAGTAGGGCCCAGAGGACCACGTGGAATACTTGACATTGAAGTGGGTTGGCCATGTGCAAGGAAAGCACCGTACCCTTACCTGCTATATATGATCACTTCAGCTCCTCAAATACAAATTCTTAACATTTACTTTTTTTCAAAGAACATTTGTGAATGTCATGGAGGAAATCAAATAATTGTTATGTAGGAAGAAGATACCTGAGTAAATGAAGTAAATGACCTCAATTGCTTTATTGTTCTCCACTTATTATGGATGTCAGATTTTACTTGTAATAAAACAAACACCTCTGAAAAACGGTTTTGAAAGAAAGTCATCTGATAGTTAAGTTCAAAGAACCACTGTAATTATCTAAGTAGTAATACATGATAGTGTTTACTTTCTTTCCTTTAAAAACTTTTTTGTTACCAGGGGCTACAGAAGGGGGAATGACTAAATGTAGTTTTTATTTGCTGTTTGTTTTGTGATAAAGGCTGAGCTCTACAACTGAGCCAGAACCCTGGCTCTCAGCTATTTTAACAACCATACACAGTCTTACTCCTAATATAGAATTATACTTACAAGTATGTTAACATGTTCAGCAAGGAAAATTATATGATACCATGGTATTCCAGGACCTATAAAACAGCAAGACACACTTGAATTTCAAGAGTAGGGGGGGAAAATGTACTTTCTACAAGGATGCAGCTAGTTGTACCATGGATTATAGTATTTTTTTTTTGTTCACACCAAAATATTGATTGCCTCCAGAAAACCAGTTAGAATTCTAATTGTTTCTCAATCCCCTTTCTTAACTCACTGTATATGCCATTACGACATGACCAATTTTTCTTTAACTGCATTTGTTTTACTTAATAGAACAAGATCTTTAGTTTCGAAACATCATCCCAGAGATTTATCCTCATCAATCATTACCCAAAGTTCTTAATGCTGTCCTTAAATTTAGGAGACTACAGTCCAAGTCATCTTAGATTGCTAATTTAAACTATGGAAAACAAAAACATCATTTTTTGCTTAGACTGAAATGAAAATCCATGTGTATTTTATGCATGTGTGCCATATATATGACATATTATAAAGTCTGGGCTGGAGCGATAGCACAACAGTAGGGCCTTGTGCACAGCCAGCCCAGCTGAGCCTGGTTTGATTCCTTCTCTCTTCTCGGAGAACCCGGCAAGCTACCGAGAATATCTTGCCCACACGGCAAAGCCTGTCAAGCTACCCGTGCCGAATTCAATATGCCAAACACAGTAACAAGAAGTCTCAAAATGGAGCCATTACTGGGCTCACTCAAGCAAATCGATGAACAACGGGAGAATAGTGTTTGTTTTTTGATAATAAAGTCTAACTTATGACATGCATTTTCATATTAAAAAATGTTAATTATAACAGTATATACTACTGTATACAATATTTACCATCTCTGTCTTCAAGGAACGAAAGTCATACAATCTACTGCTTCGGCAATCAGGAGCAGTGATCAAAAGAAGAAATACCTGGAAATGAAGACCAAGATTTTGAAACTCTGCAAAACACTGTTAGTAAAAACTTTGAATATGAAGTATTACTTAAGCATATTCAATTTGCGTGTACAAATTTAGCAGGGAAAAAAACCTGCACTGATACCTAGTGATGTCACATTCACCAAAATTAGAAACTTAGCAGGAAGCCTAAGCTCCATCTAGTATCTTAGAGAAAATGAGATGTGCCCAGCTTCATGAACCTAAAACTAGGGAATAAGACTCTGATTTCAACCCGGATACATTGCCACCACCAAGCTACCTCTTAACACTCAGACTAAGATTTCCTGCAAATTGCATCATGTGTCAATTCCCATACAAGAACTGAAACAGATATCAGATAAAAACATATTTTGAATTAGGACTTTTCTTCATTTACAAAGCTTTTCAAAAGCCTGCTAGTTTCCTATCAGAAACTAGACAAGATTACGATTCACTTGGGGGTGAAAAAGTACATTGCAAAGCCTCAGTGATAGCATACTTCACAGGAGGCCTTAGGTTACATCCCTGCATGGAATACTAAGCTTTAAGTGGTCTAAAATGTACAAAGCTCCAATATGAACAATTACAAAAAGTAAAAGTATATTTTCAAGCGAAACCGGAGTTTTATTCTAAAACGTTATCTCCTCTGGGATATTTTAAGATCTAGAATTTCGGAGCAATCACTGTACACTTAATAACATGATAGGACTTCATATACGATGAAAAACTCAAGCATTTTTAAAGTTCATTCGCTATCAAAGCACACAGCATTCACTGTGGCATATGTCCTTTAATTCACAAAAAAACATCCGAACTGGGACTTAAGGTAGTATCACCACAATAAGGGGAAAAAAATCTTAAAGGGACGCCGATTTTTCTTAGGTCCAATAAGCGCTACCCCACTTGTTCGACTAAGAAACACGGCTAACCCCCTGGGCTCGATCCCCAGCGTTCCAAGCTCCACAAGGGGTGCACTCTGAGCACAGAACCAGGAGTAAACCTCTGAACACCGCTGGGTGTGGGCTAAAAAAAAAAAAGGGACAAACAATTAAACAGCAATTACCTGCTTTCTAGACCTGGGGCTCATTTTATTTCTAAGAACATGAATTTAAATATAATAATTATTTGCCACGCTTACCATCCAAGAAGTAAACGCAAACACCCTGAAAAGATTCACAGGACTCAGAGCTCTAGGACTTCAGAGGAAAGAGCCTCACTCAAAAGACAAAAAGAATAGTTGATCTACAGCTACCCTCTGAAGAACGCCGGGTTCCACAGAAGCAATCTCACCAATTTTTTTGGACTCCACTTGAGGACATCCCCTTTGAGAGCACGTTCCAACCATCCCCCACGCCCCGTCGTCTTGCGCTTCCAGAACACCCCAACAACCTCCATCACACGAGGCCTGGCAGAGCCGCGGGCGCGGATGCAACCCGACCCCGCGGTCCACTTGGGTGCCTCCGCGTTCCATCAACTTGAACCACCTTCCGTGCGAAGTTGGACACTCTTCCAAGTTCAACAACGCCCTTGCCCGGGGTTTCGGGGTTTTCTTGGGGAGTTCCGAGAGCCAAACACAAGACAAGGCAACTTGGTTCACCCGAACCTCCCAAAACCTCACGAACGGCTCAAGTCCCCCCCACTCCCCCAAGTCCGACTTGACAGGAACCCCGAGCCCGCCCGCCCTAATGCTCAAGCCACCGAAGGTTCCACGCATGGGTCTGCTCCAGAATTCTGGGCAGCGCCTCAAAGACTGCACGGCCACCTTGGGAGAGGCGCCTACTTGACAATGCGACCAAAGCTGGCGTGATCACAACGGCTCCTGGAACTGAGGAAAGCCAGTGACAAAGGGCTCCGTGGGCCAGTGGGTGTGGGTGGGGTCTGGGGGGAAGAGGGGGCACTGCGCCTTTGGCCAACGCTGGGGCTGGGCGAGCGCTCCTGAGGGCTGAGCCTTCTCGGCGAGGCAAGACCTCCGAGGACCACGGTCGGCGCCCACAATGGGGACGCCGTCGAGTCACGGGTGACCGCGGGCCTGGCGAACCTACAAGCTCGAGGGGTGTCCCGCTGAGGGGAAGCGGGGGGTGGGCGGCCGGGAGTCTCCAGCAGCCCGGGAACGCGCCGAGTGGGTGCTTCGAGCGCCGCGCGCGCCCCGCTCCGTCCCAAGCGCCGCGCCCGATCCGCCCCTTCCTCCGGACTCGGCTGCCCCTCGGGCGCGCGGAAGCACACCTCGCCGCACGCCCGTGTCGGCGCCCGGGCTGCGCGCGTGGAAAGTCGGGGACGCTCGCACGCGAAACGAGCCCAAGCTCAGCGCCCGAAGGGGTCAACTCTAGCAATCAGCAGGAGCGCCCGGGCCCCAGAGCCGGTTTCTCTGGAGAAGAAACTTTGCGGCAAGTTAGGCGGAAGCGCTGAATGGCCGGGACTATTTAACAGGCGCCTCCAACTAAGCAAGAGGCGGACCCCGGAGCCGGCTCTGGGGACTCAACCCCGACCCCCCGCCGCCCGAAAAATTCGCCCTTTGCCCCCCCTGGTTGACATTTCATCAGTCCCGGCATCCTAACCAGTCTGGGCGGCCCCCGCTCACAGGGAATACCTGCCATGGTCCCCAAAGCTTGCGAGTCCCTGATGGCGGCCATTACACTTCCATCCGGGTATTGCCGAAAAGCCGATTGCAGCGCTGTCGCGGCGGCGGAAGGATCCGCGCTGCACCTGAGACAAGCGGAAGCGGACGGCGGCCGGCAAGATCCGTCCCTCCGCCTGCGAGACTAGGCCACGGTACTAGGCTTCCCGCTAACCCTCCAATTCCCCGCGTCTCCCCCCACCCCCGCCAGCCCCCGCTGCTCGCCACCACTGTGACCCTGACCCACCCTTGGCTCACCAGTTGCTGCAGAGGGCCTACTGCCTAGGGCAAGACAGAGAACAGTCCACCCTGTTCTTCAGAGTAGACACCAGAGGCAGGAACTGTGCTCTTGGCAAGCCCTCTGACTGGGAATGGACTCAACCCTGAGATTTTAACCATTTCCGGCTCTGCAAATGGCGTCTCTCCATCCCCCCACCCCACCCCTTGCATTTGACACGCGGGATTCAGCAGCTGTAGCAACCCACCTCGGTTAAGAAAGCCGCCCCAGTCCGTCTTGGAAGACATCCCGAGCCCAAACACGTCACCCGTTAAATAACTCAACAGAAAAGAGGTTCCAGGAAAAGAGAAGGCTCAATCCCACCCAACGAATTCTGCCCCATGGCACAGCTTTTGTTCCGCTCCATAATGGTAGCGGGTTTTCCCCCCTCCTCAAACCTTGATGCGGCTCCTCTTCTCTCCTCCAGCGCGCTCCTGAAATCCCCTTGTCTGGGCAGGTCCCACTTTTTATATGAACTATCTTCCTTTCAAAAAAAAAAAAACAAGGACAAAGTGGCAACTGTGTATCCAAAAAAAAAAAGGGCCGCCAGTGCTGCGGAAGAACACGCCAAGGAGCACTGGAGCTAATCCGCCATCAAGTTGTGCTCGTTTGTTTAAAATGTGTTTATAATAAAAATCACTATACATTTAAGATACGTTTCTCATTTAGCATGTGTTTGAAAATGCTGCTCTTGCATGGCACGCTAGATTTTCTACCATTTTTAAATAAGCAAACTTTTTTAGGACGCTTTCTTAAAGGGTGACAACTATCTTGTCCGACACGACTTCTGGAAAAGCCAAAGGAAGGGAGTTTGCTGTTTACTAGTTAGGTATTTTAAACTCAAAGCTTGACAGACTAAGCAATGTTTTACTCATACTTGCTAGACTGAAAAGAATAATGAACTGTATGCATAGTACAAACCATTAAAGTGCTGATGGTAGTGACAGTAAAAGTTTTATCTTGATTACATTTTTTATGTCTTTTAACTTGTAATTCAAATACACTTTGGATATGTATATTTTTAAATATATAATTCATGTAATTCAAGTACATCAAAAAGATGACTTCAAAATTGGAAATTTCTCCCTAAAAATTCAAGTGGGAGCGATAGCACAGCGGTAGGGCGTTTGCCTTGCACACAGCCAACATGGCCGACCCAAGTTCGGTTCCTCGGCCCCTCTCAGAGAACCCGGCAAGCTACCAAGAGTATCTCGCCTGCACGGCAGAGCCTGGAAAGCTACCCGTGATGTATTCCATATGCCAAACACAGTAACAAGAAGTCTCATGATGGAGTCGTTACTGGGCCCACTCGAGCAAATCGATGAACAATGGGAGGACCGTGACCGTCTAAAGATTCGCACATCCCAATCATGGGATTAGCTACTACCTAAAGTAATTTTTTTTGTGTTAAGATTTTTTAAAGTAAATACAATTTTGTGAGACACTAAAGAACATAGCAAAAGTCAGTTTTATGATTTATTACTCTAAGATTTTCAAGTTACATTTTCCTGCAAATCTCTATTAATTCTGCTTTTGAAATTTTTTCAATTTAAAATTGACTTTGCTATGCAGGATGTGGCTTCTCAGCCCCAGAAATATCATGAATACAGTTATTAGTTGCTCAAAGACCAAACAAAAACAACAACAATAGAATCAAATCCATATTGTTTTCCTCTTTTAAATTAGTGTATGTCTGTCTTACTACTGCCTCAAAGGTCTTGAAATTGTGCTAATCTTGACAATGTTTTCTTATGTTGTTTGTAGAGGAAGTAAGAGTTTGGTGGAGAAAGAGGCACTCTTGTCTAACCTAGATTAAAATGCCTGATGGAGTGAATGAACAAGAATCAAACATTTCACTTTGTTTTGTATGCCTTGATCCTGATAACACTCGGAATGTCAAAGTGGTGAGGTAACCAGGAAAGGTAACTCTACATTTACAACATGAAACAGCTTGGAAAAGTCATACTTATTCAAAAGGAAATAATTTCATAGGAGTCAGAGAGATAGTACAACAGGCAGGGTATTTGCCTTCCATGGAGCTAACCTGGGTTCAGTCCCCAGATCCACATATGGTTCCTTGAGCTCTGCAAGGAGTAATCCTTGAGCTCAGAACACCACCCGTGGTTGCCCAAAAACCAAAACGAAAAGATTGTCATTTCCTTGTGGGTGAGAGGGAAATGGGGACATTGGTGGAGGGAAGGTTACACTAGTGGTGGGATTGGTGTTGGAACATTATATGCCTGAAACAACTGTATTTGAACAACTTTGTAAATTGGTGTTTTAATAAAATTTTTAAAAAAGGAAATAATTTGCAGAGTATAAAAATGTTATTTTAAAACTATCAAAATATATGGAAAGTGTGCTAATTAAAACACATACATCAGCCTCTAAATATATTCCAGAGGCTGAAAGCAGATACAAACATATAAGTGAATATAAAGGTACACATGAAACAGCGAGGATTGATTAGAGATTAGATTCAGAATGTCTGAGCAGATGGGAGGAAGGGAAGGTGCTATCACAATACAAAGAGTAGCTCACAGTTCAATAAATGTTTCCAAATGCCTAGTAAGTTTCAGGGGCTCCAAAGATCTGTTTTTGTCCTCAGAACATTGACACAATGTCAGAGTTGCACAGAGGAACCAAAATAAGTCATTTCCAAGTGCCTAGTAAGTTTCAGAGGCTCCAAACATCTGTTCATGTCCTCAGAACATTAATTGACACAATGTCAATGATACCTAGGAACCAGACAGTTCATTTTCAAAAGCCTCGTAAGTTTCAGGGGGCCCAGATTTGTTCTTGTTCTCAAAACATTGAAACAAAGTCTATGATGTTTAGAGGAACCAACCAGACTGCTCAGCTTGCACAGCTAAGTCATGGTTTTGTATTGTCCTTATGTCTCCCTCTTTTAGTCAAAATTATCCTGATTTGAATGATAATTGCATGGTCATTTTAGTGTAAAGGAAATTTGCTTAAAATCTAGTCAGTTACATAGAAAGATTGCATTCATCTGGGGAATATAAAGTAACAAAATAGGAGACTAACACCCAAGAATGCTGGGGGAAAAGGCAGCTCAGCTAGAGAAGGGAGCACCAAATAGAGGGTGTTGGGAGGATCCTCCCAGGATGGGAGATGCATGCCGAAAGTAGACTACAGACGAACATGATTGCCCCTCAGTGCAAACCACAGCATCCAAAAGGAGAGAGAGAACAAAGGGGAATGCCCTGCCACAGAGGCGGGGTGGGATGGGGGGGTTGGGAGGGTAGGAGGGATACTGGGATCATTGGTGGTGGAGAATGGGCACTGGTGGAGGGATGGGTACTCGATCATTGTATAACTGAAACCCAAGCACAAAAATTTGTAAGTCTATAACTGTAACTCATGGTGTTTCACTAATAAAAATTAAAAAAGAAAAAAAACACATTAAGTGCATAGCTTAGAAATGTTTGATCTGTTTTCCTCTAACTCAGAAATAAAACAAACATGTCAGTAGAAAGAAGGGGAAGTGTGATACCTGGGCTCTCAGTTCTTAATTTTTTAATTCTTTTCTTTTTTTACCCAGACTTTGCTGGGCAAGTTGGGGCAAACTCAGTAATGTTCTGGGACTATTCCTGGTTCGATGTTCAGGGGTCTCTGCCAGTGGTTCTTGTACTGGAATCGCCTCATGCAAGATAAACGTCTTAACCCTTGGTACTGTCTCTTAGTTCACAAATCTAGGGACGAACACTAATAGACACACACAACAGATATAATTACATATATTCCTAATATATTCCAAAACAGGAGCACACCCCGAAGGATATGCTAACAGAAAGAAATATACAAACCAAAACTCTACGATCTGAAAAAAAATTATTAGAAATGACATATAAAGAATTTGAATAAGACACATATGCCTAAAGGATAAATGGAAGATAATATATAAAACTATATTAAAGTAAGTGAAGATTTACATCGACACAGGCATAAAGAAAGTAGGGGGCTGGAGTGATAGTACAGCAGGGATGGTGTTTGCCTTGCACGCAGCCAATCTGGATTTGATCCCATATCCCATATGTTCCCCGGAGCAATGCCAGGAGTAATTCCTGAGTGCAGAGCCAGAAGGAACCCCTGAGCATGGGCCGGGTGTGACCCAAAAAGCCAAAAAAAAAAAAAAATTAGGTGTTGGTTAGTTTTTTGGGTTTTATTTTTTCAGCCAACTCACACTTCCCCCCTCCCACCACTCACCCCCACCCTTCCCACCTCCACCCCAAATTGCTGAAATATCCTCAAGAGAAGACTGGCAAAGTACGGGCAGGAACCTGGAAATTTGTACACACTTGAGCCATATCCCTTGCCCCAGAAGCAGATTTTATCAGGGAGGAAAATATTTTATCAGAAAGAAGCATCTATTCAATTAAACATCTTAAATATTTCACTAGCCATGACTGAGTCATACGCTCTCCCCGAAAACAAAGGAAATGGTAGAGGAAAACAGTATTGTTGTGATCAACTCAAATCAATCATGATTTATATGCTGGACTAGAAAATTATCACCTAAGAAAAATGGTAAATAATAAAGTTGAATAACTTTTGGTTGGTTATTAAAGATACTTAGCATCTGCAATAATAAAGAAAACCAGGGGGCTGGAGAGAGAGAGTACAGCAGCTAAGGAGCATGCCTTGCACTCACCTGACCCAGGTCCATTCCCAGGCTTCCCATTTAGTGCCCCAAGCTTTACCAGGAGTAACAGAGGCAGCAGAAACCCCTGAGTATCACCGGATATGACCCAAAGACAAACAAACAAAAGACCAGGCATTATGTAAGATAAAAACAATGCTTGTGCAGTCTTAGCAATTCACAGGAAACATAGAAGAACATTAAATCACATTATGGTCATAAAATCAGATATGAGTTTTGGAACTTCACAGGACGTACAACTTGTTTGTCTTAGCCAAACAAAGAATAAAAGAGATGGAAAGGAAACCTATAAATCAAGAGATCTAAGATGCATATTCGTTCAATCATTATATGTGGAAGTTAATTATTTAGCTATAGATTCAAGCAGGCAAAAACATTTGACAAATACAGAGCAACTAGAAATTTAAAGACAGAATATTTGATGGTAAGAATTTTCACGTTAATTTTTAGATGTATTGTCATATGTCACCTTGTTTTAAGTGTCTATTATGTGCTAAAATATTTACTGATTCAATTAATAATGCATCAATTATAATATAAAGAGATAGATGTGAGGATCTAGATGATAGGATTGATCCTGAATTGAACATTCCATTGTACTAGCTCTTCATCCCCTTGAGTTAATAATTTTTGACCTAAAAAAATGAATACAGAAGAACCTTTATAAAATTCTGTATAATTTGTATATGCTTCATATCTTTACATTTTTCATAGATGTTTTTATAAGTTGGTGTAATGGGAAAGAGAATTGAAGGAGACCCCAAACATAATACAGCTTTTGCCCTTTTTTCAGGTTGTGGATGGGTTTGGGCCCATCAATGGGCCATACCCATTGATACACAGGACTTACTCCTGGTTATGTGATCGGGGTCACTTTGGGATGTTGCAGAGGGGATCATATGTGGTGCCAATCAAATTAGGACTGGCCTCATGTAAGGGAAATTTCTTACCCCCGTACTGTCTTTCCAACGTCAATCCAGCCGTTTTTAAATTTTATTGATTTTTTGACAGGTAGGGAAATTAGATAATAACAAAAAAGCTAGACTTTTCCTGAGTCAGTTTTGTATTCACTGAATAAATCAACTAACAGTGTGAAATATGTTCACAGACCAAAGGTCTTCAATAGAACTGATACTATCATCAAGAGAGCCATTGTTCCTCACAACCAGGAAATTGGGAATATGCAAAAGAAACATCCTCAAGACAATGGGTAGACATTGAATTTAATTAAGTGGAGGGAAAAAACTCCCTCCATTTATATAAAATTATAGCGCTATCTTTTCCTCCCCTCTAGTAAAATGGAAAAACTTAGAAAAGCACTCAAAGATGTTATCGAGAGATAGTATAGTGGTTGAGCCTAGAAGCCGAGATGGGGTCTCTATATCTCTTGATCACTGCTTGATAGGGCCTCTCAAAAGAAAAATATTTGTGAAAACTCATATTTGGGGATCTTTCAACAAAGGCTTACAACTCTATGTAAAGGTCATTAGCCTAATCAATGTCTCCCAAATGATGCTCAACAGGCAGTGGTCGGAGGAGTGGTGCCTCCACCAATTCTAGGTCAGGTAGACCTAGGGAGCCTTTAGAGCCAGACTAGATAAAACTGAATGGAGGGGGAAAGGGCTCCACTCAAAACTTGATGGGCCAAATAAAGCTGGGGTCAAAATGGGGTCAGCTGCTTTCAAGGTGTGTGCTTATTTCCTATTCTATCTTTCCTGTCCTAAATATCTTCTTTAGGGAGCCAATAATGGTAGAGAATTCAAGAAAAGACTAGAAGTTTTTTTTTATAATTAAAAACAGAAAAAGTAACGCTGAAAAAAGAGCCAATGCAGCAAGCAGAAGCAGGGAAAACAAAAAAGCCACTACTGTAATAGATAAAGATTAGAAAAGAAACAGTGTCTATGAAAGGACAGTGAAAATACTGTAAAAAGGGAGTATCTGGAGACCAAGAAAGAGCTCTTGAAAATTTAAAAGTAAGCTCTAAAGTACAATTTTGAAGATAAAAATACAAAAACTATCCTCCCCAAAATAAAATAATAAAATTCCAAAACTAGAAATCATAAATAGATAAAACCTACAATCAAAACTAAAATAATAAAGTAAAGTAGATTTAAAACTATGAATGAATCCAAAATGTAATTTAGAAACTTTTAAGAGATTATAAAGTCACTACAGGTAATAATAAAAGGAATTCAATAAAGCATAGTAACCATGACCTTATGCATAGCAGCTTATAAAATTGAAATTTATAAAACAAAAACAAAAGAAAAATTTTAGAAAATTTAAAATCAAAGAGGAAGATTTTAATATTTTATTAGAAACTGATAAAACAAGCAGGAAAATGACATAGATTTAAACAATAAAAGCAACAAGCTAATAAATATTTCAATTATGAATAAATATATAAATAATATGTATTATTCTAAAAATCCTAGGATAGACAAATGTAGTGTTTCCAAATGTTCTACTAAATACATCAAGTGTCAATATTTTCTAGAATCATACAACTAGTGATTCCAAAACCAGGATGAAATAATAATATAGTTAAGGTAGCATTTACTTCATATGGTATTGAAATACATTTCAGTCACAACAAAAGTTTACCTAAAAAGAATCAAGATTTATGAAAATTTTTAAACCAGAAAACAAATATTAATACTTATTTAAGAATAACGTTGCAAAATATGTTATAAAATAATACTTAGGCTATTTTATAAAACCTGTTTAGGGGCTAAAGAGATAGTACAGCAAGTAGGGCATTTGCATTGCATGTAGCTGACCCAGGTTCAATCCCAGACATCCCATATGGTTCCCTGAGCCCTACCAGGAGTGACCATTGAACACCAAGCAAGAAGTTAAGTCTTGAGCACTGCTAGGAATGACCCAAAAACTAAAACACAAACAAAAATATACATACTGTTGAAAAATAAGTATTATAAAAATACATAGCACAGAAGCACTGTCCTCCCATTGTTCATTGATTTGCTCGAGCGGGCACCAATAACATCTCCATTGTGAGATTCCTTGTTACTGTTTCTGGCCTAACCACTACCCTACAGGGAGCTTGCCAGGCTCTGCTGTGTGGGCGGGATACTCTCAGTAGTTTGCCAAACTCTCTGAGAGGGACGGAGGAATTGAACCTGGGTCAGACACATGCAAGGCAAATGCCCTACCTGCTGTGCTACCGCTCCAGTCCATGAAAATACGTATTAAATTTAATTTTAAGTGTTAGTAACGGACAGGAGAGATAGCACAGGGTTAGTCATTTGCCTCCTAAGCAGCCAACTTCAGTTCCTGGCACTGTGTATATTCCTCCAAGCACCAAGAGGAGAGATTTCTGAGCACAGAGCAAGGAGTAAGCCCTGAGTACAATCAGGTATGGCTCAGCACCAAAAAAAATTAAAAATAAGTAACATTTGACAACTGCGGGGTGGGGGGTATTGGCTGGCTCCCAGGCAATGTTCAGTGTGCTTGGGATCACTCTTGGCAAAACTAGTTTTGCATAGCCCAGTGGTGCTAGCAAAAGTCAGACGGATACGATACCAGACATCAAACTTGGATCTTGAGAATGCCAAGCATGTACTTCAGTTCTATGAACTATATTTCTAACCCTGACAGTTTTTTTTTTCTTTTTGGGTCACAACCGGAGATGCTCAGGGGTTACTCCTGGCTCATGCACTCAGGAATTGCTCCTGGAGGTGCTCAGGGGACCATATGGGATGCTGGGAATCGAACCTGTGTCGGCCATGTTGGCTGCGTGCAAGGCAAATGCCCTACCCGCTGTGCTATCGCTCCAGCCCCCTAACCCTGACAGTTTTTAAAAAATAAAATTTGTTTTTTTTTTTGGCCACACCCAACAGTGCTCAGAAGCATGTGATGTGCTCAGGGAATTATGTAGTTTTAGGAATCAAACCTGTGGCTTTGATTTCAGCATGCAAAGTATTTTTGTGTAATACTTTGTCCTTTGTGTAATCTACTTAACCTCTAGAAAATGAAAACTTAAAAATTGTTGATTCACATAACTCTGTGTTTGGGGGAGGGTGAAGGTTTAAGAGGGAGTGGTGTTGGGGTCCTTAGGAGAAGAGATGGATACACTGGTGATGAGTGTGGTGTGCATTTTTATTCTCTGCATATTTTAAAGCAGATTGTTACTTCTGCTTTAAACAGAATTTTGTGCATCATTAAATGCTATTAATAGTATTGTAAACTACAGAATCTTAATCAATAAAAGGATTTTTAAAAATTTTATGTTGATGGGAAAGTAATTGAGTTGCAAGGATATTTTGCATACATTTGTATAGTTAGTTAAGTAACTGATTTTTTATTGGGATTGGAAAATGATGAGAAATTAGTTACATGTCATTTAAAACTTTTTCATTAGTAAATAATTCCATTTCTAATAATTCTAAATGTAATTTTTACATTTGTTAACTATTACCATTTTATTTCAAAGAATTTATTTTCGGTAAGTTTCAAACATTCATTCATTTTATCTCAAGTAAATGAGATTCTGCAAAAGGTCATCTATATTCATTTCAGTATTATCCTGTACATATTCCATTTTGTTAGGAAAATCTTTGACCTAGAAGGCAAACTATTTAAAAATCTTCGTTGATTTGTCATTTTTTTCTTCTCTTGAAGAATATAGAGATTTCATAAATATTTTCTTTAATTCAATATTTTATTTCATGGTGGGTGTCAGGAAGCCCATTGGCTCTACCAGCAATTCCCAATCAACCATATTCAATTCAGGGACCTGAGGATTCAATGCTGCCCTGGACCTGCAGTGCTGGGGATTTCCTGGGCCACTCTGGATGCCTCTAGGGTTGCACCTGGTGATGTTCAAGAGGCCACACGGTGCCTGGTAATCAAGCCTGGGTCTAGAGCATGCTAGGCACATATGCGTCAAATCACTGTGCTATCTCCTGGCTCCTCACCATTCGATTAAAAATTTTAAGCAAGGGCTGGAGCAATAGAACAGCAAGTTGGGAGCTTGCCTGCACATGGTCAACCTGGGTTAATCCTGCACCACATAGGTACCCTCAGTACTTACCCCTGAATGCAGAGCCAGGAGTAAGCCCTTAACACTAGCAGGGGTGGCCCCAAAACACACACACACACAAATTTTAAATAACAAAAACATTTTGGTTGGTCCTTCCCAATCAGTGCATTCCCGTCTATATTTGTGCCTTTCTGTACCTAACAGTTCAGTTAGGCCATGAGCAGTGGCATGTGTAGAAGAGGTATGTGTAGGGGGGTGGTTCAAGGGTGTGAAGTCCAGCATACCCAGAAAGAAAAAATTAACTTTGTGTCTCTCCCTCATCCTCTTTCTTTATTATTGTTCTTTATGCATTTTACTCTCTGTATATTTTATTGTTAAATAAGGACATTGTTATTACTGCTTTAAACAGACGTGATTATTTCAATTTACTTGCTTTAAAATATCCTGCAACTCTTTTTCTTCCCCTAAAAGAAATGCCCTTTAGATATTATACTAAGTGAGATAAATCTGACAGTCAGATATTTTTGTGATTACATTCCTGTGGCGATAGAGAGATAAAATAACAAACAAAACAATACAGACTCTTACAAGAACAAAATGATGGTTACCAGAAGGGAAAAGGAAGAGGGTATGTATAAATTGGGTAAAAAGTGCAGAAAGATAGTACAGAGGTTAAGGCATTTGTTTTGCACACAGCCAATAGGAGTTTGATTCCAGGCACTGCATTTGGTCCCCCAGAACCTCCAGAAGTTACCTCTGAGCACAGAGCCAGGAGTAACCCTGATAACACTGGGTGTTGCCCCACCTCCCCCAAAAAGGACCAATTATACAGTAGATGGAAACTAGATTTTTGGTGGCAATTCTAATGGGGTAAATACATGATTGTGATTTATATTTCTGCCTTCCTGAAAGCTATATGTTAAAAGCTAATCTACTTCTATTAAAATTTTTTGGTTAACAAAAAGAAATATCCTTTTATTACGACATTTTGTGGGGGTTTTCTGATGGTGAATTTCTTTCAGCATTTGTTTGAATTAGGCTGTTTTTATTTTGCCATTATTGAAGGATATTTTGGTTTAATAGGGAATCTAGGAAGGCAATTATTTTTTTGCACCATATTGAAAAGGTCTTTATGCTTTTTCTGGATGCTGTTGCTATGGAAAAGCTACATTATCTTTTTTGTTCAATTGAAGATGACACTATTAGTAGGAAAACTTGCATAACTGGTGGGTTCTTGCTCTGTGATGCAAAAAGAATTATGCTATGACATAGGTCAGAAAAAAACTCAATGGACTGATCCCATGCCTTGCACACAAGAAGCCCAATCCTCAGAGGGCTCCACATGGTACCCTGGGCACTGCCAGGAGTGACACCCATATCTCCTGAGTACTTCTAGGTGTGGCCCTGAAGTCAAAAATTAATATAATAATTATGCCACAGCAGAGCAGGACTTAGGAAAAACTAATTTATTTCTTGAAGACAAAGGGAACACAGATATCTGAGACGGAGAACCAGGTGGTCTGTGAGGCAGTGAAGCAAGTTTTGCAAAATAGGTTTCTACAATCTTGAACTCAGGCAAGACCAGATGGTAACTTCAGTTTGGTACCTTGTACCAATAAGGTAGGTAGGGTAGACTGGGGTAACAGAAACCAATAGAATTTAAAAAGACCCAGTTTGATTTTCTGCACTATTTTTGGTAGGTCAGGGGAAGAGAAAAAGTGTCTGGAAAGGCTTGCTTTGCTCCCACCCAAAGTTCTCTGCCAATGTAGGGAACCCACAAGCTGGAGCAGCTGAAGTAACACCCCCTCACTGGAACAGGATGTTGGTATTGAATCTCTAAAGATGACAAGGGGCAGCTAAATATATCAACAATATATTAAAATTGGGCTGGAGCGATAGCACAGCAGTAGGTTGTTCGCCTTATAAGCGGCCAACATGGCTGACCCGAGTTTGATTCCTCCGCCCCTCTCGGAGAGCCCGGCAAGCTACCGAGAGTATCTCGCCCGCACGGCAGAGCCTGGCAAGCTCCCCGTGACGTATTCGATATGCCAGACACAGTAACAACAAAGTCTCCAATGAAGACGTTACTGGGCCCGCTCGAGCAAATCGACGATCAACGGGAGGGCCTTTACCTTTATATTAAAATTAATTATTTTATTTTACAACATCACTGTCACTGTCCTCCCGTTATCGATTTTCTCGAGCAGGCCCATTAACATCTCCATTGTGAGACTTTGTTGTTACTGTGTTTGGCATATCAAATACATCACAGGTAGCTTGCCAGGCTTTGCTGTGCAGGCGAGATACTCTCGGTAGCTTGCCGGGCTCTCCAAGAGGGGCGGGGAATTGAACTTGGGTCGGCCATGTTGGCTGCGTGCAAGGCAAACGCCCTATCCACTGTGCTATCGCTCCAGCCCAAAGCTGTAATAACACTATTACACTTCTGTGTAAAATCATTATTGTTGTTCATAAATTTTTTGGTTTATCTCTGGGCTCGCAATTCTGTTTCATTAGTATGAGATTCTATCTTTATTCCAGTACCACACAGTTTTGATTATTATAGCTTTATAGCACAATTGAAAGTCAGGAAATGCAGTATCTCTGATCTTCTTTTTTCATAGAATTGCTTTAGCTACTCAGGGAGTTTTACAATACCATAAAAATTTTAGTAGAATTTATTCTAAGTCCTTAAGTAATGTCATATATTTTAGTGAGTATTGCATTGAATCTTTAAGCTTTGAGAAGGGTAGTCATTTTGACAATGTTAATTCTTCCTATTCAGTAAAGTAAAAGCCCTCCCGTTGATCATCGATTTGCTCAAGCGGGCCCAGTAACGTCTCCAATGGAGACTTTGTTGTTACTGTGTCTGGCATATCGAATACTCTCGGTAGCTTGCCGGGCTCTTCGAGAGGGGCGGAGGAATCGAACTCGGGTCGGCCATGTTGGCTGCGGGCAAGGCAAACGCCTTACCGCTTTGCTATCGCTCCAGCCCAGAACATGAAATATTTTTCCATTACCTTGTGTCCTCTTCTATTTCTTTCGGTAGTTACTTACAGCTTTCAATGTCTGTTTTCAATCCTTAGCACTTCATATGGTTCCTCAAACCCTGCCAGGAGTGACTCCTGAGTGAAGAGCCAGGAGTAAGCTCTGACCTCAGCTAGGTGTGACCCAAAGGATAAATAAATAAATAAACAAACAAACAAATAAATAAAGGCAAAGGATGAGCACAGTGATATAATACTTCCCTTGCATATGTGAAGCCTTGAGTTCAAACCCCAACACTGTAAAAAAAGAAAAAAAGAAAGCGCTGGAGAGATAGTACAGCAGATAGGGCATTTGTCTTGTACTTGCCCACCGAGATTCCATCTCTGGCACTCATATGATCCCCTGAGTCCACCAGAAGTGATTCCTAAATCAGAGCCAAGAGAAAGATCTGAGCACCACCACATATGACCTAAAAGCCAAAAAAAAAAAAAACAAAAAAAGGAAAGGAAAAAGAAGTCCCTGAAAGATGAGAGTGAACAGTATCTCTTGTCTTCCTTTGGGTTACAGATATTGTTCAGTGGAAGATCACTTGCCTTCATATGTAACAGAGATATGAACAAGTACCTCAACAAAAATACACAGGTAGCACATAACATCATGGGAAAGATTCTCAACATTATTATGTCATTAGGTAAATGCAAATGTAAATCTGATGTAGGCAGGTAGACAGGGAAGGCCCCCTCCCAAAGCAATGACAAAAGCCAGCCCTGCAGAAAATAGGAAAACAGGAACTAAGGCTTGATAAGACCCTCACCTGGCTCCAGCAACACACCCAAAGAAGCTCCTGCAGGAACAAAAGGCCAGAAAAGGAATTTCAAAGAAGACCATCACCACTCCCATCCTCCCTGGTAACCTCCTTAGCAACGGACTTTTACCTGCGAAGAAGCCCCACGTGGGGGCAGGTTGGAGAAACCCTATAAAGGCCACCTTGAACAGAGGAAGGGCGCGTATATGCTGCCCGAGCCCATGTGCTGCTTGCGCCCATGTGTCCGAGCACATGTGGTGCCTGAGCACATGTGTCGCCCTCATCTCCCCTCTTGAGATGTGTACTTTCATGCTTTTCTGTCTAATGCTAGCATGTGTGTAGGGGCTCTCTTATCTGCCCTCGGAGAAGCCCGTGTTCTCTCTTGAGTACGTTACTCTCTCTCACTCTCTCTCCCTTCATACCTAAAACTCCTCCAAATAAAATCTATTTACTTCACTGCTTGTCTACTCCTGAAATTCCTTTCTGTGAGGCGAGACAGGAACCCAGTAACCCTGGGTCCCGGGTGGCAGAGGCGGATGGGGAGAAGGTGACCATCTTTCTCCTCCCCACTTCACATAAGTCACCCGTGGGGCCCACCGACATCAAATCAACACAACAATAAGAGACCATTCTATAGCTTTAGAATGGCACATATTTAAAAATTGGTAGTGCTACAGCTGGAGATAGAGTAAAGGATTTAAGGAAATTTGCCTTGCGTGAAGTCAAAGCACCCTGGTTTAATCCTAGCATCACATAGGGCTCCCCCCAAGTCTCCAGGAGTGATTCCTAAACACAGAGTCAAGAGTAAGCGCTGCACACTGCCAGGTATGGTTCAAACCATTCTCCCTCAACTTTTTTTGTTCTTGTTGTTAATACCAAATTGCAATAAAGCAATAGGAATTACCATTTATTGCACGTGATAAGGCAAAATGGCGTAGTCACATTTGTAAGACTGTTTGGAAGTTTCTACAAACTATACATAGTCTTATTGCACAATTAGGAATTGCATTTCTAAGTTGAATTTAATTCTAAGATGAATTTAAAAGCTATATGCAACTAAAATCTGCACATGGATGGTTGCAAAAATCTTATCCACTGGCAAAATCTGGACTCAACCAATATGTCCTTCAAAGGGGAATAAACTGATAAAAAAAAAAAATCCAAGAAGTAGAATATTATTCAACAATTAGAAGAAATGAACTACCAAGCCGGAAGACATGGAGGAACTTAAATGTATCTAAAGCCAATCTTAACATGGTCAAGGTAGCACTGTAGCACTGTCCTCCCGTAGTTTATCCATTTGCTCGAGTGGGAACCAGTAACGTCTCCATTGTTGTTACTGTTTTTGACCTATCGAATACACCACAGGGAGCTTGTCAGCTCTGCCATGCTGGAGGGATGCTCTTGGTAGCTTGCCAGGCTCTCCATGAGGGACTAAGGAGTTGAACCAGGGTTGGCCACGGGCTAGGCAAACGCCCTACCCACTGTGCTATCGCTCCAGCATAATTGTTCATTGGTTTATTGGTGTATTTTTATTGAATATGCTATATCCATCAATTATCTGAGGTCACTGAGACCATACCAAGTTTGCATGTCACCTCAGGGGCCATAAGGTGACAAGAATTGAGCCAAAGGACTTTCATATGAACGACATATGCATGAGTCGTATACATTGGTCCCTTGAGTATAATTTTGAGTAGTTGTACAGACAGAAAAACATCTGTACAACTACACTGTATCCTGACTTTGATGCTTCTAATTGTAACCACTAATAAGCATGCTTTATGTGTTTTGTATTGATTTAAACTATGACATTAAGAAGTTTGATTTTTGTTTTTCTTACTCCTTATTAGAGCTATAAAATTAATAGAAATCTCCTTCCTTCCTTCCTTCCTTCCTTCCTTCCTTCCTTCCTTCCTTTCTTCCTTCCTTCATCCCTCCCTCCCTCCCTCCCTTTCTTCTATAGTGCCAGGAATTGACCCCTATGCCTTCACACAGGGAGCTTCTCCCCTTTCCTCCCCTCCTTTTCTCTCCCCCCACCCCTTTTTTTGACACACATAATTATTCTTAGGGCTTAGGAACTTTATTTATTTTTTTAATGTAGGAGCCATGATCACGATCACGATCATCCTGTTGTTCGTCGATTGCCTCCAGCAAGCACCAGTAACATCTCCTTAGTCCTAGCCCTGAGATTTTTAAAAGTGCCATATTCAAGGCTCTTTCAGGGTTAGGAGAATGAGACCCACCATTGTTACTGGTATTTGGCATATTGGGTACGCCACAGGGAGTTTGCCAGACTCACTCGTGTGGGCAGATTACATTCGGTAGCCTGCCAGGTTGTCCAAAGTAAGAAAGAACGAGATAGTAAGATGTCGTGCAGCTGCAAATGCGGCCGCTCGCTTCAGGGAACTGGGTTTTATAAGACCTCCAGAATCAGCCACAACCATGCTGAGACCACTCTCCACACGCATGAAGGAACCGGCAGAGGAACACAGGCATGTGGGTCCCGGGGCTGAGATCTCCAAGCCTGCTTGGATCGGGGCTGAGCATCCTCTACCCAGATCCTCCAGTAGGCAGAGGTCACACCCACCAACTGACCCTGGCACCAGGTAATCCCATCAACAGCCAAGACCCAGAGACTATAAAATGTAGGAGTACTGCTATTTATTCAGCCACTGATTAGCTGATTGAATTGGGCATGAACTCCACCTTACTTTTTTCTTTCATTTTTAATAATTTTTTTTTATTGAATCACCGTGAGAGCAGTCACAAAGCTTTCAGGTCTAAGTCTCGGTCATACAATGAAACACCGTACTTTCACTAGTGCCCATTCTCCACCCCCAAGAATCCCAGTATACCCCTATCTCACACCTTCCCCCTACCTGTGGGGCAGATGATTTCCACATTATTCTCTCTCTACTTTGATTACATTCAATATTTTGACACCAGACCCACCATTATTATTTGGGATTTTACCCCAACACTCAGATCTGCTGAAAAGGCAACAGTAGACAATTTGTTTACTATTGCTGTTTATGAATAACATATGATGTCGCGTGGCTGCAGTAGTGGCTGCACGATTTCAAAATATCAAAATTTTATCAATTAAATCTGGAGGAATTTCTGCCAAAACTTGCTGGGTTCCGAGATTTGTTCCTGAGTCTCTTGGATCATGGCTATTAAGCAGCTTGATCAGGAGCCAGAAAGGCTGTTCATGGGTGACAACTCAGGGTCTCCTTAGGACCAGGAGAAAAAGGCTAGCTCCACCCCCCTGTCCTGTGAGGCCCCACATGTCTCATCACTGAGGGCCCAAACCTGACTGTTCAATGGCCTCTGGAGGATGGCAGCAACCGAGACACCAAGGGGGAGCAGGGAGAGGGACAGCACCCTTTCCCCGCTGGAATGGCCCAGCGACAGGGGTCCGGGCTCATTTCTGCCAAAAGCCGTTGGGTTTCAAGATTTGTTTCTGAGTCTCTGGGATCATGGCCGTTAAGCACCTTGATCAGAAGCCAGAGAGGCTGTTCCTGGGCGACAACTTGGGGTCTTGTTGGGACCAGGAGGAAAGGACCGACTTCACCCCCATCCCGTGAGGCCCCGCGTGTCTCGTCACTAAAAGGAACTTTAAATACATGTCAACTTTAAATACATGTTAACTTTAAATACATGTTGCATATATTTAGAATAGATGCTAAATATCAAGTTTGCCTCATTACATGCTCATTCTTAATTTTTATTTAATATGGTATTGCATAAATGCAATTTTAGTTGTTAATAACTTGAATTTTTAAAATAAGTTTCATTCATGATGTATCATTTAATGTTTGATTCCATTTACTGACATGTTTTGTGTGTTTATTAGTAAGACCTGACTGTAGTATTTTTTTATTGACCTTGTAAGATACTCCCCAAAACACTAAGTTGCATAAACCCATCTAAAAAATTTGTGGGCCACACCTAGCAGTGCTCAGGGTTTACTCTTGACTGTGCACTCAGGTATCACTTCTGGTGGACCGTGCTTGGGGAGCCATGTAGAGCATTGGGAATTGAACGCAGGTCAACCGTGTGCAAGTCAAGTGCCCTATCACTGTACTATTGCTCTGCCTCTAAGTAATCTCTTAAAAAAAAGGCAATAATTAAAAAGACAAAAAAATCAAAGCAAGGAAACCAAATAAAATAAAACTTGAAAATAAGTTTATGTGAGATAATAATTAGTTGTTCATTAAGTTTGTTATTACTATCTTGGAACAGACCTAGGGATGATATCTTTATAATGGAAGGTAGAAAGTTGAATACTGATTATGGTTTTTCAGTGATTGTTTTCATAAGTTATCCAAGCTCATTTGATTAAAATTTTCCTACATACTAATCTTGTTAGGGCCCCAAGGATAACTAAAGGGTGGAGGGCATGTTTTGTATGTACAAATTTTGAACCCAGTACCTCATCACAGTACCTCTGGAAGCACCGAGCAATGATAATCTGAACAACAGAAGTCAGGCCAGCACAGCATGGATAAATATCACTAGATGTGGTACCTGAGTCCCCAAACACATTAATTTTGCAAAATTTTTAAAGATAGGCATTCAAACTATTCTCCCAGGATTTCAGTCTTCATTGTAACTATTTTTACATTTAACTTTAAAACATTTTTTACCACTTGGAGTTTTCTGTTTACTCGCCTTCTTATATTACTTCTTTGCTTCCCTTTCTTTTGGGTGGAGGGTTCAGACTGAGGGCATGTTTTGATGACCAGGGATCACACACATCTGGGTGAAATGCTAAGACACTTTATCTGCAGGGCTTGCACATGCTTGGTTATGATACCCTAGAGATTTCATACATTGCTGTAATGCAGGGGATCCCAAATGGTAGAGCCAGGATGCCTGTATCATGCTCTGCACACTTATGGGCCGTGCTGGAATCAAACTCAAGGCCTCAGAGTTTTGATTGTCCTGCTCGCAAGACAGGACTCTACCAACTACTTCTAGACCCACTAATTGTCCTTAGGTAAAGCTGCTTATTACTCTTTAACGTATCTTGTAATATTTGAAGAATATGCATTTTCCTCTAAGCTCTACCTAAATTTCATCTCATTAGTATTTATAAATAGTGATTTCACTCTTTCATTTTCAGAAACACCATTATTTCTACTTTTCTTTTTATATTTGAACCGGGTTATTTTGAAGCAAGACATTTTTCCACATTAATTCTAAATGATATTAATAATATTTTCACATGGATTTTTAATTACATTTTATGCTCACCGGAGAATACTGTTTCGGTATCATATCAATTTTAAAGTGTCTAAGCTAAGGATGTGACTCAACAGTAGAACACAGGCCTCTGACACAAATTAAGATCTCAGGGTGGTCAGGACTGATGCAATCTTTTGTGAGTTGTGTGTAGGGATACTGAGATCCTGCTAGTTCCACTAGAGAAATCACCAAGCTATACTCGAGTTCCATTTGATCTACCCTGCGTGGGGATTAATCCCTACCTACCCAGATTTTGGTAAGACCCAAGCTAGGGCAAGATTATGCCCTCTGCCAGAAAAGGAAACAGTTCCATCTGCTTGAGATCCAAGTTTTTGTCTTCATTGAAAAAAACAATTTAAAATGACATACTTTAAAGTCAGAGAAAGTTTTACTGAAACCTTAGTACACATTCCAAGAAAGACAGAGTAAGGGCAAACTCAAAGAGGAGCTGTTCCAAGGGAAATGGAGATAGAGTTTGGCATTTTAAAGCACTTTTCTATGCATGGATGAGTAGAGAGCTTTACTTTGGATGGAAATTTCCTGGTATTGGAAACACCACCTATCCCATTTAAAAGAAATTCATGTACAACATTTTCGGAACTCTCATGGTATTAGGTGCATGAAAGTAGAGGGTGGATCTAGGAGCGATAGCACAGCGGTAGGGCGTTTGCCTTGCACGCATCCAACATGGCCGACCCGAGTTCGATTCCTCCGCCCCTCTCAGAGAGCCCGGCAAGCTACCGAGAGTATCTCGCCCGCATGGCAGAGCCTGGCAAGCTTCCCGTGACGTACTCGATATGCCAGACACAGTAACAACAAAGTCTCCAATGAAGACGTTACTGGGCCCGCTCCAGCAAATCGATGAGCAACGGGAGGGCCTTTACCTTTACCTTTTATTATCCGGTGAAATTTAATTTGCATTTTTTGGGTCCCTTTGTTGCTCTCCCCACAAACAGGAAATCTAAGGATTAAATTGCCTAGAAAGGTACCTGACACATAGTATGTATGGGTATAGTCACTTCTGCTTTGTGTAACTTCCTGTTTGTGACGGAGGAAGTAAAGTAAGAGAATGGCTTGTTAAAAATCATACCTACGGTATTCAAATTGTATTCCAAGTCATTCTGCCTCAAGAAAGCATTAAGAATAATGTGCAAGATTTCAGTGTGGAGCACACATGGTAAAAACTTAACATTATCATTAGAACAAATGTTCTAGGCCATCCATGTCTTTGTGTCCACAGAATTTATAGGTACACAGCCTATCATTAAACATTACCAGTAAGACTTTCCTAAATTGAATTTGTTTTTTTTTGTTTTGTTGTTTGCTTTGCTTTTGGGACTATACCTAGCAGTGCTCAGGCTTACTGGACTTGTATGGCACATCTCTGAATAAGAACTGCCAACAGTACCTGTTTTTTTTTAAATTTATTAGTTATCAGAATCCTTGGTCAAATATTAATTACATGTATTCAAATGATATTTTTATACAGGTTTGTTTTTGGTTTTTGGGTCATAACTAGTGGTGCTCAAGAGTTACTCCTGGCATGTTCAGGGACTATATGGGACACGAGGGATTGAATCCAGGTTGGCTGCCTGCAAGGCAAGGGTCCTACCTGCTGTACTGTTTGTTGCTACAGCCCTTTTGCACAACATTTTTGTCCAAATCTCCCAGTCTCATAAAAATCTGTAAGTTAGGCAAGGGATATTTACCGGAGCATATATTTGCACTTCATCAGTGTTACATCATCTCGAAGAACATCACCATGTATAGCCCTAGTATGCCCTACATATTGCCAGTGGGCTGAAACAAAAAATAAAATCTATAAGGCAGTGTTTTAAACCTGTTTGTGTTGGGGCTGGACGATAGCATAGCGGGTAGGGTGTTTGCCTTGCACACGGTGGACCCGGGTTCAATTTCCAGCATCCCATATGGTCCCCTGAGCACTGCCAGGAGTAATTCCTGAGTGCAGAGCCAGGAGTAACCTCTGTGCATTGCCAGGTGTGACCCAAAAAGCAAAATAAATAAATAAATAAATATAGCATGAATTCTCCACATGTGGCCTTCCAAAAAAGTAAAGTAGAAAGAGTAAAAAAGCTAACATTTACTCTTGGCCATTCCAACCCGAAAATGACTCCTTACTTTTTAAATGTTCAATTAGTAATATCTTATCAGATGACCCCATTTTGTAAACAGAGAGAACCAGGAATCATAGTTGAGCTGTGTGCCCAGGAAAATATAGGAGGGAATGGATACTAGTAGATACTGCTAACTTCTATTAATTATTGATAGTAGATGTTATATGTTTCAGACACTTATTTCTAATACCTCCTTTTAATATGAAGTTTTGGGACTGCACAACTATTTTAAAATTCATTATTGAAAATCCTTTTGTTTCAAGAAAATCCAATGCAAATTCAAGTAAAAATAGAGTTTATTTGCCCTCAAGAATAAATCTCAGATAGGATTAGGTAGAGTATCATGGGGATAATTGAAATAGCAATTGGATCCTCTTTGTTGTTGTACATCTTTTTCTTATGTGATTGGGGAGGGGGTTGGGGTTGGTCCACACCCAGAGCTGGGGGGTGGGGTTTACTCCTGCCTCTGTATTTAGGAATCACTTTAGGTACTGCTCCTCTGCAAAGCCCAGGTTGATGTCTGGCAAAGCAAGTGCCTTTCTTCCTTGCTGTATGATCTCTCTGACCTCAACTGATTTTTTTTTAACTTTTTGGGTCTCACCTGGCATGCACAGGGGTTTCTCCTGGCTTTGCACTCAGGAATCACTCCTGGCAGTGCTCAGGGGGCCATATGGGATGCTGGGAATCGAACCCGGGTTGGCCACATGCAAGGCAAACGCCCGACCCGCTGTACTATCACTCCAGCCCTCAACTGCTTTCTTGTTCTTTTTTGTTCTTTTGACTTCGTCCTTAAAACGTTATTGTCTTGTGTCCATGTGAACTGAGGTTAGCAGAAATGATTATATGCTACTCTTGGAAATAAGCAGACACCTAGCAGTTCACCACCATAAAAAGGGTATCAATTCTGCTATTTTGGTAAAGACAAAAATCAGTATTCAAGAAGATTAAGAGAGTAAAAAAAAAAAATCAAGCAGCAACATCTAGCCAGTCCATAGCATATGACATTATTTTATGATCATGTCAGTGGTAAAGTGTGTTTTTTTGGCTCTTGGAGGTTCCTTGCTGATGCAACATCTAATTGTGAATGACCAACTGTTTTGAATTGTCTGGGACTGAAGAGAATGCTGGAATTCAAAACTGTCAGTATTTAAATCAAGGCAAGTTCCAGGCATACTTCAACAATGCACTGCTCCACCTTTAGCTCTGAACATTCTAATAAGCCACACCTTACAATAATCTCTTTGAAATTCAACCTCCTCTTTTAGGCAAGAGTCAGCAAGACTACAGACTAGCTCTCTTTTTTCCCTCTCAAGTGGCCCACATATGGTATACAAGAAACATTCCAAATATAATTTGCCCTGACAAACTATGTAAGTGATAGTTGATGCACATAGCAGTGCTTCTCCTTTAAGACCTTTTTAAAGGATGCATTTTTTTTTAAGCCACCCTGAAATTGCAACGTTATTGGGTTTTAGGCATTCAATGTTTCAACACAAATGCCTCCCACCTGCTAGTTCTTTACACTTGTTAAAAGGTCTCACTGATCAGCTTCTGACCCTTGGGATTTCCCAGATGAGAACCCGACCTATGTGCTTCTCAAAACCCAGAAGATACTTTCCAAACACTCCATAAGTATTTTGCCGATGAAGCCCCACTTTCTAGACTTGATGGTGGAAGGAGGGCGGGAAGCATGAAGTGGTTTTCTCCAAAATTCCATGCCACTTCTTTTAAGCTTTACATTGGTAAAAATTTCCATTAAGTGAAGAATTAGTTCTCAGATTGTGGTTACCGAATTAGCAAAGGGTTCCAGGTGCTGTACTCTGAAATCCTAGGACACATTTGCACCCAGGGCAGAGTTTCCCAGCCAGTGGCTGAATGCAATACAAAAAGTGCTGTTCTTAGTATGTCATCATACTTTGATGACAATTTGGCTAGAGGCTTCCCAATAGCCTTACTGAATTTTCCATAGACTGTTGAGTCGTTTTGGACACCTCACCAACTTTTTTCCCTCTCCTTTACTCAGAATCAGCCTTGCATCATAGTCTGATAGCCCTCCCAATGTTCCTTCCCCTTTCTCAGAAGTGTGGCCTCTAAAAAAACATTCTTGCTGCACTTTTAAATTTTTCTTAACTACTTGAAGGGCTTAGACTTACTAACGTAGTTACTTTGAAATCATGCATAGTGTCAGCCCTTCACTTAGGTACTTCATAGATGTGCAAAAAAGTGACATTTTCCAGTTAATATCAGCTATATCACTAATCATCGGATAAGTAATACAGGGAAAGGTTGAAGCACAAATAAAATGATAAAATTTTTCTTTGCATTTTTTTTTTGTCCAACTGCTCCAAATTTTGTTAAAATGTTTTATTTGTATAAGCACAAAGCAGAATTTTTTTGGTAGGAGTTATCACAGTGAGCAGCGATGAGTAAAAACATATTAAGGATATACCAGTTTGTGCTAGGACTAGAAGATTAGACAATGCTATCTCGGAATTCCAAAGTGACTTCAACCCTAATTATCAACATTTTCCTTTATTTTTCTAGTATTTCCAGTTCCTCAGAGCCTTTCTCTCATGTTCCTCTTCTATATTTCCATGGTTTTCCTCCTTGTGCTACTGCTTAAGTACTAACTTAAATGTAATAATGAAGTGAAATTGAGAGAAGGAACAGACACTGAGGCCTTTATTTTGCAGACTCTGAAATAAATTGCTTAAAGCTGTGCCTCAAAGACTGCAACATAGAAGTAGCTTTCTCAACTTGTTTTTAATTTTAAGTGCTCCAAATTCCACCCAGACTTTTAAAATTTAACATTTTGATACAAAGGTATGTGGGAAAGCATTGTGTTTGTTTCATTTTTCTGAGGACTGTAGACCCCAAACTGTGTTTTGATAGCCTGATGAAAAGGTCAACGTGTTCCAAAACAACAGGATACCCTGCAATTTGTATGTAAGCCTGTAAGAACCTTACAACTTACGTTTTTGTTATAGTAGCAATTTAGAATTGTGTCCCATGCTATTTTTTTAAAATTTTTCCATATTACAAAGAAATTGCAGGGATGGGGATGAAGTTCAGAAGCACTAATCTTAAATGCAAAAGCCCTGGGTTCAGTTCCTGACAACCAGACGTGCATACACACATTATAGCCAGCATAAATAAGTAAAAACAAACAACTCGTATCAAACAGCCACTCTTCAAGTATCATCACTAATTCTGATGTACTTGGGGGTGTTTTTTTTCTTGTCCATGTTTGTTTAGTGGCTCATTCAAATTTATTGTTTGAGGACAGAAATGCCAAGTGCAGGATCTCAGATCTCAGTCCTTTGCTAAAGAAATATAAAAATAAATGGAGCTAATGCAACCACGTTTGCAGGCTGGGGCAAGAGGGCTGGTTGGATCCAGCATCAGTATCCGGGCGTGCGCCCCTTCTCTCTGATACACTGTGTCTGGTGATGGTACCAGATGTCCTGGGACTACAAGTGCATGAGGTGATGAAATGTTTTCAGAACCCTACAGCCATGGTGAAGGTCTGCAGAGTTTCCTGGATGTGTGTGGGCACCGGAAAGCAGCCCCACGTGCAGAATCCAGGTGCAGAATCCAGGGCTGGAGACCTAGGGCCCTGAGGTGAGGTTATCAGGACTCCAAGGAGACCACAGCACCCAGACAAGCCTGCTGACTACCAAGGCAATTACTGGGCTCCTCCATTCGTCTTCATTAAATGCTGAGGTGGCAGGAAAGAACTTTAAGGGAAGTGGCTGACCAGGAAGCAAAGCATCTTCCGTTTACTCTTGTAAAAGAGAAAACCGCGGACTCCATCCTCCCAACTGACGGTTTTCACCCCTCACTCCTTAACACTAGACCTATCATCTTAAAGAAATCACTTCTCAGCCTTTATTTACCCTTCTACATAAAACAGAATTTTTTTTCTTTGCTCCTGGGGATTGTTATGATGAAAGGAGTCAATGGCGTGCCAATATTGGTGTCCTGCACAAAGCTGGGAACAGGAAATGCGTTCTAAGGGTTTAGTCATTGTGAGGCGGCCGCAGCCCCCGCGCCACTGGGCGGCCGCAAGAACGAACCGCTTCCGGGGAACCGGCCTCCCTCACCCGAACGCGGATCCCTCCGCGCTCACGTCATTTCCGGGACACGCCCGGCCGCCGCGCCTCCAGCTACCCGGATGCACTTTCTCATGGCCGCCATCCAGTGAGGGTCAGCAATGGCGATTGGGTCAAGAGTTGCCCGGAAGGCGCCCGAGGCTTGGGGTTTCTCGAAGCCCCGTCAAGCGATAAAGAATGCGATGGCGGGGGCCAGGGTGCCGCAGGTGGTCCAGGGGACGGCGTCTCGGCTGTCGCCGGACTGACCTCCAGGCCCTTGCTGGAGAAGTCGCTACTCTTGGCTGGGTGGGGCCGCGCGTCCCACTCGGCCTTTGTGTGCCGGGTTTTTGTTTCCGTCCCGTCCTGCTGGCCCGCAGCTGGCCGGCCCGTGCACTGGGCGGCCTAGGAGGAGGAACAGGCGGGAGGGGCCGCGGGGTGTCCCGGAGGATCTCGAGGTCCAGAGGGTCCGGGCATCTCCCCAAGGCGCTCCCGACGCAGTGGCTTTTCGCTGGCGCTGCTCCTTCCTCGGTGGGATGCTCAGAGTTGGCTCTAGGAATGGTCCCCCTGGACCATCAGGAGTCAAAGCCGCCTCCGGGCCACGAAGGACACAGACGTGCCCTGCACGAGACAGTGCAGTCTGTGTTTTGTTTTATTTTTCAAAACATCTTCCAACATAAGTAAATGCCAGTTTCAGAAGTAATAGGGCTTTGCTTTGAAGATGGGAAGTTTGGTTCCTTTGTGCTTTACGGTATTTGAAAACCAAAACGTGCTTTTTAAGTAACCAGTTGAAAAAAGAAGCTAGAAAATGGGCTTTAATGTATGTAGAAAATTATTGAATTTCGATTACTGCACCGCTGCCATGAAACACAGACACTGGAATTGTACTTTGTGATGACTAATTGCCAGAGATTTCTGAACATGTAAATCCAAATAGAGCTATATAGTTATACTAAATATAGCTATATTTGAGTTAGTTTCTCTTTACCTCCGCGGGGCGTCCAAGAATTTTTTCGGTAAAATGAGCATATATGGGCCGATTCATTAACTCCTAATATTTAAAATTATCTTTTAAGTGCCTACCTGAATTCAAAGCCTCAATATAAACCATTTTTATTTGAGGAATGAAATGGAACTGATGATGAAATATATAACAATGCTATTATAGAACTAAGAACAGAATATTTATTTAAGTGTAGATGTTTAGATTAGCATCATCAATATGTAGATTGATGCTATGTAATATAAAAATTGATACTGTAAAGTGGGCTTTGATTTGATTTTCTGTCTAGACTTTCAAGTTGGAAAGAACAAACCTAGAAAGGCTTATTAAAGAAAAAGAAATTTGGATATTCACCTCTTCTCTGAACATTTCATTGTTTGAATACAAAAAAAGATAACATTAAAAAGCAACTGGGATCTACTATGTAAAATACACTGAACTGATAATGAGAAACAACTTTGCCGTGAATAAAATAAAGCATGAACAGTTACTTTTGTTTTCTGGCTAAATAATGTGTCCTAGTGAGATATTTTAACTTTCAAAACCTATATATTTGTAATATATATACGTAACAGCACTGTCCTCCCATTCATCGATTTGCTGAAGCAGGCCCAGTAACATCTTGATTTTGAGACTTGCTGTTACTGTGTTTGGCATATTGAATACCTCACGGGTAGCTTGCCAGGCTTTGCTGAACACCACCAGGAATAATTCCTGAGTGCAGAGCAGGAGTAGTAACTATCCATATATACACATATAGAGAGTGTAACAGTATTTTTAAAATGAGCAAAAATATATGGTTTGTAAAATTTAAATAGTTTTCTAAATTATGTGTTATGTTGAGATTGTCTTTATAAATGTATTTGTGTACATGAGTAATTTTTTTGGTCATAAATGGCATTGAGTCTTTTTGTATTATTTCCTTCAGGTAGGTTTATTGGGTTCTTGGGGCAGTACTCTATGGGCAAAGAATTGTTAAGATGGAAATGTTTATTGCCTGGGCTCATTATATTGCAGCAGTTTAAAAATAAATAAATAAACTCAACTTTTGACCAGTCTAATTTTCCAGTTTTTAACCAGTACTAGTTTTCTAGTATTTTAGTTCTATTTTCATTTCTAATATTTTCTGGTATTTTAGTTAAATAATTAGATGTGTATTTCATATAATGAGCAATCTTTGTGGTTATTACCTTAATGACTTCCTATTAAATTCGAAATTTGCTTTCTAGTAGTTGACTTCCCCCCGCCACCATGCTCCCAATATGCCAATCTGTGTTAAATTCTATATAATCTCGATACTTATTCTGACATTTATGTCAGATTAAACTCCCATGTTTTACAGATGAAAAAGCTGAGGTAAGGAGGAATTTTTAATTCTTGTCTATGGATCCCAAACTAAAACCATGACCTAGAGACTTTCTCTTTTTATTAGCTTTTGGTAGAAGAATGATGAGAATGGAGCTCAGACTCTAGTTCTGCTTACCCTGATTTTTAAATTAAGGCAAATAATATAACTCTCTAATTTGTTTTCCTCTTTTGTAGTATACACTATTATTTTATTGAATCTTCTATTATCAAGATTCAGTAAGAGTTACTTTATCGTAGTCTCCAGATTTCCTTCCAAGTTTCTGACAGTTAAGTTTTGATTCACATGTGCAGAGTTATGACTTCTCATTTACTACCTGGTATAGCCACATTGTAAAAGGTGGCTGATTCTAGAGATATAAAAATGTCAAATAATGGCATATTGGAACTGGTGACATATAGTAGATGTCCTGAATATCTTTTCGACCCTGACTCCGATATCTCTGTCTTTATAATGTTTTATTTATGGTTCATACATTTTTATGTGAATGATTCACAGTAGAACATAAGTTTCTTGATAGTAGAAAAGTGGGAAAAAACACTCAAATGTGTCTTTTCCACCTTTGATTACCCAAAACCCAGAATAGTGACTGATGTAAGTTATGCTCAATATGAATTTGCTAAAGAATTAAGCGAGTCTTGGGGCTGGAGTGATAGTACAGCAGGTAGGGCATTTGCCTTACACACGGCCAACCTGGGTTCGATTCCCAGCATCCCATATGGTCCCCTGAGCACCGCCAGGAGTGCAGAGCCAGGAGTAACCCCTGTGCATCACCAGGTGTGACCCAAAAAGCCAAAAAAAAAAAAAAATGAATTAAGCGAGTCTTCATTGCTGTTACAGATACAGTGTTTAGAAATTTGTTTAACTTGAATAAAAAATTAAATTGTGTCAATAGTGCAAGAATATTTTATTAACGATTTTGTTCTCAAAAGTGTTCTCTTGTAAACAGTAGTTTTTCCAAATTCCCTTGGTGCTCACTGTTATTTATTGCCATGAAGTGTGAGGTACATTATGTTCCCTAAATAATTAAGGTAAAAAATTGAAATGCTGACGTACATGCTTAAGAACAGGAAATGAACTGGCTTATTTTTTAAAATGTCTAAATTATAGGAGCACTGTTTCATATTCTAATTTTGGCTAAAAATTAGAATATTGATACTTTATATTAAACTTTTAAGAATTTTCTAGAGATGATTAAACATACCATCCATCCTTTCTACAAAGTATTAAACATACCAGATTTTTGTGTTTTGTAACTGTGTGAATGAGCAGAAAAGCAGTAAAGTTTGGGGATGGGAATGTGTAAGACAATGTCTGTAGAAATTACTCCAACTACGTTTATAATATATATAAGGTCTGTACATTTAGTTACAGTCTGGAAAATGGCATGGAAATTATAGGATTGTACAGTGTTTTCTGGAGATAATAATCTAAATATTCTGCTGTAGCCATAACACCCAAAGTGAGGTATTATCACTAAGGATCTTGGAAAAAATAATCCAAAAGATATCTCTTATCCTTAACACATGAGTTTCAGGCAATTATTTTATACTTATAATGAATAGATACAGAATATTAACAATTATTTTGGCCCTTAGAACAATAAATAATTTTTCTAATAGGATCCTAGGAGGTCTATATGCCTGTATTTCCAACATTTAAAACTAAATGTAAACATTAAATTATTTCCTAGCACTGTAGCACTGTTCTGCCGTTGTTTATCGATTTGCTCAAGCGTGCACCAGTAACGTCTCACAACAAATTGTGAGACTTGTTACTGTTTTTGGCATATGGAATACATCACGGGTAGCTTGCCAAGCTCTGCCATGCAAGTGAGATACTCTTGGTAGTAGCTTGCTGGGCTTTCTGAGACAGGTGGAGGAATTGAACTCGGGTCAATCATGTGCAAGGCAAACGCCCTACCCACTGTGCTCCAGAGGTATTAAAATCTATTCTTCTTAAAATTGTGTAACATTATATATTATTACTAAGTGAAGGGCTGGAGCGATAGCACAGTGGGTAGGGTGTTTGCCTTGCAGGTGGCCGACCCGGATTCGATTCCTCTGTCCCTCTTGGAGAGCCCAGCAAGCTACCGAGAGTATCCCGCCCTCACGGCAAAGCCTAGCAAGCTCCCCGTGTTGTATTCGATATGCCAAAAACAGTAATCTAAACCACTTCTCCCAACTTAATTTGATTTGTGGACAAACTATTGTCTCCCTCCATTGCACTTCCACATGCTTTGATTGGTGTTTAAAGAATAAAAATCAGGGCTGGAGCGATAGCACAGCGGGTAGGGTGTTTACCTTGCACGCAGCTGACCCGGGTTCGATTCCCAGCATCCCATATGGTCCCCTGAGCACCTCCAGGAGTAATTCCTGAGTGCATGAGCCAGGAATAACCCCTGTGCATCGCCGGTTGTGACCCAAAAAGCAAAAAAAAAAAAAAAAAAAAAAAAAAAAAAAAAAAGAATAAAAATCAGTACAGAAATTTAGCCCAATCCTTAAAAATGAGAAAATTGGGGCCAGAGAAATAGTAAAGGAAGTTTTGATTGTGGCAACCTCAGCACTGGTCCAAATTCCCAGTACTGCAAATGGTCCCCTGAACTCTGCTAAGGGATCACTCCTGAGCACAGAGTCAAGAATAACCTTGAGCACCACCTCCCCTTCCGCCTCCCAGCCCCCCTCCCTGCCCAAAAAATTAAAAGAAACTGATGGAGCTGCTATCATTGAATAGGAATCTAACTTCTTGAGTTCAAAAGTACTCTATAGGGCATCAACTCTAGAGGAAAGGGACAGAGAAAAGGAGGTAGAATAATTTTTCATTTAGTGAGGGCTTTATTTTTTTAAACGACGAAAAGGAAATTAGGGGCTAGAGCAATAGTACAGCAGGTAGGATGTTTGCCTTGCACACGGCCAACCCGGGTTTGATTCCCAGCATCCCATGTGGTCTGCAAGCATCGCCAGGAGTAATTACTGAGTGCAAAGCCAGGAGTAACCCCTGTGCATCACTGGGTGTGACCCAAAAAGGAAAAAAAGAAAAGGATTGAACTTAGGTAGATGTGAACAAGGCAATTACCCTACCTGCTGTACTATTACTCTGTCCCTATTATACTTAGTTTACCTTTTCATCTCAACTCTGCATTCTTAGGTGGATTTCTTTTTTTTTTCCCATGGGTCGATTGCTCCGCCCCTCTCGGAGAGCCCAGCAAGCTACCGAGAGCATCTCACCCCCCCACGGCAAAGCCTGGCAAGCTCCTTGTGACATATTCCTTATGCCGAACACAGTAACAAGTCTCACGATGGAGATGGAGACGTTACTGGGCCTGCTCGAGCAAATCGATGAACAACGGGAGAATAGTGATAGTGAATATTTATTTAGTTTTGGCTTTTTGGGTCACATCCGGCCATGCTCAGGGGTTCCTCTTGGCTCTGCGCTCAAGAATTACTCCTGGAGGTGCTGGGGGACCATTTGGATGCTGGGAAATGAACTCGGGTCAGCCACGTACAAGGCAAACATCCTACTCACTGTGCTATCGCTCCAGCCCCAATATTTAATATTTAATTTAATATTTAAATCTTTAATTTAACAATTAAAGATTTAAATAGTACTTGCTTACTTGGGCTGGAGCATAGCACAGGGGGTAGGGCTTTTGCCTTGCAAGCAGCCAACATGGCCGACCAGAGTTGGATTCCTCCCCCCCCCTCTTTGAGAGCCGGGCAAGCTAAGGAGAGAATCGATATGCCAAACACAGTAACAGTTGTCACAAATGGAGACATTACTGAGCCCAAGCAAATCAATGAACCAACTGGAGGACAGTAACGGTGACTTGCATACTTAAATCTTAAATTTTACTTAAAAACAATATTCCTGGACCAGGACTATAGTACAGTACAGAGGATAGGTCGCTTGTTTTTTGCACAAGGCCCACTAGGATTCTACCCCAGCACTCCATAGGTCCCCTGAACATCGCTAAGTGTGATTTTTGAGCACAGAGGCAGAAATAAACCCTGAGGCTGGAGCGATAGCACAGCGGTAGGGCATTCGCCTTACAAGCGGCCAACATGGCCGACCCGAGTTCGATTCCTCCGCCCCTCTTGGAGAGCCCGGCAAGCTACCGAGAGTATCTTGCCCGCACGGCAAAGCCTGGCAAGGTCCCCGTGAAGTATTCGATATGCCAAACACAGTAACAACAAAGTCTCCAATGGAGACATTACTGGGCCCGCTCGAGCAAATCGACGATCAACGGGAGGGCCTTTACCTTTACCTTTACCTTTTCCCTGGGTCACACCCAGCGATACACAAGGGTTAAAGGATTACTCCTGGCTCTGCACTCAGGAATTACTCCTGGCGGTGCTCAGGGGATATAAAAATGTCAAATAATTGCATGTTGGAACTGGTGACACATAGTAGATGTCCTGAGTATCCAAAATTGTTTTATGCTAAGATCTAGTTCTATTTTCTCATTACATGTTTTTAAAATATTTTTTTCTTTGTGGTTTTTGGGTCCTATCCAGAGGTGGTCAGGGCTTATTTCTAGCTCTGTGCTTAGGGATCACTCCTGTAGGGCTAAAGGGACTGAACCCAGGTCGGCTGCGTACTACGGATAGAGCTCTAGTCTCAGATTGGATGGAATTGCTACTCATTCATTTGTTAGCAGCTATTGTATTTCTTAGGAGAATGAATGACTACTTTAACTTATCTCTAAAACAGCATCATGAACTGCCAAAAATTAGTTCCAATTATGATAATGGATCAAATTTTTGGTATCTGCCATCTATTAAAAAGTATTAGCAGTGCAACATGAAGAAATTTCAGTGTGGGGTCATAGATACAGTATAGTGAGTAAGGCACTTGCCTTGCCATGTGGTCAACCCATATTCAGTCTTCAAGCACTTCGAGGAGTGGCGCCTGAGCACAGAACCAGGAGTGAGTCCTGAGCATCACAGAGAGTGTGACTCAGAAAAACAAAAAGGAAAAAACAAAAAAGAAACAACTGAACAGTTTGCTGACTTGGTACCTTCAGAGCAACAGTAAAAGTATATTCATAGTTTTTATCCAGTTTAAAGAAATGTAGTGATGCAAGGTCTCAAGAAGTATGTAACACTTTTTCATTTTTGCTTTTTTTGGGGGGTCACACCCAGCGATGTTCAGGGGTTACTCCTGGTTCTGCACTCAGGAATCACTCCTGGCGGTGCTTGGGGACCATATGGGATGCTGGGAATTTAACCTGGGTTGGCCGCGTGCAAGGCAAACGCCCTACTCCTGTGCTATCAATCTAGACCCCAGTATGTAACACTTTTAAAATAAAATAGTGGTGTTTGGGGCTATTCTTTTTTTTTTTTTTTTTTTTTTTTTTTTGCTTTTTGGGTTACACCTGGCGATGTACAGGGGTTACTCCTGGCTCATGCATTCAGGAATCACTCCTGGTGGTGCTTGAGGAACCATATGGGATGCTGGGAATTGAACCCGGGTCATCCACTGTAAGGCAAACACCCTACCTGCTGTGCTATATCGCTCCAGCACTTTGGGGCTATTCTTAACTCTGTGCTGAGGCTCACCCCCATTGATACCTGGAGAACCCTGTGTGCCTGTTATTTAACCTGGGATTCCTACATGAAAAGCATGTACCCAACCTATTAAGACATCTTTTTTAGCCCCCCAATTTTGTTTTATATGTTTTTAGGTCACTTTCTGTAGTGCTCAAGGAGCTATGTGGTGCTAGTCATCAGTCCTGGGCCTACCACAGGCAAACTATGGGTTCAGCTTTCTAAGCCATCTCTTTAATACCTGAAGTATGTAACCTCTGTCTGGAAAACAACAAAACACCTTTCTGGTTCAAGGAGACCTCAGTAGAGAGGAGCTTACAAAGATGGTTTTGGGTAGGGTTACTTCATTTGTATACTCAGAAAAGACTCCCATCTATTAGTTTACCTTTTCATCTCAACTCTGCATTCTTAGGTGGATTTCTTTTTTTCTGGGCCACACCCAACGATGCACAAGGGCTAAAAGGTTACTCCTGGCTTTGCACTCAGGAATTACTCCTGGTGGTGCTCCGGGGACCATATGGGATGCTAGGAATTGAACCCGGGTAGGCCACATGCACGGCAAACGCCCTACCCACTGTACTATTACTCCAGCCCCCTCTTAGGTGGATTTCAATGGCTGCATAAACCATGACCATGCTCTGCATCTGTTCTCATTCCTATTACTGGGAATGAATAAATGGCACTCTATCTTTGGGGGAAGTTTGGGCCATACCTCGCAGTGCTTACTCCTGACTCTATGCTCAGAGTACCTGCTGGTAGGGCTCAAGGAACCATTTGTGGTGCCAGGGATCGAATCCAGGTGGGCCATGTGCAAGACAAGTGCCATTACCCACTTTACTATCTGACGCCAGTGGATTCTCTTTAAAAATCAAATTTATTATGGTATGACTTGAAGGTACGACACAGGATATATTGTAAGGAATAAACATGTCTTTCCTAGAGTTTTAAATTGCAAAATTATTTCAGATCTAGCTTCTTTTATTTGGCATATTTTGGGTTCATCCTTATTTATGTGTCTGTAGTTCTATTGCTGAGTATGTTTCTAGTGCATTGATCTACTAACATTTCACTACATCACTATAACATTTCACATCTACTATCTTTTCACCTATTGATGAACATTTGAGTTGTTTCAAGTTTTGAATTAGCCTTTAGTTAGGTACATATTTGAAATACCTAGGAGTGGAATCACTGGATCATGTGAAAAGTGGATGCTTATGTTTATAGGAAATTGCCAAATTGTCTTCTCAGAATGGTTGTATCATTTAGGTTGTATCATTTTATATTTCTGCCAGCAGTGTATGAGAGTGCTTACTGTGCCACATTCTCACCAAAACTTAATCATTTTAATTATAGCCATGGCAGGGAATATATAGTAGTATCTCATTATGATTGTAATGATCACTCTAGCGGAGGATCTTTTTTTTTTCTTTTTGGGTCATACCCGGCGATGCACAGGGGTTACTCCTGGCTCTGCATTCAGGAATTACTCCTGGCGGTGCTCCAGGGACCATATGGGATGCTGGGAATCAAACCCGGGTTGGCCACATGCAAGGCAAATGCCCTACTTGCTGTGCTATTGCTCCAAGCCCCGCGGAGGATCTTTTTATATGCATGCTGGCCATACTTATATCTTCTGTGTGGAAATATTTATGAACAATGATATTTACTAGACAGTATAATACTCCTTCCTCTGTTCCACTTGGACTTCTGAAATGGCCGTAAGAGTTGCACTATAGCTGCTCAGTCTTTCATCTTACATTTCTAGGGGAGAAATAGACTTCTGATATTAGAAGAACAGAACTTTTTTTTGTGGAGTGGGGCTGGTGTCTTCTAAGCTCAAGACGCCCAGAACCACTTCTGGCAATTCTTTGCTAATTGTATAGCAGTTCACAGCTAGCACCCAGGGACACACTATATGTGTTGCTCAGGCCCTGTGGTGCCTGAATTACCCAGGCTGTCCTATCAGTGCTTGGGAGCCTTTGGGACCACATCCTGCACTGATCAAGGCTTATAGGGCTGTAGCTGGCAGTGCCTGGGGTACCACATAGTGGGAGGAGCCCCACTAGGAACACACCTTAATCCCTGTAGCATGTCTCCCCAACCCAGAATTTTTAGGTTTTGCACTCTTATATAAGTTGTTACAACTATTTGAAGTAGTCATTATAAAAGCAGAAGTAGACAATATGGAAACAAATGAATAGCTTGCAGGCTGAAACTTGCTAAATGCTCTAGCTGGCTCAGTAGATTTCAGCACACCCCCAGGATGCAGTGTAGTCAGAAGTCAGGAGTTTGTAAGCATTATCTTGCATTTACTGATTTAATGGCCTTGGGCATATTTCCTCCAAGCCCTATCTATTATGTTCGTGGGACTGTTCAGGGTCACTCCTAGGAACCTCGGGAGACTTTGTGTTTCTCTTCTGCATACAAAGCCTGTGCTTAGCCAATGGATCTTTCTCTCCCTTCCTGCCCAGTCCTATTTAAAAAGACTTTTGACTATGCAGGGAGTGTTATGGTTTTTGACAAAGTTTAGTGGAGTTTATTCTAAGTCTTTGAAAAATGTCATTAGAATTGTGATGGGTATTGCAATGAATCTGCGTAATGCTTTGGGTAAAAAGGACATTTTAGCAATGTTAATTCTTCAATTCATAAACAATAGTTTTCTATTTCCTGATGTCCTCTTCCATTTCTTTCTAAAATGACATCATTCTCTAAGTGTAAGTTTCTCACATCTTGTGTTTAGTTGGTTCCAAGGTATCTGATGTTTTGAGACACAATTCTAAACAATACAGGGTATTGCTTTTTAAAGAAAAGACTCAAGAACATATTATAATCACCTGCAATACCTTATCTATTTACTTGTTTATTGCTTTTTAGGCCATACCAGCACTATTTGGGGATTAGTCATGGCTCTGTGCTCAGGGATCACTCCTGATGGTGCATGGACCATATGTGGTACTGGGGATCAAATCCTGGTTGACCACATGCAAGACAAGAAGCCTACCCACTGTATTCTCTGGCTCATGCAGTGCCTTTTACTTTTTTATTAAAAAAAATTCTTTTTTTGGTGTTTGCGGGGGACCACACTGGCTGTGCTCAGGGCTTACTGGTGGCTCTGTGCTCAGGAATCCTGGTGGTGCTCAGGGGATCACATATAGATGCCAAAGATATAACTTAGGCCGGCCGCATGCATGCAAAGTATCTTACCCGCTGTACACTCTCTCCAACTGCCACATACAGTGTCTTTTAAAATCAAGGTTTTTGTTTTTGTTTTGTTTTTTTAAATTTTCCTGATGAGACTTGCTGGATTAGAATCTTTGTGTTTGTTTGTGGGTTTTGGGTCACATTGGTGTTTCTCAGGGGTTACTCCTGGCTCTGCACTCAGAAATTATTCCTGGCAGTGCTCAGGGGACCCTCTGGGATGCCAGGGATTGACCCTGAATCATCTGTGTACGGGGCAAGCAGCTTACCTGCTGTATTATCTTTCTGCTCCTCTGGATTAGAATCTTTAGGAGAACATATGAGGTGCTGGGGATCAAACCCAGGCCGGTCACATGCAAGGTAAACACCTACCCGCTGTACTATAGCCCAGACCACAGACCACAGTCCAGATGATTCTTAAGCTTACACTGCTGTTTGAGAACCTGGATTCAGCAGTAATTTCAAACTTTTTTTTTTACTATGACTTAGGTTAATGTGGAGTTAGAAATAAGTTAATTAAATAACACTCACCATGGCAGAGATTCTTTAACTTATTTGGACTATTTAAAAAAAAAAATCACTATGATTTTAAGTGAACAAAATGCCTCCAATTACACTAGAGGCTACTAGCACCCCCTGGGTCATTCCAGGACCTGCCCTAGGGGGCAGTATTGTCCTTTCTGAGAAATGCTGGACTAGAACATTAGGACATTACGTACTATTCTGTTTCTCTTAATTTGTTGACTGATCACCTAGTTTGATTTCATGACCTACTAATGCTGAATCAGATTGGATTAGATGGCTATCAATGTTTCAACATAAAAGATAAACAATTTTTTCCTTTCTTTGCTCCATTCATACTCTAGCTATTATGAAGCTCCTCAGAACAGAAACACAGTAGATAGCGTGAGCTTGACTTTCTTTTCTACCATTAACTGGCTGTGTGACTTTGAATAGTTAGAAATTTTTTTTTGTTTGTTTTTTGAATCACATCCGGCTGCGCTCAGAGACTTACTCCTAGCTTTGTGCTCAGGGATCACTCTTGCAGGGGCTTCGGGACCTAATGCAGTTCCAAGGATGGAATCTAGGGTGGCTGAATGCAAGGCAAATGCCCTACCGGCTGTACTATCTCTCCATACTTGAGCAATCAAAATCATTTGGGTTGGGTTGTATTTATTGTATGTAGTCTGCTAAGTTTTTAAAATATTTAATTTCCCTTTATATTTCATTCATTTCATTTCATCATCCTGTTAATCGTCGATTGCCTCGAGCAGGCCCCTTTATATAAAATTTATCAAATGAAATTCAATTATCAATCTCTAAACTCAATGCACACAGCGGGTAGGGCGTTTGTCTTGCATGCAGCCGACCCGGGTTTGATGACTCCATCGCTCTTGGAGAACCCAGCAAGCTACTGAGAGTATCCCGCCCACACGGCAGAGCCTGGCAAGCTCCCCGTGTAGTATTCAATAGTCCAAAAACAGTAACAAGTCTCACAATGGAGATGTTACTGGTGCCTGCTCGAGCAAATCGATGAACAACGGGAGGATAGTGCTATACTCTTTAATTGTACTTGAAACTATTTGAATTTTTTTTAGCATTTATCGTTAATTTCTAGTAATATAGCCTTTAGAGAAAAGTTGCTATAGAAAGCATGTTAATGTTTATACAGATAGTTCTTGCTCTTACATGTTATCTTTTTGTTGTTGTTATTCAGGAAAAAGTTGTTTTAAAAAACACTCCTAGGTGCTGGAGAGATAGTACAGTGGGTATTGAACTTGCCTTACAAACTACCAACCCGGTTTGATCCCCATCATCCCATGTGGTGTATCTCATGGATATTCAATAAAAAAAATGTCTAAGGTTAAGAGGCTACAGATACTGACTCTTGTGATAGAGCATGGGCCTTGCATATATTAGGACCTGATATGGTTTGGGGAACCATGTAGTCTGCTGGGCATTGAACCTTACCCATTGTACTCTTTGGTTCCCTCATCTAAAATTTTATAATACAACCATGCATTGATATAATGTTAGCCTTAATCACTTAACTTCCCGTTAGTCGTCGATTTGCTCGAGCGGCCGCCAGTAACGTCTCCATTTGTCCCTGTCGCGTGCTAGTGTAGCCCAATGGCATCTGTTTGCTCCGGGAACATGAAGGGCCTCAAACCGATCATTCATGATCTCGACGAAGAAGTCTGACCATCTGGTAGGTGGGCGGCCACGTGGTCTTTTGACATCCCGTGGAATCCAGTCGGTAACAGCTCTAGTCCAGCGGTCCTCTTTAAATCTCATTACGTGACCAGCCCATCTGATTTTCGACACCTTGGCAAATGAGACAGCGTCCCTGATTCTTGATCGTCAGAACTCCCGATTCTTTCTCTCATTTGAGTGAAACGTGATATTCCAAGCATAGCTCTTTCTATTCTATTGTTAGCCTAAGTGAAAGCATCTTGAAAACAAAGTATCATTCTAAACACAAATTACTCTATTATATATACAAATAAAACACAAATTACTCTATTATATATACAAATAAAAACCTAATTAAAATATAGTGTAAAAGCAAATTTCAGGCAATGTTGATTTCTTCTAAGTTTTTCTTTTGCTCCTTATAGCTTCTGTAGTTTAATATTGTTGCAAGTTTCTTTGATCTACAGATATTCATAACTGTTCACCATTATTGTGAATTGTCATCTTTAGGATTACAGAGTGGGGTTTTAAAAAATTATTAGGTCTGGTTTAATACCTCTTTGTTGTTTTTGGGTCACACTGGCAGTGCTCAGGGCTTATTCCTGGGTCTGCACTCAGGGATCACTCCTGGCAGGGTTCAAGGTATCAATCATGAATGGGTTGTCAGGGATTGAACCTGAGTCAGCTGTGTGTAAGACAAGCACCTTACCTGCTATACTATCCTGCTGACTCCAGTTTAATACACTTTAACTGGAGTTCAGCCTAGTATTTAGATTATTTTTATTTTCTGATCTCTCTTTATTCATCCAATCCTCACTCTTTGTCATTAAGATGGTTTGACAGTGATTTTTCAATTCTGTGATGAAAAGTAACCCTAAGGAACTAAACACTGATGTCATCAATAAAATCTGCACACAGATGTGTGTAGCAATTTTACTCATAATTGCTGAAACCTTAGATTTGATCCCATATAAAATAAAAACAGAAATAAGACAATTTCATGAAACATATAAATGTTGTAAACCAACATTACTTCCATATGTGTATTTTCAATCCAAAAAGCCTAGATTTTGTATTATCTTAATTGTATCATATTCTGGAAAACGGTAAACTAGGTACAAAAATATCAGCAAATTTTGCTAGGGTTTGGTGGTAGGGGATGGCAAAAGGAGGAAAGGGCAGGCAGAGTACAAAACAATTTTAGGGCAATAACAATACTCAGTATAGCATTACACCGTCCTCCAGTTGTTCATCGATTTGCTCAAGTGGGCCCAGTAACGCCTCTATCGTGAGACTTGCTGTTACTGTTTGAAATATTGAATATGTCACGGTAGCTTGCCAGGCTTTGCCATGTGGGCGAGATATTCCCAGTAGCTTGCCGGGCTCTCCAAGAGGGACGGAGGAATTGAACCCAGGTCAGTCGGGCTGGCTGTGTGCAAGGGAAACGCCCTACCGCTGTGCTATTGCTCCAGTTCAACAATACTCAGTATGATACCAAAATTATTGCTGTATGTCATTAAACACTTAAGTCCATAGAATATAGGCCATAATGTAAATTATGGTATTAGGTAATTATGTCAAGGAACCAAATTTATCAATAAGAAAAATGTACCACTATTGGGGAATGTTGATTATGGGAAGACTTATATACGTGTGTGTGTGGGGGGGAGGTGGGAGGGACAAAGGGTCTTGAGAATTTTGTACTTTACTGTTGGTTCTGCGGTTAACCTGAAACTGCTCCAAAGTTCTTCTAAAATTTCCCCCTTCCATTCTCTTTATTGTTCCCGCAGATATCTGATGATTGAAGTTGATGGTGATGCCAGCATACTTAGTTGCAATGAACCTGAGATAGCCACTTCCTGTGGCACCAGACATCACAACAGCTGTACCCCTGAAAATCAAACTCAGTACTGAGAATAGAATTCTCAGCTTCAGCTAAGGCAGGGGTCCTACCACTGAGCCACATCCAGTACATTTTCTGCTTTAACCTGATACTATTTTATTTTTTTAATCTGTAGCACTGTAGCACTGTCCTCCCGTTGTTCATCGATTTGCTCGAGTGGGCCCAGTAATGTCTCCATTGTGAGACTTTGTTGTTAACTGTGGTTTGGTATATCGAATACATCACAGCTTTGCTGTGCAGGTGAGATACTCTCAGTAGCTTGCCGGGCTCTCTGAGAGGGGCAGAGGAATCAAACTCGGGTCGACCAGGTCGCCACATGCAAGGCCTACCCACTGTGCTACCCCTTTAAATGGCTGTTGAAGTAAGCCAAGATAGCATTCACCTGAGTTCTAGACTACACCATTGCTTCAAGAGTGCTTAGTCATATGGTACTAAATGTAAACTTCTCAAGGCTGCGCAAATTTCTCTGCTTGAAGAGTTAATGAATGAATATTCGCTAGTCACATGGGTTTCAGAATCCTCTCAATATAAAGCAGCCTATCCTGGTTAGGAATGCTGGGTGCCTTATTTCTGTCATCTATTTCTTAAACTAAGGCTTAAAGAACATTGTGTATACCTTGATTTCCTTAGGGGCTGTTGCTAAACCAAAGCAGGTGGCAATATACAGGACTGTCCAACATCTTTTTTCGGGGGTAAAATTCCAAATCTACAAACCTGTTGAAATTGGACCCTAATTTTAAGTTGAATGAAGTCACTGTCACTGTCCTCCCGTTGTTCATCAAATTGCTTGAGCAGGCCCAGTAACGTCTCCATTGGGATACTTGTTACTGTGTTTGGCATACTGAATACATCACGGGTAGCTTGCCAGGCTTTGCAGTGTGGGCGAGATACTCTTGGTAGCTTGCCAAGTTCTCCGAGAGGGGCAGAGGAATCGAACCTGGGTCGGCCAGGTTGGCCACGTGCAAGGCAAATGCCCTACCCGCTGTGCTATAGCTCCATCCCAATTTTAAGCTGAATAAAGTAACAAATATTAATACTTAGAAAAGACAATTATCACTTGCCACTGATCCTGGTTCCTCTTACATCTTTGTTTCTTTTCTGTCTTTCTACTTTTCTTCTGAAACAGGATTCAACATTCTTGAACCCTGCCTCAGTAAGTTAGAAGCTGCAATTAAACTAACCATTGATTTCAAGCTCGAGACCAGAAGTTGGACTTGATACATTTCCAGGGGTACTGATGCAGAGTAGTATAGTGAATAAAAGGATAAACATTATTGAATGTTCTACATCTGGATGGCTCTTACTAAAGAACTGTTTCCAAATCTGACTCATACACAGGGTTTAATGACGTTGGAAATGTACATTAAATTCATATTTAAAAGAAAATGCCAAAAAAAAAAATAAAAGAAAATGCCAAAGCCGTTTACTCAAAACTAGTTTTATTTAAAAAATTAAGTGCATAGCACTCATCTAATTCCACTGGTGTAGACTTTAGCACCATACTATATGCAATTAACATTGTAACACAGATACATTTTGGTTTGCATTCTATACTTGAGTAGTGTTTATTTAGTGGACTTTGGTAAAGCCCTTGATACATATCATTGAATCTCTTCACAGTACATTTAATGATGGTCCAGTAATCTCAAAAACAAACCTACTTTAAAGGCTAATCAATAAATTAAAAGAAAACAAAACCCACACAATCCCCCACCCCCTTTAGCTCCCACAAGCTAACAGTTTTGTGAGTTGTATTTATATTGAAAACTAATGTTTTAAAAATAGTTCTGGTTCTCCAACTACCCCCACCTCCCACCTCTGGGTATGCAGCAATAGTAACCAATTAATAATTTCATTCTCCCCCCCTTAATTAATCCAGTGTTCTTTTGTTTTTTTAAATATAAATTGGGAAAGTGTTATTAATAAGGTTTTAAAAAAGGCATACTCTTCTATAACAGGAATGACATTAAACCAATCAATAAAAGCATTTGACAAGACATTATATTACCATAGGCACCGGTTGTTGTTTCAAGTTGGGATCTCTATCCCAGTATCTTACATTCATAGTATTATTGAGGTAGTTAAAATACTGAAAGTTGGACTCCAGGTTGCTGGGTTCTGAATCTGAAAGATATGTTCTCGTTTGAATCCACTTTCCCCCAAATAATTCAAGTTTTCTTAAAGTAAGAACGACTAAATTCCAATTAGCAGCCTTCTTAGAAGAAAAGTGATGACACTTTTAGAAAACAATTTTCATGCTTGAAAACCGCTTTAGTGAATGTTCTTACCTGAGTGGTTTGTTTTGTCTACCAGACTAATACACCCATATCATGCCCTATGTATTCTAATTAGGAATTACTTTTCTTTTAAGGAAAGGACATTCTCGGAAGAATTCATGCTGGCAGAAGCTCCCTTCATCCCCACATACATCCAATGGAGCCATCTGGATCAATCCATTACTATGCTGAGTTCCTTCCTAACAACAGCCACTGGCTTGATTACCCAGACTCATGCTGCATACCCACATCTTAATAAGTTTCTCTTCAATGCATAATGGGCAGTCACATACCTGCCATGCAGTTTCCCTACTATTCAAGTGCTATCTTTTAGAAAAACATAAATGAAGACACACCTCACTAATTTTTAAATCAGAAAGTTCCCCTCCACCAAGTCTCTCTTTTCCCACAGATAAGAGCACAAAACTAATTCCTTAGTTTTTAAAGTTTATTCCTCTCCCAAACTCTTTATCCCCAAATTGCCCTTGTTGTAATGATTATTGATGTTTTCACTCATTTCCAGTACAGTGAAATGTCCTTGGGCAGTTCTGGGGCCAATCCAATGAAAGTGGCTACAGAAATTTAAATCAACAGTACCTTTGCCTGCTTATACTGTCTAGTTGGCTTCAAAGGTTGCTTATAAAACCTGTATTTCACATAGCAAAGTGCTGCTCTAGCACAACCTGAGAACTACCCTGGCCACACTCCACTCAAAAAAAAAAAAAATCAAAAACCCTACAGAACTTTATTCTAGTACTGACATTTTAAAAATTATACCTTTCCTTGCAAAAACTTTTTTTGAGTAGTATCAAATACTGGTATAAATCATTGATTGCACTGAAAAATGCAAATGCAAAACCTATATATGTATTATGAATGACAGGAAACACCATGTGATTCACTGTAAGCTATAAAGTTTTTGTCTGAAAACAACTAGCAGGAGTATTTTAACCTATGTTATAAAGGTAGTTCATTCTATAACATTCCCAAAGTATGTTGCATTACAGTTAAGTGTTTGCAAGTAGTACAAATTCCCTGAGTTAAATGTGTTTTAATTCTAAAGATTTGAGGTTGATCACTTAGGGAAAAAGTAAAAAGAAAACCAACAAAGATTTATGACCATGATTTTAAGAGATCTACTCCCTCACTCTTAGTTTTAGTACATAAATCCAGACACCTACACTATCTGTGATAGGAAGTTAAATAAAATCATCCATTTTTTTTCTTACTGCACAGACTGATATAACATAGCAATTGATGAGTTTAAACTTAGTAAAAAATTCATCTGTAGATCAAAAATATAACTCAAAACTGCAGAATAAAAAAAAGCTCTTCAAAAATTAATACTGTAAATTTCCTTCATAAAAAAACTGTTTGGCAAGTCCACAGAACCACAGAAGAAACACTAGTCTATGATGTAGTAATCAATAGGCCCAGAGCTTACCAAAGGTCAAATATCAAAATGGCAAATTGGGATCTGTCCAAATTTTCTGATGTACTGTGTATTTCTGAAATATTGGACCATCAGCTAGGGCTTGGAAATTTTTGACATGCGGAATAGTTACATCAGGTTTTGATATACACACTGTTAGAAGTGACTGCAGTGTATAGTTAATTCTCCAGGTAATTCACGGTGCTTTAAAAGAGATATTCAGTCTTCTTGGTGTTGGTATCTGAAGAACTCCAAAGATGTCCTTCGGATCCCTTTCCTTTTGAAGAGGCGTTTACAAAAAAGCTTACCCCAGATCTTCGTGTCACAAAACTGTCTGGGTTAGGTAATCCCTTTGCATAGAATCACCTTTCAAAGCACGGAGTAATGCAAGGATAATGTTCATTTATCTGATAACTCCGGTTATAAGAAACACTCAGACAAGGTTTAACTTCTACTGGTATTGCCAGTGACATCCCAACACCAGTCTGCACATGCCCTAGGCCCTGAACACTAGTTTGGAAGCCAGCAGGACATGTCTGTAGTGTATAAGATGAGGTGTGTGTGGTCGATACGATCTGCTGACAGCTCGGTTGATCTGACACAGGATGGCGATACTGCAATGAGGTCTGATGCGTTTGATGGAGATACTGAGGTTGCTGAAAGTGGACTGGCCTTGCAGGTTGGGAGGCTGTCTGGAACACACTGAGTTGTGCTGGCTGAGGTCCTGTCTGTCCTCTCTGTTTGTTTGCTTCTTTCACATCATTATCATGAGCACTGAAGTATAAAAAAGTAAACTGTTAATTATGTTACTTGAGAAAAATTTTAAAAGTCCTTTACCACTCCCCAATTCCTCTATAGCCAATTTAATAGACTACTGCCATTTCCTAAGCAGCAGTCATAGTGACTAGTCTTTCAACAAAAACTATTATCCTGCTAAGAGCTCCCTCCCTTGGTACAAATCTTGGGACTGACTGCTAGTAGTTTTGAGGGCTGTATGTCCTTAACAAGGATACATTGCTGCCACTTTGATGACATCCTGGTATTCCCACAATTGAAAGATGGGAAAATGGGAATGAGACCAGCCTGAACTGAAATAAGTCAGAGTCAGGTTCACAAACATCTGAGAGCAGTTCCTTTTTGTATCATGAACTTAGCATCACACAATCAATGACAGGCTCCACCTGGGTAACAGCTGAAGGGTCTCAGAATACTGATCATAAAGCAGCTTGTGTACAGTAGCAAGCAACTGTCAGAGCTAGTTTCCTTTAAGTTTTGTGGCCTTGAGAAGTTGTTTTAGGACATCTTTACATGAAGAAAGTTAAAAAGAATAATTCCAAACATAAGGAAACACTTACATCAATAGCCGTTCAATGCACTGTACTAAAAAATCCCAGGAGTAAGCAGTAAGACGATGCAGTCTTGTAGGCCACGTTGGAGAAAGACGAAGAATAATTCTTGAAGAAGCCACACATGCAGCAGCTACTAAAGAAGGTGCATAATTTAGAAAGGCATAATCTGTGGAGACATCAAAAATGAACTTAAGCAACAGAATATTTAAGTCATAAGCTTATAAGCCACTTGATGGCATCCACAACCACTCACCTTGTAAAGATACTTCCAGGAAGTAATCTGCATATTTGGCCATGTAGAGTTTAGTTTTTTCCAAGCAAATCATTGGCCAGCCATCATGAAGATCTGTTTCATGGACTGCTTCAGAGAGATAATACTCAATGAAATGGGCAGCAGTTGGGAGGCAGAGGTTCCACTGAAAGGTTTCTAATAGTAATAGTTCCATATGTAGCAAATTCTGTTTTGTTAATACTAGATTCATATTAGTCATACAACCCAAACTATTGAGCTGCTCCAGCTTAGGCACACTATCTTCTTTTTCTTCAAATTTACCTTGTAAGACGAAAAGGAGACAGAGAAAATATTAGACAAGTGAAACTCTAGCTCTAGTTAAGTGAGAAATGCTAACTGTAAAGGTATAGAGCCAAAACTATTTTCCCCACCACCAGCAGATAAAATTGTTTTAAAATTGTGGTGCTCATATTTGCCTATTTTCTCAGTACTATCATTAAGTGCCAATGAAAAAAATAACTCAAATCTCATCATCGAGTCTTTGTAGGAAATTTCTTCCAGCAGACAGGTTGTGAATGGTGGAAGAAAATACTTTATTAGAATAGAAGATACAAAGAATTTTATATCAGTTACTGAATTAAAAAAATCGCTAAGTTTCAGGCTGTCTTCTTAACCTATTTTTAGTACAATCTCAATTCCAGAGAGAGAAACAGACTGAGTAGACTAGGCAGGGGAGGAGAACTGGGTAAGTATCTTTAACTCAAGCACTCTCATTATTCAAAACAAAAACCTAGCTAAGCCTGCTACCAAAAAAGGAAAAAAGTACAGTTTATATCCACTTTCATATCCCTCTGGCAAAGTAAAGGAGCAGTAAAGACAATCTAATAAATGAACTTCATTGCAAATCATTTTAGGAAATACTCTAATAAAATTCTCTCTCTAGCACCAGTATGACTTTATTACAGATTATGTACAAAATTACTTTACTTTCCACCATCATAACAAATCATACCACCAAAAATCACTTTGGTATTTTGAGGTTTTACAGGTGGTGAAAATGAACTACCTACCATATACTATTAGGAGTTTCCAGATTCGGCAATAAAACCAACGAGCTGCTGTCAGGTCTCATTGGTATCTGACTCATGGAGTACACAGAAAAAGGGAAAATGATAACTAAAGCCGGCTACCTCCTACCATTATGTTCTATTTTAAATTAGGATTTAAAATAGTTTCACAAACTATAAGTCTAATCACTAATAACCAACTTTGGTGTCCTTCTTTACCTTATGAAAGAAGAAATAATGAGGGAGTTTACATTAGTTGAAGACCCAAAAAACCATGTTTTCCTTTATTTAAAAAAAGTCACTTTATTTTACATTTTATTTATATTTTACATTTTATTTTTTAATTTATACTTTATGTTGTTTATAAATTTTAAACCTGTATTTATTTTTGCTTTTCATTGCATTGTACAATCACTTTTTTTTTCGTTGTGTGTGGGTACACCCAGCGATGCTTAGAGCTTACTCCTGGCTCTACACTCAGGAATTACTCCTAGTGATGCTTCGGGGACACTGATGGCACTGTAAAGCATTTTAAGTAGAGGTCTTTATATGAGCTGTATGGATATGATAGTTGATATTGCTTTAAAAATTCTGTGCTAGTGTCTGAATTAAAAAGTTCAGAAATAATCAGTGCTGGTGGGGATGAAGTAAAAAGGAACTCTCAATCACCAGTAGAGTGAATGTACATCATTTCAGTCTCTAAAGAAAACAATAGGGGGCGAGAGTGATAGTACAGCAGAGAGGGCATTTGCCTTGCACATGGCAGATATGGTGTGACTGCTGGCATCCCAATGATCCCCTGAGCACCACTAGTAGTAATTTCTGAGTGGAGAGCCAAGAGTGATCCCTGAGTATGTGGGGTGTGACTCCCAAAAAGCAAAAAACCAAACAAAACAAGCAAAAAAAAAAATCCATAAAAAAAATCTAGTGTGGCGACTTCTCAAAAAAAAATCACATGTGGAATATAAAGAAAAAACAAAACAAACTAAGGAATAAGCATGACCAATGAAAACAAAACTTGAGACTTTGTCCAAAGAACTGAATTTGCCATGAGGGAACAGGTGGTGGGAGAGGGAACAGGGAGGAAGGAGGCTGGTGAGAAGGAGCTTAGAGGTGAAGGAGGAATACTGGCATTTTGATGGTAGCTGTATTGTAATAACACTGTACGTATAAAGTATAGGTAGCACAATAGCACTGTCCTCCCAATTCGTTCTAATGGGCCCAGTAACATCTCCATTGTGAGACTTGTTGTTACTGTGTTTGACATATCGAATACGTCACAGGTAGCTTGGCAGACTTTGCTGTGGGGCGAGATACTCTTGGAAGCTTGTCGAAGCTTGTCGGGATCTCCGAGAAGGGTGGAGGAATAGAACCTGGCTCAGCGCCTCCGTAAGGAAAACGCCCTACCCGCTGTGCTATTGCTCCAGCCCAAAGTGTAGGTAGCACTGCACTGTAGCACTGTCCTCCCGTTGTTCATCGATTTTCTCGAGTGGGCACCAGTAACATCTCCATTGTGAGACTTGCTACTGTTTTTGGCATATCGAATACGTCATGGGTAGCTTGCCAGGCTACGCCGTGCAGGCGGAGAAATCGAACTCAGGTCAGCCATGTGCAAGGCAAACCGCCCTACCCGCTATGCTATAGCTCCGGCCCTAAAGTGTAGGTATTAATATTAATTTATCTTATTAAAAATTCTGGCTGGTCTACCGAGGTCACCAATTGCCCCCCACGAGCGGCTCTCTGGCACGGCCATGGCCCCAGAAGCACAAGGACTTAATGCAGAACCCAGCAGCTTGGAGCAGAAAAGTGAACGCCACCATGCCTGCCTGGAGGGGAAAGGGTTGCTCCCTTCCGCCCTCTCCCCTCTGGAAAAAAAGATGGCGGTCGCATGGGAGACTTGTGGAGAGCAGGTGTGAGCCAGGGATGATGGGGTGACTAAAACCTCATGGGAAGGGGGGGCGTTCCGGCCCGTCCTTCACGCCCTACCGAGGTCACCAGTTTCCCCCCACGAGTGGCTCTCCGGCACGGTCATGACTCCAGAGCACAGAAACCAATCTCTTAATTATCTGACTCTCAGTAGAAATACTTCCACGGTTAATAAGTAAAATAGCAGAAATCCAAAACTGCGCGGCCGCACGACATCATTTAACTCTTGAACCCAGCTGTAGAAAGCAAATCATTTCACAATGCTTTTTCAGCATGGCTGATTTGGGGGGGGGTAAACTCTAAATAATAATGGTGCTACTTTTATCGAAACAATGAAGCTAGACAAAGTAGATAGAGTTTTAACTAGAATTCATCTGCCTCACAGGCATGGGGGGGGTTATTGGGGTTCTTCGTGGTGAAAAATAAGTATTGGTAAAGGGAAATGTGATTGATATTTGCATGACCGAGACCTAAACCTGAAAGCTTTGTAACTTTTCCCACAGCGATTCAATAAATAAATAAATAAAATAATTAAAAAAGAAATTCTGGCTGGAGCAATAGCATAGCGGGTAGGGGGTGGGCCTTGTACCCGGCTGAGCCGGGTTTGATTCTTTCCTCCCTCTCGGAGAGCCCGTTAAGCTACTGAGAGTATCCCGCCCATAAGTCTGGCAAGTTCCCCGTGGCATATTCAATATGTCAAAACCAGTAACAAGTCTCACAATGGAGACATTACTGGTGCCTGCTCGAGCAAACTGTTGAACAATGGGAGGACAGTGCTACAGTGCTGAGAGATGCTATGCTCATGACTATGAATTTTAGAATGAATTCAAAGAAGCTCATTATTTCTCTTAGTGTACAAATTTTGACCTTCAGATACACACCATTCTTCATTAAACATTGCTGCAGTTACGAGCTGATTAAAAATTTTTTATATACATCAGACTTTAATAATATAGTTATTTCCAGTGTGAATCACAGAGATGAATTTCAAAAGTTTGGCCAGCAGCAGCTGAAGCACTCAAGTAGTCTATGATGGCCACCTAGCACCATCATTGCACATATAGGAAAGGAAACTACTGTTCTCAGCAGAAGAGAATGGAATTCTTCAGAAGGAAAATGACCGAGGAATTAAATTCAGTCCCTTTTGATGAATCATCAAGGCATTCAAAGTGCCCTGCATTTGCACAGTGGCAGCACTACTGGCAGTAAACTTCAAAGAAATATTATAAAAATTAATGAGTTTATTTTTAGTCTGTTTGGTGACTTTTAAAAAATTAACATACCATAATTCACTGTTTAATTCAAGGATCATGAATGTTTCTTATTATCTCCTTGAAATTCTCAATAATAGAAACAGGAATAGATAAGACCAATTTTACTGGCCAAGAAACTAGGTAGGTCTGTCTTTTCATTTAGGGTCAAGCTGAGTCAAACCAAAAGCTTATTATGTCTGAGTTTCCAAATCTGTAGTTACAGACTGAAGAATTAGATGAGGTTATATGGGGACAATTTCCAGAATAGACAGATTTCTGTATTATTCAGCATCTATGGTATTTCTGTGTTTATAAAGTACTTTGCTACTACAAATAAAAAAGACTCTGCTTTCTTATTTTCAAAGTGAAAAATAATCTGCATATTGTGTAAATAACATGCCTTTGTTGTTGTTTTCTTTGAGGGTGGGGTGGAGGTGGGTGGGAAAAGAATTTTGGTTCATGTTCTGCTATGCTCAGGGCTTAGTCATGGTAGGGTATGGGGACCCGTATGTGGTGCCAGGAAACGAACCTGGGTTGGTCATGTTCATGGCAAGCACCTAACCACTATGGTACTGCTCCATTCCGTTTTTAATTTAGACACACGACTAGAAGTGGCAGTTTTCCAAATCATGTTTCTCTCATAAAATGAATTTGTCTCCCTCCCTAGTGATGGAAGTATGTATAAAGTGAAGAGCATCTAGTTGACAGGACTGGTTAACAGTTGGATTCAGTTAAAAAAAATTAGAGTGCAAGAAGGCTATAGATATGTTGGTCAAAAACTAAACACAGCTTATAAGTTAAAGGTACTAATGTGAATCAATAGTCTTCATTATTAAAGAAAGAAAGAAAGAAAGGGTACGTACAGACAATCTTTGATTGGTGAATAGAGGTTTAAAACAGTTATTTTCAATCTTTTTGTACTAGTAGACCAGTGGTTGAAAAATCACTGTCAATTAAATAGCAATAACTTCACAGACCAGGAACTTTCTGCAGATCAGCAGTTGAAAACCACTGGTTTGGAACATTTAGGATAGTAATATATTTCCCAGGTTTGAATCTCTTAGCAATAGAAATTTCAGTCACTGGGTAGGGCGTTCGCCTTACAAGCGGCCAACATGGCCGACCCGAGTTTGATTCCTCCGCCCCTCACGGAGAGCCCGGCAAGCTACCGAGAGTATTTGATATGCCAGACACAGTAACAACAAAGTCTCCAATGGAGACGTTACTGGGCCCACTGGAGCAAATCGACGATCAACGGGAGGGCCTTTACCTTTACCTTTACCTCTTTATAAAATGAAAATCTACTTATCTTACAATGTTGTATGATCAAGTGGGTCTAAAAGCACACAGAACTCTGAAATACAAGATTCAACATTCTAATGATTAATTCCTCCATATATTCTCTATGGCTGGAGTGATAGCACAGCGGTAGGGCGTTTGCCTTATAAGCGGCCAACATGGCCGACCGGAGTTCGATTCCTCTGCCCCTCTTGGAGAACCTGGCAAGCTACCGAGAGTATCTCGCCCGCACGGCAGAGCCTGGCAAGCTACCCGTGACGTATTCGATATGCCAAACACAGTAACAATGAGTCTCATGATGGAGACGTTACTGGGCCCGCTCGAGCAAATCGATGAACAACGGGAGGACAGTGACCAGTGACCATATTCTCTATAATCTTTCACTCTAGCCCTAAAGTTTCTCACCCATTTTAGGAAAAAAAATCTGATTTATCCCAAGAAATTCTCAAATTCCAACTCGTTGACATGTAAATCCTTTGACTTCCTTGATTTCTGTGATCAACACTGAGATTACAGAGAGCATAGGAGCAGTCTTTTTTTTTTTTTGGGTCACACTCAGCGATGCACAGAGGTTACTCCTGGCTCATACACTCAGGAATTACTCCTGGCGGTGCTCGGGGGACCATATGGGATAATGGGAATCGAACCCGAGTCGGCCATGTGCAAGGCAAACACCCTACCCACTGTGCTGTTGTTCCAGCCCCAGAGTCTTAGAAGCAGTCTTAGAGATGAAGTTTTGATCATTTGCTCAAGGTCTGGTGTAACTAAGAAATTATCTTGAAGTTGAGATGAGATTGGAAATGAGAATATACAGGCTTTCTGTAACAATTTAACAAAAGTTTCTTCTTTATGGTTAGCAGTATTAGACAAAGCTTCTTACTTTACAACCTGATAGGTGAAAAAATGGATTATCATTGTTCATTTTATTTGTATCTCAATTTTTGATGACTCAAACTTTTCCATGAATTTTGCTGTCCTTTACCAATTATCAGGTAATCTTACACACACATGAAAATTGTTTTTATTATCGTTTAAAAATAAAGGAAAAAGAACCTGAATTTTTTTTTTTCTCCTGTGGTCTCTTTTCTGGGAAGCGGATATGAATTTTTGATGTCCTTATTTGCAGACCATTATCAATATAACCATACGGCTTTAGTACGTCCTTTTAACTAAAGAAATCTTTATGTTCTGTATGTGGAATTGCGATTGTACAGACTTAAAACAACAATGTACATAGTATTTCACAGTACAAGTTAAGTGTAAAGGAAAGTACTCATTGTTATTGTTATATTTTGAGATCTTTTAATATTCATGCTGAATTAAAAATCCAAGCATGGGGGCTGGAGCAATAGTTCAGTGATAAGAGGGCTTGCCTTGGACATGACCAAGCCAGGTCCATCCCACGGCACCACATATGATTCCCCATATGCCTAACAGAGTAAATAATCTTCGTTAAAATCATAACCTTGCACAGTAGAACAAAATTAAAAAAAAAAAGATTGTAAACACCATCCAGCCTACCCAAGATGGTGCAAAAAGTATTCTTTTAGACTATTTTTAAGAACTATAGGTTTTGGGCAGCAATATATGCTGGACAGAATTCTTATATTCAACACTTGTTCTCATGAATTTTAGTAGTTCATATGTACTTCATGAAAATCTAGTTATGCAACCTTGAATTAATTTAATAAATTATAGTGGCTAACTTTATAACATACGTAAGCCAGTCCTTTAAAAGACTATATATTATTCATAATTGTAATCCACAAAGGTATCTAAGAATTCACAGGTATTCAAGAGCAAGTGGGTCTTGGTAGTGGTAAAATGTAGTGATAGCCATAATAGTCAGAAAGTTTTCATAATGACCTCATTTTATATATAACCAAACTTATGCCTCTGGTTTATGCTTTCTCTCTATAAATTGATCCTATAATAAACTAAAATTCCATAGTATAACAAGAACCCATTCTAATTTTGATCTTCACACATGAGATGTCATGTGTGGATTATTTTTCCTTCTATACAAGTTATTAAACGTTCTCAGCCAGTGATGAAACAGAATTGTACCAGTGATTACTTATGAGATGAAACCTTAATTGAAAGGTTAAAGGATGTTTATAAATGTATAAGCATTACCTGTCTGGCTTTCTGGGTAGAAGGGAGAGGAGCAGATGATGTGTCTGGATCTTAGAGGACAATAGGCTAAAGAAGAAATGTAGATATTCAGGAAATGGATAGTATTCTGATAAGAATTTGGCTCAAGGAACGCGGGGGTAGGTTGGAAAATGAGATTGGAAAGGTGGTTAGGTCCAGATAAAAGGATCCACATGTTATATTAAAGGATATTCCACCTTAATTACAAGCAGTAAAGAGTTTCAATAGTGTTTTATTTGTACGAAGCATGGTCCACAAAGAATTTTAAATAACTTACAAAACTACCATCAAGGAGACCAAATTAACTGAAGCCAACAGATCACATGATGTTTAAGAATAGGAAAAGAACACCTTATGAGAGGTTAGTACCACACAGTCCTACCTTTAGTTTTAAGTTTACTGCAAAAGCACAAAGGTGTTTGGTAGGAACTCAGGTGACAACATATATGGGGCAATGTTTCTCAAACAGTTAGTAGAATTGGATCCCAAAGCCTCCAGTGGGATTAGAGGAGAAACAGTCCTTTGAAGAGGGGCTTAAGTTTCTATTATAACAAAACTATATAGTGGACTTTAGTATAGAGTAAAATCTTTTCACATTACTAAAAAAAGAAAAACTCAATTTTAATTCCTTAAACCTTTTCTTCAGTTAGCATAAATAACAATGAAATGCTTAATAGAAAGATATTAAGAAAAAGATAAACCAAAAAGCCCAAGAGTACATTACTCTGCACTTGATAACAAGTATGGTTTTGTTAGATTTGACCTTGCAACCTATTCTGTGGTTGTGCCTAATGAATAAGTTTTTCACATTTGTAGCAGCTGCATATGAAACTAGAATTCATTAAGCCAACTCATTATGTAGTCATTAGAAAGCATTCTTACAAGAATAGAATTATTTCACTGCAAAATCGTAACCACCACATATTACACTATTTTTAATACTAGCACACATACAAAATATGAAAGCTTCATATTTTCATCCCATTTCTCCCATACCCCACAAATCTGCCACAGAATCTACAATGATTATGCAGTGAAATGTAGTCTCTGTCACATTCACAGTCCTTTAGAAACTCTTTAAGCCATTTAATTATTCTGTTGTGGATATTCTGTGTAGGATACTGGTTTCCCTCACTACATGCTGGTAGTATTTCCCCCAGAATGCGATGACAACCAAAATCTGTTCTCCTACACTACCTGTGTCCCTGCGGAGAGTAACTGAACCTAGTTGAGAACCACTGCTTTAACGACAATGATTCTCAACTAAAAAGGTATGCTGGAATACCTTAGAATCTGCTAAAGCAAGTTAAAATACCCAGATTGGCTAATGTAGATTCTTTCAACAAATCTGGAGTGGTACATGTATTTATAGAGAATATGGAAGGGGAGGTTAGGCACATCTTTTCTAATTTTGGGGGGTGTATGTGTTGGGGGGAGACAGCTATTGCGTTAAACCTGGTGGTCCCTGGAAGGCCATGTGATTATAAGGGATCAAATCTGGGCATGCACCCAGCTATAGACACATGTGTTTTTAAAGACCTCTGAGTCATTTTTAAAGTATGGTAAAGAATTATTATGCTTGAAATACTTTCAAAAAAACTTTCTAGAATAACTAAGAAATCTGGAGTACTTCACTGACCTCTATATAAAATTATTATCACTTAAAATTATTATAATAGAAATTTTTGGTCATACTTACTTGCCAGAAGCAGACAGGAAAGTGCAACTAAATGCAGCTGCTGGATGGAGATGTCATACCGATCCATAAACAGGTCCAGCAAATACACAGCAAGATGTCGGGCAGAAGGGCAGAGAGTGAAACGATTGCTCACAATTGCAATCAAGTCAGCAAAATACCTTCTGAGACTTAGTTGAGGGGATTGGCCTTTGTAAGAGGGCAACTTCAGCTCCTAAAACAAGAGGATAATAATTTTCAGTCTAACATGTAATATAGAATTATCCCCATAATGCAAGGCTAATTATCTCCCTTCCCCAAAAGATTAGTGATACAGGTACCTAAAAAGCACACTTTCTTCAGTGAAGCACAAAAATAAAATTAGTTGAGAGAAAAAAAATGGATTTTAAAACTTTCTCCTATTCTTAATATGGCAAGTTATAATCACATAGGTTTCTTACATAATGGGAAGGATATATTATAGCAGCATAAGTTTTTTGGTTTGTTTTGGGGTCATATCCAGTATTGTTCAGAAATCACTCCTGGCAGTGCTCTGGGGATTATATGCAGTACTAGGGATTGAACCTGGGTAGGTTGTGAGCAAGCAAGGCAGTGCCATAACCACTATACTATCTGGCAATGTTATAGCAATATTTTATTTTATTATTATTATTGGCTTTTTGGATCATAACCAGCAATGCTCAGACTTTACTTCTGGCTCTGCACTCAGGAATTTAAATTTACTCCTGGTGGTGCTCAGGGGACCATATGGGATGCTGGGGATTGAACCTTGGTTGGTCATGTGCATGGCAAACACCCTACCTGCTGTACTATCATTGTGGCCCCTACAGAAATACTTAAAAGAGGAGAATGCTACTTTATCAGATGTTTCTGAAAAACACCCTGTGTGTATCAACAGCCATATAGGGATGTTACTCTTCTATGCTGCATATTATAGCTATTGTTGTATCTGCAGAAATATGGAAGGTAGAGAATGGTGTAAACCCATTATTTATAAATCCAACTGTTTCCCTTTCAAGCAGTTTGTATCTCCTTTGCCATCATACTTTCAAATATCTAAAACTATCCCCATTCATCACCATTCATATTATAAGAACTTGTTATAGATTTGAAAAAGTCTGTAATTTTTTTTGAAAAAACATTTTTAATGATAGCTAAATTTCAACTGGTACCTCTTTGACAACAAACTTATTAAAATGTTATTGTTGCCCAATGCTGGTGGCATTGCAAAACCCTTTTTCTTTTTTTAAAGCCTGTAATATTAAGACACTTCCAGAATATAGTATAAGATGGAGAGGTTCTACTGGATAGAGGGTATCATGCTTAGTGAAATCAGTCAAGAGACACAGAATGAGTCCTCTCATATGTGGAATATAAAGCAGCATGGTAAGGGAATAGCAAAAGGTCAAAAGCAACAGAATCTAAAAATTGGTCTGCAGAAGTGAGCTTACCAACACAGTTGAGATGTGTGTGTGGGGGGAGGTGGGGGACGGGAAGTTAGTATATGGGAGAATGGTGTTGAGAGCTTCTCACCCGATGGTGGTGGGAAAGACACTGGTGGGAGTGGCAGCGGTGGTATGGTGTTGGAATGTTGTATGCATGAAAGCCGATCAACAATATTGAAAAACTGTCAATCATAATGATTAAGAGAAAAAAAAAAGAGATGGAAATGTTCTAAATTCATTTTATGATATCAGCATAATTCAAATAGTGTTTAACCGATTTGTATACTAACAGAAAGTACCATACACACTGACTCTAAAAACAAAAACAGGAATAAATATGAAAATACTAAAAACTCCAAAGGGATGAGACACTGGCTCAGAGGCTGGAGGTTATGCTTTGTATGCCTTTGCATGTATAGAGCCTCATTTCATCCCTGGCATGACATGTTCCTCTAAGAAATGACAAGGAGTTAACTCTGACCACCAAGCCAGAAGTAACCCTTGATTGAGAACAGGAGAACTGGTGGGTGTGGCCTCACTCCCACCCCAAAGGACTATGAAAGACTTGCCAATATAAAAAGATACTCCTTTCTTTTAGATTAAAGATCCTACAGATAAGTTTGACACATTTTTCAAATACACAGGAAAAGATAATTTATTATGTAGCTTCAAGTCAGTAAGACTCTCAGAATTAAAAAAATAAGAGGCCATTAATGCATAATTCACTGGTCCAGTAAAAGAGGGCCCCAAAGTATAAAAACTTGTTATCATTTCATTTAAAATCAACAAATTGTACTTTCCCTGGTCACATTAGACTTTATTCATTTTTGCTTCTGTTATCAAGAGCAGATACACGTATAGAAAACCCACAAACTAGTTATCAGGTTGACAACTGATACAGCTTTCTGGAAGGCTATTAAGAAATGACATTTATTCATGATATTTTTTGCTTGTTTTGGGGCCATGCTGGGCAATGCTCAGGAGTTACTACTCCTGGCTCTGCAGTCTGGAATCGCTCCTGATGGTGCTTGGGGGACCATATGGGATGCCAGGATCAAACGTCTTAGCTGCATGTAACCTACCTGCTGTACTATCACTCTAACCCAAGAAAGAGATATTTAAGGGATTCCCTTTAATCGAGTAACCTGAAGCCAAAGGAGTTTACCTAATTAAGGAGGTCGAGGTGCAGAACTTTATAAAATTATTTTTTTGGTTTTGGGGCCATATTTGGCAAGTGTTCAGGGGTCACTCCTAGTTCCTCACTCAGGAATTACTCCTGGCAGGGCTCAGAAAACGATATGGATATGGTGCTAGGGATAGTCGGCCACATGGAAGGCAAATACCCTACCCACTGTACTATCTTTCCAGTCTTACAACAGTAGAGTAAAATGTTTGATGTCCAGCCACCTGAGTATCCAGAGAATTATCCTTAGTGAACAGTCAACTCCAAAGGGTCACAATTGGTATGGATTAAACTGAATGACATTCTTGAAATGATAAAATGAATAGATTCTATAAAAAATTCTATAGTGATAGCAAAAGTTTTGATTTAACTATATTAGTTTCCAATATTCCAACTGTCATAACAGTACCAGAGTTTTGCAAAATACTACCACCATAACAAACTGGACAAAACTGAGGATCTCCATCACTTCTTAGCCTTCATGTGAATCTATAATGATCTCAAAATAAAGTAAAATAAAGTTTGATGTCAACCAATAGGGAGTTGTTAAATAAAGGGCAGCAGAAATTGAGTAAGAGTATAATGGAAGTATAGAACTGTAAATATTTTGACCTCTTTTAAACAACAATGAAAAACAATGATGTGATGAAAATGGTAAACGCAGGGAATCAGAAAACAGGTAGTTTTGGAAAGTTGATTTTAAACTTTATTGTCCATAAACCTTTTTTTAAAAGGGGGCCAGAGCGATAATACAGTGGAGAGGGCGTTTGCCTTGCACATAGTCAACCTGGGTTCAACCCCCAGCATCCCATATGGTCCTCTAAACACTGTCAGGAGCAATTCCTGAGTGCTAAAGCCAGGAGTAACCCCTGAGCATTGCCAGATGTTATCTAAAAAAGTTAAAAAAAAAAAAGAAAAAGAAAAAGCAAATGCATATAACACAATATTAAGAAAAATTAGTGTTATCAGGGTTAATGGATCTTTTAAAATAGGGGCTACCTCTTATGCATCAGTCTGGCAGTGTGGGACTGATGGTTTAGTGCTCTGGCACAATGATTCAATGTTTGGAGACCACCAGGCCCACACCTGGAGGCCAGTGCAACGCAGGGAACAGAACTCAGGGCTACTAGCATGTGCCCTACCACCTGAGTTATCGTCCTAGCACTAATGAATCATTTATATTTTCAATTCTTGCGCAAGTGAGAAAAGCATAAATAGCTGCTTGGTTCTTGGAAGGTAAAAATAACAATTTATCCAAATAAAGGAAATGTGCCAATTTCTTATGTAGTTCCTAGAAATTTTTCTCCTTTACTATTTCTTTAGATCTTTACAACGAAGTTTATGAGTTACAATTTTAAATTTTATCTTTATTGAGATCACATACCACTTAGCAGATACTATGCTAACAACACCAGAAACACAGACACAGCTAACTAATATATCAAGAGGATTAGAATATTATATAACCACAGGACTTAAAGACTCACTTAAAGAAATACAGCTAAAAATATCAAAATACTATTTTTGAAGACAAAACAAAGCCAAGAACCCCAACAGCTATCACTGATTTAAATTTTTTAATTATTGCTATTCTGCAGGGCCATACCCAGTGTGTGGTGCTCAGGGCTTACACTTCACTCTACTTTCCTGGGGAATGTATGGGGTGCTAGGGATTACAACTGGGTGGCCACACGCAAGGCAGACATCTTAACTATCTTTCCAGTCCGGTCCCTATTTTAAGTATAAGTCTATGGGCTACTTTCTTACTATTCTCATAAAACTAGTATTGCTTCTATCTATCCCAAGTCTCCTGAAAACACCCAAACATTTAAGAGACCGATATACATAGTGAAACAAAGACCCATGCATTAAAGACAGCTGCTTTTATTTTGAAAGGTGTGTGTGTGTGTGTGTGTGTGTGTGTGTGTGTGTGTAAAACTGCACTTTACAAGAACAAGCACAGCAGGCATTTTGGGTTGAAGAGGACCTCCACGTAATGCAATTTTTACTCTCCTCTGCTTCAGATATATACTGCTGGCCACCTCAATTACTCTTCCACAAACTGAACTAAGTAAATACCTTTCGTGTATTTAAAAAAATTTGGGCGAGTGTGGAGGGTTGGGGCCACACTTGGTGATGCTCAGAGGACCATAGGGGATGCCAGGAATAGAACCTGAGTAGCCATGAGCAAGGTAAATGCCTTTCATATTAAATTCCATAAGAGCAAGGGTAATGACTATCTCATTCATTGCTACCACTTTAACACCTGGCTTTGCCTTGTATAATGTGGGGCACTCAAAATTGTTAACAAGCATTTATACAAATGAAAATCACCTAGCAGTCTGGAATTAACATATGTTTACTATGAGAAAAGGTGATTTCAACTTTCATCAACTTCTGTAGTCTTTCCAAGTGCTACATATTTAAATTTTACTGATTTACAAATTCTTTATAAGTTTTGGTCATATTTTCAAATCACAATGAATGTAGGTTACACAAAGCTTAAAGACAATTTAGGACAGCATGCCACAGGTAGCCCAAGATAAATTTCAATGGCGTTCCTTCAGAACCTATGTTATCTCATTCTGTGAAATCCTGAAACTTTTCCTGACAGTGTGCCTTACTCCTAGGATACTCCCAAGAGTCTAATACACAAAAACATTCAACAAAGCTGCTAAAAGGGAAAAAAAAACCCAAAACCTCAAAAACATACATTTCTAAACTAAACCACAAAATTCAGGTCATCGCTCAGGATTAAAATTATACCTAAGATATAAAGAGTGAAAGAACTATAGAAATTACCCCAAAAATTACTCGAATTTTAAAATATATTTTAACATGTTTTAATATAATCAGATATATTAAAAATGTACCATTAATATAAAAAATTACTTTTAACACAAACTGAAAGACAAAGACATTTAGAAAAGAATGTTTTGGCGCCAGAGCTAGCAAAGCAGATAGGTCGCTTGCCTTGAAGGCAGTCCACCCATGTTTTACCCCAGCACTGCTCACAGTCCCTGGAGCCTGCCAGGAGTGATCCCTGAACACAGTGCAGGAGTAATCCTTGAGCACAGCTGGATATAGACACCCCCCTCCCCAAAAAATAACATGATCATGAGATAACAGATAGAAAAGAAAGAAAAGAAAAGGCCCTCCCGTTGATCGTCGATTTGCTCGAGCGGGCCCAGTAACGTCTCCATTGGAGACTTTGTTGTTACTGTGTCTGGCATATCGAATACTCTCGGTAGCTTGCCGGGCTCTCCAAGAGGGGCAGAGGAATAGAACTCGGGTCGGCCATGTTGGCCGCGTGTAAGGCGAAGCCCTACCCGAACATCCACAGGGCCCGCTCGAGCAAATCGACGATCAACGGGAGGGCCTTTACCTGAGATAACAGATATCCCCCCCCAAAAAAAAACCCAAGTACCTGGATAATTTTATTTTTTATTACTATAATCATTTTTTGGCTCTGAGCTCAGGAATTACTCCTAGCCTTGCTCTAGGACCATATGGATGTGGAGGATCAAACCCAGGTTGACTGTGGTGGAGGCAAACACCCTACCCGCTGCCTGGCCCCTGTGGATAATTTTAAAACGCAAAACATGCAACTCACTCTTGCAAGGCAAACACCCTACCAAGGGTACAACTGTAACAATTTAAGTCGGAATTGGGTTTTATAATCTATTTATCCTAGCCAACAAACAAAACAATGCCGCTCCCCCAATAAAATACAAGTTCATTATCATCCCAGATATCTCATCTCCATCAGTCAATTTTTATTTGTTTTGCTTCTCTCTCTGTCTATATCCAAGGGGGAAATGATACATAACTTTTCTTAAGGTTATTAAAAAAAAAAAGCAAGTACAGTTAACCCTTTAAGCAGAGATGTGGCAGAAAACTTGTTGAGAAAACAGTATAAGTATACAACAATTTTGAATTTGCCAACAAAGTGCATTTTTACCCCCTCCAATAGCTATAAGTGGTCCTTAATTCCGTCTATCTTACGGCTTCCCGAGGAGTCCCAAATCTTGGGATCTCCAAGGAAGAGAACAGTCAGACAAGTTTTCCTAACGCGGATAGGCAAGCGCTGTTCTAACTAAACACATGCATAAAGTATTAACTATTCTAACCCCACAAAGGTCCCATACAGCACATTCTATCATCATTCACCGCAGGAATATTATCGCTATTCATAAGGAAATCCGGAAACAGGAAATGAAGGAACTTCAGCCTAAAGTCTCACGCCAAGTGAGTAGAGAGGCTGGGAAATTTCCGGACAAATGTAGGGCTGCTTGGATCAAAAAAAATAAAAGCCACTGCCGCCCCCCCCCCCAACTAACCCAAACAAACAAACAAGTCTCGGCGCCTGTGTCTTTTCAACGACTGCATTAACTCAGTTCCACCTCGTTAGAACCTCAGAATCGCACCGGCTCCCACGCCCCACCCTAAACCGGCCCGCACCGAAGCCGCAGGTTCCGGGGCTCCTTCCCGGGAACAAGAAGATGATGCTGATGAACCTGGAGCCCAGGTGCTCACTGGCCCCTTCGGAAGGGCCGGGGCGCTCGCGGCGTCCGCGCACCTGCCGGGGACGCTGGGGGGAGGAGGGGGCGGGGGCTTTACCTTGTACCGCAGCGCCTGGTGGATGTCCGCAGCCAGCTGTCCCCGCCACCACTGTCCCTCCAGCTCCATGGGCGCGGGCGGCGCGCCGGGCCAGACGCGGCCACTGGTCTGCAAGACACAGCGCGGGCGGGGTCACCGGCCGGGGACGCCCCGCGCGATCCTCCGCGCCCGGTCCGCGAAGGGCTCGGACCTCGGGCTCCCGGGGCGCCCACCCAGACCCAGGCGAGGCTCGAGCTGCCGTCCGGGGGCGGCGGGGGCGCTTGTTTCGGGACCGCCCGGCTGGGTGCGGGGCAAAAAAAAAAAGGGGGGGAGACCCCCCATCCCACCGCCCCCGGAACCCGGGACTCGCGCACAGCGAGGACCCAGGTGCATGCTCCGCAGAGGCAGCCCGAAGGTAGGGGTGGGATCCCGCTTCCCCGCGTCCCGGGTTCGAATTCTCCCACCGACTCGGAGGAGCTGAGACACCCCCCCTCACCGCCTGAGTACGCCCCCCACCCACCGCCCGCCACCCTGCAGGGAGAGCTCCCGCGGAGAAGCCGGGAGACGGACGCACAGTGGCGGGCCCGCGCGCGCCCAGGCCGTGCCCGCCGCGCCCCGAGAGCAGCGCCCGGGATCGCGCGGCCCCAGTCGGGCGAACAAAAGGCCGGGCGCGTCCGATGCCCCCCGCACCCCGCCCGGGCCTGGCAGCGGCCGCGGCGGCCTCCTCTCACCCGTCACCGCAGCCCTCACAGCCCCCGTCCCGCCGGCGTGCGGGGAACGCCGACCCCGCGCATGCCGCGGAGACACGGCAGCGAAGCGCCGGCCTCAGCTCGGGCCCAGCGCCGGGGCGCTCGCGCCGCCCATTGTTAAAGGACCGGCAGGCGGTTCCGCGTACAAAGCCAGCGCCGGGGCACATGCGGCCCCGCCGCTGCCAATCTCGTCTCGCGATACAGCGGGGTCAGCCCGAACCGTCCAATCCGCGCCCGGGCCCGGGCCCAGGTGCAGCGCCCGGCGGAGGCTGGCTGCCGCTGGGCGACCCGGGCAGCATCCTCCGGCCGGCCCGGGCTGACCCCGCGCTCGGCGTGGCGCCCCCTCGAGAACCCGGCCGGCACCCACCGGGAAGCCCCGCACAGCCCGGGGCCAGAAGTCGGAGGAGAGCGCCGAGGAAATGCCCCTATCACCATCCCTGTGGCAAACCCGGTCATGCCACTCACCTGCTAGGAGAACCTTCGGTGGCCCCCGATGCCCGCGAGAGGAGTTAGGATGCCCGAGTTTGGCGTCGGAACTCGGCATCAGCCCGAACTCGGCTCACGTTGCAACAGCCCGATAAATACTGGGGCTTCTCGATGGGATTATAAAACCCACCCTGGTGTGCTTGAGCCATTTCCGCTTTCTCTGAAATCTTGTTATCGAGTTCCACCTCAAAATCGACTTCTAAAAATCTAATTAAGCTCCTGCCCTTTCTTATCACCTTTGCTTTACAATCCCAAGAGATTGAAGCGAGTTAAGAGTACCTTGCCTAACCTCGCTTGTCAAATCCATGTTGGATGTAATTAACCATCTGTGATTGTAAATCAAGAAAATGGCAAAACTGGAAACGCTCCATCATCAGTTAAGGTCGTGTTGAGATGTGATTGCAAGAATCTAATCTTATTTAAATCTTATTTTAACCTGTTTGGTGGAAGTGGTTGGTCAGCCAGGACAATGATCTTCACTTTTTCTGAGGCCGTAGATTAACCTCATATTACAAAATAAATCACGAAACACCTCTTCCTTTCACTTAGAATCCTGCGTCCCGAAAGACTGCTGTGAACGTATGTTGCATGAATCGGTTGTATTCATCACAATGTCTCCATATATTTGAATAAGATCTCTAACTCTGTGAGCCACAATTCATCTGTAGAAAATGCTTATGTCTCCGAGAGCAGGCTGAACGCAAGACAAGGAAAACTGAGAAACAGAAGTTTATAGAGCCTAGTTGAGCTACACATTGGGGGGGGGGGGGGGGGGGGTCAGAAACGGAGGGAGAGAGAGACTAACCTCATCTTTCCTAGTTGCTAGGGCTCCCTAGAGAGGAGAGAACACATCAGGCTAAAAGCTCAAAACCATCACAATGTCATTTAAATACGACCCAACTCCTCAGATTGCAATTCTTGCACTAAGCAAATTTATGACAATAATTTGACTTTGCAGTAACTTAAATATCCAGGGCCTGTTTAAAAACCCTTTCAGCAAATTGGGTCACGGACTATTATCATCAGTGTAATAAGTAGCTTGTCTCCCCAGGTTTCATCTTTGAAGATGTTATTCACTGGGAGATGTTTATTCAGAAACCATTCTTAATATTTTCTAGATTTGTCTCCTATGACAAAAGAACTTTATGTCCATTCATTTTATAAATAGACACACGCACACACAAATAGCTTACCTGTGACTTAAGTTGTAAATTTCTATGTTGTGCGAGGATCTAGAAACAACCCAAATGCCAGACAGACGAGTGGATAAATAAATTACTGTATATATACACGATGGAAATATTAGTTATAAGAAAAAAAATGAAACCCTAACTTTTGCTACATTGTGGATGGAACTAGAGGATGTCGTGTTAAGCAAAATAAGTCAGAGGGAAAAGGACAAATGCAGATGATCTCACTCATGTAGCATATAAAGAAACTAAGGGAAAGGACAATGATTTATGAAAACAAACTCTGACACAACAACTGGTCAGTGGTGAAGGATAAGTTGAATGACATTAGCATTATGGTAGTCAAAAATATAAAAAAGAAAAAATTAGAATAAAAAATTAGGGGTCAGAGAGATAGTACAGCCCATAAGGCGCTCGCTTTGCCTGTGTTTGACTGAGGTTCGGTTTCTGACATCCCATTAGGATCCCCGGAGCACTTCCAAGAGTGATTCTTGAGTGCAGAGCCAGGAGTAGTCCCTGAGCATCAGCAGGTGTGGCCCCAAACCCAATAAGGCAAAGGAAAAGACGTGCTTTGGAATGAACATGGAGTTTGCATGTTGGGAGCAAAGACGAATTAGGGAAGATAGAGCTTCCAAATAATGAGCAGAGTAAAGAGATCTAGAGAGTCCAGTGTATCTGCAGCAGGAGATATGATATGGGTTTGACACGAGAAGAGGATATCTGGAGAACTTTTGGAACTCACTGGATTTCGGCAACAAAAAAAAATTGCTGCTTATTTTTCACTTTATTTCTAAATTTCATTTCCTTCCTTTAAAAAAATTTTTTTGGGACTGGGGGTGTGGGAGTGGGGCAATACTCCTGGTACACGCAGCAGTGCTCAGGGCTTATTCCTGGCTCTGAGCGCAGGGATCACTCTTGATGAGGGTGGGGAATCACGTGTGATACTGAGGATCCAAGCTGGGTAGGCCACATGCACCTACTGTGCGATATCGCTGACCCCTATTTGTTTACTTTTTAAAGTTTTTTAAAAAGTGTATTTAGAATCAGCTAGTCCCACTCAGTTTTTTAAAAAATTTTTAAAAAAATTTTTTGATAGTGAGACATATGAGGTACAGTTGTAGACTTATAAATTTTTGTGCTTGAGTTTCAATTATACAATGATCAAATGCCCATCCCTCCACCAGTGCCCATTTCCCACCACGGCGGATCCCAGTATCCCTCCCACCCCCCATCCCTCCCATCCCAACCTGCCTCTGTGGCAGGGCATTCCCTTTTGTTCTCTCTTATTGGGTGTTGTGGTTTGCAAAAGAGGCAATGGGTGACAATAATGTTTGGTCTATAGTCTTCTTTCAGCATGCTTCTACCATCCCAGGAGGATCCTCCCAACACCTTTATTTGGTGTTCCCTTCTCTATCTGAGCTCCCTTTTCCCCTAGCATGTGTGGTTGGCCTCCAAGCCATGGAGTAAAATTCCTGGTACTAATCTCGGCCATTCTTGAGTGTTAGTCTCCTATTTTGTTACTTTATGTTCTCCAAATGAACGCAGTCTTTCTATGTCTATCCCTTTCTTTCTGAGTCATTTCGCTTAACATGATACTTTCCATGTAGTACCACTTGTATGTAAATTTCATGATTTCTGTCTTTTCTAACAGCTGCATAGTACTCCATTGTGTAGATGTACCAAAGTTTCTTTAACCAGTCGTCTGTTCTCGGGCACTCAGGTTTTTTCCAGATTCTGGCTATTGTAAAGAGTGCTGCAATGAACAAACAAGTGTAGATGTCACTTCGACTATACTTTTTTGCCTCTCTGGGATAAATTCCCAGGAGTCCCACTCAGTTTTGATGATCTAATTTTTTGGCAGCATCCAAGGCATTCTAATCAGCAACCAGCTGAACACATGCTTTCTTACCATCAAATCTGATAAAGGTGTGGCCTTGGCCACATCAATGTCACAGGACTTCTTCCCAGCCTGTTTCATCTAGTTCTTTTTGACCCTGACAATTACAATGAACACAGAAGTATTGTCAACTATCTTCTTCATAGCTTAGTAGTCGGAGAGAAGTTGATGGTTGCACAGTGGCAGGCTTGTGTTTCTTGGGGATGATCTTCAAAGAATATCTGGGTTGCCTTTGATTATGCAGTCTTCAACTGTCAAAGGAAGGTGAGGTGCAAATCTTGGAGCTGTTGGAGCTGTGGTTTTTTGGCATCGCTATTTTTTTTTTTTTTTTTTTGCATTTAGAGCTTTGATCCTGGCTTTATCTATGGGAGGGAAGGGGCTTCCATCTTTGCATTTGGTACCATCTTTGTGAAAAGCCAATTTTAAAAAGCAAATACATACAAATGGCATAACATTTAGAATCGAAGACTACATATACTCACTAGCAAGTCTTCCTCCGTCCTCTGATCCCGAGCCTTCCCAGAAGCAACATTATTTTCTTTTGTGCTCTCTTCTAAAGATATTCAGATTTTTTATAACCATGCACAACACAATAATCTCCATGCCCCAATTTTTGTTTTTGCACAAATGAAAGCAATTTACATTCTCCATTAGTCAACAACTAAGTCCTTTGTTGACTTAGTTTTGTCTGATTGTTTCATAACAAAACATCCAGGATTTCTTTCAAAGACTACCTCATATTCTACTAATGCACAGAACTATAAGTCGGAACTCCTGGGTTCTAGTTTTGATTAGCTGCTTGCTGCCTAGGAGATCAGCCTTATACTGGTGCCTCCTCTGAGACTCAGGTTCATAATCTCTAAAATGTTCATAAACTCTAAAATGAATTGAGTAATGACAGAAATTACTTTGATTTCAAAGTTTTATGTGCTTTGCTCTTGCTACACACAGTCTTCTGTAGGGAAAGAAACACTCAAAGAATCTCATCATTATTGTTTTAAAAAAGTTGAAAGTATATCAAACTTATTCATGCATCACTGTTGAGGTAAAATATTTCTAAAAGATTTATAATGATAAGCAATGGTTCATTATTATACTCCCTCTGCAAAATCTTAGCACGCTGAAGGTTGTGTGTTTGCGGGCTCTCTGGATGGCTCTGTCTCACTGCCCGCGTTCGGTGCTTTTGAGCCACTGTGTGTGGCCTGGATCAGATCAACAACTGGATCCTTGTTGGCCAAGGGCAGACGAAGGAAGAAGCGGAGAGCCAGACTGGTGAATATTAATTGTAGTTTATTCCAATCCTCTTTACTACAGTCTCTCCTTTGCCTCCTTCTCTCCTGGGCCCCAATCTGGAACCTTTCTCTTTCTGTCTCTGACTCGATCTCTGGAGCCCGAGCTCTCTCACTTCTGACTCTGATCTCTCAGAGCTTACATTCTTAGTTTATATAGCAATCACGTAGGGTGGTGACACAAAGGTGGGTTGAACATTAACAAATCAACAAAGAGAGGTAAGACCACTCCTCCAGGAGATTAACTCAAGGATAAAATCTCATCTAAAGAGATTACTCCAGATTACTAGGAGATCCACTCAAGGGTGGGATCCTAACAAGGGTGTGTTCTTTCCTCAGCTGGTAATCTACTTAAATAGTTGTAGTAAATCTACTTCTAATATTTCTAGCAATGTCATTCTGTGTGAGCTCAGTAAGAGATATAAACATCTCATTATACGTTCCGCAGTCCTCAGGCCAGGTTAGTCTTCCTAGCCCCAGCAGGGTCCTAGTCTCATCGTTACCTACTTTTGGATCACGACAGCATTTGCACATGACTATGCCCTCAACTTATAGTTGAGTATTGTGGCGCTTTGGCCTGGCCCATTTCGATGCCAGGGTAGCTCACAGCTTGCCCTGGGTCCATTCAGTTCCTCACCGGGACCCTGCTTTTGGGGTGCTAGGAACTAAGGGCAACTGAGTCAAGAAAGCAGATGCCCAGGAGTAAATATTATTTGGAGTCAATCAACTCCCAAGTTAAAAAGTATAATATTAATAGTCTTCCTGTGTCCATACAGAAAGGACATTGCTTACAAAACAAGTTCAGTGTCCTTAGAAGGATCTGATCTTACAAGCTAACAGAATCTGATTAGGGAGAAAAGGTGATTAACTGATTGGGGAGGAGAGCACAGAGAAGAGTTTACAGATAAACAGAGGAATGGGAGTGACTTGGGAGCACTGGGATGAATGTGACCTAAGCTTCATGAGGAAGGACAAAACAGTCTTATCCTACATCCCTCCACACTCTCAAGTTCCATTCCCAAGAGGTAACTACTTTGAACTCCTCTGGATACTTCTCAAGATGTGAGGATAACTTATTTCAGTGACCAATTTCATTCATATGTGGAATACAAATAACTAAAGCAAATAAACTGGCCTACCAAACCTAGACTAATTCCTAAAATCATAGAAAACTACAGGGCTTCCAGGTGCTTGGAGAAATGAGAGACAGTTTTTTGAGGTGGTGGGATGACAATGGAACTTTGTTGAGGGAGTAGTAGTTTTGTGATAGTGCAAACCAATGATCAACTAAAAGAAAAATATAGTCTATACAATAAAAGGTGAATATTATTCTAAAATATTAAGGTAAGGTAAGGTAAGGTAAAGGCCCTCCTGTTGATCATCGATTTGCTCGAGCGGGCCCAGTAACGTCTCCATTGAATCCTTTGTTGTTACTGTGTTTGGCATATCGAATATGTCACGGGTAGCTTGCCAGGCTCTGCCGTGCGGGTGAGATACTCTCGGTAGCTTGCCGGGCTCTCCGAGATGGGTGGAGGAATCGAACTCATTTAAAATATGAAAAATATTTATCAGAAAAAGTACTACAGAGAAAGTTAAAGTGTCTACATCAAAATAAATTTCAAAGAAAATCCAGGATAAAGACAGATGCTGCACAATGATGAAAGGGATAATCCACTAATATGTCATAAATCTTACATGTGTTCCATTTAAACATTTCTTAGGTTCTTGACACAGTGGGTGGCATGTTGGACCATACCTGGGTTTATTCCTAGTTCTGTGAACAGGAATCACTCCTGGTGGTGCTAGAGGCATTAATTCAGTGGAAGTAGTCCCACTGTTTTTCATGTTTTTGATGGAGAAAAGCAACATACAGAAAAGCAATATGGTACTATTTTATAAAACAAACCAGATTATATAAACATAATTATGTATATAAATGGGCTGGAGCTATAGCACAGCAGTAGGGCGTTTGCCTTGCACGCAGCCAACATGGCCGACCCGAGTTCTATTCCTCCGCCCCTCTCGGAGAGCCCGGCAAGCTACCGAGAGTATCTCGCCCACACGGCAAAGCCTGGCAAGCTCCCTGTGACATATTTGATATGCCAAACACAGGAACAAGTCTCACAAAGGAGACGTTACTGGGCCCGCTCGAGCAAATCGATGAACAACGGGAGGACCGTGACAGTGATGTATATGTGTATACACACACACACACACACACACACATATGTGTGTGTGTGTGTATACACATTTTGAAAATGTCATGAAAGGATACAGTTGATTGGTAAACCGTGGGTGGGGCGAATAACGTGAGTGGGATAAATAAAGTGGGTGAGGAAAGACAGACCAAGGAAACCAAGGAAACCCAGAAAAAGGAAAAAATATGAACTTAAAAGTATCACACTTTTTTAGGGACTGGAGGGATAGCACAGTGAGTAGGACACTTGTCTTGCATGTTGCCAACCTGGGTTCAATTACCGGCATCCCATATGTTTCACCAAGTACTGCCAGGAGTGACTCCTGAATGCAGAGACAGGAGTAATTCCTGAGCACCACTGGGGTGCTCAAACATTAAAAAAAATACAAAAGAATCATATTTATGCACTAAAATGTCTATAAACAAATTTTAACATATTCTCAGACATCAAAGAGAAAAACTACTTATTGTGTGTGGGGTTTTAGGCCATGTGTGGTGGTACTCCAAAGTCATCATCTTGGTGCCTGATTGAATCAGGGAGGCTGCTTTGGTCAACAGGCAGTATTCAAGGCAAGAGCTTTAACCTCTGTACTATCTCTCTAGCCTCAGAAAAGTATTTTTATTCAGTTTAATGATATAATGATGTTATTATACTTTATTGCTTTTGGGTCACCTTCAGTTGGTGCTCAGGGCCTACTCCTGACTTTGTGCTCAAGGATCACTCCTGGTGGGACTCAGGGGATCATATGCATTGCTGGAGATTGAATCTGGGTAGGCCACCTGCAGAGCAAACTCCCTATTCACTATACTATCTCTTTGATCCTGCTATTTACTTCAAATAAAATCAGAACCCTTTACCATGACCTGATCTGGTATCCAATGTGTTACTACTCTCCCCTTCTTATGTAATCTTTCAAAACATGAAGCCTTTACAATTATACTTTGCTTCCTTCTTCACCCACAGAATAGTGATTTTATTTGAGCACAACACATCCATTTCAACTACCAGGAGTGTCCAACACTCCTTTCTAGCTAGGAAAGATATAACCTTGGCCAATAGGATATAAATAGAAATTGCTGGGCACAAACTCCTTAGATTTTTTTATTTGCCTTTGCTTTCCTCCCGTCCCTCCATCGTTCTAATACTCTCTGGGGTCATATGACTTTAAAGCTGTGGTGTTTGCACACATTAGTTGCAGAGATACAGACGGGTGCACGGACACACACACACACACACACACACACACACACACACACACACACACACCTGGCTGCAGCCAGCTGTGACTGTGACATAGGGAACCATAAATGGTAGGGGGGCAATTAGGGAAAAACTCAAGGTTGTAACAACATTGAATCACACCTGGGCCCCATATGAAGCTTTTAAAAAGGTAAAGGTAAAGGTAAAGGCCCTCCCGTTGATCGTCGATTTGCATATCGAATACTCTCGGTAGCTTGCTGGGCTCTCTGAGAGGGGCAGAGGAATCGAACCCGGGTCAGCCATGTTGGCCGCTTGTAAGGCGAACACCCTACCCGCCGTGCTATCACTCCAGCCCCCATGAAGCTTTTAAAAAAGCACTTTATCAACTTTATCCTCTGCCTCCCTCCTCCTTCCCTTTCTGCATTTCCCCCTCCCCGCTTTTCAAAAGTAGAACAGGTTTTACTTGCAATTTTTGAGGAAGGGGAAAGGGAGAGACAGAAAGTCAGAGAGAGAGACAGAGACAGAGAGACAGAGACAGTGACAGAGACTTTTGTCTCTGAAATGTGAGCTTTTCCAAAAGGGAGCTTCAGTACCTTTTTTGCATTTTCTTGCCATAAAAATTGTTATGGGGCTAGAGCTGAGTATCTCAAAATGTACTTCCAGGGGCTGGAGCAATAGCACAGAGGGTAGGGCATTTGCCTTGCATGCGGCCAACCCGGGTTCGATTCCCAGCATCCCATATGGTTCCCTAGGGCACCACCAGGGGTAATTCCTGAGTGCATGAGCCAGGAGTAACCCCTGTGCAATGCCAGGTGTGACCCAAAAGCAAAAAAAAAAAATAAATGTACTTCCAGATCACCGAGGGACTTGTATAGATTTAAAATTATTGGACCCCATCCGAGATTCTGTGAGTCAGAAATTTTGAGAATAGGGGCACTGCAATCTATAATTCAATAAACTCTTTAGGTGATTCTCCTGCATGTTAAAGTTTTCGAGTCAGTAAGCTAGAGTAGAGATCCTTGAACATTTTCCACCTGTGATTCCTTTTTCACTTAAGAAATGTAGTTACATTTCTTAACTGCTTCCCCAAACACCTCAGATTCATTAAGAGCTGATTTTGAATTAGTTGTCATTGTGCATTCTGAAACCTTTTACTGTTTCATAATCCCCCACATTCAGTTGTGACCCCGTAAGTTTAAGAAGTTAGGAGTTACACAGAAAACTGCTTGGAGATGGGTGAGAAAAAAATGAAGACCTAAAACTCCACAGATTTCAATACTGAACCAGATTTACAAATAAAAACTATATTTTTTTTGCTCGAGCGGGCCCAGTAACGTCTCCATTGGAGACTTTGTTGTTACTGTGTTTGGCATGTCGAATATGTCACGGGGACTATATTTATTGTGTCAAATTTTATTCCTTTATTATTTAAGTTTAGGTCACCTGCTTACAATTGTGTAATATTTATGGTTACGATGTACACCACTTTCTTATCTCTCACCACCAGAGTGTCCCCACCAGTTTCTCAGTTTCTTTGTTTCCCTATTCCCACATCTCCCTCACTTCTATAATCCAGGCCCAAGGACTTGTTATCATTTGACACAGTCTATCCCCTTGTGTTTTTCTTTTATCTTTCGCATATGTGTGATATAACCTGGTATCTGTCCTCCTACGTCACATGGTATCCTACAGTTTCACCAAGTTGCAGCAATCGGTATAATTTCATTTTATTTATTTATTTAATTTTTATTAGTGAAACACCATGAGGTACAATTGTAGACTTACAAATTTTTGTGCTTGGATTTCAATTATACGACCAAATACCCATCCCTCCACAAGTGCTCATTTTCCACCACCTCTGATCCCAGTATCCCTCCCACCCTCCCATCCCCCCCATCCCACCCCACCTCTGTGGCAGGGCATTTCCTTTTGTTTTCTCTCTCCTCTTGGGTGTTGTGGTTTGCAAAAGAAGCATTGAGTGGCAAGGTATGATTTCATTTTATCTTAGAGTTGTGTGGTATGCAATTGAGAATATAGACAACCTCCTTATCCCTATTTTTCCTAAACAACTGTAGTTAGGTTTGTTTTATTCGATTGAATTCATCTAATCAATAATCCATCTTTTAAATTTTAGCTCAGGTCTTTTCTTTTCCCATATCCAGCAATGTTCAGTGGGTACTACTGGCTCTGTGCTTAGGGAATCACTCCTGGTAGGCTCAGGGGACCATAAAGGGTGACTGGGAACAAACCTGGGTTAGCTACTTGCAAGAAAAGTACCCTTCCTGCTCCACTATCCCTCCAGCCCCCTCAGCTTAAGTATTTGTTCAGAGAAGTCTTCGATCATTCTACTTCTCCCCTTATACCAAGACCTTTACCATCCAGTTTGCTTCCTTTACAGCACTCAACACACCCTAGGTGTGTTTTGTTTTTTGTTTTGTTTTGTTTTGGGGGCACACCCGGTGGTGCTCAGGGCTTGGTCCCAGTTCTGCACTCAGGAATCACTCCTGGCAGTGCTCAGGAGATCATTTAAAATGCTGGGAATTGAACCTGGGTCAGCCATGTCCAAGACAAGAGCCTGTTGCACTATCTATTGCTCCTGCCCTGATCACACTCTGAAAACATCTCACTCACTCGGCAATCTGCTTCCCCTGTAGGGCTGTAAGTTTCACAGATGTAAGATCTTTTTCTTTTCACTGCTCTGACAAGCACACTTCAGACACACCCACTTAAGTGTCTTGTACACAGTGGTTGCTCCAGAGTTATTCGTGGAATGCTTTAAAGAACTTTACAAGTACATGGTATACTGGAGAACAAGTATCTCCGAAACAGTGACATGAAAAGAAATGGTTATTTGGCTGAAAAATGTTTAGGTAAAAATTTTAGTTCAGGAATATACACATTCGTGTAAATGCATGTAACAAAGGTCTCTCTCGTTGCCTCTGAACAGTTCTACCTTCCTCTTCAGCAACCTATTGATTCTAAAATTATAAACAGCCATATATGAACAAAATATCTCGGCCATGAACTGCACAAATTTGGCATGTCTTTGACAACCTATGTTATCCTACACTCATCTTATTTTTTTTGTTTTTCTAACCAATGTGGAAGACCGGTTAATAATAAATCTTCATCACTCGAGCAGGCGCCAGCAACGTCTCTATTCCTCCCAGCCCCGAGATTTTAGCAGCCTCTTCTTATTCGTCTTTTCCCAATGATTGGAGGGTCTTTCAGGGTCATGGGAATGAGACCTGTTGTCATTACTGGTTTTGGCATATCAAATAGACTATGGGGAGCTTGCCAGGCTCTGCCCATGTGGGCAGGGTACTCTTGGTAGCTTGCTGGCTCTCCGAGAGGTATATATTTATATTATATATTTCTCTCTATGATTTGTTGCCTACTATCTGAACCTCATCAAATATGGTGTGGTAATCATGGAAAATGGGTAGGAAGTGTCCCATAATGTGTCGAAAAGCAGCCTGGAGCATGGCAGCAGTTGGGTAGTGGAGGTCAGCTGCCAGGGCTGGGTCCCCTGGTGTGGGGGGGCTCTCACTCGCCCCACTCTGGGGTGCCCTGAGTGAAAACAGCCTGGTGCGGAGTTTTCGTACAGAATTTAAACATATTAATATAAAAAAATTCAAATCCATTTTCTAATACATGCCAGAAGACACAGATTTTTTCTTTGGAGAGGAAAAGCACCTCATTATTTTATCCACATCCCTTTGGATTTGCTTATTACCTTCTAGTAATATTGTTTGGTTTGAGATTTATAAAACTATAAATAAGTGAGGTCTTCTCTGGTACTAGCCTATGCAAGCATATTGGAAGAAAAGATATATATTGGGAGATACGTGGGTATAAATCTGGGAGGTCATTAAACTCTACTTTGTAGGAGTGACCCAAGAAGTCCTGTAACTTTTTTGTTTTGTGATTTTAGGTCACGCCTAGTTGTGCTCAGGATTTATTCCTGGTTCTGCAGTCAAGGGTCTCTCCCTAGGGGGCTTGGGGTGCTGGGAATTGAACCCAGGTTTGCTGTATGCAAGGCAAGCACCCTACCCACTTATCTCCCAGACTCGAGTCCTATAATACTTGTAGTCAAATGTGTGATTTTTTCATTGTTAATTATTCCTTTTATCCTCATAGTTGGATTTTGTCAACCTTTGGCGATCTGGTGGGTTTTAGTGTTTTACTAAGTAATATGATGTGGGTGAGCACCTATCTGCTTTGTGTATGTGAGGCTAAGAGTTTTAACTCCCAGCACTGCCCCATATTCCTGAGTGCAACCCCCAGAAGTTTTAGGGTCAGTCTCTGGTGCCACAAGCGCCTTGGCTGGCAAACTACAACAAAGTGTGTAACCCCAGCACTCTATTACAAATGTATGATGTCCAGAATGGTAACAAGTGTGAAGAAAACAATGGTGACAACAGAAGGGAAGAATAATAATTTTTTTGGCAACTTTTAGGGAAACAATATGCTTTTTCTTAGTGAAGCACAGGGAAAATAAAGCTCCAGTACATACAAGCTTACAGCTTAGATCTCTATTTATTTATTTGCAGGATCTGGATTGTCCTCCATGGGGTCAGTACTGAGAAAGAAAAGATGCAGAAAGGTGCAAGACGCAGAGTTGAAGAGGTTCTCACAAGAGATAAAGAAATCCCTGAGATTTGATAAACCTCTTTAATCCCTTTCTTACAAAATCAGGAGAGCATATTAGAGTTTTGGGAGTCCCTTACAAAGACTTAAACTTTAGGTCAGCAATATCTCAAGTAAAAACTGCTGAGAAGCCTCAAAAAGCTGATCACAGCCCTCAACCCAATGGAAGATTCTTTTATTTTTAGTCAGTGAAACAATCTATTTTCTTATAAGAGTCAATGACATTAGATTTCTATTTGAACAGCTTCTATCTGCAATTGAAAAAGAACCAGCATCAAATATACGACCTTATTATATGTAATTACTTATGTAAGAACAACATTCTGTAATGCAGAGTTCTTACTCATAACTGGTCATCAGAATTACCTGGGGGTTTGTTTAAAATAGTATAGGTTCTGTTGCTCCATTCTCAGAGGTGTTGTAGGTACTGGGAATCTCCATTTTCAACAAGACCAGAGGTGAGTTTGTTGGTGGTGGTATAAAGCCCACTCTCTAAATAACTCTGGCTTGAGCAGGAGAGGCTGGGATTGCTTCTTTGCCAAAATAAAAATGTACTGCTAAACTTGAAGAGGAAAAGGTTCATCTTTAAAGATTCAGACTCAGGCTCAGAAAGTGAGTGAGTCTCTATGGTGCATAATTCAAAAGGTGAATTAAAAATTAGGCTCATACTTGACTGGACTTGAGGATTATTATCAAATATCAAAGTACCAGACAAATTCTCTTGTTTCTTCTCTTTTTTCCATCTTCTTTTTACTGATAGCGGATTAAAGAAGCCAAATAGACCCACACAGATAATATGTTGCTTGGGTATGGGTGAACATATACTGCGAGAGCAAATTCCACCTGGGGAAATTCAGAAGAGTGAATTCCTGTTTGATAAACAGCATCAACAACTGATTGGATATCAGTGTATGGCATCTGGATAGGAAATCCAGCAACCTGGATGAAAGAGTATCATGTAAAAACATTACAATTATGTAGGTAATTAGCAATTATTGCATGCAGAATATATTACAAAAGTTTCAAAACAATGACAGTTATCATAACTATTTCATGGGTACCTATTTTGTTCTTGGTATAGTACTAAATTATTTGCATACATATTTACTCCTTAAACAGCCTTGTGGTATAGATTCTATTATATTTTCCACTTTACAGAGAGTGACGGGTACAACAAGGTCTAAAGAAGAGCCTGCACATTCAACATTCCACATACTTTCACTTTTTAGAACACCAATAAAATCGTTTATTCTGCAAATAATGGATATATGTGTATATTATGTATATATATATATGAGCAGTCTGAAAGAAGTTAGAATTGATTTAAATTTCCATTCATTAAATGATAGCTATGTCATAGGAAGAAAGGCTTATGAAACATTATCCTGTATAAATGATCTATTTAGTAAGCCACGAATAACAATAATAAACTTATTTCAAGTTTTACATTCCTGATCCTTAAATCTGTTCATGAATTGGTCCCATATGTTGTATACTGTACTGTCCTTCTCTAGCTGACTTAGTACTTAGTACTTAGATGTAGTGCAATTATGTTTTCCTGTCTCTCTTTAACTAGTCAACAGTGTTTCTGAATCTACAAGATGGTACCCATCTTATTTACTGTTATCATTCTAGTGCTAATTTCAATGTTTATCTCAAAGAATACAAATAATAAACATTTATAAAATACTTATATGCTATAAATATTAGATCTCTCAATCTTGAGGATAAAAAAACCCAGTAACTTTTTTTTTTATCCTTGTTTATCTTACCAATGGAGTAGAGTGTGTAGAGAAGTTAGATCAAAGCTAGTAAGTCACGAATCGAATCCAAGCTGTAAGATTCAGCCCAGGAGTAATTTTCACATAGAAGATATTAAATCTTATTGGAGTTTTATTGCCCATAACAAAGAACAGGAACTCCATTCTATCACTACCATCTAGACTAGTCATTTTTTAGTTTCTTCACTGCATGTGACTTCTTTCTGGGATTATAACTCCAAAGTGAAATTTCTACATCTTTGCTTTCAAGAAAATGTCATGCAATATGGTCATGGTAATAATTGTTCACTTCATCTGAAATTTCTTATTCTATAAATAAATTTTAATGCCTTTGTAACTATCACCTAGGAGCAAGATAAAAGCATTTCAGGGATATTTAAGACTAATACAAGCTAGCAATTAACACATAGATAAAACAAATGTCATTAATGCATTAAATCAAAAACAAACCCAATAAAATGGTAGTAGCTTTTCCAATTCACTTTCTTCTTGAGATGAAGCCAAACTTCCAGTGTCATGTTCTAGTTTAGGAAGGATTTGTCGCAAAATAAAAGTACACTGTCTATTCCAACGTGTTGGCTGTTTAGATCGCCATTCCATCATTTTACACTTTAGGGTCCTTTCAATTCTACAGGAAGAATGCAACAATTATTTTATGGCAAAGTACAACCCACTTAATAAATACATAAATATGAGAATGATACTTTTGGATTTAGGAGAAATCCAAACCTCTGGCTAGAGATATTTGCTTTCTTTCATATTCATTAAGATAAACAGGTGATCTCTTGGTTTGTGAAAGCAGCAAACTTTTGTACGTACTAGAAAGAAAACTAGATAGAAAACGCACTAGATAGAAAACGCACATCTCCTTCAACTGTATGTAGGCAGATGCCCAACTACTGGGTGTGATTTGACAGAATCTACCATCTAATTACTGGGATGCTTTTCCTACTTTTCAAGACCCTTCTTTGACATAAGACATTGTATTTCCCAGAAAGTTCTTTTACAAAAACTAAGATCTCTGATCTGGGAATGGTAACACGGGTCAGTTAATTCAGCAACAAAGTGGAAAGGAAATTTAATGAGCAGTTCCCTGATTGGACCGTATATTCCATAAGAGCAGGGATATTTTTGCCTGTCTACCCAGTCCTTAGTAAATCGGTAAGTAACTCTTCTAGGAAAGGAAGTAGTGTGGACTGGTTGATAAAGTCTTCCTGTGAAGCCTCTCTTCTGGGGAGAAAAGATGTAAGTTACAGAAGCGGTTGATGGGATTCTCTTAGAAGAGCCCATCGTGTAAATAGTCCAAAGTTTGTGGGAGTAGTTCAGCATAAATAGTTCAATTTGTGGAACACGCTTAATAGCAATTGTGCAACAGAAACACCTGTTGGGTTGCATGTTTCACCTCCAATTCATTAGCCTGAGACCTGCAGCTGCACATTTAAATAATTATAGAAGTCATATGAACACCAAAAGATGGAAACCAATTACCCTACCACATTTATTCCCCCTTAAAAAAGACTTTTAATGGGGGCTGGAGCGATAGCACAGTGGTAGGGCGTTTGCCTTGCGCACAGCCAGTCTGGCTGAGCCTGGTTCAATCTTCAGCATGGCAAAGCCTACCCGTGACGTATTCAATATGCCAAACACAGTCAATATACTAAACACAGTAACAACAAGTCTCAAGACAATGGAGACGTTACTGGGCCAGCTCAAGCAAATTAATGAACCACGGGAGGACATTGTTTTTGTTTTAGAAAAGACTTAATAGTGAAGGTTGTATATTACTGATGTAACTGTGGTAGTAGTGATAATACACAAAGTGGCAAATGACTTCTGCTGTGCTGTACTGATCAGGATGGGTACTGGTGAATAAAAAGTAGTCTGCTGTAAGTGTGAGTCAGAGGCTGTCAGATGTAGATGCTTCTGGCACAGAGGATTGAGGACCTCGACAAAAGCTGTGTCACTGTGGGCTTAAATAAACAATTTCCTCGAATGTGCACATCTGTGTATTTTTGGGGAAAGATAGAGTGCTTCAGAAGGATACTCTGGATATTTCTATTATCTATGTCATATTTTTACCATACCCCAAGTTTTGGGGTCTTACCCTTCCTGTACCTTGAAGAAATATTAGATACTGAATTCTGATTACTATATGTCTGTATTGAGAACTTCCCAATAATAGCACAATATTTTTAGATTAATAAATCTTTAACTTAGACAGTTTTCAAAGAGCGTTTTTTAAGGCAAAGAGACAGCTTCTTTCTACATGTACCAAGAGACAGATGACTTAGTGGACGTATTTTATATTAGGAATTTGGTGATTCTATGCTCAGTATAAAGGGCATTTTGATACTGGGTTAGAAGACTGAAAGGCAGCTGAACATGAGATCAAGGAGAAAAAACTGTAATCATGATATATAAGATTGCACCTGTTCTTTAGATCTTCCACCATACTTTTATCAGTATCAAAATAAACGATTTCTTCAGGCTGAAAAACAGACAAATGAAAATTAGAAAAGCTAATTTATTGTTCTGTGATCTTTAACATCACAGTCCCCTTGCATTTTTATAATCAGGGGAATTCAAACCAGTTTCATGTGGCAAGAAAGAGGCAGAGGCACAGAGGTGAAATATAGATCGGAGTGTTTCTTTTGATTTTAAAACTACTTCCCTGAGTGTGGGAATGATAATGGATTCATGAGTTATCTTTCCTGGGTAAGAAAGATATGACTGCCCCTATTCACTTACTCAAATAAGAATTTCACCTATTTTGGGATTCTACAGATGATCGTTCGCAGCTGTGGTGGTCTCTTCCACTTATAATACGTGAATCTGGTGAAGTGACTTAATTTCTGTAATCTTAGTTACCATATTTTTTAAGAGCGATAAAGACAAAGTACCTTTATTTCTGGGATCTAGTGAAGATTTTAATAACACTTGTAAAGCTTAACATGTATCACTTCAAAAAGATTAGCTTTCATTACTCTTTAACAAGGTTTATTGCCGCTTTTCTTTTCTTTTTTTTGAGTATTTTCTTCCAGCTGATGGAAGCCAGGTCTTTTTGTCTGCTTGTGTGTGAGTGTGTCTATTTCCATTTCCTTTCCTCAGCCTTTGCTCCAGGCATCCATTCAGATGCAAACCCTCCCTCCTCTCCAACAGCAGAGAGTAATGCTCTGTCATTTCTCTCCCCAAGGTCTTTGCTAAGAAGGATTTCCTGGGAGGAGGGGAGGTCTAACGCCTTAGCCTTCCTCTCTATGCAGGGTTCAACAAAGCAAAAGAAAGGGGCTAATGGTCACCCTTCATAACTGGGCTGAGGGTTGTGCCACAGGTGAACACCACTTGTCAGGCCTCCAGTCCTAAAGGTATTTAGTGTATCTAGCTGTTGGTGACGAACTAAGCCAGTGGTTCCAGATCTGAAAACAGAGACACAAATTCTTGGACCCCCAACCTCAGTCTCAATGAATTATAAACCCTGGAGTAAGGTCCAGTGATCTGTGTGATGTAGCAATCCTGCCAGGTGGTGGTTCTGATGTCTGGCATAAGTAGGCAACCAGTGATCTCAGACACTGGGAGATTCCCTACAAACATGACAGAAAATGGGAGATACTGGAGAAAGGGAAGAGTGAACAGAAGCAGCATTTTTCAGGGGCTGCCAGCTATCCCAGACAGTACAGCTATAACTAATTCTTTGCTGTCACTATCTTCCCCCCTCCCAACCTTCTTGGCCCCTTCTTCCCAGGCCCCACCCCCATCCCAGCTATGCTCTTGGATTAGGCCACCCTCAGGTCTGAGAAAGGCTCCTGCGTTATGTTAAATCTGTATGTTTATGGGATGTTAGTCCACCCCCTTCATTTATTTAAGCAAAAGCCCATTTATTTTAAGGAATTCATACCCTTCAAGAGAATTTTCCTGTTTTATTCTATATCTAAACATCTGCCACATTCTTACCATACACACTAATAGTTATGTTCCCAATTGTAATGACAAAGTGTTCCCTTCAAAGAGATGTCCATTTAATGCAGAACCCAGCAGCTTGGAGCAGAAAAGTGAACGGACTATGCATTGATCCAGGCCATCAAGTCTGCCGGAGGGGAAAGGGTGTTGCCCCATTCGCCCTCTCCTCTCTGGAAAGAAAGATGGCGGCCACATGGGAGCCTTGTGGACAGCAGGTATGAGCCGGGAGTGTGGGGGCGACTAAAACCTCATGGGAAGGGGGGCGTTTCGCTCCGCCCTTCACGCCCTACCGAGGCCACCGGTTGCCCCCCGTGAGCAGCTCTCCAGCACGGCCAGGACTCCAGAACACAGAAACCAATTTCTTAACTATCTGACTTTCAGTAGAAATACTTCCAGGGTCAATAGGTAAAAGAGCAGAAATCCAAAACCAACATTTAATTCTTGAACCCAGCCGTAGAAAGCAAATCACTTCACAGTGCTTTTTCAGCATGTCTGATTTGGGGGGGGGGGGGTAAACTCTAAATAATAGTGGTGAATCTTTTATTGAAACAATGAATCTAATCAAAGCAGATAGAGTGTTAACTAGAATTCATCTGCCTCACAGGGACGGGGAGGGGTGGGGGGTGGGGTTTTATTGGGGTTCTTCATGGTAAAAAATAAGTATTGGTAAAGGGAAATGTGTTTGATATTTGCATGACTGAGACATAAACCTGAAAGCTTTGTAACCTTTCCCACAGTGATTCAATAAATAAAAAAAAAAAAATTAAAAAAAAAAAGAATGGCAAACAGACTCGAAGAAAAGAGTTGCACACTGCTGTTTACAACAACCTTGGAAAGGAAGGTATGCCCCCAAAACATATTGGCTTTCTCCATTGGCCACATCTTTTCGGGCTACACCTTTCCAGACCCCGCTTCCAGACAGCTCTAGTGAAGAATCTTATCCCAGTTCAATCATCTGTCAGCTATGATCCTCAAGATTTATTGTAACTCGGTGCCATCCAGATTTAGCCTTCCACTTTATCCCTTTCACTCCCATTGATATACCTAAGTATTCTCAACTTCAACACTATTCAGGTTCTGTGGGGCACTAGGATAACCTCTTTTACAGTGACAGCCTTCAACACTACCTTTACATTTGCCCATCTCATTCCTAAGTCATATCCATTTGTCCTGTAATTCATCACTTGCACAAAAGCACAGGCACATTCAGATCTAAATCTTACCTTCTCTCTCCAGCTACTTCCTCTCTATTTTAGCCTCTGTTATTTCTCTTGTTTCCTGTCAGCAGATGCTGTAGAGAATTTGCATACACATCACCAATTGACAGGAAGAAGTCCTAGATCACCAGGAGTAGTTAACTCCTTCAGTTTGAACCAATAAAAATTGGAAATAGGAGAAAATGATCTAATAAGTGTCCATATCACTGAAATAGATGCTTTCAAGATAAAATGATCCATATACCCTCTCTGGAGACATTCTACATGACCCAACAAGTAAATCTGTTTCTTTTGTTACAGTTCTACAATGTACCACATTGAATTTATTTCTCTTTTCCTTCTCTGTCTCCCTTGAACTTTTCATTCTGATTTCACTGATGTTAAATCCAACTAATAAACCATAAGCATCATCTTTTGTTTCTTATATTAAAAATTATGTGAACCAAGTGTAAAATAAACAATTTGCCTTGGTCAATTTTTTAATTATCTTGACAATTTTTTCCTATTTAATGTCTCTGTTCTAACCACTAAAAAAATTAAAGGGCAATTTTATATTTTTATATAAGGTTTGCTTTATTTTTATGTCTCTTGAAGATTAAGATATCCACATTGTATTTATTCAATGTAGTGTACGCTTTTAATAATAATTATTTTTCCAAGTTCCATGAATATCTTTGAATCTGATTAAAAGAGTAAGTTGATAATAGGATCTAAAGGAGATTCATTTGAAAAAATGAAAACAAATCAAGATTGAATTTGCAGGGCTGATGTCACTTCATACTCTTAGATTTATGTGCATGAGGATTGAACTGGACATTTTTCCTTTTTTATGGTGTATTGAGTTGTTCTTTAAATTACAGAATTAAATGCTCAAAGATGAAAAAAAAAAACAAACAAAAAAAAAACAAAGAGATGTCCATTCTGGTATGTGTGAAGCAAGATGGATAATAAAGGGCCTTTAAGATGGTACTGGAGATACATGTCAAATGAAATTCTTGATTTTTTTGGGGTACAGATTCAACATGGGAAAAAGTTTAGTTTTTACCCCTAGATGAATAGATTTTTAAAACACAATTTTCATCATAGCAATCCCAGTCTTATGTTGGGCTTTGAGTTTTCCAAATATAAAGGCCCAAATTCAGAGCTCGGCTTCCCCTTCTTCTCATTTCTGGTTTATTTTTAGCAAGAGCCAAGCTGAGTTTTAGTTTTTTTATTTGTGTTTGGGTCATACCAAGAAGTGCTCAGGACTTACTCCTGGCATCTGTGCTCAGGGATCAGTACTGGTGGGGCTCAGAGACCAATTTGAAGTGCTGGTGATCATCCTAGGTTGGCTTTGTACAAGGCAAACCCCCTACCCTCTCCCTGCCCCTTGAGCCCAAGCTGGGTTCAGATACATGGCATACATCTCTTATTATTCCAAATCTTCATGTCGTTCCTCCTGCCATATACAGGGCTTATTTTCTGGGCCAATTTTCATCTAGGACAGTTCCTGCTTACACTTCTTCACTCTGTTGACACCATTTTTTCCCTTGGGGAATCAGGTGCTTTCCAGAGCACATGTCATTTCTTCTACATAACAGAACAGACTACATATATAAAATCAGTCTGTACTACAATTGTTTCCTTTTCTAGTACATAAATTTCATGAAGACTGAGACACAACTTTTTCTTTTTTTTTTTTTTGAGGGGGGGCACACTTGATAATGTTCAGGGCTTACTCCTGGCTCTGTACTCAGGAATCACTTCTGGTAGTGCTCAGAGGACCATATGGAATCTGGGTATTGAACCCTAGTGAGCTTGTGTAAAGCAGTTGCCATACCTGCTGTACTGTCACTCCAGCTTCTGAGACTCATTTTTCCTTAGAGTACCCATCCTTACAATAGCACTGGTTCATAGCAGGCATTCAATAAATATTACCTGAATGAGTACTAAAATATCTATGGTAAACAAAATTTAAAAACCCTCATCTCTTAATGAGGGCTGGAGCGATAGCACAGCGGGTAGGGCGTTTGCCTTGCACGCAGCCGACATGGCCAACCCGAGTTCGATTCCTCCGCCCCTCTCGGAGAGCCCGGCAAGCTACTGAGAGTATCTCCCCAGCACGGCAGAGCCTGGCAAGCTCCCCGTGACGTATTCGATATGCCAGACACAGTAACAACAAAGTCTCCAATGGAGACGTTACTGGGCCCACTCGAGCAAATCGATGAACGGGAGGGCCTTTACCTTTACCATCTCTAAACAGATCTTGCTGACCCTAAGAAACAGCAATGTTTAATTCTTAACTTTGCGATAGTACAATAAGGAATGGCTTGTGGGTGCTGTAAGTGTGGTTTGTTCAAGAGAGATAAGCACATTTCCCCTTCTTTAAAATGACTTTACAGGAAATACAGGAAATTTATCTATATGTGTTGTATGCATGTCTGCATTTTTAAGGAGAATTTTTAGAAGGATGCACAATAAACTACTGCCAGTGAGTATATCTTAATGATAAAAGTAAGTTGAAAGGGGATGGAGTGATAGCACAGCAGGTAGAGCGTTTGCCTTGCACACGGCCATCCCAGGTTCGATTCCCAGCATCCCATATGGTCCCCTGAGCATGGCCAGGAGTAATTCCTGAGTGCAGAGCCAGGAGTAACCCCTGTGCAGTGCCGGGTGTGATCCCCCAAAAAAATAAGTTGGAGAGAAATTCATCACTTGATATACTTTGATATAACTTCACTTTCACTCCCCACGCCTTCATGTATTCTTTTTAATACTGTAAACTGTCGCAAGTATGAAGCCAAGGATTGAGACTAATGCAATGAGTATAGTATCTACCTATCCCTTAGCTATATTTAACATTTGCTTTCTTCCATATTTGTTTTAATTTTTAAAAAATGTAAACCACCATAGAAAAACTTGAAATACTCTATATACTGTTCTCTGATTTCATTAATTTAAAAAATAAAAAAATTTTAATTGAATCACTGTGAATTACACTGTGAGTTAAGAGATATTTATGATTGAATTGCAGGTGAATATTGTTTCAGCACCAATTCCTCCTCTACCAATGTCCCCAGTTTCCTTCCCACCCCCAAGCCTGCTTCTGTGTGATTTCATTCTTTTTGTTCTCTCCCCAAAGGCAATTTATGTCAGTATTTATCCTTCCTATGCATGCTTTTATACTATTGCTGCAAATCTATATGCACATAGTTTTCAAACTACACATAAATGGTTTTGCTTTGTATTCTTTAATATCTATTTTCTTGACGTTACATTTTTATTTTTTGTTCCCAATGATAAGCATGACTCTAGGTCAGTGTTTCTCAAATTTCACGGCACTTCATCTGAATTACGTAGGGGCTCTATGTAAAACTGGCATTGATTCTATCTTCAGATATTCTGATGTAATGGATGTACAGTTGAGAATTACTGTAAATTGGTTCACACACTCACATACTTTTTAAAACAGCTGTATATGAGAAATTTCATAATATAACTCTTTTATAACTCACAAGTCCATTTTCTGGTTGATAAGTTATTTGCAATTGTTTTTGTTACCAGTAATTATACACTGTACAGAGTTGTTATTTATCTCTGTGTATGTTTCTCTGGGGTATATACTTAGAAACTAAATTGGTGGATCAGAAGTATCTTCAGCTTACCAGATAATATCATATTGCTGTCATATTAATTTACACCCCTACCACTTCTCTGTCCCTTTGCCCAAACTTGGTATGATCATTCCTTTTTTCCCCTACCTATCCCATTATTTTGCATATGAAATACTATTTTATCCCTTTACATTGTATTTTCCTGATTATAAGTGAGGTTGAAATTTAAATTTGTTTCTATGAGCTATCTTACGTCTATTTTTCTACTCTTCCTCTTCTTTCTCTCACCCCTTCTCAATTGTACACACAGCCTCTAGAAGCAGCTGTTGAAATGGTACATAGGTGCTTTTGCAAATTATTTACAATTCTTATACTTTAACATTCCCATGATGTTATAAGGGCAAATTAAAAGAGCTTACTACAACACTTTGATGTATTTTATGATGAAAATGCTTTGACTATCTTAAAATATAAGTTCACATTTGAGATGATACATTTTATATTCTCTTTTCTGTAAGGAGAGATAAGGGTTCAGAGTAACCCAAACTTAGGCTGGATGGCAAGGAAACTGGATTTATTAACACCGCCATGAGAAAATGCTCTTCATCACTAATCATCAGGGAGCTGCAGATCAAAACAACAAGATATCATTTCACACCACAGAGATTGGCCCACATCCAAAAGAACAAAAGCAACTGGTGTTGGTGCTGATGTGGGGAGAAAGGGACTCTCCTTCACTGCTGGTGGGAATGCCGACTGGTTCATCTCTTTTGGAAAACAGTATGGACGATTCTCAAAAAATTAGAAATTGAGCTCCCATTTGACCCAGCAACACTGTGCCTGGGAATATATCCCGGAGAGGTAAAAAAGTATAGTTGAAATGACATCTGCACTTGTATGTTCATTGCTGCACTGTTAACAATAGCCAAAATCTGGAAAAAATCCGAGTGTCCAAGAACAGATGTCTGATTAAGGAAACTTTGGTACATCTACACAATCTATGCAGCTGTTAGAAAAGATGAAGTCATGAAATTTGCATACAAGTGGTTCTACATGGAAAGTATCATGCTAAGTGAAATGAGTCAGAAAGAGAGGGACAAACATAGAAAGACGGCATTCATTTGGGGAATGTAAAGTAACAGAATGGGAGATGAACACTCAAGAATAGCTGAGATAAGTACCAGGAGGTCTATTCCACGGCTTGGAAGCTGGCAATAGATGCTGGGGGAGAAGGCAGTTTAGATAGAGAAGGGAATACCAAGTAAAGGGTGTTTGGAGGATTTGCTTGGGATGCGAGATGTGTGCTGAAAGTAGAATATAGACCGAATATGGTGGCCACTCAATACCTCTATTGCAAACCACAACACCCTAAAGAAAAGAGAGAGCAAAAGGGAATGCCCTGCCACAGAGGAGGGGCGGGGTGGGAGGGGATGGGATGGGAGGGTGGGAGGACTACTGGGTTCATTGATGGTGAGGAATGGGCACTGGTGGAGGGATGGGTACTTGATCATTATATAACTGAAACCCAAGCATGAAAGTTTGTAAGTCTACAACAGTACTTCATGGTGTTTCACTAATTAAAAACAAACAAACAAACAAAAACCCCCAAACAAACTACTGAGATAAATATACATTTTAAATTATTTCTGTAAAATAAATTTGTGAAAGCAGAATTGAAGGATTAAAGACTGTAAGCCTATACATATTTTTAGGGTATTTGACAATGAGCCAAATCCAATGTAGTTTTCTAATCTGCATTTCTTGTCTAACATTTTCTTTAATTCATATTTTTTAGTACCAGCAGATTATATTTATAGAGAAGAATTTTAATAACGTCATTTCTTCTCCCTCCAAACACCAAATGGTGTTGCACTAATAAAAAAAAAGTGTAATGCACAAAAAAGAAAAAAAAAACATTGCCAAGCAGTTCAATAAGTAATCTGTTACAAAAATAAAAAGAGTTGTCTCAACCCATAAAGATTAGAATTAATGGTAATTCCTATACAGTTGTAGCTGGAAAAATAGGATTTACCTGTATACTTTGGGATTTTGTTCCTTGAAGATTTTTTGGAAACAACTGTTTCCAGAATCTTTCCTTTGAATAGTCAAAATGTACAGCCATTGGTGTGCTATTCTGTTGCACATTAAACCAGACCTATTAGAACATGAAGACAAAATCAATGTAGGCCTATACAGAGATCATAGCTGGTTAGGACGGAGCCAATTTTATAGTACTACTACCCAATTTAGAGGCCGAAGGTGAAAGACGTTCTAAGGTAAACATACTTAGTATGTCTAAGGTAAAAGAGATTCCAGAGGTAGTGAACATTAAATGACTCATTGGCTCAAAACCTTGGAGGCCCTGATTAATCACTGGGGAGAGCTGTAATAAAAGATTGCCCCCACCCCACCCCCATCCCAATTTGATCCCCATGGTAATGTACATTAGGGCAGAAGAACACTGGATTGACTTTTGAGGAAATAACTCAAAGTAAGATTTATCCCCATGTACTTACATTCCCACCATCGAACAAACAGTCCACACTTTGTAAAGGGCAAAATGGGTCACACTGCTTATGGCATTGCCCAGTTAAAGGATTCCAAAGCAAGAATTCATCTGTTTCTTGAGTTAATACATATGCCACATGTCCCTATATGAAAAAAAGAATTAGTTATTTTTTGATAGGAGGTTGACTGAAGTAGTTTTGGTGTGTAAAAACTATAAAGCAAGCATGTGATAGCTTTGGGTCTTAGGGTCTAACATTTATTTGGGCTTGCTTTTCAAAACCATGTTCTCCCTTAAATATGTATTTCACTTATTAGTCTCTATGTTTATTTGTCTGGGGCTTTTTCCACTCTGAAGAAGTCTGTTCTTTCTTGAACATGAATTTCCTCTCTTTCTCTTCCCTCACATCTATCTATTGTTCAATAAAGACTATCTTGATTCACTAAAACTAGACAAAAATAAATAAAATTTGAAAATGAAAAATGTCAGTGCTTCAGAGACCCTCAGGCTCTGGCTAGTATATGGATTCACAAGAGAGAAACTTTGAGTCAGTTCTGCCGTACAGTCTTGTAGGGTGACCTAGTCTTTTGTCAAAATAATTATTTAATAAAGTCAGTGCATGAAAATATAGAACAATGTCCTGACAGCTAGTACTAAGTGTTTTGAGGTAGTTATTGTTTTGTCTAGTTCACACAGAAGTGCTTTATGGACAGCCCTAATTTTGAGCATAGTATACTTAAGAAACTGAGGATGAACATCAAATAATGTTAGGGAAGAGAAAACTATCCTGAAAAAAACCAAGAGGCGATATAAAGTCATCAAAATAATATTGAGAAAAATGTGGAATTAAGAGGCTAGAGGAAAAGTATAGAGGAAATTATCTGAATAATAATGCAATTTGTATATTTTACTCTGGATATGCCATTTTGAGATGTACAAAACTATTTTTAGCAAAGAATAAAAAATTCAGGCCATAATGATAATATGCTTAATATTTGTTGATATTTAGCTGTACCAGGTACTGTGCATTCACATTAATTTTCTAACTTTAATTCACTCCATATTGTGGGAGGTAGTGATAATTAAGTTTATCTTTGGGATGAATAATCAGAGGTTAAGGAACTTGTGTGGGATAATAATGACATCTGTTTTATGAGGAAAAAGCTGAAGTTCAGAGGAGCAAACTAGGCTGGCATCAAAAGCGCTAAATGGCATTGCAGTTTTAAATTTAATTTCCTCTCTGACTACCCCCTCCCCACCCACATTCTTTCTTTCTTTCTTTCTTTTTTGCCAATGGGCATCATTATTTTTAAGACACTTTGAAAACTTTATGATCCACATGAAAAGATATGGTGAAGAAAGGACACAGAGTCCTGAGTAAAAGTCAGAGCCAAGCTCTAGTTCAGCATTATTGAATGACTTTGTCTACGAAAAATGACGATGGTGTTGGTTGATCAATACAAAACTTTAGGGATTTTCTGTTTGCTTGATGGACAATGGGCTGATCTGGAAAATCCAAGGCAGCTTCACTCACGTTTCTGTCTAACCAGGTGAAAAGGATAAGTCTGAACTCAGCTGTGACCGTCAAGGTGGAATACCTACTCCAGTCCCTTCTAACCTGTCTGACTCAAGGCAGATCCTTACACAATGCTCTAGACTCTAAGAAGCATGTCCCAGTGAACAATGCAAAAACAGTGACCTTTTACAACACAGTCTTGGAAATCACACAGCTCTCTTTTCTGCCACACTCTAATAGTATAAACTGCCACAAGTGTAAATTTTCAAGGGAAAGTTCTGAGGTTTCAGGCCTCATACTCAAGGGTCAAAACAAAATATAAAAAACAAACAAATAAACACCCCCCCACCCCCAAAACCCAACAACCAGTTGACTCCTTCAAATTTAAGGAATAAAACAATGATCATTAAAAAATAAAACTCCTCTCATGGGTCAAAGCCAAATGTGCAAACAAATATAAAGTAATGCAAATCATGGCTACTTTTGCCTATAGATTCGCCGCTGCATCTCTATGGAGGACATTGGTGCTCATTTCCCTCATACCCAAGCTGGAAGTTGGCCCCACCAAGTGTAAGCTTGGAAGTTCTCTCAGTAGGAGATAGAGAGGACTGAGGTTCAGCTTTCTAGAGCCTTTCTAATTCCTATGGGCCACAGATTACACCCTACACTGAGTCAGAGATTCCTGGAAGTGGAGGTAGGGATGAGATAGTGGCCCCTACGGTTCTTAAAACAGTGTGCAGTATAACCTGCTCCAATTCCACTGTGCTCTTCTTTTAAGCAGAGGGAAGGGATTACCTCAATCACCTAACTCAAGTGCAAACAGCGGCTGGTGGCTTCCCTTGTGAATGTTTGCTGAAATATTGTTGAATTTTACTGCCCTCTAGTGGCAGTACAAAACTACAACAGAGGCTCATATGGGAGAAATTAACATTTTTAATCTAGTGACACAGAAACAATCTAACCTCTTTCTCTTCTTCCCTCCATTTCCTTCTCCCTTCTTCCCTTCTATTCCACCCCTCTCCAATCCTCCAATCTCTTTCCATTTTTCACCTCTCTCTCCCTCTCCGCCACACCCTTTCCCCAGCCCCTTGCTTTTGGGCCACACCCAGCAGTGCTTAAATGCTATTCTAGGCTCCATCTGGGGGTTTCTCCAGGCATTGCTCAGAGGGACCACATAGTGCAGGGCTCCGACACTGATTATGCTCAGCCCAGGCACTGAAAAAATTATCTGCAAGGATCTTTAAACATAATACGAGAAGCTTATAAAGATGATGTTGATCATGATTAACAGCCATCATCACTACTCATATAACTATTATGGCACCATCATCACTATTTTTTGAGCATTGGTATAAAGTACCTTGTGTGCATAGAATTTATTATTTCCAGTCACCCCAATGAAAGCAGCACTATTGTCAGCATTATTTTACAATGATAAGAACATAAATGTCTCTGTCTGAGCCACCACTATCCACTTTCTAGCAATTGTGTGCCCACAAAATTCTCAAACTTGTGAAAAGACGGAGACTTGAAGCATTTTAAAATTGCAGCTGAAAGCTAATTATTTTGCTTGCATAATTTAAACGTTAACTCCAGTACTTACTTCCAATACTGAAGTTCCCAGAAGAACCAAAGCTTTTTTCCCAAAATACAGAAAGAAATTACAGAGAAGGATGGCATGTTCTTCCTTATTTCCAACAGTCAAACTGATGCAGCGCTAGGGCAAGAACAACAACAACAAAGTGAGGGAAGAGAAAGTCAAGGAATGCAACTTTCCAAACACATTGAGAGTTCTACTCCTTCTAATTTCAAACACAGTTTCTCCCATATAGCTATGATTACAGCAACGCTGAACACTCTGCCTTCTTTGACTTGATAGATCAGTAGAGAGTTAACCTGGAAAGTAGGGATCATCTTCATTAGAGGACAATTAGTGTGGATAACTTAGTAAATAATTTTTCATCCAAAATGGGACATTTTGTTTAGGGGAAAATATTAAATTGCCCCAGGCAAATAGGGACACAGGGATTTGTAGTTCAAGAAAGAGTGTCTGCAGGCCCTTCTACCCCTTGCCCTGATGGGACTCAGAGATGACACCACATCTGGCCACTATCTACTTAAGCTCCCACACGGCCATGATCCAGGGACATACAAACAAATTTCAGACCCAACCAACTTGCTACAGCAATCTCTTCAGACCCTAATTATTAAAATTTTAGAATTCTAAGAGCGTGCACAACATTATATTTTATCCACAATAAGCAATACAAAACACATTGTTTAGCATTGCCTTTTCGGCAGGTATGAGTGGTGGTGGGACTGGTCTCAAAATATCGAAGGTAACTAGAGAAAGAGAATATTGTGCAAACTGTCTGCCACATAGGCAGGGGGAGGTGTGGAATGAGTGTGTGAGCAGATTTTAGTGATGGAATACGTGCACTGGTGAAGGGATTGGTGTTTGATGACTGTATGATCGAAGCTCAAACATGAAAGCTTTCCATTTTCCATTTGTTACCTCTTGGTGAATCAATAAAAAAATAAAAATTAAAAAAAAAAGAAAGAGTGCCTGCTAGGGAATTGTACAATGTTTTTGGTGCAAGAGATCCTTTGGATAGAACATATTATTATTATTATTATTATTATTATTATTATTATATATTGGGGATTTTTGTTTTAATTGTGTTTATTTTTATAATAATTGTTGATATATTATTTCCCTGTACTGTCTAGTGTTTTAAACACAAAAAAGAAAATCTGAGAATTCCTTTAAAAAGAGTGACTGAAACTTCAACAGAAACAACTGAACAGCTGAATGGATTACTACCAAATATAAACTATTTAATACAGCAAATGTAATAAAAAAAAGAAGCACAGCAGTGATTCAAGACTGATGATGTAAACCATGTTTCAGCCTGTTGGTATATTTTCTTGTTCCCCAGACTGTTTATTTTTTAAATTAGAAGATCTCATATAAAACTCTAGTTTTCTGGTGTCTCTTGGAAGTGGTGTGGGAACTAAAGGAACAACAAATGTCGAAGGCAACAATTTGTAGTTGTTGAGTAGCACCATTTGGATGGGACATGTGCTTTCCAATTCATTATGGTTGCAGAGAAAAAAGGGGTGATGGTCATGGAGATTGGGAAGCAGGGGGTTCAGGAATGCTTGGAAGTGACTATTTCCCAATCACTGTGGAAGCCTTTAAGCATTCAATAGCTGATATGTGCACCCTGGTGAACATGGAGAGAAATGGAGGTGAGGGAGAGGCTGGCACGGCGGCTCCTCTGAAAGAGAGAGCAGAAGAATTAAGGACAGAACGTCAGGGCAAAGGAGATCCCCTGGCAGGATTTCCTAAGAGGACGAGGGAACAGATGAGAACAAATAATATCCCACGTTCCAACATGCCTTGCCTATGTTATCTTTTCAAAATCTCTGCACGACATAGATGAGGAATTCAAGACCCAGAGAAGTGAAATAACTTATCTCAAGTCACACAATTAGCAAAGTGATTGAAGTAGGATTTGAAGCAAGATTTGATTCACTCCAAAGACTGTAGAGTAGGCAGAAGATAGAAACTCTTATCTTGGGAAAATACAATTAGTGATGCACTAATAAGATCAGAGAGCTCACGTTAATGGGAAGGCATTAGCAGAGAGAAATCATAATCCTGTTTTGGGCAATGTTTGTATTCGGGACGGGCAACTCCAGAGTAACAGTATTGTTGGAATGGTTATATTCGCTTATCTATTCCTTTTTTGAGGGTGTGTGTGTGTGTGGGGGGGCATACCTGGCAGTGCTAAGGGCTTACGCCTTCCTCTGCACTCAGGGATCATTCCTGGTGCAGTTCAGGGGATGATATATAATGCTAGGGGGTTGAATCCACGTCAGCATGTACAAGGCAGGCATAGGCCTATCCACTGCACTATCACTCAGGCCATCAAAAGTCCCAAGATTTTTGGCCTTTGAGATTAAGTCCATAAATTACTGTGATGCCTGAAATGATGAATTAAACAATTTTTAAAAAGCCTTTTAAATTTACAAAGCAAAGTACTATGTAGGTTCATCCCATTTTTCAAATTTCCTTTCAAAGAAGAAACAATGAAGAAATACTATACATTCTAATGATAAAATGTAATTTGTTACCTCAGATGTCAGCCATATGTCAAAACCATCATTTTCATCCAGTGTGTCAGGTATGAGAGGAATCAAAGATACAAATCGAGCAATGAGGTCCTAGAACAATAGTAACTAACATGTATTGAGTGTATACTAGATGTCTATCACCAAGCATTAATGCTTTAGAATCATTATTATTACATTTCAAGAATTCTGAGAGCCTATGAAACTCACAATTATTTTTTACTTATAGAAGAAAAAAACAACTGGGAAAACAGCGCGTACTATGTGGGTTTCAGGCCAGAGAGCTAGTACAGTGGGTAAGTGCTCCCAGAAGATCCCTGAGTACTGTCACTGTCACTGTCTTCCTGCTGTCCATCAATTTGCTTGAGTGGGCCCAGTAATGTCACCATTGTGAGACTTGTTGTTACTGTGTTTGGCATATCAAATATGTCACGAGTAGCTTGCCAGGCTTTGCCGTGCGGGCAAGATACTCTCAGTAGCTTGCCGGGCTCTCCGAGAGGGGCGGAGGAATTGAACTCGGGTTGGTCAGGTCAGCCTCATGCAAGGCAAACACCCTACCCTCTGTGCTATCGCTTCAGGGTACAGAGTCAGGAATAAGCCCTGAGTACTGCTGGTATGGCTCCAACTGTACTAACTTGAAAAAAGGGATTGAAAAACCAAAACTTGTTTTGTTAGTTACTGGGCCACAGTCAGAAGTGCTCAGAACTTACTCCTGGCTCTATGCTCAGGGATCACTTCTGGCTGGACTCACCCATATGGGGTAGCGGAGATTGAACCCAGGTCAGTCATGTGCAGGCCAAGTACCCTAACTGCTGTACTATCTCTCCAGCCCCTGACTTGCTTTTAATGTTCAAAATCTATCAGAGTTACTGCTACCATTTCATTATAATTTTTATTGATGTGAGGGATTACATAGTGATTTCTGGGTTTAGTAGTGCTCAGAGGTCACCAGGGTCACAACTGGTCATAATGCTGGGGTGACAGGAGCAGAATTGTTTTCATCAACACAATTTTATTGAGATGGTAAACAGAAAGATCCTGGCACAATCTGCTTTTTCAAACAACAGCAATTATATCATAGATTGTTCCCCATATGGGGCTGGAGAAAAGGAATCAGACCAAAGTAGAAAAAGAGAAAGGGCTAGGAATAGATAAGCCACAAGACAAGATAGAAGACCACTAACATTTTCCCTAATTTAAGGTAGCTGAAATTATTTTGCAAAATTATTTTGATACATTACTATCAGATATGTCATATGTTCTTCTTGGACTAGTGGGGAAGGGTTTGGACCACATGATGATGCTCAGGAACCACTCTTGGCAAGCTTCGGGGACTATATAGGGTGTTGGGGTTGAACCGAAGTCCACTATGTGCAAGGCAAATGTTCTCCCACTGCTCTGGTCCCACAAGCCATATTTTCTGATTTTATTCACGTGATTAAACATAGTTCATAATTCTTCATAAGTCAATGAACTAGAATTTAGTCTTTTTAAAAAGACAAAAATCAAGGCCAGAGAGAAAGTACAGTGAGTATAGTTGTGCTTGCCTTGCACTCAATATGGTTCAATCCCCAGTGTCCCATATGGTCCCCCTGAGGCCCACCAGGAGTAATTCCTGAGTGTAGATCCAGGAATAACCTGAGAATTACTTGGTGTGACCCCCAAACCAAATAATAATAAAAGTTAAAACATGAAATTGTCCTTGAAATAAATATATTTTTAATATTAATACTAAAAATATAATATTAAAAAAATAATATTAGTGCACTATCTACTTGGACATTGGTTGGGTATCAGAAAATAGACAGGAAGAAGCAGCTTATGTTGGAAAAGGAGATTATAAAGCAAAAGAAAGTCCTATGATTTATGGACTTATGATTATATTTTTCTTTTTGGGTCACATCCAGGGATGCTCAGGGGTGATGCTCAGGGGTTACTCCTGACTTTGCACTCAGGAATTACTCCTGGCGGTGCGTGGGGGATCATATGTGATGCCAGGGACTGAACCTGGGTTGGCCACGTGCAGGCAAATGCCCTATGCGCTTTACTATTGCTCCGGCCCCTAGGACTTACGATTTTATCTCAGAATTCAGCTAAGGGAATTTTATGGTGGAGAGAAAATACAAATATTCCAAGGAGAGGGGGCGGAGAGGTAGTAGAGCAGGCAGGGCACTTGCTTGCATGTGGCTGATCCGGACTCAATCTCTGGCATGCTGTGAGGTCACTTGAGCACTGCCAGGGTGCTCAACAAACAAACAAACAAACAAAGAAAAACAAACAAAAATACATTCTGAAAAGAGTCAACTGACTCCAGTGGAATAAATTACGGGTTGATGAACAAAATAAAAATGGAGATAGCAAACACAGGCCAGATGAAACTGTGATGGCTGTGAAAGGTAAGTGGCTGAGAAGCTAAGCAGATTAGAGAGGATTTTTTTGAGGACAGAAGAACTTGAAGGATGTTTTTAAACAGATTGGGGAAAGAGACTGTAGGGGAGGGACTAAATTTAAGAAAGGAAAAAGATCTTTGCTTGATTTCTGAGCAATTAAAGTACACCCACCCTCCCACATAGGTTAACATCTATTTAAAATTTTTTTTGGATCAGTAATACCCAGGCTACAAATAATTAGAAATTTGATCTGTACATTTACCAGCAGTATAACAACAGGACACAGATACTCATTGCAGCACTGTTTATCATCCAAAAATTAATGCGTATGAGTGTTGACTCCAACATGGATTGGTAAAATGAATCACTTGTCATTCAATGAATAAACAAGGTAAAATGTCACACAAAAGAAAAGTAAATAAATTAAAATAAAAATTTGAAGTGATAAGTCTAAAACTCAGCCTTATGATAGCTGCACAGCTGTGCATATGCTATTGTACATACCTCATGTAAATCTCAATCAAAGTCAATAAAGGTAACTTACAAGTGTTGAATTAGAATCACGAAGAAACATATCCAGAAGTTGTTGAGGTGGATTTAATGCCTTGATATATCTTGTTACTAAGATCTGTATCCCTTCCTCATTAAAAACAGTAGTTACGATTCTTCGGTTAGGAAATTCTGCTTTGCAGCCTTTTTTAAAGGTCCATGCTCTCTGCAAAACATCTATTTGATCTGAAAACTAGAATCAAGTTTAAATAATTCAACATGATAGCATATTATGTTTACAGGACTATATCAAGAACCCAATATTCATTTCTGTCAGCTTTTAAATTGTATATTTTTGCCAGCTTTGAAATCATTAATAGTTTCATCTTAATTTATTTATTAACATTTATCTTTTCTGGGTGGGCCCATCTGGTGGTGCTCAGGGGCTATACCTTGCATATTTCTTGGAGATTGCTCCTGAAAGTTCATGCAGGGGACCATGTGGTGTAGGGATCAAAACTCTGACATGCAAAATCTGCACACTAGCCCTTTAAGCTATCTCTCCGGCCTTAATACTAGTTTCTCAAATAGTTTACACTTGCTTGATAGTGTATATAAAATAATTCAACATAAAACCTACCTTGTCTAGTTCTGGATTACAAGTGACATAGGATATTTGAGGTTCAATAGTAGCAAAAATATTTAAAAATGTAGATTCTTTTAAATTCTGCCCATTATAATCTTTAGGAGACACAGAAGTCTTACTCCAAGCGTACCCAAATAAAACTGGAGGGATATTTACTTGAAATGTTCCATTAATCTGAAGGAAGACATCAATATAAGATTCCATATGAGTGACTATACTAGAGCCACACTTAAGTCTTTCCTGCAGAAGAAAAAGGATTACATGGTATGGGCTGATGCTAACAACTTGTACTTACACAGATACGATTGGGTTCTCCACAGTGATCACTCCACAGACCCCCGGTACATTGGGACCTTGTTTTAAAATGTACTATGTGGAGAGGGCCCAGTAACGTCTCCATCGGAGACTTTGTTGTTACTGTGTTTGGCATATCGAATACGTCACGGGGAGCTTGCCAGGCTCTGCCTTGCGGGCGAGATATTAGGAGAAATGACCTTTGTGATGTGTGTATGTGTGTGTGTGCGCACACATGTATATATGCACACACATCTGTACACAAGGGGAGGAGATTTTTACAATCATCATAACTAATAATACCTAATAGTTAAATGAGAATTTATGTGCAAAATACTGTTCAAGTGCTCAATATAGATCTTATTCAATTAGCTTGGTACCGCAATAGCACTGTAGCACTGTAGAACTGTCCTCCCGTTGTTCATCGATTTGCTGAAGTGGGCACCAGTAACGTCTCCAGTGTGAGACTTGTTGTTACTGTGTTTGGCATATCGAATACACCACGGGGAGCTTGCCAAGCTCTGCCGTGTGGGTGGGATACTCTTGGTAGCTTGCCGGGCTCTCTGAGAGGGACGGAGGAATTGAACCCATGCCGGCCGCGTGCTGGGCAAATTCCCTACCTGCTGTGCTATCGCTCCAGCCCAGTACCGCAATAATCATCATTATTTACTTAAATCTCTACTTCATAGACAAGAAAACTGAAGGTTTGTGAGTTTGTTTGTATGAGATTACAAAACTAATGAGTAGTGAAGCCAGGAGTACAACCCAGGCTTGGCTACCTTTGATAATCACAATTTTTCTTATTTATAAATCACATTTATTTACTAAGATGGTCAAATTAAAAACCCTGTTATGCTAAATATATAATAAAAAACCTGGAATCATAACTGTGACATATAAAATATCTTTAACATGTATCATTTTTTAATATTTATTCTCTAGTGCATTATTTCAGTTTGGGGGAGGGCTTGTCCAGTAGTGCTCTTGATTTACTTCTGGTGGTCTAGAGAAACTTTTTGGGGTACTGGGGATTGAACCTGGGTTACTGCCCCAGCTTCTGGCTCCTATTCCACATTTTAAACTATTTCTCTATTCCAGAGTCCAACTTAGAACAACACTAATTGATAGAGACATAATTCTAACCCAAAAAGACTCATATGTTTTGCAAATCACATCTTTAAGGAATGTATGTTTTCATAATACCTATTTTTTTCTTTTTGGGTCACACCCGGCGATGCACAAGGGTTACTCCTGGCTCATGCACTCAGGAATCACTCCTGGCGGTGCTCAGGGGACCATATGGGATGCTAGGAATCAAACCTGGATTGGCCACATGCAAGGCAAATGCCCTACCCGCTGTGCTATCACTCCAGCCCCAGTACCTATTTTATTCCTCTACCAAAGCACTATTTCATTATAATGTTGTACTGAAATGTCTGTTTTTTTCTGACAATTAACTTCTAAAAGTAGAAAATTCATTTATGAATCTTCTGGGTCTGGTACAGCCTCAGCCCTGTAGTAGCTTACCTAAAATCAGATTACTCAAGAAAGAAGTGACAAAACCCTAAATAATCTGGATTGTGGGTTTTGGGTTTTTTAAAAAATTGTTTTACTGTTATTTAGTCATATTCTTGCTGCAAAATCAAGACAAAACACTTTGGAGTGTGGGGAGGAGTTGCATTGCAGAGATGACAATCATCATCATTTATTTAATTTATTGAATCAGTAAACAATGTCGAGCAGCTGAGACTTCTATAACTAATGGTTACAATGCAACATTGTTAACCTGAAAATTTGTGAATTTGTCCCATAAAACTATGTGCTTTGTAATGGAATACTATGCAGCTTTTAGGATGAAGTAATGAAATTTGCTGATAAGTGGATAGACATGGAGAGTATCATGCTAAGTGAAATGAGTCAAAAAGAGAGGGACAGACATAGGACTGCACTCATTTGTGGAGTATAAAATAACATAACGTGAGACTGACACCCAAGGACAGTAGACACAAGGGCCAGGAAGATTGCTCCATAGTTGGAAGCCTGCCTCATGAGTGGGGGGAGAAGGCAGCTGGAATAGAGAAGGGACCACCAAGAAAATAATGGTTGGAGGAATCAGTTGGAATGGGAGATGTACGCTGAAAGTAGATAGTAGATAAAGGACCAAACATGATAACCTCTCACCATTTGTATTCCAAACCATAATACCCAAAAGTAGATAGAGAATATGGGGGAAATTGTTTGCCACGGAGGCAGGGAGAGGGTTGGAAAAGGTGGGTATATTGGGGAAATTGGTGGTGGGGAATGTGCACTGGTGGAGGGATGGGTATTTAATCATTGTAAGACAGCAACTCAAACATGAAAGCTTGTAACTGTATCTCACAGTGATTCAATTTAAAAAAAACTATGTGCTTTGTCAATGAACACTATATAAGAAAATAAATCTCGTGAGTGTACCCTTTTGTAGACAGCTAAAATCTCCAATCACTTAGTGTCAGGCTTATTCTGACACTCAAATACAAGATCATTTTAACTAGTCAACAAACCTGCAAATCATAGAACCTGATTCAACCGACAACAATGTTTCCATTACCCAGAGATCAAAATTTAAAATAATTATCCAAAGATAGTTTTCTGTCACCTCAGATTGTTGCAGAAGAGCGGAGAAAGGGAAGACAATAGATCCGAGCCAATTTTTTCTTACATATGAATGACAATTGCAGCTCTTGAGACAGCGATCCTATAAAGATATAGAAATTTTATATATTTTCCTTGACTTAAGATGCTATCATGCTCAAATAGAACCATCCTAAGTCAAAACTATGCAACCCTACACGGGAGACTACCTGGGGGCAAGGACTTCGTCACTGCCCAGTCTCAACACACAGGAATCATTCCTTTGATGTCATTGAAATGTATAGTACATAAAATAATGGACTATTTATAAAGCATACCTATTATTAAAGGTAAACTGTACTAAATAATATATTTTCAAGGCTAAAATAAAAATTCAGAAACAGAGGACAGCTAATAAGCCAGCTGCAGAGATAAAACAATCATAAAAATAATATAGCAATTAAAAAAACTGCAGGAAACAAATAGCAGCTTCTGGAATAATCTGAAAACAAATAAAAGCTCAAATGGTCAATAATTACACAAAATGTTAAATAACCATGTATTAACGGTATTAAATCTGAGTGAAAAAAATGTGACTCAACTATACGCTGTCTATAGTAAATCCATTTAAAATACAGAGATATAGGTTAAAAAGAAAAAAAGGAGAAAATATATCACATGCAAACAAAATTAATAGGTGGAACTACTATATTTATTGCAGACAAAGCAGATTTAAGAACAGGCGACACAACTAGAAACAAAGAGGTTTATTTCAAAGTGATAAATTTATTCAAGAATAACAGAAACAAAATAAGAAGAAAAAGGGCTACGTCTAGCAGTGTGGAGTGGCCATGTGGTGTGCTGAAGAACTAAGGGTCCTTTATAGGTGCAAGATGTGTTTTCTACCTCTTGGGTCACCTTCCTAGCTCTGAAATACAATTTAAGAGTAGAGTTACAAAATAGACAGCAAAAACAGAGCTCAAAAAATAACATACCAAAAACAGTTGAAGAATTTGTCATCATCAGAATTTATTAATTTGGTGTTTTAGGACCACACCCCATAGGTGCTCAGGCCTTTCTCCTGGCTCTGTTCAGGGAATATTCAGGGATCACTCTTGACAGAGTTTAGGGGACTATGTGTGGTGCCAGGGATTGAACCGGGGTTGGCTATGCGTAAGCAAAGTGCCTTAACTTCTGTACTATCTCTCTGGCCCCAATCAGCAGAATTTAAACCTTTGTTCTTCAAAAGACAGTTAAATAAGAGAAAAAATGAACATACTACACAATGAGAAAAATATTTGTAAATCATTTTATCATCTGAGTATTTTTTATATAGAATTTACAAAGAATTTCAAAACTCAGTAAAAAAACCTGTCCAACTAGAAACACAAGCAAAAAATGGAATAACATACCAGATAAAAGCTAGATGGATGACAAATACCTGAGAAGGTATTAAACATCATTAGTTATTAACAAATGCAAATTAAACCCACAATGAGATACTATACATAGTAGTGTATTTATTAGAATAGCTAAAGTGTTGAAGTCCAAGCAAGTGGATTTAAAAAATTTTGTTTTGTTTTGCTTTGAACCACACTCTACTCCTGACACTGCATTGATCAACTCCATGAAAGACAAATGATGTAACCCCAAACTCTCTCTGGCTCATGAACAAGTGCTTTTAAGTATTTAAAAAAGTATTTAAAAGAACTGGGATGGTAGTTTCATATATTGCTAGTGGAAGTAAAAAATATGATGCCGTTACATTAAAAATATATTTGTCATTTCTTAAATATCCAGTTCCATACAGTTCAGCCATTCTGCTCCTACAGGTACCCGTGAAAACAGGAAAGTCCATAAAGACTTGTACACAAGGGCCAGAGCAATAGTACAATGCCTTGTACAAGGTGGGCCTGTGTTTGATCTTGGGAACCCCAAATGGTCCCCAGAGCCCTGCCAGGAATAATCCTTGAGTGCAGAGCCAGGAGTAAGCCCTGAGCACAGCCAGTTTGGCCCCCAAAACCAAAAGGTTAGAAACAAAAAAGAAAGAATAATGCAAAAGTCAATCAATAGGTTAATTTATTAACATATAACAGGATATATATTTACTAGTGGGGTACCACTACATAATAAAACACAACAACCCATTTGATAAATATAGAATAAATCTCAAAACAATTTTTTTTCACTGAAATAGACCAAAAAATAGTGGGGCAAGGACACAAAGAAAAGCTCCCTGGGAAACCTCACAACTCACAACTTTAAGTGACCTTGTAGACCTAGAAACTCCTGCCCTTCATGACAACATGAAGAAAATTTTATAACTATCTCTATGCTCTTCTTTAATATTTATCCACTCAAGTCTCATAACATATCATTCACAGCGATCTCACATCTGTTCTACCACATGGTGCAGAAACCAGGAGACAGATAATGCCACCTGAGACCCTAGCCTCCATACTTTGTCACCTCTTCTGGGGGACACTTCAATGCCTGATGCACATTCACTAGAACAATTTGATCACAAAGCCATAACATCCTCCTATTCTCCTCACACATTTTTTCCCCCATACACATACCATATTGCCCCCCAAATCCACCAAGAGTGATTCCTGAGTGTAGAGCAGAGCCAAGAGTTACCCCTGAGCATCACTGGGTGTGACCCCAAAACAACCCACAATAGCTAGATAGCACAGCCGGTAGGGAGTTTGCCTTGCACGCGACCGACCCAGGTTCAATTCCTCCATCCCTCTCGGAGAGCCCGGCAAGCTACCGAGAGTATCCTGCTGCCACAGCAGAGCCTATCAAGCTTCCCGTGGCGTATACGATATGCCAAAAACAGTAACAAGGAGTCTCACAATGGAGACGTTACTGGTGCCTGCTGGAGCAAATTGATGAACAACGGGAGGACAGTGCTACAGTGCTGCACATACATTTTCCTTCATTCCTTGCCAAATCCTTCATTCTCAATGAACACTGAAAGTCAAGAAATTTTTCTATCTGGTTGTCTTTTAAAATGAGTCTGTTCTGTCTTTTCCCCAACTTCAGTCTCTGACTGAGCAGTCCAAAAGCACAATTCTATTACTCTCTGCTTGAACTTGACTTTATTATCTGCACGGTTTCCTTTGCCTTCCCCTGGTTGTCGCAAAACCTACGCTCTCATTTCCTTAGTTTCAGGATTGGTTCTTCCAAATTCTCCAGTCCCAGTTTCAGAATCTGATATGACAGAGTCATTTCTGTGCCTGTTCATGGTCAAACAGAAACAAGTGAAACAGGTCCCATCCTTCTTTTAATTGGCATTCTATTGGGGACAGGAGCAGGGCATATCCACGGAGACCTAAGATCTTAACCTTAACTTCAGAAGAAGCAATAAAACCATTAACAACTTCCATGGAAGCTGTTCATCAACAGCTCAATTCATTAGTAGCCAGAGTTTTGCAGAACATGAAAAGCTTTAGCTCTGCTCACAGTCAACCAAGGAGGAACTTGCACATAATCTGGGAGACAAATGCTGTCTTTATATGTTAATGAGATATAATTCCTTGGGAAAAATTTAAAATAGGACATGCCACTTAATTAAATCATACCAAGTTGGAGTTCTGAATGGAAAATAAACATGTGGTCTTGATTCATATGGCTGGTGACACTTATCCCCTATCCTTCTGCAGCAAATGCTCAGTCATCTGTTCCTTTCATCCAGCAGGTAATCAACAGATACATTATGCTTCCCGACAGCAGATAGCATTTAAGATTTTACCTTGAACATGGCACTTATACCTTGATGGCTCTTGATACAGATCTTGATATAATAGCTAGACCTATGGCCCCTATTCAGATAATTCATTTACAAAAAAATAAAAAGAGTATCTGTCCAGGTTGGGATATTAAGGGTTAAATTCATCCAGACAGTCTTTATAAATTACAATTCTACAATCTCTGGCAAGGACACATTCATCCTGTGATAGTCCCTTTACAGGAACCTTGAAGATATCAAATCCCTGGCTTTCACCAGCCACCTGGAAAGAAGTCTATCCAGAAGAAATTGTATTTTAAAATATTTATTAATGTTTTTCTTTGTTCTGTATGAGCTAACCTGTAAAGCACACTGAGTATATAAATCTGCTTCTCTTTTCTCTAGGGTTCAGAGAATCTATGATCTGTTGTGCCTGTCACAACAATGTGAAGTAAACTTTATAATTCTTCCTCTCCTTCTCCCTCTTTTTCATACCCAGCTGTGCTTAGGGCTTACTTCTGACTCTGTGCTCAGGGATCACTCCTGGAGGCTGGCTATTTGGTGCTAGGGATCAAACCTAGGTTGGTCACATGCAAGGCAAGTGCCCTGCCAGCTGTACTATTGCTTCAGATCTTATGCTCTTCTTTAATATTTACCCATTTGATAGCCCTAATCTATAACTCATGACAATCTCATATTTGTTCCATCAAAGTAAATATCATATAATGCCATTTATAATTTTCTTTCTAAAAAATATAAACTATAGTGACAAGAGGTCAATCAATCATTGCCTTGGATGGTAAGTGCAGAGGTGGGATGGAAATATGTTAATGGAAAGAAAACCATTTGCGCATTATGAATATGTTCATTACTGATTGCAATGGTTTCATATAGACATGCCCAAACATTTCAAATTAAATGCTTTAAATATATTCAATTGTTAGTTTGCAAAAATTACTTATTAATATTGTTATTTTTATAATGAGAGAAAGCATATGTAGTGGGGAAAGAAGGGATTAGAGCTGAAAGCAACTGGCGGGTATGTTAACAGTCATAGTGGTCAGTCTTTTGATAAGTGACTTTGAGAGTTAGAGTGGGGGCTGAATTACAGCAGCACATTTGAGAGTGCACATACTGCTGAAATGGTAATGAAGACTAGAGTTAGAACACTAACACAAACATTACAATATCATAAAAAATTACTTTGCTACAATGTAATAAAACTAAAATTTATAATAAAAGGTTTATGCTACTATCACTCAATATTTGAAAAAACATAATATTATATAGCTATTAATTCAAAGAGGACATAAATGTATTACAAATACATGGGAAATAAGTGAAAAATAAAGTAAGTAACCCAATGTAACAGATACAGACAGATTTTTTTTTCTCTTTTGGTCACACTTGGCGATGCTCAGGGGTCATTCCTGGCTCATGCATTCAAGGAATTACTCCTGGTGGTGCTCGGGGGACATATGGGATGCTGGGAATCGAACCCGGATCTGCCGCATGCAAGGCAAACCCTCTACTGGCTATGCTATCACTCCAGTCCCAGAGAGATGTTTTTAAAGAGAAATTCATTCTAGAGTAACAGTGAGTGAGTGGGTGAGTTAACAAGCTAGATATTTGGCCAAAATAAGTACAAAATTTAGTTTTGAGGAAATCAGGAGAAAAAGCAAAAAAGCAAGTAGTAACACGGACAAAATTCAGATTTGGCATTTTATGAAAAGTGAATGGTTTATATGCATAGTTATTCTTACAACCCAGTCCATGAGAGGAGGGCAAGAATACGTCACACAAAAAAGCATGTCAACAATGTCCATACAGAAGAGGTATCTAAAGAATGTTGCTTGCATTCAATAATAACATGAAACGTGCAAGAATTCAACTGCTAATCAACTGCTATTAACATTAACTGCTGATAAAACTGATTGAGATAATTCACTTTTGAAAAAGTCTTAGCATTCTTTTGAATTTTCTAAGTTCTCCCTCCTTATTATTTAAATAATAAGATTAACTCCTTAGATAATTGCTTTCATATTGTAAGTTTAATATTTTACCTTTAATTTTATTAACAGTTGATAGAAAATGGTTTCTAATGATTGTATCATTTGGGGAACTGGATTGAAGACTCATTCCTGAACTATAAGATTTTTTTTCCTTACATTTTTATTAGTGAAACACCATGAAGTACAGTTGTAGACTTACAAATTTTTGTGCTTGGGTTTCAGTTATACAATGATCAAGTACCCATCCCTCCACCAGTGCCCATTCTCCACCCCTACCAATCCCAGTATCCCTCCCACACCCCATTCCCCCATCCCACCCTGCCTCTGTGACAGGGCACTCCCTTTTGTTCTCTCTCTCCTTTTGGGTGCTGTGATTTGCAAAAAAGGCATTGGGTGGCAATCATGTTCAGTCTATAGTCTACTTTCAGCATGCATCTCTCATCCTGGGCGGATCTTCCCAACACCCTTTATTTGATGCTCCCTTCTCTATCTGAGCTGCCTTTACCCATAGAGTGTGCGGCTGGGCTCCAAGCCATGGAGTGAACCTCCTAGTATTTATGACAGCTATTCTTGGGCGTTATTAAACTAAGATTTAAGGTATACTTCAATTTCTCTGACACTGATTCCTAATCCTCTAGGTAAAAATAACTCCTTCAATAGTATTACCCTATACTTTGAAAGAAATTTATATTAAAGCATCTAAATTTATATTAAAGAATTTTGGGACTCTTTAGAATTTATAATTTTGAGAATATTTATACTTTTGATGTCAACTTTAATAGAAAAGTAATAGTTACTCTACATTTGAATGGCACTAAGGCATTATGTTAGTCACTTGCATATAACATAAGAGAGTAATTTTATTTTATTTTTATTTATTTATTTTGCTTCTTGGGTCACACCCAGCGATGCACAGAGGTTATTCCTGGCTCTGCACTCAGGAATCACCCTGGTGGTGCTCAGGGGAACATAAGGGATGCTGGGAATAAAACTCGGGTTGGCCGCGTGCAAGGCAAACGCCCTACCTTCTGTGCTATTGCTCCAGCCCCGAGAGTAATTTTAAAAATTGAATAGAGTTGAGTTTTAGTCTGAGGAAAAATTTGATCTCATTTGTATAAGGGGTATATTTTTCATCAGTGGGAAATATCCAATCCATTTTTATTTATCTTTTTATCTTGGTTGCTAGGAAATGTACATTTTTCAACTGTGGAAATCCATTTCTCAAAATTCTTGGTGTATGAATCATTCTTTGTATGTGGTTTATGATATTATTATTATTATTATTATTATTATTATTATTTTTGGCCACACTTGTCAGTGCTCAGGGCTTAGTCCTGGAGGTACTCAGATATCAGGCAGTGTGGGGCGTAGAACATTAGCAACATACAAAGTAAGCACTTTAATCCCTGTGATATCTCTGCAGTGCCTCCCCTACAATGTCATTTATGATAGAATTATCATTGCTTATTTAATTTCAAGTTATCCCAAATGCATTCTAAAATGTGTTGTAAACAAATGCTGTATCTAAAAGCAAGTTTATAGAAAATTGTTAGAAATTTATAGATATATGCAGTATGAACTTATAATCATTTCAACACTATAATTGTTCTACATTACCTCATGTTTTTCAATAATCATTTCATCAAAAATGTTGATATATATATTATCTTTTATTTTAGATAGGCTTGAGAAACTATAATTATGTCCCGGTGAACTGGAAAGAAGAAAAGAAGAGTCACATTTAGACATCTCACCACCACTGCCATGTACGCTCATATACCAGTCTCGAAAGAGGTCAACTAGCTGCGAAAGATACACAAGTCTCTCACTGAGAACTCCAGGGTGCATTCAGAAGGGAGCGGGCCAGGTCCCTGCCCTACCCAAGCCCAGTAAGCTACACTCACACCCCAACAGCTGATGCTGATAACTAGGGCATACTCCACCGCCTCAGAACTGACTCTGCAGAGATGCCAAACTGCCAAAAATTTCAGGAACATCATTTGGGGGGTAGGGCTGAGAACCCGGACCTTATTGGAGTGGGGTTGGGCAACCTCCCCTAATGCCCTGTATTTCCAGAAGTGCCAGCAGCTACACCGATACCCAACCATCTTCTCTCTGTAAACTCACTGCCCAGATAATTATTCGGGATTTTCTTGAGTGCGCAGTGCACAGTACACAGTTGCATTTGTGGCTGCTGGACAGCTCTAAACTCTACAATGCTAACATCCCATGAGGGGCATACCAGATTGGATGGGAATGTAATGTAGATGCCAACTAAACTCAATTAACAGAAACATTAATACAGAAGGCTCAACTTCAACAACTAGTAACCTTCAGATAAGGAATGGTGCGATATAACAATTTTCACATTTTTTTTTTACGGAAGTAGTTTTTGAAAATTCCACTAGCTATTTAGTGGTAACAAGCAATATAAAATAAATAAGCAATCTTGGACCTACTATGGGGGGCAAGTTTGAGGGGTGGTTGGAAAAATGGGGACAATGCTGGTGGGATTGGTGTTGGAATATTGAATTTCTGTAACAAATATATCATGAATAACAACAACAAACTCAACAGCAAACCTCGGTGTTTAAAGAAAAAAACACATTTAAATGGTTTCTTTTATAGGTGCTTATTTGAATGAGTTTATATGAAATAACCCGAGTAATTTTTTTTAATGTGTAAACTAAGAAAAGCTATATACCCTGAAGTGTGGCTGATATTTTCATCAAAACCGGCATGTGCTTTTTCATTTATCATGTATCAATCTTAAGGCAATTTGTATGAAAAATCAAAACATTTATAAAGATAGCAAATAGGAGACTTTCACTATAGTCCTCTATTGAAAACAAATTATCCGGCATCTGGTGTGTTAAGATTTTCCAACCCTCTTAAATTCTGCTAATTTCTGTTTGTCCACACAGAGTTAAACTGCTCTTTAGCTAAGTTAAAAGATATGACTGTTTAACCACAGAGCTTCTGTTCACACTTCTATATTTATTACTTCCAACCAGAATTTGGGAAAGTGAAGTGTATATTGATGGCTTCCTCCATTGGATACATTTTTGAAGGCAGCTGTCAGGTTATATGCAATATATATCACAAGAACTGCCCTTCTCAGTCTAGCTTGTGTATTGGATCTTTTATTTATGTATGTATGTATTTATTTATTTATTTATTTTAAAATGAGGCACTGTGGTTTAGAATACCATTAATGGTAGGGTTTCATGCTTAATATCATCTAGCACCACAAATGGTGCTAGATGATATTAGCTTTCAACAGAGTGTCTACTTTCTTCCACTTGTCCCGGTGACTTTGTTCTACACCCACTCATCCCCACTCCCCTGAAGTGTTCAGCTTCCTTCCTAAGACTAGTTATTCATCCTTCTGTTGCTTTTGAGCATTTTCTTGGTATGTTTCTTGATATCCTACACAGGAGCAGAATCTCAGACTCCTAATAGCATAAAGGAGGAAGTGGCAATATACTTCCTGATGTTCTGGCCTTGTGAGACATGCCTTGCATATGCTGCTTCTCTTAATTCTTCCCAAAGGTACTACAGAGCTGATGCTGCTCTGGACACTGTAGAGCCTAAGGAACTTGAGAGGGGTGAAAGGAATCCCTTCCAAACAACTCATTTTGGATTAGGGGGAGCAATCTTGACCCACTCAACTTCAAATATTTGTTCCAGCAATGTGTAGATTTAATTCAATCCCTATAAAAATTATACTGATATTTTAAGGAAATAGAGCAGAAATTCTATTCATCTGAGACCCTCAATATCTTCTGAGAAAAGGAAGATAAATGAACGTATTCTGTTACTTGGCTTCACTATACTATAAGGAGAAAGTAATTAGAGAATTATAGGAAGTTGTGCAACCATTTTGAAGTACCCAAGCATTTTAAATTGTTGGAGTACCCAACCATTTTGGAATACCCAAGCATTTTATGATTCAGTCATTTCACATCTGGTTAATGGAAATGACAAATTTAGAAGTTGTATCTGTCCCAATGTTTCCAATAGAATTATTTATAATAGTTAAGATACAGAAATATCCAGTGTCTAACAATAACATTAAGATATGATATGTATTAACAATAAAATAGTATTCAGCTGTAAAGAAGATAACAATTGTGTCATTCTCAGCAATACGAAAGAAAATCAAGGTTTGTGAACTGCATAAATCAGGAGAAAAACAAATACTGGATTATGTCACTTGTATAATATAGGGAAATAAAATTAATAATTGGATAAAAAAATGTCGATCAAACTTCTAACAGCTCAGAGTGGTTAACTTATTCAAGGCAATGATATCATCAAGGAACAGAGTCCTAATCTGAACCTAATTTTGATGGTCTCTAAAGGATAGGTTCTTTTTTTTTTTTGTTTGTTTGTTTTTTTCCCTTTATTTTATTTTATTTAAAGTTGTAGATTTACAATTTTTTGTGCTTTGGTTTCAATTATACAATGATCAGATACCCATCCCTCCACCAGTGCCCATTTTCCACCACCATGGATAATATCCCTCCCATCCCCCCTGTCTCTGTGGCAGGGCAATCCCCTGTGTTCTCTCAGGATAGGTTCTTTTAATTACATCAGCTGCCACTGCCATTATTTGTCAATGTTTTTGCTTAAAGCAATAATTATTTTAAAAGTATCTACAAAAATGTCTGTAGCTTTTTTTTGTCTTGTTTTTGTGCCACATTCAACAGTGCTCAAGGCTTACACCTGGCTCTATTCTCAGAAATCACTCCTGGAGGGCTGGAGGGGGGAACCATATGGCATGCCAGGGATCAAACAAACCCATATCAGCCAGGTGATAGGCAAGCTCCCCACCCTCTGTACTATCTTTCTGGCACCAAAGAGTTTCGCAATAACTTTTGAGACCTACAGATAGTGAAATTGAAAACTATAAATTGAGAAAACAATTTTTTAAAGTTGAAAGTTCCTTATGACAAACCTACAAGCTCCTTCAAAAGTTCCCTTGCATGCAATATTTGACTAAAGAATCCACATGTTTATTTACAACATTATACAGGAGAAGGAATGGTAACTGTCAATCTCAAGACACTTCTGAATGTGTCAACTTAGTATGACCCTTCATTCAAGCCCTGCATTGTTCTTTCTTGTACTTTTGCATTCTATTCTAACTTCCCTCAAATTTCATCAAATTTATCCTACAAAATAGAACTTACAATGCAAATTATCTACTTGTGATTAGTATCTATCCCATTTGCACGTCATTTTTATTTAGTATAGTATCACATGAAGAAGGGAAATGAGTTTATGTATCTAAGGGAATGCTTGAACCTGCTGAATCAGTTGGTTGTATTCTAAATATGTTCTTGGCTTCTCTCACTGCTGCAACTCCAAGAACTCAAATACTCTACAGCCTCCTCTTTAGTTACCATAGAAGCTAACTTGTCTTATTGATAATTTTGTTCTCCCAAATCTGTTTTATTCTAACTCAAATGTCTAATTACTAGACGAAATGCTTCTAATTATGCACATCTCTAATTTATATTTCTATAAACATTTTAACCAAATACATATTATTTATTTAATGTTGGGATGTCCATTCAGGCTAGAGCCTTAAGGGTTAAGTTCATTCAAATAGAGGCTTTGTGAGTAAATTCCACAAGTCCCTTACAAGGGCATTGAAAACAAAGCACCCTGTGATACTCAGCTTACAGATAAGGAGCTAAGGGCTAGTTTCAAATGACCTTGTAGATTCAGCAAAACTTACAAACTTATTATTGCCCTCCCAGTCAGCCGTGCCACCCAGGGAAAAGCCTTGCCAGAAGAAACTGAGTTTTTAAAAATAAAACTGTTTTTAAAAAATTCCATCAATGCTTTTATTTGTTCTGCATAGCTAATCTCTGCACACTAAAGCTCTCTGCATATAAAAACCCTGCATGCAAAACACTCTTCTCTGCACTCCCAGAATAACCAAACCCAGAGCACAGAGCAGAGGACAGCCCATGCACCCTAGCATTGCAAGGCATGGCCCCCAAACAAAACCAAACCGAACACAAAACAACAACAAAACCTCAAATCCCCCCAAAACAACACAAACCCAATTTTTCTTTCCTTGAGTAGCAAGAATCTCCTGGGATCTCTTGGGATCCTTTGTATTTGTGTAGAAGTAGTAAACTGTCATTTCAACACCTTCTTGTCTCCATGTCTCATTATCTACTTGCTCAATCTCAAACCTGTACCCTCTTAACATTATATAATATAAAATAATAAATTTTCCTTCCAGTCTATACACTCCTTCACACACGAGTGGTTTAAAAGGACACATAAACAAATATCAGGGAATACGGAAAAGCAAGAGGTACAAAGGCACAAATATGAGATTCTTTATTTAAGCATTCTACCCAGACTCAAGAAATATAATCGAGCCCCTATTAAATCTAGGCAAATATGCTCAATTTCTGCAACTGGAGAAGTATCTATAGCATCTAAGTTAAAAATAATTCCACCTATACTGATCTAGTTGGAGTTTTCCTCTCATCATGAACTAATGGCGTAAACAGGGTCTTTCTTGCAAATCTTGATCAGGGTCTGAAGGATTTTCAATCTGAGCATTTGTAGCTGCAGTGTGACTGTTCACGTAGTATAGATTGCCAAAGTTCTCTAGCTAAGAAGAATTGGAGAAAGCACAGGAGCAGGGTTTGTGCCCTCACCACTTGCCTGTGAGTCCTAAAGTTATTAAACTTTTTAGAAATTACTAAACAACTATGCAAGTTCCTGATAAAAGCCTACAACCAAGATCTTGTTATATAAACAAGTCTCATTGGAAAGAGTGGCTGGGCAGGCAGATTGTTTCATTTTGGGAATCAGGATTCACTCACAAAGATTAAGACACAGATTGTAGGTAAAATAGGTGAAGGGGGAGCAAGAGGTAAAAATATTCAAGATGGTATAAAAAGAAGTAGTAAATGTTGTTTGAAGATGTAGAAAATGAGAAGCCTTGCACACTATATGGGAATACAAAATGCTATAGTTCCCCGTGGAAAACAGAGTCCTCAAAAAACTAAAAACAGAAGTACCATATTATCCAGAAATGCCATTTCTGGATATTTATTCCAACGAACTGAGGCAAAATCTCAGCTCTCCACTAACATTCTTCTATTAGCAGTAGCCAATGTATGGAAACAACCCAAATATCTAATGACAAATGAGTGTGAAATACATAAATAATGTTGTATGCATGTGTACAAGAGAATACTAAAAGATAAAAAGAAAAACGTTTTTCATTATGTTGTATTGTAATATATGATGTGGGACACTATACCAAGCAAAAGTCAAGAAAGACAAATACTGCAGGATTCTACTTATATGTGAGGCAAAGGAAAAAACTCTCAAAATCATATCATTACAGCAGAATGGAGATTTCTAGCATCAGGGGAGGGAGAAAGGAGTTAATCAACAAGCATCAAGTCTTAGGCAAGCAATATGAATAAGCTCTGGCAATCTGCTACTGTAAAACCAGTATCAGTAACAATAATTGATACACTTAAGATAGAGCTCATGTTAAGTGTTGTTTACATGCTAAAAAATTCCAGTAGATTTTGAGAAAATCAAATTCCTCTCTGTAAAATTTTCATGTGAGCATAGGGCAGGCAGACCCAAAACAGCAGCATAGGCTACAGTCTTACTCTGGGTGCAATGTGACGAATTCCTTCTTCTACAGGTGAGTTTCATTTCTCCTATTTAGTTTTCAACTCATGTATGAGGGCTACCTGTTATAGAAGTGGCCCTGAGTACTGCTTAGGAGAAAATAAAGAAAAGTGGAATGTTCAGAGCAAAAAAATTTGCAATAATAAAACACTAAAAGAAGCCAAATGTGCAACACTAGAATAAGGGAAGGGAGGAATAACTGTAAATACGAAATAGATCAATCACTTAGAATAATTTAAGAGCAAAACACAAAACTGAAAGGATGGTCCATTTTATATAGAACTGAAAAACACCTGGGGTTGGAGAGATACTACAGCGTGTAGGGTACTTGTTTTAGAGGCGGCTGACCTGGACATATGGTCCCTGAGCACTGCCAGAAGTAATTCCTGAGTGCAAAGCTTTAGGTATTTCTAGGTGTGGCCCCAATACAAAACAAAATAGAAAAAGAATAGAAAAATATCGACAAATAAACCAGACTATTCTCTACAATGTGAAATTATGACAACAGAAAAAGGCAAATGGGGATACATAGAAATTTATGGTTGTGACTTCTGGGGGGGAAGATAGACACAATCAGTACTAATGCAGAAAGACCTTTAAACATATTGGTAATATTTTATGTTTCATACTGAATGGTAGAAAGCAAAGTGTTTATTTTTTATTATTTTTCTTTATAACGTATACTTTCATATACATCACATTCATTGACATCTATGTAGGAATATTTCATAATTTAAAAGCTTAAAAATAAAATATATTTTCAAATGAAACCTATTTTCAATAAATGGGTCAAGGAAAAATGTTATTGCTCCTCTTTTTAGGTGCTAAAGAAAAACTAAAACAAACTTACATAAAATTTGCTTTAATTTCTTCATTCCAGCATGGATGAGATCCACTTGCAATACTGGTTTCATATACAGTGTGTTGAAAGGAAACTTCTACAAAAGGACGTACGGTGTCCTAAAACACACAGTAAACACTGATGAGATTGTCATGACATTTTATATAGTGGACCAAAAAGTAGAACATAGTAAATTACTTGATTTCTGGCTAACAACCGAATGACAGACTTTTTTCTGTTTTTTCAGAAAATCATTATGCATTAATTCACCTAGTAAACAAGATGGCGGGGCCAAGATGGTTGAATAGGAAGAATCAACGCAACATCAACATATCTCTAGATGTTGCAGCTGTGTTGAACAGGACACTGGTGGGAAGGGACTCTCCTCAAGAGAGTAACCCCACTGTAGCAATAAGTGGCAGCCAGGCAAAGAAGGCTCAGGTGTACAAGCCCATCATGGAAGTGCGGAACTGGGAGAGGTGGAGGGGGAGTGAGAATAGCCAGGGAGAGACGTTGAGGCTTTAAGACATACAGAATTCTGTCCTGGAAAAACCAGGAAAGGTTAAGCATCAATTTAGCTCTTCAGTGCGACACTTATACACTTAATGCTGGAACAGTTGTCAAAAAACTATAAAACACAGGCATCTGCATTAGAAACAAGTGTCCCCTCAATGGCCTCTTGGAAACTTACTAAACATTATGAAGGAAATTTCCTTACATAAGCACCATTCAACCCAAGCTAAGGGTGGAGCAATAAGAAGCTGAAAAACAGCTCCTATAAGTCCATTATCTGATGGCTGGGGAGCAGTCAGAAGATACAGCTAGAAACAAGAAGTGCACTGCAGACCTCTCTTTACAGTGTTAACAGAAGTGTTTGCTGTGCCCCCCATTCAGCCCTAGAGGGCTTGGTCTGTGACTAAATCCCCTAGTTTCTTCATAAAACTGACACTCTCTCCCCACCCTCCAAACCCAAACAGATTACTCAGCCACTGGCAGGCCTGTGTGACCATAGGAAGAATGGTTCGGGGGCTATCAGAATCTGGCAATCTTGAACCCCTAGCTGCCACTCAGGCCCTTTGATATGAGTGAGGAGGGCAATCTTGAAGCCCATGTCACTCCACAGGTCTGCTGAAGCTTAACACAGATCTCCTCTGGGCAATTGTAACTACATACACCTATGATCCCAAAACTATATATATCACTGTCCTCCCATTGTTCATCGATTTGCTCGAGTGGGCCCAGTCTCCATTGTGAGCCTTCCTGTTACTGTGTTTGGCATATCGAATATGTCACAGGTAGCTTGCCAGGTTTTGCCCTGTGGGCGAGATACTTTCGGTAGTTTGCCGAGCTCTCCAAGAGGGTCGAAGGAATCAAACTTGGGTCAGCTGAGTTGGCCGTGTGCAAGGCAAACGCCCTCCCTGCTTTGCCAATTTTTCAAAAATGAAATGCCAATTTTTGTTTTTTTAATGCCAGAATTTTTCTTGGTATCCAAAATCAAATGATCACTAGAAATTTTAAAGTCTTGGGGGAATTGAGCTAGAAAACCAATAACAATAAAATATGAGATTATAAAATAAGAGAAATATATTCAACATAATAACTTAACATATATTCAACATAAAAATTTCCAGAGAGGAAATTTTCTGGGTTAAGGACAATTAAAAAACCTGTCTTGAATTTGAACTTGGCAACTTAAGTAGTAATTGATGTGACCAATAATTTAGAGCTGTGTATATTCCAGGTAAAGAAAGGATAAGTTTCATAAGGGGTTTTTAAAGAACAAGTATTATTTTGATATGACATTGCTGTGGGGTGATATGAGATTTGTGGATGATAGAACAGGTAATTAAAGATTTTATTTCCATTATAAACAGCTTGTACTTTATATTCTCTGAAATCTGGGGAGCAAAGAATGAAATGCTTAGGATTCCATTTTATAAAGAGCTCTTTCACTATTATGGCAGATGAACTGGAAGCTCAAGGGAGTTGGGATGAAGAGACAAATTAGAAGTCAATTAAAATTCAAGGTAAATATGATCAAAACTGCATTTTATGGAGTGCTATATACTTACATCATTCAGGTTGTCATCTGAGGCTACTGACTTGATTGCTTGTTTATGTCTGAGGCAAGGCATGGGTGATCCAGAGTAAGTGGGCATATCCAAGGCTCTTCAGGAAAAGCAAAATAGAAACATACTTTACCTTTTAGTTTTGATGGGAATTTTTTTTTCTTACCATTGCCTACTTATGGAGAGGTATAATTCAATTACATCAGATCTTCAAATTTGCTTCAAATATTAGTTTTTTAGATTGCTAGACATAAACATTTGATATTTGATAATCTGGAATAGTTGATCTTTTTTAAATACTAAACTATGGATTGAATCTAGTCTGTTACAGTTTTCATTGCTTGTCAGCAAAAGTAGTAACTAAAATTTTTGGTTCTATTTTTGGTGCTTACAAAATCATTTCTTTTAAACCATCTTTTAGATTTGGCCTTGGGGTTCATACCTATCAGTTCTCAGGGATCGTCCCAGCTATAGTAGGAAACAATGTGGTGTCATGGAGGGAATCATAATATTTTCTTTATAAATCTATTATAGAAAAATTAAATGATTCTTCTCTCATTTCACAAGTTATCCTTTGAAATGTGTATTTATTTTGGAAATATAAATTTTATGATACAAGATAGTACCTTATTAAAACATAGGCTATACATACATACATATATATACACACATACATATGTGTATATATATATTTATATTTACATACTGTCTCTGGGATGATGAATCCAGGACTTTGTAAGGCAAGAAATCTACCACTGAGCTACATTCCTGGCCATTAAGACAGTTTAACTATAGTAGCTAGTAAACAAAATATTGTTGCACAAATGGAGAACGTACAAGATGTGGTAAACACATGATAAGAAAGTATGGCATATATATGTTAAGTATGTACAGGGATATTTAACATTCCAGAGGCACTTGGGTACTAAATATTCATATTATATGAAATATGCATGAAACTAAGTATGTAAGAGACACCACACCTTCAGGATACAATCAATATACAGGAACACTTGCTATTCATGATGCCTTAAACTGGTCACCCTCTAGAGTCTGTCACCATGGACCCATATACTCTCTGCTGAAGAAACGCAAATCAAACCTGATGTTTGTAGAAGTGTTTTGCAGATAACATAAGCTCATGCTTTTGCAAATGTTCACAAAAATCACAAGTCCAAAACAGAGCTAATGTTCTATTATCTTCAGTATTGTATTTTTCAATACTGAGAGGGGCTATAGTGAAAAATACTGCAGCAGGCAAAATCAGCCTTACAATTTTACAATAGAGAATATGGGGGAAAGGCATTTATTTAATATAGCACGCCAAAACATATGTTTAAATTACTTTGGGCATCTCAAACCCCTGAATATTCTTAATACTTGATAACATAATTAAGTTCGACTACCCAACTTCAACTTTTAATTTTTTGGTACACTGGGCATTAATAAAGGAAAAGTTTTACAAATAAGACTGGAAAGTTGCAATAAAGATAGACCTTTGACAACTTTAAAAACTGGTGCATCTTGGCTTACCTATTTATGGTTACTTTCCTGGCAGGAATATTGTAAGCCCTCAGTATTCTGACAAGAATCTTAACATCCCCATCACAGAGAGCCTGCGCTCCCACTTTCTTCCTTTCCTTTCTTTGAGGCTTTAACTTTCTTCTTTGTTCAACAAGCTTATAAACAGCATGTGTCAACTGGCTAAAGAGCAAACAGTGATTAGCTGCACATATACAGAGAACTTAGTTTTAAAAGATAACCATTAAAAATATCACTACTATCAGACCGGAGAGATAGTACAGGGGTTAAAGGTGCGTGACTAGCATACATTTGACCTGGCTGGACCTTGGCACCACATGGTCTCCCTGAGAATCACCAGATGCAGTGTTGGAGGCTCCTGAACACTGCAGGATGTGGCTCTGTATGCCCTGTAGCCTGGGTTACCCCCAGCAATGCACGGCTGTCCTGAGGCAATTGCATTGAACTGCAGTCTTAGCTGTCAAAGAATCTCCAGAGAATGGACCTCTAGACCTCCTGAGCACCAACTGCGAGGCACCTTCCCAAATTATTAAGAAAATAAGACCATTTATTCTGTACTACATTCTCCTCGTGGAGGTGAGGCAGAGTTGTCTCGAGGAAGAAATCCTTTTCTAAATACAGCATTGCAGCTAGGTCCAATGTCCTGTAAAGAGATAATGTGATTGTTCCAATCTTTTTACAAATGTGGTACAAGAAGAAACGATGGCATGGGAAAGCAACTCCATGAAACTTGATGCACTCTTGAATATTATCCATTCTTCAGAAATCATTCCCACAAAACTGTTTAGATTTCTCAAATTTCCAACATGGCTCTGAAATAGGAGTTACTAAATTAAAATGCTCCCCACCCCTCACAGGATTACAAATCCATGGATTATAGCTTTATGGGCACATTCACTTACCCCCAAGGCTAAAAGAGAACAAAAGTAGTTTAAGCAATCAGAACCAATGGAAACCTTAATGGTCCGAATAGAAATCTCCTGTCATCCCCACTCTTGTTCCTACCCCAGATTTTACAAACAGGACAGCAGGAGGATTGAATTCCTTCAGTCAGCTTCTCTAACTCATGCCTGTGGTCACAATGCCTGTGCCTGCCTGGGGACTCGGTTGTGAATGGGATGATTACATGGCTAGGATGTGGGGCTACCGGCAGTGACATCAGTAGCAGTCTCATGTAGGACCGGTTTAAGGCAAAAATAATTTGGAATAAAGGTGTTTATTCTTTCTTACCTGAAAATGACCTCTTTATCAATAAAGAAAGTATCAGAAAGTAAAACAGTACACAGTTGGAAACATGTATTATAACTGTGGCAAAACATGCAATTTTATGATCAGCTCGATCACTGTCCTCCCGTTGTTCATCGATTTGCTCGAGCGGGCCCAGTAACGTCTCCATTGGAGACTTTGTTGTTACTGTGTTTGGCCTATCGAATACATCACGGGTAGCTTGCCAGGCTCTGCCGTGCGGGTGAGATACTCTCGGTAGCTTGCCGGGCTCTCCCAGAGGGACAATTTTATAAAATGATCAAATATATTTAAGTTGCTATTTTTCACTTACTGCTTTATAATAACAACTTTTGATACAACTTAATATAAAAACAGAGATTGCTATAGGACATTAAAACTATTAGCATAAGTGTTTATATTTCATATTTAAATAGCAGTGATTTTTATGTACCTTGCAGATACAATTTCTTCATAATCAGTCACAATATCTGATAACTTAAATTTGCTAACTTTGATTATTTTCTTCATTACCAACCGTCTCATCTATAAAAAAAATTTTAGGATTTTAAAAAATGCATATATTTAAGATTAAGTATTTACAATGAGATTGTTGTTACAATTTTTTAAAGCAATACATGGAAAGGTGGATTAGATACATGAAAATATGGTCATATTTACTAAACATTTTGAAATCATTCCTAAAAAAGTCACACTTAAATGTCTATTCTTTTTCTTAAATTCTTGTTCCTCCACACATCAAATACCATATTACACGGCTCTTTTTCCTTCTATCTCACAGTATGCATGAGTAGAAGCAGTTTACTAAGGTTACCTACCTTGTGAACGTGTTTCTACAGTAGTTATTTGTAGTCAACATGAATCTTGATGCACCAACTCAAAAGAAGCTCGATCACATTTCTTTATTTTTTTGAGTCGATCTTATTCTGACATAGTATTTTCATTTTGTCAGCTTGGCAAGAAGCGTGTAACTTCAACTGGGTTATACCTCTTAGATCATCTTACCACAGACTTGAGATCTCCAAAGGCCTGAAATTCTTCTGCAGTCTGAGGAAAGCCCTCTATGTCTCCTAGCCTGTCTCAACAGTTTAGACTCTCAATAGGCTTCGACTTTAAGACGTGAAACCAGAAAGAGGTCATTTTCAGCCTCCTGCTCTGCCACAAATCATTTCAGAGACAATGCAAACCACAGGCTAGTGATCAGCTTGAAAGGGCTGGGAAAGTGGGGTGGTAGGAAAAGAATAGGAAAAACAACATTTCTAAAAATTACTCTATCAAAAGGTAACTATTTTCCTTGAAGGTGAACTACTAACCTCTGACCCAAACATTACTTATTACCATGTTTTCTCTCCCTCCCGTTCTCTCTATTCACTCCCACCTCACCCCGCCCCTCCACTTCTCTCTCCTTTTTGGCACCACAAGGCAGTATTACTCCTTCCTCAGTCTAGAGTGTTCTCACAGACCCTCACCTACTTTATTATTATTATTATTTTTGCTTTGGTGTATCTTCTCGTCACCTTTCCCAATCACTTAATCTCTTCCCACACATATATTTATTCTGGCACAAGATAATTAGGTATGCAAAAATATTTAAATTCAAGTTTTTTCTAACAACTATTTGTAAGTGTATATCCTCCCCACCCCTACCCCCATACCCACACACAGAACTCCTGTCCTTTTATCCGATTTTAGTTTTCATAGTGCGTGTCTGTCTTTAACATATCAGTTGTTTGCTGAGCATCAAGACTTCCAGAGGGCAGGGATTTTAGAGTATTTTTCTTACAACTCTAATCCAAAAATTTAATTTAATGACTGATCCAAGACAAGTTATCTCAATAAACAGTTACTTAGAAAATTAATGAAAGGGACAAACTGAGGTAATGCAAACATTTCTGGACACCTGTATCTAGTAATTCTTGAGACAGTTGGGACATCATTCTTTCCTGTTGCCATCAAAACATCAACCACCATTGGACCTGGTAGAAAGCAGCACTTTTTCTGTGCTTAACTCCCCCCACCTCCAACCCCATAGCAGGATTTAAACACAATATGGCCTTAACAGGCCCCAATGTCAAATGTGGGGAGAAGACTGGCTTGTTAACTGGCCTGCCTCTAGGTTCAGGGCAGCTACAGTCAACTCCCTTTCTTCCCCCTTTCACAGTAATAGTCTAATTAGTGGAGTGTTCCAAGTCTTCTCTTTGCTCCTGACATCGGAAATAAAGTTAAATAGGCATTATTTGTTTCATACAGCAATAAAGTGGGGGCTTGGTGAGTGGGTTACATGCTCAAAGATGATAGGGCAGTCAGAATAGGTTTTCAAGTACCCGTCTGGGGCGAGAAGAGTCCTCATTACACCAGGTTGCTCCTCATGGGTCTCCAGGAGAAATCTGAAAAAGATCTCTTAGGTCTTCTTTCTGGCTCCTTGCTTCTTTCCCCATAACCCTAGAAGGCTACTCCAAGTGCTCAATGTTAGGGCCCACTTAGCTGGAATAACTGCCAACCTCAGCAGTTGGGAGACCAGTAGGGGGAGAGGAGAAAATAACTGAAATAGCAGACCCAGGGCAAGGCAGTCAATCCGAGCTGGCCCACCAATCAGGGAATAGGTCGGTTGACAGTTGGGGCTTGGGGTATAAAAGGGGCTCAGAGATGGAGGGGTGACTCTCTCTCTGGGCCCATGGCCCTGATTGATTGATTGATCAGTATCTGGACTGCTCTTGGCACAAAATAAAGTTCTGCTGAGCTTTTGCATTTGAATTGCACTCGTTCCAAAGATCACCGACCCTAACACTCAACAGCAAAGGCTGTTTATTGGGGTGAGATTTTCTACCTTTGCAGAAATCTTAGAAACAACCACCTGCACTCTTGTGTTTTTTTATCCTGAACTTAATTTATTTTTTTCAAGCACTTATTAGTGTTTTCTGAGTGAAGGACACTGTCTTAGGAAGATAGGTGGGCACTGTGCTGATACTGTGGACCACCAGCTCTCGTCCCAGCTCTCTAGATCTTGGGTGGAGTGATGAGCAGTCAGTGGAAAGAAATTAGGAGTGAAATTCAGTGAGGGATTTTACCTTACCTTCTGTGTTCTGTAAACAGTTGACTCTGTATTAAGTCTCTAATATTCTGTGTCTCCTTGTAGCTTTTTTAAATACCTTTAAAATTCCCTAAATATCAGTGGTCTAGGGCAGTGTGTAGACGAAGGGATTCTGCAAAGCCTGGCGCATCTCTGAAAGTGAACTTTTAGGATTAACAAGAAATGGGAAGTTTTCACCATACATAATGCGTTTTAACAATGTGGGTACTAGAAACTTACTTGCTTCCATCAGAGAATTTACTGTTTATAGGGTGATAACTAAATCTGAAAAGAAAGCCTGAAGAGAGCAAAAACTCAGTTATTACTCTCTCTTATTGGGTGTTGTGGTTTGCAAAAGAGGCAATGGATGACAATCATGAAACCCAAACACAAAAATTTGTAAGTCTACAACTATACCTCATGATGTCTCACTAATAAAAATTAAAAAAACAAAAAACAAAAAATACTCAGTGATCAGAAACAGTTGATAAGTGTGTGAATTTGTCCATGTCACTTGGGGAAGTGTATAATACTGGTATCCAGTTAATAAGCTTTCAGAAAAGTAAATGCAAAAATACTGATATGACTATTTTGTTACCTCTTTTAGAAAATTGGTAGAATTAATTCTTTGTGCAGTAATAGTATTCACATCTGAGATGGATATTTCCTTCTCTGTCCCACTTTCACATTCCTAAGCAAAGAAGAAAGTTGTTTTTAACCTCTGGAACATAATGGAGTTCTGATATGACAACCCACAATTGGACAACTCATTTCAGTTCATATGTAGTAGACACTGTCAAGCATGTTAACAATTAGGGAAGCCATTTCTTACCACTCTTTCTCTGAGAAGTACTGAAGAACAGCTTATGATCATAGTTTGATATACTGTATATATTTCTTATATACTATCCAAATTGGTATTCGATATGTCAAAAACAGTAACAATAACGGGTCTCATTCCCCTGACCCTGAAAGAGCCTCCAATATGGCAGCGTTGGGAAAGACGAGTAAGAAGAGGCTGCTTAAATCTCAGGGCTGGGACAAATGAAGACACTACTGGTGCCTGCTCGAGTAAATTGACGAACAACAGGATGGCAGTAATACAGTGATACTATCCAAAAGGCTCATTCATATTTTTAAGTTAACTGAAAAAATGGCAAGGGTTGGTGAAATAACTCAGGGGGTTAGAGTGAATGCCTTGCATGTGCAAGGGTCCATAAACAATCACTGACATCATCTGTTGCCCCCAGATCACCACCAGCTGAGGCCCTGGTGATCCACTAAGCAGTGCCACATTGTTAGACCCTAGCATAGAACCATCTGGCCTCAATATCACTAGAAGTTCTTGCTGGGCCTCAGGAGTACTGCTTGAAAGATACTTCAAACATTTTTTATTAAGAAAGTGATGATACAAATATGCCTGGGACATGTTCTTCATGTAGCATCTACCACATAGCCATTGAAAAAAATTTAAAAAATGGGAGAGAATACTGTAGAATGGTAGAGGGTGGGCTCTGGAGGCACAGTGAAAAAGCAATTAGCAAAAAACCAAAATTAGATCTGTGTCAACACTCTTGAAATTCAGATGGAACAATAAAACCCTAAGAATAGCTAAAACAACTCTGGGGGAAAAGAAGATGGGAGGCATCACCTTCCTAACTTCAAACTGTACTACAAAGCAGTAGTAATGAAAACAGCATAGTATTGGAATAAAGATAGACCCACAGACCAATGCAATAGAGTTGAATATCCTGACACACACCCTCAAATATTTAATATTTTAATCATTTAATCTTTAATAAGGGAGCAAGAATAATAAAGTGGAGCAAGGAAATCCTCTTAACAAGTGGTGCTGAGAAAACTCTATGGCTACATGTAAAAAATGAACTCGGACTTCTATCTAATGCCATGCACAAAAGTCAGGTAAATGGATTAAACATATCAACATCAGACCTGAATTCATAAGGTACATAGAAGAAAATATAAGCAAAATCCTCCAGGACACTGAAGCTAAAGGCATCTTCAAAGATGAAACACAACTGACCAAGCAAGTGGCAGCAATGATAAACAAATGGGACCACATTAAAGAGGCTTCTGTACCTCAAAAGAAACAGTGACCAATGATACAAAGACTGGCCATGGAATGGGAAAAATTATTCACCTATTATCCATCTGATAAGGGGTTAATATTAAATATATACAAGGAACAGATAGAACTTTAGAAGAAAAAACATACAACCCCATTAAAAAATAGGGAGAAGAAATGAACAGAAATTTTCTTAAAGAAGAAATTCATCTGTATGAGGGTACCAGGAGTATTTTCCAAACCACATGGAGACACCAGGCCGGGCAGTCCCACCCCGGTTCCTAGGCAGCCTCTAATCTCGGAAGTCACGCCCACAACCCGCCCCCAGCGCCATTTTACAGCACACAGCAGCAAAAAGAAAACTGGCTGGCGGGCTCCAAAACTCTCGGAGAATTCTCTGGGCCCCATACTGAGCCAATATCACCGGGAGCTCCCAGATGGGGTAGGTGCTATCTCCCCACTTTCTCCAGATTTCCTGACGTGCAAAGTGATCAATGGAAAGTAAATGATCTAGCGTTTGTTCCTGAAAGACAGGCTTGAATGGGAAAATCTGAGCAAAATATAATGCCCAACCCAAATGCATCTGGACCGTGCATTTAACTACAGTGCTATGCCGCCTGGGGCGGGGGGTGGGGGGAGAGGAGGGTTTCTGTCCCTCTGCCTGTTCCCCCTTGTGGTGGCGGCATGGTGGCCTGCATCTTTTAGAGCCTAATGAACAGCCAGGTATGAGACTGCATTGACGAGGCACGTGGGGCCTTGTGGGACGAGGGGTGGAATCGGCCCTACTCCCCACCATGACAATGCCCCAGGTTGCTACCCTCAAACTCCTCCTCCGGCTTCTGAATGACCAAGATTCCAGAGGCACATAAACCAATCTCAGAACCCAGGGGCTTTTGGCAGTAATCCCTCTAGGCTTATTACTAAAATAACAGAAATCCAAATTCGCGTGGCCGCTATTGTGGCCACACAACATCATATGCTCTTCATAATCAGCAATAGAAAACACATTTTCTAATGATGTCTTTGTGGAGGTCTGAATGTTGGGAAAAGTTCCAAATAATAATGTGTCTTTTGTCGTAATATTGAGTGTGATAAACAGAGAGAGAGAGAGTAAAGTGGAAATCTGCCACACAGGCGGGGGGTGGGTGGGAGGGGATATACTGGGGTTCTTGATCGTGGAAAATGTGCACTGGTGAAGGGATGGGTGTTTGATCACTGTATGACCCACCAAGACTTAAACTGAAAGACTTTGTGACTGTTCTCATGATGATTCAATAAATAAATAAGGAGAAATTCAATTGGCCAAAAGGCATATGAAAAAATTTTCTTCATCACTAATCATCAGGGAGATGCAAATCAAAACAATGAGATCTTTCCACAACATGGAGACTGAAACACATCCAAAAGAAGAATACCAACCAGTGCTGGCACGGATGTGGAGAGAAAGGGGCTCTCATTCATTGCTCATGGAAATGCTAACTTGTCTAGCCTTTTTGGGAAACAATATGGACATTCCTTGAAAAACTAGAAATTGAGCTCCCATTTGACCCAGCAATACCAATTTTGGGAATATGCCCCGAAGAACCAAAAAACCCACAGGAGAAATACCATCTGTACTTCTGTGTTCATTATAGCATTATTCATAATAGTCAGAATCTGTAAACAACCTAAATGCCTGAGAACAAACTACTGGATAAAGAAAATATGGTGCATCTACACAATGGATTATTATGCAGCTGTTAGGGAAAATGAAGTCATGAAATTTGCCTATAAATGGATGGATATAGAGAGTATCATGCTAAGTGAAACGAGTCAGGAGAGGGACAGATATAGAATGACTGTTCATTTGTGTTATATAAAAAGTGTATGAAGCTAATATCCAAGGTCAAGGAAAACGGGCCAGGAGGACTGGCCAATGACTGGAATCTTACAACAAGTGTGTAGAGGGTGGAGGGCAGGTAAGAGAGAAAAGGGACCAGTATGACAATAATAGTTGGAAATGATCACGCTGGATAAGAACTGAGTATTGAAAGTAGGTAAATGGGTATACATGATGACCCTTCAGTATCTGTATTGCAAACCACATTGCCCAAAAGGGGGGTTGAGGAGGGAGGGAGGTGGGAGGGAAAAGGGAAGAAAGGAAGAGAGAGTTGGAGAGAGGTGGGGGAAGCAGGGCAGAAAAGTGTCTGCCATAGAGGCAAGCTGGAAAGGGAAAGTTGGGAGTGGGTGGGAGGGAGACTGGGGACACTGGTGGTGGGAAATGTGCACTGGTGATGTTGGAACACTGTATGACTGAAACCTGACCATGAATAGTTTTGTAACTGTTTGTCTCAGTGATTCAATACAAAAATTTAAAAAATATTAGATCTGTGGTTGAAGGATACTGGCTGTTTGGTGGTAGGCATGGTGTGCTGATACTGTATCTCTTAAAACATGCCAATGATTTCAATAAGTTATACTTAAAATTAAGCGATTGGAAAACTATGCACATGAACTCAATATTTCAGAGAAGCAGCAGGATTATTATTCTCCAGCTTTTTCTTTCTTTCTTTTTTTTTTTTAAACCAAGGCCTTTCCTTATATAGCACACTAACTGAAGTTCATAAGGTTTCAAAACAGGAGATTAAACAGAGTTAATAGTTGAGAAATTCTTTTGAAAGCCAAATAACAACTGATCTGGTTCTGAATGCATATATTTCTACCCAGCCATGTTTGTGAAAACATTAACTTCTACTATTTTTAATATTAAGTTGACTGACTGCAATTTATCTTCAGAATAAAATGAATACCAATATCTACAATAAACACCAATTTTGGTATTGTCAGTTGGAAATAACTTATCAGAGATAAATTAATAAGGCTTTCCTAGCTCATTTTAACATAAGGTCTTTATTCTTTATGATTCATAGTGGTATAAACTCAGTATTCTTCATCAGAATTGGAATACTTTAATTTGGCTGATATCATCTACAGTGATAATTCTACTCCATATTTTCTGCAGGGGTGGAATCCTATTTTCTTTCAAACCACCTCTCAACAAGTCCATATGTCATATGAACCACAGTTGGTTGTCTATAATCTCTCATAACCCTATTTTAAAACTAGTAGTATGGTGGTAAAGAGCAACCAATTCTCTGGGTGTCAGAGGGAAACTCCCGATTTGTATCATATGGTGACTTATGGTCTAACTATTTCCCCCATTCACAAGTTCACTTTTTAAAAATTGTCTTTCTTTTCTTTGGGCCACACTGGCAATGCTCAGGGATCTATGCTCAGGAAAAATGCCTGGTGGTATTCAGTGTTCATACGGGATGCCAGGGATCAAATCAGGTTCAGCCTCCTGCAAAGCAAATGCCCTATCCTCTGTACTATCTTTGTAGCCTCCATCCACAAATTTAAAGTAGCTGATATGAGGTGACTAAAGTTGGGAAGAAACATGCTAAAAAGGTTCCCAACAGGGGTTCTAGCATGCTCTAGACCATCACTCCACACAAGCACAAGAATCATTTATTTTTACATTGTGAAGTTTTGACGATAGAGATGTGCTTTATAATCTATGTACAGGTTTGATGTGGTAGCGTTTCTCTCATTTATACCAAAACATTTTAAACTGGTAATGCATTTTTTGACAGCAACAATAAATTTAAACAAAAATTTAAAATGCACTTTAAAACATTTCAAAGATATGGTTATAAAAATGATTTGGACAAGTAACTTGCAAAGGTAAGTTAAGGGATTTGTTTCTAAAAGACTTGGGAACTCTACATTCTTTTAAAATTTATTATTAGTGAATCACCATGAGGTACACTTACAGACTTATTAAAAAAATGGCCTTCTCTGTCCTTTCTAATCTTTTTCAACCTAAAAACCATATTGTCGGATACTAGCAAGGACACCCTGGCTTTTTTGAGGGAGTTGTTTGCTTGCAGGATTGTTCTCCATCCTTTGACTTTGAGTCTGTTTGCTCTGACTGTTCAGATGTGTTTCTTGTAGGCAGCAGAATGTTGGGTTTAGTTTCTGAATCCATTTTGCCAGTCTGTCTCTCTTAATTGGTTCATTTACACCATTGACATTGAGGGAGATTATTGTCATGGGGTTTTGTGCCATTTTTCTGTAGGGATTTGTTGTGCTTGTAGGTTTTTTTCTTGTCTTGCAGTAGCACCTTTAGTCCTTTTAAGTTTGGTTTTGAGTCTATGAAGTTCCTGAGCTGTTGTTTATCCATGAAATAGTGTATTGTTCCTTCGAGTTTGAGTGAGAATTTAGCTGGATAAAGTATTCTTGGTGAGGCATTCATTTCATTGAGTTTTTTCACTATATTCCACAATTGTCTTCGGGCTTGGAGGATTTCCTCTGATAGGTCTGCTGTAAATCTAAGGGGCACTCCTTTGTATATAATTTTCTTCTTTGACCTTGCTGCTTGCACTATTGTGTCGCTATCTGTGGCATCCATCCTTCTATGATATGTCTTGGAGTCTTTACTAGGGTCTCTTTTAGCTGGCACTCTTTGGGCTCCTTGGATCTGGATGCCTGCATTCTCCAGCTATGGGAACTTTTCGGCAATGATAAAATAATAAAAAATGATAAAAAAAAAAAACTGTGGCCTTTTCACTGTGGTTGTCTCCCTGTTCTTCTGGTACTCTGATGATTCTAATGTTGTTCCTCTTGAAATCATCCCCTAGGTCTCTGATCATTTAAGAGCTATTTTGAGGTCTTTTCCCATTGTTTGTTGTTGCCTGTAAGCTTCCTGCAACTCATTTTCAAGCTCACTGATTCTGTCTTTGGCTGCAGCCATTCTACTATTGAGTGCACCCACTGAGCTTATAATTTCATCTACAAAATCCTTTAGTCATGACATTTCTTTTGTAGCTTTTTAATTTCTGCTTTCATTTCTTCCTGTATTTTCTTGACTGTCCATTTCATTGTTTCTTTCATGTCCTCTTTTAATTTACTGGATGTCTGTTGAACCGTTTTGAGTTCAATGAACATCTTCAACATTTCATCTCTGAATTCTTTTTTTTTTCTTTCTGGGAACATCTTCAACATTTCATCTCTGAATTCTTTTTTTTTTTTTTTTTGCTTTTTGGGTCACACCCGGTGATGCACAGGAGTTACACCTGGTTCATGCACTCAGGAATTACTCTTGGCGGTGCTTATGGGACCATATGGGATGCTGGGAATCGAACCTAGGTCAGCTGCATGCAAGGCAAACACCCTACCCGCTGAGCTATTGCTCCAGCTCTTCATCTCTGAATTCTTTATCAGAGAGATCATATTTGTGGGTAATGCTTGTTGAAGTGTCTGTACCCTTTTCATCATCTTCTCTGTGTGGTGGGGATTTTCGTTGTTTCTTCTTGTTTTTGTAGTAGTTTGGTGGTGGAACCTTCCAGTTCACTATCAATATTCTCCTCTAGTTGCAAGAAAGAATCTGGATGAGCTCAGTTGATGATGGTCACTTTTTCCCCCTTCTAGAATTTCACGTTCCTCTCAGGTGCTCCTCAGCGGCTTAGGTGAATTCTTTAGTGAAGCTTCGGAGGATGTGTTCTTTTATATTGGATATTTAGAGCTTCTTGTGATGCCAGTATTATGATGCAATTGGAATATGCTACTAGACTATTGGCCTAATGTCTTTGAGATGGCCAGGATATTCTCCACAGAATTAGGTGATAGAAAAGAAGATGTGAGTGCAGAGTGCCAGAAAGGGGAAAATAACTGCGATAGCATGAGTGGCCACTGGCCCCAAAAGAGGCCAAGCCCTTCTTCGGAGGCTACCCCTCCTACTGCAATGTGGGTGGGGCGCCAGGTGGGGCGGGGGCACAAACCTGGGAGAGGGAGAAAACCGGGAGCGGCACTGGAGGATAGTGCTAGGGCGGGCTGGATGGCGCTCGGGGAGATTGGACAGCTCAGGGTCCGAGGGGATGCCTGGGGCACAAGCGTGGGGGAAATGGCGATCCAGGTCCGAGTCACTGACCTGGGAGTGAGAGAAAGCCGGGACCGGTGCTTGAGGATGGTGCTGGGCTGGGCAGGATGGCGCTTGGGGAGGCTGGGCGGCCACGCTGTACATTTTTAATGCTTAAAGAGAAGAGGGGGCACTCTGCTCACAGATTACCAGTTCAAAAAAAAAAACTCAAAGAAATGAAGATTTATTTAAAGCATTAAGTATTATTCTATAATAAAACCATATTCAACTAGAAACTAAGTACCTGGAAGACTAAATCTGGAATCTCTCTATCATAGAGAGGAATCTGCTGAAGGAGAATGTCTAACTGACCAGAACTTCTAAGTTGCAATAACTGGAAACGTTTACTTTTTCTCATTTCCTCTCCAGAAACAAAGTCAAATTCATCTTGCAACTGTTCAAGCCGAAAATACTTTGGAATATCCTGCCCTTTATGTTTCATGTACTGTAAAACATAAGGAATGTTAAGAGTATACTTAAATATTGAACTTTTTTTTAAATCCAAGAATAATTTCAAAGCATTGCTTACTCTGTCAACTATGAGATAGAGTTTGTATTAAGAAGGAAATAGAGTAATTAGGTCTATACAAAGGTAGGATCGGGAAAAAAAAGCACACTAAACTGCATCCAATTTACACGGCTTCCAACTTTTTCCAGGCCATACCCTAAGTGAAAAATAAAAGTATTTGTATTGAACACCAAATGAGAAGATGAAAGTATTCATGTCTGCTTATACTAAGAGTTGTAAAAGAATCAGTATTTTTGTACACTGGTTACCAATTCTGTGTTTCATTGAGATGCTATGATCATAGGGAAGTTTAATTGCAATACTCTATTTAGATATTGCTTATTCAGTAAATGTAATTGTCAAAATATGATATATGCAGGTGTGGTAGTTGCTTAAGAGGTAAAGGTAAAGGTAAAGGCCCTCCCGTTGTTCATCGATTTGCTCGAGCGGGCCCAGTAACGTCTCCATTGGAGACTTTGTTGTTACTGTGTTTGGCATATCGAATACGTCACGGGGAGCTTGCCAGGCTCTGCCGTGTGGGCGAGATACTCTCGGTAGCTTGCCGGACTCTCCGAGAGGGGCGGAGGAATCGGACTCGGGTCGGCCATGTTGGCTGCGTGCAAGGCAAACGCCCTACCGCTGTAGTTTCTTAAGGTAAAATACAAGAATGAAAAACCATAATAAAAGTCAGAATAGGACTTTATAGGGGGTATGGTGCCACCAGCAGGTCAACCTGTACCTGTGGGGTGAGTGCATCAGCATCCTTATGGTGCCTTCAGGCTTCCTGATTGTCACTGTGCCTTTGGCTGGACCCCAACAACTTGGGACCAAATTTACCAAAAAATTAAATGGCCAAAAGTTAGGTATGTAGGAGCCGCAGATCACCTCTGGCTCAGCCATCCAAGCTCATTTATTGGCCTTATTTCAGAGACCTATAAGTAAATCTCGAAAGAGATCAAAAGCTGCAGTTAATCTTAGACTGGAGCATGGCTGAACAGAGCAGGGTAAATTGGAGAAGGGCGGGTTGGCCTGTGCCCGCCCAAGCAGAGTCCTTGGAAGCCGCTTGATTCCACAATCCAAAATCACTGCCATACTCCCGGCCTGACTCTACTGTCTCAGGACAAACCTCACCAAAATATAATCTGTTGACAATTCTGGTATTGTAGATTTTGTGACTGAAATCTCCAGGCTTTCTCAGGGTAGAGATGGACTTCCTCTCCCCACTTCCCTGTACTTCTGGAAGCCTCGGCAGTTACATACACACCCCAAAGCGTCCACCCAATTGAAAAGCTACTCCAGCCTTACCGTCCTGATAAAATATCGAATGCTCTGAAGAAGCACCATAACCGCTTAGCACCTGTATTTCAAACCATAAGCACAAAAGAGAAAGGAGAGAGAGAGAGAGAGAGAGAGAGAGAGAGAGAGAGAGAGAGAGAGAGAGAGAGAAAAGTTCTTTCCATAGAGGGAGGTTGGGGGTGGCGTTGGGGGGGTTGGGGGATGGTGGTAGGGAAATGGGGGACATTGGTGGTGGAAAATGGACATTGGTGGATGATGGGTGCTGAATCATTATATGACTGAAACCCAATTATGAACAGCTTTGTAATTATTTCACAAATATCCAATTAAAACATTTAAAAAAAATTAATGTGGAGTTCATGCCCAATTCAATCAGCTTAATCAATGGCTGAATAAATTGCAGTATTCCTACATTAAAAAAAGACTATAAAACATAAAGACAAGGAAGGAAGATCACTTGCCTAACTAAAGTTATTACGGAAGCATTTATATGATTTCTAGGATGGGTAAAATAGCCACTTTGGGTGCTCTTCTGGGCAGCGGGAATGATATGAATAAAGCTATGAGAATAGCATATTAGTGGTTGTAAAATTATTGATAAGTACAAGTAGGAGAAGTCTATGAGGGGTGTTATGTATCTATAAGTCATTTTTATGTGTCCCCAGTGTCTAATAATAAGGCAACTAGCCTGAAGATCAGCCTATACGAACAATTATCAGACCTCACATAGTACTATCACGCCTCCCTTAGTAATTATTCCAGTTGCCGAATTGTTCTTTGAACTGCAAATGAGTGTGTTGGTTGAAAACTGTGTCTGTCATTAGCTTTGTCTTTATGTGTCTCTGAGCACTTAAAATATATATACATCAAACTATGAGAAGTATAAGGGTAGCACAGTTTGAATAAGAGAAAATAAAGTGGTTGAAAAGATAATTCAACAGGCTGAGTATATACTTTGCATCTGGGAGGCCTGGGTTTAATTCCTGGCATCACACTGCCCCTGAGCACTGCTGGAAGCTACCCAGCACACAGCCAGAGACAGCTCCTGGACACAGCTGGGTGTGGCTCCAATAAAAAAAGCAAAAAAAAAAAAAGACAATATTGATGTTTATTGTTATAACTTACCAAAATAATTTCCATTAGATCTGAATATTCTGGATTATTGGGGTCAATTCTGACTTCATTTGCCCATTCAAAAAGTTTTTGTGTATTGATGAGCCATGGAATTCCTGGAACACTTCTGGCATCTACATTCCTCAACACACTAAGCATAGAGAAACTAGTAAATTTTCATACAGATTCTACATTTTTTATACATGGTAAAAATTTCCTATTGCAGGTATTTAAAGACAAATATTACCTGTCCCTGAATTTAAGGATAAGACAGAGGTGTTGTCTTTCATGGTTCTTCACTTGTGTCATAGCATTTTTGTTAAATGTCTACCTCTCACTTAAGAGCTAGTAAGCTTCTTAATACCTGTAAATATTTTTTGTTATCTTTACTCTGTGCAGTAGCTAAAACATAGTAGATGCTGAAGTGAGCAGTGCTTATTAAACAGTCTATAAACCTTGAGTGTAGTAACATATTAAACATTATCTTTAATCAAGACATTTACTTATGAAAAATTAACAAAGATCATAACATAAGCATAATCTCCAGAATACATTGTTACAGTTGAAACATAAGTTAAGAATTATATCATTAGCTAGAAAGAATATGCCACAAGTGTCTTTGGTCAGGTGAGACCATCTTTGGAAGTTGAAAAGCTAAGAAAGATAGACACAGAACATTCTATTTAACTAAGCTATGGGCTAAGTGCTGAAGGAGTTCCACCCTAAATAATGAGTCACTCATTATCTAACTATTTGAACTCTCTCTTCACAGATAAATTGTCTATTGTCTTCACAGATATCATGTATAACTAGGGAATGTAAACAAAAAATGATTCTAAAATCCTTCCTAGAAAGAACTCAAGTTCAGGGCTGGGATGTGAAGCACATATGTGAAGCTCTGGGGCCCATCCTCAGCACTTCACAAAAAAAAACCCCAAAACATTCCTGAAATTTTAGTCCATCAATTATGATTCTAAAAATACAGTTCTGACTCAGATTCAGTGAGATTAACTCGAATATGTACATACATTTTGCACAACTTTCTGCCAGAATCTATTCATATTTCCATGAGTTCTGGTGTGATAGGATGTGAGCAAAATTACAAATAGGTGAAATTTGAGTATATGTTCTTCATTAATTCATGTTTCTATCCTAATACTCAAAGTGTTTTGGTGTCTTTATCATAGAATGTCTCTAGGGCCTGACTTCTTTGACACTTGTTACCGTCATGTAACAAGCTTGATTTGATCCTCTTATTTTCTTTTGGCAATGATAGGGATCAAATCTAGGACCTTTACATATAGAAGGAATGAACCCAACCACTGATCCACAGACTTGTCACCAACAAATTTATTTTTAACAATCTTTAGTCTCTTCCCTTAGAAAATTAAATCTGAGACAAAGTTCTCCTGTTAAGGAATAAGAAAATACGTTCATTCCTTTGTAGACTTAAAGAAAAAGGTAGTAGAATTTTCTTGAAAAGAGCATTCCTGCAATCCTAACAACAGAGTTACAAAACACCGAACACCAATGAAAGGGTTCATTAACAAGCCAAGTAGATCAAGTGTGACTCAGGTACAGCCTGAACCGCAAGAGGAGTGATCCCTGAGTCACATTTTTGTCTTTATAATTTGCGTCTCATTCGTAATCAGGATGGCAAAAAGCCAGCATAGATAACAGGCAGAATAAAGCTCATGAAGAGTTTACTAGTCCTGACCTCCCCAAGAATCCTTCACTGAATCACAGATATAACAGAGCTGGAAATAAAATTCTTTGGAGATTTCATCTTTGCCTACAAGTTAAGAGCAGTATAACTATCTCCCTTATCATATATATGGCAATAGTCCTCAGCACTGGAGAGATATATTCTTTTAAATATAAACATATCTATTGCCATTATTAGTGATTATAACTACAGCATATAAATGTTTACATACTTAAAAGTACAAAATAAATGCACATCCAGTTAAAATTACATTGTTCCTAGTGCTTTGCTAAGAGATGGAATTATTTTTCAAGCATAAATATTTATTACCTGCAATATGCAGATCTCAATGACTGTGATACAGGTGTCTGTGGAATACCATTTTCATCTAAGTTCCATGAAAGAGAATAGCTTAGTTTTCCCGATGTTAAAAGACAAAGTTCTTCCATTTCACTTCCCTCAATAATAAAAGGCACATCTGTTTGCATAAGGCATTAAAAACAAATGGCTTTTTAAAAAAGTGTGCATTCGGACTAATAGATATATTATAGATTTCCATCCCTTCCCCCCCACCCCGCACCCCCCACCTACTTGTGGAACTTAGGACACAGAGTGCTGACCTAGTTTCTAAAATTTGTCACTCCCTCATCTTTATCTAAGACTGCTTTGAAAAGATGATAGGAAAATTCTGATTTGAATATATACACAGAGATGAACAACTCTATGTTCCCTTCTTATAATGTGACGTTTTTAAACCATTCTATCTGGGCGTGGCTCCTAATCAAAAACAACTGACAAGAAGAAATATCACTTAATCACTTAAGTGATATTTCACTTAATCACTTAATCACTTAATCCCCGTTATTCATCGATTTATTCGAGCGGGTGCCAGTAACGTCTCCATTCATCCCGGTTGCGTGCTAGCGTAGCCCAATGGTATCTGTTCGTTTTAGGAACATGTAGAGCCTCAAACCGATCATTTAGGGTCTTGACGAAGAAGTCTGACCATCTTATAGGTGGGCGTCCACGTGATCTTTTGATGTCTCGTGGAATCCAATCAGTAATGGCTCTAGTCCAGCGGTTGTCTGTAAACCTCATTACATGTCCAGCCCATCTGATTTTTGATGTCTTGGCAAATGAGACAGCGTCTCTGATTCTTGAGCGTTGACGAAGATCAGAACTCCGGATTCTATCTCTCATTTGAGTGAATCGTGATATTCCAAGCATAGTTCTTTCGATTCCTCTTTGAGAGACCCGAATAGTGTTCTCATCCTGTTTTCGTAGGGTCCAGGTCTCTGAGGCATATGTTAATGCAGGAAGAATAGTGGAATCAAAGAGATGTGCTCGTAGTTGGAGGTTCTTTGTCCTTTTAGTTATTTCTTCAATGCTCTTGAAGGCATTCCAAGCCGCTCTCTTCCTCCTGCGTAACTCAGGTGCCAGGTCATTCATCATGTTGATTTCTCGACCTAAGTATATATAACTGTTGCATTCGGAGATGGTGGTTCCGTTGAGAGCGAATGGAGTGTCAGGAACAAGGCTGTTTCTCATAAACATTGTCTTCGTAAGATTCAGCTGTAGTCCGACCTTTCCACACTCACGGTCAAAGTCCGCAAGCATTTGTGCCGCTTGGCTGATGTTTGGTGTTATTAGAACGATATCATCAGCAAAGCGGAGGTGGTGTAGTTGCCGACCATCTATCTTCACTCCCATGTTTTCCCATTCTAGTCGTCGCATGATGTTCTCGAGGGTGGCACTGAAGAGTTTTGGTGAAATGGTATCACCATGCCGAACCCCTCTCTTGATATGGATGATTACTTCTTTGTAGAATGGTGAGATCTTGGTAGTGAATCCGCAATAGAGCTCACGAAGAAATATAGACAAGCTATTCAGTGTTCCTTTTCCCAACATTCCTGAATCTTCTCCCTCTCTCAACTCCAGAAAACTTAACAGTTTTCTTGAAACTTGGATCAAGTTCCTAGAGACCCCAAACTATTTCAAGCCCTGACTCTCCACCTGGGTCTCCAGAATCCTATTTTTTGTACTTCATCTCGACTTCTCCCTCATCCCTCCTTTTCTAGGCTCTCTGACATACTTATTTTCTTCTTTCTCCTCACATACTTCATCATAGTTCTTTTTCTTTAGATATGTGTAAGCAATTACAAATCCCTTAGAAAGGCGAATAAAAGATTCTTGAAGAGGAAGAGAGGAATGACAGCATTCTCAAACATGCCAACTTATGACTAATAAAATCAATTTATTGTTATGACTAATAGAATCAATTGGAAAATGAGTGAACAAAAACATTCTTCTTTAACTTTTATCTCTTCCGTTCTGTTTCCTTCTGTTCTTCCTCCCTCTTCCCTGTTCAATTTGTTTCAGAACATCTTTGGCTTCATTAAATAAGAGTTAGAGGCAGATCAGTCTATTTATTCATGAAAAGTTCCAGAAAATATTGTAGAGCGCTTGTATCATATGATTCAGCAAAAACATAAGTGCTAATCCAAAATTTATATTTCCCGGAATTGGAGCAGGGCGCTTGCCTTGCACACAGCCCAGCTGGGTTCTACCCCTGCACCATAGAAGGTCCCCTGAACCAAAAGAGGAGTGATCCTGAGTGTAGATAGGAGTAAGTGCTGGAACACTGCAGGATGTGGGCCCCCAAAACAATAAAACCCAAAACAACACTCCTCCCAAATTTAGATTCCCCAAAGATCTGATTAAAGACAGAGTTCTGAAAAATTCAGTTAAATATCTAAAAAAAGCATTTGATTTATTTTTAAAAATTTATTTATTTTTGCTTTTTGGGTCACACCCAGCGATGCACAGGGATTACTCCTGGCTTTGCACTCAGGAATTACTCCTGGCAGTGCTCAGGAGACCATATGGGATGCTGGGAATCGAACCCAGGTTGGCCATGTGCAAGGCAAACGCCCTACCCGCTGTCCTCTCTCTCCAACCCCGAATTTGATTTATTTTTAATTAATCAATGTAAATATGGGATTCTTTTTAATGGAAATGATAGGGTCATTTCACGATCACTATCACGATCACGATCATCCTGTTGTTCATGCCTCGAGCAGGCACCAGTAACGTCTCCTTCGTGCTAGCCCTGAGATTCTAAAAAGTGCCACATTCAAGGCTCTTTCAGGGTTAGGAGAATGAGACCCATCATTGTTACTGGTATTTGGCATATTGGGTACATCACGGGGAGTTTGCCAGACTCTGCCGTGGGGGCAGGTTACATTCGGTAGCCTGCCAGGTTGTCCAAAGTAAGAATGAGATAATAAGATGTTGCTTCCGGGAGCTGGGTTTTGTAGTCTCTGGGTCTTGGCCGTTGATGGGATTACACAGTGCCAAGGGGTCAGTTGGCGGGTGTGACCCCTTCCTACTGGAGGATGGAGGATCTGGGTGGAGGATGCTCAGCTCCGATCCGAGCAGACTTGGAGATCTCAGGGTCATTTAGGACATAGAAATCACAAATTAGGGAGGGAAATCATTTAAGACACTTACTGCTTCCTACTCCTCCATATGCAGGTATGGCCAGTTTATCAGAACTAAACTCAACATGTTCCAAAACAGTTTCGCTTTTCAGCTCTGTGTTGTTAGGTAAGGGTATATATAGTTTTGCCAATAAGCTTTTCCTTTTACTTATTTCATAGACCTAAAAAAAGGTTAAATTGTTGAGGAAAAGGAAAAATTTATAGTTCATGGATTTTGATCAGGAATAGAGCTAAATAATTTTAGGTGTCATATAATAAACAAGTTTGCAAAATAAACAGATTTTAGATTTGCAATTATAATTCTTATCCCCACCTCTCAAACCTCACCCCCACTTAGTCATAATGAAATCTTTATTACCTCCTAGCTTTTCTTTCAGATTTTGATTCAAGTTTATTTTTTTTTGCCTTTTGGGTCACACCCAGCAATGCACAGGAATTACTCCTGCCTCTGCGCTCAGGAATTACCCCTGGCAGTGCTCAGGGGACCATATGGGATGCTGGGAATTAAACCCGGGTCGGCTGCGTGCAAGGCAAATGCCCTACCCGCTGTGCTGTTGCTCCAGCCCTGAGATTTTGATTCAAGTTTAAATCCTACAGCGCCAACAAAATATATATATATATATATATATTTTTTTTTTGTCTAGAAGCCTGTCTAGAAGAAATATGTCTCTAAATTTTTTCTAGCATTCTATTTTCTCTTTAATGTAAAGGTTCTAAAGACCACAAGATTAAAGTCTTCCATTTATATGTTCTTGGAAGAGGGGAGGGAAGGTGAGAGGAGAGGGGGATATAGAGAGGATAGGGATAGGATAAGAATCACCACTGAAAATAAACCAATTATAACAAAAGTCAGAAATCATGAGTCAGGGCTTAGGCAATTTGGACAAACAGGCCAACAGTTATAATAGATACACTACTCAGAATGGCTAAACCAGTGGGTTTCCAAGTCTTTTACATTTGTGGATTGTACCTGGTTGAAAATTGCTGATGTAAACAATCCTCTTCACTAACAAATGAATAGCAATGCTGCATATACAGGGTTAGAAGAAATTTTAGTAGGAGAAAATCGGAGCATACAGACTCATAATAAAAAATGTGAATTATAAATAAACAAACCGTACATATTCTGCCACCCATATTGGGCAGTCATCCCGTAATACCAGTGAAATTATGTATCACATGTGATAGTAGCTACCAGGAACTTAATAATTGTTTGGCATAAAATAAGGTACAAAAATAAATGACAATGGCATACCTCCAAGCAAATTGTTTCAGGCCAATATAGTAACTGAATATTGAAAATCTGCTGAAACATGACTTTAAAATCACACTGTAAGGGAGATACTGAAGTACAAGAAACTTGCTTATCATTATATAGTATTTTAATAAAATATTTAAGCTTCTGAATATTGACTCTCCTTTTTTGTTCATACCTAAAAATTAAATAGACATTTAGGAATTTTTAAAAGCTAATGGGAGTAAAATATTGTTCTTTTCAAAATGTAATAAGGGCGAGAGTGACAGTACAGTGGGTAGAGCATCTGCCTTGCACACGGCCAACCCAGGTTCGATCCATGGCATCCCATATGGTCCACTGAGCACTGCCAGAAGTAATTTCTGAGTGCAGAACCAGGAGTAACCCCTGAGCATCACCGGATGTGACCAACATCTCCTCTATACAAACACACACACAAAAATGCATTTAATATGTTGAGGTATGAAAATTTTAGACTACGAAGCAAAACAAAAATCAAGTCAGATTGATTATGTTCCATCTTAGTCATGAATCAGAAGTATGACCTTGGGAAATTAATCTTTCACAAGTTAAATTCTCCCATTCTGAGAGGAATGTACCAGTTCCATAGCTCTAGGTATACATTGGTGATGATATACCCACATGGTCTTTAAAGAGTGACATGTATTATGTATTGTGGTACTTACTCAGGAACATAATACCATTATCAAGTATAATACAGTAAATGGATAATATATATACATATTTAAGAAATAATTCTTTAAAAATGCTTACAGTGAACACTTGGATAAGTTTGTTAATTCAGCAGTAAAAGAAAGTTGTGGAATCAAGGCAATTGACTTTATTCTTTCAACATTTGTTTCTTCAAGGTCTGAAGTTATAGATGAGGGGTTCTAGAAACCAAAAGGTTAAAAAAAACAATCACATGACCACATAATTTATGTTAGTTCATTGCTTAGTATAAGTATTCTTAAGCTTGTGTTTATCACTTTACTGTTACTGTTACAATACAAAGATTTCCAATTCTATCAAAAATAAATATTATAACTAGTTATTATGAGTTGAAAGCTATTTTTCAGTACCAGTACCTCCTGGTTTTTCATATTTTTAAGTGTTTTTTCTTCAGTTTCATTTTCATTCTTAGACATTTGTGACATTTCTCCTTGTTTTTGTTCATCATATGCATTCATTTCCATCCTAATATAATTGTTCAAAGCATATATAGAAGTTAGTTATATGACATAGAACTGTTACTTTACCAAATCATACAACCAACCAATCTCTTACCAGTAATTTTAGATTGCAAGGAAGTTATCTATCCAAGAAAATGATTGTATATATATATATATATATATATATATATATATATATTTAATGGCACAAGCTTGTTCTCAATTTTCTTTTATTTCTCCCTATGTATACTTAGTTTTTAGATTCTATTTAAAGGGCAAAAAGAAATCTTTTCTCTGGTGAGAACCTGTTCTCTGGTAACAACCTATTACTGGTAACCAAAATGTATGAGAGAAATAAATTTAATAATAAACACTATTGGGCCAGAGTGATAGTACAGGGGGTAGGGTGCTTACCTTGCATGTGGCTGACCTGGCTTTGGTCCCTGACACTACTTATGGTTCCCTGAGCCCACCAGGAGTAATTCCTGAGTGTAGAGCCAGGGGTTACCACTGAACATTGCTGAGTGTGACCCAAAAACAAACAAAATACACTACACTTCTTATTCCCCTTCCTCTTATATTTTTAAAGCTATGAGAATATATATGATTGTTTTAGGAAAGGTGAGCATATTGATATTAAAAGGCAAATCACAGTTTTCCTCCTGGTTTATTCATAAACAGTAAGTAGTTCCTGATATTACTATCACCACCACCACTAGATAATTAAGTAGGTGTCAAATGTCATTGTTAGTTCACACATATTAACACATTTGAGTCTCACAAAAACCTCAGAAAGCAGGCACTCTTTTATCAGCAATTTCATAAATTTCCAGTTATCTGGAACCCTTCCTGAAAATAGTTAGGAGGAGGCTCATATTCCCTGTTAGCTTTGTCATGATTCTGATTCTATCAAAAAGAATCTAGAAATGCAAACTCCAAAGCAAAGTCTATTTTGAAAGTCAAAAGTTAAATGACAAGAACAAATGTAAAGGCGGGCTGGGAGTTTAGAGTAATGGCAGGAAAGATAAAGGTGTGAGCATGCAACACCTGTTTGGAGCTATTGTTCTGAACAACTTGTGGCATCTGTGGCCCTCCTTTTGTGCTCAGCAGTTCATTATGCATGGCTCTGAGTGGTAGAGTACTTTAAACCCTGGCTTCTTAAACTGTGGTTTGAAAACCCTATATGGGGTCACATAATTGAAGGTGGGGTTAAGAAAAATTTGGCGAAAGTAAAAGATTTCTGAACACATAACCAAAAATCAATTCAAACTCAAATGCACAAAGGGTTTGAGGTTTGGAGGGTTCTTTCTGGTAGCACTCGCCTGTCTTGCATTTCTAAGATGAAAAGGGGTTGTGAGTAGAAAAGTATAAGGAAGACTGGTTTAAAAGGCAAGAACCAAGATAGTAAATTCCAATGAATTTAGGAGTCTCAGATAAACAAAGTTCCATGTTCAGAAATTGTCAGAAGTACCTTTAAAAATGACAGCAAGAAATGGGCAGATGGGGATGGAGTGAAAGCACAGCGGGTAGGGTGTTTTTCTTGCACACGCTGACTGGGGTTCGATTCCTCCTGTCCCTCTCAGAGAGCCCAGCCAGCTACCTAGAGTATCCCTCCCGCATGGCAGAGTCTGGCAAGCTCCCTATGGCGTATTCAATATGCCTAAAAACAGTAACAAGTCTCACAATGGAGACATTACTGGATTACTGGTGCTCGCTCTAGCAAATTGATGAACAAAGGGAGGACAGTACCACAGTTCTATAATGGCATGTGGTGTATATCACTGATTTAAATTTTAATTTTACTATTAACATGAAGTATTGAGCATCTTTTCATATGTTCATATACTTTTAGGGAAGTTTCTGTTAAAACTGCCCATTTTTAAATTGAACTGTCTCATCAAATTATAAGAAATACTGATAAATTCAATATATAAGACCTTCACTGACTACATAAAACAATTGTTAAATTTCTTGATTGTTCCTGTGAAACACCAGTAGTCTGAAGACACCTCTTCTGGAATTCAAAGAGAATAGAGGATCTACTCACCTCTGGAACTGTACCTTTACTGGGGTACTTGTAAACCCTTGTTGTTGTCTAAGGGATTTTATTTGTTTCCAAGTCCGTAATATATTATGTAATAAGGAAAGATCCTTTTCCTTTTCTAAGTCATAGAGCTGCTTTGTGTTACTGTAACATTGAAGTATATAAATATTTTTGTGGAGATGAGCAAATTCTGTATTTTCAAAAGAGATTAATGGGCCAGAGTGATTGTAAAGTGGGGACCCCAGGTTCGATTCATGGCATCCCACCAAACACCATCAGGACTGATTCCTAAGTGCAGAGCCAGGAGTGACCCCTGAGCATTGCCAGATGTGGCCTAAATTATGAAGCAAAACAAAACAAGAAATTATTAATGGGGCTGGAGAAATAGTACAGCATATAGGGCATTTGCTTTTCACATGGTTGGTCTGGGTCCAATCCCTGGCATCCCATATCAGTTTGACCCTCTGATCCCCACCAGGAATGACCGCTGAGGATCCAGGAGTAAGCATTGAGCCCCTAAACAAAAACAAACAAAACCACCAAATGCTTGATGAATACACGAATAACCCCCAACCTACCTTATTTGCCAATTATAATCTTGTAATAATTTCAGATGGTTTATTTCCAAATTTGCATTTGCTAATTTTGTAGTATCCTCCAGTGCTTTAAGCTACAGCAAAGAAAAGAGTGCTTCTAGTACATTTCAGTCACTAATATTCTCATATCAATTTACCTATAAGTTTAAGTGTGTGTTAATAAAAGCACAAATATATAACTTTTTAATATTACTATTTAGTATTCTAAAATATACTTTATAAAGCATATTGGGTCATAACTGAGAAGAACCTCAAAATCTGTGTAAGCAATAAACACTATATCCTGAACTTTCTAGGTAATGTCTATCAGTTAATATAAAGAAATGCCAAATGATGGATTGAATACAGAAATTACCTCATATTTCATCTAAAATATAATGTTAAAGAAAAGGTATGTGGGCTGGGGTGTAAATAAGTGAACACACAGATTTTCATTTATGAGACCTTAGGTAGTTTTCCACCATTGCAGAAACAAACAAGTGATAAAATCTATCTACATATACCAACTGTAATCAATGTCTACATGTAGAGATTTATAATTATATTTACATCTATACCTCTCTGAAAAGTATAGGCTGAACAAAAAATAAATTTAAAATAGCAAGGTATATTGAGGAGATATAAAAGAAGATACAGAGATATAAAATGAATACTATAGGGCTGGAGAGAGCACAGCGGGTAGGGCATTTGCCTTGCACGCGGCTGACCCGGGTTCGATTCCCAGCATCCCATATGGTCCCCTGAGCACCGCCAGGAGTAACTCCTGAGTGCAGAGCCAGGAGTAACCCCTGTGCATTGCTGGGTGTGACCCAAAAAGCAAAAAAAAAAAATGAATACTATACCCTGTAATAAGTGTAGGAGAACTCTTACACAGTTGGAGGCAATTACAGGAACTGCAAGCATAAGATCAACTGACAAACTTACTGGGAGACACATAAAATGAGAACTTAACATGTGGGAAGACTTACAATAATTCAGGATGAAGAAAATCCAATTATCATAATAATAAATCTTCTTTTATAATCTTCTTTTATAATATTATAATTCAATCATTATCAAAACAAAACAGGATGGAGGGCTGGAGCAACACCAGAGCAGGTTTGGTGTTTGCCTTACACTCAGTCGATCGCAGTTTGATCCCTGGCACCTCATGTGGTCCCGTAAGCACCACCAGGAGTGATGCCTGAGTACAAGGTCAGAAATAAACCCTGAGCACTTCACAGAGTGGCACCCCCCCACCACAAAAAAAAGTAACAGGATGTGTTAAAAAGAAGTTTTGGAGTCTAATGTTGATGTGGAAAATCAAATCTGTAAGCATATCCAAAAACAAACATTCTGGAAGGTAGAGTGATGAGGTACTTGTTCTATGACATCATAATGTAATAAACAAATGCAGTAATTTAAACAGGCTGCAACCAGACTAATCACGGTCACGGTCCTCCCGTTGTTCATCGATTTGCTCGAGCAGGCCCAGTAACGTCTCCATCATGAGACTTTTTGTTACTGTGTTTGGCATATCGAATACGTCACGGGTAGCTTGCCAGGCTCTGCCGTGCGGGCGAGATACTCTCGGTAGCTTGCCGGGCTCTCCGAGAGGGGCGGAGGAATCGAACTTGGGTCAGCCATGTTGGCTGTGTGCAAGGCAAACGCCTTTCCGCTCAGTGAAATAGTCATTAAAAATCTGTGCAAAATATGTTGTTAGTTTAGGATAAAGATAATTTTTTGATTACTAAAAGAAATGATGGTGTTTGGGTATCATGATTACCTTTCAGGGGAAATAAAGGAAGCTGGAGCCCACCTTCCTAAGACCCAGGAAATAGGGGTTTACTCGACCAAATATTTATTTTTCAAATATTTTTCATTAGCTGGATGAGATCTCTAAAACTATCTCATCAGAAAGAATGCTATTTAACAAAATGTTCATTTATTAGAAGCTCAGAAGAGAGTTTAAGTGAGAGGTATAGATGTGCAAAAATAATCAGTGGGTGCCATCTTATTATCTTCAAACTTTAGATAACCACTACCCATTTGGTGTGTTTGGAGGCGAGGGGGGTGGGTAATGGGTGACACCCAATAGTGCTCTGGGATTATTCCTGGCCCTTTGTTCAGGAGAGATCATTGGTGCTATTCAGTGGACCATATGTGGAGCTGGGGATCAAATTGGGGTTGGCCACTTGCAGGTACTGTTTCTCTTGATCAGTACCCATTACCCAATTGTGTTAATAAATCGTTCTCAAACCTAAACTCTTTACATTTGGTATGATATTCAAGACCTCTAAATTTCATCAAAATTTATTCATTACAAGATGTAAAACACCCACGTACCTTGTTAAATAGGTATCACTTCAAATATACTTTTTTTTCCTTTTTGGGTCACACCCAGAGATGCTCAGGGGTTACTCCTGGCTCTGTACTCAGAAATTACTCCTGGTGGTGCTGGGGGGGATCATATGTGATGCTGGGGGTCGAACCCGGATTGGCCGCGTGCAAGGCAAATGCCCTACCTGCTATACTATTGCTCCAGCCCCAAATATTCTTCTTGAGTCATGTAATCAACAATACCTTCAGAAGCAACCTGTAAGTGCTAAATATCCTACAGGATATGTTAAATACTATGTCTTTGGTTAGTCAACTTTCATGGCTTCTTTCAAGAAATACTGAAATCAAACTTTGTTCTAATGGTTAGATGTTTAAAGTGCTAAAGGAAATGTTCCATAACTTCTCTGTGCTAAGAATTTTTGCTCTCAGTATCAAATGTTCAACTCTATTTTTAAAATTGTGTTTTTTTTAAATTAAAAAAAACTGTGAAGTGTTCAGCTCTATTTAAAAGTCATTCTCACCTTCTCATAAAGCAGCTGAGGTAAATTCTGTTTCTGCCTGTCCTGAAAACATTCATAAAGTTGAAGCAGTCTCGCACATAATACTTGTTCTTGATTGAAGAGAGAATGATGGCTGAATTGCAAACCCACAATGTTGAGATTTAATTGGTACCTTTCCCTTTGACCTTCCATTTTGCTCCTAACAGAGCTTTCTAGATCTGACTTCACTGCCTTTTAAAAACATATATGAAAATATATTAATTCTATTTATTTTGAAATTATAAGTAAATTGTCTTATAACAATTGGTTAACCCTATAAAAATTAAGAGAAGACATTAAAAAGTAAAAAAGCAATAATTTAATATTTCCCTGAAATTGTGGTCCTTAATAAAAAGTTATACTTTAGCACTTTAATTATCGTACTATAAAATTATTGCCATAAACCTTATTGATACATGTGGCTATAAGATTTTCAAATAAAAAGATACCAAATAATATTCTATATGAACACCTGACAAATGTGTTTAAGAACTCTTGATTCAATATTCAGTTATATAACAATGTAATCTGAATGCTGGAGTTAAATGATAAAACCTTGATACATTGGTACTATATGATTATGTAGTAATCACCTGGAAAATTCTTTGAGAAATTTGAGTACTATAAGCAAATGCTATCCCATTTATAAAGAAGAAAATATTTACACATGAAACTGCATCCATTTGGATAGTCTATTAATTGTAAAGTAGTTAAAGTCCATAAGCTTTAAATAATATGCAAAACATTCCAGTACATAATTTCGAGTCAAGTATGTATGTTTCAATATGCGTGCGATTGGTTTTCTTTTATGTAATTTGAGAGGACCAGGGGGTTACTTAGCATGTCCAGCTTGATTCATGAATGTTTAGCAACTCTCAATACGCCATGACTATATCCACCTACAAAAGGAGAGCATGGTCTCTGTATCAGTCTGCTGTAAGAGAGCATATGTCATCGCTATTACTGTTCCATTGAAAAATTTGTCTTCCCACCTTTGACCTGATGCAGTGGATTCACTGCTCCTCAAGGACTATTTGTTGCGATCACATCATCTCTCCTTCCCTCTTCTTTCGTTAGCTAGGAATCTTACCCCTTTAGCCCCAGTGGGTTAAGCAGAAGCATGAGAACAGCCTTAATGCTTAATAGCAGGCAAAGGCAACAGCAAAGAGAGGAAGGTTTGTTTAATCCATATCTTACAATCTCTATTTTTTATTAAAAGATTAGTAAGAGGGAGAAACTTGCTCTTGACTTGACTTATAAAGTTTACTTAATTGGTAGCAAACTAGTGAATAAGCAAGCAAAAATGGGTAATAAACAGCTTCCTTTTTAAACAGCTAAGTTATAGAAAATTTGAAAAGGAAAGATACCACTCTTGTTAAGCAAATTCAGCATTGGTTTAACAACTTGCTCACTTTTTTAAAATTTTCTACTAGAGTAACAGTCTCTGCACTTGATCTTGTACTTTTCAATACTGTAATGCTCAGAGACTAGAAGAGGGTAATTGAGTTACTGTACCATTGAAGAAAATTTGTGAAAGTGCATTTAGAATGGAAATTAAAAACTACAGCTTTTACATTAAGTGCTTTCACACATTTGAGTAAAGTCAAATAAAATCAAAAGAGTAACAGACATGTACGGAGCAGATTTCTAATTCATCCTAAGTCTTTAAAAGAATTCTCTTGGAAGTAAGGTTCCTTAACACACTGGTTATAAAGAGCAATTGACAAGGATTTTCAGACTATGTAAAAGCACAAAACTGTCCGAGTTGATTGTAACTATTCAAAGTAAATATATGAGAAGTGCCAGCAGAGGGAGTAACGGGCATAACCAAATGCTCAGTTAAGACCAGACAGCAAAATCAAGCAATTAGGATTGAGGGTAGTAGTGAGGCGCATCAGGCTTTATGTTCAAGTACCTAGCAGGGTGACAGCAATGAGAGGAAAATTTGATACTCAGTTATTGTTTCTGCTTAACTTGCCCTAATAATTTAATGTATTTACTGAGTTACAGAACATCTTTCATACATTTTTTTGGTATAACTAGATAGTCACATGCAAAAGAATGAAATAACCACTTACACCAGACACATGGGTATTATATAATTGAATAATTGAAACCCAAGCACAAAAAATTGTAAGTCTACAACTGTACCTCATGGTGTCTCACTAATAAAAATTTAAAAAAAATTAATATTAAATTTGACACCCTACAACTCCTAGAAGAAAGAATAGGTGATAAGCTCTTTGAAAATGTTTTAGACAATTTTTTTTTTGGTTTTGACACCAAAAGGAAGGATGACAAAAGCAAAAATAAATAAGTGGGACCACATCAAACTAAAAATCTTCTGCATAGCAAAGAAAACAAAATGAAAAGCTAGCATGTTGAAACGAGAGAAATTATTTGCAAATCATGCACCTAATAATAAATTATTCAAAATGTCAAATTAAATAGTAACATAAAAGTCTGATTTTGAAATGGACACATTTTAGGCGAAAGCTTTACACTAAAAACAAACTGCTACACCTGAAATAAAATTTGAGAAGGACAGAAATAAAATTTGAGAAGGACTAGGAGAAAGAAGAAATAGATCTTGGGAGGGGTTGAGATGGAGGGGCAGGCACAAAATATGACACTAAATAACATGAATCATAATCAGTAGAACTCAGAAATGAAGTGACAGAAAGTAGCAAAGAACAAAAATAAAAAGTATTTTTTACTCCTGGCTCTGCACTCAGGAGTTACTCCTGGCGGTGCTCAGGGGACCATATGGGATGCTGGGAATCGAACCCGGGTCGGTCGCGTGCAAGGCAAACGCCCTACCCGCTGTGCTATCTCTCCAGCCCCTAAGTATTTTTTTCAAAGTATTTTTGAAATTAAACCAGAAGTACACATATTATAAAAAGCTTCCCCCGCCTTTGGTGAAAAGGAAGTCATTGAAAAAAGAAAGGAAAAAGATTTATTTGATGAATTTAATATATTAAAAATAGAAATTATAAGTGATACTTGATACTATAAACCTTCTAGTCATAATTACCAATTGTTACTGATTACCTTTCTATATTTGGTTTTTAGGGATGGATTTAAAGATTCCTTGTTTTTGTGTAGTTTGAATTTCCACGACTGCCTAATAGGTGAAGGCAGTGACATTATTTCTCCACTTTCTTCAAACCAATACTTTCCCTATAAAAATATTTAAGAAATACAGAAATTACATATTTCACTGAAAACAAATGCCATATACTATCAGTTAGAGTTTAGCTTACTAATTGGTGCACGTGCCTCTTCTGATTTAAGCAGGCGCTTTTCCATTTTGTTGCATGTCTTCTTATGTATTTTTGGCTTCCTCTGAATATAGAATCCTTCATCTTCTAAAATACGGGGCGTCATATTTTTTGGCAGTTTAAGCTGACTAACCACTTTAAAAAACAGATATTAATTTAAATAACTGGCACTGATCTAATAGACAGCAAAAAGAATCTATCACTTTTCTAACATTAAAGTCTAACAGAAAGTCTATGTAATATACGATTTATTTATATAATATAACAATATATTGCTTATATATGTAAAACAAATTTGTTCTTTTAACCAATTTCCTTAAAATAAGAATGGAGAAAAATATAGAAAACTATATTTTTATAACTTTTTAAGTCTATTCAGCATACAAAGTATTATCTTATAATATCTTACAATATGACTTGCTAAAAGGACTTGGATAGATTGTAAAAATAATTTACCCAGGGAATCCTGCTTAGGATACAACCCCCACCCCTATCCACCTCAGCGTCTCTCTGCCAGAACCTTCCTGCCCTTTTCCTTTCTCTCAAAATCTTCCCTGCTGAAGTCAGAGGGAAACAAAAAGAACTTTACCTGGAGAACTACTTGGCTCAAAAATAACCGTCTCTTGCTTTGTTATGTGTTCATATTCAGCAGCTTTTACTTCAAGTAACTCTGGAAAATTGACTTCTTCCATAAAATTTTCATCTTGGACCTGACAAAAAGTCTTGTTAAATTTTCACCAAGTAAATAATGTTTGAAGTAACTCTTACTTATTGATCTCACTTGAATACCATATGGATGAATAAGTATACATGTGTGTTCCCAGTGATTGATTAATAGAGATAAATGAAATGTACAGGGAGGGACCCGAGAGTGAAACACTTTTGATCCAAGCCACCCAGTTTAAATTCATGCTAAAGTTGTGTTATATGATGGTCACTCAATACCTCTATCACAAACCACAACACTCTAAAGGAAAGAGAGAGCAAAAGGGAATGCCCTACCACAAAGGAAGGATGGGATGGGGTGGGGGTGGGAGGGCTACTGGGATCATTGGTGGTGGAGAATGGGCACTGGTGGGTACAAGATGGGTACTGATGGGTACTCGATCATTGTATAACTGAAACCCAAGCACAAAAGTTTGTTAGTTTACAACTGTACCTCAAGGTGTTTCACAAAAAAAAAAAAAAAAAAAAAAAATCAGCCATGCAGTGGATCCAGAGTTGGAAGAAGAGGTGACAGTGTTGTCTGAACAGGAAATGTGGCATTATTCTGGGTTCTGGATGTTTTGGCCTCCTTTCCTGTTGTATTATTTCTAGGACTACTTCTTCACCCTTGCTATAAGTTTTTGGAGGTATTCAATGTCCTTTCTATAAATTTGTCTTCTATTGTGGTCCTGTCCTCCCGTTGTTCGATTTGCTCGAGCGGGCCCAGTAACGTTTCCATTGGAGACTTTGTTGTTACTGTGTTTGGCATATTGAATACATCACGGGTAACTTGCCAGGCTCTGCCATGTGGGCGAGATACTCTCGGTAGCTTGCCAGGCTCTCCGAGAGGGGCGGAGGAATCGAACTCGGGTCGGCCATGTTGGCTGCGTGCAAGACAAAAGTCAGGTTCTGTTGCTTACAACTAAGAGCTCAGCTGTAATGAAGTGGCAAGTGTCAGATATTAATTTAATAAATAAATGTGTGCTGATGATCCCCCCCAAAAATTGTATTATGGTCAAATTTCAATGACCATAAAGGAACTCACTTAAGGTTTCATATTACACAACACGCCTTCCTTTTTTTAAAAATAGTACTTCCTTATAATTTTTAATGAAAAAGAGTAATTCCTGAGTGCAAAGCCAGGAGTAACTCTTGTGCATTGCCAGGTGTGACCCAAAAAGCAAAAAAAAAAAAAAAGATTCAACATAAAAGTTGATGGAAGTGTTATTATAATGAAATTATTATATATGACATATATAGGTACTGAAACAGATATAATTGTAAATATAAAATGCATGCTTTTATATCATAATCAGAAATTTTGTGAGTCTCCACAAAAGTCAATGTCTGAGATCAGTTTATTATTCTAACTTGAAATCTACATGTACTGAAAGAAAAAAGGGAACAATGCGGGTTATGCAAATAAAAAATCTCTCAATTTTTACAATTAGGGTTAATCATAGAATTCTGTTGAATGGAAAACATTTCATAGCCTTACTCAACTTTGACAAAATTATGTGGCACAGTACAAAGTCTCCTAGAGCATATCAGTCATCAAGTCACTCCATCTACTCTCCTAGCCTCATCTTGAAATCAAGAAAATATTTTATATCGAGAAATTTAATGTGTGTGTGTGTGTGTGTGTGTGTGTGTGTGTGTGTGTGTGTGTGTACTGGGTACTGGGGCCACACCTGGCAATGTTCAGAAGTTACTCCTGATTCTGCGCTCAGGATTTACTCCTGTGGTGCTTATGAGATTCCAGGGATTGAACCCAGGATGGTTGCGTGCAAAGCAAATACCCTGCCCACTGTATTACCCCTCAGACTCCAATCTGTGATATCTTTTACACAAATCCAAGTAAAAATGTATGACAATGCGAGTTCATGAACAGATTTGGGGGATTCCCTTATGTGAGGTTCTCATAGACAAGAAGAGGACCTTGTTTCAATGTTAACTCTCAGTACTGAGCTTCCTGGTATGGCCAGGGCTTTACCCTAGACTTGGGAGCTAAGGTTGCTCTGATGGTGAATGTAAGACTCTCATCTTGATCAAATATTTATTTTATGCCCACATAGATATCTTTTATGAACCTTACCCTACTCTCTATTTTTCCCCGAGAAAAGCTATGATTCTCAGTTAAGATAAGCCCATATGATTCCTCACAGATAGTTGCTATCCAATCATCTTTTGGTTTTCCTTTAAGCAGCTCAGAGCAAAACAGTAACTGTGTGGCAGGGAATATAATGTCAGAAAGATTTCACCTAACTCTGCATGCATTTAAGCTTAGATGCATATACCCGAGTACGGTGTGATTCTTATCTCACAGGGATATATAAACCTTGTTCATTAATGTATAAATGCAGAACTCTCTGAAATAAACCTTGAACCTCACTCAAGTTTGCCCAAAAATTGATATGAGGATGCCCCTTTCTTCCAGCAGGAAGGAGCCACATTCATACTTAGGCCCCCACAAAATAGCAGCTTTCTCCTGCCTGTGATGCGGACAGAAATTTACTATGGGCACCAAAGTCACTAGGTACAGGGCAGATGGTTTGCTCAAACAACTCTTCTAATGTGCCTGTGTCTAGACCTAAGACTTTCTCATGCTCAAAGTCGCCTATTTGCCCCAGTGACATAATATCTTCCAGGCCTGAAGGATATTATGAGAGGAAAAGCAATCAAAACACCTTGTTCTGGTGTATTCTGCTCGGCACATTTTTCTCTCATTTTCCGAAAAGCTCATTCTTCAACCCATACTTAAAGGACTCTGGGAAATGAGTAAGTTGGCTGCTAAAGTAAGTCACAGTTGGTGCTTATTTATTCAACGTTCATTCAAATGTTCAATGAGTAATTTGTTTCAGTAAAAAAGGCAGAAATGTATGAGTATTAGAGTATATAAGTGGTAATGAATGTTATTTTTAAAAAGCATGGTAAGCGGATAGAGACAGCTGGGATGCGTAGATTGGAGAATACTATTTTAGATAGGGTTTTCAGGCATAGAATTTTAAATTATATGTCATTTGATTAGAGAAACCCAAAAGTAGAAAAGGAAAGAGAATGAGGATGAGAGACGAGCTTTCAAGACCAAAAGGTGCAAAGATTCTGAGGCAAAATCATGCACTGAGGAATAAGGAAGGTGGCCAAATTGTTTTAAGTTTTAACAAGATTATTCTGTGTAGTGTAGAAAAGACTGTGGAGCAATAGTAGTAACAGAAGAAGATATGGCATTGATCCAGATAAGAGGATATGGTGGCTCCGAACAGGGTTGCTCAGGCAAAAGTAGTGAAAGTGGGCTAGATTCTGGAAAACTTCAAAGATGGTAATAACAGGATTTGTGATGACGCATGTGAGTAAAACTGGATCCAAGGAAGAAAACAATTTTGGCTGAACAACTGAAAAAATTAAAGTGTCACTTATTAGTAACAATTGTTTATATAAAAGTCTCTGTGTGTGCATGTAAGGGCATACACAAGCAGAGAGGAAAGGAATGGAAAAGGATAATAGTGCTTTATCTCTGAGAAGTGGGACTTCACATTTTTTTCTTCTTTGCGGAAAAAAATTTTGGCATTACATTTTATAATGTTCACATTGTGTAGAAAAAACGCTAAAGCTCTTTTCTAATTTTATTTGTTTTTGGTGAAGTAAGATCATTTTTATTGAAACATTTGGAAAAATGTGAGGGGAGAGAGAGAGAGAGAGAAGCATGTGTTTCAGAGAAAAGACAGGCTTCTTCAGAGTTAAAATAGTCAAGCAAAGAAATATAGAGACAAGTAAGAGAGATATGTGTTTCAGGGAGAATACAAGCTTGAAGAGCAAGTTGTTAAGGCTCTGTTGTGGAAAAAAAATTAACAAGGAAGAAACGAAAGGACAGAAACATGATGCAAAAGGTGGGGAATGGAAAGGGCTGGAAAACAAGAAGGCAAATGGAGGTTCAAGTGGGTAACAAGGAACCTGAATCAGGATTTAAATAACAGGAAGGGGAAGTGTCAGAAGACAGAACTTTGGGAATGGAGTTCAAGGAAATGAGGATTTGAAGGGACAGATAAAGAATGATCTCTCTCGTAGGACTGGTGGCGGGGATGGGAAGTGGGAGGGATACTGGGATCCGTGGTGGTGGAAAATGGGCACTGGTGGAGGGATGGGTATTTGATCATTGTATAATCGAAACCCAAGCACAAAAAATTGTAAGTCTACAACTGTACCTCATGGTGTTTTACTAATCACAATCAATCACAACCATCCTGTTATTCGTCGATTGCCTTGAGCAGGCCCCAGTAACGTCTCCTTCATCCTAGCCCTGATATTTTTTTAAAAAGTGCCATATTCAAGGCTCTTTCAGAGTTAGGAGAATGAGACCCTTCATTGTTACTGGTATTTGGCATATTGGGTGTGCCACGGGGAGTTTGCCAAACTCTGCCGTGTGGGCAGGTTACATTTGGTAACCTGCCAGTTTGTCCAAAGTAGGAATGAGGTGATAAGATGTCGCGTGGCCGCGAATGTGGCCGCGTGCTTCCATGGAGCTCGGTTTTATAGTCAAGATACACTTGGCCGTTGATGGGATTACACGGTGCCAGGGGGCCAGTTGGTGGGTGTGACCCCCGCCTACTGGAATTTGGAGCATCTGGGTGGAGGATGCTCAGCCCCGATCCAATACAAATTAAAAAAAAGAATGATCTCTCTCATATTGGAGATATAAACCAACACAATAAGGAAACAAATGCAACAGAAATGGAGAACTGGTCTTTAGCAGAAAGCATATCACTGCAGGGGGGTTAGGATGGAAGTGGGGTGGTGGCACAAACAATGGCAGAGGGAAGCAGACACAGGTGAAATGTGTGGTGCTGGAATATACTATGCACATAACCCGGCCATTATCAATACTGCGAATCACAGTTCCTAAAATAGGTCATAACAAAAATTTCACCTCCTACGCCTTTAATAAAGAATTTTTCGCTGGGAATCATTATGTGGGAGGAAGAGGAACAAACCCAACCTGCTCTGAAGATTGGTCCAAAACTGAGCCTTCTTCACCACTCAGAATGAAAAAGGAAAGGCCTGCATCCTGGGAGACTTCAGTCTGTAATGTAATGGAAAACCAGTGTGAAGAGTCAAACACTGAATACTTTCATCTGCTTATGAGTTGAAAGAAAGACTTTTCTGTAATGTAGTTTTAGTAACTGCTCTCTTACTCATGAATAAAGGCAGGAAGAGATAGGATTATAAAATTTAATACTGAGTCTGGTTCATGACTTTAGTTTTCTGTGGGGTTTTTGTTTATTGAATTCCATTTCGGGGCTTTCTAAGCTGTGGCTAGGAACCCCAAGAGAACTCCTAGTGATTCTAGGCTCAGTGCCATGAATATACAGCAGTGCTGAGGGCCAATAAAGACACCTCGTAGTACTCAGGGAACCAAGTGGTACCAGGAATTGAACCCAGGGCCTCTGCATACCAGATATGTGCTCGAGCCCTTTGAGCTATCTTCCCAGTACTTTCATTTTTTTTTTAAGATTTCTGGCAGCTGCAATAAAAAACAACAAAGCTCCAAACTGTAGTGTCACTCAAGTTAGATAATTTGATCAAAATGTGGGCCCAAGGAAAATCATTTTTATTTTTTCCCTATTTCTGGGTACTTTCCAGAAAGTGTGAACTCACACAACAGTACTTCAACCAACCACCTACAAGCTTTAGTAGAGAGAGAGGTAATTAAAAATATTACAGGGCTGGAGCAATAGCACAGCGGGTAGGGTGTTCGCCTTGCATGCGGCTGACCAAGTTCGATTCCTAGCATCCCATATGGTCCCCCAAGCACTGCCAGAAGTAATTCCTGAGTGCGGAGCCAGGAGTATCCCCTGTGCATTGCTGGGTTATGCTGGTTTTTTTAAAAAGAAAAAAAAAGAAAAAAAAAACCTCAAAGAAAACAGTATATATATATATACTTGTTGCAGTTATAAACCTACTGAAAAAATCATTTAAAAAATTACACTGTATCACTGTCATCCTGTTGTTCATTGATTTACTCAAGTGGGCGCCAGTAACATCTCCATTCGTCCCAGCCCTGAGATTTTAGCAGATTCTCCTTACTCATCTTCCCTAATGCTGCCATATTGGAGGTTCTTTCAGGGGAATGAGACCTGTTATTGTTACTGTTTTTGGCATATTGAATACACCAAGGGTAGCTTGTCAGGTAGCTTATCTGCCATGTGGGCAGGATACTCTCGGTAGCTTGCTAGGCTCTCCCTCTATGATTTATTGTCTACTGTCTGAACCCCATCAAATATGGTATATGAAAAATACAGAAAAATATAAAAATATACAGAAAAGTATAAATCACTTAATGTAAATTAGAGCTTCTTTCTCAAATGTGCATTTCAAACCTGTGCTTATACATTGAATTTCAGAACATCTTTAAACTAGGGTCACATTTTAAAATGACAAGTGTCAAGAAGGAATAGAGAATGACTACAAATCGGCACACAGGCTCCTCTGTGTTGATAGAAATGGTCTAAAGGAAATAAGCTTACTGAAAATCGCTGAATATATTACCAAAAGTGGGTAAACGTTTGTAATTTAAAAAACTGTCTAATAATAAAATAAGGCCCTCCCCGTTGATCATCGATTTGCTCGAGTGGGCCCAGTAACGTCTCCATTGGAGACTTTGTTGTTACTGTGTTTGGCATATCGAATATGTCACGGGGAAAAATATAAAAATAAAAGTTACCTTAGGCCACTGATATTTTTTCTTATCAGTAGGCAGTTCAGTTGAAGACTTTTCACCGACATTACTCTGAAATGGAACATAAACAGACGATATGGAAAATAATCTTTACAAATATAAACACAATTGTGCTCACAAGTGTTTTATATAAAATAGATGAAAAATAACACTCAAAAATGTTTTTGCTTCAAAAAACATTTCCCCCCCCCCAAGAAGTCATATACAGTCACCATGACCAACTTTTTTGGCTTTAACTATAATACTGTAGGGATGTACTGTAGGGATGTTATAAGATAATGAAGGTTGGAGCTAGAACCTCAAGTTTCTTATATTATGGCTGCATTTGGTCCCTTTTGTTTTGACAAAGAAAAACATATTAGCATATTTTGTGCTTTTAAAAAGTAAATTTGAGAGCTGAAAAGAAAAAACATAAGCATTACCTTAGCATTTTTCAGCTTTTCCCTTACTTTGCCTCTCACTGTTTCTTTCATATTTTCTCTTGCACCAAAATCTAAGAAGGAGCCAACATAATAGAGTTCATAAAATTTTTAAAAAGCAATATAACTAAACAGCAACAGCAGCAAAAGTACTTATTAGCTAAACTGTATCCTTTACAAAGATCATGACAATCCTTAGTCCCCACTCTTGCACTGTGGGGCTCAACAATCTCCTTGCTGCCCTCCATCCTCGTCGTTAGCTCTGCTCTCTTCCTCTGCTGAGCTCTCACCCCTGCTACCCTCAGTGCCACTGGCTGTAAGCCTCACTCCCAGGACCTGTCACTTCTCCTTCGGAGCTATGACATCCTGTCTCCTGGCCTCTGTGTCTCTGGTATACCCAGTGTCACTCGAGAGGGTGCCAGTAACATCTCTATTTGCCTCAGCCTTGAGATTTTAGCAGCCTCTCCTTACTTGAGGGTCAGGGGAATGAGACCTGTTATAGTTACTGGTTTTGGCATATCGAATACACCATGGGGAGCTTGCCAGGCTCTGTCCATGCAGGCGATATACTCTTGGTAGCTTGCCAGGCTCTCCGAGAGGTATATATATATATTTTTTTTCTCTGTATGAAATATATGGGTATACCCAGTATACATCATTATTAGATAATAAAGTTAAAAAATAGGAACATAATTCTAAAAGCAAAATTAGAAAAAAATAGATAAAATACAGAAAATTAAATACTACACTGCACTGTCCTCCCGTTGTTCATTGATTTGCTCGAGTGGGCCCAGTAACATCTTCATTTTGAGACTTGTTGTTACTGTGTTTGGCATACTGAATACTTCACAGGTAGCTTGCCAGGCTTTGCCGTGTGGGCGAGATACTATCGGTAGCTTGCCGGGCTGTCTGAGAGGGGCGGAGGAATTGAAACCGGCTTGGCTGGGCCGGCTGCGTGCAAGGCAAATGCCCTACCACTGTGCTATCGCTCCAGCCCACAGAAAATGAAATAACTAAGAAAAATAACTAAAATAATATGAATGGACTGGTGAATAGGTCCATTAAGTCCTGCATGCAGAGGACTCTACCCACAGGTGCTCAGGGATCACTCTTTTCTCTGTGCTTAGAGATCTACCCACATCCGGTGCTGGGGTCTGAACCCAACTTGGCATCATGAATAGCACTTTACTCCTGGTACCATCTCCTCACTCCCCTGAATGTTTTGATTTCTCACACTGAAACTGTGTGAAACCGTGTGTAAACTGTAACCTCAGCTTCTAGATTCCTTTCAGATCCCACCAAACCACTTTAGCACTGTAGCACTGTCCTCCCGTTGTTCATCAATTTGCTTGAGTGGGCCCAGTAACGTCTCCATCGTGAGACTTGTTGTTACTGTATTTGGCATATCGAATATGTCACAGGTAGCTTGCCAGGCTTTGCCGTGTGGGCAAGATACTCTCGGTAGCTTGCCAGGCTCTCTGAGAGGGGCGGAGGAATAGAACTTGGGTAGGCCACATGGGCCGCATGCAAGGCAAACGTCCTACCCGCTGTGCTATCACACTGCCGAAAACATTCTTATATATGTTTCAGAGCGGTCACAGGATGAGCAAACTCAAAAAAAAAAAAAAACAAAAAAGAAAAACCCCCCCCAAAAAAACAAAAATAGGAAACCTTGAAAATAAAAATTGTGGCAGAAAGCTACAAGGTGATCAGGAAGACATGCACTGCCCAGGACCTCGCACAACAAAGCAAAACAAACAACCAAACAAAACCACCGTTCCCAACTGAAATCCTAGGATAAAATAAGTTATTTGTATCTTTTGAAAATAAAGTGTCACTAAAGAGTTTTATACTTATTGAGAACCTTTTTGGAGTTCCCTGTTTACATTTTCTCCTACTGCAATGTTATCTGTCTTGAATTTCAACATCTGCAAAAAAGGAAGGGGTGGGTGGGTTATCCTGTATTTTTTGTTTCCACATTAAAAAATTATTTCATTCATCCATATGTTTCATTCTCCAACTGCTACAATAATGGCTTCAAAGCTGGTGCACACACTTTTCATGCAGGAGCTCCAGATGTGATTCCAGGTATCAAATGGTTCTCAGGTACCACCTGGTCCAAGTACCAGGAATAACCACCAGCACCAAGCTAGGAGTAGCTCCCAACATCACTGGGTGTGGCCCCAAAACAAGTTAAATTCTTTGTTTAAAATTTATCGATATAAAAGAATTTTAGAGACTAACTTGTCGACTCTAAAAGAGTCAATAGCTTTTTTTTTTGTTTGTGTTTTGGGTCACACTTAGCAATGCTCAGGGGTCCCTCCTGGCTCTGCACTCAGGAATCATTCCTGGCAGTGCTCAGGGGACCATATGGGATTCTGGGAATTGAACCCATGCAAGGCAAACACCCTACCTGCAGTGCTATCACTCCAGCCCCAAGAAGCAATACTTTTAATAATTTTTTTTTCTAACTGAAATACCAGTTAGTCACAATCGGAATAGAATACTGAGAAAAGATTATTTTAAATTCACTTTCCATTCTGCACAAACTTCTAAAAACAACTTTTAATTAATAGCCTGATTTTTTTTTAAAATTTTTTTTTATTTATTGAATCACCTTGGGAAAGGTTACAAAGCTTTCAGGTTTAGGTCTCAGTCATGCAAATATCAAACACATTTCCCTTTACCAATACTTTTTTTTTACCATGAAGAACCCCAATAAAACCCCACCCCCCACCCCTCCCAGTCCCTGTGGGGCAGATGAATTCTAGTTAACACTCTATCTGCTTTGATTAGATTCATTGTTTCAATAAAAGATTCACCACTATAATTTAGAGTTTACCCCCCCCCCCCCCAAATCAGACATGCTGAAAAAGCATTGTGACGTGATTTGCTTTCTACAGCTGGGTTCAAGAATTAAATGTTGGTTTTGGATTTCTGCTATTTTACTTATTGACCCTGGAAGTATTTATACTGAAAGTCAGATAGTTAAGAAATTGGTTTCTGTGCTCTGGAGTCGTGGCCGTGCTGGAGAGCCGCTAGTGGGGGGCAACTGGTGGCCTCGGTAGGGCGTGAAGGGCGGACCGAAATGCCCCCTTCCCATGAGGTTTTAGTCGCCCCCCCACTCCCCCGGCTCATACCTGCTGTCCACAAGGCTCCCATGTGGCCGCCATCTTTCTTTCCAGAGAGGAGAAGGCGACTGGGGCAACACCCTTTCCCCTCCGGACAGACATGATGGCCTGGATTAACGCATAGTACTTTCACTTTTCTGCTCCAAGCTGCCGGGTTCTGCATTAAGTCCCTGTGCTTCTGGGGCTGTGGCCGTGCTGGAGAGCCGCTCGCAGGGGGGAAACTGGTGACCTCAGTAGGGCGTGAAGGACGGACCGGAACGCCCCCCTTCCCATGAGGTTTTAGTCGCCCCCACACCCCCGGCTCATACCTGCTGTCCACAAGGCTCCCATGTGGCCGCCACCTTTCTTTCCAGAGGGAGGAGGGCGGAAGGGACCAACACCCTTTCCCCTCCGGGCAGACATGATGGCCTGGATTAACGCATAGTCCTTTCACTTTTCTGCTCCAAGCTGCTGGGTTCTGCATGAAGTCCTTGTGCTTCTGGGGCTGTGGCCGTGCTGGAGAGCCGTTCATGGGGGGCAACTGGTGACCTTGGTAGGGCGTGAAGGACGGACCGGAACGCCCCCCTTCCCATGAGGTTTTAGTCGCCCCCACACCCCCGGCTCATACCTGCTGTCCACAAGGCTCCCATGCGGCCGCCATCCTTCTTTCCAGAGAAGAGAGGGCGAATGGGGCAACACCCTTTCCCCTCTGGCAGACTTGATGGCCTGGATTAACGCATAGTCCTTTCACTTTTCTGCTCCAAGCTGCTGGGTTCTGCATTAAGTCCTTGTGCTTCTGGGGCTGTGGCCGTGCTGGAGAGCCGCTCGTGGGGGGCAACTGTTGACCTCGGTAGGGTGTGAAGGACGGACCGGAACGCCCCCCTTCCCATGAGGTTTTAGTCGCCCCCACTCCCCCGGCTCATGCCTGCTGTCCACAAGGCTCCCATGTGGCCGCCATCTTTCTTTCCAGAGAGGAGAGGGCGAATGGGGCAACACCCTTTCCCCTCCAGCAGATTTGATGGCCTGGATTAACGCATAGTCCGTTCACTTTTCTGCTCCAAGCTGTTGGGTTCTGCATTAAATCCTTGTGTTTCTGGGGCTGTGGCCGTGCTGGAGAGCCACTCGTGGGGGGCAACTGGTGGCCTCGGTAGGGCGTGAAGGACGGACCAGAACGCCCCCCTTCCCATGAGGTTTTAGTCGCCCCCACACCCCTGGCTCATACCTGCTGTCCACAAGGCTCCCATGTGGCCGCCACCTTTCTTTCCAGAGGGAGGAGGGCGGAAGGGACCAACACCCTTTCCCCTCCGGGCAGACATGATGGCCTGGATTAACACATAGTCCTTTCACTTTTCTGCTCCAAGCTGCTGGGTTCTGCATTAAGTCCTTGTGCTTCTGGGGCTGTGGCTGTGCTGGAGAGCCGCTCGTGGGGGGCAACTGGTGGCCTCGGTAGGGCGTGAAGGACGGATCGGAACGCCCCCCTTCCCATGAGGTTTTAGTCGCCCCCGCTCCCCCGGCTCATGCCTGCTGTCCACAAGGCTCCCATGTGGCCGCCATCTTTCTTTCCAGAGAGGAGAGGGCGAATGGGGCAACACCCTTTCCCCTCCAGCAGATTTGATGGCCTGGATTAACGCATAGTCCGTTCACTTTTCTGCTCCAAGCTGTTGGGTTCTGCATTAAGTCCTTGTGCTTCTGGGGCTGTGGCCGTGCTGGAGAGCCGCTCGTGGGGGGCAACTGGTGGCCTCGGTAGGGCGTGAAGGACGGACCGGAACGCCCCCCTTCCCATGAGGTTTTAGTTGCCCCCACACCCCCGGCTCATACCTGCTGTCCACAAGGCTCCCATGTGGCCGCCACCTTTCTTTCCAGAGGGGGGAGGGCGGAAGGGACCTACACTCTTTCCCCTCTGGCAGACTTGATGGCCTGGGTTAACACATAACCCGTTCACTTTTCTGCTCCAAGCTGCTGGGTTATGCATTAAGTACTTGTGTTTCTGGGGCTGTGGCCGTGCTCAAAGCTTAACTATGATTTTCCGAGAGAAACGTTAGGTGGTTTACTTCCCATGGATCACTTTGTGCGGTTTTGAGGAAAAGTCCTAGTTCCCGCATACTCGAGCTGTGCTTGTAGAGGTTTCTGGTCACCGGGGTTCCATCTGGGGGAGGCGGGATGCGGTACCTACCCCATCTGGGACTTCCCGATGATCTCGGCTCTTTTTGGAACCTGTTTTTTTTTTTTTTTTCCTTCGGGATCTGTGGATCCCGCCCTCCATGTTGTCCTTCTCTTCGGCTAAATGCTGTCAAGATGGCGCTGGGGGGCGGGCTGTGGGCGTGACTTCCGGAATCTGAGGTTACCTGGGAGTTGTAGTCCCGGCATTTTTGAGGAAAAGTCCTAGTTCCCGCATACTCGAGCTGTGCTTGTAGAGGTTTCTGGTCACCGGGGTTCCATCTGGGGGAGGTGGGATGCGGTACCTACCCCATCTGGGACTTCCCGATGATCTCGGCTCTTTTTGGAACCTGTTTTTTTTTTTTTTCCTTCGGGATCTGTGGATCCCGCCCTCCATGTTGTCCTTCTCTTCGGCTAAATGCTCAGCCTGATTTTTAATGCCCACACCTGTAAATTTTGCCAGCTAAACTAGGGAAAATACTAGCATTGTCATTTGCTATAAATTATAAAAAGTTATCACATAAAAACTTGATTGTAGAAGAATCCTTGTTCAGATTTTGAAGACCTCTAGGTATTTTTGTCCTGCTTAATTCATCATTCCATAAATGATACAAGGTAAATATTAATGGGATAAAATTGAATCTCTATATAAAAATTATATTGGCAATATTGAAAATTTAGTGCAGAAGAAAGAAGAAAATTATGTCTCAGACTTTTACCTTCTTAAAGCAATTCAATTATCTGCATTAGAAAATTGTTTTACAGCACGGGAGCAATATCACAGCATGTAGGTCACTTGCCTTGAACAATGCAGCAGATCCCGGTTGGATCTGTATCAAATATTTCCCTGAGCCTGCCATGTGTGATCCCTGAGGGAAGATCTGGGAGTAAGCCCTGAGCAACGGCAGGTGTGGCTCCAAATAAAAGGAAATTGGTTCTAGTGGTTAAATCCAGTCTTCTCTTCCTGGATATTTCTAATTCACACCTCCCGATATAGATGCTTTTTTAAAAGAGTAAAGAAATTAAGCTATTTTTTGGTATGATGACCTAGGAATTCATAGTGGAAGCTGGAGAAGTAAAGTCAAGGGACCAGAGAGAGAGTACAGAAAAAAAGTTCAGCCTTTTCTAATTCATAGTAAACAAAAAGCAATGCTATGAATGTAAATATTTGCCTCTTGCTTAGCAGTCAGAAACCCACTCATTCAAGGCCTTTCTCATTATGGTCATTCCTCAAATAAAATTTTCTAAAGCCCGTTTTCTGCTGTGTGTAAATTTAACACTCAAATCACTTTGAATAACATTCAGTTATCTTGATTATCACATACAATTTGGTTTTGGGGAATGTTAGAATAAAAACACTGACAAATCTGGGCGTATGAAATGTTCACAAAATGCATATGTATGATGAAGTCTTTCTGGATCCTCTAGTAGCAGAGTAGCTTCTAAATCCTGTTCTTCCAGACTTCCTTGATTTGAACTGATATCCTGTGGCTCCAAAATGAAAAATTTCATTCAAAGTTATGATAAAATTATGGTAATATAACAAGCCGTCAAAATCAAAATGAATTGTGAACAGGGAAGTAGCACAAATGGCTGGAGGTCATGACCTGCAAGAGAAGCCCTGAGTTCCATCCTGGTCCCCTGGGTACCAATTGTCATAACTCTTCTGGTCTGAGCACTGTCAGGCCTGAGCTACACAGATTTGCTGAACTGATCACTAAATCCTTAGGCCTGAACAGTGAGCCCTAAGAGAAGCCTCTGGGACCCCCGAGAAAAGCTAGAGGCCCTCCTGACAAAAATAAAAATTAAATATATGGCATTAGTTACTCTTTAATGATATCAAGATATGGCAAAAGTGAAATTTTAAGCTAAAAGTATCCAACTAATATCAGTGTGAGATAATAGCATTACTTCAGTGCTTTACAAAAAGCATCTTTTAGGGCTGGAGTGATAGCACAGTGGGTAGGGTGTTTGCCTTGCATGTGGCCGACCTGGGTTCAATTCCCAGCATCCCATATGGTCCCCAGAGCATCGTAGGGTGTGACCCAAAAAGCCAAAAAAAAAAAAAGCATCTTTTCATGTATTCTCTCACCTGACAAATTGGAATATTAGTATCTTTTAATTAATTTTGTTTTTTTTTTATTTTGCTTTTTGGGTCACACCCAGCAATGCTCAGGGGTTACTCCTGGCTCTGCACTCAGGAATTACTCCTGGCGGTGCTTGAGCGACCATATGGGATGCTGGGAATCAAACACGGGTCAGACTCATGCAAGGCAAACGCCCTATCCGCTGTGCTATTGCTCCAGCCCCCTCTTTTAGTCAATTTTGATTTTCTGAAATAAAAGTAAAAACAGGGATCAAACAAGTCACTTCCAGAACTATGAATTTACATATAACTTCTATCACTGTCACTGTCCTCCCCTTGTTCATCGATTTGCTCCAGTGGGCCCAGTAACATTGTGAGACTTGTTACTGTGTTTGGCATATCGAACATGTCACAGGTCAAAACTAAATCATTCACTGTTCTCAGGACCAATCGCCAAAGTATAACTTGCCCCTGCAGGTCAAGAAAGATTTGGATCCACTTCCCTTTCGATTTCTGTAAGTAAAAGTCATCACAGGTTACCAAAAATGTAGTATATTTTGAAAAAGTGTATCTCATAGACACACACTGTTCAGTCTAATTTGTTACTCACAAATCATTATATAATTTACAATGAATACCAGAGCAAATTTCACCACTGGAAAGAAACTCGAAACTCTGAAAGTCTGATCAAAAGACCTTTGTGACAACTCCTACCCTGAAACCCCGGCTCATTACTCTCCAACGTGACACTCTGCCGTGCCACAGCCACCTCCAGCATTCAGGTGTCGCAGCTTTCTCTGACGAGCGCACCCAACGCTTCAAAGGCTGACTCAAGCCTCGCCTCCTCCTGAAAATCCAGCTCTTAATAACCCCCAGTAACACTCCTCTCTAGCCTTCCTTGCAAAAGGGCATGAACTCGTTTGCCTTCCACTCCACCTAGCAAGATGCTCAGCCGTGGTAGGAACTCGGCAGCAATGATGTACCTACCTTTAACGAGCAGATGACGGTTTCCCCACGGCGTAAAACGGAGTGGCTCCAACCAGTGGGATCAAACCCTACTGGATTCCGAAAGGGATGACCCCTAGTCCCGCAATACAACGGGCCAGACCCCGGCTGCTGAGAGGCAGGAGCGCCGCGGGTTTAGTTTTCGTAGGACAGGACTCCAAGCAGACGAAATACAGGAGCTTCTTACAGGGCAGGGGGCATTTCGGAGAGTACGATATTCGCCTTGATGGGTAGCAAAGACACAGCGCTCCACAGACCGTCTGGTGAGGTCACCAACCTCCCAGCAACGCTCTGGACCAGCGGCGCTTGCGCACCGTCGGTTTGTCCGGCCTCCGCCGAGACCGCGCAGGGGCATGTGCAAAGCAGCCCACCTGCCGCCGTGAGCCCGCGTGTTCAAACTTTGCAGCTGTGCGTTCAACTGCTGCGCGCTTGGCCTCGGGGGCTCTGGGTGTGTGGCTCCCGCCCTATCTCGCCCTATCCCCGTCTAGAGCCTCTGGCCGGAGTCACACCCATCCCCCACCCTCCAACCTTGCAGCTGGGGTGAGTGTGGTGGTTGGCAGTGAACGTGTATAACAGACAGTATTTGTCCTCTCTCTATCATGAAACCCACCAGTTCCATCAAAGTTGCAGTGAACTACATGATTTCCCCCTCCCCAACCCCCTTATATACCACAAGTTGTGGATACCTAGACAAATGGATGTATATACCATAAGTTCTTTGGTTTTCCCCCCCCCCATATCCCGACTATTGTACTAATACAATGAACAAAGGTGCGTAAGTCTGTCTGAATTAGTGTTTTGGGAATAAATTCCAAGAATTGGAATAGCTGGATTATAAGGGAACTCTTATTTTTACTTAAAAAAAAATCTCTATCGTTTTCCCTAATGACTGAGTAGAAAACGTCCCCTCCAGCAGTAACTGAGGTCCCTTTTTAGCCACATCCCCACCAGCACTGGCTGTTTCTAGTCTTTTTGATATATGCCATTGTCACTGGTGTGAAATGGTACGTCATTGACACTTTGGTTTCCCTAATGAAACGTGATGATGAAGATGTTTTTTATATAACTTATTGGCCATCCATATGTTCTCTTACTGGAAATGCCTGTTCATCTCTTTCCCGTATTTATTTATTTATTTATTTATTTATTTTTGTTGTTGTTGTTGGGCTGGAGCGATAGCACAGTGGGTAGAGAGTTTGCCTTGCACCCCGAGAGGTGGCCCACCGGAGTTTGATTCCTCTGTTCCTCTCAGAGAGCCCAGCAAGCTTCTAGAGTATCTCATCTCGCCCGAGGCAAATCCTGGCAAGCTACCCATGATGTATTCAATAAACATATGACCTAGCAGTTACTCTTGAGCATTTATCCCAGAGAAATGAAAACTGTTTTTTGATTTTTTAAAAAAAATTTTATTAGTGAGACACCATGAGGTACAATTGTAGACTTATAAATTTTTGTGCTTGGGTTTCAGTTATACAATGATCGAGTACCCATCCCTCCACCAGTGCTCATTCTCCAGTACCCCCAACCCCTCTATCCCACCCTGCCTCTGTGGCAGGGCACTCCCTTTTGTTCTCTTTCTCCTTTTGGGTGCTGTGGTTTACGAAAGAGGAATTGAGTAGCAATCATGTTCGGTCTATAGTCTACTTTCAGCATGCATCTCCCATCCTGGATGGATCTTCCCAATACCCTTTATTTGGTGCTCCCTTCTCTATCTGAGCTGCCTGTACCCCCTAGAGTGTGTGGTTGGCCTCCAGGTCATGGAGTAAACCTCCTGGTATTTATCTCGGCTCTTCTCGGGTGTTAGTCTCCTATTTTGTTACCTTATGTTCTCCAGATGAATGCAATCTTTCTATGTCTATCCACCTCTTTCTGACTCAAGAGAAATGGAAACTTTTATTCAAACAAAAACCTGACATGAATGTTCATAATTTATGAGTGAAAATTTTGAAAAATCCCAAATGTATTATTTGTATTAAAAAGCCAACGATTTTATGAGAAATTATATAAAATAGTTTTAATTTCTTCTACTATGAAGTCAGCACAGTAATCCAGCATAACATAGTCATAATTTATAAGATTACTTCTTAGACTCATCAGATAAATTATGGTCAAAGTGATATGCCTATGACATATATCTTTAATTAAAAATAAAAATGTAAAGATACTGTAAAATTTTTATTTACCAATTTTTAGTTTAACAAATTGCTTCACACCAACATATTTTTGCCTGAAGTTTACAGGTTGATAGTGGGATGTGTGTGTTTTTGAACTCATAGAGCAATATAAAGAAAATTGAGAATGAGATAAATCCAATTTAACAAACATCACAACAAAATCTATTGAATAAAAGATTTTTCTAATAGCATAGCATTTATTATTTTTTGTTAGGGTGTTAAAGATTTATCGCACATTCATTTCCATTCTCATGATAAGTTGAGGGAAAGGGCAAAAGTTTCTCTCAGTTTCCCCTGATACTAGGATTCTGGTAACAAAGAACAAGGACCAAAGGTAAAAGGTAAAGGTAAAGGCCCTCCCGTTGATCGTCGATTTGCTCGAGCGGGCCCAGTAACGTCTCCATTGGAGACTTTGTTGTTACTGTGTTTGGCATATCGAATACTCTCTGTAGCTTGCCGGGCTCTCCGAGAGGGGTGGAGGAATCGAACTCGGGTCGGCCATGTTGGCCGCTTGTAAGGCGAACGCCCTACCCGCTGTGTTATTGCTCCAGCCCTAAACCTAAAAAAAAATGGAAAAGAAAAGGTAAAGAAAAGATGTTCATTTTGTTAACCATCAGTGTTATGATGTCTCCCAGGAAGAGAAATATTTCAAAATAGGTTACCTGAACAAGACAAGACCATTCAGGATTACTAACCTCATAGTAACATCCATGAATCAGACCTTGGAGATAGTTTTGATTTTGTTAGCTGTTTGTTGACAAAGACAATGTTTTATTTAGACCCATCATGCCTATCATACTTTTAGAAACAATTTTCAACAAAAAAATTATTTTAACAAAAGCTGAGTGTGAAAACAATGATCTTCCATTATTTCCACAATTATCCACTTCATGGTGATTTTTCAGAACTATGGCTTTAATTACCCAGAGATGTTTACAAAGGCAAATACCTTTCTACCAGCAAAATTCTTATTACAAAATGAGTTTGGAAGACTTAGAGTATATTGATGAAGTACTCTAGCACACACATGACCATTCAGACAACGATTTCTCAAAAAAAAAGAAAAGGTCATTTAAAACATCTTAATAGAGGACAAAAACTATGACTACAATCCTTTCAAAAGCTTTAGAAACAAGTAAGAGAATGATTTTAGTTATGGAATTGGACCCAGGCAGTATCTTGCTATGACCACCCACCTGCTGATCCACTTCTTTCTTGATCAGGAAGACCTGATTGTAGTACAGGAAGCACCCTTATACAAAACAAGACATTTTGAAGACTTTCCACTTTATGGTTACATAAATCCTGATTGATATTTAGATTAGTGAGTAGTTTCACTTTGTGTCCTAAAGAATGGTTCTTGGTTAAAACAAATACTCCTTTATCTTTGAAATTAGGGTATTTTGTAGAAGCATTTCAAAGGGTTATAAATTATAACCTAGAACTAAAATTGATATTTCCTTTAATGTTTAATTTACAATAAAACTTTATTATTACTATGGACTTGAAGTTTACCTTATTTTTCAAGATTGAAGCTAATTGAACCACTTAAAATGAGGTGATTTGACTCTTGGTTATAGACTATAAAATAAAATCAGAAACTGATTTTAAAAAAATATCAAGAAGTTTGGAACAGAAAAAAATCGTAAAGGAAAAAAATTTTAGACAATGATGATTTTTTTAATTTATGAGGGTCTTCCCAAGAAGTGCTCAGGGAGTGTAGAGGTCACTCCTGGATGACACTTGGTCCAGTATGCAGATTCAGCGGTCCACAGTCACCAGCAACTTCCTGGAAGTACTCAGGGGGCCATGATGTGGTGAGATGGAATGTATGCTTGGACTTCCTAGACATGCACTCTGGTCAGGTAGTTGCTGACCACTTATCTGAAAGCAAGTAAAAGGGATTCTGTAGAAGGAGTAAATTTTCCTCCCAATCACATGTGGTTCGTAGATTTGTTATGTTTTCTTTTTATTTTATGCTCAATTTGTTTCTAAAAGCTTCTTACCATATTTCTGTTTGAATTTAAAAATTTTTGTCATTGATATTTTTCTTTCAGTACACACTGGAGAATATGTTTGGGATTCTGATGAAGATGGAAATTGCCCATTAAATTCGAAGGAAGGGTAATCTAGATCTATGATTACAAAGTGTTTGCCCTGGCCATTAGTATTCACATAATCTGGCAGCGTGTTAGAAATGTAGAGTCTTAACCTCATGTGATACTGGACGTTTTGAATAATTTATTAAATAATTATAAATTCTATTCTTAAAATTCTACTTTAATAATCTGTACCAACAGAAATTGAACATGTTCCAAAAGAAAAGATCAATGTGTATGCTATCATAATCTGAACGTTATAACACAGTCTTAAGAGTCACTTTTCTAAAGAGATGGTTTATGAGACACTCCTGTCCTCATTACCAAATTTCCATCATGCCAGAGATACAGCCTGTTCTATTTGGCTTTGTTAGATTCAGTTGCAAATGGGTGGTCAAATATGCATTGTCCTAAAACAAAAGAAAAACTGATGCATTGATTAGGTTTTTGATGTATTGTTTCCCAGAGATTCTGCCATTTTAGAACGTGAAGCTAATATGAGAGCTGCTAGAGAGTTCTGATTAAAGTTATGGAAAGAAGTTACAAACTGACATCTTGGAAAGAAGAGACTGTGGTTTAAAAATAGACACACTTTATGTTTCAGTTAATGGGACACTGTGACAGATAAACATTGTGTCCAATCTTCACTTCTTTCCCATGTTAAACTTATTTAGATTATCTTTCAAACTGACAGTAAGTAGGAATATATTCAAATAATTTCAGGTTGTGGATATGGGTCCATGATCAGGAACAGCATCTGCCTACTATGCGTGAGATCCTGAGTTTGATCATCAATACTGCAAAACAAATAGCAATTTTTCTACTTGTAGTTAAGTGTTCACCTGTGAACTATAGACTAATCTCTACTTTAATGTGCAAATTTTAACTTTGAATATAGAATCTAGCATCCAAATTATCTCATATTTGAAATTATAATTTTCAAGTATTTGTTATCAAGCATTTTGACCTTAACAGAAGAGAAAAAAAAGTCTTAGGAATGAGGCAAAATTTTGAGCTGGGATCTGTGCTTGTAAGACTAACGATATATATTAGACTTGAGAAGTAATAATGAGGGGACTGAAGAGATAGTATAGGGGTTAAGATGCATACCTTGCATGCTGATGATCCCAATTTGACACCCTAGCACCACATGGTGTCCCAAGAATTTCCAGGAGTATTTATGGAGGCCTCTGAAAATCACCAGGGTGTTTCCAGTAATCCCCAGCACTGCAGAGATAGAGAAGCACCACATTCTCAGACCTTCATATTGAATCATATTGAATCACCAACCCAGCTGGCCCACTTGGCGGAGGGGGCTCTCAGATCACCTGAGTACTATTTGGAAGTTCCCTCCAAATATTATAATCATGTGACTATATCATCCATAACCATTTAAAAATTTCTCAAAACAAAAACAAAACATTCTTACCTGGCCCCCAGCATTGTAGATGGCTCGAATATTCGTGCAAGAAGGCCCAAACAGTATCATATCTCGAATCTTTGCATTGGACCACGTTTTTAGTTTTGAATCTATTTTTACACATGTGCTTTCCAATGAGGTTGTCACTATTCAACATGGCTCTTGGCTATTGAAATGTAGCTATTCCTCACTAGGCTGCGCTATATGCGTAATATTCATAACAACTATAGTAAACATGGTCAAGGTCCTCCCGTTGTTCATTGATTTGCTCCAGCGGGCCCAGTAACATTGTAAGACTTGTCACTCTGTTTGGCATATTGAGTACGATCACGGGGAGCTTGCCAGGCTTTGCCATGGGGCGAGATACTTGGGTAGCTTGCCGGGCTCTCCAAGAAGGGTGGAGGAATCGAACTCGGGTCGGCCATGTTGACTGGATGCAAGGCAAACACCCTACCCGCTGTGCTATCGCTCCAGCCCCAAATATTTAAAAATTACCTCACTGATAGTTTTATGCTGATTTCATGTTGAAATAATATTTTGGATAGTCAATATTAGACTCTGCTTACCCAGTTTAATTATATCATCTTTTGCTTATAGATATACTAATTGAGACAACATTGAAAGGAAGTATACTTTAAAACATATTATATTTAAAATTTCCTATTAAGAATCATATGGTGCTTTCAGTAACTTCATTCTTTTGTTTATATGAATAACCATTTCTGATAATTTTCTCTGCGTCCATATAAAAATAAAAGTAGCCGTCTTCACAAGGAATCGTCATCAAAACCAGTTTGGATACAGTCCAGAGAAAAGGCAATCATTTTTAACTAGTGACCAACCAAATATTAAAATTGAATAGTAATCCATATTGTTTTTGTCTTGCCTAGAATAATAAAAAAAAGTTTCTTTATCTGCCTTAAAACCGTCCAATAAAAATGAGATTAGATTGAATGTACTGATCATCTCTACTATTTGGGAATTAGGACAAGTGAATGTTTACTTCCAAATACCTTAAAAGATTTTTTTGAATCCAGGCAACAGGCAGAAAATGAAATAGAAAAGTTTTCAGGTTTTTTTTTTGGGGGGGGAGGTCACACCGGCAATGCACAGGGGTTACTCCTGGCTCTGCACTCAGGAATTACCACTGGCAGTGCTCAGGGGATCATATGGGATGCTGGGAATTGAGCTCGGGTCAGTCTCATGCAAGGCAATTGCCGTACCTGCTGTGCTATTGCTCCAGCCTCCAAAAGTTTTCAGTTTTATTGAAGAAAACTTGTGAATTATAATTCCATGTTGCTGATGGCTCAGTGCTTAGAAAAGAAAAAGCAGCAAAGTAGGGACAGAAGATATAACTTTGAGCATCAGTCTGCTTCTTCTGATTTGGGTGATCCTTATTTATAAAATGGAAACAAAACTTACACACTTATAGTTTGTCCTTAGGATCAGAATAGATAATGAGCATGGCATGCATGGCATATGCAAACACAAAGAAGGGGCTGACATCAACAATTTGATTTTTTATTTTTATCATTATCATCAAGTTACTCTTTATTTGATGGCGCACTGCCATGCAGTGAGCAAGCAGTGTAATTAAGCTAGGAACAGAGGAATAATTGTATACCACACCTATTATCAGGAAGATTACACAGACTATCTTTGTTGTGACAGCCTTTGTGGACTTAAAGCAGTTTTAATACACACTTCCTTCAGGAAACAAGATATATGCTTGCTGACCCACCATGTTTCATATGTCCTGTGTTCATGCAGAGGTGCACAGAGAGGCAATAGGACATATTTGGAGAGAGAAATAATAGGAGAATGCCAGAAATCAGTTTCTGTTTCTGTGAAGTAAAAGTGATAGTAGCTGCCTTCATATTATTTTAAGGATTAAATGAAAAAAATGAGTGCACTGCACAAAGCATGGTACAAAAATATGTTCGATAAATACAATATATAACAATATAGCCAACTACCAGTAGAGAAGATTTAAAGCATGTTTTAATTTGGCTTTGCATACACAGTTGTGAATAGAAGAAAAGTTCTGGTCTACCGTTTTAATACGCTAAAATTTCCCTAGATGTTGTAAAAAAAAAATAGAGACAGAGATTGGAGAGGTGTAGACATTTGGTTACTGGTTTGTAGAGAAGCTGCCTCACACTATTTAACTGCATGAGTTAAATAGTTGCAGAGATAGAGAGTATAAGGAAAAAATCAAAGTAACATTATCACTCCATCATGCTCAACAGATAACTCTTAGAAGCAATCCTTCGAAGGAGATGGTACAGGGGTTCAGAGAGATATTACAGCAGGTAGGGCATTTGCCTTGCACATGACTGACCCGAGTTCAATCCCCACCATCCCACATGGTACCTGGAGGCCGCCAGGAGTGGTTCCTGAGTGCAGAGACAGGAGTAACCCCTAAGCATCACCAGTTATGTCCCAGAAACAAACAAATAAACAAAAAGATCTGGTATGGGATCTCTTTTCCATGACAAGGTCCATAGCTACTTTTCCCATAATACATTTCATAGAATAAATAGACCCATACTTGAGAGGCAGGGAATGGCAATAACAGTTTTGAATAAATTTCTTAGCACATTTTGATGTGCAAATACGTGATGACAAAAGCTGTGCCAGTCCACTAATGAGGCTCTCCCATTAAGTTAAATGCTGGGACAAAAATATAAAATTTTGCCTATTAAAACTAAATTAGTATCCTTGTGGAGCAGTTAGTTAGCATATATACTATTATCTGAAAAGTTAGAGGTTTGAAACTACCCAGAAATGATCTAGCCTCTGAGCAGCTTTTTGGTGATAAAAAAATGTTTATGCGATTAGATAAGAGTGATAGTTCTATGTAACACTGTGAAAAATCTAGAAGCCACTGAATTGTACATGCTCAAGTGTTGATTTCATATATGTTACCTTGATAAAAACAAAACAATAAATGCATTGGAAGATAGTTTTTCAAACCTGAGTTGTAATTGTTTTTTTTATTCCTGATATTATTTCTACCCTGTAGTATTCTGTTGATGTCTGAATGCTAGAGTGCAACAGCATTTGAAAAAAAAATCCCTGATCTCAGTGTTCCACTCTAGCATTTTGGCATCACTCAGGAAAATGTGACTCATCCCCATCCCTGTTTTGGATTGGACTAAGTATTGTGTAACTGTACAAGTACATAGATTCTCTTGTAAGCCTCTTTGGCCCTAGCATATACTGGTCTATCTTAGAAAATTCTCCTATACAATGAGCAGGGTGGGAATGAAATGTATGTCCCACCCAGAAATTATGGCTTTCTTAGATGGGAAGCAGGGTAAAGGGTCTGTAATGAAGTCAGTTCCCGAGATTTTTCCTTTTAACCAGAATAATACTTCCCAGCACAGTACTTAGAACTCAGAACTCTCAGTTTTTTTTTTTATAAAGCAAATTTAAAAAGTGGCAGCACTTTAGATCTATACAAGTATAGAATACAAATGAGGACAGGAGAACTGGGATTCCTGATTGAGATGACATCTGCCAGATGGTCTTGAGGCAGAAGAGAGTGACTACTTCCCATGGAACGGCTTGAGCAAGTTTCAGAGAAGCATGCCAAGCCTGGTCTTGGTGAGCAAGGATAGATGGACTTGCTGTATATCACTGTGGAGGAATGTGATCCCCAGAAAAGTTTCATTTTGTATTCTAGCCAGCAGATTTCAGGGGCTCCTCTTATGCCAAATCCTTATTGAAGTACGATGGTTTGTGAAAGACAATCACAGAAAGGATGATCAGTGCAACCAGGATCAGTGAGAAGAAGACCATGAGGAAGACATAAGTGGAATGGGATAGAGGAGCAGTTGACACTTGCTCAGCTGGGATCAAGTTGGTCAGGTTCAACATGTAGCCCAAAGTCCACCCAACATTGCTGTCATAAACCTGTGGGGAAAAAAGTAGAAAAACCTATTGTTTCCAGTTGAGTTTAAATGAGCTTTCTTGCAACCCCATCTGTGAAAATGAGCAGTCTGGAGGTCAACACCACAAGGTTGTCTACTGTATTGCTTCTCTATTCTAAACTAAATTTAGGATTATGGTTATCAGGAAGTAGAGGAGGAGTAAGTGATTACGGAAGGGAAGTTGGAGTCTCTCACTCACTATTAGACTTACCGAAGAGAAATTTGGTGACTGCTCACTTCACCTGTCCAGACGACCTTAATTCAAATCGACATTTGAAAATTTGCCTTCGACTTTTGTTGTTTGTATGAATGTGGGAGGTTGGGAAAAGATGTGGCAAGAAGCAGGCAAAGTATGAGAAAATAGTGATTGGCATTTTATAACTATATCATGCCCAGGATCTCATTAATACAAATCATACATTTTAAATGATTCAGCTAAGGGAAAAGCTGATGTCTGATCCCAACAAATTAACCTTACATGTTAGGAGATTGCATATGCATTAATAAAGGATTCTTATTAAATGATAAACCATGCCTGGGCCCTGAAATCTTTCTTGGAACATTTCATTGTCACCTCAGAACTTAATGAAATAATGTTTTTATTATATAATTTTGTATGGTCATGAGAGTAAAATTAGGATGTACAAATAGTTCTTTAAAGAGGATAAAAGTGACCTAAGTGACACCTGATTTCACTTAGAAGTTTCTGTATCTATCATTTTGTCACATTTCCTTCTAGTTTTCTTTGTGTTTTTTTTTTTATACAAAAAATGGAATTTAAAAAGGGAGTGAATTAAATTGTAGGTGGACTTAACCAGCCAACCTTCCTTCCTTCCTTCCTTCCTTCCTTCCTTCCTTCCTTCCTTCCTTCCTTCTCTTTGGTTTTGGGACATCCCATCAGTGCTTAGGGCTTACTCCTGGCTCTGTGCTCAGGGATTACTCTTGACTACCTTGAGGGATCATATTGAATGCTGGGGATTGAACCTAGGTCAGCCTTTGTGCAAGACAAGCTCCCTTCCTGCTGTACTATCACCCTGCCTCCTGTTCACCACCTTTCTTTTCCTTTCTTTCTTTCTTTCTTTCTTTCTTTCTTTCTTTCTTTCTTTCTTTCTCTCTCTCTCTCTCTTTCTTTCTTTCTTTCTTTCTCTCTCTCTCTCTTCTTTCTTTCTTCTTTCTTTCTTTCTTTCTTTCTTTCTTTCTTTCTTTCTTTCTTTCTTTCTTTCTTTCTCTCTCTCTTCTTCCTTCCTTCCTTCCTTCCTTCCTTCCTTCCTTCCTTCTTTCTCTCTCTCTCTCTCTCTTTCTTTCTCTCTCTCTTTCTTCCTTCTTTCTTTCTTTCTTTCTTTCTTTCTTTCTTTCTTTCTCTCTCTCTCTCTCTCTCTCTCTCTTTCTTTCTTTCTTTCTTTCTTTCTTTCTTTCTTTCTTTCTTTCTTTCTTCTTTTGGGTCACACCCGGAAAAATGCAGTAATTCCTGGCTCTGCACTCAGGAATTACTCCTGACAGAGCTCAGGGGACCATATGGGATGCTGGGAGTTGAACCTGGGCCAGCCATGTGCAAGGCAAACTCCCTACCGGTTGTGCTATCGCTCCAGCCCCTGTTTCTTAAGGGGTTTCTACAACATCATCACTGGCAAGAACTGCCATTACATTTTTTATTCACTATATCCAAATTAATTATAGATCATAGAATTTGAGTAATTGGATATTAATGACGGGCATATTTTGGCTTATTTTTATTTAGGTTTTGGGGCCACATCTGGCTGTGCTCAGAGCTCACTCCTAGCTCTGTGTTTAGGGATCATTCCTAGAAGTTCTCAGGCGATTATATATGGTACTGGGCACAGAACTGGAATCAGCTATGTGCAAAGCAAGTGTCTTAACCCCCAAACTATCTCTTTATTCTCTGAGATGTATTTTTAAGGCTCTGAGTACATAATACCCAGTCTTCTCAAACATTATATCAATATTACACTTCAAGTCCCATGTGGAAATGTTATCTCCCCAAAATTCTTATCAGTATTAGAAATTAATATTTGTGGAAATACTCTTCACCCTGGGGGTGCTTAAATACCTTATCTGACTATCAGTGAACCTAAATCTAGGGTTTAGAAAAACTGGAGCACCCACTGAGATTCAAAGAACAAGTCGACTGGTGAACTGACATAGACATGTCCTTAAAACCAACAAAACAACTTGAAGGGAGGGAAGGAAGACTAGGACATTAAAACCAGGTCAGATAGTACAGGGATTAAGGCACTTGCCTTGCATGCAGCCAACCCTGCATCACACAGGAGCACCACCAGGGGTCACTCCTGAGCAAAGAGGAAGGAAGGCGTCAGCCAAAGTCAGACAAAAAAAAAAACAAACTAGCAAAAGTCTACCTGAATGCTTTGCTCTACGGGTAAACCGCTTTTGCCATTAACTGGCATGGGTTTAAAAGAAAGTGAAGCACTGCTGTTTGGTATTTTTCATCAAGCATGAGTTGCCTACGAGTGGAACAAACCATGACAGATTTAAATGTTTGTCTGCCTTGACACCTGCAGATGGCACTGCAGTAAAGCATAGCAGTGAGCTCATATCTTTCCGCTCACCAACACCGAATTGCTAAGGAAAAACTTATTTAAAGGCACTCATCCCCATCTGCATATTGAGCTTTCAGACTGGTAAGCTTTAGAGTAAATTTCATTTCTAACAGATTCATGAAAAAGATACTTGGAAGAAATTATGTAGCCAGCCCACGTGGTGGCTACCAAAATGCTGTTATAGTACTCTATTTGACTCTCTTTTTTTTTTTTTCTTAATTTTTATTAGTGAAGCACCATGAGGTACAGTTGTAGACTTACAAATTTTTGTGGTTGGGTTTCAATTATACAATGATCGAGTACCCATCTCTCCACTAGTGCCCATTCTCCACAGCCACTAATCCAAGTATCCCTCCCCGCCCCCCACCCCAATCTCTTCAATCCCACCCTGCCTCTGTGGCAGGGCATTCCCTTTTGTTCTCTCTCTCCTTTTGGGTGTTGTGGTTTGCAAAAAAGGCACTGAGTGGCAATCATGTTAGGTCTATAGTCTACTTTCAGCATGTATTGCCCATCCGGGGAGGATCCTCCCAACACCCTTTATTTGGTGCTCCCTTCTCTAGCTGAGCTGCCTTTCCCCCTAGCATGTGTGGCTGGTCTCCAAGCCATGGATTAAACCTCCTGGTACTTATCTCGGCTATTTTTGGGTGTTAGTCTCCTATTTTGTTACTTTATGTTCCCCAGATGAATGCAATCTTTCAATGTCTGTCCCTCTCTTTCTGACTCATTTTGCTTAGCATGATACTTTCCATGTAGTACCACTTGTATGTAAATGTCATGACTTCATCTTTTCTAACTGCTACATAGTACTCAATTGTGTAGATGTCTCCCTTTAAAAAAAGGACTCTATTATAATTATGTAAGAACAAAAGCAAAATTTGGGAACACTTAGCTATCCCATGACTTGATACCACAGCTATTGGCCAATCAATATATCCAGAAGTGTTTGACACAGAATGAATCTGGTTAAATGTAAAGTACAGATGAAAACTTAGATCAGGTTGACATCTACCTTTTTTAGCTCAAAGGTTCTTCAGTCACTATCACTTGTCTACCCCAACCCCAGTCCAACAAATACCAAAATTACCTTGCCCATGATATTAATAGAAGACCAGGATGTATCTGGGAAATGATAGCCGTTTCTAAGGAGAGAAAGGATGTACGTGCCAGAAAAGCAATATTCACTCAGATACTTCTCCTTCACATTAGCAAAAGTTTCCTTGACCTGAAAGTAGAGGAAAAATTTAAATGATACAACAAACCGCTCTCTAAACTCTTTACTATTTTTTTTTTGCTTTTTTGGGTCACACCCGGCGATACTCAGGGGTTACTCCTGGCTTTGCACTCAGGAATCACTCCTGGCGGTGTTCAGGGGACCATATGGGATGCTGGGAATCAAACCTGGGTCGGCCGCGTGCAAGGCAAACACCCTACCCGCTGTGCTATTGCTCCAGCCCCTCTCTAAACTCTTTTAAAATAATTTTTAAAAATTTATTGAGAGTCTCTGGTTTAAAATACTGTTAACATACAATTCCAGCACCACAATCATTACCAGTGTAACCACCTCCCTCCCCAAAGGACCTCAACTTCCCCCACCCCCACCAACTCAATTTTGTAGACCAATTCTCTCACTGTGTTGCCTTTGGCCCTTCATTGCTCTGTATCTTTAAGGGATACGAGAGAGATTATTCTGTATCTATCCCTTTCTCTGTTTCTGACTTCATTCAACTAGAGATCCTCTAGTTCATTCGTGTTGCTACAAATTGCAATAGTTTGTTTTTTCTTAGAGCTGCATAATATTCCACTGTGAAACATATATGTATATGCAGATATATATATATATATATATATATATAGAGAGAGAGAGAGAGAGAGAGAGAGAGAGACTGGAGCCATAGCACAGAGGTTAGGGCGTTTGTCTTTGTCTTGCACGCGGATGACCCGGGTTCGATTCCTCCGCCCCTCTCAGAGAGAGAGCTACCAAGAGTATCTCGCCCTCACGGCAAAGCCTAGCAAGCTCCCCTGTGACGTACTCGATATGCCAAAAACAGTAACAACAAGTCTCATAATTTGTTGAGACCTTACTGGTGCCTGCTCAAGCAAATAGATGAACAATGGGAGGACAGTGCTGCAGTGCTGTTATACAGCATTTGAGTTGTTTCCATATCGTGGGTATTGTACTAAGTGTGGTGATGAACATAGGTGTGCACATGTTACTTTGAATTAATGATTTTGTATTGGTGAATAGGTGTGAAGAAATAGTATTGCTGGGTTGTATGAGAGATCTATTTTTTTGATTGATCTCCATAGAGGCTGAATCAGATGACAATCCCACCAACAGTGGATGAGGGTTCCTTCTTCACCACAATCCCACCAACACTGGCTGTTTCCAGACATTTTTATATGTTCCATACTCACTGGTGTGATATCTCATTGTTGTTTTAATTTTAAACCCTCTTGATTTTTCACTGTTAAGGAGGCTCAAGAGAGGAGAAATGCCAGCCTGAGCGCTGGCCTCTCCAGAGAGTTCTATACATGGTGTTGCATCCTTCAGTGAGTGCAGAGATTGGTAGGTCTGTGAAATTAACTTTCCTTTCACAGATTTCTATTAGATGTTAATAAATGCTCCTACAGCTTTGTGGTCCAGTGGGTTCAGCACACACCTTTTCATCTTTTGTGAAAATAAGTTTCACAATCATGTTAGCATAGTAAAAGCTGTGAAAAAATCTTGCATGAAATAAATCTGTTCTTTGCTTAATCAGCACTGTCTATATGCCCTGACAAATTCTTTGGTTCAGAGCCTTTACAAGCAATTAAAAAAAATGTTAAGGCTGTAGGGTCAAAGTGGTCAAGTGGAGAAGCACTTTCTTGATATCACAGCAGCAACTTTATCTAAAACTGAATTAACTGAAACCTCATGGCACCTGGCTGGAAAAGTTCACTGATGAACCCAACTATCCACACGAGGAGAAGAATCCTGCACTGAACCAAGCAGCAGGGGGAGGGACTTAAGAGCTAAAGCTTTGCATAGTCCCACACTGCAGGGATGGGTGATTGCTAAAAAGTAAAATCTTGCCCTGGGGAAAAAGAGGAGTGAGCCAAAAATGGGCAACTCAACCTAAAATTCTTACTTTGACAAAAACCTGATTAGGAGGGAAAAACTATTACCAGGCAAGGAACTCTGAAACAGGAATTCAATCTGGCTACTTTCCAGCAGACTCCTGCAAGCTGGCAGGAAGTAGCCAGCTCTGATTCCTCTTAGAACAAGAATCATCCTGAGGGAAAATTCAGGCATCCCAAGCTAAGGGTGGCGGGGTAGGTGTGGTGTTGAGTGGCATCTGTTTGCCCTGGGTTGGTTTGGTATATATATGTGTAGACGTTTAGTTTGATTGCAATTAACTTTTAATGTCAAAATTGCGTATCTTTCCAGTGAAACAAGAACAACTTAAAAATAAAATTATAGGCCATCTTTGAAGCGTTCAGCATAAGAGAAGGAACACATGGAGGGTGCGGGATCCCGGAGGGAAAAAAAAAAAAGAAAAAACAGGTTCCAAAAAGAGCCGAGAGCAGTGGCAAGTTCCAGATGGAGTAGGTGCCGCATCCCGCCTCCCCCAGATGGAACCCCGGTGACCAGAAGCCTCTACAAACACAGCTCGAGTATGCGGGAACGAGGACTTTTTCTCAAATCTGCCGGACTACACCTCCCAGGTAACCTCTGATTCCGGAAGTCACGCCCACAGCCCGCCCCCCAGCGCCATCTTTGAAGCGTTCAGCATAAGAGAAGGAACACATGAAGGGTGCGGGATCCCGGAGGGAAAAAAAAAAAAAAGAAAAAACAGGTTCCAAAAAGAGCCGAGAGCAGTGGCAAGTTCCAGATGGAGTAGGTGCCGCATCCCGCCTCCCCCAGATGGAACCCCGGTGACCAGAAGCCTCTACAAACACAGCTGGAGTATGTGGGAACGAGGACTTTTTCTCAAAACCGCGCGGCCGCTTACGTGGCCACGCAACATCTCTCTATATACAAAGTGATCAATGAGAAGTAAACGACCCAATCTTTCTCCCTGAAAATCAGAGTTAAGTTTGGAGCACGGCCACAGCCCCAGAAACACAAGGACTTAATGCAGAACCCAGCAGCTTAGAGCAGAAAAGTGAACGGACGATGCGTTAACCCAGGCCATCATTTCTGCCCAGAGGGGAAAGGGTGTTGCCCCATTCGCCCTCTCTTCTCTGGAAAGAAGGATGGTGGCCGCATGGGAGCCTTGTGGACAGCAGGTATGAGCCGGGGGTGTGGGGGCGACTAAAACCTCACGAGAAGGGGGGCGTTCCGGTCCGTCCTTCACGCCCTACCGAGGTCAACAGTTGCCCCCCACGAGCGGCTCCCCAGCACGGCCACAGTCCCAGAAGCACAAGGACTTAATGCAGAACCCGGCAGCTTGGAGCAGAAAAGTGAAAGGACTATACGTTAATCCAGGTCATCAAGTCTGCCAGAGGGGAAAGGGTGTTGCCCCATTCGCCCTCTCTTCTCTGGAAAGAAGGATGGCGGCCGCATGGGAGCCTTGTGGACAGCAGGTATGAGCCGGGGGTGTGGGGGCGACTAAAACCTCATGGGAAGGGGGGCGTTCTGGTCCGTCCTTCACGCCCTACCGAGGTCACCAGTTGCCCCCCACGAGCGGCTCTCCAGCACGGCCACAGTCCCAGAAGCACAAGGGCTTAATGCAGAACCCAGCAGCTTGGAGCAGAAAAGTGAAAGGACTATGCGTTAATCCAGGCAATCATTTCTGCCCAGAGGGGAAAGGGTGTTGCTCCCTTCCGCCCTCCTCCCTCTGGAAAGAAAGATGGCGGCCACATGGGAGCCTTGTGGACAGCAGGTATGAGCCGGGGGTGTGGGGGCGACTAAAACCTCATGGGAAGGGGGGCGTTCCGGTCCGTCCTTCACGCCCTACCAAGGTCACCAGTTGCCCCCCACGAGCGGCTCTTCAGCACGGCCACAGCCCCAGAAGCACAAGGGCTTAATGCAGAACCCAGCAGCTTGGAGCAGAAAAGTGAAAGGACTATGCATTGATCCAGGCAATCATTTCTGCCCAGAGGGGAAAGGGTGTTGGTCCCTTCCGCCCTCCTCCCTCTGGAAAGAAAGATGGCGGCCACATGGGAGCCTTGTGGACAGCAGGTATGAGCCGGGGGTGTGGGGGCGACTAAAACCTCATGGGAAGGGGGGCGTTCCGGTCCGTCCTTCACGCCCTACCGAGGTCACCAGTTGCCCCCCACCAGCGGCTCTCCAGCACAGCCACGGCCCCAGAAGCACAAGGACTTAATGCAGAACCCAGCAGCTTGGAGCAGAAAAGTGAACGGACTATGCATTGATCCAGGCCATCAAGTCTGCCGGAGGGGAAAGGGTGTTGCCCATTCGCCCTCTCCTCTCAGGAAAGAAAGATGGCGGCTGCATGGGAGCCTTGTGGACAGCAGATATGAGCCGGGAGTGTGGGGGCGACTAAAACCTCATGGGAAGGGGGGCGTTTCGGTCTGCCCTTCACGCCCTACCGAGGCCACCAGTTGCCCCCACGAGCGGCTCTCCAGCACAGCCACGGCCCCAGAAGCACAATGACCTAATGCAGAACCCAGCAGCTTGGAGCAGAAAAGTGAAAGGACTATGCGTTAATCCAGGCAATCATTTCTGCCCAGAGGGGAAAGGGTGTTGCCCCATTCTCCCTCTCTTCTCTGGAAAGAAAGATGGCGGCCACATGGGAGCCTTGTGGACAGCAGGTATGAGCCGGGGGAGTGGGGGCGACTAAAACCTCATGGGTCGGGGGGCATTCCGGTCCGTCCTTCACGCCCTACCGAGGTCACCAGTCGCCCCCCGCGAGCGGCTCTCCAGCACGGCCATGGTCCCAGAAGCACAAGGACTTAATGCAGAACCCAGCAGCTTGGAGCAGAAAAGTGAACGGACTATGCGTTGATCCAGCCCATCAAGTCTGCCGGAGGGGAAAGGGTGTTGCCCCATTGGCCCTCTCCTCTCTGGAAAGAAAGATGGCGGCCACATGGGAGCCTTGTGGACAGCAGGTATGAGCCGGGAGTGTGGGGGCGACTAAAACCTCATGGGAAGAGGGGCGTTTCGCTCCGCCCTTCACGCCCTACCGAGGCCACCGGTTGCCCCCCGCGAGCGGCTCTCCAGCACGGCCACGACTCCAGAACACAGAAACCAATTTCTTAACTATCTGACTTTCAGTAGAAATACTTCCAGGGTCAATAGGTAAAATAGCAGAAATCCAAAACCAACATTTAATTCTTGAACCCAGCTGTAGAAAGCAAATCACTTCACAATGCTTTTTCAGCATGTCTGATTTGGGGGGGGGGGGTAAACTCTAAATAATAGTGGTGAATCTTTTATTGAAACAATGAATCTAATCAAAGCAGATAGAGTGTTAACTAGAATTCATCTGCCTCACAGGGACGGGGAGGGGTGGGGGGTGGGGTTTTATTGGGGTTCTTCATGTTAAAAAATAAGTATTGGTAAAGGGAAATGTGTTTGATATTTGCATGACTGAGACATAAACCTGAAAGCTTTGTAACCTTTCCCACAGTGATTCAATAAATAAATTAAAAAAAAAATAAAGGGACATATTGAAGCAGGTAAAAAAAAAATTATAATAGAATGTTACCCTGCAGGTTTTGCTGGTTCTCCCATCAAGCAGGAGGGCTCAAATCATCACTAATGGAGAGTTTTATTTTAAAAGTGTTATCTTAGGGGCTGGAGTGATAGCACAGTGGGTAGGCCGTTTGCCTTGCACGCGGCCAACCTGGGTTTGATTCCCAGCATTCCATATGGTCCCCTGCGCACCGCCAGGAGTAATTCCTGAGTGGAGAGCCAGGAGTAACCCCTGTGCATTGCTGTGTGTGACGCAAAAAAAAAGTGCCATCTTAAACGGAAAGGATGTCCATTAAACATTATGATTAAGCATGCCAAAGGAGTGGCCAGGTTGCCTGCTTATCCCACCCAAACATCTCAAACCACACTTTGTTAACCTCCTGTATGTAGACAGATTGTAGATTAGAAGAATTAACATTGCTAAAATGAACACCATACCTAAAGTATTACACAGCTTCATTGTCGTTCCTATTAAAATTTCAATGGTATCCTTCAAGGACATAGAACAAATATTGCTAAAATTTGTATAGAACCATAAAATTCCCTGGATAGTAAAAGCAAATATGAGGGAAAAAGAAGACAGGAGTCATAGCATTTCTTGACTTTAAACTATAGTAGTAAGCTATAGTAATAAAAATAGTGTAGTAGTGTACGTTTGCCTTGCATGCAGCCAACATGGCCGACCCGAGTTCGATTCCTCCGCCCCTCTCGGAGAGCCCGGCAAGCTATCAAGTGTATCTCGCCCGCACGGCAGAGCCTGGCAAGCTACCCGTGATGGATTCGATATGCCAAACACAGCAACAACAAAAAGTCTCCAATGGAGATGTTACTGGGCCTGCTCGAGCAAATCGATGAACAACGGGAGGACAGTGACAGTGACAGTGACTAGAAAATGGAATAGAATTTAGAGTCCAGAAGTAAATCTTGAGCTATATTGGCAATTTATTCATAACAAAGAAGTCATGTACATAATTGAAAGAATGAAACCCTTTTCAAAACGTAACACTTGAAAAACTGGTTAGTCACATAAAAAAAAGGTGACCAACAAAATGAAATTGTGCCACTACCTAATACCATACACAAAAGTGAACTAAAAATGGATTAAAGATCTTTGTATTAGAACTGAATTCATAAAATATATTATGCAAAACAGACAAAACTCTCCAGACTATTAACTTCAGGGATGTCTTCAATCATTTAAATTCATTGACAAAGCAAAAGCTAAAATAAATAAATGGCGGTCCCCTTTGTTCCCAGAGACCCTAAGTACAAGCAAGCTGTTGGATGACACCAGACTTGCTGCCCACCACCCAAAGAATCTTGGCTCCACCAACTCCACCATATCCCAAACCCTCATTGCCACAATAACTGTTCAGCCTGCCTCACACACTCATAGCCCTACAGTAAATTTATGTGAGCTCACCGTAGACTCAACTACTCCCACAACTGCCAACCATTGAAACATAGGACCACAGCACACCCATTGTGGTAGTAAAGGTCCCAGGTCCCACCAGACATCTGTCCACTATCAACATCAGAGACTACAATCTTGAATTAGACACAAGCCCAGCCCACTCACTGGTTAATGCAGCAATGGCTACAATGATAAAACAAAAGAACCCAGCTTGTCAATAGAGGGCAACAAATGTCCAGGATAATCCTCAAGGGCATCAGAGCTCTGTAATCTGCCTGAATAAGTTCTTAAGAACACTATTGTATTGGTGTTCACTGACCTGAAAATGACATTTGAACAATAAACTTGAAAGCCTAATGGAAAAAAATAAAAGAAATCATTCAAATAGAAGTAAAGGCACTAAAGAATACAGTAGTAAGCCTCAGAAGCAGAATGGATGAAGTTGAAAAACAAATCAGTATATCAAAGGTATAGTAAACAAATCCAACAAGATGAGGAAATAGAACAGAGAATGAGAAAACAAACAAAAACAATATGAAAGATATTATTTATAATACTCAGAGGACCAACCTCAGAATCAGAAATTTCAGAAGGAGAAGAGGGGAAGATATATTAGTTGAAGAAATAATTGGTGAAAATTTCTCTACCCAGAAGAGTAGAGATGGGAGCACTGATCGAAGATGCCCAAAGAGTACCAACCAGGGTAAACCCAAACAAAACAAGAAGATATTTGGTAACCAAAATGGCAAGAACCAAATACAGAGGCAGATACCCTGCACCTGCAAGAGAAGCAAAACCACACATAAATGAGAGTAAGCTTTAGATTTATAGCAGATTTCTCTAATAAAACTCTACAAACAAGAAAATAATGAAACAATATACAATACAGTGAATGAAAAGAACCTCCAAAGAAAAATCCTCTACCCAACAAGGTTGTCAATCAGAGTGGAAGGAGGGATAAAAATATTCTCAGCAAATAGCAGCTGATGTACCTGGGATTGAATCTGATTTGGGAAGATCACTTAAAGGCAACATGTACAAAATAAAGATCAAATAGCAGGCATGTCAACTAATCTCTTCATATGAATAATTTACTTAAATGTCAATAAACTAAGCTCTCATAAAACAACAGAGTAAGAATGGATCAGGAAACAAAATTCAACCTTTCATTGCTTACATGTGACACGCTTAAACTCTCATGACAAACAGAGTCTCAGAGTGAAAGACTGAAACATAATCATACAGGTTAATGATATTAGAAAAAGTATGGATGTCATACTGGTTTCTTATCAACTAGCATTAGAGCTAAAGAAAATACAAGAGAGTAATAGACATTATACATTGGCTAAGGGATTTATTGACCAATGAGATGCAACTTTCATCAACAGAAATACATGAAATGAAGGGGCAGAAAAGTTCATAAAATAACTACTAATAGACATGAATAGATACATAAATGTCAACACACTAATAGTGGAAGACTTAAGTACCCTACTCACATAATTGGACAGATCAGACAAAAACATCAGTAAAGAAGCAAGAGCCCTGGGGTAGGAGCAATGGTACAGCAGTAGGGCATATTTGCCTTGCACATGACTGACCTGGTTCGATTTTGGGCATCCCATATGCTCTCCTGAGCACCTCAGGATAATTCCTGAGTGCAGAGCCAGGAGAAACCCCTGAGCATCACTGGTGTTGATCCAAAAAACAAAAAAGAGCTCTAAATGAAACTCGAAACTGGGTCTAATAAATATATTCAGGACCCTTTATCCCTTCTAAAACAAATACATTGTTTTCCAGTTCACATGAATGGATAATGCATTGTGGAAAATAAGCCATGGCTCTTAACATGCACCTTAACACTCTAGGCTCTCAATGAGTGTCTGGATCGTACCCTGAAATTACTCCTCCTTCTTAGTCTGCCTGCTCTCACAAATAGATGATCCAGAATTTCTCCCAAATGTACTTTTTAAAAAAAAATTTAAATGGAAAAACATGAATAGACCTATAAAAGTTCAAAGTGTTTACACTAAGAAAGGGATTATTGGTTTTATATAAGAAGATTTATTATACATAGTGATAGCACAGCAGGTAGGGCGCTTGCCTTGCTTGCCTGCATGCCTCCGACCTGAGTTCGATTCCTCTGCCCCTCTCGGAAAGCCCGGCAAGCTACCGAGAGTATCTCGCCCGCACGGCAAAGCCTGGCAAGCTATCCGTGACATATTCGATATGCCAAACACAGTAACAAGTCTCAAAATGGAGATGTTACTGGGCCTGCTCAAGCAAATCAATGAACAACGGGAGGGAGTGACAGTGACAGTGACAGTGATAGCACAGCAGGTAGGGCGTTTGCCTTGCATGCAGCTGACCTGAGTTTGATTCCTCTGCCCTTCTTGGAAAGCCCCACAAGCTACCAAGAGTATGTCGCCCGCATGCCAAATACAGTAACAACAAGTCTCACAATTTGTTGAGTCTTTCTTGGTGCCTGCTCCAGCAAATAGATGGACAATGGGAGGACAGTGATACAGTGCTATTATAAAACATAACAATTATTGTAATTATTAATATTTATTAATATCCAACCAGAGGGCTTTTTTTCTTTTTTAAAATTTTAAAAATTTTAAAAAATTTTTTTCTTTTCTTTCTTTTTTTTTTTTTAAATTAGTGAAACACCATGAGGTACAGTTGTAGACTTACAAACTTTCATGCTTGGGTTTCAGTTATACAATGATTGAGTACCCATCCCTCTACCAGTGCCCATTCTCCACCACCAATGATCCCAGTAGCCCTCCCATCCCTCACCCCATCCCCCCACTACATCCCGCCTCTGTGGTAGGGCATTCCCTTTTGTGCTCTCTCTCTCTCTCTCTCTCTCCCCCCAACCCCCCTTTTGGGTGTTGGGGTTTACAATAGAGGTATTGAGTGGCCATCATGTTCGGTCTATAGTCTACTTTCAGTGTGCATCTCGCATCCCAAGCGAGTCTTCCAAATATCCTTTACTTGGTGTTCACTTCTCTGTCTGAGCTTCCTTTTCCCCCAGCATGTGCTGCTGGCTTCTAAGCCATGGAACAGACCTCCTGGTACTTATCTTAACTATTCTTGGGTGTTCATTTCCCATTCTGTTACTTTATATTCCCCAGATGAGAGCAGTCTTTTTATGTTTGTCCCTCTCTTTCTGGCTCGTTTCACTTAGCATGATACTTTCCATGTAGAACCACTTGTATGTAAATTTCATGACTTCATATTTTATAATAGCTGCATAGTATTCCATTGTGTATATGTACCAAAGTTTCTTTAACCAGTTATCTGTTCTTGGGTACGTGGGATTTTTTTTTGCCAAATTTTGGCTATTGTGAACAGTGCAGCAATGATGTTATTTTGACAGTACTTTTTTGCCTCTCCGGGATTTACCACTCAGGAGTGATAATGCGGGGTCAAACGGGAACTCAATTTCTAATTTTTTGAGAATTGTCCATATTGGTTTCCAAAAGGGCTAAACCAGTCGGCATTCCCACCAGCAGTGAAGGAGAGTCCCTTTCTCGGCACATCCGCACCAGCACCAGTTGCTTTTGTTTTTTTGGATGTGGACCAGTCTCTGTGGTGTGAGATGATATCTCATTGTGGTTTTGATCTGCATCTCCCTGATGATGAGTGATGTAGAGCATTTCCTCATGTGCCTTTTAGCCATTCATATTTCTTCTTTGAGAAAGTTTCTGTTCATTTCGTCACCCCATTTTTTGATGGGGTTGGATGTTTTCTTCTTGTGGAGTTAAACCACTGCTTTGTAAATCCTTGATATCAACCCCTTATTGGATGGCTATTGGGTGAATATCCTTTCAAATTCTGTAGACTGTCTTTGTATTTTGGTCACTGTTTCTTTTGAGATGCAGAAGCTTCTTAGTTTAAGATAGTCCCATTTGTCTATCTCTGTTTTCGCTTGCTTGGCCAGTGGTGTGTTATCTTTGAAGATACCGCTAGCTTCAATGTTGTAGAGAGTTTTTCCAACCTTGTCTTCAATGTACCTTATGGATTCCGGTCTGATGTTGAGGTCTTTAATCCATTTTGATCTTACTTTTGTACATGGTGTTAGGTAAAGGTCTGAGCCCATTTTTTTTTTTGCATGTAGCTGTCCAGTTTTGTCAGTACCATTTGTTAAAGAGGCTTTCCTTGCTCCACTTCACATTTCTTAGTCCCTTATCAAAGATTAGCTGATCATGCATTTTTTTGGGGGGGGGGGGGGTGTCAGTATATTCAACCCTGTCCCATTGGTCTGTGGCTCTGCCTTTGTTCTAGTACCATGCTGTTTTAATTATTACCGCTTTGTAATAAAGTTTGAGGTTGGGGAGGTTGATTCTTCCCATTTTCTTTTCCCCAAGAATTGCTTTAGATATTCATGGGGGGCCAACATGGCCGACCCGAGTTCGATTCCTCCGCCCCTCTCGGAGAGCCCGGCAAGCTACCGAGAGTATTCGATATGCCAGACACAGTAACAACAAAGTCTCCAATGGAAACGTTACTGGGCCCGCTCGAGCAAATCGACGATCAACGGGAGGGCCTTTACCTTTTTTTATTGTTCCATATGAATTTCAGGAGTGTTTGCTCCATTTCTTTGAAGAATGTAATGGGTATCCTTATAGGAATCGCATTGAATTTGTACAGTACTTTGGGGAGTATTGCCATTTTAACAATGTTAATTCTCCCGATCCATGAGCAGGGGATATCTTTCCATTTCCTCGTGTTCTCTTTTAGTTCCTGAAGTTTTGTAGTTTTCTCTGTACAGGTCTTTTACATCCTTAGTTAAGCTGATTCCTAGGTACTTGATTTTCTGAGGCACAATTGTAAACGGGATTGTTTTTTTTTTATGTCACTTTCTTCTTTCTCATTTGCATGGGCTGAAGCGATAGCACAGTGGGTAGGGCATTTGCCTTGCACGCGGCTGACCCAGGTTCAATTCCTCCACCCCTGGAGATCCTGGCAAGCTACTGAGAGTATCCCGCCTGCACGGCAAGCCTGGCAAGCTACCCGTGATGTATTTGATATGCCAAACCCAGTAACAAGTGTCACAATGGAGATTTGCTGGGCCCGCTCAAACAAATCAATGAACAATGAGAGGACAGTGACAGTGACAGTGACATTATTTGCATATAGGAAAGCCATGGATTTTTTGGTATTTATCTTATAGCCTGCAACTTTACTATACAAGTCTGTTGTTTCTAGGTGTTTCTTGGTAGAAGTTTTAGGGTTCTCTAAGTATAGTGTCATATCATCTGCGAATAGTGAGAGCTTGATTCTTCCTTTCCTACCTGAATGCCCTTAATATCTTTTTTTTTCTTCTAACTGCTATTGCAAGTACTTCCAGTACTATACTAAACAGCAGTGGAGAGAGTGGGCATCCTTGTCTCATACCTGATCTTAGAGGAAAGGCTCTTAATTTTTACCTATTGAGGATGATGCTTGACATAGGCTTGTGGTAGATGGCTTTAACTATATTGAGGAAAGTCCCTTCTATACCCATTTTGGCGAGGCTTTTCATCATAAACGGTGCTGGATCTTGTCAAATGCTTTCTCTGCATCTATTGATATGATCATACAGTTTTTATCTTTTCTTTTGTTGATATGATGGATTATAACTATTATTATAACTATTATTATAACTATTAATATTTATTAATATTCAACCAAAGGGCTTTTGCTTCTATCTTTTATTTGTTTTTATTTTTTAATGATCACTGTGAGATACACAGTTACAGACTTACAAACTTTTGTGCTTACATTTCAGTCATACAATGACCGAGTATCCATCCCTCCATCAGTGCCCATTCTCCACCACCAATGATCCCAGTGTCCCTCCCATCACCCCCACCCGATTCCACCCCTCCCCCCACCTCTGTGGCAGGTGGGTTCCCTTTTACACTCTCTCTCTCCTTTAGGGTGCTGTGGTCTGCACTGCAGATATTAAGTGGCCATCGTGTTCGGTCTATAGTCTACTTTCAGCACACATTTCACATCCAGAGCAGGTCCTCCAAGTATCATTTACTTAGTGGTCTCTTCTATATCTGAGCTGCCTTTCCCCCCAGCAAGTGATGCTGGCTTACAAGCCGTGAAGCAATTCTCCTGGTCCTTATGTCTACTATCCTTGGGTGTTAGTCACCCATTTTGTTACTTTATATTCCACATATGAGTGCGGTCCTACTATGTCTGTCCCTCTCTTTCTGGCTCATTTCACTTAGCATGATACTCTCTATGTTAATCCACTTATATGCAAATTTCATGACTTCCTCTTTTCTGGAGCGATAGCACAGCGGTAGGGCGTTTGCCTTGCATGCAGCCAACATGGCCAACCCGAGTTCAATTCCTCCGCCCCTCTCAGAGAGCCCGGCAAGCTACCGAGAGTATCTCTCCCGCACGGCAGAGCCTGGCATGCTCCCCGTGACGTATTCGATATGCCAAACACAGTAACAACAAAGTCTCCAATGGAGACATTACTGGGTCCGCTCGAGCAAATCGATGATCAACGGGAGGGCCTTTACCTTTACCTTTTTACCTCTTTTCTAACAGCTGCATAGTATTCCATTGTGTAGATGTACCAATGTTGTTTCTTTAGCCAGTCATTTATTCTCGGGCACTCGGGGTTTTATTTCTCAGATTCTGGCTGATATTGTAAACAGTGCTGCAATAAACAGTGCAGATGTCATTTCTATTATATACTTTTTGCATCTCTGGGATATATTCCCAGAAGTGGTATTGCTGGGTCAAATGGGAGCTCAATTTCTAATTTTTTGAGAAATGTCCATACTGTTTTCCGAAAGGGCTGAACCAGTTGGCATTCCCACCAGCTGTGAAGGAGAGTCCCTTTCTCCCCACACCCGCACCAACACCAGTTGCTTTTGCTCTTTTGGATGAGGACCAGTCTCTGTGGTGTGAGATGAAATCTCATTGTTGTTTTGATCTGCATCTCCCTGATGATTAGTGATGAAGAGCATTTTTTCATGTGTTTTTGGCCATTCAAGTTTCTTCTTTGAGAAAGTTTCTGTTCATTTCATTGCCCCATTTTCTCATTGGATTGGATGTTTTCTTCTTGTAGAGTTCAACCAGTGCCTTGTAAATCCTTGATATCAACCCTTTATCAGGTGGGTATTGGGTGAATATCCTTTCCCATTCTGTAAATTGTCTTTGTATTCTGGTCACTGTTTCTTTTGAAGTACAGAAACTTCTTAATTTAAGATAGTCCCATTTGTTTATCTTTGTTTCCACTTGCCTGGTCAGTGGTGAGTCATCTTTGAAGATACCTTTAGCTTCAATGTCATGGAGGGTTTTGTCAACCTTGTCTTCAACGTACCTTACTGATTCCGGTCTTATGTTGAAGTCTTTAATCTATTTTGATCTGACTTTTGTGCATGGTGTTAGGTAGAGGTCTGAGCTCATTTTTTGCATGTAGCTGTCCAGTTTTGTCAGTACCATTTAACTCTTTAACAAAAGAAGCTTTCCTTGCTCCACTTCACATTTCTTGCTCCCTTATCAAAGATTAGATGATCATGTATTTGATGGTGTGTGTAAGGATATTTAATCCTGTTTCATTGGTCTACTGCTCTGCCTTTGTTCCAGTACCATTTTATTTTAATTATTTTTAATTATTACTGCTGTTTTAAATATTACCACCATGTAGTAGAGTTTGAGGTTGAGGAAGGTGATGCCTCCCATATTCTTTTTCCCCAAATTTGTTTTAGCTATTTGTGGCAGCTTGTTGTTCCATATGAATTTCAGGAGTGTTTGATCCACTTCTTTGAAGCATTTCATGGGTATCCTTATAAGGATAGCACTGAATCTGTATAATGCTTTGGGGGAGCATTGCCATTTTGACAATGTTAATTCTCCCAATCCATGAGCAGGGGATATCTTTCCATTTCCTCATGTCCTCTTTTATTTAGTGTTGTATAGTTTTCTTTGTACAGGTCCTTTACCTCCTTAGTTAAGCCGATTCCGAGGTACTTGATTTTCTGAGGCATGATTGTGAATGGGATTGCTTTTTTTCATGTCACTTTCTTCTTTCTCATTTGCGTATAGGAAAACCATGGGCTTTTGGGTATTGATTTTATAGCCTGTGACTTCACTATACAAGTCTATTGTTAAGTACTGGAAGTACTTGCAATAGCAGTTAGGCAAGAAAAAAATATTAAGGGCATCCAGATAGAAAAGGAAGAAATTAATCTCTCACTATTCACAGATGATATGCTACTATATTTAGAGAACCCTAAAGCCTCTTACCATTGATAAGTCTATTGCAAGTACTTCCAGTATTATATTGAACAGAAGTGGTGAGAGTGGGCATTCTTGTCTCGTCCCTGATCTTAGAGGGAAGGCTCTTAGTTTTTTCCCATTGAGGATAATGCTTGCCATAGGCTTGTGGTAGATGGCTTTGACTATATTGAGAAAAGTCCATCCATACCCATTTTGGTGAGTTTTCATCATAAACGGGTCCTGGATTTTGCAAAATTCTTTCTCTGAATCTATTATATGATCATATGGTTTTATCTTTTCTTTCATTGATATGATGGATTATGTTGATTGACTTGCTAATGTTAAATCATCCTTGCATCCCTGGAATGAATTTCACTTGGTCGTGGTGTATGATATTTTTGATAAATTGTTGGATTCTATTTGCTAATATTTTGTTGAGGATGTTCGCATCTGTATTCATCAGAGATATCAGCCTGTAATTTTTTTTTGTGGTGTCTCTGCTTTTGGTATTAGGGTGATATGTGCCTCATAGAAACTGTTTGGGAGTGTTTGTTTCCTCAATTTCCTGGAAAAGCTTGAAAAGAACTGGCAATAGGTCCTCTTTAAATGTTTGGAAGAATTCACTAGTGAATCCATCTGGACCTGGGCTTTTATTTTTGAAAAGACTTTTGATTACAGTTTCAATTTCCTTGATAGTAATAGGTCTATTCAGGTACTCCAAATCTTCTTGGTTCAGCCTCGGGAGGTTATAGGAATTCAAGAATTTATCCATTTCTTCTAGGTTCTCTTATTTCGTGGTATACAGACTTTCAAAGTAGTCTCTGATGATCTTTTGAATTTCTTTGGTTTCTGTTGTGATGGTCCCCTTTTCATTTCTGATTTGGTTTATTAGGGTTTCCTCTCTCTTTCTTTGTCAGTCTTGCTAGTGGTTTATCAATCTGTTTATTTTCTCAAAGAACCAGCTCTTGGTTTCATTTATCTTTCATATTGTTTATTGGGTTTCCAAAAATTTATTAATATCCAACCAAAGGGCTTTTGTTTCTTTATTGATGTTCTGTCTGGTTGATCTGTCCAATGACGTGAATAGGGTACTGAAGTTTTCCACTATTAGTGTGCTAACATTGATGTATCTATTCATGTCTGTTAATAGCTATTTTAAAAACTTTTCTGCCCCTTCATTTCATACATATATGTTGATGAAAGTCGCATCTTATTTGTCAATAAATCCCTTAGCCAGTATAAAAAAGGCCCTCGTTTTAGCTTTCATTCCTCATGTGGTGTAACTGAACTGTATTAAAGTCTGTATTAAAGCGTCCCCCATCTAATATAATTTGATTAAATAAAGTAAATGAGGATAATAAGGGAAAACTGACCGTGGAGAGAAAGTTCAGTGGGTAGGGGCTTGCAAGGGGCTGACCCAGATTCAATCCCTGGCACCCTATAAGGTTCCCTGAGTCCCACTAGGTGTGATCCCTGAGCCCAGATATAGAGTAATCCCTGAGCACTCCTGGGTATAGGCTCCCAAAAAAGGAGAGAAAATCTGAGAGAACTACATACTGACAAAGAAGGTTTTTTTCAGACTCCTGAAAGTCAAGATATCCCTCTCTTCTTCTTAGATCACCACCAGCTGCAAAATGTTTCCCCTACATGAATTGTAAAGTGTTAAGTGCTGATTCATATTGGAGCAGCTCTTTCCAAAGCCCTGAATACCTTTCTTTCATGTTCTAACTCAGACAAAATATTTAGGGAAAATTCCAAACCTCTAGGTCTTGCACAACTTTTCTTCCCCCTTTTTCAGTGCCAATGAGAACAGCATTCATTTTTAATTAAATGTATTTCTTAAGAATGAAAGCACATTCACTTTTGCAGTGGTGTCAATTTAAAACAGCCAGTATTTATAGAGATCCCTGATCCTCTAGTTAAAAAATTCAAAATAGACCTTAAACCTCTCTCCTCTTCAGAAACTATCATCACATAATGAGAGATCTTGATGAACTCAGACAAGAAAAAATTAATTCACTTATGAATAAGTAGGATACTGGATATCCTACTTATACTGGATCTATGCAATGGAGAAAAGATCTTAACAACAATGTTGGATTTTATGAGTTGCAGTCTTCCTTGCTAATAGAACTCTGGAGACTAAGGAAAGAGGAATAGGTAATAGTCTATTTGGCTCCATGAAGCAGCTCATGACAGATCTATGGGGTTAAGCCAGTCATAAAATCCAGATCCCTGCTTTCCCAGTTAGTACTGGCTGATGAAAGAGAAGAGAAAAGCTACTGAGTTACTTTAGAAATGGCTTTTCCTTTTGAAAAAAGGAAACTGAGATATGACTCTAGCTTTCTTCTGACTTTGAACATGACTATGTTCCTTGAAGCCAATTCTTGTGTTTATGAGAAACTGAATAGACATAACAACTGAACTGAAGAAAGAGCAACTGAAAGTCAAGCCACTAACATTATGCCAGCAGCTGCCTACTGCCATATTTCTTAGGTGAGAAAAAGAAGATTGTTTTTTCTTTAAGTCATTGCATGCTAGTTATCAAGGAATGCCAATGAACTCATTCCTAACTCAGTGACCATCTATGCTTCTATAATATGCTTGTTCACTTTAGCACAACTAGACTAGAAGACTCAAATCTTCCATGCAACGGAGCGTAAAGGCAATGTAACAGCTGCTGATTTTAGTCACTTACCTCTTTCCAAGGTCTTGAACAGAAAAATTCCAGTTTGTTAATAGCATCTTTCACAGAGGACATTGATGTGAGGTTAAAAAAATCCATCACATAGTAATAACCTGAAAATGCCTGCAAAAGGAAAATAATGTTTTTCACCATGTATCTGCCCCCCAACCCAAACTCCCAAAAGACAGTTCCACTAATGAAATCTTCACTGAATAAATTTATGAACCAAGTAAAATTACAGATATGAGTTATTTTCCCCTAGAAAACAGATTATTATCATACAAACATAATTACTTTAGAAAAAGTTGTAAGTACGAATGAGTTAAAATGGAAAATGACTATTACTATTTACCCAAATTCTATCACTTGGAGGTAACTGGTACTTAAAATGTTTAAAGTGATAAATAGGCCTCTAATTGTTTTTTCTCCATTCTAACATATACATGTATAATTATTATACCTTGTATCTCCTTATACTACATTTTGACAATTTTTACTATAACATGAATTTAATGATAAAAAATTAATTGAGTAGTAATTGATAGATGAGGCAAATCAAAGTCCAGTTCAGCTGCTTTATTCTCTCTCCTGTCTAAATGAGGCAAAGGAGATATGATTCTTAACAAGCCTTGCAATATTCCTATATTATGCTCATGGACAAATATGTAAGAGAGCAAAGTAACAGAATTTTCATGGGCAAAGAAAAAGGAAGTAGTTAATGGAACCCTACTGGAAGTTCAACCAAAAAAATATATATCTTCTGCCTGATACGTGTCTGCTGCTTACAGGTCTTATACTTAAATTTCAGTCCAAATAAGTTGATCCACTGATAACTTTTTTGTTTTTATAAGGATTTGTTAATTTTGGGTGGTGGTAGTTGGTGTAAAAGATTTATTCCTGGTTCTGTGCTTATGCAGTGCTCAAGGAACTTGAAATTGTTACAACAAAGAATGGATCCTGGATTATATCCCTTAGAGTTTATCATCATAAAAGAAACAAATAAAGGGCTGGAGCGATAACACAGCGGGTAGGGAATTTGTCTTGCATGCAGCCGGCCCGACTTGGGTTCTATTTCCAGTATCCCATATGGTCCCCCAAGCACTGCCAGGAGTAATTCCCAAGCGCAGAGCCAGGAGTAGCCCCTGAGCATTGCTGGGTTGACCCAGAAAAACAAAAAACAAAAACAAAACAAAAAACCCAACAAATAATTCTGTTATTTCAACTCTTTCTGTGCACATATTCTATAACTTTCAGCCAATATCATCCTAACCAATATACCATTATAATTTCACATACTTACCCCAAAATTCCCTTTGATTTGTGGCATGAAAACCCCATTGAATGCACAGTGGGAGTAAGGGCAGTAACTCGTATTGAAAAGTTCACTGATGCTTTGCTGGCAGCTATTAAAGTCACCACTACCCTGAATTTCAACCTGAAGAAAGCTGTGATTCTTGCGAAATTCGTCCGTGCAGTTGGTCTTGAAAATTTCACTCAAATTCATTACCTTATTATATCCAGGGTGAAAGCATGGTTCTTTCATGATTCCATTTGTATTCTGAGAGGAAAAAAAATTGCTTGTAGACATGTGCAAATACTTTGGGAACTAAGGCACCAATCTGACTTCAATCATGTGTAGAATTTGTACATGAATCTATGTACTCAGCATAGATTTAAGCATATCCCTAATTTACCTTCTCTTCACCCTTGAGAATAGTTAGATTTTAGCACCAGAACTAAAGCAGACACCAGAACTGTGTATTAGGTCTAAATGAACTTTCACTATTCATACAAGCTAATATAGCTAAAACTGACCACGGTCACACCATTACTTTAGAATCTTCCTGAATGATTTGTACAAATCTCAGAGGTCAGAAACAGATTCACAAGGAAAACTCTCAAGGCTCTCACAAAACTTTGTTTTCATTTTCTAGTTTTCTTCTCTTTCTGGGTGCCACAACTGGCTTGCTCAGGGATTTACTCCTGGCTCTACATGTAGGGATCACTCCTGGCAGCTACTTGGGGGGACTATCTGGGGTCCTGAGAATCGAATTGGGGTCAGCTACATGCAAGGCAAGTGCCCTACCCACTGTCTTACCTTTCTGGCCCAGGCTTCCACAAAAATTTGAAGCTCGTATGTTTCCACAGGAGTCTGTGATGCCCCCAATAATACCTCCAAGCAAACAATAAACCCAGATGCCCTGAGATCTACTTGAATCAGAAGTATGAAAATTATTTTTAATAACAAGGATAAAAAGATGTGATTGAGGATAAGAAAGTTAATGGAGCCTTGGCTTCAGCAGGTTGTATTTCTTGGTAGCCCCTAATTGCATGGCGTCCATTTTATTGTAAGTGCTTCTGAGAACTAATGAGAGGCAGGTTTGGTCTCAGAAAAAAGAAGGGGTTGCTTATTAGGGGATCAGACAAGATCATGCATCATCTTTGCTCTGGATAAGTCAGAATATAACTGGTACTTGTATGATTTTGAATATGTTTTAAGTTGTCTTGCCTTCAAATACAAGAAAGTCTGGGGACAATATTTGACTAAGCAATTGTAGGCGCTTTGTGCTTCTGTTGCCTCTCGAATTTGTTTCTGAAAGTCCCCTTTGAAAAACCTGGAAGTGGAGATTTAAAAGTGGTATCACTGTCTCTGTATCACTGTCCTCCTGTTGTTCATTGATTTGCTCGAGCGGGTCCCGGAACGTCTCCATTGGAGACTTTGTTGTTACTGTGTTTGGCATATTGAGTACGCCACGGGTAGCTTGCCAGGCTCTGCCGGGCGGGCGAGATACTCTCAGTAGCTTGCCAGGCTCTCCGAGAGGGGCGGAGGAATAGAACTTGGGTCAGCCATGTTGGCTGCGTGCAAGGCAAACGCCCTACCGCTGTGCTATTGCTAAATTACACATGCATGCACACATACAAATACACATAACATACTCTGACATATGATTTCCACTGTCTACTTTGGACCGATAGCACAGGTGGGGCATTTGCCTTGCATGCAACCAACCCCGCTGACCTGAGTTTGATTCCTCCGCCCCTCTTGGAGTGCCTGGCAAGCTACAGAGAGTATGTTGCCCACACGGCAAAGCCTGGCAAGCTCCCCGTGACGTATTTGATATGCCAAACACAGTAACAACAAAGTTTCACAATGGAGACGTTACTGGGCCTGCTCGAGCAAATCGATGTGCCCTCCAGGGATCAGTAATGTCATGTCCTGGGGGATAGTATAGTCAATAATCAGGAGGTAATTTCTGGATGGAATGATTTGCAAAGGTTGAGCAGATTTACTTAGATATCTTGACTGAAATGTTTTGCAAATACAGTAACCAACCTGAGACTAATTACTAAGATAGAAAGTGAAAACAACAGGATATGAGGGCTGGGAGCACAGATGTAGGGAAAGTAGATCTAGAGTCAGTTATACTTGCCATAAGGTCCTTGGCCAGTTTCTTCAAGAGAGCTTGATCTTTCCCATAACATAGGAAACTATGTGAATATACATCATAGTTTTTGCCATAGAGTAAAAAATGAAGAATATCTGGTGTAGACTCATTAATGTAGCCCGAGGGCACAAAAGTGATTTGTGTAGAAGCACCCCCAAGGTCTAAAGCTCCATAGATATCCAGATTATCTTCATCTTCTGAAATTACTGGAAACCAAGAAATTTTCTGAAAAAGAGAACAGCCATCAGTAGTAAAAGTCATCCTCTCTATACAGTATCTTTTGGATTCAGGAATTTTCTAGGAGAAGGAGCAAAGACATAAAGGTGATACAGCCCTCATTTGGGGTTCCTGTAATTTTATTTGGTCAACAGTAAAAGAAGAGGGGCTTTCAAAGACATCTTCTCAGACTAAAGTAACATATAGACAAGGGACTAAGGTCAAAGAGACACAAGCTAAAATTCTCACTTGCTCAGTAGCTATGTGACCTTGAATGAAATAATTACTCTCCATAGATCTCAATTCAGTGCTATAGTATAAAAGAACATTTCTTTAAGATAAACCATGAAAATACCTGAAATTGGTCAGCACAAGACACCTAAAAATATTAGAAAGGCAACTACTGTTTTACTTTTAATATGTATTTAATTTCCTCTGTGACTTCCTAAGATAAAGAAACCACTTCTTTATTCTCATGCAGTAAGATCTTTTCTAAAAGAACTATTCCTTGGGGACCCTTCAAAATGTGGAAGTAAGAATTTTTGTTCATTCTTCTATCATTCGTTTTGAATAGTAATCCAAGTACTGTCTGAGACAGCAACGGCATCAGTCCCTAAGGAGTCACTGTCCTTAATGGATGTTGTAAGATAATCACCTGAGTGAATCTTCCCATCAGATAGTTGATAGTAATCCAGCCAAAAGCACCCTCCTCACTCCCAGTGATGATTCTGGCACCCCGAAAGTTAAAGGGATAACTGCTGAGGCTCTTCGACACCTCATTCATGACCTTGTCGGCCAGCTCTGGATTTTCATTCCTGCAAAAAGAAAGGGTTCGGGTTACTAGATTAATTTTAACAAGCACAACTACCAAATTCAGCCAGAACTTTCAGTTTTCCTAGAAAATGAATCATAATGTTGGAATTAAGAGAAAGATGGAGATCCACACACACGTAACTACTTGAGGAGTCTTCTTTGGATTTTCCCTGTCTCACCTTTCTGTTCAAACCAATTCAATCTTGACATGGATTAAATTTTGCAAACTTCCATTCTTGTGTTTATTGTTCCTTGTATCCAAATATTATCAAGGAAATATAAATTATTTTTGGTAGCTAGGTTTTGTCTGATGTCAATACCTAGAGCTGATATGTGCATGAATCTTTACTGGTGTTTCTTTGCTGCTTGGAACATAGTTAGGCTCTAATTAAGTTTTTTGTTTTGCTTTGTTTTATTTTCACTTTTGACTTGGGGGTCACATATGGTGGTGCTCAGGCTTACTCCTGGCTCTGTGCTCAGGGATCACTTCTAGGCAGAGATCAGGGAACCAACTAGGGGGCTGGGGATTGAATCCAGGTCAACTGCATGAGAGGCAAGCATTCTACCCACTGTACTATCTCTCTGACCTCTCTAATTAAAACTTTAAATTATAGCTGTATGACAATGCCCTGTGACAGACACTCAACTAATGTCAGGCTGGGATCTAACTAATGATGCTTAGGATCTGTCTGTGGTTCTTTGGTCTGTCTGTTGTCTTGAGTCCTGTATATAAAATATTCCAGATTCTCATACTGAACATGGAATATAATTATAGCACAGCGGTAGGGCATTTGCCTTGCACACAGTCAACATGGCCGATCAGAGTTCGATTCCTCCGCCCCTCTCAGAGAGCCCAGCAAGCTACCGAGAGCATCTCACCTGCACAGCAGAGCCTGGCAAGCTACCCATGACGTACTCGATATGACAAACACAGTAACAACAAGTCTCCAATGGAGACGTTACTGGGCCCGCTCCAGCAAATTGATGAACGGGAGGACAGTGACCGTGATGATCTAGGCTATACAATACTGAAAGTCTCTCAGCTGCATGTTTCTATATCCTACCAACTGGCCTCTTATCTCTGTCTTCTGCTTCTATCTTGCCTGCCCATTACTGTCATACATTGTGTAAGATTGTGTAACAATCTTTAGTAACTTCCCTTATCTCCCAAATGAACTCCAAACTCTCTAGCAAGGTCCACAAGGTACTCTGAGATATAAATTCTGTCTTTAAAGAATTTAACTAAGGGGATTGGAGTGATAGCACAGTGGGTAGGGGGTTTGCTGTGCATGCAGTCTACCTGGGTTCGATTCCCAGAATCCCATACGGTCCCCTGATTACCGCCAGGAGTAACTCCTGAGTGTAGAGCCAGGAGTAACCACTGTGCATCGCCGGGTGTGACCCAAAAAGAAAAAAGAAAAAAGAATTTAACTCAGAACACTGGATTCACCATTAGGTTTGTGACTCTGTGTAAGTCACACTTGCGGATCTGATGCTTAACACTAATATCTCTTCCTAAAGTAAAGATGATTATAAACTGAAGTGCAATTCTAAGAATGTCAAGAGGGCTCAACTCAAGGTGACATCTCTACAACTACTATTTATTATTTTGTTATACAAACTCTATGTTTTATCTCTGTAGAACTGACCTATTTACACTCCCCTGAACATGCTCTCATCTCTCCCTACCTTGCACGTCCACTAGAACACAAGTTTCAGGAAAGCATGTGTTTTTGGCCCCCATCACAGCTATATCCTGAACACTTAAAATGGTACTTAAGGGTTCAGGAGTCAGGGGTAGATAGTCTTGCATGTGTGTCATCTAGAAATGCATGCCCCTAAAGCCTCCATATATTGCCTTGGAGGTCCCCTGAGCACCACTAGGGTAATAAGTAATAACTCTTTGTTCTTTGGATGCATAGCAAGTTTCTCCCCTACCAGAAACTGAATGGTTAAATCTTTAGTTTCAAACACAGGATACGTAGTGTTAAATTTCTCTCTGTGTACCTCACACCACTGAATTCCCTGTGTGGAGAAAAACAGCTTTTAAAAACACACTTAGGCTCCTATTGTTGCATGTATTAAGAGTCTATAGGTTTTACCTAGTTACTGTGACTTTTCTGAAATGTAGACATTTAGGATGTTTAAAGAAGTGTGGAGCTCTCCCATAATTTCAGAGACCTTTGCATTGTCAACTTACTGCCAATTACTCTTGGTCCCTATCTTCTGCTATACCTGAGCAATCGCATGCCTGCTGTGGCTCCTAGGTAAACAGGTGTTTCATGATGCTTGGAAAATGGAATTAATTTCTTGGCTTTGTCCATGCATTCAGTCAGGTAAGTTGCTAGCTGATCTGTCTTATGGCCAAATTTTGAGATACCGGGACCTAGGGAAAGATGTAGAAGCAAAAACCTTTAAAGCTTTATAAGGCATATCTTAACAATACTAGAGCAAAACACTGGTGCTTTCTAAGAAAACATGAGAAGACAGTTTATTTTAATGTGTTAATATATCAATAGCAATATATATATGTTTATATAAAATGTTTTGCACAATAGAGGTAAGTTCTTAGAAGACTTAAAGAAGATGATATTTACCTTTTCTCTTTTGGAGGGCAGTGGTTGGGCTATACCTGGTTGTACTCAGAATTTGCTCCTGGATCTGCACTCAGGGATCATTCCTGGTAGTGCTCAGGGGATCATATGAGATGCCAGGGATTGAACCCAAGTTATCTGTGTGCAAGGGAAGCAGTCCATCCACAGCACAATCTCTCCAGCCCCAAGAAGGATGACACTTAAAAATAAATTATATGGGGGTATGGTGCTGCCAGCAGGTCAATCTGTACCTGTGAGGTGAGTGCATCAGCAGCCTGATGGCACCTTTAGTCTTCCAGATACCCCAAAATTGCTGCTGTGCCTTTGGCCAGACCCCAAAAACTTGGGGCAAAGTTTACCAAGAAAGTGAACAGCCAAAAGTTAGGTATGTGGGAGAGACACCCACATACCACCTCCGGCTCAGCTATATAATTGGAGGCATGGCCTCTCTGGTTCCTGATCAGACTGCTTAGTGGCCATTATCCCAGAGACTCAGAAACAAATCTTGAAACCCAATGACTTTTGGCAGAAATGCATCCAGTCCCTGCAGTAGGTTACCAGCGCTGGGCCACCCCAGGTGGGAATAGGTTTTATGCCTTGGCCTGTTCCCCCTGGTGGCCGGGTGGCTGTCATCCTCCAGAGGCCATTGGACAGTCAGGTTTGGGCACGCAGTGACGAGACACGTGGGGCCTTATGGGATGGGGGTGGAGCCAGCCCTTTCCTCCCTGTCGCAATGAGACCCTGAGTTGCCGCCCACAAACGGCCTCTCTGGCTCCTGATCAAGCTTGCTTAACAGCCATGATCCCAGAGAGTCAGAAACAAATCTCAGAACCCACTGGCTTTTGGCAAAAATGCGTCCGGTCCCTGCAGTAGATTACCGGTACTGGGACACCCCAGGTGGGAATAGGTTTCATGCCTTGGCCTGTTTTCCCTGGCGGACCAGTGGCCGCCATCCTCCAGAGGCCATTGGACAGTCAGGTTTGAGTCTGCAGTCGTCACTGGGGGGCCTCATGGGCTGGGGGTGGAGTTGGCCCTTTCCTCCCCGTCCCAACGAGACTCTGAGTCACCTCCAACGAACGGCCTCTCTGGCTCCTGATTAAGCTGCTTAACAGCCGTGATCCCAGAGACTCAGAAACAAATCTTGGAACCCAGTGGCTTTGAAAAGAAATTCATCCGGACCCCACAGTAGGTTACTGTCACCAGGCCATGCCAGGGAGGAAAGGGTGCTGTCTCTCTACCTGCTCCCCTTGGCGGCTCGGTGGCCACCATCCACCAGAGGCCATTGGACTATCAGGTTTGGGCCTGTAGTGACAAGACGCATGGAGCCTCATGAGATGGGGGTAGAGTAAGCCCTTTCCTTCCTGTCCCAACAAGACCCAAAGATGTCGCCCACGAACGGCCTCTCTGGCTCCTGATCAAGCTGCTTAATGGCCATGATCCAAGAGACTCAGGAACAAATCTTGGAACCCAGCAGGTTTTAGCAGAAATCCCTCCAGATTTAATTGTTAAAATTCCAGAATTTCAAAATTGCGTGACTACTACTGCAGCCGCATGACATCATATGTTATTCATAACCAGCAATAGAAAACAAATTGTCTACTGTTGCCTTTTCAGCAGATCTGAGTGTTGGGGTAAAATCCCAAATAATAATGGTGGGTCTGGTGTCAAAATATTGGATGTGATCAAAGTCGAGAGAGAGTAATGTGGAAATCATCTGCCCCACAGGTAGGGGGAGGGTGTGGGACGGGGGTATACTGGGGTTGTTGGGGGTGGAGAATGGGCACTGGTGAAGGTACGAGTGTTTCATTGAATGACCGAGACTTAAACCCGAAAGATTTGTAACTGCTCTCACAGTGATTCAATAAATAAAATTATAAAAAATGAAAAAATTATAGTAAGTACCAAGCACACTGGCATTTACTGAAAAGATAGGAATTGTTACTAACCAGCTAAACCTCCTGATTGTGAGTTTTTTTCCCCTTTTGTTAGAAGAAAAAGGAATAGAATCTCTGTACCCTGTAATTTTTTCATTTTGAAAGCCTGTGTCCCTAGGCAAACTTTTCCAGTTTTAGAGCCAAATTAACTGTTGTTATGGAAAGGATTTGATCTAAAATTCCTTAATCTTTTTAAACATGACACTTAAATTTTTGTCTTACTTAAGTATTCACATCGTCAGTGTTTAACAGTGAGAATTTGCTTTAAAGACAACTATTATTCAGTGGAGATGTTATCCAAATCATTCACAGGCTTGTCTTATTTTGACTGGGGGGGGGGGCACACTGGCTGCCGGAGAACGGAAGGGTGTGTTATTCCAGGATCAGTGCTCAGGGATTGCTTCAGCAGTTCTACAGGACTGTATGGAGACTCAAGCCTAGGCCTCCCACTGCAAAGCTTGAGCTCCAGCCCACTGAGTTATCTCTCTGGTCCTCATTTACAGGCTTTTAAACCACCTGTTTACTTAACCGATAGCACAGTGGGTAGGGCATTTACCTTGCACACGGTTGACCTGGGCTGAATTCCTCTGTCCTTCTCGGAGAGCTCGGCAAGCTACCAAGAGTATCCTGCCCGCTCAGCAAAATCTGGCAGCTCCCCGTGGCGTATTCAATATGCCCAAGGCAGTAACAAGTCTCGCAGTGGTGCCCACTCGAGCAAATCGATGAACAACCGGAGGACAGTGATACAGTGCTGTAGTTTACTTAACCATAGTAAGAAAACCAAGGCTGGACAGACAGTACACAGTACAACTTGTAGGCACCTGCTTTACATGAGGCTGACCTGGGTTTGATCTATCACACCTCATAAGATTCTCCAAGTATAGCCAGGAGGCAGGTGTAAGCCCTGAGCATGGCTGGGTATGGCCCAAAAAAGAAAATAAAAGACAAAGAAAAGAGAACCAGATATAAGTTATCTACTCTTTTGATTTTGAAAGTCTAATCTTAGCATTGCTAGGAAAGATCTACCCCCACCCCACCCTGCTCCTGCCCAGAAAAGTTAAGTCTGGCCTTCAGAAGAACTAGTGGCTTTCAACTCACTTTTTTTTTCTTTTTGGGTCACACACAGCAATGCACAGGGGTTAGCCCTGGCTCTTCACTCAGGAATTACTCCTGGCGGTGCCTGGGGGACCATATGGGATGGATGGGAACCAAACCCAGGTTGGCCGCGTGCAAGGCAAATGCTCTACCCACTGTGCTATTGCTCCAGTCCCTCAACTCACTTTTTACATACTTATTTGACTAGGACATTCTCTCATTTTTGTTTTATTTAGTTTTTATTTTTCACCTTGCACTTTATATAAATACCACAGAACATACTCTTTTGAGAAGGGAAAATTATTGCTTTTGTTAGGCCAAACACAACGGGGATAAATTATCATAAGTGCCTCCTAGGTGAAAATATCTATGCTTAAAAAATGAGGGCAATGTATTAAGTAGAAATCAATAAGTTGTATGATTCAGGCTTTACAAAAGGCTCAAAGTACTCAGAACTGGTAGGTTCAAAATCAAAGGACAAAAGGCCAATGCATAGAATGATTTACTGTCTTAGAACATCTCTCCTCTCTGGAGATGTCTTCTTGGCAAACTGTGAAACCAGTGACCCAGGATACAGATCTAGGTTACCCAGTCACTAAATCTAAACAGTGGGTCCCTGGCTCAAACACATATATGGGGGAAGGAAGGTCAGATCACTGGTGACATAGGACAGTAGTGGAGACTCAAGGGCACTATGGTAGCAGCCGGGTGCAGTAACTTTGTACATCAATGCCATAAATTTAAACACTATTACAACTCTATTACCTAAACTACAATTAAAAATTATAAGTAATTTTTAAACCTGAAAACAAAACGAAGATAAAGGTCAGAGAAGTGGTGATAAGATTTGGTATATGCTTGAGGCTGAACTGGGGATTATGAAGTACTGAACTGTCAATACCTTCCACTCTATTCTAAGATATTAAAAGAAAACTAGGATGAAATGTCAATATTCACTATAGTAACTTATTGATTTAGAGTAACAGGAAGCTTGTTTTTAGAAGACCTGATTTCACCTGGCTCTGTTGATACTTACAAATACCTAGTTTCCCAGATTTTTCCTCCTTCCTAAAGTAAGATTTAAAAATGATCCACCTGGTATTTTTCCCAAAGAGTGTATGATCTGATCTTTCCTGCCTATACAAAAGTTACAAGTCTTTGAAAATTTTCTAGAAGAGGAATATTAGAAAACATAACTCAAGAACAGCAATTCTTTGAACAAGTAGCATTGGTGTCACCTAGAAATGTGGTATAAATGCAAAGTCTAGTGCTGGAGAGAGAGAGAGAGAGAGAGAGACAGAGAGAGAGAGAGAGAGAGAGAGAGATGGAGACAGTGAGAGAGACGAAGAGAATGGGAGAAGAGCTTCATAGGGATTAAGGCACATATCTCAGCACCACATAGTTCCCTGAGCACTGCAGAGAGTGACTCCCGAGCACAGAGCCAAAATTGGCCCCCAAGCACTTCTGAGATGTGTTCCTAACATGGCCCCTGCACAAAATGCATATTCTGGGCTCTTAATCCAAACCCTCTGAATCTGGAACTCTATTGTAGGGCTCAGACCTGCTTTTTACCAAATCATCGCCGTGATTAAAAAGTTGATGCCTATTTATGATCCACTGAATGAGACCTGGGGCTGAAGTCAGGCAGATCACTGTTGAAACCCTAACTCTATCACTCATTAGCACAAACAAACCTGAACAAAAGTAGCAAAACTAATCCTTCCTTTCCTTCCTTCCTTCCTTCCTTCCTTCCTTCCTTCCTTCCTTCCTTCCTTCCTTCCTTCTTTCCTTCCTCCCTCCCCCTCCCTCCTTCTCTCTCTCTCTCTCTCTCTCTCTCTCTCTCTCTCTCTCTCTCTCCTCCCCTCCACTCCACTCCCCTCCCCTCCCCTTCCCTCTCCTCTCCTCTGTTTTTGGGCCACACCGGGAGAGGCTCAGGGATTACTCCTGGCTCTGACTTAGGAATCACTTCTGGCAGGCCTATGGGGTGCTGCAACTGAGTCCAGGTTGGCCAATTGCAAGACAAGTGCCCTACCTGCTACACTAACTCTCCAGCCCCGACATGCTCATTTAAAAAACAGGAACAGGCCCAGCTCAAGAGCTGCTTCACATGTGGGAGCCTGAGGTTCCCTGGCACCACCTGATCCATGAGCACTATTGCTGCAGACCCTCAAAAATATAAAAAGTAAAATGGAAATAATATACAACTCAAAATGATGTTGAAGATGAAATGTGGAGCCTTGGCATTTGATGCATGGCACACAGAGGGTCCTGCGTGGATATTAGGACTGATTTCACTATTATTTTACAGTGAAACATGAAATAGCAATGATAGAAGTCCCACTGTTCTTTTCCTCCCAGTGTTCTACCTGTTATATACCTTACATTATCATGATCCACAATTTCCCCTTTCAATTTTCTTTACCTTACCTTGTGCTGTGCATTCAGCTATCTGAGACACCACTCCTGTATCATTTTCTTTTTCTCCTGACCATGCGTAGACGTACAAGCTTGTGTGAGAAGAGCCAGCATCCAGCACAATTCCATACTGAACAAAGCAAATTAAGAATTTATTAGCATTACATTATTTTTATCCATATTCATCTTGAAACAAAACAAAGGCAACAGATGTAGTTTCTAAAAAATACAAAAGGAAAACATTCTAATTAAAGAGGAACATGGAAATTAGGGCTGGGGAAGACTATGTCTGGCATTGTCCTAATCATAAGTGCTACCAGAACAGCAATCCCTTTAGAACAGCAGGTCTCCATGTTGGTTGCATTATCAGAAATGTTAGGGCCTTACACACATACACACATTACTAAATTCTGAAATTACTTTAAATAGTAATAACAATAACGCACTTATTGTGTAATAACAATAACACATGCACTTATCTAGGATGAAGACTGAGTATCAGTATTATTTAGAAGCTTCTCAGTTGGCCCTAATGTACAGGTAAGATTCATAACCATGTACTGAAGTAGTAAGATTTGTGGAGGAAATAACCACAAATCCAGTAGTTCAAAAATTTACATGCATATCAGAATCAAATTAGAATAATTCACTAAAGTTTATTAAAAGTAAACCACTTCATAAATTGGAGGTGATGGGAGAAAATTTGTTCTTGTAACATACCATTTTGTGGAAATCAGATTGTAATTCTACCAGAGTGATATCCAATTTTCTATAATTCTACAAAGTGATACCAAAATTTCTAGAGTCACCTCTCCATAATAAAATCAGTTTCACGTACATCAATGACTAAACTGATAGAAAATGAGTCAATTTATTCCTGTGAACCCATTGAGGTCTTAAAACTTTCGAGGAAAAAATGACAAGCAAGCAGACATTACTTTACTCTTCTACAAGCTAACTGGCATATCATTTTACCTGAAATTATTCTGAAATTACTTGAAATAGTAATAACAATTAACAGCCAGCCAGCCTGGATAAATGGGAGTAAACACTTCTCTTCATAGGACTTACTAGTATACAAAATAAGAAAAGCAAAGCTTTTGTTGTGACCATAATTTTCTTAAACACTCTGCCCTCCATGGATCAGAGAGAGCCTTTCACTCCTCCAGGGTTTAATTGTTCTTTAAAATGCATATTCCACCATCTATGTATATCATCTTTTATACTTTGGCAACTTCAAAACCTGACCTAACCATTGCCTGGACCTTGTTAAAATTAAGGTTGCATAAGATTTTACTTCCTTCTTGTGGAGTTCAACCAGTGCCTTGTATATCCTTGATATTAACCCCTTATCAGAAGGGTATTGGGTGAATATCCTTTCCCATTCTGTAGGCTGTCTTTGTGTCCTGGTCGCTGTTTCTTTTAAGGTGCAGAAGCTTCTTAGTTTAAGATAGTCCCATTTCCAATCCAATCAGAAAATGGGGCAATGAAATGAACAGAAATTTTCTCAAAGAAGAAATCTGAATGGCCAAAAGGCAAATAAAAAAATGCTCTACATCTCTAATCATCAGGGAGAAGCAAATCAAAACAACAATGAGATATCATCTCACACCAAAGAGACTAGTACACATCAAAAAGAACAAGAACAACCAGTGTTGGTGAGGATGTGGGGAGAAAGGGACTCTTTCATTGTTGGTGGGAATGCCAATTGGTCTAGACTTTCTGGAAAACAATATGAGCATTCCTTTAAAAACTAGAAATTCCATATGACCCAGAAATACCAATTCTGGGAATATAACCCGAGGGTGCAAAAAAGCACAGTAGAAATGACATCTGCACCTGTATGTTCATTGCAGCACTGTTCACAATAGCCAGAATCTAGAAACAACCCAAGTAACAGAGAATAGACAACTGGTTAAAGAAATTTTGGTACATCTACCCAATGTAATATTGTTCAGCTGTTAAGAAAAATGAAGTCATGAAATTTGCTTATAAATGGACAGTCATGGAGGGCATCATGCTAAGTGACATGGGTCAAAAAGAGTGGGACAGACATAGAATGACTGCACTCATCTGTGGAATATAAAATATCATAATATGAGACTAACACCCAAGGACAGTAGAGACAAGGGCCAGGAAGATTGCTCCATGGCTGGAAGTCTGCCCTATAAGCTGGAGCAGATCTAGGCAGCTGGGATAGAAAAGGGACCACTAAGTCAATGATGGTTGGAGGAATCGCTCAGGATGGGAGATAAAGGACCAAACATGATGGCCTCTTAGTATCTGTATTACAAACCATAATATAGGGAGATAGTAAGAGGGAAATTGTCTGCCATAGAGGCCGTGGGAGGGGTGGAACGAGGGTAGGGAGGGATACTGGGGACATTGGTGGTGGAAAATGTACACTGGTGGAGTGATGATATATATGATCATTATATGACTGAAACTCAATCATGAACTTTTTAACTGTAGCTCATGGTGATTCAATAAAAAAAAGATTTCACTTCCTTACTTAGGTCAGTTTATGTCTTTGGTTAGCAAGAAGCAGCTCTGGAAGACAGACCCTTAAAGATTTAAGGTGGTGAAATACTTAGGGAAGAATATGAAGCGGTTTTTAGAATAGGGACAGCCAGCAATGAGTTTCTCAGGAAGTACAAAGAAGTTGCTTCACTCTGTCAGTAGCATCACCCCTGTATCATTTTCCTTTTGGAGATGCAGAAACTGAGGTCTGATAAGACCAACTGGTATCAGATAGAGAAGCATGGACTACTCTGAAAAGGAGAAACTTCAAAAGGAGCAAAATAATAATTAATGAAAAAGAGAACCATGAGAAATTCTTAGCTTTTCTTTCAATGGCTTCTAGTGATAGATAGTGTACCTCATGTACCTCTCAAATTAAGATGTTGAATTATTTTACTTTATGGGGTACCCTCTGCTCTTTTCCTCTGGAAAAGCCTGTGTTTTCTTTTACTTTTTACCAGTCTTTCCTCCTTCTCATAATTCCTAAATACAATTGTACTTAAAAAAAATCAGTTGACTAATAATGTGTACCCTTCTCTTCCCACTGTCCCTTATGTGATCATGAGGTTTGGAAGTGAAAACAGAAGATACCAAGTTTTCTGGTTTTTTTGTTTGTTTGTGGGGTGGAGTGATAGAAACGAGGGTGCCAAGGCTTCTCCAGAGGGGAAGACACCTTCATTCTTCTCTTGATGAACACGAGAAAGCTCTGTGCCCAGGACTAGTGCCTTTGTAATCCCAGCAGTGGATCCCTGCTAAAGCCTCAGTCTCCTCAGAGCCTCAGTTTGCTCATCTGTACAATTTACTCCGTGTCTATTCTGTCTTATACAGTTGACTTTGGGCTGGAGCAATAGCACAGCGGTAGGGCGTTTGCCTTGCACGTGGCTGACCCGACCGACCTGGGTTCAATTCCTCCACCCCTCTCGGAGAGCCCGGCAAGCTACCGAGAGTATCTCGCCCTCATGACAAAGCCTGGCAAGCTACCCGTGATGTATTCGATATGCCAAACACAGTAACAACAAAGTCTTCAATGGAGATGTTACTGGGCCCGCTTGAGCAAATTGACGAACAACGGGAGGACAGTGCTACAGTGCTACAGTTGACTTTATTGAGAAAACCTTCCTACTGTTTAGACTTCCTCTATCTCTGGTCTCATCCCCACCTTCATCCCCTCTGGTAATTTATATTATCTAAATCCACTAGTTTGTATTTGGAGGAGGGTACCGGAGACTTAACACAGGCTCTCATACATACAAAACAAGTACTCCACTCAGTTACATCTCTAGCCTCCTCATTTATTTTATTTTGTTTTGTCCATTAATCTGCTTTATTTCTTTATAGTCCATATATAGAAAAACCCTCCAATATTTGTCTTTCTGGGTAAATCTCTCTAAAATCAAAAAACAAGAGACAACTAGATTGTCAGATAATCTACTTCTATTCGACTCTGCACATATAAGATATTTAACTCCTGAGTTTTGTCATTCAGTTACTCTCAAACTATCCTGCCTGAAGAATCCCACCATTTTACTGCAAATAGCAAAATAGCTGAATAGTATTCCGTTACATATTATTACCAGCTCTTCTTTGTTTGATTTGAATTTGGGGTTTTTAGATTATCTGTATACACACATATGTATACATACATAAAGTCATCTGGACATATAGTTTCACTTTTATTTCCATTCTGGATTTTTTATTTGTTTCTTGTTGTCTAATTCCCCAGGCTCTTCCAGTCTTTATAAAATGTGTGCTGAATTTTATATAGCTATCATTTTACAATTCATTTAGCTTCAACCTAAGATAGTTTTTGATCATGCATGTGATTTTCTCAATCATAAGATCTCCATAAGTTATGTTGAGAAGCAGGCCTAGAAAAATGAACAGTCAAAAAGTGCTTGTTTGGGTCCTAGAGACACTGGCATAGGGGGGCATTTATAAAAACATGGAGAGGTGAGTGAGACAGACCCTAAGGTCACAGGCAGTGGAGGCCATATGAGAGTGGGGGCACACTCCACCTCAGGATGGAAATCATTTCATCTGAAAATAACACAGTCTTCTGGGTAAATCTCTCTAAAAGCAAAAAACAAGAGACAACTAGATTGTCAGATAATCTACTTCTATTCGACTCTGCACATATAGGATATTTAACCCCTGAGTTTTGTCATTCAGGCAGTTATTTTCAAACTATCCTGCCTGAAGAATCCCATGAGTCACCTAGCAAATGTTCTAGAGCACTTGCCCAGAAAACCCTGTACCTTAGATTCCATTCTTCTCTGACTCTCAGGTTAGGTTCTACTTTCCTAATTCATGTCTGGAGGCTTGTAGTTTTTCTCTAAAGACCACACTTAGCACAATGTAGAACTACGTTTACGTGGCTATCTGATTAGAACTCTCTTCTCTATTAGAAGGGTAAGCTCCAATGGGGAAGGTATGCTCCTATCCAGCACCCACCCTCATATATCCCATTATAATTAAGTAAAAGGAATGAATTCAAAATTAGTGAATCGAATGAATGTGGTTCCTAGATGTCTTTCCTTTTTTTCCTAATATAAGTTATTATTTGATTTAATAATAATAAAAAATAAGTTCTAGTGGGGTTGAATTCCACTGTTCTACTACCCAGCCAAAACTTAAACCAGAAAACAAGGGCAATCACAGCGATATTTAACTTCTAACAGTCCCTTCAAACATACTGATTCTTCAGACTCCGCTAAAATTCCCTGTAGCTTTTAGCAATAACTTTGGCAACTCCATTACTTACTCTCACTGATTCCTTCTGAATAAACAAAGCTTATCCTTTTGAGAGGGACTCTGTTACTCCACAAATAAATCAGTTCTCCATTAGCTACAGCTGTGCTGGAGGGCACATAAATAGAGATTCTTTTCTTTTTTTTTCTTTAACTGAAGATTACTAGACCTTTCCTAAAGATTACAGGTTTTTTTTAAATTATTGCTTGTTTTTATCTTTTAATGGTGATAAAATATAGACTATTTTAACCATTATTATGTATATAGTTAATTAAGTGTATAGTTATAGTCTATACCATTAAATGCATATCATTACCATGTAACTATCACACCAAGCTGGGTGCTATTCTTTTTTAACTAAACATTAGGATCCAGTGGAATAAAGTTATATGTTTTCCAGAAATATTAAGGTTGAAAATTGGAGCAAAATTTTTTACAAATTCTCCATACAAAAAGAAGCTATGTTTATCTAAGAACAGTACAATAAGTTCTTTTAAAAAATTAAAAAGCAGATGCTAGGGCAAAGCAATTATCCTTTTGATCAGTTGACAGTACTGGGAGTGACTGTTCAGTGGCCATAACACACCCTAGAATGCATCTCTTTTAAAGCAGTCTTGATAACTGATATAAATAAGGGGTCCTAACGTGCTGGATACTCAAAACTGAGTCACTGGTATTAGTCTGTTTTATCTTTACAACCATCTGCAAGTGGTTATTATCTTCATTTTCCCCATAAGAAAACTGAGTCACGGAGAGGTATATTTAGGTAACAAAATACAAGAGCTAGAAATATGAAGATAATTTGGGTATGAAATCACAGTAATTTAGTTCCTTAATTGCTCCACATTTCACATATCTTTCATTCTTTCATTCCCCTTTTTTCTTTTCAAAGAAGTAACTAATTTACAAGCATGTAAATGTTTATATGTGTTAAGGATACAATATTCCATATTATGCCACACTAATATCCTCCTACTCTACAGAACCTATTCAGTCACTACCCCTACTCCTACCATAAGTGGGAGGTCTGAGTCTAAGGATGTGATTTCATTGGACATTGTCTATTCCTTTACTTTGTTTATGTGGCACTTAAGTGAAATCATCTGACACTTGTCCTTCTGATCCATTTGCTAAGCACACACACCCCTCTAGTTCCATCCATATTGTAGCAAAGGGCAAGGTTTCATCTTATCTTACAACTGAATAGTATTCCACTGTGTAAATACACAACTGCTAATTGAGGGGAGGAGATTCCCAGTGATGCTCAGGAGTTCTGCAGGTTGACTGGCAGCTGTTCACCAATAGTGTTTCCAGTGCAACACACGGGCTTGAAGATATGCTACTTGGGTCCTTCAGTGTCTGGATATCAGGACCACCCACAGGGGTGCTGGGGGCCTCCATAGACACACTCAGAGGATCTTGTGGCCTTCAAGAGCTGCATCCAGCAATGGTGGGGGACCATGTGGTGCCAGGAATCAAACCGGGTCTGGGAACCTGGCTTCATAATACATCTTCATTCATTCATCTGTCTGGGATATGTGGGTTGTTTTCAGATCTTGCTACTGTAAATAGTGCTGCAATGAACATGGATGTTCACAGGTTCTTTTTTAGTGTTTCTGTGTTCTTGGGATAGATATGTAGGAGTGGGATTGCTAGTTCATATAGTAGTTCTATTTTTAAATTTTTTTGAAATCTCCATACTGTTTTTCATTGAGGCTGAACCAGTTTACATTTCCACCATAGCTAGTGAGGATTACTTTGACTCTGCATCTCTGTCTCATTGTTCTGATATTCATTTTCCTGATCATAAGTGACATTGAGATTTTATTTTTCACATGCCTGTGGACCATCTTGTGTCTTCTTTGGAGAAGTGTCCAATCAGCAATTCTCCCCATTTTTAAATGTAATTATTTTATTGTTGAGTTTTTTGAATTCTTTATATATCCTGGATATTAACCCTATTTCAGATATATGGTGTGTGAATATTTTCTTATTCAGTACAATGTCTTCTTTATTTCAGTGACAGTTTCACAGTGCAGAAGCTTTTCAGTTTGACATAATTCCATGTGTTTATTTCTGCTTTTGTCTTCCTTGCTAACAGAGCCAAATTACTAAGGATACTATTAAAGTCAATATCAAGGAGCGTTTGTCTTTTCTTCTTCAGTTTATTCTATAAATTTGGGTCTAACATCTAAGTTTTTAATCCATTTTGAGTTAACTTTTGTGCATGCTGTGAGATAATGGTGATGTTTCATTCTATGGAAAGTAGCTATCTGGTCTTCCTACCACCATTCATTGAAGAGTCTTTCTTTTTAAATTTTATGCTCTTAGGCTGGAGAAGTAGTAAAGTGTGCAGGGCACTTGCCTTGCAAGTGGCTGACTTGGATCTGATCTCCGGCACCCCATATGGTCCTTCAAGGCTGCCAGGAGTGATCTCTGAGCACAAAGTCAGATGTAAGTGCTGAGCACCTCTGGGTGTGACAAAAGAAATAAAGAAGGAAGGATGTGACCAGGCAAATAGGCTGAAAATATGTTAAGTAACATAAGCTATTAATAATTGAGTGTCCATGGTGGGGGGAAGGTATCTTGCTCCATTATTCACTTTATCTCTCTTTTTTTTTGCCACACTGGAAATGATCAGGTCTTGCTTCTGGCTCTATACTCTGGTATCAGTCTCAGCAGGGCATGGGGATGTCACCTGGGGTGCTGGGTATCAAATCTGGGTCAGCTTCACTCAAGGCAGGTGTACCCACTCTACTATTGCTCTATCCCTCTCTTGATTCTTTAGAGGAATTTATGAGCAATCAGTGATCATTTCCTCATAGAAATGGAGAAACTGAGACTCAGATTAAATCCTGTGACTACAAGAGCAGTGCTGTGGTTCAAACCTACACTGTGAAACTCCATGTTCCATGTTGTGTTACAATATGGGCTGACAGACGAAAAGCAAGAAGGACTGGGGCTGGAGAGATAGTACAGCAGGTAGGGCATTTGCTTTGCATATGACTGACCTGGGTTCAATTTCCAGTATCCCACATGGCCCCCTGAGAACTTCTAGGAGTGATTCCTGAGTGTAGAGCCAGGAGTAAGCCATGAGCATTGCTGGGTGTATCTCCCCAAAGCAAAGAATCAGAAAAAGGGGGTAGAGGACAATTTCTGCATCTATAATGTTGATCTAGAAAGACTGATGGCCATTTCCCTCTAAATTGAATCATGCTGAGATTGTGTGAGACATAACTGTCCCAAGGTGTTCATCTTGATGTTTAATGGTTCCCTGAGATGTCTGATAAGGCTAAGAATCTCTCAAACTAACCCCTGACCTCCATGGAAAATTCTGGCATTAACTATAATTTCTTCACCATGGCATGAACAGGCCTCTTCTTCTCTAATCTGCACTCAGCTGAAATGAATGCTGGGGTCATGAATCTGAGCATCTCTCTGTTTGAAGTCCTTCATTACTGTCCATTGTAAACATCTTGAAAATATTTAAAACACATAATTTCCTGGGATTCACTCACCAAGATTTTCAGTGAATCTTGGGAAAGGTTCTAGGCATAAATACCTTCTAAAAGTCCCTCAGGTATTTCGAATGTAAAGTTTGAGCACCATTTCATTTAATGAATGAGATGCCTCCTCATGAGCTGGGCATAGAAAGCTCAGACTTGAGTCTTCTCTTCCTCTGTTTTCTTCATGTCACCATATTCCATATTTTAGCCACACTGGATGGCTGGTGATTTCACCAAAGTCTATTTGCTCTTCCAAGTTGCCACTTTTCCATACATGAAGAGTCACTCTCTAAAACATATCCAACCTTACCTTCTAGCAAATATAGCATTTGGGTAGTCTTCAGGTGACCAGGCATAGTCAATCTTCCTCCTCTGGATATCTATTGTTCTGTGATCCTATCTCGTTATTATCACTCCTCTATTTTATTGACAGTAGTTGTACAAATGATTCTTTCCTATATAAAGTGATAAAGTGATACTTCAAATACCTCTTGTGCCTCCTTCACATCTCCTTGGCCACCTTTTACTTCAGTACTTTCTCATCTCCTCATCTCTCTATTTTTGCTCAGAGGTATCCCTTCTGCTGTTGAGTAAGTCACCATGGCATCCAGACAGTCGCTCTCTCAGACAAGGCAACCCTAGACCTATGGGGATGAAAGCCATGGGCTCACTCCCAGCGATGGATTCCAATGTGCTTTATTGAGTCTGGGATATGATTCAGCAGTAGAATACATGCCTCACATGCATTGTCTCCACCACTACCACCACCACCACCACATACACACACACACATACACACACACAAACACAAAGGCATCTTTATTATTGCAGGAAAAGCATTAGGCAAAGTGCTTTCTCCATTGCTCTTCAGACAGTCCTAGTGGAATCAAATTGCAGATGTTCAAGGCAGTTATATACTCAGAATGCCTTCTTTGGGTAGCTTTACTTCTTTCTCCGTTTCCCTGGGACTGTCTTTCAAAATAAATATTCTTTATTTAATCCCTATTATTAGAATGTGTTGTTTGGACAAAGTAAAAAAATGAAAAGAATATTAATCTTTGGGTCAGAAAACTGCCTCTAAGTCTTAGCCTCACCTCCATATTAGGGCAAGGGAATTGCAAAGTCTCTCATTCTGTATCTATAATAAAGAAGATAACCTTTCATTCCTCATGGCACTTCTAAGAAGAAAAAATGGAAATAATTTACAAAGGGCAAAGTACTATATAGGAAAATGTTATCATTTTGCTTCAGAAAAATTTCTTTTCTAAATTTATTTTAATTTAATTTTTATTAGTGAAACACCATGAGGTACAGTTGTAGATTTACAAACTTTTTTCCTTGGGTTTCAATTATACAATGATCAAATACCCATCCCTCCACCAGTGCCCATTTTCCACCACCACTAATCCCAGTATCCCTCCCCCGTGCCCCCCATCCTGCCCTGCCTCTGTGGCAGGGCATTCCCTTTTGTTCTCTCTCTCCTTTTGGGTGCTGTGGTTTGCAAAAGAGGAATTGAGTGGCAATCATGTTCGGTCTATAGTCTACTTTCAGCATGCATCTCCCATCCTGGGCGGATCTTCCCAACATCCTTTATTTGGTGCTCCCTTCTCTATCTGAGCTGCCTTTACCCCGAGTGTGTGCGGCTGGCCTCCAAGCCATGGAGTGAACCTCCTGGTACTTATCTCGGCTATTCTTGGGTGTTAGTCTCCTATTTTGTTACTTTATGTTCCCCAGGTGAATGGAATCTTTCTATGTTTACAGAAAAATTTCTTGACTAGTAAATCTTTAAAGAGTAAAATTCTTTGTCCTCTTCTTACTTTTGATCACATCTTATGATCTCACTAATTTCTAAGGACTTACTACATCAATGACATCAGAGACACTAGTTTTAGTGGAAACCTGTGCTAGTCTCCAATAATTAAGGGAGACACTACCACAGGCAAAATTTTATCAAGTGAAACATGACTAATCAGAATTAAGCTCCAAGTTATAATGACAGTGTAGTTTAGAGAGGAGATAAGCAGAGAAGGAAAAAAATCAAGGTGGGGAAAAGAGAACCCAAAGTAATGAGTGAATAGGCATCAGGGCTTCAGTTATATCAGTAATAACTGTGAGAGGTATAGTCATATATCCAAAACACAAGTTGACAGTCAGTGGAATGGGGGGTGGGATGGGGAGGGAATCTGGGAACACTGGTGGAGGGAAGTTGACATGGGTGGAGGGGTTGGTGTTAAATTATTGGATGCCTAAAACTCAACTATCAGTAGCTCTGTAAATCACGGCTCTTTAGTAACAAATTTTAAAACTTACACTGCAATTTTAAGATCTTCCACCCAGATCCTCCAAATTCCAGTAGGCGGGGGTCACACCCACCACCTGGCCCCCTGGCGCCGTGTAATCCCATCAGCGGCCAAGACTTAGAGACTATAAAATCCAGATCCCGGACGAGAGCAGTGCAGTCTCTGCCCCAGCGCCTCGGTGTTCCTTCCCGGAGTCCCTTGGAGGGGAGCGGGTTGAGCTTTCCTCCCCGCCCCGGCCAGGGCTACGGCAGCCGGAGACCTCCAGGACCAGCCACCACCATGCTGAGACCACTCTCCGCACACCTGAAGGTACTGGCAGAGGGACAAAGCCACGCGGGTTCCGGGGCCGAGACCTCCAAGCCTACTCGAATTGGAGTCGAGCATCTTCCACCCAGATCCTCCAAATTCCAGTAGGCGGGGGTCACACCCACCACCTGGCCCCCTGGCGCCGTGTAATCCCATCAGCGGCCAAGACTTAGAGACTATAAAATCCAGATCCCGGACGAGAGCAGTGCAGTCTCTGCCCCAGCGCCTCGGTGTTCCTTCCCGGAGTCCCTTGGAGGGGAGCGGGTTGAGCTTTCCTCCCCGCCCCGGCCAGGGCTACGGCAGCCGGAGACCTCCAGGACCAGCCACCACCATGCTGAGACCACTCTCCGCACACCTGAAGGTACTGGCAGAGGGACAAAGCCACGCGGGTTCCGGGGCCGAGACCTCCAAGCCTACTCGAATTGGAGTCGAGCATCTTCCACCCAGATCCTCCAAATTCCAGTAGGCGGGGGTCACACCCACCACCTGGCCCCCTGGCGCCGTGTAATCCCATCAGCGGCCAAGACTCAGAGACTATAAAATCCAGATCCTGGAACCGCGCGGCCGCATTTGCGGCCGCGCGACATTTTAACAGAACTTTTTTTTTATGACATCTTATTGTCTCATTCCTACTTTGGACAAACTTGCAGGCTATCGAATGTAGCCTGCCCACAGGGCAGAGTCTGGCATACTCCCCGTGGCCTACCAAATATGCCAAATACCAGTAACAATGATGGGTCTCATTCTCCTAAAGAGCCGTGAATATAATCTCAGGGCTAGGATGAAAGAGACGTTACTGGGGCCTGCTCGAGGCAATCGACGATTAACAGCATGATGAAATGAAATGAAATGAAAAATCATCTTACCTCCGCTTTCCTCCCAATTGTTAATGTGATTGAAAATGTAATCTTTAAAAATGGAAATGTGGCTTATATTCTATTTCTATTGAGCATTATATTTCCAAATCCACTTTGAATACCAACTGTGTGCCAGCTCCTCTGTTAGATGCTCTATGGGCTTCATTCCACAGCGGATAGGGCGTTTGCCTTGCACTCGGCTGACCCGGGTTCGATTCCTCCACCCCTCTCAGAGAGCCCGGTAAGCTACCAAGAGTATCCCGCCCTCACAGCGAAGCTTGACAAGCTATCCGTGATGTGTTCAATATGCCCAAAATAGTAACAACAAGTCTCACAATGAAGACATTACTGGTGCTCGCTCTAGCAAATTGATGACAGTGTTACAGTGCTACCTCTTCTGAGATCCAGATCTGATTATCCAGCAGTTTTAACATTTGCCCGTAGATGTCCAATACCTAAAAACAGTTCTTCAAAACTTGAAGTCAAGGGTACAGGAGATAGTGCAACGGGCTGGATGCTTTGCATGTGGGAAGCACAGGTTCAATCCCCAACAGGTTTAGCACAATCAGGAGTGACCTTGAGCACCATTGAGTGTGACCCTCCAAAAAACAAATTTCAACCAAACTCTTTCTTGCCTCCTTCCAAAGTACTAGAGTAGCCTCTTATCTAGACCCCTACATCTGCTCTTAGCCCCCTCTAATTCACTGCAGTGATATTTTCAAAACACAAATCAAATCTTACCACTGGTTCTCCAGTTACTCTTAGGATCAATACAAAAAAATCCTCAACCTGATAAAGCCCTGCTCTCACATCACCCCCTTTAACAAACTTTATCCAATGCAAAGCCTATACTTGCTCTCCAATCACCTTCTAGGACATATCCAACTACTCCCTACTGTGGGACTACTAGCACTTTTTTTTTAAAAAAGAAGACCTCCATGGCCTGTAGAACTTCCCCTTGGAGTTACTCATCATGATTGAAGTAAATAATTTATATCATCTGTTAAAAGGTGTTTTTTTTTTCAAAATGGCATTTCAATCAAATCTGCATTGGTTTTCCAATTCTCAGATAATCCTGGTGCAAGTTTACAAACCACACAAGAAAAGTCTCTTCTGTCACTCCTTATTTTGGATTTTATAATATGTTTAGCCATATTCCTTATCCATTATCAAGCACAAGCTTGAATATTTCAGAGACATTATCAACAAATGTGCTCCAAAGTAGCAATGTCCAATAACCAATAAAACTGTATATTTATGGAAATGCCTTATGTCTACACTGTCCAATTTAAGAGCCTCTAGCCACATGAGACTACTGAGCACTTTAAATGTGGTTAGTGCAATCCAGAGATATTTTAAATGTTATGTTTTTAATTAAGTTTAAACAATTGCTTTTAGCTATTGGTTATCAAATTGAACTGAGGAGGACAAAATCATCCAAAGACAAGTTCCTAAAATATTTTGGCCCTCAATATATGCTAGAAATTAAATTAAAGCTAGTGTATAACCATGGGCCAGAGCTTTAGTACAGCAGGTAAGGAACTTGCCTTGGATGTGGTGACCCAGGTTTGATTCCTGGAATCCCATACAATACCCTGAACCCATCAGGAGTGGTACCCAGAGCACCACAGAGTGTGTCCACCCTAAAAATAAATAAATCTAGTGTATAGCTCCCCAACTGCTAGTTGCATAAATGAAAGTGTCAAATAAACCTACAAAGATACATTTCAGTTGTAGTGTCTGCTTTTCAAATATTCATGCCATTTATTAAAGACTGCCAAAGATCTTTTTCCATTTTTCCAGGCCAACACAACAACACAGAATCACAACAGACTTCAAGCTGACCACTGTGAGGGAGGGAAGGTCACTCATGGCCACAAGTATTCACCAGGAACACTGAGCCCCAGTCTGCCATGAATTTTGCTTCCTAGGAAGCCATCCTCTCCAATTATGCAATAATAAATATGGAGAAAGGTCAAATCAAAAAGGCAATCATGTACTTTGGGAGCTGGTAAACAAATAGCAGAACCAAGATGTAATGAGGCTTCAACTGAGTGAAGTTTTGCCAAGAGAGTCGATGTCACTCTTACCATTAAAAGGCAAGAGACCACTGACCATGAGATTGAATCAGCCTTTCCTGCCAACAAGAGGCTGCTGTGCCAGCCACACTGTGCTGAATTTGTGTGATAAAAGAATACTGGCATAACATCTAAGCCTCTGCAGTATAGCAAGTGATCTGGGTGGGAGATGAAAGTTTCAGAGGCCTGACATTTACATCCACTGCTTAGCTCACGTCCAAGAACTTCAAATATAAGAGAATATATGTACATTGTCTTGGTAGTGAAGTGCCTTAATATATCACCTCCTGCATGTACACATGTACTTGTAACATATTGGTATATCCTGGCCCCTAATATATTTGTTTACTGGAATTTCAATGAGATTTTTAAATTTTAAATTTATATTTATCAATTTAACTCGTGCTTTTTAATAAATTTAATGAAGATTAAAGAACCTATTATCAGGTATTGGCAAGATGGACAAGTCTGAAATTTTATTTTGATTTTATTCTGATGAATTGAAAAGGAAACAGAAAAATAAGTCACAGTAGATTTAGTAAGTCCAACTGTTTTTATAGCTCAAGTGCGAAAATTCTACAAGAAATTTGTCCACCTATGAAGTCTCAAATTACTATATCTATGTATTAAAGTTTACAAAATTGATAAGCACTTATAAAGTTCAGTATTTTGATGACAATAATAATATCAGAATCAGGAGGCAGAGCAATAGTACAGCAAGTAGGGCATTTGCCTTGCATGCAGCTGACCCGGTTGGCTCCCCGGCATCCCATATGGTCCCCCAAGCACTGCCAGGAGTAATTCCTGAGTGCAGAGCCAGGAGCAACCCCTGAACATCCCTGGGTGTGACTCCAAAAGCAAAATGAATAAATAAGATGTTCTTTAAAAAAAAGAAAAAGAAAATACTTTATAAAAGAAATAATAACAGAACCTGATGAAAAGATGCAGCATTGTGCCACATGGCATAAATAATAAGAACTTGATGTAGGGTTCAGGGTATGACTCAGCACCAAAAGTGCCTGGACTGCAAGCATATGAGACTATGAATTCTGTCCCGGTACCACTCTTGTGTCTGAGTGTGATCCCTCTCACTCCGCTCTCTGGAATCCCTCACTGCAACAACAGAATGCACAATCTCTGGTACACAGTCAGGAGTGGGGGAGCACTGCAAAAGATCAATCCCAGGGAACACATCCAGCAAAAGATAAGGGAGCACTACAGTCAGCAAGCACATGTGTGAGCACCACAGCAACCTGGTGAGAACTACAATTAGACTGTATGTGAACACTACTGAGTGTGACTCCAAGTGAACACACACGAAAGCACCAAAATTAAAGTGTGTAGTGTCTTACAAGCACCACAGCCAAGAACATGTGGCCCCTGCTCATCACAGCATCAAAGGAAAGTAAAAATAATAAAAATAGAGATAGTACTAGATAACAGAATGAGATATAACAGATATGGATGCAGCAAATTAAGCATTTGTCTTTGAATATTGGTTTAATTAATTTACTAGGCAAATACTTTCTTATACCAATTGTTTCAATACAGTGAAACAGTAATAATACTCCTTGAATCCAATGGTGTTGACTTGCTCCAGGGCAGTCAGAGCCTCTACTTTTTCTGTGTGCTTTGATTTATTTTTACCCTTTACCTCCCTGGGCCCTACCCAGGCTCCCTTATAAACACACACACACACACACACACACAAACACACATTCACACATTTACATGGGTTTGAATTACCTTACGGTTTTCTGGCAATGGTCTGTTCTGGGTCAGAGCAACAGTGATCAAAGCAATCAGAACCCCAATAAAGGAGAAGCCAATGATGATCAACACATTTCTGGAGAAAAATCTTGTCAATGAACTATCTAAAATTAAAAGCAGAAGAGAAAATACCAGTAAGAACTCAACATTTAACTTCTTCCTTTTTCTGTGTTGTCATGAAAACATCAAAGAATGATAAAAGCTAAACTTTATCTATAAGGCACTTACAAATTAGGAAATAATTCAGAAACATAAGAACTGCTGTGCACTGTGATGAGGGCCAAGATGAAGCTAGTGTCTGGAATATGGAGAATGGGAAAAATTAGGTCAGTGATCAGATATGGAGTGAAGAGAAGAAATATTTTGCAGTTAAATAGGCAAAGGAGGCCTATGAAGGCATAAGTAATATTAACAAGAAACAAAAATGGGGCCGGAGAGATGGTACAGTGTGTTGTAATCTTGCATTCAGACAACCTGGGTTGGTTTGAATTCCAGTACCATCTAAGGTCTCCTGAGCACAGATCCAGAAGTATACCTGAGCGCAGCTGGGTTTGGCCCATTCCTCCTTCCCCCCCACCAAAAATCAAGGACAGATCTTCTCATTCAGAAAGTACCAGTAAATGTTTAAATGAAGAGGTGAAGGAGGGAGAAGAGGAAGAAGAGGAGGAGGAGAATGAAGAAGTAAAGGAGAAGGATGAGAGGGAGGAGGGAAGATAGGAAGAACAAAGGAGGAAGAAGGGAGAAAGAAGGGATGATGGAGAGGGAGGGGCAAAAAGGGGAGGAAAAAGAGGAATGGATGGCGAAAGAGAAGGAGAAAACCTATTATTCCATGACTTTTTTTCTTTATGGGTTATAGCTGGCAATGTTCAGGGGTCACTCCTGGCTCTGCACTCAGGAATTACTTCTGGCATTGCTCCGGGAACCATATGGGATGCTGGGGATCAAACCCCAGTTGGCCACATGCAAGGCAAATGCCCTACCCACTGTACTATTGCTTCAGCCTCACTATTCCATGACTCTTATTCACTTGCACAGTCCTTGGATTTCAAAGACACTTATATAATAACTGATTTAGAATAGCATAGGGTTTATGGATCTTTGAACACCTAGGTTTCTTAAGTCTTATCTGATGAAAAAACATTAAACAACTTCAAGATGAGTTACATTAAAGCAAAAGTTACTGGGCCTGGGAAATGAGTCAAGAGGCTGGAGTCCATGCTTTGCATGTGGAAGCACCAGATTCAATCCCTAGTATTATACAGTCCCCCAGCACCTCCAGGAATGACCCCAATCATAGAGCTAGAAATAGAAAGTACCATGGGTGTGGTCAAATAAATAACACTTCCCCCCAACCCCCAGATAGTGGAAGGTAAAAGTTACCTTGGTCCAAATAAACAAAGCATCTCATGGAGGTGAACAGAAAATAAATTGGTGGTCCGCTTACTCTATTCTGAGAATTCACTCTTTCCTCTCTAAATTTACCAATCAATGCCTGAACTTTTCCCCCTTATACCTCTAAGAAGAAACAATAAAGCAGTAAAGCAGCATTTATAAATTAGATGGGTTCTCCAGAGTAATTTGTTCTTCTCTAAGGAGATGGGATTTAGGTTAAAACAATAGATCATAACCTCCTCTTTTCTCTTGGTTAGTGGCAGCGACTGCATACTAAAATGAGAACCTCTTCAAGCTCTTGAGCAAAAGCTCATATTTAATTCAAAGATCTGTACCTATTTAGGTCTCCAGGCTAGAGCAGATTCTAGAATCTTGAGCCATTCTTCACCCATCAAATCAAAGAGTACAAAACTTAGAAGAAGTGTACTTGTCTAAGGCATCCAAGTAAAGAAACAAGTAAAGAAACAATAGGTGAAATATTGAGCACTTTCCCACTTCTCTCTTCCCAAAAGGACCTCAATTTTGTTCAAACAGCTATTGCTGCCCCTGCCTCCCAGCCCCCCCTCCCATCTCCCCATCCCCCCCCCCCCCACTACCACACACACACATGAATCCAATCTCTAGAGGAGAGGTAGAAATCCCAGCTCTGAGATAATCCCTCCAGTTCTGAGGTGATTTCATTTCCTTGCCAGTGATGGACTGAGTGATGGCATGCCCAACTATGGTCCATGAGATGCTGGAGTAGTGTGCTGGGGTAAGTCTAGAAAAAGGAATGGAAGTATTCTTCCTCGGGCAATGTCCTACTTGAATGAGAGGACATCAACAATGGAAAAGAATAACAATGGAGGGAGCTTGAATTAATGATGGTATGTTGAGTGCTAAAACAACCAACCCTGATCTGATCTTCTTGTGGGACTTACTCTTTGTCGCAAATGAGAGTCAGGATTTTAATTCCTTGAATCTTAAAACACCCTTCTACCAAAAGTATCCTGCCCACACGGCAGAGTCTGGCAAACTTCCCGTGTCGTACTTGATAAGCCAAATACAAGTGACAATGATGGGTCTCATTCTCCTAACCCTGAAAGAGCATTGAATATGGCTCTTTTAAAATCACAGGGCTTGGAAGAAGGAGATGTTACTGGTGCCTGCTCGAGGCAATCGACGAACAACAGGATGATCGTGATCATGATCCTACATATAGAGTGGCAGAAGTATACTGTTTAATGCCAGGGCTCTGGAATCTAGAAAAAACCCACTAAGTGCTACTTAGCTAGATTTCCAAACTTGGGATATTAAAAAACATAATTCAAAATAAGAATGTGCTTTATAGGAACAATAGCAAATCTAATACCAAAGACAGCTCCCAGGAGCAGTGTTTCTAAATGCAAGTAGGAGTTTCAATGTTTTCTTTTTCAAATTGTTTTTTTTAAAGGCCTATTCTTGTTTTCATAAACATGACATTTTCCTTCCCCATCTATTTAGGCACTGTCTTATCCAAATGTGGAGCACAGGGGTGATAGGAGTTTTTCCCTTTGAGCTTCATGATCCAGTTAGGGAGATGAATGAACCAGGAAAATAGTACATCAGAGACTGCAGGCCATCTGTGCTAAGGAGAAATTAAAACCAAGGAATGCCATAAAACCAAGGAGTGCAGCAAAGCTGAGGTAGGAGATTAGGTTGACATCAGGACACAGAATAAGAACACCATATTTGATGATAAGAAAACCACTCTAACAAAAAGTAAGAATAGTCTGGTAAGAAGGAACAGCAAATGCAAATTTGAGATAGAAAAATAGATTGGTGTGACTCCTGCTGTTCTCTCGTTTCTAATGATGATCTGTATCATTGAACAGTTGGAAAAATACTTTCACCTTTTCCCAGCTTTTGCAATGATACCTTATTTTGAAAATATATTTATTCTTAAAAAATAAGGGAAAAAACTTTAAGTCAGAGAAAAAGGTTAGGAATATTTCATACAATTTTTAAAAGTTTTGCTACCCCAAACAATCATGAATTTCTCTTGTATGTGACAAAATTACCCAAAGAGTCATTAAAATATTTTGTTTTCTATGAACTATGTTAAGCTTCAAGAAACCATTTTCAAAAATACAGAACGGTGGGCCAGAGTGAAGTATGGAGGGTAGGGTGTTTACCTTGCATGCGGCTGACCTGGGTTTGATACCTGCCATCCCATATTTTCCTCTGATCATTGCCAAGATTGTTTTCTGAGTACAGAGCCAGGAATAACCTCTGAGTATTGCCAGATGTGTCCCCAAAATCAATATGTACATATAATGGTAAAATGTCTTTTCCATTTGAACTGTCTCTATGGTAATATTCAAGCCTTGACACTTCCCTCATTCCCCTTCTCCCCCACCCTGTTATTTTTCCTAAGATAAAAAGGTTTTTCTGTTTCAGGTAAGTTAGGTGAAAACTTCAGTTCTTGACTGAATACAGTGACAAAACTGAAAGAAACTCACGCTTTGTGAAGATCCTGACTGATTTCAAGTGAATGAACTAAGATATCTACTCCCCTCTGATCCCACCATCCTCTCTCTCCCCCAAATAAAAAGAAAATCACAACTGATTTTCAGAATTGTTGGTGGTTTTGGGCCAGAATGGGAATGCTTGAGCTACTCTGGTTATGTGATGGTGAGATAATAGGTATATTGTCTATAATAATAGATAATAGGTATATAGGTACATAATAGATAATTGCTCGAGCGGGCCCAGTAACATCTCCATTGGAGACTTTGTTGTTACTGTGTCTGGCATATCGAATACATCACAGGGAGCTTGCCAGGCTCTGCCGTGCGGGCGAGATACTCTCAGTAGCTTGCCGGGCTCTCGGAGAGGGGCGGAGGAATCGAACTCGGGTCGGCCATGTTGGCTGCGTGCAAGGCAAACGCTCTACCGCTGTGCTATCGCTCCAGCCCATAATAGATAATAGAGATAATAATAGGTAGTCCTAGCAGTGCTCAGAGAAATATATGGTGCCAGGAATCAAACTTTGGTCCCAGCATGCAACGCATGCACTCGACCACTGAGCTATCTCTGGACAGATTTTTTTCTTTTGGGCCACACCCCACGATGCACAGAGGCTACTCCTGGCTCTACACTCAGGAATTACTCTTGGCTGTGCTTGGGGGACCATATGGAATGCTGGGAATTGAACCTGGGCCGGCCGTGTGCAAGGCAAATGCCCTACCTGCTCTTCAGCTCCATCTCCGGAATATTTCTAATATTTCTAATTCTTAGAGAAAAAGCTATTGTGATATCCAGTTAGTATTGTATTTATGGCCAAAATGATTTATTTATTTATTTATTTATTTTCTCTTTAAAAGCACTTTTTTCTTTTCTTTTTTTAAAAAATTTACTTATTGAATCTCCGTGAGAAAAGTTGCAAAGCTTTCAGGTTTAAGTCTTGGCCATACAATGATCAAACACCCATCCCTTCACCAGTGCATATTTTTCACCACCAAGAACCCCAATATACCCCCTTTCCCACACCTTCCAATGTCTGTTAGGCAGATTATTTCTACTTAATTCTCTCTCTACTTCAATTACATTCATTATTTTGACAAAAGATGCACCATTATTATTTGGAATTTCCTCCCAACAATCAGAACTCCTGAAAAGGCACTGTGAAATAATTTGTTTTCTATTGCTGGTTATGCAGACCATATGATGTCACATGGCCTCAATAGTGGCTGCGCAATTTTGGATTCCTGATATTTTACTAATTAAGTCTGGAGGGATTTCTGCCAAAAGCTGGATATTTACGAGATTGGTTTATGTGACTCTGGGGCCATGGCTTTCACGCCGTACCGAGTCCATGAGTTGCCCCTCACAAGCGGCTCTCCCGCACGGCGTGAAGGTTGTGCCGGTTCCGCCCCCATCCCATGAGGCTGCAGTTAAATGGCCAAAATGATTGAATTCACCTTAGCCAATATTCTGCTATATAGAAATTTCCAGCATCTCTGCTTCATAACATATAAGAGGCATTCTATTACATTTTAACTCCATTAATTCAATGATTTGAGATCTTGGCCTATGTGGTGAGTTTCAGGCAAGACAACCAAAGTTTTGCTTGGTGTATCCAATGGTACTTACTGGATTTGAATAATTTTTAATACCTGATAGATCACATCTAGACTAACACTGACTTTTTAAGTTAAGATCCCGTTGTGGCCCTGCTTGCATTCACGTGACCCAGTGTTGGAACATTCACTGAGTTTCAGGGATATGGTCTCTTCTGGCCTTGCTCTCAATCTTGCTCTCACAGTCAATCTCTGCATCATCCCAGTCCTCTCCCTTCATCTCCACGTGAGAGCATTTTCATCTTAGTTGCTTCATTTGAAGCCCCTTAAAGCCACTGTCTTCTATAGGGACTATCAACCCCTGAACTAAATGATCCCTCACTTCTAGAACAGCTGTTTCTGCTATTTTCTGCCTCTTTTATTTTCCTTCTCCGTCAGGCTCCATCCTTATGTGACTACAGAAATCCCTCAGGAATTACCTTCCCAGGACTTTTTATGATCAAGAATCAAAGCTGGCTCCATGCTGCTTTCCATATAAAACCCACATTGATCTACGTGTGGCCAGGTTTTATGAAATTGTAAGCCCTTCACCCTAATCCAACAAGCAGATCGTGGTGGTCAAGAACATAATGTCTGACTACTGAACACTTCATTGTAAGTTTTCTGAATGCAGGGACATTTTGTTCTTCGTGACTTGATCAGTGCTGTATTCCCAGATCAATGAAAACATGAATTTTAGGTTCTCACTGTCTTTCAAAGTGAGGTTTTCTTCACTTGTAGTTATATTACACTTTTCTCATGAATTTTTATTTTTTTTTTTATTGAATCACTGTGGGAAAAGTTACAAAGCTTTCAGGTTTAAGTCTTGGTCATGCAATTATCAAACACATTTCCCTTCACCAATACTTATTTTTCACCACCAAGAATCCAAATAACCCCCCCCCCCCAACCCTCCCAATGCCTGTGAGGCAGATGAATTCTAGTTAACACTCTATCTACTTTGATTAGATTGTTTCAAAAAAGATGCACCATTATTATTTAGAGTTTACATCCCCAAATCAGACATGCTGAAAAGGCATTGTGAAATAATTTGTTTTCTACAGCTGGTTTCAAGAATCAAATGATGTAAAATACCAAAATGATTTTGGATTTCTGGTATTTTACTTATTAAGTCTGGAAGTATTCCTGCTGAGAGTCAGATAATTATGAGATTGGTTTCTTATCTCCATCAAAATCAATTTCAATAAAAGACTGCTTCCCCTTTTATGTAATTCAAAGCTCAAGCTTCTAATACGTACCGTCTAAGTCCTCGGGGAGTTAGGCTGTGGTGTCTTAAACAGTATGCACCTGACTCATGATAAAGTTCCACCCCACTGATGTCAGGACATAGGACAATCACTACACAATCACATGAGAATAGATTATGGCTTTCTTAAAATTGAGCTTGTTCCAAGACTGGGTCCTGGAAGACACATCCTGAAAGAGTAAATATCATCAAATATAACATCTTCTCCATACCATTTCGTAGTTCTACTGCATCAGTAGTAGTGCCTCCTTGCTTAGAATCATCCATAAGGATGGGCCACTAAGTCAACAGTCAGCAGGAAAACAAAATGTCATAGATGTCTGCTAAGAGTCTCAAGCTAAACTGAAATCAAACAAGCTCCTCTATGTCTTTAAATTTCTATTACCTCATGTGCAAAATGGAGTCATAATGGCATCTACATGGATGAGTTGCTAGGTAATATTCAATGATATAACAATACATAACTGCCTACTATAAAAGAAAAATCACTGTCTTCCAAATTCTACTCTTAACTCTTTAAAGATAGCAGCTAATTAATCTTCACTCAAATTCTATGATATAGGTATGCGACACAGTCTTTGTCCAAGAGTCTGCATGTGTTAAATCTCTCTCTTTTTTCTCTTACCAGGCTTTGGAATAAGGCCCCATCTAAAGTCAGAATGATCTGATCTCAAGATCCCTAATTATATCTACAAAGATCCTATTTCCAAATCAGGTTACAGTTAGAAGTACTATAATCAGTCACCTTTTTCAAATGAGAAAATGTCATAGAAAGGTGAAAGTTGTCAATATTAAAATAAAGTAACCTAGGACCAGAAATTAAACATAGTGTGGTGTTTTGACACAGTTGTACCCTACATCATTTGACTGAGGCATCACACAATGTCTATTTACAGGTGGACATTATTCTCATTATTCAGAAATGCAGAGATTGGCTTTCAGAATTTGACTGGAAGGGTTGTCTGAATGTTGTAACTACTGACACCAGTGTTAAGTATTTTTTATTGTGTGTGTGTGTTAAGTCTTTTGAAATAGAACTTATGGTGCCTGAAAATCAGATGATCACAGATAAGAAACAGAAGCTGAGATTGTGATTCTCAGAGAGGTTAAGGACTTGCTTAAAGTCAGGTATTTTGGTAATAATAGAATAGAACTTTGGTCAATTCTCTCAGTCTCTCTTCTTTGTATTACCCTGCATTGAAGACATAGAAATCACTCAGACTCAGTTAAACCAATGTGAAAAAACTCACCCAAATTTTTTTTAACTGGGAACATCTTCTATTTTATGCCCCATATTTTACAAATAAATTCAGAGTAAAATTTGAAGACAATGTTTTTAAAATTTGGTCTGTTTTTATTTTATTTATTTATTTATTTATTTATTTATTATTGTTTAGGGGTTTAGGAATCCCTCACAACAGTTCTCCTGGCCTACTCCTGGCTCTGTGCTCAGGGGTCGCTCCTGATGGGATTCAGAGGACCATATATGGTAGTGTCAGGGATTGAACCGACGTTAGCCACTGCAAGGCAAATGCCCTGCTTACTGTTGCCTACTGTATGTACTATATTTCTGACCCCTTCCTGTGTTTTTAAGTCAATGATGTCAGTACAATGTCAAAAAACATGCAAATGCTAAAAATTTATTTTTAATATCAATAATAACCAGTTAGCTAAAGTACAGAAGACAACTAATTGCGAAGGTGAAGAAGAAGGAAGGGGAGGAGGAAAACAAGAACAGACTTGGAGACAAAGGGAAGAAGATACAGTCAGGGACAAAGGGGCAGAGGAGAAGGGAAAGGAAGGAATGGAAAGAGGTAGGGAGAGGTAATTGAGAAAATAACCCATGTTCAGCTCCACTGATCTCTCAAATTACAGATTTCAGAGGAAGCAATTTGCTTTTACTTGTTATCTTTCACTTCTATTCTTTGAATGCAATTATCAGTTATTTCAGTTCACAGCTTTCTTATTAGAAAAAGTGCATTTATCTTAACAAAGTAGTTGGCTAACCCAGAGTGAACCCCAGAGATTCTAGGCTTTGGGTGAAAAGAGCCCATTTCGTGGCATTTAGGGATGCAGAAAAAACTCTTGCTAATAGTCAGATCCTGACAACTCCCCCTTATTCACCCTTCTGTTCTTGCTTGGGCTCTACTCTTCTAAGATTAGCAGCAAGTAAATGACTTCATTTGGTGTGCCTGACACTAAAAATGTTAACAACTGAAGAATCAAATACCAAATACCAAAATTCAAATGTTAACAACTGAAAAATCAACAGAGAATCTGAGTTGGGAAATAAAGAAGCAAAAGAGATTGCTTCCATGATTCTTCCTTTCCTGACTTGCTTCCATCAAACAATCATCTACCTCCTCACCTACACCTCTCTGGCCTCTTCTGACTTCTTGTGCCCATTCTTCACAAGAGAACAATAGGTCATTGTGATCTTCATAGAATTCCATATTTAAATTGGCAAGGAGGAAGGTTGTTTCTCAGGCAAAGTGATATCACTGAGACTCCAGGCAGATTCCCTGTTTTCCAGCCAACAAGAATAACAATCTCGTGTACTGATGGTTTCTGCAATAAGAACCTTGCTTCCACTAAAGGAATCATCTCATGCATCTGAGAGACATGTTACCCAGCTGTATTTGTCAGCAAGATTTGGTTATTTGTAGCTGATGAGAAAGATTCAGAAATTTTGCATTGACCATATACACTAGTGTGGGGTCTAGGTGGGGGAAGGGTAAACTGACTCACCCAGGATGTCCAGCCTTATACCCCTATATTCATAAATTCTCTCATTTCTATCTTTTCATTTTTGTTTCCACAAGGCACAAAACTTAGAAGCAATACAAAAATATTTCTACACAACAATATGTAAGCAAATTTTATTTTTTTAAAACTGATGAATAAGATTTTATTAAAATGGATCAAGTACCTCAGAATCAGCTTGACTAAAGAGGTGAAGAACCTATACAAGGAAATTACAAAACACTACTTCAAGAAATGAAAGAGGACACTAGGAAATGAAGACCCATCTCCTGCTCATGGATAGGGAGGATTAACATTATCAAAATGGCAATACTCCCCAAAGCACTATACAGATTTAATGCGGTCCCTAGTAGAATACCAATGACATTTTTCAAAGTAATAGACAAAACGCTCCTGAAATTCATATGGAACAATAAACCCTCAAGAATAGCTAAAGCAATCCTTGGGAAAAAGAAGATGGGGTGGCACCACGTTCCCCAACTTCAAACTGTACTACAAAAGCAGTACTAATTAAAACAGCATGGTAATGGGCTAGAAACAGACCTGCAGACCAACGGAATAGAGTTGAATATTGTCATAGACTCTCAAATATATGATCACTTAATCTTTGACAAAGGAGCAAGAAATGTGAAGTGGAACAAGGAAAATCTTTTCAACAAGTGGTGCTAGGAAAACTGGACAGCTACCTGCAAAACTCTTTTTTTTTTGAGTGTCTAAAGCCAGACACAAAAGTCAGATCAAAGTGAATTAAAAACCTCAATATTAGACCTGAATCCATAAGGCACATGGAGGAAAATGTAGGCAGAACCCTTCATGACATTGAAGCTAAAAGCATCTTTAAGCATGAAACACCACTGCCCAAGCAAGTGGAAACAAACAAACAGTGAAACTGCATTAAACTAAGAAGTTTCTGCACTTCAAAAGAAACAGTGACCAAAATACAGAGAGAGCCCACAGAATGGGAAAGAATATTTACCCAATTCCCATCGGATAAGGGATTAATATCCAGAATATACAAGACAGTAGTAGAATTGTACAAGAAAAAAAACCCTCCAACCCCATCAAAAAATGCTCCACACTGCTAATCATCAGGGAGATGCAAATAAAAACAACAATGAGAAATTATCTCACACCAGAGAGACTGCACACATTCTAAAGGACAAAAGCAACCAGTGTTGGTGTGGATGTGGGGAAAAAGGGACGCTTTTTCATTGTTGGTGGGAATGTCGATTAGTCAAGTCTTTTGGAAAACAAGATGGACATTCCTTCAAAAACTATAAATTGAAGGACTGGAGCGAAGCACAGAGGGTTGGGCATTTGCCTTGCACGCAGCTGACCCGGGTTCAATTCCCAGCATCCAATATGTTGCCCTGAGCACTGCCAGGAGAAATTCCTGAGAGCATGAGCCAGTAGTAACCACTGTGCATCACTGGGTTTGATCCAAAAAGAAAAAAAAGAGCTTCTAAATGGCCACTCTATCACTTCTGGGAATATACCCCAAAGGTACAAAAAAGCACAGTAGAAATGACATCTGCACCTGTATGTTCATTGCAGCACTGTTCACAATAGCCAGAATCTGGAAACAACCCAAGTGCCGGAGAACAGACGACTGGTTAAAGAAACTTTGGTACATCTACACAATGTACCATGTACATCTACAAAGCTTTTAGGAGAGATGTACCTAAATGTACATCTACAAAGCTTTTAGGAGAGATGAAGTCATGAAATTTGCTTATAGGTGGATGGACATAAAGAGTATCATGCTAAGTGAAATGAGTCAGAAAGAGAGGGACATAGAAGGACTACACTACACTACTACTGTATATTTGTGGAATATACAATAACATGAGACTAACACCCAACGACAGTAGATACAAGGGCCAGGAATATTGCCCCATAGATGGAAGCCTGCCTCATGAGCAAAGGGGAGAAGGCAGCTGGAATAGAGAAGGGATCACTAAGACAATGATGGTTGGAGGGGATGATTGTTCAAAATGGGAGATGTGTGCTGAATGATAAAAGACCAAATGTTATAATCTCTTAGTATCTGTATTGCAAACCATAATGCCCAAAAGTAGAGAGAGAATATGGGAGAAATTGTTGGCCATGGAGGCAGGGGGAGGGCTGGAGGGGTGGTATACTCGGGACATTGATGGTGGAGAATGTGCACTGGTGGAGGGATGGGTATTTGATTATTGTATGATTGAAACTCAAGCATGAAAGCTTTGTAAATGTATCTCATGGTGATTCAATAAAAAGAGAGAGAGATAATCACAATACCAAAAGTTGGCAAGGATACAGAGCACCTGGAATTCTTTTACATTGCTATTAGGGCAGGAAAAATGGGACAGACACCCTAGAAGGAGTTGGAGAGTTTCTTCTGAAGTCAAATTTACCATATGACAAAAAAAAATTCCCATGTTTAGGTATGTACCCAAGAAGAGTGAAGACATATATCTACACAAAACCTGCACCAACATATTTCAAATGGCTGTAATTATCACCCCAAAACTCAAAACAACCCAAACGTCCATTAACAAGTGAATATATACAAATTGTAATACAGCTTTTGTGTTCTACCACAATTGAGCAGTATACAATGAATATAATTGAGTGAAAAATACAACTGAGTAAAATAATTGATAGAATACAAAGAAATTCTACTCAACAATGAAAAGTGAACATACTATTCATAAGTGAACATACTATTCATAAATGAACATAAATGGCTCTCAAATGCAGTATGCTAAGTGAAAGGGAGCCTGACTCAAAAGTTATGTATTGTGTTTCGTTTATATAATAGTCTGGAAAAGGCAAAACTAGGTAGAGAACTCAGATCAGTGGGTTAATAGTTAGGAATACAGACTTGACTATAGAAGGGCACAGAAAACTTTTTTGAGATTATAGAAATACTCTATATCTATATTCTAATGCTAGTTATGTGAAATAAGTCAGAAGGAGAAGGACTGACAGAATGATTGAACTCATTTGTGGGGTATAAGAAAAATGAGACTAACACCTACGGACAGTAGAAAAAAGGACCAGGAGAATTGGTCCACGGTTTTCCCTGCCTCAAGTTCTGGGTGCGAAGGCAGCTGGGAGAGAGAGGGGACCACTGTGTCAAAGATAACTAGAAATTTTCCTTGAGATAAGAACTGTGTGCTGAAAATAGGTAAAGGAATAAACACAATAACCTCTCAGAATCTGTATTGCAAAACATACTGCCCAAAAGGGGAAAGAGGGAGAGATGGAGAAAAGGAGGGAGAGAGGAAGGGAGAAAAGATAGAAAGAGAGAAAGAGAGAGGGAGAGGGGGAGAGAGAGAAAGAAAGAGAGGCTGGGAGGGAGGGAGAGAGAGAAATAAGGAAAGTGCCTGCCATAGAGACAGGTTTGGAGGTGGGGCAGAACTGGGGACATTGGTGGTGGGAAATGCACACTGGTGGAGGGACGTGTGTTGGGACACTGTATGACTAAAACTCGGCCATGAACAGTTTCATAACAGTATCTCATGGTGACTCAATTTAAAAAGAAAAATACTCACCTTTTAAAGTAAATTGTCTGATCCATTCGACCAGAGTATTTCCTCAAAACCAGAACACAACTAAAAATTGTGTTTTACTCAGTTTAGTATCGTGAATGAATATGGTGGTATGGAGTGAAAAGGTAACTAAAAGAATTGGTCAAGGCTGAAGCAATAGTACAGTGGGTAGGGCGTTTGCCTTCCACACGACCAACCCTGGGTTCAATTCCCAGCATCCCATATGGACCCCCGAACACCTCCAGGAGTAATTTCTGAGTGCAGATCCAGGAGTAACCCCTGAACATCGCCAGGAGTGACCCCACTCCCCCCCCCCCCCCCCCAAAAAAAAAGAAAGAAAAAAAAGAATTGGTCAGTGAAGTTCTTATCTACAGGATCTGGGATAAGAAGGTATCTTAGCTCGTGGTCTGGGAATGCCCTTTCCCTGAAAGTTCTTTCTCCACAGTGACAAAGACTGATCCTTCTAAAATAACCAATCTTCTCCATCCCTACACTATGATTTCATGCTCACTAAATTTTCTTACCATAATGTTTCACCAGGGCAAAAAAAGAGTCGATGATTGTTAAATAATTAAGTAATTATTATCCTTGTATTCCTATCTTTTACATGATTGATTTCATTGTTCCACAAGGTTAAAGCTTGTAAGACACAGGCTGCCCATAGAATGCAGATGCATTGTAGAGATCACAAGATCTAGCTACTTATATCCTTGTTCATACCCAGATGGCCTGTGTGTTTCAACTCCCAGAGGTAGGAGGGCTGCAGTATACACTGAGTAGACTTGAGCACCAAAGCAGACAAGAGGAATTCCACAAGCTTTCTCTTCTCTGGGATTGTAATAGTGTTCTAAATGTAAGAAAATTTATTACTACTTCAACAAAAACTCAGAATTTCACAAAAGCATTCTTGGAAATGATGGCTAAAACAATTGAAACTCTTTATAGACTTGGGGAATACATGAGTTGTAGAGGAAACATTTACTCCCCTTCCTGTGAAAGTATTTGTTGTCTAGAACTGATCTCTGGGAATGGCGCTTTGATAGAACCGTCTTCTAGGCTGTGATAATTAACAATTAGATAACAGAGACTACTGGACCCACCCTCTATTCTCTCTAGACTGGGTGGGGTAAAGCCACTTCCTCTCTTCCTTGAGCTCTGCATGGTGCTGGCATGTTTATACAACTCTCTCCTTAAATTTTCTCCCTCTAGAATCCCCAGAGAGCTAAACCAAGCCACATAAGTTCTTTTTTTTTTAATTGAATCACCATGAGATACGGTTACATAGCTTTCGTGATTGAGTTTCAGTCATACAATGATCGAATACCCATCCCTTCACCAGTGCACATTTTCTACCACCAATATCCCCAATATTACCTGGCCCCCTGGCGCCGTGTAATCCCATCAACGGCCAAGACTCAGAGACTATAAAATCCAGCTCCTGGAACCGCAAATGTGGCCGCAGGACATTTTATCAGGACATCTTTTTATGACATCTTATTATCTCATTCCTACTTTGGACAAACTTGCTGGCTATCGAATGTAGCCTGCCCACAGGGCAGGGTCTGGCAAAGTCCCCGGGGCGTACCAAATATGCCAAATACCAGTAACAATGATGGGTCTCATTCTCCTAAAGAGCCTTGAATATAATCTCAGGGTTAGGATGAAAGAGACGTTACTGGGGCCTGCTCAAGGCAATCGACGAATAACAGGATGATGAAATGAAATGAAATGAATATCCCCAGTATCCCTCCCACCACCCCCACCCCACTCCACCCTCTGCCTTTTGGCAGACAATTTCCTTCTTACCCTCCTTCTACTTTTGAGCATTATGGTTTGCAATACGGATACTGAGAGGCCATCATGTTTGGTCCTTTATCTACTTTCAGCATGCATTTCCCATCTGGAGGGATCCCTCCATCCATCATTGACTTAGTGATCCCTTCTCTATCCCAATTGTATTCTACCCCTGAACAGCCACAAAAGTTCTTATGATTTGACTTCTTTTAAAGTGTTTCCCCCCTATGGGGGTAGGCTTGGAATACAAGTGTGTACAGCAAACTCTAGTGGATGTTTTGTATTCTAATAATCCGGTTTCCATTTGGTACAATCTAGCCAGGGTTGAATGTATTGAATAAAATATGACAATCTTGTTCAATCTGAAAACCCCTATTGCTTCCTTCCCTCTCCCTACCCCCCCCCTTTTATTTTTACTTAAAACGTTTTTACGATATTTTAGATGGAGGTTGTTCTTTATCAGTTATTGTTGGTTTCGGCCCTTCCAACTATTTGTTTCCACTTTAATAACACTCACTATACTAATCATTCTTCAGGACGGGATGGGGGGTGGGTGATGACACACTTATGTCCTCAAGATAAAATCTTAGTGAAAGACAAATAAATGTTCTTTAGTTAAAAGTCCCCCCTTCTACTCTGTGCATTCCTAAACTCACTTCTTACCCATCACACCTGTCTTTTGTCCACTACTCAATTAATATTTTCTAGTAATTACACTGTCTGGGAATTTGATACCATTCAAATTGTGCTACACATATTCTTTGTTTACTTGGTTTCCATAACACCAGACCCTTCTAAGAGTTCTCCTGCTGTTCTGACCTCTACATTGCTGGTTTTATTTCTCCACACTCTTTATATGAAGATGCTTAGAGTGCTCTATCTTGGGACTTTAGCTCATCTTTAAATGTACACACCAAGTACATGGTGATAACCCCCTCGTATTTACAGAGGTGACTCCCTGCTCTGTGCCTGCAATCTGGGACTTCCTTTAGAACCTCAAAACATCAATTCTAGTCACTCTAGACATATGTGCTTTCTTCTTTACAGTCAAACTCAGAGTATATAAAACTTAACTTTCTTACACTAAATGTTTTGCAAATCTGTTCAGTGAAGATATTCTCTAGTTTCTTCAGATTCTTCTTCCTCAAACAAATTTCTAAGTATTGTTGTTTCTATCCACTAAACATCTCTCAAATCCACTCTGCATCCTTTTCTTTTTATTTATTTATTCATTCATGTACTTATTGTGGCACCAGGGATCAAACCCTGGTCTCCTGAATGTAATCATGCTTTTACCACTGAATCACAACCTCATTTCTTTTTTTCTTTTTTTTTTTTAGCTTTCCTTTTTTTGGGGAGGTGGGGGAAGGCATACCTTGTGGTGCTTAGGGACTAGTCCTGGTTCTGTACTCAGGAGTAGTACTGCTCCAGTGAGCATATGGGATACAGATAATTAAAACCAAGACTGGCTACACCCAAGGCAAGTGCCTTTTGTAATATCTCTTAAGCTCAAGTACTTACTCTATTTTTTAATTCCTACAATAACTTTTGTAGAGACCTCCCTATACTGTTTCCTCCTAATTTATTGTCCACTTTGAATCTAAGCATGATGATCTTAAGAATGAAAGCCTGATTATGCAATCCCATTAGTGGGAATTTCTTCATTAATTATCTTTTGTGTTTATTTTGGTTTGGGGGCCACACCCGGCAATGCTCAAGGATAACTCCTGGCTCTGCACCCAAGAATTATTCCTGGTTGGGCTGGAGTGATAGCACAGTGGGTAGGGAGTTTGCCTTGCACGCTGCCAACCCGGGTTTGATTCCCAGCATCCCATATGGTCCCCTGAGCACTGCCAGGAGTAATTCCTGAGTGCAGAACCAGGAGTAACCCCTGAGCATCGACGGGTGTGACACCCCCACCCCCCAAAAAAAAATAATTATTCTTGGCAATGCTTGGAGGACCATATGGGATGCTGGGGATCAAACCCAAGTCAGCCATGAGCAAGGCAAATGCCCAACCCACTGTACTGTCACTCTGGCCCTCTTCAGTGATTCTATTTCTCAAAATACAAGTTCAACACTTTAACAACATATCCCCACACAAGTCAGGTAGAATTTAAGTTGTTAGTCATGAGTCTGGTCTTTCATATACTCATGTCTTATATATTGTTCCAGTTTCTTTTACCTGAAACACTTTTATTTCCTCTCTTCTTTACCTACCTGACATTACCTAATGAGGAAATTGAGAATGAGGATAATCAGTTTCTGTGTGACCACTTCCTGAAATCTCTTGCCCTTCCTCTGTTGATAAATTAAGTGCCTTTCTTTTCATCTGTTCCATAGCTTTCCCTTACAATGCTATAATGTCTTTTAATTTGTACCAGTCTCTTCTACAAAACCGAGAACCTTAGAAAATGAAGAGCACATTTTAGAACTCTAGAAATCAGCAGAGGATCTTGTCTCTCAGTATTTTGGCAAGTCAGCTGGATGAGACTGATGACAATTTTTAGTACACAATATTCTCCATCCAGAAAAGGGGAGATTTATTTGATTACTCTTTATGCAACGTTTTGGAGGGCAATGCTTCTAAGTAATGATCAGGAGACCAGGAGACCAATCAGTGATATTCGGCCAATTTGGTCTGATGGTTTAATGCTTTGGCCAGCAATGCATTCACTGCTTCTCAGCCAGAGAGTACTAGGGCTATCAGACTGCCTTAGAAGTGGTAAGGGTCACGGCTCCGGTGCTCATGGCTTATGCAGTACCACTGATTGACGTCAGCATGTTCACTTTACTACAGAAAATTATCTCCCAGCTCCTCTGTTTGTGTTTTAACTTCTTAACTCCATGGATTCTATTTTTAACAAGTTTCATCTCAATTTCAGTTTGCATGTATTGTAGAAAGCAAGAGGACAGATGTTTGGGCAGTAAATCCCAACTCTGAATCCCAGAACTTAGTCATAAACTCCATGGAATATTTTTTCTCAGTGAATTACCAAGAATAATAGACTTAAGTGCGATGTTTATAATAGAAGGAACCGCGCATTTAATTGGTTCTTTCTAAGCAAGCATAGTTAACTCTACATTTTCCCTGAGAATGAGCGATTCTGAGAAAGTACAATTAATTAACAGTGCATTTATAACATGTAAAATCTCAACCCTGCTGCTTACTGTCTGAATTGGGTGAGAATTACTTTTCTAATGCTTCATTTTTTAGACTAAATTTAAAATGTCCTAGACTAAATTAAAAATGTCCCTTTGGGAAGCTGAAGAGAATTTCATATAAAGAGAATGATTAGAGTGATTCCAATGAACCCATGGCCTCACAGTTCATACGTAGGAAATATTCTAATTTATATTTAGCTCAAACATATGATTCTTGACCTTTCAGTTACCTCCTTGACCTTTCAGAATAAATGTCTCACCAACACCTCAACCAATTCTGCCTACACAATTCCTGCTTTGCCCTTTTTTTTTTTTTAAATTTTTTTTTTTTTTATTTATTGAATCACCTTGGGAAAGGTTACAAAGCTTTCAGGTTTAGGTCTCAGTCATGCAAATATCAAACACATTTCCCTTTACCAATACTTTTTTTTTTACCATGAAGAACCCCAATAAAACCCCACCCCCCACCCCTCCCAGTCCCTGTGGGGCAGATGAATTCTAGTTAACACTCTATCTGCTTTGATTAGATTCATTGTTTCAATAAAAGATTCACCACTATAATTTAGAGTTTACCCCCCCCCCCCCCAAATCAGACATGCTGAAAAAGCATTGTGACGTGATTTGCTTTCTACAGCTGGGTTCAAGAATTAAATGTTGGTTTTGGATTTCTGCTATTTTACTTATTGACCCTGGAAGTATTTATACTGAAAGTCAGATAGTTAAGAAATTGGTTTCTGTGCTCTGGAGTCGTGGCCGTGCTGGAGAGCCGCTAGTGGGGGGCAACTGGTGGCCTCGGTAGGGCGTGAAGGGCGGACCGAAACGCCCCCTTCCCATGAGGTTTTAGTCGCCCCCCCACTCCCCCGGCTCATACCTGCTGTCCACAAGGCTCCCATGCGGCCGCCATCTTTCTTTCCAGAGAGGAGAAGGCGACTGGGGCAACACCCTTTCCCCTCCGGACAGACATGATGGCCTGGATTAACGCATAGTCCTTTCACTTTTCTGCTCCAAGCTGCCGGGTTCTGCATTAAGTCCCTGTGCTTCTGGGGCTGTGGCCGTGCTGGAGAGCCGCTCGCGGGGGGCAACTGGTGACCTCGGTAGGGCGTGAAGGACGGACCAGAACGCCCCCCTTCCCATGAGGTTTTAGTCGCCCCCACACCCCCGGCTCATACCTGCTGTCCACAAGGCTCCCATGTGGCCGCCACCTTTCTTTCCAGAGGGAGGAGGGCGGAAGGGACCAACACCCTTTCCCCTCCGGGCAGACATGATGGCCTGGATTAACGCATAGTCCTTTCACTTTTCTGCTCCAAGCTGCTGGGTTCTGCATGAAGTCCTTGTGCTTCTGGGGCTGTGGCCGTGCTGGAGAGCCGCTCGTGGGGGGCAACTGGTGACCTCGGTAGGGCGTGAAGGACGGACCGGAACGCCCCCCTTCCCATGAGGTTTTAGTCGCCCCCACACCCCCGGCTCATACCTGCTGTCCACAAGGCTCCCATGTGGCCGCCATCCTTCTTTCCAGAGAAGAGAGGGCGAATGGGGCAACACCCTTTCCCCTCTGGCAGACTTGATGGCCTGGATTAACGCATAGTCCTTTCACTTTTCTGCTCCAAGCTGCTGGGTTCTGCATTAAGTCCTTGTGCTTCTGGGGCTGTGGCCGTGCTGGAGAGCCGCTCCTGGGGGGCAACTGGTGGCCTCGGTAGGGCGTGAAGGACGGACCGGAACGCCCCCCTTCCCATGAGGTTTTAGTCGCCCCCACACCCCCGGCTCATACCTGCTGTCCACAAGGCTCCCATGTGGCCACCACCTTTCTTTCCAGAGGGGGGAGGGCGGAAGGGACCAACACCCTTTCCCCTCTGGCAGACTTGATGGCCTGGGTTAACACATAACCCGTTCACTTTTCTGCTCCAAGCTGCTGGGTTATGCATTAAGTACTTGTGTTTCTGGGGCTGTGGCCGTGCTCAAAGCTTAACTATGATTTTCAGAGAGAAACGTTAGGTGGTTTACTTCCCATGGATCACTTTGTATATAGAGAGATGTCGCGCGGCCGTGTAAGCGGCCGCGTGGTTTTGAGGAAAAGTCCTAGTTCCCGCATACTCGAGCTGTGCTTGTAGAGGTTTCTGGTCACCGGGGTTCCATCTGGGGGAGGCGGGATGCGGTACCTACCCCATCTGGGACTTCCCGATGATCTCGGCTCTTTTTGGAACCTGTTTTTTTTTTTTTTTCCTTCGGGATCTGTGGATCCCGCCCTCCATGTTGTCCTTCTCTTCGGCTAAATGCTGTCAAGATGGCGCTGGGGGGCGGGCTGTGGGCGTGACTTCCGGAATCTGAGGTTACCTGGGAGGTGTAGTCCCGGCATTTTTGAGGAAAAGTCCTAGTTCCCGCATACTCGAGCTGTGCTTGTAGAGGTTTCTGGTCACCGGGGTTCCATCTGGGGGAGGCGGGATGCGGTACCTACCCCATCTGGGACTTCCCGATGATCTCGGCTCTTTTTGGAACCTGTTTTTTTTTTTTTTTTTTTTTTTCCTTCGGGATCTGTGGATCCCGCCCTCCATGTTGTCCTTCTCTTCGGCTAAATGCTGTCAAGATGGCGCTGGGGGGCGGGCTGTGGGCGTGACTTCTGGAATCTGAGGTTACCTGGGAGGTGTAGTCCCGGCATTTTTGAGGAAAAGTCCTAGTTCCCGCATACTCGAGCTGTGCTTGTAGAGGTTTCTGGTCACCGGGGTTCCATCTGGGGGAGGCGGGATGCGGTACCTACCCCATCTGGGACTTCCCGATGATCTCGGCTCTTTTTGGAACCTGTTTTTTTTTTTTTTCCTTCGGGATCTGTGGATCCCGCCCTCCATGTTGTCCTTCTCTTCGGCTAAATGCTGTCAAGATGGCGCTGGGGGGGCGGGCTGTGGGCGTGACTTCCGGAATCTGAGGTTACCTGGGAGGTGTAGTCCCGGCATTTTTGAGGAAAAGTCCTAGTTCCCGCATACTCGAGCTGTGCTTGTAGAGGTTTCTGGTCACCGGGGTTCCATCTGGGGGAGGCGGGATGCGGTACCTACCCCATCTGGGACTTCCCGATGATCTCGGCTCTTTTTGGAACCTGTTTTTTTTTTTTTTTCCTTCGGGATCTGTGGATCCCGCCCTCCATGTTGTCCTTCTCTTCGGCTAAAATTCCTGCTTTGCCCTTAAACCCTATGGCACTCAACACCTTTAGTTCAGTGAACAGTTCTACTACTCAACTAGTTGTGATACTGAGAAAAAAATAAAATCACTTCCATTCCTTCCTCACATTCGTCCTTACATCCAAGCAACCCATTCATTCAGCAAATACCATTGGCGTCTTGTGAAAAATCTTGGGTTTCTACCTACCAAAGATTCTGATACCTACAGGCCTTCTCTAATACTGCTGTTTTCTTAGTTCAACCACATGCTCACATCCTCCCATGGTAGGCACCTGATTGGTCTTCCAAGGTTTTCTCTTGCCTCTAGACAACCAGTTGGCATTCCACACTGCAGTTTGAGTGTCTGTAAGATCACATCACTCATGGCTTAAAATATTTCATAGCTTCCTATTATTTTAGAATAAATACCAAGATTCTCCCCAGAAAAATACCAGATCCTGCATCCTGGACCCCCTTCTGGGCCTGCAGCTTTTTATCACCACTCTTTCCTTAGTCTTTGCCTCCTTTCAGGTCTCATTTTATTTACCCTTTCTCCATGTCACAGGGCTCCTAGCACACATTTTTTTCCCCACTGTTTAAAACCTTCTCTCACTCCATTTACTTAGCTAGTTTCTACTTTCTTCATGGATCCCAGATGAAAGCTACTTCTTCAAAGATGACTCAGAGAAACCATCTATGAACCTCAGGAATCCCAAACTAACTGGCACCCTTAAAGCACCCTCACATAAGTCTCTGTAATTAATTATCTCCAGGCTTTCCACCACACCAGTCAACTGTCTGCACATTAGATTCACTGGAGAACTTTGTAAAAATATCAACTTGGCAATCTCACCCCAGACTAATTAAATCAGAATTTCTGGAGGTGGGGCTCAAGCAGACTATTCTTATATTCAATGACTCCCAGTTGCATTGAATATGCACACAATGTTGGGAATTTCTGATTAAAAGGGCAAGAACCTTGTCCACAACTTTATCCCTAGTGCCAAGCACACAGCAATGTCTACATACAATGGGAACTCAACAAATAATAACAAACAAATATTGCTATTGATATGATTCTGATTAAAATAATTCCCCCCACATTTCTGGCATCTGTGATTCTGTATTACATAATTCCAAGAAAATAAAACTGTGGCAGCCGAATCATTTTTTAAAAATTTGATTACTTCCTATTTTCCTATCAACAGAGTGCTTCAATTAGAACTGTCCAGAACCCACTAGACATGTTTTCACAACAAGCCCCATCTCTAAGGTGAGGCAAACTATAGAATATTAAAAAATTAAGATCTACAACTCCTTTATAGGGGTGTACATACCAGTAATTACAGTGATTTGAATAGCTACCTTTTAATTTTATAATTTACTTTCTAGTTTTATAATGACCATGAATTAATTAGATTAACCACGGCTTTTTCTCTTCCTCATTCTATTTGATTTTACTCCTTTTTTTGGGGGGGGGTGGGCATTTCTGGCACTGTTCAGGACTTACTTACTCTGGGCTCTGTGCTCAGGGTCACTCCTAGCGATATTCAGGGGACCATACGCAGTGTTAGGATTAGAACGCAGCTAGGCCATGTGCAAGGCAAGTACTTTACTCCTGTATTTTTCTCTGGCCCCTGATTTGACTCTTCTCTTAGTAATTTGTTTGCTTTCTTCTCCAGCTATGTGACTTTTTTGCCAAATTACTTTCCACGTAGTACCACTTGTATGTAAATTTTATGACTTCATCTTTTCTAACAGCTACCTAGTACTCCATTGTGTAAATGTACCAAAGTTTCTTTAATCAGTCATCTGTTCTCGGGCACTCAGGTTTTTTCCAGATTCTGGCTATTGTAAAGAGTGCTGCTATGAACAAACAACTGCAGATTCACTTCGACTATATTTTTTTGCCTCTCTGGGATATATTCCCAGGAGTGGTACTGCTGAGTCAAATGGGAGATCAAATTCTAATTTTTTGAGAAAACTTCTCTCTTTAAAGTCTAATCACTTTCCCATGATCTCAGAGGAACTTCCTCTGAGCTATTTTGTTAACAACCCAAGAAATCTCACCCATATATTCTCTTAGTGTATAAAAGAGATTGCAGAGGTTTGGTAGGCAGATCCTGTGCCTCCTCTTGGAGAACAAACCAGAGGGAGGGAGAGAGGGAGAAAGGCAGGGAGAGAGGGATTGTACAGGGGTTAAAATGTTTACAATGCATGCAGCAGACCCTGATTCAATCCCTGGCACCATCAGGACTAATCCCTGAGCACAGAACAAGGAGTGGGCCCTAAGTACCAGAAGAAAACAAATATCACTTTAGGAAATTCCAGCAGAGGTTAGGTCAGAGGTGGGTAAGAAATTCCAAGAAATCCCACAGGAAGAATACTGACCCAACACCAGCATTCTGGCAAACTCCAAGACAAGCAAGGCCCTGTTGCCGGAATAAACAATTTGAATCAACTTGAATTTGAGCCTGGGGAGTGGCTCATGAGACCAATGCATCCAGATGTATAAACAGCTTGTCTTCCTTCACTCTACAAGAGAGTGAGTAGGAAAACAAAGGGGGTCTTGTCTATGTGGTACTCTGAAAGCAACCTTCCATCCCAGTCTGTCTAGGACTAGTTTTAGCATCTCTACGCCACCTTCCTTGGTCACACAGTTTCACTTCACTGCTATCCTCTTCTAATTACACATGTACCCTCTCCTCTAAGAGACACTCCCTCTTGGTTGACCCGGGCACTTCTGTCTTGTTTAAACAATTTTCTTCTTTCCTGAACTCAGGTTCATGTCTGACTTCACTGTCATCTTTAGAGTTTTCACCATTCTGACCTTTCATTCCCCATACACATGATGAATCTTTTTCAGGGTAAAAGAAAAAAAAATCCGTTAGACCAGAGAAATGACACAGCAGGTAAAGTGCTTGCTTTGCCTGTGGTCCATCTGGGATGGATCTCTAGCACCTCATATAATCTCAAGTACCACCAAAAGGGCCCAACACCTCCCCCTCACCCCCAAATAACCTTTCTGTTAAAAGATCTTTTGAGTTCATTAACTTCTAGGTTCCTAGTCCTGACAGCTGAGGAAAAATCACCGAAACTTCCCCTATCCAGTCTTATCCAGTGTTATTGCATCAGAACTCCTGAGAGTGGAACCCAGACATCACTCTTTTTTGTTGCTTTTTGTTTGGGGGCCACACCCAGCGGTTCTCAGGGATCACTCCTGGAGGCTTGGGAGACCAAATGGGATGCTGGAGATCAAACCTGGGTGGATGTGTGCAAAGCAAATGCCTTACCTGCTGTACTCTTGCTCCAGCCCAATATCACTCATTTTTAAAGCCCTTCAATTGACCCTAATGTACAGTCAAAGCTATGAACACATTCCAAATGGCAAACTTCCCCCAAACTTCTTGAAACATGGGTATATAACTCTGACTGAGACAGGGTGCATTTTCATTACCAGAGATCTGTAATTATCAGAAAGCTTGAACTAACGTGGGTATTTTATTTTTCACTGTAACTTCCACACATGGATCTTACTTTAAGTTCTGAAGCAATGCAGAGTGCTTCACTTCATTAAAATGCAGTTCACCAAATTGTTATATAAATTGTCTTCAGATTTCCTATTCACAAAGCTAAAGAAACCCAATTCCATTAACTATATAAAGATTCACCTGAGTACCAATTCACTTAATTAATTCTATATACATTTCTCCAAGCTATTTTCGGCATATATTAAAGTCTTTCACACATCTTTCTCATGCTGAAATATTTGTAAGTTAAAACAATATTTAATTTATTTCTTTTATTCTAATGCCAAACACAGTAACAACAAGTCTCACAATGGAGATGTTACTGGGCCCGCTCGAGCAAATCAATTCTAATAACAACATCATAAAGCCTGGTGATGAATAATATAACAAAAAATATTGGAATCAGAATCTAAGAAAATTGTTGAGTATGGGTAATGTCAGAGGCTTTATGACCAGATTGATTACTAATTACTAATTTTATTTGTTACTTTACTATAGGTTTATTATTCTTTGTTATTTGATATTTTGTTCAACAAAAAAATTGAAAATCTCTTGCTGAAATAAAATATGCTATATCTACAAACTTAAGGGACTGCCAAAATGTAGAATTCTCCTACAAATCTTCCAAATTGGGGCAATTTTATGTAACTTAATTTAGCAAATAGGTGCCAGTTTCAAGTAATCAGAGTTTTCTAAGTGCTAACAAAACTTTCGTATTTATTTTAAAGATTTCACTTAGAATTAACCTAAAGTGGAGGTTAACCTGAATCCACACTCTTCTTATATTATTTAAAGCACTAACTCTAACTTCAGGGCAATCTTGCGATGGAGGATAGTGGGGTTAGCTAAGTTCCTGCCCTACCAAAACCCAGGCAGCCACACTCACACCCCAAGAGGTGCGACCATGACTTTGGCCCAACTCCACCAAACTCCACAGAGATGCTAACCTGGCAAAAATTACAGGTACACTGGGACTGGGGATTTGGGACTGAAAACTCTGGGATTTCCTGAGTCATGATGGGCAACCTCCTCCCACCTCCCCATAGGTCTGGAAACCCTGGCAGTTACACTCATGTCTTACTGCTGCTGCCATGTAAGCTCATCTATTGGCCCTGTTCCTTAATAAATAAATCTTTCTTTCTCTCTCTCTTTTTTTTTTAACTTTTTGGTGATGCACGGGGTTACTCCTGGCTCTGCACTCAGGAATTACTCCTGGCGGTGCTCAGGGGACCATATGGGATGCTGGGAATTGAACCAGGGTCAGCCGCGTACAAGGCAAATGCCCTACCCACTGTGCTATCGCTCCAGCCCCTAATAAATAAATCTTGAAAGATATAAACTAGCTGCAAAAATTTCTCAGATACCTAGTCCCAGCCGAAATCTCCGTTGTGATCTCAGGAGAGGGACGGGTCAAGTTTATGCCCTACCAAAGCCAAGACAGCCATGTTCACACCCCCCAACAGCGGCCATCATGCCTCCCGCTGCACTGCCCAGTAATTATTCTGTATTTCAGGAAGCCTGAAGTTCTGAAACTATGCAATACTTATTATACAATACTCTACTTACTATACTATACACTTGATCACTTGATTTCCCATTATTCATCGATTCGCTGGAGCGGGTGCCAGCAATGTCTCCATCCCTGTCATGTGCTAATGTTGCCCAATGGCATCTGCTCATTCTAGGAACAGGAAGAGGCTCAAATCAATCATTCAGGGTCTTGACAAAGAAGTCTTATCATCTCATAGGTGGGCGGCCACGCAATCTTTTGACATCCTGTGGAATCCAGTCAGTAACGGCTCTAGTCCAGTGGTCATCTCCAAATCTCGTTACGTGTCCAGCCCATCTGATTTTCGGCACCTTAGCAAACGAGACCGCGTCCCTGATTCCTGACTGTTGACAAAGGTTGGAACTTCAAATTCTTTCTCTCATTTGAGTGAAGCGTGATATTCCAAGCATAACTCTTTCGATTCCTCTTTGGGAGACCCGAATAGTGTTCTCATCATGTTTGCGTAGCACCCAGGTCTCTATACTATACAACACTTACTATACTATGCAATACTATGCAATATAATACTATTATACAGTAGGAGCACACCAGATTGGATGGGAATTTGAAATCACTAACACAGAAATCAACTAATCTTGACTAAAAAGAACATTAACACAGAAGGCTTAACTTGCAACAGCAGCTTAGTAAACCCTCAGACAAGGACTTAACTGTCCCTATGGTGAGATACAATAATTTTCACAAATTTTCTTTTACTAAAGTGTTTTTTTTTTGATACCACCATTAGCCATTTAGTGGTAACAAGCAATGTAATATAAATTATTGTGGGTCAAAAGGAGAGAGAGAACAAAAGGGAATGCCCTGCCACAGAGGAAGGGTGGGATGGGGTGATGGGGGTGGAAGGGATACTGGGATCCATGGTGGTGGAAAATGGGCACTTGTGGAGGGATGGGTATTTGATCATTGTATAATCGAAACCCAAGCACAAAAATTTGTACGTCTACAACTGTACCTCATGGTGTTTCACTAATAAAAATTAATAATAATAAAAAAGAAGATTAAGGTAAAGGTAAAGGCCCTCCCGTTGATCATCGATTTGCTCGAGCGGGCCCAGTAACGTCTCCATTGGAGACTTTGTTGTTACTGTGTTTGCATATCGAATACATCACGGGGAGCTTGCCAGGCTCTGCCGTGCGGGCGAGATACTCTCTGTAGCTTGCCGGGCTCTCCGAGAGGGGCGGAGGAATCGAACTCGGGTTGGCCATGTTGGCTGCGTGCAAGGCAAACGCCCTACCGCTGTGCTATCGCTCCAAAATTATTGTGGGTCTGCTATGGGGGCAGGCTTGAGGGATGGTGGGAAAGCCCAAGACAAAGTTGAAGAGAAGGTGACAGTTGTGGTGGGATTGGTATTGGAATGTTGAATTCCTGTAACAAATCATCAAGAGCAACTATAAACTATGGTGTTTACATAAAGTGGGGAAAAAAATTAAAAAATAAAATACTGACTTTAGAATTTAAGAACAGCATTTCTGTAGAGTTCTATAATCTCATTTGGAAAAATCAGGGGTTCTCTTAATAACATCTCATCTGTTTCTATGGCTTTTAAATAATGCATGTTTTACTGTGAACTGATTGAACTTCATCTTTGTAGACTGAAGAAAAATAAAAGAGGCTCAGACGTTCAAATTCCTTTGCATAATTCATTAACACTGTACATCCTTTTTCATGTTCTTGCACTGAACCATAACCAAAATAGCTTTTTTTTTTTGTTATCTTAAGAATTTTTTCCTAGATGCCTCATCTCAAAGCATTTTTAGCCCAAATGATACTTTTAAAGAAATGTTCCTAGTTTTTCAACTTTCTTCTCAATTAGCTGCCAACTCTCTTTCTCTCTTTTTTTTTTAAACTTTATGTATCCTTGGGGGAAAACCTTCCTATTTTCTAAAATGTGTAGTCATCATAGAAGACTTTATAAAAGAGAGAAATATATAAAAAGAAAAAAATTAAACTCACCCATAACTTTTGAGTTACAAAGGCCCTCTGTTCAAACAACTGTTTTTAAATGTCTTTTACTTTCTTACCTCTTAAGACTACTTATTATATATTCCATAGCCAGATTTGTCATTTAGTTGGTTATTTCTTTTTTTAGGTTCTTTTTTGTGGGCGTGAAGTAAAATAGTTTTATTTAGAAATATGTACAGAGAGGGAGAGAAGAAAGAAAGAGAGAGAGAGAGTGAGAGAGAGAGAGGGAAAGCAAGAGAGCACTTATGATATGTGATGCGGGCAGCAGAGTGCTCCTAGAATCATCTCTTGAGTCATATTATTTACCAAATCTGACTATGTGATCTTAACGATCATCTTTTTCATTTTATTTAGTCTTTTTTAAAAAATAAAAATTGAGTCCATGTGTTTGGTTTTCTTCCAGATTATCAATGTCTAAAATAATGAATAATTTATTTTACCTATTTATCAACTGCACCTTTCTTTCGACTCAGAATTAAATAAAAGAGAAGGGGTCGTCTCCTCCCCTAATTTACAGAAAGTACCTGTAAGCAAAGTGAAAATTTTTGTCCCCCATATGCATCCCCACGCCATCCCTCCCCCTGCCTCTATGGCAGACAATTTTTCCTATACTCTCTCTCTCTACTTTTGGGCATTATGTTTTGCAATACAGATACTAGAGGTTATCACGTTTGAACCTTTATCTACTTTCAGCACACATCTCCCATCCTGAACTATCCCTCCAACCATCATTGACTTAGTGATCTCTTCTCTATTCCAGCTGCCTTCTCCCCCAGCTCATGAGGCAGGCTACCAACCATAGGTCCTATAAGAAAAATACTATCTTAGCACCTGTTTTACCAATAAGAAAATCTCAAATAATAGCTCTAGAAACTTCACTCAGCCCAATGAGGAAGAATATCTTTGAGAACGTAATAATTTGCAAAGCTAATATGCAAAGTTCACCTTTAGTTGAAATGCTGCATTAATATTTATTTTTCTTTCCTCTTAGATTAATAATTTATAATAGGAACACTTCCTCCAATACTTCCACATGACAAGAGTGGACTAACATTTTGGGGGTCAGGGTAGGAAAAGATGGTGACAAGAACTGAACACAGGGCCTCACATATACAAGACATGCTCTGCCTCTAAGCCACATCCACAGCCTAAAGTGGCTTATGTGCACCTATATACACTCTCCGTTCTTTCCATTTTCACCCAAAGTCCTAAAATTTCCCACCTCATGCTTCTGTATAAAAGCATGTTTATTTCAACAGGTTACTTTGGTTGAAAAAAAAAAGCAAACACAAAACAACTTGGCTTACATAAGATTTGAATACTAGACTCACCAAATTTTCCCTCAAAGTTATATCGATAGATTTATTTCCCTTTTTTCTCCTCTAGCTCTTTTTCTTGCAATTAATATAACTTATTTTCACATATGAAGATGCAAAGTCTATAACTGAGAACCATTGTGTATATTATTTCAATGTTGGTAGTTCATCACCTAAGTCAAATCTGAAAATAAAATGAAACCAAGAAGTTACCAGATTCAGGATTCATAAGCCATATGCTCAGCCTTTGTTTCTTCAACTGTAAAATGAGGATTAATGGCAATATTGACTTGTAGAATGTTAAGAGGATTAAATTAAATTGCTTAATGTATAAAAAACTCATATAAATTGTAAAGTCAATGATTATGATGATCAGAGTTTATAAAGCTATAACTTAATTTGCAATCAATATAAAAATCAAATATGGAAATGAACAATAGCCATATAAGAGGCTTTTTATAACTGTAAATAATATTAAGAGTTTTATTTTGTTTTGCTTTTATTTTTCTAAATTTCCAGTTTCTTTTTTGACCCAACAGAAAGGTCTAGTGTAGAATTGAAGATTCCTGCCACCTCAGCAACAAATTTATCTCACAGACTTTGTTGTTTTAGGGGATTTTTCTTCCTGCTAATAATGGACACTGGGAACCAGAATCTAGAACTGCACATGACTTGTTAGGTACCAGTCCTGAGGTAACCTCTTCTTTGGGGAGCAACATGAACTACAGGTTCTAGAATAAGGAGGAGTTTTAGCAGAGAGGTTGGGGATGCCTATACCTCCTCCATTCCCTTTTGATCCTGCCCTCATTTCCAGACTTGTTTTTCAGGATCCTTTGAAGGTAAGATAGAACTCCTTGTGCTCAAAGAATCCTGTATCCTCCTTTGCTTACTGCTCTACTAATATCCAATTTGAGTTGGTTGAAGAAGAAATCCTCTTGGCAGCCTTGAAAGCAGAGGGAGGTTGGGGACATTGCTCAAAAGGCTTTGCATGAGGGAACTCCAGATTTGATGGCCAGTAAGACATGGTTCCCCAGCACCACTGAGAGTGACTTGCCAATGCTAATGGGTGTGCCCCATTGCTTTAATCTCCCCCCACCCCCCAAAAAGTAGAAGGAGACTATGTGGACTTCACACCTTGAGTGAATCACTGAGCTGGATTATTCCCTGCAGACATAGCAAAGCTGAACAGAAAGGAAATAGAAGAAGTAAGGGAAGGGGAGATATAAGCTGACCATTGGGAATTGGGAGCAAAAGGTTTAGGCAACACACAGCCACTGGGAAGTAGGATGGAAGGACAAAGGGGTCAGAAGGTAGAAAGAAAGCTCAGAAATGAGGCCCTCAGGTCACACATCTACTTCACTAGAACTCAGTTTTAGCGAGATCCATCCTGTCCCCTTTGTACCATCTCTATAAAATGAGCACTGCTGGGGGCTTGCAGAGAGACAGGTCCATGAGAGAGTATATGCCTAGCATGCGTGAGGTCCTGAGTTTTATCCCTGCTACCACAAGCCTGACCCCCAGTACAGTCAGATGTGATCATGGCAACCCTCAAAAAGTGGCCCTGGCACCCAGAGTACTGCTGGGTGTGACCCCCTCCTTGGGAAAAAAGGGCAGCAGCCCTAGGATGTGACTCTGTGGAAAACCACATATGTGTGAGGTCTTGGATTTGGTCCCCAGGAACATTGGGTTGGGGTGGGGGTGGGGTGAAGAATTTTTAAAAACATTATAGGACCCTTGTCCACAAGAAACTGTCATCCTCACATTCAATCTCATCATCATTTGCTTTGTGCTTTTTGGGTAAAATTCATTATATACATGAGATCCTCATCACATCATAGGAACCATCTGCCCATTTTGCACTTGACAAGGTTTGAAAGTTTAGTAACATGTTTGTTGTCACACAGATAGTAAATACAGGGCCAGAATCTGAACAAAAACCTGTTTGATTGTAGCATATCTATAGTTGTGTTTGTTTGCTTTTTAATTTATTGAGCACCAGGTAGTTTTACTATCTTCATAGTTAAGGTTGGTAAAATTCTTAAAATATCCAGAAACATGTGCATGTATATAGGCTTGTGTATCTTTTCACTTAGTCATCAAAGGGTATATTTGGTGGCTTCTACATTGATTTCCAACTCAGAGTCAGGGAAACCAAGGCATGGAAAGCTGAAAATTCTATGTTTTAATTGTTAGGGGGAACTGACACTCAAAGTCTCATATAACCTCCACCCACTTGGTTTCTTGAGCTAAGTGTGACCAGTTTCACAGCTATCTTCTAAGAGATGTTGATCAAGGTGGTTTCTTAGAGGTTGGGTTTTATGACTGGTCTGCATGCCATAAAGGAACTTAAGGTCTTGGCCACAATTGACCAAAAGTTGTTCCAGGAACTGTAGTTCATGCTTAAGTTTGGATTGGGTTTATATTATCTTATTTAACAAAGTTAAATATCTTCTTATAACAAAGTTAAAACTAAGTACTACTATTAATCCCATTTTATACAGAGGAAAACTGAAATCCCGAGAATTGAAGTTGCCTGCCTGGGGCCACACAGGTTAATAAGAAAAGCAGCAGAAGGACTGGAAAGTAGGTTCATTCAACTTTCTGCTCCCCTTCTTACTGGAAATAGAGCAGTAGAACAGACCTGGGACAAAAGATCCTCCTGAAAACACTTTGTGTCAATGGTGGGTACTTATCTAGTCACTGCAGCAGGAGATGCAGACAAGTACAGAAGTAGGAAAGACCTGGGTTGTTTTTGATGTGGACCAGTGATCACAAAGGATGGCTTCCATAGGCGCAAGCTAGCCCTGTGAGCAGGCATTCTGGAAACAGATCTGTAACCTGTGCTTTCTGGCTTCTCCATATGGGCTGGCAGCTCCTCCCTCTCTCAATTCAGCCCCATTTGTGTCACCTGTCATACCCATCCCCCTTCCCACACACATCCTTAAACCTAAATCCCCTGCAACACGCCCCATCACAATCTTGGTCAGGTAAAATGGAGCATAAATCTTGGAGCCTTGCAAACTCTGATGCTTAAGTCTTGCAACCACTCTGTTCTTCATTTTCACTTCATCCCTGAAAAAGGAAACAATCTCCCTTCTTTCTTTACTAGTAGCACCAGGGAAGAAGCACCATGCCCAGTGATGCTTTCCAACATACTTTGTGCTCAGGGTAAACATCAAGAACTTCCTGAGGGATAGTAAATTAGATACACTGTATAGTACAGAGTGCAAATACTAGCCTTCAGAACTTTCACTTTCTGGGTCCAACATAGTTTTGGGGTGACTGGAGAACAAAGCCAAAATTTTCCCCCAAGACCTGCAGTTAATCTTTCTCTACAAGACACATCAGAGCTCACTGAATCCCATGTATTTCCATGAGCAGTGGGTTTGATATCCTTCCAAAAGAAATGTACTATTTCAAAAAAGATTCAGTAATACAAAAAACTGTGTTCCTTGGCTTCAGAGTCTCTTTCCTTTGACAACCTAATTTAGGGGTCACTGACATGATGGTCAAATCATCCTGATTGCTCTAATAAAAAAATGAAAGAAGAGTGGATAATGAAGATGTGGTATATATACACAATGAAATATTATGCAGCCACAAGGAATGATGAAATCATGTGATTCCTGCAACTTGTACACAACTGGAAGATTTTACATTAAGTGAAGTAAGTCAGAAGATCAAGGACAAATACCAGATGTTCTCACTAATCTGCGATATATAGAATACATGTCTAGGGATTAGAAGGTATCAAAGGTAGGCAAAATATTGTCTTCAGATTGTAGAAACAAAAATGTCAAGCAAGGAAAGGAAAGGAAGAAAGGGAGCAAGAAGAGTAGGGTGGGAGCAACATAGGGGCAAAGGTCAGGGACCTTGGGCCTGTTTGTGGTATGGAGACAGCAATCTGTACATATCTAAACTACTAGACCCAACACTACTAAAAGCATGGAATCCGAATTACAATAATTAAACTTAAAAATGTATGTTTCAAGGAGTCAGGCAGGGGTGGGAGGGAACCTGGAGTCATTGGTGGAGGGATGGGACCTCAAGGTGGTGGGATTAGAGGTAGAACATCGTATGCCTGAAACCTTACTGTAAACAACTTTCCAAATCATGGTGTTTAAATAAAAAATTTTAAAAATTAAAATAAAAATACTGGGAATAGGGGAGACAGCTTATATGTCAGGCTCACATGCTTTGCATGTAAGAGTCCCCAGTTCAATCCCAGACATCACACCATATGGTCCCCTAAGCAACACTCCAAGTATCTAATCAGGAGTAATTCTATTCCCCAATCCCAGCATTACTGGATGTGACCCCAAACAAAGAAACAAAAAAAATTTTAAGAACAAGAAAAATAAATCACATGGTTATGTAATGCACCCATCACATTCCTTTTCTAAGGAAGGTAGAAGATGCAAAAAAGAAAAAAAATAATTAACAATCTGTATTTTTTTCATAGATTTTTTCACCTCTGTCAATCCCTCTTCCCAGGGCGTTTTGTTGTCCTATTACTTTGTCCTGAAATTGTCCCATTTGCAAAACCTGTTCCTCTTCCCACAATTAGTCTATCTAGAAGCTGAGTTCCCGAGGCAACCACAAATATTTGTTAGTCTTTCTACCATGTGACTTGCCCTAAAAATAAACTTGGATTTTTTCCTACCATCATAATGTCAGGAAGAATATAAATGGTTTTTGGTTTTTTCATGCATACCTGTCTGTGTAAGAGAGAAAACCCAATGCTACTCAGCCAAAATTTCTGAGGATAGTATCAAGTTCCTAAAATAGAAGATAATATATTTTTTAAATGAGGGTACTGTCTTATCTTTAAGACAGAACAAATAAGACTTGAGGGGGAAAGAATTAGAATTGACACAATTAGAAAGAATTAGAACAAGCTAGTATAAGATATTCAAACAAAAAAAAATCTGTCTTTCAGAAAGGGAGTAGAAAAAATAAAAGTGGACATTTTTCTCTGTAGTTTAGTCAAGATTTAGCATCTTGCCTTGGAAACATTTTCTTGATGTCCCAGCCAGGAACACGCAGAAACCTCTATCTGTAGCTACCAGTATGTGAAACCAATTAACAAACACATGTTCTCATGTGGCTCTGGACTGATGAAATCATGGATAGTCCTCATGGAAGGCTCCAACACAGTAATGGCCCCACTACACCAAGCACTGGAATTAGGAATCTTCCTAATCAAATAAATGGTGTTCAACAAATATATCACAATAGCAACAGTGATGCTACTAAGACTTTAAAAATTGAGAGTCTCAACAATAGTTGGCAAATGCATTAAAATCTACTCTTCTTTTTGATACCTCCAGGAAAAATAGTCCTAAAATACTAAGGACACACACACACACACACACACACACACACACACACACACACACACTTACCTGATTTTGTAGGGATATGACACGCAAAGAGAAGCAAGATTTCTCAGGGGTATGAAGATAGTATAGCAGGTAAGGCGCTTGCCTTTCTGACTCTGTTCACTTAGCATGATACTCTCCATGTCTATCTATTTATAAGCAAAGTTCATGCTTCCTCTCTCCTAACAGATGCTTAGTATTCCATTGTGTAGATGTACCAAAGTTTCTTTAACCAGTCATCTGTTCTAGGGTACCTGGGTTGTTTCCAGATTTTGGCTGTTGTGAACAGTGCTGCAATGAACATATAGGTACAGATGTCATTTCTACTGTACTTTTTTGCATCCTTGGGATAAATTCCCAGAAGTGGTATTGCGGGGTCATATGGAAGCTCAATTTCTAGTTTTTGAAGAACTGTCCATATTGTTTTCCAGAAAGGCTGGACTAGTCGGCATTGCCACCAACAGTGAAAGAGTGTCCCTTTTTCCCCACATCCATGCCAGCACTGGTTGTTTTTGTTCTTTTGAATGTGTGCCAGTCTCTGTGGTGTGAGATGATATCTCATTGTTGTTTTGATTTGCATCTCCCTGATGGCTAGCAATGTGGAGCATTTTTTCATGTGCCTTTTGGCCATTTGTATTTCTTTTCTGAGGAAATTTCTGTTCATTTCTCCTCCCCATTTTTTGATGGGGTTGGAAGTTGCTTTCTTGTACAATTCTACTAGTGTCTTATATATCCTGGATATGAATACCTTATCAGATGGGTATTGGGTAAATATTCTTTCCCATTCTGTGGGCTCTTTCTGTATTTTGGTCACTGTTTCTTTTGAAGTGCAGAAGCTTCTTAGTTTGATGTAGTCCCATTTGTTTATTTTTTTTTCCACTTGCTTGGTCAGTGTCGTTTCATCCTTAAAGATGTTTTTAGCTTCAATGTCATGGAGAGTTCTGCCTACAGTTCCCTCTATGTACCTTATGGATTCATGGCTCATATTGAGGTCTTTAATCCACTTTGATCTGACTTTTGTGCCTGGCATTAGACAGAGATCAGAGTTCATTTTTTTGCAGGTAGTGATCCAGTTTTCCCAGCACCATTTGTTGAAGAGGCTTTCCTTGTTCCACTTCACATTTCTTGCTCCTTTGTCAAAGATTAAGTGGTTATATATTTGGGGGTCTGTGACAGAATATTCATCTCTGTTCCGTTGGTCTGCCTAGTACCATACTGTCTTAATTACTAAGAGCAGCATATTTTGAAAGAGGGATACATCAACAAACCAGAGAGAAGATGACCCAAGGAAGAGAAAGGAAGAGGTCCTACTACAGAAATTTCATGAGTAATCTATTACTTTCTTGTTTGTGTCATCCAACTTTGCCCTGTTCTGGTGAAGACATAAGAGGCCTGTCTCCTGGGGCTAAGCCTCAACTAATTCCTGGAGAAGATTATGGGTATCTTCACCTGAGTAGAATAGTATCCAAAAACCCATAGATTATCTCATTTCTGAGTAAGGTGTCATAGAAGGAATTTAACCTTTCCTTTAGAAGAATCTGATGAAGGGCTACCAGGTCTTTGTCCTCATTTCATTTCCATTCTAGAACTACAGCCTGCCCAGAAATTTTCACCAAATGAGTAGAAGGCAACTCTGTATACTGAGTTCAACTCACTTCTTCCACAAAATGCCTGAATTTAGTTTCCAGTATTCATTTGACAGACCTGCCTGTCTCCAATAATCTGGACACTGTAGCACTGTAGCACTGTCCTCCCATTGTTCATCAATTTGCTTGAGCGGGCACCAGTAATGTCTCACAACAAATTGTGAGACTTGTTGTTACTGTTTTTGGCATATCGAATACGTCACAGAGAGCTTGCCACAGACCAAGATAATTACTTCCCAGGAACTTTAACAGTTGGACTCAACACCACAGATGAAAGTTCTTGAATGGAGTTGGAACCTGGATTGAACATGAATTGGTGGGCCTGCGAGATAGCTCAGAGATCAGGGTTCATGCCTTGCACATAAAAGGACCTGACTTCAATCTCCAGCACTGCATGATTTTCTAAGAACCACTGGATATAGCCATGGTGGTCTACACAACTGCTAAGCCAAATCATCTGGCTTGGTTTGTCAAGTATCACCTGTAGTGTCTCCAAGCTAGTGAGCATTTTTTGGAAGAGCCACCTATCTTTGGAAAAACACATGAATTTATACCTCACCTGAGGACACAACAATCTGAACTACTCAGGATAATTTCCTTTTATTCTCTTCCTACACGCAAAGAGCTTCATGAATATCTTCTGATGTCCAAAATAATTTCAGAATGGGCCAAGCAGATACTTCAAAGAGGTGGAGCACAAGGCTTTCATGGTCTAAGTCCTGAGTTTGATCCCTGGTACTGCATGGTCTCTACTTGGAGACCCTCCAAAACATAATAAAATAATGACAGTGAGGGAGCAAAAAAATTATTAAGAGCAGACAAATTAACTCACAAAACCATGTTTTATGATATACTGTAAGGGAAAATTGTTTCAAATCTTTTAATAGACCAAAAATTTTAATAGTCACTGCTGTTTTATAATCTCATTCATTCACTTATTTGTAATATTATGTACTCATTCATATATTTATGTTTCTAATGACCTGAATCATATTTGATTGCCTGTGATGTTATTATTAGGTAGCTCCATGTGCATAATAACTAAAACCTAAGGAGTCATAAAAAGTAATATTCAGAATGTCAATGTCATCATTTTATCCTATCAAAAGTTTTTATGTTGCTATGCTGTTACAGAAAAGATGCAGTACACCTCAGAAGATTATGAAAGATAATTCCATTCAATATTAGCTATAATTAGCACAAAATATAATATGAAAAAGTAGTTTCTCTTGGTAACAGTGGTATCCAATTAAGGACCACTATTTCTAGACTGTAGATAGTCTATAGACTTTGTAAGTATGCACACAACTTTTAACCCTCCTAATTAAATAGCAATGGGCCTTACTTCCTTACCTCTAAAATGGGAATACTAGTGGTTTTTATTTCATATTGTAAATGTTAAATGACATATGCATAATCTTCTCTAAACAATGACTGGAAAACCCCTATTTATACTATTTTCCTTTTCAAATATGAATGTGATCAGTTGATGTGTGTACTTTGCATTAAAAGACTTTTCCAATCATTTTAGCAACAGCATTTAGGATGAATATCTAACTAGTGCGATGGGCATAAAAAAGGAAATTCTCAGAAGTAAAAGCATTAACCAACAAGAAAGAGGACGGCAATGCATTCATACACTAAATTAAACAGAAAGTAACTTGAAGGAAGCAGCCCGAATTCTTAGAAACAAAATTTGTCAGAAACTTTCCCAAATAATCTAGGAAAACTATAGTACAATGAAATTTCTCTACTTTAAATTTCTCTAAGTTAAAACTAAAGCAATGGGAGGGCCTATTAATAAAATTATAGTATCCTATGCAAGGTTCCATCTTCCAAGACACTGCCCCCTCTATTAAGTCACAGATACCACACTTCAGGTGAGAAGGCGGTTGACAGGAAATAACCCAAAACAAAGTTAGCTAGAGTTTCACAGGAGTGAAATGAGGAAGAAACACCTAGGAAAATGTGAAGGAGTCGGGATAACATACCTTCAGATATCTTTGTAACTACCCAGTGGAAAGGAATTTTGACTTGACCCAGCATGAAAAACTAGTGTAATGTCAGAGAAAAGATGCAGGGAACTTTTAGGTGATACGTTCTTTCTAATAAAGTTGTCTAATATAATTGAAGACAACTGTCCCTGAGGCTCAGGGAGATAAAATATATCAGGGAAAGGAGAGATTTTAAGGATTTAATAGAAAATCCAACTTGATCAACAAGTTGGGCTGAGGATTTGACTGTTCTATGGTAACTTTTAAAAATACTCATTTTAAAAAATAAAATAATAATTTATTCTCTAAGACCCATTGACTGTGATGAATGACACTGAAATAAAATATTAAGACTGACCTGACAGAAATGTCTGATGATAAAATGTTACTAAGTCTTTAACCTGAAAGTCAAAATGAAAACAAGCAACCACAAACCAGAGGAAAAAGAGAAGCAAATTTCAATTACTCTCCTCAGAGATGTGAAAATAGTGCAGTTACAGGACCAAAAGAGAATAGAGAAACCAGAAAATAAAATCAATCTTTTAGAAAATTAATAAAAATAAATAAGACATTTTAATAAATGAGTTAAACAACAAAATAATGGAAACATCCTAGCAACTCTCAAAAACAGAAGAAAAATTATTAATACAAGGCAGACAACATATGACTAAAGGACCTTCAAAAAAAGAGAACAGAGAAAAGTATGAAAAGGAAATTATCAAAGAAACCAATGAGATAATTTCCCAGAACTGAAAGATCTGAGTTGCCAAATAGGAGGAGCTAGAAGGCCAACACAATGGATGTGGAGAAACACACAACAGAACACATAACCATAAATATTCAATACATAAGGGATTAAAAAAAATTCTACGTGTTTCCTGGAAACCGAGGGTGGGTGAAAAAAGAGACGATGACATAAAAAGAATGGGAATAATAGCACTGGGCTTCAAAAGTCTAATGGATGCAAAGCCACAACATTTATTCTCTAATGCACCTTTTCTCAGCAAATTACTCAGTGATGTGTTCCACCCATGAGGTAGTGTACCTAGAGAGAGGAAGCTGTGCAACAGAGAATCAACATGGAAGAGAGGAGAAGGGAAGTCTAGCAAGACATTATGCAGCAGACCAAGAAAGCACCCAGCCACAAATGGAATAGGACAACCACTTAAAACAAATCATAAAAAAAAAAAAACCCAGAATAGTATTCATGGATGGGGAGGGGACAGAAAGTGATGGAACTAGAAGTTATCACTGTCATGACTTACTAAAATTTACTTTGTGTGCTGCATTACTTTGATTAAAAATAACTGTCGGTTTTTAAAAAGAAAAAATTTATGCCAAGTCCGTAAATGTCAACACCATTGACACACCTTAACTACAATATATCTAAAAAAGAAAAATTCCAGCAGTTCATCAAATAAAAATCCAATTTGCTTTGAGATGGATCTTTTATGTCGTCTGTCGCCTAGTGGAAATGTTGTGCTATGCTGGGAAACTTCCCCTAAAAATAGACGAGGAAAAGTCATTCCTAATCTTACAATGTTGATGCTCTAAGAATTTCTTGTTTTTCATTTTTTTGCAAGCACATGTTCTCTTTTTAGTACAAGGAACTGCTTCCTTCAAGTTTCATTCTTATATTCTGTTCCTTTTATTTCAAACTCAGATATATATTTCCTTTACTTTCCATTTCTCTTTTCTTTTTCTTTGGGGAGGCGGGGCACACTTGGCAGTGCTTACTCCTTACTCAGGAATGCTTACATAGGGCTTACACGTTGCTCTGGACCCCCAAGCACCACCAGAAGGCATCCTATTGACTGTAATTAATGACACTGATATGGAGTACTAAAATTGACCTGACAGAATTGTCTGATGATAAAATGTGACTAAATCTGGAGGTGGGATCTGTGGTGGTGGGATCCCTTCTGGTGGTCCATGGGGATGGAACTGGGGTCAGCCATGTGAAAAGCAAGTACCTTAATCCGTGTACTATTTCTCTGTTTCTATTTCCCTTAACTTTCCCCTCTGAGCTCTATGTAATGTCTCATTTTCAAATAATTTGTTAGCACCTTGATGTGCAAGAAAGCAAGAAGCCATGCACATTTGCTTATTTGTGGAAAATTAATAAGCAAACTTATCTGAACATAAATGAAGCTAAAGGATAATTTATTATTTTGCATATACCTTACTATGCCTGATTTTGGCATGTCCATTCTGCTTTTCTGGGGATAAGTTCTCACAGTGGACATCATGTGTCAGCGTGAATACCTTTTTAAGTGTTTAAATAACTACAGTCAAATTCCTCTCTAGAAAAGTATACCCATTATGCTCTGTTCAACAAATTGGAAATATTAATTTCCCCACATCTTCAAAAACAATGGGCATTTCAAATAAAAACCAAAATACTCTGTCTTTTGGTATATGAGAAATAGTACCTCACTGTTTTGGTTTGCTTCATCTAGTCACCAGTGAGACTGAACATTGTCTCCTACTTATTAACCACTGACCCTTACTGACCTACAAACCACCTGGTGAACTCTTGCAAGAATTAAGTCTGCAGTTCTACCATGGAATGTGCCAGGGGCAACAAATTAAGACAAATAATGAGCCATTCAACATAGATTACACACAGAGGAGGGGGGTTGTCTTTACAAAGAAGGAAAAGAAGCAAGAATGAGATTAGAAGGAAAAAGATTACAAAATGAGTAGAGCAAAGTTTAACCCTCAAAGGTCTTTGATCAATGCTAGATAGCACAGCCGGTAGGCGTTTGCCTTGCACGAGGCTGACCCGGGTTGATTCCCAGTATCCCAGATGGTCCCCTGAGCACCGGCAGGACTAATTCCTGAGTGCAAAGCCAGGAGTAACCCCTGTGCATCGCTGAGTGTGACCCCAAAAAGGAAAAATTAAAAACCGTAAACATCATCTATCATCTAGCTTCTTAGACCATGGGACTGTATGGGATCAACAAAAGACTGATGTGATATATTGCTCATAGCTCCTCTCAGGTCTCTGGATTAAAATGAGTTTCTCCTTTCTTCGCACTAGTTTTCAGCCTAGGTGTGGTCATTTTCCTTGGCCTCATGTGTCATTAAAAATACCTTTCAATAATAAGGACGTAATATATAAGCATGAGTTTTCAGAAGAGGTCAACTGAACCCTGACCCTGCTTGAAACATTACAGTAAGAGGAGAAAGGGCTCCTTCTTTCTACCCCTAAGCAGCAGCTGAGTAATTAGTTGTTGCATCTTGATTATATGATTTATTTCTTGATTTGAGGTCTAGTAGAAATGTTTTTCAGGGCTTGGAATGTTTGTGTACTGCATAACTATAGTGGGCACCATTTCTATCCTAGGACATCTAGTAACTCCTGGAATTACATCAGCTTCATGTAGCACAAGCTACTTCCTAAGTACCCACACAGGTGCTTAGGAATTAAAACTGGTTTCCAGTATCTACTGTGAAATAATCAGAGATTTTTCTATAGCATTTTTCTATAACATTTTTCTATAGCATTCACTTTGAGGCTTATTATATTTAAAATTTTCTTTCTTTTTTTTAAATTTTTATTAGTGAGACACCATGAGGTACAGTTGTAGACTTATAAATTTTGTGCTTGGGTTTCAATTATACAATGATCAAATACCCATCCCTCCACCAGTGCCCATTTCCCACCACCACGGATCCCAGTATCCCTCCCACCCCCCATCCCCCCCATCCCCCCTCTGTGGCAGGGCATTCCCCTCTGTTCTCTCTCTCCTTTTGGGTGCTGTGATTTGCAAAAGAGGCGTTAAGTGGCAATCATGTTTGGTCTATAGTCTACTTTCAGCATGCTTCTCCCATCCTGGGAAGATCCTCCCAACACCCTTTAAAAATTTTTTTTTCTTTTGAGGCTTACTTTGGGCTGGAGTGATAGCACAGAGGATAGGGCAAATGTGGCTGACCAAGGTTCAATTCCTCTGCCCCTCTCGGAGAGCCCAGCAAGCTACCGAGAGTATCCCGTCCGCACGCACGGCAGAGCCTGGCAAGCTCCCCGTGGTGTATTTGATATGCCAAAAACAGTAACAAGTCTTACAATGGAGACATTACTGGTGCCCGCTCAAACAAATCGATGAACAACGGGAAGACAGGACAGGACAGGACAGGAGGCTTATTTTATATATTAAGATGAAATGTATGAAACTGCCAATATTTCACAGTTTTTGATTTATAAAACCAGTCCATTTCCAATAGGTCCAACCTCATAAATCTGTTTGTAAAGTTGTGGAAGGTGTTATAAGTTAAATTGATATTACTTTTCAAATTTCTCTGGTTTACAGAAAATCCATCAATGCAACCTGCTCTAATATGATTCTTTTTTACATAAATTTATTTATTGAATCACAGTAAGAACAGTTACAAAGCTTTTGGGTTTAAGTCTCAGTCTCTAATATGATTCTAATAAGATTCTGTCAATCTGGTTGGATGGTTGAGTAAAAGCAAACTGTGGTATGAGGAGGGCTAAATCTTTTAAAAAGATTTCTAAAATCTTTTTAAAACTCCAAATGCATGGGTCAGAGAGATAGTACAATGGGTACTTGCAGGGTATGCTGGTTGCCAAACAGGTTAAGAGGGAAAGTGAGGATCTTAAAGAGACAAACAAGTGATTGAGAGGGTTGAGTTCTCCTGGAACAGCAGCAGCAATCTTTATTTCAGGCAGCCTTTTATGCACCTCTATCAGGAACTTGGCAAGCATAATCATCCATTATAATTGCAAAAAACATATTCCTAAGATCATACATTTCTTTGATCATAACAAAATGCAATGGGGAACACCTGATCATTCCTAAACCTTCTAAGGATTAGCAGACCATACAGCTATTTGCGTATCCTACTGATCTATTAACACATCTATATCCTGTTCACTTCTCAGCAGGCTAAGGGTGGTAACCTATTATCTTCTCTATAGGCTTGGGTTGGCGTTATAATAGCTTCTCTGCATACTAGGGGTGGCGGGACAGAGAGCTATGCCAAGTATTCATGGCCCTCTGTGTGAGGCAGCTCCCAGGGCTATGTCCAAATAAGGACCCTGCATGAGCAGGCAGCTCCCCGAAACCTTGCATGAGGCTAAGCCGGGTTAGATACCCAGCATCCCATATAGTTTCCTAAGCCCCATCAGGGGTAATTCCTGAATGCAGATCCAGGAGTAACCCCTGAGCATCACCAGGTATGGCCTCAAAACAACAACAATAACAACAACAACAACAACAACCCCCCAAACAAGCAAACACCAAAATGCATAGATATCAAGACCACATTTTGTTTTTTTAGTTTTATTTTTGGTTTGGGGGGCCAGACATCTGTGCTCAGGGCTTACTCCTGGCTCTGCACTCAAGGATCACTCCTAAAGGTGCTTCGGGAGGAAATGAGTGTGCAGGAGATCAAGGCAGGGTCAGCTACATGCACGGTTGTTGCCTACTTTCCTATCTCTCTGGTCCCAAGACCACATTTTGAATGTTATTTTCTATGCCCCTAACCAAATCCTCTTAAAGCAATCCAAGGGAATATGGTAATATTCTGCCAAACCATTGGACTTGTGAAACAGTATCTCACGGTTTTGATTTTCCTTTCCCTGATGGCTAATGATTTTGAACATCTGTTCATATGCTTAATGGGTATTTGTGTATCTTCTGTGGAGAAATGTTTATTCAAATCCATTATTCACTTTAATTGGTTTGTTCTTTTTTACATTATTAAATTGTAAGATTTATTTACATAGTCTATATTTATATAATCTAAGTTCTTTAGCAGATAAATCATTTGTAAAAGTTTCCCTAGTGCTCTTGTCTTCATTTTTTATGCTACCTTTTGTAGCAAAAAAGTTTAATTTTTTTCTCATGTCTAATTTATATTTTCTTTATTTTTGGTGTCACATATATTAAATTTTTGCCTAATACAAAGTTATGAATACTTATACTTATGTTTTCACTGTGTAACCCCATCAACGGCTATCCAGAGACTATAAAACCAAGCTCCCGGAAGCGACCTCTTATTCTCTAGTTCTAACCCGGCAGGCTGCTGAGAGTATCATACCCGCCTATATGCCTGACTAGGAACACCTGTAAAGGTGATTAGAGGCTGCCCCAAAAGCCTCTATCCATCTCGGAGAGCCCGGCAAGCTACCTAGAGAATCCCACCTGTACGGCAGAGTCTGACAAGCTACCCGTGGCATACTCGATATGTCAAAAACAGTAACAATAAATGGTCCTCATTCCCCTAACCCTGAAGGAGCCCCCAATATGTCATTGGGCTACACTTGCACGTGACAAGGACGAATGGAGATGTTACTGGGCCCACTTGAGCAAACTGAAGAACAAGGGGTGACAGTTATAGTGATACAGTGATGTTTTCACCAAGGAGTTTTACAGTTTTAGTTCTTATGTTTAGATCTTTGATCCATCTCTAGTAATTTTTCTTTGTATTATCATGTGAAATAAGAACCCAAACTATGTAAATAGCCAGTGTACATGTATCACTTGTTGACTGTTCTTTTTCCCATGAATTGTCTTGGTACTGTGTTGAAAAGCAATTGACTATCAACATGAGGGCTTCATTGCGGGATACTCAGTTAATCCCATTGCTTGTTATGTTTATTTCTATGACAATTTCAACAATCTTGATTATTATACATTTGTAGTAAGTCTTGAAAAAAGAAAATGTGAATTCTTAAATTTTTAAAAATATTTTTCAATATCTTATTGACTACTCTAGATTCTTAAGATAAGCTTGTCAATTTCTGTAGAGAAGGCATTTGTTGGGGGGTTTTGATGGGGAGTATGTAAAATATATAAATCAACTGGGATAATACTGCCATCTTATCTATAAGCATAGAGTGTTTTCCTATTTAATTTTTCCTTCACCTTCAAATATTTTTCTTTTCTAAGTGTTTTTCTAAGTATTCTCTTCGATGCTATTGTAAATGTAATGTTTTTAGGGGGCAGTCTCCAACTGTGCAAAGGGTCCAAGGACATAATCTGTGCAGGCCCCATAGGGAAGGAATACCTGGGCCACACAGGCGGTGCTCAGGAACCTTCAGAACTGCATCTGGCCATGTTTGGGGTGATGTCGAGAATCCAACTACCATATTATCTCCCAGTCCATAAATATATTTTATTTTTCATTTTCTCTTGTTTGTCATTATAGACTTAATTTTAACCTCAATTATCCCTAACTTCATATTTTCCAGAATATCTTAGATTAACAGTGCTACAATAATGGTTGCTAAATACTGTCAATAAATTTGCTTATTTTTTCCTTCACCTTTTTTTTGCATCATAATTTTTTTTCTTTTTCTGTCACACCCAGCGATATACAGGGGTTATTCCTGGCTCTGCATTCAGGAATTACCCCTGGTGGTGTCAGGGGACCATATGGGATGCTGGGAATTGAACCTGGATTGGTCACGTGCAAGGCAAACGCCCTACCTGTTGCACTATCGCTCCATCCTCAGATTGTATCATAATTTGAAGAAATATTGAAATAACATATTTTGCCTTAAGTTCTGTGTATCCTCCATTATTTGGCAGATATACTTTGTTTCACCTTCATTTTGAATGTTCCTTCTTTATTTCTTTGTAGATGTCTTTCCTATAAATTATAAGCTTTTTAAAATATCTGTTGAATCTCTGTTTGCATGGTGGTAGCTAAACATTTCAAATTTATTTTGTCATTACTGTTTTATTGTTTCTGGGGCTTAATGTTCTCATATTATTGTTTTCATTATCAAGCTATGTACTTTTGCTTAGTTGTGTTCATATATTTTCTATAGAGTTGTGACTAACAAACATCTAATTTTTAACTGTACTCATGGAAATTAATTAAAAGAAAAGGAGTCTTTAGTTTACATTTATCATAATATTGAAGAAATAAATAAGGATGCCTGTTATCAAAAATAAGGAACCAAGAACTTTTACTTTATTACTTTAATTATTTAACCTGTTATAAATTTCAATATTAATGAGAGCCCAGCAAGCTACCGAAAGTATCTCACCCACGTGGCAGAGCCTGGCAAGCTACCCGTGATGTATTCAATAAGCCAAACACAGTAACAACAAGCCTCAAAATGGAGATGTTACTGGGCCCACTCGAGCAAATTGATGAACAATGAGAGGACAGTGACAGTGACAGAATGCACCAGAAGGGTAACCCAATGACATAAATGACATATAGTTAACATAAAAATTAAAATAATTCTTAATTATATTTCATTTATGTCAAAAGATTTTCTTTTTTTGGATATTAATTATCAGACTCAATCCTCTATGATTTTAATTGATTTAAATAGTTTTTTCAAACTTGTGGTCTTTTTTAAAAATTTTTTTAATTTAATTTTTGTTAAATTTATTTATTGAATCACCATGAGAAACGTTACAAAGTTTTCAGGTTTAAGTCTCGGTCATACAATGATCAAACACCCTTCCCTTCACCAGTAATTATTTTTCACCACCAAGAACCCCAATATAAACCCTCTTTCACCCCTCCCGATGCCTGTGAGGCAGATGATTTCTACTTAGCTCTTTCTCTACTTTGATTACATTAATTATTTCGACAAAAGTTGCACCACTATTGTTTGGAAATTCCCCCGAACAATCAGAACTAATGAAAAGGCATTGTGAAATAATTTGTTTTCTATTGCTGGTTATGAAATCCATATGATGTCGCGTGGTCGCTAGTGGCATGCAATTTTGGATTTCTGATATTTTACTAATTAAGTCTGGAGGGATTTCTTCCAAGAGCCGAATAATTACGAGATTGGTTTCTGTGCGTCTGGTGCTATGGCCGTGCCAGAGAGCCACTCGTGGGGGGCAACTTGTGGCCTCGGTAGGATGTGAAGAACGAGCCTGTCCCCTCCACCCCACCCCCGCCATCCCATGAGGCTGCAGTTGCCCTGTCACCACCAGCTCATACCTGGCTTTTCAATAAGCTTAACGCACAGTTCTTTCACATTTCTGCTGCAAGCTGCCTGGCTCTGGATTAGGTCCATGTGCCTCTGGTGCCATGGCTGTGACAATTTTGGGGTCTTAACTTTGGTTCCTTTCATAATGATCTCGTAGGCTTACCAAAATAATTTTTTAGAAAGATCATCAGTGTGGTAACAGAGTGATAACTTGCCTAACTACAGGAATCTTAAGCCTTTTGGGACAGGAGCGTAGTACAGAGTAGGGTGCTTGCCTTGCACGTGGCTGATCAGAATTTGATCCCCAGCATCCCATAAGGTTCCCTGAGCCCTCCAGAAGTACAGAGCCGGGAATAACCCCTGAGCATTGCTGGATGTGGCCCAAAAGCAAAACAAAACAAACAAAAGAAATCTTATGCCTTCAAGTCACTGGAAATTCTCCCTATTCTTGTGAAAAATTTGATGCTGTAAAGAAGTCTGAGGACAGCTGTTTTCTATCCTGAACTTTTTTTTACTCTATTCCTGACTGACATTTATTACTTTTATGTAAGACAACTGAGTATAAATTTCCTTTCAAACATTTTACCTGGAATAGGGTCAACCCTCTTGCTTTTTAAATCCAGAACTTCTTTATTTTTAGTTATTTTTTAATTTTTTTTCTTTTTTATTGAATCACCATGAGTGACAAAGTTTCAAAGATATTTATGATTGAGTTTCAGTCATATATTGTTCCAACACCAATCCCTTCACCGGTGCCCATTACCCTTCACAATGTCCCCAGTCTCTCTTCCACTCCCCAGCCTGCCTCTGTATATTCAAAGGGTCTCTCCCCCATAGGAATTCTCTGATGAATAATGAGAGCTGATTTGAGAGAAAGTCCAAAATGTCTTTAAAAGAAAGGTTTCTCTTGTAATAACTAACTATGATCAAAGTTCCTGATTTGTTGATTTTTTTCCTTTTTCAGAAAACTGTTATTTCTATGTATTTAATTTTTGTTTGGGGGGTCACACCTGCCAATGTAAAGGGTTTACTCCTGGCTCTGCACTCAGGAATTACTCCTGGCAGTGCTCGGGGGACCATATAAGATGTTGGGAATCGAACCTGGGTCAGCCGCGTACAAGGCAAACGCGCTACCCACTGTGCTATCACTCCAGACCCTATTATTTGTACTTCTAATCTGAGTTACCTTTCTGTCCTTCTTTCCTATCCTTTTTTCCTTTCCGTTTTGTATCCAGGGGGAGGTAACTCTTGATTAACTGAATTAGTAGTTCAGTTGAAGGAACCAAAGATGTGATGCTGTGAGTGTCATATGATGCAGGTCACCCATTGGTGCTCAGAAACTTCCAGGGCCACACTTAGCAGCACTAGGGGGCTCTGGGGCTATACTCAGTGATGCTCAGGAGACCATGGTGTACCATGGATTGAACCAGGTTTGGCTCATGTAAAGCATGCAACCTTAACTCCTGTGCTATCTCTTTGGCTCTCTCCTTTTTCTTTCATTTTCTTTCTGTCCTTAAAGTTTTTCTTTGTATACTAAGACTATTTTCTCTAAGATTGTTCTTTACTGATTCCATTTTCCTTAAATATCTTCATGATAAACTTTCATTCAGCTATATTTTTGGATTTCCATTAAATTTTTTAAAAAATCTTAGTTTGGTTCTCTTCTCAGAGCATCCTCCTCCTGTATCTAATAAAAACAGCAAACAAATTGGGTAGAGAGATACCTTGAAAGGCTAGAATACATGCAGGAACCTTATATTCAAACACCTGGTCCCCCAAGCATTTCTTGATATGACTCAAAAATTTAAAAAACAAAACAGAGTGAAGAATTCTTATTCATTTCATCTATTATGGAGGCAAACTTTCTTGGCTTCTCTGGGAATTTGTTTTTTATTTTAGTGGGGGGCACACAAGGCAGTACTTGGGGGACCATGTAGTGCCAGGAATTGAATCTAGGGCTCTCACATGTAATGTACACATTTCACCCTTTGAGCTACCCACAACTATTCCTGATATTTTTTTATTGCAAAAACAATTTAATATAAGACCTGTAATTAAGATAAGAGATTCTGTTTGTGTGTACAAGAGAGCATGTTATTTTCTTTTATTCTAAAATGAATGATTCTAAAAGGAAACATTAGATATTCATCCCAATCCACCATTGGAGATAGCTAGGTTATATGATTTGTCCTTCCTTGGTTCCCTCAGATTCCTTTGGGTTCTGGAATCCAATCACCAAGTGATAAGTTCTCTTATACTGGTATGAAGAATTTCAATCTTCTAGCTAAAAAGTCACACTCAGATTCAGGAAAAAAGATAAGAGCTTTGTTACCATACTGTCATGTTTTAGAGGATAGAGACGTTAGGGCTGTCAGAATCATGTCAATATAATGTCCAGAGGCACAAAAGTATTTAGGAAGGGGTCTTCTCTGGGCCCATTTACTTACTTTTGCTCCTTTACCACTGAGAACAGATCTCTGTTAAACTCATGGATAAGCACTTGTTCTTCTACTTAGTGTCTTGACTGTGTAATGCCTTTTGTTGACTATCGATTCTTAGGCTTCTTTATATTAATGGTAGAACAGTACATAGAAGCAAAAATGTGTGTGTACACACAGAACAAGACAAAACAACAAATCTCAAATTTGCCAAGGAATTCCCCTTTCCCCTTTCCATCACGCTTTGCTTCTCTTTCCCACAGTGTGTTTTATTATTCCCAACATTGGGGGTGTTATGAGAGGAAACTAAAGTCTGTTCTTTCTTGTACTGAATTATACTGGTATAATATAAATTCATATAAAGGTAGAATAAAGCTAAAGAAGATTGTCTCTGAAAAGGGGTGTTGGCCATCAGTGCCTTTTCAGTGCACTGGCATTTCATTTGAGACATTTTGAATTCAAAAGTGGATCTTTCCAAGAATGTGGGAGAGTCTGGCAAAGTATATTTTACTTAGTTACCAACATACTCAGTTGTCATAAGATTCAGTTGTGAAATCACTGCAGCAACAAATTAAAAATTGGTGAACAATGAGAAGATGACATGTTTTAGGCTTCTGCAACAGTCCAGTTAGAGATCATGGGAACTACACTAGAGCTCTGAGGGTGGATGAAATGGATTCGATTTAGACATTATTTATGGCATAGAGACCAGCAGATAGGCTTGGAGCATTGTTGGGAGGGAAGGAAAGAAAGATGTTAAAACTTATCACCAAGCTTAGGTTTGGCAGATTGGGTCAATAAATGTTTACAAAGAAAGAAGGCTGAGAAGGTTGAGAAGGAGGAGTAGATTTGGCGAAGGTCAAGAGCGACAAAACTTCATCTTGGCACATATTTAATATGAGATGTTTACAAGACATCAAGGCAGAGAGATTCTGCTTTTTGCTGGAACTTGGATCTAAAGTTGAGAGAGTCTGGCTGAAGTTGAAAGTGAATGAAAATTGGAGCTGGAGCACAGAGTTGGTGGTTTAAAAGTCTGAATATGAATAAGCCACCTTGGGAAATACAGGCAATGAAAGTCAAAGAAAATGAAGAATGGGCCCAAGGAAATTACAACATTGATATAAAAAGTGAGAAGAGAAAGGGGGCTGGAGAGATAGTAAAATGGATAGGGCGCTTGCCTTGTATGTGGATGATCCAGGTGCGATCCCCAGCACCCCGTATGGTCCGGTGAGCATCATCAGGTATTGCCCTGTGACCCTCCACCAATGAGAAGTAAAAAAGATATTCATAAAAAATACATATAAAGGTAGAATAAAGCTAAAGAAGATTGGTAGAGGGAAAGAGAAAATTTGAGGAATGGAATAGATCAAGAAAGAATGTTAGAGAGAGAAGAAACGTGCTTGTCACAGAGAGACTGGGGTTGGGGTTGATGGGAAGGAAACTGGGGTCATTGGTAGTGGGAAATGTACACTGGTGGAGGGATGGGTGTTGGAACACTTGGAACACTGTGTGACTGAAACCTGAGCATGAACAATTTTGCAATTGTGCATCTCATGGTTACTCAAAAGAAAGAAAGAAAGAAAGAAAGAAAGAAAGAAAGAAAGAAAGGAAGAAAAGAATATTATAGGCTAAAGTAAATTTGATTATGTTTGGAGGATAAGACAAAGCAGAAGGGAGAGGGGCTCATTCATTAAACAAATACTGAGTAAATAGTAGGTGTATTTTTCTGTTCCAGGCAGAGGATATAGCAGGAAACAAACAAAACAAAATCTTTGGTTTAATGGATCTTATGTTCTGGGTGGAAGGGCAATGTTTGAAACACAATAAGAAAAAAAGATATATCAAATGGGGTCTTGCTTATGTGGCTTTTTGGTAAAATGCCTACCTTGTGTGTGATGTCATGAGCTCAACCCCTGACACTTCCCTACAACTTCTAATGCTATCACCTTAACTAATGTCATGATCCCTGACACCATTATCCAGACCTGACACACAGAAATCAAGCATATGAACCCCTGGACATCATAAAACAACAATAAAGGGGGAAAGAGGGGGAAAATACATCAAATATATGATATAGTAAATGGCAATAAGAACTATGAAGGAAGTTAAGCAGAGAAGGAGAAACAAATGTTAAAAGATATTACGTAGGATAACACAAAACATAACCTCGAGGAAAGACTCAAAATAGGTGAAGAAGTCAATAAATAACTTGTCTCTAGGAAGAGCACTTCAAGCGAAGCAAGTAAATGTTCCCTGAGGTGAAATTAGGTGTTTAAGGTATAGATAGAGTAAGTTGGTTTGCTGAGTTGGAGAGAGCAGAAGTTGAGAACTAAAAGGTAAACTTGGACAAAACAGAATGCACTGGGTGTTGCAGGCCATGCAGAGTCTGTGGTTTTTACACATAGTGCAATGAGAAACCACTGAGCGTTTCTGAGAGAATGACTGATCCAACTAATATTTTAATGGCTAAAATATTTAGTGGTTAAAATATCTGGCTGCTTTGTAGAGAACAGGCCAGGACAGGGATAGGAGAGAGACCAACTGGGAAACAACTACAATAATTTGGAGAAGATTGTGAACAGAGTTCTGTGTGGTAGAAATGGAAACGGTGAGGAGTGATTATATTTTTATTTTTTCTACTCTGAAGACAGAGCCAATAGCATTTCCTTACTGGATATGGAGGGGAAACAAAGAGAGAAGGAAACTTGACTTTAAGTTTCTAAGAAACAGAAAGGATGGAGTTGTTTGAAGCTGCAGTGAAAAATATGTGGGAGGTACAGTTCTAATGGGAACATCAAGATCTCAGTTTTAGATGTGTTAAGCTGAGGTGCCTCTTTGATGTTGATATTTTGAATAGAGGAGATAGATAAGCAAGTTTGGCGTTTAGAGGGAAAGAGCAGACCAACAAACCTGAGACATCAGATAGTGTTTAATTTCAGTGAGACAGTGAGACTAGGTTTAAATATAATGAGACTAGATGAGATCACCAAGGTAATGGAGATAGAAAAGAAGTTCCAAGAATTAACTTTTTTAAAAAGTTGAGGGCCATACTCAGCAATTCTCAAGAATTACTCGCCTGGCTCTGTACTCAGGAATTATTCCTTGTGGGGCTCAGGGGACCAAATAGGGTGCCGGGGATCAAACACAGGTTGGCTGCATGCAAGGGAAGCACCCTACCTGCTGTGTTATCCCTCCAGCCCAAGAATTAACTTGAAGATGCCCCAATTTTAAAGTTAGGGAAAAAAGGAGAAACCATAAAAGAATATTTAGAAACAGTGAGGAGAGAGAGAGAGAGAGAGAGAGAGAGAGAGAGAGAGAAAGAGAGAAGAGAGAGAGAAGGGGGAGACAGAGACAGACAGACAGAAAGAAAGACAGAGAGAGACAAAGAGAGACTGTCTCTGTGTGTGTGTGTGTGTGTGTGTGTGTGTGTGCGCATGAGTCTGTATGTAGATTTGTGTGTAAATGTAAGCATGAGTGTGCTGGGGTGTAGCAGTGGGGATAAAGTAATTTAAAAAGTATTTTAAAAAGAGGATGTCATCATTTGGGTCAAATGCTGCTTATGGATCTATAAAGTTATACAGAATTTAGCACATCTAGTACAGTAAAAATTGATGCAACTTTGATGAAAGCACTTCCATGGAGCACTGGAATTATCACTAGAGTTGGTCCATTTAGCGAAAAATAAAAAAGTTGGTCTTCTCTTCCCGTTTCTCATCCCCCTCCCTCCTCCATTAACTGAGGAAGAATCAGTAATATCCGAAGAACATGCTTGAGTGTGAAGGAAGAATGGTTCCTCAACTGAAATTTGGAGATCTGGTACCAGAAGGGGAAATGAATACTTGGCAGACAATAATAGCAAATGCTTACTGCAGTTAGAAATAGACTGTTTATTTCTTATTAATCCTACTTACAGTCTATCATAAGCTACCTGTAATGTCTCTTAGGATCAGGAAACTTTATGGGAAGTTTGACAGACCATCCTTATTGCAAACATTTTCTGTGAAAGAAAAAACAAAAACACTCCAGGGTCAGAAAGTATGATAGTTTACAAATGTTGCTTTCTCAATGAACTTATTCCAGGAATTTAGATTATGAAGAGAGCCCAGTCTAGGCTTGTATCTGCTATTGTTCTTCCAAGAACTACCTTATGGTTTCAAAAGGCAAATCTGCTAACCAAATAAATCTGTATATCAAATAAAAACTAAAAATATGGACCAATACAAAAAGTTGTACCTGGAAGTTCACAGCCACATATTTGTTATGCCAAAAAGCACAAAAATCTATCAACTAAAGAAGAGAAAAAAGAAGTGTAATATTAACCTTACAATGAATATGTGATATAAAAATCCTAGAACAGAGTTCTTGGCTATTAAATTGATTTATTTTTACTTAGGGCTGGTGACAAGAGGGGGTTGGTTGGAGGAAATGGAATTGATTACTAATGGATACAAGGTTTTTTGGGGGGATAATACAATAATCTACAATCTACTATGGTAATGCTTATAGAATTTTGTGCATATACTAAAAATCTCGAATTGTACACTGTAGTAAAATCATATGGCATGTGAATTCCATTTCAAAAACAATAGGAAGTTTAAAAACTAATGGTTCAAGTTCCAACTTTACCAATTAAAAAAATAAATTATGGAAGTCACAACTATTCATTCTTCAGTGCTCATTTGTAAGATAGTGAAAGTACAGAGTACCAATTCCATTGGATTAATAACAAACCAAGTTAATATCTGTCGGGTGATTAGACTGCATGTAGCCCAATACACACCAAAGAATAAAGATTAGCTAACTAAAGTCATACTATTTCTTTTTATTTAAAATGTACTATATTCATTTTCTATGGCTTCTGAAACAAACTATCACAAACCCCATGACTTGAAACAACACACATTTACTATTCTTCAGTTCTGAAGGTCCAAAGTCTAAAAACCAATCTCACCAGACTGAATTCAAAGTGTCATAGGGTCATTTCCTCTTTCCTATCATTTAAAGTCATCCTATTCCTTGGTTTATTCCTCCTCCATTTTTAAAGGCAGCAGCACAATATCTTGTGCGCCATGAGGTATATCTCAGAAGCATATTGCTTTCTGTGTCAAGTCTTCCTCTTACCACCTCTTATAAGGGTATTTGTGTACTTCTGATCAGAATTAGAGTTAATTTGGATCATCTAGAACAAGCTCTCCAGTTCAAAATCCTTATACAAGGTAACATTCCTAAATTCTAGGGATTTGGGACTATAATCTGTGAAATCTACCACAGCTGTACAATGAGACTCCTCCAATAAAGAAAAAGAAAGTGAATTTATCAATATATGTATGTATGTGCTACATGTATACAATATGTGTGTATATGTGTACTGCACTATTTCTATAATGCAAACTCCAGTGTACTTGAAACTTTTGGGGCCCTTCTGCAATACTTTTTCAGAGCAATGAATAAAAATTATTTTGATGGTGACATAATACTTCAGGTGTCTTTTTGTGCATATCTTTATGCAATTCTAATTTTGTTCAAAGATTTTTGCCTCCTTCCTCCTAAATCATGCCATTCAAATCCATTTTACTTGGCTTCCTGGGACCTACCAGGGTTACTGGAAAAGAAAATGCTCTGACATTTTCAGACACCTCTATTCGATGCTACTTAAAGTGATATAGTCATACAAGATTCAGCTGCCTAAAATACCATTCAAGAATGCAACCTCATTCCTTTTATTCTCATTTAATTTTGATGAATTACTATCCTGCATTTACTTTACCTTCTTTTTATAATTCTGTGCATTAAATGGTCTTTTTCTAAACAAATAAATAAATAAAATGAATTTTAAAGTGCACTTTTTTTTCAGGACTGAAAGTGTCATAGGTTTCAAAGAACACATACAAAAGTAAATGTATATATACTATATTTTGCATAAAGAAAATATGGTAAGGAATTACCACATAATTAAGATGACTTGAGGAATTATAAATGCCAGTTTTATATTCTAAAAACAAAATATTATCTAGCATGCATAGACTTATAAAATTTCGTGGATGTCAATCTTGATCTGAGTTCTATTTGTTAACTTTGATTTCTTGTAGTTCCAGTGAAAGAAACATCCAGCAACTTTTTTGGTTGTATAGTCAAAGGTGCTTGAGTCATTGGCATGTGAGATCAATATACCTGCATGTTAGTCTTAAGTTCTGATAGAAATGACATGCAATTATGCTGTCATTCTTGACTATCAGGACGTGACTGGTGTGCGGACACTAATTATGAAAATTTCTGCTTGGCAATGGCAGAAGTTAAGTCTCCCATAGTCTATAGAGGGATTATGTAACATAAAAGAAATAGAATTTAGAACCTCAAGAAATAAATGCTTACATCTTTATTGAAAAAAAAATAAAATAAAATTTCACTATATGTGGTGCTGCAGTGGTAGTATAGTAGGTAGGACATTTGCCATGCACATGGGTTCAATCCCCGACACCCCATATGGTTCCCAAGACCACCAGAAACGATTCCTGGGCATAGAGCCAGAAGTAAGCTCTGAGCATTGCCAGGTGTGGCCCAAAACAAAACAAAAATTCACTATATGCTTTTGTAAAAAGATGTGTTAGAAATTCAACATTTATCTATTGTGAAATTAAGTAAAAATTAAAATAAAGGTTCAAACAAAAAATAATATTATCTTGGGACTGGAGTCATAGTACAGCCGGTAGGGCATTTACCTTGCTTTTGCCCTGAGTGCAAAACTAGGAGTGAGCCTGAGCACTGCCAGATATGGCCTACAAAAAAACAAAAAATATTATCTGGATTCCAGATAATACTTTGATTCCAGATAATATTTTTATTATCAGAGGTAATAAAAATATAGAATCAAACTATACCACCACCAATAAAAATGTGTTGAATCAGTTAACTGTTAAAAGACTATCTAGGGGCTGGAGCGATAACACAGCAGGTAGGGCATTTGCCTTGCATGCGGCCGACCCGGGTTCGTTCCCAGCGTCCTATATGGTCTCCTAAGCACCGCCAGGAGTGATTCCTGAGTGTGTGAGCCAGGAGTAACTCCTGAGCATCGCCGGATGAGATGCAAAAAAAAAAAAAAAAGACTATCTAATAAGAAGGTTCTGAAAAATTATTGCAAATATCATAGGAAAACCTGAATATTCATCACAGAAGAGCTCACATAAATTAACTTAAAACCATAAAATTCAAATGAGTAATAAATGGGCAAAGGATGTAAACAGACTTCAAAGGAAGCAGCACACTATGTGAAAAATAGCAAGTTTCCAATAATTAAAGAGATGCAAACTAAAATAACAATTAAAAAAAAGAAAATTCCAAACTTGTCAGCAAAACAGGAACTGCTTATGGGAGCAGGTAGGGTTCACCCCTTGGGAATGCAACTTGGCAAGGCAAGAGTAACCAAGAACTATAAAAAACACTGGCACATTTTTAGCCCAATAATTCTACTTCTGAGACGCTGCAATCAGGATGAACACTACATATGGAAAAACTTCGTGCACAAAGACATTTTCTGGAAGTGGAAACAACCTAAGTAGACACTAGCTGGGAACTGTTAAATAAGCTATGTGATTCAAAATTATGCTAAACAGAGACTTGAGAAATGATGGAAAATACTTGTGCTTTACTGTTACACTAAAACCCTGTTAGCTGCTTCCTGACCACAATGTCTTTTTTTTTTTTGCAATTTTTTAAGGATCTACTTAACAACTACGAAAAGAGAGAAACAGCACATGCATAAGAAAAAGGAAATGCAAGGAAATATACCAAAAAGATTGTCACAAACGATTGTTTTCTTTTTCTCCCCTAATCTGTCTAATCATGTTTTCTTAATGGGCATGTATTATATTACTTACATCCTCACAGAAATAAAGCAATTGTTCACATCCTTCCTACAAATCCAAAGGAAATCTCTCTATGCAGAGCATGTACTGCCATTGTTTCTGGTTTCTCTAAAGTTATCCTGGAATTCTAACACAGAAACTGCTGATTGCATGTTAGACAAACATTCTCCTAGATTCTTTTCTTCAATAATTTTTTCCCTCCACAGTTCCCTCAATTTTCTAAACCTGGAGAGGTTCCACCCATCCTCCACCCACTTTTCTTCCTTGCACCTGTGATTATTCCCACATGTTTTTCACAGAGCCATTGTCCTGCACATGGCCCTGTGAGAGCCTGCTGAACCCTGGCACTCCTAAAGGATACTGGAAGAACCAAATATTCCACTCTAGCATGTCTGATCTGGTTTAGTCTGGTAGGAGGCAGGGGATGACAGCAGCTTAGGGATACAGGGTCATGGAGAAAAGGTGGGAGATGTTTAGGAAATCCAAATAAGGGCTTTTGGGTGAATAATATGTGGAAAAGATTAAGACTGTTTTTTTCTAATTTTTTTTTTGGTTTGGTTCGGGGGCCACACCCAGTGATGTTCAGGGTTTACTCTTGGTTTCTGTGCTGCGGGATCAATCCTGGTGGGCTTGGGGATCCATATAGGGTGCCGGGGATCAAATCCAGGTTGGCCATGGGAGAGGGAAATGCTCTACTCAGTGTACTATTCTCTGTCCCTCAGACTTGTTTCTTATATGACGAACTGGGAGCCTCAACTTTCTTTTCTAGGATGTGTATTTCTAGGATGTATATTTCAGAGATCCATAAATAAACCTCAAAAGAGATCAAAAGCCACAGCTAATCTTGGACCCGTGCAAGGCTGAACAGACCGGGGTAAATCAGATGGGGGCGGGTTGTCCTGGTGCCCACCCAAGCAGAGCCCCGCCCCCCTCTCTGGCCCTTTGCTTCCACAATCCAAAATCACCGCCATACCTCCGGCCTGACTCCACTGTCTGAGGACAGACTTGACCGAGATATAATCTGCTGAAATTTTGGCTGTGCAGGTTTTGTGACTAAAATCTCCAGGCTCTCTCAAGATCAGGATGGGCTACCTTCCCCCACTTCCCTTGCTCTTGGAAGCCTCAGCAGTCACGTCCACACCCAAAGGTGTCCCCTAGTTAAAAAAGAAAAACTACTCAATCCTTAGTTTCCTGATAAAAATACTGAACACCCTGAACAAACATGATGAACTTTTGGCACCATATTTCAAATCATGCCTCTCTGAGAGCCTGGCAAGCTACTGAAGGTATCCCGACCACACGGACAGAGCCTAGCAAGCTCCCTGTGGCGTATTTGATATGCCAAATACAGTAACGACAACAGGTCTCATTCCCCTGTCCCTGAAAGAGCCTCCAAATGTTGGGAAAAGATGAGTAAGAAGAGGCTGCTAAAATCTCAGGACTGGGAGGAATAGAGGCGTTACTGGTGCCCACTCAAATAATTCGATAATCAAAGGGATGACAGTGATACAATGATACAGTGATAGTTATGAAATGAACAAATAAATAAATAAGTAAGCAAATAAGGTTTTCTCTTATCCTGCAATAACAAGTCAGTGACTCAAAGTGGTAACTTGTAGATGTGTGTGTGGTGGGGGGTTAGGGTGTGGCTCCAGCAAGAGGAAGGGTTTGGTCATTTGGTACCCAAAAAAGTCCTGATACTAAGACATTTAAGAACCCTAGAATTTTGTGAACCAAAGTGTGGCCTATAGAAAGGCAACATTACCAACACCTGGGACTTCATTAATGCTATAGGATCAGACTCTGCATTGTAACTAGATCTCCAATGATGCACAAGTGTGCTAACTTTTAGCAGAACCATCTCAAAACACATGTAGATCCCAAGACGAAGCTTGTGCCTCTACTCTTCTGCCTTCCATCAAGCCACCAAAAAGTTTGGTCATGCTTTACCACAAGGCCTGACTCAATTTCTGCCTCTCCAAAAGCTTTAAAGAAAAAAAACTCACAAGGAACAGACCTTATGTGAATTGTTCCCAGACCTCACATTCACTCAGAGAAGTAATGCCAGGTCTAACATTACTCAACTTGTGACAGGTGGATTCAATGCTGATGTCCTTCAGTAGTCCTAATTAAAGAAAGTGGAGAAGCAACCTGAACAGACTACACAAAGGGAGAAACATTCTTAAAATGTGGTTTGGCCAAGTAAAAGTAAGGCCAATGACAACCATTTATAAAAGTTACCACACATGTCTAGTGACATTGAATGGCAATCATGATTAAGAAAACCACTTAAAAGGCAATTGATTACTTTTTTGTAAAGATTGATTTGATTATGTGCCTGGCTGGTTATTCTAAATTCATAGTCAAAGGTAAAGTTTGGATTATTGTCTGCAAGTCTCCAAGTTAGATTTCCTGGGTGAGACTTAGAGAGGATGAAAATTTTTTACTTTTAAAACTAGGCTGATGTGTTGGTAAAGAAGGGAGAAATGGTCTTTAAGTGACGAGATTGGGGGTTGATGTGGGAACTAGACTCTATTCATCTACTAATCGTAAAGGAGTATCCCATCCTTAAAGAAGCTTTCCCCGAAATCTTCATTCTCTCTTCTGTTCTTCTCTGCCTTATCATTAGACTTCTATTATGTCTCTTAGAGAGGTAGGAGTGTTTGCTAGGAACTCTAGCTTTGAGCCTAACTATATAGATCTTCATCCTCCCTCTCCCTCTGTGTGTTAGGAAGTATGTGACTCTGGCCACGTAACTTCCTTCCACAGCTATAAGACATAGAAACAAATTATAGATATGTTATAAAGAGTATAACAAACACACTGTCAAACAAACACTGTCCTCCCATTGTTCATCAATTTGCTCGAGCAGGCCCAGTAACGTCTCCATTTTGAGACTTGTTGTTACTGTGTTTGGCATATTGAATACATCAATGGGTAGCTTGCCAGGCTTTGTCGTGCGAGTGAGATACTCTTGGTAGCTTGCTGGGTTTTCTGAAGGGGTGGAGGAATCAAACCCGGCTCGGCCAGGCTGGCTGCACGCAAGGCAAATGCCCTACCATTGTGCTATCACTCCAGCCCTAAAAAGTATAACAAACATATGAAAATTATGGCATCTGCACTTAATAAATAATCAATGTTAGGGATTATTATTAGCACTTCACATTGTCTGGCTTCAGTTAAGGTTGTTTGTTTATTATGTCTGTCTTCCTCCATAGACCATGAACAAACTGTTTACATCCCAAGCATCTGGCATAGGGTCTTACAAAATAACAGACACACAATAATAATATTTGTCAAGTTGGCTTGAAGGTATGCCAGGAAGAGGAAAGGGAGGGTACTGGAAACAAATTTAATGTACTTTATTATTTTACCCACGACCAACCTCTTCAGTATATTTGTTTTTCATCAATTACCAGAACACATTGTCTTAGCCTCTGAGACTGCCTTATTTAAAAAAAATGGAGCCCTAGAGACAATATTTCTGAAACCAGATTTTCCGGTTCAGAGATAGTGTGTTTCTATTTCTGAAATCCCCAGCTTTGCTCCTAAGTGGGGAAGGGGTACTGAAGTTCTTCCAGAGCTGCACTGATTACACCAGGGATCCTCAAGTCACTTCAGCTCTAAAGACCTTTGAGAAGGGATGTATTCTGATGTTCAGTGTATTTGTTTAGAGAAATGTCCTTAGAGGTTACATGAAAGAATTCTATGTTCCAACAGGGAATTCTATTACAACAATCTCCTTTTTAAACAGTTTTCTGATTCTTGGATAAATAAACATCAACTAAAGTAATAATACTTAGTTTACTAAATGCTAATACTGGGTGTCTAACAATGTGCTAGACATTGGGTACACACTGAAGATCTAAAGGTAAAAGACATATAGTCCAGGAGGCAGAAGGAAACACATTGCACAGGACAAGTACAGTGTCACAAGCAGCATCTTAGACCTAAGTGGTGAGATATATCAGGAACATGCAAGCACAGGTCCTAATCCAAGGCTCAGAAAGTTTCAGAAGACTTTTAAGAAGGAGAAACTGAAGGGGTGTCATTTATTGAGCACATGTCATAAGTTTCACTCTCTGTTCTAAGAATCTTGATGAATCCCTCAGTCCTAAAACAATTCTATGACCTGGGCATTATTCTTCTTCTTCTCATTTTACAGATGAGGAAACAGAGGCACACGACTGATAAATTACGGGGTTTGGAAATCAAACCCAGACACTTAGCTCCAGACTAAAAGGGAAGAAGAGGGCCTGACACGGCTTCAGAGCAAAGCAAGTTCCTTGCAAATCTGAGAGGGAGGAAAGCTCAAGATTCTTTGAGGAACTGAAAGTGGCAAGGGCTGAAGACCAAGATGACTGGGTGCCAGTCAGAAAGGAAACCAGAGATGGAGAGAGATTTTCTGGTTTGGTCTGACCTAGTTGGGTGATTCCTGTCACTTAAGTCCTCTTCGTCTATCTCTTTCTTTGTGAAATTAGTCACAAAGATATCTGGGTTCTACCACAGAGAAAGGTCATACGCACCAAATAAAGGGGGATGGGGGAAGTGTGTGAACTTGATAGCAAAGCATAAATTCCTTTCCCCTACTTTAAGTTTCAACGGTATCATTTCCCCAATAGTGTCAAGGATTTGCCAACCCAGAATCAACAGTGTTAAGGCACCAGCAAGAGGCTCTGGAAAGGAGTCAAAAGTGTGGTGGGAAGAGGGGTCTGTGTGAGAGAAAGGGTCTTAGACTCTATCCAAGGAGCTACACCCAAAGTCCATACTTAAAACTCCCAAATTTCAGGCATTCACTCCTTCAATTCAGTCATCCAAATAGAGCAGATAAGGACAGCACTTACTGCGTAAGGCTGATGGGAGGCATACATAATATGTAATATGCTAAAATAGCTCCCAACACAGAGTTAAAGACACGAAATAGCCTAGAGGCTATCATTATTAGCATTATTTTAAAAATCAGTTGGCAGGACCAGAGAGATAGTCCTGTGGGTAGGGCACTTGCTTTGCATGTGGTCCATCACACTGTATTCCTGCATAAGAACCCCAGCCCACCAGGAATAAGCCCTGAGCACCACCATTATGGTTCCCACCCCCCACAAAGAAATCAGTTTGCTACTCATCCCATTCCTCCATGTTTCTGTGTGATAAAAACATGGGAGACATTAAAATTAGAAATGATGAAGAGCATTTGTAATCCCCTACAGCCACTCATGCAGAGATTCTTCCTGGTTCCCATGGGCTGGCCAGCAGCTGGTACTCTGTCCTGGCAGAAAATGCCCAAAAGAGGTAAAAGACAGAGACTGCATGCCATCTGTGAAAACCAGGCTGCCCTGCAGGTTTTTTTCTTTCTTTTTTTTTTTTTTTTTGTCAAAATCTAAATATAGTCAGTCAGATATGCTTGCGTTTTTAAGATAAAACTATTCTTCTTTGTCCCTCCACCCCTTCCTTCCCTTCCCTTCCCTCCCCGGTATATACACACACACTCCCCCACACATCCAAAGAAACGTCCAGCCTACTTTCTGCAAGAACTACTCTGGGGTCCTGCCGTGACAGCCTCTTGCCACATTAGCTTCAGAGTCTGACAGCAGAGGAACCTTTGCTAATTTCACAACAGGAAAGCATTCAGGAAATTCAAGAACAAAACAAATCTACACACGGAGTCCAGCATCTTCAGGCAAGCACGCTGAGGTACCCACCCCAAAGCACGACGACTCTGGACTGCAAATGAGTCTGCACCCGCTAAAAAGGCTAGAGGAAGGCGGAAGAAGTCATTTGCCTCTAAAAAACCAGATCTGAATACAAATTAGTAATGAATATTCATGAGCAGTCTTCCAGCTCCTTCAAGAGCCACCCATGCCTACGCTCGGCTTTTGCTTCCTAAAAAGTTTCCCAAAGTTCTTTCTCTGCCTCCTCTGGGAAGGAGGGTGGGAAAGTTCATTTAAGGCTTGCTGCCTCTTGCTCTTTCAAGCACTCACTTGATCTCGGATTTGGAGGGGCTTGTTCCTTCTCTTTTTCAACTAGTGAGGCTTTAGATCAAATGAATGTTGCTCTTACCCCTTACATCTTCCATAACTGGCAGCGTTTGTTTTCTTCCTCTTTGCTCTTTTTTTTTCCCCCAACCTCTGCTTGCTGTGGTCGCTCTCACTGAGAGAGGTACTCAAGGAACAGAGATATAACAGACCCTCCGACTGGTGGGAGTGGCTAAAGTAGCCAGCCCAGTTTCGGAAGGAACCTCAAACCCTACGTCTTTTTCATTGACTGCAAAGGACAGATTGGCTAAGTCGCACGGCTCATTTCCCTAAAGCTACAGTAGGCTTCCCCCACCCCTCCCCCACCCGGAGCGGGCTGTAACTTTTTGTAGGTTTGGGAGAAAAAAAAAAGTGCATGCTCAAATTTCTCTCCTCCCTTTTCTCTTCTCTTTTTGTTACGGAAACTCATTTCCCTCCTAGAAAAATGTTATCTCGGCTGCAAGCAAATTAAAGCTATTTTACTGATTGTAACGTGGAAGAAACTTGTTACCTTGATACTGGTTGGGTAAAATGAGGGACGAAAGAACAGTTCTTTCCATCCCATAAAGCCGATCACTTCTGGTTCCCAGATGAAAAAGTCCGTTTCGAGGCTCCTTTGGCCAGAAGAGCAACGGGTCACCCCAGCGACAGACGCTGTAACGGGAGAAACTGTGTTATTGGTTGGAAGGCGGGGTGGGGAGGAGGAGGGTGCTCCCGGGACCTGCCGGCCAGCTGCGCGCACTCCAACTGTGCACCTTTCCAAATCTTGACCTCCCACCGCTCAAGTCCTAGGGGCATGAATCTCCACACCCAGACATGGCGATGACCCAGCTACAGATGGACAGCCTGACTGAAATTCTCCCAAATATTGTGTGCGTGCATGAGATTATTTTGAAATTAGGACAAAAGCTCGTCCTCCAAAAGAAGGTAAATTCTTAAGGTCCATATCACCTAGGCAGTATCTTACACCCCAAGGCTTTTGTCTTTAGTATTTTAAGCTTGAAAGTGACCCCCAATCCAAGGTGGAAATATTAGAAAGGTGGAAATGTTAAGCCACCTCTGGGTATGAACAACATTCAAGTTCACACATAGAGAGATCAGGAATTTGTTCTTTTTTGCTGCCCAGCTCCCCAAGCATGCAATACAGTTTCTCCCAGTGTGGGCTCTCAGCAAATATTTGATGGATGATTGGGTGGATGGATGGATGAATGGCAGCTGTGCAGAACGCAGAACGGGGGATCTGGTTTCCGGATCCTAGTTCATGTTGTTTAGTCATTTATGCCTCTCTGAAACAAAACAAAACAAAAATGCTAATTACACCATGACATTTTTTTCCCTCCGTGCAGACCATTACATTTTTGACTGTTACAAGTTTTTGGACTCAATATAGAAAATACAATCTTCACTAGGAGGTAGGAGAGACAGTACAGTGGGTAGGGTGCGACAAATCTGTGTTCAATCCCTGCTACCTCAGATAGTCCCCTGAGCCTTGCCAGGAGTGATTCCTAAGAAAGTCTTTATTTTAACCAATGGTTCATATTTATAACATTCTATCTTTGTAAAATAACGAATTAATACAAAGTAAAAACTCTAATGCTTGACTTCTCATAAGTTCTCCAGAGTTGATTTAGACTTCGTCTCTAATACTTAGTTGTTATCATAGGATATTTATAAAAATCATCAATGTTTATAATATGTCTTGAAGTCATTGTTTTAGAATAAAAATTTGAAAAACAGCCTGTCCACAAAACAGTCTATGAACTATAAAAGGAACAATAGATGATCAAATTTACAAGGAAGGAATGGCCAAAGTGAAGGTCTAGAGTAGGCAATGCCATTCCTCACCTAGAAACCCACCACAACTCTCACCTTTCTCTAAGAAACATTAAAGTCCTTCCAAGAGCTTGTTCCCCTCATTTCTTTGACTTCTCTTCTTCCTATTTCCTTCTCTTGTTCTCTCCACTCTAGCCTCTGAGTCTCTCTGCACCTGTTCTTTCTGCCTGAAAGGTTTTTCTCCTAATATCCACTCCCTGACAGTTTTTATTGAATAGTTACCTTCCACCACAATACAATTGTGGTCTCTAACTACTATTTCCCACCAAATAAAATCTTTGGGGGAAAATAACGGGTTCTAAGTGTGAGGTAGCGATTATATAAGGTGAGAACTACCATACAAGGAAACAAATATATAAAACACAGTTTCGATAGAAGGTCTCATCAGTCAACTTAAAGTGACTCTCTTTGACCAGCAAAAGCTAGAAATGTGGCTGAAGTGATAAAGCACATGCCTTGCATGCACGAGGCCCTGGGTTTAATTCTAGCACCAAATGCCTGACACCCAGCACCATTAGATTTGTTCCTAGTGGTCCCTGAGAGCCAGGTACAAGCAGTGTGACCCATGATGAAAACAAAACTTGAGCAACACTAGAAATAGCGACTGAAATGTATTTAAATACATTAGATCATTGACATCCATGTGGTCATAATGATAATAGTAAAGAAATTACTGTTAACTTTCAGATCAACTTACTATTCCAAAACTAAGTAAATAAAGGTGCAAATATCAATATTCAAACATGCCTTTTCTGGGGGCTGGAGCAATAGAACAGCGGGTAGGGCGTTTGCCTTGCACGTGGCCGACCTGAGTTCAATTCCCAGCATCCCAGATGGTCCCCTGAGCGCCGCCAGGAGTAATTCCTGAGTGCAGAGCCAGGAGTAACTCCTGAGCATCGCCGGGTGTGACCCAAAAAGCAAAAAAAAAAAAAAAAAAAAAAAAAAAACCTTTTCTGCACAAACTATACCAAAAGTAGAAAACAGTTGCTGGTGTAAAGTTTCTTAAAGTACTTGATCACTTGATCACTTGACTTCCCGTTAATCGTCGATTTGCTCGAGTGGGCGCCAGTAACGTCTCCATTTGTCCCTGTCGTGTGCTAGTGTAGCCCAGTGGCGTCTGTTCGCTCTAGGAACACGAAGAGCCTCAAACCGATCATTCATGATCTTGATGAAGAAGTCTGACCATCTAGTAGGTGGGCGGCCACGCGGCCTTTTGACATCCCGTGGAATCCAGTCGGTAACAGCTCTAGTCCAGCGGTCGTCTCTAAATCTCATTACGTGACCAGCCCATCTGATTTTTGACACCTTGGCAAACGAGACAGCGTCTCTGATTCTTGATCGTCGACGGATGTCGGAACTCCGGATTCTTTCTCTCATTTGAGTGAAACGTGATATTCCAAGCATAACTCTTTCAATTCCTCTTTGGGAGATCCAAATAGCGTTCTCATCCTGTTTGCATAGGGCCCAGGTCTCTGAGGCATATGTTAATGCAGGAAGAACAGTGGAATCAAAGAGATGTGCCTGGAGCCAGAGGTTCTTCATCCTCTTAGCTATTTCTTTGACGCTCTTGAAGGCGTTCCAAGCCGCTCTCTTCCTCCTGCGCAGCTCTGGTGCCAGGTCATTTGTCATGTTGACTTCTCGACCTAGGTACACATAGCTGTTGCATTCAGAGATGGTCGTTCCGTTGAGAGCTAATGGGGCATCAGGAACGAGGCTGTTTCTCATAAACATTGTCTTCGTGAGATTCAGCCGTAGTCCGACCTTTCCACACTCACGGTTTCACCGAAACTCTTCTTAAAGTAGACAAATAATAAAAGAACAACATTGGAGTATCACCATTCTGCAAATACTTAAAGCAATTGGAGCTAAGCCATAACTATAATGACCACTTAAAACACAAAGGAGTTAGTTACAAACACTCACAGAACTTTTTACAGAAACACACATAGTTTAAAGATAGTTTTGCCTCCAAATCAAAGCATGTGGATGGAGTTTATAGAAAATACAAGGACAGAAATCCATATAAAAATACTCTAGAAATGTAATCTGTAAAATTCAGTCTAGAAGAAACACTGAGGGCTGGAGAGATAGCACAGCGGGTAGGGCGTTTGCCTTGCACGCTGCTGATCCAAGTTCAGTGCCCAGCATCCCATATGGTCCCCCAAGCACCGCGAGGAGTAATTCCTGAGTGCATGGGCCAGGAGTAACCCCTGTGCATTGCTGACCCAAAAAGTCAAAAAAAAAAAAAAAGGAAAAAGAAAGAAGAGACACAACTCAATTCTCAATTTACTTAACAAATAAAATGCAGGAAAGAAAGCAGAGGATGTGATATCTCTATAACAGGAGATTTAAAAGACATACCAAGCATATGCAATTTCCAATATTCATTCAAGCCAATTAAAAAAACTGATACATATAAATTTGAACACTGAGTATCTTATAATAATAAAGATTCATTTTGAAGTATAAGAAGAGTAGCACTGTAGCACTGTCTTCCCATTGTTCATCGATTTGCTCGAGCGGGCCCAGTAACGTCTCATTATGAGACTTGTTACTGTATTTGGCATATTGAATATGTCAGGGGTAGCTTGCCAGGCTTTGCCGTGCGGGCGTGATATTCTTGGTAGCTTGCCAGACTCTCTCAGAGGGGCAGAGGAATCAAACCCGGCTCAGCAGGGCTGGCCGCGTGCAAGGCAAATGCCCTACCCACTGTGCTATCGCTCCAGTCCGTAAGAAGAGTAATGTGATTATAATTTTTCAAAAGTATTTATACTTTAGAGGTATAGCAGAAATCTGGAATTATTTTCAAAAATAAAAAGTGTAGATAAAGTAAAGATAAAATGAGATTCATGATAAGGGGATCATTTTGATGTTGGATACATGAGAATTTAATTGACTTTTGTTTGCCTGAATTTCTACATTAAAATTATCTGGTGATATACAATAGTTACATGAGAGGATTTTTTTTTCAGAATTTTAAGGCATAGGGTTGAATATTCACTGAGTCGGTAACCATACATAAAATTGGCTTAGGGACTGAGGAATGTTAAGGTCACATTTAAAATAATTACTATAATCTGGCAAGATAATCACCACAAAATAGGCTAAGTAGTGAAAGGAGCAAACAGTCACATGAAAGAGATTAAGTGCAATGAAAATAAAGGTAGTTGAATAAAAACTAATTAGTCAAAGCCAAAAAAGGGTTGTTATATCAATGTATTAGAAAAATATATCCATGGTGCAAGTTGTCTGTAGCACATAATCAGACAGTATTATGAAGATTTTCTTAAGTTTCTTTGTGGAACCTAATATTAAGTGTAAAGTCAGCGAGGACCTCACATTCTGTCCAATGTTCAGTATCTATAGTGTGTGGTGTGATGACTCGATAACTCTCCATACCCCAGCAGTGACCAGGAAGGAACTACATAAATCATAGAGTGGTTATAGTAGTTTTGTATAGTAGTAAATTTGGGGAGTGAGGGTAGCTGGTAGGATAATTCTAGCACTACTTTTCAACCATTGCCCCTTTTCAACGAGGGCACCTTCTGCCTTTGTTTCTTTCCTATGCGCCCCTTCCTACCAATTAGCTCCCTAGTTTCATGCTGTGTGCCCCACACACCATTTATGCAATAGTTACCTGTGTTTCCCTTGGAATGTCCTGTGACCCCATAGGAAGGTCATTTTGGCCTCTAGTCAAGAAACACAGGAGCAGAAGATAGGCATTCTGCTCTCTGAATTGTTACTAAATCTCCAATAAAACAGAAGTCTATTGATGAAACTCATGAAAGAAGTGGCTTTTAGACAACTTAAAAAATAAATGCCCCAGTAACTATTGGACAAAATGGGATGTGTTACCAATTCTAAAAATGTTCATAATTTTTGACAAAGTATTTAAAATGTTGTGCCCTATTCATATTTTAAAGTAATCTTTGTTTATGGGTACTTTCAAAGCTAAAAGGACACTGTAAAAGAATAAGTTTTTCTAACTAATAATTCTCAATTTATAATTGATATAGCTAATGGCAGGCTTTAAAAACATAGTACCTTAAGTATCATGGAGATGTCATGGATATGGTTCAAAGAAACAGAATACATGCCTGGTATATGGAAGCATAAAATTCAGCCTCTGAATTACATGCTCCACCCCTGCCACAATACCACAAGGCGTGTCCCCGGTAATACCTACCCTGCTGGCTCAGTCACTAGCACTAAGATGGAGCACTGAACCATCAGACCTAGGAATAACCCTCAGATAATCCCCAATAGCATCACTGGGTACAGAGCCTATAAATATATACGAACATATATACATAGAACCCGGCAAGCTACCGAGAGTATTCAATATGCCAGACACAGTAACAACAAAGTCTCCAATGGAGACATTACTGGGCCCGCTCGAGCAAATCGATGATCAACGGGAGGGCCTTTACTTACTTTACTATACATACATGTAAACATACATAATCAAAGAAAAAGAATGAGATGCTCTTTGTTATAAGATAACTGACACATACAATCTCAGTATGTTTTTCTCAGTGTTATTTTTTAATCTCAGAGATATAATCTCAAAGATTTTTCTCAATAGCAATAGATTCAGTTCCATTTTCTAATATTCCCTGATAATAAACCAAGATGCTAAGTTATATTTGGTATTGGTAAATAAATTGTGTCAGCACATTTAAAAATCATATTAAACTTGGCTGCCCTTATCAAATACAGTGCTTTGGCAATCTACCCGCACTATGCATACCTTATCAAAAACACAAAATAATTCAATTCTTTACCATCAATAATATCCTCTGCCTCCACTGAATCTACTTGCTTAGAGATATCCAGAGATAAGAACTCCAATGGAGGACAGGAAATAGGGGACCAGGTTCAATCTAAAAGTGACCTAAGAGAGAAAGTGAGGCAGTGGGGGGGCTGGGAAGGGGGGATGGATACTGGGGACATTGGTGGTGGAAAATATACACTGGTGGATATTTTGATCATTGTATGACTGAAACTCAAACACCAAAGCTTTGTAACTGTAGGTCATGGTGGTTCAAAAAAAAAAAAGTACCCTAAGGATATTTTGAAGTGAGAACTGAAATATGACCTAGTGTTGCCATGTTTTTGTCTTTTCAAGGTTAAGCCAGAGACCTTCTCAGTAATCAGGGAGAAATGCTTAAACACAGAGGTTGCTTGATTGCTGCAGCATGGCCAGCTCTTCGGAGAAGGAAGTATGTGAATAAACCATGGCAAGGCTGGAACAGGCCTATAGTACACTGCCCAGCAACTTCAAGCAGAGAAGACACTCAAGATAGGGCTTGCAGAAATGAAATCAAGAGTTTAAATTCTAAGTACATACCTAATCTGATGCTAGCACTTGATGAAATGTGTGTTGTGTAGGCATTATCTTAGATTACATCAACTGATTCATAACCACTCTCATTTGAGTAACCACTACTACTCCGCCCTCCAATAAGCTGAAATATCTTTCACTTCCTGTTGAAATTTCCCTTTCTCTCATTTTACTGACTCCACCCAGAGTACCCCGAGTTCTCAAAATGTCTCAGAAGTATGCAGAGATGAGTGAACTTTAATTAAAATGCAAGATTTTATTACTACATTACGAAGCAGGCACCAATAGGTGGAGGCTCTGGAGCACCTGGGTGTTGGCTGAAGGAGTTAACAATATGCACCAACACCGTAACTGTCACTCAACAAATAATGGGGAGACAGACAGATAGGTTGGAGGATGGAAGTTTGGACCAGAGGTGGCATAAGGACAGGGGTGAAAGGCCATGGGCACTTAAATAGAATGATGTACTTTGTATGTCATTAATGTAACTTAAATGTTGTTGTAGCCCTATATTACCTAAAATATCATTTAAAAAGAGAGGCACCAAATTCATGAGTTGCAGATATAATAACTGATAACTATAACTTTATCTAATATATTCATTTTATTTATTTATTTATTTTACAATAAAAATAATACATTTTTATTTATGTATGTAAAATTAATTTATTTTACTTTTTATTTTATTTTCTTTATTTATGTAAAATTAATTTATTTTACAATAAAAATACAATAAAAATACAAAAAAATTATTTATTTTACAAGTGAACAATTTTTCTTGAAATCCTAAAAGTTTAAAGAGGACCAGATGGGATGTTTGGGCACCATAACAGAAAATCTCACCAAACTGTACCATCATTCGTAGGAATGAACAAACCCAAACACAACAAAATTCAAAGTCTCGTGTAATTGTTACAAATTAATGTAAATGAATTAAGCATTTTATGATAACCTTCCTTTAATTATACAAAAAAGGGATTTTTACATGACATACAAAAGATAATGCAATACCTAATGAAAACACAACTCTCTTAAATTTCTTAAACTTTTATAGGATGAAAAAAACATTTGAAATGATTAAATGGCTTAAGCTGATTTTTTTTATTGCAAACTGTTTTAACATCCGTTTAACTCACATGCATGCTACTCAAAAAGAATATAGCTTTTGAATTAGAAAAATCACATACATTAAAATGAGGAATTAAGTACTGAAGTTAGAAAAGTCCTGGGGTTTCTTTTTCTTTTTTTTATGTAGGAATACTGCTATTTATTCAGCCACTGATTAGGCTGATTGAATTGGGCATGAACTCCACCTTACTTTTTTATTTTTCATTTTTTATAATTTTATTTATTGAATCACTGTGAGAGCAGTTAAAGCTTTCGGGTCTAAGTCTCGATCATACAATGAAACACCCGTACCTTCACCAGTGCCCATTCTCCACCACCCAAACCCCAGTATACCCCATCCCACAACCTCCCCTACCTGTGGGGCAGATGATTTCTACAACACTCTCTCTACTTTGATTACATTCAATATTTTGACACCAGACACACCATTATTATTTGGGATTTTACCCCAACACTCAGATCTGCTGAAAAGGCAACAGTAGACAATTTGTTTTATATTGCTGGTTATGAATAACACATGATGTCGTGCGGCTGCAGTGATTTTGAAATTCTGAAATTTTAACAATTAAATCTGGAGGGATTTCTGTCAAAACCTGCTGGGTTCTGAGATTTGTTCCCGAGTCTCTGGGATCATGGCCATTAAGCATCTTGATCAGGATCCAGAGAGGCTGTTTATGGGTGGCGACTCGGAGTCTTGTTGGGACATGGAGGAAAGGGCCAGCTCCACCCCCATCCCATGAGGCCCCACCTGTCTTGTCACTGAGGGCCCAACCTGACTGTCCAATGGCCTCTGGTGGATGGCGGCCACCGAGCCACCAAAGGGGAGCAGGCAGAGGGACAGCACCCTTTCCCCCCTGGAGTGGCCTGGTGACAGTAACCTACTGTGTGGTCTGGATGCATTTCTGCCAAGAGCCGCTGGGTTCCAAGATTTATTTCTGAGTCCCTGGGATCATGGCCATTAAGCTGCTTGATCAGGAGCCAGAGAGGCCATTTGTGGGCAGCGACTCGGGGTCTCATTGGGACGGGGAGGAAAGGGCCGGCTCCACCCCCATCCCATGAGGCCCATGTTTCTCGTCACTGCAGGCCCAAACCTGACTGTCCAGTGGCCTCTGGAGGATGATGGCCACTGGGCCGCCAGGGGGAACAGGCCAAAGCATGAAACCTATTCCCTCCCAGGGTGGCCCAGCAACAGGAACCTACTGCAGGGACCAGACGCATTTCTGCCAAAAGCGGCTGGGTTCCGAGATTTGTTTCTGAGTCTCTGGGATCATGGTCATTAAGCAGTTTAATCAGGAACCAAAGAGGCCTTGCCTCCAATTATATAGCTTAACTGGAGGTGGTTTGTGGGTGTGTCTCCCACATACTTAACTTTTGGCTGTTTACTTTCTTGGTAAACTTTGCCTCAAGTTTTTGAGGTCTGGCACAGCAGCAATTTTGGGGTATTTGGAAGTCTGAAGGCGCCATCAGGCTGCTGATGCACTCGCCTCACAGGTACAGATTGATCTACTGGGGTTTCTTTTGAAAGGAACCTTCAAGTACTACTATGTATATATAAAGAATACTAATTTTCATTACATATTCTTCCTTAGTGTTAATTATACAAACTACAATACCTTTCAAAATAAAATTCCTTCATAAGATAACTTAAAAGGAACATTCAAACCAGATCTTGAAAAAACAATAAAAGATTTTAATAGGACAAGAATGTCTTAATTAGTGATTATTCTATATTTGACTATATATCTCCTGCTGTAGAGCCCAAGTTCTCTCTCTTTTGGTCCCTACAGCTAAGAAAAATTCAATTAGTTGTGCTACTGAGACAACCTGTGATAATTTCTCTTAGAGAAAAGGCATTTTTCAGTACACTGACAGACCAAGAGAAGAGAAGGCAGGTTCTCTGCACAAAACTTAAATGAGAAAAACAAAATTACTCATCGTAAAAGAAAAATATTTTATTTTCCAAAGGAATGCTGCACCCATTTCACTTTATATTTAAGATCTGGGGTAAAGGCACTAAGATGTACACCTCACCACAAAGAGCTTCTCAATTACATTAGACATTTCTAAATAGGCTTCTGTAGTCAGTCTGCTTGCTGAGTGTTCTGTGACATTTCTTACATAGAAACATAACGCAAATTAAATAATGCAAAGTTTGAGTCCATTTATGATGCAACTAGTTTTGTAAAAATATTCAGAATTGCTAATAAGGCACCAAGAAAAAGCACCTCAGAGAGGATCCAGATCTTTTCTGCAAGGTCACTCCTTCACAATTTCCTCTAACAGGTCTTCCAGAGTGACAAGTACAGTTTTTGACATGTACTACTTATGTAATCTTAGGGATGGGGAACATTGCTATGGTTACTATATACAAATGCCAATTTCCATTATAGTTACAGACATATTACAAGATTTCATGGCTTACTCTATAAAAGATAAAATAGGCGTAAGTTTCCTTTAAGAAAGTTTTTGTTTTGAAGTAGCATTGCACTGTGGCACTGTCCTCCCGTTGTTCATCAATTTGCTAGAGTGGGCCCAGTAACATCTCCTTTGTGAGACTTGTTACGTGTTGTTACCATAATATTTTTGTTGGTGGAAAATGGGCACTGGTGAAGGGACAGTGTTTCATTGTATGACCGAGACCTGAAAGCTTTGTAATTGCTCTCATGGTGATTCAATAAATAAAATTATAAAAAAGAAAAAAAAAGTAATGTGGAGTTCGTGTCCAATTCAATCAGCTTAATCAATGACTGAATAGCAATACTCCTACAAAAAAAAAATGAATGGTCCAAAATAAATCTGTCTGTCTGTCCTCCTGTTGTTCATTGATTTGCTCAAGCGGGCCCAGTAATGTCTCCATTTTTGAGACTTGTTGTTACTGTGTTTGGCATATTGAATACGTCACAGGTAGCTTGCCAGGCTTTGCTGTGCGGGCGAGATACTCTCTGTAGCTTGCCGGGCTCTCCGAGAGGGGCGGAAGAATCAAACTCTGCTTGGCCAGGCTGGCTGCATGCAAGGCAAACACCCTACCACTGTGCTATCGCTCCAGCCCCCCAAGTAAATAAAATGCGAAAACAACTAAATAAATAAAAAGGATCAACAAACTATCATCTGACTTCATTGGGCTACTCCAGACAGGAGCAGGTGCTGTCCCCTAGGAATCCTGCGGCTGTCATCTTGCAGAACCCAATGAGAAGTCCAGGTATGTGGTAGCAGTAACAGCAAATGTCAGGCTTCCTGGGACAGGGGATGAGCTGGTCCCTCTTATCTCTTCACCCCCATGAGAACCTGAGGTGACACCCATGAATTGTCTCCGGCTACTATTTAAGCTCCTTAATGGCCATGATCCAGGGACACACAAAAGAATCTTGGAACTGAGCAGCTCACTGCAGAGATCTCTCCAGACCCTAATTAAAATTTTAGAATTCCAGGAGCATGCAGCCACTCTCACGGCCACAAGACATCTTAATGCCATTCATAAGAAATCATATAAATAAATTGTCTAGCATTATTTTTTTGGCAGGATTGAGTGGCGGGAAAATTACAAATAATAATGGTGGGACTGGTGTTGAAATATTGAATGTAATCCAAGTAGAGAGTATTGTAAAAATTGTCTGCCACATAGGCAAGGGAAGGGTTGGGATGGTGGGATACTGTGGATTTTGGTGGTGGAAAATGTGTACTCGTGAAGGGGTGGGTGTTTGATCATTGCATAACCAAAACTCAAACATGAAAGCTTTGTAACTGTATCTCACAGTGATTCAATAAAACAAACAAACAAACAAACAAAACTCAATCCTAAGGCAGGGACAGCACTAAGCACACAGGCTTTACTTAAAGGCCTGCAGTTGGTATCCGACATCCTGGAACTGGCACTGGCAGATACACTCACCCACTGCCTCAACTCTATTATTGGATGCCAATGACCACAATCTCTAGTTTTTGCCTAGGTCAGCAAGAATTTGCTCCACATCAGTTGCAAGACTCTAGCAACTGTGAACCCCAGTGTTAGAGTAGCTACACGACACATGCAATCACAAATCCCTGCTGCCATCTAGGCGTTTACAACTCAGGGCTATGGGCACAAGTTCAATTTTGCAAGTTTGAACATCTTATTATTGATCGGTTAGCCTGCACTTAATAATACCGCTACTAGACCTCAGATAGTGCCAGGTATAATGAAAAAGAGAAGGAATTCTGAAACATCAGTGGATGGGGACAAAAGCTCAGAAAGATCTTCAAACAATTCAGAATTTTAAAAACAGTTGAAGAAAAGCTTTCAAAGACACATTGCTATCAATGTTTAATTAACTGAAGAAACCAGAGGGGAGACAGCATAAGCTCAGAGATGGGGGGGAAGTACTCATCCAAAAAGAAATAAATGAGTTATAAAAAGTATAAAGAATGAATGGAAAATGAAAAACAAGGGAGTAGAAGAATGATGATGAAGCAGGGGAGAAGGAGATGATGGAGGAGAAGAAGGAAGAGAAAGAAGAGAAGGAGAAAAAGGAGAAAGAGAATTGGAGGGGGTCACAGGGTTGTGCTCAGGGCTTACACCTGACTATGTGCTCAGGGATCACTCTGACAGACTTAAAAGGAACATATGTGGTATCAGGAATAGACCTTGGGTTGGTTACATGTAAGACAAGACAGTGGATAAGGTTATCCACTGTACTATCTCTACAATCCAGAAAAACAATTCTTTAAATGAAGAAAACTTAAGTATATACTGTAGGATAATATTGGTTTGTGCTTTCTCCTCTGCCACAAAGAGTTTAGGTTTATCAGGTGATACCCACCACAGTGCTTCTGAAGCACCTCCATTCCTCTGTGTTTATTAGAATGTAGCTCTAAACATTTTAGGATAACATTGGTATGCCTGTTTACCTTGCCACAGGGAGTTTAGGTTTATCACAGTGTTCCTGAGGCAGTGCCATTCCATTGTGTTTATCTGTAAACTGTGCTCTCTACCCGAATTGGTCTATCATCATTTCCCCCTAATCAGACTCTGTTAACTTGTAAGGTCAGATTCCTCAAAAATCTATGATTTTATATTTGTGAATGAAATATTGCTTCTCTCCTTCTCTTATGTCCTTTTGCATAGTTTAAAGCAATGTTCTTTTTGTATAGACACAGGAGGACAGCCAATATTATGCTTTTGTAACTTGGGACTTAATTAACTCCAAATACTATTCATTCTGGGGCATCTGCTTCCTCGACTTAAGCCTCAGTTGCCCTTAGTTCCTAGCACCCCAAAAGCAGGGTCCTGACAAAAAATGAATGGACCCAGAGCAAGCTGTGAGCTACCCTGGCATTGAAATAGGCCAGGCCAAAGCACCACAATGCTTAACTATAAGAGCATGGTCATGGATAAATGCTGTCATGATCCAAAAAGTAACAACGAGACTAGGGTTAGGAAAGACTAATCTGGCCTGAGCACTATAGTCTGAAATCTATAGCAAGATGGTCCCAGGAGAGCAATCCTATAAGCTTAATGTATCTCTTATGTTCCGTACAAAATTGACTAATACTATGAATGTATGTTTGTTAGACTAAGGAGAGGAGAAACACACACATATTTTGCCCTTAGGCCAGTCGTCTTGTTGAATGTGAATCTGTTCTAGAAGAAGTTTCCCCTGAGAGAAGGACCTTACATCTGCTGATTGTATAACGACACCCATGTGTAATTGTTACCCCAAACCCTCATGACTGGGGATTTAACTAGGCTGTAAGATGGGCTGGGGGATCCAGAAAAAGAATGAAGTGGAAGTGAGAAGGAGAATGAAGTAGCATGGGGGAGGGAGAAGTAGGAAGAGAATGAGAGGAGAAAGGAGAGCAGATTGGAATAAACTGCATCTGACACCAACCAGCCTGGCCATCGTTCCTTCCTTTGCCTGCCCATTGCCATAGGTTCCCTGGGGTGGGGGAAGTGGCATGAGACTACCAAACACGGGCAGCGAGAGAGATAGAGCTCCTCGGCCCTTTTGTAATTACACAATATATGGGACAACATGAAGAGAAACAACCTCTATAATAGATATACCAGAAGGAAAGGGAAAAAGGGAAAGAATGGATAGTGGAAGAATTGCCAAAACTTCCTCCGTCTGAAGAGAGACATATGGACTGATCCAGGATGTCTAGCGTTCTAAACAAAATAAGATCAAACCAAAGAACACCATAACACACTGTAATCAAAATGGCAAGAACCAGAAAGATGACTCCTAAAAACAGGGAGATAAACATAGACTCACAAATGAGGAAATTCCTTAAGACTCATCAGATTTCTCAAATGAAACTTTACAAGCAAGACAGGATTCAAATTACTGAATGAAAGGATCCTTCCACCAACAATCCTCTATCCTGTCAGATTATCACTTAAATTTGAGGGAGTGAAAATATTTTCAAACAAGCAGCTAAGGCATTTGTTACCTATAATATTGCTATGCAATGAATATTAAAAGCTTTCCTACTAAAGTCAAGGAAAGCCCATTTAGAAATAGAAAGATACATTAAATTTTGTTTTCATGGCTAGAGACAGAGTGTTTAAAGAAGTTCACAAACTAGCTCTGAAAGAGGCAATAAACTTAACATTTTGAAAGTAAATTAAATGAAAACCTCAAAGCAAAAAAAAAAAGACTTAGAAGTAACAATATTAAGCAAATGGAAGCAGATTGCTACATAAAAGAATGCTATCAAAACACAGGTAGAGAAAATAAGGAAGATCCAAAAGAAAAATTTCAAGTGGCAGAAATATTCAACATCCTTCTAGAAAAATAGCAAGAAATTCCTTTATAATAATAACTTCTCTAAATGTCAATGAATTTAACTCCCCTGTCAAAAAAGCAAAACATAGTTGGATGGATCATGTAACAAAAATCCAACCTTTGCTGCTTATAGAGACGTACAGGAACTCTGACAATAAACACAGACTCAAAGTGAAAGGTTGGAAAGCAATCACACATGACCACACTTGGATCAGACCACATGGCATTCAGGCTAAAAAAGTGATAAAAAAAAAAAAAAGGAAATTACATGCTGGTTAAGGTATTAATAGATCAAAAGACTTTTTCTCTTATAAATATATATGCACCAAATGAAGGTGCAGCAAAACTTATAAAGCATCTGCCAACAGACCTGAGGAGATATATTTACAGCAGCACGATTGTAAAGTGAGATCCCCAAATTATCACTGGACCAAATCAACCAGATCAGTAAGGAAACAAAAACATTAAAGAAGAGTTAGAAAAAAATCAGTATTAATAGACATGTACATGAACATCTATCAGCACAAAAACCAAATACACATTCTTCTTCAGTGCATGTGTAATATTTCTCAGTATAGACCACATGCCAGCTCACAATTTGAGTGTCCATAATTCATAAATATCAAGTATATTTCCAGACCACAATGCATGAAGAAAGAAGTTAACTATAAATAGAAAAGCTCAAACATTTGGAAACTGAACAATATACTGTAGAAGGAGGTGCACTAATTGTTGGGTCAAAGAGGAAATCAAAGAATAAACTATAAAATTCTTTAAAACAATGCATAATGAAGAGACAAAGTATTAGAATCTATGAGACACAGCAAAAGCAGTAATAAGAGGGAAGTTCATAGCAATACATCAGGAAACAAGAAAAAGTCTCAAATAACCTAATCTTTGATCTTGAGAAACAAGGGAAAGAACAACAAACAAATCCCAGGGTAAGTAGAAAGAAAGGAAATAACAAATATACAGAAATCAATGATATAGAAAATAACACAAAGGATCAGTTTATCTGGAAGACTATTTTTCAGGATAAATAAAACTGACAGATACTTAGTCCCATGAGGGAAAAAAATAAATAAAACTTCAGTATATCAAAAAGAGATGACAGAAAAGTAATCACAACAGAAATAGGAAAGATCATAAGCAGGGCAATAGCACAGTGGGTAGCGTGTTTGCACTGCATGCGGCCAACCCGGCTGACCCAGGTTCAATTTCTCCACCCCTCTCGGAAAGCCCAGCAAGCTACCGAGAGTATCTCGCCCGCACAGCAAAACCTGGCAAGCTACCCATGACTGTATTTGATATGTCAAACATATGTGATATGTGTCACAATGGAGATGTTACTGGACCTGCTCAATGAACAAATCTATGAACAATGGAAGAACAGTGACAGTGGACAGTGACATAAATGGAGACTGAACAGTTTTATGCCAGATAGTGGGAGAATCTAGAAGAAGTGGATGAATTTTGGAATTACACAATCTGTTACAAAACATAATTCCTATCAAAATTCCAACAACATTCTTTAAGGATACCCCCTGAATAGCCAATGCAATTCTAAGGGGAAAAAAAAAAGAAAAAGTGGAAGACACAGAATTCCCTATTAATTATAGTGTAAATGTATAATAATCAAAACATAGAATAAAAACAACTTTAAGAGAAGTAGAATAAAACTAGAAATAAACTCTCAGATGAACGGACAGTTAAGCTATGACCAAAGAGCTTATATATAAAATGGAGCAAGGAAACCTTCTTTAACAAATTATGATGGAAAAACTGGATGCCCACATGCAAAAAAGATGAAATTTGATTCATCTCTCATAGTACACACACACACTTTATTTTTTATCTCTTTTTTAAAATTAATTAATTATTTATTTATTTTTAATTAATTAATTTATTTTTTAATAGTGAGGCACCATGAGGTACAGTTGTAGACTTACACATTTTTGTGCTTGGGTTTCGATTATACAATGATCAAACACCCATCCCTCCACCAGTGTGCATTTACCACCACCACAGATCCCAGTATCTCTCCCACCCCCCAGCCCCCATCCCACCCTGCCTCTGTGGCAGGGCATTTCCCTCTCTCTCCTTTTGAGTGCCATGGTCAGCAAAAGAGGCATTGAGTGGCAATCATGCTTGGTTGACAGTCTACCCTCAGCATGCTCTCCCATCATGGGCGGATCCTCCCAACACCCTTTATTTGGTGTTCCCTTCTCTTTCTGAGCTCCCCCTTCCCCTAAAATGTGTGGTTGTCCTCCGGGTCATTGAGTAAAATTCCTGGTACTAATCTCTGCCATACTTGGGTGTTAGTTTCCTATTTTGTTACTTTATGTTCCCCAGATGAATGCAATCTTTCTATGTCTATCCCTTTCTTTCTGAGTCATTTCGCTTAACATGATACTTTCCATGTAGTACCACTTGTATGTAAACTTCATGACTTCGTCTTTCCTAACAGCTACATAGTACTCCATTGCACACACACACTTTAATTCAAAATCTACTAAACACTTTAATATTAGGTCGGAATTCATAAAAATCCATCAAGGAACAAAATCAGAACATGGTCCTCAAAAGTGTATTCCGTGATTCAACTCCACCGACTAAGAAAACATTAAAGCCATATATACACAATGGAATACAACTCAGCTACCAGAAAAGATGAAATCTTGCTTTTTTGCTACAAGTTGGATGAAACTAGAGTTGTCATGTTTTTTTATTTATTTATTTGTTTATTTTTAATAATTTATTTCTTTATTGAATCACTGTGGGAAAAGTTACAGAGCTTTCGGGTTTAGGTCTCAGTCATGTAAATATCAAACATATTTCCCTTTACCAACACTTATTTTTAACTGCGAACCCCAATAGAACCCCACCTCCCACCCCTCCCAATTCCTGTGAGGCAGATGAGTTCTAGTTAATACTCTATCTCTTTGACTAGATACATTGTTTCGATAGAAGATGCACAATTATTGTTTAGAGTTTACAACCCCCCCCCCCACCCCCAATCAGATATGCTGAAACAGCGTTGTGAAATGATTTGCTTTCTACAGCTGGATTTAAGAATAAAATGATGTCGCACAGCCGCAATAGCGGCCGTGCGGTTTTGGATTTCTGCTATTTTACTTATTAACCCTGGAAGTATTTCTATTAAAAGTTAGATAGTTAAGAGATTGGTTTCTGTGCTCTGGAGTCGTGGCTGTGCCGGAGAGCCGCTCCTGGGGGGCAGCTGGTGACCTCGGTCGGGCGTGAAGGACGGCCCAGAACGCCCCCCTTCCCATGAGGCCCCTGCCGCCCCCCACCCCCGGCTCAAACCTGCTAGAGTTGTCATGTTAAGTGTGAAATAAACCAGAGGGGAAAGGACAAATAACAGATGATCTAACTCATATGGTATATAAAGAAATAAAGCAAGAAAAAAGGACAAATGTCCAGTGAAAATGAACTCTTGGACATTGACCACAGAACTAAGGTCACTAAATGGCCAGGGGAGGGGTTGACGGGAATAAGTAGCGGACTACTACTGCAAGGACAGGGGTAGGGTGTAACTTTAGTGGTAGAGAAGGTGCAGGAACTTTAACTTGACAGTATTGCAACTATGTTACCTTAACTACAATTTAAAAAATATTCATGTACTGATAACTGGTTCATAAATGAGTTGTAACAAATATGCCACAGTAATGTAAAATGTTGCTTGGGCTGGAGCGATAGCACAGAGGTAGGGCATTCGCCTTACAAGCGGCCAACATGGCCGACCCGAGTTCGATTCTTCCGCCCCTCTCGGAGAGCCCGGCAAGCTACCGAGAGTATTCAATATGCCAAACACAGTAACAACAAAATCTCCAATGGAGACGTTACTGGGCCCGCTCAAGCAAATCGACGATCAACGGGAGGGCCTTTACCTTTTACCTTACCTAATGTAAAATGTTAATAAGAGAAATTGGATATGATGTGTATGGGGAATTTGTTTATTTGTTTACCCTCACAACTTTTCTGTAAATTCATACTATTATAACTTAAGAAGTTTGTTTTTTCTTTTAAAAAAATACATTCAACTTATTAGGCGTTTAAAGGCAGAGATTGTGAGGAGTGGAGGTGGAGGTGGAGTGGATGTGTAGTGGAGGGGCCTCTCTCAAAGAACCCGGCCAGCTACTGAGAGTATTCTGCCCGCTTGGCAAAGCCTGGCAAACTACCCGTGATGTATTCAATATGCCAAAAACAGTAACAGCAAGTCTCAGAATGGAGACGTTACTGGTGCCCATTTCAGAAAACAGATGATGAACAACCAACGGGAGGGCAGTGCTACCTAGGAGGCGCAGGAAAGGGAAGGGGAAGGAACTTGAGGACAAAGGTGGAGGGAATCTTGGTGTGGAGGGGGAGAGAGTGAGAGAGTAACGTACTCCAGAGAGAACACTTTGGTGGTGCCAGTGGTATAGTAACAACACATGTCTAAAATATAAATATTAACATGATTATAAACATATTACCTTGTCGCTGGAGCGATAGCACAGCGGGTAGGGCGTCTGCCTTGCACGCAGCCAACATGGCCGACCCAAGTTCGATTCCTCCGCCCCTCTCGGAGAGCCCGGCAAGCTACCGAGAGTATTCGATATGCCAGACACAGTAACAACAAAGTCTCCAGTGGAGACGTTACTGGGCCCGCTCGAGCAAATCGATGATCAACGGGAGGGCCTTTACTTTACTTTACTTTACCTTGTCAAAAAATAAATGTAGTACTTGTAGTAGAACCCTTTGCTGAAGCATATATTTATTAAAGTAACTTAAATGGGCATGGTTTTGCAAAGGTATTCGTTACACATGATTTGTTGTTCAAACAGAATTCTTTGTATCTGTATCCAACAAAGCAAAAGTAACTGAGGCTGAGTGCCAAGGCATGGAAATAGCCTTGTTCTATAGAGCCAGAGCCCAGCCTGATAATGGTAACATTCACATCTTTCCACACATGACACACTATTCCCAGTGGTCTAAAAGAAAGAAACCTCTCAGTTGATTCTCCACCAGTTCAAAACTTTCCACAAAATGTCCTGGGGTGGGGAGGCTGGATTCAGTAATTCTGGGGAGGGCAGGAAGGAATAATGATTGTTGGTTTCCAGACTTGATAATAATGAAAGGAAGGGATATGCTTAGGTTTCTCCAGCGGGTTTCCCTTCTATGGGAATGCTGCCAGAAAACTACAAGGATCTCTGAGAAGAAGAAAAATCTGTAGTTGGGGGGGGAGGGGGAAAGTGCCACATTTAACTAATCCTAAGCACTGATTGTACTTGCTAAACAGTCAGTACTCACAAAGGCATTAATGTCTGGCTTTTTATTTGAGATCTTGCTGAACCTAGGAGGCAGGGGGCAATTTCACAAACACATGGCCCTTAAAATCTTATGCCCACAACCTTAGTAGCAGGGCTCACACACCCAGTTTTTGAGGACAGTGACAACCCACAATTCCAGGCCAGTTGATAGCAGGAAGTTCGCATACTGCTGGGAAAGTCTCCGCCTCAGCAGAGATCATCCAGGGTGACAAAGCCTGCAGGCCACACCAGGGTCAGGCACCTGGCTCTTTAGACATTAGGTCCTTCCTCCATGGGGCCAGGAAAGCCAAAAGAAATAGAGAAACGGTGAGAACAACAGCGTTTTTGGCTTTTGAGACAAACACTGAACTTTGATAGTTCTCCTAGTTCATCCTTCCAGGCTATGTTCAAATCTTCAGTCTTAAAAGTCTTCCAGCTAATGCCCCCTCTTCCAAATCCTGAGAGCATAATTCTTTCTCCTTTCACAAGTGCCAACTTGGCACTAGCTTAATGCCTTGCATTACTACCTTTCTTCTGTGTATAATATATCTCATGTGTATGTAACCCAGATTCTGACTTCAAATTGAGTCAGACTGCAAATTCTTTCTCCTCTCCATCCATATCTTTTCATATCCCAAAACCCCTACTTCAGAGCTATAATATGCCTAAGACATAGTTGGTTTCTCCAAAAATTCCTTGAAAATAGAAAAATGTAAATCTGTCCTTTTCACACCTTACTCTTCTTGCTCAATAACCAGAAGGTTGTCAGGATTTGAACCAGCCTATCTGAAGAATTTTGGGTTGAATTGAGAATAGTTCTCCCTGTCAGCAACAGGGATAAACATTTCCCTAATGAAATTTGCCTTTTAATATCCTGGTCACTGAGGGCTCATTCATTGCTTTCTAGCTAACTGGTCACACTGGTCTAATAAAACAAAATTTGAGACCATCCCTCCATGTTCTTTTTTCTTTTTCTTTTTTTGGGTCACACCCGACAATGCTCAGGGGTTACTCCTGGCTCAGCACTCAGAAATTAATCCTGGCAATGCTCAGGGGACCATACGGGATGCCAGGGATTGAACCCAGGTAGACCACATGCAGGGCAAACATCCTCCTTGCTGGACTATTGTTCTGGCCCCCATCTCTCCACGTTGAACCCACATTTTTGTTCCTCACCACTCACTGCCAGGACTTTAGAATTGCCTGCTCTCAAATCTTAAATATACCGACTACTTTCCCTATCTTGAGAGAGGTTTGTATATATTCTTACCTGACCTCTTGGTATCTAGAGGCCAAGAAAGGCAAAGTGCAAGACATTACCAGGAAAAAAATACATAATTGTTGGGTAGTTGTTCTCATACAGAAAGTCTAGAGTCTGATGCAAAAGAGCAACTTGTGATGAAACACTACTGACCAAGCAAGTGGAAACAAACAAAAAACAAACACTGTCCTCCCGTTGTTCATCAATTTGCTCGAGTGGGCCCAATAACATCTCCATTGTGAGACTTCTTGTTACTGTGTTGGCATATTGAATACTCGCAGTAGCTTGCCAGGCTCTCTGAGAGGGGCGGAGGAATCGAACCTGGCTCAGTCAGGCTGGCTGCGTGCAAGGCCCTACCGCTGTGCTATATAAACAAATGAAGTACATTAAACTAAGAAGTTTCTGCACCTCATAAGAAACAGTGACCAAAATACAGAAAGAGCCCATGGATTGGGAAAAATTGTTCACCCAACATCCATCAGATAGGAGCTCAATATTCAGGATATACCACACACTGGTAGAACTTTTCAAGAAATAAACCTCCAACCCCAACAAAATATAAAGGTAAAGGCCCTCCCGTTGATCGTCGATTTGCTCGAGCGGGCCCAGTAACGTCTCCATTGGAGACTTTGTTGTTACTGTGTCTGGCATATTGAATACTCTCGGTAGCTTGCCGGGCTCTCCGAGAGGGGCAGAGGAATCGAACTCGGGTCGGCCATGTTGGCCGCATGTAAGGCGAACGCCCTACCCGCTGTGCTATCGCTCCAGCTATCAAAATATGGGAAGAAGAAATGAACAGAAACTTCCTCAAAAAAAAATTCAAATGGCCAAAAGGCACATAAAAATGCTCTATATCATTAATCATCAGGGAGATGCAAATCAAAACAACAATGAAATAGCATCTTACACCACAGAAACTGGCACACATCAAAAAGGACAAGAACAACCAGTGCTGGCATGGATGTGGGGATAATGGGCCTGTCATTCATTGTTGGTGGGAATGCCGACTTGTGCAGCCTTTTTGGAAAACAAAATGGACATTCCTCCAAAAACTAGAAATTGAGCTCCCATATGGCCCAGCAATACCACTTCTGGGAATATTTCCTGGAGATGCAAAAAATACAGTAGAAATGATATCTGCACTTGTATGTTTATTGCAGCACTGTTTAGAATTTCCAGAATCTGGAAAAAACCTGAGTGCCCGAGAACAGATGACTGGTTAAAGAAACTTCATTTGGTATATCTACACAATGGATTACTATGCAGCTGTTAGAAAAGATGAAATAATGAAATTTGTGTGTAAGTCAATGGACATGGAAAGTATCATGCTAAGTGAAATTAGTCTGAAAGAGAGGAACAGACATAGAATGACTGCACACATTTGTGGAATATAAAGCAACATAATAGGAGACTAAGACTAAGGACAGTAGAGATAAGGGCCAGGAGGATTGCACCATGGCTTGGAAGCTGGTCACACATACTTGGGTAAAAGGTAGCTGGGATGGAGAAGAGACCACCAAGTAAATGATGATGATTGTAGGGATCACTTGAGATGGGAGATGTGTGCTGAAAGTAGACTATGGACCAAATATGATGGCCCCATAGTACCTGTATTACAGACAATAGCACCCAAAAGGAGAGGTAATTGGGAATGTGCCTACCACAGAGGCAGGGGGTAAGAAGGGGTGGGAGTGGCAGGAGGGATACTGGGAACATTGGTGATGGATAATGGATACTGGTTGTATGGAGATAAAGGTGCTTGCTTTGAATGTGCCCCTGGCACCACATACAGTTCCCTGAATGCCTCCCGGAGTGATCCCAGAGCACAGAGTTAGGAGTAAGCCCTGGGCACCTTTGGATGTGACCCAGAAAACAAAAGTTAAATAAAAATCATATGAGACTTACATGAAAAGATGGGGGTAGAGATAGAAAAATAGGATTTTAGAAGAATATTTCCAAAAGATAGCTATACTGCAGTATCACCAATCAACGCAAGTCTATTTCAAGTCCATTTAATTCAAATACAAAACCAAGCAAATTACTCAGAATGAGTTTTTTTTTTATGTAGAAGTGCTGCTATTTATTCAGCCACTGATTAGCTGAATTGGGCATGAACTCCACCTTACTTTTTTTCATAATTTTATTTATTTTTTTCTTCTTATATTTGTTTATTGAATCACTGTGGGAAAAGTTACTAAGCTTTCAGGTTTAAGTCTCAGTCATACAATGATCAAACATATCTCCCTTCACCAGTACTCATTTTTCACCACCAAGAACCCCAATATACCCTTCCCACCACTCCCAATGCCTCTGAGGCGGATGATTTCCACTTAACTCTTCTCTACATTGATTACATTCATTATTTCAACAAAAGATGCACCAGTATTGTTTAGAATTCCCCCCCCCCCCAACAATCAGAATTGCTGAAAGGACATTGTGAAATACTTTGTTTTCAATAGCTGGTTATGAGAATCATATAATGATTTTGGATTTCTGAAAAGAGCTAGATAAATACGAGATTGGTTTCTGTGCGTCTGGTATTATGGCTGTGCTAGATAGCCGCTCGTGGGGGGCAACTTATGACCTCGGTAGGGCGTGAAGGAGAAGCCAGTACTGCCCCCCTTCCCATGAGACTGCAGTTGCCCCATCATCGCCAGCTCATACCTGGCTTTCCAATAAGCTCTGAGGCAGTGGCCACCTTGCTGCGGGGGGGGCGGGGGGGGTGGGGAGAGGGGAAGGCGGAAGGGAGCAACACCCTTTCCCTCCCAGGGAGGCATGGTGCCGTAGTTTAACGCATGGTCCATTCACTTTTCTGCGGCAAGCTGCCTCTGGAGCCATGGCTGTGCTGGAGAGCCGCTCGTAGGGGTAACTCGTGACCTTGGTAGGGTGTGAAGGATGAGTCGGTACCACCCCCCTTGCCGTGAGACTGCAGTTGCCCAGTCACTGCTGGCTCCTACCTGACTTTCCAATAAGCTCTGAGGCAGCGGCCACCTTGTATGCAGTCTGGATGCATTTCTGCCAAAAGCTGCTGGGTTTCGAGATTTGTTTCTGAGTCTCTGGGATCATGGCCGTAAATCAGCTTGATCAGGAGCCAGAGAGGCCATTTGTAGGCAGTGACCTGGGGTCTCGCCGGGATGGGGAGGAAAGGGCTGGTTCCACCCCCATCTGGTGAGTCCTCGCATGTCTTGTCACTGTAGGCCCAAACCTGACTGTCCAGTTGCCTCTTGAGGATGGTGGTCACCGGGCCGCCAGGGGGAACAGGCCAAGGCACGAAATCTATTCCCACCTGGAGTGACCCAGCCCCAGTAACCTACTGCAGGAACAGGACGCATTTCTGCCAAAAGCGTTTGGGTTCCGAGATTCGTTTCTGAGTCTCTGTGATCATGGCCATTAAGCAGTTCGATCAGGAACCAGAGAGGCCATGCCTCCAATTATATAACTGAGCCAGAGGTGGTTTGTGGGTGTGTCTCCCACATACCTAATTCTTGGCCATTTACTTTCTTGGTAAACTTTACCCCAAGTTTTTGTGGTCTGGCAAAAGGCACAGCAGCAATTTTGGGGTATCTGAAAGCCTGACGGTGCCTTCAGGCTGCTGATGCACTCGCCTCACAGGTACAGATTGACCTGCTGGCAGCACCATATCCCCCTCAGAATGAATTTTAAGTCTGTGGAAATAAGCTAAGCATTGGGAATTTTAAGAAAAAATTGTCTAATAACTGTCACTTTACCCAGAGAGACAGTTTACCCTTCAATTCTAAATCAAGCACCCTCTTTATACTTGAGATCACTTTCTATTTGTTCTGTATAGCTTTTACCGAGTATGCAAATATTTACTTAGGAGGTCCTTGCTTACTGTCTTTTCCCTCCCCTAGAAAATCTCGGAAAGGATAGGAGCTACTTCTGCTTTGTTCTGTACCAAGCATACAGACCCTACACAGAACCTGCACAGAGTATCAGTAAATATTTATGAAAAGAACCAACATTTTTTTTGCCTAGGTCACACTCTTCTTCGGACTTTATGTAAATATTAAGATATTTTTATATTATCATCATTTTATTAATACACTTCTATGGTAGTTATTTTTCTATTTTATCTTAACATTTTGTGTAGGATAATATTGCTTTGTCCTTCTTCCACAAGAAGCTTAAGTTTATCTGGTTACACCCATTAATCTGGTTACACCCATCACAGTGCTCCTGAAGCGCTTGCACTTCCATTGTGTTTATCCGTAAACAGTCTTCCCTATGCTCTCTTCCCCACCCAGATAATCAGCTTTCCCTTTAATCAGACTCTGTTAATTTGTAATATCAGTTTCCCAGAAATCTATGATTTTATATGTATGAGTGAAATACTGCCTTTCTCCTCTCCTTATGCCTTATGAACAGTTTACTTTAAAGCAATATCCTTTTTGTATAGATACAGGAAGACCGTTAACATTATGCTTTGTAATTTAGGATTTGATTGGCTTTGAATATTATTCTCTCCTGGGCATCTGCTTTCTCGACTTAAGCCTCGGTTACCCTTAGTTCCTAACACCCCAAAAGCAGGGTCCTGACGAGGGACTGAATGGACCCAGGGCAAGCAGTGAGCTACCCTGGCATTGAAATGGGCCAGGCCAAAGTGCCACGATTCTTAACTATAAGTTAAGAGTTTGATCATAGACAAATGCTGTCATGATCCAAAAGTAACGACGAGACTAGGATCCTGCTAGGGGTGGGAAAGACTATCTGGCCTGAGCACTGTAGTCTGAGATCGAGATGGCCCTAGGAGAGCAATTCTATAAGTTTAAGATATTTCTTACTGTGTCCATACAAAATGGTTTATATTATATATTCTTATATGCTTGTCGGACAAGGAGAGGAGAGACACACCCTTGGTATTCCGCTCTAGGGTGAGTCCTCCTGCTGAGAAAGGATCTGTCCTAGGAGCAGCCTTCCCTGAGGCTAAGATTTCTACCCCTATTGATTTCTACACCTATTGATTGAGACCACACCTATGTGTAATTGTTCCCCCAATTCCTCTTGGAGAGAGATATAATGAGACTGTAGATAGGGCAGGGGGAGCAGAGACAGAAGCAGAGACAGACAAGAGAGACTGGTGTAGATGGAGAGAGGAATGAAATAAACTGCTACTAATACCAACCAGCCTGGCCCTCGTTTCCTTCCTCCGCCTGACCATCACCATCGACCTCCCCGGGGCAGGAGAAGGGTGAGACTACCGAACTCGGGCGGCGGGAGAGATAGAGCCACCGCCGCTGTGTGCCGTGCCCCCCCCCTTGTGTGAGTTTACACAATTTTGGAGTGATTTCAATCTCCAGACTTAAGGGCAAATGTCTTTCATGTTTGATAAATGACTCAAGATATACCTACAAAGTTATATATCATAGAATTATATTCGTGCCCAAATCAAACCAAAACAAGCAAGGAAATTACCTAGAATGTCAAAAGTTGGATTGACAATGAGAGGAGGGCTGCAAGAGAGGTATAGTTTATACTTTGCACTTCTCAGTCATTGAGTCATTAATCAAAGAGCAAGACGGAAGGGGCATATATTCACAGGTACTTCTGGGCTCCTGTGTACTGGCAACCTGAATGCTGTTCACAGAGAGACACAGGTAGGCAATTATTTGCATGGGAATTGTATGGAGATATAAAGGGTCTGGAAAAAATCTGCTGTAAGTAGTCCTGGGATTAGTATAATATCATTGCAGGGATTGGAGACAGAATGCATCAAATAGGGTACTTGCCTTGCATGCAGATGACCTGGGACTCCATATGGTCCCCTGAGCTCTGTCAGAAGTGATCCCTGAGCATAGAGCCAGAACAAATCCCTGAGCATATCCACATGTGGCCTCCAAACCCAAATAATTACATATATGTATGTATCTCCCAAATATATACATATGTGTGTATACCTGTAAATTTTAAACAAAAGCCAACACAAACGTATCATGCATGATGAGCATGAGGAAAAATATGGAAAGATCCTCCTGTGGATGTTGGGACACTGTATGACTGAAACCAAATCAACTTATGTGTCTCACAGTAATTCAATTTAAAAAAAAAGAGAGACCCTCTTATGGGAAAGGAACAAATGGTGGGAATAAAAAGAGGAGTGGGAAAGAAATTTGTTAACATTTCTTTACCCATTTCTATATTATTTCCACCAAATACTAAGTCTTTGAATAAAATTTTTAGGGGAGAATCGTTTAAAATTATATTCTTTTCAGGGGCACTCTTAGAAGTGCTCAGAGTACCAGAAGGTATCAGGGATCAAATTCAGAAGTATTGTATGCAAAGCATGCACTTGAACCCTTTAAGCCATCTCTCCAAACCTAAAGTTCCTATCTTTTAATAGACGTTTCATTCCCAAGTAAAATTCCTATTCAACACATGAATCAATCACATGAGCCTCCCCAGGTCTGAAAAATTTCAGATCTAGTCCAAAGTATATGACCATCCCTATTATTTTTAAACTCGTTACTTAGTCAGTAACAGGCAATCTTCCACATTGGATAAGATGTTTAGAGTTGCCGAATTATGTTCTTTAAATGGTTTCAAAAGACAATGGGGAGGCTAGAATTAAATTTCAAACTCAGTCACCAAAATACTATTATGAATAAACTCATCTGAAGAGGTGATCAGATAAAAAGGTCTCTCATGCAACACTAAGCACGCAGAACAACAAATGCAGTAGATGTTCATTTCTACATGAAAACAGATTTCTTTTGACAACCATTACAAGACACATTCTCACTTTCAAAACATTAAAAATCTGTTTGTATCAAGTGTTTAGAATTTATGTCCTTAAACTATATCTAGAACATCCTCTTGGCCTACTCCTTTGACTATTTGCCATCATTTCTTCCAGGAAAAAGAAATTGCAAATGATCTCTGCCCCCAAAGCCTCTGGATCGGCAGAGAGAATGCTGTCAGTTAAGAGGGGTGTCTGCTGAAGGGAGGTATAACAGAGAAAAGATCTGTACTCGGTGCTATAACACTTTGCAGACTAGACTGTGTTGTTTCTGCCTTCCTAATCCAGAGGATAGACAACATGGGTCTTACAGAATGCGCTGGGTTCTATGTACAGGGTAAAAGCAGAAGAAATTATCAGAAAATAGTGCATTTATGGGACTAATATATAAGCATTCATCACAGGTACAACCATTTGTGACTGTACTTTTGTGTTAAAAAGTGGGAGCAAGCTAGAACTGAAGTAATGAGGAAAAGAATTTTTGCTCTCTTCTCTGTTTTAACTATCTTCTGGTTTCTTACCTGTCTAGCCAGCAAAAGCTTTGTGAAAAAAAACAGACCTCAGTACTCTAAAACAGCAATACTATGCCATGAATTTATTGTAGTTGTGCTATGCCATTAAGTCTCCCACAGAGCCCTTATATTTTGCCATCTGTCTCAGTTATTTACACACGGAGCACTTTACTTTTAAACACCATAATTGGCTATCCTATAAGTCTATTTAAAAAATATCACCTAAAATCCATCCTGGATCCTTTGGAACTGACAAAAATTTCAATCACAACCATTACTGAGGTCTTGTGATATTCCTGATTTATACTAGAATCTAGAAAGATTGTAAGCATCATAAAATGGATAAGGTACTTTTAATCTGTCACAAGCCTTCAACCTTTCTGAATTTTTAACTGTACTACTGTTAAATATGAGAAATTTTCTGGGGCTGGAGCGATAGCAAGCGATAGCATTTGCCTTGCACACAGCCTACCCAGGTTCAATTCCCAGCATCCCAATAAGGTCCCCCTGGGTGCCGCCAGGAGTAATTCCTGAGTGCAGAGCCAGGAGTAACCCCTGTTAATTGCTGGGTGTGATCCAAAAAGAAAAAAAAACCACAAATTTTATGCCCCAACATAAAGCAAAATGGAGAAATACTGGCTCGGGAGGGGGTTTTGCTACAGCTGGAGGCCTGGGTGGCTGAATGAAGCCTTTTGAAGGCACCTTATAGCAATACTTTCTAAAATACAAGTGGCATGACCATAGAACAAACCCTCCCTGCACCCACCAACAGCCCTACGTTCCCAAGTCTCTAGAATTTCTTCTCTCCTTCCTGGCCCTCAAAGGTATTCCTTAATTTCTCTCCTATTATGCTATTGCTTCATAGTGAGGTGAAAGTGGTGTTATAATCAACTGTTACAAGAAATAAAATGTATTTTCTCCTAGAGCTGAAAAAGAAAGGCTTTGAGATCCCAAACATAACAGCCTGGTGTTTACCATCCTCTTGAGAGAAAAGTGTCCAGTTTCAGCCACTTTCTGGAGGACGTGTAGGAAAAAGAACTCTGACCCTTACTTCACATTATCCTTCACTAAACCCCGGATGCATATTCACTCTCATGCCCCCTAGTCACCCAATAAAATGTCAATGACACATGTGATATATGAATAAGGATTTATGCACACGTACAGCCCACATCATGCTAGTCATATGTAACCCCTTTTGTCAATCCTATTATTTAACTCCCTCCTTAAAAACCCTTCTTGCTCCAAAATCCAACTGACATTTCCCATAACAGCTTCCACATTGTTTCCTAGGGTTTGTATTGTTGCTTTTACCTACACTTTTCCTTCTCCCTGAATTCCTTCTTGTGATAAAGACCAGATCATAGACTTTGAGTAAGGTTAACTTTTTCCCTAACCTCTTCAAAAAGCAAGAACGTGCCTTTGCCTGAGATCCACGGTCCCCAGATATCAGGTGACAGGGACTCAGTATTAGGCCACGCAGATAAAAGGAAACTCAGGTACACTTGTCAACTGCCTTAACAGGTCTGGCAGTGATTAGTCTCAGGTCATGGACAGGCCAGAGGTCTCTATATGTTTTTCTGCTGTTTCTGAGATCTAGGGAAATTGCACCATCAACATCAAGTCGTGTAAAGGCCACTCATATCTCTTTTGGACCCCAAAGAGTTAAATCTCATTCAAGTTTAGGTTCCCTAATACTCAGATGTAGGATAACATTGGTTTGTCCTTTCTGCCTTACAGAGCTTAGGTTTACTGGGTTACTCCCATCACAGAGTTCACATCCCTCTGTGTTTATTTGTAACCTCTTTCTGTTCACTTGTAAATATTGTTTTTCTCTTCTCCTTAAGTCCTTTGCATAGTTAATTCAGAGCAATGTCCTTTTTGTATAGGCACAGGAAGACAGTTAATACTATGCTTTTGTAACTTGGGAATTAATTGACTCCAGATAATATTACCTCCTGGACATCTGTTCTCTTGACTTAAGCCTCAGATGCCCTTACTTCCTAGATCCCCAAAAGCAGGGTCCTGATGAGGGACTGGATAGACGCAGGACAAGTTGTGAGCTACCCTGGCAACAAAATGGGCCAAGCTAAGGGCCACAATGCTTAACTATAAGTTAAGAGCATGGTCATGGACAAATTCTGTGATGATCCAAAAAGTAATAACTAGATTCGGACCCTGCTAGGGTTAGGAATGATTAATCTGGCCTGAGCATTATAGTCTGAGATCTATAGCGAGATGTCCCCAGTAGAGCCACCCTACAAGCTCAATGTATCTCTTACTGTGTCCATACAAAATAACTAATATTAAAAAGTAGAAATAAGATGTTAATAAAGTTATTGGACTAAGGAGAGGAGAAACACCCCTAGGTGGTATTTCCCTCCCTTGAGTCTGATGGCTGATCAGGAAGGGCTTTTGATATGTTGATTGGCTACCCCAAATGCTGGGGAGTTGGGAAGAGACTGAGAGAGACTAGGGCAGCAAAATGGAGCACAGAGAGACTAGCAAGGGGGACAGAGGGAGAAGAATGTAAGGGAAGAATGCAGGAGCAGACGCATGGAGAGATGAGAGATGAGGCTGCGAGAGGGAGCATGAAGAGATGAGTGGGAGAGACAGGAGGAGACGGGAATGAGGGGCAGTGTGACACTAGAATGGGGGACTTAGGAAGGTTGGAACAGGCGCAAGGGGAGAACAGAATAAATGGCAACTGATCATCAACCAGCCTCCTTTCCTCCTTCGCCTGCCCTTAGCATGGGCCGCCCCTGGAGAAAGAGCACCCGAATCCACCAAATGCAGGCGGTGAGGGAGAGCCTCCAGGGGTGGGCTTTCCTTAGTCACCCGGAGTTTATACACGCAGGGTAACAGGGGTTAATTCCCAAGCTGAGCAGATCAAGTGAACCTATGTGTCGCCTGAGGACCACAATGGCTGGTTAATTGTTTGTGTAAGTTTGAACTTTTCCCAGTTTATTCCTTCTCTCTGTGGCTCCCATGAGTCTGACGGATAGCAACAAACATTCTTGTATAATTTCAAGAATAAAACAGAATAGTATTTGGAACCCAGAGTAAATAACATCTTTAAAAAAGTATCCTGCCATTTACACTGGTGTTATTTCTTCCCATCCCAAATTTCTTGCTGAACTTTATCCTACCTCCTATCACTGCTTGATTCCCATTTCCAGAAGGACGAATTGTTTATTACTTATTATACCTAATATGGAGATTCACAACGAATGTGCTCAAGAAATCAAATCCTAATGGTCCCTCCAAAAGTGTTCATTTAATACTAATTTTTTTCTATCACTGAATATAGATGTCATAGTAATGACTGATATATGAAACAAAACCTTACAGGCAGATGGGTATGGAGCAAATTTTCTGTAACTTTAAAAAATAAGGTTACTGGGGTATGGTGCTGCCAACAGTCAACCGGTACCTGTGGGGTGAGTGCGATGGTGCCTTCAGACTTCCAGATACCCCTAAATTGCTGCTGTGCCTTTGGCCAGATCCCAACAACTTAGTGTCAAGTTTACCAAGAAATTAAATGTCCAAAAGTTAGGTATGTGGGAGTCACACCCACAAACCACCTCCAGCTCAGTTATATAAGCTCATTTATTGGCCTTATCTCAAAAGAGATCAAAAGATGCAGTTAGGACCCGTGGCGCAGAGGTAAGTGGAAACCTGTGACTGAGAACTCCATGCCCGCTTGAATTGGGATTGGGTCTCCTCCCTCCAGGTCCCCAGTTTTCTGGTAGCTTGGCAGTCACACCCACAAACTGCCCCCAGCACCATGTAATCTCATCAACGGCCAAGACCCAGAGACTATAAATCAAAGCTTCTGGAAGAGAGCGCCGCAGAATGTTCTGACCCTATGCCAGGCTGTCTTCACCCCGGCATCTCAGAGGGGTGCAGGTTTTGTTTCCCTCCCCACCCCAAACAGAACCCCAGCAGCTGAAAACCTCAGAACCCAATTGCCACCATGTTCAAGGCCACTCTCCACACGCTCGGATGAGCCTCACCCAAAAGGCTAAGACAGTATGAACCTCACCAGGAAAACCCAGATATATGGGAACCTATGACTGAGATCTCCAAGTCCACTCTGATCTGGACTGGGCCTCCTCCCCCAAGGTTCCCAGTTTTCCAGTAGCTTGACAGTCATACACACAAACTGCCGCTGGCACCATGTAATCTCATCAATAGCCAAGACCCATAATTAAAGCTCCCTGAAGAGAATGACACAGAATTTCCTGGACATTGTATTCTATCCATATAACAAGCAATACAAAACAAACTGTCTAGCATTGCCTTTTCGACAGGTTTGAGTAGTGGTGGACTGGTGTTGAAATGTAACCAAAGTAGAAAGAGAGTATATGGGGGAAATAGTCTGTCACACGTGCAGGGAAAGGGTTGGAACAGGGAGTGGGGGTGTTGGGGGTGAGACTACTGGGGACTCTGGCGGTGGAGAATGTGCATTGGTGAAGGGATGTGTGTTTGATGATTGTATGACCAAAGCTCAAATATAAAAGTTTTGTAACTGTATCTCACGGTGAATCAAAACGGGGGGGAAAAGAATAATAATAAAATAAAATTAACATTTTGAATAAAAAAAAGTAAAGTGGAGTTCATGCCCAATTCAATCAGCTTAATCAATGGCTGAATAAATAGCATTAATTAATACTCTTACATTATAAAAAAATGAGGTTAGTATTTCATCTGCTGTATACTACAGAGAAATTGCAAGAGCTTTGCCACCAGAAAGAGCCGGTTATATAGAACCCTTTGATAAGTCTGATGCTTTTATTAACATTATGCGGTGGTGATTGCATTATAATTATTTCTGCTATGATTAGTGTTCTTTTAATCATTTAATTATCTCACAGTATGTCTTTCAATATTCTAGAAATTCAAGTGTGCCTGTGTAGCAGAAGCTGCTAGATATTCACTCATTTTATTCTCTTTTTCTTTATTTCTAAAAGAATATCCATTGTTTAGTCACCCAGCATAAAGACTACAATGCCCAGCCTGTCTTGCAGCTGTTTGTACAAGAGATGGTGAATCACTGTGGAGCTAGTAACAATGGGTATCCATGACGACGTCTGGAAGGAAAAGGTTCCTGTTTCTATTTCTTTCTTCCTTTTTTTTTTTTTTTTTTTGGTGGTGCCAGGAGTCAAACCTAGGTCCTCACATAATAAGAAGTTCCTAAAACTTACCAAATAAGCTTCAGCTATAGGAGATAACTCCCCGATAACTCCCTGTGATTTCCCTATTAGGTTGGAGTCTCAAAGATTTCAGCACAAGTAGTTAGGTTAGAAGGTAATTTGAAGAGGCATGAAAATGAGATGAGTTGGACAGAACAGCCAATATCAGATGCACTGATAAAAAAAGATCACTGAGGCTCAGCTTGATAATGCACATCTGTGAGATGGTAAGGACCATTGCTCAGTATTTTTCCAATCTGGAGACGAGGAAGTGGTAGGGGAGAGTATTCATTTCACATATGATTGGTTACGGGAAACTCCATGGACATATAAACTGTCAAGAAACTCTGACGGCCATACTTCCAAGCAGACAGTGGTGGGAGTACAGAGAGGGAGAGATGTCACATCATGCACAGGGAGTGATGTAGGGAGAGTACCTGGGTGGTGATGCACCAGGTCTATTAAACCTTCAGTTAAGAAATGTATATTTTTATTTTTTATCACACAATATTTCAAATAAAGGGCTAATATTCAAGATATGTAAAGCAATCGCAAAACTCAACAACAAATTTCATCCAAAAATGGGGAGAGGATACTTTCCTAAGGAAGACACATAAATGGCTGGTAGGAATCTAAAAAAGATTTTGTCATCACTCATTATCAAGACTACACTTGATCTTACTGGGCCCGCTCGAGCAAATCGATGAACATTATCAAGACAACAATGAGATGTTACTTCACATCAGTGAGAATGGCAGGGATGTGGTGAGAAAGGAATTCCCATTCCCTATTAGTGAGAATGTTGTCTTATTCAGCCTCATTGAAAAACAGTATGGAGATTCCTCAAAGAAAGCAACAATAGAACTCCTTGCTTCCAGCAATTCCATTTCTTAGAATCTACTCACAAACCTCAAAAACATTAATTTAGAAACTACTCAAAAAACACTAATTTTAAAAGACATATGTATGCCTACGCTTATCGTAGCACTTAATAGTCATGATATGAAACAACCCAAATGCCTGATGATAGATGAATAAATTATAAAGTTGTGATATATACACAAATGAAATACTGTGAAGCTGTAATAAAGATGAAATCATGTATTTTGCTGCAACATTCGTGAAACTAGAGGGTATCATGTTAAACAAAATAAATCAGAGAAAGGAAAAATACTGGGTGATCTCATGCATCAGTGGAATACAGAGAGACAAAAACAAGGGAAGAGTGAGTATGGAATAATGACAAACCCTTAGTTTTGAATTAAAAAACTGATTAGCAAGCAGTAGGGGGAGCGGTGGGGGATGAAGACTGAATCAGAGGTGACATCGGGACAATGATGGAGGATCATGAGCATTTGGTGGTGATGGGATAGTTACTTTGTCAGTATTATGAGCTTTAACACTATTGTAACCATATTATCTGGCCTATAATAAAAAATGTTTAATAAAAAATGTTAAAGTAAATGTTAAATGTAGTCATAAAATTGCAAGTGTCAAGTGCTCAGATGAATCCTCAACACTGCAGAAAGTAAAAGGAAAAGAAATAAAAAAATGTAGCCATGAACAATCTCTATCCTGGAAGGATTCCACTCACCCTCCACACTTCTGATGAACTTACCAGAAGCTTCTTGAGGAGGTTCAGTTTGGATGGTGTCCTATGATACAAAGCAGGATAGAAGAAAAGGAACTGAGAATCTGTGGAGTAAATAAAGAATGTCAAGCAAATTTTCCTTCTACTGCTGCCAAGTTTCTATATTTAAAATCTTGGACAGCACTGTTTGATTATAAAAATACTGTGATACAGAGACTGAGAGAGAACTCAAAGAAATAGAGCAGATACCTTGCACATGCTGGGCCCATGTGTGGTCCCCAACTCTAAAGAGCAACCCCAGCGCTGACAGACATGGCCCTGTTGGGTCCCAGCACTACTGGGCCCAAGTATCACCACCATGTGAAACACTGAGTCAGCAGGCCTCTACAGTGGCCAGTGTATGGCCGGGAATGGCCCCTAGACTTCCAGAATACAGCTTAGAAGGACCCTTCAACTGAACTGTAACGTACTTACAAAAAACAAAGAAACCTGTTACCAATAAAAGACCTTAGAAAACTAATCTGAATTCAAGCAGCAGAAAGTGTACTAGCTAACAGAAGAGAGACTTGAGCTCTAGGCTTAACTCTAATAATCATGTTAGATGACTTCTTAATCCTTACATAGCACAAGATCCTATGACACCCATAAAGCTATTGCTAAAATTAAAAGAAAGTGAAAATAACCTGTAATTATGAGGATTAAACAAATGTGGGGTTGTAGTATATACTATAATCATTCCAGACATATGAGAAATTCTGCAATTTCTAAGGATTCTTTTGGAAGAAACATGACATCACTTTATTTCACTGCATTAGGGGGTGAGGGGGGTGGTGTGTTTGGGGAGGTTTGTGCTCAGGAAACATGTGGTGTTGAGAGTCAACCTTGGGTCAGCAGCATGAAAGGCAAAGACTTTACCCCCTGTACTCTTTCTGGTCTTTCACTGTAATTTTTTTAAATTAGGAAGATATGTACATAAGTAGAATTTTTAATGAAATGCCATAAATAATTACATGTATTTAATTTTCTTCCCACTAATCTCTCAGCAAAAACTACATTAATAACATACAATTTTCTTAAATATCATCACAATTATTTTTCATCTAATTATTTTCAAAAATTGCTTTAGAGAGTGTGATTTACTCTTCTAAATACTTTTTCTTTTAACTTATGTGCATCAAAATTTCTGATAATTCAATAATTATGCCCAAGATTCTTTGCTCTTGTTTTGCTTTCCTTTTAATGTAGAAAGTACTCTTTAGTCATGGAGGCACCATTAGGTTATAGTAATAATTACTGGGCAAAACATCTTTTATATATAATCACTAGGTCCAAGGAATTAATAAACTTAATTATTCTTTTGTGGGGAATTCCCTCACATACATTCTTTGTCACCGGGGCTAGCCACCTTGGCAGTGTTGGGGGTCCCAGGGCTGCACCAAGCAATGCCAGGGGAAGGCTACTTCCTACCCTGTGTTGGAGAGTCACTCCCTGTGGTGGTGCAGGATCAGATGGTCCCAGGGTTAGCTGTATGCAAGGCATCAATCCATAACCCCTGTACTATCTCTCTCACCCCAATTATTCTTAAATGGAGATTTTATACTTATTATAACAGGAGTCAGAATATCATTAACTCAGAGAAGTTCATAAAACAAAAAGAGGGCTGGAGTGATAATACAGTGTGTAGGGCATTTGCCTTGCACACAGCTGATCTGGGTTTGATCCCTGGTACCCTTATGGTCCCCTAAGCACTGCCAGGAGTAATCCCTGAGTGCAAAGCCAGAAGTAATCCCTGAGCAACACCAGATGTGATCCAAAAAGTCAAAACAAACAAAAAAAACAAAACCAAAACACCCATAAAACAAAAAGAATTATTTCTCTTAGAACTTTAGCACTGATTCTTTTCTAAGATCCCAACTAGTTTCATAATAAATGTTGCTAGACCAAAGTTTTCAAAAGAAACTGGGAAGAGGGCACATTGTTTTCAAATGTACTAACACTAGGAAAATAACCAAGTAGCATTTGTCACCTCTTACCAAACCAAACAAGTTAGAGGAAGGTAGAAACAAGGTCATACAAGACATTTTTTAAATTTCATTAAAATGAACACAAAGATGTCATTTTTATTTGTTGACATTATCATTTCAAATCTTTGCAGGAGAAGGAAGCAGGAAAATTTAAAAAGCTTAGGGAAAGAAAATGTTTTGTCTTTTTCCTTAGAGCAAGTCTACTTCGTTAATTAACTTCCTGATTATTATCTTTTTATTTCATATCAGGAACCTAGCCTCCTCCCATTATCATACCATCTTTAGGAAACAGACACTGCCCTCTTGAACTCTGAGAAGAAACACATCAGATGCAGCAATGAAAGACTAACTACTCAAGGAAAGAATGTTTGTGCAGATACTCCTCCTGCTAAGACCAACAGAAATTGGTTTAAAAATATGAAATGCTGAGTTTTATGAAATGCTATGTTATTTTCCATATAGGCCATTTTTATTTTACATATTTGTGTTTCTCTGATCATGATTGGTATGAACTCCATTTAAAATGCTAGCATATGGTGGAAATGCCGACTGGTTCAGCCTTATGGAAAACATTATGGACGATTCTCAAAAAATTAGAAATGGAGCTCCCATTTGACCCAGCAATACAACTCCTGGGAATATATCCCAGAGAGGCAAAAAAGTATAGTCGAAGTGACATCTGCAATTGTTTGTTCATTGCAGCACTCTTTACAATAGCTAGAATCTGGAAAAAACCTGAGTGCCCGATAACAGTTGACTGGTTAAAGAAACTTTGGTACATTTACACAATGGAGTACTATGTAGCTGTTAGAAAAAATGAAGTCATGAAATTTACATACAAGTGGTACTACGTGGAAAGTATCATGTTAAGCGAAATGAGTCAGAAAGAGAGGGATAGACATAGAACGACTGCATTCCACTGGGGAACATAAAGTAACAAAATAGGAGACTAACACCCAAGAGTGGCTGAGATTAGTACCAAGAGGTTTGCTCCATGGCTTGGAGGCCAGTCACACATGCTAGGGGAAAAGGGAGCTCAGAGAGAGAAGGGAGCACCAAATAAAGGGTGTTGGGAGGATCCTCCCAGGATGGGAGAAGCATGCTGAAAGTAGACTATAGACCAAACATGATTGCCACTCAATGCATCTTTTGCAAACCACAACACCCAAAAGGAAAGAGAGAACAAAAGGGAATGCCCTGCCACAGAGGCAGGATGGGATGGGGGGGTGGAGGGTGGGAGGGATACTGGGACCCATGGTGGGCGAAAATGGGCACTGGTGGGGGGATGGATATTTGATCATTGTATAATTGAAACCCAAGCACAAAAATTTTTATGTCTACAACTGTACCTCATTGTGTTTCACTAATAAAATTTTTTTAAAAAATTTAAAAAATTTAAAAAAATAAAATAAAATGCTAGCATAACTGGAAAAAGAGGGGTGTTGTGGTCCTTGGGGAAAGAAGGTGGGCACACTGATGATGGGTGTGGTTCTGGAATTATGTGCATGAGAAACCATTAACAGTATTTCAAATTACAGAACATCAATTTAAAAACTAAATTTAAAATTGTAGAATATTTATATCAACCCAAATTGTATTATACTGAGATCTTTGTTCAAGGAAGTTAGGTAAGGTAAAGGTAAAGGCCCTCCCGTTGATTGTCGATTTGCTCGAGCGGGCCCAGTAACGTCTCCATTGGAGACTTTGTTGTTACTGTGTCTGGCATATCGAATACTCTCGGTAGCTTGCCAGGCTCTCCGAGAGGGGCGGAGGAATCGAACTCGGGTCGGCCATGTTGGCCGCTTGTAAGGCGAACGCCCTACCCGCTGTGCTATCGGGGGGAAGTTTTTTGACTGTTTTTTGTTGTTGTTGTTGTTGTTGTTGTTGTTTTGTTTGGGGGCCTTACTCAGTAGTGATCAGGGCTTACTCCTGACTCTGTACCCAGGGATCACACCTGATAGTACTCAAAGGACCACACATAGTACCTGGGAGTGAACCAGAGTCTGCATCATGCATGCAAACTCCTCATATTATCTTTACAGCCCAAGAAGGATATAATTTTAAAGATGTTTACCAAGTTAACTAAGTAGGATAAGTTATAGACTGCATTTATTACAGCTCATTGGATTTTAGTCAAATTGGTCAAAATTTGAAGTAGAAGGCAAATTTGAGTTTGATTTGTCAAGGAGAGAGAAAACAAAACTTCCTTGGGTAATTCACCTAGAAACTGGGCAGAGATCTAGTTTCTTCCAACTAGCACATCATAATCAGAGGCAAAAAGTATAGCAAGGGGTTGGAGAGATAATACAGAGGAGGGGGGAGCTTGTCTTATATGGGGCTGATCTGAGTTTGATCTCTGGCACCTCATATAGCCCCACCAGGATAATTTAAAGTTTCAGCCAACACAAGGTAAGAGATTATAAATTACCTTCTTGAAGGTAGTGACCCCATACAGGGAAAATATCTTCCTAACAAAGGCATATCCCTGCATCATAATCTATTGGCTTATATACAGGGAGTCTTTTGGTTCATTTAAATTTATAAGAAAAAAAACTTGGGATATGAGCAATGAAATGAAAGGACTGGCTATTATATGGGTAAAAAAGTCAACTATTCCACAACAACCTTTCCATGAAATAGGAAAGATATATTAATATTGAAGCCATATAAGAAGAAATACCTTGTGTTTTCAAGAGAGTGCACAGGTGGGTTTCTATGTCTATTCTGGCTTATTCAGTTCAAAGCAGATAATCTGTACCCATAAAGGCGACAGTTTTCACAGAGAAACTAATAATCAGGACTGGAACTATCATTAAAATGTTCGTAGAATGAGTCAAGGTATACAGAAACTTGAATTAGAAGATGAATCTGAGTTTAACTTGTCAAGTTGTGAAAAGGTCAAGTGTTGGATTAGGGAAAATATGGTTTTGATTTATTGCTCACCAGTCATCTGATCTTTGGTTTATGATGGAATAATGTCGTTCAAATGAAAGTCAATCAGCATCCACTGGGGGTAGAATCCAGTTTCATTATGGATTCTACCAACCCTAGCGGGACATAGAGAGCAAGGTCTGGGAGTAGCACTGTAGTCTTCCAAATCACATTAATGGCCAAATTTATGGTCAACAGAGTCGTAGAGAAAAATAAAGCTGAAACTATTTAGTGGAAGAGAGCCAAGTTTTCTCCATAATACTAATATATTTAATACTTGATCACTTGATCACTTGACATCTCGTTATTCATCCACTCACTCGAGCGGCCACCAGCAATGTCTCCATTCATCCCTGGTGCGTGCTAATGTGGCCCAATGGCGTCTGCTCATTCTAGGAACATGAACAGCCTCAAACCGATCATTCAGGGTTTTGACGAATAAGTCCGACCATATCATAGGTGGGTGGCCACGCGATCTTTTGACATCTCGTGGAATCCAGTCGGTAATGGCTCTAGTCCAGCGGTCGTCTCCAAATCTCATTACGTGTCCAGCCCATCTGATTTTTGACGCCTTGGCAAATGAGACAGCGTCCCTGATTCTTGACCATCGACAGAGGTCGGAACTCCGGATTCTTTCTTTCATTTGAGTGAAGTGTGATACTCCAAGCATAGTTCTTTCAATTCCTCTTTGGGAGACCCGAATAGTGTTCTCATCCTGTTTTTGTAGGGCCCAGGTCTCTGAGGCATATGTTAATGCAGGAAGAACAGTGGAATCGAAGGATGTGCCTAGAGCTGAAGGTTCTTCATCCTCTTAGCTATTTCTTTGACATTCTTGAAGGCGTTCCAAGCCACTCTCTTCCTCCTGTGCAACTCAGGTGCCAGGTCATTCGTCATGTTGACTTCTCGACCTAGGTACACATAACTGTTGCATTCGGAGATGTTCATCCCATTGAGAGTAAATGGAACACCAGGAATGAGACTGTTTCTCATAAACATTGTCTTTGTGAGATTCAGTTGTAGTCTGACCTTTCCACACTCATGGTCGAAGTCAGCCAGCATTTGTGCCGCTTGGCTGATGTTTGGTGTTATTAGAATGATGTCATCAGTGAAGCGGAGGTGGTGTAGTTGCCGACCATTTATCTTCACTCCCATTCCTTCCCATTCCAGTTGTTGCATGACATTCTCGAGGGTGGCACTGAAGAGTTTCAGTGAAATGGTATTGCCCTGCCGAACCCCTCTCTTGATGTCAATGATCACCTCCCTGTAGAATGGTGAGATCCTGATAGTGAGTCCGCAATACAGCTCACCAGGGATCCTGATGTAATGACATTGAACACCCTGTTTGGCTAGGGCCTTGATAACTGCTTCAGTCTCAACAGAATCAAAGGCCTTCTTCAAATCAATGAACGTTAGACAGAGTGACATCTTGAACTCCCGAGAAACCTCAATGAGCTTGGTTATTGTGTGGATATGGTCGATTGTGCTAAATCCTTTTTGGAAACCGGCTTGCTCTCATGGTCCTTCATCTAGTGTTCTGCCAATGACTATTCAGAATGACTATTCAGAATGATTCGAGTGAACAGCTTGTAAATGACAGACAACAGGCAGATCAGGTGATAGTTGCCAATGTCTTGGATGTCTCCCTTCTTGTACAATAGTACAGTCCTGCTGGTGTTCCACTGGGACAAAAGCTTGCATTCATACAGGTAGTGTGTGAAGAGCCGAGCCAGTGTATTGATGAGTACTGATGGCAGGTTCTTCAGGTGTTCAGGTCTGACCTTGTCTGGGCCAGGTGCTGTTCGCTTCTTTACTGACAAAATTGCGTGTCGGATTTCAAAAGGGAGAACTTTGGGAACGACATATACATCCTGCAGAATTTGGTATGTGGGCAGGTGGAAGTTGCTGTCTAAGAGATCCGAGTAGAAGTCATGGATAATTTTCTCCATTGCCCTTCTGGAAGATGTGATAGATCCATCAAGATGTCGGAGGTCAATCATCTTGGTCTTGTAGTTGGCGAAGGACAGGTGGGCATTTGCGAAGGCTTTTCCCAGCTTCTGCCACATCTGCCAGCACTGCTGCTCTTCTCTCTTTGAGGTTTTCCTTTATTGCTTCTCTGCACTGCTTTGCGAGCTCGGACATTCACTTGCATTTGCCTGAGGCTTGCACCAAGCCACGTTGGCGAATGAGCTTGAGAGTTTTCGAAGACAGGCATCTTTTTGTGGCTATCTCTCTCTCAGCGTTCCTCGCACAATCATGGAGGTGCTGAACCAGTCAATCGTATTCCTCATCAATGTTGTCAACGATGGCATCTTCCCATGTTGCCACAATAGTGCCAAAGAGCTCCCAGTTAGTGGTCATTCTGAGAGTTCTCTTTTTAAACTTTGCAGCCCTTTCTCCCCCCTGTGTGAACTAGAATTTTGCACGAAGGAGATGGTGGTCCAATCCCGTTTGGAATTTTGGGACAACAGCGACATCGGCAAAGCTGCCAACTGAATATGATGTGGTGAATTTCGTTGTGGAACTGTCCACCGAGAGACTCCCATGTCCAGCATTTAGATTTGGCCTTCTGGAATTGTGAGTTACCATGGACGGTCTTGGTCAACATGATGAACTCGGACAGTCTCTCACCCTCTTCGTTCTATTCTAGGCCATGGGTCCCAATGTGGAGTTCTTTGGCTGATCTTCTCGGTCCTATCTTGGCATTAAAATCACCAACAATGATCTTGTAGAAGTTGTGGTCCTCTTTATAGAACTTCTCCAGCTCCATGTAGAACGTCTCAATTTCTCCTTCATCATAATTGGATGTTGGTGCGTAGACAACAAAGATAGAAACTGCCGGCAGTGAGCCACATCTATTCAAGTGTAATCATTGGATTTGGGTTGTTAGGCATTCGAATTAATCAATGTTTATGGCCAAGTTTATGTTCAGAAGGACACCAACACCACCGATGCCTTTATTGTCACATGTATTGATGAGTACTGATGGCAGGTTCTGAGGAAGAGTTCTTCCCCAGTATCGAAAATGGCGTGATGTGATTGATGCCTTCTCATCGTACTTGATCTTTTGTGCTTGCACCATCAGGTCCTCAAAAGATGCATCTGATGCCAGCATACGTGCATTGAAAATACAGACAGTCATTTTTGTCTTTCTTCGTTGTGACTGCCTAGGTCGGTCCTGAGATTTTATCAGCCTCTCCTTCCTCATCCTTCTTAACACTGCCATATTGGTGTCTCTTTCAAGGTCAGGGGAATTTACTGGTTTTGGCATATTTACTGGTTTTGGTGAATACACCACGGATAGCTTGCCAGGCTCTGCCGTGTGGGCGGAACACTCTCGATAGCTTGCCAGGCTCTCCGAGAGGGATAGAGGCTTTTAGGGTGGCCTCTAATCATCCTTGCAGGTGTTCCCATGGTTCAAATCATATTTCAACGCAATCAAATTATGGGTTGTAATCTTGTATTAAGTGTTTTATGATGTGTCGCGTGGCTGGGTAGTGGAGGTAGTGGAGGTAATGGAGGTCTGCAGGGCTGCTGGGAGCAGGCAGAGGATCTCTGTTCCTGGGTCCGTTGAGCCTGGAGTCCGAGGTCCAGAGTTCCGCTTCCCTTGCTCTGTGGGGCTTCACTTGTGCGTGAGTCACAGCCTGAGTGTCTGGAATATTTAATACATGTGAAAGATTATAAGTACTTAAATAAAGGTGTGGTAAAGGCCATGGTGAGCTAGAGGAGACCAATGAAATATGGTAATATGTGGCTTGTTTTCTAAAAGAAGCTGGTGAGTGGTTTTAAAGAAACCATAAGTAAAACTCACATTTTTTTCCTCTTCAGTTTCCCACCCACTCTCCACACACATGAAGGTACCGGCAGAGGAACAAAGGCATGCAGGTCCCGGGGCTGAGATCTCCAAGCCTGCTCGGATCGGGGCTGAGCATCCTCCACCCAGATCCTCCATCCTCCAGTAGGCAGAGGTCACACCCACCAACTGACCCCCAGCACCGTGTAATCCCATCAACGGCCAAGACCCAGAGACTATAAAACCCAGCTCCTGAAAGAGAACAGCATAGAATCTCCTGCCCCCATGCCTGGCTGTCCTCGCTGGGGCCCCTTGGAGGGGGGTGGGTTGAATTTCCCTCTCCGCCCTGAGCAGAGCCCCGGCAGCCGCGCAACATCTTATCTCATTCTTACTGTGGACAACCTGGCAGGCTACTGAATGTAACCTGCCCACACGGCAGAGTCTGGCAAATTCCCCATGGTGTACCCAATATGCCAAATACCAGTAACAATGATGGGTCTCATTCTCCTAACCCTGAAAAAGCCTTGAATGTGGCACTTTTTAAAATCTCAGGGCTGGGACGAAGGAGACGTTACTGGTGCCTGCTCGAGGCAATCGATGAACAACAGGATGATCGTGATCATGATCGTGATAAGTTTCCCAAATTTTAAAGAAATAAAGGCCAAGTTACTAGTACAGGAATATCATGAATATGATTTGTTCTGGCAACATCCATCAGGAAGGTTAGAGTTTGTTAGAAGTTTTTTCAAAGTTGGAAGAAAAGACCCACACTAGCCCTCTAATTAATATAATAAATATCACCAAGGCTGTCTCCCTCCAAGTCTTTTTTAAAGGTTCAGTTTAAATAAAATAAAAATAACATTTTTTTATTATTTCATGCTAACAGTGAAAAAAAAAACGTGTTTCTAAACATCCTTGAAATAAAAAGATGTGGAACTCTAGAATTATAATATGATTAAGCTAAAAGAAGGAGATCACATTAAATGTTTATCAGTAAAAAAACTCAAATATACTGAGACAGAGCTCTAGGTACATCAGTGACCTGATATCTTTGGATTCCTTCCAAATGCAATCAGTTAGTTCTTTTGATCCCTGTCTATATCGATATGTTACCATTCAGATGTTGTAATAACTTCAACAATAAGAAAGGATAACAATGATAGGATTGTTCATGGATGATTTGTGTTTTTGTTTTCATAATTTAAAAATATGACAGTAAGTGATGCATAAGGATAATAAATGTATAATGTGAGCCTGTGACCGCTGGATTTTTAATAGGATATAAACCTGATTCCAGTTCTTGGGAAAGTCATTTGCTCAGATGCTGCCTACTTCTGTGTTCTAGGAACAGGAAATTTCAGGTCCCTGACAAACCACAAAGCAGATATGGAAGCTTCCTTTATTTGTATTTGTTTTATTTTGAGAGTTTACTTTTCTTTATTTTATGTAGTCACCATGGATTACAAAATTATTCACAGTTGGGTTTCAGACTTATGATGTTTCAACACTGACATTTACCAATGTCCACTTCCCTCAACCAATGCTCCTCACCCTCCCCACACCCAAGTTTCTCTCCCACTCGCCAGCCTGCCTCTATGAGAGGCACGTTTTTAAAAAATAACTTTTGGCAATCTGTTTTACAGTAGTATTACTCATGGGATTTTATGCATGATACTTTACCCCCTCTCGCCAACCCCACCCCTCCTCCAGGTTGTACACTTCATTCCACCATTTCTGTAGGGTTCTCTTCCCTGTCCCTCCCAATGTGGCTGCTTCCTTTAAATAAGAAGCATAAATTTAGGAATCAAAGGCTTGAGTTTATCTGCATACATGCAGATAAAAAGATCTGATAGAATCCTTCCCATCAGGGTTATAGGGGATCTGGTTGTAAATCATTATCATTATCACCTGGGAACAGACTATGGAAAGACTTTTCTACGAAGCATATCTTTTCTTGAAGGTCTTTCTAGTTATTTACAGTGGTCAAGCAATTCTCCTCTAATCGCTATGGACTTATAAATTCCTTAGACAAAAAGTCTCTCTATTGTAATATCAGGACTGGAGCGATAGCACAGCGGGTAGGGCATTTGCCTTTCACGCGGCTAACCCAGGTTCAATTCCTCCACCCCTCTCAGAGAGCCCGGCAAGCTACCGAGAGTATTCCACCCTCATGACAGAGCCTGGAAAGCTCCCCATAGCATATTCGATATGCCAAAAACAGTAACAAGTCTCACAATTGTTGTGAGATGTTACTTGTGGCCACTTGAACAAATCAATGAACAATGGGAGGACAGTGCTACCGTGCTACATATTACTGTGCGCCTCTGTAATAGTTAAGGTTAGAATTAACTTTAATGTAAAGTATTTTTCTATGAAATATAAAAGTAGTTTTGCTAGATGATTGTCTTTACTTTCCTCCATATCTTCCACAGAATGCCCAGAAAACTTAATTATAGCACAGAGCCAGGTGTAAGCCCTGAGCATATCTGGGTGTGGCCCTCAAACCCAAACTAACCAGAAATTTTTATTACAGTGAATGGCTTTGGCAATTAGTAATTAGACTAAGCCAATAAAATCCAAATCATGAATGCTGCTTTTCAATTTTCTGTCTAGGGAAGATTTAAAAAACGATTATTTCTAAATATTGATAAAACTAATATTATAAAACTAATATTTCTAAATCAATCCAAAAATCATGCACAAGTCCAAAAGTATACCTGCTTTCTCTAAGTATGCTAGTCAAAAGCAATCTCATGTGTACATGAAAAATATCAGGTTGCAGGGGTTTTAAAAGATCAAAATAGGTTCTTGTAAGGGGTTTGCTTTGAATCTCACTGATTGAAGGTACGACACAGTTTCCTGAAACTTTTGCATTTTATCCTGTAAATAAGACCCTATGGGAAACTAATTCAGGTCAGTATTATCAATAGGAGAACTTGAAGAGCTAGTCTGGGGGTTTAGTAACTGTGAGCCTTTGCAATACCCTTTTTAAAGTGTTCTAGAATTGACAAGACTAGCAGGGTTTAAGTTGTGACATTTGGCAATGGTGACAATGGAAGGTGAAAGTAGTACTTCATAGAAAGTCAATATACAGATATTCAGATTTTGGGTGTGACAAGAGTTCAGAAAAAATGTCTGCGGACTGAAGAACAAAAACAGTCGCTGGGAATCAATAACAAGTTTTATAATTTTTAAAATTAGCAATTGTTATATTGCTCTAATTAAAGGTGGCACACTATTTGTTACAGGCTCAGTTGACTACAGTGGCCTAAAAATAACTGCTGGGAATTGTTTTTCTAAGTTAAAATACCCAGAACACTGTCCTTAGGTGCAAGTACAAAAGAGGAGGTGTGGAAATTGTAATCTGGATATCTCAATGTGGGCGGGTTGAGTCAATTATCTCTCTTTGTTGCTACTGTTGTTTTGGAGGGAGGGGGAGAGCAAACCCAAGTCAGTTGTGTGCAAGGCAAATACTCTACCCACTGTATTATCACTTTAGTGCCAGTAAACTGTACCTCTTTAACCTGGGCTTATTTTGTTCCTCTCGATAGGATCAGGTTGATTTGCTCTAAATAATTCATATTATTAGCAGATAGATTACTGGGGAGATACTTTGTTATGTTAGTCTTTAAAATATGCAAAAAATTGGTAGGGTTTTTAGTATAATCCTTAGGAATTATTGTCCAAATAAAATTACTGTCCTTTCCAAGTAAAGGTAATAAAAATGAACTCTCCAAAACTACTGAGATTCTGAAAAAAAGGTATTCCAATGTGCACTCTGTACAGCATTTGCTGTCAGAGGGATTAAAAAAGTAAGATGTGGGATCGGGCATTTAACAGTGGGATCTGTCATTATGAGGTCTTACACAAATCTCCATGCTTTAACTAGAGATTTTTTTTCCCTGCAGAAAGTTAGTGTGTTAAGGACTAGCACATGGGACTATTGAGCCATTGTCCATAGGTTCCAGAATTAGCACTGAATTACTTCAAAGGCCTCAATGCTGGACGAATCTGGGGCCAGTCTAAGGTCTGTGGCCTGACTTTACAGTAATTAGGCTGCTAATACTTGGGGACCATCAGGGCTATTCCTGGCAGTATTGAGGACTGGCATGTGTCCCATGGATCAAAGTCAGGCCTCACACATGCTAGACATGTGCTCTACTATTCAAGCCACCTTCCTGGCCCCTGCATTACTTTTAATTAGGTTGGCAGCAGATATTCCAGAAGGGCACTGCCCATCAGAAGCAAATGTGGAAACTGAAAATTCCACTGAGTATCCCAGGCAGAGGGTTTTAGCTCTCTGTAAATAAAAGACCAAATTATTCCTTTATAAATACAAAAGGACAGAAACTGGCACCAGAAGAACGCCCTGTCCCCCCTCCCCCAAGAAGACTAGAACCTCAGTCAAGGAGAGGCATCAGGAACTAAAAGGACTTACTACAGGGACCCCCCCACACCATCCTGAAAACATCAGAGCACAATGGATGTGTACGAGAATTTTATAAAACCTTTATGGAAACAGCAGACTCTAGGAAGTATGTTATTTTGAATATACTCTACACCAGAAAGGTCAATGGTGAAAAACATCATGAAGCTAAGATTACATAAAAACATTTATTTGGGGTCTGATTTGCAAACTCAGATAATAGCTCAAGTTGTGTCTCACAGGGATCTTTTGTTAAAGGGGGTTTAAAGGAAAAGATATTAGAGGGAAGAAGGACTTCAGAGATATTTAGGATTTATCTAATTAGGGATTAGATAAAGATCACATTTCTGAAAGTTAATTGGCCTTTCCAGCTCCCACAGCTACCACTATGCTGACTCACCTATTGGTCCTGCTCTTCCAATTCATAACTAAGTCTCCCAGGAGAGCAAGCCAAGCAGTCAAAATTTCTGGGCACCCTCTGGAGCCAGGCAGTCCCAGTTCCCACCTGGTCAAAGCTTGGACAACCGCACCCACACTCCACTGCTACAGCCACGCCACTCAACTCCACCACTAATATTCTCTGCTAAAAAACAAACAAAATATTTTTGAAGGTTATTCAGGCATATTAATGAAAAAACTTATCTTAAGTAGGTCCATTTTTTAATAAACAAGAAAAGTGAATGTACCAAAACTCTGAGTCAAATCTAACAAAAGGAAACAGTTGAGTACAGAATGTGATCACATCTCCAGATGTGAAAGCCCTATGTTTGCCCAAACAAAGCCCACACAATACAAAAGCACTCTCTGGACTTAGCTTTACCTGGGATGAACTGGCATCATCTCAGCTCTTGAACCTGAGCTGCAACTGTGAAGTTGTCATACTATTAAGACAATCAAAAGAACTTCCTGTCCTTGGAAACTAAACTAGAGAGAGTAGTAAGTCAGTGGCCAGACAAAAATTTGGAAATTCATACTCCCAGAAAAGTGGCTCTGCATCAAATTCAAATAAGGGGGTTGTTGGATTACATTGATTTGTTCTTGCTCCTCCCACAGGGAGCTTAGGTTTATTGAGTTGCACCCATCACAGTGCTCTCACATTGCTCCTGAGGCACATCCAATTCCATCAGGCACCCCTAATCCTCTGTTTATCTTCAATGTCTCCTTTGTGCTCTTCTTCCCCTATCTGTCAATCACTTATATCTCCAAATCAGACCCTGTAACTTGTAGAGTTCTTCTGAGGGTTCTCGACTTTGTATATGTAAGTGAAGTATTGCTTTTCTCTTTCCTTTATGTCCTTTGCATGGTTTAGCAAAATCCTTTTTATATTGACACAGGAAGACAGTTAATGCTATGCTTTTGTAACATGGGAGTTAATTGACTTTGAATAATATTTACTCTTGGGCATCCATCATATTTACCTGACTTAAGCCTCAATTGCCCTTACTTCCTAACACCCCAAAAAGGAGGGTCATAGCGAAAGAACTGGATGGACCTAGGCAAGCTATAAGCTACTCTGGCATCACAAAGGGACAGACTATGTGCCATAAGAAGTATAATAAGCATGGTCATGGAACAAACTCTGTCATGATTTTAAAAAAAGTAACTGAATAAGGACCCTGCTGGGGTTAAGAAAGACAAACCTGGCTTGAGGACTGAGTTTGGGATATATAGTGAGATATACCCAGAAAAAGCCTCCTTTTAAGCTTAATAAATCTCTTACTGTCTTCATACAAAATGTTAATCACAATCACAAATCATCCTGTTATTCGTCGATTGCCTCGAGCAGGCCCCAGTAACGTCTCTTTCATCCTAACCCTGAGATTATATTCAAGGCTCTTTAGGAGAATGAGACCCATCATTGTTACTGGTATTTGGCATATTGGGTATGCCACGGGGAGTTTGCCAGACTCTGCTGTGTGGGCAGGCTACATTCGGTAGCCTGCTAGTTTGTCCAAAGTAGGAGTGAGATAATAAGATGTCATAATAAGATGTCGCACGGCCACGAATGCGAATGCGGCCGCGTGGTTCCGGGAGCTGGTTTTTATAGTCTCTGAGTCTAGGCCGTTGATGGGATTACACGGCGCCAGGGGGCCAGTTGGTGGGTGTAATCCCCACCTACTGGAATTTGGAGGATCTGGGTGGAGGATGCTCGGCCCCCAATCCGAGTAGGCTTGGAGATCTTGGCCCCGGAACCCACGTGGCTTTTTCCCTCTGCCAGTACCTTCATGTGTGCAGAGAGTGGTCTCAGCATGGGGTGGCTGGTCCTAGAGGTCTTCGGCTGCCGGAGCCCTGGTCGGGGCGGGGAGGAAAGCTCAACCCGCTCCCCCTCCAAGGGGCCCCGGCAGGACAGCCAGGCACGGGGGCAGGAGACTGCACTGTTCTCTTTCGGGAGCTGGTTTTTATAGTCTCTGAGTCTTGGCCATTGATGGGATTACACAGCGCCAGGGGGCCAGTTGGTGGGTGTGACACCCCCCCCCCGCCCCCTCCTACTGGAATTTGGAGGAATACAAAATGACAAAATGACTAGAGATAAATGGATTACTAGCTAAGGAAGGAGAAAGCAATGTGCCTTTTAGCTGGAATCCCACCCTTAAGCAGATCTAGAATCTAAGGTGCTGAAACCATAGATGAGATTTTGTCCTTGAGTTAATCTCCTAGAAGAACTTCCCCTGAAGAAGGTCCTTTACATCGGTTTATTGTTATGATAATGTTCAACCACACCTATGTATCCCCACCCTTCAGGATATCTATATCTATATAACTAACGCTGTGAGACTTGAATAAGGGGTCACCAATTACCAACCAGCCTGTGGCCCTGTTCCTTCAATCCTCCATCTGTCGCTGTCACCCACATTTGAGCTCACAGGGGTTCCTACTCTAGGCCTGTACCCTAAAGATATCTATTAGTCAGAAAACAAACCAAAAAAATGATGAACTGGATAAAAGTCATACAAAAACTTACTTCAGATCAGATTTAAACAATATTACTGGGTTATACATAAACCTGTACATCATTCTCAGTGATTCACATCATTATGCCCCAAAGAAATACTTCGTGTGTGTGTGTATACTGAGCATGAAACATATACAAAGCACAAAATCTTATTCTTAATGTTGGTAACTACAAATAAGATATATTTTAGGTTTACAGAAACTTATGGGCTGGAGTGATAGCACAGTGGGTAGGGCGTTTGCCTTGCATGTGGCCAACCCGGGTTCGATTCCTCCATCCCTCTCGGAGAGCCTGGCAAGTTACCGAGAGTATCCTGCCCGCATGGCAGAGCCTGGCAAGCTCCCAGTGGCATATTCAGTATGCAAAAAACAGTAATAACAAGTCTCACAATGGAGACTTTACTGGTACCCGCTTGGGCAAATTGATGAACAACAGGACAGTGCTACAATGTAGTGCTACAGAAACCTATAAAAAGACCTAATTAAATTTCAAGGACTGAATGAAAATTTTCAGTTATTTAAGAAAACTTGATTTAAACTTTGGCAATGATTATCATTTCTGTTATTCTCCAGTTTATCTCTGCATGCATAAGTGAGGTTAAGGTTGAGGAATGTAACCTACTTGGCTCTTCTTACATTAGTTCCTCAACTAATAACACACAATTCTTCAAGGGCACTACTAATGGCAGTAGCTTAATTCTGTGTGCTTAGAACACTCACTGAATCCACTTTTGTAGTAAACCTCTGTTATATAACTTGTTTTCTCATATTTAATCCAATCCCATATGACTTCTATTTTACAAGAATCCTCATAATGTCTGATCCATTCATATTTTTAAATAACAAGTTATGTACTTGGATGCATTTGAGTTTGTGTATTCATTTATTCTGCAACTTTTATAAATTTCAGGAAAGAGGGAGAAATTGGAAGAGGCTAAAACTTATTTCAGTCTGTCGTCTTGACTCAATATCTTGGTTAAATTTCTAAGCACATATTGAACTTTTCAAATACAAAACACAAACAGCTGTTAGTGGCATATGCTCTAATTTGGAAATCCCTGCTTCTAAAGTGATGTCATTGTAAGCTATTTCAACTTAAGACGTGGTCCTCATGTTAATAATGAATCTGTATGACACATGTGAATAAATTTCATTCTCCTTTCCAAAATTATATTTTATATTTTAATGTTTAGTCCCAAAGGAATTGAGAATTTCACATCATGGAGATTTGTACAAACATAACAATAAGAAAAATAAAATTTATAACCTTTAGCAAGGAAGAGAAAAGAGGAAGTACTCTAAAAATATTTTCTTTTTCTTGTTTTCTTTTTGCTTTTTGGGTCACACGCGGCGATGCTCAGGGGTTACTCCTGGTTTTGCACTCAGGAATCACTCCTGGCGGTGCTCAGGGGACCATATGGGATGCTGGAAATCGAACCCTGGTTGGCCACATGCAAGGCAAATGCCCTACCCTCTGTGCTATTGCTCCAGCCCCTAAGAATATTTTTTAAGGTGCCAAAATTTAACAAATGTGCAATAGCAACATGGATACACACTGGATGGCAGTTATAGAAAGAAAATTCACTTAATCACTTATCACTTAACTTCCCGTTAGTCGTCGATTTGCTTGAGCGGGCGCCAGTAACGTCTCCATTTGTCCCTGTCGCGTGCTAGTGTAGCCCAATGGCATCTCTTCGCTCCGGGAACATGGAGGGCCTCAAACCGATCATTCATGATCTTGACAAAGAAGTCTGACCATCTGGTAGGTGGGCGGCCACGCGGTCTCTTGACATCCCGTGGAATCCAATCAGTAACAGCTCTAGTCCAACGGTCGTCTTTAAATCTCATTACGTGACCAGCCCATCTGATTTTCGACACCTTGGCATATGAGACAGCGTTCCTGATCCTTGATCGTCAACAGATGTCAGAACTCCGGATTCGTTCTCTCATTTGAGTGAAACATGATATTCCAAGCATAGCTCTTTCTATTCTTCTTTGGGAGACCTGAATGGCGTTCTCATCTTGTTTGCGTAGGGCCCAGGTCTCTGAGGCATATGTTAATGCAGGAAGAACAGTGGAATCAAAGAGATGTGCCCGGAGCCGGAGGTTCTTCATCCTCTTAGCTATTTCTTCGACGTTCTTGAAAGCGTTCCAAGCCGCTCTCTTCCTCCTGCGCAGCTCGGGTGCCAGGTCATTTGTCATGTTGACCTCTCGACCTAGGTACACATAGCTGTTGCATTCAGAGATGGTCGTTCCATTGAGAGCGAATGGGGCGTCAGGAACAAGGCTGTTTGTCATAAACATTGTCTTCGTAAGATTCAGCTGTAGTCCTACCTTTCCACACTCACGGTCAAAGTCGGCCAGCATTTGTGCCGCTTGGCTGATGTTTGGTGTTATTAAAACAATGTCATCAGCAAAGCGGAGGTGGTGTAGTTGCCGACCATCTATCTTCACTCCCATTCCTTCCCATTCCAGTCGTCGCATGATGTTCTCGAGGGTGGCACTGAAGAGTTTCGGTGAAATGGTATCATCCTGCCGCACCCCTCTCTTGACATCAACGATCACTTCTTTGTAGAATGGTGAGATCCTGGTAGTGAATCCGCAATATAGCTCACGGAGGATCCTGATGTATTGGGCTTGAATGCCCTGATTGGCTAGGGCTTCAATGACTGCTTCCATCTCAACAGAATCAAAGGCCTTCTTTAAATCAATGAACGTTAAGCAGAGCGGCATCTTGAACTCCCGAGAAACCTCAATGAGCTTGGTTACCGTGTGGATATGGTCGATGGTGCTGAATCCTTTGCGGAACCCGGCTTGCTCGCATGGTTGTCCTTCATCTAGTGTTCTGCCAATCCTATTCAGGATGACTCGAGTGAACAGCTTGTAGATGACAGATAATAGGCAGATCGGGCGATAGTTGCCAATGTCATGGATGTCTCCCTTCTTGAACAGTAGTACGGAAAGAAAATTGCTTCAGAAAATTCTGTCAGATAGCACTGCTCTATAGAATCGGAGGACATACACATGGAAGTGGGAGCGACAGACAGCTGGCAGGGCACTTGCCTTGCATGCAGTCAACCAGGGTTCAAACCTGGGAACTCCTTATGGCCCCCAGAGCTTGTCAGAAGAGATCCCTGTGCACAGAGCCTGGAGTAAGTCCTCAGTACTGCCATGTGTGACCCTCCACCGCACCCCCTTCCGCCAACAAATGAAGCATCACTCCATGTGAAAACCCAAAACAAGGGGGAGGGAGAAGGGGGATTAGTGATTAGAATGAAGGGGAGTTTCTTCTTTTATCCCTTGCTACTTTTCCTGATTCTGTCTTTCCCTCTCATCTCCTAGAAAAATCTCTTTCCTTACTTCATTTCCCCTACCCTATTCCCCTTTCCTAATATTTTCTTTTTAAGTAACTGATAGGCACATTTTGTGATTTCTTGAATTTATTGAGGGTTTCTTCCCCCCTACCTCCAGGTTAAAATTTAAGGAACTGACTCAAATGCTTTAGAAAATATAGCGTGTATACACACACACACACACACACACACACACACACTTGTGAACTTGGGTGTATTTTCCTCCCTGGGATCATTACCCTTCTTTAGGGTTTCTCATGATTAGAATCTGGATTGAGAAAGATAATGAAATTCTATGGTCTCACCATATGTGGGATATTAAAATAAACAAAAACAAGTACGGGAACACATGAAGGCAAAAGAAAACAAACCCTTGTACTCCGCTGAACTGAGGTTACCAAAGAAGGGGGAACAGTTTGGTGGGCGGGGGTAGGGTGTGTTTCCCACCGACAGTGATGGAGGGAAACTGAATGGTGGGCATGTTCCTCACAAATGCTGAAAAAGAGGGTGTGGGGCAGAGAGGGGAGGAGAGGGGGAGAGGGAGAGAGATGCCAGCTGCGCTCCATCTCTAGAGGAAGAACTCAGTCCAGCAGACAGAGAAACTTACACTGGGCTCCTACTGCCACCCAGCGTAGAGAAGGCGCTAGGGTACCTACACCAGGGTAGCAGTTGCCTAGCGACCGAGGCTGTGCACGGCCCGGCGCGAACGAGGGATGCCGGAAGAGTCGTAACAAGCCCGCTTTCTATTGGCTGAAGAGTTCCGGGCCGTCGCCGAGGAGCCAATGAGCGGCTGGATTCTGTCAGCGTCGGAAACCGTGCGACTCCTCCCACCCCCGCTAGTTAGCGACGCGTGTAGTGACCCCCCGAAACTCCTCTCCCCCCGCCCCGCCCCCCGCGGGGGGTACCCGTCTCTCTCCATGTGCACTTCACGGCTTGTGCTTCTGCAGGTGCTTTTCCTGATGCTTCGCCAGGGCGTCCGGCCGCAGCCGTCTTTCTCCCCTTCCGGGCCAGAGCCCACCGCTCCGGACCCCGAGCGGGGGTCGGGAATCGGGGCTCCGGCGTCCCCCTCGGCGGGGACGGAAAGTGCCCGGGCTGAGCCTGAGCTCTCCCAGGCGAGCCCGACGGTCGCCACCTCCTCGGCGCCCGCGCCGGCGAACAATACTGTGGACCTCACCCCAGGTGAAGAGGGGGGTGGGGGGGTGGGAATAACTGAGCTGCTGCGGCCGAGTGTGGCCTCGGGGAGAGTCTGTGCTCCCGAGCTCACCCGCGCCGCTTGCTCCGTGTTGCGCTTGCAGCCTCGCCCCTCTGTATCTGCGACCTGACGCCCGGGACCTGCGATATCAACTGCTGCTGTGACCGCGACTGCCACCTGACCCAGCCGCTGTCCGTGTTTTCCTTCTGCCTCCCGGGCAGCGTGAGGTGAGCCGGTGCTCGGGCTGAATCTCCCTCGTTGGTTGGGGTTTCCCCCACTTCCACGCCTCCCGGTAGGACCTGGATGTCTCCTCCCAGGCGGAGCCTTCTCCTCTCAATTCCGGCTCCTCTAGCAGGGCTGCCCGCAAAGGAGATGATGGGTTGGGGGGTGCGTGGTGCACCCCCTTAGGTCCTAACCCTCTCCTAAATCTATTCCTTTCCCTTCCTGTGCCCTTGCAGGTCTTCCAGTTGGACGTGTGTGGACAACTCTCTCATCTTCAGGAGTAATACTCCTTTTCCTTCCAGAGTTTTCAGGGATTCAAATGGAATCAGTCAATTTTGTGTCCAGGTGAACAACTGTGAGTAGAAACACGGGTGATGGCTCTTCTTATTGCCTATCAAAACTTTTTTTTTTGCCAATTGAATGTGTCATCTTCCTTCTTTCATCACACACCCACACCCACAGTTTACTGGGGTAGCAAGAGGGGCTGGTTTTATACCTTGTTCCAAAGGGGTCCCTCCAGAGTAGAGAGCCCAAAGTAGTCCCTGAAGGCCAGAGAGAGACAGTACAGCAGGCAGATGTTTGCCTTGCAGTCAGCCAACCGAGGTTGATCCCCAGCACCTCATCTGGTCCCCTACGCTCCCCCAGGAGTGATCCCTGAGAACAGAACCAGAAGTAACCTCAGAGCACAGCCAGGTGCAGCCCCCCAAACCAAAAAAGTGATCCCTGAGCACTTAGAGGTGTGTCTCAGACACCTAAGACTGCCCCTCCCCAAATAAAAGTATGCAGAACTTTAATTTCAGTCATTCTTGTCTTCAGGTCATAATAGAGAGAGGACAAATTCTTCTCGCTACATTGTCCTTCAAAGTATTCACTGAGTTCCCAGTTACTGACACATGGAAGGAATAATACCTGAAGGAATGAGCCTATATATACCTATTGGTTTTTATTCAGGAGGCAGGTGAAGGGAAAGGAACTTTAGACTGGGATCTTAGCCCTGCCATTTACTTAGCAACTACACCAACTTGAGCAAATCCTTTTGCATTTCTGTGCTTTTTTTAATCTACCGTGAGACACTAGCTCTGGAGGTATAGGTCCTCTTTTAGTTGTACAGCACAGTTACATGATAGGCAAAGTCTTGAAACAGACTTAGAAACTTTCTGTTAATGACCACATTTCTAAAGATAAGAAGCTAATACACTTTTTATTTACTGCCTGTGAACAAAATGATGTTCTCATACAAATGTCCCTCATACTCTCAAAGTCACCTTATCCTGATTTCAACTGGTTATCAAAAATTGTAAAACTTTCAGAAAGGTTTGGAGTTTGAGGGTCCAGATTTTGAAAACATACCTAGAACCTTGTCTGCATTCAGTGTACACAGGTAAAGACAGCAATAAAAATAAGACTGCATATTCTTCATGGAAGCTGTGAGTTTGAAACAGCCAAAGTGCCCATCAATGGATGAGCAGAAAAGATATGATATGTATATACAGTGAAATACTACTCAGCTGTGTGTGTGCGTATATAAAAGATGAAATCTAGCCATTTGCAACAATCTGGATGAACCTAGACCATGTGTAGAAAAACAAAAACTGAATGAATAGTTCACTCATGTAGCAGATAGAGAAAAAAAATGAATAAAACCGGAGTTTTAGACTAAGAATGAAAGGGGTTATGATTAACAACAGAAGGCGCGAGGGTTGGGTAAAGTGGGTAAAAAGAGTCAACTATATGGGCAGAAATCAAAATTCAGGTGGTAAATATGTAATATATAGATGTTGGTTTACAAGTCCCTAAGCCTGAAATCTATTTTAAGCTAAAATGTTACTTTGTTACCAAGTCTGCTGCTCCCCACCTTTCAAATCTCTCAGTGCCTTCTAGTTCAGAGCTCTTTGTAATGGCTCCCTACCTTTCAGTGTCTTCTGCCTCCTATAACGGGCCTATGCATTGTCTCTAGACCAGGGGTTCTGAGCTTTCCCAACAACACTTGAGCGTTATTCTCTTAGAACTATGATTCGAGCCTGCTGCCCTCCACCCCCAAGCCCCAGAAGACACACCCACATCCCACAGCCATCACCATCCAAACACCAACTAAACTCTGAAGAGATGCCAAGCCAATGAAATTCCCAGGTACACTGATCCTGGAGCTCCTGAAGCTCATGGCGATGCTACATCGCCATGTTCCAAAATACTGAGATCCCAGTAGGAACGCAGTAAATTAGATGGGAGAGTAACACAGGATTCAACTAAACTCAGTAAGCAACAACAATTAACACAGAAGGTTCAGTTAGCGACAAATAGCTCAGTGAATCCCCAGACAATGACTTTTATGACCCTACTGTAAGATATAAACATTTTTACAAAGCTATTTTTTTTTTATAATTCCACTCACTATTTTGTTGTGGGCTGGAGCGATAGCACAGCGGTAGGGTGTTTGCCTTGCATGCAGTCAACATGGCCGGCCCGAGTTCGATTCCTCTGCCCCTCTCGGAGAGCCCGGCAAGCCACCGAGAGTATCTCGCCCGCATGGCAGAGCCTGGCAAGCTACCCGTGACGTATTCGATATGCCAAACACAATAACAAGTGTCTCAATGGAGACGTTACTGGGCCCGCTCGAGCAAATCGATGATCAACGGGAGGGCCTAAAAAAAAAAAAAGCAATATAAAACAAATTGTTTTGTGCCTGTCAATGGGGCAGGCTTATGGATGGGTGGGGAACTGGGGACATTGGTGGAGAATGAAAGGTCATACTGATGGTGGGACTGGTGTTGGGACATTGAATACTCGAAACAACTGTATTATGAACAACTTTATAAACCATGGTATTTAAGGAGTTCAAAAAACCCTTATAGGCAACTGTGAATTATTAGCAATTTATATAAACATTGTGTCTCCTCAAAATAGCATCTAGAAAGGATGGAACAGCACCTGGAACCTTTCATTTCCAATAGTGCTTTAATATCTGCTTATAATGACCAAAAGTTCATAGTCAAAGTTTGTATCACATGACAGTGTGGAAAAACCTCAGACCAGAATCAGATTAATGATCTCTTCCTGGTTATGCCAGATGGCTCTGTGGCCTTTTATAACTTATTTATCTCTTATTTATCTAAAAATTATAATGGGATTGTGCCAAATGGTTTATAGACTTCCTTCCACATCTGAAATGTATCAATCTAAGTCATAATACCTTGGAATTTTATTAGGTATAATATACATTCAGGCAAAAAACTATTTTACTTAGTCTGTGCTCCTTCTGCTTTTTCACTGCTTATTATCATGACCATCAAATATCTCTTCATTAAAGTGAAATTTTAAAAATTTTAATTTTTGCCATTTAAAAAATAGGTGGATATTTGTTATTTCAGCCTATCTTCTTTTTTTTTTCCTCTTTCTTGCATTTATTCAGATTTCTTAAGCATTCAGCATCACCTGTTCCAGAGCGGGGCTTTTCAAACTCTTAATATGCATGCACATCACCAGGACAGCATCTTATGAACAGATTTTAACCCACTAGGTCCGGGAAGAAACTTGAGATTTGGAATTTTGGACAAGCTCCCAATAATGCTGGGGCCACTAGTCTGTGTACCAACTCTGAGTAGCAAGGATTTAGATTATTGATTGAGTTTGAAGGACCTTAGAATTGACAGTTGTGTTCATTTCAGCTTTGAGAAAGCTGAAAAGTCAAATAATTAGGACTTTTCAACTACAGAAGATAAAGGTAAATTTTATATAATGTGGGAATTCTTATTCTTTCAGTGACAAAAATCATACTTTTTTTAGCTAAGCAGTGTTGGACCTGGTTAGTACTTGGATGGAAAACAAAAGTCTTAATACTTTTAAAAATCTGTCTAAATTATGCTAATTATAAAGAGTGAAAGGAACTGGTTACAGGCATATTTCTACTATTTTTTCTAAGTTAGAAGAACTGGTAGCAAAAACAGTATCATCGATTACCAGCCACATTGTGGGCAGTGGAGCTCAAAGTGCCAAAGCTCTTTTCTTGTAGGCTCTCTTGGTTGTGAAGTACCATAAGGACAGCTGCAGGAACCTGGTAGATAAATACACTGCTATAATAGAAATTAAACCTTTTAGGGAATCTGAAACCTCAGATATAGAAATTGTAACATGAAAAGAATAAAAATAGGGCACGTCTATTAACTTGAGATGGAAAACAATATTAATGGGACTGACCAGTTGAAAATGAAAGGGAATAGGAAGATTTAAAGATAAAATAACCGTTATCTCTAACTTCATTATGTTTGTATGGGAAAAGTACTTTTTGTCATCTGGTATCAAACATGAACATTATTGCACCTTCTATTTTCACCCTAAAGTGCTAATCATACACACTCCCAGCATTAGAAACTTGGAACTGACTAGAATTCACTGCCTGTGTTCTTTTTTTAAAAATTCCATTTTTTCACTGTGGATCCTGTGTTATTCATGACTAAGTTTCAGCCATACAGTGTTTCAACACCAATCCCTTCATCAGTGTCCACTTAGCCATACAGTGTTTCGACACCAATCCCTTCATCAGTGTCCACTTAGCCATACAGTGTTTCGACACCAATCCCTTCATCAGTGTCCACTTAGCCATACAGTGTTTCGACACCAATCCCTTCATCAGTGTCCACTTAGCCATACAGTGTTTCGACACCAATCCCTTCATCAGTGTCCACTTAGCCATAGAGTGTTTCAACACCAATCCCTTCATCAGTGTCCACTTAGCCATACAGTGTTTCAACACCAATCCCTTCATCAGTGTCCACTTCCCTCCACTAATGCCCATTTCTCTCCCACCACTCTGCCTCTATAACATCACATTTTTTAAAGTAACTTTTGACACTGTGGTTTACAGTAGTTACTGGGTTCTATATGAAACGAGAGAGTTTTGTGCATTACCCCCCTTTTAGCACTCACTTCTCCTTCCGGTTGACCACTTCCCTTCACCACTGTTGCAGTGTTCTCTTGCCTGTCCTATTCCTCCACTCCACCCCTCAACCCCAGCATGCTTCCTACTGAAGACCTCACTGGCCATATTCTTATCCAGTCCTTAATACTACATCAGTGATTAAACAGATTACAAATAAATTACTTGACAGAAATCAGAACCATTGTTATCTCTTAAAATCTACTACATCAATGATTTAACAGATTACAAATACTTGATAGAAATCAGAACCATTGGTATCTCTTGGGGTGGAGTGATAGCACAGCTGTAGGGCATTTGCCTTGTGCGCAGCCAGCCCAGTGGAGCCGGGTTCGATTCCTCCACCCTTCTCGGAGAGCCCGGCAAGCTACCAAGAGTATATTCAATATGCCAAACACAGTAACAAGTCTCAAAATGGAGATGTTACTGGGCCCGCTTGAACAAACTGAGGAACAACAGGAGGACAGTGACAGTGTTATCTCTTAAAATGAAATTTCAACTGTGAATTTCCTGGGAATATGTTCTATAGCTTAATTTGAGTAATAAAAGTATACAAATTAATCACGATCATGATCACGATCATCCTGTTGTTCGTCGATTGCCTCGAGCAGGCACCAGTAACATCTCCTTCCTCGCCCTGAGATTTTAAAAGAGTCATTTCAATGCTCTTTCAGGATTAGAAGAATGAGACCCATCGTTGTTACTGGTATTTGGCATATTGAATACAACACGGGAAGTTTGCCAGACTCTGCTGTGTGGGCAGAATACTTTTGGTAGCCTGCCAGGTTCTCCAAAGGAAAAATAAGATAATAAGATGTTTGGGAGCTGGGTTTTATAGTCTCTGCGTCTTGGCCGTTGATGGGACCAACCTGGCGCTGGCGGCAGCTGGTGGGTGTGACGCCTACCTACTGGAAGATAGAGGGTCTAGGTGGAGAAGGCCCAGTCCCAATCAGAGTAGGCTTGGAGACCTCAGCCCAGGGACCCACATGCCTGGGTTCCTCTGCCAGTTCTTTCATGCATGAGGCCCGTCCGGACGTGTGGAGAGTGGTCCCAGCATGGCCGTGGCTAGCTCTGGAGGTCCTCAGCTGCTGGGGCTCTGTTCGGGTGGGGGGTGGGAGAGAAACTCAACCCTCCCTCTTCTAAGGGGCCCCGGTGAGGACAGCCAGGCATGGGGGCAGGAGACTCTGCGCTGTTATAAATTAATAACATTCACTAAATTCACACTTAAAATTACTGTATTTGGATACTTTACATTATGCCTTTTAATACTTTTTAAAGTTACTTGGTATGCCAGATTAAAATAATTTTTTTATCTGAATTTTCATTTTAAAAAATATTTTAGCAAAACTGAACTATTTCCAGAAGCTCCAAAAGGTCAATGCAACCAACTTCGAGGCCCTGTCTAGAGAGTTTGGAGGTGAATCATTTACTCCAACATTCCAATCTCAGCCACCACCATCCTCTTATTATAAGGTAAGCCTAAGGAAGGGGAAGGGATTGTTTGACTTGTCTTTTCCCTTACCAAATAATTATTGGCTGGGTATCCTTGTAAAGCACTCCTTGTTATATTCTTCCCTGCAAGCAGGTAAACCAGAGTTTACTTCATTTGGAGAGCAGTGTTGTTTATGCTGACAAACTACTGAATTAACTTTAATTTTTACTTTGTCTCTTCTCTGATGCTTAGACCTGTCTCACTGTGAATAAATTTCCGCTGTATTTTGTACAGGCTGGAGACCCCATCCTGACTTACTTTCCCCAATATTCTGCATTAAGCTTACTGAGGCAGCCTGCTGGAGTTGGAGCTGGGGGATTCTGTGCTGAGAGCAATCCTGCAGGTGAGTCCAAAGCGAAAGTGCCAGCCTTTCTGTTCATTTTAAATCAAGCTTTCAACTGAAAATAGGCTGAGAAAGACCACATCTTTGCAGGTATGAAGCCCTGGGTTAAGTCCTGGGCACTGCTTGCACTCTTCTCACCACCCTAACACTGCTAGGTATGGCCCCATTAGCAACTCAAAAAGGTTTTTCATTTGTCACTTTCATAAAAAATATTCCTTAATTTTTTTATAGGGGCCAAACCTGGATATACTCACACAGTTAGTGTGGGATTGATGGTGTGGGTTGAATGGTTCAGTGCTGGACCATGACAGTGCTGGGGGAGAAGCAGGCCATGTGGTACCAGGATCAAACTCAGGTCCTTGAATGTGCTCCACACCTTTGATCCGTTTCCTCAACTCCATCACTCCCATTTTTTTAAATTAAATTTTATTTATTAGTCATTTGTTTGGGTCGCTTGTTTGTGCTCTGGTTTGGGGGCACACCCTGGAGCGATAGCATAGCGTGTAGGGCGTCTGCCTTGCATGCAGCCAGCATGGCCGACCCGAGTTCGATTCCTCTGCCCCTCTCGGAGAGCCCGGCAAGCTACCGAGAGTATCTCGCCCGCATGGCAAAGCCTGGCAAGCTCCCCGTGACGTACTTGATATGCCAAACACAGTAACAACAAGTCTCACGGTGGAGACGTTACTGGGCCCACTCGAGAAAATCGATGAACAACGGGAGGACAGTCATTTGTTTATAGTACTGTAAAAACTTGGTGGTGAAGTTTCTTTAGTGTACATGTAAATGCCTCACCACATCCACCACTAAAGTACTATTTCCATTTCACTATCAAAGTTCCACCCCCGTTTCTCACACCCCACTTTCCCTTCCTTCTAATGACCACATTTTTTCACTGAGTTTAAATCACTTATCATTCCCTTAATTCCTTGTGTTCTAAGGTTTCCTGGAGAGTAAAAGTACAACCTGTGCTCATTTCTTCAAGAACCTGTCAAAATGCTGTACAGCAGACCCAGCCCTCAATGCTGCCTCTTATTATAACTTCACAGTATTGAAGGTAGGTATCTCTTCTCTCCCCTCTGTCACCACTGTGTATTTAGTGAGAACACGCTTCTCGCTGTTGGGATGAGGGAAAAAAGGCACTGAACTGGAAATCAGAATGCCCAAGAGCTTCATAAAAGGCAGAAGTCTTAGAAATCTGGATATCTGAAGAGAGATCACAGAATTAGGCTTATATCACTTAATCACTTAACTTCCCGTTAGTTGTCAATTTGCTCGAGCGGGCACCAGTAATGTCTCCATTTGTCCCTGTCGTGTGCTAGTGTAGCCCAATGGCATCTGTTTGCTCTGGGAACATGAAGAGCCTCAAACCGATCGTTCATGATCTTGATGAAGAAGTCTGACCATCTGGTAGGTGGGCAGCCACGCGGTCTTTTGACATCCCGTGGAATCCAGTCGGTAACAGCTCTAGTCCAGCGGTCGTCTTTAAATCTCATTACATGACCAGTCCATCTGATTTTTGACACCTTGGCAAATGAGACAGCGTCCCTGATTCTTGATCGTCAACAGATGTTGGAACTCCGGATTCTTTCTTGTCGGAACTCCGGATTCTTTCTTTCATTTGAGTGAAACGTGATATTCCAAGCATAGCTCTTTCAATTCTTCTTTGGGAGACCTGAATAGCATTCTCAGCCTGTTTGCATAGGGCCCAGGTCTCTGAGGCATATGTTAGTGCAGGAAGAACAGTGGAATCAAAGAGATGTGCCCGGAGCCGGAGGTTCTTCGTCCTCTTAGCTATTTCTTTGATGTTCTTGAAGGCGTTCCAAGCCGCTCTCTTCCTCCTGCGCAGCTCTGGTGCCAGGTCATTTGTCATGTTGACTTCTCGACCTAGGTACACATAGCTGTTGCATTCAGAGATGGTCGTTCCGTTGAGATCTGTTTCTCATAAACATTGTCTTCTTAAGATTCAGCTGTAGTCCTACCTTTCCACACTCATGGTCAAAGTCGGCCAGCATTTGTGCCGCTTGGCTGATGTTTGGTTATTAAAACAATGTCATCAGCAAAGTGGAGGTGGTGTAGTTGCCGACCATCTATCTTCACTCCCATTCCTTCCCATTCCAGTCGTCGCATGATGTTCTCGAGGGTGGCACTGAAGAGATAACCCTACTGGTAGTGGGACTGAATGGAGAGGGAGAGGGTGATATCTCACTGTGTCAGCAAAACTTATGTTTATGTGTATTTGGAAAAACTCTGCTCAGATAGGTGGGCATTCCTGTTCAGCCCTTAGACCTACTGCTGGCAGTTTAGTATAAGGAAGAGTTAGGTACAAAAGAAGTGATTCGTTCCAGTAAAGTTGATATGTTCTCCCAAATTTGAAAACAGCAGTTCCTGGACATCTTCTGTTAAAAACACATGCATTCTCATGTGCCTGCTATTTTCTTACAGGTCCCAAGAGGTATGAATGATCTGGAGGATATGAAGGTATATAATGTTATTTATTGGGAAAAAAGAGAAAAGACACTTTGGTCCCTTTGCATCTAAGGCAATTTCAGTGTAGACTATAATGATGAAAGGAAATATGTCTGACATATCAAACTGTTAAATAAGAATTTAAAAGTGTTGGCTCAATGAGCTCAGCATGGTTAAAAATATCACATGGGCTGGTTAGGTATCTCATGGGAGCAGGGCACATGCTCTGCATGCATAGGGACAGAGTTTTATCCCCAACACTTCCATGGCCCCTGCATCACCAGCTCTGGAGATAAATGAACATCTTTGGGAAAGGTCCCCTGGCCCTCCCAAGAGAGTGTCATCTGAGTAAAGGATTAGATAAATTTAGGAAACATGGGGTTAAAAAAAAGTTAAACAGTGAACTTATTGAAGTTTTTCATGTTCTACATTTTTTTAATCTCTAAAAAGGAAATGTCAAACGCATTTCTAAAACTCATTTGACTATTGAACCCACTTTAATAGAATTAATGTTCTGAGAAATATGGAATATGACTGGTTTAGAATTACTTTTAAATTTAAACTGAAGATGGCAGTGAAAGAAGAGGAAAGGATGATGGTTAAGAAGGAAAGCATACATTTCAGCATGATGTACAGAGACAAGTAAACTGATACTATTGATTTTAGTTGACATATTTTCTTTCCCTTGCTAGTTTCAGGTTCCCGTAACACTTGTCTCACAGGCTGATTCTCCTCTGTTGGCTGGAAACACTTGTCGGAATGTCGTTTCCAAGGTAGGGATGTTTACCTCAGATTCTGAAGTGGTTCAACAGTACTAGAGGTGAAAAATGCTACACAGAAAAGAAAGCCACAGGGGCTGCAGTGATAGCACAGCAGGTAGGGTGTTTGCCTTGCACGTGTCTGATCCGAGTTCCGTTCCCAGCATCTCATATGGTCCCCTGAGCACCGCCAGGAGTAATTCCTGAGTGCAGAGCCAGGAGTAACCCCTGTGCACTGCCGGGTGTGACCGAAAAAGAAAAAAGGAAGAAGAAGAAGAAGAAAGCCACATTGCTCAGTACATGCATCTAACTGATTGCCCTGAGAGTATTAATCCAAGCAGTGGAGGGGGGGGAGTAGGGCCTGATCCTGAGCATCAGGTGTTCCTCCAAGCACACAGCCAGGAACGGCTCCCAAGCATTGCCGGGTAGGGCTCCCAAACAAACAAAAAGCAAACAAACAGAAAAACCCAAGAGACAGAAAATCTGCTCTTCTAATTGATTTTACTTTTGTATTTCAGGTCATCTATGAGATAGAGACCAATGGAACTTTTGGAATCCAGAAAGTTTCTGTCGCTTTTGAACAAATCAACCTGACTGTTGAACCAGGCATTTCCTTACAGCAGCACTTCATCATTCACTTCCGGGTTAGGGTCTTTCTTCCACGGGGGTCAGGAAGGAAAGAAGCATTGGGTTAAATTATATTTAAAAATTAAATACAATTCTTCTCTTTTGCAACACATGTGTAATAGAATATGGAGGCTCATACTGCAGTTGAGGCCTCAATATTTAATAGTCCATAATTTAACATAAGTGGTCATAGGGAGTCAGTGATATTTATTCATTAACATTTTCTCTGAATATCTGGTTCCAAAAAAAAACTAGAACTCTCTTTTAAAAAATAGTTATCTCTAGATCCAGGTATGTGACTTAAATATTGAGCATGTGCCTCACATGTGTGAAGCTCTGGGTACAATCCCCAGTAACACCAAAAAAATCAAAAAAGTTATTTTGAATCATTAACTCAGTCAACATTGCACAGATTTTTCCTATCTCTAGACATTCAGCATTTTATTCATTACTACTTCAGAGCCAGGAGAGACCAATTTCTTCTCCATTCTGCCCTCAGGACATTGACCAAGTCTTCCTCACAGAGTTCATCTCTGGAACATCCACAGTTAAAAACTATTTTTAAATTAAATTTAAATTCTTTTCTTTCAGCCAAGTTGATCAGAGCCCTAAAATCAATCATTTTTGATAAAGAGAGTGGCAGGATATTTGACAGATTATCATCCTTGGTAGAAAAAACATACAGGGAATTTCAATATACCATTTTAGGGTTTATTTTAGTGAATTAAAAAATGTAAAACACTATGTAAATGTAAAACAAATGTAAAAAATTTATACACAAGTCTACGCTGTGGAAGGAAGTCACATTGTTCTTTACAGAAACTTAACTGCATTGCCTTGAAGGGTATGAAGTCAAGTAGTGAAAGCTGGAAATATACTTTTTTTTTTTTAACAAAATTCACTTTTCTTCACTCTCCAGGCTTTTCAACAGAGCACAGCTGCTGCTTTTATTGGCCCTAGAAGTGGGAATCCTGGTTATATTGTTGGGAAGCCACTCTTGACTCTCACTGGTGAAAGAAGTCATTCTGTATCCTTATGGAGCTGGCATCTTTCTTGTAGCCTAATAAGAAAACCTGCAGCTGCTGATCTTTGGGAGTCGATTCTAAGGCCTCCCCCCACCTTTTCATAACCGCCTTTACCAAACCTTTGATGTGTTATATTTTCAGATACTGATACTTTTAGACTGGGTGAAAGTGAGTATTGTGATTGATCTCAGGCTGGTTGTATGTGCCTGACAGTTGTGTTCTCGAGCCCGACAGTGTGGTACTGCTGCTGCCAGGGCTGCTCAGGGCATGTGAGAGATATGAAGTGCCAGAAACCGAACTCAGAGCTTTGCATCCAATTCTTTGAACTCTCTTCCAGGAACCTCATTTTTCATTTCTCTTTATGTGAGTTTATGGTGTATGGTTAGATATTTTTGAGAAACTAGCAATTATTTATTTTTTTAATAATTAAAGGAAAAAACTGACTTAATGTTACCATGAGACAAACAGAATTTTTTTTCTTTTTGGGCACACCTGGCGATGCTCAGGGGTTACTCCTGGCTCTGCACTCAGGAATACCTCTGGCAGTGCTGGGATGCTGGGAATCGAAACAGGGTTGGCGGCGTGCAAGGCCTTACACGCTGTGCTATCACTCCAGCCCCTAACAGAAATATTTTTGAGGAGCCAGTAATAAGGGCATAAATAATCCAGTATGTCCAGAATTTTCTGTTATTATCACCTTGACCATCATGTCCTGCCTTAGATGACCCTGTTGCAAAGCCAGGGTGATGGAATATGCTCTATTAAGAGACCTGAAGTACAATTTGGAGTGAATATGAAATCTGGTTGCAAGTTCAGGTAATTCTTGGCTTCTGAATCTTTTCCCACAATTTTCTCTTAGGGAATGTGTAATTATGACAACTTTTTAATTTGCCTATTTCAGAAGATGCTAATAAGGAAGTATTTAATAATCTGAATAATATAAACATTAACTAAGAATTTGCTAACTTCATACTACCTTTCTTTTCTTTATACATACTAAAGATTGTTTCCTCTAAGTTATCTTGTAATATTATGTCTAATGCTTGGATTGACTTTTTGATACAGTATTATGATTATATTAGTGTTGGTCTATAACTTCCATCATTTCAGACCACAAAAGATGAACTGCAGCGATATTCAGGAGGAGGTTTATCAGATTCTTCATGGAACACCCAAACCAGAGCAGGTTGCTGTCTTTGGTAATGCTCACCCAGCCCAGAAAGGAGAGTGGACCAGGATCCTTAGCAGGAACTGTGATGTTTCGGTAAGCTGCTGAACACATTGTGAGACTCTTTGTAAATTATGAATGTTAAGACAAAAATGAACTGTTACTATAGATAGGATATATACATCTCCTAGATAGTAGGTTTTTTTTAACTCAAACAATACAAATGCTTTTCTGCGCTTTAATTTTTTCAATTACTCTAAGAATTTTTTCCATATTAGCACACAATAAGATTCTGCATTCATTGCATCAATAATTTAATAGCACTGCACTGTAGCACTGTCCTCCCGTTGTTCATCAATTTGCTTGAGCGGGCCCAGTAACATCTCCATTGTGAGACTTGTTGTTACTGTGTTTGGCATATTGAATACGTCACGGGGAGCTTGCCAGGCTTTGCCGTGCAGGCGAGATACTCTCCGTAGCTTGCCGGGCTCTCCGAGAGGGGCGAAGGAATTGAACCCGGCTCAGCCAGGCCGGCTGCATGCAAGGCAAACGCCCTACCGCTGTACTATTGCTCCAGCCCAATAATTTAATATTGTACTATATATATTTACCAAAGTGGGTAATACAGCCTCAGCCTTTCCCACACCCACCCCATTGCAGAACAACCTGGGAGGATGATAGTAGTCTTGGGTGCAGTTGTGGTGGCGGGGGCAGCCCACAAGCTGTACTTTGTTTTTTAAAAGAAGGTGTATTTCCCTGTATTGCAAACCACAACACCCAAAAGGAGAAAGTAAAAGGGAATGTTCCTGCCACAGGGGCTGGGGGGGGGGGGGGGGGGGGGCGAGGGCGGGGGGGAAGAGGTACTGTATGAGGGATGGGTGCTTGATTGTTGTATGACTGAAACGTAAGCATGAAAGTTTGTAAGTCTGTAACTGAACCTCATGGTGATTCATTAATTTAAAAAAAAATAATAATAAATTTGAAAAAATAAAAGGAAGGTGTGTTTCCAGGAGGTGTTGAGTAATGATTTTTTCAGAAAAAGGGGCAGTAGGCCAAATAAGTTAGGGAACCTTTGATATAGATGGACCATAATTTAGTCAGTTTCATTGTTGGACATTCTGGTTTTTTCTACTCTTTTGCTATTAGAAAAATGTGACATTTTATATCCTAACTCAGGCACTATTTCATGTGAGAAAAAGCCTATATGATAAATCCTGGAAGTAAAATTGTTAAACTAATAGGTATTTAACATTCTAATGTTGTGGTAAAAGTAAGGTAAAGGCCCTCCCGTTGATCATCGATTTGCTCAAGCGGGCCCAGTAACATCTCCATTGGAGATTTTGTTGTTACTGTGTTTGGCATATCGGATACGTCACGGGGAGCTTGCCAGGCTCTGCCGTGTGGGCGAGATACTCTCGGTAGCTTGCTGGGCTGTCCGAGAGGGGCGGAGGAATAGAACTCGGGTCGGCCATGTTGGCTGCGTGCAAGGCAAACGCCCTACCACAGTGATGCTTGGGCCTGGAACTACTCCTCACAGTGCTCATGCCTTCAGTGTGACCAGGGCCACACACCTCATCTTCTGAGGGCATGTAGTGCCAGGGATCAAGCTAAGATCTTGCACATGCAAGTCATGTACTGAACCACTTGAGCCTCATAAGTGGTTATGAGGCTGAATCTAAGCTTTTTTTGATCTAATCTTAGATCCTGAATCTAAGCTTTTTAATAAATATTGTCAATTTATTCTCCATTGCACGTGACAGGGACAAATGGAGACGTTACTGGCGCCCGCTCGAGCAAATCGACGACTAACGGGAAGTTAAGTGATTAAGTGATTCCCTATTGCCAGTATATAGTCTCACTATCCTTAATTTGAAATTCTTTAATTGAATTAAATGTGACCTATTTCACCTTTTCCGAGTCAATACATATGTTGCCTTACTATTATATAATAGTAAGGCAATATATATATATATATAGATAGATAGATAGATAGATAGATTGTGTGTGTGTGTGTGTGTGTGTGTGTGTGTGTGTGTGTGTGTGTGGATTTAAAAAGCACAAGGGAGTAACACAAGAGCTTAGAGTTTCTGCTTCTCAAGTGTATGGTGATGAATTCAAATTCCCACTGTCTCACATATACAAAAAGCAGTCCTGGGTGCTCAACAACCTGCCATCCCCAGCACTGCAAACAGTTTTCAGCTGCTCCATAGCTACATCTGAAAGTACCACAGAGAGGGGTGTGACTTCCTGGTAACATGGCAATTAAACAGATGTATGAGCACCGTGGCCAAGAAGTGTGATCCGTGATGAACATGTGAGACTGCAGCAAGCACTGCAACTATGTGCCTCAGCCTAGAGTGCAATGCCCACTAGCATATACACAAGCACTGCCACCAAGCACTCAGTCAGCAATGTAGCTGAGCATGTGAGAACCGCAATCTGACATGCAGTCCTCACTAAGCACCCAAAGGGTGCAAGCCCCAGGCATCACAGTAATAACACACCAATGATGTGAAGGGTCGGGGGAGTAGGTTGGGAGTAGTGGGGGTAAGTACCACTCTTTTAATGCTTCTTAGAATACTCTACCTGGTCTTCTATTTTACTGATCTCTTTATTAGCAATTTCCGTTTTAGAATATTACGTTTTTAAGAAAAAGGACAATCATTTCTAATTTGAACTTTGTTTTTTCCTAAGCTCCATTGCCTTCCATTATTGTATATGTGTTGTCCAGAAGCCATGGCTACTTGAGCACAGGGTGACTGATGGGCAGCCCTCAGCAATTCAAGCAGTTGCTTCTTTACCTTTCTGCAGGCTGTGCACTGTACATCCTGCTGTGTCATTCCAGTTTCTCTGGAGATCCAGGTGTTGTGGGCATTTATTGGCCTCCAGTCCAACCCTCAAGCTCATGTGGCAGGGGCAAGGTTCCTATATCACTGCCAGGTAAGCCATGACTCCTAAAGGACCTAGGCTGACACAAAACCCTGTGTATCTTCCCTCACATTGTCATGTGAGTGTAATATATCTCTTTCCCGCTTCCTACTTTTCTTACAATTTCCTGATCCAGATTAGAGTTCAGGTTTATTTCTCTTAAACTATCCTACCAGTATTTTTATTTTAGCTATTTCAACTACAAAAAACTTTTTCTATAACTATATTCAACGATATTCAATATACAGAGCGCTGGAGCGAGAGCACAGCGGCAGGGCGTTTGCCTTGCACGCAGCCAACATGGCCGACCCGAGTTCTATTCCTCCGCCCCTCTCGGAGAGCCCGGCAAGCTACCGAGAGTATCTCGCCCGCATGGCAGAGCCTGGCAAGCTCCCCGTGACGTATTCGATATGCCAAACACAGAAACAGCAAAGTCTCCAATGGAGACGTTACTGGGCCCGCTCGAGCAAATCGATGATCAATGGGAGGGCCTTTACTTACTTACTTACTTATATTCAATATATCACTTAATGATCTCTTAGAGTCTCTGAACCTGTTGATGGCTGTTAAAAGTTATTGCTTTATAATAGTCAGCAATTCTTAATTGAATGCACCCTATTAAATAGTTTTAATAGGATGATCTGTATTATATAGAGAAACAACAAGGAAATAGTGTCCTTTGATGTCAAATGCTTGGTTTGTGTGAAAAATGGTACAGGTAAAAGTGTACCAAATGATGACAAATGCTTGGCCTGTTTGAAAAAAGTCCATGTGAGGGTGTACTAAAGTACACCTTTTGTACTTTAAGTTTACTTTTCTAAAGATAACTTTATTCAGCCATCATCAGCATAATTATAAGGAAAAGTAATCATTTGACTGGAATAAAGTTCTCAGTAGGAAGTTATTTTCACTCACAATTTTGAAGGTATTCTCCATCATCTTCTCATCTCCAGTACTGCTGTTCAGAAGCCATTTTAAGATATTTTTACACCTAGTACTCTGAAGTTTCCACAAAATGTATTCAGTAGATTCAATAGTCCATGACAGGGTTTACCTGAAAATTAAATTCTTAGAAATTGCAATTATTGCTTCATTTTTAATTAATTTCCTCCCTACTGTTTTTACTGTTATCTCTAGTACTCCTATAAATTATTAAATTCAAATTATTAAATTGATTCTTTTTTTTCTTTTATATCTTTTTCTGCTTTTTTTTGCTATCTTTTTCTTTTTTAAATAATTTCCTCAACTTTTAACCTAACTGAATATTTTTATTTGGTCTATCACATTTTCAATATTTAAGAGCACTTTCTTATTCTGCTACTACTTTTCATAGCATCCTTTTCTCACTTACCTTTTTATTTTTTTATTTTTGAGTCACACCTGGCAATGCACAGGGGTTACTCCTGGTTCTGCACACATGAATTACTCAATTACTCCTGGCAGTGCTCAGGGGACCATATGGGATGCTGGGAATCGAACCCAGGTTAGCTGCGTGCAAGGCAAACACTCTACCCGCTATGCTATCGCTCCAGCCCACTCACTTATCTTTTAAGATACTATCTTTCGCTCTACCTTCACTACCTTTGATTCCTGAGTTTGTATGTTCCACACTTTTTCTTTCACTATGAGAAGCCCCTCCCCTAAGTTGGCATCTCTATAGAGTAAGTAGCTGAGCTGGTTGAAGCCTCTGAACATGAGCAAAACTTACTAATTTGTGGTCTTCACTATATGGCAGTTACATGAAACTTGAAGCTTCTGGAACTTCCAGATTTATTTTATGTCTTTTTTGCTGAAATTATTTTCTTTAGAAAATTCTAGCTCCTGACTAAAGGATATGGCAATAAGACCACTTGTCAGCATTTTTAGAGCTATATTGGGGAGGGGTTTTCATAATAAGTTCTCTGTTTTGTAAATCTTTACTCACTCTGCACTTCTGTATGCTCAGGGTCTCTAAATACAGAATTTTTCTGATTTAAATGGTCCAGTCTGTTATTGTGGTGGGGAGGGGGAAGTTGCCTGACTGCTGTTAGGGAGCTTTCCTTACTGAGTATCTACGTATCCCTGTCTCCCTTGTTTGGACCTGGAGAAGGGGTGGGATAAGTTCCCAAGCAATGCTCAGGCTACCCCTGGCAGTACTCTCCAGCTAGGGCAAAGGGTCCAGTGCTTGGACTCAGTGATGCAGTAATGCCTGGGCCCATCAGTCCTGGGAACTGTGAATAACTCTGTAGTGCTTGAGGGAGCTCTATACCCTGCAGTGCTTGGGGATGGCACATGCTGGGCCAGTGTTCAAATTTGGGTTTGAACATGCAAAGCAGTCACCTCTAATCACTGAATAATCTCCTCACCTCCTGCCCACTTTTTTCTTTTTTTTCTTTATTTTGATTGATTGTGGTTCTGTGATTTACAGTACTGTTAATGATGGTTTCTCATGCACATAATTCCAATATTTCCACACCCATCACCACTGTACTCACTTTCTTTCCTCCCCAAGAATCCCAGGGTTCCCCTGACTCCCCAACTCAGTTATGTGGATCAGTTCTCCCACTGTGTGTCCTTTCTGACTGAATTCACTCAGCACTATATCATCTAGTCCACTAGAGGATAGTCAGGCCTTGACGGAATATTCTAGAGTCCTACAGTCATCTGCTTGCTTCTAGTCTAAATTTAGGTTTGGCCTTTTTTCTCTCTATGAAACCTTGCTCAATCTGCTTTCTGTATTCACATTTTTTGATGTTCCTTCCTTTCAGTGAAGATGGAAGTTTTTGTATCTGCTGCTTATTGGATTGAAGTAGTTTTCATACAGAGAAGAAGACATATCTATCTTAAAATCAAATTTAATAATTGCTCTTGATGAGCTTATATATAGTGTTGAGTATATAAAATTCAGTTAAGAAGTTTTGATCATAGGGAATTTCCCAGCCATTGAAATAGATCTATATACGTTCTAAAATAAATAATTTAAAAGTTTTAAATGTATTTAAATAGACATGGGCTTAAAGTTCTCAGACTTATAGCCATCTTAGAGTAGGGCAACTTCAGATCCCTGAGAAATCCTCTGATGGATGGATCAGTTGATGGATCAGAACGTCAGCCTAAGAGGGACTTCTTTGCAAATGTATATCATTCTTTTGCCCCCATAGAAGTTACATTAGTTTTTAACCAAGTTCCTCATGAGAATTACATTTTTAAAAAGAATCCAGAGTTAATATCATATACAAGATTATCACAGCAAGCCCCATATTCATTAAAAAAAGATCTGGGAAGGGTAATTCCAGGCAAAATTATATTCCTAGAGTCTGATATTCTCTAGTGCCAAATATCACAGCAGAAAATTTATGATAGAGTCAAGGAAGGTACACAGAGAATAATCTTCGTTCCCTGTTCCAGGACTACAATGTAGTTCTTATTGTCCATTTATAATCAGAAATTTGTTTGGTAAGTACAGAGTTAAAATCAAAGGAATTTATCCTCTCTACCCCCTCCAAGATCCCAATCCCAACCCCTCCCAAGGTAGGGATTAATCTCAGGATTTCACACATGTAAGACATACACTGTACTTCCCCAATCCTCTTGGAATTCATTTTTAGTAGAAATGACTCCAGTCACTGAGCTACACTATATATGTACCAAAAGTTGTGTCTAGTGTAATAGGTTCTTGTTTCAGCTTGACAAAAAACCCTCTTCTGCTAACTGCTGTTTTATTTGACTTGAACTGGTGAGTGAGTGATTGAGAAGATTCTTTCTAACCCTGAGAATCTGTGAATCAGGTGGGGTTTTATTTATTTTTTGGTCACTATTGTGGAGTAACACCCAATTCTGCTGAGAGGCCCATAAGAACCACCCCAGCAGTGATAGCAGCTTTGCCATCTGGCTTCCCTGATATCAGATAGCAACCCATTTGGGGCAAGTTAAAGTTGTCTCTAAGTAAGTCTAACTGTTCACAGTTCTTGTGTAATTAACTGTTGCTAAAAAATTCATTTCCTGTGACTCAGAGAAGAGAACTGCACAGGACCAACAGGAAAAAAAGGTATTATTTATTTATTTTTGGTCCCTCCTTGAGGAAGGAATTACTATCAAATTTGAGGACTAGATATATGGTAAACAAGTACTGACCTGTCTTGAAACCTCTTCTTGCAGGACTTCCCTGAAATCCCAGAAGTATCCTTAACAACTGTTGTGACTTTCGTGGACATTACTCAGAAACCAGAGCCTCCACGGGGCCAACCCAGAGCAGACTGGAAATTGCCATTTGACTTTTTCTTTCCCTTCAAAGTGGCATTCAGCAGTGGAACAGACTTTCAAAAAGGCTCAGTCTCTCCCATCTTTATTTGCTGCCTCTTGCTACTGGGAGTTCTCAACGTAGAGAATACATGAAAAAAGAAGAATCTGATACATGAAAAAGAAGAATCTGAGAGGAAGTTATGAGGCTGCCTGCTCATTGGCTGTCCACAGCAGAGATCAGTTAGTGGTTTGCCACCATGGTCCCAGGCAGCCTGATGGAAAAGGTTAAAAACCACTGATATAGAGAACGTGTGTATATATAGAAGAAATACTTCTACTTGAAGGAAGAGATTTCAGTAGAGCAATAAAAAGGCCTTTGTCATCATAACTCTGCTTAGGACTTGGCAGACCACCAGGAACTTACTAGATTCACGGTTTCTCAAGCAGGGAAGAACACAGTCCTATCTCCGGCTCTTCAGGTTGGGTATGTCTGATAGACAGTTTGTGAGATCTTTGTACATCTGCTCACAAGCACACTTATGCCCAGCATCAAAAGGAACGTGCTCGTGTCCCTGGCGAACGCAAGAGTACGCCCTGGCAACGTGAGAGGAGCAACTGGTCAGAACAGAAAACTGCTCACTATTGTACCTCACTCCGCCCCACTCCTGGGCCATACTCCTTGCCCGGGCATGTGGGGAAAGCAATTCCTTCTGCCCAGTTTTCAAAATGAATGTGGAATTCTCAGTTCTCTCTCCTACTAGAAAATGACCTCATCCTTATTTTCATTCTTTCCTTTCTTCCACCGTCATGAGGAGAAATAAAATTGAGAGCTTTTTGGTACTAATTCTTGCAGCACACAGAAATTAGCCTCATGATTTTTTTTCCATTTATGGGGTTTAAAAAAAAAGTAAAACTTTCGTATGTAGTATGGTTCCATTCAAATCAAGGACTTGGCTTCTTGGGACAGATACAGTTTTGTGTCACTGTCATTTGTAGTGAGTGCTTTATTATTATAGTTAGCATAAGTAAGCATGGCAGCTTACAAAGGGTAGTACTGTGGGCATGGTGGGGCCCTATCTGCATGGCCTACTCAAGAGAGTCTAGCTTAGTGAGAAAACTATTTATAAATGTACTGAAAGGTATAGGCCAGGGAGAGAACTCAGTGGTAGGAGGTCCTTGCACTGCATGCTCAAGGATGCAAGTTTAGTCCCCAGCACTGCACATACCACAGGTACTGCAGGGGGTAGGCTTGGAGGCTCCAGCACTGCTGGGGTCAAACAGTGCTACATTGCTTTCCCCAAGTATTCAGCTATCTGGCCCATCTGATCAAGTTTCCCTGGGAGTGGTCCATGGGTGCCCTTAGCAGGAGATCCTGCCTAGGAGGATCTCCCTCTCACATTCCAAAAAAGGTCTTTTCCTATTTATCCACCTTGGATAGAGAAGGGTTGGTTTGACTTAGGATAGAAATCCTGGGAGTCAAGAAGCACAAAAAACTTTAGGTCCAAAGCAAAATTATGTAGTCCTTATACTTGAGGCTATTTTTAAAATGTCATTTCTGTCATTATCTTTAAGTTTTCTCTTTGTTGTGGGGGAACACAGCTGGTAGTGCTCAGGGCTTACTCCTGGAGTTCTTGGAGAGCCTTATGGATAGAACCCATGTAAGCCATGCATAAGGCCATATTTATCTTTAACTTTTAAATCTTTTTTAATAAAATAATGTAAAAACTACTCAGTAAAATACATAATATTAGTGAAAATAGTACTGTGCACCACACTGAAACAGAATTTCCAGGTATAGCCCCTTGTGAGCTCACAAGTTAGTGGGGAAGACATGTGACACTTGGGGAGGCTAGCTTTGAGAAGACTTATAATAAACCTTGCTTCATGAGCAGAAAATGCTAACTGTAAATATCTTTGACAAGCTTATCATTGTGCCTGATTCCTCAGTACCTGGAAAGTAACCTATTTCCGTGGAAGAAAGTGGCAAAGTTCTTGTAGAAGTTATTGCTGAACTAGGAGGAAGTGCTGCAGTAAACAGGTGGTCCAGCAAAGCAGACTCAGGATCTTGGAAGCTAATGGCCCGTCGTTCATGGATTTGTTGGAGCAGGCTCAGTAACATCTCCATTTTGAGACTTGTTACTGTGTTCGGCATATTGAATACTGGGAGCTTGCCAGGCTCTGCCTTGCGGACACTAGATACTCTTGGTAGCTTGCCGGGCTCTTCGAGAGGGGCAGAGGAATCAAACCCGGCTCGGCGGGCTGGCTGTGTGCAAGGCAAACACCCTACCAGCTGTGCTATGTAAATGTTACTGCTCCCAAGGGTACCTTTACTGAACAGGACAACCAAGCTATTCAACTTTTTACATATTCCAATTTAGCCTTCTTAAATGGAAATAACTGGGATGAGTGCTCCAGACTTCACACACATTCCTCATTCTCATTCTTCATACAAAAGGACTATTCGCTCATCTATTTTCTGACTCTTACTACAGCACCACCAGGTTTGCCAGGACCCTTCCCTTCTTAATAGTGAGGACATCAGTGTTCCCTCTTCTGGTTCCCCCTACTTCTTGCCCAAATCAGTTATCCATCAATCAATTTTTTTCAGGGGGACTCCCAAGTAGTATGGGAGGGACCAGGTGCTGCTCTTGGTCCCTCAGCTAACTAGACAGAGGGTTAAATGGCCGCAGGATGTGGCACTGCTCAATGCCTACAGTGCTGGGGAGCTACAAGGACCCAACTCAGAGGTGCTCAGGGGCCTCCAGGGTGACACTCAACAGTGCCATGGGATCATGTAATACTGGGGATTGAGCCAGTGTCCATGACTCCGGACCCTCGTGTACCTCCCTGGTCCCTAGTCCTCATTTCTCAGAATACCTTGGCAATAGGTTAATCAACCTCCTTTTTCTAATTCCCAATGCACAAAGCAGAGCAAATCTTATTCCAAATCGTGTTCTCCGCCCCCCCCCCCCCGGGGAAAGTTGGACACACCTGCCTACACTCAGGGGTTACTCCTGGCTTTGCTCAGGTGACCATATGGAATACTGGGAAGCAAACCAAGGTAGGCCATGTTCAAGAACGCCCTACCTGCTATTTTGGCACTCTGGCTCTGATTCCAGTATTTCAAAAGCCATAATTCTATACCTTAGAGGTTCAAAATTTTAATGTCTACAGCCTTTTGCCTCCCAAAAACCTCTCCTGTCATATCCCACAGGCACTTCTCCCAGGATGTCTCATAGTCTCATTCTTCAGATGATCCTGCTTCTTGCCCTTCAAAGCACAAATCTCTTTTTTGAGAATATTGTTTATGATACTAATATTTATGCTTTAGGCATGCAAACATACATAACCACAATTCTGACAGATTGTCAGAATCTGTCACATTACCCATGGGTACGTACCTTCTCTGTTCCTCCCTTCCAGGTAACCTAAGAACACAAAATCACTAATTCTATAAGAGATATGCACAACTATGTTTACTGCAGCATTATTTATAGTAGCAGGACCTGGAAGTAATCCAAGTATCTGAGGAGAGATGAGTGAATAAAGAAATTGTGGTATATATACCTAATGGAATAATTCTCAGTTATAAGAAATAATGAAATCCTGCCTCTTGCTACAAACTTGAACTAGAACATGCTAAGCAAAATAAGGTAGAAGGAGAAACACAAATACCTTATGATCTTGCGCCTTTCTGGAATATAGAGAAACAAAGCCAAGTTATCGACAATAGCCAATGAAAACAAACCCTAAGACTAGTCTTTTTTTTTTTTTTAATGTCTTAGGGGAATCTCTTGTCCAACATCCCTATTCCAGCATGGTATTATAATTATTTGGGCAGTTATCTCTCTCTACCACAAAGCTGTGAACTCATTAGGGGAAACAAACAATGCCTTCCTCACATGGTGCTTGAACAGCTAGTGTCTAATAAATTACAATGAATAAACTGGCTTGAAAAGAAGTGATTTCTGAACTCAAAAAAGACCCACTAGTTATGGCCCTCCACTCAAGAATCCCTTCTGGGAAAGTTCCAACTCTCCTGAACACAACTGTCTCAAAAAGAAATATTCTTACCAATGCTCATGCCGAAGCTGAGTCTCTTGTGGGGGAAACCATAGGGGGTAAAGCATTTGATCTCAGTACCAACATTTCCCCCGGTAAACAAACAGGAATTTGCTGTCAGCTCCGATTCTGTAAACAGCCGTAAACTGATGCAATTTACTTCCCAGATGCGCCCCTGCCCCGATGCTCAGCACTGACAAACACACTTTAGAAGGAAGAGCTGCCAGCAGCTGAGGGTCCGGGGCATCTTTACCAGCACCCCAGGAAGGGAGGGCTCGGGGGCCGCGTCTTTGGCGCGCGACTGGGGTGCATGCGGACTCTCTGAGCCCCGCCTCCCCGCGTCTGCCGGGCCTCGGGGGCGTGGCGTGGCGCGCCACGTGGAGCGCAGACCCCATTCTCGGAAGGCGACTACGCCGTTTCCGTAGCGCAGCTCCGCGCCGGGTCCCCGCGCCACGCCAACAGCGGAGGCCCCGCGGCCTGGGTTTCCTCCAACGCCGCTGACGTAACGTCATCTTGCGGGACGTGGACGGAAGAAAGAGGCGAGTGCACGGACGCCTGGAGCAGCTGGGCGTGGAGCGCCACGGGAGCTGCTGGGAGGCAGGCAGGTAGGCAGCGACTGGGGATGGAGGCGAGCACGGGATGGAGAGGCGCCGGGCCGAGCGCGTGCTGCGGGGGATCGTGGGGGCCCGAGCGGAAGAACGGCGGCCCGAGTCGGGCCTCCGAGCGGGTGGGAGTGCGGACTGAACGGTGACGGCGGGCTGGACAGCCCAGGGCGCGCGACCCCTCTATAGATCTGGGCACCGAGGCCCTGGGTTACCTGGAGGCCCGGCGCACCCGCCCCCCTGCAGTGCTCGCCAAGGGAGGACCTGGTCCAGGTGGGCACCCGCACTGTGGCCTGGAATCCGGGTCCAGTTTGCAGTGCACCTGCCGCGGAGGTGGTGTGGAAACTGGCCGTGCGTCCAAGACAGGGGGGCCCTGAGTGTTCTGTCTCCCTCGATTTGTGAGTCAGGATTCTGCAGCGGAGCTCCGTCACCCCCGCCTTTTGCAGGATGACAGGCGGCCTGGGAATAGGCCTTTCCTGCACGTCTGGGTGCACCCACGGCCCCCTTCCCCCCATCATTTAGCCTCTGCCCTCCGAGGCAGTGAGCTTTTATCATCCGGTCTTTAGTGAGCTATTTACATACCATGTGTGTGATTCTGGGAGAAATCTGCAGGGACTAAAGTTCAGTTCTCTGTTCAAATCATTAAGATAAGGGCTTTCTGTTTAGAAGGTGTAAAGGGGCACCTGAGACATGCCAGAGGCAAAACATGCAGAGAATCGGGTGACAGGAGTCTAGACACACACACCCTTTGTTCCTGGAATCTGCGGTCAGCTTTTTGCAGGTCTAATAAGCCCTGACAGGATGAACCTTAAGTGCGGGGAGGGGCCAGTCAGAAATGGTGTGGTACCTGGGAGACGTCTGAATTTCTAGTGCATTCTTTAAGCAATTGATGATCTTTTAAATTCAGAGCTTTCAATTAAACTTAGGTAAGACAGACGATCAGTAAGCTTAACTTGTAAGTATATCCATCCAAGAACATTGAATTCTTTTGATGGGTCCTGAAGAAAATAAAGAGGTTTCAAGGCACCACCAATCTCTAGGAATACCGATGTTTATCCAGCATCACCTCATTTAGTTCTTCCATTAATCCCGAGTTTCTTACTATAACAGTCCCCGATTCACAAGTAAAAGAGGCCTTAAGATGAAGTCTCCGAAAGGCACCCAGCTAGCACAGGCAGAACCTAACTTAAGTTCAGTTCAGCTCCAAAGTTCTTAGAAACTTGAGTGGAAGTTTATGGGAAAAGCAGCAGTAACTCATTGACCATTCCACAGCTGACTTACAAGGTTATATCCAACTTGATCTTGAGAGTGACTGGGGAGACAGAACTAGAATTTTCGTGTCTTTCTTGGATTGTTTTACCCTTTGGGCTGTTATGTGGGTATTTAGGAGAATTCACATGTAACTAATTGATTGGCTACTGAAGTAATCTGTCTTATTAAGCACTATAGAGCTTAGTTTTATGTTATGCTACGATGGGATAGAGATAAATTTCTCTATGTAGCTACCAGACTCACAGTGAACTCAGCCCAAACAGCATGTAATGCTTTCTATTGCCGATTAGATACCATATCTTTCACAACAGATGTGTCTTGCCTGTCTCTTCTACCCCTTTCTGTGCCTTTGTGGTATAAGTTGAAGCACCCATACATTCTCTCTTCACTTTGGCGTGGACTCTGATATTTTGGGGCTTGTGTTAGAGGGTTGTAATATATCCATATATATTCACATAGTAAAAGTGACAAGGAGACCCACAAGCAAAAAGAAACAAAACGAACAATCCCTGTAGCATTTTTTCTTACCTTGTGAAAACAAGTGATGGATAGATTTTTTCTGTGCTTACGTAGGAAGGAGCCCCCCTACCATTTTGTGCAATCCATGATACCTTCTCCAAAGCCTCTAAATTCTTCTCTAACGTTTCACTCAGGCTAACCCAGTTTGACCAGTTTTACCCTGTCCACCAAATTCTCAACTGTGACCTTCTGGCCATGTACTCCTTCTCCACAGAATATGCCTATGGTCATTTAAATACAGGCATTGCCCTCCCAGGCATGTAAGAGTGTGCTTTAGAATTCCTGTGGGCAGCAGGAAGAAAGGTATGGCAACTGCCTCTGGCCTTTCCTCCTCCTACTTTTTTTTTCCACTTTTTATTTTTATTTTCATAAATTTGTTCAAATTAATTGATTAAAATTCAATCTTCAATACCAATACCACCACCATTACCCTTTCCACTACCATTATTTTGAATTTTTCCACCACCATTCAAGCCTGCCTGCCAAGGGCACATGCTAGGTAATTTCTTTTTTTTTATTTCTATTTTGTATTTTATATTTCAAAATAATCTTGCATGCTTCTTTTTTTTTTAGTTTGAAAATGTTTATTATTTTACATTGCAAATTTATATCAAATTGTCTACTTAAATACATACATTGTTGTCAAATATACTTCTAGATAAAAAAATTACATGGTTGATAGTAATAAACATTTTTCCAGGAAACATTAGTTTGATGTTCTTCAAAGGTTCTAACAAAAGCAGAGTTAATATCGTTATATATCTACATATATGTGTGTGTATATATATGTGTGTGGTAAATGTATTTTTTTTCCTTTTTTTTTTATTAGTGAAACACCATGAGATACAGTTGTAGATTTACAATTTTTTGTGCTTGGGTTTCGATTATACAATGATCAAATACCCATCCCTGCACCAGTGCCCATTTTCCACCACCATGGATAATATCCCCCCCACCCCCATCCCCCCATCCCCCCCTGCCTCTGTGGCAGGGCAATCCCTTGTGTTCTCTCTCTCCTTTTGGGTGTTGTGGTCTGCAAAAGAGGCATTGAGTGGCAAACATGTTCAGTCCATAGTCTACTTTCAACATGCATCTCCCCTTCTAGGAGGATCCTCCAAACACCCTTTATTTGGTGCTCCCTTCTCTATCTGAGCTGCCCTTTCTCCTAGAATGCCCGGCTGGCCTCTAAGCTATGGAGTAATCCTCCTGGTACTGATCTCAGCTATTCTTGGGTATTAATCTCATATTTTGTTACTTTATATCCCCCAGATGAATGCAATCTTTCTGTGTCTATCCCTCTCTTTCTGACTCATTTCACTTAGCATGATACTTTCCATGTTGTACCACTTGTATGTAAATTTCATGACTTCATCTTTTCTAACAGCTACATAGTACTCCATTGTGTAGATGTACCAAAGTTTCTTTAACCAGTCATCTGTTCTTGGGCACTCAGGTTTCTTCCAGTTTCTGGCTATTGTAAAGAGTGCTGCAATGAACAAACAAGTGCAGATGTCACTTTGACTATACATTTTTGCCTCTCTGAGATATATTCCCAGGAGTGGTATTGCTGGGTCAAATGGGAGCTCAATTTCTAATTTTTTGAGAATCGTCCATACTGTTTTCCAGAAGGGCTGAACCAGTCGACATTCCCACCAACAGTGAAGGAGTGTCCCTTTCTCGCCACATCCACGCCAGCAACAGTTGCTTTTGTTCTTTTGAATGTGGGCCAGTCTCTGAGGTGTGAGATGGTATCTCATTGTGGTTTTGATCTGCATCTCCCTGATGATTAATGATGTAGAGCATTTTCTCATGTGCTTTTTTGCCATTCGGATTTTTTTTTTTTAGAAAGTTTCTGTTCATTTCATTGCCCCATTTTTTGATGGGGTTGGATGTTTTCTTCTTGTGGAGTTCAACCAGTATTTTGTATATCCTTGATATCAACCCCTTGTCAGATGTGTATTCGGCGAATATCCTTTCCCATTCTGTAGACTGTCTTTGTATTTTGGTCACTGTTTCTTTGGAGGTGCAGAAGCTTCTTAGTTTAAGATAGTCCCATTTATCTATCTCTGTTTTCACTTGCTTGGCCAGTGGCATGGCATCTTTGAAGATACCATTAGCTTCAATGTCATGGAGGGTTTTGCCAACTTTGTCTTCAATGTACCTTATAGTTTCTGGTCTGATGTTGAGGTCTTTAATCCATTTTGATCTTACTTTTGTACATGGTGTTAGGCAGAGTTCTGAGCCCATTTTTTTTGCATGTAGCCGTCCAGTGATGCCAGCACAATTTGTTAAAGAGGCTTTCCTTACTCCACTTCACATTTCTTGCACCTTTATCAAAGATTAGATGATCGTATGATTGAGGGGAGATGTCACTGTATTCAACCCTGTTCCATTGGTCTGCAGTTCTGCCTTTGTTCCAGTACCATGCTATTTTAATTATTACTGCTTTGTAGTAGAGTTTTAAGTTCAGAAGGTTGATTCCTCCCATTTGCTTTTTCCCAAGAACTGCTTTAGCTATTCGTGGGGGCTTATTGTTCCACATGAATTTCAGGAGTCTTTGCTCCATTTCTTTGAAGAATGTCATGGGTATCCTTATAGGGATTGCATTGAATTTATACAATGCTTTCGGTAGTATTGCCATTTTGACAATGTTAAGTCTCCCGACCCATGAGCAGGAGATATCTTTCCATTTCCTCGTGTCCTCTTTTATTTCCTGAACTAGCGTTTTGTAGTTTTCTTTGTACAGGTCCTTTACTTCCTTAGTTAAGCTGATTCCTAGGCACTTGATTTTCTGGGGCACAATTGTGAACCGGATTGTTTTTTTCATGTAGCTTTCTTTTCTCTCACTGTTTGCATATAGGAAAGCCATGGACTTTTGGGTATTGATTTTATAGCCTAATCTTGCATGCTTCTATGCTAAAACAAAGTACTGTTATCATTTTATCACCATTATTACTATTATTTTATTTTTTTGTTTTAATGTAGGAGTATTGCTATTTATTCATCCATTGATTAGGCTGATTGAATTAGGCATAAACTCCACCTTACTTTTTTTTTTTCCTTTTTATAAATTTATTTATTGAATCACCATGAAAGCAGTTACAAAGATTTCAGGTTTAAGTTTCGGTCATACAATGAAACAACCGTCCCTTCACCAGTGCTCATTTTCCACCACCAAAAACCCCAGTATACCCCCCATCTCACACCCTCTCCCTACCTGTGGGGCAGATGATTTCCACATTACTCTCTCTCTCTGCTTTTATTACATTCAATATTTCGACACCAGACCCACCATTATTATTTGGGATTTTATTCCAGCACTGGGCTGGAGCGATAGCACAGCGGGGAGGGCATTTGCCTTGCACACGGCAGACACAGCTGACCCGAGTTTGATTCCTCTGCCCCTCTCGTAGAGCCCGGCAAGCTACCAAGAGTATCTCGCCTGCACGGCAAAGCCTGGCAAGCTCCCAGTGACGTATTCAATATGCCAAACACAATAACAAGTCTCACAATGTTACTGGGCCCACTCAAGCAAATCGATGAACAATGGGAGGACAGTGACAGTGTCAGTAACCCCAACACTTAGATCTGCTGAAAAGGCAATCGTAGACAATTTGTTTTCTTTTGCTGATTATAAATAATGTATGATATCATTCATAATGCCACAGGCCGCGCAGTTTTGAAATTCCAAAATTTTAACAATTAAATCTGGAGGGATTTCTGCCAAAACCTGCTGGGTTCTGAGATTTATTCCTGAGTCTCTGGGATCATGGCTGTTAAGCAGCTTGATCAAGAGCCAGAGAGGCCGATCGTGGCCGGTGACTCAGGGTCTCGTTGGGGTGGGAAGGAAAGGGCCGGCTCCACCCCATCTCATGAGACCCCATGTGTCTTGTCACTGCAGGCCCAAACCTGACTGTCCAGTGGCCTCTGGAGGATGGCGGCCACCGAGCCGCCAAGAGAGAGCATGTGGAGGGACAGCACCCTTTCCCCCCTAGAGTGGCCCTGCACCTAACCTACTGCAGGGACTGGACGCATTTCTGCCAAAAGCTGCTGGGTTCCAAAATTTGTTTCTGAGTCTCTGAGAACATGTCCTTTAAGCAATTTGATCAGGAACCAGAGAGGCCTTGCTTTTATATAGCTGAGCTAGAGGTGGTTTTTGGGTGTGCCTCCCACATACCTAAATTTGGCCTTTTACTTTCTTGGTAAATTTGGCCCCAAGTTGATGGGGTCTGGCCAAAGGCACAGCAGCAGTTTGGGGTATCCAGAAGTCTTAAGGGACCATCAGGCTGCTGATGCACTCACCTTACAGGTACAGATTGACCTGCTGGCAGCACCATACCCCATGGTAATTTATTTTCTACTGCTTATTATATGAATATGAGAGGTTGCGTGCTTCTGGATTCTAAAATTGTAAGTAGGGAGCTAATCCATTTTGAGATTTACTTGGTAGTCTCCGGTTCAAGGCCATGGATGTCCTGAGATAGTGCCCAGAGGCATATTGTGGGCATGAGGGCCATGACCCCAAGTGGGCAGGGAGGCGGGAAGGGTCAGCCAATCTCTGCTGTTGCCATGTGGCCTGGAGTCTTGGTTCTTGAACCCGCATACCTGGGTTTTGCTTCTGGGCCATCGGGGTTTCATCTGGAGTGGGCAAAGAGGGCACACCTGCTTCATTGGAGGTGCCTGGGTAGAACTGACTCCGTATGGGGTCTGGAGAGATTTCGGGCGAGCTGCTGTCTTCCAGGATTCACTGCTGTGTCTCTCACCTCCACTTCTTGTGTCTACGGGGATCAAACTGATATTTTCACTGTGTGGTTTAGAGTTCTATTGAGAGATGCTACCTGGAAGATTTTCATTGGTTATCAATGACTTCCTCTTGAAGTTGCATTTGTTAGCAATCTATTGGACACTCCGTAGTTGTGTAGGAATTACAGTGAAGATTTACTATCTGTACACAAGTATTAAACTTTAGGATTTTTGACCACTCATAATGCTCATAATCCTTAATAGTCACTTTCTTACATAAAATCTAAGGTAATTTGGGGGTGGAGTGATAGTACAGTGGGTAGGATGCTTCCCTTGCAGGTGGCCAACGCAGGTTCAATTCCAGGTATCCTATATGGTTCCCCAGGCACTGCCAGGAGTAATTCCTGAGCACAGAGCCAGGCGTAACCCCTAAGCATCACCAGATGTGGCCTGAAAACCAAAAATTAAAAAATTAAAATTAAGGTATTGTTAAGAAAGGGAGGGTAGACCTGTGTCCTAGGAAGGGGACTTTTCTTTCTAGTTACAGAAAAGGTAAGAATTTCCTCAGTATAGAGGAATTTGAATCCCACTGACCAAGTTTTTCTCTGGGAGTATGGTGAAATAACGGAAAATTAAGTTGTTTGTCTACTACTCATTCAGATTTTCTTAAAATGTATTTTTCAGATACTTTGATTATTGCGTAGCAGCATGTTGAGTCAAGTTGGCCGCTCTGGGTTCCAGCCCTTCATCCAGAACCTTCTGCCCCGGATACAGTCTACAGCTCTCTCCAGAGCTCGTAGGTACCATAGGAGACTTAGAAGTATGCTTGAAGTTTGGGCCAAGTGTGTTGCAAACAGAATTTTAAAACACAGAAACAATAATTTGGCAGAATTGAACATAGGCAATAAGCAACAAATAAAAGCGGGGGAGAATAGGTAACAAATTGCTTTTTTTGTTTTGTTTTGGCGCCACACCAGGTTGTGTTCAGGGCTAACTTCTGGCTGTCCACTCAGAGGTAGATCATTCCTGATGGAGCTTGTAGTAGCAGAGATCAAACTTGAGTTAACTACCTAATTTGCCCTACTATCTCTCTGACTCTCATTCTATTTTTGTTCATTTCTTTTTGGTAATTGAATCTTTGATTTTGAGATAATTATAGTTGTACTTGCAGTTGTAAAAACTAATACAGAGAGATCGCTGATATCCTTTATACAGTTTTCCCAATCTCAGGACTTGAGATTGATATGCTCAAGACAGGAACATATACATCACTCTGGATCCTTCAGATTATGGACTGGAGAACTAGTTTCAGGGGATAAGGCACTTGCAGTCAACCCTAGTTTGATCCCCAGTACTACATATGGACCCCAGTAGTGATCCCTCAGCACAGAAGCAGGAGTAAACCCTGAGCACAGCTGGGTGTGGCCCAAACACCCTCCTCCCAAATCCTTTTAAGACAAGATTCTATAACTTCTCCTTTTTCCATCCTTCATTCCCCCCTCCCACTTCCTGCCAAGCACTGTAACTGTAGTTTACAAAGTTTTTAGTAACAAGAGTTTCATGCATTCAGTGCTCCAATCCTAAGTCTACCCCACTAAATGTGTCCCTCCACCAGTGATCCAGGGTATTCTTCATTTCCCTACTCTGTCTCCTCAGTAAACTTTGAAAAAATATTTATTTTAGTTTGGGTCACATGTTTATCATGTGGCAATTGTTTTGACTCATAGTTTTGATATACAAAGGTAGCTGTCCTCTAAACCACCAAAATGTCAACGAAGCATGCCAATAGTGGTTTCTTTAAAAGCACAATGTTATTATTATTATGAAAACAATGTACTCTTAATATATAAGTTTAGAAAGTACAAGAAGAAAAAAAATCATCAGTAATCCCATCAGGCAATAAAATAACGTTTTAATATATCTTGTACATCTTTTTCTGTGTAGATGATATATATACATAAGTGAAACAAACGAATATTTTTCTGTTATCAGAAAGTCTAAAGATGTTCCTTTCTGTCCTTTTTAGGACAATTACTCTATTCTTGATCATGAATAACACCTATATGAACAGCCTACTGATAAATCTGTTTTCATCTTTGATTAGTTCCTTAGAATGGGTTTTTTTCTAACAAAATTATTCATGATTTAGTTTCAGGTGTACAGTGTTCCAACATCAGTCCCTTCACCAGTGTCCACTTCCCTCTACCAATGTCCTTGATTTCTCTCTCACCTCCCCAACACTTTTTAAAATTTTTTTCATTTTTCCTCCCCCCACCCTCACTTTTTAGGTACTGTGGTTTTACAGTACTGTACTAATACGGTATCATGCATGTCAGTTTACCTCCTTTTCAACAGCTGGTCTTGATTCGGGATGATCACTTCCCTTTATCACTGTCTGGTGGTCCCTCCCCTGACCTATCCACCCTCCCCTCCCAACTGGTTGGCTGTCCACTAAGGACCAGTTGTCAGGCTCTTTGTTTCTATTGCCTTTGGACGCTAATTAGAGAATAAATTTCTGAACATAGAAATTGCTGTTCTATGGTAGGAAAAAATTTAAGGACTTTCACATATTCTGCCAGCTCATTTTATTAATTTATTTTTAAATGAATCACTGTGAAATAGTTACGAAGTTACAGTGTTCCAACACCCATCCCTCCACCAGTGTAGACATCTCATCTACAGCAAATATTGTTTCATTTACACCCTTCACCAGCAGAGTTTGAGTGTACTGCTGACCCGGATACAAACTCCATATAATGCTCGACTAAGAGTGTGCTAGCTATGACTCTTAATATACTGGTTTCACACAGCTAGGATTAATACAGCTATTTTCGGGGGTGGCTAGACTGGTTGATACTGTGCTTGCACATTTCTAATGAGAAATCACCTTGTGTATTTCTTTTGTCTTTCTACCTTTGTCTTTGGGGCTCCAGACCGTGTCCAGCCATCAGCCATCAGACATGCCCGTTGTTGGAGCAACATCCCCTTTATCACTGTCCCCCTCAGTCGTGCTCATGGCAAGTCTTTTGCCCACCGCAGTGAGCTGAAGCATGCCAAGAGAATAGTGGTGAAACTTGGAAGTGCTGTGGTGACCAGAGGGGATGAGTGTGGCCTGGCATTGGGGCGCTTGGCATCCATCGTTGAACAGGTAACTGCTGAGAAGTGGGTTCTGCTGAATTAGAGTAGAGTTGTTATCCGCTCATCAAGATCATTTTGATTTGAATAGATTTAATCCAGTCAGAAAACTCCCTGTCTCAGAGTAACTGTCAGTAGAAGATCGCTTCCCAGGACAGAGAGGATGTGTGGGAATGGAGATGATTTCCTCCGCATCTCTTTATTTACTTCTTAAATGTATTTATTTGAGGGCTGTGGGTCACCCTGAACAGTGCTGCATGTTTGGGGATTGCTCCCAGCAGTGCCCAGGGGATGGTGTGTGGTGGGGATTGAACTTAGACCTCGTGCATGCACAGCATGCGTACCAGCCCTTTAAGCTATCTGCCTCGCCCCATTTCATGCACATCTTCCCTTGAGCTTCTTAGTGATGAGGAGCTACCCACAGCAATTGATAATTCTGGATGCATAATAGAATACATGGCTTCTCTTGCAACCATGTATTAAGTGTCTCTGGGATGGGACTCGACCAAGCTCAGTGCTTGTCAAGTTCCCTGAAAAGTTAGGGTTAAGTACTCAGATCAGTATGTTATATTGACCTGTACTTTTCTCTTTGCTGGGCTAATTAGTTGTTTATTTTGTTTTTGTTTTTGGCCCACACCCAGAGGTGCTCAGAGCTTACTCCTGACTCTGCTCAGGGATCACTTCCGGCTTCCCAGGACAGAGAGGATGTTGTGAATAGAGATGATTTTCCTCTGCATCTTCGCTAGAGAGACCTTGTAGGGTGCCAGAGATTGAACCCGGGGGTTGACCACGTGCTCGGCAAGCACCTTACCTGCTGTACTGTCATTTTAGCCCCTAGGCTAATTAGCTTGTAATAAATCCAACAGTCTTGAAATGATTATGAACTGTTATTGCCAAATTTCCCAAGTGCGGGTATTTGAAAAGATTCATCAGAAAATATCAAGTAATGGAGGCCGGAGCGATAGTACAGCGGGTAAGGTGTTTGCCTTGCACGTGGCTGACCCAGGCTTGATCCCCGGCATCCCATATTGTCCCCCAGCACCACCAGGAGTAATTCATGAATAAAGAGCTAGGAGTAACCCCAAAGCATCACTGGGTGTGGCCCAAAAAGCAAAAAAAAAAAAAAGAGAGAGAGAGAGAAAATAAGAAAATCCCAAATAAAACTTTTATTTAAAATAAAGATGTTGACCAGCAATGTAGTGCAGTGGTAAAGCATGCATCTCACATATCTGAGGCCTTGGGTAGATTCTTGGCACACACACACACACACACACAAAAAGGATAGACAGTGCAGCAAGAAAGTGTGCAAGTAAACATTGGGAGTTTGAGAGCCATCCCATGCATAAAAGACCTCCCCCAGGATCTTTTACTATACTAGGACAACTTTTTTTTTTTAATTTTATTGAATCACCATGAGATAGTTACAGGCTTTCATGTTTGGGTTCCAATCACACAATGATCAAACACCCCATCCCTCCACCAGTGCACATTCCCCACCACCAATATCCCTGGTATACCCCCACTTTCCCACCCTCCCCTTGCCTTCATGGTAGACATTATTCCCCATAATCTCTCTTAACTTTTGGGCATTATGGTTTGTAATACAGACATTGAGAGGTTATTATGTTTGATCCTTTATCTACTTTCTGCTAGGACAAATTTTTTTCACCAGATTGAATCCCCTAAGGGTCTGTGTGTGGAATAGTGGCTTTGCAAAGACTCAGAACCAAGGTCACAGGACCCAAGAGATAGCTTAAAACACACTGGAGCACATGCTTTGCACATAGGAAGCCTGGGTTGATCCTCAGTATTGCATGGTCCCCTCAGCACTGCCGGGAGTGAGCACTGAGCACCATCCCACCAGCAAGAAAAAGAAATCTCCAGTGGGACCTTGTTTTATGCCCCACTGACCTAGCGTCACACCAGAATGATCACATCCTATCAGTAAAAAAACTGACCTTGGATGTCAACATAGGAGTTTCAAACTTAGCTTCACATCTTAAGCCCCACTATCCTTGTATTTACTAAGAACAAAGATCAGCAGACTTGTTCTGTCAGGTCATAAATATTTTAGCCTTTGCCAGTCATACGGTCGCTGTCTCAACTCTTTACCATTGTAACCAAGAAGCAGCCACAGGTAGTATATAACTATGCTTCACGAGTGAGTGTGACTGTTTTTTTCCATAAAGCTTTATACGAAAAAACAGGTATGGGTACAAGTCGGTTTGATTTGCAGGCTATAGTTTACCATTTTTAATTCTGACCAACATTCAAATAAAACAGACCTCCCAGTGATCTCAGAGGGAAAGCTTTTTCATTCCAGTTGTAACTTAATTTTGTCTTCCACAACCTTGTTTTCAGTGGGAAAGAAAAAGCCTAGAATTTTCCTGAGGCTGGAGAGATTTGTATAGGGGTTAAAGGACTTGCCTTGCACTCAGCCAACTTCAATTCCAATTTGATCTCCATCACTGGGAAGAGAGTACAGAACCAGGGGTAAACCCTGAGGGGTTGCCCCAAAATGCAGCCCCTCTCTCTTCCTTCGCTAAGAAATAAAAAAAAAAAGCAAACATCTTTTCAGGGGCTGGAGAGATAGTTCAGAAGTTAAGACTCTTGCTTACTGTTTGTGTTGCTGACCCTTGTTTAATCCCCAGCACTGCTTGATCCCTTGAAGAGCCCCCAAGCACTGCCAGGTGCCAGGTATTGTCCCAAACCAATCAATCAAATAATTAGAAAAGACATTTTTGAGGTGTTGGTATTAGGAAACTTCTAATGTGAAACTTGATGGAATTTTCTTTCTTTTGATGATCCTGGAGATTGAACCCAAGGGTTTCACACATGAGAAATATGTGCTCGCCTCCCCCCACACTCCCCCAGACCCGATGTTTCCTTTCATGTTTTCCTTACTAAGCAATTATCAGATCTGTCTCCCAGATTGAGTCCATTTTGACCTTTCAATTTTGTTTTGTTTTGTGTAGCTTTTTGGGTCACATCCAGCAATGCTCAGGGGTTACCCCTGGCTCTGCACTCAGGAATTACTCCTGGCGGCACTTGTGGAATCATATGGGATGTTGGGGATCGAACCCAGGTTGGCCGAGTGCAAGGCAAACACCCTACCCACTGTACTGTCACTCTGGCCCACATTTTCAATTTTCGAAGGCCTGTGTTACGAGGGACTTGACAGGGTTGTTATCTCTGCTCTTGGGAAGCCAGTGCTAGAAGTCCCACAATAATTAGGGTGATTGTGAAAGGCTGTATGTATCCAGTTGATCGAGCCCAAATGACAGTGATAGAGTCCAGAAATAGGAAACTCAGGTGACTGTGGTGGTTATTATACCAGAAGAACTTGTACTCAAATTGGGCATTTTCCCTGGGTAGGATTTGCTTTGCCACTGGGGAAGTAGTCCACCCTGCTCGGTACATGATGTTAGTCATACGTCTGGCGCTGTTGCAATATGCTGGGGTGGGATGGAGATTCTACAAGAGGACTGTGAATGGAGGCAGAGACAGTGATGAGTATGGGGTGCTGGTGGGCCAAGGAGGCGGTGGTGAGTGATGGTGTTTCATCAAAGAAGTCAGCAAAAAATAACCATTCCATTAAGCAGGGTTTTGAAGCCAGGTAGTAAAATTGACGTTCAATCACAAAACAAATTTTTGAGCAGACAAGAAGCTTGATGAAAACACTGGGGAGAATATAGGAATGATTTGCCTTGCAGTGGTCACCTGCTCACCTTCTCGGACAGCTGTGCACCTCATGAAAGGGCTTTCTAGGTTAGGGCAGCACTTACGTATAGTCAATTGTCCGGTAAAAAACAGCTGCTGTGTTAGATGAATTCAGCTACCAGTCACCAAAGATGAGACGATCTAAAGGTTAGTAAAAATTATTACAATAAATTTAAACTTGGTATGTCCAAATATGTGGACATGTATTGGTATTGAATTTTTTTTCACTGATGGTCTTTTGAGGTTACTAGAGAACCTACTCATTTTTTTTTTTGAACCTACTCATTTTGAAAGCTAGTGATTAAAGGAGAAGATAACACATTTGTCCTGCCTTTCATATAAAACTATATACTTCAGAATGATCTAATAGTTAATGAAAGAAAGTTTCTTTCATAGATGTATTACAGTTTTTAAATGAAGCCATGACTGAGTTAAAACATCAGTACTCTGAAACCCCTACAATTTAAAGGGTCAGCAACTGCTGCTAATGACACAAACACAAAGAACCCTGCATATTTCTCCCCTGGCTGACTCCACACTTACAAAGAATTATTTACAAAGTCAAACCTTCCTACCTGACAGCAGTTTACAGGAAATAATAGCGTATTGCAAAAACCTATCCACAGGGTTTCAAGCAGAGACATCAAGACTAGAAGTCTTGAAGAACAGACAATATAGTTTCTATGAAACAAAACTGCAGGAGTAAAATTGATGGGCAGGGAGAACCTATGAATTCAAAGAGACAGTTCTGTTAGTAGCAGTGTGTGGTGCAAATTTGGGTCAATTTGAGCAAGTTAAAAGAAATTGGGGAAATGTGAACGCTAACTGAATATTTGATACTTCAAGAATTTTTAAAGGGTTTTCGTTTTGTGGATCTTCACATAAGCTTTCCATGTCTTTGCAGTTTGCTGCAAAATTTACAAATGAAATAATTTGTATGGAGTCTGTAATCTGTGTTAAATTAATGGAGGATCTCTAGGAAGAGTACTAGTGAAAACTTGACCATGGTTGGTAGTTGTTGAAGCTGGAGGATAGTAACTGGGGATTTATAATAGTTTTCTTGCCATTTTGGTTAAGAATGAAATTTTCTATGATAAAAAGTTATTAGAGGCCCGAGCAATGGTACAGCAGGTAGGGCATTTGCCTCACTTGCAGTCAGCCTTGGTTTGATCTCCAGCATCCCATATGGTCCTCTGAGCACCACCAGGGATAATTCCTCAGTATGGAGTCGCCAGGAGTGACCCCTGGGCATCACCAGGTGTGGCCAAAAAACCCTAAATAAATGAAAATAAATAATTTAAAAGTTAAATGGTGGATTGTCACAGCTATGTATGAATTCCTGAAACAGATTATAGGATTAGAACATCAGAAGGCATAGACGGGTTAGGAATATTTACCATCCACATCTTTTATCTTTTTTTTTTTTTGGTTGGGGGAGGAGTTGCTGTGCTCAGGGCTTATTCCCGGCTCTTTGGCTAGGGATCAGGACTTGAATTGGGGTTCACCACATGGAAGGCAAGTGCCTTACTTGCTGTACTCTCTCTCCAGCTCCACTATTTGCACCGTGAATTATTGATTTGTTCATGGGAACCTGTCCAAGGTAGGGGACAAGGTGACCCCAGCTGGTTCTGTAGTAGAATAGGGTCAAGCATCTCTTCTGGTCTAGGCACACAGGCAACCAGCAGGAATCAGACATGCCCCAACTCCAGCTTGAAACCTGAGAAGCTATCTACTAAATTTATCTTGTGATTCTTTATTCCAGAAGCTTCTGAACTTTATTTCCAGGAATAACCAGGGTTGTAGTCCTGTAGACACCATAAGTCAGTTCTGTGGGTACCAATCCTGGCTGCACATCAGTTTATTAACAATGTCTGATATCTGCCTGCTACTTACCATCTTGGTGGAAGACATATAGGATAGCTTGTGTTTTGTTTTGTTTTTAACCGTTTTTAACTAGTGTATGTAATTTGTCCAGAATTAGCCTGGTGCTCTCTGTTATAAACCGCCATTTGGACAATAATCATTGGAAATGATCATTTTGGATAGGAACTGAGTGTTGAAAGTAGGTAAAGGGATATAATTGATAACACTGCATTGTCTGTATTGCAAACCACAAGCCCAAAGGAAAGGGGGAGAGGAGAGAGAGAGAGATAGAAGGAAAATAAGAAAAGCGCCTTCCATAGAGTCAGGCAGTGACGGGGGTGGGAGGGAAATTGGTGGTGAGAAATGTACACTGGTGAAGGCACAGGTGTTGGAATATTATATGACTGAAACCCAGTCATGAACAACTTTCTAACTGTGCATGTCACGGTGATTCAGTGAAAAAAATTTTTTAAAAACCCACCATTTGAGATCCACTCATTCATTCGTTCACCCTCCCTGAGTCTCTCATGACAAGAAAAAAGCCATGAGTCGCTCACTGGTGATGCCTTTTTCCTTCCTCAATTGGCAGGTGTCCGTGCTTCAGAATCAAGGCCGAGAGATGATACTGGTGACCAGTGGCGCTGTGGCCTTTGGCAAGCAACGCTTGCGCCATGAGATTCTTCTGTCGCAGAGTGTACGGCAGGCACTGCACTCGGGGCAGAACCAGCTGAAAGAAATGGTGAGCACTACTTCCCCGCTCTTGGTGGCAAGGGTCTTTGAAACCTCCCTCCCGCATCCCCAACCACCCCTCGTCTGTTGGTGTGTTACAGGCCATCCCAGTCCTGGAAGCTCGAGCCTGCGCCGCAGCGGGACAGAGTGGGCTGATGGCCCTGTATGAAGCCATGTTCACGCAGTACAGCATCTGCGCTGCCCAGGTGAGAGACTCTGGCCTTCACCCGGGTACGTAGAACCCCCAAGGGACCCTGGCTTGGCAGGGCACAGTTTCCTTGACTTGTAACATTTGCCAAGGGGGAGAACCGGGGAAAGTCTGTCTTTAAATGGACCCTGTGTGTACCTCGTCTGAAAGGGGAGGATGATAATAGAAATAGATAATAGAAATAATAAAGAAACTCTCTGCTGTAGAGTTTTCAGAAAGAAATGGATGAGAAAAACAACAGGAGGGGCTGGAGCTATAGTCCAGTGTGTAGTGTTTGCCTTACACGCAGCCAACCCCAGTTTGATCCCCAGCATCCCATATGGTTCCCCGAGCACCGATAATAGAAATAGATAATAGAAATAATAAAGAAACTCTCTGCTGTAGAGTTTTCAGAAAGAAATGGATGAGAAAAACAACAGGAGGGGCTGGAGCTATAGTCCAGTGCGTAGTGTTTGCCTTACACGCAGCCAACCCCAGTTTGATCCCCAGCATCCCATATGGTTCCCCGAGCACCGCCAGGAGTAACCCATGTGCATCTCCAGGTGTGACCCCAAAGAGCAACAACAACAACAACAACAACAGCAAAACCTATGAAAAGCATTTAGCACAGTGTCTGATACATAGTATGCAGTATGTTCCAATAAGTATGTAGCACTGTCCTCCTGTTGTTCATCAATTTGCTCGAGTGGGCCCAGTAACATTGTGAGACTTGTTACTGTATCTGGCATATCGAATATGTCACGGATAGCTTGCCAGGCTTTGCTGTGCGGGCGAGATACTCTCGGTAGTTTGCCGGGCTCTCTGAGTGGGGCGGAGGAATCGAACCTGGCTCTGCCAGCCAGTGCACGTAAGGCAAATGCCTACCGCTGTGCTGACTCCTTTGACACTGCAAGTGCTCATACTTCTGAAGACATCACAGTAGTGTTATCATTTTATTTGTTGAGTTCAGCTGGCGAACTTGCTTGCTTGTAATAAATACCTGGATTGGTCACGGTCACGGTCACGGTCACGGTCCTCCCGTTGTTCATCGATTTGTTCGAGTGGGCCCAGTAACATCTCCATCCTGAGACTTCTTGTTACTGTGTTTGGCATATCGAATATGTCACGGGGAGCTTGCCAGGCTTTGCCGTGCGGGCGAGATACTCTTGGTAGCTTGCCGGGCTCCCCAAGAGGGGCGGAGGAATAGAACTGGGTCGGCCATGTTGGCTGCGTGCAAGGCAAACGCCCTACCGCTGTGCTATTGCTCCAGCCCACCTGGATTGGTATTGAAGAGAAAGAGGAATGCTGGTGACCGGGTGGGTGGCTTTTCATTTATTTAGCAGATACTTACAGAGCACCTGTGATGTACCAAGTTGTCTGCTAGGCCCTAGGGATACTGCCGTGAATGAATCAGTCATCATTCTAGTCCTCATGGAACTCCTAAATTTTAAGTGATTACCCCTGAATGCTGGGCTGGAGCAATAGCACAGCGGGTAGGGCGTTTGCCTTGCATGCAGCCAACATGGCTGACCCGAGTTCGATTCCTCCACCCCTCTCGGAGAGCCTGGCAAGCTACCAAGAGTATCTCGCCCGCACGGCAAAGCCTGGCAAGCTCCCCGTGACGTATTCGGTATGCCAAACACAGTAACAAGAAGTCTCACAATTTGTTGTGAGATGTTACTGGTGCCCGCTCAAGCAAATCAATGAACAACGGGAGGACAGTGCTACATTGCTACCCCTGAATGCTAAAAACTGTTTGTGTGCTAAATATCCCAAATTTTTTCAGTTTAGTTATATTTTAGTCAACTATACACCAAATGTAAACTTAATACTGCAAAAGACCTGAAAAATCTAAGTCTCCAAGTTGTTATTTTCAGTCTCCTTTGCTTCCATTTACACACAAAATTTTGGTAGCTGGGGAGTTGGATTTTTGAGCCTCATGATCATTTTTGATTATACGGTCCCCTTGAGACCATCAGGAGTGAATCCTGAGCAGAGATTGAGGAGTATAAGCCTTGAGCATTGCTGCACCTAGCCCGACCCTTCCCACCATGACCCTTCCTCCAAAAAAAAAAATAAATAAAAGTACAACAGCTTTTTGGGGACCATACCCAGCAATACTCAGGGCTTTCTCCTGGCTCTGTGCTCAGGGATCACTCCTGGTGGACTTGGTGGACAATATTGTGTGCTGAGGACTGAACCCAGGTTGCTTGCACACAAGGCAAATGACTTACCCTCTCTACTATTGCCCCTTACAGCTTGTTTAATTTCTTAGAAAATTAACTTGCAGCTTGACAGCCTGTCCTCCTCTAAGCATGTCAGCACATTTTTCTCTTAAGACTCTTGTCTTTTTTGTTAAATTGGGCAACTGGTAATTTCACTGGACCTTTATACTGCTTGCTGGCTGCTCCTGGAACACACGTGTTTACTTAGTGCCTGACGTTTCATTGTCAAGACTGGAATCTCTGTGTTCACTTTGGGCCCAGTTCTGTTTTCTGTAGGAGTAAAGTTCCCTGAAAAGGAGTTTATGATATACTTTTTGAAAATGTTCCCCCTTTGGGGCCTAAAAGATAGCACAGAGGGTAGGGCGCTTACCTTTCACATGGCTGACATGGACTTAATCCTTGGCACCCGATAGGGTCCACTGAGTACTGCCAGGAATAATTTTTTGAGTTAGGTGTAACCCCTGAGCACTTCCTAGATGTGGCCCCAAACCAAAAATAAATAAATGTTCCCCATCCCATATTCCCCAAGTTTGCAGTTTTATTTTCCATCCCAGTGCCTATACAGAGCTTGGCTTTTCTGTAAGTTATATTTCAGAGACAATAATTGTTTTCTTGAAAAAGCAAGTGAATTATTTCCTTGAACCATGTTTCTATTTTTGTCTCTCTTTTACACTTCATTAAAGCCACTGTTTTCTTCTTAGTTACCATAGCTAGAGCCTGTATCAAAACATACCCATTCCCACCTTTTGTCTCCAAATTTTATCTCGAGAAAGCACCGTGATTTAGAAAGCTATTCATAGTTGGGATTTAGACGTACAGTGTTTCATCACTGATCCTGCCACCAGTTTCATCTTCCCTTTACCAGTGTTCTCAGGTTCCTTTTCCTATCTCCACCCCACCCCCACCTGCCATCTCAACAGGCATCTTTCTAAATTTGTTTATTTAAGTTTGGGCCTCATGATTTCAGTGTTGTTGACTCTGTGGTTAGAAGATTTAACTCTGTCATTCCTTAACACCACTGATGTACCTTGACCGTTGTCCCCCTGTGGCTTCTCATCTGTCTCTTTTCCATTCATTATCTTTCTTTCTCCCTGCTACATTTTGGGACCAAGGGTCATCGAGGCATCCCCCCTTTAAACCATTGCTTTTCCTTATCCAGTTACTCTAAATACTACATATAAGCAATACCATTTATGTTTATCCTTCTTCTTCTTCTGGCTTACTTCTGGCTTACTTTAGCATGATATCATCCACTTCCATCCATGTTACAGCAAATTGCATGATTTCATTCTTTAATGCTATATAGTATTCTACTGTGTATATATACCACAGCTTTATGACAAACTGATCTGTTTTTAGATGTCTAGATTGGTTCCAAATCTTAGCTATTGTACTGAGGACTGTGCATATGTCCTTTTGAATGAATATTTTTCTTTTCTTTCATGAGGGTAAATACCCAAAAGTGGAATTGCTGGGTCGTATGGCTGTTCAATTTTAAGTTTATTGAGAACCCTCCATATGTTTTCCATATGGGTCAAACCAGACAGCATTCTCACCGGCAGTAGATGAGAGTTCATTTTTCACCACATTCCCGCCAACACAGTTTGTTCCTGTTATTTCCTTTGTTTTGGAGCCATACCTAGCAATAGTCAGGGGTTACTCCTGACTACACTCAAGAATCCCTCCTGGCAATGCTCAGGGGACCTCATGGGATGTCAGGGATTGAACATGGGTTAACTGCATGTAAGGCAAGTGCTTACCCACTGTACTATTTCTCTTGTGCCTTTCCCCATTATTTTTGATATGTGCCATTCTCACTGGTATGAGATGGTATCTCATTGTTGTCTTATTTTGGATTTCCCTGATAATAAGTGGTGATGAACATTTTTTATGTGCCTGGGACTATCTCTTGGTCTTCCTCAGAGAAATTCCTATTCATTTCCTTTTCCCACTTTTTTTTTCTTTTTGGATCAACCTGGCGATGCACAGGGTTTACTCCTGGCTCTGCACTCGGGCATTACTCCTGGCGGTGCTCAGGGGACCATATGGGATGCTGGGAATTGAACCTGGATTGGCCGCGTGCAAGGCAACCGCCCTACCTGCTGTGCTATCTCTCCAGTCCTCCTTTTCCCACTTTTTGATGGGTTTTTTGTATTTGTTGTTGTTGATCATTCTGAGTGCTTAATATATTTTGGATATCAACCCTTTATTATGTGTTGACTGCAAATATTTTCTCCCATTCAGCTATCTGCCTTTTAGTTTTAGCCTGTTTTTCTTTTGTCATGCACTCAGGAATCTCTCCTGTGGTGCTCAGGGGACCATATGGATTGCTGGGGATTGAACCCGGGTCGACCACGTGCAAGGCAAACTCACTGTCCTATTGCTCCGGCCCCCTCTCATCTCCTTTTTAAAATATTAACTGATCCCATATGGATAGGCACTTGTCCTTGGACATTCCATTCTGATGTTTTGGTCAGAGAGCCCACTCCCACTATGACCATTTGAGTACCTACTGGATCTGCCTTCTGGCTGTCCTACTTTATCCTGGTCTGTGTAGCAAGAATTTCCTTGCTAAATTTTAGAAGGATTTCACTGAAGCTTCTATTCATGAGCTTCCAGGTTTGTAACCAGTAGTTTCTTGCCATTTTTCCCATTTACCTTTCTCTCCTATTAAATATTGCCTAAACTCTGAAGAAGCAGAACTGCAAGCACTCCAGCTCTGAGCAGCTGGTACTCATTCCTTCAACTAACCTGTGGCCAGTCATCCTTTCAGCTTGTCACTCAAGACTCGATCCTATAGAGCGCTCAGGCTTTTATTCCCGCCTGCCTGCTCAAACATCATCTCTGTTAAGTTCAGTTTTTTTTCAGCTGCGGAGCACATGACATCATGGCCCAGTTGCATTTTGTCTGAAATGCTTTTCTGAGTAGACTAAACCATTCATTCACCTAAAGTTTCAGAGACAATTACCCTAGACCCTGAGTCACATACTAGAACACTGAGATACTTTAGAAATCAGTGATGGTCATTACATTCCCCACTTTCTAAAGTGAGTTAGTGATTTTTCTCAGTTTTATAGATGGGTATAGAGCCCGGCAAGCTACCGAGAGTATTCGATACGCCAGACACAGTAACAACAAAGTCTCCAATGGAGACGTTACTGGGCCCGCTCGAGCAAATCGACGATCAACGGGAGGGCCTTTACCTTTTATAGATGGGTAAAATTTTGTTAAGTCTGAAAATAAAAGTAGTGTTCTGATTATTCTTTTGATTTACATCTTCCTGATGATTAGAGATATGAGCTTTCTTTTTTTTTTTCATGTGTATCGTGGCCATTTGTATTTCTTCTTTGAGCAAGTTTCTGTTCATTTCTTCTCCCCAATTTTTGGTAGGGTTTTTTTTTCTCTTGTTAAATTCCACCAGTGTCTTATATATCTTGAATATTAATCCTTTATCAGACAGATATTGCATAAATATTTTTTCCCCAATCTGTGGGCTATCTTTGTATCTTGTTCACCAATTCTTTTGAGTTGTAGAAGCTTCTTAGTTTAATGTAGTCCCATTTGTTTACCTTTGCTTCCATTTGCTTGGTCATCAGTGTTTCATTCTTGAAGATTTCTTTAGTTTCAATGTCATGGGGGGTTTTGCCCACATTTTCCTCCAAGTATCTTATGGATTCGGGCCTGATTCTGAGATCTTTTATCCATTCAAATCTGAGGTTTGAGTTCATTTTTTTTGCATGTATCTGTCCAGTTTTCCCATCATCTTACAGCACAGAGATTGGCAAATATCAAAAAGAACAAGAGCAATCAGTGCTGGTGTGGATACAGGGAGAAAGGGACTCTTCTTCATTGTTGGTGGGAATGCCGACTGGTTCAGCCTTTTTGAAAAACAATATGAGCATTCTTCAAAAAGCTAGAAATTGAGCTTTTAACGATCCAGCAATACCTCTTCCAGGAATTTGCCCCAGGGTTCCAAAAACTCACAGCAGAAATGCTATATGCACTTTTATGTTCATTGAAGCACTATTCACAACAGCCAAAATCTGGAAACATCCTGAGTGCACAATAACAGGTGTCTAGATAAAGAAACTATGGTACATCTACACAATGGAATACTATGCAGCTGTTAGGAAAAATGAAGTTATGAAATTTGCTTATAAATGGATGGTCATTGAGAGTATCATGCTGAGTGAAATGAGTCAGAAAAAGAGGGATAGACATAGAATGATTGGACTAATTTGTGGGATATTTTAAAAAAAACATTAGTATGAGACTAATACTTAAAGACAGTAGAAACAAGGACCAGGAGGATTGATCCATGGTTGGAAGCCTGCCTCAAGTTCTGGGGGAGAAGGCAGTTGGGATAGAGAAGGGAGCACCATAACAAAAACAGCTGGAAATGATCACTCTGGATAAGAATTGTATGCTGAAAATATGTATAGGAACAAACATGATAACTTACCAGAATCTGAGAATCTGAATTGCAAATGATAAAACGATAATGCCCAAAAGGATAGAGAGAGAGAGAGAGAGAGAGAGAGAGAGAGAGAGAGAGAGAGAAAGAAAGAGAGAGAGAGGAGAGCCATAGAGATAGGCTGGGGGGAGCGAAACTGGGGACAGTGGTGGTGGGAAATGTACTACACTGGTGGAGGGATGAGTGTTGAAACACTGTATGACTGAAGTCCAACCATGAACAGCGTTGTGACTCTGTTATCTCACAGTGATTCAATTTTGAAAAAGTGGAATAGTGTTCTAGATTTTTTTTTTCTGAGTGGCATGGTAAGTTGTTTGGCCACATCCAGTGATGTTCAGGGACTATTTATTCCTAGCTCTGTGCTCATAAATGATTGGCGGTGCTCAGGGCTCCAATTGTGGTGCTAAGGTCTTGGCCAGTATATGTGAGGTCAATGCCCTAGCTCTCATATTATCTCTCTGGCTTCATTAAGCAAGGAGACTTGAGCATGCTTAAATAAATCTTCCGCGTAATTCTAAGTTTTTCTAAACATCCAAATATGTGTGCTCTTTTGTACATAGGATCCCCACAGCCCAAAGATTTTTTTGTGTGTTTGTTTGGGGGCCATACCTGGCTGTGCTCAGGGCTTCTGGTGGCTCTATGCTCAGGGACTCAGCTTAAAGTGTAACTGCTGTGTTAACATCTTTTATGTGCTCTTCCTGGGATGCTTACACCTTCCTGTTTGCCTTCTATTTAATCCCTGTAGATTTTGGTAACCAATTTGGATTTTCATGATGAGCAGAAGCGCAGGAACCTCAATGGAACGCTTCATGAGCTCCTCCGAATGAACATCGTTCCCATTGTCAACACGAATGATGCTGTGGTCCCCCCAGCTGAGCCCAATAGTGATCTTCAGGGGGTAAATGTGGGTAAAGTATTCCTAAGGGTTGAGCATGCTGCAGATACTAATGCCAAACTGTGCTGCTACATGTACTAACACCGGAAAGTTGCCATAAGCACGATGGAGAAAGTGGGAGGCATCATGTGGCTGGCATCATGAAGCATGAAAGTGGTTGGCATCGAGAAACAGCGACTGCTGAAGTTCTTCTGAAGTCAGGGATTTTCATTCAACAGGATGAGGTGCTCTCATGGTTTCAGATGGGGCTGATCGCATGACTGTCTTGTTTAGCATGACTGTATGTGAGCAGTTGAATGAAGGATGCATTTGGGAGATCTTGCCCTTTGCATTGTATTCTGCTGTGTTTTGCAGACACAGGGGGTCTGGAAGACCTGTCATCTGCGTGTTTGGGGCCATTGGCTTTGCCTGCCAGAACCAGCTGAATGTTTCTCTAACTTCTTTTGAAGTTGCATTTGCTCTCTCACTCACGGCCTTGTACCTGCATTTCAGGTCATTAGCGTCAAGGATAATGATAGCCTGGCTGCTCGGCTGGCTGTGGAAATGAAGACTGACCTCTTGATTGTCCTTTCAGATGTAGAAGGTACAACTTAATGTCATTTCTTTTTGTCCAGCTGTGGTTATTAAATGCTACATTTTGTCTGAATACGGGTTCTTTGAGACCTGCTGACCTTTTTTTTCCCCCCCTGCTGATCATTTTTTTTCTTTCAAGCTAGACCATTATTTTCTGAGTCATACGGTCTAACAGAGTATAAATGAGTCAAGAGGTGGGCATTGCTGGAAGGTGCAATTTGAATGTTGAATATTGTCATTTCCAGGTGTTTTCTTTCCTTTTTCTTTTTTAAGCAGCTTGTAAGATATAATTCCCAAGACATATAGTACACCTATCCCTTTAAAGTTTAAAATTTAGATTTTTTTCCTATATAGTTCTGCAACCCTCACCACAATTTTAGAGTATTTTCATCACCCCAGCAAGAACACTCGTGCGCATTAGCAGTCACTCTCCACTTTTAATTTCTTTAGCTGTGGGCAGTCTTCAACGTATCCTCTGTCATGATTGATTTTTCTATGGAACACATTTTATTTAAAACTGAATCATAGAGGGTCTGGAGCAATAGCACAGCAGGTAAGCTGCATGCAGCCAACTTGGGTTCGATTCCCAGCATCCCATATGGTCCCTCAAGCACCACCAGGTGTAATTCCCGAGTCAGTGCAGAGCCAGGAGTAGCCCCTGTGCATTGCTGGGTGTCATCCCAAAAGCCCAAAACAGAACAAAAAATACAAAACACCTGAATCATAGAGTAGGAGATTCTTATGAGAGACTTCTTAGCTTTATGTTCTCAAAAATTTTTCTATATTTTTGCATTTATCATTACATCATTTCTTTTCCATTTGTTTGATTTGGGGCCGGAGGAAGTGAAGCTGCTCAGATGCTGTGGTGCTGGGGATGACCCAGGCTGCCGTGAAAGTGTCAGGACCTCCAGGGCTGTATACCCAGAAACCTGCCATCCTCTGGGTGGCATGTGGTGCTGGGGAGTAAGTCAGAGTTGCCCTTATGCAAGGCAGGCATCTCAACTTTTGTTCTCTCTCTCTGTCTCTCTCTCTGTCTCTCTCCCCTCTCCTCTTCTCTCTCTCTTCCCTCCCTCTCCCCCTTCCTCCCCCTCCGTCTTTCCCTTTCTCTCTCTCCCCCTCTCTTGTCTCCTCTCTTTCCTCTGTCTCCTCCTCCCTCCCTATCTCCCTCTATCCTTTTCCTCCCCTCCCCCTTCCCCTCTCTCTCCCCTCTCTCTTTTCCCCAATCTCCTCTCCCCTCAATGCCTCATTTCTCTCTGTTGTTTTCCCTCCTCTGTGCAGAGGTCTCTCTTGCTGACAGCTTTGCTCTTCATTCCCTCTCCTCACTTGGTTGAACTGTTCCCATCATACAGTTTGTCCCTTAAGGAACATAGTAGTTATGTCCAAAATAGACTAGTTCTGTTTCATAGATCTCCAGAGCCCTTCAGGAAAGCTTATTCAGTCCCCAGTAGGCTGACAGTAGTCTCCAGTCAACACTCCAGCTGCCCGAGGTAAGGGAGGACTTCCGTGGGGAAGCAGGAGCAGAAGATAGACTGAGCTCTCTTCTGCCTGTGAGGGTCATGTCAGTCTTCACCCATAAGAAGCCTCGGTAACAGGATTCTCCCTGGTAAATTTGTCATTTCAGGATAGGATCAGCTAGGTTAGTTTAGATTGAGCCATGCTAGAAAACAAGGTACCTCAACTAATTTACAAATACTAATGAATGTCTGCAATGCTAAGTGATTTATTATTGTCAATTAAGCATCCCTGGAAAGCAGGTAGGTTTGCCCATTTATTCGGGTGAAGAAATACAAAATTGAATTCCCAGCAGTTAGATGGTATATTCAGAGTCATATCATTGGCAATTTGGCTGCGGCCAATTTCAAATCTAAACCTGTGTCTTTATCCTGACTGGCCAGATAAAGAGTGTGATTTCAAGAGATCAGTGTAGAGAAATCCAGTTCAAATTAGACTCTTAGTAAACAGTTTTAGTGCTGCCTCAGACATCAGAATTGGTCATCACCAGACTTGTATTCTTAACTGAGTTCAATTTAGTACTTCGAAAATGGTGATTTCTGAAACAACACGTGGGTTCAAAATGTGCCTTTTGGAAAAGATGAGTACACTGAATGTCAGAATGCTAGTGTCCCTTTGAAGTCTCCGGAGAAGGTTTTGCTTAGATTTGAATCAACTTACCTATACTATGCCCTATGACACACACACCGCCTCAAAATTCAAGTACATGATTTTATAGCCCTGTCCCTCTAAGGACACAATTCCTGGGGGCTCTGGAGTACAACATTCAAGTATGGATGGTGAAGGATTCTTCTCGCCCTCCCTGTCATTGCTGCTCCTGGTTCATGATGTTGTGTTCTCACAGGGCACTGGTTTTCTCCCTCGCTGTCCTGGAGAGGGTTATGTTAACACTTTGGAGTAATGCAGAGCAGGTATCCTGTGGCCCTGGAAAAGCATAGCTGAAACCCAAAACATCTCTGCCCAAAGTGTCCAGATATCTCTGCCTAAAAACATTCAGCCTGTCCCAAGCCACAGCAGCTCCTCCCCGTCTGTCTCCCCAGTCCCTTGAGTTGACTTCATTTTTCTCATCCCCTTCCTTCCTTCTGAGACTCCAACTTGTTCTCTTTCAAAGAAAGAGTGAGGATTTTTTGTTTCATCTTGGATTGTTTGCCTGTAACATTTCCTCTAGCTCTAATGTCATTATGCTAAGATATAAAAGGGGCACGTGGTTGGGGTGATAAAGTCGGACAGAACATCCAGACTCAGGCATGCTCCTGATGACTCAGCCTGACCTTTACTGGGGCTCACCTACAACTTGGGAGTATAATTTGTGGCTGTTCCAAGGGAAGTCGTGAGACTTATCGAGATGTTCACGTATCATCGTGCTTGGAAAGAAAGTCACATTTAACAGCAGTTATATGCTGCCCTAATTTGTTTTTTCATTTGCATCCTAACGGCCCAGCATTGTAAGTAGCAATGGCAAACTTGAAACGAGCATCTCAGGGAGGACTGTGGGCAAGACCAATAAAATCTGTGCTGGACATAAGGGCCAAGCTCTGTTGCTGGCAAAAGGTCCCTTTATTAATAAGCCAGGTTATAGGAATCTGCAAGGTCACTCTTCTTGGGCTGTTTTTCAGTGTGGTGAACTCCCCTGATCCCTCACTCCTTTTTCTGAATAGAGCTGGTGGAAGAGCAGATCGGGATGGTTAAAGTCCAGAGTGGTTGGCAGGTGCCTGGAATATGTATCTTGTGAGCTACTTACACTCACTTCCAGCAAAGGAGCATTATCGACTCTTTTCTGCTTTCCAGGCCTCTTTGACAGCCCACCAGGGACAGATGATGCAAAGCTCATTGATATATTTTATCCTGGAGACCAACAGTCTGTCACATTTGGAACCAAATCAAGAGTGGGAATGGGTGGCATGGAAGCCAAGGTAAAAATCTGTGCCTTCACTGCCTGTAACAGTTACAGAAGCAAGGCAGTATTCCATCATTTGTATTTTGGCAAATGTTTGGGGTGGGGGCACTAATAATTCAGATCCTTGGCCTATGCACACTGATATATGCCCATTTACCTATGTGTCTACTTGTTTAATGCTATTGTGTACTATATTTAATAATTCACATAGATTCTTTTGAATATCATATATTGTGTCAATATCATATGCCTTTATGAGCAGTGTCTATATAGTGAGCAGTGTCTATATAGTTTTCATAATTGCCAGCTCAAATGTTTATTTTCAATTGAAGTAACATTGGTTTACAAGATTATGTATTGTGAGGCTGCAATTTTATCCTGCTCAAAATGTAAAAGCAGAAAGAGAGAGTAAGAGGGAAATTGTCTGCCATAGAGGCATGGGGAGGGGTAGGACAGGGGTGGGGGTGGAGGGACATTGGTGGTAGAAAATGTACACTGGTGGAGGGATGGGTATTCGATCATTGTATGACTGAAAATCATGAAAGCTTTGTAAATGTAGCTCATGGTGATTCAGTTTAAAGAAAAAAATTTTAAAAGTATGGCCGACCTAGGTTCTATTCCTCCACTCCTCTTGGAGAGACTGGCAAGCTACCAAGAATACTCCGCCGGCACAGTAAAGCCTGGCAAGCTCCCTGTAGTGTATTCGATATGTCAAACACAGTAACAATAAGTCTCACAATGTTACTGGGCCCACTCGAGCAAATCATTGAACAACGGGAGAACAGTGACAGTGGCCAGTACTAGGAAGGCTTAGAGAAAGAGACCTCACTAGGCATGAAAGGTCAGTTGGGTCATTGAACAAGTACATGGACCAAGCATGTTTTCAGATTCTGCACTGATTAAAACATTTGTGCGTGTTCTGAAGTTGCTCAGAATCACATTGTATTTTAGATGTATTTGTAAGTTTACTGCAAAAGTTTGTATCTCATCGTCAGATTTAACCTCTCTAATAGGTGAAAGCAGCCCTCTGGGCTTTGCAAGGTGGCACTTCTGTGGTTATTGCCAATGGGACCCACCCGAAGGTGTCTGGGCACGTCATCACAGACATTGTTGAGGGAAAGAAAGTTGGCACCTTCTTTTCTGAAGTAAAGCCTGCAGGTATGTAATTCTTCACCAAATCCACTGGCCTGTGAATGAGAGTCAGTGACATCATGGCTGTCATCAGACTGAAGACATCAGATAGCTCTCTCTCTCTCTCTCTCTCTCTCTCTCTCTCTCTCAAGCTCACAGAATTGTGGTATATTATGAGATGCAGCATTATTTTGAACATCACTTACAGTAGGATTTTGCATTACTTTTGTAAAATTCTATTTAATATGCCTAACCCAGCCTCCTATTCTCTTCAAAATCACTAACTTAGGGATTATAGTGAACAGTGCTTCAGTGAACATAGAAGTGCAGATATCTTTTCTGCATTGTGTTTTTGTGTCCATGGGGTATATTACAGAAGTGGAATAGCTAGCTTATATGGAAGCTCAATTATGAAGTTATTTTTTGGGGGGTGGGGAAATGCCCATATCATCTTCCAAAAGGGCTAGACCAATCGACAGTCCAGCATGATGCTCCTTTTTCCTCCTGCATCCACACCAGCACTGGTGGTTATTATTCTTTTAGATGAGTGCCAGTCTCCCTGGTGTGTTATCTCATTTTTTTTATTTGCATTTTCTAGATGATTAGTACCTGTGCTGGATGCCAGATTCTAATAAAGACAGAGAGATGCAGAAAAGCATAAAGAGGGACACTGTAGAGTGAATGTGGTGGGTCTCGGTGTGCTTGTTTTACAGTCACTCTGTCTGATAAAGGCAAATGATGGACCAAATGAGCTCGGGCATGAATGCAAGAGCTTACCTCTTATTACTTGAGCAGAACACATATTCTTTTATCTTCTGTTTTTTGTTCTTTTCCATTCCACTTGGGTTGACATTTTCTAATGTGTTTAGATTTCTGAATATAGGTGAAGCATTTACTGTATTCTAGACACTGTTGCATCTCTGAAGGGAAGTAATCTGACCGTGAACTAACATTTGCAAATGTGCTTCTAGGCCCCACTGTTGAGCAGCAGGGGGAAATGGCTCGGTCTGGAGGAAGGACATTGGCCACATTGGATCCTGAGAAGGTAATGCTCATGCTGGTCATTGTGCCAGGTTTCTTCATTTAAGTATCAGATGCTTAGAAAAATACTCACCAGAGCAGGAATAGCTCAGTGGGCTGAGTACTTGCTTTTCATGCTAGAGGCTTAGGATCAATCCCTGGCTCTGCATGGTCATTTGCGCCTCCTGAAGAGTGACCCATCCCCAGCACAGAGCTGGCTACAGACCTTGAGCACCACCAGGTGTGACCCAAAAACAAAAAATACTGACCAGAAAATATCGCTGGAGCGATAGCACAGCAGTAGAGTGTTTGCCTTGCACGCAGCCAACATGGCCGACCCGAGTGCGATTCCTCTGCCCCTCTCGGAGAGCCTGGCAAGCTCCCCATGACGTATTCGATGTGCCAAACACAGTAACAACAAAGTCTCCAATGGAGACGTTACTGGGCCCGCTCGAGCAAATCGACGAACAACGGGAGGGCCTTTACCTTTTTACCTTTTACTGACCAGAAATATAATTTTTTTTCTTTTTCTCGGTCATACAATGATCAGGGATTACTCCTGGCAGTGCTCAGGGGATCATATGGAATGCTGAAAATCGAACCCGGGTCGGATGCATGCAAGGCAAATGCCCTACCCGCTGTGCTATCGCTCCAGCCCCCAGGAAAATATTTTTGATTGTATTTTCTCCCCCTTCCCTTCTTCTAAAGTCCAAAGTATAAGATTGCTTAATTTTTAAAAATTCAGGTACCTGCTTTACCAAAATCTCACCCTTTTATTTTTTATTTAATTATTTTGCTTTTTGGGTCACACCTGGAGATGCACAGGGCTTACTCCTGGTTCTGCACTCAAGAATTACCCCTGGCGGTGCTCAGGGGACCATATGGGATGCTGGGAATTGAACCCGGGTCGGCTATATGCAAGGCAAACGCCTTACCCTCTGTGCTATTGCTCCAGCCCCAATCTCACCCTTTTAAAACTTTGCTTAAGGTCTTAGATAGCTGTGTGTAGAGTCAGAAACATACCTTTATTGAATTTATAACACAAAAGGTATTTAAACTAAGTTTTAAGTTTTCTTTACTTCTTTTTTTCCTTTTCTGTATTTTTGTGCCACACCTGGCTGTGCTCAGGGATAATTCTGGCACTGCACTCAGGGATAATTCCTGGCAGTGCTCAGGGGATCTTATGGGGTGCTGAGGATTGAACCCAGGTCAGCTGTACACAAGTCAAGCACCCTACCCGCTATAGTCTCACTCCAGCCCCATGTTTTCTTTACTTCTACTGCATGTTTTTCTCAAATGATCTTAAGTATCTTGCCTGCATGGCAAAGCCTGGCAAGCTATCCGTGACGTATTTGATATGCCAAACACAGTAACAAGAAGTCTCATAATGGAGATGTTACTGGGCCCACTTGAGCAAATCGATGAACAACGGGAGATCTTAAGCAGTTACGTTTCAGCATAAAAATACATTTTAGTTCTTCAGTTGAAAGAATAGGCCTTCGTTCCACTTGATAAAAATTATTAGGAAGCTGTTCATAAATAATAAGACAGAAGTAGTGTGTGGTAAGCACTGACTTTAAGGATTAAATGAGTTCACTATTTATGACAAGGATTTAGAAGAGTGCCTGTCATGGAGTAGCTGTTACATATTTAATATTTTTATTCTTTAATTTTTAAGATAGTTCCATTTTCTTTCATGGAGTTTAAGACCCTAGAAAAGAGTGACTGAAAATATTGCTATGATGCTATTAAAAGAACTAGGGTTTGGGAGCCCCTTACCCCCGCCAGTCCTCTTTCCCTCTGAGAAAATCTGTGGCACTTGATTTCCTCGTTCTGTGGTGAGTGGTCTCTGATTTGACTTCATGCCACATAAGTCCTGTGACTTTTCAGTGGTGTCTTCTGCATAAGCAAGAAAGTTCAGAGGTCCTTCGGTTCTGTTTCTGTGATTTGGACCAACACACACCTAGAAATGGAAGCAGCATCAACCAGACAGTTGTAATTTCTGGGGCACTCAGACCTTCTCTTGGCTTCCATCAGTGAGGGGGTTGGCTGTATCTCTCGATAATTTTATTTGTTTGCAGAAACAGTCATGCTCTCAGGGTAGTGCAGAGTCAGACCTGGCAAATCCCTCTTAATACCTCAGTTCCCACAGTTAGTTGAGCTGCCCTTCTTACCTGGATTTATTTTGCCTATTCCCTTTCTCTTTTTTTTTTTTGTTTCTCTTTTATGGGATGAGGCCTAAAACAGTGATGTTTTGGTCAGAAACATGGAAACTATGAAACCAGGGAACTCTAATCCTGCCATGTATGGGGCATGGAGGTGTAGGAAAATTACCATTCAGTATCACCTAATTCGCCTAAGTTCCTGCTTTGTTGTCTGAACCCTGTCTTGTCCACAGTAACTTAGTCCAAGTAGTGAGCAGTGAGCTGTTAATGCGAGGAGGCTTAGCCGGGGGAGTCTTTCCAAGGATTGTGTCATTCAAAGTAATTTGGGGAGAAATGTTTATTAGTTTCCTCTGGGGGAGATCTTTGGTCTGAAAAAGGAGAAGAGGACCAAAGAGTACAGTGGGAGACCAAAGAGATAGTACAGTGGGGAAAGCATTTATTTGCTTTGCACACTGTGGACCTGAATTTGATCTCTGGCACCACATATGGTCCCCTGAACCCCAACAGGAGTGATCCCTGAGCACAGATCCAGGAGTAAGCTGGGTGTGGCTTCTGGGTGTGACTCAGACCACACACCCCTGCAAAAAAGAGAAAAAAAATTATTTTTTTGGTGGGGGGTACTCCTGGCAAGTTTGGAGGAATCGTGTGGGATGTTGGGGATCAAACCCAGTTTGGCCACGTGTAAGGCAAGTGCCCTATCTACTATAATATCACTCCGGCCTCCAAGAAAGAAAATCTAGCACAGCGGGTAGGGCATTTGGCTTGCATGCAGCTGACCCGGGTGCGATTCCCAGCATCTCATATGGTCCCCCGAGCTCCGCCAGGAATAGTTCCTGAGTGCTGAGCCAGGAGTAACCCCTTTGCATCGCCGGGTGTGACTCAAAAAGAAAAAAAAAATTTAAATAATTGCAGGTTGAGACAGAAAAGCAAGTGGGAGTGAGCTTTTCTCTTTTCACGCCTTCAGAAATCTCACATTGGTTTTCTCATTTCCTAATCTTGGTGGATCATGATTGGAATCTTTAAGCATCTAGGACTGGGTTTTCCCCTGTTGACTGAATTTATTAAATAAATGTCAAAAATAAAAAGAAAACAAAAAGCAGAAATCTGCCTGAGAGTTAAAGGTGATGGCTGGCAATATGGAATATGTGGGACTAAATGCCAGCCAGTCTTTACCTCGTGACAAATCAGGCAGTTTACCGCCTCTCTCCACCACGCTTTTGGGCCAGGGTTTGCGAATCCTAATAATCGATGCTGGGAATCGCACCCGGGTCAGCTGCATGCAAGCCAAATGCCCTACCCGCTGTGCTAGATTTTCTTTCTTGGAGGCTGGAGTGATATTATAGTATATAGGGCACTTGCCTTACCTGTGGCCAAACTGGGTTTGATCCCCAACATCCCACACGATTCCTCCAAACTTGCCAGGAGTACCCCCCACCAAAAAAATAATTTTTTTTCTCTTTTTTTTGCAGGGGTGTGTGGTCTGAGTCACACCCAGAAGCCACACCCAGCTTACTCCTGGATCTGTGCTCAGGGATCACTCCTGTTGGGGTTCAGGGGACCATATGTGGTGCCAGAGATCAAATTCAGGTCAATTCAGGTCAAGAGAAAGGAAAGTAAGAAATGGGAGTGGAGGAGCGATCTGCCATGAGAGGGGAAGGGGGAAGGGAGGGGAGCAAGGGTGGGAAATGGAAGGAAGGAGATTTCAGGGCTCACCTTGGGCTGAGGAGCAGTCTTCTTGGATGATCATTTTGCTTAACGATTCACCTTTCTTCCTAGAGAGCAGAAATCATCCATCATCTGGCTGATCTGTTGACGGACCAGCGTGATGAGATCCTGTTAGCCAACAAAAAAGACCTGGAGGAGGCAGAGGGTAAAGGCACCTTCGAGTCCCTGTTCCAGAGGGTCATGTAACTGGCTATTTGTTTCACTCACAGTTTTTAGTCAGCCTGAACAGTACTATAGAAAACCTAGTGTACGAGGCTTTATTTTCCTTGAGAGGAGGAGTCCATATTCATTAAGCTTTTTCAGACTACACTTACTGCCTCTATCCCCTTTCCCAAACACTCTAGTAAGGACCTCAAAGGGCCCTCCTCCGTTCTGCAACAATCATGAGTCGTGCCTGGTGTGACAGTTTTAGGAAAAGGAGAAAGATTGAGAACCCTGCCCATGGCTTTGGACATTCAGCTACCAGAAGCTCAGGTGATTGAGGTCTCTCTCTGTTGACAGGCATTGTGCTTGGGGCTTTATGGCCAGGATTTCGTTTAGTCTTTGCAACACAAAGACTCTGTATTGTCCCCCTTTTACAGAGGAAAGAAGTGAAACAGACAAGTTGTCCTATGCCTAAAGCCACATGAACTGTGACAGAAACTGATACTCAAACCCAGGTGGATGGGGCATGCAAAACTGCTATAGAAATAGTGGCACCTGTGATGAAAGTTAGCTTATCTCTTCATTAATTATCTGAAGTGTGGTCCACTCAGAATTAGCAACAGGTGCCACCCAGAGATGCCCTGGAAGTACCTGAGGTACACTGGTTGAGACCACTGACCAGCCTCCCTGTGTGGGCAACCATATATGCCAGGGGCTCGCCCTCACTCTCTCTCCCGTTTTCACCTTCTGTCTTTTTACCCTAAAATAATGGGCTTTGGAAGCTTTAGATTTCCTTCTCCCCTCCCTGGAATAAATGTGTTTGCTTCAGTGGCAGATCTACTAAAACTGGAATGAGACACAGAGAAGGTTTACATGGGCCCTGCCCAAGGATTGCACACAAGTGTGTGAGAGAGAAGAAATGTGCCCACAATGGCCCCGTCAGTGGTGTTCCCTTCAAAGAACCCCGGTGTGACTCATCAATATTATTTTCATTCTTTAAAATATTGTTGAACCACAGCTCTGGAAATTTCCCACTAGGTTTTTGAATTTTTGCAGGACTGACAAGTCATCAAGTAGATTTTTAGAAATAGATTTGACAGTATTTTAGCCAGTTATTTCACTTAGAGCCACAGAATCAGTACCTTTAAGAGGATAAAACTCTTAGTCAAAGCAGCACCTCTAGTTATTAACACTACTCTCACTTCTGATCCCAGCTTTCTCTCTGGAAATTCAGTGACGTAAGATCTAGATGCTGGATAGACCTGAGCTTTTAATCCCCTTTGACTTACTTAGTAAGCCTTTTCAGGAAATATGTTCTCAGAAATATTTTTTTAATGTATATATTATAATTTATTTTTAATTTATTTTTAATTTTTTTATTAGTGAAACACCGTGAAGTACATTTATAGACTTATAAATTTTTGTGCTTGGGTTTCAGTTATACAGTGATCAAGTACCCATCCCTCCACCAGTGCCCATCCTCCCCCACCACAGGTCCTAGCATCCCTCCCCCCCATACCCCCCCCCCCCGTCCCACCCTGCCGCTGTGGCAGGGCATTCCCCCTTGTTCTCTCTCTCTTCTTTTGGGTACTGTGTTTTGCCAGAGAGGCATTGAGTGGCAATCATGTTTGGTCTATAGACTACTTTTAGCATGTCTCTCCCACCCTGGGAGGGTCTTCACAACACCCTTTATTTGGTGCTCTCTTCTCTATCTGAGCTTCCTTTTCACCTAGCACGTGTGGTTGGCCTTCAAGTCATGGAGTAAAATTCCTGGTACTAATCTGAGCCATTCCTCTCAGAAATATTTTTAAAGGTGGAAAAAGCTCTGCATATAAGAATTCTTAGAGCAGGATTATGACACTGAAAACTTGAAACATTGGTGTCTAATAATGTGTGTGGTACATGAAATTGTTTCAGCTCACTGGCATATTTAGTAATATCTATTTTTAATGTAGGAGTACTGCTATTTATTTAGCCATTGATCAAGCTGATTGAATTGGGCATGTACTCCACATTAAGGTAAAGGTAAAGGCCCTCCCGTTGATCGTCGATTTGCTTGAGCGGGCCCAGTAACGTCTCCATTGGAGACTTTATTGTTACTGTGTCTGGCATATCGAATACTCTCGGTAGCTTGCCGGGCTCTCCGAGAGGGGCGGAGGAATCGAACTCGGGTCGGCCATGTTGGCCGCTTGTAAGGTGAACGCCCTACCCGCTGTACTTTTTTTTAATTTTTTTAAATTGGATATCTGTGAGATAGAACATTACAAAGCTGTTCATAATTGGGTTTCAATCATACAACGATCCAGCATCCCTCCATCCACCAGTGTATATTTCCCACCACCAATGTCCCCTGTTTCCGCACCACCATCCCCCATCCCCTTCACCCCGCCCCCTATCCTGAGCCTTCCTCTATGGGAGGCACTTTCCTTCTTGTTCTGTCTCTCCTTTTCCTTTTATGCACAATGATTTGCAATACAGGTGCTAAGAGGTCACAGTGTTTGTTCAGGACATTCAGTATTTTTATCAGGACAGTAAGGCTAGAGTAGCTTTTCAATTGGGTGGCAGCTTTGGGGTGTGGATGTGACTACCGAGGCATCTGGAAGTACAGGGAGGTGGGTGGATGTAGCCCGTCCTAACCCCAAGAAAACCTGGAGATTTCAGTCACAAAACCCACATACCAAAATTTTCAGCAGATTATATCTTGGAGAGGTCTGTCCTGAGACGGTGGAGTCAGGCTGGGGGTATGGTGGCAGTTTGGGATTGTGGAAGCAAGCAGCTGCCAGGAGCTCTGCTTAGGTGGGCACAGGCCAACCAGCCCCCCTCTGATTTACCCCGGCTGGTTCAGCCATGTGAGGGTCCGAGCTTAACTGTGGCTTTTGAGCTCTTTTGAGATTTACCTATGGGTCTCTGAAATAAGCCAATAAATGAGCTTGTATAGTAGAGCTGGAGGTGGTTTGTGGACGTGGCTCCCACGTACCTAACTTTTGGCTTTGTAATTTCTTGGTAAACTTGGTCCCAAGTTGTTGGGATCTGGCCAAAGGCACAGAGGCAACTTTGAGGTGTCCTGAAGGCACCATCAGGCTGCTGATGCCCTTGCCCCGCAGGTACTGGTTGACCTGTTGGCGGCTGGAGCGATAGCACAACGGGTAGGGCGTTCGCCTTACAAGCGGCCAACATGGCCAACCCGAGTTCGATTCCTCCGCCCCTCTCGGAGAGCCCGGCAAGCTACCGAGAGTATTCGATATGCCAGACACAGTAACAACAAAGTCTCCAATGGAGACGTTACTGGGCCCGCTCGAGCAAATACCCCCTTATTTAGTAGTAATTATAGTTTTGTATCCTGGAAAAGATGCACAGTGGGAGACTAGAATATAACATATAATATGTGCTATAGAGAAAACTTTATTCTGTCAGCCAGGGATGTGGCTCATTAGTAGAAAATAGGCGATACACGGGAGACTCTGGTGTTCGATCCCTGACATCCCAGAAACAAAATAACAACTTAATTTTCAGCACATAGAGAAAAAGAAAGAAATGTCATTGATGTAATTGCTTCGCCTGATGGTTTATTTCTCCTAATGTAAGTTTGGTTCCTCTCCTCTAAAAGAGATCTGTAGTTTTTATCTTAGTGGGTGTGACTAGAGAAAAGAAAGGGAAATGCTTTCCAACATTAACCAGAGTAATCATATTATGAGACATGAATCCAGGGTACATGATACATGTGATAACATGAACTACTATCATTTAATTTATTACAAAAGAAAGCATCTATATTGGTTCCCATTAAAGAGAAACAGTTACTTGTTATAAAAAATTAATACAGAAAGCTAGAAATCATTACTATTTTTTTCTTTTTTTGGGGGGGTTACACCCAGTGATGCACAGGAGTTTCTCCTGGTTCATGCACTCAGGAATAACTCCTGGCGGTGCTCAGGGGGGCTTATGGGATGCTGGGAATTGAACCTGGGTCGGCCGCATGCAAGGCAAATGCCTTACCTGCTGTGCTATTGCTCCAGCCCAGGAAATCATTACTATTTATGATGCCTTTTAGACATCAGTTTATTTACCTGTATAAGCAATGTTTGATAAATAGGATCATTTCATACCGGTATTTTTAATATGCCTTTTCACAACCTATATCCCGGATAGCTTTCCACTGTTCCCTGCCCACTGTCCTCCCATTGTTCATCGATTTGCTCAAGGGGGCCTAACGTCTCTATTGTGAGACTTGTTGTTACTGTGTTTGGCATATTGAATACATCACGGATAGCTTGCCAGGCTTTGCTGTGCATATCAGCAAATACATATATGTGTACCTGTAACCAATAACATATACTAACTGCATTTTAGCCCATTGTCTCAATTTATCAGTAGAATCTAATCATTCCACTAATGTAAGAATGCCGTGATAAATATCCTTATTGCATTCCAGTTTGTTGATGTAAATGAGAAGTTTCTGGAACTGAAATAACTGCCCCAAAGGGGCACATGTTTATTTGACAACATACGCTGCCAAACTGCCCAGGTATAAATGGCATGTGATCTCCCCGAGGCCCCCGAGCTACTTGTAGTTCCCAGTGTGGTGTTCCGTACCTGCTCGCGCCTGCCTCGTGATTGTGGGTTCTCCAAACCTCTGCAGGGAGACTGGCACCTCCTCTGCTGAAGCGCCTGAGCCTCTCCACATCCAAACTGAATAGCCTGGCCATTGGCCTGCGGCAGATCGCAGCCTCCTCACAGGACAGTGTGGGGCGTGTTTTGCGTCGGACCCGAATTGCCAAGAACTTGGAACTAGAACAAGTAACTGTCCCCATCGGCGTCCTCCTGGTGATCTTCGAGTCTCGCCCCGACTGTCTGCCCCAGGTGCGTGACTAAAACCGGGCCAGGGTAGGGTGACTTAGAGGGAAAATTGGTTTTGCAGGACTGGAGGTCAGTTTCCCAAAAATGGTTTTGTCTGTTTGTTTGTTTTTTTCCCTCCCTTGAGAAAGTCATGATTTTTCCCCAAGGACAGTTTTTGAGACTTGTTCTTCAGTGTCTATGTTAAAGATTCTAAAATAGATATTTTTTAATCCATTTCAGAATAGAAGAGGCCAAAACCTAGAGAAGTTAGTGTTCTTGTCACACGGGTGAGGATGGCACTCTGGGACTCAGGCCCAGAAGCTATGCCCATCTGTGATGAGGTGACACGTTCCTCGTGTCTCTGCCAACTGGGGCATCTGCCCCCCGGCCACAGAGCCTGCAAGGGTTCATGATGTCATCCATCTTGGCACATGTTGACAAGAGAGCCCTTTGTTATCAGGGTCACAGGGGGCTTCCTACAGGTGTGTCTCTCAGGGAAAAGAACTTCCAGGACTTAAGAGAAAACTAGAAAACTAAGACTAGAACATAGCCCTCCATGAGACACTTCCTATAGCCTAAGTGATGCTGAGGAACCACCTGGCTTCCCCAGACAACCGTTCCCTGGTGGGTGGGTGGTCGAGGGTAGCTCCTAATTCCCTCCTAGAACTCTGGGTAGGGTGATTCCAGGTCTTTATTTGCACTCCAAAGTCTCAAAGAGAATTCTCTTTTTAAAAAAATAAATAATTATTATCCTTTTTCTGTGGGTATAGGTGACTCAGGGGTCCAGAGTGTTTGTTCCCTAGAGGATACTCTGTGACCAGACCTAAACTAAGTTGTTCACCGAGAGACTCTCCTATGCTGAGTCTGCCTACCCACAGACCCCGGCTGGTGCTGGCCCTTCTGGCTCTGTGTAGGATAACCCAGTGAGAACTGCAGGGTGGAAGTGCATCCTCCAAGACCCTGGGGATGGTGCGGCTGAAGTGCCGCGGCTATACTTGACCCACCATCAGATATGCTTCCCAAGGAGAAAGGTTTCCTCTTTAGCCAGTGACAACTGAGGTTCCTCGGTTAGAATCACAACCCTGGATGGATCACAGAATCCATGAATCCTAAAAGACGAATGCAGCATTCTGTGTGTACATATTTCTGGAGAAAATTTACATCACTTTCAAAAGGGATCTGTGAACAATTAAAACCCAACTCTTAAAGGATTAAAAGCCACTAATTTGGAGGTTAACGGATCCTGGTAAAAGTAAAGGCCCTCCCGTTGATCATCGATTTGCTCGAGCGGGCCCAGTAACGTCTCCATTGGAGACTTTGTTGTTACTGTGTCTGGCACATCGAATACATCACGGGGAGCTTGCCAGACTCTGCCCTGCGGGCGAGATCCTCTCGGTAGCTTGCCGGGCTCTCCGAGAGGGGCGGAGTAATCGAACTCGGGTCGGCCATCTTGGCTGCGTGCAAGGCAAACACCCTACCGCTGTGCTATCGCTCCAGCCCTGGTAAGATTCATTTTTGTTTTGTTTTGTTTTGAAAGTTTCTTTCACAGTCCTACACTGAAGAGCTGAAAGAGATTCCTTTATCCCAAGAGCTTTCTGAATTGGAGCTTCAGACTTGGAATGGTTTAAGTCTTTGCTCTAAAGGGGCTAAGGTACCTTCCTCCCAAGCAGGCTTTTGCTCTCAGCCTTGGGTGCCCAGGGACTAGTGGGAGCCCCAGTCTTTTGCAGGTTCTCAGCAGTAGGCATTTAAAGCACAAAGAACAAACACCAACCTTGTCATGCAAATGCAGGGCCCAGGGTGCCACCTGTAGCGACTCTGAGTCAGATGGCCAGAGCATCTGAGTCAGGAGGCAGTTGAGGGCAGGGCCCCACTGTGGCCCAGGTGGAAGGTGGCTGTGTGTGTAAGTGGGTTCACTTGCCTCTGCTTACTTTGCTCACAGAGCTAAGACAGCCCTGTAGTTGTGTTCCTAAGCTCTGGGTGTTTGAGTTGTTTAAATCAGGCTCCCTGCCACGTGCAAGTCGTGTGACCCTGGAGAGTCACCTCTCTAGTCTTTAATATAGTCTTTAGTCTTTCATTTAGGAGATGAAATGAGTACTTAGTTCACTGAAATTATGCAAGGATTAAACAGAATCGGCCTACAAAATGGTTAATTCAGAAACAGTGCTCAGGAATGCTATTACCCTGTTGTTGTTTGTTTGGGGGCCACACGTGGTGCTCAGGGCTTTCTTGCTCAGGGATCGTTCCTGGTGATGCTTGGAGAGGGCCATGTGAGGTGCTGGTATCAAACCCAAATCTGAGTCAGCCTTGTGCCAGGCAAGCACCAGGCAAGCACCCTGCCTGCAGGATTCTCTCCAATCCCACTTATTTATTTATTTACTTACTTATTTATTTAATTTTACACATGGCGATTCACAGATTTGCTGACAATAGAGTTGCAGACATACAATATTCCCAACTCCAATCCCACTGCCTGTAACCACATCCCTCCACCAACAACCCGAGGTTCCCTCTCATCTCCCAGCCTGTCTCCTTGATAGACACGTGTTGAAGTTTGATTATTGTAACTTGGGCCCTGTGCTCTCAGCAGTTCAGACACCTCACCACTGTGCCACCGATGAGCCCTACCCCTCAACATAAAAGCACTCATTAGGAAAGACACATGCATACCTGTGTTCATCACAGCCCTTAGTATAGAAGCCAGGGTATGGAAGCAGCCCAATTGTCTGATAGTGACTCTGGGTCCTTTTGGTGCTCTGCTTTTGTTGATCTGCAGGTGGCAGCCTTGGCTATTGCAAGTGGTAACGGCTTGTTACTCAAAGGAGGGAAGGAAGCCTCGCACAGTAACCGGATTCTTCACTTCCTGGCCCAGGAGGCCCTCTCGATCCACGGAGTCAGGGATGCTGTCCAGCTGGTAGGTGCTGGGCACGGTCCAGAGTGGCCAGGATGGGTCTTTTGGGTGTTTGGAGCAGAACTCTCTCAAGGAGCACTAAAGGCCAAGCCACTAAGCGGGGAGCTCGGGCAGAGTGGGGCAGGTCCTGTGTACCTGCTGCTGGGCACAGTGCCAGGGTTTTCTGTGGCCCACGTGGCTTGAGACGGCCTCTCTGAGGTTGGGAGCAGAGTTTTCTTTCTTGACACTCCTGATCTGCACGAATGCCTGCTAGCCCTTCATTATTCGCATCATGTGGCAGCAGGAAGAGCAGACCTGGGTTATGCTTAACTGACAGTGATTTGAAACAAGTCACGCCGTGAGAAAAATTCCACGAAAGATTCCATAAACCATCACACACCATGTGAGTGTGATGGTTTATTCTGTTAACACCATCATCATGGTTACTGTTTCTACTATCACCTCAGTTTTCTCAACTCTCAAATAGAGTTTTTGAATTAGAAAGTAGTAGCTGGAATTTCCTGTCCTTCCCCCTTCACAAAGTACTTTTTTCACCCCCTTCTTTTCTTTTGCACCACACATGGTGGTGTTCATGGCTTATTCCTGGCTCTGTGCTCAATGATCACTTCTGGCAGTGCTGGGGGCCCCCATTTGAGGTGCCGTACCCACTTCACTCTCTCTTGGTTCCATGACTACTTTTTTTCAGTGGGGGCCACTCCTGGTGATACTTGACCTGATTTTCCCAGCCTGATGGTTTGGTGCTCAGGCCTGCTGGCCATGCAGTGCCAGATCAGTTCGATGCCTTGTGCGTGCCAGCTGCCTGCTATGCTCCCTCCCCTTGGAGCCATCTCCCGATCCAAGGTGACTACTGATTCATTTTTCACTTTGGGAGCCACACCCAGTGGTGCTCAGGGCTCACTCCTGGCCCCAAACTCAGGCATCACTGGCAAGGCTTTGGAACTGATCCTGGATCGGTTGCATGCAAGACACACACCCAGTCTGCTGAGCTATTTCTCCTGCCCTGTGACTATTTTTCTTACCTCTTGCACATTTGCTACCTTTTCTACACTCCCCAACTCCTAATAAATGGAATCATACACCATGTACTCTATGTTGTTGTATTTTTTTTTTTTTGCTTTTTGGGTCACACCTGGCAATGCACAGGGGTTACTCCTGGCTCTGCACTCAGGAATTACTCCTGGCGATGCTCAGGGGACCATATGGGATGCTGGGAATCGAACCCAGGTCAGCCGCCTTCAAGGCAAACACCCTACCCATTGTGCCATTGTTCCAGCCCCGCCATTGTTGTATTTTTGTTGACAAACATGTCCATGAGCTTCATCCCCACTGTTCCATCTAACATTTTTTGGGGGGGTTGGGGAATGCCCCAGCAGCACTTGGACCTAGCAATACTTTGCTTATTGGGAATGAACCTGATGGCTTTGTGCTTGGGCATGGCAATGCTGGGGATTAGTTTTCTTTACTGATATTGTCTAATAGCACACGACCGGGCATGAAGCTAGTTTATCTTTCCTGTTGTTGACAGACATATGGGTGGTTTTCAGTTTGGGGCCTATGCATATAAAGTGACTATGGACGTTGTTGTTCATGTATGTTTGTATTTCTATTGTAAGTAACACAACCAGATGGGGAAATAATTAAAAATCAGGAAGAGAAACCAAAAGTTTCTAATCTCTCAGTGTTCCAATCGCAAAGCTTTAGTCATCCCAGCAGCATCTCAGGGAACAAGTTGGCAGCAGAAGTCTTGGCCACCAGGATTCCCTCCCAAGACTAGAATGTTCTTCAGGCTCAGACCAGAGACCCCCCACCCCCCGGGCCGACACTGCCTTCGGGGCCCCCAGCTTGCATGACTTGCACCTGCTCGAATGTCTATAGATGGTACTGGTACTGGGTACATCTTCCAGCATCTTAAAAATAACATGCCTTGGGGCCAGAACGATAATACAGTGGGTAGGGTGCTTGATTTGCACATGGCCGACCCAGGTTCAGTCCTTGGCATCCCATATGGTCTCCCAAGCCCCACCAGGAGTGATTCCTGAGTGCATAGACAGGAGTAACCCCTGAGCATTGCCGGGTGTGGCCCAAAATAAAAAAAATTTAAATAAAAAAATCTACCATGTATGTTATGGTCAGTTGTGTTCTAATCCTGCCTTCTCGGTTAGACTCTGAGTACTGGGATATTCGCTGTGCTGCATGTTTTGTCGTTTGGAGTACAGCACCTAATATTCCGTGGTGAGGCTGGAGTGATAGCACAGTGGGTAGGGCATTTGCCTTGTACATGGCCGACCTGGGTTTGATTCCCAGCATTCCATATGGCCCCCCGAGCACTGCCATGGGTAATTCCTGAATGCAGAGCCAGGAGTAACTCCTGTGCATCACCGGGTATGATCCAAAAAGCAAAAAAATAAAAATAATATGCAGTGGTTCATTTCGGGGCCAACGGCTGAACCCAGGTCTCCTACATGTGATGCACAATGCCGTCGCCACTGAGAACTGTGCCCAGCCCTGATGTGGAGTATTTCTATCATCGTTTGCTGGATGATTTCTCAGGTCTTGCCAGGACTTTAGTCTTTTTTTGTGGTGTGAGTTTTCACAATGCCCGGTGTGGGTTTCCAGAGGTGCGGCTTGTTTCTCTGTCCAGGAGACACAACTCCTTCCATCTATGCCATCTTCCGAAGATGCTCTCAGCAGCCTTTCCATCTCTTCCTCTCCAGGTGAATACCCGAGAAGAAGTGGAAGACCTCTGCCGCCTTGACAAAATGATTGATCTCATCATCCCACGTGGCTCCTCACAGCTGGTCAGAGACATCCAGAAAGCGGCGAAGGGCATTCCAGTGATGGGGCACAGCGAAGGCATCTGCCACATGTATGTGGACTCTGAGGCCAGTGTTGACAAAGTCACCAGACTCGGTGAGCTGGACGCAGACCCCTCTGTGTTGTCGAGAGCCTCCCTCCCTGGCTCTGGATTGTGTTGATTGAGCCAGTTCTTTGTCCTTTCAGTCAGAGACTCCAAATGTGAGTATCCTGCCGCCTGCAATGCTCTAGAGACTCTCTTAATCCACCGAGACCTGCTGCGGACGCCTTTATTTGACCAGATCATTGATATGCTGAGAGTGGAACAGGTAAGATGGGTCTCCAGGACATGGTCCTCACTTCCTGTTCCATTTTGAGACGGAGAAGTCCATGGGCTTAGACCAGGGGCAGCTGCTAGGCCAATGAGGGCAATTTCAGAAGCTGTGCTTTTGGTTATCTGCCCAGGACTGGGTGCTGTGCTCAGCACAAACAGATGTATAAGACATACCCTGTCTTCTGGAGGTCCGAAATCAGAAAGGAACCACAGTCTGAGGTGGCGGTTGACCTAGTACTAATACTATTCACCTCTAAACACTTCTGGCACTTTCCAAAAAGAGTAAAGGAGTAGAAGTAGGTGCGGCATCTCCTCTCTCTGTCTTACGCCAGTGTTCAGTTGGTGAGATGCCAGCATCAGGAGCCTGTGTCAGTAGCCTAGAAAGGACTTGACCATTCTTTTTTTTTTTTTCCTTTTTGGGTCACACCTGGCATTGCACAGGGGTTACTCCTGGCTCATGCACTCAGAAATTACTCCTGGCGGTCCTCGGGGCACCATATGGGATGCTGGGAAACAAACCTGGGTCAGCCGCGCGCAAGGCAAATGCCCTACCTGCTATGCTATCGTGTCAGCCCAAGGTCTTGACCGTTCTTTACATTTAGTGACCTCTTGTTCCCTTGATAGTTAAAGACTATTGCTGGAAGGTGGCCAGGTAACATGTTCAAAAGCAGAGCGCTGGAAGAAATCAGGGCCAGTTCTAATTGTTCAGCTTGCATGAGCCATGTGCTCTTCATTCATCAGGTCCTCTTGCTGTCTGATCCCAGAGTGAAAGGTAGGAGTTTGTTGCTCTCTAGAGTTTCCCTCATCACCTGGACTGCTTTTGTTCCAGGTAAAAATTCATGCAGGCCCCAAGTTTGCCTCCTACTTAACCTTCAGCCCCTCCGAAGTGAAGTCCCTCAGGATCGAGTATGGGGATCTGGAAATGTGCATTGAAGTGGTGGACAGTGTCCAAGAGGCTATCGACCACATCCACAAGTATGGCAGCTCCCACACAGACGTCATCGTTACAGAGAACGGTCAGTGTCCAGCCTCTTCAAGCACAAGGTAGCTGCTTTGTCTCCTTGGGTCTTCCAGATGGCCCAAGGGAAACTTACCTCGGACAGATGCCTGAGGATGCCAGCTGGTGGTGGCGTCGGCTGGCTCTGGGGTGCTTTCTGTTGTACTGTCACACTGGCCCTATTGGGGGAGACACGGGAGAGGCCTTGTCATTGAATCCATGCGTCGGCATCTAGCTGTTGTTGGACCAAACTCGTGTTACACCTGAAGAAACTGGGGCCTGAGAGAAAGCAGCTGGTTCCAGGCTCTGTGCAGTTGGGTGCTAAGAGATGTACTTAGGGATCGGGCACTGGAGTCCAGTAGTAAGAGATGCCCATATGTATGGCCCCTCGCACCATGTCAGTCCACTGGGAGAGGGCACCGACCCCCGCCAATAATAATAGCAGCCATTTCAGCCGCTTTCTGGGTGTCTCCTAGGTTCTAACTTCTTGTGAGAACCATTCGCTTTATTCTCTTCTCGACCCTGGTGAGGTGGTGCGGGTCTGCATTTCACTCAGGCCCAGCAGGTTTCGGAAACCTATTGGAGCGCACCCTGCTGGCCTGTGTGGGTGGCGCTGAGCCTTAAATGCTCTGGCTTCAGACTCTGTTAGGAGCGAGCAGGCCTGGAAGCAGCGAGGGTCTATCTGTTTCAGGAGCACGGGATTCACACCAGGTCTTTCCAGGAAGATGCACGTACACAGCAGTCACGGGTGAAGCCCCCTCATCGTTCTCAGGGTTTCCTCACCAGTCCCAGGAGCCTGAGCCCAGCCCCCTCAGTCACCAGAGAGGCGCTAGAAACACATGTATATTGTTTGTTGGTTTTGGTTTGGGGCCACACCCAGAGATGTCCAGGGTTTATTCCTGGCTCTGTGCTCAAGGATCACTCCTGGCGCTGCTTGGGGCGCAATGTGGGTTGCCAGAGATTGAATCCAGGTGGGCCCTGTGCAAGGCAAACTCCTTAACCTTGATGCCCTGTGTCTCCGGCCCCAAAGCACATGAGTGTTGCTGACTCGGCTGCTTCTCTTTGTACTGCAGAAAAGACAGCGGAGTTCTTCCTCCAGCACGTGGATAGTGCCTGTGTGTTCTGGAACGCGAGCACGCGCTTTTCTGATGGCTATCGCTTCGGGCTAGGTAAGGGGGACTGCGCAAGGGAGAAAGGGCCTCTAGAGTCACTGTGTGTGTGTGTGTGTGTGTGTGTGTGTGTGTGTGTGTGTGTGCGTGCGCGTGCCTGTCTGTCTGTCTGTCTGTCTGTCTGTCTGTCTGTCTGTCCGTCCGTCCGTCCCAGGAGTATGGTGAGGGTGCTAAGGGCACCTCCCTGGCATACACGCCTGATAAAGAGACTAGAGTTGGAGTGTGAGAGGGAGGTGGCTACCTGTGAGTTGAGGGAGCAGCACCATGTTTGTGCAGAGGGTCTCTGCATGTCACGGGCAGAGAAGGCCATTTTGTGTTTCCCCTGTCAGGGATGCACAGACCAAGGTTCAAAGAAGTGAGGTCACTTTCCCAGGGTCACGCAGCCGAATTTCACACCCACATCTGCGCAAGTCCAAAACTGGGGGGTTCCCCCTGTGGTATAGATAGGCCATAGCACGCCTTCAAGCTGGGGTGTCCTCCTGTGGCATGGACAGGCCACACCACGCTTTCATGCACAGTTCCACAGGCCATGACACATGTACAGGCTGCAGTTCCTTGGGCATTGCCGTTGCAGATGTTTTTGTTCAGAGACATACAACCAGGGTCAGTTTGCCCTCAGTGGACAAGAACATAGGACTGGGAATCCCCAAGACGACAGGATATAAGACGATTGAGGTACCAATATGCTGAGCTTCAGTGTCTCTTCAAAAGTGAACAGGTAGGGTCTGAGAGAGAGCGGACAGGCTGGTTGCCCGGGCTCAATTTCTGCTACCATGTAATCAGGACTCAGGTACAGCTCTTGAGCAGAGAACCAGGCATAGCCCTTGAACACCCAGTCGGAGGACTGGGTACCGGGTATTTTCCTAATATTCCCAAACAAAGAAACAAAAAAAACAGCAGGTGAGCCCCCCAGAGGCAAGGTTTAATTCTAAACCCAATTTTGAAAAAAAAAAAAGCATCAGTGAGATACCTGCTTTCCCTGAACATTGTGAGCCAGCAGGGATGTCTTCCTGCCACTCTTCTGCAGGGTATAAACAGGAACCATTGAAAGAAGCTCCAGTAGAACTTGGACAACATGTCTGAGAATTATCTGATCCGTTTAAAACATCTTAATCCTGGGGGCCAGAGAGATACTACACCAGATAAGGCGCTTGCCTTGCACAGGACTAACCTGGGTTTGATCCCCAGCATCCCATATTATCCCTACACCCATCAGGAGTGATCCTTGAGTAATCCCAAAACAAAAATTTTAATCCCTCTGAACTTTGGAAGAGATGATTTGCCTGAGGAAGTAGTTTTCACTAAATTATGAAAGGCATTTACAGGGAATTTTACTCAGTTGCTCTTTGGCAAAAGATGCTATATTTTTATTCTATGTGTCTCTTGCATTGAGATTTGGAGTTCATTGTCACATTGCTGGCATTGACCTTTGTAGAAGAATTAACAGCAGACTCAAGGGCTGAGGGCCTTAGTTGCTCCTCAGTGAGAGTTGCTGTCTCTGCACAGCTGCTCACACGCACTCAAGTTGGTTCTTGTATCGTGTCAAGGACATGTGACAGGGGCTGGGTATTTCCCTAGTTCCCAGCACAGCACTAAGTGCCTCTTGTGCATGTCCTCACCTAGTTCAGTATAATAGGTGCTTTTGTTTCCATTTCCCTTGACACTTGAGAGGAAGTTAGTTGACACGTGGTCCCAGAATGCTCCCAGAGGCCAACTCTGTGGGGCTGCTTCCCCGACCCCCACTGACCATGCACATCCCATCTCAGGAACTCCACCGTGGCCTCTGCACCTGCTCCTCCTCACAGCGCACATGTTGGTGGGAGACAGACACACACAGAAACGCTGCCCCTGACCACCCCGTCTGTGTGGAATCCGCCTACCCACACATCTTCCACAGCACCCCAGCAGGGCACTTCATCCCCTCGGGAAACTTTTGTGGAACTGCTTTACTTGATGCAGCTGCCTTTTCCACAAAAAATCTGAGCACCACAAAAAGAGGATCCTGCGTGAGTTATTCACTGCTTGGTCTCCAGGGCCCAGCTTGGTGACTGACCTGTAGTAGGAGCCGGGGGCTGTGATGGGGAGGATCCCTGCCTCCCCTCTGTGCAGTGCTGAACCCTGGGGCATGCCTGATGTTCCACCTTGAGGCCTGAAGCAGGCAGGGGTGGGTGGTCAGCAGTGCCCTTTCCTGTGCTCACTGGCTTCCCAGTGCAGCAGCAGGAGAACCTCCTGGTTCTCCATACCTGCAGAACAGCACCTGACCTATGAGCCCGCCCAGGCACTAGCAATCACAACCAAGGCAGGAGACCAGGGCTTCAACCTTCCTACACCTGCATACAGGCACCAGTATAGGGACTGGTCTAAGGAGTGCCTACAGGCTAAGAATTCTGCAGATGCTAAAATTCCCTTACTTTCTAGGATTTAGTATTTAGAGAAGTGAGATCTCCATGTAAAACTTTATCATATGCCTCACAGAATGCTTAAGTGTCAAATTCTGATAGGCAGTTTAGATACAGACCACACTGCATTGGGAAGAAAGTGCCAAAAAGAAGCCCAAATATTTCACAAAGAAGGGACTTGTGACATGCAGAGGTCCTAGGTTCAATCCCCGGCACTATACAATTCCTTAAAGACATATTGCAGCCTGAGAGATAATGGAGATAACAGCAGTCAGACTGGCCTGGGGAGGATGCATGAGAAGTGGGCAGGGAGAGATGGTCCACATGAAGGGAACAAAGACCTGTGGGCCAGTTTGGCGGGCAGGACACAGGCACGGGAGGTAGCCACAGCCTCATCGCACCTTTTTTGCAGGAGCTGAAGTGGGAATCAGCACATCTCGAATCCACGCCCGGGGCCCCGTTGGACTGGAAGGGCTTCTCACAACCAAGTGGCTACTGCGAGGGCAGGACCACGTGGTCTCAGATTTCTCGGAGCATGGGAGTCTGAAATACCTTCACGAGAACCTCCCGGTTCCCCAGAGAAACACCAACTGAGAGCCTTCCGAGAAACCCAGAAGACCCCGAATGTTCCGCAGCAGCCTCCACAGGGACACTTGAGAGCCAGGGGTGAGCCGGGGACTCGGGTCTGCCTACGGGGGAGTGCGCTAGACACAGCGTCGGGGCTCTGTTTGATGGTGACGGTGGCAGGCTTGGCTCCTGAGTCCTGCGTGCCTGCCAGCTCGCCTTTTTTTTTTTCTTTTTTCTTTTTTCTTTTTTCAGTTAGAAAATTCTTGCTAAGTGTAGGGATTTTGTCGCACTCTATCCAGTTCCTACTGGTGGTAGAAACAGAAGAGTCTTGTTTCTCCTACAGTTGGAAAATCACAGCTCCTTTTTTTTTTCTTTTTTAATAATGTAGGAGTACTGCTATTTGTTCAGCCATTGATTAAGCTGATTGAATGGGGCATGAACTCCATGGCAGCCCCTTTTATACCAGTTAGCTCCTCTGTATAAAAATCACGTCTCCCTTGGCATTTGGTCAATCCTGGAGCCCGTCATTCCCGCCCTCATAGTCTTCTTCAAGAAGGAAAAAGTCGCTCTTCCTTTCAACAATCTCATCAGAAACAATCACAAAACAAAACAACAACAAAAAAAGACGGAATCATTTTCACTGAGAAAATTGACCTTTGGCATATATTTGTGGAGTAAATAAGCTTCTCACCCACGTGGTTCCAGGGCGTGGGCCCTACCTGTCACTCAGTGGAACCCGGAGCTTCAGGGAGTTTGAGTTTCAGGGTGAAATAGCTACTGTAATTATGCTTGAAAATTTTTATATGAATTATTTTATCATCCTCTTCCTCAAAATAAAAATAGAAGATTATTTTAATACTTTGGATTCTTTCCCTCCCACCCCGTTTTTCAGAAATAAAGTTCTTACGAAAACCCTGTGTTACCTGATGGATGTTTTCTCAAACCCTCCTTACTGTTGGCTGCTGTCTTCCTTTGGCCACTCTGAGGAAATTGTTTCTTCTGTGAGCACTGGTTGGGGAGACAGCTGGGCTTCTGTTTCAGCAGCATTAGTGGAAACAGCATGGACTGGGGATGCAGACTGGGAGAAAGGAAAGAAAACAGGAGAACGAGCTGCACGATGAAGGACTGAACGCGGATAATCTGAAGTTGGGGGTATGGTAGGTCAAGCATCCTGCTCTTGTGCCACATGGCTCAGGCAGCCGGAGAAGCTTCTGCAGTGCCCTGGCTGCAGGGTCATCTGGTTCCTTGACAATACTGACCCCTGACCACCACCACCCCTACCAACCACCCCCACCCACCTAGCTCCTGTTCTTAGGGTCCCTGGTGCCTGGTAGTCTGTAGTTAGTTGAAAGATTTCTTGTCTCATGGGGTCTTCCTGAAGAAATGAGCACTCATATGCTTTTTATCTAATGTCTAAGCATGTTTTATGAGCCTAAGAATTATGGTGTCATGTGGCAAATGTTTCCCAAGCAGCTCCAGCCCCTTCCAGGGTTTAACAGTACCCGACCTACAGAGGAATTCCTGAGAGGGCAATAAAGGCCTGCCTGAGACTGTATGGCAAATGCTCCAGTCACCTGACCAGAAGAAAATGCCCCTGGAGTCTAAAATAGAAATGAGCCAAGAAGCCTGGGGTCCTTGGGGAAGACACTACCGAGGAGCAACTGGGGAGACATTTGCAGCCCTGAGAAATCAGGACATGACTGAGAGGCAGTGTGTAATGGGCCAAGGACTGGTGCAAACACAAATCCCAACATAAGACCGAGGAATAATACATATGCCAGCTTGGGGCAGAAATTGATTTGGTTTGAGCAGTTGATGTGGATATAATGTCAACTACTAAAGCTGCCCTTTGAGCCTGGAATGGAATTGGGGTAAAGCTTAGTCATCCAACAAAGCCATTTCCCCATGGCAGCAAACCCCTCTTTTCTGCAGAGATTGGACCCTCTGCACACTCTATTCGACTAGAAGAACTTTCCAAAAGAGAGCCAGGAGGCAGCCATAGTCTCAGAAGTACTTCCTAGTACTTCTCTGCAGGTCCACTTACCAATAAACTTGTCCTCACTAGTGGAAAGGGGCTTTTTATTTGGAAATTGGTTTTGTGACTGTGCTCTACTATTTCCTTTTCCTGGACATTAACTTCCCCTCCAAGATGGGGTGAAGGGTGGAAAATGCTGAGATACATAGGTAAGTGTTTTTATTTATCAAGCAGTGTTTATTTGGTTTAGGCTTTCTGTTACTTGCAGTTGAAAGTATCTCAGTGATATACAGCCTACATTCGTGCGCGCGCATGTGCATGCGTACACATATTCACACACAGGCATCTGTATGTATACACATTAAGAGCACTTGCAAAAATTATTCAGAAGAAGGGCTGAGAGATTGTACAGGAATAAGGCACTTGCCTTCCATGCAGTCGGCCTCAGTTTAATCCTCTGGATGACCCCTAGGAGTGACCCTTGAGCACTGAGAAAACCTTGAGTGCTACCAGGTGTTTTCCAGGGACAAAATTCTCAAATGTAAAGAAAGGTGGGGAGCTGAGGACTATATTGTAGTAAAGCATTACTTGCACTTTTATGGAGCCATTTCCTCACCCCCACCCCTCCCCACCCCACCCCACACACACAATTTTGTGGTAATCCTACTCAGTCCTCTCCTGATTTAGGAGAGCTCTAATCTCCCTTCCACCACCTCTCTGTTTTCATAACAATCACGTGGCTAGCCCAGATTAATCAGAATTCTTGTTTACCTGCTTTCAGTGAGTGCTTCGGGGCTGGGCATACGACTTAAATCGGCCAAGCAGCAGGCTGGTGAAATTGAGCCAGACTCCTCTGGAATCACGAATTCTGACATACTTAAGCATATCTAAGTCTGATGGCATCCCCTCCTGAACTGCCACGTGGAGAGCCTGTGTGAGACGTGTCCAACAGAGGAAAGGGCATCAGGATATGTAGAGATTTAACCCACTTTGTTCCATCTATGCCTGAAATCCAGCCTGGGAGTCTCAGTTGAGTCATTTCCCTTCCTCTGGTTAAAGCTAGTTTGAGGTGTAAAGGAGAGAGAGAACAAAAGGGAATGCCCTGCCACAGAGGCAGGGTGGGATGGGGGGGATGGTGGTGGGAGGGATACTGGGATCCATAATGTTGGAAAATGGGCACTGATGGAGGGATGGGTATTTGATTATTGTATAATTGAAACCAAAACACAAAACAAGAAATTTTTTTTTAAAAAAAGCTAGTTTGAGGTGTGTCATGGTGGCAATGTAAAGACTGGGTGCAGCAAGGGCTCTGCAAGCAGTGGCTGGCCCTGGACCATGGGTTTTCAGGCACCCTGCTGTGTGCTTGCCTCCTTGCTCCGTGAGATACCAGACATTCTTCTGTTACTTCGGGGCCAGATTTTCCCATCCCAGCATGGTCTGGCCACCAGAAACCCAGCCCCATCCCCTCCTTGCTGGGAGGAACAGCGCTTTGAGTCGTCTGCTCAGTCATCTAAGCACCTGGGGTAGGGGGCTGCTCTCCAGAGGGGGGATGAGCAGGTGGACGCCATTCGGGTCTGGGAAGGGGAATATGTGAAACTAGGTAGATGTGATCTTGGGGTGGGGGACGGTCCCGGGAGGTGTGACGGGGAGCAGAACAGAAGGTGGCAGCAAGATCAGGGAGTTCTGGAAACTCATGCCTACGTGTGTGCTTTTCTGAGAGGGAGGGAGATTTTTACATCTCCAGGCAAAAACCAAGATTTTGCACATTTAGAGAAATAGCTGGAAATCTTGCTTGGCTAAGTCTTTAACGCATCTAATCAAGACTCATTTCTGACTCCGGAACAGGTGCTACTGATGTCATTACTACTCACATCTGTCACTCAACTGCAAATAAACAAAATACTTCCGGACAGTAATTTGTTCCCAGCCTGGATAGGGCTCGTGAGGCTGCAACAGTGAAGATGTTTTCAGGTGCGAGTAACAAAAGCCTCAGCTCAAAACTACTGTTTTTCTTTTTATTTTTATTAGTGAAACATCTTGAGGTACAGTTGTAGACTTACAAATTTTTGTGCTTGGGTTTCAGTTATACAATGATCAAGTACCCATCCCTCTACCAGTGCCCATTTTCCACCACCATGGGTCCCAGTATCCCTCCCACCCTCCCATCCTCCCCATCCCAGGGGAAAAGGGAGCTCAGATAGAGAAGGGAGCACCAAATAAAGGGTGTTGGGAGGTTCCTCTCAGGATGGGAGAAGCATGCTGAAAGTAGACTATAGACCAAACATGATTGCCACTCAAAACTACTTTTAACATAACAGAAAGGGGATTCGTTTGCTTACAGAACTGGAAACGTCCGAGGCATTGTTTAAGTCTTATCAGAGCTCCAGCTCTATTTCTCTGCATTTCTTTACACATCACTGATTTTTAAGGCTTTAGAATCCCAGAATCACCTTCAGTGTTATTAAAACAGATCGCTGATTCAATGCATCTAGGGAAGAGAGCTGAAAATTTGCATCTTTAATGTGTTTCCAGCTGCTGCTGCTGCTGCCACCACCATCAATCCAACAACCACGCTTTGAAAACGAAAGCTCTTGATGTCTGTCAACGGCAATCTGTCTGTAGGGGGTACTGAGGCAGAACTGAAAGTAAAAATGTGTTTTCCTACTACCATCAGAGCTTCACTCATATTAACCTGGGGTGGGGCTGGACCGATAGTACAACTGGTAAGGCAATTACCTTCAACATGACTCACCCAGGTTTGATCCCCAGCATATCATATGGTCCCCTGAGCCCCAACAAGAAGTGATCCTTGAGTGCAGAGCCAGGAGCAAGCCCTGAGCACTGCTGGTTGTGACCAAAAAAAAACAAACAAAAAAAGCCCTGACCTGAAAAATCATTCTCCATCATTTTCCATGGTGGAAATTGAGTTGAGTTGCAGGTCTTTGAAAACCCAAACTAGAGTTTGATCATGAAAGAAACCCGTCTTTGGTTTACAGAGAAAGAGAGCAGGTGGTTGGCATCACAGGGGTTGTCATGAGTTGATGGCACTTAAGTTTCTGCTTTTCCTACCTAGGGGTGACACCCTCCTCTGCTCATGGTGGTTCCCCAACTCTGCAAACTACATCTAGACTGCAGGAAGGGGAAAGGACTAACTTCAGACACCTGGTTCTACTATTTGACATGATCAGGCACTTGAAAGTGAAGACGATGGATAGAGAACAAGTGCTTATTAAGCAACTAGCCAGCAGCTAGGAAGATGGCAGACCTATGACCTAGAGAACCATCTTGTCTGCATTCTCCCAAGAAGCGGCCAGTTTTCTTTCCCAAGAAAAGAACAAGGGAAACGTTTTTCCAGATAGGACATACTGCACACTGGTAGGCATCAGGAAGGCTGATAAATTGTGTGTGGTCTGGTTCTCTGATGCGTGCTTCAATTTTTATCTGGGTCACAGACCAGTGAGTAGCAGTATTTCTGTTCTGTAAATCTAAATAAAGATTCCTGAGTAAGGGGCCTGCCTCTCTGGCTCTGTTTTCCTCATATAGACTTGGGAGGAAAGAACAAGATAAGGGAAAATGGAACATTCTTTGCATTTTAGCTAGGTCAGCCTGTGCTTGCTCCATAGCCAATGCCCAGAGGAGCTTGCTGGTTTTAATTTTGAGTCCAGTTCTTAAATCTTTTTGTGCCAGTTTCAGGAGTGTGGGCATAAGCGTATATGTCAGCTGCCTCTTCTAAGTGATTTTCCAAGAAAGTTCATCCGGTGGTTTAGCTTGAGATGACTGGTGGTTTCTATTATCTCTGGTACTTACAGCCCTTTATAAAGCTTTTATAATCCAGGCAACTTTAAGTCTGTCAGTAAGAGAAGAGGGAAATTTGGAAGGGCAAGAAATATATTGTAGGGGGCCAGAGAGATGGTAGGTTTCTTGCTTTTCACACGGTCAACCCAGGTTCAACAACCTGGGTTCCCCAGCAACCCATATGGTCCACTGAACCTTTCCAAGAATGATAACAAGTGTAGAGCCAGAAGTAAGCCGTAAGCACTGCCGTGCATTACCCATAAACAAAAGGGGGAAAAAAAGAAATTTATCCAAGTAGATTTGAGGAGCTGTGGGTGTTATTTATTCACCTAAATACATACCAGTTAGTGTCAAAGTGTTCCATATGGCCATTAGCCATCTTGCACTGCAAAGGAGCTGGGGAAACAGATTATAGTTAAACAGAAATCAGGTTCTCTGCATAGGATAAGTAAGAGGGGCGTCCAGTGGACCGTGGTGGAGAGATATATTGGTACTTTGGTGGTGGGTACATTGTGGTAATGTTTTGCAGGTTCTTATAAACCAATATGAAACTAAAGGTGCTTTTCAAGTTTAAAAAAATGATATATAATTGGGTGAGCCTCTGGTACTCTTTGCCAGTTGTTATGGTCCTAAGGCCTAGTGGGTTTTCTCAGAAGTCTCCTTTATTTCCTTGTGCTCATTGATGGGTTTTGTATTTCTGATTTTGTGGTAGGTTGGGGAAAGCTGAGTTGCTCTGAATGTAAAGAATAAAAGGTGAAACTCCCGAGAAGTTCTGGAGAGGAGGGGGTGGGCTGTAGACTTCTAGCAGAGGGTACAGATGGAGTATCAGTAGGAAATTAGGCCATCTGCTGGCAGCTGGATAAGGGTGATGTTCTTGGCGGTTCCTGCATCATAGAAGAGGAGCTCTTTGTTATTCCAGAGAATTAACCAGAGAGATCCAGTGCAAAGCACATGCATTTGGAAGTCATGCTCCACTGCTTTGCTGTCTATAACTTGTGTGAATTTGTGAGTTGCTTTTTTGGAAATAAGCCACCATTCGTTTTACTATTAGTTTTATTTTATTAAAACACTATGATGTACAAAGTTATTCATAGTTGAGTTTTAGACATACAGTTTTCTAGCACCCATCCTGCCACCAATGTTTGCTTCCCTCCACCAGTGTTCCCAGGTTCCCTCCTATTCCCCCTCCCCATCCTCGGCCTCCCATCTTGACATGCAACTTTTCAAGTTTGGGTCTCATGATTTTTCAGAGTTGTTGTTGACTCTGTGGTTTAAATATTTACCTCTGTCATTCCTTAACACCACCAGTGTACCTGAATCCCCTTGACCCCTGCCCCTGTTGCTTCTCATCTATCTCTTCTCTCCTCCACCCTCTTCCACACTCGATCTCAAGCTGAGCAACACCCACACCAAAGAAAAGACTCAGGTAACAGATTAGATGCCTGTCTTGTGGCGGAAGCTACATCAGTGTTAGCAACCCTTAGCAGAAGACACCCACCTGGTGTGTCTGTCTTTGTATCTCACTTTATCCCACCATGACCAAAGCTCCAGATGCTCATTAAACATCAGTTGAAATGGGCTAGTTGAGTAGTGTTGTGGAGGTAGAGGAGACCATCTCTCATATCTGGTGGCCATTGCAGATGTTAGAGTGAGTCGGAAGCATCTTCACTGACCCTTACCCATTTCTGTGCCACCATGGAATTTCATTTCTGAGTCTGGTGGACACAAACATGCCCTCAGAGTATGTGTTGTAGTAAAAGGTAGACTACAGCATTAGAATGTCTTTTCTGCTAGTGATTCTAGCAAAAAACAGTCAGTACCTTTATAATGCCTCTTTCTGGTGCAGTCCTTCACCCCTGTCGTTGAGGATACAGTTTATTCATTCAGGGATGGGAGATGACTCAAAGGGCAAGAATGCGTGTTTGCCATTGGGAGGAGCTCCAAAATTGCATGATCCCCTAAACACCCCCTAGAATGGTCTCCATAATAAAACAAGCCAAAAAAATAAATAAAACCACCTTATCAAACTTCAGTGCTCACAGAGGTTTACTGTACTGTGTGCCAGATTCTGGGAATAAGCAATGTTCCTCTCATCCTTTGGTTCATTATCTAATGTCTGAAAATTGCTGCTCTATTCCCACTTTTACTCCCATTCCTGAAAGAAACCCGTTGAGCAAAAGGCACCAAACTAGGTGGATCTGTTCCCGTCTGGGAGGAAGGCAGTTCCTCCAACACTAGAGGGCAGTCTGGCCCCACAGACCTCAGACCCTTTCCCTCCTCAGCTCAGCAGGCGCATCTGGAAACCAAGCGCTGACACAGTGAAATGATTTCCATGACACAGTAAAATGATTTCTCAATGCTGAGAAGACTGGCTTTCCCCCAGCCCCCCACTTTTTCTTTAATATAAATAAAAAGCAGACCAGGGTTTGGACCTGATTCCACCACCTATTAGCTGTTTGCTTTGGGGAAAGTGTCTTTTTTTTTTATTAGTAATATAATTTTTTTTTAAATTAGTGAAACACCATGAGGTACAGTTGTAGATTTACAATTTTTTGTGCTTGGGTTTCGATTATACAATGATCAGATACCCATCCCTCCACCAGTGCCCATTTTCCACCACCATGGATAATATCCCCCCACCCCCATCCCCCTACCCCCACCCCCGCCTCTGTGGCAGGGCAATCCCCTGTGTTCTCTCTCTCCTTTTGGGTGTTGTGGTCTGCAAAAGAGGCATTGAGTGGCAAACATGTTCAGTCCATAGTCTACTTTCGACATGCATCTCCCCTCCTGGGAGGATCCTCCAAACACCCTTTATTTGGTGCTCCCTTCTCTATCTGAACTGCCCTTTCCTCTAGGATACCCGGCTGGCCTCTAAGTTATGGAGTAATGCTCCTGGTGCTGATCTCAGCTATTCTTGGGTATTAATCTCATATTTTGTTACTTTATATCCCCCAGATGAATGCAATCTTTCTATGTCTATCCCTCTCTTTCTGACTCATTTCGCTTAGCATGATACTTTCCATATTGTAACACTTGCATGTAAATTTCATAACTTCATCTTTTCTAACAGCTACATAGTACTCCATTGGGTAGATGTACCAAAGTTTCTTTAACCAGTCATCTGTTCTTGGGCATTCAGGTTTCTTCCAGTTTCTGGCTATTGTAAAGAGTGCTGCAATGAACAAACAAGTGCAGATGTCACTTCGACTATACCTTTTTGCCTCTCTGGGATATATTCCCAGGAGTGGTATTGCTGGGTCAAATGGGAGCTCAATTTCTAATTTTTTGAGAGTCGTCCATACTGTTTTCCAGAAGGGCTGAACCAGTCGGCATTCCCACCAACAGTGAAGGAGTGTCCCTTTCTCGCCACATCCGCGCCAGCACCTGTTGCTTTTGTTCTTGTGGATGTGGGCCAGTCTCTGAGGTGTGAGATGGTATCTCATTGTGGTTTTGATCTGCATCTCCCTGATGATTAATGATGTAGAGCATTTTCTGATGTGCTTTTTTGCCATTCGGATTTCTTCTTTGAGAAAGTTTCTGTTCATTTCATTGCCCCATTTTTGGATGGGGTTGGATGTTTTCTTCTTGTGAGGGAAAAGTGTCTTTTTAACAGAACTTTGGTAATACTTATCCACAGATGGGTTTTATGCTATTGCATATGGCTAGCCAATACTGGACATTGCTTTTTAAAAATTCCCAATAGTTTTTATTCCTTATTTTATTATTATTTTTTCATTCCCAGTAGCTCTTCGAGGAATGAGCCGTGTTCAGACATCCACTGTGGTACTACAGTCCCAGCCTTACAGATGCTGCTGCAACAATTTGAGCGGCAGAATTGTTACCCAAACTCACAAGTGCAGAAACTGGATCAGAGAGGTTGAGTTCGCATGGTTGGAAGGAACCCTGAGCGCTGGTCTTCATAGTTCACCCCCACATGCCCCGCCCCTCTACCCCCCCCTGCGCGTGCACGCGCTCACACACACACACACACACACACACACACACACAGAGCTGCAGCACTAGCATTTTCCCAGAAGCCTCTTGTACCTCAGCCCAAGGCAAGCTGTCCAGCTGAGGAAAAGAGGTTTCCATAGCTACTAACCAGACCCCTTCAAGTAATCAGATCCCAGGTCTGCTCTCATTTTGCAAGAGGAGATGCTTGTCTGGAAACTCTCCTCAACACCTGTCCTTGAAGGGAGCTGAATCTCCCTGAATTATTCAGAGGGTCTTAGACACTTGATCCAATGAGCTGCTTGGATGCTTCTCCAACTTTTCCTGACGTGCCTTTACTTACTCCTTTTCCCTTTCTCCTTCCTACATTTCATATTTGTCTACCTCCTCTTTGTTTCTCCTTCCCAAAAGTCATTTGTAAGAAAAGTGCACTGTTTTCCTTGCAGTGTTCAAATTATGTTGCATTAAAATTGGTAACACAAAAATACTAGGTACACAAATAATTGTCTTTTTTGTCTCTTAATACACAGCTCCTTTTCCCTCTTTCTTTTTTCTTTCTTTCTTAAACTTACATAAGTCAAACCTTTAGATTGAATTTGTATAAATGGAATTCAAAAGATAAGAAATGTTTATACTGTAAGAAATAAAGGACATTGTAAAGAAACTATACAAAGGAGGAGAGAAACTCTGCTTTGAAAGCAGACCAGAAGTATAAATATAAAGGTGGTACATGACCTGCAGTTTGGAATAGCACTTTAGCACTGTAGCACTGTCCTCCTGTTGTTCATTGCTTTGCTTGAGCAGGTACCAGTAACGTCTCACAACAAATTGTAAGACTTGTTACTGTTTTTTGGCATATCGAATATGTTACAGGGAGCTTGCCAGGCTTTGCCATGCGGGCAAGATAGTATGATAGCAATTATTAATAAACTCAGTGTTTGGAGTCCTGAGCTTTCTTGGATCTGCAACCCTTTCACATGCTCTCCCTGGTGCTCACATACACCCTTTCACCTGGACAACTGTCCATCATTGCATCCTTTCTCTCACTTCCTGTTCATGGACCAGCAGTGTGCGTCACTGTGCTGCCGGGAGAATTTCCAAGTCTTCGCATGCTCCTGTCTGTCTAGTCTGGGACCCTGGATTGCTGTCAGCATCCTTCCTGGTACCTCAATTTGATTTTAATGTAAAGTAAAATGAAATCTATTTAAGCAGTATTATAATCATACTTCATTGTGATGAACTGCCTGAAAACAATTAACCATCAAACATCTTATTTTTAAGGAATAAGGAACACAGGGTCACTAGAAAATGTTGAGCACAAAACCCAAGTTATACAATACTCTAATTAATATTTTCTATTTATATATGTATTTGGATAGGAAAAAATATCAGCTATTATGAATCATTCTTAGGAAGAGGCAGCACTGTTAATGAGTTTACTTCTCATTATAGTTTTCTAGGTTTTCAATTTTTCTACTTTACAATTAGAATTGTCTGCTGCGTCATATGATCCCGAAACCCGCTCCCTGCCACGCATGGGGCGGGGGGGGGGGGGGGGGGGGGAACGGAAAGAGCGGGATCGCGTCAGGGTCGGCAGCCCTGAACCCCCACCGCGAGTATGCACGGGGGAGAAGCGAGAGACACCACATCGATCAGCCAGGAGAGTATGTGAGAAGCAAGCAGCCACGGATCCCCCCCCCTCACATCTCTCCCCCTCCCCCTGTGCGATAAGGGGACGGAACCCCAAGGAGAGCGGGCAAAGGACAGCAACCCTGGGGCTGGAGCCATAGCACAGCGGGTAGGGAATTTGCCTTGCACACGGCGGACCCGGGTTCTATTCCCAGCATCCCATGTGGTCCTCTGAGCACCGCCAGGAGGAACTCCTGAGTGCAGGCAGAGCCCTGTGCATCGGCCAGGTGTGACCCAAAAAGAAAAAGAAAAAAAAAAGGACAGCAACCCTCCGGAGAGTAGAGAGGCCCGTTTAGGCATTCACCTGCCCTTCCGACCTCGGGGCGACATCGGACTGGACCCCCCAGCCAAGAGCGAGACTGCCAGACACACGGTGGACACGGGGACCCGCGAGCGAAGAGGGAGGGCGGGGGTCCGTTCTCGTGGAGGCCACGGACACCTGGCTGGCCTCTGGCGCCTTACGCTGGAGGGCGACAACCACAGCTGGGACACCATCCCGGCCGTGGTGTCCACTCCAGAATTAGACTGGAGCGATTGCAGAGTGGTCAGGGCATTTGCTTGCACGCGGCTGACCCCATTCAATTCCTCCATCCCTCTCAGAGAGCCCGGCAAACTACGGAGAGTATCCCCCCGCATGGCAAAGCCTGGCAAGCTCACTGTGATGTATTCAATATGCCAAAAACAGTAACAAGTCTCACAACGGAGATGTTACTGGTGCCCGCTCAAGCAAATCGAGAACAACGGGAGGACAATGCTACAGTTAGAATTAGTTTTAGGATATTTTTCTTATTTTCATATATACTAGTGTTTCTTTCTATAGGAAATTGTTGGTATGATGGTGAAAATAAAGTTTATTACAATACTTTTTCCATTCTAGAAAGCGACTCAGCCACACTACTCACTACTCACTACTGTATCTTTGCAGATGGGAAACTCTAGGGCAGTGGGTGACATAGCCAGTGAGCGGGTAATGTAGACTGACCCCCCCACCCCCAGGCTTCAGAGCTAGCTTGGAATTTGGAATTTCAAAGGAGTGGCTGGTGAGTTGGCTCTAGGGGACCCCCAGTTGGCCTGCTGTGCTCAGTCTATGGTTGTATGGGTTTCTCCCCCTGTGCTCTCAGCCCTCCCATCTCTATAGCACGAGGACCCCAAATGCTGGAAAATGTTTCCACTCCAGCTACTTCACTGAACTCCAGTTTTCCTTCCCTAACTCACAAATAAGGCTACATCTCTGACTTTGTGCTTCCAGGTTCTGTTTCAATGCAGACAATTAGATAGTAAATAATTCAGGAGAACGGAAACTGGCAAAGTGGTGTGTGGTGTCCAAATAGCTATCTTGTTTGCTCTCTGGTGTAAACTTCAGGCTCCTCTGCAAGTCAGGAGCCCCAGAAGTAGGTACAGTGTGCAAACACACGAGTCTCTGCTGGTTTTTTCCCCCTCTCATGTTTAAGTATTGTCTGAGAGTAAGAATGTAGTCTTCCCAGTCCAGTTGGATTACAGTAAAATCGCAGGGCTCTGGCAGACAAATTAGGACTCTTTCTCAGGTATGTCTGAACTATCTCACACAGAGCTTGATTCCAAAGTCCAGAAGCATTTGTCTCTCTTGGGAATGAGGATCCATGATCCTGTGCAGAGTTCTGAGCAATATCATCATCCTCACTTCCTCGCTTCTGTTGACTGAGTGAGATACCTTTCATCAGCCCTTCTCAACCTGCCCATCATTAAAGAAGCAGTCTTAGTTAAGACTCTTTGAGTTACACGTAACATAAGCCACCTCCACTGTGCTTAAGAAGGAAAGATAGACATGGGATATTTTTTAAAACTCCAAGAGATGAGAGAGGGGGCGGAGAGGGGGAGAGAGAGAGAGGGAGAAGGAGAGAGAGAGAGAGAAGGATAGAGAGAGAGAGAGAAGGATAGAGAGAGTTGGTCCAGCCTCTCAAGGGATTGGAAATAGCTCAAGCAAAAGTGATGAATGTGCCTCGGGTAAGCAAACCACAGCTAGAGTGAGTGACTGGATGACTGGAGTCAGGGACTCTGACATCACTCCTTCCTTTGTGAGTTTCTCCTTCTCCTTCTTCATGAGGGTTCCATGTCTTCCTACTGGAAATTGGCTCCTTCTATAAGAATAGCACATAGTGAAAGCTTCCAGACTGTTCTCAGTTTTATACGATCTCGCACCTATACAAGAATAAAGATCCTCTGTGTCTGAAAAATTGTCACTGGTCCACTCTTATCCCCATTTTTTGATGGTATTATTTGTTTTGTTACTATTAAGTTTTACGGAGTTTTACATATTTTGGCCATTAGTCCTTTGGCAGATGTATGATGTGTGAATATTTTCTCAAGTAAACGACTTTTTTGTTCTGGTGACAGTTTCTTTCACAATGCAGAAGCTTTTGTGTTTGATGTAATTCCTTCATTTACTTTTGCTCCCTCCCCCCGCCCCCGCCACCCTTGCCAATGGAGTTGAAGCACTGAAGATGTCACTGAAGACAAGACCATGGAGTGTTTTCCATAGAACTTTTTCTGGGTAGGAGTAGCAAAATCAAATGTTCAAAACAACTGGGAAAATCTGGTTAGTTACAAAATTCTTTAAAAAAAAAAAGAACTGGAGAGTTATGGAGGCAATGTAGACAAATGAATTTAAATTCTGAAGAAGAACACTATGAACTAAAGAATTAATAATCTCCCATGATTTTTCCCCTGGGGAAATTTTCCAAAAGTTCACACATGCCAATGCTACCCACAGAGTCTAGCCTGGACATCAAGTCTCTAATGGGGAAGTAAACCAGGCTGATTAATGTGATCTGGTGCAACAGTGAAATATAAAGGGGGTTCAAAGTCATGGTGAGTTTCAACTATGGACATTTTCTGGATTCTGGGTAGAGCAGGAAAGATTGGACTAGAAGCATCTAATGATAAAGGAAATATCTGAGAGATTTGTAGCATATAGAAAATAAGGTCCTGTTAGCTTATGGAGATTTCTATCAAAGAGTAAAAAAAAACTAGAGCTTCCATATGACCCAATGATTTCACTTTCTTGATGTCTACTCCCAAAATACAAAATCCTTAATTCATAAAGATATAAGAACACCTGAGTTCTTAGTGCAATAGCCAGGAAATGGAGTCAACCCAAATATCCAACAATAGATGATTAGAAAAGGATGGCGTATATACATGATGGTACACTGTGTAACTGTAAGAAAAGGTTAAGTCTTGCAAGTTGCTGCAATTTGAGTGGAATGAAAGGATGGCATGTTAAGTGAAATAGAAGGCGAAGGCCAAATACCATGTGATCTCACTTATCTGTGGTATACAAAGAAACAAAATCAGGGAAGAGCCAGTATTGAACAACTAAATATCTTGGGCCTTAGATGACAAAATGCAATTACCAAGCAGGGACAGAAGTGAGGACAAAAATAAAGAGTTGGGCTAGAATAAGCATAGGGGCATTGGTGGAAGGTTTTGAGCACTTTGGTGATGTGCAGTAACTATATGATATAATCAATATCATAAATCACCAATATCACATACAACATGTTACCTTAACTAAAACAACAATAAAAGGGTTTTTAAAAATATATAAAGTTCTCTTAAGAAGGAGGACTATATCCACCATAAGATGGGTCTTTCTCTTTTCCCACCACCCCCAACATATTTGCTGAATTTTGAGACACTATAGGGTAAGAGACCAAAAACACAGCTCAGAAAAACAAAATTGCATCATCTCCTATAAACTTTTAGGGTTGAGGAAACAAAGACTTAGCAAGCTGTCAATAAAAACCTCAAGTGGGCCCCCTCTGGGGAACAAGAGGACCAAGAGATGGCTTGGCATGCATTAAAGCTAGAGTCCATTCATCCTGCAGCTGAGTCCTTGTTTAGATTGAGATGATAAGTCGCTCATCTGCTAATAGAAGGAAAAGAAATTTTTTCTGGAGGAAAATAGTATCTACAACCTCTATGTTTTCTTTTCTATACTTATGAAATATGCACAGAGAAGGAAACTTTTAATAATAATTAAGAGAAGAAACAGATCTGCAAGTGAGTCTTATCTTTAAATTATCAGACAAGAAATTTTTAATAAGGATCTTAGAGACATTCAAGAAAATAGAAGAAAAGAACAGGTCAGATGCAAAATTAATACATTTGAGAATTGGAGTCTATAAGATAAAAGAGCAAAATAAACAGTCTAGAATTGGAATGTGCAATATCCAAAATGAAGAATTCAGTAAATGAACTTGCTTAATACTAACTATCTAACTCCAGAGTTCCTTTCCCTTCACTTTCCTGGTCATCTGACCCTTACTGGGACATCCTGACTTCCTTACAATCCAATGAAAAAAGAGTTCATCCCTGGCCCAGGTAAGGGGCTCCAGGACCTTTCTTTAAACACTGCTGCAAAAGTGTTTTCTTCTGACCCATTGGTGTCTATTCGTGCTTTCCCATTTAGGTCTCCTAAGTGGTGCTCAGGAGGCCTGGGAGACTCCACCTGGGGATTCATGGCTAGCTGACTTGGTGTGTCAGTGCAAGGGCCTGAGAATTTGTTGCTGTTCAGGCTTCGTGGTGATGGGGATTACCAGGGCTACCCTGGCAGTGCTGGAAGGCTTTCAGGGCCATACCCAGTGAAATTTTGAGGGAGCCATGTGGTGATGGAGATCCCGCCATGGTTGGCTACATGCAAGCCATGCATGTTAATCTACTGTCTCTACTAAAAAGCCCCTATCAACTATACTGATGTCACCCCTAAGGTATCATAAGCCCCATTAGAATCAGTGAATGAAGTTGGGAAGAAGAAATTTTCTCAAAGAGGGCAATGGCAGGATAAAAGGAAGAATGAAAGGCATAACAAGGAATTTTTGCCTACCTGTGAAACTCCTAAGACACTTAATAATACACATCATGTCCTATCCTCTCCTGTCCTGTCCTCCCATTGATCATCGATATTTGCTTGAGTGGGCCCAGTAACATATCCATTGTGAGACCTGTTGTTACTGTGTTTGGCATATCGAATACGTCACGGGTAGCTTGCCAGGCTTTGCTGTGCAGGCGAAATACTCTCAGTAGCTTGCTGTGCTCTCGGAGAGGGGTGGAGAAATTGAACTTGGCTAGAGCCACCAATACGGCAGTGTTAAAAAGGATGAGGAAGGAGAGGCTGATAAAATCTCAAGGCTGAACTAGGCTGCCAAAATGAAGAAGGACAAAAATGACTGTACTTTCAATGCACGTACACGGGCATCGGATGCATCCATTGAGGACCTGATGATGCAAGCGCGAAAGATCAAGTACGACATCATTGGTCTGACTGAGACGAGACGGCATCAATCACATCACGCCATTTTTGACACTGGAGAAGAACTGTTTCTTGGAACATACGTCAAAAGAGTCATCAGTGGTGTTGGTGTCCTTGTCAACACGAACTTGGCCATAAGCATTGATTCATTCGAATGCCTAACAACCTGAAACAGACGATTATACTTGAACAGATGTGGCTCACTGTCAGCAGTTTCTATCTTTGTTGTCTATGCATCAACATCCAATTATGATGAAGGAGAAATTGAGAAGTTCTACATGGAGCTGGAGAAGTTCTATAAAGAAGACCACACCTTCTACAAGATCATTGTCGGTGATTTTAATGCCAAGATAGGACCAAGAAGATCAGCCGAAGAACTCCACATCGGGACCCATGGCCTAGAATGGGACAAACAGGGTGAGAAACTGTCTGAGCATCATGTTGACCAAGACCATTCATGGTAATTCAAGATTCCAGAAGGCCGAATCTAAACATTGGACATGGGAGTCTCCCAGTGGACGGTTCCACAACGAAATAGACCACATCATATTCAATCCACGGGTTTGCCTGACTGATGTTGCTGTTGTCCCAAAATTCCAAATGGGATCAGACCACCGTCTCCTTCGTGCAAAATTCTACTTCACAGAGCGGGGAGAAAGGGCTGCAAAATTTAAGAAGACAACTCCCAGAATGAGCACCAACTGGGAACTATTTAGCCTATTGCGGCAACATGGGAAGATGCCATTGTTGACAACATTGACAAAGAATACGATAGACTGGTTCAGCACCTTTATGATTGTGCAAGGAATGCCAAGAGAGAGATAGTCACAAAAAGATGCCTGTCTTCAAAAACTCTCGAACTCATTTGCCAATGTGGCTTGGCGCAAGCCTCAGGCAACCACAAGCAAACGTCCGAGCTCACAAAGCAGTGCAGAGAAGCAACCTCAAAAAGAGAAGAACAGCAGTGCTGGCAGATGCGGCAGAAGCCTGGAAAAGCATTCACAAGGCCTGCCTGTCCTTTGCTAACTACAAGACCAAGATGACTGCCCTCTGACATCTTGATGGATCAATCACATCTTCCAGAAGGGCAATGGAGAAGATTATCCATGACTTCTACTTGGATCTCTTCGATAGCCACATCTACCTGCTCACATACCAAATTCCACAGGATGGATATGTCATTCCCAACGTTCTCCCTTCCGAAATCTGACATGCCATTTCGTTGGTAAAGGGAACAGCACCTGGCCCAGACAAGGTCAGACCCAAACACCTGAAGAACCTGCCGTCAGTACTCATCAATACACTCGCTCGACTCTTCACATGCTACCTGTCTGAATGCAAGTTTCCATTCCAGTGGAAAACCAGCAGTACTGTTCTACTGTACAAGACGGGAGACATCCACGACATTGGCAACTATCGCCCGATCTGCCTATTGTCTGTCATCTAAAAGCTGTTCACTTGAGTCATCCTGAATAGGATTGGCAGAACACTAGATGAAGGACAACCATGCGAGCAAGCCGGGTTCTGAAAAGGACTCAGCATGATCGACCATATCCACACGATAACCAAGTTCATTGAGGTTTCTTGGGAGTTCAAGATGCCACTCTGTCCAATGTTCATTGATTTAAAGAAGGCCTTTGATTCTTTGATTCTGTTGAGACAGAAACCGTCATTGAAACCTAGCCAAACAGGGTGTTCAAACTCAATACATCAGGATCCTCTGTGAGCTGTATTGCGGATTCACTACCAGGATCTCACCATTCTACAGGGAGGTGATCATTGACATCAAGAGAGTGGTTCAGCAGGGTGATACCACTTCACTGAACCTCTTCAGTGCCACCCTCGAGAACTTCATGCGATGACTGGAATGGGAAGGAATGGGAGTGAAGATAGACGGTCAGCAACTACACCACATCCGCTTCACTGATGACATTGTTCTAATAATACCAAACATCAGCCAAGTGGCACAAATGTTGGCGACTTAAACGGTGAGATGGAAAGGTCGGACTATAGCTGAATCTCACAAAGACAATGTTTATGAGAAACAGTCTTGTTCCTGATGTTCCATTCACTCTCAACAGGATGAACATCTCTGAATGCAAACAGTTATGTGTACCTAGGTCAAGAAGTTAACATGACGAATGACCTGGCACCTGAGTTGCACAGGAGGAAGAAAGCAGCATGGAACGCCTTCAAAAGCATTGAAAAAATAGCTAAGAGGACGAAGAACCTCCGGCTCCAGGCACATCTCTTTGATTCCACTGTTCTTCCTGCATTAACATACGCCTCAGAGACCTGGGCCCTACGCAAACAGGATGAGAACGCTATTAGGGTCTCCCAAAGAGGAATTGAAAGAGCTATGTTTGGAGTACACTCAAGTGAGAGAAAGAATCCGGAGTTCCAACCTCTGTTGACGATTGAGAATCAGGGATGCTATCTCGTTTGCCAAGATGTCGGAAATCAGATGGACTGGACACGTAATGCGATTTGGAGACGACCGCTGGGCTAGAGCCATTACTGACTGGATTCCACGGGACATCAACAGATTGCATGCCACCCACCTATGAGATGGTCATACTTCTTTGTCAAGACCCTGCATGATAGGTTTGAGGTTCTTTGTGCTCCTGGAGCAAGCAGATGCTATTGGGCTACACTAGCACGTGACAGGGACTAAAGGAGACGTTACTGGCGCCTGCTCGAGCAAATCGATGAGTAACGGGATGTCAAGAGATCAAGTGATCAAGTGATGAAACTCACTCATAAATCTGAGAGCAGCCTTATATTTGCTGTGTTTGCGATAGCACAGCGGTAGGGTGTTTGCCTTGTGCGCAGCGAGCTTGGCTGAGCCAGATTCGATTCCTCCGCCCCTCTCAGAGAGTCTGGCAAGCTACCGAGAATGTTCAGTATGCCAAACACAGTAACAAGAAGTCTCACAATGGAGATGTTACTGGGCCCACTCGAGCAAATCGATGAACAATGGGAGGACAGCGACAGCATTTTTCTAGGTTTCCTGTGTACCAGACTTATGGGAATTGATTGAGTCAAGGGGAAGAGAATGAATGAACTGTTTGGTCTTTTGAATCTAATTGACCACTGGCTCCCACACCAGCTCTCCCGTGAAGGACTCAAGCTCACTTAGTGACTTGAGTTCTTCAAAACCCAGAGAATCCGAGAGGACTATCTCCCAGAATACAGTAGGTTTTAGAAACAGGTCAGAGTTTAAATCCCATACTTGCCATTAATTGGTTGATCTTGGACAGAACAATTGATTTCTTCTGTATGTCTTATGTTGTTTGTAGCAAAAACTGTTGGTTAACCTAACATTTTATTCCCATATTTCCTGTAAAAATTCTCATTTACACTCCCCCACCCCTCACCCCAGAATGTTTTATATATTTCTCTCTTAGTTCAGGGTTGAATCACACCTAGTAGAGACCTATAGCAGTAACCCCAACCCAAGGTCAGTAGATGGTTAGGTATATGTGTGTTACCCTTTTCAGGCCATAAAATGAGAGATGTGATCAATTGGAGTCTTCCTGGAAATTTCTCCAGTACTTTAAAAAGAGAAAACAGGAAGAGGCCATCTCTCTGTTCTGTTTGTCAATATTGTCAGGTTTGATAGAATGCCTGGGACTCCAGCAGCTGTCCTGCAGTCAGGAGATGTGCCAGCCCGGAGATTCAAGCTACTAATCAGAAAGAAAGCAAGACCTTGTGTCGGCGGTAGCTCCATGGGCTGGAGCACATGCAGTTAGATCCCCAGCATTCCTTGATCTTCCAAGTATCGGGACTAACCTCTGCGAACTGCTGGGTATGTTCCCCCTTCCTTTCTCCTTGGTCACATCTCATCAGTGAGTTCTCTGCATCAAATTAATTATGCTAATTTCTTTTTTTTCCAGAAATCTTTGTTAATCTTGTCTTTCACTGGGTGCTAAGAGCTATAAGATGAGGTGATACCATCCTTCCTCTAGTGTCTAAAACCTGGTTCCCAGCACCTCTTTTATTCTTTTTTTTCCTCCTGAGCTCCAAGTTCAGTTGCTTCTGATCACTAAATGAGTGCATTCACTATGTAATAATCTTAGCTTTAGAGTGAATTGAAATATGTTTTTTTGTGGTGTGTGTGTGGGGGGGGGGTCAGGAATTTGGGCAACATCCCACAGTTCTCACGGTTTATTCCTGGTTCTGTGCTCAGAGATCACTCTTAGCATTTCTCAGCGAATAATATGGGATGTAGAGATCAAACCCAGATCAGCTGCATGCAAACCAAGCAACATACCTGTGGTACTATCTCATCATCTCCCTAATATATCTTTTGTGGAGATTTAAGGTAAATCTTGGCTGGAGACCCTAAAGTGGTACAATTTTAGGTGGAAACTGAGGCCTCAACAGAGATACTGTCCAGATCACCCACTGGCAGAGGTGGGGCTAGAGTCCAGTTCTTTTCAACCAAGTGCCTTACTTTTCCCCTCAGCTGATTATAGGTGTGTGTGTGTGTGGGGGGGAGACATGGGGAGGTTATAAATGATTTAAATTACTAGAAGCAGTCACTATGTTAGCCTGTCACCTTCTCTTTTTAAGGTTGAGCAAGGCCAGTTCCTTTAATTGTTTTTCATAGATTGTATATTCTTGCCACTTTCTGAGACTATTCCAAAGCTATCTGACACTTTACCAGTTGTTCAAAATTTCCTTTTATTAAAATTTGCTTTGTACTTATTTTGTACTTATTTTTCTTACCCATCTTCACCTAAGAATGGAACTAAGCAGAGGAATCAAGTACCGAGACAGACAGTGAAGGTACTCTCTTGACACATAGCTGACTCTAGTTCAATTTCCTGCATTGTATCTGGTCCCTTAGCACAGAACCAGAGAAGCCCTTAGAAAAACTGGGTGTGGTCCCAACCAGTCCCCAACCCCCAATGTAGAAATCAAGCACAATCAACTCTTCATTACCTAGAAGTAGTTTGTGCAATTTTCTATCAGTTTTAGGGGGGAAAATCTTCAGAGTCAACATGTAATAGGTATTAAGTGGTAATTTGCAGATAGGTAATGTTAGGTTTAAATGTTCCTTCCTTTCACCGTTCCCACAGAATGTGCTGATTGTTTTGTCAAAAACCAGTATTTTGTTTAGGATGCATGTCACAAACACTTTTGAAATTTTCCAGTACTGAAGTGTACACCTCAGAAGTGTTTCATCTGCTGTCTCTTCTACATCAAAAAAAGATTTTTCTGTCAAAATGAAAGAAGCACATCTCCTCTCAAGCAGACAATGTGGAGCAAACAGTCAATGGGTCGCCAGTGTTCTCACAGGCTAGATTAAAATCTTTAAAAGCCCTTTTAAGATGGTGCTGTGGTCAACTCTTGTCTCTACTGGGAATTATTTGGTTTCCTTCCTGAATTTACATCAGGGAGGAAATAGGCTTGTTCTGCCCACAGCAAGAACAAGAAGTGGCTTTCACAGTAGCTGATAGGAACAGAAACCCGGGATCAGATCCACCTCCAGAACGCTTTCACGTGAAAAGGGATGAAGTTTCAATTTTCTGCTCCAATTTAGGCCAAAAAAGCTTCTTGAAAATTAAGAGCTGCTTATTTAAATTAAATAAAGAAGAAATAAGAACTCTCTAACAAGAGCCAAGTTTTGTCATAGTACACTCATGGGTCTAGTGGAGGTTAAATAACCATGTGTGAGGGCAGAGTGTGGGAAGTAAGTATCATTACCACGACAGTCCCTCAGGATAGGATGTTCTGTCATCATCTAACCTGCCTAATTGACCCAATTCTTACTTTTAATATTCTCAGGATCTCTCACAAGCCAACCTACTTGTCACTCTGCTTCCTTGATTGTCAGAATTCCACTTCCAAACTATAAATGCAAGCCTAAGGAAGCACAACTATAAACTCACAAACACAGCAAACCAGGCCCAACAAAGAATATTCCATATTCAATAAAGGCTATTTAGAACAAAATCCTAGGGGGTAGAAACATAATGGAAAGATATCGGAAGGATTCTCATTTGTCAGGAAGACAGACAATTATCGCGGCAATATTCTAATTTGATGGTCAAGAAAAGAAATAAACACAGGTAAAAGGGAAAGAAAGCTATTTATTTCTCCTTTGTCCTTGCTGCTTATGACACCCCTTCTTGGCCTTGATTTATCACTCCATCTATGGCAAGGAGCAGATGGAAAATGGCCTGTAGCTTAAGATTCCTATGAAGTAGGAGAACTGGCATTTGCCAACTGGACTGTTATCTGGTTGTTCATTTCCTCAGGCTCTAGAGCCAAGGTTGAAAGCAAAATAGGAAAGAATTTTAAAAAAATAAAGAGGAGGACTGGGTCCAGAGAGATAGTACAATGGATAGGGCATTTGCCTTGCACGCCACTGACCTGGATTCAATCCCCTGCATCATCACATATGGTCCCCTGAGCCTGCCAGGAGTGATCCCTGAGTGCAAAACCAGGAGTAAGTCCTGAGCATAGCTAGTGGCTCCAAAAAAAAAAGGGGGGGGTGGCTAGGAGGAGAAAATGTAGAGCAGTAGAACATATGCCTCACTGGTGTCAGACCCTGTCTTCAGTCTTGGGTACCACTGGGAAAACCCCACCTGGTGCTAGCACTGAATTGTTGGGTCCACATCATCAGGCTAAATATCACAAGGAGTGGCTCTTAACTGTCCCCACAGCACTTTGGTGAGGGATGAGGGCATTGCTGAGAGTAGGAAGAGGACAGATTTAAGAACCATTTTGAAGACAGAATCTACAAGGTTAGCGAGGAAAGGACTGATAGAACAGAAGAAATTTACATTGTTTCCTAGATCACTGATTATTTTAAATCTTGGTTTGCAGACTGACGCAGGTCCTGGATATAAAACCACTGTCTTAGGTTAGATGAGGATGTAGGGAGATATTATGGATAAAAACCTCTTTATGTTCTGGGAAAGAGAATGAGGCAACTTTTTTGTAACCATTTGAAAACCCAGCTGAAGTCACTGGATGGAGCAGTCAAACAAAAGACAGGAACTGGAGGTTCCTATAAAGATAGGATAGTTCCTAAAGATAGGCTAGTTTCCTACCTCTAGTTTCCTATCTTTATACGTGAGCACAAGCATAAACATGTTGAGAATGTGGAGATTGGCTGGTGGCTTGCGAAAATCAGTAAAGTGACTCCTGTTTCCCATTGAATGTTTTCAGAGTTGTCTGTTCCTATAGCTTCCCACCCACTTGATTTCAGGTCATTGCTGGCATTGTGAAATGTGCCAAGCTTTTCTCTTGGATGAAAGCATTTGTGCAAGAATCACAGTAACTTGGCAGCTGGAGAGATAATAGAGGAGATAAGCTGCCTGCCTTGCATGTGGTGAACCGAGTTTGAGCCCTGGCACTGCCTGTGATTCTCCTGAACACTGCCAGGGGCCATTCCTGAGCACCCCACCCCTACCCCAGCCTGACAATAAAACTCCAAAAGAGCAATGGTGGCTCTCTTGACTTGGCTTTGCAAGCTTCTAATGATTGACCATCTTGCTATTTGAAAGAACAGGTTTTAAACTAGGGCAGTCAACTTGGCTGGCATATAACTGAGCACTTTCTAAGTGCCATGATTCTGTACCTCATTTAACCCTCACAGTACACTCTTGGAGGCTGGCACTTTGGTATTCTCTCTCTGAGACTGAAGCCATTATGGCTTAGTCACTTGCCCAGAGAGTTAAAGAGCCTGACAGTGACTGAGTGGGGATCTAAACCAGAAGTCCAGTTAAGTCCACATTTTCAACAACAACAACAACAACAATAAAAACTGGAAGAGAAAGCTCTTGAGGAGAGACTGAGCTCTTTCTCTCCACCTACACAAAACTTAAGCCACTCTGGGTTGCTGAGTTCCTGGGCCTCAGGTCAGGTTCTCACTGTGCAGCCTGGTAGGGCCTGTCCCACACACACCCTCAGGTCCCGCCCACTGTTCCTGCCCCAGTTCCTCATGGCCACCCTTCAAGCTCTGCTCCACAAGTAGGGCTCCCTAATCTTTTTCTTGGGTTCATAATAAACAATCTGAGTTTCTAAAGTCACCCTTTTTGTGGTTGGAGAAGCTCCTTAGCAATCACCCCAATTCACTCACATGTTCCATGTGCTCCCTTTTGCTCAGCAGCCTGGAGAGAGTCTTTGTGAGGAACTTGCATTAATGACAAGCGTGATGTCCAGAGCCACACACCAAGATCGCTATTCCTAATTCTCTGGAGCTTCAAATATTTTTTCCCTAGTCTAAAGGGACTCCAACTGCCTGAAAACTTTCCTGCCCCAAGTAAAAACATCCTAAATATCCAACAATAAGAACTGGTTAACTCACAGATACTCTGTATCCAGAAATATGATAAGAGCTGACTATAAAAGTATATGGAATGATACTAGTTTCATAAGCTTGTATCACTTGCTTATGGAGGAAAAATATGAAGAGTACATAATATTTTGCATACCATGAAGTCACTTGTAAGAAAGAAAAGATACATTGCAGCATGGTTAACAATGACTCTCAAAAAGAATGAATTTCTTGAGATTGTTTTCTTTATTATGGTGAACTTCAAATGTTTCATGTTAAAATAATTTATTCAGAAGCTACATGCTCTATAATTTCAACAGTATCATGTCCTAGAAGAATGAAACTGTCTGGAGATAAGTGGTTTCCAGGGCCTTGGGTGGAGGGCAGGAGACATGAGACACAGATAGGTGGAGCCCAAGTAATTTTCAGGGCAGTGAAACTCTTTTGTCTGGTGCTGTAATGGTAGATGTGTGTCATTAGACTGTCACTAGACCCTGTGGGATATACAAAAACAAAGAAGGAAACTTTATGGCATCAATGGACTTCAGTTAATAGTAATGTGCCAATATTGGCTCACTAATACCTCAGTAATACATGTAAGATATTAATAACATACCTGCATTCATTGTAGCACTTAGTGAAATAGAATATGGGAAAACCATAGATGTCCAACAACAGAAGAACTATGGAGGTATGTGACATGGAGATGATGTATGTGTACATACCACTAGGCCTAACAACAACTGAATGCATGGGACCCAAACTACAATAATTAAATTTTAAAAATGTTTGTGTTAAGTATTCAGATTGGGGGGTGAAAGGGTAGCCTGGGGTAGAAAGATGAGGTCATGGGGTGGTGAGATTGGAGTTAGGGAACACTGTGTTCCTGTAATTGTATTATAAGCAACTTTGTAAATGATTGTCTAAATATTTTTTAAAAAATAAAAAAATACCGGTCCCCTCTCTGGGCACGCGCAGCTAGAACCAGCCCCTAGAAAGCCGGTTTTCAACCCCTGATCTGCGTGGGACGGGCACAGAGGCCCAGCTCTGGGCAACAAAGCTGACCGGCTCCAATTCCAACAGGTACAGCCCGCCCCCAAGGGCCTGGGTCCCTCTCTGGGCACGCACAACTAGAACCAGCCCCTAGAAAGCCAGTTTTCAACCCCTGATCTGCGTGGGACGGGCACAGAGGCCCAGCTCTGGGCAACAAAGCTGAACGGCCCCAATTCCAAACAGGAGACGTTCCCAACTCCTCGCCACGTGCCAGGGACTCTTTCCGGAGACGCGGCCGCTAATGCGGCCGCGAAATATTTTCCCACTACATATGCCATAGGAACCATAAGCTACCCTCTTAGATGGAAACTTCTCTATTTTAGCTCAGCCACTAGAAACACAGTAGCCAATAACTCATAAGCCTATCTTAACTCACACTGCATATCAAGCAGAATAGTAACAGTGAACGTGAAGGACTAAACCACACCTCTCACAATGGTAAAGCAACGCAAAAGCCCACCAAACATTCATATTGAAGAGTCTAGCCCAGATGACACCAACAGTACTGTAGTGTTAGACAACCTCTCTGACAAGGAATTCAGAAGGGAGCTACTTAGGATGCTTAGGGAATTAAAAGAAACAATGGAAACCAATGCCAATAGAAGACAAGAGGATCTGAAGGCAGAAATGAGGAAAATGCAATTAGAAATGTCAGACCTGAAAAATCTCGTAGGCGAATTGAAAAGCTCAGTGGAAGGCCTCAGCAGCAGAGTAACAGCTGCTGAGAACAGAATCAGTGAGCTCGAGGATGAAGTTCAGAGACTCTCCAGAAAAGAGCAGAAAATGGAAAAGAGACTCACAATTCGGGAACAGATGGCAAGAGAAGATCGTGATGAAGCCAAGAGGGGTAACATAAGAATTATTGGAGTCCCAGAGGTACAGGAAGAAAACCTCGATGAAGAAGAAACTGTCAAAGACATCATTGCTACAACGTTTCCAGAGCTGAAGAAAACTTGTGACCACATTCAGGAGGCCCGAAGGGTACCAGCTAGAAGAAATCCGAATAAAATACCCCAAGACACATTCTGATCAAAATGACCAAAACCTTAGACAGAAACAAAATTCTGAAAGCAGCAAGATCGAAGAAAGAAATCTCTTACAAAGGAGCATCCTTAAAATTCACAGATGATTTTTCTGATGAAACCCTCATGGCCCGAAAACAGTGGTGGGACATAGTAAAAAAACTCAATGAAATAAATGCCTCCCCAAAAATACTTTTCCCAGCAAGACTCTCATTCATAATAGAAGGAACAACACACAGTTTCACAGACAAACAACAGCTCAGGAACTTCATAGACTCAAAACCATGGTTACAAGAACAACTAAATGGGCTACTTTAAGGCAAGAAAGGCCCCTCAAATACACCAAATTTTAACAGAACAATGGGACAAAATCCCATAACAATAATCTCTCTCAATGTCAATGGGCTAAACGCAACAATTAAAAGACATAGAGTGGCAGGATGGATTAGAAAATTGAACCCAACATTCTGCTGCCTGCAAGAAACGCATCTCAATAGTCAAAGCAAACACAGACTCAGAGTCAAAGGCTGGAAAACAATCCTACAGGCAAACAGCTCCCATAAAAAAGCTGGGGTAGCCATCCTTATATCAGACCACATCGATTTCAGAGTGAGGAAGCTCATAAGAGACAGTGAAGGCCATTTCTTATTGATCAAAGGATCTGTACAACAGAAAGAACTTACAATAATAAATGTATATGCACCTAATGAGAGACCAGCGAAGTACTTAAAACAACTACTCATAGATTTGGAAAAAGACATCAATAGCAACACAATACTAGTGGAAGACTTCAACACTGCTTTGTCACCTCTTGATAGATCAACCAGACTCAAGCTTAGCAAGGACATACTTCATTTGAGGGAAACAATGGAAGAAAGGGACTTAGTAGATATATACAGGACACTTCATCCACAAAAAGCTGAATACACATTCTTCTCAAGCGTACATGGAACATTCTCCAAGATAGACCACATGCTGAGCCACAAAACATGCCTCCATAAAATTAAGAAGGTAGAGATTGTATCAACAATCTTCTCAGACCATAATGCGCTGAAATTAGAAGTAAATCACACACAAAAACAGAAAACTAAATCAAACACCTGGAAATTAAACAGTGCACTATTGAACAACGAGTGGATTAGACAGGAAATCAAAGAGGAAATCAAAAGATTCCTAGAAACGAATGAAAATGAGAACACGAGTTACCAAAACTTATGGGACACATCAAAGGCTGTGTTAAGAGGAAAGTTTATAGCTCTACAAGCATTCCTCAGGAAGGAGGAGCGAGCACACATAAGTAACCTAACCTCACAGCTTAAGAGCTTGGAGAAGGACCAAAAAAAGGAGCACAACCCGAACAGGAGAAAGGAAATAATAAAACTCAGAGCAGAGATTAACGAGATGGAAACCCAAAAAACAATCCGAAAGATCAATGAAACCAAGAGCTGGTTCTTTGAGAAAATTAACAAGATCGATAAGCCTCTAGCAAAACTCACAAAGAAAGGGAGAGAGAAAACCCTAATAAATCGAATCAGAAATGAAAAGGGGGTCATTACAACAGAAACCACAGAAATTCAGAGGATCCTCAGGGAGTACTTTGAGAAACTTTATGCCACGGAACATCAAAACCTCGAGGAAATGGATAAATTCCTAGACTCCTACAGACTCCCAAGGCTGAACCAAGAAGACCTGGAATACCTGAACAGACCTATCACCATCAAGGAAATTGAAATGGTAATAAAAAGTCTCCCCAAGCACAAAAGTCCTGGCCCGGATGGATTCACTAGTGAATTCTTCCAAATCTTTAAAGAGGACTTACTCCCAATGCTCTTTAAGCTTTTCCACGAAATTGAAATATCAAAAACACTTCCAAACAGTTTCTACGAAGCAAATATCACACTGATACCAAAAGCAGACAGAGATACCACAAAGAAAGAGAATTACAGGCCGATATCCCTGATGAACACAGATGCAAAGATCCTCAACAAACTACTAGCAAATAGAATCCAACTACTCATCAAAAAGATCATACACCATGACCAAGTAGGATTCATCCCAGGGATGCAAGGATGGTTTAACATTCGGAAATCAATCAACATAATCCACCATATCAACAAAAGAAAAGATAAAAAGCATATGATCATATCAATAGATGCAGAGAAAGCATTTGATAAGATCCAGCACCCCTTTATGATGAAAACCCTAGCCAAAATGGGTATAGAGGGGACCTTCCTCAACATAATTAAAGCCATCTACCACAAGCCTACAGCAAGCATCATCCTCAATGGGGAAAAACTGAGAGCCTTCCCTCTAAGATCAGGGACGAGACAGGGATGCCCACTCTCTCCACTGCTGTTCAATATAGTACTGGAAGTACTTGCAATAGCGATTAGGCAGGAAAAAGATATTAAGGGCATTCAGGTAGGAAAGGAAGAAATCAAGCTCTCACTATTCGCAGATGATATGATACTCTACTTAGAGAACCCAATAACTTCCACCAAAAAACTCCTAGAAACAATAGACTCGTATAGTAAAGTTGCAGGTTATAAAATCAATACCCAAAAGTCCATGGCTTTCCTATACGCAAACAGTGAGAGAGAAGAAAGCAACATGAAAAAAACAATCCCGTTCACAATTGTGCCCCAGAAAATCAAGTACCTAGGAATCAGCTTAACTAAGGAAGTAAAGGACCTGTACAAAGAAAACTACAAAACGCTACTTAAGGAAATAAAAGAGGACATGAGGAAATGGAAAGATATCCCCTGCTCATGGGTCGGGAGACTTAACATTGTCAAAATGGCAATACTACCGAAAGCATTGTATAAATTCAATGCAATCCCTATAAGGATACCCATGACATTCTTCAAAGAAATGGAACAAACACTCCTGAAATTTATATGGAACAATAAGCCCCCACGAATAGCTAAAGCAATTCTTGGGAAAAAGAAAATGGGAGGAATCAACCTCCCGAACTTCAAACTGTACTACAAAGTGGTAATAATTAAAACAGCATGGTACTGGAACAAAGGCAGAACTGCAGACCAATGGAACAGGGTTGAATACACTGACATCTCCCCTCAATCATATGCTCATCTAATCTTTGATAAAGGTGCAAGTAATGTGAAGTGGAGTAAGGAAAGCCTCTTTAATAAATTGTGTTGGCATCACTGGATGACTACATGCAAAAAAATAGGCTCAGAACTCTGCCTATCACCATGTACAAAAGTAAGATCAAAATGGATTAAAGACCTCAACATCAGACCAGAAACCATAAGGTACATTGAAGATAAAGTTGGCAAAACCCTCCATGACATTGAAGCTAATGGTATCTTCAAAGATGCCATGCCACTGGCCGAGCAAGTGAAAACAGAGATAGATAAATGGGACTATCTTAAACTAAGAAGCTTCTGCACCTCCAAAGAAACAGTGACCAAAATACAAAGACAGTCTATAGAATGGGAAAGGATATTCACCGAATACACATCTGACAAGGGGTTGATATCCAGGATATACAAAATACTGGTTAAACTCCACAAGAAGAAAACATCCAACCCCATCCAAAAATGGGGTGAGGAAATGAACAGAAACTTTCTCAAAGAAGAAATCCGAATGGCAAAAAAGCACATGAGAAAATGCTCTACATCATTAATCATCAGGGAGATGCAGATCAAAACCACAATGAGATACCATCTCACACCTCAGAGACTGGCCCACATTCAAAAGAACAAAAGCAACCGATGCTGGCGTGGATGTGGCGAGAAAGGGACACTCCTTCACTGTTGGTGGGAATGTCCACTGGTTCAGCCCTTCTGGAAAACAGTATGGACGATTCTCAAAAAATTAGAAATTGAGCTCCCATTTGACCCAGCAATACCACTCCTGGGAATATATCCCAGAGAGGCAAAAAGGTATAGTCGAAGTGACATCTGCACTTGTTTGTTCATTGCAGCACTCTTTACAATAGCCAGAAACTGGAAGAAACCTGAATGCCCAAGAACATATGACTGGTTAAAGAAACTTTGGTACATCTACACAATGGAGTACTATGTAGCTGTTAGAAAAGATGAAGTTATGAAATTTACATGCAAGTGTTACAATATGGAAAGTATCATGCTAAGCGAAATGAGTCAGAAAGAGAGGGATAGACATAGAAAGATTGCATTCATCTGGGGGATATAAAGTAACAAAGTATGAGATTAATACCCAAGAATAGCTGAGATCAGCACCAGGACGATTACTCCATAACTTAGAGGCCAGCCGGGTATCCTAGAGGAAAGGGCAGTTCAGATAGAGAAGGGAGCACTAAATAAAGGATGTTTGGAGGATCCTCCCAGGAGGGGAGATTCATGTCGAAAGTAGACTATGTACTGAACATGTTTGCCACTCAGTGCCTCTTTTGCAGACCACAACACCCAAAAGGAGAGAGAGAACACAGGGCATTGCCCTGCCACAGAGACAGGGGGGATGGGGGGGTGGGGGTGGGAGGGATATTATCCATGGTGGTGGAAAATGGGCACTGGTGGAGGGATGGGTATCTGATCATTGTATAATTGAAACCAAAGCACAAAAAATTGTAAATCTACAACTGTAAAAAACAATAAAATAAAATAAAGGGGAAAAATACCAATAATAGGGAATTTTCTTATTTTTTAAATTTTAATGTAGGAGTTTTGCTATTTATTCAGCCATTGATTAGGCTGATTGAATTGGGCCTGAACTTTATGGGAATTTTCTGTGTGTGTGTGTGTGTGCGTGTGTGTGTGTGTTTGTGTGTATAGCAAGAGGTGTAAGAAGGTCTACAGAAATTCTCTCTACTTTTTGCCAAACTGCTGTATAAAATTAAAAGGCTTTAAAAATTAAAGTCTATCAATTAAAATAAAGTATTCTGTAAGACTTCAAACAAGCTGAAGAATAAAGAAAATATAAGAGTACATATTTATACACTACATAGAGTTAATAAGTCTAAAGGTTTTTCCTTATTTGATTTAGATTCTTTTTTAATTGGGGGGCGTGGTTTGGGCACACCCAGAAGTGCTATTTCTGCTCTGTGCTCATGACTAATCCCTTTAGTGTTCAGGGGCAAATATAGTGGGAGATTTGGCAAATATAGCTGGGGATCAAACTGGGATGACCATGTGCAAGGCAAGAGCCTTACCTCCTGAACTATCTCTTTGACCCCACTCTTTGTTTGTGTGCTATTTTGTTTGTTTGTTTGGTTGGTTTTGAGCCACACCTGATAGTGCTCAGGGCTTACTACTCTCTGCTCTTACAACTCCTGGTGGTATTTGGGGTACCATAAACAGAGCTGGGAATCAAATCCAGATTGGCTACATACAAGGCAGTGCCCTGCTCACTGTACTATCACTCCACCCTCTCTTCAGTATCATTTAAAAATAAATAACATGCAGAAATAGCCTTTTCATACCCCTAACTTTAACCTCTTTCCATTGATTTTTTTTGTATTTTCATATATCTGCTAGACAATAATTACATTAATAATATAAAATATTGGTTTTAATATTTTCTTCTCAAACATTTAATCATATACCTGGCTTTGGAAATTAACCTTTAAATTAACCTTACATTAAGAAAACATGTTTTAATATATGAAACTAATTTATCCTTTTTTAATGTCTTATTCAGATGATTATCTTCACTGTCACTGTCCTCCCATTGTTCACTGATTTGCTCGAATGGGCCCAATAACATTGTGAGACTTGTTACTGTGTTTGGCATATCAAATACATCACAGGTAGCTTGTCAGGCTTTGCTGTGCGGGGAGATGATTATATACAACTAAATTATATAGGAAAAGCTCTCATGATGTTAAGTTAAAAAAACAAGATACAAAACATTATTTATATTTTAGATGAGACTATCTTAAACTAAGAAGCTTCTGCACCTCAAAAGAAACAGTGACCAAAATACAAAGACAGCCTACAGAATGGGAAAGGATATTCACCAAATACACATCCGACAAGGGGTGGATATCAAGGATATACAAGGTACTGGTTGAACTCCACAAGAAGAAATTACCCAACCCCATCAAAACATGGGGCGAGGAAATGAACAGAAACTTTCACAAAGAAGAAATCCTAATGGCAAAAAGGCACATGAGAAAATGCTCTACATCACTAATCATCAGAGAGATGCAGATCAAAACAACAATGAGATATCATTTCACACCACAGAGACTGGCCTACATCCACAAGAACAAAAGCAACCGGTGCTGACGTGGATGTGGCAAGAAAGGGACCTTCCTTCACTGCTGGTGGGAATGCCGGCTTTTGGAAAACAGTATGGACGATTCTCAAAAAATTAGAATTTGATCTCCCATTTGACCCAGCTATAGCACTCCTGGGAATATATCCCAGAGAGGCAAAAAGGTATAGTCGAAGTGACATCTGCAATTGTTTGTTCATTGCAGCACTCTTTACAATAGCCAGAATCTGGAAAAAACCTGAGTGCCCGAGAACAGATGACTGGTTAAAGAAACTTTGGTACATTTACACAATGGAGTACTATGTAGCTGTTAAAAAAGATGACGTTTTGAAATTTACATACAAGTGGTACTACATGGAAAGTATCATGTTAAGTGAAATGAGTCAGAAAGAGCAGGATAGACACAGAAAGATTGCATTCATCTGGGGAACATAAAGCAACAAAACAGGAGACTAACATCCAGGAATGGCTGAGATTAGTACCAGGAACTTTGCTCCATGACTTGAAGGCCAGTCACATGTACTAGGTGAAAAGGAAGCTCAGATAGAGAAGAGAGCACCAAATAAAGGTTATTGTGAGACCCTCCCAGGATGGGAGAAGCATGCTAAAAGTAGTTCATAGACCAAACATGACTGCCACTCAAGGCCTCTCTTGCAAAACACAGTACCCAAAAGAAGAGAGAGAGAACAAGGGGGAATGCCCTGCCACAGAGGCAGGGTGGGACGGGGGTGGGGGGGTGGGAGGGATGCTGGGACCCTTGGTGGTGGAGGATGGGCACTGGTGGAGGAATGGGTACTTGATCATTGTATAACTGAAACCCAAGCACAAAAATTTGTAAGTCTATAACTGTACCTCATGGTGTTTCACTAATAAAAAACAATTTAAAAAAAAGAAATGCTGCAATGACAAATATTTTTAAAGTAATTGTAGTGTTATGGGCAATTTTCTGTGTTACGCTGGCTTGGCTCTTCACACGCTACCTGTCTGAATGCAAGCTTCCGTCCCAATGGAAAACCAGCAGGACCGTACTACTGTACAAGAAGGGAGACATCCACAACATTGGCAACTATCGCCCGATCTGCCTATTGTCTGACATCTACAAGTTGTTCACTCGAGTTATCCTGAATAGGATTGGCAGAACACTAGATGGACAACCATGCGAGCAAGCTGGGTTCAGCAAAGGATTCAGCACCATCGACCATATCCACACGATAACCAAGCTCATTGAGGTTTCTCAGGAGTTCAAGATGCCACTCTGTCTAATGTTCATTGATTTAAAGAAGACCGTTGATTCTGTTGAGACGGAAGCCGTCATTGAAGCCCTAGCCAATCAGGGCATTCAAACTCAATACATCAGGATTCTCTGTGAGCTGTATTACAGATTCACTACCAGGATCTCACCATTCTACAAAGAAGTAATCATTGATGTCAAGAGAGGGGTTCGGCAGGGTGATACCATTTCACCAAAACTCTTCAGTGCCACCTTTGGGAAAATCATGTGACAACTGGAATGGGAAGAAATGGGAGTGAAGATATATGGTCGGCAACTACACCATCTTCGCTTTGCTGATGACATTGTTCTAATAACACCAAACATTAGCCAAGCGGCACAAATGCTGGCCGACTTTGACCGTGAGTGTGGAAAGGTCGGACTACAGCTGAATCTTACGAAGACAATGTTTATGAGAAACAGCCTCGTTCCTGACGCTCCATTCACTCTCAATGGAACAACCATCTCCAAATGCAACAGTTATGTGTACCTAGGTCGAGAAGTCAACATGATGAATGACTGTGCACCTGAGCTGCACAGGAGGAAGAGAGTGGCTTGGAACGCCTTCAAGAATGTCAAAGAAATAGCTAAGAGGACAAAGAACCTCCGGCTCCGGGCACATCTCTTTGATTCCACTGTTCTTCCTGCATTAACATATGCCTCAGAGACCTGGGCCCTCTGCAAACAGGATGAGAACACTATTTGGGTCTCCCAAAGAGGAATTGAAAGAGCTATGCTTGGAGAATCACATTTCACTCAAAAGAGAGAAAGAATCGGAAGTTCCAACCTCCATCGTAGATTATCAAGAATCAGGGATGCTGTCTCATTTGCCAAGGTGTCAAAAATCAGATGGGCTAGACATGTAATGAGATTTAGAGACAACCGCTGGACTAGAGCCATTACTGACTGGATTCCACGGGACGTCAAAAGACCACGTGGCTGCCCACCTACCAGATGGTCAGACTTCTTTATCAAGATCATGAATGATCGGTTTGAGGCTTTTCGTGTTCCTAGAATGAACAGACACCATTAGGCTATGGGCTACACTAGTATGCGACAGGGACAAATGGAGACATTACTGGTGCCCGCTCGAGCAAATCGATGATTAACGGAAAGTCAAGTGATCAAGTGATCAGTGTTATGGGCAATTTTCTGTGTTTTTAAAACTTTGTGTAATGTGTAAACATTATAATTTTATAATGTTTCATAATGTAAACATTATAATTATAAACATTATAATTTTTTTTGCCTTTTTTTTGGGTGGTCACACCTGGCAATGCACAGGGGTTACTCCTGGCTCTGCACTCAGGAATTACCCCTGGTGATGCTCAGGGGACCATATAGGATGCTGGGAATCGAACCCAGGTTGGCTGCGTGCAAGGCAAACGTGGTATTGCTCCAGCCCCAGACTTTATTATTTTTAATGTCAGGTTGAAAACATACCATACTATTGAAGCAGGAGCTTGATGGAGGAATTGAACCCAGGTCAGCCGCATGCAAGGCAAACTCCCTACCTGCTATGCTATTGCTCCAGCCATAACCCAGGAAATTATCTTTTTTGCCACCTCTGTTGGCAGAGCCCCTCTAAAAGTTGCAAATAGCTCTGCCCTCTTTCACCCAATCATTTTGTTAGACCAGCAGCTGGCCCTGCAGCTCCCTATATCAATAGCCATAACGTTCTGGTCTCCATGACACATTTGGTTGGTTTCTGATGCCTAATACCCACAACACAATGACCAGATTGGCTATATTTATGCCTGCAGTTATATTATAGGATTGGATATAAATATACTTGCTACATGTGAAGAGTTTATTTCTGTTCACAGTTTACCATCTGCCTGCAGCACACTATCCTAGCTGAGACAGAGAAAGCAGCACAATTCAAGTCAAAGGTGAAACAGGAATCACATAGGCGGTTTTAAATAATCGGTGTCTGAAAATAATGAAATGGGGCCACAGGGTCAGGTATCACAGGAGAGAGACAATAAGTTTGTACAGATCTAAGTAATTTTCTCCCCAACTCTAATCTTGAGATGAAGCTTAGTTGAGCTGATTAAGTATAAGTCACAGAACTGTGAATTTGAAACTCCTCCTCTGAGAGAGCTAACTTTTCTTTCTTCCTTTGTTGTTTCTCTCTAGTCTAAGTCCTGTATTTTTCTGCTGTTGGATTCTTTCAGCTTCTTATCTTCCTGTATCACTAAAATCAATTCCGAATAATTTCATAGATGACCAATTGAAGACTTGCTTTTGACATCTCTGTTTCTCTCAATGGCAGAGGTGGGGAATTCTTTTTTCTGCCAAGGACCATTTGGATATTTATAACGTCATAGTCCATGTAATATAGGCAGACGGGTCACAGGCAGCTGACAAGAAGCTTTTGAATCTGATCAGTCACATCCCAGGCCAGACCACATGATTACCAGGCCTTATATAGCCCATGCGGTAGACATACTCCTGCTCAGTGACACCATCATGATCTTAGTCATCTACCTTCGGTCACGTTCTGCTAAGTTCTTGATTCCCCCGTTGAAGGAAATATTTCTACGTCTTCTCTTTATGAATTCAATGCTCAGATCTAACATAGTTTGGGTTCATGGTGATGAATAAATATTTACTTAATGAGTGAATAAATAGATGAAGGAAATGTCTCTGCCTTTCCCCGCCCCCTGCACTCCACCCTCTTTCCAGCTCTTATTACTTCACCCAGAGACTTTTGAAGTAAACTCTAAACTGGTTGTTCTGCATATGATCTTTCCTGGATCGAATTCATCCTGCTGCCACCACCAGATAGGTTGTCTTTACATGTCATCTTCATCAGACTACCCACCAGTTTGGGGATGACTCTTTACTGACTACCAGAAAGAAATCATGAACCTCACTTTCAAGATCATTGCACTCTAGTTTCAATTAACATCTTTGGCACTCACTTTCCTGGATGCTTTATTGTCTTCTCACACATTTTGCTGTTGGTCACCTCCTTGACTATACTCCAGCCATTCATTTAGCCTGAACTATCATTCCCGTTTCTATCTGATCTCCAGATGATATCTGAACTAAAACCAGAGCATTGTTAAGAAGTAGAACCACCTTCTTTTATTTAACAAATATGTACCAAATCAAAAACCCAGACTAAACAAGACTCTAAATTTCTTCTCTTCTTGTCCTTGTGGCTGGTACATGCCGATCCAGATCATGTTCTTGAGGAGAGAATCAACAACTTTAGGTTATTCACAGGTTCTCCATAACCCTTAGAGGGGGATCTCACCCTGAATCATATTGACCAGTATGTTTTGGGTCTTATCTTGTTCTCCTGGTATTCTGATTACTCTTGGGTTTACTCTGTTGATCCCATAAGGGAAATTGGGCTGTTGTTCATCCATAATAATTGTCTTGGAGCTATTTGACTGATGGGCTCTAGTGCCCATTTCTTCTAGTTTGTGTTCATGAGAGTCTCTTCTTCACTTCTCTGAGTCAAACCATTCTATTTACAGTTGCCAAGTGGGCTTCTAAATAGATAGATCATAAGTGGGCTTGCTTTTCCTGGGCCATACAACAACTATGTGGGAATGGCAAGTTTAGAATAAATGACTCCATTATCTTACATGTTTTTTAAAGTAATAAAGTCACATGTATTACAGTGTTGTTTCTAAAACAGTTCTACATAGGAAGAGAAATTTGAAAAGTTATAATACATTTCAATACGATGGTTAAAAATTTTTGCTTATCAATAGTTTCTAATTTATTGTTGTTTTTTTTTTGGTTTTGGGGTCATACCCAGGGATGCTCAGGAATACTTCTAGCTCTGTGCTCATGGGGCTATTCCTGGTGGACCTCATGTAGTGCTGGGGGTAGAACCTGGATTGGGTGTGTGCAAGGCCAAGTGCCTTACCCACTGCACTATCTCTCCAGTGCCACTCAGGGATCATTCCTGGCGGTGTTTGGGGGACCATTTGTCCCCCAGGTTTATCAAGTCACCCTGATGCAAAGTAAGCATCTTACCTGCTATACTATCCTCAGGCCCCAGTTTCTAATTTTTAAATAGTAATTATCCATTGGTGAAGATGTTTTCCCAGCTGTGCTCAGGAACCCAAGATCTGCCTTGACCCAGCAATGATGCCTGGCAGTTAAGTAGACAAATGCTAAGGCCCAGCTAAGGAGTGTAGCTCAGGCCAGGGCCTTGTCTAGAAGTGCTAGGCTAGGGCATGTAGTCCCAGGGATCAAACTTAGGGTCTCATTTATGGAAGGTATGCACTTCTGCCATTCGAGCAATTCCCTGGCCCTATAATGATTATTCTTACTGGTATAATATTTAAAAGAGGGTTGGAGTGATAGTACATTGGGAAGGGCATTTGCCTTGCATGCAGCTGACCCAGGTTCGATTCCCAGCATCCCATATGGTCCCCTGAGCTCCACCAGGAGTAATTCCTGAGTGAAAAGCCAGGAGTAACCCCTGAGGATCGCCGAGTGTGACCCAAAATGCAAAAGTATAAATAAATATATATATATTTAAAAGAAAATAAAATTAGTGACGTAAGGTGATAGGATTTTACTCTATTTCATGTTTTATAAATATGGATTAATGGCAGAATATGCTTATGATTTCCTTGAAAGTTCATAATAATGAACCTTGCTAATTATATCACTTGTTCCAGAGGCTATTTAGGAACCTGGAGGTTAGTGTTTGCTTGCAAAACTGAAAGTTCTCACTTCTTTCACTCACTGGATGCCAGGCCTCTCCATTACAGTCACCAAATCTTGGCATTTACCAGGTCCAAGGCATGTGAAACCATAGGTGAGAGACATCTCCTCGCCCAGTACACAGAAGCTGAGACAAAAATCACCAGAGAAGCATCACAACAATGAAATGTGATGTTGTGTGCATCCCAAGGGGAAATAAAACTAGATTGAAATGCATCTTTGCATCATTGATTTTCCCTGCTGATCGAGCCCTGTTCGTCTCATTTGGCAGATCAGCCTCAGAGTGCATGAGTTATGTGTGCTTCATTCATTTCCAATAGATTGATTCTGCAAGAATTGCAAGTTGGCCATCTTGAATTGCAGCCTGCAGAAATCTGCTTGGACTCAGCCCCAGGGCTCAGAAACATGGAACCGAAGCTACTGCAGCAGGAATCACTGGGGAAAGAGACTGGAGAGAGAAAAGGACACAAGGACAAAAGGGCCTTAAATCTTTTCTGGAAGCGGGCAGAGTAACACACAGATTTAGAATGGCAAGCAAGGCTCATGTCTGCTTTTATAATTTTTTCCGGTATCGGGAATTCTTCTTGGCATCTTCCCGTTTCTCCTATACTCTTTCTCTCACCTTAGCACCTCTTCAAAAGTAAGAAAATAAAGTTAGCCTTTCAAAAGGAAAAACTTTTAATAAATTTGAAGACTGGCTTATGAAATGGATGGTTTTTAGGTTGAACCACTTAAAAAAATTGATGGTTAGAGAGAAGACCATAACATTGAACTTCACAAACAGTAAGACATTGCTTTATAGAGAGTATGTGCTGCTCAGGGTCCCCAGGGCAAGGATCAGTAGTGCCAGTTGGCCACTCAGTGCCAGGGATAAACATGGAAGTGCCAACGGCTTCCCACATGCCAGGCATGTGCTCTCTACCACTTGAGCCACATCCGGCCCCTAGATTTTCTTTTGCCTTTAAACTTTTCTTAACTTTCAAGTTTGCCCAAAATTAATAATATCACGCTTATCCTCAGCAATTTTAAGAAAAATACATAAATTAATGATAGATACATAAACTAATAAGTGTGACCCACACTAAACATTCAGTCAGCTCTATTTATTCTGTCAGTTAAAATAATAGAAACTGAACTTAAAATAGGGCCGATCTTTTCTCAAAAAGTTAACTGTACACAGAGTTACCATATGACCTAGAAATCCCACTACTAAGTATGGAGCAAGAGAATTAAAAACACATGTTTATATAAAAATTTTTAAACATGAATGTTAGTAGCAGGATTATTCATAATAGCCAGAATGGAAACAACCCAAATGTCTATCAACTGATGATGGGGTAAACAAATTGTTGTATATATGTGTAGAGGAATGTTATTCAGCTGGAAGAGAGAAAAAAGTACTAACATATGCTTCAACAAGGATGAACCTTTGAAACATCATCCTAAGAGAATCCAGAGAAAAGAGACTATACATTATAGGATTCCATGTTTGCGAGATGTCTTGAACAGACAAGCCTACAAAGACAAAGTATGCTATGGATAGACAGGGATTGGTGATAGAGGAGAAAAGACAGCTAATATTACAGAACTTCTTTCTGCAGTGGTGAAGTAGTCTGGATTTAAAGCTATTGAACTGGTTACCTAATCAGTTCACCTAATGGAAACTACTAAAACAGGGCCAGAAAGATAGTAGAGCAGGTAAGGCACTTGCCTTGCATATACCTGACCTAAGTACCACAGACAGTCCCCTGAGCACCAGGAGTGATCCCTGAACACAGGGCCAGGAGTTAAGCCCTGAATATAACAGATTGTGTTCTCTTCACCCCAAAAGAAACTATGAAAGTCCCGGATTGCATTCTTTGAAAGGGTAAAGGTTGTGGTATGTAAATTATGTATCAATTTTAAATAGAATATGTACATAACAGGGGGTTACACTTGGTCATGTTCTGGGGCTACTTCTGGCTTGGTACTTGAGGGATGATGCACTGCTAGGAACAGATCCCAGGCCAACTGCATGAACGAAGGCACTGTTGAGCTATCTCTCCAGACCCATTTCAGATACTGTTTGTAATTGTCTGAGTTATCAATTGGTCTCTCCCACTAGGCTGTGGGTGTGTTGGCCACAAGCTCCTATCCTCATCCTCTGGTTCTCCATCACTCTAGAGAAGAGCTTCTTAAAGAGTTTTAACTTATGACCCTTTCATCCAAGAAATTGGTGTGCAACTTTGGGTAGACAGGTACATAAAAGAAATCTGTGACCCTTACATTCAGTTATCTAACCCACTCTGAAGTCATATCCCATAAGTTAAGCTTTGCTCTAGCATCTGGAAAGAAATAAGTTTTTGATATTGGTTAATTGAATGATTTCTGAGTTCTTCCACAATCCAAAGGCTACCTAACTGATGCTCTTCCCCTGCTATCCCTTCTACCCCTAAATGAATTGTCTGGATGATGAAAACCTTGGCCTAGGTATTGAATACGCTGGAATGAAAGAGTGGAGCAGCTTATAGTTTGGATACCAGTGGTGGAGTAACATGGTTAAACCCACTGAGATTTGTACAGAATCACACTGAGTCAAAGGGGCTGCCACTGACTCCTCATTTTTCTCTTTTGGTATCATGAATAATTCTTATTTGGAGGTGATAGTTTAGGCTGCCAGAGATTCTGGAAATCTAGTTCTAACATGCCCTCTGTTTCTCTTTGATTCCTTATTCAGGGTCAGTGAACAAGTCTTTGGTTCTCCAGGCCTAAGGAAAGCTAGCGGTATCTCTGCCTGACTTTTCCTTGCACAGAGTTTAGTTGCTTTCATTCCCTTGGTCGTAGAACACAATTTTTATTTTTCCTTCTTTCAGATTATCTCCTTATAGAGTCAGCTAAATAGGTAGGCCCTGCAAACACTGCATATGTGGCCAATTTGGGTAGAGTTTCAAACATCTCTGGAAATAACTGACTTTCTGAGACCTCTTCTCATAAAAAGCCTTGCATGCCTAGATGAATCATTTGTTCAGCTGGTTGGGGAAGCAGGAGATAAGAGCCCTTAGGTGCATGAGGAAGCGACTAAAGATGGTTACCACACTGCTAGTTTTGTGAAGTGGTTTAAGGAATAGTTTAAGTTTTCCTGACTTACGACAGAGAAAGTAATTCTGGGGGCAGGACAGATTTGCCGAGGCAGTGGGGAAAGGACTGATCCCTGAAAGACATGGCTGCCATCTTCCTTTCTTGCTATTTCTCCACACACCACTCAGCGTCTCCTCTTAATAAATGCTGACAGAGTGTTATTAACCTTCCCAGGGCACCCGGGTGGCTCAGTTTGGCCCTGCGTAATGAGTTCCTCAGTGAACTCTTCCAATCATCCCTGACAAGCTTCCAACAGCTTCCAGAATGTCAGTTATTCCCTTAACACCATTGTTGTTGATTTTTAAACCTTGTTAAGGTTACATTAGCTTAGTAAGGCTGGTGCCCCATTTCTGAAGTTTGTGTATGTTTTCCCTCTCAGGCCATTTAATTATCTCTGTTCCTCTCTCTTGCTGTTTTTCTGGCTTTCTCTGACTCTCCCCTACTTTCCCTGTACTGGCCTCTCTCCTCACACTCCTTCCTGGCTTTCCCTATTTACCTCCCACTTCAATCAGAGTAATGCCTGTCAGAGCTATCATCGAAAGCCACCAACCCTAAAAGATGTTTTTCTGAAGCAAACACTTTATTAATCAAATTACTTTGAAGTGGTACGTCTTATAGAGTTGAGCTCAGCATATTGTAATCAAAGAATCTCCTGCCTAGCTGGAGAAAGTGGATCTCCCAGCGGTTGCCTTCCGACTGTCCTCTCCTCCATTCCAGCTTCCAACCCCCTCAGGCAGGCCCTGCCACCACACAGTGAGAGTGAGTAGAAGCATGTTCTCTACCTCTGATTTCTCTTAAAGGACAACTTAGGGCAACATTTTAATTTATTTTGACTAATAACCTAAAATAGTCTCAAAGCCAAGTCCTATATCTTTGGGTGAACATAATACAATGATATAGAATGCGAGTTCTATTATGAATAAATGTTTTCACCCAAGTAACAGCACAAGACATATCTCCTCCTCTCCTCTCCTCTCCTCTCCTCTCCTCTCCTCTCCTCTCCTCTCCTCTCCTCCTTCTTTCTTTCTCTTTCTTTTGTTTGTTTCTTTCCTTCCCTCCCTGAAATGAGTTTATTAAGAACAATAATGAAGAGAAATAACTAGGGGCATGTAGATAGCTTAAGTGGCTGGGAATAATATTTTGCATATGGGAGCTCTAGGTTTAATTCCTGGCATTTCATAATGCCCTGAGCATTGACAGCTGTGCCTGCCCCCTTCTATCCCCACCCTCCAACACACCCAGACACACACATAGACACACATACACACATAAACACACACACACACACAAAGAAAAGGGTATAAAAGAATTGGTTGTTCAAGGAAGTTTAGCTTTTTCCTATACTTGTTTCACTTTCTTCAGGATGCTACAAAAGAAATGAGTACAAATTGCATTCTCCAGTGATACATCTGAAAATAACTAGAGGCAATCTTTTGGGCAATGAGTTACCCAAACCAGAACATTTTAAGAGAGCATCTTTCACAACTTGTCCTCCTAGTAATATTAATTACATCTCCTTGTTTCTTATTGTGGCACTGATGGTGCTTAAAAGATCAAACCCTGAACCTCACACATACAGGGCAAGGCATATACTGTACCACTTGAGCCACACCCCCAGTTTATAACATCCACTTACTGAATGCCTGTAAGCCAGCTGCTTCTTTGCATGCTCTCAACTGCAGGTCAGAAGTGAAGTCTAGGAGGGTTGCATTTTCCTTACTGTTAAGGGACCTGAGAACTTTCAGGAGATCCACATTAGTTGGTGGAGCCAGGTCCACAGACTTAACCACTGTTCTCAATTGCTACCTCTATATCATCTCCTGGGCTGGAGCGATATCACAGCTGGTAGGGCGTTCGCCTTGCATGCAGCCAACATGGCTGGCCCGAGTTGGATTCCTCCGCCCTTCTCGGAGAGCCTGGCAAGCTACTGAGCTACCCGTGACGTATTCAGTATGCCAAACACAGTAACAAGTCTCACAATGTTACTGGGCCCACTTGAGCAAATTGATGAACAACGGGAGGACAGTGACAGTGATATCATCTCTTTTAGTAACCATCTCTCCCAGTTTATGTGATTCTGGAAATGGAGGAAAAACTGGTGACTTTGAGTTATCTTCAATTTTTGTTCCCTCTTCTCCTAATGGCTCATATTTACAATCTGACTGAGGGATGTTTCCTACAGACTGTTTGTGATCCTGGTTTGTGTGTGTTCATTTCCTCCTACCCGATATTTTTATTTCTCTCCAATGGCAGAAGGACTACTGGGAATAATCGGATGCACATGAAGAGGAAACAAATAAGATTAAGTTTAACCTAAGTACATTTTTTGAACAGTGCATAAAGCACATTGTGAAGCACTGTTTAAGATGAGTAGACACAAGTCAGGGCCTCATGGAATTTACAGTCTGGGGCTTGAGAGTTTAAGGAAGAAGACTACAGACAAAGATAGATGATTTCAAGCCAAATATGGTAGATTCCTTCAGAAAGAAATAAATGAAGTGATAAAGGGGTGGGAAGCTGGAGGCCTTGCATTTCCCTGGGAAATCACAAATAAGAACATGTGATGAGAGAGGATTCTGGGCTGGAAAGCACAAGGCTCAAGCTTTACTCCAGGTCTGACACTGGACTCTGAGTGAGGCTTTTCTCTTTCTCCTCTCCCCAACAGGACACATAGTCTACAGGCTCGGATCCAAATGAGAATGTGGGGGCCCCTTGTTTCAAAGTGAAGAACTTCTGGATAACAAGAACAGAGCAATAAAACAAGCCTGAAATCCTTCCTCCAATGGTGGTATCTCCATGGAGCAAGTGTTTTGGGTCTTTTCCGCTCTGGTAGGTGGGGAGCCAGGCTGCATCAGTGTTCAATTCAGAGTCTGCTGCTCAGATGAATCAGTGAATGAGTTAAAACCAAAAGGGAAACGACACTATTATGTCTGGTAATTTTGTGGCTTGCTTTCATCTTAAAATGTCATTAGACTATGGCTCTGAACACCCATTGGATGAGACCTTGAGATGAATCTTGAAAGAGAACAGGATTTTTCCTTCCTGTGTTTTCTTTTCCCATTGTTATTTTAGGAGTTTTGCATTTCTCTCAAAAACTCTACTGATAATGTCAGTCTTTACAGTGAGAAATTCATGAGTTATACATTTTGGAGCAGAGAAGTTCAATACTGAAGTTTAACTCAAAAGACCTAGGCCTTAATTTGATTCCTCATGGAAATTTTTCTTACAAAGATGCCTATAAATTATATATCCATGTGGAGAGCCCATTTTTCATTTAAAAATCATTTTATTCATTTTTCATCAAATATTTTGATAGTGCTGAAGGACAAAAATCAGAAAAATATAGCAGCAGCACTGTCCTCCCATTGTTCATCGATTTGCTATAGATGAGCCAAAAAAAAAAACTACTCACTATTCCATAAGTAATAATGGACCTGCAGTATAAAACTAGTTTTCAACCTACTTTTTCATTTAATAATATATGAGTAACTTTGAGTGTTAAATATCACTGTATCTTTTTATTTTTCATGGCAGTATAGATATATTCTGTTATATAGTTTTACTATTCTCTTCTGGGGGCTGGAGCGATAGCACAGCGGGTAGGGTGTTTGCCTTGCACATGGCCGACCCCAGTTTGATTCTTCCACCCCTCTTGGAGAGCCCGGCAAGCTACCAAGAGCATCCCACCTGCAAGGCAGAGAGTGGCAAGCTCTCAGTGGTGTATTTGATACGCCAAAAACAGTAACAACAAGTCTCACAATGGAGACGTTACTGGTGCCCGCTCGAGCAAATCGATAAACAACGGGAGGACAGTGCTACAGTGCTACTATTCTTTTCTTGATATTTTCTTTTCTTGAGATTTGCTGAGTGTAGGCAACCTACTTAGTTTCTCTGCTTCTGACTTTCTTCCATAAATAACTTTTAAGATATTACAATGGCTATCTCCTGAAGTTGTATGGCATCAGTTAGTTAGTAGATGTACAACTCCCAGCACAAACACAGTATAAAGCAGAACAGACTAGGTTTTTCAATAAATATTAGTCATTTAATGCTCTATAGGCTCAGAAGGAACTATCTGGCACAGACTGTGGAGAGCAGTGGGTGAAGCCTGAAGTCCCTTTTGGTATTCTTTGCGAAGCAGCAGAATGAGGTGCAATAGGGGAAGATCCATATAGGAAAGCGGATTTTTCAAGAGAGAGTAGTTTTTGAGTGTTCCCCACCCCCCTTTCTTAGTTATAATGGAAGCTCCCAGGGAGCTAGGAGTCTGCTAATTGTTCTTTCTCTTTTTACCCTTATACAGCAGAAGAGAGCAGGTGTTTTGGAGCAAAGATATGTCACTGTTCCCTGACATCTAAGAACCTTAGCAGATGTACAGCTCATCAGTTTGTGCAGTCATCAAGGCTTGCCTTTACCTCGACACACATTGTTGACAGGGTGTGCTGCTGAGGCTGTGCTAGTCTTGCTAAGGGCAGCTGACAAGATCAGTTGTGTTTCATGCAGGGGAGGAATGCTGTCCCTTCAGGGATGTCCTAGAGGTATGTATGGAGATCTAGGACTGGAGGCAGCAAGTTTCAGGCCAGCTACTTGCTTGCTGTCCACCGCCCCCCCCACCCACACACTTGGTCCAAGTAATTGCTCCCCCTTCATCCTATAATGCTGACAGCATCCTAGGAGGCCAGGGTAGTTGTTCAGTGATTAGCACTGAACCCAATTATCTGCCCTGAGTCTCTCTCTAATATGGAAAAATTATGAGGGGAGAGCCATGCTTACAACCTTTGGTAAACCAGTTAGACCACAGCTCAATTTCCCCACTTGCAAAATTGGGAATGGTAACTATGTCTCTGTTACTGGGCTGTGAGGATCAAATGAGAAAACATTTAAGGAAGTATTAAACACATAGGCTGAAATAGAATATAAGGACTCCAATCAACCTTTCTGTAGTGGATGACCCTGCACTGATCTAAAGAATTTAGATTGTTACTAGAATCTTGGTATATGCGAACAATATATAGAGGCTGTAAGTAAGAAAGGCATGAGTTCCAGTAGAAATCGGACATCAATGTCACACATAGTTTACTAAATCTTATTTTAGTAATCTTTGTAAGATCTCGGTTTTAAGGCTTAGATGAACACATTGGTCCTACTTTAATCTATTAATAAAAGAAGTAAGTGAACTAGACACATTTCCAAATAACATTATCAAAGCATCTCTTTTTCCAGTCAAGGATTAAAAATATATATGTATTTGTGTAATCACTTCATATTATAGGTAAAGGTAAAGGCCCTCCCGTTGATGGTCGATTTGCTCGAGCGGGCCCAGTAACGTCTCCATTGGAGACTTTGTTGTTACTGTGTCTGGCATATCCAATACTCTCAGTAGCTTGCCAGGCTCTCCGAGAGGGGCGGAGGAATCGAACTCGGGTCGGCCATGTTGGCCACATGTAAGGCGAACGCCCTACCTGCTGTGCTATCGCTCCAGCCATTATGTCCAGAATAATTTTATAATTTTTATTTATTTTAGTAAATAAATAAACTGGTATCTGTGTGTAAAAAAAGAATTTAGATTGATTAACTGTTATCATCACACAAGCTTACAAAATAGGTAGTATTAATATGCCATTTCACAGGTGAACAAATTGGGGTACAGCGGTTCAGTAATATATATGCTCTCAAGATAGCTTGATTGTAAAATTTTATTCCCAAGGTTTTTGTTTGTTTGTTTTGGTCACACCTGGTAGTGCTCAGGGGTATCTCTTGGTTTCGCATGCAGAAATTACTCCCGGCGGTGCGCGGGGAACCGTATGGAATGCCGGGGATTGAACCCCGGTCGGCCGCGTGCAAGGCAAACGCCCTCCCCGCTCTGCGATCACTCCGGCCCATACTCCCTGGGTTCTCGCACAGCTCCTCCGGGTCGATCTCTCGTGGCCAGCCGATCCTCCGGGCTCCAGGACAGAAAGGGTTACGGGACCGCGCGCGCGCATTCTCAGCGGGGATATGCGCGGGCCCGCGCTCCCCGGCTCACAATGACGCGGGGCGGGGCGGCGGACGCTCTCCACGCCTCTCATTGGCGCAGACGCCCCTTCCTGTCACCGCCGAGGCCCCGACCCCGCCCCCCGGGTCCCGCCCGCCGACCGGGCGCCGCCGGAGTGGGCGGTCCCAGCCGCATGCTAATGAGGGGGCGGTCACTGCAGCCCATTGGCCGGCGGCGAAGTGTCGGTGAAGTCAGCAGCGAGTCCCAGAAAAACAGAGCGGGGCCAACTGCAGCGTGTAGTGCGAGTGGGGCCGGACGCGCGCAGCCCGCCCGCCGCCCGCCCGGCGACCCGCAAGGTAAGCCCGCGCCCGCCGCTCGCCCGCCCGCCGCCGCGGCCCCGGGGGGCGTGCGCCGACCCGGCCCCCGCGGGCGCCGTCTTTGTTCGGCGCTCGGAGGAGGCGCGTTTAAAGGGCCAGCTGTTGGGAAGGACTTGTGTGTATGTGTGTGTGTGTGTGGGTGGGTGGGACCCCCGGACCCCCGCCCTCTGAGCATCTCCCGGAGTAGTCAGGGAGGAAATCGTTTCCCCCTCCTCCATCCCCTTCCATCAAAGCATCCTTTCTTGTCTGCTTGGTGGATCCCCGAATCTTGCAAGGAAAGTTGCCCAGGGTGCGGGGATTCTGGAGCATTTGTGTGTGTATGTGAGTGTGACGGGTGGTGGTGGTGGGGTCCGGGTGGGGGCTCCGTGCGATCATGGCCTCTGCCGGGGAAAGAACGTCAGCCTGCTCCAGGCTGGTGCAGGAGACAGCCTCGCCGGGGCGGTGGGTTTTCGCCGTAAAGTGAAACTACCGAGGAGGGGCTCCTCTGCAGCAGCCGGAGGAAGGAGGAGGGCGCCCGTGGCAGGATGCAGGCGTCTCAGGTGTACGCGCCCATCAGCATCCCACCCCTGGAGGAGCGGGCGGCCGGAGGGGCTGGAAGGTCGACCGGTCTGGCCTAAGGACCCGCCTCCAAACAGGGGGTCCGTCTGTGTCCCCGCCGACCCCGGGAACCTCGGGTCTGCCCATTCGCCCATGCGCCTTCTTCATCCCCGGAGCGACCGGCAAGCATCTTGCTAGGCAGTCAGTCACCTATGAACTGAGAGCAACTCCTCTCTCGCAATTCCCAGGCCCCTAGCTGGCAGCTTGACGGCGTCGCTTGGCGTCCCTTCCTTGGGAAGCAGCAGCGCCATTCAAGAGAGGGATAGAGGCAATTCTGTGCCTTTCATGGTGGAGGGGGGTGGGCGATGTGCAGTGCATCCCCGGTGCATCTGCTGTTATGCGATGGCTTTGAAATTCATCGGTGCATTCTTCAGGAAGACAGAATTTATTAGTCTATTGCATTGCTACATAAAAGGAGAAAGGATTACGCTGAGCCCGGCTCTTTTTTTAATTTTTTTTTTTTTTTATATCCAGATCCTGGGTTTTCCCCCAGCATATTCTGGCTGGGCTTTTGGATATTTATTTTAAACTGAGCGCTGGGGTGACCCTCTTGTCACAGGGTTGACCTGATAACGTGGCCCCAACTGATTTCACCATCAATAGGAGGGACATTCATTTAGAGACATCATGGAACCTGTTTGGCACGCCAGGCCTCTGACACCGCCCCTCCCCCACAGAGCGTCCTTTCCTCTCCTAAGTGAAGGCCAAGCCAGGCCAGGAGGGCCTGTATCCAGACCTCCCCTCCCCCCACCCCCCAGCCCCCACCCAGTGTTCCGTGTTTGAGCACACTGTTTAAATTCACCGTTGTGTTTGCTTTGGCTTGGAAAGGTGCTTTAGTGGCGACTGAAGAAAAGGGGTGAATTAAAAGTGAGGTGGACAGCAGGTGGGGACAGCAGCTACAATGACAGAAATACATGCTGGGGCCTTCTGACCAGCTTCCCCTATATAGGTGCAGAGAGTGGGGGTGGGAGGGTGTGCTGAAGGGAGGGTGGGGTGGTGAGGAGGACTCTGCCACCAATGCCCTGCCCCACCCTCTTGGTACTGTTTTATATAGAGCCTTGCCAGCCAAGCCGGGGCATCTCAGGCTCATGGACCAGGGAGAGGACTGGTCTCTGGGCATTTTTGCCCTGGACATTGTTTAGAATGGATGGAAAAGGGTTAATTTTTCAGGGGCTGCTGAGAGTATATTTTGTAGCTGGGGGCCTGGCCTGAACTAGCTGTGGTGACATCTTCACAAGGAGTTAGTATGTGACACGCAGTGCTTTCTGTAGGCAGAAGAGATGACAGTACATTGTCATCTTCTCCGGCACCCATTTATTCTTGGCCCTTCCCCCCTCCTTCATTCTAGTTGGAGAGATGGGGTGAACTTTTCAGAATGGATCAGGGGTCTTGAGGGGTGAGATAGGAGTCATGGGGAAGGACCAGAAAGTGCTTCTCATTGGTCCAACAAAGAACTGTTCAATTATTTCCACTTCAAAATAGAGTTCAATACAGATAGTAGAGACTGGTATTTTCTTTGCAGGGAATGAATGAATGGGCAGGGTTCTAGCGGGGAGAGAAGCCTTTATGCATTAGTAGCCAGCTGACCATCCAAACTTAGCTCTGGAAGCTGCCCTGGACATGCTAGACTTGCTGTAATGAGCGCTCGCTGCTGATTTTGGGTTTCATCTGTGACACATGCAATGGAATGGTTTTCATAAAAAAACAAACTTTAATGGGGAAGGGCTTTCTGGGCCTGAGAAAAGCTTTGATCTTGGGGCAAGTGGTCTCTGCCTCCTCTCTGGATTGGTCTCCTTGTTGGTAAATGGCAGGGACTGGGAGCAGACCTCTTTCTGAGTTCCTGAGAGCATTGCTGTTTGTAGGGTCACAAGTACAGTTTGTGATGGTGTTCTTTGATTCTCGTTCATTTTTTAAGGTGATGGCATGCTTACAGTATTGGTCAATGGCATGAAAAAAACTTTTCAGGACTCCAGCCGCTGCTGAATTCAGATTCACCTTTCCCCTGCTGACTGAAATTCATGAGTTTTTTTTTTGTTTTTGCTTTTTGGGTCATACCTGGCGGTGCTCATGGGACTATATGGGATGCCAAGGATCGAACTCATATCAGCCCCATTCAAGGCAAATGCCCTACCCGCTGTACTATCACTCCAGCCCCTCATGAGATTTTATTGTCTGCAAAGGATGGAGAGTCGCCCAGAGTGAGGCATGGAGCATCAGGAATGGGTGCTTGGCGGGAGAGATGAAGACAAGGGTTGGTTTCTAGGATTTATTTTCTCTTTTTAAGTGTGTGTAGCTCACTGCTTTTATTTATGGTTATGCAGGTGGAGGTTTGAGTTCTGGAGTTGGAAGCAACCTCAGTGATTGCCAGATTCAACCTCCTTCACTGAGGAATTTGAGTGGTTGGAGGTTTGGCAGTTTGTCCAAGGTCACATAGTCACACAGCTAGCAATGCAGAGCTGGGGCAGAAATCCAGGTGGACAGATTCTGCCTCCTATGTTCTGGACCCATCTCTTAAGCCCCCTCTTCCTCAGAGAGAAATGATTCCAAGAAGGGGCGAGGAAAAGAAAGGAGGAATAGTGGTTGAAAGAAGGGAGAGGTAGGACCAAGTAGCAAGCTCGGGATAGACAGGTCAGAAGGGGACAGGAAATACTTATGGTGGGCTTGGTGGGGGGAGGGCTGGGGTTGAGGGGAAGCTCCAGCAGCTGGGAAGTAAGTAAGCAGCAACTTGGTTTACACAAGGTTGGGGATTATGGTGGGGGCTTAGTGGACCAAGAGTCTAGGCCGGATGGGGACTCTCTTGGACTCTCCTTGGAATTTCCCTCCTTATTCCGCTGTCAGTTTCAGTGTGGACTGGAGGCTGTTGGGTTGCATAGCCATTGGGCATGCAGCTCTTCATCCTGTGACCCTCTGTCAGGTCAGGTGTGGCCAGGGTGCTGCTGGAGAATGCTGAGGTGGGATCCAGTGCTATTTTTTTTTCTTTTTGGGTCATACCTAGTGATGCACAGGGCTTACTCCTGGCTCTGCACTCAGGAATTACTTCTAGCGGTGCTCAGGGGACCATATGGGATGCTCGGAATCGAATCTGGGTTGGCCGTGTGCAAGGCAAACGTCCTACCTGCTGTGCTATCACTCCAGCCCCCAGTGCTACTTTTTTTAAAAACACAAAACTAAAAAAAAAAAAAAAAAACAAAAAACACACACAAAAAACCCTTTTCTTGTTTTTTTTTTTAACTCAAGCAGTTTTTTTTCCTTTAACTTTCATGGGTGCATTGTCCATGTTGAGCTCATGTTGCTGGTCCTCCCCTTTCAGAGGGGACACTTGGAGATGACTGATTTACTGACTCCACCTCACTGGAGGCTAACTGCTGGCCTCTGACCTGAGCTAAGCCTCAGACCCTTTCAATGAGCAATTAAAGAGCTGTGAACTGTGGTTAACCAGATCAGTAACCATTCAAAGGCAAGGTAAAAGGTGATAATGCCTTGAAATCTATAGCCCAAGCCAACAAGCCTTCATGTATTGTGTGTTGCTTACTTTAACTCTTCAGGCTCATGGAGTATCTCTGTGGATTTATTCTTCCTGCTTTGTGTGACTGACTCAGCATGTGTGTCTATTGCTGTGTCTTGGTGTTCTCCCATCCTACTTTCCCCACACCTCTCTCTACCATTTCCTCCCTTCCTTTCCACAACTTCTACTCGCCTCATGCTGTATGTTTCTTCTAGCCCATCTCCCCTATCTTTTTTTTTTTACCACCAATTGTGTAGCTTTGTTGTACATTTTAATATTGTTTCTGAGTGAGTCATTAAAATTTCATCCTCTCTATTCTTAATCTGAAGTCAGTTGAGTTCACTGTTTCTGAATGTATTTGTGTTTTACACACAAACCCGACCCAACCCTATTAAATTGTTTTTCACTTTGATGTGGCCTTTCACTGAGGTTACCCGCCTCCTACCCCCACTTCTCTTCTGTGGTCAGTTACGACTATAGAAACAAACCAAAAATCCCCAACTCGCTATCATGTGTTTGTTAGTGTTTTTATAACAACAATGACAACAACAATAACAGAAAACCATAATAAACCAGCTATAGCAATAGAAAAAATTTCCACGCTTATATTATGGCCACAAGGGACACTTTCACCCTAGAGAGTCGCCCTATTTCTTGATTTCCTTCCACTGAAAGAGTGTTTGCAATGCTTTCTGTAACTGAAGACTGTAACTTTAAGGGGTCGAGGTGCTGATGGCAAAACTGGAGTCCTTGTTGGTGATTCTGGTAATACTTAGAGTGGGTGAGGTAGGCAGGCTTATGGCCAAGAGAGTACATCTTGGAAGAATTCAGTGTGTTGGTTTTTTCTTTTTTCCCTGGGCTGAGCCGACCCAGTGACTAGTAGCAGGATAAGGCTGCCTGCTTCTCCCTTTTCTGATCAGTGCTGGTGGGGACCTGGTGACAGGGGAAAGGCAGGCAGCCATCGACAGGCTGATGATAGGACAAATGTGTTCTGCAGTGTTTTAGCTTTAAGCTTTTCTTCTGATGGATTAATTACAGACAACATGGATTGCTCAGGGGTCAGTGGATAGCTTGCCTCAAGTGGACCTCTTCAACAAGCAGTTTCCTGGAAGTGTACAGTTGTCTGGGGAGAAGTCCCATGGGATTTGCATTCTGTGAGGTGTCTGTGATGGTTCTAGTAGAAAAGAACTTAAGGGGACCAGAGAGATAATACAGTGGGTACGGCATTTACCTTGCCTGTGGCCAACCGGGGTTGATCCCTGGCATCCCATATGGTCCCTGAGCACTGCCGGGAGTAATTCCTGAGTGCAGAGCCAGGAGTAACTCCTGAGCATTGCTGGGTAAAGCCCCAATTTTTTTTTTAAAAAGAGAAAAGCATGGAAAACGTTTTATGGTTAAGTGCAGCTCATGATCAGGAAATGTTGTTTATCTTGTGCCCTCTGTTGTTGATGCCCATCCCAAATCCTCACATCACGTGCCATACTCCAGCTTCCAAAGCGACCTTTCCTGATGCCTGCCAGAGCCACCCATTCCTCAGAAGTACAGAATTCTGCCATGTCCTAAGGAGAGGTCCACACCAGGGCTTGTTCCCTTGCCAGAGGTTTTTTTCCTCTAGCATCCACCCTTCTCCTATTGTCATTGCTGCTTCCTTCTCTAGCTTGTGAGATGTGGCAAGAGAGAATCTGCTTCCTCTCCCTTTCAATTAAATTCTATTTTGTACCCAAGTCATGTATGTGACTTTAAAAGTCAATGCTGTGAGACTCCTTAGAAGACTCTGTTCCAGGTCCTCACTCATCAGTCATTGGACGTGACTTAGTATTGCTGCAGCAATAGTGACTGCCAGTGTTGTAGCATAAAGTAATGCATATTGAATCATTTCCCTCCTAGTCCCCTTGATGGCTCTACTGGTGTTTTCGTGTATTCTTAAATTTGCTTTTCTTAGCTTAATTTTCTTCTTTTTCTCCCTCTGCCCCCAGCCCCAACAGTCCCCTTTCTTGCTTGTTTTCTTGGATGTATTTTTCATTGGAGTGATCCTTCCATGTACCTTTTCCTTATCTGTCCATGTACAGAAAGCCTCAGCCTTGAGTTTGGTCCTGGCACCACCCCACATGGTCCTCCCAACAGCACTACCTTTTGGGATCCCTGGTGCCTCAACCAAGCGTGTGATTTTCTGTTCCCACTTACCAAGTATTAGAGCAACAGTTAAAGTGTGTCCCACCTGGCGAGCACTGTAACTAAGTTGTGAGCATCACTGCCACGTGTGACTCCCAGCTCACACAGCAGTGAAAATATCTGTGGTCACGTGTGCAAGCCTCTCAGCTACTGTGCAAGCCCTGCCACTAGTGTGTGCTATCAGAGCAACAAGAACAACAACAGCAAAAGGAAGAGGAATAAAGAAATTTTTTTTAAAAAGTAGACACAAATGCTGCCTGGGAGTTGTGCTACAGAAAGGGACTTGTGCACTTGATTGTCACATGAGACAGAGGGGAGCACCCCTCTTTTCCTACTGGGCACATGTAGATGTCAGTGCTTAAATTTTTTTCCAGGAGTGTTGATTTTGCCTGGTTGTCTTGCATTCTGGGATACAAGAATAGGGAAAGGGGCTAGCTACTTTGGTATGCAGACTTTATCTCACTTCTTCTGTTTTCCAAAAGTTGCTTCCCACTCTCCCCTCCTCCTTCAGCTGTATCCATCTCTCAACCTAGAGAGTGGCTGGTATCATTTGCCTAAACAGTAAATCTCCACCTTTTGCTATTTGTGGGAGGGACATCCACGGATTAGACCAGTTGCAGCATGGACCGTGGGGTCAGAGGATGCTCCTTGCATCAGCTTTCAACAGTGTTTTCTCTTAACCCCCTCCAATTTTTCCCCACATCGTGCACATACCTCTGACTCCTGAGCCTTCTCCTGTTTCTGTGGTGTAAGTTGCCACTTGCTTAGTGGTTTCCTCCCTTGCTTGCACTTAAGCAGATGAAGGAGAAACCTCAGCCAGCTACTGCAGGACAGTCAGCTCCCCTCCAACTTCAAGTTCTGTTGACAATTTTCTTCTGCTGTTGTCTCCCTCACATTGAAAAATGGATTGACTCCATGTTCCCTTTTAGTGGGCTTCTGCCTGAGAGTAGAGATAGTCTTCAATGCCCGAGTTGACCTGTTTTGTCTCTTTATCTAGTTCCTCCCTGACCTCCAGTATATTCCCAAGATCATCTTTATTAAATGATCGAACATGTGTTTTTGAGATGGGGTGCATATGGTTAGTCATCAGATTTCAAGAGTGTTCCAGACACACAGTCTTGTGAAAATAAGCCCATTGTTTATTCTGAGATAGAGAGAATAACAGGCAGTGGAGGCTGCCACTCTGCCCAGGCAGTATAGGCTAAGAAGCAGGGTGAGGGTGAGATAGAGCTCTGGGCTGCTGTGTTGAGGAGCAATGGGGCCCAGGTGTTAGATACAGTCCCATCACCAACTGCCTGGGTCACCTTGAAAAGTCATCTGGGTCTGGGTTTCTTCAGCCTTAAAATGAGCTGTGAGTCAAGGTCTGATTGAACTCATTCAACCAAGTACTGCTATGTGCTGTGCACAGTTCTGAGACCCTTCTGGGTCTCTTTTAAGGTTGTCACCCAGTACATATGTCTGTTGTGGCATGTGTCACATAAAATGGATTGTGTATGGTTTGTGTGACTCTCCTGATCTTAGTAAGGAGTCTAGAGATTTGCCTTCTTACTCTCTCTAGTCTATGGGCTTCTTGTGAGGGCCACATTGTTGTCACTGCTGTCTCACCCTTCTGTGCTTGCCATAGTCCTTGGCATATAGGAGGTGTATCGTACTGGTTAGATATTATCAAGAAAATATGAAAATAGGAGGCGCTATGCTGCAATCCCCAGTCCTTGCTTGGAAAACAAGACCTAACATACTAGGACTTGAATGCATTCAGTCTGAGTGATTTATGGGGTTAGAGATTTGGACTAGGTTGATATAGTCACTGGAGATAAAGATTCTGGATTCCAGCCTGAGTCTAGCACCCCAAACACACCATAGTCTTATCTTTGTTTAATCATATGTTACATGTTAAGATGGGATTCAGCTTAGCCAAAAAAGTGAATAAAGGATAGAATCCTGCATTTATAGTGTTAAATTTACATTTACAAATGTTTAAGGGCTTCCCCCAACCCCCCATAACTTACTTTGGTTTCCATAAACTTGTGAACTAATGTGCCAAAATTAGTAATTAGAAATTTCAGGGGAATGGACTCAGCTCCAGAGGAGAGATTTTCTTCATGAGAGCCCTTCTCCAGCACAGTATAGAACCTTTCTCCACGCTCCCTGTTAGGCTAAGGTTAGAGATCATTGGCGTGGGAACCTGCAGAATCAGTGCCTGCCTGGGACAGGAAGCTGTTTGGAAGCCTTTAAAATCCTTTCCTTTGGATTTGTTCAACAGGTTGTGAATAGCAGCAGTACATCACGGTCTATGTTGGCCCTGGAGATATAATGGTGACCAAAGGGATGTGATTCTCACTATTTTAGAATTTATAGATATGAGCTCTACATCCCATTATGGCAGACACTAGCCACATATAGCTACTTAAGTTAATGAAAACTGAAATGCAATAAAAAAAATTCAGTTTCTCAGTCACACCTGCCAGATTTCAAGTGCTCATTCACTGTGTATGGCTCTTGGCTGCCATATGGACAACACAGGTAGAGAAGATTTCTGCCTTTTGAGATTTCTTGGGCTTCCTGTGCTGGACTCCAGAGTCCTGTTTCTGGAGCAGGCATCTGTGATTAGCCTTGTTTCACTGTGGAAGCAATGAGGCACAGAAAAACCATTTGTTTAAAGTCATGTGGCTGGCTGGGCCTAAGATGAGGCAGGTCTCTTTTCTTGGAGTTTGGCTCTTGTCTGGAACTGAGGTGGGGGAGCGGACTGAGAGTATGGTCTCTGCTCTATTCTCCTAGTCGGGGTTACCATCCCAGTGCTGCTGTTTCCCAGGACAAATGACTGCTCTGTGCCTCAGTTGCCTCATCATTAAAACAGAGAAAGGAATTAGTGCCTGACTAACAGTGGTGTGTGTGTGTGTGTGTGTGTGTGTGTGTGTGTGTGTATGTGTGTATGTGTGTGTGAGAGAGAGAGAGAGTGAAAGAGAGAGATTGAGACTGCAGCTATACTGACTCAAAGAAATTATAAAGCTAGTGGCTCTATTGAGAATGAGAAGGGGGCAGAAGTTGAACTAGAGAAGGATGCTGTGCTTGAACTAGGAGCAGCTACATGCAAGGCAAGGACCCTAACCCTTGTACTATCTCTTTGTCTCTGTGATGAGAACTTTTTTTTTTTTGGCATCCCCACCACTGCTCATTCTTGTTAGCAGGTGCATCTCCTATAGCCTGGTGTCCTACAGACGCCCTATTTTGCTGATGAGGAGAAAAATGCTCTGATGCTGGCTCCAGAAATGGAATGGTGACTCCTTTGCTGGGTGAATCACCACCTGCTTGTGGCACCTTAGGAAGTCTCAAAGGGCTGATGCATACTTTGCATGCATGGGTGGGCCCTTGAGCACAGAGCTGTGAGTAATCCCTGAGTATACCACCAAAACTTTAGGGCTCCAAAACTTTAAAAAAAATGTGCTTTAATAATCACAGTCCTGGGACCTGAGAGAAAGTACCTGAGTTTGATCCCTGGCATACTATATGGTCCCCTGAGCACTGCCAGGAGTAATTCCAGAGTGCAGAGTGAAGAATAAGTCCTGAACACAGCTGGATGTGGGTCAAAAACAAAAACAAGCAAAGAAACAAAAATCACAGTCCTGTTTATTTGCTAGAGAAATATTGGCAGACTTGTGGCCCTGCCTTCCTACATTTTATTTCCTTGCTAACACTGAGAGGACTGGCTGCTTTGAGGAGTTTGTTTCAGGTTCTGATGTAGGAGGGTTTTAGTATACAGAATGTGTGGGAATAGCGAGGTATCTACATTGTTTTACCCAGCACTCAGGACAGAAAGGGAGAGGCCTGTGACGGGCCGCGGGAGAGGTGTCTAGTAGTGGTGGGTCCTGGGATGAGACTGTTCCTGACAACCTGGATTCTCAGCATGGCATGGAAGTGGAGGTTCTGCCTGAGAATCAATGGTCTGGAATACTGAGCACTTAGATGTTCATCTGTCATGGATGCTGCCCATCTTTTCCCAGACTTTCCATCATGGTGGGTGAGCTCACAGCAGCTGAAACAGGAATGGGTGCTTACCAGATCCTGGCATTGCTCTTCTGCCTGCTTGTCAATGCAAAAAACTCATTACTCATTTATAGGATGCCTTATGCATCGATTACTAACACCAGCCTGTAGGCCGACCTTTGACCTCGGTCTCCCAGTATGCAGTGTCCTTGGCACATCCTTTGTGAAATACAAACAGTTTCTCTTATTGCCTGGAATTGGTGTGGAACCTGGTGGCAGTGTCCTGGTCTGACACAGAAAGAGAAAATTCAGATTCTGCAGATTCAGAATTCAGAGATTTCTACAGGTTCCTGTTCTTAGAGTTTGTGTTTACTTGGGCAGATCTAGTTTTGAGTAATGGTTTCTGGCCAGTACGAAATGATAGAGGTTATAGTTGGGTATAGAAAGCCAGTGGGGTTGGGGGTAGAAATACGAACATTTTTGTATTATGTTGTTATTGGAAAGTATTTACAAGGTGCTATAATATACATGTGGATGATTCTTCAGTGTTTGAATGTCCTTTAATAGACAGTACACACAGGAGGCCAGAGGCCAGAGGCAGTGCAGTCTTTGAAGACGGGCTGAGATAGAAGAGGTAGACTTGGGAACTGGGAGAGTTGCGGCCTCTCCCAGGATCCTGGACAGTGGACTTGAGACCCTTCAGGTCTAGTGGATTTGTCCTGCTCTAAGCAGGACAAAATGAATAAAGCTCAAAAGAAAGCAAAATCCCAACAGGGACAGGAAATAGAGTGGCTGAGGAAAGCTATTCTCAGGAAAGGGCCCAGGGCCTAAGCAAGGTTTGGTGGTTGTTGAAAGCCAAGTTGTTCTGCCCATAGGCTTGGGCCAAGGACGACTTCATGTCTGCAGTGGGGCCTCCCTGTTGGACATGGTGTCCAAGTGAGCCAGTCTGGCAGGTGTGAGTGGGTAAGGCCCCCAAGGACCTGGGAAGTGTTAGTCAGGTCTTAGTACTTGTGAGAACAGTTGTTAGAGGAGGTGGCCTCGCAACCTGCTAGCCTGCAATATAACATGCAGTCTTGGTTTTTCACCTTTAACTATTAAAGTTATGAGTTCTTTTAAATATTCCCCTGAAGCATCATTATAACTGATTTTTCCTTCCTGGGTCAAAGGAACACTGATAGAAACCAGTTGGAGACTGGTTCTGGATTCATCGAGATCCATCCATCCATCCATCAAAGAATTACAGAACTTGGCAAGCAGATGCCCTCAAGGGCCAGTGCATATGTCCATGGATTGGCATATAGACTGGCACTTTGTGGAAATCCCTGATTCAAGGGGTTGAGGGTGTTCCTTTCCAAGACAGACCAGGAAGTAAGAGTGCTTCCATAAGGTGCAGAACATTTAAAACTCTCTTTAAAGAATTGAATTACTCAGGAGCTTTTGATTGGTAAAGCTTGGGACACCATACAAGCTTTCCAGGCTGTCTTTCTGGGCCTCTTCCTCCCTCTGAAGGGTGAGGTCTGCCCTTGCAGACGCAGACAGCCTGTCTGCTCTGTTTGACTCAGAGCTTGGGCAGTAGCAGGGCTGCATGACCTGCCCACCCCCCCGCCTGCTCCCATCAATTTATTTTTGTACAGAGACTTAAACCCAGGGTCTTATGCATGCAAAGCTTACACTCCTACTGTGCTTCATCACTGGCCTGAGTGATACCTTCAGAAATTTGAAGTTCAGGATGGTCTTAAGTCAAGAGGAGCAAAGGGGAAGAGGACTCCCCCCATTTGGGTACTGATCAATGTCTTTACAGACCCCCGTTAGTGCCTCCATGCAGGCTTCTCTGTCTGGTCAGGGCTGGGTGTGGTGGTGCTGGTGTTTGCCCTTGCAGTTTCCTTAGCCCTGGGAGTGCTGCTAGTCATTCCCTGTTCACTGGAACAGCACTTTGGGGTAGCCTTCTCTGACACCCCTTTCCACAGCTTTCAGGATTTGGTGTCTGCGTGGAACATTCTTTATGGCGTCCACCTCAGTGGTTCTGTCACATGCATTTGGAAAACCATTGTTTTCCCATCATCTGTGGGACCCATGACCACTGGCCAGGGCTGTTTATTTATCAACATTCTATCTCAGGGTGGCACGTGTCTGTCAGCAGCATGGCTTTACTCTCTGTGCCATGTAAATTCGCTCATTTATTCACTTTTGGGTTCTCTACCCAGTTTCTGTCTTACAAAGAGACTGGAACACTCCTGCTGACCTGTTGTTTCTTGTCCAAAGCAGGAGATGAGCTTTCAAGATAGCCATGGAGAGACAGGAAGAAAACATTATCAGGGACAGTTTTGTTTATTCTTTAGCTCTAATGAAAGGATTATGTAGCTCTCCTATTTTTAGCAGTGCGAGGTTTATAATTAACCTATAAATAAATATGCTTGAAGCAATTTTACCCATAGAAAGTTGGGATCAAAAAGTTTGATCTCTGGAGATCTGAAAGGGTTTTTATACCAACGACTGAGGAGCACTAAGCTAAAGAAATTGCAAGGTGTGACAGGGATCACATGGCAAGGGGACTTCAAGGGAACCAAAGAAGAGACCAGAGAGATCAGCATGTTAGAATGCTGGGCATGAGAAGGGTTAGTGCCTTGAGAAAAAAAGGTTGAGAGAAGGAGGAGGATCTGCCGTGCTCCCATTTACCCCCTCCCCCTCCCACCCAGTTTTGGGTGGGATGGAGAATTTGGGATAGCAAGATGGATGAGACCAGACCTCTGCTTGCAGGATGGACATAGTCTAGTGGGAAAGAATTAGTCAGAAGTGCCCAAGGAGAGAGATGGCACAGTGTGTAGCTGGAATGCAGAAGAATGTGGTAATTTAGGTAGGAGGTCCTGGTCTTGCTTTCAAAATCCTCCATGCCCCAGTCACACAGCTCCCTGCTTTCATTGCAGAAAGGGAGGGGCACAGGGTGGTAGTAGCCATTAGATTGCTTTAAAGTTGACCAGAGGGTTGGGCATTGCAATGAAGTTCTCCTTCTACTCTTTTCTGGGGAGAGTTTTACCTTAATGTCATTGAAGGCCCATTGCGAATTCTATTTTCTGGTTTAAAAAACTGTATATGAACAATAAAATGCCATCCAGTGTAGATAAATGTGTATTTGTCTTATTTACTTACCTGTGGCATCATCCATACTCCTTTCTTTTTCTTTTTTTGTTTTTAAGTCCCAGGGCTTGAAGTAATTATGTAATTAGAATCCACATCAAGCGTGGCTAGATAAGGCGTAATTAAAGAGGAAAGCCTAATTTTGGAAGAATGATAAGAGGTCATTTGACTCAGTCTGGGCCCAAATCCAATCTTGGGAGAACAGTAAGAGGTCATTTGGATGGACGAGGCTTGAGGCCACCCAGGAGCCTGGATTGGCCTGAGAGTTGGGGCAGATTCTGTTTCAGTTCAGTGAAAGCCATTCATTGAACAACTTCTTGATAAGGGGTATTGTGGGAAGATCCAACCATGAGCAAGGAAATGACCTGGATCTCCAGGAGGTCATGGGGGGACCTGAGAACAGCCTGCAAGGGCGTGGGGGGGAGGGTGTGTGTCCCGGCTAAGACAATAGAGTCCTGAGTGGGAGAAAATTAGGATAGGATTCCAAAGCAGGTGGCATTTAAGATGGGTGAGGAGGTTTCTTGAGTGAGGACAAGAACTTTCTGGCATATTAGAGGTGCTGGGTAGTATTTGGAACAAATGCCAGGCTGAGGTTAGAGGTAGGAGGAACAGGGCCAAGTTCTTGGGTAGCCACTTGTGACTTGGTGAGTAGGTAGAGTTCAGACAGCACAGTGACTTGAGGCTAGGTCCTCAGTGGGCAGGGCTGATGCTCAGGAGTCAGAGATTGCCCTGACTGGAGGGCACCTTGGACAGGACTGGGCAGGACCAATAGATGGGAATGGGGGGAAGGGAACCTGCCAAAGGAAGGAGTGCAGCGGGCAGAGGGGAAGGAGGGCACCAGGGAGCAGGATGCAAGCAGTGTGCTAGAGTGGGTGAACCTGATTCCTGGGTTGGGGGCAGCATGCTAGGGGGATAGGAGAGGAGTTCTGGCTCTTGGCTGGCCACAAGAGAGACATGAGTCAGATAGAAGAATGTGGCTCTGAGGGGGCGGAATGGACTGCAGGGGAGTCTGGCCTGTGCTTCTCATTCTGGGGTGATAGGAGCAAAGACATGTGTCTTGGCAGGGGTGACTCTGCAGTCCTTGTCCATGATAGGGTTCCTTGTGTTGGTGCTAAGAGGATGCAAGAAGTAAACCCAGGGAAGATGTGGAGCCAATCACAAACTTCCCTGTCTAAAACGTGATGATGCTTGAGTTGAGAGGTGACCAGCTGCTGAGAAAAAGGGAAAGGTAGAGGCTTGGTATATCCAGAATCCCGAGACCCTCTTCTCACCTCAGCCCTAATGGGACCTAGCTCAAGAACTTGGGCCAACCCCTACATCTCCGGAGTTCCAGGTTTTGGTCTCATCTCTCATCCCGGGATGGTTCAAGTTGATGAGCCATCCCGGGATGTTGGAATCCTTCCGGTCCTTGGGTGAGGGGAGGGGAAGGAAGGGTCATGGCCAAAGAGCTGTGAGGCAGCTCTGTGTGGGGGTGACAGAAACTAGTCTTCTATTGTGGGCAGTGGGGTGGGCGCTGCGCTCTGGAGTTGGAGGGCTGTGCTATCCTGACTTTCCCTTCTGGTCTCAACGGTGGTTTTGCGCCTCCTGAACTCACTGGGCTTGTGAGCACTAAACCTACGCAGATGTTGAGGGTAGATGCCGGGATTATTCTGGGGTGGGGCAGGGGAGGACTCATCTCCCCAGAGTTGCAGAAAGGAAGTTGTTAGGGCAGAGAACTTACTGTTACCGAACTCTTTACCCCCAACTCTGCCTCTGGCTCCCTTCATCAATCTTTGGGAAATTGATGACCTTGGACCTTTAGAAACACTGCGCCCAGAAGACTTCCTGGCAGACAGGGGAGCTGGACAGGGCTTTTTTGGAAAGAAGAGAAGGGCTTCACCCGGGAGAGTGATGTGGAGTTGTATTACAAACTTTAAATAGCACCTGGAAAGAAGGCGTGCCCGGATCTCCTCGTGCATAGCATACACCGGTGCTGTACCAGATGCTTTCCCGGTCACAGTCTCACAGTCTTTCCCCTCATTTCTACTGCTTTGAGCGTCCCACTGTCCTGAGGTGGCAACAGGATTAGAGGAACTACTTTGCCCAGCCTCTGAGGGGTAGGGGTGGGAAGGATTTCATTTTACTAGGCCTCCCACTCCAGTAGTAGTAAACACCTATTTATTTTTTTGTTAGTTTTTGCACCAGCCACAGATGGCAGTACTCAGGGGTAACTCCTGTCTGTGCATTAAGGAACTACTCCTGGCAGGCTCAGTGAACCATCTGGGATTCCAGAGATCCCTTACCTGCTGTATTCTCTTTCAGACCCAGCTGGCTCTTCGGGGAACAGGATGACCAGGGGATGTTGGTCTCTGGTCCTTAGTCCTCATTAAGGACCAGCTGTAATGTGTGTCCAGCTGTCACCCGTGCCACCAGCACCTTCTGTAATGAGGGGGGCATAGAAAGCACCATGGTCTAAAACCCTCATCTTTCAGATCAGGAAGTGGAGCGTCTGAAAGCAGAAGGGATGTACCAATGCCAGGGACACAACAGGGAGGAGAATGAGAAGAGGATGGAGACTTTGAGATTTTTATAGCTCTTTTAAGCATTCCCTGTGGAAAAGTTTGTTTTTTAGACAACAATGGAGTCCTTTGTCTTGAGAGTTAGTCTGGGCAAGCTTAGATCTGAAAGGTCATGTGTGTGTGTGTGTGTGTGTGTGTGTGTGTGTGTGTGTACACGTGTACACTCATGCATGTGCTTTTTCCTTCACTTTAGCCTTAGATGCCTTTGAACCAGCAGGAAAGATTCCTTAAGACCAAAGGTTAAGACCAAAGGGATTCAACAGATAGGAAGGGCATAGGAAGGAGGGGGAAGATCAGAGGCCACCAAAATAGAAAACTAAACTGTAGGCTTGGTTAAAAGGAATTTTCTGGGTCAGCCAATAATCACTAATATTTATTGGATATACCCCATGCCAGGCAATTTTCACTTGTCATTTTATGTTGTTGCTGTGGCTTTCCCATGTGGTCCAATGCTTACTCCCCTCCCCCATTTCCATTTTATAGTTGAAGGATTTGGGCTCAAGGATGCTAAGTGACTCACCTGATTGATGCTAATTGACTTAGTAAGACATGGAGCTGGGACTCCACCACATGTGCAGCTGATCTAGCATCACCTGACCCAACATGCTGTCTTAAACCCTTTAGCAGTCTTGTAGGACAGTTTCTTCCTAGTTCCTAAATATAAAGGAATGAACAGAATACCTTTAGGGAGACCATCATTCTCAGGGGAAAATTTACCCCTGGGGACTTTTGGTTGTCTGGAGATCATCTTTGATTGTCACAGTTTCAGGGATGCTAGTGGTATCAGAGTACAGAGTCCATATGGGACAGTCCCAAAGAAGTGTCCTGAGCCAAATGTTCTGAATGTCAAGCTTTAGGGACCTGATTGTCCACAAAGAGCACAGGGCCATTTGGAAATCCCAACGAAGAACTTGAATTGGTCCTTAGGTTGCAGAAACTTCTCAGGTATCTTGGTGATGTTTGCAGTTTGGACTTCACACTGACCAAGCCCTGTGAAGCTAGTGTAGTGGTAGTGGTATGGAAATATGGAAGTATGGAAGCCAGGAAGAGAAACTCCAGCCAGGAGTGGCAGGCTTGGTGGTTCAGGTGAGTGAGGTGATGTGGTTGGGTCCAGTTCAGACTGCTGAACGTGGGATTTCCCGCCGCCCCCCCCCCCCCCCCCCCCCGTGTCATTAAGTATTCAGATTCAGCCAGTTGTCTTTCTTGTCTAGAAAATAAATTATGGCTGCAACAGCCAACCATGGAAAAGTTTGAGAAAAAAGTCTCTGTGTTCCAGGTGCATGCAGATACAACCATGCAGCTTGCCAGTTGCCCTGTTGCTTTTACTGTGTGATCTAATACTGGTCTGCCATGTGCTGGTTAGGGCCGAATGGAGGCAGAGCTGAAGCCCCGGGAATAGGAACCCTGGACTTGATTTGAGTTTATTGGGGTGATTATGGGATAACTTTATCTGAGCTTTGGTGATAGCAGAGTCTGTCTGATAGAGCAGTGCCTTCTCCTGAGGCAGAGGCTGGGCCCGTGTAGGAGAGTGTGGTTACTTGACTCCTCTCTGCTCCAGGCCAGGCAGGGCAAAGTTGTCCATGTCCTCATGTTTGATGGTGAAAGGACACTTTGTCCCCAGTCTCATTAAAGTGTTTTGCCCCTGATAGGCACTGTGATGGGAACCTCCCATTTCTTCCTTTCCAACACCTTAGTCCCACCTCAAGGAAGGTATGAGGGCCACTGCCTGGCACCAGACACCTTCTGCCACAGTGACTCAGGTTCACTGGTCCAGTCATTCTCAGTCTTGCTGGTGTTACTATTTGATCCCTCCTCTAAATTACTAAATTACTGCGAGACCTGGAGTGAGTTTCCTGACCTATATAGAGAAGCAACATTGTTGAACCAGGGGATGTTTCATCCTTGCACATGAGTTTGCTGAATCAGGGTGGTAGGGTCTGGGGTGTTGCTCTAAGGTCATTAGATGTTCAGGTTCACCTTAGAAACCACAGGGATTCAGGGAGAAAACGCCAAGCTAAGTGTTAGGAAACTGTCTTCAGACCGAATAACTTCTTCAATATAAATTCTCTTCTCTTTTTTGGGCGGTGCTCAGAGCTTACTCCTGGCTCTGTGCAGTATGATCGAATGCATGGAGATTGTAAAGCTCCAAGCATGCAGGGTAACTGCGGGTACAATATACATGATTGGACCTTGTCTTTGATCAGGATGCAAGAAGACTGAAAAGGTGAGTTGGTGCCAGATGGTGCTAGTTTTGAAATCCAGCTATAGTAAAGGGATAGGATTTATCCTACAGAGGGATGACCTCTTATCCAGGTTCCCAGAGGGCTTTTGCTATTGTTGCAGTGTGTATGCTAGTTGTGTCTTCAATTTACCTTCAGATTTGGATGACGAATTCTAAGTTCCTGGAATCCTGAAGGCTGGTTGGAGCTCTCAGAATTCAAGAGTAGGATGCGGCCAGGCTGGCCCTTGGACGGTCAGTGCCCACAGAGCTTGGTGAAATATGAAAGGAGGAGATGAGACATTATCTAGACCAGATAATTCAGGCCCAGGCCTGGGAGCAGTGATATCTGCAAGAGATGCTTACAAAAGAGCCTAAAGCCAAAGTGACACCACACATGGTCCCTGAGATGGCTCCAGAGATAGACCCATTCTAAAGTTCAGGCATCCTGGATAAGCCTTTTTCCTAAATCGAAGTTAAGACTGATAAGAACATAATCTACATTGTGCCGGTTTCCTGAGCAATTAAAAGTCAGAGAAGCTTCTCCCCAGCTTCCACAACTTTCTGGTGAACACACTGGTATTCACTTTCCTAAACCCTCGTATTGTTCATTGGAATTTAAAATAGGTTATGAATGTGCTTGATGTCAGGAAAGATAAATCTGTGAGGAGGACTGTAGTCAATACATTTCCTTTTTAAGTAGAAACAATATAAAGAGCTTAATTCAGTCCTGAATCAATCTCACTTTGTTACCATGATTGTGTAAAACCTGAACTGCTTTATGTCTGTCTCACACTGTTTATATTCCCTGATGTTCCCCATCCTAGCTGGCCCTGCATGGAGCCATTGCCTTTTTAGGTCATGGATGGCTTTGATTCTCCTACGGCTATTTCCTCATGTGCTGTAAAAGGGTTATATTGTGAACAGTGACTTTATTTTATATCTGGGAGTGCTCTTCAGGATCACTGCCCCCAAATGAGCTTTCTTTGTCCAAGAGACTTGGAAGTCTAAATTCTTTGACATTTTTCCCTTCCCATGAAAAAAGATTATTGCATTTTAAAAAATGTTGATGTTAAGGCATTACCTTAAAGACTGTCAAGTATAGAGCTCACAGATAACAGCAGCAAAAGAAATCAAAACACTATTAAAATATGTGCAATAAAAATTTGTACTCTCATCCCTGTGATGTTTACTTTACTCCCCAAAGCCTATTGGGTGAGTTGTGTATCCATTCCCATTTGCCTTGAACGGCCCTAGCTTATGTTCTTTGTCCCAGTAGTTGATCAGTATACACCCTCTTTCACCCTTCCAAATGTTCCAATTAAGGTAATAAGTGATATATTCCCCTATGGATAGGTAATTGTGTGTTTTGGTTCTTTGTACATTCTTCTGTATGTGTGCAGATATGATATACATTGCCTTTGTCACTCACTTAACAGCATATCTGAAAACTGTTGAACAGTAGTTATGGAATGTCTCCATTCTGCTAAAATCTCTTGGTTGGTGGTGTTTGTAGAAATTGTACCTTTCCCATGTTTTTTTTTGTTCGTCTTTGGATCACACCCAGTAGTGCTCAGTGCTTACTCCTGGTGGGTTTCTGGGACCATATAGGGTACCAATGTCAGCAAGTGCCCCACCTGTTGTGCTGTTGCTCTAGTATCTACCTTATCCTTATTTTATCAAGTTAATTTTTATTTAGGCATTTGTTCTGTATACCTAGGGAAGAACATAAGATAGTGGGGGATAAAACTAGCTTCTTTCACTTACAGAAAACTAGCTTTGAGTTTTTGCATCCAGGAAATATTTATGAAGCACCTTTTATGCCTTTGACAGTACTGGACACTTTGGATAAACTGGGTTCTTCTTTCATTCTACTTTAATTGCTTCATGGTCCAGCTCAAATACGAAGCCCTTCCTAAAGCTTTCCCTGATTCCCTGCCCTGCATTCTTTTGCATTCCCATCCACCACTCATCCATCATCCATCTGTTATTCATCCATCTGTTTAGCCATTCCCGCATTCACTGAGCACGTCCTATTCCAGCTCCTGTGCTGGTGATTGCAGATGAAAACGAGATGAGTGCCTTGATGTGGGAGACAAAAATTGATGCATGAGCAAGTAGTTTCGGGATGTGCAGTAGCTGGTACAACAGGATTATACTCAGTCTGCTGGGGAATTACGGAGCGAGTGGTGCCTGGTTCCCACTGACCGTGGGAGAGTTGGGGAAGGCTTTCTAAAGACACTTGCCTTAGTGACACTTGATTTCTTATTTTCTACTATAAGCATTTGCCTTTCTTTTCTGTTTCTCTGAGGTCCATCTCAGGTACAGTTTTGGCATCTTTTCTTTTCACTGTGACCCCTGGTGTGTTAATGCTTTTTATTTTAAAGCCTCTGAGATATGTATTGACTAAAAACAATCTCAACGAGATAAGATCCAGCCTCAAGAATCTTAACATCAAAAAGAACAGTGAGATATTCTTTGCTGATGTTGATGTTTGTGGTTTATTCAGGCAACTTGCATCCTACACAATCCCCTCGGAATTGGTGCCTATCCTCCCCCTTCATCTGTTCCCACTTCCCGCCCCCTCCCCCCACTCATCATGGTTAGTAGATACTTTTCCTGCTCTGTTCCTTACCTTTGCCGAAAAGAAACCCTCTAAATCCGAGAACAAAAGGGAATGCCCTGCCACAGAGGCAGGGTGGGATGGGGGGGAATGGGGGGTGGGGGGATATTGGGATCTATGGTGGTGGAAAATGGGCACTGATGGAGGGATGGGCACTTAATCATTGTATAATTGAAACCCAAGCACAAAAATTTGTAAGTCTACAACTGTACCTCTTGGTTTGTCACTAATAAAAATTAAAAAAAAAAAGAAACCCTCTAAATCTAATGCTGAAAAGATAGAATCATATCAGTAAGGAGCTCCAAACTTCACTCTTTTTCTGATCATGCTTCCCCCTTGAATGAGGGGGTAGTCCTTGACCTCTCAAAATCCTGGCACTTCTGACCTTGCAAGAACAATCATTTCAGGAATCAGTTTGATAACTCAGCCTCCTCCTCCTTTTATCTGCCTTTCATAAAAATCCAGCCTCCCTTTGCTGTTTCCTGGTGCCACGGGGTTAATCAGACCAGGATGAGGAGAAATAAGCCAGAAAAATGACCTTTCAATAAAGTTGAAAGGGCCGCTGGGAGAGCAGGGATGGGCAGATATATGGCCACGAGCCACTGTGCCGTGTGCTGTGGTCGGCACGGGACGAGAATCCAGGTAATGACTCCAGCTGAGACTGCCCAGGAAACGAACAGCGTCGGTTGTCATGGAAGAGGGTTTTGGCTGAGTGCTTGCAGACGTTTTCTTAAAACTGCGCCAGGCAGCATTTTGTGGGAAGAGTTAAGATTTGTTTGACAACTTACATTCCCCTGTCTGTTGCCCTCATCTCTTCTTCCTTCAGTAGCTTTCATCAGGCTGTAAGAAGGTGGGAAGGTGTTTCTCTGGTAAATCCATTCTGGTCTCTGACTCTGTGTGGCAGTGTCCCGGCACTTGGTGTCTGTACATTTCTTTAAAGTGCGGTGGCTCCATTTGTGGAATATAAAGTAACATAATAGGAGGATAACATCTAAGGATAGTAGAGAAAAAGGCCAGGAGGGTGGCCCCACAGCTTGGAAGCCGACCTCATGTGCTGGGGGAAAAGGCAGGTGGGAGGGAGAAGAGACCACTAAGCAAATGATGGTTGGAGGGCTCACTCGGGATGGTAGATGCATGCTGAAAGTAGGCCATGAACCAAACATGATGGATGCTTAGTGCCTGTGTTGCAAACCATAACACCCCCAAAGGAAAGAGAGAGTAAGAGAGACTGTGTCTGCCACAGAGGCAGGGGGTGGGGCGGGGTGGGGGTGGTGTGAAGGACACTGGGAACATTGGTGGTGGAGAATGGGCACTGGTGGAGGGATGGGTACTCGAACATTGTTTGATTGAAACGTAATCACAAAAAATTGTAAGTCTTTAACTGTATCTCACAATAAAAATAAATAAAATTAAAAAAAATAAAGGGTAAACTATAAAAAAAATAAAGCATGATGGCTAAACTCTGGGGAGCATCAGAATCACCTGGAGCACTTCTAAATAAAAAGTGTATGGTAGGACCCAATCATCTGTTTTTTAATGTTATGCAAGTTATAGCTGAATATTTTTAGCCAGGAGTAACAAACTGATTGACTCACAGTGGGGAACTCTTTGTCTCACACTTGGGTGTGGTGCTCTGTACAGTTCCGGCACCCACTGTTCGTGGGGACCAGCACCCACCATTCTTGGGGACCACAGTGTGAATCGTGCTCCCGGGGGCTGTGCAATGGGGAGAGGCTGAATCTGGAGGTAGAGTGGGCTTGGGAGTGGATTGTTTTTTTGTGACTCAGTGATGTCAGAAGTCCCCAGATTTGTTCTCATCTCTGCCATCTTTGGCTTCATTTGCAAGCTACAAACGAGCTGACAGCAGCATTTTCAAATGTCTGTCAGGTGTGGCCACATCCAGAGGAAGAAGAGAGAGGCTTCTGGTTCTCTCTCTCTCTCTCTCTCTCTCTCTCTCTCTCTCTCTCTCTCTCTCTCTCTGAGAGAACTCTAGTTCTCAGAATGAAAGCTCTGTTAGGATGGAAAGAGCAGGGACTGCAGCAACTCCAGAGCACCTGGCTAGAAACAACCTCCTGTCATCCTGAACACGTGGTGAGGTTATCTCTGTCTACACACGAGGGATGAGTCTCGCTGAGCTCCAGTGATTTGTGGACAGATAATACGGGGGTGGGGGAGGTTGTGGGGCTGGAGTGTGGAAACCAGGTGTTTGGGAGACCTTGTTGGCCTCAGAGAGTAATCATTTCCCCCTGTTTAAAAAATGTTTTTTGCCTTCCTTGAGATGTCAAAACAGCTCTCTTCATTCCTGATTTCTCCTTCATGACTGCAATTATTTCTGTCAGGAGGCCTTTCTGAGTGTTTCCTCTGGGCAGAAATCTCAGGGCATGATTAAAAAAAATTCCCTCACACTGGCTGTGCCTGAGAGCCGTTAACGTAATTATTGTTATTTTTATTATTATTTTATCCCCACATGAGGGGGTGGTGGTCACAGCCCCTGAGTGTATGGTATGGGATTTACATGATCCTAGATTCCACAACCTTTTGGCATTATGATCCATATTTGATGGGGAAACTGAGGCTGGGGAAGATGACACTGCATGTGATGGGCCACACAGCTTGCTGGTGCCGGAGCCAGGGCAGCCTGAGTCTAAGCCACTGCTGCTCCCTGCGGCTTATCAGAGGCTGCCAGCCTTGTGCCCCTGAAGGAAAGTTCTCAGGGAAAGACAAGGGTTTTCAGTGCCCAAAGAGTTCCTGAGGAGCGGAATGTTTCCTCTGGGAATAATTCTCAGGGCCCTAGGAAAAAAAAATATCCCGAGCAGAATAAACACCAGAAAAAAACAGGAAATCTGGTTTGCTAAACTGCAAATAGTAAAAACTCAAAACACACAAAAGGGCCTCGAAGTTTGTTGAATTTGATTGCAGGAGCCCTGACTGAGAGGGGTAAGAGGGTGGGCCAGCGGTGTGTGCTTCCACTTCCCCCCGCCCCGCAACCGCATGCTGCGTTCCGTTGGCGAGACTTCACACAAGTCCCCGACCTTCTAGAACAGTGCCCACATATGGCGGGGGTGGGACTGACTGACAGTGTGGCAAGAGGAGAGGGCAGAGAAGTAAAGGGCTGAGCAGCACAACTGGGCTTTACAAAGTGAGGGCATATCAGGGTGTGAGCTACAGAGTGGACCCCCCGAAGTTTCCAGCTGGCCTTAGTTCTACCCCGTGTGAACTGTTCATTGGCCAGAGTGCAGGGGCATCTCAGCGGGGCCCAGGGCAGGGGTCTGGCTTCAGTTTCCTCTCAGCATCATCTACAAAGCTCAATGTTTGGAGTCTTCCTTGGCAAATTACCTGGTCTCTGTGGGAGTGCTGGCCACAGATGCCGGGGAGGCAACTAAGGTACACCGTGGGTAGAGATAAGTACCCAGGGCTGCACACCAGAGGTGCAGCCTGTGGCAGTTGTGGGAGGACCCTGGGGGCTCCGGAATCTCAGGATGAGCCAGAGGGAGGGGGTTGATGTTGTTGTGTGGAGATGGAACTCCAAGCCTGGGTGGGGAGGGGGTGCATCCGCAGGTGTGGCTCTTTCCCCCAGGGAAGCCATCTTAGCTTTCTCTCATGGTAGCTCTGGAGAAACTGACTTTCCAGATATGGGTAGAGAGAATAACAGGGTATTTCCCCCTCACTCCTGGGCCCACTGAAGCACATTTCTCTTCAGTTTTATAGGGTTTTGAGGTTTTAGTGTGATATTTAAGATTTTCTCCTTTCTGTCCTTCCTATCTATCATCCCCCTACCCACCCCTACACACAAACCCATTTATTAGTGATCCTCTAAAACTCTTGGTGAGCCCCTTTTTCCTGTCCAACTGAGCTTGGTGCCGAGGTTTCAAAGTCAAGATCATTGCCCTCCAGGAAAATCTCACAGTAAGCAGGATGATGACAAGGCTGTGTGATAGGTTATAACAGGTAGGCTCAGAACCATCTGGGGAAGGTTGGAGGGAGAACCTGGTGGCATCTGTGGGAGGAGGGACAGTTACTTCTCAGAGGAGGTGTCACCTAAGCTGGGACTGGAAGTCTGGTAGGAAGTGTGCCTGGACCCACCCTTGGGTGGGGAATGTAGGCAGAGGGTTGCAATGTCTCATCTTAACAAAACGATGGTCCTCGAATGTGCTCTTTGAGAGTCCTATGTGCATCCTGCCTCAGGTGCTCTCAGCCAGGGCCCTGGAAAGTGACAATGCAGGTGACTGTGTGGTTGGGGTGGGGACAGAATCCCAGGGAAACAGAGGCCCTGCCCAATTAAAGTGCTAAATATTTTCTCATCCATCTTCTTTTCATGCAACAGCTTTCCACGTTCTTATGCCTGTGAACTGGCCTTCTGCATGTTTATCTGCATCAGTCTGCAAACCTGCAGTCCAAAGCCATTGTCCTAAGGGCGTCAATACTTTTCTAAGTTTGTGCTTTGGTAAAATGTTTTTGGTAAAATGTGCATTGGCAAAATGTTTTTCGATTTAATCTTTGTTTTTTGGGGGCATATCAAGTCATGCTATGGGGCTGCTCCTGTCTCTGTTCTCCAGGATCATTCCTGGCTGTGCTTGGCAGTGGAGGGGGGGAAGGGGCAGGGGACGACCATATGGGGTGCCAAGGACTGAATCCTGGCCTACCACATGCAAAACATGTGCTCAGCTTGTTGAGCAATCTCTTCTGCCACAAAAACTTTTTCTGAAACTAAAACAGAAATATACCCCAAATGTAGTTGATTTGCCAGTGGCTTACCTTTGGGGACACAGTTTCACATCTCTGCGTACAGGGTGACTCTATTTTGTTCCAGATGGAATTGGTCATTGCCAATTTGGACTATACCATGAGACATCCATTCTGACAGCAGTTTTTTCCTCTTTGGAGCTAGCACTGGACTTAGGGAGTTGGACTGGGACAAGGGACTTTTCTCTAGGCTTTGTTATCCTCACTTAGGAAAATAAAAAGTCTAGGGTGCACATACCTAATAAGCCTGTCTTCATGGGTTTACACTTTCTTCCTAGTCTTACTGTCAGATTCTGTGGGGACAGCAGAAATCTGTATGTAACAGGCACTCTAGACATCTCAGAGTTTTGGGACCCCCGAGTGGCATCATTTTAACTTTCTTCCAGCACTCAGCTCTAATCTCAGCTATGTATCTGTATGTTCACAGGCAATATCAGGAGCTGGAAGGAGGGTGGAAGGTTAGTTTTCCTGATGTTTTCAAATCTTTGGTAATGATGCCAACTGTTTCATGGTTGAGGTGTCCTAAATCTTGACCATGTGGGTTGTGAGCCGTACCACTGGCTAGGCTGGATGTTGCTGAGGGGAAGCCTTGCTGACAATGCACCTGATCGGGACAAGCAGAATCTGTTTATGAGCGGAAGCATCATGGCAAATGCCCATCTCAGCTTTTCATCTTTGGCTTTGGAGGGTTTGGCATCCCTTCTCTGAGTCATCCTGCTTGGGCCTCCTGCGTTCTGACAAGGTCATTTGCACTGTCCCTCTGGAGCCAGAGGGGTTTTATCTTCTCTGCTTGCATTCTCTTTCTTTTCTGATCATCTTCCTGAGATTGTTAAGGGAGGGTCATAGTGTTTTATGTGCTGTGTGTGTTCTCATGTTTTGACTTGTGTGTGAAAACACAAATAAGGCCTTTCTGTTGCTTCCTGGGAGTCATCTCCAGTTTCTTATCCTTTTTTCCACTCAAAAGGTCCTGCTAGCCCCTGAGACTGCACAGTGCTGGTAATTGAGAAGCTCTTGTCTTAAGAACCTCGATCAGTCTGATCCCTTCCTATTGATCGGGATAAGCAGAATCTGTTTATGAGCCATAATTCCTTCATTACCTTCAGGTGTGAATGTAATGTATTAATGCGTACTAGACCAGATACATGCTGTATTCTGGCCCATCAGAAAGATGGAACTAGAACCTCTAATCCTGCACTGCACTGCACTGTCCTCCCATTGTTCATTGATTTGCTTGAGCGGGCCCAGTAACGTCTCCATTGTGAGACTTGTTGTTACTGTGTTTGGCATATCGAATACGTCACGGGTAGCTTGCCAGATACTCTTGGTAGCTTGCCAGGCTCTCCTAGAAGGGCGGAGGAATCGAACCCATCTCTGCCAGGCTGTCCTCACGCAAGGCAAATTCCCTGCCACTGTGCTATCGCTCCAGTCTGGATGTGAGTTATTGTTAAACTGATTAATCTCTAATCTTAGATCTTAAAAATTAAAGACGTTTTTTCTCTGGATCTTGAGTGTTTGGTTCTGTGCTATATTGTGGATTGCCTTATTAAAATTAATTTGTAGACATGGAATTCAACTGTAGTAACTTCTCATGAATACCCCTCGACATATATCTAACTGGGAGAAATCCACAGTTGTCTCATATGTGGTCAGTGTAGCAATGTGCCCAAGGAGTAGGGTTGGGTGTATTACCCAAGGGTCCCACACAGTTCTCTGCTTACATGGTGTCCAGTGTTTGACTGTTGGAGGAGAGGTTTAGGGAAGAAAAGAAAAATAGAGAGAGAGAGCAGCATTTAAGCTGGGAAAGGAAGGCATGGACTGCAGAGGGTAGATTGGTGTGATTTTAAATTTGCCCTTGGTTCTTCCTTAAGTTTAATTTTCATGTAAATATCAATTAGATGCAAGATTAGCAGCAGTGCAAAATGGCAGAACTGAAGAGGCAGACGTTGTGTGCATATTAAGTACTCTGCTACATCTGTTAGTTGTTTAGTATTTGCTAGCCCGTTAGGTAATCCTGAGAGATACATTTAGAACCCCTTTTATTTTGTATTCAGGGAAACTGAGACACAAGGAGTGAAGTTGTGCGTCTAAATTTACGTAGTGAAACAGTTGGCAAGCTGACCAATACCAAGGATGATTTATAAAGTACTCCTTTAAGAATTAAAATATGACTTTGCAAAGTCTGTGAGCAGTGATGGAGGTCACCTTGGAGTGCCTAGTTGCTTTGTGACATTTCTATCACTTGGCTGTCACTTGGCTGTTTAGCTTTTGCTGGTGTTTCTCCAAGGACAGGAACTTACTCTCTGCTGAAGCAGTTAATTTTGTTTTTGAATGCTTCTAATTATTAGAATCCTTTGATAGGAGCTATCACCAATCTCATTATATTCTTTGTAGCATCCACTTTCTATGTTTTTTACACACCATGGTTCATGCATTCATTCAGTCATGTGACTTGAGCGTTGATTAAGTTTTAAATTCAGGAGGAATAAGAGTTGAATAAAATCTTCAAGATTTCTGCCTCCTGAAATGTGCAATATAGTGTTAGTATTGTGGAAGGAGCTTTGAATTTTATATCAGAAAACTATATATTAGGCCGAGCCAAAGAAATTTTCTACAGACAAACAAATGGACCTGGTAGTGGAATGTGGCTCAGGGATAGAGCTCTTGCCTTTCGTGTATAATCCTTGATTGAGCTCGCTCTCTGCCATTGCTCATATTCTAGGGGTACTGCCATTTGTAATCCTCGAATTTGCAACCCCCAGCGAGCACCACAACCAGATAGTGCAAAAACAACAACAGTGAGGGGTGGGGGGACAAAATAAACAGAAGAAAAGGAAGGTTTTGTTTGACTTGAGTACTTGCTCAGACTCTTGAGTATCTGTTTTCACTTTATTTTATAGAGGATGTTACCTGTCCCATTGGGCCTTGTCAAGCAGTGCAAATTCATAAGGTTGATGTGCCATGAATAATGTTTATTGCTGCCTATTGCTAAGTGGGAGTAACTTTCAGTATTTCTGGTCCTCCACACATAGTCCCAACACTATCAGCATCACCAGGGAACTTGCTTGAAGTGCAGATTCTCAGTGTGGCCCCCTTAGACCTGCTGACTCAGAAACTTGGGGATAGGTCTCAGAACCTAGTTTCTGGGTTGGGAAGATAGGTCAAAGGCTGAAGTGCTTGCTTTGCATGCAACAGCCCTGAGTTCAGTTCCCCCACTGCATAGCTTGCAGAGCACCACTGAGAGTGATCCAGAGCACCAAGCTGGGAATGGCTCCTGAGCACTGACAGGTGGCCCCTAACTACTACCTCCCTTGCAAAAAAATCCATTTTACAAGATTTTGAGTGATTCTGCTGCCTTTCCTGGTAGAGGAAGAGTAGAGAAATAGTTCTTAGTCTTGAGAGCTCACTGAATTCTCCAGAAAAGCGGGGCTGGTAAGTCTGTGTCTGCCATTAGGTCAAATTGTAAGGTCAGGATTTGTGCAGAAACTGTCCAGGTGCTTCTCTTGTGTGGTTCAGGGTGGGAGCTGTGAGGGTAAGGAACAGGGAGTTAATACGAATTTAGGTTGCATCTTGACCTGTCCCAGACCAGCTCTGTGGCTGGAGCAAGAGAATTCTGGCCTCCTTTTCCTTGTCTGCATAATGAAGGTAAAGATGCCCACTCCACAGAGTTGTCTTGTACTACCAAGGGGGAGACTTTATGGTCTGTGGAGTTGGGATGATGTCTGTAAGCCTGCAGAGATGTGTCCCTTGCATGGTTAGTGAATGAGGGCTGCATTTACAGGAGATTGCTTGGGTGCTTGGTGCTGATGGGACTTTTCTTTCTTCCCAACCCTTTGGTCTCCACACTCAACCCCTTTAAATCTTTCTCCGGGGTACAATTCCTCTTTTGTCACTTTTGAGAAACTCTACTTTTTCCATGCTTCTCTTTAATAAAGGCAATGTTGGGACCAGAGAGATAATGCCATGAGTATACTCTTACCTTGAATGTGGCCTACCCAAGTTTGATTCCTGGTACTGCATAGGCCCCTCTGAGTTCAGTCAGGAGTGACCCCTGAGCAGAGAGCTAGAAGTAAATCCTGAGCACTGCCGGTGTGACCCCAACACCCAAAAGAAAAAAAAATGTGTAAAATGAAACAAGGCACTGTACTATTTGACAATATTCATCAACATTTAAAAATGCATCTACATTTCATCCTTGTAATTCCAGTTCTTGGAATTTGTTCTACAGCCATGCCTGCAGAGGAAAAAGAGGATGTTTGTTTTTTCCATACAATATTATAATAGCAAAACAACCAGAATAACCTGTGTTTGTCAAACTAGACTCTAGGCAGCTGTATCTGATTTAGGCTGCTTCTCAAGACTCTAGGACATACATGGAAAATGAAAAATGCTGCGTGCAAAACTACCTATAGAGTGTGCTACCTTCCATGCAAAGAAGGGAGAAAATGGATATTTCTTTGCTGTGTTGCATATAATACTTCTAGAAGTGTACCAACGAAATGGCAAGGCTGATTGACACTGAAGAAGGAACTGGGTGGAATAGGACATCTCAATATAAGCTATTCCTGCCTTCTAAATCTTGTGACTATAGGACCTGCTATAGGGCAGGCTGGAGGGGTGGTTGGGGAAAGTTGGAAATAATGGTGATGGGTAGGTGTAATGGTGGTGGGATTGGTGTTGGAATATTGAATGTAATAAATCATGAACAACTTTATAAAGAGAAATAAAAATCACACGACTATAAATGATAATCACTAAAAATCATTTATAAGAGTGTGACCTGAGCTGCATCTTTCCCTTGCGGCCTGATTTCTAGGGGATGCAGAGGGAGTATTACGGTTTTTCCGTGAATTGGACACTGTCCTACTTTGGATACCACTGAAGATTGCATTACTCTTGGCACTGTGGGTTCCGATAAACCTTGTGGTCAACAACAGCACCAGCTCTGTTTCACATGAATGACTGCCAGGGCGGTGCCCTGTACTCAAGGAGATTTAGAACTACCCCAAGCCTATGATTGCACAACCCGGCTTTGTGTTTGACCCAGAATGTTTATCTGTTGGGGTCATTTGACTTTGTATGCTGTCATCTATAGCATTAGCTCTTTCTCTTGGTTTGTGCCATCCTGGGGATTGATGAGTCTGCCTCTTATGTCCGACTTTAGAGTGTCGGGTATGGCTAAGAGTTGAAAACTGTACCTGGGTGTCAGTAACCTTTCTGCAGTGTGTCATGAAGCCACCATACTTAACAGTTTGTGCATTTAGTCACTAGTGTAATGTCTGTCTTTGATGTGCCAGGCCCTGTGCTCATCTGGAGGGTACCTATCAGAATAAGGTTAACTTTCTGGGAACCAGTGAGATAGTTCATGCAACATGCTTATCTTGAGGGACATCCTGACTTTGATCCTCCATATGAGCCCTGCTTGTATAGCTTTAGTGATTCCTGAGTACTGGCAGGTGTGACCTCCTTTAAAAAGAAAAAATAAGCTTCCTGCCTGAAGAAGATTCCATCTGGTTGGAGAGCTTTCTGCTCAGTGGGGTCAGAGAGTATATGTTTTCTGTTTGGTGGGTCATGCATTCTCTTGTCAGTATTCAGCTCTATTATTGTAGTACACAAGTGCCCGGAGATGATGTGTGGATGGATGGTGAGGATGTTTCACAAAAACAGATGTCAGACAGGATTTGGGTTTTTGGGTTCTGGTGCTGATTCCTGACTGAGAAGGAAGACAGAGTAGTAGTAAATTGTCAAATTATTTGTGCTGTGAGAGGGCTGTGCACAGGATGATGAGGATCCTAGGAGCAAGTGATACACATTCTCTGAGGGTAGTTATTCAACTGGTCAGATGGTCACACAATTTTTTATGTTGCTTGGGGCCAGCGACCAAGCCCCAAAGGCTGGCACACATGCACAGGGCCCTGAGTTCAATCCCGGGTACCACATAACCTCCTGAGCACCATTGCGAGGCTCAAAGAACAAACAAAAAGTAGTATAAGATGCTTGCTTATATTTCATGACTTTTCTACAAGTGAATCATGGAAGGTTTTTTAAGATACTTAATACAGAAATTAAGATGCATTATCTTCCATGTTTTATATAGTTTGCCACTTTTTTTTTGGCATTTGGGCCTCACCCAGCATCCTCAGGGGTTACTCCTTGCTCTGTGCTCAGGAATTACTCCTGATGTGGCTCAGGAGACCATATGGGATGCCAGGGATAGAACTAGGGTCTGCTATATACAAGGCAAGTGTTCTACCCACTGTACTATCTCTCCAGCCCCTGGTAGACAATCACAGCAAGAAACGGCTAGTTACTCTTTTGTATGACTTACTTATTATCTACCACCGTATTTCTTTTTATTGGTCACATTCTTTTCTTAATGCCCCCAAACCATTTGTTTTATGATATTGCCAGCAATAATGGTGGTTTATAGTCACCAGGGCTTATTTATTCATAGTTATCAGATTCACACATAGTTTTCACTTTGAAGTTGGACATTTGCCCATGTCTTGTATCCTCAGACCCCTGTTTCATTTGCATGATATTTGAAGTTGATCAGTCAAAGGTCTACAAAATGTTTATAATGAATTAAATACGCACGAAGGAATTATACAAGGCCTAAAGGAAATGGGGAACCACATCAAATGTGGAAGGAATGCTAAAACAAGTACTTTGTGGCAAGCCACTCCAGTGCAGCCATTATTATTAACATTTTGGCTGTCACTTCTGCCTTCGATGTGAAGAATCATCAAAGCTTACCATGGCTCTGCTTTGGAAGAGCTATGGTTTATAGGGGAAGCCTGGTGTGTAAGCTAGTTAAGTTTTAAAAGAATGCAATTCAGTTGCGAGTGGAAGATAGGCAGAGAAGCAGAGAGTCCATTTCAACTGGGCAGGTGGACGACTTGGAAAGCCTTTCCCAGAACAGGTGACACTCACTTGATAAACCTAAGTTGGAGGAACAGAAGACAGAATTGTGTGTGAGCTGCAATGTGTATTGTGTGTAGCCAACTGTGTGCCTGAAAAGCTGCAAGGAAATGCCGCCAAATGATACTGTGGTAGCGATGTTGGTAAATGTGTTCTTATTTTCTCTAGTTTTCCAAATGGGAGTATATTATGTCAGAGTATTTCAGTATTAATGCTGCATGCATGCACTCTGGTCTTCAGTGACTCAGGCTTACAGATCTTGGCTGCTGGCTTGTTGAAGTATTGGAAGCTTGAAATTTTTCTTGTCAGGCTAGCAAGTGCTCATGAATCTTTGGCATTTCCATCGGTGGTAACTGAGAATGAAATAGAGAAGCTAATATTGATACCCCACATCTCTTTGAGTAGTCCAGTATAAGCATTGAAATCTGAAAGTTCTGGACAAATCTTGGATGTAACCTGAATGAAATGGTACTGATTGCTTCTGGCAACCTGACCTGACCTTGTTTCTCTATGCTAAAGTCTCTTTTACATAGCGAGAGCTGTTTCACTTTTATTTTGGGAGGGGTGTTCAGAGCTTTACTCAGGGCTTAGTCCTAACTCTGTGCTCTTGGATCACTTCTAGCAGTGCTAGGGAACTGTGTGGGGTACCAGGGATTGAACCTAGATTTACCATATGCGAGCCAAGTGCCTGGCATGTTGTACTCTCTCTGATTCTCTGCTTTTAAAATGTTCAAACACAGGCTTAAAATAATGGTAACATTGTTGGGAGCACTGAGAAAATGCTTCAATGCAGATTTCTTCCTTCTCTGATTTAAAAATGATGAAAATAAATTATGTATATTCACCACTACCACTCCCTAGAATATTTTTCTGGCATATAGATTTTCTACCCACTAGGGTGTTTGCCTTGCACGTGGCCGACCTGGTCGACTCGAGTTCAATTCCTTCACCCCTCTTGGAGCGCCCAGCAAGCTACCGAGAGTATCTTGCCTGCATGGCAAAGCTTGGCAAGCTACCCGTGATGTATTTGATATGACAAACACAGTAACAACATGTCTCACAATGTTACTGGGTCCGCTCGAGCAAATCGATAAACAACGGGAGGACAGTGACAGTGACAGTGACATTCATTTCCAGGTGCCATGCCTAGTCACGAAGGGTTGGGCACCTAGAACTGGGAAGGTCTTACCCAATATTGGTTCCTGTCTAATTATGTTCCATCTTTGTGAATATTGGAATGGTGGGACCATCCTGGGTCCAGATTTTGGCTCTTCTTACCTGTGTGATTCCTGTCAGGTATTGGAGCGAAACTTTTCACTCACTGGTTTTGAAATGGATCAAATTGGCCTCACAGTTGTAAGAATTGAAACCTATGGCTTATATAAGCACCAGCCTAATGCATGACCTTTATATGAGTAGGTACTCACCATATAGTGACTGCTGTTTTCCATTATTAACTGTTTGATTGTTATATGTGTCCTCTAGGTACTCAGGCAGAAAGAGTTCTGGTCTGGCCTACATTACTAGTGTTTTGCATTGTGATTCTGAAAAATGAGGTGAAGCTCATGAACTGTGGGGTTGGTGATGGGAATTATGATCCACAGTAACAACAACGGTGACATTTTATATCACCAGTCATTTTTCTCTGAAGACTTTCTGCAAGATCCTGGAAGGTCCAGACTTCATGAAATGTTAGGTGCTTGGTACAGTTACATTCTGTTGATGAAAGCTGTGTTATACTGGGAAACATGTGGATGTGTAAGGCTCAAGAAATGGATTAGTTAACAAAAGGGGAATCAATACCAACAGGGAATAAGAAATGAAAAGGAAAAGAGGCCCCTTTGGGTTGGGTCTTAGGACCTTTGTCTCTCTAACTTACACTGAGACCTGGTTCTGAGCTGTAGGAGGACCTAAAACTTTTTTAAGCATAAGTGGTGGGGGTCCATACATATCCCAAGACAACCCAGTGTCTGCTTTGCTGCTTCTGGGTCCTGCTGAATGTCAGAGGTAATCCAGAAACAAGATAAAATGACAGGCTGAAAATTGCCCTCGTGGGGCCCTGCAGGAGGGAGGATTGCTCAGCAGTCATTAGGGAAAATTAGAAAAGAGACAGTGAAAGAGTTAAGCAGGCTACATTTCGTGCTCTTAAGACAACAAAGTCAACTCTGAATTAGGACTGACATGTCCCACAGTTGCACAGAGCTCTGAGCTCTTCAGATATGCCATTCCCCTTTGCCTGCTGTTAAAGGTCAGTATCTGGAGGCAGGATATAACTGTAGTGCTTTTTCTAACCTGTCATAGCCTTTGGGGACCTGGAGAATAAGGGGCAGGCAAAGGGGCTGTTTCTCAGAGGTCTGGCACAGAGTAGTTGTTGAATAAACACTCTTCATGTGACTGCCATTTTAATATCTGAATATTAAGAGTGCAGAGATGTCAGATGAATATGTTAAGTCACAGAGTATATCTTTGCAAAAATGTTCTTTGCAGCATCTTTTACATAGTATGGAAATGTGGGGGTCTTAATTCTGTTTCCTCTGATTTGTGGAGCCAGAGCTTTTGATCTAACAGATTACCTCCATTCTCAGTTTCTGAAAATGTCCCACCATTTATTGCAAAATCCCGGTATATTTTTTTATGCCCTTTCAGAATGTAAGCATAAGGCTTCCTTTGTTTTCAAATAACTTAAAACTTTTGTTTTATAAAGCTGCATTTTATCAGTTTAAAAGGGTTTGCCTAAGTCTATTCAAGCACTAAGGAACTTATTTATTTTTCATGTTTTGGTTTTGGGGGCCACACCTGGCAGTGCTAGGGCTTACTCCTGGCTCTGTGCTCAGGGATCCTGGCAATGCTCAGGGGACCAAATGGATTGAATTCAGGTTGGCCACATGCAAGGCAAGTGCCTTACCCTCTGTACTATCTCTCCGGCCCCAGGATCTTGTTATAAAGGTAAAAGGTAAAGGCCCTCCCGTTGATCGTCGATTTGCTCGAGCGGGCCCAGTAACGTCTCCATTGGAGTCTTTGTTGTTACTGTGTCTGGCATATCGAATACTCTGGGTAGCTTGCCGATCTTGTTATAGAAGCTAGCAATGCCTTCAGACAGTATCTGGTAGTGTATTGGGTCTCTTTAACATCTGTCAGTTTAATTTTCTTATTTTGCAGGAGATTGGGTATGACATAGTGCTGTTGGTTGGTCCTCCTATGTTTGTTATGTCTTCGAGGTTGGATGTTTGGGGAGTCATAGAACTCCCACTTACCAGCTTGCTAGAACAACCCTTGACACTGCCAAGGCCTCCAGAGAGTGTCAGCCAGGGTGTTTGACCCAAGGTTTCCTCTTGAACGGTCTTCTCCTTTTCAATTTTCCCTTTCCTCCTTACTCTCTTTATCTCCCTGGCTTCTCTCTGTGTCTCTGCCCCTGAGATCTTTTGTGTGTGTTAATAGACTTAGTGCAATCTAGGGTTATGGTAGGTGCACTGCCCCCTCTGCTCCTCAAAGTTCAGGCTTTATTCTAAGGGGAATGATACCCCTGGGCTGCCTTGCACCCCACCCCTGACCTCTGCCTTGCCATGCATATAAGCGTTTTGCAGTGTGATGCCACTTATTTTGGTGCTGGGGGTGATTGTTCATTCTCGACGGGATCTGGCAAGTGGAGACAACTTCTCTGGGGACTGGCGGCAACACGGGCTCTGGTGTTGCAGAAGCCTGGCCATCTGCAGCCTCCTTGGCTTTCCCCGGTGCCCGCTGCTGAATGCGTGTTTTGGCTCTTGTGTTTTGAAGCATCGTTTGTATTGGCCATCGAGTCTGTGCTGTTCCACAACCCTTTCATCATAGGAATTACACAACTTTAACAGTTTTGACCTTGTAAGGCTTTGTAGAAGGGACTGCAAATTCCAGATCCTTTGGACAGCAGTGAGGGGCTGTTGTTGCTTGGATGGATAGCCTTGGCTCCTGCTGGTAGCTCTGGTAGAGAGGCTTGGGTATACGTTGAACCCATCCCAGAGGGAGCTGTGCTGTACTTTATGGAAGGGCAGTGGGCATGGGCCCAAAGGAAACTTGGGGATATGCTGCTTTTACTGCATAGATCTTTTTTCAATTTCCTGCTACAGGAAGGGAGGTTCAGGTTTAATTAAACGTATGGTAAACAGTCGTTGCTTCTCTGTGGTCCGTTCCAGGCCAGTTTCAGGGGACCTAGTAGAAAAGTCTGTCATTCCTTCACTCTTCTGGAAAGTTCTCAGTCTGAACTCTCTGGCTTATTTCCACTTTGAGCAAGGGAGAGCTGAGGAACAGCCTGGGAGGACCCAGGCAAATGTGGTTCCCTGAGAGATTTGGACTGGCTGCTTTTCTAACTGGCCAGCTGCACCAAGACACCTCCGTTTAGTGGTTTTCTGGCTCGCTCTTTTGCATTACTGTGAATGACGCCTTCCTGTATCCTTGAGAGGTGAATCTGCTTACCCCAGTACACATAGTAGTAGATCATAATAATAGAAAAACCCAGACCAGGATTGTCTTCTTTCTGTTGTGTCTTTTACACCCTTATGTTGACTCATGGAGATCTGCGCATTCTTCACAGCTCAGAGAAATGTAACACCCATTGTGGCATAAGTAGCTCAGTGTGGCGAAGAGCATCTGCTTTGCAGTCTGACTAATCTGGGTTCTAGGTCATACCCCAGGCTCTGCTGTGTATCAATGACGTGATCACAAGCATGTTCCTAATGTCCCAGAGCCTTGTTTTCCTTGTCTGCTGAATGGGAACTGTGCCTATCTCATTGACTTGGGAGCATCATTTCTCACACCTTGCTTCAGAGTTTGATCTGGGGTCTCCCCTTCCCCTGAACAAATACAGAAGTGAGGAGAAACCACAACCAATTTCAAAACCACCTACAGTCCTGATTTTTTTTTCACTTTATTCAGCATTTACTGTATGAGGCCTTGGGGAATCTGTCCCCAGTGGAAGAAGATAGCTGTGGGTTATATAGCTTGTAAGGTTTAATAATCACTCTTTCATCTGTTTGGATTTTGGGGGTTACAAGTGCAGTAGACAGTGGTGCTATGTGTCAGGAACATATGGTACAAGGGATCAAACTCAGGGCCTCGCTCAAGTAAGACCCATACCTTTCCATTTGACCATACCCCCAGTCCCAATAATTAGCTTTTTTTTTTGGCTGAGTGATATGGCAGAGACAGATTGATATTATTAGGGCAGAAAAATAGATTAAGTGCTTCTCCAGGGAACCCTGGGTCATAGACCTTTGACTCATGTGATTTGTACACTTGCACAGCCAGCTGTACACAATCTCTTTTTTTCGCTTATCCCATCCTGACTGGCTGCCCTAGTATGATTCATTCTCCAAATAGTTGAGTGCCTACTGTGTCCTAGGCACAGGGCAGCATGCCAGGCACTATACCAGGGAGCAGAACCAGACCTGGATCTTGACTCTCTGCAGCTGATAGGGTGGTGGGAAGACAGCCATTATCAAATGAGGTAAAATTGTAATTATTGTCAGGCTTTGTAGTGGAAGGGCTTATGACTTTCGACCACACACTATCTAACCTAGTCTAGCAGGCTGTGCTTCCGCAAGAAGGGACCATTTAGTTGAGAGCTGCAGGATGACCAAGGGGAGGATTACCAAGTCATCTGACCTTTCCCGGCAACCACTGAGCTTGTCCCCCTCTATTTTTTCCTTAGTCTTTTCAGAGGGAGTTAATCCTCATGCCACCAATACTTTTATAACTTAAAATGTGTGTGATATTTACTTTAATTTTTTCAGGGTATTTTATTTATTTATTATTTTATTTTTAAATTTTCAAAAAAAATTTTTATTAGTGAAACACCATGAGGTACAGTTGTAGACTAACACCCAAGAATAACCAAGATAAGTACCAGGAGGTTTACTCCATGGCTTGGAGGCCAACCACACATGCTAGGGGAAAAGGCAGCTCAGATAGAGAAGGGAGCACCAAATAAAGGGTGTTGGGAGGATCCTCCCAGGATGGGAGAAGCATGCTGAAAGTAGACTGTAGACCGAACATGATTGCCACTCAGTGCCTCTTTTGCAAACCAAAGTGATATTTATTTTAATAGCATCGTTTTCAGGGCAAAAAATAATGGTGTGGCTGATAATTTCAGAGTTAATATTAACGGCAGCCATTTTTTAAATGCAGATAGTAGCAGGCACCATACACATTGTCAGTTTTCTCAACAATCCTGCAGGGTAAGAGTTATGATTCCCTGTTTGGCCTTTTCTCTGACATGGGTTAAAGATGGGGAAGCTGACTGCTGAACCTTCTGGAATATTGCCAGACCTACCCAGGCCTTTCCACTTCCCTTGTTGCTGGTGGGTGTTTTTGACTTGACCTGGGGAGCCAGTACCACTTGCATGTGATGCCCATTGAATAATGCAGTGTGGGAGCCAACCCTCCAACTTATAAATGAACTTTCAGCACATGGTCCATTTATCTGTTGAGGTTTGTTGTGTGTGTCAGGTCAGCATTTAGACTAAGTGGGACTGTCTTGCAGTGGTTTTAAAAGCGCTTTTTCAGTTCAAATCAGAACTAATGAAGGATAGTCTCACTTGAGGTGAATAACAATGTACCAGATTGGGGAGAAAAAAAGAATGTTAATTTCACTTCTACTGCCAGCTGTATGGCTGTGGCCCAGAGGGAAAAGAAAGAAATGGTGTTGTGGCTGGTAACTACCCCTTTTTATAACTTAAAACGTGTATCATATTTATTTTATCAGCCTCATTGGCTCTCATGGGACTTGACGATGCGTCAATTCTGGGCTCTGGTCATCTGTCAGTCATTTCATTTCTCTGAGCTTCAGTTGAGGAGTGGGATCGTACTGCTGCTTTCTTTCAGTGTTGCTGTGACAGACTGATGAATTATGGGCTGTAGGATTAGAAAATACCCTGGAGATAGTATCTTTGAAAGTGTTTTGTTGGTCTTTTGAAATGGATGCCACTTTTGTTGATTTCCCATTGTGGTTCATGTTATGAACATAAAGCATATTGTTCCTCCAACTCTCACTTTTTGGGGATCACTTGGAGGGCTCTTCACCTGTTGATGGCTGGACTCCTCTCCAGGATTTGATTCAGTTGCTCTAAAGTGGGGTCTTTGGGCCACACCTGATGATGCTCAAGGGACCATATGAGGGGTTGGAGCTACAGTACAGTGGGTAGGGTGTTTGCCTTGCATGTGACTGATCTGGGTGTGATCCCTGGCATCCTGTATTGTTTCCTGGTGCCACCAGGAGTAATTACTGAGTGCAGAGCCAGGAATAACCCTTGAGAGTTGTCAGGTGTGACCCAAATAACAACAACAAAAAAAATCTGGGATGCTAGGGATTGAACCCAGTCAGCTGAATGCAAGGCAAGTACTCTACCCACTGTACTATTGCTCTGGCTCTGGATTTATATGTTAAATAAACTCATATGCTTCTGCTGGCTGGCGACCACACTTTGAGGATGTTGACACCCATCACTTAGATCTAGAGCTACTTGGCTCTGTCACTGCCTTAGCCCAGAGAGTTGTGGTAACCAGACAGAGATGAGTGGGCACTGTTGGCCCTTGGTCAGTGGCTATGATGTCCAGAGTGGGGTGGAAGCAACTTTGTTGTTTCCTAAGATTCCTTCAGGACTTAGGATGAGAAACATCTGGTAGTACTACTCCCTCAGGATTGGTATGGTAAGTGTGGAAGAAGGTCTTCTTGCAAAGGACCCAACCCAACCGTCCCATCCACACTGGGGAGTTCTTTTGTTCCAGATCCACCTAAACACAGCTCCTCTAAAGAAATCGCCTTTCCTCTCATCTTCCAAGGTTGCGGGGGGTGGGGGGGTGGGCAGATTCTCCCTGTGTGGCTTGTCCACAGTTCTCTTCCCCCCACCCCCTCCAAAAGAGATTTCCCTCTAAGGACTCCAGCTACTCCTTTCTACCACATGGGTGGTTTTCCCTGAAATCTGTTTCCTAATTGAGGAACCCAACCTTTTCTGTAATTACTCCCAGTTCAGAACAGGACGGGCTGGAACAGGCCAGCAGCAACTCTCACCCTCTTGGGATCTAATTGAATGACTTGTTGAAGCCTCAGATTTGCAGATTCAGTGGCCACACCTCGAAGATTTTGATTGTTCAGGTCTGGAGTGATTCTGGGGATTCTGATGCAGGCATCCGAGAACCACACACTTTGATAAGAGAATTTAACTTCTTTTTCTGTCTGCTCACAAGCTGTGGGCACTGCTCTCAGTCTGACTTCCCAGCACCCATGGAGTGGACATCTCTCCTCCTTAAAAATCTGTGTTCCATACTTGAGAGGCAAAAGTGGGAGGTTGAAGGCTGAGGAAGTTAAATTTTCCCTCATGGTCAACTGACCTGGCCTTGGTTTTTCTGAGAAGACAGCCTCAGTGTTTCCATTCTAGTTTCTAGAGAGGTCTGTCATATGGAGTGTCTCTTCCATTATTTTACATATACAATTTCTACTTCTGCCCCAAGACCACTAGCAAAGTCTGGGTGACCAATGTCCCTCACCCTTGACCCATTTTCATAACTTCTGGGGACTAATGATGGATTCTAAATTTCTTTGACTTTATATGACTGTCTTTCACTGGCTAGCATCCAACTTTTTTTTTTGAAATAAATAGATTTTATTTGGAGGATTTTTAGGTATGGAGGGAGAGTGAGAGTAACATACTCAAGAGAGAACCCAGGCTTCTCCAAGGGCGGAGAGAGCCCCTATACACATCCTAGCATTAGACATAAAAGCATGAAAGTACACTTCTCAAGAGGAGAGATGTGGGCAACACATGTGCTCAGCCCACATGTGCTCAGCCACGTGGGCTAGAGCAGCACATGAGCTCAGGCAGCATATGCGCCAGCATCCAACTTTTATCTCTGAAATTGTACTGAAGTCTCCTGGAAATTATGTCCTCATGGTGCAGGGCCTTCAGATACCTAATCAGTGGTAGGATGTTTTTGGCCTGGGATCATCAGTGTTCAATCCCTACCCAGAACTCAAAACCACAGCAATAAGGAACCAGAACTGACTTGATATGCAATGTTTCTGACAAGGAAAATCGTTTTTAGTCAAGCCCTTGAGGATTCCTAGCATCAAAGAGTACTCCCAAGGGAGAAGCCTTGGGCTAGTCTGGGCCCCAACTGAAGCCTGGAGTTTTAACCAAAAATAGACAAACATCAGAAAGAGAACTGCTCGGATAGCTCTTCCACTGCACGAGTGCTTGGCAGAAGCTGCTCTCTATGGCAGAACTAGCTGATCATGGGCTCTGGCAGTGGATTACCCTGAAAGCTACTGGAGCATCTATGAGTGTGAGTTTGTGTGTGCAAAAGAGAGAAAAGGGCCTCACTTCAAATAGCATTCTTCTGTGTATCCCAAGGGTATATTTTGTCCCTTTACATTTTTTCTTCTTCTTTTATTTTATAATATACTCAGTGTTCAATATTGTGGAGAAAAAAATTGGGGGGAGGGGGGACCCAAGAACTTTTCAAAAGGGCTTGGGCAAGCTGTCAGCATTTTGTAAATGGCTCTTTCTAGCCTGAACCTTCTCTGTGGTGGTATGCCAGACCCCTCCCGCAAGATTGCCAGTTGCTGCACCCATTCTTTTCTCTCAAGCTAAAGTCACTTCTCAGTTCATCCTTTTGAATTTTCTTGGCTCGTTGCATTTGGAGCATAACTATTTTGAAAGTGAGAACATGGAAGCAGTTCAGTTTAACCACAGACCCGAAGATGGTTCCAGCTGCAGAGTCCTTCCCAGATGGTCCTAGTGGGGCCCTCCAATCTAAGAGCTACCTGGGGACCCTTGGCCAAAGGGAGGTGAGGCCCCTTGAAAGGAAATGATTTCTTTCCAGAGCCCAGGGTGATAGGATCATTGAAGTTCAAGGAGACTGATGAGGAAAGGGGTGTTGTTCAGATTGCATTTTCAAATGGGTTGGGAATAACACTGCCTGTGAAAACATTATCTCAAATCTGCAAAATCAACAGTCTTTCTTCCTGGTAAACACGAAGGCTCGGCAGCTGCACCTCCCTCACACGTGTTTGGCCAACTGCTGTTCAGGACGTGGTGCCTCCCCCGGTGGTGGGGGGTGGCGGAGCGGATCGCCGCCAGCATTGGCATTCCGACTCTGGGCTGGGTGGCCCATGGTGATTCAGTTCCCTGAAAAATGGTCCCAGTTCAGGGTTTCATTGAACTTGAACCACAGTGGAGACCAAGCCCTTTGTGGTTTGGGGAGACTTAAGGAGGCCATTGTACCAACGGGGTCAACTTTTGCCGAGTCAAGACCCAGGGCAGGCAGGGCTCATCTGACTCCTAGTCAGAGGTGATTTGTGGGCGATTTCTTTTCCGTCTGAACCCTCACCGGTATAGTCACCTCTTCACCTCTGTGAGACAAGAGAATTTGGTTGATTTCAGAGTCGGCCCACTCACAGGTTTGAAGCCAGTCCAAGAGGAACATTTGCCACTATGTGGAGACTTGTTTCATCTTGCCATCCTGTGAGGACGACTGGCTCATTCCTTCTGCTCGCCCTTTTGTGGCCTTCCTCCCACCATCATTTCCCCACCATTGCTACATCATTTGTAGAACATTTGCTGACTTGGGGAAGTCGACTGGCTTCTTCCTTAGAACTGGAGCCATTGACTAAGTTTCCTCAAAGTGGCAGGGTTCAAAGACTGCCCGTGTCTTCTAGTTTAGTTTCCACCTGTCTTCACGTGGAAAGGCTTGGCATCTGTGACCAGGAAGTGGGCTACGGCCAAGGCACAGAGAAGCAGTGTGTGTTTCTGGAGTCCAGAACCGCCAAAAGAATCCTCTTCTTTGCTGTGTGGACTCAGGCATGTGCTGTAGCTCATGTGCCGATCTTCAAGAGGCCTCCACTAGGAAGAATTCCAGTCGGAGCCTCTCACTGACTGAAGTGGGAAGTGAGGTCTGGATGACCAGATAAGCTTGGTATTTCTCCACGTGGAGGGCCATGGGGGTAATTTTGGGATGGTGTGTGAGTCAATATATTTGATCAGACACTTGGAGATTTTTGAAGGCAGCCCTGTGAAGTACAGTCTTGTGCCTGAGGTGGCAGGGGGTTCCTACTTCAAAGAACAATCAGTACCTATGAGGCTTTTAAGATGTGTCCAGCATCTGGGTTCCAAAAATCCAGCTCATGAGTGTAGGAAGTGGGTGGCCCAATCTTAAAAGATGGTCTTGTGAGAGAAAGACTCAGGCATTTTGGATGAGCAGACAAGAAGGTAGGCCCTTCTGAAAGTATGAAGGAATAAGTGATTCTTTAGCTGGATACCCAGATACCTTTAGTTTTGCCTTCTGGACCCTAGTATGTGGTGATAGGCTGGGTGCCTCCATAGTTGGGTAAGTTCACCTTGGCAGTTATTCTCTTCCCTGGCCTCACCTCTGGGAACCCTGCCTCAGACCCCCATTTTGTCCACACAAGGCCTCCTTTCCATTCACAGTGACTTCCAGACAGTCTCAGAGATCCTCTGATTTTTGAGTGTCCTGGTCAGGTCTTTGATGTTGCAATGAGAATAAACAACTTTAGAAAAGGGATACATGGAATTCTTTGTATTCAGGCTTAGAGGTTCTGGGAGCCACCAGGACCTCACCTGACAGTGCATGGAACCTATGAGGGCTAATCCTGGTGGTACTTGGGAGGCATCTGGAGGTACAACTGCAGTGCTTAGGTGCTATATGGTATCAGGTAAGAACTCCCAGTCTCCAGATCTTTGAACTTTCCTGTTCCTCTTTCCTTCTACTTTCAAAATTTGTAATTCTTATCATCTCTCTCTCTCTCTCTCTCTCTCTCTCTCTCTCTCTCTCTCTTCTCTCATTTGTTTTGGGGGGGGGGCACACCTGGTAGTGCTCAGGGCTTACCCCGTCTCTGCATTCAAGAATCACATCTGGCATGTTTGGAGGACCATATAGGGTGTTCAGGATTGAATGCAGATAAGCCAATGCAAGGCAAGAGCCTTACTAGCTGTACTCTCTCTCCCACCACTCTTATCAGTTATATTCATATATAGTTTCAGTACTTAAAATGTTCTAGAGGATACCACAACTCTCTTGCCACTCATTTGTGACCTCCATGCCCTCAATTCACAGTGACTGTTATTTTAAAATCTTAGCTGATTTGTTTAGTAATAGCTTCCATATTTTGAATAGCTGGCGTATTTTGGTACTTTGGAGAGTTATCTGTTGACTTCATACCATGTAAGATGAGGATTTAGCTCTTCTCCCCTTTCCTGACTTATCCTTACACAGTGAAATCTTGATATGCATCCATAGTTTCCTGACCTCTTCTTTTATGCAATGCTCAGGATGTATGGGGGTCACTCCTAGCTTATTGGGCAGCCAAGCCCGAGGGTTCAGTGTGTGTTGGGCCCAGCATGGTGATACTGTATCACCAACATTGTGGTTGGAGGAAGAAAAATCCTATCCTGTTTCTCTCAAATTTATGTGTCATGTCTTACCCGAGAAGCAACAAGGATTTTTATTTTTTGGATGTGGGTGAGTGTCTTCCAGCTGTGGTACCTGATCAAATTCAGGATTTTGCATGTCTAACACTTGTAGTTCTCACTTCATGTGCTCTCTCTGACTCAAAGTCTATTTCCACTTTGCTTTTTTAGGGGCCAAACCAAGTGAAACTTAGGGGCCCTGCTATGCTGGGGATGGTACTGGGGTCTGGCACATGCTGGGCATGTCCTCTACCACATGAGCCATATTCCCAGTGTGGGTAAGGAGTCTTTACATGGAGTCACACACACACCTCATTTGGCCTTTTATGATCTTATTAATAAGGTTTTCGAAGTTTTTTCAGAAACTTGGTGGGGATAGAGGTGAGGGTGTTGGCAATTTCAAGCAATTGACATGTAGTTGTATGAATGTGAAATGTGTGAATTTTATTTTTTGTTTTTGATTCATTGCTTTTAGTTTAGTTTTTAGTTTTTCAATCAGGCACTGTGATTTGTGATTATGTAACTGATAAGGTTTCATGCATATACTTCCATCACCACATCTACCACCAGTGTCAGAATCCCTCCACCAGTGCCTCCAGGTTCCTGATCCCCTTGCCTTGTTAGACTCAGCTTTGTAGGCCAACTCTCAGGTTCTGCTGCCATTGATTTTTTTTTTTTTTTTGGTGACAATCTGATAAATTTTATTTAGAAAATTTTAATGTTAAAAAAGAACTTTTTAGATTTTTTTGTCACAGTTTTGTTTTAATATTTTGGTATTAATTTTTTAAGTTCAATTATCTTTATTTTTTTCACAGTTAAAAAGTTGTTCGTACTGCCGTGTAAGTACCGCGCGCTAACCGATTTGGCTGGAGCGATAGCACAGCGGTAGGGCATTTGCCTTGCACGCAGCCAAGATGGCCGACCCGAGTTCGATTCCTCCGTCCCTCTCGGAGAGCCTGACAAGCTACCGAGAGTATCTCGCCCACGCGGCAGAGCCTGGCAAGTTCCCCGTGACGTATTTGATATGCCAAACACAGTAACAACAAAGTCTCCAATGGAGAAGTTACTGGGCCCGCTTGAGCAAAAAAAGTTGTTCATGATTGGGTTTCAGTTGTACAATGTTCAACACCCATCCCTTCCCCAGTGTACATTTCCCACTAGCTAGGTCCCCATTTTCCACCCTCACCTCCACCCCACTGTCTCTATGGCAGGCACATTTCTTCTCTGTCTCTGTCTCTGTCTCTGTCTCTGTCTCTGTCTCTGTCTCTGTCTCTGTCTCTCTTTCCTTTGGGGCATTATGATTTGAAATACATGTACTGAAAGGTTATCATGTATATCCCTTTACCTGTTCTTTATTTCTTTCAGCACTTGGTCTTGTCCAGAGTGATCATTTCCAACTATTATGTCATAGTAGTTTCCTTCTCTAACTGCCCTCCACTCCACCCACATTAGTGGCATAGACCAGTCTTTCTAGCTCCTATTTCTTCTGTCCTTGGTTATTAGCCTCATACTATGGTTTTTCATATCCCATAAATGAGTGCAGTTATTCTGTCTTTCCCTCTCTGACTCTTTTCACTTAGCATGATACTTTACATGTCTATCCATGTATAAGCAAATTTCATTAATTTTTTTTCGTGTGGCTGCATAGTATTCCGTTGTATAGATGTACCATAGTTTCTTTATCCAGTTGTCTGTTTTTGAACACTCAGATTCTTTTCAGATCCTGACTATTGTGAATAGTGCTATAATGAACATAGAAGTGCAGTTGGTGTCTCTGCTGTGTATTTTTTGGCCCCCAGAGTGTATTCCCTGAAGTGATATTGCTGGGTCATATGGAAGCTCAATTTCTGTTTTTTTTTTTTTAAAGAATGCCCATGTTGTTTTCCAAATAAACTGAACCAGTCAACATTCCAACCAACAATAAATAAGAGTATTCCTTTCTCCCTGTATCTGCACTGGTTGTTCTTGTTCTTTTTGATGTGTGCCAGTCTCTGTGGTGTGAGATGATAATCTCATTGTTTTGATTTGCATCTCCCTGATGATTGGTGATGTAGGGCATCTTTTCATGTGCTTTTTGACCATCTGAATTCCTTCTTTGAGGAAGTTTCTGTTTATTTCTTCTCCCCACTTTTTTAATGGGGTGGATGTCTTTTCTTGTAAAGTTCCACCAGTATTTTACATATTTTTTATTTTAACCCCTTTTAAGATGAGTATTGGGTAAATAATTTTTCCTGTTTCAGGGCTGGAGCGATAGTACAGCGGGTAGGGCATTTACCTTGCATGCAGCCGACCCATGTCCGATTCCCAGCATCCCATATGGTGCCCCAATCACCGCCAGGAGTAATTCCTGAGTGCATGAGTCAGGAGTAACTTCTGTGTAATTCCAGCTGTGAACTAAAAAGCAAAATAATAATAATAATAATAATAATAATAATAATTTTTCCCATTTTGTAGGCTGTCTTTGTATTTTGGTCATCATTTCTTTTGAGGTATTTTGGTATTTTTCAAGCTTTAAAAATGTTGATCGAGGTCATGTGATTCAAAGTGCTGTTAATGATGGTTTTCCATGTCCAAATTCCAACAGAACACCCACCTCCAGTCTCCAAGATCCCCAGTACCCCTCCCTTTCAGCTGCCACCCCAAAACTCAGTTCTGTGAACCAGTTCACCCTGCCTGCATTGGCTGTGTTTATTCCCATACTATGTTTTTTGATATTTCACATATAAAAGAAATCATTCTATATTTGTCCCTCTCTTTCCTTTACTCAGTATGATACATACTCAAGTTTCAGTCACTTATTTGCTAATTGCATGATTTCATCTTTTTAAAAAGGAATTTTGGGCACACCCAACTGTACTCAGGGCTTATTTCTGGATCTGTGTTTAGGGGTCATTCCTGGTAGAACTTGGGGGACTATATGTGATACCAGGGATCAAACCCAGGTCAGCCTCATGCAGGCAAGCACTCAACCCTCAATGCTGTATCTCTGACTGGATTTCATCTTTTCTTTTAACTGAGTAGTATTCTGTTATATACTGTTTTATCACATGTATGTGTGTATGTTTCCTTATCCAGTCTCCTGTTCTTGGGCATTTGGGTTGTTCCCAGATCATAGCTATTGTGTATAGTGCTACAGTGATGTAAATGGGTTTTTGAAATTAATTTTGGGCCCTTGAGGTCGATTCCAAAAATGGGAATTACTATGTTGTTTGGAACTTATTAATTTCTTAACTAAATTCTTAACAGTATGAGGTCTCTGTACTGTTTTCCATAGGGTCTTTTAATCCAAGTCTAAGTGGACTGATATGGTTCAAACCTGTGTTCTTTGAAGGTCAGTTTTGGGTTTGAGTTGACCTTTGTTCTTACAAACTGCATGGCAGCCAAAAGCAAGGACACAAGGGAATCTGGGGTGAATTAGGGCATCTCGTGGAGGTTGTTTTTGGGGTTAAATACCATTTTTTTAAAAAAAATACCATTTGTTTTTATTAAATAAGTTGAATACAGGGAAAATGTATCACCCTGCTTAATTATGGTTGTTTGCTGAACTTGGTAACATTGAAATTGTAGGAGCCCCATTCTTTCAGCTGCAAAGTTTCAGTACATTCTTTTTCTTTCTTTTTTTTTTTTACTTTTTGGATCACACCCAGCGATGCTCAGGGGTTATTTCTGGCTCTGCACTCAGGAATTACTCCTGGCAGTGCTTGGAGAACTACATGGGGTGCCGGGAATCGAACCCAGGTCGGCCGTGTGCAAGGCAAACACCCTATCCGCTGTGCTATCGCTCCAGCCCGTTTCAGTACATTCTTACAGCTTTTATTTACATGTGGTTAGTGATGTCTAGGGTATGTGTGAAGTGAGGTAAAGATGTCTGTGTTCTGAGAACCAAGCATGATTTGTGTTTAATCTGCCAAGTACCACTTTCCAGGGAAGAAGCTGCAGTCCAATTTCAAGATAGGGCATACAGACCATACTCCACATCTCAGAATTTTGCTTTGTTCTCAGTGCCACCCCATAGACACCTGACATCCTAGTCCAGGTTCAGGGGTCATTTCCAGGGCATGCCTACTTCACACAGGTTCCTAAGTGACTCCCACATCTTGTCTGGCTATGGCCTTTCTAGGTTCTGAAGGAGCCTTCCCTGACACTAGTGTCAGTGATTTTACTTTCTTATTAAGGATGAAGGAGGGAAGGCAACTTGGCCATACTCTCATGAGTGACTCATCTTGTAAGAAACTGGAAGACTCTGAATCTTTAAGTTGTCAGAAGTCTGGAAATCACATGCACATATATAACTTTGCCTTCTTATCTTTGGGAGTGAGGTACCTCTCTGTCTCTCACTCTTTCTCTCTTTCTCTCTCTCTGAGCAACTCTTTCCAATGATGAGTGGCTCATCTAACTAGAAAATTCTTTTCTCCTGAGCTGACATTCTTGTCTGAGACTTTTGTATCCTGAGCAGATGAAGATACACTGTAAGGTACAGTGTGTTGAGACTAGTCAACAAGTTACACTTTCTATTACTCTGGCGGTGCCAGATGAAATAATAGATGAATAAAGTCTTTAGAAAAAGTAAAAGTAACTGGCACTGTCCAAATAGAAGAAACATGATTGGTTGACTTTTACTACTCAGGTGAGTTGTTTGAACTTTTAGCCTTGTGGAACCCTGTTAGTTGGAAACATTGAAGTAACCTATTTTAGGAATTAATTTCTCGGAGCTCTACTCAATGTTAAAAAAAGTTTATTATTATTATTATTGTTATTTTTATTCCACAAAAGTGGCAAATATTTATATATAAGAATATTCTTGACCAACAGTTTTTTGTCAAGGGTATATAACTGCTTAGATACTTCATCTCTGGGTGCTATAATCCATTTCTGTGTGCTGCTACTTTTTTCATGTAACTCTGAATTTGTTTTGTGATTAAGTATAAAATTTTTTTTTTTTTTTTTTTTGCTTTTTGGGTCACACCTGGCGATGCTCAGGGGTTACTCCTGGCTCATGCACTCAGGTATTGCTCCTGGCGGTACTCAGGGGACCATATGGGGTGCTGGGAATCGAACCTGTGTTGGTCATGTTGGCTGCGTGCAAGGCAAACGCCATACCCGCTGTGCTATCACTCCAGCCCCCAGTATAAAATTCTTTTGAAAAAGAATATGTTAAGCAAGAATTACACTATAACCTTTAAAGTTGAATTCTGAACTTAAGTAGGAAATGATACACAACAGTAACTGAGGAAGATGAGAAGGGCATATTTAGTGAAAGGAAGGATTGGCTCACTCTGCTGGAAAGATGGCATCGTGGCAAAAAGCAGGCTTTAAGGTGGTGGTTCACTTGTGGTCCTAGGACCACTCATTCCTCTCATCAATACTTGTATCCTTCCTCAGCTCCTCACCCATTTGTGATCAGGAAAGGATTGGGGAGATCAGTTTAATAAAGAACAGGATCTTCAGCGTGCGTGTGTGTGTGTGCGTGTGTGTGTGCGTGCGTGTGTGTGTGCATGTGTGTGTGTGTGTTTGTGTGTGTGAGTGAATCTTGGCAAAAATGAAAAAAAAATGAGCTTACCATGCAGCTGTTATATGTTCTACCTTCCCTAGGCGGCTTCCTCTCAAATTTTCCCTAGCATATATATATAGAGTCTCTTTGAAAAATTGGGCAATGTTGTTGAAACTCATCAGCAAATTACCTTTCCTACTTCTCAGGCATAAGTGCTATTGAAAATGGCAGTTGTAAAGGAGTGGGTAAAACCTCATGTTTTCTCAGCATCAAGTATGCTGCCACAGAGGTTCAGTTTTGTTTTCCTTCCTCCTTGCGATTTCGATTTATCCAAGTGTGATAGAATGGTATCAGTGACATGAGGAATAATTATGGTATCTTTTGAAATTTTATCCTGGAACCCCACCAGGAACCAACCCAGATTTGTGCCAAGGAACACATCATAGGTTTGGGGTTCTCAAAAATGTGTTTTTGAAAACTCTCGTTTGAAATGCTAGACATTTTTTTTTGTACTTCAAGAGCATTGTTTTAGTGGGTGGAGTTCTTTTTTTGATCCTCTGAGTGTAACCTTAGTTCTGGGGTGGCCCTAGTGAGTGACCATTTTGTATGGAGAGTTTAAGAGATGAGACTTGTCCCCGGGCTTATGTGTGTGCCTGCACAGGTGCACGTATCTCCCTTTTATCACCAGTTCTCAGGTTTTCCAGAATCTCCAGAAAGAATTGCCATCCTAGGAAAACTGAATCTTGAGAAAAAATGATTTACCATAAAGATGGTGAGAAAAAATTGTCTGCAGTAAACCAGTACTTCAGTATTGGTTGATTTACCGTGTTTCCTTGGAGACCTCCTTTGCCTTCTCAGTCTTCCAAGATGAGCATGCACAACTTTTCTATCAGAGAAAAATCCCTTGGGAAGAGAGTTTGATTGCCTTCAATCTCATCTCAGTCTGTTATTGAGACAGCAAGGTGAAAAATAAAGGCGAGAAAACAGATTGGAACAAAAGGACAAGTGGAGCTAGGACTGCCACAGAGCTGTTGTCCCCAGTATTTTTGCCATCAGATATGCGGCTTTTGAATTTCATAGGTATTTTTTCATCTAACTAATCTTTGCTTCAAAAGGCTTCAGCTAGCTCACACTGTGCTTCTTTCTCCTTTTGGGGTTTGTTTTGTTTTTGGTTTGGAGCCACCGCCAGTGGTACTCAGGGCTTAATCCTGGCTTTTAGCTCAAAGATCACTCGGCGGGGCTCAGAGTACCATATGGGGTGCAGGAATTGAACCTGTGCAAGGCAAACATCCTTTCCACTGTACTATCACTCCAATTTATTTAATAAAAATTAAAATACTGCTATTATTAAGGAATAAACTCTCCAACCTTGATCAAAGATAGACTGACAGTTGGAGTTACTGGGTTGATTTGTGGATTTGGTGCTGTTCCAGCTGAGAGTAAAAGTTTGTCGTGTTTGAGGTGGTCCTTTCTTCAGTACCCATCTATATCCTCCTACTTCACTGCCGAGTGGAACTTGCTGAGTTGAGAACCCAGGGTTGGGATTATATTATCAGAGTTGTGATTTGGACCCAGCACCTGTATTCCCTCTAGTAATGTTTGTTTTTTTCTTCACAAACCAGTCTTGATTTTGATTTTAATGCAACCATATCTAAACAACAAAAAGTCAGTAACACCATAGGGCTTCATGACTGTGCTAACCTTTGCCTGTCTCATCCTTAATCCTCCTCCTCCCCATAATGATAATAGTTGGCATTGAGTGAGCACTTATGGTATGCCAGATACTGTGTTAACTTTCTACATAGATGATTTCATTTGATCCTCTTAACTCCTCTTCATTTCCATGAAGTTTTTAAGTGTCCAAGCTTTGCAGGGATCCCACATAATTATGTAGTTGGCATTTAACAGTAGGTGGGAAGACAACCATCTGGGTATCTTTCCTGGAAGCAGGGACTGTTAATTACCCTCCTCCCTATATTGATTGGCAAACTGAGTCTCAGAGGACAGAGTTATGAGGGCAAAGAGCAGTAAAGGCAGTATTTCAATTAATTTCCACTACTGACACCTTTTATACCCTTTATCTTTAATTCCTGCTCAGCTCAACTAACTCTTTGTAGACCATCATCTTCACACCCCAACCCCATTTCTTTGGACCTCAGATCTGGATTGGTGTCTGAGCTTCTTCGAGCATCCTGATGAACCCAGAATGAGCCAGTTTGTCCCTGAGTGTCACGGAGAATCTGAAAAAAGCCTTGGATTTTTGTCTCAGGAAAGTTATTGTGATAATTGCTCATGCTTATGCTGCAGACATCGTGCTAAGCACTTATATATGTGTAATCTGTTTTAGTCATAACCATGTGAGTTACGGGAATTGTTATTCTTATGATCCCTGGTGTCCCTATTCCAGAAATGAGGAAACCAGGACAGTGAGATGTCTGTTGACTTGGATACACGGACATAATTCAGAAAGTGGTCAAGTCTGCCTATGGTTTTGGCAAAACTGGCGTTCTTCATTTCTAGAAAACAAGCCTCTACTTGTATGATTTAATGAGGGGTTTTATACGTTTAATAGAAGAACAAGTGTCTGTCAGCCCCCACAACCTGCTCTGCAAGGTGGTGGATGAAGAAAAGGCTGCTGTTGGCTCCCCTCTTTCTAATCTTCCCTCATCCTCTTGGACCAGTTTGGTGCATCTCGGTGGGGTTTTGGAATGTCCAAGCTCTGCAGGCATCCCACACAGTTATCTAATTGGCATTTAGTGGTGGTTGAGTCACACCATCTGAGCACTTCTCCTGGTTCTACTCCTCCAAGCTGTGTGACATGGGGATCTACTTGGATTCGCTGAACCTGTCATCTGCAAACTAGGGAAAACGGAGTTTGACTGCATGATGGCGTGGGTTTCCCCACTGTGGGAGGAGGACACTGCTCTTCATCTGTCTTCAGTGTGTCCCTTCAGCAAAGGGTCTGCTTTGAGCACAGTACATACATTGTTCTGTTCTGGAGGTTAACGGTCCAGAAACTTATGGGACAGCTGACATTAGAAACTGCAAATGGGAGATGTGTGCTGAGAGTAGATAAAGGACCAGGCGTGATAATCTCTCAGTATCTGTATTACAAACCATAATGTCCAAAAGTAGAGAGAGAGAGAGAGTTTGGGGAAAATTGTTTGTCACAGAGACAGGGGGAGGAATGAGAGGAGGGGGATACGGGGGACATTGGTGGTAGAAAATGTGCACTGAGGGAGGGATGGGTGTTCAATCATCGTATGACGAAAACTCAAACATGGAAGCTTTGTAACTGTTTCTCACAGTGATTCAATAAAAAAAAAGCTGCAGTAAATGTTTTTCATAGAGAGACAGTCCATGATCATAATAATGAATATTTTGGAATAAATTGTACTCTTCTTCTCTGCCCTTCTAGTTGCCCTTGTCCACACCTCCCACAGGAGGTACTGTTAAATTCATTGAGAATATCGGTGCTCCAGGGGAATCTGCTCACTAATGGCCAGTCCTTTGGTTTTGCAGGGGTGGACATAGACTCAGAAAGGCACAGGAACTTGCCCAAGGCCACACAGTCAGTCCAAGGCAGAGCCAGCACTTAAGTTAGCATTCTTCTCTCTGAGCCCAGGCCCCTCTCTCTCTCCTCTCTTAGTCAGACACAGCTCTTCCTCAGCTTTTACCTTATTTGGCTGTTATCCTCTTGCTTCTTAGAAAATAGTCTGTGGACGGGGGAGCTAGTCAAAGGTATGGAGAGCATGCCTGGTATCTGGAGGCCCTGGGTTTGATTCCCAGTACTGCATGGTGGCCATCAGCACCACTGGGCCTGAGCAATACTAGGCTGAGTATCACTGGGAATGTCCTGAGGTTCCCCTGAGCACCACTTGGGAGAGCCCCCCTCCCCTTGCCTAATATCCTTGAAGAAAAGAAAGTAGTAGAGGCTGGGTCATTTTCATCATGTCTTCTCTCCCTCCACCCGGTTCTCCCACACTGCCTCAGTATGTGGTGACGAATGAAGCAACAAAGTCCTTTGCATAAGCAGAGCTTTCCTTTTGGGGACTAGAACACTAGTTTCACACTTTGAGATCATTGTTCACACACGATAACTTCTCATCACAGGAGGCTGAATCTCTGCTGTCTCCATATGCTACTGTGAATGTAGTTTAAGGTAAACCCTGGCGATGTGTTATGGACCCTTCGGAAGCTGAGGTGGTGTGGTTTAGTAATCAGTGTGTAGGGACTGTCTGTCTACCCAGCAGAGCTCTAACTTGAATCAAAAGAGCATCTATTCTGAAGCTGTGGGACTGATCTTCGTCAGAACATTTAGTAATACTGAGAATTAGCATAACACTCATTGTCTCTTGGCTGGCTGCATGCTAGGTGAGTGTTCCTGGGCCTTTTCTTGCTCTTTTTGAAGAGGCACCTATTGTCTGTAACTCTTTCTCACTGCTCTAACATCTAAGGGCAACTTTCTCTTGGTTTGCTCAGTTCTTGGACTTTTCTCATATCTACTTAGTCCACTGAGTTGAAGCACCAGATAGAAGGTAGGGATTGTTGGTGTGTGTGTGTGTGTGTGTGTGTGTGTGTGTGTGTGTGTGAAGCCTTAGCTCTATTTGTATCTGAAAGGACCCATCCTTGTGAGAGAGAGTGAGTGGAGGTTACAGAAAAGAAGAGAGAAGTTGTGAGCTAGGGTTTGAGGGAAGTGAGGAGGTGGAGAGGAATGTGTTGAGATGAATAGCAGCTGTCTGTGTGTAGGAAACCAGGAGGGAGGATTTTAAAATGAGCATTTACATTTTTTTTGTCATGGTTGTATTCAGAGGCCTTGGTTGCACCAAACTGTTGGCTTTTTGGCTGCTGGCTAGAGACTGGGCTGCATGGAGCGTCCACATCACACTGGCCTCTTCTCTTTGGGAGACAGAGACTGCCTGTGGGGCAGCAGGATGTGCAAAGCAGAGGCTGGAAGGGGGTGATCTCCGGCACATGGACTGTGATGGATGTCCAGGGGCCCTGGACTGATGTGCCAGACTCAGTATCTGATTTGGGTTAACTGCACTCAAACCACTCCTAGACTGTTTTCCCGCATTAAAGAGAAAGGAAAAACACCAGAAGTCTCAGGTTCCGTGCATATTGATTTTGGTAGCCTATTTCTCCTCTCTCCCCCAGGGAAAAAAATATTGAGACAGCTCAGACTTAGTAGGAAAATGTATCAATTAATTCTCGTTGCAATTTTTTCCCTGGTAGAGATGAAATTTGCCATATGAAGGAGGAGAAGATTGAATTTCTTGGCCAGGTTTTACTGACAGAACTACTGTGTGTGTGTGTGTGTGTGTGTGTGTGTGTGTGTGTGTGGTGTGGCGGGGCTGGGGGGATGCATACATTTTTGTTCTCCAAGAAATTGTTCATTTGCACTGATTGGAGATGAAGTGGCTTAGCTCAGGGAAGGTTTTTACAGGGAGGGAAGGAGCAGTGCCTGTTTGGTTTAGATAAAGAGAGTGCTCTCTCCTGCCAGCTGCCTCCTGGGGTTGAGTTGATTTGTGTGCCCGCCTGCCCACCATTCTCCTTCAGTAAAGACTGCTTGCCTGTGGCTGAAGGTCCCAGGATAAATGGGCTACTGGAACTTGCAGGTCTATGGCAGAAGTCTGGCCCTTTTCTGTTGATTCCTATGAGAGCAGAAGCACTGCAGCGGAACCAGAAGGGCTGGCTAGCTTTGGTGCCTTCGGTAACCAGGCAAGGACGGACAAAGAAGACCTGCCCTAGTGCCTCTCTTATTGGAATGTATGAATATAGTCTTTGTAGTCCAAATGCCAAGCTATTGGCACCTTGCAATCTTCCTTTGTTTTGATCCTCTTAAGGGGCCCTGTGAGAGGACAGGGAGTGGCAGCTGCCTGCTGGTATTGAAAACCATTTCTGGACCAGTCCGTTCTTACCTGACTTTCAGAGGCTTCAGGAAAGGATGAAAATTCCCCTGCTGCTAGGGGGCGTGAAGACATTAGTCAGTTTGTGGCTCTGGTCAGTCAGCTGTCTTGTTCAAACTGGCTTGTGTCATTGAGGGCTGGGGAGATCCCCGGAATCCCTGATGGTATTGGTTGGATTCCCCAGTGACACCAGGTGTATCAGAGGGACGTCTAGACTAGGGGCATCAGAATGCACTGCCATTGTAATGATTAGTATGTTTCCCTGGGTCGACACCCAGTGGATGGCATCTGCATCAATGAGGCGTGGGGATCTCCAGGGGAATACTTGATACCTTGAGGACAGTGGACCTGTGTGCCATGTGCCATCATGTGCAGAACTGGGTTTGTCGCCAATGAATCAGATGCAAGGGGAACCCGTTCCAGCCTTGTAGCCTCAGGGAAGTCAAGAAAGGAAGGAAGGAGGAAAGGAAGTGTGCAGGAGTTGAGTTGGTTTTCATTTTCACCCCTCCTCCCCCGGCCAGAGCTCTGTGCCCAAAGCTGGCATACGTGGGCAGAAATCCAACGTGGAGGATTGATTACTTAGGATCAGGCAGTGGACAGAGATCAGGCTTGACCAAAGCTCTCATTTTCCCCGTTAATCCCTGAGCTAGAATGAGTGTCTCCTGGAGCGTGGCTGTGCAGTAGAAATAAGTTGTGAACTACAGAGGCAATGTAAGGTTTTCTAGTAGCCGCATAAAGAAGGTAAAAAGAAATAAGTGAAATGAATTTTAGCTACATTTTCCTTAATTTAATATAGCCAAAATGTTGTCATATCAATAAGAATATTATTATTTTTAAAATGTCAATGAGCTGTTTTAAGTTCAAACAACACCCTCCCCACTGCCTTCTTCAAAATTCTCTTTCACTCTCTGCCTACTGTAGCCTCATTGGAAGTGGCCACTTGTGACAAGAGCTGAAGGACAGTCCAGTCTAGCAGCCCTTTCCTGTAGAGGTGTGTCCCAAGGTAGGGAGTAGCCAGAGGTCACAAAGTCCTACCTTGCTGGTTTCCAAAACCCCAGTTTGAATCACCATTGGGCATTCTGCAGAGTGTCACCCGAGGAGGCTGATGTTCAAGTCCCTCATGGTCTAGAGCTCCAGGTGATGCTTCCCTGCATGTAGCCTGCTAGGAACAGCTGCACCCATGAGTCTTCCTGGGACTTTGCCCCCGCCCCCTTGCCAGGGACACACATTCTGAGCATGTTCCTGAGGGGCAGAGGTGGTTTTGCAGAAGGAGAGTTGAGGAATATGTATCTTGTGGGCCTATTTCCACACCCCACTAAACAACTGCCCTTTCCAGGGAAGCAAGAAATCTTGCTTATTTATCTGGATGTGATTGTGCATAAGGGGTGGAACCTTCCCTTTTGGCGGTGAAGGGCAGGATCCTGTGTTCTCAGGAAAGGTGAAACGAAAGAACCAAAATAACCAGGGAGAATGGGATACCGTGTACTCAATCTCCGTTCTTTTCCTGTGGTTTGGTTATGAAGTTGGTTTGCTGACTTGGAGTAGAAATTGAGCTTTCTAGAGTTCTGGGTGAGTCCCGGGATCCAAACCTCAGAGGTCTCCCAGGTCAGGGAGGTCACACCAAAGCAAGGTGGGAGATGACCCATGAAGCTTGTAGGAAGGTTCTTCACCTTCACAGAAATACTGGAATCAGCCTGTTTTTCTGAAAATACCAAGACCCTTTTTACTTTTTCATTTTCCTGCTGATAGTTTTCCTAAGAGAAACAGCAGAGCAAGCACCAAGATAAATGACAAGTGACCCCTGGCCCTGGTGATTAGGAAGGACTGAAAGTCATTTCATGTGACTGGGAATAGCTCCTGTCCCTCTCCATCCACCTGCTGACTGGAGGCAGGGCTACAGAGCTTGTCGGGCTTTGTGGGGTAGAAGTGTCCCAAGCAGTGACTCAGGGCCTCAAGACCGCTGCTAGTGATATTTCACTTTGTCGGTTCTGTGGGCTGAAGCGGGGGCAGTGCTCAGGCCTGGTGCTCAATGCTATGAGTCACCAGGGCTATGCCCAGTGATGCTAGAGTTGGGTTCAGTGCTTGAACTTGGGGCCTGGCACATGCCACAAAGTTGCTCTAGCCCTTTGGTCTACTTTTCCACTCCCAGAGTCTACCATGTATAAGAAGTCACAAATCAGGGACACTTAAAAGATGAAATCTGTAGGATTTTTTTGTTTTTCATTTAGAACATGTATTCATGGGAAGTTGGAGAGAGAGAGAGAGAGAGGAAAGAGGGAGGGAGGGAAAGAAAGAGAGATAGGCAGACAGAGACAGAGACAGAGAGAGGGGTCTTATATCCTCCCAAGAAGATTCTTGCAGTGGTCATGTTGTCATGATAACTACAGTGCAGTATTAGAACCAGAACAAAGAGGATTGCTATAATCAGCAGGCCTTATTCAGTTACAGACTCTGTATGTATGTGTGTGTGTGTGTGTGTGTGTGTGTGTGTGTACGTTCTGTGTATTTTTCAAGCGTAATTTGTAAAACCACCACAATCAAAACAATGACTTAAATTTTGTGCAAAAACATTACTAAGTTTAGGTCTAAAGAACTTGCCATAAGCCTGGTGTGGCCTGTTGAGTCTCCACTTTTCTATCTTTATTCTGGTATAATAATCTTTTCATTAAAAAAATTAGATGAAACTCATCATATTAATCATTTTAGTTTTAGCTCCTTTATTGTTTTTTAAATAAATTATATTGATTGAGATTCTGTGGTTTACAGCACTCTTAATAATGGCTTCTCATGCACATGATTCTAACACCACGCCCATCCTCAGATATTAACCATTTTAAAGGGTACAAGCGACTGTTAACATGTTCCTTTTTGTGCAGCTGGCTTATTCTCTATTTCTAGAACATTTTCATTGCCTAAAAAAGAAACCTTATACTCCCTAGTATTCATATCTTTCTTTGTCCCTCCCTTTAGCCCCTGGCCACCACAAATATACTATTTCCTGTCTGCATTTCTATTATGGAAATTTCACATCAGTGGAATCATACAATAGATGATCTTTTGCATTTGGTATTATATCATTTTTCTTGGGGTCAGAGAGGGGTGTGGCATGCTCATTGGTGGATGGCCTAGTCTGAACTTGAGCCACGTCTTTCTGCCACTCACCTTCAAGTCCTCAATTTGACAATGATGACAAAACTAGAGCACCAAGACTGTTTCAAAGTTCTGGGCCTGCTTGATGCAGCCACTTCTTCCTATGACAGTAATTTCTTTTTGTTGGCTTTAGTAAACGTGCTTAATAAACCGAATGTTTTCTGTTATTTGGGTTGAGTGTTAAGGCTTTTCAAGGAATTGCTGTGGACATGGGGACTATAGAAGAGAAAACAAGGCAGTTTAGGTCAACCTACCTTTTCTGTGAGGCAGGCTCTGGGCCAACAGAGGTGAGTTAGACTGGGCTCTCATTATTAAGGACAGCCAGTTGTGGGAAACATACAGCATCAGAATATTGAATTACCTATCATGATTGTGTGGTAGTAGGCTAGGTACCAGGAACATACCATACTGGTGGTGGGGCAATGTGGTTAGAGGACTGAAGGTACGAAGGCAATGGAAGGATATAGCTGTGAGCTGATTGGGAATGGAAGGGCAGTATAAGGTGATATTGGAGATGCAGGTGGAAGGGTTGGATTAGGTCAGTTCTTTGAGAATCTTGGTCAGCTATCCCCGTGGATGTCTGAGTTTTTTTCAAGCTGAAGATGGGTGAATGGAAATCATACTTGGGAGTTAAGTATCCAGAGGAATGCCCATGTCTCAGCAGTAGAGGTGTGATATAAGGTCCTCAGTTATAGAAACAGTATCTAAATTATTTAAACAGTATCAGACAGCTAAGGATCAGGGCAAGAGACAGGAGCCAGGAGACTATTCCAGGGGCTATGCCAGATAAAGTCCTGTCATGGGGTGTCTGTGTTGAGTTGTCAGCCCAGTTTCCACCTGACTGATTTGCACACTCAACTGTGATTTATTGAACTCTTGCTTTGTGCCAGTAATTATCATGGTGTGGGGTTTCAGCAATGAACAACCCACACAAGATTCCCATGCCCCAAAGAAGATCACGGATAAATTAGATAATTATAGATTGTGACGTGTCCTACTAGGAGAGTGGTTTGTGCAGGTGGCATACAGTTCGTCAGGTCTGGCCCCAGTCAAAGGATGACATTTGATCTGAGCTCTCAGTGGTATGGATACCCGAGCCCTGGTAAGAAACTGGGAGGGAGCTCTGCTGGCAGAGGCAAGAGCGATGGTGAAGAGAAGGAACCTCTGACTCACTGCAGGGGCTACGCTGGCCTTTGTCAGGATTTTCTCAAGGACTTGGGGGGGAACCCCATTAGAATCTTCTTGTCTTAGAAGTGAAGTGGGGGGACAGGGAAGGAGTGAACCATTCATTTGGGGAGGAAGAACAGCATATCCCAGTGGAAGAAAAACTATGAAGTCACCGTGAATCATTTAAAGTAGGCGTGTGTGTGTTTGTAAAGGCCCTCCCATTGTTCGTTGATTTGCTCGAGCGGGCCCAGTAACGTCTCCATTGGAGACTTTGTTGTTACTGTGTTTGGCATATGTAATACGTCACAGGGAGCTTGCCAGGCTCTGCCGTGCGGGCGAGATACTCTCGTAGCTTGCCGGGCTCTCCGAGAGGGGCGGAGGAATCGGAACTCGGGTCGGCCATGTTGGCTGCGTGCAAGGCAAACGCCCTACCACTGTGCTATCGCTCCAGCCCGTGTTTTTAAAGGGGAGCTAAAAAAAATTTTTTTGTTGCTATTTTTCAACTAATTTTATTCTACTTTATGAGCTTTCTGTCATTCAGAGAACTTGGAAACGTTTATTCTCCCTCCTACTGAATCTGTGGAGTAGGTAGGGGAGCTTGAAAAAGCTTGCCAAGATTCACTGTCCTCTGCCAATGGGTGTGGAAGAAGGACAACTAGGCAACAGGATGAGAGGTGCCAGGAGTGAGGGCTATCTTGGCACCAAACAGTTTGGAAGTCCTAGGATGTCACAGCTGCCTAACCCTAGGGCAGCATTCCCCATCCCCTGCCCCACACCCCGGGAAATAGGGAAGTTTATTTTCTATATCAAAACGGGGAGCTTATTTTACATATATTAGAAAGTCATCTTAAAGTAATGCATATCATGTGATTTTGATAAGACATTGCATGGAAAGGAAATAAAGATCATTATTCTGATTTGTTTCCTTCCTGAGTTGATTTGGACTCATGGCCAGTTTGGGACTTTCTCCCTGGACTCTGGGTTTATTGATAGAGGAGTTGGAATTTGTGGAGGGAGGAGAAGAGGGTATCTCATGAGCTCAGGAAGCAGGTTGGGTCTTAGGCTCAGAACAAGGAGAGAGGCCAGGTTGCTGGGAGGTCAGATTAAGTTACCTTCTATAGATACTTCTGTGTGAGAACTCTACTAGGAGGTCAGCCATCAGGAGAGAGCCAACATCAAGGCAAGTGGAATGGGCAGGGTCTGCCAAGATGGCATACTCAGGTGATGTTAGGGCAAATGCCAAGTAGCAGAGGTCAGCCAGGGCAGGAGGGTGTGACCAGAATTTTAGGCAATGGTTAGGGACTCCAAGGAAGTTTATAGGAGCCCAAGGGCAGCAGGAGTGTAAAGCATTGTCTTCCTAGGCCAACTAAGTGGAGTTTTGCCGTACTCCTGTGAGGCAGAAACCAGTACCCACAGGTACTCTCAGGCAGAGTAGCTACTGAAACATCAAGCTAGGAGGAAGGCTTGGGTCAAATTTTACTGAGAGCCTGGGGTTTCACATCTCGATAGTCTTCTTTACCCCCTCATTATGTTATAACCTTTCTTTCCCATGCTGGTTTTCATATACACTGGTGTACCTAGTCTTGGGAGTCCATCTGGACTAGTGCTTTACCAATACTTAGATTATCCATCTGAGCAAGGTTCTTCCTACTCATCTAATTTTGGTGCTGCCTAGATTTCAAAGCTAATGGCAAGATTGAATAGTTGGAAAATGTGCTGTATTACTTTTATTTTTTTAATAAGGAAGACATGTAATTTTGGGTATAGTTCAAAGGCACTTCATTGGGACATTGTTATAAGCTAGTCAATGAAAAATGTAAAAACAAATAAAAAAATAGGACAAATGATGATCTGGGTCCTTGTCTATATAGATGGAAAGCAATGTAAAACCAATGATATGTGTAGTAAAGGAGAGATTCATGGTGCTGTGAGATCATGCACATTGGTCTAGAGTTGGTTAGATGATCTGGTGAAATTGAATGTGGGTTAAGATGACTTTCACAATATCTAGTAATTTTCTGTATTGTTGAAATAAGGATAAAGAGGTGGAGAGTAACAGTATAAGGCATTAGGGTTTGGGTCAAACCTTGTGTTTTCTTTTGGAAGATTGGGTCAGAGAAAGTCTTGTATCAAGCAAAATAGCATAGCAGGTAGGGCATTTGCCTTGCACATGGCCGACCTGAGTTCGTTTGCTCTGCCCCTCTTGGAGAGCCTGGCAAGCTACCGAGAGTATTCCGCCCGCACAACAAAGCCTGGCAAGCTACCCTTGACATATTCAATATGCCAAAAACAGTGACAACAAGTCTCACAATGGAGATGTTATTGGTGCCCGCTCAAGAAAATCGATGAACAATGGGAGGACAGTGCTGTAGTGCTATGCACACACACAAACACACATATGTATAATAGATTTTTCCTAAAACACGAGACTCAATGGAAGATACCATTGGTATCTTGAGCTGTCAGACTTTCTGCTCAGTCTACTTGCTCAGTTGTAGGATACTCTGAGTTACTGCTGAGTCTTGCCATCAGGAAGGCTGTGCTTGGGTTTCTCTGGTGCTAGACTGTATTTGATGACACCTGGGAAGACATCTCTAGGCGGTTCAGGGAACCGACTTAACTGATCTGTCATTTCTGTGATGCACAGCTTTTACTTTGCCTTTCTTGGCCTGTGATTACACAGGCCATTACTCGACCACAGTGTGGAAATCTGTGAAGCGAAGCTCTCAGCTGGATTGGCAGGTTTCTAGGCATTGCATTGATTTGCAGTGACCTGCTCTTTGGTGGGCAGTAAAGACCCGATCACAGTACCCTGGAGAGATGTTCCTCGAAGGCACCTTGATGGATTCCAGGCCCTGTCTGCCCAGTGTGAGTCTGCACAAGATGTCTGAAGGCTCAGGTCTGCCATTGAGACTGTACAGTGCTGCTTTTATTGTAAGCCTTGGCATCAGGCCATGGTAGACAGCAGACTGGGGGCAAAGAGGGAGTCTCCTTTACTTACTCAGATGCTGTTCTGGCTGCTGACATGCTATTTTTTTAGAACAATTTATTTAAAATAAAGAGGAGTTAAGTAGTGGCTATCATAATGTGATTTGTGGAGTAGGTGAATGTTCTAAAACATTACATTCTAATGTCTAGACATAAATATTCTAAACATTCTATGCGACTTACCAAAGCCTTTGCAAAAGGACTTCAGAATCTGGGCATCAGAATTACCTGAACAAACCCCGGGCCTCCAAAACAGAAATTCTGCTCTAGTGAGTCTAATTCCCCTGTTTCCCCAACCCCCTCCAAATGCCACCCTGCACCAGCTTTCTAAGTGATTTTATTTTTTAGCTAGATTTGGGAATATGCCCAGCAATTACAGATTCAGGGAAGCTCTTTCACTCTTCACTTTGTTTTCTGATAACTGGCTTTGATTCCTGAACCTTAATCAAGGTTTTGTTCTTTTTCTTCTTTTCTTTTTTCTTCTCCCCTCCATTCTCCTTCTCTCCTCTCCTATTTCCTTCCAAAAGCTCTCTGTCTTTGAGGATATTGCCCCCCTGCCTTTATACCAGGGATGATGACTCATACCTTTCTTATCCTCAGAGAAAAGGAGAACCTGGATAGTCAGTTATTTTGGGACATTTTCTCCAGAACATCCTGTTTATGGCTTGGATACTTATTAGGTTCTAGCTGTTAACTGCCCAGTTCTGCCCACCCAGTCTTTACAGTTGCTCATTGTTTTTAAATTCTTTTTGAGTATTTGGATCTGTCTTTTACTCAGACAGAAGTAGGTCTTGTTTATTTTTATGTCTCTATTACCTCACACACTGCCTGGCATGTAGTAGGGTTCAGTAAACATCTGAGTGAGTGAATCAATACATTCTTTTAGGGGATGATATAAATAACTCCCACAAATATCTTATTTGTTGAACACTATTCATTTATTACACAAATGCTAGTACCTTGCATGGAAATTTATAGCCTTCCATTCAAGATGCATAGTAAAGGGAACTTTTCTAGTACAAAGAATAGTTTAGACATTAACTTAGCACATTGGAAGTAGTAGATGCATTGCGAATGTACTTTTTTTGTACTTAAAGCCACAAAATTATTGAAAACATCACATTAAGAAACAAATACTCAGAATGTAATTCTTTCTCATAGTCTTTGACAAATCAAGGGACAAGTGTTTCATTACAAATTGGGTGGGATATGTTTGCTCTATTTTCTTGAGTTTGTTCTTTCAAAGCTGTGTATATGTGTGTGTGTGTGTATATATATATATATATATATATATATATATATAGAGCTGTGTATTTTTGCTTCATAGAGGAGTCGGCTGTGTATTGGCATAGGGAGCCTTGGATTCTCTGTATTCTAGAATGAGTTCTACGTCTATCTGTGGGGGCAGCCAAGTTGGTTTTCTACTTATATTTGTTGTAATTGAGAGTGTGGTAACTGTTCAGAGACTGCAGGTGTCTTATCAGTGTGAGTTGTGGGCTACTGAAGTTGCTGTATTTACTCATTTTTCCTTGGAACATTGCCCCATTTTCTTTTGATTTCCCACTTTCATTATACTCACTGGTAGAGGGAAAGACGTCTGTTCCACAGTGCTTGTATAGGTCTTCCCTGGGTTGAGCAGTCTGGAGTGGTGGCCCTGGGTTTTTATGTGACATCTCTGATTTTTCATGTTTTGGGTGATGTTTTCTAAATTTACCCTGCAAATCAGTATATTATGCCTACAGGTTAGAGATGATCCACTGGACACTTCAGTTTGTGATCCCTCTTAGAGATGATCTCTAAAGCTTCTTTCGTTGCAAGATCCATTAATTCCAATCGGAACTGTTTCAGCTGATGAAATAGAAGATTCTTTTTCTACCCTCTTGGGGATGTTAGGGGAGAAAGGGACTGTGGACAGAAGAGGGTCATATGAGGGCTTGGAGCCTATATAGGGTTCCTGGCATCCATGTTTGAATGCCCCCTTGGGGAATGGGTGCATGGTGCTGATTCATAACAGATGTTTTATCTGTTGGTCTTCACAGGAGTGAGCATTTATCAGAAAAGCTGGGGAAGTCATCCCTCTGTCCAGAGCTCCAGGACCAATGCTGCTTTCCACCACCCTGGACCACTGGTGAGTACATGTTTTTTGCCATATGACTATCACCTCATCTCCCAGTTTATCCCCCAATTTTCAGAGTGATGCCTCATAGAGACCACTCCCCTCCCCCTGGAGTCCTTTCTGTTATAGGAGGAAGTATCATAGGTTCTGGTTGCTTGGTTTCTGCTGCTTCAACTGGGGGCTCTTAGAGCAACTGTATGACCTCTCTGAACTTCAGACATAAAAGTGAGGTGAGGCCTTCCCTGCTAACAGAGATAGTGAGAACACTGTAGTGAAAAGCTCTGGGCAAGTTTAAGGCAATTCTACTGGATTCTGAGGTATAGAACAGGGCAGTTTTAAGCTGGCAGATCAATGAAAATATGCACACATGTGCTGGAAACATAGTTTTCAATATTATGGAAGCCTCCAGAGTGGTTCTTTGGTAGATTTGCATTTTTTCCCCTATCATTTGCAGCTGTACTACCTCCCCACACCCCGAAAAGCTGGATTAACTGTGTTTCACAATCACCATCCTTTTTTATTTGCGCTCACATAATTGAACAGTTAACAAATACTTTTCTGTTTTTGTAAGAAATTTGATTTTTCATCATCGCAGGTAAATGTCTTGCCTCTGTGGCAGTTGAAAGCAGCAAAAATAGGTCCCTAAGAGCAGCTTTCCCTATGTGGAGCTGAGACTGTGCCCAGACTTGGTGGCATAGTCTGGATATTGAAAGTCCCCTGGAGCTTTGGAGGGGAAGGGTGCGCAAGTGTTAGGGAGGCAGGATGGCCTGTGTCACTTGATGGCAGCCACGTTTTGTTGAGAGAAGCTAGTTCATTTGCTAACTGCCTGGTCAACTTGTACCATTTGTTGCTTTTGTGACCCAGGTAGACAAATTCCAGTGGCCTGACAGCCGTGAAGTATAAAGGCTGGTGGGGATTGGGGTGGGAAAGACAAACAGTCATGATGTGGGGAAGGGGAACTCAACTCAGGCATGAGGGGAGGGACTGGCAGTCCAGACTATCTAGGAACACAGTGGACATCGGGTCTTTCAGCTGGAGTCTCATCTGGTTGGTAGGAAGAGCTTTGTGGTGGGAGTCCTCAGGAAGCGATGGATTCAAGTAGAGGGTGGACACCACCCTTCCCATCAGGATGTATAAATAATATCAGCTTTGCACCAAGACATTACTCTGGGGACTGGAAGATAAACTGGAAGATAAAGTAATAGTCATATGGCAGACTGTACCCCTGCCTCTCCAGAGCTCCAATTTAAGTAAATATCTGCATTGTTTCAGGTAATTGTAAGTGTTGTAAGAACAAATGAGGAGTAGGAAGAGGAGGTCTTTTTGAAAAGTGCTCTATGATCACGTGAGAAATTGAGGGAAGAAAAGAGGCAGAGAGAGGAGGGAAGCATGAGAAACAGACAGACACATAATGCATGAATGCAGAGATCTAAAAGGAGCAGTGGAATCTGGGGGTGTTTGGGCAGAAGGAGCAGCAAGTAACAAGAAAAGACTTTGATGTTGGCCAAGCTTGGTATGATAGGGAACAGGAAGACAGCCAGTTTTGGCAGATCTCTAGCTGATGGTCATTATGGGGATGGTGAGTAATACTAAATGAGATCAGTGGTTGGTGGGAGCCAGATCTTATAGCCATGATAAGGGGTTTGGATTTTACTTCACATATAATTGGTTATTATTGGAGATGTCAGAGTATAATTTGATAAAGACTAGCCAATATTTTTTGTGCTTTAATGATTTTTCTTGTTACCAAGTACATAATAGATTTTGAGGCAAGAGCAGAATCAGTATAACTTATAGGAGAGCCTTCTAGTGGTCTAGGCAAGAGATATGGGCATGTCTTAGATTAGCATGATATTCTTTTTTTTTTGTATTTTTTTCTTTTTGGTTTTTGGGCCATACTACCAATACTTAGGAGTTACTCCTGACTTCTGTACTCAGTAATTACTCCTGGTGGTACTTAGGGGACCATATGGGATGCCAGGGATTGAACCTAGGTTGACTGTGTACAAGGCAAATGCCTACCTGCTGTACTATTGCTCTGACCTGGAGCATGATGATTCTAGAATGATGTGAAGTGATCAAATTTGGGATTATATTTTGAAGATGATATCTCCTGGGTTGGGTATGAGGTATGAATGAAAAAAAGTATAGTGTCTTTTGCCTGGGTAAATGACATTGCTATTTATTAAGATTTGGTGTTTACTGGAACAAAGAGGGAAGTTGGGAATTCTTTGGAGACATTAAGTCTGAGTTGGCCATTTCATATTCTTGCTGAGTTGGAGAGTTGATTTGGGCTACAGATGGTACCTTGGAGAGTCATCAGGCCATGGAAGGTATTTGAAGCTAAGAGACTGGAATGAGATCAGTTAGGAAGAGAAAAGAGGGATGAATAGAGAAAGAGGGAAGGCAACAGATTGGTTTTTTCATATAAAATCCCTACTAGCAAATAAATTAAGACACATGCTAATGAATATGTACCGAGTCTATGTGATGCAGATATAAATCATTCAAATGAGACAATATGATATAAAAGTAGTAATAAAGCCTTGCCTTCTGTATTTTTAAAAAATGAAATATTGTGATTTCTCCCAAATCAAGGAAATTAGTTTTAGAATTGCCTAATTTTAAATCTGGTCAGCTGGGTGAATTATAAACTGCATTTATGCAGTTGGCTCATGGCTGTGTCTTTGACTGGCAAGCAGAAGAGTCTGTGAATAGTAATGCCAATAGTCTGTGAATGACACTATTCTGTACGTGGACTCTAGATCCTTCCATCAATTTTGATGACTTTGAGGTTTAATTCACTATAATAAGGTTTAATTCACTATACCTTTCATATTTTTTATTAATAATCATTTAGAAGCTCATTAAATGGTTTAGTGACCCTAAAGTAGAAAATATTAAGTGAACATAAACTTAATTTTGCAGTAAAAGATTTGATAAAGTTCTGTAAAGAGCCCTATGCTATGAGTCCACTAAAGATGAGATAAGCACCTTGATTTTGCAGGACCTTGATTTAGAAGCTTGATTTAGGTTATCTTTGAATGATCAAGGATCTATGCTGTAAAACACAATAATGTACTGTGTTGGTTGTAGTAGATGTATGCCTTTCAGGTATAACCCGCACTCCACTGACTTATGAGAAAAATACTTCTGTATGTTCTACTCTTTCAGGCTCCTGCTATTAAATGTAGCTGATCTAAGTGTGTTAGATTTATCCATTTTCTCAGACACAATGAAATTCCTACCTTTATTCATTGAGCTCCTTAGGTTTTTATTTTCAAGTTATTGGTGCATTTCTTTATTTTTTTCCTTTTATATCTTTTCACCTACTTAAAACATTTGTGTTCAGTCATGCTTCTTTATTCTTCAGTGAAGTTAGGTATGACACCACAGGTATAGGCTGACAACAATGCCACGTCTTATGGAGAATATTGGTGTTTAAAAATCTGGTTTTTCATTATTGAAGTGATATTTTTAACAGTGTTACTGTTTTTTGGGGTTTTGTTTGTTTTGGCCATATCCAATGTTGCTTAGACACTGGCTCAATGCTCAGGGGCTGGGGAATCACTCCCAAATGTGGTTCTGGGTTCAAGGTATGGTCTTCAGGTCTCCTGAATGCAAAGCTTGTGCTCCAGCCCTTTGGACCATGTCCCTGGCCTCAGTAATATTAATTTTTATGGTTTTAGTGTACCATTATTGTATCTCTGCCACCATCAACGTGACTGATGCTTTCTACCTCTGTCCTTACGTTCCTTCTAGTCTTGTCTCTTCCTCTTTCCCTATCACCCACTTTTTATCTCAATTCTGTTGTCAGAGTCTAAAGATTTGTATTTGTTTTATTTTGGAACCACACTGGGAAGTATCCAGGGGCTACTTGTGGCTCAGTGGTGAATGTGATTAGGTCAAACCTAAATGGGGCTTCTCCTGTGGGGGGGGGGGCGGGTGTACCCACCTATGTTGCTTGGCTTGCTTCTGGTTGTGCGGTGCTGGTGGAGACGTTGGTGGACCATATGCAGTTCTTACTGTTGGTTTACAAGACTTTATTTTAGGGGTAGACGTTTATATCTCTTCAAAATGTTTATTGAAGAGGTGTAAATGCTGGGCATCTCTTCAGTCATGTTATTTCCGGGCCCCATAGATATTCTCCTATGCTCAGGGAGACATTAAGACATTTACTCCTGGCTCTGTGCTCAGGGATCACTCCTTGCAGGCTCAGGGCACCATGTGGCATGCCAAGGATCAAACCCAGGTCAACCATATGCAATGCAAGTGTCTTACCCATTGCACTATCTCTCCCCCTATCCATGGTCTTCATTGGTTCTGAGGCTCCATGTTCATGAGCAACTTGGAAATAGGCTTCTTTCACTTAGCTTTTATAGTTTTGCATATTTAGTGATATGGCAGTCCAGCCACTTTCTTTTGTTCCTTCTATTTTCAAAAAGGAAAGACTGTTAAGATATATGGATCATAAAATACATGATCCATATTTTATTTCTGCTCCAGACAAATAAAGATTTGAAGTGAAATGTTATTGCATTGAATTGATCTACAAATTATGGGCATCTCAACTGGACAGTTTCCTGCCAACCTTTAGTGCAAAGTCTTATTGCATTGTGAATAGGATATATAATCCACAATCTATTGTGGTTGATAGTTTCTAATTTCAGATTTCAGACAAATTAAAGAAGAACCCAAACTCATTTTCCTTATCTTAAAAATCTCAGCTATATTGGGAGTAGTCCTTGAGCATCAGCAGGGTAGGATGGGGGAATGGGGGGTGGGAGGGATACTGGGATTAGTGGTGGTGGAGAATGGGCACTGGTGGAGGGATAGGTACTCAATCATTGTATAACTGAAACCCAAGCACAAAAATTTGTAAGTCTACAACTGTACCTCATGGTGTTTCACTAATAAAAATTAAAAAAAATAAAATAAAAATAAAAAAGAATTAAAGTATTTATCTCAACCAATAATGATTATTTTTATAGTATTAGTAGCCACCTGGTGCATGCATAAGAAGAGGGAGGTGGGAGCCCCAACATTTCTTAACAGATGCTTGCCCTTTGTGGGGAAAGAAGCAGGTTATATGTTTCTCATCAATTCCCTGTAACTTAGTTTCAGGTTTCTTCTAAGATTTGGAGGTCCCATATGAAATATTTAAGTGATAATTATTTTTAAACTCTAAATATCTGCTTCATCTCTGAGTAAGAGAGTGTTTACCTTTGAAGTTTGATGTTATTCAAAACCCATTCCAACTGCAAATATCAAGTGTTTACACTATTTGTTGGTTTATGAGTACTGGTGACAGAGGGGTGAACATTGCATAAAAGTTCCTGCTCCCGTATTTCATGCATTTGAATTCAAGGAAATAGGCAATGAAGGTTGTGTTTTCAGTATGCTTAAAGGAAATATGTCCTGATAAATAAACATGATGGAGAAAACAGTGTAAATGATGTAAAAAAAAAAAACTCAGCTATTGTCTAGAAGTGATCAGAAAAGAATTTGCTTCAAGTTGCCAACTTTCAGAGAATCTTAGTATTCAGTGTCTAGGATGAGCGTTACTAATAACTGTCCTTTGAAATATGTATTGGGGCAGCTTCTGCTGGAGCCATTGTCTAGAACTATCTTCCTGGGCTGCCATATTGGCTTGTGTTATTAAGGCCACTTTCCTGCAAAAAAAATATTGTCTCCTATGAAAATACAATGGGCTGGAGCAATATAGCACAGCGGTAGGGTGTTTGCTTTGCATGCAGCCAGCCTGGCAGAGCTGGGTTTGATTCCTCTGCCCCTCTTGGAGAGCCCGGCAAGCTACCGAGAGTATCTCGTCCCCACGGCAGAGCCTGGCAAGCTCCCTGTATTGGCAAGCTCCCAAGCATATGTATTCAATATGCCAAACACAGTAACAACAAGTCTCAAAATGGAGACGTTACTGGACCCGCTTGAGCAAATCGATGAACAATGGGAGGACGATGACGGTGACGAAGATACAATATTCATTTTGCCTTGACCTTTCTAGGTGTTACTGTTTCTCTGACAAGTTTATGCTGTTGATTTTGGACTTTTTACACAGGAAGTTAATCACATTTGCTGGCCATATGTGAAAACAAGATATTTTCTCCTTTTCCATCTAGTAGTGATTACAGATAGTGAAATACATAAACACCCCAGTGCGTGCCCATTTGGGAAAGTAAATGTTAGATCTTCCTGGGGATTTTCATTGAAATAAGATGTTCAACATCATTTCCAGCAATTGATGGATTATCTGGGAAGAAATTATTTTGATTATTATCTGGGTCGAAACTATTAGCTTCATAGACTGATTTTTGTCAAAAAGGTCTGAGTGATCTCCACCTCCCACCAGACCCTCTCCTGCAATCTCCTTACCACATAAAAGCAACTCACTGTGTTTTCCTCACACAAAGAGATTTTCTCAGGTCTGCTGATTACAGCAGTGATGAAATAAAAATGGTTCTTGGAGGGTATGCTTGAAACAATGCATTATTTATGCTTGAACTTGCCCCATTGACTCTGTTGGTTCTTTGGGTCTGGGAAAGAGGGACCAAGGATCCCTCCAAGCTGTAGCTGTACCTACACAATTTGCAGATATACTTGTTTTCTCTAGGAGACACACCCAGCAGGGTTCCCGGCCCAGGGACACTCCTGGCAGAGCTCCAGTGCTCAGACTGCCTAGTATCTTGGCCAACAGTGCTGGGGGCCACCAGGGCTACACTAGGTGGTGCATGGGAGTGGGGGCTGTGCAGTTATGAGGATCAAACTCAAAGCCATATCCTTGAGTTCAAGCTACTACTTGAACTATGTCCTCAAGTCCCCAGATCACATCTCTATTACGTTTCCATTTTCAGGAGGTGATACTCCTCCTGTCTCTCCCCCTCTTTCCTCTCTTCCTCCCTGCCCCTCCTGCCCCCTACCCCTGTTCTAGTCATACAAACTCTGGACCCATCATTATAAATGACAGGCAGTGTCTGAAGAGCTTTGATGGATGGGCAGATCTCAGGATGGCATTAGGGAACATAGACAGTTATATTTTAGGAAGATTAATTGCAACCAAATCTAACAGCTTCTGTAATTGTCTCTACATGGACCCAAAAGCTAGACTTTCTCTTCTATGAAGTGCTGTTGTTAAAGACTTTTAATAGTATGGAACTAATATCCAAGGCCAGGGAAAACGGGCCAGAAGGACTAGTCAATGTTTGGTCAATGGTGTGGGAGATGGAGGGTAGTTTAGATAGAGGAGGGTCCATTGGAAATGATTTTTCTGGACAAAAACTTAGTGTTGAAAGCAGGTAAAGGGATATAGATGATAACCTTTCAGCATCTGTATTGCAAACCATACTTCCTAAAATGAGAGAGAGAGAGAGAGAGAGAGAGAGAGAGAGAGAGAGAGAGAGGAGAGAGAAGAGAGAAGAGAGGGTGTCTGCCATAGACTAGGCTAGGGTGGGGAGGGGCTTGAAGGGGTGGGAAGGAAACTGGGGACCTGGGGACACTGGTGCTGGGAAATTACATTGTTGGAGGGATAGGTGTTGTATGACTGAAACGCAATCTTGGACAATTTCATATGCTCTATCTCCTGGTGATTCAATTAAAAAAAAAAAGACTTTTAAAGGAAGTAGCGACACCCTTACCCTTTTCATTTTCTAAGGGCTAAATTAGTGTTGTTGTTTTATTTTCCCCCTTCCCCTCAAGTTCATTTATTTTCCTTCCCTCATTCCGTCATTTTCTGGCCAAGGAAAGGTTATTAGAGGGGCATTCAGCTTTAAAAATAGTTATAGATAGACCAACCTTCATTTTCTAACCAAATTTGTGTTTCTAGATGTTGAATTTGCTCTTGGGTTAATTACATTTATAATCTGTTGGTTCTGCCCGGCAGCTTGCAGACTGGCTGCCCATCAAAAACGTGTTTTAAAAACTTGCAAAGTGGTCAGTATTTTAAAAAAACAAAACATCACAGAATTGGATCTCTAACTACATTTGGCAGAATATCTAGCAGCATCAACCCTGTTCTTGCTTTCAACAGAATGGGCTAGCTGGAACTGCAGCTGTCCACTCTCTAGCCATGTGAGCCGAGTTCCCTACAGTCTCAGGGTATTCCCATTGGTTCCCTGTCTGACCCTCTCAGGATTTTTATTTAGTAATGCTAGACATACAGTTTCCATTTAAAAATCTTACCTTGGAAAATCGGGAGACCTTGAACTATCACTTTTCAAAATGGAAACTAAGCAAAACATAATTGACCAGAAGTTGAGGGAGTGGAATAAGCAAAACAAGTGTTTTCCCCCACCACTTGAAGAGATTTGTACATCTTTAAATGAGAGGAAAAGGAAAGAAAGCCATAATAATTTTTTGGTGTACTTTGCAAATATCAAATCATTATATTAGTTTTAAAATATATCATGTACTCTGTATAATGTGGTTTGTTCATAAAGTGATTATACTGGGAACATTTATACAAATCTACAAATTATATTTGATCTTTTCTTTTTAAATTTAACTGAACTGCTGAACTTGAAGGAACAGAACACTTCTTAGTCTTTCCTCTTATTTTTATTTAATTTTTAAATTTTACATTTTTATTAAATATTAAGGCACTATGATTTACATAGTTATTCATAGTTGAGTTTCAGGAGTGCAATGTTCCAGCACCGTTCCCACCACCTGTGTCTACTTCCCTCCACCAATGTCCCCAACCCACCTCCTTGTTTTGGTTTTGGTTTGGGGGGGTCATATGCAGTGGTTACTTGGGGTTTACTCCTGGCTCTGTGCTCAGGGATTACTCCTGGCAGTGCTTGGGAGATCTCTGTGGGGTTCCAGGGATTATACCTGGGTCGACCATAAACAAGGCAAGCATCTTACCTGCTGTACTATCTTTTCAGGCCCCCAGTCTGCCTCAGTGATATATATTTCCTGGTGAGAGTGGGCCAGGGTTTGGGCCATACCTGACAGTGCTCAGGGATTACTCCTGGCTCTGCACTCAGGGATCATTCCTGCCAATGCTCGGGGAACCATATAGGGTTCCAGGGATTCAAACCCAGGTCTGCTATATGCAAAGCGAGCACCATACCTAATGTACTGTTGCTCTGGCCCCAACAGGCACCTTTTAAAGCTTGGTTGTTGTAGTTTGGATCTTATGTTTGCATTATTTTTGGTTCTATAGTTTGTGTATCTATACATATACCACATATGTACATGTATATACCTATACTACACCTCTATACCACCAACAAGCTCAACGCCACTTTTACCTCCCCTCCATCCTGCACCCCCACCAAACACCCAGTTTCTTTCCTTTCCTGTTTTTTTTTTTATTTATCTAATCAAGGGTCAAGGGTAATCTGGGTATCCTCCCTTTGAAAATATGCATTCCCTCCTCCTGTTCTTCTATATGCCACAGATAACTGAAGTCATCTGATATTTGTCTTCTGACTCACTTCACTTCATATAATAATTTTTAGTTCCATCCACATTGCATGGAATTGCTATATTGAATGATAGTGGAGGCAGTGAACAGCCTTGTTTCTGATCTCAGGGAATCCTTTCAGTTTTTTACTATTGAGAATGATACTGGCTGTGGGTTTAGATGGCTATTACTATTTTTGAGGAAGGTTCCTTCTACCCCTATTTTGTTGAGGGTTTTAATTATGATCAGATGTTAGATTTTGTCAAAGCATCAATTCAAAAGGAGGATACCCATATTACCCTGAAGCATCATCTCTCTGCATCAGTTGATATGATCATATGATTCTTATCTTTCCTTTCATGTGGTATATTATATTAATGGATTTACATGTGTTGAACCATCCTTGCATCTATGGGATGAATCCTACTTAATCGTGGTATATGGTCTTTTTGATATGATGCTGGATTTGGTTTGCTAACTTCTTTTTTGAGAACTTTTGCATCATTGTTTATCAGGGAAATTGGTCTGCTGTTCAGTATAATATTAGAAGTCCTATAAACAGCAATCAGCAAGACAAAGAAATCAAAGGAATTCAAATGGGAAAATAAGAAGTCTTTTTTCTTCTTACAATAAGTAGACCAAAGATGGGACCACAGAAGTCACGCATATTTTAATGAAACAGAAAAAATAGCTTCTTAGGCCCTGGTACTTTCCAAAGTATCTAGTAGCTTTATAGGAAAAGGCTTCACATCAACCAGATAAAGCAAAAAAAAAAAAAGTCAACCAAAACCTTTGCTAATCTTGTGGATTTTATCTAAGTCATTTCCTTTTAATAAACTATTGTGATCAGCAGTTTCTATTTCTTCTAATAATGCCCCTTTCTCTGAAAACCATCCTCTGAAAAACATTCCCGAAAACAAAAAACTAGTCAGGGTAGAGATAGCATCCTTAATCTTTTTCATGGTACACATGAAAGTGCCGGGGATGGAAGTCATGACCTCATCTTCACAAGATTCATGTTCTAAGTCTTCCAGACCATACTTTTAGCTCTCTGTTTTAGGCTGGAAGCTCATCATAGATGCTTGACTGTGTTGGTTAGACAACCTTACCATGGCCACCTTTAGGTCTTGATTTGCCAATCCTATAGCCATCTGCTCTTCCTGGGCTTTATTTACTTTTTGTATAAGATGAGATTCCATTTGAGAATTCTTATTGTCAAAACAGTATTCTTCTTGTCTGTCACAGGCAGGCCACACTGAGTACTGGGTGTGCATGGTGAAACTGGTCACATTGCAGGTCGTAGGGGACGAGAAGAGCAGAGTTCCATGGAGAAGGGAGCCTGGGGTCGTCATTCATCCTCATGCTTCCCTGTGATCAGTGCAGAAAAACCAAGTATCATGAGTATTGCACTCATGAGCTCATGCATGACCCTGAAATTGCAGCCTGGGGAAGGTACTCTGTTGGTCTCTTTGGCAGATGGTAAAACTCATCAGACAGATTTCTACCTTCTGAATGTTTCATCAAATAGTCTTGAAAATGGGTGCTCCCGGCCAACTTCCTGATCTGGGAGCAGCACCTTCATATTTGAATTTCATAATTCTGGGTGATACTTTTCCCCTTTTTGTGCCGGGTCTGACACAGGCTGCATACTCTCTTGGCCCTCGTGAGTCAGAAATTCCTTCCTTCCTTCCTTCCTTCCTTCCTTCCCTCCTTCCTCTCTGTTTCTCTCTCCTCCTTCTCCTCCTCCTCCTCCATCTCCCCCTCCTCCTCCTCCTTCTCCTCTTCCTCCTTGTGTTCTTCCTCTTCCTTCTCCTCCTTCTCCTTCTTCTTTATCTTCCTCCTCCTCCTCCTCTTCTTCTTGCTTTTGTTTTTTGATTATACCCAGTAGTACTCAGGAGTTACTCCTGACTGTGCACTCAAGAATCACTCCCAGCAGGTTTGTTGACCACATGGGGTGTGAAGGATCAAACCTGAATTGGCAGTTTACAAATCAAGTGCCCTGACCACTATACTGTTTTTGTGGCCCCATGAGTTAGAATTGTTGACCAGAATAAGAACTAAGAGTCAGATAGTGAGGTGTTAGCAGAGTGAGCAGTATGTGTTACAGAACATGCTCCATGCAGGATGGTGCCACGGAGGTTGTGAAGTGTGTTTTGCAGCAGAGCTGTGCCAGGGGTCATCTGAGAACTTAAATGGCACTTGGAGTGTGAAAAAAATGAGCATGAGACATCTGACACGGTCCAGGATGTGGCTTAGTAATAAAGGCTTCCATGTGTGAGGCCCTGAGTTTGATGCCCAGCACTGCCCCTCATCACGTGGGCAATTGTTTGCATGACCTTTGTGTTTCTTGGTGTCCCAATGGTGCAACCAATGGTTCATTGCAGCCAAGTGTGAGTCAGTCGCTGGCTGTGGCAGAGACAACAATGAAAGGGAAGGAAAAGACATGTCTAGATATCAAACCCAGTGAATATGTATTTTTATGTTAAATGGTGTTCTAAGAAATTTTATTTCAAAAATAAATGGCACTAAAGTGATTTAGTGCTGCTTGAATCAGCTCTAGATTGATTGAATTTGTATGGGCAAAGCAGGAAACTAGGCAGGCTTGAAGAAGCATTGCCCATTGTGTTAGTCAGAGAATCTTCCTGGCAGAATAGTTTGCTTTTGGTTTTGGGTCCCACATGGTGGTATTTGGGTTGCTCTCAGCGATGCTCAGAATACCATGTGGTGCCAGCAATCATACCTAGGCCCCTCATATGCAAAGCATGTGCCCAGCCTTTGAACCATTTCTCTGACCCTCTTGGCAGAATTCTAGGCTGCATTCTTGATTCACATGCCAGAGTCTGCTTCTTTGACATTACAGTCATTGATTTGTTCATTCGTTTATTCAGCCAAGGGTCTGAGCAGTAATATTTATGTTATGCCTCTTGGCAGGTTGGAATGCATCCCTATACCTTATTCCCTTTAAGTGTGCTGCTTTCGGAGCCTAATCAAATGCATGGGTAACAGCTGGCGTTGCTTTCTCTCTCGTGAATGAGTCTTTGTGTTTTTCATCCTGTGGGCAGCAGTCGTGGCTAGAGCTTGGCCTTTGTGTTTCGGAAGGAACTTGGGACAGGTGGGCATAGAGAGTTACTACAGGGGTTGTGCTGCGACAGTCGTAGTTGCCAGGGACAGAGGAGGTGGGGATCATCCGAGTATGAGTCGGGTGGGTGGGATGCGACTGTAGCTCTGAGGAAGATGGAAACTATTTGGAACAGCTGCCATGGGCTGGGCACTAGGGGCTGAGCAAGAGGTGAAAGTGAGGGCCCGCAGGTCCCAGAGAGAGGAAGTCTTTAAGTACAGCAGGTGTGGCCTGGCTGTGACTCAGGGACAAAAGGAGAGGCTGGGCACAGGAGGTGGCCAGCTGTTTGGTGTCTGGTGTGGGAGTGAGCTGTCCCTAGTGTGGTAGCTATATAGGGAGGTGGTGAGGAGAGCAGCAGGGAAGTTGAGCTGCCCAAGGGTGCTGGGCAATACAGTTCTTCATCTCTGGACTTCTCCCACCATGTGTGCTATGTTGTACTGTTCATATGTGATTGTGCATTTTATTTGTCCTTCCCTGTGGCCTCTCATTACTTCCAAGCACTGGTCTGATTGTCCCTTCTGGGAAGCAGCTTCTGATTCCTCTGTGCTGTATTCTGTGTCTCTCTTTGACTGGACCCTAGGTAGTTGCTATGTATGGATCGGAAGGTTCCTTACATGCAAGACTGTTCTAGAACCTGCAGCACTCCTGGCATGATGTAGAGGGTATTCAGGACATGCGTGTTGCATGAAGGTATAGCTGCTTTGCTGCATTCTTTGTGGCATGATGTTGTATGAGATGAGCCAGCCCGGCTCATACATTTTCTAGTTCCCGGGGAGCCAAAAGTTAGAGAGGTTGAGTGCCTCCCCCGAGATAGCAAAGCTTGCTCAAGCCAGAGCGAGAATTCCCCTCACAGGCTCCAAATGCCTTGTTGTTCCCACTCCAGCCTGGCCATCTCCAGATGTGTGTGAAGATGACTTCTGAGTGCTCAAAGGCAGCAGGCCTGTTGCCTCTGCTTCGTGCAGCCCAGTGCCACTCACTCTTCCCAGAGGAGTGTTATCTCTGTGAGGAAAACAGTGTCCTGACAACGCAAGGAGCTTTTCCTGTGTATGGTGCCAGGTTTACGACAGCCCTGACCTCACTGCTTCCTCTTCCCTTTCCGGGTTTGTCCCGTTTATCTGGAGTTGGGAGAAGCATCAGCAACCGTTTCTAAGTAAATAGAGGAATTGCAGATTCAGAGGTTGAATTTTCAGGCTGACGGGCACTGCTTTTTGCCTGGGCCTGGCCTCTCTCTGACTGTTGTCATTGCTGTGCCCAGTTCCCAATGTCCCAGGTGTAGCAGGCGGAAGTCGGGTATTGCATGATGGAAGTTTCCTTTTTGGAGCAAGTAGCGAGTATGAGAGCTCCGGGAGAGGGGAATCTCGGGAGAGAGAAAGCAGAGACTTTCTTTCATGCTCTACGAAACTGGAGACTTTCTCAACCAGCTTTTTTTTTGTGTGTGTGTGTGTGTGTGTGTGTGTGTGTGTGAAAAGGAAAATGATGAACTTGTGGGGGCTCCAGACCCATGCTTGGGTTGTGGGAAATAAGTGGGATGTCTAGAAATGTGTCTGCATGTTTTCCATCTATAAATCTTGTCTCTGAGTTTCTGGGCAGTGTGCAACATCCAGAATGTTCTCTTTAGGTTCGGAATTGCAGCCTGAGAGAGAGTGCCTGGTTACCTCCTTCCTTGTTCAGGGATGGTGCAGTTTTGTGATGCAGATTCCAGTTGCCAGTGGACTGTTAGCACTCTCGCCATCATCCCTCATGGTCCAAAGTACCTCAGTGTCAGTTCCAGTTCAGGGAGAGGTGCTCACTGAGCTCTGGGTGTAGGGATGACAGGTTTGGATCTCTGGACTCCTCTGTTTTAACTAACCAAATAGTCTGTGGTAAAAAAAATGCCCTCAAACCAGGGGCTTCTGATTTTTTTCATTGCTTTTGGGAATTCTCCCAATACTCCTTTCCTTTAGCACCACTGTGTTCCCCCAAAAGGAAGAATTCAATATCATTCAAGGTCTCCTTTACCTTAGAAATTTGGTGGCTTGGAAAAACCCCAGGGTTTTGGTTTTGTCTCAGGGGTTGCTGTAGCTACTTTGGACTCTCTTGGCTCTCAGCCAAGTGGCAGCTGGTTTCTATTTCTCTATGGACTGGTCTTGAGATCTAGCAACTGAGTTGGGAGTGGGAGTACATCAGCCACGAAGTTGGACGACGTCAGAAAGTATTTTGATTTGGCTATATTCTCTTCCTCGGCATCTACTCATTTCCTCCAGGGACGTCCCCTTCCTTGGAAAAAAATAGCTGTAAAGATACTTGTTTGATGTGCTAAGAAGGCATTCCAGCCAGGCATTTTCCTTCCATGGCTTTCGGCTAGTCGGCTACAGGCCATTGGGTGAGAAGGCCATCAGCAAATTGAGGTGCTTTTTGAGTAGTTTTGTGGACCAGCTTTGAGAAGGACCATCTTTCAACAGCAGTCTTGGAGATAGCAGATATTGACCAAGAGTGTATTCCAAAGTGTCCGCCCGCATGTTGCTGGGCTGGGACCTGAAAGGTGTTGACCTTGCCTAGCCTCTCCTACGGGTGTGTGTGATTTTTTGGTTTGGCATCAGGGCACTGCTGTTATGAATGAGAACATTAGAAGAGGCTCTTTGGAGAGAAGGGGAGGCCCAAAGTTGTATTGGGGTCCTGTCTGGAAGCTCTCTGACGGTTGGCATAAGGACCATGATGCAGCTAAGCCTCAAGCTCTCTCTTCAGTAACTACTTTGGGCTCTCTGTGGCACACAGGACAACCAAGTACACCCTGCTCCTGAGTTTCTTCCAGCAATGTGTGACTTGACCTGTCTTTATCTTTTGTGTCATCTTGTTAGAAATGATTCCTCTTATAACCCAGGAGGAACTTCACACAGAGCATTTATCATCTTACTGGTCATGGACCCTGCCCACAAGTTGTTGACTGAAGTAGATAGCAAACAGGATGGGGCTAAAGCCCATGTACTTGTGGCCCGGTGGTTCAGTCATCTCTTTTTTGTTAGTTTGCTTTTTTTTTGGTCCATACCTAACAATGCTCAGGTTTACTCTTCACTCCTGGTGGGCTCATGGGACCATACAGAATGCCAGACATCGCACCTGGGTGGATCCCATGCAAGGCAAATGACCTGGTTCCCTGAACTGTCTCTCCAGCCATGGTTCAGTCATCTCTGTTGTCTCCCAGTTCTCTGTGTTTCTTTGGTCATATTCACAAGAGAATCATGGCACCCCATTGAAGTCTGGCTCCTATGCGTTATACTTTTCTGAACTCTCTAATCTACTCGCCAAAAGGAACTTATTCATTGGCTCCCTATTCAGAGTGAACGTGGGTCAGTTCTTGGTCATCACCACTTGTTTTTTTCTCCTGTCTTCAAATCATTGAATACTATAGAGTAGGAATTTTCTGCCTATTGATATTGATATTGGTGATATTGATGTTGATATTGATGTTGAGTTTCTTGATGTACTCCCCTTCCCCCCACCACCACCTTCCAGCAATGTTCCTTTCTTTGAGGTTGCTGCAGCATTCCTGACTGTGATCTGTCTGAGATACCTGTTGTGTTCGCGCTCTCTGAGGCCACTGAGACACTGCTCCCCCACCTCCCACCACCCCCCGCGCCCCACTCCTGCCTCCTGAGCCAGTTCCCTCTCAGCTGACTGGCCTTTTCCAATGGGAAGAATTTCCTTTCCAATGGAGGAGGTGGAAACAGACAAGCGAGGCTCCTCTGCTGACCTTTCACATCATATCTCTTCCCCCAGTAGGTCTGTCCAGTGATTTCCTCCTTGATTATAGCTTTAAAAAAAATGGAAAAACGAAACAGCATTTACCTCCTGATAGTCACATTTCTTGCGTGTCTTAGCTCATCCCAGACATTTGCCTTTTGGACTTTGTTCTGCTGATAAAGACTATAAAGACTGCTAACAGTTATTCAGTGCCACTAGCTCCCAGCCTCCTGCCGCCACCCAGACATGCAAATAGAGCATTCCAAAGCTAAGAGTGCTTTGTAGCCATTTAAAGGACTTTCCAGTGCTTTTTTAGCTCCACAGGAGATTTTTTTTTCCCCCAAGCTTAGATAACTTGTTTCCATTTGCCCTTCTGAGAACTTTGCTTTCACCATTGTGTTCTCTCTAATTTTAAGTTGTGACTGATTCTCTGGGCTGCCTGAGATAACTGCTCAGGACTGCCATAGTGACAGGATAGGATTCAGCCATGGGGTCTGCCTAGAATTGTTCTTCCCGCCCTAATTCCATAAGAACCCATCCGAATCCTCACCATGAACAGGGCGGTCAGGGCTCTGTCTGCCCATCCTCTGCCAGGGCTGAATTCCCGGGCAGCATCTGGACCCCTTGGAAAAGAAGCACAGGTCCAACACTGCCCATCCTGTAGGTCAGAGAACCAAAGGAAGGACATGGCCAGGGATGGGCCAGTAGAGAGAACTGGCAGGCTGAGTTGGAAGCAGGATGTTGGACATTTGGGGAAGGGAGTGAAGGGCGAGACCAAGAAGTTCCTTTGGCCTGATGCTGGTGACTGGGTACAGGGAACCAGGGCAGCTGGGCAGTCTGCTAGAACTGGTCCTGAGAGTATGTCCATCTCTCTGAGTTGCTCCTCCTGTTTTGGGATGAATGCTTCTAGGAGCCGCTCCATCCTGGTGCCTGGGAGTGTCTTACATTTCTTCACTCCAGACTTGCTTCTAAAGAAAAGTTTCTTAACTCCATTATTACTGATTCAGGATCATTAGCTTTACTGTCTATGGAATGGAATTTTCTGAGAAAAACCCTGGAGGGATGTTGATTTAGAAAAACTTTATAAAGAACCCACTTTAGGCATGTACATTTGCATATAAACAATGGAAGTGCTAATTAAGATGATTCTCACATAGTCATCTTAGCTGCCTGTGGACAGCTGCTTAGCAACACTTGTGTGGTAAAAGCAAGGCAGCTTGCTGGAACTGGGGCTAGGGATGTGGGGGAAAGCGGGGGGGGGGGGGGGGGCAGCTAACACTTGTCCTGCTAACATACTAACACTAACATAGTAACACTAACATACTAACACTTGTCCTTCAAGGACATGATACTTCCCAGAAAGTTCCAGGAGAACCTGGGTGAGCTGGTCCTGCTACCCCAGGAGCTGAAAGGGTAGGAGGAATTAAAGCACCTAAACACCTGGGATATTCCACCTGTTGGGATAGGCTACGACTGTTTTACACACTTTTTAAAGAGAACGGTCAGCATTCTGCCCGGAAGGAATTTCGCCTCATTCAAATTGAGTAGTCTCATTCCCTTTTGCAATTCTATCCCAACACTGAAAGTATTTCTGTATAATAGTATATTTATATATTTATAAATAGTATAAATTTATAAATAGTGTATTTATATATTTATAAAAGTATAATTATCCTTATTAGCTTCCTGCTGCAGTGGGCACCTGCTGTGTGCAGCTCCAGACTTGGTCTTGGGGGCAGGGTGGGATGGGGTTGGGGGTTGGGGGGCTTGAGAGCCTTTTCCTCCCTGAGGAAGCTATCCGCCTCCCACTCTTACCTTTCAAAAGAGTGTGGTAGAGCATGCTAGGTGCAGTGTAAATAACTTAATTCATGGCCATGATTCCTGGCCCTGGCTTTCTGCCACATGCTGCCCAGTGATCTCAGTTCGAAGGTAACCAAACTCCTGAGCTCCCTCTTCCTCACTGGTGACATGGGGCAGTAGGGGGCGGGGTGTTCAGGCAGGCGGCACAGTGTCCAGTCTTATGAGCTCTAGAGTCAAACTGCTCAAGTTCAACTACCGATTTATGTAACATGGAGCAGATTATTGAGCCTCTCTGAAACTTTGTTTTCTTACCTGTAAAACAGGGATGATATTACTAGTACTTGTATCAGGAAGTTGTTTACAAATTACAGAGTGGAGCTAGATGATAATACAGCAGGTAGGGTGTTTGCCTTTTGCTTGGCCGACCTGGGTTCAATTGCTGGCATCCCTTATGTCCTCTGAGCACCTCCAGGAGTAATTCCTGAATGCCAAGCCAGGAGTAACCCCTGAGCATTGCCAAGAGTGACCAAAAAAGACAAACAACAACAACAACAACAAAAAGAATCGCACAGCGTGTCATGTCTGGCACATGGTGTTATATAAATGCTTGCTAAAATTTAAATACTTAGAAGCCCTGAATTTATTTTTTTATCTTCAAGGATTTCTGTGAGTTTAAAGAGAAATACCACTGTCTCCATGTTCCTTATTTTTTATTGGTGTTATGTTGGGGGGGAGGGTTGGGGTGGATTGGATGAAATACTAATAATATTTTGTTAAGTATTATCTAAAATGGGTTAAAATGGTTAGCACAAAAGAAACTTGCTTGTAAATACTGGAATCAGCATCCATAGTTACTTGCCATCAAAGATGTTGGTGACCCATACCTCTTCCTCAGGAGCATAGGGCTGTGCGTGCATATACTATCTTTGTTATAAGATGTCTAGAAAGAGTGAATCGATGAGTATAGATATAATACTAGCTAGGCTGAATAATGTATCTCTTCTTCTGTACCTACTGTCCACCCTCCCGAAATTTGCCACTCCCTGTGTTTCGTGACATCAGCATGGAGCTTGTACCCTTCTCTTGGGTCTGAAACTTATTCAGATTCTCTTTACAACCCCTGACTCAGATTCTGACTGCTTGCATGTTGCCTGCTGTCTGCCCAAAATCCCTTTGGAGACCACGGGATTCTACTGTATGTCTAAGCCTGATTCAGAGGTTCTACCAAGAGCCATGTCATTCAGAAGCCCAGGCTACATAGTAATGCTCCCCAATCCTCCAGTACCTCACCTTTCTGTTTGCTATAGAAGCTCTTCCTTGCCAGAGAGAAACTTAATTATGAAAGCCTTGTAAAAATAGCTTTCCAGCACCTGCATTTGCCAATCTCTGGTCACGTAGGCAGATACTCTCTAGATGAAAATGCTGTCGTGATTATGGGCACTTAAAACAATGTTGCCACGTAAGGGGTTAAAATATAAGTCATATTCTATATGAGCAGTGGGAGGTGCTTTAGTACTTAAGTCCTACTTTTATTTAAGCTCTGGAACTCAGTTCTTTCCTGTTGTCAGCTGAACCTGAAGCATTATTTGGAAGATGTGGACAACAGGACATTCTGTCCTCCACATTGCCGTGTTTGAATTGGGTGTTGCAGGAAACTTGGCACCCTTTCTTTCTTTTCAAAATAATCAGCAGAGATGATGTCGCCTCAGGTTTCATCTGATGGGGCTTAGATGCTATTGCCTCATAAAGGCTGATTCATAGACAAATGGGAACTAATTATAGGAACTTAAAAATAAAGTCCTCGTTTAAATTTGGCAAAGCAAGATGCCTCGCATGTTTTGTAGGACATGAGGGACTCCATTTCTGTAGTGGCATGGAGGAGACATAACCGTTTTTATGTTCACTCCATGATGGTTGTGCTGCTGTCTCTATTTTATTTTGGGGAACTTCTCATACATTTTTGTATGTACAGAAATTGAAATATGTCCCTTACATCTATGCAGGAATTCTCTCCTTTTATTTGTCCACTACTTTTTTTTTCTTTCTATTGCTTTGGTGCTGTGGGAGATTTAAACCAGGGCCTTAAACCTACGAGGCTTTCACACTCTACCAGAGTCCTGTCTCTGGTACTGACTACTATGTTTTTAAGAAACGAGTGCCTCAGTTGAAGAAAGTGGATGGCATCATAGCTTTTGTTTTTTTTGTTAGCTCTAAGCTTTGCAGAGTTTCTACTATGAAAAATTGCAGGAAGTTACTCACTTCTCTCTACTCAGTGAGTAGAGAGTTGTTACTGTTCTTTGGAAGACAGGTTCTCTGATCACTTCTCTCTTATTCACTTTCTCTCCTGTAAGTTATATTGAAAATCATTCACCATGATTTTTTTTTCCAAATAATTTACAGCGGGTAGGGTGTTTGCTTTGCATGTGGCCTACCCGGGTTTGATTCCTCCATCCCTCTCAGAGAGCTTAGCAAGCTACCAAGCTACCGAGAGTATCCTGTTCACACAGCAGAGTCTGGCAAGCTCCCTCTGGCATATTCCAAATGCCAAAAACAGTAACAACAAGTCTCACAATAGAGACATTACTGGTGCCCGCTCGGGCAAATCGATGAACAGTGGGAGGACAGTGCTACAGTGCTAAGTTGCTTTTAATATCCAGATAAAATAGGATCATTTTTTAAATTTAAAAATTAGAAATAAGTAATGGAAGTAAATCTTCTACTGTATCCAGATACCTGGTTCTCTTCAGAAGCATTTCTGTGTACCAGTTTGTTTTCTTGTATTCTATTCTGAAGATTTTCTCTGCATTTAGCAAATATGTACATTTTCCCTACATAAAACACATTAGACTATCTATAGTATTTTGAACTTGGTTCTTTAACTGTAATCCAAGAAATCATTCCATATCACAAATTGAACTACTTCATGATCTCTCATTGTTGTTTCCGTTGAGCAGAAGCATCATAACACATGAACACTTGCCTGTGGATTGTATTTAGGCCATCTTTTGTTACTGAAATCGTGATGTAATGGTAGTCTTGCTCATCACAGGACAGGCAGTTTATCCCAGTAGAATGAGTATGGGCTCTGTAGCTGAAGGGCCCATGTTTTAATTTCTGTATTTTTTGTTTAGCTATAGTCTCTCTGTCTCAGTTTCTTTATTTTAAAGATAGGATTTATCTAATTGAATGTGATGATTGCAAACACTACTCTTTATAAAGCAATGTTAGGTATGTTATGTATTGACTAGAATAATCACTTTCCATGATGTAGAAATACTTGAATTCTACCATTTTCTTATCTCCTCATGATATGGAGCCAATCTCTGTGACTTTGAGAGGCTCTGAGGAGTCTGTGACTTACGTCTTTGTAAATGTACTGAAATGTCATGTTCTTCCTTTTCCCCCCACCCTACTTCCTTGACTTTTGTGTGACATCCTGAAGGAGAACAGGGGAGGTGTAACTTCAGGACCACTTTCAAAGGCATGCTTCTTCAAAGGCCTAATACCTTTTTTGTGATCATTTTTGTGGAGGGATGTCTTTTTCATTAGTCCCTGAGGTCACTCCCAACAATATTTGGCCCAGCAGTGCCGAGGGGTCATCAGGGCTATACCTGGTGTTGCTGGACGGTGGCCATGCAGTGCTGGGGATCAAAGCCAGGGATTCAAGCATGCAAAGCTCAACCATGTTAAACTGTAACTAGTGCTATAATTTTTCCCTATATATGAGTTAGAGCCTTATGACACATGTGTTTTACCTTCAGATATATAGTTTGTAAGTATATGTGTGTGAGTAAAATTTATTCAGTGATTTCACCATATTTTGATTGCAAATTAAATCTTTGGAAAAGACTTGAGAATCTACTTACCTGATGCAGTTGACTTTGATGGAAGTTACAGAGTCTCACATCCCCTATAAGTCTCACTCTATCAAAGAGGAGCTTTTGCTTGTTTGTTTTTGGGTCACATCCGACTGTGCTAAGGCTTACTCTTAGCTCTGCATTCAGAAATCACTGTGGAGGTCTTGCGGAACCATGTGGGGTGCCAGGGATTTGAACCCAGGCCAGCCACATTCAAGATAAGCACCCTACCTGCTGTATTATGGTCTTGGCCCGATTTTTAGAATCAGATAAACCAGAGCTAAAATCCTCATGTTGGTGTTTCTTGCTGTTTGATTTTGAGCAAGTCACACTCTCAATGCTCTGGATAATTCCCCATTTGAAAATGGAGGCATTGAATTACCTCCTAGGACTTTAAAAGGATTGATTAGAGGAGAGAGTAGCCGAAGGACTTGACACAGAACAGATGCTTATGAAGCACCAGCTCTTTTGAACTTCCTTCTCCTCCATCCCACTTCCATCTATCACCTCCGCAGTCCTCTGAAAATAGCCACATCACCTGAAACTCCGGTGTGTTTCATTCCTTCTCTCCCGACTTGCCTTTGGGTTGTCCAGTCTGCTTTGTCTGCAGTAACTGGGAGGGCAGTCTGTGTCTCAGTCCTGATGCTGGTATCCTGCCTTACATATGTTAACCAAATGTTCAGTGAATGCCTGCAAGTGTTTAAGTGGAAGTCTTACTGTTTCTCTGCCTAAGGGAGGGGAGGTCTTTGCAATTTACTTGAAAATTGTAGCTAGCAACAGGTTTGTGAGATTGGAATGAGGGGCCTCTTGAGGCATAATGACCTATGAGATGACCAAAGAGAACAATATTTTTCATTCTTGATTAGTCCTTTAAGGAAATTTTCAATAGCCACTTATGGAATTTATTTTCCCATACATTTGCAGGATTTTTTTGTTGAGGGTTTAGGAGGGAAGAGTAAAGGAGTTATCTAGAACTTTTAATTTCATCAATGCACATTAAAGTGACACTTGTAAAAAGATCGCTTTAATTATTTTGTTCGCTTGAAAAATGCATGTACTCATTAACTTTGAAGCACTTTGTAGGCTTCATGGCCAGTTTTGCTCAGCTGTGATTTACACTGGTAGAGGTGGCTTCCTGGGTTGCAAAACATATGGGATGAATAGGGAAAGCAAGGATCCAGTTGGAAAGCTTGCAGAAACTTTGCTAGCGTCTCCAAAGCACTTATTTGAGGACATAGTCTCTTTTGCACCAAGTGTTCTACTGTGAATTTTTGAAATAGCAGTCACACCCATATTCAAATCTAAGAACCAAAACGCTCTCCAAAAACATGCAGGGTAGGTCCCTTCCAGCTAAGCAAGTCTGTTGTTCGGGTCCTCGGAGCCATTGTTGCTGCTTGAAATTCTCTTTCCACTTCTCTCTCATGCTCAATCCTTCCCATCCTTTAAGATCTAGCATAATCCCTAATGTCTAGTTCTTTTTGTAGTTCTTTGACTTTAAGCCATTGGACCAGCTGTTAGAGACACCCAAGCTTGTTGAACTGATAGTTATGAGTGCTGCTAGTCATTTAGGTGTTTTCAAAGGTTTGTTTTGTGCCTTGGCTTCCCCATTAAACTTTTTCTCTCTGGCTCCTGTACGGGATGCGGGATGGTGTTTGTGTTTTTGTTCTTCTTTTTCCAGTGGCAGGGATTAAACCTGAGCCTTCACACATGCTAGGCATGTGCTTTACCACGGACCTATACTCCAGATCCAGTAGTGGTTCTTATTTTGGAAGATGAGTGGGGTATGGGGTACATCTAATGATGCCTAGAAGGTTTTGCAAGGTCGGGGATTGAACCTGGGGCCCTGTGCATGCCAGGTATATAACCAGCCCTTTGAGCTGTATTCTTGCCCCCTGTGCAGTGGTTCTTAAAGCATCAGCACCATCACTGAGGACAAGTTGCATGCGTGCGCGCGCGCACACACACACACACACACACACACACACACACACACACAGACACCCCACAGCCACTCAGAAAGTGCAGGATGAAATTAGCACTCTTTGTGGAGATTCTGCTGCCGGCAGAAGTTAGAGAACTTCTGGTATAGTTTGAAGAGCAAGGGATGAGGGGTCAGAGGAGAGAACCAGTTCTGCCATTTACTGCCAGACCTCTGGAAAGAAAGTTTTTCTTCTCTCCCCCGTGAGGGTGTTCAGTGGAAATTTGTTCTAGGATGTCAGTGGATGCCCCAAAGGTAGGAATAAACAAGGGGTTCTGTGGCCAAAGAAGTTAGTGAAATCTGGCTTCAGTGAGCATCAAGAAGACTTTCCTGATAGGACTTCCCAGATACCCAAAAATTTCCTTGAGGACCTCTAAGAGTTGCCCTGGGGAGGGTTAATATACTCTATAGACACGAGAACACCTTTACTTCTACAACCCGACTAACTCCTCAAGTGATTTTGGGAGCTGCCAGCTAGATTTGGTGATCTGTTAAGAGCAGTTTGAGCTTTGAGATTTTATGACCCTGTAAATCAGTGAGAAATCCAGAAACTTCAAATTCAGGCTAAGTCAGACACGATGCCAAATTTGTCATTTGGCTTGTAATAATTTATGGATTTATCATCTGGCTTGTAATAATTTATGACTTGTATAATGGAACTGATGAGAAAGTAACTAAACAGTGAGGAATGAAAGAATCTATACTTAAAGGAGCAAATTTTCCATAGGGAAAAAGCTATATATTAGGGGAAGACAAGGAGAGGAAAATGTCACTTACTGTGCATGTTGGAATCCTGGCAGGAAACATATGGCTCATTCACATCAGGTAATTTAAGGATATTGAAATAAAGGAGCTATTTATAAACGATGTAGGCAGAGTTTGGATAAAGTAACAATGCTTAATGCAGGACTTGAATCCCTCTATCTACATAGAGTTTTACGTACATCAACTATCATCCTCATCATAAACCAAAGATAGATTTTATTATTCCAGACTTTGCAGAAGAGGACAATGGAGCTCAGGGAGGCAATGCATCCTTCAAAAGTAGAGTGTTCATGGAGACAGAATTCAGAATTTATAGCCTTGTACCGTCACTGCACACATTTCTTTTTTTAAAAAAAATTATGTTTTAATATATTGAATCACCATGAGATACAAAATTATGAAATTCTTCATGGCTGAGTTTCAGTTGTACAATGTTCAAGCACCCATCCCTTCATCATTATCTATTTTCCTCCACCAGTGTCCCCAGTTTCCCTCCTGCCCCTGCCCCCCCAGCCTCTGTGGCACACTTTTTGTTTTTCTCTTTTCCTTTTAGGCACTGTACTGCACATTTCTTTAGGCAGAACATCCTTTCTTTCATCGTTCTTTCTGCATGAAAGAAGCACATGCTCTGAACTAGTTGTATTGCTCTGATCAGGCAAGATGAGAGAAAAGAGCACATCAGATAAAAGTGTGATGGAAGTATGACACAATGAGTATTATAAGTTTATTAATAGGAGCAAGCAGAAAGGGGAGAGAAGTCATGGTGGGGCCTGAAGGTTCCTTGCAATCTAGTTTTCCATAGTAGTCCGGGGACATTTCTTTAGTTTAGTCTTAGATCTTTGTTAGAAGGTGGGAGAGGTTGAGTCTCCTTCCAGAACTTCCAAGTATATGAATGCTTGGTTTCACTTGTGCCCCCTGCCCTGCCCTGCCCTCTGTTCCGGTTGTATTCTGGTTGACTTTTGAATGTTTGTATAGATGGTCTCTTATGAGCGCATCCTTTTTATTCTAAAAAATGAGAAGCACCACCTCTCATATACTATGCATAGTACCTGCCTTGGAAAACATCTGGCAAAAAGAACAAGTTGCTGGAAAACTGTGAATCTCAAATGTTAACCCCACCAACTCTTTATTAGTGTGAAGTCAGTGGAGTAAACCTTTATTTCCTGTTCTGCCTCCACAGTGGTCCTTTAAGGAAACATTTAGCCTGTTTCCTTAGGCTGCAGGGAACCCTGAACCAGTGCAGAGGCTACGGAGAGGAACACAGATGCTAGCTTTGCCCAGCAACATCCCAGGGTATGTGGGGAGCTCGCCTGGCCTCTGAGTGTTGAGGCCTTGCCAGGTCTGTGCTCTGAACTGCTGAAAACTCAATTCTCCCCTGGGCATGAGCAAGGCCCAAACCTGCCACACCTCCAACTCTTTTTACAAGAGAGTTGTTTTAAAATAATCTTAAATGTCAGACATGTTTTTTTTTCATAACATGCCTCTGCTGTCTCATAAATTATTCTGCAGTAAAACTTTAATAGGAATGCTTAGAAAATAAAAAACTTCTGGTTAATGGAGTTTTGAGTAACTGAGACAGCTGTTAATCCCAAATTCTTCTGCTTTTTCTGCTCCAGAACTCTTTGAAGGAAGTCCTCATAATATGGAGGTGATTTTCTTTCAGCTGTTTTTGATGGCCAAGGTTTTGGCTTTCTTGATATTATATGTTAGTTTAAACAAGGTGATACTATAATCGTGTTTCCCAAACTGGACAATACCACTGCCCCCATCCTTGGGTGCTGCAATGATCCAGGAGGTGATAGTGACCTTGAGTACAATTCGGGGGCACTTCCTGTTTACTTGCATGAAAGAAGGTAGATTCCTAGGGATGTGCTGAGCATTTTTTCTTTTTCTTTTCTGAAAAGGGAGTGGTAGGCCAGTTAAATTTGTGAGCCTCTGTTCTAATATTGGACTACTTTTGACTTGAAAATTTTTTGGTATGGTTCAATCTGATAATTATATTACTATAAAGAATAGTATAGTAAGTGTTATTATTTTTTAACTTTTTATGTATCTACAAAGTTTATTTCTTTTTTTTTTAAAGAAATCTATGATACCTGCCTTTGTGGTTATTTTCTTGATATGTCTCATTCTTCAAAAAGTTGACTTCTTAGAGAATCCGCATCTTAGTGTTTCCAGGCTGCTATGAAAAAATACCACAGAAACATTTCTCATAGTTGTGGATGTTGGGAAATTCAGGAGCAAGGCCCTTGAATAGTCATGTTTTGGCTAAGGGGCCTTGTCTTGGGTAGTAAGGTTCTTGTACCCTTATGTGGTAGAAGGAGCATGGAGTACCTCTGGGGCTTTGGGAAGAGCATTAGTCACACCCATGAGGATGCTGTCAGTTTTTGATCTAATCACCTCACCAAGACCCTATCACCATGGGCGTTAGGTGTTCCATCCTCGAGGTCTTCAATACGCATGGCGAGGTGTGGCACAGGCAGTCTGACAATTTCATCCAGTATTTTTCACTATCCAGAGCATTCTGCTCTTTCTTTGTATGTGGAAAGTCAGTACCTAGAAGGATTTTTTTTTGTGTAGCATATGTTTTCTAGTATTTTTTTGCCTTTTTATGTAAAACCAAGTCAAATATTTATTACCCCTTGGGACTAGACCGGAGGCTACAGTTAAATTTGGGGAAGAATATTTTTAGTGAATAAAGAATTTTGCTTCTCTTGAAACTTACAAGTGACATTCTCCTTTCCAATTTTGACTGTGAAAAGGTAAAGCCAATTAACGCTTTCCTGATTCAGGGAAATATCCTTTGGATGAAAGAATACTGGATCGATGGTTAAAAGTCCTAGTTTAATTTGTATTTAGATGACAGGCTTATTCTCACTCAGGTGTGTATGGTGTGTGCATGGTGTGTGTGTGTGTGTGTGTGTGTGTGTGTGTGTGTGTGTGTGTGTAGGGGAAGGTACTTTTTCTGTCTCATTTGCCCTGTATTGTCCTCTATCCAGTAATAGATAATTTCTAAGGTACTTCACAACAGAATAGATTCAACAATAACTGTTTCTTTTTCCTTTTTTCCTAGCAGTGATTTCTAATGTTTATATTCCTCTGTATTATAAGGTCCTGGGATAGTTCTAGCTAACTTTCAGAGGTCTTTTACTTTTGGGAGTTTCAGAGGTCCCTCATAGCCAGATAAATTTTTTAAAATGTTTTTATTTTACTGTCCTGCAAACATGGAGCACTGTACACAGCAACAAGTGTATCGTAGTGCAGAGTACTGAGCCCCCATTAAAGAATTATCCATCATTTACAGAGGAGTAAATGATATGTGAGCTGTCCCATTAGTGGGACAAAGTGTGGACTAGACAGTGAGATCCCCAAGCCTGGAGTCACTGCTGTCATTTTCAAGGACTTGCATCTTAGCTTGGCTTTGTTCTAGGTGTTTCCAAGTGCTTTCATCCACGTTGGTCCAGCCAAACCTTGTAGTAGCCACCTGACGCTGTCTCCCACCTTGGAAGCAGTACAGTCGTGATCTTCCAACTTGAGTTTGTTCTCTTAATTGTGGTGCCTCTGAGGAAGGGGGAGACATGAATAGAAAGATGCCACTGTCCCTCTCATTAAGGGAAAGCACAGGTTCCCAGAGTCAGTGATGGAAGACAAGGCTATTTCTGACTATGCACCACCTATATGAACTCATCCTTCAGGTTTTCTTACTTGGATTACCTGTCACTGCCCTGGTGGACCTTGGGGGACGCCGCCTCTCCTTATGACTCTAGTCTGAGCTGGGTTGAAATTCCTCCTCCCTGCTCCCCTCCAGCCTCCCTGCCAGTGCTAAAATGAGCACTGTGTTTACTGGAACTTGGGCTCTCTGTGCCACTTGAGATGATGAGAGCCAAGTTAGGGTGTAAACAGCTGGACTCAACAAGATGCAGACTTGAAAGCTTGACCTCAACAGCATAATCCGAAAAGGTTTTGTAAACTTTTTTTTTTTTTTTTGGTGCAAATTTTCCAAGACTCAGTTTTACTTTAAGCTGATGGTTTCTTTTTAATTCCTCTACTTGCTGAGCCAAATACAATTCCTGGTTTTGGAATTTTCGTGCTGCCAAAGACTCAGAATGAAAATGTGAAGAGTCCTTAACTACCTCTCAGTTCATTTCCCGAGCCAAAGCGGGGTTGGTCACAGTATCTACTCACAGACTTCAGTCCAAGTTTCTGTTCGCTGTCACTCTCAGCAGCTGGCAGTGGACTTTGTCCAGGCATCATGTGGCTGAAGAAAAAGCCAAACCAACCCAAACATTGTCATGCTTTTCAGCACCCTCTGTGCCGAGGATTGTTAGCCCCTCCAGGGCTGTTCTAGCGTTCATCCCTTTCATCTAAGCACTGAGTACAATGTATGAGGCACTGAGTAGATACTTCATGGTCTTCATAAAAACTAGTGCAGTGGAAAGATGGTTCAGAAATGAGCAGAGGGAGTGGAAGGAAGGCAAAAAGGGCCGAAGTGCTGTCTTTGTAGGATGTGGTAGGGGTTAAGAGCCCCCTGCTTGGGATCAGAGAGATCAGGTTTTGTTTCACCACTTACTGGGTCCTGTGACTAGGAAAGGGTACTGACCTGTGGCCTGCTTTCTAAATTGGTAATAACAGTGCATACATCCTAAGGTTATTAGGGTTAAAGGAGTCATTGTCACATGGTAAGCATATGCTTCAAGGGGGTCTCTTAAAGGTAGCAAGAGGTGTTTCCCCCTCCAACAACAAATAAATTGCCTCTGAGTTTGCCTTTCAAAGCACATGGATGGGACACAGAGCTTGTGAACTACTCATCCCCCAAAAGAAAAATCTTATATGTTATCACAGTGATAAAATCCTGACCACTTGCAAATTACCTGGACCAGAGACTTGTTCACGGGGGAGCAAGTGGAATTTGTAGGAGTGTGATATAAACTTTATAAACTAAGAGAGTGTATTAGGCTGGTGGCATTGTGAATCTTTTTTCTTTAATTTTCTGTTGTTTAGTTTTCTAATTTTATTTAATTTATAAATGTTTAGTTTTGTGGGATTTTTTTTTGTGTGTGTAAGCTTTTAAAACTAAAACAAGCCTGTTAAAGTAAAAAGCTACACTGGAGATGAAAGAGGGATTAGTCTTAAAAATGTTTAATACTTGTACAATCGCTTTTGTTTATTTTGCTTTTTGCTATTTTTCTATTTGATTTCTACAAGAAATGTTTCTGTTACTGAATAGTAATAACTAATGGCGTTTAGTGCAAACACATAAACAGGTTGGCAGTTTTTAGAGTTTGATAGCAAAATGAAAACTTGGGCCAGGAAATAAGATTCTTGCCTTACATGTGACTGACACTGGTTTGATCCACTGTATATGCTCCCATAACCTCTCCCAGGGGTAACTCCTGACCACAGAGCCAGAAATAGCCTCTGAACACTGCTAGATATGGTCCAACAACTCCCACTCCTGCAAAAATGAAAACTTTACTTTTCTAATAATAGTATAAATTAGCACTGTACTATTAAAAATCAAAGCCTATCTAGTGAAAAGTAGACATTTGCTTTTTAGATGGCATCAACAGATGTACCAAAATATATCAGGTTCTTCAGATTATATTATTGTGGATTATGGTATGAAATAGTCCTAAGTTTTGAAAAAATTTTGAGTTTTTGCTTTCTTTGCCATCCAGTATAGAAATATTGAAGCTAATAGATGAGTGTATTCCTTCTAAATTTCTCCTTTGGAGGCCTCCCATGCCAGACTGAGTACAGATGGAGCACAGTCGTGTCTGGCAGGCCCTGCAAGAGGAATGACATTCACACATTGTTTTATTCACTGTGAACATTTTGTGAGGGGGAAAAAAGGAGCTCCCCCTGATCAAATGAAATTCTGACACAATCAGCACAATTTATAAATTATATTTAAAGTAATGTACCATATTCATGCTCATATCCAGCTTTATGTAAGGTTGGGGTGGAGTCATGGGTATTTAATACAAGGTCTTGCAGTGATTTGGTTATACTGAGCAGTGTTCCTCAAAGTAGAACCTTTATTTATTTTGGGGAAGGGGAGGGTTGAGTTAGCTCCAGCAGTGTTCTAGCTTATTCCTGGTTCTGTGCTCAGGAGTGACCCCTGGCAGTACTCAGGGAACCATATATGGTGCCAGTGATTGAACTAGAGTTAACTGAAATGGCCATATGCAAGGCAAATGCCTTACCTTTTCATTCTTCAGCCCCAAAGTATGGTCTTTAAGTGATCTTTGCTGGAAATTCAATTTCCAGGGCCTTCTGATAATATCACAGTTTCTGGGAGGAAAACATATACTGTTCATTTTATACAAGGACATTCCCAGGTTATCCAAGTATGGCAGTGTTTGAGATCTTCTATTACGGGAGGAACATTTTGTAAAGATGATGCTAGTCATCAGAATTCAAAAACATTTTAATATGCAGAGTCAAATTTATAATTGGAGTACATGCTAAAACTTTAGTTGAAGGGCACACGTGAGGATACTTTTTAGAATGTTCTTGCTAGTTTTTTTGTTTAGTTTAACAATTCTTCACCTAGAGTTGTCTGGAAATGGCATTGCATATAGTACTTTCAAGTACTTTATGTTTTTATGAGCTTTACATTTGATAGCTCTGGGTAGTAGTACAGTGGGTACTTGCCTTACACATAGCTGTGTTTGACCCCCCCCCCCCCATACCATGTATGGTCCTGAGCACAGAACAAGGAGTAAGCCCTGAACACTTGACCCCATCCCCCCAAAAAGGCTGACATTTGAGAAAATTATTGATATTGAGTCATGTGTGAATTTATATTTATAGCTAATTTAGAAGAAATTACTGTACTTTAAAGAAAGGGAATGAAGAGGGATGATGAGGAAGTTAGTTACCTAATCTTTCAGGTTACAACCTGTTTTTAATTTAATAAATTTAATTGATTTGGGGGTTAGCATAAGGAAAATAATAGAAAAACTGTATTTATGTCCGAGATGTCAGTCTCCAAAAAAGATCAATAGAGTTTTATTAGGATTTTTTTTAAACAAGTAGATGCTTGAAGCAATGTTTTTGGTTTTTTAAAGTGATGAAATAAAAGCCAGAGATTATTTTGTGTCTCTTAGACCTTGTGTTTCAGATGTATCTTTTTACCTTCAGAGTGCAAAACAAATCAGGCTTGGGAAGGACAATCACTTGGATTATCTTCAAATTTCTTTAGCTTTAAAAGTGTCTTCACAGACCGTCTCTATATTTAAATATAATTCCTGGGTGTCCTTTGTCTAGATCTCAGTGATGGAAGACAGTAAGATTAAGGTTGAACTTTTTCATCTTGGTTTAAATGAGGACTTTTGTATGTTTTCTATGATCTTAATAGTTCTTATAAAGAATTGATCCTACTTACCCTTGGAAATACTGTGAGATTTGGGAAATATTGAAATACTTTCTGTCCACACCATTTTTTAGTGGTTTTGGGGGGTTCTCTGCTCTTCTTCCTGTGTCTTCATCTGCTCTCGTTTCCCCAGCAGCAGGCTGAGGGATGTAGGGTGGACCTGGCACATCTGACAAAGGAAGCGCACTCCATTTCTGGCCAGGAGCAGGGTGGCATTCCTCATCTTCTTCATGTTCCCAGAGTCTGCCTTCTACATTGGATGCAGGCACTCGATTTATTTTCTTTACTAGGAATTTTCTAAGCCATGGCTGGGTCATCCTTGGCCTTTTTTGGCAGCTGGTTTCACTCTGAATTTAATGAGACAGTTTGAGCCCAGTGCCTGAGAAGGGTTTCCCCATCTGGTACCCCCCTCGGCTGGACTCCTCTGCTTGTCCGTGTTAAATGAGTCAGTGCGGACTTGTGGGGTGACTCCAAAAAAGGGCCTTTGCTGCTGGTTCTCGTCTGATCGGTGTCTAAAGCACATTCCCCAGTCCGGCTCCTCCTCCTCCTCCTCCTCCTCTCTCTTTGGACTTTGCTGTGACTAGCAGTGAAGTAGGAGGGTGAGTATTTCAAAGCATCCACATAGGAAGCATCTTGAGTTGCCAGGATTCTGTGTTCCTGTTTGCTGGTTGGAGTCGATAATTTAGCAATCTGTTGACAAGCTGGGTATAGTCCGCAGCCCACAGCCCCTTGCACCTGATTCTCTTCCTCTGTATTGGCTGGTTAGTTTTCAGACCTGTGATATCAACAGATGGGAACTGGAAATGCTTTATTACCATGCTGAGATCATTTTCATTTCTGTCTTAAGTTTTCAGTTTATGTTTTAGTTTTTTCCTATTATAATTTAGTGTATTTAATTAGTTTTTACATCTTTACAGAAGGGAAAACTTCCTTATTTTTGTACTTTTATTATTAAACAGATAGGAAGAAAGTCTGATTATACGTCTTAAACTGAATTTTCTCTGTAATTGTAATATGTTAACTAAACTCTACAAATACCAAAAATACCAGATCTTCCTTAGAGAAGATTGCAAACTAACTCAGAACTCTGAGATTGTATTCTTGTAAAGGATTTTTGTTACTTAAATACTTAAGGGAGTTGGGGCTGTTTTATGGGACCTGATTTCTTTCCGGTCTCTGCAGACTTCTCAAAATGTTACAATTTGTGTTGGTTTGACTTCCAGACATGGAAGATGTACTAGAATTATAAATACTATTCAATTGACTTTTGTTGAAAGAGTTAATCTGCACAGAAGCACTGAAGGACATTAGATTGTGGACTTGTATAAGTTAATGATTTATTTTGAAATGAGAGAAAGTCGTTTATTCTGCAACTTTGTGCTTATATATGAGACATAAGATTTTCCTCTTAGAGTCTTTTATGACTGGATCTTAAGTGTTATGAAACCGTAGATTTAAGAGGAGAGAGAATGCCATGATGAAATTTAGAAGCAATTTCATTTACTGTGGGCGTAGCGGTAGTGGCACTTAATTGCTGACGTGGTTTCCCTTCTGATTTTGTTGTAAGGGCTTGGCAGGGTGGGGGTGGGGGTACTTTCTATTTCAGGTGGGATATGTGCTTGGAACCCACATTTTCTCATGTCAGTGAATTGCTCAGGACTTCAAGGCTCATAACATTTGGAAATGTGATGCTTTCTGCTCTGATGTTCTGAGTCATTGGCCACATGAAATGTGTTAAAGACAGATCAAATTACATTGCTTCCTCTTTTCCCTTTTTTCCCTCTTTTTTACTTTACTTTTCTTTTTTTTTTTTTGAGTTGTACGCAGCATCTCCTGGGTTTAGTCAGCAGCCAAGGATATGACCGTTCTGAACTATAACTTGTAAATTTCTTGCAAATTTGGGGAGCTGGATGAGGACACCATTCATTTGATATTTTCATTTTTGTTTTTTGCTTTTTGGGTCACAGCCAGCGATGCACAGGGGTTATTCCTGGTTCATGCACACAGGAATTACTCCTGGCCATGCTCAGGGGACCAAATGGGATGCTGGGAATCGAACCCGGGTTGAGCTGCGTGCAAGGCAAACTCCCTACCCGCTGTGCTATCACTCCAGCCCTCTCATTTGATATTTTCTCTGCTCAAGACAATAACACGTTCATTCTTAGCCTCCCTTAAGCAAAATCCCAGAAAACCTTTTCAAGAAAGAATCACTTAATGAACGACTAGATAGGGCCTTTCATTAACCAGGATTTCCATCCACTTTCCAACTGTTTGCATTTTTAGAAGTAGCATGTGACACACGGGAAATAAACCAGTTTTGTCAATGTATATGTGTGTCAGGCACTAAGCTATGGAGAGAAATACTTGGTCCCATGAATCCCCACAGCAGGGAAGTCAGAGCTGTTTTGCATGTGAGAGAAACTGAGGTTTGCTATATTAGAGTCTTATCTTTAAGTATCTAGATCAGGGCTGCCTTAACATTTTCCTCTCATATCCCCTTTTTGCCTTGGAAATTTGTACAAAATCATCGGCAAAAACATTTACTTAAAATGACTTATAAGTAAAGTGACTTAAGAACAAAATTTTTAAAAATTCATGACCTCATATAGAGTTGCAGAGCAGCTTAAATGCTAAGACCTCAAGCACTTTATATAGTTGCCAAGTGTGAAGAAAAGATTTTTTTTTTTTTTTGCATTCAGAACTGTTCCTGTTAATATTGGTTTGGAAATGTTCTCTTAACCATGCCTGTCATCTTTGATTTTGTTTTAGTGTTTGCTTCTGAAACCACTCTCCACTCACCCTCACCCCTCTTTATTTAGTGTCTCTACAGTTAGTGAGTTACTTTGAATTCTAAAGGATTTTTGACATCTTGTATTCTCTGATAATTTTATGTTGTCAGTCACCAAGGCAATTGGGCAGAAAAAGAGAGATTCACTGTGGGGGAAAGTGGCAGAATGAGCTTTAAAGAATAAACTCAGAAAATCAAATTCTCTTTGAGCAGCACTTTTTGCCACGAGTAAGCAAGACAAGACAAATGTGAAAATTGTCACTTGTAGTTGCTGAAATCAAGGCCTTTGTGGTTCTCTCACAACTAAGTAGGCAGAGCAAGTTTTCTGGAAGCTTCTTTCTAGACAAAGAGGGTATATTTGAGATGAAGGAAGTTGGGTGGTTGGGGTGGATATCAATCACCCCTCCTTTGACCTGGGCTTAGGAAAAGTTTGGTCTCAGACTCTGTGACTCAGTGTTCTCACCTGTCTGGTTCATCCTGCATGTTTGGTCACACCAATCATTTAAAAATTTTTCTTTACACCTATTTTGGTTTTGGGGTCACGCCAGTGATGCTCAGGCTCTACTCCTGTCTCTGTGCTTGGGGGACTATGTGGTCACAGGAGTTGAATATTGATCCTGCATGTGACGTATATTCTTCAGCCTCTTGAAATATCCAACTCTGGAGGTACGTTTAAACACCTTAGAAAATAGTGTTGGGCAGGAGGAATAGCACAGCGGGTAAGGCATTTTGCTTTGCACGCGGCCGACCCGGGTTCGATTCCCAGCATCCCATATGGTCCCTCGAGCACCGCCAGGAGTAATTCCTGAGTGCATGAGCCAGGAGTAACCTCTGTGCATTGCCAGGTGTGACTCAAAAAGCAAAAGAAAGAAAGAAAGAAAGAAAGAAAGAAAGAAAGAAAGAAAGAAAGAAAATAGTGTTTTTCCTCTCTTCCCCCCCCATTCTGTCTCACTCTCTCCCTTCCTCTTGGGGAAGGGATGTGTTTAGGGTGTCTTGGGGCACACCCTGTGGTGCTTGGTGTGGGGCTGCTTCCCTTTCTCAGAGATCACTTCCATTGAGATGATCTCTCTCTCTCTCTCTCTCTCTCTCTCTCTCTCGGGCTGCTGGAGCAATAACACAGAGGGTAGGGCATTTGCCCTGCATGGGGCTGACCCAAGTTCGATTCCTCTGTCCCGCTCAGACAGCCTGGCAAGCTACTGAGAGTATCCCACCCACACAGCAGAGCCTGGCAAGTTCCCTGTGGCATATTTGATATGCCAAAACAGTAACAAGTCTCACAATGGAGATGTTACTGGTGCCCGCTTGAGCAAATTGATGAACAATGGGAGGACGGTGCTACAGTGCAGTAGGAGCAGGGGTATGGTGTGGGGAGACACGTCTGTTCTCTGAACAACTTGCATGTTGGAGCGTCGTGCTTCAGCAGGGCCTATTCTGTCTCTGAATGACATCCTGGAGTGGAAGAGCCTGGCCGTGGAGCTGACACGAAGCCCTGTCCTCCAGCTTCCCTTCTGACTTCTGTGAGACTCTCCCACCAGACTTCTCACTTTCACTGAGAATCAGTTTCTCCATTGGAAAGAGAGGGTATAGACACCGGGAAAGATGTTCTGAAGACTGGAAATAATGTGGGTGAAGTGGCTAGCTTATAAGTAGGCGGCATTTAGGAAAAGAACAGATTGTTTTCAGGTCTCTCTCTCTCTTTTGAGAAGCAACCAAAGGTTTTTTTTTCCTTTCCTTGAAATACTTTTATTGAATGTCTGGTTGACACTATATTGAACATTTGATTTTTTAGTTTAGTTTGAGGAAAATCAATTTAAGAAATTTGTACCATATTTTCAACTACTCAGATGCAGTCTTTAAAACTGTTTTATTCAAAAATTGCATAAATGAGTTCAAAATAAAATTAAGACACTAGAGCAAAGTAGCTAATATGATTGGCCATAGTTAATGGAAGCTGGGGTCTCAAACTTATCACAGTTTGTCACGAATGGCCTCATGCTGCCCTCAACCTTCAAGGTCCAAGTTCAGGGATTGTTGATTGTGGGTCTCTGTGTGTTCCACCTCAGACTAACAGGCCCCGGTGAAGAGAGATTTCTCTCAGAAAAGATACTGTGCTTTCAGTGTCTCCTATTGACTTTTTGCTCAGTTAGTACACTTTCAGTAGAATTTCAAAACTTCTGAAGGAAAGCAAGCAATTCCCGAATAAGCCAGCATTATGAGTTGAGGTATTTCAACTCTATATTTGCAAAAGACCCAAAGATTTTTTTACTGAATGGAACCTCTGTTCTCTCATTCCTGAGCATGGTATGGTCTGTTCTGCAGCTGTGTGTATAATATACGGTGTGGTAAATACAAGCCTGAGGAATTCCATGGCATAGAGGAAAGGCTGAGAGGGAACTCTGGGGTGTCTGTGAGAGTAACCCTGCCCTTCTGTATCAGGCTGACCTTTCTCCTGTGTTCCCAAGCTCTAACAGACCCCTTTCAGTTTGCAATATTTTCCCCCCAATTTCCAGCCTCACTGAGTAACTTTTTTTTATTTTTTAAAAAAATTTTATTAAATCACCATGAGACAGTTATAAGTTTTCACAGAGTAACTTCTTAGTTCCTGTCACTCATATTGTGGCTATAGCCTATGCTTGACTCTTCTCAGAAATTCAAAAATGGTTTTGCTTATGCTTTCTCTGCATAAGATTTTGTGTAGTGACCACTGAGGAAGAAAGTATCACTGGTATCCTGGGCTTGCCTTTGTTAGTTGGAGTGTTTATAATTGACACAGAACTAAACTACTTTACATTCATAAAATGGATCCGGGAATCTGCCCTTGCTTGAATTATCTTGAAGGTCTGAGTGGAGGATACAGCGATTGGGACACAGTTTGGGACACAGCGATTCTAGACAGTTCTGTTTCTGTCTGTAGACACAACCATATTTGGGAAACACAAATGGGCCCTTTTTTGCATTTAAGTCTTCTCTTGGTTAACAATGCATGTTTAGGAAACGTGGTGTGCCCAGAGTTGTACATATAAAGAGTCTGAGAAGGAGCTCAGGGCTCTGGAATGCCATGAAGTCGGGCAGGAGCAGGGAATTGGCAGCAAGTGGTCTAGGGCAGCAGTGGGGTGCTGTGTGTGTTGTCACCTGGCAGCCCCGGCTGACTGTTTCAAGATGAAATATTTTGGTGCAGTTACTTCTTTAGGAAATTTGGCTGAATGTCCAGGTCATTTTATTGCCCCCACCACCTCCTTGCCCTCATAAGGAACTGCATTGGAGTACTTTGGCCTTCATTAGGCAAAAGCAATCACTGGCGAAGTAATGTCCAAATCCCCATTTGGGGTGTTTGCTGTTTGTGTCTTGGAAGATTTGTGTCATGTGAGGCTACCATATTTTAATGGAGAAGGTTCTAAGGATTTTTTTTAGCCTTTCCTAGCTTTTTCTTTGTGAAGTTCTAAAGATTAACAATTATATATCAAGTGCCAAGTGTGAGCTAAAAAAAAAAACAAACCAATTACCTTTACTTTAAAGAGAAATGTGTTGTAATCACGTTATGAATCAGGATATTTCGCAACCATTTCCCAATCATGGCCCCCTTCTGACCTTGTTTTTTGTCCTGGCCTCTTTCCCACTGGTTGATCGCCTAGTTGAGACTCTCCATTTATGAAATTTCACCTGTGGCCCCCTTGGAATATCCTAAGGGTCCCCAGGGGCCATCTGGTTCTCAGTTAAGAACATTGTTATAAATGATTAGAAAGTAGAAATAAATCGTTGTTTAAAGTTACCACTATTTCTATAGTGTTATACCATCATTAGAGTTTGGGAATATTTCATTTTAATATTTTATATAGTTTTTTTTATAACTATCATCACACAGAGATATACCCTACTTTAGTCACCTAACTCTACAATCTTTGGCCACTTTGTGTGGCCCTCCTAATCATTCCTATAATATGGTTCAGTAGCCCACTCAGAGGAGGTATTGCCAAGTCATAAGTCCTCTGTTCCTGGAGTGGCTTTAGGTTTCACCAGAACTAATAAAACAGTATTAACATCTCTCTGAGGAAAGCCCTACTGTCATTGGGGTTTTCACTCTTGCTCCAAACACAAAGGGTATGAGGTGGATGGTTCTCGATGCCCCAAACAGTGGGGAACATGTGAAGCATCACTGACTATTTCAGGAAACACCATTGTCCTCATACCCGTTCATATTGAGTGTTAGTGTCCCTAAATTTGTGGACTAATTTAAGGAGTAGGAAAACGCATAGTCATTTTTCGGAAAAATGAATCATTGTATGTGAACGTTTTTACAAGGTTTATTTGTACTTTTTCCCTGGGGATGATGTTTTTGTACTTTCAAACAGTTGGGGGGGTGCTAATTAGTGTGGGTGAGCTGTAACTAAGAATGTCTCATTTTCTCTTACAAAATTTTATTTTTTTACTGTAGTTGAGGTATCAGGATTATAATAGTATCAATGTTGATACTTTTGGTGTACAAAGTCACTGCATCTCCTCTCCTTTGTCACTATTAGTTGCTTCCTCCTCCCTCACTTCAGTTCTGTGGTGAAGGTCCAAAGATTTATCATTAGATGCTGTCCATTCCTCCTTCATATATTGTTTGTTTATATATAACCTATAAGAGAGATTATTTCCCTCCCCCACTTATTTCATTTAACTTAACACCCTCTAGCTCCAATGTAGCAAAAGGCAGCTATATTTTCTTATAGCTGAGATGTGTTGTACTGAGTATATATACTTAATTTCTTGTTTTTAATTGAATCACTGTGAGATAGACAGTTACAAAGTTGTTCATGTTTGGGTTTCAGTCATACAGTGTTCCAACACCTATCCCTTCACCAGTGTACATTTCCCATGACCACTGCCCCATGTTTCCCTCTAGCACCCCCACTTCATCCCTCACAACCTGTTTCTATACATACATAATTCCTTTATCCACCCCTCCACCCCTCTGTCATTAGGCATTTGGTTTGTTGGCTATTTTAAGTAGTGCTGCAATTAACATAGGTGTGCATATATCTTTTCGAGTTAATGTATTTGTGTTCTTGAGATAGAGGTCAAGGAATAGAATCGCTGGGTCATATGAGAGTTCCCTTTCTAATTTTTTGAGAAAAATAGTCATACTATTTTCCATCGTGACTGAATCAGAGCAGAGTCCTACTAAGAAGTAATAAATGAGGATAACATTTTCATCACATCCTTGCCAAAACTTGTGCCCATTCTTTGGAGATAGGCTATTTTCACTGGTGTGAAACAATGTCTTATTATATTTATGATTTTCATTTCCCTAATATCAAGTTATACAGAGCACTTTTTTTTTTGCTCTTTGGGTCACACCTGGCGATGCTCAGAGGTTACTCCTGGCTTTGCACTCAGGAATTACTCCTGGTGGTGCTCAGGGGACCATATGGGATGCTGGGAATCGAACCTGGGTGGACTACGTGCAAGGCAAACGCCCTACCCGCTGTGCTATCACTCCAGCCCCAGGACACTTTTTTTTTTATTTACCTACTGGCCATCTCTATTCAAGGAAGTATCTGTTCATTTCCTCTCCCATTTGTGGGAGGGTTTTTGTTGTTGTTCTGCTTTATGAATACTTTATATACCTTTGAAATTAGCCCTTTATCAGATTTATGGTGTACAAATATTTTCTCCTGTTGAGTATGATTTTTTAAAATTTAATACAATATTTTTTAATGGAAACCCTTTTTAGTTTAATATAGTCCATGGTCCCATTTGTCATATTTGCTGCAAACCATGCATTTTAACACATAGGTAATATCATATATGATTGTGGCTTGTCTACTAAGGTCTATTTTTTAAAGTCAATGCACAAATAACATTGTACAGAGATGACTTGAAACTCTTTGGGGGCTTGTGGTATAATATATATATATATATATAGAGAGAGAGAGAGAGAGAGAGAGAAGAAAGAGAGAGAGAGAATAATATCCATGACTAGGGAAAACAAGGGTTAGGAGGACTGGTCAATGGTTGGAACTAACCAAGTGTGTTTGGGGCTGAGGGTAGGTGAGGGTAAGTAAGATAGAGAAGAGACCACTATAACAATAATAGCTGTAAATTATCATGCTGGACAAGAACTGAGGGTTAAAAGTAGGTAAGGTATATTCTTAATAACTTTTCAGTATCAATATTGCAAACCACAATGCCCAAAAGGAGAGAGACAGAGACAGACACAGAAAGACAGAGACAGACAGAGACAGAGAAAGAAAAGAAAAGCACCTGCCATAGAGGCAGGCAGGGGGTGGGGGGTGATGGGAGGAAACTTGGGGACACTGTTGCTGGGAAATGTACACTGGTGGAGGGATGGGTATTGGAATACTGTATGACTGAAATCCAATCATGAACAGCTGTGTAATGATCTTTCTCACAGTGATTCAATAAAAAGGTTAAAAAAAAAGAAATTCTTTGGGGGCTCTATTTTGTTCACTGGTAATTTTGTTGGCAGCAATCTACATTGTACATTTATTTAAAGGTGCCATTTAAATATAAGATAATGAAAAACAATTGCAAGTAACTAACTTTCTGGCACTGCATCTGACTTTCTCACATCGGTAATGGATGACAGAGTAATGACTTTAGAAGGAACCTGGACCTGGGGCTTATGACTTTTTTCATCATAATTAATTCTATTAAATTGTGTCTCTTTAATAGTGATACTTCACAGAGGGTACAGCGGATTGGGAGGGAATATACCTTACCTGTGGCTGATCTGGGTTCCATTCTGCAGCAATGCATTTTATATCCTGAGCACTCCCAGGAGTGATCCCTGAGCACTGAACCAAGAGCAAGTCCTGAGCATCACTGGGGGTGTGACCCCCCAAAATAAAAACGTCCTCCTTAGCACCATGATGTTTGATAGCAGCAGCACTATTGAACCAAAGTGAAAATCTTTCATTTCCTTTGGGCATAGGTATTGGGCCTTAAAGATTGGAGAAGGGAAGGAAAAGGCATCACAGCAAGAAACATCAAGAGTGAGGACTCAGAAACAGAGGAAATGGAAGATCTTGTCTGTGTAGCACATGAAGGAGCTTAGCACCCACAGGAACTGGGGCTGAAAAAGTAATTGTGACCTTAGTTTAAGGACCTTGAGGCATATGGAAGAATTTGAACACAAATTTCTAGATTAGTATTTACCTAAAGTATGACATCTGAAGTGATTTTTATTTATTTATTTTTTTAATTTTCTTTAAGAAAGAAGAGGGTGTTGGGCCACACCTGGTGATGCTCAGGGATTACTCCTGGCTCTGCACTCGGGAATTACTCCTGGTGGGCTTGGGGGACCCTATGGGATGCAAGGGATGAACTTGGGTTGGCTGCTTGCAAGGCAAACACCGTACCCACTGTGCTATTGCTCCAGCCCCTGAGGTGACTTTTAGAAGGTGTGTCATTGAACGTTTGAAATTTTTAATTTTTTTTTTTATTTCTTGGTTCTCTGTGCAATGCAGAATAAATTTATTCCTTTTCTTTTTGTCCTCTTAGTCAATTGCTAGCAGGAGACTACCCACCATGTTATAGTCAAATATCTGTCTCCCAGACTACTTCCTGGTAGCCTCAAAGATACTAACCATCTCTGATTTATGTTGGTCTCTGGTGGTCTCTTCTGGGATGTGCAGTATTCTAGGTGCAAAGGCATTAAAGGGTCCTGTTAAAAAGGTATCTCTAGACTTGTTTTTCAAATACTTGCAACATTACCCCACTGATCTTTATTTACTGCTTTATTCTCTTTTTTTTTCCCCTAGTATGCCTAGCTTCCCCCTCTGAGTTTATAAGAATTTTTCTCTCCTAATTGGCAATTTGGCCTAAACACTCCTTCCCTGCTTAAGTCAGAACGTGGCAGTCCATGGGTTGTAGGATGATACAAAGGGTTACTGGGAAGTTGTGGTAGCTGAGGGATGTGGGGGTGGAATGGAAGGATGTGTGTGAGGTTGAAAAAGCAGAGGTGACGGGATGCCTCAGCAGAGAAGCCTTATTTATCAGGATGGAGGAGAGGGCATGGCCTGGAAGGAGAAATAGCGGTTGGGGGGAGGGGGGGCGCAATGTCTCTGGAGGGCTGGATGATTAGTTGGGGGCCAGCTTTGTACTCCCCCCAAAATAAAAACGTTCTCCTTAGCACCATGATGTTTGATAGCAGCAGCACTATTGAACCAATGTGAAAACCTTTAGTTTCCTTAGGCATAGGTATTGGGCCTTAAAGATTGGAGAAGGGAAGGAAAAGGCATTCCACGAAGAAATATCGAACACTGCAGTGTGTTCGATATTAGGAGACAGACATGAGCAAGGCCCTGCCCAGTTGGCTAATGGCTATTTTAGAGGGCTGGGGATTGAAGCCTGATTGGAGGAGCAGAGAGATGAGGAGTGATGGGGAGAAAGAGCAGGCATCCTTCTTTTCATTACGTGTCTCAGATATTGTGTCTTTGACCAGGCCTACTGCCCTACTAAAGGATTTCAAGTTCCCCTAAAGGATTTCAGGCTGGAGCGATAGCACTTTCACCTTGCACGCAGCTGACCTGGGTTCGATTCCTCCATCCGTCTTGGAGAGCTCAGCAAGCTACCGAGAGTATCTTGCCCACACAGCAAAGCCTGGCAAACTCTCCATGACATATTCGATATGCCAAACACAGTAACAAGTCTCACAATGGAGATGTTACTGAGCCCGTTTGAGTAAATTGATGAACAACGGGAAGACAGTGCTACAGTGACAGTGCTAAAGGATTTCACCTTCCCCCAGGCTCAGATGATAGTTAGTATTTGGGCGCAATAAAGTATTTTTAATTTAGGTATGTCCTTTGTGTTTGGTTAGTTTTGTTTGGGGGCTGCATCCAGCAGTACTTGGAAGCTGCTCAGTGCTTTGGGATTACTTCTGGCAGTGATGGGGGCGGGGAGGGAGTCATGCTGTGCTGGGGAATTGAACCTGGGACTCCACATGCAAAACATACACTCCAGCCCATCGAGCTGTCTCCCTTGCCCTGTTCATTTATTTTTAAGACTTCATGCTATTGCACACTTAATAGACGTCAGTATTATATAAACATCAATTTTAAATGCACTTGGAAAACCAGAACGTTGGCCTGACTCACGTTACTGCCATCACGGCTCTATTGCGGTGTCTGGAACGGAACTCACCATGTGCCTGAGGTGTGCCTGCAGTGGACCTGGCAGATCTTCCGTAAGATTATCAGGATTTTGCATTGTTCAGCTAGTAAAGGGGTGATGTCTAAAGGGGGAAATTACACAGTCTTGGCCACATATTGACTGTGGCAGACTGATTCTCATCTGGAATTCTGTCTCCATGGCCAAGAAGCCAAAGGCTGAAAAGGAGTACTGAGGAAGTAGAAAGGGACAGGAGGGAATTGAGGTGTCTTTTTTTTCTTTTTTCTTTTTGGGTCAAACCCGGCGATGCACAGGGGTTACTCCTGGCTTTGCCCTCAGCAATCACTCCTGGAGATGCTCAGGGGACCATATGGGATGCTGGGAATCGAACACAGGTTGGCCGTGTGCAAGGCAAATGCTCTACTCACTGTGCTATTACTCTAGCCCAAATTGGGGTCTTTTTAGGGTAAAAAGCAAGACGAAGGGAAACCTTTTCTGGATCGTAGTTTTGCACTCAAGTAGTAAGGGGGTGGGTTAAATTTTTGACTTTTGAGCGTGAGAAAGTTCATTACAGAACTCATTTTCCCAAGCTGAATGGAATGATAGAAATACAGCTGCCATGGTTGAAGTGAAGGGTGTAGGATGGACGCCCACATTGTGGGAGTGTCTGGGAGTGTCAAGGGACCTGCCTTCTTGTGCAGGAGGGACTTGGACACGATGAGGTAACATGCATGCATCCTTGGATTCTGATACTCCAGACAGAATCCTCAAGGAAGTGAGCAGGAGGCAAGGAAGGAGGGTCCTGGCCAATTCCAGCTTTTGCAAGCTCCTCACAGAGCTTTAGAACTTTACTAAGGAAGATCCTTACGGCCTGATGCTAGCCAGTGCACAGTGCCCCTTAGAAAGCAGTCAGGGCCAGAAAGGGTGGCAAGAGGGAGTTAACCACCTTCGAATCAGCAGAAAGGTCAGTGAGGCCCTGGCCAGTGAGCCCCTGGCCAGTGCAGAAACTGTTGGGCTTGCCCAAGTGTGTGCGTTGGAAACCTTTGTGAAGGCCATTTCAGATAATTGGTCAGAACGGAAACCGTGCTGGAGGGACTCCAGGAGGAAATGGGAGGATGTGGGGGATGGCCTCCCTGCCGTTTTCCAACTGCTCCCTCTCCAGGGCCCCGGTCTCCTCACAGAACATCAGTGCTTGTGTTCTGAGCCCCCAACCCTGTCAGAGGATTCCAGACCAAAGTTAACGGCAGGGTGAGGTTTATCTTAATTTCCTCCCCTTGACAGGAAGTGTCAGCAACTCAGTGTTTATCCTTTCTGGTTTTCTGCAGAGAAATGCACCCCCTTCAATAATGTAGGGAGCACATTGCAGCAAAATGACATTAATAGAGATTGAGGAGGGAATGAGCTGTCAAAAAACTGGAGATGGGTGGTTTTGCTGGTGGATCAGCAGAGTATAAAGCAATCAGGTCAAGCATTTATTCTGGGACTTTGTAAGCTTTGTCCCTATTCTTTTCAAGCCCTTGGAAATAGCTGCAAATACATAAAACTAAATCCCAGATTAGCTTTCAAAGCTAGAGCATCACCAGGATTTGGTGGGAGAGGGGAGCTAGTTTCCTTTGAAGCAGCTGCAGTGGAGTGAGTTATGGAAGGTCCTGGTTATCTTGAAGATAATAGTCCCATGTGAAGTTCTGGGAGCCAAATAGCGACAAGGGCAAAGTTCATGAATGAGCATCCAGTGTAAGCTCGTGTGTGTGTGTGTGTGTGTGTGAGAGAGAGAGAGAGAGAGAGAGAGAGAGAAATAGAGAGAGAGAGAGAAAAAAAGAGAAAGAGAGGTGAGTGGAGGGGCAGAGAGGGAGAGGGTGAATGAGAAGATGAGAGTGCGTGGGATGTATGTCTGTGTATGAAAGCAGGACACCACATACTATGAAAGTTTGTTCTCTTCCAAACCTTTGTTGGTCCTTGAATTCATTTATATGGCAAATTGAATAGATATATCCTTGTATCATCCATATAAGGACCTTCTTCCCTTACCCAAGAAGCAACCCATATTTAGTTATTGAATCCTCAGCTAGCTGGAAATATGAATACACCTCTTCCTTTTTAACAATCATTCATTCCTTATCAGCAAGCGTTTGCTCAGAGTTGTAGGGTCATGTAGTTCTGAAAGGACCAAGCAGAACGTTAATTATCTGCATGCATGCTTAACGACTTTGGCTACTTCACATCTTGTTCTTCTGGTGGAATGTCTGTGTTGATGCTGTAATGCTTTGACCAAGTATGGTAGGTCTTGACAGCCCAAACATTGGAATGACAGCTTGACCCTCAGTGGCCCACCCAAGCTGCAGGACAATTGGTTCCTGCAGCCCACAATGGGTGGGAATAACCACCCACTCGCAGCTGTCAGTCTTTGCCACCAGATGGCACTGTACTTTTTGGCTTTTACCCCAAGGTTGCTGTCTCCTTTGTGGGAGGGGAGGTAAGGGGAAAACATGGGAGAAATTCCAAAGATGTCCCATCATATTCACAACCAAATCAAGCTCCTGACAAAGCTTAGTTCCTTAATAAATGCTAAGTGTGAGATGTTTTATGTAAACTAAACTCTCAGGATCTACATATGATTGTTATTACTTGAGTCTCAACAAGGATTGGATTATGATGTGTAGGTCTTTTGCAAAACTTACCCAAGTTTCAGCAGTGTGTGTGTGTGTGTGTGTGTGTGTGTGTGTGTGGTGCCAGGGATCAAACCCAGTGAGACAAATGAGACTTGTGCTCTACTCCTGAGCCACATCCCTAGTCTAGTTTTCTGGGGTTTGGCCATACCTGGTGGCCTCAGAGACTATTCCTGGAATGACCCTTGACCAAACTAGCGCCGTATAAGATGCATTAGCCCCTGTACTATCTTTACAGCTCCCCGGTTTTCTGCATTCTTAAGTACTCTTTCTTGTCTTCCTTACCACCCTGACTCTCGTCTTTCAGGTTGAGCAGACAAAAACATTTGCTGAGGTTTCAGGGCAGGCAGGTCTCATGCAGGAGAGAAGAATGAAGATTTTTTTTTTAATTGAATCACTGTGAGATAAACCCTTACAAAGCTGTTCATGATTAGGTTTTAGTCATAGTGTTCTACCACCCATCCCTTCACCAGTACACATTTCTCAGCACCAGTGTCCCTAATTTCCCTCCCACCATCTCCCCCCCCCTCCCCACCCCCAGCCTGCCTCTATGGCAGGCACTTCTCTCTTCCTTGAAGATGCTCTTCTTCAAGTAACAGATCCCCAGCTGCCTGTTACCCCCTGGTGGTCAGGGTGTAGGGATTACAGATGACTAGAAATTGCCTCTGGCTAACTCTAGACTAAGATTTATGGTTGTGATCTTGGGCCATTGGAGTGAGCCCAGAATGCTGCATCATGACCCGGGCAGGAATTCCAGGAGCCCGAGTGGACCGGAAGCAGCACTGCAGTCATCACAGGGGCTGGTGGTGCTGTGCCTGGCTGGTGAGCACTGAATCTTGGGCACCATCCTGGGCACAGTAGTCCTTGCCACACCTTTGCCACAGTTTTTAATATTATCTTTAACTATCCCCTGCATCAGATTAAAACCCCCAGCAAATGAAGTATCAACTTAATGCAATAGAACCTATAGCCTCTAGAGTTCTTGGCTCTCACCTATTCACTGTATATGACACTATCACGCACGACTGTTGTACTCAGGCCTAAAATACTGAAATCGTTCTCTTCTCTGCCACCATGGGCCCAGTCTTCTCCCACCTTCTTATCAGCAGCCCTGAAACAGCCAGTAGCTGGCATGGCTCCCAGGCGGCATCATAGCTGGTGTCTATCCTGATCTTTATGGCAACACGAGGGTTCAGTATTTTGGATCTTGGTCCTCACCCTGTGTGCTTTCCATCAGCTTATTAGTAAGAGGGGAACTGACTCCTAGAAAGCAGTAGTGTCTATACTGAGAGTCAGAAGAAGGGCAGAGGGCAACCCCCATAGCATGCAGAAACTACTCATCGTGTAAGACGAGGCATCCTTTCTCTTTGGCCCCTGTCATGTCTCCCTCAACAGAAGAATGGCATGTGCCATGTACTCATCTTCCAAATGGAGATGAGTGAAACTAAGCTCCACGGAAGGGACTGCTAAAGGAGTTGTGCAGTGGTGGTATTGCCATGAAATATTATGCACCTTTTTAATGAGGCTGGCTGCAGAAATTCAGACTAGTGTTCTTGCAGGAGCTCAGTTAAAAGCCGGAATATATTGTGACCTTCCAGATATATGTTCACTGGCATATAAGTATTTTGTAGGCATTTGCAGAAGGACTAGGAAGCAGCCCTGGGGGCGTATCAAGCACAGCAGGCTGTGTTACTTGACTGGGAGAGCAAATGTTTCCATGCTATTGAATAGTGTGAGGGGATTGCTGAAGGTGTCACAGAGTCTCAGGTGGATTCAAAGTGGCAGAGGCAAAGTTACTGCTGATTTGGACTGCAGGGAAGGACTTAGAATAATTTCCTTTTCCACCCCTTGCATTCTGTTCCTTCAGTTCCAAGGACAGTGAGCAAGGCAGCAGTCCCAAAAGGAAGCCACTGGTGACTTGGGCTTGTCAAAAAGCAAGCAAGCGTGTATCTCCTTGTGCAGATCTTCCCACCTCGCCTTGGCCGCGGTGCAGTTAATTTGGCTAATGGTGTTGCTTCTCACACTTTAAAATGTGTAGGGACCAGCTGGGTCTCATGTTACAGTGCAAATTCTGATGCAATTGGTATAAGGTCACATTTGAGTTTCAGTGTTTTTAACAAGCTCCTGACTGATGGCAATGTCACTGGTCTACTGATTACACTTTGGGCTCAGAAATCACTCCTAGCAGGGTACAGGGGACCATATGGGGTACCAGGGATCAAACCCAGGTTGGTTGTATGCAAGCCAAGCGCCCTACCCACTGTGCTATCACTCTGGTCCCTAAAGATTGCACTTTAAACAGCGAAGTTCACGTATCCTGCAGACTTACTTCTCAGTTTATGGCCTTAAGATTTTTCTAATAGTTCCCAGATTTGATTACTGTCCCCTTTTCAGGAAAAGTGTCACCCCTTGTTTTCCAGAAATCTACCTTCTTTCAGCAGACTAACAGACATCACTCTCCAATTGCATCTGAAGCTACTATTGCCCTCAGCCTGCATCGATTCAAGCCCTGGGCAGTGGCATCAACCACTTTGGGAAAAACTGAACTAAACGTTCCAAGTTAAAACATTTGCATAACTGGTACTTTCAAAATATTGCAGAAAAATTAAGACCAGTTAAAGGGAGTTTCTCATTCCCATGAATTGGAAATGGAAATGTTTAGAAAACAAACATTTCAGGCTACCTTCTGTAGCCTTATCTATAGAGTCAACATGGAGTGAGAGGAGGCTTTCCAGCAGTGTTCAGAGGGGTCTAGGAGTCACTTCCATCAGTACGTGGCCCAGAGGTTCAGTGCTAGTGCACACAGAGGACGGTTATCAGGGCCACACTCAGTGGTGTTTGGGGGATGTAGAACTCTGATAGAACTCTGGGCTTCTGCATGCGAGGTTTGCACCGCAGGATTTTGAGCAATTTATGTAGTAGACTTTTGCAGACTTTTGGAAGAGGTAGTATAGACATAGGGCTGGAGCGATAGCACAGCAGTAGGGCGTTTGCCTTGCACGCAGCCAATATGGCCGACCCAAGTTCGATTCCTCCACCCCTCTCGGAGAGCCCGGCAAGCTACCGAGAGTATCTCGCCCGCACGGCAGAGCCTGGCAAGCTACCCGTGACGTATTCAATATGCCAAACACAGCAACAACAAGTCTCATGATGGAGACGTTACTGGGCCCGCTCGAGCAAATCGATGAACAACGGGAGGACGGTGACCGTGACCAAAGTATAGACATGGATGACTGTTTCAAATTTTGTATGAAAATACAATGGTCCTAGGATAGCCAGAATAAGTTGGTAAGGACTACTTGAGTCCTTTAAGACTTATGTTTTTTTTTTCTTTTTGGGTCACACCTGGCAATACACAGGTGTTACTCCTGGCGCTGCACTCAGGAATTACTCCTGGCGGTGCTGGGGGATCATTTGGGAGGCTGGGAATTGAACCTGGGTTGGCCAGCACAAGGCAAATGCCCTACCTGCAGTGCTATCACTCCAGCTTCACAGACTTTTAAAGGTATAGTTGTGACAACACTGAGAACAAAGATAGATTAATGGAACAAATCAAGTTTGGAAATTGAGCCATACATACATGTGGCCAGTGGCTGTTCAAGTGTTGTTAAATGAGAGAAGTGAGGCATAAAGGATTCACTCTGCTCTGATAACATTTTTATAAACGTCTATGAGGGAAAGCAGTTGAGTTCTTGGGGCTGTTGGAAGGGACCGTGAGGAGATGTTTTTTATCTGAATATCGTGGTCAGTGGGAGAATCAGGGCAGTGGAGTGAGTGTGGCCACAGGAGACAGTGCAAGTGACAGAGCTCCTACCTCGCACACGTGTGGCTGAGTTTCGTCTCTGTCTTCTCCCCCATTCCTCACCCCCAACCAGGAACTGCAAGGCCCCCAGCCTGCAGAGCTTGAGCAGCAGTACTTCACTGTGTCTGAACCATCATGCTTGTACCATCAGGCTGAGCACTGTCAGTTGTGACCCCAGGTATACACCAGACACACACACACATACTCGCACACACTGTATATATGTATATATGTACATATATGTATATATGTATATATACACATAGTATAGTATATATTGTATATTTCGTCCTCTCTTCCAGGGTTTCTTCATCTGCATAAACTAACAACTTACCTCTGAGGGTAACTTGAACCTTTTAGTAGAGAGTTAGAGCTGGACGAGATCTTGGCCACTATCAAAACCCAGTATGGGAGATAGAACCGAGAACCAGAACCAGAAGCCTGACAGGCAACTCCTGCCTCAGCCCTGTTTTGTCAAGGGTCAGCTAGTGTTTGCATTTTAAACATGAATCACTGGGGATTATGTTGAACCAGCCATTCATTAATTCCATTGTGTGGGGCTTATGTTTTGCAGAGCTGTGCTGAGGCCCAATTGCAGAAGACTTTCCTGTCACCACCATGAACTCTGGTAAGTTTTTAAAAACCCTCTCTTTGGGCCTGAGGATAGAACTTAGCCCACGGAGGACATGTCTGGTGTGTGTATGGCCCAGGCTTCAGTCCCAGCACCACCACCCCCACCAAAAGAAAAAAAAGTTGATCTAGGGGCCAGATGAATGGCTCAAAGTGCTGGAGCTGAGCTCTGAGTTTATCCCCCAAGTACTGCCAGCAGTGATCCCTGAGCACTGAGCCGAAAGTAGCCCTACCAGGTGTGGTCAAAAGCCATATATGGAATATAAATCTATAAATCCAGAATGAAAGTAAGCCTCTTTCTCCTTTTGACAAATGAGACAGGTCTGGGCACCCCAGCTAGATTTCCCATGTATTCTGAATACCCCAGCTCCATTAAAACATTTTGAAATTTTTTTCTCCTTTGGAGACACAGTGCCAAGACTTGGTATGAGTTATTATCACCTCATACTGATGATTTGCTGAGTACCTGCTAGGTGTGAAAGCTACATGACATACACTTTGTCTACACCGTGTCCTAATCTTTCTAATAGCCCCCCTCCCTCTATTGTTTTTAACAGATTGAGATCTAATTGAGAGGCAATAAACAGCAAATATTCTGAGCATACAGTTTGATCAATTTGACGTAAGTGTACATATACCTCAGTGACATTTCTTAATCCCGGCAATGGTAGCAGAAGTAAACAGATTGAACAAATCTCCACAGGTGCGAGCTCACGCCACACTTCCTTCTTCCAGGCTGGGAGAACAAGTTTCCTCACTCCTTTGCTATGCCTTTGCTGGAGGTGGGTGGCGGGGAAACCCAAGTCCTAAACAGATGACCAGTTTTAGGTATTTTTCATTTCAAGCCTAGTGGAAACCTGGGCCAGGGAATTGCTCATTGTCCAGCCCGGAGCTGTCAGCTGTCCAGCCCAGAATTTCAGGCAGAGAAATTTTCCTCTGGAGTTTAAAGCCCTGTTTGGCTGCTGAGCCTTCTGGAACCTCTCAGAAACCTCCAGGCAGTGAAGTACCAGCTCATTCAAGGGGTCCCTAACCCTGCTTTCACCCCAGGGTGTTTCAGAGATGTCAGCAAGTTGAAAACTGGCCCTCCCGTGCATTTCCAGGTCACCCTGAGCTGTGCAGGCCAGTCTGTGAGTATGGCCTTTTGTGGGTCCCAGTGCGACAGCTCACGGCCACACTTGGCCCCTTGCACCCACTTATATCCTCTTGCAGCCTTAGTTCTGCAGTGGACCCTTCTCTGCATCTCGTTCTCTAGAACACATATCCTAAAAGCACCCGCTCCTGGAGATTTTGCAGGAGTTCAGGAAGCAGAGCCACGTACTGAGAACCATGCCTAGGGCAGGGCCTGTGGGTCACCAGCCTTGAGCTCCTCCTTGTCAAGGCAGAGAGTTAACTTGTCCCTGACACCTTTGGTGCTATGCTCTGGAGCATGTCCTTCTACCCTCTCCCCTCCCTGTGAATGCCACACTGCCAGAAGCTCCCGCTTTGTAACTCAGGTTTTGTGTTTGGCTTTTGTTTTTGTGGTCATTGAGTGTAGTCCTGGCCTTTAAAAAAAAAAAAGGTTTGCTCTGTGGCCTAAAATTTCATGCTCTTCTAAACTGGCAGGGCTTCTCCCCAGCATTAATAAGAGAGGAAGGGAGGGACCCACAGTGGGGTGGGGAAGGGTGTGGAAATGCCAAAACGTGGGGAGCTGGGGAGTGGGACTCCTCCCCAAGATCTCCTGGGGTGTAGCACAGGAAGGAGGCGTTTCCTAGGAAAGGGAAAAAAAAAAAAGAAAAGAAAATCTGGGCTCTCTGGCCTGCTTATCCCACTCGGGAATTTCTCTCCTACTTTAGAGGAAACAGGAGCCACACCTTCGAGGAAGGTGTGGGATGAGTGGGATCATTGGGGAAATCTCTCCATGGAGGGTCTGGCTGCTGTTCCTCCCCATCATCGCCAGCAAGGTGGTAGCCATCATGGGCTTCTGTCCTCACTTTTGGTGGACACAGCATCTGTGAGGGTGTTGCTGCCTCCTTGATTCCCACTGGAATGGGGCTATGGGGCACGGAAGCAGATGCTTCTCCTGCACCCTCTCACCTCACCCCCTCACTCTGGTGGTGGGCAGGCCAGGGCCCTATGGGGTAGTGTTTTATCTGGGGTGTCCTACTCAATGTCGCTGAAGCTAACTTGGGCTGCTGGGAACTTGGGGTTGGAGGTGGCAGTGTGAGGCTGTGGAATTGTCTTCCAAAAGTCTTCAAGTTTAACTAGGTTGTTTTTTAAAAACAATAGCACTGAAGCACTGTCCTCCTGTTGTTCATCAATTTGCTCGAGCAGGCCTAGTAATGTCTCCATTGTGAGACTTGTTTTTACTGTGTTTGGCATATCGAATACATCATGGGTGGCTTGCCAGGCTTTGCCGTGTGGGCAAGATACTCTCGGTAGCTTGCTGTGCTCTCTGAGAGGGGTGCAGGTATTGAACCCAGGTTGGCTGGCCAGCTGCATGCAAGGCAAATGCCCTACCGCTGTGCTATTGCTCCAGCCTTTTAAAAACCCTTTAAAAAAGCCTTTTAAAAACAACGCAGCTGCATTATTTGTTTACATACTTATGGATGTGTTTATGTATCATGCCTGTGTCTATTTATAGTTGCTCCCAGTTATGTTTCTGTGGTTGCTGCATGCCTGAGGTCACAGACTCAGTGGTGGTGCTCCCACCTGTGACCCGGAAGTCACAAGTTTTAGTTGTGGTGCTCTCACATGTGTTGTGTTATAGTGCTCGCCGGAGATTATATCCTCGATTGAGGTGCTCGTACCCTTGCTGTGCTCAAGTTATTTTTGTTGTGTGTCACTTTTGTTGTTTTTAATTCAAAGAAAAGAAGGAGAGGAAGGGCATGGGGTGTTCGGAGACGGCCCCCCTCCCCCCCAGCTTGGAGAGGCCCAACGCAAGGCCTGAACCCTAGGAGGGAGACAGTCAGACGATCGGGCAGCTGAGGGGATGGGGTGTAGAGAGACAGAGCTGATTGGTGATGGAGCTGGTCCTGTTCTGCCAGTGAAGCCCAGTGGCCTTACTGACACTGTCCTTCTGTCTGTCCCAGAAATGTGGGTATCTCTGGGAGGATTAGTGGACTCAGGGCTGTGGCCGGACAGAGCCTGGGGTGAGGGGGCCAGGTTCTGGGGAAGGGGTTCCGTGGATCCAGGCAGCGTCCATGCTGGCTTTTCAGTGGTAGGTGTCAGACCATTGGTCTTTGAAGACGCTGGTGAAGAGCTGGTATGGGTGACCTGGTCTGTAACAAATGAACTATGGGGTTTAGGGTGAGCCCCAGTCCTAACATGTGAGGAAGTAGATAGATAAACCAGGAAGCCAAAATGCTTAAATATTTATCCCAGTTGAGAACAAAGATGAGTTTGGGAATGGGAAGGACCACAGAGCAGATCCTAGATTAGTGTTCTTGGACTCTCACATCCTTGTTGAACCCTAAAGGTGCTTTTTTTTTTTTGGTGTTTTTATTTGGGAGGGGGGAGCTCACATCTGGCTGTACTTGGGGATCACGCATGGTGGGACTCAGGGGAACTGTATGTGGTGCTGGGGATCAAACCCAGATCAGCCACGTGAGACCCCGCTCTACTGTCTTTCTGGCCCCTCAAAGTTCATATCTGTAGGCAAGTGCTCCAGGGTGCCAGGTATTAGGGATAAAATGAAATGCTAATTGTGGATTCTTAGTTTTGATTCTCAAGTTCAGTCCACAGATATGGGGAAGAACAGCTGTGCTGATTGTCTTTGTGGCTTGGCTGACTCTTGACGGTTGGGGTCACTCCAGGCACATGTCCCAGAGCAGTGGGGTCCACCTGCCTGCTCAGCTTCTTTTTGTTTGTTTGTTTGCCTTTTTGGGTCACACCTGGCGATGCTCAGGGGTTACTCCTGGCTCTGCAATCAGGAATTACTCCTGGCGGTGCTCAGGGGACCATATGGGATGCTGGGGATTGAACCCAGGTCAGCTGCGTGCAAGGCAAATGCCCTACCCATTGTGCTATCGCTCCAGTCCCCTGCTCAGCTTCTTATCCTCCCTCTCCTGCTCGCCTGGTTTTGGAGATTGAGTACTGGGTGGGCAGCAACTGCGGGAGGGCAGTGGGCTTCTTAATTTCTACAACTGAGTGGAACCAGCGGCACAGGATTCCCCCCAAGGTCAAGACAAGTGAGAAGGCTTTCCCATAGTGATTGAGGCCTGAAAGTTTCTGACCTACTCACGGGGTCACGAGGACAGGCTGTGGTGGGCCAAGCAGACGGAAAGGCCAAGACCAGGGGAGGAAAAGCCCCTAGTTCTGGGTGAGGTGACCAGACTCTGTCCCCACGGTAGCAGGTGGCCTCTGCTTCTTGTTTGATTCTCAGGGTCAGCTCTTCTTTTAAAAGTCAGCCTATTAAAAAAAAATTAATTTTTTTTTGTTTTTGTTGTTTGGGGACCACACCAGTGGTACTCTGGGGTTACTCCTGGCTCTGTACTCAGGGATCACTCCTGGCAGTGCTTGAGGGACAATATGGGATGCCAGGGATCGAACCTGGGCTAGGCCAGCTGCATGCAAAGCAAACATTCTACCGGCTGTACTATTGCTACAGTCTTGATAGTTAAGTAAATATAATAAATTAGTATAAATATGATCAAGGATCATTCCATTTAGTGAAAAAATAAGACCATCACTTGTGTAATTGGGGGAACTTCAAATTCCATTTTCCTGCCTGCAGACAATCATCTGAATGATTGGCTTCCCACACCGTGCCGTCATTTCCCTTTCCAAGCAGAGTAGAAACGATGGGGAGATGATCTGAGCCCAGTGGAGGGTTTTAGAGACTTCCTATAGGTTTGTCCTATTTTGTGTTCGTTTGTTCCACAACATGGAACTCTTTAAGCCAGGAGGACTGTGCCAGCAGATGCAGAGGTGACCTGGGGCAAGGAAGGGCCAGAATGATGGTCCAAGGGTGAGCAGGAAGCCACAAGAGCCTCCACCGAGAGCAGTGGGCTGGGGAGGGAGCTCAGTGCCTAGAGCTGTATCTGGGGAGGGACGCTGATCTTAACCAGGGCATGAGGGATGGAGTGAAGGAAAGTCTCCCAGAGCGGCAGGCTTCCGCCCTGATTCTAGAAAGATCTCCCTGGGGGTGGCTTTCAGTTGGCTTTTGAGCTGGTGATCCTAGGTCAGGGGCCAAGTTTCCTTTGGAGGGAGTAAAGATTTCTTTTCAAAGCGAGAAGCACAACCAGGTCAGAGGCCAGAGAATTGGCCTCACCCGCCACACCCTTCCTGTCCCCAGACAGCTTTTGCACCCCCTCCTGGCTCAAGGCTCAGCACATCTTCAGGATTCTCCCCCATACCTTCCAGGCTCCTCCCAGACTTGAGAAAATCTGTGTGTCCCTAGCACTGCAGCAGGTGGGGCCCTGTCATTGTCCCAGAGGCCTCTTCCAAGCCTGGTGCTCTTTGTCTCTTTCAGAGTGTGATGTTGACGCTTCAAAAGCTGTGGTGAACGGGCTGCCACCAGGCAGCAATGGGCAAGACAAAGGTAAGGCTCCTTAAGACCACCTAACTGGGGGCTGGATTGTGTTTCTACAAGGAATAGTGCCTGTTGGGCTTGGGCCACCTGTCTGGAGGGGTCAGACATTGGTTGATTGAGGCCATGAACTGGGGACCCATTTCCCACAATGTCTGAGACAGTGGAGCATGTTCTTGCATCTCCTGCATCTGAGGCTGCTGCATTCCATGGTGAGGTGAAGTATCAAACACTTTCCTCAGGAACTGGGAGGATAGCACAGTGGGAAGGGCATTTGCTGTGCATGTGTCCAACCCACGTTCAATCCCCAGCATTCCATATAGTCCCCTGAGCACTGCCAGGAGTAATTTCTGAGTGCAGAGCCAGGAATAACTTCTGAACACAACAAACAAAACCAAAACCAAAATATTCTCCCCAGTTCACAGGAATACCACCAATAACAAACAAATCCAAAGATACAGTACCTCACATCTGGTGATGTAGCACCTCACATCTGATGATGCAGTACCTCACATCTGGTGATGTAGTACTTCACATCTGATGATGTAATACCTCACGTATGGCACGTTTGGCATGTATCCACCTCAAATCTCCCTTGCCCAGCATTTCACCTTCAACCTGTAATATCAGTATATTCACACCTGAACTCAAGTCAAGAGCTCAGAGGGTGAAAAAAGTCATCTTTGGGGAATTTCTTTCACTCAGTGTTCTTCATAACTTTCAGTTTAGAATTGTTCTAAATTTACATATGGAACAAATCATGGGTGAGAGGATCTCTGAAGTCCTGTGAGTTCCTGTAAATGTTCATATAACCCCCAGCGATCAGTGTGGCTTCCCACGGTGGGAAGCCCTCAGGGTCCCCTCATTTTCCTTCACGGGTGGTGGGAAGAAGGAATACAAGTCCCATTTACAACTGCTCACAGAGAGATCCCAGGAGGTCCTTTGTTTTCATGGTTGTGGGTTCCCAGATCTGTAAAACAAGGAAGTTTGATATTTAAAGTTTGAATTTCTGCTTTAAATTGTGAATGACAGAGATTTTATTGGGGCACAGCCCCGATATCTTTTGTTATGCAAAGTTCCGTCCTTGGACATGGATGTCCAGATGCCGTATCTCTCACAGAGTAACTTCAGGAAGTTCTCATATGGCTCACCCAAGTATTCCTTTTGAGACAAGGCAAAGCATTAGTCAGAGGGGCCAGCTGGGCAGAGAGACAGCAGAGACATATGAAGGAGGGCTGAGGAGTGTGGGGCATTTTTGGTTTGGGGGCCGTGGCCTCTTGGTGACATTCCCGGGAGTCTTGGACACTCTTGGCTGAATTGCAGTCAGAGAATATTGAAGGCCTGTGACCGTTGAGTGCATATAAGGGAGGAATTGAGCCTTTGATGAAGAACATAAGATGATGTGGGGAGCCTGTGTACATTTTTTGTTTGTTTGTTTGTTTGTTTGTTTGGGGGCTATACCTGGCAGTGCTCAGGGGTTATTTCAGGCTCTGCACTCAGGAATTACTCCTGGTGGTGCTTGGGAAACTATATGGGATGCCACGGTTCAAGCCTGGATTGGCTGTATGCAAGGCGAGTGCCATACCCTAGGCTTCCATGCTTTTAAAACCAGTTGGCTGTCAACCCAATGACTATTAATTTTTCATGGAGGAGACTTAAAAGGTGTGTGAGGAGGGGCTTGATGGAGGTAGCGTTCACTCTCTCCTCAGGGAAAATCACCTTTAGTTGAAAAAAAGAGTCATGGGCTGAGGATATGGCTCAGTGGTAAAGTTGCTGAGCTTTGGTGCGCGAGGCCCTGGGTTCAATTCCCGGTACCACCAGGATCAGCAAAGAGGTGAAGGTGGGTTGAAGGTGATCTGGGCGGCCTTGGAGGTCCATGTACCAGGTGTGGGATGACTGAGCTCCAGCCCCTGCCTCTCGTCCTGAGAACTGGAGGGCTCTGGACTGTTCTTGGAACCTCTTGCTTCTTTCACAGAAGCTCTCCCACCCAGCCATGCTCTGAGGCCGTGAGAAGCGCAGTCCGTGGAGCATAGTCCAATCTCCCAAGGTGCAGTCTTGTCAGCAGCAGCTGTCACTGAGGGTCACCACACCGCTATGAGACGGCAGCATGGTGGGCAGGAAGGCGAGCGCCTCAGCTCTGAGTAGCTTCTCTTCCTTTGCTCCTCATGCCAGACTGGCCAACTCAAGACTGAAGCCACAGTGACTGCCTGGCTTTGGGGTCCCAAGTCCATTGTAGCCTCTGCACCCACATCTCTTCCATTTCCATTAGAGGGGGCCCAGGAAGCCCTCACACTTGTTGTGAGAAGGAGGACTTGGGGGCCCGCCCTTCCTTGAGATTCCAGAACCTGGGGAGATGGGGTGAGCAAAGATGCTTGCAGAGAGACTACCATGAGTGCTCACCCCATCCTTCCTGCTTATCCCAGCTCCCCTCCACTTGGCTGAAGTCAGGGTCTTGGCCTGGGTACTTGAGGGCTGCCCAGACAGAGACTGGAGTGTGCCCTGGGACACTTGGCATTGTGCTGCCCAGGAAAGGGTGAGTTTAACAGGACCATCTGCTGCCCAGCCCACAGGGGTTCTGACTGAGTCAGGGCTAGAAGGTTGTGATTACCAGAGCAGGCACAAGACCCCAAAAGTCATGATTCTGGGGGAGCTGTTGTGATGGCTGAAATGACCAGGCAACCTCTGGGCTTGGTCTTCTACCTCCTCCCTCACCGGGAACTGAGTCATCCCTCTGATCCTGGGAGTCCTCCCCGTAGTATTCTCCGGGGGGTTGGGGACCCCCTTGGACACCGATTGTGCTCCCTTTCCTCTCTTTGCCAGGCCATCTGCATCTCTGTGAATCTCTTTGTCCAGAGTCTTGGCAAGCTCCTGGTGTGACAGGAGGCACGATCAACACTGACCAACTGCATTTGGGGGACAGGAGGAGGGAAGGTTCTGCCAACTTGGCGCAGGGCTCAGAAGAGAGAAAGCATTTGAAATTCAGTTTGTCTAAGACCACTGCCTGTACCACTCCTATTGTTCTTGCCATGTGGGCGACTTCCTGCAATTGTCCGGGCCCAGTTTCTCAGCTGCCTGAATGCCTCCCAAATGTTCTTTCTGGATGTACCATTGACCCTTTTGTGTTTGCAGCCCCTGTTGACCTTTTACGTGTACGCTCTGTATCTGCTGTTAAAATAATTCCCGTGAAGACAGTGACAAACTCTTCAGGCCTGGTACTCTCTCCAGGTATCTCCCCTTGGGTTGTTTCCCTTAAAAATAAAACAGAACATCTTTTTTTTTTTTAATTGCTAGCAGGTCATGCATGGTTTTCCCTTCTTTCCTTCTAACAAGACTAGGAGCCTTAGTCCTTGCATGGTTAGGATGCATCCATGCTTAACTTCCTCAGCTGGTTTCCTGTCTCTTCACACATGTGTGCATGTGTGCATGTTTTTCTGTGCTTAAGTGTGAGAGGAACTGAGAACAAATTCTGGTTTCTGAGCCTGTTAGGCTCTCTCTGGAGTCTTCTACCTCTCAGTGCTTTCTTTGCCACTCCAGTTTTGCAGATAGTTAATGGGGCTGCTCAGGGAGCCACCTCATTGAGCAAAGCTGGAAGCAGCCAGACAGGGACTCTAGCCTGTCCTCTTATGCAACCTCGACTGTGCCCCCCTTCCCCCCCAGTCCTCCACCTGCAGCCTCTTCCTGCCTGCCACGTCAAGGTGGGCATAAAGGTCGGGTGTGAACTCCAGCTCATAATTTCTGTCTTTGTAGAACAAAGCCAAAAAGGCCCAGGGAGCATTTTGTTTAACCCCATGGAACTTTCAGGAATGGGTCAAAGGGGCAAATCTGGCTAGGCAGCTAAGAACCCAGGGACAGGCTGCTTCTGTCAGCTTGTTCCCCACTGTCACTGTCCTCTCATTGTTCATCGATTTGCTCAAGTGTTCCCCATAACGTCTCCATCGTGACACTTATTACTGTGTTTGGCATATCAAATACATCACGGGGAGCTTGCCAGGCTTTGCCATGCGGGTGAGATATTCTCGGTAGCTTGCCGGGCTCTTCAAGAGGGGAGGAGGAATCGAACCTGGGTCGGCCAGGTCGGCCGTGTGCAAGGCAAATGCCCTACCTGCTGTGCTGTTCTCATCTATTTGAAAAAATAAATAAATAAATAAATAAACAACAACAACAAAACCCATGAGCCAGTTGTCCCTGGAGGTCTGTGACTTCTGTCACTTGTCCCCTTTTTAGAGCTGTACAAGTCAGTTGCTCTCTAAGGCTGCTCCTGCTCTGAGTATGTTTGTGTTTTGAGGCTTTCACTTTCAAGGAAAGAGGCTCTGAGGACACAGATCTGATCTCTTGAGCAACGCTAAGATCTTCCTTTCTGAGCATCACGAAGGGTCTGCCCAAGGGGAATACACTGGAATATGCAGAGGGAGAAGGGTTTGCCCTGCATGAGAGCAGGGCTGAATCTGACATCATCCTGTCCGGTCCCCATCTGAGACTCTAACCCATAGTCCCACCAGTCTTTATGTCCAGGCTGTGCTACAAGTCATTTGGAAAATGGTGCCCTGGAATTCAGTGTAGTTCGGTGTATGGGGGAGCATTGCATACAGGAACCTTCCAGAACTGTGTGGTCTGAGCGGTTTCTTGCCTCCCCATTGTGGTGTTTCCTGAAGGATGAACACCCACATCTTTTGAAGCCTGTTTTGAAATTCTTCTGAGTAGAATTCTGAAAGATGACCTGGGTCTGTGATCAAGCCTTTGTGAACTGTAGGAGCATCTGGGACTCCCACCCCCACCCCCTAACACAGACTCAGCTGGGGGTGCAGCCAGCACTGTCGGTGGGCCAGTTCAGCATTTGTAACCCTTTTCTTTGGTGCGAATTTTCTTCATTAACTGTGGAATGTGAGGATGTCTGTCTCCTGTCCTGTCTCCCCCTCCCCCCACCCCAGGCAGCATATCCTGTCTCATCCCTACTGGGGTCTTGCTGATACCAGAGATTTCCTTTTCCGTTTCTCCCCCACTTTCCCCCACCATTGAAGAGCTGTGAAGAGCATTGTTTCTGAACAGAAGAACCGCCTAATTCTCAAGGTGGTCACCATGCTTTTTTTTTTTTTAAATTGGCGGATGGTCTGTCTGGGAGCTTGAGAAATCTTCTTGGGACTTTTTCTTGAGCTGTGCCTTACTAATCGGTTAGAATTAATGTGATATTAATGTCATCGACTAGAAGGCATCAACCTGCTTTCACTGGTGACATGTCCTCAGCTGATACTGCTCACTGCTGCCTCCATTCCCCGCCCTAACCTCACGATGTGCGGTAAACCTCGAAAAATGGGATGTCTCCCTCTCTGCCACCCACAAATTCATTTCCATCGACCACAAGACTGCGTGGCTGTACCGGAGATCCATCTCACTCCCTGGCTGTCGCCAGCTGCCTGCTGCTTCCAGCATTCAGGAGCCTTGGACTCACTTTTCTCTTCTTGTATTTTTTTTTTCAGACATGGATCCTACAAAAATCTGCACTGGGAAGGGAGCGGTGACTCTCCGGGCCTCATCCTCCCCCAGGGAAACCCCGAGCGGCAGCCCTGGGAGCCCCGTGAGCCTGCAGGACACCCCGCAGCTTGAAGGCAAACCAGGTGTGCAGCACCTGCCACCAGGGGGCGGTGTTCAGAGCCTCAGGAGGATGGCAGGCCTGTCTGTGTGTGTCTGTTCCCCAGGCTGAGTTCACTAGCTGCCTCTTGCTTTGCCCAGGGACTCCCGGGACGGCCCTCTCTGGACCCCTTCTAGAAAGAATGTTGGTTGGGGTTCAGAACTGGCATCCCACTCACCTGCCTCAGTGGGTATGCAGCAATAGCCTCCACTCGATTGTAGCTTTTTTGGATTTGTTTTTGGTTGTTTAGCGACCACACCCAGCAGTGCTCAGGGCTTACTCATGACTCTGTGCTCAGGGCTCACTCCTGGTGGGGCTCAGTGGAACACTTATGATTCCAGGGGTAATCCATGTGCAAGGCAAACACCCAGCCCGCTGTACTATCACTCTGGTCCCACAATCCTAGTTTCTGACTGAATCAGTGAGCAGAGAATCTGCTATTAGCTAGTCGTTCTGCAGACTGTGGACACTGGGTGGTGAGAGTGACCAGAGGTCAAGCTGCCCTTAATCCATCACCGTTTCCGAGAGCTTGGTTCTGACCATCTGGGCAGGACTGAGAATATAACCAGGAAATACTGAGACTTGCAGGTCACTGACCCTGACCCTGAGAGAGTTGAGTGAACAGGGTTCAGGCCTGGGAGACAGCCTCTGGCCGCCAAGGTGGCAGAATCAGGAGAGAAAACCTGAGGCCAGCACAGACCAGGAGAAAGAGCCCCTCTGAAACCCACCTCTTGCTGTTATCTACCCCTGGTCAAAGGCCTTGAGTCTGGAACACAGTGCATGCCAAAGGCCAGCAAAAGGTCTTCCAGCTATTATTTATTTATTTACTTTTAATTTTTATTAGTGAAACACCATGACGTACAGTTATAGACTTACAAATGTTTGTGCTTGGGTTTCAGTTGTACAGTGATCGAGTACCCATCCCTTATTGACATGTTGATTTCTTCTCTATCTTAACTGCCCTTCCTCCCTCACCCACACGAGTGATTCTTTAGGTCTTGATAGAGAGGGGTCCCCGAAGCCCCAGGGTGCTTGCAGTGGGCAGAGGCTGACTTCACTGACAGCTGACCATGGCTGAGACAGCCTGTCTCCACAGGGCACAGCCGTACCTCTCTCACTTTGCCCCAGAGAACCCTGGAGTTTAAAGCCCTGAGTCCTCCAGCATGACTCTCGATCCCCATTCCCACTTGCAGGCTTGGGCATTTGCATTTCTGACCCATCCCCAGGTGAAGCAAGGTGCTGCTGGTTCGAGGCCCGTGTTTGCTATCGGCTGCTGTGGTTTTCCGGCTCCAGAGCTGGGATAAGGGGGGAGTCAGGGCACCATCAGTGCCCTGATGCCCAGAAACAAGACTTTCTCCCTCGCTCACCACCTCTGTGACAGGGGTGAGGAGAAGAGAGGAGCCAAGGCAGGTGCCCGTGGAGGAGCAGGCTCGGGTTCAAGGAGAGTTTCCTCTCTGAAAATGCTGGACCCTGTGGGGGGTTCTGCAGGCTGAGGGAAGGCGTGAGTAGCCAGCACTGCAGGTCAAAAGTAGGATCTGGTCATGTCTGGGGCCGGATCCACACCTCCCCGACCCTTGTGCCAAGTTGCCGCAGGAAAGGTGAGGCGGAGGAGAGAAGGCAGAGTCATCTAAAATGAGACGAATTCAGCCTCCTTCGAGCTAACACGGAAGATCCACTTCCGAGGCTGGAGCATACTGGGGAAAGGCAGAATCCCAAGGAATAATTTAAAAGCAAAGACCAGATGTGCAGCAGAATGTCCCAATAAAATGATTTGTTGGTGGCCTTGCTGGTGGTGAATAGGAGTGAGCAGGGGCAGTGGACCAGTGGGGAGCCTTTAGCTCCCTCTAGTGGCTATAATGTGGCACCAGCATTAAATGCAAATACTTTTCACCCTGTAGGCTCTTGTCTACTGGCTGGCACTATAGCATGTGTAGTGATCTGAGTATTTTAGGAATCTCTCTCTGGTCCTGAAATAATACTTGTATCTTTTGAGTTTCTGACAGCTAATTTGAATGGGAGCAAATATTGTTTTGAAATACAAATTCTTTGAAGAGTGAGGGAATTACTGTCAGTCGACTATTCACGCCTTAGCACTATAGCACTGTCTTAGCACTGTCCTCCCGTTGTTCATCGATTTGCTCGAGTGGACACCAGTAATGTCTCCATTGTGAGACTTGTTGTTACTGTTTTTGGCATATCGAATACACCATGGGGAGTTTGCCAGGCTCTGCTGGGCGGGTGGGATACTCTCGGTAGCTTGCCAGGCTCTCCAAGAGAGACAGAGGAAACGAACCCAGGTCAGCCACATGCAAGGCACACGCCCTACCCACTGTGCTATCCCTCCAGCTCATTCACACCTTACTATTGACTAATCTTAGTAATTACTTCCCCCCTGGCAAATTGAGGTCAGTGAATCCCAATCAGCAGATGTTCCTTCCACACCCTTTGTGTTGTTACAGGTACTAAGTGAGTCACTGGGAATTGTGATGGTGGAATGGAGAAAGGAAGAGTTGTTTGGGAGTGGGGCAAAAGGCAGTTTGTGCAACAGAAGGGTCAGGTGTAGGCTCCCTGTGCAAACTGTGCTTTGAGGGCCTGAGAAAGTCACATTGTGAGGTTAATATGAGGGACACAGACAAAATGGTTTCTAAGCCTTTCTTGTTCTGAGGCACTCAGTGATCCTGGACATTTGGGAGTTTACCTGGCACCCTCATAGAGCCTTTCATGGGGGTCAGGTTCAAGGTTAGGCACTGGTTTGAGTGAAAAGGACCAAACTCAACCATACCAAATAAGAGTATAGACAGACCTAGTAGACAGGCTAGAAAGAATTTGCCTAGGGGAATGGTGTTGAAAGCAAATGTGGGGACAAGAGAGACAGTGGGTAAGGCACTTGTCTTGCAAAGGGCTGACTCTGATTCTATCCCTGGCACCACCTATGGCCCCCTGAGACCCACCAGAAGTGATCCCTAAGCACAGATCCAGGAGTAAGCCATGGGCACTTCCAGGTGTGGTTCCCAAACCAAACAAAAATAAAGCAGAATGTGGGTGAAAAGATATTACAGGGATTAAGATACTTTCCTTGTATGTGTCTGACACTGGTTCTACTTCTGTCATCCCATGTAGTTTCTGAAAACTTCCAAGAATGATCCCTAAGTGCAGATCAGGAGTTAGCACTGAGCATGACTGAACATTTTCCCGTGCCCCCAAAAGAAGATGTGACTCTAGAGATGTGACCTTAGGAATGGGGGATCTTGGCTTGTACCCTGTTGATCATTAGCCAGCCTCCTGCTGCCTCTCATCTCTCTCTTCTCATCCCTGCCTGATTATCCTCCTTCATCTCAGAAGAGCAGGTGGCTGGCCCACACATGGCTTTGACTGATCTCAAGAATTCAGCCAAGGGGCTGGAGCAATACACAGCGGGTAGGGCATTTGCCTTGCATACGGCCAACCCAGGTTCGATTCCCAGCATCCAGCATCCCATATGGTCCCTAACACTGACAGGAGTAACTTCTGAGTGCAGAGCCAGGATTAACCCCTGTGCATCGCCGGGTATGACCCAAAAAAGAAGCAAAAAAAAAATCATCCATATTTTCAGTGGAGCCTTGACTGGAGCCCAAGTTTGAGCTAACGAGCTGCTCATGCCAACTCTTGGGCATGCTTTCTACCCTCGGTGTCTCCACGGGTGGCTAGTGTCAGGGCCCCCTCACTGCCAAGACTGAGCCCAGCTGCTCTGTCTGCCTCCTCTCTGCCTTGCTTCCTAGCTTCCTCCTCCTTCTGTGTTGCTGATCATTTGACAGTACTGAAAACTCCAGGCATGCATTACTGTCCAATTCTTGATTTCTTTCCTTACGTGGCTCTTAATGCCCACACTTCAGAGAGAACCCCATTTCCAATTTTTGCCCCAGCCTCCTTACATTTGAGAAATGGTCTGGTCTCCATCACACTATCTGCCTTGGAGGGCTTGGCTCTGCCACTTAACTCTTTGTGCCATGGACAAGTTGCTCAATCTTCAAGAGCTTCTATTTTCACCTCTACAAAATGTGGGTAATCGTTACTAGAGTGATTGAAATTCTATGCTCTCTACCTTTATTGTATTTTTGGGACTCCCAAGCAGTGCTCCAAAGGTCTGGGGTGGGGTGGGGTGTAGGGGCACCAATGATTCTTGGCCAACTGTGTTGGTGGGTCAGTGCCCAAGGAAATGATTGCTGCTTAAACCCTTCAGTTTCCAGCTACTGCTGGTGGTTTTGGGGGATCACTTGGGGATACTTAGGTGCCTCCGAGGCTGCACATGGCAATGCTTGGGGGACTGTGTGGTGCTTGGAATCGAACCTGCATTGGTTGTGTGCCGGGCACACACCTTAACTTCTGTCCTATCTCCTGTCCCCTGTGAGCTCTTTTATACAAGATTTAGCACAGTGTTCCTTATGGTATCTGTCTAATTACTGCAGCTTAGGAGCTTGTTCAGGACGGCCTGAATTTCTTTAGGGCCTAGTTTGGTGAGCACTAAAGGAAAGGGCCCATGGGAAGTACCGTTGGAGCTGTTTAACGTAGGGCCCAATGTGTCATCTTGGAGGACCATAGAGAAGTGGAGTCCCTGCTAACCAGTGGGGCCATCCCAGGAGGCTGGAGAATATTTTTCTGCATGGAGGTGCTGGGTTTTTGAAGAGTGAAAAAGAAAAGGAAGGTTTAGATCCATAGTTTGATATGTTGGTAAGATAAGACTCGGGGGGAAGTGTCTAATAGGCACTTGGAAATGTGGGGCCTGAGATGTGGGTTTGGGATCACCAGTGATGGAGATGCCCTCAGAGATGGGATGCCCTCCAGACTAAAGTGGAGGCTTGATTCTTGATCCCTGACCACAGTTTTGGTTTTCATCTTTGGGCTAAGAACCATCTGGAAAGCACTGCAGTAATCTCTATACTGAAGCCCTGCCTCTGGGCGAGACTCACTCCCTCATTCCTGCTTCCTGTGGTCATTGCCTGACCAGGTTCGGGTCTTGGCCCTGTTGGTGCCCAGTGACTTTCCACCTGTGCCCTGAGGCCAGGGTTTTTCAGCCAAGAAGAGACAGAGTTCTGTAGGTGTGATATTCAGCTTCCCGTCTGGTGTAGCCTGAAGACCGTCCATGCCTGTGTTCTGACTCACAGCCCAAACCCTGTTCATCCCTTATCGGCTGCTCATTCTGTGCCAGTTGGCTCAAACCCTTTCTTCCTGATTCTTGACTGCAAAGTTAGCTTTGAGTGTAAAGATTCTTCAACCTCTAATCAACTCATTTCCTCACATCTGATCTCCAGAAATGACAGTAGCAAAAGACACATGAGAAAACTGGCATTGACTCAGTTAAAGACACTCCCTCTCCCACCTCTGAACCCGGTTTTTTTTTTTTTTTTTTTTGCGAGTGCGTATGTGCATTAGGATTGGCTGAGAAGTGTCCATCAGCAAACACCCTCAACACCCTCATCTTGGACAACTGCAGGATCAGGGGATTCCCCAAACCACCTTCAGGTGTGATCATTTGCGAGAAGGATTTTCAAAGTCCATTGGGAGCTATTATACGCACAGTTGTGTTTATTACAGGGAGAGAAAGCAGCTTAAAATTTGCTGAGAGAGAGCTGGAGCATAATAAATACAGTGAGTGGGGCATTTACTTTGAACACAGCCAACCCTTACTTGATCCCTATTACAACTTGTGGTCCCCTAAGCACTGCTGGGTGTGGCCCAAAAACAAAACCAAAATCAGCCAAGAGAGGGAGCGCATGGGGTAGATTCTGGAGAAACCAATCTTGTTGCTTCCTCGTTCCTCTCCTGTGGGGATCAGGGCTCATTAGTTCCCAGCACTGAGGCCTGGCAGTGTCCTCAGAGTATTTCCAAACAGGATGTTCACTCCAGCTCAGAGTTTTTACTGGGGCTCCATCTCATAGGAATTCTCCCCAACCAAGGTGACTGATCTCACTGCACACTTCTAAATCACATTGATGTGGCCCAAAGACTCTTCTCATATGACAGTACATGAAGCTTACAGATGAATCCCCAGAATCCAGAGGCCAAAAGCCAGGCCTCTTGTGGTGTCAAGTTAAAGAAATAAATACTTTACTAGACTATTGGGATAAAAAGTAATAGAAGTATAATTTGGAACACTGCTATTTGGATGTCTGACACCTCTCATCTAACTCTAGGAAACCACCAGAACATATCAGTCTCAACCCAATGCAGTTTATACCCAGAAGCACCAAATCACAAAGCAACCTTTGAACCGATCAAAACTCAATTAGCACAGAATGAGATGAAAGAAAGTGTCAAGGGACTGTGAGCACAGATCAGAAAAAAGTGTATGTAAGGAACACATGGAGCTAAACATAAGGCTAAAATAGTTTCTTTCTCATAAAAAAGCCGGTGTCTGGGTTCAGGACTGCAAAACCTCACTAAGTTCTAACTTTCCCAGGCTCTCCTCCCCACTTAGGAGCTTTGAGAGAACAAGTTCTGAAGGAAGCATTTTGATGGCTTCAACTGAGAGTTAATAATTGATGATTAGGTATATAAAAATACAGATGGCCCTGGGCTGCTACCAACCTTCAAGGTTCAGAGGACTAGATGAGGGATGCTGAAACTGTTGGAAAAAAGGTCTGCATTAGTTTTAAGGGGAGGAGATTCATTGGTCCTGGAGGTTGCCTTTCTGGGATAGGATGAAGGAATAAGTTTAAATGTTTGAAATGAAAAGGAAAGGGAAAAGTGAGTTGATCCCTAAGGTATTATGTCCTTGAAGTTACTGCACACATGATAGAGTCAATGTAGGGGAGTATCAGGGCTCCAGATCCTTATCTTACTAGCATATATTTATGCCACACACCTCCATTGAGCCTCATCATCCTAAAGTGGCTGATATCACCTCATTTCACAGATAAATCATTACTCATATGTGGTACAGTCAGCAAGATGGAGAGTCCAGGGTGCTGGAGAGATAGTACAGCAGGTAGGGCGTTTGCCTCGCTTGCGGTGGACCCAGGTTCGATTCCCAGCATCCCATATGGTCCCCCGAGCACTGCCAGGAGTAATTCCTAAGTGCATGAGCCAGGAGTAACCCCCGTGCATCACCGAGTGTTACCCAAAAAGCAGAAAAAAAAAAAAGAAAAGAAAGAAAAAAGAGATGGAGAGTCCATAGTTTTATGTGTTGGCAAGGTAAGACTTGTGAGGAAGTGTCTAATAGGCACTTGCATTTTGGGAGCCCAAGGTGTGGATTTGGAACCACTAGTACTCAGTGATGGAGATACCCTTGGAGAATTTGCCAGCTTGGTACCAAATGAGAGCCCTTTGGGGACCAGAGCATCAGACAGGGCACAGGGCACTTAGCTTGCACATGGCCAACCTGGTTCAGCCCACAGTGCCTCATACGATTCCTCAGACCTCACCAAGGGTGATCCTGAGCACAGAGCCAGGAATCAGCCCTGAGTGCCACCAGGTGTGGCTAGGGGAGAGGGAAGAACGAAAAGAGAGTCCTTTGGTGATGAATAAAAGTTGGGCAGGACAGATACATTTCTACCTTCTTTTCTTCCAAGTGACATATCTTTGTTGATTTCACCTATATAGAATCAACCCAGATGAGGACATAGGGTAACAAAAATTATGTGCCCCTAAATCCATACAGAGTTTACAAGCATGCATATATATATATATATATATATATATATATACACACACATATATGTATGTCTATATATAAACATATATGCATACCCCTAATACTTTGTATATGTGTAAATGCAATAAACTAGATGGAAAGACCTCACAAAGATGGACTAGAAAAAGCAAGTTCAAAAGATGGAACAGATGCAAGGGAGGAGGAAGGACCATTGTCACTATGTGTCACTTTGTCTGAGAGCTTATTAATGGAGAGAAGTCTCTAGGCCAGGGATTGGGATGGATGCAACTGTGCTTATTAAAAATGGTCACTTGAGCAGGTGGGGTGCTTGCCTTGCAATTGGTTGTCCTGGGTTTGATCCCCAGCACCATATATGGTCTCCCAAGCCTCTCCAGGAATGATCCCTGTGTACAGAGCCAGGCATAAGCCCTGTGCACAGCTGGGTGTGCCTCCTCCACCAACAAACAAGAAGAAAGCAAAACAGAAAGACCACTTGTAAGATACTTCACTGCTGTAAAATTCAGATCTTATAAACTTCCACCTATGTGATTAAGAAAAGAAGACAAATACATAGGAATTATCTTTAAGGAAGAGTCTTCAAGGCAACTGCTGAAAAGAATGAACAACTGCAAACATGTCTGTGGATTCTTGGGGAAAACAAGCAAAAAGGGATGCAGTTATGTTTTTAGAATAAGGGTGTTTTTTGGTATTCCTGATATGAATGTTTCTCCAAGTGTGGGCTGTGGACTAGTAGACCCAGCATCACCTGGGAACATGTTAGAAATGCAAATTCTCTCTCCTTCCAGCAGCAGAATCACACTCTGCGCACCCCTCCTCCCCCATTTGTGTTTAAGAAGTAGTTGAGCCTCTGATTCAGGTGAACTGCCCATGAAACCGTGTCAGATGCTCCCCCTCTCTTGTCTTTGCTCTCATGTTGAATGTCTTTGGGCCCCCATCTCCCTCTGGAATGCTTCTTGCCTGATGGTAGGGGGTTATTTGTGCAGTCGACAGAGCACTGTCCATAGGCTGACTGCCTTGTCACTACCTGGCTGTGTGACTTTAGGCAAGTCACTTGGCCTCTGTTTCCTTAACCATGAAACTGACTGGTTTTCTGCCTGACAAATTTGTACACACTAGAGTAAATCAATCAAGCACTACATAGGTGCAAAAACTGCTTATTAGTATCTGGCACTTAGGAAGGTGTTAAATGTTTGTGGTCAGCTTGACATCTGGAAAGCCCATCTTTGCTCCCCAAGAGAACTGCATTGAAACAGAGGCTTTGGCTGTGAAAGGGATGGTAATAGCCCCATTATCTCCATGTCCCAGTAAGAGAGGAGAAGGTGGCTGGGGAAAAAAGGAAACTGGCCACAGGCCAAGTCTGTCCATGGACTTTTTGACAACCTATGGGCTAAGAATAATTTTGTAGTTTTAAATAGAAGTAAAATGTAAGGGACATTGAATAACTCACAGAAAAAAATATATATGAAATTTAAATTCTGCTGTTCATAAGTTAATAGGGTGATTGGAACCCAGCCAGCCACATTCATTCATTCACATATTGTCTGTGAATCTTTTGAGCTACTTCAGCAGAGTTGAATAATTATGTCTGCGATCACAGGGTCTACAAAGCATTTTGTAGCATTTCCTGTCTGGTCCTTTAATAGAAAGAAGTTTGCTGACCCCTGGGCTGGAGTGAGGATAGAAAATAGAAGGAAGATATAATGCAGAAGATGATGAGAAAAACACATATTTAAACTGTGTTCAACCAGGCAGGGTCCTACTAATCATGATATCTTTGACTCCTGGTATAAAATTATATTATTGGATTCTTTTTTAAAGTCATGAGTAGTTTAATTATTTTGTCTTTTCAGAATTTGAGATATAATTGGCATATAATACATATTAGGTTTCTAATAAGTTGATTTGATAGATTAAAATATTGCAGAATGATTACTGCCACAGTGCTTGTGTGGTCACTACCATTTCTTCTCAGAATAGTTAAGATCTCTCAGGAATTTTCAAGTACCTAATACAGTATTAGTAACTATTATCACTATGCTGTACTTTAGATTCCCAGAAGTTACTCATCAACTGCAACATTTAGTTCTTACAATGCTATGAAGTCTGCATATTATTAGCTCCATATTTCAGATGGGGAATCTAAGGCTTACAACTTCCCCAGAATCACCAGGCTCATAAGTGAATCTGGGATTTGAACTGAGCTCCAGTTAACTTCAGCTGAGCTGTCATTACCATGCCCTATTACATCCCATGGCACTAGGTGGGTCAGGTTGGGAGAGGCTTGGGGTCTCTGAGATGCATCATTGATGGCAGGCAGGGCAGACAAAAGTGCCTTCTGGTGGGATGGAAACGACGAAAAGGTGCTTAGGTTTTGAAATGTTTGTGTAGCTGATTTAACGAAAAGAAGGAAAAACAGTCAGGGAGGGGAAAAACTCCTTATCGCAGCAGATAGTTCTGGGTTTAAATCATGTACTCCCCCTAGCCCAGCACCAACAGCCAGGGAGAAAGTGCTTATCTAATTGCCCCTGCCTGCTAATGAGGGTTTCCTCTGAGCCCACAGCAGATTGAAGGAGGGAAATGAGCACTTGGAGTCGGGACTGGGCAGCAGAGAGTTCTCCTGCCTTTCTGTCTGTAAAATAAGAATGCCAAGGAACAGTTGTTTCTTCATTACTGTGAATGTGAGCCTTGTGTTTTCAAAGGTCAGCCCCTGTGAGCACATCATGGTTTCGAGTGGGTTCCTATGGTAATGAGGCCATCGTGACTGAGGGCATTTTGTGTCAGGCCACGGGGCGCTGGATTTTTGCCTTCCCCTGCAATGCCTGCTCGCTTCCGGCAAATGTAACCATTTCTGTTTTCCCCTCTTCCTCTTGTTTTGTATCTCTTTGCGCCACAGAAGTTCTGGAGTCTGAGAATTCCTCGTCAGGTATGGTTTTGCTTGGATTCTTTCCCTCTCACCAAGGATCCTATGCTTAGAGAAGAACCAGAACGGAGTCCCTGTGATTAAAGGTTTCTGTTTTTTCCCCTCTTGTTTCTCAGATGAGTGGAGGTTTTCTCCCAATGCCGATGCCAATGGAAATGCCCAGCTGTCTTCACTCGCTGCCAAGGGCTACAGGAGCGTGCATCCCAACCTGTCTTCGGACAAGTCCCAGGTAGGCATGTGTCCGGGGGCAGGGGGGACTGGTGGAAGTGGTACTGTTTTCTAGTCTTGCCACCGTAGACGTGCAACTTCCTGCTTATCCAGCTTGGATGAGGTGTTCTTGCAAGGACCCGAGTTGGGCAGAAGTTGGGGTCAAGGCAACAGAGACCTGGGATGAGCTTAGCTTTTACCAGCGTTTGGAAATAAAAGCCCAACGTTTTCTAGGTTTGCAATGTGGAAAGGCTCTGGAAGAGGGGATCCATTCAGTTTTGAATAAGTCAGGGAGAGAACAGCCCACATTTGTTCAAAACTCTTCAGAGTAACCTGCTCAAGGGAACAGTGTGTCTCTCCCATTGGTTGTCTGGGGTTGTCCCTGTAAGGGTTCCAGCAGCACTGCCCCTGCTGGTTGAGATCAGATGCTCTGGCCAGACCCTAGTCCAGCAGCCTGGGACAGAAGGTAAGAGTCAGAAGGGAGTCACAGCACAGTGCCCTACAGAAGTGTTCCCTGGTCCTTTACTTGGTAACTTTACCTCAGTTTTCTCCCCAGGTGGTTTCCTGATATTTATTCCTTACCCACAGCTGCCCCTTTGCCTTTTGAGGAAAGGCAGAGACCCCATTCTAACTTAGGTGATAAATTTCTTTTAATTTCTTTTTGGTTTACAGTATTACGGATTTTGAGAGTTTAGCATTGCACCTTCTTATGTGTATAATATCACAACTACTACCAAAATTCCTAGTGCTATTCTACCACCAGAAAGTCTCCTTGACTCATTCTTCCCAGCCCCCTCCCCCATCACCCCAGTGACCACCATAGTATTCATTCAGTCTAGGAATTAGTTTTGGTTCTTCCCTGTTTGCTTTCATTATTCACATTCCTCATCTGATTCAAACCTCACAGTGGTTGTCTTTTACTTCATTACTTGTTTTTCAGGAGCCCTATTTTGTCCCCAAAGCACTATTTCCTATTTCATGATTTTAAGGGGCAGAGTAGTATTTCATGTATATATATGTATAAATATGCACAGACATATAAATTTATGTCACCTATTCTTTTTTCAGCCTCATATGTTGATGAGCAGTTAGTTTATTTCACGTTTCACATTTTGGCTACTATGAATAGTGCTGCTCTAAACAGTAAGGTGAAAATCTCCTTTTGAATTCTTTTTTTTTTAAGTTCTTTGAATATATGCTTAGGTATCATACCCATCCAAAACAGGGTATGGAATTTCCTGTTTTATTTTAATTTTACTTTATTGTATTTGAGCCTTCCCGAAGTGCTCAGGAGGCCTGGGCATCCCTCCTGATGATTCCTAGCCTGTGGATGTGGCACTGCTGTGCTTCTGGGTGTTACCTGGACCACCCAGGGTGCTACTTGGGAACCAGGTAGTGCTGATAATTTAACCAGGGTTGGCCATATGCAAGGCCCATGCTTTGACTCTCTACTGTCCTCTAATCCTCTGTCTGTTCTTTGGAAGAGAGAGGGTTTCCAAGTGGTGCTCCAGACACTCGGGAGCCTCATCCACAATTCTTGAGAAACCAGGTTTTGGGACCAACATGAGGGCCTGAGTGTGCCAGGCTGCTACCTTAGCCGTGCTTGAGAGGCTTCCAATGCCACCTGATGGTGTTCAGGGATTCCAGGACTGACCCAGTGATGCTCAGGGGACCATATGGTACTGGGGATTGAACCTGGGTAAGGCACATGTTAGACATGTACCCTAATTCTGGTATTATTTCCCATCCCTCTTTGTTTTTTCAATATTGTGTCCATAGGGGCCGCATCAATTTATATTCCTCCCACCAGTGTGTCAGATTCTTTTTCCACCCATGAGGAGGGTGATTATAAAGGAATCATGACCATGAAGCAGGGTTGTTCCTTTCTCTTAAGTAAGGCTGGTGTGTCATTTCAAATTTCTGCAGAAAGTCATCTTTTTGTGGTCCCCTTCCCTGTGTCTGCCTTCTCAGAAGGTACCCACAGAACTCAGGAGGAGCCAGGAATTTGGCTTCTTTCTTATCTCTGTTCTTTCCCCCCAATGACCCTCTGATTTCTGCTCCTGAGGACATAAAATTGCACTGACGCCTGAAGTGAAACCACTAAGCCTTTCCACCTGACACCATGGCCTGCCATGAGCACTCAAGACCATCAGTTAGAACCAGGAGTTGCACATAGACTTGGCCTCCTAACACCCTCAGTAACAATGGGGACTTGGTGGTCAGTGTCCAGTCAGTGAGTTGCCATAGTTTTTCTATTTCTCAGACTTTTCCTGGTGAATAATTGTTGTGCTTATGGCGGACGCTCTTCTTCTCAGCTATTTCAAGGAGCGGATCCAGCTGACTCTATGATGCTTAGGAAATAGTGCTGATTACCAAAAGATAGCTTTGTAATTCCTTTTGGCTTACAACAGCTCTTCTAAAGAAAGAATTCTAAAAACATGTGAAGTGAATAAAAATTCTTTTAGAAACAGATATTTGCCCAAACTTGTTTGACCTTTAGTGGTATTCACATCACTGTGTTAAACACAAGAAGTTTATACAAGTGAGCCTTATAATAAGGAAAAACAACCTTATTTTTAGTAATACTACAAATAGCATATTTTCTTATGAATTTTCTTTTTCCCCAGGCACCTTAAAGGGAACCAAATAAACTTCTGCTCTAGTGGTTTTCTTCCTTCGATTCAGGGTAAAATTGGCCATTCATATCTTTTTTATTTTTATTTTTTTGACTTTTTGGGTCACACCCCGTGATGCTCAGGGGTTACTCCTGGCTCTGCACTCAGGAATCACTCCTAGCGGTGCTCAGGGAACCATATGGGATGCCGGTGACTGAACCCAGGTCGGCTGCATGCAAGGCAAACACCCTGCCTGCTTACTATTGCTTTGGCCCCGCCTTTGATATCTTGAGCACTGATATCAGGCACAACCTTTGAATTTGTTTTCTGAGTACAGAAATGACTCAAATCTACAGCTGCTACTAGAGATCCAAGTATGCTCTGGCTTAGAATAGAGGTAGGTCAGACTCACTTGGTTTCAGAGGGAGAAAGATCTCAGATCTCTGTAGGCCTAGCATCTCCAAAAGGACTGATTTTATGTTCAGGAGTCTCACAGGCCCTAGGGGAGCCCCATCTTCTGCCTTTTGTCTACTGACCTGAATCTGCTTCTCTGGTCTCACCCTCAGTAAATAGGAACCAAAGCTTCCCTCTGTCTCTCCCAGCATAGCCATGGTGGGTCCAGTGGAGGTGAGAATTGATTGATAGCTTCTGCAACTGTATAAATAAGGAGCATCTCAGATTCTTCAAACACCCTCCACCCCACCCCTTTTTGACCCAGTGCTGAACCATCTCAAAAGATAAGTGGAAGTTCATTATAGGCCGGTTGGGGAGAAATACAGACTGCCTCGGGGGTTCCTACTGTTCACAATAAAACAAAAATTAGTTTCTTCTACATTAAGTGTCTGCCTACCTACTCCCTGCCTTTAGGGCTAACGGCAACCCCTGTATAGAAAGGTTCTCGCCTCTGAGTCCTTTGTCAACACTCTGGGGAAACATCCGCTCTGCAGGTCAGAGCCCCCGGGAGGTTGTGCCTGACGTAATGCCACTCTGGCGCCTTATACGGCCACAGACAAATGAAGTTAAAAATTCATTGAAATGGATTTCTATCTTTGGACAAGAAGGAATCACATGTGGGACTCTCAGTCACACATGGGAGCTCAAAGTAAAAGCAAATCTGAGCCTAATGCAAAATTCTTTTACTTAGCTCCCTGACAACCACCATAAACTTGCCCTGTAGTCCCTTGGGTGTGTGCTAGTTCAAATGTTGCTTTTCTAGAGAGCATCTTTCTTTATAAACATGCCCCTGCCTCCAGTCTAATCCCCCGAAACTCAGTCCATCTGCAAGTCTTTGTTCCTGATAACTGCTGAAGAGAGGCTGCTGCTGTTTTATATCTGTGGCTGGTAGGTTGGGTCCTGATCTATTGGCACCATTGTGGGCACCCTGGGAAAGGAGAGGCATTAAGTTCATCGAGGGCACCCAAATAATTTTTCTCCTCTTAGGTCATCTGAAACTTGAAAACTGAGGCTGAAAGATGTTTTTGTTTGCTGTTTCTGTGTTGATAGCTTTAATCCAGACTCACAATTTTTTTTATTTCTATACCCTTGAGACCACACACACACACGCACACACACACACACACAACCACACACACACACCACACACACAACCACACACACACACACACACCACACACACACACACACACACGCAAATCAAAGTTAAATGTAAGAAAGGGGAACCCCATCACAGATCCACACCAGTTGTTGGCCATAACCCTGTTCTCAGAGATAAACCAAATTTCACTATTCATCACCTGTGCAGTCTGGCAGAGGGTTTGACATTCTTCTACTGTAGCCACTACTTTCTGTTTTCAAAGGTAGTGGTCAGTGAAGACAATCTGTGTGTCCTAGTCAGGAGTGCTCTAAAAGACCCTCACCAACAGACAGCTTCTATACCAATACCTGTTTCTCCATTTCTGGAGCAGAAGTACAAGTCCAGGTGCCAGCCTTTCAGCTCTCGGTTAGGGCTCTCCTTCTGCTTAAAGACAGCCAGCTTCTCTCATCTGATGGAAGAGAGAGCTCAGTTTTCTACTTCCTCATCTTGAAAGGGCACCCATCCTCTCCTGGGGATCCCCACCCTCATGCCCTCCTCTAATCCTCGTGACTGCCCAAAGGCCTTCACCTTCAAATGTCATCACTTGGGGCAAGAGATTTGACAGAGGCATTTTGAGGATACAGACATTTCGTCCATAGCACTAGGAAAAAGAACCTTTCCTTATTGTATGGCCTAATTCCCCATTGAGCCAAAGACTGGCAGATGGCTCTTACTGCAGTGAGGATCAGACTGGAGAGTTGCCCCTTCACTGATCCTGTGCCCCATGAGGTCACAAGGGGGAGCCTAGCTAGGGTTGTGAAGAGGGAGTGAAATGTGAGCTGCAGCTTTCTAGCTCTGAACCTGGAATCAGAGCTTAAGCCAGGAGCCTGAGGCTAGTCACCCCCACCTCTTCGCTCACTGCGGGATTAGCTGCGCCTCAAGATTGAAGGACCTGAATGGGACAGGGGCTGCAATTTAAGAAACCAGGCACAGTCCCATCCAGTAGGCCAAATTAAGTGTTTCATTGCCTGGTCCCTTTGTTCTGTGGTTGTCAAAAATGGGAGACTACATGCCTTTAGGGCTGGAGTGATAGCACAGCGGGTAGGGCGTTTGCCTTGCACGCGGCCAACATGGCCGACCCGAGTTCGATTCCTCCCCCTCTCAGAGAGCCCGGCAAGCTTCCGAGAGTATTCAATATGCCAGACACAGTAACAACAAAGTCTCCAATGGAGACGTTACTGGGCCCGCTCGAGCAAATCGACGATCAACGGGAGGGCCTTTACCTTTTACCTTTACATGCCTTTAATCTCATTCCTGTCTTCCTTGTAGTAATTAGCTCCATCAAAGTGTTTCCTCTGAAGAAAGCTCACATATAGGTTAAAAATATTTAGCATTTCCTTCGGGGGGGGGGGGGTCGGATTTAATGTGTTCTGCTTATGGAGTTGAGTGCTAAATCTCAGTCATTCAGTGAAGATGTCTGTCTCCTGTGAACACAAATGAGACTCTTCTCTCCTAAGGCTGAAGAACGAGAACGCTGGAAAGTTTCGGGAAGCTTTTAAAGCAAAGGCTTAAAGAGGAAACAATTTATGGAAAGGGATGTGTATGAGAAGACAAAGGTCTTTGGGGCTTGTCCCCATGGCACTTAGTCCATTGACACGCTTCTTTAGTCAGGGGGCTAGAAAGGGTTCACCAAGGGTTGGTGTCAAGTTGACTGAGCTCTGGCCTGTCTTCTGGACCCTGCTCCCAGCGTCCCTCTCCAGGTGAGTAAAGCTAGTCCTGGGCCTTCCCCCAGAGGAAAACTCTAAGGAGACTAAAATGAGAATGATTTGCTTGCTTAAGACCATGCCAAGAATTGTTTTTTTCTTCAGATTCGTTGTTGTGTTGCTCCTTCTAATGGTCAACCATTTCTCCTCCTCTTCCCCCCCCTTCCTGTTTGGTTATTGTGCTTTGAAATTCATACTCTAGACTCTCTCTCCCTCAAGCCCTCCTCGCCCTAAAGAGGATCGCTTTGCATGGCAGCCCCTCATCATCCACAGCACCTACAAGGACTCTCTTTACTGGAGCTCCCCGAAGCCCTACATCCCAGCCAGCACCCCTAGCCAGCCCGGTGCCTCACAGCCACAGTCCCTAGCCGGGCCCCTGGCAGCCGGCTCAGCTCCTGCTGCCGGGACATGTCCTGGGCCCTCGCTTCCAGGTTCCACACACCCTAGTGCTTCATCCCAAGCCCAGCACCCCTTGGTGGCGGCCAGGGCAGTTTATAGGGAGAATGTGAGCCCTGGCCCATGTGACGAGGCGACTGGGAATAAAAAGGTCAGCAGCTTATATGTACCTTGTTTATCTAATAACACTTGCCGGGCGGCCTCGGAGAACTGGGGGGGTGCACGTGACCCAGGCAGAGGCACACCCTTGGAAGCTTCAGGCGCTCTAGCACCGGCTCCCAGCACTGGCTCCTGCACAGCCGGCACAAGAAAGTCCCCCTCTGCTCCTCCTCCCGGCCCCCCTGAGCTGTGCTCTGGCACTGCAAGAGATGCTGCGGGCTGCGGCGAGGTCCCTCCTCAGGGCACTGGGCCTGCCTTCCCAGATGCAACGAGACCACCTGTGCTAGGCCCCCAGCTTACCTCTGAGCCCGAGAACCAGAAGAGAAATGAAACTTCCCCTTGGCAGCCGTGTTTTCCAGCCAAGGCAAGGAATTAGGAATGTGTGTGTGCCTCCTACACCGTCTCTCTCCAAACCCCTGCGAGCAGCGCCTTTGTTTTCTGGGCTGCTTCGGCCTCCTCCCCCTACCCCCCCTACCCCGTTAACGATGCTCCGGCTTGATCCCCAACTTCTCTCTAAACACCCCTACACCGGCCCCTCTGCCACCCTTCCCTCTTCTCTGTAAATGTGTAAGTCTGCCCGTGCGGGTGTCTGTACAACTAATGAGACACACGGAGTGTTTGTTTCCTAACAAGGCGCTGGAGAAAGTGTATTTATTCCCGAGCTTTGCAGTCTCTGCGAGCAGTTTGGGGGGTGGGAGGGGATTGATCACAGCCTGCCTGCCTATTTTGCCGTTTTCTCTTTCTCTCTCGTAAAATATTAAGAGAATTCAAAAATAGATGGATGGAACGAACACTTGGATGGGCTTCCCTCTGTGTCGGAGCGTGTCCGGAGGCCAGCTGGCTCGCCCCCAGGGCCCACGTCCTCCGCGGAAAGGGCACCGATTAAATATTTCTCAGCGAACATCACTGCATGTCCACTCTCTGCTCTGTACATGTGGAATGCTGCCTCCCCCCACCGCCCCTTTGACGTAACCACCCCTTATTTCCTGCAGGACGTCTCTTCCTCCAGCCCAGCCCAGCCCGAGGTCATAGTTGTCCCTCTCTACCTGGTCAGTACTGACCGAGGGCAAGAAGGCCCTGCCGCCAGACCTCCAGCATCTCTGGGGCCACTGAGCCCCCCTGCCCCGGCGACCACCCCTGCCAGCTCACCTCTGACCTTCCCGACTCTAGATGATTTCATTCCCCCTCATCTGCAGAGGCGACCCCAGCACCACCCGCGGGCCGGCACCCCTGGCCCTGTCCCCCCAGTTACTGTTAGTCCACCTCCGCCATCCTTCTCTCCACTGCCTCCGTTGGTCCCTGCGGCCCCCGAGCGCTTCCACAGAGCCTGGGAGCCTGACCTCACGGGAGCCATCTCCAGTACCGTAAGCTTGCTGCCGTTCCCCGACCCCTTCTGCCTGGACTCCCCCGAGTAGAGAAACCCTTTCTCACCCAAGTACTAAGTGCCCTCGGAAGCATTGGCTGCACTGCGCTGTGTCTGACTGAGGCTGTCTGCTTTTGCCCTGAATTGCATGTCTCCTGGGTGGGGGCCCTGGGCAGCCTGAGGGGTCGTGGTGAGGGTGGGGGGTGGGGTTGGGAGGGGGCTCCTGAGGGTCCTCATCAGTCCCTCGTGTCCCCACTCTTCTCTGTCCTCTTTGGAATGCAAACCTTCCTGAAAGAAATTGGTTTTCTCCTGGCGCGAGAAAAGCCTCCTCGTGGTCTGTTTCCTGGCCAGGGTCATCTCCACAGGTCAGGCAGCTGGAACAGAGGAGATGCAGGAGGAAGAGGAAGGCGGGCTGCCACGCGGGGTGTAGACTCCCAGTTTCTCCACTAGGGAGCAGGGAGATTCCAGGGAGGGAAGATTCACCCTTTCATTGACTTAGCAAACTGACAGACAGCTGAGGCTGAGACTGTTAAAAAGAAGCGGGGGGGGGGGGGGGGGGGGGGAGTTTAATTAAGGAATTGGGTTTGAAAACCTGATTTTCACAAAAGGTTAGGAATAGTCCTTCAAAGTGGCAAATAATTTGTGGAGTGCTCTAGTGGTTGCTGGGCCATTTGTGGCCAAATAGCACCTATGAGTCACAGGAAGTTAAAGGGGTTCCTGATGTCTCAGGTGCCATCCTGTGAAGATCCGGCATCCGACAGTAGGTGGGACAATGCAGGCCCGTGGCCAGGGTCTCCTTCAGAGCCCTGGGATTTGACAGGCCTTGAGAGAACCTCAGCAAATGTCTCCTCAAATGAGCCTTCAGAGATACTCATGGGGCTATGGAGTACAGGGTCCGAGTACGTCGGCGTTTCTGGTCTGGAGTTGGTTAGAGAAGGAATATTTCATCAGTGTTAGCCATGCCGCTGAGGAAGTACCTAGCAGATGGGGGTCAGAAGCCCTTAAAAAACTATCTGAGAGTAAGAGCGAAGAAGAAAATTCATGTTAATTCATCTTTCTTTGGCTATGGTCCTTTTTTGTCAAGAGCTGTTTTTGTGCCGTTCCAGAAATAAGACTTGAGACCCAGAGTAGAATTTGTAAACTGCTGGAGGACCACATGATCCATCCAGTTATCACATTAGTGGTGCATGCCTTAAGGAGCAGCTTTCTTATCTTTGTTTCTTTGGTACACTAGAGCTCTCTGAAAGCAAGTTAGGGCGAGTCTGATTTGTTTTCCACTTGACAAGTGAAAAATTGAGAAAGAGGCACTCCCCCCACCAAAAATCGATAGATACTGTGCCTCTCAAGTTTGGGGAAAAGTTCATTCGTTCACCTCAGTTGCCACCCATAACTAGCAACTACAGTTTCAAGGCATGTTCAGAAGAATTGGGCTGAGTCATTGTACAGAAGCCCCTACTATGTGTTGGGTGCTCTCCAGGGTCCTGATATACACCTCTTTCAATAGGAATGTGTTCCCCTGTTGCAAGTGTTGCTCAGAATCCTTTTGCTGGTTGTAGCTCCTATCAGTCATGTGGTATTTACTGAGCACCTGCAGGGTGTGATGGTGGGGAAAGGAGAAAGGTCTCATCTATCATCCTATAGATCTAATAGAACCACTGATCTTCCATGGAGCCTATTGATTGCCTTGGGCCATACTTTTGTCTGAAGAGTAACCATCAGAGCCCCATTCCTCAGACATTTCAGAAATGACATTCTGGTGTTAGGCATTATATATTGAAATGTATATTTTTCTTTTTTTTTACTGTCTACACCGGGCTGGAGCGATAGCACAGCGAGTAGGGCATTTGCCTTCCACGCAGCCAAGATGGTCCACCCGAGTTCGATTCTTCCGCCCCTCTCGGAGAACCCGGCAAGCTACCGAGAGTGTCTCGCCTGCATGGCAAAGCCTGGCAAGCTCCCCATGACATATTCGATATGCCAAACACAGTAACAACAAAGTCTCACAATGGAGACGTTACTGGGCCCGCTCGAGAAAATTGATGAACAACAGGAGGACAGTGACAGTGACAGTGACTGTTTATATGACTTAGAGGAAAGTTACTGTCCTTATCACATACCTGAGTATGATTTCCATGTATTTTAAAAGGCCAGCATTAATTCCACCATGCAGATTATAGTGTTAGTAGTAATTTTATTTTGAAAGAATACTTTTGATAGAGTGTAAAGTTTTGGGTGGTTTTTTTTTTATGAGCCTCAAGTTTTAAAGTCAGTATTTTGTAAGTCTTTACTTCAAAGCTCTTTGTGTCACTCAGTATTGGAAGGGAGAGAGATAGGACAGGCTGATACCCAGAACTCAGAAGCAAGCTAGTGTGAGATTTGGTCAGTGGTGCTGGGAGGAACATTCTGAAAAAGTCCATAGGTAATTCCTCCTTAGTCTTTCATGGTGATTTCTTGGCCTCATCTTGTCTCATGTTTCTTTAGATAAATGTACTAAACTCTTATTTTTCCCAATTAAAACCAGCTCTCAGTCTTGGACTGCATTTGGAATTGCATGACTTTTGCATGTACTACTTTGATATGAATTTGCTTTTTCAGTAACCAGATTGATCCACAATCATTAGCAGGTGAAAATAATGAATGGCGTTGCTGAGACCTTTTCAACATTTTCCTTCCTTCTTTCTCCCCTTACTAATACCAATTGAAGAAAATAAGCCTTCCGGATTAAGCTTTTAAGTGGAATTAACATCTCCTTCGTTACATTTCTTTCTACAATCAAAGTCCGTGTAAAGTTGAAACTTGTTCTGTTAAAAAGATATAGCATTAATTCTAGATTTCATGCATTTGTATTAAGCTTCAATGTTGCTTTCTTTTCAGGATTCAAGTCCTCTGCTAAATGAAGTTTCCTCATCCCATGGTGGAAGTGACTCGCAAGCTTTTGCACCAGTCAGCAAGCCATCATCTGCCTACCCCTCCACAACAATTGTCAATCCCACTATTGTGCTCTTGCAGCACAATCGAGGTAGGGACGAAGCCCCCTGTACTCATACTTGGGTTACTGGGATCAGGTGGTCACTCTGGATCTCTTGGGCAGGAATTCTGTTGTGCCATAGAAATGTTCTCAAATCTCATCCTACTCAAGTGCCCTTAGTCCCAGTGTACTCCCTCCCAGAACTCATCGCATCCATTGCCAGCAGGCAAACAGACCCCTGGGTTGGGATAAAGTCGGGGGTCTGAATAAGGATATTGATGTATTGAACTTCCACAGTGTGGGTGTTCATGGTAAGCAAAAACTTGGAGTCCTATAATTCCTTAGCATGAGAATTCTAATGAGAGCCTGCTGGGAAAATCTAGGCACAGTAATCCTTCTTTCAAATAGTGTTAAATGTCATTTCTTTTTGCAACATCACAGATATTTAGAAAGGAAACTTTCATTTTGCTTTTTCGGTCACACCCAACGATGCTCAGGGGTTGCTCATGACTCAGCACTCAGAAACTACCCCTGGTGGTGCTCAGGGGACCATATGGGATGCTGGGAATCGAACCCGGGTTGGCCGTGTGCAAAGCAAATGCCCTACCTGCTCTGCTATTGCCCCAGCCCCTAGAAAGCAAATTTTGAAATCCAACGTGAGATATTTGGAATGGAAATGTTTTTGTTGGATGGAAGATCTTACAACGTAAAGAAATATTGTCATCTCTGAAACAAACTCTCTGCTGGACTTGTTGTGAGTGGTGCCCTGGCCTCATTTTTGCAACAGTGGTGTTCTCTCAGGACACGAGGTTTCTGCAGCTCTTTGCATCACATGCTTTTTTAGAAGGGACATCTTAAGTGTTTCCAGGTAATAGTGATATACGTCAACAGCTTAAACATTCCAAAAACGGGCCAGAGAGCTAGCTCAAAGGGCTGAAGCTCATGCTTTGCAGTGAGCTCAAATCGCCCCCATGCCACCAGGTGTGGCCTCCAAAAAAACAATAACAAATTTCAGAAGATGATTCAAAGATTTCTCTTTCGGATTTCAACAGAGGAATAGACTTTCCTTTCACAAAAGACCTTTGCCATGTGAATTATAAAGTTTTCAAGCTGCTTTTTCAGTATAAAAAGGATTAGTCTGAATTTCATACAGTAGCAGCTGAGTTATTTTGTTCAGAGCACAGAGCTGGCTACAGAATCGTCCTCTTCTCCACTCCCTGCTTGCAGATGGCATGGGTCTTATTACATCACCCTCCCCCCCTTTCCCCTTTAACTTGGATGGCAAAGAGAACTGGAATCTATTTTTAATTGTTTTCCATATGAAAGGAAATTTTTTGGTTCCCTGCTTCAAACTTAAAAAGCAGATGAATGAAATATGTTCTCACTTAAAAATCTTCCTACTCGAATCTTAGTTATTTTTGTCTTTTTATATTTTCCCATGATATGTGGCTCCCATTTTAATTTTCACCACGAATCTGTGTTCTTCACACACTGAAGACGGGTGGCTGCCTCAAACTGAGCTCTTTCTGAGTCCATGTCCTCTCATGCCTGAGACTGACAGGAGCTTTCTCTGCCCAGAAAGGGTCTGTAATTCAGGAGGACAAAGTGAATTTTGATTCTCTATGAGCTTATGACTCATCTTCTAAAAAAAAAAAAAAAGATTCGCCCCAACAGAACCAAGTTCATTCCCAGAAAGAAAGGCAGTATCTCTAAAAATGGGACTATTCCCAAGGCAACTCTTGGTTTTTGGAAAATGCCAGTTGCAGTGTCAACTGTCCCTGGACCCTTTTTTGTTTCATTCCTGAACAAACAAACTCTTATTTACCCAAATGCCTTTGGTTCTTGCTTTTCTCTTTTGGCCAGATCCTGCACTTGAATTTAAAAACCAGAACTGTGCAGCCCGAATTGATACTTCAGAAAAGGATTAAAAAAAAAAAAACCTTTCTTTTTTTTGGAATTAAAAGGTAGCTTCCCACAGGGCCAAACCATAGGATCTGGAGGAGGAGGGGCCTGAGAGTTAAGGAAATTGGAAGTGCCTTGGTGGCACAACCTTGGTGCACCAATTGCCAGCCAGGTTTAGGTCAAGTATTTTTGGCTGCATTTTGGAATTTGCCCAACCTGGCAGATCTTTTTCAGTTCATAGACAGGACCTGTGAAAGCATTTCTTAATGATTGCAGTCTCTGAGGGAATGATCACTTTACTCCACTTCTGTAATTCTAGTTTAGCCTTCCTAAGTAAGGTTCCTGCTAGGATTGTCCCAGGGATCATGGGATAATGCACCAGCCCTTCCTTCTAAGCCCCGGGTAGGTGGAAAGGACCATCTGCCAGCCTGATTCTCGAGACCCTGCTCCACGAAGACCCCTCGGGCCTCTCTCCTGAGCTTTTGTGCCCCACATATCTGAGGTCTGATCATATACAATCATTCTTGGAGGAACATTTGAATAGGGGAACTCTCAGGACTGAAAGAGAGACTGGGTCCCCTAGTTTGAGGCTTCTCAGTCTTGAGCACAGGGCCCTGGGAATCTTTGTAATTTGCCTGCTTGGATTTGAGAGGTCTGGAATAGCACCAGATTCTGTTTGTTTTGGCAGGTTCTCAGAGCCTACCAGCCCATGGGCCCCAATGCAGGCACAAACCCAGCAGCGGTTCTGAAACTTTGAGGCATATGTAGGGCAGTCTCAGTTTGTCATGGGCACATGACCACATGCAGATTGCTAATCCCCAGTGTTACTACATTGCACCTCTGAATCTTCCCTCTCGTCTATCTCACCTACCATTCAGTGAGGGAAAGGACGTCTCAGACCTCAGAAGTGAGAACAAGATGGTCTGAAATTTGCTGTTGCCTACCAGGGAACATCCTTGGCTATTGCTGACGGATAGTAGTTTGTCATAGTGAGCACTTTGATTTTTTTAAAATTTTATTTGAATCACCGTGAGAAAGTTACAAGCTTTCATGTTTGGGTTACAATCACACAATGATCAAACATCTATCCCTCCACCAGTGCACATTCCCTACCACCAATCTCCCCAGTGTATCCCCCTTCCCCACCCGCCTCCTGCCTCCATGGCAGACAATATTCCCCACACTCTTTTTCTACTTTTGGGCATTATGGTTCGCAGTCCAGACACTGAGAGGTCATCATGTTTAGTCCATTATCTACTTTCGGCACACATCTCCCATCCGGACTGATTCCTCCGGCCACCATTTTCTTAGTGATCCCTTCTCTATTCCATCATGAGCACTTTGATTTAATGGATGAGAAAACTGGGTGAGAGAGCTTGACTGGTCAGTGTCATCCATCAGGAACTGGCAGAGCCGAGCCCGAAACTCTGCTAGGCCTCTGCTTGCTCTCAGAGCCTCCTGGCCTGTCCATGGTGGACAGGCCCGCCCCACCAGCTCTGCGCCTCCCTGCTACTCTGTTTACTTCTTGCCCACCCTGCTCTGGAGGCTGGCTGAGGAATGGCCAAGCAGCATGATGACAGCACCCAGGGGCTGGCAAAACTATTTTTATCTATGTAGCTGCTTTATCTTTAGTAGCTGTAGAAGGTAAAGTTTATTTTTGTGCTTCATCCCATCGCACGTACACATAGAACTTGCCAAAAAAACAATGTTGGGAATGCCCAGCATGCTGGGAAAACTGAGAGGCCTCGGATGTTCAGGAGCAGCAGGGACCCTGGGGTTAGAGTTGGACAGGAGAGCCCTGGATTTGGAGAAGCCAGGCTCTAGACTAGCTCTGGTTTTTGGCACCTTCTTGCCTCTTATCTGTCAGCCAGTCCTACCCTAACAGCTTGGGATGCATTGTACAGAGTAAGAGGCTAATGAACATGTGTGAAAGTTCTTAAGATAATGCCTGGCACTGGACAAGCTCTCATGCAATGCTTACTGCCAAGGCTTTGATTACAATGACATGCCTCTCCAAAGACATTGGTGCTGGGGTCCCACAGGTCCAGGCACTTTTCAGTGCTGTTGGGTGAAGGTCTCCTTCAGAACATGGGGAAATGCAAGGGACCTGAGGGGAGTGACACTTCTCCGAGTCCTAGGTAAGAAAACTCCATGGCATACCCCTGCATTCATGGCAGAGCCTGGCAATCTACCCATTGCGTATTTGATAGGCCAACAACAGTAACAATAACATGTCTCATTCCCCTGACCCTGAAAGAGTCTCCAGTATGGCAGTGTTGGGAAGGACAAGTAAGGAGAGGCTGCTAAAATCTCAGGGCTAGGACGAATGGAGACATTACTGGTGCCTGCTTGAGTAAATCAATGAACAATGAGATGAGGATGATACAGTGAAACCCCTACAATCAGCTGCACAACAATACGTTAAAGTATCTCAGCCTAGCAGAGAATCTAGACTTCGGGGTCCTGATGAGTTCTGCCAGGTCTTCCTTCTTTCTTTTTTCTTTTCCCCTGTCTTCATGCACATTTAAAAAATGGAATTTCTGGGGGCCGGAGCGATAGCACAGCGGGTAGGGCATTTGCCTTGCATGTAGCTAACCTGGGTTTGATCTCCGGCATCCCATATGGTCCCCCAAGCACTGCCAGAAATAATTCCTGAGTGCAGAGCCAGGAATAACCCCTGAGTAATGCTGGGTGTAACCCAAAAAAGCAAAATAAATAAATAAAAAAAAACATGGAATTGCTGTGAATTACAGAGATGTTCATGATTGAGTTTCAATGCCTTCTTGATCTTTGTTTCTCTCACTGATTCTGTGTTTTGTTTTTTTTTTTTTCCTTTTGCCACAGAACAGCAGAAACGACTCAGTAACCTTTCAGGTAGGTGTGAAATATTTTGCTTTTCTTATTTGCTTGCACTGTTCCTATAAAGTCATCTCTGCTCACCAGCTGCTTCATCGGCAGAGAGCTCTGAACCCCTCTGCCATGTTGGGGACTCCTCTGTGTTTGGCCTGTAAGGAGGATGTACCAGGTTGATGGGGTCAGGCCTGGCTTGTACGTCAGAGCAGCAAATATATCTGAGTACCTGGAGGGCTGAGGCAGGCTAATATGAATCAGAGGAACAGGTGATCTGTTTTGGAAGACGTCTTCAAAGCAGGCCTTATTGAAGATGCCATGATTCTGTTGTTTCTTCTAGAATATGTCTAGTCAAGGGTTGGGAGATGAGGACCAGTTCTTTAATTTTGGGGTATGTGTGTGGGGAGGGGATTGAGCCAGGTGCCTGGTAAATGCTTTTCAAGAGGATGGATGGACCCAGGGGAGAGCCACTGCCTGGAGGTGTGAGATCTCTGCTTCTTGAATTTGAGCAGGTATCACAGACCTCCAGGACATTGCCAAATCTAGATTCCTGAGCCACACCCCTGCCTGCAGGAGTTTGGTATTTCATGGGTGTGGGTTAGGATTTGCCTTTGGGTGGGGAGGCATGGGGGAGGGTTGGTCTATATCCAGCAGGGTTGGGTTTTGGGGGCCTGGCTCCACACTCAAAGATCACTCCCAGTGGTGCTTGGGGGACCCTCTGCATTGTCAGGAATCAAACCAGGGTCAGCTCCATACAAGACAAAAGCCTTGACCCTGGTACTATCTCTCTGGTTCAAGAAGTTGCACTTTCTCTCCTTTTGGGTGTTGTGGTTTGCAAAAGAGGCATTGAGTGGCAATCATGTTTTGTCTACTTTCAGCATGCTTCTCCTGTCCTGGGAGGATCCTCCCAACACCTTTATTAGGGATACTGGGATCGCGGTGGTGGGAAATGGGCACTGGTAGAGGGATGGGTATTTGATCATTGTATAATTGAAACCAAGCACAAAAATTTGTAAGTCTACAACTGTACCTCATGGTGTCTCACTAATAAATTTTTTTTTAAAAATCACATCAGCTATTAAATAATGAAATTTAACTGGATGATTTCAAAGATATATCTGAAAAAACACTTATTTTTGTAAAAAAAAAAAAAAGAAGTTGCACTTTCACCCGGCTGCCTGGTGATGCCAATGTTGCTGCTCTCTCTAGAGAGTAGGGAATCTCACCCAGAGCTGACAGTGGTGGGCGTGACTGCAAATTCCATCAGAGCCTAGGGTTCCCTTCCTGATTAAATGTGCAGGCTGGGACCAGTGCCAGGGTGAGAAAAAACAAATGGGGGCTGAAATTTTGAGGAAACCCAGGAATGGGCATGTTTAGCCTTTTTCTGTGGCTTCCTGTTGTCACTCTTCTTTGGGTCCTGGTTCTGCAAAGTATTGGCAGTGTGGCTTTAGGCAGGTGATGACTGGGCCAAACCACAGGTTTTCAGCCACCAATCCATGGACTGCTGGTACACAGGTGAAGAGAGGTTGAAAAGCAGGGGTTCTAAACTGCAGAGGTAGTACAGTAGGTTGGCTGTTTGCCTTGCATACTCCCAACCTAAGTTCAGTCCCCAGGACTCCATATGGTCTCCTGAGCCCCAGCAAGAGTGACCCCTGCGTGCAGATCCAGGAGTAAACCCTAAGCATAGCTAGGTGCGGTCCCAAAACAAACAAAAAGAGCAGTGGTTCATTGAAGCGGCTAAAACTTTAGTCACATCCATGACATCTAATCAGGTCAGTGCTGGCCTGCAGGTATAAAAAGATTGAAAATTGGAAATGGGGGATTGTGTGTCTTGCTCTTGCCTCTGCAGTATGGTCAATGTTCTGTGTGATAATAGGCTTTGCTGGCTGCAGAGTGTTATATGAATATCCTCCTCCTCCTTCTCCTCCTCCTCCATCTCTAAAATAAGCCGAGTGCTATCCTCTTAGACTTTGGAGGACAGATCCACTCACAGTGTTTGATAGAGTGGAACATAAAGTTCTCACTTAGTTTTTGTGGACTGGGGAGATACAACGGTGAAGATGTTTGCCTTGCTTGCAGCCAACCTGCTACGATCCCTGGCATCACATGGTCTCCTGATCACAGAGTTCTTGCAGTCCCCAGTACTGCCAGAAATTGCCCACCCCGACCCCCTCCTCCAATGAAACAAAACTAAATCAGGTCTTCAACATTTTCTGCTTGCCACCCTTCCTCATCCACGAAATTCTTATTCAGCCTTGGGGGGGGGTTTGTTTTTTTTTTTTAAATTTTATTGAATCACCGTGAGATAGTTACAAGCTTTCATGTTTGGGTTACAATCACACAATGATCAAACACCCATCCCTCCACCAGTGCACATTCCCCACCACCAATATCCCCGATATACGCCCTCCCCCCTTCCCATAGAGCGATAGCACAGCGGTAGGGCGTTTGCCTTGCACGCAGCCAATATGGCCGACCCGAGTTCGATTCCTCTGCCCCTCTCGGAGAGCCCGGCAAGCTACCGAGAGTATCTCGCCCACATGGCAGAGCCTGGCAAGCTACTCGTGATGTATCCGATATGCCAAACACAGTAACAACAAAGTCTCCAATGGAGACGTTACTGGGCCCGCTCGAGCAAATCTATGAACAACCGGAGGACAGTGATACAGTGATATGCCCCCCTTTCCCACCCTCCCCCTGCCTCCATAGCAGACATTATCCCCCATAATCTCTCTCTACTTTTGCAGCCCCAGGTTTCTAGGTATATGAAGCCTACTTGAATTGGAGTCGAGCATCTTCCACCCAGATCCTCCAAATTCCAGTAGGCAGGGGTCACACCCACCACCTGGCCCCCTGGCGCTGTGTAATCCCATCAGCGGCCAAGACTCAGAGACTATAACATCCAGATCCCGGAACCGCGCGGCCGCAAATGCGGCTGCGCGACATCTTATCAGAACTTTTTTTTAATGACATCTTATTGTCTCATTCCTACTTTGGACAAACTTGCAGGCTATCGAATGTAGCCTGCCCACAGGGCAGAGTCTGGCAAACTCCCCGTGGCGTACCAAATATGCCAAATACCAGTAACAATGATGGGTCTCATTCTCCTAAATAGCCTTGAATATAATCTCAGGGCTAGGATGAAAGAGACGTTACTGGGGCCTGCTCGAGACAATCGACGAATGATGAAATGAAAATGAAATCAGTATACAAGGCAAACATATATGGATAATAAGACATAAAACAATTTACTTTAAAATGACCCTGACATTCAGTGACCCACAGGGGTTAGCGTGTTCCACAGTTTCAGAAGGTAGGATTGAAACTCCAGGTCAGTTTTTGTGTTTGGCAGATGGGAAAGAAATCATGCCTCATGCATTCTCCTCCCAAGGAGCTGAGCCCAGGGTGTTCACACCCAAGATCAGTAGGTGCCTCCGTCAATCCCCTTGTCTGTTTGCTGGGCTTCAATCCTGTGTGTCCCGATCAGCTTATTTTGGTGTGTGGGGGCCTGTTTGGATCCTGGGCTCACTTGGGACTGCTAATAAAAGCAGTCAGTTTATTCTCTGGGGAGAGACCACACGTGTGCAAACACATACAGGATGGATTGACAGACAGTCATGAACCTCAGGGTTAAGAACTTGACCTGGCTGGTAAAAAAAAATAATAATACTAAGCTTCCATTTTCTGAGCAGCTGCTGCCTGATTCCTGTTACTTCATTCCTGAGAGCTGGTGGCAGGCAGGACATGGGGTGATTACAGCCTCTTGGCTTTGTTGGGACTTGGCCGCAGGACCAGGACAGATTGTGTGTATCTGAAGGTGCCCTTCACTGCCCCTACAGGAGCTGCCACACTGTAGCCCACTCCACTCACCACCAGCCCCAGCACTAAACCGTAGGGCTCTAAACACTGGTATGGGCTCTCGTTGGCTCCTAACTGCCCTTAGGGAGAATGAAAGCAGCAGAGGGATAGATGCAAATCAGTTAGGAGACCCAGAGTTTGGTTCCTGTGACTTCCCCCTTGTAGCTGTTTATCTCTGAGCATGTGGCTTTCCCTCTCTGAGTCAAAGTGTGCTCGTACAGGAAGTGGAGATTTCGTGTCTTGCCCCTGCCTCCACAGTATGGTCAATGTTCAATGTGATAATAGGCTTTGCTGGCTGCAGAGTGTTATGCGAACACTGTCCTTCTCCATCTCTAAAATAAACTGAGTGCTGTGTACTCTTACAGTTTGGAAGACAGATTCACTGACGGTGTTTGATGGAGTGGAACATAAAGTGCTCATTCAGTGTTAGTTTTTGTGGGCCAGGGAAATAGAACTGCAGTGAAGATGCTTGCCTTGCATGCAGCCATCCCGTAATGATCCCTGATACCACATGGTCTCATGAGCCCCCAGTACTGCCAGGAACTGTCCAACCACCCCTTCACCAAAACAAAACAAAATACCAAATGGAGTTTTTGTTTCACAAGCAGTACCTTTTTGGTCAGAAGCTCCCCTTAAGGTGCTGCTGGGTTGGAGGTGGCCTGGTTGGTTAGTGTGGCAGTTCTCAAACATTTTATACCTGATCACTGATACCCACGGAGCACAGGTGATTGAAAACAAGTCAGTACACAGATGTGCAACTCTGCCCCTCGCAGCCACGGTGAAGGCCTTGGAAGGGGCACACTCCTTTGGCTGGATTTTCACTGAGCGCGTGGGCTTTGTACTCAGATTCATGTGGGTGCAGAGCCTATGTGGAATTGGGCCTTGTGAAGCTCATGATGTGTGGCCTGGGTAGAGGGATGGACCAGGATCAGGGGTTGGCAGTGAGTGTCGAGGGGCCACCCCTGCACCCTCAAGGCCAGTGTCTTCTCCACAGTCTCAGAGTCTGGGTGCAAAGAAGAAGGGTACCTCCACTTCCTGCAGCCCAGAGGCCCTGCTGAGGTTGGTGGCAGCAGTAGCCACTGGGTGGCCCTCGCCAAGAACTTCCTTTTGGAAACCTGAGATCAAACCTGAAGGGGATGTTACGTGAGGAAGCGTCCTGTGCCTGGTGGGAGACAGCACAGCCCTCTTGTGACAAAGGCTTCATGTCACCATGGGCATTCACCATTTAAAAAAATTTTTTTCCTTCAGGGACTGCTGTCCAGTCCATTATCTATTGAAATCGACCCAGTCAGTGGATCCTGTGGCCACAGGCCTTAGAGTTCAATAATTCAGGGCTCGTTTTTGTGGATGAAAAAGATGCTTGCAGCTTTGGAACAAATCTAGGAATTGTCATCCCATGTGTCACTATGTCAGAAATATTGCCTGGGGCCCTTGCCCTGTCTCTACTTGTCCCCCGCTTCTTAGATGGCATTCAAGAGTGAGGCATGTGGGAGCCTCCAGGCCAGAGATACAACCTGAGTCAGTCTAACCTGCATTGGTCTTTGACTTCTTTAATGTATGGCATTTCTTTTTGTCTTTCTTTCTATCTTATCTGTCCATCCATCCACCTGTCCGTCCCTGGTGATTGTGCTGTTTTTCTTTTGTTTCATCCAGCACCACCTTCTCTGCCTGTTTCCTTGCGTCTGTGTGTGCATGCGTGTGACCACCTGCTTCTTGGGATTCTGTCTTTCCAGGATCCGCGGACACCTGGCTGCCCCTTTCAAATTATTCCGCCATGCTGCTGATTTCCACATCCACTGGAGGATTCTGTAGTGCCTTTTAGCCCTGACATTCCCCAGTCTTCAGCCCCCCAACTGCTCCCACCCCTCCTCAACACGGTCCCCTCTCCTTGGTTTCAGTCATCACTTTTGTGGGGATGACCAAAAAATTTTACCCCTTCCAGGGCCTCCAGGATATATCTAAAAGCATGTCTCACTGGCTTCTCAAAGTTACCATATCTTAGTGAAGTGACCATCGCTCCCTCCCTTCCCCAACCCAGTTTTCTTTCCAGATGTTGGATTTGGATCATGCCAAGCTTCCAGGCACAAACTTGTGTTGTTAATTTGGAAGAAGACAAGGCAGGGAGAATGTCTGGAGTTAAGTGGATGTTTGGCCAAGTCCTAGCTTGCCCACATACTGATGGTGATCTTGGGACACTTTGATTTCTCTGGACTTTCAGTTTGCTTTGGTCACGGTCATGGTCCTCCCATTGTTCATTGATTTGCTCGAGCGGGCCCAATAACATCTCCATCATGAGACTTGTTACTACTGTGTTTGGCATATTGAATACATCACGGGTAGCTTGCCAGACTTTGCCGCTTGGGCGAGATACTCTCGGTAGCTTGCCGGGCTCTCCGAGAGGGGTGGAAGAATCGAACTCAGGTCGGCCAGGCCGGCTGCTTGTAAGGCAAATGCCCTACTGCTGTGCTATCGCTCCATTTTTTAAAAAAGAGTTGAGAAACAGTTAACAGTCTCTTCCCCATAGCAGTGTTGGGAAGCTAGACTGAGGTCATGTGTCTGAAGGGTTTAGCACAATGCTGGGCATATGAGAAGTTTGGAGGCTCCCTGCTTTTTGCTCATTGCTCTGTGGCCTGCCAGAAGCTCTCATCACTTCCTATTTATCCAGCTTACTCCTTCTCTGAGAGGTTGGCCCTGACCTAAATGCCTCTCCTGAGCTGGCATTTGGCAGTTCTCCTTGATGGCTGTCTTTGTTTTGCCACCTAGTAAGACAAAGTTTCTGGAAAGCTGGACCATGAGTGGGTGCCCCTCATTTCCACAGGGCATGTGAATCCATTGCACCTGACAATGTTTTTCTGTAATGAGTGGCCTGTCTTGGAAGAACAAGTTTTGTTTAGTAATTTTACAGTCTGTAGACCATGTCTGTGTGTCTATTAACCCCCTCACCTGTATTCCTGAATCCAGCTCTGATATTCACTGGACAGGTAAGTGCCCTACTTGTACTATTGTTGTAGTCCCAGTCAAGCTTCTTTAAAACAACAACAACAACAACAAAAACAAACAAAAATAAAATAGGCAGTGAGGCCACACAGTGCTGACCCTTGTCTAAGCAAAGCATGTTCCAAATTGAGAGCTTTAAATTCTTTCCCCAAGCTGGATTATTTAGGTTTTTTTTTTTCTGGCTGCCTGAAGAACCTCAGCTAATGTTGTTGTCTTCCTTTCCAGATCCTGTCCCCGAAAGACGAGTGGGAAATCAGAACTCTGCACCCGCCCAAGAAAAGCCTACCTCCCCTGGCAGGGCTTCTGAAAAGAAAGCCAAGGATGACAGTCGGCGGGTGGCCAAGAGTGCTCAGGACCTAAGCGATGTCTCTGCAGATGAAGTGGGCATCCCTCTCCGGGTATGAATGCCAGATGGGAAGTCCTCCTGGGGCTTTGTTGTGAGGAGCCAGTGACAGGCACATGTGACCTCACCTATGCATGGTGAAAGGACTCGAGGAGGGTTCCCACCACCCTCCTCACCCCTCAGAGCGGGAGTCTGAGACCTTTCAAAACTGCCCCAGCCTCCTGAGAATACCTTGGTCCTGGGCTCTTTTGCCTTGGATGTGTTAGGTGCCCGAGGGTCTCAAGAGAAAAGGGTTCTGTAGTTAATGGATGTGGCAGAAAGCTGGGAGGAGCAAGATCTCTCTGCAGCAGAACTTGTAAGAGGCATCTATGATCTGTGTGTGTGTGTGTGTGTGTGTGCGCGCGCGCGTGCGCGCTTGTCCAGCAGACGTTGTGGGCGGTGTTTCCGGAACTCTTGCTGTTACTGTTTCTGGAACACACCTGGGAAATTGTTAGCCTGGGCTTAGAGAACCTGGTGGGAGTGCCAGGCCCCGGGACCCTGTTTCCACTTTCAGGGAGGGGTTCATGAGGTGGGGAGATGCTGGTCATCGGGGTGGTTGGCACCTCTAGAAGCACCAGAGACGGTCTTCAGCCTGAGCTTCCTGTGGCCTCTGGGACAGAACAGAGTGGGTCTGCCACCACTTGCCTGGCTTCTGCCGCCATAAGCCCATGCTGACCTCCTGCCACCCTGGGGAATTCCTGGGGATCTGGCTTTGGAAACCTGATTAGGGTACATTCTATTCTTCTCTTTGTACCTACTAGAACACTGGTTGCAATCTATTTTCTTTGTGATTTCCATCTAGCAATTGCACTGTTTTTTGTGTCCCTTTAGAGAAAGTCAGTAGAAACAGTTGTGGCTAACCCTCCTCACCCCCACCCCACCTCTTCTCTTTCCCCCCTCCCCATAATAATAATTGTAAAGTAAGAAAAAAGAAGTCAAAAGAGGTTTGTTACTAAGAGTAAGCACAGCTGTCTTGGCTGGTTACACTAATGTTTGAACCACCTTCCTTCTTCAAGAACACTAATCTCATTCCCATGCCAGGGAGGAAGAACCCAAGCTCCAGAGGAATGATATTTCTTGATCAGGGTGGCGCCTCCTGGGAATATGGAGCAGCCTGACTTGCAGAGCCAAGTAGCTAAAGCATCCTGCTAGTGTCCTTCCCCAGCTCTCTGACCTTTGTGTAGTCCACTTGGGTTTTTTGTTTGTTTGTTTGTTTTTATCTAATTTCCTCCTTCTCCTCTGTAAAGTGAGAGTAAAAATTCATGATCCGACCACCTCTCTGTCCCCTTCCTTGTTGGATTTTCTTTTCTTATAATAATGCACACACTGGCCAGCTTTGTGTTTCGGACCGTAACTCTGTGTTACTGGAGGCCTCCGTGGTTTATGTGTGGATGAATCTGGTCTCTTGCAAGCTGACCTGAACATGGGTGAGGGCAGGTGTCCTTTGTCTCAGGTTGTTAGGTGGCTTTACTTCCATTTAGTCATCTCAATACAAAGAGCTGGTCTCTCAGCACGAAGTGGTAAATAGTTATTCACAAATGGGGACAATTTCTGGTGGATCTGTGACCACTCTTTTCAGAATCCGCATGCTTTAGGAGAAAGTTTGCTCCCTGATTCTGACTCTCCCATCAAATGTGTTGCATTTTCAAAGAAATGTGTCACTAATGGCATCACAAAAAGGATAGTTCCAGAGTTCTGGCTTCATTGCTTGTCCTGTCCATTTTGATTTTGCCATCATAGAAATTCTGAAATGTAACGAAGCTTCTGTTTTATGTTGCATTTTACCTCTGTTTTTCTCCAGAACACCGAGAGATCCAAAGACTGGTACAAGACCATGTTCAAACAGATCCACAAACTGAACCGAGGTACTGATTTCCACTGATCTGTAGAATCTGTATGGTGCCCATATGTTGGTTGTATGGTGAAGGCCTGGATTTCTCCTCCAGAGAACCTTGCAGCTGGACCTCATTAGATCCTACCTGAACTCAGCCATACACATTTGGACCAGATGGAGGGTGGGAGCACATGTGTGCTTGCCTCATCGGTGGGGTTCTAAGGCTGCTCATTAGCCCCCGCTCCCAGGTGGCGGCAGGCTGAACCCAGCCTCTGCCTGTGTTCCACACTCTCCCCGCCGAGGCTGCAGGCATCTCCGAGTCCCACGCGCTTCCAGCTTTAGGTATAGCCCCGCTGTCAGCCCCTGACTGCCTTGTAGGCACTGCACATCAAGAAAACACCAAACCAGGCATCTAGAAAACCATTCTCACCCGGATTCAGTCCCTTAAGGACTCGTGTGTGACTTTAGGCCAATTCTCTGCCTCTATGTTTGTCCCACTTCCCTTCCTTTGAGGGATGTTGCAGGGACCGAAGGAGAGCAAAAGTCACCTGGTGAGATATATGCCTGGTGCACCTGAAAGATGCATTAATATGAAAACTAATCTAGCCCAGCTGGGAACAAGTGCTTGGCAGGGAGTCCTGAGAGTCAGTCAAGCGCTGACACGCCAGAGCCTGCTCAAGCTGGAAGAGAAATGCTTTCAAATCAGGATCCGCTGGGCTGTCAGCAGGTCACCCAGCATGGCAGGAGATGCCCTGACCAGTGTGCGTGCGGGCAGGTCCTGACCCTGCAGCTCTCATCCACCTGTGCTGCCCATTGACTCTTAGGCGGGATGCCGCAGCGCTGTGGGAAGGGTACCACTCCTTCCTCAGGCCCAGCATCCTGTCTCTCCTTGTGGCCAAATCCAGTCTGGCTGCCTGGCCTGGATGACACATGAAGGCGAGGAAAAAAGCATTCTGGTCAGTGTTGGCCCAAGCTTCAAATAAACAATCCCTCCGATTAGCTGTGCATGCCAGCCAGCATCACTGTTAATGAGCTCCTGCCGTGTTCAAAATGAACCTGGCTGTGCCCCTCTGAAAACTGTGTCTCTAAATTGAGATGCCCCGGGCTTCCCTTCCTGAGCCAAGGATAAAACCACTGCAATTAAGTGGATGAGCTCAGTACAGGGGTGATGGGCTAAATGTGGGGTCTCTGATCAGACAGGTCGAATCCACTGGTCCCTTCTTAAAGTTGACATCCATTTTTTTCATTAGTCTGTGCCTTTCTCACCCGTAGGCCCAGTGTTGGCAGCCCAAGTGCTGTAGCACGTGTGCGATCTTGGGAAATAACATAGTTCTACCCCTCAGGCAGCGCTGGGCCTCTCCCATGTTATAGCTGTAAACCCAACTTAAATGAGAGCTTCTGAATAAAATGCCCCACCCTACTGGTGGGCAAAGGTCTTTGAAAAATTAAGAATCCACTTGTTTACTGTAAATCAAGTGCCTCTTTGCACAAGATTTGACTTCAAATAAATCATTTTATAATAGTGTTTTTATCACCTTATTAGTTTGCATAATTTGTTTTTAGAATAAAAGGTGAAAACCTCAAAAGATAAAACCTTTGTGCTGAGTGCCTCTTCCTTATATAGTGTGTGATTCTTGGTGCACAAAATGATATTGTTTCTTTAGATGTGTCTCAGTAATTCAGGCAAAAGGACTGGATTTTTAAAGAGCACTTTGAACTTCTTTCATACCATCCATGAAGCTTAGTATGTCCCAGAATTCAAGGAGTCTGAATTGTGTATGGGTTCCCGTTCATTTATTCTCTCCATTTGTATCTTCCTCTGTGCTCTCTCCCAAACCTGCTCCTCTGTCCAGACACTCCTGAAGAAAACCCTTATTTCCCTACGTACAAATTCCCTGAACTTCCTGAAATCCAGCCAAGTTCTGAAGGTACCATAAACTTAGACAGTCTATCTGTTGTCCTAGCTTTAATTTAATTCTTTTAGTTCCAATAGAGGCATAAGATTGGCTTTTAGTTGTTGAGTTTTTTTTAAGCTGCTTTTGATTGGTAAACATTTTATTTCACTCATTTGCATGATGTATTATATTAAAATGACTAGTCTTTTCTAATTCATTAATATATACTGAAGTGTGATGCCCGGGTGCTTTAATAACACTAAAATAGGTAATCAGTCATTCAAAAGTCAACTGGGGGCTTGTCACTTCCTCTGTTTTCTGGTGGATACTTTCAAAATCCACTGCTTTTCTCTGCTACAGAGGACAATCCTTACACTCCTACCTACCAGTTTCCTGCATCTACTCCTAGTCCTAAATCTGAAGGTAATTAAAGGGAAATCATATGCTTCTCTGTACTGGTGCTGTTTCTTTCTTTTGCACCTTGGGAGTTTTCTCGATGGCTTGAGGCTCTCTCCCCATCCTTCTGCTTCTAACCTTGTGTTTGTGGTGGTGGCCTGCTCTGTACTGGCTGTCTAATCAAGTCTACCCAGATGGTATTTTAATCCTATTCCTGTGGAGTTTGCATGATTAATGGGATAGCCAGTGTAGCTTAGTTATAATGCTTTGGACATGTGGGGCTCTGGGCAAAGCATCCCCTTCTACCAAGGCTGTATATTTGTGGTTGTCACATGGTGCTCTAAGGCTGGGCAGTGACTCAGAAAAGCTGAGTCATTGTGGCCAATGAGCAGAGGGAGGTTTATCAGCTATATTAATAGAGTAGTTATCTGGGCAGTATATACACAACTAACTTGTCACTGGGCCCTTGGGAATATACTTTCTGGGTAGGGACTTCACAGAGACGCATCCAGGCATGAAATTCAGTTGTGGCAAGGAAGGTGGTGCTTGGAAATAAGGGTTTAACCAAGTGAGAAAGCATTTCATGAAAAAGCTGGGTAGGATTTGGACATGCCAGGGAAAAGAGCCACTTTTTTGTATCTGAGAGATTTTTTTCTGGGGCAAAGAAGTCTAGGTCAGAGTAAGATTACATATAATTGGTGAGTGGGGGCCCCAGCAGGAGGATGATTCTAATTCATCTTTCTGGTCATATATCTAAGATCTAATTCTGATCTTAGATATATGACCAGAAAGATTTTTATGAAGGAAGTTTTATTAAATCCTCTTCTAGGATGAGAGGTTGAGCATGCTGAGTTTCATTTACTTTGAGTAGCATAAAATATAGGCACCATTGTCTTTGGAATTGAATATAGCTCCATATGACCTCTGTGCTCCAAAGTTTATTATTAGAAGGAAGCTGAATAAGGCCACGCCATTACACCATACTAGTGCGGTGGCAGTTGTAAGATCACGTGTCCAGGCTACACAAAACTTGTGGTTATCCAGAGAAAAAGCTTTGTATCACGATGTACCAGAATTCTTAGGATGAAGCTCACTCAAAGCTCAACAAATAAAGGCTCGCTTGATATTTTCAACACCCTGCTCCCTGTAATTTAGGAGACAGTTTTTTTTTCTTTTTCAATTTTCGAAACCCTGAAGGAATAAATCATCTTAAAGGATAAAAAAATCGAAATAGGATGAAGCTCTCTCTGATCACCTTGGTGCCTCTCTAGTCTAATTAGCTCCACAAATCATTCCACACAGCCCTCCTCATTGGGAAAGTCATTTATTCAGTTACTCCCCAAACTTTCACCCATCATTTATCATGTATCACATCACTCACTGGGATAAAGTGTTGGGTACAGTCTTAAAATACCAGATGTGCATGTCAGTGCTTTGCAACCGTTTTCTATTCCTATTTCAAACAGAAGAAAAGCCGACCCAACAAGCCAGTGTTGAAGAAACTAAAAGCTGTTACTTTTTTTTTCTCTTTGGGTCACACCCTGTGATGCACAGGAGTTACTCCTGGCTCTGCACTCAGTAATTACTCCTGGTGGTGCTTGGGGGACCATATGAGATGCTGGGAATCGAACCCAGGTCGGCCGTCACTGTCACTATCACTGTCCTCCCGTTGTTCATCGATTTGCTGGAGTGGGCCCAGTAACACTGTGAGACTTGTTACTGTGTTTGGCATATTGAATACGTCATGGGTAGCTTGCCAGGCTTTGCCGTGTGGGTGAGATTCTCTTGGTAGCTTGCTGGGCTCTCTGAGAGGGGCGGAGGAATCGAACTCGGGTCGGACATATTGGCTGCGTGCAAGGCAAACGCCCTACCTGCTGTGCTATCACTTCAGCCCCTAAAGCTGTTACTTTCATTTTTATCAGTGACCTCCTAATGGAGTAACTTAGGTGGCAGATATTCTAGGAGAGCTGATTTTACCCAATGGTCTGCTTAAGAAACCAGAGTTGGACAGGTGGGGGAAATATAGGGTAATTTTGTCTGATTGCAAATGTTGTTCTGTTGTTTTATTTGACTAGAGGACCCAGCCCACTCATAAAATAGGACCCTCTTCCAGATAGGATGACAAGTACACAGTCTGCTTGAAAGCAAAGTGTCCCAGAGACATGGGTGGAGAAAGGCCATCTGAAGGAGCCTGCATTGTAAACAGGGAGTGCCATGGGATGGAAAGAATGCCAACTGCTGGGCAGCGCCAGCACCTTTCACTGTCAGCCTGGCTCCTGCTCAGAGCTGCTTTGTCATTATCTGCCACACCTAGCAACCCCAGCTGACACTGACGTCTGCTTTTTGGTACATATCAAGTCAGACCCAAGAAGAAATTCTTTCTCCTTTGCCTAGAGGCTAAAAACAAATAAGGGCTCACTTGATTACTTTCAACCCCCTCATCATTTAGGAGGCAAATTTTTTTTTTCAATTTCCACAACCCCAAGAGGAATAAATCATCTTAAAGGATTAGAAAAGGAAAAAAGTTCGAGGCGACCGAAATAATTCACATTAACCACGACAGTTAGACTTTAATACACGTTTCTCAGAAGCCGTCCTCCCTAGAGACCTTTCAAAAATAGGGTCGACTCCATCTGTCACCCCCGCACCTTGCCTAAATGGCAGATCCAGACGCAGGCTCGGTTAGACGGAGGCTTTTGAGAAATGAGTGAGACATCTGAGCTAGAATCATTTCAGAATTTTTATTTGGTTTCAAAGCAGCAGATTCTTGAGTTGGAGCTGGTTGTCTGGGAGGGCCTGTGAGATTTCCCAGCCTTGACCGTAGTGTGACTCCCGCCCTGGTCGGCTGACAGGTATTTCGCATTTCTTTCTGAACCCAAGAAAGGTTTATGTCTGTCAGTGAAAGATGCTAGGAGAAGATCAGCCTCCAGAGATATTAATGAACATGAAATTTAGGCTAGCCAAGGACTATGTGAATGTGTGTCCATGTGTATTATTTCCAAAGGTACTTTGAAAGAAATCTGTAAATTCTAAGAGATTACTCACTTTGGATGCCTTAATCATCTTAGAGACCATTCAGGTCAGCTGCGGCCAGGATCCCTATAATTGCTATTTCATATGGTAGCGAGTTGGAAAGAATCTGGGTTTAGAAATTTGGAATCCCAAATGGATTCAAGAGACTTTCATTGTATACCCTGACCTCTAGAGAGATTATTTAAAATGAGATTAATTTACCAAAAATACTTTTTACTCAAGGCTAACCAGGTGAGTTTCGTTTTGTCTTTTATCTTTTCCTTGAACCACCCTCTCTTCTCCATCATCCCTTCCTATCTGCCCTGAAGCTGGGAATTACCCGCCATAGTTCTCCTAGAGGGAAATGTCCCCTTTTTGCATCTGCCTCAGAAAGACTCTAGAATTGGGGGAGGAGTTTCTGGTGGCGAACAGAGCCTGCCAGCCCCACCAAGGGCTGCTACACATCTTCAGACCAACCTGCCCCTGATTGCTCCCTGCAACGTGATGGAGAGGAGCGGTGTGGGAACTAGCTTCCAGAGCGCATGGCTGTCTCGCCCCCTCCCTCCTGCTTTAAGAAGCAGTGGTGCGGTAACTGGCACCTCAGTGGCTCAGTCACAGTTCCACGAATCATAATAGTATCAGTAACAAGAATAACAAAACCTGTTAACATGGGATGGTGCTGTCACTGCCAGTTATGGAGCCCAGACCAGACCCAAGGCTCTGTGCTGCAGGCATTGGGATGATTCCAGGAGCGATAGCACAGCGGTAGGGCGTTCGCCTTACAAGCGGCCAACATGGCCGACCCGAGTTCGATTCCTCCGCCCCTCTTGGAGAGCCCGGCAAGCTACCGAGAGTATTCGATATGCCAGACACAGTAACAACAAAGTCTCCAATGGAGACGTTACTGGGCCCGCTCGAGCAAATCGACGATCAACGGGAGGGCCTTTACCTTTACCTTTACCTTCCCAGTAAGGCCCGTGGGGGGTTTTAAGAGTATGAGGCTTAGAAAGCTTAAGGTTTGCAAGATCACAGCGTAAGGGACAGTCAGTTTCCATCAGATCAGAAGGGCTTCTAGACAGGCCTTGTCTGACTCCACTCAGGTGCCCCCTGATTCCTTTCCCTTCCTTGTTGCACTTTGGGGCCTGAGTTGTCCCCCTGGCCAGAAGCTCCCGAATTCAGTCATCCAGTTTGCTCAGCTTCACTCAGCTGAGCCTGCTTCTTCCCTGCTTGCTATCTGGAAAAGCTCCTTGAGTGATTTCATGCATACTGGAGAGGAGAACCACTGGAACCTCTAGAATACCACCTTTTCTACCCTCCAAATGGGGTAGAAGATGCCCTCCATGCTTTGAGGTGGGGGAGTTAGAGACAGAATGTGTGTGGGAAATAGAATCCAAGAGTGGATTCTCCGCGACTCTGAACATGGTCAGATGTTTCTTTTATGTTTTATGTCAAATAATTGCAAGATATTTGCAAATGACACCTCCTTGAAACAGCAAAACCAGGTAACTGGTGTGTCACTTTGTGTTCCATATGGCCCCTGAAAACCCAAATCAAGTAAAGGCTGTCCTGCCAGAGGTGATGTCCTTGAGAGCAGCCTCTGGCTTGCTTTCAGATGCCTTTCCCATCTCTGTCCAGCAGGTGGGGGCCACTGTCCACACTGGCGAAGTGACTCCAGTTGCCCCCTCTGGGTATCCCCAGGAGTCAGTGACAAGCCACAGGACCCTGGTGTGTTTCATTGAGCTTTTTCTTCTCTTCTCTTGAAGGGTGCACTGCAGCCCTGATTTACAGGGGCTGATTTTTCCCAGCCACATCTATATTTGAGTAAAATGATCTTCTGAGGGCCTTACAGGATTTCTAAGAATAGCCTGATTTTTGCCCTGAGTGCAGCACACATCATTCTATTGTGAAGATGCCTGGCTGGGATCTGTGCCTTCTGCCCCAAACTCTAGTTGGGACTGCCCAGAGGAGGGGCCAAGAGCTCCGTCAGTCACCTTTGCTCCCATAACTGGAGCCGCCCAACAAGTGCAAGAATTTTCCACGGGCCCGCAAGGTAGTGAGGAGATGGCAGTTACTACTTGGCCACCTTTCAGGCCCAGAAATGCCACAGGACAGGGGCATGGTGAGTCTTTTTCTAGCCCTCTGGTTCTCTCAGGTGCCCCCTACCCCCTACCCCCAGCCCCGTTTCCTCCTCCACCCCATTCTCTTGCTCTACTCGTTTCATTTCAAGAAACCCCAAAACTTAGGTTCTGTTACTATTCTACCTTCTATTTTGAGTTTTTGGGTCATTCTTTAAAGTGTGGTCGCTTTTAACCAGAACATAGAGAACTTTGTCAGTCTTTTCCCAGGCTCCTAGGCAGATCCTCCTGCCCGTTGTCCCCTTTGCTTAGTCTCTTCCTCTCCAGCCTCACCCACACCTTAGCCCTACCCTGGTATCCCTCCCATTCTTTTTGTTTTTATTTTGTGCCTCTCTCTCTTGACCCTGTTATCCTTTCCCTTCCTAAGTACTTTGAATGAAGTAGAAGGTATTGATTTGAGCAATGGGAAAGAAAATGTTCCCCCTGATAATTAGCAAAGGAATCTGAAGTGTCAAAGCCTAAGAAATGTTTAAAATTGAAATGTAACTGATCCAGGTAAGTGATGATGCAAATGCTGCTTTTTACCTTTCATCCCATTTTGGTCAATAACATACTGTTAATAGAACAACTATTCTTAACAGGCGCTGTTAAGGATTATTAACCATCCTCCATTATCTTTAAGATTATTATAAATTCTTTTCTTAAAAGAGGCTCACTTAACTCAGTCTTTCCCAAAGTGGGCCATACTTCTTTCACCCCCTGAGGGGCACTAGAAGATTCACAGGGCCATAGTATCCTTGGGTACAGCTTTGTTTGCTTCAAGATTCTAGACAGCTACTTTTTTTTTTTTTCTAAAAAGGGGCGGTTGGCCAAATCAGTTTGAGAATCTCTGGTTTGAAGTCACTGTGCTTGAAAAGGCAATTATGTGGCTCCTGGCAGTTTTAAGAGAGTGGTTGTCCCCAAGTTGTATACCAAGGACAGATTGACAAAGGCCTCATTGAGGGGCTAGGGGGACCTTTGGGACCCAGTCTTGAGTTGTTCCCCCTGAGTAAATCCTACTTAGTGTTGGGCTTCTTGGAAGTCACTGGCACACAAGAAGTTCTGCGAGTTCCTGCCAAGGTTGGATGTTTGCTGCTTGGATCTCCGAGGGGGGCACAGGCAGTGTGAAGCTCACCATGAGCAGGATTCAGTCACAAGGTCCTCAGCCGAACCCATGAGGGCATTGTTTTCCATGGTGGGGGAGAGTGAAGGCAGAGTTTCAGACACAGTGTTTGTGTGCATAGGCAGCTTGAGCGACATCTTACTGATTGATTATCTTCACTGTGGTGAAAATCACATGTTCCCTTTGGAAAGCTCTGGTGTCTGGATGATAGAGTGGTGATTCTTGCACCCAGTTTGCCCTTTCATTGGACTTTAAAACTTTGTGCCCTCTATCTGGTTATAGACCCAGCCTGCAAGAGAAGATACCAAGAAGCAGCAAGTGACAGATAGAGTATAAATGACTCTGTTTTGTCCTCTGTGCATGGACACCAGCAGAAGGGCAACCAGAAGTCGTGGGGTGAATCAGAAAACTTGCCTTGGTGCCACCAGGGCTGGAGTGATGTAGGAAAATAGAGCAAAGGCTTTGCAGGCAGGAAGTTAGTGTGGCCAGCACTGCTGTACATGACTTGAGTTTTGCTCAACAACCGAAGCTTCTGTTTCACAATAAAAACCACGCTGGAGTAGCCACAGCTGTTCCTGCATTGTGCATAGGACAGAGCACCATGGAGCATCTGTGCTCATCCCCGGTTTCCAGGTGGCATAGAGACTATGGATTACAAAACTTCAAATCCATTACTGCTCTGTTTGCGTCCCAGAGAGTGGCCCAGGGCAGATATTTTGGACCTTAATTTGGTTCTTGTTTATTGGGGGTGGGGGGAGCACTCCCAATCCCCCCACTAGTGCTGGGGCTTCTACCAATTCTGTGCTTGGAGGCTGATCTCTAGTGGTGTCCAAGGGATCATGCAGTGCCAGGGATCTGCCAGGAGTCTGTGGCATGCAAGGCCAGTTGCTCTGATTCCTAGATTATCAGTTTACCTGGGCCTAAATTTCTTTGCCCATAAAATGATATATTTATGTACTTCTTGGTATTTTTTTAAGACAGAAGTGAACTATTTGTAGATTACTAATTACTTTTAGATATCTAATAATTAGAGAATACTATTGTCAAATTTTTTAATTTATTTTTTATTTTTTTATTAGTGAAACATCATGAGGTACAGTTATAGATTTATAAATTTTTGTGCTTGGGTTCCAGTTATACAATAATCAAGTACCCATCACTCCACCAGTGCCCATCCTCCACCTGTCAATTTTTAAAAAAATTTTTTTTTATTAGTGAAACACCATGAGGTACAGTTGTAGATTTACATATATTTGTGCTTGGATTTCAATTATACAATGATCAATCCTTATGAGTAAAATAGTGTTTGATCACTATTGTCATTTTTATCCATAAGGATAGGTAACATTTTATTCTCTTAGATCTATAAAATAAACATTAGGCAATGAGAGTTAATGGCATGCCTTGAGAACTAATCATCAAAGTTTAGGGGCTGGAGCAATAATACAGTGGATAGGGCGTTTGCCTTGCATGCCGCCAACCCAGGTTCGATTCCTACCATCCCATGTGGTCCCCTGAGCACAGCCAGGAGTAATTTCTGAGTGCAGAGCCAGAAGTAACCCCTGTGCATTGCCGGGTGTGACCCAAAAAGGAAAAATAAATTTCATCAAAGTTTAGAGAAATCCATCTTACTTGGGTTTGCCCCCGCCTCACCCCCCCCCCTTTTTTTTTCCTCAGTCTTTGGATCATACCTAGTGATGCTCAGGGGTTGCTTCTGACTCTACTCTCAGGAATTACTCCTGACGGTTCCCTGGGGGACCATACAGAATGCAGGGGATCAAACCCAGGTCAGCTACATGTGAGGCAGGAGCCCTACCCACTGGACTATCTCTCCAGCCCCATTCTGCCCTCTTAATAGTCGGCACACTGACATGCACATATCAGACTCAGCATGGGCACTTCTCCAAAAGCATAAAGCTGTTCACACAAGATGGCCCTGCTCAGGTTGCCTTGGATGGCTGTTTACCCCACCCACACGCATTCAGTCATTCAGACTTCCTTCCCTGCTGCCGTCATGTCCACATCTTTCCTTCTCTTACTTTTTAAAGCCCATAAGCTGTTTAACTTCCCAAGCTGTGCTATTTTTTTCCCCGTCTTGTAAGAACTATTTCTCAATTTCTGTCAGCCAAGGTAGGCAGAGAGGAACCACACTTCTGGACCTCCCCATCCCATCTCGAAGAGGGCTCTGGGGCGGAATCTGCGGAAGCCAGCAGGCCAGACCAGATACTCTACCCCAGCCTCTAGTTCAGCCAGGCTGGGGACCTTGTGTTCCAGTTTGGGCTGTAGATACATATTCGCTGAAGGAGGACCTGGATCTCCAGGTGCCCTCTGGTCTTCCTGCTGTCTGGCATTCTGAATGGGCCTGCTAGACCACAGGTCCGTGTGGTGGGTGGACTCCACAAGCCTGCTTTTCTCCAATGTGGTTTGCTGTGGTGTCGCTCCTCGCGCTTGGCTCCTTCTCTCTCCGCTGGGCTCTCTGGTGTGGCCGGATCCCAGGGCAGGACTGTGGAAGCGGAAGACAGGTCACTCAGCTCTCTCACCCTCACCTGATCTCTCCTGATGACGTTTTGTTTTGTTCACTATAGATGATGATTCAGACCTGTACTCCCCTCGGTACTCCTTTTCTGAAGACAGTAAGTGACTTGGAACTTCCTGGCTTGAGGGGGAGGCGGGGAGGGTGGTGGGTGAGGGGAGACATCTTGTTGTCTGTTTTTATCCATTTTAAAAGTCTCTTGTACACACCTTTCCTTCTCCAGCAAAAGTGCCCCTGTCTGTACCTCGCTCAAAAAGTGAGATGAACTACATTGATGGGGAGAAGGTAGTTAAGAGGTCGGCCACACTTCCCCTCCCAGCCCGCTCTTCCTCACTAAAATCTAGCCCAGAAAGGTAAGTAGGCTTTCACCTACCATCAGCCCTGTGCTATTAGGTGAGAACAATCTTCCGGTAAAGTATAAACTCCCTCTGCTGGGTCAGGCTGCATTGGAGTCAGGAGTCAAGCTGACCTGATTGTGAATATTGTTCACTCTCCTGACAATATTTAGATTTTTCCATAGCTTATCAGTTTATTTGTTTATATCTGATAGTAATGTTGTAATTCTCTGCTCTTCTCTCTTTGTTTCTTTGTTTCTTTCTTTCTCTCTTTCTGTCTCTCTTTTTGTCTTTCTGTCATTCTTTTCTTTTTTTCTTGGTTTTTTTTTTGAATCTTAATATCCTCACTTGCAAAATGGGAATAAATTTTATGTTCATAGAGTAGGTTGCAAGGGTAAGACAAAATAATGCAGATAAAATTTTCTGAGTGCCAGTACAGAAGAGACTTTGTGAATATTGACTACTGTCTTCCCCTTTTGCATTTTTCCCCCCAAAAGAAAGCATAGCTATAAGATTTTACTTGTCTTTTCCTACTATTTGCCTGCCAATAGGACTTAGGGCAGTGAATATAATTTTAAAGTAAAGCAATGTTTATCTGTGTATTTGTTTATATCAACATATTTTAATGATATAAAGCAAGGATTGGTTCTCACTTGAGTCATCTCCCATGCAGCCCTATGTTAGGCCTCAATCCTAGGAATATATATATATATATATATATATATATATATATATACATAACATGTCTTCTCTCATTGAACTGCTGCCCCAACTCTTTTTGGTCATCTTATAAAGCCTGAGGCCGGAGCGATAGCACAGCGGTAGGGCGTTCGCCTTACACGCGGCCAACATGGCCGACCCGAGTTCGAGTCCTCCGCCCCTCTCGGAGAGCCCGGCAAGCTACCGAGAGTATTCGATATGCCAGACACAGTAACAACAAAGTCTCCAATGGAGACGTTACTGGGCCCGCTCGAGCAAATCGACGATCAACGGGAGGGCCTTTACCTTTTATAAAGCCTGAACTAATGAAATGGTTTTCATTAATTGAGTTCTTACGTCCTGCAGAGCATCTAAACTTGGTTGGTTTCCATTCATCTTCCCCTCCCAGCTTCCACTTATCAACACAAAAGTAACTTTCTCCATACTGAATCTTTCTCTTAAATACACACTTAGTTTCGTACCTCTATGCCCTTTCCATCTTCATAGACAAATGCAAGGCTGTTTGTAAAGCCACACACCATACTAAGAGGCATATACGTGAAGAGTTTGCTAATTAATCTGAAAGGAAGGCCAGGTATGCCAATAAATCCTTTACAAGTACATTGAACAAGTGCCTACATGTATTTTGTGCACAGATTGAACCAAATGTTATGGAAGAATATAAACATATTTTCCACTATATTTTTTTTATGTAGGGCTCATGCCCAGTGGTGCTCATGGGCCAGAACTACACCAATAGTGCTTGCCCAGGTGTGAGAGGGAGAACACTGGGTACTTGACATCAAATTCCAGACCTCACATCACACTTCACACCTGCTAACATGTGTCTGTCACTTGAACTCTCTCTCATTTTCTCTCTCTTATTTTCTCTCTCTCTCTTTCTCTCTCTCTGTCTGTCTCCTATATGCATGAATAAATCAGAGTTCTTGACCTCAAAGTCTTGCAAGAAAAAGTAAATGTAAGCACAGTGCAAAGGCAGTAATGTTCAAGCCTAGAAATTTTTTGCAGACAAGGCCAGAGAGATCGCTCAAAGAGTGAGCACTACTGGGAGGTTCTGGTTCAATCCCTGATATCTCATCATTCCCCAGAGTGGCAAGGAACAACCCTTGAGCAGTGTACCAACAGAAGCCACAGAGCAACACTGTTTTGTCCTAAATGAGTCCCACCCACCCCCTAAAAATGCAGACAATAATCAAGGATTTATGCATGCTCTGAAACCGATTGCTGAATACCAGATTAACTAGCTCTGCTGCCAAGGACAGCAGAGTGGGAGATGATTTGGGAGCTTTGCAGAGTGGGCGAAGAATAGAGAAGTCACAGCTGGGATAGCAAATAACGTTTATTGAATGGTTGCAGTGGACTTAGCATTCTCTTGCTTATCCTTACAACTATGTTATTTTTCAGATTAGGAAGGTGAGGTAGCAAGAAGTAAAGGTACTTGACCCAGATCACCACATTAGCAAATGCCATAGCAGGGATTTGAACCACAGCCTACTGGCTCCTGAATCTACAGTCTCTTTCTGTACTAGTATGAGTGGGAAGTGCCAGCATGTTTGGGAAATGAAAGCTCATGAAAACAGAGCGAGGTATAGGATTTTTCCAGAGCAAGCTTGCTGCTTTTCCTCCCTCCCTCCTTTTCTCTTTCTGATTTTGAGCACAGAGAACCTCAAGCCTTCTGTGAAGTGGACACAGAGAGCAGGAAACCAGTACAACCAAAATGCCTCGTCCTGAGTTTGATTATCTGCTTCGGATATACAAATTCCTTGACTAGACTGCAGTCAGCCAAAATCAGGCCATGCCGGATGTCAATTTTCATGAAAATAGCTCTCATAGGATTTTCTTTCAACAGAAACGACTGGGAGCCCCCAGATAAGAAAGTGGATACAAGAAAATACCGTGCAGAGCCCAGAAGCATTTATGAATATCAGCCGGGCAAGTCCTCCGTTCTGACCAACGAAAAGATGGTAATGTGCATATTGAAGTTCTTTGTCTCACCCTGCCATGTTCTTTAATCCGGATGTATTGTGCGCTTGGATTATTGTATTTCTCCCTTGAGATAGACTTGCTTTGTTTAGAAGACAATGAAAAACTGAAGTATTTTTACCCTTTCCATTTTTGCAGGTGTTCATAAAATAAGTCCTACGAGTCAGCTTTAAAAGAATCCTTTTATTTGTGGCATTGTTGCTCTTCTTGTGCATGGTTTTAACTCATTTTAATTTTTCTGCTAATATAAAGATTAATTGTATTGCTGTCTTTTATGTATATATATATCTAACCATGAATTTTATCAGGCTTGTTACTAACTGGACAAAGTGGGGGGGTTGTTTGTTGTTATTTTTTTAAGTGACATTTATTTGAACATGCTTAAAATTTGCAAGAACTTGCTAGTACATCATGCCAAACTAAATAATTGATATGATGTTATGACTTGGGGGCGGGGGGGAAGCTCCAGGCTGTTAGAAAAATATGTTGTTAGGTCTTTTCTGCCTAGTGTAATAAATATTGAGGAATAATTTCCTTTTCAATCTGGTATTGCCAGTCATATCTCCAACTTATTTTAGGTGTGGGAAATCACCTATATGGGCAGAGTTGGACCACCCTGTAAAAGCAACTGTTTGGGGCAATGAGAAGGAATTTTTACAAATGGATTTGTTTCGTGTCTGTCTATCACACTCCCCTTAAAGACCCCATAGAAAAGGCTAGTTCAGAATTCTGATTGTGGGTAAAGGGATTCTCCAAAGTCCTGTAAACATCACAGCTCTCCAGCCGAGCCAGCCGGATGGAATTATCATGCTGAGGATTGCTTTTCAGTAAAATGTTATTACCACACAGAGTTTAGAATAAGTAGACCTCTGAAATGCAGATTCCAAATTATTTTCCTTGATCCTCTTCTGCTCTACGTGTTTTTAAGGAATGCTTGGTTTCGCTTTCACTAAAATAAAAATGTGACATCTTTAAAAGCAAAAGTTGATTAGCAATTTTAATTAGAGAAAAAGGACAGCAGTTCGCGAAAATGATTTAGAGTTGTCATTTTTTGGCATTTACAGCATACCCTGGTTATTTTAAGCAGAAAGTTCAGAGAGAAAGCAGGGGATTTTTGTCCCTGGCTCTTCCCTTCAATACAGGCTCTCTCCCTATTGAAAGAACAAGCTTGGCAGGGAACCTTCCACATGGATATTCCTGGAAGGAAAGTCCTACTCTTGACACACTTGTCATTGACACACTTGAATGACAAGATGAGGATACACCATAACATGATTTAAATGATTTTGGGTGTTTCTTTTTTTTAGGGGGGAGACCTTATTATTGTTCATAGATGGCCACAGCTTTTATGTGAAATCTGTAGCTTTTTAAAATATCTTCTGCCCCCTCCCCTTTTCTTGTTTCCTCATACTTTGATCGTTATTCAGAAGAAGGAAATAAAACAAATACTCATTTTTCTTATTGATAGCACAGTGGTTTCAAGTATCTGCCAAACCACAGTTCTTGGGATCATTTATATTGGTTTTATAAACATTGAAAAACAACATTTAGGCCCATGGGGATGTGGTCCAGGGGAGTTTAGGATGCTGCAGTGATCACACCCACATATTGCAAAGCAGCTCTTAAGGTGTTTAGCCCCAAGAAGCCCCCTGGATTGTTCTAGGCTATAGGTCTATCCGGTAATGGGGCACATGGCCAGTAAGCCACATGACTGTACAATTGTTTGGTTTAGGGCCCTTTCCCCTATTTAACACTCTGTCCCAAAAAATCTTATTTTAGAGAGAAAATTTAACTCAGTTTGCTCCATCTACTCTTTGCAGTAGTTGAATTTATTTGGAATTTTGCTCCCGTCTACTTTTACCACAGGAAAAGTTGTAATCGAAGTGATTTTTAGTTTGTGAATTATTGATTTGGGTACCTAGTGCCTGTTTTCCCAGAATCTGAGGATTCCCTACTGCCAACACCACTACCACCAACATACGCTAGTTAGTTGGTAACTAGATAAGGACAATAATTAGTGGCAGATGTAAAATCTAAATTTGTTCCCAGGCATACACAAGTCTTTTTTTGGGGGGAAAAATCAAAAGATGTGCTTTCCTCCATACTTTTAAGTCTGATGTATCTTAAAAGACTATGTCCTCATAGGGATGTCTACTCATGTTCAAAGGAAGCCTACAATGGTCAACTGTCAGGGCTACATAGAGGCTGTTTCATCCCTAGAGTCAACAAGACCATCCCCAGAAGGTGAAAGACAACACTCCCCTTGGAAATGTGCATTTTCATGACCTGTTCAGTTATTTGACAAATTGATATGAAGTTCTTCATAACTACTTAGTCTACCTTTGTATCATGCACAGATCCATTTTTTTCTCTTCTGGCCATGGAATTGCAGCTCTCTTGGGCAGATCCTCTCCTGCTTGATCAGAAGTGGCTTTTTCCAGTCTTAATTCCTTTACATTTCCTTCCAAGTACCTAGCAGAACTTTCCCAGCTCAATTGAGCAAATATATACAGGTACACATAGTAACTGTTATGTGTCAAGTCCTGAATAAGATGTTGAGGTTTCCCGCCCCTATAGAATATGGTGGAAAGTAAAGACATCTCATACAGGTTTACCTAATGTGGTTTCTTTCAAAACATGGCCATTTTGAATTCTGTCTTGAGTTGTCAAGTTGGTCTTCCCTCTTTAAGTTTGACACCATGTGCAAACCTCATGGGCCATAGGGAGTATGAGAAGTGGAATATAATCTAGTGCAATGGTTTTAAGACTACACCTGTGGGTCAGAACTGCAGTGGTTGAAAGTCATCAGTCTGGTGTAATGAGAACTGGACTAGTATTTGGAAGATCTGAGTTCTAAAGTTCTGGCTCTGACTTTTGTCTTGGGGCAAGTCATGTGACCTTTCTGAACTTCACTGTTTTCATCTTTAAAGCAGACGTATTCTCTGGCCTGCCAATCTTGTGAAAGATTGAATGAGAGGATTGTTATGGGTAAAAGGACCACAGATAAAAAGTGCTGTGCAAATGGATATACCATATTCACAGAACTGAGTTTAAAATTGATCCTGAGTCCTCTGAGAACAGAGCCAGGAGTAATCCCTGACCATTGCCACCTGGAACCCAAAACCCCACAAAAAAAATTGTATTCTAGTCTCTGGCTCCTGTCCAAGCAGCAAAACTGTCCTTGAGGAGAATCAGCTGTCTTCCTGGTGAGTCTGCTGTTCTCCCCAAAGCTGCTGCCACAATGCGAGTCATCCAAGAGAAAACTTAGCCTGCCCTGCCAGCTTAGGTCAGAGACCTGCTATACATACAGAAGGGTGTGCCTGTTACCACATTATAAGTGTTATTATTCTTTAACTCTTTCTTTCTGGGTAATTCACAGGGCTTGAATGAGACCTACTATTTCAGCTACAAACTGGTTGATATATCACCTGATTCACTCTTTTTTAAAATTGCAGTAGGGGTCAAGGGGGCGTGGCATTTCTGGCTGTTCTTAGGGCTTACTCCTAGTTCTGTGCTCAGGGATCACTCCTGACAGTGCTCAGGGGACTGTCTAGGGATCAAACCCAGGTCAGCCACGTGCAAGACAAAATGCCTTACCCACTGTACTGTAACTCCAGCTTTTATTTTTTTTTGTATGATTCAATTCTTGATATAATATTCCCCTCAGCAGTAAAACCATTTGCAAACAACCTCTAGGTAATAAAATTAGGTTAATTCTTTCAGGGCTGACTAACAAAAGGTCAGTTTCCTGAAAGAGTTGATGCATTTTATTTTTTTATAAAGCTCCATCTTTTCCCAGAGAGCAGTTTCTAAGCAGTTTTTTAAAACAATAAACATGAAGTACGTTTCCACAAGCCCATTATATAAGGACCTAGGACATTTGGTCAGTCCCTGCTGAAAAATCTTGCTAGTGTCCCTCATTTCATCGACCAAATACAGACACCATCAGAGTCCATTATTGTACATAATTACAGAATCTTCTGAGGAACAAACATTCTTCAGGATGTAAGCCTTGGATCACTGTGAACTATTGGGGAAGGTTTTAATATGAATACAAGAAGACAGATTCTGTTTCTATACACTGGTTCCAGGTCACTTGTATTCAGCCAGTGTCGGTTAAGGAAAAGTTTACTTTTTGCAAAGGAAGAGTAGGAACAATAGTAAAAGTAAGTAAAGTAAAGTAAAGGCCCTCCCGTTGATCGTCAATTTGCTCGAGCGGGCCCAGTAACGTCTCCATTGGAGACTTTGTTGTTACTGTGTCTGGCATATCGAATACTCTCGGTAGCTTGCCGGGCTCTCCGAGAGGGGTGGAGGAATCGAACTCGGGTCGGCCATGTTGGCCGCTTGTAAGGCGAACGCCCTACCCGCTGTGCTATCGCTCCAGCCCAAAAAGCAAGCGGCTGATTTGGAGATGTTCTTCTAAAGAATTTAGTTCTTCTAAATTCTTTCTTCTAAAGAATTTAGTTCTAAAGTTCTAAAGTTCTTCTAAAGTTCTTCTAAAGTTCTTCTAAAGAATTTAGTCTAAAAGCCTGTGAACTGAGGGTTAAGGAAAACATGTCCAAGAAGGCAGCCTGGGAAGGTAGCAGCATTGGGGACGGGTCTTCTGGGCAGTTCTACACCAATCAGGATGGGACTTCACCGTGAGGACCCAAGAGTACAAGGGTCCTGTGGTACTAGGGATTATTTGGACCACCCTAGTGGTGCTGTGGGGTGGGGAGGGGTACCAGGGCTGTATCTGGCAATATATGGGGATCCTCATAATGCTGGGAATTGAACCAGGGTCAGCCATATATGAGAAAGACATCTTTTTGGTATGTGTTTTCCCCCATCATACCGGAAATCCAGCCCAGGGCCTTGTGCAAGTCAGGCAAGTGCCCCACAGGCATGCACTTTTACCCCTGAACTATTTCTCCTCCCCTGGGAGTGGATTTTATTAGCAGATATTTTCACTCTCTCTCTCTTTTTGGGGGGAGGGGTCACACCCAGTGACGCTCAGGGGTTACTCCTGGCTCTGCACTCAGGATTACTCCTGGTGGTACTTGGAGGACCTGGGGAACTATATGGGATGCTGGGAATTGAACCTGGGTCGGCCACGTGCAAGGCAAATGCCCTACCTGCTATACTATTACTCCAGCCCCAGTATTTTCACTCTCACACAATATATATTGTGTATTTACGTTGTTACAGAAAGACACCATGTCTCTCTTCTGTGACCGCCAGGGGCTTTGTAACCTGTTTACCTGTATAAACTTAATTGAGCCATGAGTGTCAGATACCTTTGTCTGCTGTGAACATAGCTCCTATTAATTACACACAAACCTGATTTGCTTTCCAGGTATTTACTTTCTAACTCCTTATTTTCAGAAACACATTTTATCCCTCCATGGGATAATAAAGTACAGTTGCAAAGTACAAAAACTTTATAAATATATTTATAAAATGAAATCCCACAGGACCAAACAATGGGTCTCAGTGAACTAACTCTAGATTTAAATAAAGTGAGAAATTAACTTTTTTTGGGGAGGGGGTAATATAACAGAAGATTTTTCCCCCTGTTGTTCTGTTATCTATCTTGCTCCACTTTCCCTCGCTTTATTTTTTTCCCCAGTTCCTTAACATTTATTTGTTAGAACACAAAGTATATTCTGTCTGTTTTCATTCCCCACAGATGCTTGTTTAAAATGTTTTTTTACCCGTGTCTTCTGTTTTTTACTTATGTCATCTGTCACTTTACTATGTATGGGACATGGTTTCTCACCTACTCATGTGCCATTAAAGATGCAGTATTAACAAATTGGCTTTTTACAGTGTATTTGCATTTATTTTGAAAACCTTAAGGCAGCCTTGCAAAGTACTAAAACTGTACTAGCCCATAAAAATGATTTGCTCCGCTCACCTGGCAACAATGCCTAAATGTTTGACGTGTTCACCAGGTTATTTGTTTGTGACTAATAGATCTCTGTCAAGAGGAAATAATGGCTTTCTTTTCTCTCCACAGTACTGGCAGTGCTGTGAAGGGCTAAAGTTATGCCCACACTCAGATCTGTGGCAGCGGGAGCGGTGTGAGGGAGACTTCTCTATACAGTTCAGTGGCCTTCTGCCTGAGGACTGAGAATGATCCCCCCACTGGCCCTTACCGCAGTGTCTGTTTCTAGAAACCCATCCTCCCCAACCTGTTCTAGCTGTTTTTGCTGATGGCGCTAAGAAAGAATGATTGCTGCTACTGAATGCAGTTGCCCTGTCACCTGGAGACCACTGCATCTCTACTGGCCTGTTCCTATGTAATCTTTGCATAATGTTATCCTTCTCTCTCTTCCATTTCCCTGTCACCAACCCCTTATAGAGTCGGGATATAAGCCCAGAAGAGATAGATTTAAAGAATGAACCTTGGTATAAATTCTTTTCGGAATTGGAGTTTGGGAAACCGGTAAGTTTAATAGCTTCAGTGGTTATAGACACCTTTTAAAATGATGCTGTTGATGTGCTGTTGCTGCTAAGGAGTCAGATCTCCTTGGAAGGAATTCAGGAAGTGGGGAAGGGCCACGTCCCTTTCCAGCGCGGGATTATCTATTCTTACTCCACCCTGTGTAAACTTTCCATCACTTTACTTCACCGAGAAAGGAAGGCGAGCGTTGGAGGAATTTATTTCCAGAAGATCCCAGACACACATATCTAAATAAATCATTGCTTATCTTATATCACCACAGCTAGCACCAATTTTTTTTTTGCCTTGTAGATGGCATTGTTTTAGCAGTTGGTTGAGTTTCTTAACCAAAGACTCTCTGACATAGTGTAGACAAACAGAAAAACACAATGCACACAGAACAGCAGCTTTATCACGGCCATAAAAGCATGTTTAAAAACACATATGCAAGGGAAATGTCATAGCAGACCCAAAAGGGCTTCTTTGTGCAGATAGGATCCGTGAATCCAACCCTTAGAGGTAACTTTATGTAATTGTTTCTTGAGTTAGGGTAATGGTAAGAATTTGAGCAAATGTATTTTTAGCCTAATACTGTTTTGCAACCTCCAGGAAACTATCTGTGTTGGCTTGAGTACAAATTAATTTAGGTACAATTTGACTTTTGACACTTAAAAAAGGAGAGTTTTCTTAGCCCTGAACCCCCATCAGTATTAAATAGAAGGGAGAATTGAGATCATCTTTCCACTGGAGATGACTAGAAATTAGCCTCAAAATTCCTTTTTACTCTAGTCTTAATCATTACGCTGCAAAACTAATTTACAGGCATGGGAATTAAATGTATTGAAACATAGCATTTTTATTTGATGTTTATATGAGACACTAGCCTTGAATCAGCACTTGGATCATTGTGGTTTGAAATGAGTTTTATTGCAGGCTGGAATTAACTTTATAATTCAGTAGAAGTGTTCAATTCCATGACTACATTTTCTTATTAAGATGAGATTTAAAAAAAAAGCAGTGCTTTGCAGTTGCTGTTTTGATTTAGTCATGCTAAGCTTGTTTGAAAGTTTAGTCACCTTCTGAGATGGGAGTTCTTGACCTGTGCACATCCTTTGGAGGAAGAGGCCTTTCACCTTCTCCATTTGCAAGCAATTTCCAAATATACCCTAAGCGATCCTGGGTGAACAGTGCCACCTAGTGACAGATGCTGAGGAAAGCACCTCTTCTCCCAAAGCTTTGGCGCAGTGCACCCCATTTTCTCCTTTTTATCCCTTTATTTTCTGTTGTTTCCCATTCAGATGCCAGAGAAGTCTGTATCAGACAAATATTTAACAGTGTCCCATATCACATGCTGTTCCTTTCTTTATCCTAAACACCTGCTCAATTATCTCACTTAAAAAAAAGTTAACTAGTTCTCTGCTCACCAGCCCCTCCTCCTACTGAAGAGCTGAGGTGATGGTTTAAAAAGCAGGGGGTGGGTGGAGCCATAATTTCATCAAAAAAAAGCAAAATTATATGGAATAATGTGTGACACTGAGTTTTGAAATTCCTTTTAGAATTCACAATTTTCCAACTATCCTCAGATTTTCCAGATAGCTGGAAAGCTTTTAGGGAAAGCTTTTAGGGAAAGCTGTGAAGCCTTTATTATTTTTTCTTTTAAATAATTGCAACTATTTATTACTGATAGACTACTTCTTAGTTTATGACAAAAAATTTTAATTTTGTTAGCAACAGACATTATTTTAGTTGCTGAATATGATGAGCTACACACCACAAATAGCTTCACAAATTAGCACAGTTTCTACACGTGTGGTCTGAGTACCACAGTAACCAGTCCAAACAAACATTGAGGAAACTACCCATTTGTGTATTGGGACTGTCTTGTAATTTGTATCCCTACCCTGTTGTTCTCATAGACTCTTAATTGTTTAAAGATTGAGACTCAGAGATACTTTTCCAAACTCGTTTTCTATGAAGCCATGTGTGTTTTTTACTGGCATAGATTTTAAAGTCCTTATGTAAGACTCACCACCACCACCACCACAACTACTACTACCACTATTTCTTATATGGATCTTTAAAAATGCTAAGAGAATACTTGGCAAAAACTTGACAAAATGACACAATCAACCACTGTAGCCTAAGCACCAACATAGAAATAAGTGGTTCTTATGGGCTGAAGTATCCCGGGGTGGGCCTGTTATCTCATTGAGCCAAATTGGTGATTGGATATTGCTCACAGAACTTGGGAAGAAAGGGTAGCAGAATTTTTTTTTCTCTTCTCTCCTATGCAATCACTCTGTAACACTTAAGAGTGAGAGGCATGAAATAAAAGTGGAATAAACTATAGAAGTTATCTGGGAAACTTTCCTTAGTCATTCTGACCAAAATGAAAGTAAAACCAAATCATGTGAGTCTACTTGTTATTATATTTTTACCCCAATACCAACTAAGGGCCTGCTTTCCCGGAGTAAGTAGAACCTTCAGCAACTAGATTTACCCTGAACTCTTTTCTTCTTCAACCCTTTCAGTTAAAGCCACCCTCAAATGAGTTTACATTTTAGCAAGATCCTGGTTCTAACACCTTTTTAAAAAAAAAAAATTTTGGATCGCTCCCGGCAGTGCTCAGGGGTAACTCCTGACTTTGCACTCAGGAATTACTCCTCCTGGCGGTGCTCAGGGGACCATATGAGATGCCAGGGATCGAACCTGGGCAGTCGTGTGCAAGGCAAACACCCTACCTGCTATACTATCGCTCTGGCCCCTAACTAACCTTTTATCTTCAATAGATTATCATAACATGTCCATTCAAACCTCCAGGAACCATTTTTGGGTGAATTATATGAAGCCAATATAAAGTGTAAATACTTTTTTTACACTTAATAAGTTACCTTATTTTTGTAGCAAGCAAATAGAGTGAGGGATACCAAAAGTGGTTTTCTTTTTAAAACTTATTTTTTTAGATTAATAGTCCAAGGATGTTAATAAATGCTTAAATATGAATAACCATAGTTTTTAACACCATCTTTACCAACTGCAAAGTATACACATGTGCCTGTCCATGTAGAAGCACTTTGAAATCAGATGACTTTTCCCTTTCAGATTCTTGATCAGAGCCTGGGTACCTGTTCTTTCTCCTTCCCCACCCCCAAATTTTGCAGAAATTGATGAGTTTTGTCTAAGTAAGCTCAAGGCAAAGTGTCACAACAAAAGCTAATTTGGATGCTTCCACAGAGCTGGCTATAATGAACTTTGTACAAAATTCTAGGAATTATTATTGATGCCCTCTCCTTAAAGGCCATTGATCCAGAACTCTCAAGGTGAAGGTAGAACAAGAAGAAGGACCCCCCCCCCCCCCGCCCCTTAGAAAGTAAATGAATACGTGTTCACAGTGATAGTACAGTGGGTAGGGAGTTTGCCTTGCACACGGCCGACCCAGGTTCAATCCCCGGCATCCCATATGGTCCCCCAAGCACTGCCAGGAGTAATTCCTGAGTGTAGAGCCAGGAGTAACCCCTGAGCATCTCTGGGTGTGATGCCCCCAAAAAACAAAAGCAAAAAACTAAAGAAAAAAAGAAAATAAATGAATGAAGTTAAAAATTAACAAAAAAAACTTAGAACAGGGAGAAAAAAAGGTTCAGAAATAAATGTTTTGGGCAGTGTTTTAGTCATTTCAGGGTTTGTTGTTTTTTTTTTTAAATTCAAATAAATGGGGTTGGGAAGATTCATTCTGTAGGAAAGAGATTACCTGAGGCCACTTCTGAATACCCTGTTTTCCTATCCCACCTTCATTAAATTTAAAGTTCTGGCAAATTTATATTTTAGGACTACAACTCTAATTGCAACATGAAGACTTAAAGGAGACAATTAAATAAGCTTATGGTTCAGCATTTAGATGTCAACTCAGTTCCCTGAGGGAGAACAGAGTCTCACTCAACCACCAGCAATGTTACTCATGTCTAGTGAAACTATAAAGAAGACTTTACACAGTGTAATTTCCTAGTTCTGTATGCAGTGCTGAGCACCCACTGTGGACATGGAGTCCACAGACCACAGTGTATCAGTTGAACTCCGATCTCCCAATTCATGCGTTTATGAACACATAAGTAATTTACAAGAGGAAAAGATTGTGTAGACTAATGTGTCGATGCTCTGACAATAGTCTTCATTTGAAAAAATCAGCGAGGAATTTGAAAGTTTCTAGTTTTGTTCAAACAGGGATTGTTGTTTTCTCTTTCTCTCTCTTTTTTTGGTTCCCTTTAAGTTCTCAGTATTTACTTCCCGAGAATGATTTTCCTCTTGAGACACAGGCGTAGAGTTAATGTGGTCAGCTCCTAGTTTCTGCAGGGTTCCTCTTTAGCTTGGTATCCCTGGGGGAGGGGGGTATCCTTAGCAAGCTGAGCCCTCTCCCTGCACTCTTAGTTTTCTGTGTTGATACAGTTTTCTGAGTGTGCCCCTCTTTGTTTGAGCCAGTCTCCATGTTTGTCTTATGTCTTTATGCTCATTTCTTCATTTCCTCCTCTGCTTCCCGTCAGCCTCCCAAAAAGATATGGGATTATACTCCTGGAGACTGCTCTATCCTTCCTAGAGAGGATAGAAAGGTAATTCTGCTCTGCCGCCTCCGTGGGCTGTGTGTGTGCTCTCTAGCCTGGTTAGTGTGAGTGTGTTGTGGGATTTTTTTCTTTCCTTTTATTTTCTTAAATCACTTAAATAAATGATAACTTGATGATCAACTTTTTCTTTTGATTGGGTGATGAAACCATTTAAATTCTCTAAGACATAACACTGATACCTAGAACAATTTTTAGAGCAATTACTTAGTCTTCTGGATGTAGAGTATTAGTTGCCATCATCATACTATTGAAAAGAGAGGAAATAGGTACTTCCTTGCAGGTAGGTTTTTGTGGTGTCTGTAGTTTTCTTTAGCAAGTAGAATAGTTTTGAAGTGCTGATGACTTCAGGATTCTGTTTTATATTCCTAATGCTGTATTCTTTGTTTTCACGCCTTTAATTTCTAGTGAGCTTTTGCATTTGAGTCATGCCATCTCTGCCTTTTTAAAGTTTAACACTAAGAACATTTGTTTTTCAAACTTAACCTTCCATATTTTGTGCCTTTTCCCCAAACTAAAACCTTCTTTCCTGTCTTTTCTTTCTCGAACCAGACTAACCTAGAAAAAGATCTCCACCTCTACCAAACAGAGTTAGAGGCAGATTTAGAAAAAGTGGAGACGCTTAGTAAAGCCCCCACTACAAACCTGTCACAGGTATTTTCGAGATTTTTTTTTCCCTCACACCATCGGTTCCCTTTAAAGCTCTGTTTTGGTTTTTGGTTTTTCTCCTGATTTGTCCTATGATTTTTGATGTAGTTGAGGTGATGAATTATTTTACTAGCTATTTTTAAAATGCATGGCTTTCTGACTCCTATTTTCAATTCCTCGCCCCACAACTCAGTTTTCGCTTGGATTTTTTTTGAGCTTGGCATCTTCCCAGTGTGGGTGTTTAAAACCACAATGGGGGGGGGGCTTGGGATTTAAACTACTCCCTTTCCTCTACATCTTTCTCTCCCTGTACTTTCAAGGGTTGAGCCTTTTAAATCTATCTCTGTGATACCCTCTGAATGTTCAGGGTGCTATTTGGGGGGACAATTTCTGTTTTACTTTTGGAGTCTGGGAGATACCAACCTCAAGGATCATTTTGAAAAAGAAAGTGGTGACTTGAGCACCTTTTATGTGCATGGCACTGATAGGTTCATAGTATTTGTAGTTGCACAGGTCAGAAAGTTCTCAATGGAAAAATGCACTCCATGGACCAGATGGCCTCGCCACAAACAAGGATTTGAAACTGAACCTGCATTGATATTTTTACAGGGAGCCATGCCAGTGTGGTTTATTAAAGAATATGTCAGAAATAGAGTCCAAAGTAAATGGGCTCCCAAGGGGGAAAACTACCAAAAGCTTGGAGCCTTTCCGCCCCAACCTCCAGGCTTCCTAACCAAACAATGAAGACTCATAGGGAGAAAGAGTATTTTGATAGAAAATAAAATGGGAATGCAGATATGGCTGAAGAGGTTGGGAAGGTTCACCACTGGACTGAAAAATGCTAATGGCTTGTGTTATTCCTAAGCAGAACAAAGACAAGGAATTTTTGACCACCAACCTAGGTGACTTGGGTGTGAAAAGTCATGTGAGTGTCAGAGATTGAAATGAAGAAAGGACTAACAAAATCAGAGTGTTATCATAACTGCTGTAGTCTGGGTGAGAGGACCAGAATCCAGGGAATTGCAGACAGATGAGGGGAGATGGGATTCGGGAACTCAGAATTATCAGAAGATGAGCTAGCATCATGGAGCAGCAGTGCTCAGACCCCTTTTCAGAACTTGGAAGAGATGCAAGCAAAAAGCAACAGTGTACCCCAGACACAGTGGGGTAAGGCAGGGAAAGTGGGCACCCCAGAGTGGAGATTGGCACCAGCGCTACCCCCTGGGATTGAAGATCTGAGTTAGTTCTCCAGGCAGAACTGGGCTGTAGGTATGTATACTAAATTGAACTGGATAGGGTAGGGATTCTGGACTCAAGAGGTCAACCCCCCAAACGAATCAGTGGTTATTTTTCAAAATAGTCCAAAATAAGCAGTTCTGTCACACGTGCCTGGAGGGAAGCCCCTGGAGAACTAAGGAAGCAATTAGCTACCCAGAGGGCAGAGTCTGCTTCCAGTACCCAGAGTCCTGCCCAAAGCAAGTGTGGTGAGCACAGTGCTTGACACCCAAGTGAACCACCTTCCGATTGCTCAGTGACCTGCTTCCCCTCCGATTGCTCAGTGACCTGCTTCCCCTTGTCCCTAAGGAGTGCAAGATGTGCAGAGGGTGGTGCTCATCTAACTCCCCAAATGGTTTTTGCTGTCATGAACACATAATTTTCATCACAGCTAAAGATCTCTAGTGGCCGCAGCAGTGCCTGCTAAGACCCAAGCCAGTGATGGGGGATCTAAGTGCCTCAAGAGAGAGAAAGCGTGTGAAGAATCAAGAAATGTTTCTCAGAGACATTAGTTGAGATTAGTTTATTTGGTTTTGGGTTCAGGGCCACATCCACTGGTATTCAAGGGACTATTTCTAGATCTGTACTCAGGAGACCAGATGTGGTGCCAGGGATTCAAACGAGGGTTGTGACAAGTGCCTTACCACCTGTACTATTTGTCCAGTCAGTAGTCAAGAGCTTAAAGGGTAGATGAAGCTGAAGTCCATGAAGAAAATAGGGCTACCCGATTGAGGCATGGTAAAGAAGTGTACAGGATGTATGAAAGGGGTTAAATAGACAAAATCAGCTCTGGTAGAAAATTTGGCTGGTCATAATGGGATGATTGGAGGTGGGAACAAAGGACCTGAGTTGTAGCAGTTCTAAACTCGTAGCTTGGACATGATTTGCCCAGAGACCAGGTTGGTGACTCAGGATGTGCTTTCGGAAGGTGAGTGTCTCCACTCACTAGAGCATGAGCTGGAAGGAGACACACCCGTCAAGACTGAGGGCAGGTGCTTTGGCAGCAATGTAGGAATATAGAGTATAGAGGTGAGAGCTCACTCCTGCGGCACCTCCAGTCAGAGAGGTGTGAGCAGGTGAGATGAGACAATAGAGGAAGTGATGGCAAATCCTATGGGCCAACTGGTGTAAAGAACAAAGACTGGAGGAGTGGGATGGTGACAGGCATCTCTCTAGGATTTGAGCCAAGCAGCTGAAAGAGTGGGGACATAACTATATCCCCTGAGAACACAGGTTAGATAGAGTGCATCTCAGGTCATTTTTTTTTTTGAGGTATTGGGGACTTACTGGGAAATATGCAGTTAAGCTGGGCAGCAAATACTGGGTCTTAGGAGCCTGGTAGGGGCTCACAAAGCCAGTGGAAGCCTCTGAAATGAAGTGATGGCTCATACTCCAAGAGATGTGAAAGATTATGGGTGAATTGGGGGGTTCTTTTTGGGAAAAGAATGACACACAGTTCTGTGACTACCTTGCAGGATGTCGGCTGCCATATAACTGAAGCGTGAGCGGGAGGGGGAGCAAGAAAGGTTTGGAGAAATCAGAGGAACATGGTGGAGGAAGAGACTATCTAAGAACCCCCCTCCAGAGAGCCCTTCAACCCCTCAACCTCTCCCAGGGATGGCTAGTGGATTTGATAACCGAGAGATTTCTAAAAACTGAGGGTTGCTGGGTGTGGAATGGATGGAATCCAGAGTATGTGATAAGGAATCCAGGGCCCACTGGGGGGCAACTGCTGATGGGGTGCATGTGTGAAAGGGCACGGGGGCGGGGGGGAGTGTTCCCAGAAAACTCAGCAGGCTCCTATTAGAGTCAGGTGGAGACTGGGGCATCATCCTCCCAATGAGTGGAGAACCACCCCCACCCCCTCCTGTGGGACAGATGTCAAAGGCAAGAGCCTCATGCTAAAGAGGAGGGACATGGGAGGCCAGGGCAGGTGCAGGACCTGGAAGGGTGACCTCGAGGGAAATTACTGCCTCTTAGCTGCCATTGGAGCAGGGATGGGGATGCTGCATTCTTACCTGAACAAAGGTGCCCATGAAAATGAAAGATGCAGCAGGTTGAGGGGCAGAACCCCTGCTCAAGGTCACCTTCCCTCTCCTTCCACCATCTCTGCCTTTTATCTCTCTGGCTGCATGTGCGTTTGTGTCTCACTCCTTTCTCTAAGAATCTATTCTCCAAAAGCTATTTTCTTTGATGTAGTCTTTATCGGGGATAAGAGTGTATTTGAAGCTAGCTTTTATATGGATTTAGAAAACTCACACCTTATTTCTAAAACAGGCATCTCGAACCTTTTTCCCTTCTACCCTCACAAACAGCATAGTGCCCTAATCTAGGTGATTATGATGCTTTTTTTTCTCTCTGCATGAAGCTTGCGGTTAATTGTATTCTTCCTTCTGTGCAGCAGCCTGTAATTTTGTACAATGTTCCCAACTCTTAGACTGAAATGATCATGAATAAGTTTTGCGAAGCTGCACTTCACGGAGTGGGGAGACACCCCCCATCCCCCCCCCACACACACACACTTTTTAAAGCTGCAGGGGACAATCAAGGACTCTTAAACTCATTGGGCTGTCAGGGGAAGGTGTCTTTAAAAGCTTATTTCTGCACATTCTGAAACTGAACTGTCTGGCAACCCTCTCTCTGGGTGTGGCTCCTGGGGTGTGTGCAGGAGTGTGTGGTGGGCTTGGCAGCAGGGTGCGAGGGCTGCGGACCAGCTGGTGAAGGGTGTGCTATCTGCCATTAATGCATGTCGGCCAATCGGTTTTCCATGGTGGGGGTGGAGGTGGGGCGGGAAGGGGGTGCAGCCAAAGATTCAGAGAAGGTAGAGACCATCTCTGGATCCCCTCAGCAGCCCCCACCCCAGAGCTGTTGCTCACTGGGAAGGAAAGGCCAGGAGCTCACTTGCCTGCAAGTCTTCCCAAAGCAGGAGCGCGGATCCCGTCCCACCAGGGACCCCCAACACCCAGAGGCTCATCTCTGACTTAGAAAAGGAGAGGGATCTCTCCCTTCACCCCCGCTGGAAATATCTAAATCAGAATACATCATCTATTTTTATTTCCTTCACATTTGCAGAGTTCCGTGGTCAGCCCCTCTCTGGACGTTTCTTCGGAGCCCCCTGGATAGTAAGTTGCCACGCTGTGTACACGGCTTTCTGTCTCGAATGTCTGAAATGGGAAAAGGTTTGCACTTTGGACTCTTTCCCCCGTAGGATGGAGCAGTTTATTGACTTCAAAATCCAGCAAAAAGGATGCTTCCACTTGTTTTCAAAGAATTTTTAAAATAATTTAAAATTTTTGAATTATGAATTATGTAATTCATAATTACATGAATTACAAAGTTATTCATGATTAAGTTTCAGGTATACAGTGTTCCAACACCAGTCCCTTCACTAGTGTCCACTTCCCTCCACCAATGTCCCGGTTTCCCTCGTGTCTCCTGCTTTCCTGCTTCTGTGGTAGGCTCCTTTCCCCTCCGCCATTGTCCTTCCCTAATTTATCCTACCACCTCCAGTCCGGTGGCAAACTCCCTGATGTAGAACAGTTCTCCTGCTCTTCCTTTGTCTATTACCTTCCGGGCTTTGTTACTCCCTTACAAAGTTTCTTTATATCCCACAAATAAGAACTACCATACTGTGCATGTTCCTCTCTCTGACTTCATTCAACATTCAACATTCAGCAGATCCATCCACAGAGCAGCAAACTGCATGACTTTTTATCTTTTCTTACTGCCAAATACTATTCTCTTGTATATATGTACCATTGCTTCTTTATCCAGTCATCTGTTCTTGAGTACATCGGTCATAGGAGTTTTTTGTCTTCTTTCCTTCTAAATTAATTTTGTGCTCCTTCCTATTAGATAAGCTTTCACTGTGTTGACATCCTTCCCTTTAGAATGTGAGTTGATTGATTTGCGTGAATTGAGAATCTAATGGCATCTCATTGACTGATACTTGGAAGGAGGGTCTGTGTGACCAAGACAAGGTGATGCCGGGGCTCTCAGGCTCGACCCGTCACAGGGAAAGAGGGGTCCCACTCACTTATCTGATTCTGACATGTGGATTCAGATCCCCACACCAGATCTTAGGATTATGCCAGACTGTTCTGTGCACACCCCATTCACTTCTTTCTGGGGGTGTGCAACAGCCCCTTTTCTGTCTTTCCCCAGCCATTCTGAGCCCTCTGCCACATGAATATCAAGAATGATTGTACACAGAAATCATCTGAACAGATTCAAAGCTGCTAAATCCTGGGCTCTGCCCTCAGACATGATTCTGATGTCATTGTGGTCTGGCCCTCAACCATGTTATTAGGAAGATTAGAAGACATTATAAATATTAAAACTTTCCAGGTGATGGGGCTGGAGCAATAGCACAGTGGGTGGGGCGTTTTCCTTGTACGCAGCTCACCCAGGTTTGATTCCCAGCATCCCATATGGCCCCCTGAGCAGTAATTCCTGAGTGCATGGGCCAGGAGTAACCCCTGTGCATTGTTGGGTGTGACCCAAAAAGGAAAAAAAAATCTCCAGGTGACTCACATTGGAGGGCTCTACCTGCTGAATTACTTCCAGTACTTGGCCACACAGCTGACCGACCCAGTGGAGATGGTTTCAGTGCCTCTTTGCATGCCCCCACCCTCTTTAGAAATGGTAGCTAATAAGCATTTCAGCTTGCAGAAATGAACCTGAGCTGAGCCTTCCTTGCCTAGTATCATAATGCTGCCTTTTTTGACACCTCCATTTGCTGTATGTTTAAACGATACTCATGTGTTCATACAACTGCTAATAGACAATGAAGTCCTCTCTTGAGGACAGAGATTGTCCTGGTACACCCAGTAGATTTGGAGCTTGTTGTTACAGAAGCACCTTCTCTTCTTCTTATCTCCTGTGAAATAGGACAGGGAAGAAAAGCAAACCACTGCCTTTCTTGTGGGCTGGGTAAATCAGTTATAAGCTTGCTTATATAAATAAAAGGCTACTTTGTTTAAATGCTGAATTGCTGGAATTTTAGGGGTAGGGATGAATTATTCTGGTCATTGGTCATGTGCTACCTGCCTTGCCAAAGAGATATTTTGCAAACATGTTTTTGTTTGAAAGTCAGTCTGCTGGAATTTCTTTGTTTTCATGGAAAATTGGAAAAACCTTAATCTTTTTAGTGCAGCCACCAAATCTCTAACTAGATCTGTTCCTATTTTTTTTCCTAAAAATACGTGCATTAGTGATTTCACATGTCCCAGAGAGGAAGAATAAATTGAGAGGCTATATTAGGACAGTAGTTAGAGAAAAGATTACTGCCTTAAAGATACTTTTATCTTCATGAAGGATGGATGGAGAGTTTTTGGACCTGCTGGTTTCAATCAGGCCAATATCCACCAATATGGCAGAGAGCCTTCAAAGCTCAGACATAACTTCAGAACCTCTTCATCTTTCTCCCTCCATTCTGGGCTCTGAGGGTTACTCTCTTTACTTTTAATTATTATTGGTAGAGGGCCCTATCCCGGTGGCTCAGTTTGATCATATAGAAATGACAGTTTGATGCCCAGGGGTCTCCAGGGATAACCCACTGGTGCTGGGAAGGTCACAAATCAAACTCTGAGATTCCCATCTGCTAGGTGTGCCCACTGCAGCTTAAGCTGTCCCTTGGCCCTGATTTTCTTACAATGGTTGAACTGTTCCATCAGAATCAAAGATGGCACAAGGGTCCCGAGATATGCTTTTGGAAGTGCAGCCCACCAGATGACTTTGGGCTCCCTATAAATAAAGGTTGTGCTTTTTTTTAAGGTCAGAATTTTTCACAAACTCTCCGTGGTCCCCATGGCCACCTCTTTATCAAAGTGACAAAGTTTGTAATTTTCAGAGTCCACGTGCTAAGTGCCTGATCACGCCAGACCTCTCCCTGCCTCTACTGTTTTTATTATGACATGGCACTATCCTGGTATCTAAAGCCTGGTCTTCCCCCATCTACAACCACTACTCTCTCTCTCTCTCTCTCTCTCTCTCTCTCTTACACACACACACACACACACACACACACACACACACACACGCTGCTTCTTGTGTCTTGGCTGTCTTATTCCTTAGCCCTGCTGGAACAAAGCACCATGCTAGGTATTAGAAGAATGTAAGTCAAAGATAATTCAGAAGGTCATGCCTTGCTTTTGTAGGTTCTGGTTGGACCAGATCACCAGCATTTGCACGGACCCCTGAGCACAGCAGAGTGGCCCCAAGCAATGTGTCAAATATGGCTAGCCCTCCCCCCAAAATATACTGTCACATCATGGTTTTGGAGACCAAGAAGACACATCTAAATAACTGTTAATAAATAAAAATGGCAAAGTGGCAAATGAATGAAATAGAAACTCTAAGGAGGAAAAGTATTCCGAAGAAAAGGCAGTGTGCTTAGGCTGTCAAGATTGGGAGCACAGGTCTGGAATAAATGACAGTTTCCACAACTTATTGGTCATTTACACAGGCCAGGCCCTATACTTTTCATCCTAGGTACCTTACCTCATGTAGTCCTCTGAGCATTCCTCATAATACATCAGGTGTTATTTTTGACCCCCACTTTATAGGTGAGGAGATAGGTGCTCAGAGACAGTGTACTCCCAAGTTCCCATAGCTGGTATATGGCAAAGTTGTAGCCAGAGGGGACAGAGAAGTTCTAGAACTAGAGGGGACCAAGATCAGCAGCAAACACTCATTTGCACCAATCTGAGTCCAAATTGGGTAATAAATTAACAGAAGGCATGCAAAAATTTACTATTTTTGAGTGATTAAAAAGAACAGCTCAAGTGACTGTATTAACACTGTGCAGAATTTAAGTGGATGACTAGAAGCTGTTTAAAAGCAAATGATTTTCAGGTGCGCTAAAATTTGTGTACGTAAAGATATCTGATGTTCTGTTTACCAAGGACTCTTGTTTGTATCATCAGAATTGGTCTCCAAATACTCCTCTTGCTCAGCTGTTGCCTACCACTCATTAAGCACTTGGCAGAAATACTTGAGTTTTTTGCTTCTTGTTCTTCAACAATTTGGAGATTGTTGAGTAATTCAGATTTAGTTTTCTCCCAGTTTGTTTAAATTAATAAGGTTTTTTCGTGGTTGGTTCTGGTGAGAAGCCAGAACCATGTGCAGGGCCTAACACGTAGGGAAGCACACAACTAATGTTTACTGCATAAACGAGTGCATCTATAAATCTTAATTAACTGAAATCCAACTTACTTAGCTCCAAGGCAGGCAACTTGTGAACTGAATCTGACTCCTTTTGCTGGAGGGATGGGAATGACGTGCTGAAAGAAACATTGGCAAGAGTTGACTTAACCCAAGTTGACTGAAGAAAGGGGAGTCACATATGGCCCCAGCTCAAGAACTTTGTAGCAGCTGGAGAAGTGATGGTGTCGTTTGAAATCCACTTTCATATGTTGGAAGAGTGCAGTATTAGTCAACACGTCACATATTAAAAGACCCTAGGAGCACGAGAAGAAATTCACCAATAGTCCCAGTAACTTAATATAGCTACCCATCCTCAAAAAAGAAGTATTTTTATACTTGGATTATTGCTCCAATTTTGCATTTCATTTACAGATAGGTATGAGATCTAAAAATCTATATTGTAGGCTGTTCCTTTTAATCATTGCTTAGTAAAATCTCAGCATTGGTAAATACTAATGCTTTTTTTTTTTCCCCTCCCTCACCAAAGAGCTTTACTCTGTTTGGCCAGAAGATGACACTCAAGAACAGTCCGAGTGTTTTGCTGATTGATAGTGATGGAACCATGGAGAAATCCCTGTTTTTTCTTTTGGTTTGACTTAACATCAAGCTATAGTCATTACCTGAAGAACTATAGAAATATTACACTACCACATCTTAGGAATTTCAGTGCATGTAGGCATTTGATTTTGTAGGATCACCTATTCTACTGATAATAATTGGACAACAGGACAGGGCAGCAGGCCTAAAACTAATAGGATAAAGTGGCTACCTTTGGGGATTCAGTGCGATGGGGAGACAGATTTGTAAGTAGCAATGAGGTCCCATTCCGTAAAGGTCAAGATGTAACTTGGGCCTCTGTATCGTGGAGGAAGAAAGGAAGGCTCCATTTGAAGGTGCAGCTAAGAAAAAGTAAGTAACAACATATTATGAATACAAAGATTAAAAGTAAAATTTTTACAAAATTGGGTAGTTTCCTTCCCTTACACTTCTACTTTCCAATAAACCTTTTGGGGGAAGAAAACAAGAATTTTTTAAAATGAAACTCTACAATGAAACTGTTCTTTCCGCATTGTGTAGACTCCCCCAAGGCCACAAAAAAAAAGTTACTATTTTTCCATTTAAATTTTTTTTCCCTTTCCAAATTTTTATCTGTAATGCTGTTAAAAATGGAGTTTCAGGTACACAATATTCTAACTCCACATTCAACATCAGTGTCAGCATCCCTCCAACCAAATTACCGTCCAGGACTCTCTCCTATCCCACCAATTCCCCCTGGGTAAACTCATCAAAATATATAATTATATTCTGGGTCACATGTTTACAATATTTCTAATACTTATGGTTTTAATGTATACTTACCTCACCTCACCACCCCCAAAGTGCCCGAGACCATCCACCAATGTTCCTTATGTTCTGTCAGTCTACCCCATCATTCCTCACCTCTCTCTCTGCCTGACTTGATACTACTCTCAGTTCTGTAATCCCAGGTCAAAGATTTGCCATTATTTGATACCTTCCATTCTCCTGTACTCCTTTCTTCCTGAAAACACCAAGTGTTTTTTTTTTTTTCTTTTTGGGTCACACCCGGCGATGCACAGGGGTTATTCCTGGCTCTGCACTCAGGAGTCACTCCTGGCGGTGCTCAGGAGACCATATCGGATGCTGGGAATCGAACTCAGGTCGGCTGTGTGCAAGGCAAATGCCCCACCCGCTGTGCTATCTCTCCAGCACCAAAAAACCAAGTGTTTTTGAATAATGAATGTAATAACCACTGCTATATATTCCTCAGTCCGTTTTGTTCTCTATTGAACTTGGAGAGTAACTGATACTTAGCAGAAGCTCAATAAATTTTTACTGAATGAATAAACGACCACTGGAATGGTGGGATGGAATCTTTTCTAGAAATTTCACTGGTAGTGGTTTGTAGAGTTGATCCGAGATGTCTGAGGGTAATTGTGTGGTCTCTGCAGAGGTGTAGGGGAGCCAGGGTGAGGTGAGACCCAGGGGACAACAGGAAAGGATCAAATACAGGGAGAAAATAGGACCTGGTGATTGATTTAGCTTCTAAGGAAAAGGAGGTGAAAAGGAGGTTGATTCCCTGGAGTTGGTGATGGAGGCTGAGGCATAGCACTGGGTTTGGCTTGGAACATGTTCGGCTTCAGATAACTTAGGACCCTCCAAGTGGAGATGTTCAGGAAGCATTTGAAGGTATGTGTCAGGCGCTCAAAAGAAGGGTTTATAAACAGACTTCTGCAAGGGGAAAGGGGTTCTAGGCCATACCTGGTAGTGTTCAGGAGACCATATGTGGTGCAGGGATCAAACTTGGACTAGCTGCATACAAGGCAGGTGGTTTAACTTTTTTACTATCCCTCTCTGTTCCCTGAGATAACAGATTTGACAACATTTTGAGTGTTACCTTGCCTTATAGTTTTATAGCTGAAAGAAATTAAGGCTAAGAGCAACTCATTTTTCCCCATTGTTATTTTTGTTTTGGGGGGCTATACCCAGTAGTGCTCATAGCTTACTCTTGGTTCTGCACTCAGGAATCACTCCTGGTGAGCTTGGGGGACCATATGGAGTGCCAGGGATCAAACCCAGCTTGGCCAAGAGCAAGGCAAATTCACTACTCGCTGTACTATTGCTCCAGCCCGCTGTTTCCCATTTTCTCAGCTGTGACACATTCCTTTATGGAGTCAGGCTGGGATCACAGCTTGCCAAGACCCCGCCTGCGCGTCCAGAGCCCGTCCGCTAGCACAACTGGAAACTGTCAGCCCTGAGATGATTGCTCTGTTCTCTTACTTTATTCTCCCAGTGAGTATGTTTTTGTTGAATTCCCTTAAAACTCAGCAGCCAGCTCTGTCTTAGCTGGAGGTTGAGTTCTTCCTGCGGTCAGCTGGTTTGCTCTTTTGTTTCATTTGGGGGATGCTCCCCAGCAATGCTGAGGCCCACTAGGACTACACTCAGCAGGCCTTGTGATGCCTGGGATTAAAGCTGGGGCCCTGGGCATTCCAGGCATATGCTTGAGCTCTTTGAGCTCTCTCCCTGGCCCTGGCTAGCATTATCTGAACCGAAAGCTATCTCAGTCCAGGTTGCTCTGTGCTGAGCATCTGAATGGAACCTGTTTTTGTTAAGTAATCAGTAGCTGCTAATCCTGACTGGGCCTTTCGCAATCAACCTGGACTACCAAACTGCTTTTTTTTTTTTATATATCCCAGTGTTTGGTTTGGGACCATATCTGGTGGAACTCTGGGGTTATTCATGGCTCTGTGCTCAAGAATGACCCCTGGCAGTGCTCAGAGGCCCATATGAAGTGTTGAAGATTTGAACCAGAGATTAGTGGGGTACAAGGCAAGAACTGTCTGTGCTATCTCTCTGGTCCCAGCCCGCTTTCTTTAATCCTCTCTGATCTATTTGAGCATAGCAAAGATCCAAGAACTCTTGGGCTTTGTAAAACGCCTTCACTACTCTGGTCCCCAGTTTACCCTTTAGTATAAGAAGACAAATGGTGCGTGTCTTTCCAACATATGGAAATTTGATGGAATAATAGATTTTAAATATGCCATTTCAGAGCTGTTAGATAATAGTTTTTAAATAAAGAGCACCTCAGTTGCAATGTGTTGCACATCTGGAAAAAGCTTGTTGGCTTTTGTATCAGAAAGAAAACAATTGGCTGTAGCAAATCTGTTCTAAGAGATTTCCTGAGTGCTGGTTCATCATTTTGGTGGGAAGGCTGGAGGAAAAAAATAGTGATAAGGGGTGGATTAAAGCCAGAATTTGTGATGGCTGTGAGTTTGGATGACTAATGAGGTAGAGGAGTTGTGAGGTCAGGCTGAGAGTCAGGACTGGAGCAAGTTGGGAGCAACTAAGTGAGAAGTTCTGACCTGGGACATTCCAATCTGGGCTCAGTCAATTTTAGAGAACAGTAAACAGAGACAAAGGAAGTGGATGGAAACTACTTTAGTCACTCCCCAGTTCTGAGGGAGGACTGGGAAGCCCCAAACCAAGGCAAGTAGGGCTTTAGATACTGTCCTTTTACAAAATGGATGTAATGGTTGCCATGGCTGTTGGTTGGCAGGAACTAAAGGGCATCTACACATGGATCTCTTTTGCAGCCAGGGTTATACCAAAAAAAAAAAAAGCGGAAATGGTGAAGGACAGAATCTAAAAACTTAACCAAAAGGAAAAACGTTAAAGACCATCCCAAAGCAGCAGGTGGTTGGTTGGGATGTGAAAACAGCCCCATCACTGGCAGCTTGGGTAGAGGGAAAGAGAGGGCCAGGCATGTGTTAGAGCAGATGCAGCCCTAACTGCATTTTCCCCTGAAGAATCTGACTGCTGATGAAAGGAGGACTGGAGAGAGGTACTAGAGTGATTCTGTCAACTTTTCTCTATATTTGATCACATTCCTAGTAAAATATTGGAATAAAGAAATTCCACCAAGCCATGTACATCTTCAGAGCTAGAAAATTCATGTTGAATTCAGCAAACCAGATTCATTTGGCAGGGAAAGTAGCCCAGTGGAAGCCTGAGCATTCTACTGCAGGAAGGGGTCACTCCCCTGTGTCCCTGGGTGAGGCAGAAAACCCTGAGATTAGGGAGGAGGGAGACTCAGCAAGTGAGGACTTTTCACTTTTCTTTTTTTTTTCTGTGCCCCACCTCATTCCAGAAAGGATTTGTAGTAACTTGAAAAAATAAATACCTCGAATTTCAAGGAGATGAAAATAAATGAAGGGTCTAAATGAGCAGTAGTTTATACTAACAACATGGGTCCAAAGTTCTGAACACAAGTATCGAAGAGAAGTGGGTAGAAAGCCCGGCTGCATAACAAGAATGCGTAGGGTCCCAGGTGCCACTTGCCTTCCTGGGTTCCCAAGACAGCTGGGCTGCCTCCTCTCCTGGTCGATTTTAATCTTCTTTCCGCCAAGGGCTGTTCTACGAAGAATAATAGCCTGGAAAAATGACCCAAGTAGAGGGCTTGAAATCACTGACACTCATAGGCCTCTAAGTGGGATGCTTCAGTGAGATCCGTACCTCGTTTGTGCACAGCTGCTGGGTCCTCAGCTTCCCTGTCTTGCCTTCCCCCACCTCCACCCTCCCAACTCCTGTCCTGTCCACCTCCTTCCCCTCTTCCCGCCTGCCCTCTAGCATCTTTCATCCCTTCCTTCCAGCCCTTTCTTTCTTCCTCCCTTCTTCCTGCCATTTCCCTGACACCTCTCTGTCTTCGTCCTATGATCCCCATACCTCACTCCCATCCTAGGCACTGTATCCCAGTTATTTTTAAAATACGCTTTCCAAAGTGGGCAGTACTACTTCCCCCCACCCCAGATCCCCCAATCTCTGCTCTGTGCTGAATGATGGCAGGGCTGGGGTTAAGGGGAGGGTGGAGTTCATAATTGTCCTCGGGTGCAACTTTGGGGGCACCTTGTTCATTTAAGATTGATTTCTAAGGATGTGCTGAATTGTTTTTGTTTTTGTTTTAGGGCTGGAGCGATAGCACAGCGGTAGGGCGTTTGACTTGCACGCAGCCAACGTGGCTGACCCGAGTTCGATTCCTCCGCCCCTCTCGGAGAGCCCGGCAAGCTACCGAGAGTATCTTGCCCGCGCAGCAGAGCCTGGCGAGCTCTCCGTGACGTATTCAATATGCCAGACACAGTAACAACAAAGTCTCCAATGGAGACGTTACTGGGCCCACTCGAGCAAATCGATGATCAACAGGAGGGCCTTTACCTTTACCTTTTACATTTTGTTTTGTTGGGGAGGGGGACAGCACTGTAGCACTGTCCTCCCATTGTTCATCAATTTACTCGAGCAGGCCCAGTAACACCTCCATTGTGAGACTTGTTGTTACTGTGTTTGACATATCGAATACATCACCATCACGGGTAGCTTGCCAGGCTTTGCCGTGCGGGTGAGATACTCTTGGTAGCTTGCCGGGCTCTCCGAGAGGGGCAGAGGAATCGAACCTGGGCTGACCAGGTCGACCGCGTGCAAGGCAAATGCCCTACCACTGTGCTATCGCTCCAGCCCTGGAAGGGGGGGGGCAGGAAGGGGGGCAGCATAGACCAAATTAATTTTGGGACCCTCTGTTTTAAATCATGCATACAATCAGAGCACTCTCCTCTTTGGATACAATTCCTGAGCATCCACGTGGGACATGAGCCTATCTTTTTTGTAGAACTCTATGCTAAGTAAGAATGCCCTTGAGAAAAGATGGTTCTCAATTCGGATGATAAAGAAGTCTGTTTTTATGTCCTCAGCTGATAGTATGTTTTTCAAGAAAGATAAAATAAAAGAACAAAAATACTAACTCCTTGTCTTTCTTTTTCCCTTTTTCTTTTCACATCACCTTGTTCTTAGTGTTTATTCTTCCAACTTCCATGCAGTGAAGAAGGAATCCGATGGGGCTCCTGGGGATCTGGCTAGCTTGGAAAACGAGAGGCAGATTTATAAAAGCGTCTTGGAAGGTGGCGATATCCCTCTCCAGGGCCTGAGTGGGCTCAAGCGGCCCTCCAGCTCGGCCTCCACGAAAGGTAACTGGGCACGTCCTGCAGGCCGCTCACCCCTCCACAGCCCTTCCAGGGCGTGGTGGCAGGTGCTCCTCCAGCAAGTGGGAGAACTTCTGCCTGGATCAGACCCCACAGGCCTTTGAGCCCTTCCCAGATTTTCCACCGGCCATTTTTCTTTCTGGTATTAATAGTTTCCTTTCCTTCAAGCCCTCACCCTCTCTCTCCCCAAAGCATCTCTCTTTTTCTCTCTCTCTTTTTTGTTTTGATTCCCTTTTCTTAGATATCAGCTGAGCTTTAGCCTTTCCTAATTCTAGCAGGGTAGCCATTTATTAATTTTTTTTCCTTTGCATCTTTGCACCTGCTTCGCAGCGCAGATCATTTTGCTTCAGGACATCAACTGGGAATTAAAGGAAAACCAAATACCCTCTTATGACCAATGAGCATGTTACCTCTCCCAGATCACCACCCCACCCCAGCCTCCCCACTTTATTTTATTTTATTTTTTTGCAGCTTTCAGCTTTAACCTAATGGGTGTGTTTATTTTATTCTGCATGCTTTCCAGTGGATCGTAAAGGTGGGAATGCTTACATGATTTCTTCATCTTCAGTTCCTAGCCGAACAGCTAACACTAGCCATGCGTTAGGCCCTGTGTGTAAGCACAAGAAACCCCTGTCCGCCGCCAAAGCCTGCATTTCGGAAATCCTCCCCTCCAAATTCAAACCCAGGCTCTCTGCTCCCAGCGCTCTTTTGCGGGACCAGAAGAGCATCCTGCTGCCCTCTGAGAAGACTCAGAGCTGTGAGAACCTGTGCGTTTCCGCCTCTCTGAATGATGCCAGGAGAGGTTTCCCCCTGCAGCTGGGGGGGAGCATCGAGAACCTGCTCATGCGGTCCCGGCGGGAGTACGATGGCCGGTCCAGCAGCACCCTGAGCCTGCAGGAGTACGGCACCAGCGCCCGGAGGCCGTGTCCTCTCTCCAGGAAGCCCGGCATGCAGTTCTCCATGCTCTATCGGGACATGCACCACATCAACCGGGCCGGTCTCTTCCCCGGCTCGGTCTCCTCCTCGAGTGTTCGTGACCTCGCGTCCCACTTTGAAAGGAGTGGCCTGGCGTTGGCCAGAGGGGAGCTGGGGGCCAGCCAGGAGGGCTCCGAGCACATCCCCAAGCACACCGTCTCCTCCCGCATCACAGCCTTCGAGCAGCTAATCCAGCGTTCCAGGTCCATGCCGTCCCTGGACCTGTCGGGCCGGCTCAGCAAGTCCCCCACACCGGTGCTGTCCCGCCTGGGCCTGACGGCGGCTCGCTCCGCTGAGTCCCTCTTGGAATCCACCAAGCTCCGGCCCAGGGAGATCGAGGGCATGACCCCCCGGGGGATCTACTCCTCCCCGACCTGCAGCAACGTGGCAGAGCCCACCTTGGGCCTCCGGGGCCCCCTGCCTTCCGAGCCCCTGTCCATGTGCTCCGACGATCTGGACCGCTGCTCCAATGTCTCCAGTGACAGCCGAGAGGGCAGCAGTGGCAGCGTACACGGAGACTTCCCCAAGCACCGCCTCCCCAAGTGCAAGGGCACCTGCCCGGCCTCCTACACGCGCTTCACCACCATCCGCAAACACGAGCAGCAGCAGACGCCCCGGCAGCCGGACTGGCGCCCGGACCCCAGAGGCGACAAGAACGCCCTCCTCAGAAACATCTACCTGATGAGCCCCCTCCCTTTCCGGTTGAAAAAGCCCCTCCAGCACGCCCCCAGACAGACTTCCCCCAGTGACCTCTCAGGCCCCCTGGCGGGCCAGAAGCCAGACCTCCCCAGTCAGCCCCCTCTGGATGAGCCCCACGCCGCCGGGGGAAAGCCCCCCGTCCCCAAACGCGTGTCTTCCCGGCAGGCCATGGCCAGACTGAGCCGGACCACAGAGCCCCCCCAGGAGAGACACGAGGCCCCCCAGGACTGCCCAGGGGCCTTTAACAATGGGAACCCTGGGCCATACTCAGACCACGGCCTGGACAGGAACAACAACCCACAAAGTGAACTGGGAACATCCCTTGGAGGTGGCCTTTGTGTCTTTGCCCAGTCTCACTTCACCCATCTCTCCACTGCTTGCTTTGTCCCCCCCTTCCTCTGTGGCCCCGGTGTTCCTTTTCTGGTCCGTCCTTTGTTTTCTGTTTGTTTTGCTTGGCAATCCATCATGGCTCGTAGTGGCTGCTCTTCTTTAAAAACAAAACCCCCATGCCATTTAGACTAACCGCCAAACTCTTTATTTCGAAAGAAAAATTGGCCGTTGCGCTCCTCTGAGAAATTTGTTCATTTGAACTCTTGGTGAGGTTTGCTTCCGTCCCGCTCACCCAGGGTTTTTTCGAGAGGCAGCCACTCTTGGTGGCCGTGTGTTTGCGAGTGTGTGAGTGTACAGTGTGTCCCTGTGAGATCCTGCACGCCTCTTAGGAGGGACAAGTTTTCAAAGAAGTTCTCTCTTTTTGCTCATCTTTTGACCTTCTGATTAGTTTTCTTTGTATGAAACTACTTCACAAGGTTAAAATAAAAGGGGGGGCTGGGAGGTGGAGATGTGTTTTATTCCTTAAGAATTTGTTTGTGGATCATTGATCAATAACTTTAACAACTTTATTTGTAACAGATGGAAGGTGAAATCTTTTCCCACTCTGGGTTCCTACTAAATCTTTGCCTGTTTTAATTCTACTTTGTTGTCTTGAAGATTCAGAATCACCAAGACATTTTATACCAGCTGATTATTTGGAATCTGCAGAAGATTATATTCGGAGGCGACATGATGATAAAGAGGTAAAATGCCATCTTTACAACCTTAGCTTTTGCTCAGATAAAAATAAGAAGTGTGCATTCTAGATATCTGTGAGAGAGGTGAGATGACTGAGCATTTAGACGCAAAGTGATTTATTATGTGAGATAAGCTCATGAATACCTTTTTAAATTCATTTTTCCAAAAAGTAGGGCATCCCCCACCACAACAAAGGACAATAGAATCTACATCCCAAGTCCATCCAGTATACTATTGCATGAGAGTTTCAGGAAGAAGTTACCCATGACTACATTCAGATCTCATGGGTGGGAACCTTGGGAACCTGGTGTTTGCTCCATATTTTTTGCCACTCCTATTCCCCTCACCCCCCCGCCTATCCCCCACTCTGGTTTTCTCTAGGGAAATTCACCCATGCTTTCTCAAGAACTCTGTTTTTGCCACAAAGTACAGTTAAAATTTAGAAAAGAGCATTTAAGACAAAGATGAAAATCATAATGAACACGATAAGTGTTATAAAAAAAACATTTAAGGAAGTTGCTTTTAACTTGGATAAGAGAACTAGCCCTCTGACGATGAAGGAGCCTAACCAACCATAGCAGATCTTGGTCCTGCTCTTGCACATGTGTCCACAGCAGTGCGATGAACAGGCCCGGATAGTTACCAAATGAGCAAAGCCATGTGTCTGTTTTGATAGAAAGTCGCCATGGAGTAGAAGTGGTCAGGAATGAAAACTGGTGGTAGAGCACATTCTTCTCAGGTGGAGATCCCAAGTTTGATTCCCAGCACTGTAAAAACAACCAAATCATAAAGTCTTCATGAGGCATGCCTTTGGACTTTATCTTCCCAGGAGCAGGGTTCCTGTAGATTAATCAAACTCTGGTGTCCATTTTTCCTAAGAAGTGCTTTGACTTGGTATCAGGAGGAAGAAGAGGCATGTTCATTGTCCACAGCTTTGTCTCTTTTTCTGTAAACTCTGAAGTCCTTGGTTTCTGCTATTTGACTGTTTTCCAGAGTTTAGGGAACTTTCTTTAAGGATTTTGGGGGTAATTCTTCAGATGGTTGTAGGCTTTGAGGACAGCGGAATGGTTATCAGCTGCCCGGTAGTGAGACAACAAAGTAATCTGTGGCCCACCCCTTCTCCAGATGCCACACAGACACTTGTTCCTAATCACAGAAAGAAACCAGAGGGAACACTGGTCACACAGAATTATTTTTTTGTATGTGAAGCAACATAATTTTTATTGAAACTTATTTAGAAAGATGTGAGGGAAAAGAAAGGGAGACGTGTGTGTTCAGGAGAGAACACACGGGCTTCTCAAGAGTGAAAATAAGCAAAGAAACAGAGAGACAAGGGAGAAACGTGTTCAACGGAGAACATGGCTTGAAGAACAGGTGCAAAAAACTTCTTTTTAATAATGAAAAACACAGTGCATGTCCTTGCGGTCACAGATCAGATCATTTGTAGACCTTGTCATGGAGATATAAGAATGTGCCCTGTAGGGGCTGGAGCGATAGCACAGCTGATAGGGTATTTGCCTTGCATGTAGCCAACTCAGGTTCGATTCCCAGCATCCTATATGGTCCCCGAGCACTGCCAGGAGTAATTCCTAAGTGCATGAGCCAGGAGTAACCCCTGTGTATTGCCGGGTGTGACCCCCCAAAAAAAAGAATGTGCCCTGTATAGGCCTGAGCTACTACGATAAAAGACCATGGCCCAGCATTTCATTGGTCTAAGTTGCTATCCGACATGGAAAGCTTTGATAGAATTCTTGCTCACTGCACTGCAGGCCTGTTTCTCTAAGAAGCAGGTTGTGTAGTTGATGTACTAAAGGCACATTCATAAGAGAAGCCATTTGTATCTAATTCCCACTGGCTCACAAGTGCTTTAAGAATGTGTCTTAACCATTATTCATGGCCTCAGTGATTAAACTAGGGGAGAGATGGGTTTGCAGACCCCAACACTGCATGGAATCACTTTCACCGATTCTATTTTTCCTTAGTCAGTGAGCCAAGAAACATGTTATCCTCAAGCATCAGTTATAGAAACAAGGCACTTTTCCTGGTGAATGGGATTCAGTTCTGACATTTTAAAATATTAGCAGTTCTTATTAACATTGACAAAAATAACATGTCAGTTGTACAGGCAAGGTGATAATCTAACCACCCCTCTTGTTATATCAAAGGTATGACTGAAGCAGGATCTGACTTGCCCAGGATCATATTGTAAATCAACTTGTATTAGAGGGAGAGCTAGTTGGCTTCACATTCCTGGACTGCTACCCAAGAATAGAGCACTGTGCATGAAAATTACTTTCTCCTGTCTTATTGTAATTTTACAACAACTTACCTGAACACTAGAAAACTCAGTCATTCGATTAATTGCTGCCTTAGTATTTGTAGATCCTACAGAAAAAAGGAAAAATCAGGGCCACCTTGAGCTCAGTGTCTCCGAATTGCCTCCTGGAAGAAGACTGCTATTTTATTGAGTTTGCTAAGAACTATCAGTCTAATGAGTGCTCTTCTACAAGAAATACTAATACCAGAAATATTTAGGTGATATGGAATAAGAAAAGATGTTAACATTCTATTTCATGTCATTACAATAAACAAAGAGTACCTTTGGTAAAAGTCAATATTATTTAATTATTTTTAATGATAAGTGGGTATTTTTTTTCTAAACCCAGACACCATTATTCTTACTGTACTTTCTGTTTTCATATTATATATCATTCCCTTAAACTAAGCATCATTTCACCCAATGAAAAAATAATCATGGACTAGATTATTGTGAGTAGGGCATGTGCCTTATACACAGCCAACTCAAGTTCAGTCTCTGGCACCACATATGGTCTCCTGAGCCCACCAGGAATGATCCCTGAGCAGAGGGCCAGAAGTAAGACCTGAGCACAGCTGGATGTATACCCAATCCCACTCCCTTCCCCCCTGCCCAAACAGAATCAAGAAAGAATCTGCTGCTCTCTGTCAATCACACAGATAAACCCTGATGCCTGTCCCAAGATCTCTTCAACCTTCCTAAGGCCAGAGGAAGGGTCATCTGACTTACGAGAAAAGGACGCCATATTTTCTAAATCTCTGCCCTCTCAATAAAAAGTAATAGAAGGAGGAAGCTCTAAAATGATAGAGTTGCCACAAACCCCACGTGATAAGTGCTCTTTGGCATGTTGAATTAGGCCTGCCTTAGGCAGGAAGCATCAGCCTACTGCTTCCAGCATGGGAATATACTGTGGAAATTAATCACTGGCCAAGTGAGCATAGTCAAGACAGCTGGCCACAGTGCCACCCCAGCATGCTTGTGAATGTCCAGATGTCCCCCTGGGTCACCTGACCTTGGCTACTGTGTATCAGGAAGCAGGAGGCTTTTGGCTGAGCCAGGGGGCTGTTTATAAACAGAGTAACTGTGGAATCTCTCCTTCCCTGCATCCCAGCTTTCCCTGGGTTTCTCGTGGGCTTCTCCTGGGCAATGCTGCCTCCTCCCTGCACTTCAGGATATAGCTAACCAGAGTGGTTCCGGGGAAACGTGGGAATTGAACCCATAAAGCCTCTCTGACATCCGACTGTCCAAATTCCTCTCTATTGACCCAACACCTTTTTCCTTAGTTGTTTTTGTTGTCAGTTAACCCTACCCTGGACCAGATGATTCACTGCCCATTTTATGCAATCTCATGGCAGAAACTTTTAGCGGACCAGAGACGACTTAAGCGTGAGCAAGAAGAGGCCGATATTGCAGCTCGACGCCACACAGGCGTCATTCCGACACACCATCAGTTTATCACTAATGAGCGCTTTGGGGACCTCCTCAATATAGACGATACGGCAAAAAGGAAATCTGGGTCAGAGGTCTGTTTTGGTTGCCTCGATCTGCTGCTTGACCCAAAGCAATATTTGCCTTCCTTTGGCAGTGCCCTCTGTAGGCCAAATTAGTTCTCCAAACAGCATCTGTCATCCTGCCTTCCCTTAGGCTTGCTTTGGCTCCTCTATGGCTGGTCACTGGACGTGATTCCCATTATGTCCTGTGCTCTGTTATGTTCAAGCATGCCTGGCTGTGGGATCCGGATCTGCTAGTGCACACCCCTATTGCATGCCTTAGAGCATCGGCTGCCTTCATGAGTCCAGTCCTGTACATCCTGCATTTTATCATGAGCCTGTGTTGCCTGTGCATTCTGCTTAGAAACCTTTGTAGCTATGGGGTAGACAATGATAAGATGGTTCTCTAAAGGAATGATTTTGTGAAATGGCAAAAGTTACCCAGTGATGTTTTGTTTCTAGTATAGACAGTAGCTCCAAATTTTAGTGCCAGTCACATTGAAATATTCGGGCAGAATACTGCTGCTCATGAGGGCTAAAGTTTCCATGAATAAATGTTGAAACCCAGAGTTCTTACAGATAGGGGAAGCCCATGGCCCATAAAGGAGCTCCATGAGAGACAGTGCGTTTGTTCCCTCATTTTGACATTTCTCAGTTGAGTTTACAAAAGCTTGATATTATAACAGGGCAAAACCATAAACCACCAAAGTGATTTCATCCAGGCTTTCCTGGCCTCCTGCACTAAGGTCAGCATGTTGAAATTCTTGTGCTCGCCCAGTGCTGGAGCCTGCGTCAGAGTTTGTTTGGCCACGTGCCCCATCATAGGCCTGCTGAAGAATTATTTACTCCTTTCATGGAATTTGTGTGTCTGGGAGTTGAGGGTTCGAGAATTGGTAGAGTAAAACCCCAGAGTCCTATACAATATTCACTTTTTTTAATTGTCAATTCATATTTTTGTTTCTATCTCTTGAGTAACAGAGGCATCACTGGTTCTTCATAATAAAAAAAATGACTAAAAAGAAAAATCTTGTAACAAGGAAGAGGCAGAAAGTAGTCAGTTGCCAAAGTCAGAAGGTCCTCAGCCCTCTGTGCTCTTGCTCCTTCTCAAAACTTCCCTGTTCAGAAAATTTCTAGGGTCAATTATTCTTGTTCACTGGTTTCCCTGCACGCGAGTGATGGGGGAGATGAGAATGTGCAAAGGTACCTTAGGCTGCCAATTCACAGGGATGCATGCAACTGGAAGTGTAGCTAGGACAAAAAAAAACTCTGCCCAGCCTGTTCAGCCTCCTCCCAGAGTAGTGATTCTCAAACTTTCATCAGACTTCATGAGTGAGGGGCTGGTTGAAATACCCATCATGGACCTCTGCCTATAGCATTTCCAATGCTGATGTGGGACCAGAAAGTTTTCATCTCTAATCAGTTCTCAGGTGACTTTGAAGCTATCAATTTAGGGCCCACACTTTGAGAATCAGTGCATTAGATATGGATTTAAATGAGAAACAACAAGTCTTAAACCAGGCTTTATAGACCAGTGATGTTCAACCTTTCTATACCTGCAAACCAGCACTGCTCCATACACCAAATAATGGACCAGGAGTTTAAAATCACTCATCTAGATATAGTGCTTGGTTCCATTCAGTAGAGTTTGGTGGCCACTAATTCACTCAATGACCCTGAGTCAGGAGGCAGCAGTAAGATTCAGATATATCCCTGAAAAGCTGGTGGTTTAATGGAAAAGGCATCATCATAACAGTTATCTCTCCTGTAGTAGATAACAGTGCTCTAGAAGAGGAAGGAAAGATAGATTTGGCATCAGAAAGAAGAAAATTAAGAGGGAGCTGATGTTTTGGATAACCAGTGGTCAATCATTTAGTAAGTCTTAAGTATCAATAGACTCATTCTTTCAAAATTTTTATTATGGAGAGATTTTCTGTATTGAAAAACGTCTCCCAATATTGACCTAAGCCAATTTACCAACTATATAACAAGCTAAATACCTACAAAGTTTTAGTAATTGATAGGTGATATCAATTTGCTCTATAGCTGGGTGTCACTGAGCACCACTTATTAAAATTTAAAATTTTAAATTAATGCAGGCATTGAGCTGTGTTACATTGGTTTATAAGGTGTTCTGTTGACCTCTAGTATGTGTATATATTGAGAGAGAGGTGGAAATATCAGCATAAAAGGAAAAAATAAAGTTCTTGTAAATTTATGACCCTTCAGAAGATCCTGGCAAGATCCCAATGTCAGGTACTTGGATATGACTAAGAATTATGGTCTAACCTCTACATGGTGAAACTCATAATTATCTATTTCTCCTCACCTAGTCTCTCCCATTTTCCCCACTCCATTTAGTTCATACCCTCTAAAACTGAAGAGGAAGTGTGTAATTTAATTTGCATCACATTGTTTCCCAAGTCCTGAGAATCATAGCAGTTGAAGAAGTTGTAACAGCTCATGACTAGAGGCAGAATTATAGTGACAGCCATAAACAGCCTCCTCACATGATTTCTCCTCCCTTCCCTTTTTAACAGTATAGAAGAAAATTCACAAATAAATATAGTGTAGACCAACTTTCGGTTGGAATTGGAGATGAAGAAATACCAGGCAGAAAAGTTTAGACAAGATAGAACAAATAGTTTTGTCTGACGGGAGCAAAAAGTGTAATAAAGGATGAAGGCAGTTAGGTGTGAGTGGGGAGAGATTACCCAAAGGCCTTAACCCACGTCAGGAATTGAGATTTGATCTGAGGGATGGTTGAGAGTCTGGGCCAACTTCAAGGAAGTGATGTGATGGAAGTATTCAAGGAATGTTATTTATGCTCCTGAGTGGCAGTAGATTAAAGAGAGACAGTGCGAAGTTTCACAAAAGAAGCTTTGTGCCTGCAGAACTGGAGGTCAGTCCTGAGAAGGGTTCTAGACAGATGTCGTGTCTTGATAACTGGAGGTGGGGTGAGGAGGTGGGGATGGGGTCTGGAAGGTAAAAGCAGTTCAACAGGAATGGAACCTTGCCGTAGATGAGCCCAGGGCTCACTTTTATCTGACTTTCCAGAGAATCTCACGGACCAAGATGAATAAATGCAGCTGAAAATTATCATGAGAGGTCAACCAGGGCTTTATCTACTTTCAGATCATAATTTCAATGAAAATTAGGAAAATAGAATGTGTCCCTTGAAAAGTAAGACCACAGCCTAGGAGTGGGTTAGAACTTTTGGCCAATCTTGGCTTATTTGTGTCTTTAATGATTGTGGTCAGCTTTGGGGAACTAGCACTGAAGCTTTGCCACTTTTCTAATCGTGTCTTCCCCAAATCTGGCCCTTCCAAGAGAGATGCTCATGCATGACGTAGTTGACCAAAAATCCATGTAGTATTCTGCTAAGGTCAGACAAGTGGAATTTTTCCCAGATTTCTATAGCAGAACGAACTGGTTAGAGTGAATTTTCTGCTTTGCTTTCTGGAAACTTGTGGGACTGTGTTCTTCTTATCATATGTGAATTGTGATTTTAACTTGTTATCATTTTCTTATGTCTAGATGAGACCGGCAAGAGCCAAATATGACTTTAAAGCTCAGACACTAAAGTAAGTGCCACCAGTCACATTTGTCATTTTGACTGCCTCTTTGAAACAGGAATGTTTGCTTTGTAGGGGAGAGTTAGAGAAATAATAACATAAAAAGAAATCATTTATAGAATTTTTCAAGGTACCAATTGCTGTTCAAAGTACTATACACAAAGACTCTGTCTTCTTCTATATCCATTATGTGTAACCCTATGAGGGGCTTATAGTTACTAATGTTCTATGTATCTGGGGAAGTCAAGAAACTATAGTGTTAAGGAACTTGCTGGAACTGGATGATGATAGAGTTGGAATTCAAACCCAGGCAATCTGCACTCTTCTCAAAACACCATGCTGCTGCTTCCTATAAGAGACTTTTGTTTACTTGATTAAGAGATGACTCCATCTGACTCACCTATTTTGTGGAGGGAGTTGTGTCCATTTTCTAGGAAAATAACTTTACCAGATTTGCTATGCTTATATTGCTCCCAAGAGCTTAAAGGCTCTTTAGAGGCACATGAAGAAGAAACACTGTGTTCTGGATTGTGATAAGTCTGGAAAAATACTTCTCAAAGTTCCTGCATAGTTGGGGAACCACTGCATACTATGTCTCTACCACCTTCCCTCCTATTGACATATTCATAGTTCTAGAAGTCTTAGAAGAAACCTGATTAGCTTATTTTCTCATCTAAATTTAGATGACCAGGAAATCTTTATATTTTCCATGGAATGAGATTTGGGAAATGCTACCAGAGACGGGGTTCCCAAAGGAAACCACTCACTTCATGTCTAATTATGGATGAAAACGAACCCTGAGTTTTCATTGGCAGCAATGAACAGCAGCCATCCCATTGTTCTGCCGGAGGTCTCACATCTGGTGGCAGGAGGGAGGGCTCCCCTCCCATCCCTGGACACCACGTGCAGGAAATGCTGAGTTGCAGCACTCAGCTGTGGTTCTCATCGCCAGCACAGATAGGTGGTCAGGCCCTGATTATCAGAACTGAGGTCCAAATGAGGTAAACTTGGATTTGTTTGTAGTTACTCCTGTCCTCTAGCTCATCAGGTGGTGGTATCCAGGGCTGAAAAGGCGATGGGCTCTAGAGTCAGGAGTCTGGGTTGGAATCTCGATGGCGCAACTAGTGATTCCTGTAATGTGGACAATCCACTCACCTCTTCCACCTCATTTTGTCAGGTGTAGAATTGACATCAAAATGCCTCTTTTAAAGAATAGCTAAGATGATACTGAAAAGTATTTTGCATCATACAGCTTAAGTTTGTATCTCTTTTTCCCCCTTGAGTTAAAACTTTCATTGAATGACTTTGTGATGCTATGTTTATCTAGACTTCAACAATCAGTCTTTCATTCAAGAAGTGCTATCAAATAGAACAGGTAGGGAAGCTGAGAAAAACCCAGCTTGTCCCATTTATCAGCAGGGCAAAAGGATTCCTTCCTCCTGAATCTGTTTTCAGCAGACCTCTAGAAAAAAGTACAAAAGAGTCCAGGTCAGACCATGGACTTGAGTCTCTTAAATATTTTAAATATTAAAGTTTTAATATTTTCAGTCCCTAGGTTCTATTTTCCCACCTAGTTAAGCTACTACAGGAGCATCCTGTGGGAATATTTCGGTCCTCAGAGTGAAACAGGCTTCTTGCACAGGACTTCTGGGGCACTGCACCAGGCTAATGTACAGGGGGACACGGCAGAAAAGATGTCAGCTAGATCATGTTGTTTCTCAAACATTGTTCCCACCAGATCTCATCGAAGTGGTTCTTTGCCAGATGGGGTGTGGTCCACAGTGCTGGAAGGAGGGTAGCTCTTGACACCCCTCCTTTGGCTACAGCGACACACTTCTGCCACTCCCACTGTCCTACTCTGCCTCCACTGGGGCCATTGTTGCTCCCAACTGCAAGTCACTTTGGCTGGGCTGAGGTTGAATCTGCAGATCTCCCAAAAGATTAGATGTGCTGCACGTCTTGTTTATCCCCATGTCTTTGGTTAGAAGTGAAGAGAAGTGGTACTCAGGACCCCCACACAGAGGGTTATGGCAAAAATTGAGTAAACCATTGCTTTTTTCTAGAAACCAGTACCCCGCTTCCCCTTCCTTCCTGCACCTCTTTAGGATTAAAATGCTACCTACCAATGCCAGATCCACAAAGGCCGCCTTGTTCATGCAGCACAGTGTTGACTTTGTGTAAAGTTTTCCAGATGTGCCCCCATTGTGTAGCCAGCCCCTCTCATGTACTGAGGGACTTCCTGGCACACCACTCAGCAGACACACCTCCTTCAAATTACAGTCAGAAACTTTGCTTGATGTGCTCTTGGTTCAGTGCAAATGGATCAAGACCTGGGTCCTTTTCTTTTAAATTCAAGAAAATTTCAACTCACATTTTTTTTTCGCTTTCCTTTGAAGTTATCATTTTGTGTGTCATTTATCTTTCTTTTTTCTGTTTTATTGCATTTCAAGAGAACTCATAGTTATTACAGGTTAACATTATTCCTGACGAATAGGTTTGGATAAGTAAATGCTCCACTTTTCTTTTCATGGTCCCTCTTCCACACTGAGAAGGAAGGGAATGAATGTAACTGAGCACTAATTGCAGACAGAGGCACTGTGCTAGGTGTTATGCTTGGACTTTGTAGTTCAATTTTTTTAATACCTCTCAACTAGCTTTTTTTTTTTCAGATTAAGTAATCTCAGAAAGAGAATCTTGCCCAGAATCCCTTAGTTAGTAAAATAGAGTAATCGTGTTTTGAACTTAGGTCCACCTAACTTCATAACCTTTCAGGATTAGAGAGAGATTGTGAAAGGGTGAGTGAGTGAGTGGCAGCTCTCTGGAGGGAATGAGAGAAGGATGTGTTTCACAAATAACTTGAAGCAAGAAAGGCATGGCTTGCTAGGGTGTAGGAGAGAACAGTGCTGGTAGTTAATGTCTTTATAAGGAAGCATTTTTATCACGATAATGAACGTCAATTAAGATGGGGAGATGCACTTTTGTGTGTTGTGTAAATGTTCTAGCCTAAGACATCATTCACAAAACATACTTTTAAGAAAACCGCAACCATTGAGTGCTTTTTGAGAGCGAGAGGGTTTTAAAGGTACCATCCAACCCACAAAAGACTGGGACAAATGCCCAAGTTACATAATTTCCTGAATAGTACAGGTTCTTGCTTCTAAATGTAGAGCCTCCTCCGATAATTTGTCCCCTGTGACCCCTCTCCAAATCTCCTTTTGCTGAGTGTCTTAATATTTAATAAAACACTTGCTGACAAGTCTTGACCCTCTGTTGACAGGGAGCTACCTCTGCAGAAGGGAGATATTGTTTACATATATAGGCAGATTGATCAGAACTGGTATGAAGGAGAGCACCACGGCCGCGTGGGCATCTTTCCCCGCACCTACATCGAGGTACTGCATGTGGTCCTTGTCTTTCTACAGAAAAACCCGGTTGTACCCAAACCTTGATCATTTACCAAATGCTTGCATATTTTTTGTTTTTTTTCTCCCCTTCTCTTCTCATTTCCTCCACTTTCTTCCTTTTCCTTTTCTCTTTTGCCTTTAACTTTCTCAGCTGCTTCCTCCCGCTGAGAAGGCTCAGCCCAAAAAGTTGCCACCCGTGCAGATTTTGGAATATGGAGAAGCTATTGCTAAGTTTAACTTTAATGGTGATACACAAGTAGAAATGTCATTCAGAAAGGTAAGTGGTTCCTTGCTTAGGATCATATTGGATGGTCCTGTTGCCAGGGAGGCTGGGGGGAGTGTGGCAAGGGGGTGCATGCCATACTTATTCCAGTGAGCTATTATCCTGTTCAGGGGTTGTGTCAAAGGCTTTTCTGAGGCAGGTGTAACAAGAACGCTTTGCTTTGCTGCATCTTTCAGGGTGAAAGGATCACGCTGCTTCGACAAGTGGATGAGAACTGGTATGAGGGGAGGATTCCAGGGACATCCCGCCAAGGCATCTTCCCCATCACGTATGTGGATGTGCTCAAACGGCCACTGGTCAAGCACCCCGTGGATTACATCGACCTGCCTTTCTCATCCCCAAGTCGGAGCACTGCTGCAAGCCCCCAGGTACCAAAGCTTCTCATCTCTGGTATTCACAGTCAGCATGGCACAACCACCATGGCTGCCACACACGGCCTCTCTGGCATGGTTCTTCAGGGTGATTGAGAACTGTCTGGAGCAATGTCGGGTATCCACACTGGGATGTGTTTTCTTGAGTACAAATATTTGCCTAGCACTCGGTGGCATAAATATTAGCTCAAGAGAAAAGAAACTGCTTAAGTTGATCACTCTGGGAATAAGATGACTAAGGCAAAAGATAAGAACCATTATTAGTTGGCCCCAAACTCTAGGCTAGAAACATCCCATCCTGGTCCGCCACCCAGTGTAGTTCTCAGTCAGCTCATTGGTCATAGTTGACCTACAGAAGGTAAAGATCAGAGTATCGTGGTAAGCCAGAATAAAGTTGGGAATCAGACATCCTCTCTACTTTGGGTGGGCAGAGCGAAGGCTGATTATCGAATGTTTGCTTTTCTGACCATTATGAGCAAACTCATTTTGAGAACAGAAGTTATTCTAAACCTGTCTCCCCTTTTCCAAAGCCAAAAAAAATATTAGGCCCTTGGGCTCAGGAGAGGCCCTAGGGTGACTTCCTGTGCAAGACACTGATCATTCTGTGTGGTACATGTCAGGAGGAAGCCAGAGGGAAGCATGGGACCAGGGCTAGGGGTGACACTTGTTTGGTCCTCTTCTCTCATCGCCTAGTCATTTCCTTTTCTTCCACCTTCTCATCAGTGACCCCAGAGGTGGCTCTTGGCTGAGAGCCTTGCCTCGGGCTGTCCCAGGGATACCTGTGCAGTTAGCCCTGAGCCCTTTGATTTGCTCAGCAGGGTGATGTCTGTGCGGGTCATTTTGCTTTGGGATAATATGGGAAACTCAAATTGTTTTTTCACTTGACCTGGGCCTGGCAGGAGTAGAAATTCAGGTGGCTGCATTACTCACACTCCTCTCTAGAAGGTTCTTGGCTGCACATATCCCCTTCAATGCCCCCCACCCCCATACACACACACACACACACACACACACACATACACACACACTGCTCAAGGGAATGAAAATCCAAGAGGGGCCAGGGCAGTGCAATGGTGGAACCCTTTCTTCCTGTTTCTGCATCATACTGCAGAGGTGATGAGGTGGGATGAGTTGGGGAGGAATCCCAGTGTGTCCCTTTGAATGTCTGATTGCGCAAACCAGGCCAGCACCATAGTCACTGCCCCAAAGGGACTCCTTCTCCCATCCTCATCCCACTTCTCCCATCCTCCGTCTGCACACACATGTTGCATGCACGTGAAGATGCCCGCCCAAATACCATTTTCTCTCCAAACTTAACCCAGTGATTCCTTCTCCGGCACCAGTGTGCCTGCTTGTCTCACCCCTCTCTGTATATCCCCTGTGATGGGTCTCCTTCTTTCTCCTTTATGCTGACATTTGTGCCTTTTGCTTCTTTCTTTTCTTTTCCTCTCTCCTTTTCTGTTTAAGTTTCCGAGTCACGGCAAGGAACTCATACCAGCCCCCCGATCCATGCCCTCCCCTCACCGAGCCCTGTCCCCTGAGATGCATGCTGTCACCTCTGAGTGGATTTCACTGACTGTCGGGGTCCCAGGCCAGCGTTCTCTGGCACTGACGCCTCCCTTGCCTCCTCTGCCAGAGGCTTCCATCTATAAGAGGGATCCCTTGGCCTTTTTGTCAAGACCCAGTCCCTCGCTTTCTGTCAGCCTCCCCCATCTGAATTGGTCAGACCATCCTGCCCCCTACTCTGCTGTTTCCCCGCTGGCTCTGCCTGCCCCTGACAGAACCTACTCCCCAGAGCCCAGTGCCCATACTGCCCTTCAGCTCAATGGAGCCAATGGTGTCCACACGTCCCCTCCTGGCGTCCACCAGTATAGCTTCTCCCAGCCACCAGTGCCTCCTAGGAGCTCTGATAGGGTCATCTCAGAACTTAGCAATGCCTTTAGTAGCCAGGGCAGGCAGCGGCTGTGGCAAGAAGAGAGCGGACAATCTGAGAGGAGAGCAGAAAGAGAGGCAGGTGAGAGAGGCCTCGGCGGACCCAAGATCTCTAAGAAGAGCTGCTTGAAGCCATCAGACGTGGTCAGGAGCCTGAGCACTGAACAGAGACTCTCAGATCTCCACAGTCCCGAGGAGAGCCGGCTCAGCAAGCCCCTGGGTGGCCCCTTTCCGGAAAGGGAGATTGAGCAGACAGACCTTCCTAGAGGTGGCGAGCAGGCTGAGAGGAAGGCCGCTCAGAGTGTTGTGAGCCAGGTAGGCCTGCGGCATGACTGTGTGTGCCTTCGTCTCACCGGGCAGGGCGGGCCAGCTGCCTCAGCCATGGTCCGCCCGCTGAGGCCAAATGGATGCTCTCAAAAACTGTTTGCTTGCTTGAGGAGTATTAATGTTGTCCAGGAGGGTGCAGGGATCTTGGCTCAAGGTGTTATATCTGAGGAGGGTTGGAAGCAAAGGACAGGCTAAGTTCTGGCCTCTTAAGGTGATTCAGAAATTACCCCCTCCTTCCTTCGGGAGGGGGGAGGGGCTGATGGCAGCCTGTGAGAAGGAAGGACTTCCTCATGCTCCCTATGTGTTCAGAGAGTTACCTCAGTCTGCTCTGACTAACCCTGCAGCTGCGGTTTGGCTCACTGTGGCTTGGTTTTGTGTGAGATGCACTTTGTTTCCATAACCTATGATGCTCTGCCAGTGCTCAGCTGTCAGCTCTTTGTTCTGTCTCATGTTTGTGTGGTACTGTGGACACTGTTCACTGACGAGCAAGCACATTTTGGTACTGGGACAAACAGACTATGCCGTACCAAGCACTGCAGTCCTGACAGATAAGGCCCTGCCAGGGGCATGCTGGGTCTTTAGGTGACTTTCCATGTATTCTCTGGGCCAGCGTCAGTAATTCCAGGATCTTGATCAAGATGACCTCAGGGTGTTTTGAGGACTGACTAATGGTTGGGGAGTTATTGTGGTGCTTATATCATGATTCCCATTTTGACTGCTGTTCAGTAACCCCCCAAAAGTTAAAGATTTTGGACAGCTTCTCCAAGTAAATAGCTAGGTCTGGATGCCTCTCTTACTGATTATTTGGGAATTACTTCCTCTCTCTGAACTTCAGTTCAGAAGTGGGTGAAAGGATTCCCCAAAGCAGTGTGCCTGAGTGCTTAGCACAGGATCTAGAAACAAAACATCGACACTTTGTAGATAGAAGCTGTGGAGCTCCCATCTTGGGTGCTGTAGAGCCACTTCTGGAGTAGAGAACATTCTAGAATGCCCCCAAACCATTTATTGTCTAATAACCATAGTAAGGCTGGGCGATAGCACAGCGGTAGGGCGTTTGCCTTGCACGCAGCGGGCCCAGCTGACCCGGATTCAATTCCTCTGCCCCTCTCGGAAAGCCCAGCAAGTTACTGAGAGTCTCTCGCCTGCACAGCAAAGCCTGACAAGCTCCCTGTGATGTATTTGATATGCCAAACACATATTCAATATGTCTCACAATGAAGACTTTACTGGGCCCGCTCGAGCAAATCAATGAACAACGGGAGGACAGTGCTACAGACAGTGCTACCCATAGTAGACTGTGCTTGAGGCCAAGTGGATGCTCTCTGAGGCCCACTGAGGCCAAGTGGATGCTCACGAGAACTGTTTGCTTGCTTGGGGAGTATTAGTATTGTCCAGGAGGAGCAGGGTTCTTGGTTCAGGTGTTAGATCTGAGGAGGGTTGGAAGCAAAGGATAGGCTAAGTTCTGGCCTCTTAAGGTGATTCAGAACTCATTTATGTTTATGTTTATAAGCATAAAGCTATATTTATTCACTCAACAAATGTTTCAAGGCCTGTATGTACCAGATTCTGTGCAAAATACAAGGGTCGTCATCTTCATGCTCTTTAGGAATTTCAGTTCCACAGAGACAGGCAGACAACAGAGTCACAGGGCAGACTTGGAGGTTTGGAGGGTACAGGAGCACAGAGGACAGTTACCGGACCTCTAAGGCCAGAGACTGAAAATGGTGGACTCTTTGCTGCAGAAAGTGGCAGTATAGAACAGTGGTAAATGATCAGGCTAGCAAGTGACATTGAGTCACAGTGTCTATGTATCAAGTAGGAGTAAAAGTAGTCCCTCCCTTCAGGGCTGTCACAAAGATTCCATGTGGTAATGCACATACTGTGGTGCCTTTCATGCGGAGAAAGTCCGTAAGTGGGTTCTTGCTATGGGTTCATGGGAGAATTTCAATACCTGGGGAGGGCTTTGCCCAGCCCTGGAGCTGATGCCCTTGGAATGTGTTCTGTGAAGAAGAAAAGGAAGTATCCAGTTAAGGAGAGAATGGTTCATTGGGGGAATGGTAGCAGCAAAGTAGTTGGTTGAGAAGAATTCAAAGTCTGTGCCACAAGAACAATTCTGTACATGTTTCAAGTGGAACATGGGGCCTGGAACCCTGGTTACTGTCAGCAGTGAGTCATCCCGGTGACCAGCTTCCAGGCCTTGCGTGGACAGGAAGTGCATATGGTGCCAGACCTATGAGTGAGGCGAGTTTATACATCCCCTTCCTAACAGAGGAGAGGAGGTGGGGAGCTGGCAACATGGAACTCAACAAACTTGCTGAAAATTCATTTTCCTTGCGTGATGGGCATAGAACCTCAAGTATGCAACTTCCTGTCCCCTCCCTTCCTCTTGCTCTTCTAGCACAGCCACTTCTGCGTGGCTGTGCTTGGGCTGTGGGTCTTGGCCCGGCTCCCTGTCGAGAGCCAAAGACTTGGGGAGAAAGGACTCCGGCCTACTCCTTCCCCCTCCCAATCACTTCCTTCTCCCTTTATGCAGCTGGAAGCAGGAGTCTGCAGCTTTGGAAATGGAGGTCCTCCCAAGAAACATTCTACCTGTCAGGGGCCTCTTTAAGAGCTAGAAATGGAAAGGCAATCAGAAAGTCACAAGCTCAGGCTGGGTCACTTACCAGATTAAATGCATTCCAGGCTTGTTATCAGGAAGTTACCAACTAGTATTTTCCTGGTTGTGGGAATATTAGTTAGTTCTAATTGTTGGGACACTTACTTGACTCTAAGAAGTGGAGGGGATTTTACCTGGGATCCATATATGAAAAGACGTTCTGAAATGTCCCGATCATTTTCTCTCTTATTCAAGCATTTAGGACATTCTAAATGTTTAGGAGGGGAGGAGAGTGCTGAGCATCATCAGGGGTTCCCATTGCCTTCAGTTCCCATTGCCTTCCATGCCCTCCTCACTGGCATGGAAGCCTCATACAATCTGACCATATAGATGGCAGCCAGCCTCACCTTCCAATGCATCCCCTGCTCATCACCTGGGTACCTGCCACTTGTCTTTCTCCTAGCCACTTGGATGTCCCTTCTTCCAGAAAATATTTCCTGACTACCTCCCCTACCTTCGAGACAGGATTAAGTGCTCTAACTTTGTACTTCCACAACTCCTGCCCCTGACCTGCATAGCCCTTCTCGGCTGTGCCCTGTTCATCTTTTTGATCGCCCATGTCACCACTAGAGGATTAGTGTCACAAGTCTGCATCCATGGCACAGGATATCTGAAAGGCATTCAGTAAATATTTGTTGAATGAAAGAAAAGATGAAAAATGACTGATCCTATCTAAAGGGCCGTTGATCCCACTGAGGGAATAAGACATGTTTTGGAACTCTTTTCATTGATTGAGATTCTGTGATTTATAGTACTGTTAATCTTTGATGATAGTTTCCTGTGTACGGAATTCCAACACCGCAACCATCACTGGTTACATGTGATTTTAAGACCCACAATGGAGAGTCATACACAGTTCATTCTAAAAGTTTGGTATAGGGGCAAGTAATAAGTTTCAGGAGCGGGGTTGGAAGGTGAGAAAAGGTGACACTTGATTTGGGGGGAAAGAATAGAGAGATTTAGCTAAGTACTAGCATGGAGGGAAAGGGCAGCATTCAAGGAGGCTAAGCCTTCAGCAAAGGCCCAGAAAAAGAAAGGGGGGGGGGGGGAGGGGCAAGGGCTTAGTTGCAGAGGGTATAAGATGGATGGGAAGGAGGAGTCTGGGGCAGCAGCTGGGAGCAGAGCTGTGGAGTTTGGTGCTGCAGTTATTTATTAGCACCTGCTACCACCTAGTCTTCTTCCCCAGCTATCTTCCTTAGCTGACCTTACTTGACTTACTTGTCAAACTTCCCTGCTTGGGGCTAAGTCCCTGCTTTGCTCCTTTCCTCCCATTAGTCACCTGTTCCGGGCCCACCCCAGTCCCCTTTACCCACAACTCTGCAGACCTGCAAACAAGCACTTCCTTTGTGAAACATCTGACTTTTCACTCCTTTGTGAATTCCCAAACTGCTCCCGCATTCGGTTGGTTTGGTACGTGTGTTCTCTGAACAAGCAGGTGAGTGAGGTGCAGAGTTGGCGTCTGGGTGAACTGGGTTTGAGTCGGAAGAGCTGTGTTAGAAGTAGCCAGACCGGGCTTCCACTCCCAGCTCTGTTATTTGCCTGCCGGAGGTTCTTTCATCCGGTTCACGTAGTCCCTCTTTCTGGCAGCTTCCCTGTCATTGACAAAAGATCCAGACAAGAAGAGAATTGAAGTTCTTTATAGCTTTCATATTCTATGGTTAGATATAAATCCTGTTGGGATTTCAATAGAAAAAAGAAAGAAGAACAACTACAAAATTTTAAATAGATGGTATATTTTACACCTGCAAACCTTCACAGTTGAAAAGTGAAAGCTTTTCCTTTTGTTTGTTGTTTTAAGAGACAGCTTAACTAATTGAACAAAAATATACAAAGGTATATAAAATGTGTTAGAACTTCAGAGTTACCTGCCAGGTTCTTGGGTTTTATTTTGTTGCACATCATTTTGATTGAGAAAGTTGAGAATGACAGATCAAGAAAGAAAAAGAGGTGGCCATTTCGGAAATCTCCCATCATTTGCATTGCCACATATTTACTTAACTTCCCCAAGATAGAAGCTCCGAGTGTCAACTCGTGCACAGACTTGGTTTTTAAGGTGTTCCTACAGTTGTGAGAGAGCCTTATAGAATTTCCAAATTTAAAAGAAACTTTGGGGTTCATCTATGAGTGAATCACAACTTTTTTTTCTCGGTTGCAGAACCTTTGAGAATCTGAAGTTGGCCAAGTATGCTAGGCCAGTAAGTTTGAGGAAGAAAGTGGGACGCACTTATCATTTTCATAAAGTTTCAAGAAGTTCACACCTGAGTCCATTCAAGAGCTGCCCTGATACCCAGACTAAGAACTCCTAATCTCTTTGACTTTTCAGAAGAATTGGGAGAAAGGAAGTCTGGAAAAAAGGGACAGAATTTGTGATGACAGTTTGGGTTCCAAAGGTTAGAACCCAAACAGTACAAATCAAGTGCATGAAATTTGACGTGAAATTGTTCTAGAAATTTCTGTGTCCTCAAATTCACTATCTGAGAAACACAAGAACAGACTTCTGCCTTAAAGAAAGGAGGGGAGGGAAAGCTACTCAGCTGGTGACAGGAGGATGTGCTTCGGTGACTTCCCAGGGATTGCCCCTCACTTAGTGGAAACTAGGTTAGTTCCCAGAATGATAAGAACAAAGGCTTAGGCCTGGGAATCAGACATAGAGAGGAAAACATGTGATACAACTTGCAAGAACCAGAAGGAAATTTTAAATGTTAAGCTATCCAGCTAAACATGGGAAATGTTTTCCTTTGACTCATACGGAAGGGAAATCTCTAAATAAACACCAGGGGTGTTTAACTATTTATGGGATGGGAAGAGACATTGTCTACAGTTCTTAAAAAAATCTTTATAACCAGCAGGTATGCTTTCACCACCTATAGTAGGGGATAGAAGGCCCAAGTTGAAATGTTCACCCCTGTAATGGTGTTTAGAGAAATTATCAAGATCACTAGAAGTCCCAGGGCAGCTGCAGAGTGCTGGGCACGTTCAGCCTGACATCTGGCATCTCTAACTGCTCTGAGGGCTCCTCCGGCTGAGCACAGACCCACAGGAGCAGATCATAATTATTGAGTTAATGGAGAGATTAAATTAGATGTAGCTGGAACTCATTAAATACCTATGTGGGGCCGGAGTGATAGTCCAGTGAGCCGGGCACTTGTCTTGCATTCTGTTGATCCAGATTTGTTCCCCGGCATCCCATATGGTCCCCCAAGCTCTACAGGGAGTGAACTCTGAGCACAGAGCCAGGAATAAGCCCTAAGTACTGCCAGGTGTCACTCAAATAAACAAAATAAAAATACCTGATGCATGATACAGAGGAAATAGGGTAAAGTAGTTGGCCTGTTCCTGCCTACTTACTCTTCCTTAACAGAGGAAAGTGGGGGGTGACATCAGGAGAACAAAGTAGAAAATAGGGAAATCATTTTACTGTGGGCTACACAAATCCAGAACATAAAAACTGTGGAATTTATATTCTATACCCGAATATTTCTCCTTACTCCCTCCCACCTTGAGTACAAAGCACCCTCTTGGAAGGCTTTTGATTTCTTGAATGCACATTTGCCATTCCCCCTCTGATGGTTTCAGGAAAGAAACAGAAGGCCACATTACAGATTCAGGTAAGAAGATGTTTAAAGTTTTATATTTACATAAAGAACGCTGGATGTTTAAGTTCTATGTTGTAATTTGATTCAAAGAACAAAACAGCTGTTACAGCATCAAATGCAAGGAGATCAAGTCTAGGATAGTAAATGGTTGACCTAATTGGTTATAATTAGCCTGCATTTAATCTTTCTCAGTAAATCCTAGAGAACTCAGTGGAAGCAGAGACTATTTTGAGCATGCTGTGGTAGTTTTAAGAGTTAAAACTCCCTGCTGTTTTAAGAGTTCATCCACGTCTAAAACTCCCTGTCAAAAGCTAACCTCCATCTACATTTGCAGTCAAAAGCCCTCCTCCCACCCACTCTCCAGGGGGCAGTGTGGGCAGAGCTGCCCCACTTTAGCCCATTAGCCCTCATCCAGAATTTATCCTTGACTCATGCTAACGGCATTCACAGAGTCATAAAAGACCTTTATATGGAGTGCATTGAAGAACTTTATATGAAGTCCAATGAAGTTAACCACTGATGTCGGAGAGATAGTACAGTGGGTAGGGCATTTGCCATGCATGCCCAAGTTTGAGCCCTGGCACTCCATATGATCTCCTGAGCACCACCAGAAGTAATTCCTCAGTGCAGAGCTAGAAGTAACCCCTGAGCACCACCACGTGTGGTCCGAAGCCATACATTAGTGTCAGAGCTAACCACACCCCAACCAATGTCCCCTGAGAGGTCAGTATAAGTCACCAGAAAGGTGGGCTGAAGTTTCAGAAGTTGAGGTGCTTCGGGGTGTGAGATAAGTCTTCGACCTCTTGGACTAGTTAGGGGAGCAGAAGAGACTCCTAATATTTCTGTAGGAACCAGTCACCCTGAGGTTGAGTTCATCCACGTCTTTGTCTCCAGGGCTTCCTGCTGTTCTTTAGCCCAGGGACAGTTTATTTTGGGTTTCTTTGGCTCACAACCAAAGAGGATGCTTAGTAACCCCAGCAGTCGTACCAGGTGCTTTGTGGATCCAGAGGGATTAATAGGGCCCCTGGGAATGCAGGATCAGGTATCTGAGGGACTTGTGTGAACTGAAGAACTGAGGCAGCCACTCAGGAAGACGGGATTCCTCACCGCAGAGAGCAAAGAGCGAAGGAAGGCTTCTGGAGTAGTGTCCACAAAGATGGGCAAACGCAGTCTCTTGATCGAATGTCGTCTGCATGCTGAGGAGGTTGGTCATTATTTTCCTGAACATGAATCTGGAATGCATCTCCAAGAGTCCAAAATGTACCACACATGAGATAATACTCTCTTTATTCTTAACCTTGGATGAGGTCCTGACAAGATCTTGTGCCCACTTTTAAGTTTACATGAGGACAGATACTAAAGGCCTGGGGAGGGCTAAGAGCAACCGTGTCAGTTAGAAGTAGAGAGCAATGGGGGGGTGGGAGGGATACTGGGATCCGTGGTGGTGGGAAATGGGCACTGGTGGAGGGATGGGTATTTGATCATTGTATAATTGAAACCCAAGCACAAAAAATTGTAAGTCTACAACTGTACCTCATGATGTCTCACTAATTAAAAAAAAAAAAGAGAGAGCAATTTCAGATTTTCCCGGGATAAAATAGCCCAGGTACATTTAATTTTAATAATATATTATAGAACCAAAGTATCTAAAATAATATTTAAATGTACAATCAAAGATCAGAGCAGGAAAAGTTCTTGCCTTGCTCGTGGCCACCCCAGATTTAATACCAAGTACCCCATACCATCCTATGAGCAACACCAGGAGTGATCCCTGAGTACTGTAAAGCCAGGATCTAGCCAACATTTTGGGTGTAGCCCAGCACCACCCCCAAAATTTAAATAAGAAAAACTTTAATATATGCAAATTAATATGAAAATGGAATTTTATGTGTTACACTTACAGCTTGTTCTTTCAGGCTGTATCTCCAGTGCTCGTTCATGAGACGGAGGGCTACTGGCTACTGTATTGGGCACCGTAGGAAGAAGGAGAGAGAGAGAGAGAGCCCAGAGCTGTGTATAGTTAGAAAGTGAGGCTAAAGAAAGGAAAACTTATGTCAAGAGGGAAAACAAGAGTTTAAAGTGATGGGCAGATACCTGTGATAGAAATAAATCATTATCTTCACTGAGGATCTGCCTGTGAGACACACACACACACACACACACACACACACACACACACCTTTGAACCTATATGAGGTTCAGATCTGAAAAATGAATTTCTAACAAGGAGAAGTTGAATCTTAGTTAATAGTATCAGTGTTTATCTTTCCTTCTTCATGGCTTCCACAGATGCTAAGAAACTGTGGGTCTTTCCTACCTGAGTTTATTCAGATGGGACCGCTAGGATGATGATTACCCTACAATTTAGATGGGATCTGGGAGCAAGGAAGGTAGTAGTTGGAATATCAGAATCCCTGCCACGACTGTGAATCCTTGAGTTGGTGATCAGACAGTATTTATTACTGCACACTGTAGTGCACTCACATGCTCATGTGTGTGCAATCAAACCCAGGACCTACCACTAACCAACATCCCGAGCCATACCTCACTTTTTACCTGAAAGACAAAATATTCAGGAATAGAAATGACCGTGCTTATTTGCAGGATAGGCAGGGTTGGGAGCTGTCATTGTGATCCCAGCTCTGTCATGACATGAGGTAGTCTGTGATGATCACACACTCCAGGTTGTGGGCTTTACCACCTTGCACGAGACTTCAGACCTTCCTGAGCTTCAGTTGCTTTCTCTGCTTCCCCCAAGTCAGGGAGTTAATGTGAAAGTCATATGTCATGGGATCTGTATGTACTTTCAAAGCAGTTTTTTTGTTGTTGTTGTTTTTGCCTTTTTTTAAGTGCTTCATTGAAGAGATAAAAGTAAACCAGCAGGTCCTTCTTACTGTACTGCATTCTTCAAATCCATTTTAAGTACCAAATATTTATTAAATGTCCATTAGCCTGGGGAATCTCAATTGGGAATTAAATTGGCTGAAAGACACTTAAGAAAGGGATTTATGGAAGCTGTATTGGTAGTGTCAAGTTCTTTTTTCTATACTGCATTTGACTGGAGAGTTTGGAAATATTCTGGCTCTTTTTAAATAAGAATTTGTGTATTCGTGAGATGTCACCAAGATCAGCCAGCCAGGGAACCTCAGAATCAGATAACTAAAGAGCGCTAGGCTGCAGATCAATAGTGTGAACATTGCCAAAAAGAGGTGCTGTCTTTGAACACGCAACAGATGTGCTAAGTCAGAACCCGCTTTTTCGTAGGATCCTGAGTGACCCCTGTATGGGTGGAAATTTGAGAAGCATGGCTCACCAATATCCCATTGAGAAATAATTCAACCTCCAATGCGTGAAATAAGTTATGTTCTTCTGCTACGTAGTAAGCACTTGGAAAATATCATTGCTTCTCTTGGATATGCAGAAGCCCTGAGACTGGGACCTGAGTGGGGTTATATAAGGTTAGCTACCACGCTTGTGGCAAAGACGGGCAGGTCTCAAGACATCTTAAGAGCATGAAATCAACCCTCTCAGCCCTCTTTTGCCCAGCAGGTCTGATTTAAGTGATTGCTGCCTGTTAAGGGGCTGGAAAGCTTGAAGAGATTTCCTGAAACTGTGAAAGTGTTGAAGTGACATACGAGTTGGCGGTTGGTCCCGCAGGAGGGCGTGGCAGGAAGGCAGTGGAGCAGCCTGGTAACTTTCTTTCTCCCTAGCAGTGTCACCCAGTGAGGGAGGCACACAGCCACTGTAATTCTGAGTTTTAAAAGAAAATAAGATGCTCTGCCCACCCGATCACATCTCCAGGGCCTCTGTAGGGCTCATTGGAGGGAAAGTTAGCAAGTACATTGCTAAGGTAGGGAATAGTCTGAGATGGAAAGAGAAAGTCTGTTGGGGCCATGAGCTGAATCCAGGAGACAAGACAGATGTTGGTCTGCTGTGTGTCCTCAGGAGAGATCCTCACCCTCTCTGAGCCTCTCTATAAAACAAGTGGGTCAGCTGCAGAACAGTTCTGATAGCCTTTTTAAAAGACCAGGGACAGGGAGGGGAGGCAGGAGGATGCTGTGGCTTGTGGCTACTATGACAGGTTATGCGGGAGATTTCTCTTAGGGCGGCTCCTTAAATACTTCGTTTGCTGGGAGACTGGAGCAATAGTACAGCAGGTAGGGGAAGGGCATGTTCTTTGCATGTGGCTGACCCAGGTTCAATCCTCAGAACCCCAGGTGGTCCCCCACGCCTCCAGGAGTGATCCTTGAGCACAGAGCTAGGAGTAAGCCCTGTGTATCACTGGATGTGGCTCAGACACAAAATTTAGTTTGGGAGGTTTCTAGGGCTTGGAATTGAATTCTCTGGGGTGGGGTGAGGTAGGGTGGGGTGGGGTGGGCTGGGGGAGTTCTTAGTGATTGCAAACAATCTTCTAGTAAAGGGTTCGCCTTCCTGGCCCTCCTGTGGGAGCCCCACTGCAGAGACGGCTCTCCTGCTCTCTGTGGTACCTGTGTGCTGGTGTCAGCTTGTGTTCCTGAGTGGGGGGAGTGAAGTCATGGCTTCATCTCTCTCACTGACTCGGGATGCACATACTTATTTCTGGAAGCACATTCTGCTCTGTTATGAGCTACCTGAACTCATACCAGGCTGGGGAGTGATAGGTGCAGATTTTTCTGGGGGATCAGTTGTATTTGATACTTCAGATATTACCAAGGAACTTTCAAAAGCCTATTTTTCTGTTTGGTTTTATTTTTATTCATCCTCAGATAAGGCACACCTGATAGTTTCTGGAGCCTTCTTTGCCAGAGGAGGTTCTTTTTCCGCATGATAACCAAAACTGGCTTTTGGTACAGTAGCCCTCCTGTCCATGCGGGCTGGCGAAGAGCCGGGAGACCAAGCGGTTTGTGTGATGGGAGAGGGCTGTAGGCTCCTGTAGATAGCTTCTCTGTGTCTTTCCTCTGCCAATCTGGGGTCCCCATGTTACTCATTCTCAACTCACTGGGCCATTTCATTGCCTGGATGCTTGCTTCTAACGCTGTACATTGCATTTTCTCCTGTGCTCCCACCATGTTGTCATGGAAACTCAGTGGCCGAAGGCCCCGAGTATCCGGTGTCATCGAGTATGCTGGTGTGGTATGTGTATTTGCTCATGCTTTTATTTTGAATCCGTTCCAATGTGACATCTGCTAAAAATGTCTCCCTTATGATTTGCTTGATGATCACAGCCTTCTCATCATTCATTGAGAGCAGGACCTGATCTCACAGAATCTGAAAAGAGCTATGTGGTAAGATGCCTGTTGAATACAACTGCAGCTTTAAAGACAATCTCTCCTGAATTCTAAGGTCTAGACTGGAGGAATGGCTGGTTAATTCACAGAGCCATTGTTTACAGGAATTACCTGGCTGTTGGAGTGGAGCGAGATGTTAGGACTCCCACGCCTTCAAAAAAAAAATTTAAAAAGCAGAGAACTTTAGAGACAATACCTCTACTCTGCCTGAACGTGGGATTAAATTAATGTATTAGTGCATGATTGGGGGTACATATTTGCATTTCTGTCCTGGAGTTATTTGTAACATTTATTCACTAATTTCAGGCCTTTAAACTGATGCCCTTTCTAAAACAAAATATTCATACTAAATTCCAAATTCTTCCTTATCTCACCTGTTTTTCCATGCTTACGCCTGGATCCCTCCTGCACTCCACTACTGGAATATCTATTTTTTTAACCTGGATCTTCAACTCTGTTGTTTCCCTGGACTTATGTGCTTCGTCTGGAATGTTACATCTCTTCCTCTCTCTGTCTTTTTTTTTTGTCCCCATGTTGACTTTTATGGGGGTTTCTGGATATCTCGGGGCCACCTCACAGGAAGCAGTATGCAATGAGATCATAAACATTGCCGAAAAATCTGTTCATTACTGCAGCACTGTTTCTCACCCCCTTGACTTTCATCACAAAGTATCCCCTTCTGACAATAAACCATCTTTAATCATTTCTCAGCAACCTCAAGCCCAGCAGCGAAGAGTCACCCCAGACAGGAATCAAACCTCACAAGATTTGTAAGTACTTTGGGCATACTTTCATTCTCACATACTTGGTAAACAATTGGACTTAAGAATGTGGGTTGTTAACTGAGGGGAAGGAACAAACAGCTTCCCCAAGGGTTGCTGGTTCAGACTATGTTTCCTGTTAGCCAACATAACTACAGGTGGCTTGTAAATAAAAAGACGTTGCAGGCTCTTGGAACAGAGGTATGGGTAAAGAAGTATTTGCTGGAGGGTGGGTCCACATGCAAAGACTTAAACTGGAAAGGAGGGACATTAAAGTATGAACAGGTAGAAGAAAGCCTTATGCTAAGTCGGGTGCCTGGAGTATCAGAGGGTATGAAGGAAGAACTCAGTGAAACAGGATGCTGAGCCTAGCAAGGGTTCCATCCAAAATGAACATTGGTGGTAGGGGACAGTGTCCAGGCAGCAACAGTAATGCAGCATTCTCCAGCCAATCTGCACAGTCTGGGCAGAGAACAGAGGAGATGTCAGGAGTTGTCTCCCAGAGTGAAGCAGGCATGGGACATTAAGGGGAGAAGGCATTCTAAAGAGACCAGTTTGGGCAGCAGACGGCAGACAAATACTGTGATATCAGAATTATATTAGTTTGCCAACTGACAATCTGTCTGCCTCTTAATAGAGCCTTTTCTTCTAACAGGCATACCCAAGTACCAAAGTACCAAAACATTGGGCTAAATATGTAAATGTAATCACTCCTTGGGTTTTAGCTGTGGAAAATGAATCTCTTGTTTCTGTAAACTGACTCTGTTTTCTTATTTCCATTCTCTTATCCACACTCTGAATTCACTGGCATCTTTTAGAAATAGTAGATGAATGGCACATAGGCAAAGTTTTGCTTGCTACTGTTTTAAAATATTGACTAAACTGAGGCTGGAGAGATAGTACAGTGGGTAGGCCGTTTGCCTTGCACTTTGAACCAGATTTGATCCCTGGCATCCTATAGGGTCTCTGAAACTCACCAGGAATAAATTCCTGAGCACAGAGGCAGAAATAACCCCTGAACATTGCCAGGTGTGGCCCAAAAGCCTAAAAAATTAGATAAATAAATTAAAAATACTGACTAAACAGAATTAGGAATTTGGTGCATAGTTGACGTTTCTTAAGTACTTGTCAGAGACATAAATAAAAGCAAAGCTTTGCCTTGTAGCCTAAGCAAATATCCAATTTCACAAGTAGTTCCAACTTTCTCAGCAACTATTGTTAGAACAGAATGTAGTCCAAATTGCCTCAGACTAGCAAGTAAATAAAATTCTTAATCCCAAAAATCAAAATGCTTTCAGGAGTCTTTGAAAAAATGATGTCCATATTTTAAAAACAATTAATGAAATGTGTGTAGACATGTAAATAAACTCAAGATAGTTTTGCCAGTGAGGCGACAAAAACCTTTTCTGTCATTACCACGTGAAACTAAATAAAAGAACTCCTTTATGACTTGCTTCTTAGAAGTCCCCCAGTCATCTCAGGCTTAAATTGCTTCTTATATTTGAATATATCTCCCTAATGCTATTATTAAAGAAATCACTCATAAAATACCCTTTTTGTTTTGTTTTTGGATCACACTTGACAGTGCTCAGGGCTTATTCCTGGCTTTGTGCTCAGGTATCACTCCTGGCAATACTCAAAGGATTTTATGTGGTGACAGGGATGAAACACAGGTTGGCCAAATAAGGCAAGTGCACTATTCGCTGCTCTCTCTCTCTCTCTCTCTCTCTCTCTCTCTCTCTCACCACTTAGTAGGAAATACCACCTGATGCAGATTTAATTGAAATCGGTTTGTTAGACCAATTATTTAATCCTACCAGTGTTTGAGTCATTTAATTTTCATTTTTCTCATTTATAGATTTAGCTACCAAGCATTATATAGCTATATACCCCAGAACGATGATGAATTGGAACTCCGAGATGGAGATATTGTTGATGTCATGGAAAAATGTGATGATGGATGGTTTGTTGGTGAGTGAATTCCTCATGTTTTTCTTACTAGTTGTGTATTGAAGGACTAACTAGTAGTGATGAGCTACACAAAAAGCAGTGTTCCCTGCAGAGAAAGGAGAGCTTTCTCTATTCCTACACCATCCTTAGGAATGCTGGGCGAGCCGGTTTCTTGTTTCCTCTGAAGACAGGGTGGATCACACTAATTTGAACCTAAAAACAAACTGTGCCAACATGTACTGCATTGAATTCCATTTGAATTTCCATTGTGGATATATTTGGAATATTATTTCTAAAAACCATTATAAAACAGATAAAGAAAAAAATTGAGCCTTAAGTCTTTAGCATGAATCTCAAGTGTAAATATAGATATTCAAAAGTTCATATGTATGCCATATTTTTATCAAAGCACCTGCTTAATTAAAAAGGACACATATTTAAAATAAAGATAGGTGGTGGGAAAGGTCAGCATTTAGTGAGGTTATATCACAAAACGGACACTTGCTTTCCTCTCCGCAAATAGCCTCATTTCACAGATTCAAAACCTGAGTTCTGTAGAGGTTAAACAAATGGCCCAGTCACCTGGATAGCAAATAGAACCATTTGTATTGGAACTTAGGCCCTTTCTCCCTCCATTTAGGTTCTGGATGCATGGATATGATTTTAGGGCCATACACTCACTCCTTATGTCAGTTCCCCTCTCTATGCATAGCTTTACCTTTATCTTCTTTCCAAACACTAGCTCTTTCCTGATCTTTCTGAAAAAGTTTTGCTCAAGGAAAGTAATGGTAGGACTGAAGTAGTGAGAACAGCAATGCCTACACATAACTGGAGCCAGTTTGTCTCGCTTCCATCAGCCACCCTATTGCACCAGGTGCCTATGGCCTACTCTGCCTTGAGTTGTTCTGTTCAGATCTGAAAAGACAGCAACTCTGGTGCAGTCCAGTTTGGTAGAAACCTAATAGTTATTTAAAAAAAAAACACTTTATTTGTTTATTCATTTATTTATTTATTTTTGGGTCACACCCAGCAATGCACAGAGATTACTCCTGGCTCTGCACTGAGGAATTACTCCTGACGGAGCTCAGGGGACCATATGGGATGCTGGGAATCAAACCCGGCTTGGCCCTGTGCAAGGCAAATGCCCTACCCGCTGTGCTATCTCTCCAGCCCCAATAGTTCTTGTATGACATTTTACTTCTTCTTGAAGTCACATTGAGAACAGTAAAATAAAACCAGTGGCACTGATGTTAATAACATTGTATTAGACCTAAGACAGCAGTGATATTCTCATTTGACCGTGTAATCAACAAAAAAAAAAGTTGTCAGATATTTTGCATTCTTTTCCTAGTAAGTGTTCAAAATTCAATGTCCCCCCCCTTTCCCACCCCCACCCCCACACACAGTTACAGCATAGGTCAGTTTAGACTAATCATGTCTCAAGCTCTCAGGAGCCACATGTGGGCATGATCTACATAAGTACTGCTCTCACAAGTTTTAGTTTTAAACTCTTCCAGGAGTGGGGAGTGAGGCACTGAGTTTTTTGAAGGGACATCCCAGCAGCTAGGTAACAGAAATATTTTGGATTCCCCAAATACTTTTAAAAAATGCAGTCTAGTGCTGACACTGAGTAAAGAAACCCAGCAGAACTCATTTTTCTCATCTGTCAAGAAAGATGCTAGCCAACTATCAGGGCACATCTCACTTTCCCTGTGGCTTCTTTTACTGCCACCACTACACACACACACATACGCAAACACACACACACACACACACACACACACACACACAAAGATTCAGCTAGCTGTTTAAGCTGTCTCTAAGTTCTCGACACTCTATCAGCTTTGATGTTTCATTCCAGGCAACAACTTCAACCCACTGGTGGTGGCTATTTCAACTATCCTGTTCAGCAGGATTCTAAGCCACATTCAAGGGGGACAGGTGTAATGGTCAGCTTTCAGTGTGAGGGAATGATCAGGATGACAAACATATGTCTACCACTTCTCACCTGGACTTGAGAGAGAGAGAGAGAGAGAGAGAGAGCCCCAAGGCAAGGAAGGTCTTGGTTCCCCCCACCCCCACTTGTCAATAGTCCTATGTGCCTGACCCAGCAGGAACCCTAACAAAGTTGATAACAGACACAGGGAATCAGTGTGGGACTTAGGCATAGGCTTAGGAGAAGAATTTCTGTTTGATTTGTGGTCATTTCCAGTGGACACTTAGGAATCCTACAGTTTGGAAATTTTATATCCAAGATTTTAAGAGTTAGATTGAATAAATGTGTTGATTCCTCCAAAAATGAAAAGAAAAAAAAAGTAGTGGATAGGGCAATGGGCTTGGCTTCAGGAGATGGGTTTCAAGTCAGCTTCTGCTGCTTGTTAAGTGGCCAAACCACGGACCTGTCACATAAGATCTCTGAGTCTGGGCTTCCTCACTGAAAAATAGCAGTATGAGAAACGCCTGCTTTGCCTACCACCCAGCATTATTTTGCTGTCCAAAAGAGATAAGATAGTACTTTAGAACCATAAGCTACTCAATGAACTTCCGGGTGGTGGCTATCACATGGCTCTACATTCACATGGGCAAGTCTTCTCATTTTGTGTATGTGTGCTTTTTTTTTTTTTACAGGTACTTCAAGAAGGACAAGGCAATTTGGTACTTTTCCAGGCAACTATGTAAAGCCTTTGTATCTATAAGAAGACTGAAAAGCACAGAGATTATTTTTATTGGAGGATGAAACCCAATTCATGAACTGGTCTCTTTATTTAAACATTGAGTCAGTAAGAAAGCTAATGCAATGGATAAAGTGGAAAGCAAAAGAGAGGGACAGAGAAACATTGGGCCTGTCGAAGCTTACGGTGTATCAGACAGGGTTGAAATGTGTGTTGAACAAAAAGGAATGAGGCAAATCTTTATTTCCTTAGCTGCTTCTGGCGGCCTCTCCAACCTTCCCCATCCCTCCCCCTTCTTGGTTAATCTGACTTGCCAACCAGTCCAGTAGGAGCCAATAGGCCAGAAAGACCTCTTGCTGTCCAGATATGACCAGCTCCTGCTCAAAGAGGTCTTTTAGCCTGAACCCGCTCTTGCAGTGTCAGGCAGCTCCCCGCCTGTTCTCCTGTGACTTCACACACAGGCTCCCCCAGCTGCTTAGAGGCTGCTGATCCCGCAACACTGCAGGAACTCAGCCTGGACTTCTGAAGCCACCCCTGCGAATTACTCAAGACCAAGTCCCACACTGGACCTGCTGAGGAACCTGGGGTAATGGAGGTGAAGACTCCGTGCCCTCTGCACTCAACTCAAAGGGGGGTAGGCACACACATAGGTTTGCCCACAATAGCGAAGTGGCCAGGCAGAGAGATTTCCAAGTGCTTAAGTCAAGAATTTCCATAGTTGTTGCTAATTTAAAGTGCTGGGACTGGAACCCGGGGACTCATCCAAGCAAGGCAAGTGCTCTACCACTGAGCCATATTCACAGCCCAAGAAGCCCTATAGTTCTGAAGGTCACTTACACTGGGCAAGTTTCCCATGTCCCTGGCTTTTTCATACACAATCACCCTCAGGCAGCACCGTTTAGTATATCAGGGCACCATAGCTAACCTGTCTTTTTTGTTGGTTTCTGGCCGGGACAATTTGAGGTTGATAGGCCTTTTCTCACAGAGAAACTAAAGATGAGCATTGATGCATTTCCCAGATACTGGTGAACACCAGATCCCAGGAACACCAATGAGCAAGACAATCTCCATGCCTTGGAAGAGACTCACTGGGTCTCTGCTTTTACTCCCCAAAGAAGCTCAAGGACCTCGAAGAATGGAGTAACCCAGCCTGGGGTAGCTTTGGAGAGAAGCTGCAGGTGCTGGCACCCCTCCAAGTATTGAGATGGCAGTTCTGCCACTTCAGGAAGTTAGCCTTTGGTGGAGCACCCAGATCCAGGGAGGGGGATCCTTTCATATGAGGGCTGTGGACACCCAACTCCACTCAGCTCAAGGATGTTTGTTGACTTCTCTGTTCTGACAGAGATCAAGATAGAAATGAGTAGTTCCTGTCCGCTGGGAACTTAGAGGTGATGAGAGAGAGACTCCAAAATACCACATCAAGAGAGACTGTGATACGTGCTAAGAAGGGTGTGAGAGAGGAAGAGGTACATTTTCCCTGGAGGAATCCTAGAAAGTACTGCCCTATTTCTGTCTCTGTTAGCTCACTTTTGAACACCTACAGTCCTGGAAGAACCTTAGCCTGAGGGGTTCTGTGTAGCTGAAAATACTTGGAATTGTTGCCAGAGTCTTCAGACTGACCCTCCCCACAAATAGGAGTAGCAATTCTAGAGGGTAGGGTGTGGACAGGAAATCTGGGCGCAGAATTGCCCCCAGAACCATTGTCCCCAAGTGGGATGTCTTCACAGATGAGCAAAGTTTGGTCTTCAGTGTCTCTGCCTCAGTGTCTGTGTCTGCTTCCCCTGGTAGGATACCTCCAGCAACCTCCCCTTGTCACAGATAGCCACAGCAGCTGTGCTCTCTGCCTGTTCTCTCAGAAGCGTGCAGGACTGACACAAGGAATGTTACCTATTCCCAGAGACATTCTTGTTTCAACGAAGCCAGCGGGAGAAAGGCTGTGGCACTGCAGTTGGGAGAGAAGTACCAAGGGCCGCCTTGATGTCCCTTAGATCAGACTCAGTTGCTCTGGAGGGACCGTTGCAGCCTCCTGGACATAGCTTTTACTCTCCATGTTCCCTCTCCCAGGGGGAATCTAGCAGCAGCGTGGATGGCCATGCACTGTGCACAGCAGCATTTCACCCCTTTCCGAATGTCATCTTTGAGTTGGCTCATGTGATTCCTGGCCTGTTTTAGCCGCAAACCACTAACAACATGATCTTCTCTACTTTTTTTTTTTTTGAGGGGGCGCTTCTTGGTCAGGTCATTTTAAATGCCTCTTTGAATACAGCTAGAAAATAAAACCAATTTGTAAAGCCACATTTGCAAATGATGCCAGCCTCACGCATTTATATAGCTCCAAGAAACCCAGGTATGCCTCATCAATTTGACCGTCTTTAATAAAATCATGTTTAAAAATCGCATCAAACTTCAGCTTCCTCTATATGACAAAACATCAAAGGTTTCCAATTGCTCTTTTGTCTTCCGACATTTAGTATTATAAAATACCTATTTTTATGCTGAAATGTTTGTACAGGTTTATTAATAGCAAGTGCAACTAACTGGCAGCATGCCTTGCAGCACATTTTGATATATTAGCCATGCTTCTGGGTAAAGGCAAGCCTCAAACGACTTAGCTTTTGCAGTCTCTCTGGGGTCAGTAAAAGAAAAATATCATTTGCTTCAGAAGTGGGACTGTAAATATGTATATTTAACTTTGTATAGCCCATGTAACTACTTTGTATAGAAAAAAGAATTTTAAAAATTTGAACTGAAGGGGGTAAAATAAGGAAGTCATGAAGTTTTTTGCATTTTTATTTAAATGAAGGAATTCCAAATAAGTCACCTGCAGATCTGTGGCACAAAAATAACCATCGCAAAGTGTGAAAATACTCATTCTTTCTTGTAAGAGGTAACTCTTATCTCAGTTATAGTTTCTCTCTTTTTTTTAAATTTTAGTCCTATTTATCTGCAGTGGTTTTATGGACTATTGCTAAAAGAAGATTACAAGAATTATATCCTGACAGAAAACCATCATTATATATAACCAATTAATTTAAAGTATTTTGCCATTTAATGCTACACCAAGAGCATGTACTCTGCAGACACAGATTTTTCCATTCATTTATTTTTCTTTATTGCAGTGAATTGATTTGCTAGACATGTTAATTTACTACATTTGCTGTACATATTATTTAATAAACTTTATTCAGAACTGCGTGGCATAGGTTTGTTTTTACCATTCATTGTCTCCTCCCTTTACCAAGCTCCTCAGCTGGAAGTCGTCACCTCCACTTCTTGGACTCCCCTCCGTGGTCTGTGCTCAATCCTTTCTGCTCACTTCCTTTCTGCTCCCGCAAGACACCTCAGTTCTCACCTTTTTTCTCTGCTATAGCATGCCCTTCTCTGAGCTGATGACTCATTGACCTTTTCACCAGTTCATTCTATAGCAAGTCTTATTCTAATTACCAATAATACATCTTCCTTTAAACATGAGAGGGACATTAGAGAAGGTGTATTGTGGGTCTTGTTTTGCTCCACAACCTACATAGAGAAAAATCATGCAACACTTAGTCTTTCTAAGAAATCTGCTCAGAGTCTTCTAGTGCAATGCTGGTGAAAATGCAGCCTGCCCGAATTGTTCCTCCCCAGCCCAGTGTGCTGCCAAGGCAGTGACTGGAATCCAGGCTTCCCCAGCATTCCAAGACTGACCATCTCATTTGGATGTGACTTGCTGCATTCAGGGCAAGGGGTCTGTCCTGTAACAAAATCCCAACCCTCTGTGTTCTGTCCACTGATTCTTGCCACCTCTAGCTTCAAGCCCCCTGCTATGCTTTTGGGGTCACTCGGGACCATAACACATACACAGGGGGTGCCCTGCAGGGGTCTCACGGCCTCCTCACTGAGCCCTGTGTCACAGCACTCCATCCCACCCAACAAAATTCATCCACTGAACATTCCCAAGGTGTTTACAAACACCATCACATATGCCACCAGAGTCCACAGAACTGTCTCTCATCAGGATCATTGCAGTAACTTCCTCACTGGTCTCTACTTTCACCCTTGGCCTCCTTAGTGTTCATAAGAGGAAATAAAGTGATCGTGTTTTAAGGCTTGCCCCAGTTCTCTGGTGGTTGCTTAGTGGTACCAGAACCTCAAGTCCAAGTTCAGAGACATCCTGCCACCCCCTCTCCCTTCCCCACCTGGCTCTCTTATCCCAGACAAATTTCTCGCTGTTCCAGCTGCTCACTGGACTGTAGTCCAGTCTCTGCCTCTGTTTCCTCACCACCACACTAAACCGAGGATGAGGCTAAAGTAACAACAAAGTGAAAGAAAGCCCATAATCACTATCACTGAAATATAATCTCTTCAGATGTACCATATGTAATTTTCTTTTTGCACTTCTTATTTACACTTTTTAAAAAAATTTTTTAATAGTGAGACATCATAAGGTACAGTTGAAGACTTACTCATTTTTGTGTTTGGGTTTCAATTATACAATGATCAAATACCCATCCCTCCACCAGTGCCCATTTCCCACCACCACGGATCCCAGTATCCCTCCCACTCCCCATCCCACCCTGCCTCTGTGGCAGGGCATTCCCTTTTGTTCTCTCTCTCTTATTGGGTGTTGTGGTTTGCAAAAGAGGCAATGGGTGACAATCATGTTTAGTCTATAGTCTACTTTCAGCATGCTTCTCCCATCCTGGGAGGATCCTCCCAACACCTTTATTTGGTGTTCCCTTCTCTATCTGAGCTCCCTTTTCCCCTAGCCTGTGTGGTTGGCCTCCAAGCCATAGAGTAAAATTCCTGGTACTAATCTCGGCCATTCTTGAGTGTTAGTCTCCTATTTTATTACTTTATGTTCCCCAGATGAATGCAATCTTTCTATGTCTATCCCTTTTTTTCTGAGTCATTTCGCTTAACATGATACTTTCCATGTAGTACCACTTTGTTTACACTTTTCTTAACAATACTTACTCAACATCATTAATGCTTGAATGGCATTCCACGGTATAAGTTTTAACACTGATGGTGTTTCTAATATTTTTCAATTATAGACTATTATGTTCAATTATAAACAAATATATTCATTCTTTGATGAACAACCATTTATATAATCTATCTTGAATAACTAAATTCTTTTTCTAGAGAAATTTCTGCAAGTAGTATTACTAAATCAAAGGTTAAGGTCTCTTTAAGACTTTTAACACCTACCTGTTCTAACACAACTGTTCACAAGATCTGTCAGTTCTTTGGAAATTATCTTAGATTTGTCCTTTCTACTGTGAAGAATTCATCCTTGTATATCCTCCCTCAACTGATACCAGTACTTGAAATCTCTTCTATGTTAATGTTTCCTACTCACGAAATCCGTGTGGTGCCCTTATTATCTGTAGTGAAAGTCCAGTTATGAAAGTCTGAGCTTTAAGTATACTTGGAATGTTTTCAGAGAACTGAAGCAGGTGGGTAGGACAGATAGTACAGGAAGTAGTTTTGCTTGCCTTGCACACAGTTGACCCAAGTTTGATCCCCAGCACCACATATGGTTTCCTGAGCACCGCTAGGAGCGATCCCTAAACACAAAGCCACAATGGTTGGAAGCTTGCCACAAGAGTGTGTGTTGGGGGGGTGTGGGGGGGAGGGGCACCAAAGGGCAGTTAGGATAAAGAAGGGACCAACATGGCAATAATAGTTGGAAACAATCATTTTGGACAGGAACTGAATGTTGAAAGTAGGTAAAGGGATATACCTGATAATCTTTCACTATCTGTATTGCAAACCATAAAGTTCAAAAGGAGGGGGCAGGGGAGTGCCTGCAGGTGGGGAGCAATGGGGGGTGGGGGGGAACTGGGAACATTGGTGGGGAGAAGAGTATACTGGTGAAGGGACAGATGTTGAAGCAAAATCCAATCATGAGCAATTTTGTAAATGTATATATCACTGTGATTCATTTAAAAATAAATAAAATTAAAATAAAACAGAAAAAATAAATAAACACAGAGCCAAGAGTAATGCCCTGAGCACTGCTGCTCTGGAAAATCCTTCACTTCCCACCTCCACCAGTACCAGAAAAAGAATCATAGAAAAACTTCTTAGCATAAGAAACAGGGGGCAGGGAAGCCCCCCCCCCCCCCCCCCGAGACACATGGGGGATGTTTTAGTGGGATAGGTATGGAACCACAGGGTTTCTAGAAAATTGTGGAGAAAATAGGTCAGGAGAGATAAAGGGAAGGACGACCTCAGAGGCAAGCGAGATACCAGAGCTTTCAAGAAGAGATACACAAAGATGCACTGCAGGACCTTCAAGTTCCAAATTTCAAGGTCAACCTAGAGCAGATTGGGGCCAGTGAGAGAACAGGAATCCCAACAGTAAGACTGGGGTATGGTTTACAGTCCAGCACTGGCCTTGCATATGTGATGCTAATCCTCAGCCTAGAAAAAATCAAACAAAAAAACCAAAAACTCCAGGGAAATAGCCCAGAGAGCTAGAGCACACATTTTCCATTCAGGAGACTAGAATTTAATCCTTGATACCTCAGGGTTCCTCCAGCACTACTGGGAGTGATCCCCAAGCACATAGCTAAAGGTCAACAAGGAAGAAAAGAAAAAGAATAGGAACCGGGGCTGGAGCAATAGCACAGCAGGTAGGGCGTTTGCCTTGCACACGACCAACCCGGGTTCGATTTCCAGCATTCCATATGGTCCCCTGAGCACCGCCAGGAGTAATTCTTGAGTGCAGAACCAGGAGTAACCCCTGTGCTTCGCCGGGTGTAACCCCCCCCCCAAAAAAAAGAAAAAGAATAGGAACCAATGTCCTACTGAAGAAAAATGAAGTTCCTTAATATAGAGCAATGGCCCTGGGGTCCTGCAAAGATGCCTCCTCCCACTCTTAGGTTAATAATAAGGGGAAAGATTCCTGGGGTGGAAAGACAGCACAGGAGGAAAGGTGGCTTACATGCAACTTGAATATGTCTGGGGGTTCGAATGCTTGGGACCACATATAGACCACGATACCCATCAGACAGGAACTGCCTTAGAGCACCTGATTCAAATCTGCATACTCACCTCTGACTTCAGCCTCTCCCATGAACTCCAGACTCCTGGGTACAGCTGCCAGTGCCGTCCTCACTGAAATACCACACAACTGTCTGAAACCCAGTTCTATCCTGGTAACATTCATTCCTTAGTGTGCCCCGGGAGCAGCTTCTCTGTGGTTGCTGTGAAGGCCTGGCCTCGCCCTCAACACCCTTCCTGGACTTCAACCCCTTAGTAAACAGTTTCACACAGAGCCAGAGACTGAATACAACTGATTCAAGCCTGTGATCACCTCCTGCCTAGATGATCACCGGTCACTGCTCCCCTGCCTTATGCTTGCCTCCTCTTCCTTCTGTTTCAACACAGTGTTGAAAACAAGGGACAGAACCTGTTTCGTCCTCGGTACACAGCCCCCATGACCTTCCCTCAAATGCCTGCTGTTTCTCAAATGGCCCTGCAGGTGCTGCCTCGGTCTGGATTATTTCTCTGACCTCATCCCTGCCTCCTCCTCTTTCCCCTGCAGCCCAACTCCAGACCAAGGTCCTGTTTGCCTAAGAACCTGCCAGGCTTGTTCCCATTTCTGAGCAACGACTTCCCCTGAACTTTCTCCCAGCTCTCCAGGCCAGAGGCCCACTCACCCGTCTAGACTCAGATGATGGTGCTGGAGAAGACTTCCCTCATCATTTTTACTATTAACACTTGCAATCCTGTCTTAGTTTTCTATGAAACATAACACCACAGATCATACTATTTTTTATTAAAAATATTTCATTTGGAAATGATTTCAACATCATAGGAAAGATTCCAAGAATAATGACAGTGCAAAGAACTTTCATATGTCCTTTAACTGATGATTTGTTAACATTTTATTCTGTTTGCTTCATTTGTTTTCTCTCTCTCACTCTCTCCATATACACATACATACCACATTTTTCCTGCACCATGCTTTATATATGTATGTATGTATATATGCTACATAAATTACATAACTACAGTTCTCCATCCATAAGTACTTCAACGTTCTCTTCCTAAAGGTAGGGATGTATTCTTACACAACCACGATTTAGATGTTGATCAGTAAATTTAATATTATCCCGTGGTAATCAAAGACTGACTGCCCAGGACATGTCAAAGTGGCAGGATTATCTAAATTGAGGGCAATGAAATTAGCCTGATTATCTAGTCCTCCAAAAGAAAATAAATGGCTCCTCTCCCCTGAAAGGAAAAGACAGTCCTGTTGCTGACTCTAGAAGCTGCGAAGTCTGTATCCACATGCACACCCTATAAAATTCCTTCTTTTAAAATTGCCGAGTTTTCCCCCTGTCTTTTCAACGCAAATGTTATTATAACTTTCTAAAACCTATATATCTTCACTGGAACAAACATATGACAGTTCAGATTCTTGCAACCTGGTGTGCTTATAATTAAAGTTTGTCTTTGCCTGTGCTAACCTTCCATGAGTCAATTTGTGAAGTCATCTTGAAGAGTCCAAGAGAATGAGATGGAGTTCTGCCCTTTCCCAATTTTCCCATACAACTCTTTTCTCTAATCCACTGTTGCTATCCATTTACTCCCTCCAGTACAGGATCAACTTTATGGTCAGATATATTGTATTTGGATAGTCTGAGTTTTTATTCTCCTTTAACCTGGAACATTCCCAAAATTTTATCCTTTTTTTTAACACTTAAGTTTTAATTTTTCATAGTACTATATGACTGTCTGGGTTAGTATGTTTTTTTGGGGGGTTAGTATGTTTTATTGGCAATGTTATGCCATACTTAATTTGCCAATATCCCTCCGCCACTGCCCACTGGACTCCCCCATCCTTTCAGCAGACTTTCTCCTCCTTTGGTAATCTCAGTGCTGTAGTCACAGAGTAAGAATTTGTTTTTGTTGGACTTTGTCTGGTCCCTTGCTTTGTTTCTTTAAATACCACATATAAGTGAGATCATCTGTTTGTTTTTTTTTTCCTTCTCCTGACTTATTTCACTTTACTTTTACCCCTTCCGGTTCTATCCATGTTGTAGCAAAAGGCAATATTTCACTCTTTCTAATAATTGAGTGAGTAGTATTCCATTGTGCATATATCTACAGCTTTATTCACTCTTTTGTCATTGCGTACTTTGACTGACGTCTTTAAATAGTGCTGCAATGAATAGGAGTACATATGTTTTGTTTTGTTGCTGTTGTTTTTGAATGGGGAGAGATGGTAGTTTTGCTCAAAGTTTACACCTGGCTCTGTGCTCAGGGATTACTCCAGACAGGGTTTGGGGGACCATATATCATTCCAGGGATTGAACCCAGACCACCCATTTGCAAGGCAAGCATGCCTTGCCAGATGTAGTATCCAACTTTCTGATAGTTGTTTTCAATTAGTGGTTTTGTGTCGTTGGATCGATAACCTAGCAGTAGAGTTGCTGGATCATATGATAGACACATTTTAAAACTTTTGAGAGCTTGGTATTTTCCATTGAAGCTATACAAATTCACATTCTCACCAACAGTGTAAGAGGGTTTTACAGTAAATTAGTGATCTGGTAGGTAAAATGTTTCTAAATTCTGTGAGCCTCTCTAGCAAATCAATTCACCCCCTGTTAGGAGAGAGGATCATAGGACACTCCCATAGATAGCTAGTAAGTCAGGATCATAGCTAACAACCTGGGTTTGACAATGAAGTCTAAAATGGAGTGGGGTAGTCTTGTAGGACTAAATCCCTAACCTGCAAATGGTGTTATCTCTGACTATAGTGTCAGGATTTAATTGTAGGATACCAGTGATGACTGTAGAATTGCCTGGTGGAGTGAGTAAGCCCCATCTCATTGCCCCCAACACCAGAATCTGATGATCAGAACCCCAAATAGGCCCCTGTCCCCTTTTATTTGGTGTGGGGTTATATATGATACTTTCTTATGGTTCGATTCAGATTTCTTATTCTTGACTGAGGGCTGGAGTGATAGCACAGCGGGTAGGGCATTTGCCTTGCAAGCGGCTGACCTGGTCGACCCGAGTTCGATTTCTCCTTCCCTCTCGGATAGCCCGGCAAGCTACTGAGAGTACATAGCCCGAACAGCAAAGCCTGGCAAGCTACCCATGAGGTATTCGATATGCCAAACACAGTAACAACAAGTTTCACAATGTTACTGGGCCCTCTGAAGCAAATTGATGAACAATGGGAGGACAGTGACAGTGACAGTGATTCTTGACTGGAATGTTATATAAGGATGCTATGTCCTTCTCAAGTTGTCATTTTAAGTCACATGGTACTTTCTCCCCTTCATTAATATTGATTTTGATCTCCTAGCAAGATGAACAATTTTACCCTTTTCACTTCTTTGCATCAAATTAACAATTTGTGGGAAGATACTTTAAGATCATATAAGCATACTGTTCCTCATCAGACTTTAACCCTCGATTTTGTACCCAGTGCTGAATTTTTATTTGGATTGGTCTTTACTATGATGGATGTGAAAAAATTCTTCGCAAACTCTGTACTCCTTCTACATCTATTATTTCACAAGTAGAATTTTACTGTAAATATAGACCCTTCTATCTTTCCCCTTCCTCTCTTCACCTCCCTCTCCCTTTTCTCTCCTCTAAGTCCCTCCATTTTAATCCCTCTGTCATCTGTGTAAATAATCTACTGTGTAGACATATTGATTCATATTTTTACAATAAGCTATAATTATTATTTTAATTCTTTAACGTCCCCAAATTTAACCAGTCAAAACCTCTTTAACAAGACTTGTGAGCCAGGGCCAGAGCAATAGTACAGCAGTTAGGGCGTTTGCCTTGCACGTGACCGACCTGGGTTCGATTTCCGGCGTCCCATATGGTCCTCCAAGCACTGCCAGGAGTAATTCCTGAGTGCAGATCTAGGAGTAACCCCTGACCATCGCTGGGTGTGACCCAAAAAGAAAAAAAAGGCTTATGAGCCTTTGCATCATGCGGCATCATTTTTTAAAAATTGAATTGCATGAGATACAGTTACAAAGTTTTCATAATTCAGTTTCAGTCATACAGGAATACAATGTCCCAACACTCATCCCTCCACCAGTGTAGATTTCCTACCACCAATGTCCTCCATACCCTCCTGCTGCACCACCCAGTCTGCCTTTATGGCAGAGGACTTCACTTTTCTTCTCTTTCTCTCTCTCTCTCTTTCCTTTTGGGCCTTATGATTTGAAACTATGTAGCTGTTAGGAAGAATGAACTCATGAAATTTGCTTACAAATGTTGAGTGAAATGAGTCAGAAACAGAGGGACAAGTACAGAATGACTACATTCCTTCGTGGGTTGGAGATATATGTATATGTATATGTGTATGTATATGTGTATGTGTATGTATACGTATACATATACGTATACGTATATGCATATATATTATGGGGCTAATATACAAGGTGAGGGTAAACAGGAGCCAGGAGGACAGATCAGGTCAATGGTTGTAAACTTGCAACAAGAGTGTGTGGGGCGAAGGGCACAGGTAAAGGGATATACCTGATAACCTTTCATTATTTGTATTGCAAATCACCTTTTCTTATGACTGCATAGTGTCCATTGCAGATATATGGTACATGGAACCACAAACACACTAGAGAGAGAGAGAGAGAGAGAGAGAGAGAGAGAGAGAGAGAGAAAGAGAGAGAGAGAGAGTTTCTTTATATGTTCTTGAGTGAGCATTTGGCTTGTTTTTGTGTATTAGTGCTGCAATGAATATAGGAGTGAAAATATCAGTTTTGGGCTCTTGGGGGTAGATGACAAGAGGTGAATCACTGAGTTATATGGAAATTCAATACTTAACTTTTTTTCACATTTGGGTCACACCTGGCAATACTCAGGGGTTATGCTTTGCACATACTCAGGAATTACTCCATGTGGCGTTCAGGGAACCAAGTGTGGTGCCAGGGATCGAACCCCAGTCGGTAACATGTAAAGCAAGCGCCCTACCCACTGTTGCTTTAGCCTCTAATATACTCATTTTTTTTTAAAGTCTCCATACTGTTTCCCAGAGAATGTTTCTACCAACAGTAGATGAAGGCTCCTTTCCTTTCACATTCCCCCAGCACAAATTGTTTCTCTTTTTGAGGTAGGACAGTGTCGTTGGTGTGAGGTGATGATGATATTTCATTGTTGTTTTGATCTGCATTTCTCTGACGACAAGTGATTGAAGAGTACCTTTTCTTTTTTTTTTTTTTAATTTTTATTAGTGAAACACCATGAGGTACAGTTGTCGACTTACAAATTTTTGTGCTTGGATCTCGGTCATAAAGGCCCTCCCGTTGATCGTCGATTTGCTCGAGTGGGCCCAGTAACGTCTCCATTGGAGACTTTGTTGTTACTGTGTCTGGCATATCGAATACTCTCGGTAGCTTGCCGGGCTCGGTCATACCATGATCAAATACCCATCCCTTCACCAGTGCCCATTTTCCACCACCAAGGATAATATCCCTCCCCCCCCATTCCCCCCATCCCCCCCTAACACTGTGGCAGGGCATTTCCTTTTGTTCTCTCTCTCCTCTTGGGTGCTGTGATCAGCAAAAGAGACACTGAGTGGCAAACATGTTCAGTCCAGTCTACTTTCAACCTGCATCTCCCCTCCTGGGAGGATCCTCCAAACACCCTCCATTTGGTGCTCCCTTCTCCGTCTGAACTGTCCTTTCCCCTAGAATACCCGGCTGGCCTCTTAGCTATGGAGTAATCCTCCTGGTGTTGATCTCAGCTATTCTTGGGTATTAATCTCATATTTTGTTACTTTATATCCCCCAGATGAATGCAATCTTTCTATGTCTATCCCTCTCTTTCTGACTCATTTAGCTTAGCATGATACTTTCCATATTGTACCACTTGTATGTAAAGTTCATGACTTCATCTTTTCTAAGAGCTACATAGTACTCCAGTGTGTAGATGAGTACCTTTTCATATGCCTATTGGTCATCTGTATATCCTCTCTGAGGAAGTATCTATTCAGCTTTCCTTCACCCCTCCATCTCATCATATTTTAAGTGCTTTCTTACTTTCTTCATAACAAGTTGTTCTGGGGTCATCTTTTACCTATTCCACTACAGCCTAGAATTTCTTTTGGAAGTCCTGTCTTCTTTCATGGTCTCTGAAAAATAAAGTTAAAGACTCAGGTATACTCATGCTTCTATCTATATTCTGTGGCCCTTTGCAGGAAAATATACACATATAAACATATATAAATACACCTACAACCTATATATGCACACACATACACACACTACATGAACATTCACAAACATACCATATAGTTCATGTAATTATTTTATGATTTTTCAGATACACTGAAATGTAAATTCTACATGGAAGAACATCAGCCTGTTTTGTTTGTTATTGATTTTCTAGTACAAACAACAGTGCATAGAAAATGGGGAGTGTTAAATAAATAGTTGTTGACAAAAAAGAGAAAAAGAAGTCCCAACGGATCAAATGACTTGCCAAATCCTCATGGCTGAAATAAAAAAACAAATAACAACCAAGAGAATACCCCACCAGAATTCACCTTTTCTTCGGCTTCAAAGACACACAACAAAGGCTAATATCTAGCTCAGGATAGCAAATATCTTTGTGGTTACTTTCCCACATTAACTCTAATTTTTGCTGATCTCTTTTACCTCCAGGCCTCTGCAGTTCGCATTCTCCATTGATCAGGGAGCGGGACATGAAGGCAGATGCTAGGTAGTGACAGGCCCCAGATGGAGGTTTCTGTGAATCCTACCAAGATTTAATACTAAATAAATTACAGTTTCAATTCCCCCTTTGATTTCAACCTTCCCCAGGAATGTCGTCCCAACTAGCCTGTGGTAAACTGTCTGGTCAGTACTGATTAGGGAAATCTTTTCCATTCTCCCAAGGAAAATGAGATAATCTGTCATAAGACCCTTATCTAATCCCTTCAGGTAAGTTACCTAAGCCTGAAATAACTTTATTTTCTTATCTTGCCTTTTCCTATCCCTGAGAAACTTTCATTTTGAATTGTTTTTTTTTGCGGGGGGGGGGGGGGGTGGTACCTTTCTATGAAAGAGGAGTCTGACTGACTACTTTCTGATTTACGAATGGCTTAATAAATAAAGACTTGTTGATGTTTAAAGTGAAATCTAGGGATTTTTGTTATTGAAGACTGGTTAGGCTTTGAGGATAGGAGAATACCCCAGGTCCACATCACCCCATAGTGACAGCTGAAACCTGTCCTGGGGCTGGCATGCAGCCTAAGCTGGGTGTCCTGGTGCTGGTACCTGGAGTGCGACTTGCCATTGCTAGTTCACCTCCCGCTCTCTTCTCACCTAGCAGCCCTGATACTCCTGAAGAAATGACCACATGGAAGTCGAGTTAGTGGTCACATGAGAGAAGTCATCCCTCGGATGAGGACCCAGCAGAGAAAGCTGTCCTCTAGGAGCCCTGGCGTCATGGAAACTGGCTCTGTCATTCCATCTGCCCTCAAATGCTATAAATAGGTGGTTTCAGTATCAGCACTGGCCAGACCAGACCCACAGCATGGACAAACTCGGACAGGAAATGAATTTGGGGGGGAGGATGTTGCAGAGAAAATGCACAGAGTGGAATGGGTGGGTGGAATGACATGGTGCCTGTCCCCGTGCACAGCACCTCAGGTCACTGGTATTCAGAGCCCTCCCCTAGAATTTTCTGGCCTGCCTATCATGCTGTCAGATTGGGCTAGCAAATAGTGCTTTGGCCCTCCTACTATCTTGTTCTATTTCTGCTGCCCAAATTGGCCTTTCTGCATCCATATTTGTTCATACTTTTAAAATTTAATTCAAATTCCACCTCCTTCAAAGACGAAATCCAAAATGCCATCCCCCCCACAAAGAATCTGGTCTAAATTCAGCCCTTGGGCTTTAGGTCCCTGCCCAGAGGAGCAGATTTAGCCCTTGGGATTTCCATGTATTGTTGATCTGTAAGGTCTTCTGGAATCATAGGAACCTCTGAATAACTTCTTGCCCCTTTTCCTTCCATTACAAAGACATCCGGATCTTGCATCCCCTTTCCCCATTACTTGGATACTGAGGGATTTTAGTCAAGTCTCATAATCTCTTGGGCCTGATGCAGGCTGAATTTTCTGATCTTAGAGACAGAGTGCAGCCTGAAGGATAATAATTATGGATTTGGATGCCTGTGGAAGGGAACAAGGGTGGGTTAGGGAGAGGGAGGAGTAAAGATGGCATGTAGCAGAGACTGACTCAACCTCTTCTATAGTAAGCTCTGGAAGAGCCAATATTACCCATGAGAACGGTCCATTGTGGGGCCAGAATGGTCAGTCCATTCTCCCTGCCTCCAGGGCAAAGGTCTTCTCCTGAGCTAGGCTGCTCTCTGCAGCTGAGGCAGCCCCAAGGAGCAATGGTGAAAAAGTGGCCATATCTCCTTCCATGATGTGGGGTCTGGGTAGCACCTCAGAACCCCTCGAACAAGGGATCTTAACACTCCATTGCACTCTTGTCCTGATGAAACGCAACAGCATATGTCAAAACCGCAGCTCACTCTCTGACTCATTCTTCTTCTATTTTCTGGATACTGGTTATGGCCTGCTGGGTAACCCTGACCTCAAGCCACTTTTCCTCTGTTGGGGAGAGGGTTAAGGGCTGGTTCCACTTGAGCTAAAAACTCAAATGTAAACTTTTGGGACATTTCTAGGTACATTTAGAAAGAAGTCACAAAAATATAAGAATAGATATGAAATGTGTCCAACTCACAAATTTAAATACAGGCATATAAACAGATATTACAATGTAATAAAAATTACATTTTAAATTATCTATAATTGTCTATGACAAATACAAGCTATATTGTCTTATATTGTCTTAGACTATGTAAAACTTTTTTTACCTTAACTTTTCTGAACAAATATTTAATTTAGTGACTAGAGATAGTATAACAGATAGGGCACTTGCCTTGCATGCAGCTGACCTGAGTGCAATTCCTAGCACCACATATAGACCCCTGACCCGCACCAGGACGGTTCCCTGAGCACAGAGCAGGAGTAAGCCCTGAGCACAACTGGGTATGACCCCAAAACCAAAGGAAAAAATTAGTATGAATTATGTATGACCATGTATTGGAATCTCCCCCTTTCTTTTCAAGAACCAAGAATGCTTGTGAAAAGGCAGTGGGGCAGACCACTCATATTTGAAGTTTGGTGCCACCTATACAGTTGAATCAGGGAGAGGACAATATAATTATAGACTCCTAGGGTCTCCCCTTAATTCCAGGGCTACCCTGGGACCTGCCAGTCCTTCTATCCACCCTCACCAGCTGGGAGGGTAAGGGTGCCCCAGCACACTGGTACCCACATCCAGGTGGGCCCAGCACAGAGCATGTTCTGGGTAGACAAGAGTTAGGAAGGTGTCCAATCCCAAGAGGCCATTTCTTGCTCCGGCCCAGGATGTCCCCTGGGCTGGAACAAGAAGCAGGAGGAAAATATTAGGAGCCAGATTGCCTCATGGTTATCATATTTTCATGTTGCGTACTATTCTCTCATGTAGCCATACCATATTTAGCCACTTTTCTGTTACTGGTTGAGTCTAGATTTTTTTTGGTCATTATAAATAATGTTGTTATAAATATCTTTGTACATATAGCATTTTTTTCTTCTTTAAAACCATGTCCTTGGGATTAGTGCCCAGAAAGGCAAAGTTTAGGTCAGAGAGTTTGCTGTTTAATAGACTTTGCTGTGTGTAGCTGGATGACAACTAAGAACTTCCAACAACAAAGCAACTCACAAAGGTGCTAGCCCCTTTATTGTTAAGAGGGTTCTTTTAGAATAAATACTTATTGGTATGTACAGTGCATCCAGAAACAATTGAGGGATAGTTTTACCTTTGAAGCATGGAACATTTGAGGAGACAAAAATGTCAAAAACTCTTACATACCTTAGTGAAAACTCAGAATCTGCCCATTTTAAAAATTGTGCAGGGACATGAAACTCTAGCCTGTTTTCTAATCAATAGTATCCAAATTAAAGAAGATTTGTTTGGGAGGGGTTCTGTGAAACAGATGGCCAGTTTCTGGCTATATAACTCTATTTGTTTACTCTCAGATATAAGGAAAAAAATACTAGGATGCAAGGGAGTAACAGAGAGGCAGAGAGACCAGAAATCCACTCATTCCTTAAAAAAAATAAGCAAGAGGCTGCCAATTACAGGTACTGATGTGTTGAAAGCCAAGTAAAAATCACCCTTTTATGAATGAATTATGTTCCTGTGCTCCTCAACAAGGAGATCGTGATGGGGGGAGGGTGGGCAGAGGACTGCTTTCCATCCTCACCTGAGCAGGTGTTTGTGCCAGGCACCAAGCTGGCGTCCAGGTGCCAGGAAGAACAGGTTCCAAGCAGACCATAAAAGAACTGGAGTCCAGAGAAGTTAGGGCTCTTAGCAACTAGGTTGGCTAGCTGATGAAATACTAGTGTCCAGCTGAGAAACAGTTGTGAATGAAAGAAAATAACCCTTGGGGTGGGGTGGCATGAGTCAATAAGTAAAATATTGATTCTGCAGACAGTGATCAATACAATGAAGATCAAAAGGCAGAAGGTGACCGAGCGCTCTACAGAGTTAATTTTAAATTGGAGGCTCAGAGATGGCCTGCCTAAAAGGGTGACATGTGAACAAAGAGCCTGGAGTCTGAGAGAAAGGCATTCCTGGGCTCTGATGCAAGACCCTGAGGCAGGAGCGAGGAAGGGTGTGTGTGTGTGTGTGTGTGTGTGTGTGTGTGTGTGTGTGTGTGTGTGCGTGTGTGACGAACATAGGGACAGGGGTGGGGGTTGAAGTTGCTGGAGGCGATGAGGTCAGAGAGGAGAGAATTGGGGACCACTCTATGAGCAGTCCTAAAAGCATCGGAAGGATTGAAGGATGCGGGCTTTCTGGAAAGAAGCAGAGACCCAGCGATAGTGTCGGGCGTAGCCTGGCAGGCAGTGCAGTTCCAAGGCTAGTGGGGGCCGGAGACACAGGTCCCATCTCCACGCACGAAGCGCGTGGCCAACCCCAGACTAAAGGTTTGCGTCGCCCGGAGGGTCCGCACCTATAGCAAACTCGGGCCTGGAGGAAAAGTTTCTAGGAAGCGTTTGAAGTTCAATTACAACATCTAAGGATGGTTCTCATTTGCATGAGAAAAGGGTTTTTTTTCAGCCTGGGAAGCCCAGGCTGCAGCGCGGTCAGCACTCCAGCTGCAGCTGTGTGGCCTCGGGCAAATCTTTTCATTTCTGGCCCCCTCGGTTCCTGGTCTGTTAAAAGGGGGTTAAAAGTCCCGAAGACCTCAAAAGCATCCTCTGAGCGCATTCTCCCGAAATCATCCCTCCCCCACCCCTCCATTCCGTTCGCAGAAAGCAAACAAGAAACGGGGCCAACCTAGGAAGGTGGACTTGGCACAGACTGTCTACACTCGCCAAAAAAAAAAAAAAAAAAAAGGCAAGTTTGGAATGGTGGCAACCTGCTAGAGCAGCGGGACAGATGGAGACGAGGCTGAGACTCCGGGAGCGCCCCAGGAGCTGGGCCGGGGGGGACGGGCGGGGCGCGCGGCTGCGCCGGGCCTGGGCGGAGCCGCCCCCGCCCCGCCGCCGCCCCCGCCCGCCCGCGCCCGCCCCGCGCTCCCGGACCCGCGCTGCGCGCTCTTTCTCCGACGGCTGCCGGGGAGCCAGTGCACCGCGTCCTGCCCGCTCGGTCCCCTCTGTCGCCGCGCCATGACCACCCAGCAAATCGTGCTCCAGGGGCCGGGTCCCTGGGGCTTTCGTCTCGTGGGGGGCAAAGACTTCGAGCAGCCTCTAGCCATTTCCCGGGTAAGAGCTGCCGCGGGCGCACGCGGGGAGGAGAGGGGGGACGCTGGGGCCCCGCGGGCGCCGTCGGAGGGGGCGGGTTGTAGGAGCCCGGGACGCGGCTGGGACCGCTGGGGACTGCCAGGTGCGCCGTGCCCAGAGCGCTTTGCCGCGCGCGCTGCGGGCCTGCAGCGTCCCCAGCAAGCGCTGCGCACCCTCGAGCCCCTAAGCCGGAGAGCAGGAGGCGGTTTTCGGGTGTTCGCCTCGGAAGCGCGGCCCACAGTGTGCCGAACGCTTTGTCACCCCGTGGGTTGAGGATACCTTCCCGGGTCCTTTGTAAATCTCAGAGTGGAAACGGCGAGAACCATCAGGGAAGTAAGGTGGAACGGGACTGGCGTTAACTAGGGGTTGAGCGAGATGAACTTTAAAACACATTACCCCAAGCCGCCAGTTTCCTACTCTTCGGACCTAATCCATGGCTCGGGACCCACCTCTCCTAATTCCCTTTGGAGTCAAGCCCGGATTTTAGGAATAAGTGAAGTAAAACTTTGTTGGAGATGGTTATACTGTATTTTGTCCTTCCCAGATAAGCCCCCTCTATTATCCTTTCATAAGTATTCCCCCCAGGAATACCAGGTGGACAGGGAGCCGCACCTTGTGTGAGTGTCTGGAGGGGAGGTTGGTGCTCGAACACTTCTGAGGAGCATCATGTCTTTGCAAGCACCCAAGTGGAGTGGTCGACCCCCAGCCGAACAAAACAGACGGGCACAGAGACCCAGAGTCAGTGTGGGGCCAGGCTTTGGTCCTCTAGTTTGGACTGAGAACAGGCTTGTGTCCCACCAATTCAGTGTCTGCCTGTAGACTGCAGCCAATAATTGTCTCTTGACTGAATGATAAAGGGGAGCACAAAGCACCATCTGGGGTCCTCTCTTTCCTCATTCCATTCTCGGGCCCATCTGCTTACTGGAGTAGACCGAAACTGGCCTCCGGGAGAGAAAGACCTGGAAAGAAAGACCTTTCAGGGATCACTCCTGGCAGTGTTCTGGGGACCATAAGCAGTGCTCAGCTGTAGCTTAACTCCTTGATCTAGTCTCTCTAGTCCCAGCCTGCAGTTCCTTGTGACTTAAGACCCTGCTTCTTCTTCTTTTTTAAAAAAATTTTTTTTTATTTTGGGTTTTTTGCTTTTTGCTTTTGCCAGTCATACCCAGCAATGTTCAGGCTTTACTCCTGGTCCTGCACTCAGGAATTGTTCATGGTGGTGCTTAGAGGACCATATGGGATGCCCTGGATGGAACCCAGGTCGGCTGCATGCAAGGCAAATGCCCTCCGTGCTGTACTATCCCTCAGCCCCAAGACCCTGCTTCTTCCAACAGCGGAGCCTGGTGGTAGAAGAATTAGGGCTGCCTCTGGGTTTTTCTTCTTTTGTTTTTGGGCCACACCCATCAGGGCTCAGGCTTATTTCTGACTCTGTACTCAGGAATCACTCCTGGTGGGCCCAGGAAACCAGATGGCATCAAAGCAGATGCTAGGCAAACACCTTCCCTGCTGGACTATGCTCCAGCGCCTGCCTCCTGGCTTTTCTACCAGCCTCATTTCTATTCACATTTCTTTCCAGGTGAGCCCAGTAGACTTCCAGAAGTTTCCTTGTCAATTTCACCCCCACCCGGACCCCCGTAGTACTGGTGCTTAGGTTCTGTCTTCTCCCCATCTTCCACCTGCTGTCCCCGGGGCATCTCTTTGATTCTTCTTGCAGGCACACAGTTTTCCTGCCACCGAATTCCTCAAGTGCAGAAACTGTGCCTTTCTCTCAGCTGAACCCCAGCCCCCAAGCCTGGCACAGAACTGAATCTGGCTGTGTGCAGTAAATCTTTGCAGATTTATTAATACATGCTTATCCAGGAAGGCACATTTAGACTCGCTTACCTCATAGTCCATTTATCCTTGATCTTTGTGTCTATAATTACCCTGTCAGCCCTCTCCACATCTGCATTTGAATATGACATAAAACTTTTTTTTTTAAGAAATGGTAATCTGTTAAAAGGGCAGTTAGCACTTCTCATTTTAGCTGCTTTTAAAAATTTTCATGTGGTGGTACATGATGATGAGGGTTAGAAGATACAGCACTCATAGTCATTAGTTTGTGTCCATTCATTGATTCATTAGTACATGTTTAATATGCATATACCATATTCCAGAATCTGTGAAGCTGGGGGGGTGTCCTTGGGATGAAAGGCCCCAGCTTCCTTCTTTAGGTGCTCATGATAAAGAGAGGGACGCTCCTTTTTATTATGCCCTTGGCAAGTACTTTAGTTGAAAAGTGAAAGTGACTCAGAGGAAGTGACATTCTCTTGTGGATAGTAATTTACTTGTTTCTTCATCTTATTTCCTCACTGGGAAAAAAAAAAGAAAAGAAAAAGGAGGGGGCTCCTCCTGAGAGGGAAAATCAGTGCCTTAAAGAGGCCCTGTGAGAGCCACCTGAGATCTGGTCAGATTTCTGCTGCTTTTTTGAGCTTGGGTGAGCCCTCTCCAGTCTGAGGTCGCCTTTATCTCTGCAGTGGGGCTGACTACAGCATGGACTGTGAGTTACGGAATGTTCGAGCTCTTTAAACTACAGTGAGGTGTGAACGCTGAGTACCCTGCACACTCTGGGTGACAGGTGTGTGCTACGTTCTTCAACCTGGGCACAGAGGTTTTGTCTACGTAGACTCTGAGTCTCCACACCAAAGCAAACCATAAAATTAGACTGGAAGAGGAGTGCCTTTTATTTAAATAACTGTGTTTGCTTCCTCTATGCATGAATGATTTTGTTAAATTGCTAACGCTTCCGAATATCATTTTGTAATCTTGTGTTCTTGAAATTGGTTTCTTTCTCTCTCTCTCTCTCTCTTTTGAACTGATTTTCTGTTGTGAAATCAAAAAGTTATAAAATATAAAATGATCGCAAATGGTTAGAAAGCAAATGCCTGTCTAATCACCTGGTAGGTCTAGAGCTAGAACTCTACCAAAACCCACAACATGTAATCTTATCCTGACTTGCTGTATCCACCTTACTCTCTCTATCATTTTACTACCTAAAAACATATCTTGGGCACCAAAACTTAATTTTGCTATTTCTAAACAAAATCATGCAGAAGACATTTGTGTGTACATGTGTGAAGAGCTGCTTTTACGCCTAAATATTTTCATCAAACTTAGTCTTATGAACTTAAGACTGTAGTCCAGACTTCCAACTTTAAATGGACATAAACTCGCTCTCTCCTATTCTCAGCTTCTCCTTCCTTCAAAGCCCCTGTTTTGGTCTCTCTGTGATCTAGCCATACTTTTGCCACTGTCCCCTGAGATTATTTTCCCTATCAATTCCTGTTTCAAATCTATACTTGTTTGTCTCCTTGAGGTTCCCCCACCCATCTCAATTTCTTATTTCCTTTAGTTACTTTCAAAGAGAAGCTACTCCAGAGAATCTATACTCAGCCCAAACTGCTTGCTCAGTTTTTGTTGACTGTTTTTTCTCTCCCAGCAACTGACAAAAGACAGGAAGGGGTGGGGCCGAGATAAGGGGATCCTCTTGGTAGAAAGAAACCACACCCCACCAACCCCCAAGACTTTTCTAAGAGTTTCAGAGTTTTATGCCAAATGCTAGTACCTTTGCTTATGTATATTAAAGGAGAAGGATAATTAATAACCACAGTGTCTTTTTTGATTTAATAATGTTATTTTTGGATACAACTTGGTTTATAGCATATCCTAGATGTCGAAAGCGCAGGGTTTGTCAGATTATGAAAAGCAGGAAATGTCCATTAAGGCTCTTTATGCATTAATGGCCCTTACTCTGCACTCCCCCTTTCTGTAAAACTGATCACCTGGGAAATATTATTCCAGTTGATCACCGCTAATCAAAGGAGAGAAGAGGAAGAGAATGAATCAAAGGTGTTCATAAGTGAATGCTTGAGCCTGTTTGCATGCAACTTGACAATATATGATGTGACTCTAAGTACTACCTTTTCTCTTACCCGATCTCATTGATGCCATCCTTGTAGGTTTATCTTTGAAAGGAGAGGAGATAAATGGCTTGCAGATACTATAATATGGCATGGGATGAAGAGGAGATAGTCATCTAACCTCTGGGGTCTCCTGTGCTTATCAGCATTGGGGAAAGCCGCCAGGAGTTGCTTTCTGCAGGGCCTGGGTTAGGACATGCTTCTGTGGTATGCACATTCTGTGGAATGCACGCTGATCATGCTTTGTCATTGCTCCACAGAGGAGTGAAAAGCTCCAAAACATTGCCATTTGCAGAGCAGTTGATCAGGTGTCTATAGCTTAGGTAACTTGGGCTGGAGCGATAGCACAGCGGGTAGGGCGTCTGCCTTGCACGCAGCCAACATGGCCGACCCGAGTTCGATTCCTCCGCCCCTCTTGGAGAGCCCGGCAAGCTACCGAGAGTATTCGATATGCCAGACACAGTAACAACAAAGTCTCCAATGGAGACGTTACTGGGCCCGCTCGATCAAATCGATGATCGATGATTACCTTTACCTTAATACTTCATACATTTTGTGTAGTTTTCTATTGATGGAACTACTTCTTAACTTCCTTGGAAAGGAGAGCATGGAGATTGAATAAAAATCAGCAGCATTGACTATGTCAGAAATATTTTTTTTTCTTCCCTTTATTGTTGTGATACTCAGGGTTTACACACGTGCTTGTTGTGGTTCTAGTGCACTTGGTTGTGGTTGTTCCCCAGGGGTCATATACTGGTCAGGGTGCACACTTTAGTCTTGGGGCTTGTACACACTCAGTTATGCTGTGGAGATAACACATACTTTTTTTTTTTTTTTGCTTTTTGGGTCACACCTGGCGATGCACAGAGGTTACTCCTGGCTCTGCACTCAGGAGTTACCCCTGGCAGTGCTCAGGGGACCATATGGGATGCTGGGAATCGAACCTGGGTTGGCCACGTGCAAGGCAAATGCCCTACCTGCTGTGCTATCTCTCCAGCCCCGATAACACATACTTTTAAAAAATTTTATTTTATTTCTGGCACCATGGTTTACAGTACTGTTAATGATAGGGTTTCTTGCATAAGTCATTCCAGCATCACACCCTCCACCAAGGGTCTTCTTCCCTCTACCATTGTCCTATTGTTGTGCACCACTCCCCCCCCCCCCATCCTATAGCCTCTCACTCCCCCCACGCATGGTAATTTTCCTACTGAAGACCAGTTATTTGGGTGGAATTTGTTATCCTCTTACTATGTTCCTAACATCCGACACATGAGAGAGTTGTTCTGTGTCTGTGCTCTACTTCTGACTAACTTAACTCAGCTTTTTTCCCCCAGATATTTTCCAGGTCAACATCCCTAGCAGCAAATTGCATGATTGCATTTTTTTCTTATGGCCAAGTAGCATTCCATTGTGTATATGTACCATAGTTTCATTATCCGATCATCTGTTCTTAGATACTTAGGTTATTTCTAGGTTTTCCCTGGTGTGTATAGTGCTAAAATGAACACAGAAATGCAAATGTTTTTGCTGAGTTTTTGGGCTTCTTTGGAGTACTTGTCAGGAACTAAAATCGCTGTGTCATATGGGATCTTAATTCCGAGTTTTATTTGGAAGTGTCCCTATCTGACACACTCCAAACAGCAAAGTTGCAGGGACTGTGCTCATTGTATGTGAGTGGCAGTAGGGATAAGATTCACAGTGTCATTCTCAGGCTCTTTTACCATAGAGTCACTTTGGGTCATCAGAAAGAAACTTTTTAGAAGATGGTTTGACTTACGGTATGACTGAGAGAAAACCTGGGGTCACTGCCAGAAGTTGTGGCTGGTGCCTGTGAAAGGGTCCAAGGCAAGGATTCAAGCAGGGGTTGCTCCTTAGCAAGTCAGCGCCTTCTGGGGCTCAGTGCTCTGAAAAGGTAACGTGACAAGTGAACAAGCCAAACTAAGGATTTGTGCACTTTGACTCAGAGGGCCCTCTTTGTTTTTTGTTTTTTTTTTAAAATTTTTAATTTTATTTTTATAAAGTTGTTCACAATAATTGATTACGTTCAGTATTCCAACACCAATCCCACCACTATGATACCTTCTCACCGCTATTATTTCAAATCTTTTCACCACCACCAAAGCCTGCATCAAAAGCAGCTCCTAAATAATTTATTTTGTATTTGTTTGTTATGAATAATCCGCTGAAAATGATCCAAAAAAGTTTCCGTAGAGCAAAGTGTGTGAAGATTATTGTGTCTTATTCTGGAGCCATTGAGGCCTTGTATAAGAGATTACTGACACATTGTTACAGATTGAGAATTGTGTGCAATATGTGTGTGTGTGTGTGTGTGTGTGTGTGGGTGGATGTGTATAAAAATCAAGATCTAGGGGCTGGAGCAATAGCACAGAGGGTAGGGTGTTTGCCTTGCATGCTACCAACCCGGGTTCGATTCCAAGCATCCCATATGGTCTCCTGAGCACTGCCAGGGGTAATTCCTGAGTGCAGAGCCAGGAGTAACCCCTGTGCATCATCAGGTGTGACCCAAAAAACAAAAAAAAAAATCAAGATCTATTACCTTCTACTTTACACCTCATTAAATGTGGTGTGCTACCCTTGATACATCAGTGGTGTAGAGTATGAGAAATCGTGCAACTGTGAATGCGAGGCAGTTTCCTTTCTTATTGTTCAAAAGTGTCCCTACCTTTCACATGGTATTAATTGTACCTTGAATTATGAGTTATTTAAGAAAATAAATGATCAATTCAGGACTGTTTTTAGATGATTTCTATTGTACTATTCAGCTGTATCTACCCAGCTGAGTATTGTATTAGTCACAGGGAGCCTTTGTTTATATTTGAAAGTTATGTGTAGAACATTTGAATGGCTTTGAATATTTGAATAGCTGGGGTAAAGATTCACACATATGTAGGCCTGTTAGATGTCAGCATTGTTCCAGGTTCTTCATTTAGTTTCTCAGGATTTCTGTCTTGGAGTCCTCACCCAAGAGCTTTCTGTGTTCACGAGGATTGACTTCTTTCTGCTTTGTGATCTCAGCTGGTTGCTTCTGGAGCTCAGAGCCAGCCTGAGAGCACAGCCCTTCTTCCCTATTACTTCTGAATCAGAAGCCAGGACTCCTCCTGGGAGAAATGAGTCTGTGGACAGTGAAGAACAGAAGTGCAGAGGAGTTGAAGCATTGGCCAAAGTATAGTCTCCTTGGTTGGCTAAGAGGGAACTTGGGAATAGTTTTAATGGCAAATGATGATGAATGGGTGAACACTTTCATGTGCCCAGCTGATAAAGTGCCTTGAAAGATGCCAGTCACAAAACAAAACGTGCTCATAAAATTGAAGACCGAAAATTTCTGATTGGTCCATAGCACTTTGTATGAGTGTAGTTTTTCTTACTAGCATCATTCTGTATGAATTTGAATGCTCATCTGTAACTGAGGTCAGTGATGTACTTTTCACATATATAGTATACTGCTTTATGGGTAAATGCCATAAACTTTATGGATAAATGCCATAAATATTAAAAATAACTTTCTGAAGAACCCCTGAATCTTGTAGGAGACCAAGTTTTTCACCAAGGACCCAGGGCGTAATTTTTACATAGAGGAATACTTTTTATCAAATAACACAGTGAGGACAGAGGTATGACCTATATGATAAAGATGCCTGAAATTCATATGGAAATTAAATTTATATGATGTAGTAATGATTTCCATTCATCTATACCATTAAAATTATTAAAAAAAATAAAGGACTAGGACCAGATTGATAATCTGGAGGTTAAGGCTTTGGCTTTGCATGCCAGATTGTGGTTGATCCCTACCATTGCATCTGGTCTCCTGAGTACCAGTGGGAGTCATCCCAAATGAAGAGCCAGGAGTAAGCCCTGAGCACTGCTGGGTGTGGTCCCGAAACAAATAAATGGTCCCAAACCACACACACACACACACACACACACACACACACACACACACACCAGTCATGTTTCTAAAGCTGAATGTCCACATATCCTTTGGCCCAACAATTTTTCAAGTTATTCAATAGAAATGTGTCCCCCTGGGCACCAAAAGCTGTGTTTAAAAATGTCAAGGCAGCAGTATTCACAATAGCTCAAACACGAAACAATTCAAATGTTGAACAATAGAATGGAGAGAAATAAATGGTGGAGTAGTTCTATAAAATAAAGCAATTAGAATGAAGGAATTATAGCTTTCACAATGACTTGGCTTTCACACACGCATGCTCAAAACACTGAGAGAAAGAAGCCAGACACAAAAGGGTCACTATTATGCAATACCAGTCATTTCAAATTAATCAGGCAAATTCAAGCTCTAATGCAAGGAACCTCTGATGTTAGAAGTCAGGTTCATGGAAACCTGGAAACCTCTATCCAGATATTTGTGACAGGAAAGCATTTTGTGGGGGTTTCAGAAGTTCAAGTGATTTTTTTAAAATCTGGTGCTGGTTCTGTGGGAGTGCAATCTGTGAGAATCCATCCAATGGCCTATTTCAGATTTATGCACTTTTCTGTATGCAGGGTATGCTTTGATGAAGTTTACCTTAACATCCCCATGTTTGTTATTACAGATGAAATAGTATTCAGTATTTGAAAAGTATAAGTCAGAAGCCTTCCCCAGTCTTAATTTCAGTAAAAATACGGCCATAAAACTTCTCAAGACTTTTTTCTATTCATGTAGCATTTTAAAATACCACATCAGGGGCCAGAGAGATCATGCAGAGGTTAAGGAGCTGTCGTTGAATGAGACCAGCTCTAGTTTGATCTCCGGCACTGCATACGGTCCCCCTACCTGTGCAGTGGTCACTCCTGAGCACAGAGTTAGGAATAGCTACTGAGCACAACTGGGGATGTTCCAGCCCCCCTCCCCAATACCTTAGTGAACTATTTAGACATTAATTGCTTTGTTCCTTCTCCTTGCTTTTTACTGTAGCAAACCAAGCATTAAAGATGTCTTGATGTTGTAGGAAAACACAGTCTTCAGATCCTGGCTTGTTCATTTATTAAACATGTGACCTGAGGTGGGCACTGCCCAAATTTGTAAAGTGAGAATGACAGGTTTTTTCCTTTGTTTTTGTTTTTGGGCCACACCCTGCAGTGCTCAAGTGCCCTGTCCACTGTACTATCTACCAACACTGGAATGACATTTAACCTTCAAAGATAGTGGCAAAGATTAAGATAATGTATGTCGAAAACAGAGCACTTTGGCTTTTACACATAGGATGGTATCAGCATTAAGATTCAGTGGTACTTTTAAAAAATGTTGATGGAAGATACCACATATTGAATGCTATTTTGTGTCAGTTACTGTTCTAAAGTATTACCAGTGTAATCTCATTTAATTCCAAAACCCAATGAGGTTGATACTATTATCTATTTCATTTGATATTGAAAAACTGAGGCCCAGCGGGTAATTTGCCTAACTTTTGTGGTGGTTAGTCTTTGGCCTATGGGTGGTTATTATTTAGGAGCTGTTTATAAAGTACAGACATCCAAAGGGACTTGCTTGAAGACATTTGAGAGACCCCATGACTTCTTAGTACATTAGAATAGTCTATTTTGCTTCCTTTTTTGGTTACATTTTTTTTTTTTTTTGCTTTTTGGGTCACACCTGGCGATGCACAGGGGTTACTCCTGGCTCTGCACTCAGGAGTTACTCCTGGTAGTGCTCAGGGGACCATATGGGATGCTGGGAATTGAACCCGGGTGGGCCACATGCAAGGCAAATGCCCTACCCACTGTGCTATCTCTCCAGCCCCTTTTTGGTTACATTTCTAAGAAATAATCATTTTATACTAAGAGCACCAAGTCATTTTGGACCCACCTCAGTATTAATCGCTTTCTTTTTCACTGAGTATGAAAAGTACAAGTGAAGCTAAGTCATCTACAAGTACTTGAACAGTACTTTATTGCCTCATTTCCTTCAGAGAATGATTGTAGAGTAACCAAGAACATTTCAAAAAAACATTTTTGAGAGTTTCAGGCCAACCTGTCTAAGATCATCCAGCTTCAGAAGTGTCTTCAGAAGTCTGTGCCTCAATCTGGATTCTCAACAAATTTAGCCAGTTTAACTAAGCAGAGTTCAAATTCTATACCTAAATGGGATATTGCAGTGCTGTGGCCTGGCTCAGGAACTTTTACATTTCCCTCATCTGCCACTGGGATAAAAACTGAATTGTAAAATTTTTATTCCAGTTTCCTTACCTTACTTTGTTAGATTATAACTATCATTATATATGCAATTATTTATCTAGAAAAATGTTTAAAGGTACTTTACCAAACCAAAACACATATAGTATTTAAAATAGCAGAACACACATGATAAGGGCTAACAAAAAATTGGAACAAAGAAGAGAGCTATTCCAGGACCTTTAAATTTTTGTAATTTAGCTCTGGATTTTCTGTTCATGGCCAAATGGGAACTGTATTTTTATGTTATTTAAACCATAAAATAAAATTGCCTCTACAGCACTCCATTTGCTCAGCATCTTGAAGAATGGGACTAAAATTATAGGAGATGCACATAAGTTTTGTGCTCTGAGAAGAATAGTATTATGACATCTTATTATCTCATTCCTACTTTGGACAAACTGGCAGGCTACCGAATGTAGCCTGCCCACACGGCAGAGTCTGGTAAACTCCCCGTGGCGTACCCAATATGCCAAATACCAGTAACAATGATGGCTCTCATTCTCCTAAAGAGCTTTGAATATAATCTCAGGGCTAGGATGAAGGAGACGTTACTGGGGCCTGCTCGAGGCAATCAACGATTAACAGGATGATTTGTGATTTGTGATTTTCTTTTAAGTCAAAGACATTATATTTTGTCATCCAGTTGAGAGAGTGAAATAGATACTTTGGATAATTAATATAGGATAATGGGTTTCTATATACTTTCAAGGTAATACAAGTTCCTTAAGACTTTCTTTAGGAGTTGAGATTGTATGTTCTGATTGTTTACTTGATAAATTGATTTTATTCAGAGAGAGCGCTTAGGGGGAAAGAATTGCCAGCATTTTCTCTGGATGTTTTCAATCCAGATGAATATTATAATTTTCTGGGAAGCTTTTAAAAATATAGAAATATATAAATTCCTGGACCTCGCGGTGGAAATCTTTCATTTTTATTCTTCACCACCCCCACTCCCAAAGGAACCTGTCACTGATTTGTTTGGGGAACTATTGTCTCATCCTTGCTAATGTCAGAATTTTCCCCTTGAGTTATTGGTGAGTGGAGTCAATTTCCGTCCTGAGACTTATATGCCAGTTTTAAGGGGTAAGGTTAACAGTGTTCAAGGAATAGTCAGGAAATTGGCTGTAATTCTTGTCTACAGGTAAAAAGTTAGAGAACTTTCCTTAAGAGAACCCTCTTCTGAACGTTTTTCTTTCTTATAATTGTTTGGTCAAGTACATGATCTCTGTCAAAGACAATTCATTTTCTCATCCAGTGGAGAGTTGGAATGGGTATACTTTAGATAATTAATCTGGGATAATGGGTTTCTATCCTGGGCAAACCAGGTGTCTCATCATCTTAGACCTAAGGTGGTTCCTGCATATAATTTTGTTTTACATGATTTATTACCCAAGCCAGGGTTGCAACTGCGTTTGTGTGAAGGGTGAGGAAACAGTACAAATGAGTTTTAACTTGAAGGGGAGGTAGTAAGAAAATTGAATAGCTGCTGGAATGATAATAAATGGCAGCTAGTCAGAGACTGCTGTGTTAAGGCAGTGGTGTGGTGAGTGCTTAGTGAGAAAGGCAACGGTTCATTCAGAGTGCGGAGGCTCCTCAGCTAGTGCTGATAACTGTCATACAGCAATATGGTTTCACAGTCTGTCTGTCTGTCTGTCTGTCCCCCCCCCCCCCTCTCTACCAGAAGCTGAGAAGCTGAGGTTTTGTGTGAAATTTACCCATATGTAAATATTAGCAGATAATTAAAAATAAAGCAAAATTCCACCAGGATTGTGTTCCTGGGCCTCCAGCCTTCAGTGAAGTTTAGGGAGATAAAGGAACCTCTTCAAACTAGCAACAGACCTCCTAATTTTACGTGCAAGTGGCACTGAAAGAAAGGTCTACTGGGGAGTCAGTCTTAGAATGACTGCCCTCCAGGCTGAATAGGTGACCCCTTTGCAGTCTTTGAACTGCTATTAGATGTCAGATATAGTCACCTCATCTAACCAGAGCTAAGACTTAATGGTTATTTCTTGGCAATTACTGGACAATTGAGTTAGAGACTAGGTTTAAATCCTTCCTGCATTGTTTTCCAGATTAAATACCATCCCTTTAGAAAGAATGTAATAGGTTTCAGAAGGCCTGGCCTTTGCCTATATAGACCCAGCCTCATCCTCTTCCTTTATCTTGATCACCTGTGTTTTTGTCCATGCCAGTTCACATGGTGTTCCTGCAGCTTGGTCTGGTTGTTTTCATTTCCTTCAAAAGTGCGCTAGCAGTTTTTGTTGTTGTTGTTGTTGTTTGTTTGTTTTTGTCTTTTTTGGATCACACCCAGCGATGCTTTGGATCACACTCTGCACTCAGGAATCACTCCTGGCGGTGCTTGGGGTACCATATGGGATGCCAAGGATTGAACCCAGGTCAGCTGCATGCAATGCAAAATGACCCACTCTGTACTATCACTCTGGCCCCTCTTTTCAGTTTTTTTTTGCAAAGCTTTGATTCACATTGAGGCTTCTACAATCTCTTTGTTCATGCTTCTAGCATAGTATTTACCAGTATTAGCATGCCTGTTGGTACGCGCCTGTCTGTGCATGCCTCAGAAGATCCTGAGCCTCCTGGTAACTGTCTTCATCCTTTCCACATCTGAATTCCAGTGTCCTGTGTGGCTTCTGGAACTACAAACAATAGCTCATGTTTCTAGAGCTCTGGCAGAGTATGCTTTGCTGGAGTCATCACATGGAATCCTCAAAAAGCCTTTTGATGTCTATATTGTTATTTCTCCTTGCTAGATAACAAGAATGAGGTATATGAGTGAACTGTTGCCTCTAAGGCTTCTCTGACAAGTGGCTGGGATGGACTTGAACCTGTTTCTTTGACTCTAGAGCCACATCGTAGTAACCTCTATGTATTCTTTTAGAATGTACTTTACCTTTATTTGCTGTGGAGTGAATGAGTAAGAGGTTGGGATCTAATAGAGACATGTCATTTTCGCTAAGAAAATAAGATTCACTTTTTGTTTGTCATAGCAATGGGTATGTAGGTTTGCAGTACTGTTTGCCAGAAATATTTATTTGTTTTTCTTTTTCTTTTTTTCTGTTTAAATGAAGTGGTGTTTAGATGCGACTCCTGACTCGGTGCTTGGGGAATCACTTTTTTTGGGAGGGGGGACACACCCAGCAATGCTCAGGGGTTACTTATGGTTCTGCAGTCAGGAATTACTCCTGACTGCTTGGGGGACCATATGGGATGCCAGGGATTGAACCTGGGTCGGCCATGTGCAGGGCAAACACCTTATCCACTGTACCATCTCTCCAGCCCTTTGGGGATCATTTTTGGTGGATCAGGAGGAATTATGCATTGCTGTGTATCAAATCAGCATGCAAAGCATGCACTCTAGCCTATTGAGTTCTGTTTCCAGTCCACCATTTAGCTTTTTGATGTAAGTTGGAGAAAGCAGGATAGCTACATTTTAATCTCATTCTTTACCATTTAGGTGTGAAACTAAACTCCTCAAAAGCCTCATATTCTCAGGAATCTGGCCTCAATGCATGCCTTTTATAAAGGTAAAGGTAAAGGCCCTCCCGTTGATCATCGATTTGCTCGAGCAGGCCCAGTAATGTCTCCTTTGGAGACTTTGTTGTTACTGTGTTTGGCATATCGAATACGTCACGGGGAGCTTGCCAGGCTCTGCCGTCCCTTTTATAAAGTTGCATTAATACTTATAAGTTAGGGAGGTTATCCAAGCTGGACTCAGAACAAAGTGTCTGCCTGAGATTGGGGTATAAGTTGGGGTAAAGGGTAGGGGAGAAATGAACTTGCAGAAAATGGCAGGTTGTTCATTAAGTGAGGTTGTGCCTAATCCATTTATTTTCTTGAGAATTTGTGTACTAGCTGTTTGACCTCTGAGAAAGTAAACTGAATGTTTTAGAGGATGGTTATTGAGCCCATGGATCTATTTCTTTGGTGCTATGCACAGATTGAACCTGACTCCATTTGGAGCTGCTATTGCTGGAATTTGACTGTCAGGAGGAAATTTAAATAGACACGCTAGTATCCTGGGTTAAGTCGATGAAGTCTGGAGCCTCAGAGCCTGCCTGCCACTCACCAACAGTATAACCTCAGGCAAAATCACTTAACTCCTGTGCCTCCATTTCCTCATCTCTAATGAAGCAAATAATATTGCCTACCCGATAAGCATTGCATGAGGAGTGGTAAATTAATCTTTGCCAAATAATTAAACTGTGCTTGGCACATAAAGGCACTCATTATCTGGTGGATGATTATGATGGTGATGAATAGGGTATAGTGAGGCTTGGAGTCCAATGCTCAAGAGGAAAACTAACCAGAATCAGTCTCAGGTCTTCTCCCTGAGACCTTTTCAGTTGTGTGATGGATTTTCTTCTTTAGTAAGGAATGGTCTGACCAGATCCTGGCTTTGCAGGGGAGATGGTTATCTTATGGTGGGGAAGCACTCAAACAGGGACTTGAGTTGCTGGCCTCACAGTTCCTTGTGACAGAGGCCATAGATGGACCTCCTTCATGCCGAATTTCTCTTTGGCTCCAGCAGTTGGGTTTTGAGTCTTCGCTAGCTGCATGGCAATAAAGCAGTAAGAGCTTGTTGTATTTGGAATAGGAGGATTGGGTTTCAAGTTTCAGCTTGTAGCTGTGTGAACTTGAATCAATCACAGCTTCTCTAAGTCTCGGTTTCTTCTTCTGTAAAGTTATGTGTTGGTGGTGAGGTCATTATTACTATTATCTTGAGTGGGAAGTTGTATGTGAAAGGGCTTTGTAAGAGGCAGTTCTCATCCTTTATTGAAGTCCCTTTTTTTTTCCTCCTAAAAAGAGATAGATCATGAAAGAATATATGCTTAATCTTTGTGATTCTGTCTGAGATCCTTATGCTGCTTTTGGTTTGGAACTGTCTGAGATTTCTTTTGACTTCCCATTTCTTTGACTTAAAAAAAATTCAAACTGAAAAATTGGAGGGCCAAGCCTTGATTACTCAGGCTCAGGGCTTTTATGACTGGTTCTAGCTTGTCCAGGGCTTATTGAGATGTACTCAGCAGAAATGCCTGTCCCACAAGACAGTTTGAACCAAATACTGTAAATTCCAGAGTTGTTTGCAGCTGAGCATATGGAATCAAAATGAAATATCCTGTCTGTTTTCATCTTTTCAAACTTTCCTTTCACCCATTCCCTGTCATCATCTCAGTTTTGTGAGCAGGCATGTTCCAGGATCGCAAACTTGAAGAAAATGATCATTTCATTTCTTCTGAAAAGGCCACTTTTGCAAAGATTAAAAAAGCATTGTTATGGCTGGAAAGATAGTATAAGGGGTAAGGCACTTGCCTTGCATGCAGCTGTTTCCATTTTGATCTCTGGTACTCTATAGTACCCCAAGAACTGCCGTGATTCTTTTTTTTTAAATTTTTATTAGTGAAACACCATGGGGTACAGTTGTAGACTTACAGATTTTTGTGCTTGGGTTTCAGTTATACAATGATCAAATACCCATCCCTCCACCAGTGCCCATTTTCCACCACCATGGGTCTTGAGAGCAGCCAAGAGTAGACCTTGAACATTACTGGATGTGGCCCCCAAACAAAAGAAGTATAAATCATTTTTAAAGGAAGCAACATGATTACTTATCTAATGCCCCTAGGTATTTTAGATTCAACAATTCATTGTACACATATTTACTGAGCACCCACTGTGTTACTGTGCTAGAAATGTGGTTGCCATAGGCTAGAAGGCATACAAAGGTCTATACTTATGCAGCTTACCGTTAGGTAAGCTCTCAGATATTAAATCAACACCTACCGATTAGATTTAGAAACCTAGTGAGATAGATGTCATGAAAAAAGAGGAATGAAGTGTTTTTTTTTTTAAGTTTGTTTTAGTTTTGAGTCACACCCAGCAGTGCTCAGGGCTCAATTCAGTCTCTTTGCTCAGGAATCACTCCTGGTAAGATTCAGGGGATCATAATATGTGGTGCCGAGAATCAAGCCAGGGTCACAGTGTGCAAAGCTAACGCACTGTATGATCTCTTTGGCCCTGAGAAGTATATTGAGAGAATGACAGTGGAGATCCAAACTGGGTTGAAGGTCAGGGAAGGCACAGCTGAGAAGAGTCAGTTAAACCAAGATCTGAAGATGAGAAGCAGTGACTCTGGCAGAGATTTCCAGCAGGTGCTTCAGCTCACGGGTGGAAAGTAGGAAGGCAGGACCCTGCAGGCAGAGCTGAGTTAAGGGAGAGGCAGGAAGATGAGGAGCATTATTCATGATTTGGAATTTCGCCCTAAGAGGACCACTCCTTCACACTATTAGATTTGGTCATGGTCAATGATTTCTGTCAGGCTGTCCTCTCTAGATATCAGGTCTGCCAATCAGAACCATTTTCAGTCCCAAATAAAGGGCTGGCTAAGGCCATTAAGAAAACAAGGGGTCTGTGTCTTTCTTTAGAAAAAGTGAAATATGCATGAAGTCAGACCAGAGCACTCTTCTCAGGAAGACAGTCAGAAAATGAAAGGAATTTGGTTTTTCTGCGTGTAGCTGGTGACTCACAGGCTAACTCCCCAATGTTGACTGAGAGGGGAACAGCCTACGCTTGCCCATCAAAAATGTCTTTTCCCAGTGGCTGCATGAGAGAAGGTCTGAACTTGGAACCAGGGACTTTTCATTCTCTCAAAGCCAGATCTCTGGCCAACAGATGATGGGAAAGCTAGAAAGGAAGGTTAGGAGGTCAGGGTCTCTGCACTGGTTTCCACATCCTGCTACATTCCAGGGAAGTTTTGTCTGATAAAGTCATAGCATGTTTTGAGTCAAAAGGGGCCTCAAGGATCAAGTCATCCACCCCTTATATTTTAGGGTTTAGGGTACTCCTTGGGGGTATGAGTCATGATTGCAGCATTACACTAGACACCTCAGAAGGCTCAGTGATGGCAGTTTGGTGAGGCTATTTGGAAACCGACTGCTGAAATCGACATCAGATGCGGAGACATAGGACTTTAGTTTGGTGTTCCAGTTTGGTGCCTTGAAGGCACTAACGTCTTAGGTGTGGTTCAGATTTGTGGAGACACCAAAGTATTCCATCTTCCTTCTCAGGTGACTTCTGGGAGTCAAGGGCCTTCCTTTTGTCAGAGTAGGCCAACACTCTGTGGGTGCTCGGTGTGTTACCCCCACCATGCTCTGGAGTGGGGGGACTTGCAACTGCCATCAAGAACAGTCTTTTCATATCTAATATCATGAATCCATCAGAGATGTATATATATGGATGTATGTATATTTATAACACATACACTTATATATACATTTTATACCTTTTATTTTTTATCTTAGTATATATCAATTTAGAAAATAACAGTGAAAACTTTGAGGTTAGTGTAATTCCAAAATGCATTTGTATGTTGTTTATTACACAGCATCTGTGTTCAATTGAGATAATTGTACATCTGTGTGTGAGGCAAGATGTTTATCAGTCCACATGTGGTGTTTAGTAAGCAGATGGATTTGATAGCCCATCATGGTAGTTGACTGGCCTTGACCAAGAATCAGTGGGCTATAGATTTGGAACTTCTGGTATGGAAGCATCAGTCTGCAGGAAACCAGCTATCTAGGAGGAAGACCTTAATTATCTATTAAGCTTCTTGGGTGGAAAGAAATGAACCAATATAGGGCCAGGGTGTTGACTCAAGTTCCATTGCCAGCAGTGCATGGTCCTCTAAGCACAGCCAAGAGTGGCCACAGAGCAGTGTGGGTATTGCCAAATAAATTAATGAGTCAGTGTAAACTTAAGTTATCTTAATTGCTATTATTCTTTATTGTGTCTTTATTCTTTATTCCTTATTTATTAAAATATTCTTTACTGCTTCTTTCATTTACAAAAGTAGCCTAAGCTCATTTTAAAGAACAAAGTGATGACACAAAGAACAGTTTGTGTGCAGTGTTTCCATTTCTATAAGTATTCCTTTCTATAAGTAACATTAAGATTTTTATGAAAATAGAATCTTACTATCCAGAATGTTCTCTATATGTGTGTGTTAAAAAATATAATTGGTCAGTTATTTTAGGAAAGTAAAAGGGTCAGTAGGAGGAACATTCAATCTGACTCAGGGTTTGAGTCCTGGCCCTGTACTGTGCCAATTGGACCAGTAGTTAAAAAACAGATCTTTCTGAACCTTGGACTCCTCTTTCTGAAATGGTGACTGGCATTTTCCTTTCCTTGCAAGGGCATTATAAGGTCCCAGTGAGTGGCATATAGAAAATAACTTTTTGTAGGCCTGGAAAGATAGTAGAGCGGGTAGGGCATTTGCCTTGCACTTGGCCAACCGGGTTCGATCCCTGGCATCCCACATGTTCCCACAAGCAATGCCAGGAGTAATTCCTGAGTGCAGAGCCAGGACTAACCCCTGAGCATTGCTGGGTGTGACTCAAATTAATTAATTAATTAATTTAAAAAAGTTTTTGTAAACCATATTACAGAATATAAGAGATTGTTATTAGTGAAGCCAATAATTTCAGCCTCCTTTAGTTTTTAAATGCTTTGATCCATATAACAGAGTACAAAAACTCACAGGTAATTGACTAGTGGTTGTTTTTTTTTGTTTGTTTTGTTTTATTTATCTATATATCAGTAATAACTAGCCTATTCTTTTCTTTAGGTCACTCCTGGAAGCAAGGCTGCTATAGCAAATTTATGTATTGGAGATATAATCACAGCTATTGATGGGGAAAATACTAGCAATATGACACACTTGGAAGCTCAGAACAAAATTAAAGGCTGTGTAGACAACAACATGACTCTCACAGTAACCAGGTACAGCCTGTGGGCATGCTCATTCATTTCTGATTAACTGGAATTGGCTTGTGGGCAATAAAATATTGCTTTACCTGACTCGGAATCCTCTACAGCCCCTAGCTCATAGTTGTGATCTTGTAGCCAGAGCCAAGATCTGTGGAGTTGGAATTTCAGGTTGCTCACTTTCTTCCCTGCCTTTCACAGTGCTTTATATGCTGTAGACGTCTTTCTCTAAAATAGTTGCATTTTTCACTTGATCCAGCACAACTCACCCACATTTAAGGAAGTACAATCAATTAAAAGCTGTGGGTAGAATGTACTGAAAATGTCTTCCTGGAAACCATTGTGTTTACTTAGGATGCCGTTCCTGCTGTACTACGCAAAACAGTGGGTACCATGCCAGGAGGTTACAATAACAGAGAAAGCCTTCAACACTTCAGAGTGCTGAGTACTACTTTTCTTACAACTTTGAAATATGCTGCAAGAAAGGAGAGCTAGGGTTGAATGTTCTCAACAGACTGGCGAGGGAGGAGAGTGAATTGGGAGTTATCATTGGACTAAAATTCCCATTATTCTCTCTCCTTTAGCCTTGGGAGGGACTCTGCAAAGGCATGGCTTCAGGAGTGATTTTTTTTTATCCTTTAAGGCTCTCTGTTTCCTGTTGGATCAAGTTCACATTCTTTATTCTGATCTTCTGTGAACCTGCCCTTTAATGTTTTATTAAAGTTTTCACTTCTTTTCTCAGGATCTCAACCATGAAGTAGGTTTATCACTTTCTTTATTTTTTGTTATTTTCATAGGAGACACCTTTGGTACTCAGAGGAGCTGAGGGCCACTTCTGGTGATTCCTTACCCAGCATTGGGGGGCCTAATTGTTCAGTGTTTAGGAGACACTTTGGTCACATCCAGTGGTATTTTTTTGGGGGTGGGGGTTGGCACTCAGTACCAGGGCCTTGCATATGCCAGGCATGTATTCTCTTGAGCTGTTTTCTTTACCTCATACCAGTGAGGGAGTCTGAGGGTAGGGAAGTATGATCAAAATTTTTGTATACTTCAGAACCCTGTCTTTATGGGAAGTATACTTTTTTTTATCATTACCTCTGAAAAGTACAAGTGCCCCTCATTCTTATCTTTATTTCTATCTCAGTTCAAATTTCTTCCTACAAACCCCAGTTCCAGACATATATTCATTGATTCATTTATTTTTGATTCATTTTTTTAAGAGATTGAATAGGCATATCTACTATATATCTGGCATAGTGCAGGGCACTCTGATAATTGAAAGATACAGTAGTTCTCTACTTAGGGAAGGAAAAAGAACTGTATTGAAAATAGGTAAGACTCAGGTTGCTGCTGAAGTTTTCACAGGCTTAATTATTTAGTCCAGACAGGTTGTGTGATTAAGTTGATTGTTCAGTCTGGGGGTGTCAGAGGGGTGGAAAGAAAGACTAGAGTTGGGGCAGCCTAAAGGGCATGGAGAAGGCATCTTTGGGGTAAGCCTATGCATCCATAGACCCAGATGTCACAGGCTTGGTGCTTTTCAAAGCTCACATTCGTGGTAGCTTGAAGGAGGGGAAGGTGGTGGCAGAGCACTAGTAGTTCAGAGGCTAGTGGTTCAGCACAAGGATATTTGTCTGCTCTCTTCTTAGGATATGTCACTTTTTTAAACATGAATGTATCAACAACTTTGTCAATCTGTTGCAGATCTGAACATAAAGTCTGGTCACCTCTGGTGACAGAGGAAGGGAAACGTCATCCATACAAGATGAATCTAGCCTCTGAACCCCAAGTAAGTACTTGCTCCTCACTGCCAGTCTTCTTGTCTCCTGCTGTCTTTTCGACTTTGGACATAGCTCAGCATGCTCCAGTGTTTGGAGGCCTGGGAGAGCCAAGTGACATGCTAGAATCTGGCTCTTGTAAAGTGCTTCCCGTAAGGGAACTGTCAGAGGAAAGAGCTTGGAAAGCCCCTAGGCTGTGACACCGTGGCCTGGGATAGGAAGGCCCTACGGGAAGCGGGTGGAAGCCTTCCCGTACACAATAGAGTGGCAGGACCATGTCAAGTGAGGACTCAGCTTATTATGGATATCGGATACAAATAAATCAGGCAGGAATTGGAAAGAAGTGTGGTTCTTGAATCCTAGAGCCTCTGGGAACTAAGAGGATGTTTAATAGTAAATCCTACTTCTCTCCATGTCCCACTGTGTTTCTATGAGCTGGAGGATGAAAATTTCTAGTATTGTTATAGTAAGACTTCTAGTGAAATAGTAAAAGCATGAAAATAAAGTAGCTTTGTGTATTGAAAAATGTGTCAGGGAATCAGGGTATAACTTGTTGACTAAATAGAATTCCCTGAGACAAAAGACTGTCTGAAAAGCTCATGTTTGTCAATACATTTCTTAGTAGTTTGATATAGAATCAAAATTAATGAAATGGATAATATCATTATGGATAATAGCAGTGAATAAGTAGTCTTTTGAATTAAGAGGGAAAAAACTTAAAAGAATGTTTATAGCATCATCGTAGAGTTCTTTAAACCTAACATGATACATTTCACAAAGTTACATGTTGGATAAATTACTGAATTGTTAGTGATAAGGTAATAATTAAATGAGTATTACTTCTGAAAACTTCTTATTGTTTGGTTTGTGGTGGTTATACATTTAGTCCCAACTGTCACTGTCACTGTCACTGTCACTGTTATCCCATTGTTCATCAATTTGCTCGAGTGGGCGCCATTGATGTCTCCATTCATCTCTATCACATGCTAGTATAGCCTGATGGCATATTGGGGGCTCTTCCAGGGTCAGGGGAATGAGGACCATCATTGTTACTGTCCCAACTGTATAACTATATGCAAAATTAAATTTCGACTTTTTCCCCCTACCAATTTGAAATAGTCTAGGCAAATATTTATTTTGTTTTTGCAGGGGAGGGACACATTTGATGGTACTCAGGCTTATTCCTGGTTCTGCGCTTAGGGATCACTCCTAGTTGGACTTGGGGGACCAAATGTGGTGCCAGATACTGAAATTGGATCAGCCATGTGCAAAGCAAATGCCCCACCTACTATACTCTCTTTCTGGGAAGTACTGGGAAGTATTTTTTATGGTGAATTAAGAAAAAAATCAAAAGACATCCTATAGCTAGCAAGCTTATAAACATAAAATGGAAATTTATGAAATTGAACTCAGTGGGTACCTTGGTGTGTGTAAATTCAGTGGTTGTATATAATTCATTATTTTCTCAAAGAGATTTTATTAGCACAACAGAAATGTAGCCAATTTTCCCCATTATTATATTAAAAAAATGATGCTTAAGAATTCTTTTAAGTATCACTTTAGAGTTTTGCATCTGACATTTCAAATAGACATGGACATATCATTCTGTAAAGTTCCTACAAGGAAAATTCTTTCATCATTTTTTTGGTGGGGGAGGTGTGTGTGGCTCCCAGGTGCTGCTCCGGAGGTCTGTGAGTCTCTCCCAGTGATTCTCAGCCTACCAGGCAAATGGGTCAGTATAAGGGGCCGAGGATGTGGTGCTACTCAGGCCCTGTGGTGCTGGAGATTATGTGCCCCCTTTAATCCCCAGGAGAGCTCGAGGACCTCCAGGGCTATGCCCCATGATGTTGGATACCATGTGGTACTGGAGATCTCTCTGGGGTTGGTGACACACAAGGCACAAACCTTAACCTCCATAGTACCTCTCCAGGCCCAGGAAAATGCTTAAAGTGACATTCTGCTTATAAACTGGCAACTATACATACTCATGCTATTGTTAATTCTCAATTCTCAGCCAGTTTATGGTAAATTTACTATAAATGTTAAGTTTGATGTGTTACATTATTACATGTTACAATATTACATGTTACAATATTACATATTATATTTTGTAATATATAAGGAATGATCTTGTTTTAATTTCCATTATCTAAAATTCTAACTTATTTAAATATCTTAATTCCTAAATTTTATAGTTTTTATGTGCATTATATTTGAATTTCCAGCTTAATATATATAAAACGTGATTTCCCTATTAATATGTTAAAAGTAATTCTTTCACATCAAAATATGATCAGATGCTTTTAACTTCTAACTTGAGTAATTTTTGAGTCCAGTAATTCTTTGTTCATATGAAATACTTCCCACCTCTCTTTTTTTTCTCTTTCAAAATCTTCCGTTTCCTTGGGGGAATGAGTAAGAGGAGAGTGCATATAGAATGAAAAGATCTATTAGTTCATGTAATGCCAACCAACACCCCAGCTTATCTGAGGTCAATGTAGTTACACACCTACTTTATATTTCCTTATTATTGAGTTTCCTTGGAGACTGATAAATACAAGCCCAAACAATTACATCATCCCTTCCAAAGGCAGGCCCTGAATTAACCGCCTGACTTCTGGAAATACCAGTATTCACACAGGCTTAGAGATATTCCTTTTTATGTACAAAACAGATATATTCTTGGAAGATCTCTATAGAGTAAAAACCAGAATTTCCAGCCTGAGTTTTTTGCTGATTTCCATTCTGAGAGAAAGTGTGTTCCTCTGAAGGAAGGAGGGTCTGGGTCCTGCTGGAATGCTTGCTGGGTGCCCGGCACATTAATATTTCACACCCTGGCCTGGTGAAAGAGGTCCTTCTTTTAATCTGTGCTAAATGGAGGAAATGCTTTGCAGCACTGTTTGAGTTTCAGGAGCACCATCTGGCACCTCTTTGGTGCATGACACCACACCATGCGCCTCTTGTTCCTAAGTGGACTCCTAGAGGTAGACCTTACCCAAGCAGCTGAACAGGAAGTGACGTGGAAAAATTTGGCCAAGAGTAGGATTGTTCCCTGGTGCTCAGTGTCCTACTCTGCTCCTAGAAATTGCCTTGGGGAGGAAGAGAGGAGAAAGGAGGCAAGCATTTCACTCCAGCCTGCTGTTGTGCGTGATCCACGGTCTGCTGTGTATCAGCCAGTGGGTGTAGGCCCATATCCCAGGCCATCTAGCTGCATGTCTGCTGCCCTTAATGACTCTCATTATTTCTTTTTTTTCTTTCCAAGTATTTTATTTATTTATTTGGGGGGTGGGGGGAATCACACCCAGCGATGCACAGAGGTTACTCCTGGCTCCTGAACTCAGGAATTACTCCTGGCTGAGCTCGGGGAACCATATGGGATCCTGGGAATTGAACCCAGGTCGACCACGTGCAAGGCAAACGCCCTACTCCCTGTGCTCCAGCCTCTCTCATTATTTCTTGGAGGTAGTTGTGTCCTAGAGTTCATGTCACCATTCTTTGGTGACTACTTTAGAGTTTATTTTCTGGATGAATTAGACTTTCCTTTTATGAATTATCTGCATATGGAGTGTTTGTCCAATGTGGATAAAGTTAGCTCAATATCATTCATATGGAACAATCTTCCTCATTCTCATTTGCTGAAGAGGAAACCTGTGTGAACAGTGAAAGAAATCATTCTCTTTTACCTCCTTACTATCTCTTTGGTCCCTAAAAGAAAAATCTTAATCATAAAATACATTTTCATGTTCCTTTTGTATTTTAAAATCAGAACGTTGTATTTCAAGTAAGCATGAAAAATTTGAAGGTTAAGCCAAAAAAAAAAAGGAAAGGAAAAGAGAGAAAGAAAAAGAAAAAGAGAAGGAAAGAAAGAGAAATGAAGAAAGAAGGAGAAAAGAAAAAGCAATAGAGGACATGAATTCTTTTAGAAGACATGAATTCTTTAGAGTGCAGTTGATTTTGGCCATGATAGCCAGTACAAAGATTTCTGGGGGTCCAGGATATAGAACACACAGTGAGCATATGCGCAGAGCATGCTGGTAGATCCAAAATCTTCTGTGGAAATCATCCTGCTAAGGGAGTTGTCAGAAAAGCCAGGTTTTATTTTTTTAAAGGAATTCTGTTGAAAAAGTTGTTTTGGGTATTTGTAAAGAAGCTCTGAAATGCAATTATCCACTCTCTGACTCCCAGAGGTCTGGAGTGGGGGTGGAGGATGTTTCCTCAAATTACAGAAAGAAGGTAATGAACCCACAAGGAATTCAGTCTTCCTGCAGCTCCCCGCCCGCCCCAGTAACAGGTATCCTCCAGTCTAACATCTGATTTGCCTTGTCTTTCTCCTGATTTGCCTTGTCTTTCTCCTGCAAGAAAAGGCAGATCCTGGGCTGGAGAGATAGTGCAGAGCTTAACGTGCTGGCCTTGTTTCCTGTTCAGCCCTGGTTTGAATTCTGGGCACCATATATGGTTCCCTGAGCACTGCCGGGCCAGGGATCACTCCTGAGCACTGCTGAGTGAGACCCCAAAAAGAGAAAAAAAAGAAAGAAATGACAGATCTTGAGTCTCTTCCTTCTGCCCAGCACTGCTGAGTGGTCTGCGGTCTGTGCCTGGGGAGAAGCTGCTTTACAGAGGATACCCCACCCTCTTTGCTGGCTTGTCTGACTCATTCCATTCAGAGGAATGTACCACCATATTTTTAGTTTGTTTTGGGGCCTCATCTGCAGGGTATTTTGCGACTTCTCTTGACTCTGTGCTTGAGTGGTTTGGGGGCTGCTCCCGTCAGTGTGCAGGATGACCATGCCAGACAGGAAGCATGCACCTTAGCCCCCTGAGTGTTCTCGCTGACCCTCGCTGTCTTTTATGTCCTCCTCTACCCCACTGCTTATTCTTCCCCTACTTTAATAGCCCTGAAAGATGCCCTAAGAGGATGTTTTCATTTCATCTTGGATTCTGACAACCCAGGCATCTAGGGGCATCCTGTCAAGGGGGACTATAGTTATCTGGTAACTACAGAGACCCATGGAGCATGAAGAAGATCCTAGCACATAGGGCAACCAAATGCTCATAGGTTGTGCATGCTGCATGGTCGTGACAAAGCCACTCATAAGGGCCATAACTTGTAGTCCTATGAGAAAGTTTATTAGGATAGGCAATGGTTAAATAGAGGCCGAGGGAGAATGCCTGTGTATACAACGAGCAGGTGGCAGAGGGAGGGAGGGTATTGTTATGGCTAGGAAGAAGCTGCTGTCCTTTATCTCTAAGGCAGAGGCAAGGTTGAAGTATGTTTGACACCCAAACATGTCTGTTTCCCAAGTCTCAAGTCATCGGGCTGATGGCAATCAAAGACAATTAATCTGTTATTGTTAGAAATGTCAGATTCCCCTGGCAACAGTCCAGTTCCCAGAGAAGTCAGGACCCAAGGTGCTCCTTAAAGGTCCAGTGACCTGTAGTGGTCAAGGGGTCATGCCAGGGAGAAATCCCACAGGGGACCCAGGAGCAGAAGGAAGTCAGGCTTTCCTGGTAAGCTGGCCCGTGAAGATGCCTCCCTCTTACCCACCTTTGCTGCGTCTAATGGAATAGCAGAGCTTCTCATCGATGGGTGGCGGTGAACCTCTCACTCAGAGCCCTTCTCCCTGCACTGCCCATGTCGGGGTGTGCATTGGAGCTTCCTGCTTCATTGCTCCTCTGATCTGTTGACAGGAGGTCCTGCATATAGGGAGTGCCCACAACCGAAGTGCCATGCCCTTCACCGCCTCGCCTGCCTCCAGCTCTGCCCCCAGGATCATCACGAACCAGTACAACAACCCGGCTGGCCTGTACTCCTCAGAAAACATCTCCAACTTCAACAACGCCTTAGAGTCAAAGACAGCAGCGAGTGGGGAGGAGGCGAACGGCCGAATGTGAGTAAGCCTTTGCCTTGCTCTTGGCAGGAGGAAAGAGGGATTCCGCCACGACCCAGTGAAAAAAATACCTACTTTCACACCATTCTTTTTTTTTTTAAATTTATTAGTGAAACACCATGAGATACAGTTGTAGACTTACACATTTTTGTGCTTGGGTTTCAGTTATACAATGATCGAGTACCCATCCCTCCACCAGTGCCCATTCTCCACCACCAATGATCCCAGAAGCCATTCCACCCCCCATCCCCCCATCCCACCCTGCCTCTGTGGCAGGGCATTGCCTTTTGTTCTCTCTCTCCTTTTGGATGCTGTCATTTGCAAAAGAGGAATTGAGTGGCAGTCATGTTCGGTCTATAGTCTGTATAGTCTACTCTCAGCATGTATCTCCCAACCTGGGCAGATCTTCCCAACACCCTTTTTTATTTTCACACCATTCTTCTTTTTTTTTAAATTTTTATTACAAATTTTTGTGCTTGGGTTTCAGTTATACAATGATCAAGTACCCATGCCTCCACCAGTGCCCATTCTCCATCACCATTCTTACAACATTCCTTTTCCTCTTCTCTAAAAGGGGGCTTCTGCTTGTAGGGTATTTGTAGCAATAAGAAGTCAAGGTGGGAAAGTCACCAGTGTGTTATTGACCTACATAGATGGACTGAGATCCCGTGCTGGAGCTGACCTGATTTTTGTGGCCTGGGTCACCTTCTCAGTGACATTCTTCTTTCCTTGGCAGTCCTCTTCCTTCCTGGGAAGCTCTACAGTGTTTAGAGTTTGGGGTTTCTGCTCTTGTATCCATCTGCATGGAGTATGGGAGACTCCCTTTAGGATGGATTACCAGGAAAGCAGTGTTGACTCTCCCCATGACCCTTGACAGTGCTCTGGAAAGGACACCACTACAGTCCCTATGTCTTTGAATGTGTGTCCCCGGGAGCAGGCTCTGCTCCGGGGCCCAAGGCAGAGGGAGCAAGGCAGTGCTGCTGGACAGGGAGAAGACGGCTAAGGAAGGGGAACTCTCGTCCCCACATGCCATGATCCATTTGGTCACATGTGCTCTAAGTTTGCGGGCGAGGAGGCTCAAGTGGTGCTCATGAGACCTGGGGGGAGGAGCCCTCCTGGAGATTCTCAACCACCCCGATGAGTAGTTCTGTGCTCAGATCTGAGGCTGTGATGCTGCTGTGCCCTGTGGTACTGGAATCAACTGGGCCGCCCTGGAGCTACTCAGGGCCTCCAGAGCACATCTGGTGATGCTCAGGGGACCAGATGTTACTGACGATAGAACCAGGCTTGGCCACATGCAAGACAAGGACCAAGGACCTTCACCCCTGCAACACTCTCTCTTACATGGTGTCTCTGTGTCTTGATCCCATGTATCCTCTGGATTTTCCCAAGGGAAGGAGCCAGGCAGGGGAAGGTAGAACCAGAAACATCAGGGTTTTTGCCAGCTTTGCCAGCTTGTGGCAAAGAACTGGGCTGATTCTGGAGAACCAGAGATGGACGCTGTTCTTTCTAAGAGGAAAGGGGATGAAGGAGGTCACTGGTTGTCACTTCAAAGGCTCCCAGTGACAGGGAAGATGATGATCCAGGGGTGGAATTCTGAGTCCAGGCATGGGCAACGGAAAGGCAGAACACACGTACCCTGTCCTAGATGAACCGAATTCCCACTTTGGAAAATGTCATTCAGTTCAGATATGCTCTTTTTATTTGACATTTCTCTTTTCTTTTCTTTTTGGACCATACCTGGTTGTACTCAGGGGCTGCTCTCTGCTCTTGCATTCTCAGGGTCACTCCCAGCACTAGGAGGGGGCCAGGCAATGCTGAAAACTGAACCTGGGCCTCCCGCAAGCAAAGTGGTTGCTCCAGCCTGTTGCACTCTTTCTCTGGCCCTTTGAAATGTGATTTTTTAAAAAATGTTAGTGATAATCAAATTTATTGGAAAAGCTTATTGTGTGATCTAACCTTATCTGCTCTTTGGAGATCTTTCCTGCGTGGAATCCTCGTTTTTTGGATTAACTCTGATGTCCAATTTGCCGCTTTATTTCTCCCCAGTTCACCTTTAACCAGAATCTGAAAAGCAATTAGGGTAATTAGGTTGCAAAACAGTTACTTCAAATGAAAATTCGGAGTGGTTAAGGACTCCAAAGCACTTAAATGTTTAGAAAGGGCCTCCTCTGCATATTGATCTTTCACCAGAGAAATGGCATGGAGCAGTTGCCCAGCACTGAAAGGACAGTGATTACCTTTCACGTTTACTTTCGCGGGAGGTGTTTTTGGAGCTACTCTCATCATGCTCAGGGGCTGTTCCTGGCTCTTCCTGGCAATGCTCAGGGGCCCATATGCGGGGCCGGGGATCAAACCAAGGTCAGCCTCATGCAAGACAAGTACCTCAACTCCGGTTGTATCTCAGACTTCCTCTTAGGTTTCTTAGAGTCATGTTGGGGAGACTTCTTTGCTGTTTGATTTTGTAAGATTGTAAAAATCCTTATCATTTGTTGTCGTAAACCAGTTCAAGAAGCAATATCCTGCTGCTTTTGCCAAATTCTGGTTTTGATAAGACTTTACTATGGTGAAATAACAATATCCTCCAAGGTGATGATGGGGCCATTAAGGGCACCTGGGAGGAAGTACTGCAGCGTTCTCAGACAAAAGTTCTCTCATGCAGCTCTGTGAGGAGCCACGTGGGTAGAAACTCCGAGGGTCATGAGCCTTGTTCTCTGCTGCTTTGGGCTGAGAATGTGACCCTCTTTTACTGTCCCAGAGAGGAATGTTCTATGATCTGGATTTAATAACCCAGGAAATGACACATCCTTAATTGCAAGAGCTGCTATGCATTGGGAGAAATATGTGCCTGGGAAGTATTTTTAGTATGGCCTTGGCTGTTATTCCTTCATTAATGTCTTCTTTCTTCTCTCATACTCCCTGCCAGCTCCCACCTCCCAATCTGAAATTTAATTCTAAAACTGTCTGGATGCCTCTGTCCCCTCCTGTCACAGATGTTTTGGCTGCAGTAGCCTTCAAGTCTTTATCAGAATTCTCTTTTCAGATTTTCTCAGCAGAGAGGCCCCCACTTCTGCTCCATCCCTAGCTCTTTAAGGATGAATCCAGAAACTGTGGGAATACCAGCAGCCTGTGAGCATTACCAGGAAATAAAGGCCAGCCAGGATAGCTAATGCAGCATATCCTGGGGTGTCTGCTTACTGGCCAATTCCTCAAGTGGGCTCTTTTGGGTTCTCAGCAAAGGGAGCTTCTCTTGCAGAGCCAGCAGCCACTGGGCAACCTGCTTGCTCAGTCAGCAGGAGGTCAAAGCACCCACTCATCCCCGCTGTTTATTCTGTGGAAGTCCCTGAGCTTCCAGAATTGACTTATTTCATACTTCGCCTCTGAGGTCATTGCCAATCTCCTGGGGGTCAACGCTTGAGTCTTGTTTGTCCTGCTCATGTCAAAGCCCTGTGCTTTGGGGCTGTCCTCTCTTGTGGGGTTTCTGAGCAAGTGATTGATAGCATTACCATTTCTAAATGCAGCTGGGAAGGCAGGTAAGAGGGTACGATAGCCACCTGTCCTCTCAGCACAGGCACAGCTGACCAGGAGGGTCCCCAGGCCAGGTCAGCTCAGCATTCATTATTGAGTACCTGCTATGAACCAGGCGGGTGGAGGAAATGCTATTCAGTCCAGTAGAAAGTTTTCACCTGTTCCCTCACCTCTTTTAGTTGAGTTCTGGTCATTTACTAGTGTTTTGGGACCTGGATTTCATTATATTTGTTGCTGCTTGATGCTATTCTAAAGGTACCTGCTTTGTGAGAGGGACCTGTGCTTAAATTCCAGCTCTGCCTCTTTGTAATTGCATGAACCTGTACCTTCTCAGAAACCCAGACTCCTCATTTCTAAGGTGCAGATAACACTGACTTCCTCATCAGGTTACTGAGAAGGTGCTAAATGATGTGTATGAAGCATCCAGCATGGTGCATGGCTTCTAGACAAGCTCAGTAAATACCATTTGTTACTGATTTCATTGCCCACAAGAAGCTCTAGGACCATCTCTTCTGATTACTAGGGATTGAAGAAGGATGGGAGCATGCAGACAGAATGTCTTGGATGAGATTTCGCTGTCACCTATAGTAAACTTTTTAGTTTACAGTGTAAGCCAGGGACTGGTGTAGTTAATCACCTTTCTGAGGGAGTGGTGACCTTTCCAGGGAATAGTTGGTTGAGTGCCTGTAACCAGCATAGTTGACAAAGGTGCTAGCTCTTCCCATTGTGTTCTCAGCATTCCTCACATATATTCTGGGGCAGATTTCTAAGCAGGTGCAGTGGAAATAAAAGAATGCATTGTCTCTAGTCAGATGAGATCAGAGGGATTATGCTAAGTCTGACTCATTTGGAGCTGCTTCAGAAGAAACCTCTTGCAAGAGGGTAGCACTTTGAACCGCTTTTGGACTTGCCTGCAGTCCACAGTGAACTGGCTCTAGAGTTTGGATTACACTCTCTCCCAGTGGCCATAATTACTCTTTTGGTTTCTCATTACAGGTCCAGCATCTAGCCCTTTGAAGTCTAGGGAATTTAGGGAATATTCTGACTAGGCTCCCCTTTCAAAAATTGTTGCATAGGGTTTCCCAGATTTGCATTGTGTGTGTGTGTGTGTGTGTGTGTGTGTGTATATGAGAGAGAGAGAGAGAGAGAGAGAGAGAGAGAGAGAGAGAGAGAACCCTAAGGTAACTAGGTTGGTATGTCATTAAAAAAAAGTTTCTTTTCTGAATTGGTCTACCTCTCTTTTCCCCACTTACTTGATATTTTTTTTTTCTTTTTGGGTCACACCTGGCAATGCGCAGGGCTTACTCCTGGCTTTGCCCTCAGGAATCACTCCTGATGGTGCTCAGGGAACAATATGGGATGCTGGGAATCAAACCTGGTTTAGTCACGTGTAAGGCAAATGCTCTGTCCGCTGTGCTATCTCTCTATCCCCTCCCCACTTACTTGAAAACAAAGTCGGCAAATCTATTCACCGCTTTTGGGAAAAAGCTATCTTCTCAAAAATGAAGCTTTTTACTCTGAAATAATTCACAAATACTTATAGGACTTAATACAGTCAAATCTTCTTTACCCTCCACCCGCTTTCCTTCAATGATAACATCTTGAAAACTAGAGCACAATTTCAACACTAGAACAGTGACATTGTCCCAGTCAAGATTCTGAATATTTCCATCACCACAAGGGTTCCTTAGGATGCCCTTTATTACAGCCACATTCACCCTCTCATATTGCCTCTCCCCATGCTTTTATTATAGTTTAGGTAACATGGTTACGATAGTTTAACATTTATAGTTCTGATGTACAAAATTACAGCTCCCCGCTACCACCACAGTATTCCATCCCCTCCACCGCTGTCCTTATGTTACTCCTACTCCACCTCTTCATGCCCCTCCTATCTTTTAAACTGCTTGGTATCTGAGTTTTGTAATTGAGGGCCAAGAATTCATAATTGTTACTGTTTATTCCCGTTTTTGATTCTCTGTATACCACAGAGAATGAGCTCATCTGGTATTTGTTCTTCTGCCTCTGACTTGCTTTGCTTAACATGATCCTCTCCATTTCCATCCAAGTTGTAGCCAAATGTAACATTTCATCTTTTCTTATAGCTGCATATCATCTTTTCTTATATTCCCATGGTATAAATATGCCACAACTTCTTTATCCAGTCATTGGTCATTGGACATTTGGGTTTTTTCTATATCCTGGATTTTTTACTTCTATGTAATGAATGTAGGTATGTGGATACTTTTTGAGTTAATGTTTTTGTGTTTGCGGGATAGAGGTGAAGAAGTAGAATTACTGGGTCTTATGAAAGCTCTGTTTTTTGTTTTGTTGAAAACTTCATGCTGTTTTCCACAGAAACCAAGCTGGTCAATATCCTCACTCTAATGAAAGAGGATTTCTTTTTTTAATACATCCCTGCCAACACCTGTTGTTTCAGATTCTTTTATATGTGCCTCTGTCACTGGTGTAAGATGATATCTTGTTGCTTTGATTTGTATTTCTCTGATAATAAGTGTCATTGAACACTTCCTCATATACTTTTGTCCATTTGTATATTTTCTTCACAGAACTGTGTGTTTGTCTCATTTATCCCATTTTTGATGCCTCTCCCCTTACTTAATCCCTTACAATCCATCAATTGCTTTTATTTTTGTGATTTTCTTTTTCTTTTTTAAAAAATGTTATATCTTAATGGCTTTTCGAGTCACACCCAGCGATGCAGAGGGATTACTCCTGGCTCTGCACTCAGGAATTACTCCTGGCCGTGCTCAGGGGACCATATGGGATGCTGGGAATCGGACCTGGGTCGGCCACGTGCAAGGCAAATGCCCTATCCACTGTACTGTAGCTCCAGCTGCGCGACCTCTTTTGTCTTGTTCCCACTCTCAGAGAGCCTGGCAGGCTACCGAGAGTATCCTGCCCGCACAGCAGAGTCTGGAAAGCTCCCCGTGGAGTATTCGATATGCCAAAATCCAGTAACAATGATGGGTCTCATTTCCCTGACCCTGAAAGAGCCTCCAATGTGGCACTTGGTAAAATCTCAGGGCTAGGACAAATGAAGACATTACTGGTGCCTGCTCAAGGAAATATATGAACAATGGGATGACAGTGATACAGTGATATCTTAATGGAATTACACAGTATGTAACTTTTGGAGGATACTTTTTTTAGTAGTGTAAAATAGTTTTATTTAAATAAATTATTTTAGAGGAATGTTGCGAGCAAAGGGGGAAAGCGAGAGAGAGACAGAGAAAGAGACACAGAGAGACACAGAGAGAGAGAGACAGAGAGAGATGTTCAAGAAAGAGCACGATCTTTTTCAGAGTAGAAAAGGCTGGGGATTGATTTTTTTTTTCTACTTAGCATAATTCACAGGAAATTTATTCAGCCTTTTAAAAAATGTACCAATGCTTCCTTTTATTTCATTTTAAAGGACATACCTTTGTTTCCATTGTAGTGAAAACACGTAATATAAAATACATCATCCCAGCCATTTTTAAGTGTAAAGTAATGATAACTATATGCAGTTTGTTGTGCAATTCATCTTAGAAATTTTTCATCGTGTAAAACTGACACTGAACATAGCTCTCCTTATTCCCCTTTCCTCTCTCTTGAAAAACCACTGTTCCACTTGTTGTTTTTAAGGAGGATTTCTCTCAATATCTAATAGAAATCAAATCATCAAATCATCATATTTGCCTCTATGTGACTGGCTGATTTCACTTAGCTTACTGTCTTAAGTTTATCATGCTAAGTTCATCATGCTATAGCATGAGAATAACTAGTTTCATCATGTTTTAGCATATGACAGGATTCTTTTGTAGGTTCCATTGTGTATGTATCCACCACATTTTCTTTATGCATTTATCTGTTACTCCTGCAGGTGGTTTTCTTGTACTTCTGAAATACTCTGAATAATGCTGCAGTGATACTGAAGCTGAAAGTATCTCTCTGAAATCCTGATTTTATTTCTTATGAATATATACCCTGAAGTGTAATTGTTAGATGACATGGTAGTTGTGGCTGATTTTTTTTAAAGAACTTCTTTGCGTTTTTTTCATAAAAGTGGCAACATTTTACATTTTTACCAAGAATGCGTAAGATTCTTATTTTTCCATCTATAACACTTGCTATTTTCTGTTTTTGCTATGTGTTTGTTTTGACAGTAGCCATCCTAATGACATGAAGTGAGGATATTATCATGGTTTTGAGTTGATTTGAATTTTTCTGGTAATTGTCTGTTTTCTTTATTCTTTCCCTCCCTCTCACAACCAGGGGTTACACACACACCTGACTGGGGTGCTTGCACAATTTAGTTGTAATTCCCAGGGAGTGTTTATCAGGTTGTGATGCTCACACACTTGGCCTTGGTGCTCAACGAAGTTCACACTCTTGTAGTTGTGGGTTTTGGGCATATGCTTGCCAGAAAGTGCACTTCTTAGTTTAGGCACAAAAGCTCTGAGTATTGTGCCTCTGTGGTTCTCACACAATGCTCACCAGGGGTCACACTTCCTTGTTATGATGTTCATTGCATCACACCTGTTGATTGCTTGTATAGGATCATTATTTGAAGAATATTAATTTTGCCAGTATGTGACCCTAGATGTCCTCCCATTTATTTAAATCTATAATTATTATTGTTGTTTTGGTGCTCCACCCGGTGACCTTCAGGGTTTATCCCTGTTTCTTCACTCAGGGATGACTCCTTGGCAGATTTGGGGGACCATATGGGGTGGTCCCAGATCACTCACGTGCAGCAGAAACACACTACTGCTGTATTATTGCTCCAGCCCCCTACATCTTTAATTTCTTTCATATCTTTTTTGGTTTTGGTATACAAGTTTTTGATCTCCTTGGTTTACTTTATTCCTAAGTATTATATTGTTTTGATGATATTGTAAATGGAATTACTTTGTTGACTTTATTTTTGAATTGTTCATCAAGTGATTTTTGTATATACAACTTTGCTGAATCCTTTTATGTGAACAGTTTTGTGTTTGGGTTAATCCTTAGTATTAATAGAAAATGTTGTTATGTACAGATAATTTTCCCTTTTCCTTTTCAATTTCCTTTTCTTTTTCTTTTAAATTGCTCTGATGAGGACTTAAAAACTACACTGAGAAGTAATGATGGTGGACTTCTTACCTTGGTCCCAATCTTAAGGAAAAAAAATCTTAGTTTTTCACCATTAAATATGATGTCAATTGCTTTCCACATATGGCCTTTACAATTTGGAAATAATCTCCTTCTGAGTTTCTTAAATTTTTGTTTTTTAATCATGAAGAAGTATACTTAATTTTAACAAATATTTGTTCTGTTAATTGATATGCTAGTGTGATTGGGGGTGGGTTGGGCCATAACTTGTGGTACCCAGGACTTACTCCTGGTTCTGTGCTCAGAAATCATTCTTAATGGTGCTCAGGGGGCCATATATTATGGTGCCATGGATCAAACTGGGATTGAAAATAGAGTAAATGAGAATGGAAGCTTGGGAGCATTCTTCAAGGATGATATTTGAGCAGAGAACTCGTGGTAGTATTGGAGTTGTGGGGCAGTCTGGGTAGAGATGTTCCAAGCAGAGGGAGCAGTAAGCACAAAGGCTCAGGAGTGTTCAAGAAAGAGCTTTCACATTATGCCTCAGTTGAAATGAGCAAGGAGTGCATGTTGATGTGCATGGAGACGGAAGAACATTGCCATGAGAGCCTGTCTGCTTTTCATTATGACATTTACTCCCGTGGTAATAAATTACATTTAGCTTGTATTCTGTTGCCAAATCTTATTTCTTTGGGCATTTCAATCAGATGAGAATGCATGGAAGCACATCCTGTCATAGTCTGAGTCTAATTCTTGTGTTTGACATCTGAGTTGGCCTCTAATTGAACATAAGTATCTCCAGGACAAGGAGATGGTACAGGGGTTATGCACCCAACTTGGTTTGATCCCTGGCACCACACAGCTCCCCTGAACATTGCCTAGTGTCTTTGTGGAGACCCTCACCATGACTGGGATTGCCCTAGTAGAGCCTGAACAGCACTGCCTCCTTAGGCCCTTGCACTGAATCTCAGACCTGTTGGGTAGAATGTAGGCCCTGGGTTCCCTGAGAACTATTTGGGAGCAACACCCAATATCCTGGGGTTGAAAATGGCAGCAGGGGGAAAACTAGGAAGCTGATAAGACATACTGGTATGACTGTGGCATGTGGTGGAGGAAGGGTACTGAGAAGGAGTAGGTTCAGGATAGACTTAATGGGTAAAGGCGACTGGAGTCTCCATCCCTTTACACTCCTAGAAAGGCAGCAGAGGCCTCCTCTACTAGAAAATACCCCTTTTTGGGGAAAAAAGCCAAAGACCTCTCAGGAGCCCACAATGATGGTGGAAGGTGTGGAGGAAAGGTCTGGTTTTCCCAGTGCCTGTTCTGGAGGAGCTGAGGACTCTACTCCCTCTTTATTGTATTTCACCATATATTTCACCATAATGTCACAAACATTATGCCAGAGTTTTTTGGAAAAAGAAGTGGGGTGGGACTGTTACTTGTAGCTTTTGATCCCTGGCATCACCTGATCCCTCGAGCTTACTGGATGTGACTCTAGAGGCCCGTAAACATTGCTGGGATGGCCCTGCTTGTCCCCAGCACCCCATGCCCTGAGCAGCACTGAATCCTTGGGTCCTGTTGTTGGCTCGCTTGGTGGAATATTGCCAGGACCCTGAGCACCACTTGGGAGCCATCCTTCCCACCTCCCCTGTAGAGAAAACCAAATTTCAGATGGCAAAACAAGGTGTACCAACTGCACAGTGAAATACAGTGAACATCCTGGGCTGTTTCCACAGTGCTTGTGCATTTTCTTGGGCACAGTCCTGTAAGCCAGGCAGAGCTAAGTCTGTTCCCTCAGTAGTGCAGGTGAGAGACCAGAGACCCTAGTCCTGGGAATTACAGAGACAGCAGCACTTCAGCACCCTCAGGAATAAGAACATCGTGATCTCTGTAGCCTTCTACTGAGCATGCCTGGTCGACTTTTCAGTGCTCAGGTGGTGATTGGCATTTTCCTTCTGAATTTCCTCTGGACCGTAATGTTGTTTTTATTATTGAAGGAGAAGCAAAGCATTTTGATTCCATGGGGTTCGGGCAGAGGCAATCAAGTTACTGAAGCTGTTTGGGAAAGACTCTTACTAGGTGGAAGTAGTTGCCTGATCAGACCCCAGATCCATCACACCATTGGCAGGTGGGGCTAGGTGAAGAGAAGACTAAAACTGTCTCTGATTTTGGGGTGTATTTGCTTATAAGAGGGATGCCTAGAAAAATTCTTCTCCCTTTGTACAAGTTCTAATAAATTCCTGTACACTCTTAACAGCTTAGACCCTTCTCAGCCTGCCAGCGGACTCATCATCAGCAAGGAATCTGAAGTCTACAAGATGCTGCAGGAGAAGCAGGAGTTGAACGAACCCCCGAAACAATCCACTTCCTTCTTGGTTTTGCAGGAAATCCTCGAGTCTGAGGAGAAAGGTAACCAGCTCAGCCTGTGTTTGGAGGGTCTTGTTCTAGCTTTGGGCTAAGGGGCAACTATTGCTGACCTCTCTGGGCTTGGAGTAGGCAGGAAGAACACAGCGTGGAATTGGAAGAGATGGATTTAAAAATGTTCATGACTTTTAAATATTTTGGTTTTTATAATTTATTTTTTGAATTCTCTTGAAAAATTTTTGTTAAAGCACCATGATTTATAGTTATAGACTAGTACAAGTGCACTGGTGTTAACTTTCTTCCACTAATGTCTCCAAGTTTTCTCCCTACTTTCCCTCCCACACCATCCTGACTCTTGGACAGGCATTTTTCGTGTTCGTTTTTTGTTTTTATTCGGGGGTGGGGGGGTCCACATCCACCAGTGCTCAGGGTTTACTACCAGCTCTGTGCTCCGGGATCACTCCTGGATGACTTGGGGGATCATATGGGGTACCAGGGATCGAACTGGGGTCAGTCATGTGCCAGGTGAGTTCCTGCCTGCTGTGCTACCTCTCTGTCCCTTATAACATTTTGAAAATAATGACAGTGAGGAAGAGGACAGGAGAGGGAGGTGAGGGGGAGAGGAAACAAGACAGAGGAAGGTCATAGGTTCCCAGCCACACCTGTCTGGCTATTTTTATGACTCATGAGCCTCAGGACACTGAGGTAAGGATCAGCTGGACTGTTGTAGCATACCGTTGATCTGTCTCCCGGCCACTGGTTTGAACTCACGTGTCACCCTTTTATGGTGTTTAACATGAGTCAGAGCTGGTAGGCCATGGGTTATCACAGAGCAGAGTGAAGATAAATCTGCAGCTGGGTAACACCAGGTGTGGGAGTTTACTCTTGGGTACTTATATTTGTTCTGCTCTGAGAGTAAGTGACTTCATGAGAGCCAGTAAGTGACCTCATGAGAGCCTTTGTCCCAGTTTGGCCACATCTACTTCTTCTGACCCTCAGGAATAAAACTCCTTTTCTCTAAGATTATTGTAAAGATCAATTGTCCTACACTGCACAGACACCATCACAGTCATGACCAGAAGAGGTGCTTGTAAACTATTCTGACGATTGACGATTGCTCAGCATGAGACTCAGGACCAGCCTGCCTTTTCATGGTACCCTGGCCACCCTGTGTAGCTTTGCAGGTCTCCTTGTAGACCTACTATGTGGTTTTGGTTTCCAAGTAGATATTAGTAATGCTATCATAATGGCAACTGTTCATTATGAGACAGTTTTACTAGATGAGTCTGTGGAAAAGATGATTTTTCCTTATTCTCACAAAGGTCATTTGTGAGCAATCGCCCTCAGGGTTCACGTGCCTCCCAGGCTGTTATTTATAAATGCTGTCCTGATTTCTCATAGACAGCCTTGCTATGGATGACTGTTTTGAAGTGGTAACAATTCGTCCAACCCTTCACATTCTGCATTGTCTGAGACCCAGATTACTCAGTGCTTATAGCAGAGTGTCTGAATTTTCTTCCTGTTTATTTATTTTCAATGGGGCTTCCTAAGTACTTCTTGAGAAAACTAGGGGCTACTCCTGGTGACCAATAATGTGGCTGTTCAGTGCTAGGACCTGGCACTGCTTGAAGCATCAGGCATCAGAGCTATTTCAGTGACTCTCAGGAACCAGGATGGCTATACCAGCTGTCTTAGGGGGAGCCATGCAGTGCCAGGCATTGAGGTTGGGTCCTGACCCATGCCAGGCATATATATTCTTGGCATCTTGCTCTGGCCCTTTCTTTTTTTTAAAGTGAATACTGCTGCCTTCTGTGGATATGCCACATCTTATTTATTCATTTGTCCATTGGAGGGCGCCTTGAATGAGTGGAGACTTGGAAGCCGGCACCACAGACTTAGAAAACACCCTAGTGATTGGAAGCCTTTGCGCTTAGAAAGCTGATGGCCTGTTCAGGGAGGACGAGGGTCCTAAGGACTGGTATCTGAGGTTGCCGGAGAATCCTTCGCTGGTCTGGATTCAGATCAGAAGGAACACTGTGAGTCTGAATCTACAGGGTTTGAGCAACCAGGGAAGGTTGTTGAACAGTGAAGTGGGTAGAAAAAAGACTGAGATTATTAATCTATTTTTTGTGTGCCCCTCCCCCACTTCGCCCCAGGGAAGCTTTGAGATGCAAGATTTACTAGGTAAAAGGGAAATTTGGAAATTTTTGTAATTGCCCAAAATCTAATGACTACTACTATTTTGACTGTAAGCAAACTGAGGGAGGGAAATGGGGGTGGAGGGAAGTTGAAGGGAAGTATAAAAAAATTTAGTGTTAACTGAATAAGTGAGAAGAGAAAAATTTGAGCCAGAAGGTGGCACTGTGGGTCTGCGCTCTCCACAGTGAGTTTGGCTTTATCCTCTCTGTCAGCTTCCTGAGGGTCAATTCTCTTTATTTCAGGATGGAGTGTGGATTCTACTGCCACCACAAGGGGGCTCTCCTGTCCCCCCTTTCTTCTCCTTTTACCCTCTAGCATCCGGGTTCTTTCCTGTTCCCATTATTTCCCCCTCCGGATGCAGTAAGTTGTGTGGAAAACAACCCATCACGTGGAAGCCCCCGATCTCTGTGAGTGGGTATCTTGAGCACACAGTTTGCCTTTCTGAGCCCTGTCCTTCTCCAGAGATGCTGCCATTTCCTCATTTTTGACAGGGACAGGCAAGCCAAGGTGGTGTCAACACCTGTAGCCAGAAAATTTGGAGTGCTTTGAGCCATAAAGCTGCCCACAGGTTCTTCTGAGATGTCGTGGAGCAAGGCCTAGATTAGGGTGATGTGAAAAAGACATCCGGCCTAGATCTATCTTCTAAAGCCTCTAAACCCTTTAATGATCAAGACAAAACTGATATGCTTCTGTTTTATATATTTATTTTTTTTGGGAAGTCACACCCAACTTGCTAACTCTGCTCAGGGGTCACTCCTGGAGTAGGGACTACAGGTAGCGCTGGGGATCAAACTAGGCTCAGTTCTATGAAAGGCAAGTGCTACACACGCTGTCCTCTCTTGCCAGCCCATTTTGGGTTTCGGGGATGACCCAGTGTAGCTCCTACTGGTGTTATAGAGTTTGGCTCTATAAAACTCCTGGTCAATTTCGGTTTGAGCCTGGGCAATAGTGGCTGGGACTGTACTTAGGAATAAGTCCTTCCATTCAGAGGCCAGCAGAGGGAGTCCTCCAACTATTTGAATGATAGTTCTGACTGGGGCAAGAAAGGTTGAGTTAAAAAAAGGAATCACTTTCTTTTATGGATTTGTTTTTACATCCAAGCACATTGTCTTTCGTTTATCAAACAATGTTTTGTTTGTCTTGTTTAAGTAAAGCATTTTAATGTTCCTATATTAGTATTTGCATGTTTGTACTCATAAAGTAATTTGTGTTTTGAGGGGATGGTATTTTAGGAGAATTTTTGTACTCATTTTTGAGTACAAAATTTTTGTACTCAGGGCTGGAGCGACAGCACAGCGGGTAGGGCGTTTGCCTTGCACGCAGCCAACATGGCCGACCCGAGTTCGATTCTTCCACCCCTCTCGGAGAGCCCAGCAAGCTACCGAGAGTATTCGATATGCCAGACACAGTAACAACAAAGTCTCCAATGGAGACGTTATTGGGCCCGCTCGAGCAAATCAGTGATCAACGGGAGGGCCTTTACTTTTACTTTTTTTTGTACTCATAATGGGAGAGGAGTATGAGCCCTTGTTTTATTGAACAGGAAACTTGGGATTAGAAAGGTTAAGTAACTTGCTTAGGATCACACAGCAGAGCTAGATCTGTTTGAGTCTAGTACCCATGATCTTCCTAGAACATGTAAGTATTTGTATATATATATTATATTTGTGATTTATATAGTATATACACACATACAGAGTGGGAGAGAGATACGTATACTGCATGTGAGTATGTGTGTGTTTCTGAAAAAGTAACTTATGTGGTTTTCTACTTTCTGGCCAACTCCATTTTTATTTATTTATTTATTTATTTTTTCATTTTAGGAGATCCCAACAAACCCACTGGTTTCAGAAGTGTAAAGGCTCCAGTCACCAAAGTGGCTGCATCTATAGGAAATGCGCAAAAGCTGCCCATGTGTGACAAATGCGGCACTGGCATTGTGTAAGTATCTACCTTCCCCAGGCCTTGAACTCCAAAGGTCAACAATGCGCTCGTGGCTGTGCAGTGCTGTTCATTTGGAGTGTGGCATGGGGGAGAGTCTAGCCTGAAACAGCAGAGCAGCAAGAGCCTGTGGGTCACGTGCCCCAGAGCCCACTGCAGAGAGGCTGCCTGGGCTGGAGAGCCCTTAGATGAAGAACCTATAAAGCCAGGAAAAGCAGGGCTGCTCCCTTAAAGTGGGGGAGACTCCTGCAGGGCGTGAATGGAAACATCTCTTGGGAGTGGCAGCATTAGTACAGCGGGGTCGCACTTGCCTTGCACTCAGCGGACCCAGACTCAGTCTCTGGCTCCCCGCTGGGTCCCCTGAGCCCGCTAGGAGTGATTCTTGAGCAGAACTAGGAGCACCATAGGGTACGGCCCAAAAACCAAACGAAAGAAATGACTCTGAATCCCAAGAGTGAGTAAGCTCCTGATAACTAGGAATTGTTTGGAGGCCCTGCTTGGTACTCACTCTTCACAGACACCCACCCCCCTCCCCCTTGCTTCTTCTCTCTCCTTCTCCTGCAGTGGCGTGTTTGTGAAGCTGAGAGAACGACACCGCCACCCGGAGTGTTACGTGTGCACCGACTGCGGCACCAATCTGAAACAGAAGGGCCATTTCTTTGTAGAGGATCAAATCTACTGTGAAAAGCATGCCCGGGAGCGGACGACTCCCCCTGAGGGCTATGATGTGGTTGCTGTGTTCCCCAAGTGAGTTGGCAGGCAGATCCGCTCCGAATCCATTCTCCAACTAGCCCCTCAGGCAGTCTGTTCTCTCTCTGCACTCACTAGCCCTCTCGGCTCTGGCAAGTTCTTTCTCCCTATGGTTTCATCCCTGCTGTTTAAATTGTCAGTTCCCCTTCCTTTGCTTCCTGATGCAGCGACAATGTGGGTCCTTTACAATGGAGGGAAGAGGGCTTTTGCTCAGTGTCTGCTTGCCAGAGCACACTGTCTTACCCTTATACTTACCTCATTTCATCTCTGCTGCATACGGACATCGGTCACGTTCAAACAGACCCAAATTTAATATGCCTGATCTTATTTTGTTTTTACTCAATAAATTTATGAACCCTAAGAGAGTGTGGTGTCATTTTGTCATTGACCTTGTGCTTTATTTCGAGAGGAGATTTCTAAAGCCTCTTAATCTTGTTTGGAGCATTGTTTGTTTGTTTCTTTCTTTCTTCCCACTTTGGGATTTGCAGCTCTTTCCCTCCTGGTGTGAGAACTGACATTTGAATGAGCCGCATTCCAGTAGTTCTTTTGTTGTAAGAGAATTTGCTTACCCAAACGCACTGGAGACATTGGAAACATCTTTTTTTTTTTTTTTTGATTTTGTGCCCTTGGGTACATAGTTAGAATCTAAGGGAGACATAATATGAACAGATATTTTCAAGGGAAAGCAAGACCCTGAAAGATGAACAGATTTCACACCAAGGTATAGATAAAAGGGAGATCGTGCTCAAATAGTCATCAGAAATGTCAAATTTGAGAGCATAGAATGGCAAACCCTAATTAACAACTTATCAGATAGTTCATCTTTGAACAAAATACCATTTTAGACAGTTGTGTTTAACTTGAAAATGTGTTCCAGAGACAAAACATGTAAAAATATTAGAATATTAGAACATAATAGTAATATCTATAAATAATATACTATATAATGAAAATAAATTTTTTATAGTTTTCAGGTCTTTTTATCATTCTGGAAAACTGACAATTTGTACATTTTTCTAGTAACCATAATTTCATGACTATTCTACCTGGATTACACTTCCCATATTGTTTTTCTTTCTCTCAATTTTGTAACCTTAGGTATAGGAAATAAAGAGTTAAATTTTTAAACAGTCACTGATATACTCTCTAAAGCAATTATTCCTTCTGTCACTAAGAGATAAATGTACTACCACAAGACATTACAAATGTGCTCTTCTAGACTCTAATACAAATTGCTGTCAAACCACACCACTTAAAGCCTTCGTACTCTTATTTAGGAAAACCAATTTCTTTTTTTTTTTTAAATACAAAGTAGATTTAATGAAAATTAAAATGGGGAACATAGTATACAAAATTGGAAAACAAATAATTTTGAACTAACAATACAAAGAAAGATTTTTTAATTTAAATTGAAGGTATGATATGGTCAGAATTACTGTCTTTGCCTGGCATCATTTGTGCCAGTCTACTTGGTAAAGAAATAAATCTATCTCTACATTTGGAAAAGTATTATTTGTGGTTATAATATACTATAATAAAATGTATAGAATCTGGAGAAAATATAAGTATATGAAAATGCCTAATATTTTCCTTAGCAAATAGGTGATATAAAATTTGCCTATTTTCATTAAGTCATAAAGATTATAAGTAAATTTAAATAGATAATTGTCTTAGGCACTTTATAAAAATATAGTTTGAGATTTTTTGTAAAAGAAAAACTTTGGAAACAAAGATGTAATAGTTTTGAATCTTTCTTCATTACTATTTTTTAATAAAGTTTTTTGTTTGGCTTTTTGGGTCACACCGGCAATGCACAGGGGTTACCCCTGGCTCCACACTCAGGAATTACTCCTGGTGGTGCTTGGGGAACCATATAGGATGCTGAGAATTGAACCCTGGTCGGCCACATGCAAGGCAAACACCCTACCTGCTGTGCTATCACTCCAGTCCCGATAATTGGCTTTTTTTTTTTTTTATTAGTGAAGCACCATGAGGTACAGTTGTAGATTTACAAATCTTTGTGCCTGAGTTTCGGTCATAGGAAACATCTTTAGGTGAGAAAACTAGGAGATTTAATTGTTTAACATTAAGACAGACCACAATAAAACTGAAGTTGCGGCTCAGAGCAGGGATTCAGAGTTCTTTTTGGTTTCCTGGCAACATAGCAACTTGTGGGACAAAGAGGAGAAGGACAAAAGAATGGAAATTCTTGATTGTTGAGGAGTGACTATACACTGGGGTACACTGAGGCAGGAGGGCCAAACATGGGACTTAGAGGGGAGCCCATGTTGCTTAGGATCTTTGTGGTGGTACATTCTGTTTTGGAGTCTCCCCTTTTCCTTGCCGGAAGGAGTCCTGGCTCCTTCTAAACCACTGTAGCACTGTCCTCCCATTGTTCATCGATTTGCTTGAGCGGGCACCAGTAATGTCTCCACTGTGAGACTTGGTGTTACTGTTTTTGGCATATCCAATATGCCACGGGGAGCTTGCTAGGCTCTGCCGTGTCAGCGGGATACTCTCAGTAGCTTGCCGGGCTGTCCGAGAGGGATGGAGAAATCGAACCAGGGTTGACTGTGTGCAAGGCAAATGCCTGCTTTAGGTCCCGTAGACATTTAGTAATCTACTTAGTGTTTTGGTGGCCCATTCCTCTTCCCTACTAGGTAGCAGGTGGATTTGGGTCCTTTTCCGTTCTGCTCAGTCATGATTTATGACCTATTCATATCTTTCAGGGCTGCTCAGAACTCCAGCCTCTGGCTCCCTCCCTGGCTACCTGTGCTTAGTTACTCGCATATGTTTCTAAGTTTCCCAACAAACATGGAGATAAAGCATTTCTTAATTCAAAGGGCCTGGGCAGAGCAGTGCAAATACTGCAGTTTAACCCTGACACATCACTGTTTTTTTTCTTTGTTTTTTTAGGTCACACCTGGCAATGCACAGGGGTTATTCCTGGCTCTGCACTCAGGAATTACTCCTGGCAGTGCTTAGGGGACCATATGGGATGCTGAGAATCGAACCCAGGTTGGCCGTGTGCAAGGCAAACACCCTACCCACTGTGCTATTGCTCCAGCCCCCGACACATCACATTTTGAAGAGTGCTCTGAGCTTTCTTTCTCTGATTTCACAGAAGATACAAGTTGTGTTCTAATGAAATGATGCTTCCATATCTGACAGTTCTGGGGCTTAGAAGAAGAAATGAATGCCTTCTGACTGATACTTGTAGAGCTTTGCCGGTTGGCCTTAAAATATTCCTGAATGAATTTCTCTCTAGGCTGATGGCTGCAACTCTGACCCATCTTCTTTGTGAAGGGAAGCAAACTCTAGTGTCTAAACTCCAGACTTACACATGGCTCAGGGAATTGGCAAATGCAGCCTACTTGTGGAAAACCTAAGACAAAAGTCTTTTTTTAATGAATCTTATAATTTTACCCACTCTGGGTATACCCTTTGCTGATGGATTATCTTCAGGTATTTGGTCTGTTCCCCAAGTTGAAAGGGGAGGATCAGAAGAGTAAAACTTTCACCTGTAAATAGAATGACTGGATGAGCCAATGACTGCTTAAATGAGGAGAAGTGTCCTGACCCACTCCCCTGGATTTAGAAAATATCAATTATAGCATCCTGTCTCTACTTTTTCACTGTAGTCACTGCCTACATTCTTAAACCTTGAAGCTATAATTAGCTGGTCTGGATTTCATATACTTTTATAGTTTTTAATTTTTTGGCATATAAACTTGTTCATACGCATCTCTAAATTATATGACCTTCTGGTAATGTCAGCTCTGTAGAGACGGCAGCTTCTGAAAATAATAGAGGTTGAGTGGCAAGAGATGCTCTGGCAGCAGAGACCTTGGCATTATCATGACATTTAGCACAGTGGTAGGGCGTTTGCCTTGCACGCAGCCAACATGGCCGACCCGAGTTCGATTCCTCCGCCCCTCTCGCAGAGCCCGGCAAGCTACCGAGAGTATCTCGCCCGCATGGCAGAGCCTGGCAAGCTCCCCGTGACGTATTGGATATGCCAGACACAGTAACAACAAAGTCTCCAATGGAGATGTTACTGGGCCCGTTCGAGCAAATCGATGATCAACGGGAGGGCCTTTACTTTACTTACTTTACTATACTCAGAAGATCTGCTACATTGGAATAAGCACTAATGGGGCATAGTGAAGACAGGGGACTTGAGTCACTTACCAGTTTTCATTCATTTCCCCAATACCTGCTGAGTCCTGACCCTATACCAGATATAATGCAGGCCGGGAACACAGTGTTGAATAGAGAGGCCATGTCCTTGTCCTCATGGAGCTTCCTTTCTTGGGAGGAAACAGGAATGAAACTAGTATATATGCCCACTCCGTGGTAATAAAGTGAGAAATATATGGAAAAGATGCCATAGATAAGGGTGGGACATGGATGAGGATGGAGGGGGTGGTCAGTCTTAGGATCAAGGAGCTCTCTCTGAGGTGTGATGTCTGTGCAGAGACCTGAGTATAGAGTGAAAACTATGGGGTGATCTGGGGAGAAATGCTCCAAAGCAGAGGGAGCAGGAGGTGCTGAAGCTGGGGGTGGGGTCACATAAGCTCAGAATAAATCATGAGAGGGAGAGTAGATGTGGGAATTTTTGGAAAAGAGCCAGGTAACTGAAATTTAGAGGCACTATATGCTGTTACAATGAGGAGTGGGTTGTGTTGCTTTAGGAAGGACCAAAGAGTTTATTTGTCTAGGTTTCAGGAGTGATGCCAAAAAGTAGATGTCGTCTACCAGCTTTCTTCATTGCTGAAAGTGTTTCTTTTCCTGATTAGATTATATGCAATGATTGATCATTATAGAGGTCTAATGTGCCTTGAACCCAACTTTCAGTGATGTTAAAGGCTATTGTAGTTTTTGAGTCCCACGTGCATGTGTGTTTGGTATTCATTGCAGTTTACAATCTCTTTCTCAGATCTATCATGCTTTCTTCTTTTCCCTCAGGAAATTGTCCTTCCCTAGGGATAGAGAGTATGTCATGTAGGGCTCTTGCCTTGTACCTGGGTTCATTCCTTGGCATGCCATATGGTCCCCTGAGCCCTGCCAAGAGTAATCCCTGAGCACAGAGCTGGGAGTAAGCTCTGAGCTCAGCTGGATGTGGCCCCTGCACCCCCATAACCCAAAATATTCTCTAACAAACTTTTGGTATCTTTACCTGTGACAATTGATATCTGGAGTTTAACATCATTAAATGGAAGGGCCATGAAAATAGATACCTGTAGGATTGGGTGCTGACTTATATGCTATCTGAATGGTAATGAGGTCACAAACATTGTTGGAAAAACTCAGCAGGTAAATTTAGCATAGAGAGAAGGAACTAAAATTCTCACCAATGGAAGATAAAGGTAGCTTACCTGTCAAAGGGAATGCATAAGATTTTGGAGAAATACAAAAATATTCTTCTGAGTAGGACAAAATATTTCCACACAGTACTTCAGGTAAAAGTTTAATATCTAAAATACACAATGCACAAATATGAACAACTGCATCAAAAAGTGGGGAGAGATGAACAGACACTTACATAAAGGTAAACGTATGAGAGTATGAAAAAGTGTTCTTCATCATCTATTAGGAAAACATAAATCAGAAAGACAATGAGATATCTCATGCCAATAGGTAGGCATATATATACATATATATATGCCGGAGCCCTGGTTGATGGGATTACACTCCAAATTCCAGTAGGCGGGGGTCACACCCACCACCTGGACCCCTGGCGCCGTGTAATCTCATCAATGGCCAAGACTAAGAGACTATAAAATCCAGCTCCCGGAGGAGACCAGTGCAGTCTCCTGCCCCCGCGCCTGGCTGTTCCTCGCCGGGGCCCCTTGGAGGGGAGCGGGTTGAGCTTTCCTCCCCGGCCCGACCAGGGCTCCGGCAGCCGAAGACCTCTAGGACCAGCCACCACCATGCTGAGACCACTCTCCGCACACATGAAGGTACTGGCAGAGGGACAAAGCCACGCGGGTTCCGGGGCCGAGATCTCCAAGCCTACTCGGATTGGAGTAGAGCATTCTCCACCCAGATCCTCCAAATTCCAGTAGGCGGGGGTCACACCCACCACCTGGCCCCCTGGCGCTGTGTAATCACATCAACGGCCAAGACTCAGAGACCAAAATCCAGCTCCTGGAACCGCGCGGCCACATTTGTGGCCGCGCGACATCTTATCAGGACATCTTTTTATGATATCTTATTATCTCACTCCTACTTTGGACAAACTTGCAGGCTATCGAATGTAGCCTGCCCACAGGGCAGAGTCTGGCAAACTCCCCATGGCATAGCAAATATGCCAAATACCAGTAACAATTTCTGGGTCTCATTCTCCTAAAGAGCCTTGAATATAATCTCAGGGCTAGGATGAAAGAGACGTTACTGGGGCCTGCTCAAGGCAATCGACAAATAACAGGATGATGAATGAATGAATGAATGTATGTAAAGGCTGAAAAGCATCAGTGTTGGTGGGGATGTAGAGAATAAAGAGCTCTCATTCACTGTTGGTGGAAATATTGTCTGCTTCAGTCTTAATGGAAAACAGTATGATGGCTTCTCAAAAACAGTATAGAGCTTCCTCATAACTCAGTATTTCTATTTCTTGGTGTCTACCTTTCAACACAAAAACATTAATTTTTAAATTTTTCACATAAAATATGTGAAAATACATATGCTCACTTATGTCTATTGAATTGTTAAGTACAACAGTCAAGATATGAATTTGTTCAGCAACAGATGAATGAGTTAGAAAGTATTGGTGCATTAACACGATAGAATACAATTTCAGCCATAGGAAAGATGAAATCATGAAATTTCTTGCAACTTGGATAATCTTGAGGACATCATGTTCTTCTCATAAGGAGTGAGACAAATCCTGGATAATGTACTCCATGTACTGAGACTTAAACCTGAAAGCTTTGCGGCTGCTCTGGCTTTGCGGCTTTCTCCATGTACTCATCTTTGGTACATGGAGAAAGGAACAAAGGAATGGTAATATCAAGTAATAACCTTGACCCTGGATTACAAAACTGATATTACAAAATGGGGTGTAATAGGGGAGATGTTGGGGAGTGGAAGTCACATAAGGACATTGGTGGAGAGTCTTAACACTTTGGTGATAGATGGTGAGGTAGGATAAATGTTAACACTATTGCAAGAAATTTGTGACCTAACATTTAATAAATCATTTGACCCTCTCTGAAGAGTGGAGTTATTTTCTTTTGTTTCTTTCTTTTAATGCACTGTGATTTACATAGTTAAGTTTTAGATATACAATATTGTAGCACCAATCCCAGCACCAGTGTCAGTTTCCCTCCACTAAAGTTTCCAGGTTCCCTCTCATAGCCTCCCCCCTCCCCCCAGCCTGACCTCTTTTTATTTTATTTTATTTTTTTTTATGTAGGAGTACCGCCATTCACTCAGCCACTGATTAGGCTGATTGAATTGTGCATGAACTCCACCCTACCCTTTTCCACTTCTACTTCTTACAATTCTATTCATTGAATCTCCGCCAGAGCAGCCGCAAAGCTTTCGGGTTTAAGTCTCAGTCATCAGCCTAACCTCTTGACAGACATCATTATAAGTTGAACTGTAGAAGTTTGGGTCTCTTAAGTTCAGTGTTATTGACTATGTGATTTGAATATTTGGCTCTATCATTCCTTAACATTATCTTTGTACCTTAATCCCTTGACTTGGCCTCCTTTGCTTCTCATTTGTCTATTCTGCCCCTCCCCTGTTGGAGTTGTTTTCTGATTAGAATTTACTCAAAGAACACCAATTTCTTAATAATTAACCACATGACCATCTTTGCTTTTTGTTTCTGCAATATATATCAAAGTGCACTTAGGATGAAATAATATATAAACTTCAAAGACTGAGTGCAGGATTGATGATCACCTTCCATTTTGTGTGTATTAGTCTGTAGCTTCAAGCTTTGAATTTGCAAAGCACAGTGATGGACCTCTTCACTATTCTGGTAGTTTGTCTTTTTTGTTTGATTTTCCTTTTTCTGTGGAATCAAAATTCTACCAAAGGAAAGTTGCCACCTGGCCCCACTCCTCTTCCAATTATTGGAAATATTCTACAAATAGATACCAGTAACATCAGCAAATCCTTAGACAAGGTGAGTACGATTACTTTTAACTGAATTGCATGCAGCAACTAAATAAGACAGCTCAATATCTAAATAAAACATGGTATCAAGTACTATGGTTAAAAGACGTGGTTTTAAAGGGAAATGTCCCAGGCCTGAAGATAGTAGAGTGGTCAGAGAACATGCTTAACATGCTCCTTATTTGATTCAGTTCCCAGCACTACCTGATCTTCCAAGTATCAAGTATTCTGGTGGCCCCAGGCCCACTGGGACAGCCCAGGTATCCCTGGCACCTCCCAGAGGGGAGCCACATTGTATGGTCTGGCTGGTAAACAACCACCATTGGGCTCTGGACTTCCTGATCTTGCTTGGAAGGACTGTCCAAGAAATAAATAAATGAAAAGGTTCATTGGAAATCCAGACATGCTTTCAATGTCATAAGAAGGAAATGACATCCATAGGAAGATTGTTGAAATTGTCCAAAAGTATTAATTACCTACTTATATTGTGATCTACACCCCTTTTTCTCATAATTTTTAACGATCACTAATAGCAATAAAATTGCTTTCAGTTATGAAGTCATTTTACGAAAGTTTTCGTAAAATCACATTTCTTTTGGAAATTGTGGAAATAACGAAGTCAAACACATTTAGGTCCTATTATATTTATCAGTGCATGAATTACTTTTCTAATCTCAGATATTTATATAGTAATATCTCTCAGATGCTCTAAAGAAATTATCTGAAATATTACCCCCATGAAACATCTATTTACAGAATAAAGCTCCTGTAGTGTTTTGGACTTTAGATTTGAAGAGACTATGTGAGCATCCCAGCTAATTGCCTAAGATAACTCATCATACACAAATCAGCTAACATAAATATACCACATCAACAAAAATAAATGAAAAAGAACACATTATTTCAGTAGATGCTGAAAACCATCTGACAAGATTCAACATACATTTATGATAAAGCAATAAGTTGGGTTATCAGAGAAGGAACATACATTAAAAAATAAATTTAATATATGACAAAAGTGTTTCAGCTTCCAATGTGCTCAATCCAGTTTTTGTTAAATGAGGTTTAGAATGCTTTTTTTTGGCTTTTTGGGTCACACCCGGCGATGCACAGGGGTTACTCCTGGCTCATGTACTCAGGAATTACTCCTGGCGGTGCTCGGGGGACCATATGGGATGCTGGGAATCGAACCCTCGTTGGCTGCGTGCAAGGCAAATACCCTACACGCTGTGCTATCGCTCCAGCCCCAGAATGCTTTTTTTCACTTGGACTTTTTCACTTTCACTCTTTCTTTTATTCAGACAGTTGTAGAGTTATTAATTGGCCTAATTTAATCATTGTTGCCTATTAGAAGCAGGAAAGCCTGAGAAAAAGGGGAGAAACAGGACAGTGGTCAGTGACAAGATTTGCCAGAATACACATATGACTTAAGAAAGCCCTCTCATGGGTATGGTTTATGGGTACCCTTAAAATAATTACTCCAATAACCAAGAGGCCCAAGAAATTGATCAGTGGGCTGAAATAAATGCTTTGCATATTGGGGCCAAGTTTGATGCCTGGCTCCAAATCGTTCCCTGAGCATTGCCAGGTGTGATCCCAAACAAGCAAAGTAAAATAAAATAAAATAAAATAAATAAAATAAAAGGAACATCCATACAAGCTGATTTCAGTTTTCCTAGTTTTTTTTTTTTAAGTTTTGACCTCTTAAACAGAAATATGCAAGGGACATTGAACATTTTGTACAAAGCCTTATTTTAATATCATTGTGCTTTTTCAGAGCTATTAGTATTATCTTTTACTAAAAGCACTTTGATAACACTATATCGGAAAAAGTTGAATAGACTATTGATGATAGAGGATTCAAACTCAACTCCTCAATAAGCATCTTAGTGAATGAAAAAAAAAACCCCATTCAGTTCAGTAAGGATGACTGTGGGGAAACTGAGTCTTGGATTCAGACCTAGATCTATCTTGAGAGTAAGTGTTTAATAATGCTCTTTAATAAGGGGCTTGGGGCTGGAGCGACAGCACAGCAGGTAGGGTGTTTGCCTTGCACCTCCAACCCAGGTTAGATTCCTCTGTCCCTCTCGGAGAGCCTGGCAAGCTACCGAGAGTATCCCGCTTGCACAGCAAAGCGTGGCAAGCTACCCGTTGCGTATTTGATATGCCAAAAACAGTAACAAAAAGGTCTCAGGGGGCTGGAGCAATAGCGCAGCAGGTAGGGTGTTTGCCTTGCATGCAGCCCGCCCGAGTTCAATTCCCAGCATCCCATATGGTACCCCGAGCACCAGCAGGGATAATTCCTGAGTGCAGAGCCAGGAGGAACCCCTGTGCATCGCTGGGTATGACCCCCAAAAGGAAAATAAAATAAATGAACTTTTAAAAAAGGAAAAATAAGGGGTTGGAGAGATAGCACAGCAGGTAGGGCGTTTGCCTTGCACGCGGCCAACCCGGGTTCAATTCCCAGCATCCCGTATGGTCCCCTGAGCACCGTCAGGAGTACTCCTGAGTGCTGAGCCAGGAGTGACCCCTGTGCATTGCCAGGTGTGACCCAAAAAGCAAAAAAAAAAAATAGGTCTCACAATGGAGACGTTACTGGTGCCCGTTCCAGCAAATCGATGAACAACAGGTGAACAGTGACAGTGACATTCCCCCTGTTTTTACCTCTTTGGACATGACACTTGAAATACTGTATGACTCTTCTTCCCTTCCTCTATAACTATAATGATATATCACCTGACACCAGTGAGAATGACCTTTGTCAATAAGCCTGAACACATGTGTTGGCAAAGATGTAGAGAAAAATTGGTGTGCTCTTGGTGAAAAGGTAAATTAATAAATACTTATGGAAAATGTCATGGAGATTCTTTTAAAACACTGAAAATGAAAGTACTATATGCTTCAGCTTTTCCACTCAGGCATTTATCTAAAGGATATGAAAATACTAGCTTGAAAAGATAATTGATTCTCTGTATTAGTTACATAGTTTTTCATAATAGCAAAATGTGAGTCATCTTAAATACAGTTGACTGTATAAAGAAGTGGTGGTACATATATACTCAAAATGGTGAGTACACTAAATGAAGTAAGTAATGAAGTGAAAGACTATTACTGAATAATTTCAATTATGTATAGAATATAGAAACTAAAACAAACAAGAAAACCCAACATTCTAACTCATAGACTTTATGGAATCTCAGATAGGTATTGTAGACGAAAGGAGAAGGCATGGGGAAGGATGGATAAAGCCTCGTTCTGATGCTGGGAACTAGAAAATTAGTGGTTAATTGGTGTTACATATGTATGTAACCCTTGTAAGTTCAGTCTTTGAAACTATAAATTTCAGAGTGTTGTGAATGAGGGATAAAAATATGTTTCCTCTCTACATTTTTAGTTTTGAAAATGAAACTATTCTATTTCTTATTTTCCAGCTTGCAGAAGTCTATGGCCCTGTGTTCACTGTGTATTTCGGAATGAAGCCCACAGTGGTGCTGCATGGATATGATGCAGTGAAGGAAGCCTTGATTGATCACAGCGAGGTGTTTTCTGGCAGAGGAAATTTCCCAGCAATAGATCACACGTCCAAAGGGTTAGGTAGGCTTCTCTTTGGGGAACGTGTATGGCTTGTAATTGTAAAGACCCAAATAGACTCAAATAGACTAAGGGATTGGAAACTATATTTACAGAAATTTATTATAACGTCAGAATTCTAATATTTTCTGTCACTGTCACTAATATTTTCTATATAAGTATAATTAATCTATATTTAAAATGGTAAAGATAACACAATTTAATGAAGCTTTAAATACAGTGAAACTAACTTCTAATGTTCTGCAAATTTATTTTTTGTTAGTTTTTGGGCCATGCATGGCAGTGCTCAGGACTTACTCCTGGCTCTGTGCTCAGGGATCAATTCTGGCAGTGCTCAGGGGACCATATGTGGCTCCAAGGATGGAATGCAAGACAGCTACATGCAAGGCAAGAGTACTACTCACTGTACTCTCGTTCTGGTCCCAGTAATAATATACATATTTGTGTCTAAACTATGATCTTTTTAATTATAATTGGTTAAGATAATGCAAAAAAGAGAAAAGTGAGAGAAAAAATAATTGTTATCTTATTTACCCAAATTATGCTTTTTGACCTGAGTCATGTATGCAAAGAAGCTATTTTAGGAAACATGTATATGATGTATAGAGTTAGCAAAGGTTTGTAATATTGCAATCTTGTTTTCAAACTAGTCTTATAAAATGCATGAGAAATATTTTAATCTAATATAAAACAAGTGAAAAATCATACTCTAAAAGAAGGGCTAAAGGGGCTACTATAAGACAAGACGAACCCTGTACAAGCACAAAAAACCTTACAGAAAGATGACACAAAACCCCATAACAATAATCTCTCTCAATGTCAATGGTTTAAATTAAGAGACACAGAATGGCAAAATGGATTCAGAGGCAGAACCCAACATTCTGCTGCCTACAAGAAACTTATCTCAACAGTCAGAGCAAACACAGACTCAAATTTAAAGGATGGGAAACAATCCTGAAAGCAATTAGCTCCCTTAAAAAAGGTGGGGTGGCCATACTAGTATCCGACAACATGAATTTCAGGTTGAAAAAGATTAGAAGAGACAGCAAAGGCCATTTTCTATTTATCAAGGGATACATACAACAGGAAGAAATCACACTCTTAAATGTATACGCACCTAATGAGGAAACAGCTAAATATTTAAAACAACTGCTAACAGATTTTAAGGAGAACATTGCTGGCAACACAATAGTAGCTGGAGATTTCAACATCGCCTTGTCAGCTCTGGATAGATCAACAAGAACAAAATTCAGCAAGGAAACATTGACTTTGAAGAAAGAAAAAGAAGAGAGAAGGCTTATAGACCTATACAGGGCTTTACACCCCCAAAAGAAAGAATACACATTCTTCTCCAGTGCACACGGAACATTTTCCAAAATAGACCTTGTGATAGGACACAAAATATACCTCAATAGAACCAGAAAGGTAGAAATAGTATCAAAAATATTTTCAGACCACGATGCACTGAGAATAGAAATGAATCACACTCAGACATGGAGAACCAAATCAAACACCTGGAAATTAAACAATTCAATGTTGAACAATGAGTGGGTAAGGAAGGAAGTCAAGGATGAAATTAAAAGATACCTGGAAACAAATGAGAATGAAGACACAAGCTACCAGAATCTAGGGGATGCAGCTAAAACCATGTTAAGGGGAAAATTTATAGCTCTGCAAGATTTATCAGAAAGGAAGAAAGGGCCCACATAAACAACATGACTTCACAGCTCAAGATCTTAGAAAAGGACCAATAAAAGGAGCTTAAATCAAGCAGAAGGAAAGAGATCATAAATCTGAGAGCAGAAATCAAAGACATGGAAACCCAAAAAACAATCCAAAAGATCAATGAATCCAAGAGCTGGTTCTTTGAGAAAATAAACAAGATAGATAAACCACTAGTAAGACTCACAAAGAAAGAGAGGGAGAGAACCTGAACAAACCGAATCAGAAATGAGAAGGGGGATATCACAACAGAAACCAAAGAAATTCTAAAGATCATCAGAGACTACTTTGAAAGTCTGTATGCCATGAAACAAGAGAACCTAGAAGAAATGGAAAAATTTCTGGATTCCTATAATCTCCCAAGGCTGAATCAAGAAGATCTAGAGTATCTGAATAGTATATGTTCCTATTAACATCAAGAAAATTGAAACTGTAATCAAAAGTCTTCTCAAAAATAAAAGCTCAGGTCCAGATGGATTCACTAGCAAATTTTTCTAAACACTTAAAGAGGACATATTGTCAGTTCTTCTCAAGCTTTTCCAGGAAATTGAAAAAACAGAAACTCTCCCAAACAGTTTCTATGAAGCCCATATCTCTCTAAGACCAAAAGGAAACAAAGACACCACAAGAAAAGAAAACTATAGGCCGATACCCCTGATGAACACGGATGCGAAGATTCTCAACAAAATACTAGCAAATAGAATTCAACAACTCATACACCATGACCATACACCATGACCAAGTGGGATTCATCCCAGGGATGCAAGGATGGTTTAACATTCAGAAATCAATCAACACAATACATCATATCAACAAAAGAAAAGATAAAAAGCATATGATCATATCAATAGATGCAGAGAAAGCACTTGACAAGATCCACCACCCATTTATGATGAAAATCCTTGCCAAAATGGGTATAGAGGGGACTTTTCTCAATATAGTTAAAGCCATCTACCACAAGCCTACAGCAAACATCATCCTCAATGGGGAAAAACTGAGAGCCTTCCCTCTAAGATCAAGGACAAGACAAGGATGCCTACTCTCTCCACTGCTGTTCAATATAGTACTGGAAGTACTTGCAACAGTGGTTAGGCAAGAAAAAGAAACTAAGGCCATTCAGGTAGGAAAGGAAGAAAGCATGCTCTCACTATTCGCAGATGATATGATACTATACTTAGAGAACCCTAAGACCTCCACCAAGAAACTCCTAGAAACAATAGTCTTGTATAGTAAAGTTGCAGGCTATAAAATGAATACCCAAAGTCCATGACCTTCCTATATGCAAGTAATGAGAGAGAATAAAGTGACATGAAAAAATAATCCTGTTCACAATTATGCCCCAGAAAACCATGTACCTTGGAATCAGCTTAACTAAGGAACTAAAAGACCTGCTCAAAGAAAACTACAAAACACTACTTCAGGAAATAAAAGAGAACACGAGGAAATGGAAAGATATCCCCTGCTCATGGATTGGGAGAAATAACATCGTCAAAATGGCAATACTCCCCAAAGCATTGTACAAATTCAATGCGATCCCTATAACGATACCCATGACATTCTTTAAAGAAATGGAACAAACACTCCTGAAATTCATACGGAACAATAAACCTCACGAGTAGCTAAAGCAATTTTTGGGAAAAAAAAATGGGAGGAATCAACCTCCCTAACTTCAAACTCTACTACAAAGCAGCAATAATTAAAACAGCATGGCACTGGAAAAAAGGCAGAGCCGCAGACCAATGGAACAGGGTTGAATATACTGACATCTCTCCACAAACATATGATCATCTAATCTTTGATAAGGGAGCAAGAAATGTGAAGTGGAGCAAGGAAAGCCTCTTTAACCAATTATGCTGGAAAAACTGGACAGCTACATGCAAAAAAATGGTCTCAGATCTCTACCTAACACCATGTACAAAAGTAAGATCAGAATGGATCAAAAATCTCAACATCAGACCGGAATCCATAAGGTACATTGAAGACAAGTTTGCAAAACCTTCCACGACATTGAAGCTAATGGTATTTTCAAAGATGACATGCCACTGGCCAAGCAAGTGAAAACAGAGATAGACAAATGGGACTATCTTAAACTAAGAAGCTTCTGCACCTCCAAAGAAACAGTGAGCAAAATACAAAGACAGTCTACTGAATGGGAAAGGATATTCGCCCAATACACATCCAACAAGGTATTGATATCAAGGATATACAAAGTGCTGGTTGAACTCCACAAGAAGAAAACATTCAACCCCCCAAAAATGGGGCGACGAAATGAACAGAAACTTTCTCAAAGAAGAAATCCGAATGACAAAAAGTCACTTGAGAAAATGCTCTACATCATTACTAATCAGGGAGATGCAGATCAAAACCATAATGAGATATCATTTCACACCACAGAAACTGGCCCACATCCAAAAGAACAAAAGCAACCAGTGTTGGCGCGGATGTGGTGAGAAAGGGATCCTCCTTCACTGCTGGTGGGAATGTCGACTGGTTCCGTTTTTTGCGAAAACAGTGTGAGCAAGTCTCAAAAAATTAGAAATTGAGCTCCCATTTGACTCAGCAATACCACTCCTGGGAATATATCACAGAGAGGCAAAAAAAGTATAGTTGAAGTGACATCTGCACGTATATGTTCATTGCTGCACTGTTCACAATAGCTAAAATTTGGAAAAAACCCAAGTGCTTGAGAACAGATGACTGGTTAAAGAAATGTTGATACATCTACACAATGGAATACTATGCAGTTGTTAGAAAAGATGAAGTCATGAAATTTATATACAAGTGGTTCTACATGGAAAGTGTCATGCTAAGTGAAATTAGGCAGAAAGAGAGGGACAGACATAGAAAAACTGCACTCATCTGGGGAATATAAAGTAACAGAATGGGAGTCGAACACCCAAGAATAATTGAGATAAGTAGCAGGAGGTGTGCTCCAGGGCTTGGAAGCCGGCCTCACATGCTGGGGAAAAGGCAGCTCAGATAGAGAAGTGAACACCAAGTAAAGGGCGTTTGGAGGACTCACTCGGTATGTGAGATGTGGGCTATAAGTAGACTATAGACCGAACATGATGGCCTCTCAAAACCTCTATTGCAAACTACAACACCCTAAGGGAAACAGTGAGCAAAAGGGAATTCTCTGCCACAGAGGCGGGATGGGGTAGGGGAGTTGGGTTGTGGGGGTGGGAGGGATACTCGGATCATTGGTGGTGGAGAATGGGCACTGATGGAGGGATGGGTACTTGATCATTGTATAACTGAAACCCAAGCACGAACGTTTGTAAGTCTACAACTGTACCTCATGGTGTTTCACTAAATATGTATGAAACTTGGAGAGCCCGGCAAGCTACGGAGAGTATCTCGCCCGCACGGCAGAGCCTGGCAAGCTCCCCGTGACGTATTCAATATGCCAGACACAGTAACAACAAATAAATAAATAAATGAAATAAATAAAATTTCTTAAAATTGCCAAAAATATAAACATTCATAAACACCAAAAAAATCATTCTCTAAAAAGAGTATATAACAAGGATATATAAACACATATATATGGTAGCACTGTAGCACTGTCCTATTGTTCATCAATTTCCTCGAGCAGGCGCCAGTAATGTCTCCATTGTGAAACTTCTTGTTACTGTTTTTGGCATATCAAATTCGCAGTGATCCCTTTGTTATATATCCTAGAATTTACTTACAAAGTTCAAAATTCAGTGTTGAAAATTTCACCCATGATTTATTAGGTGTGTGACCAGAAAGCAAGAATCTTGCTTCCATGAAATTCGGCATCCTCAGCAGTAAATAGGAGACAAAATACATGCTTCACAGGATTAGTCTGAGGCTTGAGGGCTGAAGGATGAAGGAGCTATAAAACCAAGAACCTTGTTAAGATAGCAACTGGGTTAGGAAAAGAAGCCGTAAGGCTGAGCTTGAGGGAAATTCCACCATTGTTTATCTTCCTGCTAAGGATCTTCCTCATTGCCTAAGATGCAGACTACTAGCCAGAGTCTGTGGCTAAGAAGGTTTTCTTCTCTACTTCTTTCTTTTTTTCTTTTGTCTTTTAATAGGAGTTGTTTTCAGCAATGGAGAAATGTGGAAGCAAACCCGACGTTTTGCCCTCACGGTTTTGAGGAATATGGGGATGGGGAAGAGGACAATTGAAGACAGAATTCAAGAAGAGGCTTTGTATCTGGTGGAAGCCTTGAAAAAAACTAATGGTGTGTATTTCATACCATTACAATAATAATTTGGATAGATAAGATACTATTAAATGTAGACCAGAGGAATCTGATAGCTCAAATGCAACAGAACTTCTGGTTCACATAATAAGTGGTGAATAAGGTAATAAGAAGCAAAGTGGTTAGCATACCTATTTTTTCAAGCATATGTGGCATTACAATTTGCTCGAGCGGGCCCAGTAACGTCTCCATTGGAGACTTTGTTGTTACTGTGTTTGGCATATCGAATACGTCACGGGGAGCTTGCCAGGCTCTGCCGTGTGGGCGAGATACTCTCGGTAGCTTGCCGGACTCTCCGGGAGGGGCGGAGGAATCGAACTCGGGTGGGCCATGTTGGCTGCATGCAAGGCAAACGCCCTACCGCTGTGCTATCGCTCCAGCCCTTATCACCCAGAATACTTCTCTTTGCATGGTAGTGAAAAGGGCAAATAACATAAGTGCCTGATGTGGCATTGGCACTCAAGATTTCTTTCATAGTTCATGGATTGTGAATCAGGGTCACCTCTATGTAGCTAAGAGGACTTGGGAAATGGGTCTAGCTATACACAGAAGAGAATATGGAGTTTAGTAATCATTTAATAGTTTTGGCCACAGTGGTTTTAAAGATGAATTTACTTCTAGGAATTTTTTGATAAAAACATTTATATTATCTAATATATCTATCAAGTCATTGTGTTGTGTATCTTAAATGTATACAGCACTGTGTTCAGAGATAGATAAGTAGATAGATAGATAGATAGATAGAGAGAGAGAGAGTGAGAGATAGAGAGAGAGAGAGAGAGAGAGCACACTTTGGTCTATAAAACACTACGCCAAAATATTCCTAGAAACCTTGCAGGTATGAGGCTCTGAGTTTGATCCCTAGCAACACACACATACACAATTATTTTTTCTAAATAAAAAGAAAATTAGTCTTGTTGATGTATATTGTTTTATAACATTTTATGCCTAAAATGTTAAGTATATGTTTTTCACATGTTTAGTTTCTTAAGAATATTATAAACAAATACAATAGTATTCCATAATTTTTAGGCACCATAGTTTATTTTAAAAATCTTATTTTTTGTCAGATGTACTGTTTTTATTATTTTTGCTATTGTAAAAATTGCAATCCATATTAATCAATGCATATATTTAATTCTTTTAGAATAAGGTTCTGATATATGTGTATATGTATATTCTAGGAAATAATGATATATGCTTCATTTATATTTGAGCAAAACTACCCTACTTTATTTTAACTTATTTATCTTTTCTCATGGTGATTATGTCCACTAAGCTCCCTGGCTGTGGTAACTCAGATTCTCTACTTATCAAATCTCACATTCTTCAGGATTCCATTTCATCACTCTCACTGTTAAACGTTTCTTTCACATCTTGACCAGAACATTTTTTTCTAGCTTGATCCCTGATAAGCCTTTTTTCTTTGGATTAGATTTTGTGTTAGTAGTTAGTTCCCAGAGGCAAGGTGGATCTTTCATTCAAAATGGGGTTTGGATGGTCATATTGATGGTTCCATAGACATCTCAACAGGATTTGAAATACTCCTGTGTGACTGGATTGTGCATTGAGAAACATGAGAGAGAGGCTGGACAAGATGCTGGCTTGTGGTGCTTATGGTGGTTCGTGGGTTGAGCTGAGAGGAGGATTGCAGTGTGCTGGAGAGGGTTGCGTGGTTTACACTTCAGGCTTTTATTGAAGAATCACCTGAGATTTTTTTTTATGTCAGATGACCATATGCAATTAGAAGAAAGGAAAGTAAGGCTTTAAAGCTGTCATCAGACATTTTTAAAAGAAGATGTTATATTATCTCCTTTATAGAATTTTTTTTTAAGATCAGGACATAACTTCAATATCCTCAATCTTCTTCACTCCTGCTAGAAAAACATGCTTATTTGTTTTTAATTGTATTTTGCAAAATAGAATTCAATTCTACTCAGCCTCTGATTTTTAGTGAGTACACCCACTTTCCTGCATCAAAAATAAGTATCCTCACAAAGGGGGCTGGAGACAGAGTAGAGTGGGTGAGGCACTTGCCTTGCATATCGTCAACCTGGGCCCAAACTACACACCCCATAGGGTTCCCCAGCCCTGCCAGAAGTGATCCCTGAGCCCAGAGCCAGGAGTAAGCTCTGAAAACTGTCAGACGTGGCCCTAGAAACAAACTCCCCTAAAATGATAGACCAAAATATTTCTCACCGAGCTGAATTTTATACATGTAATTATATATTTGAATGACTACATTTGTTTGTTACCCAGCAAGGCCACACCTGACCAGGAACAAGCGCAGAGGTAGCTTGTTCCTGGATCTTCCCTGAACTTATTTCCTGGCACTTCACTCAGGGATCAGTCTGGTGGAGCTCAGGGGACCATACATGGTGCTAGGGATAGAACCCGTGATCATCCACTTGCAAAGCAAATGCCCTATCCACTACTTCTTGTTTTCTATCTTATAAATTACCTTGTGGTTCTTATTAGAGAATGATGTAAATAGAAGATACTTGAGAAAATAGTAAAGTAATTGAAACGCACTAGACAATTCTGGTGGGAAAACAATGAACTGTATTTTAGGTATGTTGAGTTTGCAGATGGCATGTCCAGGTTATTCTTTTATTTATAAGCCTTAGAAGTCAACTGAGAAAATCAGTATTTTAAATTAAGACTTATATGGTAATTGTGTTCTAACATTAAACTTACTTTGCTTTTAGCATCTCCCTGTGATCCAACTTTTCTTTTGGGCTGTGCTCCCTGCAATGTGATCTGCTCCATTATTTTCCAGGATCGTTATGAGTACAGTGATAAGAAATTTCTAATCATGATGGAATATTTTAATGAAAACCTGAGAATTTCAAGTTCTTCCTGGATACAGGTTGGTCATGGTTTTCTTTTATAAAAAATAATTTTCTTGCTGATGTGTTGTTCATTTCTATACCCCATGCTTTTTCATGCTTTAAATTAGTGATTATAATGTTTATCAAATTATCACTTGTAAACGGTGTGTTAGCAGATGCAGTCAATGTTTTCAAATAAAAATTAAAACAGTGGGAGGGATGCTGGGACCATTGGTGGTGGAAAATGGGCACTGGTGGAGGGATGGGTACTCGACCATTGTATGACTGAAACACAAGCACGGAAGTTTGTAAGCCTGTAACTGTACCCCACGGTGACTCACTAATAAAAAATTGAAAAAAGATGAAAACATAAGATATTGTAATAGAAAAATAAAATATAATGCATCAATTATGGTAAGGTTTTTTTTTGAGGTACACTTCCTTATTTTCATATCTGAAGCTGGAGAGGGTGTTGTAGAATGTGTTTGGTATTATTGCACACTGTCAGAAGATGTTATTAACCTCCAATTCATAATCATTGACAACTTAAATCATGATTAGGTCATAAGATTATGGTATGTTCTACCTAGGAAGGACCTGAAGGAATGAACAGTCTATGCTTCATTTTGGGGAAAGTGGGGCGGGGCATACTCAGCAGAGTTCCTGGCTTACTTCTGGCTCTGTGCTCAGGGATCACTTCCGGTGAGGTTTGGAGGACCGTATATATGTCCAGAATTTAACTTGAGTTGATTGTATACAACGAAGGAGTCTTACCTTGTGTACTATCCCTTCAGGCCCTAAGTATCATTTTTAGAACAAGAATTTTTACTTGACTATAATAACATTTTCTAAATGAGACAACAATATTTTACTAGCCAAGACAAGAAATAAAATACACTTAGAATCTTCAATCAAAAAAGAGCTGTCCAAAATGAGTCAGGAAACTCTAAGACTGGGAGTAGCAGCATGAATAAGGATATTGTACACTTTTCTGAGAGTGTAGGACTCTAAAGAAAAATTATTAATTTGCCTTTTTAAAAATCTTTATGGTGCACTGTTTCTTTTTTTTTCTTTTTTTTTTATTAGTGAAGCACTATGAGGTCCAATTGTAGATTTACAAATTTTTGTACTTGGATTTCGGTTATACAATGATCAAATACCCATCCCTCCACCAGTGCCCATTTTCCACCACCATGGATAATATCCCCCCCCCCCCCATCCTGCCTCTGTGGCAGGGCATTCCCTTTTGTTCTCTCTCTCTCCTTTTGGGTGTTGTGGTCTGCAAAAGAGGCATTGAGTGGCAAACACGTTCAGTCCATAGTCTACTTTCAACATGCATCTCCCCTCCTGGGAGGATCCTCCAAACACCCTTTATTTGGTGCTCCCTTCTCTATCTGAGCTGCCCTTTCCCCTAGAATACCCGCTGGCTTCTAAGCTATGGAGTAATCCTCCTGGTGTTGATCTCAGCTATTCTTGGGTATTAATCTCATATTTTGTTACTTTATATCCCCCAGATGAATGCAATCTTTCTATGTCTATCCCTCTCTTTCTGACTCATTTCGCTTAGCATACTTTCCATATTGTACCACTTGTATGTAAATTTTATGACTTCATCTTTTCTAGGAGCTACATAGTACTCCATTGTGTAGACGTACCAAAGTTTCTTTAACCAGTCATCTGTTCTTGGGCACTCAGGTTTCTTCCAGTTTCTGGCTATTGTAAAGAGTGCTGCAATGAACAAACAAGTGCAGATGTCACTTCGACTACACATTTTTGCCTCTCTGGAATATATTCCCAGGAGTGGTATTGCTGGGTCAAATGGGAGCTCAATTTCTAATATTTTGAGAATCGTCCATACTGTTTTCCAGAAGGGCTGAACCAGTCGACATTCCCACCAATAGTGAAGGAGTGTCCCTTTCTCGCCACATCCGCTCCAGCATTGGTTGCTTTTGTTCTTTTGAATGTGGGCCAGTCTCTGAGGTGTGAGATGGTATCTCATTGTGGTTTTGATCTGCATCTCCCTGATGATTAATGATGTAGAGCATTTTCTCATGTGCTTTTTTGCCATTCGGATTTCTTCTTTGAGAAAGTTTCTGTTCATTTCATTGCCCCATTTTTGGATGGGGTTGGATGTTTTCTTCTTGTGGAGTTCAACCAGTACTTTGTATATTCTTGATATCAACCCCTTGTCAGATGTGTATTCGGCAAATATCCTTTCCCATTCAGTAGACTGTCTTTGTATTTTGGTCACTGTTTCTTTGGAGGTGCAGAAGCTTCTTAGTTTAAGATAGTCCCATTTATCTATCTCTGTTTTCACTTGCTCTGCCAGTGGCGTGGCCTCTTTGAAAATACTATTAGCCTCTATGTCATGGAGGGTTTTGGTGCACTGTTTCTTCATAACAAAAAATGGGTATGAATCCTGCACATACTCTGCAGAAATAGATATAATAGAGGTAAAATAGAATGTAAAGGTAAAATAGAAATAATAGAGGTAAAACTGGAATGAACGATTGGTGCAGGCTTCATCACTGAATCAACTGTGTCTAAGACAGATTGACTAACTCTTTTCAACCTCCACATTTTTATTTAATTTTATTTTACTTATTTTTTACTAGCCTTAGGAGGAAGGTCAGCATTAGAACTTTTGCCAACTTTGGCCCTATGGAGTGGTTATGTTCAACAAAATTATTTTAGGCACCACGGTTTACAAAACTTTTTATGGTAGGGTTCCATGCATAACACATTCTAGCGTCATAGGACAGAGTGTCTACTTCCCTTCATCTCTATCCTACTGAAGACCAATTCTTGATATCTATTGGCTTTGGGCATTTGTTATTAACCTACTATGTTCCATTATTTCCCACATAGCCACTTTTTCATTTTAGCTGAGGTAGTATATTTGGGCTAGAGTGATAGCACAGCGGGTAGGGTGTTTGCCTTGCATGTGACCAACTGGGGTTTGATTCCTCCCTCCCTCTCGGAGAGCCTGCTAAGCTACCGAGAGTATCCTGCTCACATGGCAGAGCCTGGCAAGCTCCCCATTGTGTATTCGATATGCCAAAAACAATAACAAGTCTCACAATGGAGATGTTACTGATACCTGCTTGAGAAAATCAATGAAGAGTGGGAGGACAGTGCTACAGTGCTACAGTATATTCTAGAATTATTTCAGAGAGTTAACAGTTAGGAAATGAATTTGGTTGTTTTTGAAATTGCTTTGTGGGGCTGGAGCGATAGTACAGTAGGTAGAATATTTACCTTGCATCGGCTGACCTGGGTTCGATTCCTAGCATCCCATATGGCCCCCCAAGCACCGTCAGGAGTAATTCCTGAGTGCAGAGCCAGGAGTAACCCCTGTGTATCCCCGAGTGTGACCCAAAAAGCAAAAAAAATTGCTATGTAATTTGTGCATTATGTAACTTAGCTGTTTCATTTATTCCCCTCCAAATTATCAGCATTTTCTAGTTAAAGAAACAAGTCTTTTCATTAATAAAAAAGTCTTATTAATATTTACTGAGCTTATAACAAAGTGTCTCATATGTAGCATGTGCATGTAAATTTGTTGAGTGAATTAATTAATGATTCTTTCTCTTCCAGCTCTACAATGCTTTTCCTTTTTTAATACATTATCTCCCAGGATGTCATAATGACTTGTTTAAAAACATTGCTAAGCAAAATAAGTTTATTTTGGAGAAGATAAAGGAACACCAAGAGTCCCTGGACTTCAATAACCCACGAGACTTTATTGACTACTTTCTGATTAAAATGGAAAAGGTAATTATAAAAATGATTACACACAAAATGCAAAAGGTGTAATGTGGGCCTGATTAGCTACTTCAACTTTGTGGGTGATAAGACTCATGGATTAACTTGTCTTTCCAGTGATGTTAGGATAGTGAAAGTGCTCTTGATTTGTTTTTATAAACCAGTAATATCCCAAGAAAAATAAAATACTAAAGTTATATTAATCGCTTGTGAAACTTATTGCTTGTGCAAAGAATATTAGGGGACTTACAATATGTCTATGGATGCAGGTACCTTGCATGCGGGTAACCTGGATTTGATTCCCTGAGTCCTGCCAGGAGTGATAACTGAGCACAGAGCCAGATGTGACCCCTGAGGGCACTACTTGGTGTGGCCCCCCAAACAAACAACAAAAAACTATTTCTAAATTTTCACTGAAAATGACTTAGGTTTTCTGTAACATAAATGGTTCTATTTCTTTTTTGTTGGGTCTCTAGGCATACTTTGGGGTCCTGGGGTCAGTTTAAGTGAAGTTTGCCAGGTTGTGTGGTGGTCCTGACTATTCAGTGGTAACCCAGATGGTTTTTGATGCTTGGGGACCATTGATGCCACACGCAGCACTGCCCTAGGGAACTTTGCCAGGTAGGCCATACTGTTCGAGGTGGTGGGAGGCCTCCTTTTGCAGGCATGTGCGCCAGTCCTTTGAACTATCTCCCCAGCCCAGTTCTGGCTCTTCATATCTGAGGTTGTTTTAAATACACATATTCAAACCAACAAACACAACACATTCAAGATTAATAGCCTATTACTAATTGTAAAATAAATTTCATGATTGGAAGATGCCATAAATGAGGAAACAAAAGAATGGATAGGAATCTTTAGAAAAGTCTATGAAATCTTTACAGATATACAAGGTTTAACTTAAACTGTGGATTAAATGGACATGGATGATAATATGTTCCATAAATTGTAAGCACAAAGATGAAATGTCTAGAATTTCCAATGACATTCTTTTGATTATAATTGAGTTTTGGGTATAATGACTATGAGATTGGAATAGAGACTTAGATTGGCAGGAGCTGTATGTATGGGGCAGCATGTCTGGAGACTTCAGTGAGCAATTTAGACTAAGTACAATTGAAAATTAGTGCTGAAGAGATGGTACAGAGGCAGCTGACAAGGATTTGAATCTCCGGCACCACATATGGTTCTCTAAGCATTGCCAGGTGTCATTCCTTAGCACAGAGCCAGGAATGGTCCCTGAATATGGCTGGGTATATCTCCATCCCCAACATCCAAAATAATTGAAAAATGACTCAAAGTTGGCAGTACATGATAAAAGTGATTCAAGAGAGGGATTCTAAAGTAACCAATTGTCTTCAGTGAGTGAGAAAATGAGGAATAAGAAATGACTCATTGGAAGTTTGTCACTGGCATGCTGTCCTCTTGTTGTTCATCGATTTGCTTGAGTGGGCCCAGTAACATTGTGAGACTTGTTACTGTTTTTGGCATATCCAATATGCCACAGGGAGCTTGCCAGGTTTTGCCTTGTGGAAGAGATACTCTTGGTAGCTTTCTGAGCTCTCCAAGAGGGGCGGAGGAATCCAACTCTGGTCAGCCACATGCAAGACAAAAGCCCTACCCACTGTGCTATTGCTCCAGCCCTGGAAGTTTGTATCTGATTGTATTTTATGGGTTTGGAGAAATCATAACAACTCACTTTATCTTAAACTATAGCACTTTTAAAATGTCTGGTTAAATTTTCCGAACAAGAAAATCAAGTAATGATATTATATTGAAAATTTTACGATACTTCTAAGAAGTTATTCCTCTATCAAGTAATTTTAACACCTTATTGCTAGGAGAAACATGATAAGGCATCTGAATTTACTATGGACAACTTGATCACTACCATATGGGATGTGTTTAGTGCCGGAACAGAGACAACAAGTACTACTTTGAGATATGGACTCCTACTTTTGCTGAAGTACCCAGAAGTCACAGGTATGGTCACAGATGATTGAAAGAATGAAATTCCACGTAACCATTGAAAGTCAACACTAATGAGTGTGCTGCTCTATACCAGCTAAGAAAATGTTCAAGTAAAATATTTATTAGTACATCTTCCTATCATTCACTATGGTAAACTCAAATTAGATTATTGTACTAAACCAGACTAAAATACTAACCAACACCAGAAATTTGGAAGGTAGAAGTGTTTTCCCTGCTTTAGAGGAGTTTTCTTAATTTTGATCAGAAGCAAGTAAACAGATGTGTCTTAAGATTAAAAAAAATTCAGTCTTTTTATTTTTCTAAGAGCTCACTTCCAGGACTGGAGTGATAGTAGGTAGGGCAATTGCCTTGCATGTGGCTGACCTATGTTCATTCCCCAGCATCCCATATGATTTCCCAAGCAGCACCAGGTGTGATTCCTGAGTACAAAGCCAGGAGTAACCCCTGAGCATCACTGGGTGTGACTTCCCAGAAAACAAAACTCACTTCACTATGTGATAAATAAATTTTGCCATTCTTCTGAGCTCTTTCTTACAAGTCACTATCACTATCACTATCACCCCATTGTTCATTGATTTGCTCGAATGGGCAAATCGTCTCCATTCATCCCTGTCACGTGTAGTCCAGTGGCATATTGCGGGCTCTTTCAAGGTCAGGGGAATGAGGGCCAACATTGTTACTGTTTTTGACATATTAAGTATGCCACAAGTAGCTTGCCAGACTCTGCTGTGTGGGCGGGGTACTCTCGGTAGCTTGCTGGGCTCTTTGAGAGGGATGGAGGCTTTTGGGGCAGCCTCTAATGACCTTTACAGGTGTTCCCAGTCAGGAATATATGTGGGTAGGATACTTTCAGTAGCCTGCCTGGTTCTCTGAGAGTGAGAATTAGAAAATAAGAGGTCGTGTGGCCGCAAATGTGGCTGCATGCTTCCGGGAGCTTTGTTTTATAGTCTCTGGATCCTGGCCGCTGATGGGGTTACACAGCAGTTGGTGGGTGTAACTGTCTAGCTACTGGAAAATGAGGGATGGAGGAGGCCCAGTCCTGAACCGAGCAGACTTGGAGATTTCAGCTCCGGGTCCCGCGCACCTGGGTTCCTCTGCCGGTTCCTTCATGAGTGAGGCTTGTCTGAGCATGTGGAGAGTGGTCTCAGCATGACTGTGGCTGGGTCCCAGAGGTCTTCAGTTGCTGGGGCTTTGCTTAGGAAGGAGAAGGAAACTCAACCCGCCCTCCTCCAAGGGGCCCCGGTGAGGACAACTAGGCGTGGGGGCAGGGAGACTCTGTGTTGTCCTCTTCCGGGAGCTTGGTTTTGTTTTTCCTGACAAATCTCTGAACAACACACACAAAAGTTCTCATCTTCTATCACAATTTACCATGATTAAGAAGATAAAAGTCTCCTTTGTTTCACATAAATTCTGATTTCTCTTTTGCCAGCTAAAGCCCAGAAGGAGATTGAGCGTGTCATTGGCAAACATCGGAGCCCCTGCATGCAGGACAGGAGCAGCATGCCCTACATGGATGCCTTGGTGCACGAGGTCCAGAGATTCATAGACCTTGTTCCCAACAACTTGCCTCATGCTGTGACTCAGAACATTAAGTTCAGAGAGTACATTTTTCCAAAGGTGAACATTATTTTTTATCTACAGTCCCCATTAGGAATTGTATGATATAAACTGTCATAGTAATATAGTTATAAACACCAGTCTAATTGAGTCTATAATCCCCTCTTCTTCAGATCTTTCTTCTGGGTATTTATTCCCTCTCTCTGCAGCCACTGTACACTTAGTGGATCTAAAAACTGTCAAATCAGTGAGATTAGTATCTTATACCCAGTTTCAGTCAATCAATACTTTGTTGCCTTGAACTCTTTCTATTTCGATATGAAGTTAGAAAAATGAATGAGACTGGAATAGAGAAGAGAGAGACCAAGAAAACTCACTTGGTACTTTTCTCTTTTTTTTTTCAAGTGTTTCCAATTAATTCTTTCATTATTGTGAAATGTTTCTTTAATAATGTGATTGGAATTTCTTGGGTGATCATTTTAGCATCTAGGATATCATGGAATCTGTTTCTATTGGGTTCCCAACTTTACCTTAATTGTGGGTCATTTCCTCACTATTTTTACATATGTACTAACGTTTGGATGGTACTCTATGGGAAGTTTTGATTATTTCGTCTTCCTCTCTCTAAAGGGCATGATTTTTATTTTGATAGTTAAATTGCTACAGGTGCTTTAAAATCTGTTAGGCTTACTCTTTCTGCTTGTGTATTTATTAATTTATAGTATAATTTAGTATTTGAGGGTGGGATTTACACTATTTTTTTCATTACAAAAATTAGAATTTTCGAAGTGACCATTAAAAATCAGAAATATCAATTTCTCTTCACTATAGCTGCATAGCTGGAATGAAACTGTCTTCTGTGACACTCACAATATATGCCATTTATATGCTGTCAACCTTCTTTTCCCTTATCTTAAGTAGCAATACATTAATAGACTTCAAGGAATTTCCCTGTGTATTTGTGCAACCCAATCCACAGTCATAAACTTAGGGGAGCAGTTTTATAAACTTTTGAGATTTTCCTATTTGTTAATTTTTCCTGTCCTGTATCCTTCTTTAAAATTTCTTTTTTTCATTTTTGGGCTATGCCTAGCAATGCTCATGGGTTAAACCTGGCTCTGTACTCAGGAATCACTCCTGGTAGTACTCAGGTAATGGTATGAAATGCCAGAGATAAAACCTGAGTCAGGTGCATGTAAGGCAAGTGCTTTACATGGTACCCACTGTACCACTGCTCCAGGCCTCTAGGTGTAAATTTTTTTTCCTTTTGGGTCACACCCAGCAATACTCAGGGGTTACTCCTGTCTCTGCACTCAGGAATTACTCCTGGCAGTGCTCGGGGGATCATATGGGATGTTGGAAATCAAACCTGGGTTGGCTGCGTGCAAAGCAAACACGCTACCTGCTGTGCTATCGCTCCAGCCCCAGGATGTAAAATTTTAACCATTATCCCCTTAGTGTAAAAAGACAAGCACTCTTGTTGGTTCTCAGCCTTATAGATTAGTTTATGACAAAATCCTCTCCTGGCTCATGGGACCATCTGCTTTCTGGTTATAACAGAGTAACACACTTGGATTGACACATATAAAAGTTATTTTGTGGGGCTTTTTTGTTTATTTATTTGCTTGGTTGGTTTTGTTTTTTGGACCATACCCAGGGGTACTCAGGGCTTACTCCTGACAGGGCTATGTGGTGCTGGGGATCCAACCTAGAATCTACCACATATAGGCAAGTGCCCTACTTGCTTTAGTATCTCTCTGGCCTCAATATATAGTGTTTTATCTCATTTTAAATAATAAATTCATGCAAATGTATTATTTATTTACACTTTACTAATGATGAGCTACTGACATGTTAAACAATTTTCTTGTGGTCACAGAGCTTAATTTTATACAAAGGAAGGATTTCATTAATTCTAAAACCTAAACACCAAATTATTATATCCAACTATATCTCTGAGTTTAGAAAAGTTTTACCACAAGTTTGAAATGCTCTGTCATCTCCACAAGAATAGGTAAATTGAAAGAACATATTAAAATGAGCAGATTATTAACAATATCTAATTTTGATGAGAAAGTAAAAGTCTTAAAAAATATTTCCAATCAGGTAGTTTTGTAGAAGACCTTGTACTTGCATCCAAGGAATGAGTTTCTTTTTAGTGATATTACATTGAGATAACAGTACAGTTTACTTGTCAACAATGCAATGAAGAGAATTTCTTTAGTTTTCACAAATGAAAATACTGGCTGCAAGTTTGGTCTTGGAATCAATGAAAAGTGCCTTGAATTTTAACTGAGAGATCTAAGACCTTTTATGCTTATTCATTTATTAATTATTTGACGTGGAGAAATTCTTTGTGTGTCTTAACCTCTTCATCTATGAATAAAAAAGGATTCATTGAGGCTTGTTTCAAGCTACATAGCCTTCTTTATGTTTCACTTTTCCTCCCCTCTTTATATCAGGGCACAGAGATATTAACATCTCTGAGTTCTGTTCTTCATGATGGCAAAGAATTTCCCAACCCAGAACGATTTGATCCTGGCCACTTCCTGGATGAAAGTGGTAATTTTAAGAAGAGTGACTACTTCATGGCCTTTTCAACAGGCAAGTTTTTCAACTTTTCATTTTTATCTGTACTACAGGGACCAACTTTGATAAGGAAGGATTTTACATGAAGGCTACAATGAAATTTCTAATTATAGTAAAATTTCTCAAAAACATTTCTCATCTGTCCTGAGAGTCCAGTTTTTGAAAAAAAAATCACTGAGAAACATGCTATACAGCAGACCCATGCTATATCCAGGAATAAAAATGTGAATAAGGGGGCTGGAGTGATAGTACAGTGGGTAGGGCATTTGCCTTGCACAAAGCTGACCCGGGTTCGATCCCTGGCATCCCATATGGTCCCCCAAGGACTGCCAGGAGTAATTCCTGAATGCAGAGTCAGGAATAACCCCTGAACATTGCTGGGTGTGACCCAAAAAGCAAAAAGAAACTGTGAATAAGAAAGAGATTCTCTTTCATAGAGATGGAAAGATAGACAAGAAGATCTCAGAAATAAAAAGAGAAGATACTGTTCTTTTTTGGTCGATGGGAGCAGAGGTCATAGTAATTTGAGAGTCAAGGAGAGTACTGTTGTAATTTGACCAAATCCTAGAAGAAACAAGTGGCACACCCAAAATAGTAAAGAGAGTTTAAGGAAGATATTGTTTTCAGAGGCATAGGTAGGATTAAGAAAAATATCAAGATTAATTTAAGAAAAATATCAAGACTAGCATTATTGGGGAGATGCTATCATTTTAAGTCACTGGAGATATGAGAGGGGTTTTACTATAATCTAAATAAACTTCTAACAAAGAGAGAAGGATGTTTTAATAGAAGATAAATGTGCAAGTGGAGGATTTTAGTAATTGTCTAAAGGGTGCTTAGCAAGGAAGTGGTGAGAAAATAAGTAGTGTGACTTTATATAAACTTAATCCATTGAATTAATTAGAATCCCAAGAGGGAACTAATTTCTTTTTTTTTTTTGCTTTTTGGGTCACACCCGGCAATGCACAGGGGTTCCTCCTGGCTCTGCGCTCAGGAATTACCCCTGGCAGTGCTCAGGGGACCATATGGGATGCTGGGAATCGAACCCGGGTTGGCAGCATGCAAGACAAACGCCCTACCCGCTGTGCTATTGCTCCAGCCCCAAAAGGGAACTAATTTCTGGGTTAAGGCAGCCCATAGATGTTTGCACAGTACAAATATCATTTAAATTAGATCTATACGGATAAGAAGACTATTGGTAGGCAGAACATTGGGAAAGACCATTCTTACTGGAGGACAACTAGAAACTAGATAACATTTGAAATTGCTAGTCTTAGTTTGTGGAATAGTGTAAAGTTAATCGTGCTTGTGACTAGTGTGTGATAATTGTTTTAGATTTAGCCATAGTAAGCTGGTAATTTTTTTTTTAAAAAGAGTATCATGTTAACACTATCTCGTTAGGAAAAAAAATCATTGTTCAGTCTTGGATTGAAAGTAGATGAAAAAAGGTTGTGTATATCTCATGTCAATTGGAATAGGTGTGTGTGTGTGTGTGTGTGTGTGTGTGTGTGTGTGTATAGGAAAATGTCACAAGTAAATCTTAGCATAGCAATTTCAAGGTAGGTGTTCAAATAGATTTTTTTTATAGCATGCACACAGCAGTATGTGCTAAGGAAATAAGCCAGGTTGACTTGCAATTAATTATTAGTGATTTTGGTTAACAGGGAGAATACCTGGCGTGCTCAGGGCTTACTTTTGACTTTGAGCTCAGAGATCACTCCTGGCAGGCTCAGGGGACCATATAGCATGCCAGGCATCAACCCTGGGTCAACTGCATGCAAAGCAAATGTCCTACCCTCTGTACTATTGCTCTGACTCCAAATTATGAATGAATGCTTTTGTGTATGTGTTAATTCCATGTTGATTTGAGTTGCCATTATTGCATCTCAGAAATATAACTAAGATAACATTTAGTTTATGCTTCATTTTCAGGAAAAAGGGTATGTGCTGGCGAGGGCTTGGCCCGTATGGAGCTGTTTATATTTCTGACTAGCATTTTACAGCATTTTACCTTGAAGCCTCTGGTTGATCCAAAGGACATTGACACTACCCCAGTTGTTAATGGGTTAGGTTCTGTACCACCTTTCTATAAGCTATGTTTCATTCCAGCCTAAAGAAATTGCTGGCTGCTCTATTGCAGAAGGATGCTTTTTGGCCTATGTACTGGCTTTGTCCATGTCTTTCTTCCTAGAAGGAATGATATTTCTGAACCATGTCTCTTCTAATTGTCTACAGTCTTCAATACCCAGTTCAAGTTTCCTGCATGAATTAGAGTTCCATCTGTAATAAAAATATTGTTCTCATATTTGTATATTATTCAGTTAGCATGAATTGTAAGTGTAAATGTTAATGCTTTTGGTGTACAAAAAAATGACAAGAACCCTAGTGCCAAATATACTCCACCTTTTTCTTAGGTCATTCCAGTCTGCCCCATCTCTCATAACCCCCACTGCACCCCATCTTGGTAACCTCAGTCTGTTTTCAGACTGCACATGTTGTTTTCATTGGACATTATCCTTTCACTTTCTATTCTTCCTCATATATGATATAAAGTAAGATCAGTTGGCCTTTGTCCTCCCTTTGATTAATTTCACTTAACATGACACCTTTATAGCTTCATTCAAGTTGTAACAATGAATACATATTAAATTTTTATAATTTAGTGGTATTCCATTTTGTGCATACATCACACAAAAGACAATATTACATATTTTCATGTAATTGAGTAGTATTCCATATACATAACTGTTTATTTATGCTTTCACCTGTCAGTGGGCATTTGGGTTGCTTCCAAATCTTTTAATATTATTTTCTTTTTGCTTTTTGGGTCACACCTGGCGGTGCACAGGGGTTACCTATGGCTCTGCACTCAGGAATTACTCCTGGCAGTGCTCAGGGGACCATATGGTTGCTGGGAATTGAACCCAGGTCAGCGCATGTAAGGCAAATGCCCTACCTACAGTGCTATTGCTCTAGTCCCTGCTTCCAAATCTTGACTATTATAAATATGGCTGCCATGAGCTATATTTATTACTGTGCATAATTTTTAAAGAATTGATTTTTGTGATTTTTTTGGTGGGTGTCTCCCCAGTGGTCATCAGGAGTCATGGGGAGCCCCTACTGATAATTCTCAGCCAATCAGACTCATGATTCAATGCAAGAGATGGGAGATGCCATGCTGTTTAGGCCTGTGTTGCCAACTATTACAATTTACTACTAAATAATCAGTAGGTTAAAGAATTAATATAAAGATTCATGAAAATAAATAATGGATACATGAGTTACCAAACATGTGGGACATAGTAAGTGCCGTGTTAAAAGGGAAGTTCATCGCAATAGAAGCATTCATCAGGAAATAAGCAAAAGGCCCAAATAAACCACCTTCCTGCACAACTTGTTATTAGAAAAAAGACTAATAAAGGAAACCCAAAATAAGCAAGAAGGAAGGAAAGAAAACTTAGAGCAAAAATCAACAATGCAGAAACCAAAAATAAATAAATTAATAAAAATAAAAAAGATCAATGAAACCAAAAACTAGTTCTTTATTTTCTTTTATTATTATTTTTTCCTGTCTTTTGGGCCACACTTAGTGCTGCTCAGGGTCCTCTCCTGGCTATGTGCTCAGGGATTACTCTTGGCAGTACTCTGTGGACCAGATGTAGTGCTAGGGATTGAACGTGGGTCTGCCACCTAGGTTTGTGTAAGGTTTATCTGCTGTATGATCTCTCTGGTTCTAGTTTTTGTTGTTTTATTTGGTTTCACTGGCTGAAATCAAGAACTGGTTTTTCAAAAGAATAAGCAAGATTAATTAACCATTAATTAGCTAGAGGGTTGGAGCGATAGCACAGCGGTAGGGTGTTTGCCTTACAAGCGGCCAACATGGCCGACACGAGTTTGATTCCTCTGCCCCTCTGAGAGAGCCCGGCAAGCTACTGAGAGTATTTCGCCTGCACGGCAGAGCCTGGCAAGCTGCCCGTGATGTATTCGATATGCCAAACACAGTAACAACAAGTCTCATGATGGAGACGTTACTGGGCCCGCTCGAGCAAATCGATGAACAACTGGAGGACTGTGACTGTGAATTAGCTAGAATCACAAATAAAAGAGAAAACTTGAATAAACGGGATACTAAACAAAAGTGAAGACACTATAATTTATATCACAGAAATCCAAAGGATAATCAGAGATTACCATAAAAATTTTACATACAGATGGATGCAATTTTGAAATCCTATGACCTCCCAAAACTGAGTCAGAAGGAAAGAGAAAAAATTCCCAGGCCAATTACTGACAAAGAAATGGAAATGGTAATCAAAATCTCTCCCTAAGACAAAAGCTTGAGTCAGAGTGATTTACTAGAGAGTTTTTCCAAACCTCCAAAGACCTACTTTTTATCCTTTTCAGACTCTTCCATAAAGTTACATAAATCGAAATTCTCCCAATTTCTGTAATTTCTATATTACTTTCACACTGGAAGCAGACAGAGATATCATTAAAAATTAAAATTATAGACCAGTATCCCTAATAAACATAATTGCAAAGATCCTCAACAAAATATTAGAAAATCAAATCCAAATACATCTTTTTTTTAATGGGGAAAAATATTTTTATTCAACATATCAGGTAAAGGTTTGCCATCCAGGATATACAAATCATTCATAAAGATCAACAACCTAAAACTCAAAAACCCTCTCAAAAAGTGAGTAGGAGAAAATACTAGATACTTTTCAGAGAAAAACAGGACTGTACGCAGTAGGCAGATTAAAAAAAATCAGCAGGACTTATCTTCATAGAAATTCAAATAAAGGCAATGATAAAATATCTCACACCACTGAGGATGGCACATATCAAAAATAGTAGGAACAGTACCTGTTGGCAGAGATGAGGTGTAAAAGGAACTCTTATCTACTGCTAATGGGAATGTTTTCTGCCACAATCCCTGAGGAAAAGAATATGGAAATTTCTTAGTAAACTTAGAATTGAACAGCCATATGACCCAGAAACTCCATTTTGGGGCATCTATCCTCAAGATATAAAAGAAAAACTCCCAAAATAACATATACACATCATTATTAATTGCTGAACTCAGTGCAATAGCTAAGATATGAAATATATCTTGGTGTCTAACGACATGAATGGATTATGAAGATGTGGGGTATACACGCACACAAGTGAATACTATGTAGCTGCAAAAGAACATAAAATAATTTGCTGCAACCTGGTTAAAATTGGAAGGTATTATGTTGAGTGAAGAAAGAAAGAAAAACACAAGATGATCTCATTTATTACATCTTACACCATCAATAGGTGAGATTATTCCAAAAATGCAAGATGGTTTAATATATGCAAGTCAGTCAAGCAATATATCGTATCAACATAAGAAAGATAAAATCATATGATCATATTAATAGAATGATATAAGGTATTCAACAACATTCAACACCCATTCATGGTAAAAAGTCAACAAAATGAGGAAAGAAGAAAATTTCTTTAGTATATTTAAAGCCCTTTATCACAAAGCCACAATCAACATCATGCTCAATGCTAAAAACCTGAAAGCTTTTCTACAATGATAAGGCAAAAGAAAAGATGTCCACTTTTTCAATTATTATTCGGTTATTAATAATCCTGTGCTATAGCACAGCGGGTAGGGCATCTGCCTTGCACGCAGCCAACATGGCTGACCCGAGTTCGATTCTTCCGCCCCTCTCGGAGAGCCCGGCAAGCTACCGAGAGTATTCGATATGCCAGACACAGTAACAACAAAGTCTCCAATGGAGACGTTACTGGGCCCGCTCAAGCAAATCGATGATCAACGGGAGGGCCTTTACTTTTTACTTATTAATAATCCTATTAATTATATTAATAACATTATTCTGTAGCACTGTAGCACTGTCCTTCCTTTGTTCATTAATTTGTTTGAGTGGGCACCAGTAACATCTCCATTGTGAAACTTGTGTTAGTGTTTTTGGTATATTGAATATGCCACAGGTAGCTTGTCAGGCTTTGCCATGTGGATGGGATACTCTTGGTAGCTTGCCGATGTCTCTGAGAGGGACAAAAGAATCGACCCAGGTCGGCCGCATGCAAGGCAAATGCCGTACCTGAATGCTGACTGGTTCAACCCTTTTGGAAAACAGTATGAACGATTCTCAAAAAATTAGAAATTTGTCCCAGCAATACCACTCCTCAGAATATATCCCAGAGAGGCAAAAAAGTATAGTCGAAGTGACACTTGTTTGTTCATTGCAGCACTGTTTACAATAGCCAGAATCTAGAAAAAACCTGAGTAACCAAGAACAGACTGGTTAAAGAAACTTTGGTACATCTACACAGTGGAGTAATATGTAGCTGTTAGAAAAGTTGAAGTCATTTACAGCATTCAGCCGAAGAGAAGGACAACATGGAGGGCGGGATCCACAGATCCCGAAGGGAAAAAAAAAAAACAGGTTCCAAAAAGAGCCGAGATCATCGGGAAGCCCCAGATGGGGTAGGTACCGCATCCCGCCTCCCCCAGATGGAACCCTGGTGACCAGAAGCCTCTACAACCACAGCTCGAGTATGCGGGAACTTGGACTTTTCCTCAAATCTGCCGGGACTACAACTCCCAGGTAACCTCAGATTCCAGAAGTCACACCCACAGCCCGCCCCCCCAGCGTCATATTTACAGCATTCAGCCGAAGAGAAGGACAACATAGAGGGCGGGATCCACAGATCCTGAAGGGAAAAAAAAAAAACCAGGTTCCCAAAAGAGCCAAGATCATCGGGAAGCCCCAGATGGGGTAGGTACCGCATCCCGCCTCCCCCAGATGGAACCCTGGTGACCAGAAGCCTCTACAAACACAGCTCGAGTATGCGGGAACTAGGACTTTTCCTCAAAATGGCGCGGCCGCTCATGCGGCCGCGCGACATCTCTCTATATACAAAGTGATCCATGGGAAGTGAACCACCCAACGTTTCTCTCTGAAAATCATAGTTAAGTTTGGAGCACGGCCACAGCCCCAGAAACACAAGGACTTAATGCATAACCCAGCAGCTTGGAGCAGAAAAGTGAACGGACTATGCGTTAATCCAGGCCATCAAGTCTGCCGGAGGGAAAAGGGTGTTGCCCCATTCGCCCTCTCCTCTCTGGAAAGAAAGATGGTGGCCACATGGGAGCCTTGTGGACAGCAGGTATGAGCCGGGGGTGTGGGGGCGACTAAAACCTCATGGGAAGGGAGGCGTTTCGGTCCGCCCTTCACGCCCTACCGAGGCCACCAGTTGCCCCCCACGAGCGGCTCTCCAGCACGGCCACAGCCCCAGAAGCACAAGGACTTAATGCAGAACCCAGCAGCTTGGAGCAGAAAAGTGAACGGGCTATGCGTTAATCCAGGCCATCAAGTCTGCCGGAGGGGAAAGGGTGTTGCCCCATTCGCCCTCTCCTCTCTGGAAAGAAAGATGGAGGCCACATGGGAGCCTTGTGGACAGCAAGTATGAGCCGGGGGTGTGGGGGCGACTAAAACCTCATGGGAAAGGGGGCGTTTCGGTCCGCCCTTCACGCCCTACCGAGGCCACCAGTTGCCCCCCACGAGCGGCTCTCCAGCACGGCCACAGCCCCAGAAGCACAAGGACTTAATGCAGAACCCAGCAGCTTGGAGCAGAAAAGTGAACGGACTATGCGTTAATCCAGGCCATCAAGTCTGCCGGAGGGGAAAGGGTATTGCCCCATTCGCCCTCTCCTCTCTGGAAAGAAAGATGGCGGCCGCATGGGAGCCTTGTGGACAGCAGGTATGAGCCGGGGGTGTGGGGGCGGCTAAAACCTCATGGGAAAGGGGGCGTTCCGGTCCGTCCTTCACGCCCTAACGAGGTCACCAGTTGCCCCCCACGAGCGGCTCTCCAGCACGGCCACGGCCCCAGAAGCACAAGGACTTAATGCAGAACCCGGCAGCTTGGAGCAGAAAAGTGAAAGGACTATGCGTTAATCCAGGCCATCAGGTCTGTCCGGAGGGGAAGGGGTGTTGCCTCAGTCGCCTTCTCCTCTCTGGAAAGAAAGATGGCGGCCGCATGGGAGCCTTGTGGACAGCAGGTATGAGCCGGGGGTGTGGGGGCGACTAAAACCTCATGGGAAGGGGGGCGTTTCGGTCCGCCCTTCACGCCCTACCGAGGCCACCAGTTGCCCCCCACTAGCGGCTCTCCATCACGGCCACGACTCCAGAGCACAGAAACCAATTTCTTAACTATCTGACTTTCAGTAGAAATACTTCCAGGGTCAATAAGTAAAATAGCAGAAATCCAAAACCGACATATAATTCTTGAACCCAGCTATAGAAAGCAAATCACTTCACAATGCTTTGTCAGCATGTCTGATTTGGGGGTGGGGGGGTAAACTCTAAATAATAGTGGTGAATCTTTTATTGAAACAATGAATCTAATCAAAGCAGATAGAGTGTTAACTAGAATTCATCTGCCTTACAGGGACTGGGAGGGGTGGGGGGTGGGGTTTTATTGGGGTTCTTCATGGTAAAAAATAAGTTTTGGTAAAGGGAAATGTGCTTGATATTTGCATGACTGAGACCTAAACCTGAAAGCTTTGTAACCTTTCCCATGGTGATTCAATAAATAAATAAATTAAAAAAAAAAGAAAAGTTGAAGTCATGAAATTTACATACAAGTTGTACTACATGGAAAGTATTATGCTAAGTGAAATGATTCAGAAAGAGAGAGAAAGACATAGAAAGATTGCATTCATCTGGGGAACATAAAGTAACAAAATAGGAGATTAACACCCCAGAATAGCCTAGATAAGTACCAGGAGGTTTACTCCATGGCTTGGAGGACAGCCGCACATGCTAGGGGAAAAGGCAGCTCAGATAGAGAAGGGAGTACCAAATAAAGAGTGTTGGAAGGATCCTCCCAGGATGGGAGATGCATGCTGAAAGTAGATTCTAGACCGAACATAATTGCCACACAATACCTCTTTTGCAAACCACAGCACCCAAAAGGAGAGAGAGAACAAAAGTGAATTCCCTGCCACAGAGACAGGGTGGGATGGGGGGAAATGGGGGGTGGGAGGGAGACTGGGATCAGTGGTGGTGGAGAATGGGAACCGGTGGAGGGATGGGTACTTGATCATTGTAGAACTGAAACCCAAGCACAAAAATTTGTAAGTCTACAACTGTACCTCATAGTGTTTCACAAATAAAAATTAAAAAATATAATTCTATTATAGTATTGGAAGTCCTTGAACATCAGTTAGGCAAGAATGAGATATTAAGTGTATCCAGATTGAAAAATAAGGCAAAATATCACTATTTGGTGGTGGAATGATATTATACTTAGAAAACTCTAAGGACTCTTTAAAAAATTAACCTGGAAACAGTACACCTATACAGAAAAATGTTAGGCTTTAAAATAAACACTCTGAAATGGAAGGATTTCTACATACAACAAACAATGAAGTAGAAATATTTTTTTAAAATATCATTCATATAGGGTGTTTGTCTTGCGTGCAGTCAGCTGGGCCGAGCTGGGTTCGATTTCTCTGCCCCTCTCGGAGCCCAGCAAGCTACTGAGAATATCTGGCCTCCACAACAAAGCCTGGCAAGCTACCCGTGATGTATTTCGATATGCCAAACACAGTAACAACAAGTCTCAAAATGAGATGTTACTGGGCCTGCTTGAGCAAATCAATGAACAACGGGAGGACAGTGTTTGTGTGCTCCTCAAAATCAAATACCTTGAAAACTGCTTAACAAGGAAGTAAAATTAATAATGACATAATTCTCTTTACAAAGAATTATGTCACTATTAAAATGTATATATACATCCCCAGTTTGTAGATTAGAAGAATTCACTTGTATCACTTGTCATCCCGTTGTTCATCGATTTTCTCAAGTGGGTGCCAGTAACATCTCCATTTGACCCTGTCGCATGCTAATGTAGTGCAATGGTGTTTCCATTGCACTCCAGGAACATGAAGAGCATAAAACTGTTTGTTCAGGTCTTGACAAAGAAGTCTGACCATTTCGTAGGTGGGCGGCCAGGTGTTCTTTTGATGTCCTGTGGAATCCAGTCGATCTCTCTGTTGTCCATCGCCTACAAGTTGTTCATTCGAGTCATCCTGAATAGAATAGGCAGAACACTAGATGAAGGACAACCAAGCAAACAAGCTGGGTTTCGAAAAGGATTCAGCACAATCGACCATATCCACATGGTGACCAAGCTCATTGAGGTTTCGCCAGAGTTCAAGATGCCACTCTCTCTAACGTTCATGGATCTAAAGAAGGTCTTTGATTCTGTTGAGACTGAAGCGATCATCGAAGCCCTAGCCAAATAGGGCATTCAAACTCAGTACATCAGAATCTTCCGTGAGCTGTATTATGTATTCACCACCAAGACCTCACCATTCTACAAGGAAGTGATCATCCAAGTCAAGAGAGGTTCAGCAGGGTGATACCATTTCACCCTTCAGTGCCACCCTCGAGAACGTCATGTGACAACTGGAATGGGAAGAAATGGGAGTGAAGGTAGATGGTTGGCAACCACACCACCTCCACTTCGCTGATGACATTGTTCTAATAATACCAAACATTATCCAAGTGGCACAAATGCTGGCTGACTTCTACCGTGAGTGTGGAAAGGTCGGACTGCAGCCGAATCTCACCAAGACTATGTTCATGAAAAAAAGAACTTGTCCCTGACATTCCATTTACTCTCAATGGAGCAATCATCTCTGAATGCAGCAGCTATGTGTACCTGGGTCAAGAACTCAACATGAGGAACAACTTAGTGCCAGAACTGCACAAGAGGAAGAGAGCAGCGTGGAATGCCTTCAAGAGCATTGAAGAAGTTGTTAAGAGGATGAAGAACCTCTGGCTCTGGGCACATCTTTTTACTCCACCATTCTTCCTGCATTAACATATGCCTCAGAGACCTGGGCCCTATGAAAACAGGACGAGAATGCTATTTGAATCAGCCAAAGAGGAATCGAAAGAGCTATGCTTTGAGTATCACACTTCACTCAAGTGAGAGAAAAAATCCGGAGTTCCAACCTCCGTCAATGAACCGAGCAGACTTGGAGATCTCAGCCCCGGGTCCCACACACCTGGGTTCCTCTGCTGTTTCTTTCATGTGCGAGGCTCATCCGGGCATGTGGAAAGTGGTCTTAGCATGGCTATGGCTGGGTCCCATAGGTCTTCAGCTGCCAGGACTCTGCTAGGGATGGAGAGGGAAACTCAATCATATATATATATATATATATATATATATATATATATATATATTTGTTCTGAGGCAAACAGGTAAATGGGGAAGAGCCCAATGGCTAGAGAATTTCTGGGAAGTAATTAAACCAATAGATTCCAAGTGAGATAATTGGGGTGAACACAGATGCTGCAATAGCCAAGACCACCAGTAGGGAATTCACATGTGTTGAAAGGGGATTATCAGACAAGGTCTTGGAGAAAGGAGTAAAGTCAAACTTGGGGATATGAAACACTCAGGTCACTCTGTAGAACACTATGTGTTCACAAACTACGAATACCAGATTGAATACCAATTTATTCCTTTTTCTGGGAACACATAGCTGCCAAACAATCACTTCTCTCTTTTGTCCTTGGAAAAAATCCATTCAGGGTTCAAGATCCTGAAATGTAAAGTGAGGAAGTCTGACCTTGCTAAAGCAGAGCATTGCTGTTCACTGGGGACTATTCATCTCATTGATGGTGTCCCAGGTCTTGTAAACCCAGACTGAGCTCAGGCACTGGAAGTGGAGGGAGTTTCTAGAACCTCCTCGGATCAGAACTTGAACCCACCTCTCTGTCCCCAAGGCCATGCCTTCCCACAGAACTTATGAAAATTTAGAATTAGACTGGAGTCCTCAAACTAAGACATGGCACATCAGTAAAGCGAATTTTCCATTTTTACAGGGCGCAGAAGTGCCTTGTCCTGAAGAACCCAAAGCAGTGTGAGCGCACTGTGGTTTGGGTCCAGCTCTGCTCTGCTTCCTGTGTTTTCAATATCAGACACTGTAGAAATGGCAGTGGGGGATGGAAACCAGGAGACAACCAGCTGGCAGGGCAGTGCAAATGCATGAGTTCATCTGTTTGTATGGCATATGTAGCACTGCACTGTAGCACTGTCCTCCCGTTGTTCATAGATTTGCTCGAGCGGGTCCAGTAACGTCTCCACTGTGAAACTTGTTACTGTGTTTGGCATATCGAATACGTCACAGGTAGCTTGCCAGGCTTTGCTCTGCGGGCGAGATTTTCTGGTTTCTCTTCAGATCATATAAATCTTTCGCCTATCACCCATTAAAAAAACCCAAACAAATAAAATATACCTCTGAGACTCACAACATGAATTATGAACAGAAACAGTGCAGGCGGAAGATACTGTCTATAGTGTGTTCGCTAATCCACCTGAGACCTTGGCCAGTTTGGAGCACACAGTACTTCAAGCACCAAGCACCAAAAGCAGATGGCTTTTACTTTCATATTGAGATTTCAAATGATGAGTGGGTCATGCAGAAAAAGAGAGAAGGAATGAAGTAATCATGACCCTGGTTGCTGCATCTTGTTCTCCTGCTTTCCCCAGGTAGAAATGTGGTCTCAAGTCTGTCCAGGCCAATCCCCCAAGGACAGGCCCGTTACAGATGGGGGAAAGTGAAGCATAAGGAGATTAAGGAACTTGCCCGGGGCAGGCAACCCTAGAGGCCAGGGAGGGAGGCAAAGGTGAAGCCTGAAAGCACCTTGGCCTGCGGGCAGATGGATCACAGAATTGCGCCCAACCCAGCCAGTTCACTTGGGCTGGCAAATGTCTCCTGGCTTAAAATTAGACAAAACGGGCGGTTGTCAAAAACGAAGAGGCCTGACAACCTTTCAGTTTAGGACACACCCAGGTAAGCTTCTGCAATCTACTCACAAAACTTCGGGCTTCCAGGAGAACACAGCAGTATTCTAAAACCGCTTATAACACGACCACCTCTGAAGAGGCGTTCCGGGCCCCAGAGACAGTGGTGCAGGGCGCTGAACTGGGCTCTACCCTGGCATCCCCAACGTGCTCCCCTGCCCCACCCCTGTACCACCAGGAGCGATCCGGGAGCTGAGTCAGGGGTGGCCTCCACCAAAACAAAGAATGCACTCCAGATTCTCGAGAAAAGGTTAGAATGACCGGATGAAGAAACATTATTGAATACGTCAAGATACTCTCAGTAGCTTGCTGGGCTCTCCGAGGGGGCGGAGGAATCGAACCTGGGTCAGCCAGGTCGGCCATGTGCAAGGCAAACGCCCTACCGCTGTGTTATCTCTTCAGTCCGCTTCTAAAATAAAGAGGTAGAAATCATCATTAGATTCTTTACAATTTCATATGCTGTCATTAGCTGTCTACTTCCATTTTTGTTTCATATTGATCATATTTTTAAAATCCTGGTTCCTGAAGTCCCGAACATTACAATGAAGTCCTGAACATTACAAAAGGACAAACCTTTCAGAATGCTCACTTTTATTTACCCATTGTGTAATTGCTGATATAGCACCTTAAATTTTAAGCCGCTTGTGTAATGCCAAAGTCAGACTGTGACACACCTAATTATTCCCCACAAAATTTCTGTGAAATAACTGAATTATTATCCAAACTTTTTGTGGAATGTAATCGAATAGAAGTACTCTCCAAGCAGAGTTGACAAGTCATGATTAAGAATCACAGCCTTGGGGCTGGAGCCATAGCACAGCGGGTAGGGCGTTTGCCTTGTGCGGGGCCAACCCGGATTCAATTCTCAATATCCTATATGGTCTCCTGAGCACCGCCAGGACTGATTCCTGAGTGCAGAGCCAGGAGTAACCCCTGAGCATCGCCGGGTGTGACCCAAAAAGAAAAAAAAATCGCAGTCTTTTTTTTTTTTTTTTTATGTCTATGCCGTTGTGCTGGCTCAAGCCGCAAATAAACAGAAACAGCTCAGAATAGGATAGTAAGTTTATTAGAAGCTCAGTGCTGAGGACCCCAAATCATAAGAGAAAGAGACTTGGAACTCTGTTTGCTGAGAGGGTCTCTCTTTTATCCTCTAAGAGTGGTCTATAGTCTACATACTTTCTTATCAGTGAGACAGGGGATACAGAGATAAATGGTAAAAGATCAAACAATCAAAGCATCTTCTCCCTATGGTATGGCCTTCAGGCGCCAAAAGGAAAAACAGTCAGTGACAGTATATTCTGCTCATTTGGCGCCACCCGTAGGTGCCTCCCAGCATTCCAGTAAATTCCTCAGGTCCAGTACACTCTGGTAAATCTGGTTGCCTGGAGGGGGTAAAGGAAGGCTTCTTCCTCCCTTCTCTTGTTTAACGTAAGGTTCAGTTTTCTGTTTCCCTTTCCCCATTACGTTTTCTTACTCCACATTACAATTTCATAACTCTTATTACATTCAGTTTCTTACTTATCATTACAGTGCAATGGAAACTTGAGTGAATTCCTTCAATTATAATACTTAGTTTCCTATCTGTAAAATAAATAAAAGTACCTGTTTCATGGGTTAATTTTGGGAGTCAAATAATAAGACATATTTTAAAAAATTGTTTTAAAGGGTTCTTCCACCTGGGTTTCATCACTGACACCCCATCTGGAGTAGCCAAAAAATCAAAATAAATGAGATATAAAAATAAAATAAATAAAAATTGCCTCAAAACTTTGCAAATGAAAATAATATTTGCTTTTGAATTGTGGAAACTATGTTTAGACATTTTGTTAAAAATAAAAAACTGGGTTTTACAGTAGTGGTTTTAAGTTTACTTCATTGATATAAAGTTTAATTTTGACTTTGTTATACTTATATTTTGGTCTAAAATATTATATTCTGGTCTGTGTCCTGGCCATGGTTGTCTCTCCAGACTGAAGTATTTTTTTCATGTGTTTTGTTTCCATTGCACTGCTCTGTGTTCATAAGCTTGGTGGCTGCTTATTGGATTGGTAGGGCTTCTCTACTGCCATGGAGGTACACTCATGTCTCTTCTGTCCTTTGTGCTGATTTCCACTCGATGGACTTTTCCTGCTGAAAGACTTGACATAGTTCATTAAGAGGAGTGCAGATGACTAAGCAAAACAGGGGATCTGTATTGGACACCATCTATGCATGGGTCTTTGGAGACTCTTCTCCAGACCACGGTAGAATGTACATTTATTGTGTGCTTTCTTAAGTATAACTGGCATTTATGGAAATGTGTCTGATGGCTTAGATTCAAATTCCAGCCTTCTCTTTTATGAACTGGATGTAAAAGTGTCGGATTCTTTTTAAGCTACCCTTATTATTTTTCCACATTTGTATTATGAATTTTTTTAAAAAAAATACTAATCTCTCTGATCTAGAGACCAGAGAGATAGTACAGGGATTATGTTGCTTGCCTTATACACGGTTGGTACTGGTTTAGTTTTTGACACTTCATATAGTACCTTAATATAGTACCCGCTGGAGTGATAGCACAGCGGGTAGGGCGTTCACCTTACAAGCGACCAACATGGCCGAGCCGGGTTCGATTCCTCCGCTCCCCCTCGGAGAGCCCGGCAAGCTACCAAGAGTATTCGATATGCCAGACACAGTAACAACAAAGTCTCCAATGGAGACGTTACTGGGCCCGCTCGAGCAAATCGACGATCAACGGGAGGGCATATAGTACCTTGAGCACCACCAGGTATGACTCCTAAGCACAGAGCCATGAGTAAGCCCTGAACATGGCTGTGTGGTCCAAAAACAAAAACCAAACAAATTAAAAGACTTAGTCATTTAACACTATATCTGACATGAAAGAGCTACTAAAATACATCCTCACTTAATCTTATCATGTTATAGGTTTTTGTTATATATTAGTGAAGTTTATATACATTTAGGGCCTGGAGCAATAGCACAGCGGGTAGGGTGTTTGCCTTACACGCAGCCAACATGGCTGACCCGAGTTCTATTCCTCCACCCCTCTCGGAGAGCCCGGCAAGCTACTGAGAATATCTCGCTCGCATGGCAAAGCCTGGCAAGCTACCCGTGATGTATTGGATATGCCAAACAAAGTAACAAGTCTCACAATGTTACTGGGCCCGCTCGAGCAAATCGATGAACAATGGGAAGACCCTGACAATGATATACATTTAGACTTTAAATATCTTAAAACTAATCTGGATCAATATTATAAATTATCATGGGACTAGGACATTTTTCAAAAGACCTATATATGTGCAAACCCTGACTTTGTCTGAGGCATTACCTTGTTTTCAGTTTAGAGCAAGGCTCTGTTTACCCCAGTATCACCTGGACCAAGCATCAAGAAATCACTGGTTCAGCACTGAACTTTCCCTCCCCAAAAGGTCAAATATCACTGGGAGCATGATCTTTTATTTTTATTTCTTCTTAGAATTGTAGTTTTGTATTTTCACTCAAAGTTTAGAATAATTTCCTGTAATAAATAATGGTGTGCATGTGTCCTTTTGAAAAAAGGCTTTAGTGTCCTGGGTAGATACCAAGAATTAGAATTGCTGTGTCATATGGCAGCTCTCTTCTTATTTTTCTGGGAAATCTCTAAACTGTTTTCCATGGGGATTGAACCGGACAGCATTCACACCAACAGTGAGTGAGAATTACTTTTTCACCACATCCCTGCTAACACAGATTGTTACCAGTTTTTATATATATATTATACACACGCACACACACATATATATACATACACACATACATATACATTTTTATTCAGCTCCCTTCTATTAATTCTGGCATTTCCTAGGATCTTCTAGGGAAAGGCTCTAAGCGAGGGCATTTTCCATTTTGCTCATATGATTTTGAGACAGCACATACTATTTCATTTTCTCTCATAATAAGGACAGGAGAAGTGAACTCAGGAGTCATTGAGCTATATAGTCAGAAACTGTGTTAGTGAGGGACTCTACAAAGTATCAGTTTTAATTTCTTTCAAGATCATACACCCCAGTCTTTTAAAAATCTGATGACTTTCATTTCAATATTAAAATATTCTGAGAAGAACTGAACTATTTTTAGTTGGAATTTTCAGAAATAGCGTATTTAATTTATAAATACTAAGGTGAACACTCTCAGTTTTTGTTTCTGCCAAAATACCAAAGTACACTGGAGATAGAGCAATATTTGCCCAGAATTTCAAAGATAAGGTGTGTGTTTTTTTGGTGGTAAGCTTGCCTCCCATGTTCACAAAATCTTTGGATTCTAAACTCTGGATTTGTATACACTAATGATGGATCTCTTCATAGCCCTGGTGATTTTTCTTTCTTGTTTGAGTTTTCTTTTCTTATGGAATCAAAGGTCTAGCAAAGGGAAACTTCCGCCTGGTCCCACCCCTCTCCCAATCATTGGAAATATTCTCCAAATAAATACCAGCGATATCAACAAATCCTTACAAAAGGTGAGCATAATTTTATTTTATTCAATTGTTCACATCAAGTAAGACAGGTCAACATTTAAAGAAGACATGGTACCAGACATCATAATTAATAGGAAGTGGTTTTGAAGGAAAGTGTCCATTGGATGCCCATGTATATTTTAAATGGCATGCCATTGGAAGACTGCCAGAGAGGATGAGATCCATGGGATAATTACAGAAACTGCCAAACAAATGAATTATTTGTTCTTATTGAGACTCACACATCCTTTCTCATAATTATTCCTAGTGTCACTAATGTCTTTCACCTTTGTCTTGTGAAAAGATCACTCTGGTTGTTTTATGAAGAATGAAGAATGAATGTAAAATATTGGCCTGGAATATTAGATTAGATGAAAGAGGATAAGTATGTATTTTACATAAAAGAAAAACCTCAACAATACAATGGGCTAAAGAACACAGAAACTTATTTCTATATCACATGATGATAGGTGACTGTTAGAAAGTGCCTCTCTTTCATGGTACTACTTAGTTTTTCTCAGTCTGGTGATTTCAATTTATTGTTTGTTGTTGTTACTGGTTTTTGGGCTATACCCAGTCATACTCAGTGCTCAGTCTTGGCTCTGTGCTCAGTGCTTATTCCTGTCTCTGTGATCAGGGAGCACTCCTGATGGCTCAGGGAGCCATAAGGGGTGCTAGGAATTGAACTTGGGTAGATCATGTGCAAGGAAGTGTCCTGTGTGCTGCGTCTTATCTCTCTGGTGTTGTATCACTTGTGTCACTAAGCTATTGTCTTTATTTCTTTAGTCATAGTCAAGCCACGTATATACTGTTATTTCTACTAAGGTAGGAGGAGGAATGGAAGGCTGTAGTATTCTATTAATAGCAGCATAATAAATACCCTATATGACACGCCCACGACTAATGTCATCTGACCCAGAGATATATTTTGGGACTCAACTCTAATGATAAGGTACAAAAACAAAAAAATTAAATAAATGGGACAACTTAAACTAAGAAAGCATTTATACAGTAAAAAAAAAAACCTGCCACAAACATAAAGATGCAATCTTCTAATTGGGTTAAGATTTTTGTATATTATATATCGAACAATGGATTTATATCAAAATAGTACAAAGAACTCTAAAAAAATCAAGAATTAAAAAAAGCAAGAAGCCCAATAGAAAGTAGGCAAAAGACATGAAAAAAAAAAAAGACAAACATATTTGTCTCCCTTGGACTTTTCCAAGGGAGACAAATATGTTCCAGAGACAAATGAAAAATTCTCAATAGTGCTTATTATTTATTTTTTATTTATTTTTAAATTTTTTAAATTTTTAAAAAATTTTTAAATTTTATTTATTTTTTTATGTAGTAGTACTGCTATTAATTCAGCCACTAATTAGCTGATTGAATTGTGCATGAACTCCACCTGACTTTTTAAAAAAAATTTTATAATTTTATTTATTGGATCACCGTGAGAGCAATTACAAAGCTTTCGGGTCTAAGTCTTGGTCATACAATGAAACACCCATACCTTCACCAGTGCCCATTATCCACCCCCAACAACCCCAGTATACCCCCATTCCACACCCTCCCCCTAACTGTGGGGCATATGATTTCCACATTACTCTCCCTCTACTTTTATCACGTTTAATATTTTGACACCAGACCCACCATTATTATTTTAGATTTTACGCCAACACTCAGATCTGCTGAAAAGGCAGCAGTAGACAAATTTGTATTCTATTGCTGGTTATGAATAACATATGATGTCGCGTGGCTGCAGTCGTGGCCGCACGATTATGAAATTCCAAATTTTAACACTTAAATCTGGAGGGATTTCTGCAAAAACCTGCTGGGTTCCGAGATTTGCTCCTGAGTCTCTGGGAGCATGGCCGTTAAGCAGCTTGATCAGGAGACAGAAAGACCGTTCGTGGGTGATGACTTGGGTTCTCATTGGGGTGGGGAGGACAGGACTGGCTCCACCCCCATCCCGTGAGGCCCAAAATGTCTCGTCACTGCAGGCCCAAACCTGACTGTCCAATGGCCTCTGGAGGATGACGGCCACTGAGCCGCCAGGGGGAAGCAGGCGGAGGGACGACACCCTTTCTCTCCTGGGGTGGCTCAGCGACAGTCACCTACTGCGGGGTCCAGACGCATTTCTGCCAAAAGCCGCTGAGTTTCGAGACTTGTTTCTGAGTCTCTGGGATCATGGCCGTTAAGCAGCTTGATCAGGAGCCAGAGAGGCTGTTCGTGGGCAATGACTTGGGGTCTCGTTGGGGTGGGGAGAACAGGACTGGCTCCACCTTCATCCCATGAGGCCCAACAAGTTTTGTTACTGCGGGCCCAAGCCTGACTGTCCAATGGCCTCTGAAGGATGACCAATGGCTACTGAGCCACCAAGGGGGAGCAGGCGGAGTGACAACATCCGCCAAGGGGGAGCAGGCGGAGTGACAACATCCCTCCTGGGGTGGCCCGGCAACAGTAACCTACTGTGGGGTCCGGATACATTTCTGCCAAAAGCCACTGGGTTTAGAGATTTGTTTCTGAGTCTTGGGGATCATGGCTGTTAAGTAGCTTGATCAGGAACCAGAGAGGCCATTCTTGGGCGACAACTTGGGGTCTCATTGGGGTGGGGAGGACAGGCTCGGCTCCACCCCCATCCCGTGAGGTCCTGCGTCTCATTGCTGCAGGCCCAAACCTGACTGTCCAGTAGCCTCTGGAGGATGGTGGCCACCAGACCGTCAGGGGGAACAGGCCAAGGCACGAAACCTATTCCCACCTTGGTTGGCCCAGCACCGGTAACCTACTGCAGGGACTGGACTCATTTCTGCCAACAGCCTTTGGGTTCCGAGATTTGTTCCTGAGTCTCTGGGATCATGGCCATTACGCAGTTCAATCAGGAACCAGAGAAGCCATGCCTCTGATTATATAGCTGAGCCGAAGGTGGTTTGTGGGTGTGTTTCCCACATACCTAACTTTTGGCTGTTTACTTTCTTGGTAAACTTTGCCCCAAGGTTTTTTGGGGTCCAAAGGCACAGCAGCAATTTTGGGGTATCTGGAAGTCTGAAGGCACCATCAGGCTGCTGATGCACTCACCTCACAGGTACAGGTTGACCTGCTGGCGGTACCATACCCCCCAATTTTTTTTTTAATTTTTAATGTAGGAGTACTGTTATTTATTCAGTCACTGATTAGCTGATTGAATTGGGCATGAATTCCATTTTACTTGTTTTTTTCATAGTTTTATTTATTTATTTATTTATCTTCTTATATTTATTTACTGAATTACTGTGGGAAAAGTTACTAAGCTTTCAGGTTTAAGTCTCGGTCATGCAATGATCAAACACCTCTCCCTTCCCCAGTACTCATTTTTCACCACCAAGAACCCCAATATACCCCCCCAGCCCTCCCAATGCCTGTGAGGCAGATGATTTCCACTTAATTCTTCTCTACATTGATTACATTCATCATTTCGACAAAAGATACACCATTATTGTTTAGAATTCCTCCCCCCGCCCCAAAATCAGAATTGCTGAAAAGGCATTCTGAAATACTTTGTTTTCTATAGCTGGTTATGAGAATCATATAATGTCATGCGGCTGCGATTTGGGATTTCTGCGAAGAGCCAGATAATTATAAATTAGTTTCTATGCGTCTGTGTTATGGCCATGCCGGAGAGCCGCTCCTGGGGGGCAACTCGTGACCTTGGTAGGGTGTGAAGGATGAGCCGGTACTGCCCCCTTCCCACGAGACTGCAGTTGCCCTGGCACCACCGGCTCATACCTGGCTTTCCAATAAGCTCTGAGGCGGCGGCTACCTTGCTGCCTGGGGGGGGGGGGGGGGGGGGGAGGTGGAAGGGAGCAATAACCTTAATAACCTTTCACTCCCAGGGTGGCATGGTGCTGTAGTTTAACGCATGGTCCATTCACTTTTCTGCTACAAGCTGCCAGGCTCTGGATTAAGTCCTTTTGCCTCTGGAGCCATGGCTGTGTGTGGTCCAGATGCATTTCTGCCCAAAGCCGCTGGGTTTCGAGATTTGTTTCTGAGTCTCTGGGATCATGGCCATTAATCAGCTTGATCAGGAGCCAGAGAGGCCTTTGTAGGCGGCAACTCGGGGTCTCGCTGGGATGGGGAAGAAAGGGCTGGTTCCACCTCGATCTGGTGAGGCCCTGCGTGTCTCATCACTGCAGACCCAAACCTGTCTGTCCAGTGGCCTCTGGAGGATGACTATCAACGGGCCACCAAGGGGAACAGACCAAGGCACGAAACCTATTTCCACTTGTAGTGGCCCAGCCCCAGTAACCTACTGCAGGAATAAGACACATTTCTGCCAAAAGTCTTTGGGTTCCGAGGTTCATTTCTGAGTCTCTGAGATCATGGCCATTAAGCAGTTCAATTAGGAACCAGAGAGGCCATGCCTCCAATTATATAGCTGAGCCGGGGGTGGTTTGTGGGTGTGTCTCCCACATACCTAACTTTTGTCCATTTACTTTCTTGGTAAACTTTTCCCCAAGTTTTTGGGGTCTGGCCAAAGGCACAGCAGCAATTTTGGGGTATCTGAAAAGAAGTGCTTATTATTAAGAAAATGCTAATCCAAATCACAATGGTATAAAGATTGCAGTTAGAATGACCTATATCAATAAACTTTAAACAAATGCCTGCACAGATATGGAGAAAAAAGAAACTCTGGCATAAAAGGGGGAGAAGAGAGGAGAGAGAGAGAGAAAGAGAGAGAGAGAGAGAGAGAGAGAGAGAGAGAGAGAGAGAGGAAGGAGAAAAGTATCTGCCATAGAGCCAGGCTGGGGGCCAGGGGTAGCAGGGGGAAAACTGGGGACACTGTCCTTCACTCTGGTGAAGGGGTTGGTGTTGGAACATTGCATGACTGAAACATCTTTGCAACTGTGTTTCTCATGGTGATTCAATGAAACATAAAGAATTCAAAAACAAAACAAAAAAAGAAATGTTTATAGCACCACTTAATCCCATTGGATTAAATTATAGTCTGTCACAAGCATCAAGAGTTGATGAACTAAGAAAACTCTGCTATGAAATTTATGGATACTAACAGATACTTTGTTGTTGGAAAACAGTAAAATGTTCTGTTTACTAAAAAAATAAGAAAAAAAAAACTCTGTTATATTACTGGTGGGACGAGAAATTGTTTTAACCATTATGGAAACTAAAAATGAAACTACCATGTAATTCTACAATATCACTTCAAGGAGTATATCTGAAAGATATAAAAACTGTTATAGCCAAATTGTAGTCCATTATGGTAACTAAAAATGAAACTACCATGTAATTCTACAATATCACTTCAAGGAATGTATCTGAAAAATATAAAAACTGTTATAGCCAAATTGTAGTCCATACTAGATGCCCATAAAAAGATGAATGAATAAAGAAATGCTGGCATTTATAAAGACAAAGACTATTCCTGGATGATCTCACTCATATAAAAACTAAACATAATTGCATAACATAATTATGTCGGGTGTTAGCCTAGCACATGGCTGACCTGGGGTTCATTTCCAGCATCACATATAGTGCTCAAGCACCTCCAGGAGTAATTCCTGACTACAGAGCCAGGAGTCACTCTGAGGCTTGCCATGTGTGGCCAAAAAATAAAAAACAAAACAAAACAGACAAAAAACCCTAAAGGAAACAAACTACAAACTACTTGATAAAATCTATATTGGACAAAAAAGAGAGTGGTAGAAATGGGCAGAGTTCTCATTATTATAGTTGATATGATATTAGAAACTTGACTGGTATATCATGAGTGTTCCACAGCAGAAGGTATAAAGTTCTACCCCTGAAATTTTAGAGTATTGTAAACCAGTAGTATTTTTTGTTGCTCATGTATATTTTCAGTTTTGAAAATATTACTATTCTTGTATTCTCTTATTTCATTTTCAGCTTGCAGAAATCTATGGCCCTGTGTTCACTGTATATTTTGGCATGAAGCCCACGGTGGTGCTGCATGGATATGATGCAGTGAAAGAAGCCTTGATTGATCACGGCGAGGTGTTTTCTGGCAGAGGAAGTTTCCCAATAATAGACAGGGCGATTCAAGGATTAGGTAGGTTTCTCTTTGGGAAGCATGTGTGGGTTTGTAATTAAAAAGACTCAAATCAACTAAGGAATTGGAAATTATATTTAGATAAATTTATGAGAATATAATTCCAGTATTTTTATATAAATATCATTAATCCATATTTTAACTTATGAAGGGAGCACATTAATTCCATGAAACATTAAGTGCAAAGAAACAAGCTACCTGTGTTTTGAGAATTTCTAAAAAAATTATACTTACTTTAAATTACTATTGGTTAAGATAAAGAAAGAAAAAATAAGAAGAAAAATGATTAAATAAGTTATTCCCCTAAATTTTGCTCTCTGGTATAATTCATGGCTACTTAGAAAACACTTTAGGAAACTTTTATAAGTATGGAACCAACAAAGATTTGTAATAGTTCCAACATTACCTTCAATCTTCTCTTCTAAAAATCCTAAGAAATATTTAAATCCAACATAATTCAAAGCAAAGCACATAAGCATGTTTGGATAAATGGATTAAGGTGATGTACATAAGTATGAATGGAAATTGATATTGGAAAAAGCTTTTAAAACTTTTAAAAAGTTTTTAAGGAGGCTGTTCTTATCATCATAAAATAACAATCACATTATTTTATCATGAAAAAATTGTATTTAGGATTAGTCTGCTAGACATTTTAGATGGCTCCAATTTTGTTAGCAAATGTTCAGGTCCAGATAAACATATGCCTTCTCCCTATCAGGTATAATCAGGATGTTGACCTTGGTCACATCAGTATCATAAGAAGTTCTTCACTTTAATCGGGTGTTTGTTGTCATTGGTATTCACAGTGATCCCAAATGTCTGCATCATGGCTGACTCAGTGGTCAGGGGGAACTTGATAATGGCAGAGCAGTCAAGTTTCTTCCTTACAAGGGTGTTTTTACAAGGATATTTGAGCTGCTTTGTCAGCTACAACTGCTGGATCTTATCAGACGCTTTTTATTTAGACCTCTTAGTGAATTTTTCATTTCACCCACCAAATTCTTTAGTTCTGTCTGTCAGTTCTGCTTATAATTTTCTCATTTTTGCTCTCATATCCTTTTTTGTTTTATTAGCTGCTTGTTCCATTGTTTCTTTGGCCTCTTTATGCGATGCGCATTTGGTGGCCATGACTCATCTCCCCATCCTGGACGATGAATGACGATGGTCAAATGAAGAAGAAAATAGAGGCCAGGCTTATTGGTGATCAGTCACTGTTTATTCTAACCTCAAGTCTCACTCTCTGCCACCCAAGGTAGTCTCCCACTGTCTTGTATTCCTGTCTCCTCCTGCCCATATTCCAGTGTCTTCCTATTCTAGTCTCTCCTCAAGCCCATTGCACTGTGTTAGTTATAGAAAAATAATGAAGGGTTGGGGGTTGCATAGGTATGGTTGGAGGGATAGCACAGCGGGTCTGGCATTTGCCTTGCACGCAGCTGACCCGGGCTTGATTCCTCTGACCCTCTTGGAGAACCCAGCAAGTTACTGAGAGTATCCTGCCCACACAGCAGAGCCTGAGAAGCTCCCCATGGCATATTCGATATGCCAAAAACAGTAACAACAGGTTTCACATTGGAGACGTTATTGGTGCCCGCTGGAGCAAATCGATGAACAACGGGAAGATAGTGCTACAGTGCTAGGGTTGTACAATAAACAGATGTAAAACCCTTCTCTCAGGGGAAGCTTCTCGGACAAAATGTCATCCTGCAAGGAGATAGCCTAAGGGTGGAATACCATCTAGGGGCGTATTACCCCTTTCCTAGTTCATATCCATTCAAACCACGGTCACGGTCACAGTCCTCCCGTTGTTCATCGATTTGCTCGAGCGGGCCCAGTAACGTCTTCATTGGAGACTTTGTTGTTACTGTGTTTGGCATATCAAATACATCATGGGTAGCTTGCCAGGCTCTGCCGTGTGGGTGAGATACTCTCGGTAGCTTGCCAGACTCTCCGAGAGGGGCGGAGGAATAGAACTCGGGTCGGCCATGTTGGCTGCGTGCAAGGCAAACGCCCTACCGCTGTGCTATCGCTCCAGCCTGGCTGGAGCGATAGCACAGCGGTAGGGCGTTTGCCTTGTGCGCAGCCAGCTGGGCAGAGCGGGGTTCGATTCCTCCGCCCCTCTCAGAGAGTGTGGCAAGCTACTGAGAGTATCTCGCCAGAATGGCAAAGCAGGTATGCCAAACACAGTGACAACAAGCCTCAAAAATTGAGATGTTACTGGGCCCGCTCAAGCAAATCAATGAACAACGAGAGGACAAGACAGGACAGGACTAATTTGGTAGCAGACCATTGCATCCATTCAAATGGTCATCTTAAATTTACTTCTTAATAATATTTCTAGTCACTTTGTATGGACACAATAAGAGATTTAGTAAGCTTATAGGGTGGCTCTCCTGGGGACATCTTGCTATATATCCCAGACTACAGTGCTCAGGCCAGATTTGTCTTTCCTAACCCTAACAGTGTTCTTGTTCAGTCGTTTCTCTTTGGGTCATGACAGAATTTGATCATGACTGTGCTCTTAACTTATATAATTTTTAAAAATAGAATCACCATTATTTTCTTTTAATTGAATCACCATGAGATACAGTTGCAAGCTTTCATATTTGCGTTACAATCATACAATGATCAAACACTCTTCCCTCCACAAGTGCACATTCCTCAATACCAATCTCCCCAGTATACCCCTCCTTTCCCACCCTTCACCTTGCCTCCATGGCAGATAATTTCCCCCACACACTCTCTCTACTTTTGGGCATTAGAGTTTTCAATACAGATGCTGAGGCATTATCATGTTTGGCCTTTTATCTATTTTCAGCACACATCTTCCATCCCAAACTATCCCTCCAACCATCATTTTCTTAGTGATCCCTTCTATATTCCAGCTGCCTTCTCCCCTCCTCTAATGAGGCAGGCTTCCAGCCATGGGGCAATCCTCCTGGCCCTTGTATCTACTGTTATTGGGTGTCAGCCTCAACTGTTATTGGGCGTCAGCCTCATATTATGTTATTTTGTACTCCACAAATGAATGCAGTCCTTCTAGTTCTGTCCTTCTCTTTCTAACTCATTTCACTTAGCATGATACTCTCCATACTTATTTACTTATAATAAAATTTCATGACTTCATCTCTCCTAACATTTGCATAGTATTCCATTGTGTAGATGTAGCAAAGTTTCTTTAACCAGTTGTCTGTTCTCGGGCACTTGGGTTGTTTCCAGATTTTGGCTATTGTGAACAGTGCTGCAATGAACATTTAGGTGCAGATGTCATTTTTACTGTGCACCCTTGGGATATGTTCCCAGAATTGTATTGCAGAGTCATGAAAGCTCAATTTCTAGTTTTTGAAAGAATGTCCATATTGTTTTCCAGAAAGACTGGACCAGTCAGCATTCCCACCAACAGTGAAAAAGCATCCCTTTGTCCCCACATCCACGCCAGCACTGTTTGCTTTTGTTCTTTTGAATATGTGCCAGTCTCTGTGGTGAAGATGATATCTCATTCTTGTTTTGATCTGCATATCCCTGACGATTAGCAATGTGGAGCACTTTTTCATGTGTCTTTTGGCCATTTATATTTCTTTTTTTTTGAGGAAGCTTCTGTACATTTCTTCTTCCCATTTTTTGATGGGGTTGGAGGTTTTTTTCTTGTACAATTATACTAGTGTCTTGTATATCCTGGATATTAATCCCTTATCAGATAGGTATTGGGTAAATATTCTTTCCCATTCTGTGGGCTCTCTCTTTATTTTAGTCACTATTTATTTTGAAATGCAGAAGCTTATTAGTTTGATTTAGTCCCATTTGTTCATGTTTGTTTCCACTTGCTTGGTCAGTGGTGTTTCATTCTTAAAGATGCTTTTAGCTTCAATGTCCTGGACCGTTATGCCTACATTTTCCTCCATGTACCTTATGGATTCAGATCTGATATTGAGGTCTTTAATCCACTTTGATCTGACTTTAGAGCCTGGCCTTAGACAGGGGTCAGAGTTCATTGTTTTCCCAGATAGCTATCCAGTTTTCCCAGCACCACTTGTTGAAAAGGCTTCCCTTGTTCCACTTCACATTTCTTGCTCCTTTGTCAAAGATTAAAGGTAAAGGTAAAGGTAAAGGCCCTCCCGTTGATCGTCGATTTGCTCGAGAGGGCCCACTAACGTCTCCATTGGAGACTTTGCTGTTACTGTGTTTGGCATATCGAATACTCTCGGTAGCTTGCCGGGTTCTCCGAGAGGGGCGGAGGAATCGAACTAGGGTCGGCCATGTTGGCCGCTTGTAAGGCGAACGCCCTACCGCTGTGCTCTCGAGCCGCCAAGAGGAGGCTTAGTCTGCCCGGCCGCCCGCCCGCCCGCCCGTCAAAGATTAAGTGATCATATATTTGAAAGTCTGTGATAGAATATTCAACTCTGTTCCATTGATCTGCTGGTCTGTTTCTAGCCCAACACCTTGCTGTTTTAATTACTACTGCTTTGTAGTACAGTTTGAAGTTGGGGAAGGTGATGCTACCCATCTTCCCTCGCCCCGCCAAGGATTGCTTTAGCTATTAGTGGGGGTTTATTGTCCCACATAAATTTCAGGAGTATTTTGTCTATTTTTTTGAAAAATATCATGGGTACCTTATAGGGACTGATTGGGAAGTACTACCATTTTGATAATGTTAATTCTCCCTATCCATGAGCAGGGGATGTGTCTTCATTTCTTAGTTTTCTCTTTTATTTCTTGAAGTAGTGTTTTGTAATTTTCATTGTATAGGTCCTTTACCTCTTTAGTTAAGCTGATTCTGAGGTACTCTGTTTTCTGAGGGCTGGAGCGATAGCACAGCGGGTAGGGCATTTGCTTTGCAAGTGGCCAACATGGCCGGCCTGAGTTTGATTCCTTCGCCCCTCTCAGAGAGCCTGGCGAGCTACTGAGAGTCTCTTGCCCACATGGCAAAGCCTGGCAAGCTACCTGCAGCTACCTGTGATGTATTCGATATGCCAAACACAGTAACAATTGTCACAATGGAGACGTTACTGGGCCCGCTCGAGCAAATTGATGAACAACAGAAGCACAGTGACTGTTGTGAATGGGATTGGTTTTTTTAATGTCTCCTTCATCTCTTTCGTTATTTGTATATAAGAAAGTCATGGATTTTGGGTGTTGATTTTGTAGCCTGCCACTTTACTACATAGACCTATTGTTTCTAGGAAATTTTCTCTAGAGTCTTTAGGGTTTTCTAAGTATAGTATCATAAATCTTCAAATAGTAATAGCCTGACCTCTTCCTTTTCTATCTGTATTCCCTTTATATCCTTTTCTTGCCTAACTGCTATGGCCAGTATTCCAGTACTATATTGAATAGGAGAAGTGAAAACGGGCAATGTTGTCTTGTGCTTGATCTTAGACTAGGGAAGACTTTTAGTTTTTCCCCATTGAGAATGATGCTTGGCTTTAACTAAATTGAGGAAAGTTCCTTCAGTGCCCATTTTGCTGAGAGTTTTCATAATAAACGGGTGCTGGATCTTGTCAAATGCTTTCTCTGTGCCTATTGATATGATCATATGATTTTTATTCTTTCTTTTATTTATATGATGAATTATATTAATTGACTTGCAAATGCTAAACCATCCTTGCATCCCCGGGATGAATCCTACTTAGTCATGGTATATGATCTTTTTGATGAGTCGAGTCTTTGGATTCTGTTTGATAGGATTTTGTTGAGAATCTTTGTGTCTGTGTTCATCTGGGATATCGGCTTGTAATTACTTTCTTTGTGGTATCTCTGACTACTTTTGGTGTCAGAGTGATATTTGCTTCATAGAAGCTGTTTTGAATTATTTATGAAACTTCTATTTCCCGGAAAGGCTTAAAGAGGATTGGGAGAAAGCCCTCTTTAAAGATTTGGAAGAATTCACTAGTGAATCCATCTGGGCCAGGACTTTTGTGTTTGGGGAGACTTTTTATTACCATTTCAATTTCCTTGATGGTGATAGATCTGTTCAGGTATTCCAGGTCCTCTTGGTTCGCCTTGGGAGGCTATAGGAATCCAGAAATTTATCCATTTCCTCGAGGTTTTCTTGTTTCGTGGCATAATGATTCTCAAACTAATCTCTGGGGATCCTTTGAATTTCTGTAGCTTCTGTTGTGATGTGATGTCCCCCCCCCGTTTCATTTCAGATTCGGTTTATTAGGGTTTTCTCTCTCCCTTTCTTTGTGAGACTTGCTAGAGGTTTCTCGATCTTGTTTATTTTCTCAAAGAACAAGCTCTTGATTTTATTGATCTTTTGGATTGTTTTTTGGTTTTCCATATAGTTAATTTCTGCTCTGAGTTTTATTATTTCCTTCCTCCTGCTCAGATTGGACTCTTGTTGTTGGTCATTCTCCAATCTCTTAAACTGTGAGATTAGGTTACTTATATGAGCTCGCTCTTCCTTCCTGAGGAATGCTTGTAGAGCTTTAAACTTTCCTCTTAACACGGCTTTTGCCATATCCCATAACTTTTGGTAACTTGTGTCCTCATTTTTGTTCATTTCCAGGAATCTTTTGTTTTCCTCTCAAGCCACTCATTGTTCAGTAGTGAACTGTTTAATTTCCAGGTGTTTGATTTGATTTTCTGTTTGTGTGTGTGATTTACTTCTATTTTCAGTGAATCATGGTCTGAGAAGATCACTGATACAATCTCTATATTCTTAATTTTATAGAGGTATGTTTTGTGGCTCAGCATGTGATCTATCTTGGAGAATGTCCCATGTACACTTGAGAAGAATGTGTATTCAGCTTTTTGAGGATGAAGTGGTCTGTATATATCTATGAAGTCCCTTTCTTTCATATCTTCCCTCAGATAAAGTATTTCCTTACTAAGCTTGAGTCTGGTTGATCTATCGAGAGGTGAAAAAATGGTGTTGAGATCTCCCACTAGTATTGTGTTGTTATTGATTTCTTTCTTCAAATCTATGAGTAGTTTTTTAAGTACTTTGCTGGTCCCTTGTTTCCCTTGTTAGGTACATATACATTTAGGAGTGTAAGTTTTTCCTGCCGTAGAGGTTCCTTGATCAATAAGAAATGTACTTCACTGTCTCTTGTGACCTTCTTCAGTCTGAAATCAATGTGGTCTGATACCAGAATGGCCACTACAGATTTTTTGTTTAATAATTTTTTATTAATGAATCACCATGAGGTACAGTTACTGACTTAACAAACATTCATGCTTGCATTTCAGTCATACTTACAATGATCGAGTTTTTTTAGTAAATTTTTTATTAATGAATCACCATGAGGTACAGTTACCGACTTACAAACTTTAGCACCCCATTTTTTCTGGGAGTTGTTAGCCTGTAGGATTGTTTTCTAGTGCTCTGACTGTTCATATGTGTTTCTTGCAGGCAGCAGAATGTTGGGTTCAATTTTCTGATCCATCTTGCCACTCTGTATCTTTTTCTTTTAATATTTATTTATTTATTTACTTATTTATAGAATCACTGTGGGAAAGGTTACAAAGCTTTCAGGTTTAGGTCTCAGTCATGCAAATATCAAACACATTTCCCTTTACCAATACTTATTTTTTACCATGAAGAACCCCAATAAAACCCCACCCCCACCCCTCCCCGTCCCTGTAAGGCAGATGAATTCTAGTTAACACTCTATCTGCTTTGATTAGATTCATTGTTTCAATAAAAGATTCACCACTATTATTTAGAGTTTACCCCCGCCCCAAATCAGACATGCTGAAAAAGCATTGTGAAGTGATTTGCTTTCTACAGCTGGGTTCAAGAATTAAATGTTGGTTTTGGATTTCTGCTATTTTACCTATTGACCCTGAAAGTATTTCTACTGAAAGTCAGATAGTTAAGAAATTGGTTTCTGTGTTCTGGAGTCGTGGCCGTGCTGGAGAGCCGCTCGTGGGGGCAACTGGTGGCCTCGGTAGGGCGTGAAGGGCGGACCGAAACGCCCCCCTTCCCATGAGGTTTTAGTCGCCCCCACACTCCCGGCTCATACCTGCTGTCCACAAGGCTCCCATGTGGCCGCCATCTTTCTTTCCAGAGAGGAGAGGGTGAATGGGGCAACACCCTTTCCCCTCCGGCAGACTTGATGGCCTGGATCAATGCATAGTCCTTTCACTTTTCTGCTCCAAGCTGCCGGGTTCTGCATTAAGTCCTTGTGCTTCTGGGGCCGTGGCCGTGCTGGAGAGCCACTCGAGGGGGGCGACTGGTGACCTCGGTATGGCGTGAAGGACGGACCGGAACGCCCCCCGACCCATGAGGTTTTAGTCGCCCCCACACCCCCGGCTCATACCTGCTGTCCACAAGGCTCCCATGTGGCCGCCATCTTTCTTTCCAGAGGGAGGAGGGCGGAAGGGAGCAACACCCTTTGCCCTCTGGGCAGAAATGATTGCCTGTATTAATGCATAGTCCTTTCACTTTTCTGCACCAAGCTGCTGGGTTCTGCATTAAGTCCTTGTGCTTCTGGGGCTGTGGCCGTGCTGAAGAGTCGCTCGTGGGGGGCAACTGGTGGCCTTGGTAGGGCGTGAAGGACAGACCGGAACGCCCCCCTTCCCATGAGGTTCTAGTCACCTCCACACCCCCAGCCCATACCTGCTGTCCAGAAGGCTCCCATGTGGCCGCCATCTTTCTTTCCAGAGGGAGGAGGGCGGAAGGGACCAACACCCTTTCCCCTCCGGGCAGACATGATGGCCTGGATTAACGCATAGTCCTTTCACTTTTCTGCTCCAAGCTGCCAGGTTCCGCATTAAGTCCTTGTGCTTCTGGGGCTGTGGCCGTGCTGGAGAGCTGCTCGTGGGGGGCAACTGGTGGCCTCGGTAGGGCGTGAAGGACAAGGACAGACCAGAACGCCCCCCTTCCCATGAGGTTTTAGTCGCCCCCACACCCCCAGCTCATACCTGCTGTCCACAAGGCTCCCATGTGGCCGCCATCCTTCTTTCCAGAGAAGAGAGGGCGAATGGGGCAACACCCTTTCCCCTCTGGGCAGACCTGATGGCCTGGATTAACGCATAGTCCGTTCACTTTTCTGCTCCAAGCTGCTGGGTTCTGCATTAAATCCTTGTGCTTCTGGGGCTGTGGCCGTGCTGGAGAGCTGCTCGTGGGGGGCAACTGGTGGCCTCGGTAGGGCGTGAAGGACGGACCGGAACGCCCCCCTTCCCATGAGGTTTTAGTCGCCCCCACACCCCCGGCTCATACCTGCTGTCCACAAGGCTCCCATGCGGCCGCCATCCTTCTTTTCAGAGAAGAGAGGGCGAATGGGGCAACACCCTTTCCCCTCTGGGCAGAAATGATTGCCTGGATTAACGCATAGTCCGTTCACTTTTCTGCTCCAAGCTGCTGGGTTCTGCATTAAGTCACTGTGTTTCTGGGGCTGTGGCCGTGCTCCAAACTTAACTCTGATTTTCAGGGAGAAAGATTGGGTGGTTTACTTCTCATTGGTCACTTTTTATATAGAGAGATGTCGCGCGGCCGCATAAGCGGTTGCGCGGTTTTGAGAAAAGGTCCTAGTTCCAGCATACTCGAGCTGTGTTTGTAGAGGCTTCTGGTCACCGGGGTTCCATCTGGGGGAGGCGGGATGCGGCACCTACCCCATCTGGAACTTGCCAGTGATCTTGGCTCTTTTTGGAACCTGTTTTTTTTTTTTCCTCCGGGATCTGTGGTTCCCGCACCCTCCATGTGGTCCTTCTCTTAGGCTGAATGCTTCAAAGATGGCGCTGGGGGGCGGGCTGTGGGCGTGACTTCTGGAATCAGAGGTTACCTGGGAGCTGTAGTCCGGCAGATTTGAGAAAAAGTCCTAGTTCCCGCATACTCGAGCTGTGTTTGTAGAGTCTTCTGGTCACCGGGGTTCCATCTGGGGGAGGCGGGATGCGGCACCTACCCCATCTGGAACTTGCCGGTGATCTCGGCTCTTTTTGGAACCTGTTTTTTTTTTTTTTTTCCCTCCGGGATCTGTGGTTCCCGCACCCTCCATGTGGTCCTTCTCTTAGGCTGAATCGTCACTCTGTAACTTTTAATTGGTGCGTTTAACCCATTGACATTGAAAGAGATTATTGTTATGCTGTTTTGTCTCATCTTTCTCATCTGGTGTATTTGAGGGTTTTGTCTTGTTTTAAAGTAGTCTGTTTAGTTGTTGTTGTATTGAATCACCATTCGATAGAGCATTACAAAATTGTTCATGAAAGTGAATGGACCATGCATTAAACCACGGCGCCATGCCTCCCTGGGAGGCAATGGGTGTTGCTCCCTTCTGCCTCCCCCCTTCCTCACCCCCCCCGCCCCCCGCCCAGCAGCAAGCAAGGTGGCTACCACCTCAGAGATTATGGGCAAGCAAGGTATGAGCTGGCGGTGCCAGGGCAACTGCAGTCTCATGGGAAGGGGGGTGTTACCGGCTCGTCCTTCACGCCCTACCAAGGTCACAAGTTGCCCTCCACAAGCGGCTTTCCGGCATGGCCATAACACCAGACGCATAGAAACCAATCTCATAATTATCTGACTCTTTGCAGAAATCCCAAATCGCAGCCGCATGACATTATATGATTCTCATAACCAGCTATAGAAAACAAAGTATTTCACAATGCCTTTTCAGCAATTCTGATTGTTGTGTGTGTGTGTGTGTGTGAATTCTAAACATTAATGGTGTATCTTTTGTCGAAATGATGAATGTAATCAATGTAGAGAAGAGTTAAGTGGAAATCATCTGCCTCACAGGCATTGGGAGGACTGGGGGGGTATATTGGGGTTCTTGGTGGTGAAAAATGAGTACTGGTGAAGGAAGACGTGTTTGATTATTGTATGACTGAGACTTAAACCTGAAAGCTTAGTAACTTTTCCCACAGTGATTCAATAAATAAATATAAGAAGAAAAAAAATTGTTCATGATTCCATTTCAGTCATACAATGTTCCAACACCTGTCCCTCCACTGGTGTAATTTCCCAGCACCAGTGTCCTCAGTTCCCTCTCACCCCTTCAGGCCACCTCCCCAACCCCAGCCTGATCTTTCTTTCTCTCTCTCATTTTAGGCATTATGGTTTGCAATGTAGATGCTGAAAGGTTATCATTATCCCCTTACCTGATTTCAACACCCAGTTCTTGTCCAGATCATTTCCTACTAGTGTTACCATTAATGGATCCTCCTCTGTTGTAACTACCAACCATCTCCCACACCATTAGCCAACCATTGACCAGTCCTCCTGGCCTGTTTTCCCTGGCATTGGGTAATATTAGTATCCCATACTGTTTATTAGGGAAAATGAGGTCATGAAATTTGCCTATAAATCGATAGATTGGAGAGTATCATGTTGAGTGAAATGAGTCAGAAGGAAAGGGACAGATATAGAATGACTATATTTATTTTTGGGATACTTAAATAAGTTTTATTGAAGTTAGCCTGTTCCTTTTCAATGCCAGGATAGCTTACAGCTTGTTCTGGGTCCATCCAAGTCCCTTTGTCAGGACTCTCCTTATGGGGTGCTACGAATTAAAGGCAACTGAGGTTTAAGTTGAGTAAATATGGCAGATGCCCAAGTGTAAATATATTTGGAGTCAATTAACTCTCAAGTCACAAAAGCATAACAATAATTGTCTTTCTGTGTCTATACAAAAAGGACATTGCTCTAAACTATACAAAGGACACAAAGGAAAGAGAAAAGCAATATTTCACTTATAAATACAAAATCCAGAGATCTCTGAAGAATCTGACTTTCCAAGTCACAGGTTCTGATTAGGGGAAGTGAGTGAATAACAAATAGAGGAAGCAGAGCACAAAGGAGAAGTTAACGATGAAAACTGAGGAAATGGGAGTGCTTTGGAAGCATTGTGTGTGATGGGTGTTACTCAGTACACCTAAGCTGCTTGCAGTGGAGGAGAAGGGGCTGAGAAGAAAGGACAGAGAAAGGATGAACCAATATATATATATATATATATATATATTTGTTTTTTTGGGTCACACCCAGTGATGCTCAGGGTTACTCCTGGCTTTGCACTCAGGAATTGCTCCTGGCAGTGCTTGGGGACCATATGGGATGCCAGGGATCGAACAAATGCCCTACCCGCTGTACTATCACTCTGGCCCATGATGAAGCAATATTAAACCTAACAAGTTTAGAACTGATTAATACAACATGTCCTTTTTTTCTGTTTACAAATTGCCAAAGATAATAGGTTTGATGGGTCATGGCCTCATTATTTTCTACTCTTTTCTGGAAGAGGCAGGATCCTATAATCAATAAAATGGACATGATAAGTAAGGTTATACCAGCACTGCCAATAGTCTGTGTGATACTCTGCCACCATGACCTACCTTGGGTCAAGACCCTGTAATGCGTCAGCAATAGCCTGGGCTAAGTTTTCACACTGAACTTCTGGGAGTTTGTCCTTAAACATTTGGATGATCTTATTCTGAAGAGTTGGTATCGGTGGGCCCCACGGGTGACTTATGTGAAGCGGGGAGGAAAAAGACGGTCACTTTCTCCCCAACCGCCCCTGCCACCTGGGACCCAGGGTTACTGGGTTCTTGTCTCACCTCACAGAAAGGAATTTCAGGAGTAGACAAGCAGTGAAGTAAATAGATTTTGTTTGGAGGATTTTTAGGTATGGAGGGAGAGAGAGTGAGAGAGAGTAACATACTCAAGAGAGAACACGGGCTTCTCCAAGGGCAAAGAGAGCCCCTACACACATCCTAGCATTAGTCACGAAAGTGTGAAAGTACACATCTCAAGAGGGGAGATGCGGGCGACACATGTGCTTGGGCACCACATGTGCTCGGCCTCGTGGGCCCAAGCAGCACAAGGGCTCGGGCAGCATATGCGCACCCTTCCTTTGTTCAAGGTGGCCTTTATAGGGTTTCTCCAGCCTGCCCCCATGTGGGGCCTCTTCCCAGGTAAAAGTCTGTTGCCAACGAGGTTACCAGGGAGGTCCAAAAAGAGGAACTTCGTGGAGAGGAGGCCTATATCCTCAGGGTCTGCAGATGGTCTTATCAGGTCTTTGTTTTCTGTATCCACAAGGTGGGTCGTTCCTAGAATTCTTCTTCCACGAAACTTTGTTTCATTGCAAAGGGCCTTTCCCTATCTACCTGGCTACATCAGAGTGAGAGTATCTAAAAGACATTATTTCCTTTCAACTCTTGCAAGGGTATCTAATTTGGTCCCAAGTCTAAGTTGATCCAAAATATTTTTGGGGGCTGACACAGAAAGAGGAGCTATTCCAGTCACAAAACAGTCTCATTTGTTGCTCCAAGATATCAACCCACCCTTGGACCCAGAGTAGAGCTTGTTGTAAAGTTTCCAGTGTCATCCAACACATCCTCAACATTTCCTCTCCAAAGTCCTTATTAGAGAGGTTAGTAGCTAGTTTTTACTGGCTGAATCTTAGTTGCTCACTAAGCATAGCATGGTGTTCTGTGTTGCTTTCCCATTGTGCCTTTTGCAGTCTGGAGGTGTTCTCTGTGTAGTGTGGAGTGGCTAGGTGACCAGAGTCAGGATGCCAATGTGTGCTTTCTATGATATATGAAGTAGTGAAATGTTACTCTACTAAGCGCTTTGCAGGGGTTATGATCTGGAGCCAAAATTTTGACTGAGTTCAGCTTCCTAGCTATGAACTCTGAGTTCATAAGACAGGGGGCATGGTGAGGCTGATCCGAAGAGTATCCTAGTGGCAGCAGACTTTGCAATGATCCTGATTTCCCCCCAGTAGTCTCTGAATGTATTTGTTTTTGGAGTTGGTTCAATGTCAGTCCTCTGGTAGGTTAGTAGATTCAGGAAAAATGAAAGTTCGAATGAAGCCATTTTCACCTGAACATTGTTCTGCAAGATCATCTTGGACATGTTTCTTAGGAACACTATCAAATAGCTTCTTAAGGCACCAAGTAAAGGATGTTGGGAGGATCCTCCCAGGATGAGAGATGCATGCTGAAAGTAGACTATAGACTGAGCATGATTGCCACTCAATGCCTCTTTTGCAAACCACAGCACCCAAAAGGAGAGAGAGAACAAAAGGGAATGCCCTGCCGAAGGGGTGGGGTGGGATGGGGAGGTGGGGGGTGGGCAGGATGCTGGGAGCATTGGAGGTGGGGAATGGGCACTGGTGGAGGGATGGGTACTCAATCATTGTATAACTGAAACTCAAGCACAAAAAATTTGTAGATCTACAACTGTACCTCATGGTTTTTCACTAATAAACATTTTAAAAAAATGGCTTCTTAGTTCTAAAAATCTGATATTGAATTTGTTTGATGCTAACATCACATTTCACAGAAGAAATTTAGGAAATAAAGAGAAAATGTTAAAATGGGATGAATGTGGCTGATTCTAATCTGATGAATAATTTTTGTGAACATTCTTCTGATGCATAAGAACAGCCTCTTCTTGAAATGTGATCCCTTTAGCTGTGTCTCCAAAATTTACTTATAATGTTCATAGGTCAGTGCTGACAATTTCACTTATTTAACTCATGAATTATTAGCTGTGGGATCAGAGATGAAGAATTTTGTCTCCATAATCTTCAGCATCGTCACCAGCCAAAAAGAAATAACACAATTGCTTCACAGAATTACTCTAAGGTTTAGACGAACTCAAAGATGAAGAAAGGTTTAATAATATGTAAAACTAAGACAGCAAGATACTATATGGGTTAGGGGAGAAAGGAAGTGAGATTGAGCTCCATGGAAATTTCATAGGCTGCTACCACTATATTTACATCTCAACTAAGTGTTGTTATCATAACCTAAGATGAAGACTGTCAGATAGAGTTTGTGACTATTGATAGTTTCTTCTATGTTTTTTATTTATTTTTTTTCTTCTATCCTGATAGGAGTAGCTTTCAGCTCTGGAGAAACATGGAAGCAAACCCGACGTTTCGTTCTCATGGTTTTAAGGAATATGGGGGTGGGGAAGAGGACAATTGAAGACAGAATTCAAGAGGAGGCTTTGTGTCTGGTGGAAGCCTTGAAAAACACCAATGGTGTGTATTTTGTCATATCATTAAAATAATAGTTTGGACAGATTTAGTGCTTTTAAATGTTGACTTCTGAAATAAATGATGGTTGAAATGCAGCAGTTTAATTTTATTCACATGATAGTAATAAGAGGTGAAAGTAATAGATTTTTCAGGTACCAAGTTCTATAGTATATAGCGTCACTTAGAATCCTTTTTGCGTTATGGTTGAAAGAACAATAAACAAGAAAAGAAAATATTGGTTAATTTAATTTTTTAGTTTTGGGACCATGCTTAGGGTTGCTCTGTGCTTACTCCTGACAATGTGATGATGAATCGTCCTGGTAGTGCTTGAGAGAATATATCTATCAATATCTATTTCTATATATAAATATTTAGATATAGATTTGATGTCCTGGATCGAATCAGGGTTAGTGGCACACAAGGAAATTACTACTACCCTAACTACTATATTATTTCTCTGGCCCCAAAACCTATTGTTTTTAATGGATTAGGTATGCAATGACATTCAAACCTGTTCTAGTGTTCCATGGGCTATATAACTCAGGGTCACATCTAATTAAGAAAAGCTGGTTATTTTGTGCACAGAAAGAAGAGAACATGAATTTCAGTAATCATTTAAAAGTTCTGGCATGGCAACTTGAAAAATGAAGTAAGTTTTCTAGGAACTTCTTGATAAGTTGCAAGCATTTCTGTATATGCTTGACACTTCATTAGTCTGTGCATATAAAAACATAACTGTATGTAAAAGAAGAGCACTGTAGATAATACAGTAGTTAGGGCAGTAGTTCAGTGGTGGAACTTACAGCAATTTTTTCTAGCGTGTGGTGCTGTATGGCCAGCTCATCTGGAGGAGTGTTGTGTGAAGGGAGTTGCAATTGCAATAGCACAAGTGTGCTTAATTTGTTTGTGGATTTTTTTTTTTTTGTAGCATAGGCGGAGAGAAAAAGGAGACTGGGCAGTCAGAGAGTCGGCAGGAAGGGCTCAGATCAAGGTCATAGAAGATTTATACATTATTAGTCTTAACATTCAAATAATTTTCAAGAACATCATTAATTTAATAACATTAAACCTATGAAGTGAATTGACACTATTGTGAAACTAGTGTCACCCAGATAGGTTGATTGCTTTTCTATGATAGTAATAGAAAATGGCATAAAAATATTTCTATAATTTGAACTTCTGCCTTGGAATAAATTTCTGGAAATGGCAGCTAGGTATCAATGAATATCTTTTAGGTCATTTGATAAATATTACTTAGGAAGGGGCAGGACATTTTTTTATATTTTTATTAGTGAAACACCATGAGGTACAGTTGTAGACTTACAAATTTTTGTGCTTGGGTTTCGATTAGACAATGATCAAATACCCATCCCTCCACCAGTGCCCATTTTCCACCATCATGGATCCCAGTATCCCTCCCACCCTCATCCCCTCCATCCCACCCTGCCTCTGTGGCAGCGCATTCCCTTTTGTTTTCTCTCTCCTTTTGGGTGTTGTGGTCAGGGGCAGGACATTTGGCAGAAGAAGATTTGAAACATGGGTCTCTTTATGAAACTCAGTGGTAGAGGACATACTTTGCATATGTGAAGCTCTGAGTTCAGTCCCTAGCATCACAAATATCTATATATCTTTATCAGTTTTTATATCTATAGCCTTATAGTTATCTAATATTTCTATGTATAATACATATCTATGTAGAATATAAATAGACATATAAAGCTTATCTGTGTATATTGTTTTGTAAGCTAAGGCATAAAAGATATTTTCACATATTTTTTAATGAGTTAAAAGAATGTTATAAAAAATAGTTAAGTTTTGCATTGTTTAATAGACACCATAGTCTAACCATTTATTTGTTCTATTAATTAAAAAATGCAATCCATGTTAATCATTGCTGATCCCTGATTTAATCACGTTTTGGAATTAGATTTTGATATATTATTTAGAAAATTATTTGGTTCACTTAATTTATATTTGAACCATACTCTATACATTTTATTTTTAATTTTTTAATTAAAATTATTTTAAGTATTTTATCTTAGTTACAATGAATTACAGTACTGTTTATGATAGGGTTCCATGCATGTAATATTCCAATCCCATGTCCTCCACCAGTGATCACTATTATTCATCCCTTGGCTCCCAGCGATAGTAAGGTTAGTTCTGTAGATCCATTCTCAGAAAATTCTGTTCTGTTACCTTTGGCCTTTAGTTAGTCGCTTTTTTTCTCTTTTTTTGGCTCACACCCAGCGATGCACAGAGGTTACTTCTGGCTCTGCATCAGGAATTACTCCTGGCAGTGCTCGGGGGACCATATAGGATGCTGGGAATCGAACCTGGGTTGGCAACGTGCAAGGCAAATGCCCTACCCGCTGTGCTATCGCTCCAGCCTCATCCCTTACTATGCTTCTTTATATCCCACATATGAGAGATATTCTGCATCAATCCCTCTCAATCTGGCTGACTTCCACATATTTTTTAGCTGGAGCGATAGCACAGCGGGTAGGGCGTTCGCCTTACACGCAGCCAACATGGCCGACCCTAGTTCGATTCCTCCGCCCCTCTCGGAGAGCCCAGCAAGCTACCGAGAGTATTCGATATGCCAGACACAGTAACAACAAAGTCTCCAATGGAGACGTTACTGGGCCCGCTCGAGCAAATCGACGATCAACGGGAGGACCTTTATCTTTACCTTTACCTAAAGAATTTAGGTAAACATTTCTCACAGTAACTATGTTCTTCTCTAAACCGTCTCCTCTGTTATCACCTACATTCTATGTGAGTCCAACCAGTTATGTGCACTTCATAGTCCTCTGTGCCCCATTTCATCATTTGTTGTTCATTTCTTTCACATATTGAGTAGAACGTTTTTCTACTGGAACTTATATTGATTTATGCTAAAACTTTTGATTTTGGATTAGACAGTTGAAGTAGTCAATTTTCAGAAGCAGTTTGGACCTTCCTTTCAAACTTTGATTTACATGTTGAAATTTATGGTACTGTAAACATTAAAATAGGGTATCAGGCATATTCCATTGCATATCTTAAGAAGATGTGAAAGAGGAGAACAGGATGCTGGCTTGAGATGTTTATTGTAGTTTGGGGGAAAAGTTGAGGTGAGGATTGTAGCATGCCGGAGAGGGTTGTGTGGTTTAAAAATGTCAGGCTTGTACCAAAAAGGAACTACTTGAAGTTTTTATGTTAGATTGTCCAGAAGTGAGTAGAAGGAAAGAAGGTGAAGTTTAAAGCTATCATCAATCAAAAAAGAAAAATGGAGACATCTGTATCACATATAAAATGTTTGTTTTTAGGATCCGAATGCAACTCCAATTTCTGCAAGTCCTCTTCTAGAAAAGCACACCAATTGTGTGTTTGTGGGTATTTTTCCACTTGTGCTTTGTAAGATATGACTTTAAATCTCCTCAGCCTCCTGATTTTCCATTAGTATGCTCACTTTTATCACTGGATAAAAGTATCCACATTGAAACTAAGTATCTTGTTTTATTTATGTGAATTTCCTTGTGGTTCTTAATGAGAATATTTGAAGAAAAGCAATAAATTAACCGAACTGTATTAGGCAGAATTGTCTTGAAAAGCAGTGCATTTATTCTAGCGTATTGAGTTAACAGTGATGATGACATGTCCAGGTAAGTCCTAACATTAAAAATCCTTAGAAGTCAACCATTCTCAATGATTTTGAACTGCTCACTGAGGAGATATGTAAAAATTGTGTTCTCATAGTTGACTTACTTGGCTTGTAGCATCTCCCTGTGATCCTACTTTCCTTTTGGGCTGTGCTCCCTGCAACGTGATCTGCTCCATTATTTTCCAGAATCGTTATGAGTACAATGATAATAAGTTGCTAATCTTGTTAGAATATATTCAAGAGAACCTCAAAATTTCATCTAACTCCTGGGTACAGGTGAGTTAAATCTTTTTTTCCAGTTGGAAATAATTTTCTAGCTAATCTATTGGTCATCTCTGTCTCCCCCCACTTACTCCTGCCCACCAATTTCAAACTGGCTAAAGTAATGTTTCCAATTATAGCACTGCCAAATCAATTCAAAATATTTAAATGAAAGTTAAGGTATGTGCTATTGTAATAGAAAAGTAAAATGGGATTCATCAATTATAGCAAAGAAAAACTTTTAGGAACCCCTTTCTCACTGGTAGTTTTATCTGTAAAAAGGGTAGTGATATTGTAAAGTGTGTTTTATATTAAAGCAGACTGCCAGAAATGTTATTATTTACCTATGTTGTTTAATTACTAGTGATTACAATTCTGTATAGTTCACAGTTCTGATGTGTTCTGCCTGGAAAGGACCTGCAAAAATGAACAGTCTGTACTGCATTTTTGAAAGAGGAAATTAACATTTTTCTATTTTAATCTATTTTACAAAGTAGCCTTGCTAAGAATAAGAATGAAATACACTTAGAATCTAAATTTCTGTTTACTACTTGTTTGATACAAGTTACATCTGAATAAATTATTATGTGAATAATTCATTATAATAATTCAATATAATAATTCATTATAAAATGAATTCATATTATTAGTATATTCAATCTTGAAATTACAGTTTAATGTCAGTCAGAAAACTGTAGAAATGGCAGTGGCAGAATGAATGAGAATATTGTACACATTTTGGAGAGGTAAATACTTATGTGAAAATGAATAATTCACATTTATTTCATCTTTATGGTACACTCTTTCTTCATTACAAGAAAAGGGTATGAGTCCTGCAAACACAGTGGGTGATCTCTGGGAAAATATGTATATGCTAAACTAGGATGAACAGTTGGTTCAGTCTCCATTGCCAGGTGTGTTGAAGACTCATTTACTAACCCTTCTCAATGGTCATGTTTTCACTTTGGGAGAAGTGGTAATATTCCAGAATGGTTTCAGAGAGACATGATTAGGAAACGTATTTAGTTGGTTTTAAAAATTCCTTTGTCTTATACCTCTTATACATCTTACTCAGCATATAGCAACATACCTGATAGATAATGGGCATGTTTGCCAAGTGAATTAATGAATGATTCTTTTTCTTCAGTTCTACAATGCTTTCCCTGCTTTAGTACATCACCTTCCAGGATGTCATAGGAAGTTTTTTAAAAACATTGCAGAACAAGAGAAGTTTATTTTGGAGAAAATAAAAGAACACCAGGATACTTTGGACCTCAATAACCCTCGAGATTTTATTGACTACTTTCTAATTAAAATGGAAAAGGTATAATGGGGTCCTTTACTTTTTGGGTGATGTGACTCAGTGATTAGCTTTATTATTTCCAATGAACTGGGATAAAAAATACCACTCATAATTTGCTTTATAGCCCAACTGAAAAAAATGTTGAAGATTTATTATTTGCTGGTGAAAACTGTTGCTTGTCCAACCATATCAAATCTCAGAACTGAAATGGACTTAGAAAATATATTAAATTGGTCCTCTAGTTGTTTTTCTCCCCTTGGGGAATAGAAGAGGATTCTCCCTGTAATCAAGGAACTGCGAGGACACCCCAAGTGAACTTGTAACCATTTTGGGTGAACTAGGCCTGTTATTGTGGGCCTGATGATTCAGGTTCATTTTAGTGATGCTGCACTGCTTTAGGGACCATTTGGCCACACATAGTGATGCTCTGGTGATCATGTAGTGTTAGGGAGCCATGTACTGACAGGAGATTGAGAACCATTTTATGCAAAGCATGTGTTTCAGTTCTTTCAGCTACCTTTTAGGTCCAAAGTTGGTTCATTATTTGGGAGCAGTTTGAAATACACACATTCAACAAAACAGGCACACACACAATAAAAATACATGACAATCTATTGTTATTCATAAAGATAGTTTCTTGAATGGAGAGCATCACAAATGAGGAAACATAGGAATGAATAGGAATCTTTAGAAAGAGTCTATGAAATCTTCACAGATGTACTAGTTTTGGCCAACACTCTGGCTTAGATGGACCTGGTTGATAAAATTGTTCAGGAAATTAAAATTGCAGTGATAAAATGTGTAGAGTTTCCAGAGAGGTTAAATTTATTGTCATTGTAACTGTAACTGATATATATATATATATATATATATATATATATATTAGTATTACCACTCAGTTCTACCACTCAGAGTACTACCATAGAGTACTCGCTCCAGGCTACTGATAATATCCCACCCACATGGCAGAGCCTGGCAAGCTATCTGTGGTGTATTCAATATGCCAAATCCAGTAAATACAATGGGTCTCATTCCCCTGACCCTAAATTCGGCAGCATTGAGAAGGAAGTGAAAGGAGAGGCTGATAAAATCTCAAGGCCGAACTAGGCTGCCAAAATGAAGAAAGATAAAAATGACTGTCTGTACTTTCAATGCACGTACTCTGGCATATGATGCATCCATCGAGGACCTGATGGTACAAGTACGAAAGATCAAGTACGACATCATTGGTCTGACAGAGACAAGAAGGCATCAATCACATCACGCCATTTTCGACACTGGAGAAGAACTGTTCCTTGGAACATGCTACAAAAGAGGCATCCGTGGTGTCGGTGTCTTTGTCAATATGAACTTAGCCATGAGCATTGATTCATTGGAATGTCTAACAACCCAAATCGGATGATTACACTTGAATAGATGTGGCTCACTGCCGGTAGTTTCTACCTTCGTTGTCTACGCATCAAAATCCAATTATGGTGAAGGAGAAATTGAGAAGTTCTACATGGAGCTGGAGAAGTTTTATAAAGAAGACCACACCTTCTACAAGATCATTGTCGGTGATTTTAATGCCAAGATTGGACCAAGAAGATCAGCTGAAGAACTCCACTTCGGGACCCATAGCCTAGAATGGAACGAACAGGGTGACAACTGTCAGAGTTCATCATGTTGAGCAAAACCATCCGTGGTAACTCACAGTTCCAGAAGGCCGAATCTAAACGTTGGACATGGGAGTCTCCCGGTGGATGGTTCCACAACAAAATTGACATCATATTCAATTGACAGTTTTGCCTGACTGATGTTGCTGTTACCCCAAAATTCCAAACCGGATCGGACCATCATCTCCTTCATGCAAAATTCTACTTTACAGAGTGGGGAGAAAGGAATGCGAAGTTTAAGAGAACTCCCAGAACAACCACCAATGACTGGGAGCTCTTTGGCTCTGTTGCTGCAACATGGAAAGATGCCATCATTGACAACATTGACAAGGAATACGATCAACTGGTTCAGCACCTTCATGATTGTGCGAGGAACACCAAGAGAGAGACAACCACAAGAAAAGGCTGTCTTTGAACACTCTTAAGCGTATTCGCCAATGTGAATTGGCGCATGCCTCAGGCAACCGCAAGCGAATGTCCGAGCTCGCAAAACAGTGCAGAGAAGCAATCAAGGAAGACCTCAGATAGAAGAGCAGCAGTGCTGATAGATGAGGCAGAAGCCAGGAAAAGTATTCATAATGCCCGCCTGTCTTTCACCGACTACAAACCAAGATGACTGCACTGCCCTCTGACGTTCTGATAGATCTATCACATCTTCCAGAAGGACAATGGAGAAGATTATTCATGACTTCTACTCAAATCTTTTTAATAGCCATGTCCACTTGCCCACATACCACATTCCACAGGATGGATATGTTGTTCCCAATGTTCTCCCTTCCGAAATCTGACACACCACCTTGTCGGCAAAGACACAAAGAGCACCTGGCTCAGACAAGGTCAGACCTGAACACCTGAAGAACCTACCGTCAGTACTCATCAATACACTGGCTTGTCTCTTCACATGCTACCAATCTGAATGCAAGGTTCCGTCCCAATGGAAAGCCATCAGGACTGTACTACTATACATCCACGACAGGGAGACATCCATGACATTGGCAACTATTGCCCAATCTGCCTATTGTCTGTCATCTACAAGCTGTTCACTTGAGTCATCTAAATAGGATTGGCAGAACACTAGATGAAGGACAACCATGCAAGCAAGCTGGGTTTTGAAAAGGATTCAGCACGATTAACCATATCCATACGATAACTAAGCTCATTGAGGTTTCTCAGGAGTTCAAGATGCAGCTCTGTCTAATGTTCATTGATTTAAAGAAGGCCTTTGATTCTGTTGAGACGGAGGCCGTCATCGAAGCCCTAGCCAATCAGGGCATTCAAACTCAATACATCAGGATCCTCCATGAGCTGTGTTACAGATTCACTACCAGGATTTCACCATTCTACAAAGAAGTGATCATCGATGTCAAGAGAGGGGTTCGATAGGTGATACTATTTCACTGAAACTCTTCAGTGCCACCCTCGAGAACTTCATGGGACGACTGGAATGGGAAGGAATGGGAGTGAAGATAGATGGTTGGCAACTATACCACCTCCACTTTGCTGATGACATTGTTCTAATAACGCCAAATATCAGCCAAGCTGCACAAATGTGGAAAGGTTGGATTACAGCTGAATCTCACAAAGACAATGTTCATGAGAAACAGTCTTGTTCCTGATGTTCCATTCACTCTCAACAGAACGACCATCTCCGAATGCAACAGTTATGTGTACTTAGGTTGAGAAGTCAACATGACGAATGACCTGGCACCTGAGTTGCACAGGAGGAAGAGAGCGGCTTGGAACGCCTTTGAGAGTGTTGAAGAATAACTAAGAGGATGAAGAACCTCCAGCTCTGAGCACATCTTTTCGATTTCACTGTTCTTCCTGCATTAACATATGCTCAGAGACCTGGGCCCTACGAAAAAAGAATGAGAACACTATTTGGGTCTCTCAACCAGGAATCAAAAGAGCTATGCTTGGAGTATCACACTTCACTCAAATGAGAGAAAGAATCTAGAGTTCCGACCTCCGTCAATGCTCAAGAATCAGGAACGCTGCCTCGTTTGCCAAGGAATCGGAAATCAGGTGTGCTGGACACGTAATGAGATTTAGAGACGACCGCTGGACTAGAGCCATTATCGACTGGATTCCACGAGATGTCAAAAGATCATGTGGCCGCCCACCTACGAGATGGTCAGACTTCTTCGTCAAGACCCTGAACGATTGGTTTAAGGTTCTTCCTCTTCCTAGAACGAGCAGATGCCATTGGGCTATGCTAGCACGCAACAGGGATGAATGAAGATGTTACTGGCGCCCACTCGAGCAAATTGATGAGTAACAGGATATCAAGTGATAAAGTGAGTACTACCACCATGAGGTTGAAATACAAATATAGTTTAGGGCGGAAGGGTAGGTGATTCTGGAGACTTGACTAAGAGATTTAGAGATGATAAAATTGAAAATTGATGCTAGAGTTGTCAACACATACTTGATAAATTTCATTTTTGTGAGAAATTATAGAGTGACCAATTTCCTCTAGTGAGTGAAGATGTGAGAAATCAGAAAGAACTTATTGGAAGTTTATAACCTTTACTATATTTTAATTTAACTTTTTGAAGGTACCTTTTTTCCCCTTTCTTTTATAATTCTAATTTTTTAATTGAGTCACCATGAGATACATAGTTACAAAGGTGTTCATGATCAGGTTTCAGTTGTACAATGATGGAACACCCATCCCTCCACCCCTAATGACCTCATTTTCCCCTCTGGCCACCTCTTTCCCCCAGCTTGCCTCTATGGCTCTATGGCAGGCAAGGTATTTTTTAAAGTTATCTTAACTTCAAAACTATCTTAACTTCAAAACTATTCACCTTCACTTTGAATTACAGTACTTTCTAATATCTGGTTTAGTTTTCTAAATAAGAAAATAATAAAATATGATGCTATGTTGAGTTGTTTTGTGTTACTTCCAATAATTAATTTAGGGGCTGAAGTATTTGTGTAGTGGGTAGGGCATTTGCCTTGCATGTCACCAACCTGGGTTCAACCCCGGACACTCATAATGGTCCCCTGAGCCTGATAGAAGTGATCCTTATGCACAGAGCCAGGAGTAATCCCTTAACACCACAGTATGTGACCAAAACAACAACAATAAAAGTAAAAATGAATTTATTCATTAATCAAGTAATTTTAACATACTATTTTTAGGAAAAACATAATAAAAAACCTGAATTTACTATGGCTAACTTGATCATGACCATATTCGATGTATTTGTTGCGGGAACAGAGACAATGACTACCACCCTGACATATGGACTCCTGCTCTTACTGAAGTACCCGGATATCACAGGTATGATCACAGATAATGGACAGGATGAAATTCCAGGGAGGTTTTGGCAATCAACACTGATGACTAGTCAGCCAAGACGCACAAGTAAATATTCATCATTATGACACCCTCCTATCATTGTATGTATTAAATTCAAGTTAGATTATCATATAAAAATGAAGCAGTATCATAAATTCAAATAGAAGAGTCTATTGTTTTCTTTGCTATGGTGGAATGTGATCCAGTTGTATTACTTTTAAGTAACAAACAGCCAAATAATTCACTGATACCTATACCTGGATAATTGTTGATGGGATTACATGGCACCAGGGGCAGTTGGTGGGTGTAACACCTAGCTGCTGGAAGACAGGGGATCTGGGTGGAGGAGGCCCAGTCCTGATCCGAGCAGGCTTGGAGATCTCAGCCCCAGATCCCGAACACCTGGGTTCCTCTGCTGGTTCCTTCATGTGTGAGGCTCATCTGAGTGTGTGGAGAGTGGTCTTAAGCATGACTGTGGCTGGATTTCAGAAGTCTTTAGCTGCCGGGACTCTGCTCGGGGCAGGCAGGAAAACTCAACCTGCCCCCTTCCAAGGGGCCCTGGTGAGGACAGCCAGGTGTGGGGGCAGGAGACTCTGCAGTGTTCTCTTCCAGGAGTTTGGTTTTATAGTCTCTGGATCTTGGCCGTTGATGGGATTACATGGGCGTGGGAGGCAGTTGGTGGTGTAACCCCTAGCTGCTGGAAGATGGAGGATCTGGGTGGAGGAGGCCCAGTCCTTATCTGAGCAGGCTTGGAGATCTCAGCCCCGGGTACTGCACACCTGTGTTCCTCTGCTGGTTCCTTCATGCGTGTGGCTCGTCCGGGTGTGGAGAGTGGTCTTAAGCATGGCTGTGGCTGGATTTCAGAGGTCTTCAGCTGCCGAGGCTCTGCCGGGGCTCTAATACATTGATATAATATACATATTATATGTATATATAATATACATTTATTATATATAATATATAAGTTATTATATATTATATTCCCAACATATAATTTATAATATTTGTATATATTGCTTATAATGGGCTGGTGTGATAGCACAGTGGGTAGGGAGTTTGTCTTGCACATGGCAGACTCGGGTTCAATTCCTCTGCCCTTCTCCGAGAGCCCGGCAAGCTACTGAGAGTATCCCGCCCGCACGGCAAAGCCTGGTAAGCTACCCGCGAGGTAATCAATATGCCAAAAACAGTAACAAGTCTCATGATGGAGACATTACTGGTGCCTGCTCTAGCAAATTGATGAACAATGGGAGGACAGTGCTACAGTGCTACATTGCTTAGAATATAATTCATACAAATATCACATATATTAACATTCTATATATAATATATTACACATCATATATAATATATCACATATGATATACATAGTATATATCAGATAGGATAGATAGAATTTATTATATATTGTAATATATCATATAATTTATTATATTATAGGTAAGGTAAAGGCCCTCTCGTTGATCATCGATTTTGCTCGAGCGGGCCCAGTAACGTCTCCATTGGAGACTTTGTTGTTACTGTGTCTGGCATATCGAATACTCTCGGTAGCTTGCCGGGCTCTCCAAGAGGGGCGGAGGAATCGAACTTGGGTCGGCCATGTTGGCTGCGTGCAAGGGAAACGCCCTACCCACTGTGCTATCGCTCCCGGGCTGGAGCGAGAGCACAGCGGTAGGGCGTTCGCCTTACAAGCGGCCAACATGGCCGACCCGAGTTCGATTCCTCCGCCGCTCTCGGAGAGCCCGGCAAGCTACCGAGAGTATCTCGCCCGCACGGCAGAGCCTGGCAAGCTCCCCGTGACGTATTCGATATGCCAAACACAGTAACAACAAAGTCTCCAATGGGGACGTTACTGGGCCCGCTCGAGTTATTATATTATATAAACAATATATCATAATTACATAATTTATCATCTGTATGGAATATATAATATTTATGACATAATATCTATTTATGCAATAATTTTAATGTACATAATATGTAAATTTATATATTAAATATGTATAATTAGTAGAATTTAAGATGTACAACAATTGGAAATTATGTTCTTTTAAAATAAAACTTAAAGGTGACTCAGATGGCAGGTGCCCCCTTCCTTTGGAGTTCAGATGCCCCTCCCCTCGTGGAAGACCCGACTTGGCGGTAGCAGTGTGGCAGGAAGATTTTTTAAATGAGTTGCTGCGGTGAAACACACATATTTGGTAACCAACCCTGATTGTGCCACTAATACCTGGTCCCTCCCCTAAACATGGCCACCAATTAATCTTCCCTTCCATATTCCATAAGACCCACACCTTCGTCTCAGACTCTTATATTGAACACTCAACAGAGCAATGTGGCTACCTCTAATACATTAGACCAATAGCCCTTAACCCCTATTCCAATGAACATTTTCCCCAAACCCACAAAAATAACACTGAGTGCAAAAAAACAATATAACCCCAATCTCTGATATGAGTTCAGACCAAAGAACATGTACTGAATCAGCGCAAGAGGCTTCACACAAGTTACCCAGGAGCACCAAAGAGAAAAGTAAATATCCCTAAAGGGGAAAGAAGAGACCACCACTCACCAAGTTCCCACAGAGTACTCCTTGGCTGTTATGGGGATACACTGATATTTTTTGGAAGGAACCACCTCCAGACCACCACAAGTACCATGGGAAAACAGCACAGAACATCCCATCTCCCATCACAGGGAATGAATGAAGATAGCTATGAAGCCTCAACAATGAATATCTACATCCATAATCTCTCTGATAAAGAATTCAGAGATGAAATAATGAGGATGTTCAGTGAATTCAAAGAGACAGTGCAATGGACAACCAATAAAATATAAGAGGATACGAGAGAGAAACAATGGAATGGACAGCCAATAAGATAAAGGAAGAAATGAGAGCAGAAATAAGAATAATACCAACAGAAGTGTCAATAATAAAACAAAATCGGTAGATGAAATGAAAAACTCAGTGGGTCCCTTCAAATGAGAGGAACAACAGCTGAAGACAGAATCAGTGAGCCTGAAGATGAGCTGCAGAAAATATCTAGGCAACAACAAAAGATGGAAAAAGATCTCAAAATAGTTCAAGGGCGGGCAACTATGGGATGAATTCAAAAAGAAAAACATAGGAATCATCATATTCCAAGAGGGACAGTAAGGTATCCTCAATGAGGTAGTGACAGCTAAAGACATCATTGCTGAAAAATTCCCAGAGCTGAATAATGCAGGCATCCAGATCCAAGAAGCTCAAAGGGTACCCTAATAAAAGGAAACCTCCAAGACATCATAATCAGAACAATGAATACTATAGGTAGAGACACAATACTGCAAGCTGCAAGATCAAAGAAGGAAATTGCACACAAAGGAATGTCCCTTAGGTTTATAGCAGACTTATCAGATGAAACCCTCCTGGGATATAGCAAAAAAACTGAAATGAATACTCATCAAGAATACTTTATCTGGCTAGATAGAAAAAAGCTATTCAAATCTGGCTAGACTCTCACTCAGACTCAAAGGAATGATGACATTACTTCATGGATAAACAACACAGGAACTTCACTCAACCCCAACCTTAATAGAAGGAGTAAAGGGGCTACAGTATGACAAGACAAACATCACAAGCACAACTACTTTCTACAAAAGATTGCACAAAACCCCAAGACACTAATCTCTCTCAATGTCAATGGTCTAAACACACCAATTAAGAGACACTCAGTAGCAAAATGGATTAAGAGACACTGAGTAGCAAAATGGTTTAAAAAACTGAATCTGATAGTCTACTGCCTACAAGAATTATATTTGAAAAGTCAGAGCAAACACAGACTCCATATTAAAGACTGGAAAACAATTCTTCAAGCAAACAACTTCTTCAAAAAGGCTGAGGTAGGCGTATTAGTATCTGACAACATAGATTTCAGTCTGAAAAAGGTTAGTAAGGACAACGAAGGCAATTTATTAATGATCAAGGGATATACACATCAGGAAGAAATTATACTCCTAAATATTTTTGTTATATTTATTTATTGAATCCTGTGGGAAAAATTACAAAGCTTTCAGGTTTAAGTCTTGGTATGTTCACCAGTACTTATTTTTCACCACCAAGAACCTCAATATATCCCCCATCCCACCCCTCCCAATGCCTATGAGGCAAATGATTTCTACTTAACTCTCTCTCTACTTTGATTATATTCATTATTTTGACAAAAGATGCACCATTATTGTTTAGAGTATCACCCAACAATCAGAACTGCTGAAAAGGCATTGTGAAATAATTTGTTTTCTATAGCTGGTTATGAGAACCATATGGTGTCCATTTTGGATTTCTGATATTTTACTAATTAAGTCTGGAGGGATTTCTGCCAAGAGCCAGATAATTATGAGATTGGTTTCTGTGCCTCTGAAGTCATGGCCGTGCCGGAGAGCTGCTTGTGGGGGGCAACTTGTGACCTCACTAGGACGTTAAGGATGAGCTGGTACCACCCCCCTTCCCATGAGGTTGCAGATACCCCGTCACCGCTGGCTCATATCTGGCTTTCCAAGAAGCTCTGAGATGGCGGCCACCTTGCTGCTGGGGGGAAAGAGGTGAAGGGAGAAACACCGTTTCCCTCCCAGGGAGGCATGGTGCCGTAGTTTAATGCATAGTCCATTCACTTTTCTGCTGCAAGCTGCCGGGCTCTGCATTAAGTCCTCGTGCTTCTGGAGCCATGGTCGTGCCAGAGAGCCGCTCATGGGGGGGGGGGGGGCAACTTGTGACCTTGGTAGGGTGTGAAGCTATACTCCTAAATATTTATGCTCCCAAAGAGGGACCAGTAAAATACTTCAAACAACTGCTAATAGACTTCAAGGAAGACATTGGTAGCAACAAAATAATAGTTGGAGGCTTCAACACAGCTTGGTCACCTCTTGTTAGAACAATGACACAAAAACTCAATAAGGAAATACTGGTTTGAATGAAGAAATGGAGGAGAGGTGGGTAGTAGATATATATGGGACTTTTTATGCCCCAAAGGCTGAGTACACATTATTCTAATGCACATGGAACATTCTCTAAGATATATCACATGTTGGGCCATAAAACACATTTCTATAAAATAAAGAAGATAAAAATTATATCAACTAGTTTTTCAGAACATGATGCACTGAAAATAGAATTTAGTAACATACAGAACCAGAGAATCATATGAAATAAGCTGGAAATTAAGCAACTCAATGCTGATCAACCAGTAAATTAGAGGAAGTCAGAGAGGAAATCAAAAGTTTCTTGGAAACAAATGAAAATGAGGACATGACTACCAAAACTTGTGGAACACAGCAAAAGTAGTGTTAAGAGGAAAGTTAATAGATCTACAAGCATTTACTAGAAAGGAAAAAATGGCCATATAAAAAACTTGAATTCTCATCTTAAGATCATGGAAAATGACCACAAAAAAAATACCAGACCAGGCATGAGGAGGAAATAATAAAATAGGGCAGAAATTAAATTAGAGCTGAAATACCAAAAAGCTATCCAAAAGACCAATTAAACCAAGAGCTGGTTCTTTAAGAAAATTAAAAAGTTAGACAAAACATTAGCAAGGAGAGAGAGAGAGAGAGAGAGAGAGAGAGAGAGAGAGAGAGAGAAAGAGAGAGAGAGAGAGAAGAAAAGTGCCTGCCACAGAGGTTAGACTGAGTATGGGGTGGAGATGGAAGGAGGAAAATTTAGGACATTGTTGGTGGGAAGTGTCCACTGGTGAAGGAATTGATGCTGGAACATTTTAAGATTGAAAGATCTACAGTAATAGCTTCCTTTGGTTTAGGAAAGCACAAGCACCAACTTTACATTCAGTTTTATTTTTAATTTAAAAAAATTTTTTAAAACATTATCAAAGTACCAAGATTTACAATACACATGTTCAGTTTTAATAAACTTTTTGTTTGTATTATAGAAACAGAAAAAACCCAAAACTTAGAGCAAGTGAACATAATTTTCCTACTTCTCATTCTTTGCCACAATGTAGCATGATTAAGAAAGTGAAATCTTGTCCCTTTTGTATAAATTCCAATTTTTCTCTTGCCAAGCGAAAGCCAAGGAGGAGATTGAGCGTGTGATTGGCAGACACCGGAGTCCTTCAATGCAAGACAGGAGCAACATGCCCTATATGGATGCCTTGATACATGAAATCCAGAGATATATCGACATTGTCCCCAACAGCCTGCCTCATGCTGTGACTCAGAACATTAAGTTCAGAGAATACCTTATTCCGAAGGTGAAAATTTTTTTCTCTATACTTCTCCTTAGAAATCTTAGGTTACCAGCCCTTTAAGTATGCAAATATAATCTACTTGGGTCTAAAAACCCTTTGGAGATTTCTATTCTTGGATTTATTCTTTTTGTGTTCAGCCTTTGTTTAGGTACTAGACCTAAAAATATGTTGCATTTTTGTGGCTTATAGTCAGGGTATGGGCAACCAATATTTTGTTGTCTGAAACCTGCCCTCAGATAAAGTCACAAAAATGGAAAACTGACTCAGGAACTCTTTCTTTTTCAAGTGCTTTCTGTAGTTCAGAACTTCCATGCTTTTGACTCTTTTCCAGTGTGTATTTCGTAGTTTATAGTAATTATCTGTTGGAGGGATAGCACAGTGGGTAGGGCATTTGCCTTGACAATGATTGACCTGTGTATGGTTCCTCCGTCCCTCTCAGAGAGCCCAGCAAGCTACCGAGAGTATCCTGCCCACACAGCAGAGCCTGGCAAGTTCCCTGTGGCATATTCAATATGTCATAAACAGTAACAACAAGTCTCACAATGGAGACATTACTGGTGCCTGCTCAAGCAAATAGATGAACAACTGGACGACAGTGCTACAGTGCTGCTACAGTGCTATCTGTTTGAGAGTTCTTTCAAAAGAAGTTTCATAGTTATAACTACTCTATCAATATTTCTCATTTATTCTTAGTTATTGCAAAATATTCCCTTAAAACTGTGACCGTGTCACATGATTTGAAGTTTTTGTTTTTGTTTTTTTTCCTTTAAGCATTTTGGGTCACACCCAGTGATACTCCAGGGTTACTCCTGGTTCTGCACTCAGGAATTACTCCAGGTGGTGCAAGGGGGACCATTTGGGATGACGCAGATCGAATCAAGGGTGGCTGCGCTCAAGGCAAGCACCCAGTCAGCTATACTATCACTCTAGCCCCAGATTTGAAGCTCTTGTGTGATAATCTAATCAAGAAAACATAGCATATACTTCTATTGTCTATTTTTTAATTAACCATGTCATTGTCTTCTGCAGTTTGTTTTTTTATATGCTGATATTTAGTGATGCCTTATGAGGAATCTGGATTATTCTATCTTCCTCTAAAACGGATCACTTTCAGTTTGATAGGCAGTTAAATCGCTGTTAGGTGTTTTTCTGTTAAGTGCAGGCCAATTCTATGTTATTGTTTGCTAATTTTAACTTTCAATTGAGAGTTTGGGTATGGCTCTAGGCTGTTTCTTAATCTCAAATTTTGGGTTATGGGGAGTCACCACAGAGAATCTGACACATCAAGGAAGTTCTCACCACTCTGGGATGGAACCGCAATTTCTATGTCATTGCATGATATCTGCCATATTTGTGGTATCTGTCTTCTTTTCTCAATTCTCCAGCAATAATACATTGGTATATGTTTGAGAAGTTTTCTATCTGTGCCACAAAACCCACAGTCATGAATTTACATGGAATAGTTTTATAGACTCTTAAATTGTCCAATCTTGTTTATAGATTCTTACTCTCCTGTTTGCTCATGAGTTCTAGGTGCAAATTTTTGATCACTCTCTTCTTAGCTTACAAAGATAATAACTTCAGTTACCTCTCATTTCATAGAAATTGAATTTGTAACAAGACCCTTCTCCTGGAAGTTAGGCTCATATACTTTCTGGTTGTAATAGCTCAAGCATAGGCAGGTGTAAAGGAATTTAGTGTATTATCTCATTTTATGTTTATAATAAACTAAATAAAAATTTCTTATGTATTTACATTTTACTAGCAATGAGACACTGAAATGTTATACAACTTACCTATAGTCACAGAACTTAATTTTAAGGAAAGAAAATAGTTGATTAATTCTGAAAACCAAACTTCAGATTATTACATTTTGTTACATTTCTGAGTTTAAGAAAGTTCCATCACAAGCCAGACATGCTATTTCATTTCTGTCAGAAGAAATCAGTTGAAAACACATTGAGTGAACAGTTTCTGATTTTGATGAGAGAAAAGGGTTTTCAAGAATATGACTCCTAGAGCTTTGTAGAAGGCCTAATAACATAGATCCAAAAGGAAATGTTATACTTTACAAAGACAGGACCTTGAGAAAACAGTGCAATTTACTTGTCAAGAATAATGCACTTCAAAAAAAATGCACTAAATGGAGTAGAGTGATAGTACAGCAGATAAGGTGCTTCCCTCTCATGTAACCAACCAGGATTGGTCTCTGGCATCCCTTATGGTCCTCCAGCCCACGAGAAGTGATTCCTGAGCAGAGCAGAGCCAGGAGTGGGATCTTAGCATCACCAGATGTGACCCCCAAACCAAAACCAAACAAAAAAAGAACAGTGCACTGCAGAGAGCTTCCTAAGTTTTCACACAAGAAAATGCTGGGGTCAGGCTGATAAGATTGGCCTTGCCGTCAATAAATAATATCTTGGACTTGTGTTACATGGTTTAATTCCTATTAGGCTTATTCAATAATCTGATTTGTTTCAGGGAAAAAAATCTCCTTTCTTTGTGTCTCTACATTATCATCTATAAAAGAAAATGATTAGATGAGAGATTTGTTTTGAACCCCATGATCCTCTCTTTTAATTAATATTTTATTTATTTTGGTTTGGAGGTCACACTAGTGTTGAGGTCTTACTTCTGGCTTTAGGCTCAGAGATCATTCCTGGTGGTACTCAGGAAACCATATGGAGTGCTGGAGTTCAAACCCGGGTTGGCTGCATGCAAGGCAAATGCCCACCAACTGACTCTCTGTCCCACCCCTTCCCCTGCTCTAGTCAATGACTTTCATAACTCACTTTTTCCCTCCTTCTATCAGGGCACAACAATATTTACATCTCTAACATCTGTCCTTTATGATGCCAAAGAGTTTCCCAATCCAGAAAGATTTGATCCTGGCCACTTCCTGGATCAAAGTGGCAACTTTAAGAAGAGCAACTACTTCATGGCCTTTTCAGCAGGCAAGCAAGCTTCATTATTTTCCATAACTAAGGGGATTGTCCTAGAAATAAAACTCCATAAAGATTTTTCTCACCTGCCCTGGCCAGCTAGAGAATTCAAAAATTCACTGAGGACTTTATATGTAACAGACCTAGACCTATATTCAGGGATACCAAGAGGAAGACTCAGTAACAGATGAGACTAAAAAGAGAATGTCTATCAGGAGTTGTTGTAGGAGCCTCGAGAGAAGACTTGTGTCTTCTGGTCAGCAGGGATAGTAGTTTGAGATTAAAGAAAGGCCCATTTGAGATGTTCCTTCAACATAACAAGGTTTCTGGGCAGATGCTGGTAACATACTCAGAAAGGTCAATTAGAGAGCTTAAAGAAGATACTAATTTTTGGAGGCATTGACAGGAATAAGAGAAGTAACAAGGTGTGAAAAAGAACTCTGGAACTAACATTAGTGAGAGAAGACTTGTGTCTTCTGGTCAGCAGGGATAGAGAACAGTAGTTTTTTTTTTTTTAAATTTTTATTAGTGAAACACCATGAGGTACAGTTGTAGATTTACAATTTTTTGTGCTTGGGTTTCGATTATACAATGATCAAATACCCATTCCTCCACCAGTGCCCATTTTCTACCACCATAGATAATATCCCTCCCACCCCCATCCCCCCCCATCCCACGCTGCCTCTGTGGCAGGGCATTCCCTTTTGTTCTCTCTCTGCTTTTGGGTGTTGTGGTCTGCAAAAGAGGCTTTGAGTGGCAAACATGAGAACAGTAGTTTGAGATTAAAGAAAGGCCTATTTGAGATGTTCCTTCGAATAACCAGGTTTCTGGGCAGACTCTGGTAACATACTCAGAAAGGTCAATTAGAGAGCTTAAAGAGGATACTAATTTTTGGAGGCATTGGCAGGAATAAGGGAGGTAACAAGGTGTGAAAAAGAACTCAGAAACTAACATTAGTGAGGAGAAGTTACCATTCTAGATTACTACAGACTTGAGAAGAGGCTTTCTCTGTAATCCAGAGAGACTTTTATGAGAGAGAGAGAGAGAGAGAGAGAGAGAGAGAGAGAGAGAGAGAGATGCCTCAACATGTAAAATAAATATGATGATATTTATAATATATAACCCTTTGAATTTATCCCTGTCTGATTATTCAAACACTATTAAAATAACACCGTTTGTGTTTCATTTTCAGGAAAAAGAGCATGTGTTGGAGAGGGCTTGGCCCGTATGGAGCTGTTTATATTTCTGACTAGTATTTTACAGCATTTTACCTTGAAACCTCTGGTTGATCCAAAGGACATTGACATCACCCCAGTTCTCAGTGGAGTAGGCTCTGTTCCTCCCTTCTATAAACTATGTTTCATTCCAGTCTGAAGAAATTATTGACTGCCAGATTGCAGAACAATGCCTTCTCCCCTATGTGTTAGGCATTATCCACCTACTCCTTCACAGCAGAAATGACATTCCTGAACCCTGTCTCTTTTAATTTTCTATTCTCCGAGATTCAGTTCAAATTTCTTAGATAAAATAAATATGGTCTACCTCTAGTAAAGCTACTATTTTGTTATTATTTAGCAGTATTATTTATAATAGCGTTAATATCTATGCTTTTGATGTACAAAATACCAAAGACAAACTCGAGTGACACAGGTCCTCCACCTAGGATTTCCGTCACTTCTCATCAGCCCCATATCTCACCATCTCTGGTATATCCTACAACCCCGTCTATGGTATCCTCAGTTCAATGTCTTAAAGTAACCATGTAATAAATAATGTTCCTCAATAAAAATTGCAAGTGTTTGGCATCTCTTCAGAGAATATTCATTAAGTGGTAGAGTTGAGCCCTTGGCACGGATGTAGCAATGAGGTATGGATGCAACTTCAGGTATTTTGGCAGGGCAGAGGTATTCAGCTCATTTTTTTCTCTAAGGCCCTCTGGAGTTTTCAGTTACAGGGAACTGAACTGTAACTGTAACGGTGTTTCCATGAGTTTTAGATGCTTGATGTGCATCTCCTGGGAGATTAAATCAGGATTATTAGAGCAGGGCTGGTGGGTGAGTCAACCTAGTAGAATTTTTTTTCTATGACCTTGAAGAATGCCAGTGGAATTTGTTTTTATCAATTATTTTTCCTCTTGCAAGTTTTATTGAGGAACATTGTTGACTACATGGTTAATGATAGAATTTCAGGCATAAAATGCTCTAACACCACATCTGTCTTCGTGGTATAGCTTGCATACACCAATGTCCCAGCATTTTCACCCATCTATTCCCTGACATCTTGGTAAGCTCAGTTCTGTGGCCCTCTTTCAAGTTCTGTTGCCTTGGCATTTTGTTCTTTTCTCTTCTTTCTTTATATCCCACATATGATAGAAATAATTCTCTATTTGTCTGCCCCTGTCCCCAGATATTTTTTTTTACTGATTTCCCTCTAGCTCCAAAGCATTGCAGCAAATTTCATTATTTCATATTTTCTTATAGCTGACTTTTATTTAACTGTGCATATATAGCACAGTTTCTTTATCTAGTCATCTGTTCTTGAACTCTTGGATTGTTTACAAATCTTGGACATTGTGACTAGCAGTGCAATGAACAGAGGAGAACAAAAGCATTTTCAAAATAACATTTTTGGAATTTCTGGGTAACATCAAATTTTAATTCTTAATTTTTCCCATTTAAAACTTTATTTAAACACTGTGATTTACAAAGTTTTTTTTATATACAGTCATTTCAATATTCCAATACCAATCCCACCACCAATGTGACCTTCTCTCTATAAATGTGTCAAGTTACTCACCCATACCCCCTGAATGCTCCTTAGCAAGCAGAAAATAATTTACTCTGTATGGTTTGGTACACTATATATATATGTCGCGATCATGGTCCTCCCGTTGTTCATCAATTTGCTCGAGCAGGCCCAGTAACATTGTGAGACTTGTTACTGTGTTTGGCATATCAAATACATCACGGGTAGCTTGCCAGGCTTTGCCGCCGGATGAGATACTCTCAGTAGCTTGCTGGGCTCTCCGAGAGGGACGGAGGAATCGAACTCCGGTTGGCCATGTTGGCTGCGTGCAAGGCAAACGCCCTACCCGCTGTGCTATCGCCCCAGCCCAATATATATATATATATATATATTCTATAAGTTATTGTCCAAGGTTTTTTTAAGTTGTTAGGTACTAGATGAGCCTTCTGTGGTATTGTTTTTGCTCATTGAGCTTAGTGGGTCTCTCTGCATCTTTCTTATTTAATTTTCTGGGTTCCTACTGGACTGTCATCGCTGTGGACTAAGGAGATATCTTGGCCCTGCATCATCAGGTGCATGACTAGGATGATGCAGTACCGTTGCATCTTGGGCCTACCAGATTTTGCTTGCCTGATGATTCTCTCCGTGGTTGGTCATGGGGCTGGGTGCTTAAACCCAAGTGGAAGCAGGGTGGATGCTGGGGGTATTGACCAGCGTAGGGTAGTGAATCAGCCTGCCCCATCCTGAGAGCTCCATGATCAGGGCCCAGAGACCAGGACTACTGCCTTCAGCGCGGGTTGCAGCTTCTGTAGAATCAGTCGCGGTGCTGGGCCATTTAAATAGGAGCAAAAGTCAGTGGCGGTCGGCTGGTGGGGCTTTGGGTCCTCCTACAGGCAGGGACGTGGTTTGCGCTATCCCAAGAAAACTCCATTGATCTGGATAAAGAGAGCAGATTCAGCACATCTGAGGCTTGTCTCAGAGATTCGTCATGAGGCCCGCCACTTAAACGAGAGCAGAATCAGGTGTGGTTGGTGGCGCGCTGGGGCCTCCAGCTGGGCAGGACTGGACATGACACATCCAGACAAAGCTCCAGTGGGCTGGTTCAGGAGACTTCACCTAGCCCCTTCCATGTGGCTGAGGCTCTCTTTGAGATTGGTGAGGGGGTCAGGCCCTTTAAATGCTGGCAGAAGCGGATGTGTACCGGGAACAGTAAGATGCCAGCAGGGCTGTGACTCAGCCAGCCCGCTTCTGAGAAGACTCGGGTGATCTGGGTCCAGAGTCTGGGTCCGCAATTTCAGCCAGGCTACAGTTTCTACCCGAGAATGGTCTTGGGTCCATGCTATTTTTCAATTATATATTTTGAGTAATCTCCATACTTTTTCTCATAGAGAATGAACTTAATGGCATTCCTAATAGCACACGAGTGTCCCCTTTCTTCTGCACCCCTGGCAGCACTGGTTGTTTATTCTTATTGATTTGTGGGCTTTTTTGGGGGGGGGCGCAAAAGGGACAACCAGCAGGGCTCACAGCTTATTCCTGGCTCTGTGCTCAGGGATCACTATTGGTGGGGATCAGAGGGTCATATGGGGTGCGGGCGATCAAACTCCAGTTGACTTTGTGCAAGTCAAGTGCCCAATTTTCTCTCACCCCCGTTCCTACTTTTTCTGATATGTTAGTCTCACTGGTATGACGTAGTAACTCATTACTTTAATTTGTGTAACAATGGTGGGTAGAACATTTTTTCATATGCCAATTGGATATCTTTGTGCCTTCTTTGAGGACAAGTCTGTTCATCTATTCTCTCCATTTTTTAATGGAGTTATCATTTTCTTATTACTTTTTTGAATGCTTCAGGTATCTTGTACTTTAGTGCTTTATTAAGTGTGTGATGAGAAAATATTTCATTTACATTATCAAATATTTGGCATAGACTTGCTCATACTACTCTTTTTTTAAATAATTATTTTATTTTTACAAAGATGTTTGCAACATTTGATTACATTTAATATTCGAACACCAATCCCCACCATTACACCTTCCCACCATCATAATTTCCATCCCAAACCCCAAACCCTGCCCCCCAAGTAGAACCAAAATAATTTATTTTTATATTGCTTGTTATGAAACAAAAAGGGTTTCTTAGAGGAAAGTGTGTGAAGATTGTTGTATTCCACCCAGGAGCCATTAAGCCCTTCTATAAGAGATTAGTAACATATTGTTAAAGGTTGAGCCTTGTGTGCTATATGTATATATCTGCATAAATACACTTCCCCCTAAGATTGGTTGCCTTCTACTTTAAACCCCATCAAATGTGTTGTGCTACTCTTGGTATATGATATTACTCATTTTTTAATTCTTTTAATTTCAGTGAAATCAAGTGATGGTACCTTGTTAAACTTGGTATTAGACATTTGTATCTTCACTCTTCAGAGTAGCCTGGTTTTATCAATATGATTAACTTTTTAAAGAGTTTTGCTTTCATTGTTTTCATACGATATTGATTGTATGCTTGTAATTTCATTGATTTCTGCTCTTATTTTTCTTTGTAGTCTTTATGGCTTAGGTGGGCAAAATGCCTCACCATCACTCATTTCAATATCTTTTTTAGAGATATTGAATAAGGCTGCTTTTGAACAGCTTTCCCACACTTTCAAAATTGGTATCAATATCTCTCAATAATATTAAGCCCAAGGACTGTTCTATTCTCTTTCTTTTTCTCCTTCCTGTGTGAATCATTATGAAGATCAAAAGATCTTCTTTGTATTGCTTTTATTTCTGGGGGGTGGGATACCCAGCAGTGCTCAGGGCTAACTCCTCGGGGATTACTCTTGATGGTATTTTTAGGACTATATGGGATGCCTAGGATCAAAACCGGGTCCACTGCATGCAAGGCAAATGTCTTACCTGCTTATTTTCTCTTTAGCCTCTCATTTTCAATCTTCTTTTCTTATCTGAATTATGGAAAATTGGAATAAAATCTAGTTCTTGGCTCATCAAATTATAACTTTTATTTACAACATACAGGGAAAAATATATATAAATAATTTTGTATATATTAATCATCTTTCTCTATCATATTGTCTATCTAGAATTACTCAATATTAAGTAAAAATTATTATATATAGTGGCCAGAAAAAAAGTTATAGATTATTGAAATAACTGATACATGTGCATTGAGATTAAGGAAATTCTTTTTATTTATTTTATTTTATTTCATTTTATTTGCTTTTTTGAATCACACTCAGCGATACACAAGGGTTACTCCTGGCTCCGCACTCAGGAATTATTCTTGGCGGTGCTCATGGGACCACACAGGATGCTGGGAATTGAACCTGGGTTGGCCGTGTGAAGGTAAAACCCCTACCTGCTGTGCTATCACTCCAGCCCCGGAAATTCTCTTTTAATAAAGATTGGATGTTCCTGGTTTTTTTTTTTATGAAGATAGGAGAGGTAGACAGGGTAATTTCAGGAAATGGATAAAAAATGAAAGGAGGTAAACCCGCCCCCAGGTGAGCAGAAGTTATAGATAGTATCACTGTAAAAACCAAATGATCTCTATTCTTTACACAGGAATGAAGCAGAGTTTGTAGTTAGGGGGTACAGAAATAAATCCATTGGAAGTTGGGGTAGTGTCAATGTCCTTGGGATCAACTTCAGATTTCAAGGTAAAATTCTGTAAAATAGTGGTGAGAAACAAAAATAGCTCCATACGAGCCAGACTCTCTCCAGCACATGCTCTTTTCCCTGAAAATAACAAACAGAATGCAAAAATGTTTTGATTATTTTTTCTCTTGTGAGATGGAGAATATGCAATACCTGTGTGATGAATGGTTGCATAAAAGACAGAAGGTTTGAATAGATAGATGAACAAAAGGTAGACACATATGTAATACATTTACCTAAACACATATTTTCTCTTTAAGTAAATACTTACTGAGGATCAACATTATGCCAAATAATTCATTAAATAATCCTATAATTGCTATTTTGACATTTAAAACTTTGATCAGTGTTTTTCTAGAAATACACATGCATTAGTAGTAATTTCTGTTCCTACTCTGTTATTCCATAACTTCCATTCTTCATAACCTCTCATTTCTGCTATTACTTCCTTTATCAAAATTCAATAAACCAAGAAGTTTAGATATTTTACTACACTGTTGTTTTTGGTATACCCTTTATTCATATTTTTTAGTTCCTAGATCAAATTGTGTTTCTAACCTTCTAAAAAACTGGATGAAATACCCAAAGTTCCAGTGATCGGGATCAATAATTGTTATAAAAAGAAAATTGTGTGGATACTAAGATTGATGTTTTTACTAAAAGACAGCGATTCTATGAACTCAATTCTATCAACTCAGCTATCACTTGTGAGCATTCAAGTGTCCAAGAATAGATGACTGGATAAAGAAATTGTGGTACATATGCACATATACTACTCAGCCATAAGAAAAAGATAAAGAAAATTTGCTGCTGCTACATGGAGGAACCTGGAAAGTATCATGTTAAGTGAAGTTAGTCAGAGAGACACACACACACGCACTAATCTCTTTCATATGCAGGATATAAAGAACCATAATGGTGGAACAACAAATGCCTAAAGACAATAGAAACGAAGAACATGAGAACTGGTTTTCAGTAGAAAACATGCCACTTGGGAATGTTGCTAGGGGATAGGACAGGGTGGGGCAAAATATCTATAGTGGAGAGAAGTGTTCAAGCAAGAGGAGGAGATGGTGCTGAAGGGTGGTAAAGTTTTTTGGATGAAACTCTATCAGCAACAGTACTGTAAATCACAGTGCAAAAACTTACATATAGTTTTTTTGAAAGCACCTCTGGTAGAAACAGACTGATGGATGGGAGCCAAATGGGATTCAGGGTGGGTAGAAATGAGAGAGGGAACTGGACACTGATGAAGGAATTCGTGTTGAAACATTGTGTATCTGAAACCCAACCATAAATAACTTTTGTTTGTGGGCCACACCTGGCAATGCTCAGGGATTGCTCCTGGCTCTGCACTCAGGAATCACCCCTGGCAGTGCTCAGGGTACATAACCATGTGGGATGCTGGGAGTCAATCCCGGGTTGGTTGTGCACAAGGCAAAGGCCCTATCTGCTGTACTATTGCTCCAACCACCCACCAATCATGAATAACTTTTGTAATTTCACAATGAATAAATTTGAAAAAATAGAATGGGTACTACATGAGTTTTTACTAATTCTCAAAATGTACCTTGTCCTATAAGTACAAATAAATTAAACACTTATTACCTGCTGAGAAAGCCATGAAATGGTCACTTTTCTTAAAGTTGCCACTCTTATCCAGAAAGTGACCAGGGTCAAACACCTTTGGTTTGGGAAATTCTTTGTCATCATGCAGGACTGAAGTCAATGATGTTAATATGATTGTGCCCTGAAATAAATATAAAACTGAGTTATGAAGAAGTTGTGAAGCTGGAAGAAATACTCAAAATAATTCAATCCAATCTTGTCACTGTCACTGTCCTCCCGTTGTTCATAGATTTGCTCGAGTGGGCCCAGTAACGTCTCCATTGGAGACTTTGTTGTTACTGTGATGTATTTGATATGCCAATCACAGTAACAACAGTAATCCAATCTTATAGATTTTTTTTTAAAAACCTGGTTCCAAGAAATGTCAGTGTATCATAGTCAGATAAAATGAAAAATAAAGAGCTATAGTATAAAACTAGTGGTGGTGATGTTAATAACGAGGGCTTCAATAGCATTTAACTACTGAACCTTGGCATCTACAATACCAAACCTCTGAATCCATCCTACTTATTTGGACACTGATACCTTATACTATCAGATGGATGATCTTGTTTCTATTTTCACTAATTTCTAACATGGGTCATAGATAAAATGGAAATATGTATGAAACTTGGAGAGCCCGGCAAGCTACCGAGAGTATCTCGCCCGCACGGTAGAGCCTGGCAAGCTCCCTGTGACGTATTCAATATGTCAAACACAGTAACAACAAAGTCTCCAATGGAGACGTTACTGGGCTCGCTCGAGCAAATCGACGATCAACGGAAGGGCCTTTACCTTACCTTACCTTATTGAATGGGTAAATTATTCACATATTAAATATGACACAGGGCAAATATTGAAGATATTTAAGGAGTACACAAAACTGCAATAAAATTAACAGACAACCCCATCAGAAATGTAGAGAGGAGGCAAACAATGAAGAGATAAAGACGTCCTTCAGGCACATGTGAAAGATGATTATTATTAGTAATTATTAAACAAAACTGTCAATGAGGTCCGGAGTGATAGTACACTGGGTAGGCCGTTTGCCTTGCATGTGGCGACCTAAGTTCAATTCCCGGCATCCTATATGGTTCCCCAAGCACTGCCAGGAGTAATTCCTGAGTGCAGAGCCAGGAGTAACCCCTGTGCATTGCCAGGTGTGACCCAAAAAGAAAAATAAAACATCAATGAGCTAGCACCTCACACAGTGAGAATGATACATATCAAAATGACCAGAAACAATGAGAGACAGCAGGGAAGTGTTGAAACAGAAACCTTCATTCAGTGTTGGTAGGAATGTAAACTGGTTCAACTACTATGGAAAACAGTATGAAGACCTCAAAAATTAAAAAAATAGAACACCGCATGATACAGAAATTGTGCTTCAAGCATCTGTTCCAAGAACACAAAAACACTTACTTGAAAAGATATATGCACACCTATGTTCATTGAAGCATGATTTACAATAGCCAAGATCTGGAAACAACTTAGGTGTTCAATGACAGATGAGGGAATAAAGATGTGGAACACCTACACAATGGAACACCTACTGAACCAGGAGAGAAGACAAACTCTTGCCTGTTAGTTTAAACTGAATGGAACTGGAGGATGTCATGCTAAGTGAAATTACTCAGAAAGTGAAAGACAAATACTGGGTGACCTCATTAATATGTGGTAAAGTAAGAAGGTAAGGGAATAGATTATTTAGGATGAAAATATTCCTAGGCATCCATGTTTACCTCCCACAACTGACTGCCATGTTGACTTACCCACAGGTTCTGTTCTACCAATTCATGACTAAATCTTCAAGGAGATGAAAGCCAAACAGCTAAAATTTATGGACACACAGGTACCCTGGGGCTGGAGTGATAGCACAGCAGGTAGGGTGTTTGCCTTGCATGCGGCCGACCTGGGTTCGATTTCTTCGTCCCTCTCAAGAGCCTGGCAAACTACGAAGAGTATACCGCACACATGGCAGAGCCTGGCAAGTTTTCTGTGGCGTATTCAATATTCCAGAAACAGTAACAACAAGTCTCACATTGGAGATGTTACTGGTGCCCACTTGAGCAAACCGATGAACAACGGGATGTCAGTGCTACAGTGCTACAGGTATCCTGGGCTGAAAATTCTAGGATATCATGGGGTGTAGGGGCAGGCCGTGTACTCTGCTGAAGACACAGCAGCTGTACCCATACCCTACTGCTGGAGCCATGCCAAGGGTTAAACTCCACCACTTTACTAATATTCTCTGCACTAATTAGTTCTATTTATTTAATTGCTTTAGTTAAATAAATTAATTAATTTAAGGGCTGGAACGATAGCACAGCAGTAGGGCATTTACCTTGTACGTGTCCAGCCTGGCTGACCTGGGTTCAATTCATCCATCCCTCTCAGAGAGCTCAGCAAGCTACCGAGAGTATCTCGCCCACAGTGCAAAGCCTGGCAAGCTACCTGTGATGTATTCAATATGCCAAACACAGTAACAACTAGTCTCACAATGGAGACGTTATCAGGCTTGCTCAAAGAAATAGATGAACAATGGGAGGACAGTGCCACAGTGCTACAATTATTTTAATTAATGATTTATTTAATTAATTATAATATATAATATAATTCTATTATATTATTATATTTTGCACTCTTATATTTTTAGATGATTGGTTATATAATGTGAAAGAAATACCTTTGTAATAGAACCACTGAGATCAGAATAACAACAATAAAAAAATCTTACCTTGGGGATAAAGTAATTTCTGAATTTAACATCACGGGTCACAGCATGAGGCAAATTGTTGGGAAGGAGGTCAATGAATCTCTGGACCTCGTGCACCAAGGCATCCATGTAAGGCATGTTGCTCTTGTCCTGCATACAGGGCCTCCGTTGTTTACCAATCACACGCTCAATCTCCTCTTGGGCTTTAGCTGATGAGAGGCAAGTAAGACTCATTGAAAAAGAGAACAATAAGTACCACATGTGTATATCATTAGAGGGATATGCAAAGTATCATGTAAGTCCTAGCATCTTTATAGGCATCAGCTACATTTCAGAATTTACTAATGCATATAACTCACATATAAGATACATCTCTCCACACCCATATGTTAGCACATGTGATAATAAAAAAATAATGCCTCAAAATGTGAATAAAATTAAGAAATTTTAGCCTCTTTCTTTTAAAAGAAAAGTAGGAAGTAATAATTATATATGTAATAATTATCAGTTAAAAATTAAATTCAGGGGCTGGAGTGCAGTAGGTAAGGCATTTGTCTTGCATGTGGCCAACCTGGGTTTGATCCCTGACACTCTATATGGTCCCCCAAGATTGCCGGGAGTGATCCCTGAGAGTAAGGAGTAAACTCTGAGCACTGCCGAGTGTGGTCCACAAAAAAATTAAATTACAATGACTTTAAATGTGGTGTTGCAGTATAATTGTGTATTGTTAGTATGTTCAATTTTCAAGAGTACTACTTTCATCTTGCAACTTGCCAACTGCTTCAAATGTTGAAACTTAAGTTTCTTCTGAAATTTATTCTCCATTTCTAAATAAAACTCCATTTCTATTTCTTACCTGTTTTTAGACTATCTGGTCTCATTTACTATTTCTAGCCCCATCTCACACAGAAGATATAGTTCATGTAGAAATGCAAACACGCACAATTATACACATATAGTTGTCCTTATATCATTCCTCTAATATACTTAGACCACAATTTTGGCTATTAGAATATTCCTTTTAACATAGTTCTGACTAGATAAACCAAGTGTCCTGGTAAGACAACTATGATTATGCAAAATGTGTGTTATTTTATTCCACTTAATAATGTATCTTCATTTCAGTTCATGGTTTTAAAGAATATTTTGATGTACAATTATTCTCAAATCCTGAGATAGCTTTTTGCAACTCTGAATTAAAATAAATATTATATTAATAATGGATAATAATAGGAAACCTGTGCTAATCGAGCACTTCTCTTATTCTTTGTGTCTCCTCTGTTAACTGTTTGTCCAGCTATTCTATTTTGAATTTTCTACTATCCTGCCTGGTATCTTGTAACTTCCTGACTCTTTCATTCTTCACAAGCTCCCCAGATTCTTGATGTTCATTATTTCTCCTGACATAATCTCAGACATTGAGAGGAAAAAAAAAGTGAGTGTAGGGATGTGGGGGAATTTTTTCAAACATATAAGTCTGGGTATACTTTCCTTTCACTAACATACAATTAGATAGTTGCTGTTAAGAAGTCTAATAATGGGACCCAAGTGTTAGTACAGCTGGTAGGGCTTTTGCATTGCATGTCACTGACTCAGGTTCAATGCCCAGCATCCCATATGTCCCCTCATCCCCTCCAGGAATAATTCCTGAATGCAGAGCCAAAGTAATCCCTAAGTATTGCTGAGTATGACCCAAAATACACACACACACACACACACACACACACACACAATTCTAATGCTGTAATGCAGTCCCAAATCCTCATCTACTTTATAGAACCTAATGAATCTCGCTGCAATACTCTTAATCTCTCCTCAATACTGCTGTGAAATTCTTTAAACCTATGTGTGTGTTTGTGCATGTGCGGGTCGAGCAGTGTATGTTTTATATTTCATACACTGTAATGACAACCAAGTACCTATCTAATTTGAAAATAGGAAAGTCTTCTCCACAACAATTAACTATCTATTTTTATTTCTTTTAAAAAATCAGTTCATTATATTTCAGGAGGCAGAGGAGTAGTTGAGTGTCTCTGAAGTCTCTGAATTCAATAATTGAATTCTTATTTTTCTTTTCAGTTGTACACGTCACACTTTTCCTGTGCCTGTGTGTCTAGCCCCTTAGATTCAGGTTCTCCAGAGAGAAAATGTCCCTCACCCTACTGCGGGAAAGCATTAAAGAAGTTGTGGAGGGAAGACAGCATCAGCCTATTCCTTTATTTTCACTGATACTAAGTTTCAACTACTGAAATTTACAATTATAGGGACACAAAAGATTTTCCTCAATATTACTTCCTTTTCTGACATTAGACTACATGCTATTTTTTTTCTTTTCCTTTTTTTTGGGGGGGGAGTCACACCCAGCAAAGCACTGGGGTTACTCCTGGCTCTGCACTCAGGAATTACCTCTGGCGGTGCTCAGGGGACCATATGGGATGCTAGGAATAGAACCTGGGTCGATCGTCTGCAAGGCAAATGCCCTACCAGCTGTGCTATTGCGCTCCAGCCCCTAGACTACAGTCTTACTGCCTTATTTTATCAACGTAGTACCTTATTGCTAGATATATTTTATGTTTCAGAAACCTGCTAAAAGTTCACTATTTTTTTAAAACTCTTTCCACAGTTCCTTAACTTTAGTCATTTTTATCAATGTACCAGGATGTAGAATACTGTTAATTATATTTTTAATGCATACATCATTTCAACACCACAACCATCACCAGAGAGATCACTTCCCTCCAGTGTCCCAAGGCCTCCTCCTACTACCCCTTCCCACATAACCTCATAGGAAAAATCTCCTGTTATGATGTCTGACCATTTGTTGTTCCCTTACTGTGTTTCTTTTTTTTTAATCTAACATATGAGAGATCTTTTTAAAAAACTTATTGTGGATTTGGTAACACCTATCTACATATACATCACCTAGATCATCTGGGTGAGTAACGCTAAGTTCCTGAAATTCCACAAAAATGTAAATCAATGGTAAGTTGTTAAAACAAACCTGAAGATTATTATATTTATTGTTAATATAACCTTTAACAATACTTTCCTTTCTGTGGAAATGATTTAAGAAACATTCAATAGATTTCTAAAATTTCCTTTTTAAAAAATTTTTTCTAGCTGTGATTTAAGATGGATAATTTATATTTTCTATTCCCTGACATCTGAACAGTGCATTATCAGTACAGGAGAGATCTGTACTGATACATGTACAGATACATGTACTGTTCAGACTAATTTTTTTTTCTTTTTGGGTCACATCTGGCTATGCACAAGGGTTACTCCTGGCTCATGCACTCAGAATCACTCCTCCTGGTGCTCAGGGGACCATATGGGATGCTGAGAATCAAACCTGGGTCATCCACGTGCAAGGCAAACACTCTACCTTCTGTTCTATCACTCTATCCTTTCAGGCTAATTTTTTTCATATGAAAACAAATATGTAGTTCTTGCCAATTCAAGATGGACATCCTATCACAGATAACCGTCCATGAAATCCAATCACTGGTTTCCATTTTTTTTGTTGTTGCTGTTTGCTGCCTACAATGATTTAATTTGTCCCAATAATGTTCTCATATTAATCAAAGATTCCCATTATTTTCTCTTTATTACATTTGAGAAGATTAAGCAAGTAGTCAGACAATTGAATAATGAAGTTTTTCTGAGAAAAACAAGACTCTGTGTGCCTTTGCTGTGTCTATCAAGGTGTTTTTGAAACTCTCCCAGTCTACCATGCTGGTGATACCTGTGACATCTGGGTGCTTTAGCAGCAGAAGCAATGCATATTTCAGTGTGGTGCTTGTTGTCTCTGTCCCAGCTCCAAATAGATCAAGTATAGCAATCACCAAATTTTCTAAAGTAAATATCAGCTCTTGACTCTGTTTTTCCTAAAAAGATTTTGATAAAATTATTTGAGAAATAACTTTCCAGAATTATAGCTGAGGCAATATAAATCACATTATAAAATTAAGTAACATGCGATTCCAGTTATATTTTAGAAAATATTACCTTATGGTATGATAAAACATTGTAAATCAGATGATTAGAAGGTCATTTTCCAGTATCTAATCCCTTGCTCACCTAGAAGTTCTGATTATTAGATTTTTTTCACAATTAGATGTGTCATGCAACATCTTCTTTATCAGTGAGAAATAAGGGGAGACTGAGTGTGTTATTTTCTCTATTTCTTCTTCTTATCCCAAACTAAGATAGAAGAGAATAGTAGATACCATCTTGGGTGAGAGGAGTCAATCATTAATTAAGTTTTATTATAAAATACTCTGTGTGGATGAAGAATAGTGGAAGACATTTGATTCTGATATTCCAGGGTCACTCTCAGTGAAAAATTTATATGAATTTAATATTGTGAGTACTTTGAAATTTTATGGTAGCTAATATAGCAGCTCAACCTTAAATATATTCTAGCAAAACAATAGATTCACAAAGACAATATAGTATCATAAAATATTGTATATCACATTCAGTGAATTAGGCATTTTGGTCTAGGAAACAAATTTAAGAATAAATATAGATTTACAACATACTGCAAAAAGTCCCAAGAGTGATTCTTGAGTACAGAATCAGGAGTAAACCCCTGAACTCCACTGGATGTGGCCCAAAAACAAAGAAGATAAAAAGAACTGAGATAAAGATGTGACATGTGGAAAGTATCATTAACATACAAAAGAGTATGTACTTGCAAACATATCCCCCGGCTTGCATTAATTTTATTATGCTCATGTAATTGTCAGTGAGCAAATGTATGTTAAATATTATGTATAAACACAATAAAGCAGAGTAAGTCCTCTGAATGTTTGAAATTTCTGGATAATCATGTCCTTGTTATAATTGGCTTTATATAGTACTTAAATTTCTCAGTTCAAAATAACTCTAATCATCATGAACAACTCTGTAAACTACAGTGTTTATATAAAGGGGAAAATAAAAATTTAAAATTAAAAGAAAACTAATATCTGTGAAAAAGAGCAGTATACTCACAAAACATTATTTTCATTCCCTGAATTAAGTTTGTGATGCAGTAGGTATGTACACATGGTCTATCATTATTAAACTGGGCAAAACAATGTTAACATAAATTACATGAAATAATGCTGAAAGAAATCAAAGAAGATCTAAATAATCAGAAAGACTTCCCTTGAAGATCTGGGAACTCTATGTTGTTATAATGACATTACTGGTGTAAACTCACAAACATGGCAGAGACGAAGTTCCCACAAATCAGTTCTTACACTGAAACAACTATTAACCATGCACAAACTTTCTAAATGATCTCTTGAATCTGATGATGTTTTGGTCAGTTGAGGTACACAATGCAGTGCTTAAATCAGTGTCTTGCACGTTTGACATATAGTGACCTATATTCTTATTTTCTTCTAAGGCAGACAATTCTTGAGAGTATGAATGGTATTTCTACAACAGATAAAGGTTCCAAAGTGGCAAAAGGATAGAATCTTCTGCACTGGAGTTGTGCTCTGATCTCTGAGGGTGGCACCAAGAGTAGCTATGGTTTCAGTCCCGATAGCCTTAAGAAACTTTTTTTCTTCACTGACTTTCACCAAGGATACAAACAGAAAGGCACCTTTTACTTTGCTTTGTTTTTTTAAAATCTATTCATTTAAGGGCAACTCTCTGAAAGGGCACTGATCACAGAGATAATCAGAGATTTAAGTATCTACACAAGTGAGAAAAAAAACTATTGGCAAAAATGATACAGAAAATTCCTAAACAAATGTTTAGTAAGTAACAGTGTAATTCCAAAAAAGAAAATTCTTATTTGTCGTGGTACCTTATTACAATAATATTTAAATAATCTATTACCAACGGATAGCACAGTGGGTAGGGTGTTTGCTTTGCATGTGGCCAACCCGAGTTGGATTCCTCTCTCCCTCTCGGAGAGCCCGGAAAGCTACCGAGAGTATCCCGCTCGAATAGCAGAGCCTGGCAAGCTCCCCGTGGCGTATTTGGTATGCCAAAAACAGTAACAAGTCTCACAATAAAGACGTTACTGGTGCCCACTTGAGCAAATTGATGAAAAACCGGAGTTCAGTGCTACAGTGCTATTCCCAACAGAAAAAAAAAGCATATATTTTTTTAAAGACAGAAGTGTACGACCCATTCATAGTTGAAAATTTAAATTGACATGAAATTATTGAGTAATCCCAGAAATTAAATTTACAAGATAATACTTTAAATGTCTTAAATATGCTCAATAGGAATACAAATAAGAATATAAGTGTTTTAAATTTACTGTCTTAAATATAAAAAGCTAGAGATAACCATAAAACTGCATAAAAAAGCTGAGAATTGATAATAAAAAATAAGCTAATAGTTTCAGATACTAAAAAGTACAATATCATAAACAGACAACCAGGATTATAAGGATAATAGAGCAGGTAGGGTGCTTGCCTTGACTGCTCTTAACCTGGGTTGGATCTTCAGCATTTTATATGGCTCACTGAGCACCTCCAGGAATGATTCCTGAATATAGAGGAGTAAGCCCTGAGCTAAAGTTATATGTGGTCTAAACACCACCCTCCCTTTAAAAAAATCCAGAAATAGACAAACATAAAGAGTATGCTATAGTGTCCAAAAGCAGAGAGAGAGAGTATGGGGGAAATTGTCTGCCATAGAGGCAGGGGGTGGGGTGAGATAGGGAGGTGCATACTGGGGACATTGGTGGTGGAAAATGTGAGCTGGTGGAGGGATGGGTGTTCAATCATTGTAAGACTGAAACTCAAACATGAAAGCTTTGTAACTGTATTTCACGGTGATTTAATAATTTTTTTAAAAAAAGATTATAATAAATCTAACTAGAAATAACTAATGAATATAATAAAGTGATAGGCTACAAAACAATATATTAAAGTCTTATAGTGTTAAAATGTCCATCTTACCTAATACAGTTTACAGATTCAGCATAATACCCATCAAATTCCTAACAACATTTTAAGGAAGTAGAACAAGTAACATTTGTATGTAATATTTACCATTTGGTGACATTTATGTGAAACCACAAATACTGTGGACAAAAGAATCCTAAGGAGGATAGTATGAAGCTATTGTATGACACTAACTCAAACTATATTACAAAGAATCATTAATAATAAAAATTAAGATATTGAACAAAAGTAGACATAAGATATGGAATATAATTGTGAGTCTGAAAATAAGCACCAGTACATATGGACAGTTAATTTATAACAAAAGAGTAAGACCATACATTGAAGAAGGAAGTTTTTTGAATAAACAGTGTTGGGACAGTTGTATAGCCACAGGGGAAAATGATAAATGAAAATAGATCATTATTTAACACCTTGTGCAAAACTATGAAAATAACTCAAAGGCGCCAGATAATCTTGTCATCGGCCACAATTCAGTGTTGTATGTCCTTCTCTCCTGGAAGGGAGCAGGGAACACCAAATAAAGGGTATTTGGAGGACCAGTTCGGGTTGGGAGATGAGAGCTGAATGTAGACTATAGATCCAACAGAATGGCCACACAATGCTTTTAGTGCAAACTACAACACCCAAGGGCTGGATGACAGCACAGCGGTAGGGCCTCTGCCTTGCGCAAGGCCAGCCCAGCTGAGCTGTGTTTGATTCCTCTACCCCTCTCAGATCCGGCAAGCTACCAAGAGTATCTCACTCGCATGGTAAAGCTTGGCAAGCTACCTGTGACTTATTCAATATGCCAAACATAGTAACAACAGGTCTCACAATGGAGATGTTACTGGGCCCACTCGAGAAAATCGATGAACAACTGGAAGATAGTGTTGCAGTGCTACAACACTCAAATGGAAAGAGAGAACAAAAGGGAATGCCCTGCCTCAGAGGCGGAGTGGGGTGGGGGATGGGATGGGGGTGGTAGGAGGGATCTTGGGATCATTGGTGGTGGAGAATGGGCACAGGTAGAGGGATGAGTACTTGATCATTGTATGACTGAAACACAAGCACGAAAGTTTGTAAGTCTGTAACTGTACGCCACGGTGATTTCACTAATAAAATATTAAAAAAAACTGAAGACAGACATAACAAGCAAAACAAAAAAAAAATAATAATACGACACTCACCATAACCATGCTACCAGACCCTGCACCAGGCTGTTTCATTTGGGGCGCCCTGGAGGGGGATGGGTGAGACACCACCCCATCCCAAAGGACCCAGCCCTGGCAGCCTAAAACCTCCAGAACTCAACCGCTGCCATGCTCACGGCTGCTCTCCACATGCTTGGGCCGAGCCTCATCCAGTAACATCTCCATTCGTCCCTGTCTGCTAGCTCCAGTAGCAGGAAGTGAGACTTGTTATTGTTTTTGACATAACGAATACGCCATGGGTAGCTTGCCAGGCTCTGTGTGGTTTATATACTAAATAAAATACTACTTAGCTATTAAAAATGATGAAATCTGTTGTTTTGGGCATGATAAAATCTTCCTGTAGATATGCAAAGTAAAACAAGACAGAAAGTGAAATATAAATGCTGGATGCTTTTATTCACATCTGTAATATAAATAAAGTAACAAACTAACAAAATATCCACACAAAAATAACTCTTAGGGACCAGAACAATAGTACAGTGGGTAGGGCTGTACTATTTCCACTCTGGAGAAGCCTCTGTTCTCCCTTAAACACATTTCCCCTTTTTTTCTTCTCTCACAACTTTAAAAGTAAGTTTTATTTAATAAAAATTATCTTGCTTCAAAAAAAAAGTTGACAACTTTATTCTAAAATGCATGTGGAAATTCAGTGGATCCAGAATAATAACCAAGATAAAAATCTTGAAAAATAGCAAAGGGAAGATTTACAGTTCAATTTCAAATTGCTAAAAGCTAGTAATTAAGACTAGTAGTTGAGGTTCAAAATATCATTTCTTAGATTTACATCAACTGATTTTTGACTAGGAACTATAATTGTTTGCTCATGTGGAAAAATCCATCTTTTCAACAGATGTTTTCAAATAACCCTCCTCCTCCATATCATGTTTTCAAACACAACCCTCCTCTTCCATATCAAATTATTATTATTATTATCATTATTATTATTATTATTTTTGCTTTTTGGGTCAGACCCAGAAATGCACAGGAGTTACTCCTGGTTCTTCACTCAGGAATTACTCTAGGAGGTACTCAGGGGACAATATGGGATGCTGGGAGTCGAACCCGGATCAGCCAGGTGCAAGGCAAACACTCTACCCACTGTGCTATTGCTCCAGTCCCCTATATCAAATTCTTTCTATCGTATATTCATGTTTTTCTTATTTCTATCTACATTATCCAAGCATAGAGCTCTGTGTGTTATATGCATTATTGACATATCTGAAATTCCTTCTCCTGTCTTTCCTGAAAATATTTTAGATTTATCTGCAATCACCAGCTGTAGAAGAAGGCCATTATTCTGAGCCCCCTTTACCTTCCCTTAGACATTGTATATAATAATTATGTGTATCTTCATATTATAATGTGAAATTCTGCAATTTCCAATTTTTCTGTAATTGTATTTATTTTACTTGAATATCATTTTCTCACTTCTTGAGTTAATTATCAGTTACCATAGAACAGGACAAAATATTCTACTCATTTTTAACAATTTAATTTGCATCTTCCTTAATGATTAGTATAGAATCATGCATATAACACACAATAAAAGCTCTTGACAGCATTATTTGTATAATTATTGAGACATCTCTGATAAATGCAGAACTATTCAACAAACCACAATGTGTCAAAATTGTACTAACAATCAAGTAATTGAACTTCTACTAACATCTTACCTGCTCCATTTTGACGAGGAAACAATCAATAAAGTCTCGAGGATTATCAATGTCCAAAGATGCTTGATGTTCCACCATTTTCTCCATAAAATAACTTTTAAAATAAGAAATATTGTGATTTAATTTGTTATAAATCCCTGGATAATAATCAAGGAGAATCGGAAAAGAATTGCAGAGCTAGAAGAGAAAACAAGTTTATTAAATAGTGAACATTTAAATATCTACATATAAACACAAAGCCTGGTTAGGAATTGCATTATAAATTTAAATAAAAGAGTCTTTGTCTTGAGAGAAAATATTTATTTTTTGAATAGCTGCTATTTTTATGCGATAGATGATTTGGTAGAAAACATTTTTAACCAGGTTACCAATCTGATAATCATGCCTCTCATTCATAGGTAATGTTTATGGAATTCAAGAATCCTTATCAATTCTCTCATGTATCTTTCACAGATTCTTAAATATTGAAACGACTAGAGTTCATGTTTTGTGGGTTTGAGACAACACTCAAGAAATACACTGGAGGTTACCCCTACCTCTGTGCTCAGGAGGTAGATTTACATATTTTATTTTACTTTTGTTTTGGGGGCCACATGCTGTAATACTCCTGGCTTATTCCTGGTTCTGTGCTCAGGGATCACTCTTAGCAAGACTGGAAAATCATATGTGGTGCCGGATAACGACCTAGATCAGTGGTTTGGAAGGCAAACATCTTACCTCCTGTACTGTCTCTGCACATCCACAAATGAACACATATTAAATGACACCAAAGAAAAAAGGAAGTTTGGGCAGTGAAAAAAATCCTGCTGTTTCTACTAGCTTCAGATACAAAATTAGTGTTTTAGAAATGCAAATGTCTTTAAGATACTGTGAAATATCTCAACACAAGATACTATCTAAATAATCTACATATATAGAAACTGTGCAATAGAATAGTGAGATTTCTTTGAAATAACATCACTATCTTTGAGGCAGAGTACAGATACATCAGCTCAATACAGAGTGAGACCATGATTTTCCTTGCCACCCCTTCAAAAAAAACCCCAATTATTTTGTTAGTTAGAAGGTCACTTGAAGCTTAACACATCGCTATAATAGAACTCCCTGAAAGAATATCGTCCTCTTCCCCAAATACAGATATTTTTGCATCTGATGTGATGAAAGTGTTATTCAGTGTTGAAAAACAATATTTGTAGGTAACAGAACTCTTTTAATGAGTGTAAAAGAATATTTAATGCAATGAACATGTTTTGGGGAAGTTACCAAAGTAACTTTATAGGTTTGAACTTTAGTGAGAAAAGCACGGGACAAACTCAAGAGTATTTATTTATTTATTTATTTATTTATTTATTTTGCTTTTTGGGTCACACCAGGCGATGCTCAGGTGTTACTCCTGGTTTTGTACTCATGAATAACTCCTGGCGATGCTCAGGGGATCATATGGGATGCTGGGACTCGAACCTGGGTCGGCCTTGTGCAAGGCAAATGCCCTACCCCCTGTGCTATTGCTCCAGCCCCACTCAAGAGTATTTAATTCCAGTTCTTCATTCTGAAAATACTCTGAGCATTTTTTGCCAATATTTTCAGGGACAAGGCCATATCATGAGATTGATGCTCTGCCTACTGTGCTAAGAGGACTGCTGGGGCAAGGCCATATTTCACAGATGAGCAATCGAAAGCTAAGCTCTGCAGGGCTGTGGTGTTCACACATTTGCTTCTCAGCTTAGTATATGTAGAGGTTTGCAATCTTGGAGAAAAGAACAAAATAATTCCTAAGTAAAAGTGAATAAATAAATAAATAAAAGTGAATGGATTCTCACCTGAATCCATGGAGAGCTAAAAATTTCACTATTTTCATTCAACTTTTTCATCAAGTTTAAAAAATCTTGATCTCTATAATCAAAGCGATTCTGTAAAATAATGGAGCAGATCACATTGCATGGAGCACATCCCAGGATAAAGGTGGGGTCACAAGGTGAAGCTAAAGATCAGAGAATATTTTAAAATACAATTAAAATATGCACATGAAATACTGTTTTTTAGATGACAAGTAAATAAAAAAAAACCTTCAAAATAAAATATTCCCTAAAAATTCCCTTAATAAGAAAATACCAACATGTATAAAACTGAGATCACTTCTACATTAAATCAGTGTAAACTATTTTGACCCAGGTAGCTAAATAATGTTCTATGAAATAAATGAAAATTTTATTTTATAACATCTGACAGTAAAATATAAACATTAACAGAAAACAATTAAAATATTTAATTTATTACCATTGCCATGTTTTACCCATTCACAAAAGTGCCTCAATTAATTGGACATTACTAGGCATACAACAAAATAATATGATGTTAGACTGATTAGGTTGGGGAGATTAGCAAGGTCTGTTTCTGCAAATTCTTCTCTGTTTCTCTTTATCTCTGCATGGTACAACAAACTTCTGTTTACCAAATATTTACTTTTCTCTTCTTTCTATACATTTTCTATTTTTTTGAGGTTTAAAACTATCTTCTTTTCCCCATCTCATATAATTTCTCATTGCCTAACTATTGTGAGTCTCCTGTTTCTATGTTGCTGGATGTCTGTAATTAAATGTAATTTTTTCCTGTTAATCTTCTTTATGCCAATGTCATTAGTAGACAAACCAAAAGAATGTAGAGGATAGAAAGATATATTTCTCTTTCCCACACTAGAGAAATCACAAAGATAGAGTAAAGTTTAGTAAACTGAAAACAAAGCCAACGTCCACTTAGACAAGCCGGTTAAACAGTTACTGACAAAGGTTAAAGTTTTATAACTTTGTGTGTATATATTATTGAATTATGAAGCAGAGCATATTTAAGCACAGAGGGCATTGATAATAAAGAGTAATTAATGCTGATATATTTTGAATAGGCTGTCTTTGCACAAAACTACTGGTAATGAGAATTGCACAATTAATATTTTAACTTGGTATTATTATTGGCCCAAATTGTAGACGTGATCTCTGCGTTAACTCTGAGACATGTCTGTGAGACTGATTATATAAATTAGTCCAACTAAGGAAAATATTTGTCTCTTGTATCTTAAGATCATTCCTACCTTGTGTACTTGACAAGCATTCACTGGTAAAACGTTCAAAAATTATAGTAACATTTCCTAACTCTTTCATTTAATGACTCAAAACTATTCTCTGTGATTTATGGTCTAAAAACTTAATTCAGGACGTTCCACAGCCACCACTATATTTAATACCCCTGTTCGACTGATTCCCAACTAAATCTCCCAGGAGATATACACCAAGAAGCTAAAACACCAATCCTCATAGTTGAAAACTCTGGGTCTGCCCTTGGGAGGTGGGCGGGTCGAGTACCTGCGATGCTGAAGCTCCAGTAGAAGCATTCACATCCCAGTGTTGCAGCCATGGCAAGGGTTCAACTCTATTACTTCATTAATCCTCTCTACAAAGGTGCCAAACTGTGAATAATGTAGTCTCTCCCCACCTCCCAACTTCCAAAAGCCCCTAAAGACACGTCCACATCACAAAGATTCTGTCTTGTCAGCTTATTGACACAGACCATTGATTCTGAATCAAGCAGTCTCTGGACCAAGCAGCCTCCTACACCTCCTAATACTTCAATACTGAAGTTCCAGTAGGAGCACACCGAATTAGATGGAAAAATCATATAGAAGCTGACTAAACTCAACAAACAAAAACAATAACACAGTAGGCTCCATTAACAACAATGAGCCTAGTAAATCTTTAGACAAGGACTTAAAAACCCCATGATGGGATATAACAATTTTCAAATATGATTCTTTTATGCTTATTGATTTTAATGTTAGGACTTTGTTAGATAGTCTATTTAAACTCTAGAATTGTATGAACAGTTGTGGCATTTGTCTACTTTAAAATAATTTAAAAAATTAAAATAAAATTGAATTGAGTAGAGAACTGAATAACATTTCATATGTCATACCCACACTGTGTATACGACAATAGGTGTATACACAGTGAGACATAGGTGCACACATGTTTCAGTCTCAATTGACTCTCTGCTTCAGATTCCCCTCCTTAGAAGGTCTGAGGGATAGTGCAGCAGGGAAGGTGTTTGCATTGCACGTGGACACATCAGGAGTGATCTCTGAGCACAGAATCTAGAGTAAGTCCTGAAACAATACTGAATGTGGCCCCCAAGCAAACAAATAAACAAACGAGGTTATTCTTTCCACAGAGGACCGACAGCTTCTACCCCTAAAAGTAGTTAGCAGAACCTGAGACCTTTCCAAGGGCAGAGGTAAAGCAGAAAACGCCCTCCAGGCCCAATTAGAGCACACATATCATCCCACCATTGGTTTTTTTCAACTCCTCCACGAGGCAGTGGGCTTCCTCTTGAACTCGCTCCTCAATGCTCTTCTTCCCCATCCCAAAATTCCGTAGGGTCATGAGAGAGAAGCGCCTGAGTTCCTTCCATGTCTTTCCAACACTGAACACTATCCCAACTATGAGAGAAGATAGAAAAAGGAGAAACATTGTGAGGAGGAGGTTAAGGGAATTGGCCAAGTTTTGCAGAAAAGTACAACAAATTCCTGTCTTCCATTTCTTTCATCCCCAGTATCAGTGCTATACTTGAACACAGCCATACCTACCATGTCCTTTATTAAGTTTTTCAATTACTGGGTTATCACTTCTTCCAGCAAAGTCTTCTCCCAGATCTACCAGGGCTTCCTTCACTGCTTCATATCCGTACAGTACCACAGTAGGCTTCATACCAAAATACACAGTGAACACAGGGCCATAGACTTTTGAGAGCTGGGAAAGGCAAATGCTAAGTCAGTATTTGATAAAATATTGTGCTTTCTCCAAAATGATATTATCGTGTCATTTTAATTTTTTTAATTATCACAGTCTAAAATAGCACTACAGTTTTAGGACACACACACAGATAAAACCAATTGGTTCTCTACACACAAACTCATTCTTTTATTTCACTGTTTACCGTGACAGTAAAATACAAGGTAAAGTTTTAAAATAACTGGAAGTAATTTGAATCACAAAGTTGACAGTGAGTCTATTTTAATAGGGTGCCAGTGGTAGTATATCTTACCTTTAAAATTTGGTGTAAATTACTTACATTTCAAATCATTAAAAGGAGCATAAAATATACTCACATTGCTCAGGGATTTGCTGATATTCTTAACATCTACTTGTAGAATGTTTCCAATAATTGGGAGAGGAGTAGGGCCAGGTGGAAGCTTTCCTTTACTGGCATTCTGTTTCTGCCGTGAAAGAAGAAGCCAACAGGAGAGAAAAAACACCAGCAACAGAACTGGAAACATTCTCTTCTTACTCAGAGAAGCTAACCTGAAATCAAAAGATCTTTAAGAACACTTTCTGCTAATTCAACTTGTGCCTTTCTGAAAAGGCAACCGGTTACAGACTCTGTGAGTGAACTTTGACCCACTGATAAAGATAATTAAATGGCCTTTAGTCCTCTCTTACCTTTAATCCAACGACCATCTGTAGGTACTGGTTTAATTTAATACTACTTTGGGATTACCAGGTATTGATAATAATAAAAAAAGTTTTAAGGCCTGGCACTTTTATTTATTTAATTTTTGGTTTGGGGGCCACACCTGCCAAAGGCAAGCCAGGGGCAAACAGGTCAGAGGCATCACGAAGATTTACAAAAAAGACAAAAATAAGAGAGCAAAAGCCTACAATCAAGGGGCTAACAGCCTCATGGACTGAGAGCCCCGACTGTCCTTCACAAACAGTATTTATTGCTTATTGCTAAGAACCAATAATCATTAAATGGAGAAGAACAACATTCTTTGGTCAGGCACCAAACAATCTTTTTTCTTTTTTTCATTGCACCTAACAATCTTGATCTAGGTTAGACTATTACATATCAGAAGGTGTTAGTTTACTGGGATAAACATAAGTGTAAAGAGCTTTCTTAAGGAGAAGTTCTTTCAGAAGGTGAACAGAGATAGAGCAGACAGGACACCTGCTCGAGTCAGTATTACAGGGCAGCATTCCATAAATGGACTCCAGGGTTCTGGCTGGTTCCCAATATCTCCCCCCTTTTTCTGCTGCTCCATGACCTAGTAGTCCTGGCTGGATAGGGTGACTGAAACTGTGTATAACATCAAGTCATGCTTTCAGGTAGATCTCAGTGGGAAAGAACTCATAATTTATGAGAAAATGCGTCAAAGATTTCAAGTTGCAAATGTTGTATATGATAGGAAATACTTCCTGATTAAGCAAACGTTTTCTAATTAATTTCCATGACTGCTGTGTTTCATTATAAATTTTGGGAGTAACACAGATCTGAGTAACATTCCAATTCCATATTAAGCCAGCTTTAGTTTGTAAATTTTGTATTTCATCCCCTAAAAAGTTACACACACACTGCTTGTTGCAAGTCTGCTATTTAGGTAACAGTTTTTGTATTAATTTGTTGTTGACTATGTCATAATAAACTAGTATAATGTCAGTTCTCAACAAAATGGACAGTTTGGATGCCCTGATGAAAGGCAGCTCCAGCAGCAGCTGCAGTGGCCATTAATGCTATTAATCCCGTGATTCCAAAGATATGCATGTGATATAATCCTTCATGATCTTTTCAGTATCTTCTCTAACAAACTTTCTACAATGCACATTGAAGGAGAGTCCTCCATGCCCTAGGAAGCTTAACAGGCATCCATAGTTTTAAGTAAGCTTAACAGGCATCCACGGCTTTAAATAAATAAAGGCAAGGAAATGCCTGAATTTAGGCAAGTGAATAATCTGCAAAAGACACAGACTAGGGTTTGTTTTTCTTTATCAAATCTTAATTTTCCTATTAATAGGATGGGTATTGTCAGAAAAGTTTGTATAAAATGAGTGTCATTTTCTGTGACACTAAAGCCAGACAGAGTTTCTTTACCAATATTTTGATACTTCCCTTTCCATCCTTTCATGAGTTTTAAAGTTGCAACAAGCCTCCACAGTTCCAGATATTGAGACCTGCCTGGAATACTGGGCATTGGAGGAGAAAGTTCTTCCATATTCCATAGACAATCATGTTGGAATAAGCTATCATAGTTTTAGTTTCTCTAACAATTTTACTGTTCAACTTAATTAATTTTTGTTTGCACTGGCTAAACCAAAAGGTCTCCAATCAATTATCTTGCCATGGTGGGTAGTTAGTAGGACTCTACCTACTCTGTTTATTCATTGTTCCATAGTATCAAAAATTTAGAACCAGAAGTCAGATGGTTTGACTTTACAAGTTAACATATATGGCCTGGAGATATTTGGAAGTCATATATCTTTTTGAGTCACAGGTCCAAGCCATTAAAGAGAAAAGCTTAATAACATCTGTTAGGCTAAAACTCCTTCTGTAGTATTTGTAAGTCTGAATCCAAAACTTATTTTCTAGCTTGAGACATGATCTTCATAGCCTTAACAGATTGGGAAAGTGGAAAAATCCAGGGTACGGTTTCTGAGAATTTTCCCTTTTCCCATTGTTTTTTCTGATGTCAGGACCTGGCATCCATATAATTCCATTAGTGAATTCCAGAGGTGGTATATCTCCCATTCCACTACCTGCTTAGTTGGGGGCGAGTGAAGAAAGCCCTGTATGGTGCTCACCAGCATATATTACCAGTATGCTCATAATATCAATGATAGCTAGAAACATAGTAGTTGGTGTCTTACCAGTATTGGTCTGGATCAATACTCTTTCTTCCTGCCTCGAATCTCCATGACTATTGAAGCTCAAGGCATCTTTAAAGATGAAAGACCACTGACCAAGCAAGTGGAAACAAAGATAAACAAATGGGACTACATGAAACTAAGAAACATCTGGACCTCAAAACAAATAGGGACCAAGATATAGAGACAGCTCATGGAATAGAAAAAGCTGTTTACCCAATATGCTTCAGATAAGGGATTAATATTCAAGATATATAAAACACTGGTAGAACTTTACAAGAAAAAAATCCAACCCCATCAAAAAATAGAGAGAAGATATGAACAGAAATTTCCTCAAAAAAGATATATAAATGACCAAAAGGCACAGGAAAATAAAATGCTCTGCATCATGAATCATCAGGGAGATGCAAATTAAAATGACCATGAGATATCGGCTCACACCACAGAGACTGGCACACATCAGAAAGAACAAGAACAACCAGTGCTGCTATGGAGGTAGAGATAAAGGGACTCTTATTTCTTGTTGGTGGGAATACCCACTGGTTCAGTCTTCTTGGAAAATAATATGGGCATTCCTCAAAAAATTGAAATCTAGCTTCCATATGACCCAGCAATACCACTTCTGGAATGTACCCTGGGGGCGCAAAGACACACAACAGAAATGCTGCCTGCACTTCTATGTTCATTGCAGCCCTATTCATAATAGCCAGAATCTAGAAGCAACCCAAGTGCCCCAAAACAGACAACTGGATAGAGAAACTATGGTATATCTACACAATGGAAACTATGCAGCTGTGAGGAAAAATAAAGTAATGACATTTGCTTATAAATGAATGGAGAGTATCATACTGAGTAAAATGAGTAAGAAGAAGATGGGTAGACAGTATGACTGCACTTGTTTGTGGGATATAAAATAAAACATAGTATGATACTAATACCCCAGGACAGTAGAAACAAGGACCAGGAGGATTTTTCACAGTTAGAAGTCTAGTGTTTCCAACCTAGTTGTTCTCCCCAAGTGCTGGGGGAGAAGGCAGTTGAGATACAGAAGGGACCACTATGACAGTGATAGTTGGAAATGATCACTCTGGACAAGAACTGCATGCTAAAAGTAGGTAAAAGGACAATCATTATAACCTTTCTGTATCTGTATTGCAAACCATAATGCCCGAGAGAGGGAGAGAGAGAGAGAGAGAGAGAGAGAGAGAGAGAGAGAGAGAGAGAGAGAGAGAGAGAGAGATTGCCTGCCATAGAGACATAGAGACAGACTTGGAGGTGGCAGGAGGGGTAATGGGGACATTGGTGGTGGGAAACGTACACTGGTGGAGGGATGGGTGTTGGAACATTGTATGACTGAAACCTGATCATAAACAGGTTTGTAACTGTATCTCACAGTGATTCAATTTTAAAAAAAAGAAGACAACTACTTCCTGCCTCCTGGGTAAACTTCTTTATTAGTCCCCAGCTGTGCAGTGATGCTTGATGGATCACTGACTTGGGTCTTTTGAAGGACAGGTTGGTTATCATTTCTTGTCAAAAAACATGCATATCCTCTCCACCAAACATTTGCATCTTTCTATTTATTCTGTTTCCCCTTTTCTTCATCCCTAAAACAGATATGCTCATTTATCTGGATTTTATCACTGGCTAGTTGCAAATGTTTCTCAGCTGCACAATTTTTCTTTTCCCTGTAGAGCAAAAAACCAAAAAAAAATAGGGTTGTTTTCACAAATGAGATTTTATGCATAATAAATACTTTAACTTGGTGATTTTGTAAATGCCTTTAGATTTAATCAATTTCTTCATGGTCTCCTAAAGGTCAATACTTTCTGTATCTTGCACTGTTCTGACTACATACTGGCTATCAGAAACAATATTTCTCCTGTCACATCTTTTAATAATTGAATCACTGCCACCATTTTCACTTTCTGGGCTGAGGAATAAGGTGTTTGCCTAATCTTCATAGTGGATCCCTAATAGGCCCCTTTAAAATCCAATTAGCTTTAAGAATTGAAACAAGTTAGAAAAAGTATAATCATTATCTATGGGCGCTAATGAAGTCAGAAAGTTCTAATTACCATTCCAAACTCACTTAGAGTGTTTCCTTCACGTATAGATTAGTAAGGTAAAAGACTATTTTATTTGTGTATTGATTAATTAATTGGTGTAAATGGGAGCGTCCTAAAGTATCCTTCCTATTTTGTGTAAGCAAATTTCCAGTCTTTTTTGTTGTTGTTGTTGTACATGAGGTAAAAATATCCAGTCCTTAATTTCTTGTTGATTAAAAAACACCTCTAGAGGAATTTTGAAGGAAAACTAACAAGCTTATTTTGCATCTAAAGAGATATGCTCTAATTTGGTTTCATAAATTCTATCTTGTCCCCATTTTAATTATAATTTATTAAGTGGAGATTCCTAAAATAGGCTAGAACCAGTTTATATCTCCATTTCTGAAAGTTGTTTAGGGTGTTTAGTGTTTAAGTTATCAGTTCTTTTTTTTGTTTTTTATTGAATCACTGTAAGAACAGTCACAAAGCCTTTCAGTTTAAGTCTCAGTCCATCATACAATGATCAAACACCCGTCCCTTCACCAGTGCACATTTTTCACCACCAAGAATCCCAGTGTACCCCCCTCCCACCCGCCCTTCCCCCGCCTGTGCGGCAGATTTCTACTTTACTTTCTCTCTCTACATTGATCAGATTCAATATCACGGTTCGAAAGAATAGTCCTGGTACCCGCATACTGGAGCCATGCTTATAGAAGCTCATGGTCACCGGGACTCCATCTGGAGAAGGCAGGGAGAGGGCACCTACCCGATCTGGGACCTCCCAGTGATATCAGCTCAGTATGGGGCCCGGAGAATCCTCCGGGAGTTGTGGAGCCTGCTTGCCAGTTTCCTTCTCAGCTGTGTGCTGTAATATGGAGAAGGGGGGCGGGTTGTGGGCGTGACTTCCGGGATCAAAAGCTGCCTGGGAACTGGGGCTGAACTGCCCGGCTCCAGCGTCCCCGTGCAGTTTGCAAGAATTGTCCTGATGCCCGCATTGGAGTTGTGGGGTCCAACGGGCAGTTTTCTTCGCTAAGTTATCAAGTATAAGCTGTACCTTTTTGTGGCACAATGATACTCCTATTTATTAAATGACCAAGATATAGAATTGGATATTCCTTCTGAAACCCTGTCTGAGCCAAAAGATATTTTTTAGTATTGGAATACCAGTTTGTAGGTGATCATCAGATTGGGTGATTATTAAGATATCATTCATACATTCGACCCCCAAGCTGAGCGGGTCTTCTCCCCCACCCAGATAAGTTTATCTATCACTTCTTGAACCCAGGACTTGGATTTCTCCCTGCAAGCCCCCCCCCCCCCCCCCCCCCCCCCCGGGCATCCTTTCAGACCTTGGGAGATAAAGCAGCTCTGAGTATCTGCGTCTTCATTTTTCTTTGCCAAGCTGAGCTGGTCTTCTCCTCCAACCAGGTCATTTTATCCACCACTTTTTGAAACCGGGATTTGGATTTCTCCCTGCAAGCCCCCCCAGGCGTCCTCTCGGACATGGGGGACAAAGCAGCTCTGAGCCTCTGTGTCTTCCTTCTCATCCCCCAAGCTGAGCTCGTCTACTCCCCTACCCAACTGAGCTGGACTTCTCCCCCACCCAGGTGAGTTTATCAGCTGCTTCTCGAACCTGGGACTTGGATTTCTCCCTGCAAGCCCCCCAGGTGTCCTCTCTGACTGTGGGAGAAAAAGCAGCCCTGAGCCTCTTCCTTTTCGTCCCTCAAGCTGAGCTGGTCTACTTCCCACCTAGCTGAGATGGTCTTCTCCCCCACCCAGGTCATTTTATCCACTGCTTCTCAAACCCAGGACTTGGATTTTTCCCTACAAGCCCCCTAGGCCTCCTCCCGGACTTTAGGAGACAATGCAACCCTGAGCCTCTTCCTCTGCCTATTCATTACCAAGCTGAGCTGGTCTACTTCCCAACCCAGCTGAGCTGGTCTTCTCCTACACCCAGGTCAGTTTATCTGCCGCTTCTCGAACCCAGGACTGGATTTCTCCCTGCATGTCCCCCTGGCATCCTCTTAGACCTTCGGAGACAAAGCATCCTTGAGCCTCTGCCTCTTCCTTTTCGTCTCCCAAGCTGAGCTGGTATTCTCCCCCACCCAGGTAAGTATAGTTGCCCCTTCTCAAACCCGGGACTTGGATTTCTCCCTGCAAGCCCTCCTCCCTGCAAGGCGTCCTCTCGGACCATGGGAAAAAAGCAGCCTGCATCTCAGCCCCTTGATTTTTGTTACCAAGCTGAGCTGGTCTAATTCCCCACCCAGCTTAGCTGGTCTTCTCCCCCACCCAGGTCAGTTTATCCGCTGCTTTTCAAACCCGGGACTTGGATTTCTCCCTGCACCCCCCCCCCCCCCCCCAGGTGTCATCTTGGACCTGGGGAGACAAAGCAGTCCTGAGCCTCTGCCTCTTCCTTTTCGGCTCCCAAGCTCAGCTGGTCTTCTTTCGCACCCAGGTCAGTTTAGCCGCTGCTTCTCGAACCCGGGACTTGGATTCCTCCCTCCAAGCCCCCCAGATGTCCTCTCGGATCTTGGGAGAGAACGCAGTCGTGAGCCTCTGCCTCTTCCTTTTCGTTCCCCAGGCTGAGCTGGTCTTCTCCCCCACATAGGTCTGTTTATCCACTGCTTCCAGAACCCGGGACTTGGATTTCTCCCTGCAAGGCCCCCAGGAGTCCTCTCGGACATTGGGAGACAAAGAACACCTGAGCCTCTGCCTTTTCCTTTTCGTCCCCTAGCTGAGCTGGTCTACTCCCCCACCCAGCTGAGCTGGTCTTCTCCCCCACCCAAGTTAGTTTATCAGTCACTTCTCGAACCCGGGACTTGGATTTGTCCCTGCAAGTCCTCCTGGCGTCATCTTGGACCTTGGGAGACAAAGAAGCCTTGAGTCTCTGCCTCTTCCTTTTCGTCCCCTAAGCTGAGCTGGTCTTCTCCCTCACCCACGTCAGTTTAGCCACCGCTTCTCAAACCCAGGACTTTGATTCCTCCCTGCAAGCCCCTCAGGAGTTGGACCTTGGGAGAGAACGCAGCCCTGAGCCTCTGCCTCTTCCTTTTCATCCCCCAAGCTTAGCTAGTCTTCTCTCCCTCTCAAGTCAGTTTGTCCAACGCTTTTCGAACTCAGGACTTGAATTTCTCCTTGCAAGCCCCCCAGGCATCCTCTCGGACATTGGGAGACAAAGCAACCCTAGACTCTGCCTCTTCCTTTTCGTCCCCTAAACTGAGCTGGTCTTCTCCCCCACCCAGGGGAGTTTATCCGCCGCTTCTTGAACCCGTGACTTGGATTTCTCCCTGGAAGCACTCCAGGCATCCGCTCGGACCTTGGGAGACAAAGTAGTCCTGAACCTTTCCCTCTTCCTTTTCGTCCCCTAGCTGAGCTGGTCTACTCCCCCACCCAGTTGAGCTTGTCTTCTCCCTCACCCAGGTGAGTTTATCCGCTGCTTCTTGAACCCGGGACTTGAAGAAATGAGAGCAGAAATTGGAAAGCTATGCACAGCAAAGTCACAAATTAAAGATTCCATAGATGAGATGAAAAACTCAGTCTGTGCCCTCAAAAATAGAATGACCACAGCTGAGAAAAGAATCAGTGAGCTGGAAGATCAGCTGCACCAAGCCAACAGGCAACAACAAATAGTGGCAAGGGACCTCAAAGTAGCTCTACAGAGAATCAGAGTCCTAGGAGACGATTCCAAGATAAACCACATTAGAATCATTGGACTATCAAAAGCTCAGGGAAACAATCCCAATGAAAAACAAATCATAGCTGAAAAATTCCCAGAGCTCAACAATGCAGCCATTCAGATTCAAGGAGCCTGAAGGGTATCAGATAAAAGAGGTCACGGTTACGGTCACGGTCCTCCCGTTGTTCACCGATTTGCTCAAGCGGGCCCAGTAACGTCTCCATCATGAGACTTGTTATTACTGTGTTTGGCATATTGAATATGAGATCAAATACGTCACAGGTAGCTTGCCAGGCTCTGCTGTGCGGGCGAGATACTCTCGGTAGCTTGCTGGGCTCTCCGAGAGGGGCGGAGGAATCGAACTCGGGTCGGCTATGTTGGCCACTTGTAAGACAAACGCCCTACCGCTGTGCTATCGCTCCAGGCCCCTAACAAAAGCACTCCAAGACATATCATAGTTAGAATGATCGATGCTGCGGATAGAGACACAATACTGCAATCAGCAAGGTCAAAGAAGGAAATCACATACAAAGGAACACCCCTTAGATTCATAGCAGATCTATCACAGGAAAACCTCCAAGCTGGAAGGCAGTGGCGAGACGTAATGAAAAACCTTACTGAAATGAATGCTTCACCAAGAATACTCTATCCGGCTAAACTCTCACTCAAACTCGAAGGAACGGTACACTATTTTCTAGATAAACAGCAGCTCAAGAACTTCATAGACTCAAAACCAAACCTAAAACAAGGGCTAAAGGGGCTACTATAAGACAAGACAAACCCTACAACCACAACAGACCCTTACAAAAAGATGACACAAAACCCCATAGCAGTAATCTCTCTCAATGTCAATGGTCTAAACTCACCATTTAAGAGACACCGAGTGGCAAAATGGATACAGAGACAGAAACCAAAATTGTGCTGCCTACAAGAAACTCATCTCAACAGTCAGAGCAAACACAGACTCAAAGTCAAAGGATGGAAAACAACCCTACAAGCAAACAGCTCCTTCAAAAAAGCTGGGGTGATCATACTAGTATTCAACAACATTAATTTCAGGTTGAAAAAGATTAGAAGGTACAGTGAAAGATGTTTTCTCTTCATCAAGGTATACATACACAGGAAGAAATCACACTCTTAAATGTATACGCAACTAATGAGGGAACAGCTAAATATTTAAAACAACTGCTAACAGATTTTAAGGAGGACATTGCAAGAAAAACAATAGTAGTTATAGACATCAACATATCCTTATCACCTCTGGATAAATTAACAAGAACAAAACTCAGCAAGGAATCATTGGCTTTGAAAGAAGAAATAGAAGAGAAGAGAAAGGGCTGATAGACCTATAAAGGTCTTTACACCCCAAAAAGAAAGAATACACATTCTTCTCCAGCACGCATGGAACATTTTCCAAAATAGACCATGTGCTAGGCCACAAAACATACCTCAACAGAATCAGGAAGATAGGAATAGAATCAACCATCTTTTCAGACCATGATGCACTGAGGATAGAAGTGAATCACACACAGACACGGAGAACCAAATCAAACACCTGGAAATTGAACAAATCAATGCTGAACAACGAGTGGGTCAGGAAGGAAGTCAAGAATGAAATCAAAAGATACCTGGAAACAAATAAGAATGAAGAAATGAGCTACCAAAACTTATGCGGATGCAGAAAAGCCATATTAAGGGGAAGTTTATAGCTCTGCAAGCATATCTCAGGACTGAAGAAAGGATGCACATAAACAACTTGACCTCACAGCTCAAGACCTTAGAAAAGTATCAACAGAAAGAGCCTAAATCAGGCAAAAGGAAAGAGATCATAAAACTTAGAGCAGAAATCAATGAAATGGAAACCAAAGATACAATCCGAAAGATCAAGGAAACCAAGAGCTGGTTCTTCGAGAAAATAAACAAGATAGATAAACCACCAGCAACACTCACAAAGAAACAGAGAGAGAGAACCCTAATAAACCGAATCAGAAATGAGAAAGGGGATATCACAACAGAAACTAAAGAAATTAAAAATATCATCAGAGACTACTTCAAAAGTCTGTATGCCACAAAACAAGAGAACCTAGAAGAAATAGATAAATTCCTGGATTCCTATCATCTCCCAAAGCTGAATCAAGAAGATATAGAGTACCTGATACACCTAATAACATAAAGGAAATTGAAACTGTAATCAAAAGTCTTCCCCAAAACAAAAGTCCAGGCCCAGATGGATTCACAAGTAAATTTTTCCAAACATTTAAAGAGAACCTACTGCCAGTCCTTCTCAAGCTTTTCCAGGAAATTGAAAAAACAGAAACTCTCCCAAACAGTTTCTATGAAGCCCATATCTCTCTAATACCAAAAGGAAACAAAGACACCACAAGAAAAGAAAACTACAGGCCGATATCCCTGATGAACATGGATGCGAAGATTCTCAAGAAAATACCAGCAAATAGAATTCAACTACTCATCAAAAAGATCATACAACATGACCAAGTGGGATTCATCCCGGGGATTCAAGGATGATTTGACACTCGGAAATCAATCAACAGAAACCATCATATCAACAAAAGAAAAGATAAAAATAATATGATCATATCAATAGATGCAGAAAAAGCATTTGACAGATCCAGCACCCGTTTATGATGAAAACCCTCGCCAAAACAGGGATAGAGGGGACTTTCCTCAATATAGTTAAAGCAATCTACTACAGGCCTACAGCAAATATCATCCTCAATGGGGAAAAACTGAGAGCCTTCCCCCTAAGATCAGGGACGAGACAAGGATGTCCACTCTCTCCACTGCTGTTCAACATTGTACTGGAAGTACTTGCAATGGCGATCAGGCAAGAAAAAGATATTAAGGGCATCCAGGTACGAAAAAAAGAAATCAAGCTCTCACTATTCGCAGATGATATGGTACTATAATTAGAGAACCCTAAAACCTCTACGAAGAAACTCCTAGAAACAATAGACTTGTATAGTAAAGTTGCAGGCTATAAAATCAATACCCAAAAGTCCATGGCTTTCCTATATGCAAATAGTGAAAGAGAAGAAAATGACATGAAGAAAACAATCCTGTTCACATTGTGCCCCAGAAAAATCAAGTACCTAGGAATCAGCTTAACTAAGGAAGTAAAGGACCTGTACAAAGAAAACTACAAAAAGCTACTTCAGGAAATAAAAGAGGACACGAGGAAATGGAAAAATATCCCCTGTTCATGGATGGGAAGAATTAACATTGTCAAAATGGCAATACTTCCCAAAGCACTGTACAAATTCAATGCAATCCCTATAAGGATGCCCATGACATTCTTCAAAGAAATGGAGCAAACACTCCTGAAATTTATTTGGAACAATAAGCCCCCACGAATAGCTAAAGCAATTCTTGGGAAAAAGAAAATGGGAGGAATCAACCTACCTAACTTCAAGCTCTACTACAAAGCAATAATAATTGAAACAGCATGGTACTGGAAGAAAGGCAGAGCTGCAGACCAATGGAACAGAGTTGAAAATACTGACATCTCCTCCCAAACATATAATCATCTAATCTTCGATAAGGGGGCAAGAAAAGTGAAATGGAGCAGGGAAAGCCTCTTTAATAAATTGTGCTGGCAAAACTGGACGGCTACATGCAAAAAAGTGGGCTCAGATCTCTGCCTAATGCCATGCACAAAAGTAAGATCAAAATGGATTTATGACCTCAACATCAGACCGGAATCCATAATGTTTGTTGAAGACAAAGTTGGCAAAACTCTCCATGATATTGAAGTTAATGGTATCTTCAAAGATGTCACGCCACTGGTCAAGCAAGTGAAAACAGAGATAGACAAATGGGACTATCTTAAACTAAGAAGCTTCTGCACCTCAAAAGAAACAGTGACCAAAATACAAAGACAGTCTACAGAATGGGAAAGGACATTCGCTGAATACACATCCGACAAGGGGTTGATATCAAGGATATACAAAGTACTGGTTGAACTCCACAAAGAGAAAACATCCAACCCCATCAAAAAATGGGGTGATGAAATGAACAGAAACTTTCTCAAAGAAGAAATCTGAATGGCTAAAAGGCATGTGAGAAAATGCTCCACATCATTAATCATCAGGAAGATGCAGATCAAAACAACAATGATACATCATTTCACACCACAGAGACTGGCCCACATCCACAAGAACAAAAGCAACCGGTGTTGGCGTGGATGTGGTGAGAAAGGGACCCTCCTTCACTGCTGGTGGGAATGCTGACTGGTTCAGCCCCCTTTGGAAAACAGTATGGACGATTCTCAAAAAATTGCACTTGTTTGTTCATTGCAGCACTCTTTACAATAGCCAGAATCTGGAAAAAACCTGAGTTCCCGAGAACAGATGACTGGTTAAAGAAACTTTGGTACATTTCCACAATGGAGTACTATGTAGATGTTAGAAAAGATGAAGTCATGAAATTTACATACAAGTGATACTACATGGAAAGTATCATATTAAGGGAAATGAGTCAGAAAGAGAGGGATAGACATAGAAAGATTACATTTATCTGGGGAACATAAAGTAACAAAATAGGAGACTAACACCCAAGAATGGCCCAGATTAGTACCAGGAATTTTGCTCCATGGCTTGGAGGCCACCCATGCATGCTAGGGGAAAAGGGAGCTCAGATAGAACACCAAATAAAGGGTGTTGGGAGGATCTTCCCAGGATGGGAGAAGCATTCTGAAAGAAGACTATAGACCAAACATGATTGCCACTCAATGCCTCTTTTGCAAACCACAACACCTAAAAGAAGAGAGAGAACAGAGGGGAATGCCCTGCCACATAGGCAGGGTGGGATGGGGGATGGGGGGTGGGAGGGATACTGGGATCTGTGGTGGTGGGAAATGGGCTCTGGGGAGGGATGGGTATTTGATAATTGTATAATTGAAAGACAAGCACAAAAATTTGTAAGTCTATAACTGTACCTCATGGTGTCTCACTAAGAAAAATTAAAAAATAGAAAAAAGATATCATTCATAAAATGACATAACATAAACATAATCTTGTAAAGCCAAGACTAAAAGTGAGCCTGTATAACATTCCTTGAGGCTCAACTGTAGGCCCTAAATCATTTTGGGGTCTAATGATTATAGGGCTAAAGATAAAGAAGAGCATTATCACCTTGACTTATAGAGGTCAAATATATAGACTATACAGTTTGAAGAACAAAATAATTTTTTGTTGGTTCTGTTTAGTTTCATGTGAAAAAACCTCATTGATTATTTCGGTTTTAAATTTTTTAAATTTGGTGGCAGGAGGGATTCTTTGGACATTGGTGGTGGGAAATGGGCACTGTAGAGGATCAGGTGTTAGAACATTGTATGAATGAAACCCAATCATGAAAGTTTGTGTATCTCATGGTGATTCATTTTAAATAAATAAATAAATAAATGTATATTGGAATATAGCTCCAAATATTTTAGGCTTAACATTGGCTTGCCCTTTTCACCTTGCCACAGGAGATTAGGTTCATTGAGTCACACCCATCACATTGCCCCTGAGTCACTTTCATTCCTTTCTTATCTGTAACCACTTCTATGCTCTCCAACCCCAATCAGCTTTTTCCCCTAATCAGGACCTGTTAATTTGTAAGGTCAGATCCTTCTAGGACACTGAAATTGTATTGTAAGTTAATATTGCCTTTCTCCTCTCGTTATGTCTTTTGAATAGTTTACTTTAATGCAATGTCCTTTTTGTATAGATACAAGAAGACAGTTAAACTTAGAATTTAATTGGCTTTGAATATTATTCACTCCCGGGCATCTGCTTTCTCAACTTAAGCCTCAGTTGCCCTTACTTCCTAACACCCCAGAAGCAGGATCCCATCGAGGGACTGAATGGATGCAGGGCAAGCCTTGAGCTACCCTGGCATCGAAATGGGCCAGGTCAAAGTGCCATGATTCTTAACTATAAGTTAAGAGCTTTATCATGGACAGATGCTGTCATGATCCAAAAGTAATGACGAGACTAGGACCCTGCTAGGGATAGGAAAGACTATCTTGCCTGAGCAGTGTAGTCTGAGATCGAGATGGCACTAAGAGAGCAATTCTATAAGTTTAAGGTATTTCTTATTGTATCCATACAAAATGATTTATATTATGTATGCTTATATGTTTGTTGGACAAGGAGAGGAGAAACAGACCCAGGGGATTCTGCTCTAGGGTGGGTCAACCTAATAATGAGAATCTGTCCTAGAAGAGGCTTTCCCCTAGGGAAAGAACTCTACCCCTATTGATTGTGACCACACCTATGCATAATTGTTACCCCAACCCCTCATGCTGGGGGATATAACTAGACTGTAAGAGTGGGCTGGGGGTGGGGGGAGGCAGAGGAAAGACAGGAATGAATGGAGAGAGGATTGGAATAAACTTCAGCTAAGACCAACCGGCCTGGCTTTTATTCCTTCCTTCGCCTACCCATTGCCATAGACATCCCCAGGGTGGGGGAAGCAGCTTGAAACTACAGAACGTGGGCAGCGGGAGAGACAGACCTCTGCTGCTGCCTTTTTGTGTTTACACAAAAGTAAAAGGACCTATTTCTTCTTTTTGAAGGAGTATCAGTTTTGCATTTTATCATAAGTATTTTAAATTATGAATTATCTAGGCTAGATATTCTAATATTCTAGCACGTCCACACAGAAATAAAAAAAACAAATTCACTTACAGAAAAAGGTCTTTGATCTTTTAGTAAACTTTCAGATACCAGAAAAAGAAAACACTTAAATTTCCAATTTTTATAAACAAAATAAGCTTTCTTTGATGACTTCCGTACCTCTGTTACTTGTAAAACAGCCTAACTTCTCATTAAACTCAGCTGGGATCAACATTTTGTTTTAGAAACCAAACCTTTTAGTCTAATACTGGTCTAACAAGGTCCAAAAGTACATAATTTTTTTAAACTGTTAGGTTGCATATCACTCTGAACTCTGATCTCTAGTGATAATGCATTTTTCTCAGGTCTAAGAATTTCTTTTACTTTTTTTATTGAATCACCGTGAGATATAGTTAAAGCTTTCATATTTGAGTTATAATCACACAATGATCAACACCCATCCCTCCACCAGTGCACATTCCCCACCACCAATATCCTCAGTATACGCCCCCTTTCCTACTCTCCCACTCTCTCCATGGCAGACAATATTTGTCATTCTCTCTACTTTTGGGCATTATGGTTTGCAATGCAGATAATGAGAGGTTATCAAGCTTGCTCCTTTATCTACTTTCAGAACATACCTCCCATCCTTACTTACTCCTCCAACCTTGATTTTCTTAGTGTGATCCCTTCTCTATGTCAGCTGCCTTCTCCACATCCCTTCCCTGCACCTGCTCATGAGACAGGCTTCCAACTCTGGAGCAATCTTTCTGGCCCTTGTATCTACTGTCCTTAGGTATCAGTCTCTTGTTCTGTTATTTTATACTCCACAACTGAGTGCAGTCCTTCTCTGTCCCTCTCTTTCTGACTCATTTCACTTAGCATGATACTCCTCATGTCTATTCACTTATAAGGTAATTTCATGACTTCATCTCTCCTAACAGATGCATAGTATTCCATTGTGTTGATGTACCAAAGTTTCTTTAACCAGTCTTCTGTTCTTGGGCACTTGGTTGTTTCCAGGTTTTGGCTATTGTGAACAGTGCTGCAATGAACATATAGGTACAGATGTTATTTGTATTGTGCTTTTTTTTCACCCTCGGCATATATTCCCAGAAGTGGTATTGTGAAGTCATATGGAAGTTCACCCCTAGATGGTTCACCGCCTCATTGTGGCAGGGGTGGCAACGGTGCCAACTGGTGAATTGTGAACTAACAGGTGCTGTCCAGAGATGCAGGCAGGTGTGTGATTGTCTGCGTGCAGATCATTACAACATACCAGGCGACCAAAAGCTTGCATTCAGTAGACTGGGGGCACCTGTAAGGTTGATTGGAGGCCAACCTAAAAGCCTCCCTCCCTCTCGAAGAACTTGGAAAGCTACCGAGAATATCTCACCCACATGGCAGAGCCTGACAAGCTACCCGTGGCATATTTGATATGCCCAAAACAGTAACAATATTCAGCCTCATTCCCCTGACCCTGAAAGATCCTCCAATACGGCGGCATTAGGAAGGACAAGCAAGGAGAGGCTAATAAAATCTCAGGGTCAAACTAGGCTGCCAAACTGAAGAAACTAAAATGACTGTCTGTACTTTCAATGCAGGTATGCCGGCATCAGAAGCATCCATCTAGGACCTGATGGTGCAAGTGCAGAAGATCAAATACGATGTCATTGGTCTGACCAAGACGAGAAGGCATCGATCACATCATGCAATTTTTGATACTGGAGAAGAACTCTTCTTCAAAACATGTGACATTAGAGGTGTCAGTGGTGTTGGTGTCCTCATCAACATGAACTTGGCCATGAACATTGATTCATTTGAATGCCTAACAACCTGAATCGAATGCTTACATTTGAATAGATGTGGCTCATTGCTGGCAGTTTCTATCTTCATTGTCTACCCACCACCATCCTACTATGACGAAGAAGAAATTGAGGAGTTCTACATGGAGCTGGGAAGTTCTATAAAGAAGACCACACCTTATACAAGGTCATTGTTAGTGATTTTAATGCCAAAATAGGACTGAGAAGGTCACCTGAATAAGTCCACATCAGGACCCATGGCCTAGAATGGAACAAACAGGGTGAGAGAGACTGTTTGAGTTCATCATGTTGACCAATACTATTCATGGTAATTCGCAGTTCCAGAAAGCAGAATCTAAACACTGGACATGGGAGTCTTTCGGTAGACCATATCATATTCAGCTGATGGTTTTGCCTGACCAATGTCACTGTTGACCCAAAATTCCAAATGGGATTAACCCACCATCTCCTTTGTGTGAAATTATACTTCACAGAGTGGGGAGAAGGGCTGAAAAGTTTAAGACAAGAACTCCCAAAACAACCACCAACTGGGAGTTCTTTGGCACTATTCCAGCAATATGGGAAAATGCTGTCGTTGACAACATTGACGAGGAATACGATCTACTGCTTTAGCACCTTCATGACTGTGGGAGGAATGCCAATAGTGGGAAAGGCACAAAAAGATGCCTGTCTTTGGAAAGTCTCGAGTTCATTCACCAACGTGTTTGGCGTGAGCCACAAGCAATCACAAGCTAAAGTCCGATATCGCAAAGCTGTGCAGAGAAGGGATAAAGGAAGACCTCAAAGAGAGAATAGCAGCAGTGTTGGCTGACACAGCAGAAACCTGGAAAAGTATTCACAATGCCCGACTGTCCTCCAATTATAAGACCAAGATGATGCCTTCCGATGTCCTGATGGATCTATCACATCTTCCAGAAGGTCAATGGAGAAAGTTATCCAGGACTTCTACTCAGATCTCTTTGATAGCCATGTCCACCTGCCCACATACCAAATTCTGCAGGATGGATATGTCGTTCTCAGTGTTCTCTTTTCCAAAATCCTACATGTCATTTCATTGGTAAAGAGGTGTACAGCACCCAGTCCAGACAAGGTCATACCTGAAAACCTGAAGAATCTGCCACCAGTACTCATCAAGTGTATACTGGTTCAGCTCTTCACACACTACCCATATGAATGCAAGGTTCCATCCCAATGGAAAACCAGCAGGTTCGTTCTGTTGGACAATAAGGGAGACATCCACGACATTGGCAACTATCACCAGATCTGCCTGTTGTTCATCGTCTACAAGTTATTAATTTGAATCATTCTGAATAGGATTGGCAGAACAGTAGATGAAGGACAACCATGCGAGCAAGCCAGGTTCCGAAAAGGATTCAGCATGATCAACCATATCCACATGGTGACCATCTCATTGAGGTTTCTCAGGTGTTCAAGATGCTGCTTTGTCTAATGTTCATTGATTTAAAGAAGGTCTTTGCAAAACCCTCCATGACATTGAATCTAATTGTTTCTTCAAAGATGTCACGCCACTGGCCAAGCAAGTGAAAACAGAGATAGACAAATGGGACTATCTTAAATTAAGAAGCTTCTGCACCTCAAAAGAAACAGTGATCAAAATACAAAGACAGTCTACAGAATGGGAAAGGATATTCACCGAATACACATCCAACAAGGGGTTTATATCAAAGATATACAAAGTACTGGTTGAACTCCACAAGAAGAAAACATCCAACCCCATCAAAAAATGGGGCGATGAAATGAACAGAAACTTTCTCAAGGAAGAAATCCGAATGGCTAAAGGACACATGAGAAAATGCTCTGCATGATTAATCATCAGGGAGATGCAGATCAAAACAACAATGAGATATCATTTCACACCACAGAGACTGGCCCACATCCACAAGAACAAAAGCAACCAGTGTTGGCGCGGATGTGGTGAGAAAGGGATCCTCCTTCACTGCTGGTGGGAATGCCGACTGGTTCAGCCCTTTTGGAAAACAGTATGGATGATTCTCAAAAAATTGGACATTGAGCTCCCATTTGACTCAGCAATACCACTACTGGGAATATATCCTGGAGAGGCAAAAAAGTACAGTCAAAATGACATCTGCAATTCTATGTTTATTGCTGCACTATTCACAATAGCTAGAATCTGGAAAAAACCTGAGTGCCCGAGAACAGATGACTGGTTAAAGAAACTTTGGAACATCTACACAATGGAGTACTATGTAGCTGTCAGAAGGTCATGAAATTTACATACAAGTGGTACTACATTGAAAGTATCATGCTAAGTGAAATGAGTCAGAAAGAGAGGGACAGGCATAGAAAGATTGCATTCATCTGGGGAACATAAAGTAACAAAATAGGAGACTAACATCCAAGAATAGCTGAGATAAATACCAGGAGGCTTACTTCATGGCATGGAGGCCAGCCACACATGCTAGGGGAAAAGGGAGCTCAGATAGAGAAGGGAGTACCAAATAAAGGGTGTTGGGAAGATCCACTCAGGATGGGAGAGGCATGCTGAAAGCAGACTATAGACTGAACATGATTGCCACTCAATGCCTCTTTTGCAAACTACAGCACCCAAAAGGAGAGAGAGAACAAAAGGGAGTGCCCTGCCACAGAGGCAGGGTGGGATGGGAGGGATGGGGCGGTGGGAGGGATACTGGGATTACTGATGGTGGAGAATGGGCACTGGTGGAGGGATGGGTACTCGATCCCAAGCATAAAAATTTGTAAGTCTACAACTGTACCTCATGGTGTTTCACTAATAAAAATCCAAAAAAAAATAAAGAAGGTCTTTGATTATATTGAGACTGAAGTGTTCATCGAAGCCCTAGCCAAACAGGGCATTCAAACTCAGTATCAGGATCCTCCGTGAGCCATATTATGGATTCACCACCAGGATCTCACCATTCTACAAGGAAGTGATCATTGATGTAAAGAGAGGGGTTCAGCAGGGCGATACCATTTTACAAAACTTTTCAGTGCCATCCACGAGAACATCATACAGTGACTGACTGGAATGGAAAGGAATGGGAATGGGAGTGAAGATCGACTGTAGGCAACTACACCACCACAGCTTTGCTAATGACATCGTTCTAATAACACCAAACATTAGCCAAGCAGCTTGAATGCTGGACGACTTCAACCATGAGTGTGGAAAGATTGGACTGCAGCTGAATCTCATGAAGACAATGTTCATGAGAAACAGATTCGTTCCTGATGTTCCATTTGCTCTCAAGGGAACAAACATCTCCGAATGCAGCAGCTATGTGTACTTGGGTTGAGAACTTAACATGGCGAATGACCTGGCACCTGAGCTGAGCAGGAGGCAGGGAGCAGCATGGGATTCCTTCAAGAATGTCGAAGAAGTTGTTAAGAAGATGAAGAACCTCTGGCTCTGGGCACATCTTTTCGACTCCACTATTCTTCCTGCACTAGCATATGCCTCCGAGATCTGGGCTCTATGAAAACAGGATGAGGATGTTATTCGGGTCTCCTAAAGAGGAATCAAAAGAGCTATGCTTGGAATATCACGTTTCACTCAAGTGAGAGAAGAAATCTGGAGTTCCGACCTCTGTCGATGATCGAGAATCAGGGATGCTGTCTTGTTTGCCAAGGCGTCAGAAATCAGTTGGGCCAGACATGTAATGAGATTTGGAGATGACTGCTGGACTAGAGCTGTGACTAACTGGAATCCATGGGATGTCAAAAGAATGCCTGACCTGACCTATGAGATTGTTGGACTTCTTCAAGACCCTGAACGAATGGTTTGAGGCTCTTTGTGTTCCTAGGCAAGCAGATGCCATTGGACTACATTAGCACATGACAGGGTCAAATTGCGACGTTACTGTCCCCTGCTCGAGCAAATCAATGAGCAACGGGATGACAAGTGATATAAGTGATATATTATTTACAACATATAATTTATATTTATGATGGGTCACATTCCCCTGACCATGAAAGAGCCTCAAAGGTGGCACTTTCTAAAATCTCAGGGCAAGTATGAAGGAAATGTTACTGGTGCCTGCTCAAGGAAATCGATGAACAACAGGATGACAGTGACAGTGATACAGTGAATTTATATTTGTATATATTGGTTATAATAGAATTCATATCATATATATTAACATTCTATATAATATACTGCACATCATATAAAATATGTCACATATGATATACATACTATATATACACCATATAGGCTATATATAATTTAGTGTGTGTACTAATGAGGACATGACTACCAGAACTTGTGGAACACTTATTATATTATACAGATATATATTTAGTAGAATTTAAGATGCCCAAGAATTTCTAATTATGTTCCTTTAAAAATAAAACTTAAAGGTGACTCAGATGGCAGGTGTCCCCTTCCTTTGGAGCTCAGGTGCCTCTCCCCTTGTGGAAGACCTGATTGGCGGCAGCAGTGTGGCAGAAAGAAGATTTTTAAAATGAGCTGCAGTGGTGAAACACACATATTAGGTAACCAAACCTGATTTTGCCACTATTGCTTGGTCCCTTAGATTTATAGCAGACTTATCAGATGAGACCCTCCTGGAATATAGTGAAAAAACTGAAATGAATGCCCACCAAGAATACTTTATCTGGCTAGACTCTCACTCAGACTCAAAGGAATGATACACTACCTCATGGGTAAACAGTTCCGGAACTTCACTCAAACCCAACCTTAAAAGAAGGATTGAAGGGGCCACTGTAAGACAAGACAAACATCACAAGCACAACAACTTTGTACACAAAGATTTTGTACACAAAACCCCATGACATTAATCTCTCTCAATGTCAATGGTCTAAACACACTAATTAAGAGTCACTGAGTAGCAAAATGGTTTAAAAACTGAATCCGATAGTCTACTGCCTACAAGAATTATATTTGAATAGTCAGAGCAAACACAGACTCCATATTAAAGACTGGAAAACAATTCTTCAAGCAAACAACTTCTTCAAAAAGGCTGAGGTGGGCGTATTAGTATTTGACAACATAGATTTCAGGCTGAAAAAGGTTAGAAAGGACAACGAACACAATTTATTAATGATCAAGGAATATACACATCAGGAAGAAATTACACTCCTAAACATTTATGCTACCAATGAGGGACCAGTAAAATACTTCAAACAATTGCTAATAGACTTCAAGGAAGATATTGGTAACAAAAAATAATAGTTGGAAACTTCAACACAGCTTGGTCACCTCTTGATAGAACAATGACACTAAACCTCAACAAGGAAATACTGGTTTTGACTGGAGAAATGGAAGAGAGGTGTCTAGTAAATATATATAGGACTTTTTATGCCCCAACGTCCGAATAAACATTCTTCTCCAATGCACATGGGACATTCTCTAAGTTATATCACACGCTGCACCATAAAACATATTTCCATAAAAGCAAGAAGATAGAAATTTTATCAAATAACTTTTCAGAACATGATGCACTGGAAATAGAATTTTCTGTAACATACAGAATCAGAGAAACAGATCAAATACCTGTAAATTAAACAGCTCATTGTTGAACAACCAGTAGATTAGAGGAAGTCAAAGAGGAAATCAAAAGGTTCTTGGAAACAAATGAGAATGAGGACATGACTACCAGAACTTGTGGAACACAGCAAATGCAGTGTTAAGAGGAAAGTTAATAGCTCTACAAGCATTTATCAGAAAGGAAGAAAGGACCCAAATATAGAACTTTAATTCTCAACTTAAGATCTTGGAAAATGACCACAAAAGAACCCAGATCAGGCAGGAGAAAGAAAATAATAAAACAGAGCAGAAATTAAACTAGAATACAAAAAAGCTATTCAAAGGATCAATGAAAGCAAGAACTGGTTCTTTAAGAAAATGAAGATTGATAAACCATTAGCAAGAATGAGAGACACAGAGAGAGAAAGAGAGAGAGAGAAGAGAGAGAGAGAGAGAAGAGAGAGAGAGAGAGAGAAGTGACTGCCACAGAGGCAGACTGAGGATAGGGTGGAGGTGGAAGGAGGGAAATTGGGGACATTGTTGGTGGGAAGAGTACACTGGCTAAGGGATGGATTCTGGAACATTGTAAGATTGAAGCAGAATCATGGAAACTATGTAACTGTTTATTTCTTGGTTAATTCAAAACCAAGTTTTTTTTTAAAAAGGAAAGATCTACAGTAATAGCTTCCTTTGGTTTAGGATAGAATGAGCACCAACTCCATGTTCAGTTTTATTTTTAATTTTTTTTTAATTTATTGAATCACTGTGGGAAAGGTTACAAAGCTTTCAGGTTTAGGTCTCAGTCATGCAAATATCAAACACATTTCCCTTTACCAATACTTATTTTTTACCATGAAGAACACCAATAAAACCCCACCCCCCACCCCTCCCCGTCCCTGTGAGGCAGATGAATTCTAGTTAACACTCTATCTGCTTTGATTAGATTCATTGTTTCAATAAAAGATTCACCACTATTATTTAGAGTTTACCCCCCCCCCCCCAAATCAGACATGCTGAAAAAGCATTGTGAAGTGATTTGCTTTCTACAGCTGGGTTCAAGAATTAAATGTTGGTTTTGGATTTCTGTTATTTTACCTATTGACCCTGGAAGTATTTCTACTGAAAGTCAGATAGTTAAGAAATTGGTATCTGTGTTCTGGAGTCGTGGCCATGTTGGAGAGCCACTCGTGGGGGCAACTGGTGGCCTGGGTAGGGCGTGAAGGACGGACCGGAACGCCCACCGACCCATGAGGCTTTAGTCGCCCCCACACCCCCGGCTCATACCTCCTGTCCACAAGGCTCCCATGTGGCCACCATCTTTCTTTCCAGAGGGAGGAGGGCGGAAGGGAGCAACACCCTTTCCCCTCTGGGCAGACATGATTGCCTGGATTAACGCATAGTCCTTTCACTTTTCTGCTCCAAGCTGCTGGGTTCTGCATTAAGTCCTTGTGCTTCTGGGGCTGTGGCCGTGCTGGGGAGTCGCTCGTGGGGGGCAACTGTTGATCTTGGTAGGGCGTGAAGGACGGACCAGAATGCCCCCCTTCCCATGAGGTTTTAGTCGCCCCCACACCCACGGCTCATACCTGCTGTCCACAAGGCTCCCATGCGGTCGCCATCCTTCTTTCCAGAGAAGAGAGGGCGAATGGGGCAACACCCTTTCCCCTCCGGGCAGAAATGATGGCCCGGATTAACGCACAGTCCGTCCACTTCTCCGCTCCAAGCTGCTGGGCCCTGCACCAAGTCCTTGTGTTTCTGGGGCCGTGGCCATGCTCCAAATCCAACTCTGATCCTCAGGGAGAAAGATTGGGTGGTTTACTTCCCATTGATCACCCTGCATATAGAGAGATGTCGCGCGGTCACGTAAGCGGCCGCGCGGTTTTGAGAAAAAGTCCTAGCTCTCGCATACTAGAGCCGTGTCTGTAGAGGCCTCTGGTCACCGGGGCTCCATCTGGGGGAGGCGGGACGCGGCACCCACCCCATCTGGGACTTGCCGATGATCCCGGCTCCCCTTGGAACCCGTATTTTTTTTTTCCTCTGGGATCTGTGGTTCCCGCACCCTCCATGTGGTCCCTCTCTTAGGCTGAATGCTGCAAAGATGGCGCTGGGGGGCGGGCTGTGGGCATGACTTCCGGAATCAGAGGTTACCTGGGAGCTGTAGTCCGGCAGATTTGAGAAAAAGTCCTAGTTCCCGCACACTCGAGCCGCGTCTGTAGAGGCCTCTGGTCACCGGGGTTTCATCTGGGGGAGGCGGGATGCGGCACCCACCCCATCTGGGACCTGCCGATGATCTCGTCTCTTCCTGGAACCTGCTTCTTTTTTTTTTTTCTCCGGGATCTGTGGTTCCCGCACCCTCCATGTGGTCCTTCTCTTAGGCTGAATGCTGCAAAGATGGCGCTGGGGGGCGGGCTGTGGGCGTGACTTCCGGAATCAGAGGTTACCTGGGAGCTGTAGTCCGGCAGATTTGAGAAAAAGTCCTAGTTCCCGCATACTCGAGCTGTGTTTGTAGAGGCTTCTGGTCACCGGGGTTCCATCTGGGGGAGGCGGGATGCAGCACCTACCCCATCTGGGACTTGCCGATGATCTCGGCTCTTTTTGGAACCTGTTTTGTTTTTTTTTTTCTCCGGAATCTGTGGTTCCCGCACCCTCCATGTGGTCCTTCTCTTAGGCTGAATGCTGCAAAGATGGCCTTATTTTTAATTTTTAAAAACATTTTATCCAAGTACCAGGATTTACAATATTCATGTTCAGTTTCAATAAACTTTTTGTTTGTAATATCCAAAAGAAAAAACCCAAAATTTAGAGCAAGCAAACATAGTTTTCCTACATCTTATCTTCCGCCACAATGTAGCATGATTAAGAAAGTGAAATATTTTCCCTTTTGTATAAATTCCAATTTTTCCCTTGCCAAACTAAAGCCAAGAAGGAGATTGAGCATGTAATTGGCAGACCCCAGAATCCTTTAATGCAGATCCTTTAATCCATGCCCGACATGGATGCCTTAATACGTGAAATCCAGAATATGGCAACATTATCCCCAACAACCTGCCTCATGCGTGACTCAGAACATTAAGTTCAGAGAATACCTTATTCCGAAAGTGAAAATATTTTCCTCTATACTTCTTCTTAGGAATCTTAGGCTACCTGCCCTATGAGTATGCAAATATAATCTACTTGAGTCTATAAACCCGTCTTTTTTTGAGCTTTCTTTTCTTGAATTTATTCTTTTTGTGTCCAGCCTTTGTTTAGGTACTGGACCTAAAAAATGTTGAATTTCCCGGCGCCATCCTGCTGCACTCAGCAGTGAAAAAACCTAGTGGGCACCACAACACCGGAGAGTTCTCCGGGTCCCAAACCAAGCTGATATCACCGGGGTGCCCCATATGGTACAGGTGCAGTCTCCCCGCCTTCTCCAGATGGAATTTCGGCTACCATGAGCTTCTACGAGCATGGATCTGGTATGTGGGCACCAGGACCATTCCTCCAGTATGTGAGCACCAGGACCTTTGCTTGATATACAAAGTGAGCTATGGAAAATAGATGATCTAGCATCTGCCCATAGAAGGCAGTCTTGAATGGTGGTGGGGATATCCAAGCAAAATATAATGCCCCAAACTATAGAGAGAGTAAAGGTAAAGGTAAAGGCCCTCCCGTTGATCGTCGATTTGCTCGAGCGGGCCCAGTAACGTCTCCATTGGAGACTTTGTAGTTACTGTGTCTGGCATATCCAATATTCTTGGTAGCTTGCCGGGCTCTCCAAGAGGGGCGGAGGAATCGAACTCGGGTCAGCCATGTTGGCCGCTTGTAAGGCGAATGCCCTACCCGTGCTATCGCTCCAGCCCTAGAGAGTATCTGAGCATAGAGAGTATCTGAGCAATTGCCTGCTGTAGAGGAAGAGGAAGGACTGAGATGGAAATGGAGGGAATAATGGGGATATTAGTGGTGAAAAGTTTGTAATGGTGGAGGGATGGGTGATTGATCACTGTTTAGCTGAATATCAAACATAAAAGCTTTGTAAATGTATCTCATGGTGGCTCATGCTTCTGGACTGTGAATCAAGTCATGGCCCCATGCCGCCCTGGGAGGGCGTTGTCCCTTCTGCCTTCTCCCCCTCAGCAGCATGGTGACTGCCATCTTTCAGAGCCTATTGGACTGAGAGGTATGAGCCTGCAGTGACGAGACATGTGGGGTCTCATGGGATGAGGGCTGTAACTGGCCCTTCTCCCCACCCTTTTGAGACTCCAAGTTGCCATCCACAAATGGTTCCTTCAGCTCCTGAATGGCCATGATCCCAGAGGCACACAAACCAATCCCGGAACCCAGTGGTTTCTGGCAGAAATTCCTCCAGACTTAATTACTAAAATATAAGAAATTCAAAATTGCACAGCTGCAATCGCACAATATTATATGCTCTTCATTATCAGCAATAGAAAACAAATTATATAATGATACCTTCTCAGCAGGTCTGAATGTTGGGGGAAAATTGCAAATAATAATGTTAGGTCTTCTGTCAAAAAATTGAATGTAATCAAAGTAGAGAGAGACTAACGTGGAAGTCATCTGCCACGCTGGCAGGGGAGGGATGGGCGGGGGGCATACTGAGGTTCTTGGTGGTGGAAAATGTGAACTGGTGGAGGGATGGGTGTTTGCTCATTGTATGACTGAGACTTAAACCTGAAAGCTTTGTGACTGTTCTCACGGTGATTCAATATAAAAAAAGGTTGAATTTTTTGTCCTATGGTCAGGGAATGGGCAACCAATATTTTGTTGTCTGGAAGCAGCCCTCAGAAAAAGTCACAAAAATGGAAAACTAACTCAGGAACTTTTTCTTTTTCAAATGTTTTCTGTAATTCAGAACCTCCATGCTTTGGACTCTTTTTCAATGTGTGTTGCATAGTTTATAGTAATTATCTGTAGGCGAGGTCTTTCAAAAGAAGTTTCATAGTTATAACTACTCTGTCAATATTTCTCACTTATTCTTAGTTATTGCAAAGTACTCCTTTCATACTGTGATGGTATCACATGATTTGAAATTCTTGGTGTTTGTATTTGTTTTGGCGTTTTCGGTAACATCAAGGGTTAATGCTGGTTCTGCACTCAAGAATTACTCCAGGCGGTGCAAGGGGGACCATATGGGATGACCCATATCGAACCAGGGTGGCTGTGCTCAAGGCAAGCACTCTACCAGCTATACTATCACTCTGGCCCCTGATTTGGTGTTCTTGTGTGATAATCTAACCAAGAAACCATAGCATATACTTATATTGACTTTTTTTTTTTTTTAGTAATTGTGACATTCTCTTCTGCAGTTTGCTTTTCTATATGCTGATATTTAGTGGTGCCTTATGAGGAATCTGGATTATTCTATCTTTCTCTAAAACTGATCACTTTTAGTTTGATAGGCAGTTAAATTGCTGCTAGGTGTTTTTCTGTTAAGTTTAGGACAATTCTATGTTATTGTTTCCTAATTTTAACTTAGAATTGAGAGTTTAGGTATGGCTCTAGGCTGTTTCTTAATCCAAAAATATGGGTTGAAGGGAGTCGCCACAGAGAATCTGAAGTGTCAAGGAATTTTTCACCACTTTGGGATGGAACTACAACTTCTATGTCACTGCACGATATCTGCCATCTTTGTGGTATGTGTCTTCTTTTCTCAATTCTCCAGCAATAATACAATGGTAGATGTTTGAGAAGTTTTCTTCTTTATTTGTGCCACAAACCTACAGCCATGGATTTACATAGAATAGTTTTATAGTCTCTTGAGATTGTCCAATCATGTTTGTAGATTCTTTTTTTTAATTAATTAATTTATTTATTGAATCACCATGGGAAAGGTTACAAAGCTTTCAGGTTTAGGTCTCAGTCATGCAAATATCAAGCACATTTCCCTTTACCAAAACTTATTTTTTACCATGAAGAACCCCAATAAAACCCCACCCCCCACCCCTCCCAGTCCCTGTGGGGCAGATGAATTCTAGTTAGCACTCTATCTGCTTTGATTAGATTCATTGATTCAATAAAAGATTCACCACTATTATTTAGAGTTTACCCCCCCACCCCCAAATCAGACATGCTGACAAAGCATTGTGAAGTGATTTGCTTTCTACAGCTGGGTTCAAGAATTATATGTCGGTTTTGGATTTCTGCTATTTTACTTATTGACCCTGGAAGTATTTCTACTGAAAGTCAGATAGTTAAGAAATTGGTTTCTGTGCTCTGGAGTCGTGGCCGTGCTGGAGAGCCGCTAGTGGGGGCAACTGGTGGCCTCGGTAGGGCGTGAAGGGCGGACCGAAACGCCCCCCTTCCCATGAGGTTTTAGTCGCCCCCACTCCCCCGGCTCATACCTGCTGTCCACAAGGCTCCCATGTGGCCACCATCTTTCTTTCCAGAGGGAGGAGGGCGGAAGGGACCAACACCCTTTCCCCTCCGGGCAGACATGATGGCCTGGATTAACGCTTAGTCCTTTCACTTTTCTGCTCCAAGCTGCTGGGTTCTGCATTAAGTCCTTGTGCTTCTGGGGCTGTGGCCGTGCTGGAGAGCCGCTCATGGGGGGCAACTGGTGACCTCTGTAGGGCGTGAAGGGCGGACCGAAACGCCCCCCTTCCCATGAGGTTTTAGTCGCCCCCACTCCCCCGGCTCATACCTGCTGTCCACAAGGCTCCCATGTGGCCACCATCTTTCTTTCCAGAGGGAGGAGGGCGGAAGGGACCAACACCCTTTCCCCTCCGGGCAGACATGATGGCCTGGATTAACGCTTAGTCCTTTCACTTTTCTGCTCCAAGCTGCTGGGTTCTGCATTAAGTCCTTGTGCTTCTGGGGCTGTGGCCGTGCTGGAGAGCCGCTCATGGGGGGCAACTGGTGACCTCTGTAGGGCGTGAAGGGCGGACCGAAACGCCCCCCTTCCCATGAGGTTTTAGTCGCCCCCACTCCCCCGGCTCATACCTGCTGTCCACAAGGCTCCCATGCGGCCACCATCTTTCTTTCCAGAGAGGAGAAGGCGACTGGGGCAACACCCTTTCCCCTCTGGACAGTCATGATGGCCTGGATTAACGCATAGTCCGTTCACTTTTCTGCTCCAAGCTGTCGGGTTCTGCATTAAGTCCTTGTGCTTCTGGGGCCATGGCCGTGCTGGAGAGCCGCTCGCGGGGGGCAAGTGGTGACCTTGGTAGGGCGTGAAGGACGGACTGGAACGCCCCCCTTCCCATGAGGTTTTAGTCGCCCCCACTCCCCCGGCTCATACCTGCTGTCCACAAGGCTCCCATGCAGCCGCCATCCTTCTTTCCAGAGAAGAGAGGGCAAATGGGGCAACACCCTTTCTCCTCCGGCAGACTTGATGGCCTGGATTAACGCATGGTCCATTCACTTTTCTGCTCCAAGCTTCCGGGTTCTGCATTAAGTTCTTGTGCTTCTGGGGCCGTGGCCGTGCTGGAGAGCCGCTCGTGGGGGGCAACTGGTGACCTCGGTAGGGCGTGAAGGACGGACCGGAACGCCCCCCCTTCCCATGAGGTTTTAGTTGCCCCCACACCCCCGGCTCATACCTGCTGTCCACAAGGCTCCCATGTGGCCGCCATCTTTCTTTCCAGAGGGAGGAGGGTGGAAGGGACCAACACCCTTTCCCCTCCGGGCAGACATGATGGCCTGGATTAATGCATAGTCCTTTCACTTTTCTGCTCCAAGCTGCTGGGTTCTGCATTAAGTCCTTGTGCTTCTGGGGCTGTGGCCATGCTCCAAACTTAACTATGATTTTCAGAGAGAAACGTTGGGTGGTTTACTTCCCATGGATCACTTTGTATATAGAAAGATGTCGCGCGGCCGCATGAGCAGCCGCGCCATTTTGAGGAAAATTCCTAGTTCCCGCATACTCGAGCTGTGGTTGTAGAGGCTTCTTGTCACTGGGGTTCCATCTGGGAGAGGCGGGATGCGGTACCTACCCCATCTGGGGCTTCCCGATGATCTCGGCTCTTTTTGGAACCTGTTTTTTTTTTTTTTTCCTTCGGGATCTGTGGATCCCGCCCTCCATGTTGTTCTTCTCTTCGGCTGAATGCTGTCTGTTTGTAGATTCTTACTCTCCTGTTTGCTCATGAGTTCTAGGCGCAAATTTTGATCACTCTATTTTTGGTTTACAAAGATAGTAACTTTAGTTACCTCTCATTGTCATAGAAAATGAATTTGTAACAAAACCCTTCTCCTGGATGATAGGCCCATAAACTTTCTGGTTGTAATATCTCAAACACTGGCATGTGTAAAGGAATTTAGCATATTATCTCAATTTATGTTTATAATAAACTGTAGCACTGTAGCACTGTCCTCCTGTTTTTCATCGATTTGCTCGAGTGGGCAGCAGTAACATCTCCATTGTGAGACTTGTTGTTACTGTTTTTGGCATATTGAATATGGCACAGGGAGCTTGCCAGACTCTGCCATGTGAGCAGAATACTCTCAGTAGCTTTCCGGGCTCTCTGAGAGGGACAAAGGAATCGAACCTGGGTCAGCCGCGTGCAAGGCAAACACCCTACCTGCTGTGCTTCCGGTCCAGTCCTTATAATAAACAAAATAAAATTTTCTTATTTATTTACATTTTACTAGCAATGAAGCACTGAAGTGTTATACAACTTACCTAAAGTCACAGAACTTAATTTTATGGAAAGAAAATAGTTTATTAATTCTGAAAACCAAACTTCAAATCATTACATTGTGTTATATTTCTGAGTTTAAGAAAGTCCCATCACAAGTCAGACATGCTATTTCATTTCTGTGAGAATAAATCAGCAGAAAACACATTGAGTGAACAGTTTCTGATTTTGATGAGAGTAAAGGGTTTTCAAGAATATGACTCCCAGAGCTTTGTAGAAGGCCTAATAACATAGATCTAAAAGGAAATGTTATACTTTACAAAGACAGGACCTTGAGACAACAGTGTAATTTACTTGTCAAGAATAACGCACTTCAAAACAACAGCAACAAAAAAGAACAATGCATTAAATGGAGCAGAGTGATAGTACAGCACATAAGGTGCTTCCCTCTCATGTAGCCAACCAGGTTTGATCTCTGGCAGCTGTTATGGTCCTCCAGCCCACGAAGAGTGATTCCTGAGCAGAGCAGAGCCAGGAGTGAGAATTTAGCATCGCCAGATGTGACTCCCAAACCAAAAACAAACAAAAAAGAATAGTGCACTGCAGAGAGCTTCCTAAATTTTCACACGAGTAGATGCTGGAGTCAGGCTGATAAGACTGGTCTTGCAGTCAATAAGTAATGTCTTGGACTTGTTTTCTGTATCACTGTACCATGGTCATCCAGTTCATTGAGTTACTCAAGTGGGTGCCAGTAATGTCTCCATTCGTTCCTGCCCTGAGATTTTATTTTTATTAGCACCTCCTTACTTGTCTTTCCCAATGCTGCCATATTGGAGGCTCTTTCAGGGTCAGGGGAAAGAGACCCATTATTGCTACTTTTTGATATGTTTTTGGCATATTGAATACATCACAGGCAGCTTGCCAGACTCTGCCTTGCAGGTGGGATACACTTGGTAGCTTGCTGGGCTCTCCGAGAGGTATATATATGATATATATGTATATATTATATATATATATCCTTATATGGCTTGTTGCCTACTGTTTGAACCCAATCAAATATGGTGTGGTAATTATCGAAAATGGGTAGTGAGTGTGTTATGAGGTGTCCAGGAATATATTCCTCATATGTGAACCTTGGCTAAAGTGTGTGGAAAATGGCCTAGAGCGTGGTGATGGTTTGGTGTTGGAGGTCGGCTGCCGGGGCTGGGTCCCTTAGGGCGGGGAAGGCTCTCACCCGCTCCTCTCTAGGGTGCCCCAAGTGAAATCAGCCTGGCATGGAATCCAGTGGCATGTTATGGGTGCCTTATTTTATGCTCCCTTCCGGGAGAAGCAGCTGTGAGTTCTGGAGGGTTGCTCATTGGCCACTCTGATCTTGTGTTACATGGTTTAATTCCTATTAGGTTTATTCTTTAATCTGATCTGTTTCAGGGAAAGAAAATTCTCCTTTTCTTGTGTCTCAACAGTTTCATCTATAAAAGAAAATGATTAGATGAGAGACTTGTTTGAACCCCATGACCCTCTCTTTTATTTAATATTTTATTTATTTTGGTTTGGGGGTCACATCTGGCAGTGGTGATGGCTTACTTCTGGCTCTAGGCTTAGAGATCACTCCTGGTGGTACTCAGGAAACCATATGGAGTGCTGGAGTTCAAACCCGGGTCGGCTGCATGCAAGGCAAATGCCCACCAACTGGCTCTCTGCCCCACACTTTCCCCTCTTCCCTGCCCTATTCAATGACTTTCATCACGATTATGATCACGATCATCCTGTTGTTCGTCGATTGCCTTGAGCAGGCACCAGTAACGTCTCCTTCGTCCTAGCCCTGAAATTTTAAAGTTCCATATTCAAGGCTCTTTTAGGGTTAAGAGAATGAGACTCCTCATTGTTACTGGTATTTGGCATATTGGGTACACCACAGACTCTGTCATGTGGGCAGTTTACATTCGGTAGCCTGCTACGTTGTCCAAAGTAAGAATGAGGTAATAAGATGTCGCTTCCAGGAGCTGGGTTTTGTAGTCTCTGGGTCTTGGCCATTGATGGGATTACATGGCGCCAAGGGTTCAGTTGGTGGGTGTGACCCCTGCCTCTGGAATAAGGAGGATCTGGGTGGAGGATGCTCAGCCCTGATCCGAGCAGACTTGGAGATCTCAGCCCTGGGACTCACACGCCTTTGTTCCTCTGCCGGTACCTTCATGCATGTGGAGAGTGGTCTCAGCATTATTGTGACTGGTTCTGGAGGTCTTTGGCTGCTGGAGCTCTGCTCAGGGCGGGGAGAGAAACTCAACCCGCCCCCCACCCCCAAGGGGCCCCAGCAAGGACAGCCAGGCTCGGGAAAAGGAGACTCACTTTCATAACTCACTTTTTTCTTCCTTCTATCAGGGCACAACCATATTTACATCTCTGACATCTGTCCTTTATGATGCCAAAGAGTTTCCCAATCTAGAGAGATTTGATCCTGGCCACTTCCTGGATCAAAGTGGCAACTTTAAGAAGAGCAACTACTTCACGGCCTTTTCAGCAGGCAAGCAAGCTTCATTATTTTCTATAACTAAGGGGATTGTCCTAAAAATAAAACTCTATAAATATTTTTCTCATCTGCCCTGGCCAGTTAGAGAATTCAAAAATTCACTGAGGACATTATATGTAACAGACCTAGACCTATATTCAGGGATACCAAGAGGAAGACTCAGTAACAGATGAGACTAAAAAGAGAATGTCTTTCAGGAGTTGTTGTAGGAGCCTCGAGAGAAGACTTGTGTCTTCTGGTCAGCAGGGATAGTAGTTTGAGATTAAAGAAAGGCCCATTTGAGATGTTCCTTCAACATAACAAGGTTTCTGGGCAGACGCTGGTAACATACTCAGAAAGGTCAATTAGAGAGCTTAAAGAAGATACTAATTTTTGAAGGCATTGGCAGGAATAAGAGAAGTAACAATGTGTGAAAAAGAACTCTGGAACTAACATTAGTGAGATGTTACCATTCTAGGTTACTACAGAAGGAGTCTGTCTCTGTAATCCAGAGAAACTTTTATGAGAGATAGAGATAGAGATAGAGAGATAGAGAGAGAGAGGAATGCCTCAACATATAAGAGAATTCAGAGGCTGACTAACTGGTGACCTGGCAAGGTGGAATTGAGGAAATAAATACGATGATATTTATAATATATAACCCTTTAAATATCCCTGTCTGATTATTCAAACACTATTAAAATAACACCGTTTGTGTTTCATTTTCAGGAAAAAAAGCATGTGTTGGAGAGGCTTGGGCTGTATGAAGCTGTTTATATTTCTGACTAGTATTTTACAGCATTTTACCTTGAAACCAAAGGACATTGACACCGTGCAGTTCTCAGTGGAGTAGGCTCCGTCCTTTCCTTCTATAAACTATGTTTCATTCCAGTCTGAAGAAATTATTGACTGTCAGATTGCAGAGCAATGCCTTCAGCCTGTGTGTTAGACAGTATCCATGTACTCCTTCACAGCAGAACTGACAGTCCTGAACCCTGTCTCTTAAAATTTTCCATTCTCCAAGATTCAGTTCAAATTTCTTGTGTGAAATAAATCTGCTCTAACTCTAGTAAAGCTATTATTTTGTTATTATTCAGATAGTATTTTTCATAATAGGGTTAACATCTATGCTTTTGATGTGCCAAAGACAAACTTTAGTGACACAGTTCCTCCACCATAGGATTCATGTCACTTCTCATCAGCCCCATCTCTCATCATCTCTGGTAAATCTCACAACCCTGTCTATGGAAACCTCAGTTTATTATCTTAAAGTAACCATGTAATAAATAATGTTCCTCAATAAAATTTGCAAGAGTTTGGCATCTCTGCAGAGAATATTCATTAAGTGGTAGAGTTGTGCCCTTGGCACGGATGCAGCAATGGAGTATGGATGCAGCCTCATCCATACTTTGGTACTTTGGCAGGGTAGAGGTGTTCAGCCCATTCGGTTCCCTAGGGCCCTCTGGAGTTTTCAGTTACAGGGATTGGTGTTTCCATGCGTTTTAGCTGACTGGTGTGCATCTCCTGGGAGATTAAATCAGAATCAGTACAGCAGGTGGGTGAGTCAACCTAGTAGTACTTTTTTTCTATGACCTTGAAGAATGCCAGTGAAATTTGTTTTTTATCAATTATTTTTCCTCTTGCAAGTTTTATTGAGGAACGTTGTTGACTACATGGTTAATGATAGAATTTCAGGCATACAATGTTCTAACACCACATCTGTCTTTGTGGTGTCAGCATGCATACACCAATGTCCCAGAGTTTCCTCCCATCTAATTTCCCCACATCTTGGTAAGCTCAGTTCTGTGGACCACTTTCAGGTTCTGTTGCCTTTGGAATTTTGTTCTTTTCTTTTCTTTCTTCATATCCCACATATGAGAGAAATAATTCTCTATTTGTCTGCCCCTACCCCTGGCTTTTTTCTACTGATTTCCCTCTAGCTCCAAAGCATTGCAGCAAATTTATTATTTCATATTTTATTACAGCTTATTGTTATTTAATTGTGTATATATAGCAAAGTTTTTTTATCTAGTCATCTGTTCTTGAACAATTGGTTTGTTTCCAAATCTTGGACATTGTGACTAGCAGTACAATGAACAGAGGATAACAAAAGTATTTTCAAAATAACATTTTTGGAATTTCTGGGTAACATCGAATTTTAATTCTTAATTTTTTCCCATTTGAAACTTTTTTGTTTTTCTTATACAGTCACTTCAATATTCAATATTTCAATATCAATCCCACCACCAATGTGACCTTCTCTCCACAAATGTGCTAAGTTACCCACCCATACCCCTTGAATGCTCTTAGCAAGCAGAAAATAATTTACTCTGTATTGTATATATATATATATGTATATATATATATATATGGTTTTGCTAAGTTGTTAGGTGCTAGACGGGCCTTCTGTGCTATTGTTTTTGCTCATTGAGCTTAGCGGACCTCTCTGCATCTTTCCCATTTAATTTTCTGGGTTCCTACTGGACTGTCAGTACTGTGAACTTTGGAGATGTCTTGGCCCTGTGTCAGCAGGTGTATGACTAGGATGATCCAGTACCACTGCATCTTGGGCCTACCAGGTTCGGCTTGCTTGCTGATTCTCTCCAGAGTTGGTCATGGGGTTGGGTGCTTAAATCTAAGTGGGAAGCAGGGTGGATGCTAACCCTCCAATAGGGTCGTGACTCAGCCTGCCCATTTCAAGAGCTCCATGATCAGGGCCCAGAGACCAGGACTATCACCTTCAGCGTGGGCTGCAGCTTCTCTCAAATCAGTCGTGGTGCTAGGGCATTTATTTATTTATTTTGCGTTTCCTTCACTTTAATGAACACTTTACAAAGTACAAAATATACTGTCTTTGGGGGGACTATGGGGGACTGCTCTCCAACGCACAGTACATGCATCTCAAGGGTGTCTCCATCCTGTCAGGACACAGGACTGGCATGGGCTTCCCATTTCTCCCCACGCCCGGGCCCTGCCTGCCCCCACTGCACGCCTCCATGCACCCTCACCTCAGAATAGCAGAAATGATTTTGGCAGCGAGCAAGGGGGAGGAGGCGGCTTGGGATTTGGTTGCCAGACGCCCCCTGGCTGAGGAGCTACTCCTGGAGACTTTCTGTTAAACTCAGCAGCAGATAGGATCAAGCACTGGGGCTCTGGGAACCTGAGTCTGGCCTGACCTTCCCCCCCCCCCCCCCCCCCACTCTCGTGTCCCACCAACACTGCGTCAAATGAGCAGCCTACCCAACACGGGGCTGCACCCCACACCTGGCCCCCAGGACTGGGGACTTGGAATTTGTATCCAGATCCCCCCCCCAAATGTCCACTACGCCTGTGCCCTCCCCCCATCCTGTGACATCGGCCCAGAGCAGAGGCTGCACTGGGGGTCACATGCAACACGACCCCACTGGGACGCCAGGGGACGCCCTCCAGAGCTGCCTGAGACACCCCAGACCAGGGCTGTCCTGTGGTCCCTGGCCCTCAGCGGGACACACCCATGGGGCACTGCTTTTACGTGCCCAGGCCCTTGCTTACTGTCCAAACAGGAATCAACGTCCCTCCGTCTGGCCCCCAGGGATTCCCTTAGATCCAGAGGAACCACCAAGGTGCCCCAAGTTGGCCGGGAAGTCTGGTGAAGGGGGTACCCTCAGAGGGTAACATGGGGTGCTGGCAATCAAACTCCAGTTGACTGAGTGCAAGGCAAGTGTCCTATTTACTATCACTCCCACTCCATTCCTACTTTTTCTGATGTGTGTCAGTCTCACTGGTGTGAAGTAAAAACATTACTTTGATTTGCGTATATCTAATGGTGAGTAGAACATTTTTTCATATGCCTATTGGAGATCTGTGTGCCTTCTTTGAGGACGTGTCTGTTCATCTATTCTCTCCATTATTTTTTATGGAGTTGTTATTTTCTTATTACTTTTTTGGATGCTTCGTGTATCTTGTACTTTACTAAATGTGTGATGAGCAAATATTTCATTTACATTATCAAATATTGGGCATAGACTTGCTCATACGACTTGTTTTTTAAACCTTTTAACTTCAGTGAAATCAAATGATGTTACCTTGTTAAATTTGGTATTAGACATTTGCATCTTCTCTTTTTTTTCAGAGTAGTCTGTTTTTATCAGCATCATTAACTATTTTAAAGAGTTTTTCTTTCATTGTTTTCCTATATTGATTGTATGCTTGTAATTTCATTGATTTCTGCTCTTATTTTTATTTATAGTCTTTATGGTTTAGGTGTGTAAAATGCCTCACCATCACTCATTTCAGTATGTCCTTAGAGAATACGGCTGCTTTTGAACAGCTTTCCCACACTTTCAAAATTGGTATTAATATCTCTCAACAATACTAAGCCCAAAGGACTGTTCTATTCTCTTTCTTTTTCTCCTTCCTTTGTGAATCATTATGAAGATCAAAAGACCTTCTTTGCGTTGTTTTCATTTCTGAGGGGTGGGATACCCAGCAGTGCTCAGGTCGAACTCCTCGGGGATTACTCCTGTGGTATTTTTAGGACTATATGGGGTACCTAGGATCAAAACCGGGTCCACTGAATGCAAGAAAAATGTTCTACCTTCTTATTATCTCTTTAGCCTCTTATTTTCATGCTTCTTTTCTTATCTGAATTATGAAAAATAGGAATAAAATCTAGTACTTGGCTCATCCAAATATAATTTTTTTTAGAACATACAGAGGAAAAATATCTGTATAAATGATTTGGTATATATTAATCATCTTTCTCTGTCATATTGTCTACCCAGAACTACTCAATATTAAGTAAATATTATTTTGTGGTCAGTACAACTGTTATAGATTATTGAAGAACTGATACAATGTGCATTGAGACTAATGAGATTATCTTTTAATGGAGGTTGGATGTTGTTGGGATTTTGATGAAGATGGGAGAGGTAGACGAGCAATTTCAGGAACTGGATAAAAATGAAAGGAGGTAAACCCAGCCGCAGGTAAGCAGAAGTTATACGTAACATCACAGTAAAAATCAAATGGTCTCTGTTCTTCACACAGGAATGAAGCAGAGTTTGTATTTCGGGGGTACAGAAAGCAATCCATTGCAAGTTGGGGTAGTGTCAATGTCCTTGGGATCAACCTCAGATTTTAAGGTAAAATTCTGTAAAATGGTGGTGAGAAACAAAAACAGCTCCATACGAGCCAGACTCTCTCCAACACATACTCGTTTCCCTGAAAATAACAAATACAGAATGCAAAAATGTCTTGAACATTTTTTCTCTTGTGAGAAGGAGAGTATGCAATACCTATACAATGAATGGTTGCACGAAAAGCAGAAGGTTTGAATAGACAGTTGAACAAAAGGTAGACACATATGCTATCCTTTTACCTAAACACATATTTCTCTAAGTAAATATGTACTGAGGATGAACATTATGCCAATGCTTCATTAAATAATCCTATAATTGCTATTTTGACATTTAAAACTTTGATCAGTGTTTTTCTAGAAATGCACATGCATTAGTAGTAATTTCTGTTCTTACTCTGTTATTCCATTATGTTTGTTTCAATTCTTCATAACCTCTCATCTCTGATATTACTTCCTTTATCAAAATTCAATAAACCAAGAAGTTTATATATTTTACTGCAATGTTATTTTTGGTATGCCCTTTATTCATATTTTATAATTATCTGATCAAATTGTATTTCTAACCTTTTAAAAAACTGTATAATATATCCAAAGTTCCAATGATCTGGGTCAATAATTATTATCATAAAAAGGAAATTGCATGGATACTAATATTGATGTTTTTACTAACAGACTGCAATTCTATCAACTCAAATATGAGCACTCAAGTGTCCAAGCATAGATGACTGGATAAGCCCAGCAGACTGCTCTCAGGCCCACAATTTGCCTTCGGGCACCATTTAGTGCACCAACAGCCCTGACCCAGAGACACAGCAGCAAGTACTGGAAGAGATCACAGTGCCAGAGATATCTCTGGGCCCCATACAGGGCCAATTTCACCGGGGCACCCAAGATGGAGCAGATGCAGTCTCCTTGCCTACTCCAGATGGAATCCCGGTGACCAAGAGCTTCCACAAGCAAGGTCCAGGTATGCAGGTTCCAGGACTGAATCTCTAGGCCGCATGGTGGCAGAGGACCCGCGCTGTCCCTCCTTGGGTCCCTGCCTGGCAGTCACACCCACAATTTGCCTTTCTGGCCTAGAGACTCTCAATCGAATCCCAAAATGGGTTAGTGCCATACAGAGATATCTCTGGAATCCAAACATTTACAATCTAGAAATTTACATTTACAACTGCAGCCATATAAGCTCTCATGATATTAAAAATGAGCAACAAAAAAATAAATTATCTAGCATCTTCCCCTGGCCAGTAGGCTTGAATGGTGATGGGAAATTTCAAGCTCTCATGATATTAAAAATGAGCAACAAAAAATAAATTATCTAGCATCTTCCCCTGGCCAGTATGCTTGAATGGTGATGGAAAATTTCAAGCAAAACATATTGCATAAAATTAGAGACAGAATATTGGGGAAGTTGTCTGTCATACAGGCATGATGAGCACTGGGATGTGGATGGTGAAAATGTGCACTGGTGGAGGGATGGGTGTTTCATCATTGCATGACTGAATATCAAATGTGGAAGCTTTGTAATTCTATCTCACCGTGATACAATTAAAAAGATAAGTAATATAGAGTTCATGCCCAATTCAATCAGCTTAATCAATAACTAACAAATAGCAGTACTTCTACATTATTAAAAAAAGAAACTATGGTACATATACACAATGGAATATTATTCAACCATAAGAAAATATAAAGATAAAATTTGCGGCTCCTATATGGAGGAACCTGGAGAGTATCATGTTAAGTGAAATTAGTCAGAGAGAGAGAGACAGACACACACCGATCTCTCTCATATGCAGGATATAAAGAACCATAATGGTGGAACAACGAAAGCCTAAAGACAATGAAAACAAAGAACATGAGAACTGGTCTTCAGTAGGAAATATGCCACTTGAGAATGTTAGGGGATAGGACAGGGAGGGGCAAAATATCTATGTGGAGAGAAGTGTTCAAGCAGGAGGAGGAGATGGTACTGAAAGGTGATAAAGTGTTATGTATGAAACTCTATCAGCAACAGTGCTGTAAATCACAGTGCAAAAACATACATTTAGTTTTTTTTTTTAAAAGCACCTCTGGTAAAAGCAGACTGGTGGATGGGAGGCAAATGGGGTGAGGAGCAATGAGTGGACAATGGTGAAGAAATCCACGTTGAAACATTGTGTGCCTGAAACTCAATCATGAATAACTGTTTTTGGTTTGTTTTGGGACCACACCTGGCAATGTTCAGGGATTACTCCTGGCTCTGCACTCAGAAATCACCCCTGGCAATGCTCAGGGGACATAGCGATGTGGGACACTGAGAATCAAAACAGGATTGGTCCTGTTCAAGACAAACACCCTATCTGCTGTATTTTTGTTCCAATCCCCCACCAATAATGAATAACTTTTGTAATTTCACAATGGCTAAATTTGGAAAAAAAGAATGGGCACTACATAAGTTTTTACTAATTCCCAAAATGTACCTTGTCCTATAAGTACAAATAAATTAAACACTTATTACCTGCTGAGAAAGCCATGAAATGGTCACTTTTCTTAAAGTTGCCACTCTTATCCAGAAAGTGACCAGGGTCAAAAACCTTTGGTTTGGGAAATTCTTTGTCATCGTGCAGGACTGAAGTCAGTGATGTGAATATCATTGTGCCCTGAAATAAATATAAACTGAGTTATGAAGAAGTTATGAAGCTAGAAGAAATGCTCAAAGTAATTCAATCCAATCTTATAGATTCTTTTAAAAGCCTGGTTCCAGAAATGTCAGTGTTTCTTGAGTTAGATAAAATGAAAAATAAAGAACGATAGTATAAAACTAGGACACAAGACCTCTAAATTCATCCTGCTTATTTGGACACTGATATTTTACACTATCAGATGGATTATCTTATTTCTACTTTCACTAATTTCTAATATGGATCATAGATAAAATGTGAATATATATGAAGCTTGAAGAGCTTATTTAGTATTATTTGAATATAAGATTTTTATAAATAAAAGTGTGATCTAATAAGACTAGTCTCTTTGTATTAATTAAATAGCACACTAACAAATATTAGTGTTTAACATTGCCATGTAGTTTGCTTCTTAATTAAAAAACATGTGATGGGCATTTTAACAACGTTGATTTTTCTGACCAATGAACTAGACTATGTTTACACTTTCTTGTGCCTTCTTTTATTTTTTTAGAAGTGATTTATAATTTTCACTAACTAGGTGTTTCTCTTCCTTTATAAAATTAATTCAGAGATATTCAACTATTTTTGAGATGATGATAAAAATGGAATCACTTAAATATTTTTCTTTTCCGTGCCTTTGTTAACACATCAGAACACAATAACTTTGTGAGTTTGACTTTGTAGCCTGTTACTTCATGTTTTATTGGTTCTAGGACAATTTTAGTGGAATATTTGGGTCCTCTTTTTACAATATTATGTCCTCTTTATATCGTGATCATATAACTTCTTTATTAATCTGAATCCCTTTGTTTTATTTTCTTGTCTAATTGCTGTGTCAAGGACTTCTCATATAGTCCTTGAAGGACTTGAAGGAGAAAGCCTTTCAGTTTTCCCTTTAAGGATGATGTTATCCACGAGTTTATTTTATAAGGTCTTCACAGTATGGAGAGAAGTTTTTTCAACCCCTATTTTGTTGAGAGTCTCTACCAGGATGATTGGATTTTGTTAAATATTCCCTTGCATATAAAATATTCCCTTGCATATAGAAGAAAATCATGTGGTTCTTGTCCTCTTTATACTGCTGTGAATCACATTAATTGATTTAATGTATGTTAAAACAAACTTGCTTCCCTGAGATAAATACTATAACACTTGATCACCATGTATTATATATTAAATACAGTATCAACATTGTAAAAATGACCACTTACCCAGTGTATTTTATAGATGTAACACAATGCTCATAAAAATTTCCATGGAATTTTAGGTACATCAATAATTTCTATGAAACCTTAATACTCCAAAATAGCCAAAATAACTCTAAGAAAAAAGTATTTAGGAAACATTTCCTTCTCAGACTTTAATCTTTACTACAAAGCTATCGTAATTAAAATTGCATGGTAAAGAACAAAGACTCACAGGTCAGCAGACTATAATTTTAGGTCCAGAGATTAACTTCAGATGTATGGGAAGTGAATTTATAACAAAGAACCTAGCTTTATGAAGTGGAACAAAAACAGCCATTTAACAAATGGTGTTGGAAAAAACTGGTAAACCAAATACAAAAAAAAAAAAATAGAAAAAATCCCTGGACCCCTTCTTCACACTGTACATAAATGTTGATTAAAAACTGTCTAAAGATATTAACATCAAATCTTTATTCATAAAATGCATTGAGGAAGACATAGGCAGAGCTCCAAGATCTTGACCTCAAACGAGGTTTCAAAGATATGACCCCATTGGCAAAGAAAACAAAGCAGAAACCATCAAATGGGACTATATCAACTAAAAAGCTCCTTTACTGTGGAAGAAATGAGATCTAAAGTTAGCAGATACCCAACTAACTGGTAGAAATTCTCTGAACATCACACAGATGACAGAGAGCACCTATCATGTCTATAAAATTGTATCTATATTATCACCCTCAAAGCTCAACAACACAAAAATAACAAACAACCCTATCAAAATGGAAAGGGTAAATTAAAAATTTCTCAAAGATGTATAAAGACAACCAAGATACTGAAAAATGTTGCATCATCACAATTTGTCAAGGAAATGCAAATCAAAATGATAACATCATTTTACACCAGCCAGGATGGTTTAAATAAAATGGTCTGAAAACAATAAGTGTTGGCAAATATATGGTAAAACAGAAACATTATCTACTGCTGTTTAGACTGTTGCTTGCTTCAGTTTCTTTGGAAAATGGTTTGTACAAGTCTCAAAAAATTAGGAATAGAGTTTTCCTTTCACCCTGCAGTTTTATCATTGGCCACTACCACAACAACAACATGAAAATATTAATCAAAAGGACACATTGGGGTTTTGGTGCCACCAGAAGTTCAACCTGTACCTGGAGGGGGGGGGCGGATGGCAAGTGCATCAGCAGCCTAATGGTGCCTTTAAGCTTTAAGCTTCCTGATACCCCCAAAATGCTGCTGCTGTCTGGCCAAACCCCAACAACTCACTTGATCACTTGACTTGATCATCGATTTGCTCAAGCAGGCATCAGTAATGTCTCCATTTGTCCCTGTTGCGTGCTAGTGTAGCCCAGTGGCATCTGTTCGTTCTAGGAACATTAAGAGCCTCAAACCAATCGTTCAGGATCTTGATGAAGAAGTCTGACCATCTGGTAGGTGGGTGGCCACGTGGTCTTTTGACCTCCCGTGGAATCCAGTTGGTAACGGCTCTAGTCCTACGGTCGTCTCCAAATCTCATTACTTGTCCAGCCCATTTGATTTCTGACTACTTGGCAAACGAGACAGCATCCCTGATTCTTGATCGTCAACAGAGGTCGGAACTCCGGATTCTTTCTCTCATTTGAGTGAAACGTGATACTCCAAGCATAGCTCTTTCGATTCCTCTTTGGGAGACCCTAATAGCACTCTCATCCTGTTTGTGTAGGGCCCAGGTCTCTGAGGAGTATGTTAATGCAGGAAGAACAGTGGAATCGAAGAGATGTGCCCAGAGCCGAAGGTTCTTCGACCTCTTTGCTGTTTCTTCAAAGCTCTTGAAGGCATTCCAAGCCACTCTCTTCCTCCTGTGCAACTCAGGTGCCAGGTCATTCATTATGTTGACTTCTCGACCTAGGTACACATAGCTGTTGCATTCGGAGATGGTCATTCCATTGAAAGTGAATGGAGCGTCAGAAACGAGGCTGTTTCTCATAAACATTGTCTTCGTGAGATACAGCTCTAGTCTGACCTTTCCACACTCATGGTTGAAGTTGGGCAGCATTTGTGCTGCTTGGCTAATGTTTGGTGTTATTAGAATGATGTCATCAGCAAAGCGAGGTGGTGCAGTTACCAACCATCTATCTTCACTCCTATTCCTTCCCATTCCAGTCGTCGCATGATGTTCTCAAGTGTGGCACTGAAGAGTTTCGGTGAAATGGTATCACTCTGCTGAACCCCTCTCTTGCCATCAATGATCACTTCTTTGTAGAATGGTGAGATCCTGGTAGTGAATCCGTAATACAGCTCATGGAGGATCCTAATGTATTGAGTTTGAATGCCCTGATTGGCTAGGGCTTCGATGACTGCTTTCGTCTCAACAGAATTAAGGCCTTCTTTAAATCAATCAACGTTAGACAGAGCGGCATCTTGAACTCCTGAGAAACCTCAATGAGATTGGATATCATGTGGATATGGTCGATGGTGCTGAATCCTTTTCAGAACCCGACTTGCTCACATGGTTGTCCTTCATCTAGTGTTCTGCCAATCCTATTCAGGATGACTCAAGTGAACAGCTTGTAGATGACAGACAATAGGCAGATTGGGCGATAGTTGCCAATGTTGTGGATCTCTCCCTTCTTGTACAGTAGTACAGTCCTGCTGGTTTTCCATTGGGACAAAACCTTGCATTCAGATTGGTAGTGTGTGAAGAGCCAAGCAAGCGTATTGATGAGTACTGACGGTGGGTTCTTCAGGCGTTCAGGTCTGACCTTGTCTGTGCTGGGTGTTGTTCGTTTCTTTACTGACAAAATGGTACGTCGGATTTTGGAAGGGAGAACATTATGAATGACATATCCACCCTGCGGAATTTGGTATGTTGGCAGGTGGACATGGCTATAGCATACACGTCTGGGTATGCTTTCCTTTCACTAAAATACAATTAGATAGTTTCTGTTAGGAAGTCTAATAATGGGACCAGAGTGATAGTACAGCTGGTAGGGCATTTGCGTTGCATGTTGCTGACTCAGGTCCATTGCTCAGCATCCCATATGTTCCCCTGAGTCCCTCCAGGAATAATTCCTGAATGCAGAGCCAAAGTAACCCCTAAATATTGCTGAATGTGACTCCAAACCTACAGTTGTGCATATCACACTTTTCCTGTGCCTATCTGTCGGGCCCCTTAGATTCAGGTTCTCCAGAGAGAAAATGTCTCTCACCTTACTTTGGGAAAACATTAAAGAAGTTTTGGAGGGAAGACAGCAGAAAAGAGCTCTCTCCAACAGCCTCTTCCTCTATTTTCATTGGTACTAAGATTTAGATGACTTTTATTCAGGTCAGATTTTTTATACTGAAGATCCACTCAGTTGTGAAGATTTAAAAATTGGCCTCACTCAATTCCTCATTTGCAAACCACAACACCCAAAAGGAGAGAGAGAACAGAGGGGAATGCCCTGCTACAGAGGCAGGGTGCGTTTGGGGGGATGGGGGGTGGGAGGGATACTTGGATCCCTGGTGGTGGGAAATGGGCGCTGGTGGAGGGATGGGTATTTGATCATTGTATAATTGAAAGCCAAGCACAAAATGTGTAAGTCTACAACTGTACCTCATGGTGTCTCACCAATAAAATAAATAAATAAATAAATAAATAGGCAAAGGTAAAGGCCCTCCCATTGATCGTCGATTTGCTCGAGCAGGCCCAGTAACGTCTCCATTGGAGACTTTGTTGTTACTGTGTCTGGCATATCAAATACTCTCGGTAGCTTGCCGGGCTCTCCGAGAGGGGTGGAGGAATCGAACTCGGGTCGGCCATGTTGGCCTCTTTTAAGGCGAACGCCCTACCCGCTGTAAATAAATAAATTAAAAAAAAATTGGCCTCCTTGTACTGTCAGTGCTTTGTGGCACTCTCTTGTTTCCCTCAACACTAGCCAGTTTGCTGTTTAAGGGCAGGCACTGCATCAGTGTTTACAAACTGCCATGCAATTTGATACTTTTGAAGCACATGGGTTAGTAGGATAGTTTTATAATCATGTATCAAGACCATGTTGGACAGTGCACTGCATTTTCATTACTATGCGCCTTGCATGAACATGGTCTAGGGCAGTATTGTCCCTCTTGGAGAGCTTGGCAAGCTTCTGAGAGTAGCCCACCCACACGAAGAGCCTGGTAAACTACCCATGGTGTACTTGACATGCCAAAAACAGTAAAAATTGACGGTCCTCATTCTTCTGACCCTGAAAGAGACCCCAATACACCATCGGGCTATACTAGCATGTGATAGGGACGAGTGGAGACATTGCTGGTGGAGCAACTCCATGAACAATGAGATGACAGTGATGCAGTGATACTAAGCTCCAATTACTGAAACTTTCAATCATAGGGACACAAAAGTTTTTCCTCAATATAACTACTTTTTCTGACATTTAGACCATGTCTTATTGCCTCATTTTATCAACGGAGTGCCTTATTGCTCCCACTACTATACTTAATACTATATATATGTGTATATATATATAGTATTAAAGTATAAAAATGTATATATATGTATATATATAGTATATATAGTATTATATATATACTATATAGTACTATATATACTATATATATTATATAATATATATACTATATATAGTACTATATATACTATATAATATATAATACTAGTATATATAGTATTATATATACTATATAGTACTATATATACTATATATAGTATATATATAGTATTATATATGTATATATAGTATTAAATATAGTATTAATTACTAGACACACACACATATATGTATATATTTTGCTTCTTGGGTCACACACCCGGCGATACTCAAGGGTTACTCCTGGCTCTGCACTCAGGAATCACTGCTGGCGGTGCTCAAGGGACCATATGGAATGCTGGGAATTGAACCCAGGTCGGCTGCGTGCAAGGCAAACGCCCTACTGCTGTGCTATTGCTCTAGCCCCAATTGCAGATATATGTTATATGTTTAAGAAACCTGCTAAAAGTTCAGTATTTTTTAATCTTTCTACACTTTCTACACTTCTTTAACTTTAGTCATTTTTATCCTTACACCAGGATGTAGAATACTGTCAATTATATTTTTAATGCATACATCACTTCAACACCATACCCATCACCAGAGAGACCACTTCCTTCCAATGTCCCAAGGGTTCCTCCTACCACCCTTCTCACATAAACTCATACAGACAAAATCTACGGTTATAATGACTTTGATCACTTGTTGTTTCCTTACTGTGTTTCTTTTTTAAATCCCACATATGCGAGATCTTTTTAAGGAAATTGTGGATGTGCTGACACCTACTTGCATATAGATCATGTAGACCATATGGGTGAGTAAAGCTAAGTTCCTGAAATTCCACAAAAATGTAGATCAATGTTAAGTTGTAAAAACAAACCTGAAGATTATTATTGTAAATATAATCTTTAACAATACTTTCCTGTCTATGGAAATTATTTAAGACATGAAATAGATTTCTAAAATTTCTATCTGTGCTTTAAGATGGATAATTTCTATTCCCTAACTTCTGGACAGTGCATTATCAGTACAGGAGAGATCTCTAATAATACATGTGCTGTTCAGGGGCCAGAGCAATAGTACAGTGGGTAGAGTGTTTGCCTTGCACGTGGCTGACCCGGTTTCAATCCCCAGCATTCCATATGGTCTCCCAAGCACTGCCAGGAGTAATTCTTGAGTGCAGAGTCAGGAGTAACCCCTGAGCGTCACTGGAAAAAAGAAAAAATATAAAAAAATAATAATACATGTACTGTTCAGGCTAATCTCTTTCATATGAAAACAAATATGTAGCTCTCGCCAATTCAAGATGGATATCCTGTCACAGATAACTGCCCATGAAGTCCAATCACTGTTTGTTTTCTTTTTTCATTGTTTACTGCCTACTATGATTTAATTTGTCCCAATTATGTTCTCATATTATACAAAGATTTCCATTATTTCCTTTTTATTATATTTGAGAAGATTAAGCAAGTAGTCAGACAATTGAAAAATGAAGTTTTTCAGAGAAAAACAGGACTCTCTGTGTGCCTTTGCTGTGTCTATCAAGATGTTTCTGAAATTCTCCCAGTCTACCATGCTGGTGATACCTGTGACATCTGGGTGCTTTAGCAGCAGAAGCAAAGCATATTTCAGTGTGCTGCTTGTTGTCTCTGTCCCAGCTCCAATTAGATCAAGTATTGTCATCACCAAACTTTCTAAAGTAAATATCAGCTCTTGACTCTGTTTTTCCTAAAAAGATTTTGATAAGATTATTTGAGAAATAATTTTCCAGAATTATAGCTGATCCAATATAGTGTCTACTATAAAATTAAACCAACATATGAGATTTCAGTTATATTTTAGAAAATATTACCATATGGGATGATAAAATACAGTAGATCAGATGACTGGAATGTCATTTCCCAGGATCTAGTCCCTTGCTCACTTAGAAGTTCTGTTTTTTAGATTTTTTTCACAGTTAGATGTGTCATGAAACATAATATTCATCAGTGAGAAATAAGGAGAATTGAGCATGCTATTTTCTCTATGCTTACCTTCTTATCCCAAACGAATATGGAAGAGCATAGTAGATATCATCTTGGGTGAGAGGAATCAATTGTTAATTAAGGCTTATTATAAAATACTCTGTGTGGATGAAGAATAGTGGAAGACATTTGATTCTGATATTCCAGGGTCACTGTATTAAACTATGTTAACACCATTATAGTCCCTGAATGGGAGGTGAATAAATCCAGTACTTGTGAGAATAATAATAAATCTACTCATAGTAAACTTACTCTTAATTGTAGACAAGTATACTATTAATTACCAGAAAAAGCTGAACTGGATGTTCGTCATGGATGTTTTGATCAGCTAAGGTACACAATGCAGTGCTTAAATCAGTGTCAGATAATGGTCCCAAAGTGGCAAAAGGATAGAATCTTCAGCACTGGACTTGTGCTCTGATCACTGAAAGGGTGGCACCGAGAGTAGCTATGGTTTCAATCCCAACAGCCTTAAGAAACTTTTCCACTGGCTTTCATCAAGGATGCAAACATCTAGGCATTTAAGGGCAACTCTCTATAAGGGCACTGGTCAAAGAGATAACCAGAGATTTAAGTATCTACACAGATGAGAAAAAAAACTATTGGCAAAAATAATACAGAAAACTCCTAAACAAATGTTTAGTAAGCAACAATGTAATTCCAAGAGAGAAAAGTCTTATTTGTCAAGGTACCTTATTACAATAATATTTAAACGATCTATTACCAACAGATAAAGAGCATAATTTTTTAAAAAAAAGACAGAAGTGTATGACCATTCATAGCTGAAAATTTAAATTGACACAAAATTCTTGAGTAAGCCCAGAAATTGAATTTACAAGAAAATACTTTGAATAAATGTCTAAAATATGCTCAATATGAATATAAATAAGAATATAAATGTTTTAAATAAATGCTGGAGTGATAGCACAGCGGGTAGGGCGTTTGCCTTGCACGCGGCCAACATGGCCGACCCGAGTTCGATTCCTCCGCCCCTCTCGGAGAGCCCGGCAAGCTACCGAGAGTATTCGATATGCCAGACACAGTAACAACAAAGTCTCCAATGGAGACGTTACTGGGCCCGCTCAAGCAAAATAAATGTCTTAAATATAAAAAGCTAGAGATAATCATTAAATTGCATAAACAAGCTGAGATTGATAATAAAAAGATAAACTAATAGTTTCAGATACTGAAAAGTGCAATATCATAAACAGAAAACCAGGATTATAAGGATAATAGAGCAGGTAGGGTGCTTGCCTTGCCTGCTGCTAACCTGGGTTGGATCCTCAGGTTGGATCCTGAGCACCTTCAGGAGCGATTCCTGAGTACAGAGGAGTAAGCCCTGAGCTACAGTTATATGTGGCCTAAGCACCACACTTCCTCCATAAAAAAATCCAGACATAGACAACTATAAAGAGTATGTAGAGAGAGTATGGGGGAAAACTGTCTGCCATAGAGGCAGGGGGAGGGTTGTGATGGGGGGTGTAGATACTGGGAACATTGGTGGTAGAAAATGTGCGCTGGTGGAGGCATGGGTGTTCAATCATTGTATGACTGAAACTCAAACATGAAAGCTTTGTAACTGTATCTCATCATGATTCAATAAAAACTTTTTTAAAAAGAGTATGTTAAATCTAAGTAGAAATAACTAATGAATATAATAAAGTGACAGGCTACAAAATCAATATATTAAAGTCTTATAATGTTAAACTGTCCATCTTACCTAATACAGTTTACAGATTCAGCATAATATCCATCAAAATCCTAACAACATTTTAAGAAAATAGAAGAAGTAACATTTGTATGTAATATCCCGCCTGTACAGCAGAGCCTTGCGAGCTATTCATGATGTATTTGATATGCCAAAAACAGTAACAACAGCAACGTTCTCTTCATGTTCCTGGAGTGAGCAGACGCCACTGGGCCACTCTAGCACGCGACAGGGCTGAATGGAGACATTACTGGGGCCTGCTCGAGCAATCAATGAGCAATGGGATGACAGTGACAGTGACAGGGATACAGTGATTTACCATTTATAAGTTTTGGTGACATTTATGTGGAACCACAAATACTGTGAACAGACAAAGAATTCTATGGGGAAAAATATGGAGCTATCATATGACACTAACTCAAACTACATTACAAAGAATCACAAATAATAAAAATTAAGATATTGAACAAAAATAGACATAGGATATGGAATATAATTGTGAGTCTGAAAATAAGCACCAGTACATATAGACAGTTAATATATAACAAAAGAGTAAGACCATACAATGAAGAAGAAAGTTTCTTGAACAAATGGTGCTGGGACAGTTGTATATCCACAGGGGAAAATGACAAATGAAAACAGATCATTATTTAACACCTTCTGCAAAACTATGAAAATAACTCAAAGGCGCCAGATAATCCTGTCATCAGCCATGATTCAGAGTTTCATGTCCTTCTCTCCTGGAAGGGAAACACTCACCATAACCACGCTACCGGACCTGACACCAGGCTGCTTCATTTGGGGCGCCCTAGAGAGGGAGGTGAGACCTCTCCCCACCCAAGGGATCCATCCCTGTCAGCCAAAAATCTCCAGAACTCAACCGCTGCCATGCTCACGGCCCCTCTCCACATGCTCAAGCCGAGCCTCATCCAGAAATGAACGTATTTCTGGATTCCCGACAACTCATACCTCACACCACCCATACTCCAAGAGTACTGCATCACATTTGATGGGGTTCAAAGTAGGAGGCAACCAATCTTAGAGGGAAATTTTTTTTACAGATATATATATATATATATATATATATATATGCTGGAGCTATAGCACAGTGGGTAGGGCGTTTTCCTTGCACGTGTCCAACCTGGGTTCGATTCCTCTGCCCTTCTTGGAGAACCCAGCAGCTACCAAGAGTATCTCGCCCACACGGCAAAGTCTGGCAAGCTACCCATGACATATTTGATATGCCAAAAACAGTAACAACAAGTCTCACAATTTGTTGTGAGATGTTACTGGTGCCCGCTCGAGCAAATTGATGAACAACGGGGGACAGTGCTGCAGTGCATATACATGTACACACATATATGTATATTATATATTATATATATTTATATATATGCACACAAGGCTCAACCTTTAACAACAAAGTAATGATCTATTATAGAAGGGCTTAATGGCCCCCTCTTTTCTCTAAGGAAACTTTTTTCTAGCATTTTCAGTGGTTTTTTCATAATAAACAATACAAAATAAATTATTTCGGTTCTGCTTTAGGGCAAAGGTTGGGGTTCAGGATGAAAATATCCTAAATATGGTGGTGAGAAGGTGTAATGGTGGGATTGGTGTTTGAATATTAAATGCAATCAAATATTGTGAACTACTTTATAAAATAAAAAAATAAATAATAAAATAACTCAAATATTCAACTATAGATGATCAAGCAAGTTGTGATATATATGTATATATATATACACACACAATAGAATACAATGTAGCTATAAGAAAAGATGAAATCATGTTATTTGCTACAACTTCGATGGAAATGTAGGGTATCATGTTAAAGTAAGTCAAAGGGAGAAAACAAATACCAGATGATCTCACTTATCTGTGGATATAGAGAGTCAAAATTAGAGAATAAGTCTGAAAATAAGTACTAAACAATGACAAAAATTGAAATTGGAATACAGAACAAATTACCAAATAGTTTGGAGGGGAGGAATTAAACAGGACTAGAAGAAGCATAAAGACAGTCATGGAGGGTCATGGGCACTTTGGTGATGGTGACATGTAGTAATGTAGTAATGTTGTATATAAATACCATAAAAGTCCTTAACTCTAATAAAATTTTTAAAAATCAATCCAAATTTTTATCACCTTAAACCCTGTGAGATGATCTATATTTTGAAAAGACTAGAAATAAAGGTTGACAAAGGTATGGAAAAAACAAACTCATGCATGGTTTGGTAGGTAACTCTATAGAAAATGGTATGAGTATTCTTCTAAAAACTGAAGATGGAAAAACTATATAGTATACAATTTCTACTTCTATTTATTTGAAGAATATGAAAGCAGCCAAAAGACTTATACATCTCTACATTGACTATAACATTATTCATAATAGTCAAACATGAAAGGAACCTTAATGTCTATGAATAAATCATTTGAAAGAGTAGTTGTGTTTTATATATTAAATAAATTACTACTTAGCTATTAAAATGATGAAATTATGTTGTCGTTGGGCATGATAAAATCTTCCTGTAAATATGCAAAGTAAAATAAGACAGAAAGTGAGAGATAAATGCTAGATGCTTTCATTCACATCTGTAATATAAATAAAGCAACAAAATAACAAAATACCCCTACAAAAATAGCTTTTAGGGACCAAAGCAGTGGGTAGGGCTGTACTATTTCCATTCTGGAGAAGCCTAAGTTCTCCCTTAAAAAAATTACTCTTTTTTCCTCCACTCATATCTTTTTTTTGGGGGGGGGACCAGACCCTGCGATGCTCAGGGGTCAAGGGTTATTACTGGCTCTACACTCAGGAATTAGCCCTGATTGTGCTTGGGGGACTATGTGGGATGCTGGGGATTGAACCCATGTCGGCGCTGAGCAAGGAAAACACCCTCCCCACTGTATTATCACTCCGGCCCTCCTCTCAAATCTTTAAAAGTAAGGTAAAGGTAAAGGCAAAGGCCCTCCCGTTGATCGTCGATTTGCTTGAGTGGGCCCAGTAATGTCTCCATTGGAGACTTTGTTGTTACTGTGTCTGGCATATCGAATACTCTCGGTAGCTTGCCGGGCTCTCCAAGAGGGGCGGAGGAATTGAATTCGGGTCGGCCATGTTGGCCGCTTGTAAGGAGAATGCCCTACCCGCTGTGCTATCGCTCCAACCAAAACTTACTTTAAAAGTAAGTTTTATTTAATAAAAATTACCTTGCTTGCATGAGGCTGACCCGGGTTCGATTCCTCCGCCCCTCTCGGAAAGTCTGGCAAGGTACCAAGAGTATCTCGCCCGCACAGCAAAGCCTGGCAAGCTACCTGTGGTGTATTCGATATGCCAAAAACAGTAACAACAAGCCTCGCAATTTGTTTTGGCCCACTCTAGCAAATCAATGAACAAAGAGAGGACAGTGCTACAGTTCTACAGTGCACGTGGAAATTCAATGGGCCCAGAATAATAACCAAGATAAATAACAGACAAGATTAACAGTTCAATTTCAAATTTCTATAAAGCTAGTAATTACCCAGCTTGCTCCAGGATGCTTTCTGGACACATCATAAGACACTTAACACCCATCTTCCAGGATTGCCGCACCATATTTGATAGGATTCAAATATGGTTTGAACCATAGGAACACCTGCAAGGGCGATTAGAGGCTGCCCTAAAAGCCTCTATCCCTCTCAGAGAGCCTGGCAAGCTACCGAGAATATCATGCCTGCACGGCAGAGTCTGACAAGCTATCCATGGCATATTCGATATGTCAAAACCAGTAAATACAATGGGTCTCATTCCCCTGACACTGAAAGAGCCACCAATATGGCAGCATTAAGAAGGATGAGGAAGGAGAGGTTGAAGTAGGCTGTCAAAATGAAGAAAGACAAAAATGACTGTCTGTACTTTCAATTCACGTACGCTGGGATCAGATGCATATATCGAGAACATGATGGTACAAGTGCAAAAGATCAGTACGACATCATTGGTCTGACTGAGACAAGAAGGCATCAATCACATCACGCTGTTTTCGACACTGGAGAAGAACTGTTCCTTGGAATATGCAACAGAAGAAGCGTCGGATGTGTTGCTGTCCTTGTCAACATGAACTTGGCTATGAGCATTGATTCATTCATATGCCCAACAACCTGAACCGGATGGGATGATTACACTTGAATAGATGTGGCTCACTGCCAGCAGTTTCTATCTTCATTGTCTACACAACAACATCCAATTATGATGAAGGAGAAATTGAGAAGTTCTACATGGAGCTGGAGAAGTTCTATAAGGAAGACCACACCTTTTACAAGATCATTGTCGGTGATTTTAATGCCAAGATAGGACTGAGAAGATCAGCCAAATAACTCCACATCAGGACCCATGGCCTAGAACAGGGTGAGAGACTGTCTGAGTTCATCATGTCGACCAAAACCACCCATGGTAACTCACAGTTCCAGAAGGCTGAATCTAAATGTTGGACCTGGGAGTCTCCCGGTGGACGGTTCCACAATGAAATTGACCACATCATCTTCAATCGACAGTTTTGCCTGACGATGTCGCTGTTGTCCCAAAATTCCAAATGGGATTGGACCACTGTCTCCTTTGTGCAAAATTCTACTTTATGGAGCGGGGAGAAAGGGCTGCAAAGTTTAAGAAGAGAACTCCCAGAACGATCACCAACTGGGAGCTCTTTGGCACTATTGTGGCAACATTGGAAGATGCCGTCGTTGACAACATTGACGAGGAATATGATCAACTGGTTCAGCACCTCCATGATTGTGGGAGGAACACCAAGAGAGAGATAGCCTAGCTAAGAGGATGAAGAACCTCCGGCTCTGGGCACATCTCTTCGATTCCACTGTTCTTCCTGCATTAACATATGCCTCAGAGACTTGGGCCATACAAAAAGAGGATGAGAACGCTATTCAGGTCTCCAAAAGAGGAATCGAAAGAGCTATGCTTGGAGTATCACGCTTCACTCAAATGAGAGAAAGAATCCGTAGTTCCAACCTCCATCTACAGTCAAGAATCAGGGATGTTGTCTCGTTTGCCAAGGCGTCAAAAATCAGATGGACTGGACACATTTTGAGATTTGGAGACGACTGCTGGACTAGAGCCGTTACTGACTGGATTTCATGGGACATTCAAAGATCTTGTGGCCGCCCACCTATGAGATGGTCAGACTTCTTTGTCAAGACCCTGAACAATCAGTTTCAGGCTCTTCATGTTCCTAGAACGAGCAGATGCCATTGAGCTACACTTGCACGCGACAGGGACGAATGGAGATGTTATTGGCACCCGCTCAAGCAAATCGAAGAGCAATGGGATGTCAAGTGATCAAGTGATCTAGTAATTAAGACTAGTTGTTTAGATTCAAAATATAATTTCTTAGATTTCCATCAACTGATTTTTGACCAGGTATTATAATTTTTCTTTCATGTGGGAAAAATCATCTTTTCAACAAATGTTTTCAAATAACCTTCCTCCTCCATATCATGTTTTCAAACACAACCCTCCTTTTCCATATCAAATTCTTTCTATTTTATATTCAAGTAATTTTATTTCTATCTACATTATCCAAGCATAGAGCTCTGTATGTTATATGCATTATTGACATATCTGTAATCACCAGCTGTAGAAGAAGGCCATCATCCTGAGACCTCCTTAATCTTTCCTTAAACATCGTATATAATAATTATGTGTATCTTCATATTATAACCTGATATTTTGTAACTTCCAATTTTTCTGTAATTGTATCCATTTTACTTGAGTATTATTTTCTCACTTCTTTTTTTTTGTTTTCTCATTTTTTTTTTTTGTGAGACACCATGAGATAGTTATAGACTTAAAACTTTTTGTCCTTGGGTTTCAGTTATACAATGATCAAGTACAAATCCCTCCACTAGCATCCATCCTCCACCACCATGGGTCCCAGCATCCCTCCCACACCCCACCCCCTCCATACCACCCTGCCTCTGTGGCAGGGTATTCCCTTTTGTTCTCTCTCTCTCTCCTTTTGCGTCCTGTGGTTTGCAAGAGAGGCATTGAGTGGCAATCATGTTTGGTCTATAGTCTACTTTCAGCATGCTTCTCCCATCCTGGGAGGATCCTCCCAACTCCCTTTTGATCACTGTTTCTTTTGAGGTGCAGAAGCTTCTTAGTTTAAGATAGTTCCATTTGTCTATCTCTGTTTTCACTTGCTTAGCCAGTGGCGTGACATCTTTGAAGACACCATTAGCTTCAATATCATGGAGGGTTTTGCTGACTTTGTCTTCAATGTACCTTATGGATTCTGGTCTGATATTGAGGTCTTTAATCCATTTTGATCTTACTTTTGTACATGGTGTTAGGCAGAGATCTGAGCCCATTTTTTTGCATGTAGCCGTCCAGTTTTGCCAGCACCATTTGTTAAAAAGGCTTTCTTTACTCCACATTTCTTGCTCCGTTATCAAAGATTAGATGATCATATGCTTGGGGGGAGATGTCAGTATATTCAACTCTGTTTCATTGGTCTGCTGTACTGCTTTTGTTCCAGTACCATGCTGTTTTAATTATTATTGCTTTATAGTAGAGTTTGAAGTTAGGGAGATTGATTCCTCCCATTTCCTTTTTCCCAAGAATTGCTTTAGCTATTCGTGGGGGCTTATTGTTCCATATAAATTTCAGGAGTGTTTGCTCCATTTCTTCGAAGAATGTCATGGGTATCGTAATAGGGATCGCATTGAATTTGTACAATGCTTTGGGAAGTATTGCCATTTTGACAATGTTAATTCTCCCGATCCATGAACGGGATATTTTTCCATTTCCTTGTGTCCTCTTTTATTTCCTGAAGCAGCGTTTTGTAGTTTTCTTTGTATAGGTCCTTTACTTCTTTAGTTAAGCTAATTCCTAGGTAGTTGAATTTCTGTGGCACAGTTGTGAACGGTATTGTTTTCTTCATGTCGTTTTCTTTTCTCTCACTATTTGCATATAGGAAAGCCATGGACTTTTGGGTATTGATTTTATAGCCTGCAACTTTACTATACAAGTCTATTGTTTCTAGGAGTTTCTTGGTGGAGGTTATAGGGTTCTCTAAGTATAGTATCATATCATCTGTGAATAGTGAGAGCTTGATTTCTTCCTTTCCTTCCTGAATGCCCTTAATATCTTTTTCTTGCCTAATCGCAATTGCCCCAAGTACTTCCAGTATTATATTGAACAGTAGTGGAGAGAGTGGGCATCCTTGTCTCGTCCCTGATCTCAAGGGGAAGACTCTCAGTTTTCCCCCATTGAGGATGATGCTTGCTGTAGGCTTGTGGTAGATGGCTTTAACTATATTGAGGAAAGTCCCCTCTATCCCCAATTTGGCAAGGGTTTTCATCATAAAACGGTGCTGGATCTTGTGAAGTGCTTTCTCTGCATCTATTGATATCATTATATATTTTTATCTTTTCTTTTCTTGATATGATGAATTATGTTGATTGATTTCCGAATGTTGAACCATCCTTGCATTCCCCGGGATGAATCCCACTTGGTCATGGTGTATGATCTTTTTGATGAGTTGTTGAATTCTATTTGTTAGCATTTTGTTGAGAATCTTTGCATCCGTGTTCATCAGGGATATTAGGCCTGTGGTTTTCTTTTTGTGGTGTCTTTGTTTCCTTTTGGTATTAGGGAAATAATGGGCTTCAGAGAAACTGTTTGGGAGAATTTCTGTTTTTTCAATTTCCTGGAAAAACTTGAGATGAACTGGCAATAAATCCTCTTTAAATGTTTGGGAAAATTTGCTAGTGAATCCATCTGGACCTGGGCTTTTGTTTTTGGGAAGACTTTTGATTACAGTTTCAATTTCCTTGATGTTAATGGGTCTATTCAGGTACTCTATATCTTCTTGATTCAGCTTCAGGAGATAATAGTAATCCAGGAATTTATCCATTTCTTCTAGGTTCTCTTGTTTCATGGCAGACAGACTTTCAAAGTAGCCTCTGATGATCTTTTGAATTTCTTTGGTTTCTGCTGTGATAGTCCCATTCTCATTTCTTATTTGGTTTATTAGTGTTCTCTCCCTCTGTTTCTTTGTGAGTGTTGCTAGTGGTTTATCTATCTTATTTATTTTGTCGAAGAACCAACTCTTAGTTTCATTGATTTTTAGATTGTTTCTTTGGTTTCCATGTCATTGATTTCTGCTCTAAGTTTTATGATCTCTTTCTTTCTGCCTACTTTGGGCTCCTTCTGTTGATCCTTTTCTACGATCTTGAGCTGTGAAGTCAAATTGTTTATGTGCATCCTTTCTACTGTCCTGAGATATGCTTGCAGAGCTATAAATTTTTCCCTTAATACTGCTTTCACTGCATTCCATAAGTTCTGGCAGTTCGTATTTTCATTCTCATTTGTTTCCAGGTATCTTTTTATTTCATCCTTAATTTCCTTCCTGACCCATTCATTGCTTAGCATTGAGTTGTTTAATTTCCAGGTGTTCGATTTGGTTTTCCGTGTCTATGTGTGATTCACTTCTATTCTCAGTGCATCGTGGTCCAAAAAGATTGTTACTACTATTTCTATCTTCCTGATTCTACTGAGGTATGTTTTGTGGCCTAGCACATGGTCTATTTTGGAAAATGTTCCGTGCGCACTGGAGAAGAATGTGTATTCTATGTTTTTTGGGGTGTAAAAACCTTTACGAGTCTATAAGTCCTTTCTCTTCTATTTCTTCTTTCAAAGCCAATGCTTCCTTGCTGAGCTTTGTTCTTGTTGATCTATCCAGAGGTGAAAGGGCGATGCTGAAGTCTCCAGCTACTATTGTGTTGCTAGTAATGTCCTCCTTAAAATCTGTTAGCAGTTCTTTTAAGTATTTAGCTGTTCCCTCGTTAGGTGCGTATACATTTAAGAGTCTAATTTCTTCCTGTTGTATGTATCCCTTGATGAATAGAAAGTGGCCTTCGCTGTCCCTTCTAATCTTTTTCAACGTGAAATAGATGTTGTCGGATACTAGTATGGCCACCACAGCTTTATTGAGGGAGCTGTTTGCTTGCAGGATTGTTTTCCATCCTTTTACTTTGAGTCTGTGTTTGCTCTGTTTGTTCAGATGAGTTTCTTGTAGAGAGCAGAATGTTGGTTTCTGTTTCTGGATCCATTTTGCCACCCTGTGTCTCTTGATTGGTGCATTTAGAACTTTGACATTAAGAGAGATTATTGTCATGGGACTTTGCGCCATGTTTATGTAGGGGTTGGTTGTGTTTCTAAGTGTTTTCCTTCTTATCCTACAGGACCCTCCCCCCTTTTTTGTTTTTAAACTTTGAACTGAAATTTTATATCTCAAGGACATTCTTTCTTTTTTTAAATAATTTTTATAGTGAAATACCATGAGGTTCAGTTGTAGACTTACAAATTTTTGTGCTTGGGTTTTAATTATACAATGATCAAATCCCTCCAACAGTGCCCATTTTCCACCGTCATGGATCCCAGTATCCCTTCCACCCCCATCCTCCCCATTCCACCCTGCCTCTGTGGCAGGGAATTCCCCTTTGTTCTCTCTCTCCTTTTGGGTGTTGTGGTCTGCAAAAGAGTCATTGAGTCGCAATTATGTTCGGTTCATAGTCTATTTTCAACATGCATCTCCTGTCCTGGGAGGATCCTCCAAACACCCTTTATTTGGTGCTCCATTCTCTATCTGAGCTTCCCTTTCCCCTAGAATGCCCGGCTGGCCTCTAAGCCATCGTGTAATCCTCCTGGTACTGATCTCGGCTATTCTTGGGTATTAATCTCCTATTTTGTTACTTTATGTTCCCCAGATGAATGCAATCTTTCTATGTCTATCCCTCTCTTTCTGACTCATTTCGCCTAGCATGATACTTTCCATGTAGTACCATTTGTATGTAAATTTCATGACTTCATCTTTTCTAACAGCTACATTGTACTCCATTGTGTAGAGGTACCAAAGTTTCTTTAACCAGTCATCTGTTCTTGGGCACTCAGGTTTTTTCCAAATGCTGGCTATTGTAAAGAATGCTGCAATGAACAAATAAGTGCAGATGTCACTTCGACTATACATTTTTGACTCTCTGGTATATACTCCCAAGGTTGAACCAAGAAGACCTGGAATACCTGAACAGACCTATCACCATAAAGGAAATTGAAATGGTAATAAAAATTCTCCCCAAGCACAAAAGTCCCGGCCTGGAAGGATTCACTAGTGAATTCTTCCAAATCTTTAAAGAGTACTTACTCCCAATCCTCTTTAAGCTTTTCCACGAAATTTAACTATCAAAACACTTCTGAACAGTTTCTACGAAGCAAATATTACTCTGATACCAAAAGCAGACAGAGATACCACAAAGAAAGAGAATTACAGGTCGATATCCCTGACAAACACAGATGCAAAGATCCTCAACAAACTACTAGCAAATGGAATCCAATGACACATCAGAAAGATCATACACCATGACCAAGTAGGATTTATCCCAGGGATGCAAGGACGGTTTAACGTTCAGAAATTAATCAACATAATCCATCATATCAACAAAAGAAAAGATAAAAAGCATATGATCATATCAATAGATGCAGAGAAAGCATTTGACAAGATCCAGCACCCCTTTATGATGAAAAACCTAGCCAAAATGGGTATAAAGGTACTTTCCTCAACAGAGTTAAAGCCATCTACCACAAGCCTACAGCAAGCATCATCCTCAATGGGGGAAAACTGAGAGCCTTCCCCTTGAGATCAGGGACGAGACAAGGATGCCCACTCTCTCCAGTGCTGTTCAATATAGTACTGGAAGTACTTGCAATAGCGATCAGGCAAGAAAAATATATTAAGGGCATTCAGGTAGGAAAGGAAGAAATCAATCCCTAACTATTCGCAGATGACATGATACTATACTTAGAGAACCCTATAACCTCCACCAAGAAACTCCTAGAAACAATAAACTTGTATAGTAAAGTTGCAGGCTATAAAATCAATACCTCAAAGTCCATGGCTTTCCTATACGCAAACAGTGTGAGAGAAGAAAGCGATATGAAAAAAAAATCCCGTTCACAATTGTGCCCCAGAAAATCCAGTACCTAGGAATCAGCTTAACTAAGGAAGTACAAAGAAAACTACAAAACGCTGCTTCAGGAAATAAAAGAGGACATGAGAAAATGGAAAGATATTCCCTGCTCATGGGTTGGGAGAGTTAACATTGCCAAAATGGCAATACTTCCCAAAGCATTGTGCAAATTCAATGCAATCCCTGTAAGGATACCCATGACATTCTTCAAAGAAACAGAGCAAACACTCCTGAAATTCATATGGAACAATAAGCCCCCACAAATAGCTAAAGCAATTCTTGGGAAAAAGAAAATAGGAGCCCCTTTAACACTTCTTTTAGCTTTGGTTTTGAGTCTATGAAGTTCCTGAACTGTTGTTTATCTACAAAATGGTGTACAGTTCATCGAGTTTGAGTGAGAGTTTAGCTGGATAAAGTATTCTTAGTGAGGCATTCATTTCATTGAGTTTTTTTTACTATAGCCCACCATTGCCTTCGGGCTTGGGGGGTTTCCTCTGATAGGTCTGCTGTAAATCTAAGGGGTGCTCCTTTGAATGTAATTTCCTTCTTTGACCTTGGTGCTTATAGTATTGTGTCTCTGTCCACAGCATCCATCGTTCTGACTATGATATGCCTTGGAGTGGTTTTATTAGGATCTCTTTTTTGCTGGCACCCTTCTGGCTCCTTGGATCTGTATGTCTGCATTCTTTAACTCTGGGAACTTTTCAGCGATGATTTCTTTGAGTGTGGCGTTTTCATTGGGGTTACCTCCCTGCCCTTCTGGTACTCCAATGATTCTAATGTTGTTCCTCTTGGCGTCATCCCCTAGGTGTCTGTTTCTCCTAAGGGCCATTTTGAGATCTTTTACCATTGCTTGTTTTTCCCTATGGGATTTCTGTTGCTAATCTTCAAACTCACTGATCCTCTCTTCAGCTGCACTTATCCTATTGCTAAGGGCACTTACTGAGTTTTTAATTCCATCTACCGAGTCCTTTATCTGTGACTCTTCTTTTTGTAGCTTTTTTGTTTCTGCTCTCATTTCTTCCTGCATTTTCTCGACTAACCTTTCTATTGTTTCTTTCATTTCTTCTTTTAGTTTTCTGGATATCTCGTCCATTGATTCTTTGAGTAGGTCCTTGAATATCCTCTGCATTTCATCTTGGAGTTCTTTATCGGAGAGAGCATATTAGTAGGTCATCCCGGTTGAGGATTCGGGGATCTTTTCTTCGTCTTCACCTTGTGGTGGAGATTTGCGTTATTTCTTCATGTTGTTTGTCTAGTGATAAAACCCTGGAATTCACTAGCACTGTTCACTCTTATTGTGGGATAGGATTCTGGATAGGGCCAGTCCATAGTTGATACCCTTCTCTCTTTCTAGGGTCTGAGCATCTGCTCTGGCATTTTTCTTTGGCTTATGATGGGCATCTAGCGAAGGTTTGTAGGAGGTATTCTTTTAGTATTGAGTTTATGTAGCTTCTATTGCGTATTGGTCTTTTGTTAGAATTGGAGTAGGCCAGTGGATTATTATTGTATTCTAGTGTAGGTGGCCAGAATTTTTCCCCACAGATTTAGGTGACTAGGGCTGGGGTGAGGGTCTAGAGTGCTCAGGGTGGGAAATATAACTGTGGCCGCTTTGGCGGCCACCCAACTGTAGAAGGCCACGCCCACTTTGGTGAGGCCACACCCACTTTAAATGGAGGCCACGCCCCTACAGTAATGGCCACGACCCCAGCCAGTCCAGATGCTAGTCCATAGACCTGTTGGTGGGGGCGGCGACTACATGGACCAGGCGCTTCCTGCAGAAGTGACTGGAGACGCTGGAGCTGCTCCTGCCCGGGGGTCGGTGGTGGCGGCTGGGTTTCTGGGTCCGGAGTTGGGATCGGGGGTCTTTTCTCACATCTTAAGTGAATTACTAGTTACCATAGAACAGGACTAAATATTCTATTTATTTTTTAACAATTTAATTTGCATCTTCCCTAATTATTAGTGTAGATTCATGCGTATAATACATATGAAAGCACTTGACGGCATTATTTGTGCAATTATTGAGAGATCCCTGATAAATGAAGAACTATTCAACAAACCACAAAGTGTCAAAAGTGCACTAACAATCAAGTAATTGAACTTTCACTAACATCTTACCTGCTCCATTTTGATGAGGAAACAATCAATAAAGTCTCGAGGATTATCAATGTCCAAAGATGCTTGATGTTGTGCCATTTTCTCCATAAAATATCTTTTACAATAAGAAATATTTTCATAAAACTTGCTACAAATCCCTGGGAAGTAATCAAGGAGAATAGGAAAAGAATGGCAGAGCTAGAAGAGAAAACAATTTTATTAAATAGTGAACACTTAAAAATCTACACAGAAACACCAAGCCTGGTTAGGAACTGCATTATAAATTTAAATAAGAGTCTTTGTATTGAAAGAAAATATTTATTTTTTAAATAGCTGCTATTTTTATGCAATAGATGATTTGGTAGAAATCATTTTTAACCAGGTCAACAATCTGATAATCATGCCTTTCACTCATATGTAATGTTTATGCAATTCAAGAATCCTATAAATTCTCTCATGTATAGATTAAATCTTTCATAAACTCTTAAAATATTGAAAGTACTAGAATTCACGTTTTGTGGGTTTTAGACAACACTCAAGAAATACACTGGGGGCTATTCCTACCTCTGTGCTCAGGAGGTAGATTTACATATTTTATTTTACTTTTGTTTTGTTTTGGGGGCCACATGCTGTAATACTCCTGGCTTATTCCTGGTTCTGTGCTCAGGGATCACTCCTGGCAAGACTGGAAAATCATATGTGGTGCCGCATAATGACCTAGATCAGTTGTTTGGAAGGCAAACATCTTACCTCCACAAATGAACACATATTAAATGACTGTCTCTGCACATCCACAAATGAACACATATTAAATGACACCAAAGAAAAAGGAAGTTTGGGCAGTGAAAAAAAATCCTGCTGTTTCTACTAGCTTCAGATACAAAATTAGTGTTTTAGAAATGCAAATGTCTTTAAGATACTGTGAAATATCTCAACAGAAGATACTATCTAAATATTCTACATATATAGAAACTATGCAATAGAATAGTGAGATTTCTTTGAAATAACATCACTATCTTTGAGGCAGAGTACAGATACATCAGCTCAATACAGAGTGAGACCATGATTTTCCTTGCCATCCCTTCAATAAAAAACCCAATTATTTTGTTAGTTAGAAAGTCACTTGAAGCTTAAGACATCAGTACAATAGAACTCCCTGAAAGAATATCGTCCTCTTCCCCAAATACAGATATTTTTGCATCTAATGTGATGAAAGTGTTATACAGTGTTGAAAGACAGTATTTGTAGGTAAGCGAACTCTTGAAGCTTAACACATCACTACAATAGTACTCCCTGATAGCATAGTGGTAGTGCATTTACCTTGCGCGCAGCTGGCCTGGCTGAGTTGGGTTCAATTCCTCTGCCCCTCTCAGAGAGCCCAGCTAGCTACTGAGAGTATCTTGCCTGCACAGCAAAGCCTGGCAGGCTACCTGTTACGTATTCAATATGCCAAATACAGTAGCAACAAGTCTCACAATGGAGATGTTACTGGGCCAGTTCAAGCAAATTGATGAACAATGGGGGGACAGTGACAGTGACAGTGAAAGAACATTGTCTTCTTCCACAAATACAGATATTTTTGCATCTAATGTGATGAAAGTGTTATTCAGTGTTGAAAGACAATATTTGTAGGTAACTGAACTCTTTTAATGAGTGTAAAGGAACACTTAATGCAATGGACATGTTTTGGGGAAGTTACCAAAGTACTTTATAGATTTGAACTTTAGTGAGAAAAGCACTGGACAAACTCAAGAGTATTTAATTCCAGTTCTTTATTCTGAAAATACTCTGAGCATTTTTTGCCAATATTTTCAGGGGAAAGCCATATTATGAGATTGATGCTCTGCCTACTGTGCTAAGAGGACTGCTGGGACAAGGCCATATTTCACAGATGAGCAATCAAGAGCTAAGCTCTGCAGGGCTGTGAGGTTCACATATTTACTTCTCAGCTTAGTATATCTAGAGATTTGCAATCTTGGATAAAAGAACAAAATAATTCCTAAGTAAAAATGAATTATGGCCTCACCTGAGTCCATGGAGAGCTAAGAATTTCAATATTTTCATTCAATATTTTCATCAAGTTTAGAAAATCTTGATCTCTATAATCAAAGCGATTCTGTAAAATAATGGAGCAGATCACATTGCATGGAGCACATCCCAGGATAAAGGTGGGGTCACAAGGTGAAGCTAAAAATCAGAGAATATTTTAAAATATAATTAAAATCGATTTGCTCGAGCGGGCCCAGTAACGTCTCCATTGGAGACTTTGTTGTTACTGTGTCTGGCATATCGAATACGTCACGGGGAGCTTGCCAGGCTCTGCTGTGCGGGCGAGATACCCTCGGTAGCTTGCCGGGCTCTCCGAGAGGGGTGGAGGAATCGAACTCGGGTCGGCCATGTTGACTGTGTGCAAGGCAAACGCCCTACCACTGTGCTATCGCTCATGAAACACGGTCTTTTAGATGACAAGTAAACAAAAAAAATGAAACTTTAAAATAAAATATTCCCTAAAAATTCCCTTAACAAGAAAAATACCAACATGTATAAAACTGAAAGGTCACTTTATGTTAAATCAGTGTAAACTATTTTGACCCAGGTACCTAAATAATGTTCTATAAAATACATAAAAATTATATTTTATACCATTTGACAGTAAAATATAAACATTAACAGAAAAACAATTAAAATATTTAATTTATCACCATTGCCTATATTTTTACCCATTCAGAAAAGTGCCTCAATTAATAGGACATTTTAAAAAATGACATTTAAGAAGTCACTTAAGTAATTTAATAACTAAAGTAATCAGTATTCAATATTTTCTGTACGAAAAACCTATAGAAAATTAGGCGGGGGTATGGTGCTGCCAGCAGGTCAATCTGTACCTGTGAGGTGAGAGCATCAGCAGCCTGATGGTGCCTTCAGACTTCCAGATACCCCCAAATTGCTGCTGTGCCTTTGGTCAGACCCCAAAAACTTGGGGCAAAGTTTCCCAAGAAAGTAAATGGTCATAAGTTAGGTATGTGGGAAACACACCCACAAGCCACCTCTGGCTCAGTTATATAATTGGAGGCATGACCTCTCTGGTTCTTGATTAAACTGCTTAATGGCCATGATCCCAGAGACTCAGAAACAAATCTCGAAACCCAGTGGCTTTTGGCAGAAATGCGTCCGGTTCCTGCAGTAGGTTACTGGTGCTGGACCAACCCAGGTGGGAATAGGTTTCATGCCTTGGCCTGTTCCCCCTAGCCTACTGTTGCCTTTTTAGCAGATCTGAGTGTTGGGGTAAAATCTCAAATAATAATGGTGGGTCTGGTGTCAAAATATTGGATGTGATCAAAGTCGAGAGAGAGTAATGTGGAAATCATCTGCCCCACAGGTAGGGGGAGGGTGTGGGACGGGGGTATACTGGGGTTGTTGGGGGTGGAGAATGGGCACTGGTGAAGGTACGGGTGTTTCATTGTATGACCGAGGCTTAGACCCGAAAGCTTTGTAACTGCTCTCACGGTGATTCAATAAATAAAATTATAAAAAATGAAAAAAAAGTAAGGTGGAGTTCATGCACAATTCAATCATCTAATCAGTGGTTGATTAAATAGCAGTACTCCTACATTAAAAAAAAAGAAAATTAGGCACAAATATTAAAGGCAAGAGTACATGGTTAGGGATTTTAAATGATTCATTTATAATTAGATTAGAAAAAAACTGGTGTAGGTGTTTGCTTTGCACAGAGCCAGAAATAAGCATGAGCTCTTCTGAGTGTGGCCAAAAACAACAACAACACACACACAAACAATAAAATGTATAACCTGAGCTGGAAATCAGTGAGACAAGTAAATAGTACTGGAATACAAGTGAATACAATGAGCTACTACAAAGAGGAACAAGATTTGGTATTCCAAAATATGTCTGTTTAGAGTAAGTATTATGCTCAGCTGAGTTCTTTATTTATTTATTTATTTATTTTTGCCTTTTTGGGTCACACCCAGTGATGCTCAGGAGTTACTCCTGGCTCTGCCCTCAGGAAGTACTCCTGGCGATGCTCAGGAGTTACTCCTGGCTCTGCCCATAGAAAGTATTCCTGGCGATGCTCAGGAGTTACTCCTGGATTTGCCTTCAGGAAGTACTCCTGGCGGTGCTCAGGGGACCACGTGGGATGCTGGGAATAGAACCCGGGTCAGCCTTGTGCAAAGCAACCTCCCTACCTGCTATACTATCACTCCAGCCCCTGGCTGAGTACTTTAAAAACAGCCCACTTAAGATTTTTCTTTTCTTATCCTTTAAATGTCTAACAGAATTTAGCTAAGGGACTGTTCTCAGGAGAAATTACTATGTATACAACAACAAAATAATATGAAGTTAGACTGATTAGGCTGGGGATATTAGCAAGACCTGTTTGTTCAAATTCTTCTCTGTGTCTCTTTATCTCTGTATGGTACAACAAACATTTTTTAACCAAATACTTTTCTTTTCTTTCTATAAATTTCCTTTTTTTTGAAGTTTAAAAGTACCCTCTTTTCCCCATCTCATCTAATTTCTCATTGCCTAACCATTGTTAGCCTGTTGTTTCTATGTTCCTGGATGTCAGTAGTCCAATGTAATTTTCTCTGTTAATCTTTGTGTCAGTGTCATTACTAGACAAACCAAAAAATTGTAGAGTGTTGAAAAATCAATTTCTCTTTTGAACGTTAGAGAAATCACAAAGATCGAGCAAAGTGAAAACAAAGCCAAAGTCCACTTAGACAAGCCAGGTTAGTTACTGATAATGATTGAAGACTAGTGCAATAAAACATTTTATAACTTTGTGTGGGTAAGGAGTTTGCCTTGCACGCCGCCAATATGACTGACCTGGGTTCGATTCCTCTGCCCCTCTTGGAGAGCCCAGCAAGCTACCAAGAGTATTTCGCCCACATGGCAAAGCCTGGCAAGCTACCCATGACGTATTCAATATGCCAAACCAGTAACACCAAGTCTCACAATTTGTTGTGAGACGCTAGTGGTGCTTTCTCAAGCAAATCGATGAACAATGGGAGGACAGTGCAGTGCTGTGCAGTGTGTATATATTATAGAATTATGAAGCAGAGCACATTTAAGCACAGAGGGCATTGATAATTAAGAGTAATTAATGCTGATATATTTTAAACTGGCTGTCTTTGCACAAAAACGGCTTGTAATGAGAATTGCACCACAATATTTTTACTTGCTTCAAACCACAGAAGGTATTATTATTATTAGCCCAAGTTGTAGACCTGATCTCTGAGTTAACTATGAGGCATGTCTATGAGACTGATTATACAAATATAGTCCAACTAAGGAAAATATTTGTCTCCTGTATCTTGAGATCATTTCTACCTTGTGCACTTGACAAGTATTCCCTAGTAAAATGTTCTAAACTTGTCGTAAAATTCCCTAACTATTTCATTTAATGACTCAAAACTGTTCTCTGTGATTTATGGTTTAAAAACTTAATTCAGGACGTCCCACAGCCACCACTATATTTAATAGCCCTGCTTGACTGATTCCCAACTAAATCTCCCAGGAGATGTAAATTAAGAAGCTAAAACTCATGGAAACACCAATCCTCATAGTTGAAAACTCAGGTCTGCCCTTGGAAGTGGGCAGTTCGAGTACCTGCCATGCTGAAGCTCCAGCGGAAGGATTCACACCCCATTGCTGAAACCATGCCAAAGGTTCAACTCTATTGCTTCACTAATACTCTCTGCAGAGTTGCCAAACTGTGAATAATGTTGCCTCTCCCCCCCCCCCCACCAACTGCCAAAAGTCCTGGAAGCCACGCCTACATCTCAAAGATACCACCTTGTGAGCTTATTGCCATAGTCTTGAGTCAAGTGGTCTTGGAGCAAGCAACCTCCTTCACTTCCTAATTCCTCGATACTGAAGTTCCAGTAAGAGCACACCAAATTAGATGGGAAAATTATATAGAAGACAACTAAACTCAACAAACAAAAACAATAACACAGAAGGCTCCACTAACAACAACCAGCCTATTAAATCTTTTGACAAGGACTTAAAAACCCTATGATGGAATATGACAATTTTCACATTCAATTTTTTATACTTATTGATTTTAATATTAGAACTTTGTTATCTAATCTATTTAAATTCTGGAATTATACCAATAGCTGTGGCTTTTGTCTACATTAAATTAATTTTAAAAAATTGAAATAAAACTGAATTGAGTAGAGAACTGAATAACATTTCATATGTCATACCCACACTGTGTATAAGACAATGGGTGTGCTGTGTAGTGAGGCATAGGTGCACACATGTGCCAGTCTCAATTGACTGTCTGCTTTAGATGCCTTCCTTAGAGGTCCTGAGGGATAGTGTAGCAGGTGTTCGCATTGCAAGCAGACACATCAGGAGTGATCCTTGAGCACAGAATCCAGAGTAAGCCCCAAACAATGCTGAGTGAGACCCCCAAACAAACAAATAAACAAATGAGATTCTTCTTTTCACATAGGATAAAAAGTTTCTATCCTTAAAGTAGTTAGCTGAACCCGAGACCTTTCCAACTTTTCAAGGGCAGAGGTAAAGCAGAAAACGCCCTCCAGGCCCGAGTAAGAGCACACATAATTATCTCACCATTGGTTTTTCTCAACTCCTCCACAAGGCAGTGGGCTTCCTCTTGAACTCGCTCCTCAATGCTCCTCTTCCCCAACCCCAAATTCCGTAGGGTCATGAGAGAGAAGCGCCTGATTTCCTTCCATGACTTTCCAACATTGAACACTATTCCAACTATGAGATAAGACAGAAAAAGGAGAAACAATGTAGGTGAAGAGGAGGTGATGTGAATTGGTCAAATTTTGCTGGAGTTCAACAAATTCCTGTCTTTCATCTCCGTCATCCCCAAAATCAGTGCAACACTTGAACACACCCCACCTACCATGTCCTTTATTAAGTTTTCCAATTACTGGGTTATCACTTCTTTCAGCAAAATCTTCTCCCATATCTACTAGGGCTTCTTTCACTGCTTCTTATCCATACAGTACCACAGTAGGCTTCATACCAAAATACACAGTGAACACAGGGCCATAGACTTTTGAGAGCTGGGAAAGAAAGCAAATGGTAAGTCAGTATTTGATAAGATATGTGCTTTCTCCAAAATGATATTATTGTGTTATTTTTATTTTTTAAATCACCACCGTCAAAAGTAGCACAACAATTTTAGGATAACGTACACACACACACACACACACACACACAAAACCCAATTGGTTCTCTACACACAAACTCCTTCCTTTATTTAACAGTTTACTGTTTACTGTTTATTTAACAGTTTACTGTTACAATAGAACACAAGATAAATTTTAGAATAACTAGAAGTAATTTGAATCACAGTGTTGACAGTGAGTCTATTTTAATAGGGTGCAAGTGGTGGTATATCTTACCTTTAAAATTTTGTGTAAATTACTTACATTTCAAATCATTAAAGGAGCATAAAATATACTCACATTGCTCAGGGATTTGCTGATATTCTTAACATCTACTTGTAAGATGTTTCCAATAATTGGGAGAGGAGTAGGGCCAGGTGGAAGCTTTCCTTTACTGGCATTCTGTTTCAGGCGTGAAAGGAGAAGCAAACAGGAGAGACAAAACACCAGCAACAGAACTGGATACATTGGAGATTTCTCTTCTTACTCAGAGAAGCTAACCTGAACTCTAAAGGTCTTTGAAAAACACTTCCTGCTAATTCACGGTTTGCCTTTCAGAAAAGCTGGTTATAGAGCCTTTTATAGGCTCTGTGAGTGGACTTTGACCCAGTGATAATGGTAAAAAAATTACTAGTAACCTCAAGATGGCAGAAATCCCTGTCCTGTTGATGGTGCAAACTCTGCAGTGGCTTCTCCAGAGTGCACCTAATAGTGAAAACATAATGACTAAAAGAAGAAATGTTAGAATTGCTATACAGGATGAGAAATGTTTTAGGGGACTGAAACTCTTTATAACATCAACCAAGCTTTCAAGTAGATCTCAGTGGGAAAGAACTTGCAATTTATGAGAATATGTATCAAAGATTTTAAGTTGCAAATGTTCTATATAATAAAAAGCATTTCCCTGATTTAAGCAAACGTTTTCTAATTAATTTTCAGAAATCCTGTGGTTCATTATTAAATTTTGGGAGTAATGCAGAACTGGGTAACATTCCAATTCCATATTAAGCCAGCTTTATTTTGAAAATTTTGTATTTCATCCCCTTTAAAAAGGCGCTGCTTGTTGCAAATCGCTATTTGGGTAACAGTTTTTGTAACAATTTGTTGTTGACTATCTTAATAATAAAGTAGTCTCAATGCCAGTTCTCAACAAAATGGGCAGTTTGGATGCCCTGATGAAGGGCAGTTCTAGTAACAGGTGCGGTGGCCATTAATGCCATTAATGCCATGATTCCAAAGATATGCATGGATATAAACCTTCATGATCTTTTCAGTACCTTCTCTAACAATCTTTCTACAATGCACGTTGAAGGAGAGTCCTGCAATGCCCTAGGAAGCTTAACAGTCATCCATGGCTTTAAGTAAGCAAAGGCAAGGAAATGCTTGAATTTAAGCAAGTGAAAAATCTGCAAAAGACAAAGACTAGGGTTTGTTTTACTTTATCAAATCTTACTTTTCCTATGGATAGGAAGAGTATTTTCACACAAACTTGTATAAAATGAGTGTCATTTTCAGTGAAACTGAAGCCAAACAGAGTTCTTTTACTAATATTTTGATACTTCCCATCCACCCTTTTCTGAGTTTTAAAGTTGCAACAAACTTCCACAGTTCCAGATATTGAGGCTTCTCTAGAATACTGGGCTTTGGAGGAGAAAGTTCTCCCATGTTCCATAGTACAATCATGTTGGAATCAGCAATCACAATTTCAGAATCTCTAACAATTTTCCTATTCAATTTAATTAATTTTTGCTTGCACTGGAAAAAACAAAAGGTCTCCAATCAATTATCTCGTCGTGGTGGGTAGTTAGTAGAACTCTACCTACTCTGCTTATTCATTGTTCCATAGTATCCAAAATCTAGAACCAGAAGTCAGAGGGTTTGACTTTACAAGTTAACATATCTGGCCTGGAGATATTTGAAAATCATATATCTTTTTGAGTCATAGGTCCAAGCCATCAAAGAGAAAAGCCTAATAATATCTGTAAGAGCAAATCTCCTGTAATATTTATAGGTCTGAAGCCAGACCTGATTTACTAGTTAGAGACAAGATCTCCACAGCCTTAATAGCTTGGGAAAGTGGAAAAATCCAGAGCACAGTTTTGAGAAATGTCCCGTTTTCCATTATTTTTTCTGATGCCAGGGACATGGCATCCTTATGGTTTCATTAGTGAATTCCAAAGATGGTATATCTCCCATTCTACTACCTGCTTAGTTGGTGGTGAGTGAAGAAAGCCCTGTACAATGCTCACCAGCATATCTTACCATTATGTTCATAATATCAGTTATAGCTAGAAACATAGTAGTTGGTGTCTTATCAGTATTGGTCTGGATCAATACTCTTTCTTTCAGCCTCGAATCTCCATTACTATTGAAGCTCAAGGCATCTTTAAAGATGAAAGACCACTGACCAAGCAAGTGGAAGCAAAGATAAACAAATGGGACTACATGAAACTAAGAAACGTCTGCACCTCAAAACAAATAGTGACCAAGATACAGAGACAGCCCATGGAATAGAAAAAGCTGTTTACCCAGTACCTATCAGATCAGGGATTAATATCCAAGATATATAAGGCATTGGTAGAACTTTACAAACAAAAAAATTCAACCCCATCAAAAAATAGAGAGAATAAATGAACAAAAACTTTCTCAAAAATGATATACAAATGGCTAAAAGAAATAGGAAAAAATGCTCTACATCACTAATCATCAGGGAGATGCAAATTAAAACATCCATGAGATATCCCCTCACACCACAGAGACTGGCACACATCAGAAAGAACAAGAACAAACAGTGCTGATGTGGAGATAGAGAGAAAGGGACTTTTATTCCTTGTTTGTGGTTCAGTTGATTTGGAAAATTATGTGGGCATTCATAAAGAAAATCTAAATCTAGCTTCCATATGACCCAGCAATACCACTTCTGAAATGTACTATGGGGGCACAAAGACACATAGCAGAAATGCCATCTGCACTTCTATGTGCATTGCAGCACTATTCATAATAGCCAGAATCTGGAAGCAACCCAAGTGCCCCAAACAGACAACTGGTTAAGAAACTATGGTACATCTACACAATGGAAACTCTACAGCTGTGACGAAAAATGAAGTCATGAAATTTGCTTATAAATGAATGGAGAGTGTCATACTGAGTGAAATGAGTCAGAAGAAAAGGGGCAGACAAAATGATTGCACTCATTTGTGGGATATAAAATTAAAAACATAGTATGATACTAATACCCCAGGACAGTAGAAACAAGGACCAGGAGGATTGGTCCACAGTTAGAAGTCTGGTGCTTCCAACCTAGTGCTTCTCCCCAAGTGCTGGGGGAGAAGGCAGTTGAGATAAACAAGAAACTACTAAAATAATGACAGTTGGAAATGATCACTCTGGACAAGAACTGCATACTTAAAGTACGTAAAAGGACAAACATTATAACCTCTCTGTATCTGTATTGCAAACCATAATGCCCAAAAGAAGAGAGAGAGAGAGAAAGAGAGAGAGAGAGGTAAATTACCTGCCATGGAGACAGGTTTGGGGGGGGGCAGGAGGGATAATGGGGACACTGGTGGTGAGAAATGTATACTGGTGTAGGGATGGGTGATGGAACATTGTATGACTGAAATCTGGTCATTAACAGGTTTGTAACTATATCTCACAGTGATTCAATTTTAAAAAAAGAAAACAACTTCTTCCTGCCTCCTGGGTAAAACTTCTTTATTAGTCTCCAGCTGTGCAGTGATGCTTGATGGATCACTGACTTGGGTCTTTTGAAGGACAGGTTGGGTATCTTTTCTTGTCAAAATACAAGCATATCCTCTCCACCAAGCATTTGCATCTTCCTATTTATTCTGCGAACATCCGAACTGGCAAAACAGTGCAGAGAAGCCATCAAGGATGACCTCAAAAACAGGAGAGCAGCAGTACTGGTAGATGCGGCAGAAGCTGGGAAAAGCATTAGTAATGCCCGCCTATCCTTCACCAACTACAAAACCAAGATGACTGCCCTCCGACATCATGATGGATCTATCACATCTTCCAGAAGGGCAATGGAGAAGATTATTCATGACTTCTACTCAGATCTCTTTAATAGCCACGTCCACTTGCCCACATACCACATACCACATGATGGATATGTCATTCCCAATGTTCTCCCTTCCGAAATCCAACATGCCATCTCACCGGTAAAGAAACAAAGAGCACCTGGCCCAGACAAGATCAGACCTGAACACCTGAAGAACTTACCATCAGTACTCATCAATACATTGGCTTGGCTCTTCAAACGCTACCTGTCTGAATGCAAGGTTCCATCCCAATGGAAAACCAGCAGGACTGTACTACTATACAAGAAAGGAAACATCCACGACATTGGCAACTATCGCCCAATCTGCCTATTGTCTGTCATCTACAAACTATTCACTTGAGTCATCCTGAATAGGATTAGCAGAACACTACATGAAGGACAACCATGTGAACAAGCTGGATTCCGAAAAGGATTCAGTACCATCGACCATATCCACACGATTACTAAGCTCATTGAGGTTTCTTGGGAGTTCAAGATGCCGCTCTGTCTAACGTTCATTGATTTAAAGAAGGCCTTTGATTCTGTTGAGACGGAAGCAGTCATGGAAGCCCTAGCCAATCAGGGTGTACAAACTCAATACATCAGGATCCTTCGTGAGCTCTATTGCGGATTCACTACCAAGATCTCACCATTCTACAAAGAAGTAATCATCCATATCAAGAGAGGGGTTCGGCAGGGTGATACCATTTCACCAAAACTCTTCAGTGCCACCTTCGAGAACATCATGCGACGACTGGAATGGGAAAGCATGGGAGTGAAGATAGATGGTCGGCAACTACACCACCTCTGCTTTGCTGATGACATCATTCTAATAACACCAAACATCAGCCAAGTAGCACAAATGCTGAACAACTTTGACCGTGAATGTGGAAAGGTCGGACTACAGCTGAATCTTACGAAGACAATGTTTATGAGAAACAGCCTTGTTCCTGACGCTCCATTCACTCTCAACGGAACCACCATCTCCGAATGCAACAGTTATATATACCTAGGTCGAGAAATCAACATGATGAATGACCTGGCACCTGAGTTGCGCAGGAGGAAGAGAGTGGCTTGGAATGCCTTCAAGAGCATTGAAGAAATAACTAAAAGGACAAAGAACCTCCAGCTACGAGCACATCTCTTTGATTCCACTGTTCTTCCTGCATTAACATATGCCTCAGAGACCTGGACCCTACGAAAACGGGATGAGAACGCTATTCGGGTCTCTCAAAGAGGAATCGAAAGAACTATGCTTGGAATATCATGATTCATTCAAATGAGAGATAGAATCCGGAGTTCTGATCTTCGTCAACGCTCAAGAATCAGGGACGCTGTCTCATTTGCCAAGACATCAAAAATCAGATGGGCTGGACATGTAATGAGGTTTACAGACAACCGCTGGACTAGAGCCATTACTGATTGGATTCCACGGGACATCGAAAGATCACGTGGACGCCCACCTACAAGATGGTCAGACTTCTTCGTCAAGACCCTAAATGATCGGTTTGAGGCTCTGCATGTTCCTAGAACAAACAGATACCATTGGGCTACGCTAGCACGCAACCGGGATGAATGGAGACGTTACTGGCACCCGCTCGAATAAATCAATGAATAACGGGGATTAAGTGATTAAGTGATTTATTCTGTTTCCCCCTTTCTTCATCCCTAAACCAGATATGCTCATTTATCTGGATTTTATCACTGGCTAGTTGTCAATGCTTTTCAGCTGAACATTTTTTCCTTTCCTTGAAGAGGAAAAAAAAGGGTTGTTTTTACAAATGAGTTTTTATGCATAATAAATACTTTAACTTGGCGATTTTGTAAATGCCTTTAGAGTTAATCAGATTCTTCATGGGTTCCTAAAGATTAATACTTTCTGTATCTTGCACTACTCTGACTACATGCTGGCTATCAAAAACAATATTTTTTCTCCTGTCACATCTTTTAATAGTTGAATCACTGCCACCATTTTCACTTTCTGGTCTGAGAAATAAGGTGTTTGCCACATCTTCATAGTGGATCCCCAAAAGACCCCTTTTAAAATCCAACTAGTTTTAGGAATTGAAACAAGTTAGAAGTGTAATCATTATCTATCAGCCCTAATGAAGTCAGAAATTTCTAATTGCCATTTAAAATTCACTTGAAGTGCTTCCTTCACTTGTAAATTAGTAAGGTAAAAGACTATTTTATTTGTATCTTGATTAATTAATTATTGTAAATAGCAGCATCCTAAAGTAATCTTCCTATTTTGTGTAAGCAAATTTCCAGTCTTTTCTAAAAATTTTTTTATTAGTGAATCACTGTGAGGTACAGTTACAGACTTAGAAACTTCTGTGCTTGTGTTTCAGTCATACCCATCCCTCCATGGCTGCCCATTTTCCACCACCAATGGTCCCAGCATCCCTCCCACCCCCTGTCCCCTCCATCCTACCCTGCCTCTGTGGCAGGAAATTCTCTTTTGCCCTCTCTCTCTCTCTCTCTCTCTCTCTCTCTCTCTCTCTCTCTTTCTCTCTGGGTGTTGTGGTTTGCAATACAGGTATAAAGTGGCATCATGTTCGGTCTATAGTCTACTTTCACATGCATCTCCCATACCGAGCGGGACTTCCTAGCATCCTTATATATCTAAACTGTCTTTTTACCCAGCATGTGAGGCTGGCTTCTAAGCTGTGGAGTAATCTTCCTGTTACTTATCTTTACTATTCTTGAATGTTAGTCTCCCATTCTGTTACTTCATATTCCACAAATGAGTGCAATCTTACTATTTCTGTCCCTCTCTTTCTGACTCATTTTACTTAACATGATACTTTCCATGTTGATCCAAAGATATGCAAATTTCATGACTTCATCTTTTCTAACAGCTGCATAGTATTCCATTGTGTAGATGTACCAAAGTTTCTTTAATCAGTCATCTGTTCTTGGGCAATTGGTTTTTTTTCCAGATTTTGGCTATTGTCAACAGTGCTGCAATGAACATATAAGTGCACATGTCATTTCTAATATACTTTTTTGCATCTCCAGTATAAATTCCCAGAAGTGGTATTGCTGGATCAAATGGGAGCTCAATTTCTAATTTTCTGAGAAGCATCCATACTGTTTTCCAAAAGGGCTAAACTAGTTGGCATTCCCACCAGCAGTGAAGGAGGGTCCCTTTCTAGCTACATCCGCAACAACACTGGTTGCTTATGTTATTTTGGATGTGGGCTAGTCTCTGTGGTGTGAGATGATATCTAATTGTTGTTTTGATCTGTATCTCCCTGATTAATAGTGATGACGAGTATTTTTTCATGTGCCTTTTGGCCATTTGGATTTCTTCTTTGAGAAAATTTCTGTTCATTTCATCACCCTATTTTTCTGATGGGATTAGATGTTTTCTTCTTGTGGAGTTGAACTAGTGCCTTGTAAATCCTTTATATCAATCCCTTGTCAGATGGGTATTGAGTGAATATCCTTTCCCATTCTGTATACTGTCTTTTTATACTGGACACTGTATCTTTTGAGGTGCAGAAGCTTCTCAGTTTAAGGTAGTCTTATTTGTCTATCTGTTTTCACTTACTTCACCAATGGTGTTTCACCTTTAAGATATCTTTAGCTTCAAAGTCGTGGAGAGTTTTGCTGACCTTGTCTTCAATGTACCTGATCGATTCTGATCTGACGGATCTGATGTTGAGGTCTTTAATCCAATTTGATTTCACTTTTGTGCACGGTGTTAGGTAGAGGTCTGAACCCATTTTTTTTTTGCATATAGCTATCCAGGTTTGCCAGCACCATTTGTTAAAGAGTCTTTCCTTGCTCCACTTCACATTTCTTGCTCCCTTATCAAAGATTAGATAATCATATATTTGAGGGTATGTGTCAAAATGTCCAACCCTGTTCCATTGGTCTGTGGCTCTGCCTTTGTTTCAGCTGTTTTAATTATTAGCGCTTTGTAGTAGAGTTTGAGGTTGGGGAAGGTGACGCCTCCCATCTTCTTTTTCCCAAGAATTTCTTTAGCTATTGTTGGGGGCTTATTGTTCCATATGAATTTCAGGAGTTTTTGCTCCATTTCTTTGAAGAATATTGGGTATCCTTATAGGAATCACATTGAATTTCTACAATGCTTTGGGGGAGTATTGCCATTTTGACAATGTTAATTCTCCTAATCCATGACAGGGAATATCTTTCCATTTTCTCGTGTCTTCTTTCATTTAGTGAAGTAGTGTTTTGTAGTTTTCTTTGTACAGGTCCTTTACCTCCTTAGTTAAGCTGATTCCGAGGTACTTGATTTTCTGAAGCATTATTATGAACGGGATTTCTTTTTTCATGTCAGTTTCTTTCTCTCATTATTTGTGTATGGGGAGGCCATGTACTTTTGGGTATTGATTTTATAGCCTGCAACTTTACTATACAAGTCTATTGTGTCTAGGAATTTTTTGGTAGAGGTTTTAGGGTTCCCTAAATATAGTGTCATATCATCTGCGAATAGTAAGAGCTTGATTTCTTCCTTTCCTACTTGAATGCCCTTAATATATTTTTCTTGCCAAACCACTATTGCATGTACTTCCAGTACTATATTGAACAGAAGTGGTGAGAGTGGGCATCCTTGTCTCGTCCCTGATCTTAGAGGGAAGGCTCTTAGTTTTTCCCCACTGAGGATGATACTTGCTATAGGCTTGTGGTAGATGGCTTTGACTATATTGAGGAAAGTCCCTTCTATCCCCGTTTTGGCAAGAGTTTTCATTATAGACGGGTGCTGGATCTTGTCAAATTCTTTCTCTGAAATGATTATATGGCTTTTATCTTTTCTTTTGTTGAGATGATGGATTATATTGATTGATTTCCAGATGTTCAACCATCTTTGCATCCCCAGAATAAATCCCACTTGGTTGTGGTGTATGATCTTTTTGATGAGTTGTTGGATTCTATTTGCTAATATTTTAAGGATCTTTGCATTCGTGTTCATCAGGGGTATCGGCTTGTAGTTTTTGTTTTATGTGGTGTCTTTGTTTGCTTTTGGTATTAGGGAGATTTGTGTCTCACATATCTCAAATAGAAACTGTTTGGGAGAGTTTCTGTTTCTTCAATTTCCTGGAAAAGCTTGAGAAGAACTGGCAATAGGACCTCTTGAAATGTTTGGAAGAATTCACTAGTGAATCCATCTGGACTTGGGCTTTTGTTTTGGGGAAGAATTTTGATTACAGATTCAATTTCTTTGATAGTAGTAGGTCTATTCAGGTATTTCAGGTCTTCTTGGTTCAACTTTGGGAGATTATAAGAGTCCAGGAATTTATCCATTTCTTCTAGGTTCTCTTGTTTCATGGTATATAGACTTTCAAAGTAGTCTCTGATGATCTTTTGAATTTCTTTGGTTTCTGTTGTGATGTCTCCATTTTCATTTCTAATTTGGTTTATTAGGGTTTTCTGTCTATTTCTTTGTGAGCCTTGCAAGTGGTTTATCAATTTTGTTTATTTTCTCAAAAAAACAGCTCTTGATTTTGTTGATCTTTTGGATTGTTTTTTTGGGTTTCTATGTTGTTAATTTCTGCTCTAAGTTTTGTTATTTCTTTCCTTCGACCTGGTTTGGACTCCTTTTGTTGGTCCTTTTCTAATACGTTGGGCTGTGAAGTCAAGTTATCTATGTAGGCCCTTTCCTCCTTCCTGAGGCATGCTTCCAGAGCTATAAAATTGCCCCTTAACACAGCTTTAGCCATGTCTCATAGGTTCTGGTAACTCGTGTCTTCATTCTCATTTGTTTCCAGGTATCTTTAGATTTCTTCCTTGATTTTCTTCTTGACCCACCTGTTGTTCAACATTGAGTTGTTTAATTTACAGGTGTTTGATTTGTTTCTCCATGTCTGTGTGTAATTAACTTCTATCTTTAGTGCACCATGGTTTGAAAAAATAGTTGATAAAATGTTCATCTTCCTGATTCTATTGAGGTACGTTTTATGACCCAGCACATGGTCTATTTTGGAAAATGTTCCATGTGCACTAGAAAAAATATTTATTCTTTATTTTGGTGATTCAATGCCCTGTGTAGATCTATTAGCCCTATCTCTTCTATCTCTTCCTTCAAAGCCAATGTTTCCTTGCTGAGGTTTAATCTTGTTGATCTATCTAGAGGTGATAGGGCAACGTTAAAGTCTCCAACTGCTATTGTGTTGCTAGCAAGTCCTTGTTAAAATATGATAACAGTTGTTTTAAGTATTTGGCTGGTCCCTCATTAGGTGCGTATACAGTTAGGAGTTTGATTTCTTCCTGCTGAACAAATCCCTGGATTAGTGAAAAAAGGGCTTTGCTGTTCCTTCTAGTCTTTTTCAACCTGAAATCTGTGTTGTCGGATACTAGTAGGGTTACCCTGGCTTTTTTGAAGGAGTTGTTTGTTTGCAGTATTGTTTTCCATCCTTTGACTTTGAGTCTGTATTTGCTTTGACTGTTCAGATGTGTTTCTTGTAGGCAGCAGAATGTTGGGTTTAGTTTCTGTATCCATTTTGCCACTCTGTGTCTCTTAGTTGGTGCATTTAGACCATTGACATTGAGGGGGATAATTATCATGGGGCTTTGTGCCATCTTTCGTAAGGGTTTGTTCTGCTTATAGCAGTTTTTCTTGTCTTACAGTAGCCCCTTTAGTACTTCTTTCAGGTTTGATTTTGAGTCTATGAAGTTCCTGAGCTGTTGTTTATCCATCAAATAGTGTACAGTTCCCTTGAATTTGAGTGAGAGTTTAGATGGATAAAGTATTCTTGGTGAGGCGTTCATTTCATTGAGTTTTTTCACTATATCCCACCATTGTCTTTGGGCTTGGAGGTTTTTTTCTGATATATCTGCTTTAAATCTAAGGGGTGCTCCTTGTATGTCATTTCCTTCTTTGATCTTGCTGCTTGCAGTATTGTGTCTCTCTCCATGGCATCCATCATTCTCACTATGATGTGTCTCAGTGTCTTTTTACTAGAATTTCTTTTAGCTGACACTCTTTGGGCTTGGATGGATGCCTGCATTCCCCAGCTGTGGGAACTTTTCAGCAATGATATTTTTAACTGTGGCTTTTTCACTGGGGTTGTCTCCTTGTCCTTCTGGTACACCTATGATTCTAATGTTGTTCCTCTTGAAATTATCCCATAGGTCTCTGATTTGACTAAGAGATATTTGGAGGTCTTTCCCCATTGTTTGTTGTTGCCTGTAAGCTTCCTGAAGCTCATCTTCAAGCTCACTGATTTTGTCTTCAGCTGTAGCCGGTCTACTGTTGAGGGCATCCACGGAGTTTTTAATTTCATCTACTGAATCCTTTATTTGTGACACTTCTTTTTGTAGCTTTTTAAAATTTCTGCTCTATTTCTTCTTTACTTTTCTTGACTGTCTGTCCCACTGTTTCCTTCATGTCCTCCTTTAATTTACTGGATGTCTGTTCCAAGTTTCTTTGAGTTCATTGAACATCTTCAACATTTCATCTCTGAATTCTTTATCGGAAAGATTGTATATGTGGGTAATGCCTGTGGAGGTGTCTGGACCCTTTTCATCATCCTCTCCTCCAGGTGGTGATTTTCTGTGTTTCTTCATGTTTCTGTAGTAGTATGGAGGTGGGACCTTCCAGTTCATTATCAGTATTCCCCAAGTTTAGAGAAAGGATTCTGGATGAGCTTGGTTGATGGTGGTCACCTTTTCCCCTTCTAGAGTTTCACCTTCCTCTCGATTGCTCCTCTGTGGCTTATGTGAGTTCTCTAGTGAAGCTTTGGAGGATATGTTTTTAATATTGGGCTTGTCGTGCTTCTTATGCCCTTCAGTATTATGGTGCAATTGGAATAGGCTACAGGACTATTGGCCTAATGTGTTTGAGATGGCCAAGATATTCTCTACAGAATTAGGTGATGGAGATGAAGATGTGAGTTCAGATGCTGGGTAAGGGGAAAATAACTGCAGTCCCAAGAAAGGCCATGCCCACTTCTGAGGAGACCACACCACCAAATGTGATGTGGGTGGGGTGCCAGGTTGGGGGCGTAAACCTGAGATAGGGAGCAAACTGGGCGAAGTGCTGGAAGATGGCGCAGGGTGGACAGGGTGGCTCTCAGGTAGGTAGGGTGGCTCGAGGTCTGAAGGGCCGACTGGGGTGCAGGTGCAGAGGAAATGGCGGCCCGGGTCTGATTCACTGACCTGAGAGAACAAGAAAATCGGGCTCGGCTCTGGAGGATGGCACCCCAAAGGTGATTTTCAAAACAATAAGCAAAGTTGAAAAACCATTAGCTATAATAAGAAAAAAATGTAATAAGCTAAATCAGAAATGAAAAGGAAGAGATTACATAGACACCAAACAAATTCAAAGAATCACCAGAGAATATTACATAAAACTGTTCCACAAATCTAGCATCTAGAAAAATTTTGGAATTCTTATATTCTTTCATGGCTGAATCAAGAGGAAGCAACAGCTGAACAAATTACTGGCAAGAAAATTAATATGGCAATAAAGAGTTTCCCCCAAAACATGTGCCCAGGCTTTGATGGCTTTACCAGCAAGTTCTTTCAATCATTCTCATGCTCCTTCAGAAAATCCACAAAAGAGGAATTCCCCAGCTTCTACAAGACACATTACTCTGATACCAAAAGCAGACAAAGATATCACTGCAAAAAAATATTGACCAATATCTCTAGTAAGAGCAAAAACCTGTGGCAAGTACTTTTCCCCTCCCATATTGCCCTCGTGTTCCCTTCCCTAACTTTGACCCCTCATCCCAACCCCAGTGCTAAGCAAGCTTCCTACTGAAGACCAGTTCAGGTCTTTGTTTTTGTTGACATTGGGCATTTGATGTTCCCCTCATCTGAGAGATCATTCTGAATCTGTTCTTTCCCTTCCATTGGCTCATTCAACATGTTATTATCCAGATCCACACACATTACAGAAAATTGTATGACTTATCTTCTTTTAAATTTGCATAGTATTCCTTTCTGTAGTTACTGGTACAGCTGAAGAACTTCACATCGGGACCCATGGCCTAGAATGGAACGAACAGGGTGAGAGACTGTCTGAGTTCATCATGTCGACCAAGACCATTCATGGTAACTCACAGTTCCAGAAGGCAGAATCTAAACGATGGACATGGGAGTCTCCCGGTGGACGATTCCACAAGGAAATAGACCACATCATATTCAATCGACGGTTTTGCCTGACTGATGTCGCTGTTGTCCCAAAATTTCGAACGGGATCGGACCACCGTCTCCTTCGTGCAAAATTCTACTTCACAGAGCGGGGAGAAAGGGCTGCAAAGTTCAAAAAGAGAACTCCCAGAACGACCACCAACTGGGAACTCTTTGGTACTATTGCGGCAACATGGGAAGATGCCATTGTTGACAACATTGACGAGGAATACGATCGACTGGTTCAGCACCTCCATGAATGTGCGAGGAACGCCAAGAGAGAGATAGCCACAAAAAGTCGCCTATCTTCGAAAACTCTTGAGCTAATTCGCCAGCGTGGTTTGGCGCATGCCTCAGGCAACCGCAAGCTAACGTCCGAGCTTGCAAAGCAGTGCAGAGATGCGATCAAGGAAGACCTCAAAGAGAGAAGAGCAGAAGTACTGGTAGATGCGGCAGAAGCCGGGAAAAGTATTCGTAACGCCCGCCTGTCCTTCGCCAACTATAAGACCAAGATGACTGCCCTCCGACGTCCTGATGGATCCATCACATCCTCCAGAACGGCAATGGAGAAGATTATCCATGACTTCTACTCAAATCTCTTCGATAGCCATGTCCACTTGCCGACATACCAAATTCCACATGATGGGTATGTCGTTCCCAACGTTCTCCCTTCCGAAATCCGACACGCCATTTCGTCAGTAAAGAAGCAAACAGCACCCGGCCCAGACAAGGTCAGACCTGAACACCTGAAGAACCTGCCGTCAGTACTCATCAATACACTGGCTCGGCTCTTCACTCGCTACCTGTCTGAATGCAAGGTTCCATCTCAATGGAAAACCAGCAGGACCGTACTACTGTTCAAGAAGGGAGACATCCATGACATTGGCAACTATCGCCCGATCTGCCTATTGTCTGTCATCTACAAGTTGTTCACTCGAGTCATCCTGAATAGGATTGGCAGAACACTAGATGAAGGACAACCATGTGAGCAAGCAGGGTTCCGCAAAGGATTCAGCACCATCCACCATATCCACACGATAACCAAGCTCATTGAGGTTTCTCGGGAGTTCAAGATGCCGCTCTGCTTAACGTTCATTGATTTAAAGAAGGCCTTTGATTTTGTTGAGACAGAAGCGGTCATTGAAGCCCTAGCCAATCAGGGCATTCAAGCCCAATACATCAGGATCCTCCGTGAGCTGTATTGCGGATTCACTACCAGGATCTCACCATTCTACAAAGAAGTGATCGTTGATGTCAAGAGAGGGGTGCGGCAGGGTGATACCATTTCACCAAAACTCTTCAGTGCCACCCTCGAGAACATCATGCGACGACTGGAATGGGAAGGAATGGGAGTGAAGATAGATGGTCGGCAACTACACCACCTCCGCTTTGCTGATGACATTGTTTTAATAACACCAAACATCAGCCAAGCGGCACAAATGCTGGCCGACTTTGACCGTGAGTGTGGAAAGGTAGGACTACAGCTGAATCTTACAAAGACAATGTTTATGAGAAACAGCCTTGTTCCTGACGCCCCATTCGCTCTCAATGGAACGACCATCTCCGAATGCAACAGCTATGTGTACCTAGGTCGAGAGGTCAACATGACAAATGACCTGGCACCCGAGCTGCGCAGGAGGAAGAGAGCGGCTTGGAATGCCTTCAAGAACGTCGAAGAAATAGCTAAGAGGACGAAGAACCTCCGGCTCCGGGCACATCTCTTTGATTCCACTGTTCTTCCTGCATTAACATATGCCTCAGAGACCTGGGCCCTACGCAAACAAGATGAGAACGCCATTCAGGTCTCCCAAAGAAGAATAGAAAGAGCTATGCTTGGAATATCACGTTTCACTCAAATGAGAGAACGAATCCGGAGTTCTGACATCCGTCGATGATCAAGGATCAGGGACGCTGTCTCATTTGCCAAGGTGTCGAAAATCAGATGGGCTGGTCACGTAATGAGATTTAAAGACGACCGTTGGACTAGAGCTGTTACTGATTGGATTCCACGGATGTCAAGAGACCGCATGGCCGCCCACCTACCAGATGGTCAGACTTCTTTGTCAAGATCATGAACGATTGGTTTGAGGCCCTCCATGTTCCCGGAGCGAAGAGATGCCATTGGGCTACACTAGCACGCGACAGGGACAAATGGAGACGTTACTGGCGCCCGCTCGAGCAAATCGACGACTAACGAGAAGTTAAGTGATAAGTGATTCCTTTCTGTATATGTACTACAGGAGCGATAGCACAGCGGTAGGGTGTTTGCCTTGCACGCAGCCAACATGGCCGACCCGAGTTCGATTCCTCCACCCCTCTCGGAGAGCCCAGCAAGGTACCGAGAATATCTCGCCCGCACGGCAGGGCCTGACAAGCTCCCCGTGACGTATTCAATATGCCAGACACAGTAACAACAAAGTCTCTAATGGAGACGTTACTGGGCCCGCTAGAGCAAATCGATGATCAACGGGAGGGCCTGTTCATGGAGCCCCTAATCCTTAACCCCAATGCCTAACCCTATCCCCTCAATCCAACCCCCTTAGACATAATATCCTAACAACAACACAATTATGCTCTATTAACAATTTATTTTTTAGATAAATTATGATTCAAAGGAAGTACTAATTCAACTTGGACACTCAATCTATATTTAAGTTGTCTTTGACACTCATTAAGTAAAAGTAATGGCCAGTCAGGAACCTCAGGAAAGTAAAGAGGACAGTCATTTTTGAGGAATAAAATAGTTGCTCTAAGAAAGTGGCTAAGGGGCCAGAGCAATAGCACAGCAGGTGCTCATTTGCCTTGCTTGCGAATAACCCGGATTCATTTCATGGCATCCCATGTGGTCCCTCAAGCCCACCAGGAGTAATTCCTGAGTGAAGAGTCAGGAGTAACACCTGAGCATGCCAGGTGTGCCCAAAAGCCAGCAAAAATGGCTGAACTGATTCCAAGTAAGCAGGTGGTTTTAGAGTTTATATAGGATAACAATGCTTCTCATTTTCCTTGTACACTTGCACTGAATATTTGTTTTACTCAAAAGATTACAAAATCAAACTATCCTGATCCCAACTTTAATCAACTGTAATATAGTTATTAGTAAATATAGATCTGGAAATTGATAGCTCAGGACTAATCACAAAATGAATCATAGTTGAACTACATGCTTGTTTGAGGGAAGCATGCAGAAGATGTGCATCTGTCATCTCTTCCACGTTCAGTCTGTTTTTGAGGAGAATACATCTGACAGAGCTTGGGGCTACAATTGACTCAGTGCTTGAGGGTCACTTCTGGATATGCTCAGAGACCATGCAGAGCCCACATACCAAACTTGCACTCAGACTATTGAACTTTCTCTTTTGACTCCTCTTCCACATCCTGATATCATGCACTTTGTCCAAGTATTCAACACTGAGCCTACATTTCCTGATCCTTAAGTGGTGGTATTTTGCCTCTGGAAAAGGTAAATAAAAAATTGAAAAGAGTTACAATGAGTATAAAAATTATTAATTATCAGAATACACATAACCAATTATTTTGGTTGGGGCAGGGGAAATGCCCAGCGGTGCTCAAGAATAATTTGGAATGGTGTTTAGGAGGTCATATGGGGTACCAAGGATCTAATATAGGTTAACTGTATTCAAGACAAATACTCTACCCATCGTACTCTTGTTCAGGCCCCGGAATCCACATAAAAGAGCAATAGTACATTTTATAATGTCTTGACACAGCAATTTTTATTTTCTAAGTAAGTGTATGAATAACTGAACTATTTAATTTAGAACAAATTGGATGGCATTTTGTAACTCTATCACTCACTGATACAAAAAATGGTACATATACACATATATTCTATGTATATATGTTTGGGGTCATACTGGGCAGTGCTCAGGGTTTAGTCCTGTTCATGCTTAGGAATCACTCCTGGTGATATGCTGGGGACGATATGCAGCACCAAGGATCAAACCCAGGTTGGCTGTGTGCAAGGCTAGCTCCTTACCAGCAGTACTATCTATATGGCCATCCACTAACATTTGGAGTATTGTGATCATTAAATGTCATCTGTTGATCAGTATAAACTTTGTGATTGTTCTAGGCCATGGGTCTTTTTAGTGAAGTCCCTGCCTCCCATGTTCCACTCAATGAATACTATTTTTTTGCTAATTTTCCTTCATTAGTGTGCATAATTCATTACACTACCTTTGATGAAGGAAGATTTGAAAAAGGCATTAGAAGCAGTTATGTCTGAAGTAATAGAGGTGAGGGAAGCCAGTTTCTCAAACTCTGTCCCTGATGTTTTGAGATTGGGTTAAGCAAATTTCATCTCTTATGAGATGGAGAAAGACCATCATAGGTATGTATGTCAGCTCTTTATCCTCCTTTATTTGGCTTTTGGGTCTCCCCCTATGGTGCATAGGGCTTACTCCTGGTTTTGTGCTCAGAGCTCCCTCTTGCTGATGCTGTTCTGTGCATAGGGTTCCTTTGGTGGTACCCGGGGACCAGGTGCGATGCCAGAGTTGGCCCTGGGTTGGTCACCCAAAAGGCAGGTGTTCTACCTACTGCACTACCTCTTTGGTTCCTTGCCTTATTTTGTCCCTGCTCCAAACAATGATTCTACCCACAACCCTCCAGCTCCCACACTCTCCTTTTCTTCCAGCAGAACTTTAGCCTCAGGTGTACCTGAGATTCTTCTTTTTTCTGGAATGTGTGTGTTGTATATGTGCGCGCACCTGTGTGTGTGTGTGTGTGTGTGTGTTGACCCCAGGGGCCTTCAGATGGCTATTCATTCGATGTCTCCCTTCAAAAGTCTCCTTGACTATCGTCTGTAAAATAAAACATTCACTCATTACTTTGTTTCCTTATTATTTCATAATATTTATTTCTAATGCTATCTCTGGGAATGGAGTGATAGCACAGTGGGTAGGGCGTTTGCCTTACATAATGCCTACCCGGATTTGATTCCTCCGGCCCTCTCGGAGAGCCTGGCAAGCTACTAAGAGTATCCCACAAGCACAGCAGAGTCTGGCATGCTCTTTGTGGCGTATTAGATATGCCAAAAGCATATCTTAGTAACAACAAATCTCACAATAGAGAAGTTACTGGTGCCTGCTCGAGCAAATCCATGAACAATGCAACGTTAGTGACAATGATGATGGGATGGAGAGGAGGAGGGTATCTTAATTTTATTCTTTTCCTGAGAATCTATAGCATCTTAATCCTTGGACTCAAGCACAAAAACATCTATATAATAGGAAGCTGTTCTTTTGTGAATAGTCACAGGATATATATTCATAATATCATGTTTGGGGTTTTAGGTAGTTTTTGTATAAAATTGTTCTGATGCAATTTTTCTCTGCTTAGGTAATAATTACAGCGAGTCTTGCATTCCACTGAGTTGAAATCTTACAAAGGTAAACTTCAGTGCTACCAAGTTTAGACGATCAGTAACCACTAATCAATTTAGATATTTGGAAAGTCAGATTATAACAAGTCATCAAATCTCAGTGTACTGAACACACAGTAAATATAGTGACTTTCATGAGTTCACACATAAGAATCAATAATCTAAATGTTATTTATCACTATATTATCACTGTATCACTGTCATCCCATTGTTCATCAATTTACTTGAGTGGGTAATGTCTCCATTCGTTCCTGTCATGTGCTAGTGTAACCCGATGATATATCGGGGGATCTTTCAGGGTCAGGGGAATGAGGACCATCATTGTTACTGTTTTTGGCATATGAAGTACGCCACAGGTAGCTTGCAGGCTCTGCTGTGTGCGCAGGATACTCTCAGTAGCTTGCTGGGCTTTCTGAGAGGGATGGAGGCTTTTGGGGCAGCCTCTAATCACCTTTACAGGTGTTCCCAGTCAAGCATATATGCAGACAGGATACTTTTGGTAGCCTGCCGGGTTCTCTGAGAGCAAAAACTAGACAATAAGAGGTCGCGTGGCCACGAATCATTATATTATGCTTACATTTATTTTTAGTTTGGGTTTTTTTGTGGGGAACAGAGGGCACACTCTCGGTGTTCAGGTACTGCTTCTAGTTTGGTGCTCAGGAGGGACCCTGGCAGTGAATAGAGGAACACACATGTGCAGGGAATCTAACTGGTTGGCTTTACTGCAGAGCAAGTGCCTCAACCTCTGGACTCTTCCTCCAGCCTGTTACGTTTTTTCAAAAAAGTTGAAATTTTGTGTCACTTTTTGCGTTTGGGGGGGCACAACTGGCAGTATTTAGGATTTACTCTTGGCTCTGTACTCAGGAATTACTTTTGGCAGTGCTCAGGGGATCGTATGGGAAGCTGGGGATCGAACCTTAGTTGACCATATTTAAGGCAAGTATCCTATCTACTATATTATCTCTCCATCCCATCAAAAATTTTCATTTTCTTTTTTTTAAAATGTCATTTGGGGAAAATTTTTATTTTCAAGTACAGTGTATCCTACCTTAGATATAGCATTACCATTATTTTTTATTGTAAAATGCACAGAAAACATTGATTACTCTAAAAAAACAAAAACTTTCCAGTTGTTTGAATACAGAAATTTGAGTCACTTTTGAATCAAAAGATTTATATCAGTGGAATCTTTCTATGTCTGTCCCTCTCTTTCTGACTCCCGGGGTGGAGGGGGTGGGGTGGGAGGCATGCTGATACCATTGGTGGTGGAAAATGGGCACTGGTGGAGGGATGGGTACTCGACCATTATATGACTGAAACCCAAGCACGAAAATTTGTAAGTCTGTAACTGTAACTCACAGTGATTCTCTAATAAAACTTTAAAAAAAGATTTATGCAAGTGGTTCTGAATCCTACATGCACATTGGAACACTTAAAAAATTATAAATACATCTACCCCTCCCCTGCCCTTAACTTACTCTCCTACACACTCATAAAGCACAATCATTACTGGTTTTTGTAAGGAAAATAGAAAGCAGACAATCTCTGTTTATTACTAGTGGACCAAAGTTCACTCAGAAGAGCACATAAATAGAATATAATTGATTTGCCATACCCGGGAGTGCTCAGGGATTACTCCTGGTTCTGCCCTCAAGAATCATTTCTGGTGGGCTCCTGGGACCATATGGGATACCAGGGATTGAAATAGGGTCAGCTGCATGCAAGGCAAGCACCCTACCTGCTGTTTTATCTCTCCAGCTCCTATTACCTCCTAACTCTATTTATTTCTTTTTAAACATTTATTTAGGCACTATCATTAACAACACTATTAATAAAGTCTTCCAATGCCACACCCACTTCCAAAGTCTTAACATCCCTCTACTTCTATCATGTACCCTTTGCCTCACTGTCTTGGTAAACTCGCTTCTTTTGGCCAGTCTCAGAGTCTGAAGCCATCAATCATTTGTTATTCTCTTGTCATGCTTCTTTATGTTCCACAAACATGAGAGAGATTATTCTGTGTATGTCTCTCTTCCTCTGAACTGATTTCACTTAGTTTGATTCCCTCTAGTTCCATTCATTAACTGGCAAGTTGCATGATTTCATCTTTCCTTTATTTTTTATTTTTTTGGTGAGATAAAACAATATTCACACATATTTTCTAATGAAACTTTACTGGATCATTTTTAATACATTATTCATAACAAGCAACACAAATTGAATTATTTAGGTCCTGCTTTGGGGCAGGCTTGGGTGGGAAGTTGTTGGGAAAACTGTATTGGTGGTGAGAAGGTATAATGGTGTTGGGATTGGTCTTGGAATATTGAATGTAAAAAATTATTGTGAACAACTTTATGAAAAAATAAAATTGAACTTAAGAAAAGAACGAGGGACTAGAGAAATAGTACAGCAAATAAGGCATTTGCCTTGCACATGGCAAACTTGGGTTTGATTCATGGCATTCTATATGGTCACTGAGCCCAACCGAGAGTGATCCCTGTGTACAGAGCTAAGGTAAGCTCTGGGCACCACTGGGTGTAGCCCCCAAATAAAACAAACAAGAATTATCTATGAGCATAGGAAAAGAATGTAAACTCAGTTTTCACATTCTCTAAAGAATATGAACCCATCTCTTTCTCTGAGTCCTATTTCCTTATTGGTTCTCATTCTAATTGATTGATCCAATGATGAGAGTGTGGTAGCAAAATATCTTACTACTGTATTACTGTCAATAGTTTCTTTATGCCTGCTAGTAATTGCTGTATGTATCCTGATGATCCTTTGTTTAATTCATATATGTTAAAGAGTTTTATTTTTAGTGTATACATTCTTTAATTGATGTGTAATATCCATCTCTGTCCTTTATTACCTTTTTTAGACTGAAGTCTGTTTAGTCTGATATGACTATCCCTACCTTTTCTTAGTCCTTTCTTGTCTGTATGATTGGTTTTTAACTGTTTTTCTTTGCTGTAAGCCTGTGTTTATCATGATAGTTCAAGTCATGATAGATAAAGTGAGTCTCTTTTAAGCAGAAAGTTGGATTCTGTTCTCTGATCCATTCAGTTACTCTGTTGGGGCTTAGCATAACCCAGATAGAGGGTGAGGGCACTAAGTGATGCTAAAAGTGTCATTTATGGGGATCAGGAAAATAGATCAATACATAGGAGTATATGCTTCATATATGATGACCCTGGGTTAAAAAATTGTTTAGAGAGATGCCCCTCAACACAAAGCTGGAAGTAGCTTCTGAGTAGCATTGGGCGAGCTTCCTCCCATCAAATAAATTAAAAAAGTATTCCTGTTGGTGCAAATTCTGTCTCACCCTTTATAGAAAGCAGTATGGAGACTTTCATAAAAGCAAGACTAGAGCTGTCATATAACCCAGTGATTCCACTTTTGTGCATATAAGTTTACAAATACAAAAACACTAATTTGGAAAGATATTTGCACATTAATGTTCATTTTAGTTCTTAGTGGTATAGCCAAGACCTGTAAGCTATCCAAATGTCCAATGACAGATGAATGAAAGAAGTTGTGGCATATACATATAGTGGAGTAGTATGCATCTCTAAGGAAAAGTCGAATCATACACTTTGCTGCAATGTGGAAATAACTGGACTATATCATGTCTAGTAAAATAAGCCATACATTGATGCATAATTTTGAAATAATTTCACTCATCCCGGGTATATACACAAATAGATAAGGTGGTATCAAATTATAGCAAAACTTTGATTCTGGATTACAAAACTAATAATACCAGATAAAGTGGGTAGGGAACAATGAGGTATACTGATATAATATGAGAAAATTGGTCTAAGGTCTTGGACACTTTGGTGGTAAAGTGGTACGGTAACTATATACATCAAAATTATAAGCAGTAACAGTTATAAATATGTGATACAATGTTCTACGAACATTCGGTTAGGCATTCTGAGGCGCTAAGATAGGCACATCAAAGAAATTAATGATTCACGGAGGATCACAGACTCGCTCAGTTCTTCTGACCAAGAGCATCCTTTTCAGCCTCCTTTTATTTGCTGGCTTATTATAATTATGGCCAGTGAAATTCAACAGTTTATGAATACGTAAATTAACTGTCACTGTCACTGTCCTCCCGTTGTTCACCCATTTGCTCCGAGCGGGCCCAGTAATGTCTCCATTTTGAGACTTGTTGTTATTGTGTTTGGCATATTGAATACATGTATAGCTTGCCAGGCTTTGCCCTGTGGGTGAGATACTCTAGGTAGCTTGCTGGGCTCTCCACCAGGGGCGGAGGAATCGAACCCAGCTCCGCTGGGTTGGCTGCGTGCAAGGCAAACCCCTCTATGCTATCGCTCCAGCCCATGTAAATTAAAGGTCAGTTAATAGAAACAGAAACATAAACAGTTATAGAAACGGAAACATAGTCAGTTACAGAAACTGTAACTGTAATGACCTCCTTTGAGAAAACTCAAACCATCAGAAATAATCCTTGGTCAAATTTCTGGAGACCTAAGAGTAGGAAGGTAAGCCTTAAATATACTTTTGAGTTCTATTCTTCTAGATATAATAGTTTATGCTTTAACAAATGATTCTAACATTTTTTACAGAAATTCTTTCTCATTATATAATACAGAGCTACAGAGTTTACATAATCAGAGTTTACACATATTAAGTAATATTCCAGTTTCAGTCCTGGTTCAGAGACATTTGTCAACAGTGACCAACTAAGTCTCCAAGCAAAACAACACTTTCATGCCATTTCTGGACAAATTCCATAGTTCAGGTTTTTCCAAAATCAGCAACTGCCTCAGTTATCCTCACTGTGATGATTCTCTGTTACAATGAGCAAACTCAGGAATCTCTTAGTACACCGAGAGAGGTGGATGAGTAACACTGTTGTGCCTCTTTGTTTGTAGTGCTGTTTATACTGTGGGTGATGGAATAGGAGATTCCTAGCTATAAACCAGATTACACAGCCATGTATGTCTAATTAAATTAAAAAATAATTTAAAAAAAAGCACTCTCGTTATCAGACTCTCTTCTCATGGCCAAGGAAGAATCACCAGCATCCAGACACCTTGGACCCTGTAAAATAGAAACTTCCTCCTTCTTAAATTTCGTAGATGATTTTATAAAATATGCATGGAACACTAGCCAACATTACATAAGGAAGAGGCACACACTCTAAGGACAGGGCGTGATAAATTTATTGTTGGACTAAATCATATCAATAGTGCTAGTGCTGTTCTTATTTTGGCCTCCCTACCAAGATACATCCTTTTTACTACAAATACTTACTTTGTTTTCTGGATATACTCAATTCAAAAGGCATTCAAAACCTTTTTAACAGTTTAGATATTAATTTTCTAACTTCAGAATTCTGAGAAAGGGCAGAAGGAGAAGAAAATTCTGAAGCTAGTCTGGCATTTCAGCAGGAAAACCTGTTATGTCTTAATACAAATACACAATGTGGTGACTTCAGGCTATCAGTCTGTTATTTGACATTAACCCATTATAACTCCTTGCTAATTAGCTCTAGAAATGTTAGCTACTAAAAGTCTCAGATCAAATAAAAAACAGGTAGGATAAATTTTGCAACCTATAACTCTAGAAACTCGTATTTTGAACTAAACCAGTACCTTTTGAACATGTTTTATGATACAATTATTTCAATTCTCATTTTAACAACCCAATGCAATACAGATACAAACAAAAATATAATATAAATATTTAGAGAGAGAAATACACTAGCATAAGAAAAACGTTGACAATTTTTACAAAGCACGAGTAAAACGTCTTTTGACTTAATTTTAATAGTTCTTATACCTTAGTTATTTCAAATCATGAACTTTCTACACCAATTTTTACCAGTTTTCACCTTAGTTTCATGCTCTAATTCTACAGTTCTTCCTTCGTAGAGGAATATTCTGAAGTTCAAAATAATTTCAACTGTTAATTACCAGTAATGATTTTTCAATAAAATATGTTAGATTGAGAATATCAATTTCTCTGAAAGTGTCACGTTCTGATCTCTGTTTAAATATTTATCTAACAAGTCCCCAAAACACCTAAACTTTTTAAATTATTGAATTGCATATCACTAACCTCCGTGATGTGGCTGCTTGCCCAATTTTAAGGATTTCCACTTCCAATTTCAACCTGACTCCAACATTTGAGCACTCAACACAGACAGACAGAAAGACAACGAACATCACATGTACATGTGCACTAATACATACCTGATCGATTGATCTGACCCTTCAAGAACTAGTGAAAAAACTGACGCACAGAGAAAGGAAAGGCAGCCCCCAGGGTAAAAATTCCCTGTCGGCCGATTGGGATTATTCTCCATTTCTCAGTCTAACTAGCCTATCTCCAGCTTGTTAAAATTGGGTCAAAAAAGCGCTTTTGTTTTTATAAAGCCAAGAAAAATTTATAAAGAGGGGATCCATACTGCAGTTTTTTCATTTGTCATCCCTTGTTGTGATTCATTGAGAAGCTTCAGTCTTTTGGTGGGACATCGAAAATGATCTTTATCTGTGGAAATAAAAGCAAAATATCGCCCCTCTTTTCTACCTGGCCTAGTATCCAATTCTCAGAGACTGGATCCCTATAAAGGATGCTTACTATCTCTCAAAACTTGCTGTAAATCTTTAAATAAAGAAATAAGCGCAGAGTCACTCAAAGGCAAAGAAGCAGTAAGTATATTACTGACAGTCTAAGCTGCATATTGAGAGTCTGCTACAATATTTACTCGTTCAAAATAATTTTGTAAAAGAGAAATAATTGCGAACAATTCATTCTTTTGAGCCAAATTATATGGAGTTTGTAAAACCTTATCATTTTGCATATCGGTATAAGCAGCCTTTCCTTCTTTGGTAGCATCTGTGAAGAATGTAATAGAGGATTCAAAAGGTTCAGTTTTTATTTTTATTTATTTGTTTATTTATTTATTTTTATTAGTGAAACACCATGAGGTACAGTTGTAGACTTACAAATTTTTGTGATTGGGTTTCAATTATACAATAATCGAGTGCACATACATCCACCAGTGCCCATTTTCCACCACCACGGATTCCAGTACCCCTCCCACCTCCCATCCCCCCATCCCATCCTGCCTGTGTGGCAGGGCATTCCCCTTTGTTCTCTCTCTCCTTTTGGGTGCACTGGTTTGCAAAAGAGGCATTGAGAGTCGATCATGTTCGGTCTATAATCTACTTTCAGCATGCATGTCCCATCCTGGGAGGATCCTCCCAACACACTTTATTTGGTGCTCCCTTCTCTATCTGAGCTGCCTTTTTCCTTAGCATGTGTGGCTGGCCTCCAATTCATGGAGTGAATCACCTGGTACTTATCTCGGCTGTTCTTGGGTGTTAGTCTACTATTTTGTTACTTTATGTTCCCCAGATGAATACAATCTTTCTATGTCTGTCCTGCTCTTTCTGACTCATTTCGCTTAGCATGATACTTTCCATGTAGTACCACTTGTATGTAAATTTCATGACTTCATCTTTTCTAACTGCTACATAGTACTCCATTGTGTAGATGTACCAAAGTTTCTTTAACCAGTCATCTGTTCTCGGGCACTCAGGTATTTCCAGATTCTGGCTATAGTAAACAGTGCTGCAATAAACAAACAAGTGCAGATGTCACTTCGGCTATACTTTTTTTGCCTCTCTTGGATATATTCTCAGGAGTGGTATTGCTGGGTCAAATGGGAGCTCAATTTCTAATTTTTGGAGAATAGTCCATACTGTTTTCCAAAAGGATTGGACCAGTTGGTATTCCCACCAGCAGTGAAGGAGGGTCCTTTTCTCACCACATCCGTGCCAGCACCGGTTGCTTTTGTTCTTTTGGATGTGGGCCAGTCTCTGTGGTGTGAGATGGTATCTCATTGTTGTTTTGCTCTGCATCTCCCTGATGATTAAAGGTTAAGCTTTTATAATGTTAGGCCAAATCCAATTAGTAAATTTAAGAAATTGAAATATTTTTTGCTTTGGAAAGTTGTTATGAATTTTGCCCAAATAATTAGTGCAGGCAATTTGCCAATCCTCATCAATTTCCTATAATGCTTGAATTTGTTCACTAGTCAATCGTACAATAATTTCAGCAGGACCACTCCCTATTAATTGTCTAATCTTTCTTTTTCCTTTGAGAATTATTTGAGATATTTTATATATATATATATACATATATATATATAACTAATGTTTCAGTGGACTTGTTATGTAAAAAACTCCACTCCACAGTATTAGTTTCTAGTACCAAAATCCAAGTAGGAGAATGTGAAGTACGCAACACTACCAGATTTAAATTTTCTGAAGAATCAATTTTATTTAGTTGAGTCTTATTAACAATTTCCTCAATTAGTTCTAATTCTTGTTTAGCTCCTGGGCTAAGTTGCCTTGGGCTATTTAAAGAGGTATCACATTCCAATGTTTGAAAGAAATTTTGCAGAGCATAGGTTGGAATGCCCAGAGAAGGTTTGTAGCCAATTTATGTTTTCTAATAGTTTTTAAAATCATTTAAAGTTTTTAATTTGTTTCTCCAAATTTGGATCTTTTGAGGAGTAATTTTACTCTCCCATATTATTTGTCCCCCAAATTCCCAAGGAAACTGACGCTGAATGTAGTGCTGTGCAATTTTTAAACCTCATGTTCTAGTTCATAAGTTATAGTTTCATAAACGTTCTCTGTAAAGCAGGAATTATCATGTTTTAGAAGGGTAGTGCATCTCCGGGTAAACTCAGACATCTGTCTGAGTAATTTATCCAACTTCTCATTAACTGCTTAATTCTTGACGGGTTACCACCTCTTTTGAAACAGAGTTGTCTGTGTTTGACCCAAAGCTGTCAGACTCAAACCGGGCAGGTGAATTATCAATTTGATATGAATCATCAGGTAATATAGATGCTGCTCGCTTAACACAAAATGTAGGCTGTATCAAAGACTCTTTCCCACTCTGCTCCTCTAACACAGAGTCAAATTGCAAACAAGTCAGGGCAACAGAATACAATTATACGTGCTGAAATCAAATTTCCATTTTTTTTGGTGCATGATGCAACTCTCTCCCTATCTTTTTTCCACAGTTCTGAATTGAACTGATCTCTATTTCAGGGCTGGGACCAAACCAATAACAATACCTTTGTACCCTCTCAAGGAGGCATCACATTATCTGTTCCTTCAAAGGCAGACCAGCTGCTTTTCTTGGAGAGTTCAGGATATCAATACAGGCATCCTGCTGCGACATTATGGAATTACCCATTATCCCTTTTCCTTTTCTTCCCCGATCTACCAAGATCTACCAAGAGGTTATGCAAGCTCGGTGCAACGTTTTCCCTCTCAGTTTTTTCTGTACCTGTCCTTATCTTCAGGTCCCATGTTGTGGTACCAAGTGTTGTACGAACGTTCTGTTTGGTGGCCTGAGGCATTGAGATAGGCACTCAAAGAAATTAATGATTCAAGGAGGATCACAGACTTGCTCAGGTCTTGCGACCAAGAACAGCCTTTTCAGCCTCCTTTTATTTACTGGTTTATTATAATCACTGCCAATGAAATTCAATAGCTTATGAATATGTAAATTAACATAGTCAGTTAACAAAACAGAAACATAAACAGTTATAGAAAAGGAAACATAGGTCAGTTACAGAAACTATAACTGTAACTGTAACTGTAATAACCTCCTCACACTTGGGGTCTGTAATGAATAGGAGATAATGTTTACAGCTAAAATTTTAGCTAGGATTGAGATATGTGAGAAGAGGAAGCTGCTGCTTTGTGCTGCAGGAATTTGCTGGCCACAGAGGGTCAGTTTTGCTCTTTCCATATCAGACTCTCAAGCTTAGGCTCTCCCACTTAGTGCAGTGTTGGATCCTGGCCCTGCTTCCTGCTTGCAGAGCAGCGTCCAAGGACTCATCTTCATGATATGGTTGGGCACCAACATCGCAATCTATACTAAATTTTACAAATGAGTTTGCCAAGGAAATGGGAGATGGGAGGAGACCTTGAGGCATTGGTGGAGGGATGCTGGCATTGGTGGTTGGAATGGAGTTGGAATATTGTATGCTTGAAGCTATTATTCATATTGTTTACTATAAATCACAGTCTCTAAATATAGAAAGAAAAAAACACTTATTTTTGCTCTATTAAAAGTTATACCGCCCTCACCTCCCCCAACCCCGGCGCAGGAGGGCCGCGCGTCCAGCCTGGGGACACGCCGCAGAGCCACCCGGCCGAGGCACGACGATGGAGGAGACGCAGCGCGCGCGCTCGCACACCGTCACCACCACCACCAGCTCCTTCGCCGAGAACTTCTCCACCAGCAGCAGCAGCTTCGCCTACGACCGGGAGTTCCTCCGCACCTTGCCCGTGCTGCTCATCGTGGCCGAGATCGGGACATTAAGACCTTTAGGGGCCATCTTTGAAGCGTTCAGTCTAAGAGAAGGACCACATGGAGGGTGCGGAAACCACAGATCCCGGAGGGAAAAAAAAAAAAAAACAGGTTCCAAAAAGAGCCGAGATCACCGGCAAGTTCCAGATGGAGTAGGTGCCGCATCCCGCCTCCCCCAGATGGAACCCCGGTGACCAGAAGCCTCTACAAACACAACTCGAGTATGTGGGAACGAGGACTTTTTCTCAAATCTGCCGGACTACACCTCCCAGGTAACCTCTGATTCCGGAAGTCACGCCCACAGCCCGCCCCCCAGCGCCATCTTTGAAGCGTTCAGTCTAAGAGAAGGACCACATGGAGGGTGCAGGAACCACAGATCCCGGAGGGAAAAAAAAAAACAGGTTCCAAAAAGAGCCGAGATCACCGGCAAGTTCCAGATGGAGTAGGTGCCGCATCCCGCCTCCCCCAGATGGAACCCTGGTGACCAGAAGCCTCTACAAACACAGCTCGAGTATGCGGGAACGAGGACTTTTTCTCAAAACCGCGCGGCCGCTTACGTGGCCGCGCGACATCTCTCTATATACAAAGTGATCAATGAGAAGTAAACCACCCAATCTTTCTCCCTGAAAATCAGAGTTAAATTTGGAGCACGGCCACAGCCCCAGAAACACAAGGACTTAATGCAGAACCCAGCAGCTTAGAGCAGAAAAGTGAATGGACGATGCGTTAACCCAGGCCATCATTTCTGCCCAGAGGGGAAAGGGTGTTGCCCCATTTGCCCTCTCTTCTCTGAAAAGAAGGATGGCGGCCGCATGGGAGCCTTGTGGACAGCAGGTATGAGCCGGGGGTGTGGGGGCGACTAAAACCTCATGGGAAGGGGGGCGTTCCGGTCCGTCCTTCACGCCCTACCGAGGTCAACAGTTGCCCCCCACGAGTGGCTCCCCAGCATGGCCACAGTCCCAGAAGCACAAGGACGTAATGCAGAACCCGGTAGCTTGGAGCAGAAAAGTGAAAGGACTATGCGTTAATCCAGGCCATCAAGTCTGCCAGAGGGGAAAGGGTGTTGCACCATTCACCCTCTCTTCTCTGAAAAGAAGGATGGCGGCTGCATGGGAGCCTTGTGGACAGCAGGTATGAGCCGGGGGTGTGGGGGCGACTAAAACCTCATGGGAAGGGGGGCGTTCCGGTCCGTCCTTCACGCCCTACCGAGGTCACCAGTTGCCCCCCACGAGCGGCTCTCCAGCACGGCCACAGCCCCAGAAGCACAAGGACTTAATGCGGAACCCAGCAGCTTGGAGCAGAAAAGTGAAAGGACTATGCGTTAATCCAGGCCATCATTTCTGCCCAGAGGGGAAAGGGTGTTGCCCCATTCGCCCTCTCTTCTCTGGAAAGAAAGATGGTGGCCGCATGGGAGCCTTGTGGACAGCAGGTATGAGCCGGGGGTGTGGGGGCGACTAAAACCTCATGGGAAGGGGGGCGTTCCGGTCCATCCTTCATGCCCTACCGAGGTCACCAGTTGCCCCCCACGAGCGGCTCTCCAGCACGGCCACAGCCCCAGAAGCACAAGGACTTAATGCAGAACCCAGCAGCTTGGAGCAGAAAAGTGAAAGGACTATGTGTTGATCCAGGCCATCATTTCTGCCCAGAGGGGAAAGGGTGTTGCTCCCTTCCGCCCTCCTCCCTCTGGAAAGAAAGATGGCGGCCACATGGGAGCCTTGTGGACAGCAGGTATGAGCCGGGGGTGTGGGGGCGACTAAAACCTCATGGGAAGGGGGGCATTCCAGTCCGTCCTTCACGCCCTACCGAGGTCACCAGTCGCCCCCCACGAGCGGCTCCCCAGCACGGCCACGGCCCCAGAAGCACAAGGACTTAATGCAGAACCCAGCAGCTTGGAGCAGAAAAGTGAACAGACTATGCGTTGATCCAGGCCATCAAGTCTGCCGGAGGGGAAAGGGTGTTGCCCCATTCGCCCTCTCCTCTCGGAAAGAAAGATGGCGGCCACATGGGAGCCTTGTGGACAGCAGGTATGAGCCGGGAGTGTGGGGGCGACTAAAACCTCATGGGAAGGGGGGCGTTTCGCTCTGCCCTTCACGCCCTACCGAGGCCACCGGTTGCCCCCCGCGAGCGGCTCTCTAGCACGGCCACGACTCCAGAACACAGAAACCAATTTCTTAACTATCTGACTTTCAGTAGAAATACTTCCAGGGTCAATAGGTAAAATAGCAGAAATCCAAAACCAGCATTTAATTCTTGAACCCAGCTGTAGAAAGCAAATCACTTCACAATGCTTTTTCAGCATGTCTGAGTTGGGGGGGGGTAAACTCTAAATAATAGTGGTGAATCTTTTATTGAAACAATGAATCTAATCAAAGCAGATAGAGTGTTAACTAGAATTCATCTGCCTCACAGGGACGGGGAGGGGTGGGGGGTGGGGCTTTATTGGGGTTCTTCATGGTAAAAAATAAGTATTGGTAAAGGGAAATGTGTTTGATATTTGCATGACTGAGACATAAACCTGAAAGCTTTGTAACCTTTCCCACAGTGATTCAATAAATAAATAAAAAAAAAGTTATACCAAATCAGAGACACACAAACAAATCTCGGACCCAAGCAACTTGCGGCAGAGATGGCCAGGGACTTTACAATAGCCCTTCTCCACTGGGCTGCTCCAGAAAGGGGCAGGTATTGTCCCTCTGCCTGCCCTTTAAGAGCTCCGGTGGTCACCATGTTCTAGAAGCCAGTGAGAAGCTCCAGGTATGAGTCGTGGTGATGGCAAATCCCAAGACTTGCGGGACAGGGAAGGAGTTGCGCCCTTTTCCTTTCCCATGCCCCGATGTCACGTCGAGATGATTCCATATCCACCCACCATTTACTTAAGCTCACACAACTGCCATGATCCAGAGACACACAAACGAATCTCAGACCCGAGCAATTTGCAGCAGCGATTTCCTCAGACCCTAATTACTAACATCTTAGAATTCCTTGAGTAACATGATATTATATCCATAATAAGCAATACAAAACACATTGTCTAGCATTGCATTTTCAGTAGGCATGAGGGTTGATAGGACTGGTCTTGAAATATCAAAGGTAAGTAAAGTAGAAAAAGGATATTTTTCAAATTGTTTGCCACACAACAGGGGGAGGTGTGGAATATGGGGGGGAGCGATACTGGGGACTTTGGTGGTGGAAAATGTGCACTGGTCTTCGGATGGGTATTTGATGACTGTATGATCAAAGTTCAAACATGAAATTTTTGTTAATGTACCAAACGAGAATTAATTAAAAAAGAAAAAGTTACACCAAATCAAATTGTACTCACTCAAGTTGAAAGTTTATGTGAAGAAACTTTTCTGACTCTGATTTTAATCAAATTATATAATTATTCTCAACAGAATCAAAGGCCTTCTTTAAATCAATGAACTTTAGACAGAGCGGCATCTTGAACTCCCGAGAAACCTCAATGAGCTTGGTTATCATGTGGATATGGTCGATATGATTCTGTTGAGACGGAAGCAGTCATTGAAGCCCTAGCCAATCAGGGCATTCAAACTCAATACATCAGGATCCTCTGTGACCTGTATTACGGATTCACTACCAGGATCTCACCATTCTACAAAGAAGTAATCATTGATGTAAAGAGAGGGGTTCGGCAGGGTGATACCATTTCACCGAAACTCTTCAGTGCCACCCTTGAGAACATCATGCGGAGACTGGAATGGGAAGGAATGGGAGTGAAGATAGGTGGTCGGCAACTACACCACCTCGCTTTGCTGATGACATTGTTTTAATAACACCAAACATTAGCCAAGCGGCACAAATGCTGGCTGACTTCAACCGTGAATGTGGAAAAGTCGGACTACAGCTGAATCTTATGAAGACAATGTTTATGAGAAACAGCCTTGTTCCTGATGCTCCTGATGCTCTCAACGGAACGATCATCTCTGAATGCAACAGTTATGTGTACCTAGATCGAGAAGTCAACATGACAAATGACTTGTTCCTGATGTTCCTGATGCTCTCAACGGAACGATCATCTCTGAATGCAACAGTTATGTGTACCTAGATCGAGAAGTCAACATGACAAATGACCTGGCACCCAAGCTGCACAGGAGGAAGAAAGCGGCTTGCAACACCTTCAAGAGCATCAAAGAAATAGCTAAGAGGACGAAGAACCTCCCGCTCCGGGCACATCTCTTTGATTCCACTGTTCTTCCTGCATTAATATATGCCTCAGAGACCTGCGCCCTACGCAAAGAGGATGAGAACGCTATTTGGGTCTCCCAAAGAGGAATTGAAAGAGCTATGCTTGGAATATCACGTTTCAGTCAAATGACAGAAAGAATCCGGAGTTCCAACCTCCATCGACGATCAAGAATCAGGGACGTTGTCTCGTTTGCCAAGGCGTCAAAAATGAGATGAGCTGGTCACGTAATGAGATTTAGGGACGACTGCTGGACTAGAGCCGTTACCGACTGGATTCCATGGGATGTCAAAAGACCGCGTGGCCGCCCACTTACCAGATGGTCAGACTTCTTCATCAAGATCATGAATGATGGTTTTGAGGCTCTTCGTGTTCCTAGAACGAACAGACGCCATTGGGCTACACTAGCATGTGACAGGGACAAATGGAGACGTTACTGGTGCCCGCTCAAGCAAATCGATGATTAACAGGAAGTCAAGTAATCAAGTGATATAATTATTAACTAGGCACATTTGAAAAATTTCAATTTATCTTGAAACTCTTAATCATAATGCAAATCTAGTTAATTTGGTGGTCTTTGTAATTATTTTTATGGGAAGCAGATCTTAGTTTAATTCCTAGTTAAGAAATATTAGGTATACAATAAGGACAGGAAAGGTGACCAGTTCTTTCTGTTTACCCCTTGCTTATTTAAAAAATACAAATTACAATCTCTTAAATTTCAGTTTCTTCAGGAGTATGTGTAAAGGACATAATATCTTCTGGCAAACGCATATAAATTTGCTTAGGTAATTACTTTATAAGATCACGATCACGATCCTCCCGTTGTTCATCAATTTGCTCGAGCGGGCCCAGTAACATCTCCATCATGAAACTTGTTGTTACTGTGTTTGGCATATCGAATACGTCACGGGTAGCTTGCCAGTCTCTGCCGTACGGGCGAGATACTCTTGGTAGCTTGCCGGGCTCTCCGAGAGGGGTGGAGGAATCGAACTCGGGTCAGCCATGTTGGCCACTTGTAAGGCAAATGCCCTACCACTGTGCTATCGCTCCAACCCAATTACTTTATAAGTATTTGCTAATTCAAGGTGTTTAGTGATATGAAGTATTTTATGTATAACTTTGTTTTCACTGTATTTTAAAATATAAAAATGTCCAATTTACAGAAGAGCATCCTACTGATTTACATAATAAATATACTTATATATACACTCATCTTCAAAGTCATAATTTCTGATTTAATATGAATCTAGGGATGAGTCATTTCTGAAATTATTTATTTTAGTGTTTATAAATCATGGCTGCATTTTGGAACCACTTTATTAAGAATTGGGGCTCGAGCGATAGCACAGCGGTAGGGCATTTGCCTTGCACGCAGCCAACATGGCAGACCCGAGTTCGATTCCTCTGCCCCTCTCGGTGAGTCCGGCAAGCTACTGAGAGTATCTTGCCCACATGGCAGAGCCTGGCAAGCCACCCGTGATGTATTCGATATGCCAAACACAGTAACAACAAAATCTCCAATGGAGACATTACTGGGCCTGCTCGAGCAAATCGATGAACAACGGGAGGGCCTTTACCTTTTATTAAGAATTATTAACCTGTTCCTTCAAGGAGTCCAAGGAGAACAGAAACTCCAGGGAAGTCATTGGCTTGAAGAAAATCTGGACTAAAGTACATTTTCATTTTATCAGTATAGTAGATCAGAATCCAGACAGGAGAAAGTATAAAGTGGATGTAACAAATTGGTTTCTTCATAGCTCGAGAGGCACAATTTGATTTAGTGGGGAGTGTTCAGTTGAGGTTCACAATTACCTAAGTAGAGAAAGCTTCCATGGATCCACTTGTGTTCCTGGTGCTCTGTATCTCCTGTTGCCTCCTCCTTTCATTTTGGAAACAGAGTTCTCAGAAAAGACATCTCCCTCCTGGCCTTACTCCTCTCCCAGTTATTGGAAATATCTTACAGTTAGTTGTAAAGGATATCAGCAAATCTCTGAGCAATGTAAGTATGTTGTATGTTCCTCCAGTGACTTGTAATGGGTAAATAAATTAGCGCTAAATTTGAAAATGATATCTAGTCTTGGCACATTATGAAAATTAATCACTGCTAATAAAATTTTTCTCTGAAATGAATCACATTTCTTTCACCATTTTCAATGTATTATCACAAACAGAAGAATGAAATTACGAATATGCCTCTAAAGAAAAATTTAGAGTTTTGTATGACAGAATCAATATACTACTATGACAAAAATTTTGTTTCAGTCATTTGCTATAATTTTTGGTTCAGGATAAATGGAAAAGAAAGAAAGTTTTGTGATTATAGATTTTACCCCATGTTCCTCTACTATGGAAACTGTATTTTTCTAAGAATTACAATGAACTTTGATTTGCTCTGAAGTGACAAATTGGGCCTGATTTTAATAATTTGCTCAGGGAGTAGTTTGAATGAGTAAAAGAAAGAACTCATCAGAAGGACCCAATGTTGGTAACAAAATTCATATGAATGCTAACAAAAACTTCTGTCTGCATCCTATGAAGACTCAGGCTGGAAAAATTGTGCTTCCTTGAAGTCCTGTGTGTGCTAAATTACCTCTGTGATACCACTATTCTCTATATTTGGAGGGGGACAGCTTATCAGCCTGGGCATTAGAACATTTCAACCTTCTCATACCTGAAGACTAGCACCCATCCAGGGACTGGTATTTGAAGCACACTGCATTAGAGTACCTGAATTTATTTATTTATTTATTTATTCATTCATTATTTATTTATGAAATGTATGTTTTATTGAGTAGCATTGGTTAAAGGAGTAGAAATCTTACGTTTAGGACTACATTGCTTTTTTAAATATTTTATCTTACAAAGTGGTTTGCAATATTTGATTACATCTAACATAGCACACCAATCCCACCACGATTATACATTCCCACCATCATATTTCAGATGTTTCCATTCTGAACGCCAACCCCTGTCCCAAAGCAGAACAGAAATAATTTATTTTGTATTTTTATGATAAAAAAAACCGCTGGAAGTGCTACCAAAAATTTTCCTTAGAGGAAAGAATCTGAAGATTGTTATATTTTACCCAGGGGCCATTAAAACCTTCTATAAGAGAGCAGATATGTTGCTAAAAGTTGAGCCATATATATATATATATATATATATATATATATATATATCCCTCTAGGAGAGCCCTGCAAGCTACCGAGAGAATCTCACCCACACGACAAAGCCTGGCAAGCTACCTGTGACGTATTTGATATGCCAAACACAGCAACAATGAATGTCACAATGTTACTGGGCATGCTCGAGCAAATCGATGAACAACGGGAGGACAGTGACAGTGACAGTGACATATATATATATGTTAAAAATATTTCCAGAGAGGCAAAAAAGTGTAGTCGAAGTGTCCTCTGCACTTGTTTGTTCATTGCAGCACTCTTTACAATAGCCAGAATCTGGAAAGAACCTGAGTGCCTGAGAACAGATGACTGGTTAAAGAAACGTTTGGTACATTTACACAATGGAGTACTATGTAGCTGTTAGAAAAGATGAAGTCATGAAATTTACATACAAGTGGTACTACATGGAAAGTATCATGTTAAGCAAAATGAGTCAGAAAGAGTAGGACAGACATAGAAAGATTGCATTCATCTGGGGAAAATAAAGTAACAAAATAGGAGACTAACACCCAAGAGTGGCCGAGATTAGTACCAGGAGGTTTGCACTATGGCTTGGAGACCAGCCATACATGCTAGGAGAAAAGGGAGCTCAGATAGAGAAGGGAGCACCAAATAAAGGGTGCTGGAAGGATCCTCCCAGGATGGGAGAAGCATGCTGAAAGTAGACTATAGACCAAACATGAATGCCACTCAATGCCTCTTTTGCAAACCACAACACCCAAAAGGAGAGAGAGAACAAAAGGGAATGCCCTGACACAGAGGCAGGGTGGGATGGAGGGGCGGGGGGCGGTGGTGGGAGGGATGCTGGAACCCATGGTGGTGGAGGATGGGCACTGGTGGAGGGATGCGTACTTGATCATTGTATAACTGAAATCCAAGCACAAAAATTTGTAAGTCCATAACTGTACCTCATGGTGTTTCACTAATAAAAAATAAAATAAAATAAAGGAAAGACAAAAGAAATTCTACATGTAAAAACAAAAATAAAAAAAGAAATACATATAGTGTACAAATATTTTCTATTATTTAGAAAGGTCTCCTTTAATTTTACCCATTTTTCCCCACAGTGAAAATTAATTTAGTTTGTTATGTTTTTTAGACTATATTGAAAATAGAGATACACTGTGTCAAAGTGTAGTCTGTGTTTTTAGTTTGTAAAACTGGGTATCTGGATTTGTTTATCTGTTTCGTTCGATTTAGGAAGGTTTTCTGCTATTATTTCCCACCTTTTTATGAACTAACAGTGGCATCTATGATTCAAACAGTTGTGATAAGAAGCACACTGGTTCCAGATATAATGCAAAAGTTAGCCAAAATACTGCTTGTCTTTTGGAATAATATTTTTAGTGTTTAACATTAGTAATCCAGGCAAATCGCTCTACCAACTAAATGTGCTCTTTTCGGCTGGAGGGAGGTAGAAGATACTCTGATGGTTCTGGTTTTTTGTTAGCTGCAGGGGAAAGGTGAAATGCAGCTGGTGGATGGTATAATTCTGTCCTCCAGGCAGTGGTTGGGAGACCTTTACATTCCTTATGCTATCTTTATGCTTGCTAGTAATTTTTTTAAACTATTTTTTCTGCTGTAGCCTATAATTGACTGATTCCATATCTAACTGCTATTATTCTGTTATTGAGTGCCGAATTGTATTTTTTGTTGGATTATTTGTTTGATTTTGCCACAACCAGCAGTAATCAGATATAATCCTGGCTCTGCTCAGGGATCCCACTTGAAGGGACTCAGGGGACCATATGGGATGCCAGAAATTGAACCCAGGTTTGCCACATGCATGGCAAAGACACTACTAATTGTACTATTACTCCATGCCTGAATTGTACTTTTGTGCCTGTGTGTGTGTGTGTGTGTGTGTGTGTGTGTGTGTGTAGGGGGAGTGCCTATTCAAATTTTAAAGTAGTAAAAATAAAGATGAACACACCTACTAAGACCTACATTTTGAAGGTAGTATGCTTATAACAGCTTTCCCTGAAAGCTGAAAAGCAAGTCAGGTCATCTTTGTTGAAGTTACAAGTCATAATTTACTCACTGTATTAAGAAATGTGAGGCACACAAACAGAGGGAACTATGCTGCTTAAGATCGTTGATGTACAGTGGTGGTGGAAAATGGGCACTGTTGGAGGGATGGGTACTTTATCATTGCATAATTGAAACCCAAGCATAATAATTTGTAAGTCTACAACTGTACCTCATGGTGTTTCACTAATAAAAATTAAAAAAAAAAGATGTTTGATGGAAACAAGGGTCAGGGATTGTGCTCTGTGGGAGAACACTTACTTTAAAAGCATGAGGTCCTAGGTTTGACCCCATGCTTCAAAAAAACTAAACAGAGAGAATAGCTGAATCGTATTATTTTTAAACTTTAACTACTCTATTCCTTAGCTTAGTGATGTGCTTGGATTTTTCTCATATTTTGTTCTATTGAAGTTCTCTTTCACTGAGTCCTCACTTCACTGAGCAAGGGTCCAAGAGTTTGACCTAGTTGCTTCAAAGTCCTAATCAGGGAATGTAGAAAGTTCTAATGTGCTAGAGTGCCTCCCAGATTTTTGTTTCTGTCCATATGACAGGCGAGTCTCTCAGTTTTTTCATTATGTCTGGTGCTATATAAGGCTTGCAAGGAAGAACTGTGTTCAAGAAGTCCTTAGTATTATTTGGGAGTTCATCATAATAAATTCCAGACAGTGGTTCTGTAATTTTGTGGACTTGGATGATTGCTGATAATGTCTTAAGTTTCTTGCAGCTGCTATTGAGACCTGGATTGAGACCCAGGCTAGTGCCTGGTAACTGGTGTAGCATTGAAATCCAGTGAGCCTGAGAAGTTGTGGAGGATTTGTGGTCCTGAGTGTCCAGTAGCAGCTGTAATACTGAGCAGTCCCACATCTACTAAGGGATTTGAGTTTTCCAGATCCTGGCAGCAACTATAGTAGCAAGGTCATTAGTAGAATCTTGTGATTGAGATTACAAATGCTTGTCAATACTCATAGCACCACAATTTAGTAGAACGTGGCTCTACCAAATGTTCAAAACCACGGGTGTCCATAAGCATTTGTTGAGAAAATCAGCCAGTGAGTCCTGGAATGGGTCCAAGAGTTTTACCTAGTAAGTACCTGAAAACGACTGCCTGTCATGTTTGAATGAGCTTGCTAGCTAGCCTGGGCTTGAGATGGCCATACCCAGATACTCCTTTTTACCCCTTTAATTGAATCACTGTGAAATACATAATTACAAAGCTTTTACAATGAGATATCAGTCATACAGTGTTCTAACACCCATCCTTCCACCAGTGTACATTTCCAAGCAACCATGTCTCCAGTAACCCTTCCGCCACCACCATCCACAGCCTGCCTCTATGGCAGGCTCTTTTCTTCTTTCTATCTCTAATTTTGGGCATTATGGATTGCAATACAAATTGAGATACCATCATGTTTGGTATCTCATCATGTTTAACCATTTTCATCTCCCATCCAGAGGGAACACTTCCAACAGCCATTGTCATAATGGTCTCTTCTTTATCACAACTGTCCTCTTTCCCCAGCACTTGAGGTAGACTTCCAATCATAAACCAGTCTTCCTGACTCATGTCTCTATTCTCCTTAGGTTGGATACTCCTGTACCAGAAGTTTGAGGAAGTCTAAATAATGACAAGGGTACACAGTCACAAGAGACAGTGTTGGTTCCATACCAAGTTCAAGATTCCTGGAATATGACATGAACACAGATTTCCCAGGATCTCTCAGAATCAAAGACTACGAGTGGAAACAAAAATTTACAGGGAAGCTATGTGGTAATTTGTAATAGACCTAGTGAGGATGGAGAGGATTTGCGGTAAAGATTGTGAGTGCCCAGAGGCTCCAGAGCACCAAGATGAAGAGGCCTAAGTGACAACCAGGAGTTCAATATCTAATGCTGACAATCCCTAGTCTGTTCTTCTGTAGTCAAACAGGCCTCTGTGTGGCTTGAGAATTTGAGGAGGAGTGGCTTTAGAAGGAAGCTTTTCTTCAGTCACAGAGTACAAGCTCCAAAGGGGCTGGATGTAGTACTGCAGAAAATGGGAGATTCTTTGCTAGCTGGCTGGACTTTGGGAGCACCACAGAGTGCTTTATGGCAATAGGCATGTTGGTAGCAGTAAGGTGTGGACCGAAGTGAACTAGACATGTTTGATTAGGCTTAGGCAACTAGGATCTCTCTGTTTCCAGTCAGCTCAACTACTATATGGGATAGGTAGAGCACATCTCGGGATCTGTTACTAAGGAGAGAATTTTCTGAGTGGTTACCTTATTTTGGGGGCAAATAAACATTATTAAGTGAGGCAAATAAAACTGTTGCAGATTTATTTGATGGTTAATTTATGTGATTATTAATTATAATCCATGTACTATGAGTTGGGCCATTGTTTGACATATGCTAGGTCATTCATAATTGGCAGCTGCTACAGTAACTAATATTTATGTTTTAAAATCAGAAATGTTTTCAGAGTATGTGGGAGTGTCTTCTTTGACAATCATATGCAACTTCTTTACAGCTTTCAAATGTCTATGGCCCTGTGTTCACTGTGTATTTTGGCATGAAACACATTGTGGTGTTGCATGGATATGTAGCAGTGAAGGAAGCCCTGATTAATTTTGGAGAAGAATTTTCTGCAGTTTCCCAATGGCTAAAAGAGCTACTAAGGGAAATGTTATGTGTGAGTGTGCTCATTTGTAGCATTACTAATGAGGATGGAGAAGATTGAAGGCAGATATCAAAAGTGTGTGTCCATTGAAGGAGATGCCACCTATCCATTTCTTCCTTCTTGCTTAGGATTTCACTTATGCTTTGTATTTCTTCTTCTGGTAGGAATCATTAACAGCAATGGAAAGAAGTGGAAGGATATAAGGTCCTTCTTTCGCATGATCCTGAGGAATTTTGGGATGGGGAAGAGAGGCATTAAAGATCATGTTCAAGAAGCAGTGTGCTGCCTGGTGGAGGAGTTAAGAAAAACCAGTGGTATAGATAAAAATGCCTAGCTGTTACCCTCTCTAATAATATCCTTGGAAACATTTCAGGGACAGCCAATTTTCATTAAGGTAGTAGCTGCCAGCTGTTATGTTGTGTAGGGAGGATTTGAGGCAGAAAACCAGGAGATTTTGTGCATCTGTCTGCTGTGTTTGTGTACAACTCATGTTTGTGCATTTAGTGTGAATATAAAAGATTGTTTCACTATGTAGCTGTTAGAAAAGATGAAGTCATGAAATTTATATACGAGTGGTACTACATAGAAAGTATCATGCTAAGCAAAATGAGTCAGAAAGAGAGGGACAGACATAGAAATATTGCATTCATCTGGGAAACATAAAGTAACAAAATAGGAGACGAACACCCCAAAATAGCAGAGTACCAGGTTTTAAGTACCAGGAAGTTTACTCCATAGCTGTAGGACAACCGCACATGCTGGGGGGAAAGGCAGCTCAGATAGAGAAGGGAGGACCAAATAAAGGGTGTTTGGAGGATATTCCCAGGATGGGAGATGCATGCTGAGAGTAGACTCTAGACCGAACATGATTGCCACTCAATGCCTCTTTTGCAAACCACAGCACCCAAAAGGAGAGAGAGAACAAAAGTGAATTTCCTGCCACAGAGATAGGGTGGGATTGGGGGGACAGGGGTGAGGGGGGGTACTGGGATCTGTGGTGGTGGAGAATGGGCACTGGTGGAGGGGTGGGTATTCGATAATTGTATAACTGAAACCCAAGCACAATAATTTGTAAATCTACAGCTGTACCTCGTGATGTTTCACTAATAAAAATCTAAATAAATAAAAATAAAAGATTGTTTCATCTGTTTCTCTCTTATGTCTGTTGATTTGTTTTAAAATAAGAAATCATGAAGACTACATGGTCTACATAGTACATAAATATTTTTACTTTATTCTTAAATATTCTTAAATATTTGCACCTTTTTTGAGTACATTATTCATTATTGATTTCTCAGATACTTTATTTTTTCATGATCCAGTATTGTTAATTTTACATATCTTAGGACTTTATTTCTTCCATGTTACTTTTCTTTGTACAATGTTGTTAATATTTCCATTTTATTATACTAAATAATAATATTATTAATATTTCTGTGTGTAATGTGTATTGTTTTATCTTTTTTGAGTAATTTATTTATCTACTCTAACGAGGGTCTATCAAATTTTATTCAGTTTTTCAACTTAGCTCTAGTTTCATTACTGTTTTCTATTTTTATTCTTATCTATGTTATTTATTTCTTCTATAATCTTTATACTATCCTTTTTTGCTATAGGCATATTTGTTCTTTTCCTAGTTTCTTGAGAACTAAAGTTAAATTGTTTAGTTGTTATCTTTATTTTTCCTTTTTGTATTTCAGTATTTTTTGTATTTTGGTATTCTAAGTTCCCCGTGGTTGCAAGTGAGAGTAAATTTCTTTTCTTTTTTTTTTTTTGAGTTTTCTTTCCTCCCCTTGCTTTTTAATACTGTTTATGTTGCATTTTTTGGAGCAATAGCACAGCGGTAGGGCGATCGCCGTACAAGCGGCCAACATGGCTGACCCGAGTTCGATTCCTCCACCCCTCTCGGAGAGCCCGGCAAGCTACCGAGAGTATTCGATATGCCAAACACAGTAACAACAAAGTCTCCAATGGAGATGTTACTGGGCCCGCTCGAGCAAATCGACAATCAACAGGAGGGCCTTTACTTTATCTACGGGCTGGAGCGACAGCACAGTGGGTAGGGCATTTGCCTTGCATGCAGCCAACATGGCCGACCCAAGTTCGATTCCTCCGCCCCTCTCGGAGAGCCTGGCAAGCTACTGAGAGTATCTCGCCGGCAGGGCAAAGCCTGGCAAGCTCCCCGTGACGTATTCAATACGCCAAACACAGTAACAGCAAGTCTCACAATTTGTTGTGAAATGTTAATGGTGCCCGCTCGAGCAAATCGATGAACAACAGGAGGACAGTGCTACAGTGCTATATATACATTGTTCCTACATATGAACACTGTTCCAACATGGCTTACTTTTGTCCATGCATACAATATTCTAGTATCATACCTTCACCAGAATGTCCTCTTCCCCTCCTCCGACCCTCAACTGTCTAGTTTACCCCCCTATCCAACCTTGCCCTTTGCTCCTTGGTGGGATGAGTTCTGTAGACCAACTTTCTGCTTCTGCCTTTGATCATTTGCTATTCCCTTCTATGTTTTTTATATAACCCACATGTGAAAAAAGAAAATTCTCTATGTTTGTGGGGGTTTTGTGTGTGTGTGTGTGTGTGTGTGTGTGTGTGTGTGAGGCAAGGTGGTTTTTATTGAAACTTATTCAGAAATATGTGAAGGGAGAGAGAGAGAAGGAGTAGTACATGTTCAATAGAGAACATAGGCTTCTCTCTAGAGTGGAGATAAGCAAGCAAAGAAGCATAGAGATAATCAAGATACATGATGTCAAAAAAAACACTGTCTAAAGTAAAAGTCTTTGATGCTTCTTTCTTTCTTCCTTCCTTCCTTCCTTCCTTCCTTCCTTTCTTTCTATTCTTTCTTTCTTTGCTTTTGGGTCGCATCCAGTGATGTTTAGGGGTTACTCTGACTCTGTACTCAGAAATCACTTCTGGCAGTGCTCTGGGGGCCATTTGGGATGGAGATCAAGCCCAGGTTGACCACGTGCAAGGCAAATGCCCTATGTGCTGTACTATTTCTCTGGCCCTCTCTTTGATTTTTTTTATATTCTAATGATCGAAGAATTTATTTATTTATTTATTTGCTTTTTGGGGCACACCCAGCGAATCTCAGAGGTTACTCCTGGCTTTGTGCTCAGAAATTACTCCTGGTGGTGCTTGTTGGATCATGTGGGATGCCAGGGATAGAATCTGGGTCAGTCATGTGTAAGTCAAAGGCCCTACCTGCTGTAGTATCACTCTGATGCCTTCGAGGCATTTTCAAGTGATAAAGTAATTGGGTTTATGATTTTCCCAACAGAAACAAATATCAGGATGCTCAGCCTCCCTTCACCTCTATTACAAATTCTAGTATTTGTATCATCCAGTATTTCAATATGGTAGGGAACTGAATTAAACAGTCATTTGTATCACTTGTCATCCCATTGCTCAATGATTTGCTCAAGTGGGTGCCAGTAACATTTCCATTTGTCCCTGTTGCGTGCTAGTGTAGCTCAATGGCATCTGCTCACTCCAGGAACACGGAAAGCATCAAACCGCTCCTTCAGGGTCTTGATGAAGAAGTCCAACCATCTCGTATGTGGGTAGCCAGTAGTTCTTTTGACATTTCATGGAATCCAGTCGCTGGATGGCTCTAGTCCAGAGATTGTCTCCAAATCGCATTACGTGTCCAGTCCATCTGATTTTTGACACCTTGACAAACGAGGCAGTGGCCCTGATCCTTGATCGTTGACCGAGGTCAGAACTCTGGATTCATTCTCTCACTTGAGTGAAGTGTGATACTCCAAGCATAGCTCTTTCAATTCCTCTTTGGGAGACCCAAATAGCGTTCTCATCCTGTTTTAGCAGGGCCTAGGTCTCTGAGGCATATGTTAGTGCAGAAGAATGGTGGAATCAAAAAGATGTGTCTGGAGCCAGAGTTTCTTCATCCTCTTAACAACTTCTTCGATGCTCTTGAAGGTGTTCCATGCCACTCTTCCTCCTGCACAGTTCTGGGGCCAAGTCATTTGTCATGTTGAGTTCTTGACCCAGGTACACATAACTGCTGCGTTCGAAGATGTTTGTTCCATTGAGAGCAAATGGATGTCAGGAACTAGTTTGTTTCTCATAATCATTGTCTTCAGGAGATTCAGCTGCAGTCCGACCTTTCCACACTCACGGTTGAAATGGGCCAGCATTTGTGTCGCTTCGCTAATGTTTGGTGTTATTAGAATGATGTCATCAGGAAAGCAGAGGTGGTGTAGTTGCCCACCGTTTATCTTCACTCCTATTCCTTCCCATTCCAGTCGTCACATGATGTTTTCGAGGGTGGCACTGAAGAGTTTCTGTGAAATGGTATAATCCTGTCGATACTCTCTCTTTACGTCGATGATCACTTCCTTGTAGAAAGGTGAGATCCTGGTGGTGAATCCTTTACACAGCTCAGAGAGAATCCTGATGTACTGAATTTGAATGCCCTGTTTGGCTAGGGCTTCGATGACCACTTCAGTCTCAACAGAATCAACAGAATCACAAGAGTTCAATATGCCACTCTGTCTAACGTTCATCAATTTAAAGGTCTTTGATTTTGTTGAGACAGCCTACCAGATACTCTATAAAACTGAGCTCTTACCTTGTTGAGGACCCAGTCTTTGGATGACAAGCTCAACTGGGCCCTACCAGGGAAATAAATAGTGCTCTCCCACTACTCAAAGCTTGCTGCTTATTTTTTTTCTGGTTTGTGTTGGGAATTTCCACAACAAAAATAAAACAAAAATTAGAATTTACACTACTGCGTTTACAGTAACATTTCTAATAGCCAAAAATATTAAATCAACCTTAATACTCATTGAGATTCTTCATAGTAGGTTGTAGTAAATACACTTAATGCAATACTGCACCACCATAAAAAAGATAAAATTGTTCTTTATTCAACAATATGACTGAAACTAAATTGTTGACCAACAATTTAAGTGAAATAAGGGAAGAGTCAATTTTGGATAATTTCATTCACATGGAAAATATACACTGCAAAAGAAGAATACAAGTCTCTGGATTCTGACAACAGAAGTAGAGTGATCAGAAGGGTTTGGGATGGTGGCAAAGGATAGACAAGATCCAGTGGTCTATAGTGGAGGCTCATTAATACTTGGTAGTGGGTATGTGTATAACATATAACTGAAAATTCGTGATCTTGAAATCATAGAACTCATACTTGAGTAGAAGTTTTTCTCAAAGATTCCAAAAATGTCAAAGCATCATAAGACAGAGAAAATTTAGGAGCATACTGATAGTGCAGGAGCTAAGATGCTTGCTTTGCAGACTGGATATGGCCTCCCAAATCTTGTCAGGAGTGATCCCTAAGAATAGAGTCAGAAAAAATACCTGATACTCCCGGGCATAAGTCCCCAAACTAACAAAAATGTATGACAGGGGTTAGTTGAAGAAATTCAGTCCACTGACTGGATCAATAGTACAGAAGGTGGGGAAGTTGCCTTGTATGCAGCTGACCCGGGTTCAATCCCTGGTACATCATATAGACCCCTGAATCTGCCAGGAATGATCCCTGAGCACAGAGTCAGTAGTAAGCCTTGAACGCTGCCAGGTGTGGTCCAATAAACAAGAAAACAAAAAGACAGGGAAAAAAAGGAAAGAAAAAATACAAGAGATATTCTAAAAGAATTTTTTGACTGTTTTTTACCAGAGAATTTCTGCATATGCACATATCAATAGTTTATAATTCCTCTACCCGCCGATAGCACAGCAGGTAGGGCATTTGCCTTGCATGCAGCCAACATGACCGACCCGAGTTTGATATCTTTTTTTAGCAGAAGTAAATTTTATATGGACCACTCCTAGTGATGCCTACAGGTATTACAGGTGTGACAGTTCACTGCAGTTCTTGGGCCCAGGGGAACTTAGGACCACCAGGGGCCCCCAGCAGTGCTCAGAAGCCACCAGGATCACACCCAACAGTGTTTGAGGGCCATCAAGGCTAGAATGCTACCCAGGAGACATGTAGTAGGTATCAGACTCACAGCCTTAAACATTATGAACATGGTCCTATCTCCCCAGAGCCTATAAATATTTTTATCAAGTTTAATTTGCAATTTTAACTAAAATTAATGCTGGAGCAATAGCACAGCTTGTATCGCATTTGCCTCACACACAGCTGACCCAGGTTCGATCCCCAGCATCCCATATGGTCCCCCGAGCACCGCCAGGAGTAATTCCTGAGTGCATGAGCAAGGAGTAACCCTTGTGCAACACCAGCTGTTACCCAAAAAGCAAATAATGATAATAATAATAATAATAATTGCAATTTAATTATAAAGTACAAAGTTCAACTATACTTTGAAAACACAAGTGTAGATAAAGCCTAGAACAACTTGCATCAGAATGGCTACTAGAAAAGACTTATTTTCAAGAACTTGAAATTCTTTTGTTTAGAATTATCCCCAAATGTTACTCTTATCTGGGTGTTCCCCAGATCTTCTGATAAAAGCTTAATATACACTTCAGTCAGGTTTAATATGTTTCATTTCCCTAGTATACAACAGGTTGGAGCTATAGCACATTGTGTAGGGCATTTGCCTTTCATGAGGTTGACCTGGCCGACCCAAGTTCAGTTCCTCCGCCCCTCTCGGAGAGCCTGGCAAGCTACCAAGAGTATCTCACCTGCATGGCAAAGCCTGGCAAGCTACCCATGATGTATTTGATATGCCAAGCACAGTAACAAGTGTCACAATGGAGACGTTACTGGGTCCACTTGAACAAATCGATAAACAATGGGAGGACAGTGACAGGACAGTGACAGTGACAGTATACAACAGTCCCATTCTGTTAAAAAGTACATTCACTCCTCTTTCTAACAATCCTCAGAAGCAACCAGTACTCTGGATTCTAATAATAGATTAATTTTGTCTTTCTAGAACTTGAAAGGAACAGACACTTTTAGAACACTGTTGTCAATATTTTTCCAACAGGATGAAAATTCTCCAGTGCACAATTTCTTTCATTTTTTGAAGAAATTCCAGGAGACATGTAGTCAAAAGAGCTTATCTACACTAATCCTCTTTGTGCTTCTCTGTGACTATCACTATAATCCCAAACCCTTTGGATTAGTTCCTATGTTTCTTGCCTGCATTGTGAAGAGAGAAAAGGAAGTTTGAAAATGGGCTCAAAAATTTTATTTTTAACATTTAGAACATGATGAGAAAAAATGGCTGTGTATAGGCATACACTAATTCCTTGCTCAATTTTATAGTGCCTAATTTCACTTTTAGAAAATATGAGCATATTGATGTTAATGATTCAATTTTAGAAAGTATAAGCACACAAATGTTACAGATTATGAAGAAATAACATGGTTTTGAAGTGAAACTCTGAAAATCCATCTTTAATGAACACTGAGCGGTTTTGAATCTGGAGACAATGGGGAGATGAAGGAAGGAGAGATCAGAAATAGCATCTCAGGAAATGGATAAAGAAGGAAGGAAGTAAACAAAAACTCATATGGAGATATTTTCAGACAAAATCATAGCAGAAATAGGTGATCAATTCTTCTCACACAGGAACAAAGCAGAGCTTGTAAGAAGGAGGTACAGAAGTCAATACTTTTGCAACAGGAGTAGTATCAAGGTCCTTGAGATCAACCACAGATTTCAAGTTAAATTTTTGTAAAATGGTAGTCAGGAACAAGAACAGTTCCATTTGGGTCAGGCTTTCTCCTGCACATGAGCGTTTTCCTGGAAAAAAAGCGAGCACAAAGAAAAGCTAGTCCTTGAACTCTGTTTCTGGCTGTCAGAAGGAGAATATGCAATAACTATTTAAAGAATGGTCAAATGGGTGAATAAAAACACATGATGGTTTGACAGATGGATGAAAAGTGCACACACACACACACACACACCTATACATTGCCTAATATCTTATTTTAAAGGTGTCCTTTCAACTGTTATTGAGATGAATACAAGGAAAGAACTTTAATAAGTAGTTTTTATTATAATTCCTGATTCCATTAATATTTTTCTTGAAACAAATACATTAGCTGTGCTTTCTGTTTCTAATTTGATATAAAATAATCTGTCCATTTCCTCTGACTCTTTTTCCTGCTTTAACTATATTCATGCTAAATAATCTTTAATATATCATAAAATTTCAAGTTTTATCTCACACTGTTCCATTTTATAAACTGCCATTTTCTTATATTTTTTCTTTATTTAAAAAATTCTTCCTTAATTTGGAAGAAATGAATGAATTCTCCAAAATATCAGTGATCTGGCAAATAATGAAAGTGCATCAGAGAGACGGAAAAGTGTTTGGGCTCTAACATGGTGTTCTTGATCATGAGCAAAGAACTATTCTACTAGCTCTAATGTGAGCACTGCTTATTATCAGCAAATCCATTGTAAATTTATTGCTGATGTACCAAGGAAATAAATTTTAATACCTGCTGAAAAAGTCAAGAAGTAGTCACTTTTCTTAAATTTTCCACTCTCATCCAGAAAGTGGCCTGGATCAAACACTTTTGCATTAGGGAATTCTCTTTCATCATGCAGCACAGAAGCCAGTGATATAATTATATTTGTGCCCTGGAATAGAACACATCTAATCTGAGTCATAAAGCATTTGTGGAGCTGGAAGAAATGTGCGAGATAATATTAAACAGCGAGGGAGTTCTCTTCAATAAGTGTTAAGAAAATTGGATACTAAGATAAAAAAAATTAAAGTAGTCACTGCCTAGCACCATAAATAAAAATTAAAATAAATTATGGTATTGTATATAAAACTTTTATATATGTATTGCATATACATATATAAGATGAATTTTATATATTATTGTATATATGTACATATATATATATTTCAGAGAGCCCAGCAAGCTACCGAGAGTATCTCGCCTGCACAGGCAGAGCCTGACAAGCTACCTGTGGTGCATTCGATACCATGACCAAGTGGGATTCATCCTGGGGATGCAAGGTTGGTTCAACATTCGGAAATCAATCAACATAATTCATCATATCAAGAAAAGGAAAGATAAAATATACGATGATATCAATAGATGCAGAGAAAGCACTTGACTAGATCCAGCACCCGTTTATGATGAAAACCCTCGCAAAAATGAGGATAGAGGGGACTTTCCTCAATATAGTTAAAACCATCTAACACAAACCTACAGCAAACATCATCCTCAATGGGGGAAAACTGAGAGCCTTCCCCCTAAGATCAGGAACGGGACAAGGATGCCCACTCTCTTTACTACTGTTCAATATAATACTGGAAGTACTTGGGGCAATTGCGATTAGGCAAGAAAAAGATATTAAGGGCATCCAGGTAGGAAAGGAAGAAATCAAGCTCTCACTATTCGCAGATGATATGATGCTATACTTAAAGAACCCTAAGACCTCTACCAAGAAACTTCTAGAAACAATAGACTTGTATAGTAAAGTGGCAGGCTATAAAATCAATACCCAAAAATCCATGGCTTTCCTATACGCAAATAGTGAAAGAGAAGAAAGTAACACGAAGAAAACAATCCCATTCACAATTGTGCCCCAGAAAATCAAGTACCTAGGAATCAGCTTAACTAAGGAAGTAAAGGACCTGTACAAAGAAAACTGTACAAAACGCTACTTCAGGAAATAAAAGAGGACACGAGGAAATGGAAAAATATCCCCTGCTCATGGATGGGGAGAATTAACATCGTCAAAATGGCTATACTTCCCAAAGCACTGTACAAATTTGATTCGATCCCTATAAGGATACCCATGACATTCTTCAAAGAAATGGAGCAAACACTCCTGAAATTTGTATGGAACAATAAGCCCCCACGAATAGCTAAAGCAATTCTTGGGAAAAAAGAAAATGCTAGGAATCAACCTCCCTAACTTCAAGCTCTACTACAAAGCAGTAATAATTAAAACAGCATGGTACTGGAACAAAAGCAGAGCTGTAAGCCAATGGAACAGAGTTGAATATACTGACATCTCCCCCCAAGTATATGATCATCTAATCTTCGATAATGGGCCAAGAAAAGTGAAGTGGAGCAGGGAAAGCCTCTTTAACAAACAGTGGTGGCAAAACTGGACGTCTAAATGCAAAAAACAGTTGGCTCAGATCTCTGCCTAATGACATGTACAAAAGTAAGATCAAAATGGATTAATGACCTCAACATCAGACCAGAATTCAAAGTTCATTGAAGACAAAGTTGGCAAAACCCTCCATGATATTGAAGCTAATGGTATCTTCAAAGATGTTATGCCACTGGCCAAGCAAGTGAAAACAGAGATAGACAGATGGGACTATCTTAAACTAAGAAGCTTCTGCACCTCAAAAGAAACAGTGACCAAAATACAAAGACAGTCTACAGAATGGGAAAGGATATTTGCCAAATACACATCCTACAAGGGGTTGAACTCAAGGATATACAAGTTACTGGTTGAACTCCACAAGAAGAAAACACCCAACCCCATCATGATACTTTCATTAATTTGATTATACAGATATTTATTTACTGATGCTTTCTAAGAAGAAAGATAGAAAGCACATCTAAATCTTGCAAGATATTTCTGCAATCCACGTATCTATTATATAGCTCATACCCATGACCTCAGGGTACTTCAGCAGGAGAAGAAGAGCATACATCAGCGTAGTGCTTTTTGTCTCTGTCCCAGCTGCAAACAGATCAGTAGCTGTGACAGTCAGATTTTCTAAAGTAAACTCCACGTTTTTATCGTGCTTTTCCTAGGAATAATTTGATATGATTATTTGATTTATAATTTTTCCAGAACTAGTAAATCCAAAATAACTCATTTTGTTATAAAGTTAATAAGTTCTGATAACCCACTACCAGAGCGATAGCACAGAGGTAGGGTGTTTGCCTTGTGCACAGCCAGGTCAGCCAAGCCGGATTCGGTTCCACTGTCCCTCTCGGAGAGTCCGGCAAGCCACCGAGAGTGTTTCGCCCACATGGCAAAGCCTGACAAGCTACCCGTGACATATTCTATATGCCAAATACAGTAACAAGAAGTCTCAAAATGGAGACGTTACTGGGCCTGCTCGAGGAAATCGATGAACAACCATGGGAGAACAGTGCTACAGTGCTACTGTGCTACAGTTATAAAGTTGAGTCAACATATCAAAAGTTTTAAGTCTTCTCTTCATAAATTGAAAAAGTTATCCTAAAATTACATAGAAAGTTAAGGGACCCAGAAAAGTCATAACAAATTCTATTTTTTTTTTTTGGACAAAGCTGGGCCAAAGTGATAGTACAATAGGTAGGTCATTTTCCTTGCATGAGACTCTCCCAGGTTCTATCCCAAACACCACATATGGTTCCCCGAGTCCCGCCAGGAGTGATCCCTGAGTGCAGAGCCAGGAGTAAACCGTGAGCACAGCCTGGTACAGTCAAGCCTATGCTGTTACCCTGGTCCAAAAAAAAAAAAGAGATAAAGTTGGAATACTCATGCTTCTCAATTTAAAAAATTCTTACAAGCAGGCAACTATGACTATATTTTCAGTCAACTGAGTTTTAGCCAGATGAATGAAAGTTCATGCTGGAAGAATCGTATTTTTCAGTTGAAGATACAAAGCTCATACTTCTAGATATCTGTAGCACTTTCCTCCCATTGTTCATTGATTTGCTCGAGCGAGCCCAGTAACATCTTCATCGTGAGACTTGTTGTTACTGTGTTTGGCATATTAAATACGTCGCGGGTAGCTTGCCAGGCTTTGCCGGGCCAGTGAGATACTCTCGGTAGCTTGCCAGGCTCTTCAAGAGGGGCAGAGGAATAGAACCCGGCTCGACAGGGCTGGCTGAGTTCAAGGCAAATGCCCTACCACTCTGCTATCGCTCCAGATATCAATCTCCAATTTTTTATTTATACCATTTCATACCATTTTATATCAGTAGAGGTTTCTCTCTTCCATCCACCAATTCACTGCCAATATTCATTTCTATTTCTCCATCCATAAAATTTGGTTATTTGAAACTCCCTCAACTGCTTTTACTAACAACATGTTAAATTTTATTTCCAAATTCCAGGTCTGGAGCGATAGCACAGCGGTAAGGCGTTTGCCTTGCAAGCGACCAGCCTGGCCGAGCTGAGTTCTATTCCTCCACCCCTCTTGGAGAGCCCAGCAAACTACCGAGAGTATCTCGCCTGCACGGCAAAGCCTGGTAAGCTACCCATGATGTATTCAATATGCCGAACACAGTAACAACAAGTCTCACAATGGAGACGTTACTGGACCCGCTCGAGCAAATCAATGAACAACGGGAAGACAGTGCTACAGTGCTACTCTCTCCAAATTCCAGACATATAGAAAACTCAGAAAAATTGAATTTTTATTTTAGTTTTTAAGATAAAGTGTGCCATGATCAGAATCCACCTTCAATTATGGAATGATATTTTGCACTTTGTAACTTATTTGTCGGCAAAGCCTGGCAAGCTACCTGTGACGTATTCGGTATGCCAAACACAGTAACAAGTCTCACAATGGAGACATTACTGGGCCCGCTTGAGCAAATCGATGAACAACAGGAGGACAATGCTAAACTTATTTGTAAATAGTTGATTCTAGTTTAGCTAAAGTGTAATTCTCTCTACCAACACCTCCCCCACTATAAGTACCTAAAGAACTTATGTATTTCACTTATCTTTTTTGGGGGGGAGGGGTAACACCTGGCAATGCACAGGGGTTACCCCTGGCTCATTCACTCAGAAATTACTCCTGGCAGTGCTCGGAGACCATGTGGGATGCTGAGAATCAAACCCGGGTCAGCTGCTTGCAAGATAAACACCCTACCCGCTGTGCTATCACTCCAGCCACTTATCTTAAAAATCATCACATATCTTAACAATTCAATTTTACTCCTTCCATAATATTTAGTTTATATTAACTTAAGCAATAAGTAACAAAATACCTTGTCAACATTATTTGCCTTACCACAAAATCCTCCCTGGTAAATATAGCACTCTTTTTAAAAAAAAATATAACACTCTTAATAAACAAAATAACTAAACTGCTAGTGACATTTTACCTTTTCCATTTTGATGAGGTAACAGTCAATAAAGTCTCGAGGATTACTAATGTTCAGAGATTCTTGATGTTCTTTTGTTTTCTCAAAAACATAACTTTTAAAGAAATCAATATTTTTGAATACTTTGTTATGACTTCCAGGGAGAACAATGAGAACAGGGAAAGCATTACAAAGCTAAAAGAGAAAACAATGTTTTATTAAAGTTTTAAAACTTTAGTATTTCATGAGGGTGCACTCCCCTGGTGATAGTCAGCGCTTCCTCCTGGTTCTGTGCTCAGGGATCACTCCTGTCAAAACTGTGGATCAAAAAGGACCAGCTGTGTACACAGCAAGTGCTTTAATCCCTGAGCTGTATCTCCAGTCAAATGAAAATAAAAAGTTTAATGAAGATATAAACCATATGAAAAAACCTTGGCTAGAAAAATTTTAAATGTGGTCTCTGTCTCTGTCTTTTTCTTTTTTTTGCTTTTTTGGGTCACACTCAGCGATGCACAGGGGTTACTCCTGACTCTGTACTCAGGAGTTACTCCTTTCGGTGCTCAGGGGACCATATGGGATCCTGGGAATCAAACCCAGGTTGGCCGTGTGCAAGGAAAAAGTCCAACCCGCTGTGCTATCTCTCCAGCCCTGTGGTCTCTGTCTTAAAGGGAAATTTTGTTTTACTCATTCATAATTTATACACTGATAGATGTGTTTGATGGAGAAAATTCTGACAAGAGATCAAGATTATAATTATTTTCTGTATTGATACATCATGTTTATAATATAAAGCATCACGGTCCTCCCATTGTTCATTGATTTGCTTGAGCGGGCCCAGTAACGTCTCCATCGTGAGACTTGTTGTTACTGTGTTTGGCATATTGAACACGTCACGGGTAGCTTGCCAGGCTCTGCCATGCGGGCGAAATACTTTCGGTAGCTTGCCGGACTCTCCTAACGGGGCAGAGGAATTGAACTCGGGTCGGCCATGTTGACTGCATGCAAGGCAAACGCCCTACCCGCTGTGCTATCTCTCCAGCCCTAATATAAAGCATATGTATTAATTATTTTATTGCTTACTTCATTTCTCATGAACATTGTTTTCATGAGATTCAGCTCAATCTGACCTTTCTGCACTCACGGTCGAAGTCGGCCAGCATTTGTGCTGCTTGGCTAATGTTTGGTGTTATTAGAACAATGTCATCAGCAAAGCAGAGGTGTTATAGTTGTTAACCATCTATCTTCACTCCCATTCCTTTCCAATCCAGTCATCACATGATGTTCTCAAGGGTGGCAATGAAAAGTTTTGGTGAAATGGTATTTCCCTCTCTTTACGTTGATGATCATTTCCTTGTAGAATGGTTAGATCCTGGTGGTGAATCCATAATACAGCTCACAGAGGATCCTGATGTACTAAACTTGAATGCCTTGCTTGGCTAGGGCTTCAATGACTGCTTCAGTCTCAACAGAATCGAAGGCCTTCTTTAAATCAATGAACGTTAGACTGAGCTGCATCTTGAATTCTTGAGAGATCTCAATGAGCTTGATCTCCATGTGGATATGGTCAATTTTAATGAATCACTTTCAGAACCCAATTTGCCTGCATGGTTGTCCTTTGTCTAGTGTTCTGCCAATTCTATTCAGGATGATTCGAGTGAACACCTTCTAGACGATGGACAACAGGCAGATCAGGTGATAGTTGCCGATGTCATGAATGTCTCCCTTCTTATATAAAAGAACAGTCCTGCTGGTTCTCCATTGGTACTGAACCTTGCATTCAGACAGGTAGCGTGTGAAGAGCTGAGCCAATGTATTGACAAGTACAGGCGGCAGATTCTTCAGGTATTTGGGTCTGACCTTGTTTGGACCAGATGCTATATTCTGCTTTACCAACGAAATTGAAATGAACTACTTCTTGAAGTTCCATTTGCTCTCAATGAAATGAACATCTCTGAATGCAGCAGTTATGTGTACCTGGGTCAAACACTCAACATGATGAATGACTTGGCACCAGAAGTGCACAGGAGGAAGAGAGCACTGTTGAACGTCTTCAAGAGCAGCGTTGAAGAAGTTGTTAAGAAGACGAAGAAACTCTGGCTCCAGGCACATCTTTTCAACTTTGCCATTCTTCATGCACTAGCATATGCCTCAGAGACCTGGACCCTACAAATACAGGATAAGAACGCTATTTGGGTCTCCCAAAGAAGAATCGAAAGAGCTATGCTTGGAGTATCACGCTTCACTCAAATGAGAAAAGGAATCCAGAGTTCTGACCTCCATTGATGATCGAAGATTAGGGACGCTGCCTTGTTTGCAATGCGTCGAAAATCAGATGGGCCAGACACATAATGTGATTTGGAGACAACCACTGGATTAGAGCTGTTACCGACTGGATTTCACGGGACATCAAAAGAATGCCTGGCGGCCCACCTATGAGATGGTTAGACTTATTCGTCAAGACCCTGAATGAAAGGTCTGCTCTTCGTGTTCCTGGAATGAGTAAATGCCATTGGGCTACAATAGCATGTGATAGGGATGAATGAAGATGTTACTGGTGACCTCTCGAGAAAATTGATGAGCAATTGGATGACAAGTGATACAAGTGAGTGTTTTATTCAGTTTCCTACAGTATTGAAATACTGGATGACACAAACACTAGGATTCCCATCTTGTGGGTAATAGAGGTGAAGGGAAGCTTACCATCCTGATATAGTTATATATAGTTATAGTTTAGTACTGATTTTTTTCTTTTTCTTTTGTTTTTTGATTTTTCGGTCACACCCAGCGATGCTCAAGGGTTACCCCTGGCTCTACACTCAGGAATTACTCCTGGTGGTGCTTGGGGGACCATATGGGATGCTGGGAATCAAACCCAGGGTGGCCAAGTGCAAGGCAAACGTTCTACCCACAGTGCTATTGCACCAACCCTAGTACTGCTTCTCTTAATTCTTTCTCCTAGCCTCATACAGAATCAGTAGTTTAAAAGTGGGAAAATCCCGAAGATACCATGCAGCACATTTCAACTTTATATTCACAGTAACTATGAGCAGAGTAGTTAAATTAATGTCCCTGGTCATATCACATGTTTTAAACAGAAGGCAGAACATCTTATCTAGTTTCAGGGTAATACTTGATATTTGTTTGTGTTTGGGAAATCATAAATCCAATTATTTTATCACATGAAAATAATTGCCTTGAGGGCATCGGAGTAAAGGTATAGCAGGTAGGTCCTTTGCCTTGCATGCGACCGACCCGGGTTTAATCCCTGGCATCACATGTGGTCCAACAGGCACTGCCAGGAGTAATTTCTGAGAGCAGAGACAGGAGTAACCCCTGAGTATCAACGGGTGTGATTAAAAAATTAAATAAATAAATAAACAATTGCCTTGATCTTTAGGATATAAAAAAAATTACCAACAAAGAGGGCCAGAGCAATAGTACAGCACATAGGGCATTTGCCTTGAACACAGTCGACTTGGGCTTGATCTCCATCCCGTATGGTCCCCAGCGCACTGCTAGAAGTGATTCCTGAGTACAGAGTCAGGAGTAAGCCCTGAATGTCACGGATGCGACCCATAAACAAAAACAAACAAACAAAAACAGCATCAAAGACTCTTTAGTCAGTGTTTTTTGGCATCATTTGTGAATTCCAGAATTCTCCTTTCTTGAACAAGATATTCTATTCCTAATTTATTTTTAGCAACTAATATAATGATTTTGATAAATGTTGATTATATTATCTTAGCTGTGAATAAAGGAAGTGTGGATTTCCTTTAGTGGTGTGCACACTTTTTAGGTAAATACAAGACTATTTTATGAAAACTGGACTTTGGGGTTTTGTGGGAAAAAAAGAACAGTTAAAAGGGTTAATTATATTGAATTTCTGTTCCTTGCTTTGAAGATAATTTTCCTGTCTATTTTTAAAGAGCATACTATGAAGCTAAGCACAGAGTAGAAATTGTGGTTCACACGATTACTTCATAGCTTGGTGCACTAGACATTTGGACTTGGAGAAAACAGCAAACATTATGATTAAATAGAAAAAAAACCAGTTTTTTTCTTCAGGCCCATGTTCTCTCTTGAATATGTATATTTATTATCTCTATGATTCTTTGCTTTCTTATATCCACTCTGGAGAAACCTATGTTCTCTATTAAACATGTACTACTCTCTCTCTCCCTTCACATATTTCTGAATAAGTTTCAATAAAACCACCTTGCTTCACACACACACACACACACACAAACCCCAGAAACCTACAGAATTATCTTTTTTTTCTCATGTGGGTTTAATAGCAAGTGATCAAAGGGAATAGCAAGTGATCAAAGGCAACAGAACCGGAAAGTTGGTCTACGGAACTGATCCCACCAAGGGGTGAGGGATAAGGCTGGGTAGGGGGGTACTTTAGGACAATCAGGGGTAGGAGGAGGGGAAGAGGACAATCTAGTGGAAGGTATAGTACTGGAATATTGTATGCATGGACAAAAGTATGCCATGCATGGAACAGTGTTCATATGTTGGAACAACATATATATAAGAACATTGTGTACTAATGAACAATGCATTACAAACAGTACTATAAAGCATAGGGAGCAAAGAAAACTCAAAACAAAAAAGGAAACGAATTTACACTCACTTGCAACCATGGGGAACTTATCACTTATCACTTAACTTCCCGTTAGTCGTCGATTTGCTTGAGCGGGCGCCAGTAACGTCTCCATTTGTCCCTGTCGTGTGCTAGTGTAGCCCAATGGCATCTGTTCGCTCTGGGAAAATGAAGAGCCTCAAACCGATCGTTCATGATCTTGACGAAGAAGTCTGACCATCTGGTAGGTGGGCGGCCACGCGGTCTTTTGACATCCTGTGGAATCCAGTCAGTAACAGCTCTAGTCCAGCGGTTGTCTTTAAATCTCATTACGTGACCAGCCCATCTGATTTTTGATACGTTGGCAAACGAGACAGCGTCCCTGATCGTCAACGGATGTCAGAACTCCGGATTCTTTCTCTCATTTGAGTGAAACGTGATATTCCAAGCATAGCTCTTTCTATTCTTCTTTGGGAGACCTGAATGGCGTTCTCATCTTGTTTGCGTAGGGCCCAGGTCTCTGAGGCATATGTTAATGCAGGAAGAATAGCGGAATCAAAGAGATGTGCCCGGAGCCGGAGGTTCTTCGTCCTCTTAGCTATTTCCTCGACGTTCTTGAAGGCATTCCAAGCCGCTCTCTTCCTCCTGCGCAGCTCAGGTGCCAGGACATTTGTCATATTGACTTCTTGACCTAGGTACACATAGCTGTTGCATTCGAAGATGGTCGTTCCGTTGAGAGCGAATGGGGCGTCAGGAACGAGGCTGTTTCTCATAAACATTGTCTTTGTAAGATTCCGCTGTAGTCCTACCTTTCCACACTCACGGTCAAAGTCGGCCAGCATTTGTGCCGCTTGGCTGATGTTTGGTGTTATTAAAACAATGCCATCAGCAAAGCGGAGGTGGTGTAGTTGCCGACCATCTATCTTCACTCCCATTACTTCCCATTCCAGTCGTCGCATGATGTTCTCGAGGGTGGCACTGAAGAGTTTCGGTGAAATGGTATCACCCTGCCGCACCCCTCTCTTGACATCAACGATCACCTCTTTGTAAAATGGTGAGATCCTGGTAGTGAATCCGCAATACAGCTCACAGCGGATCCTGATGTATTGGGCTTGAATGTCCTGATTGGCTAGGGCTTCAATGACCTCGTCTGTCTCAACAGAATCAAAGGCCTTCTTTAAATCAATGAACGTTAAACAGAGCGGCATCTTGAACTCCCGAGAAACCTCAATGAGCTTGGTTATCGTGTGGATATGGTCGATGGTGCTGAATCCTTTGCGGAACCCTGCTTGCTCGCATGGTTGTCCTTCATCTAGTGTTCTGCCAATCCTATTTAGGATGACTCGAGTGAACAACTTGTAGATGACAGACAATAGGCAGATCGGGCAATAGTTGCCAATGTCATGGATGTCTCCCTTCTTGAACAGTAGTACGGTCCTGCTGGTTTTCCATTGGGATGGAACCTTGCATTCAGAGAGGTAGCGAGGGAAGAGCCGAGCCAGTGTATTGATGAGTACTGACGGCAGGTTCTTCAGGTGTTCAGGTCTGACCTTGTCTGGGCCGGGTGCTGTTTGTTTCTTTACTGACGAAATGGCATGTCAGATTTCGGAAGGGAGAACGTTGGGAACGACATATCCATCCTGTGGAATTTGGTATGTCGGCAAGTGGACATGGCTATCGAAGAGATTTGACTAGAAGTCATGGATAATCTTTTTCATTGCCATTCTGGAGGATGTGATGGATCCATCAGGATGTCGGAGGGCAGTCATCTTGGTCTTATAGTTGGCGATGGACAGGCGGGCGTTACGAATACTTTTCCCGGCTTCTGCCACATCTACCAGTACTTCTGCTCTTCTCTCTTTGAGGTCTTCCTTGATCGCATCTCTGCACTGCTTTGCGAGCTCGGACTTTAGCTTGCAGTTGTCTGAGGCATGCGCCAAACCACGCTGGCGAATTAGCTCAAGAGTTTTCGAAGATAGGCGATTTTTTGTGGCTATCTCTCTCTTGGCATTCCTCGCACATTCATGGAGGTGCTGAACCAGTCGATCGTATTCCTTGTCAATGTTGTCAACAATGGCATCTTCCCATGTTGCCGCAATAGTGCCAAAGATTTCCCAGTTGGTGGTCGTTCTGGGAGTTCTCTTTTTGAACTTTGCAGCCCTTTCTCCCCGCTCTGTGAAGTAGAATTTTGCACAAAGGAGATGGTGGTCCGATCCTGTTTCCAATTTTGGGACAATAGTGACATCGGTCAGGCAAAACCGTCGATTGAATATGATGTGGTCTATTTCGTTGTGGAATCGTCCACCAGGATACTCCCATGTCCATCGTTTAGATTCTACCTTCTGGAACTGTGAGTTATCATGGATGGTCTTGGTCGACACGATGAACTAAGACAGTCTCTCACCCTGTTCGTTCCATTCTAGGCCATGGGTCCCGATGTGAAGTTCTTCAGCTGATCTTCTCGGTCCTATCTTGGCATTAAAATCACCCACAGTGATCTTGTAGAAGGTGTGGTCTTCTTTATAGAACTTCTCCAGCTCCATGTAGAACTTCTTAATTTCTCCTTCATCATAATTGGATGTTGGTGCGTAGACAAGGAAGATAGAAACTGCAGGCAGAGAGCCACATCTATTCAAATGTAAACGTCCGATTCGGGTTGTTAGGCATTTAAATGACTCAATGCTCTTGGCCAAGTTTGTGTTGACAAGGACACTGAGCCTCCGACACCTCTTTTATCGCATGTTCCGAGGAACATGGCGAACTTAGAATACTGAAATTTTCGTTAAGTTTTTCCATCATGCTTAGAAAATGTGGATCTCTGTAATCAAAACGATGCTGAAATATAATGGAGCAGATCACATTGCGGGGAGCACAACCCAGGATAAAAGTAGGATCACATGGTGATGGTACAGAACGATGACAAAAAAATTTTAAACAATTAAAAAATAAAAATACATGCATATACTTGTTGTCGCAAGAAAAGAAATCACTAGAAACTTAAGAGCAACATCTTACATACAAATTCCCTTAACAGTAAAATAATTGATAAGCATAAACCAAGAAATCACTAATGGCTTACAGCAAAAGAAATTACAAGAGTAAAAATTAAAAAGTGATTAAAATGAAGCTATATCAAGAATAAAAGAAAGATGGGACAAGAGAAATAGTACACATGCATTGGACCTAGTCCAGTAGGTCCAAATCCTGATATTCTACATCCTCAATGACCTAGCATAATCAGATATATACCTGGAAGCCCCAAACCACCTCTATGGTTTATCTTATGGTCCCTGGCCCCTAATGGTATGGACACCACCATGTCCTCAGGCCCTTGCTTTGAACTATTCAATATAGTTGGTTTCAAATCACTACGAGTGCCCCACCTCCAAGCTCCATTTTGGGAGGTCCTTCGTATATTCCAAAAAGGAAAAATAAAGATAACAAATAAATGATTTAACTTTAATTCTTAAGAAACTAGGAAAAGAACAACTATGCCTATAGTAAAAAAAATTGATAGTGTAAAGATTATAGAAGAAATTAAAAAAATGGATAAGAATAACAATAGAAAACAGCAATGAAACTAGAGTTAGTTTGAAAACTTAATCAAAATTGACAGAGTAGATAAATAAATTACTCAAAAAAGGTAAAACAATACACAAAGCACACAGAAATATTAATAATATTATTATTTAATATAATAAAATGGAAATATTAACAGAATTGTACAAAGAAAAGTAACATGGAAGAAATGAAGTCATAGGTATGTAAAATTAAAAGTGCTGGATCATGAAGAAATAGACTATCTGACAAATCAATAATGAATAATGTACTCAAATATTAAAGAATAAAGTCAAAATACTCATGTACTATGTAGACCATGTAGTCTTCATGATTTCTTATTTTAAAACAAATCAACAGACTTAAGAGAGAAACAGATGAAACAATCTTTTATATTCACACTAAATGCACAAACATGAGGTGTACACAAACACAGCAAACAGACACACAAAATATCTTGGTTTCCTGCCTCAAATCCTCCCTACACTGCATAACAGCTAGCAGCTACTACCTGAATGAAAATTGGCTGTCCCTGAAATGTTTCCAAGGATGTCACTAGAGAGAAAAGAGTTGGGCATTGTATCTATACCATTGGTTTTTTTCAACTCTTCCACCAGGCAGCAGGCTTCTTCTTGAACACGATTCTCAATGCTTCTCTTCCCCATCCCAAAATTCTTCAAGGTCACGAGAGAGAAGCACCTAATATCCTTCCACTTCTTTCCATTGCTGTTAATGATTCCTACCAGTAGAAGAAATACAAAGTATAGGTGAAATCCTAAGCAAGAAGGAAGAAATGGATAACTGGCAGCTCCTTCAACGGACATACACTTTTGATATCTGCCTTCCATCTACTCCATCCTCATTAGTGATTTTATACATGAATGCGTTCACACCTACCATTTCCCTTAGTAGCTCTTTCAGCCATTGGAAAACTGCCTCTTGCAGAAAATTCTTCTCCAAAATCAATCAGGGCTTCATTCACTGCTTCATATCCATGCAGAACCACAACGGGTTTCATGCCTAAATACACAGTGAACACAGGGCCATAGACTTTAGAAAGCTGGAAAGAAGATGGATATGACTGTCAAAAAGGCACTCCCACATACTCTGAAAAGATTTCTGAATTTAAAACATAAATATGAGTTACTGTAGTAGCTTCCAATTATGGATGACTTAGGATACGTCAAACAATGGCCCAATAACAGTACATGGGTTATGATTAATAATCACATAAATTAACCATCAACTAAACCTGAAACAGTTTTATTTGTCTTACTTAATAAGGTTTATTTGTCCCCAAAATAAAGTAACCACTCAAAAAATTCTCTTCTTAGTAACAGATCCCGAGGTGTGCTCTACCCATCCCAGTATAGTAGTCGAGCTCGCTGGGAATTGAGAGATCCTAGTTGCCTAAGCCTAACCAAACATGGCCATTCCACTCCAGTCTACTCCTGACTGCTATATTCCATCCAGCTCCTTTGAGGCTTGCACTCTGTGCTGTGACTGAAGCATAGCTTCCTCTTAAAGTCACCCCTCCACAAATTACCAAGCCACACAGAGACCTGTTTGACTGCAGCAGAACAGACTAGGGATTGTCAACATTAGATATTGAACTCCTGGTTGTCACTTAGGCCTCTTTATCTTGGTGCGCTGGAGCCTCTGTGCACTCACAATCTTGACCCCAAATTCCCTCTGTCCTCACTAGGTCTATTACAAATTACTGCACAATTTCCTCTGTAAATTTTTAGGTTCAACTCTTATTATTTGCTTATCAGGGATTTTGGGAAATTTGTATTCATGTCATATTCCAGGAAGCTTGAACTAGGTATGAAACAAACACAGTCTCTTATGACTGTGCACCCTTGTCATTATTCAGACTTCCTCATACTTTGGCTACAGGAGTATCCAGCCAAGGAGAGTAGAAGCAAGATCCAGGAGGATTGGTCTATGATTGGAAGTCTGCCGCAAGTGCTGGGGGAAGAAGACAGTTGTGATAAAGATGGGACAATTATAATAATGGACAACTATAATAATGGTTGTTGGAAGAGTTCACCTGGAATGGAAGATGTGTGCTGAAAGTGGGTAAAGGACTAAACATGATAGCCTCTCAGTATCTTGTTGTAAACCATAATGCCCAAAATTAGAGAGAGAAAGAATAAAAGTGCCTGCCATAGATGCAAGTTGGGTGTGCTGGTGGCAGAAGGGATCCTGGAGACATTGGTACCGGAAAATGTACAGTGGTGGAGGGATGGGTGCTAGAACATTATATGACTGAAATAGATTGTGAAAGCTTTGTAACTCTGTGTTTCACAGTGATTCAATTAAAAGGGGTAAAAAGGAGTATCTGGGTACTGGCCATCTCAAGCCCAGGCTAGCTCGCAGGCTCATTCAAACGTGATAGGCAGGCGTTTTCAGGTGCTTACTAGGTAAAACTCTTGGACCCATCCCAGGACTCACTGGCTGATTTTCTCAACAAATGCTTCTGGACACCTGTGATTTTGAACATTTGGTAGAGCCAAGTTCTACTAATATGTGGTGCTATGAGTCTTGACAAGCATTTGTAATCTCAATCACAAGATTCTACTAATGACCTTGCTACTACAGTTGCTGCCAGGATCTGGAAAACTCAAATCTCTTAGTAGATGTGGGACTGCTCAGTATTACAGCTGCTACTGGACACTCAGGACCACAAATCCTCCACAACTTCTCAGGCTCACTGGATTTCAATGCTACACCAATTACCAGGCACTAGCCTGGGTCGATAGCACAGCGGGTAGGGCGTTCGCCTTACAAGCGGCCAACATGGCCGACCCGAGTTCGATTCCTCCGCCCCTCTCGGAGAGCCCGGCAAGCTACCGAGAGTATTCGATATGCCAGACACAGTAACAACAAAGTCTCCAATGGAGACGTTACTGGGCCCGCTCGAGCAAATCGACGATCAACGGGAGGGCCTTTACCTTTTACCTTAGCCTGGGTCTCAATCCAGGTCTCAATAGCAGCTGCAAGAAACTTAAGACATTATCAGCAATCATCCAAGTCCACAAAATTACAGAACCACTGTCTGGAATTTACTATGATGAATTCCCAGTTAATACCGAGGACTTCTTGAACACAGTTCTTCCTTGCAAGCCTTATTTAGCACCAGATATAATGAAAAAATTGAGAGACTCGCCTGTCATATGGACAGAAACAAAAATCTGGGAAGCACTCTAGCACATTAGAACTTTCTACATTCCCTGATTAGGACTTTGAAGCAACTAGGTCAAACTCTTGGACCCTTACTCAGTGAAGTGAGGACTCAGTGGAAGAGAACTTCAATAGGACAAAGTATGAGAAAAATCCAAGCACATCACTAAGCTAAGGAATAGAGTAGCTAAGGTTTAAAAATAATATGATTCAACTATTCTCTCTGTTTGGTTTTATTTTGAAGCAGGGGTCAAACCTAGGACCTCATGCTTTTAATGTATGAGGTCAATACACAGAGCACAATACCCTTAGACTCTCCTAAGGGAATTGGGGATATTTATACTTTGTTGACAGGTATGGTGTCTTAGCAATGTAGTCCTAAACCCTGCTAAGCAGGACTTTGTGACTACAAACTCTTGATTCAACAGAATCTGGAATGGGCATTCCCCCACCCATATCTCTCTGCTTCCAGCAACTCAACATTCAGTCCATAAACCATCTTTGTCTGGTGCTAGATAATTTCATCATCAGCCACGATCCAGATTTGTATGTCCTTCTGTCCCAGAAGGGAGTATAACACAACACATGCCATAAGAATGCCCCTGGACCCCAGTCAAGGTTCTTTCTTTTAGGGTGCCCCAGAGGAGGGGCAGTGAAACCTCTCCCAGCCCAAGGGACACAGCCCTGGCAGCCAAAAACCTCCAGGACTCATCCACTGCCATGCTCATGGCCACTCTCCACATGCTTGGGTGAGCCTCATCCAGAATTGAATGTATTTCTGAACCGTACAGTAGTATTGTGGCTGCATCACAACTCATACCTCACACCACCAATGCTCCAAGAATCCGCAACACATTTCATGGAGTTTAAAGTAGGAGGCAACCAATCTAAGAGAAAAAGTTTTTTAACAAAAAAAAATATGTATACATATACATATGTATATATAAATGCAAAAAGGCTCCTCTTTTAGCAACATGGCTTCTCTCTAATAGAAGGACTTATTGGCCCCTGGGTGAAATATAACATTCTTCACATTGTTTTCTCTAAGGAAACTTTTTTGTAGCATTTTCAGTGATTTTTCATCATAAAAAATACAAAATAAATTTTTTCTGTTCTGCTTTGGGGTCGGGGTTTGGATTCAGGATGGAAACATCTGAAATTTGATGGTGGGAAGGTATAATGGTGGTGGGATTGGTGTGCTAATGTTAAATGTAATCAAATATTGTGAACCACTTTATCATGATCACAATCATGATCATCCTGTTGTTCGTCGATGGCCTCGAGCAGGCCCCAGTAACATCTCCTTCGTCCTAGCCCTGAGATATTAAAGTGCCATATTCAAGGCTCTTTAAGGGTTAGGAGAATGAGACCCATCATTGTTACTGGTATTTGGCATATTGTGTACACCACAGAGAGTTTGCCAGACTTTGCCGTGTGGGCAGGTTACATTTGGTAGCCTGCCAGATTGTCCAAAGTAAGAATGAGATAATAAGATGTCACACAACAGCGAATGCTGGTTCTTGGCCATTGATGGGATTACACAGCGCTGGGAGAGTCAGTTGGTGGGTGTAAATCATAATACTGGAAGATGGAGGATCTGGGTGGAGGATGCTCATCCCCGACCCGAGCAGGTTTGGAGATCTCAGCCCCGGGACCAGCATGCCTTTGTTCCTCTGCCAGTACCTTCATGTGTGTGGAGAGTGGTCTCAGCATGGTTGTGGCTGATTCTGGAGGTCATCGGTTGCTGGAGCTCTGCTCAGGGTGGGGACAGAAACTCAACCCACCTCCCTCCAAGGGGCCTCAGCGAGGACAACTAGGCAGGGGGCAGGAGACTCTGCCACTTTATAAGATAAAATATTTTAAAAAGCAATGTAGTCCTAAATGTTAGATTTCTACTTCTTTAACCAATGCTACTCGATAAAACACACATTTCATAAAAAATAAATGATAAATAAATAAATAAATAAATAAATTCAGGTATTCTAATGCAGTGTGCTTCAACTACCAGTCCCCGTGTGGGTGCTCGCCTGCAGGTATGAAAAGGTTGAAATGTTCTAATGCCCAGGCTGATAAGCTGCCCCTCTCCAAATATAGAGAATAGTGGTATCACAGAGGTAATTTAGCACACACAGGACTTCAAGGAAGCACAATTTTTCCAGCCTGAGTCTTCATAGGATGCAGACAGAAGTTTTTGTTAGCATTCATATGAATTTTGTTACCAACATTGGGTCCTTCTGATGACTTCTTTCTTTTACTCATTCAAGCTACTCCCTGAGCAATTTATTGAAATCAGGCCCAATTTGTCACTTCAGAGCAAATCAAAGTTCATTGTAATTCTTAGAAAAACACAGTTTCTATAGTAGAGGAACGTGGCGTAAAATCTATCACAAAACACTTTCTTTCCATTTATCCTGAACCAAAAATTATAGCAAATGACTGAAACAAAATTTTTGTCATAGTAGTATATTGATTCTGTCATACAAAACTCTAAATTTTTCTTTAGAGGCATATTCGTAATTTCATTCTTCTGTTTGTGATAATACATTGAAATTGGTGAAAGAAATGTGATTCATTTCAGAGAAAAATTTTATTAGCAGTGATTAATTTTCATAATGTGCCAAGACTAGATATCATTTTCAAATTTAGCGCTAATTTATTTACCCATTACAAGTCACTGGAGGAACATACAACATTGCTCAGAGATTTGCTGATATCTTTTACAACTAACTGTAAGATATTTCCAATAACTGGGAGAGGAGTAAGGCCAGGAGGGAGATGTCTTTTCTGAGAACTCTGTTTCCAAAATGAAAGGAGGAGGCAACAGGAGATACAGAGCACCAGGAACACAAGTGGATCCATGGAAGCTTTCTCTACTTAGGTAACTGTGAACCTCAACTGAACACTCCCCACTAAATCAACTTGTGCCTCTCAAGCTAAGAAGAAACCAATTTTTTACATCCACTTTATACTCTCTCCTGTCTGGACTCTGATCTACTATACTGATAAAATGAAAATATACTTTAGTCCAGATTTTCTTCAAGCCAATGACTTCCCTGGAGTTTCTGGTCTCCTTGGACTCCTTGAAGGAACAGGTTAATAATTCTTAATAGAGTGGTTCCAAAATGCAGCCATGATTTATAAACACTGAAATAAACAATTTCAGAAATGACTCATCTCTACATTGATATTGAATAGGAAATTATGACTTTGAAGATGAGTGTATATATAAGTATATTTATTATGTCAATTAATAGGATGCTTTCTGTAAATTGGACATTTTTATATTTTAGAATACTGTGAAAACAAAAAGTTATACATAAAATACTTCATATTACTAAACACCTTGGTTGAACAAATACTTATAAAGTAATTACCTAAGCAAATTTATATGCATTTGCCATAAGATATTACTCCTGAAAAGACTGAAAAATAAGAGATTGTAGTTTGTATTTTTTAAATAAGCAAGGGGTAAACAGAAAGAACTGGTCACCTTTCCTGTCCTTATTGTATACCTAATATTTCTTAACTAGGAATTAAACTAAGATCTGCTTCCCATAAAAATAGTTACAAAGACCACTAAAATAACTAGATTTGCACTATGATTCAGTGTTTCAAGACAAATTGAGATTTTTCTCAAATGTGTCTAGTTAATCATTAGATACTTTGATTAAAATCAGAGTCAGAAAAGTTTCTTTACGTAACCTTTAAACTTGAGTGAGTACAATTGGATTTGGTGTAACTTTTTCTTTTTTAATTAATTCTCGTTTGGTACAGTATCAAAAATTTCATGTTTGAACTTCGATCATACAGTAATCAAACACACATTCCTTCACCAGTGCACATTTTCCACCATCAAAATCCCCAGTATGGCCTCCCCCCCCCCCCATATTCCACACCTCCCCCTGTTGTGTGGCAGACAATTTGCAAAATATCCTTTCTCTACTTTACTTACCTTTGATATTTCAAAACCAGTCCTATCAACCCTCATACCTACCGAAAACACAATGCTAGACAATGTGTTTTGTGTTGCTTCTTATGGATATAATATCATGCCACTCAAGGAATTCTAAGATTTTAATAATTAGGGGCTGAGGAAATCTCTGCTGCAAGTTTCTCGGGTCTGAGATTCATTTGTGTGTCTCTGGACCATGGCAGTATGAGAGCTTACGTAGACGGTAGGCAGATGTGGAATCATCTCAACGTGCTATCGGGGTGGGGGGGAAGGAGAAGGACCCAACTCCTCCCCTGTCCCACAAGACTTGGGATTTGCTGTCACTGGCGACTCGTATCTGGAGGTCCTCGCTGGTTTCTAGAAAATGGCGACTACCGGAGCTCTTAAAGGGCAGGCAGAGGGACAACACCTGCTCCCTTCCGAGGCAGCCCAGTGGCGAAGGCCTATTGCAAAGTCCCGGCCATTTCTGCCGCAAGTTGCTAGGGTCCAGGCAAGTCGGGTCCATTTGTTGTCTCTGATATGGTATAATGTTTAATAGAACAAAGATAAGTGTTTTTTTTTCTTTCAAAATTTAAAGACTGTGATTTATAGTAAAGGCCCTCCCATTCGTTGTTCGTCGATTTGCTTGAGCGGGCCCAGTAACGTCTCCACTGGAGACTTTGCTGTTACTGTGTTTGGCATATCCAATACATCACGGGGAGCTTGCCAGGCTCTGCCGTGCGGGCGAGATACTCTCCGTAGCTTGCCGGGCTCGAGGGGCGGAGGAATCGAACTCGGGTCGGCCATTTGGCTGCGTGCAAGGCAAACACCCGACCGCTGTGCTATCGCTTGATTTATAGTAAACAATATAAATAATAGCTTCAAGCATACAATATTTCAACTCCCTGCCAACCACCAATGCAAGCATCTCTCCACCAGTGCCTCAAGATCTCCTCCTATCACCCACTCCTTTGGCAAACCCATTTTTAAAATTTAGTACAGATTGCATCACATATTTATAACTGTTAATTCTTATAGTTTTGATGTACATAGTTACCTCACCTCACTACTACCAAAGTGTCCAATACAATAGACCAATTTTCTCATGTTACATCAATATACCTCATTGTTCCCTTACCCACTCTATCTGGTATTCTTAGTTTTGTAATTCAAAGTTTTGCTATCATTTGTTACCATCCATTTCCTCATCTATTTGTGTATATACCACAGATGAGTAAAATTATCTCATATTTATGCTTCAACATATGGCTTATTTTACTAGACATGATATAGTTCAGTATGTCCACATTGTAGTAAAGTATATGATTTCACTTTTTCTTACAGATGCATAGTATTCCACTATTTGTATGTGCCACAACTTCTTCCATTCATCTGTCATTGGACATTTGGGTAGTTTTCAGGTCTTGGCTATAGCACTAAGAACTAAAAATGAGCATTAGTGTACAAATATCATTTCAAATTAATGTTTTTGTATTTGGAAACTTATATGTAAAAAAGTGGAATTACTGAATTATATGGAAGCTCTAGTCTTGCTTCTATGGAAAGTCTCCATACTGCTTTCTATGCAGGCTTAGCCAGAATTTGCACCAATAGGAATACTTTTATTTATTTATTTGATGGGAGGAGGCTGACCCAATGCTACTCAGAAGCTACTCACAGGTTTGTGTTGAGTGAGTCTCTCTAAACAGTGTTTATGATAACCCAGGGTTATCATATATGAATGGGCCTGAGCAATAGCACAGAGGGAGGGTGTTTGCCTTGCACGCGGCTGACTGGGGCTGACCTGAGTTCGATTCCTCTGCCCCTCTTGGAGAGCCTAGCAAGCTACTGAGAGTATCTCACCTGCACAGCAAAGTCTGGCAAGCTCCCTGTGAAGTATTCGATATGCCAAACACAGTAACAACAAGTCTCACAATGGAGATGTTTCTGGGCCCACTCGAGCAAATTAATGAACAATGGGAGTACAGTGCTACAGTGCTATCATATATGAAGCATGTACTCTTAGGTTTTAAACTATTTTCCTGATCCACATAAATAGCACTTTTAGCATCACCTATGCCCTCACTCTTCCTACCTGACTTATGCTACATGACCAACAGAGTGACTGATTGGATCAGAAAACATAATCCAACTTTCTGCTTCTTATAAGAAACTCACTTTATCTATCATGACTTGAACTCTCGTGATAAACACAGGCATAAAGCAAAAAAAAAAGTTAAAAACCAATCATACAGACAAGAGAAGGCCAATAAAAGGTAGAAATACTGATATCAGATTAAACAGACTTCCATCTAAATAGGTAGTAAAAGACAGAGATGGACATTACACATCAACCAAAGAATGTGTACACTAAAAGAAGTCTTTAACATGCATTAAACAAAGGATAATCAGAATACATATAGCAATTACTAGCAGGCATAAAGAAACTATTGACAGCAAACAGTAGTAGTAAGATATTTTACTACCACACTCTCATCATTAGATAAATCAATTAGAATGAGAGCCAATAAGGAAATAGGACTCTTAGAGAAAGATATGGGTATAATAACTCTGTAGGGCTCTTCATTCTCTGAAAGCTGTGTTCACATTCTTTTCCTATGCTCATAGATAATTCTCGTTTGTTTTATTTTGGGGCTATACCTAGTGGTGCCCACAGTTTATCTTTGCTCTGTATGCAGGGATCACTCCCGGTTTGGATCAAGGACCATATGGAGTGCCAGGGATTAAACCCAAGTTAGCCATGTGCAAGGTGAGTGCCTAATTTGCTGTACTATTTCTCTAGTCCATCGTTCTTTTCTTAAGTTCAATTTTATTTTTTCATAAAGTTGTTCACAATAATTTTTACATTCGATATTCCAACACCAATCCCACCACCATTACACATTCTCACTACCAATAGTTTGAACTTTCCAAACAACTTCCCACCCAAGCCTGTCCCCAAAGCAGGACCTAAATAATTCATTTTGTGTTGCTTGTTATGAATAAAGTATTAAAAATATGCGATAAATTTTCCTTAGAGAATAACTGTGTGAAGATTGGTGTATCTAAAAAAAAAAAAAAAGAAAACAATAAAGAAAAGATGATGGGGGTATGGTGCCACCAGCAGGTCAATCTGTACCTGTGAGACGAGTGCATCAGCAGCCTCATGGCGCCTTCAGACTTCCAGACACCCCAAAATTGCTGCTGTGCCTTTGGCCAGACCCCAAAAACTTGGGGTAAAGTTTACCAAGAAAGTAAACAGCCAAAAGTTAGGTATGTGGGAAACACACCCACAAACCACCTCCGGCTCAGCTATATAATTGGAGGCAAGGCCTCTTTGGTTCCTGATTGAACTGCTTAATGGACATGATCCCAGAGACTCAGAAACGCATCTCAGAACCCAGTGGCTTTAGGTAGAAATGCGTCTGGTCTCTGCAGTAGGCTACCGGTGCTGGGCCAACCCAGGTGGGAATAGGTTTTGTGCCTTGGCCTGTTCCCCCTGGTGGTCCAGTGGCCACCATTCGTCTGAGGCCACTGGATAGTCACATTTGGGCCCCCAGTGACGAGACACACAGGGCCTCACGGGATGAGGGTGGAGCTGGGCTTGTCCTCCCCACCTCAACGAGACCCCAAGTTATCGCCCACAAATGGCCTCTCTGGCTCCTGATCAAGCTGCTTAACGGCCATGATCCCAGAGACTCAGAAACAAATCTCAAAACCCAGTGGCGTTTGGCAGAAATGCATCCGGACTCCACAGTACATTACTTTCGCCGGGCCACCCCAGGGAGGAAAGGGTGTTGTCCCTCCGCCTGCTCCCTCTTGGCGACTTGGTGGCTGTCATCCTCCAGAGGCCATTGGACATTCAGGCTTGGGCCCGTAGTGACAAAACTTGTTGGGTCTCACGGGATGGGGGGGGGGAGGTGGAGCCGGGCCTGTCCTCCCCACCCTAACGAGACCCCAAGTCATCGCCCACAAACGGCCTCTCTGACTCCTCATCAAGTTGCTCAACGGCCTTGATCCCAGAGACTCAGAAACAAATCTCGAAACCCAGCGGCTTTTGTCAGAAATGTGTCCGGACCCCGCAGTAGGTTACTGTCGCCAGGACACCCCAGGGGGGAATGGGTGCTGTCCCTCCGCCTGCTCCCTCTTGGCGACTTGGTGGCTGTCATCCTCCAGAGGCCATTGGACAGTCAGGCTTGGGCCCACAGTGATGAAACTTGTTGGGTCTCACAGGATGGGGGGGGGGAGAGGTGGAGCCGGGCCTGTCCTCCCCACCCTAACGAGACCCCAACTCATCGCCCACGAACGTCCTCTTTGGCTCCTTATCAAGCTGCTCAATGGCCGTGATCCCAGAGACTCAGGAGCAGATCTCTAAACCCAGTGGCTTTTGGCAGAAATCCCTCCAGATTTAAGTGTTAAAATTTCGGAATTTCAAAACCACATGGCCCTACTGCAGCCACACGACATCATATGTTATTCATAACCTGCAATAGAACACAAATTGTCTACTGTTGCCTTTTCAGCAGATCTGAGTGTTGGGGTAAAATCTCAAATAATGGTGGGTCTGGTGTCGAAATAGTGAATGTGATCAAAGTAGAGAGAGAGTAATGTAGAAATCATCTGCCCCACAGGCAGGGGGAGGGTGTAGGATGGGGGTATACTGGGATTTTTGGTGGTGGAGAATGGGCACTGGTGAAGGTACGGGTGTTTCATTGTATGACTGAAACTTAGACCCAAAAGCTTTGTAACTGCTCTCATGGTGATTCAATAAATAAAATTATAAAAAAATGGAAAAAGAAAAAAAGAAAAGATGAAATCATGCAATTTGCCAGTTAATGAACGAAACTAGAGGGAATCAGACTGAGTGAAATCAGTCGGAGGAAGAGAGAAAAACACAGAATAATCTCTGTCATGTGTGGAACATAAAGAAGCATGACAAGAGAATAACAAATGATTGGTGGCTTCAGACCCTGAGACTGGCCAAAAGAAGTGAGTTTACCAAAACAGTGAGGCAAAGGATACATGATAGAAGTAAAGGGATGTTAAGACTTTGGAAGTGGGTGTGGCACTGGAAGACTGTTTACCTGAAACTTTGTTATTAGTAGTTTTGTTAATCATGGTGCCTAAATAAGTGTTTAAAGAATAATAAGTAGAGTTCGGAGATAATCGGGGCTGAAAGATAGAACAGCAGATAGGTGCTTGCCTTTCATGCAGCTGACCCTTTTCAATCCCTGGTATCCTGTATGGTCCCTGGAGCCCACTAGAAATGATTCCTGAATGCAGAACCTAGAGCAACCACTGAGCACTGCCAGGGATGGAAAATCAATTATATTCTATTTATGTGCTCTTCTTAGTGAACTTTGGTCCACTGGTGATAAAGACAGATTGTTTGTTGTCTATTTTTCTTCTAAAACCGAGCCATGATTGTTCTTTATCAGTGTGCAGGGGAGTGAGGTAAGGTCAGGCACAAGGTAGACGTACTTATTGTTTTTTTAGTGCACCAATGTGCATGTAGGATTCAGAACCACTGATATAAATCTTTTGATGCGAAAGTGACTCAAATCTCTGAATTCATACTAACAACTGGAAAGTTAATGTTTTTAGAGTAATCGAAGTTTTCTGTGCCTTTTACAATGAAAAATAATGGTAATGCTATATCAAACATAAGATTCACTGTCCTTAAAAATGTAAATTTTTCCACAAATGGCATTACAAAAAGAAAACGGAATTTTTTGATGGTACTGAGAGATAATATAGCAGATAGGGCACTTGCCTTAAACATGGTCAACTAAGATTCAATCCACAGCTTCCTATATGGTCCCTTGATCACTGCCTGGAGTAATTCCTAAGTGCAGAGCAAAGAATAGATCCTGAACACTGCCAGGTGTGATCCTCAAACAAACAAAAAACAACAAAAATTTTTAACTTTTTTGAAAAAAGTAACAGTAGTCTGGATGTAAAGTCCAGAAGTAAGGCACTTGCTTTGCAATAAAGCCAACCTAATTGGATTTCCTGCACAAATATGTTCCTCTATACACTGCCAGGGTCCCTCTTGAGCAACAAGCTTAAAATAGTATGCGAACACCGAGGGTGTGCTCTCTGTCCCCCCCCCCCCCACACAAAAAAAAACCTAAAAATAAATGTAAGTAAAATATAGTAATAAATAACATTTAAATTATTGATTCTTATGTGTGAACTCACAAAAGTCACTATATTTACTGTGTGTTCAGTACACTGAGATTTGATGACTTATTATAATGTGACTTTCCAAATATCTAGATTGATTAATGGTTACTGATCATCTAAACTTGGTAGCACTGAAGTTTACCTTTGTAAGATTTCAACTCAGTGGAATGCAAGACTTGCTGTAATTATTACCTAAGCAGAGAAAAATTGCATCAGAACAACTTTATACAAAAACTACCTAAAACACCAAACATGATATTATGAATAAATACCCTGTAACTATTCACAAAAGAACAGCTTCCTATTATACACATGTTTTTGTGCTTCAGTCCAAGGATTAAGATGCTATAGATTCTCAGGAAAAGAATAAAATTAAGATATCCTCCTCCCCTCCATCCCATAAGAGATGAAATTTGCTTAACCCAATCTCAAAACATCAGGGACAGATTTTGAGAAACTGACTTCCCTCATCTCTAAGTTACTCCAGACATAATTGCTTCTAATGCCTTTTAAAATCTGACTTTATCAAAGGTAGTGTAATGAAATGTGCTCAGTAATGAAAGGAAATCAGAAAAAAAAAGCATTCAGTGGAGCATGGGAGGCAGGGACTTCACTAAAGAGACCCATGGCCTAGATCTATAACCACATTTATATTGATCAACAGATGACATTTAATGTTCAAAGTACTCTTAATGTCACTGCATGGCCAGATAGATAGTACAGTTGGTAAGGAATTAGCCTTGCATACAGCCAACCTGGCTTTAATCACTGGTACTGCATATTGTCTTCAGCATATCACCAGAAGTAATTCCTAAGCATGAAGAGAGGATAAAACCCTGAGCACTTCCCAGTATGACCCCCAACATATATACATGAGTGATAGAGTTACAAAATACCATCCAATTTGTTCTAAATTAAATAGTTCAGTTACTCATATACTCATTTAGAAAACAAAAATTACTTAGTCTAGACATTACAAAATGTTTTATTGCTCTTTTATGTGGATTCAGGGTCTGAACAATAGTACAGTGGAGTATTTGTCTTGAGTAGAGTATTTGTCTTGAGTGCAGTTCAGCTGACCTATATTAGATCCCTGGTACCCCATATGACCTCCTAAACACCATCCCAAATTATCCTTGAGCACCGCTGGATATTTCCCCTCCCCCAACCAAAACAAATTGGTTATGTGTATTCTGATAATTAATAATTTTCATATCCATTATAACTCTTTTAAATTTTTTATTTACCTTTTCCAGAGGCAAAATTACCACCCATTTAAGGATCAGGAAATGTGGACTCAATGTTGAATACTTGGACAAAGTGTATGATATCAGAATGTGGAAGAGGAGTCAAAGAGAAAGTTCAATAGGCTGAGTGCATGTTTGGTATGTGGGCGCTGCATGGTCTCTGAGCATATCCAGCAGTGACCCTCAAGCACTGAGTCAATTGTAGCCCCAAGCTCTGTCAGATGTATTCTCCTCAAAAACAGACTGAACGTGGAAGAGATGACAGATGCACATCTTCTGCATGCTTCCCTCAAACAAACATGTAGTTCAACTATGATTCATTTTGTGATTAATCCTGAGCTATCAATTTCCAGATCTATATTTACTAATGACTATATTATAGTTGATTAAAGTTGGGATCAGGATAGTTTGATTTTGTAATCTTTTGAGTAAAACAAATATTCAGTGCAAGTGTACAAGGAAAATGAGAAGCATTGTTATCCTATATAAACTCTAAAACCACCTGCTTACTTGGAATCAGTTCAGCCATTTTTGTTTTGTTTTGTTGGCTTTTGGGCACACCTGGTATGCTCAGGTGTTACTCCTGACTCTTCACTCAGGAATTACTTCTGGTGGGCTTGGGATACCAAATGGGATGCCAGGGAATGAATTCGGGTTATTCACATGCAAGGCAAATAAGCACCCCTGTACTATTGCTCTGGCCCCTTAGCCACTTTCTTAGAGCAACTATTTTATTCCTCAAAAATGACTGTCCTCTTTACTTTTCTGAGGTTCCTGACTGGCCATTACTTTTACTTTTAATGAGTGTCAAAGACAACTTAAATACAGATTGAGTCTCCAAGTTGAATTAGTACTTCCTTTGAATCGTAATTTATCTCAAAGATAAATTGTTAATATAGCATTATTTTGTTGTTAGGATATTATGTTTAAGGGGGTTGTATTGAGGGGATAGGGTTAAGCATTGGAGTTAAGGATTAGGGGCTCCACGAACAGATGATTGAATAATAAAACCGTAGTAGATATACAGAAAGGAATACTATGCAAATTTAAAAGAAGGTAAAATCCAATTACTGCATTGTGGGCGCATGTGGAGAAGAACATGTTGAGTGACCCAAAAAGAGGGAAATAACAGACTCAGAATTATCTCTCGGATGAGGGGAACATCAAATGCTCATTGGCAACAGAAACAAAGACCAGAACTGGTCTTCAGTAGGAACCTTGCTTAGCACTGGGGCTGGGGTGAGGGGACAAAGTTAGGGAAGGGAACACTAGGGCAATGCGGGAAAGTAAGAGTACCTGCCACATATTTTTGCTCTTATAGTTCATCATAGATATTGGTTGATATTTTTCTTGCAGTGATGTCTGTCTGCTTTTGGTATCAGAGTAATGTTTCCCTTAGAAACTGGGGGGATTCCTCTTTTGTGGATTTTCTGAAGGAGCATGAGAGTGATGGAAGAACTTTTGGTAAAACCATCTGAGCCTGGGCTCTTGTTTTGGGGGGAACTCTTTATTGGCATATTAATTTCCTTGCCAGTAAATTGTGCAGCTTCTGCTTCCTCCTGATTCAGCCATGAAAGAATATCACTGTATCCTGTATCACTGTCATTCTGTTATTCATCAATTTGCTCGAGTGGGCACCAGTAACATCTCCATTTATCCCAGCCCTGAGATTTTAGCAGCTTCTCCTTACTCGTCCTTTCCAGTGTTGCTGTATATTGGAGGCTCTTTAAGGGTCGGGGGAATGAAACCCATTATTGTTACTGTTTTTGACATATCTTATATGGCACGGGGAGATTGCCAGGCTTTGCTGTGCTGGCAGAATGCTCTTGGTAGCTTGCTGGGCTCTCCGAGAGGGTCGGAGATTCTGCCATGAAAGAATATAGGAATACAAGATTTTTCTAGATGCTAGTTTTGTGGAACAATTTTATGTAATAATTTCTGGTGATTCTTTGAATTTGTTAAGTGTCTATTATAATCTCTTCCCTTTCATTCTGATTAGCTTATTACATTTTTTCTTAGTATAGCTAATTATTTGTCAACTTTGCTCATTCTTTTGAAAATCAACTTTGGTTTTTGTTAATATAAATCGTTTTGGTGGTTTCCATTTCATTGATTTCTGTTCTAAGTTTCAGTTCCACATTTTGCTCACCCCCAGATAAGCAAAATTAGGGAATTAAAGCTGTGCAGTTATTTATTTGCATCTTTTCTTCTTAATGTACAATTGCATTGTTATGAACTTCTCTCTTAGTTTTTGCTATGTTCCACATGTTCTGCTAATTTATGTCTTCATTATCATATACTTTCATCCACACTTATTTTTTCCCGTGGCCCACCTGTTACTCAGCAGTAATCATTTTAGCTTCCCAGTGCTTAATTTCTCCCCATTTGTTTGCAAATAATTTACTTTCAAAGTGCAGTGGTTTGACAAGTTAGTTGATACGATTCCTAAGTTCTTGATTTTATGGATACATATATTGTGTCTCAGCATGAGGTCTATTGTGGTCTCCACGTACAATGAAGAATGCATTCTAAACTTATTTTTTCCTTTAAAGTCATTATTTCCATCATTTTTTAACCTATCTGACCTATCCAGCAATGAGTGTTAAAATCTGCTATTACTGTGTCCCTGTCTTCATATTTTCTCAGGTATGTTAGCTGCCTTTTTAAATATTGGTAATCCATATTTTGATTTTCTTTTTTGCCTTTTTGGTCACATCAGGCAATGCACAAGTGTTACTCCTGGCTCATGCACTCAGAAATTACTCCTGTTGGTACTCGGGGAACCATATGGGATTCTGGGAATCAAACCCGGGTCGGCTGTGTGCAAGGCAAACACTCTACCCTCTGTGCTATCACTCCATCCCCAATAGTCCATATTTTGATAATGCACATATGTAAGCTCTTTAATGTATAGACACCTTCATCATCGACCATTCTTGCTGACTGTTACAAACCCAGATAGACTTTTACCGCTGGCCTGCTGGACAAGATCCGGAGCATGTAGAAGCTGAGCACACTCCAAAAGTGAGTGCTTGGCTGAAAGGGGGCTCTCACCAGGGGGCTTTTTTCTGTCACCTTTCCCAAATTTTTGTTTGTTTGTTTGTTATTAAACTAATGGGATTTTTGTGTTTATACTGATTGCTGTGCAGGCTCTTTAATAGAGCTAAGACATGCCTTTGGTTAAAAAAAATTAGACCTTTCTTTTCCCTAATAGCCTTTTATAATATGAAGTTTGTGGTGTCTAAGTATGGCCATCCCAGCCTTTCTAAGACAATTGTTTACCTGTAAAATTGTTTTCCAAGTCTCCATGCCTGATCTCCTTCTCAGCAATCCCACCTCAAGTCCTCTGCTTGCTCTTCCAATTTTCCAGGTGAATATCTATCCTCATGCCCATTACTACATCTGTTGTTCCTTGTGATCTGAATCACCCATGAGTATGAAAGCTCTACTGATTACACTTCACTGCAAAAAACACTCACATCCCCGGTAAAAGACCAGCAAGAAAAATAAAGAGTAATACCCATTCTCATCCATGAGTGACTCCCAGTGGGACCAACTACATGAATTCCCACCCAGCACCGTAATACAAACACAATGGAGAAGCCCACCAGGCTCGTTGAGTTTGAAAATAATATTGAAGACTATCAGTACCAACCAGTTCTGTCAACTCTAAGAGAATGATTATAGTGACACCATGTCAAGGATGGTTACTGAGCTCAAAGAAATGATGGCACACAAGTATAAGAGCAGAAATGACAAAGTTATGAATTTCAAATGTAATAATGAAAAGAAATGCTTCCCTAAGGTTTCAAAAGGTTACAATTTCTTTAAGTCTAACAACAATTGTAAATTATATTATGAAAATAACTGCAAAGAAATGAATACCAAAGATCTTGTAAATCTGACTCTTAACTACAATTCCATGGGCTTAATTTTTATGACTATAATGTTGAGACAGATAAAGTAAATTATAAAGATGTACTAGATAATGAAATAGAATCACAAAAACTAAAATAGCATTAAATTAAAAAGCTCAAAACCAAATTTTTTGAAAAAATGGTATAAAGGGGCTGGGAAGATAGCATAGTAGGTAGGGCATTTAACTTGCATACTGCAAAGTGGTGGCATCCCATATGGTCCCCTGAACACTGTCAGAAGCAATTTTTAGTGCAAAGTCAGGTGTAACCCTGTACATCACTGGTGTGCTTCCCAAAACTCACACAAATGACAATGGTATGAAATCTAAAACCATCAGAAGCATTTAATATTTTGAATGTGAACTTAGGGCTCTTCAGGAGTCTCATAAAGCACTAAGACATCAGTAAAACACTGCACAAAATAGGCTTTATTAGAAATGTTCAAGTAACAGTCTCACTATACCTCTGAACATTCAGGAACTATTTAAGAATAAGGAAGAATGATAAACTGAGCAAATAACTTCCTGCCTCCTGGGTGAGATGCTTGATGGATCACTGTATTGGATCTTTTGAAGGAAGGTTGGCTATCTTTTCTTGTCAAAATACAGGCATATACTCTTTGCCAAATATTTGCATCATGCTATTTATTCAGTTCCTCCTTTTCTTCATTCCTAAACCAAATATGCCCAATTATCTGTATTTTATGACTGGCTAGTTGCCAATGTTTTTCAGCTGCACAATTTTTTTCTTCAGAGACCAATAATAAATAATAATAATAATAGAGTTGTTTTTGAAAATGAGATTTTTTGCATAATAAATACATTAATTTGGCGATTTTATAAATACCTTTAGAGTTAATCAGTTTCTTCATGGGCTCCTAATGATTAATACTTTCTACATATTGCACTACTCTAAGTACTGGCTATCAGAAACAATATTTATTTCTCCTGTCACATCTTTTAATTATTGAATCACTGCCACTATTTTCACATTCTGGGTTGAGGAATAAAGTGTTTGCCATGTCTTCATTGTGGCAATAGGTCTCTTTCAAAATTCAGTTCATAAGTCTTAAGAATTGAAACAAGTAGAAGAAGTGTAATGATTATCTATCGGCCCTAATGAAGTCAGAAAGTTCTAATTGCCATTCCAAATTCACTTGCAGTGCTTCCTTCATGCATAAATTAGTAAAGAGGAAGACTATTTTATTTGTGTCTTGATTAATTAATTGGTCTAAGTGGCAGCATCCTAAATAATTCTACCTAATTTGTGTAAGCAAATTTCCAGTCTTTTTTTCGTTGTTGTACATTGGTAAAAATGTCCATTCTAAAATTTCTTGTTGATTCAAAAACTCTTATAGAGGAATTTTTTTGAATTTTATCTAATCACCGTGAGAGAGTTACAAGCTTTCATGTTTGGACTACAATCACACAATGATAAAACACCCATCCTTCCACCAGTGCACAATCCCCACTACCAATATCCCCGGTATAACCCCCTTTCCCACTCTTCCCCTGCCTCCATGGCAGACAAGATTCCCCATAATCCCTCTCTACTTTTGGGCATTATGATTTGCAATATAGACCCTGAGAGGTTATCATGTTTGGTCCTTTATCTACTTTCTGCACACATCTCCCATCCCGACTGATTCCTCCAGCTAGAAATTGAGCTTCCATATAACCCCACAATACCACTTCTGGGAATATATCCCAAAGATGCAAAAAAATGATCCCTTAGTGATCCCTTCTCTATTCCAGCTGCCTTCTCCCCTTTGCTCATGAAACAGGCTTCAGCTCTGGAGCAATCTACCTGTCCCGTGTATCTACTATCCTTAGGTGTCAGCCTCATGTTATGTTGTTTTATTCTCCACAAATGAGTGCAGTCCTTCTATGTCTGTCCCTCTCTTTCTGACTCATTTCACTTAGCATGATACTCTCCGTGTCTATCCATTTATAAGCAAAGTTCATGACTTCAACTGTCCTGACAGCTGCATAGTATTCCACTGTGTAGATGTACCAAAATTTCTTTAACCAGTCATCTGTTCTAGGGCACTTGGGTTATTTCCAGATTTTGGCTATTGTGAACAGTGTTGCAAGAACATGTAGGTACAGATGTCATTTCTACTGTGCATTTTTGCATCCTTGGGATATATTCCCAGAAGTGGTATTGCGGGTTCATATGGAAGTTCAATTTCTAGTTTTTGAAGGACTGTCCATATTGTTTTCCAGAAAAGCTGGACTAGTGGGCATTCCCACCAACAGTGAAAGAGGGTCCCTTTTTCCCCATATCCATGCCAGCACTGATTGCTTTTGTTCTTTTGAATGTGTGCCAGTCTCTGTGGTGTGAGATGTTATCTCATTGTTGTTTTGATGTGCATCTCCCTGATGGCTAGCAATGTGGAGCGTTTTTTTCATGTGCCTTTTGGCCATTTGTATTTCTTTTTTGAGGAAACTTCTGTTCACTTCTCTCCATTTGTTGATAGCCTAACTTCTCATTAAAGTCAACTGGGATCGACATTCCATTTTTAAAAACCAAAGCTTTCAGTCAAATACTGATCTAACAAGATCCAAAAGTACCTATTTTTTTTAAATTGTTGGGTTGCACATGATCTCTAGTGATGCTGCATCTTGCTCTGTCTGTCTGTCTGTTCTCCCGTTTTTCATCTATTTGCTCGAGCAGGCCCAGTAATGTCTCCATTGGAGACTTTGTTGTTACTGTGTTTAGCATATAGAATACATCACAGGTAGCTTGCCAGGCTCTGCCGTGTGGGTGAGATACTCTCTGTAGCTTGCCTGGCTCTCCGAGAGGGGCAGAGGAATCGAACTCAGTTGGCCATGATGGCTGCATGCAAGGCAAATGCCCTACCGCTGTGCTATCGCTCAGGCTGTGAAAACCCCTTTCACTCGGGCATTACACATTAAGCAGGCTCTCCAGGCAGCTCTCTCTTGCTGCCCGCATCCAGTGCTCTCCAGCTGCTTCTCCACTGGGATGGCTGTTGCCTTGAACTGACGAAGGAAGAACAAGGTCCAAGCTGTTTGCTGATTAGTTGCCCTTTATTTAATCTCTCATCTCTCCCAGCTTTCTCCAACCCTCTCTCTAACTTGCTCTACAAATCTCTCCCTGAGTTCTCTCCAATCTCCCCAGCCACTCTTAGTCTCAGCACTCCGCCTTCTCTCTAACTCGAAACCTTCTCCTCTAACTTTGTGACTATTCTTCTCTCCATCCCTGTCTCTGTCTCTTCCTCAATCTTCCTTGATCTCTCTGTATCACTCAATTTACTTCTTCTGTCTCTGTCTGTGTCTCTGTAATGTCTTCCCCAGCTGCTCCTTTTTCTATTCTCACATATGCCTCCCTAACCACACCAGCCCAAGGAAAGTGCAATCAAAAATGTTTTTTCCAGTCTTCCTGACCACCTGCAGCCCACAGGGGTAAAATAGTCCTTAAGGTTTGTTTCTCCTCTTATTAGACCAGAAACTTAATTAACATCTTTCATTCTACTTTCTAATATTTACATTCTGTATGGGCACAATAATAGACTGTGGACTACTTTTAGGCTTATAGGGTGACTCTTCTGGGGACATCTGCCCACAGACTCAGACTATAGTGCTCAGCTGGATTAATCATTCCTAACCTGAGCAGGGTCCAAATCTAGTTATTACTTTGGGATCATGACAGAATTTGTCCATGACCAAACTCCTAACTAATAGTTAAGAATTATGGCACTTTGACCAGGCCCATTTCTATCCAGGGTAGTTAGCTCACCATTTGCCCTGGGTCCATCCAGTCCTTCATCGGGACACTGCTTTTGGGGAACTAGGAAGTAAGGGCAATTGAGGCTTAAGTCAAAAGAGCAGATGTCCAGGAGGTAATATATCTGAAGTCAATCAACTCCTAAGTCAAAGGTTTGTCTTAACTGTCTTCCTGTATCTATACAAAAAGAAATTGCACTGAAATAATTAACCATACAAAGGACATTAAGGAGAAGAGAAAGACAATATTTACAAGTTAGAGTCTGATCAGGAGACAAAGGTAACTCAGAGGTTTGGGAGCAATCAACAAATACAACTCCCAGTGACCAGGGAGGAAGGGCAAACCAATGTTATCATACAGATTGATCTGCTCCACTTATTGTTCGATCCTTCAAGAGTAGCAGGGAAAAAACTGATGCGGGCTGAGAAAGGAAGGGGAAGTTCACAGAGGAAAATATCCCTGGGGTTATTAAGTTGCTGCATTCATCTTTTATTTTTATTAGTGAAACACCATGAGGTACAGTTGTATATTTACAAATTTTTGTGCTTGGGTTTCGATTATACAATGATCAAATACCCATCCCTCCACCAGTGCCCATTTTCCACCACTATGGATCCCAGTATCCCTCCCACACCCAACCCCCCCATCCCACCCTGTCTATATGGTAGGGCATTTCTGCATTCATCTTTTTAAAATAAGCATTCTCCATATCCCTGTATTCTTTTTTTTAATGGATCAAGAATGTTTTTTTTTTATTACACCACTGTGAGATAAACAATTACAAAGTTGTTCACGAATGAGTTTCAGTCATACAACATTCTAATATCCGTCCATTCGCCAATGTACATTCCCCATCAGCAATGTTCCCAGTTTCCCTCCTGCCCTCACCTCCTGCCTGCCTCTATGGCAGACACTTTCCTTCTCTCTCTAGTTCTCTCTCTGTCTCTCTCTGTCTCCCTCTCTTTCTCTCTCTCTCTCTCTCTCTCTCTCTCTCTCTCTCTTTCCTGTTGGGTACTATGGTTTGTGAAACAGGTAATGTAAGGATATCATTTAGATCCGTTTACCTCCTTTCAGCACTCAATACTTGTCCATAATGGATAATTTATGGTATATATACACAATGAAATACTATGCAGATTTAAGAAAAGATGAAATTTGCTGCTACATTGATGGAACTAGAGGGTATCATGCGGAGAAAAGTGAGTCAGGTGGAAGGACCAGATACAGAATGATCACTCTCATGCGTGAGATTTAAAGATTTGCAGGAAGGGAGCAACAAATGGCTAAAGACAACCTAACTGGGGAGTTTTTCTAGAGAACTGAATTTACCTGCCAGAGTTAGGGAAAGGGTATGGGTGGGAGGGATCTTAGACCATCGGTGGAGACAATTGGGCACTCTGTGGTGTTTGACGTGTTGGAATGATGTATGCACAAAACTACCATTAACAATATAGCACTGTCTGTAGCACTGTTCCCCCGTTGTTTATCAATTTGCTCGAGCAAGCGCCAGTAACGTCTCCATTGTGAGACTTGTTACTGTTTTGGCATATTGAATACCCCATGTATCCCTGTCTTCTTACATGTCACAAAAACTAAAGAGTTCTATGGACGAAGGGACTTTTTTTTATCCAAACAAAGTCTTAATGCATTAATTTTTTTGTTTTTCAGGAACCAATGTCCCACTCAGATGGGCTAAGTAGATTTCCATACCAAGTGTGTGATTTAGGGCACATAGCAACAGTGACCCCAGTTAGTTTAAAGGTTTTGAAATTTAGGGTCTTGCTTTAAAGGGTATTCATTTTCTTTGGCAAGTTTTGATAGACACATCAGGGATGCTTAAGGACTCTATCCACAGCAGATCTTGCCCACATAAATTAAAGTAGGTCCATGGTAAGGTCTCAATTTGTAGATCTGGTCCTCATGTTAAGGTTCTGCTGGCCCTGCCTCGTCCTTAGCATTGCTCCTCAGCCAGATAAATTAATGATATGATTTGAGTCGGCTTAGTATGAGGCCAGTGATGTTCTGATATTATGGAAACTGGTTCTCTTGTCCACCAGAAGTTCTAAGAGACATGTAGTCAAGAGAGCTCTTCCACTCTAATCCTCTTTGTCCTTCTCTGTGACTATCACTATGAGGACAAGCATAATCCCAAACCCTTTAGATTAATTCCTATGTTTCTTTTCTGCATTGTGGAGAAAGGAAAGGAAGTTTGAAAATTGGCTCATAATTTTTTAAAATTTAGAATATAATAAGAAAAAATGACTGTATTGGCATACACTAATCCCTTGCTCAATTTTATAGTGCAACTTTCAATTTTAGAAAGTATGAGCACATTGATGCTATGATTCAATTTTAGAAAATGTGAGCATATAACTGTTACATACTATGAAGAAATAACATGGTTTTGAAATGAAACTCTGAAAATCCATCTTTAATGAAAACTGGATGTTTTTGAATCTGGAGATAATGGGGAGATGCGGGGAGGAGAGATCAGAAATAGCATCTCAGGAAATGGAAAAAGAGGAAGGAGGTAAACAAAACCCCTTATAGAGGGATTTTCAGTCAAAAAAATAGTAGAGTAGGAGATCTATTCTTCTTACACAGGAACAAAGCAGAGTTTGTAAGAACGGGCCACAGAAGTCAATCCGTTCACAACAGGGGTAGTATCAAGGTCCTTGGGATCAACGACAGATTTCAAGTTAAATTTCTGTAAAATGATGGTCAGGAATAAGAAGAGTTCCATGCGGGCCAGGCTTTCTCCTGCACATGAGCGTTTTCATGAAAAAAAAAAAAAAGCTAATACAAAGAAAAGCTAGTCCTTGAACTCTGTTTCTGGCTGTCAGAAGGAGAATATGCAATAAGTATTTAAAGAATGGTTAAATGGTGAATAAAAAAACATGATGGTTTGACAAATGGATGAAAAGTGTACACACACACACACACACACATTGCTTAACATCTTATTTTCAAGGTGTCCTTTCATCTGTTATAGAGATGAATACAAGGAAAGAACTTTTAATTAGTAGTTTTACATTATAATTTCTGCTTTCATATGTAAGGTTTCCATTAATGTTTTTCTTTAAACAAATGCATTAGCCGTGCTTTCTGTTTCTAATTTGATATAAGATAATCTGTCCATTTTCTCTAACTCTTTTCCCTACTTTAACTAAGCTCATGCTAAATTATCTCCAATATATTATGAAATTTCAAGTTTTATCTTACACTGTTCCATTTTATAAAGTGCTATTTTCTAATATTTTGTCTGTTTTTAAAAAATTCTTCCTGAATTTGGAAGAAATCAATGAATTCTCCAAAATATCAGCTATCTGACCCAATAATGAAAGTATGGAAGAAAAAGAGAAAAATGCTTGGGCACTAAGATGGTGTTCTTGATAATGAGCAAAGAATTATTCTACTAGCCCTTGAGTGAGCACTGAGTATTGTCAGCAAACCCATTGTAACTTCACTGCTGATGTACCAAGAAAATAAATTTTAATACCTGCTGAAAAAGCCAAGAAGTAGTCACTTTTCTTAAATTTTCCACTCTCATCCAGAAAGTGACCTGGATCAAACACCTTTGCATTAGAGAATTCTCTTTCATCAGGCAACACAGAACTTAGTGATGTAATTATAGTTGTTCCCTGGAATAAAACACATCTAATCTTAGTCATAAAGCACTTGTGGAGCTGGAAGAAATGTGCAGGATAATATTAAGCAGCAAGGGATTTCTCTTTCATAAATGTAAGAAAACTGGATACTAAGATGCAAAAAAAATCAAAGTAGCCCACTGTCTAGCACCATAAATAAAAATTAATTCAAAATAAATTATGGCATTGTGTATAAGATTAGAAGCAACAAAACACATAGAAGAAATATAGGCGTGGGAATATTGGCCTATGGTGTCTTTGTTTACTCAATTGCAAATGGCAGAAAAATAAAAGTAAAACTCACAAATGTGACTACATCAAACTACAAACCTTTTCTAAGTGAAAGTAACAATGGTAAAATGTTGAGGCACCCTAATTAATGGGAGAATATAATTGCATACAATTGCATATAGCACTGTCCTGTAGCACTGTCCTCCCGTTGTTCATCAATTTGCTTGAGCGGGCACCAGTCACGTCTCCATTGTGAGATTTGTTGTTACTGGTTTTGACATATTGAATATGCCATGGGGAGTTTGCCAGGCTCTGATGTGTGGGTGGGATACTCTCAGTAGCTTTTTGGGCTCTCTGAGAGGAACGGAGGAATCTAACCCAGGTCGGCCACATGCAAGGCAGACACCCTACCTGGTACAGGCCACAACTGCATATAACTGCATACAAATGTGGTAAGTGCTGATATCCAAGATATATAAAGAATTCAGAAAAACAGCAATAAAAATCCAATAACCCCCATCCTTTCTCCCCAACCAAGGCCATGAGTTGCCCCCCATGAGCAGCTCTCCGGCATGGCCATGGCTCCAGAGGCATGCGAACCTAATTCAGAACTCAGCAGCTTTTGGCAGAAATGTGAATGGACTATGCATTAATCTATGACACTGTGCCCCCACCCCCGGAGGGAAAAGGTGTCTGTCTCTTCTGCCTCAGTCCCCCTGACCCCTGCTATGGTGGCAGAAGATTTGAATAAACATCACGCTAAAGAAGACATACCAGGCATGTTTTTTAGTTTTGTACATCGCTCGTTCTGTGTTCATAAAGAATTGGATATATATGTGTATATATATATATATATATATATATATATATATATATATATATATATAGGGCTGGAGACATAGCACAGCGGTAGGGCATTTGCCTTGCACGCAGCTGTCCCGACTGAGCCGGGTTCAATTCCTACGCCCCTCTTGAAGAGCCCGGCAAGCTACTGAGAGGATCTCGACCGCATGGCAAAGCCTGGCAAGCTACCCGTGACATATTCAATATGTCAAACACAGTAACAACAAGTCTCATGATGTAGGCGCTACAGGGCCTGCTCGAGCAAATCGACGAATAATGGGAGGACCGTGACCATGACATATATATAAAATCACTTAATCACTTAACTTCCCGTTAGTCGTCGATTTGCTCGAGCGGGCGCGAGTAAAGACTCCATTTGTCCCTGTCGCGTGCTAGTGTAGCCCAGTGGCATCAGTTCACTTCGGGAACATGAAGGGCCTCAAACTGATTGTTCATGATCTTGACGAAAAAGTCTGACCATCTGGTAGGTGGGCGGCCACGCGGTCCTTTGACATCCCGTGAAATCCAGTTGGTAACAGCTCTAGTCCAGCGGTCATCTTTAAATCTCATTACATGACCAGCCCATCTGATTTTCGACACCTTGGCAAATGAGGCAGCGTCCCTGATTCTTGATCGTCGATGGATGTCAGAACCCGGATTCTTTCTCTCATTTGAGTGAAACGTGATATTCCAAGCAAAGCTCTTTCTATCCTTCTTTGGGAGACCTGAATAGTGTTCTCATCTTGTTTGCGTAGAGCCCAGGTCTCTGAGGCATATGTTAATGCAGGAAGAATAGTGGAATCAAAGAGATGTGCCCGGAGCCGGAGGTTCTTCATCCTCTTAGCTATTTCTTCGACGTTCTTGAAGGCGTTCCAAGCCGCTCTCTTCCTCCTGCGCAGCTCGGGTGCCAGGTCATTTGTCATGTTGACCTCTCGACCTATGTACACATAGCTGTTGCATTCAGAGATGGTCGTTCCGTTGAGAGCAAATGGGGCGTCAGGAACGAGGCTGTTTCTCATAAACATTGTCTTCGTAAGACTCAGCTGTAGTCCTACCTTTCCACACTCACCGTCAAAGTTGGCCAGCATTTGTGCCGCTTGGCTGATGTTTGGTGTTATTAAAACAATGTCATCAGCAAAGCAGAGGTGGTGTAGTTGCCGACCATCTATCTTCACTCCCATTACTTCCCATTCCAGTCCTTGCATGATGTTCTTGAGGGTGGCACTGAAGAGTTTCGGTGAAATGGTATCACCCTGCTGCACCCCTCTCTTGACAACAATGATCACCTCTTTGTAAAATGGTGAGATCCTGGTAGTGAATCTGCAATACAGCTCATGGAGGATCCTGATGTATTGGGCTTGAATGCCCTGATTGACTAGGGCTTCAATGACCGCTTCCGTCTCAACAGAATCAAAGGCCTTCTTTAAATCAATGAACGTTAAACAGAGCAGCATCTTGAACTCCCGAGAAACCTCAATGAGCTTGGTAATCGTGTGGATATGGTCGATGGTGCTGAATCCTTTGCGGAACCCTGCTTGCTCGCATGGTTGTCCTTCATCTAGTGTTCTGCCAATCCTATTTAGGATGACTCGAGTGAACAACTTGTAGATGACAGACAATAGGCAGATCGGTCGATAGTTGTCAATGTCATGGATGTCTCCCTTCTTGAACAGTAGTACGGTCCTGCTGGTTTTCCATTGGGATGGAACCTTGCATTCAGAGAGGTAGCGAGTGAAGAGCCGAGCCAGTGTATTGATGAGTACTGACGGCAGGTTCTTCAGGTGTTCAGGTCTGACCTTGTCTGGGCCGGGTGCTGTTTGTTTCTTTACCGACGAAATGGTGTGTCAGATTTCGGAAGGGAGAATGTTGGGAATGACAGATCCATCCTGTGGAATTTGGTATGTCGGCAAGTGGACATGGCTATCGAAGAGATTTGAGTAGAAGTCATGGATAATCTTCTCCATTGCCGTTCTGGAGGATGTGATGGATCCATCAGGACGTTGGAGGGCAGTCATCTTGGTCTTATAGTTGGCGAAGGACAGGCGGGCGTTATGAATACTTTTCCCGGCTCCTGCCGCATCTACCAGTACTTCTGCTCTTCTCTCTTTGAGGTCTTCCTTGATCGCATCTCTGCACTGCTTTGCGAGCTCGGACGTTAGCTTACGGTTGCCTGAGGCATGCGCCAAACCACGCTGGCGAATTAGCTCAAGAGTTTTCGAAGATAGGCGATTTTTTGTGGCTATCTCTCTCTTGGCATTCCTCACACATTCATGGAGGTGCTGAACCAGTCGATCGTATTCCTCGTCAATGTTGTCAACAATGGCATCTTCCCATGTTGCCGCAATAGTACCGAAGAGTTCCCTCTCGGAAAGACTGGCAAGCTACCGAGAGTATTCCGCCCGCATGGAAGAGCCCGGCAAGCTATCCGTTGTATACTGGATATGCCAAAACCAGTAACTACAACTGGTCTCATTCACCTGACCCTGAAGGCTTCACCGACATGGCAGCACTGAGAAGGATGAGAAAGGAGAGGCCTACAAAATCTCAAGACCGACCTAGGCTGCCACAACGAAGGAAGACAAAAATGATCGTCTGTACTTTCAATGCACATACGCTAGCATCAGATGCATCCATCGAGGACCTGATGGTATAAGCGCGAATGATCAAGTACGACATCATTGGTCTGACCGAGACAGGAAGGCACGAATCTCACCATGCCGTTTTCGACAGTGGAGAAGAATTGTTCCCCGGAACATGCGATAAAAGAGGTGTTGGAGGTGTCGGTGTCCTTGTTAACACAAACTTGGCCAAGAGCATTGATTCATTCGAATGCCTAACAACCTGAATCGGGCGTTTACATTTGAATAGATGTGGCTCACTGCCTGCAGTTTCTATCTTCGTTGTCTACGCACCAACATCTCATTATGATGAAAGAGAAATCGAGAAGTTCTACATGGAGCTAGAGAAGTTCTATAAAGACCACACCTTCTACAAGATCATTGTGGGTGATTTTAATGCCAAGATGGGACCGAGAAGATCAGCTGAAGAACTTCACATCGGGACCCATGGCCTAGAATGGAACGAACAGGGTGAGAGACTGTCTGAGTTCATCATGTCGACCAAGACCATTCATGGTAACTCACAGTTCCAGAAGGCAGAATCTAAACGATGGACATGGGAGTATCCTGGTGGACGATTCCACAACGAAATAGACCACATCATATTCAATCGCCATTTTTTCCTGACTGATGTCGCTGTTGTCCCAAAATTTCGAACGGGATCGGACCACCGTCTCCTTCGTGCATATAATATATATATATATATATATATATATATATAATGTGAAAAGGGAAATTAGTAAGCAAAAGTCAGTATAAGAAAAACAAATCTTACCCTGGGGATGATGTAATTTCTGAATTTAATATCCTGGGTCACAGCATGGGGCAGGTTGAGAGGGACGAGGTCAATGAATCTCTGGACCTCGTGCACCAAGGCATCCATGTAGGGCATGTTGCTCCTGTCCTCCATGCAGGAGCTCCGGTGTCCGCCAATCACACACTCAATCTCTTCCTGGGCTTTAGCTGTAAGACACTAGTCATGACTCAGAGAAAAAAAAATTCAAGGTACATTTGTATACCACTCCAAGAAGGCATGAAATATGCTTGTGAAGATATCACAACACCATTTTTGTATCATGAAATGCACTTAGACATAGGTAATTCCATTATATAGATAAATATAATTACCTGTTAGCCAAACAAGATAGTCTATACCACCTATTATTAGCGAACATGACACTACAAAGAGAAATGTTGGAATGCTTTCAAATAGAAAAGAATTACATTAGAAAATCTATCAGAAAATTAAAGCTGGGGACTGGAACGATAGCAGAGCAGGTAGGTCATTTGTCTTGCACTCAGCCGACAGGGGTTTGATTCCCAGCGTCCTGGGCACCACCAGGAGTAATTCCTGAGTGCAGAGCCAGGAGTAACCCCTGTGTATTGCCAGGTGTGACCCAAAATGCATAAATAAATGAATAAATAAAAATTTAAAACTTAAAATTAAGAAAATTAAAGTCTTCAATCACACAAAGAGAAATCAAATTTTAAACAAATTTTTAATTTCAAAATTTAAAAAATTTTAATTTTAAACAAAATTAAAAACAGTTAAAAATTAAATTATAATGTAACTATCTGTATGTGTTATGTTTTTATTTTTTTTTCTTTCACTGACTATTTATGGACTGGAGTGATAGCACAGTGGGTAGGGCATTTGCCTTGCATGCAGCCAATACGGCTGACCCGAGTTCGATTCCTCCACCCATCTCGAACATCCCGGCAAGCTACCGAGAGTATCTCACCCGCATGGCAAAGCCTGGCAAGCTACCCATGACGTATTCGATATGCCAAACACAGTAACAATTGTCACAATGGAGATGTTACTGGGCCCGCTTGAGCAAATAGATGAACAACGGGAGAACCGTGAACCGTGACTGACTATTTATATCTCTTATCTACCAGACTGGCAGGTCTGGAGGTCACTTCCATCCTCATCTCATATTTCCAGATTCTACTTCTTCACTATGTTTACACAGTGACTATCAGAATCTTTATTTCAATGTCATTCTGTTTACATAAACAATGTGGCCCAGTAATATAACCATAACCACTTTGAGTACTTTCTAGGACCTCACCATGTCTCTCCAATCAATTATAATTTTATACAACCTCATTTTTAATTATTTCCAAATAGTAACATGTAAGTTTCAAACCAACAAAAATAATTTTCCTAACATAAGAAAAATCTCAGGTGATTTCTCAGGTCCCTGTTGTTCCTAACATCTCCCCTCAGTTTATTCCCCAATTTTGATATGTTCTTTTCAAGGTCTGACTTACTGACACTTTCATTCCCCTTCAAGAGTTCTCTGATCCCCTGAATTCTTATGATGCGATTTATGACTTTCAAGTGAGAAAGGGATAAAAGGGGGAAAAAACTATAAAGCGCACAAGTTTGAAAATCATCTCTTTTGACTAATATACAGCTAAATTTCCAAATTTGGAGAAAAGTTTCTAAATTTGGCAGATGAATTCTTACTTAACCTTTCGTATCAGCTGTGCAAGTAATGCTTTCCTTCTCATTGTGAGTGTGGTCGATTGTTGGTCCATACAGACACTGTGTCTGGGGAATAACTCTCTCTCATGATATGAGGGACACAATTACCTGATAAAAGGAGTTGTGTGCCCTGGAAAGAGTATAGCAGTTAGGATATCAGCAGGTCCCAACTGGGCTCGATTTCCTCTACCACATCATGTTCAGGAGGCCAGGAGCCAAGTGCATCAACACTATTTGGATCCTATGGACACCAAAGTCACCAGATGGTGCTGAGTAAATTTAGTGCCACATCTGGTAGTGTTCTGTGGCTTTCAGAGTTACACTCAACGATGCTTAGGACACCATGTAGTTCTCGGAATCAAACCCAGCAAACCCAGGTCTAGTGCATAATAATCATGCTCCCTAAAAACTATACTATCTTTTGTCCCTGAATTTAACTTTTTAAAACATATCCCTTACTGTATACATTTTCTCCAATAAACACTAGATTTCTAAAATTCCCACTTACTTTTGATAAGAAAATTTCCCACTTTCCTACTGTGACATTAGCACAATATACTTTCAGAATACTTTCTTTAGATCTGTAAATAAACAACCATCTATTCAAAAGGACCTTTTCATAGAAATCTATATGCTATCTCAGTCAAATGATACTGGTTATATCTAACACAAATAACCTTTCTTGAAATCCAGATCACTCTTTATTACTTTTGATATTGCCAGTAGTTGGTAGTATCTTCACCTTTCTTAGCCCTACATTTTCTTGTATTATATAAAGATTTCCCATCATGATACTTTCATTAATTTCATCATACAGATATTTATTTACTGATGCTTTCTAAGAAGAAAGATAGAAAGCACATCTAAATCTTGCAAGATATTTCTGCAATCCATGTATCTATTATATAGCTCATACCCATGACCTCAGGGTACTTCAGCAGGAGGAGAAGAGCATATCTCAGCGTAGAGCTTGTAGTCTCTGTCCCAGCAGCAAACAGATCAATGGCTGTGACAGTCAGATTTTCTAAAGTAAACTCCAAGTCTTTCTATTGTGCTTTTCCTAGAATAATTTGATATGATTATTTGATTTATAATTTTTTCAGAACTAGTAAATCCAAAATAACGGTCACGGTCCTCCCATTGTTCATCGATTTGCTTGAGCGGGCCCAGTAACGTCTCCATCGTGAGACTTGTTGTTACTGTGTTTGGCATATTGAATACATCACGGGGAGCTTGCCAGGCTCTGCTTTGCAGGCGAGATACTCTCGGTACCTTGCCGGGCTCTCTGAGAGGGGCAGAGGAATCAAACTGGGGTAGGCCATATTGGCTGCGTGCAAGGCAAACACCCTACCGCTGTGCTATTGCTCCAGCCCCCAAATAACTCATTCTATTATGAAGTTAAGTCAACATATCAAAAGTTTGCAGGCTTCTCTACATAAATCGTGAAGTTTATCCTAGAATTATACTGAAAGTCAAGGAACACAGAAAAGGCAAAACAAACTTAATGATGACAAAGCTGGGCCAAAGCGATAGTGAAAAAGTTAGGTCGTTTCCCTTCATGAGGCTGACCCAAGTTCCATCCTCAACATTGCATACGGTTCCTTGAGTCCCACCAGGAGCGATACCTAAGTGCCAGGAATAACTCCTGAGTACATCTTGGTGTAGTCCAAGCCCACCCTTTTACCCTGCTCCCCCAAAAATGACAAAACTGGAATGCTCATACTTCTCAATTTAAAAACTTTCTACAAGCAGGCAACTATGACTGTTTGTTCAGTCAATTGATTTTTAACTTGATGCATTCATGCTGGAAGAATTGTCTTTTTAAGTTGATGATGCAAAACTTATAAATATCAATCTCTAATTTTGTATTTATACCATTTCATACCATTTTATATCAGTAGAGGTTTCTCTCTTCCTTTCACTAATTCACTCCCAATCCTCACTTCTATTCCTCCATTCATACAATTTGGTTATTTGAAACTCCCTCAACTATTTCATCAACTGCATATTAAATTTTATTTCCACTACCAGACATACAGAAAACTCAGAAAAATTAAATTTTGTTTTTACTTTCAATATAAAGTGTGCCATGATCAGAATCCACCTTCAACTATGGAATAATATTTTGCATTTTGTAACTTATTTGTAATTAGTTGATTCTAGTTTACCTAAACTGTAATTCTCTCCTCCCAACATCCCCCATTATAAGTCCTAAAAAATTTATTTATTCCATTATCTTAACAATTTAATTTTACTCCTCCCATAATATTTAGTTTATATTAATTTATGCAACAAATTCCGGGCGTACTCCATCGGCCTCAAGGAAATCAACGTGAGGCCGCAGAGTCCCAGGCGCTGCCCAGAAGATGCAGGCAGGTGCGTTCTTGTCAGCATGCAATGGACCAAAAGTCAGCCGACCAAAAGCTTACATTCGTATACTGGGAACACCTGTAAAAGTGATTAGACATTGCCCCCAAAGCATCCGTCCCTCTCTGAGAGCCCAGCAAGCTACTGAGAGTCTCCTTCCCACACGTCACAGCCTGGCAAACTACCCGTGATATATTCGACATGCCAATAACAGTAACAATAGCGGGTCTCATTCCCCTGACCCTGAAAGAGCCTCCAATATGGCAGCATTGGGAAGGAAGAGTAAGGAGAGGCTACTAAATCTCAGGGCTGATACGAATGGAGATGTTACTGGTGCCCACTGGAGCAAATGGATGATCTACTGGATGACAGTGATACAATGAAAGTGAATTTATGCAATAAATAGCAAAAGACCTTGTCAACATTCTTTGCCTTAGCACAGAATCCACCCTGGTAAATATAACACTTTTTGAAAAATGTATCACTCTTAATAAAAGGGCTGTATCACTCTTAATAAAAGGGCTGGAGCGATAGCACAGCGGGTAGGGCGTTTGCCTTACAAGCGGCCAACATGGCCGACCCGAGTTCGATTCCTCCGCTCCTCTCGGAGAGCCCGGCAAACACATTTGATATGCCAAACACAGTAACAACAAAGTCTCCAATGGAGACGTTACTGGACCCGCTCGAGCAAATCGACGATCAACGGGAGGGCCTTTACCTTTACCTTTACCTTAATAAACCAAATAACTAAACTGCCAGTACCATTTTACCTGTTCCAGTTTTATCAGGAAACAGTCAATAAAGTCCCGAGGATTACTAATGTCCAGAGATGTTTGATATTCTTTTATTTTCTCAAAAATATAACTTTTAATGAAATCAATATTTTTGAATACTTTGTTATGACTTCCAGGGAAATCTATTATTTCATGGGGGTGCACTCCCCTGCTGGTCAGGGCTTACTCCTGGTTCAATGGATCACTCTTGTCAAAACTGTGGATCAAATAGGCACAGCAGTGTGCAAAGCAAGTGCTTTAATCCCTGAGCTGTCTCTCCAGTCCAATGAAAATAAAAAGTTTAATGTAGATATAAACCATATGACAAACTTTGGCCAGAAAAATTTTTAAGTGTGGTCTCTGTCTTAAAGGGAAATTTTGTTTTACTCATTCATAATTTTACACTAATAGATGCATTTGGTGGAGAAAATTCTGACAAGCAAATCAAGATTATAATTATTTTCTATATTCATAGATGTTTATAATATGATGCATCTTATATTAATTATTTTATTGCTTACTTAAGTTCCCTACAGTATTGAAATATTGGATTACCCAAACACTAGGGTTCCCATCTTGTGGGTAATAGAGGTGAAGGAAGGCTGAGAATCCTGATATAGTTATAGTTTAGTACTGCTTGTCTTAATTCAGTCTCATAACTCAAACAGAATCAGTAATTTAGAAGTGGGAAAATCCTGAAGATATCATGCAGCACATTTCAACTTTATGTTCACAGTAACTATGAGTAAAGTAGTTAAATTAATCTCCCTGGTCATATCACATATTTTAAATGGAAGGCAGAACATCTTAGCTAGTCACAAGATACTACTTGATATTTGTTTGTGGTTGGGAAATCATGAATCAAATTACTTTATAACCCTAAAATAATTTCCCTGAGCACATCAGAGTGATAGTATAGTGGGTAATGCATTTGCTTTGTAGAGTAGAAATTGTGGTTCACACATTTACTTCATAGCTTGATGCACTAGATATTTGGACTTGGAGAAAACAGCAAACATTATGATTAAATAGGTGAAACATTCATCTTGTTCTTCAAGCCCATATTCTTCCTTGAATATGTATCTTGATTATCTCTATGCATCTTTTCTTGCTTATCTTCACTCTGGAGAAGCCTATGTTCTCTATTGCTCTTATACTATTCCCTCTCTCTCTCTCCCTTCACATTTTTCTAAATAAGTTTCAATAAAAACTACCTTGCTTCACACACACACACAAACACATACACACACACAAACACAACCCCTCAAGCCTACAGAATTCTCTTTTATCACATGTGGGTTATATAAAAACATAGAAGGAAATAGCAAATGATCAAAGGCAACAGAACCAGAAAGTTCGTCTACATAACTGATCCCGCTAAAAGGTGAGGGGTAAAGGTGGATAGGAGGGTACTCTAGGGCAGTCGGGGGAGTGGGCGGAGGGGAAGAGGACATTCTGGTGAAAGGTATGGTACTGAAATATTGTATGCATACACAAAAGTATGCAATGCATGGAACAGAAGTCAGATGTTGGAACAACATATATAGAAGAACATTGTGTACTAATGAACAATGCATCACAAACAGTACTATAAAGCATGGGGAGCAAAGAAAACTCAAAACAGGAACTTACTTGCAGCCATGGAGAACTTAGAATACTGAAATTTTCGTTAAGTTTTTTCATCATACTTAGAAAATGTGGATCTTTATAATCAAAATGATGCTGAAATATAATGGAACAGATCACATTGCAGGGAGCACATCCCAGGATAAAAGTAGGATCACATGGTGATGCTACAGAACAATAACAAAAAAATTAAACAAAATTAAAAATGAAAAGACACACATATGCTTGTTGTAGCAAGAAAAAAATTGTCACTAGAAACTTAAGAGCAACATCTTACATACAAATTCCCTTAACAGTAAAATATTTGACAAGCATAAACCAACAAATCACTAATGGCTTACAGCAAAAGTGTAAAAAATACGCAGGTGGAAGGATGTGTGTTCGCGGGCTCTCTGGGCAATTCTCTCTAACCGCCAGTGTTTGGTGCTCTTGAGCCACTGTGTACGGCCTGGATTGGGAGGTCTTTTGGCAATAGGTAGGCGAAGGAAGAACGAGGACCAAGCTGGTTACTGATTAGTTGCCATTTATTCAATCTCTCGTCTCTCCCATCTCACACACTCTTTCTTCCTTGCCCCTCATTCCTAGATCCCAGATCTCCGAATTCTGCCTCTCTTCCACTCTCTCCACATCTAGCATTCTGGGCCAATGCTACACCCAGTCTGGTAGCAAAATCAACACAAGAAAGCCCTTCCTGATTGCCCAAAAGGCTCAAGAGTGGAAACACCACCTAGGGGTATTCCTCTTCTTCCCAGTCCAACAACTCAATCAACATCTGAATTAACATCTTAATATTAGGTATGTGTGTACGGACACAAGAGATACATTGAGGCTTGTAGGGAAGCTCTCCTGGGAACATCTTGCCACAGACTAAGACTACAGTGCTCAGGCCAGATTAATCATTCCTAACCCTAGCAGGTCCAGGCCCCAACCAAGGCCTTACTGGGGCCACTCTCCACACACTTGGATAAGCCTCAGACATAACAGAACTGGCAGAGGAACCCAGGTGTGTGGGACCCGGGGCTGAGATCTCCAAGCCTGCACGGTTTGGGACTGGACCTGTCAGTAGCTAGACAGTTACACCCTCCAACTGCCGTGTAACCCCAACAAAGGCCAGGATCCAGAGATTATCACAACAAGCTCCTGGGAGCGCGCGGCCGCATTTGCGGCTGCGCGACTATTTATTTACTTTTCTCTAAATTTTCAGGGTACCTTAAATATGCTTAAATATCCAACCCGCACGGCAGAGCCTGGCAAGCTATCTGTGATCTATGCCAAATAGACCAAATTGATATGCCAAATCCAGTAATAAATGGATCTCATTTCCCTAACCCTGAATATGCAGAGTCGAGAAGGATATGGAAGGAGAGGCTGATAAAACACCAAGGCAGACATAGGCTGCCAAAACGCAGAAAAACAAAAATGATTGTCTGTACTTTTAATGCTCGTACGCTGGCATCCGCTGCATCCATTGAAGACCTTATGGTACAAGCACGAAAGATCAAGTACAACATCATTGGTCTGACCGAAACGAGAAGACATCAATCCCATCATGCTGTTTTCGACACTGGAGAAGAACTCTTCCTTGGAACATGTGATAAAAGAGGCGTCAGTGGTGTCGGTATCCTTGTCAACACAAACTTAGTCACAAGCATTGATTCATTTGAATGCCTAACAACCCGAATCGGACGATTACACTTGAATAAATGTGGCTCACTACCGGCAGTTTCTATCTTTGTTGTCTATGCACCAACATCCAGTTATGGTGAAAGAGAAACTGAGAAATTCTACATGGAGCTGGAGAAATTCTATAAAGAAGATCACACCTTCTACAAGATCATTGTCGGTGATTTTAATGCCAAGATAGGACCAAGAAGATCAGTCGATGAACTCGACATCGGAACCCATGGCCTGGAATGGAACGAACAGGGTGACAGACTGTCTGAGTTCATCATGTCAACCAAAACCTTCCATGGTAACTCACAATTCCAAAAGGCTGAATCTAAACGTTGGACATGGGAGTCTCCCGAAGGACAGTTCCACAATGAAATAGACCACATCATATTCAATCGGCGGTTTTGCCTAACCGATGTTGCTGTTGTCCCAAAATTCCAAACGGGATCAGACCACCGTCTTCTTCGTGCAAAATTCTACCTCACAGAACGAGGAGAAAAGAATGCAAGGTTTAAGAAGAGGACTCCCAGAACAACCACCAACTGGGAACTCTTTGGCTCTGTTGCGGCAACATGGGAAGATGCCGTCATTGACAACATTGATGAGGAATACGATCGAATGATTCAGCACCTCCATGATTGTGCAAGGAATGCCAAGAGAGAGATAACCACAAAAAACCGTCTTTCTTCGAATACTCTTGAACTTATTCGCCACTGTGGCTTGGCACGTGCCTCAGGCAACCACAAGCAAACGTCTGAACTGGCAAAACAGTGCAGAGAAGCCATCAAGGATGACCTCAAAAACAGGAGAGCAGCAGTACTGGTAGATGCAGGAGAAGCTGGGAAAAACATTCGTAATGCCCGCCTGTCCTTCACCAACTACAAAACCAAGATGACTGCCATCCGACATCATGATGGATCTATCACATCTTCCAGAAGGGCAATGGAGAAGATTATTCATGACTTCTACTCAGATCTCTTTAATAGCCACATCCACTTGCCCACATACCACATACCACATGATGGATATGTCGTTCCCAATGTTCTCCCTTCCGAAATCCAACATGCCATCTCGTTGGTAAAGAAACAAAGAGCACCTGGCCCAGACAAGATCAGACCTGAACACCTGAAGAACTTACCATCAGTACTCATCAATACATTGGCTCGACTCTTCACACGCTACCTGTCTGAATGCAAGGTTCCATCCCAATGGAAAACCAGCAAGACTGTACTACTATACAAGAAAGGAGACATCCACGACATTGGCAACTATCGCCCAATCTGCCTATTGTCTGTCATCTACAAACTATTCACTCGAGTCATCCTGAATAGGATTAGCAGAACACTAGATGAAGGACAACCATGTGAACAAGCTGGATTCCGAAAAGGATTCAGTACGATCGACCATATCCACACAATAACCAAGCTCATTGAGGTATCTCGGGAGTTCAAGATGCCACTCTGTCTAACGTTCATTGATTTAAAGAAGGCCTTTGATTCTGTTGAGACGGAAGCGGTCATGGAAGCCCTAGCCAATCAGGGCGTACAAACTCACTACATCAGGATCCTTCGTGAGCTCTATTGCGGATTCACTACCAAGATCTCACCATTCTACAAAGAAGTAATCATCCATATCAAGAGAGGGGTTCGGCAGGGTGATACCATTTCACCAAAACTCTTCAGTGCCACCCTCGAGAACATCATGTGACCACTGAAATGGGAAAACATGGGAGTGAAGATAGATGGTCAGCAACTACACCACCTCCGCTTTGCTGATGACATCGTTCTAATAACACCAAACATCAACCAAGCGGCACAAATGCTGAACGACTTTGACCGTGAATGTGGAAAGGTCGGACTACAGCTGAATCTTACGAAGACAATGTTTATGAGAAACAGTCTTGTTCCTGACGCTCCATTCGCTCTCAACAGAACCACCATCTCCGAATGCAACAGTTATATATACCTAGGTCGAGAAATCAACATGATGAATGACCTGGCACCTGAGTTGCGCAGGAGGAAGAGAGCGGCTTGGAATGCCTTCAAGAGCATTGAAGAAATAACTAAAAGGACAAAGAACCTCCAGCTACGAGCACATCTCTTTGATTCCACTATTCTTCCTGCATTAACATATGCCTCAGAGACCTGGACCCTACGAAAACAGGATGAGAACACTATTCGGGTCTCTCAAAGAGGAATCGAAAGAACTATGCTTGGAATATCACGATTCACTCAAATGAGAGATAGAATCCAGAGTTCTGATCTTCGTCAACGCTCAAGAATCAGGGACGCTGTCTCATTTGCCAAGACATCAAAAATCAGATGGGCTGGACACGTAATGAGATTTACAGACAACCGCTGGACTAGAGCCATTACTGATTGGATTCCACGAGACATCAAAAGATCACGTGGACGCCCACCTATAAGATGGTCAGACTTCTTCGTCAAGACCCTAAATGATCGGTTTGAGGCTCTACATATTCCTAAAATGAACAGATACCATTGGGCTACACTAGCACGCAACCAGGATGAATGGAGACGTTACTGGCACCTGCTCGAATAAATCGATGAATAACGGGGATTAAGTGATTAAGTGAAGTGATTAACCCTAGCAGGGTCCAAAATCTAGTTATTGTTTTTTGGATCATGACTGCATTTGTCCATGACCAAGCTCTTAACCTGCAGTAAAGTGTTATGGCACTTTGGCCAGGCTCAATTTCAATGCCAGGGTAGTACATAGCTCACTGCTTACCCTGGGTCCATCCAGTCCCTCAACTGGACCCTGCTTTTGGGGTGCTAGGAAGTAAGGGCAACTGAGGCTTAAGTCAAGAGAACAGATGCCTAGGAGATAAATATCACTGAGAGTCAATTAACTCCCACATTACAAAAGCATAGCATTTACTGTCCTCTTTTGTCTATACAAAAAGGACGTTGTTGGGGCCGGAGCAATAGCATAGAGGGTAGGGCGTTTGCCTTGCGTGCAGCCGACCTGGGTTTGATCCCCGGCATCCCATATGGTCCCCCAAGCACCGTCAGGAGTGATTCCTGAGTGCGGAGCCAGGAATAACCCCTGAGCATCGCTGGGTCTGACCCAAAAAGAAAAAAAAAAGAAAAAGAAAAAAAGGACATTGTTATTAATTAACTATGCAAAGGACTTAAGAAGAGAAAAATAATATATACAAGTCAACAGAACAAAAAGAAAGAAGTTACAAATAAACACAGAGGAATGGGAACACAGTGATGGGAATAACCCTATAAACCTACATTCTCTGCTGCAAGGCAGAAAGGACAAACCAATGTTATCCTACACAAAAGCAATTCCAAGAGTAAAATTTAGAAGTGATAAAAAAAAGCTACATCAAGAATAAAAGAAAGATGTGGCAAGAGAAATTGTATACAAGCATTGGACCTAGTCCAGTAGATCCAATTCCTGGTATTGTACATCCCCAATGCCCTAACATCATCAAATACATCCCTCAAAGCCCCAAACCACCTCCAGGGTTGACCTGATGGTCCCTGGATTCTAATGGTATGAACACCACCATATCATATCCTCAGGCCCTTGCTCTGAACCATTCGATATAGTTGGTTTCAAATCACTACGAGTGCCCCAACTCCAAGCACCGTTTTGGAGGCCCTTCCTATATTCCACTGTAGCATTGTAGCACTGTCCTCCCATTGTTCATCGATTTGCTCAAGTGGGCCCAGTAATGTCTCCATTGTGAAACTTGTTGTTACTGTGTTTGGCATATCAAATACGTCACAGGTAGATGGCCAGGCTTTGCTGTGTGGGAAAGATACTCTCAGTAGCTTGCTGGGTTCTCCAAGAGGGGTGGAGAAATCTAACCCAGTTCGGCCAGGCCAGCCGTGTGCAATGCAAATACCCTACAGCTGTGCTATCGCTCCAGGTCCTATATTTCAAAAAGGAAAAATAAAGATAAAGAATAAACAATGTAAGTTAAGTTCTCAAGAAACTAGGAAAACAAAAATTATTCCTAAAGCAAAACAGCATAGTGTATAGATAAGAATAACAACAGAAAACAGCAATGAAACTAGAGCTAGTTTGAAAAACTTAGTCAAAATTGACAGACCTCGCTGGAGTAGATAAATAAATTACTCAAAAAAGATTAAAAAAACACACATAACACACAGAAATATTAATATTATTAAATACACTAAAAGGGGAAATATTAACAACACTGTACAAAAAAGTAACATGGAAGAAAAGAAGTAATAGGTATGTAAAATTAAAAGTACGGGATCATGAAGAAATACACTATCTGACAAATCAATAATGAATAATATACTCAAAGTAAGTGCAAATATTTAAGAATAATGTCCAAATATTCATGTATTATGTAGACCATCTATTCTTCATGATTTTTTCCCCCTTTATTTTATTTTATTTTTTTTAAAGTTGTAGATTTACAATTTTTTGTGCTTTGGTTTCAATTATACAATGATCAGATACCCATCCCTCCACCAGTGCCCATTTTCCACCACCATGGATAATATCCCTCCCACCCCCATCCCCCCATCCCCCCTGTCTCTGTGGCAGGGCAATCCCCTGTATTCTCTCTTTCCTTTTGGGTGTTGTGGTCTGCAAAAGAGGCATTGAGTGGCAAACATGTTCAGTCCATAGTCTACTTTCGACATGCATCTCCCCTCCTGGGAGGATCCTCCAAACATCCTTTATTTGGTGCTCCCTTCTCTATCTGAACTGCCCTTTCCTCTAGGATACCTGGCTGGCCTCTAAGTTATGGAGTAATCCTCCTGGTGCTGATCTCAGCTATTCTTGGGTATTAATCTCATACTTTGTTACTTTATATCCCCCAGATGAATGCAATCTTTCTATGTCTATCCCTCTCTTTCTGACTCATTTCGCTTAGCATGATACTTTCCATATTGTACCACTTGTATGTAAATTTCATGACTTCATCTTTTCTAAGAGCTACATAGTACTCCATTGTGTAGATGTATCAAAGTTTCTTTAACCAGTCATCTGTTCTTGGGCATTCAGGTTTCTTCCAGTTTCTGGCTATTGTAAAGAGTGCTGCAATGAACAAACAAGTGCAGATGTCACTTCGACTATACATTTTTGCCTCTCTGGGATATATTCCCAGGAGTGGTATTGCTGGGTCAAATGGGAGCTCAATTTCTAATTTTTTGAGAATCGTCCATACTGTTTTCCAGAAGGGCTGAACCAGTGGACATTCCCACCAACAGTGAAGGAGTGTCCCTTTCTCGCCACATCCACGCCAGCATCGGTTGCTTTTGTTCTTTTGAATGTGGGCCAGTCTCTGAGGTGTGAGATGGTATCTCATTGTGGTTTTGATCTGCATCTCCCTGATGATTAATGAGGTAGAGCATTTTCTCATGTGCTTTTTTGCCATTCGGATTTCTTCTTTGAGAAAGTTTCTGTTCATTTCATTGCCCCATTTTTGGATGGGGTTGGATGTTTTCTTCTTGTGGAGTTTAACCAGTATTCTGTATATCCTGGATATCAACCCCTTGTCAGATGTGTATTCGGTGAATATCCTTTCCCATTCTGTAGACTGTCTTTGTATTTTGGTCACTGTTTCTTTGGAGGTGCAGAAGCTTCTTAGTTTAAGATAGTCCCATTTATCTATCTCTGTTTTCACTTGCTCGGCCAGTGGCGTGGCATCTTTGAAGATACCATTAGCTTCAATGTCATGGAGGGTTTTGCCAACTTTATCTTCAATGTACCTTATGGTTTTTCTGGTCTGATGTTGAGGTCTTTAATCCATTTTGATCTTACTTTTGTACATGGTGTTAGGCAGAGTTCTGAGCCTATTTTTTTGCATGTAGCCGTCCAGTGATGCCAACACAATTTATTAAAGAGGCTTTCCTTACTCCACTTCACATTACTTGCACCTTTATCAAAGACTAGATGAGCATATGATTGAGGAGAGATGTCAGTGTATTCAACCCTGTTCCATTGGTCTGCAGTTCTGACTTTGTTCCAGTACCATGCTGTTTTAATTATTACTGCTTTGTAGTACAGTTTGAAGTTCGGGAGGTTGATTCCTCCCATCTTCTTTTTCCCAAGAATTGCTTTAGCTATTCGTGGGGGCTTATTGTTCCATATAAATTTCAAGAGTGTTTGCTCCATTTCTTTGAAGAATGTCATGGGTATCCTTATAGGGATTGCATTGAATTTATACAATGCTTTCGGTAGTATTGCCATTTTGACAATGTTAAGTCTCCCGACCCATGAGCAGGGGATATCTTTCCATTTCCTCATGTCCTCTTTTATTTCCTGAAGTAGCGTTTTGTAGTTTTCTTTGTACAGGTCCTTTACTTCCTTAGTTAAGCTGATTCCTAGGTACTTGATTTTCTGGGGCACAATTGTGAATGGGATTGTTTTTTTCATGTTGCTTTCTTCTCTCTCACTGCTTGCGTATAGGAAAGCCATGGATTTTTGGGTATTGATTTTATAACCTGCAACTTTACTATACGAGTCTATTGTTTCTAGGAGTTTTTTGGTGGAGGTTATTGGGTACTCTAAGTATAGTATCATATCATCTGCGAATAGTGAGAGCTTGATTTCTTCCTTTCCTACCTGAATGCCCTTAATATCTTTTTCCTGCCTAATCGCTATTGCAAGTATTTCCAGTACTATATTGAACAGCAGTGGAGAGAGTGGGCATCCCTGTCTCGTCCCTGATCTTAGAGGGAAGGCTCTCAGTTTTTCCCCATTGAGGATGATGCTTGCTGTAGGCTTGTGTTAGATGGCTTTAATTATGTTGAGGAAGGTCCCCTCTATACCCATTTTGGCTAGGGTTTTCATCATAAAGGGGTGCTGGATCTTATCAAATGCTTTCTCTGCATCTATTGATATGATCATATGCTTTTTATCTTTTCTTTTGTTGATATGGTGGATTATGTTGATTGATTTCCGAATGTTAAACCATCCTTGCATCCCTGGGATGAATCCTACTTGGTCATGGTGTATGATCTTTTTGATGAGTAGTTGGATTCTATTTGCTAGTAGTTTGTTGAGGATCTTTGCATCTGTGTTCATCAGGGATATCGGCCTGTAATTCTCTTTCTTTGTGGTATCTCTGTCTGCTTTTGGTATCAGTGTGATATTTGCTTCGTAGAAACTGTTAGGAAGTGTTTTTGATATTTCAATTTCGTGGAAAAGCTTAAAGAGCATCGGGAGTAAGTCCTCTTTAAAGATTTGGAAGAATTCACTAGTGAATCCATCCGGGCCAGGACTTTTGTGCTTGGGGAGACTTTTTATTACCATTTCAATTTCCTTGATGGTGATAGGTCTGTTCAGGTATTCCAGGTCTTCTTGGTTCAGCCTTGGGAGTCTGTAGGAGTCTAGGAATTTATCCATTTCCTCGAGGTTTTGATGTTCCGTGGCATAAAGCTTCTCAAAGCACTCCCTGAGGATCCTCTGAATTTCTGTGGTTTCTGTTGTAATGACCCCCTTTTCATTTCTGATTCGGTTTATTAGGGTTTTCTCTCTCCCTTTCTTTGTGAGTTTTGCTAGAGTCTTATCGATCTTGTTAATTTTCTCAAAAAACCAGCTTTTGGTTTCATTGATCTTTCGGATTGTTTTTTTGGTTTCCATCTCGTTAATCTCTGCTCTGAGTTTTATTATTTCCTTTCTCCTGTTCGGGTTGTGCTCCTTTTGTTGGTCCTTCTCCAAGCTCTTAAGCTGTGAGGTTAGGTTACTTATGTGTGCTCGCTCCTCCTTCCTGAGGAATGCTTGTAGAGCTATAAACTGTCCTCTTAACACAGCCTTTGCTGTGTCCCATAAGTTTTGGTAACTCGTGTTCTCATTTTCATTCGTTTCTAGTAATCTTTTGATTTCCTCTTAGATTTCCTGTCTAATCCACTCGTTGTTCAATAGTGCACTGTTTAATTTCCAGGTGTTTGATTTAGTTTTCTGTTTTTGTGTGTGATTTACTTCTAATTTCAGCGCATTATGGTCTGAGAAGATTGTTGATACAATCTCTACCTTCTTAATTTTATGGAGGCATGTTTTGTGGCTCAGCATGTGGTCTATCTTGGAGAATGTTCCATGTACGCTTGAGAAGAATGTGTATTCAGCTTTTTGTGGATGAAGTGTCCTGTATATATCTACTAAGTCCCTTTCTTCCATTGTTTCCCTCAACTGAAGTATGTCCTTGCTAAGCTTGAGTCTGGTTTATCTATCAAGAGGTGACAGAGCAGTGTTGAAGTCTCCCACTAGTATTGTGTTGCTATTGATGTCTTTTTCCAAATCTATGCGTAGTTGTTTTAAGTACTTTGCTGGTCTCTCATTAGGTGCATATACATTTATTATTGTAAGTTCTTCCTGTTGTACAGATCCTTTGATCAATAAGAAATGGCCTTCACTGTCTCTTATGACCTTCCTCACTCTGAAATCGATGTGGTCTGATATAAGGATGGCCACCCCAGCTTTTTTATGGGAGCTTTTTGCCTGTAGGATTGTTTTCCAGCCTTTGACTCTGAGTCTGTGTTTGCTTTGACTATTGAGATGCGTTTCTTGCAGGCAGCAGAATGTTGGGTTCAATTTTCTAATCCATCCTGCCACTCTATGTCTTTTAATTGGTGCGTTTAGCCCATTGACATTGAGAGAGATTATTGTTATGGGATTTTGTCCCATTGTTCTCTTAAAGTTTGGTGTATTTGAGGGGCCTTTCTTGCCTTAAAGTAGCCCATTTAGTTGTTCTTGTAACCATGGTTTTGAGTCTATGAAGTTCCTGAGCTGTTGTTTGTCTGTGAAACTATGTGTTGTTCCTTCTATTATGAATGAGAGACTTGCTGGGAAAAGTATTTTTGGGGAGGCATTTATTTCATTGAGTTTTTTTACTATGTCCCACCACTGTTTTCGGGCCATGAGGGTTTCATCAGAAAAATCATCTGTGAATTTTAAGGATGCTCCTTTGTAAGAGATTTCTTTCTTCGATCTTGCTGCTTTCAGAATTTTGTCTCTGTCTAAGGTTTTGGTCATTTTGATCAGAATGTGTCTTGGGGTATTTTTATTCGGATTTCTTCTAGCTGGTACCCTTCGGGCCTCCTGAATGTGGTCACAAGTTTTCTTTAGCTCTGGAAATGTTGTAGCAATGATTTCTTTGACAGTTTCTTCTTCATCGAGGTTTTCTTCCTGTCCCTCTGGGACTCCAATAATTCTTATGTTACCCCTCTTGGCTTCATCACGATCTTCTCTTGCCATCTGTTCCCGAATTGTGAGTCTCTTTTACATTTTCTGCTCTTTTCTGGATAGTCTCTGAACTTCATCTTCGAGCTCACTGATTCTGTTCTCAGCCGCTCTTATTCTGCTGCTGAGGCCTTCCACTGAGCTTTTCAATTCGCCTACGAGATTTTTCAGGTCTGACATTTCTGATTGCATTTTCCTCATTTCTGCCTTCAGATCCTCTTGTCTTCTATTGGCATTGTTTTCCATTGTTTCTTTTAATTCCCTAAGCATCGTAAGTAGCTCCCTTCTGAATTCCTTGTCAGAGAGGTTGTCTAACACTACAGTACTGTTGGTGTCATCTGGGCTAGACTCTTCAATATGAAAGTTTGATGGGCTTTTGCGTTGCTTTACCATTGTGAGAGGTGTGGTTTAGTCCTTCACGTTCACTGTTTCTATTCTGCTTGATATGCAGTGTGAGTTAAGATAGGCTTATGAGTTATTGGCTACTGTGTTTCTAGTGGTTGAGCTAAAATAGAGAAGTTTCCATCTAAGAAGTTAGCTTATGGTTCCCATGGGATATGTAGTGGGAAAATATTTCGCGGCCGCATTAGCGGCCGCGGCTCCGGAAAGAGTCCCTGCACTGGGCGAGGAGTTGGGAAGGTCTCCTGTTTGGAATCGGAGCCGGTCAGCTTTGTTGCCCAGAGCTGGGCCTCTGTGCCCGTCCCACGCAGATCAGGGGTTGAAAACCGGCTGTCTAGGGGCTGTTTCTAGCTGCGCGTGCCCAGAAAGGGACCCAGGCCCTTGGGGGCGGGCTGTACCTGTTGGAATTGGAGCCGTTCAGCTTTGTTGCCCAGAGCTGGGCCTCTGTGCCCGTCCCACGCAGATCAGGGGTTGAAAACCGGCTGTCTAGGGGCTGTTTCTAGCTGCGTGTGCCCAGAAAGGGACCCAGGCCCTTGGGGGCGGGCTGTACCTGTTGGAATGCTATTCATGATTTTTTATTTTAAAACAAATTAACAGACAAGAGAAAAACAGGTGAAACAATCTTTTATATTCACACTAAATGCACAAACATGAGGTATGCACAAACAAAACAAACAGACACACAAAATATCTTGGTTTTCAGCCTCAAATTCTCCCTACACTACATAACAGCTGTCAGCTACTACCTGAATGAAAATTGGCTGTCCCTGTAACGTTTCCAAGGATGTCATTAGAGAGGGTAAGAGCTGGGCACTGTATCTATACCATTGGTTTTCCTCAACTCCTCCACCAGGCAGCAGGCTTCTTCTTGAACACGATTCTCAATGCTTCTCTTCCCCATCCCAAAATTCCTCAGGGTCATGAGAGTGAAGTGCCTTATATCTTTCCATTTCTTTCCATTACTGATAACGATTCCTACCAGAAGAAATACAAAATAGAAGTGAAGACTTAAGCAAGAAGGAAGAAATGTTTAGGTGGCAGGTCCTTCAATTTTGATATCTGCCTTCCATCTTCTCCATCCTCATTAGTAATGCTACACACGAGTGCGTTCACACCTACTATTTCCATTAGCAACTCTTTCACCCATTGGGAAACTGCCTCTTGCAGAAAATTCTTCTCCAAAATTTATCAGGGCTTCCTTCACTGTTTCATATCCATGCAGAACCACGGTGGGTTTCATGCCCAAATACACAGTGAACACAGGGCCATAGACTTTTGAAAGCTGGGAAAGAAGATGCATATGATTGTCAAAGAAGACACTCCCACATACTCTGAAAAAATTTCTGAATTTAAAACATAAATATGAGTTACTGTAGTAGCTGCCACTTATGGATAACCAAAGCTATGTCAAACAATGGCCCAATAACAGTACATGGGTTATAATTAATAACCACACAAATTAACTATCAAATAAACCTGCAACAGTTTGATTTGCCTCACTTAATAAGGTTTATTTGCCCTACAAATAAGGAAACAAATCAGAAAATTCTCTCCTTAGTAACAGATCCTGAAGTGTGCTCTACTCATCCCAGTATAGTGTTGAGCTGACTGGGAACTGAGAGATCCTAGTTGCCTAAGCCTAACCAAAAATGACTAGTCCACGTCAGTCCACCCCTGACTGCTAGCAACATGCCTATAGATAGAAAGCACTCTGTGATGCTCCCAAAGTCCAGCCAGCTAGCAAACCATCTCTCATTATCTGCTGTATTCCATCCAGTCCCTTTAGGGCTTGTACTCTGTGACTGAAGCAAAGCTTCCTCCTAAAGCACTCTTCTTCACAAATTTTCAAGCCACACAGAGGCCTGTTTGACTGCAGCAGAACCGACTAGGGATTGTCACCATTAGATATTGAACTTCTGGTTGTTACTCAGGCCTCTTCATCTTGGTGCTCTGGAGCTTCACAATCTTGACCCCAAATCCCCTCCATCCTCATTAGGTCTAGCACAAATTAATGTACAACTTCCCCTGTAAATCCCTAAGTTTCAACTCTTAGTCTTTGCTTCTCAGGGATTCTGGGAAATTTGTATCCAGAGTGATAGCACAGAGGTAGGGCGTTTGCCTTGCAAGCAGCCAACATTGCTTACCCGAGTTCGATTCCTCTGCCCCTCTCGGAGAGCCCAGCAAGCCACCGAGAGTATCTTGCCTGCATGGCAAAGCCTGGCAAGCTACCTATGACGTATTCGATATGCCAAACACAGTAACAATTGTCACAATGGAGACGTTACTGGGCCCGCTCAAGCAAAAAGATGAACAACGGGAGGACAGTGACAGTGACAGTGACAGTCATATTTCAGGAAGCTTGAACTTGGTATGGAGCTAAAACAGTCTCTTATGACTGTGCACCCTTGTCATTTTTCAGATTTCCTCAAACTTCGGGTACAGGAGTATCCAGCCAAGGAGAGTAGAAACAAGAGCAGGAGGATTGGTCCATAATTGAAAGTCTACCTCAAGTGCTGAGGGGAAGAGAACAGTTGTGATAAAGAAGGGACCATTATAGCAATGGTTGTTGGAAGAGTTGACTCTGGATAGGAGATGTGTGTTGAAAATAGGTAAAGGACCAAACATGATGACTTCTCAGTATCTGTACTGCAAACCAGTTCAATTTCTGGTATCCCATACAGTAACTCAAGCACTTCTAGGAGTAATTCCCGAGTGAAGAACTAGGAGAAATTCCTGGACATCGCTGGTGTGGCCTTCAAACCAAAAAAAAATATTCATTATAACTTATTAACAAGAAAATGCAAATTAAATGACGATAAGTTACACCTCATAATAGTAAGAATGGCCTATATTAAAGAGAGTAGAAATAGTGTTAGCTGAAATGTGGTAGAAAAGGAGACCTTATTCATTATTTGTTGAGAATGTTGTCTGGGTCAACTCCTAATGAAAACAATAAGGAGACGACTCAAAAAATTAAAAGTAGGGCTCTCTTAGGACCTAGTGATTCCACTCCTTGGCATCCATCCTAAGAATGCAAAAACATAAATGAAAAAGATATCTACACACCTGTATTCATTGTAGCACTATTTAAGATATGGACACTGTCAATGATAGCAAAGCTACAGAACTGAGGTCATAAGGCAGTGGGAGGAAGAGTAAAGTAGGAATTAATTGAATAAACATAATGTAAGAACAGTGATTGAGGGTCTACTTCAGAGATGGTGGAGGTGCAGTAACTTTGTATACCATAAGCATAAATGTTAACACAATTATAATTATGTTACCTCAACTACAATAAAAATAGAGCTGTATCATCCAGCAATTTCATTCTTGGGTATTAAGGGTACAAAATGCAAATTAGAAGATAAATATATATATGCATATACACATATAAAAACACTTGTTATTTATCCCCAATGCAATAGCACTCAGCTACAAGAAGGAAAAAGGAAAAGAAATCCTATCTTTTTTCTACAACATAAATGAAACTGGTGTAGGTGATGTTAAGCAAGAAACTCAGGAGAAAGATATATACCAGAAGTTCTCACTCACACACGATATATAATGAAGCAAAAAGCAAGGAGCAAGAAGACAGACAACATCCAATATAATCAAAACCTTAGACCCTCCTGAAAGAATTGAGGATATTGGTACTTTGTGGGTAGGTATGGTGCATTAACAATGTAGTTCTAAAGCCAGGTATGCAGAACTTTGTGACTGAAAACTCTGGGTTCAACAGAATCTGGAATGGGGATCTTTCGTCCAAAGCTCCCTGCTTCTGGCAACTCAGCATTCAGCCCATAAGCTATCTCTGGCTGATGGCAGATAATTTCATTATTGGACACGATCCAGAGTTGCATGTCCTTCTCTCCTGAAGGAATCATTACTCCACACACACCATAACCATGCCCTTGGACCCCCTGCTCTAGGCTGTTTCATTCAGGGTGCCCTGGAGGGGCGCAGATGAGACCCTTCCCTGCCCCAAGGGACCCAGCCCCAACAGCTTAAAACCTCCAGAATTCAACCAGTGCGACTCTCACGGCCACTCTCCACATGCTCAGGACGACCTCATCCAGAGATGAATGTATTTCTGAACCACGCAGGGTATTTATGGCTGCACAATAACTCATACCTCAGGCTACCTATACTCCAAGAGTACCGCATCATATTTGATGGGATTTAAAGTAGGAGACAGCCAATCTTCGAGGGAAATATTTTTTAACAAATGTATATACACAAATATACATATATAGCATATATATGTATACATATATGCACACAAGATTCAAATTTTAGCAACATGCTAGTTATCTCTTAAATAAGGTATTAATGCCCCCTGGATGAACTACAACAATCTTCACTTTTCTTCCTCTAAGGAAACTTTTGTAGCATTTTCAGTGGTTTTTCAAAACAAACAATACAAAATAAATTATTTTGGTTCTGCTTTGGAGCAGGGGTTGGGGTTCAGGATGAAAACATCTGAGATACAGTGGTGGTAAGGTATAAAGGTGGTGGGATTGGTGTGTGAATATTAAATGTTAGCAAATATTGTGAACCACTTTATAAAATAAAAAATTTAAAAAAAACTAATGTAGTCCTAAATATAAGATTTTCACTCCTTTAACCAATGCTGCTCAATAAAACATACATTTCATATATAAACAAATAAATAAATAAATTCAGGTACTCTAATGCAGTATGCTTCAACTACCAGTCCCTGGGTGGGTGCTGGTCTGCAGGTATGAGGAGGTTGAAAATGTTCTAATTCCCAGGCTGATAAGCTGCGCCCCTCCAAATATAGAGACTAGTGTCATCACAGAGGTAATTTAGCACATGCAGCACCTCATGGAAGCACAATTTTTTCCAGCCAGAGTCTTCATATGGTACTGACAGAAATTCTTGTTAGCATTCATATGGAATTTTGTTACCAACATTGGGTCCTTCTGATGACTTCTTTCTTTTACTCATTCAAGCTACTCCTAGAGCAATTTCTTGAAATCAGGCCCAATTTGCCTCTTCAGAGTAAATCAATGTTCACTGTTATTCTTAGAAAAACACAGTTTCTATCGAAGAGGAATACGGCATACAATGTATAATCACAAAACACGTTCTTTTCCACTTATCCTGAACCAAAAATTATAGCAAGTGAATGAAACAAAAAACTTTTGTCATAGTAGTATAATCCATCAACGCAGTGTAATCCCATCAACGGCCAAGACCCAGAGACTATAAAACCAAGATCCCGGAAGAGAACAGAGCAGAGACTCCTGCCCCCGTGCCTGGCTGTCCTCGCAGGGGCCCCTTGGAGGGGAGTGGGTTGAGTTTCCCTCCCCGCCCCGACCAGGGCTCCGGCAGCCTAAGACCTCCAGAACCAGCCACCACCATGCTGAGACCACTCTCCACACGCATGAAGGTACTGGCAGAGGAACAAAGGCATGAGGGTTCTGGGGCTGAGATCTCCAAGCCTGCTCGGATCAGAGCTAAGCATCCTCCACCCAGATCTCCAGATATTCCAGTAGGCAGGGGTCACACCCACCAACTAGCCCCCTGGCGCCGTGTAATCCCATCAATGGCCAAGACCCAGAGACTATAAAACCCAGATCCTGGAAGCGTTAGTCTTATTATCTCATCCTTACTTTGGACAAACTGGCAGGCTATCGAATGTAACCTGCCCACACGGCAGAGTCTGGCAAACTCCCTGTGGCGTACCCAATATGCCAAATCCCAGTAACAATGATGGATCTCATTAACCTAACGCTGAAAGAGCCTTAAATATGGCACATTTTAAAAAATCTCAGGACTAGGATGAAGGAGACGTTACTGGGGCCTGCTCGAGGCAATCGACCAACAACAGGATGGTTGTGATCGTGATAGTAGTATATTGATTCTGTCATACTAAAGTCTAAATTTTTCTTTACCGACAAATATATAATTTCATTCTACTCTCCGTGATAATACATTGAAAATGGCAAAAGAAAGGTGAGTCATTTCAGGGAATAATTTTGCAGCAATTAATTTTAATAGTGTTCCAAGACTAGATATCATTTTCAAATTTGGGGCTAATTTATTTACCCATTACAAGTCACTGGAAGAGCATAAAAAATACTTACATTGTTCAGGGATTTTTTGATATCCTTAACATCCAACTGTAAGACATTTCCAATAATTGGGAGAGGAGTGGGGCCAGGAGGAAGATGTCTTTTCTGAGAACTCTGTTTCCAGAATGAAAGGAGGAGGCAACAGGAGATACAGAGCACCAGGAACACAAGTGGATCCATGGAAGCTTTCTCTACTTAAATAGCTGTTAACCTCAAACTGAACACTCCCCACCAAATCAATTTGTGCCTCTCAAGCTATAAAGAAACCAATTTGTTACATCCACTTTATACTCTCTCCTGCGTGGACTTTGATCTACTAGTACTGATAAAATGAAAATGTTCTTTAGTCCAGAGTTTATTCAAGCCAATCAATGAGTTCCCTAGGGTTTCTTGTGTCCTTGGACTGCCTGAAGGAACAGGTTAAATAATTTTTAATAAAGTGGTTCCAATATGTAGCTATGATTTACAAACACTAAAGTAAATAATTTAATATCAGAAGTGACTCACCCCTAGATTCATATTGGTTTGGAAATTATGACTTTGAAGATGAGTATATATTTATTATGTAAATCAGTAGGATGCTTTTCTGTAAATTGAACATTTTTATATTTTAAAATACTGTGAAAACAAAAACTAATACATAAAATACTTATTATAGCTAAACACCTTGCATGAGCAAATACTTATAAAGTAATTACCTAAGTAAATTTATATGCATTTTCCAGGAGATATTATCTCCTTTACACATACTCCTGAAAAAAAACTGAAAGATAAGAGATTGTAGTTTGTATTTTTAAATAAGCAAGGGGTAAACAGAAAGAACTAGTTGCCTTTCCTGTCCTTATTGCATGCCTAATATTTCTTAATTAGGAATTAAACTAAGATCTGCTTTCCATTAAAATAATTACAAAGACCACCAAATTAACTAGATTTTAACTATGATTCAGTGTTTCAAGATAAATTCAGATTTTTCCAAATGTGTCAGTTAATAATTACATAATTTGATTAAAATCAGGGTCAGAAAATTTTCTTCACATAACCTTTAAACTTGAGTGAGTACAATTTGATTTGGTATAACTTTTTTTTGTTTATTTTTTAAATTTTTATTACTGAGACACCATGAGGTACAGTTGTAGACTTACAAATTTTTGTGCTTGGGTTTCAATCATACAATGATGAAATAGCCATCCCTCCACCAGTGCCAATTTCCCACTGCCAGGGATCCCAGTATCCCTCCCACCTCCCACCCCCCATCCCACCCTGCCTCTGTGGAAGGGCATCCCCCTTTGTTCTCTCTCTCCTATTGGGTGTTGTGGTTTGCAAAAGACGCAATGGGTGGCAATCATGTTCGGTCTATAGTCTACTCTCAGCATGCTTCTCCCATCCTGGGAGGATCCTCTCAACACCCTTTATTTGGTGCTCCCCTCCCTATCTGAGCTCTCTTTCCCCCCCCGCATGTGTGGCTGGCCTCCAAGCCATGGAGTAAAATTCCCGGTACTAATCTCAGTCATTCTTGGGTGTTAGTCTCCTATTTTGTCACTTTACGTTCCCCAGATGAATGCAATCTTTCTATGTCTATCCCTCTCTTTCTGACTCATTTCGCTTAACATGATACTTTCCATGTAGTACCACTTGTATGTAAATTTCATGACTTCGTCTTTTCTAACAGCTACATCGTACTCCATTGCATAAATGTACCAAAGTTTTTTTGACCAGTCATCTGTTCTCAGACATTCAGGTTTTTTCCAGATTCTGGCTGTTGTACAGAGTGTTGCAATGAACAAACAAGTGCAGATGTCACTTCAACTATACTTTTTTGCCTCTCTTGGATATATTCCCAGGAGTGGTATTGCTGGGTCAAATGGGAGCTCAATATTTATTTGGTATAACTTTTAAAAGGACAAATATGTGTATTTTTCTTTCAAAATTTAGACTGTGATTTATAGCAAACAGTATAAATAATAACTTCAATCATACAATATTTTAACTCCATGCCAAGCACCAATGCTAGCATCCCTCCACCAACACCTCAAGGTCTCCCGTCACCCATTCCCTTGGCAAACTCATTTTTAAAATTTAGTATAGATTGTTTCACATATTTATAACTATTAATATTTATAGACTTGATGTACATAGTTACCTCACCTCACCAAAGTGTCCAAGACTGTAGACCAATTCTTTCATGTAATATCAGTATGCCTCATTGTTCCCCTCCCCACTTTATCTGGTATTCTTAGTTCTGTAATCCAGAGTCAAAGTTTTGCTGTCATTTGATACAGTCCATTTCCTCATCTATTTGTGCATATACCACAGATGATGTGGGAGTCTCCTGGTGGACAATTCCACAACAAAATTTACCACATCATATTCAATTAATGGTTTTGACTGACTGATGTCGCTGTTGTCCCAAAATTCCAAACATGATCAGACCACCACCTCCTGCAAAATTCTACTTTATAGAGTGGGGAAAAAGGGTTGCAGAGTTTAAGAAGAGAACTCCCAGAACGACCACCAACTGGGAGCTTTTTGGCACTATTGAGGCAACATGGGAAGATGCCGTTGTTGACAACACCCACCAGGAATACTACTGACTTATTCAGCACTTGCATGACTGCTTGAGGAATGCTGAGAGTGGGAAAGTCACAGACACCTGTCTTCAGAAACTCTCTAGCACATTCACCAATGTGGTTTGGCCTGAGCCTCAGGCAATCACAAGCTAACATCTGAGCTCACAAAGCTGCGCAGAGAAACGATAAAGGAAGATCTCAGAGAGAAGAGCAGCAGTGTTGGCCGATGTGGCAGAAGTCAAAGAAAGTATTCACAGTGCCCATCTGTCCTTTGCCAACTATAAGACCAAGATGACTGCCCTCCAACGTCCTGATGGATCTATCACATCTTCCAGAAGGGCAGCGGAGAAGATTATTCATGACTTCCTCTCAGATCTCTTCGATAGCCATGTCGACCTACCCACATACCAAATTGCATAGGATGGATATGTCATTCCCTGCATTTTCCCTTCTGGAATCCGATATGCCATTTCATCAGTAAAGAAGCGTACAGCTCCCAGTCCAGACAAGGTCAGATCCAAACACCTGAAGAATCTGCCACCAGTACTCGTTAATACACTGAATCAGCTCTTCACACGCTATCTGTCTGAATGCAAGGTTCCATCCCAATGAAAAACCAGCAGGACTGGTCTTTGTACAAGAAGAGAGACATCCATGACTTTGGCAACAATCACCCGATCTGCCTGTTGTCCATCATCTCCAAATTGTTCACTATATTCATCCTGAGTAGAATAGGCAGAACACTAGATGAAGGACAACCATGCGAGCAAGCTGGGTTTTGAAAGGGACTCAGCACTATCAATCATATCCACACGGGTAACCAAGCTTATTGAGGTTTCTCGGGAGTTCAAGATGCTGCTGTCTAACCTTCATTGATCTAAAGAAGGCCTTTGATTCTGTTGAGACAGAAGCACTCATAGAAGCCCTAGCGAAACAAGGTATTCAAACTCAGTACATCAGAATTTTCTGTGAGTTGTATTACAGATTCAACACCAGGATCTCACCATTCTACAAGGAAGTGATCATCGACGCAAAGAGAGGGGTTCGGCACGGTGATGCCATTTCACTGAAACCCTTCAGTGCCACCTTCGAGATCGTCATGCAATGACAGGAATGGGAAGGAATGGGAGTGAAGAAAGACAGTTGGCAACTATACCACCTCTGCTTCGCTGATGACATCGTTCTAATAACACCAAACATTAGTCAAGTGGCACAAATGCTGGCCCACTTTGACCGTGAGTGTGGAAAGGTTGGACTGCAGCTGAATCTCACAAAGACAATGTTCATTAGAAACGAACTTGTTGGGGGTATGGTGCTGCCAGCAGGTCAATCTGTACCTGTGAGGTGAGTGCATCAGCAGCCTGATGGCAACGCCAGACTTTTAGATATCCCAAAATTGCTTCTGTGCCTTTGGCCAGACCCCAAAAACTTGGGGCAAAGTTTACCAAGAAAGTAAACAGCCAAAAGTTAGGTATGTGGGACACACACCCACAAACCACCTTCTGCTCAGCTAAATAATTGGAGGCATGGCCTCTCTGGTTCCTGATCGAACTGCTTAAGGGATGATCCCAGAGTCTTAGAAACGAGTCTTGGAACCCAAAGGCTTTTGGCAGAAATATGTCCTGTTCCTGCAGTAGGTTTCTGGTGTTGGGCCACTCCAGGTGGGAATAGGTTTCATGCCTTGGCCTGTTGCCCCTGGCAGCCTGGTGACCACCATCCTCCAGAGGCCACTGGACAGTCACGTTTGGGCCTGCAGTGACAAGACACATGGTGCTTCACCACATGGGGGTGGAGCTGACTCTTTTTCCCCATCCCAACGAGACCCCAAGTCACCGCCTACAAACGGCCTCTCTGGCTCCTGATCAAGCTTATTAATAGCCATGATACCGGAGACTCAGAAACAAATCTTGAAACCCAGCAATTTTTGGCAGAAATGCATCTGGACTGCATATGAGGTGGCCGCCGGCTCAGAACTTAGTGGAAAGCCAGGTATGAGCCGGCGGTGATGGGGCAACTGCAGTCTCATGGGAAAGGGGGCAGTATTGGCTCGTCCTTCATGTCCTACCGAGGTTATGAGTTGCCCCCCACAAGCAGCTCTCTGGCATGGGTCCAGAGACAAAAGGACTTAATCCAGAACCCGGAAGGTTGTGGCAGAAAAGTGAATGGACCATGCGTTAAACTACGGCACCATGCCTCCCCAGGAGGGAAAAAGTGTTGTTCCCTTCTGCCTTTATCCCCCTTGGCAGCAAGGTGGCCGCCGCCTCAGAGCTTATAGGAAAGCCAGGTATGAGCTGGAGGTGAAGGGGTAACTGCAGTCTCATAGGAAGGGAGGCGGTATCAGCTCGTCCTTCACACCCTACCGAGGTCATGAGTTACCCCCCATGAGCGGCTCTCCGGCAGGGCCATAACCCCGGACACACAGAAACCAATCTCGTAATTATCTGGCTCTTTGCAGGAATCCAAAATCGTGGCCGCATGACATTATATGATTCTCATAACCAGCTATAGAAAACAAAATATTTCACAATGCCTTTTCAGCAATTCTGATTGTTTGGGGGAAAATTCTAAAAAATAATGGTGCATCTTTTGTCGAAATAATGAATGTAACCAATGTAGAGAAGAGTTAAGTAGAAATCATCTGCCTCACAGGCATTTGAAGAAGTGGGAGGGGGGTATACTGGGGTTCTTGGTGGTGAAAAATGAGTACTGGTTAAGGGAAAGGTGTTTGATCATTGTATGACCAAGACTTAACCCTGAAAGCTTAGTAACTTTTCCCACAGTGATTCAATCATTTCATTTCATCATTTCATCATCCTGTTAATCGTCGATTGCCTCGAGCAGGCCCCAGTAACGTCTCTTTCATCCTAGCCCTGAGATTATATTCACGGCCATTTAGGAGAATGAGACCCATCATTGTTACTGGTATTTGGCATATTTGGTACGCCACGGGGAGTTTGCCAGACTCTGCCCTGTGGGCAGGCTACATTCGATAGCCTGCAAGTTTGTCCAAAGTAGGAATGAGATAATAAGATGTCATAAAAAAAGTTTTGATAAAATGTTCCGGGATCTGCATTTTGTAGTCTCTGAGTCTTGGCCGCTGATGGAATTACACGGCGCCAGGGGGCCAGGTGGTGGGTGTGACCCCCGCCTGCTGGAATTTGGAGGATCTGGATGGAAGATGCTCGACTCCAATCCGAGTAGGCTTGGAGGTCTCGGCCCCGGAACCCGTGATTCAATAAATAAATATAAAAAGAAAAATAAATAAAAAAAAAATTAAGGTGGAGTTCATGCCCAATTCAATCAGCTAATCAGTGGCTGAATAAATAGCAGTACTCCTACAAAAAAAAAAAAAGAAACAAACTTGTTCCTGATGCCTCAATCGCGCTCAACGGAACAGCCATCTTAGAATGCAGCAGTTATATGTACCTAGGTGAAGAACTCAACATGACAAATGACCTGACACCTGAGTTTCACAGGAGGAAGAGAGCAGCATGGAACACCTTCAAGAGCCTCGAAGAAATAGATAAGAGGATAAATAACCTCCTGCTCTGGGCACATCTCTTCGATTCCACCGTTCTTCCTTCATTAACATGTGCCTCAGAGACCTGGGCCCTAGGGAAACAGCATGAGAACACTATTCGGGTCTCCCAAAGAGGAATCTAATGAGCTATGCTTGGAGTATCACACTTCACTCAGGTGAGAGAAGGAATCCGGAGTTCTGACCTCTATTAATGATCAAAGATCAGGAATGCTGCCTCGTTTGCCAAGGTGTCAAAAATCAGATGGGCTGGATACGTAATGTGATTTAGAGATGTCCACTGGACTAGAGCCATTACTGACTAGATTCCATGGGTTGTTAAAAGAACAACTGTCCTCCGACCTATGAGATGGTTAGACTTTTTCATCAAGAACCTGAACAAGCATTTGATGGTCTTCATTTTCCTGGAGTGAGCAGACGCCAGTGGGCTGCAATAACATGAGACTGGGTCAAATGGAGATGTTACTGGCGCCCTCTTGAGCAAATCGATGAACAATGGAGTGACAAGTGATTCCAAGTGAGTAAAATTATCTCAAATTTATGCTTCAATGTATGGCTTATTTTACTAGACATAATATACTCAAGTTATGGCCACATTGCAGCAAAGTGTATGATTCCACTTTTCCTTAGAGATGCTTACTACTCCACTATATGTATATGCCACAACTTCTTCCATTCATCTGTCATTGGACATTTTGGTATCATCCAGGTCTTAGCTATAGCACTGAGAACTAAAATTAACATTAGTGTGTAAAAATCTTTTTCAAATTAATGTTTTTGTACTTGGAAATTTACATACAAAAAAAGTGGAATCACTGGGTTAGACTGAAAGCTCTAGTCTAGCTTTTATGAAGTCTCTATACTGCTTTCTATAGAGACTGAGTCAGAATTTGCATCAATAGGAATACATTTATTTATTTATTTGATGGGAGGAGTCTCACCCAATGCTACAAAGAAACCACTCACAGCTTTGTGATGAGGGGTTCACTCTAAACAGTATTTGAACCTAGGATTATTTTATATGAAACATATACTCTAGCCCATTGATCTATTTTCCTAACTACATAAATAACATTTTAGCATCATCTAGTGCCCTCACCCTCTCTACCTGGGTTATATTACAGCCCCAACAGAATGACTGAATGGATCAGAAAACAGAATCCAAGTTTCTGTTTCTTAAAAGAGACTCACTTTAACTATCTATCATGACTTGAACTATCATGATAAAGTCAGGCTTAAAGCAAAAAGCAGCTAAAAAACCAATCATACAGACAATAAAAGGCTGAGAAAAGGTAGGAATAGCCATATCAGATTAAACAGACTTCCATCTAAAATGGCAATAAAAGAAGAGATGGACATTACACATCAATCAAAGAATGTATACACTAAAAAAACCTCTTTAAATATATGCATTAAACAAAGGATAATCAGAATACATGCAGCAATTACTAGCAGGCATAAAGAAACTATTTACAGCAATACAGTAGTAGTAGAGTATTTTATGACCACACTCTCATCATGGATTGATCAATTAAAATGAGAACGAATAAGGAAACAGGATTCTTAGAGAAAGAGATGGGTATAATACATCGATAGACTCTCCATTCCCCAAAAGCTGAGTTCACATTCTTTTCCTGTGCTCATAGATAATTCTTGTTTGTTTTTATTTTGTGGCTACACCCTAGTGGTGCCCAGGGATCATTTTAGCTCTGTGTACAGGGATCACTCTGGTTGTGCTCAAGGACCATATGGAGTGCCAGGAATTAAACCCAAGTTGACCATGTGCAAGGCAAGCACCTTATTTGCTGTACTATTTCTCTAGTCCCTCGTTCTTTTCTTAAATTTAATTATATTTTTTTATAAAGTTGTTCACAATAATCTATTACATTCAATATCCCACCACCAATCCCACCACCATTACACGTTCTTACCACCAATACTTTGAATGTTCCCAACAACTTCCCACCCAAGCCTGCCCCCAAAGCAGGACCTAAGTAATTCATTTTGTGTTGCTTGGTACGAATAGTGCATTAAAAACCATCCAATAAAGTTTTCTTAGAAAAAACTGTGTGAAGATTGTTGTATCTCACCAAAAACAAAGAAAAAAGAAAATAATAAAGAAAAGATGAAATCATGCAATTTGCCAGTTAATGAATGGAACTAGAGGGAAGAGAGACAAACACAGAATAATCTCTCTCATGTGTGGAACATAAAGAAGTATGAAAGGAGAATAACAAATGATTGGTAGCTTCAAACCCTGAGACTGGCCAAAAGAAGTGAGTTTGCCAAGACAGTGAGGCAAAGGGTACATGATAGAAGTAGAGGGATGTTAAGACCAAAAACAAAAACAGTACATTAAAAGGACAAACCTTGGAGTTGTTAGCATTATTTGATGAGAAACCATTGTTAATGGTATTGTAAACCACAGAATCTCAAAAAAATAAAAAAAGGAAAAAAGTTTAAAAAGCACTTGATTTCTGCTAAAAGCCATGCAACCTCTGCAAATAGGGAAAAGACAGAGATATAATGGTGGGGGGAGTGGACGGGAGAGAGGGCTAGATAATTCTTCAACATCAGCTAGAAAGAATCGAATGGGTTATCTCTAAGGTCCTTTTTTATAGTAGCACTGCAGCACTGTCCTACTGTTGTTCATCGATTTGCTCGAGCAAATCAATAACGCCTCCATGTGAGACTTGTTGTTACTGTTTTTGGCATATCAAATATGCTACAGGAGCTTGCCAGGCTCTGATGTGTGGGCGGGATACTCTCGGGAGTTTGCGGGGCTATCTGAGAGGGACGGAGGAATTGAACCTGGGTCAGCCACGTGCAAGGCAAATGCCCTACCCTCTGTGTTATCACTCTAGCCCTTTTTATAGTATATATATATGTACAGATAGATAGATAGATAGATAGATAGATAGATAGATAGCCCATAACCCTTTATGTTGTAAAGCAAATGAAAAAAGGTCAAAACCTGGTGCAACATATGTAGTACATTCTGTTCTCTTTCTTTTGCAATAATATCTTCGGCAGTTTCAGATAAACTCGTGATATCAAACCAAGATTCAAAACTAAAAGAGAAAAATGATTACAATTACCTATCACATAAATCAAGCAAACATATTTTACATACAATAGCAGTAGCACTGTAGCACTGTCCTCCTGTTCACATTTGTTCGACCGGGCCCAGTGACATTGTGAAACTTGTTGTTACTGTGTTTGGCATACCAAATACATCACAGGGAACTTTCCAGGTTTTGCTGTGTGGCTGAGATACTCTTGGGAGCTTGCTGGGCCCTCTGAGATGGGCGGAGGAATTGAACTCGGGTTGGCTCCGTCAGCCGTGTGCAAGGCATATGCTCTACCTGCTCTGCTATTGCTCCAGCCCAAAAAAACATAAAAAGCATATCTGTGAAACATTTTTATTAAGCTGTCAAAATAAACTGTCCTCCTGTTGTTCATAGATTTGCTCAAGTGGGCCCAGTAACTTCTTCATTTTGAGACTTGTTGTTACTGTGTTTGGAATATTGAATATGGGAGATATACTCGGTAGCTTGCTGGGCTCTCTAAGAGGGGTGAAGGAATCGAACCTGGCTTGGCAAGGCTGACTGCGCTCAAGGCAAACGCCCTACCACTGTGCTATAGATAGGAAAACGATTCTTGAAAACCAAGGCCATAATACAATGTTAACACAAATACTTTGTAATGATTATCTACTACATTTTTTTGTTGTTCCCAACGTATAATAAATGTTGAAATTGAAAAATTAAGCATAAGCATAACTACACTAAGTAATACCATATTAATACATTCAATTTGGAAAAATGATAACTGAAGCCTATTTGTAAATAAATTCAGATGAGCGTTATCCTTGATGTTCTAACTTACTAGGTCCGCACTGAATATAAAATTTTTCCCGTCTAGTAATTCCTAGTGAAAAAACATGACCGAATTCTGGCCTTGGGGAAGAACTTGAAAATGTTATCAAAATAAAGTTTAAAAAAGTTATTTGACGTATTTAACTTAGCTTTACTGGGGCCAGAGAGTATAGTAGGAAAAATGCCTTCCCTTTAATACAATTGAACAGGGTTTGATCTTCAAAACCATATGTGGTTCCCTGAGCACTGTGAGGAGTGATCCCTGAGCATAACATCAGGTGTGAGTCCTGAGAACAGCTGAGATTGGGCCAAAAGCCAGAAAAACAAAAACAAAAAAAAAGGAAAATTATTCTAAAAACTGTCTGGTTTACCTACCTTTTTAAGTCATCAAAAACATCTGAGGGGGGTATGGTGCTGCTAGCAGCTCAATCTGTACCTGTGAGGCGAGTGCACCAGCAGCCTCATGGCGCCTTCAGACTTCCAGATACCCAACAATTGCTGCTATGCCTTTGGCCAGACCCCAAAAACTTGGTGCAAAGTTTACCAAGAAAGTAAACGGCCAAAAGTTAGGTATGTGGGAAACACACCCACAAACCACCTCCGGCTCAGCTATATAATTGGAGACAAGGCCTCTTTGGTTCCTGATTGAACTAGTTAATTGCCATGATCCCAGAGACTCAGAAACAAATCTTGGAATCCAGCGGCTTTAGGTAGAAATGTGTCCGGTCCCTGCAGTAGGCTACCAGTGCTGGACCAACCCAAGTGGGAATAGGTTTCGTGCCTTGGCCTGTTCCCCCTGGCAACCCAGTGGCTGCCATCCTTCAGAGGCCACTGGATAGTCACATTTGGGCCCCCAGTGACGAGACACACAGAGCCTCACGGGATGGGGTGGAGCCGGGCTTGTCCTCCCCACCCCAATGAGACCCCAAGTCATCGCCCACAAATGGCCTCTCTGGCTCCTGATCAAGCTGCTTAATGACCATTTTCCCAGAGACTCAGAAACAAATCTCAAAACAAGTGGCTTTTGGCAGAAATGCGTCCGGACCCCACAATACATTACTGTCGCTGGGCCACCTCAAGGAGGAAAGGGTGTTGTCCCTCCACCTGCTCCCTCTTGGCGGCTTGGTGGCCATCATCCTCCAGAGGCCATTGGACAGTCAGGCTTGGGCCCGCAGTGATGAAACTTGTTGCGCCTCACAGGATGGGGGGGGGCGAGCCTGTCCTCCCCACCCAAACAAGACCCCAAGTCATCGCCCACGAACGGCCTCTCTGACTCCTGATCAAGCTGCTTAACGGCCTTGATCTCAGAGACTCAGAAACAAATCTCAAAACCCAGCGGTTTTTGGCAGAAATGTGCTCGGACCCCGCAGTAGGTTACTGTCGCCAGGACACCCCAGGGGGGAATGGGTGCTGTCCCTCCGCCTGCTCCCTCTTGGCGACTTGGTGGCTGTTATCCTCCAGAGGCCATTGGACAGTCAGGCTTGGGCCCACAGTAACAAAACTTGTTGGGCCTCACGGGATGGGGGAGGGAAGCCGGGCCTGTCCTCCCCACCCCAACAAGACCCCAAGTCATTGCCCACAAACGGCCTCTCTGGCTCTTCATCAAGCTGCTCAATGGCCATGATCCCAGAGACTCAGGAGAAGATCTCTAAACCCAGTGACTTTTGGCAGAAATCCCTCCAGATTTAAGTGTTAAAACTTTGGAATTTCAAAACCACATGGCCCTACTGCAGCCACGTGACATCATATGTTATTCATAACCAGCAATAGGACACAAATTGTCTATGTTGCCTTTTCAGCAGATCTGAGTGTTGGGGTAAAATCTCAAATAATAATGGTGGGTCTGATGTCGAAATATTGGATGTGATCAAAGTAGAGAGAGTAATGTGGAAATCATCTGCCCCACAGGCAGGGGGAGGGTGTGGGATGGGGGTATACTGGGGGTTTTGGTGGTGGAGAATGGGCACTGGTGAAGGTACGGGTGTTTCATTGTATGACCGAGACTTAGACCCAAAAGCTTTGTAACTGCTCTCACGGTGATTCAATAAATAAAATTATAAAAATTTAAAAAAATGTAAGGTGGAGTTCATGCACAATTCAATCAGCTAATCAGTGGCTGAATAAATAGCAGTACTCCTACAAAGAAAATCTGATAATAAAAAGTTCAGCAGTGACTAAAGCCCTGATAAATTGTTTTGCAAGGGAGTACCAGTAAAAGAATTTTTTTATCCACATCGAACAGTTTTAGTTCCCTGATAGACAGCATTTCATATTCTTATTTTTTTTCTAGGTAAGGTAAAGGTAAAGGTAAAGGCCCTCCCGTTGATCGTCAATTTGCTTGAGCGGGCCCAGTAACGTCTCCATTGGAGACTTTGTTGTTACTGTGTCTGGCATATCGAATACTCTCGGTAGCTTGCCGGGCTAGGAGTATTTTCTAGGAGTATTGTTTATTTAGCCATTGAAAAGGCTGATTGAAATGGGCATGAACTCCACCTTACTTTTTTTCCCCTTTTTTATAATTTTATTTATTGAATTACTGTGAGAGCAGTTATAAAGCTTTTGGGTTTAAGTCTTGGTCGTACAATGAAACACCCGTTCCTTCACCAGTGCCATTTTACATCACCCAAAACTCCAGTATACCTTCCATTTCATACCCTCCCCCTACCTGTGGGGCAGATGATTTCCATATTACTCTCTCTCTCTACTTTGATTACATTCAATATTTTGACACCAGACCCACCATTATTATTTGGAATTTCACCCCAACACTCAGATGTACTGAAAAGGCAACAGTAGATAATTTGTTTTTGGAATTCCAAAATTTTAACAATTAAATCTGGAGGGATTTCTGCCAAAACCTGCTGATTTCCGAGATTTGTTCCTGAGTCTCTGGGATCATGGCTGTTAAGCAGCTTGATCAGGAGCCAGAGAAGCCGTTCGTGGCCAGTGACTCAGGGTCTCGTTGGGGTGGGGAGGAAAGGGCCCGCTCCACCACCATCCCGTGAGGCCCCGCATGTCTCATCACTGCAGGCCCAAACCAGACTGTCCAGTGGCCTCTGGAGGATGGTGGCTACCGAACTGCCAAGGAGGAGCAGGCAGAGGGATAGCACCCTTTCCCCTCTTGGGTGGCCCACCGACAGTTACCTACTGCAGAGTCCAGACGCCAAAAGCTTTTCTGCCAAAAGCTGCTGGGTTTCGAGATTTGTCTCTGAATCTCTGGGATCATGACCATTAAGCAGCTTGATCAGGAGCACAAGAGGCCATTCATGGGTGGTAGGCGACACTGGTTCTCGTTGGGGTGGGGAGGAAAGGGTTGGCTTCACCCACATCCCGTGATGCCCCACGTGTCTTGTCACTGTGGGCCCAAACCTGACAGCCCAATGGCCTCTGGAAGGATTTTTTTCTTGGTGAGGTTCTTACTGAGACCGTGGAGTCAGGCCGGGGGTATGCCAGTGATTTTGGATTGTGGAAGCAAGTGGCTGCCAGGGGCTGTGCTTGGGCGTTACAATGTAACCCAACCTCCTCCGATTTACCCCGGTCTGTTCAACCATGCACAGGTCCGAGATAAATGGCGGCTTTTCATCTCTTTCGAGATTAATTTATGTCTGAAATTAAGCCAATAAATGAGCTTGTATAGCTTAGCTGGAAGTGATTTGTGGGTGTGACTCCTATATACCTAAATGTTTGGCATTTTATTTCTTTGTAAACTAGGTCCCAGGATGCTGGGGTCTGGCGAAAGGCACAATGATAATTTTGGGGCCTCAAAACCTAAAGGCACCAACAGGCTGATAATGCATTCACCCCCTCCTCCCCCCGCCGCAGGAATAGGTTGAATTACTGGTAACACCATACACTCTAGCACAAATGTGAGGTAGGTCCAGGGTTTAACACAAGGTACTAGGATAAAAAGTAAATAAGTAAACTTTTTTCTCAATTTTATATAGACTTCTCGTTACTGTGTTTGGCACTTCTCCAGCTCCATGTAGAACTCAGTTTCTTCTTCATTGCAATTGGATGTTGGTGTGTAGACAATGAAGATAGAAACTGCCAGCGGTGAACCACATCTATTCAAGTGTAATTGTCTGATTCGGGTTGTTAGGCATGTGAATGAATCAATGCTCATGGCCAAGTTGATCCTCTGCCTGCTACCATCAAACTCCAAGGACCCAGGGATCACACACAGAAAACCCACCCCCTGGAGGCAGATAAATCCCTCATCGGCTGTGCTCTACTACCTCCACTACCCAGTCGCCGCCATGGTCCAGGCTCCTTTCTGGACACATCATAAGACTCTTAATACCCATTTTTCATTATTATCACACTATATTTGATGGGGTTCAAATATGGTTTGAACCATGGGAACACCTGCAAATGCAGTTAAGGCCGCCCTTAAAGCCTGACTCTGTTCAGGGATCATTTCTAGGGGTGCACCGGGACCAATAAGTCATATAGGGGATCAGACTGGGATTGGTCTACGGCACTTGCCTTAACCTCTATACCATCTCTCTGATCCCCATGTTTGGATCTTTTGAAACTCACCAACATCCATTTAACATAAGTCCAGGGTCAAGCAGCTTTGATTGCTGGTAAATATTTGTTGCTCTAAAGAAAATGCAGTTGCCAGTGTAGAATTCTTATAGGAAAGCAATCCATAAAAGAGCTTTGTGAAGCTGGGGATAGGAAAAGAACAACAAAAAGGTAATTTAACTTTATTTTGTTAGCATAGGACAGACTCTTGGGGCTAATTGGAAAATAGTTTTTAAACATTTCTAGAAGGAAAATAAATATTTTTGTTTTTAACTGAATATGCTAGTTCAATAGGTCTTCATAAAATGAATATATGTTTTTAAAAATCATCACATTGACCTTCCTTTAGGATTTGTAGACTGCTTATGCCAAGTTTTAGAAGTATAAAGTTATAGTTCATGATACTGTGATAGAAAGAAAAAACTATTTTGTCCAGACAGGATAATATAAAAAAAGACCACAGAAGTCTTAGTATTTTTTATATAAAGACTATGTCTAAAATATGCTTTTATATTCCCAAAAAGTGCCAGAACATGATATGAAAAAGATGTCTCAAACTCTGTATTTGTGGTTCTTTGGAATATTGCTCATTGTTTACTTTACTTTAGAGTATGGCTTCGCTAGTTTTGGTTAACATTTTTTACCCATTGAAATGTTAAAAAATTGATCTAATCATTTTCACAGGATATGTAAACAAATTTTGTATATTTGGAAATTTCCACAAAATTAGCATTTTTCTTTTAGTATTTGATGAGATTATACCTTAGACTTTCGTGGTTATTTTTCCCTTAATTGTTAATAAGCAAACCTAAACATTAACCATAACTTCTATCCCTCCGCATTATGATTTCCTACATTTTGATAGCTGCATTTTTGAAGAACTTTTCTTCAACCCAAATGTTATTTCAATATTACTTGAACTCTCTAGGCTCCTATTAAGTTATTGCTTTCTACAGTGGGGTGCAAGAATAATACGGAAAGAAAAAGATGCTTCTCTTTTTCCACTTAAAATGAAAGGAAAAAAATGTTGGCTGGCAGAAAGTGATATTACAGCTTGAGACATTTCTTTTATTGTTTCTCTGTTTTCCCCTGGAGTCTTGGTATATGAACTTGTCCACGTTTACCACTTTGGGAAAATTCCTTGTTAAGGTTTGTAAGTAAAGTAAAGTAAAGGACCTCCCGTTGATCATCGATTTGCTCGAGCGGGCCCAGTAACGTCTCCATTGGAGACTTTGTTGTTACTGTGTCTGGCATATCGAATACTCTCGGTAGCTTGCCGGGCTCTCCGAGAGGGGTGGAGGAATCGAACTCGGGTCGACCATGTTGGCCGCTTGTAAGGCGAACGCCCTACCCGCTGTGCTATCGTTTGAGTAGCTCTAATTACACCACTAAGAAATAACTGCCAGTAACATTCTGTGCTTTAACATACCCAGTGGCCATTGTGAGACATATCTTTAGTTTTTTCTTCTTTTCTAGCTTTAATACCTAGAGGTCATAAAGGGGCCTTTCTTGGAGAAAGAACTAACCAGAAGGCAATTGTTAACATAGTAAATCTATTCCACACGCATGTGTTTTTTCTTTCAAGATTGTTTAGGAGATCAAGGTTTATTTTTTTTAATTGTATTTATTTATTTATTTTAAAATTTTTATTAGTGAGACACCATGAGGTACTGTTGTAGACTTACAAATTTTGTGCTTGGGTTTCAATTACACAATGATCAAATACCCATCCCTCCACCAGTGCCCATTTCCCACCACCACAGATCCCAGTATCCCTCCCACCCCCCATCTCCCCCTACCCACCCTGCCTCCGTGGCAGGGCATTTCCCTTTGTTCTCTTTCTCCTTTTGGGTGTTGTGGTTTGCAAAAGAGGCATTGAGTGGCAATCATGTTTGGTCTATAGTCTACTTTCACCATGCTTCTCCCATCCTGGGAGGATCCTCCTAACACCCTTTATTTGGTGCTCCCTTCTCTATCTGAGCTGCCTTTTCCCCTAGCATGTGTGGCTGGCCTCCAAGTCATGGAGATTTTGCTTGTGTGCATGTGATGCATCAATATAAAACTAAAAGAATATTTGTTTAAACTTACATATTCCTCCTATAAATCCTCAGAAATATTCTTTTTGTTCCTAAGCTGGCCTCACTCCTAAATTCAAAATTTTTTCCTGAAGTGGCTTAGTTAACTTTAGAGAATTAAGATAACTTGATTTCAGAAATTATGGTGTCACTACCACTGAAGAATGGAAGAATAACAGATTATATAGTAGTACTGAAGAATAGTTCCAGTGTTGAAATGCAGGAAAATTAAATATGTAATGTAAGGCTTAATATGAGAGGAGTATTTATGTAGAAACTATTTAGTAACAAACTATTCTGTCTTTTAAAAAGAGATAAAAGTAGGGGTCAGAGTGATACTACAGTGGTTAGGGCGTTTTCCTTGCACGTGACTGACCTGGGTTCGATTCCCGCATCCCATAGGGTCCCCACGCATGGCCAAATTCCTGAGTGCAGAGCCTGGAGTAACGCCTGAGCATTGCTGGGTGTGACCACCCTTCCAAAAAAGCAAAAAAAAGTAATAAAATTAAATAGTTAGATCAGTGAGTAAATTTTGGGGATTTATTATTGATGTATATCAAGAAATATTTGGGGGAATGGTGTGATATTACACTTTTCTTTTATTCTGCCATAAGTTTGAGAAAGTTTTAGTTTTTGAGAAAGAAAATTTTGTGCTAATATATTTTAATATAAAAGCTGATTTTTAAAAAAAATTATTAGTGAAACACCATGAAGTACAGTTGTAGACTTACAAATTTTTGTGTTTGGGTTTCAGTTATAAAATGATTGACTACCCATCCCTTCACCGGTGCCCATTCCTCACCTCCAATGGTCCCAGCATCCCTCCAACCCCCCACCCCCCCATCCCACCCCACCCCTGTGGCAGGGCATTCCCTTTTGTTCTCTCTCTCTCTCTCCTTTAGGATGCTGTGGTTTGCAAAAGAGGCATTGAGTGGCTATCGTGTTCAGTCTATAGTCTATTTTCAGCATGCATCTCACATCCTCGGGGAGTCCTCTCAACACCCTTCACTTGTTGCTCCCCTCTCTATCTGAGCTGCCTTCTGCTTCAGCCTGTACGGCTGGCCTCCAAGCCATAGAGTGAACCTTCTGGTACTTATATCGGCTCTTCTTGGGAGTTAGCCTCCCAATTTGTTACTGCATATTCCCCAGATGAATGCAATATTTCTATGTCTGTCCCTCTCTTTCTGACTCATTTCACTTAGCATGATACTTTCCATGCAGTACCACTTGTATGTACATTTTATGACTTCATCTTTTCTATCAGCTGATTAGTACTCCATTGTGTAGATGTACCAAAGTTTCTTTAACCAGTCATCTGTTCTTGGACACTCGGGCTTTTTCCAGATTTTGGCTATTGTGAATAGTGCAACAACAAACATAGAAGTGCAGATGTCATTTCGACTGGATAGTACACTGTTCTTGCACTTTGGCCGACCTAGGTTTGATCTTCAGCATTCATATGGTCTCCTGAGCATTAATGGCAGGAATTAAATATTTTTTAAAAATTTAATGTAGGAGCACTCGTATTTACTCAGCCATAGATTAAGCTGATTGAATTGGGCATGAACTCCACAGTAATTTTTTTAAAAATTTTTAAAATTGTTTAATTGAATATCTGAGAGATAGACCATTACAAATTGATGGTAATTGGGTTTTTGTCATACAATGATCCAGCACCCATTCTTCCACTAGTGTACATCTTCTACCACTAATGTCCCCTGTTTCCCTACCACCATCCCCGAACACCCCTTCCCGCCCACTCCAAGTCACTCTCAATGGAGCCACTTTCTTTCCTGCTATTTCTCCTTTTCCTTTTGTGTATTATAGTTTGTAATACAGGTACTAAGTGGTCATGGTGTTTGTCAGGGCATTCCATATATTTATCGGGACTGGAGAGGCTTTTCAACTGGGTGGCTGCTTTGGGGTCTGGATATGACTGGCAAGGCTCCCAGGAGTACAGGAAGGCGTGGGGAGGTAGCCCATGCAGACCCCAAAAATGTCTGGATATTTCAGTCACAAAACCCACCTACCCAAATTTTCAGCAGATTGTATCTTAGTGCTCGAGTGGGCCCAGTAACGTCTCCATTGGAGACTTTGTTGTTACTGTGTCTGGCATATCGAATACTCTCGGTAGCTTGCCGGTCTCTCCGAGAGGGGCGGAGGAATCAAACTTGGGTTGGCCATGTTGGCCGCGTGTAAGGCGAATGCCCTACCCGTATCTTAGTGAGGTTCTTACTGATACCATGGAGTCAGGCCGGGGGTATGCTGGTGTTTTTGGATTGCAGAAGCAAGTCGCTGCCAGGGGCTGTGCTTGGGCAGGACCATGTAACCCAACCTCCTCCGATTTACCCAGGTCTGTTCAACCATGCACAGGTCCTAGATTAACTGCGGCTTTTGATCTCTTTTGAGATTTATTTCTGGCTGAAATTTAGCCAATAAATAAGCTTGTATAGCTTAGCTGGAAGTGATTTGTGCGTGCGGTTCCCACATACCTAATGTTTGGCTATTTTATTTCTTCGTAAACTAGGTTCCAGGTTGTTCAGGTCTGGCGAAAGGCACAGTGACAATTTTGGGGTGTCAGGAAGCCTAAAGGCACCATCAGGCTGCTGAAGCATTCCTCCCCCCACCCCCCGGCAGGTACAGGTTGATCTACTGGTAACACCATACACTCTAGCACAATGAGAGGTAGGTCCTGGGTTTAACATAAGTGACAGGGATAAAAGGTAAGTAAGTAGAACTTTTCCCTCTCTTTTATATTTAAAATTAGTTACAGAAAAACATATTTTCTTTTCTTTGAAAAATATATTCAACAAGCATCTTTAGATATTTTTTAAAAAATTGTTATGATATTTTATGGTGTAGGTTTGAAACTTATTACTCAAGTGCACAGATTGGGAGATTGAGAAATATCTGAAGAGTTCAATGATTTTTTTTAAGTCACCAACCAGAGAAACAAGGTAACAGTATTTTTGTCTCTTTAAATAAGTAAATAAAACTAGCTAAATTTTCTGGGTATTTCGTGAAGTTGTGTATGTGTGTGTGTCTGTGGGGGGTGGGTGGGTGTGTGTGTTACAGTGAAGTAGTTAGCATGGAAGAGGAAGCCAGATCCTTCAAAGCTCACTGGATAGGTCTGAGAAAAGGAAGGTGATGAGGTAATAGTATCTTTAGCTCCCTCACTTATCGTGATTGGTTCAACTCATTTAGCACCATGGACACAGGAAACAACATTCTGTCTGCTCACTTGGCTTCCAGGAGCTGAGAGAAATATGTTTGCATGTTGTTTTCCCAAAGTTAGAGATTCAGGGCAGAGGAGAGCCCAGAGTGATGACAGATCACACAATCCAAATAGACAATTGAACGGCCAACATGTCCAGTGCCATGGGACAAGTGGCAGAATGGATCCAAAGGTAAATGTGGGAAACCCAGGGCAGGCCAGTACTGGTCAGCATTTATCGATGGGGCCACCTAAGGAATCCTACACACATTTCCTTCTGTGTGTGTGAGTGTACGTCAGAAATAGAAAGTATAGAGAGTTGACAAGATGGTGAAGGAACTTGTTGAAGGGTTTGCCCAATTCAAGAAGTATTCTGTAATAAAGGATGGCCATGTGTGTCTGTTATGATTACAACCAAAGTCCAAGATGGCAGAAATGCGAAAGTGATGAGTGGGGTAGAAAATCACAGAGCAGACATCCATCCTGAACTCTAAGATATACTGTCTCGATAGGTATCCCTAAGATGCGCTCTAAGTAGCTGAACTTGAGAACATCATTGGTAGGTGCTCTGTCCATGGGAAGCACTTACTAACCTTCCTGGGTGGTGACTGGCGTGTTTTATAGAGTGCCACCGAGGAGATCATTGAGGACTTCATCCAAGGCTTCCTCTTTTCTGACTGTGTAGACAAATGTTTCAGGAAGGACAGCACCAAAGGAGTCCAGTGCCAACCTAAGGTAAGTAAGGGACCAGGAGGGTCTCCTTACCCAGACACTCTCTGGGGCATAAAATAGCTTTCAGACAGTAGTGTGTGATGACTAGAAACAAAGACACCAGGATTCCTGACCTCCCATAGTTGTTATGTGAAAGGAAAGGAGTTTCTCATAGTTACAAGAATGGCATAAGAATATTTAATACATTTGCATTGATAACAAAACCAAACCATTTTGTAATATTTGTTATTTTTCTCACAGCCATAGATACCTAGAGAAGAGTCAGGTCTGTTTTTCTTACATATTTTCTCTAACCCTTGCGAATCTTCCCATTAAATACAGAAGTAGTTGAAATTAAGTGTATAGGGCTGGAGCGATAGCACAGCAGTGGGGCGTTTGCCTTGCGCAAGGCTGGTCCGGCTGATCCGGGTTCAATGCCTCCGCCCCTCTTGAGATCTCGGCAAGCAACCGAGAGTATCTTGCCCGCACAACAAAGCCTGGCAAGCTACCCATGGTGTATTCCATAAGCCAAACACAGTAACAAATCTCACACTGGAGACATTACTGGGCCCACTCGAGCAACTCGATGAACAACGGGAGAACAGTGAATTATATAATAAATCAAACCCAAATAATCAAATTTCTTTGTATTTTTGGCTCTGATTTCACCTGACAGCCCAAGCTGTGATTCTCGTGTCCTTAAAACACTAGAGTTGAGCCGAGTCCTTGCAGATGTTCTCTACTCCTTACAAATCATCCCATGAAATAGACAAGGGGTTGAGATTACTCTTAGTTTGCAAATGACTTGACATACTCATTGCACAGAATACAACAGTCCAGGAACAAGATCTCAGTGGGTTAGGGGATTTTGAACGACTTATCTTAACGATTTTCATGTAATTTTCAAAGATTTTTTGGCTTCACTAACATCATAAAGCTTCTGGAACTCAGAATGACTAAACATACTTATGACTCTGCAGTTTCCACAGGAAACATTATATACTCTCACATAGTACTTGTTTCCAGTATCGGAAACATAAAACCACAGACGAGTTCTATGGATCTTGATGCCTCCTGGGCCAGCCACAAGGTTCTGTCATTGGAGACATCCTGTCAGGATAACACTAAGCAGTTTCCATGAGAGTTCATTATGTGTCTTCTGGTCACGAGACCAGGGTGCCAAGCCACCCAGCATGGCTCTGCCTGAGTTAATTTTGAGCGGGAACACTAATATCGTGATGTCTAGGAAAATATAGGGGCCTACTGATGCTTGTGAGTGTCCCTCACAATTTTCCCTTCAAGTCAGAGACTTGAAGAGCTAAGTGTTGTGCAGGGAAGGTCACAGGACCCTTGTTTGGACCTATTCAGAATCATCCTATCTGAGAGAACAGACACCTGAAATAGTTAATCATACTCACTATATTTATATGTATTATGTGGATGTCGCACAATGTCTCATGTGGATAATATTTGCTGGTAAGCTATTCCTTCCAGGAGGTGTTAATATTTCTTGGTTAAATCAAAACTGATGACAAGTTATGTGTTTATTATTCTCCCTGAAAATCCCACTGCCTGTAAACGTGGAATATTTCTCAATGTTCTTCATCGGACACATTTCTGAGGTGCTGGAATTTCTGCTCAGATCCCTCTGCCTGTTCCCAGAACTGTCCCTGAGTGTACCTCGTTTCCACACAGAAGGACCCTAAGTCAAGTCTGGTGGCAGCCGATGCTTGTGCCCTGCTGGCATTAAGACAGAGACTGTGCAGATGCTGCAGCGGATGCTGCCACTGCTCTCCCGAGGGTGGACCCTCTCCACGCGGTCATCGACTGTGTTCCCTGTACTGACCTTCAACATCCCTCCAAATTTCCTGCACATGATGGTTCACAGGTGAGTGTGTCCTACTGAGGGACAGAGCAGGTTCTGCCTTGTCACGGACCAAATTCCAGCTTCTGGTGCTCTTCAATCCCTGCTCTTCCCCAGCTCCCTGTATCCCTTCTTGGGCTCCTGGGTTGAGCGATACCTCCAGGATCCTGACAGGCTCTGGCACTCTCACTGGCTCTGGATCCCCAGGGCCTGTGTACAAGTTGATGATGTGTGTGGTACCAAGTAGAAAATCATGGGGCATCTGGAGCAGTTGGAACTGTGGAGCCCACACCAGACTGTGAGGAGCCACACTGGGAGGATATCGGGGTGGGGGCAGCAAGGGGTTTCTGGGTCATCCCAGGATTCTTGCCCCTCTCTGCATGGGCACTTGGAGAACTCTGTCTAGTATCCATGCTCATGTTGTTTTGTTCTTGCTCCAGTGCCTGCTCAAATGCGGCCACCAGCCTGACACCTCGATGAAGACACAGCACTCCAGGATCCCTCAGCAGCACCTGAGATTCCACCCGTGCAGCTGGAGCCGACGTCTGCTCTGCCTTCTGCTGAGGTGCAGGAAGATCTTGAGGTCTTACTTCCTGCAGGAGAGTCAGCCCCCAAATCAGGGACACCTGCAGCACCCAGTGTTCAGGAAGCAGCCTTGGACCTCGATGAAGAGCCAGCGCTCCAGGACTCCTCAGCACCACCTGAGTTTCCACCCGTGCAGCTGGAGTCAAATTCTGTTCCATCTTATCCTGAGGCGCAGGAAGAATTAAAGGCCTCAGATCCCACAGGAGAGACAGCCCCGAAATCAGGGACACTTTCAGCAGGGCACACTGTACAGGAAACAGCCCACAGAACTTCCACGAGAGACATGGAGCTGACGACAGCCACAGAGCCCTCCAACCAGACCAACCACTCCTGGGACATCCTGGCCTTCAATCCCCGGGTGGTGGCGGAGCAGATAACCTGGACAGATGCAGTAAGCACAGGGCTCTAGGTGGGACTGAGAGGCCAACTCACTGGGGGCCCTGACTCTCCTGCTCAGGCCTACGTCCTCAGGTCCCCATGCTGTCCCACCACGCACCCGTCTTACCCTAGATCACATGGGAGTGGACATGGACAAGAACTGTGTGCACAGAGGCTTTCAGACTGAAAGTGACTGAGAGAGAACGCTGAAGTAGCCTGGAGGTTAGGTAGGCGTGGGCTCCGCATATTCACCAGGTCCCGGGTCCATCCATCTTCCCAGAGTCCGGGCAGCCTCAGTGCCTAGTAGATGCCTCATGTGGATGCGCCTAGAGGGAGACACACTAGGAAGGCCACAGTGTCCTCTCGTCGCTCCATGTGCCTCTGAATGGAAGGGGACAGTAGGGTCATATTGGGTGAGGCTCCTAGGGGTGGAGCCTCTGGACCTGGTTCAGATGCTATGTCAGTCTGAGGAGATAAGGGGCCTTTGGAAATGTATCTCCCACTGCTGCCAAGGTACCAGGTGGGGGTCTTCTGTGTGCCCATATGCAACCTCAGGGCACAGAGTAAACACCAATCTCTTCCTCGAGGTTCAAATGACCTGGGCAATTTTCTAAGCTATAGATTGACCTATAACCCCTGCCTTTGACTCTACTGGGGCACTGCAGTTTGTGCTGACGCTTTCTCTGCTCCCCTAGGTACTCTTGAAGGAGGTTGTCCCCCAACACTGCCTTGGACAGATATGGTCCCAAAGAAAGCACAACAAAAATGTGGCACCGACTGTGTAGACCACTGTTAACCAGTTCAACAATGTGGGCAATTTTGTCATCACGACCTGCCTGGGAGACCCGACCAACACAGCCCGGGACAGGGTTCAGCGCATGGAGCACTGGATAAAGGTGGCCAAGATGTGTCATGGATCCTGGGGATCCCTTCTGGAGTCTGGCGTTCATTTAGTTGTCATGATGGAAGGTTCTAGTCTCAACCCTACCTACATGTTCCCCAGGCCCTGGTGCCGGGCCCAGGCTGGCCTTGAACTGCGGGCCCTATTGGAGACTCACTTCCTGCCCACTGCTTCTAGCCAAGGCTGACCCCATGAGCCCCATGTTTTTTGTTTCACCTTGAGAGGTAGGCAGGCATGCAGGGAATGGCAGCTCGAGAAGACTCCAGTTCCCAACTCACAGCCCCTCCTCTTCTCTTCCCAGGAGTGCAAAAAGATTCACAACTTTTCTTCAATGCATGCCATCGTCTGTGCTCTCAAGAGCACTCCAATCCGTAGACTGAAGAAAACGTGGGATGAAATTTCTAAGTATGTTGGCATACTTCCAGAGAACCCAAAGTTTCTGAGGGATCTTGGCAATGTCTGCCCTTGGCCTCTCAGTCACCTGGAACAAGCCCTAGAAAAAATGACAAACAAAACCCAACAGACCCTGAATTCAGAATCTGGTAAGGATGGATGGTACTTAGTCATGCCCTGAGTCAGCCATATTGTAGACTTTCCAATATTTACTACACAGTGCAGAACTCTAGCCCAGCTAAATCCCAGGTATTGAAAGAGGAGCTGCTCCGGAAATAGAAGCTCTGAGAGACCACAGGCACCACTCACCAGTCCCTGAAGATCCCAGTGCTCAGGCCACAGCACAAACCCTCCTCCAGCAGCTCCATCTCTGCTCTTGTTGAGGGGGTTTTGCCCCACAACTTCCACGGGACTCCTGACCCTCTTTCTCCCTTTCTTTTAACCCCAGAGAAAGAGTTTTCAGAAATTTAAATATCTCTGTAAAAAGGATTCAGAAACTGTTCCTCAAGGTAGGTGAAGGCAGGAGAATTGGAAAGAAAAGAGGCCCAGAGGGATGGGGGAATTGGCACCATGCAGGACTTTTTTTTATTTTTGAAATGGGCACCCTTATTATTTTGTGACCACAACCTTCCTTGCAAATTTCAGCCTTTCTCTGTGAGCAGCAGGTGCAGCCACAGCAGCCACAGTTCCGGTGATGGCCCAGCTGGTGGGGCCGCTCACCTGCTTCTCCCAGAGGCCCTGGGGAGCTGTTCCTCAGACTTCCATGCGGGGCCATGGGAGAGGTCAGAAACTTAGGGCACACGTGGGATGAGAGAAGTTTGGACTCAATGAACTCTCCTTTCTTGGCAGGACAGAAATGCCAAGTTTACTACCTATGTAAGGAAGCCTCGGAGATTCCAGAGAAGTTGGTGCAAGAAGGTTCATGGATCTGTCTGGTAGGAGATGGGGGTGGGGGGTCTCTTCTGGAGGCCTGTCAATGAATAGAAGGTGGCTGCCTCTGAGGTCACAAGTGCCCAGTGCCTGCAGTCCCCTGCTGAGATCCAGGAAGAGGCCTGCACGGCTGGCCTCAGGATGGACTGGGGTGAAGCATCAAATCACCTGGCTCTGGGCCCAAGAGAAATTCAGGGCTTGGATTCGGGACGTGAGGGTGGGGGTTAGATTCAAGACGGGGTCCTGGAGATAGCTCTGGATTACATTCTTCTGTGAGAGAGCATCATTCATTGCTCCCTGACAAAAAATAGGGGAGGGTTGCTTGGGCTACATTTCTGGTGAGGCCCAGGAGCAGTTTCCTCTCTCACACCTGCAATTTTCACAGGGTGTGGTCCCCTTCCTGGGCACCATCCTGACCGACCTGTTGATGCTGGATGCTGCCATGGAGGATTACCTGGAGGTGCGTGGGGTTGACTACTTTGTGTAGGAGAACAAGATGGAGACCCGGGGGGGAGGGGGGGAAGCAACAGAAACCCCTTCCCTGGTCCCTGAGCTCTCAGTCCTGCCTTGCTTCCCCTCAGAGAGGCACAGCGCCTGTGAGCTGGAGCTGCTGCATGTCCTAGGGAGGAACGAGCTCATTCACATGCCCGTCCTTATCTGCCCCTGCTGCCAGGCGGAGCAGCAGTCTTGCCTTGCTCCAAAATGGTTGGAGTTTCCATGGCATATACCGAGTCTCACTTCACCATGTGCCCTGTGGAGAGAGGGAAGGCAGGGAAGCACATCTGTGAGCAGAGCTTTCCTCGCGGTGAAATTTCAGTCTCCCCATGAATCCAAGGCAGGATGGGGGTCTGGTGTCCCTGAGATTCAGCCCCAGGTCCCCTGTGTGGGGGTCAAAATCTGGCCTTGCTCCTCACCTGCTTGTCTTCAGTGTTCCCCAGCTGGCACCTTGTGGAAGTGTAGGATGAAGGGAGGGTGGGGGGGGGGACTAGAAAGCCTGGTAGACACCCGGGGTCTCTTCCTCATACACTGTATCTCCCAACAGGGCAATGACATCAACCCACAGAAACGGATGAATGTGAGCAGTTGTGGCTTCTGTCTGGGTGGGGCGGGCAGTGGAAATCAGACTTCTCCTTGGTGCAACATTGTCCCCCTGCTCTGGGCCTTACACTGGGAGTTATAATAATGGCAGAGACATCCATTTGGTAAATGGGAGATAGTAATGCATCAAAAATTGCTCTTGGATGAAAAATTATTTTCTCTTTAGAGAATCGATGAAGCGCACACTGAGTTTGGTAGATGAAGGGTTCCATGTGCGCTGTGCCACAATGTCAGTCCCAGGCTCCTCATCCTTAACCAGGAGGCTTCTGTGGCAATACACATACACACACACACACTCCCACACAACACAGAAACACGGCACGCCTGCACATGCACTCATCCTTCTTCCTCCTCATCCCAGGAGAATCAAATTCTGAATGAAATTATGATGCTCCAGACAGCTTCGGAGAAGTATAACCTAAACATCATGGAGTCATTCTGCACTTGGTTTGTAGACAAGAAGAAGCTGACTTTAGAGGAGAGGTGAGCAGGCCCTCCAAGGTCTAGAGTGGTCTGTCCTGGGGCCAGTCCAGAACCTTGGCAATGGCTCCCTGAACAGTCTCAATATTGTTGTCTGGTGACTTTTTGGTAGACACTGGGAGGGACACTTGGGCAACGACTAACACCTGTGTCTGTCTGTTCTCCTGTCCTGTAGCTATGCCTTGTCTTGTCAACTGGAACCTGCTTCCCTGGAAGATATCATAGCTGCCTCGAGCCCTTAGAGCTGATGATCATCATTGCTAGTGACTCTGCATCTGGGCACAAAATCTCTTCCTCAGCAGCTCCCGGGAGAAATTGATATTAATTTGCCACCTCTCCCTCTACTGAGGTGAAAGTTGGGTGACATTTGCTCCACTCCATGAATAACATAAATAACAGGAGTATAGGGGTGACACAGGCCTAGTTAATAATTGGCCTATTCACAGGAAAAAGATATTAAGGGCATTCAGGTAGGAAAGGAAGAAATCAAGCTCTCACTATTGGCAGATGATATGATACTCTACTTAGAGAACCCAATAACTTCCACCAAAAAACTCCTAGAAACAATAGACTCATATTGTAAAGTTGCAGGTTATAAAATCAATACCCAAAAGTCCATGGCTTTCCTATACGCAAGCAGTGAGAGAGAAGAAAGCAACATGAAAAAAACAATCCCGTTCACAATTGTGCCCCAGAAAATCAAGTACCTAGGAATCAGCTTAACTAAGGAAGTAAAGGACTTGTACAAAGAAAACTACAAAACGCTACTTCAGGAAATAAAAGAGGACATGAGGAAATGGAAAGATATCCCCTGCTCATGGGTCGGGAGACTTAACATTGTCAAAATGGCAATACTACCGAAAGCATTGTATAAATTCAATGCAATCCGTATAAGGATACCCATGACATTCTTCAAAGAAATGGAGCAAACACTCCTGAAATTTATATGGAACAATAAGCCCCCACGAATAGCTAAAGCAATTCTTGGGAAAAAGAAGATGGGAGGAATCAACCTCCCGAACTTCAAACTGTACTACAAAGCAGTAATAATTAAAACAGCATGGTACTGGAACAAAGGCAGAACTGCAGACCAATGGATCAGGGTTGAATACACTGACATCTCCCCTCAATCATATGCTCATCTAGTCTTTGATAAAGGTGCAAGTAATGTGAAGTGGAGTAAGGAAAGCCTCTTTAATAAATTGTGTTGGCATCACTGGACGGCTACATGCAAAAAAATAGGCTCAGAACTCTGCCTAACACCATGTACAAAAGTAAGATCAAAATGGATTAAAGACCTCAACATCAGACCAGAAAAACCATAAGGTACATTGAAGATAAAGTTGGCAAAACCCTCCATGACATTGAAGCTAATGGTATCTTCAAAGATGCCACGCCACTGGCCGAGCAAGTGAAAACAGAGATAGATAAATGGGACTATCTTAAACTAAGAAGCTTCTGCACCTCCAAAGAAACAGTGACCAAAATACAAAGACAGTCTACAGAATGGGAAAGGATATTCACCGAATACACATCTGACAAGGGGTTGATATCCAGGATATACAGAATACTGGTTAAACTCCACAAGAAGAAAACATCCAACCCCATCCAAAAATGGGGCAATGAAATCAACAGAAACTTTCTCAAAGAAGAAATCCGAATGGCAAAAAAGCACATGAGAAAATGCTCTACATCATTAATCATCAGGGAGATGCAGATCAAAACCACAATGAGATACCATCTCACACCTCAGAGACTGGCCCACATTCAAAAGAACAAAAGCAACCGATGCTGGCGTGGATGTGGCGAGAAAGGGACACTCCTTCACTGTTGGTGGGAATGTCCACTGGTTCAGCCCTTCTGGAAAACAGTATGGATGATTCTCAAAAAATTAGAAATTGAGCTCCCATTTGACCCAGCAATACCACTCCTGGGAATATATCCCAGAGAGGCAAAAATGTATAGTCGAAGTGACATCTGCACTTGTTTGTTCATTGCAGCACTCTTTACAATAGCCAGAAACTGGAAGAAACCTGAATGCCCAAGAACAGATGACTGGTTAAAGAAACTTTGGTACATCTACACAATGGAGTACTGTTAGCTGTTCGAAAAGCTGTTAGAAAAGATGAAGTAATGAAATTTACATACAAGTGGTACAATATGGAAAGTATCATGCTAAGCGAAATGAGTCAGAAAGAGAGGGATAGACATAGAAAGATTGCATTCATCTGGGGGATATAAAGTAACAAAGTATGAGATTAATACCCAAGAATAGCTGAGATCAGCACCAGGAGGATTACTCCATAACTTAGAGGCCAGCCGGGTATCCTAGAGGAAAGGGCAGTTCAGATAGAGAAGGGAGCACCAAATAAAGGATGTTTGGAGGATCCTCCCAGGAGGGGAGATGCATGTCGAAAGTATACTATGGACTGAACATGTTTGCCACTCAATGCCTCTTTTGCAGACCACAACACCCAAACGGAGAGAGAGAACACAGGGGATTGCCCTGCCACAGAGACAGGGGGGATGAGGGGATGGGGGTGGGAGGGATATTATCCATGGTGGTGGAAAATGGGCACTGGTGGAGGGATGGGTATCTGATCATTGTATAATTGAAACCAAAGCACAAAAAATTGTAAATCTACAACTTTAAAAAAAATAAAATAAAATAAAGGGAAAAAAAATAATTGGCCTATTCAGTAGTTTTTATGTTGCTACATAAGGATATATAGATTTATATACATATTTTAATTCTTTTTACTGTAATAAAGTTATATTCTGTTTACAATATGAGCGTTATTATTTGCTTCTTTCTTTTTCCTATTCTGCATTTTTATCAGATACAATATTTAAATTCCTTTTGAATTCAGAAGTTTTTCAGACTGGGGCCATTGCTCAAATGCTAGAGCATGTGATTTGCATGTGGGAGCCCAGGACTGAGATCCAGCAACACACGATCTCCTTCGAACTCCAGGTGTCACCCCAGAACATTTAAAATAAAATGGAAAAATGGGAACTAACAAGCAAACATTAACAGTCTGAATGTTTGTGGGTTTTGTTTTGTTGTGTTTTCTCCTTTTTCAAGGAGTTAGGTTTTGCGTCACCCTTGGCTTTTCTTAGAATTCACTCCTGGCTCTGCCCTCAGGGACTCTGTTTGGTGTCTGGGATCAAACCCCGATTAGTTTCTTATAAGGCAACTCCTTACCAGCTGTTCTAGCTCTCTGGTGCTTTTTCATTTTTTTGTTTGTTCAATTTTGGTTTTGATGGCAGCACTGAACTGTGCTCAGTGCTTACTCTTACTTCTGTTCTATGGAATCACTCTTGGTCTGGCTCAGCTCAGGAAACTAGATATGGTACCCAGTATTGAACCTGGATCAGATACATGCAAGGTAAGGACGTTATATATAATGTACTCACACATTTACCTATCCACATGATTTTTTTTTTTTTTTTTGCTTTTTGGGTCACACCTGGCTATGCACAGTGGTTACTCCTGGCTCCGCACTCAGGAATTACTCCTGGAGGTGCTCAGGGGACCATATGGGATGCTGGGAATTGAACCCGGGTCGGCCGCGAGCAAGACAAAAGCCCTACCCGCTGTGCTATCACTTTTAAATTTTGTGTTTTAGGGGTTGTTGTTTCACACCCAGCCATGCTCAGCCCTTTTTTCTGGCTCTTTAATCCCAATCATTCCTGGCAGGTTTGGGACCATTAAGGAGTGAGGGGCATCCATTCTTGATCAATCTCATGCAAAACAAGCACCATTGTACTTCTCTCTGGCTCATTCTCTTTAATAATTCAAACAAGTTTGATAGCTGTAGAGTGGAGTGAATTCATTTTCTAATTTGTGATGAGAGCACCAGAGGTCAGCAAATTTGTTTCTTTTATATGATTTTGGCATGTTCATCACATAATTTACCTAAAATATAGTAGTAAATCAGAGCTAGTAGTACAAGCTGTTACATGGCGACAGTAACTTACTGTGGAGTCCAGACACGTTTCTGCAAAAAGACGCTGGGTTTCAAGATTTGTCTCTGAATCTCTGGGATCATGGTCAGTAAGCAGCTTCATCAGGAGCGAGAAAGGCCATTCGTGGGAGGCGGGCGACTCATTTCTTCCCATAATTTCTCAATTGTTTCTTTCACGTCCTCCTTCAATTTACTGGATATCTGTTTGAATGTTTCATTGAGTTCATTGAACATCTTCATTACTTCATATCTGAATTCTTTCTCAGAGAGGTCCCTTAGATGCGTAGCACCTACTGAAGCTTCTGGACTCTTTTCATCGTCCTCCCCACATGGTGGGGATTTGTGTTGTTTCTTCATGTTGGTGTGGAGGTATGGAGAATGAGAAGTTACTTGAGATTGCTGGGTTTGAGTAGATTACCTGTGGCCGGAGTGGCGCTGGCCCAAAGTTAGGCCACACCCACTTCTACAAACGCCACGCCAACTTCTGAAGAGGCCACGCCCCCTATGGGCACTTGGTGTGTGTGGGGTACAACCTGGAGGAGGAAGAAGACCAGCAGATTTTGGGGGACAAACAGGAAGAGGCCCAGGAATGGTGAGCGTCCCAGGGTCCTAGAGGACTCCTGGAGTGCATACACAGAGCAATCCAAGTCCCGTGTTCAAATCGAGTTCCTAATTCTTAACCCTAATGCCTAACGCTGACCCCTAAATCCAAACCCTTTAACCATAATGTTCTAACAACAACAAAAACTAATGCTATACTAACAGTTTATCTTTGAGATAAATTATGATTCGAAGTAAATGCTAGTTTAATTTGGAGATTTGATCTATATATTTAAGTTGTCTTTGACCCTCATTAAGTCAAAGTAATGGCCAGTCAGAAACCTCAGGAAAGTAAAGAAGACAGTCATTTTTGAGGAATAAAATAGTTGCTCTAAGAAAATGGCCGAGAGGCCAGAGCAATTGTAGAGTGGGTAGGGCATTTGCCTTGTATGTGGATGACCCAGATTCAATCCCTGCCATCCCATATGGTCCCCCAAATCTACCAGGAGGAATTCCTGAGTGAAGAGTTCAGGAGTAACACCTGAGCATTCCAGGTGTGCCCAAAAGCCCACAAAACAAAACAAAAATGGCTGAATTGATCCAAGTAAGCAGGTGGTTTCTTTTACAGTTTATATAGGATAACAATGCTTCACATTTTCCTTGTACACTTGCACTGAGTGTTGGTTTTACTCAAAAGATTACAAAATCAAACTATCCTGACTCCAATTTTAATCAACTGTAATATAAGCATTTGTAAATATATCTGGAAATTTATAACTCATGATTAATCATAAAATGAGTCATAGTTGAACTACATGTTTGCTCAAGGGAAGCATGCAGAAGATGTGCATCTGTCATCTCTTCCATGTTCAGTTTGTTTTTGTGGGGAACACATCTGACAGAGCTTGGGGCCACAATTGACTCAGTGGTTGAGGGTCACTACTGGATGTGCTTATAGTCCATGCAGCGCCCACATACCAAATATGCACTCAACATTTTGAACTTTTGTTTTTGACCCCTCTTCCACAATCTGATATCATGCACTTTGTCCAAGAATTCAACATTGAGTCCAAATTTCCTGATCTTTAAGTGGGTGGTAATTTTGCCTCTGGCAAAAGTAAATAAGAAATTGAAAAGAGTTACAATGGGTCTTAATTATCAGAATTCATATAAATTATTTTTTTTTTCGTTTGGGAAAGGGGAAATACCCATCGGTGCTCAGGGATAACTCGTGATGGTTTTTGGGAGGTCAAATGGGGTACCAGTAATCTAATATAGGTTAACTGTATTCAAGACAAATACTCTACCCAATGTACAATTGTTCAGGTTCCAGAATCCACATAAAAGAGCAATAAAACATTTTATAATGTCTTGAGAGAGCAATTTCTATTTTCTAAATAAAGGTAAAGGTAAAGGTAAAGGCCCTCCCGTTGATCGTCGATTTGCTCGAGCGGGCCCAGTAACGTCTCCATTGGAGACTTTGTTGTTACTGTGTCTGGCATATCGAATACTCTCGGTAGCTTGCCAGGCTCTCCGAGAGGGGCGGAGGAATCGAACTCGGGTCGGCCATGTTGGCCGCTTGTAAGGCAAACGCCCTACCCGCTGTGCTATCGCTCCAGCCCAAATAACGAATTTAGAACAAATTAGATGGTATCTTCTAACTCTATCACTCACTGATATAAACGTATATATACACATATATTATCATGTATATATGCTGGGGGGCGATACTGGGCAGTGCTCAGGGTTTAGTCCTGTCTTCATGCTTAGGAATCACTCCTGGTAATATGCTGAGGATAATATGCAGTACCAGGGATTAAACCCAGGTTGGCTGTGTGAAAGTCTAGCTCCTTACCAACAGTACTATCTAGCTGGCTATCCACTGAAATTATAGTATTGTGACCATTAAATGTTATCTCTTTTTTTTCATAATTTTATTTATTTATTTTTCTTCTTATACATATTTTTTGAATCACTGTGGGAAAAGTTACAAAGCTCAGGCGAGTGCATAAGCAGGCTGATGGTGCCTTCAGACTTCCAGATACCCCCAAAACTACTGCTGTGCCTTTAGCCAGACTCCAAAACTTGGGGAAGAGTTTACCAAGAAAGGAAATGTCCAAAAGTTAGGTCTGTGGGAGACACACCCATACACCACTTCCAGCTCAGCTATCTAATTGGAGGCAAGGCCTCCCTGGTTCCTGATCGAACTGCTTAAGAGATATGATCCCAGAGACTCAGAGACAAATCTCAGAACCCAGCAGCTTCTGGCAGAGATGTGTCTGGTACCCGCAATTGGCTACCAGTGCCAGACCACCCCAAGGGGGAAAGGGTGTTATTCCTCCGCTGGCTCCCCCTTGGCGGCTCGGTGTCGACCATCTTCCAGAGGCCATTGGACAATCAGGTTTGGGCCCACAGTGACAAGAAAAGTGGGGCGTCACAGGATGGGGGTGAAGCCAACCCTTTCCTCCCAGCCCCAACAAGACCCCGAGTTGCCACCCACGAACGGCCTCTCTGGCTCCTGATCAAGCTGCTTAGTGTCCATGATCCCAGAGATTCAGAGACAAATCTTGAAACCCAGAGGCTTCTGGCAGAAACGCATCTGTTCCCCAAAGTAGGTTACTGGCACCAGGTCACCCCAGGTAGGAATAGGTTCCGTGCCCTGGCCTGCTGCCCTGGCGGCTCGGTAGCTGTCATCCTCGAGAGACCACTGGAAGGTCAGGTTTGGGCCCACAGTGAGGAGACATGCGGGGCCTCATGGGATGGGGGTGGAGCCAGCCCTTTCCTCCCCACCCCAGTGAGAACCCGAGTTTCCGCTCAGGACGGGACTCTGGCAGTGAATAGAGAAGCATACATGTGTAGGGAATCCAACTGGTTGGCTTTATTGCAAAGCAAGTGCCTTAAACCTCTGGACTCTCCCTCCGGTCTGTTACTTTTTTTCAAAAAAGTAAAAATTTTGTGTTTTTTTTTTCCTTTTTTTTTGTTTGTTTGAGAGCCACATCTGGCACTGTTCAGGATTTATTCCTTGCTCTGCACTCAGGAATTACTTTTGGCTGTGCTCAGGGACCATATAGGATGCCAGGGATTGAATCTTAGTTGACCATGTTTAATGCAAGTGCCCTATCTGCTATATTATCTCTCCAACCCATCAATAAATTTCATTTCTCTTTTTTTAAATGCTGTTTGTGGAAATTTTTTTATTTTCAAGGACAGTATATCTTATGGTAGATATAGCATCACCACTACTTTTCATTGTATAAGGCACAGAAAACATTGATTACTCTAAAAACATTAACTTTCCAATTGTTAGTTTGAATACAGAGATTTGTTTTTTTTTTTTTTTGGTTTGTTTTTTGGGTCACACCCAGCGATGCTCAGGGGTTCCTCCCGGCTCTGCACTCAGGAATTACTCCTGGTGGTGCTTGGGGGACCATATGGGATGCCGGGGATTTAATCGGGAGGGGGGGGAGATGCAAGACAAACACCCCTTCCACTGTACTATCACTTCGGCCCCAAGAATACAGAGATTTGAGTCACTTTTGCATCAAAAGATTTATATAAGTGGCTCTAAATCCTACATGAACATTGGAGCTCTAAAAAAAATTATAAATACCTCTATCCTACCCCTGCCCTTTCCTCCCTTCCCTGCACATTGATAAAGCACAATCAGGGCTGGTTTTTAGAAATAAAAATAAACAGACAATCTGTCTTTATTGCTAGTGGACCAAAGTTCACTAAGAGGAACATATAAAAAGAATATTTCCCATACCTGGCAGTGCTCAGGGGTTACTCCTGATTCTGCACTCAGGAATCATTTCTGGTGAGCTCCAGGGACCATATGGGATACCAGGGATTGAAATGGGGTCAGCTGCGTGCAAGGCAAGCACCCTACCTGCTGTTCCGTCTTTCCAGCCCCAATTATCTCCTAACTCTATTATTCTTTAAACATTTATTTATGATCCACGATTAACAACACTATTAATAACAAAGTTTCAGTTGAACATTTGAACAGTTGAACAATATTCCAATGCCACACCCACTTTCAAAGTCTTAACATCCCTCTACTTCTATCATGTACCCTTTGCCTCACTGTCTTGGTAAATTCACTTCTTTCGGCCAGTCTCATGGGCTAAAGCCACCAATCATTTTGTATTCTCTTGTCATGTTTCTTATGTTCCACACACAGAGAGATTATTCTGTGTTTGTCTGACTGATTTCACTCAGTCTAGTTCGTTCATTAACTGGCAAGTTGCATGATTTCATCTTTTCTTTATTATTTTCTTTTTTCTTTGCTTTTGGTGAGATACAACAATCTTCACATAGTTTTTTCTAAGGATATTTTATTGGATGGTTTATAATGCAGTATTCATAACAAGCAACACAAAAATGAATTATTTAGGTCCTTCTTTGGGGCAGGCTTGGGTGGGAAGTTGTTGGAAAAATTCAAAGTATTGGTTGTGAGAAGGTGTAATGGTGGTGGTATTGGTGTTGGAATATTGAATGTAATAAATTATTGTGAACAACTTTATAAAAATAAAATTAAATTTAAGAAAAGAACGAGGGACTAGAGAAATAGTACAGTAAATAATGTTCTCGCCTTGCACGTGGCCAACTTGGGTTTAATCCCTGGCACTCCATATTGTCCCTGAGCCCAACGGGAGTGATCCCTGTACACAGAGCTAAGATAAGCCCTGGGCACTACTAGGATGTAGCCGCAAGATAAAACAAACAAGAATTATCTATGAGCACAGGAAAAGAATGTGAACTCAGCTTTCGGGGAATGGAGAGCTCTATTGATCTATTAAACCCATCTCTTTCTCTAAGAATACTATTTCCTTATTGGTTCTCATTTTAATTGATCTATCCAATAGTGAGAATGTGGTCATAAAATATCCTACTGCTACTGTATTGCTGTAAATAGTTTCTTTATGCCTGCTAGTAATTTCTGTATGTATTCTGATTATCCTTTGTTTAATGCATATATGTTAAAGACTTTTTTTTAGTGTATACATTCTTTGGTTGATGTGTAATGCCCATCTCTGTCTTTTATTACCTTTTTAGATGGAAGTCTGCTTAATCTGATATGACTATTTCTTCTTTTTCTTAGCATTTTCTTGTCTGCATAATTGGTTTTTAACAGTTTTTTTTTGCTTTAAGCCTGTGTTTATCATGATAGTTCAAGTCATGATTGATAGTTAAAGTGAGTCTCTTATAAGAAGCAAAAGGTTGGATTCTGTTTTCTGATCCATTCAGTCACTCTGTTGGAGCTGTAGCATAACCCAGGTAGGAAGGGTGAGGGCACTAGATGATGCTAAAAGTGTTATTTATGGGGGACAGGAAAATCTATCAATGGGCTAGAGTATATGCTTCATATAAGATAACCCTAGGTACAAACACTGTTTAGAGTGACTCCCTCAACACAGAGCTGGGTGTAGCTTCTGAGTAGCATTGGATGAGCCTCCTGCCATCAAATAAATAAATAAAAGTTTTCTTGTTGGTGCAAATTCTGGCTGAACTTCTATAGAAGGTAGTATGGAGACTTTTCATAAAAGCTGACTAGAACTTCCATATAACCCAGTGATTCCACTATTTTGCATGCAAGTTTCCAAATACAAAAATATTAATTTGAAAATATATTTGCACACTAAACTCCATTTTAGTTCTTAGTGCTATAGCCAAGACCTGGAAGCTACCCAAATGTCCAAAGACAGAGGAATGGAAGAAGTTGTGCCATATATATATAATGGAAAACTATGCATCTATAAGAAAAAGTGCTATAATGTGGACGTAACTGAAGTATATCATGTCTAGTAAAATAAGCCATACATTGAAGCATAAATATGAGATAATTTTACCTATATGTTGTATATACACAAATAGATGAGGAAATGGATGGTGTCATATGATAGGAAAACTTTGAGTCTGGATCACAGAACTAAGAATACCAGGTAAAGTGAGTAGGGGTACAATGAGGTATATTTATATAACATGAGAAAATTTGTCAGTGGTCTTTGACACTTGTGGTAGTAAGGTGAGGTGAGGTAACTCTGTACATCAAAACTATAAGTATTAACAGTTAAAAATATGTGAAGCAATCTCTACAGAATTGTAAAAATGAGTTTGCCAAGGATGATGGGAGGAGACCTTGAGGCATTGGTGGAGGGGTGCTGCATTTGTGGTTGGCATGGAGTTGGAATATTGTATGCTTGAAGCTATTATTTATATTTTTTACTATAAATCACAGTTTAAATTTTTTTAAAAATTTTTATTAGTGAAACACCATGAGGTACATTTGTAGACTTACAAATTTTTGTGTTTGGATTTCAATTATACAATGATCAAATACCCATCCCTCCACCAGTGCCCATTTTCCACCACCATGGGTCCCAGTATCCCTCCCACCCCCCATAGCCCACCATCCCACCCTGCCTCTGTGGCAGGGCGTTGCCTTTTGTTCTCTCTCTCTTTTTGGGTGTTATGGTTTGCAAAAGAGGCACTCAGTTGCAGTCATGTTTGGTCTATAGTTTTACTCTCAGCATGTTTCTCCCACCCTGGGAGGATCCTCCCAACACCCTTTATTTGGTTCTCCCTTCTCTATCTGAGCTCCTTTTTCCCCTTGCATGTGTGGCTGGCCTCCAAGCCATGGAGCAAACCTACTGGTGCTAATCTAGGCCACTCTTGGGTGTTAGTCTCCTATTTTGTTACATTATGTTCCACAGATGAATGCAATCTTTTTATGTCTATCTCTCTCTGACTCATTTCCCTTAACATAATACTTTCGATGTAGTACCATTTGTATGTAAATTTCGTGAGAGCCTCTAAATTTTAAAAGAAAATGACGCTTATCTTTGTCCTATTAAATGTTATACCAAATAAAATTGTCCTCACTCTAGTTTAAAGGTTACGTGAAGAAACTTTTTTGACCCTGATTTTGATCAAATTGTGTAATTATTAACTAGATACATTTGAAAAAAATCTCAATTTGCCTTGAAACACCGAATCATAGTGCAAATCTAGTTAAAATGGTGGTCTTTGTAACTACTTTTATGGGAAGCAGATCTTAGTTTAATTCCTAGTTCAGAAATTTTAAGTATGGAGCTGGAGCAATAGCAAAGCGGGTAGGGCAATTGCCTAGCACGTGGCCTACCCGGGTTCAATTCCCAGCATCCCAAATGGTCCCGTGAGCACTGCCAGAAGTAATTTCTGAGTTCAGATACAGGAGTAACCCCTGTACATCGCAGGGTGTGACCCTAGAGCAAAAATAAATATTAAGTATTTAATAAGTACAGGAAAGGCGACTAGTTGTTTCTGTTTACCCCTTGCTTATTTAAAAAACTACAAACTCTTATTTTTCAATTTTCCAGGAGTATGTCTGGAGGTGGTAATATCTCATGGAAAACGCATATAAATTTACTGAGGTAATTACTTTGTAAGTATTTGCTTATTCAAGGTGTTTATTTATGTGAAATATTTTATGTATAACTTTTTCTTTTCACAGTATTTTAAAATATAAAAATTCTCATTTTACAAAAAAGCATCCTATTAATTTACATAATAAATATAATTATATATACACTCATCTTCAAAATAATAATTTGCAAATTAATATGAATCTAGAGATGAGTTATTTCTGATATCAAATTACTTACTTCAGTGTTTATAAATCATGACTGCATTTTGTAACCACTTTATTAAATTATTTAACTGTTCCTTCAGGCAGTCCAAGGACACAAGAAACTCTAGTGAACTCGTTGATTGGCTTGAAGAAAATCTGGACTAAAGAACATTTTCATTTTATCAGTATTAGTAGATCAGAGTCCACACAGGAGAGAGAGTATAAAGTGGATGTAACAAAATTGGTTTCTTCATCGCTTGAGAGGCACAAGTTGATTTAGTGGGGAGTGTTCATTTACCTAAGTAGAGAAAGCTTCCATGGATCCACTTGTGTTCCTGGTGCTCTGTATCTCCTGTTGCCTCCTCCTTTCATTCTGGAAACAGAGTTCTCAGAAAAGACATCTCCCTCCTGGCCCTACTCCTCTCCCAGTTATTGGAAATGTCTTACAGTTGGATGTTAAGGATATCAGCAAATCCCTGAACAATGTAAGTATTTTTATGCTCTTCCAGTGTCTTGTAATGGGTAAATAAATTAGTGCTAAATTTGAAAATGATATCTAGTCTTGGCACACTATTAAAATTAGGTAAAGGTAAAGGTAAAGGCCCTCCCGTTGATCGTCGATTTGCTCGAGCGGGCCCAGTAACGTCTCCTTTGGAGACTTTGTTGTTACTGTGTCTGGCATATTATCCAATACGCTCCAGCCCTACTTTTAAAGGTAAAGGCCCTCCCGTTGATCTTCGGTTTGCTCGAGCGGGCCCAGTAACGTCTCCATTGGAGACTTTGTTGTTACTGTGTCTGGCATATCCAATACTCTCGGTAGCTTGCCAGGCTCTCCGAGAGGGGACTATTAAAATTAATCACTGCAAATTTCCAGCGGAGCGATAGCACAGCGGTAGGGCGTTCGCCTTACAAGCGGCCAACATGGCTGACCCAAGTTCGATTCCTCCGCCCCTCTCGGAGAGCCCGGCAAGCTACCGAGAGTATTCGATATGCCAAACACAGTAACAACAAAGTCTCCAATGGAGACGTTACTGGGCCCGCTCGAGCAAATCGACGATCAACGGGAGGGCCTTTACCTTTTACCTTTACCTTACTACAAATTTATTTCCTGAAGTGACTCACCTTTCTTTTGCCATTTTCAATGTATTATCAGAAACAGTAGAATTAAATTATTTGTCGGTAAATAAAAATTAGAGTTTCATATGACAGAATCAATATACTACTATGGCAAAAATTTTGTTTCACTCATTTGCTATAATTTTTAGTTCGGGATAAATGGAAAAGAAAGTGTTTTGTGATTATAGATTTTATGCCATATTCCTCTACTATAGAAACAGTATTTTTCTAAGAAGAACAATGAATATAAATTTACTCTGAAGAGACCAATTAGGCCTGATTTCAACAAATTGCTCTGGAGGTAGCTTAAATGACTAAAAGAAAGAAGGAATCAGCAGGACTCAATGTTGGTAACAAAATTAATATGAATTCTAACAAGAACTTCTGTCTGTATCCTATGAAGACTCAGGCTGCAAAAATTGTGCTTTCATGAGGTTCTGTGTGTGCTAAATTACCTCTGTGATGCCACTATTCTCTGTATTTAGAGGGAGTCACTTCAACCTTCTCATATCTGCAGACCAGCACCCACCCAGGAACTGGTAGTTGAAGAACACTGCATTAGAGCACCTGAATTTATTTACTTATTTATTAAAAGTACATTTTTTCGAGTGCACTGGTTAAAGAAGTAGAAATCTCATGTTTAGGGCTACATTGGTTTTTAAAATTTTTTTTTATTTTATCTCAGCCCCGGTACCCGCATGCCCTTGCTCCTCTGCCGGTACCTTCATGTGTGTGGAGAGTGTCTCAGCATGGTTGTGGCTGGTTCTGGCTTACAGGGCTCTGCTCGGGGCGGGGAGGGAAACTCAACCCGCCCCCCTCCAAGGGGCCTCGGCAAGGAGAGCCAGGTGTGGGGGCAGGAGACACTGCACTGTTCTCTTCCGGGAGCTGGGTTTTATAGTCTTAGACCTCCAAGCCTGCTTGGATCGGGGATGAGCATCCTCCACCCAGATCCTCCAAATTCCAGCAGGCAGGGGTCACACTCACCAACTGCCACCCCCCCATTCCCCATCCCGTGCCATGTAATCCCACCAACGGCCAAGACCCAGAGACTATAAAACCCAGATCCCGGAAGCGCGCGGCTGAATTCGCGGCCACACGACATCTTATTATCTCATTCCTACTTTGGACAAACTGGCAGGCTACCGAATGTAACCTGCCCACACGGCAGAGTCTGGCAAACTCCCTGTGGCGTACCCAATATGCCAAATACCAGTAACAATGATGGGTCTCATTCTCCTAACTCTGAAAGAGCCTTGAATATGGCACTTTTTAAAAAATCTCAGGGCTAGGACGAAGGAGACGTTACTGATGCCTGCTTGAGACAATCAATGAACAACAGGATGATCGTGATCGTGATCATTTTATTTTATAATGTGGTTTGCAATATTTGATTACATTTAATATTAGCACACCATTCCCACCACCATTATATTTTCCTACCACCATATTTCAGATGTTTCCATTCTGAACCCCAACCTCTGTCCCAAAGCAGATCCAAAATAATTTATTTTGTAGTTTTTGTTCACGATCATGACCATCCTGTTATTCGTCGATTGCCTCGAGTAGGCTTCAGTAACGTCTCCTTCGTCCTAGCTCTGAGATTATTTTTAAAAAGTGCCATATTCAAGGCTCTTTCAGAGTTAGGAGAATGAGACCCATCATTGTTACTGGAATTTGGCATATTGGGTATGCCACGGGGAGTTTGCCAGACTCTGCTGTGTGGGCAGGTTACATTTGGTGTCTGCCAGTTTGTCCAAAGTAGGAATGAGATAATAAGATGTCGTGTGGCTGCAAATGCGGCTGCGCGCTTCTGGGATCTGGGTTTTATAGTCTCTGGGTCTTGACTGTTGGTGGGATTACAGGGTGCCAGGGGGCCAGTTGGTGGGTATGACCCCTGCCTACTGGAATTTGGAGAATCTGGGTGGAGGATGCTCAACCCCAATCCGAGTAGGCTTGGAGATCTCAGTCCCAGGACCCTCATGCCTTTGTTCCTCTGTCGGTACCTTCATGTGTGCGGAGAGTGGTCTCAGCATGGTGGTGACTGGTTCTGGATGTCTTGGGCTGCTGGAGCCCTGGTCGTTTTTATTATGAAAAACCACTAAAAATGCTACAAAAAAGTTTCCTTAGAGGAGAGAATGTGAAGATTATTGTATTTCAACCAGGGCCATTAAGCTCTTCTATAAGAGATCGCTGACATGCTGCTAAAAGCTGAACCTTGTGTGCATATATATATATATATGTATATATATACATATACATATGTATACACATATGTATATGTTTGTTAAAATTTTTTTCCCTCTAAGATTGGTTTCTTCCTACTTTAAATCCTATCAAATATGGTACTCTTGGAGTATGTGTGGTGTGAAGTATGAGTTGTCGTGCAGCCACAAATGCTAATGCATGGTCCAGAAATACATTCATTTTTGGATGAGGCTTGGTCTGAGCCTGTGGAGAACGCCCATGAGTGTGACAGTGGTCGAATTCTGGAGGTTTTCGGCTGCCAGGGCTGGGTCCCTTGGGGCAGGGAAGGATCGCACCCGGCCCCTCCAGGACACCCTGAATGAAACAGTCTGTAATAGGGTCCAGGGGCATGGTTATGACGTGTGTCATGTAATGATCCCTTCCGGGAGAGAAGGACATGTGACTCTGGATTGTGGCCCACGAGGAAATTATCTTATAAATTATAAGCCCAGAGATGGCTTATGGGCTGAATGCTGAGTTGACGGAAGCAGGAGGATATGCTCGGGGAATCCCCATTCCAGATTTTGTTGAACCCAGAGTTTTCAGTCACAAAGCTCCACATACCTGGTTTTAAGACTACATTGTTAAGATACTATACCTATTAACAAAATACCAATATCCCCATTTGGTCAGGAGAGTCTAAAGATTTGATTGTATTAGACATTGTCTGTCTTCTTGCTCCTTGCTTCTTGCCTCATTATAAATTGTGCGTGAGCGAGAACTTCTGGTATATATTTTTCTCCTAAGTTTCTTGCTTAGCATCACCTACACCAGTTTCATTTATGTTGTAGAAAAAGATAGGATTTCTTTTTCTTTTTCCTTCTTGTAGCTGAGTGCTGTTGCATTGGGGATAAATAACAAGTGTTTTTATATATGTATATGCATATATATTTATCTTCTAATTTGCATTTTGTACACTTAATATACGTAATTAACATGTACAAGGCCCTGCTTGGATTATGCACCAAAACAGACAGAAGCCATCTCAGTCCTCTGTTCCCTTTTCCTATGTCATTATCCCTCCCTGCTTAGAGGACTCTACTAGGCAATTTGACACCAACTTAAGTAGTAGCAATCTCAGGTAGAGAAATAGTACAGTGGGTAGAGCACTTGCCTTGCATGAATCCCCAAGATCAATATTGGGGATATTGATCCCTAATATCCCATATGGTTTCCTGAGTTCCATCAGGAGCTATCCTTGAGCTCAGAGTTAGGAGGAATCCTTGAGCATCCCCAAGAATGGTCATAGAAAACAAACAAACAAAAAATAGCAGTCTTTTCTTCTCAGAGATCATTACCTCAAGTATAAAAATCTGTGATCGAGAAATAGTTTTGAATGAAAGGATGTGTGGACTGGGGAGGTAACTCAGTGGCAGAACACTTCCCTTGTGTGTGTAAGGTCCTCGCACATGTTTAACCCTGGCAATGCCATAGAAAGAAAGGATGTGAAATTGAGAAGAAAAAATCATGAACCCCTATTTTCCATGTGCCAAGCACTATGGTCTATTCTATAAATTAGTGAACAAAAGAGCATGTACCTGTCCTCAGAGAGTTTAGAGTCCAAGAGTCAAAAGTTAAACACGCTAACTAATAATTTAATCTCAATTATGGTAGGGCTGGAGGGATAACACAGTGGGTAGGGGGTTTGCCTTGCGCACAGCCGACTGGAGTGACCTGGGTTCGATACCTCCACCCCTCTCGGAGAGCCTGGCAAGCTACCACGAGTATCTCACCCGCATGACAAAGACCTGGCAAGCTCCCCGTGACAGATCCGTTATGCCAAACACAGTAACAATAAGTCTCACAATGGAGACCTTACTGGGCCCACTCCAGCAAATAAATCGATGAACAATGGGGGGACAGTGCTACAGTGCTATACTTCATAACCAAGAATGAAATTGCTGGATTATGCAGCTCTATTTCTATTGTAGTTGAGGTAACATAGTTATAATAGTGTTAACATTTATGCTTATGGTATACAAAGTTACTGCAGTTCTACCATCTCTGAAGTGCCAAAGACCCTCAGCCACTGTTCTTATGTTGCTTCTATTCCACTTTTTCCTGCCTCACTCTTCTCCCACTGCCTGATAATTTCAGTTCTGTAGTTTTGTTATCATTGATAGTGTCCATATCTTAAATAGTGCTATAATGAATACAGGTATGTAGATATCTATTGCATTTATGTTTTTGATTTTGTGTTCTGGGGATGGGAGCCAAGGGGTTGAATCAGTAGGTTATAATAGAGCCCTACTTTTAATTTTTTGAGTTGTCTCTGTACTGTTTTTCATAGATATTGGTCCAGACAACATTCTCAATAAATAGTGAGTAAGGTCTCCTTTTCTACCATATTCCTGCTAACATTGTTTCTACTCTCTTTGATTAGGCCATTCTCACTTGTATTAGGTAATAACTTATTGTCATTTGATTTGCATTTCCTTGTTAATAAGTCCTGTCCTGTCCTCCCATTGTTCATCGATTTGCTTGAGTGGGCACCAGTGACGTCTCATGAGACTTGTTGTTACTGTATTTGGCATATTGAAGATGTCAAGGGGAGCTTGCCAGGCTTTGCCGTGTGGGCAAGATACTCTCCGTAGCTTGCTGGGCTCATCAAGACTGGAGGAGGAATTGAACTGGGGTCGGTCTTACCCGAATAACAAAATTTTTTTTTTGGTTTGAGGGTCACACCAGCGATGCCCAGGAATTTCTCCTAGTTCTTCACTCGGGAATTACTCCTGGCTATGCTTGAGGTACTGTAAGGGATACCAGAGTTTAATTCCAGGTGAGCAGCATGCAAGGCAGATGCTCACCGGCTGTATTCCCTCCCCAGCCCCCAAATTTTCATAAATATATTACCACCAGTGTGTCTTCTTTAAGAAAGTGTTTGTTCATCTCCTCTCTCCATTTTATTTACAAACTTGTTGAGTTCTGTGTTTTATGTTTGTATATTAGCTTCTTGTAAGACATATGGTGTACAAATATTTTCGACTATTCAGAAAGGTCTCCTTTAATTTTACCCTTTTGTCCCACAGTGGAAAATAATTTAGTTTGATATATGTTTTTGAGACTATGTCGAAAATAGAGGTACACTGTGTCTAAGTGTATCTTTGTGTTTATTTTATTTCTGAAACTGATCATCTTGATTTATTTATGTATCTCCTTCAATTTAGGAAGGTTTTCTGCTATTATTTCCCACCTAAGCATCTTTGTGCCTTTCTGGTTTTTCTTTCTCTTTGGAATCTATGCAATTTTTTTTCCACTTGATGATGTCCCTTACATTTCTATGCTATCTTTATGCTTGCTAGTACTTCTTTAAACACATTCTTTCTTCTGTGTCTTATAACTGACTGATTCCACATCTAACTGCTCTCATTATGTTATTGAGTGCCCAAATTGTATTGTTGTTGGTTTGTTTGTTTTTGCCACACCCAGCAGTAATCAGGGTTTACTCCTGGCTCTGCTCAGGGATCACTCTTGGTGGGACTCAGGGATGCCAGGAATTGAACCCAGGTTTGCCTCATGCATGGCAAACACACTACTAGCTGTACTATCATTCCAGTCCCTGAATTGGATTTTGTATTTTGGTGTCTGTATGTCTGTGTGTGTGTGTTTAGGGTGGGGGGTGCCTATTCCCATTTTGAAAGTAGGAAAATTAAAGATGCATACACCTATTAAAGATGTTCTGAAGGTAGTATAATTACAACAGCTTTCCCTGACAGCTGCAAACCAGTTGACCTTATCTTTGTTGAAGCTACAAGTTACAGTTTACTCACTGTATTAAGAAATGTGAGGTACTCAAACAGGGAGAAACTATGCTACTTAAGATGGTTGATGTAAAGAAAGGTCAGAGATTGTGCTCTGTGGGAGAACACTTACCTTAAATGCATGAGGTCCTAGGTTTGACCCATGCTTCAAAAAATCTGAACAGAAAGTATAGTTGAATTATGTTATTTTTAAACTTTAACTACTCTATTCTTTAGCTAAGTGATGCGCTTGGATTTTTCTCATATTTTGTCTTATTGAAGTTCTCTTCTACTGTGTTCTCCCTTCACTGAGCAAGGGTCCAAGAGTTTGACCTCGTTGCTTCAAAGTCCTAATCAGGGAATGTAGAAAGCTCTAGTACGCTACAGCGCTTCCCAGATTTTTGTCTCTGTCCATCTGGCAGGTGAATCTCTCAATTTTTTCATTATTTCTGGTGCTATATTAGGCTTGTAAGGAAGATCTGTGTTCAAGAAGTCCTCAATACTAATTAGGAATTCATCATAATAAATTCCAGACAGTGATTCTGTAATTTTGTGGACATATATAACTGCTCATAATGTCGTAAATTTCTTGCAGCTGCCATTGAGACCTGGATTGAGACCCAGGCTAGTGCCTGGCAATTGGTGTAGCATTGAAATCCAGTGGGTCTGAGAAGTTGTTGAGGATTTGTGGTCCTGAGTTTCCAGTAGCAGCTGTAATTAATACTGAGCAGTTCCATATCTACTAAGGGATTTGAGTTTTCCAGACCCTGGCAGCAACTGTAGTAGCAAGGTCATTAGTAGAATCTTGTGATTGAGATTATAAATGTTTGTCAAGACTCATAGCACCATATTTTAGTAGAACTTGGCTGTACCAAATGTTCAAAATCACGGGTGCCCAGAAGCATTGTTCAGAAAAATCAGCCAGTGAGTCCTGGGAAGGGTTTAAGAGTTTGACCTTGTAAATGTGTGAAAACGCCTGCCTGTCATATTTGAATAAGTCTTCTAGCTAGCCTGGGTTTGAGATGGACAATACCCAGATACTCTTTTTTTCTCCTTTCAATTGAATCATCGTGAAATACACAGTTACAAAGCTTTCACAATCAGGTTTCAATCATACAATGTTCTAACACCCATCCCTCCATGAGTATACATTTCCCAGCACCAATGTCTTCAGTATCCCTCCCGCCGCCACCACCCCCAGCATGCCTCTATGGCTGGCACTTTCCTTCTTTCTCTCTCTACATTTGCATATTATTGAGCACCACAGAGTTCTTTTTGGCTTTCCCATCATGTTTGGTCCTTTACCCACTTTCCACACAAATCTCTCTTCCAGAGTGAACCATTCCAACCATCATAGTTATAGTGGTCCTTTCTTTATCACAACTGTCCCTTCCCGCAGCACTTGAGGCAGGCTTTGAATTGAGTACCAATCCTCCTGGCTCTTGTTTCTACTCTCCTTGGACTGTAAAATCCTATATCTCAAGTTTGAAGAAGTCTGAATAATGACAAGGGTGCACAGTCACAAGAGACTATGTTGATTATATAACAAGTTCAAGCTTCCTGGAATATGACATGGATACAAATTTCCCTGAGAACACGAGAAGCAAAGACTAAGAGTTGAAAATTTACAGGGGAAGTTGTGCAGTAATTTGTACTAGACCTAGTGAGGACGGAGGGGATTTGAGGTCAAGATTGTGAGTGCCCAGAGGCTCCAAAGAATCAACATGAAGTGACCTAAGTGACAACCAGGAGTTCAACATCTTATGCTGACAGCCCTCTCGTCTGTTCTGCTGCAGTCAAACAGGTCTCTGTGTGGCTTGAGAATTTGTGGAGTATTAGCTTCGGAAGGAATCTATGCTTCAGTCACAGAGTGCAAGCCACAAAGGGGCTGGATTGAATACAGCAGACAATGGAGATGCTTTGCTAGCTGGCTGGGCTTTGGGAGCACCACAGAGTTCTTTCTGGCTATAGGCATGTTGTTAGCAGTCAAGGGTGGACTGGAGTGGACTAGCCATGTTTGGTTAGTCTTAGGCAACTAGGATCTCTCTATTCCCAGTCAGCTCAACTACTATAATGGGATGGGTAGAGCACACCTTAGGATCTGTTACTAAGGAGATAATTTTCTGAGTTGTTTTCTTATTTGTTGGGCAAATAAACTCTATTAAGTGAGGCAAATCAAACTGCTGCAGGGACTGGAGTGATAGTACAGTGGGTAAGATGTTTGCCTTGCACGCTTCCCACCCAAGTTCAATTCCCAGCATCACATGTGGTCTCCTGAGCACTGCTAGAGTGCATGAGCCAGGAGTAACCCCTGAGCATCGCAGAGTGTAACCCAAAAACCAAAAAACAAAAAATAACTTGTTGCAGGTTTATTTGATGGCTTATTTGATATGATTATTATTTATAACCCATGTATTGTTACTTGGGTAAATGTCTGACATATCCTCGGTCATCCATAATTAGCAGCTACTACAGTAACTTATATTTGTGTATTAAATTCAATTTTTTCAGAGTATGTGGGAGTGTCTTCTTTGACAATCATATGTATCTTCTTTCTCAGCTTTCAAAAGTCTATGGCGCTGTGTTCACTGTGTATTTGGGCATGAAACCCACTGTGGTTCTGCATGGATATGAAGCAGTGAAGGAAGCCCTGATTAATTTTGGAGAAGAATTTTCTGCAAGAGGCAGTTTCCCCATGGCTGAAAGAGCTACTAATGGAAATGGTAGGTGTGAACGCACTCATGTGGAGCATTACTAATGAAGATGGAGAAGATGGAAGGCAGATATCAAAATTGAAGATGCCACCTAAACATTTCTTCCTTTCGATTAGGTCTTCACTTCTATTTTGTATTTCTTCTTCTGATAGGAATCGTTTTCAGCAATGGAAAGAAATGGAAATATATAAGGCGCTTCTCTCTCATGACCCTGAGGAATTTGGGGATGGGGAAAAGAAGCATTGAGGATCGTGTTCAAGAAGAAGCCCGCTGCCTGGTGGAGGAGTTGAGAAAAACCAATGGTATAGATACAGTGCCCAGCTCTTACCCTCTCTAATGACATCCTTAGAAACATTACAGGGACAGTCAATATTTATTCAGGTAGTAGCTGCCAGCTGTTACTCAATGTAGGGAGGACGTAGCACTGTAGCACTGTCCTCCCATTGTTCATCCATTTGCTCCAGTGGGTCCAATTGCATCTCCATTGTGAGACTTGTTGTTACTGTTTTTGGCATATCAAATACACCACAGATAGCTTGCAGGCCCTGCCTTGCAGGCTGGATACTCTCAGTAGCTTGCCAGCCTCTCTGAGAGGGGTGGAGGAATTGAACCCGGGTCGCCCAGGTGGGCCGCATGCAAGGCAAACGCCCTACCTGCTGTGCTATCACTCCAGCTCATAGGGAGGATTTGAGGCAGAAAACCAAGAGATTTTGTGTGTCTGTTGACTGTGTTTGTGTACACCTCATGTTTGTGCATTTAGTGTGAATATAAAAGATTGTTTCATCTGTTTCTTTCTTAGGTCTGTTGATTTGTTTTAAAATAAGAAATCATGAGGAATAGATGGTTTACATAATACATGAATATTTTGACATTATTCTTTAATATTTGAACCTACTTTGAGTACATTGTTTATTATAGATTTTTCAGATAGTCTATTTCTTTATGATCCAGTACTGTTAATTTTACATATCATGGACTTCATTTCCTCCACTTTATTTTTCTTTGTACAATGTTGTTAATATTTCCTTTTTATTATTGTTAACAGCACTGTAGCACTGTCCTGTAGCATTGTCCTCCCATTGTTCATTGATTTGCTCGAGCGGGCACCAGTAATGTTTCCATTGTGAGACTTGTTGTTACTGCTTTTGGCATATCGAATACGCCCTGGGGAGCTTGCCAGGCCCTACCGTGTGGGTGGGATACGCTCAGTAACTTGCTGGCTTCTCTGAGAGGGAGAGAGGAATCGAACCCAGGTCGGCAGTCAGCAAGGTTAACACCCTACCCGCTGTACTCCTCCCATTATTACATAATAATATTATTAATATTTCTGTGAGTTAGGTATATTGTTTTATCGTTTTTTAAGTAATTTCTCTTTTTATTTACTCTAGCTATGATCTCTCAATTTTGTTTAAGTTTTTCAAACTAGTTCTAGTTTCATTGCTGTTTTCTATTGTTATTGTTATTTATTTTATTTATTTCTTCTTTAATCTTTACACTATCCTTTTTTGCTTTAGGCATAATTGTTCTTTTCCTAGTCTCTTGAGAACTAAAGTTACATTGTTTATTTGTTATCTTTATTTTTCCTTTTGGGATATAGGGAGGGCCTCCCAAAATGGATCTTGGAGGTGGGGCACTCGTAGTAATTTGAAACCATCTATATTGAATGGTTCAGAGTGAGAACCTGAGGATATGGTGGTGTTCATACCATTAGGAGCCAGGGACCATCAGGTTAACCCTGGAGGTGATTTGGGGCTTCCGGGGATATATCTGATGATGCTAGGGCATTGGGGATGTACAGTGCTAGGAATTGGACCTACTGGACTAGGTCCAATGCATGTGTACTATCTCTGTCCCATCTTTCTTTTATTCTTGATGTAGCTTTTTATCACTTATAAACTTTACTCTTGGAATTGCTTTTGCTGTAACAAGCCATTAGTGATTTCTTCGTTTATAGCACAGCGGTAGGGCGTTTGCCTTGCACGCAGCCAGCATGGCCGACCTGAGTTCGATTCCTCCGCCCCTCTCGGAGAGCCCGGCAAGCTACCGAGAGTATCTCGCCCTCACGGCAGAGCCTGGCAAGCTCCCCGTGACGTATTCGATATGCCAAACACAGTAACAACAAAGTCTACAATGGAGACGTTACTGGGCCCGCTCAAGCAAATCAACGAACAACGGGAGGGCCTTTATATATTCTTATCAAATATTTTACTGTTAAGGGAATTTGTATGTAAGATGTAGCTCTTACGTTTCTACTGATAATTTTTTTCATGCTACAACAAGCATATGTATTTTCATTTTTTAATTTTGTTTAAACTTTTTTGTTATTGTTCTGTAGCATCACCATGTGATCCTACTTTTATCCTGGGTTGTGCTCCCTGCAATGTGATCTGCTCCATTATATTTCAGCATCGTTTTGATTATAGAGATCCACATTTTCTAAGTATGATGGAAAAACTTAATGAAAATTTCAGTATTCTGAGTTCCCCATGGTTGCAAGTGAGTGTAAATTCCTTTCCTTTCTTGTTTTGAGTTTTATTAGCTCCCCATGCTTTATAATACTGTTTATAATGCATTGTTCCTTTGTAGACAATGTTCTTATGTATATATTGTTCCATGCATGCATGGCATACTTTTGTCTATGCTTACAATATTCCAGTACTATACCTTCCACCAGAAAGTCCTCTTCCCCTCCTTCTCCCTCTTCCTCTCCTCCCACCCCCGACTGTCCTAGACTACCCCCTATAAGCCCTTACCCCTCACTCCTTGGTGGGATCAGTTCTTTAGACCAACCTTCTGGTTCTGTTGCCTTTGATCATTTGCTATTCCCTTCTATGTTTTTATATAACCCACATGTGAAAAAAGATAATTCTGTAGGTTTGTGGGGTTGTGTGTGTGGCATTTATTTATTTACTTGCTTTTTTGGTCACACCCAGTGATGCTCAGGTGTTACTCCTGCCTCTGTGCTCAGAAATTACTGCTGGTGGTGCTTGGGGGACCATCTGGGATGCCAGAGATTGAACCTGATTCAGCTTCGTGCAAGACAAATGCCCTACCTGCAGTACTATCACTCCTATGCCCTCGAGGCAATTATTTTCGAGCGATAAAGAAATTAGGCTTATGATTTCCCAACCACAAACAAATATCAAGTATTATTCTGTAACTAGATAAGATGTTCTGCCTTCTGTTTAAAACATGTGACATGACCACAGAGATTAATTTAACTACTCTACTCATAGTTACTGTGAATATATAGTTGAAATGTGCTGCAAGGTCCTCTAGCACTGTAGCACTGTCCTTCCGTTGTTCATCGATTTGTTCGAGCGGTCCCAGTAACATCTCCATTGTGAGACTTGTTGTTACTGTGGTTGGCATATTAAATACATCACGGGTAGCTTGCCAGAATCTGCAGGGTGGCGAGATACTCTCAGTAGCTTGCTGGGCTCTCTGAGCAGGGCGGAGGAATTGAATCCAGCTAGGCTGGGGAGGCTGTCCACAAGGCAAACGCCTACCACTGTGCTGTCACTTCAGCCATGCTTCAAGGTATCTCCAGTATTTTCCCACTTCTAAATTACTGATTTTGTTTGAGGCTACGAGACAGAATTTAGGAAAGCAGTACTAAACTATAACTATATCAGGATGCTCAGCCTCCCTTCACCTCTATTACCCACAAGACAGGAATCCTAGTGTTTGTGTCATCCAGTATTTCAATACTTTCAACTGAAGTAAACAATAAATAATCTCGCTAAACCAGCCAACTTTCGAACTGGTCGAGAGGGATGGTGAGGATCAAAGAAACTATATACAGCCAGAAACTGGAAGAAACCTGAATGCCCAAGAACAGATGACTGGTTAAAGAAACTTTGGTACATCTACACAATGGAGTACTATGTAGCTGTTAGAAAAGATGAAGTCATGAAATTTATATACAAGTGGTACAACATGGAAAGTATCATGCTAAGCAAAATGAGTCAGAAAGAGAGGGATAGACATAGAAAGATTGCATTCATCTGGGGAATATAAAGAAACAAAATATGAGATTAATACCCAAGAATAGCTGAGATCAATACCAGGAGGATTACTCCATAGCTTAGAGGCCAGCCGGGCATTCTAGGGGAAGGGGCAGCTCAGATAGAGAAGGGAGCACCAAATAAAGGGTGTTTGGAGGATCCTCCCAGGAGGGGAGATGCATGTTGAAAGTAGACTATGGACTGAACATGTTTGCCACTCAAAGCCTCTTTTGCAGACCACAACACCCAAAAGGAGACAGAGAACACAGGGGATTGCCCTGCCACAGAGGCAGGGTGAGATGGGAGGGATGGGGGTGGGAGGGATATTATCCATGGTGGTGGAAAATGGGCTCTAGTGGAGGGATGGGTATTTGATCATTGTATAATTGAAACTCAAGCACAAAAAATTGTAAATCTACAACTGTACCTCATGGTGTTTCACTAAAAATAATAAAAAAAAAAAGAAAAAACTATATACAAGTGGTTGAGAGGGCTGAGTTCTCTTGGAACAGCAGCATTGATCTTTATTTCAGACAGCCTCTTATACATCTCTGTAAGGAAGTTGGCAGGTAAATCATCCATTGTAATCGCAAAAAAAAATTCCCAAGATCATACATTTCTTTAATCATAACAAGCATTGGAAGCATAACTTAATGAAAACAATATTGCTTAGATCAGTAATGGGAAATAAGAACAAGGTAGAAATAATAGCAAATTATACTGAAGAACTCTCTGACCCTTCCTGTGTACTTTTCATCATTTAGCAAGGTGTTATTTCCTGCATATGCCACAAAATCACAATGCACCCATTTCTTATTAACTTCTCTTGCTAACTGAGGATGATGAAATATTAACTTCTCTGTAGGCTTGAGTTAGTGACATAATGACTACTCCACGTGTTAGAGGTGGTGGGACAGAGAGTTATGCCAAGTACACTTGGCCCTCTGAATGAGGTAGCTCCCAGAGTTAGGTTCAGGTAAGGGCCCTGCATAAACAGGCAGCTCCCCGCAAATAATTAATATTTAATGCTTTATATTATAAACATGTATGAATATAGAAAATAATTATAATCTTGATTTGCTTATCAGAATTTTCTCCATCAAATATATCTATCAATGTATAATTTATGAATGAGTAAAACAAAATTTCCCTTTAAGATAGAGACCACGTTAAAAATTTTTTTAGCCAAGGTTTGTCAAATGGTTTATGTCTTCATTAAACTTTTTATTTTTATTGAACTGCAGAGAGAGCTCAGGGATTAAAGCACTTGCTTTGCACGCAACTGGCCCTGTTTTGACAGGAGTGATCCCTAAGCATAGAACTAGGAGTAAGCGCTGACTAGCACCAGGCGAGTCCACTGTAGCACTGTAGCCCTGTCTTCCCATTATTCACTGATTTTCTCTAGTGGGCACCAGTAACATCTCTACTGTGAGACTTATCGTTACTGTTTTTGGCATATAGAATATGTCACGAGGAGCTTCCAGGCTTTGCTGTGCAGGGGTAATACTCTCGGTAGCTAGCCAAGCTCTCTGGGAGGGGTGGAGGAATCCAACCCAGGTCGGCTGCGTGCAAGGCAAATGCCCTACCTGCTATGCTATTGCTCCCGCTGAGTGCACCCCCATGAAATACTAAAGTTTTAAAACTTTTATAACACATTGTTTTCTCTTTTAGCTTTGTAATGCTTTCCCTGCTCTCATTGACTATTTCCCTGGAAGTCATAACAAAGTACTCAAAAATATTGATTTCATTAAAAGTTATGTTTTTGAGAAAACAAAAGAACATCAGGCATCTCTGGACATTAGTAATCCTCGGGACTTTATTGACTGTTTCCTGATCAAAATGGAGCAGGTAAAATGTCACTGGCAATCTAGTTATTTGGTTTATTAAGAGTGATATTTTTTTTTAAAAAAAAGAGTGCTATATTACCAGGGAGGATTCTATGGTAAGGCAAATAATCTTGACAAATTCTTTTGCTATTTATTGCATAAATTAATATAAACTAAATAATATGGAAAGAGTAAAATTAAATTGTTAAGATAAGTGGAGCACAAAAGTTCCTTAGGTACTTATAGAGGAGAGGTGTTGGGAGGAGAGAATTACACTTTAGGTGAACTAGAATCAACTAATTAAAAATAAGTTACAAAATGCAAAACATTATTCCATAATTGAAGGTGGATTCTGATCATGGCACACTTTATTTTGAAGACTAAAACAAAAGTTCAATTCTTCTGACTTTGCTGTATATCTGGTACTTGAAATAAAATTTAATATGTTGTTGGTGAAAACACTTGAGGGAGTTTCAAATAATGAAATTGTATAGGTGGAGAAATAGAAGTGAGGATTGGGAGTGAATAGATGGATGGAAGAGAGAAACCTCTACTGATATAAAATGGCATGAAATGATATAGATACAAAATTGGAGATTAATATCTGTAAGTATGAGTTTTGCATTTTCAACTGAAAAAGACAATTCTTCCAACATGAACTTTCATTGCATCAGGTTGAAAATCAGTTGACCAAAAATATGGTCATATTTGCCTGCTTGTAGGAAGTTTTTAAATTGAGAAGCATGAGTATGCCAACTTTCTCATTTTTTTTGCCCAGGTAACAGGGGGGCTTGTGCTATACCAGGCTGTGCTCAGGGCTTACCCCTGGCTCTGCTCTCAAGGATTGCTACTGGTGGGACTTGGGGAATGATATGTGGTATTGGGGATAGAACCTGGGTCAGCCTCATGCAAGGAAAATGACCTAACATTGTACTATTGCTTTGGCCCAGCTTTGTCATTAAAAAGTTTGTTTTGTCTTTTCTGTGTTCCTCAGCTTTCAATATAATTTTAGGATAACCTTTTCAATTTATGTAGAGAAGTTCAAACTTTTGATATGTTGACTTAACTTTATAATAGATTGAGTTATTTTGGATTTACTAGTTATGAAAAATTATAAATCAAATAATTATATCAAATTATTCCTAGGAAAAGCACGATAAAAACTTGGAGTTTACTTTAGAAAATCTGACTGTCACAGCAGCTGATCTGTTTGCAGCTGGGACAGAGACAACAAGCACTACGCTGAGATATGCTCTTCTCCTCCTGCTGAAGTACCCTGAGGTTATGGGTATGAGCTATATAATAGATACTTAGATTGCAGAAATATCTTGCAAGATTTAGATGTGCTTTCTTTCTTCTTAGAAAGCATCAGTAAATGAATATCTGTATGATCATATTAATGAAAGTATCATGATGGGAAATCTTTATATAATACAAGGAAATGTAGTGCTAAGAAAGGTGAAGAGACTACCGACTACTGGCAATATCAAAAGTAATAAAGCATGATCTGGGTTTCAATAGAGGTTATTTGTGTCAGCCATAACCAGCATCAATTAACTTGGAGGCATACTAGTTTTCTGTGAAAAAGTTCCCTTTGAATAGAAGGTATACTATTGTGAAAGTATATTGTTCTAAAGTCATAGAAGGAATGTGAGAAGTTTTCCTATCAAACTTAAGTGGTAATTTAGAAATCTAGTGTTTATTGGAGAAAATGTATACAGTAAGGAATATGTTTTAAAAAGTTAAATTCAGGGACAAAAGACAGTACAGCAGTTAGGGAGCATGATTAGTATGCACTAGACCTGGATTTGCTGGGTTTGATTCCCAGATCTACATGGTGCCCAGAGCACCCTTGAGTGTATCTCTGAAAGCCCCAGAACACCACCAGATGTGGCACTAAATTTCCCCAGCACCACTTGGTGACTTTGGTGTCCATAGGATCCGAATAGTGTTGATGCACTTGGCTCCTGGCCTCGTGAACACAATGTGGTAGAGGAAATGGAGCCCAGTTCAGGCCTGCTGACAACCTAACTGCTGTGCTCTTTCCAGGCCTCATCACAATTCCTTTCATCATGTAGTTGTTTCCCTCATCTGATGAGAGAGGGTTACTCCCCAGGGGCAGAGTCTATATGGACCAACTCTCAGCCACACTTACAAAGAAAAGGAAAGCATTATTTGCATACCTGATAAGAAAGGTTAAGAATGAGTCAATCTCCAAAATTTAGAAACTCTTCTCTAAATTTGGAAATTTAGTTGTATGTCAGTCAAAAGAGATGATTTTCTAATTTGTGTGCTTTATAATTTTTTTATGCTTCTCTCACTTGAAAGCCATAAATCAGAATTGGGATATAAACTGAGAGAAAATGGTAGGAACAACAGAGACCTGAGAAATCACCTCATATTTTTCTCATATTAGGAAATTTTATTTTTGCTTTTTTTGGAGGGTCATACTGAGCAATGCACAGGAGTTACTCCTGGCTCTGCATTCAGGAATTACCCCTGGCAGTTCTCAGGGGACCATATGGGATGCTGGGAATTGAACCCGGGTCAGCTGTGTGCAAGGCAAAAGCCCTACCCTCTGTGCTATTGCTCCAGCCCCAGGAAAATTATTGTTGTGGGTTTGAAACTTAAAAGTTCCTATTTGGAAATAATTAAAAATGAGGTCGTATGCAATTATAATTGAATTGGAGAGACATGTTGAGGTTCAAGAAAGTACTCAAAGCAATTATGGTTATGTTGCTGGGGTGCATTGTTTATGTCATCAGAATCACATAGAAATAAAGATTTTGATCGCACTTGTGGTGTAAACATAGTGGAGAAGTAGAATCTGGGATTATGAGTTGAGTATGAAGGTGACCTTCAGACGAGCCAATCTGGTAAATAAAAGATGTAGCCACTGTATCACTATATCACTATCATCCCATTGTTCATTGATTTGCTCAAGCGGGCACCAGTAACATTTCCATTAGTTCCTGTCACGTGCTAGTGTAGCCCGATGGCATATTGGGGGCTCTTTCAAGGTCAGCGGAATGAGGACCATCATTGTTACTGTTTTTGGCATATCAAGTAAGCCACGGATAGCTTGCCAGGCTCTGCCGTGTGGGCAGGATACTCTCAGTATCTTGCCGGTTTCTCTGAGAGGGATGGAGGCTTTGGGGGCAGCCTCTAATCACCTTTAAAGTGTTTCAAGTCAGGCATATATGCGGGCAGGATATTTTCCGGGTCCTTTGAGAGTGAAAACTAGACAGTAAGAGGTCACGTGCTTCCAGGAGCTTGGTTTTATAGTCTCTGGATCTTGGCTGTTGGTGGGATTAGATGGGAGTTGGTGGGTGTAATGCCTAGCTACTGGAAGATGGGGGATCTGGGTGGAGGAGGCCCAGTCCCAATCCGAGCAGGCTTGGAGATCTTAGCCCCAGGTCCTGCACACTTGGGTTCCTCTGTTGGTTCCTTCATGTGTGAGGCTCGTCTGAGCGTGTGGAGAGTGGATTTAGTATGGCTGTGACTGGATTCCAGAGGTCTTCAGCTGCTGGGGCTCTGTTCCGGGCTGGAAGGGAAAGTCAACCAATCCCCCCCTCCAAGGGGCCCCAGTGAGGACAGCCAGGAGCAGGGGAAGGAGACTCTGTGTTGTCCTCTTCTGGGAGCTTAGTTTTATAGTCTCTGGATCTTGGCTGTTGTTTGGATTACATGGAAGTTGGTGGGTATAACTGTCAAGCACTGGAAGATGGGGGATCTGGATGGAGGAGGTCCAATCCCGATCTGAGCAGGCTTGGAGATCTCAGCTCTGGGTCTCACACACCTGGGTTCCTCTGCAGGTTCCTTCATGCATGAGACTTGTCTGAGCATGTGAAAAGTGGTTTCAGCATGGCTGTGGCTGGGTTCCAGAGGTCTTCAACTGCTGGGGCTCTGCTTGGGTGTGGGGAGGGAAACACAACCTGCCCTCGCTACAACAGGCCCCGGTGAGGACAGCCAGGCGTGGGGTAAATAGTCAGTAAAAGAAAAATAAAAACACAACACCTACAGATAGTTACATTATAATTTAATTTCCAATCATTTTTAATTTTGATTAAAACAATGTTTGATTTCCCTTTCTGTGATTAAAGACTTTAATTTTCTGATTGAATTTTCTGATGTAATTCTGTTCTATTTAAAAACATTCCAGCATTTCTCTTTGTATTGTTGTGTATGCTAATAATAGGTAGGTATAGACTATCTTGTTTGGCTAATAGGTAATTATATTTATCTATATAATGCAGTTATGGATGTCTAAGTGCATTTCTCTTTTTTATATTTAAATATTATTGAATCACCATGACATAGTTACAAGTTTTCATGTTTGAGTTACAATCACACAATGATCAAACACCCATCCCTCCACCAGTGCACATTCCCCAACACCAATACCACTGGTATACCCCATCTTTCCTACCCTCTCCCTGCCTCCATGACAGACAATATTACCCATACTCCCTCTCTACTTTTGGCTAAGTGCATTTCTTGACACAAAAAATGATGTTGTGTTGTCTATTTCGTGTATCCTTGAAGTGGTATTCAAATATGGCTTGAGTTTTTCTTTTTCTCTGAGTCATGACCTGTGTCTTACAGCTAAAGCCCAGGAAGAGATTGAGCGTGTGATTGGTGGACAACGGAGCCCCTGCATGCAGGATAGGAGCAACATGCCCTACATGGATGCCGTGGTACATGAGGTCCAGAGATTCATTGACCTCATCCCTCTCAACCTGCCCCATGCTGTGACCCGGGATATTAAATTCAGAAATTACTTCATCCCCAAGGTAAGATTTATTTTTCTTATACTGACCTTTTCTTACTAATTTCCCTTTTCACATTTTATACATCCAATTCTTTATGAACTCAAAAAGAGAGATGTACAAAACAAAAAAAATGCCTGGTGCCTACTTGTATGTCTTTCTTAGAATGATGTCTATTCAAATCTGCTCTTTTAAATTTTTACCTTATTTTGTAGGTAGTTTTTAATTGAATGAAACTGCTCACAAAAATGTAAGAGGAGAGAAAGAGGGAGATGTGTTCAAGAGAGAACACAGGTTTCTCCAGAGTAGAAATAAAAAAGCAAAGAAACATAGAGAAAATCAATAGAGAAATGTGTTCAAGGGGAAACACAGGCTTAAAGATCAAGTCTTGTACTCATTTTTAAATTGAGTTGTTTTTTTGGATTTTGTTGTTGTTATTTCTTTTGGAATTTTAGGTCACACGTGGCTGTCCTTAGGGTTACTTTTGGTTTTGTGCTCAGGGATCACTCCTGAAAAGACTTGGGGATTCATTATTAAATGTAGGGGGTCTAACCCAGGTGGGATGTATTCAAGGCAAAAGTCTTCCCGCCTTGCCTTGCTTTCTGGCCCGTTTGTGTTTTTTGTTGATGAGTTGTAAGCTTTTCATATCTTTTGAGTATTTGTCCCTTGTCCTATATATGGTGTTCAAATATCTTCTCCCAGTCAGTAAGCTGCCTTTTATTGTGTGTGTGGTTTCCTTGACTGTGGTAAGGATTTCGGTTTAATTTAACTAATGTATTTTGTATTTTGTTTCTTATGTCATTGGAATTGAGTACCAAAGACATCTCTGATGTGCTGTATATACTGTCTATCTGATGTTGGAGTGTACTGTCTATGCTTTCCTCAATATAATTAGTGGTTTTAAGTTTTACAGCCAAGTTTTCAATACATTTTGAGTTATTTTTTATTCATGGCATAAGTATTTAGTTTCTTTTTTTATAAATAATTTTTGATAAGTAAAAAGGGGTTATTGAATTTTTTGTTGTTGGTTTTCTGAATTCTTTATATATCTTCCGTATCAGCTCTTTATCAGATGTATGGTGTGCAATTATATTCTCCCATTCATTAGGGTGCCTCATATTTTAACATTGTTCCTTTCACTTAGGAAAAATTTTGTAGTTTGATGTAATCACATTTGTTAGTTTTACTTTTTTTACTGCCTTTTGCAATTGAGTGAACAAAGACACTGTAGGCCAATATTCCACTCCTATTTTTCTTCTCTGTGTTTTGTTGTTTCTAATGTTATATACAATACTGTTATCTGTTTTGAATTAATTTTCATTTATGGTGCTAGGCAGTGGGCTACTTTGATTTTTTTTGCATCTTACTATCCAGATTTCCTAACATTTATGGGAAGAGAAATCGCTTGCTGCTTAACATTATCTTGCACATTTCTTCTACCTCCACAAATGCCTAATGACTCAGATTAGATGTGTTTTATCCCAGGGCACGAATATAATTACATCACTGACTTCTGTGCTGCATGATGAAAGAGAATTCCCTAATGCAAAGGTGTTTGATCCAGGCCACTTTCTGGATGAGAGTGGAAAATTTAAGAGAAGTGACTACTTCTTGGCTTTTTCAGCAGGTAATAAAATTTATTTCCTTGGTATATCAGCAGTAAATTTGCAAAGGATTTTCTGACAATACACAGTGCTCACTCTAGGGCTAGTAAAAAGAGTTCTATGCTCATTATCAAGAACACAATATTAGTGTCTAAGCATTTTTTCCTCTTTCTGACACACCTTCATTATTGGGCCAGATCACTGATATTTCGGAGAATTCATTCATTCTTCCAAATTCAGGAGGAACTTTTTTTAAAAAAAGATAAAACATAAGAAAATGGTACTTCATAAAATGGAACAGTGTGAGATAAAACTTGAAATTTCATGATTATTGGAGATTATTTAGCATGAGTATAGTTAAAATATGGAAAAGAATCAGAGAAAATGGACAGATTATCTTATACAAATTAGAAACAAAAAGCACTGCTAATGTACTTGTTTCAGGAAAAATATTAATGGAAACCTTATATATGAAAGCAGGTTGTGTTCATCTCAATAACAGTTGAAAGGACACCTTTAAAAGAAGATGTTAAGCAATGTGTGTGTTATGTCTGTACACTTTTCATCCATTTGTCAAACCATCGTATTTTTTATTCACCCATTTAACATTCTTTAAATAGTTTCTTTAAATAGTCATTGCATATTCTCTTTCTGACAGCCAGAAACAGATTTCAAGGACTAGCTTTTCTTTGTATTTGCTTTTTTTTTTTTTCAGGAAAACGCTCATGTGCAGGAGAAAGCCTCGCCCGCATGGAACTGTTCTTGTTCCTGACCACCATTTTACAGAAATTTAACTTGAAATCTGTGGTTGATCCCAAGGACCTTGATACCACCCCCGTTGCTAATGGACTGGCTTCTGTGCCCCCTTTTTACAAGCTCTGCTTTGTTCCTGTGTGAGAAGAATTGATCACCTACTTCTGCTATGATTTTGTCTGAAAATCTCTCCATGTGGGGTTTTGTTTAGCTCCTTCCTCTTTGTCCATTTCCTGAGATGCTATCTCTGATCTCTCCTCCCCTCACTTCCCCATTGTCTCCAGATTCAAAAACATCCAATGTTCATTAAAGATGGATTTTCAGAACCATTTTCTCAAAACCATGTTATTTCCCCATACACTCATAGAGACAGGAGGAGGATGGGAAAGGGGGGTATCCTGGGGATATTGGTGGTGAGAATGTGCACTGGTAGAGGGATGAATGTTTGAACATTGTGTGATTGTAACCCAAACATAAAAGCTTGTAACTATCTCATGGTGAGTCAATAAAATAAAATAAAGTTATTTCTTCATAGTCTGTAACATTTATATTCTCATACTTTCTAAAATTAAATGTAGCACTATAAAATTGAGCAAGGGATTAGTGTATACCAATAGTCATTTTTTCTTGTCATATTCTAAATTTTAAAAGCAAAATTTTATGAGCCAGTTTTCAAAATTTCTTTCCTTTCTCCGCAATGCAGATAAGAAACATAGAAATTAATTCAAAGGGTTTTGGAATTATGCTTGTCCTCTTAGTGATAGTCACAGAGAAGGACAAGGAGGATTAGAGTAGAAGAGCTCTCTTGACTACATGTCTCCTAGAATTTCTAGTGGACAAGAGAACCAGTTTCCATAATATCAGAACATCACTGGCCTCATACTAAGCCGACTCATTCGTATCAGTACTTTATCCAGCCTAAGAGCAATGCTAAGGACGAGGCAGGGCCAGCAGATCCTTAATGTGAAGGACCAGAGATACGCATTGAGACCTTACTATAGACTACTTGCCATTAATTTATGTGGGCAAGATCTGCAGTGGAGAGCATCTTTAAGCATCACTGATGTGTCTATCAAAACTTGCCAAAGTAAACAAATACCCTTTAAAGCAAGACCCTAAATTTCAAAACCTTTAAACTAACTGGGGTCACAGTTTCTATGTGCCCTAAATCACACACTTGGTATGGAAATCTACTTAGTCCATCTGGGTGGGACATTGGTTCCTCAAAAACAAAAAATTGGATGCTTTAAGACTTTGTTTAGATAAAAACAGTACCTTAGTCCATGGAACTCTTTAGTTTTCGTGACATGCAGGAAGTCAGGGATATGGAGAATGCTTATATAAATAAAAAAAAGATGAATGCAGCAATTTAATAACCCCAGGGATATTTTTGCCCTGGGAACTGCCCCTTCCTTTCTCAGCCCAAGTCAGTTTCCTCCCTGCTACTCTTGAAGGATAGAATAATAAGTGGAGCAGATCAATTTGTAAGATAACATTGATTTGCCCTTCCTCCCTGGCCTCTGGGAGCTTGTGTTTGTTGATTGTCCCTCAAATTATTAGTTACCTTTGTCTCCTGATCAGACTCTGACTTGTAAATACTGTCTTTCTCTTCTCTTTAAAGTCCTTTGCATGGTTAGTTATTTCAGAGCAATTGCTTTTTGTATGGATACAGGAAGAGAGTTAAAAAGAGACAAGCCTGTGGCTTGGGAGTTAACTGACTCCAGATAATATTACCTCCTGGACATCTGCTCTCTTGACTTAAGCCTCAGTTGCCCTTACTTCCTAGATCCAACAAAGCAGTGTTCCAATGAGGGACTGGATGGACCCAGGGCAAATGATGCACTAACTACCCTGGCATAGAAATGGGCCTGGCCAAAGTGCCATAATGCTTAACTATTAGTTAAGAGTTTGGTCATGGAAAAATTCTGTCATGATCCAAAAAGTGGTAACTAGATTTGGACCCTGCTCGGGTTAGGAATGATTCATCCAGCCTGAGCACTGTAGTCTGTGTCTATGGGAAGACGTCCCCAGGAGAGTTACCCTACAAGCCTAAAAGTAGTCCACAGTCTATTACTGTGTCCATATAGAATGTAAATATTAGGAAGTAGAATGAAAGATGTTAATTAAGTTTCTGATCTAGTAAGAGGAGAAACACACCTTCAGGGCTATTTTGCCCCTGTGGGTTGCAGGTCGTCAGGAAGACTGGAACATTTTTTTTTTGGTATGGGGACTGAGATGTTACACTAGATTTCTTTTTTTTTAAATTTTTATTAGTGAAACACCATGAGGTACAGTTACACTTACAGATTTTTGTGCTTGGGTTTCAGTTATACAATGATTGAGTACCCATCCCTCCACCAGTGCCCATTCTCCACCACCACTAATCCCAGTATCCCTCCCACCTTCCATCCCCCCATCCCACCCTGCCTCTGTGGCAGTGCACTCCCTTTTGTTCTCTCTCTCCTATTGGGTGCTGTGGTTTGGGGACTAACACTCAAGAATTCATTCATTCATTCATTCATCATCCTGTTATTTGTCGATTGCCTCGAGCAGGCCCCAGTAACGTCTCTTTCATCCTAGCCCTGAGATTATATTCAAGGCTCTTTAGGAGAATGAGACCCATCATTGTTACTGGTATTTGGCATATTTGGTACCCACGGGGAGTTTGCCAGACTCTGCCCTGTGGGCAGGCTACATTCGATAGCCTGCAAGTTTGTCCAAAGTAGGAGTGAGATAATAAGATATCATAAAAAGATGTTCAGATAAGATGTCGCGCGGCCACAAATGTGGCCGTGCGGTTCCGGGAGCTGGATTTTATAGTCTCTGAGTCTTGGCCGCTGATGGGATTACACGGCGCCGGGGGGCCAGGTGGTGGGTGTGACCCCCGCCTACTGGAATTTGGAGGATCTGGGTGGAGGATGCTCAACTCCAATCTGAGTAGGCTTGGAGATCTCGGCCCCAGAACCTGCGTGGCTTTGTCCCTCTGCCAGTACCTTCATTTGTGCGGAGAGTGGTCTCAGCATGGTGGTGGCTGGTCCTGGAGGTCTTCCACTGCTGGAGCCCTGGTCGGGGTGGGGAGGAAAGCTCAACCCGCTCCCCTCCAAGGGACCCCGGTGAGGAACAGCCAGGCGCCGGGGCAGGAGACTGCACTGGTCTCGTCCGGGAGCTGTATTTTATAGTCTCTGAGTCTTGGCCGTTGATGGGATTACACGGCGCCAGGGGGCCAGGCGGTGGGTGTGACTCCCGCCTACTGGAATTTGGAGGATCTGGGTGGAGGATGCTCAAAGAATAGCTGAGATAAATACCAGGAGGTTTATTCCATGGTTTGGAGGCCAGCCGCACACTCTAGGGGTAAAGGCAGCTCTTTTGGAACAACATTTTTGATTGTACTTCCAATGGGAAGGCGTGGTTGGGAAGTCATGAGAGAATAGAAAAAGGAGAAGCTGGGGAGAGATAGAAGACATTACAGAGACAAAGAGAGAGATAGACGAAGTAAATTGAGTGATACAGAGAAATCAAGGAAGATTGAGGAAGAGACAGAGACAGAGATGGAGAGAAGAATAGACACAAAGTTAGAGGAGAAGGTTTTTAGTTAGAGAGAAGGCTGAGAGCTGAGAGTTAAGAGTGGCTGGGGAGATTAGAGAGGAGTCACAGAGAGATTTGTAGAGAGGGTTAGAGACAGGGTTGGAGAGAGCTGGGAGAGATGAGCGATTGAATAAAGGAAAACTAATCAGCACCCAGCTTGGTCCTCATTCTTCCTTCTTTGGTCCAAGGCAACAGACATCCCGGTGGAGAAGCAGCTGGAGAGCACCAAATGAGGTCTGCAAGAGAGAGCCACATGAAGAGTCCGCGAACATCTGTTAATGTGTAATGCCTGAGTGAAAGGGGTTTTCAGAGTGGGAGGGTAGGGATTTTACATCAATCGATTAACTGTATTTTGTGTGTGTGTGTTGGGGGGAAGAGTTGGGGGGACTACCCCTCTGGAGTCAAGTTCTGTATGTGGAACACCGGAATATTAGAACCAGGCTGAAATTATAAGTAAAAGAAATTCTTAGACCTGAGCAAGATGCACCATCACTAGAGATTAGAGTGATGTGCAACCCAACAATTTAAAAAAAAATTAAGTACTTTTGGATCTTGTTAGACCAGTATTTGACTGAAAGGTTTGGTTTCTAAAACAGAATGTGGGTTCCAATCGACTTTAATGAGAAGTTAGACTGTTTTACAAGTACCAGAGGTACAAAAGCCATCATTGAAAGCTTCTTGCATTTATAACATTGGAAATTTAAGTGTTTTCTTTTGCTGGTATCTAAAAGTTTAGTAAAAGATAAAAGGCTTTGGAGCTGGAGCAATAGCATAGTGGTTGGGCATTTGTCTTGCACACCACCAACCCAGGTTCGATTGCCAGCATCCCATATGGCTCCCCCAGCACCGCCAGGTGTAATGCCTGAGTGCATGAGCCAGGAGTAACCCCTGAGCATCTCCGGGTGTGCCCCCCCCACACAAAAAAGATCAAAGGCCTTTTTCTGCAATCGTATTTGTTTGTTTTGTTTCTGTGTGGAAGTGTTAGAATGTCTGGCCTAGATCATTCATGATTTGAAATACTTATGATAAAAGGCAAAACTGATTCTCTTTGAAAAGGAAAAAATGGGCCATTTTCTTTTTCTTTTTTATTTATTTATTTTTAATGCATCAACATGAAATACGCAGTTACAAAGCTTTCATGACTGGATGTCAGTCATAAAATGTTCCAACACCTGACCCTCCATAGTGTACATTTCCCACCACCAATGTCTGAAGAATCCCTCCTGCCCACCAAATTTTAAAAATTTGAATCTTAAATAATTAATGATGTTTTTCCCCATGAATCTAAACAGAACCAAGAAAACATGATATTGTTGTTTAAAACTGTCTAGTCTGTATGTTTGACCTCTATAAGTCAACATGATAACGCTTTTCCTTATCATTAGCCCTAAAATCATTAGGCCCTAACATGATTTAGGGCCTACAGACAGGCCTCAAGGAGAGACCAAGTCGATGCAAAAGCAAGAGGTTTATTCGAGCATGCTCGGGCTCACAGCATGACCACAAACCGTCAGTGACTGAGAGCCCAGAGCCTCTTCAAAGGGGGCTTTTTATAGGGCATCTTCCCGCGCATTTCAGAAAAGCCCGTGCACAAATCACCCAATACATTTGAATTATCACATTAGATGCTGCACGCAGGCAGCCAGTCATTTTGCAACAAGCCATCAGCACCAGCCACTCTCTTCTGTACCTGTCACCAGGCCATCCCACCAGGCAGTCAATTAGGCCTTTTCTGGCTTTATGGCCCTATTAGGTGAATTCCAGGACAAGAAAATACCTCATTAGGCCTTCTCTGGCCTTGTGGCCTTATCTGGCAAATTCCAGGGGCAAGGAGGAGATGGGGGTACTTGGTGTTGTCAGCCAGCCACATTTTGATGAAATGTGCAGTTAAATGTTGTTTTTGCAATGATTTGCATGAAAGTTGTGTGAAAAACGCGTAACATTATAAGAATTGGATTTGATGAATTTAAACAATTTGGTTTGAGATCATGTATGCTTGTTTTAAGTGCTCTAAGAAACTTTTGAATCAAAATTAAGATGATCTATTACTATTAAAATATCAGTATTTGAACTCAGTTCGTTTCAAGCTCCTCTTGTAAACTTATTTTGCATTATCCCTTGAGGTATTAGGGATTTTATCTGGTTCTCAAGCATGCAGGTCGCTGAGTACATCCCCAGCCATGCCTATTCCAACCAGTCTCTTTGGGGATTTTCTCTTTTAATCTTTGGGGGGTTTTGCTTCATTTAAAAAATTGCCAAATTATTTGATGGAATGATTTTTCAGTTGTGTTTTCTGCCTCTTTTCCAAATCTGACTTTACACTCTTTTGAAACCTCTTATTCCCCTTGCGTCCCTCACTATTTTTATAAAGCTAGTATTCGTTTTCTACTTTCATTATATCTATTGTATAAAGGTTACAGAAAGTTAAACTTATCTCCCATACTATACTGAATATATTATGAGCTTAAAGATGATAAATATGGGAATTTAAAACTAAATTTTAAATCTTTATTTCGTAGGATAAAAATTCCAATGACAAAAGTGAAGAGAATGCAGGTAAAACTTTCTTGTTCTATTTTTGAAAGATATGTGCATAAATATTGTTACCTTATTGTAAAAAGTGATTTTTTTGTAGTTGTATGAAAGAAAAGAGGAAGGGAAGAGGGGTCATACAGTACTTCAAGTGTCATGCCCAAAGAGGTAAAAACAGGGGGAGAGTCACTGTCCTCCCGTTGTTCATCGATTTGCTGGAGTGGGCGCAGTAATGTCTCTATTGTGAGACTTGTTGTTACTGTGTATGGCATATTGAATGTGTCACGGGTAGCTTGCCAGGCTTTGCCGTGCCGGCGAGATACTCTTGGTTGCATGCTGGGCTTTCCAAGAAGGACGGAGGAATCCAACCCGGCTCAGCTGGCCAGCTGAGTGCAAGGCAAACACTCTACAGCTGTGCTATCACTCCAGCCCAAGGGAGTGAAAATTGAATTGGTTGGCTTCCCAGGACCTCCAAGAACAAGCATTGGGTTGTTAAGTATGTTACAGCTACTGCAATTCAAATTAGTTTGCGAAGTGGTATTTTCAGTGTGATGAGTATTTTTGAGAAAATAGTAACACCTTTCTAGCCTGAACTTAGTGTAATTAGAAATTCTTGTACCTCTTTCTTACCTCAAATCCTTATCTTGAGGACTTTATTTCTTGTTACTATATAGGGGCTAAGGAGAGGCGGGCGTTATGAATACTTTTCCCGGCTTCTGCCGCATCTACCAGTACTTCTGCTCTTCTCTCTTTGAGGTCTTCCTTGATCGCATCTCTGCACTGCTTTGCGATCTCGGACGTTAGCTTGCGGTTGCCTGAGGCATGCACCAAACCACGCTGGCGAATTAGCAAAAGAGTTTTCGAAGATAGGCAATTTTTTGTGGCTATCTCTCTCTTGGTGTTCCTCGCACATTCATGGAGGTGCTGAACCAGTCAATCGTATTCCTCGTCAATGTTGTCAACAATGGCTTCTTCCCATGTTGCCGCAATAGTACCAAAGAGTTCCCAGTTGGTGGTCATTCTGGGAGTTCTCTTTTTGAACTTTGCAGCCCTTTCTCCCCGCTCTGTGAAGTAGAATTTGGCACGAAGGAGACGGTGGTCTGATCCCGTTTGAAATTTTGGGACAACAGTGACATCAGTCAGGCAAAACCGTCGATTGAATATGATGTGGTCTATTTCGTTGTGGAATCGTCCACTGGGAGACTCCCATGTCCATCGTTTAGATTCTGCCTTCTGGAACTGTGAGTTACCATGAATGGTCTTGGTCGAAATGATGAACTCAGACAGTCTCTCACCCTGTTCATTCCATTCTAGGCCATGGGTCCCGATGTGAAGTTCTTCAGCTGATCTTCTCGGTCCTATCTTGGCATTAAAATCACCCACAATGATCTTGTAGAAGGTGTGGTCTTCTTTATAGAACTTCTCTAGCTCCATGTAGAACTTCTCGATTTCTCTTTCATCATAATGAGATGTTGGTGCGTAGACAACGAAGATAGAAACTGCAGGCAGTGAGCCACATCTATTCAAATGTAAAAGTCCGATTCGGGTTGTTAGGTATTCGAATGAATCAATGCTCTTGGCCAAGTTTGTGTTGACAAGGACACCGACACCTCCAACACCTCTTTTATCGCATGTTCCGAGGAAAAATTCTTCTCCACTGTCGAAAACGGCATGGTGAGATTCGTGCCTTCTTGTCTCAGTCAGACCAATGATGTCGTACTTGATCATTTGCGCTTGTACCATCAGGTCTTCGATGGATACATCTGATGCTAGCGTACGTGCATTGAAAGTACAGACGATCAGTTTTGTCTTCCTTCGTTGTGGCAGCCTAGGTCGGCCTTGAGATTTTGTCGGCCTCTCCTTTCTCATCCTTCTCAGTGCTGCCATGTCGGTGAAGCCTTCAGGATCAGGTGAATGAGACCAGTTGCAGTTACTGGTTTTGGCATATTGAATACACAACGGATAGCTTGCCAGGCTCTTCCGTGCGGGCGGAATACTCTCGGTAGCTTGCCAGTCTTTCCGAGAGGGATAGAGGCTTTTTGGGCGACCTCTAATCACCCTTGTAGGTGTTACCATATTTGAACCCTATCAAATCTCTTCGATAGCCATTTCCACTTGCTGACATACCAAATTCCACTGGATGGAAATGTCGTTCCCAATGTTCTCCCTTCCGAAATCCGACACGCCATTTTGTCGGTAAAGAAACAAACAGCACCCAGCCCAGACATGGTCAGACCTGAACACCTGAAGAACCTGCCGTCAGTACTCATCAATATGCTGGCTCAGCTCTTCACTCGCTACCTGTCTGAATGCAAGGTTCCATCCCAGTGGAAAACCAGCAGGACCGTACTACTGTTCAAGAAGGGAGACATCCATGACATTGGCAACTATTGCCCGATCTGCCTATTGTCTGTCATCTACAAGTTGTTTACTCGAGTCATCCTAAATAGGATTGGCAGAACACTAGATGAAGGACAACCATGCGAGCAAGCAGGGTTCTGCAAAGGATTCAGTACCATCGACCATATCCACACGACAACCAAGCTCATTGAGGTTTCTCGGGAGTTCAAGATGCCGCTCTGTTTAATGTTCATTGATTTAAATAAGGCCTTTGATTCTGTTGAGAGGGAAGCGGTCATTGAAGCCCTAGCCAATCAGGGCATTCAAGCCCAATACATCAGGATCCTCCGTGAGCTGTATTGCGGATTCACTACCAGGATCTCACCATTCTACAAAGAAGTGATCGTTGATGTCAAGAGAGGGGTGTGGCAGGGTGATACCATTTCACCGAAACTCTTCAGTGCCACCCTCGAGAACATCATGCGACGACTGGAATGGGAAGGAATGGGAGTGAAGATAGATGGTCGGCAACTACACCACCTCCGCTTTGCTGATGACATTGTTTTAATAACACCAAACATCAGCCAAGCGGCACAAATGCTGGCCGACTTTGACCGTGAGTGTGGAAAGGTAGGACTACAGCTGAATCTTACGAAGACAATGTTTATGAGAGACAGCCTCATTCCTGACGCCCCATTCGCTCTCAACGGAACAACCATCTCTGAATGCAACAGCTATGTGTACCTAGGTCGAATGCAACAGCTACGTGTACCTAGGTCGAGAGGTCAACATGACAAATGACCTGGCACCCGAGCTGCGCAGGAGGAAGAGAGCGGCTTGGAACGCCTTCAAGAACATCGAAGAAATAGCTAAAAGGATGAAGAACCTCCGGCTCCGGGCACATCTCTTTGATTCCACTGTTCTTCCTGCATTAACATATGCCTCAGAGACCTGGGCCCTACGCAAACAAGATGAGAACACTATTCAGGTCTCCCAAAGAAGAATAGAAAGAGCTATGCTTGGAATATCACGTTTCACTCAAATGAGAGAAAGAATCCGGAGTTCTGAAATCCGTCAACGATCAAGAATCAGGGACGCTGTCTTATTTGCCAAGGTGTCGAAAATCAGATGGGCTGGTCACGTAATGAGATTTAAAGACGACCACTGGACTAGAGCTGTTACTGACTGGATTCCACGGGATGTCAAAAGACCGCATGGCCGCCCACCTACCAGATGGTCAGACTTCTTCGTCAAGATCATGAATGATCGGTTTGAGGCCCTTCATGTTCCCGGAGCGAACAGATGCCATTGGGCTACACTAGCACGCGACAGGGACAAATGGAGACGTTACTGGCGCCCGCTCGAGCAAATCGACGACTAACGGGAAGTTAAGTGATTAAGTGATTAAGTGACTATATAGGGGCTAGTATCCTTTTATGTCCTTCTCACTTGCTACACCAAAATAGGAATAAAGAAATAAGGGTCATTTTCCATTAAGACATCCCCTAGGCATTATTTAGTTATTTTTATTTTATCTAAAATTCAAACTCCTTAGATCCTCAAAATATAAAGTAAAAAAATCTCAGGGCTGGGGCAATATCGCCAAGTTCTGGAGTGCATACTTTGCATGCTAGATCCCCATGCATCAAATCCAAGTATTTCTGGGAGCAAGCCATGAGTGCCTAGCTCAGAGTGGTCCCCAAACTACTAGATATGACTAAAAGATAGGGAGAAAATCACATGATACTTGTTTGTAATCAAGGCACTGTGATATCTTTCTTTCTTATTTTATTTAAAAATAGCAGATACTAGAGAGATAGTACAGTAGCTATTGCCTTGCATGCAACTGACTTGGGTTCAATCCTGGGCAACTTATATAGTCCCTTGAGCACCAGGAATGATACCTGAAAGCAAAGCCTGTGGAAAGCCTTGAGTGCCATCAGGTATGGCCCACAAATCAATGCTAATGGTAAAACCATCTGAATTGTGGAATGCATTTAGCTGTACTTAACAACAGTATGAATATATCTTGCTGAGGCCTAGCTAGTCATTTATCAAATATTTGTGGAGAATTTCTGGAGTATTTGCTATGGGTAGACTTTTTCCTAGGTGAATGAGTTAGTAAAGAAAAGCAAACTTATCTTGCTTTAGCTTGCATCCAGTGAAAAATATATAGAAGTGAGTATTCCATTGCATTAGAATGTTGACTGCAACTGAGAGCATGTAGAGGGCCTTTTAACCTCAGGCTTAAGTTCATAAAATTTTCATCTAGGAATTGGCATCTAAGTTAATACCTGAGGGATAAATGTTAAATCCTTTAGAGTTAGGACAAGGAGTTTTGTAATGACAAAAAGAAACAAGACAATGAAGAATGAAGATAGTGAGAAATTGTTCCAAAAGAGATAATGGAATTTTGACAATTACCTGAAGATGAGAGATCTCTGATTATTTGGCAAATCAAAAAAAGAAAACTTCATACTTGGTTCTAGTTTGCGTGAACACAGAAGAATAGCAAAGGACGAAGGTTTTGAGGTTTTTTTTAAAATTTTTTTTAATCACCATGAGCTACACATACAAAGCTTTAGTGTTTGAATTTCAGTCATACACTGATCAAACAGCCATCCCTCCACCAGTGTATCTTTTCCACCACTGGTGTTCCCAGTATCCCTCTCTGCCCCCCCATCTCACTCTACCCCCTGCCTCTATGGCAGACATTTTCCTTCTTACTCTCTCTCTACTTTGGGACATTATGGTTTACAATACAGTTAGCGAGAGACCATTATGCTTGGTCCTTTATTTACTTTCAGCACACTTCTCCCATCCCTAGAGATCCCTCCAATAATCATTGACTTAATGATCCTTTCTCTATCCTAGCTGGCTTCTCCCCCTGCTCATAAGGCAGGCTTCTAACCATAGAGCATTCTTCTTGGCCCTGTCTCTACTGTCCTTGGGGGTTAGTCTCATCTTATGATATTTTATATTCCACAAATAGCAGTCATTCTATGTCTGTCCTTCTCTTTTTGACTCATTTCACTTAGCATGATACTCTCCATGACCATCCACTTATAAGCAAATTTCATGACTTCATCTCTCCTAACAGCTGCATAGTATTCCATTGTTACCCACTTAGTTTTCATAAAATAAAATATGAAGAAAAATTCTTTTTCGACTCATGGATTTATAACATTTTTGTACCTGTTTTCATGATTCTTAGTTACTTATTTTAGTATCCAAATTATTATGCAATTTGAAAATGGACCTCATTGCCCCTATAATTAAACCTTTTTTTCACTTAAATTATTTCAGTGATAATGGATTGCACTTGGCTTCTGTGCCCTGCTGTTACATTTGGCATTGTCAGCAGCTGGGAAGAAACCCAGAATCTCACATAGAATACATGTGCTCTACCATTCTAGTGCCCTTTGATGTTTTGAAATTTTTCCTCAATTCTCTCTCTCCTCCCCTCTCTGCCTGTTTCATTAGTTTCTTCACCTGTTTCACAGATAGTTCATTTCTTGATTAGTACGCACTCTAGTGGCATAAAGAAGACCACGCCTTCTGCAAGATTATTGTTGGTGATTTTAATGCCAAGATAGGACTGAGAAGATCAGCCGAAGAACTCTACATTGGGACCCATGGCCTAGACTGGAACAAACAGGGTGAGAGACTGTTTGAGTTCATCATGTCGACCAAGACCATCCATGGGAACTCACAATTCCAGAAGGCCGAATCTAAACGTTTGACATTGGAGTCTCCCAGTGGACAGTTCCACAACAAAATTGACCACATCATATTCAATCGACGGTTTTGCCTGACCGATGTTGCTGCTGTCCCAAAATTCCAAATGGAATTGGACCACCATCTCCTTCGTGCAAAATTCTACTTCACGAAGCAGGGAGAAAGGGCTGTAAAGTTAAAGAAGAGAATTCCCAGAACGACCACCAACTGGGAGCTCTTTGGCACTATTGTGGCAACATGGGAAGATGCTGTCGTTGACAACATTGACAAGGAATACGATTGACTGGTTCAGCATCTCCATTATTGTGCAAGGAAGGCCAAGCGAGAGAAAGCCACAAAAAGATGCCTGTCTTAAAAAACTCTTGAGCTCATCCACCAACGTGGCGTGGCACAAGCCTCAGGCAATGCAAGCGAACATCTGAGCTAAAAAAAAAGCAGTGCAGACAATTGATAAAAGTGGACCTCAAGGACGGAAGAGCAGCAGTGCTGGCAGATACAGCAGAAGCCAGGAAAAGCATTTGCAAAACCGCCTGTCCTTCGCCAGCTACAAGACCAAGATGACTGCCCTCTGATGTCCTGAAGGATCTCTCACATCTTCCAAAAGGGCAATGGAGAAGATTATCCATGACTTCTACTTGGATCTCTTTGATAGATACGTCTACCTGCCCACATACCAAATTCTGCAGTATGAATATGTCGTTTCCAAAGTTCTCTCTTCTGAAATCCAACACACCATTTTGTCCATAAAGAAAAGAACAGCACCTGGCCCAGACAAGGTCAGTCCTGAACACTTGAAGAACGTGCCATAAGTACTCATCAATACACTGGCTTGGCTCTTCATGCGCTACCTGTCTGAATGCAAGGTTCCGTCCCTGTTGAAAACTAGCAGGACTGTACTACTGTAGAAGAAAGGAGACATCTATGACATTGGCAACTATCACCCAATCTGCCTATTGTCTGTCATCTACAAGCTGTTCACTCGAGTCATCCTGAATAGGATTGGCAGAACACTAGATGAAGGACAACGATGTGAGCAAGCCGGGTTCAGCAAAGGATTCAGCACAATCAACCATATCCACATGAAAATTAAGCTCATTAAGGTTTCTCAGGAGTTCAAGATGCCACTCTAACCCTTCATTGTTTTAAAGAAGGCCTTTGATTCTGTTGAGACGGAAGCAGTCATTGAAGCCCTAGCCAATCAGGGCATTCATACTATGGACCTTGGATGTTGATGAGATTTCATGGCTAGTATATCAAATTTAATTCGTGTTTGGCGGGACATTGGATTGTGATTTGCTAAAAAATTAGCTCTGAAGATAAATATAAAAATTTTGATTGCATTGAAATTTATCAAAATTAATTCTGTATATATGCTTAGTATAAGAAATTGTAGTATACAGACAAATTTGAAGATCTTTCTAATAATTTTGCTCTGTATACCCAGCTCATACAGAAATAATTATCCTTGTCAATTTCATTTCTTTGTGGCTACTAGAATTTTTATTTTCCCCTTTGTGAAATTATTGATTCAAGATTCCTAACTTCAATAATTGAAAGAAATAATATATGCTGCAATGTGAATGGGTCTTTAAAAACACATAAGAGTCAGAAATGATCATATGTTGTATCAGTACATTCATATGAAAAGTACAGAATAGCAAAACTCTGGAGACAGAGAATAAATAGTTGTTGTCTAGGGCTTCAGTCAGGAAAGGAGGGAGAAATGAAGAGTGATATTGATTGACATTTAGTTTGTGAGAAAAATTTTCTGAAATTCTGTCATGAAGATTGCTAAAATTGTCATGTCAAATGGGAAAAGGTTATTGTATATAAATGTGTTGTAAGCTAAAAACTATGAACACTAACTAAATTAAAACAGTTTATATCAGATTAAGGAAAATTCTATTGCTATTCAATCACTGTCACTGTCATCCCATTGTTCATCGATTGGCTCGAGCAGGCACCAGTAACTTCTCCATTGTGAGACTTGTTGTTACTGTTTTTGGCATATCGAATACATCACAGGCAGCTTACCAGGATTTGCCATGTGGGCGAGATACTCTCGGTAGTTTGCTGAGTTCTCCTAGAGGGGCAGAAGAATCGAACCCCAGGTTGGATGCATCAAGGCAAACGCCCTACCAATTTGCTATTGCTACAGGTCAAGGATATAGTAAGAACTTTATTCTTTACAAATCTGGTATAATATAAATTGTTATATTTTATTCGCTAAAGAATGTATGTGGAGACATTGTAAGTATATAATAGCAGGTTGGCTTTAATTTTTAAATCTAACCCGGTGGATCTCTTTTAAAAACGTAAGTATTTTGTCAGTTTTAGGAAGTAAATTTACCCCACTAGTAGATCAAAGGAAAATCACAAATCACAAATCATCCTGTTAGTCGTCGATTGCCTCGAGCAGGCCCCAGTAACGTCTCCTTCATCCTAGCCCTGAGATTATATTCAAGGCTCTTTAGGAGAATGAGACCCATCATTGTTACTGGTATTTGGCATATTGGGTATGCCACGGGGAGTTTGCCAGACTCTGCCGTGTGGGCAGGCTACATTCGATAGCCTGCCAGTTTGTCCAAGATCAAAAGAAAACATCATCTTTATACAGAACTGGCATTTAATAAAATTAAATATTTCTTAATAAAGAGAAGTTTTATTTTCAGACATTATTTTTTGCAAAGCTATACAATCATGTTAAATTTTTTATTCTCAATTCGTTTTCCAGCATTGCTACTGTAAGTATTTAATAATAGAGGAAGGACACAGGATAAGAACATGAAGTGCCTGGGGGTATGGTGCTGCCAGCAGGTCAATCTGTACCTGTGAGGCGAGTGCATAAGCAGGCTAATGGCGCCTTCAGACTTCCAGATACCCCAAAACTGCTGCTGTGCCTTTAGCCAGACTCCCAAACTTGGGGAAAAGTTGACCAAGAAAGGAAATGGCCAAAAGTTAGGTATGTGGGAGACACACTGACATACCACTTCCAGCTCAGCTATATAATTGGAGGCAAGGCCTCTTGGTTCCTGATCGAACTGCTTACCAGCCATGATCCCAGAGAGTCAGAGACAAATCTCGGAACCCAGCAGCTTTTGGTCAAGATGCATCTGGTACCCTCAATGGGCAACCAGCACCAGACCACAACAAGGGAGAAAGGGTGTTGTCCCTCCCCTGCTCCCCCTTGGCGGCTCTGGCCACCATCTTCCATCTTCCGGAGGCTATTGGACATTCAGGTTTGGGCCCACAGTGTCAAGACATGTGTGGCGTCATGGAATGGGGGTGTAGCCAACACTTTCCTCCCCACACCAATGAGACCCTGAGTTGCTGCCCACTAATGGCCTCTTTGGCTCTTGATCAAGCTGCTTAATGGCCATGATCCCAAAGATTCAGAGACAAATCTTGAAACCCAGTGGATTTTGACAGAAATGCGTCTGGTCCCCGCAGTACATTACTGGAACCAGGCCATCCCAGGTGAGAATAGGTTTTGTGCCTAGGCCTGATCCCCCTGTCAGCTTGGTGACCAACATCCTCCAGAGGCCACTGGACAGTCAGGTTTGGGCCCTCAGTGACAAGACAGGCAGGGCCTCAGGGTATGGGGGTGGAACCGGGCCTTTCCCCCCCACCCCAACGAGAACCCAAGTCGCCCTCTGCCCATGAACGGCCTCTCTGGCTCCTGATGAAGCTGCTTAATTGCCATGATCCCAGAGATTCAGAGAAAAATCTTGAAACCCGGCGCTTTGGGCAGAAATGTGTATGGACTCTGCAGTAGGTTTCTGTCACCAGGGCCACGTCTGGGAGAAAAGGGTGCTGTCCCTCCACCTGCTCCCCCTTGGAAGCTTGGTGGCCACCATCCTCCAGAGGCAACTGGATGGTCAGGTTTGGGCCTGCAAACCCAGATAAGTTTGATGAGACATGCGGGGCCACCACATGGGATGGTGGTGGAGCTGGCCCTTTCATCCCCGCCCCAAAGAATCGCCGACCACAAACGGCCTCTCTGGCTCCTGATCAAGCTGCTTAACAGCCATGATCCCAGGGATTCAAGAACAAATCTCGGAAATCAGCAGGATTTGGCAGAAATACCTCCAGATTTAATTGTTAAAATTTCGAAATTCGAAAAACAAATTGTCTACTGTTGCCTTTCCAGCAGATCTGAGTGTTGGGGTAAAATCCCAAATAATAAAGATGGATCTGGTGTCAAAATATTGAATGTAACCAAAGTTGAGAGAGAGTAATGTGGAACTCATCTGCCTCACAGGTAGGGGGAGTGTGTGGGATGGGGGTATACTGGGGGTTTTGGTTGTGGAGAATGGGCACTTATGAAGGAACAGGTGTTTCATTGTATGACCGAGGCTGAAACCTGAAACATTTGTAACTGCCCTCACGGTGATTCAATAAATAAAATTATAAAAAATGCAAAAAAAATATGAGGTAGAGTTCATGCCTGATTCAGTCAGCCCTATCAGTGGCTGAATAACAGTACTCCTACATAAAAAAAATGAAGGATAATTTTGAAAGTAACTAAAATTCTGTGTCTTGTTAGAAAACACTTCAAAATCTACATACCATATAACACTTGTACTGATAGCTCTGATTTACTACTATACTTGAGGTAAATTATGTGACGAACATGCACAAATCATATAAAAGATACAAGTTTGTTGACCTCTGGTGCTCTCATCACAAATTAGAAAATGAATTCACTCCACTCTACAGCTATCAAACTTGTTTCAATTATTGAAGAGAATGAGCCAGAGAGAAGGTACAATGGTGCTTGTTTTGCAAGAGATAGATCAGGATTGGATGCCCCTCACTCCTTAATGGTCCCAAACCTGTCAGGAATGATTGGGATTAAAGAGCCAGAAAAAAGTGCTGAGCATGGCTGGGTGTGAAAAAACAACCCCTAAAACACAAAACGTAAAAACTCATGTGGGTAGATAAATGTGTGAGTACATTATATATAACATCCTTACCTTGCATGTATCGGATCCAGGTTCATTACTGGGTACTATATCTAGTTTCCTGAGCTGAGCCATGCCAAGAGTGATTCCATAGCACAGAAGTAAGAGTAAGCACTGAGCACAGTCCAGTGCTGCCATCAAAACCAAAATTGAACAAACAAAAAAATGAAAAAGCACCAGAGAGCTAGAACAGCTGGTAAGGAGTTGCCTTATAAGAATCTAATCGGGGTTTGATCCCAGACACAAAACAGAGTCCCTAAGTGCAGAGCCAGGGGTGAGTTCTAAGAAAAGCCAAGGGTGACCCAAAACCTAACTCCTTGAAAAAGGAGAATACACAACAAAACAAAAACCACAAACATACAGACTGTTAATGTTTGCTTGTTAGTTCCCATTTTTCCATTTTATTTTAAATGTTCTGGGGTGACATCTGGAGTTCGAAGGAGATCGTGTGTTGCTGGAGCTCAGTCCTGGGCTCCCACATGCAAAACACATGCTCTAGCATTTGAGCAATGGCCCCAGTCTTACAAAACTTCTGAATTCAAAATGAAGTTAAATATTGTATCTGATAAAAAATGCAGAATAGGAGAAAAAGAAGCAAATAATAACTCTCATATTGTGAACAGAATATAACTTTATTATAATAAAAAGAATTAAAATATGTATATAAATCTATATATCCTTATGTAGCAACATAAAAACTACTGAATAGGCCTATTATTGACTATGCCTGTTTCACCCTGTTATTTATGTTATTCATGCAGTGGAGCAAATGTCACACAACTTTCACCTCAGACGAGGGAGAAGAGGCAAATTAATATCAATTTCTCCCGGGAGCTGCTGAGGAAGAGATTTCGTGCCCAGACGCAGAGTCACTAGCAATGATGATCATCAGCTCTAAGGGCTCGAAGCAGCTGTGATATCTTCCAGGGAAGCAGGTTCCAGTTGACAAGACAAGGCATAGCTACAGGACAGGAGAACAGACAGACACAGGTGTTAGTCGTTGCCCAAGTGTCCCTCCCAGTGTCTACCAAACAGTCACCAGACAACAATATTGAGGCTGTTCAGGGAGCCATGGCCATGGTTCTGGACTGGCCCAGGACAAACCACTCTAGCCCTTGGAGGGCCTGCTCACCTCTCCTCTAAAGTCAGCTTCTTCTTGTCTACAAACCAAGTGCAGAATGGCTCCACGATGTTTAGGTTATACTTCTCCGAAGCTGTCTGGAGCATCATAATTTCATTCAGAATTTGATTCTCCTGGGATGAGGAGGAAGAAGGATGAGTGCATGTGCAGGCGTGCCGTGTTTCTGTGTTGTGTGGGAGTGTGTGTGTGTGTATGTGTATTGCCACAGAAGCCTCCTGGTTAAGGATGAGGAGCCTGGGACTGACATTGTGGCACAGCGCACATGGAACCCTTCATCTACCAAACTCAGTGTGCGCTTCATCGATTCTCTAAAGAGAAAATAATTTTTCATCCAAGAGCATTTTTTGTTGCATTACTATCTCCCATTTACCAAATGGATGTCTCTGCCATTATTATAACTCCCAGTGTAAGGCCCAGAGCAGGGGGACAATGTTGCACCAAGAGAAGTCTGATTTACACTGCCCGCCCCACCCAGACAGAAGCCACAACTGCTCACATTCATCCGTTTCTGTGGGTTGATGTCATTGCCCTGTTGGGAGATACAGTGTATAAGGAAGAGACCCCGGGTGTCTACCAGGCTTTCTAGTCCCTCCACTACCCTCCCTTCATCCTACACTTCCACAAGGTGCCAGCTGGGGAACACTGAAGACAAGCAGGTGAGGAGCAAGGCCAGATTTTGACCCCCACACAGGGGACCTGGGGCTGAATCTCAGGGACACCAGACCCCCATCCTGCCTTGGATTCATGGGGAGACTGAAATTTCACCGCGAGGAAAGCTCTGCTCACAGATGTGCTTCCCTGCCTTCCCTCTCTCCACAGGGCACATGGTGAAGAGAGACTCGGTATATGCCATGGAAACTCCAACCAGTTTGGAGCAAGGCAAGACTGCTGCTCCGCCTGGCAGCAGGGGCAGATAAGGACGGGCATGTGAATGAGCTCGTTCCTCCCTAGGACATGCAGCAGCTCCAGCTCACAGGCGCTGTGCCTCTCTGAGGGGAAGCAAGGCAGGACTGAGAGCTCAGGGACCAGGGAAGGGGTTTCTGTCGCTTCCCCCCCTCCCCCCCGGGTCTCCATCTTGTTCTCCTACACAAAGTAGTCAACCCCACACACCTCCAGGTAATCCTCCATGGCAGCATCCAGCATCAACAGGTCGGTCAGGATGGTGCCCAGGAAGGGGACCACACCCTGTGAAAATTGCAGGTGTGAGAGAGGAAACTGCTCCTGGGCCTCACCAGAAATGTAGCCCAAGCAACCCTCCCCTCTTTGTTGTCAGGGAGCACTGAATGATGCTCTCTCACAGAAGAATGTAATCCAGAGCTATCTCCAGGACCCCGTCTTGAATCTAACCCCCACCCTCACGTCCCGAATCCAAGCCCTGAATTTCTCTTGGGCCCAGAGCCAGGTGATTTGATGCTTCACCCCAGTCCATCCTGAGGCCAGCCGTGCAGGCCTCTTCCTGGATCTCAGCAGGGGACTGCAGGCACTGGGCACTTGTGACCTCAGAGGCAGCCACCTTCTATTCATTGACAGGCCTCCAGAAGAGACCCCCCACCCCCATCTCCTACCAGACAGATCCATGAACCTTCTTTCACCAACTTCTCTGGAATCTCCGAGACTTCCTTACATAGGTAGTAAACTTGGCATTTCTGTCCTGCCAAGAAAGGAGAGTTCATTGAGTCCGAACTTCTCTCATCCCACGTGTGCCCTAAGTTTCTGACCTCTCCCATGGCCCCGCATGGAAGTCTGAGGAACAGCTCCCCAGGGCCTCTGGAAGAAGCAGGCGAGTGGCCCCCACCAGCTGGGCCATCACCGGGACTGTGGCTGCTGTGGCTGCACCTAATGCTCACGGAGAAAGGCTGAAATTTGCAAGGAAGGTTGTGGTCACAAAATAATAAGGGTGCCCATTTCAAAAATAAAAAAACAAAAAGTCCTGCATGGTGCCAATTCCCCCATCCCTCTGGGCCTCTTTTCTTTCCAAGTGTCCTGCCTTCACCTACCTTGAGGAACAGTTTCTGAATCCTTTTTACAGAGATATTTAAATATCTGAAAACTCTTTCTGTGGGGTTAAAAGAAAGGGAGAAAGAGGGCCAGGAGCCCCGTGGAAGTTGTGGGACAAAACCCCTTCAACCAGAGCAGGGATGGGGCTGCTGGAGGAGAGTTTGTGCTGGGGCCTGAGCACTGGGATCTTCAGGGACTGGCGAGTGGTGCCTGTGGCCTCTCAGAGCTCTATTTCCGGAGCAGCTCCTCTTTCAATACCTGGGATTTAGCTGGGCTAGAGTTCTGCACTGTGTAGTAAATATTGGAAAGTCTACAATATGGCTGACTCAGGGCATGACTAAGTACCATCCATCCTTACCAGATTCTGAATTCAGGGTCTATTGGGTTTTGTTTGTCATTTTTTCTAGGGCTTGTTCCAGGTGACTGAGAGGCCAAGGGCAGACATTGCCAAGATCCCTCAGAAACTTTGGGTTCTCTAGAGGTATGCTAACCTACTTGGAAATTTCATCCCACGTATTCTTCAGTCTACGGATTGGAGTGCTCTTGAGAGCACAGACGATGGCATGCATTGAAGAAAAGTTGTGAATCTTTTTGCACTCCTGGGAAGAGAAGAGGAGGGGCTGTGAGTTGGGAACTGGAGTCTTCTCGAGCTGCCATTCCCTGCATGCCTGCCTACCTCTCAAGGTGAAACAAAAAACATGGGGCTTATGGGGTCAGCCTTGGCTAGAAGCAGTGGGCAGGAAATGAGTCTCCAATAGAGCCCACAGTTCAACGCCAGCCTGGTCCTGGCACCAGGGCCTGGGGAACATGTAGGTAGGTTGAGACTAGAACCTTCCATCATGACAACTAAATGAGCGCCAGACTCCAGAAGGGATCCCCGGGATCCATGACACATCTTGGCCACCTTTATCCAGTGCTCCATGCGCTGAACCCTGTCCCGGACTGTGTGGGTCGGGTCTCCCAGGCAGGTAGTGATGACAAATTGCCCACACTGTTGAACTGGTGAACAGTGGTCTGCACAGTCGGTGCCACATTTTTGTTGTGCTTTCTTTGGGACCATATCTGTCCGAGGCAGTGTTGGGGGACAACCTCCTTCAAGAGTACCTAGGGGAGCAGAGAAAGCATCAGCACAAACTGCAGTGCCCCAGTAGAGTCACATGCAGGGGTCATAGGTCAATCTATAGCTTAGAAAATTGCCCAGGTCATTTGAACCTCGAGGAAGAGAATGGAGTTTACTCTGTTCCCTGAGGTTGCATCTGGGCTCACAGAAGACCCCCACCTGGTACCTTGGCAGCAGTGGGAGATACATTTCCAAAGGCCCCTTCTCTCCTCAGACTGACATAGCATCTGAACCAGGTCCAGAGGCTCCACCCCTAGGAGCCTCACCCAATATGACCCTTCTGTCCCCTTCCATTCAGAGGCACATGGAGCGATGAGAGGACACTGTGGCCTTCCTAGTGTGTCATCCACATGAGGCATCTTCTAGGCACTGAGACTGCCCTGACTCTGGGAAGATGGATGGACCCGGGACCTGGTGAATATGCGGAGCCCACGCCTACCTAATCTCCAGGCTACTTCAGCATTCTCTCTCAGTCCCTTTCAGCCTGAAAGACTCTGTGCACACAGTTCTTGTCCATGTCCACCCCCATGTGATCTAGGGTAGGACGGGTGCGTGGTGGGACAGCATGGGGACCTGAGGACGTAAGGCCTGAGCAGGAGAGTCAGGGCCCCCAACGGCTCGACCTCTCAGTCCCACCTAGAGCCCTGCTCTTACTGCGTCTGTCCAGGTTATCTGCTCCGCCACCACCCAGGGATTGAAGGCCAGGATGTCCCAGGAGTGGTTGGTCTGGTTGGAGGGCTCTGTGGCTGTCGACAGCTCCATGTCTCTCGTGGAAGTTCTGTGGGCTGTTTCCTGTACAGTGCGCCATGCTGAAAGTGTCCCTGATTTGGGGGCGGTCTCTCCTGTGGGATCTGAGGCCTTTAATTCTTCCTGCGCCTCAGGATAAGATGGAACAGAATCTAACTCCAGCTGCACGGGTGGAAACTCAGGTGGTGCTGAGGAGTCCTGGAGCTCTGGCTCTTCATCGAGGTCCAAGGCTGCTTCCTGAACACTGGGTGCTGCAGGTGTCCCTGATTTGGGGGCTGACTCTCCTGCAGGAAGTAAGACCTCAAGATCTTCCTGCACCTCAGCAGAAGGCAGAGCAGACGTCGGCTCCAGCTGCACGGGTGGAATCTCAGGTGCTGCTGAGGGATCCTGGAGTGCTGTGTCTTCATCAAGGTATGAGGCTGGTGGCCGCAATTGAGCAGGCACTGGAGCAAGAACAAAACAACATGAGCATGGATACTAGACAGAGTTCTCCAAGTGCCCATGTAGAGAGGGTCAAGAATCCTGGGATGACCCAGAAACCCCTTGCTGCCCCCACCCCGATACCCTCCCAGTGTGGCTCCTCACAGTCTGGCGTGGGCTCCACAGTTCCAACTGTTCCAGATGCCCCATGATTTTCCACTTGGTACTACACACATCATCAACTTGTACACAGGCCCTCAGTATCTGGAGCCAGTGAGAGCGCCAGAGCCTGTCAGGATCCTGGAGGCATTGCTCAACCCAGGAGCCCAAGAAGGGATACAGGGAGCTGGGGAAGAGCAGGGGTTGAAGAGCATCAGAAGGTGGAATTTGGTCCGTGACAAGGCAGAACCTGCTCTGTCCCTCAGTAGGACACACTCACCTGTGAACCATCATGTGCAGGAACTTTGGAGGGATGTTGAAGGTCAGTACAGGGAACACGGTCGATGACCGCGTGTAGAGGATCCACCCTCGGGAGAGCAGTGGCAGCAACCGTTGCAGAATCTGCACAGTCTCTGTCTTGATGGCCAGCAGGGCGCAAGCCTCAGCTACCACCAGGCTTGACTTAGGGGTCTTCTGTGTGGAAATGAGGTACACTCAGGAACAGTTCTGGGAACAGGCAGAGGGATCTGAGCAGAAATTCCAGCACCTCAGAAATGGGTTCAGCACCTCAGAAATGTGTCCAATGAAGAACGTTGAGAAAAATTCCAAGTTTACAGGCAGTGGGATTTTCAGGGGGAATAATAAACACATAACTTGTCAGCAGTTTTGATTTAACCAAGAAATATTAACACCTCCCAGAAGGAATAGCTTACCAGCAAATATTATCCACATGAGACATTGTGCGACATCCACATTATACATATAAATATAGTGAGTATGATTAACTATTTCAGGTGTCTGTTCTCTCAGATAGGATGATTCTGAATAGGTCCAAACAAGGGTCCTGTGACCTTCCCTGCACAACACTTAGCTCTTCAAGTCTCTGACTTGAAGGGAAAATTGTGAGGGAGACTCACAAGCATCAGTAGGCCCCTATATTTTCCTAGACATCACTATATTAGTGTTCCCGCTCAAAATTAACTCAGACAGAGCTATGCTGGGTGGCTTGGCACCCTGGCCTCATGCCCAGCAGACACATAGTGAACTCTCATGTGTACTGCTTAATGTAATCCTGACAGGATGTCTCCAATGACAGAGCCTTGTGGCTGGCTCAGGAGGCATCAAGATCCATAGAGCTCATCTGTGGTTTTATGTTTCAGATACTGGAAACAAGTACTATGTGAGAGTATATAATGTTTCCTGTGGAAACTGCTGAGACATAAGTATGTTTAGTCATGCTGAGTTCCAGAAGCTTTATGATGTTAGTGAAGCCAAAAAATCTTTGAAAAGTACATGAAAATCATTAAGATAAGTTGTTCAAAATCCCCTAACCCGCTGAGATCTTGTTCCTGGACTGTTGTATTCTGTGCAATGACTATGTCAAGTCATTTACAAACTAAGAGAAATCTCAACCCCTTGTCTATTTCATGGGATGATTTGTAAGGAGTAGAGAACACCTGCAAGGACTCGGCTCAACTCTAGTGTTTTAAGGACATTAGAGTCACAGCTTGGGCTGTCAGGTGAAATAAGAACCAAAAATACGAAGAAGTTTGATTCTTTGGGTTTGATTTATCATATAATTCACTGTTCTCCCATTGTTCATCGAGTTGCTCGAGTGGGCGCAGTAATGTCTCCAGTGTGAGACTTGTTACTGTGTTTGGCATATCGAATACACCATGGGTAGCTTGCCAGGCTTTGCTGTGCGGGCAAGATACTCTCGTTTGCTTGCCGAGCTCTCAAGAGGGGTGGAGTCATTGAACCCGGATCAGCCGGACCAGCCTTGCGCAAGGCAAACGCCCCACTGCTGTGCTATCGCTCCAGCCCTATACACTTAATTTCAACCACTTCTGTATTTAATGGGAAGATTCGCAAGGGTTAGAGAAAATATGTAAGAAAAACAGACCTGACTCTTCTCTAGGTATCTATGGCTGTGAGAAAAATAACAGATTTGCTTTTGTTATCAATGCAAATGTATTAAATATTCTTATGCCATTCTTGTAACTATGAGAAACTCCTTTCCTTTCACATAACAACTACGGGTGGCCAGGAATCCTGGTGTCTTTGGTTCTAGTCATCACACACTAATGTCTGAAAGCTATTTTATGCCCCAGAGAGTGTCTGGGTAAGGAGACCCTCCTGGTCCCTTACTTACCTTAGGTTGGCACTGGACTCCTTTGGTGCTGTCCTTCCTGAAACATTTGTCTACACAGTCAGAAAAGAGGAAGCCTTGGATGAAGTCCTCAATGATCTCCTCGGTGGCACTCTATAAAACACGCCAGTCACCACCCAGAAAGGTTAGTAAGTGCCTCCCATGGACAGAGCACCTACCAATGATGTTCCCAAGTTCAGCTCCTTAGAGCGCATCTTAGAGATACCTATTGAGACAGTATATCTTAGAGTTCAGGATGGATGTCTGCTCTGTGATCTTCTACCCCACTCATCACTTTCCCATTTCTGCCATCTTGGACTTTGGTTGTAATCATAACAGACACACATGGCCATCCTCTATTACAGAATACTTCTTGAATTGGGCAAACCCTTCAACAAGTTCCTTCACCATCTTGTCAACTCTCTATACTTTCTATTTCTGACGTACACTCACACACAGAAGGAAATGTGTGTAGGATTCCTAGGGTGACCCCATCAATACATGCTGACCAGTACTGGCCTGCCCTGGGTTTCCCACATTTACCTTTGGATCCATTCTGCCACTTGTCGCATGGCACTGGACTTGTTGGCCGTTCAATTGTCTATTTGGATTGTGTGATCTGTCATCACTCTGGGCTCTTCTCTGCCCTGAATTTCTAGCTTTGGGAAAACAACATGAAAACATATTTCTCTCAGCTCCTGGAAGCCAAGTGAGCAGACAGAATGTTGTTTCCTGTTTCCATGGTACTAAATGTGTTGAACCAATCACGATAAGAGAGGGAGCTAAAGATTCTATGACCCCATCACCTCATCACCTTCCTTTTCTCAGACCTCTCCAGTGAGCTTTGAATGACCTGGCTTCCTCTTCCATGTTAACTTCTTCACTGTAACACACCCCCCACCCCACACACACATACACAGCTTCACAAAATACCCAGAGAGTTTAGCTAGTTTTATTTACTTATTTAAAGAGACAGAAAAACTGTTACCTTGTTTCTCTGGTTAGTGACTTAAAAAAAATTCATTGAACTCTTCAGATATTTCTCAATCTCCCAATCTGTTCATTTGAGTAATAAGTTTCAAACCTACACCATAAAACATCATAACAATTTTTAAAAATATCTAAAGATGCTTGTTGAATATATTTTTCAAAGAAAAGAAAATATTTTTTCTGTAACTAATTTTAAATATAAAAGAGAGGGAAAAGTTCTACTTACTTACCTTTTATCCCTGTCACTTATGTTAAAACCAGGACCTACCTCTCATTTTGCTAGAGTGTATGGTGTTACCATTAGTTCAACCAGTACCTGCGAGGGGCGGGGGCGGGGGACGAATGCATCAGCAGCCTCATGGTGCCTTTAGGCTTCCTGACACCCCAAAATTGTCACTGTGCCTTTCGCCAGACCCGAACAACCTGGAACCTAGTTTACGAAGAAATAAAATAGCCAAACATTAGGTATGTGGGAACCGCACGCACAAATCACTTCCAGCTAAGCTATACAAGCTTATTTATTGGCTAAATTTCAGCCAGAAATAAATCTCAAAAGAGATCAAAAGCCGCAGTTAATCTCGGACCTGTGCATGGTTGAACAGACCTGGGTAAATCGGAGGAGGTTGGGTTACGTGGTCCTGCCCAAGCACAGCCCCTGGCAGCCACTTGCTTCTGCTAACTAAAAACACCAGCATACCCCCGGCCTCACTCCATGGTCTCAGTAAGAACCTCACTAAGATACAATACGCTGAAAATTTGGGTAGGTGGGTTTTGTGACTGAAATATCCAGACATTTTTGGGGTCTGCATGGGCTACCTCCCCACACCCTCCTGTTCTCCTGGGAGCCTTGCCAGTCATATCCAGACCCCAAAGCAACCACCCAATTGAAAAGCCTCTCCAGTCCCGATAAAAATACTTAATGCCCTGACAAACACCATGACCACTTAGTACCTGTATTACAAACTATAATACACAAAAGGAAAAGGAGAAAGAGCAGGAAAGAAAGTGGCCCCATAGAGGGTGACTAGGAATAGGCGGGGAGGGGTGTTCGGGGATGGTGGTAGGGAAACAGGGGACATTAGTGGTGGAAGATGTACACTCGTGGAAGGATGGGTGCTGGATCATTCTATGACAAAAACCCAATTACCATCAATTTGTAATGGAGCGATAGCACAGCAGATAGGGCGTTTGCCTTGCACACAGCCAACATGGCCGACCCAAGTTCGATTCCTCCGCCCCTCTTGGAGAGCCCGGCAAGCTACCGAGAGTATTCGATATGCCAGACACAGTAACAACAAAGTCTCCAATGGAGACGTTACTGGGCCCGCTCGAGCAAATCGCTCGAGCAATTAATTCCTGCCATTAATGCTCAGGAGACCATATGAATGCTGAAGATCAAACCTAGGTTGGCCAAAATGCAAGAACAGTGTACTATCCAGTCAAAATGACATCTGCACTTCTATGTTCGTTGCTGCAATATTCACAATAACCAAAATCTGGAAAAAGCCCGAATGTCCAAGAACAGATGACTGGTTAGAGAAACTTTGGTACATCTACACAATGGAGTACTAATCAGCTGATAGAAAAGATGAAGTCATACAATTTACATACAAGTGGTACCACATGGAAAGTATCATGCTAAGCGAAATGAGTCAGAAAGAGAGGGACAGACATAGAAATATTGCATTCATCTGGGGAATATGCAGTAACAAATTGGGAGGCTAACTCCCAAGAAGAGCCGAGATAAGTACCAGAAGGTTCACTCCATGGCTTGGAGGCCAGCCGTACAGGCTGAGACAGAAGGCAGCTCAGATAGTGAGGGGAGCACCAAGTGAAGGGTGTTGGGGGACTCCCCCAGGATGAGAGATGCATGCTGAAAATAGACTATAGACCGAACACGATAGCCACTCAATGCCTCTTTTGCAAACCACAGCACCCAAAAGGAGAGAGAGAGAGAACATAAGGGAATGCCCTGCCACAGGGGTGGGGTGGGATGGGGGGTGGGGAGGTTGGAGCGATGCTGGGACCATTGGTGGTGAGGAATGGGCACCGGTGGAGGGATGGGTAGTCAATCATTGTATAACTGAAAACCAAGCACAAAAATTTGCAAGTCTACAACTGTACTTCATGGTGTTTCACTAATAAAATTTTTTTAAAAATCAGCTTTTATATTAAAATATATTAGCACACAATATTCTTTCTCAAGAAATAAAACTTTCTCAAACTTATGGCAGAATAAAAGAAAAGTGTAATATCACACCATTCCCCCACATATTTCTTGATATACATCAATAATGATCCCCAAAATTTACTCACTGATCTAACTATTTAATTTTATTACTTTTTTTTGCTTTTTTGGAAGGGTGGTCACACCCAGCAATGCTCAGGCATTACTCCAGGCTCTGCACTCAGGAATTTGGCCATGCGCGGGGACCGTATGGAATGCGGAAATCGAACCTAGGTCAGCCACGTGCAAGAAAAACGCCCTAACCACTGTAGTATCACTCTGACCCCTAATTTTATCTCTTTTTAAAAGACAGAATAGTTTGTTACTAAATAGTTTCTACATAAATACTCCTCTCATATTAAGCCTTACATTACATATTTAATTTTCCTGCATTTCAACACTGGAACTATTCTTCAGTACTACTATATAATCTGTTATTCTTCCATTCTTCAGTGGTAGTGACACCATAATTCCTGAAATCAAGTTATCTTAATTCTCTAAAGTTAACTAAGCCACTTCAGGAAAAAATTTTGAATTTAGGAGTGAGGCCAGCTTAGGAACAAAAAGAATATTTCTGAGGATTTATAGGAGGAGTATGTAAGTTTAAACAAATATTCTTTTAGTTTTATATTGATGCATCACATGCACACAAGCAAAATCTCCATGGCTTGGAGGCCAGCCACACATGCTAGGGGAAAAGGCAGCTCAGATAGAGAAGGGAGCACCAAATAAAGGGTGTTAGGAGGATCCTCCCAGGATTGGAGAAGTATGGTGAAAGTAGACTATAGACCAAACATGATTGCCACTCAATGCCTCTTTTCCAAACCACAACACCCAAAAGGAGAAAGAGAACAAAGGGTAATGCCCTGCCACGGAGGCAGGGTGGGTAGGGGGAGATGGGGGGTGGGAGGGATACTGGGATCTGTGGTGGTGGGAAATGGGCACTGGTGGAGGGATGGGTATTTGATCATTGTGTAATTGAAACCCAAGCACAAAATTTGTAAGTCTACAACAGTACCTCATGGTGTCTCACTAATAAAAATTTTAAAATAAATAAATAAATACAATTAAAAAAATAAACCTTGATCTCCTAAACAACCTTGAAAAAAAAACACATGTGTGTGGAATAGATTTACTATGTTAACAATTGCCTTCTGGTTAGTTCTTTCTCCAAGAAAGGCCCCTTTATGACTTCTAGGTATTAAAGCTAGAAAAGAAGAAAAAACTAAAGATATGTCTCACAATGGCCACTGGGTATGTTAAAGCACAGAATGTTACTGGCAGTTATTTCTTAGTGGTGTAATTAGAGCTACTCAAACCTTAACAAGGAATTTTCCCAAAGTGGTAAACTTGGACAAGTTCATATACCAAGACTCCAGGGGAAAACAGAGAAACAATAAAAGAAATGTCTCAAACAGTAATATCACCTTCTGCCAGCCAACATTTTTTTTCTTTCATTTTAGGTGGAAAAAGAGAAGCATCTTTTTCTTTCCGTATTATTCTTGTACCCCACTGTAGAAAGCAATAAATTAATAGGAGCCTAAAGAGTTCAAGTGATGATGCTATTGAAATAATATTTAGGTTGAAGAAAAGTTCTTCAAAAATGCAGCTATCATAATGTACAAAATCATAATGCGGAGGGATAGAAGTTATGGTTAATGTTTTGGTTTGCTTGTTAACAATTAAGGGAAAAATAACAACGAATATCTAAGGTATAATCGCATCAAATACTAAAAGAAAAATACTAATTTTGTGGAAATTTCCAAAGATACAAAATCCGTTTATATATCCTGTGAAAAAGATTAGATCAATTTTTTAACATTTCAATGGGTAAAAAAATGTTAACCAAAACTAGCGAAGCCATACTCTAAAGTAAAGTAAACAATGAGCAATATTCCAAGGAACCACAAATACAGAGTTTGAGACATCTTTTTCATATCATGTTCTGGCACTTTTTGGGAATATAAAAGCATATTTTAGACATAGTCTTTATATAAAAAATACTAAGACTTCTGTGGGTTTTTTTTATGTTATCCTGTCTGGACAAAATAGTTTTTTCTTTCTATAACAGTATCATGAACTATAACTTTATACTTCTAAAACTTGGCATAAGCAGTCTACAAATCCTAAAGGAAGGTCAATGTGATGATTTTTAAAAACATATATTCATTTTATGAAGACCTATTGAACTAGCATATTCAGTTAAAAACAAAAATATTTATTTTCCTTCTAGAAATGTTTATAAACTATTTTGCAATTAGCCCCAAGAGTCTGTCCTATGCTAACAAATTAAAGTTAAATTTCCTTTATGTTGTAATTTTCCTACCCCCAGCTTCATAAAGCTCTTTTATGGATTGCTTTCCTATAAGAATTCTACACTGGCAACTGCATTTTCTTTAGAGCAACAAATATTTACCAGCTATAAAAGCTGCTTGACCCTGGACTTATGTTAAATGGATGTTGGTGAGTTTCAAAAGATCCAAACATGGGGGTCACAGAGATGGTATAGAGGTTAAAGCAAGTGCCTTAGACCAATCCCAGTCTGATCCCCTATATGACTTATTGGTTCCTGAGCACCCCTAGAATTGATCCCTGAACACAGAGTCAGGCTTTAAGGGCGGCCTTAACTGCATTTGCAGGTGTTCCCATGGTTCAAACCATATTTGAACCCCATCAAATATAGTGTGATAATAATGAAAAATGGGTATTAAGAGTCTTATGATGTGTCAGGAAAGGAGCCTGGACCATGGCAGCGACTGGGTAGTGGAGGTAGTAGAGTGCAGCCGATGAAGGATTTATCTGCCTCCAGTGGTGGGTTTTCTGGGTGTGATCCCTGGATCCTTGGAGATTGATGGCAGCAGGCAGAGGATCAACTTGGCCATGAGCTTTGATTCATTCACATGCTTAACAACCCGAATTAGACGATTACACTTGAATAGATGTGGTTCACCGCTGGCAGTTTCTATCTTCATTGTCTACACACCAACATCCAATTGCAATAAAGAAGAAACTAAGTTCTACATGGAGCTGGAGAAGTGCCAAACACAGTATCGACAAGTCTTAAAATGGAGACATTACTGGGCCCTCTCGAGCAAATCGATGAACAATGGGAGGACAGTGTTTGTTTAGTTTGTTTATTATTATTTTTGGTCTTCGAGGAACAGAAAAATTATTAGTCGGACTCTTCCTATCTGCTTATTCATTGTTCCATAGTATCCAAAATCTAGAACCAGAGGTCAGATGGTTTGACTTTACAAGTTAACATATCTGGCCTGGAGATATTTGGAACTCAAATATCTGTTTGAGTCACTGGTCCAAGCCATTTAAGAGAAAAGCCTAACAACAACCGTAAGGCTAAATCTCCTTCTGTAGTATTTCTAGGTCTGAAGCCAGACCTGATCTGCTAGTTTGAGACATGATCTCCGTTGACTTACCAGATTGAGAAAGTGGAAATATCCAAGGGCGCTGCTTCTAAAAATGTCCCTTTTTCCACTGATTTTTCTGATGCCAGGGACCTGGCACTCCCACAGTTTCATTAGTGACTTCCAAAGGTGGTATATTACCCATTCCACATTCTACAGAGTTGGCGGTGAGTGAAGAAAGCCCACTAATGGTGCTCACAAGCATACATTGCCAATATCTTCATAACATCAATTATAGTTAGAAATGCAGTAATTGGTGTCCTACCAGTATTGTTCTAGATCAGTACTCTTCCTGCATTGAATCTTCATGACTCATGAAGCTAAAAGCATCTTTAAACATGAAAGATCACTGACCAACCAAGTGGAAGCAAAGATAAACAAATGGGACTACATGAAACGAAGAAACATCTCTGTGCCTCAAAAGAAATAGTGACCAAGATAGATACAGAGACAGCCCACGGAATAGGAAAAGTTATCTACCCAATACCTATCAGATAAGGGATTAATATCCAAGATATATAAGGCACTGGTAGAACTTTAAAAGAAAAAAATCCAACCCCATCAAAAAATGGAGAGAAATGAACAGAAACTTCCTCAAAAAAGATATACCAATGGCCAAAAGGCAGAGTGGGAAAAAATTCTCTACATCACTAATCACCAGGGAGATGCAAAATGCAACAACAAGGAGATATCATCTCACACCACAAAGACTGGCACACATTAAAAAAAAAGAACTAACTATCCCTCATGGTAAGATAATTGATTATAGTACTTTTGATTTGGCCAGTGCAAACAAAAATTAATTAAATTGAATAGGAAAATTGTTGGAGAAACTCAAACTTTGACAGCTTATTCTAACGTGATTGTTGTAGTATGGAACATTGGGAGAACTTTCTCCTCCAAGGCCCAGTATTCCAGATGGACCTCAACATCTGGAACTGTGGAGGTTTGTTTACAACTTTAAAACTCATGAAAGGATGGACAGGGAAGTATCAAATTATTAGTGAAAAAAATCTGCTACAGTGCTATGGCAATTCTAACAGTTCTTCTTTTAGTCATGTTTTCACTATGAGGTGCACTCTGGAGAAGCCAATGCAGAATTGGCACCATCAACAGGACGGGGATGTCTGCCATCTTGAGGCTATTAGCCATGAAGCCAAAAAATAAAATAAAATAAAAAGGTGGGGGCAGGTAGAGGAACAGCATTACTCCCATCCCCAGGAGCAAAACCTGAAGGTCAAATATATCATTTTCATGAAATGTGCAGTTAAATATTGTTTTTGTAATGATTTGCATGAAAGTTGTGTGAAAACGCATAAAGTTATAAGAATTGGATTTGATGAATTTAAACAATTTGGCTTGAGATCATGTATGCTTCTATTAAGTGCTCTAAGAAATTTTTTAATCAATACTAAGACAATGTATTACTACTAAAATATCACTAATTGAACTTGGTTCATTTCAAGCTCCACTTGTAAACTTATTTTGCATTATCCCTTGAGGTATTAGGGATTTTATCTGGTTCTCAGGCATGCAGGTCCACTGAGTACATCCCCAGTCATGCCTACTCCAACCAGTCTCTTTGGGGATTTTCTCTTTTAATCTTTGAGGGGGTTTTGCTTCATTTAAAAATTTACCAAATTATTTGATGGAATGATTTTTCAGTTGTGTTTTCTGCCTCTTTTCCAAATCTGACCTTACGACTCTTTTGAAACCTCTTATTCCCCTTGAGTCACTCACTATTTTTTTAAAGCTAGTATTTGTTTTCTACTTTCATTGTATCTATTGTATAAGGGTTACAGAAAGTTAAACTTATCTCCCATACTATACTGAATATATTATGAGCTTAAAGATGATAAATATGGGAATTTAAAACTAAATTTTAAATCTTTATTTTGTAGGATAAAAATTCCAATGACACAAGTGAAGAGAATGCAGGTAAAACTTTCTTGTTCTATTTTTCAAAAATATGTGCGTACATATTGTTACCTTATTATACCCTTTCCTTCCATTGTTCATCGATTTGCTCAATTGGGTACCAGTAACATCTCCATTGTGAGACTTTGTTGTTATGGTGTTTGGCATATCGAATGTGTCACGGGGAGAGTGATTTTCTGTAGCTGCATGAAAGAAAAGAGGAAGGGAAGAAGAGTCACACAGTTTTTCAGGTGACATGCCCAAAGAGCTGAAAAACAGGGGGAATGTCACTGTCCTCCCGTTGTTCATCGATTTGCTCGAGTGGGCCCAGCAACGTCTCTATCGTGAGACTTACTGTTACTGTGTTTGACTTATGGAATGTGTCACGGGTACCCTGCCAGGCTTTGTTTGCAGATACTCTCAGTAGCATGCTGGGCTTTTGACAGGGGTGGAGGAATCGAACCCAGTTCTGCCAGCCGGCTGCAAGCAAGGCAAACACACTACCACTTTGCTATCGCTCCAGCCCGGGGGAATGTCACATAAGATTTTATCTTGAGTGAAAATTGAATTTGGTGGGTTTCCCGGGAACTCCAAGAACAAGCATTGGGTTGTTAAGTATGTTATGGCTACTGCAATTCAAAGTCGTTGGCGAAGTGGTATTTTCAGTGTGCTGAGTATTTTTGAGAAAATGGAAACATCTTTCTAGCCTGAACTTAGTGTAATTAGAAATTCTTGTACCTCTTTCTTACCTCAAAGCCTTATCTTGAGGACTTTATTTCTTGTTACTATATAGGGGCTAGTATCCTTTTGTTTCCTTCTCACTTGCTACACCAGAATAGGAATAAAGAAATAAGGGTCATTTTCCATTAAGACATCCCCTAGGCATTATTTAGTTATTTTTATTTTATCTAAAATTTAAACTCCTTGGGGGTATGGTGCCGCCAGCAGGTCAATCTGGACCTGTGAGGTGAGTGAATCAGCAGCCTCATGGCACCTTCAGACTTCCAGATACCCCACAATTGCTGCTGTGCCTTTGGCCAGACCCCAAAAACTTGGGGCAAAGTTTACCAAGAAAGTAAACGGCCAAAAGTTAGGTATGTGAGAAACACACCCACAAACCACCTCCGGCTCAGCTATATAATTGGAGGCAAGGCCTCTTTGGTTCCTGATTGAACTGCTTAATGGACATGACCCCAGAGACTCAGAAACGAATCTCAGAACCCAGTGGCTTTAGGTAGAAATGCGTCTGGTCTCTGCAGTAGGCTACCGGTGCTGGCCAACCCAGGTGGGAATAGGTTTTGTGCCTTGGCCTGTTCCCCCTGGCGGCCCAGTGGCCGCCATCCATCTGAGGCCATTGGATAGTCACATTTGGGCCCCCAGTGACAAGACACACAGGGCCTCACAGGATGGAGATGGAGCCGGGCTTGTCCTTCCCACCCCAACGAGACCCCAAGTCATCGCCCACGAATGGCCTCTATGGCTCCTGATCAAGCTGCTTAACGGCCATGATCCCAGAGACTCAGAAAGAAATCTCGAAATCCAGTGGCGTTTGGCAGAAATGCATCCGGACTCCACAGTATTTTACTGTCGCCGGGCCACCCCAGGGAGGAAAGGGTGTTGTCCCTCCACCTGCTCCCTCTTGGCGACTTGGTGACTGTCATCTTGCAGAGGCCACTGGACATTCAGGCTTCGGTCCACAGTGATGAAACTTGTTCGGATGGGGGGTGGGGGGTGGAGCCGGGCCTGTCCTCCCCACCCCAACGAGACCCCAAGTCATCGCCCACAAACGGCCTCTCTGACTCCTGATCAAGCTGCTCAACGGCCATGATCCCAGAGACTCAGAAACAAATCTCGAAACCCAGCGGCTTTTGGTAGAAATGTGTCTGGACCCCGCAGTAGGTTACTGTCGCTGGGCCACCCCAGGGGGGAATGGGAGCTGTCCATCTGTCTGCTCCCTTTTGGCGACTTGGTGGCTGTCATCCTCCAGAGGCCATTGGACAGTCAGGCTTGGGCCCGCAGTGGCGAAACTTGTTGGGGCTCACGGGATGGGGGGAGGGGGGGAAGCCGGACCTGTCCTCCCCACCCCAACGACACCCCAAGTCATCGCCCATGAACAGTCTCTCTGGCTCCTCATCAAGCTGCTCAACGGTTGTGATCCCAGAGACTCAGGAGCAGATCTCTAAACCCAGTGGATTTTGGCAGAAATCCCTCCAGATTTAAGTGTTAAAATTTCGGAATTTCAAAACCACATGGCCCTACTGCAGCCACATGACATCATATGTTATTCATAACCAGCAATAGAACACAAATTGTCTATTGTTGCCTTTTCAGCAGATCTGAGTGTTGGGGTAAAATCTCAAATAATGGTGGGTCTGGTGTCGAAATAGTGAATGTGAGCAAAGTAGAGAGAGAGTAATGTGGAAATCATCTGCCCCACAGGCAGGGGGAGGGTGTGGGATGGAGGTATGCTGGGATTTTTGGTGGTGGAGAATGGGCACTGGTGAAGGTACGGGTGTTTCATTGTATGACTGAGACTTAGACCCAAAAGCTTTGAAACTGTTCTCACGGTGATTCAATAAATAAAATTATAAAAAATGGAAAAAAAAGTAAGGTGGAGTTCATGCACAATTCAATCAGTTAATCAGTGACTGAATAAATAGCAGTACTCCTACAAAAAAAAATAAAATAAAATTTAAACTCCTTAGATCCTCAAAATATAAAGTAAAAAAATCTCAGGGCTGGGGCAATATCTCCAAGTTCTGGAGTGCATACTTTGCATGCTAGAACCCCATGCATTCAATCCAAGTATTTCTGGGAGCTAGCCATGAGTACCTAGCTCAGAGTGGTCCCCGAACTACTAGATATGACTAAAAGATAGAGAGAAAATCACATGATACTTTTTTTAATCTATGCATTGTGATATCGTTCTTTCTTATTTTATTTAAAAATAGCCGATCCTAGAACTAGAGAGATAGTACAGTAGCTAGGGACTTGCATGCAGCTGACTTGGGTTCAATCCTGGACACCTTAGATAGTCCCTTGAGCACCAGGAATGATACCTGAAAGCAAAGCCTGGGGAAAGCCTTGAGTGCCATCAGGTATGGCCCACAAATCAATGCTAATGGTAAAACCATCTGAATTGTGGAATGCACTTAGCTGTACTTAACAACAGTATGAATATATCTTGCTGAGGCCTAGCTAGTCATTTATCAAATATTTGTGGAGAATTTCTGGAGTATATGCTATGAGTAGACTTTTTCCTAGGTGAATGAGTTAGTAAAGAAAAGAAAACCTTGCTTTAACTTGCATCCAGTGAAAAATATATAGAAGTGAGTATTCCATTGCATTAGAATGTTGACTGCAACTGAGAGCATGTAGAGGGCCTTTTAACCTCAGGCTTAAGTTCATAAAATTTTCATCTAGGAATTGGCATCTAAGTTAATACCTGAGGGATAAATGTTAAATCCTTTAGAGTTAGGACAAGGAGTTTTGTAATGACAAAAAGAAACAAGACAATGAAGAATGAAGATAGTGAGAAATTGTTCCAAAAGAGATAATGAAACTTTGACAGTTACCTGAAGATGAGAGATCTCTGATAATTTGGCAAATCAAAAAAAGAAAACTTCATACTTGGTTCTAGTTTGCGTGAACACAGAAGAATAGCAAAGGACGAAGGTTTTGAGGTTGTTTTTTAAATTTTTTTTAATCACCGTGAGCTACACATACAAAGCTTTAGTGTTTGAATTTCTGTCATACACTGATCAAACAACCATCCCTCCACCAGAGTATATTTTCCACCACCGGTGTCCCAAATATCCCTCCCTGCTCCCATCTCACCCCACCCCCTGCCTCTATGGCAGACAATTTCCTTCTTTCTCTCTACTTTGGGGCATTATGGTTTGCAGTTCAGTTAGTGAGAGACCATCATTCTTGGTCCTTTATCTACTTTCAGCACACTTCTCTCATCCCGAGAGATCACTCCAATAATCATTGACTTAATGATACTTTCTCTATCCTACCTGCCTCCTCCCATGCTCATAAGGTAGGCTTCCAACTGTGAAGCATTCTTCCTGGACCTGTCTCTACTGTCCTTGAGTGGTAGTCTCATCTTATGATATTTTATATTCCACAAATGAGCGCAGTCATTCTATACCTGTCCCTCTCTTTTTGACTCATTTCTCTTAGCATGATAGTCTCCTGAATACCTGAAGAACCTGCCATCAGGACTCATCAATACACTGGCTCGGCTCTTCACAGACTACCTGTCTGAATGCAAAGTTCCGTTGCAGTGGAAAACCAGCCGGACTGTACTAATATACAAGGAGAGAGATACCCATGACATTGGCAACTATTGCCTGATCTGCCTGTTGTCTGTCATCTACAAGCTGTTCACTCGAGTCATCCTGAATAGGATTGGCAGAACACTAGATGAAGGATAACTATGCGAGTAAGCTGGTTTCTGAAAAGGATTCAGGACGATCGACCATATCCACACAGTAACCAAGCTCATTGAGGTTTCTTGAGTGTTCAAGATGCCGCTCTGTCTAACGTTCATTGATTTAAGGAAGGACATTGTTTTTATTAGTGAAACACCATGAGGTACTAAATAAGGCCTTTGATTCTGTTGAGACTAAAGCAGTCATCGAAGCCCTAGCCAAACAGGGCGTTCAAACTCAATACATCAAGTTCCTCCTTGAGCTGTAATACAGATTCACTACTAGGATCTCACCATTCTACAAGGAACTGATCAACCATGTCAAGAGAGGGGTTCGGTAGGGTGATACCATTTCACTGAAACTCTTCAGTGCCACCCTCATCATGCAATGACTGGAATGGGAAGGAATGGGAGTGAAGATAGACTGTCAGCAACTACACCACCTCCACTTCACTGGTGACATTGTTCTAATAACACCAAACATTACCCAAGTGGCACAAATGCTGGCCAACTTCGACTGTGAGTGTGAAAAAATTGGACTACAGCTGAATCTCACAAAGACAATGTTTATGAGAAATGGTCTTGTTCCTGATGTTCCATTTGCTCTCAATGGAACGAACATCTCAGAATGCAACAGCTATGTGTACCTAGGTCGAGAAGTCAACATGACAAATGACCTGGCACCTGAGTTGGGCAGGAGACAGAGAGCATCTTGGAACGCCTTCAAGAGCGTTGAGGAAACAGCTAAGAGGACAAAGAACCTCGGTCTCTGGGCAATCTCTTAGAATCCACTGTTCTTCCTGCATTAACATATGTCTCAGAGACCGGGGCCCTGAGAAAACAGGATGAGAACACTATTTGGGTCTCCCAAAGAGGCATCAAAAGACCTATACTTGGATTATCACTCTTCATTCAAATGAGAAAAAGAATCCAGAGTTCCGACCTCTGTCGACGATCAAGAATCAGGGATGCTGTCTCATTAGCCAAGGTGTCAAAAATCAGATGGGCTGGACACGTAATGAGATTTGGAGATGACCACTGTACTAGAGCCATTCCCGACTGAATTCCACAGCACATCAAAAGATCAAGTGAATGCCAACCTACAAGATGGTCAGACGTATTCATCAAAACCCTGAACAATCAGTTTGAGGCTCTCTGTGTTCCTAGAATGAGCAGACACCATTGGGCTACACTAGCACATGACAGGGACGAATGGAGACTTTACTGGCCCCCGCTCAAGCAAATCGATGAGTAACGGGATGTCAAGTGATCAAGTGATGCACTGTAGCTCTCTTCCTCTCCATCCACCAAGCTGAGCTGGTCTTCTCCCCTCCCCCCCACCTAGGTCAGTTTATCCGCTGCTTTTTGAACCCGGGAAATGGATTTATCCCTGCAATCCCCCCAGGCATCCTATCGGACATTGGGAGACAAAGCAGCTCTGAGCCTCTGCCTCTTTCTCTCCATCCCCCTAGCTGAGCTGGTCTTCTCCCAGACGCAGTCTTTACTCCCCCAACACACACCAGGTTTCTGTGGGGGTGGGGCCACATTAGAGGTGGCGTGGCTTCTGTAGAAGTGAGCATGGCCTAATTTTGGGTAGGCCAAAATTTGGGGCAGCAGCTCACGCGGCTGCAGGTAGTTTAGTCATAACAAGGAATATAGTCCCCACACTTACACTCCAACATGAAGAAACAACGTCAATCCCCACCAAAAGGGGAGGTCGATGAAAAGAGTCCAGAAGCCTCTGTAAAGAATTCAGATATGAAGTCATGAAGATGTCCAATCAACTCAATGAAACAGTCAGACAGATGTCCAGTAAATTGAAGGACGATATGAAAAAAACAATGGATAGGACAATCAAGAAAATACAGAAAGAAATGAGAGCAGAAATTGGAAAGCTATGCACAGAAATATATATAATGAATTAGATTCCGTAGACGAACTAAAAAACGCAGTATGTTCCCTCAAAAGTAGAATGAACACAGCTGAGGAAAGAATCAGTGAGCTGGAAGATCAGCTCCACCAAGCCAAGAGGCAACAACAAACAATGGCAAGGGACATCAAAATAGCGCTAGAGAGAATCAGAGTCCTAGGAGACAATTCCAAGAGGAACAGCATTAGAATCATTGGACTACCAGAAGCTCAGGGAAACAATCTCAGTGAAATAGCCATGGTTAAACAAATCATCGCTGAAAAACTCCCAGAGCTCAACAATGCAGCCTTTCAGATTCACGGAGCCTGAAAGGTGCCAGGTAAAAGAGACTCTAACAAAAAAAACTCCAAGATATAACACAGTATGATCGATGCTGCCAACAGAGACACAATATTATTGTGTCTGCAAGCAGCTGACTGCAAGCAGCAAGGTCAAAGAAGGAAATTACATATAAAGGAGCACCCCTTAGATTCACAGCATATCTATCAGAGGAAACCCTCCAAGCCCGAAGGCAATGGTGGGATATAGTGAAAAAACTCACTGAAATGAATGCTTCTCCAAGAATACTCTATCCGGCTAAACTCTCACTCAAACTTGAAGGAAGAGTACACTATTTTCTAGATAAACAGCAGCTCGGCAACTTCATAGACTCAAAACCAAACCTAAAACAAGGGTTAAAGGGGTTACTATAAGACAAGACAAACCCTACAACCACAACAGACCCTTACAAAAAGATGACATAAAACCCCATAACAATAACCTCTCTCAATGTCAATGTTCTAAATTCACCAATTAAGAGACACAGAGTGGCAAAATGGATTCAGAGACAGAACCCAACATTCTGCTGCCTACAAGAAACTCATGTCAACAGTCAGAGCAAACACAGACTCAAAGTCAAAGAATGGAAAACAATCCTACAAGCAAATAGCTCCTTCAAAAAAGCTGGGGTGGATATACTAGTATCCAACAACAATAATTTCACGTTGAAAAAGATTAGAAGGGACAGCAAAGGCTATTTTCTCTTCATCAAGGGAGAGGTACCACAGAAAGAAATCACACTCTTAAATGTATACGCACCTAATGAGGGAACAGCTAAATATTTTAAACAACTGCTAACAGATTTTAAGGAGGACATTGCTAGCAACACAATAGTAGTTGGAGACTTCAACATCGCCTTATCACCTCTGGATAGATCAACAAGAACAAAACTCAGCAAGGAATCATTGGCTTTGAAAGAAGAAATAGAAGAGAAAGGGTTTATAGACCTATACAGGGCTCTACACCCCCAAAAGAAAGAATACACATTCTTCTTCAGTGCACACGGAACATTTCCCAAAATAGATTATGTCTAGACCACAAAACATACCTCAATAGAATCAGAAAGATAGAATAGTATAAACCATCTTTTCAGACCACGATGTACTGAGGATAGAAGTGAATCACACACAGACATGGCGAACCAAATCAAACACCTTGAAATTAAACAACACAATGTTGATGCCGACTGGTTCAGCCGTTTTGGAAAAGAGTATAGAGGATTCTCAAAAAATTAGCAATTGAGCTCCCATTTGACTCAGCAATAGCACTCCTGGGAATATATCCCAGAGATACAAAAAAGAAGTGACATCTGCACTTGTTTGTTCATTGCAGCACTCTTTACAATATCCAGAATCTGGAAAAAACCTGAGTGCTCGGGAACAGATGACTGGTTACAGAAACTTTGGTACATTTACACAATGGAGTACTATGTAGCTGTTAGAAAAGATGTAGTCATGAAATTTACATACAAGTGGTACTACATGGAAAGTATCATGTTAAGCGAAATGAGTCAGAAAGAGAGGGATAGACATAGAAAGATTGCATTCATCTGGGAAACGTAAAATGACAAAATAGGAGACTAACACCCAAGAGTGGCCGGGATTAGTACCAGGAATTTTGCTCCATGGCTTGGAGGCCAGCCACATATTCTAGGGGAAAAGGGAGCTCAGATAGAGAAAGGAGCACCAAATAAAGGGTGTTGGGAGGATCCTCCCAGGATGGGAGAAGCATGCTGAAAGTAGACTATAGAACAAACATGATTGTCACTCAATGCCTCTTTTGCAAACCAAAACACCCAAAAGGAGAGAGAGAACAAAAGGGAATTCCCTGCCACAGAGGCAGGGTGGGATGGGGGGATGGAGGGTGGCAGGGATACTGGGACCCATGGTGGTGGAAAATGGGCACGGGTGGAGGAATGGGTATTTGATCAATGTACAAGTGAAACCCAAGCACAAAAATTTGTAAATCAACAACTGTACCTCAAGGCGTTTCATTAACAAAAATTTTTTAAAAATGTAAATGATGGAGAATGGGTACTGGTGGATGGATGGGTACTGGATCATTGTATAACTGAAACCCAAGCCCAAAAGTTTGTAAATCTACAACTGTACCTCATGGTATTTCACTAATAAATTTCTTAAATAAAGAAATAAAAGTTTAAAAAATTAAAAAATTTAAAAAATTAAAATAATTTTGATTGCATTGAAATTTTTCAAAATTAATTCAGTAATATATACTTTGTATAAGAAAATGTAGTACACAGGTAACTTTGAAGACACTTCTAATAATTTTGCTCTATAGACCCAGTTCATACAGAAATAATTTTCCTTATCGATTTCATTTCTTTGTGGCTACTAGAAATTTTATTTTCCCTTTTGTGAAATTATTGGTTCTAGATTCCTAACTGCAGTAATTGAAAGAAATGATGTGGTGCAATGTAAATGGGTCTTTAAAAACACATTGCAATCAGAGTCAGAATGATCATATGTTGTATCAATACATTCATATGAAATGTACAGAATGGCAAAACTCTGGGGACAGAAAGTAAATAGTCGTAGTCTAGGGCTTCAGTCAGAAAAGCAAGGAGAAATGAAGAGTGATACTGATATGACATTTGGTTTGTGCGAAAAATTTTCTGAAATTCTGTCAAGAAGTTTGCTAATATTGTCATTTTCAAATGGGAAAATGTTATTGTATATAAATGTGTCCTAAACTAAAAACTATGAACACTTACTGAATTAAGAACAGTTTATATCAGATATAGACTTTTAAGGGAAACTCTATTGCTATTCAATTACTGTCACTATCATCCCATTGTACATCGATTTGCTCGAGTGGCCACCAGTAACTTCTCCAATGTGAGACTTGTTACTGTTTTTGGCATATCAAAGATGTCACGGATAGCTTACCAGATTTTGGCATGTGGGCGAGATACTCTCGGTAGCTTGCCGGGCTTTCCGAGAGGGGCAGAAGAATCGAACTCCAGGTTGGCAGCATGCAAAACAAACGCCCTACCCGATAGCTATTGGTCCGGCCCAAGGAATAAGTGCAGACTTTATTGTTTAAAAATCTGGTATAATATACATTGTTATCTTTTATTCTCTAAAGAATGTGTGTGGAGACATTGTAAGTACATAATAGCAGGTTGACTTTAATTTTTCAACCTAACCTGGTCGATCTCTTTTAAAAACTTTAGTATTTTGTCAGTTTTAGGGAGTAAATTTGCTCCACATTAGATTAAATCCTTATACAAAAATGGCATTTAATAAATTTAAATATCTCCTAATAAAGAGAAGTTTTATTTTCAGACATACTTTTTGGGAAAGCAATACAATCATGTTAAATTTTTTATTCTCAAACATTTTCAAGCATTGCTACTGAAATTATTTAATCATAGAGGAAGGACACAGGATTTAGAATATGAAGTGCCTGGGGGTACGGTGCTGCCAGCAGGTCAATCTGTACCTGTGAGACAAGTGCATCAGCAGGCTGATGGCGCCTTCAGACTTCCAGATACCCCCAAAACTACTGCTGTGCCTTTAGCCAGACTCCAAAAACTTGGGGAAGAGTTTACCATGAAAGGAAATGTCCAAAAGTTAGGTATGTGGGAGACACACCCATGCACCACTTCCAGCTCAGCTATCTAATTGGAGGCAAGGCCTCTCTGCTTCCTGATCAAACTGCTTAAGAGCTATGATCCCGGAGACTCAGAGACAAATCTCAGAACCCAACAGCTTCTGAGAGAGATGCGTCTGGTACCCGCAATTGGTTACCAATGCCAGACCACCCCAAGGGGGAAAAGGTGTTGTCCCTCTGCCGGTTCCCCCTTGGCGGCTCGTTGGCGACCATCTTCCAGAGGCCATTGGACAATCAGGTTTGGGCCCACAGTGAGAAGAAAAGTGGGGTGTCACAGGATGGGGGTGAAGCCAACCCTTTCCTTCCAGCCCCAATGAGACCCCGAGTTGCCACCCACGAACGGCCTCTCTGGCTCCTGATCAAGCTGCTTAGTGTCCATGATCCCAGAGATTCAGAGACAAATCTTAAAACCCATTGGCTTCTGACAGAAACGCATCTGGTCCCCATAGTAGGTTACCGGCACCAGGCCACCCCAGGTAGGAATAGGTTTCGTGCCCTGACCTGCTGCCCGTGGCGGCTCGGTAGCTGCCATCCTCCAGAGACCACTGGACAGTCAGGTTTGGGCCCTCAGTGAGGAGACATGCAGGGCCTCACGGGATGGGGGTGGAACCAGCCCTTTCCTCCCCACCCCAGTGAGAACCCGGGTCGCCCGCCACCCACGAATGGCCTTTCTCACTCCTGATGAAGCTGCTTAGTGGCCATGATCCAAGAGATTCAGAGACAAATCTCGAAACCCAGTGACTTTTTGCAGAAATGTGTCTGGACTCCACAGTAGGTTACTGTGGCCAGGCCACCCCAAGTGGGGAAGGGTGCTGTACCTTTGCCGGCTCCCCTTTGGTGGCTGGTTGGCCGCCATCCTCCAGAGCCCACTGGATGGTCAGGTTTGGGCCCGCAGCGATGAGACACGCAGGGCCATATGGAATGTTAGTGGAGCCGGCCCTTTCCTCGCCGCCCCAATGAGACCCTGAATCGCCGACCACGAACGGATTCTCTGGATCCTGATCAAGATGCTTAACGGCCATGATCCCAGAGACTCAAGAACAAATCTAGGAATCCAGCACGGTTTTGCAGAGATCACTCCAGATTTAATTCTTAAAATTTCGGAATTCCAAAAAACAAATTGTCTACAAATTCACTCCACTCTCCAGCTATCAAACTTGTTTCAATTATTGAAGAGAATGAGCCAGAGAGAAGGTACAATGGTGCTTGTTTTGCAAGATTGACCAGGATTGAATGCCCCTCACTCCTTAATGGTCCCAAACCTGCCAGGAATGATTGGGATTAAAGAGCCAGAAAAAAGTGCTGAGCATGGCTGGGTGTGAAACAACAACCCCTAAAACACAAAATTTAAAAACTCATGTGGATAGGTAAATGTGTGAGTACATTATATATAACGTCCTTACCTTGCATGTATCTGATCCAGGTTCAATACTGGGTACCATATCTAGTTTCCTGAGCTGAGCCATGCTAAGAGTGATTCCATAGCACAGAAGTAAGAGTAAGCACTGATCACAGTCCAGTGCTGCCATCAAAGCCAAAATTGAACAAACAAAAAAATGAAAAAGCACCAGAGAGCTAAAACAGCTGGTAAGGAGTTGCCTTATAAGAAACTAATGTGGGTTTGATCCCAGACACCAAACAGAGTCCCTGAGTGCAGAGCTAGGAGTGAGTTGTAAGAAAAACCAAGGGTGACCCAAAACCTAACTCCTTGAAAAAGGAGAAAACACACACACACAAAAAGCCCACAAACATACAGACTGTTAATGTTTGCTTGTTAGTTCCCATTTTTCCATTTTATTTTAAAAGTTCTGGGGTTACACCTGGAGTTTGAGAGAGATCGTGTGTTGCCGGAGCTCAGTCCTGGGCTCCCACATGCAAAACACATGCTCTAGCATTTGAGCAATGGCCCCAGTCTTACAAAACTTCTGAATTCAAAACGAAGTTAAATATTGTATCCGATAAAAAATGCAGAATAGGAGAAGAAAGAAGCAAATAATAACTCTCATATTGTAAACAGAATATAACTTTATTATAGTAAAAAGAATTAAAATATGTATATAAATCTATATATACTTATGTAGCAACATAAAAACTACTGAATAGGCCAATTATAGACTAGGCCTGAGTCACCCCTATACTCCTGTTATTTATGTTATTCATGAAGTGGAGTAAATGTTACCCAACTTTCACCTCAGATGAGGGAGAAGAGGCAAATTAATACCAATTATCCCCGGGAGCTGCTGAGGAAGAGATTTCGTGCCCAGACGCAGAGTCACTAGCAATGATGATAATCAGATCTAAGGTCTTGAGGCAGCTGTGATATCCTCCAGGGAAGCAGGTTCCAGTTAACAAGACAAGGCATAGCTACAGGACAGGAGAACAGACAGACATAGGTGTTAGTCGTTGCCCAAGTGTCCTTCCCAGTGTCTACCAAACAGTCACCAGACAACAATATTGAGGCTGTTCAGGGAGCCATGGCCAAGGTTCTGGATTGGCCCCAGGACAGACCAGTCTAGCCCTTGGTGGGCCTGCTCACCCCTCCTCTAAAGTCAGCTTCTTCTTGTCTACAAACCAAGTGCAGAATGACTCCACGATGTTTAGGTTATACTTTTCTGAAGCTGTCTGGAGCATCATAATTTCACTCAGAATTTGATTCTCCTGGGATGAGGAGGAAGAAAGTTGAGTGCATGTGCAGGCGTGCCATGTTTCTGTGGTGTGTGGAAGTGTGTGTGCGTGTGAGTGTGTTTGTGTGTGTGTGTTTGTGTATTGCCACAGAAGCCTCCTGGTTAAGGATGAGGAGCCTGGGCCTGACACTGTGGCACAGCGCACATGGAACCCTTCATCTACCAAACTCAGTGTGCGCGTCATCGATTCTCTAAAGAGAAAATAATTTTTCATCCAATAGCATCTTTTGATGCATTACTATCTCCCATTTTCCAAATGGATGTCTCTGCCATTATTATAACTCTCAGTGTAAGGCCCAGAGCAGGGGGACAAGAATTGTTGTACCAAGGAGATGTCTGATTTCCACCGCCCGCCCCACCCAGACAGAAGCCACAACTGCTCACATTCATCCGTTTCTGTGGGTTGATGTCATTGCCCTGTTGGGAGATACATTGTATGAGGAAGAGACCCCGGGTGTCTACCAGGCTTTCTACTCCCTCCAAACACTCCCTTCATCCTACACTACCACAAGGTGCCAATTGGGAAACACTGAAGATAAGCAGGTGAGGAGCAAGGCCAGATTTTGACCCCCCACACAGGGAACCTGGGACTGAATCTCAGGGACACCACACCCCCATCCTGCCTTGGATTCATGGGGAGACTGAAATTTCACCGCGAGGAAAGCTCTGTTCACAGATGTGCTTCCCTGCCTTCCCTTTCTCCACAGGGCACATGGTGAAGAGAGACTCGGTATATGCCATGGAAACTCCAACCATTTTGGAGCAAGGCAAGACTGCTGCTCTGCCTGGCAGCAGGGGCAGATAGGGACGGGCATGTGAATGAGCTCGTTCCTCCCTAGGACATGCAGCAGCTCCAGCTCACAGGCGCTGTGCCTCTCTGAGGGGAAGCAAGGCAGGACTGAGAGCTCAGGGCCCAGGGAAGGGGTTTCTGTCTCTCCCACCCCAATCTCCATCTGGTTCTCCCACACCCAGTCAACCCCACGCACCTCCAGGTAAACCTCCATGGCAGCATCCAGCATCAACAGGTCGGTCAGGATGGTGCCCAGGAAGGGGACCACACCCTGTGAAAATTGCAGGTGTGAGAGAGGAAACTATGCTCCTGGGCTTCACCAGAAATGTAGCCCAAGCAACCTTCCCCTCTTTGTTGTCAGGGAGCACTGAATGATGCTCTCTCACAGAAGAATGTAATCCAGAGCTATCTCCAGGACCCCGTCTTGAATCTAACCCCCACCCTCACGTCCCGAATCCAAGCCCTGAATTTCTCTTGGGCCCAGAGCCAGGTGATTTGATGCTTCACCCCAGTCCATCCTGAGGCCATCCGTGCAGGCCTCTTCCTGGATCTCAGCAGGGTACTGCAGGCACTGGGCACTTGTGACCTCAGAGGCAGCCACCTTGTATTCATTGACAGGCCTGCAGAAGAGACCCCCCACCCCCATCTCCTACCAGACAGATCCACGCTGCGCTGTGACAGACTTTTCCTCTTTTTCAAACTCTAAATTATGTAAATGCAGTACACCTTACTTTTTCACATTAGCAATAGAAGGCCGTCAGACTCTCCCCTCTAGGCCTCTAATCCCTGGCTGGCCAATGTGTTCTTACTCTTTTCCCCTAGGAAATACTTAAAACTCTTCGCATCAAAATCTCTCCCTCTGCCCCCCAAAAGAAAAACATGTCATGTGTTTTTTGTTTATTTTGTCTTTGCATGTTTAACACTTGGTGGTTGTTTTGTGGTCACATCACGTGATGCTGGGAGAACCAGGCTGTTTGCCCAATATCCAGCAGGAGCTCCAGAACGAACTTCATCCCTTTGAGCTCTCTCCGACCTTGTATGTGAACTGTTACTATTCACCTATTTTATTTTCCGACTTTTGTTGTTCCTTTGATGAATGGTACACATTTTTTCACTTAAAAAAATTTTAATGTAACCCACTAACTTTCCCAACATGCGCATCTGCTGCCCCTGTCCCAGTTCTTCCTGGTTTCCTTCCCTTTCATTAATCACCCCATAGCTCTCCTAGGACCATCTTTTCCCACCACCGCCTTCCCAGACTCAAGAAGATATGGTCCCAGCTGCTCTGGGAGTGGTGACCTAGTGGGCATGTCCCAGTCCGGATTCTCCCACGTCCCAGCCTCCAACGCCAGTTATAGTGTTGGTTTTTGTGTGTGCGTTCATTAAGATCGATATTTGGAGCAGGGTGCAGGCACCAGGCACTGCGGAAAACCCCCGAGAGGCCCCCTGAAGCTAATATATTTTGAGCTCCCATTTCAGTAATCTCAGGATGCTGTGGTCTGAAAGACACATTGGCCAACTTCGGGAGTTTGCAATTTCAAAGAACTTAGTCATAGAGACCTCATTGTTGAACCGGACAGACTAAGTGCCCCTGTAATACTAGCTCTGAGTATTCTTGGGAAGATGAAGTAAAATGGTGCATCTAGGATGGCTGAACCATGGGCCTAAGTACATGGCAATTTCATTTCATTTCATTTCATCATCCTGTTATTCGTCGATTGGCTCGAGCAGGCCCCAGTAACGTCTCTTTTATCCTAGCCCTGAGATTATATTCAAGGCTTTTTAGGAGAATGAGGCCCATCATTGTTACTGGTATTTGGCATATTTGGTGCGCCACGGGGAGTTTGCCAGACTCTGCCCTGTGGGCAGGCTATATTCGATAGCCTGCAAGTTTGTCCAGAGTAGGAATGAGATAATGAGATACCATAAAAAAATGTTTTGATAAGATGTCGCGCGGCCGCGAAGTACATGGCAATTAATCTTTAAATGTTCCAAGATCTGATATTCGAGCTTCTTGCTACAACTGTTCTCTTTGCTTAGTCCCTATTTACACTAACCCCTGAATAACTCTGAGGGCTGTTGACTGTTTATCTGTAGGTTCTTTCTCCAGTATATATTTTAGCATCCCACAGCCTGATCACTTACATAGACTACCCACACCTTTTGGAGATATGTCTCGATTCTCTTTATTTAATAACGAAGGTCATGAAATATAAAGACAGCCTCTGTGAAACTATTTTTCCTTTTCATCAGGTTATCTTATTATAATAATCCTCCTTCTTCAGCCTATTCCATTCTTTATATATTAAACCAAAGCCCCTCACTCTTCCATTTCTCCCATTCTTTTTTTGAAGGAGACTGGTGATGGAGACATACTTGCTTGTGCTCAGGGCTTACTGCTGGCTCTGTGCTCAAGCATAACATATAGTGAAACTCGTGGGACCACATAGGATTCCAGGGATGAATCTTGGGTCAGCCTCCTGCAAATGCCCTAGCAGGTAGACTATTTCTCTTCCTACACCACCCCCCCCCTCAAATCTTCATCAGGCCCATAAAATTTCTCCTCTTAAGGAATTTACAACTCTGAGCCAAGTTTCTCTTTCTTAGATTCTTGTCTGTTCCCCTTTTTATCCCCCCTCTAACTTCTATTTCTTTCTTACGAATCCTTTGACCCTCACTTCCTCCAAATAACCATCACAGTGGAAAGCCTCTCAACAGTCAGAAATTTAATTACTAATCTATTAACTTATATGCATCTATTAATTTTTTAAAAAATATATCAGAATAAATGAAATGTGTATGGCTTTTCAAGTGTTTGACTATGACAACCATCTGGTACTTAAAGTGGCACCAACCATTCCAGCTACTTATTGCCATAGAATCAAGAGATGTCCATATTTTTTTCTCTCTCGATAAAAAACTGCACTTTCCTCAAAGAGGTTCATTTGACAGCGTTGTCACGCTCCTGCTGAGCCTTCCTCTTCATAGCCTCATGCTCTGGTCTCTGCTCTTTTGTGATCAGCTTTGACATGACTGGCTCGGGAACATTGGGATTTCTCCATGAAATTGGTTGGAAACAGATGTCTTGGGGTAGAAACCGAATCTGACATTTGGGTTGAGACTGCCTCTCAGTCGTAGAGACAGAAAGAGGGCCCCGCTGGAGAGAAGTGCTAGCAGTTGTCTTGGAGGGAGCAGGTCTAGAAGTTGCAGACTGAGAAATAGGCCGGCTAGTAGAGTTCAGCAAAGCTGGTCGAGATGGGTTGGTCGAAATAGGCTGAACTGGTCTGGCAGGGAGAGACAAAGATGCAGTCGTTGGCCATAATGAATTGGTGGCAGTCGGCCAAGCTGATCTGGTAGAGCCAGGCCTGGAAGAGTAAGATGCATCAGGACAATGGGAAGCCAGAGACGGTGGTTTCTGAGGAACACAACGAGCTTGTGGCTTCTCCTTGGTAAGAAAAAGCAAAGGTAACAATTTGACCTTCCCAGGAGGTGGCAGCTCAGACTGGGATGGAGAGGAGCGTTCCTTAGCACTGCTGCTTGGTTTCTGAGCTTTCACCTGAGTTTTCTCAAGACCTTTTCCATCCCTTATAGCATCTGCCAATGCTTTCAGAGGTGAGGAGGGCTGGACATCTTTGGGCTTCTTTGAACTACCCAGAACCCTGGAGGAAGAGGATCCAGGCTTTGGATCCCTCTTCTTCCCCAGTGCATCAAACTCTTGTACAGACTCCAGCATGTGCATGCGTCGTAGACAGCTGCGGGACTTTTTAAGGGCCTCTTGGCCAAGCTCAGGTTGACTTAACTTGCGTTTCATCCCGGCAATGGTAGGCTTCTCTTCTCCTGCACCTTGTTCCCTGTCTGCGTATTGTCATCAGCTTTCTTTTTTTTTTTTAATTTTATTTATTTATATTTTTACAGTTGTAGATTTACAATTTTTTTGTGCTTGGGTTTCAATTATACAATGATCAGATACCCATCCCTCCACCAGTGCCCGATTTTCACCACCATGGATAATATTCCTCCACCCCCATCCCCCCATCCCCCCCTGCCTCTGTGGCAGGGCAATCCCCTGTGTTCTCTCTCTCCGTTTGGGTGTTGTGGTCTGCAAAAGAGGCATTGAGTGGCAAACATGTTCAGTCCATAGTCTACTTTCGACATGCATCTCCCCTCCTGGGAGGATCCTCCAAACATCCTTTATTTGGAGCTCCCTTCTCTATCTGAACTGCCCTTTCCTCTAGGATACCCGGCTGGCCTCTAAGTTATGGAGTAATCCTCCTGGTGCTGATCTCAGCTATTCTTGGGTATTAATCTCATACTTTGTTACTTTATATCCCCCAGATGAATGCAATCTTTCTATGTCTATCCCTCTCTTTCTGACTCATTTCGCTTAGCATGATACTTTCCATATTGTACCACTTGTATGTAAATTTCATGACTTCATCTTTTCTAACAGCTACATAGTACTCCATTGTGTAGATGTAGCAAAGTTTCTTTAACCAGTCATCTGTTCTTGGGCATTCAGGTTTCTTCCAGTTTCTGGCTATTGTAAAGAGTGCTGCAATGAACAAACAAGTGCAGATATCACTTCGACTATACATTTTTGCCTCTCTGGGATATATTCCCAGGAGTAGTATTGCTGGGTCAAATGGGAGCTCAATTTCTAATTTTTTGAGAATGGTCCATACTGTTGTCCAGAAGGGTTGAACCAGTGGACATTCCCACCAACAGTGAAGGAGTGTCCCTTTCTCGCCACATCCACGCCAGCATCGGTTGCTTTTGTTCTTTTGAATGTGGGCCAGTCTCTGAGGTGTGAGATGGTATCTCATTGTGGTTTTGATCTGCATCTCTCTGATGATTAATGATGTAGAGCATTTTCTCATGTGCTTTTTTGCCATTCGGATTTCTTCTTTGAGAAAGTTTCTGTTCATTTCATTGCCCCATTTTTGGATGGGGTTGGATGTTTTCTATTTGTGGAGTTTAACCAGTATTTTGTATATCCTGGATATCAACCCCTTGTCAGATGTGTATTCGGCGAATATCCTTTCCCATTCTGTAGAATGTCTTTGTATTTTGGTCACTGTTTCTTTGGAGGTACAGAAGCTTCTTAGTTTAAGATAGTCCCATTTATCTATCTCTGTTTTCACTTCCTCGGCCAGTGGCATGGCATCTTTGAAGATACCATTAGCTTCAATGTCATAGAGGATTTTGCCAACTTTATCTACAATGTACCTTATAGTTTCTGGTCTGATGTTGAGGTCTTTAATCCATTTTGATCTTACTTTTGTACATGGTGTTAGGCAGAGTTCTGAGCCTATTTTTTTGCATGTAGCCGTCCAGTGATGCCAACACAATTTATTAAAGAGGCTTTCCTTACTCCGCTTCACATTACTTGCACCTTTATCAAAGATTAGATGAGCATATGATTGAGGAGAGATGTCAGTGTATTCAACCCTGTTCCATTGGTCTGCAGTTCTGCCTTTGTTCCAGTACCATGCTGTTTTAATTATTACTGCTTTGTAGTACAGTTTGAAGTTTGGGAGGTTGATTCCTCCCATTTTCTTTTTCCCAAGAATTGCTTTAGCTATTCGTGGGGGCTTATTGTTCCATATAAATTTCAGGAGTGTTTGCTCCATTTCTTTGAAGAATGTCATGGGTATCCTTATACGGATTGCATTGAATTTATACAATGCTTTCAGTAGTATTGCCATTTTGACAATGTTAAGTCTCCCGACCCATGAGCAGGGGATATCTTTCCATTTCCTCATGTCCTCTTTTATTTCCTGAAGTAGCGTTTTGTAATTTTCTTTGTATAGGTCCTTTACTTCCTTAGTTAAGCTAATTCCTAGGTACTTGATTTTCTGGGGCACAATTGTGAACGGGATTGTTTTTTTCATGTTGCTTTCTTCTCTCTCACTGTTTGCGTATAGGAAAGCCATGGACTTTTGGGTATTGATTTTATAACCTGCAACTTTACTATACGAGTCTCTTGTTTCTAGGAGTTTTTTGGTGGAGGTTATTGGGTTCTCTAAGTAGATTGTCATATCATCTGCGAATAGTGAGAGCTTGATTTCTTCCTTTCCTACCTGAATGCCCTTAATATCTTTTTCTTGCCTAATCGCTATTGCAAGTACTTCCAGTACTATATTGAACAGCAGTGGAGAGAGTGGGCATCCCTGTCTCGTCCCTGATCTTAGAGGGAAGGCTCTCAGTTTTTCCCCATTGAGGATGATGCTTGCTGTAGGCTTGTGGTAGATGGCTTTAATTATGTTGAGGAAGGTCCCCTCTATACCCATTTTGGCTAGGGTTTTCATCATAAAGGGGTGCTGGATCTTGTCAAATGCTTTCTCTGCATCTATTGATATAATCATATGCTTTTTATCTTTTCTTTTGTTGATATGATGGATTATGTTGATTGATTTTCAAATATTAAACCATCCTTGCATCCCTGGGATGAATCCTACTTGGTCATGGTGTATGATCTTTTTGATGAGTAGTTGGATTCTATTTGCTAGTAGTTTGTTGAGGATCTTTGCATCTGTGTTCATCAGGGATATCGGCCTGTAATTCTCTTTCTTTGTGGTATCTCTGTCTGCTTTTGATATCAGTGTGATATTTGCTTCGTAGAAACTGTTCGGAAGTGTTTTTGATATTTCAATTTCATGCAAAAGCTTAAAGAGCATTGGGAGTAAGTCCTCTTTAAAGATTTGGAAGAATTCACTAGTGAATCCATCCGGGCCAGGACTTTTGTGCTTGGGGAGACTTTTTATTACCAGTTCAATTTCCTTGATGGTGATAGGTCTGTTCAGGTATTCCAGGTCTTCTTGGTTCAGCCTTGGGAGTCTGTAGGAGTCTAGGAATTTATCCATTTCCTCGAGGTTTTGATGTTCCGTGGCATAAAGCTTCTCAAAGTACTCCCTGAGGATCCTCTGAATTTCTGTGGTTTCTGTTGTAATGACCCCCTTTTCATTTCTGATTCGGTTTATTATGGGTTTTCTCTCTCCCTTTCTCTGTGAGTTTTGCTAGAGGCTTATCGATCTTGTTAATTTTCTCAACGAACCAGCTTTTGGTTTCATTGATTTTTCGGATTGTTTTTTGGGTTTCCATCTCGTTAATCTCTGCTCTGAGTTTTATTATTTCCTTTCTCCTGTTCGGGTTGTGCTCCTTTTTTTGGTCCTTCTCCAAGCTCTTAAGCTGTGAGGTTAGGTTACTTATGTGTGTTCGCTGCTCCTTCCTGAGGAATGCTTGTAGAGCTATTAACTTTCCTCTTAACACAGCCTTTGCTGTGTCCCATAAGTTTTGGTAACTCGTGTTCTCATTTTCATTCGTTTCTAGGAATCTTTTGATTTCCTCTTTGATTTCCTGTCTAATCCACTCGTTGTTCAATAGTGCACTGTTTAATTTCCAGGTGTTTGATTTAGTTTTCTGTTTTTGTGTGTGATTTACTTCTAATTTCAGCGCATAATGGTCTGAGAAGATTGTTGATACAATCTCTATCTTCTTAATTTTATGGAGGCATGTTTTGTGGCTCAGCATGTGGTCTATCTTGGAGAATGTTCCATGGACGCTTGAGAAGAATGTGCATTCAGCTTTTTGTGGATGAAGTGTCCCATATATATCTACTAAGTCCCTTTCTTCCATTGTTTCCCTCAAATGAAGTATGTCCTTGCTAAGCTTGAGTCTGGTTGATCTATCAAGAGGTGACAAAGCAGTGTTGAAGTCTCCCACTAGTATTGTGTGGCTATTGATGTCTTTTTCCAAATCCATGAGTAGTTGTTTTAAGTACTTTGCTGGTCTCTCATTAGGTGCATATACATTTATTATTGTAAGTTCTTCCTGTTGTACAGATCCTTTGATCAATAAGAAATGGCCTTCACTGTCTCTTATGACCTTGCTCACTCTGAAATCGATGTGGTCTGATATAAGGATGGCTACCCCAGCTTTTTTATGGGAGCTGTTTGCCTGTAGGATTGTTTTCCAGCCTTTGACTCTGAGTCTGTGTTTGTTTTGACTATTGAGATGCGTTTCTTGCAGGCAGCAGAATGTTGGGTTCAATTTTCTAATCCATCCTGCCACTCTATGTCTTTTAATTGGTGCGTTTAGCCCATTGACATTGAGAGAGATTATTGTTATGGGATTTTGTCCCATTGTTCTCTTAAAGTTTGGTGTATTTGAGGGGCCTTTCTTGCCTTAAAGTAGCCCATTTAGTTGTTCTTGTAACCATGGTTTTGAGTCTATGAAGTTCCTGAGCTGTTGTTTGTCTGTGAAACTGTGTGTTGTTCCTTCTATTATGAATGAGAGTCTCGCTGGGTAAAGTATTTTTGGAGAGGCATTTATTTCATTGAGTTTTTTCACTATGTCCCACCACTGTTTTCGGGCCATGAGGGTTTCATCAGAAAAATCATCTGTGAATTTTAAGGATGCTCCTTTGTAAGAGATTTCTTTCTTGGATCTTGCTGCTTTCAGAATTTTGTCTCTGTCTAAGGTTTTGGTCATTTTGATCAGAATGTGTCTTGGGGTATTTTTATTCAGAGTTCTTCTAGCTGGTACCCTTCAGGCCTCCTGAATGTGGTCACAAGTTTTCTTCAGCTCTGGAAACGTTGTAGCAATGATGTCTTTGACAGTTTCTTCTTCATCAAGGTTTTCTTCCTGTACCTCTGGGACTCCGATAATTCTTATGTTACCCCTCTTGGCTTCATCCCAATCTTCTCTTGCCATCTGTTCGCGAATTGTGAGTCTCTTTTCCATTTTCTGCTCTTTTCTGGAGAGTCTCTGAACTTCATCTTCGAGCTCACTGATTCTGTTCTCAGCAGCTCTTACTCTGCTGCTGAGGCCTTCCACTGAGCTTTTCAATTCGCCTACGAGATTTTTCAGGTCTGACATTTCTGATTGCATTTTCCTCATTTCTGCCTTCAGATCCTCTTGTCTTCTACTGGCATTGTTTTCCATTGTTTCTTTTAATTCCCTAAGCTTCCTAAGTAGCTCCCTCCTGAATTCCTTGTCAGAGAGTTGTCTAACACTACAGTACTGTTGGTGTCATCTGGGCTAGACTATTCAATATGAAAGTTTGGTGGGCTTTTGCGTTGCTTTACCATTGTGAGAGGTGTGGTTTAGTCCTTCACGTTCACTGTTACTATTCTGCTCCGGAAAAACTCCCAGGCAGTGGCGAGGAGTTGGGAACGTCTCCTGTTTGGAATTGGAGCCGTTCAGCTTTGTTGCCCAGAGCTGGGCCTCCGTTCCCATCCCGCACAGATCAGGGGTTGAAAACCGGCTGTCTAGGGGCTGGATCTAGGTGCGCAAGCCCAGAAAGGGTCCCAGGCCCGTGGAGGCGGGCTGTACCTGTTTGGAATTGGAGCCGTTCAGCTTTGTTGCCCAGAGCTGGGCCTCCGTGCCCGTCCGGCGCAGCTCAGCGGTTGAAAACCGGCTGTCCAGGGGCTGGATCTAGGTGCACATGCCCAGAAAGGGTCCCAGGCCCTTGGAGGCGGGCTGTACCTGTTTGGAATTGGAGCCATTCAGCTTTGTTGCCCAGAGCTGGGCCTCCGTGCCCGTCCCGTGCAGTTCAGGGGTTGAAAACCGGCTGTCTAGGGGCTGGATCTAGGTGCGCATGCCCAGAAAGGGTACTAGTCCCTTGGAGGTGGGCTGTACCTGTTTGGAATTTGAACCATTCAGCTTTGTTGCCCAGAGCTGGGCCTCCGTGCCCGTCCCATGCAGCTCAGGGGTTGAAAATCGGCTGTCTAGGGGCTGGATCTAGGTGCGCATGCCCAGAAAGGGTCCCAGGCCCGTGGAGGCGGGATGTACCTGTTTGGAATTGGAGCTGTTCAGCTTTGTTGCCCAGAGCTGGGCCTCCGTGCCCGTCCGGCGCAGCTCAGCGGTTGAAATCCGGCTGTCTAGGGGCTGGATCTAGGTGCGCATGCCCAGAAAGTGTCCCAGGCCCTTGGAGGCGGGCTGTACCTGTTTGGAATTGGAGCCGTTCAGCTTTGTTGCCCAGAGCTGGGCCTCCGTGCCCGTCCCGTGCAGTTCAGGGGTTCAAAACCGGCTGTCTAGGGGCTGGATCTAGGTGCGCAAGCCCAGAAAGGGTTCCAGGCCCTTGGAGGCCGGCTGTACCTGTTTGGAATTGGAGCCGTTCAGCTTTGTTGCCCAGAGCTGGGCTTCCGTGACCGTCCCGGGCAGCTCAGCGGTTGAAAACCGGCTGTCTAGGGGCTGGATCTAGGTGCGTCTGCCCAGAAAGGGTACCAGGCCCTTTGAGGCGGGCTGTACCTGTTTGGAATTGGAGCCGTACAGCTTTGTTGCCCAGAGCTGGGCCTCCGTGCCCGTCCCGCGCAGCTCAGGGGTTGAAAACCGGCAGTCTAGGGGCTGGAACTAGGCGCGCATGCCCAGAAAGGGTCCCAGGCCCTTGGAGGCGGGCTGTACCGGTTTGGAATTAGAGCCGTTCAGCTTTATTTACCAGAGCTGGGCCTCCGTGCCCGTCCCCTGCAGCTCAGGGGTTGAAAACCGGCTGTCTATGGGCTGGATCTAGGTGCTCATGTCCAGAAAGGGTCCCAGGCCCTTGGAGGCGGACTGTAAATGTTTGGAATTGGAGCCGTTCAGCTTTGTTGCCCAGAGCTGGGCCTCCGTGCCCGTCCCGCGCAGCTCAGGGGTTGAAAACCGGCTGTCTAGGGGCTGGATCTAGGTGCGCATGCCCAGAAAGGGTTCCAGGCCCTTGTAGGGGGGCTGTACCTGTTTGGAATTGGAGCTGTTCAGCTTTGTTGCCCAGAGCTGGGCATCCGTGCCCATCCCGTGCAGCTCAGGGGTTGAAAACCGGTTGTCTAGGGGCTGGATCTAGGCGCGCATGCCCAGAAAGGGTCCCAAGCCCTTGGAGGCGGGCTGTACCTATTTGGAATTGGAGCCGTTCAGCTTTGTTGCCCAGAGCTAGGCCTCCGTGCCTGTCGCGCGCAGCTCAGCGGTTGAAAACCGTCTGTGTACGGGCTGGATCTAGGTGCGCATGAGCATAAAGGGTCCCAGGCCCTTGGAGGCGTGCTGTACCTGTTTGGAATTGGAGCCTTTCAGCTTTGTAACCCAGAGCTGGGCCTCCGTGCCCGTCGCGCGCAGCTCAGCGGTTGAAAACCGGCTGTCTAGGGGCTGGATCTAGGTGTGCATGCCCAGAAAGGGTCCCAGGCCCTTGGATGCGGGCTGTACCTATTTGGAATTGGAGCCGTTCAGCTTTGTTGCCCAGAGCTGAGCCTCCGTGGCCGTCCCGCGCAGCTCAGGGGTTGAAAACCGGCTCTCTAGGGGCTGGATCTAGGTGCGCATGCCCAGAAAGGGTACCAGGCCCTTGGAGGCGGGCTGTACTGGTTTGGAATTGGAGCCGTTCAGCTTTTTTGCCCAGAGCTGGGCATCCGTGCCCGTCCCGCGCAGCTCTGGGGTTGAAAACCCTCTGTCTAGGGGCTGGATCTAGGCGCGCATGCCCAGAAAGGGTCTCAGAACCTTGGAGGCGGGCTGTACCCGTTTGGAATTGGAGCCGTTCAGATTTGTTGCCCAGAGCCGTGCCTCTGTGCCCGTCCCCTGCAGCTCAGGGGTTGAAAACCGGCTGTCTAGGGGCTGGATCTAGGTGCGCATGCCCAGAAAGGGTCCCAGGCCCTTGGAGGCGGGCTGTACCTGTTTGGAATTGGAGCCGTTCAGCTTTGTTGCCCAGAGCTGGGCCTCCGTGCCCGTCCCGCGCAGCACAGGGGTTGAAAACCGGCTGTCTAGGTGCTGGATCTAGGTGCGCATGCCCAGAAAGGGTCCCAGGCCCTTGGAGGCGGGCTGTAACTGTTTGGAATTGGAGCCGTTCAGCTTTGTTGCCCAGAGCTGGGCCTCCGTGCCCGTCCCGCGCAGCTCAGGGGTTGAAAACCGGCTGTCTAGGGGCTGGATCTAGGTGCGCATGCCAAGAAAGGGTCCCAGGCCCTTGGAGGCGGGCTGTACCTTTTTGGAATTGGAGCCGTTCAGCTTTGTTGCCCAGAGCTGGGCCTCCGTGCCCGTCCCGCGCAGCTCAGGGGTTGAAAACCGGCTGTCTAGGGGCTGGATCTAGGTGCGCATGCCCAGAAAGGGTCCCAAGCCCTTGGAGACGGGCTGTACCTGTTTGGAATTGGAGCCGTTCAGCTTTGTTGCCCAGAGCTAGGCCTCCGTGCCCGTCCCGCGCAGCTCTAGGGTTGAAAACCGGCTGTCTAGGGGCTGGATCTAGGTGCGCATGCCCAGAAAGGGTCCCAGGCCCTTGGAGGGGGGCTGTACCGGTTTGGAATTAGAGCCGTTCAGCTTTATTTACCAGAGCTGGGCCTCCGTGCCCGTCCCGCGCAGCTCAGGGTTTGAAAGCCCACTGTCTAGGGGCTGGATCTAGGTGCGCATGCCCAGAAAGGGTCCCAGGACCTTGGAGGCGGGCTGTACCTGTTTAGAATTGGAGCTGTTCAGATTTGTTGCCCAGAGCCGGGCCTCCGTGCCCGTCCCCTGCAGCTCAGGGGTTGAAAACCGGCTGTCTAGGGGCTGGATCTAGGTGCTCATGTCCAGAAAGGGTCCCGGGCCCTTGGAGGCGGGCTGTACCTGTTTGGAATTGGAGCCGTTCAGCTTTGTTGCCCAGAGCTGGGCCTCCGTGACCGTCCCGCGCAGCTCAGCGGTTGAAAACCGGTTGTGTACCGGCTGGATATAGGTGCGCATGCCCAGAAAGGGTCCCAGGCCCTTGGAGGGGGGCTGTACCTGTTTGGAATTGGAGCCGTTCAGCTTTGTTGCCCAGAGCTGGGCATCCGTGCCCATCCCGTGCAGCTCAGGGGTTGAAAACCGGTTGTCTAGGGGCTGGATCTAGGTGCGCATGCCCAGAAAGGGTCCCAAGCCCTTGAAGGCGGGCTGTACCTATTTGGAATTGGAGCCGTTCAGCTTTGTTGCCCAGAGCTGGGCTTCCGTGACCGTCCCGCGCAGCTCAGCGGTTGAAAACCGGCTGTCTAGGGGCTGGATCTAGGTGCGTCTGCCCAGAAAGGGTACCAGGCCCTTTGAGGCGGGCTGTACCTGTTTGGAATTGGAGCCGTACAGCTTTGTTGCCCAGAGCTGGGCCTCCGTGCACGTCCCGCGCAGCTCAGGGGTTGAAAACCGGCAGTCTAGGGGCTGGAACTAGGCGCGCATGCCCAGAAAGGGTCCCAGGCCCTTGGAGGCGGGCTGTACCGGTTTGGAATTAGAGCAGTTCAGCTTTATTTACCAGAGCTGGGCCTCCGTGCCCGTCCCGCGCAGCTCAGGGTTTGAAAGCCCACTTTCTATGGGCTGGATCTAGGTGCGCATGCCCGGAAAGGGTCCCAGGACCTTGGAGGTGGGCTTTACCTGTTTAGAATTGGAGCTGTTCAGATTTGTTGCCCAGAGCCGTGCCTCCGTGCCCGTCCCCTGCAGCTCAGGGGTTGAAAACCGGCTGTCTAGGGGCTGGATCTAGGTGCTCATGTCCAGAAAGGGACCCAGGCCCTTGGAGGCGAGCTGTACCTGTTTGGAATTGGAGCCGTTCAGATTTGTTGCCCAGAGCTGGGCCTCCAAGCCCGTTCCGTGCAGCTCAGGGGTTGAAAACCGGCTATCTAGGGGTTGGATCTAGGTGCGCATGCCCAGAAAGTGTCCCAGGCCCTTGGAGGCGGGCTGTACCTGTTTGGAATTGGAGCCGTTCAGCTTTGTTGCCCAGAGCTGGGCCTCCGTGCCCGTCCCGCGCAGCTCAGGGGTTGAAAACCGGCTGTCTAGGGGCTGGATCTAGGTGCGCATGCCCAGAAAGGGTGCCAGGCCCTTGGAGGCGGGCTGTACCTGTTTGGAATTGGAGCCGTTCAGCTTTGTTGCCCAGAGCTGGGCCTACGTGACCGTCCCCGCAGCTCAGGGGTTGAAAACCGGCTGTCTAGGAGCTGGATCTAGGTGCGCATGCCCAGAAAGCGTCCCAGGCCCTTGGAGACGGGCTGTACCTGTTTGGAATGGGAGCCGTTCAGCTTTGTTGCCCAGAGCTGGGCCTCCGTGCCCGGCCCGCGCAGCTCAGGGGTTCAAAACCGGCTGTCTAGTGGCTGGATCTAGGTGCGCATGCCCAGAAAGGGTCCCAGGCCCTTGGAGATGGGCTGTACCTGTTTGGAATTGGAGCCGTTCAGCTTTGTTGCCCAGAGCTGGGCCTCCGTGACCGTCCCCGCAGCTCAGGGGTTGAAAACCGGCTGTCTAGGGGCTGAATCTAGGTGCGCATGCCCAGAAAGTGTCCCAGGCCCTTGGAGACGGGCTGTACCTGTTTGGAATGGGAGCCGTTCAGCTTTGTTGCCCAGAGCTGGGCCTCCTTGCCCGTCCCGCGCAGCTCAGGGGTTCAAAACCGGCTGTGTACCGGCTGAATATAGGTGCGCATGCCCAGAAAGGGTCCCAGGCCCTTGGAGGGGGGCTGTACCTGTTTGGAATTGTAGCCTTTCAGCTTTGTTACCCAGAGCTGGGCCTTCGTGCCCGTCGCGCTCAGCTCAGCGGTTGAAAACCGGCTGTCTAGGGGTTGGATCTAGGTGTGCATGCCCAGAAAGGGTCCCAGGCCCTTGGATGCGGGCTGTACCTGTTTGGAATTGGAGCCGCTCAGCTTTGTTGCCCAGAGCTGGGCTTCCGTGACCGTCCCGCGCAGCTCAGCGGTTGAAAACCGGCTGTCTAGGGGCTGGATCTAGGTGCGTCTGCCCAGAAAGGGTACCAGGCCCTTTGAGGCGGGCTGTACCTGTTTGGAATTGGAGCCCTACAGCTTTGTTGCCCAGAGCTGGGCCTCCGTGCCCGTCCCGCGCAGCTCAGTGGTTGAAAACCGGCAGTCTAGGGGCTGGAACTAGGCGCGCATGCCCAGAAAGGGTCCCAGGCCCTTGGAGGCGGGCTGTACCGGTTTGGAATTAGAGCCGTTCAGCTTTATTTACCAGAGCTGGGCCTCCGTGCCCGTCCCGCGCAGCTCAGGGGTTGAAAACCGGCTGTCTAGGGGCTGGATCTAGGTGCGCATGCCCAGAAAGGGTGCCAGGCCCTTGGAGGCGGGCTGTACCTGTTTGGAATTGGAGCCGTTCAGCTTTGTTGCCCAGAGCTGGGCCTACGTGACCGTCCCCGCAGCTCAGGGGTTGAAAACCGGCTGTCTAGGAGCTGGATCTAGGTGCGCATGCCCAGAAAGCGTCCCAGGCCCTTGGAGACGGGCTGTACCTGTTTGGAATGGGAGCCGTTCAGCTTTGTTGCCCAGAGCTGGGCCTCCGTGCCCGGCCCGCGCAGCTCAGGGGTTCAAAACCGGCTGTCTAGTGGCTGGATCTAGGTGCGCATGCCCAGAAAGGGTTCCAGGCCCTTGGAGATGGGCTGTACCTGTTTGGAATTGGAGCCGTTCAGCTTTGTTGCCCAGAGCTGGGCCTCCGTGACCGTCCCCGCAGCTCAGGGGTTGAAAACCGGCTGTCTAGGGGCTGAATCTAGGTGCGCATGCCCAGAAAGTGTCCCAGGCCCTTGGAGACGGGCTGTACCTGTTTGGAATGGGAGCCGTTCAGCTTTGTTGCCCAGAGCTGGGCCTCCTTGCCCGTCCCGCGCAGCTCAGGGGTTCAAAACCGGCTGTGTACCGGCTGAATATAGGTGCGCATGCCCAGAAAGGGTCCCAGGCCCTTGGAGGGGGGCTGTACCTGTTTGGAATTGTAGCCTTTCAGCTTTGTTACCCAGAGCTGGGCCTTCGTGCCCGTCGCGCTCAGCTCAGCGGTTGAAAACCGGCTGTCTAGGGGTTGGATCTAGGTGTGCATGCCCAGAAAGGGTCCCAGGCCCTTGGATGCGGGCTGTACCTGTTTGGAATTGGAGCCGCTCAGCTTTGTTGCCCAGAGCTGGGCTTCCGTGACCGTCCCGCGCAGCTCAGCGGTTGAAAACCGGCTGTCTAGGGGCTGGATCTAGGTGCGTCTGCCCAGAAAGGGTACCAGGCCCTTTGAGGCGGGCTGTACCTGTTTGGAATTGGAGCCCTACAGCTTTGTTGCCCAGAGCTGGGCCTCCGTGCCCGTCCCGCGCAGCTCAGTGGTTGAAAACCGGCAGTCTAGGGGCTGGAACTAGGCGCGCATGCCCAGAAAGGGTCCCAGGCCCTTGGAGGCGGGCTGTACCGGTTTGGAATTAGAGCCGTTCAGCTTTATTTACCAGAGCTGGGCCTCCGTGCCCGTCCCGCGCAGCTCAGGGTTTGAAAGCCCACTTTCTAGGGGCTGGATCTAGGTGCGCATGCCCAGAAAGGGTCCCAGGACCTTGGAGGCGGGCTTTACCTGTTTAGAATTGGAGCTGTTCAGATTTGTTGCCCAGAGCCGGGCCTCCGTGACCGTCCCGCGCAGCTCAGCGGTTGAAAACCGGTTGTGTACCGGCTGGATATAAGTGCGCATGCCCAGAAAGGGTCCCAGGCCCTTGGAGGGGGGCTGTACCTGTTTGGAATTGGAGCTGTTCAGCTTTGTTGCCCAGAGCTGGGCCTCCGTGCCCATCCCGTGCAGCTCAGGGGTTGAAAACCGGTTGTCTAGGGGCTGGATCTAGGTGCGCATGCCCAGAAAGGGTCCCAAGCCCTTGGAGGCGGGCTGTACCTATTTGGAATTGGAGCCGTTCAGCTTTGTTGCCCAGAGCTAGGCCTCCGTGCCTGTCGCGCGCAGCTCAGCGGTTGAAAACCGTCTGTGTACGGGCTGGATCTAGGTGCGCATGAGCATAAAGGGTCCCAGGCCCTTGGAGGCGTGCTGTACCTGTTTGGAATTGTAGCCTTTCAGCTTTGTTACCCAGAGCTGGGCCTCCGTGCCCGTCGCGCGCAGCTCAGCAGTTGAAAACCGGCTGTCTAGTGGCTGGATCTAGGTGTGCATGCCCAGAAAGGTTCCCAGGCCCTTGGATGCGGGCTGTACCTGTTTGGAATTGGAGCCGCTAAGCTTTGTTGCCCAGAGCTGGGCTTCCGTGACCGTCCCGCGCAGCTCAGCGGTTCAAAACCGGCTGTCTAGGGGCTGGATCTAGGTGCGTCTGCCCAGAAAGGGTACCAGGCCCTTTGAGGCGGGCTGTACCTGTTTGGAATTGGAGCCGTACAGCTTTGTTGCCCAGAGCTGGGCCTCCGTGCACGTCCCGCGCAGCTCAGGGGTTGAAAACCGGCAGTCTAGGGGCTGGAACTAGGCGCGCATGCCCAGAAAGGGTCCCAGGCCCTTGGAGGCGGGCTGTACCGGTTTGGAATTAGAGCCGTTCAGCTTTATTTACCAGAGCTGGGCCTCCGTGCCCGTCCCGCGCAGCTCAGGGTTTGAAAGCCCACTTTCTAGGGGCTGGATCTAGGTGCGCATGCCCAGAAAGGGTGCCAGGCCCTTGGAGGCGGGCTGTACCTGTTTGGAATTGGAGCCGTTCAGCTTTGTTGCCCAGAGCTGGGCCTCCGTGACCGTCCCCGCAGCTCAGCGGTTGAAAACCGGCTGTCTAGGAGCTGGATCTAGGTGCGCATGCACAGAAAGGGTCCCAGGCCCTTGGAGACGGGCTGTACCTGTTTGGAATGGGAGCCGTTCAGCTTTGTTGCCCAGAGCTGGGCCTCCGTGCCCGTCCCGCGCAGCTCAGGGGTTCAAAACCAGCTGTCTAGTGGCTGGATCTAGGTGCGCATGCCCAGAAAGGGTCCCAGGCCCTTGGAGATGGGCTGTACCTGTTTGGAATTGGAGCCGTTCAGCTTTGTTGCCCAGAGCTGGGCCTCCGTGACCGTCCCCGCAGCTCAGGGGTTGAAAACCGGCTGTCTAGGGGCTGGATCTAGGTGCACATGCCCAGAAAGGGTCCCAGGCCCTTGGAGACGGGCTGTACCTGTTTGGAATGGGAGCCGTTCAGCTTTGTTGCCAAGAGCTGGGCCTCCTTGCCCGTCCCGCGCAGCTCAGGGGTTCAAAACCGGCTGTGTACCGGCTGAATATAGGTGCGCATGCCCAGAAAGGGTCCCAGGCCCTTGGAGGGGGGCTGTACCTGTTTGGAATTGTAGCCTTTCAGCTTTGTTACCCAGAGCTGGGCCTTCGTGCCCGTCGCGCTCAGCTCAGCGGTTGAAAACCGGCTGTCTAGGGGCTGGATCTAGGTGTGCATGCCCAGAAAGGGTCCCAGGCCCTTGGATGCGGGCTGTACATGTTTGGAATTGGAGCCGCTCAGCTTTGTTGCCCAGAGCTGGGCTTCCGTGACCGTCCCGCGCAGCTCAGCGGTTGAAAACCGGCTGTCTAGGGGCTGGATCTAGGTGCGTCTGCCCAGAAAGGGTACCAGGCCCTTTGAGGCGGGCTGTACCTGTTTGGAATTGGAGCCGTACAGCTTTGTTGCCCAGAGCTGGGCCTCCGTGCCCGTCCCGCGCAGCTCAGTGGTTGAAAACCGGCAGTCTAGGGGCTGGAACTAGGCGCGCATGCCCAGAAAGGGTCCCAGGCCCTTGGAGGCGGGCTGTACCGGTTTGGAATTAGAGCCGTTCAGCTTTATTTACCAGAGCTGGGCCTCCGTGCCCGTCCCGCGCAGCTCAGGGTTTGAAAGCCCACTTTCTAGGGGCTGGATCTAGGTGCGCATGCCCAGAAAGGGTCCCAGGACCTTGGAGGCGGGCTTTACCTGTTTGGAATTGGGGCGGTTCAGATTTGTTGCCCAGAGCTGGGCCTCCGAGTCCGTTCCGTGCAGCTCAGGGGTTGAAAACCGGCTGTCTAGGGGCTGGATCTAGGTGCGCATGCCCAGAAAGGGTCCCAAGCCCTTGTAGGCGGGCTGTACCTATTTGGAATTGGAGCCGTTCAGCTTTGTTGCCCAGAGCTAGGCCTCCGTGCCTGTCGCGCGCAGCTCAGCAGTTGAAAACCGTCTGTGTATGGGCTGGATCTAGGTGCGCATGAGCATAAAGGGTCCCAGGCCCTTGGAGGCGGGCTGTACCTGTTTGGAATTGGAGCCGTTCAGCTTTGTTGCCCAGAGCTGGGCCTCCGTGCCCGTCCCGCGCAGCTCAGGGGTTGAAAACCGGCTGTCTACAGGCTGGATCTAGGTGCGCATGCCCAGAAAGGGTCCCAGGCCCTTGGAGGGGGGCTGTACCTGTTTGGAATTGGAGCTGTTCAGCTTTGTTGCCCAGAGCTGGGCCTCCGTGCCCATCCCGTGCAGCTCAGGGGTTGAAAACCGGTTGTCTAGGGGCTGGATCTAGGTGCGCATGCCCAGAAAGAGTCCCAAGCCCTTGGAGGCGGGCTGTACCTATTTGGAATTGAAGCCGTTCAGCTTTGTTGCCGAGAGCTAGGCCTCCGTGCCTGTTGCGCGCAGCTCAGCGGTTGAAAACCGTCTGTGTACGGGCTGGATCTAGGTGCGCATGAGCATAAAGGGTCCCAGGCCCTTGGAGGCATACTGTACCTGTTTGGAATTGGAGCCATTCAGCTTTGTTGCCCAGAGCTAGGCCTCCGTGACTGTCCCGCGCAGCTCAGGGGTTGAAAACCCACTGTCTAGGGGCTGGATCTAGGTGCGCATGCCCAGAAAGGGCACCAGGCCCTTTGAGGCGGTCTGTACCTGTTTGGAATTGGAGCCGTACAGCTTTGTTGCCCAGAGCTGGGCCTCCGTGCCCGTCCCGCGCAGCTCAGGGGTTGAAAACCGGCAGTCTAGGGGCTGGAACTAGGTGCGCATGCCCAGAAAGGGTCCCAGGCCCTTGGTGGCGGGCTGTACCGGTTTGGAATTAGAGCCGTTCAGCTTTATTTACCAGAGCTGGGCCTCCGTGCCCGTCCCGCGCAGCTCAGGGTTTGAAAGCCCACTGTCTAGGGGCTGGATCTAGGTGCGCATGCCCAGAAAGGTTCCCAGGAACTTGGAGGCAGGCTGTACCTGTTTAGAATTGGAGCTGTTCAGATTTGTTGCCCAGAGCCGGGCCTCCGTGCCCGTCCCCTGCAGCTCAGGGGTTGAAAACCGGCTGTCTACGGGCTGGATCAAGGTGCTCATTTCCAGAAAGGGTCCCAGGCCCTTGGAGGCGGGCTGTACCTGTTTGGAATTGGAGCCGTTCAGCTTTGTTGCCCAGAGCGGGGCCTACGAGCCCGTTCCGTGCAGCTCAGGTGTTGAAAACCGGCTATCTAGGGGCTGGATCTAGGTGCGCATGCCCAGAAAGTGTCCCAGGCCCTTGGAGGCGGGCTGTACCTGTTTGGAATTGGAGCCGTTTAGCTTTGTTGCCCAGAGCTGGATCTCCGTGCCCGTCCTGCGCAGCTCAGGGGTTGAAAACAGGCTGTCAAGGGGCTGGATCTAGGTGCGCATGCCCAGAAAGTTTCCCAGGCCCTTGGAGGCGGGCTGTACCTGTTTGGAATTGGAGCCGTTCAGCTTTGTTGCCCAGAGCTGGGCCTCCGTGCCCGTCCCGCGCAGCTCAGGGGTTGAAAACCGGCTGTCTAGGGGCTGGATCTAGGTGCGCATGCCCAGAAAGTTTCCCAGGCCCTTGGAGACGGGCTGTACCTGTTTGGAATTGGAGCCGTTCAGCTTTGTTGCCCAGAGCAGGGCCTCCGTGCCCGTCCCGCGCAGCTCAGGGGTTGAAAACCGGCTGTCTAGGGGCTGGATCTAGGTGCGCATGCCCAGAAAGGGTCCCAGGCGCTTGGAGACGGGCTGTACCTGTTTGGAATTGGAGCCGTTCAGCTTTGTTGCCCAGAGCTGGGCCTCCGTGACCGTCCCGCGCAGCTCAGCGGTTGAAAACCGGCTGTGTACCGGCTGGATCTAGGTGCGCATGCCCAGAAAGGGTCCCAGGCCCTTGGAGGGGGGCTGTACCTGTTTGGAATTGTAGCTGTTCAGCTTTGTTGCCCAGAGCTGGGCCTCCGTGCCCATCCCGTGCAGCTCAGGGGTTGAAAACCGGTTGTCTAGGGGCTGGATCTAGGTGCGCATGCCCAGAAAGGGTCCCAAGCCATTGGAGGCGGGCTGTACCTATTTGGAATTGGAGCCGTTCAGCTTTGTTGCCCAGAGCTAGGCCTCCGTGCCTGTCGCGCGCAGCTCAGCGGTTGAAAACCGTCTGTGTACGGGCTGGATCTAGGTGCGCATGAGCATAAAGGGTCGAGGGCCCTTGGAGGCGTGCTGTACCTGTTTGGAATTGTAGCTTTTCAGCTTTGTTACCCAGAGCTGGCCCTCCGGGCCCGTCGCGCGCAGCTCAGCGGTTGAAAACCGGCTGTCTAGGGGCTGGATCTAGGTGTGCATGCCCAGAAAGGGTCCCAGGCCCTTGGAGGCGGGCTGTACTGGTTTGGAATTAGAGCCGTTCAGCTTTGTTGCTCAGAGCTGGGCCTCCGTGCCCGTCCCGCGCAGCTCAGGGGTTGAAATCCCACTGTCTAGGGGCTGGATCTAGGTGCGCATGCCAAGAAAGGGTCTCAGAACCTTGGAGGCGGGCTGTACCTGTTTGGAATTTGAGCTGTTCAGATTTGTTGCCCAGAGCCGGGCCTCCGTGCCCGTCCCCTGCAGCTCAGGGTTTGAAAACCGGCTGTCTAGGGGCTGGATCTAGGTGCGCATGTCCAGAAAGGGTCCCAGGCCCTTGGAGGCGGGCTGTACCTGTTTGGAATTGGAGCCGCTCAGCTTTGTTGCCCAGAGCTGAGCCTCCGTGCCCGTCCCGCGCAGCTCAGGGGTTGAAAACCGGCTCTCCAGGGGTTGGATCTAGGTACGCATGCCCAGAAAGGGTCACAGGCCCTTGGAGGCGGGCTGTACCGGTTTGAAATTGGAGCTGTTCAGCTTTTTTGCCCAGAGCTGGGCCTCCGTGCCCGTCCCGCGCAGCTCTGGGGTTGAAAACCCTCTGTCTAGGGGCTGGATCTAGGCGCGCATGCCCAGAAAGGGTCTCAGAACCTTGGAGGCGGGCTGTACCCGTTTGGAATTGGAGCCGTTCAGATTTGTTACCCAGAGCCGTGCCTCTGTGCCCGTCACCTGCAGCTCAGGGGTTGACAACCGGCTGTCTAGGGGCTGGATCTAGGTGCGCATGCCTAGAAAGGGTCCCAGGCCCTTGGAGGCGGGCTGTACCTGTTTGGAATTGGAGCCATTCAGCTTTGTTGCCCAGAGCTGGGCCTCCGTGCCCGTCCCGCGCAGCACAGGGGTTGAAAACCGGCTGTCTAGGTGCTGGATCTAGGTGCGCATGCCCAGAAAGGGTCCCAGGCCCTTGGAGGCGGGCTGTAACTGTTTGGAATTGGAGCCGTTCAGTTTTGTTGCCCGGAGCTGGGTATCCGTGACCGTCCCGCGTAGCTCAGTGGTTGAAAACCGGCTGTCTAGGGGTTGGATCTAGGTGTGCATGCCCAGAGAGGGTCCCAGGCCCTTGGAGGCAGGCTGTACCTGTTTGGAATTGGAGCCATTCAGCTTTGTTGCCCAGAGGTGGGCTTCCGTGACCGTCCCGCACAGCTCAGCGGTTGAAAACCGGGTGTCTAGGGGCTGGATCTAGGTGCGCATGCCCAGAAAGGGTCCCAGGCCCTTGGAGGCAGGCTGTACCTGTTTGGAATTGGAGCCATTCAGCTTTGTTGCCCAGAGCTAGGCCTCCGTGACTGTCCCGCGGAGCTCAGGGGTTGAAAACCGACTGTCTAGGGGCTGGATCTAGGTGCGCATGCCTAGAAAGGGTCCCAGGCCCTTGGAGGCGGGCTGTACCTGTTTGGAATTGGAGCCGTTCAGCTTTGTTGCCCAGAGCTGGGCCTCCGTGCCCACACCGTGCAGCTTAGGGGTTGAAAACCGGCTGTCTAGGGGCTGGATCTAGGCGCGCATGCCCAGAAAGGGTCCCAGGTCCTTGGAGGCGGGCTGTACCGGTTTGGATTTAGAGCTGTTCAGCTTTGTTGCCCAGAGCTGGGCCTCCGTGCCCGTCCCGCGCAGCTAAGGGGTTCAAAACCGGCTGTCTATGGGCTGGATCTAGGTGCGCATGCCCAGAAAGGGTCCCAGGCCCTTGGAGGCGGGTTGTACCTGTTTGGAATTGGAGCCATTCAGCTTTGTTGCCCAGAGCTGGGCCTCCGTGACCGTCCTGCGCAGCTCAGGGTTTGAAAACCGGCTGTCTAGGGGCTGGATCTAGGCGCGCATGCCCAGAAAGGGTCCCAGGCCCTTGGAGGTGGGCTGTACCTGTTTGGAATTAGAGCCGTTCAGCTTTGTTGCCCAGAGCTGGGCCTCCGTGCCTGTCCCGCGCAGCTCAGGGGTTGAAAACCGACTGTCTAGGGGCTGGATCTAGGTGCGCATGCCCAGAAAGGGTCCCAGGCCCTTGGAGGCGGGCTGTACCTGGTTGAAATTGGAGCCGTTCAGCATTGTTGCCCAGAGCTGGGACTCCGTGCCTGTCCCGCGCAGCTCAGGGGTTGAAAACCGGCTGTCTAGGGGCTGGAACTAGGCGCGCATGCCCAGAAAGGGTCCCAGGCCCTCGGAGGCGGGCTGTACCGGTTTGGAATTAGAGCCGTTCAGCTTTATTTACCAGAGCTGGGCTTCCGTGCCCGTCCCGCGCAGCTCAGTGTTTGAAAACCCACTGTCTCGGGGCTGGATCTAGGTGCGCATGCCCAGAAAGGGTCCCAGGACCTTGGAGGCGCGCTGTACCTGTTTAGAATTGGAGCTGTTCAGATTTGTTGCCCAGAGCCGGGCCTCCGTGCCCGTCCCCTGCAGCTCAGGTGTTGAAAACCGGGTATCTAGGGGCTGGATCTAGGTGCTCATGTCCAGAAAGGGTCCCAGGCCCTTGGAGGCGGGCTGTACCTGTTTGGAATTGGAGCCGTTCAGCTTTGTTGCCCAGAGCTGGGCCTCCGAGCCCGTTCCGTGCAGCTCAGTGGGTGAAAACCGCCTGTCTAGCGGCCGGATCTAGGTGAGCCTGCCCAGAAAGGGTCCCAGACCCTTGGAGGCGGGCTGTACCTGTTTGGAATTGGAGCCCTTCAGCTTTGTTGCCCAGAGCTGGGCCTCCGTGCCTGTCCCGCGCAGTTCACGGGTTGAAAACCGGCTGTCTAGGGGCTGGATCTAGGTGCGCATGCCCAGAAAGGGTCCCAGGCCCTTGGAGGCGGGTTGTACCTGTTTGGAATTGGAGCCATTCAGCTTTGTTGCCCAGAGCCGGGCCTCCGTGCCCGTCCCCTGCAGCTCAGGTGTTGAAAACCGGCTATCTAGGGGCTGGATCTAGGTGCTCATGTCCAGAAAGGGTCCCAGGCCCTTGGAGGCGGGCTGTACCTGTTTGGAATTGGAGACGCTCAGCTTTGTTGCCCAGAGCTGGGCTTCTGTGACCGTCCCGCGCAGCTCAGCGGTTGAAAACCGGCTGTCTAGGGGCTGGATCTAGGTGCGTCTGCCCAGAAAGGGTACCAGGCCCTTTGAGGCGGGCTGTACCTGTTTGGAATTGTAGCCGTACAGCTTTGTTGCCCAGAGCTGGGCCTCCGTGCCCGTCCCGCGCAGCTCAGGGGTTGAAAACCGGCAGTCTAGGGGCTGGAACTAGGCGCGCATGCCCAGAAAGGGTCCCAGGCCCTTGGAGGCGGGCTGTACCGGTTTGGAATTAGAGCCGTTCAGCTTTATTTACCAGAGCTGGGCCTCCGTGCCCGTCCCGCGCAGCTCAGGGTTTGAAAGCCCACTTTCTAGGGGCTGGATCTAGGTGCGCATGCCCAGAAAGGGTCCCAGGACCTTGGAGGCGGGCTTTACCTGTTTAGAATTGGAGCTGTTCAGATTTGTTGCCCAGAGCCGGGCCTCCGTGCCCGTCCTCTGCAGCTCAGGGGTTGAAATCCGGCTATCTAGGGGCCGGATCTAGGTGCTCATGTCCAGAAAGGATCCCAGGCCCTTGGAGGCGGGCTGTACCTGTTTGGAATTGGAGCCGTTCAGATTTGTTGCCCAGAGCTGGGCCTCCGAGCCCGTTCCGTGCAGCTCAGGGGTTGAAAACCGGCTATCTAGGGGCTGGATCTAGGTGCGCATGCCCAGAAAGTGTCCCAGGCCCTTGGAGGCGGGCTGTACCTGTTTGGAATTGGAGCCGTTCAGCTTTGTTGCCCAGAGCTGGGCCTCCGTGCCCGTCCCGCGCAGCTCAGGGGTTGAAAACCGGCTGTCTAGGGGCTGGATCTAGGTGCGCATGCCCAGAAAGGGTGCCAGGCCCTTGGAGGCGGGCTGTACCTGTTTGGAATTGGAGCCGTTCAGCTTTGTTGCCCAGAGCTGGGCCTCCGTGCCCGTCCCGCGCAGCTCAGGGGTTGAAAACCGGCTGTCTAGACGCTGGATCTAGGTGCGCATGCCCAGAAAGGGTCCCAGGCCCTTGGAGGGGGGCTGTACCTGTTTGGAATTGGAGCTGTTCAGCTTTGTTGCCCAGAGCTGGGCCTCCGTGCCCATCCCGTGCAGCTCAGGGGTTGAAAACCGGTTGTCTAGGGGCTGGATCTAGGTGCGCATGCCCAGAAAGGGTCCCAGGCCCTTGGAGGCAGGCTGTACCTGTTTGGAATTGGAGCCATTCAGCTTTGTTGCCCAGAGCTAGGCCTCCGTGACTGTCCCGCGCAGCTCAGGGGTTGAAAATCCACTTTCTAGGTGCTGGATCTAGGTGCGCATGCCCAGAAAGGGTACCAGGCCCTTTGAGGCGGGCTGTACCTGTTTGGAATTGGAGCCGTTCAGATTTGTTGCCCAGAGCCGTGCCTCTGTGCCCGTTCCCTGCAGCTCAGGGGTTGAAAACCGGCTGTCTAGGGGCTGTATCTAGGTGCGCATGAGCATAAAGGGTCCCAGAAACTTGGAGGCGTGCTGTACCTGTTTGGAATTGGAGCCTTTCAGCTTTGTTACCCAGAGCTGGGCCTCCGTGCCCGTCGCGCGCAGCTCAACGGTTGAAAACCGACTGTCTAGGGGCTGGATCTAGGTGCGCATGCCCAGAAAGGGTCCCAGGCCCGTGGAGGCGGGCTGTACCTGTTTGGAATTGGAGCCGTTCAGCTTTGTTGCCCAGAGCTGGGCCTCCGTGCCCGTCCGGCGCAGCTCAGCGGTTGAAAACCGGCTGTATAGCGGCTGGATCTAGGTGCGCATGCCCAGAAAGGGGCCCAGGCCCTTGGAGGCGGGCTGTACCTGTTTGGAATTGGAGCCGTTCAGCTTTGTTGCCCAGAGCTGGGCCTCTGGGCCTGTCCCGTGCAGTTTAGGGTTGAAAACCGGGTGTCTAGGGGCTGGATCTAGGTTCGCAAGCCCAGAATGGGTCCCTGGCCCTTGGAGGCCGGCTGTACCTGTTTGGAATTGGAGCCGTTCAGCTTTGTTGCCCAGAGCTGGGCTTCCGTGACCGTCCCGCGCAGCTCAGCGGTTGAAAACCGGCTGTCTAGGGGCTGGATCTAGGTGCGTCTGCCCAGAAAGGGTACCAGGCCCTTTGAGGCGGGCTGTACCTGTTTGGAATTGGAGCCGTACAGCTTTGTTGCCCAGAGCTGGGCCACCGTGCCCGTCCCGCACAGCTCAGGGGTTGAAAACCGGCAGTCTAGGGGCTGGAACTAGGCGCGCATGCCCAGAAAGGGTCCCAGGCCCTTGGTGGCGGGCTGTACCGGTTTGGAATTAGAGCCGTTCAGCTTTATTTACCAGAGCTGGGCCTCCGTGCCTGTCCCGCGCAGCTCAGGGTTTGAAAGCCCACTGTCTAGGGGCTGGATCTAGGTGCACATGCCCAGAAAGGTTCCCAGGACCTTGGAGGCGGGCTGTACCTGTTTAGAATTGGAGCTGTTCAGATTTGTTGCCCAGAGCCGGGCCTCCGTGCCCGTCCCCTGCAGCTCAGGGATGGAAAACCGGCTGTCTAGGGGCTGGATCTAGGTGCTCATGTCCAGAAAGGGTCCCAGGCCCTTGGAGGCGGGCTGTACCTGTTTGGAATTGGAGCCGTTCAGCTTTGTTGCCCAGAGCTGGGCCTCCGAGTCCGTTCCGTGCAGCTCAGGGGTTGAAAACCGGCTGTCTAGGGGCTGGATCTAGGTGCGCATGCCCAGAAAGGGTCCCAAGCCCTTGTAGGCGGGCTGTACCTATTTGGAATTGGAGCCGTTCAGCTTTGTTGCCCAGAGCTAGGCCTCCGTGCCTGTCGCGCGCAGCTCAGCGGTTGAAAACCGTCTGTGTATGGGCTGGATCTAGGTGCGCATGAGAATAAAGGGTCCCAGGCCCTTGGAGGCGTGCTGTACCTGTTTGGAATTGGAGCCTTTCAGCTTTGTTGCCCAGAGCTGGGCCTCCGAGCCCGTTCCGTGCAGCTCAGGGGTTGAAAACCGGCTATCTAGGGGCTGGATCTAGGTGCGCATGCCCAGAAAGTGTCTCAGGCCCTTGGAGGCGGGCTGTACCTGTTTGGAATTGGAGCCGTTCAGCTTTGTTGCCCAGAGCTGGGCCTCCGTGCCCGTCCCGCGCAGCTCAGGGGTTGAAAACCGGCTGTCTAGGGGCTGGATCTATGTGCGCATGCCCAGAAAGGGTCCCAGGCCCTTGGAGCGGGGCTGTACCTGTTTGGAATTGGAGCTGTTCAGCTTTGTTGCCCAGAGCTGGGCCTCCGTGCCCATCCCGTGCAGCTCAGGGGTTGAAAACCGGTTGTCTAGGGGCTGGATCTAGGTGCGCATGCCCAGAAATGGTCCCAAGCCCTTGGAGGCGGGCTGTACCTATTTGGAATTGGAGCCGTTCAGCTTTGTTGCCCAGAGCTAGGCCTCCGTGCCTGTCGCGCGCAGCTCAGCGGTTGAAAACCGTCTGTGTACGGGCTGGATCTAGGTGCGCTTGAGAATAAAGGGTCCCAGGCCCTTGGAGGCGTGCTGTACCTGTTTGGAATTGGAGCCTTTCAGCTTTGTTGCCCAGAGCTGGGCCTCCGTGCCCGTCCCGCACAGCTCAGGGGTTGAAAACCGGCAGTCTAGGGGCTGGAACTAGGCGCGCATGCCCAGAAAGGGTCCCAGGCCCTTGGTGGCGGGCTGTACCGGTTTGGAATTAGAGCCGTTCAGCTTTATTTACCAGAGCTGGGCCTCCGTGCCCGTCCCGCGTAGCTCAGTGGTTGAAAACCGGCTGTCTAGGGGTTGGATCTAGGTGTGCATGCCCAGAGAGGGTCCCAGGCGCTTGGAGGCAGGCTGTACCTGTTTGGAATTGGAGCCATTCAGCTTTGTTGCCCAGAGGTGGGCTTCCGTGACCGTCCCGCGCAGCTCAGCGGTTGAAAACCGGGTGTCTAGGGGCTGGATCTAGGTGCGCATGCCCAGAAAGGGTCCCAGGCCCTTGGAGGCAGGCTGTACCTGTTTGGAATTGGAGCCATTCAGCTTTGTTGCCCAGAGCTAGGCCTCCGTGACTGTCCCGCGGAGCTCAGGGGTTGAAAACCGACTGTCTAGGGGCTGGATCTAGGTGCGCATGCCTAGAAAGGGTCCCAGGCCCTTGGAGGCGGGCTGTACCTGTTTGGAATTGGAGCCGTTCAGCTTTGTTGCCCAGAGCTGGGCCTCCGTGCCCATACCGTGCAGCTTAGGGGTTGAAAACCGGCTGTCTAGGGGCTGGATCTAGGCGCGCATGCCCAGAAAGGGTCCCAGGTCCTTGGAGGCGGGCTGTACCGGTTTGGATTTAGAGCTGTTCAGCTTTGTTGCCCAGAGCTGGGCCTCCGTGCCCGTCCCGCGCAGCTAAGGGGTTCAAAACCGGCTGTCTAGGGGCTGGATCTAGGTGCGCATGCCCAGAAAGGGTCCCAGGCCCTTGGAGGCGGGTTGTACCTGTTTGGAATTGGAGCCATTCAGCTTTGTTGCCCAGAGCTGGGCCTCCGTGACCGTCCTGCGCAGCTCAGGGTTTGAAAACCGGCTGTCTAGGGGCTGGATCTAGGCGCGCATGCCCAGAAAGGGTCCCAGGCCCTTGGAGGTGGGCTGTACCTGTTTGGAATTAGAGCCGTTCAGCTTTGTTGCCCAGAGCTGGGCCTCCGTGCCTGTCCCGCGCAGCTCAGGGGTTGAAAACCGACTGTCTAGGGGCTGGATCTAGGTGCGCATGCCCAGAAAGGGTCCCAGGCCCTTGGAGGCGGGCTGTACCTGGTTGAAATTGGAGCCGTTCAGCATTGTTGCCCAGAGCTGGGACTCCGTGCCTGTCCCGCGCAGCTCAGGGGTTGAAAACCGGCAGTCTAGGGGCTGGAACTAGGCGCACATGCCCAGAAAGGGTCCCAGGCCCTCGGAGGCGGGCTGTACCGGTTTGGAATTAGAGCCGTTCAGCTTTATTTACCAGAGCTGGGCTTCCGTGCCCGTCCCGCGCAGCTCAGTGTTTGAAAACCCACTGTCTCGGGGCTGGATCTAGGTGCGCATGCCCAGAAAGGGTCCCAGGACCTTGGAGGCGCGCTGTACCTGTTTAGAATTGGAGCTGTTCAGATTTGTTGCCCAGAGCCGGGCCTCCGTGCCCGTCCCCTGCAGCTCAGGTGTTGAAAACCGGCTATCTAGGGGCTGGATCTAGGTGCTCATGTCCAGAAAGGGTCCCAGGCCCTTGGAGGCGGGCTGTACCTGTTTGGAATTGGAGCCGTTCAGCTTTGTTGCCCAGAGCTGGGCCTCCGAGCCCGTTCCGTGCAGCTCAGTGGGTGAAAACCGCCTGTCTAGCGGCCGGATCTAGGTGCGCCTGCCCAGAAAGGGTCCCAGACCCTTGGAGGCGGGCTGTACCTGTTTGGAATTGGAGCCCTTCAGCTTTGTTGCCCAGAGCTGGGCCTCCGTGCCTGTCCCGCGCAGCTCACGGGTTGAAAACCGGCTGTCTAGGGGCTGGATCTAGGTGCGCATGCCCAGAAAGGGTCCCAGGCCCTTGGAGGCGGGTTGTACCTGTTTGGAATTGGAGCCATTCAGCTTTGTTGCCCAGAGCCGGGCCTCCGTGCCCGTCCCCTGCAGCTCAGGTGTTGAAAACCGGCTATCTAGGGGCTGGATCTAGGTGCTCATGTCCAGAAAGGGTCCCAGGCCCTTGGAGGCGGGCTGTACCTGTTTGGAATTGGAGACGCTCAGCTTTGTTGCCCAGAGCTGGGCTTCTGTGACCGTCCCGCGCAGCTCAGCGGTTGAAAACCGGCTGTCTAGGGGCTGGATCTATGTGCGTCTGCCCAGAAAGGGTACCAGGCCCTTTGAGGCGGGCTGTACCTGTTTGGAATTGGAGCCGTACAGCTTTGTTGCCCAGAGCTGGGCCTCCGTGCCCGTCCCGCGCAGCTCAGGGGTTGAAAACCGGCAGTCTAGGGGCTGGAACTAGGCGCGCATGCCCAGAAAGGGTCCCAGGCCCTTGGAGGCGGGCTGTACCGGTTTGGAATTAGAGCCGTTCAGCTTTATTTAACAGAGCTGGGCCTCCGTGCCCGTCCCGCGCAGCTCAGGGTTTGAAAGCCCACTTTCTAGGGGCTGGATCTAGGTGCGCATGCCCAGAAAGGGTCCCAGGACCTTGGAGGCGGGCTTTACCTGTTTAGAATTGGAGCTGTTCAGATTTGTTGCCCAGAGCCGGGCCTCCGTGCCCGTCCTCTGCAGCTCAGGGGTTGAAATCCGGCTATCTAGGGGCCGGATCTAGGTGCTCATGTCCAGAAAGGATCCCAGGCCCTTGGAGGCGGGCTGTACCTGTTTGGAATTGGAGCCGTTCAGATTTGTTGCCCAGAGCTGGGCCTCCGAGCCCGTTCCGTGCAGCTCAGGGGTTGAAAACCGGCTATCTAGGGGCTGGATCTAGGTGCGCATGCCCAGAAAGTGTCCCAGGCCCTTGGAGGCGGGCTGTACCTGTTTGGAATTGGAGCCGTTCAGCTTTGTTGCCCAGAGCTGGGCCTCCGTGCCCGTCCCGCGCAGCTCAGGGGTTGAAAACCGGCTGTCTAGGGGCTGGATCTAGGTGCGCATGCCCAGAAAGGGTGCCAGGCCCTTGGAGGCGGGCTGTACCTGTTTGGAATTGGAGCCGTTCAGCTTTGTTGCCCAGAGCTGGGCCTCCGTGCCCGTCCCGCGCAGCTCAGGGGTTGAAAACCGGCTGTCTAGACGCTGGATCTAGGTGCGCATGCCCAGAAAGGGTCCCAGGCCCTTGGAGGGGGGCTGTACCTGTTTGGAATTGGAGCTGTTCAGCTTTGTTGCCCAGAGCTGGGCCTCCGTGCCCATCCCGTGCAGCTCAGGGGTTGAAAACCGGTTGTCTAGGGGCTGGATCTAGGTGCGCATGCCCAGAAAGGGTCCCAGGCCCTTGGAGGCAGGCTGTACCTGTTTGGAATTGGAGCCATTCAGCTTTGTTGCCCAGAGCTAGGCCTCCGTGACTGTCCCGCGCAGCTCAGGGGTTGAAAATCCACTTTCTAGGTGCTGGATCTAGGTGCGCATGCCCAGAAAGGGTACCAGGCCCTTTGAGGCGGGCTGTACCTGTTTGGAATTGGAGCCGTTCAGATTTGTTGCCCAGAGCCGTGCCTCTGTGCCCGTTCCCTGCAGCTCAGGGGTTGAAAACCGGCTGTCTAGGGGCTGTATCTAGGTGCGCATGAGCATAAAGGGTCCCAGAAACTTGGAGGCGTGCTGTACCTGTTTGGAATTGGAGCCTTTCAGCTTTGTTACCCAGAGCTGGGCCTCCGTGCCCGTCGCGCGCAGCTCAGCGGTTGAAAACCGACTGTCTAGGGGCTGGATCTAGGTGCGCATGCCCAGAAAGGGTCCCAGGCCCGTGGAGGCGGGCTGTACCTGTTTGGAATTGGAGCCGTTCAGCTTTGTTGCCCAGAGCTGGGCCTCCGTGCCCGTCCGGCGCAGCTCAGCGGTTGAAAACCGGCTGTATAGCGGCTGGATCTAGGTGCGCATGCCCAGAAAGGGTCCCAGGCCCTTGGAGGCGGGCTGTACCTGTTTGGAATTGGAGCCGTTCAGCTTTGTTGCCCAGAGCTGGGCCTCTGTGCCTGTCCCGTGCAGTTTAGGGTTGAAAACCGGGTGTCTAGGGGCTGGATCTAGGTTCGCAAGCCCAGAATGGGTCCCTGGCCCTTGGAGGCCGGCTGTACCTGTTTGGAATTGGAGCCGTTCAGCTTTGTTGCCCAGAGCTGGGCTTCCGTGACCGTCCCGCGCAGCTCAGCGGTTGAAAACCGGCTGTCTAGGGGCTGGATCTAGGTGCGTCTGCCCAGAAAGGGTACCAGGCCCTTTGAGGCGGGCTGTACCTGTTTGGAATTGGAGCCGTACAGCTTTGTTGCCCAGAGCTGGGCCACCGTGCCCGTCCCGCACAGCTCAGGGGTTGAAAACCGGCAGTCTAGGGGCTGGAACTAGGCGCGCATGCCCAGAAAGGGTCCCAGGCCCTTGGTGGCGGGCTGTACCGGTTTGGAATTAGAGCCGTTCAGCTTTATTTACCAGAGCTGGGCCTCCGTGCCCGTCCCGCGCAGCTCAGGGTTTGAAAGCCCACTGTCTAGGGGCTGGATCTAGGTGCACATGCCCAGAAAGGTTCCCAGGACCTTGGAGGCGGGCTGTACCTGTTTAGAATTGGAGCTGTTCAGATTTGTTGCCCAGAGCCGGGCCTCCGTGCCCGTCCCCTGCAGCTCAGGGATGGAAAACCGGCTGTCTAGGGGCTGGATCTAGGTGCTCATGTCCAGAAAGGGTCCCAGGCCCTTGGAGGCGGGCTGTACCTGTTTGGAATTGGAGCCGTTCAGCTTTGTTGCCCAGAGCTGGGCCTCCGAGTCCGTTCCGTGCAGCTCAGGGGTTGAAAACCGGCTGTCTAGGGGCTGGATCTAGGTGCGCATGCCCAGAAAGGGTCCCAAGCCCTTGTAGGCGGGCTGTACCTATTTGGAATTGGAGCCGTTCAGCTTTGTTGCCCAGAGCTAGGCCTCCGTGCCTGTCGCGCGCAGCTCAGCGGTTGAAAACCGTCTGTGTATGGGCTGGATCTAGGTGCGCATGAGAATAAAGGGTCCCAGGCCCTTGGAGGCGTGCTGTACCTGTTTGGAATTGGAGCCTTTCAGCTTTGTTGCCCAGAGCTGGGCCTCCGAGCCCGTTCCGTGCAGCTCAGGGGTTGAAAACCGGCTATCTAGGGGCTGGATCTAGGTGCGCATGCCCAGAAAGTGTCTCAGGCCCTTGGAGGCGGGCTGTACCTGTTTGGAATTGGAGCCGTTCAGCTTTGTTGCCCAGAGCTGGGCCTCCGTGCCCGTCCCGCGCAGCTCAGGGGTTGAAAACCGGCTGTCTAGGGGCTGGATCTAGGTGCGCATGCCCAGAAAGGGTCCCAGGCCCTTGGAGCGGGGCTGTACCTGTTTGGAATTGGAGCTGTTCAGCTTTGTTGCCCAGAGCTGGGCCTCCGTGCCCATCCCGTGCAGCTCAGGGGTTGAAAACCGGTTGTCTAGGGGCTGGATCTAGGTGCGCATGCCCAGAAATGGTCCCAAGCCCTTGGAGGCGGGCTGTACCTATTTGGAATTGGAGCCGTTCAGCTTTGTTGCCCAGAGCTAGGCCTCCGTGCCTGTCGCGCGCAGCTCAGCGGTTGAAAACCGTCTGTGTACGGGCTGGATCTAGGTGCGCTTGAGCATAAAGGGTCCCAGGCCCTTGGAGGCGTGCTGTACCTGTTTGGAATTGGAGCCTTTCAGCTTTGTTGCCCAGAGCTGGGCCTCCGTGCCCGTCCCGCACAGCTCAGGGGTTGAAAACCGGCAGTCTAGGGGCTGGAACTAGGCGCGCATGCCCAGAAAGGGTCCCAGGCCCTTGGTGGCGGGCTGTACCGGTTTGGAATTAGAGCCGTTCAGCTTTATTTACCAGAGCTGGGCCTCCGTGCCCGTCCCGCGCAGCTCAGGGTTTGAAAGCCCACTGTCTAGGGGCTGGATCTAGGTGCGCATGCCCAGAAAGGGTCCCAGGACCTTGGAGGCGGGCTGTACCTGTTTAGAATTGGAGCTGTTCAGATTTGTTGCCCAGAGCCGGGCCTCCGTGCCCGTCCCCTGCAGCTCAGGGGTTGAAAACCGGTTGTCTAGGGGCTGGATCTAGGTGCGCATGCCCAGAAAGGGTCCCAAGCCCTTGGAGGCGGGCTGTACCTATTTCGAATTGGAGCCGTTCAGCTTTGTTGCCCAGAGCTAGGCCTCCGTGCCTGTCGCGCGCAGCTCAGGGGTTGAAAACCGGCTATCTAGGGGCTGGATCTAGGTGCGCATGAGCATAAAGGGTCCCAGGCCCTTGGAGGCGTGCTGTACCTGTTTGGAATTGGAGCCTTTCAGCTTTGTTACCCAGACCTGGGCCTCCGTGCCCGTCGCGCGCAGCTCAGCGGTTGAAAACCGGCTGTTTAGGGGCTGGATCTAGGTGTGCATGCCCAGAAAGGGTCCCAGGCCCTTGGATGCGGGCTGTACCTGTTTGGAATTGGAGCCGTTCAGCTTTGTTGCCCAGAGCTGAGCCTCCGTGCCCGTCCCGCGCAGTTCAGGGGTTGAAAACCGGCTCTATAGGGGCTGGATCTAGGTGCTCATGCCCAGAAAGGGTCCCAGGCCCTTGGAGGCGGGCTGTACCTGTTTGGAATTGGAGCCGTTCAGCTTTTTTGCCCAGAGCTGGGCCTCCGTGCCCGTCCCGCGCAGCTCAGGGGTTGAAAACCCTCTGTCTAGGGGCTGGATCTAGGTGCGTCTGCCCAGAAAGGGTACCAGGCCCTTTGAGGCGGGCTGTACCTGTTTGGAATTGGAGCCGTTCAGCTTTGTTGCCCAGAGCTGGGCCTCCGTGACCGTCCCGCGCAGCTCAGCGGTTGAAAACCGGTTGTGTACCGGCTGGATCTAGGTGCGCATGCCCAGAAAGGGTCCCAGGCCCTTGGAGGCGGGTTGTACCTGTTTGGAATTGGAGCCATTCAGCTTTGTTGCCCAGAGCCGGGCCTCCGTGCCCGTCCCCTGCAGCTCAGGTGTTGAAAACCGGCTATCTAGGGGCTGGATCTAGGTGCTCATGTCCAGAAAGGGTCCCAGGCCCTTGGAGGCGGGCTGTACCTGTTTGGAATTGGAGACGCTCAGCTTTGTTGCCCAGAGCTGGGCTTCTGTGACCGTCCCGCGCAGCTCAGCGGTTGAAAACCGGCTTTCTAGGGGCTGGATCTAGGTGCGTCTGCCCAGAAAGGGTACCAGGCCCTTTGAGGCGGGCTGTACCTGTTTGGAATTGGAGCCGTACAGCTTTGTTGCCCAGAGCTGGGCCTCCGTGCCCGTCCCGCGCAGCTCAGGGGTTGAAAACCGGCAGTCTAGGGGCTGGAACTAGGCGCGCATGCCCAGAAAGGGTCCCAGGCCCTTGGAGGCGGGCTGTACCGGTTTGGAATTAGAGCCGTTCAGCTTTATTTAACAGAGCTGGGCCTCCGTGCCCGTCCCGCGCAGCTCAGGGTTTGAAAGCCCACTTTCTAGGGGCTGGATCTAGGTGCGCATGCCCAGAAAGGGTCCCAGGACCTTGGAGGCGGGCTTTACCTGTTTAGAATTGGAGCTGTTCAGATTTGTTGCCCAGAGCCGGGCCTCCGTGCCCGTCCTCTGCAGCTCAGGGGTTGAAATCCGGCTATCTAGGGGCCGGATCTAGGTGCTCATGTCCAGAAAGGATCCCAGGCCCTTGGAGGCGGGCTGTACCTGTTTGGAATTGGAGCCGTTCAGATTTGTTGCCCAGAGCTGGGCCTCCGAGCCCGTTCCGTGCAGCTCAGGGGTTGAAAACCGGCTATCTAGGGGCTGGATCTAGGTGCGCATGCCCAGAAAGTGTCCCAGGCCCTTGGAGGCGGGCTGTACCTGTTTGGAATTGGAGCCGTTCAGCTTTGTTGCCCAGAGCTGGGCCTCCGTGCCCGTCCCGCGCAGCTCAGGGGTTGAAAACCGGCTGTCTAGGGGCTGGATCTAGGTGCGCATGCCCAGAAAGGGTGCCAGGCCCTTGGAGGCGGGCTGTACCTGTTTGGAATTGGAGCCGTTCAGCTTTGTTGCCCAGAGCTGGGCCTCCGTGCCCGTCCCGCGCAGCTCAGGGGTTGAAAACCGGCTGTCTAGACGCTGGATCTAGGTGCGCATGCCCAGAAAGGGTCCCAGGCCCTTGGAGGGGGGCTGTACCTGTTTGGAATTGGAGCTGTTCAGCTTTGTTGCCCAGAGCTGGGCCTCCGTGCCCATCCCGTGCAGCTCAGGGGTTGAAAACCGGTTGTCTAGGGGCTGGATCTAGGTGCGCATGCCCAGAAAGGGTCCCAGGCCCTTGGAGGCAGGCTGTACCTGTTTGGAATTGGAGCCATTCAGCTTTGTTGCCCAGAGCTAGGCCTCCGTGACTGTCCCGCGCAGCTCAGGGGTTGAAAATCCACTTTCTAGGTGCTGGATCTAGGTGCGCATGCCCAGAAAGGGTACCAGGCCCTTTGAGGCGGGCTGTACCTGTTTGGAATTGGAGCCGTTCAGATTTGTTGCCCAGAGCCGTGCCTCTGTGCCCGTTCCCTGCAGCTCAGGGGTTGAAAACCGGCTGTCTAGGGGCTGTATCTAGGTGCGCATGAGCATAAAGGGTCCCAGAAACTTGGAGGCGTGCTGTACCTGTTTGGAATTGGAGCCTTTCAGCTTTGTTACCCAGAGCTGGGCCTCCGTGCCCGTCGCGCGCAGCTCAGCGGTTGAAAACCGACTGTCTAGGGGCTGGATCTAGGTGCGCATGCCCAGAAAGGGTCCCAGGCCCGTGGAGGCGGGCTGTACCTGTTTGGAATTGGAGCCGTTCAGCTTTGTTGCCCAGAGCTGGGCCTCCGTGCCCGTCCGGCGCAGCTCAGCGGTTGAAAACCGGCTGTATAGCGGCTGGATCTAGGTGCGCATGCCCAGAAAGGGTCCCAGGCCCTTGGAGGCGGGCTGTACCTGTTTGGAATTGGAGCCGTTCAGCTTTGTTGCCCAGAGCTGGGCCTCTGTGCCTGTCCCGTGCAGTTTAGGGTTGAAAACCGGGTGTCTAGGGGCTGGATCTAGGTTCGCAAGCCCAGAATGGGTCCCTGGCCCTTGGAGGCCGGCTGTACCTGTTTGGAATTGGAGCCGTTCAGCTTTGTTGCCCAGAGCTGGGCTTCCGTGACCGTCCCGCGCAGCTCAGCGGTTGAAAACCGGCTGTCTAGGGGCTGGATCTAGGTGCGTCTGCCCAGAAAGGGTACCAGGCCCTTTGAGGCGGGCTGTACCTGTTTGGAATTGGAGCCGTACAGCTTTGTTGCCCAGAGCTGGGCCACCGTGCCCGTCCCGCACAGCTCAGGGGTTGAAAACCGGCAGTCTAGGGGCTGGAACTAGGCGCGCATGCCCAGAAAGGGTCCCAGGCCCTTGGTGGCGGGCTGTACCGGTTTGGAATTAGAGCCGTTCAGCTTTATTTACCAGAGCTGGGCCTCCGTGCCCGTCCCGCGCAGCTCAGGGTTTGAAAGCCCACTGTCTAGGGGCTGGATCTAGGTGCACATGCCCAGAAAGGTTCCCAGGACCTTGGAGGCGGGCTGTACCTGTTTAGAATTGGAGCTGTTCAGATTTGTTGCCCAGAGCCGGGCCTCCGTGCCCGTCCCCTGCAGCTCAGGGATGGAAAACCGGCTGTCTAGGGGCTGGATCTAGGTGCTCATGTCCAGAAAGGGTCCCAGGCCCTTGGAGGCGGGCTGTACCTGTTTGGAATTGGAGCCGTTCAGCTTTGTTGCCCAGAGCTGGGCCTCCGAGTCCGTTCCGTGCAGCTCAGGGGTTGAAAACCGGCTGTCTAGGGGCTGGATCTAGGTGCGCATGCCCAGAAAGGGTCCCAAGCCCTTGTAGGCGGGCTGTACCTATTTGGAATTGGAGCCGTTCAGCTTTGTTGCCCAGAGCTAGGCCTCCGTGCCTGTCGCGCGCAGCTCAGCGGTTGAAAACCGTCTGTGTATGGGCTGGATCTAGGTGCGCATGCCCAGAAAGGGTCCCAGGCCCTTGGAGCGGGGCTGTACCTGTTTGGAATTGGAGCTGTTCAGCTTTGTTGCCCAGAGCTGGGCCTCCGTGCCCATCCCGTGCAGCTCAGGGGTTGAAAACCGGTTGTCTAGGGGCTGGATCTAGGTGCGCATGCCCAGAAAGGGTCCCAGGCCCTTGGAGGCAGGCTGTACCTGTTTGGAATTGGAGCCATTCAGCTTTGTTGCCCAGAGCTAGGCCTCCGTGACTGTCCCGCGCAGCTCAGGGGTTGAAAATCCACTTTCTAGGTGCTGGATCTAGGTGCGCATGCCCAGAAAGGGTACCAGGCCCTTTGAGGCGGGCTGTACCTGTTTGGAATTGGAGCCGTTCAGATTTGTTGCCCAGAGCCGTGCCTCTGTGCCCGTTCCCTGCAGCTCAGGGGTTGAAAACCGGCTGTCTAGGGGCTGTATCTAGGTGCGCATGAGCATAAAGGGTCCCAGAAACTTGGAGGCGTGCTGTACCTGTTTGGAATTGGAGCCTTTCAGCTTTGTTACCCAGAGCTGGGCCTCCGTGCCCGTCGCGCGCAGCTCAGCGGTTGAAAACCGACTGTCTAGGGGCTGGATCTAGGTGCGCATGCCCAGAAAGGGTCCCAGGCCCGTGGAGGCGGGCTGTACCTGTTTGGAATTGGAGCCGTTCAGCTTTGTTGCCCAGAGCTGGGCCTCCGTGCCCGTCCGGCGCAGCTCAGCGGTTGAAAACCGGCTGTATAGCGGCTGGATCTAGGTGCGCATGCCCAGAAAGGGTCCCAGGCCCTTGGAGGCGGGCTGTACCTGTTTGGAATTGGAGCCGTTCAGCTTTGTTGCCCAGAGCTGGGCCTCTGTGCCTGTCCCGTGCAGTTTAGGGTTGAAAACCGGGTGTCTAGGGGCTGGATCTAGGTTCGCAAGCCCAGAATGGGTCCCTGGCCCTTGGAGGCCGGCTGTACCTGTTTGGAATTGGAGCCGTTCAGCTTTGTTGCCCAGAGCTGGGCTTCCGTGACCGTCCCGCGCAGCTCAGCGGTTGAAAACCGGCTGTCTAGGGGCTGGATCTAGGTGCGTCTGCCCAGAAAGGGTACCAGGCCCTTTGAGGCGGGCTGTACCTGTTTGGAATTGGAGCCGTACAGCTTTGTTGCCCAGAGCTGGGCCACCGTGCCCGTCCCGCACAGCTCAGGGGTTGAAAACCGGCAGTCTAGGGGCTGGAACTAGGCGCGCATGCCCAGAAAGGGTCCCAGGCCCTTGGTGGCGGGCTGTACCGGTTTGGAATTAGAGCCGTTCAGCTTTATTTACCAGAGCTGGGCCTCCGTGCCCGTCCCGCGCAGCTCAGGGTTTGAAAGCCCACTGTCTAGGGGCTGGATCTAGGTGCACATGCCCAGAAAGGTTCCCAGGACCTTGGAGGCGGGCTGTACCTGTTTAGAATTGGAGCTGTTCAGATTTGTTGCCCAGAGCCGGGCCTCCGTGCCCGTCCCCTGCAGCTCAGGGATGGAAAACCGGCTGTCTAGGGGCTGGATCTAGGTGCTCATGTCCAGAAAGGGTCCCAGGCCCTTGGAGGCGGGCTGTACCTGTTTGGAATTGGAGCCGTTCAGCTTTGTTGCCCAGAGCTGGGCCTCCGAGTCCGTTCCGTGCAGCTCAGGGGTTGAAAACCGGCTGTCTAGGGGCTGGATCTAGGTGCGCATGCCCAGAAAGGGTCCCAAGCCCTTGTAGGCGGGCTGTACCTATTTGGAATTGGAGCCGTTCAGCTTTGTTGCCCAGAGCTAGGCCTCCGTGCCTGTCGCGCGCAGCTCAGCGGTTGAAAACCGTCTGTGTATGGGCTGGATCTAGGTGCGCATGAGAATAAAGGGTCCCAGGCCCTTGGAGGCGTGCTGTACCTGTTTGGAATTGGAGCCTTTCAGCTTTGTTGCCCAGAGCTGGGCCTCCGAGCCCGTTCCGTGCAGCTCAGGGGTTGAAAACCGGCTATCTAGGGGCTGGATCTAGGTGCGCATGCCCAGAAAGTGTCTCAGGCCCTTGGAGGCGGGCTGTACCTGTTTGGAATTGGAGCCGTTCAGCTTTGTTGCCCAGAGCTGGGCCTCCGTGCCCGTCCCGCGCAGCTCAGGGGTTGAAAACCGGCTGTCTAGGGGCTGGATCTAGGTGCGCATGCCCAGAAAGGGTCCCAGGCCCTTGGAGCGGGGCTGTACCTGTTTGGAATTGGAGCTGTTCAGCTTTGTTGCCCAGAGCTGGGCCTCCGTGCCCATCCCGTGCAGCTCAGGGGTTGAAAACCGGTTGTCTAGGGGCTGGATCTAGGTGCGCATGCCCAGAAATGGTCCCAAGCCCTTGGAGGCGGGCTGTACCTATTTGGAATTGGAGCCGTTCAGCTTTGTTGCCCAGAGCTAGGCCTCCGTGCCTGTCGCGCGCAGCTCAGCGGTTGAAAACCGTCTGTGTACGGGCTGGATCTAGGTGCGCTTGAGCATAAAGGGTCCCAGGCCCTTGGAGGCGTGCTGTACCTGTTTGGAATTGGAGCCTTTCAGCTTTGTTGCCCAGAGCTGGGCCTCCGTGCCCGTCCCGCACAGCTCAGGGGTTGAAAACCGGCAGTCTAGGGGCTGGAACTAGGCGCGCATGCCCAGAAAGGGTCCCAGGCCCTTGGTGGCGGGCTGTACCGGTTTGGAATTAGAGCCGTTCAGCTTTATTTACCAGAGCTGGGCCTCCGTGCCCGTCCCGCGCAGCTCAGGGTTTGAAAGCCCACTGTCTAGGGGCTGGATCTAGGTGCGCATGCCCAGAAAGGGTCCCAGGACCTTGGAGGCGGGCTGTACCTGTTTAGAATTGGAGCTGTTCAGATTTGTTGCCCAGAGCCGGGCCTCCGTGCCCGTCCCCTGCAGCTCAGGGGTTGAAAACCGGTTGTCTAGGGGCTGGATCTAGGTGCGCATGCCCAGAAAGGGTCCCAAGCCCTTGGAGGCGGGCTGTACCTATTTCGAATTGGAGCCGTTCAGCTTTGTTGCCCAGAGCTAGGCCTCCGTGCCTGTCGCGCGCAGCTCAGGGGTTGAAAACCGGCTATCTAGGGGCTGGATCTAGGTGCGCATGAGCATAAAGGGTCCCAGGCCCTTGGAGGCGTGCTGTACCTGTTTGGAATTGGAGCCTTTCAGCTTTGTTACCCAGACCTGGGCCTCCGTGCCCGTCGCGCGCAGCTCAGCGGTTGAAAACCGGCTGTTTAGGGGCTGGATCTAGGTGTGCATGCCCAGAAAGGGTCCCAGGCCCTTGGATGCGGGCTGTACCTGTTTGGAATTGGAGCCGTTCAGCTTTGTTGCCCAGAGCTGAGCCTCCGTGCCCGTCCCGCGCAGTTCAGGGGTTGAAAACCGGCTCTATAGGGGCTGGATCTAGGTGCTCATGCCCAGAAAGGGTCCCAGGCCCTTGGAGGCGGGCTGTACCTGTTTGGAATTGGAGCCGTTCAGCTTTTTTGCCCAGAGCTGGGCCTCCGTGCCCGTCCCGCGCAGCTCAGGGGTTGAAAACCCTCTGTCTAGGGGCTGGATCTAGGTGCGTCTGCCCAGAAAGGGTACCAGGCCCTTTGAGGCGGGCTGTACCTGTTTGGAATTGGAGCCGTTCAGCTTTGTTGCCCAGAGCTGGGCCTCCGTGACCGTCCCGCGCAGCTCAGCGGTTGAAAACCGGTTGTGTACCGGCTGGATATAGGTGCGCATGCCCAGAAAGGGTCCCAGGCCCTTGGAGGGGGGCTGTACCTGTTTGGAATTGGAGCTTTTCAGCTTTGTTGCACAGAGCTGGGCCTCCGTGCCCATCCCGTGCAGCTCAGGGGTTGAAAACCGGTTGTCTAGGGGCTGGATCTAGGTGCGCATGCCCAGAAAGGGTCCCAAGCCCTTGGAGGCGGGCTGTACCTATTTGGAATTGGAGCCGTTCAGCTTTGTTGCCCAGAGCTAGGCCTCCGTGCCTGTCGCGCGCAGCTCAGCGGTTGAAAACCGTCTGTGTACGGGCTGGATCTAGGTGCGCATGAGCATAAAGGGTCCCAGGCCCTTGGAGGCGTGCTGTACCTGTTTGGAATTGTAGCCTTTCAGCTTTGTTACCCAGAGCTGGGCCTCCGTGCCCGTCGCGCGCAGCTCAGCGGTTGAAAACCGGCTGTCTAGGGGCTGGATCTAGGTGTGTATGCCCAGAAAGGGTCCCAGGCCCTTGGATGCGGGCTGTACCTGTTTGGAATTGGAGCCGCTCAGCTTTGTTGCCCAGAGATGGGCTTCCGTGACCGTCCCGCGCAGCTCAGCGGTTGAAAACCGGCTGTCTAGGGGCTGGATCTAGGTGCGTCTGCCCAGAAACGGTACCAGGCCCTTTGAGGCGGGCTGTACCTGTTTGGAATTGGAGCCATACAGCTTTGTTGCCCAGAGCTGGGCCTGCGTGCACGTCCCGCGCAGCTCAGGTGTTGAAAACCGGCAGTCTAGGGGCTGGAACTAGGCGCGCATGCCCAGAAAGGGTCCCAGGCCCTTGGAGGCGGGCTGTACCGGTTTGGAATTAGAGCCGTTCAGCTTTATTTACCAGAGCTGGGCCTCCGTGCCCGTCCCGCGCAGCTCAGGGTTTGAAAGCCCACTTTCTAGGTGCTGGATCTAGGTGTGCATGCCCAGAAAGGGTCCCAGGACCTTGGAGGCGGGCTTTACCTGTTTAGAATTGGAGCTGTTCAGATTTGTTGCCCAGAGCCGTGCCTCCCTGCCCGTCCCCTGCAGCTCAGGGGTTGAAAACCGGCTGTCTAGGGGCTGGATCTAGGTGCTCATGTCCAGAAAGGGACCCAGGCCCTTGGAGGCGAGCTGTACCTGTTTGGAATTGGAGCCGTTCAGATTTGTTGCCCAGAGCTGGGCCTCCGAGCCCGATCCGTGCAGCTCAGGGGTTGAAAACCGGCTATCTAGGGGTTGGATCTAGGTGCGCATGCCCAGAAAGTGTCCCAGGCCCTTGGAGGCGGGCTGTACCTGTTTGGAATTGGAGCCGTTCAGCTTTGTTGCCCAGAGCTGGGCCTCCGTGCCCGTCCCGCGCAGCTCAGGGGTTGAAAACCGGCTGTCTAGGGGCTGGATCTAGGTGCGCATGCCCAGAAAGGGTGCCAGGCCCTTGGAGGCGGGCTGTACCTGTTTGGAATTGGAGCCTTTCAGCTTTGTTACCCAGAGCTGGGCCTCCGTGCCCGTCGCGCGTAGCTCAGCGGTTGAAAACCGGCTGTCTAGGGGCTGGATCTAGGTGTGCTTGCCCAGAAAGGGTCCCAGGCCCTTGGATGCGGGCTGTACCTGTTTGGAATTGGAGCCTTTCAGCTTTGTTGCCCAGAGCTGAGCCTCCGTGCCCGTCCCGCGCAGCTCAGGGGTTGAAAACCGGCTCTCTAGGGGCTGGATCTAGGTGCGCATGCCCAGAAAGGGTCCCAGGCCCTTGGAGGCGGGCTGTACCTGTTTGGAATTGGAGCCGTTCAGCTTTGTTGCCCAGAGCTGGGCCTCCGTGCCCGTCCCGCGCAGCTCAGGGGTTGAAAACCCTCTGTCTAGGGGCTGGATTTAGGTGCGTCTGCCCAGAAAGGGTACCAGGCCCTTTGAGGCGGGCTGTACCTGTTTGGAATTGGAGCCGTACAGCTTTGTTGCCCAGAGCTGGGCCTCCGTGCCCGTCCCGCGCAGCTCAGTGGTTGAAAACCGGCAGTCTAGGGGCTGGAACTAGGCGCGCATGCCCAGAAAGGGTCCCAGGCCCTTGGAGGCGGGCTGTACCGGTTTGGAATTAGAGCCGTTCAGCTTTATTTACCAGAGCTGGGCCTCCGTGCCCGTCCCGCGCAGCTCAGGGTTTGAAAGCCCACTTTCTAGGGGCTGGATCTAGGTGCGCATGCCCAGAAAGGGTCCCAGGACCTTGGAGGCGGGCTGTACCTGTTTGGAATTGGGGCGGTTCAGATTTGTTGCCCAGAGCTGGGCCTCCGAGTCCGTTCCGTGCAGCTCAGGGGTTGAAAACCGGCTGTCTAGGGGCTGGATCTAGGTGCGCATGCCCAGAAAGGGTCCCAAGCCCTTGTAGGCGGGCTGTACCTATTTGGAATTGGAGCCGTTCAGCTTTGTTGCCCAGAGCTAGGCCTCCGTGCCTGTCGCGCGCAGCTCAGCAGTTGAAAACCGTCTGTGTATGGGCTGGATCTAGGTGCGCATGAGCATAAAGGGTCCCAGGCCCTTGGAGGCGGGCTGTACCTGTTTGGAATTGGAGCCGTTCAGCTTTGTTGCCCAGAGCTGGGCCTCCGTGCCCGTCCCGCGCAGCTCAGGGGTTGAAAACCGGCTGTCTACAGGCTGGATCTAGGTGCGCATGCCCAGAAAGGGTCCCAGGCCCTTGGAGGGGGGCTGTACCTGTTTGGAATTGGAGCTGTTCAGCTTTGTTGCCCAGAGCTGGGCCTCCGTGCCCATCCCGTGCAGCTCAGGGGTTGAAAACCGGTTGTCTAGGGGCTGGATCTAGGTGCGCATGCCCAGAAAGAGTCCCAAGCCCTTGGAGGCGGGCTGTACCTATTTGGAATTGAAGCCGTTCAGCTTTGTTGCCGAGAGCTAGGCCTCCGTGCCTGTTGCGCGCAGCTCAGCGGTTGAAAACCGTCTGTGTACGGGCTGGATCTAGGTGCGCATGAGCATAAAGGGTCCCAGGCCCTTGGAGGCATACTGTACCTGTTTGGAATTGGAGCCATTCAGCTTTGTTGCCCAGAGCTAGGCCTCCGTGACTGTCCCGCGCAGCTCAGGGGTTGAAAACCCACTGTCTAGGGGCTGGATCTAGGTGCGCATGCCCAGAAAGGGCACCAGGCCCTTTGAGGCGGTCTGTACCTGTTTGGAATTGGAGCCGTACAGCTTTGTTGCCCAGAGCTGGGCCTCCGTGCCCGTCCCGCGCAGCTCAGGGGTTGAAAACCGGCAGTCTAGGGGCTGGAACTAGGTGCGCATGCCCAGAAAGGGTCCCAGGCCCTTGGTGGCGGGCTGTACCGGTTTGGAATTAGAGCCGTTCAGCTTTATTTACCAGAGCTGGGCCTCCGTGCCCGTCCCGCGCAGCTCAGGGTTTGAAAGCCCACTGTCTAGGGGCTGGATCTAGGTGCGCATGCCCAGAAAGGTTCCCAGGAACTTGGAGGCGGGCTGTACCTGTTTAGAATTGGAGCTGTTCAGATTTGTTGCCCAGAGCCGGGCCTCCGTGCCCGTCCCCTGCAGCTCAGGGGTTGAAAACCGGCTGTCTACGGGCTGGATCTAGGTGCTCATTTCCAGAAAGGGTCCCAGGCCCTTGGAGGCGGGCTGTACCTGTTTGGAATTGGAGCCGTTCAGCTTTGTTGCCCAGAGCGGGGCCTACGAGCCCGTTCCGTGCAGCTCAGGTGTTGAAAACCGGCTATCTAGGGGCTGGATCTAGGTGCGCATGCCCAGAAAGTGTCCCAGGCCCTTGGAGGCGGGCTGTACCTGTTTGGAATTGGAGCCGTTTAGCTTTGTTGCCCAGAGCTGGATCTCCGTGCCCGTCCTGCGCAGCTCAGGGGTTGAAAACAGGCTGTCAAGGGGCTGGATCTAGGTGCGCATGCCCAGAAAGTTTCCCAGGCCCTTGGAGGCGGGCTGTACCTGTTTGGAATTGGAGCCGTTCAGCTTTGTTGCCCAGAGCTGGGCCTCCGTGCCCGTCCCGCGCAGCTCAGGGGTTGAAAACCGGCTGTCTAGGGGCTGGATCTAGGTGCGCATGCCCAGAAAGTTTCCCAGGCCCTTGGAGACGGGCTGTACCTGTTTGGAATTGGAGCCGTTCAGCTTTGTTGCCCAGAGCAGGGCCTCCGTGCCCGTCCCGCGCAGCTCAGGGGTTGAAAACCGGCTGTCTAGGGGCTGGATCTAGGTGCGCATGCCCAGAAAGGGTCCCAGGCGCTTGGAGACGGGCTGTACCTGTTTGGAATTGGAGCCGTTCAGCTTTGTTGCCCAGAGCTGGGCCTCCGTGACCGTCCCGCGCAGCTCAGCGGTTGAAAACCGGCTGTGTACCGGCTGGATCTAGGTGCGCATGCCCAGAAAGGGTCCCAGGCCCTTGGAGGGGGGCTGTACCTGTTTGGAATTGTAGCTGTTCAGCTTTGTTGCCCAGAGCTGGGCCTCCGTGCCCATCCCGTGCAGCTCAGGGGTTGAAAACCGGTTGTCTAGGGGCTGGATCTAGGTGCGCATGCCCAGAAAGGGTCCCAAGCCATTGGAGGCGGGCTGTACCTATTTGGAATTGGAGCCGTTCAGCTTTGTTGCCCAGAGCTAGGCCTCCGTGCCTGTCGCGCGCAGCTCAGCGGTTGAAAACCGTCTGTGTACAGGCTGGATCTAGGTGCGCATGAGCATAAAGGGTCGAGGGCCCTTGGAGGCGTGCTGTACCTGTTTGGAATTGTAGCTTTTCAGCTTTGTTACCCAGAGCTGGGCCTCCGGGCCCGTCGCGCGCAGCTCAGCGGTTGAAAACCGGCTGTCTAGGGGCTGGATCTAGGTGTGCATGCCCAGAAAGGGTCCCAGGCCCTTGGAGGCGGGCTGTACTGGTTTGGAATTAGAGCCGTTCAGCTTTGTTGCTCAGAGCTGGGCCTCCGTGCCCGTCCCGCGCAGCTCAGGGGTTGAAATCCCACTGTCTAGGGGCTGGATCTAGGTGCGCATGCCACGAAAGGGTCTCAGAACCTTGGAGGCGGGCTGTACCTGTTTGGAATTTGAGCTGTTCAGATTTGTTGCCCAGAGCCGGGCCTCCGTGCCCGTCCCCTGCAGCTCAGGGTTTGAAAACCGGCTGTCTAGGGGCTGGATCTAGGTGCGCATGTCCAGAAAGGGTCCCAGGCCCTTGGAGGCGGGCTGTACCTGTTTGGAATTGGAGCCGCTCAGCTTTGTTGCCCAGAGCTGAGCCTCCGTGCCCGTCCCGCGCAGCTCAGGGGTTGAAAACCGGCTCTCCAGGGGTTGGATCTAGGTACGCATGCCCAGAAAGGGTCACAGGCCCTTGGAGGCGGGCTGTACCGGTTTGAAATTGGAGCTGTTCAGCTTTTTTGCCCAGAGCTGGGCCTCCGTGCCCGTCCCGCGCAGCTCTGGGGTTGAAAACCCTCTGTCTAGGGGCTGGATCTAGGCGCGCATGCCCAGAAAGGGTCTCAGAACCTTGGAGGCGGGCTGTACCCGTTTGGAATTGGAGCCGTTCAGATTTGTTACCCAGAGCCGTGCCTCTGTGCCCGTCACCTGCAGCTCAGGGGTTGAAAACCGGCTGTCTAGGGGCTGGATCTAGGTGCGCATGCCTAGAAAGGGTCCCAGGCCCTTGGAGGCGGGCTGTACCTGTTTGGAATTGGAGCCATTCAGCTTTGTTGCCCAGAGCTGGGCCTCCGTGCCCGTCCCGCGCAGCACAGGGGTTGAAAACCGGCTGTCTAGGTGCTGGATCTAGGTGCGCATGCCCAGAAAGGGTCCCAGGCCCTTGGAGGCGGGCTGTAACTGTTTGGAATTGGAGCCGTTCAGTTTTGTTGCCCGGAGCTGGGTATCCGTGACCGTCCCGCGTAGCTCAGTGGTTGAAAACCGGCTGTCTAGGGGTTGGATCTAGGTGTGCATGCCCAGAGAGGGTCCCAGGCCCTTGGAGGCAGGCTGTACCTGTTTGGAATTGGAGCCATTCAGCTTTGTTGCCCAGAGGTGGGCTTCCGTGACCGTCCCGCGCAGCTCAGCGGTTGAAAACCGGGTGTCTAGGGGCTGGATCTAGGTGCGCATGCCCAGAAAGGGTCCCAGGCCCTTGGAGGCAGGCTGTACCTGTTTGGAATTGGAGCCATTCAGCTTTGTTGCCCAGAGCTAGGCCTCCGTGACTGTCCCGCGGAGCTCAGGGGTTGAAAACCGACTGTCTAGGGGCTGGATCTAGGTGCGCATGCCTAGAAAGGGTCCCAGGCCCTTGGAGGCGGGCTGTACCTGTTTGGAATTGGAGCCGTTCAGCTTTGTTGCCCAGAGCTGGGCCTCCGTGCCCACACCGTGCAGCTTAGGGGTTGAAAACCGGCTGTCTAGGGGCTGGATCTAGGCGCGCATGCCCAGAAAGGGTCCCAGGTCCTTGGAGGCGGGCTGTACCGGTTTGGATTTAGAGCTGTTCAGCTTTGTTGCCCAGAGCTGGGCCTCCGTGCCCGTCCCGCGCAGCTAAGGGGTTCAAAACCGGCTGTCTAGGGGCTGGATCTAGGTGCGCATGCCCAGAAAGGGTCCCAGGCCCTTGGAGGCGGGTTGTACCTGTTTGGAATTGGAGCCATTCAGCTTTGTTGCCCAGAGCTGGGCCTCCGTGACCGTCCTGCGCAGCTCAGGGTTTGAAAACCGGCTGTCTAGGGGCTGGATCTAGGCTCGCATGCCCAGAAAGGGTCCCAGGCCCTTGGAGGTGGGCTGTACCTGTTTGGAATTAGAGCCGTTCAGCTTTGTTGCCCAGAGCTGGGCCTCCGTGCCTGTCCCGCGCAGCTCAGGGGTTGAAAACCGACTGTCTAGGGGCTGGATCTAGGTGCGCATGCCCAGAAAGGGTCCCAGGCCCTTGGAGGCGGGCTGTACCTGGTTGAAATTGGAGCCGTTCAGCATTGTTGCCCAGAGCTGGGACTCCGTGCCTGTCCCGCGCAGCTCAGGGGTTGAAAACCGGCTGTCTAGGGGCTGGAACTAGGCGCGCATGCCCAGAAAGGGTCCCAGGCCCTCGGAGGCGGGCTGTACCGGTTTGGAATTAGAGCCGTTCAGCTTTATTTACCAGAGCTGGGCTTCCGTGCCCGTCCCGCGCAGCTCAGTGTTTGAAAACCCACTGTCTCGGGGCTGGATCTAGGTGCGCATGCCCAGAAAGGGTCCCAGGACCTTGGAGGCGCGCTGTACCTGTTTAGAATTGGAGCTGTTCAGATTTGTTGCCCAGAGCCGGGCCTCCGTGCCCGTCCCCTGCAGCTCAGGTGTTGAAAACCGGCTATCTAGGGGCTGGATCTAGGTGCTCATGTCCAGAAAGGGTCCCAGGCCCTTGGAGGCGGGCTGTACCTGTTTGGAATTGGAGCCGTTCAGCTTTGTTGCCCAGAGCTGGGCCTCCGAGCCCGTTCCGTGCAGCTCAGTGGGTGAAAACCGCCTGTCTAGCGGCCGGATCTAGGTGAGCCTGCCCAGAAAGGGTCCCAGACCCTTGGAGGCGGGCTGTACCTGTTTGGAATTGGAGCCCTTCAGCTTTGTTGCCCAGAGCTGGGCCTCCGTGCCTGTCCCGCGCAGCTCACGGGTTGAAAACCGGCTGTCTAGGGGCTGGATCTAGGTGCGCATGCCCAGAAAGGGTCCCAGGCCCTTGGAGGCGGGTTGTACCTGTTTGGAATTGGAGCCATTCAGCTTTGTTGCCCAGAGCCGGGCCTCCGTGCCCGTCCCCTGCAGCTCAGGTGTTGAAAACCGGCTATCTAGGGGCTGGATCTAGGTGCTCATGTCCAGAAAGGGTCCCAGGCCCTTGGAGGCGGGCTGTACCTGTTTGGAATTGGAGACGCTCAGCTTTGTTGCCCAGAGCTGGGCTTCTGTGACCGTCCCGCGCAGCTCAGCAGTTGAAAACCGGCTGTCTAGGGGCTGGATCTAGGTGCGTCTGCCCAGAAAGGGTACCAGGCCCTTTGAGGCGGGCTGTACCTGTTTGGAATTGGAGCCGTACAGCTTTGTTGCCCAGAGCTGGGCCTCCGTGCCCGTCCCGCGCAGCTCAGGGGTTGAAAACCGGCAGTCTAGGGGCTGGAACTAGGCGCGCATGCCCAGAAAGGGTCCCAGGCCCTTGGAGGCGGGCTGTACCGGTTTGGAATTAGAGCCGTTCAGCTTTATTTAACAGAGCTGGGCCTCCGTGCCCGTCCCGCGCAGCTCAGGGTTTGAAAGCCCACTTTCTAGGGGCTGGATCTAGGTGCGCATGCCCAGAAAGGGTCCCAGGACCTTGGAGGCGGGCTTTACCTGTTTAGAATTGGAGCTGTTCAGATTTGTTGCCCAGAGCCGGGCCTCCGTGCCCGTCCTCTGCAGCTCAGGGGTTGAAATCCGGCTATCTAGGGGCCGGATCGAGGTGCTCATGTCCAGAAAGGATCCCAGGCCCTTGGAGGCGGGCTGTACCTGTTTGGAATTGGAGCCGTTCAGATTTGTTGCCCAGAGCTGGGCCTCCGAGCCCGTTCCGTGCAGCTCAGGGGTTGAAAACCGGCTATCTAGGGGCTGGATCTAGGTGCGCATGCCCAGAAAGTGTCCCAGGCCCTTGGAGGCGGGCTGTACCTGTTTGGAATTGGAGCCGTTCAGCTTTGTTGCCCAGAGCTGGGCCTCCGTGCCCGTCCCGCGCAGCTCAGGGGTTGAAAACCGGCTGTCTAGGGGCTGGATCTAGGTGCGCATGCCCAGAAAGGGTGCCAGGCCCTTGGAGGCGGGCTGTACCTGTTTGGAATTGGAGCCGTTCAGCTTTGTTGCCCAGAGCTGGGCCTCCGTGCCCGTCCCGCGCAGCTCAGGGGTTGAAAACCGGCTGTCTAGACGCTGGATCTAGGTGCGCATGCCCAGAAAGGGTCCCAGGCCCTTGGAGGGGGGCTGTACCTGTTTGGAATTGGAGCTGTTCAGCTTTGTTGCCCAGAGCTGGGCCTCCGTGCCCATCCCGTGCAGCTCAGGGGTTGAAAACCGGTTGTCTAGGGGCTGGATCTAGGTGCGCATGCCCAGAAAGGGTCCCAGGCCCTTGGAGGCAGGCTGTACCTGTTTGGAATTGGAGCCATTCAGCTTTGTTGCCCAGAGCTAGGCCTCCGTGACTGTCCCGCGCAGCTCAGGGGTTGAAAATCCACTTTCTAGGTGCTGGATCTAGGTGCGCATGCCCAGAAAGGGTACCAGGCCCTTTGAGGCGGGCTGTACCTGTTTGGAATTGGAGCCGTTCAGATTTGTTGCCCAGAGCCGTGCCTCTGTGCCCGTTCCCTGCAGCTCAGGGGTTGAAAACCGGCTGTCTAGGGGCTGTATCTAGGTGCGCATGAGCATAAAGGGTCCCAGAAACTTGGAGGCGTGCTGTACCTGTTTGGAATTGGAGCCTTTCAGCTTTGTTACCCAGAGCTGGGCCTCCGTGCCCGTCGCGCGCAGCTCAGCGGTTGAAAACCGACTGTCTAGGGGCTGGATCTAGGTGCGCATGCCCAGAAAGGGTCCCAGGCCCGTGGAGGCGGGCTGTACCTGTTTGGAATTGGAGCCGTTCAGCTTTGTTGCCCAGAGCTGGGCCTCCGTGCCCGTCCGGCGCAGCTCAGCGGTTGAAAACCGGCTGTATAGCGGCTGGATCTAGGTGCGCATGCCCAGAAAGGGTCCCAGGCCCTTGGAGGCGGGCTGTACCTGGTTGAAATTGGAGCCGTTCAGCATTGTTGCCCAGAGCTGGGACTCCGTGCCTGTCCCGCGCAGCTCAGGGGTTGAAAACCGGCTGTCTAGGGGCTGGAACTAGGCGCGCATGCCCAGAAAGGGTCCCAGGCCCTCGGAGGCGGGCTGTACCGGTTTGGAATTAGAGCCGTTCAGCTTTATTTACCAGAGCTGGGCTTCCGTGCCCGTCCCGCGCAGCTCAGTGTTTGAAAACCCACTGTCTCGGGGCTGGATCTAGGTGCGCATGCCCAGAAAGGGTCCCAGGACCTTGGAGGCGCGCTGTACCTGTTTAGAATTGGAGCTGTTCAGATTTGTTGCCCAGAGCCGGGCCTCCGTGCCCGTCCCCTGCAGCTCAGGTGTTGAAAACCGGCTATCTAGGGGCTGGATCTAGGTGCTCATGTCCAGAAAGGGTCCCAGGCCCTTGGAGGCGGGCTGTACCTGTTTGGAATTGGAGCCGTTCAGCTTTGTTGCCCAGAGCTGGGCCTCCGAGCCCGTTCCGTGCAGCTCAGTGGGTGAAAACCGCCTGTCTAGCGGCCGGATCTAGGTGAGCCTGCCCAGAAAGGGTCCCAGACCCTTGGAGGCGGGCTGTACCTGTTTGGAATTGGAGCCCTTCAGCTTTGTTGCCCAGAGCTGGGCCTCCGTGCCTGTCCCGCGCAGCTCACGGGTTGAAAACCGGCTGTCTAGGGGCTGGATCTAGGTGCGCATGCCCAGAAAGGGTCCCAGGCCCTTGGAGGCGGGTTGTACCTGTTTGGAATTGGAGCCATTCAGCTTTGTTGCCCAGAGCCGGGCCTCCGTGCCCGTCCCCTGCAGCTCAGGTGTTGAAAACCGGCTATCTAGGGGCTGGATCTAGGTGCTCATGTCCAGAAAGGGTCCCAGGCCCTTGGAGGCGGGCTGTACCTGTTTGGAATTGGAGACGCTCAGCTTTGTTGCCCAGAGCTGGGCTTCTGTGACCGTCCCGCGCAGCTCAGCAGTTGAAAACCGGCTGTCTAGGGGCTGGATCTAGGTGCGTCTGCCCAGAAAGGGTACCAGGCCCTTTGAGGCGGGCTGTACCTGTTTGGAATTGGAGCCGTACAGCTTTGTTGCCCAGAGCTGGGCCTCCGTGCCCGTCCCGCGCAGCTCAGGGGTTGAAAACCGGCAGTCTAGGGGCTGGAACTAGGCGCGCATGCCCAGAAAGGGTCCCAGGCCCTTGGAGGCGGGCTGTACCGGTTTGGAATTAGAGCCGTTCAGCTTTATTTAACAGAGCTGGGCCTCCGTGCCCGTCCCGCGCAGCTCAGGGTTTGAAAGCCCACTTTCTAGGGGCTGGATCTAGGTGCGCATGCCCAGAAAGGGTCCCAGGACCTTGGAGGCGGGCTTTACCTGTTTAGAATTGGAGCTGTTCAGATTTGTTGCCCAGAGCCGGGCCTCCGTGCCCGTCCTCTGCAGCTCAGGGGTTGAAATCCGGCTATCTAGGGGCCGGATCTAGGTGCTCATGTCCAGAAAGGATCCCAGGCCCTTGGAGGCGGGCTGTACCTGTTTGGAATTGGAGCCGTTCAGATTTGTTGCCCAGAGCTGGGCCTCCGAGCCCGTTCCGTGCAGCTCAGGGGTTGAAAACCGGCTATCTAGGGGCTGGATCTAGGTGCGCATGCCCAGAAAGTGTCCCAGGCCCTTGGAGGCGGGCTGTACCTGTTTGGAATTGGAGCCGTTCAGCTTTGTTGCCCAGAGCTGGGCCTCCGTGCCCGTCCCGCGCAGCTCAGGGGTTGAAAACCGGCTGTCTAGGGGCTGGATCTAGGTGCGCATGCCCAGAAAGGGTGCCAGGCCCTTGGAGGCGGGCTGTACCTGTTTGGAATTGGAGCCGTTCAGCTTTGTTGCCCAGAGCTGGGCCTCCGTGCCCGTCCCGCGCAGCTCAGGGGTTGAAAACCGGCTGTCTAGACGCTGGATCTAGGTGCGCATGCCCAGAAAGGGTCCCAGGCCCTTGGAGGGGGGCTGTACCTGTTTGGAATTGGAGCTGTTCAGCTTTGTTGCCCAGAGCTGGGCCTCCGTGCCCATCCCGTGCAGCTCAGGGGTTGAAAACCGGTTGTCTAGGGGCTGGATCTAGGTGCGCATGCCCAGAAAGGGTCCCAGGCCCTTGGAGGCAGGCTGTACCTGTTTGGAATTGGAGCCATTCAGCTTTGTTGCCCAGAGCTAGGCCTCCGTGACTGTCCCGCGCAGCTCAGGGGTTGAAAATCCACTTTCTAGGTGCTGGATCTAGGTGCGCATGCCCAGAAAGGGTACCAGGCCCTTTGAGGCGGGCTGTACCTGTTTGGAATTGGAGCCGTTCAGATTTGTTGCCCAGAGCCGTGCCTCTGTGCCCGTTCCCTGCAGCTCAGGGGTTGAAAACCGGCTGTCTAGGGGCTGTATCTAGGTGCGCATGAGCATAAAGGGTCCCAGAAACTTGGAGGCGTGCTGTACCTGTTTGGAATTGGAGCCTTTCAGCTTTGTTACCCAGAGCTGGGCCTCCGTGCCCGTCGCGCGCAGCTCAGCGGTTGAAAACCGACTGTCTAGGGGCTGGATCTAGGTGCGCATGCCCAGAAAGGGTCCCAGGCCCGTGGAGGCGGGCTGTACCTGTTTGGAATTGGAGCCGTTCAGCTTTGTTGCCCAGAGCTGGGCCTCCGTGCCCGTCCGGCGCAGCTCAGCGGTTGAAAACCGGCTGTATAGCGGCTGGATCTAGGTGCGCATGCCCAGAAAGGGTCCCAGGCCCTTGGAGGCGGGCTGTACCTGTTTGGAATTGGAGCCGTTCAGCTTTGTTGCCCAGAGCTGGGCCTCTGTGCCTGTCCCGTGCAGTTTAGGGTTGAAAACCGGGTGTCTAGGGGCTGGATCTAGGTTCGCAAGCCCAGAATGGGTCCCTGGCCCTTGGAGGCCGGCTGTACCTGTTTGGAATTGGAGCCGTTCAGCTTTGTTGCCCAGAGCTGGGCTTCCGTGACCGTCCCGCGCAGCTCAGCGGTTGAAAACCGGCTGTCTAGGGGCTGGATCTAGGTGCGTCTGCCCAGAAAGGGTACCAGGCCCTTTGAGGCGGGCTGTACCTGTTTGGAATTGGAGCCGTACAGCTTTGTTGCCCAGAGCTGGGCCACCGTGCCCGTCCCGCACAGCTCAGGGGTTGAAAACCGGCAGTCTAGGGGCTGGAACTAGGCGCGCATGCCCAGAAAGGGTCCCAGGCCCTTGGTGGCGGGCTGTACCGGTTTGGAATTAGAGCCGTTCAGCTTTATTTACCAGAGCTGGGCCTCCGTGCCCGTCCCGCGCAGCTCAGGGTTTGAAAGCCCACTGTCTAGGGGCTGGATCTAGGTGCACATGCCCAGAAAGGTTCCCAGGACCTTGGAGGCGGGCTGTACCTGTTTAGAATTGGAGCTGTTCAGATTTGTTGCCCAGAGCCGGGCCTCCGTGCCCGTCCCCTGCAGCTCAGGGATGGAAAACCGGCTGTCTAGGGGCTGGATCTAGGTGCTCATGTCCAGAAAGGGTCCCAGGCCCTTGGAGGCGGGCTGTACCTGTTTGGAATTGGAGCCGTTCAGCTTTGTTGCCCAGAGCTGGGCCTCCGAGTCCGTTCCGTGCAGCTCAGGGGTTGAAAACCGGCTGTCTAGGGGCTGGATCTAGGTGCGCATGCCCAGAAAGGGTCCCAAGCCCTTGTAGGCGGGCTGTACCTATTTGGAATTGGAGCCGTTCAGCTTTGTTGCCCAGAGCTAGGCCTCCGTGCCTGTCGCGCGCAGCTCAGCGGTTGAAAACCGTCTGTGTATGGGCTGGATCTAGGTGCGCATGAGAATAAAGGGTCCCAGGCCCTTGGAGGCGTGCTGTACCTGTTTGGAATTGGAGCCTTTCAGCTTTGTTGCCCAGAGCTGGGCCTCCGAGCCCGTTCCGTGCAGCTCAGGGGTTGAAAACCGGCTATCTAGGGGCTGGATCTAGGTGCGCATGCCCAGAAAGTGTCTCAGGCCCTTGGAGGCGGGCTGTACCTGTTTGGAATTGGAGCCGTTCAGCTTTGTTGCCCAGAGCTGGGCCTCCGTGCCCGTCCCGCGCAGCTCAGGGGTTGAAAACCGGCTGTCTAGGGGCTGGATCTAGGTGCGCATGCCCAGAAAGGGTCCCAGGCCCTTGGAGCGGGGCTGTACCTGTTTGGAATTGGAGCTGTTCAGCTTTGTTGCCCAGAGCTGGGCCTCCGTGCCCATCCCGTGCAGCTCAGGGGTTGAAAACCGGTTGTCTAGGGGCTGGATCTAGGTGCGCATGCCCAGAAATGGTCCCAAGCCCTTGGAGGCGGGCTGTACCTATTTGGAATTGGAGCCGTTCAGCTTTGTTGCCCAGAGCTAGGCCTCCGTGCCTGTCGCGCGCAGCTCAGCGGTTGAAAACCGTCTGTGTACGGGCTGGATCTAGGTGCGCTTGAGCATAAAGGGTCCCAGGCCCTTGGAGGCGTGCTGTACCTGTTTGGAATTGGAGCCTTTCAGCTTTGTTGCCCAGAGCTGGGCCTCCGTGCCCGTCCCGCACAGCTCAGGGGTTGAAAACCGGCAGTCTAGGGGCTGGAACTAGGCGCGCATGCCCAGAAAGGGTCCCAGGCCCTTGGTGGCGGGCTGTACCGGTTTGGAATTAGAGCCGTTCAGCTTTATTTACCAGAGCTGGGCCTCCGTGCCCGTCCCGCGCAGCTCAGGGTTTGAAAGCCCACTGTCTAGGGGCTGGATCTAGGTGCGCATGCCCAGAAAGGGTCCCAGGACCTTGGAGGCGGGCTGTACCTGTTTAGAATTGGAGCTGTTCAGATTTGTTGCCCAGAGCCGGGCCTCCGTGCCCGTCCCCTGCAGCTCAGGGGTTGAAAACCGGTTGTCTAGGGGCTGGATCTAGGTGCGCATGCCCAGAAAGGGTCCCAAGCCCTTGGAGGCGGGCTGTACCTATTTCGAATTGGAGCCGTTCAGCTTTGTTGCCCAGAGCTAGGCCTCCGTGCCTGTCGCGCGCAGCTCAGGGGTTGAAAACCGGCTATCTAGGGGCTGGATCTAGGTGCGCATGAGCATAAAGGGTCCCAGGCCCTTGGAGACGGGCTGTACCTGTTTGGAATTGGAGCCTTTCAGCTTTGTTACCCAGACCTGGGCCTCCGTGCCCGTCGCGCGCAGCTCAGCGGTTGAAAACCGGCTGTTTAGGGGCTGGATCTAGGTGTGCATGCCCAGAAAGGGTCCCAGGCCCTTGGATGCGGGCTGTACCTGTTTGGAATTGGAGCCGTTCAGCTTTGTTGCCCAGAGCTGAGCCTCCGTGCCCGTCCCGCGCAGTTCAGGGGTTGAAAACCGGCTCTATAGGGGCTGGATCTAGGTGCTCATGCCCAGAAAGGGTCCCAGGCCCTTGGAGGCGGGCTGTACCTGTTTGGAATTGGAGCCGTTCAGCTTTTTTGCCCAGAGCTGGGCCTCCGTGCCCGTCCCGCGCAGCTCAGGGGTTGAAAACCCTCTGTCTAGGGGCTGGATCTAGGTGCGTCTGCCCAGAAAGGGTACCAGGCCCTTTGAGGCGGGCTGTACCTGTTTGGAATTGGAGCCGTTCAGCTTTGTTGCCCAGAGCTGGGCCTCCGTGACCGTCCCGCGCAGCTCAGCGGTTGAAAACCGGTTGTGTACCGGCTGGATATAGGTGCGCATGCCCAGAAAGGGTCCCAGGCCCTTGGAGGGGGGCTGTACCTGTTTGGAATTGGAGCTTTTCAGCTTTGTTGCACAGAGCTGGGCCTCCGTGCCCATCCCGTGCAGCTCAGGGGTTGAAAACCGGTTGTCTAGGGGCTGGATCTAGGTGCGCATGCACAGAAAGGGTCCCAAGCCCTTGGAGGCGGGCTGTACCTATTTGGAATTGGAGCCGTTCAGCTTTGTTGCCCAGAGCTAGGCCTCCGTGCCTGTCGCGCGCAGCTCAGCGGTTGAAAACCGTCTGTGTACGGGCTGGATCTAGGTGCGCATGAGCATAAAGGGTCCCAGGCCCTTGGAGGCGTGCTGTACCTGTTTGGAATTGTAGCCTTTCAGCTTTGTTACCCAGAGCTGGGCCTCCGTGCCCGTCGCGCGCAGCTCAGCGGTTGAAAACCGGCTGTCTAGGGGCTGGATCTAGGTGTGTATGCCCAGAAAGGGTCCCAGGCCCTTGGATGCGGGCTGTACCTGTTTGGAATTGGAGCCGCTCAGCTTTGTTGCCCAGAGATGGGCTTCCGTGACCGTCCCGCGCAGCTCAGCGGTTGAAAACCGGCTGTCTAGGGGCTGGATCTAGGTGCGTCTGCCCAGAAAGGGTACCAGGCCCTTTGAGGCGGGCTGTACCTGTTTGGAATTGGAGCCGTACAGCTTTGTTGCCCAGAGCTGGGCCTGCGTGCACGTCCCGCGCAGCTCAGGTGTTGAAAACCGGCAGTCTAGGGGCTGGAACTAGGCGCGCATGCCCAGAAAGGGTCCCAGGCCCTTGGAGGCGGGCTGTACCGGTTTGGAATTAGAGCCGTTCAGCTTTATTTACCAGAGCTGGGCCTCCGTGCCCGTCCCGCGCAGCTCAGGGTTTGAAAGCCCACTTTCTAGGTGCTGGATCTAGGTGTGCATGCCCAGAAAGGGTCCCAGGACCTTGGAGGCGGGCTTTACCTGTTTAGAATTGGAGCTGTTCAGATTTGTTGCCCAGAGCCGTGCCTCCGTGCCCGTCCCCTGCAGCTCAGGGGTTGAAAACCGGCTGTCTAGGGGCTGGATCTAGGTGCTCATGTCCAGAAAGGGACCCAGGCCCTTGGAGGCGAGCTGTACCTGTTTGGAATTGGAGCCGTTCAGATTTGTTGCCCAGAGCTGGGCCTCCGAGCCCGATCCGTGCAGCTCAGGGGTTGAAAACCGGCTATCTAGGGGTTGGATCTAGGTGCGCATGCCCAGAAAGTGTCCCAGGCCCTTGGAGGCGGGCTGTACCTGTTTGGAATTGGAGCCGTTCAGCTTTGTTGCCCAGAGCTGGGCCTCCGTGCCCGTCCCGCGCAGCTCAGGGGTTGAAAACCGGCTGTCTAGGGGCTGGATCTAGGTGCGCATGCCCAGAAAGGGTGCCAGGCCCTTGGAGGCGGGCTGTACCTGTTTGGAATTGGAGCCTTTCAGCTTTGTTACCCAGAGCTGGGCCTCCGTGCCCGTCGCGCGTAGCTCAGCGGTTGAAAACCGGCTGTCTAGGGGCTGGATCTAGGTGTGCTTGCCCAGAAAGGGTCCCAGGCCCTTGGATGCGGGCTGTACCTGTTTGGAATTGGAGCCTTTCAGCTTTGTTGCCCAGAGCTGAGCCTCCGTGCCCGTCCCGCGCAGCTCAGGGGTTGAAAACCGGCTCTCTAGGGGCTGGATCTAGGTGCGCATGCCCAGAAAGGGTCCCAGGCCCTTGGAGGCGGGCTGTACCTGTTTGGAATTGGAGCCGTTCAGCTTTGTTGCCCAGAGCTGGGCCTCCGTGCCCGTCCCGCGCAGCTCAGGGGTTGAAAACCCTCTGTCTAGGGGCTGGATCTAGGTGCGTCTGCCCAGAAAGGGTACCAGGCCCTTTGAGGCGGGCTGTACCTGTTTGGAATTGGAGCCGTACAGCTTTGTTGCCCAGAGCTGGGCCTCCGTGCCCGTCCCGCGCAGCTCAGTGGTTGAAAACTGGCAGTCTAGGGGCTGGAACTAGGCGCGCATGCCCAGAAAGGGTCCCAGGCCCTTGGAGGCGGGCTGTACCGGTTTGGAATTAGAGCCGTTCAGCTTTATTTACCAGAGCTGGGCCTCCGTGCCCGTCCCGCGCAGCTCAGGGTTTGAAAGCCCACTTTCTAGGGGCTGGATCTAGGTGCGCATGCCCAGAAAGGGTCCCAGGACCTTGGAGGCGGGCTGTACCTGTTTGGAATTGGGGCGGTTCAGATTTGTTGCCCAGAGCTGGGCCTCCGAGTCCGTTCCGTGCAGCTCAGGGTTTGAAAACCGGCTGTCTAGGGGCTGGATCTAGGTGCGCATGCCCAGAAAGGGTCCCAAGCCCTTGTAGGCGGGCTGTACCTATTTGGAATTGGAGCCGTTCAGCTTTGTTGCCCAGAGCTAGGCCTCCGTGCCTGTCGCGCGCAGCTCAGCAGTTGAAAACCGTCTGTGTATGGGCTGGATCTAGGTGCGCATGAGCATAAAGGGTCCCAGGCCCTTGGAGGCGGGCTGTACCTGTTTGGAATTGGAGCCGTTCAGCTTTGTTGCCCAGAGCTGGGCCTCCGTGCCCGTCCCGCGCAGCTCAGGGGTTGAAAACCGGCTGTCTACAGGCTGGATCTAGGTGCGCATGCCCAGAAAGGGTCCCAGGCCCTTGGAGGGGGGCTGTACCTGTTTGGAATTGGAGCTGTTCAGCTTTGTTGCCCAGAGCTGGGCCTCCGTGCCCATCCCGTGCAGCTCAGGGGTTGAAAACCGGTTGTCTAGGGGCTGGATCTAGGTGCGCATGCCCAGAAAGAGTCCCAAGCCCTTGGAGGCGGGCTGTACCTATTTGGAATTGAAGCCGTTCAGCTTTGTTGCCGAGAGCTAGGCCTCCGTGCCTGTTGCGCGCAGCTCAGCGGTTGAAAACCGTCTGTGTACGGGCTGGATCTAGGTGCGCATGAGCATAAAGGGTCCCAGGCCCTTGGAGGCATACTGTACCTGTTTGGAATTGGAGCCATTCAGCTTTGTTGCCCAGAGCTAGGCCTCCGTGACTGTCCCGCGCAGCTCAGGGGTTGAAAACCCACTGTCTAGGGGCTGGATCTAGGTGCGCATGCCCAGAAAGGGCACCAGGCCCTTTGAGGCGGTCTGTACCTGTTTGGAATTGGAGCCGTACAGCTTTGTTGCCCAGAGCTGGGCCTCCGTGCCCGTCCCGCGCAGCTCAGGGGTTGAAAACCGGCAGTCTAGGGGCTGGAACTAGGTGCGCATGCCCAGAAAGGGTCCCAGGCCCTTGGTGGCGGGCTGTACCGGTTTGGAATTAGAGCCGTTCAGCTTTATTTACCAGAGCTGGGCCTCCGTGCCCGTCCCGCGCAGCTCAGGGTTTGAAAGCCCACTGTCTAGGGGCTGGATCTAGGTGCGCATGCCCAGAAAGGTTCCCAGGAACTTGGAGGCGGGCTGTACCTGTTTAGAATTGGAGCTGTTCAGATTTGTTGCCCAGAGCCGGGCCTCCGTGCCCGTCCCCTGCAGCTCAGGGGTTGAAAACCGGCTGTCTACGGGCTGGATCTAGGTGCTCATTTCCAGAAAGGGTCCCAGGCCCTTGGAGGCGGGCTGTACCTGTTTGGAATTGGAGCCGTTCAGCTTTGTTGCCCAGAGCGGGGCCTACGAGCCCGTTCCGTGCAGCTCAGGTGTTGAAAACCGGCTATCTAGGGGCTGGATCTAGGTGCGCATGCCCAGAAAGTGTCCCAGGCCCTTGGAGGCGGGCTGTACCTGTTTGGAATTGGAGCCGTTTAGCTTTGTTGCCCAGAGCTGGATCTCCGTGCCCGTCCTGCGCAGCTCAGGGGTTGAAAACAGGCTGTCAAGGGGCTGGATCTAGGTGCGCATGCCCAGAAAGTTTCCCAGGCCCTTGGAGGCGGGCTGTACCTGTTTGGAATTGGAGCCGTTCAGCTTTGTTGCCCAGAGCTGGGCCTCCGTGCCCGTCCCGCGCAGCTCAGGGGTTGAAAACCGGCTGTCTAGGGGCTGGATCTAGGTGCGCATGCCCAGAAAGTTTCCCAGGCCCTTGGAGACGGGCTGTACCTGTTTGGAATTGGAGCCGTTCAGCTTTGTTGCCCAGAGCAGGGCCTCCGTGCCCGTCCCGCGCAGCTCAGGGGTTGAAAACCGGCTGTCTAGGGGCTGGATCTAGGTGCGCATGCCCAGAAAGGGTCCCAGGCGCTTGGAGACGGGCTGTACCTGTTTGGAATTGGAGCCGTTCAGCTTTGTTGCCCAGAGCTGGGCCTCCGTGACCGTCCCGCGCAGCTCAGCGGTTGAAAACCGGCTGTGTACCGGCTGGATCTAGGTGCGCATGCCCAGAAAGGGTCCCAGGCCCTTGGAGGGGGGCTGTACCTGTTTGGAATTGTAGCTGTTCAGCTTTGTTGCCCAGAGCTGGGCCTCCGTGCCCATCCCGTGCAGCTCAGGGGTTGAAAACCGGTTGTCTAGGGGCTGGATCTAGGTGCGCATGCCCAGAAAGGGTCCCAAGCCATTGGAGGCGGGCTGTACCTATTTGGAATTGGAGCCGTTCAGCTTTGTTGCCCAGAGCTAGGCCTCCGTGCCTGTCGCGCGCAGCTCAGCGGTTGAAAACCGTCTGTGTACGGGCTGGATCTAGGTGCGCATGAGCATAAAGGGTCGAGGGCCCTTGGAGGCGTGCTGTACCTGTTTGGAATTGTAGCTTTTCAGCTTTGTTACCCAGAGCTGGGCCTCCGGGCCCGTCGCGCGCAGCTCAGCGGTTGAAAACCGGCTGTCTAGGGGCTGGATCTAGGTGTGCATGCCCAGAAAGGGTCCCAGGCCCTTGGAGGCGGGCTGTACTGGTTTGGAATTAGAGCCGTTCAGCTTTGTTGCTCAGAGCTGGGCCTCCGTGCCCGTCCCGCGCAGCTCAGGGGTTGAAATCCCACTGTCTAGGGGCTGGATCTAGGTGCGCATGCCACGAAAGGGTCTCAGAACCTTGGAGGCGGGCTGTACCTGTTTGGAATTTGAGCTGTTCAGATTTGTTGCCCAGAGCCGGGCCTCCGTGCCCGTCCCCTGCAGCTCAGGGTTTGAAAACCGGCTGTCTAGGGGCTGGATCTAGGTGCGCATGTCCAGAAAGGGTCCCAGGCCCTTGGAGGCGGGCTGTACCTGTTTGGAATTGGAGCCGCTCAGCTTTGTTGCCCAGAGCTGAGCCTCCGTGCCCGTCCCGCGCAGCTCAGGGGTTGAAAACCGGCTCTCCAGGGGTTGGATCTAGGTACGCATGCCCAGAAAGGGTCCCAGGCCCTTGGAGGCGGGCTGTACCGGTTTGGAATTAGAGCCGTTCAGCTTTGTTGCTCAGAGCTGGGCCTCCGTGCCCGTCCCGCGCAGCTCAGGGGTTGAAAACCGGCTGTCTAGGGGCTGGATCTAGGTGCGCATGCCTAGAAAGGGTCCCAGGCCCTTGGAGGCGGGCTGTACCTGTTTGGAATTGGAGCCATTCAGCTTTGTTGCCCAGAGCTGGGCCTCCGTGCCCGTCCCGCGCAGCACAGGGGTTGAAAACCGGCTGTCTAGGTGCTGGATCTAGGTGCGCATGCCCAGAAAGGGTCCCAGGCCCTTGGAGGCGGGCTGTAACTGTTTGGAATTGGAGCCGTTCAGTTTTGTTGCCCGGAGCTGGGTATCCGTGACCGTCCCGCGTAGCTCAGTGGTTGAAAACCGGCTGTCTAGGGGTTGGATCTAGGTGTGCATGCCCAGAGAGGGTCCCAGGCCCTTGGAGGCAGGCTGTACCTGTTTGGAATTGGAGCCATTCAGCTTTGTTGCCCAGAGGTGGGCTTCCGTGACCGTCCCGCGCAGCTCAGCGGTTGAAAACCGGGTGTCTAGGGGCTGGATCTAGGTGCGCATGCCCAGAAAGGGTCCCAGGCCCTTGGAGGCAGGCTGTACCTGTTTGGAATTGGAGCCATTCAGCTTTGTTGCCCAGAGCTAGGCCTCCGTGACTGTCCCGCGGAGCTCAGGGGTTGAAAACCGACTGTCTAGGGGCTGGATCTAGGTGCGCATGCCTAGAAAGGGTCCCAGGCCCTTGGAGGCGGGCTGTACCTGTTTGGAATTGGAGCCGTTCAGCTTTGTTGCCCAGAGCTGGGCCTCCGTGCCCACACCGTGCAGCTTAGGGGTTGAAAACCGGCTGTCTAGGGGCTGGATCTAGGCGCGCATGCCCAGAAAGGGTCCCAGGTCCTTGGAGGCGGGCTGTACCGGTTTGGATTTAGAGCTGTTCAGCTTTGTTGCCCAGAGCTGGGCCTCCGTGCCCGTCCCGCGCAGCTAAGGGGTTCAAAACCGGCTGTCTAGGGGCTGGATCTAGGTGCGCATGCCCAGAAAGGGTCCCAGGCCCTTGGAGGCGGGTTGTACCTGTTTGGAATTGGAGCCATTCAGCTTTGTTGCCCAGAGCTGGGCCTCCGTGACCGTCCTGCGCAGCTCCGGGTTTGAAAACCGGCTGTCTAGGGGCTGGATCTAGGCGCGCATGCCCAGAAAGGGTCCCAGGCCCTTGGAGGTGGGCTGTACCTGTTTGGAATTAGAGCCGTTCAGCTTTGTTGCCCAGAGCTGGGCCTCCGTGCCTGTCCCGCGCAGCTCAGGGGTTGAAAACCGACTGTCTAGGGGCTGGATCTAGGTGCGCATGCCCAGAAAGGGTCCCAGGCCCTTGGAGGCGGGCTGTACCTGGTTGAAATTGGAGCCGTTCAGCATTGTTGCCCAGAGCTGGGACTCCTTGCCTGTCCCGCGCAGCTCAGGGGTTGAAAACCGGCTGTCTAGGGGCTGGAACTAGGCGCGCATGCCCAGAAAGGGTCCCAGGCCCTCGGAGGCGGGCTGTACCGGTTTGGAATTAGAGCCGTTCAGCTTTATTTACCAGAGCTGGGCTTCCGTGCCCGTCCCGCGCAGCTCAGTGTTTGAAAACCCACTGTCTCGGGGCTGGATCTAGGTGCGCATGCCCAGAAAGGGTCCCAGGACCTTGGAGGCGCGCTGTACCTGTTTAGAATTGGAGCTGTTCAGATTTGTTGCCCAGAGCCGGGCCTCCGTGCCCGTCCCCTGCAGCTCAGGTGTTGAAAACCGGCTATCTAGGGGCTGGATCTAGGTGCTCATGTCCAGAAAGGGTCCCAGGCCCTTGGAGGCGGGCTGTACCTGTTTGGAATTGGAGCCGTTCAGCTTTGTTGCCCAGAGCTGGGACTCCGAGCCCGTTCCGTGCAGCTCAGTGGGTGAAAACCGCCTGTCTAGCGGCCGGATCTAGGTGAGCCTGCCCAGAAAGCGTCCCAGACCCTTGGAGGCGGGCTGTACCTGTTTGGAATTGGAGCCCTTCAGCTTTGTTGCCCAGAGCTGGGCCTCCGTGCCTGTCCCGCGCAGCTCACGGGTTGAAAACCGGCTGTCTAGGGACTGGATCTAGGTGCGCATGCCCAGAAAGGGTCCCAGGCCCTTGGAGGCGGGTTGTACCTGTTTGGAATTGGAGCCATTCAGCTTTGTTGCCCAGAGCCGGGCCTCCGTGCCCGTCCCCTGCAGCTCAGGTGTTGAAAACCGGCTATCTAGGGGCTGGATCTAGGTGCTCATGTCCAGAAAGGGTCCCAGGCCCTTGGAGGCGGGCTGTACCTGTTTGGAATTGGAGACGCTCAGCTTTGTTGCCCAGAGCTGGGCTTCTGTGACCGTCCCGCGCAGCTCAGCGGTTGAAAACCGGCTGTCTAGGGGCTGGATCTAGGTGCGTCTGCCCAGAAAGGGTACCAGGCCCTTTGAGGCGGGCTGTACCTGTTTGGAATTGGAGCCGTACAGCTTTGTTGCCCAGAGCTGGGCCTCCGTGCCCGTCCCGCGCAGCTCAGGGGTTGAAAACCGGCAGTCTAGGGGCTGGAACTAGGCGCGCATGCCCAGAAAGGGTCCCAGGCCCTTGGAGGCGGGCTGTACCGGTTTGGAATTAGAGCCGTTCAGCTTTATTTACCAGAGCTGGGCCTCCGTGCCCGTCCCGCGCAGCTCAGGGTTTGAAAGCCCACTTTCTAGGGGCTGGATCTAGGTGCGCATGCCCAGAAAGGGTCCCAGGACCTTGGAGGCGGGCTTTACCTGTTTAGAATTGGAGCTGTTCAGATTTGTTGCCCAGAGCCGGGCCTCCGTGCCCGTCCTCTGCAGCTCAGGGGTTGAAATCCGGCTATCTAGGGGCCGGATCTAGGTGCTCATGTCCAGAAAGGATCCCAGGCCCTTGGAGGCGGGCTGTACCTGTTTGGAATTGGAGCCGTTCAGATTTGTTGCCCAGAGCTGGGCCTCCGAGCCCGTTCCGTGCAGCTCAGGGGTTGAAAACCGGCTATCTAGGGGCTGGATCTAGGTGCGCATGCCCAGAAAGTGTCCCAGGCCCTTGGAGGCGGGCTGTACCTGTTTGGAATTGGAGCCGTTCAGCTTTGTTGCCCAGAGCTGGGCCTCCGTGCCCGTCCCGCGCAGCTCAGGGGTTGAAAACCGGCTGTCTAGGGGCTGGATCTAGGTGCGCATGCCCAGAAAGGGTGCCAGGCCCTTGGAGGCGGGCTGTACCTGTTTGGAATTGGAGCCGTTCAGCTTTGTTGCCCAGAGCTGGGCCTCCGTGCCCGTCCCGCGCAGCTCAGGGGTTGAAAATCCACTTTCTAGGTGCTGGATCTAGGTGCGCATGCCCAGAAAGGGTACCAGGCCCTTTGAGGCGGGCTGTACCTGTTTGGAATTGGAGCCGTTCAGATTTGTTGCCCAGAGCCGTGCCTCTGTGCCCGTTCCCTGCAGCTCAGGGGTTGAAAACCGGCTGTCTAGGGGCTGTATCTAGGTGCGCATGAGCATAAAGGGTCCCAGAAACTTGGAGGCGTGCTGTACCTGTTTGGAATTGGAGCCTTTCAGCTTTGTTACCCAGAGCTGGGCCTCCGTGCCCGTCGCGCGCAGCTCAACGGTTGAAAACCGACTGTCTAGGGGCTGGATCTAGGTGCGCATGCCCAGAAAGGGTCCCAGGCCCGTGGAGGCGGGCTGTACCTGTTTGGAATTGGAGCCGTTCAGCTTTGTTGCCCAGAGCTGGGCCTCCGTGCCCGTCCGGCGCAGCTCAGCGGTTGAAAACCGGCTGTATAGCGGCTGGATCTAGGTGCGCATGCCCAGAAAGGGTCCCAGGCCCTTGGAGGCGGGCTGTACCTGTTTGGAATTGGAGCCGTTCAGCTTTGTTGCCCAGAGCTGGGCCTCTGTGCCTGTCCCGTGCAGTTTAGGGTTGAAAACCGGGTGTCTAGGGTCTGGATCTAGGTTCGCAAGCCCAGAATGGGTCCCTGGCCCTTGGAGGCCGGCTGTACCTGTTTGGAATTGGAGCCGTTCAGCTTTGTTGCCAAGAGCTGGGCTTCCGTGACCGTCCCGCGCAGCTCAGCGGTTGAAAACCGGCTGTCTAGGGGCTGGATCTAGGTGCGTCTGCCCAGAAAGGGTACCAGGCCCTTTGAGGCGGGCTGTACCTGTTTGGAATTGGAGCCGTACAGCTTTATTGCCCAGAGCTGGGCCACCGTGCCCGTCCCGCACAGCTCAGGGGTTGAAAACCGGCAGTCTAGGGGCTGGAACTAGGCGCGCATGCCCAGAAAGGGTCCCAGGCCCTTGGTGGCGGGCTGTACCGGTTTGGAATTAGAGCCGTTCAGCTTTATTTACCAGAGCTGGGCCTCCGTGCCCGTCCCGCGCAGCTCAGGGTTTGAAAGCCCACTGTCTAGGGGCTGGATCTAGGTGCACATGCCCAGAAAGGTTCCCAGGACCTTGGAGGCGGGCTGTACCTGTTTAGAATTGGAGCTGTTCAGATTTGTTGCCCAGAGCCGGGCCTCCGTGCCCGTCCCCTGCAGCTCAGGGATGGAAAACCGGCTGTCTAGGGGCTGGATCTAGGTGCTCATGTCCAGAAAGGGTCCCAGGCCCTTGGAGGCGGGCTGTACCTGTTTGGAATTGGAGCCGTTCAGCTTTGTTGCCCAGAGCTGGGCCTCCGAGTCCGTTCCGTGCAGCTCAGGGGTTGAAAACCGGCTGTCTAGGGGCTGGATCTAGGTGCGCATGCCCAGAAAGGGTCCCAAGCCCTTGTAGGCGGGCTGTACCTATTTGGAATTGGAGCCGTTCAGCTTTGTTGCCCAGAGCTAGGCCTCCGTGCCTGTCGCGCGCAGCTCAGCGGTTGAAAACCGTCTGTGTATGGGCTGGATCTAGGTGCGCATGAGAATAAAGGGTCCCAGGCCCTTGGAGGCGTGCTGTACCTGTTTGGAATTGGAGCCTTTCAGCTTTGTTGCCCAGAGCTGGGCCTCCGAGCCCGTTCCGTGCAGCTCAGGGGTTGAAAACCGGCTATCTAGGGGCTGGATCTAGGTGCGCATGCCCAGAAAGTGTCTCAGGCCCTTGGAGGCGGGCTGTACCTGTTTGGAATTGGAGCCGTTCAGCTTTGTTGCCCAGAGCTGGGCCTCCGTGCCCGTCCCGCGCAGCTCAGGGGTTGAAAACCGGCTGTCTAGGGGCTGGATCTATGTGCGCATGCCCAGAAAGGGTCCCAGGCCCTTGGAGCGGGGCTGTACCTGTTTGGAATTGGAGCTGTTCAGCTTTGTTGCCCAGAGCTGGGCCTCCGTGCCCATCCCGTGCAGCTCAGGGGTTGAAAACCGGTTGTCTAGGGGCTGGATCTAGGTGCGCATGCCCAGAAATGGTCCCAAGCCCTTGGAGGCGGGCTGTACCTATTTGGAATTGGAGCCGTTCAGCTTTGTTGCCCAGAGCTAGGCCTCCGTGCCTGTCGCGCGCAGCTCAGCGGTTGAAAACCGTCTGTGTACGGGCTGGATCTAGGTGCGCTTGAGAATAAAGGGTCCCAGGCCCTTGGAGGCGTGCTGTACCTGTTTGGAATTGGAGCCTTTCAGCTTTGTTGCCCAGAGCTGGGCCTCCGTGCCCGTCCCGCACAGCTCAGGGGTTGAAAACCGGCAGTCTAGGGGCTGGAACTAGGCGCGCATGCCCAGAAAGGGTCCCAGGCCCTTGGTGGCGGGCTGTACCGGTTTGGAATTAGAGCCGTTCAGCTTTATTTACCAGAGCTGGGCCTCCGTGCCCGTCCCGCGTAGCTCAGTGGTTCAAAACCGGCTGTCTAGGGGTTGGATCTAGGTGTGCATGCCCAGAGAGGGTCCCAGGCGCTTGGAGGCAGGCTGTACCTGTTTGGAATTGGAGCCATTCAGCTTTGTTGCCCAGAGGTGGGCTTCCGTGACCGTCCCGCGCAGCTCAGCGTTTGAAAACCGGGTGTCTAGGGGCTGGATCTAGGTGCGCATGCCCAGAAAGGGTCCCAGGCCCTTGGAGGCAGGCTGTACCTGTTTGGAATTGGAGCCATTCAGCTTTGTTGCCCAGAGCTAGGCCTCCGTGACTGTCCCGCGGAGCTCAGGGGTTGAAAACCGACTGTCTAGGGGCTGGATCTAGGTGCGCATGCCTAGAAAGGGTCCCAGGTCCTTGGAGGCGGGCTGTACCGGTTTGGATTTAGAGCTGTTCAGCTTTGTTGCCCAGAGCTGGGCCTCCGTGCCCGTCCCGCGCAGCTAAGGGGTTCAAAACCGGCTGTCTAGGGGCTGGATCTAGGTGCGCATGCCCAGAAAGGGTCCCAGGCCCTTGGAGGCGGGTTGTACCTGTTTGGAATTGGAGCCATTCAGCTTTGTTGCCCAGAGCTGGGCCTCCGTGACCGTCCTGCGCAGCTCAGGGTTTGAAAACCGGCTGTCTAGGGGCTGGATCTAGGCGCGCATGCCCAGAAAGGGTCCCAGGCCCTTGGAGGTGGGCTGTACCTGTTTGGAATTAGAGCCGTTCAGCTTTGTTGCCCAGAGCTGGGCCTCCGTGCCTGTCCCGCGCAGCTCAGGGGTTGAAAACCGACTGTCTAGGGGCTGGATCTAGGTGCGCATGCCCAGAAAGGGTCCCAGGCCCTTGGAGGCGGGCTGTACCTGGTTGAAATTGGAGCCGTTCAGCATTGTTGCCCAGAGCTGGGACTCCGTGCCTGTCCCGCGCAGCTCAGGGGTTGAAAACCGGCAGTCTAGGGGCTGGAACTAGGCGCGCATGCCCAGAAAGGGTCCCAGGCCCTCGGAGGCGGGCTGTACCGGTTTGGAATTAGAGCCGTTCAGCTTTATTTACCAGAGCTGGGCTTCCGTGCCCGTCCCGCGCAGCTCAGTGTTTGAAAACCCACTGTCTCGGGGCTGGATCTAGGTGCGCATGCCCAGAAAGGGTCCCAGGACCTTGGAGGCGCGCTGTACCTGTTTAGAATTGGAGCTGTTCAGATTTGTTGCCCAGAGCCGGGCCTCCGTGCCCGTCCCCTGCAGCTCAGGTGTTGAAAACCGGCTATCTAGGGGCTGGATCTAGGTGCTCATGTCCAGAAAGGGTCCCAGGCCCTTGGAGGCGGGCTGTACCTGTTTGGAATTGGAGCCGTTCAGCTTTGTTGCCCAGAGCTGGGCCTCCGAGCCCGTTCCGTGCAGCTCAGTGGGTGAAAACCGCCTGTCTAGCGGCCGGATCTAGGTGCGCCTGCCCAGAAAGGGTCCCAGACCCTTGGAGGCGGGCTGTACCTGTTTGGAATTGGAGCCCTTCAGCTTTGTTGCCCAGAGCTGGGCCTCCGTGCCTGTCCCGCGCAGCTCACGGGTTGAAAACCGGCTGTCTAGGGGCTGGATCTAGGTGCGCATGCCCAGAAAGGGTCCCAGGCCCTTGGAGGCGGGTTGTACCTGTTTGGAATTGGAGCCATTCAGCTTTGTTGCCCAGAGCCGGGCCTCCGTGCCCGTCCCCTGCAGCTCAGGTGTTGAAAACCGGCTATCTAGGGGCTGGATCTAGGTGCTCATGTCCAGAAAGGGTCCCAGGCCCTTGGAGGCGGGCTGTACCTGTTTGGAATTGGAGACGCTCAGCTTTGTTGCCCAGAGCTGGGCTTCTGTGACCGTCCCGCGCAGCTCAGCGGTTGAAAACCGGCTGTCTAGGGGCTGGATCTAGGTGCGTCTGCCCAGAAAGGGTACCAGGCCCTTTGAGGCGGGCTGTACCTGTTTGGAATTGGAGCCGTACAGCTTTGTTGCCCAGAGCTGGGCCTCCGTGCCCGTCCCGCGCAGCTCAGGGGTTGAAAACCGGCAGTCTAGGGGCTGGAACTAGGCGCGCATGCCCAGAAAGGGTCCCAGGCCCTTGGAGGCGGGCTGTACCGGTTTGGAATTAGAGCCGTTCAGCTTTATTTAACAGAGCTGGGCCTCCGTGCCCGTCCCGCGCAGCTCAGGGTTTGAAAGCCCACTTTCTAGGGGCTGGATCTAGGTGCGCATGCCCAGAAAGGGTCCCAGGACCTTGGAGGCGGGCTTTACCTGTTTAGAATTGGAGCTGTTCAGATTTGTTGCCCAGAGCCGGGCCTCCGTGCCCGTCCTCTGCAGCTCAGGGGTTGAAATCCGGCTATCTAGGGGCCGGATCTAGGTGCTCATGTCCAGAAAGGATCCCAGGCCCTTGGAGGCGGGCTGTACCTGTTTGGAATTGGAGCCGTTCAGATTTGTTGCCCAGAGCTGGGCCTCCGAGCCCGTTCCGTGCAGCTCAGGGGTTGAAAACCGGCTATCTAGGGGCTGGATCTAGGTGCGCATGCCCAGAAAGTGTCCCAGGCCCTTGGAGGCGGGCTGTACCTGTTTGGAATTGGAGCCGTTCAGCTTTGTTGCCCAGAGCTGGGCCTCCGTGCCCGTCCCGCGCAGCTCAGGGGTTGAAAACCGGCTGTCTAGGGGCTGGATCTAGGTGCGCATGCCCAGAAAGGGTGCCAGGCCCTTGGAGGCGGGCTGTACCTGTTTGGAATTGGAGCCGTTCAGCTTTGTTGCCCAGAGCTGGGCCTCCGTGCCCGTCCCGCGCAGCTCAGGGGTTGAAAACCGGCTGTCTAGACGCTGGATCTAGGTGCGCATGCCCAGAAAGGGTCCCAGGCCCTTGGAGGGGGGCTGTACCTGTTTGGAATTGGAGCTGTTCAGCTTTGTTGCCCAGACCTGGGCCTCCGTGCCCATCCCGTGCAGCTCAGGGGTTGAAAACCGGTTGTCTAGGGGCTGGATCTAGGTGCGCATGCCCAGAAAGGGTCCCAGGCCCTTGGAGGCAGGCTGTACCTGTTTGGAATTGGAGCCATTCAGCTTTGTTGCCCAGAGCTAGGCCTCCGTGACTGTCCCGCGCAGCTCAGGGGTTGAAAATCCACTTTCTAGGTGCTGGATCTAGGTGCGCATGCCCAGAAAGGGTACCAGGCCCTTTGAGGCGGGCTGTACCTGTTTGGAATTGGAGCCGTTCAGATTTGTTGCCCAGAGCCGTGCCTCTGTGCCCGTTCCCTGCAGCTCAGGGGTTGAAAACCGGCTGTCTAGGGGCTGTATCTAGGTGCGCATGAGCATAAAGGGTCCCAGAAACTTGGAGGCGTGCTGTACCTGTTTGGAATTGGAGCCTTTCAGCTTTGTTACCCAGAGCTGGGCCTCCGTGCCCGTCGCGCGCAGCTCAGCGGTTGAAAACCGACTGTCTAGGGGCTGGATCTAGGTGCGCATGCCCAGAAAGGGTCCCAGGCCCGTGGAGGCGGGCTGTACCTGTTTGGAATTGGAGCCGTTCAGCTTTGTTGCCCAGAGCTGGGCCTCCGTGCCCGTCCGGCGCAGCTCAGCGGTTGAAAACCGGCTGTATAGCGGCTGGATCTAGGTGCGCATGCCCAGAAAGGGTCCCAGGCCCTTGGAGGCGGGCTGTACCTGTTTGGAATTGGAGCCGTTCAGCTTTGTTGCCCAGAGCTGGGCCTCTGTGCCTGTCCCGTGCAGTTTAGGGTTGAAAACCGGGTGTCTAGGGGCTGGATCTAGGTTCGCAAGCCCAGAATGGGTCCCTGGCCCTTGGAGGCCGGCTGTACCTGTTTGGAATTGGAGCCGTTCAGCTTTGTTGCCCAGAGCTGGGCTTCCGTGACCGTCCCGCGCAGCTCAGCGGTTGAAAACCGGCTGTCTAGGGGCTGGATCTAGGTGCGTCTGCCCAGAAAGGGTACCAGGCCCTTTGAGGCGGGCTGTACCTGTTTGGAATTGGAGCCGTACAGCTTTGTTGCCCAGAGCTGGGCCACCGTGCCCGTCCCGCACAGCTCAGGGGTTGAAAACCGGCAGTCTAGGGGCTGGAACTAGGCGCGCATGCCCAGAAAGGGTCCCAGGCCCTTGGTGGCGGGCTGTACCGGTTTGGAATTAGAGCCGTTCAGCTTTATTTACCAGAGCTGGGCCTCCGTGCCCGTCCCGCGCAGCTCAGGGTTTGAAAGCCCACTGTCTAGGGGCTGGATCTAGGTGCACATGCCCAGAAAGGTTCCCAGGACCTTGGAGGCGGGCTGTACCTGTTTAGAATTGGAGCTGTTCAGATTTGTTGCCCAGAGCCGGGCCTCCGTGCCCGTCCCCTGCAGCTCAGGGATGGAAAACCGGCTGTCTAGGGGCTGGATCTAGGTGCTCATGTCCAGAAAGGGTCCCAGGCCCTTGGAGGCGGGCTGTACCTGTTTGGAATTGGAGCCGTTCAGCTTTGTTGCCCAGAGCTGGGCCTCCGAGTCCGTTCCGTGCAGCTCAGGGGTTGAAAACCGGCTGTCTAGGGGCTGGATCTAGGTGCGCATGCCCAGAAAGGGTCCCAAGCCCTTGTAGGCGGGCTGTACCTATTTGGAATTGGAGCCGTTCAGCTTTGTTGCCCAGAGCTAGGCCTCCGTGCCTGTCGCGCGCAGCTCAGCGGTTGAAAACCGTCTGTGTATGGGCTGGATCTAGGTGCGCATGAGAATAAAGGGTCCCAGGCCCTTGGAGGCGTGCTGTACCTGTTTGGAATTGGAGCCTTTCAGCTTTGTTGCCCAGAGCTGGGCCTCCGAGCCCGTTCCGTGCAGCTCAGGGGTTGAAAACCGGCTATCTAGGGGCTGGATCTAGGTGCGCATGCCCAGAAAGTGTCTCAGGCCCTTGGAGGCGGGCTGTACCTGTTTGGAATTGGAGCCGTTCAGCTTTGTTGCCCAGAGCTGGGCCTCCGTGCCCGTCCCGCGCAGCTCAGGGGTTGAAAACCGGCTGTCTAGGGGCTGGATCTAGGTGCGCATGCCCAGAAAGGGTCCCAGGCCCTTGGAGCGGGGCTGTACCTGTTTGGAATTGGAGCTGTTCAGCTTTGTTGCCCAGAGCTGGGCCTCCGTGCCCATCCCGTGCAGCTCAGGGGTTGAAAACCGGTTGTCTAGGGGCTGGATCTAGGTGCGCATGCCCAGAAATGGTCCCAAGCCCTTGGAGGCGGGCTGTACCTATTTGGAATTGGAGCCGTTCAGCTTTGTTGCCCAGAGCTAGGCCTCCGTGCCTGTCGCGCGCAGCTCAGCGGTTGAAAACCGTCTGTGTACGGGCTGGATCTAGGTGCGCTTGAGCATAAAGGGTCCCAGGCCCTTGGAGGCGTGCTGTACCTGTTTGGAATTGGAGCCTTTCAGCTTTGTTGCCCAGAGCTGGGCCTCCGTGCCCGTCCCGCACAGCTCAGGGGTTGAAAACCGGCAGTCTAGGGGCTGGAACTAGGCGCGCATGCCCAGAAAGGGTCCCAGGCCCGTGGTGGCGGGCTGTACCGGTTTGGAATTAGAGCCGTTCAGCTTTATTTACCAGAGCTGGGCCTCCGTGCCCGTCCCGCGCAGCTCAGGGTTTGAAAGCCCACTGTCTAGGGGCTGGATCTAGGTGCGCATGCCCAGAAAGGGTCCCAGGACCTTGGAGGCGGGCTGTACCTGTTTAGAATTGGAGCTGTTCAGATTTGTTGCCCAGAGCCGGGCCTCCGTGCCCGTCCCCTGCAGCTCAGGGGTTGAAAACCGGTTGTCTAGGGGCTGGATCTAGGTGCGCATGCCCAGAAAGGGTCCCAAGCCCTTGGAGGCGGGCTGTACCTATTTCGAATTGGAGCCGTTCAGCTTTGTTGCCCAGAGCTAGGCCTCCGTGCCTGTCGCGCGCAGCTCAGGGGTTGAAAACCGGCTATCTAGGGGCTGGATCTAGGTGCGCATGAGCATAAAGGGTCCCAGGCCCTTGGAGGCGTGCTGTACCTGTTTGGAATTGGAGCCTTTCAGCTTTGTTACCCAGACCTGGGCCTCCGTGCCCGTCGCGCGCAGCTCAGCGGTTGAAAACCGGCTGTTTAGGGGCTGGATCTAGGTGTGCATGCCCAGAAAGGGTCCCAGGCCCTTGGATGCGGGCTGTACCTGTTTGGAATTGGAGCCGTTCAGCTTTGTTGCCCAGAGCTGAGCCTCCGTGCCCGTCCCGCGCAGTTCAGGGGTTGAAAACCGGCTCTATAGGGGCTGGATCTAGGTGCTCATGCCCAGAAAGGGTCCCAGGCCCTTGGAGGCGGGCTGTACCTGTTTGGAATTGGAGCCGTTCAGCTTTTTTGCCCAGAGCTGGGCCTCCGTGCCCGTCCCGCGCAGCTCAGGGGTTGAAAACCCTCTGTCTAGGGGCTGGATCTAGGTGCGTCTGCCCAGAAAGGGTACCAGGCCCTTTGAGGCGGGCTGTACCTGTTTGGAATTGGAGCCGTTCAGCTTTGTTGCCCAGAGCTGGGCCTCCGTGACCGTCCCGCGCAGCTCAGCGGTTGAAAACCGGTTGTGTACCGGCTGGATATAGGTGCGCATGCCCAGAAAGGGTCCCAGGCCCTTGGAGGGGGGCTGTACCTGTTTGGAATTGGAGCTTTTCAGCTTTGTTGCACAGAGCTGGGCCTCCGTGCCCATCCCGTGCAGCTCAGGGGTTGAAAACCGGTTGTCTAGGGGCTGGATCTAGGTGCGCATGCCCAGAAAGGGTCCCAAGCCCTTGGAGGCGGGCTGTACCTATTTGGAATTGGAGCCGTTCAGCTTTGTTGCCCAGAGCTAGGCCTCCGTGCCTGTCGCGCGCAGCTCAGCGGTTGAAAACCGTCTGTGTACGGGCTGGATCTAGGTGCGCATGAGCATAAAGGGTCCCAGGCCCTTGGAGGCGTGCTGTACCTGTTTGGAATTGTAGCCTTTCAGCTTTGTTACCCAGAGCTGGGCCTCCGTGCCCGTCGCGCGCAGCTCAGCGGTTGAAAACCGGCTGTCTAGGGGCTGGATCTAGGTGTGTATGCCCAGAAAGGGTCCCAGGCCCTTGGATGCGGGCTGTACCTGTTTGGAATTGGAGCCGCTCAGCTTTGTTGCCCAGAGATGGGCTTCCGTGACCGTCCCGCGCAGCTCAGCGGTTGAAAACCGGCTGTCTAGGGGCTGGATCTAGGTGCGTCTGCCCAGAAAGGGTACCAGGCCCTTTGAGGCGGGCTGTACCTGTTTGGAATTGGAGCCGTACAGCTTTGTTGCCCAGAGCTGGGCCTGCGTGCACGTCCCGCGCAGCTCAGGTGTTGAAAACCGGCAGTCTAGGGGCTGGAACTAGGCGCGCATGCCCAGAAAGGGTCCCAGGCCCTTGGAGGCGGGCTGTACCGGTTTGGAATTAGAGCCGTTCAGCTTTATTTACCAGAGCTGGGCCTCCGTGCCCGTCCCGCGCAGCTCAGGGTTTGAAAGCCCACTTTCTAGGTGCTGGATCTAGGTGTGCATGCCCAGAAAGGGTCCCAGGACCTTGGAGGCGGGCTTTACCTGTTTAGAATTGGAGCTGTTCAGATTTGTTGCCCAGAGCCGTGCCTCCGTGCCCGTCCCCTGCAGCTCAGGGGTTGAAAACCGGCTGTCTAGGGGCTGGATCTAGGTGCTCATGTCCAGAAAGGGACCCAGGCCCTTGGAGGCGAGCTGTACCTGTTTGGAATTGGAGCCGTTCAGATTTGTTGCCCAGAGCTGGGCCTCCGAGCCCGATCCGTGCAGCTCAGGGGTTGAAAACCGGCTATCTAGGGGTTGGATCTAGGTGCGCATGCCCAGAAAGTGTCCCAGGCCCTTGGAGGCGGGCTGTACCTGTTTGGAATTGGAGCCGTTCAGCTTTGTTGCCCAGAGCTGGGCCTCCGTGCCCGTCCCGCGCAGCTCAGGGGTTGAAAACCGGCTGTCTAGGGGCTGGATCTAGGTGCGCATGCCCAGAAAGGGTGCCAGGCCCTTGGAGGCGGGCTGTACCTGTTTGGAATTGGAGCCTTTCAGCTTTGTTACCCAGAGCTGGGCCTCCGTGCCCGTCGCGCGTAGCTCAGCGGTTGAAAACCGGCTGTCTAGGGGCTGGATCTAGGTGTGCTTGCCCAGAAAGGGTCCCAGGCCCTTGGATGCGGGCTGTACCTGTTTGGAATTGGAGCCTTTCAGCTTTGTTGCCCAGAGCTGAGCCTCCGTGCCCGTCCCGCGCAGCTCAGGGGTTGAAAACCGGCTCTCTAGGGGCTGGATCTAGGTGCGCATGCCCAGAAAGGGTCCCAGGCCCTTGGAGGCGGGCTGTACCTGTTTGGAATTGGAGCCGTTCAGCTTTGTTGCCCAGAGCTGGGCCTCCGTGCCCGTCCCGCGCAGCTCAGGGGTTGAAAACCCTCTGTCTAGGGGCTGGATCTAGGTGCGTCTGCCCAGAAAGGGTACCAGGCCCTTTTGAGGCGGGCTGTACCTGTTTGGAATTGGAGCCGTACAGCTTTGTTGCCCAGAGCTGGGCCTCCGTGCACGTCCCGCGCAGCTCAGGGGTTGAAAACCGGCAGTCTAGGGGCTGGAACTAGGCGCGCATGCCCAGAAAGGGTCCCAGGACCTTGGAGGCGGGCTGTACCGGTTTGGAATTAGAGCCGTTCAGCTTTATTTACCAGAGCTGGGCCTCCGTGCCCGTCCCGCGCAGCTCAGGGTTTGAAAGCCCACTTTCTAGGTGCTGGATCTAGGTGCGCATGCCCAGAAAGGGTCCCAGGACCTTGGAGGCGGGCTTTACCTGTTTAGAATTGGAGCTGTTCAGATTTGTTGCCCAGAGCCGTGCCTCCGTGCCGGTCCCCTGCAGCTCAGGGGTTGAAAACCGGCTGTCTAGGGGCTGGATCTAGGTGCTCATGTCCAGAAAGGGACCCAGGCCCTTGGAGGCGAGCTGTACCTGTTTGGAATTGGAGCCGTTCAGATTTGTTTCCCAGAGCTGGGCCTCCGAGCCCGTTCCGTGCAGCTCAGGGGTTGAAAACCGGCTATCTAGCGGTTGGATCTAGGTGTGCATGCCCAGAAAATGTCCCAGGCCCTTGGAGGCGGGCTGTACCTGTTTGGAATTGGAGCCGTTCAGCTTTGTTGCCCAGAGCTAGGCCTCCGTGCCCGTCCCGCGCAGCTCAGGGGTTGAAAACCGGCTGTCTAGGGGCTGGATCTAGGTGCGCATGCCCAGAAAGGGTGCCAGGCCCTTGGAGGCGGGCTGTACCTGTTTGGAATTGGAGCCGTTCAGCTTTGTTGCCCAGAGCTGGGCCTCCGTGACCGTCCCCGCAGCTCAGGGGTTGAAAACCGGCTGTCTAGGAGCTGGATCTAGGTGCGCATGCCCAGAAAGGGTCCCAGGCCCTTGGAGACGGGCTGTACCTGTTTGGAATGGGAGCCGTTCAGCTTTGTTGCCCAGAGCTGGGCCTCCGTGCCCGTTCCGCGCAGCTCAGGTGTTCAAAACCGGCTGTCTAGTGGCTGGATCTAGGTGCGCATGCCCAGAAAGGGTCCCAGGCCCTTGGAGATGGGCTGTACCTGTTTGGAATTGGAGCCGTTCAGCTTTGTTGCCCAGAGCTGGGCCTCCGTGACCGTCCCCGCAGCTCAGGGGTTGAAAACCGGCTGTCTAGGGGCTGGATCTAGGTGCGCATGCCCAGAAAGGGTCCCAGGCCCTTGGAGACGGGCTGTACCTGTTTGGAATGGGAGCCGTTCAGCTTTGTTGCCCAGAGCTGGGCCTCCTTGCCGGTCCCGCGCAGCTCAGGGGTTCAAAACCTGCTGTGTACCGGCTGGATATAGGTGCGCATGCCCAGAAAGGGTCCCAGGCCCTTGGAGGGGGGCTGTACCTGTTTGGAATTGGAGCTGTTCAGCTTTGTTGCCCAGAGCTGGGCCTCCGTGCCCGTCCCGCGCAGCTCAGTGGTTGAAAACCGGCAGTCTAGGGGCTGGAACTAGGCGCGCATGCCCAGAAAGGGTCCCAGGCCCTTGGAGGCGGGCTGTACTGGTTTGGAATAAGAGCCGTTCAGCTTTATTTACCAGAGCTGGGCCTCCTGCCCGTCCCGCGCAGCTCAGGGTTTGAAAGCCCACTTTCTAGGGGCTGGATCTAGGTGCGCATGCCCAGAAAGGGTCCCAGGACCTTGGAGGCGGGCTTTACCTGTTTAGAATGGGAGCTGTTCAGATTTGTTGCCCAGAGCCGGGCCTCCGTGCCCGTCCCCTGCAGCTCAGGGGTTGAAATCCGGCTGTCTAGGGGCTGGATCTAGGTGCTCATGTCCAGAAAGGGTCCCAGGCCCTTGGAGGCGAGCTGTACCTGTTTGGAATTGGAGCGGTTCAGATTTGTTGCCCAGAGCTGGGCCTCCGAGCCCGTTCCGTGCAGCTCAGGGGTTGAAAACCGGCTATCTAGGGGCTGGATCTAGGTGCGCATGCCCAGAATGTGTCCCAGGCCCTTGAAGGCGGGCTGTACCTGTTTGGAATTGGAGCCGTTCAGCTTTGTTGCCCAGAGCTGGGCCTCCGTGCCCGTCCCGCGCAGCTCAGGGGTTGAAAACCGGCTGTCTAGGGGCTGGATCTAGGTGCGCATGCCCAGAAAGGGTCCCAGGCCCTTGGAGGCGGGCTGTACCTGTTTGGAATTGGAGCCGTTCAGCTTTGTTGCCCAGAGCTGGGCCTCCGTGCCCGTCCCGCGCAGCTCAGGGGTTGAAAACCGGCTGTCTACGGGCTGGATCTAGGTGCGCATGCCCAGAAAGGGTCCCAGGCCCTTGGAGGGGGGCTGTACCTGTTTGGAATTGGAGCTGTTCAGCTTTGTTGCCCAGAGCTGGGCCTCCGTGCCCATCCCGTGCAGCTCAGGGGTTGAAAACCGGTTGTCTACGGGCTGGATCTAGGTGCGCATGCCCAGAAAGGGTCCCAAGCCCTTGGAGGCGGGCTGTACCTATTTGGAATTGAAGCCGTTCAGCTTTGTTGCCGAGAGCTAGGCCTCCGTGCCTGTTGCGCGCAGCTCAGCGGTTGAAAACCGTCTGTGTACGGGCTGGATCTAGGTGCGCATGAGCATAAAGGGTCCCAGGCCCTTGGAGGCATACTGTACCTGTTTGGAATTGGAGCCATTCAGCTTTGTTGCCCAGAGCTAGGCCTCCGTGACTGTCCCGCGCAGCTCAGGGGTTGAAAACCCACTGTCTAGGGGCTGGATCTAGGTGCGCATGCCCAGAAAGGGCACCAGGCCCTTTGAGGTGGGCTGTACCTGTTTGGAATTGGAGTCGTTCAGATTTGTTGCCCAGAGCCGTGCCTCTGTGCCCGTCCCCTGCAGCTCAGGGGTTGAAAACCGGCTGTCTAGGGGCTGGATCTAGGTGCGCATGAGCATAAAGGGTCACAGGCCCTTGGAGGCGTGCTGTACCTGTTTGGAATTGGAGCCTTTCAGCTTTGTTACCCAGAGATGGGCCTCCGTGCCCGTCGCGCGCAGCTCAGCGGTTGAAAACCGACTGTCTAGGGGCTGGATCTAGGTGCGCATGCCTAGAAAGGATACTAGTCCCTTGGAGGTGGGCTGTGCCTGTTTGTAATTTGAGCCATTCAGCTTTGTTGCCCAGAGCTGGGCCTCCGTGCCCGTCCCATGCAGCTCAGGGGTTGAAAATCGGCAGTCTAGGGGCTGGATCTAGGTGCGCATGCCCAGAAAGGGTCCCAGGCCCTTGGAGGCGGGCTGTACCTGTTTGGAATTGGAGCCGTTCAGCTTTGTTGCCCAGAGCTGGGCCTCCGTGCCCGTCCCGCGCAGCTCAGGGGTTGAAAACCGGCTGTCTAGGGGCTGGATCTAGGTGCGCATGCCCAGAAAGGGTCCCAGGCCCTTGGAGTCGGGCTGTACCTGTTTGGAATTGGAGCCGTTCAGCTTTGTTGCCCAGAGCTGGGCCTCCGTGCCCGTCCCGCGCAGCTCAGGGGTTGAAAACCGGCTGTCTACGGGCTGGATCTAGGTGCGCATGCCCAGAAAGGGTCCCAGGCCCTTGGAGGGGGGCTGTACCTGTTTGGAATTGGAGCTGTTCAGCTTTGTTGCCCAGAGCTGGGCCTCCGTGCCCATCCCGTGCAGCTCAGGGGTTGAAAACCGGTTGTCTAGGGGCTGGATCTAGGTGCGCATGCCCAGAAAGGGTCCCAGGCCCGTGGAGGCGGGCTGTACCTGTTTGGAATTGGAGCCGTTCAGCTTTGTTGCCCAGAGCTGGGCCTCCGTGCCCGTCCCGCGCAGCTCAGCGGTTGAAAACCGGCTGTCTAGGGGCTGGATCTAGGTGCGCATGCCCAGAAAGGGTCCCAGGCCCTTGGAGGCGGGCTGTACCTGTTTGGAATTGGAGCCGTTCAGCTTTGTTGTCCAGAGCTGGGCCTCCGTGCCCGTCCCGTGCAGTTCAGGGGTTGAAAACCGGCTGTCTAGGGGCTGGATCTAGGTGCGCAAGCCCAGAATGGGTTCCAGGCCCTTGGAGACCGGCTGTACCTGTTTGGAATTGGAGCCGTTCAGCTTTGTTGCCCAGAGCTGGGCTTCCGTGACCGTCCCGCGCTGCTCAGCGGTTGAAAACAGGCTGTCTAGGGGCTGGATCTAGGTGCGTCTGCCCAGAAAGGGTACCAGGCCCTTTGAGGCGGGCTGTACCTGTTTGGAATTGGAGCCGTACAGCTTTGTTGCCCAGAGCTGGGCCTCGGTGCCCGTCCCGCGCAGCTCAGGGGTTGAAAACCGGCAGTCTAGGGGCTGGAACTAGGTGCGCATGCCCAGAAAGGGTCCCAGGCCCTTGGTGGCGGGCTGTACCGGTTTGGAATTAGAGCCGTTCAGCTTTATTTACCAGAGCTGGGCCTCCGTGCCCGTCCCGCGCAGCTCAGGGTTTGAAAGCCCACTGTCTAGGGGCTGGATCTAGGTGCGCATGCCCAGAAAGGTTCCCAGGAACTTGGAGGCGGTCTGTACCTGTTTAGAATTGGAGCTGTTCAGATTTGTTGCCCAGAGCCGGGCCTCCGTACCCGTCCCCTGCAGCTCAGGGGTTGAAAACCGGCTGTCTACGGGCTGGATCTAGGTGCTCATTTCCAGAAAGGGTCCCAGGCCCTTGGAGGCGGGCTGTACCTGTTTGGAATTGGAGCCGTTCAGCTTTGTTGCCCAGAGCTGGGCCTCCGAGCCCGTTCCGTGCAGCTCAGGGGTTGAAAACCGGCTATCTAGGGGCAGGATCTAGGTGCGCATGCCCAGAAAGTGTCCCAGGCCCTTGGAGGCGGGCTGTACCTGTTTGGAATTGGAGCCGTTTAGCTTTGTTGCCCAGAGCTGGGTCTCCGTGCCCGTCCTGCGCAGCTCAGGGGTTGAAAACAGGCTGTCTAGGGGCTGGATCCAGGTGCGCATGCCCAGAAAGGGTCCCAGGCCCTTGGAGGCGGGCTGTACCTGTTTGGAATTGGAGCCGTTCAGCTTTGTTGCCCAGAGCTGGGCCTCCGTGCCCGTCCCGCGCAGCTCAGGGGTTGAAAACCGGCTGTCTAGGGGCTGGATCTAGGTGCGCATGCCCAGAAAGTTTCCCAGGCCCTTGGAGACGGGCTGTACCTGTTTGGAATTGGAGCCGTTCAGCTTTGTTGCCCAGAGCAGGGCCTCCGTGCCCGTCCCGCGCAGCTCAGGGGTTGAAAACCGGCTGTCTAGGGGCTGGATTTAGGTGCGCATGCCCAGAAAGGGTCCCAGGCCCTTGGAGACGGGCTGTACCTGTTTGGAATTGGAGCCGTTCAGCTTTGTTGCCCAGAGCTGGGCCTCCGTGACCGTCCCGCGCAGCTCAGCGGTTGAAAACCGGCTGTGTACCGGCTGGATCTAGGTGCGCATGCCCAGAAAGGGTCCCAGGCCCTTGGAGGGGGGCTGTACCTGTTTGGAATTGGAGCTGTTCAGCTTTGTTGCCCAGAGCTGGGCCTCCGTGCCTGTCGCGCGCAGCTCAGCGGTTGAAAACCGTCTGTGTACGGGCTGGATCTAGGTGCACATGAGCATAAAGGGTCGAGGGCCCTTGGAGGCGTGCTGTACCTGTTTGGAATTGTAGCCTTTCAGCTTTGTTACCCAGAGCTGGGCCTCCGGGCCCGTCGCGCGCAGCTCAGCGGTTGAAAACCGGCTGTCTAGGGGCTGGATCTAGGTGTGCATGCCCAGAAAGGGTCCCAGGCCCTTGGAGGCGGGCTGTACTGGTTTGGAATTAGAGCCGTTCAGCTTTGTTGCTCAGAGCTGGGCCTCCGTGCCCGTCGCGCGTAGCTCAGCGGTTGAAAACCGGCTGTCTAGGGGCTGGATCTAGGTGTGCTTGCCCAGAAAGGGTCCCAGGCCCTTGGATGCGGGCTGTACCTGTTTGGAATTGGAGCCTTTCAGCTTTGTTGCCCAGAGCTGAGCCTCCGTGCCCGTCCCGCGCAGCTCAGGGGTTGAAAACCGGCTCTCTAGGGGCTGGATCTAGGTGCGCATGCCCAGAAAGGGTCCCAGGCCCTTGGAGGCGGGCTGTACCTGTTTGGAATTGGAGCCGTTCAGCTTTGTTGCCCAGAGCTGGGCCTCCGTGCCCGTCCCGCGCAGCTCAGGGGTTGAAAACCCTCTGTCTAGGGGCTGGATCTAGGTGCGTCTGCCCAGAAAGGGTACCAGGCCCTTTGAGGCGGGCTGTACCTGTTTGGAATTGGAGCCGTACAGCTTTGTTGCCCAGAGCTGGGCCTCCGTGCACGTCCCGCGCAGCTCAGGGGTTGAAAACCGGCAGTCTAGGGGCTGGAACTAGGCGCGCATGCCCAGAAAGGGTCCCAGGACCTTGGAGGCGGGCTGTACCGGTTTGGAATTAGAGCCGTTCAGCTTTATTTACCAGAGCTGGGCCTCCGTGCCCGTCCCGCGCAGCTCAGGGTTTGAAAGCCCACTTTCTAGGTGCTGGATCTAGGTGCGCATGCCCAGAAAGGGTCCCAGGACCTTGGAGGCGGGCTTTACCTGTTTAGAATTGGAGCTGTTCAGATTTGTTGCCCAGAGCCGTGCCTCCGTGCCGGTCCCCTGCAGCTCAGGGGTTGAAAACCGGCTGTCTAGGGGCTGGATCTAGGTGCTCATGTCCAGAAAGGGACCCAGGCCCTTGGAGGCGAGCTGTACCTGTTTGGAATTGGAGCCGTTCAGATTTGTTTCCCAGAGCTGGGCCTCCGAGCCCGTTCCGTGCAGCTCAGGGGTTGAAAACCGGCTATCTAGCGGTTGGATCTAGGTGTGCATGCCCAGAAAATGTCCCAGGCCCTTGGAGGCGGGCTGTACCTGTTTGGAATTGGAGCCGTTCAGCTTTGTTGCCCAGAGCTAGGCCTCCGTGCCCGTCCCGCGCAGCTCAGGGGTTGAAAACCGGCTGTCTAGGGGCTGGATCTAGGTGCGCATGCCCAGAAAGGGTGCCAGGCCCTTGGAGGCGGGCTGTACCTGTTTGGAATTGGAGCCGTTCAGCTTTGTTGCCCAGAGCTGGGCCTCCGTGACCGTCCCCGCAGCTCAGGGGTTGAAAACCGGCTGTCTAGGAGCTGGATCTAGGTGCGCATGCCCAGAAAGGGTCCCAGGCCCTTGGAGACGGGCTGTACCTGTTTGGAATGGGAGCCGTTCAGCTTTGTTGCCCAGAGCTGGGCCTCCGTGCCCGTTCCGCGCAGCTCAGGTGTTCAAAACCGGCTGTCTAGTGGCTGGATCTAGGTGCGCATGCCCAGAAAGGGTCCCAGGCCCTTGGAGATGGGCTGTACCTGTTTGGAATTGGAGCCGTTCAGCTTTGTTGCCCAGAGCTGGGCCTCCGTGACCGTCCCCGCAGCTCAGGGGTTGAAAACCGGCTGTCTAGGGGCTGGATCTAGGTGCGCATGCCCAGAAAGGGTCCCAGGCCCTTGGAGACGGGCTGTACCTGTTTGGAATGGGAGCCGTTCAGCTTTGTTGCCCAGAGCTGGGCCTCCTTGCCGGTCCCGCGCAGCTCAGGGGTTCAAAACCTGCTGTGTACCGGCTGGATATAGGTGCGCATGCCCAGAAAGGGTCCCAGGCCCTTGGAGGGGGGCTGTACCTGTTTGGAATTGGAGCTGTTCAGCTTTGTTGCCCAGAGCTGGGCCTCCGTGCCCGTCCCGCGCAGCTCAGTGGTTGAAAACCGGCAGTCTAGGGGCTGGAACTAGGCGCGCATGCCCAGAAAGGGTCCCAGGCCCTTGGAGGCGGGCTGTACTGGTTTGGAATTAGAGCCGTTCAGCTTTATTTACCAGAGCTGGGCCTCCTGCCCGTCCCGCGCAGCTCAGGGTTTGAAAGCCCACTTTCTAGGGGCTGGATCTAGGTGCGCATGCCCAGAAAGGGTCCCAGGACCTTGGAGGCGGGCTTTACCTGTTTAGAATGGGAGCTGTTCAGATTTGTTGCCCAGAGCCGGGCCTCCGTGCCCGTCCCCTGCAGCTCAGGGGTTGAAATCCGGCTGTCTAGGGGCTGGATCTAGGTGCTCATGTCCAGAAAGGGTCCCAGGCCCTTGGAGGCGAGCTGTACCTGTTTGGAATTGGAGCGGTTCAGATTTGTTGCCCAGAGCTGGGCCTCCGAGCCCGTTCCGTGCAGCTCAGGGGTTGAAAACCGGCTATCTAGGGGCTGGATCTAGGTGCGCATGCCCAGAATGTGTCCCAGGCCCTTGAAGGCGGGCTGTACCTGTTTGGAATTGGAGCCGTTCAGCTTTGTTGCCCAGAGCTGGGCCTCCGTGCCCGTCCCGCGCAGCTCAGGGGTTGAAAACCGGCTGTCTAGGGGCTGGATCTAGGTGCGCATGCCCAGAAAGGGTCCCAGGCCCTTGGAGGCGGGCTGTACCTGTTTGGAATTGGAGCCGTTCAGCTTTGTTGCCCAGAGCTGGGCCTCCGTGCCCGTCCCGCGCAGCTCAGGGGTTGAAAACCGGCTGTCTACGGGCTGGATCTAGGTGCGCATGCCCAGAAAGGGTCCCAGGCCCTTGGAGGGGGGCTGTACCTGTTTGGAATTGGAGCTGTTCAGCTTTGTTGCCCAGAGCTGGGCCTCCGTGCCCATCCCGTGCAGCTCAGGGGTTGAAAACCGGTTGTCTACGGGCTGGATCTAGGTGCGCATGCCCAGAAAGGGTCCCAAGCCCTTGGAGGCGGGCTGTACCTATTTGGAATTGAAGCCGTTCAGCTTTGTTGCCGAGAGCTAGGCCTCCGTGCCTGTTGCGCGCAGCTCAGCGGTTGAAAACCGTCTGTGTACGGGCTGGATCTAGGTGCGCATGAGCATAAAGGGTCCCAGGCCCTTGGAGGCATACTGTACCTGTTTGGAATTGGAGCCATTCAGCTTTGTTGCCCAGAGCTAGGCCTCCGTGACTGTCCCGCGCAGCTCAGGGGTTGAAAACCCACTGTCTAGGGGCTGGATCTAGGTGCGCATGCCCAGAAAGGGCACCAGGCCCTTTGAGGTGGGCTGTACCTGTTTGGAATTGGAGTCGTTCAGATTTGTTGCCCAGAGCCGTGCCTCTGTGCCCGTCCCCTGCAGCTCAGGGGTTGAAAACCGGCTGTCTAGGGGCTGGATCTAGGTGCGCATGAGCATAAAGGGTCACAGGCCCTTGGAGGCGTGCTGTACCTGTTTGGAATTGGAGCCTTTCAGCTTTGTTACCCAGAGATGGGCCTCCGTGCCCGTCGCGCGCAGCTCAGCGGTTGAAAACCGACTGTCTAGGGGCTGGATCTAGGTGCGCATGCCTAGAAAGGATACTAGTCCCTTGGAGGTGGGCTGTGCCTGTTTGTAATTTGAGCCATTCAGCTTTGTTGCCCAGAGCTGGGCCTCCGTGCCCGTCCCATGCAGCTCAGGGGTTGAAAATCGGCAGTCTAGGGGCTGGATCTAGGTGCGCATGCCCAGAAAGGGTCCCAGGCCCTTGGAGGCGGGCTGTACCTGTTTGGAATTGGAGCCGTTCAGCTTTGTTGCCCAGAGCTGGGCCTCCGTGCCCGTCCCGCGCAGCTCAGGGGTTGAAAACCGGCTGTCTAGGGGCTGGATCTAGGTGCGCATGCCCAGAAAGGGTCCCAGGCCCTTGGAGTCGGGCTGTACCTGTTTGGAATTGGAGCCGTTCAGCTTTGTTGCCCAGAGCTGGGCCTCCGTGCCCGTCCCGCGCAGCTCAGGGGTTGAAAACCGGCTGTCTACGGGCTGGATCTAGGTGCGCATGCCCAGAAAGGGTCCCAGGCCCTTGGAGGGGGGCTGTACCTGTTTGGAATTGGAGCTGTTCAGCTTTGTTGCCCAGAGCTGGGCCTCCGTGCCCATCCCGTGCAGCTCAGGGGTTGAAAACCGGTTGTCTAGGGGCTGGATCTAGGTGCGCATGCCCAGAAAGGGTCCCAGGCCCGTGGAGGCGGGCTGTACCTGTTTGGAATTGGAGCCGTTCAGCTTTGTTGCCCAGAGCTGGGCCTCCGTGCCCGTCCCGCGCAGCTCAGCGGTTGAAAACCGGCTGTCTAGGGGCTGGATCTAGGTGCGCATGCCCAGAAAGGGTCCCAGGCCCTTGGAGGCGGGCTGTACCTGTTTGGAATTGGAGCCGTTCAGCTTTGTTGTCCAGAGCTGGGCCTCCGTGCCCGTCCCGTGCAGTTCAGGGGTTGAAAACCGGCTGTCTAGGGGCTGGATCTAGGTGCGCAAGCCCAGAATGGGTTCCAGGCCCTTGGAGACCGGCTGTACCTGTTTGGAATTGGAGCCGTTCAGCTTTGTTGCCCAGAGCTGGGCTTCCGTGACCGTCCCGCGCTGCTCAGCGGTTGAAAACAGGCTGTCTAGGGGCTGGATCTAGGTGCGTCTGCCCAGAAAGGGTACCAGGCCCTTTGAGGCGGGCTGTACCTGTTTGGAATTGGAGCCGTACAGCTTTGTTGCCCAGAGCTGGGCCTCGGTGCCCGTCCCGCGCAGCTCAGGGGTTGAAAACCGGCAGTCTAGGGGCTGGAACTAGGTGCGCATGCCCAGAAAGGGTCCCAGGCCCTTGGTGGCGGGCTGTACCGGTTTGGAATTAGAGCCGTTCAGCTTTATTTACCAGAGCTGGGCCTCCGTGCCCGTCCCGCGCAGCTCAGGGTTTGAAAGCCCACTGTCTAGGGGCTGGATCTAGGTGCGCATGCCCAGAAAGGTTCCCAGGAACTTGGAGGCGGTCTGTACCTGTTTAGAATTGGAGCTGTTCAGATTTGTTGCCCAGAGCCGGGCCTCCGTACCCGTCCCCTGCAGCTCAGGGGTTGAAAACCGGCTGTCTACGGGCTGGATCTAGGTGCTCATTTCCAGAAAGGGTCCCAGGCCCTTGGAGGCGGGCTGTACCTGTTTGGAATTGGAGCCGTTCAGCTTTGTTGCCCAGAGCTGGGCCTCCGAGCCCGTTCCGTGCAGCTCAGGGGTTGAAAACCGGCTATCTAGGGGCAGGATCTAGGTGCGCATGCCCAGAAAGTGTCCCAGGCCCTTGGAGGCGGGCTGTACCTGTTTGGAATTGGAGCCGTTTAGCTTTGTTGCCCAGAGCTGGGTCTCCGTGCCCGTCCTGCGCAGCTCAGGGGTTGAAAACAGGCTGTCTAGGGGCTGGATCCAGGTGCGCATGCCCAGAAAGGGTCCCAGGCCCTTGGAGGCGGGCTGTACCTGTTTGGAATTGGAGCCGTTCAGCTTTGTTGCCCAGAGCTGGGCCTCCGTGCCCGTCCCGCGCAGCTCAGGGGTTGAAAACCGGCTGTCTAGGGGCTGGATCTAGGTGCGCATGCCCAGAAAGTTTCCCAGGCCCTTGGAGACGGGCTGTACCTGTTTGGAATTGGAGCCGTTCAGCTTTGTTGCCCAGAGCAGGGCCTCCGTGCCCGTCCCGCGCAGCTCAGGGGTTGAAAACCGGCTGTCTAGGGGCTGGATTTAGGTGCGCATGCCCAGAAAGGGTCCCAGGCCCTTGGAGACGGGCTGTACCTGTTTGGAATTGGAGCCGTTCAGCTTTGTTGCCCAGAGCTGGGCCTCCGTGACCGTCCCGCGCAGCTCAGCGGTTGAAAACCGGCTGTGTACCGGCTGGATCTAGGTGCGCATGCCCAGAAAGGGTCCCAGGCCCTTGGAGGGGGGCTGTACCTGTTTGGAATTGGAGCTGTTCAGCTTTGTTGCCCAGAGCTGGGCCTCCGTGCCTGTCGCGCGCAGCTCAGCGGTTGAAAACCGTCTGTGTACGGGCTGGATCTAGGTGCACATGAGCATAAAGGGTCGAGGGCCCTTGGAGGCGTGCTGTACCTGTTTGGAATTGTAGCCTTTCAGCTTTGTTACCCAGAGCTGGGCCTCCGGGCCCGTCGCGCGCAGCTCAGCGGTTGAAAACCGGCTGTCTAGGGGCTGGATCTAGGTGTGCATGCCCAGAAAGGGTCCCAGGCCCTTGGAGGCGGGCTGTACTGGTTTGGAATTAGAGCCGTTCAGCTTTGTTGCTCAGAGCTGGGCCTCCGTGCCCGTCCCGCGCAGCTCAGGGGTTGAAATCCCACTGTCTAGGGGCTGGATCTAGGTGCGCATGCCAAGAAAGGGTCCCAGGCCCTTGGAGGCGGGCTGTACCTGTTTGGAATTGGAGCCGCTCAGCTTTGTTGCCCAGAGCTGAGCCTCCGTGCCCGTCCCGCGCAGTTCAGGGGTTGAAAACCGGCTCTCCAGGGGCTGGATCTAGGTACGCATGCCCAGAAAGGGTCACAGGCCCTTGGAGGCGGGCTGTACCGGTTTGGAATTGGAGCCGTTCAGCTTTTTTGCCCAGAGCTGGGCCTCCGTGCCCGTCCCGCGCAGCTCTGGGGTTGAAAACCCTCTGTCTAGGGGCTGGATCTAGGCGCGCATGCCCAGAAAGGGTCTCAGAACCTTGGAGGCGGGCTGTACCCGTTTGGAATTGGAGCCGTTCAGATTTGTTGCCCAGAGCCGTGCCTCTGTGCCCGTCCCCTGCAGCTCAGGGGTTGAAAACCGGCTGTCTAGGGGCTGGATCTAGGTGCGCATGCCTAGAAAGGGTCCCAGGCCCTTGGAGGCGGGCTGTACCTGTTTGGAATTGGAGCCATTCAGCTTTGTTGCCCAGAGCCGTGCCTCTGTGCCCGTCCCCTGCAGCTCAGGGGTTGAAAACCGGCTGTCTAGGTGCTGGATCTAGGTGCGCATGCCCAGAAAGGGTCCCAGGCCCTTGGAGGCGGGCTTTAACTGTTTGGAATTGGAGCCGTTCAGTTTTGTTGCCTGGAGCTGGGTATCCGTGACCGTCCCGCGCAGTTCAGGGGTTTAAAACCGGATGTCTAGGGACTGGATCTAGGTGCGCATGCCCTGAAAGGGTCCCAGGCCCTTTGAGGCGGGCTGTACCTGTTTGGAATTTGAGCCGTTCAGCTTTGTTGCCCAGAGCTGAGCCTCCGTGCCCGTCCCGCGCAGCTCAGGGGTTGAAAACCGGCTCTCCAGGGGCTGGATCTAGGTACGCATGCCCAGAAAGGGTCACAGGCCCTTGGAGGCGGGCTGTACCGGTTTGGAATTGGAGCCGTTCAGCTTTGTTGCCCAGAGCTGGGCCTCCGTGCCCATACCGTGCAGCTCAGGGGTTGAAAACCGGCTGTCTAGGGGCTGGATCTAGGCGCGCATGCCCAGAAAGGGTCCCAGGCCCTTGGAGGCGGGTTGTACCTGTTTGGAATTGGAGCCGTTCAGCTTTGTTGCCCAGAGCTGGGCCTCCGTGCCCGTCCTGCGCAGCTAAGGGTTTGAAAACCGGCTGTCTAGGGGCTGGATCTAGGCGCGCATGCCCAGAAAGGGTCCCAGGCCCTTGGAGGTGGGCTGTACCTGTTTGGAATTAGAGCCGTTCAGCTTTGTTGCCCAGAGCTGGGCCTCCGTGCCTGTCCCGCGCAGCTCAGGGGTTGAAAACCCACTGTCTAGGGGCTGGATCTAGGTGCGCATGCCCAGAAAGGGTCCCAGGCCCTTGGAGGCGGGCTGTACCTGGTTGAAATTGGAGCCGTTCAGCATTGTTGCCCAGAGCTGGGATTCCGTGCCTGTCCCGCGCAGCTCAGGGGTTGAAAACCGGCTGTCTAGGGGCTGGATCTAGGCGCGCATGCCCAGAAAGGGTCCCAGGCCCTTGGAGGCGGGCTGTACCGGTTTGGAATTAGAGCCGTTCAGCTTTATTTACCAGAGCTGGGCTTCCGTGCCCGTCCCGCGCAGCTCAGTGTTTGAAAACCCACTGTCTCGGGGCTGGATCTAGGTGCGCATGCCCAGAAAGGGTCCCAGGACCTTGGAGGCGGGCTGTACCTGTTTAGAATTGGTGCTGTTCAGATTTGTTGCCCAGAGCCGGGCCTCCGTGCCCGTCCCCTGCAGCTCAGGGGTTGAAAACCGGCTATCTAGGGGCTGGATCTAGGTGCTCATGTCCAGAAAGGGTCCCAGGCCCTTGGAGGCGGGCTGTACCTGTTTGGAATTGGAGCCGTTCAGCTTTGTTGCCCAGAGCTGGGCCTCCGAGCCCGTTCCGTGCAGCTCAGTGGGTGAAAACCGCCTGTCTAGGGGCCGGATCTAGGTGCGCCTGCCCAGAAAGGGTCCCAGACCCTTGGAGGCGGGCTGTACCTGTTTGGAATTGGAGCCCTTCAGCTTTGTTGCCCAGAGCTGGGCCTCCGTGCCTGTCCCGCGCAGCTCACGGGTTGAAAACCGGCTGTCTAGGGGCTGGAACTAGGTGCGCATGCCCAGAAAGGGTCCCAGACCCTTGGAGGCGGGCTGTACCTGTTTGGAATTGGAGCCGTTCAGCTTTATTGCCCAGAGCTGGGCCTCCGTGCCTGTCCCGCGCAGCTCAGGGGTTGAAAACCGGCTGTCTAGGGGCTGGATCAAGGTCCACATGCCCAGAAAGGGTCCCAGACCCTTGGAGGCGGGCTGTACCTGTTTGGAGTTGGAGCCGTTCAGCTTTGTTGCCCAGAGCTGGGCCTCCGTGACCGTCCCGCGCAGCTCAGCGGTTGAAAACCGGCTTTGTACGGGCTGGATATAGGTGCGCATGCCCAGAAAGGGTCCCAGGCCCTTGGAGGCGGGCTGTATCTGTTTGGAATTGGAGCTGTTCAGCTTTGTTGCCCAGAGCTAGGCCTCCGTGCCTGTCGCGCGCAGCTCAGCGGTTGAAAACTGTCTGTGTACGGGCTGGATCTAGGTGCGCATGAGCAGAAAGGGTCCCAGGCCCTTGGAGGCGTGCTGTACCTGTTTGGAATTGGAGCCTTTCAGCTTTGTTGCCCAGAGCTGGGCCTCCGTGCCTGTCCCGCGCAGCTCAGGGGTTGAAAACCGGCTGTCTACGGGCTGGATCTAGGCGCGCATGCCCAGAAAGGGTCCCAGGCCCTTGGAGGCGGGCTGTACTGGTTTGGAATTAGAGCCGTTCAGCTTTGTTGCTCAGAGCTGGGCCTCCGTGCCCGTCCCGCGTAGCTCAGGGGTTGAAATCCCACTGTCTAGGGGCTGGATCTAGGTACGCATGCCAAGAAAGGGTCTCAGAACCTTGGAGGCGGGCTGTACCTGTTTGGAATTGGAGCCGTTCAGCTTTGTTGCCCAGAGCTGGGCCTCCGTGCCCGTCCCGCGCAGCTCAGGGGTTGAAAACCGGCTGTCTAGGGGCTGGATCTAGGTGCGCATGCCCAGAAAGGGTCCCAGGCCCTTGGAGGCGGGCTGTACCTGTTTGGAATTGGAGCCGTTCAGCTTTGTTGCCCAGAGCTGGGCCTCCGTGCCTGTCCCGCGCAGCTCAGGGGTTGAAAACCGGCTGTCTAGGGGCTGGATCTAGGCGCGCATGCCCAGAAAGTGTCCCAGGTCCTTGGAGGCGGGCTGTACCGGTTTGGAATTAGAGCCGTTCAGCATTGTTGCCCAGAGCTGGGCCTCCGTGCCCGTCCCGCGCAGCTCAGGGTTTGAAAACCCACTGTCTAGGGGCCGAATCTAGGTGCGCATGCCCAGAAAGGGTCTCAGAACCTTGGAGGCGGGCTGTACCTGTTTGGAATTGGAGCTGTTCAGATTTGTTGTCCAGAGCCGGGCCCCCGTGCCCGTCCCCTGCAGCTCAGGGGTTGAAAACCGGCTGTCTAGGGGCTGGATCTAGCTGCGCATGTCCGGAAAGGGTCCCAGGCCCTTGGAGGTGGGCTGTACCTGTTTGGAATTGGAGCCGTTCAGCTTTGTTGCCCAGAGCTGGGCCTCCGAGCCCGTTCCGTGCAGCTCAGGGGTTGAAAACCGGCTATCTAGGGGCTGGATCTAGGTGCGCATGCCCAGAAAGTGTCACAGGCCCTTGGAGGCGGGCTGTACCTGTTTGGAATTGGAGCCGTTCAGCTTTGTTGCCCAGAGCTGGGCCTCCGTGCCCCTCCCGCGCAGCTCAGGGGTTGAAAACCGGCTGTCTAGGGGCTGGATCTAGGTGCGCATGCCCAGAAAGGGTCCCAGGACCTTGGAGGCAGGCTGTACCTGTTTGGAATTGGAGCCGTTCAGCTTTGTTGTCCAGAGCTGAGCCTCCGTGCCCGTCCAGCGCAGCTCAGGGGTTGAAAACCGGCTGTCTAGGGGCTGGATCTAGGCGCACATGTCCAGAAAGGATCCCGGGCCCTTGGAGGCGGGCTGTACCGGTTTGGAATTAGAGCCGTTCAGCATTATTTACCAGAGCTGGGCCTCCGTGCCCGTCCCGCGCAGCTCAGGGTTTGAAAACCCACTGTCTAGGGGCTGGATCTAGGTGCGCATGCCCAGAAAGGGTCCCAGGACCTTGGAGGCGGGCTGTACCTGTTTAGAATTGGAGCTGTTCATATTTGTTGCCCAGAGCCGGGCCTCCGTGCCCGTCCCCTGCAGCTCAGGGGTTGAAAATCGGCTTTCTATGGGCTGGATCTAGGTGCGCATGTCCAGAAAGTGTCCCAGGCCCTTGGAGGCGGGCTGTACCTGTTTGGAATTGGAGCCGTTCAGCTTTTTTGCCCAGAGCTGGGCCTCCGAGCCCGTTCCGTGCAGGTCAGGGGTTGAAAACCGGCTATCTAGGGGCTGGATCTAGGTGCGCATGCCCAGAAAGTGTCCCAGGCCCTTGGAGGCGGGCTGTACCTGTTTGGAATTGGAGCCGTTCAGCTTTTTTGCCCAGAGCTGGGCCTCCGTGCCCGTCCCGCGCAGCTCTGGGTTTGAAAACCCACTGTCTAGGGGCTGGATCTAGGTGCGCATGCCCAGAAAGGGTCCCAGGCCCTTGGAGGCGGGCTGTACCTGTTTGGAATTGGAGCTGTTCAGATTTGTTGCCCAGAGCTGGGCCTCCGTGACCGTCCCGCGCAGCTCAGCGGTTGAAAACCGGCTGTGTACGGGCTGGATATAGGTGGGCATGCCCAGAAAGGGTCCCAGGCCCTTGGAGGCGGGCTGTATCTGTTTGGAATTGGAGCTGTTCAGCTTTGTTGCCCAGAGCTAGGCCTCCGTGCCTGTCGCGCGCAGCTCAGCGGTTGAAAACCATCTGTGTACGGGCTGGATCTAGGTGCGCATGAGCAGAAAGGGTCCCAGGCCCTTGGAGGCGTGCTGTACCTGTTTGGAATTAGAGCCGTTCAGCTTTGTTGCCCAGAGCTGGGCCTCCGTGCCCGTCCCGCGCAGCTCAGGGGTTGAAAACCCACTATCTAGGGGCTGGATCTAGGTGCGCATGCCATGAAAGGGTCTCAGAACCTTGGAGGCGGGCTGTACCTGTTTGGAATTGGAGCTGTGCAGATTTGTTGCCCCGAGCCGGGCCTCCGTTCCCGTCCCCTGCAGCTCAGGGGTTGAAAATCGGCTTTCTAGGGGCTGGATCTAGGTGCGCATGTCCAGAAAGGGTCCCAGGCCCTTGGAGGCGGGCGGTACCTGTTTGGAATTGGACCCGTACAGCTCTGTTGCCCAGAGCTGAGCCTCCGTGCCCGTCCTGCGCAGCTCAGGGGTTGAACACCGGCTCTCTAGGGGCTGGATTTGGATGCGCATGCCCAGAAAGGGTCCCAAGCCCTTGGAGGCGGGCTGTACCTGTTTGGAATTGGAGCCGTTCAGCTTTGTTGCCCAGAGCTGGGCCTCCGTGCCCGTCCCGCGCAGGTCAGGGGTTGAAAACCGGCTGTCTAGGGGCTGGATCTAGGTGCGCATGCCCAGAAAGGGTCCCAGGCCCTTGGAGACGGGCTGTACCTGTTTGGAATTGGAGCCGTTCAGCTTTGTTGCCCAGACCTGGGCCTCCGTGACCGTCCCGCGCAGCTCAGCGGTTGAAAACCGACTGTGTACCGGCTGGATATAGGTGCGCATGCCCAGAAAGGGTCCCAGGCCCTTGGAGGCGGGCTGTATCTGTTTGGAATTGGAGCTGTTCAGCTTTGTTGCCCAGAGCTAGGCCTCCGTGCCTGTCGCGCGCAGCTCAGCGGTTGAAAACCGTCTGTGTACGGGCTGGATATAGGTACGCATGCCCAGAAAGGGTCCCAGGCCCTTGGAGGCGTGCTGTACCTGTTTGGAATTGTAGCCTTTCAGCTTTGTTACCCAGAGCTGGGCCTCTGTGCCCGTCCCGCGCAGCTCAGGGGTTGAAAACCGGCTGTCTAGGGGCTGGATCTAGGTGCGCATGCCCAAAATGGGTCCCAGGACCTTGGAGGCGGGCTGTACCTGTTTGGAATTGGACCCGTACAGCTCTGTTGCCCAGAGCTGAGCCTCCGTGCCCGTCCCGCGCAGCTCAGGGGTTCAAAACCGGCTGTCTAGTGGCTGGATCTAGGTGCGCATGCCCAGAAAGTGTCCCAGGCCCTTGGAGGCGGGCTGTACCTGTTTGGAATTGGAGCCCTTCAGCTTTGTTGCCCAGAGCTGGGCCTCCGTGCCCGTCCCGCGCAGCTCACGGTTTGAAAACCGGCTGTCTAGGGGCTGGAACTAGGTGCGCATACCCAGAAATGGTCCCAGACCCTTGGAGGCGGGCTGTACCTGTTTGGAATTGGAGCCGTTCAGCTTTGTTGCCCAGAGCTGGGCCTCCGTGCCTGTCCCGCGCAGCTCAGGGGTTGAAAACCGGCTGTCTAGGGGCTGGATCAAGGTCCGCATGCCCAGAAAGGGTCCCATACCCTTGGAGGCGGGCTGTACCTGTTTGGAGTTGGAGCCGTTCAGCTTTGTTGCCCAGAGCTGGGCCTCCGTGACCGTCCCGCGCAGCTCAGCGGTTGAAAACTGTCTGTGTACAGGCTGGATCTAGGTGCGCATGAGCAGAAAGGGTCCCAGGCCCTTGGAGGCGTGCTGTACCTGTTTGGAATTGGAGCCTTTCAGCTTTGTTGCCCAGAGCTGGGCCTCCGTGCCTGTCCCGCGCAGCTCAGGGGTTGAAATCCGGCTGTCTACAGGCTGGATCTAGGCGCGCATGCCCAGAAAGGGTCCCAGGCCCTTGGAGGCGGGCTGTACTGGTTTGGAATTAGAGCCGTTCAGCTTTGTTGCTCAGAGCTGGGCCTCCGTGCCCGTCCCGCGCAGCTCAGGGGTTGAAATCCCACTGTCTAGGGGCTGGATATAGGTGCGCATGCCAAGAAAGGGTCTCAGAACCTTGGAGGCGGGCTGTACCTGTTTGGAATTGGAGCCGTTCAGCTTTGTTCCCCAGAGCTGGGCCTCCATGCCCGTCCCGCGCAGCTCAGGGGTTGAAAACCGGCTGTCTAGGGGCTGGTTCTAGGTGCGCATGCCCAGAAAGGGTCCCAGGCCCTTGGAGTCGGGCTGTACCTGTTTGGAATTGGAGCCGTACAGCTTTGTTGCCCAGAGCTGAGCCTCCGTGCCCGTCCGGCGCAGCTCAGGGGTTGAAAACCGGCTCTCTAGGGACTGGATCTAGGTGCGCATGCCCAGAAAGAGTCCCAGGCCCTTGGAGGCGAGCTCTACTTGTCTGGAATTGGAGCCATTCGCTTTGTTGCCCAGAGCTGGGCCTCCGTGCCTGTCCCGCGCAGCTCAGGGGTTGAAAACCGGCTGTCTAGGGGCTGGATCTAGGCGCGCATGCCCAGAAAGTGTCCCAGGTCCTTGGAGGCGGGCTGTACCGGTTTGGAATTAGAGCCGTTCAGCATTGTTGCCCAGAGCTGGGCCTCCGAGCCCGTCCCGCGCAGCTCAGGGTTTGAAAACCCACTGTCTAGGGGCCAAATCTAGGTGCGCATGCCCAGAAAGGGTCTCAGAACCTTGGAGGCGGGCTGTACCTGTTTGGAATTGGAGCTGTTCAGATTTGTTGTCCAGAGCCGGGCCCCCGTGCCCGTCCCCTGCAGCTCAGGGGTTGAAAACCGGCTGTCTAGGGGCTGGATCTAGGTGCGCATGTCCGGAAAGGGTCCCAGGCCCTTGGAGGTGGGCTGTACCTGTTTGGAATTGGAGCCGTTCAGCTTTGTTGCCCAGAGCTGAGCCTCCGTGCCCGTCCGGCGCAGCTCAGGGGTTGAAAACCGGCTCTCTAGGGACTGGATCTAGGTGCGCATGCCCAGAAAGAGTCCCAGGCCCTTGGAGGCGAGCTCTACTTGTCTGGAATTGGAGCCATTCGCTTTGTTGCCCAGAGCTGGGCCTCCGTGCCCGTCCCGCACAGGTCAGGGGTTGAAAACCGGCTGTCTAGGGGCTGGATCTAGGTGCGCATGCCCAGAAAGGGTCCCAGGCCCTTGGAGGCGGGCTGTACCTGTTTGGAATTGGAGCCGTTCAGCTTTGTTGCCCACAGCTGGGCCTCCGTGCCTGTCCCGCGCAGCTCAGGGGTTGAAAACCGGCTGTCTAGGGGCTGGATCTAGGCGCGCATGCCCAGAAAGTGTCCCAGGTCCTTGGAGGCGGGCTGTACCGGTTTGGAATTAGAGCCGTTCAGCATTGTTGCCCGGAGCTGGGCCTCCGTGCCCGTCCCTCGCAGCTCAGGGTTTGAAAACCCACTGTCTAGGGGCCGAATCTAGGTGCGCATGCCCAGAAAGGGTCTCAGAACCTTGGAGGCGGGCTGTACCTGTTTGGAATTGGAGCTGTTCAGATTTGTTGTCCAGAGCCGGGCCCCCGTGCCCGTCCCCTGCAGCTCAGGGGTTGAAAACCGGCTGTCTAGGGGCTGGATCTAGGTGCGCATGTCCGGAAAGGGTCCCAGGCCCTTGGAGGTGGGCTGTACCTGTTTGGAATTGGAGCCGTTCAGCTTTGTTGCCCAGAGCTGGGCCTCCGAGCCCGTTCCGTGCAGCTCAGGGGTTGAAAACCGGCTATCTAGGGGCTGGATCTAGGTGCGCATGCCCAGAAAGTGTCACAGGCCCTTGGAGGCGGGCTGTACCTGTTTGGAATTGGAGCCGTTCAGCTTTGTTGCCCAGAGCTGGGCCTCCGTGCCCCTCCCGCGCAGCTCAGGGGTTGAAAACCGGCTGTCTAGGGGCTGGATCTAGGTGCGCATGCCCAGAAAGGGTCCCAGGACTTTGGAGGCAGGCTGTACCTGTTTGGAATTGGAGCCGTTCAGCTTTGTTGTCCAGAGCTGAGCCTCCGTGCCCGTCCAGCGCAGCTCAGGGGTTGAAAACCGGCTGTCTAGGGGCTGGATCTAGGCGCACATGTCCAGAAAGGATCCCAGGCCCTTGGAGGCGGGCTGTACCGGTTTGGAATTAGAGCCGTTCAGCTTTATTTACCAGAGCTGGGCCTCCGTGCCCGTCCCGCGCAGCTCAGGGTTTGAAAACCCACTGTCTAGGGGCTGGATCTAGGTGCGCATGCCCAGAAAGGGTCCCAGGACCTTGGAGGCGGGCTGTACCTGTTTAGAATTGGAGCTGTTCAGATTTGTTGCCCAGAGCCGGGCCTCCGTGTCCGTCCCCTGCAGCTCAGGGGTTGAAAATCGGCTTTCTATGGGCTGGATCTAGGTGCGCATGTCCAGAAAGTGTCCCAGGCCCTTGGAGGCGGGCTGTACCTGTTTGGAATTGGAGCCGCTCAGCTTTGTTGCCCAGAGCTGGGCCTCCGAGCCCGTTCCGTGCAGCTCAGGGGTTGAAAACCGGCTATCTAGGGGCTGGATCTAGGTGCGCATGCCCAGAAAGTGTCCCAGGCCCTTGGAGGCGGGCTGTACCTGTTTGGAATTGGAGCCGTTCAGCTTTTTTGCCCAGAGCTGTGCCTCCGTGCCCGTCCCGCGCAGCTCAGGGGTTGAAAACCGGCTGTCTAGGAGCTGGATCAAGGTGCGCATGCCCAGAAAGGGTCCCAGGCCCTTGGAGGCGGGCTGTACCTGTTTGGAATTGGAGCCGTTCAGCTTTGTTGCCCAGAGCTGGGCCTCCGTGACCGTCCCGCGCAGCTCAGCGGTTGAAAACCGGCTGTGTACGGGCTGGATATAGGTGCGCATGCCCAGAAAGGGTCCCAGGCCCTTGGAGGCGGGCTGTATCTGTTTGGAATTGGAGCTGTTCAGCTTTGTTGCCCAGAGCTAGGCCTCCGTGCCTGTCGCGCACAGCTCAGCGGTTGAAAACCGTCTGTGTACGGGCTGGATATAGGTGCGCATGCCCAGAAAGGTTCCCAGGCCCTTGGAGGCGGGCTGTATCTGTTTGGAATTGGAGCTGTTCAGCTTTGTTGCCCAGAGCTAGGCCTCCGTGCCTGTCGCGCGCAGCTCAGCGGTTGAAAACCATCTGTGTACGGGCTGGATCTAGGTGCGCATGAGCAGAAAGGGTCCCAGGCCCTTGGAGGCGTGCTGTACCTGTTTGGAATTAGAGCCGTTCAGCTTTGTTGCCCAGAGCTGGGCCTCCGTGCCCGTCCCGCGCAGTTCAGGGGTTGAAAACCCACTGTCTAGGGGCTGGATCTAGGTGCGCATGCCAAGAAAGGGTCTCAGAACCTTGGAGGCGGGCTGTACCTGTTTGGAATTGGAGCTGTTCAGATTTGTTGCCCAGAGCCGGGCCTCCGTGCCCGTCCCCTGCAGCTCAGGGGTTGAAAATCGGCTTTCTAGGGGCTGCATCTAGGTGCGCATGTCCAGAAAGGGTCCCAGGCCCTTGGAGGCGGGCTGTACCTGTTTGGAATTGGACCCGTACAGCTCTGTTGCCCAGAGCTGAGCCTCCGTGCCCGTCCTGCGCAGCTCAGGGGTTGAACACCGGCTCTCTAGGGGCTGGATTTTGATGCGCATGCCCAGAAATGGTCCCAAGCCCTTGGAGGCGGGCTGTACCTGTTTGGAATTGGAGCCGTTCAGATTTGTTGCCCAGAGCTGGGCTTCCGTGCCCGTCCCGCGCAGCTCAGGGGTTGAAAACCGGCTGTCTAGGGGCTGGATCTAGGTGCGCATGCCCAGAAAGGGTCCCAGGCCCTTGGAGACGGGCTGTACCTGTTTGGAATTGGAGCCGTTAAGCTTTTTTGCCCAGACCTGGGCCTCCGTGACCGTCCCGCGCAGCTCAGCGGTTGAAAACCGACTGTGTACCGGCTGGATATAGGTGCGCATGCCCAGAAAGGGTCCCAGGCCTTTGGAGGCGGGCTGTATCTGTTTGGAATTGGAGCTGTTCAGCTTTGTTGCCCAGAGCTAGGCCTCCGTGCCTGTCGCGCGCAGCTCAGCGGTTGAAAACCGTCTGTGTACGGGCTGGATATAGGTGCGCATGCCCAGAAAGGGTCCCAGGCCCTTGGAGGCGTGCTGTACCTGTTTGGAATTGTAGCCTTTCAGCTTTGTTACCCAGAGCTGGGCCTCTGTGCCCGTCCCGCGCAGCTCAGGGGTTGAAAACCGGCTGTCCAGGGGCTGGATCTAGGTGCGCAAGCCCAAAATGGGTCCCAGGACCTTGGAGGCGGGCTGTACCTGTTTGGAATTGGACCCGTACAGCTCTGTTGCCCAGAGCTGAGCCTCCGTGCCCGTCCCGCGTAGCTCAGGGGTTGAAAACCGGCTCTCTAGGGGCTGGATCTAGGTGCGCATGCCCAGAAAGGGTCCCAGGCCCTTGGAGGCGGGCTGTACCTGTTTGGAATTGGAGCCGTTCAGCTTTGTTGCCCACAGCTGGGCCTCCGAGTCCGTTCCGTGCAGCTCAGGGGTTGAAAACCGGCTATCTAGGGGCTGGATCTAGGTGCGCATGCCCAGAAAGTGTCCCAGGCCCTTGGAGGCGGGCTGTACCTGTTTGAAATTGGAGCCCTTCAGCTTTGTTGCCCAGAGCTGGGCCTCCGTGCCTGTCCCGCGCAGCTCACGGGTTGAAAACCGGCTGTCTAGGGGCTGGAACTAGGTGCGCATACCCAGAAAGGGTCCCAGACCCTTGGAGGCGGGCTGTACCTGTTTGGAATTGGAGCCGTTCAGCTTTGTTGCCCAGAGCTGGGCCTCCGTGCCTGTCCCGCGCAGCTCAGGGGTTGAAAACCGGCTGTCTAGGGGCTGGATCAAGGTCCGAATGCCCAGAAAGGGTCCCATACCCTTGGAGGCAGGCTGTACCTGTTTGGAGTTGGAGCCGTTCAGCTTTGTTGCCCAGAGCTGGGCCTCCGTGACCGTCCCGCGCAGCTCAGCGGTTGAAAACCGGCTGTGTACGGGCTGGATATAGGTGCGCATGCCCAGAAAGGGTCCCAGGCCCTTGGAGGCGGGCTGTATCTGTTTGGAATTGGAGCTGTTCAGCTTTGTTGCCCAGAGCTAGGCCTCCGTGCCTGTCGCGCGCAGCTCAGCGGTTGAAAACTGTCTGTGTACGGGATGGATCTAGGTGCGCATGAGCAGAAAGGGTCCCAGGCCCTTGGAGGCGTGCTGTACCTGTTTGGAATTGGAGCCATTCGCTTTGTTGCCCAGAGCTGGGCCTCCGTGCCCGTCCCGCGCAGGTCAGGGGTTGAAAACCGGCTGTCTAGGGTCTGGATCTAGGTGCGCATGCCCAGAAAGGGTCCCAGGCCCTTGGCGGCGGGCTGTACCTGTTTGGAATTGGAGCCGTTCAGCTTTGTTGCCCACAGCTGGGCCTCCGTGCCTGTCCCGCGCAGCTCAGGGGTTGAAAACCGGCTGTCTAGGGGCTGGATCTAGGCGCGCATGCCAAGAAAGGGTCCCAGGTCCTAGGAGGCGGGCTGTACCGGTTTGGAATTAGAGCCGTTCAGCATTGTTGCCCAGAGCTGGGCCTCCGTGCCCGTCCCGCGCAGCTCAGGGTTTGAAAACCCACTGTCTAGGGGCCGAATCTAGGTGCGCATGCCCAGAAAGGGTCTCAGAACCTTGGAGGCGGGCTGTACCTGTTTGGAATTGGAGCTGTTCAGATTTGTTGTCCAGAGCCGGGCCCCCGTGCCCGTCCCCTGCAGCTCAGGGGTTGAAAACCGGCTATCTAGGGGCTGGATCTAGGTGCGCATGCCCAGAAAGTGTCACAGGCCCTTGGAGGCGGGCTGTACCTGTTTGGAATTGGAGCCGTTCAGCTTTGTTGCCCAGAGCTGGGCCTCCGTGCCCCTCCCGCGCAGCTCAGGGGTTGAAAACCGGCTGTCTAGGGGCTGGATCTAGGTGCGCATGCCCAGAAACGGTCCCAGGACCTTGGAGGCAGGCTGTACCTGTTTGGAATTGGAGCCGTTCAGCTTTGTTGTCCAGAGCTGAGCCTCCGTGCCCGTCCAGCGCAGCTCAGGGGTTGAAAACCGGCTGTCTAGGGGCTGGATCTAGGCGCACATGTCCAGAAAGGGTCCCAGGCCCTTGGAGGCGGGCTGTACCTGTTTAGAATTGGAGCTGTTCAGATTTGTTGCCCAGAGCCGGGCCTCCGTGCCCGTCCCCTGCAGCTCAGGGGTTGAAAATCGGCTGTCTATGGGCTAGATCTAGGTGCGCATGTCCAGAAAGTGTCCCAGGCCCTTGGAGGCGGGCTGTACCTGTTTGGAATAGGAGCCGCTCAGCTTTGTTGCCCAGAGCTGGGCCTCCGAGCCCGTTCCGTGCATCTCAGGGGTTGAAAACCGGCTATCTAGGGGCTGGATCTAGGTGCGCATGCCCAGAAAGTGTCCCAGGCCGTTGGAGGCGGGCTGTACCTGTTTGGAATTGGAGCCGTTAAGCTTTTTTGCCCAGAGCTGGGCCTCCGTGCCCGTCCCGCGCAGCTCAGGGGTTGAAAACCGGCTGTCTAGGACCTGGATCAAGGTGCGCATGCCCAGAAAGGGTCCCAGGCCCTTGGAGGCGGGCTGTACCTGTTTGGAATTGCAGCCGTTCAGCTTTGTTGCCCAGAGCTGGGCCTCCGTGACCGTCCCGTGCAGCTCAGCGGTTGAAAACCGGCTGTGTACGGGCTGGATATAGGTGCGCATGCCCAGAAAGGTTCCCAGGCCCTTGGAGGCGGGCTGTACCTGTTTGGAATTGGAGCTGTTCAGCTTTGTTGCCCAGAGCTAGGCCCCCGTGCCTGTCGCGCGCAGCTCAGCGGTTGAAAACCATCTGTGTACGGGCTGGATCTAGGTGCGCATGAGCAGAAAGGGTCCCAGGCCCTTGGAGGCGTGCTGTACCTGTTTGGAATTAGAGCCTTTCAGCTTTGTTGCCCAGAGCTGGGCCTCCGTGCCCGTCCCGCGCAGCTCAGGGGTTGAAAACCCACTGTCTAGGAGCTGGATCTAGGTGCGCATGCCAAGAAAGGGTCTCAGAACCTTGGAGGCGGGCTGTACCTGTTTGGAATTGGAGCTGTTCAGATTTGTTGCCCAGAGCCGGGCCTCCGTGCCCGTCCCCTGCAGCTCAGGGGTTGAAAATCGGCTTTCTAGGGGCTGGATCTAGGTGCGCATGTCCAGAAAGGGTCCCAGGCCCTTGGAGGCGGGCTGTACCTGTTTGGAATTGGACCCGTACAGCTCTGTTGCCCAGAGCTGAGCCTCCGTGCCCGTCCTGCGCAGCTCAGGTGTTGAACACCGGCTCTCTAGGGGCTGGATCTAGGTGCGCATGCCCAGAAATGGTTCCAAGCCCTTGGAGGCGGGCTGTACCTGTTTGGAATTGGAGCTGTTCAGCTTTGTTGCCCAGAGCTGGGCCTCCGTGCCTGTCCCGCGCAGCTCAGGGGTTGAAAACCCGCTGTCTAGGGGCTGGATCTAGGTGCGCATGCCCAGAAAGGGTCCCAGGCACTTGGAGACGGGCTGTACATGTTTGGAATTGGAGCCGTTCAGCTTTGTTGCCCAGAGCTGGGCCTCCGAGTCCGTTCCGTGCAGCTCAGGGGTTGAAAACCGGCTATCTAGGGGCTGGATCTAGGTGCGCATGCCCAGAAAGTGTCCCAGGCCCTTGGAGGCGGGCTGTACCTGTTTGGAATTGGAGCCGTTCAGCTTTGTTGCCCAGAGCTGGGCCTCCATGCCCGTCCCACGCAGCTCAGGGGTTGAAAACCGGCTGTCTAGGAGCTGGATCAAAGTGCGCATGCCCAGAAAGGGTCCCAGGCCCTTGGAGGCGGGCTGTACCTGTTTGGAATTGGAGCTGTTCAGCTTTGTTGCCCAGAGCTAGGCCTCCGTGCCTGTCCCGCGCAGCTCAGGGGTTGAAAACCCGCTGTCTAGGGGCTGGATCTAGGTGCGCATGCCCAGAAAGGGTCCCAGGCCCTTGGAGACGGGCTGTACATGTTTGGAATTGGAGCCGTTCAGCTTTGTTGCCCAGAGCTGGGCTTCCGTGACCGTCCCGCACAGCTCAGCGGTTGAAAACCGGCTGTGTATGGGCTGGATATAGGTGCGCATGCCCAGAAAGGGTCCCAGGCCCTTGGAGGCGGGCTGTATCTGTTTGGAATTGGAGCTGTTCAGCTTTGTTGCCCAGAGCTAGGCCTCCTTGCCTGTCGCGCGCAGCTCAGCGGTTGAAAACTGTCTGTGTATGGGCTGGATCTAGGTGCGCATGATCAGAAAGGGTCCCAGGCCCTTGGAGGCGTGCTGTACCTGTTTGGAATTGGAGCCTTTCAGCTTTGTTGCCCAGAGCTGGGCCTCCGTGCCTGTCCCGCGCAGCTCAGGGGTTGAAAACCGGCTGTCTACGGGCTGGATCTAGGCGCGCATGCCCAGAAAGGGTCCCAGGCCCTTGGAGGCGGGCTGTACTGGTTTGGAATTAGAGCCGTTCAGCTTTGTTGCTCAGAGCTGGGCCTCCGTGCCCGTCCCGCGCAGCTCAGGGGTTGAAATCCCACTGTCTAGGGGCTGGTTCTAGGTGCGCATGCCAAGAAAGGGTCTCAGAACCTTGGAGACGGGCTGTACCTGTTTGGAATTGGAGCCGTTCAGCTTTGTTGCCCAGAGCTGGGCCTCTGTGCCCGTCCCACGCAGCTCAGGGGTTGAAAACCGGCTGTCTAGGGGCTGGTTCTAGGTGCGCATGCCCAGAAAGGGTCCCAGGCCCTTGGAGTCGGGCTGTACCTGTTTGGAATTGGAGCCGTACAGCTTTGTTGCCCAGAGCTGAGCCTCCGTGCCCGTCCGGCGCAGCTCAGGGGTTGAAAACCGGCTCTCTAGGGACTGGATCTAGGTGCGCATGCCCAGAAAGAGTCCCAGGCCCTTGGTGGCGAGCTCTACTTGTCTGGAATTGGAGCCATTCGCTTTGTTGCCCAGAGCTGGGCCTCCGTGCCCGTCCCGCGCAGGTCAGGGGTTGAAAACCGGCTGTCTAGGGGCTGGATCTAGGTGCACATGCCCAGAAAGGGTCCCAGGCCCTTGGAGGCGGGCTGTACCTGTTTGGAATTGGAGCCGTTCAGCTCTGTTGCCCACAGCTGGGCCTCCGTGCCTGTCCCGCGCAGCTCAGGGGTTGAAAACCGGCTGTCTAGGGGCTGGATCTAGGCGCGCATGCCCAAAAAGTGTCCCAGGTCCTTGGAGGCGGGCTGTACCGGTTTGGAATTAGAGCCGTTCAGCATTGTTGCCCAGAACTGGTCCTCCGTGCCCGTCCCGCGCAGCTCAGGGTTTGAAAGCCCACTGTCTAGTGGCCGAATCTAGGTGCGCATGCCCAGAAAGTGTCTCAGAACCTTGGAGGCGGGCTGTACCTGTTTGGAATTGGAGCTGTTCAGATTTGTTGTCCAGAGCCGGGCCCCCGTGCCCGTCCCCTGCAGCTCAGGGGTTGAAAACCGGCTGTCTAGGGGCTGGATCTAGGTGCGCATGTCCGGAAAGGGTCCCAGGCCCTTGGAGGTGGGCTGTACCTGTTTGGAATTGGAGCCGTTCAGCTTTGTTGCCCAGAGCTGGGCCTCCGAGCCCCTCCCGCGCAGCTCAGGGGTTGAAAACCGGATGTCTAGGGGCTGGATCTAGGCGCACATGTCCAGAAAGGGTCCCAGGCCCTTGGAGGCGGGCTGTACCGGTTTGGAATTAGAGCCGTTCAGCTTTATTTACCAGAGCTGTGCCTCCGTGCCCGTCCCGCGCAGCTCAGGGTTTGAAAACCCACTGTCTAGGGGCTGGATCTAGGTGCGCATGCCCAGAAAGGGTCCCAGGACCTTGGAGGCGGGCTGTACCTGTTTAGAATTGGAGCTGTTCAGATTTGTTGCCCAGAGCCGGGCCTCCGTGCCCGTCCCCTGCAGCTCAGGGGTTGAAAATCGGCTGTCTATGGGCTGGATCTAGGTGCGCATATCCAGAAAGTGTCCCAGGCCCTTGGAGGCGGGCTGTACCTGTTTGGAATTGGAGCCGCTCAGCTTTGTTGCCCAGAGCTGGGCCTCCGAGCCCGTTCCGTGCAGCTCAGGGGTTGAAAACCGGCTATCTAGGGGCTGGGTCTAGGTGCGCATGCCCAGAAAGTGTCCCAGGACCTTGGAGGCGGGCTGTACCTGTTTGGAATTGGAGCCGTTCAGCTTTTTTGCCCAGAGCTGGGCCTCCGTGCCCGTCCCGCGCAGCTCAGGGGTTGAAAACCGGCTGTCTAGGAGCTGGATCAAGGTGCGCATGCCCAGAAAGGGTCCCAGGCCCTTGGAGGCGGGCTGTACCTGTTTGGAATTGGAGCCGTTCAGCTTTGTTGCCCAGAGCTGGGCCTCCGTGACCGTCCCGCGCAGCTCAGCGGTTGAAAACCGGCTGTGTACGGGCTGGATATAGGTGCGCATGCCCAGAAAGGGTCCCAGGCCCTTGGAGGCGGGCTGTATCTGTTTGGAATTGGAGCTGTTCAGCTTTGTTGCCCAGAGCTAGGCCTCCGTGCCTGTCGCACACAGCTCAGCGGTTGAAAACCGTCTGTGTACGGGCTGGATATAGGTGCGCATGCCCAGAAAGGTTCCCAGGCCCTTGGAGGCGGGCTGTATCTGTTTGGAATTGGAGCTGTTCAGCTTTGTTGCCCAGAGCTAGGCCTCCGTGCCTGTCGCGCGCAGCTCAGCGGTTGAAAACCATCTGTGTACGGGCTGGATCTAGGTGCGCATGAGCAGAAAGGGTCCCAGGCCCTTGGAGGCGTGCTGTACCTGTTTGGAATTAGAGCCATTCAGCTTTGTTGCCCAGAGCTGGGCCGCCGTGCCCGTCCCGCGCAGCTCAGGGGTTGAAAACCCACTGTCTAGGGGCTGGATCTAGGTGCGCATGCCAAGAAAGGGTCTCAGAACCTTGGAGTCGGGCTGTACCTGTTTGGAATTGGAGCTGTTCAGATTTGTTGCCCAGAGCCGGGCCTCCGTGCCCGTCCCCTGCAGCTCAGGGGTTGAAAATCGGCTTTCTAGGGGCTGGATCTAGGTGCGCATGTCCAGAAAGGGTCCCAGGCCCTTGGAGGCGGACTGTAAATGTTTGGAATTGGACCCGTACAGCTCTGTTGCCCAGAGCTGAGCCTCCGTGCCCGTCCTGCGCAGCTCAGGGGTTGAACACCGGCTCTCTAGGGGCTGGATCTAGGTGCGCATGCCCAGAAATGGTCCCAAGCCCTTGGAGGCGGGCTGTACCTGTTTGGAATTGGAGCCGTTCAGTTTTGTTGCCCAGAGCTGGGCCTCCGTGCCCGTCCCGCGCAGCTCAGGGGTTGAAAACCGGCTGTCTAGGGGCTGGATCTAGGTGCGCATGCCCAGAAAGGGTCCCAGGCCCTTGGAGACGGGCTGTACCTGTTTGGAATTGGAGCCGTTCAGCTTTGTTGCCCAGAGCTGGGCCTCCGTGACCGTCCCGCGCAGCTCAGCGGTTGAAAACCGACTGTGTACCGGCTGGATATAGGTGCGCATGCCCAGAAAGGGTCCCAGGCCCTTGGAGGCGGGCTGTATCTGTTTGGAATTGGAGCTGTTCAGCTTTGTTGCCCAGAGCTAGGCCTCCGTGCCTGTCGCGCGCAGCTCAGCGGTTGAAAACCGTCTGTGTACGGGCTGGATATAGCTGCGCATGCCCAGAAAGGGTCCCAGGCCCTTGGAGGCGTGCTGTACCTGTTTGGAATTGTAGCCTTTCAGCTTTGTTACCCAGAGCTGGGCCTCCGTGCCCGTCCCGCGCAGCTCAGGGGTTGAAAACCGGCTGTCTAGGGGCTGGATCTAGGTGCGCATTCCCAAAATGGGTCCCAGGACCTTGGAGGCGGGCTGTACCTGTTTGGAATTGGACCCGTACAGCTCTGTTGCCCAGAGCTGAGCCTCCGTGCCCGTCCCGCGCAGCTCAGGGGTTGAAAACCGGCTCTCTAGGGGCTGGATCTAGGTGCGCATGCCCAGAAAGGGTCCCAGGCCCTTGGAGGCGGGCTGTACCTGTTTGGAATTGGAGCTGTTCAGCTTTGTTGCCCAGAGCTGGGCCTCCGTGCCTGTCCCGCGCAGCTCAGGGGTTGAAAACCCGCTGTCTAGGGGCTGGATCTAGGTGCGCATGCCCAGAAAGGGTCCCAGGCACTTGGAGACGGGCTGTACATGTTTGGAATTGGAGCCGTTCAGCTTTGTTGCCCAGAGCTGGGCTTCCGTGACCGTCCCGCACAGCTCAGCGGTTGAAAACCGGCTGTGTACGGGCTGGATATAGGTGCGCATGCCCAGAAAGGGTCCCAGGCCCTTGGAGGCGGGCTGTATCTGTTTGGAATTGGAGCTGTTCAGCTTTGTTGCCCAGAGCTAGGCCTCCGTGCCTGTCGCGCGCAGCTCAGCGGTTGAAAACCGTCTGTGTACGGGCTGGATCTAGGTGCGCATGAGCAGAAAGGGTCCCAGGCCCTTGGAGGCATGCTGAACCTGTTTGGAATTGTAGCCTTTCAGCTTTGTTACCCAGAGCTGGGCCTCCGTGCCCGTCCCGCGCAGCTCAGGGGTTGAAAACCGGCTGTCTAGGGGCTGGATCTAGGTGCGCATGCCCAGAATGGGTCCCAGGACCTTTGAGGCGGTCTGTACCTGTTTGGAATTAGAGCCGTTCAGCTTTGTTGCCCAGAGCTGGGCCTCCGAGCCCGTTTCGTGCAGCTCAGGGGTTGAAAACCGGCTATCTAGGGGCTGGATCTAGGTGTGCATGCCCAGAAAGTGTCCCAGGCCCTTGGAGGCGGGCTGTACCTGTTTGGAATTGGAGCCGTTCAGCTTTGTTGCCCAGAGCTGGGCCTCCGTGCCCGTCCCGCGCAGCTCAGGGGTTGAAAACCGGCTGTCTAGGAGCTGGATCAAGGTGCGCATGCCCAAAAAGGGTCCTAGGCCCTTGGAGGCGGGCTGTACTTGTTTGGAATTGGAGCCGTTCAGCTTTGTTGCCCAGAGTTGGGCCTCCGTGCCTGTCCCGCGCAGCTCAGGGGTTGAAAACCCGCTGTCTAGGCGCTGGATCTAGGTGCGCATACCCAGAAAGTGTCCCAGGCCCTTGGAGACGGGCTGTACCTGTTTGGAATTGGAGCCGTTCAGCTTTGTTGCCCAGAGCTGGGCCTCCGTGACCGTCCCGCGCAGCTCAGCGGTTGAAAACCTGCTGTGTACGGGCTGGATATAGGTGCTCATACCCAGAAAGGGTCCCAGGCCCTTGGAGGTGGGCTGCATCTGTTTGGAATTGGAGATGTTCAGCTTTGTTGCCCAGAGCTAGGCCTCCGTGCCTGTCGCGCGCAGCTCAGCGGTTGAAAACCGTCTGTGTACGGGCTGGATCTAGGTGCGCATGCCCAGAAAGGGTCCCAGGCCCTTGGAGGCGGGCTGTACCTGTTTGGAATTGGAGCTGTTCAGCTTTTTTGAACAGAGCTAGGCCTCCGTGCCTGTCGCGCGCAGCTCAGCGGTTGAAAACCGTCTGTGTACGGGCTGGATCTAGGTGCGCATGAGCAGAAAGGGTCCCAGGCCCTTTGAGGCGTGCTGTACCTGTTTGGAATTGGAGCCTTTCAGCTTTGTTACCCAGAGCTGGGCCTCCGTGCCCGTCCCGCGCAGCTCAGGGGTTGAAAACCGGCTGTCTAGGGGCTGGATCTAGGTGCGCATGCCCAGAATGGGTCCCAGGACATTGGAGGCGGGCTGTACCTGTTTGGAATTGGAGCCGTACAGCTCTGTTGCCCAGAGCAGGGCCTCCGTGCCCGTCCCGCGCAGCTCAGGGGTTGAAAACCGGCTGTCTAGGGGCTGGATCTAGGTGCGCATGCCCAGAATGGGTCCCAGGACATTGGAGGCGGGCTGTACATGTTTGGAATTGGAGCCGTTCAGCTTTGTTGCCCAGAGCTGGGCCTCCGTGCCCATCCCGCGCAGCTCAGGGGTTGAAAACCGGCAGTCTAGGGGCTGGAACTAGGCGCGCATGCCCAGAAAGGGTCCCAGGCCCTTGGAGGCGTGCTGTACCTGTTTGCAATTGGAGCCTTTCAGCTTTGTTACCCAGAGCTGGGCCTCCGTGCCGGTCGCGCGCAGCTCAGGGGTTGAAAACCGGCTGTCTAGGGGCTGGATCTAGGTGCGCATGCCCAGAAAGGGTCCCAGGCCCTTGGATGCGGGCTGTACCTGTTTGGAATTGGAGCCGTTCAGCTTTGTTGCCCAGAGCTGAGCCTCCGTGCCTGTCGCGCGCAGCTCAGCGGTTGAAAACCGGCTGTCTAGGGGCTGGATCTAGGTGTGCATGCCCAGAAAGGGTCCCAAGCCCTTGGATGCGGGCTGTACCTGTTGGGAATTGGAGCCGTTCAACTTTGTTGCCCAGAGCTGAGCCTCCGTGCCCGTCCCGCTCAGCGCAGGGGTTGAAAACCGGCTCTCTAGGGGCTGGATCTAGGTGCGCATGCCCAGAAAGGGTCCCAGGCCCTTGGAGGCGGGCTGTACCGGTTTGGAATTGGAGCCGTTCAGCTTTTTTGCCCAGAGCTGGGCCTCCGTGCCCGTCCCGCGCAGCTCTGGGGTTGAAAACCCTCTGTCTAGGGGCTGGATCTAGGCGCGCATGCCCAGAAAGGGTCTCAGAACCTTGGAGGCGGGCTGTACCCGTTTGGAATTGGAGCCGTTCAGATTTGTTGCCCAGAGCTGTTCCTCTGTTCCCGTCCCCTGCAGCTCAGGGGTTGAAAACCGGCTGTCTAGTGGCTGGATCTAGGTGCTCATGTGCAGAAAGGGTCCCAGGCCCTTGGAGGCGGGCTGTACCTCTTTGGAATTGGAGGCATTCAGCTTTGTTGCCCAGAGCTGGGCCTCCGAGCCCGTTCCATGCAGGTCAGGGGTTGAAAACCGGCTATCTAGGGGCTGGATCTAGGTGCGCATGCCCAGAAAGTGTCCCAGGCCCTTGGAGGCGGGCTGTACCTGTTTGGAATTGGAGCCGTTCAGCTTTGTTGCCCAGAGTTGGGCCTCCGTGCCCGTCCCGCGCAGCTCAGGGGTTGAAAACCCGCTCTCTAGGGGCTGGATCTAGGTGCGCATGCCCAGAAATGGTCCCAGGCCCTTGGAGGCCTGCTGTACCTGTTTGGAATTGGAGCCGTTCAGCTTTGTTGCCCAGAGCTGGGCCTCCGTGCCCATCCCGTGCAGCTCAGGGGTTGAAAACCGGTTGTCTAGGGGCTGGATCTAGGTGCGCATGCCCAGAAAGTGTCCCAGGCCCTTGGAGGCGGGCTGTACCTGTTTGGAATTGGAGCCGTTCAGCTTTGTTGCCCAGAGCTGGGCCTCCGTGACCGTCCCGCGCAGCTAAGCGGTTGAAAACCGACTGTGTACCGGCTGGATATAGGTGCGCATGCCCAGAAAGGGTCCCAGGCCCTTGGAGGGGGGCTGTACCTGTTTGGAATTGGAGCTGTTCAGCTTTGTTGCCCAGAGCTGGGCCTCCGTGCCCATCCCGTGCAGCTCAGGGGTTGAAAACCGGTTGTCTAGGGGCTGGATCTAGGTGCGCATGCCCAGAAAGGGTCCCAAGCCCTTGGAGGCGGGCTGTACCTATTTGGAATTGGAACCGTTCAGCTTTGTTGCCCAGAGCTAGGCCTCCGTGCCTGTCGCGCGCAGCTCAGCGGTTGAAATCCGTCTGTGTACGGGCTGGATCTAGGTGCGCATGAGCATAAAGGGTCCCAGGCCCTTGGAGGCGTGCTGTACCTGTTTGGATTTGGAGCCTTTCAGCTTTGTTACCCAGAGCTGGGCCTCCGTGCCCGTCGCGCGCAGCTCAGAGGTTGAAAACCGGCTGTCTAGGGGCTGGATCTAGGTTTGCATGCCCAGAAACGGTCCCAGGCCTTTGGATGCTGGCTGTACCTGTTTGGAATTGGAGCCGTTCAGCTGTGTTGCCCAGAGCTGAGCCTCTGTGCCCGTCCCATGCAGCTCAGGGGTTGAAAACCGGCTCTCTAGGGGCTGGATCTAGGTACGCATGCCCAGAAAGGGTCCCAGGCCCTTGGAGGCGGGCTGTACCGGTTTGGAATTGGAGCCGTTCAGCTTTTTTGCCCAGAGCTGGGCTTCCGTGCCCGTCCCGCGCAGCTCTGGGGTTGAAAACCCTCTGTCTAGGGGCTGGATCTAGGCGCTCATGCCCAGAAAGGGTATCAGAACCTTGGAGGCGGGCTGTACCCGTTTGGAATTGGAGCCGTTCAGATTTGTTGCCCAGAGCCGTGCCTCTGTGCCCTTCCCCTGCAGCTCAGGGGTTGAAAACCGGCTGTCTAGGGGCTGGATCTAGGTGCGCATGCCTAGAAAGGGTCCCAGGCCCTTGGAGGCGGGCTGTACCTGTTTGGAATTGGAGCTATTCAGCTTTGTTGCCCAGAGCTGGGCCTCCGTGCCCGTCCCGCGCAGCACAGGGGTTGAAAACCGGCTGTATAGGTGCTGGATCTAGGTGAGCATGCCCAGAAAGGGTCCCAGGCCCTTGGAGGCGGGCTGTAACTGTTTGGAATTGGAGCCGTTCAGTTTTGTTGCCCGGAGCTGGGTATCCGTGACCGTCCCGCGCAGTTCAGGGGTGTAAAACCCGATGTCTAGGGACTGGATCTAGGTGCGCATGCCCAGAAAGGGTCCCAGGCCCTTTGAGGCGGGCTGTACCTGTTTGGAATTGGAGCCGTTCAGCTTTGTTGCCCAGAGCTAGGCCTCCGTTACTGTCCCGCGCAGCTCAGGGGTTGAAAACCCACTGTCTAGGGGCTGGATCTAGGTGCGCATGCCCAGAAAGGGTACCAGGCCCTTTGAGGCGGGCTGTACCTGTTTGGAATTGGAGCCGTTCATATTTGTTGCCCAGAGCCGTGCCTCTGTGCCCGTCCCCTGCAGCTCAGGGGTTGAAAACCGGCTGTCTAGGGGCTGGATCTAGGTGCGCATGAGCATAAAGGGTCCCAGGCCCTTGGAGGCGTGATGTACCTGTTTGGAATTGGAGCCTTTCAGCTTTGTTACCCAGAGCTGTGCCTCCGTGCCCGTCGCGCGCAGCTCAGCGGTTGAAAACCGACTGTCTAGGGGCTGGATCTAGGTGCGGATGCCCAGAAAGGGTCCCATGCCCTTGGAGGCGGGCTGTACCTGTTGGGAATTGGAGCCGTTCAGCTTTGTTGCCCAGAGCTGGGCCTCCCTGCCCGTCCCGTGCAGTTCAGGGTTTGAAAAGCGGCTGTCTAGGGTATGGATCTAGGTGCGTCTGCCCAGAAAGGGTACCAGGCCCTTTGAGGCGGGCTGTACCTGTTTGGAATTGGAGCCGTACAGCTTTGTTGCCCAGAGCTGGGCCTCGGTGCCCGTCCCGCGCAGCTCAGGGGTTGAAAACCGGCAGTCTAGGGGCTGGAACTAGGCGCGCATGCCCAGAAAGGGTCCCAGGCCCTTGGTGGCGGGCTGTACCGGTTTGGAATTAGAGCCGTTCAGCTTTATTTACCAGAGCTGGGCCTCCGTGCCCGTCCCGCGCAGCTCAGGGTTTGAAAGCCCACTGTCTAGGGGCTGGATCTAGGTGCGCATGCCCAGAAAGGGTCCCAGGACCTTGGAGGCGGGATGTACCTGTTTAGAATTGGAGCTGTTCAGATTTGTTGCCCAGAGCTGGGCCTCCGAGCCCGTTCCGTGCAGCTCAGGGGTTGAAAACCGGCTATCTAGGGGCTGGATCTAGGTGCGCATGCCCAGAAAGTGTCCCAGGCCCTTGGAGGCGGGCTTTACCTGTTTGGAATTGGAGCCGTTCAGCTTTGTTGCCCAGTGCTGGGCCTCCGTGCCCGTCCCGCGCAGCTCAGGGGTTGAAAACCGGCTCTCTAGGGGCTGGATCTAGGTGCGCATGCCAAGAAAGGGTCCCAGGCCCTTGGAGACGGGCTGTACCTGTTTGGAATTGGAGCCGTTCAGCTTTGTTGCCCAGAGCTTGGCCTCCGTGCCCATCCCGAGCAGCTCAGGGGTTGAAAACCGGCTGTCTAGGGGCTGGATCTAGGTGCGCATGCCCAGAAAGGGTCCCAGGCCCTTGGAGACGGGCTGTACCTGTTTGGAATTGGAGCCGTTCAGCTTTGTTGCCCAGAGCTGGGCCTCCGTGACCGTCCCGCGCAGCTCAGCGGTTGAAAACCGACTGTGTACCGGCTGGATATATGTGCGCATGCCCAAAAAGGGTCCCAGGCCCTTGGAGGGGGGCTGTACCTGTTTGGAATTGGAGCTGTTCAGCTTTGTTGCCCAGAGCTGGGCCTCCGTGCCCATCCCGTGCAGCTCAGGGGTTGAAAACCGGTTGTCTAGGGGCTGGATCTAGGTGCGCATGCCCAGAAAGGGTCCCAAGCCCTTGGAGGCGGGCTGTACCTATTTGGAATTGGAGCCGTTCAGCTTTGTTGCCCAGAGCTAGGCCTCCGTGCCTGTCGCGCGCAGCTCAGCGGTTGAAAACCGTCTGTGTACGGGCTGGATCTAGGTGCGAATGAGCATAAAGGGTCCCAGGCCCTTGGAGGCGTGCTGTACCTGTTTGGAATTGTAGCCTTTCAGCTTTGTTACCCAGAGCTGGGCCTCCGTGCCCGTCGCGCGCAGCTCAGCGGTTGAAAACCGGCTGTCTAGGGGCTGGATCTAGGTGTGCATGCCCAGAAAGGGTCCCAGGCCCTTGGATGCGGGCTATACCTGTTTGGAATTGGAGCCTTTCAGCTTTGTTGCCCAGAGCTGAGCCTCCGTGCCCGTCCCGCGCAGCTCAGGGGTTGAAAACCGGCTCTCTAGGGGCTGGATCTAGGTACGCATGCCCAGAAAGGGTCCCAGGCCCTTGGAGGCGGGCTGTACTGGTTTGGAATTGGAGCCGTACAGCTTTTTTGCCCAGAGCTGGGCCTCCGTGCCCGTCCCGCGCAGCTCTGGGGTTGAAAACCCTCTGTCTAGGAGCTGTATCTAGGCGCGCATGCCCAGAAAGGGTCTCAGAACCTTGGAGGCGGGCTGTACCCGTTTGGAATTGAAGCCGTTCAGATTTGTTGCCCAGAGCCGTGCCTCTGTGCCCGTTCCCTGCAGCTCAGGGTTTGAAAACCGGCTCTCTAGGGGCTGGATCTAGGTGCGCATGCCTAGAAAGGGTCCCAGGCCCTTGGGGGCGGGCTGTACCTGTTTGGAATTGGAGCCATTCAGCTTTGTTGCCCAGAGCTGGGCCTCCGTGCCCGTCCCGCGCAGCACAGGGGTTGAAAACCGGCTGTCTAGGTGCTGAATCTAGGTACGCATGCCCAGAAAGTGTCACAGGCCCTTGGAGGCGGGCTGTAACTGTTTGGAATTGGAGCCGTTCAGTTTTGTTGCCCGGAGCTGGGTATCCGTGACCGTCCCGCGCAGTTCAGGGGTTTAAAACCCGATGTCTAGGGACTGCATCTAGGTGCGAATGCCCAGAAAGGGTCCCAGGCCCTTGGAGGCGGGCTGTACCTGTTTGGAATTGGAGCCGTTCAGCTTTGTTGCCCAGAGCTAGGCCTCCGTGACTGTCCCGCGCAGCTCAGGGTTTGAAAACCCACTGTCTAGGGGCTGGATCTAGGTGCGCATGCCCAGAAAGGGTACCAGGCCCTTTGAGGCGGGCTGTACCTGTTTGGAATTGGAGCCGTTCAGATTTGTTGCCCAGAGCCGTGCCTCTGTGCCCGTCCCCTGCAGCTCAGGGGTTGAAAACCGGCTGTCTAGGGGCTGGTTCTAGGTGCGCATGAGCATAAAGGGTCCCAGGCCCTTGGAGGCGTGATGTACCTGTTTGGAATTGGAGCCTTTCAGCTTTGTTACCCAGAGCTGGGCCTCCGTGCCCGTCGCGCGCAGCTCAGCGGTTGAAAACCGACTGTCTAGGGGCTGGATCTAGGTGCGCATGAGCATAAAGGGTCCCAGGCCCTTGGAGGCGGGCTGTACCTGTTTGGAATTGGAGCCGTTCAGCTTTGTTGCCCAGAGCTGGGCCTCCCTGCCCGTCCCGTGCAGTTCAGGGGTTGAAAACCGGCTGTCTAGGGGCTGGATCTAGGTGCGTCTGCCCAGAAAGGGTACCAGGCCCTTTGAGGCGGGCTGTACCTGTTTGGAATTGGAGCCGTACAGCTTTGTTGCCCAGAGCTGTGCCTCCGTGCCCGTCCCGCGCAGCTCAGGGTTTGAAAACCGGCAGTCTAGGGGCTGGAACTAGGCGCGCATGCCCAGAAAGGGTCCCAGGCCCTTGGTGGCGGGCTGTACCGGTTTGGAATTAGAGCCACTCAGCTTTATTTACCAGAGCTGGGCCTCCGTGCCCGTCCCGCGCAGCTCAGGGTTTGAAAGCCCACTGTCTAGGGGCTGGATCTAGGTGCGCATTCCCAGAAAGGGTCCCAGGACCTTGGAGGCGGGCTGTACCTTTTTGGAATTGGAGCCGTTCAGCTTTGTTGCCCAGAGCTGGGCCTCCGAGCCCGTTCCGTTCAGCTCAGGGGTTGAAAACCGGCTATCTAGGGGCTGGATCTAGGTGCGCATGCCCAGAAAGTGTCCCAGGCCCTTGGAGGCGGGCTGTACCTGTTTGGAATTGGAGCCGTTCAGCTTTGTTGCCCAGAGCTGGGCCTCCGTGCCCGTCCCGCGCAGCTCAGGGGTTGAAAACCGGCTCTCTAGGGGCTGGATCTAGGTGCGCATGCCCAGAAAGGGTCCCAGGCCCTTGGAGGCAGGCTGTACCTGTTTGGAATTGGAGCCGTTCAGCTTTGTTGCCCAGAGCTGGGCCTCCGTGCCCGTCCCGTGCAGCTCAGGGTTTGAAAGCCCACTGTCTAGGGGCTGGATCTAGGTGCTCATGTGCAGAAAGGGTCCCAGGCCCTTGAGGCGGGCTGTACCTGTTTGGAATTGGAGCCGTTCAGCTTTGTTGCCCAGAGCTGGGCCTCCGAGCCCGTTCCGTGCAGCTCAGGGGTTGAAAACCGGCTATCTAGGGGCTGGATTAGGTGCGCATGCCCAGAAAGTGTCCCAGGCCCTTGGAGGCGGGCTGTACCTGTTTGGAATTGGAGCCGTTCAGCTTTGTTGCCCAGAGCTGGGCCTCCGTGCCCGTCCCGCGCAGCTCAGGGGTTGAAAACCGGCTCTCTAGGGGCTGGATCTAGGTGCGCATGCCCAGAAAGGGTCCCAGGCCCTTGGAGGCGGGCTGTACCTGTTTGGAATTGGAGCCGTTCAGCTTTGTTGCCCAGAGCTGGGCCTCCGTGCCCGTCCCGCGCAGCTCAGGGGTTGAAAACCGGCTGTCTAGGGGCTGAATCCAGGTGCGCATGCCCAGAAAGGGTCCCAGGCCCTTGGAGACGGGCTGTACCTGTTTGGAATTGGAGCTGTTCAGCTTTGTTGCCCAGAGCTGGGCCTCCGTGCCCGTCCCGCGCAGCTCAGGGGTTGAAAACCGGCTGTCTAGGGACTGGATCTAGGTGCGCATGCCCAGAAAGGGTTCCAGGCCCTTGGAGACGGGCTGTACCTGTTTGGAATTGGAGCCGTTCAGCTTTGTTGCCCAGAGCTGGGCCTCCGTGACCGTCCCGCGCAGCTCAGCGGTTGAAAACCGACTGTGTACCGGCTGGATATAGGTGCGCATGCCCAGAAAGGGTCCCAGGCCCTTGGAGGGGGGCTGTACCTCTTTGGAATTGGAGCTGTTCAGCTTTGTTGCCCAGAGCTGGGCCTCCGTGCCCATCCCGTGCAGCTCAGGGGTTGAAAACCGGTTGTCCAGTGGCTGGATCTAGGTGCGCATGCCCAGAAAGGGTCCCAAGCCCTTGGAGGCGGTCTGTACCTATTTGGAATTGGAGCCATTCAGCTTTGTTGCCCAGAGCTAGGCCTCCGTGCCTGTCGCGCGCAGCTCAGCGGTTGAAAACCGTCTCTGTGCGGGCTGGATCTAGGTGCGCATGAGCATAAAGGGTCCCAGGCCTATGGAGGCGTGCTGTACCTGTTTGGAATTGTAGGCTTTCAGCTTTGTTACCCAGAGCTGGGCCTCCGTGCCAGTCGCGCGCAGCTCAGCGGTTGAAAACCGGCTGTCTAGGGGCTGGATCTAGGTGCGCATGCCAGAAAGGGTCCCAGGCCCTTGTCGGCGGGCTGTACCTGTTTGGAATTGGAGCCGTTCAGCTTTGTTGCCCAGAGCTGTGCCTCCTTGCCCGTCCCGCCCAGCACAGGTGTTGAAAACCGGCTGTCTAGGTGCTGGATCTAGGTGCGCATGCCCAGAAAGGGTCCCAGGCCCTTGGAGGCGGGCTGTAACTGTTTGGAATTGGAGCCGTTCAGTTTTGTTGCCCGGAGCTGGGCATACGTGACCGTCCCGCGCAGCTCAGGTGTTTAAAACCGGGTATCTAGGGACTGGATCTAGGTGCGCATGCCCAGAAATGGTCCCAGGCGCTTTGAGGCGGGCTGTACCTGTTTGGAATTGGAGCCATTCAGCTTTGTTGCCCGGAGCTGGGCCTCAATATCCGTCCCGCGCAGCTCAGTGGTTGAAAACCGGCTGTCTAGGGGTTGGATCGAGGTGAGCATGCCCAGAAAGGGTCCCAGGCCCTTGGAGGGGGGCTGTACCTGTTTGGAATTGGAGCTGTTCAGCTTTGTTGCCCAGAGCTGGGCCTCCGTGCCCATCCCGTGCAGCTCAGGGGTTGAAAACCGGTTGTCTAGGGGCTGGATCTAGGTGCGCATGCCCAGAAAGGGTCCCAAGCCCTTGGAGGCGGGCTGTACCTATTTGGAATTGGAGCCGTTCAGCTTTGTTGCCCAGAGCTAGGCCTCCGTGCCTGTCGCGCGCAGCTCAGCGGTTGAAATCCGCCTGTGTACGGGCTGGATCTAGGTGAGCATGAGCATAAAGGGTCCCAGGCCCTTGGAGGCGTGCTGTACCTGTTTGGAATTGGAGCCTTTCAGCTTTGTTACCCAGAGCTGGGCCTCCGTGCCCGTCGCGCGCAGCTCAGAGGTTGAAAACCGGCTGTCTAGGGGCTGGATCTAGGTTTGCATGCCCAGAAAGGGTCCCAGGCCCTTGGATGCTGGCTGTATCTGTTTGGAATTGGAGCCGTTCAGCTTTGTTGCCCAGAGCTGAGCCTCCGTGCCCGTCCCATGCAGCTCAGGGGTTGAAAACCGGCTCTCTAGGGGCTGGATCTAGGTACGCATGCCCAGAAAGGGTCCCAGGCCCTTTGAGGCGGGCTGTACCGGTTTGGAATTGGAGCCGTTCAGCTTTTTTGCCCAGAGCTGGGCTTCCGTGCCCGTCCCGCGCAGCTCTGGGGTTGAAAACCCTCTGTCTAGGGGCTGGATCTAGGCGCGCATGCCCAGAAAGGGTCTCAGAACCTTGGAGGCGGGCTGTACCCGTTTGGAGTTGGAGCCGTTCAGATTTGTTGCCCAGAGCCGTGCCTCTGTGCCCTTCCCCTGCAGCTCAGGGGTTGAAAACCGGCTGTCTAGGGGCTGGATCTAGGTGCGCATGCCTAGAAAGGGTCCCAGGCCCTTGGAGGCGGGCTGTACCTGTTTGGAATTGGAGCTATTCAGCTTTGTTGCCCAGAGCTGGGCCTCCGTGCCCGTCCCGCGCAGCACAGGGGTTGAAAACCGGCTGTATAGGTGCTGGATCTAGGTGCGCATGCCCAGAAAGGGTCCCAGGCCCTTGGAGGCGGGCTGTAACTGTTTGGAATTGGAGCCGTTCAGTTTTGTTGCCCCGAACTGGGTATCCGTGACCGTCCCGCGCAGTTCAGGGGTTTACAACCCGATGTCTAGGGACTGGATCTAGGTGCGCATGCCCAGAAAGGGTCCCAGGCCCTTTGAGGCGGGCTGTACCTGTTTGGAATTGGAGCCGTTCAGCTTTGTTGCCCAGAGCTAGGCCTCCGTTACTGTCCCGCGCAGCTCAGGGGTTGAAAACCCACTGTCTAGGGGCTGGATCTAGGTGCGCATGCCCAGAAAGGGTACCAGGCCCTTTGAGGCGGGCTGTACCTGTTTGGAATTGGAGCCGTTCATATTTGTTGCCCAGAGCCGTGCCTCTGTGCCCGTCCCCTGCAGCTCAGGGGTTGAAAACCGGCTGTCTAGGGGCTGGATCTAGGTGCGCATGAGCATAAAGGGTCCCAGGCCCTTGGAGGCGTGATGTACCTGTTTGGAATTGGAGCCTTTCAGCTTTGTTACCCAGAGCTGTGCCTCCGTGCCCGTCGCGCGCAGCTCAGCGGTTGAAAACCGACTGTCTAGGGGCTGGATCTAGGTGCGGATGCCCAGAAAGGGTCCCATGCCCTTGGAGGCAGGCTGTACCTGTTGGGAATTGGAGCCGTTCAGCTTTGTTGCCAAGAGCTGGGCCTCCCTGCCCGTCCCGTGCAGTTCAGGGGTTGAAAATCGGCTGTCTAGGGTATGGATCTAGGTGCGTCTGCCCAGAAAGGGTACCAGGCCCTTTGAGGCGGGCTGTACCTGTTTGGAATTGGAGCCGTACAGCTTTGTTGCCCAGAGCTGGGCCTCGGTGCCCGTCCCGCGCAGCTCAGGGGTTGAAAACCGGCAGTCTAGGGGCTGGAACTAGGCGCGCATGACCAGAAAGGGTCCCAGGCCCTTGGTGGCGGGCTGTACCGGTTTGGAATTAGAGCCGTTCAGCTTTATTTACCAGAGCTGGGCCTCCGTGCCCGTCCCGCGCAGCTCAGGGTTTGAAAGCCCACTGTCTAGGGGCTGGATCTAGGTGCGCATGCCCAGAAAGGGTCCCAGGACCTTGGAGGCGGGCTGTACCTGTTTAGAATTGGAGCTGTTCAGATTTGTTGCCCAGAGCCGGGCCTCCGTGCCCGTCCCCTGCAGCTCAGGGGTTGAAAACCGGCTGTCTAGGGGCTGGATCTAGGTGCTCATGTGCAGAAAGGGTCCCAGGCCCTTGGAGGCGGGCTGTACCTGTTTGGAATTGGAGCCATTCAGCTTTGTTGCCCAGAGCTGGGCCTCCGAGCCCGTTCCGTGCAGCTCAGGGGTTGAAAACAGGCTATCTAGGGGCTGGATCTAGGTGCGCATGCCCAGAAAGTGTCCCAGGCCCTTGGAGGCGGGCTGTACCTGTTTGGAATTGGAGCCGTTCAGCTTTGTTGCCCAGTGCTGGGCCTCCGTGCCCGTCCCGCGCAGCTCAGGGGTTGAAAACCGGCTCTCTAGGGGCTGGATCTAGGTGCGCATGCCCAGAAAGGGTCCCAGGCCCTTGGAGACGGGCTGTACCTGTTTGGAATTGGAGCCGTTCAGCTTTGTTGCCCAGAGCTTGGCCTCCGTGCCCATCCCGAGCAGCTCAGGGGTTGAAAACCGGCTGTCAGGGGCTGGATCTAGGTGCGCATGCCCAGAAAGGGTCCCAGGCCCTTGGAGACGGGCTGTACCTGTTTGGAATTGGAGCCGTTCAGCTTTGTTGCCCAGAGCTGGGCCTCCGTGACCGTCCCGCGCAGCTCAGCGGTTCAAAACCGACTGTGTACCGGCTGGATATAGGTGCGCATGCCCAGAAAGGGTCCCAGGCCCTTGGAGGGAGGCTGTACCTGTTTGGAATTGGAGCTGTTCAGCTTTGTTGCCCAGAGCTGGGCCTCCGTGCCCATCCCGTGCAGCTCAGGGGTTGAAAACCGGTTGTCTAGGGGCTGGATCTAGGTGCGCATGCCCAGAAAGGGTCCCAAGCCCTTGGAGGCGGGCTGTACCTATTTGGAATTGAGGCCGTTCAGCTTTGTTGCCCAGAGCTAGGCCTCCGTGCCTGTCGCGCGCAGCTCAGCGGTTGAAAACCGTCTGTGTACGGGCTGGATCTAGGTGCGCATGAGCAGAAAGGGTCCCAGGCCCTTGGAGGCGTGCTGTACCTGTTTGGAATTGTAGACTTTCAGCTTTGTTACCCAGAGCTGGGCCTCCGTGCCCGTCGCGCGCAGCTCAGCGGTTGAAAACCGGCTGTCTAGGGGCTGGATCTAGGTGTGCATGCCCAGAAAGGGTCCCAGGCCCTTGGATGCGGGCTGTACCTGTTTGGAATTGGAGCCTTTCAGCTTTGTTGCCCAGAACTGAGCCTCCGTGCCCGTCCCGCGCAGCTCAGGGGTTGAAAACCGGCTCTCTAGGGGCTGGATCTAGGTACGCATGCCCAGAAAGGGTCCCAGGCCCTTGGAGGCGGGCTGTACCGGTTTGGAATTGGAGCCGTTCAGCTTTTTTGCCCAGAGCTGGGCTTCCGTGCCCGTCCCGCGCAGCTCTGGGGTTGAAAACCCTCTGTCTAGGGGCTGAATCTAGGCGCGCATGCCCAGAAAGGGTCTCAGAACCTTGGAGGCGGGCTGTACCCGTTTGGAATTGGAGCCGTTCAGATTTGTTGCCCAGAGACGTGCCTCTGTGCCCTTCCCCTGCAGCTCAGGGGTTGAAAACCGGCTGTCTAGGGGCTGGATCTAGGTGCGCATGCCTAGAAAGGGTCCCAGGCCCTTGGAGGCGGGCTGTACCTGTTTGGAATTGGAGCTATTCAGCTTTGTTGCCCAGAGCTGGGCCTCCGTGCCCGTCCCGCGCAGCACAGGGGTTGAAAACCGGCTGTATAGGTGCTGGATCTAGGTGCGCATGCCCAGAAAGGGTCCCAGGCCCTTGGAGGCGGGCTGTAACTGTTTGGAATTGGAGCCGTTCAGTTTTGTTGCCCGGAGCTGGGTGTCCGTGACCGTCCCGCGCAGTTCAGGGGTTTAAAACCCGATGTCTAGGGACTGGATCTAGGTGCGCATGCCCAGAAAGTGTCCCAGGCCCTTTGAGGCGGGCTGTACCTGTTTGGAATTGGAGCCGTTCAGCTTTGTTGCCCAGAGCTAGGCATCCGTTACTGTCCCGCGCAGCTCAGGGGTTGAAAACCCACTGTCTAGGGGCTGGATCTAGGTGCGCATGCCCAGAAAGGGTACCAGGCCCTTTGAGGCGGGCTGTACCTGTTTGGAATTGGAGCCGTTCATATTTGTTGCCCAGAGCCGTGCCTCTGTGCCCGTCCCCTGCAGCTCAGGGGTTGAAAACCGGCTGTCTAGGGGCTGGATCTAGGTGCGCATGAGCATAAAGGGTCCCAGGCCCTTGGAGGCGTGATGTACCTGTTTGGAATTGGAGCCTTTCAGCTTTGTTACCCAGAGCTGGGCCTCCGTGCCCGTCGCGCGCAGCTCAGCGTTTGAAAACCGACTGTCTAGGGGCTGGATCTAGGTGCGGATGCCCAGAAAGGGTCCCATGCCCTTGCAGGCGGGCTGTACCTGTTGGGAATTGGAGCCGTTCAGCTTTGTTGCCCAGAGCTGGGCCTCCCTGCCCGTCCCGTGCAGTTCAGGGGTTGAAAAGCGGCTGTCTAGGGGCTGGATCTAGGTGCGTCTGCCCAGAAAGGGTACCAGGCCCTTTGAGGCGGGCTGTACCTGTTTGGAATTGGAGCCGTACAGCTTTGTTGCCCAGAGCTGGGCCTCCGTGCCCGTCCCGCGCAGCTCAGGGGTTGAAAACCGGTAGTCTAGGGGCTGGAACTAGGCGCGCATGCCCAGAAAGGGTCCCAGGCCCTTGGTGGCGGGCTGTACCGGTTTGGAATTAGAGCCGTTCAGCTTTATTTACCAGAGCTGGGCCTCCGTGCCCGTCCCGCGCAGCTCAGGGTTTGAAAGCCCACTGTCTAGGGGCTGGATCTAGGTGCGCATGCCCAGAAAGGGTCCCAGGACCTTGGAGGCGGGCTGTACCTGTTTAGAATTGGAGCTGTTCAGATTTGTTGCCCAGAGCCGGGCCTCCGTGCCCGTCCCCTGCAGCTCAGGGGTTGAAAACCGGCTGTCTAGGGGCTGGATCTAGGTGCTCATATGCAGAAAGGGTCCCAGGCCCTTGGAGGCGGGTTGTACCTGTTTGGAAATGGAGCCATTCAGCTTTGTTGCCCAGAGCTGGGCCTCCGAGCCCATTCCGTGCAGCTCAGGGGTTGAAAACCGGCTATCTAAGGGCTCGATCTAGGTGCGCATGCCCAGAAAGTGTCCCAGGCCCTTGGAGGCGGGCTGTACCTGTTTGGAATTGGAGCCGTTCAGCTTTGTTGCCCAGTGCTGGGCCTCCGTGCCCGTCCCGCGCAGCTCAGGGGTTGAAAACCGGCTCTCTAGGGGCTGGATCTAGGTGCGCATGCCCAGAAAGGGTCCCAGGCCCTTGGAGACGGGCTGTACCTGTTTGGAATTGGAGCCGTTCAGCTTTGTTGCCCAGAGCTGGGCCTCCGTGACCGTCCCGCGCAGCTCAGCGGTTGAAAACCGACTGTGTACCGGCTGGATATAGGTGCGCATGCCCAGAAAGGGTCCCAGGCCCTTGGAGGGAGGCTGTACCTGTTTGGAATTGGAGCTGTTCAGCTTTGTTGCCCAGAGCTGGGCCTCCGTGCCCATCCCGTGCAGCTCAGGGGTTGAAAACCGGTTGTCTAGGGGCTGGATCTAGGTGCGCATGCCCAGAAAGGGTCCCAAGCCCTTGGAGGCGGGCTGTACCTATTTGGAATTGAGGCCGTTCAGCTTTGTTGCCCAGAGCTAGGCCTCCGTGCCTGTCGCGCGCAGCTCAGCGGTTGAAAACCGTCTGTGTACTGGCTGGATCTAGGTGCGCATGAGCAGAAAGGGTCCCAGGCCCTTGGAGGCGTGCTGTACCTGTTTGGAATTGTAGACTTTCAGCTTTGTTACCCAGAGCTGGGCCTCCGTGCCCGTCGCGCGCAGCTCAGCGGTTGAAAACCGGCTGTCTAGGGGCTGGATCTAGGTGTGCATGCCCAGAAAGGGTCCCAGGCCCTTGGATGCGGGCTGTACCTGTTTGGAATTGGAGCCTTTCAGCTTTGTTGCCCAGAACTGAGCCTCCGTGCCCGTCCCGCGCAGCTCAGGGGTTGAAAACCGGCTCTCTAGGGGCTGGATCTAGGTACGCATGCCCAGAAAGGGTCCCAGGCCCTTGGAGGCGGGCTGTACCGGTTTGGAATTGGAGCCGTTCAGCTTTTTTGCCCAGAGCTGGGCTTCCGTGCCCGTCCCGCGCAGCTCTGGGGTTGAAAACCCTCTGTCTAGGGGCTGAATCTAGGCGCGCATGCCCAGAAAGGGTCTCAGAACCTTGGAGGCGGGCTGTACCCGTTTGGAATTGGAGCCGTTCAGATTTGTTGCCCAGAGACGTGCCTCTGTGCCCTTCCCCTGCAGCTCAGGGGTTGAAAACCGGCTGTCTAGGGGCTGGATCTAGGTGCGCATGCCTAGAAAGGGTCCCAGGCCCTTGGAGGCGGGCTGTACCTGTTTGGAATTGGAGCTATTCAGCTTTGTTGCCCAGAGCTGGGCCTCCGTGCCCGTCCCGCGCAGCACAGGGGTTGAAAACCGGCTGTATAGGTGCTGGATCTAGGTGCGCATGCCCAGAAAGGGTCCCAGGCCCTTGGAGGCGGGCTGTAACTGTTTGGAATTGGAGCCGTTCAGTTTTGTTGCCCAGAGCTGGGTATCCGTGACCGTCCCGCGCAGTTCAGGGGTTTAAAACCCGATGTCTAGGGACTGGATCTAGGTGCGCATGCCCAGAAAGGGTCCCAGGCCCTTTGAGGCGGGCTGTACCTGTTTGGAATTGGAGCCGTTCAGCTTTGTTGCCCAGAGCTAGGCATCCGTTACTGTCCCGCGCAGCTCAGGGGTTGAAAACCCACTGTCTAGGGGCTGGATCTAGGTGCGCATGCCCAGAAAGGGTACCAGGCCCTTTGAGGCGGGCTGTACCTGTTTGGAATTGGAGCCGTTCATATTTGTTGCCCAGAGCCGTGCCTCTGTGCCCGTCCCCTGCAGCTCAGGGGTTGAAAACCGGCTGTCTAGGGGCTGGATCTAGGTGCGCATGAGCATAAAGGGTCCCAGGCCCTTGGAGGCGTGATGTACCTGTTTGGAATTGGAGCCTTTCAGCTTTGTTACCCAGAGCTGGGCCTCCGTGCCCGTCGCGCGCAGCTCAGCGGTTGAAAACCGACTGTCTAGGGGCTGGATCTAGGTGCGGATGCCCAGAAAGGGTCCCATGCCCTTGCAGGCGGGCTGTACCTGTTGGGAATTGGAGCCGTTCAGCTTTGTTGCCCAGAGCTGGGCCTCCCTGCCCGTCCCGTGCAGTTCAGGGGTTGAAAAGCGGCTGTCTAGGGGCTGGATCTAGGTGCGTCTGCCCAGAAAGGGTACCAGGCCCTTTGAGGCGGGCTGTACCTGTTTGGAATTGGAGCCGTACAGCTTTGTTGCCCAGAGCTGGGCCTCCGTGCCCGTCCCGCGCAGCTCAGGGGTTGAAAACCGGTAGTCTAGGGGCTGGAACTAGGCGCGCATGCCCAGAAAGGGTCCCAGGCCCTTGGTGGCGGGCTGTACCGGTTTGGAATTAGAGCCGTTCAGCTTTATTTACCAGAGCTGGGCCTCCGTGCCCGTCCCGCGCAGCTCAGGGTTTGAAAGCCCACTGTCTAGGGGCTGGATCTAGGTGCGCATGCCCAGAAAGGGTCCCAGGACCTTGGAGGCGGGCTGTACCTGTTTAGAATTGGAGCTGTTCAGATTTGTTGCCCAGAGCCGGGCCTCCGTGCCCGTCCCCTGCAGCTCAGGGGTTGAAAACCGGCTGTCTAGGGGCTGGATCTAGGTGCTCATATGCAGAAAGGGTCCCAGGCCCTTGGAGGCGGGTTGTACCTGTTTGGAAATGGAGCCATTCAGCTTTGTTGCCCAGAGCTGGGCCTCCGAGCCCATTCCGTGCAGCTCAGGGGTTGAAAACCGGCTATCTAAGGGCTCGATCTAGGTGCGCATGCCCAGAAAGTGTCCCAGGCCCTTGGAGGCGGGCTGTACCTGTTTGGAATTGGAGCCGTTCAGCTTTGTTGCCCAGTGCTGGGCCTCCGTGCCCGTCCCGCGCAGCTCAGGGGTTGAAAACCGGCTCTCTAGGGGCTGGATCTAGGTGCGCATGCCCAGAAAGGGTCCCAGGCCCTTGGAGACGGACTGTACCTGTTTGGAATTGGAGCCGTTCAGCTTTGTTGCCCAGAGCTTGGCCTCCGTGCCCATCCCGAGCAGCTCAGGGGTTGAAAACCGGCTGTCTAGGGGCTGGATCTAGGTGCGCATGCCCAGAAAGGGTCCCAGGCCCTTGGAGACGGGCTGTACCTGTTTGGAATTGGAGCCGTTCAGCTTTGTTGCCCAGAGCTGGGCCTCCGTGACCGTCCCGCGCAGCTCAGCGGTTGAAAACCGACTGTGTACCGGCTGGATATAGGTACGCATGCCCAGAAAGGGTCCCAGGCCCTTGGAGGGGGGCTGTACCTGTTTGGAATTGGAGCTGTTCAGCTTTGTTGCCCAGAGCTGGGCCTCCGTGCCCATCCCGTGCAGCTCAGGGGTTGAAAACCGGTTGTCTAGGGGCTGGATCTAGGTGCGCATGCCCAGAAAGGGTCCCAAGCCCTTGGAGGCGGGCTGTACCTGTTTGGAATTGGAGCCGTTCAGATTTGTTGCCCAGAGCCGTGCCTCTGTGCCCGTCCCCTGCAGCTCAGGGGTTGAAAACCGGCTGTCTAGGGGCTGGATCTAGGTGCGCATGCCTAGAAAGGGTCCCAGGCCCTTGGAGGCGGGCTGTAACTGTTTGGAGTTGGAGCCGTTCAGTTTTGTTGCCCGGAGCTGGGTATCCGTGACCGTCCCGCGCAGTTCAGGGGTTTAAAACCGGATGTCTAGGGACTGGATGTAGGTGCGCATGCCCAGAAAGGGTCCCAGGCCCTTTAAGGCAGGCTGTACCTGTTTGGAATTGGAGCCGTTCAGCTTTGTTGCCCGGAGCTGGGCCTCAATGCCCGTCCCACGCAGCTCAGTGGTTGAAAACCGGCTGTCTAGGGGTTGGATCTAGGTGCGCATGCCCAGAAAGGGTCCCAGGCCCTTGGAGGCAGGCTGTACCTGTTTGGAATTGGAGCCATTCAGCTTTGTTGCCCAGAGCTGGGCTTCCGTGACCATCCCGCGCAGCTCAGGGGTTGAAAACCGGCTGTCTAGGGGCTGGATCTAGGTGCGCATGCCCAGAAATGGTCCCAGGCCCTTGGAGGCAGGCTGTACCTGTTTGGAATTGGAGCCATTCAGCTTTGTTGCCCAGAGCTAGGCCTCCGTGACTGTCCCGCGCAGCTCAGGGGTTGAAAACCGGCTGTCTAGGGGCTGGATCTAGGTGCGCATGCCCAGAAAGGGTACCAGGCCCTTGGAGGCGGGCTGTACCTGTTTGGAATTGGAGCCGTTCAGATTTGCTGCCCAGAGCCGTGCCTCTGTGCCCGTCCCCTGCAGCTCAGGGGTTGAAAACCGGCTGTCTAGGGGCTGGATCTAGGTGCGCATGAGCATAAAGGGTCCCAGGCCCTTGGAGGCGTGCTGTACCTATTTGGAATTGGAGCCGTTCAGCTTTGTTGCCCAGAGCTGGGCCTCCTTGCCTGTCCCGCGCACCTCAGGGGTTGAAAACCGGCTGTCTAGGGGCTGGAACTAGGTGCGCATTCCCAGAAAGGGTCCCAGACCCTTGGAGGCGGGCTGTACCTGTTTGGAATTGGAGCCGTTCAGCTCTGTTGCCCAGAGCTGGGCCTCCGTGCCTGTCCCGCGCAGCTCAGGGGTTGAAAACCCACTGTCTAGGGGCTGGATCTAGGTGCGCATGCCCAGAAAGGGTACCAGGCCCTTGGAGGCGGGCTGTACCTGTTTGGAATTGGAGCCGTTCAGATTTGTTGCCCAGAGCCGTGCCTCTGTGCCCGTCCCCTGCAGCTCAGGGGTTGAAAACCGGCTGTCTAGGGGCAGGATCTAGGTGCGCATGAGCATAAAGGGTCCCAGGCCCTTGGAGGCGTGCTGTACCTGTTTGGAATTGGAGCCGTTCAGCTTTGTTGCCCAGAGCTGGGCCTCCGTGCCCGTCCCGCGAAGCTGAGGGTTTGAAAACCGGCTGTCTAGGGGCTGGATCTAGGCGCGCATGCCCAGAAAGGGTCCCAGGCCCTTGGAGGTGGGCTGTACCTGTTTGGAATTAGAGCCGTTCAGCTTTGTTGCCCAGAGCTGGGCCTCCGTGCCTGTCCCGCGCAGCTCAGGGGTTGAAAACCAGCTGTCTAGGGGCTGGATCTAGGTGCGCATGCCCAGAAAGGGTCCCAGGCCCTTGGAGGCGGGTTGTACCTGTTTGGAATTGGAGCCGTTCAGCTTTGTTGCCCAGAGCTGGGACTCCGTGCCTGTCCCGCGCAGCTCAGGGGTTGAAAACCGGCAGTCTAGGGGCTGGATATAGGCGCGCATGCCCAGAAAGGGTCCCAGGCCCTTGGAGGCGGGCTGTACCGGTTTGGAATTAGAGCCGTTCAGCTTTATTTACCAGAGCTGGGCTTCCGTGCCCGTCCCGCGCAGCTCAGTGTTTGAAAACCCACTGTCTAGGGGCTGGATCTAGGTGCGCATGCCCAGAAAGGGTCCCAGGACCTTGGAGGCGGGCTTTACCTGTTTAGAATTGGAGCTGTTCAGATTTGTTGCCCAGAGCCGTGCCTCCGTGCCCGTCCCCTGCAGCTCAGGGGTTGAAAGCCGGCTATCTAGGGGCTGGATCTAGGTGCTCATGTCCAGAAAGGGTCCCAGGCCCTTGGAGGCGGGCTGTACCTGTTTGGAATTGGAGCTGTTCAGCTTTGTTGCCCAGAGCTGGGCCTCCGAGCCCGTTCCGTGCAGCTCAGGGGTTGAAAACCGGCTCTCTAGGGGCTGGATCTAGGTGCGCATGCCCAGAGAGTGTCCCAGGCCCTTGGAGGCGGGCTGTACCTGTTTGGAATTGGAGCCGTTCAGCTTTGTTGCCCAGAGTTGTGCCTCCGTGCCCGTCCCGCGCAGCTCAGGGGTTGAAAACCGGCTGTCTAGGGGCTGGATCTAGGTGCGCATGCCCAGAAAGGGTCCCAGGCCCTTGGAGGCGGGCTGTACCTGTTTGGAATTGGAGCCGTTCAGCTTTGTTGCCCAGAGCTGGGCCTCCGTGCCCGTCCCCCGCAGCTCAGGGGTTGAAAACCGGCTGTCTAGGGGCTGGATCTAGGTGCGCATGCCCAGAAAGGGTCCCAGGCCCTTGGTGACTGGCTGTACCTGTTTGGAATTGGAGCCGTTCAGCTTTGTTGCCCAGAGCTGGGCCTCCGTGACCGTCCCGCGCAGCTCAGCGGTTGAAAACCGGCTGTGTACCGGCTGGATATAGGTGCGCATGCCCAGAAAGGGTCCCAGGCCCTTGGAGGGGGGCTGTATCTGTTTGGAATTGGAGCCGTTCAGCTTTGTTGCCCAGAGCTGGGCCTCCGAGCCCTTTCCGTGCAGCTCAGGGGTTGAAAACCGGCTATTTAGGGGCTGGATCTAGGTGCGCATGCCCAGAAAGTGTCCCAGGCCCTTGGAGGCGGGCTGTACCTGTTTGGAATTGGAGCAGTTCAGCTTTGTTGCCCAGAGCTGGGCCTCCGTGCCCGTCCCGCGCAGCTCAGGGGTTGAAAACCGGCTCTCAAGGGGCTGGATCTAGGTGCGCATGCCCAGAAAGAGTCCCAGGCCCTTGGAGGTGGGCTCTACTTGTCTGGAATTGGAGCCATTCGGTTTGTTGCCCAGAGCTGGGCCTCCGGGCCCGTCCCGCGCAGCTCAGGGGTTGAAAACCGGTTGTCTAGGGGCTGGATCTAGGTGCGCATGCCCAGAAAGGGTCCCAAGCCCTTGGAGACGGGCTGTACCTGTTTGGAATTGGAGCCGATCAGCTTTGTTGCCCAGAGCTAGGCCTCCGTGCCTGTCGCGCGCAGCTCAGCGGTTGAAAACCATCTGTGTACGGGCTGGATCTAGGTGCACATGAGCAGAAAGAGTTCCAGGCCCTTGGAGGCGTGCTGTACCTGTTTGGAATTGTAGCCTTTCAGCTTTGTTACCCAGAGCTGGGCCTCCGTGCCCGTCCCGCGAAGCTCAGGGGTTGAAAACCGGCTCTCTAGGGGCTGGATCTAGGTGCGCATGCCCAGAAAGAGTCCCAGGCCCTTGGAGGTGGGCTCTACTTGTCTGGAATTGGAGCCATTCGCTTTGTTGCCCAGAGCTGGGCCTCCGGGCCCGTCCCGCGCAGCTCAGGGGTTGAAAACCGGCTGTCTAGGGGCTGGATCTAGGCGCGCATGCCCAGAAAGGGTCCCAGGCCCTTGGAGGCGGGCTGTACCTGTTTGGAATTGGAGCTGTTCAGATTTGTTGCCCAGAGCTGGGCCTCAGTGCCCGTACCGCGCACCTCAGGGGTTGAAAACCCACTGTCTAGGGGCTGGATCGAGGTGCGCATGCCCAGAAAGGGTCTCAGAACCTTGGAGGCGTGCTGTACCTGTTTGGAATTGTAGCCATTCAGCTTTGTTACCCAGAGCTGGGCCTCCGTGCCCGTCCCGCGAAGCTCAGGGGTTGAAAACCGGCTGTAGGGGCTGGATCTAGGTGCGCATGCCCAAAATGGGTCCCAGGACCTTGGAGGCGGGCTGTACCTGTTTGGAATTGGAGCCGTTCAGCTTTGTTGCCCAGAGCTGGGCCTCCGTGCCTGTCCCGCGCAGCTCAGGAGTTGAAAACCGGCTGTCTAGGGGCTGGATCTAGGCGCGCATGCCCAGAAAGGGTCCCAGGCCCTTGGAGGCGGGCTGTACCTGTTTGGAATTGGAGCTGTTCAGATTTGTTGCCCAGAGCTGGGCCTCAGTGCCCGTACCGCGCACCTCAGGGGTTGAAAACCCACTGTCTAGGGGCTGGATCGAGGTGCGCATGCCCAGAAAGGGTCTCAGAACCTTGGAGGCGGGCTGTACTTGTTTGGAATTGGAGTTGTTCAGATTTGTTGCCCAGAGCCGGGCCCCCGTGCCCGTCCCCTGCAGCTCAGGGGTTGAAAACCGGCTGTCTAGGGGCTGGATCTAGGTGCGCATGTCCAGAAAGGGTCCCAGACCCTTGGAGTAGGGCTGTACCTGTTTGGAATTGGAGCCGTTCAGCTTTGTTGCCCAGAGCTGGGCCTCCGAGCCTGTTCCGTGCAGCTCAGGGGTTGAAAACCGGCTATCTAGGGGCTGGATCTAGGTGCGCATGCCCAGAAATTGTACCAGGCCCTTGGAGGCGGGCTGTACCTGTTTGGAATTGGAGCCGTTCAGCTTTGTTGCCCAGATCTGGGCCTCCGTGCCCGTCCCGCGCAGCTCAGGGGTTGAAAACCGGCTGTCTAGGAGCTGGATCAAGGTGCGCATGCCCAAAAAGGGTCCCAGGCCCTTGGAGACGGGCTGTACCTGTTTGGAATTGGAGCCGTTCAGCTTTGCTGCCCAGAGCTGGGCCTCCGTGCCCGTCCCCCGCAGCTCAGGGGTTGAAAACCGGCTGTCTAGGGGCTGGATCTAGGTGCGCATGCCCAGAAAGGGTCCCAGGCCCTTGGAGGCGGGCTGTACCTGTTTGGAATTGGAGCCGTTCAGCTTTGTTGCCCAGAGCTGGGCCTCCGTGACCGTCACGCGCAGCTCAGCGGTTGAAAACCGGCTGTGTACCGGCTGGATATAGGTGCGCATGCCCAGAAAGGGTCCAAGGCCCTTGGAGGGGGGCTGTATCTGTTTGGAATTGGAGCCGTTCAGCTTTGTTGCACAGAGCTCGGCCTCCGAGCCCTTTCCGTGCAGCTCCGGGGTTGAAAGCCGGCTATCTAGGGGCTGGATCTAGGTGCTCATGTCCAGAAAGGGTCCCAGGCCCTTGGAGGCGGGCTGTACCTGTTTGGAATTGGAGCTGTTCAGCTTTCTTGCCCAGAGCTGGGCCTCCGAGCCCGTTCCGTGCAGCTCAGGGGTTGAAAACCGGCTCTCTAGGGGCTGGATCTAGGTTCGCATGCCCAGAGAGTGTCCCAGGCCCTTGGAGGCGGGCTGTACCTGTTTGGAATTGGAGCCGTTCAGCTTTGTTGCCCAGAGTTGTGCCTCCGTGCCCGTCCCGCGCAGCTCAGGGGTTGAAAACCGGCTGTCTAGGGGCTGGATCTAGGTGCGCATGCCCAGAAAGGGTCCCAGGCCCTTGGAGGCGGGCTGTACCTGTTTGGAATTGGAGCCGTTCAGCTTTGTTGCCCAGAGCTGGGCCTCCGTGCCCGTCCCCCGCAGCTCAGGGGTTGAAAACCGGCTATCTAGGGGCTGGATCTAGGTGCGCATGCCCAGAAAGGGTCCCAGGCCCTTGGTGACTGGCTGTACCTGTTTGGAATTGGAGCCGTTCAGCTTTGTTGCCCAGAGCTGGGCCTCCGTGACCGTCCCGCGCAGCTCAGCGGTTGAAAACCGGCTGTGTACCGGCTGGATATAGGTGCGCATGCCCAGAAAGGGTCCCAGGCCCTTGGAGGGGGGCTGTATCTGTTTGGAATTGGAGCCGTTCAGCTTTGTTGCCCAGAGCTGGGCCTCCGAGCCCTTTCCGTGCAGCTCAGGGGTTGAAAACCGGCTATTTAGGGGCTGGATCTAGGTGCGCATGCCCAGAAAGTGTCCCAGGCCCTTGGAGGCGGGCTGTACCTGTTTGGAATTGGAGCAGTTCAGCTTTGTTGCCCAGAGCTGGGCCTCCGTGCCCGTCCCGCGCAGCTCAGGGGTTGAAAACCGGCTCTCTAGGGGCTGGATCTAGGTGCGCATGCCCAGAAAGAGTCCCAGGCCCTTGGAGGTGGGCTCTACTTGTCTGGAATTGGAGCCATTCGCTTTGTTGCCCAGAGCTGGGCCTCCGGGCCCGTCCCGCGCAGCTCAGGGGTTGAAAACCGGTTGTCTAGGGGCTGGATCTAGTTGCGCATGCCCAGAAAGGGTCCCAAGCCCTTGGAGACGGGCTGTACCTGTTTGGAATTGGAGCCGATCAGCTTTGTTGCCCAGAGCTAGGCCTCCGTGCCTGTCGCGCGCAGCTCAGCGGTTGAAAACCATCTGTGTACGGGCTGGATCTAGGTGCACATGAGCAGAAAGAGTTCCAGGCCCTTGGAGGCGTGCTGTACCTGTTTGGAATTATAGCCTTTCAGCTTTGTTACCCAGAGCTGGGCCTCCGTGCCCGTCCCGCGAAGCTCAGGGGTTGAAAACCGGCTCTCTAGGGGCTGGATCTAGGTGCGCATGCCCAGAAAGAGTCCCAGGCCCTTGGAGGTGGGCTCTACTTGTCTGGAATTGGAGCCCTTCGCTTTGTTGCCCAGAGCTGGGCCTCCGGGCCCGTCCCGCGCAGCTCAGGGGTTGAAAACCGGCTGTCTAGGGGCTGGATCTAGGCGCGCATGCCCAGAAAGGGTCCCAGGCCCTTGGAGGCGGGCTGTACCTGTTTGGAATTGGAGCTGTTCAGATTTGTTGCCCAGAGCTGGGCCTCAGTGCCCGTACCGCGCACCTCAGGGGTTGAAAACCCACTGTCTAGGGGCTGGATCGAGGTGCGCATGCCCAGAAAGGGTCTCAGAACCTTGGAGGCGGGCTGTACCTGTTTGGAATTGGAGTTGTTCAGATTTGTTGCCCAGAGCCGGGCCCCCGTGCCCGTCCCCTGCAGCTCAGGGGTTGAAAACCGGCTGTCTAGGGGCTGGATCTAGGTGCGCATGTCCAGAAAGGGTCCCAGGCCCTTGGAGTAGGGCTGTACCTGTTTGGAATTGGAGCCGTTCAGCTTTGTTGCCCAGAGCTGGGCCTCCGAGCCTGTTCCGTGCAGCTCAGGGGTTGAAAACCGGCTATCTAGGGGCTGGATCTAGGTGCGCATGCCCAGAAATTGTCCCAGGCCCTTGGAGGCGGGCTGTACCTGTTTGGAATTGGAGCCGTTCAGCTTTGTTGCCCAGAGCTGGGCCTCCGTGCCTGTTCCGCGCAGCTCAGGGGTTGAAAACCGGCTGTCTAGGAGCTGGATCAAGGTGCGCATGCCCAAAAAGGGTCCCAGGCCCTTGGAGACGGGCTGTACCTGTTTGGAATTGGAGCCGTTCAGCTTTGCTGCCCAGAGCTGGGCCTCCGTGCCCGTCCCCCGCAGCTCAGGGGTTGAAAACCGGCTGTCTAGGGGCTGGATCTAGGTGCGCATGCGGAGAAAGGGTCCCAGGCCCTTGGTGACTGGCTGTACCTTTTTGGAATTGGAGTCGTTCAGCTTTGTTGCCCAGAGCTGGGCCTCCGTGACCGTCACGCGCAGCTCAGCGGTTGAAAACCGGCTGTGTACCGGCTGGATATAGGTGCGCATGCCCAGAAAGGGTCCAAGGCCCTTGGAGGGGGGCTGTATCTGTTTGGATTGGAGCCGTTCAGCTTTGTTGCCCAGAGCTGGGCCTCCGAGCCCTTTCCGTGCAGCTCAGGGGTTGAAAACCGGCTATCTAGGGGCTGGATCTAGGTGCGCATGCCCAGAAAGTGTCCCAGGCCCTTGGAGGCAGGCTGTACCTGTTTGGAATTGGAGCCGTTCAGCTTTGTTGCCCAGAGCTGGGCCTCCGTGCCCGTCCCGCGCAGCTCAGGGGTTGAAAACCGGCTCTCTAGGGGCTGGATCTAGGTGCGCATGCCCAGAAAGAGTCCCAGGCCCTTGTAGGTGGGCTCTACTTGTCTGGAATTGGAGCCATTCGCTTTGTTGCCCAGAGCTGGGCCTCCGGGCCCGTCCCGCGCAGCTCCGGGGTTGAAATCCGGTTGTCTAGGGGCTGGATCTAGGTGCGCATGCCCAGAAAGGGTCCCAAGCCCTTGGAGGCGGGCTGTACCTGTTTGGAATTGGAGCCGTTCAGCTTTGTTGCCCAGAGCTAGGCCTCCGTGCCTGTCGCGCGCAGCTCAGCGGTTGAAAACCATCTGTGTACGGGCTGGATCTAGGTGCGCATGAGCAGAAAGAGTCCCAGGCCCTTGGAGGCGTGCTGTACCTGTTTGGAATTGTAGCCTTTCAGCTTTGTTACCCAGAGCTGGGCCTCCGTGCCCGTCCCGCGCAGCTCTGGGGTTGAAAACCGGCCGTCTAGGGGCTGGATCTAGGTGCGCATGCCCAAAATGGGTCCCAGGACCTTGGAGGCGGGCTGTAGCTGTTTGGAATTGGACCCGTACAGCTCTGTTGCCCAGAGCTGAGCCTCCGTGCCCGTCCCGCGCAGCTCAGGGGTTGAAAACCGGCTCTCTAGGGGCTGGATCTAGGTGCGCATGCCCAGAACGGGTCCCAGGCCCTTGGAGTAGGGCTGTACCTGTTTGGATTTGGAGCCGTTCAGCTTTGTTGCCCAGAGCTGGGCCTCCGAGCCCGTTCCGTGCAGCTCAGGGGTTGAAAACCGGCTATCTAGGGGCTGGATCTAGGTGCGCATGCCCAGAAAGTGTCCCAGGCCCTTGGAGGCGGGCTGTACCTGTTTGGAATTGGAGCCGTTCAGCTTTGTTGCCCAGAGCTGGGCCTCCGTGCCCGTCCCACGCAGCTCAGGGGTTGAAAACCGGCTGTCTAGGAGCTGGATCAAGGTGCGCATGCCCAGAAAGGGTCCCAGGCCCTTGGAGGCGGGCTGTACCTGTTTGGAATTGGAGCCGTTCAGCTTTGTTGCCCAGAGCTGGGCCTCCGTGCCTGTCCCGCGCAGCTCAGGGGTTGAAAACCCGCTGTCTAGGAGCTGGGTCTAGGTGCGCATGCCCAGAAAGGGTCCCAGGCCCTTGGAGACGGGCTGTACCTGTTTGGAATTGGAGCCGTTCAGCTTTGTTGCCCAGAGCTGGGCCTCCGTGCCTGTCGCGCGCAGCTCAGCGGTTGAAAACCGTCTGTGTACGGGCTGGATCTAGGTGCGCATGAGCAGAAAGGGTCCCAGGCCCTTGGAGGCGTGCTGTACCTGTTTGGAATTGGAGACTTTCAGCTTTGTTACCCAGAGCTGGGCCTCCGTGCCCGTCCCCCGCAGCTCAGGGGTTGAAAACCGGCTGTCTAGGGGCTGGATCTAGGTGCGCATGCGCAGAATGGGTCCCAGGACCTTTGAGGCGGGCTGTACCTGTTTGGAATTGGAGCCGTTCAGCTTTGTTGCCCAGAGCTGGGCCTCCGAACCCGTTCCGTGCAGCTCAGGGGTTGAAAACCGGCTATCTAGGGGCTTGATCTAGGTGTGCATGGCCAGAAAGTGTCCCAGGCCCTTGGAGGCGGGCTGTACCTGTTTGGAATTGGAGCCGTTCAGCATTGTTGCCCAGAGCTGGGCTTCCGTGCCCGTCCCGCGCAGCTCAGGGGTTGAAAACAGGCTGTCTAGGAGCTGGATCAAGGTGCGCATGCCCAGAAAGGGTCCCAGGCCCTTGGTGGCGGGCTGTACCTGTTTGGAATTGGAGCCGTTCAGCTTTGTTGCCCAGAGCTGGGCCTCCGTGCCTGTCCCGCGCAGCTCAGGGGTTGAAAACCGGCTGTCTAGGGGCTGGATCTAGGCGCGCATGCCCAGAAAGGGTCCCAGGCCCTTGGAGGCGGCCTGTACCGGTTTGGAATTAGAGCCGTTCAGCTTTCTTGCCCAGAGCTGGGCCTCCGTGCCCGTCCCGCGCAGCTCAGGGGTTGAAAAACGGTTGTCTAGGGGCTGGATCTAGGTGCGCATGCCCAGAAATGGTCCCAAGCCCTTGGAGGCGGTCTGTACCTGTTTGGAATTGGAGCCGTTCAGCTTTGTTGCCCAGAGCTAGGCCTCCGTGCCTGTCGCGCGCAGCTCAGCGGTTGAAAACCGTCTGTGTACGGGCTGGATCTAGGTGCGCATGAGCAGAAAGAGTCCCAGGCCCTTGGAGGCGTGCTGTACCTTTTTGGAATTGGAGCCTTTCTGCTTTGTTACCCAGAGCTGGGCCTCCGTGCCCGTCCCGCGCAGCTCAGGGGTTGAAAACCGGCTGTCTAGGGGCTGGATCTAGGTGCGCATGCCCAAAATGGGTCCCAGGACCTTGGAGGCGGGCTGTACCTGTTTGGAATTGGAGCCGTTCAGCTTTGATGCCCAGAGCTGGGCCTCCGTGCCTGTCCCGCGCAGCTCAGGAGTTGAAAACCGGCTGTCTAGGGGCTGGATCTAGGCGCGCATGCCCAGAAAGGGTCCCAGGCCCTTGGAGGCGGGCTGTACCTGTTTGGAATTGGAGCTGTTCAGATTTGTTGCCCAGAGCTGGACCTCAGTGCCTGTACCGCGCACCTCAGGGGTTGAAAAACCACTGTCTAGGGGCTGGATCGAGGTGCGCATGCCCAGAAAGGGTCTCAGAACCTTGGAGGCGGGCTGTACCTGTTTGGAATTGGAGTTGTTCAGATTTGTTGCCCAGAGCCGGTCCCCCGTGCCCGTCCCCTGCAGCTCAGGGGTTGAAAACCGGCTCTCTAGGGGCTGGATCTAGGTGCGCATGTCCAGAAAGGGTCCCAGGCCCTTGGAGTAGGGCTGTACCTGTTTGGAATTGGAGCCGTTCAGCTTTGTTGCCCAGACCTGGGCCTCCGAGCCTGTTCCGTGCAGCTCAGGGGTTGAAAACCGGCTATCTAGGGGCTGGATCTAGGTGCGCATGCCCAGAAATTGTCCCAGGCCCTTGGAGGCGGGCTGTACCTGTTTGGAATTGGAGCCGTTCAGCTTTGTTGCCCAGAGCTGGGCCTCCGTGCCCGTCCCGCGCAGCTCAGGGGTTGAAAACCGGCTGTCTAGGAGCTGGATCAAGGTGCGCATGCCCAGAAAGGGTCCCAGGCCCTTGGAGACGGGCTGTACCTGTTTGGAATTGGAGCCGTTCAGCTTTGTTGCCCAGAGCTGGGCCTCCGTGCCCGTCCCCCGCAGCTCAGGGGTTGAAAACCGGCTGTCTAGGGGCTGGATCTAGGTGCGCATGCCCAGAAAGGGTCCCAGGCCCTTGGTGACTGGCTGTACCTTTTTGGAATTGGAGCCGTTCAGCTTTGTTGCCCAGAGCTGGGCCTCCGTGACCGTCCCGCGCAGCTCAGCGGTGAAAACCGGCTGTGTACCGGCTGGATATAGGTGCGCATGCCCAGAAAGGGTCCCAGGCCCTTGGAGGGGGGCTGTATCTGTTTGGAATTGGAGCCGTTCAGATTTGTTGCCCAGAGCTGGGCCTCCGAGCCCTTTCCGTGCAGCTCAGGGGCTGAAAACCGGCTATCTAGGGGCTGGATCTAGGTGCGCATGCCCAGAAAGTGTCCCAGGCCCTTGGACGCGGGCTGTACCTGTTTGGAATTGGAGCCGTTCAGCTTTGTTGCCCAGAGCTGGGCCTCCGTGCCCGTCCCGCGCAGCTCAGGGGTTGAAAACCGGCTCTCTAGGGGCTGGATCTAGGTGCGCATGCCCAGAAAGAGTCCCAGGCCCTTGGAGGTGGGCTCTACTTGTCTGGAATTGGAGCCATTCGCTTTGTTGCCCAGAGCTGGGCCTCCGGGCCCGTCCCGCGCAGCTCAGGGGTTGAAAACCGGTTGTCTAGGAGCTGGATCTAGGTGCGCATGCCCAGAAAGGGTCCCAAGCCCTTGGAGGCGGGCTGTACCTGTTTGGAATTGGAGCCGTTCAGCTTTGTTGCCCAGAGCTAGGCCTCCGTGCCTGTCGCGCGCAGCTCAGCGGTTGAAAACCGTATGTGTACGGGCTGGATATAGGTGCACATGCCCAGAAAGGGTCCCTGGCCCTTGGAGGCGGGCTGTATCTGTTTGGAATTGGAGCTGTTCAGCTTTTTTGCCCAGAGCTAGGCCTCCGTGCCTGTCGCGCGCAGCTCAGCGGTTGAAAACCGTCTGTGTACGGGCTGGATCTAGGTGCGCATGAGCAGAAAGGGTCCCAGGCCCTTGGAGGCGTGCTGTACCTGTTTGGAATTGGAGCCTTTCAGCTTTGTTACCCAGAGCTGGGCCTCCTTGCCCGTCCCGCGCAGCTCAGGGTTTGAAAACCGGCTGTCTAGGGGCTGGATCTAGGTGCGCATGCCCAGAATGGGTCTCAGAACCTTGGAGGCGGGCTGTACCTGTTTGGAATTGGAGCTTTTCAGATTTGTTGCCCAGAGTCGGCCCTCCGTGCCCGTCCCCTGCAGCTCAGGGGTTGAAAACCGGCTGTCTAGGGGCTGGATCTAGGTGCGCATGTCCAGAAAGGGTCCCAGGCCCTTGGAGGCGGGCTGTACCTGTTTGGAATTGGAGCCGTTCAGCTTTGTTGCCCAGAGCTGGGCCTCCGAGCCCTTTCCGTGCAGCTCAGGGGTTGAAAACCGGCTATCTAGGGGCTGGATCTAGGTGCGCATGCCCAGAAAGTGTCCCAGTTCCTTGGAGGCGGGCTGTACCTGTTTGGAATTGGAGCCGTTCAGCTTTGTTGCCCAGAGCTGGGCCTCCGTGCCCGACCCGCGCAACTCAGGGGTTGAAAACCGGCTCTCTAGGGGCTGGATCTAGGTGCGCATGCCCATAAAGAGTCCCAGGCCCTTGGAGGTGGGCTCTACTTTTCTGGAATTGGAGCCATTCGCTTTGTTGCCCAGAGCTGGGCCTCCGGGCCCGTCCCGCGCAGCTCAGGGGTTGAAAACCGGCTGTCTAGGGGCTGGATCTAGGCGCGCATGCCCAGAAAGGGTCCCAGGCCCTTGGAGGCGGGCTGTACCTGTTTGGAATTGGAGCTGTTCAGATTTGTTGCCCAGAGCTGGGCCTCAGTGCCCGTACCGCGCACCTCAGGGGTTGAAAACCCACTGTCTAGGGGCTGGATCGAGGTGCGCATGCCCAGAAAGGGTCTCAGAACCTTGGAGGCGTGCTGTACCTGTTTGGAATTGTAGCCTTTCAGCTTTGTTACCCAGAGCTGGGCCTCCGTGCCCGTCCCGCGAAGCTCAGGGGTTGAAAACCGGCTGTCTAGGGGCTGGATCTAGGTGCGCATGCCCAAAATGGGTCCCAGGACCTTGGAGGCGGGCTGTACCTGTTTGGAATTGGAGCCGTTCAGCTTTGTTGCCCAGAGCTGGGCCTCCGTGCCTGTCCCGCGCAGCTCAGGAGTTGAAAACCGGCTGTCTAGGGGCTGGATCTAGGCGCGCATGCCCAGAAAGGGTCCCAGGCCCTTGGAGGCGGGCTGTACCTGTTTGGAATTGGAGCTGTTCAGATTTGTTGCCCAGAGCTGGGCCTCAGTGCCCGTACCGCGCACCTCAGGGGTTGAAAACCCACTGTCTAGGGGCTGGATCGAGGTGCGCATGCCCAGAGAGGTTCTCAGAACATTGGAGGCGGGCTGTACCTGTTTGGAATTGGAGTTGTTGAGATTTGTTGCCCAGAGCCGGGCCCCCGTGCCCGTCCCCTGCAGCTCAGGGGTTGAAAACCGGCTGTCTAGGGGCTGGATCTAGGTGCGCATGTCCAGAAAGGGTCCCAGGCCCTTGGAGTAGGGCTGTACCTGTTTGGAATTGGAGCCGTTCAGCTTTGTTGCCCAGAGCTGGGCCTCCGAGCCTGTTCCGTGCAGCTCAGGGGTTGAAATCCGGCTATCTAGGGGCTGGATCTAGGTGCGCATGCCCAGAAATTGTCCCAGGCCCTTGGAGGCGGGCTGTACCTGTTTGGAATTGGAGCCGTTCAGCTTTGTTGCCCAGAGCTGGGCCTCCGTGCCCGTTCCGCGCAGCTCAGGGGTTGAAAACCGGCTGTCTAGGAGCTGGATCAAGGTGCGCATGCCCAAAAAGGGTCCCAGGCCCTTGGAGACGGGCTGTACCTGTTTGGAATTGGAGCCGTTCAGCTTTGCTGCCCAGAGCTGGGCCTCCGTGCCCGTCCCCCGCAGCTCAGGGGTTGAAAACCGGCTGTCTACTGGCTGGATCTAGGTGCGCATGCGGAGAAAGGGTCCCAGGCCCTTGGTGACTGGCTGTACCTTTTTGGAATTGGAGTCGTTCAGCTTTGTTGCCCAGAGCTGGGCCTCCGTGACCGTCACGCGCAGCTCAGCGGTTGAAAACCGGCTGTGTACCGGCTGGATATAGGTGCGCATGCCCAGAAAGGGTCCAAGGCCCTTGGAGGGGGGCTGTATCTGTTTGGAATTGGAGCCGTTCAGCTTTGTTGCCCAGAGCTGGGCCTCCGAGCCCTTTCCGTGCAGCTCAGGGGTTGAAAACCGGCTATCTAGGGGATGGATCTAGGTGCGCATGCCCAGAAAGTGTCCCAGGCCCTTGGAGGCAGGCTGTACCTGTTTGGAATTGGAGCCGTTCAGCTTTGTTGCCCAGAGCTGGGCCTCCGTGCCCGTCCCGCGCAGCTCAGGGGTTGAAAACCGGCTCTCTAGGGGCTGGATCTAGGTGCGCATGCCCAGAAAGAGTCCCAGGCCCTTGTAGGTGGGCTCTACTTGTCTGGAATTGGAGCCATTCGCTTTGTTGCCCAGAGCTGGGCCTCCGGGCCCGTCCCGCGCAGCTCCGGGGTTGAAATCCGGTTGTCTAGGGGCTGGATCTAGGTGCGCATGCCCAGAAAGGGTCCCAAGCCCTTAGAGGCGGGCTGTACCTGTTTGGAATTGGAGCCGTTCAGCTTTGTTGCCCAGAGCTAGGCCTCCGTGCCTGTCGCGCGCAGCTCAGCGGTTGAAAACCATCTGTGTACGGGCTGGATCTAGGTGCGCATGAGCAGAAAGAGTCCCAGGCCCTTGGAGGCGTGCTGTACCTGTTTGGAATTGTAGCCTTTCAGCTTTGTTACCCAGAGCTGGGCCTCCGTGCCCGTCCCGCGCAGCTCTGGGGTTGAAAACCGGCCGTCTAGGGGCTGGATCTAGGTGCGCATGCCCAAAATGGGTCCCAGGACCTTGGAGGCGGGCTGTAGCTGTTTGGAATTGGACCCGTACAGCTCTGTTGCCCAGAGCTGAGCCTCCGTGCCCGTCCCGCGCAGCTCAGGGGTTGAAAACCGGCTCTCTAGGGGCTGGATGTAGGTGCGCATGCCCAGAACGGGTCCCAGGCCCTTGGAGTAGGGCTGTACCTGTTTGGATTTGGAGCCGTTCAGCTTTGTTGCCCAGAGCTGGGCCTCCGAGCCCGTTCCGTGCAGCTCAGGGGTTGAAAACCGGCTATCTAGGGGCTGGATCTAGGTGCGCATGCCCAGAAAGTGTCCCAGGCCCTTGGAGGCGGGCTGTACCTGTTTGGAATTGGAGCCGTTCAGCTTTGTTGCCCAGAGCTGGGCCTCCGTGCCCGTCCCACGCAGCTCAGGGGTTGAAAACCGGCTGTCTAGGAGCTGGATCAAGGTGCGCATGCCCAGAAAGGGTCCCAGGCCCTTGGAGGCGGGCTGTACCTGTTTGGAATTGGAGCCGTTCAGCTTTGTTGCCCAGAGCTGGGCCTCCGTGCCTGTCCCGCGCAGCTCAGGGGTTGAAAACCCGCTGTCTAGGAGCTGGGTCTAGGTGCGCATGCCCAGAAAGGGTCCCAGGCCCTTGGAGACGGGCTGTACCTGTTTGGAATTGGAGCCGTTCAGCTTTGTTGCCCAGAGCTGGGCCTCCGTGCCTGTCGCGCGCAGCTCAGCGGTTGAAAACCGTCTGTGTACGGGCTGGATCTAGGTGCGCATGAGCAGAAAGGGTCCCAGGCCCTTGGAGGCGTGCTGTACCTGTTTGGAATTGGAGACTTTCAGCTTTGTTACCCAGAGCTGGGCCTCCGTGCCCGTCCCCCGCAGCTCAGGGGTTGAAAACCGGCTGTCTAGGGGCTGGATCTAGGTGCGCATGCGCAGAATGGGTCCCAGGACCTTTGAGGCGGGCTGAACCTGTTTGGAATTGGAGCCGTTCAGCTTTGTTGCCCAGAGCTGGGCCTCCGAACCCGTTCCGTGCAGCTCAGGGGTTGAAAACCGGCTATCTAGGGGCTTGATCTAGGTGTGCATGGCCAGAAAGTGTCCCAGGCCCTTGGAGGCGGGCTGTACCTGTTTGGAATTGGAGACGTTCAGCATTGTTGCCCAGAGCTGGGCTTCCGTGCCCGTCCCGCGCAGCTCAGGGGTTGAAAACAGGCTGTCTAGGAGCTGGATCAAGGTGCGCATGCCCAGAAAGGGTCCCAGGCCCTTGGAGGCGGGCTGTACCTGTTTGGAATTGGAGCCGTTCAGCTTTGTTGCCCAGAGCTGGGCCTCCGTGCCTGTCCCGCGCAGCTCAGGGGTTGAAAACCGGCTGTCTAGGGGCTGGATCTAGGCGCGCATGCCCAGAAAGGGTCCCAGGCCCTTGGAGGCGGCCTGTACCGGTTTGGAATTAGAGCCGTTCAGCTTTGTTGCCCAGAGCTGGGCCTCCGTGCCCGTCCCGCGCAGCTCAGGGCTTGAAAAACGGTTGTCTAGGGGCTGGATCTAGGTGCGCATGCCCAGAAATTGTCCCAAGCCCTTGGAGGCGGTCTGTACCTGTTTGGAATTGGAGCCGTTCAGCTTTGTTGCCCAGAGCTAGGCCTCCGTGCCTGTCGCGCGCAGCTCAGCGGTTGAAAACCGTCTGTGTACGGGCTGGATCTAGGTGCGCATGAGCAGAAAGAGTCCCAGGCCCTTGGAGGCGTGCTGTACCTTTTTGGAATTGGAGCCTTTCTGCTTTGTTACCCAGAGCTGGGCCTCCGTGCCCGTCCCGCGAAGCTCAGGGATTGAAAACCGGCTGTCTAGGGGCTGGATCTAGGTGCGCATGCCCAAAATGGGTCCCAGGCCCTTGGAGGCGGGCTGTACCTGTTTGGAATTGGAGCTGTTCAGATTTGTTGCCCAGAGCTGGACCTCAGTGCCTGTACCGCGCACCTCAGGGGTTGAAAAACCACTGTCTAGGGGCTGGATCGAGGTGCGCATGCCCAGAAAGGGTCTCAGAACCTTGGAGGCGGGCTGTACCTGTTTGGAATTGGAGTTGTTCAGATTTGTTGCCCAGAGCCGGTCCCCGGTGCCCGTCCCCTGCAGCTCAGGGGTTGAAAACCGGCTGTCTAGGGGCTGGATCTAGGTGCGCATGTCCAGAAAGGGTCCCAGGCCCTTGGAGTAGGGCTGTACCTGTTTGGAATTGGAGCCGTTCAGCTTTGTTGCCCAGACCTGGGCCTCCGAGCCTGTTCCGTGCAGCTCAGGGGTTGAAAACCGGCTATCTAGGGGCTGGATCTAGGTGCGCATGCCCAGAAATTGTCCCAGGCCCTTGGAGGCGGGCTGTACCTGTTTGGAATTGGAGCCGTTCAGCTTTGTTGCCCAGAGCTGGGCCTCCGTGCCCGTCCCGCGCAGCTCAGGGGTTGAAAACCGGCTGTCTAGGAGCTGGATCAAGGTGCGCATGCCCAGAAAGGGTCCCAGGCCCTTGGAGACGGGCTGTACCTGTTTGGAATTGGAGCCGTTCAGCTTTGTTGCCCAGAGCTGGGCCTCCGTGCCCGTCCCCCGCAGCTCAGGGGTTGAAAACCGGCTGTCTAGGGGCTGGATCTAGGTGCGCATGCCCAGAAAGGGTCCCAGGCCCTTGGTGACTGGCTGTACCTTTTTGGAATTGGAGCCGTTCAGCTTTGTTGCCCAGAGCTGGGCCTCCGTGACCGTCCCGCGCAGCTCAGCGGTTGAAAACCGGCTGTGTACTGGCTGGATATAGGTGCGCATGCCCAGAAAGGGTCCCAGGCCCTTGGAGGGGGGCTGTATCTGTTTGGAATTGGAGCCGTTCAGCTTTGTTGCCCAGAGCTGGGCCTCCGAGCCCTTTCCGTGCAGCTCAGGGGCTGAAAACCGGCTATCTAGGGGCTGGATCTAGGTGCGCATGCCCAGAAAGTGTCCCAGGCCCTTGGACGCGGGCTGTACCTGTTTGGAATTGGAGCCGTTCAGCTTTGTTGCCCAGAGCTGGGCCTCCGTGCCCGTCCCGCGCAGCTCAGGGGTTGAAAACCGGCTCTCTAGGGGCTGGATCTAGGTGCGCATGCCCAGAAAGAGTCCCAGGCCCTTGGAGGTGGGCTCTACTTGTCTGGAATTGGAGCCATTCGCTTTGTTGCCCAGAGCTGGGCCTCCGGGCCCGTCCCGCGCAGCTCAGGGGTTGAAAACCGGTTGTCTAGGAGCTGGATCTAGGTGCGCATGCCCAGAAAGGGTCCCAAGCCCTTGGAGGCGGGCTGTACCTGTTTGGAATTGGAGCCGTTCAGCTTTGTTGCCCAGAGCTAGGCCTCCGTGCCTGTCGCGCGCAGCTCAGCGGTTGAAAACCGTATGTGTACGGGCTGGATATAGGTGCACATGCCCAGAAAGGGTCCCTGGCCCTTGGAGGCGGGCTGTATCTGTTTGGAATTGGAGCTGTTCAGCTTTTTTGCCCAGAGCTAGGCCTCCGTGCCTGTCGCGCGCAGCTCAGCGGTTGAAAACCGTCTGTGTACGGGCTGGATCTAGGTGCGCATGAGCAGAAAGGGTCCCAGGCCCTTGGAGGCATGCTGTACCTGTTTGGAATTGGAGCCTTTCAGCTTTGTTACCCAGAGCTGGGCCTCCTTGCCCGTCCCGCGCAGCTCAGGGTTTGAAAACCGGCTGTCTAGGGGCTGGATCTAGGTGCGCATGCCCAGAATGGGTCTCAGAACCTTGGAGGCGGGCTGTACCTGTTTGGAATTGGAGCTTTTCAGATTTGTTGCCCAGAGTCGGCCCTCCGTGCCCGTCCCCTGCAGCTCAGGGGTTGAAAACCGGCTGTCTAGGGGCTGGATCTAGGTGCGCATGTCCAGAAAGGGTCCCAGGCCCTTGGAGGCGGGCTGTACCTGTTTGGAATTGGAGCCGTTCAGCTTTGTTGCCCAGAGCTGGGCCTCCGAGCCCTTTCCGTGCAGCTCAGGGGTTGAAAACCGGCTATCTAGGGGCTGGATCTAGGTGCGCATGCCCAGAAAGTGTCCCAGTTCCTTGGAGGCGGGCTGTACCTGTTTGGAATTGGAGCCGTTCAGCTTTGTTGCCCAGAGCTGGGCCTCCGTGCCCGACCCGCGCAACTCAGGGGTTGAAAACCGGCTCTCTAGGGGCTGGATCTAGGTGCGCATGCCCATAAAGAGTCCCAGGCCCTTGGAGGTGGGCTCTACTTGTCTGGAATTGGAGCCATTCACTTTGTTGCCCAGAGCTGGGCCTCCGTGCCTGTCCCGCGCAGCTCAGGGGTTGAAAACCCGCTGTCTAGGAGCTGGGTCTAGGTGCGCATGCCCAGAAAGGGTCCCAGGCCCTTGGAGACGGGCTGTACCTGTTTGGAATTGGAGCCGTTCAGCTTTGTTGCCCAGAGCTGGGCCTCCGTGCCTGTCGCGCGCAGCTCAGCGGTTGAAAACCGTCTGTGTACGGGCTGGATCTAGGTGCGCATGAGCAGAAAGGGTCCCAGGCCCTTGGAGGCGTGCTGTACCTGTTTTGAATTGGAGACTTTCAGCTTTGTTACCCAGAGCTGGGCCTCCGTGCCCGTCCCGCGCAGCTCAGGGGTTGAAAACCGGCTGTCTAGGGGCTGGATCTAGGTGCGCATGCGCAGAATGGGTCCCAGGCCCTTGGAGGCGGGCTGTACCTGTTTGGAATTGGAGCCGTTCAGCTTTGTTGCCCAGAGCTGGGCCTCCGTGCCCGTTCCGCGCAGCTCAGGGGTTGAAAACCGGCTGTCTAGGAGCTGGATCAAGGTGCGCATGCCCAAAAAGGGTCCCAGGCCCTTGGAGACGGGCTGTACCTGTTTGGAATTGGAGCCGTTCAGCTTTGCTGCCCAGAGCTGGGCCTCCGTGCCCGTCCCCCGCAGCTCAGGGGTTGAAAACCGGCTGTCTAGGGGCTGGATCTAGGTGCGCATGCGGAGAAAGGGTCCCAGGCCCTTGGTGACTGGCTGTACCTTTTTGGAATTGGAGTCGTTCAGCTTTGTTGCCCAGAGCTGGGCCTCCGTGACCGTCACGCGCAGCTCAGCGTTTGAAAACCGGCTGTGTACCGGCTGGATATAGGTGCGCATGCCCAGAAAGGGTCCAAGGCCCTTGGAGGGGGGCTGTATCTGTTTGGAATTGGAGCCGTTCAGCTTTGTTGCCCAGAGCTGGGCCTCCGAGCCCTTTCCGTGCAGCTCAGGGGTTGAAAACCGGCTATCTAGGGGCTGGATCTAGGTGCGCATGCCCAGAAAGTGTCCCAGGCCCTTGGAGGCAGGCTGTACCTGTTTGGAATTGGAGCCGTTCAGCTTTGTTGCCCAGAGCTGGGCCTCCGTGCCCGTCCCGCGCAGCTCAGGGGTTGAAAACCGGCTCTCTAGGGGCTGGATCTAGGTGCGCATGCCCAGAAAGAGTCCCAGGCCCTTGTAGGTGGGCTCTACTTGTCTGGAATTGGAGCCATTCGCTTTGTTGCCCAGAGCTGGGCCTCCGGGCCCGTCCCGCGCAGCTCCGGGGTTGAAATCCGGTTGTCTAGGGGCTGGATCTAGGTGCGCATGCCCAGAAAGGGTCCCAAGCCCTTGGAGGCGGGCTGTACCTGTTTGGAATTGGAGCCGTTCAGCTTTGTTGCCCAGAGCTAGGCCTCCGTGCCTGTCGCGCGCAGCTCAGCGGTTGAAAACCATCTGTGTACGGGCTGGATCTAGGTGCGCATGAGCAGAAAGAGTCCCAGGCCCTTGGAGGCGTGCTGTACCTGTTTGGAATTGTAGCCTTTCAGCTTTGTTACCCAGAGCTGGGCCTCCGTGCCCGTCCCGCGCAGCTCTGGGGTTGAAAACCGGCCGTCTAGGGGCTGGATCTAGGTGCGCATGCCCAAAATGGGTCCCAGGACCTTGGAGGCGGGCTGTAGCTGTTTGGAATTGGACCCGTACAGCTCTGTTGCCCAGAGCTGAGCCTCCGTGCCCGTCCCGCGCAGCTCAGGGGTTGAAAACCGGCTCTCTAGGGGCTGGATCTAGGTGCGCATGCCCAGAACGGGTCCCAGGCCCTTGGAGTAGGGCTGTACCTGTTTGGATTTGGAGCCGTTCAGCTTTGTTGCCCAGAGCTGGGCCTCCGAGCCCGTTCCGTGCAGCTCAGGGGTTGAAAACCGGCTATCTAGGGGCTGGATCTAGGTGCGCATGCCCAGAAAGTGTCCCAGGCCCTTGGAGGCGGGCTGTACCTGTTTGGAATTGGAGCCGTTCAGCTTTGTTGCCCAGAGCTGGGCCTCCGTGCCCGTCCCACGCAGCTCAGGGGTTGAAAACCGGCTGTCTAGGAGCTGGATCAAGGTGCGCATGCCCAGAAAGGGTCCCAGGCCCTTGGAGGCGGGCTGTACCTGTTTGGAATTGGAGCCGTTCAGCTTTGTTGCCCAGAGCTGGGCCTCCGTGCCTGTCCCGCGCAGCTCAGGGGTTGAAAACCCGCTGTCTAGGAGCTGGGTCTAGGTGCGCATGCCCAGAAAGGGTCCCAGGCCCTTGGAGACGGGCTGTACCTGTTTGGAATTGGAGCCGTTCAGCTTTGTTGCCCAGAGCTGGGCCTCCGTGCCTGTCGCGCGCAGCTCAGCGGTTGAAAACCGTCTGTGTACGGGCTGGATCTAGGTGCGCATGAGCAGAAAGGGTCCCAGGCCCTTGGAGGCGTGCTGTACCTGTTTGGAATTGGAGACTTTCAGCTTTGTTACCCAGAGCTGGGCCTCCGTGCCCGTCCCCCGCAGCTCAGGGGTTGAAAACCGGCTGTCTAGGGGCTGGATCTAGGTGCGCATGCGCAGAATGGGTCCCAGGACCTTTGAGGCGGGCTGTACCTGTTTGGAATTGGAGCCGTTCAGCTTTGTTGCCCAGAGCTGGGCCTCCGAACCCGTTCCGTGCAGCTCAGGGGTTGAAAACCGGCTATCTAGGGGCTTGATCTAGGTGTGCATGGCCAGAAAGTGTCCCAGGCCCTTGGAGGCGGGCTGTACCTGTTTGGAATTGGAGCCGTTCAGCATTGTTGCCCAGAGCTGGGCTTCCGTGCCCGTCCCGCGCAGCTCAGGGGTTGAAAACAGGCTGTCTAGGAGCTGGATCAAGGTGCGCATGCCCAGAAAGGGTCCCAGGCCCTTGGTGGCGGGCTGTACCTGTTTGGAATTGGAGCCGTTCAGCTTTGTTGCCCAGACCTGGGCCTCCGTGCCTGTCCCGCGCAGCTCAGGGGTTGAAAACCGGCTGTCTAGGGGCTGGATCTAGGCGCGCATGCCCAGAAAGGGTCCCAGGCCCTTGGAGGCGGCCTGTACCGGTTTGGAATTAGAGCCGTTCAGCTTTGTTGCCCAGAGCTGGGCCTCCGTGCCCGTCCCGCGCAGCTCAGGGGTTGAAAAACGGTTGTCTAGGGGCTGGATCTAGGTGCGCATGCCCAGAAATGGTCCCAAGCCCTTGGAGGCGGTCTGTACCTGTTTGGAATTGGAGCCGTTCAGCTTTGTTGCCCAGAGCTAGGCCTCCGTGCCTGTCGCGCGCAGCTCAGCGGTTGAAAACCGTCTGTGTACGGGCTGGATCTAGGTGCGCATGAGCAGAAAGAGTCCCAGGCCCTTGGAGGCGTGCTGTACCTTTTTGGAATTGGAGCCTTTCTGCTTTGTTACCCAGAGCTGGGCCTCCGTGCCCGTCCCGCGCAGCTCAGGGGTTGAAAACCGGCTGTCTAGGGGCTGGATCTAGGTGCGCATGCCCAAAATGGGTCCCAGGACCTTGGAGGCGGGCTGTACCTGTTTGGAATTGGAGCCGTTCAGCTTTGATGCCCAGAGCTGGGCCTCCGTGCCTGTCCCGCGCAGCTCAGGAGTTGAAAACCGGCTGTCTAGGGGCTGGATCTAGGCGCGCATGCCCAGAAAGGGTCCCAGGCCCTTGGAGGCGGGCTGTACCTGTTTGGAATTGGAGCTGTTCAGATTTGTTGCCCAGAGCTGGACCTCAGTGCCTGTACCGCGCACCTCAGGGGTTGAAAAACCACTGTCTAGGGGCTGGATCGAGGTGCGCATGCCCAGAAAGGGTCTCAGAACCTTGGAGGCGGGCTGTACCTGTTTGGAATTGGAGTTGTTCAGATTTGTTGCCCAGAGCCGGTCCCCCGTGCCCGTCCCCTGCAGCTCAGGGGTTGAAAACCGGCTCTCTAGGGGCTGGATCTAGGTGCGCATGTCCAGAAAGGGTCCCAGGCCCTTGGAGTAGGGCTGTACCTGTTTGGAATTGGAGCCGTTCAGCTTTGTTGCCCAGACCTGGGCCTCCGAGCCTGTTCCGTGCAGCTCAGGGGTTGAAAACCGGCTATCTAGGGGCTGGATCTAGGTGCGCATGCCCAGAAATTGTCCCAGGCCCTTGGAGGCGGGCTGTACCTGTTTGGAATTGGAGCCGTTCAGCTTTGTTGCCCAGAGCTGGGCCTCCGTGCCCGTCCCGCGCAGCTCAGGGGTTGAAAACCGGCTGTCTAGGAGCTGGATCAAGGTGCGCATGCCCAGAAAGGGTCCCAGGCCCTTGGAGACGGGCTGTACCTGTTTGGAATTGGAGCCGTTCAGCTTTGTTGCCCAGAGCTGGGCCTCCGTGCCCGTCCCCCGCAGCTCAGGGGTTGAAAACCGGCTGTCTAGGGGCTGGATCTAGGTGCGCATGCCCAGAAAGGGTCCCAGGCCCTTGGTGACTGGCTGTACCTTTTTGGAATTGGAGCCGTTCAGCTTTGTTGCCCAGAGCTGGGCCTCCGTGACCGTCCCGCGCAGCTCAGCGGTGAAAACCGGCTGTGTACCGGCTGGATATAGGTGCGCATGCCCAGAAAGGGTCCCAGGCCCTTGGAGGGGGGCTGTATCTGTTTGGAATTGGAGCCGTTCAGCTTTGTTGCCCAGAGCTGGGCCTCCGAGCCCTTTCCGTGCAGCTCAGGGGCTGAAAACCGGCTATCTAGGGGCTGGATCTAGGTGCGCATGCCCAGAAAGTGTCCCAGGCCCTTGGACGCGGGCTGTACCTGTTTGGAATTGGAGCCGTTCAGCTTTGTTGCCCAGAGCTGGGCCTCCGTGCCCGTCCCGCGCAGCTCAGGGGTTGAAAACCGGCTCTCTAGGGGCTGGATCTAGGTGCGCATGCCCAGAAAGAGTCCCAGGCCCTTGGAGGTGGGCTCTACTTGTCTGGAATTGGAGCCATTCGCTTTGTTGCCCAGAGCTGGGCCTCCGGGCCCGTCCCGCGCAGCTCAGGGGTTGAAAACCGGTTGTCTAGGAGCTGGATCTAGGTGCGCATGCCCAGAAAGGGTCCCAAGCCCTTGGAGGCGGGCTGTACCTGTTTGGAATTGGAGCCGTTCAGCTTTGTTGCCCAGAGCTAGGCCTCCGTGCCTGTCGCGCGCAGCTCAGCGGTTGAAAACCGTATGTGTACGGGCTGGATATAGGTGCACATGCCCAGAAAGGGTCCCTGGCCCTTGGAGGCGGGCTGTATCTGTTTGGAATTGGAGCTGTTCAGCTTTTTTGCCCAGAGCTAGGCCTCCGTGCCTGTCGCGCGCAGCTCAGCGGTTGAAAACCGTCTGTGTACGGGCTGGATCTAGGTGCGCATGAGCAGAAAGGGTCCCAGGCCCTTGGAGGCGTGCTGTACCTGTTTGGAATTGGAGCCTTTCAGCTTTGTTACCCAGAGCTGGGCCTCCTTGCCCGTCCCGCGCAGCTCAGGGTTTGAAAACCGGCTGTCTAGGGGCTGGATCTAGGTGCGCATGCCCAGAATGGGTCTCAGAACCTTGGAGGCGGGCTGTACCTGTTTGGAATTGGAGCTTTTCAGATTTGTTGCCCAGAGTCGGCCCTCCGTGCCCGTCCCCTGCAGCTCAGGGGTTGAAAACCGGCTGTCTAGGGGCTGGATCTAGGTGCGCATGTCCAGAAAGGGTCCCAGGCCCTTGGAGGCGGGCTGTACCTGTTTGGAATTGGAGCCGTTCAGCTTTGTTGCCCAGAGCTGGGCCTCCGAGCCCTTTCCGTGCAGCTCAGGGGTTGAAAACCGGCTATCTAGGGGCTGGATCTAGGTGCGCATGCCCAGAAAGTGTCCCAGTTCCTTGGAGGCGGGCTGTACCTGTTTGGAATTGGAGCCGTTCAGCTTTGTTGCCCAGAGCTGGGCCTCCGTGCCCGACCCGCGCAACTCAGGGGTTGAAAACCGGCTCTCTAGGGGCTGGATCTAGGTGCGCATGCCCATAAAGAGTCCCAGGCCCTTGGAGGTGGGCTCTACTTTTCTGGAATTGGAGCCATTCGCTTTGTTGCCCAGAGCTGGGCCTCCGGGCCCGTCCCGCGCAGCTCAGGGGTTGAAAACCGGCTGTCTAGGGGCTGGATCTAGGCGCGCATGCCCAGAAAGGGTCCCAGGCCCTTGGAGGCGGGCTGTACCTGTTTGGAATTGGAGCTGTTCAGATTTGTTGCCCAGAGCTGGGCCTCAGTGCCCGTACCGCGCACCTCAGGGGTTGAAAACCCACTGTCTAGGGGCTGGATCGAGGTGCGCATGCCCAGAAAGGGTCTCAGAACCTTGGAGGCGTGCTGTACCTGTTTGGAATTGTAGCCTTTCAGCTTTGTTACCCAGAGCTGGGCCTCCGTGCCCGTCCCGCGAAGCTCAGGGGTTGAAAACCGGCTGTCTAGGGGCTGGATCTAGGTGCGCATGCCCAAAATGGGTCCCAGGACCTTGGAGTCGGGCTGTACCTGTTTGGAATTGGAGCCGTTCAGCTTTGTTGCCCAGAGCTGGGCCTCCGTGCCTGTCCCGCGCAGCTCAGGAGTTGAAAACCGGCTGTCTAGGGGCTGGATCTAGGCGCGCATGCCCAGAAAGGGTCCCAGGCCCTTGGAGGCGGGCTGTACCTGTTTGGAATTGGAGCTGTTCAGATTTGTTGCCCAGAGCTGGGCCTCAGTGCCCGTACCGCGCACCTCAGGGGTTGAAAACCCACTGTCTAGGGGCTGGATCGAGGTGCGCATGCCCAGAGAGGGTCTCAGAACCTTGGAGGCGGGCTGTACCTGTTTGGAATTGGAGTTGTTGAGATTTGTTGCCCAGAGCCGGGCCCCCGTGCCCGTCCCCTGCAGCTCAGGGGTTGAAAACCGGCTGTCTAGGGGCTGGATCTAGGTGCGCATGTCCAGAAAGGGTCCCAGACCCTTGGAGTAGGGCTGTACCTGTTTGGAATTGGAGCCGTTCAGCTTTGTTGCCCAGAGCTGGGCCTCCGAGCCTGTTCCGTGCAGCTCAGGGGTTGAAATCCGGCTATCTAGGGGCTGGATCTAGGTGCGCATGCCCAGAAATTGTCCCAGGCCCTTGGAGGCGGGCTGTACCTGTTTGGAATTGGAGCCGTTCAGCTTTGTTGCCCAGAGCTGGGCCTCCGTGCCCGTTCCGCGCAGCTCAGGGGTTGAAAACCGGCTGTCTAGGAGCTGGATCAAGGTGCGCATGCCCAAAAAGGGTCCCAGGCCCTTGGAGACGGGCTGTACCTGTTTGGAATTGGAGCCGTTCAGCTTTGCTGCCCAGAGCTGGGCCTCCGTGCCCGTCCCCCGCAGCTCAGGGGTTGAAAACCGGCTGTCTACTGCCTGGATCTAGGTGCGCATGCGGAGAAAGGGTCCCAGGCCCTTGTTGACTGGCTGTACCTTTTTGGAATTGGAGTCGTTCAGCTTTGTTGCCCAGAGCTGGGCCTCCGTGACCGTCACGCGCAGCTCAGCGGTTGAAAACCGGCTGTGTACCGGCTGGATATAGGTGCGCATGCCCAGAAAGGGTCCAAGGCCCTTGGAGGGGGGCTGTATCTGTTTGGAATTGGAGCCGTTCAGCTTTGTTGCCCAGAGCTGGGCCTCCGAGCCCTTTCCGTGCAGCTCAGGGGTTGAAAACCGGCTATCTAGGGGATGGATCTAGGTGCGCATGCCCAGAAAGTGTCCCAGGCCCTTGGAGGCAGGCTGTACCTGTTTGGAATTGGAGCCGTTCAGCTTTGTTGCCCAGAGCTGGGCCTCCGTGCCCGTCCCGCGCAGCTCAGGGGTTGAAAACCGGCTCTCTAGGGGCTGGATCTAGGTGCGCATGCCCAGAAAGAGTCCCAGGCCCTTGTAGGTGGGCTCTACTTGTCTGGAATTGGAGCCATTCGCTTTGTTGCCCAGAGCTGGGCCTCCGGGCCCGTCCCGCGCAGCTCCGGGGTTGAAATCCGGTTGTCTAGGGGCTGGATCTAGGTGCGCATGCCCAGAAAGGGTCCCAAGCCCTTAGAGGCGGGCTGTACCTGTTTGGAATTGGAGCCGTTCAGCTTTGTTGCCCAGAGCTAGGCCTCCGTGCCTGTCGCGTGCAGCTCAGCGGTTGAAAACCATCTGTGTACGGGCTGGATCTAGGTGCGCATGAGCAGAAAGAGTCCCAGGCCCTTGGAGGCGTGCTGTACCTGTTTGGAATTGTAGCCTTTCAGCTTTGTTACCCAGAGCTGGGCCTCCGTGCCCGTCCCGCGCAGCTCTGGGGTTGAAAACCGGCCGTCTAGGGGCTGGATCTAGGTGCGCATGCCCAAAATGGGTCCCAGGACCTTGGAGGCGGGCTGTAGCTGTTTGGAATTGGACCCGTACAGCTCTGTTGCCCAGAGCTGAGCCTCCGTGCCCGTCCCGCGCAGCTCAGGGGTTGAAAACCGGCTCTCTAGGGGCTGGATGTAGGTGCGCATGCCCAGAACGGGTCCCAGGCCCTTGGAGTAGGGCTGTACCTGTTTGGATTTGGAGCCGTTCAGCTTTGTTGCCCAGAGCTGGGCCTCCGAGCCCGTTCCGTGCAGCTCAGGGGTTGAAAACCGGCTATCTAGGGGCTGGATCTAGGTGCGCATGCCCAGAAAGTGTCCCAGGCCCTTGGAGGCGGGCTGTACCTGTTTGGAATTGGAGCCGTTCAGCTTTGTTGCCCAGAGCTGGGCCTCCGTGCCCGTCCCACGCAGCTCAGGGGTTGAAAACCGGCTGTCTAGGAGCTGGATCAAGGTGCGCATGCCCAGAAAGGGTCCCAGGCCCTTGGAGGCGGGCTGTACCTGTTTGGAATTGGAGCCGTTCAGCTTTGTTGCCCAGAGCTGGGCCTCCGTGCCTGTCCCGCGCAGCTCAGGGGTTGAAAACCCGCTGTCTAGGAGCTGGGTCTAGGTGCGCATGCCCAGAAAGGGTCCCAGGCCCTTGGAGACGGGCTGTACCTGTTTGGAATTGGAGCCGTTCAGCTTTGTTGCCCAGAGCTGGGCCTCCGTGCCTGTCGCGCGCAGCTCAGCGGTTGAAAACCGTCTGTGTACGGGCTGGATCTAGGTGCGCATGAGCAGAAAGGGTCCCAGGCCCTTGGAGGCGTGCTGTACCTGTTTGGAATTGGAGACTTTCAGCTTTGTTACCCAGAGCTGGGCCTCCGTGCCCGTCCCCCGCAGCTCAGGGGTTGAAAACCGGCTGTCTAGGGGCTGGATCTAGGTGCGCATGCGCAGAATGGGTCCCAGGACCTTTGAGGCGGGCTGAACCTGTTTGGAATTGGAGCCGTTCAGCTTTGTTGCCCAGAGCTGGGCCTCCGAACCCGTTCCGTGCAGCTCAGGGGTTGAAAACCGGCTATCTAGGGGCTTGATCTAGGTGTGCATGGCCAGAAAGTGTCCCAGGCCCTTGGAGGCGGGCTGTACCTGTTTGGAATTGGAGCCGTTCAGCATTGTTGCCCAGAGCTGGGCTTCCGTGCCCGTCCCGCGCAGCTCAGGGGTTGAAAACAGGCTGTCTAGGAGCTGGATCAAGGTGCGCATGCCCAGAAAGGGTCCCAGGCCCTTGGAGGCGGGCTGTACCTGTTTGGAATTGGAGCCGTTCAGCTTTGTTGCCCAGAGCTGGGCCTCCGTGCCTGTCCCGCGCAGCTCAGGGGTTGAAAACCGGCTGTCTAGGGGCTGGATCTAGGCGCGCATGCCCAGAAAGGGTCCCAGGCCCTTGGAGGCGGCCTGTACCGGTTTGGAATTAGAGCCGTTCAGCTTTGTTGCCCAGAGCTGGGCCTCCGTGCCCGTCCCGCGCAGCTCAGGGCTTGAAAAACGGTTGTCTAGGGGCTGGATCTAGGTGCGCATGCCCAGAAATTGTCCCAAGCCCTTGGAGGCGGTCTGTACCTGTTTGGAATTGGAGCCGTTCAGCTTTGTTGCCCAGAGCTAGGCCTCCGTGCCTGTCGCGCGCAGCTCAGCGGTTGAAAACCGTCTGTGTACGGGCTGGATCTAGGTGCGCATGAGCAGAAAGAGTCCCAGGCCCTTGGAGGCGTGCTGTACCTTTTTGGAATTGGAGCCTTTCTGCTTTGTTACCCAGAGCTGGGCCTCCGTGCCCGTCCCGCGAAGCTCAGGGATTGAAAACCGGCTGTCTAGGGGCTGGATCTAGGTGCGCATGCCCAAAATGGGTCCCAGGCCCTTGGAGGCGGGCTGTACCTGTTTGGAATTGGAGCTGTTCAGATTTGTTGCCCAGAGCTGGACCTCAGTGCCTGTACCGCGCACCTCAGGGGTTGAAAAACCACTGTCTAGGGGCTGGATCGAGGTGCGCATGCCCAGAAAGGGTCTCAGAACCTTGGAGGCGGGCTGTACCTGTTTGGAATTGGAGTTGTTCAGATTTGTTGCCCAGAGCCGGTCCCCCGTGCCCGTCCCCTGCAGCTCAGGGGTTGAAAACCGGCTGTCTAGGGGCTGGATCTAGGTGCGCATGTCCAGAAAGGGTCCCAGGCCCTTGGAGTAGGGCTGTACCTGTTTGGAATTGGAGCCGTTCAGCTTTGTTGCCCAGACCTGGGCCTCCGAGCCTGTTCCGTGCAGCTCAGGGGTTGAAAACCGGCTATCTAGGGGCTGGATCTAGGTGCGCATGCCCAGAAATTGTCCCAGGCCCTTGGAGGCGGGCTGTACCTGTTTGGAATTGGAGCCGTTCAGCTTTGTTGCCCAGAGCTGGGCCTCCGTGCCCGTCCCGCGCAGCTCAGGGGTTGAAAACCGGCTGTCTAGGAGCTGGATCAAGGTGCGCATGCCCAGAAAGGGTCCCAGGCCCTTGGAGACGGGCTGTACCTGTTTGGAATTGGAGCCGTTCAGCTTTGTTGCCCAGAGCTGGGCCTCCGTGCCCGTCCCCCGCAGCTCAGGGGTTGAAAACCGGCTGTCTAGGGGCTGGATCTAGGTGCGCATGCCCAGAAAGGGTCCCAGGCCCTTGGTGACTGGCTGTACCTTTTTGGAATTGGAGCCGTTCAGCTTTGTTGCCCAGAGCTGGGCCTCCGTGACCGTCCCGCGCAGCTCAGCGGTTGAAAACCGGCTGTGTACTGGCTGGATATAGGTGCACATGCCCAGAAAGGGTCCCAGGCCCTTGGAGGGGGGCTGTATCTGTTTGGAATTGGAGCCGTTCAGCTTTGTTGCCCAGAGCTGGGCCTCCGAGCCCTTTCCGTGCAGCTCAGGGGCTGAAAACCGGCTATCTAGGGGCTGGATCTAGGTGCGCATGCCCAGAAAGTGTCCCAGGCCCTTGGACGCGGGCTGTACCTGTTTGGAATTGGAGCCGTTCAGCTTTGTTGCCCAGAGCTGGGCCTCCGTGCCCGTCCCGCGCAGCTCAGGGGTTGAAAACCGGCTCTCTAGGGGCTGGATCTAGGTGCGCATGCCCAGAAAGAGTCCCAGGCCCTTGGAGGTGGGCTCTACTTGTCTGGAATTGGAGCCATTCGCTTTGTTGCCCAGAGCTGGGCCTCCGGGCCCGTCCCGCGCAGCTCAGGGGTTGAAAACCGGTTGTCTAGGAGCTGGATCTAGGTGCGCATGCCCAGAAAGGGTCCCAAGCCCTTGGAGGCGGGCTGTACCTGTTTGGAATTGGAGCCGTTCAGCTTTGTTGCCCAGAGCTAGGCCTCCGTGCCTGTCGCGCGCAGCTCAGCGGTTGAAAACCGTATGTGTACGGGCTGGATATAGGTGCACATGCCCAGAAAGGGTCCCTGGCCCTTGGAGGCGGGCTGTATCTGTTTGGAATTGGAGCTGTTCAGCTTTTTTGCCCAGAGCTAGGCCTCCGTGCCTGTCGCGCGCAGCTCAGCGGTTGAAAACCGTCTGTGTACGGGCTGGATCTAGGTGCGCATGAGCAGAAAGGGTCCCCGGCCCTTGGAGGCGTGCTGTACCTGTTTGGAATTGGAGCCTTTCAGCTTTGTTACCCAGAGCTGGGCCTCCTTGCCCGTCCCGCGCAGCTCAGGGTTTGAAAACCGGCTGTCTAGGGGCTGGATCTAGGTGCGCATGCCCAGAATGGGTCTCAGAACCTTGGAGGCGGGCTGTACCTGTTTGGAATTGGAGCTTTTCAGATTTGTTGCCCAGAGTCGGCCCTCCGTGCCCGTCCCCTGCAGCTCAGGGGTTGAAAACCGGCTGTCTAGGGGCTGGATCTAGGTGCGCATGTCCAGAAAGGGTCCCAGGCCCTTGGAGGCGGGCTGTACCTGTTTGGAATTGGAGCCGTTCAGCTTTGTTGCCCAGAGCTGGGCCTCCGAGCCCTTTCCGTGCAGCTCAGGGGTTGAAAACCGGCTATCTAGGGGCTGGATCTAGGTGCGCATGCCCAGAAAGTGTCCCAGTTCCTTGGAGGCGGGCTGTACCTGTTTGGAATTGGAGCCGTTCAGCTTTGTTGCCCAGAGCTGGGCCTCCGTGCCCGACCCGCGCAACTCAGGGGTTGAAAACCGGCTCTCTAGGGGCTGGATCTAGGTGCGCATGCCCATAAAGAGTCCCAGGCCCTTGGAGGTGGGCTCTACTTGTCTGGAATTGGAGCCATTCACTTTGTTGCCCAGAGCTGGGCCTCCGTGCCTGTCCCGCGCAGCTCAGGGGTTGAAAACCCGCTGTCTAGGAGCTGGGTCTAGGTGCGCATGCCCAGAAAGGGTCCCAGGCCCTTGGAGACGGGCTGTACCTGTTTGGAATTGGAGCCGTTCAGCTTTGTTGCCCAGAGCTGGGCCTCCGTGCCTGTCGCGCGCAGCTCAGCGGTTGAAAACCGTCTGTGTACGGGCTGGATCTAGGTGCGCATGAGCAGAAAGGGTCCCAGGCCCTTGGAGGCGTGCTGTACCTGTTTTGAATTGGAGACTTTCAGCTTTGTTACCCAGAGCTGGGCCTCCGTGCCCGTCCCGCGCAGCTCAGGGGTTGAAAACCGGCTGTCTAGGGGCTGGATCTAGGTGCGCATGCGCAGAATGGGTCCCAGGACCTTTGAGGCGGGCTGTACCTGTTTGGAATTGGAGCCGTTCAGCTTTGTTGCCCAGAGCTGGGCCTCCGAACCCGTTCCGTGCAGCTCAGGGGTTGAAAACCGGCTATCTAGGGGCTTGATCTAGGTATGCATGCCCAGAAAGTGTCCCAGGCCCTTGGAGGCGGGCTGTACCTGTTTGGAATTGGAGCCGTTCAGCTTTGTTGCCCAGAGCTGGGCTTCCGTGCCCGTCCCGCGCAGCTCAGGGGTTGAAAACCGGCTGTCTAGGAGCTGGATCAAGGTGCGCATGCCCAGAAAGGGTCCCAGGCCCTTGGAGGCGGGCTGTACCTGTTTGGAATTGGAGCCGTTCAGCTTTGTTGCCCAGAGCTGGGCCTCCGTGCCCGTCCCGCGCAGCTCAGGGGTTGAAAACCGGCTGTCTAGGGGCTGGATCTAGGTGCGCATTCCCAGAAAGGGTCCCAGGCCCTTGGAGGCGGGCTGTATCTGTTTGGAATTGGAGTTGTTCAGCTTTGTTGCCCAGAGCTAGGCCTCCGTGGCTGTCGCGCGCAGCTCAGCGGTTGAAAACCGTCTGTGTACGGGCTGGATCTAGGTGCGCATGAGCAGAAAGGGTCCCAGGCCCTTGGAGGCGTGCTGTACCTGTTTGGAATTGGAGCCTTTCAGCTTTGTTACCCAGAGCTGGGCCTCCGTGCCCGTCCCGCGCAGCTCAGGGGTTGAAAACCGGCTGTCTAGGGGCTGGATCTAGGTGCGCATGCCCAGAATGGGTCCCAGGACATTTGAGGCGGGCTGTACCTGTTTGGAATTGGAGTTGTTCAGCTTTGTTGCCCAGAGCTAGGCCTCCGTGCCTGTCGCGCGCAGCTCAGCGGTTGAAAACCGTCTGTATACGGGCTGGATCTAGGTGCGCATGAGCAGAAAGGGTCCCAGGCCCTTGGAGGCGTGCTGTACCGGTTTGGAATTAGAGCCGTTCAGCTTTGTTGCCCAGAGATGGGCCTCCGTGCCCGTCCCGCGCAGCTCAGGGGTTGAAAAACGGTTGTCTAGGGGCTGGATCTAGGTGCGCATGCCCAGAAATGGTCCCAAGCCCTTGGAGGCGGTCTGTACCTGTTTGGAATTGGAGCCGTTCAGCTTTGTTGCCCAGAGCTAGGCCTCCGTGCCTGTCGCGCGCAGCTCAGCGGTTGAAAACCGTCTGTGTACGGGCTGGATCTAGGTGCGCATGAGCAGAAAGAGTCCCAGGCCCTTGGAGGCGTGCTGTACCTTTTTGGAATTGGAGCCTTTCTGCTTTGTTACCCAGAGCTGGGCCTCCGTGCCCGTCCCGCGAAGCTCAGGGGTTGAAAACCGGCTGTCTAGGGGCTGGATCTAGGTGCGCATGCCCAAAATGGGTCCCAGGACCTTGGAGGCGGGCTGTACCTGTTTGGAATTGGAGCCGTTCAGCTTTGATGCCCAGAGCTGGGCCTCCGTGCCTGTCCCGCGCAGCTCAGGAGTTGAAAACCGGCTGTCTAGGGGCTGGATCTAGGCGCGCATGCCCAGAAAGGGTCCCAGGCCCTTGGAGGCGGGCTGTACCTGTTTGGAATTGGAGCTGTTCAGATTTGTTGCCCAGAGCTGGACCTCAGTGCCTGTACCGCGCACCTCAGGGGTTGAAAAACCACTGTCTAGGGGCTGGATCGAGGTGCGCATGCCCAGAAAGGGTCTCAGAACCTTGGAGGCGGGCTGTACCTGTTTGGAATTGGAGTTGTTCAGATTTGTTGCCCAGAGCCGGTCCCCCGTGCCCGTCCCCTGCAGCTCAGGGGTTGAAAACCGGCTGTCTAGGGGCTGGATCTAGGTGCGCATGTCCAGAAAGGGTCCCAGGCCCTTAGAGTAGGGCTGTACCTGTTTGGAATTGGAGCCGTTCAGCTTTGTTGCCCAGACCTGGGCCTCCGAGCCTGTTCCGTGCAGCTCAGGGGTTGAAAACCGGCTATCTAGGGGCTGGATCTAGGTGCGCATGCCCAGAAATTGTCCCAGGCCCTTGGAGGCGGGCTGTACCTGTTTGGAATTGGAGCCGTTCAGCTTTGTTGCCCAGAGCTGGGCCTCCGTGCCCGTCCCGCGCAGCTCAGGGGTTGAAAACCGGCTGTCTAGGAGCTGGATCAAGGTGCGCATGCCCAGAAAGGGTCCCAGGCCCTTGGAGACGGGCTGTACCTGTTTGGAATTGGAGCCGTTCAGCTTTGTTGCCCAGAGCTGGGCCTCCGTGCCCGTCCCCCGCAGCTCAGGGGTTGAAAACCGGCTGTCTAGGGGCTGGATCTAGGTGCGCATGCCCAGAAAGGGTCCCAGGCCCTTGGTGACTGGCTGTACCTTTTTGGAATTGGAGCCGTTCAGCTTTGTTGCCCAGAGCTGGGCCTCCGTGACCGTCCCGCGCAGCTCAGCGGTTGAAAACCGGCTGTGTACCGGCTGGATATAGGTGCGCATGCCCAGAAAGGGTCCCAGGCCCTTGGAGGGGGGCTGTATCTGTTTGGAATTGGAGCCGTTCAGCTTTGTTGCCCAGAGCTGCGCCTCCGAGCCCTTTCCGTGCAGCTCAGGGGCTGAAAACCGGCTATCTAGGGGCTGGATCTAGGTGCGCATGCCCAGAAAGTGTCCCAGGCCCTTGGACGCGGGCTGTACCTGTTTGGAATTGGAGCCGTTCAGCTTTGTTGCCCAGAGCTGGGCCTCCGTGCCCGTCCCGCGCAGCTCAGGGGTTGAAAACCGGCTCTCTAGGGGCTGGATCTAGGTGCGCATGCCCAGAAAGAGTCCCAGGCCCTTGGAGGTGGGCTCTACTTGTCTGGAATTGGAGCCATTCGCTTTGTTGCCCAGAGCTGGGCCTCCGGGCCCGTCCCGCGCAGCTCAGGGGTTGAAAACCGGTTGTCTAGGAGCTGGATCTAGGTGCGCATGCCCAGAAAGGGTCCCAAGCCCTTGGAGGCGGGCTGTACCTGTTTGGAATTGGAGCCGTTCAGCTTTGTTGCCCAGAGCTAGGCCTCCGTGCCTGTCGCGCGCAGCTCAGCGGTTGAAAACCGTATGTGTACGGGCTGGATATAGGTGCACATGCCCAGAAAGGGTCCCTGGCCCTTGGAGGCGGGCTGTATCTGTTTGGAATTGGAGCTGTTCAGCTTTTTTGCCCAGAGCTAGGCCTCCGTGCCTGTCGCGCGCAGCTCAGCGGTTGAAAACCGTCTGTGTACGGGCTGGATCTAGGTGCGCATGAGCAGAAAGGGTCCCAGGCCCTTGGAGGCGTGCTGTACCTGTTTGGAATTGGAGCCTTTCAGCTTTGTTACCCAGAGCTGGGCCTCCTTGCCCGTCCCGCGCAGCTCAGGGTTTGAAAACCGGCTGTCTAGGGGCTGGATCTAGGTGCGCATGCCCAGAATGGGTCTCAGAACCTTGGAGGCGGGCTGTACCTGTTTGGAATTGGAGCTTTTCAGATTTGTTACCCAGAGTCGGCCCTCCGTGCCCGTCCCCTGCAGCTCAGGGGTTGAAAACCGGCTGTCTAGGGGCTGGATCTAGGTGCGCATGTCCAGAAAGGGTCCCAGGCCCTTGGAGGCGGGCTGTACCTGTTTGGAATTGGAGCCGTTCAGCTTTGTTGCCCAGAGCTGGGCCTCCGAGCCCTTTCCGTGCAGCTCAGGGGTTGAAAACCGGCTATCTAGGGGCTGGATCTAGGTGCGCATGCCCAGAAAGTGTCCCAGTTCCTTGGAGGCGGGCTGTACCTGTTTGGAATTGGAGCCGTTCAGCTTTGTTGCCCAGAGCTGGGCCTCCGTGCCCGACCCGCGCAACTCAGGGGTTGAAAACCGGCTCTCTAGGGGCTGGATCTAGGTGCGCATGCCCATAAAGAGTCCCAGGCCCTTGGAGGTGGGCTCTACTTGTCTGGAATTGGAGCCATTCACTTTGTTGCCCAGAGCTGGGCCTCCGTGCCTGTCCCGCGCAGCTCAGGGGTTGAAAACCCGCTGTCTAGGAGCTGGGTCTAGGTGCGCATGCCCAGAAAGGGTCCCAGGCCCTTGGAGACGGGCTGTACCTGTTTGGAATTGGAGCCGTTCAGCTTTGTTGCCCAGAGCTGGGCCTCCGTGCCTGTCGCGCGCAGCTCAGCGGTTGAAAACCGTCTGTGTACGGGCTGGATCTAGGTGCGCATGAGCAGAAAGGGTCCCAGGCCCTTGGAGGCGTGCTGTACCTGTTTTGAATTGGAGACTTTCAGCTTTGTTACCCAGAGCTGGGCCTCCGTGCCCGTCCCGCGCAGCTCAGGGGTTGAAAACCGGCTGTCTAGGGGCTGGATCTAGGTGCGCATGCGCAGAATGGGTCCCAGGACCTTTGAGGCGGGCTGTACCTGTTTGGAATTGGAGCCGTTCAGCTTTGTTGCCCAGAGATGGGCCTCCGAACCCGTTCCGTGCAGCTCAGGGGTTGAAAACCGGCTATCTAGGGGCTTGATCTAGGTATGCATGCCCAGAAAGTGTCCCAGGCCCTTGGAGGCGGGCTGTACCTGTTTGGAATTGGAGCCGTTCAGCTTTGTTGCCCAGAGCTGGGCTTCCGTGCCCGTCCCGCGCAGCTCAGGGGTTGAAAACCGGCTGTCTAGGAGCTGGATCAAGGTGCGCATGCCCAGAAAGGGTCCCAGGCCCTTGGAGGCGGGCTGTACCTGTTTGGAATTGGAGCCGTTCAGCTTTGTTGCCCAGAGCTGGGCCTCCGTGCCCGTCCCGCGCAGCTCAGGGGTTGAAAACCGGCTGTCTAGGGGCTGGATCTAGGTGCGCATTCCCAGAAAGGGTCCCAGGCCCTTGGAGGCGGGCTGTATCTGTTTGGAATTGGAGTTGTTCAGCTTTGTTGCCCAGAGCTAGGCCTCCGTGGCTGTCGCGCGCAGCTCAGCGGTTGAAAACCGTCTGTGTACGGGCTGGATCTATGTGCGCATGAGCAGAAAGGGTCCCAGGCCCTTGGAGGCGTGCTGTACCTGTTTGGAATTGGAGCCTTTCAGCTTTGTTACCCAGAGCTGGGCCTCCGTGCCCGTCCCGCGCAGCTCAGGGGTTGAAAACCGGCTGTCTAGGGGCTGGATCTAGGTGCGCATGCCCAGAATGGGTCCCAGGACATTTGAGGCGGGCTGTACCTGTTTGGAATTGGAGTTGTTCAGCTTTGTTGCCCAGAGCTAGGCCTCCGTGCCTGTCGCGCGCAGCTCAGCGGTTGAAAACCGTCTGTGTACGGGCTGGATCTAGGTGCGCATGAGCAGAAAGGGTCCCAGGCCCTTGGAGGCGTGCTGTACCTGTTTGGAATTGGAGCCTTTCAGCTTTGTTACCCAGAGCTGGGCCTCCGTGCCCGTCCCGCGCAGCTCAGGGTTTGAAAACCCGCTGTCTAGGGGCTGGATCTAGGTGCGCATGCCCAGAAAGGGTCCCAGGCCCATGGAGGTGGGCTGTACCTGTTTAGAATTGGAGCCGTTCAGCTTTGTTGCCCAGAGCTGGGCCTCCGTGCCCGTCCCGCGCAGCTCAGGGGTTGAAAACCGGCTCTCTAGGGGCTGGATCTAGGTGCGCATGCCCAGAAAGGGTCCCAGGCCCTTGGAGGTGGGCTGTATCTGTTTGGAATTGGAGCTGTTCAGCTTTGTTGCCCAGAGCTAGTCATCCGTGCCTGTCGCGCGCAGCTCAGCGGTTGAAAATCGTATGTGTACGGGCTGGATATAGGTGCGCATGCTCAGAAAGGGTCCCTGGCCCTTGGAGGCGGGCTGTATCTGTTTGGAATTGGAGCCTTTCAGCTTTGTTGCCCAGAGCTGGGCCTCCGAGCCCTTTCCGTGCAGCTCAGGGGTTGAAAACCGGCTATCTAGGGGCTGGATCTAGGTGCGCATGCCCAGAAAGTGTCCCAGTTCCTTGGAGGCGGGCTGTACCTGTTTGGAATTGGAGCCGTTCAGCTTTGTTGCCCAGAGCTGGGCCTCCGTGCCCGACCCGCGCAACTCAGGGGTTGAAAACCGGCTCTCTAGGGGCTGGATCTAGGTGCGCATGCCCATAAAGAGTCCCAGGCCCTTGGAGGTGGGCTCTACTTGTCTGGAATTGGAGCCATTCACTTTGTTGCCCAGAGCTGGGCCTCCGTGCCTGTCCCGCGCAGCTCAGGGGTTGAAAACCCGCTGTCTAGGAGCTGGGTCTAGGTGCGCATGCCCAGAAAGGGTCCCAGGCCCTTGGAGACGGGCTGTACCTGTTTGGAATTGGAGCCGTTCAGCTTTGTTGCCCAGAGCTGGGCCTCCGTGCCTGTCGCGCGCAGCTCAGCGGTTGAAAACCGTCTGTGTACGGGCTGGATCTAGGTGCGCATGAGCAGAAAGGGTCCCAGGCCCTTGGAGGCGTGCTGTACCTGTTTTGAATTGGAGACTTTCAGCTTTGTTACCCAGAGCTGGGCCTCCGTGCCCGTCCCGCGCAGCTCAGGGGTTGAAAACCGGCTGTCTAGGGGCTGGATCTAGGTGCGCATGCGCAGAATGGGTCCCAGGACCTTTGAGGCGGGCTGTACCTGTTTGGAATTGGAGCCGTTCAGCTTTGTTGCCCAGAGATGGGCCTCCGAACCCGTTCCGTGCAGCTCAGGGGTTGAAAACCGGCTATCTAGGGGCTTGATCTAGGTATGCATGCCCAGAAAGTGTCCCAGGCCCTTGGAGGCGGGCTGTACCTGTTTGGAATTGGAGCCGTTCAGCTTTGTTGCCCAGAGCTGGGCTTCCGTGCCCGTCCCGCGCAGCTCAGGGGTTGAAAACCGGCTGTCTAGGAGCTGGATCAAGGTGCGCATGCCCAGAAAGGGTCCCAGGCCCTTGGAGGCGGGCTGTACCTGTTTGGAATTGGAGCCGTTCAGCTTTGTTGCCCAGAGCTGGGCCTCCGTGCCCGTCCCGCGCAGCTCAGGGGTTGAAAACCGGCTGTCTAGGGGCTGGATCTAGGTGCGCATTCCCAGAAAGGGTCCCAGGCCCTTGGAGGCGGGCTGTATCTGTTTGGAATTGGAGTTGTTCAGCTTTGTTGCCCAGAGCTAGGCCTCCGTGGCTGTCGCGCGCAGCTCAGCGGTTGAAAACCGTCTGTGTACGGGCTGGATCTAGGTGCGCATGAGCAGAAAGGGTCCCAGGCCCTTGGAGGCGTGCTGTACCTGTTTGGAATTGGAGCCTTTCAGCTTTGTTACCCAGAGCTGGGCCTCCGTGCCCGTCCCGCGCAGCTCAGGGGTTGAAAACCGGCTGTCTAGGGGCTGGATCTAGGTGCGCATGCCCAGAATGGGTCCCAGGACATTTGAGGCGGGCTGTACCTGTTTGGAATTGGAGTTGTTCAGCTTTGTTGCCCAGAGCTAGGCCTCCGTGCCTGTCGCGCGCAGCTCAGCGGTTGAAAACCGTCTGTGTACGGGCTGGATCTAGGTGCGCATGAGCAGAAAGGGTCCCAGGCCCTTGGAGGCGTGCTGTACCTGTTTGGAATTGGAGCCTTTCAGCTTTGTTACCCAGAGCTGGGCCTCCGTGCCCGTCCCGCGCAGCTCAGGGTTTGAAAACCCGCTGTCTAGGGGCTGGATCTAGGTGCGCATGCCCAGAAAGGGTCCCAGGCCCATGGAGGTGGGCTGTACCTGTTTAGAATTGGAGCCGTTCAGCTTTGTTGCCCAGAGCTGGGCCTCCGTGCCCGTCCCGCGCAGCTCAGGGGTTGAAAACCGGCTCTCTAGGGGCTGGATCTAGGTGCGCATGCCCAGAAAGGGTCCCAGGCCCTTGGAGGTGGGCTGTATCTGTTTGGAATTGGAGCTGTTCAGCTTTGTTGCCCAGAGCTAGTCATCCGTGCCTGTCGCGCGCAGCTCAGCGGTTGAAAATCGTATGTGTACGGGCTGGATATAGGTGCGCATGCTCAGAAAGGGTCCCTGGCCCTTGGAGGCGGGCTGTATCTGTTTGGAATTGGAGCCTTTCAGCTTTGTTACCCAGAGCTGGGCCTCCGTGCCCGTCCCGCGCAGCTCAGGGGTTGAAAAACGGTTGTCTAGGGGCTGGATCTAGGTGCGCATGCCCAGAAATGGTCCCAAGCCCTTGGAGGCGGTCTGTACCTGTTTGGAATTGGAGCCGTTCAGCTTTGTTGCCCAGAGCTAGGCCTCCGTGCCTGTCGCGCGCAGCTCAGCGGTTGAAAACCGTCTGTGTACGGGCTGGATCTAGGTGCGCATGAGCAGAAAGAGTCCCAGGCCCTTGGAGGCGTGCTGTACCTTTTTGGAATTGGAGCCTTTCTGCTTTGTTACCCAGAGCTGGGCCTCCGTGCCCGTCCCGCGAAGCTCAGGGGTTGAAAACCGGCTGTCTAGGGGCTGGATCTAGGTGCGCATGCCCAAAATGGGTCCCAGGACCTTGGAGGCGGGCTGTACCTGTTTGGAATTGGAGCCGTTCAGCTTTGATGCCCAGAGCTGGGCCTCCGTGCCTGTCCCGCGCAGCTCAGGAGTTGAAAACCGGCTGTCTAGGGGCTGGATCTAGGCGCGCATGCCCAGAAAGGGTCCCAGGCCCTTGGAGGCGGGCTGTACCTGTTTGGAATTGGAGCTGTTCAGATTTGTTGCCCAGAGCTGGACCTCAGTGCCTGTACCGCGCACCTCAGGGGTTGAAAAACCACTGTCTAGGGGCTGGATCGAGGTGCGCATGCCCAGAAAGGGTCTCAGAACCTTGGAGGCGGGCTGTACCTGTTTGGAATTGGAGTTGTTCAGATTTGTTGCCCAGAGCCGGTCCCCCGTGCCCGTCCCCTGCAGCTCAGGGGTTGAAAACCGGCTGTCTAGGGGCTGGATCTAGGTGCGCATGTCCAGAAAGGGTCCCAGGCCCTTGGAGTAGGGCTGTACCTGTTTGGAATTGGAGCCGTTCAGCTTTGTTGCCCAGACCTGGGCCTCCGAGCCTGTTCCGTGCAGCTCAGGGGTTGAAAACCGGCTATCTAGGGGCTGGATCTAGGTGCGCATGCCCAGAAATTGTCCCAGGCCCTTGGAGGCGGGCTGTACCTGTTTGGAATTGGAGCCGTTCAGCTTTGTTGCCCAGAGCTGGGCCTCCGTGCCCGTCCCGCGCAGCTCAGGGGTTGAAAACCGGCTGTCTAGGAGCTGGATCAAGGTGCGCATGCCCAGAAAGGGTCCCAGGCCCTTGGAGACGGGCTGTACCTGTTTGGAATTGGAGCCGTTCAGCTTTGTTGCCCAGAGCTGGGCCTCCGTGCCCGTCCCCCGCAGCTCAGGGGTTGAAAACCGGCTGTCTAGGGGCTGGATCTAGGTGCGCATGCCCAGAAAGGGTCCCAGGCCCTTGGTGACTGGCTGTACCTTTTTGGAATTGGAGCCGTTCAGCTTTGTTGCCCAGAGCTGGGCCTCCGTGACCGTCCCGCGCAGCTCAGCGGTTGAAAACCGGCTGTGTACCGGCTGGATATAGGTGCGCATGCCCAGAAAGTGTCCCAGGCCCTTGGAGGGGGGCTGTATCTGTTTGGAATTGGAGCCGTTCAGCTTTGTTGCCCAGAGCTGGGCCTCCGAGCCCTTTCCGTGCAGCTCAGGGGCTGAAAACCGGCTATCTAGGGGCTGGATCTAGGTGCGCATGCCCAGAAAGTGTCCCAGGCCCTTGGACGCGGGCTGTACCTGTTTGGAATTGGAGCCGTTCAGCTTTGTTGCCCAGAGCTGGGCCTCCGTGCCCGTCCCGCGCAGCTCAGGGGTTGAAAACCGGCTCTCTAGGGGCTGGATCTAGGTGCGCATGCCCAGAAAGAGTCCCAGGCCCTTGGAGGTGGGCTCTACTTGTCTGGAATTGGAGCCATTCGCTTTGTTGCCCAGAGCTGGGCCTCCGGGCCCGTCCCGCGCAGCTCAGGGGTTGAAAACCGGTTGTCTAGGAGCTGGATCTAGGTGCTCATGCCCAGAAAGGGTCCCAAGCCCTTGGAGGCGGGCTGTACCTGTTTGGAATTGGAGCCGTTCAGCTTTGTTGCCCAGAGCTAGGCCTCCGTGCCTGTCGCGCGCAGCTCAGCGGTTGAAAACCGTATGTGTACGGGCTGGATATAGGTGCACATGCCCAGAAAGGGTCCCTGGCCCTTGGAGGCGGGCTGTATCTGTTTGGAATTGGAGTTGTTCAGCTTTGTTGCCCAGAGCTAGGCCTCCGTGGCTGTCGCGCGCAGCTCAGCGGTTGAAAACCGTCTGTGTACGGGCTGGATCTAGGTGCGCATGAGCAGAAAGGGTCCCAGGCCCTTGGAGGCGTGCTGTACCTGTTTGGAATTGGAGCCTTTCAGCTTTGTTACCCAGAGCTGGGCCTCCGTGCCCGTCCCGCGCAGCTCAGGGGTTGAAAACCGGATGTCTAGGGGCTGGATCTAGGTGCGCATGCCCAGAATGGGTCCCAGGACATTTGAGGCGGGCTGTACCTGTTTGGAATTGGAGTTGTTCATCTTTGTTGCCCAGAGCTAGGCCTCCGTGCCTGTCGCGCGCAGCTCAGCGGTTGAAAACCGTCTGTGTACGGGCTGGATCTAGGTGCGCATGAGCAGAAAGGGTCCCAGGCCCTTGGAGGCGTGCTGTATCTGTTTGGAATTGGAGCCTTTCAGCTTTGTTACCCAGAGCTGGGCCTCCGTGCCCGTCCCGCGCAGCTCAGGGTTTGAAAACCCGCTGTCTAGGGGCTGGATCTAGGTGCGCATGCCCAGAAAGGGTCCCAGGCCCATGGAGGTGGGCTGTACCTGTTTAGAATTGGAGCCGTTCAGCTTTGTTGCCCAGAGCTGGGCCTCCGTGCCCGTCCCGCGCAGCTCAGGGGTTGAAAACCGGCTCTCTAGGGGCTGGATCTAGGTGCGCATGCCCAGAAAGGGTCCCAGGCCCTTGGAGGTGGGCTGTATCTGTTTGGAATTGGAGCTGTTCAGCTTTGTTGCCCAGAGCTAGTCATCCGTGCCTGTCGCGCGCAGCTCAGCGGTTGAAAATCGTATGTGTACGGGCTGGATATAGGTGCGCATGCTCAGAAAGGGTCCCTGGCCCTTGGAGGCGGGCTGTATCTGTTTGGAATTGGAGCCTTTCAGCTTTGTTACCCAGAGCTGGGCCTCCGTGCCCGTCCCGCGCAGCTCAGGGGTTGAAAAACGGTTGTCTAGGGGCTGGATCTAGGTGCGCATGCCCAGAAATGGTCCCAAGCCCTTGGAGGCGGTCTGTACCTGTTTGGAATTGGAGCCGTTCAGCTTTGTTGCCCAGAGCTAGGCCTCCGTGCCTGTCGCGCGCAGCTCAGCGGTTGAAAACCGTCTGTGTACGGGCTGGATCTAGGTGCGCATGAGCAGAAAGAGTCCCAGGCCCTTGGAGGCGTGCTGTACCTTTTTGGAATTGGAGCCTTTCTGCTTTGTTACCCAGAGCTGGGCCTCCGTGCCCGTCCCGCGAAGCTCAGGGGTTGAAAACCGGCTGTCTAGGGGCTGGATCTAGGTGCGCATGCCCAAAATGGGTCCCAGGACCTTGGAGGCGGGCTGTACCTGTTTGGAATTGGAGCCGTTCAGCTTTGATGCCCAGAGCTGGGCCTCCGTGCCTGTCCCGCGCAGCTCAGGAGTTGAAAACCGGCTGTCTAGGGGCTGGATCTAGGCGCGCATGCCCAGAAAGGGTCCCAGGCCCTTGGAGGCGGGCTGTACCTGTTTGGAATTGGAGCTGTTCAGATTTGTTGCCCAGAGCTGGACCTCAGTGCCTGTACCGCGCACCTCAGGGGTTGAAAAACCACTGTCTAGGGGCTGGATCGAGGTGCGCATGCCCAGAAAGGGTCTCAGAACCTTGGAGGCGGGCTGTACCTGTTTGGAATTGGAGTTGTTCAGATTTGTTGCCCAGAGCCGGTCCCCCGTGCCCGTCCCCTGCAGCTCAGGGGTTGAAAACCGGCTGTCTAGGGGCTGGATCTAGGTGCGCATGTCCAGAAAGGGTCCCAGGCCCTTGGAGTAGGGCTGTACCTGTTTGGAATTGGAGCCGTTCAGCTTTGTTGCCCAGACCTGGGCCTCCGAGCCTGTTCCGTGCAGCTCAGGGGTTGAAAACCGGCTATCTAGGGGCTGGATCTAGGTGCGCATGCCCAGAAATTGTCCCAGGCCCTTGGAGGCGGGCTGTACCTGTTTGGAATTGGAGCCGTTCAGCTTTGTTGCCCAGAGCTGGGCCTCCGTGCCCGTCCCGCGCAGCTCAGGGGTTGAAAACCGGCTGTCTAGGAGCTGGATCAAGGTGCGCATGCCCAGAAAGGGTCCCAGGCCCTTGGAGACGGGCTGTACCTGTTTGGAATTGGAGCCGTTCAGCTTTGTTGCCCAGAGCTGGGCCTCCGTGCCCGTCCCCCGCAGCTCAGGGGTTGAAAACCGGCTGTCTAGGGGCTGGATCTAGGTGCGCATGCCCAGAAAGGGTCCCAGGCCCTTGGTGACTGGCTGTACCTTTTTGGAATTGGAGCCGTTCAGCTTTGTTGCCCAGAGCTGGGCCTCCGTGACCGTCCCGCGCAGCTCAGCGGTTGAAAACCGGCTGTGTACCGGCTGGATATAGGTGCGCATGCCCAGAAAGTGTCCCAGGCCCTTGGAGGGGGGCTGTATCTGTTTGGAATTGGAGCCGTTCAGCTTTGTTGCCCAGAGCTGGGCCTCCGAGCCCTTTCCGTGCAGCTCAGGGGCTGAAAACCGGCTATCTAGGGGCTGGATCTAGGTGCGCATGCCCAGAAAGTGTCCCAGGCCCTTGGACGCGGGCTGTACCTGTTTGGAATTGGAGCCGTTCAGCTTTGTTGCCCAGAGCTGGGCCTCCGTGCCCGTCCCGCGCAGCTCAGGGGTTGAAAACCGGCTCTCTAGGGGCTGGATCTAGGTGCGCATGCCCAGAAAGAGTCCCAGGCCCTTGGAGGTGGGCTCTACTTGTCTGGAATTGGAGCCATTCGCTTTGTTGCCCAGAGCTGGGCCTCCGGGCCCGTCCCGCGCAGCTCAGGGGTTGAAAACCGGTTGTCTAGGAGCTGGATCTAGGTGCTCATGCCCAGAAAGGGTCCCAAGCCCTTGGAGGCGGGCTGTACCTGTTTGGAATTGGAGCCGTTCAGCTTTGTTGCCCAGAGCTAGGCCTCCGTGCCTGTCGTGCGCAGCTCAGCGGTTGAAAACCGTATGTGTACGGGCTGGATATAGGTGCACATGCCCAGAAAGGGTCCCTGGCCCTTGGAGGCGGGCTGTATCTGTTTGGAATTGGAGCTGTTCAGCTTTTTTGCCCAGAGCTAGGCCTCCGTGCCTGTCGCGCGCAGCTCAGCGGTTGAAAACCGTCTGTGTACGGGCTGGATCTAGGTGCGCATGAGCAGAAAGGGTCCCAGGCCCTTGGAGGCGTGCTGTACCTGTTTGGAATTGGAGCCTTTCTGCTTTGTTACCCAGAGCTGGGCCTCCTTGCCCGTCCCGCGCAGCTCAGGGTTTGAAAACCGGCTGTCTAGGGGCTGGATCTAGGTGCGCATGCCCAGAATGGGTCTCAGAACCTTGGAGGCGGGCTGTACCTGTTTGGAATTGGAGCTTTTCAGATTTGTTGCCCAGAGTCGGCCCTCCGTGCCCGTCCCCTGCAGCTCAGGGGTTGAAAACCGGCTGTCTAGGGGCTGGATCTAGGTGCGCATGTCCAGAAAGGGTCCCAGGCCCTTGGAGGCGGGCTGTACCTGTTTGGAATTGGAGCCGTTCAGCTTTGTTGCCCAGAGCTGGGCCTCCGAGCCCTTTCCGTGCAGCTCAGGGGTTGAAAACCGGCTATCTAGGGGCTGGATCTAGGTGCGCATGCCCAGAAAGTGTCCCAGTTCCTTGGAGGCGGGCTGTACCTGTTTGGAATTGGAGCCGTTCAGCTTTGTTGCCCAGAGCTGGGCCTCCGTGCCCGACCCGCGCAACTCAGGGGTTGAAAACCGGCTCTCTAGGGGCTGGATCTAGGTGCGCATGCCCATAAAGAGTCCCAGGCCCTTGGAGGTGGGCTCTACTTGTCTGGAATTGGAGCCATTCACTTTGTTGCCCAGAGCTGGGCCTCCGTGCCTGTCCCGCGCAGCTCAGGGGTTGAAAACCCGCTGTCTAGGAGCTGGGTCTAGGTGCGCATGCCCAGAAAGGGTCCCAGGCCCTTGGAGACGGGCTGTACCTGTTTGGAATTGGAGCCGTTCAGCTTTGTTGCCCAGAGCTGGGCCTCCGTGCCTGTCGCGCGCAGCTCAGCGGTTGAAAACCGTCTGTGTACGGGCTGGATCTAGGTGCGCATGAGCAGAAAGGGTCCCAGGCCCTTGGAGGCGTGCTGTACCTGTTTTGAATTGGAGACTTTCAGCTTTGTTACCCAGAGCTGGGCCTCCGTGCCTGTCCCGCGCACCTCAGGGGTTGAAAACCGGCTCTCTAGGGAATGGATCTAGGTGCGCATGCCCAGAAAGGTTCCCAGGCCCTTGGAGGCGGGCTGTACCTGTTTGGAATTGGAGCCGTTCAGCTTTGTTGCCCAGAGCTGGGCCTCCGTGCCTGTCCCGCGCACCTCAGGGGTTGAAAACCCACTGTCTAGGGGCTGGATCGAGGTGCGCACGCCCAGAAAGGGTCTCAGAACCTTGGAGGCGGGCTGTACCTGTTTGGAATTGGAGCTTTTCAGATTTGTTGCCCAGAGTCGGCCCTCCGTGCCCGTCCCCTGCAGCTCAGGGGTTGAAAACCGGCTGTCTAGGGGCTGGATCTAGGTGCGCATGTCCAGAAAGGGTCCCAGGCCCTTGGAGGCGGGCTGTACCTGTTTGGAATTGGAGCCGTTCAGCTTTGTTGCCCAGAGCTGGGCCTGCGTGCCCGACCCGCGCAACTCAGGGGTTGAAAACCGGCTCTCTAGGGGCTGGATCTAGGTGCGCATGCCCAGAAAGAGTCCCAGGCCCTTGGAGGTGGGCTCTACTTGTCTGGAATTGGAACCATTCACTTTGTTGCCCAGAGCTGGGCCTCCGTGACCGTCCCGCGCAGCTCAGGGGTTGATAAACGGTTGTCTAGGGGCTGGATCTAGGTGCGCATGCCCAGAAAGGGTCCCCAGCCCTTGGAGGCGGTCAGTACCTGTTTGGAATTGGAGCCGTTCAGCTTTGTTGCCCAGAGCTAGGCCTCCGTGCCTGTCGCGCGCAGCTCAGCGGTTGAAAACCGTCTGTGTACGGGCTGGATCTAGGTCCGCATGAGCAGAAAGAGTCCCAGGCCCTTGGAGGCGTGCTGTACCTTTTTGGAATTGGAGCCTTTCAGCTTTGTTACCCAGAGCTGAGCCTCCGTGCCCGTCCCGCGCAGCTCAGGGGTTGAAAACCGGCTGTCTAGGGGCTGGATCTAGGTGCGCATGCCCAAAATGGGTCCCAGGACCTTGGAGGCGGGCTGTACCTGTTTGGAATTGGAGCCGTTCAGCTTTGTTGCCCAGAGCTGGGCCTCCGTGCCTGTCGCGCGCAGCTCAGCGGTTGAAAACCGTCTGTGTACAGGCTGGATCTAGGTGCGCATGAGCAGAAAGGGTCCCAGGCCCTTGGAGTCGTGCTGTACCTGTTTGGAATTGGAGACTTTCAGCTTTGTTACCCAGAGCTGGGCCTCCGTGCCCGTCCCGCGCAGCTCAGGGGTTGAAAACCGGCTGTCTAGGGGCTGGATCTAGGTGCGCATGCGCAGAATGGGTCCCAGGACCTTTGAGGCGGGCTGTATCTGTTTGGAATTGGAGCCGTTCAGCTTTGTTGCCCAGAGCTGGGCCTCCGAACCCGTTCCGTGCAGCTCAGGGGTTGAAAACCGGCTATCTAGGGGCTTGATCTAGGTGTGCATGCCCAGAAAGTGTCCCAGGCCCTTGGAGGCGGGCTGTACCTGTTTGGAATTGGAGCCCTTCAGCTTTGTTGCCCAGAGCTGGGCTTCCGTGCCCGTCCCGCGCAGCTCAGGGGTTGAAAACCGGCTGTCTAGGAGCTGGATCAAGGTGCTCATGCCCAGAAAGGGTCCCAGGCCCTTGGAGGCGGGCTGTACCTGTTTGGAATTGGAGCCGTTCAGCTTTGTTGCCCAGAGCTGGGCCTCCGTGCCTGTCCCAGGCAGCTCAGGGGTTGAAAACCGGCTGTCTAGGGGCTGGATCTAGGTGCGCTTGCCCAGAAAGGGTCCCAGGCCTTTGGAGGCGGGCTGTACCTGTTTGGAATTGGAGCCGTTCAGCTTTGTTGCCCAGAGCTGGGCCTCCGTGCCCGTCCCGCGCAGCTCAGGGGTTGAAAACCGGCTGTCTAGGGGCTGGATCTAGGTGCGCATTCCCAGAAAGGGTCCCAGGCCCTTGGAGGCGGGCTGTATCTGTTTGGAATTGGAGTTGTTCAGCTTTGTTGCCCAGAGCTAGGCCTCCGTGCCTGTCGCGCGCAGCTCAGCGGTTGAAAACCGTCTGTGTACGGGCTGGAATTAGGTGCGCATGAGCAGAAAGGGTCCCAGGCCCTTGGAGGCGTGCTGTACCTGTTTGGAATTGGAGCCTTTCAGCTTTGTTACCCAGAGCTGGGCCTCCGTGCCCGTCCCGCGCAGCTCAGGGGTTGAAAACCGGCTGTCTAGGGGCTGGATCTAGGTGCGCATGCCCAGAATGGATCCCAGGACCTTTGAGGCGGGCTGTACCTGTTTGGAATTGGAGCCGTTCAGCTTTGTTGCCCAGAGCTGGGCCTCCGAGCCCGTTCCGTGCAGCTCAGGGGTTGAAAACCGGCTATCTAGGGGCTGGATCTAGGTGTGCATGCCCAGAAAGTGTCCCAGGCCCTTGGAGGCGGGCTGTACCTGTTTGGAATTGGAGCCGTTCAGCTTTGTTGCCCAGAGCTGGGCCTCCGTGCCCGTCCCGCGCAGCTCAGGGGTTGAAAACCGGCTGTCTAGGAGCTGGATCAAGGTGCGCATGCCCAGAAAGGGTCCCAGGCCCTTGTAGGCGGGCTGTACCTGTTTGGAATTGGAGCCGTTCAGCTTTGTTGCCCAGAGCTGGGCCTCCGTGCCTGTCCCGCGCAGCTCAGGGGTTGAAAACCCGCTGTCTAGGGGCTGGATCTAGGTGCGCAAGCCCTGAAAGGGTCCCAGGCCCATGGAGGTGGGCTGTACCTGTTTGGAATTGGAGCCGTTCAGCTTTGTTGCCCAGAGCTGGGCCTCCGTGCCCGTCCCGCGCAGCTCAGGGGTTGAAAACCGGCTCTCTAGGGGCTGGATCTAGGTGCGCATGCCCAGAAAGGGTCCCAGGCCCTTGGAGGTGGGCTGTATCTGTTTGGAATTGGAGCTGTTCAGCTTTGTTGCCCAGAGCTAGTCCTCCGTGCCTGTCGCGCGCAGCTCAGCGGTTGAAAACCGTATGTGTACGGACTGGATATAGGTGTGCATGCCCAGAAAGGGTCCCTGGCCCTTGGAGGCGGGCTGTATCTGTTTGGAATTGGAGCTGTTCAGCTTTTTTGCCCAGAGCTAGGCCTCCGTGCCTGTCGAGCGCAGCTCAGCGGTTGAAAACCGTCTGTGTACGGGCTGGATCTAGGTGCGCATGAGCAGAAAGGGTCCCAGGCCCTTGGAGGCGTGCTGTACCTGTTTGGAATTGGAGCCTTTCAGCTTTGTTACCCAGAGCTGGGCCTCCTTGCCCGTCCCGCGCAGCTCAGGGGTTGAAAACCGGCTGTCTAGGGGCTGGATCTAGGTGCGCATGCCCAGAATGGGTCCCAGGACCTTGGAGGCGGGCTGTACCTGTTTGGAATTGGACCCGTACAGCTCTGTTGCCCAGAGCTGGGCGTCCGTGCCCGTCCCGCGCAGCTCATGGGTTGAAAACCGGCTCTCTAGGGAATGGATCTAGGTGCGCATGCCCAGAAAGGTTCCCAGGCCCTTGGAGGCGGGCTGTACCTATTTGTAATTGGAACCGTTCAGCTTTGTTGCCCAGAGCTGGGCCTCCGTGCCTGTCCCGCGCAGCTCAGGGGTTGAAAACCGGCTGTCTAGGGGCTGGATCTAGGCGCACATGCCTAGAAAGGGTCCCAGGCCCTTGGAGGCGGGCTGTAACGGTTTGGAATTAGAGCCGTTCAGCTTCGTTGCCCAGAGCTGGGCCTCCGTGCCCGTCCCGCGTAGCTCAGGGGTTGAAAACCCACTGTCTAGGGGCTGGATCTAGGTGCGCATGCCAAGAAAGGGTCTCAGAACCTTGGAGGCGGGCTGTACCTGTTTGGAATTGGAGCTGTTCAGATTTGTTGCCCAGAGCCGGGCCTCCGTGCCCGTCCCCTGCAGCTCAGGGGTTGAAAACCGGCTGTCTAGGGGCTGGATCTAGGTGCGCATGTCCAGAAAGGGTCCCAGGCCCTTGGAGGCGGGCTGTACCTGTTTGGAATTGGAGCCGTTCAGCTTTGTTGCCCAGAGCTGGGCCTCCGAGCCCGTTCCGTGCAGCTCAGGGGTTGAAAACCGGCTATCTAGGGGCTGGATCTAGGTGCGCATGCCCAGAAAGTGTCCCAGGCCCTTGGACGCGGGCTGTACCTGTTTGGAATTGGAGCCGTTCAGCTTTGTTGCCCAGAGCTGGGCCTCCGTGCCCGACCCGCGCAACTCAGGGGTTGAAAACCGGCTCTCTAGGGGCTGGATCTAGGTGCGCATGCCCAGAAAGAATCCCAGGCCCTTGGAGGTGGGCTCTACTTGTCTGGAATTGGAGCCATTCACTTTGTTGCCCAGAGCTGGGCCTCCGTGCCCGTCCCGCGCAGTTCAGGGGTTGAAAAACGGTTGTCTAGGGGCTGGATCTAGGTGCGCATGCCCAGAATGGGTCCCAAGCCCTTGGAGGCGGTCTGTACCTGTTTGGAATTGGAGCCGTTCAGCTTTGTTGCCCAGAGCTGGGCCTCCGAGCCCGTTCCGTGCAGCTCAGGGGTTGAAAACCGGCTATCTAGGGGCTGGATCTAGGTGTGAATGCCCAGAAAGTGTCCCAGGCCCTTGGAGGCGGGCTGTACCTGTTTGGAATTGGAGCCGTTAAGCTTTGTTGCCCAGAGCTGGGCCTCCGTGCCCGTCCCGCGCAGCTCAGGGGTTGAAAACCGGCTGTCTAGGAGCTGGATCAAGGTGCGCATGCCCAGAAAGGGTCCCACGCCCTTGGAGGCGGGCTGTACCTGTTTGGAATTGGAGCCGTTCAGCTTTGTTGCCCAGAGCTGGGCCTCCGTGCCTGTCCCGCGCAGCTCAGGGGTTGAAAACCCGCTGTCTAGGGGCTAGATCTAGGTGCGCAAGCCCAGAAAGGGTCCCAGGCCCATGGAGGTGGGCTGTACCTGTTTGGAATTGGAGCCGTTCAGCTTTGTTGCCCAGAGCTGGGCCTCCGTGCCCGTCCCGCGCAGCTCAGGGGTTGAAAACCGGCTCTCTAGGGGCTGGATCTAGGTGCGCATGCCCAGAAAGGGTCCCAGGCCCTTGGAGGTGGGCTGTATCTGTTTGGAATTGGAGCTGTTCAGCTTTGTTGCCCAGAGCTAGTCCTCCGTGCCTGTCGCGCACAGCTCAGCGGTTGAAAACCGTATGTGTACGGGCTGGATATAGGTGCGCATGCCCAGAAAGGGTCCCTGGCCCTTGGAGGCGGGCTGTATCTGTTTGGAATTGGAGCTGTTCAGCTTTTTTGCCCAGAGCTAGGCCTCCGTGCCTGTCGAGCGCAGCTCAGCGGTTGAAAACCGTCTGTGTACGGGCTGGATCTAGGTGCGCATGAGCAGAAAGGGTCCCAGGCCCTTGGAGGCGTGCTGTACCTGTTTGGAATTGGAGCCTTTCAGCTTTGTTACCCAGATCTGGGCCTCCTTGCCCGTCCCGCGCAGCTCAGGGGTTGAAAACCGGCTGTCTAGGGGCTGGATCTAGGTGCGCATGCCCAGAATGGGTCCCAGGACCTTGGAGGCGGGCTGTACCTGTTTGGAATTGGACCCGTACAGCTCTGTTGCCCAGAGCTGGGCGTCCGTGCCCGTCCCGCGCAGCTCATGGGTTGAAAACCAGCTCTCTAGGGAATGGATCTAGGTGCGCATGCCCAGAAAGGTTCCCAGGCCCTTGGAGGCGGGCTGTACCTATTTGTAATTGGAACCTTTCAGCTTTGTTGCCCAGAGCTGGGCCTCCGTGCCTGTCCCGCGCAGCTCAGGGGTTGAAAACCGGCTGTCTAGGGGCTGGATCTAGGCGCACATGCCTAGAAAGGGTCCCAGGCCCTTGGAGGCGGGCTGTAACGGTTTGGAATTAGAGCCGTTCAGCTTCGTTGCCCAGAGCTGGGCCTCCGTGCCCGTCCCGCGTAGCTCAGGGGTTGAAAACCCACTGTCTAGGGGCTGGATCTAGGTGCGCATGCCAAGAAAGGGTCTCAGAACCTTGGAGGCGGGCTGTACCTGTTTGGAATTGGAGCTGTTCAGATTTGTTGCCCAGAGCCGGGCCTCCGTGCCCGTCCCCTGCAGCTCAGGGGTTGAAAACCGGCTGTCTAGGGGCTGGATCTAGGTGCGCATGTCCAGAAAGGGTCCCAGGCCCTTGGAGGCGGGCTGTACCTGTTTGGAATTGGAGCCGTTCAGCTTTGTTGCCCAGAGCTGGGCCTCCGAGCCCTTTCCGTGCAGCTCAGGCGTTGAAAACCGGCTATCTAGGGGCTGGATCTAGGTGCGCATGCCCAGAAAGTGTCCCAGGCCCTTGGACGCGGGCTGTACCTGTTTGGAATTGGAGCCGTTCAGCTTTGTTGCCCAGAGCTGGGCCTCCGTGCCCATCCCGCGAAGCTCAGGGGTTGAAAACCGGCTCTCTAGGGGCTGGATCTAGGTGCGCATGCCCAGAAAGAATCCCAGGCCCTTGGAGGTGGGCTCTACTTGTCTGGAATTGGAGCCATTCACTTTGTTGCCCAGAGCTGGGCCTCCGTGCCCGTCCCGCGCAGATCAGGGGTTGAAAAACGGTTGTCTAGGGGCTGGATCTAGGTGCGCATGCCCAGAATGGGTCCCAAGCCCTTGGAGGCGGTCTGTACCTGTTTGGAATTGGAGCCGTACAGCTTTGTTGCCCAGAGCTAGGCCTCCGTGCCTGTCGCGCGCAGCTCAGCGGTTGAAAACCGTCTGTGTACGGGCTGTATCTAGGTGCGCATGAGCAGAAAGAGTCCCAGGCCCTTGGAGGCGTGCTGTACCTTTTTGGAATTGGAGCCTTTCAGCTTTGTTACCCAGAGCTGGGCCTCCGTGCCCATCCCGCGAAGCTCAGGGGTTGAAAACCGGCTGTCTAGGGGCTGGATCAAGGTGCGCATGCCCAAAATGGGTCCCAGGACCTTGGAGGCGGGCTGTACCTGTTTGGAATTGGAGCCGTTCAGCTTTTTTGCCCAGAGCTGGGCCTCCGTGCCTGTCCCGCGCAGCTCAGGAGTTGAAAACCGGCTGTCTAGGGGCTGGATATAGGCACGCATGCCCAGAAAGGGTCCCAGGCCCTTGGAGGCGGGCTGTAACTGTTTGGAATTGGAGCTGTTCAGATTTGTTGCCCAGAGCTGGGCCTCCGTGCCCGTACCGCGCACCTCAGGGGTTGAAAACCCACTGTCTAGGGGCTGGATCTAGGTGCGCATGTCCAGAAAGGGTCCCAGGCCCTTGGAGTAGGGCTGTACCTGTTTGGAATTGGAGCCGTTCAGCTTTGTTGCCCAGAGCTGGGCTTCCGTGCCCGTCCCGCGCAGCTCAGGTGTTGAAAACCGGCTGTCTAGGAGCTGGATCAAGGTGCGCATGCCCAGAAAGTGTCCCAGGCCCTTGGAGGCGGGCTGTACCTGTTTGGAATTGGAGCCGTTCAGCTTTGTTGCCCAGAGCTGGGCCTCCGTGCCCGTCCCGCGCAGCTCAGGGGTTGAAAACCGGCTCTCTAGGGGCTGGATCTAGGTGCACATGCCCAGAAAGAGTCCCAGGCCCTTGGAGGTGGGCTCTACTTGTCTGGAATTGGAGCCATTCGCTTTGTTGCCCAGAGCTGGGCCTCCGGGCCCGTCCCGCGAAGCTCAGGGGTTGAAAACCGGTTGTCTAGGGGCTGGATCTAGGTGCGCATGCCCAGAAAGGGTCCCAAGCCTTTGGAGGCGGGCTGTACCTGTTTGGAATTGGAGCCGTTCAGCTTTGTTGCCCAGAGCTAGGCCTCCGTGTCTGTTGCGCGCAGCTCAGCGGTTGAAAACCATCTGTGTACGGGCTGGATCTAGGTGCGCATGAGCAGAAAGAGTCCCAGGCCCTTGGAGGCGTGCTGTACCTGTTTGGAATTGTAGCCTTTCAGATTTGTTACCCAGAGCTGGGCCTCCGTGCCCGTCCCGCGCAGCTCAGGGGTTGAAAACCGGCCGTCTAGGGGCTGGATCTAGGTGCGCATGTCCAAAATGGGTCCCAGGACCTTGGAGGCGGCCTGTAGCTGTTTGGAATTGGACCCGTACAGCTCTGTTGCCCAGAGCTGAGCCTCCGTGCCCGTCCCGCGCAGCTCAGGGGTTGAAAACCGGCTCTCTAGGGGCTGTATGTAGGTGCGCATGCCCAGAAAGGGTCCCAGGCACTTGGAGGCGGGCTGTACCTGTTTGGAATTGGAGCCGTTCAGCTTTGTTGCCCAGAGCTGGGCCTCCGAGCCCGTTCCGTGCAGCTCAGGGGTTGAAAACCGGCTATCTAGGGGCTGGATCTAGGTGCGCATGCGCAGAAAGTGTCCCAGGCCCTTGGAGGCGGGCTGTACCTGTTTGGAATTGGAGCCGTTCAGCTTTGTTGCCCAGAGCTGTGCCTCCGTGCCCGTCCCACGCAGCTCATGGGTTGAAAACCGGCTGTCTAGGAGCTGGATCAAGGTGCGCATGCCCAGAAAGGGTCCCAGGCCCTTGGAGGCGGGCTGTACCTCTTTGGAATTGGAGCCGTTCAGACTTTGTTGCCCAGAGCTGGGCCTCCGTGCCTGTCCCGCGCAGCTCAGGGGTTGAAAACCCGCTGTCTAGGAGCTGGGGCTAGGTGCGCATGCCCAGAAAGGGTCCCAGGCCCTTGGAGACGGGCTGTACCTGTTTGGAATTGGAGCCGTTCAGCTTTGTTGCCCAGAGCTTGGCCTCCGTGACCGTCCCGCGCAGCTCAGCTGCTGAAAACCGGCTGTGTACGGGCTGGATATAGGTGCGCATGCCCAGAAAGGGGCCCAGGCCCTTGGAGGCGGGCTGTATCTGTTTTTTAATTGGAGCTGGTCAGCTTTGTTGCCCAGAGCTAGGCCTCCGTGCCTGTCGCGCGCAGCTCAGCGGTTGAAAACCGTCTGTGTACGGGCTGGATATAGGTGCGCATGCCCAGAACGGGTCCCAGGCCCTTGGAGGCGGGCTGTATCTGTTTGGAATTGGAGCTGTTCAGCTTTGTTGCCCAGAGCTAGGCCTCCGTGCCTGTCGCGCGCAGCTCAGCGGTTGAAAACCGTCTGTGTACGAGCTGGATCTAGGTGCGCATGAGCAGAAAGGGTCCCAGGCCCTTGGAGGCGTGCTGTACCTGTTTGGAATTGGAGCCTTTCAGCTTTGTTACCCAGAGCTGGGCCTCCGTGCCCGTCCCTCGCAGCTCAGGGGTTGAAAACCGGCTGTCTAGGGGCTGGATCTAGGTGCGCATGCGCAGAATGGGTACCAGGACCTTTGAGGCGGGCTGTACCTGTTTGGAATTGGAGCCGTTCAGCTTTGTTGCCCAGAGCTGGGCTTCCGTGCCCGTCCCGCGTAGCTCAGGGGTTGAAAACCTGCTGTCTAGGAGCTGGATCAAGGTGCGCATGCCCAGAAAGGGTCCCAGGCCCTTGGAGGCGGGCTGTACCTGTTTGGAATTTTAGCCGTTCAGCTTTGTTGCCCAGAGCTGGGCCTCCGTGCCTGTCCCGCGCAGCTCAGGGGTTGAAAACCCGCTGTCTAGGGGCTGGTTCTAAGTGCGCATGCCCAGAAAGGGTCCAGGCCCTTGGAGACGGCCTGTACCTGTTTGGAATTGGAGCCGTTCAGCTTTGTTGCCCAGAGCTGGGCCTCCGTGACCATCCCGCGCAGCTCAGCGGTTGAAAACCTGCTGTGTACGGGCTGGATATAGGTGCGCATGCCCAGAAAGGGTCCCAGGCCCTTGGAGGTGGGCTGTATCTGTTTGGAATTGGAGCTGTTCAGCTTTGTTGCCCAGAGTTGGGCCTCCGTGCCTGTCGCGCGCAGCTCAGCGGTTGAAAACCGTCTGTGTACGGGCTGGATATAGGTGCGCATGCCCAGAAAGGGTCCCAGGCGGTTGGAGGCGGGCTGTACCTGTTTGGAATTGGAGCCGTTCAGCTTTGTTGCCCAGAGCTGGGCCTCCGAGCCTGTTCCGTGCAGCTCATGGGTTGAAAACCGGCTATCTAGGGGCTGGATCTAGGTGCGCATGCCCAGAAAGTGTCCCAGGCCCTTGGAGGCGGGCTGTACCTGTTTGGAATTGGAGCCGTTCAGGTGTGTTGCCCAGAGCTGGGCCTCCGTGCACGTCCCGCGCAGCTCAGGGGTTGAAAACAGGCTGTCTAGGGGCTGGATCTAGGTGCGCATGCCCAGAAAGGGTCCCAGGCCCTTGGAGGCGGGCTGTACCTGTTTGGAATTGGAGCCGTTCAGCTTTGTTGCCCAGAGCTGGGCCTCCGTGCCTGTCCCGCGCAGCTCAGGGGTTGAAAACCCGCTGTCTATGCGCTGGATCTAGGTGCGCAAGCCCAGAAAGGGTCCCCGGCCCTTGGAGGCGGGCTGTACCTGTTTGGAATTGGAGCCGTACAGCTCTGTTGCCCAGAGCTGGGCCTCCGTGCCCGTCCCGCGCAGCTCAGGGGTTGAAAACTGGCTCTGTAGGGGCTGGATCTAGGTGCGCATGCCCAGAAAGGTTCCCAGGACCTTGGAGGCGGGCTGTACCTGTTTGGAATTGGAGCCGTTCAGCTTTGGTGCCCAGAGCTGTGCCTCCTGCCTGTCCCGCGCAGCTCAGGGGTTAAAAAACCGGCTGTCTAGGGGCTGGATCTAGGCGCGCATGTCCAGAAAGGGTCCCAGGCCCTTGGAGCCGGGCTGTACAGGTTTGGAAATAGAGCCGTTCAGCTTTGTTGCCCAGAGCTGGGCCTCCGTGCCCGTCCCGCGCAGCTCAGGGGTTGAAAACCCACTGTCTAGGGGCTGGATCTAGGTGGGCATGCCAAGAAAGGGTCTCAGAACCTTGGAGGCGCGCTGTACCTGTTTGGAATTGGAGCTGTTCAGATTTGTTGCCCAGAGCCGGGCCTCCGTGCCCGTCCCCTGCAGCTCAGGGGTTGAAAACCGGCTGTCTAGGGGCTGGATCTAGGTGCACATGTCCAGAAAAGGTCCCAGGCCCTTGGAGGCGGGCTGTACCTGTTTGGAATTGGAGCCGTTCAGCTTTATTGCCCAGAGCTGGGCCTCCGAGCCCTTTCCGTGCAGCTCAGGGGTTGAAAACCGGCTATCTAGGGGCTGGATCTAGGTGCGCATGCCCATAAAGTGTCCCAGGCCCTTGGAGGCGGGCTGTACCTGTTTGAAATTGGAGCCGTTAAGCTTTGTTGCCGAGAGCTGGGCCTCCGTGCCCGTCCCGCGCAGCTCAGTGGTTGAAAACCGGCTGTCTAGGGGCTGAATCTAGGTGAGCATGCCCAGAAAGGGTCCCAGGCTCTTGGAGACAGGCTGTACCTGTTTGGAATTGGAGCCGTTCAGCTTTGTTGCCCAGAGCTGGGCCTCCGTGCCTGTCCCGCGCAGCTCAGCGGTTGAAAACCAGCTGTGTATGGGCTGGATATAAGTGCGCATGCCCAGAAAGGGTCCCACGCCCTTGGAGGCGGGCTGTACCTGTTTGGAATTGGAGCCGTTCAGCTTAGTTGCCCAGAGCTGGGCCTCCGAGCCCGTTCCGTGCAGCTCAGGGGTTGAAAACCGGCTATCTAGGGGCTGGATCTAGGTGCGCATGCCCAGAAAGTGTCCCAGGCCCTTGGAGGCGGGCTGTACCTGTTTGGAATTGGAGCCGTTCAGCCTTGTTGCCCAGAGCTGGGCCTCCGTGCCCGTCCCGCGCAGCTCAGGGGTTGAAAACCGGCTGTCTAGGGACTGGATCTAGGTGCGCATGCCCAGAAAGGGTCCCAAGACCTTGGAGGCGGGCTGTACCTGTTTGGAATTGGAGCCGTTCAGCTTTGTTGCCCAGAGCTGGGCCTCCGTGCCCGTCCCGCGCAACTCAGGGGTTGAAAACCGGCTGTCTAGAGGCTGGATCTAGGTGCGCATGCCCAGAAAGGGTCCCAGGCTCTTGGAGACGGGCTGTACCTGTTTGGAATTGGAGCCGTTCAGCTTTGTTGCCAAGAGCTGGGCCTCCGTGCCCGTCCCGCGCTGCTCAGGGGTTGAAAACCGGCTGTCTCGGGGCTGGATCTAGGTGCGCATGCCCAGACAGAGTCCCAGGCCCTTGGAGGCGGGCTGTATCTGTTTGGAATTGGAGCTGTTCAGCTTTGTTGCCCAGAGTTGGGCCTCCGTGCCCATCCCGTGCAGCTCAGCGGTTGAAAACCGTCTGTGTACGGGCTGGATCTAGGTGTGCATGAGCAGAAAGGGTCCCAGGCCCTTGGAGGCGTGCTGTACCTGTTTGGAATTGGAGCCGTTCAGCTTTGTTGCCCAGAGCTGGGCCTCCGTGCCCGTCCCGCGCTGCTCAGGGGTTGAAAACCGGCTCTCTAGGGGCTGGATCTAGGTGCGCATGCCCAGAAAGGGTCCCAGGCCCTTGGAGGCGGGCTGTACCAGTTTGGAATTGGAGCCGTTCAGCTTTGTTGCCCAGAGCTGGGCCTCCTTGCCTGTCCCGCGCAGCTCAGGTGTTGAAAACCGGCTGTCTAGGGGCTGGATCTAGGCGCGCATGCCCAGAAAGGGTCCCAGGCCCTTGGATGCGGGCTGTACCGGTTTGGAATTAGAGCCGTTCAGGTTTGTTGCCCAGAGCTGGGCCTCCGTGCCCGTCCCAAGCAGCTCAGGGGTTGAAAACTGGCTGTCTAGGGGCTGGATCTAGGTGCGCATGCCCAGAAAGGGTCTCAGAACCTTGGAGGCGGGCTGTACCTGTTTGGAATTGGAGCTGTTCAGATTTGTTGCCCAGAGCCGGGCCTCCGTGCCCATCCCCTGCAGCTCAGGGGTTGAAAACCGGCTGTCTAGGGGCTGGATCTAGGTGCGTATGTCCAGAAAGGGTCCCAGGCCCTTGGAGGCGGGCTGTACCTGTTTGGAATTGGAGCCGTTCAGCTTTGTTGCCCAGAGCTAGGCCTCCGAGCCCGTTCAGTGCAGCTCAGGGGTTGAAAACTGGCTATCTAGGGGCTGGATCTAGGTGCGCATGCCCAGAAAGGGTCCCAGGACCTTGGAAGCGGGCTGTACCTGTTTGGAATTGGAGCCGTTCAGCTTTCTTGCCCAGAGCTTGGCCTCCGTGCCCATCCCGCGCAGCTCAGTGGTTGAAAACCGGCTGTCTAGGGGCTGGATCTAGGTGCGCATGCCCAGAAAGGGTCCAAGGCTCTTGGAGACGGGCTGTACCTGTTTGGAATTGGAGCCGTTCAGCTTTGTTGCCCAGAGCTGGGCCTCCGTGCGCGTCCCGCGCTGCTCAGCGGTTGAAAACCGGCTGTGTACGGCTGGATCTAGGTGCGCATGCCCAGAAAGGGTCCCAGGCCCTTGGAGGCGGCCTGTATCTGTTTGGAATTGGAGCTGTTCAGCTGTGTTGCCCAGAGTTGGGCCTCCGTGCCCATCCCGTGAAGCTCAGGGGTTGAAAACCGGCTGTCTAGGGGCTGGATCTAGGTTCGAATTCCCAGAAAGGGTCCCAAGCCCTTGGAGGCGGGCTGTACCTGTTTGGAATTGGAGCCGTTCAGCTTTGTTGCCCAGAGCTAGGCCTCCGTGCCTGTCGCGCGCAGCTCAGCGGTTGAAAACAGTCTGTGTACAGGCTGGATCTAGCTGCGCATGAGCAGATAGGGTCCCAGTCCCTTGGAGGCGTGCTGTAACTGTTTGGAATTGTAGCCTTTCAGCTTTGTTACCCAGAGCTGGGCCTCCGTGCCCGTCCCGTGCATCTCAGGGGTTGAAAACCGGCTATCTAGGGGCTGGATCTAGGTGCGCATGCCCAGAAAGGGTCCCAGGCCCTTGGAGGCGGGCTGTACCTGTTTGGAATTGGAGCCGTTCAGCTTTGTTGCCCAGAGCTGGGCCTCCGTGCCCGTCCCGCGCAGCTCAGGGGTTGAAGACCAGCTGTCTAGGGGCTGGATCTAGGTGCGCATGCCCCGAAAGGGTCCCAGGCCCTTGGAGGTGGGCTGTACCTGTTTGGAATTGGAGCCGTTCAGCTTTGTTGCCCAGAGCTGTGCTTCCATGCCCGTCCTGCGCAGCTCAGGGGTTGAAAACTGGCTGTCTAGGGGCTGGATCTAGGTGCGCATGCCCAGAAAGGGTCCCAGGCCCTTGGAGACGGGCTGTACCTGTTTGGAATTGGAGCCGTTCAGCTTTGTTGCCCAGAGCTGGGCCTCCGTGCCCGTCCCGCGCAGCTCAGGGGTTGAAAACCGGCTGTCTAGGAGCTGGATCAAGGTGCACATGCCCAGAAAGGTTCCCAGGCCCTTGGAGTAGGGCTGTACCTGTTTCGAATTGGAGCAGTTCAGCTTTGTTGCCTAGAGCTGGGCCTCCGTGCCTGTCCCGCGCAGCTCAGTGTTTGAAAACCCGCTGTCTAGGGGCTGGATCTAGGTGCGCATGACCAGAAAGGTTCCCAGGCCCTTGGAGACGGTCTGTACCTGTTCGGAATTGGAGCCGTTCAGCTTTGTTGCCCAGAGCTGGGCCTCCGTGACCGTCCCGCGCAGCTCAGCGGTTGAAAACCGGCTGTGTACGGGCTGGATATAGGTGCGCATGCACAGAAAGGGTCCCAGGCCCTTTGAGGCGGGCTGTATCTGTTTGGAATTGGAGCTGTTCAGCTTTGTTGCCCAGAGTTGGGCCTCCATGCCCATCCCGTGCAGCTCAGGGGTTTAAAACCGGTTGTCTAGTGGCTGGATCTAGGTGCGCATGCCCAGAAAGGGTCCCAAGCCCTTGGAGGCGGGCTGTACCTGTTTGGAATTGGAGCCGTTCAGCTTCGTTGCCCAGAGCTAGGCCTCCGTGCCTGTTGCGCGCAGCTCAGCGGTTGAAAACCGTCTGTGCACGGGCTGGATCTAGGTGCGCATGAGCAGAAAGGGTCCCAGGCCCTTGGAGGCGTGCTGTACCTGTTTGGAATTGGAGCCTTTCAGCTTTGTTACCAGAGCTGGGCCTCCGTGCCCGTCACGCGCAGCTCAGGGGTTGAAAACCGCTGTCTAGGGGCTGGATCTAGGTGCGCATGCCCAGAATGGGTCCCAGGACCTTGGAGGCGGGCTGTACTTGTTTGGAATTGGAGCCGTACAGCTCTGTTGCCCAGAGCTGGGCCTCCGAGCCGGTCCCGCGCAGCTCAGGGGTTGAAAACTGGCTCTGTAGGGGCTGGATCTAGGTGCGCATGCCCAGAAAGGTTCCCAGGCCCTTGGAGGCGGGCTGTACCTGTTTGGAATTGGAGCTGTTCAGATTTGTTGCCCAGAGCCGGGCCTCCGTGCCCGTCTCCTGCAGCTCAGGGGTTGAAAACCGGCTGTCTAGGGGCTGGATCTAGGTGCGCATGTCCAGAAATGGTCCCAGGCCCTTGGAGGCGGGCTGTACCTGTTTGGAATTGGAGCCGTTAAGCTTTGTTGCCCAGAGCTAGGCCTTCGTGCCTGTCGCGCGCAGCACAGCGGTTGAAAACCGTCTGTGTAGGGGCTGGATCTAGGTGCGCATGAGCAGAAAGGGTCCCAGGCCCTTGGAGGCGTGCTCTACCTGTTTGGAATTGGAGCCTTTCAGCTTTATTACCCAGAGCTGGGCCTCCTTGCCCGTCCCGCGCAGCTCAGGGTTTGAAAACCGGCTGTCTAGGGGCTGGATCTAGGTGCGCATGCCCAGAATGGGTCCCAGGACCTTGGAGGCGGGCTGTACCTGTTTGGATTTGGACCCGTACAGCTCTGTTGCCCAGAGCTGAGCCTCCGTGCCCGTCCCGCGCAGCTCAGGGGTTCAAAACCGGCTGTCTAGGGGCTGGATCTAGGCGCGCATGCCCAGAAAGGGTCCCAGGCCCTTGGATGCGGGCTGTACCGGTTTGGAATTAGAGCCGTTCAGGTTTGTTGCCCAGAGCTGGGCCTCCTTGCCCGTCCGGCGCAGCTCAGGGGTTGAAAACCCACTGTCTAGGGGCTGGATCTTGGTGCGCATGCCCAGAAAGGGTCTCAGAACCTTGGAGGCGGGCTGTACCTGTTTGGAATTGGAGCTGTTCAGATTTGTTGCCCAGAGCCCGGCCTCCATGCCCGTCGACTGCAGCTCAGGGGTTGAAAACCGGCTGTCTAGGGGCTGGATCTAGGTGCGTATGTCCAGAAAGGGTCCCAGGCCTTTGGAGGCGGGCTGTACCTGTTTGGAATTGGAGCCGTTCAGCTTTGTTGCCCAGAGCTGGGCCTCCGAGCCCGTTCCGTGCAGCTTAGGGGTTGAAAACTGGCTATCTAGGGGCTGGATCTAGGTGCGCATGCCCAGAAAGGGTCCCAGGACCTTGGAAGCGGGCTGTACCTGTTTGGAATTGGAGCCGTTCAGCTTTCTTGCCCAGAGCTTGGCCTCCGTGCCCGTCCCGCGCAGCTCAGTGGTTGAAAACCGGCTGTCTAGGGGCTGGATCTAGGTGCGCATGCCCAGAAAGGGTCCCAGGCTCTTGGAGACGGGCTGTACCTGTTTGGAATTGGAGCCGTTCAGCTTTGTTGCCCAGAGCTGGGCCTCCGTGCCCGTCCCGCGCTGCTCAGCGGTTGAAAACCGGCTGTGTACGGCTGGATCTAGGTGCGCATGCCCAGAAAGAGTCCCAGACCCTTGGAGGCGGGCTGTATCTGTTTGGAATTGGAGCTGTTCAGCTTTGTTGCCCAGAGTTGTGCTTCCGTGCCCATCCCGTGCAGCTCAGGGGTTGAAAACCGGCTGTCTAGGGGCTGGATCTAGGTTCGCATGCCCAGAAAGGGTCCCAAGCCCTTGGAGGCGGGCTGTACCTGTTTGGAATTGGAGCCGTTCAGCTTTGTTGCCCAGAGCTAGGCCTCCATGCCTGTCGCGCGCAGCTCATCGGTTGAAAACCGTCTGTGTACGGGCTGGATCTAGGTGCGCATGAGCAGATAGGGTCCCAGTCCCTTGGAATCGTGCTGTAACTGTTTGGAATTGTAGCCTTTCAGCTTTGTTGCCCAGAGCTGGGCCTCCGTGCCCGTCCCGCGCAGCTCAGTGGTTGAAAACCGGCTGTCTAGGGGCTGGATCTAGGTGCGCATGCCCAGAAAGGGTCCCAGGCTCTTGGAGACAGGCTGTACCTGTTTGGAATTGGAGCCGTTCAGCTTTGTTGCCCAGAGCTGGGCCTCCGTGCCTGTCCCGCGCAGCTCAGCGGTTGAAAACCGGCTGTGTATGGGCTGGATATAAGTGCGCATGCCCAGAAAGGGTCCCAGGCCCTTGGAGGCGGGCTGTATCTGTTTGGAATTGGAGCTGTTCAGCTTTGTTGCCCAGAGTTGGGCCTCCATGCCCATCCCGTGCAGCTCAGGGGTTGAAAACCGGTTGTCTAGGGGCTGGATCTAGGTGCGCATGCCCAGAAAGGGTCCCAAGCCCTTGGAGGCGGGCTGTACCTGATTGGAATTGGAGCCGTTCAGCTTTGTTGCCCAGAGCTAGGCCTCCGTGCCTGTCGCGCGCAGCACAGCGGTTGAAAACCGTCTGTGTACGGGCTGGATCTAGGTGCGCATGAGCAGAAAGTGTCCCAGGCCCTTGGAGGCGTGCTCTACCTGTTTGGAATTGGAGCCTTTCAGCTTTATTACCCAGAGCTGGGCCTCCGTGCCCATCCCGCGCAGCTCAGGGTTTGAAAACCGGCTGTCTAGGGGCAGGATCTAGGTGCGCATGCCCAGAATGGGTCCCAGGACCTTGGAGGCGGGCTGTACCTGTTTGGATTTGGACCCGTACAGCTCTGTTGCCCAGAGCTGAGCCTCCGTGCCCGTCCCGCGCAGCTCAGGGGTTGAAAACCGGCTGTCTAGGGGCTGGATCTAGGCGCGCATGCCCAGAAAGGGTCCCAGGCCCTTGGATGCGGGCTGTACCGGTTTGGAATTAGAGCCGTTCAGGTTTGTTGCCCAGAGCTGGGCCTCCGTGCCCGTCCGGCGCAGCTTAGGGGTTGAAAACCCACTGTCTAGGGGCTGGATCTAGGTGCGCATGCCCAGAAAGGGTCTCAGAACCTTGGAGGCGGGCTGTACCTGTTTGGAATTGGAGCTGTTCAGATTTGTTGCCCAGAGCCCGGCCTCCATGCCCGTCGACTGCAGCTCAGGGGTTGAAAACCGGCTGTCTAGGGGCTGGATCTAGGTGCGTATGTCCAGAAAGGGTCCCAGGCCTTTGGAGGCGGGCTGTACCTGTTTGGAATTGGAGCCGTTCAGCTTTGTTGCCCAGAGCTGGGCCTCCGAGCCCGTTCCGTGCAGCTCAGGGGTTGAAAACCGGCTATCTAGGGGCTGGATCTAGGTGCGCATGCCCAGAAAGTGTCCCAGGCCCTTGGAGGCGGGCTGTACCTGTTTGGAAGTGGAGCCGTTCAGCTTTGTTGCACAGAGCTGGGCCTCCGTGCCCATCCCGCGCAGCTCAGGGGTTGAAAACCGGCTGTCTAGGGACTGGATCTAGGTGCGCATGCCCAGAAAGGGTCCCAAGACCTTGGAGGCGGGCTGTACCTGTTTGGAATTGAAGCCGTTCAGCTTTGTTGCCCAGAGCTGGGCCTCCGTGCCCGTCCCGCGCTGCTCAGCGGTTGAAAACCGGCTGTCTCGGGGCTGGATCTAGGTGCGCATGCCCAGAATGAGTCCCAGGCCCTTGGAGGCGGGCTGTATCTGTTTGGAATTGGAGCTGTTCAGCTTTGTTGCCCAGAGTTGGGCTTCCGTGCCCATCCCGTGCAGCTCAGCAGTTGAAACCCGTCTGTGTACGGGCTGGATCTAGGTGCGCATGAGCAGAAAGGGTCCCAGGCCCTTGGAGGCGTGCTGTACCTGTTTGGAATTGGAGCCTTTCAGCTTTGTTACCCAGAGCTGGGCCTCCGTGCCCGTCCCGCGCAGCTCAGGGGTTGAAAACCGGCTGTCTAGGGGCTGGATCTAGGTGCGCATGCCCAGAATGGGTCCCAGGACCTTGGAGGCGGGCTGTACCTGTTTGGAATTGGACCCGTACAGCTCTGTTGCCCAGATCTGAGCCTCCGTGCCCGTCCCGCGCAGCTCAGGGGTTGAAAACCGGCTCTCTATAGGCTGGATCTTGGTGCGCATGCCCAGAAAGGGTCCCAGGCCCTTGGAGGTGGGCTGTACCTGTTTGGAATTGGAGCCGTTCAGCTTTGTTGCCCAGAGCTGGGCCTCCGTGCCTGTCCCGCGCAGCTCAGGGGTTGAAAACCGGCTGTCTAGGGGCTGGATCTAGGCGCGCATGCCCAGAAAGGGTCCCAGGCCCTTGGATGCGGGCTGTACCGGTTTGGAATTAGAGCCGTTCACGTTTGTTGCCCAGAGCTGGGCCTCCGTGCCCGTCCCGCGCAGCTCAGGGGTTGAAAACTGGCTGTCTAGGGGCTGGATCTAGGTGCGCATGCCCAGAAAGGGTCTCAGAACCTTGGAGGCGGGCTGTACCTGTTTGGAATTGGAGCTGTTCAGATTTGTTGCCCATAGCCGGGCCTCCGTGCCCATCCCCTGCAGCTCAGGGGTTGAAAACCGGCTGTCTAGGGGCTGGATCTAGGTGCGTATGTCCAGAAAGGGTCCCAGGCCCTTGGAGGCGGGCTGTACCTGTTTGGAATTGGAGCCGTTCAGCTTTGTTGCCCAGAGCTAGGTCTCCGAGCCCATTCCGTGCAGCTTAGGGGTTGAAAACTGGCTATCTAGGGGCTGGATCTAGGTGCGCATGCCCAGAAAGGGTCCCAGGACCTTGGAAGCGGGCTGTACCTGTTTGGAATTGGAGCCGTTCAGCTTTCTTACCCAGAGCTTGGCCTCCGTGCCCGTCCCGCGCAGCTCAGTGGTTGAAAACCGGCTGTCTAGGGGCTGGATCTAGGTGCGCATGCCCAGAAAGGGTCCCAGGCTCTTGGAGACGGGCTGTACCTGTTTGGAATTGGAGCCGTTCAGCTTTGTTGCCCAGAGCTGGGCCTCCGTGCCCGTCCCGCGCTGCTCAGCGGTTGAAAACCGGCTGTGTACGGCTGGATCTAGGTGCGCATGCCCAGAAAGAGTCCCAGACCCTTGGAGGCGGGCTGTATCTGTTTAGAATTGGAGCTGTTCAGCTTTGTTGCCCAGAGTTGTGCCTCCGTGCCCATCTCGTGCAGCTCAGGGGTTGAAAACCGGCTGTCTAGGGGCTGGATCTAGGTTCGCATGCCCAGAAAGGGTCCCAAGCCCTTGGAGGCGGGCTGTACCTGTTTGGAATTGGAGCCGTTCAGCTTTGTTGCCCAGAGCTAGCCCTCCGTGCCTGTCGCGCGCAGCTCAGCGGTTGAAAACCGTCTGTGTACGGGCTGGATCTAGGTGCGCATGAGCAGATAGGGTCCCAGTCCCTTGGAGGCGTGCTGTAACTGTTTGGAATTGTAGCCTTTCAGCTTTGTTACCCAGAGCTTGGCCTCCGTGCCCGTCCCGTGCATCTCAGGGGTTGAAAACCGGCTATTTAGGGGCTGGATCTAGGTGCGCTTGCCCAGAAAGGGTCCCAGGCCCTTGGAGGCGGGCTGTACCTGTTTGGAATTGGAGCCGTTCAGCTTTGTTGCCCAGAGCTGGGCCTCCGTGCCCGTCCCGCGCAGCTCAGGGTTTGAAGACCGGCTGTCTAGGGGCTGGATCTAGGTGCGCATGCCCAGAAAGGGTCCCAGGCCCTTGCAGGTGGGCTGTACCTGTTTGGAATTGGAGCCGTTCAACTTTGTTGCCCAGAGCTGTGTCTCCATGCCCGTCCCGCGCAGCTCAGGGGTTGAAAACTGGCTGTCTAGGGGCTGGATCTAGGTGCGCATGCCCAGAAAGGGTCCCAGGCCCTTGGACGCCGGCTGTACCTGTTTGGAATTGGAGCCGTTCAGCTTTTTTGCCCAGAACTGGGCCTCCGTGCCCATCCCGCGCAGCTCTGGGGTTGAAAACCGGCTGTCTAGGGGCTGGATCTTGGTGCGCATGCCCAGAAAGTGTCCCAGGCCCTTGGAGGCGGGCTGTACCTGTTTGGAATTGGAGCCGTTCAGCTTTGTTGCCCAGAGCTGGGCCTCGTGCCTGTCCCGCGCAGCTCAGGCGTTGAAAACCGGCTGTCTGGGGGCTGGATCTAGGTGCACATGCCCAGATAGGGTCCCAGACCCTTGGAGGCGGGCTTTACCTGTTTGGAATTGGAGCCGTTCAGCTTTGTTGCCCAGCGCTGGGCCTTCTTGCCCATCCCGCGCAGCTCAGGGGTTGACTGTCATCAGCTTTCTTGGAGTTTTCTCTGACCTTTCTTGTCCTCCCCTGCCCATGGAGTTTTCTCTGGCACTTTTTTTCTTCTCCTGCCAACGTTTTATAGGAGCAAAGTTCACTTAAAGTTTCAAGTATAGACTAGCTTCTAATACCAACAGTCAAGTAAGTTACCAAAATCCAAACAACTTTGGGTGGTTCAAAAGCTGGATCATTTTGGCACTTTTTGTATTGGGCACCATGCTTCCAATGTGAATACAGAGCTATAAAAGACTCTGTTGGTGTTGGTACATGGATTTTTTGCTTACAGCTATTTACTCCTTGTCCTAGTTCTACGTATAGCTTGCTCTCCTGTTGAACTTTACGTTATGGCCTAGAACGAAAGCAGTTTACAACTAGGAAGTTCTATGAAAATAACTAACATTTTACTGGAGAAGAAAGAAACCCGAGGCCCAGAGTTGGCCTAGAGACTTGTTCAAGATTTCCCATTATTTTTATTGGGATTGGGGTGGCATGGAGTTTGGAGCAATACCTGCTAGTGATCTTGGGTTATTCCCGACTCTGAACTCTGGAGTGTCCCCTTGTATTGCTCAGGAGACTGGATGCAGTGACAGAGATCCAACTGGATTGGCTGTCTACAAGGAAAAAGCCTTATCTCTCCTGTACTATCTCACTGTCTCTTATTTATTACCATGTTGTGGAACCTAAGCATGTGGACTTTCTTGCTAGGACTCTGCCTTGATCACTACAATGTCCGAAACTAGGAGGAAGTTACTTTTCATTCATATAGGAATGTAGGGCTGTTACAACTATTACCATTATAATCTTCAGGTTTTGCTTTTGCTTGTGCAGTTCCTATCTATTATCTACGGCTCACATATAAATCAGTCTACTTGATGAATTGAAGGTTAGAAACGGTAGACTGGTTTTTCATCACCCCTATAAAATGAATAATTTATTTTTTCTCTAGATGTGCTTTTCAAAGGAAGGCTGTTATTTAAATTCTGAGCCTCATGTTGCTTTCCTGCAAAGGAGTTACTTACAACTCTAATTCAGAATAATGTGCACACATAAATAAAATTTGTCTTTTTCATATGATTTACATGCTAGAAGTATAGAAAACGAGAAAAAATCATGAAAAATATATATTACAGAACTGAAAAATAAGTATGTTCATATTAATGAAATCTGGGCTATGTGGCAATCAGCATAGTACAGTAACTGATTGAAAGCAGCACCAAGAGTAAGCCCTGACAAATAGTGAATATCATCCCCAATCCTAACCAAGAAAACAGTACAATAAGTTTATTAAGAAATTGTGTCATGTATATGATGTGAAGATGAAATTCTATTTTAACAAAAACTACTAACAAAAAAGACAAAAGAAGTTGATTTTTGAATGTATAGCTTACCAGTGCATAAAACAGAAAATTTACCAGTAACTGTCATAACAACCAGAAAATATAATAAATGTGATTGCATTTGGTAGCCTGTATATGTTCTAAAGGAGTATAAAGCAGAAATAAATATAATAGTTACAAGGAAATGGCATGATTATTCTCATTCATGTCTCTGAATATAAACCATCAAACAACAGGTATTACATAGAGCATACCATTTCAGTCAATCACACAAGAAGCAGAAAAGTCCATTCAAAAAATGGTCACAAAAATTTCAAATTTATTTTTAAAACCTAGATGACAAGTATCTTTATCAACCAGGAAAATGTCATTCCCAAAGTTTCAGAAACAATCACCAAAATCAAACTTAACTATTTTTAATGTAGGAAAACTCAGATTCCACAAAATTGAAATCAATGTGTACTTAGGCATCTGAGACGTGACTTTTCTATTTCTTCTTAGAATCTAAAAGCAGATGTCTACTGCTATCAAAATGCTGTCATGTTAGGAAGGAACTATTTTTTTTCTTTTTTGGTCACACACGGCACTGCACAGGAGTTCCTCCTGGCTCATGCACTCAGGAATTACTCCTGGTAGTGTTCAGGGAACCATAGGGGATGCTGAGAACCAATCCCCAGTCATCCACATGCAAGGTAAATGACCTAAACGCATGCAAACCAAACGCCCTACTTATCGCTCCAGCCCAGAAAGAAATCTTTGTGAAGATGACAAGTTACATTAGCCTGGACCCTACTTAACACACAAAAGAATCAATTCTCCTGATTCAAATTAGAAGATATCACTTCTTTATTTTAACAGGCAGGCATACATGTATCTTACAAACTAGAATGTAAAAAAAAATTGAAGATGATGTATCTTCCATCCCCCTAGGTAACCACAAATCACAAATCACAAACCATCCTGTTATTCGTTGATTGCCTCGAACAGGCCCCAGTAACGTCTCTTTCATCCTAGCCCTGAAATTATATTCAACGCTCTTTAGGAGAATGAGACCCATCGTTGTTACTGGTATTTGGCATATTGGATAGCCACCGGGAGTTTGTCAGAGTCTGCCGTGTGGGCAGGCTACATTCGGTAGCCTGCCAGTTTGTTCAAAGTAGGAATGAGATAATAAGATGTTATAATAAGATGTCTTGTGGCCGTGAATGCGGCCGCGAGGTTCCGGGAGCTCATTTTTATAGTCTCTGAGTCTTGGCCATTGATAGGATTACACGGTGCCAGGGGGCCAGTTGGTGGGTGTGACTCCCGCCTACTGGAATTTGGAGGATCTGGGTGGAAGTAACCAGTATTAATTATTCATAGGGAAGTATTATTTCTAAAACATGTTTCCATTCAAAACCGCCAAGTGCCAACTATGTTCTAGAGACAATAAGAAAAGAAACCAAAACCACGGTTTTCAGGTAGGTCGTTATTCCTACTGGTACTCTACTTGATACACAGTATGTTTTCTAGTCCTAGAATTGATTAAAGTCAGCTGCTTTAACTGGCTCTCAGCATATTTAACTACATTCCTTCTGTTTTGATTTGAACTATTTGGTTCTCTCCAACATTCTATCTCAAACTGTATCTTATTCCTTGATAATTTCCATCCATAATATTTCTTTCCTATTTTATTCTCCCTCATCTCATCTTCTACTTCTTGGCTTCTGTTCGTCAAAACTTGCTGAAAATGACCCTAAACTTCCTTACTTTTGAGGACTTGCCTCCCTATCACTCAGCACTCCACCCCCCCCAACAATCCAGTTTTTTTTTTATCATCGATTTAAGAAAGAAAAATCAAAAGACACATGAAAATGACGTTTGAATAGCACTATATTTAAACTATTAAATTATAAATACAAGTGGAGAGACCGCTACAGATAAAACATCCTGGTAGATATTAGATCTTCTACCAAAACGACCTTTTCTGTTTCTGTCAAAATATTATCTCTGAGTTACTTTTATTCATAGATATCATGCCAAAATCACTACAAAAAAAAGGAAACGCAGAGTGAACAATCATTTATAAACATGTATTTGAGGTTGTGAGTATGTATCAAACATAATGTGATCAATGAAGAAAAACACTTTGCATGTGAGCAAAAGAAAGTGAGTTTCGCTCTCTGGAAAGAAAGATGGCGGCCGCACGGGAGCCTTGTGGAAAGCAGGTTTGAGCCAGGGCTGGCGGGAGCGGCAGGGACCTCATGGGAAAGGGGGCTTTGTGGGCCGTCCCCCACGCCCCACCGAGGTCGCCAGCTGCCCCCCACGAGTGGCTCTCCGGCACGGGCACGGCCCCGGAGGCACAAGGACTTAGCACAGAGAACCAGCCGCTTGGAGCAGAAAAGCAAATGGACTTGTGTTAAACCGCGCGCCACCAAGCCTGCCCGGAGGGCAAAGGGCGTTGACCAGCTCGCCCGCTCCTCTCTGGAAAGAAAGATGGCGGCCGCACGGGAGCTTGTGGAAAGCAGGTTTGAGCCGGGGCTGGCGGGAGCGGCAGGGACCTCATGGGAAGGGGGGCTTTGTGGGCCGTCCCCCACGCCCCACCGAGGTCGCCAGCTGCCCCCCACGAGCGGCTCTCCGGCACGGGCACGGCCCCGGAGGCACAAGGACTTAGCACAGAGAACCAGCCGCTTGGAGCAGAAAAGCAAATGGACTTATGTTAAACCGCGCGCCCCCAAGCCTGCCCGGAGGGGAAAGGGCGTTGACCAGCCCGCCCACTCCTCTCTGGAAAGAAAGATGGCGGCCGCACGGGAGCCTTGTGGAAAGCAGGTTTGAGCCGGGGCTGGCGGGAGCGGCAGGGACCTCATGGGAAGGGGGGCTTTGTGGGCCGTCCCCCACGCCCCACCGAGGTCGCCAGCTGCCCCCCACGAGCGGCTCTCCGGCACGGGCACGGCCCCGGAGGCACAAGGACTTAGCACAGAGAACCAGCCGCTTGGAGCAGAAAAGCAAATGGACTTGTGTTAAACCGCGCGCCACCAAGCCTGCCCGGAGGGGAAAGGGCGTTGACCAGCCCGCCCGCTCCTCTCTGGAAAGAAAGATGGCGGCCGCACGGGAGCCTTGTGGAAAGCAGGTTTGAGCCGGGGCTGGCGGGAGCGGCAGGGACCTCATGGGAAGGGGGGCTTTGTGGGCCGTCCCCCACGCCCCACCGAGGTCGCCAGCTGCCCCCCACGAGCGGCTCTCCGGCACGGCCACGGCCCCGGAGGCACAAGGACTTAGCACAGAGAACCAGCCGCTTGGAGCAGAAAAGCAAATGGACTTGTGTTAAACCGCGCGCCACCAAGCCTGCCCGGAGGGCAAAGGGCGTTGACCAGCCCGCCCGCTCCTCTCTGGAAAGAAAGATGGCGGCCGCACGGGAGCCTTGTGGAAAGCAGGTTTGAGCCGGGGCTGGCGGGAGCGGCAGGGACCTCATGGGAAGGGGGGCTTTGTGGGCCGTCCCCCACGCCCCACCGAGGTCACCAGCTGCCCCCCACGAGCGGCTCTCCGGCACGGTCACAGCCCCGGAGGCACAAGGACTTAGCACAGAGAACCAGCCGCTTGGAGTAGAAAAGCAAATGGACTTGTGTTAAACCGCGCGCCACCAAGCCTGCCCGGAGGGGAAAGGGCGTTGACCAGCCCGCCCGCTCCTCTCTAGAAAGAAAGATGGCGGCCGCACGGGAGCCTTGTGGAAAGCAGGTTTGAGCCGGGGCTGGCGGGAGCGGCAGGGACCTCATGGGAAGGGGGGCTTTGTGGGCCGTCCCCCACGCCCCACCGAGGTCGCCAGCTGCCCCCCACGAGCGACTCTCCGGCACAGCCACGACTCCAGGGCACACAAACCAATCTCTTAACTAGCTAACTTTTAATAGAAATTCTTCCAGGGTCAATAAGTAAAATAGCAGAAATTCAAAACCGCGCGGCCGCGATAGCGGCCGCGCGACATCATTTTATTCTTAAACCAAGTTGTAGTAAGCAAATGATTTCACAACGCTGTTTCAGCATGTCTGAATGTGGGGGGTGGGTCGTAAACTCTAAACAATAATTGTGCATCTTCTTTCAAAATAATCTATCTAGTCAAAGTAGATAGAGTATTAACTAGAACTCATCTGCCTCACAAGAATTGGGAGGGGTTTGAGGTGGGGGTCTATTGGGGTTCGGGGTTAAAAATGAGTATTGGTAAAGGGAAATATGTTTGGTATCTACATGACTGAGACCTAAACCCGAAAGCTCTGTAACTTTTCCCACAGTGATCCAATAAATAAATAAATTATTTAAAAAAAAAAAAAGAAAGTGTGTTTCTAAAATTACACAGAAAATGTGAACCTCAAGCTAAAATAAGGCTTACCATATTCTAGTTGAATACTTTCCTCTATTATTACATGCTGCTTTTTCTTAACTACCAGAATTAGGAATAAAAAATCTAATGAAAAGCTTTAAAAAATATTATTACTTATCGGACATGATCAGAAATGAGTAAATATCAAGGAAAAGTAATGAGAAGAGGAGACGATATGAGACTATGTCTGAACACTAAAGCGGGAGTCCACAAGTGTCCAGTACCAATGACTGATCACTGGTGATTGGTCATTGGTCACTAGTCACTTGTGATAATCCAACTTGTTTACAAACAACTGCACGGGATCCTCAAGATTCTACCAGGTGCTGGTAGGTTTCTTGGGAGAATGATGACATAAAGCAGGCAGTTGAAAGGTAGAGAATAGCCAATAGGGAGGTCAGGTTCCCAAGAAGAAGACTGGATTAGATAGACTAAGAGGTAGACTTAAGCAGACTAGAGAGATGGAATCTTACAAGACAGTTACAACAGTTTCACTTTCCTCAGACTCTTAGATTAGGGAAATACTCCTATTCTACTGTGAGCTTACATATTTCATTAATAAATCAACAGTTTCTAGCTAATAATTTAAAATTGCCTAATTAACCAACAGCATTAAGTTACTACTAGTGTATTTTGTATAAAGTTTAATATTATTAAATTATATGTTAATGCTTTATAATATACTTTATTACTTACTTTAGGGGTAGGAAATGATGAATTATTATGAGAAATCTTCCCGTAACAAAAAGCCCTAAGTTAAGGGTGTTCCGCTAGCAAACATGCACCCAGAAAAGAACAGAAGGCAAGGAAAGAATAGATGACACAGTATCTGCCAGCTGTAAACTTGTACCAGGCAAACATAGACTAATACTTTGTAGGGTCATTTCGATTTAGGGGACAATATAGCCAAAACTAGAATAAACAACTTTCACAATCTTTTAGTTATTTATTTTGAATTTGGCTTTTCACCTAGCCATGCTCAGGGCTTGCTCCTGGCTCCACACTCAGGAATCACTCCTGGAGGAGTTCGGTAGACTGGATGCAAGAGAGTTACCCTGCCCACTGAATTCTCTCTCCTGCACAAACAAGTTTCTATTTTACGGATGCCTACTTATTCTCTGTGAATTACACTAGCCACTGCTCTCCAGGTCCCTATGGCATGTTTATATACTTCCTAACTGTCCTTGATGTCTCTGTCAACTCCAACAATGGCTCACCTGTAGGGATCTGCTGGGGTTCAGGTGCAATATTGCATTATATTGAACTGCCATGAGACCACTGAATGCTGCTCAGGTTTCCCTAAAGCGTGGCCAATCCGTGTGTTTGTCTACTTGTGTGTTTTTCTTATTCTCTGTGACTGACACTTGATGAATGGAGGTTCAAAATGAAAATTGTATTAGGCAGATGAGAAACAATTTAGACAGATTTTAACGAATTCTTGTGATCAACAAATTATACCATCTATTAGAAAATCCCAAGTAGTGTGGGATAATTGGTGCCATCTAAAAAGAATCAGAAAGAAAACAAGAAATACTTGAAGGCAGTTGTCATTTAACATACTGTTGTCATCTGGATCAAAGTGTTTATCCAGTGGGAAACGCACTTGCCTTGCACATGGTGGACTTGGATTCAATCCTTGCCATCCCAATACGTATGGTCTCTTGAACCCTTGAGGATTGTCTTCATATATGGCAAGCACCCTACTCACTGTACTATCAATCCAGCCCAGGAAGTGTGTGTGTGTTATGTATGTATGTTTGTGTGTGTGTGTAGAGAGAGAGGTTTTGGGTGAGCCCCAGTGATACTCAGTTACTCCTGTCTCTGTGTTCAGGAGTGATTCCTGGTGGTGCTCATGGGACCATATGTTGTGCTGGAGATAGAACCAGGGTCAGTCACATGGAATATTAATAAATTAAGCCCTACATTATTCTTATGTGCTGGAGCAGAAATATATTTTAGAAGTTAAAAAAAAAGACGAGCCAGTAGGAGTCAGTGCAAAGAGAGAATCAGGAACTTTTCTGGGGAAGGATCATACAAGTGGCCAGGGACTGATTTCATACTACAATGCTAAAGATGAGGAGAGGCAGAGACAGATCCTCAAAGAGTAAACAGTTTACTATGTGTAGTTTTTTTAAATAGAAAATATTTGCTGATTTCTAATTAGCAAAAGGAAGAATGAAAGGATGACTGAGAGGAAGAAAGAGAGATAAAATAAAGAAATAGAACGAAGGAGAAGAAAGAAAGAAAGAAAGAAAGAAAGAAAGGAGGGAAGGAAGAAGTAAAGAAAGGGGAAAGAAAGGCATCTATAAGGAAGGAAAGAGGGATGGAATGAAGGAAGGAAAGAAGGATAGAAAGTAGGAAGGAAGGAAGGAAGGAAGGAAGGAAGGAAGGAAGGAAGGAAGGAAGAAAGGAAGGATGTTTCGGCTGCTGGGGCTGGCTCCATTGGACCCCCCCCCCCGTCTGGGATGCCCTGAATAAAACAGGCTGGCATAGGGTCTTGGGGTATGTCTATGGTGTATTGTTCTGTGCTCTCTTCTGAGAGATTCATTGATGTGTCTCTGGATCACGGACATTGATGAGATTTTATGGCGCCAGAGGTGTTTTGCGGGTGTGACTGCCAAGCTGCTGAGAACAGGGAGAGTTGGGGAGAGGTCTTCCATTCTCTGATTTCATTGAGCCTGGAGTTTTCAGTCAGAAGTCCCATATATCTGAGTTATTCTGCAGATCGCTCATAGAGACCATGATCATGGCTTTCAATTTCTGGAGGTTTTGGCAGCTGGGGCTAGCTCCATTGGGGAGGGGAAGGGATAGTACTCTAAATAGATGTTGGATCAATTTTTAATTTTCTTTTCCTTTTTTGAGAGTTCTCTTGATTGTATCTTTATATTTTTTAAATTTTATTTTATTGTATCACCGTGAGATACAGTCAGAAGCTTTCATGTTTGAGTTACAAACATACAATATTAAAACACCCATTCCTTCACCAGTGCACATTCCCCACCACCAATCTCCCCAGTATACCGCCCCTTTATGGCCCTTCTCCTGACCTCATGGCAGACAGTTTCCGACAAACTATCTCTTTGATATTATATCTTTGATGGTAGAGCATTTCTAACAAAATATTATCAACTTAATGCCTCCTAATATGCTTAAAACTGTGGCTTGTATATGGTGGGTACTTCATAAGGTCTTACTCTTTGCGGGGGCACCCCAAATTTCTCAGATGTGACTCCTGGCTTGACACTCAGTAATTATGCATGGCAGTGCTTTTATAAAAATATGGGATCCCTTAGATTGAACCTGGATAGTTCCCTGACCAAGCTAAATACCTATATTCTTTAGTATTCCTCTGTCTGAGGAATTAGTAAATATATTGACTCAGCCAGGCAGAGCTGAGTTCAATTCCTCCGCCCCTCTCAGAGAGCCCAGGAAGATACCGAGAGTATCTCTCCCGCACAGCAAAACAAGGCAAGGTACAGTGCCCAATTCAATATGCCAAACATAGTAACAACAAGTGTCACAGTTAGATGTTACTGGGCCACGTTGAGCAAATCTATGAACAATGGGAGGACAGTGCTACAATGCTATGTGCAAGATGAAATTCCTAGCGGTTTATAGACTGAAGAGTGAGAACTGTGAATAGCAGAAAATTCCACTATTAGATTCTCAATATTATAAGTCCGCACTGACTCAATCTTGATCTTAAGTGGTCTTGCTCTATACACTTAAATTTTTTGACCACCAACAGTTTTCTAATGATCACAATCCTAAGCCTCTGGCTTAGTGCTGGACTCACATGATCCTTCTCTCCACATGGCACCTTTGGGGCTTTTAGCATTCAGTTTTCAGCATGAGCCTTGTGGACCATGCTGAATTCTATTAGTGAACACCTGATAATTGAATACAGAATCATCTGAGATATTCTTGATTTTGTTTTCCTCTTCAAAGTTTCCCACACTCAGAATTGTTCCTTTAATCTCTTCAAAGATTTTTTAAATTTAATTTAATTTTATTTTTCTGAAGTTGTTCACAATATTTGAGTGCATTTAATATTCAAACACGAATACACCACCATTACACCTTATCACCATCATATTTCAAATGTTTCCATCCCAAATCTAAAACCCTGCCCTAATGCAGAGCCAAAATAATTTCTTTTGTACTGCTTATTATGAATAATTCTTTAAAAATGATTCAAAAACTGTTTCTTAGAGGAAAGTATGTCCAGATGGTTGGATTTCACCCAAGAGCAATTAAGCACTTCTATAAGAGATTAGTAACATGTTGTCAAGGTTTAGCCTCGTGTGCATGTCTGTCTGTCTGTCCATCTATCTATCTGTATAAATATATTTCCCTTAAGATTTCTTTCCTTCTATTTATTTTTTATTTTTATTTTATTTGTTAATGAATCACCATGAGCTTCAGTTACAGATTTGCAATCTTTCATAATTATGTTAGGGTCATAAAATGATCGACATCTATCCACCAGTGCCCATTCTCCACCTCCAATGTTCCCAGTATCCCTCCCGCCACCCCTACACAATCTCTCACACCTTGCCTCTGTGGCAAACACATTCCCTTGTACTCTCTCATTTTGGGTGTTATGGTTTGCAATGCATGTAGTAAGTGGCCATCATATTTGGATCATGTTTGGTCTATAGTCTACTTTCAGCAGGCATCTACCATCCCATGTGAGCTCTCCAAGAATCATTTAAATTGTGGTCCCTTCTCTATTACATCTGCCTTTTCCCCCAGCTTGTGAGACCAGCTTCCAAGCGTTAGAGTGACCCGCTTGACCTTTATCTCTTTTATCTTTGGGTGTTAGTCTCCCATTCTATTCTTTTATATTCCACAAATGAGACCAGTCGTTCCATGTCTGTCCTTCTCTCTCTGACTGATTTCACTTAGCATGATACTCTTCATATCGATCCACTTATATGCAAATTTCATCTTTTCTAACAGATGCATAGTATTCCATTGTGTAGATGTACCAAAGTTCTTTTAACCAGTTCTCTTCTCAGGTACTTGAATTTTTTTTTTTCAGATTCTGGCTATTGCAAACATATCTGCAATGAATGTACAAGCTCAGATGTCATTTCTACTGCAATCCTTTTGCATCTCCAGGATATATTCCCAGAAGTGGAATTGCCGGATCAAATGAGAGCTGAATTTGTAGGGTTTTTTTTTTTGAGAAACGTCCATATTGTTTTCCACATAGGCTGCACCAGTCAGCATTCCCACCAGCAGAGAAAGAGAGTACCCTTTGACCCACATCCATGCCAACACCGGTTGCTTTTGTTCTTTTGGATATGTGCCAGTTTCTGTGGTGTGACATGATATTTTTTTTCATCTGCATCTTGTTGATGATTTGTTACAAAGAACATTTTTTTCATGTGCTTTTTGGTCATTCAGATTTCTCCTCTGAAAAAGTTTCTGTTTATTTCATCACTCCATTTTCTGATGGGATGGATGTTTTCTTACTGTAGAGTTCAAGCAGTGCCTTGTAGAGCCTTGATATTCGCCCCTTATCAGACGGACATTGGGTGAATATCCTTTCCCATTCTATAAACTGTCTTTGTATTCTGCTCACTTATTTTTTAAAATTTTTTTTTGCTCTTTGGGACACACCCAGCGATGCTCAGGGGTTACTCTTGGCTCATGCGTGCAGGAATCACTCCTGGAGCTGCTTGGAGGACCTTATGGGATGCTGGGAATCGAACCTGGGTTGGCCATGTTGGCTGTGTGCAAGGAAAACGCCCTACCCGCTGTGCTATCGCTCCAGCCCCTCACTGATTTTTTTGAGGTACAGAGGCTACTTAGTTTAGGAGAGTCCCATTAGTGTATCACTGTTTCCACTTTCTTGTTCAGTGGGATATCACCTTTGATGACACTTTATTTTCAATGACGTGGAGGATTTTGCTGACCTTCTCTTCAATGTACCTTACGAATTCAGATCTTATTCTGAGGTATTTAATCAATTTTTATCTGACTTTTGTGGATGGTCTTAGGTAGAGGTCTGAGGCCAATTTTTTTTGCACGTCGCTATCCAGTTTTGCCGGGTTCCAAGCCGTGGAACAGATCTCCTGATTCTTATCTCAAGTATTCTTGGGTGTTATTCTACCATTCTGTTCTTTTATATTCTTCAGTGGAGTGCAGTCTTTCTAGGTCTGTCCCTCTCTTTCTGGCTCATTACACCTAGCATGATACTGACTATATTGAATTACTTGTATGTAAATTTCATGACTCATCCTTTCTAACAGCTGCAGTGTATTCCATTGATGGATACAGAATTCTTGGTGAAGCAATTTTTTCATTAATTTTTTCACTATAACACCGCATTTTCTTTGGTCTAGGATGGTTTCCTTTGGTAAGTCTGCTGCAAATGTAAGGGATGCTCCTTTGTATGTGATTTCCTTCTTTGACCTTTCTGCTTGCAGTATTATGTCTCTTTCTGTGGTATCCATCATTCTGAATATGATATGTACTGGAGTCTCTTTATTAGGATCTCTTTTAGCAGGTACCTTTCAAGCTCCTTGGATCTGGATGTCTGAATTCTCCAGCTTTGGGAAATTCTCAGCAGTGATGTCCTTAACTGTTGCTACTTCATCGGCATTGCCTCTCAGATCTTCTGAATCTTTGATGATTCTCATGTTGTTCCTCTAAAGTTCATCCCCTAGGTCTCTGATTCACACAAGCTAGTTTGAGGTCCTTTCCCATATATGTTGTTTCCTGTGTGCTTTATTCAGCTCATCTAGAAGCTTACTGATTCTGTCTTCAGCGGTGGTCATTCTACTGTTGAGCGTGCTCACTCTGTTTTTAATTTCGTCTCCTGAATACTTTATTAGTGACACATTTTTGTCGCTTTCTTTATTTCTGCTTTCATTTTTTTCTGATTTTATTGGCTGTCCATTCCACTGTTTCTTTCATGTCTTACTTTAATTTACTGACTGCCCGTTCCATCGTTTCTTTGAGTTCAAGAAACTTCCTCAACATTTCTTCTCAGAATTCTTTATTGGAGAGATTTTATTTGTTTGTATTCCCTGTTGAGGCTTCTGAGTTCTTTTCTTTCATCCCTCCTCGTGGTGGGAATTTGCGCCCTTTCTTCATGCTGCTTTGGTATTTTCAAGATGAAACCCTCCAGTTCACTCTCAATGTTCCCCTCTTGCTGTGAGAAAGGATTTTGGATGAGCTCTTTGATGGTGGTCACCTTTCCCCGCTTTTAGAATACTACCTATCTCTTTGTTGCTGCTCCTTTTTGACTTCTGTGAGTCCTCTAGTTCAGTATCAGATATCAGTTCTTTAATGTTAGACTTCTTCAGTTTCTTGTAATCAATTTTTTTGGTGAGATTGGAATAGGCTAGTGGACTATTGGCATAATGAGTGGTTGAGAACCAGGCTGTCCTCCTCAAAATTAGGTAATGGAGATTGAGATGTGCATCCAAAGTTTTGAGAAAAGGGGCAAATTACAGCAGCCACATGAAGCGCTGCTGCCTTGGAGGGCAAGCTCACAGCCTCTGCTCTACTTTTTGGGGAGTAAGCCTCAATGGCACCTGATCAGGAATAAAGTCCCACTTCTGATGCAATCCTAATACTTGCCTAGGAATGCCTCCATCCTGAGTGCTTTGGGGGATGGGGGTATGGCCAACGGTGAGGAGTTTTCCAGTCACTTGAGCTGAATTTGGGGGCACACTGCCTTGGTGTGCAAGCCCACCAACCACTTGCCTTTTATTATAAACCCCATAAAATGTGGTGTGCTACTCTTGATCTATCAGTGGTGTAATGTATAAGTGGTTCAGGAATAGATTCATTCATGGGGAAGGTTGTCTGAGTGTGTGGAGAGTGTCTTTGAGAATAGAGGTGGTTTAGTTATGGAAAATATGGCTAATAATAGGATAGGAATATTTGAAAATATGATTTATTTATTAATTTATTTATTTCAGTTTGAGGTCACACATGTTATACTCAGGGATTGTTGCTGACTCTGCACTCAGGAATCATTCCTGGATGAGTCACTATACAAAAACTCAAAATAGTTTGAAAATTATTGTGGACAGGGAATGACACTGGTCATTTAATTTAAATCCTTGGTCATGATGTTGCTATTTGCCCAATAGCTACACACGTTCCATTATCAAGTACTGTTTATTTAACAGTGAAATAGAAAAATATTTTTAGTTTTTATATGTACTTTCAAATATTTGTTTCTGGAGCACTGTATTGTTTTACAGGCTACTGTGTTATTGATCTGCTGTTTTGTTTATGTTTTCTGTGACTGCTGTAACCAATCACCTGTTAACTTAAACATCAGAAGACAAATATCCGCGCCCCTAGAAGCCAGAAATTTTATATAAAGATCACTGGGAAAATATGTTTGCCATAATATATGCCTTCTTTAGAAGAACCTTAGCCTGTATTTTCTGTTAAATTCTTATGACATCAATTTCTCTGGTAGTTAATACACTTACGTCTTGGCCTCGAAGGTCACATGACCTTCTCCTCTATCTTCATCATCTTCTTCCTCCATTGTGTCATAACAAGTGTTATTCCACTGACTCACCGGATAATTCACCAGATCTCTCCATTGCCTACCATAGAATCTATTCAATAAAGTTATACTAAACAAAGGAATATTTGCAAGGTTGATGGTTTCTTTGAATGGCCATTATCCATTCTACAGCATGATGTTGTTAGCATCTAAAATTCCATGAACAGGACTGGATCTTGTGTGTGTGAATGCTTTTATTTATTCTGTATTGTAGCCACACGTGATGGTCCTCAGAGCTTCCTCTTTGCTCTGTGGTCAGGAGTCACTCTTGGCAGGGCTCAGGGGACATATGGAGTACCAGTAAGCCAAGCAGGCCTACTGTGTTGAAGGCAAGCACTCTCCCCTCTGTACTAGGTGTACAACCATTATCGATACTTCTTTTATTTAATTTATAAGACCTCCAGGGCTCTGTGCATTTAGAAAGTGTGGAAACCTATCCAATATGATAGATCCATACAACAGAATATCAGTCAGAGGAAGTAATGACATACTGTAGCACAGATGAACTTTGAAAGCATCAGGGTTTAAAAAAGGCCGCTGAAAATGTCACATATCTTAAGATCCACGTATGTGAAGGGTTTAGAGAAAGAAAATTCAGAAAGACAACAGAGGATTGTTGCCAGGAACCAGAAGAGAGAGAGAATGGAGAGGTCAGAAGGTAGTGAAGAGTCTGTTTTTGGAAATGATGAAACTATTATGGATAAAATAATGGTCACTGTCACTATCACCATCCTCCCGTTGTTCATCGATTTGCTTGAGCGGGCCCAGTAACGTCGCCATTGTGACAATTGTTACTGTGTTTGGCATATCGAATATGACACGGGTAGCTTGCCAGGCTTTGCCCTGCAGGGGTGATAATATCGGTTTCTTGCCAGGCTCTTTGTGAGGGTTGGAGGAATGTAACTTGGGTTGGCCATGTTGGCCGCTTGCAAGGCAAACGCCCTACCCGCTGTGCTATTGCTTCAGCCCATGGATAAAATAATGGTAATAGTTGCAAAACTAGCAAGTATAGGAAATGTCAGTAAAATTTGTCTTAAATGATGGATCCCATAAAAAAAATTACTTACGCAGGTGCGTATTTTAAAAGGATATAAGTTCTCTCTCCTTTACTCATTGCCTAGAAGCACCTAGGAAAATCGGCAATAATTGTTGCGCTGTGACATATTTTTTCATCTTTTCAAACTCTAAATTATATAAATGCAGTACACCATACTTTTCTCACTGTAGCAATAGAAGGCCATCAGACACTTCCCTTTGGGCCCCTAATCCCTGTGCTGGCCAAGGTGTTCTTATAATTTTCCCCTTAGGAAATATTTAAAACACGTCACTTCAAAGTCTCTCCCACCGCCCCCCAAAAGAAAAACGAGTCACCACTCTCAATGTTCTGCAGCTTGATTTTTGTTTCTTTTGTCTTTGCATGTTGAACACTTGGTGGTTGTTTTGTGGTCACACCAAGTGATGCTGGGAGAACCAGGCTGGGAGATCCAGCAGGAGCTCCAGTACGAACTTCAGCTATTTGAGCTCTCTCTGACTTGTATGTGAACTGTTTTTTTTTCACCTATTTTATTTTCCTACTTTTGTTGCTTCTTTGATCAATGGAATATAGTTTTTCACTAAAAAACTTTTTAATGTAACCAACCAACTTTCCCATAATGCCAATCTGCTGTCCCGGTCCCAGTCCTTCCCCATTTCCTTCCCTTTCATTCATCACCCCATATCTTTCCTAGCACCATCTTTTCCCACCACAGCCTTCCCAGCCTCAAGAATAGCCGGTCCCAGCAGCTCCGGGAGTGGTGACTTAGTGCGCATGTCCCAGTCCGTATTCTCCCACAGCCCAGCCTCCAACGCCAGTTATTGTGTTGTTTTTTGTGATAGCGTCCATTAACATCGATGTTTGGAGCAAGCTGCAGACACCAGTCCCCTCAGAAAACCCTAGAGGCCCCCTAAAGCTAATATAATTTGAGCTCCCAAGTCAGTAATGTCAGGATGCTGTGATTTGAAACACACATTGGCCACCTTGGGGAGTTTGCAAATCCAAAGCACTTAGTCATATAGACCTCATTGTTGAACCGCGCTGGCCTAGTGCCCCGGAAATACTGTCTCTGAGTATTGTTGGGAAGAAGAAGTGAATTGGTGCATCCAGGGTGGCTGAATCACGGGCCTAAGTACATGGCAATTGCTCTTTACATGTTCCAAGAGCTGATATTCGGGCTTCTTGCTGCAAATGTTCTCTTTGCTTGGTCCCTATTTACAGTCACCCCTGAATAACTCTGAGGGCCATTAACTATTTATCTGTAGGTACTTTACTCAGTATATGTGTTAGCATACCATAGCCTGATCATTTATGGATTGACCACCCAAACCTTTTGGAGATATGTCTCAAATCTCTTTATTTAACAACGGTGGTCATGAAACAAAAAGACAGCCTATGTGAAACTATTTTTACTTTTCATCTGGTTATCTTATTACAACATTTCTCCTTCTTCAGCATATTCCATTTTTTTATTAAACCAAACCCCCTCACTGTGTCATTTCTCCCTTTCTTTTTTGGAGGAGACTGGCGATGGAGGCATAATTGCATGTACTCAGGGCTTACTTCTGGCTCTGTGCTCAAGAATAACATCTAGTAAAACTCATGGGACCACATAGGATTCCAGGGATGAACCTCGGGTCAGCCTCCTGGGAATGCCCTATTAGGTAGGCTATTTCTCTGCCTGCCTCCTCCCACGCCCCCCCCCCCCCCGCCAACTCTTCATCAGGCCCATAAAATTTCTCATCTTAAGGGTTTTACAGCAGCACCCGGTATTCCCGGCGGTCTCCCATCCAAGTACTAACCAGGCCCGACCCTACTTAGCTTCCGAGATCAGACGAGATCAGGCGCGTTCAGGGTAGTATGGCCGTAGACACACCCACCAACTGGCCCCCTGGCGCTGTGTAATCCCATCAGCGGCCAAGACTCAGAAACTATAAAAACCAGCTCCCGGAGGGAGAACAGTGCAGTCTCCTGCCCCCGCGCCTGGCTATTCCTTGCCGGGGCCCCTTGGAGGGGAGCCGGCTGAGCTTTTCTCCCCACCCTGACCAGGGCCCCGGCAGCCAAAGACCTTCAGGACCAGCCACCACCATGCTGAGACCATTCTCCGCACACCTGAAGGTACCGGCAGAGGGACAAAGCCACGTGGGTTCCGGGGCGGAGATCTCCAAGCCTATTCGGATTGGAGTCGAGCATCCTCCACCTAGATCCTCCAAATTCCAGTAGGCGGGGGTCACACCCACCAACTGGCCCCCTGGCGCCGTGTAATCCCATCAGCGGCCAAGACTCAGAGACTGTAAAAACCAGCTCCCGGAACCGCGTGGCCGCGACATCTTATTATGACATCTCGTTCCTACTTTGACAAACTGGCAGGCTACCAAATGTAGCCTGCCCACACGACAGAGTCTGGCAACCCCCCCGTGGTGTACCCAATATGCCAAATACCAGTAACAATGATGGGTCTCATTCTCCTAAAGAGCCTTGAATATAATCTCAGGGCTAGGATGAAGGAGACATTACTGGGGCCTGCTTGAGGCAATCGACGAATAACAGGATGATCTGTGACCTGTGATCTGTGAAGGGCTTTACAACACTGAGCCAAGTTTCTCTTTCTTAGATTCTTGTCTGGTTCCCCTTTTATCCCCCCCTCTAACTTCTATTTCTTTCTTATGAATCCTTCAACCATCACCCTCTCCAAATAACCACCACCGTGGAAAGCCTCTCAACATTCAGAACTTTTATTACTAATATATTAACTTATATGCATCTATTTATTTTTTAAAAAATATATGAGAATAAAAATAAATGTGTATGGCTTTCAAGTGTTTGTCTAAGGCAACCATCTGTACCTTAAGTGGCACCAACCATTCCAGCTACTTATAGTCACAGAATTGAGAGATGTCCATATCTTTTTCTCTTTGGATAAAAAACAGCACTTTCCCCAAAGAGGTGCATTTGGCAGCATTCTCACGCCCCTGCTGAGCCTTCCTCTTCATAGCCTCACGCTCTGGTCTCTGCTCTTTTGTGATGGGCTTTGACATGACTGGCTCTGGAACATTGGGCTTTCTCCATGGAACTGGTTGAAAATGGAAGTCTTGGAATAGAAACTGATTATGACATTTGAGTGGAGCCTTGCGCATGGTTCCAGTGATAGAAAGCGGGCCCCTCTGGAGAGAAGTGCTAGCTGTTGTCTTGAAGGGAGCAGGTCTAGAAATTGCAGGCTGAGAAATAGGCCGACTAGTAGAGCTCAGCAAAGCTGGTCGAGATGGGTTGGTCAAAATTGGCTGAGCTGGTCTGGTAGGACGTGACAAAGATGCAGTCAGTGGCCGGGATGAATTGCTGGCAGTTGGCTGAGCCCAGCCTGGCAGGGTAAGCTGCAGCAGGACAATATGAAGCCAGGGACTGTGGTTTCTGAGGAACACGTCGAGCTTGCGGCTTCTCCATGGTAAGAAAAGGCAAACGTACCAATTTGACCTTCCCAGGAGCTAGCAGCTCAGACTGGGATGGAGACGAGCGTTCTTCAGTACTGCTGCTTGGTTTTTGAGCTTTCACCTGAGTTTTCTCAAGACCTTTTCTATGCCGTGTAGCACCTCGCTGTGGTTTGACAGCTGAGGAGGGCTGGACATCTTTGGGCTTCTTTGAATTACCCAGGACCCGGGAGGAGGAGGAACCAGGCTTTGGATCCCTCTTCTTCCTCAGCGCATCAAACACTTGCACATAGTACAGCATGTGAACGCCTAGGAAGCTGCGGGGCTTTGTAAGGGCCTCTTGGCAAAGCTCACGTTGACTTAACTTGCGTTTCATCCTGGCAACGGTGGGCTTCTCTTCTGCTTTCAACTTGTACCCTGTCTGCTTATAGTCATAAGCTTTCTTAGAGTTTTCTCTGGCCTTTTTTGTTTTCTCCTGCCCATGGGTCTTGGTCTTGCTGATCCTGCTGGACGCAGTTTTCTGAGGTTTGCTGTTAGGTTTGGCCATGGTCACAGGACACCTATCGCTGACTGCAGCATTACAAACAATCCCTGCTCTCTCCCTAGCAAGCGTTCTTGGTCTTGGCAACATATTTTGGCCTTGTTATCTCCCTCCAGAGGCTCAGAGGCCTGGTTTTTGTTCTTCAGTGTTGGGTGGGAGGTGCCCTTAGTTTTCTGAGTTTTCTTGCCCCTGATTCAGAGTGGTGGTATCTGTGGTATTCATTCCCTGTGGATCTATACATTGATCTAGGTCTTTTTTTTTCTTTTTGGGTCACACCTGGCAATGCACAGGGGTTACTCCTGGCTCTGCACTCAGGAGTTACTCCTGGCGGTTCTCAGGGGACCATATGGGGTGTTGGGAATTGAACCCGGGTCGGCTGCGTGCAAGGCAAACGCCCTACCCGCTGTGCTATCTCTCCAGCCCCTCCCCAGATCTAGGTCTTTTAAGCAATAAAAGAGCTTAGGAAGTCGTTTATCTTCCTCCCATGTCGTGATCTGCAAAAATACCACCAGATTCAGTTCCATGTTCAAGTATTCCTGTGTCCTCCAAACATTGACCATTCTTTTCCTGTTGAGTTCTTTCAGTACCAGGCTATTGCTCCTGGCTGAGAGGATCAATGCAGGCCAGGAGCTGGTGGATAACAGGGATTTTTAAAGGGCACAGTCGAGGATCTTTGTTTTCTACTGGGATCTGGTCGGTGTCCAGAGAGTTTGAAAGCCCAATGTTCATCTCATCCCAATTCTTATCTGTTTGTTCCTGAGTTGGAAAAGGGGGTAGTGCCAGGTTACTTTATTCTGAATCTATCATGGGAATATCTGGGAGCTCTGGTTGTGGGTTATTTTCAAGTATTTGAATGCTGCTACTGTAAAACATGGGTAATTCTGAAGTTTGTGTCAGACAAAATGTCTGATTGGAAGGTTGCAATACCAAGGAAGTTTTCTACCCCAGGGAATTCATCACTACAAAGGAACCACGGAAGAATTCAGTCCCCTGTAAACAATATACTCCCTCCACACAACTCATAGTTCCACAATTGGGCACCTTCTGGCAATGGGCAATGCATTTTTAATGGCTCTTCTAAGGATCATGGACAAGGCCCTAAGGTAGAAAATTAGATGTAACTGTTGTATTTCTTACTGTTGGTTATGTGGTGCCATTGTTTCCTTGTACTTGAAACAGGTTTTTTTGTAAACTGTCCTTAAAAATAAGAGAATTAGAATAGAGGAATAGTGCAGTCAATAAAGCACTTTCCCTGCACACAGATGACTTTAGTTTGATCCTCAGCATCACATATGAGCGCCTTAGCACCTTCTTAAGTGAACCCTGAGCACATAGCGAGGTGCAAGCCCTGAGCACTGTGATCTGTGACCCATATTCTACCTCCCCCAAACTAAAGCATGTTTTTTATCAAGCTAGAGATTTGTAAACTATTAAATGCTACACAGGCTTCGCATATTATAGTCAATTTCTTCACTTTTCTGAAAAAAATAAACCCTGGTAGTTCATATCATGGTATAAAAGAAGCAATGAAGCACCACTTCCTCCTGAATTCTGTGCTCAAGTAGAGAGTCCAGGTTTGATAACTTTGGACAGGATCTCTGAGTATATTGTATATTCAGAATCAGTAAGGGAAAGTTAATGTGGTATCATCACAATAAAAGTTCTTAAATGTCTTCAGAAATCAAAAAACAATAATTTTAGAAATGGAGCTTATTGTTACTGTAGTCATCCTGGCGGACTGATCACTATGAAAATGTGGCATTCCTTGTTATGCTAGTGAAGATTTTTTCTAGGAAACCTAGGTGGTCTTTATACTCTCATACATTCCAATCTGCATGAGAAGCTCTGATGTCAAATATGAAAATAAGGTGCTGTAAAATGAGTGAGGGAAGTCTAAACTTAAACTGAGTTTATTTAACTTCAGGTTTCATACATTTAAAAATCTCGGTGTATTTAACTGAAATGTCACCTGCCTATGGACAGTTTTTCACTTGCAGATTTGACCCCAAGTTTTGAATCCCAGAATTCCCTTCTCTCAGTTTGCGCACCGTGATAACATGATTCCGTCATGGGTGGAGCAGACACAGAGTAGTAGACTCCAGAGTTCGATGTTGTTGGTCGGTTCTTTGGGGGCTGGACCTCCTTTAGAACCATAACCATAACCATTTCTGGGGATGCACTGCTGTAAGCTTGGAGGGCAGAGCCCCTACCTCCTTTGTATGTCTTAGAGCCATTGGATTGCAAGTTCCCTAGAAAGGAGAGGTCCCGGAGAGCCCTGAGGATAGTAATACACCTGGCTTCCTTCTTGGTAGGGATGCGACAGGTTGTACATCTGATTTGGAACCTGAGATGGTGTCTTTTCAACATGACTGGCAGAAAGTTATGGGTACAGAGACACCATGTGGTTGGTATCTAAGGTTTTCTCATAGCGAGCTGCCATAGAAGAGACAGTGGTGTCTTGGTCAAGGATATTCACAGTAAAGTCTCCCACGTAAGCCTTCTTTCCAGTACTTTCTGCAATATCGCACTCCAAAACACTTGGGTAGGAAGGAGACCAAGTGGATAGCTGGCTCTGGCCAGACCCTCCAGACAGCATTGCTGTGCAAGAGTGTTGGTCAAGATCGGCACTACCTATGAGTGGTTGGAAAGAGATGCCAGAATCTGAGGGCAGGAGCCAAGCAGATCTACCAGCTGGAGTTGATACACTGGAGTAGTTGTAGACACTTCCTGTTTGGGAAGCTGCATTGTTCACCAGGGGAAGGGGAAGCTGCAGAGAATGTGCATTTCCCAATACAGATGGAATTTGAATATTTTCTGTAAGGAACAAACAAGAGGGTGATGAAAAAAATCTGTGAGACTGATTATCTCCGACAACATTTTTTTGGGGGGGTCACACCCAGCGATGCACAGGGGTTGCTCCTGATTCATGCACTCAGGTATTACTCCTGGCGGTGCTCAGGGGACCATATGGGATGCTGGGAATGGAACCTGGTTTGGCTGCATGCAAGGCCAACACCCTATCCGCTGTGCTATCACTCCAGCCCCCTCCGACCATGTTTGAGAGGAGGAAAATTGATTTAAAGTTTCAAGTATAGACACGTTTCTAATACCAACAGTCAAGTAAGTTTCCAAAAGTCCAAACAACTTTGGGTGGTTTAAAGGCTGGAACATTTTAGCTCTTTTTGTATTGGGCACCATGCTCCCAAAGTGAATACAGAGCTATAGAAGACTCTGGTGATGTTGGTACTGGATTTGTTGCTTACAGCTAGTTACTCCTTGTCCTAGCTCTACCTGTAGCTTGCTCTCCTGTTGAACTTTACGTTATTGCCTAGAATGGAAGCATTTAAAAACTGGGAAGTCCTATGAGAATGACTAACACTTTATTGGAGAAGAAAGAAACCCGAGGCCCAGAGATGTCCTAGAGACTTGTTCAAGCTTTCCTATTATTTTTATTGGGATTGGGGTTCGGTGGAGTTTGGACCATTATCTGGCAGTGATCTTGGGCTAGTCTTGGATCTGAACTCTGGAGTGACCCCTTGTAGTGCTCAGGAGACTGGATGCAGTGACAGACATCCAACTAGATTGGCAAATGCCTTATCCCCTCCTGGACTATCTCGCTGTCCCTTATGTATTACTAGGTTAAGGAACCTAAGCATGTGAACTTTCTTGCTAGGACTCTGCCTTGATCACCACAATGTCAGAAACTTGGAGGAAGATACTTTCTATTCATATAGGCATGTAGGATCGTTACAACTATTACCCTTGTAATCTTCAGGTTTTGTCTTTTGCTTGTGCCGTTCCTATTTATTACCTACGGCTAACATATAACTCAATCTACTTGATAATTTGAAGGTTAGCAACCATACCCTGGTTTTTGATCACCCCTCAAAAATGAGTACTTTAGTTTTTCTCAAGATGTGCTTTTGAAAGTAAGACTATTGTTTAAATTCTCAGTCTCAAGTTGCTTTCCTGCAAAGGAGTTACTTACAACAGTCAAGGTCACGGTCACGGTCCTCCCATTGTTCATCGATTTGCTCGAGCGGGCCCAGTAACATCTCCATCATGAGACTTGTTGTTACTGTGTTTGGCATATCAAATACATCACAACTTTAATTAAGAATAATGTGCACACATAAATAGAATTTGTCTATTTCACATAACTTATATGGGAGAAGTATAGAGATCAAGAAAGAAATCATGAAAAATATGTATCACAGAACTGAAAAATAATTATGTTCATATTAATATAATCTGGACTATGTGGAAGCAGTATAGTACAGTAACTGATTGAGAGCAGACCCAGGAGTAAGCCCGGACCAACAGTGAATGTCGTACCCAAACACAACAAAGAAAACAATAAAGTAAGTTTATTAAGAAATTGTGTCATGTATATGATATGAAGATGAAATTCTATTTTAACAGAAACTACTAGCCAAAAACGGCAATAGAAGGTGATTTTTGAGTGTATAGCTTACCAGTCCACAAAACAGGAGATTTACCAGTAACTTACATAACAACCAGAAAATATATTAAATGTGATTGCATTTGGTAGCCAGTATAAGTTCTAAAGCAGTATAAAGCAGAAATAAATATAATAATTACAAGGAAATGGCATTATTATACTCATTCATGTCTCTGAATATTAACCATCAAACAACAGGTATTAAATAGAGCATACCATTTCAGTCAATCACACAAGAAGCAGAAAAGTCCATTCAAAAAATGGTCACAAAAATTTCAAATTTATTTTTAAAACCTAGATGACAAGTATCTTTATCAACCAGGAAAATGTCATTCCCAAAGTTTCAGAAACAATCAGCAAAATCCAACTTAACTATCTTTAATGTAGGAAAACTCATATTCCACCAAACTAAAATCAATGTGTTCTTAGACATCTGAGACTTGAGTTTCCTATTTCTTCTTAGGGTCTAAATGCAGATGTTGATTGCTATCAAAATACTGTCCAGTTAGGAAGGAACTATTTTTTTTTCCTTTTTTGGTCACACCCAGCACTGCGCAAGAGTTCCTCTTGGCTCATGAACTCAGGAATTACTCCTGGTGGTGTTCGGGGAACGATAGGGGATGCTGAGAGTCGAACCCGGGTCGGCCACCTGCAAGGCAAATGACCTGTCCGCGTGCAAGACAAATGCCCTTCCTATCGCTCCAGACTTGAAAGAAACTCTTTGTGAAGATGACAAGTTGCCTTAACCTGGACCCTACTTACCACACAAAAGAAAGAGTTCTCATGATTCAACTTAGAAGATATCACTCCTTTATTTTAACAGGCAGACTATACATGTACCTTACAAACTAGAGTGTAATAAAAACATTGAAGATGATGTATCTTCCATCCACCTAGGTAACCAGAATTAGTTATTGATAGGAAGTATCATTTTTGAAACGTGTTTACATTCAAAACTGCAAAGTGCCAACTGTGTATTAGAGACAAAAAGAAAGGAAACCATAAGCATAGTTTTCTGATAGGCTGTTTTTCCTCTAGTAGAGTTAGGTACTCTACTAGAGACATAGAATGTTTTCTAGTCCTAGAATTGATTAAAGTCAGCTGCTTTGACTTTCTTTCAGCATATTTAACTATATTCTTTCTGTTTTGATTTCAATTATTTTGGTCTCTCTAACATTATATCTCTAACTGTATCTCCTTCCTTAATAATTTTTCTCCATAATCTTTCTTTTCTATTTTGTTCTCCCTCATATCATCTTCTACTTCTTGGCTTCTGTACGTCAAAACTTGTTGAAAATAACCCTAAACTTCCTTATGTTTGAGGACTTGCCACTCAGCCCTACCACTCAGCCCTCCACACCTTCCCCGCAATCCATTTTTTCTTATCATCGAGTTTAGAAAGAAAACTCAAAAGACACATGATAATGACTTTTGAATAGCACTAAATTAAAACCACTAAATTATAAATAAAAGTAGAGAGACCGCTACAGATCATCCTGGTATATATAGGGTTTTCTACCAAAACTACCTTTTATGTTTTTGTCAAAATATTGTCTCCGATTTACTTTTTTTATTGATATCATGTCAAAAAACTATTAAAAGGAAAAGGAAACACAGAGAGTGAAGACTCATATATAAACATTTACTGGAGGTCGTAAATAGGTATCAATTACAATTTAATAAATGAAGAAACACCCTTTGTATGTGAGAGAAAGTAAGTCAGTGTCTAAAAGCACACAGCAAATGTGAACGTCAAGCTAAAATAAGACTTAGCATATTCTAGTTGAATACTTTCCTCTATTATTACATGCCCGTTTTCCTTAACTACTAAGTTTAGGGATAAGAAATCTCATAAAAAGCTTTGAAAAATATTATTCCTTACCTGACATTATCAGAAAAGAGGAAATATCAAGGAAAGGTAAATGAGAAGAGGAGACGATATGAGAGTACGTCTGAACACTGAAGCGGGAGTCCACAAGTGTCCAGTACAGATAACTGATCGCTGGTGATTGGTCATTGGTCACTGGTCACTCACGATAATGCAAACTTGTTTACAAACAACTGCAAGGAAGCCTAGCAGGTGCTGGTAGGTTTGGTGGGAAAATGATGTCATAAAGCAGGCAGTTGAAAAGTAGAGGCTAACCAATAGGGAGGTCAGATTCCCAAGAAGAAGACTGGATTGGATAGACTGAGATATAGACTTTAGCAGACTAGAGAGATGAAATCTTACAAGACAGTTATAATAGTTTCACCTTCCTCAGACTCTTAGGTTAGGAAAATACTCCTATTATACTGATGAGATTACATATTTCATTAAAAATCAAGTTACTAGGCAATAATTTGTATTGCCCAGTTAACCAATAACATTAAGTTACTACTAGTGTATTTTGTGTAATGTTTAATAATATTAAATTATATATTAATGCTCTATTATATACATTATTACTTACTTTAGGGATAGTAAATGATGGATTATTATGAGAAATCTTTTTCTAACAAAAACCCCTATGTTTAGGGTGTTCTGCTAGCAAATATGCACCCAGAAAAGAATAGTAGGCAAGGATAGAATAGATGACACAGTATCTGCCAGCTGTAAACTTGTGCCAGGCAAACGTAGACTAATACTTTTTAAGGTCTTTTTGATTTAGAGGACAATATAGTCAAAACTAGAAGAAACAACTTTCACAATGTTTTATTTATTTATTTATTTATTTATTTATTTTGGTTTTGGGTCTTCACCTAGCCATGCTCAGGTCTTGTTCCTGGCTCCACACTTAGGAATCGCTCCTGGAGGAGCTCAGTAGACTGGGTTCAAGAGAGGTACCTTGTACACTGCATTATCTCTCCTGCACAAACAGCTTTATATTTTATGGATGCCAACTGATTCTTTGTGAACTACATGGCCATTGATTAGGTTATATGGCAACAGAGGTGTTTTGTGGGTTTGACTGCCAAGCTGCTGGAAACTGGGGGAGTTAGGGAGAGGTTACCCATTCTCTGATTTTATTGAGCCTGGAGTTTTCCATCAGAAGTCTTACATACCTGAGATTTTCTGCACATTCACGCATAGATGAAGCTTGTCCGCACATGTGGATAGCAGCCATGATCATGGCTTTCAAGTTCTGGAGGTTTTTGGCTGCTGGGGCTAGCTCCATCGTGGGATAGAAGGAATAGGATTCCAAATCGACTTTGAATCACATTTTTAATTTTCTTATCTTTCCCTTTTTTTATTGAATCCATATATTTTTAAAATTTTATTTTATTAATCACCGTGAGAGTTACAAGCTTTCATGTTTGAGTCACAAACATATAATGTTGAAACTCCCATCCTTCCACCAGTGCACATTCTATAGGATACCACTGTTCTGTCCTTCCTGCATAGCCTCAGGAATAGTTGGTAGTTGATATTTTATTGGACTGAGGAAAAGATTAAGACACCTTATGAGGTATTTTGCCCTTGGGACATCAGGAAGGGCTTTAGAATTACATTTTAGGTTGGCCTTCAGGAAGGGCTTTCTTCTGTTGATTGGCTACCTGACTGGGTGGAGTGTCAGCCTAGATTTCCTGGGAGTTGGAGAGACATGGGAGCTGGAGAGAGAGAGAGAGAGAGAGAGAGAGAGAGAGAGAGAGAGAGAGAGAGAGAGAGAGAGAGAGAGAGAGAAAGCAGGGTTGCAAGATGGACTAGATGGTTGCAAGATGGAGAGACTAGCAAGGAGAATATGTGCTTGAGAGAACCTAGGCCCTCCATAACATAAATTTCTTCTATGGGATAAATTTCCTTGTAATAAACTGCTACAACGATCAACCGGCAAGGCCCTGGTCTCTTCCTTTGTCTCCCCTTGGCCAACAGCATTCCCTATCCAGGCCACACACAGTGGCTCTAGGGCACCGAACGCGGGCTGTGAGATAGAGCCATCCAGAGAGCCCACAAACACACATCCTTCAGCGTGTTTAGTTTTTTGCAACTGGTGTCTCTTGGGCGGGCTCAAGCTACCAACCTAAAAGGTAAGAATTACATTAAGTGCACCCCCCTCTAGAAAGTTAGTGGGAGATCAGGATTTTTTAGTTTGCTGGGAGTTAGAATCCTAGCAGCAATCCCCCATTAAGATGGTACAGATTCTGGGCCTTCTAAGATCTTTCAAAGTATCTGGAGCCATACTCAATAAGTCAAGACGTTTATGGATTTGATTCATTGTCTCTCCCGCACTAACGGGAACCCAGGACTATACATTTCCATGACCAGCACGGGTCCTGCCTTAAAGTAGTTTATGAGGTAAACCCATGGTTCCTGGATGAAGGGACTCTAGAAAACAAGATTTGGGAAAAAGTTAAGAAAAATGTCTATAAGGCATCTAAGGAAAAGAGTAAGATCCCCCTGGAGTTCTGGAATACAAGGAGATTGTTGATTCTAATCTCCTGTTTTGGAAAAGCACACTTGAGGAGGAGGAGAATATTAGGGATCATATGGCCTCAGCTCCTCCCATACCTAAGTCTTGAAAGGGTTTTCATAGTGAAAATATTTCTCAGGCTGATGAATATACCTCCACTTCCAATGAATCAGATGGAAGCGATGCAGATTATGAGTCTGCTTGCACTTACTCGGATTATGAGTCCAAGAGCAGCTCAGCAAAGCAGCCTCCAGACCACTCGGGACATGCTCCTAATCGCCCAGTTCAGGCTGAGAAGAATCAGCCTCTGTTTTATCGCAGGTTAAGAATGGATTCTCTCAGTCGTTTCCAAAAGGCCTGTTCCACCTAAGGTCCTACATCTCCATACTTGAGGGAGTATCTTACAGACTGGAGTCAAAAGGCTTACTGGGTACCTCAAGATTTTCACATGGTTGCTAAAACGTGTTTAAGCCCTTCTCAGTACCTGCAGTGGAGGATGTGGTTCAGTGATGAGGCCAAGGCAAAGATTCATGGCCTAGGCCATGCTGGGCTAACATTTTCAGGGTTTAAACTGACTTATGAGATGATAATAGATGAAGGGAAATGGCAGAACCCAAAAAGGCAAGTCACCTTGCCTGGTGATGCTTTTGCTCATGTCCGTGACATAGACCTGCATGCATGGGAGAAGATTGAATGCAGATACAGAATTTAAGGGAAGTTTGACTGAGATGGTCCAGAGGGATTCAGAACCTGATGCAGATTTCATTGGAAGGTTGATGGAGGCCATTGAAATGCAGGTTAAGCATAAGGAAACTCAGCAACTATTGACTAAATAATTGGCCTTTGAAAATGCTAATGAGGATTGCCAGGCCATTCTGTGCCCTATCAAAGAAAAGGTAGATAGTATGGGGTATCTGAAAGCATGTAGGAATGTTGGTTCTGTAAAATAGAAGGTGCAGATGAAGGCTTTTGAAGCCTATACTGTACAGAGACAAGCTCAGAAAAGGTGTTTTCATTGTGGAAAACCAGGCCACTTTCATAAGGACTGCAGGGCACCTCCCAAACATACTACTGTGAGAGTACCTCTTGGGCCCTGTCCCATGTGTTAGAAGGGTAATCACGGGGACAGAGACTACAGAGCCAGACTTGCACTTCCCAGGCCCTGTCCCAGGTGTAAGAGGGGAAAGCATTGGGACAGAGATTGTCGCTTCCATTTTGATGCAGCTGTTGACACCAATTCTGGAAACCTGCAAGGGCGCCAGCCTCAGGTCCCACAATATCAGGGGATGTTCCAAGCTGCAGCCCCTCTTCCCACTGTGGAATTTCAGAGCTCCAATCAGTATCATCCCTGCAGCCAATAGTGGCAGGAAGCGCAGCCATGGAGATTTCTTGCCCAGTATTTGTACACATTAAATTCTGCAATAAAGGGCCCAATTCCACAAGACACTGTAGGTGCTACTCTGAGGCAGAAGCAGTTTGACTTTAAAGAGAACACTGCGCCTTTAAGCCCACCACCTCTCCATATTCAATGGATATATGGCATGTTGAATCAAAGACCACAAAGGAGGTATTTTCCCACTTGAATGTAGCAGGGAAACTCCTCATTCAAGGACAAGTCTATGCTTTTGTTTCAACGGAAGATAAACCCCACTGAGAAACTTTGAATCCCATTACGTCTCATCAGAACTCGAATTCATCCACCTCAGTTGGACCTCAGACTGGCAGAGACTCACAACCCTTCACATTGCAGAGCCAAGCTATCTCCAAACTATTTCCACTGGAAGTCACAAGGGAAAGAAGAGGAGCCAGCGTCAGAAGACATGCAGCAAGGCCTCTGGCTACTTTAACACATCAAGAGTTCACATGAAGGCATTCCTTATACCTCTCTTTTTAAAGCTTGTGGATTGGACAATGCCAGACCTTGTATTTTGAATTAACAATACTTTACTTTTAGCTTTTCCTTGGAATTCACAGGTTCCCGAAGGAGAAAAGAATGACTTTTAAACAGGAACACTTTTTTCATTTCTCTCTAGGATATCCATTTGTACTGGAACTTCCCTCTGTCTTTTTCTCTACTCACATGCACGGAGACCAAACCCTGATGGTCAAAGACTCTGATTACTAAAAAAAAAAAAACTGTTTTTCTCAAACATAAGCTAGGTTCTACATCTATGACTGCCAATGAACCTGTCCAGAGAATGGCTGCATTCCCTTACTGAAGTACTCCTGCCAGAAGTTGTGATGCTCCTATTCCAGTGCTCCCTGACTGATCCAGTGCTTCCTGGAATTTATCGGACTCCTAATAGCTGCTCCCCTGGGACTCATTACTGCAACTACTACTGATGCCGTTACAGGATCAACTCTTCAGTTTTGAGCCAGACACTTCATGTCTTCAGAATGGGACTAAATGACTCTCATCATTGGTGACTCTCATCACCCCTCGACAGTGCAGGACAATTGGATGCTTACTACAAGCACTGCTCTGAGACCTGGGTTGGACTGAAATCTTACTACAACTAATGAGACTGTCTCGTATTTGGAATTGTTCCTCTTTCAAATTTTGTGTTTTTTTGTAAAAAAAAAAAGGAGAGATGTAGGATAACACTGCTTTGTCCTTCCTGCATAATCTCAGGTAATTTAGGTTTATTGGGTTGCTCCCATCACAGTGCTCCCATTGCTCTGTATTCATTTTTAACTTTCTTTGTGTTCTATTGACAAGAAAATATTGCTTTTCTCTTCTCCCTAAGTCCTTTGCATAGGTTATTCAGAGCAATGTCCTTTTTGTATGGACACAAGAAGACATGCTTTTGTAATGTGACTCTCAGTGATATTTCCTTCCCAGCATCTGTTCTCTCACTTAAGCCTCAGTTGCCCATACTTCCTAGCACCCCCCAAAGCAGGGTTCTGACAAAGGATTGGATGGAACCAGGGCAAGCAGGTAAGCTATGTGCTATGGCTCTGGCTGAAGTATTACTATATTTAAATATAGTAAATTTATTTACTATATTCAAGTTGAGTTACTGGCCAAGCTGAGTTCGATTCCTTCGCTCCTCTCAGAGAGCCAGGCAAGCTACCGAGAGTATCTTGCCCACACAACAAAACAAGGCAAGCTACTGTGCCATATTCAATATGCCAAACACAGTAACAAGTCTCACAAGGGAGTTAGATGTAACTGTGCCCACTTGAGCAAATCAATGAAGAAATGGAGGACAGTGCTACAGTGCTATATGCAAGATGAAATTCCTAGTGGTTTATAGACTGAAGTGTGAGAAGTGTGAATAGCAAAAAATACCACTATTCAATACTCAATATTATAAGTCCGCACTGATTCAACCTTGATCTTAAGTGGTCTTGCTCTGTACAGTTTCTTATTTTGAAAACCAACTGCTTTCTAATGATCACAGTCCTAAGCTTCTGCCTTTGTGATGGACTCACATAGTCCTTCTCTCCACATGGCAACTTTGGGGCTTTCAGCATTCATTTTTGAGCATGAGCCTTTTGGACCATGCTGAATTCTATTTCTGAGCACGTGATAATTGAATACAGAAAAATCTGAGATATTCTTGATTTTGTTTTCCTCTTCATAGTTTTCCACACTCAAATTTGTTGCTTTGAACTCTTAAAAAGATTTTTAATTTAATTTTTATACAGTTGTTCACAATATTTGAGTGCATTTAATATTCAAACACCAATACACTACCATTACACCTTCTCACCACCATATTTCATATGTTTCCAACCCCAAACTAAAACCAGCCCCAAAACAGAGCCAAAATAATTAATTTTGTACTGCTTGTTATGAATAATTCGCTAAAATGATCCAAAAATTGTTTCTTAGAGAAATGTATCTGAAGACGGTTATATTACACCCAGGAGTCATTAAGCACTTCTATAAGAGATTAGTAACATGTTGTTAAGTTTTAGCCTTGGGTGCATATCCATCTATATGTCTGTCTGTCTGTCTGTCTGTCTGTCTGTCCATTTATCTATATTTTTGTAAAAATATGTTTCCCTTATAATTGGTTTCCTTCTATTCTACTTTATTTATTTTTAATTATTATTTTATTTTAATTTTATTTTTCTATTTTATTATTATTTTTATTATTATTGTTTTATTATTTCATTATTTTTTATTTTTTAATGAATCACCATGATGTTCAGTTACAGATTTGCAAACTTTTCTAACTATGGTTCCATCATAAAATGATCGAGTACTCATCTCTCCACCAGTGCCCATTCTCCACCAGCATTGTTCCCAGTATCCCTCCCACCACCCCCACAAAATCTCTCCCACCTCTGTGGCAAACACAATCCCTTTTACTCAATCCCTTTTACACAATCCTTTGGGGTTTTATGGTTTGCAATGCATGTAGTAACTGGGCATCATAGTTGGTCTATATTCTACTTTCAACAGGCATCTAACATCCCAAGTGATCTCTCCAAGAATAATGTAAATAGTGGTCCCTTCTCTATTCCATCTGACTTTTCCCCTAGCATGTTAGACCTGCTTCCAAGCCTTGGAGGGATCCACTTGACCTTTATCTCTATTATCTTTGGGTGTTAGTCTTTCAGTCTATTACATTATATTCCACAAATGAGTGCAGTGATTCTATGTCTGTCCCTCTCTCTCTGACTGGTTTCACTTTGCATGATACTGGAATAAAGTCCCACTTTGACGCAGTCCTAAAATTTTCCGGGAAACCCCTCTGTCCTGAGTGCCTCTAGGGGGAGGGGGGGCAGGGGCGGAGGGCAGTGCATGGCCAACAATGAGGAGTCTTGCAGTTCCCTGAGCTGGATTTCTGGACACACTGTCCTGGAGTACATGCCCACCAACCACTTGCCTCCTATTTTAAATCTCAACAAATGTAGTGTGCTACATTTGATCTATCAGTGGTGTAAAGTATAAGAGGTTGGAAGAGATTCATTCATGGGTGAGGCTTGTCTAAGCGTTTGGATAGTGGCTGTGAGAATAGGGGTGGTTGAGTTATGGACAATATGGCTAAAAAGAGGATAGGAAACTTTCAATATCTTATCTATTTATTTAATTATGTCAGTTTGGGGGCCACACCTGGTTATGCTCAGGGATTGCTCCTGGCTCTGCACTCAGGAATCATTCCTGGAGAAGTCACTCTAATAAAATTAAAATAGTTTGAAAATTAATACAGAACAACACTGGTCATTTTAATTTAAGTCCCAGGTTCAAGATATTGCTACATGCCCAAGAGCTACACGTATTCCTTAACAAGTACTGTGTTTATTTAAGAGTGAAATAGAAAAATATTTTAAGTTTTATATGTACTTGTTTCAAATATTTGTTGCTGGAGCACTGTATTGTTTTGCAGTCTATTGTGTTATTGATGTGCTGTTTTGTTTAGGTTTTCTGTGACTGCTGGATCCAATCACCTGTCAGAAGAAAAAATCCGCACTCCTGGAAGCCAGAAATATCATATACAGATCACTGAGAAAAAGATGTCAGCCAGGATATATGCCTTCTTTAGAAGGTATTTAGCCTGTATTTTCTGTTACCTTCTGATAACTTCTATGAGGCTTGCCTGGTAGTTAATACACTCACATCCTGGCCTCAAAGGTCACATGACATTCTCCTCTATCTTCATCATCTACTTCCTCCATTGTGTCAGAAGAAGTGTTATTCCATTGACTCACCTGAAAATACACTTGATCATTCCATTGCCAGCCATAGCATCTATTCAATCAAGGTTTACTAAACAAAGGAATATTTGAAGGGTTGATGGTTCCTTTGAATGGCCATGATCTATTCAACACCATGATGTTGTTAGCATCTAAAATTACATGAATTCCATTACGGGACTAGATCTTCTGTGTGTGAATGCTTTGATTTTTTTTGTGTGTAGCCACATCTGATGGTGCTTAGAGCTTCCTCTTGACTCTATGCTCAGGAGTCAAACCTGGCAGGGCTCAGGGGAAATTTGGAGTGCCAGGGAGCCAAGCAGGCCTATTCTGTTGAAGACAAGCCCCCTACCCTCTGTACTATGTGTACAACCACTATCAATATTTCTTTTAGCCAATTTATGAGACCTGCAGGGCTCTGTACATTTAGAACATGTGGAAACCTCTCCAATAAGATAGATCCATACAACAGAATATTAGTCAGAGGAAGTAATGACATACTGTAGCACAGATGAACTTTGAAAGCATCAGGGTTTAAAAACAGCTGCCAAAAAGGTCACATATCTTAAGATCCATGTATGTGAAGGGTTTAGAGCAAGAAAATTCATAAAGACAAAAGAGGAGTCTTCCCAGGAACCAGAGGTGAGAGAGAATGAAGAGGTCAGTGTGTAGTGAAGAGGCTGCTTTTGGAAATGATGAAACTGTTATGCATAAAATAATGGTCACTCTATCTGTCACTGTCCTTCCGTTGTTCATTGATTTGCTCGAGCTAGCCCAGTAACATCTCCATTGTGACAATTGTTACTGTGTTTGGCATATCGAATAAGTCATGGGTAACGTGCCAGGCTTTGCAGTGCGAGGGAGATACTCTCAGTAGCTTTCCGGGCTCTCTGCGAGGGGTTGAGGAACAGAACTCGGGTTGCTCACAATGGCCTCTTGTAGGGCAAATGCCCTTTCCGCTGTGCTATAGCTCCAGCCCATGGACAAAATACTAGTAATAGTTGCAAAACTAGCAAGTACAGAAAATGCCACGGAAATTTGTCTTAAATGATGGATCCCATAAAAAAATTACTTATGCAGGTGCGTATTTTAAAAGGGTACAAGTTCTCTCTCCTTTACTCGTTGCCTAGAAGCACCCAGGAAAATTGGGAATAACTGTTGGACTGTATTAGATTTTTTCTTCTTTGCAAACTCTAAATTATGTAAATGCAGTACACCTTACCTTTTTCACGTTAGCAATAGAAAGCCATCAGACTCTCCCCACTGGGCCTCTAATCCCTGTGCTGCCCAAGGTGTTCTTACCCTTTTCCCCTTAGGAAATACTTACAACTCTTCACTTCAAAGTCTCTCCCAATGCATGGGGGGGGGGAGGGGGAATGGCTCACCACTCTCAATGTTTGCAGCTTGATTTTTGTTTCTTTTGTCTTTGCATGTTTAACACTTGGTTGTTGTTTTGTGGTCACACCACGTGATGCTGGGAGAACCAGGCTGTCTGCCCAAGTTCCAGCAGGAGCTCCAGAACAAACTTCAGCTCTTTGAGCTCTCTCTGACCTTGTATGTGATCTGTTCTGTTTCACCTATTTTATTTTCCCACTTTTGTTGTTCCCTTGATGAATGGTATACAGTTTTTCACTAAAAAACGTTTTAATGTAACCCACTAATTTTCCCATCATGCCCATCTGGTGTCCCGGTCCCAGTCCTTCACTGCTTCCTTCCGTTTCATTCATCACCCCATATCTCACCTAGGACCATCTTTTCCCACAACCGCCTTCCCAGCTTCAAGAAGAGCTGGTCCCAACCGCTCTGGAAGTGGTGAACTAGTGCGAATGTTCCATTCCTGATTCTCCCACCGCTCAAGTTCCAACGCCAGTTATAGCATTCGGTTTTGTGTGTGCTTCCGTTAACACCGGTGTTTGGAGCAGGGTGCAGGCACCAGGCACCGCGGAAAACCTCCGAGAGGCCCCCTGAAGCTAATATATTTTGAGCTTCCAAGTCAGTAATGTCAGGATGCTGTGGTCTGAAAGACACGTTGGCCACCTTAGGGAGTTTGCAAATCCAAAGCACTTAGTCATATAGACCTCATTGTTGAACCTCACTGGCCTAGTGCCCGGGTAATACTGGCTCTGAGTATTGTTGGGAAGAAGAAGTGAAATGGTGCATCTAGGGTGGCTGCACCATGGACCTGAGTACATAGCGATTGATCTTTACATGTTCCAAGAGCTGATATTTTGGTTTCTTGCTACATCTGTTCTCTTTGCTTGGTCCCTATTGACAGTCACCCCTAAATAACTCTGAGGGCTGTTGACTGTTCATCTGTAGGTTCTTTCCCAGTCTATGTGTTAGCAACCCACAGCCTGATCATTTATGAATAGACCACCCACACCTTTTGGAGATATGTCTCAAATCTCTTTAACAACGGAGGTCATGAAACATAAAGACAGCCTCTGTGAAACTATTTTTCCTTTTAATCAGGTCATCTTGTTATACTAATCCTCCTTCTTGAGCCTATTCCATTTTTTTATATTAAACAAAACCCCCTCACAGTGCCATTTCTCTCATTCTTTTTTTTTTTTTTTTTGCTTTTTAGGTCACACCTGGCAATGCACAGAGGATATTCCTGGCTCTGCACTCAGGAATGACCCCTGGAAATGCTCAGGGGTCCATATGGGATGCTGGGAATCGAACCTGTGTTGGCCACGTGCAAGTTAAACGCCTTACTCGCTGTGCTGTTGCTCCAGTCCCTTTCCCATTCTATTTTGGAGGAGATTGACAATGGCGGCATACTTGCCTGTGCTCAGGGCTCAGGTCTGGCTTTGTTCTCAAGGATAACATCTAGTGAAACTCGTGGGACTACATAGGATTCCAAGGATGAATCTTGGGTCTGCATCCTACAAATGCCCTAGTAGGGATACGATTTATCTGCCTGCCCCTGGCATCCCCCTCACCTGCAACTCTTTAATGGGAACATAAAATTTCTTCTCTTAAGGACTTTAAAACCCTGAGTCAATTTCTCTTTCTTATTCTTGTCTGTTTCTACTTTTTCACCCCCTCTAATTTCTATTTCTTTCTCATGAATCCTTCAACCCTCACCCTCTCCAAATAACCACCACAGTGGAAAGTCTCTCAATATTCAGAACTTTTATTACTAATATATTAACTTATACGCATCTATTTTTTTTTTAAAAAATATATCAGAATAAGTGAAATGTGTATGGCATTTCAAGTATTTGTCTAAGGTAATCTTCTGGTACCTAAAGTGGCACCAACCATTCTAGCTGCTTATAGCAATAGAATCGAAAAATGTCCATATCTTTTTCTCTCTGGATAAAAAACTGCACTTTCCCCAAAGAGGTTTATTTGGCAGTATTCTCACGCTCCTGCTGAGCCTTCAGCTTCATAGCCTCATGCTCTCCTCTCTGCTATTTTGTGATGGACTTTGATATGACTGGCTCGGGAACATTGGGCTTTCTCCATGGAATTGGTTGGAAACGGAAGTCTTGGAGTCGAAACTGACTCTGCCTTTTGGGTGGAGCCTGGCGCTCTGTCCCAGAGACAGGAAAAGGGCCCTGCTGGAGAGAAGTGGTAGCTGTTGTCTGGTAGGGAGCAGGTCTAGAAGTTGCAGGCTGAGAAATAGGCCGGCTAGTAGAGCTCAGTAAAACTGGTCGAGATGGGTTGGTCGAAATGTGCTGAGCTGGTCTTGCAGGACGTGACAAAGATGCAGTTGCAGGCCGGGATGAATTGGTGGCAGTTAGCTGAGCTGACTTGGTCGAGCAAGGCCTGGTAGGGGAAGCTGCCGCAGGACGATGTAAAGCCAGAGACTGTGGTTTCCAAGGAATACGTCGAGCTTGAGGCTTCTCCATCGTAAGAAAATGCAAACGTACCAATTTGACCTTCCCAGGAGGTGACAGCTCAGACTGGTTAGGAGCCGAGCATTCTTCAGCAATGCTGCTTGGTTTCTGAGCTTTGACCTGAGTTTTCTCAAGACCTTTTCCATCCCTTATAGCACCTGCCAAGCGTTTCACAGCTGAGGAGGGCTGGACATCTTTGGGCTTCTTTGAACTACCCGGGACCCGGGAGGAAGAGGATCCAGGCTTTGGATCCCTCTTCTTCCCCAGTGCATCAAACCCTTGCACAGACTCCAGCATGTGCATGCGTAGGCAGCTGCGGGACTTTTTAAGGGCCTCTTGGCCAAGCTCAGGTTGACTTAACTTGTGTTTCATCCTGGGAATGGTGGGCTTCTCTTCAGCCTTCACCTTGTTCCTTGTCTGCTTATTGTCATCAGCTTTCTTGGAGTTTTTTCTGGCCTTTCTTGTCTTCCCCTGCCCATGGGTCTTGGTCTGGCTGATCCTGTTGAACGCAGCTCTCTGAGGTTTGCTGTTAGGTTTGGCCATGGTCACAGGACACCTATCACTGGCTTCAGGATTACAAACAATCCCTGCACTCCCTAGCAAGCGTTCTGGGTCTTTGGAATGGATTTTGGCCTTGGGTTCACCCTCCAGATGCTTAGAGGCCTAGTTTTTGTTCTTCAGTGTTTGGTGGGAGGTCCCCTTAGTGCCACCTGAGTTTTCTTGCCCCTTATTTAGAGTGATGGTATCTGTGGTGTTCATTCCCTGCGGATTTATGCATTGATCTAGGTTTTTTAACAATCAAAGCGCTGGGGAAGTTGGTTATCTTCCACCCATGTCGTGATGTCTGTAAAAATACCACCAGATTCATTCCCACCTTCAAGTGTTCCTGTGCCCTCCAAACATTGCCCATTCTTTTCCTGACGAGTTCTGTCAGTACCAGGCTGTTGGTCTTGGCTGAGAGGATCCATGCAGGCCAGGAGCTGGCTGGTGTATATCAGGGATTTCTAAAGGGCACAGTGGAGGATCTTGGTTTTCTATTGGGATCTGGTAGGTATCCAGAGACTTTGAAAGCCCAATGTTCATGTCATCCCCATTCTTATCTGTTTGTTCCTGAGTTGGAGCTGGGGGCAGTGCCGGTTTACTTTGTGCTAAATCTATTATGGGAACATCCGTGAACTCTGGTGCTGCGTTACTCTCAATTATTTGAATCCTGCTACTGCAAGACATGGGTAATTCTGAAGTGGGTGTCAGACTAAAAGTCTGATCAGAAGGTTGCAATGCCAGGGAAGTCTCGATCTCCTGGGAATTCATCACTACAAAAGAACCACGGAAGAAATCAGTCCCCCTTAAATGAGATTCTCCCTCCACTCCACTCGTGGTGCCACAATTGGGCACCTTTCGGCAATGGGCAAGGCATTGTTACCGGCTCTTCTAAGGATCATGGACAAGGCCCTGAGCTTGAAGATTGGAGGTAACTGCTGAATTTCTTACTGTTTGTCATGTGGTGCCGCTGTTTTCTTTGTTTTTGAAAGAGTTTCTGTGTAACCGTACTTAAAAATGAGAGACTTGGAACAGAAGAATAGCGCAGTCGGTAAAGCACTTTCCCTGTGCACAGCTGACCTTAGTTTGATACTCAGCATCACATATGAGCGCCTAAGCACCTTCGTAAGTGAACCCTGAGCACACAGCGAGGTGTAAGCCCTGAGCACTGTGGTCTGTGACCCACAGTCTGCCTCCCCCAAACTGAAGCTTTTCTTTCAAGCTTGAGATTTGTAAACTATACAGAAATTAGCATAATATAATCAATTTCTTCACTTTCCAAAAAAAAAACCCGGAATTTCATATAACGGTATATAAGAACGAATGAAGCACCATTACCTCATGAATTGTGTGCTCAAGTAGAGATTCTAGGTTTGATAGCTTTGGACAGGATCTCTGAATATATTGTGTTTCATAACCTTGTACATTAAAGTAAGGGAAAGTTAATGTGGTATCATCACAATAAGAGTTCTCAAATGTCTTCAGCAATCAAAAAATAATAATTTAAGAAATGGAGCTTATTGTTTCTGTGGTCTTACTGGCAAATGGTCCACTATGAAAATGTGGCATTCCACTCAAAGCCTCTTTTGCAGACCACAACACCCAAAAGGAGAAAGAGAACACAAGGGATCGCCCTGCCACAGAGGCAGGGTGGGATGGGAGGGATGGGGATGGGAGGGATATTATCCATGGTGGTGGAAAATGGGCACTGGTGGAGGGATGGGTATCTGATCATTGTATAATCTAAACCCAAGCACAAAAAATTGTAAATCTACAATTGTACCTCATGGTGTTTAAAAAAAAATTTCAGAATTTCAAAATCACATGGCCCTCCTGAGCCACGCGACATCATGTTAATCATAACCAGAAATAGGATAACCACAAATTGTCTACTGTTGCCTTTTCAACAGATCTGAGTGTTGGGGTAAAATCTCAAATAATAATAGTGGGTTTGGTGTCAAAATATTGAATGTGATAAAAGTAGAGAGAGAGTAATGTGTAAATCATCTCCCCCACAGGTAGGGAGAGGGTGTGGGATGGGGGTATACTGGGGTTTTTGGTAGTGGAGAATGGGCACTGGTGAAGGTATGGGTGTTTCATTGTATGACCGAGACTTAGACCCGAAAGCTTTGTAACTGCTCTCACGGTGATTCAATAAATAAAATTATAAAAATAAATAAATAAATAAAAAGAAATAAAAGAAAATGTGGCATTCCTTGTTATGCTACTGAAGTTCTCTTCTAAGGAAACCTAGGTGGTCTTTATGCTATCATACCTTCCAATCTGCATTCGAAGCTCTGATGTTGAGTGTGAAAATAAGGTACTATAAAATGAGTGAGGGAAGTCTAAACTAAAACCATTTGTTTAACTTTAGGTTTCATACATTTAAAAATCTCAGTGTATCAAACTGAAATGCCACCTGTCTATGGACAGTTTCTTACTTTCAGATTTCACCCCAAGTTTTGAATCCCAGAATTCCCTTTTCTCAGTTTTACTCACCTTGATAACATGATTCCGTGATGGGTGGAGCAGACACAGAGTAGTAGACTCCAGAGCTCGATGCTGTTGGTCAGTTCTTTGGGGGCTGGACCTCCTTTAGAACCATAACCATTTCTGGGGATGCATTGCTGTAAGCTTGGAGGGCAGAGACTCTGCATCTTTTGTATATCAAAGAGTCATTGGATTGCAGGCAGGGACCAGGTTCTCCAGAAAGGAGAGGTCCCTGAGTGCCCTGATGATAGTAATACACCTGGCTTCCTTCCTGGTTGGGAAGCGACAGGCTATAACTCTGATTTGGAACCTGAGATGGTGTCCTTTCAACATGACTGGCAGAAAGTGATGGGTACAGAGACACCATGTGGTTGGTATCTAAGGTTTTCTCATAGCGAGCTGCCATAGACATGGAAGAAACAGTAGTGTCTCGGTCAAGGATAGTCACAGTAAAGTCTCCCATGTAAGCCTTCTTTTCAGTACTTTCTGCAATATCCCACTCCAAAACACTTGGGTAGGAAGCAGACCAAGTGGATAGCTGGCTCTGGCCAGACACTCCAGACAGCATTGTTGTGCAAGAATGTTGGTCAAGATCGGCACTACCCATGAGTGATTGGAAAAAGATGCCAGAAGCTGAGGGCAGGAGCCAAGCATATCTACCAACTGGAGTAGATATGCTGGAGTCGTTTCAGACACTTCCTGTTAGGGAAGGTGCATTGTTCACCACGGGAACGGGAAGCTGTAGAGAATGTGCATTTCCTATTCAGATGGAGTTTGAATATTTTCTGTAAGGAACAAGATGGAGATGAAAAAATTCTGGAATATGATATTCTTTTTTTTTTTGGTGACACCCAGCGATGCACAAGGGTTCCTCCTGGTTCATGCACTCAGGAACTCCTGGCAGTGGTCAGATGACCATATGGGATTCTGGTAATGGAACCTGGGTGGCCGCATGTAAAGAAAACGCCCTACCAGCTGTGCTGTCACTCCAGCCCCCTCCGATAACGTTTGAGAGGAGCAAAATTCACTTAAAGTTTCAAGTATAGACAAGCTTCTACACCAACAGTCAAGTAAGTTACCAAAAGCAACTTTGGGTAGTTGAAAGCCTGAAACATTTTGGCACTTTGTGCTTTTGTCACCTCATTCCCAAAGTGAATACAGAGCTATAGAAGAGTCTGGTGATGTTGGTACATGGATTTTTTGCTTACAGCTAGTGATTCCTTGTCGTAGCTCTAACTGTACCTTGCCATCCTGTTGAACTTTACGTTATTGCCTAGAACGGAAGCATTTTACAACTAGGAAGTCCTATGAGAATGACTAACCTTTTATTGGAGAAGAAAGAAATCTGAGGCCAGAGATGGCCTAGAGCCTTGTTCAAGCTTTCCCATTATTTGTATTGGGATTGGGGTGGGGTGGAGTTTGGACCAATACCCGGCAGTGATCTTTGGCTACTCCTGACTCTGAACTCTGGAGTGACCCCTTATAGTGCTCAGAAGACTGGATGCACTGACATAGATCCAACTGGATTGGCTGCATACAAAGCAAATGCCTTATCCCCTCCTGTACTATCTTGCTGTCCCTTATGTATTACCCGGTTACAGAACCTAAGTATATGGACTTTCTTGCTAGGATCTGCCTTGATCACTTCAATGTCAGAAACTAGGAGGAAGAAACTTTCCATTAATATAGGAATGTGCAGTCCTTACAATTATTACCCTTGAAATCTTCAGGTTTTGTCTTTTGCTTGTGCAGTTCCTATCTATTACCTATGACTCACATATAACTCAATCTACTTGATGATTTGAAGGTTAGCAATCGTACCCAGGTTTTCGATCCCCCCTCAAAAATGAGTAAAAAATGGTTAAAATGAGTACTTTAGTTTTTCTCAAGATGTGCTCTTTGAAGGAAGACTGTTGTTTAAATTCTCAGTCTCAATTTGCTTTCCTGCAAAGGAGTTACTTACAACTCTAATTCAGAACAATATGCACACATAAATAGAATTTGTCTTTTTCACTTGATTTACATGGGAGAAGTATAGAGATCAAGAAAGAAATCATAAAAATATGGATCACATAAATTCCTGGATTCCTATCATCTCCCAAAGCTGAATCAAGAAGATATAGAGTACCTGAATAGACCTATTCACATCAAGGAAATTGAAACTGTAATCAAAAATCTTCCCAAAAACAAAAGCCCAGGTACAGATGGATTTACTAGCGAATTTTTCCAAACATTTAATAAGACCTATTGCCAGTTATTCTCAAGCTTTTCCAGGAAATTGAAAAAAACAGAAACTCTCCCAAACAGTTTCTATGAAGCCCATATCTCTCTAATACCAAAAGGAAACAAAGACACCACAAGAAAAGAAAACTACAGGCCGATATCCCTGATGAACACAGATGCGAAGATTCTCAACAAAATACTAGCCAATAGAATTCAACAACTCATAAAAAAGATCATACATCATGACCAAGTGGGATTCATCCCAGGATGGTTCAACATTCGGAAATCAATCAACATAATCCATCATATCAACAAAAGAAAAGATAAAAATCATATGATCATATCAATAGATGCAGAGAAAGCATTTGACAAGATCCAGCACCCATTCATGATGAAAACCCTTGCCAAAATGGGGATAGAGGGGGACTTTCCTCAATATAGTTAAAGCCATCTACCACAAACCTACAGCAAACATCATCGTCAATGGGGAAAAAATGAGAGCCTTCCCCCTAAGGTCAGGGACGAGACAAGGATGCCCACTCTCTCCACTGCTGTTCAATATAGTACTGGAAGTACTTGCAATAGCAATCAGGCAAGAAAAAGATATTAAGGGCATCCAGGTAGGAAAGGAAGAAATCAAGCTCTCACTATTCGCAGATGATATGATACTATACTTAGAGAACCCTAAAACCTCTACCAAGAAACTCCTAGAAACAATAGGCTTGTATAGTAAAGTGGCAGACTATAAAATCAATACCCAAAAAATCCATGGCTTTCCTATATGCAAATAGTGAAAGAGAAGAAAGTGACATGAAGAAAACAATTCCATTCACAATTGTGCCCCAGAAAATCAAGTACCTAGGAATCGCCTTAACTAAGGAAGTAAAGGATCTGTACAAAGAAAACTACAAAACGCTACTTCAGGAAATAAAAGAGGATACGAGGAAATGGAAAAATATCCCCTGTTCATGGATGGGGAGAATCAACATTGTCAAAATGGCAATACTTCCCAAGGCACTGTACAAATTCAATGCAATCCCTATAAGGATACCCACGACATTCTTCAAAGAAATGGAGCAAACACTCCTGAAATTTATATGGAACAATAAGCCCCCACTAATAGCTAAGGCAATTCTTGGGAAAAGGAAAATGGGAGGAATCAACCTACCTAACTTCAAGCTCTACTACAAAGCAGTAATAATCAAAACAGCATGGTACTGGAACAAAAGCAGAGTTGCAGACCAATGGAACAGAGTTGAATATACTGACATGTCCTCCCAAACATATAATCATCTAATCTTCGATAAGCGGGCAAGAAAAGTGAAATGGAGCAGGGAAATCCTCTTTAATAAATTGTGCTCGCAAAACTGGACGGCTACATGCAAAAAAGTGGGCTCAGATCTCTGCCTAACGCCATGCACAAAAGTAAGATCGAAATGGATTTATGACCTCAACATCAGACCGGAATCCATAATGTTTATTGAAGACAAAGTTGGCAAAACTCTCCACGATATTGAAGTTAATGGTATCTTCGAAGATGTCACGCCACTGGCCGAACAAGTGAAAACAGAGATAGACAAATTGGACTATCTTAAACTAAGAAGCTTCTGCACCTCAAAAGAAACAGTGACCAAAATACAAAGACAGCCTACAGAATGGGAAGGAATATTCACCAAATACACATCCGACAAGGGTTTGATATCAAGGATATACAAGGTACTGGTCAAACTACACAAGAAGAAATCACCCAACCCCATCAAAAAATGGGGCGAGGAAATGAACAGAAACTTTCGCAAAGAAGAAATCCCAATGGCAAAAAGGCACATGAGAAAATGCTCTATATCACTAATCATCAGAGAGATGCAGATCAAAACAACAATGAGATATCATTTCACACCACAGAGACTGGCCCACATCCACAAGAACAAAAGCAACAGTTGCTGGCGCGGATGTGGCGAGAAAGGGACCCTCCTTCACTGCTGGTGGGAATGCAGGCTGGTCCAACCCTTTTGGAAAACAGTATGGACGATTCTCAAAAAACTAGAATTTGATCTCCCATTTGACCCAGCTATAGCACTCCTGGGAATATATCCCAGAGAGGCAAAAAGGTATAGTCGAAGTGACATCTGCAATTGTTTGTTCATTGCAGCACTCTTTACAATAGCCAGAATCTGGATAAAACCTGAGTGCCCGAGAACAGATGACTGGTTAAAGAAACTTTGGTACATTTACACAATGAAGTACTATGTAGCTGTTAGAAAAGATGAAGTTATGAAATTTACATACAAGTGGTACTACATGGAAAGTATCATGTTAAGAGAAATGAGTCAGAAAGAGCGGGATAGACACAGAAAGATTGCATTCATCTGGGGAACATAAAGCAACAAAAAGGGAGAGTAACACCCAGGAATGGCTGAGATTAGTAGCAGGAATTTTGCTCCATGACTTGAAGGCCAGCCACATGTGCTAGGTGAAAAGGAAGCTCAGATAGAGAAGAGAGCACCAAATAAAGGGTGTTGTGAAGACCCTCCCAGGGTGGGAGAGACATGCTAAAAGTAGTCTATAGACCAAACATGATTGCCACTCAAGGCCTCTCTTGCAAAACACAGTACCCAAAAGAAGAGAGAGAGAACAAGGGGGAATGCCCTGCCATAGCGGCAGGGTGGGACGGGGGGGGGGGGATGGGGTGTGGGAGGGATGCCGTGGTGGGGGAGGATGGGCACTGGTGGAGGGATGGGTACTTGATCATTGTATAACTGAAACCCAAGCACAAAAATTTATAAGTCTATAAATGTACCTCATGGTGTTTCACTAATAAAAAAATGATTAAATAAAAAAATATGGATCACAGAACAAAAAAAGAAGTATGTTCATTTTAATAAAATCTGGGCTATGTGGAAAGCAGCATAGTACAGTAACTGATTGTGAGCAGTCCCAAGAGTAAGCCTTGACCAACAGTGAATGTTGTCCCAAACACAACAAAGAAAACAGTACAAAAGTTTATTAAGAAATTGTGTCATGTATACGATATGAAGTTGAAATTCTGTGTTAATAGAAACTACTATCCAAAAAAGGCAAAAGATGGTGATTTTTGAGTGTTTAGCTTACCAGTCCATAAAACAGAAGATTTACCTGTAACTTACATAATAAGCAGGAAATATAATAAATGTGATTTCATTTGGTAGCCAGTATGTGTTCTAAAGGAGTAAAAAGCAGAAATAAATAGAATAATTTCAAGGAAATGACATGATTATTCTCATTCATGTCTCTGAATATTAACCATCAAAATACAGGTATTAAATAGAGCATACAATTTCAGTAAATCACACAAGAAGCAGAAAAGAACATTTGAAAAATGGTCACAAAATTTTCAAATTTATTTTTAAAACCTAGATGACAAGTATCTTTATCAACCAGGAAAATGTCATTCCCAAAATTTCAGAAACAATCACCAAAATCCAACTAAACTATTTTTAATGTAGGAAAACTCAGATTCCACAAAAATGAAATCAATGCGTACTTAGACATCTGAGACTTGACTTGTCTATTTCTTCTTCGGATCTAAAAGCAGATGTCGACTGTTCTCAAAATGCTGTCATGTGAGGAAGTAACTATTTTTTTTTTCTGTTTTGGTCACACCCGGCACTGCACAGGAGTTCCTCCTGGATCATGCACTCAGGAATTACTTCTGGTGGTGTCCAGGGAATCATATGGGATGCTGAGAATTGAACCCGAGTCGGCCACGTGCAAGGGAAATGGCCTGTCCGCATGCAAGGCAAATGCCCTACCTATCACACCAGCCCAGAAAGAAACTCTTTGTGAAGGTGACAAGTTGCCTTTAACCTGGACCCTCTTACCACACAAAGGAATCAATTCTCCTGATTCAACTTAGATGATATCACTTCTTTATTTTAAGAGGCAGACCATACATGTACCTTACAAACTAGAATGTAATAAAAACATTGAAGATGATGTATCTTCCATCCCCCTAGGTAACTAGTATTAGTTATTTATAGGAAGTATCATTTCTAAAACGTGTTTCCATTCAAAACGGCCAAGTGCCAGCTGTTTTCTAGAGACAATAAGAAAAGAAACCACAATGATGGTTTTCTATAGACTGTTTTTTCTACTGGTACGCTATTCGAGACACGGTATGATTTCTAGTCCTAGAATTGATTAAAGTCAAAACTGCTTTGACTGGCTCTCAGCATATTTAACTATATTTCTTCTGTTTTGATTTGAACTATTTGGTTCTCTCCAATATTCTATCTCAAACTTTTTCTACTTCCTTGATACTTTCCCTCCATAATTTTTGTTTCCTAATTTATTCCCCCTCATATCATCTTCTACTTCTTGGCTTCTGTTGGTCAAAGCTTGTTAAAAATGACCCTAAACTTCCTTACCTTTGCTGACTTGCCTCCCAACCACTCAGCACTCCACAATTTCCCCACAATCCAGGTTTTCTTCTAATCTAGTTTAGGTAGAAAACACAAAAGACACATGATAATGAATTTTGAATAGCACTAAATTTAAACTACTAAATTACAAATAAAAGTAGAGAGATCTACAGATAAAACATCCTACAGATAAAACATCCTGGTATATATTAGGTTTTCTACCAAAACTATATTTTCTGCTTCTGTCAATATATTGTATCTGATTTACTTTTTTTTATGGATATGCCAAAATCATTATTAAAAAGAAAAGAAAACACAGTGAGTGAACACTCATATATAAACATAAATTTGCGGTTGTGAGTATGTATCAAATATAATGTGATCATTGAAGAAAAACACTTTTTATGTGAGCGAAAGGAAGTCAATGTCTAAAATCACACAGCAAATGTGAACGTCAATCTAAAATAAGGCTTGCCATATTCGAGTTGAATACTTTCCTCTATTATTACATGCTGCTTTTCCTTAACTACTAAGTTTAGGGGTAAGAAATCTCATGAAAGGCTTTGAAAAATATTATTCCTTACCTGACATGATCAGAAAAGAGGAGATATCAAGGAAAGGTAAATGAGAAGAGGAGACGATATGAGAGTACGTCTGAACACTGAAGCGTGAGTCCACAAGCGTCCAGTACCGATGACTGATCACTGGTGATTGGTCACTGGTCTCTGGTCACTCGCGATGATCCAAACTTGTTTACAAACAACTGCACGGGAGCCCCACGATTCTACCAGGTGCTGGTAGGTTTCTTGGGAGAATGATATCATTAAGCAGGCAGTTGAAAGGTAGAGGCTAGCCAATAGGGACATCAGTTTCCCAAGAAGAAGACTGGATTGGATAGACTGAGAGGTAGACTTAAGCAGACTAGAGAGAAGGAATCTTACAAGACAGTTATAACAGTTTCACCTTCCTCAGACTCTTAGGTTAGGGAAATTCTCCTATTCTACTGATGAGCTTACATATTTCATTAATAAATCAACAGTTACTAGGTAATAATTCGCATTGCTAATTAACCAATACCATTAAGTTACTACTAGTGTATTTTGTATAATGTTTAATAATATTAAATTATATGTTAATGATTTATAATATGCATTATTACTTACTTTAGGGTTATGAGATGATGGATTATTATAAAAAATCTTCCCATAACAATAAACCCTAAGTTTACGCTCTTCCGCTAGCAAACATGCACCCAGAAAATAATAGTAGGCAAGGATAGAATAGATGATATAGTATCTGCCAGCTCTTAACTTCTTTCGGGAAAACATAGATTAATACTTTGTATGGTGTTTTAGATTTAAGGGAAAATATAGCCAAAACTAGAAAAAACAACTTTCAAAATCTTTTATTTATTTGTTTTGATTTTGGGTCCTCACCTAGCCATACTCAGGGCTTGGCTCCTGGAGGAGCTCAGTAGACTGGGTGCAAGAGAGGTACCCTGCCCACTGAATTCTCTCTCCTGCACAAACAGCTTTATAGTTTACAGATGCCTACTGATTCTCTCTGAACTACACTCGCCTCTGCTCTCCAGGTCTCTGTGGCATATTTATATGCTTCCTAACTGTCCTTGATGTCTCTGTCAACTCCAACAATGGCTCACCTGTAGGGATCTGCTGGGGTTGGGGGAGCAATATTGCATTATATTGACCTGCCATGAGACCACTGATGGCTGCACAGGTGACCCTAAAGCTATTTCAATCCGTGTGTTTGTCTACTTCTGTTTTTGTCTCATTCTCTGTGACTGACCGCGGCTGATTGGAGGTTCAAAGTGATAATTGGATTTGGCAGATGAGAAACAATTTAGACAGATTATAACCAATTACTGTGATAAAAAATTATACCATCTGTTAGAAAATCCCAAGTATTTAGGGATAATTGGGGACTTCTAAAAAGAACCAGAAGGAACACAAGAAATACTTGAAGGGAGTTGTCATTTAAATATTGTCGTCATCTGGATCAAAGTGAGAAATGCACTTGCCTTGCACGTGTTGGACCTGGATTCAATCCATGTCATCCCAATAAGTATGGTCCCTTGAACCCTTGAGGATTGTCTTCATTCATGGCAAGCACCCTACACACTGTACTATCAATCCAGCCCAGGAAGTGTGTGTGTGTATATGTGTTTTACGTATACGTGTTTGTGTGTGTGTAGAGAGAGAGGATTTGGGGTAGCCCCAGTGATTCTCAGGTACTCCTATCTCTGTGCTCAGGAGTGACTCCTGGTGGTATTCATGGGACCATATGTGGTGCTGGAGATACAACCAGGGTCAGTCACATGGAATATTCATATATTCACCCCTACATTATTGCTTAGTGCTGGAGCAGAAATATATTTTAGAAATGAAAAAAAGATGAGCAGTAGGAGTCAGTGCAAAGACCGAATCAGGAACTTTACTGGGGAAGGATCACCCAAGTACCAGGAAATGATTTCTTACTACAACTGCAGAGATGAGCAGAGACATAGACAGATCCTCAAAGAGTAACCAATTGACTATGTGTAGTTTTTTTAAATACAATATATTTTCTGTTCCCTAATTAGCAAAACCAAGAAAGAAAGAAGACTGAGAAGAAAGAAAGAAAAAAAGAAATAGAGAAATGAAGAGAAAGAAAGAAAGAAAGAAAGAAAGAAAGAAGAAGAAAGAAAGAAAGAAAGAAAGAAAGAAAGAAAGAAAGAACTAAGGCATATGTAAGGAAGGAAACAGGGATGGAAGGAGGAAGGAATGATGGAAAGTAGAAAGGAAGAAGGGAATAAAAAAGAAAGGGAAATGGAAGGAAGCAAAGAAGGAAGGAAAGAAGGAAGGAAGGAAGGAAGGAAGGAAGGAAGGAAGGAAGGAAGGAAGAAGTTTCCTGCTGCTGAGGCTGGCTCCATTAAACCACCCCACCCCCCTCTGGAATGCTCTGAATAAAACAGGCTGGCATGGGGTCTAGGACATGTCTATGGTGTATGGTTCAGTGCTCTCTTCTGAGAGATTCATTGTTGAGTCTCTGGATCATGGCCATTGATGAGATTATATGGCACCAGAAGTGGTATGTGGGTGTGACTGCCAAGCTGCTGAAAACAGAAGGACTTGGGGAGAGGTCACCCATACTATGATTTCATTGAGCCTGGAGTTTTCAGTCAGAAGTCCCACATACCTGACATTTTCTTCGGATATACTCATAGATGAGGGTAGTCCACAATTTCCGATAGTGGCCATCATCATGGCCTTCAAATTCTGGAGGTTTTTGGCTGCTGGGGCTAGCTCCATTGGGGCAGGGAAGGGATGGGACCCTAAATAGTTTTTGAATCACTTTTTCTTTATTTTCTTATCTTCTCTTTGTTTTTTGAGAGTTCTCTAGATTGAATCTTTATATATTTTAAATTTTATTTTACTGTATCACCACGAGATATAGTTACAAGCTTTTCATTTTGAGTCAAAAACATATAATGTTCAAACAACCATTCCTCCATCAGTGCACATTCCTTACCACCAATCTCCCCAGTATACCGCTCCTTTCTGTCCCTCCCACTGTATTCATGACAGACAATTTCCCACATACTATCTCTTTGATCTTATATCTTTGATATTAGAGCATTTCTAACAAAATATTATCAACTAATGCTTCTTAATGTGCTTAAAACTGTGGCTTGTATACAGTGGGTACTTTATAAGGTCTTACTGTTTGCGGGAGCTCCCCAAAATTCTCAGAGGTGACTTCTGGCTCGACACTCAGTAATTGTGCTTGGCAGTGCTTGTCGAAAAATATGGGTAGCCTTAGCTTAAACCTGCATAGGTCCCTGAGTAAGCCAAATACCTATCTGCTTTACTATTGCTCTTGCTGAGGTATTACTATATTTAAGTTTAGTAAATATATTGCTATCAAACAATGCTTCAGCATAGCGGTAGGGCGTTCGCCTTACAAGCGGCCAACATGGCCGACCCAAGTTCGATTCCTCTGCCCCTCTCGAGAGTCCGGCAAGCTACCGAGAGTATTCGATATGACAAACACAGTAACAACAAAGTCTCCAATGGAGACGTTACTGGGCCCGCTCGAGCAAATCGACGATCAACGGGAGGGCCTTTACCTTTACCTTACCTTAATATATTGACTCAGCCTGGCTGAGCTGAGTCAATTCAATTCAATTCAATTCCTCCGCCCCTCTCAGAAAGCCCGGCAAGCTACCGAGAGTATCTCACCTGCACAGCAAAGCAAGACAAGCTTCTGTTCCATAATCAATATGCCAAACACAGTAACAACACGTCTCACAAGGGAGATGTTACTGGGCCTGCTTGAGCAAATTGATGAACAATGGAGGACAGTGCTATGGAGCTATGTGCAAGATGAAAATCCTAGTGGTTTATAGACTTAAGTGTGATAACAGTGAATAGCAGATTATTCCACTATTGGATACTCAATATTATAAGTCCTCACTGATTCAACCTTGATCTTAAGTGGTTTTGCTCTATACACTTTCATTTTTTGACAATCAACTGTTTTCTTATTAACACAGTCCTAAGCCTCGCCTTTGGTGCTGGACTCACATGATCCTTCTCTCCACATGGCACCTTTGGGGATTTAAGCATTCAGTTTTCAGCATGAGACTTGTGGACCATGCTGAATTTTATTAGTGAACACCTGATAATTGAATACAGAAACCTCTGAGATATTCTTGATTTTGTTTTACTCTTCATAGTTTTCCACACTCAGAACTGTTGCTTTGACCTCTTAAAAAGATTTTTAATTTAATTTAATTTTTAAAAGTTGTTCACAATATTTGAGTGCATTTAATATTTAAACACTAATACACCACCATCACACCTTCTCACCACCATATTTTAAATGTTTCCATCCCAAACCTAAAATCCTGCCCTAATGCAGAGCCAAAACAATTACTTTTTGTACTGCTTGCTATGAATAATTCGCTAAAAATGATCTCAAAATTGTTTCTTAGAGGAAAGTTTGTCAAGGCGGTTGTATTTCACTCAGTAGCCATTAAGCACTTCTATAACAGATTAGTAACATGTTGTTAAGGTTTAGCCTTGTGTGCATATCTGTCTGTCTGTCTGTCGATCTATTTTTCTGTATAAATATTTTTCCTTTTAGATTGGTTTTCCTCTATTCTTTTTTTTTTATTTTAAATGAATCACCATGATGTTCAGTTACGGATTTGCAAATTTTCGTGATTATGTTTTGGTCATAAAATGATCGAGTATGCATCTCTCTACCAGTGCCCATTCTCCACCACCAATGTTCCCAATATCCCTCCTGCCACCCCCACACAATCTCTCCAACCTGCCTCTGTGGCAAACACATTTCCTTTTAGTCTCTCTCTCTTTTTGGGTGTTATGGTTTGTAATACACGTAGCAAGTAACCATCATGGTTGCTCTATAATCTACTTTCAGCAGGAATGTAACATCCCGGTGAGCCCTCCAAGAATATTTTAAATAGTGGTCCCTTCTCAGTGGGGCGCGGGCGCGGGTGCGGCAGCTACAGTGGCTGTGGTGGCTGCGGAGCTGACAAGAAACACCTAAATATCCTCTGGAAGTGAAGTAGAATTTCTTAAGAACATCATGGATGGACAAGAGAAAACCTATGGTGGCTGTGAAGGCCCTGATGCTATGTATGTCAAATTAATGTCCTCTGATGGCATGAGTTTATTGTAAAAAGAGAACATGCATTAACATCAGGAACAATAAAAGCCATGTTGAGTGGCCCAGGTCAGTTTGCTGAAAATGAAACCAATGAAGTCAATTTTGGAGAGATCCCTTCACATGTGCTATCCAAAGTGTGTATGTATTTCACCTACAAGGTTCGTTACACTAACAACTCCATCGAGATTCCTGAATTTCCAATTGCACCTGAAATTGCACTGGATCGGCTGATGGCTGCAAATTTCCTAAATTGTTAAATAAATAAATTATAATAAACTGTTAACTTTTTTCAGTATTTAATACCCGTAGTTCAGTTAGTAACTTTTCATATATAGCATGTTGCCTGTGTGCAATTGAACTTTTCATGTTCATTGCCAAGGAGATTAACTTCTATTCTTTTGCATACCAATCAGAGCTGACATTCGTTTGCTACATCAGTAAATTAAGGACATTCTCATAACTGAGAAATAAACTAATATGCCAATTCGTAGGTGGTTTTGCCTTATATTTTGGATGTGAATTTTTAATTAATGGTGGTACAGTAAATGCTAAAATTTAGGCATAAATGCACATGTTCTACAAGTAAATAATTGGTTCTGTATTTTTATGTTTTGTTTTGTTTTTTTAAACTATCCTGATCTTCTAGACATCATTAGTAGCATTATTCGTTATGCAAATGTTGCATTATAAATATGTTTATAACTTAGCCAAAACTTCAATTTTTTTTATAACTGTCAAAGCATAAGAGTTGAAATTTCTTATCTGTCTTTTGATAAACTGCAGTATTGTTTAAATGTTTCTTGTCCTTTTGTTTATAGTTGCGATTTAAGAACTTGATTTAAAAGCAGTTTTGGAAGATTACTAGTCAGTTTTTGGAGCTAGTAACTGCAAGGAACCAATAGGTCAGCTACATGATTGATTAAATGTGCGTTGTTCATTTTAACCAATTCACATTATGTACTTTACTATTGTTATTTTCCCTCAGTATTCATTCTTCCATAGTTCCTTGTTGTGTTCACATTTTTGTATGAACGTATTAAGACTTAACCTCATTAGCCCTTAAAAACTAGACTACCCTGCATTATTCTAATCTTCCTCTTTTCAATTGAATTATTTATGAGAAACATTTTGAGATACACAATGCAATGCTTACAATATACTTTGTTACACATAATAGCACAGCGGGTAGTGTGTTCACCTTACAAGCGGCCAACATGGCCGACCCAAGTTCGATTCCTCCACCCCTCTCAGAGAGCCCAGCAAGCTACCAAGAGTATTCGATATGCCAAACACAGTAACAACAAAGTCTCCAATGGAGACGTTACTGGGCCCACTCGAGAAAATCGACGATCAATGGGAGGGCCTTTACCTTAGGGCTGGAGCGATAGCACAGCGGGTAGGGTGTTCACCTTACAAGCGGCCAACATGGCCGACCCGAGTTCGATTCCTCCGCCCCTCTCGGAGAGCCCGGCAAGCTACCGAGAGTATTCGATATGTCAGACACAGTAACAACAAAGTCTCCAATGGAGACGTTAGTGGGCCCGCTCAAGCAAATCGACGATCAACGGGAGGGCATTTACCTTTACCTTAATCATCTATGAAAATATGTCATCCCAAGTGAATATGACAATGATGATTGGTGGGTCTTTTACCCACAAGTAGTGTGAACTTAAACTTAATAAGGAGATCAATAAGCTCTCCTACTAAACATACCAAAAATATTAAAAACCATGACAGAATAGCTGATGAGACGCTATGGTAAAAGAAGCACCGAACATTAGTTTATATTTCTTTTATCTTGTAGTGACAACAATGCTGTCATTATAGAGTCTATAAATTAAGCGTGGAACTTAGTTCTTCCAGATGGGTTTATTATGGACCAGTTTCTCTGAGAACTGCATCCATCAAGAACCAAGTCTCTATAAGCCTTCTGCGTTCCTAGGTCTCGGGCAACCCTGTGCATTCCTGTAATGCTTAGATGAGGCCAGAGCAAGGTTATAGAAACTTCAGAAAATTAAAAACAACCAAGAGTTATAAAATTAAATTTTACTCTTTAAAGATCTAATGTTGTAATTTCTAGTTTATAAAAGTAGTGAAGTAAACAATATACATGTTAATTGCATATATTTTAGTAACTTCATAAGACATACAGGTACATATTTTAGTATAAAAGACTCAAGATCAGAACTCTATTCTGCTACCTGGTGACAAGTCACGGTCATGGTCCTCCCGTTGTTCACCGATTTGCTCGAGCGGGCCCAGTAACATCTCCATCATGAGACTTGTTGTTACTGTGTTTGGCATATCCGATACGTCACGGGTAGCTTGCCAGGCGTGCTGTGCGGGCGAGATACTCTCAGTAGCTTGCCGGGCTCTTCGAGAGGGGTGGAGGAATCGAACTCGGGTAGGCCATGTTGGCGGCTTGTAAGGCAAACGCACTACTGCTGTGCTATATCTCTCCAGTCCTGGTGACAAGAAATGTCAATTATAAAAACCTAAACTACCATCAGAACTCTCAAGGTGATAGCTAGAAATAATTTATTTAACCTTGGCCAACTTTAGTGAGTTACTGTGTGTTAGATTCAGAAGTAATTCTATGTTTAAAACATTGGACTAGAAGATTAGGAAAACCTGCATATCTTGCAAACGGTAATTGCATGTTAATAAAGGCTCAAATGATTGAAAGATTGGAACATTTCGTATTTGATCTTTTTGGCCTTCTTTTGAGGATTTATGAAATCAGGATATCTTTCCATAGTTATGTAATAGGGGTTATTTGATTAAATTTAAGGAATGATCTTAAAAAAAATAGTGGTCCTTTCTTTATTCTATCTGTTAGTCTCCCAACTGTTACATTATATTCCACAAATAAGTGCAGTCATTCTATGTCCGACCCTCTCGCTCTGAATGATTTCTCTTAGCATGACACTCTCTATATTGATGCACATATATGCAAATTTCATCATTTCATCTTCTCTAACAGATGCATAGTATTGCATTGTGTAGATGTACCAAAGGCGTTTTTAACCAGTCATCTGTTCTCGGGCACTTGGATTTTTTTTTTCAGATTCTGGCTATTGCAAAGAATTCTGCAATGAATGTACAAGTACAGATGATATTTCTACTGGAAATCTTTGCAACTTCAGGATATATTCCCCGAAGTGTTATTGCGGGGTCAAATTTGGAGCTCAATTTCTAGTTTTTTTGAGAAACATCCATATTGTTTTCCACAAAGTTTGCCCCAGTCAGCATTCCCATCAGCAGAGGAGAGTGCCCTTCGACCCACATCCATGCCAACACTGCTTGCTTTTGTTCTTTTGGATATGTGCCAGTTTCTGTGTTGTGACATGGTATCTTTTTGTTTTCATCTGCATCTCCCTGATGATTTGTGATGAAGAGCATTTTTTCATGTGCCTTTTGGCCATTCAGATTTCTCCTCTGAGAAAGTTTCTGTTTATTTCGTCGCCCCATTTTCTAATGGGATGGTTGTTTTCTTACTGCAGAGTTCAGCCAGTGCCTTGTATAACCTTGATATTCACCCCTTATCAGATGAGTATTAGAATTATATCCTTTCCCATTCTGTAAACTGTCTTTGTATTCCGCTCTCTGATTCTTTTGAGGCACAGAGGCTACTTAGTTTAAGAGAGTCCTATTAGTGTATCTCTGTTTCCACTTGCTTGCTCAGTGGCATGTCACCTTTGACCATACTTTTATTTTCAATAATGTAGAGGATTTTGCTGACCTTCTCTTCAATGGACCTTATGGATTCAGATCTGATGCTGAAGTCCTTTAATCCATTTTGATCTGAGTTTTGTGCATTGTCTTAGGCAGAGGTCTGAGCCCATTATTTTTTTCATGTAGCTGTCCAGTTTTGCCGGGTTCCATGCTCTGGAGCAGACCTCCTGGTAATGATCTCAAATATTCTTGGGTGTTTTCTCCCATTCTGTTATTTAATATTCCTCAGATGAGTGCAGTCTTTCTATGTATGTCCCTCTTTTTCTGGCTCATTTCACATAGCATGATACTTACTATGTTGAACTACTTGTATGTAAATTTCATGACTTTATCCTTTTTAAGAGCTGCAGTGTATTCCATTGAAGGATAGAGTATTCTTGGTGGAGCAATCGTTTCATTGATTTTTTCACTATAACCCCCCATTGTCTTTGGGCTAGAATGGTTTCCTTTGATAAGTCTGCTGCAAATCTAAGGGATGATTCTTTGTACGTGATTTCCTTCTTTGGCATTTCTGCTTGACATATTATGTTTCTATCTGTTGTATCAGTCATTCTGAATATAATATCTTGGAGTCTCTTTATTAGGGTCTCTTTTAGCTGGTACCTTTCAAGATCCTTGGATCTGGATGTCTGCATTCTCCAGCTTTGGGAAATTCTCAGCAATGATGTCCTTAACAGTTGCTACTTCATTGGCGTCGCCTCCCCATTCTTCTGAATCTTTGATGATTCTTATGTTGTTCCTCTAAAATTCATCCCCTAAGTCTCGGATTGAAACGAGCTATTTTGAGGTCCTTTCCCATTATATGCTGTTGCCTGTATGCATTATGCAACTCATCTTGAAGCTCACTGATTCTGTTTTCAGTGGTGGTCATTCTACTTTTGAGTGTCTGCACTCTGTCTTTAATTTCATATTCTGAATCCTTTATTAATGACACGTTTGTTGCTTTCTTATTTCTGCTTACATTGCTTCCTGATTTTATTGGCAGCCCATTCCACTGTTCCTTTCATGGCTTCTTTTAAATTACTGGCTACCTGTTTCATCGTTTGTTTGAGTTCAAGAAACATCCTCAACATTTCATTTCTGAATTCTTATTGAATTCTTATTGGAAAGATAGTATTTGTTGGTATTCCCTATTGAGGCTTCTGAGCTGTTTTCTTCATCCACTCCTCCTGATGGGAATTTTTGCCTTTTCTTCATGGTCCTTATGTATTTTCGAGGTGGGATCCTCCAGTTCACTCTCGATGTTCCCCTCTTGCTGTGAGCAAGGATTCTGGATGAGCTCTTCGATGGTGGTCACCTTTACCCCTTCTAGAATACTAGCTTCGTCTTTGGTGGTACTCCTTTGTGACCTCTGTGATTCCTCTAGTGCAGTTTCAGATATGCGTTCTTTAATGAAGACTTGTTCATTTCCTCGTGTTCACATTTACTTTGCTGAGATCAAAAAAGGTAGTGGACTATTGACATAATGTGTTTGTGAAAGCCAGGCTGTCCTTCTCAAAATTAGGTATTAGAGATTGAAATTTGAGTCCAAAGTGTAGAGAAAAGGGGAAATTAGAGATGCCGCATGAGGCGCTGCTGCCTTAGAGGCCATGCCCAACGCTGCTGCTCTACTTTTTGGGGAGTAAGCCCCAATAGTGCCTGATGTGGAATAAAGTTCCACTTCTGAAGCGGTCCTACAATTTGCCAGGGAACGCCTCTGTCCTTAGTGCCTGGGGGATGGGGGGAGGCATGGCCAAAAGTGAGGAGTCTTGCAGTTCCCTGAGCTGGATTTCTGGGGACACTGCCCTGGAGGGCACCCCCACCAACCACTTGCCTTCTATTTTAAACCTCAATAAATGTGGTGTGCTACATTTGATCTATCAGTCGTGTAAAGTGTAAGAGGTTGGAAGAGATTCATTCATGGGTAAGGCTAGTCAGAGCGTGTGGATAGTAGCTGTGAGAATAGAGGTGATTGATTTATGGACAATATGGCTAAAAAGAGGACAGGAAACTTTCAAAATCTCATCTATTTATTTCAGTTTGGGTGCCACACTTGGTTATTCTCAAGGATTGCTCCTGGCTCTGCACTCAAGAATCATTCCTGGAGAAGTCAGTATAATAAAAAGTCAAAATAGTTTGAAAATTGATGTATAGCAGGGAAACACACCGGTCATTTTAATTTAATTCCCAGGATCACGTTATTGCTACTTGCCTAATAGCTACACATGTTCCGTAACAAATGCTGTTTTTACTCAAGAGTGAAATAGAAAAAGATTTTTAAATTTTATATGTACTGGTTTCAAATATGTTTTGCTGGAGCACTGTATTGTTTTACAGGCTACTGTGTTATTGATGGCTATTTTGTTTAGGTTTTCTGTGACTGCTGTAACCAATTACATGTTAACTTAATCATCAAAAGAAAAAAATACACACTCCTCCAAGCCAGAAATTTCATATACAGATCACTGGGAAAAAGATGTCAGCCCATAAATATGCCTTCTTTAGAAGTTCCTTAGCCTGTATTTTCTGTGAAATTCTGATAATTTCCATGAGGCTTGTCTGGTAGTTAATACACTCGCATCTTGGCCTTGAAGTTCACATGACCTTCTCCTCTATTTTCATCATCTTCTTCCTCCATTGTGTCAGAACAAGTGTTCTTCCATTGACTCACCTGAAAATACACCAGATCTCTCCATTGCCTGCCATAGCATCTATTCAATCAAGGTTTTCTAAACAAAGGAATAATTGCAGGGTTGATGGTTTCTTTGAATGGCCATTATCTATTCTACACAATGATGTTGTTAGCATCTAAAATTACATGAATGGGACTAGATCTTTGTGTTTGTGAATGCTTTGATTTTTTGTGTATTGTATCTACACCTGATGGTTCTCAGAGCTTCCTCTTGATTTGTGCTCAGGAGTCACTGCTGGAAGGGCTCAAGGGACATATGGAGTGCCAGGGAGACAAGCAGGCCTACTATGTTGAAGACAAGCACCCTGCCCTCAGTACTATGTGTACAACCACTATCTATATTTCTTTTAGCCAATTTATGAGACCTCCAGGGTTTTGTGCAATTATACCATGTGGAACCCTCGCTAATGTGATAGATCCATACAACAGAATATCAGTCAGATGAAGTAATGACATATAGTAGTAGAGATGAACTTTGAAAGCATCAGGGTTTAAAAAATGGCTGCCTAAAAGATTACATATCTTAAGATCCATATATGTGAAGGGTTTAGAGAAAGAAAATTCATAAAGACAAAAGAGAAGTGTTAGCAGGAACCAGAGAAGAGAGAGAATGGAGAGGTCAGTGGGTAAGGAACTGGCTGTTTTCGGAAATGATGGATAAAATACGGTTCACTCTTACTGTCAATGTCCTTCTGTTGTTCATCAATTTGCTCTAACGGGCCCAGTAAAGTCTCCACTCTGACAATTGTAACTGTGTTTGGCATATCGAATACGTCATGAGTAACGTGCCAGGCTTTGCTGTGCGGGGGAGCTACTCTCAGTAGCTTTCCGGGCTTTCCATGAGGGGTGGAGGAATCAAACTCGGGTTGTCCATGTTGGCCGCTTGGAAGGCAAATGCGCTTTCTGTTGTTTGATATCTCCAGCCCATGGATAAAATAATGGTAATAGTTGCAAAACTAGCAAGTATAGCAAATGTCACTGAAATTTGTCTTAAATGATGGATCCCATAAAAATAATTGCTTAAGCAAGTGTGTATTTTAAAAGGGTACAAGTTCTCTCTCCTTTATTCATTGCCTAGAAGCACCTAGGAAAATTGGGAATAACTCTTGGGCTGTGTTAGATTTTTTCTTCTTTGCGAACTCTAAATTATGTAAATACAGTACACCTTACATTTTTTACGTTAGCAATAGAAGACCTTCAGACTCTCCCCTCTGGGCCTCTAATCCCTTTGCTGGCCAAGGTGTTCTTACTCTTTTCCCCTTAGGAAATACTTACAACTCTTCACTTCAAAGTCTCTCCCACCGCGCCCCAAAAGAAAAAGCCTTCATCACTCTCAATGTTTGCAGGTTGATTTTTTTTTCTTTTTTCTTTGCATGTTTAATACTTGGTGGTTGTTTTGTGGTCACACCACGTGATGCTGGTAGAACCAAGCTGTCTGCCCAAGATCCAGCAGGAGCTCCAGAACGAACTTCAGCTCTTTAAGCTCTCTCTGACATTGTATGTGACCTGTTACTTTTCACCTATTTTATTTTTCTACTTTGATGAATGGAATACAGTTATTCATTAAAAAACATTTTAAAGTAACCCACCAACTTTCCCATCATGCCCACCTGGTGTCCTGGTCCCAGTCCTTCCCCATTTTCCTCCCTTTCATTCAACACCCCATATCTCTCCTAGGACCGTCTCTTCCCACCACCGCCTTCTAAGCCTCAAGAAGAGCCAGTCCGAACTGCTCTAGCTATGGTGAACTAGTGCGCATATCCCAGTCCGGATTCTCCCACGGCCCAGGCTCCAACACAAGTTATAGCTTTGGTTTTTGTGTGAACTTCCATTAACATCGATGTTTGGAGCAGTCTGCAGGGATCAGGCACCGCGGAAAACCCCCAAGAGGCCCCCTGAAGCTAATATATTTTGAGCCCCCTAGTCAGTAATGTCAGGATACTGTAGTCTGAAAGACACTTTGGCCACCTTGGGGAGTTTGCAAATCCAAAGAACTTAGTCATATACACCTCATTGTTGAAACGCGCTTGCCTAGTGCCCTGGAAATACTGGCTCTGAGTATTGTTGGGAAGATGAAGTGAAATGGTGCATCTAGGGTGACTGACCCACGAGCCTGACTACATGGCGATTGATCTTTCTTTACATGATCCAAGAGCTGATATTCGGGCTTCTTGCTACAACTGTTCTCTTTGCTTGGTCCCTATTTACAGTCACTCCTGAATAACTCTGAGGGCCTTTGACTGTTCATCTGTAGGTTTTGTCCCCAGTATATGTCTTAGCATCCCACAGCCTGATCACTTATGAATTGACCACCCACACCTTTTAGAGATATGTCTCAAATCTCTTTCTTTAAAAACAGAGCTCATGAAACATAAAGACAGATCTGTGATACTATTTTTACTTTTCAACAGGTTATCTTATTATACTTAAGCCTCCTTCTTCAACCTATTCCATTTTTTATATTAAACCAAACCCTCTAACTGTGCCATTTCTCCCATTCTTTTTTGAGCAGACTGGTGATGGAAACATACTTACCTGTACTAAGGGCTTCCGCCTGGCTCTGTGCTCAAGGATAACATCTAGTGAAACTCCTGGGACCACAAACGAATTCAGAGATGAATCTTGGGTCAGGCTCCTGCAATGCCCTATCAAGTAGACTTTATCTCTGTCCCCCGCATCAGGCCCATAAAATTTCTCCTCTAAAGGGCATTACAACCCTGAGCCAACTTTATCTTTTATAGATTCTTGTCTGTTACCCCTCTTATCACCCCTCTAACTTCTATTTCTTTCTCACAAATCCTTCAATCCTCGCCCCCTCCAAATGATGACCACAATTGATAGCCTCTGAACATTCAGAAATTTTATTACTAATCTATTACGTTATATGCATCTATTTTTTTTTTCTGGGAGAAAATGTTTTATTTTTTTTCCCTTTATTTTATTTTATTTTTTTAAAGTTGTAGATTTACAATTTTTTGTGCTTTGGTTTCAATTATACAATGATCAGATACCCATTCCTCCACTAGTGCCCATTTTCCACCACCATGGATAATATCCCTCCCACCCCCATCCCCCCATCCCCCCTGTCTCTGTGGCAGGGCAATCCCCTGTGTTCTCTCTCTCCTTTTGGGAGTTGTGGTCTGCAAAAGAGGCATTGAGTGGCAAACATGTTCAGTCCATAGTCTACTTTCGAAATGCATCTCCCCTCCTGGGAGGATCCTCCAAACATCCTTTATTTGGTGCTCCCTTCTCTATCTGAACAGCCCTTTCCTCTAGGATACCCGGCTGGCCTCTAAGTTATGGAGTAATCCTCCTGGTGCTGATCTCAGCTATTCTTGGGTATTAATCTCATACTTTGTTACTTTATATCCCCCAGATGAATGCAATCTTTCTATGTCTATCCCTCTCTTTCTGACTCATTTCGCTTAGCATGATACTTTCCATATTGTACCACTTGTATGTAAATTTCATGACTTCATCTTTTCTAAGAGCTACATAGTACTCCATTGTGTAGATGTGCCAAAGTTTCTTTAACCAGTCATCTGTTCTTGGGCATTCAGGTTTCTTCCAGTTTCTGGCTATTGTAAAGAGTGCTGCAATGAACAAACAAGTGCAGATGTCACTTCGACTATACATTTTTGCCTCTCTGGGATATATTCCCAGGAGTGGTATTGCTGGGTCAAATGGGAGCTCAATTTCTGATTTTTTGAGAATCATCCATACTGTTTTCCAGAAGGGCTGAACCAGTGGACATTCCCACCAACAGTGAAGGAGTGTCCCTTTCTCGCCACATCCACGCCAGCATCGGTTGCTTTTGTTCTTTTGAATGTGGGCCAGTCTCTGAGGTGTGAGATGGTATCTCATTGTGGTTTTGATCTGCATCTCCCTGATGATTAATGATGTAGAGCATTTTCTCATGTGCTTTTTTGCCATTCGGATTTCTTCTTTGAGAAAGTTTCTGTTCATTTCATTGCCCCATTTTTGGATGGGGTTGGATGTTTTCTTCTTGTGGAGTTTAACCAGTATTTTGTATATCCTGGATATCAACCCCTTGTCAGATGTGTATTCGGTGAATATCCTTTCCCATTCTGTAGACTGTCTTTGTATTTTGGTCACTGTTTCTTTGGAGGTGCAGAAGCTTCTTAGTTTAAGATAGTCCCATTTATCTATCTCTGTTTTCACTTGCTCGGCCAGTGGCGTGGCATCTTTGAAGATACCATTAGCTTCAATGTCATGGAGGGTTTTGCCAACTTTATCTTCAATGTACCTTATGGTTTCTGGTCTGATGTTGAGGTCTTTAATCCATTTTGATCTTACTTTTGTACATGGTGTTAGGCAGAGTTCTGAGCCTATTTTTTTGCATGTAGCCGTCCAGTGATGCCAACACAATTTATTAAAGAGGCTTTCCTTACTCCACTTCACATTACTTGCACCTTTATCAAAGATTAGATGAGCATATGATTGAGGAGAGACGTCAGTGTATTCAACTCTGTTCCATTGGTCTGCAGTTCTGCCTTTGTTCCAGTACCATGCTGTTTTAATTATTACTGCTTTGTAGTACAGTTTGAAGTTCGGGAGGTTGATTCCTCCCATTTTCTTTTTCCCAAGAATTGCTTTAGCTATTCGTGGGGGCTTATTGTTCTATATAAATTTCAAAAGTGTTTGCTCCATTTCTTTGAAGAATGTCATGGGTATCCTTATAGGGATTGCATTGAATTTATACAATGCTTTCGGTAGTATTGCCATTTTGACAATGTTAAGTCTCCCGACCCATGAGCAGGGGATATCTTTCCATTTCCTCATGTCCTCTTTTATTTCCTGAAGTAGCGTTTTGTAGTTTTCTTTGTACAAGTCCTTTACTTCCTTAGTTAAGCTGATTCCTAGGTACTTGATTTTCTGGGGCACAATTGTGAATGGGATTGTTTTTTTCATGTTGCTTTCTTCTCTCTCACTGTTTGCGTATAGGAAAGCCATGGACTTTTGGGTATTGATTTTATAACCTGCAACTTTACTATACAAGTCTATTGTTTCTAGGAGTTTTTTGGTGGAAGTTATTGGGTTCTCTAAGTAGAGTATCATATCATCTGCGAATAGTGAGAGCTTGATTTCTTCCTTTCCTACCTGAATGCCCTTAATATCTTTTTCCTGCCTAATCGCTATTGCAAGTACTTCCAGTACTATATTGAACAGCAGTGGAGAGAGTGGGCATCCCTGTCTCGTCCCTGATCTTAGAGGGACGGCTCTCAGTTTTTCTCCATTGAGGATGATGCTTGCTGTAGGCTTGTGGTAGATGGCTTTAATTATGTTGAGGAAGGTCCCCTCTATACCCATTTTGGCTAGGGTTTTCATCATAAAGGGGTGCTGGATCTTATCAAATGCTTTCTCTGCATCTATTGATGTGATCATATGCTTTTTATCTTTCTTTTGTTGATATGGTGGATTATGTTGATTGATTTCCGAATGTTAAACCATCCTTGCATCCCTGGGATGAATCCTACTTGGTCATGGTGTATGATCTTCTTGATGAGTAGTTGGATTCTATTTGCTAGTAGTTTGTTGAGGATCTTTGCATCTGTGTTCATCAGGGATATCGGCCTGTAATTCTCTTTCTTTGTGGTATCTCTGTCTGCTTTTGTTATCAGTGTGATATTTGCCTCGTAGAAACTGTTTGGAAGTGTTTTTGATATTTCAATTTCGTGGAAAAGCTTAAAGAGCATTGGGAGTAAGTCCTCTTTAAAGATTTGGAAGAATTCAATAGTGAATCCATCCGGGCAAGGACTTTTGTGCTTGGGGAGACTTTTTATTACCATTTCAATTTCCTTGATGGTGATAGGTCTGTTCAGGTATTCCAGGTCTTCTTGGTTCAGCCTTGGGAGTCTGTAGGAGTCTAGGAATTTATCCATTTCCTCGAGGTTTTGATGTTCCGTCGCATAAAGCTTCTCAAAGTACTCCCTGAGGATCCTCTGAATTTCTGTGGTTTCTGTTGTAATGACCCCCTTTTCATTTCTGATTCGGTTTATTACGGTTTTCTCTCTCCCTTTCTTTGTGAGTTTTGCTAGAGGCTTATCGATCTTGTTAATTTTCTCGAAGAACCAGCTCTTGGTTTCATTGATCTTTCGGATTGTTTTTTGGGTTTCCATCTCGTTAATCTCTGCTCTGAGTTTTATTATTTCCTTTCTCCTGTTCGGGTTGTGCTCCTTTTTTTGGTCCTTCTCCAAGCTCTTAAGCTGTGAGATTAGGTTACTTATGTGTGCTCGCTCCTCCTTCCTGAGGAATGCTTGTAGAGCTATAAACTTTCCTCTTAACACAGCCTTTGCTGTGTCCCATAAGTTTTGGTAACTCGTGTTCTCATTTTCATTCGTTTCTAGGAATCTTTTGATTTCCTCTTTGATTTCCTGTCTAATCCACACGTTGTTCAATAGTGCACTGTTTAATTTCCAGGTGTTTGATTTAGTTTTCTGTTTTTGTGTGTGATTTACTTCTAATTTCAGAGCATTATGGTCTGAGAAGATTGTTGATACAATCTCTACCTTCTTAATTTTATGGAGGCATGTTTTGTGGCTCAGCATGTGGTCTATCTTGGAGAATGTTGCATGTACGCTTGAGAAGAATGTGTATTCAGCTTTTTGTGGATGAAGTGTCCTGTATATATCTACTAAGTCCCTTTCTTCCATTGTTTCCCTCAAATGAAGTATGTCCTTGCTAAGCTTGAGTCTGGTTGATCTATCAAGAGGTGACAAAGCAGTGTTGAAGTCTCCCACTAGTATTGTGTGGCTATTGATGTCTTTTTCCAAATCTATGAGTAGTTGTTTTAAGTACTTTGCTGGTCTCTCATTAGGTGCATATACATTTATTATTGTAAGTTCTTCCTGTTGTACAGATCCTCTGATCAATAAGAAATGGCCTTCACTGTCTCTTATGACCTTCCTCACTCTGAAATCGATGTGGTCTGATTTAAGGATGGCTACCCCAGCTTTTTTATGGGAGCTGTTTGCCTGTAGGATTGTTTTCCAGCCTTTGACTCTGAGTCTGTGTTTGCTTTGACTATTGAGATGCGTTTCTTGCAGGCAGCAGAATGTTGGGTTCAATTTTCTAATCCATCCTGCCACTCTATGTCTTTTAATTGGTACGTTTAGCCCATTGACATTGAGAGAGATTATTATAATGGGATTTTGTCCCATTGTTCTGTTAAAATTTGGTGTATTTGAGGGGACTTTCTTGCCTTAAAGTAGCCCATTTAGTTGTTCTTGTAACCATGGTTTTGAGTCTATGAAGTTCCTGAGCTGTTGTTTGTCTGTGAAACTGTGTGTTGTTCCTTCTATTATGAATGAGAGTCTTGCTGGTAAAAGTATTTTGGGGGAGGCATTTATTTCATTGAGTTTTTTTACTATGTCCCACCACTGTTTTCGGGCCATGAGGGTTTCATCAGAAAAATCAGCTGTGAATTTTAAGGATGCTCCTTTGTAAGAGATTTCTTTCTTCGATCTTGCTGCTTTCAGAATTTTGTCTCTGTCTAAGGTTTTGGTCATTTTGATCAGAATGTGTCTTGGGGTATTTTTATTCGGATTTCTTCTAGCTGGTACCCTTCGGGCCTCCTGAATGTGGTCACAAGTTTTCTTCAGCTCTGGAAATGTTGTAGCAATGATGTCTTTGACAGTTTCTTCTTCATCGAGGTTTTCTTCCTGTCCCTCTGGGACTCCAATAATTCTTATGTTACCCCTCTTGGCTTCATCACGATCTTCTCTTGCCATCTGTTCCCGAATTGTGAGTCTCTTTTCCATTTTCTGCTCTTTTCTGGAGAGTCTCTGAAGTTCATCTTCGAGCTCACTGATTCTGTTCTCAGCCGCTCTTACTCTGCTGCTGAGGCCTTCCACTGAGCTTTTCAATTCGCCTACGAGATTTTTCAGGTCTGACATTTCTGATTGCATTTTCCTCATTTCTGCCTTCAGATCCTCTTGTCTTCTATTGGCATTGGTTTCCATTGTTTCTTTTAATTCCCTAAGCATCCTAAGTAGCTCCCTTCTGAATTCCTTGTCAGAGAGGTTGTCTAACACTACAGTACTGTTGGTGTCATCTGGGCTAGCCTCTTCAATATGAAAGTTTGGTGGGCTTTTGCGTTGCTTTACCATTGTGAGAAGTGTGGTTTAGTCCTTCACGTTCACTGTTGCTATTCTGCTTGATATGCAGTGTGAGTTAAGATAGGCTTATGAGTTATTGGCTACTGTGTTTCTAGTGGCTGAGCTAAAATAGAGAAATTTCCATCTAAGAAGGTAGCTTATGGTTCCTATGGCATACGTAGTGGGAAAATAGTTCGCGGCCGCATTAGCGGCCGCGGCTCCGGAAAGAGTCCCTGGCACTGGGCGAGGAGTTGGGAACGTCTCCTGTTTGGAATTGGAGCCGTTCAGCTTTGTTGCCCAGAGCTGGGCCTCTGTGCCTGTGCCACGCAGATCAGGGGTTGAAAACCGGCTGTTTAGGGGCTGTTTCTAGCTGCGCGTGCCCAGAGAGGAACCCAGGCCCTTGGGGGCGGGCTGTACCTGTTGGAATTGGAGCCGTTCAGCTTTGTTGCCCAGAGCTGGGCCTCTGTGCCCGTCCCACGCGGATCAGGGGTTGAAAACCGGCTGTCTAGGGGCTGTTTCTAGCTGCGCGTGCCCAGAGAGGAACCCAGGCCCTTGGGGGCGGGCTGTACCTGTTGGAATTGGAGCCGTTCAGCTTTGTTGCCCAGAGCTGGGCCTCTGTGCCCGTCCCACGCAGATCAGGGGTTGAAAACCGGCTGTCGCATCTATTTATTTTTAAAAAATGTATTAGAATAAATGAAATGTGTATGGCATTTCAGGTGTTTGCTAAGGAAAGCATCTGGTACTTAAAGTGGTACCAACCATTCCAGCTACTTATAGCCATAGAATCAAGAGATGTCCATATCTTTTTCTCTCTCGATAAAAAACTGCACTTTCCCCAAAGAGGTGCATTTGGCAGCGTTTTCACGCTCCTGCTGAGCCTTCCTCGTCATAACCTCACGCTCTGTTCTCTGCTCTTTTGTGATGGGCTTTGACATGACTGACTCGGGAATATTGGGCTTTCTCCACGGAATTGGTTGGAAACGGAAGTCTTGGAGTAGAGACTGACTCTTCCGTTTGGATGGAGCCTGGCGCTCGATCCCAGAGGCAGGAAAAGGGCTCCGCTGGAGAGAAGTGCTAGCAGTTGTCCTGGAAGTTGCAGGCTGAGAAATAGGCAGGCTGGTAGAGCTCAGCAAAGCTGATGGAGATGGGTTAGTTGAAATGGGCTGAGCTGGTCTGGCAGTGTGTGCCAAATATGCAGTTGCTGGCAGGGATGTACTGATGGCAGTTGGCCGATCTGAGTTGGTAGACCCAGGCCTGGCAGTGTAAGCTGAAGCATGTCGATGTGAAGCAAGGGACTGTGGTTTCCGAGGAATGCGTTGAGCTTGCAGCTTCACCATGGAAAGAAAAGGCAAAGGTACCTTTGACCTTCCCAGGAGGTGGCAGCTTGGACTGGGATGGAGAGGAGGGTTCCTTAGCACTTCTGCTTGATTTCTGAGCTTCGACCTGAGTTTTCTCAAGATCTTTTCCATCTCTTATAGCACCAGCCAATGCTTTCACAGCTGAGGAGGGCTGGACATCTTTGGGCTTCTTTGAACTACCCAGAATCAGGGAGGAAGAGGATTCAGGCTTTGGATCCCTCTTCTTCCCCAGTGCATCAAACTCTTGCACAGACTCCAGCATGTGCATGTCCTGGCAGCTGCCGGGCTTTTTAAGGGCCTCTAGGCAAAGCTCAGGTTGACTTAACTTGTGTTTCATCCTGGCAATGGTGGGCTTCTCTTCTTCCCTCACCTTGTTCCCTGTCTCTTTGTTGTCATCAGCTTTCAAGGAGTTTTCTCTGACCTTTTTTGTCTTTTCCTATCCATGGCTCTTGGTCTTTCTGAGCCTTCTGGACGCAGCATTATGAGGTTTGCTGTTAGGTTTGGCCATGGTCACAGGACACCTATCACTGGCTGCAACATTATAAACAATCCCTGCTCCCCCTAGCATGTTCTTGGACATTGGAATGGATTTTGGCCTTGGGTTCTCCCTCCAGAGCCTCAGAGGCCTGGTTTTTGTTCTTCAGTATTGGGTGGAAGGTCCCCTTAGTGACACATGAGATTTCTTGGCCCTGATTCAGAGTGATGGTATCTGTGGAGTTCATTCCCAGCAGATCTATGCATTGATCTAGGTGTTCCAAGCATTCAAAGAATGGGAGAAGTTGTTTATCTTCCACCCATGTCATGATATCCTCTCCAGCAAGAAAGGTCCTGGAGTGTCCTGATGATAGTAAACTACCTGGGTTCCTTCCTCGTAGGGAATCTACAGGATATAATTCTGATTTGGAACCTGAGATGGTATCCTTTCAACAAGTCTAGCAGAAAGTGATGGGTGCAGAGATACCATGTGGTTGCTATCTAAGGTTTTTTCATAGCGAGATGCCATAGATATGGAAGAGACAGTGGTGTTTTGGTCAAGGATAGTCACAGTAAAGTCTCCCGTGTAAGACTTCTTTTCAGTACTTTCTGCAATATTCCACTCCATAACACTTGGGTTGGAAGCAGAGAAAGTGGATAGTTGGCTCTGGCAAGACACTCCCTGCAGCATTGTTTTGGTAGAATGTTGGTCAAGATTGGCACTACACATGAGTAGTTGGGAAGAGATGCCAGAATCTGAAGGATGGAGCCAAGCATATCTACCAGCTGGAGTAGATATGCTGCAATACTTGCAGACACTTCCTGTTAGGGAAGCTGCATTGTTTACCACGGGAAGGGGAAGCTGCAGAAAATGTGCAGTTCCCAATACAGATGACGTTTGAATATTTTCTGTAAGGAACAAGAGGGTGATGAAAAAAATCTGTGAGACTGATAAAAACCGAAAACTTTTTTTTTCTATTTCGGTCACACCCAGCTATGCACAGGGGTAACTGCTGGTTCATTCACTCAGGTATTACTCCTGGCTGTGCTCAGGGGACAATATGGGATGCTGAGAATGGAACCCGGGTTTGCCGCGTGCAAAGCAAACACCCTACCTGCTGTGCTATCACTCCAGCCTCCTCCGACAACATTTGAGAGGAGCAAAATTCACTTAAAGTTTCAGGTACAGAGAAGATTCTAATATCAACAGTCAAGTAAGTTACCAAAACTCCAAACAACTTTGGGTGGTTGAAAGGCTGGAACATTTTGCGACCATGTGTATTTGGCAACTCACTCCCAAAGTCTATAGAAGATTCTGGTGATATTGGTACTTGGATTTGTTGCTTAGAGCTAGTTTCTCCTCCTCCTAGCTCTACCTGTAGCTGGCTCTCTTGTTGAACTTTACATTATTGCCTAGAATGGAAGCATTTTAAAACTAGGAAGTCTTAAGAGAATGACTAACATTTTATTGGGGATAAAAAGAAACCCGGGGCCCAGAGATGGCAGAGAGATTTGTTCAAACTTTCCCGTTTTTTTATTTTAATTGGGATGAGATGGAGTGGATTTGGACCAATATTTGGCAGTGATTTTGGGCTATTCCTGGCTCTGTAATCCGAAGTAACCCCTTTTAGTGCTCAGGAGACTGGATGCAGTGACAGATACCCAACTGGTTTAGCTGCCTATAAGGCAAATGCCTTATCCCCTCCTGGACTATCTCGCTGTCCCTTATGTATTGCCAGGTTACAGAACCTAAGCATGTGTACTCTTCTTTCCAGGACTCTGCCTTGATCTCTACAATGGCAGAAACTAGGAGGAATATACTTTCCATTCATATGGGCATGTGGGGTCGTTACAACTATTACCCTTGTAATCTTCAGGTTTTGTCTTTTGCTTGTGCAGTTCCTATCTATTAGCTATGGCTCACATATAACTCAATCTCCTTTATTAATTAAAGGTTCACAACTGTACCCTGGTTTCTGATCCCCCCCTCAAAATTGAGTACTTTTGTTTTTCTCAAGATCTGCTTTTGGAAGGAAGAGTGTTGTTTAAATTCTGACTCTCAAGTTGCTTTCCTTCAAACGAGTTACTTACAAATCCAATTAAGAATAATGTGCACACAGAAATGAAATTTGTCTGTTTCATGTGAAAGCAGTACCAAAGTTTATTAAGAAATTGTTTCATGTATAGGATATGAAGCTGAAATTCTATTATAGCAAAAACAACTAGCTAAAAAAGGAAATAAAAGTTAATTTTTGACTGTATAGCTTACCAGTCCATAAAACAGAAGATTTACCAGTAACTGACATAACAAGCAGAAAATATAATGAATGTGATTGCATTTCATAGCCAGTATATGTTTTAGAGGAGTATAGAGCAGAAATAAAAATAATAATTACAAGCAAATAACTTTGTTATTCTCATTTATACCTGTGAATATTAGCCATCAAAGAACAGGTATTAAATGGAGCATACTATTTCAGTAAATCACAAAAGAAGCAGAAAAGACCATTTCAAAAATGGTCACAAAATTTCAGATTTATTTTTAAAACCTTGATGACAAGTATCTTTATCAACCAGGAAAATGTCATTCCCAAAGTTTCAGGAACAATAAAAAAAATTCAAGTTAAATATTTTTAATGTAAGAAAACTCAGACTCCACAATACTGAAATCAATGTGTACTTAGACATCTGAGACTTGACTTTTTTAGTTCTTCTTAGGATCTAAAAGCAGATGTCGACTGCTATCAAAATGCTGTCATGTTAGGAAGTAACTGCTTTTTTTTCTTTTTTGGTCACATCTGGCACTACACAAGAGTTTCTCCTGGATCACGCACTCAGGAATTACTCCTGGTGGTGTTTAGGGAACCATACAGGATGCTGAGTATCGAACCCGTGTTGACCACATGCGAGGTAAATGGCCAACCCGCGTGCAAGGCAAACGTCCTACCTATCACTCCAGCCTAGATGGAAACACTTTGTGAAGATGACCAGTTGCCTTAACCTGAACCCTACTTACCACACAAAAGAATCAATTCTCCTGTTTCAATTTAGAAGACATCACTTCTTTATTATAACAGGCAGACCATACATGTACCTTACAAATTAGAACGTAATAAAAACATTAAAGGTGATGTATCTTCCATCCCCCTAGGAAACGTGTATTAGTTATTTATAGGAAGTATCATTTCTAAAACGTGTTTACATTCAAAACTGCCAAGTGCCAACTGTGTTCTAGAGACAATAAGAAAAGAAACCACAACCATGGTTTTTGGACAGACTGTTTTTCCTCTAGTAGAGTTACTCTACTAGAGATAAAGTATGTTTTCTAGTCGTAGAATTGATTAAAGTCAACTGTTTTGACTTGCTCTCAGCATATTTAACTATATTCCTTCTGTTTTGATTTGAACTATTTGGTTCTCTCCAACATTCTATCTCAAACATTTTCTGCTTCCTTAATAATTTCTCTCTATAATCTTTCTTTCCCATTTTATTCTCCCTCATATCATCTTCTACTCTTTGGTTTCTGTTGGTCAAAGCTTGTTAAAAATAACCCTAACTTCCTTACCTTTGAGGACTTGCCCCCGTACCACTAAGCACTCCACACCTTCCCCCCAATCCAGTTCTTCTTATCATCAAGTTTAGAAAGAAAACTCAAAGGAAACATGCTAATGACGTTTGAATAGTACTAAATTTAAAATACTAAATTATAAATACAAGTGGAGAGACCGCTACAGATAAAACATCCTGTAAATATTAGATTTTCTACCAAAACTGCATTTTCTGCTTCTGTCAAAACATTGTCTCTGATTTACTTTATTTCATGGATATCATGTCAAAATACTATTAAAAGGAAAAGGAAACACAGAGAGTGAACACTCATATATAAACATGTACTTGAGGTCTTAAATATGTATCAAATATAATTTATAAATGAAGAAATAGCCTTTGTATTTGAGAAAGGAAGTCATTGTCTAAAATGACACAGCAAATATGAAAATCAATCTAAAATAAGGTTTACCAAATTCTAGTTGAATACTTTTTTCTATTATTACATGCTGCTTTTCCTTAACTGGTAAGTTTAGTGATAAGAAATTTCATGAGAAGCTTTGAAAATATTATTCCTTTCCCGACATGATCAGAAACGAGGAAATATCAATGAAAGGTAAATGAGAAGAGAAAACGATATGAGCGTACGTCTGAACACTGAAGCGGGAATCCACAAATGTCCTGTACTGATGACTGATCACTGGTGATTGGTCATTGGTCACTGGTCACTCACGATGATCCAAACTTGTTTACAAACAACTGCACGGGAACCCCAAGATTCTACCAGGTGCTGGTAGGTTTCTTGGGAGAATGATGTCATAAAGCAGGCAGTTGAAAGGTAGAGGCTAGGCAATAGGGAGGTCAGATTCCCAAGAAGAAGACTGGATTGGATAGACTTGAGAGGTAGACTTAAGCAGGCTAGAGAGATGGAATCTTACAAGACAGTTATAACAGTTTGACTTTCCTTTGACTCTTAAGTTAGGGAAATAATCCTATAAACTGATGAGCTTACATATTTCATTAATAAATCAACAGATACTAGGTAATAATTTATACTGCCTAGTTAACCAATAACATTAAGTTACTACTCTTGTATTTTGTATAATATTTAATAATAAAAAATAAATTATACGTTAATGCTTTATGATATACATTATTACTTACTTTAGGGGTAGGAAATGATGGATTATAATGAGAAATCTTCCCCTAGAAAAAACCCCTAAGTTTATGGTGTTCCGCTAGCAAATATGCACCCAGAAAATAATAGTAGACAAGGATAGAATACATGACACATTATCTGCCAGCTGTAAAATTGTGTCAGGCGAACATAGACTAATACTTTGTAGGGTCTTTTAGATTTAGACGATAATATAGCCAAAACTAGAATACACAAATTTCACAATCTTTTATTTATTTATTTTGATTTTGGGTCCCCACCTAACCATGCTCAGGGCTTGCTCCTGGCTCCACACTCAGGAATCACTCCTGGAGTAGTTCGGTAGACTGGGTACAAGAGAGGTACCCTGTCCACTGAATTCTCTCTCTTGCACAAACAACTTTAAATTTTACTGATGCTTACTGATTCTCTGTGAATTACACTAGCCTCTGCTCTCCAGTCCCTGTGACATGTTTATATACTTCCTAACTGTCCTTGATGTCTCTGTCAACTCCAACATTGGTTCCCTGTTGGAATCTGCTGGGGTTCGGGGAGCAATATTGCATTATGTTGACCTGCCATGAGACTACTGATGGCTGCACAGGTGACCGTAAAGCTAGGGAAATCCATGTGTTTGTCTACTTCTGTGTTTTTCTTATTCTCTGTGACTGAGAATGAGACCGCTGCTGAATGGAGGTTCAAAGTGACAACTGGATTTGGCAGATGAGAATCAATTTAGACAGATTATAAGCAATTACTGTGATCAACAAATTATACCATCTATTAGAAAATCTCAAGTAGTGTGGGATATTTGGAAACCAATACAAAGTATCAGGAAGGATACAAGAAATACTTGAAGTCAGTTGTAATTTATCATAGTGTCGTAATCTGGATCAAAGTGATAATCCAGTGGGAAACGCACTTGCCTTGCACATGGTCGACCTGGATTCAATCCCTGCCATCCCAATACGTATGGTCCCTTGAACCCTTGAGGATTGTCTTCATACATGGCAAGTACCCTACACAATGTAGTGCCAATCCAGTCCAGGAAGTGTGTGTGTATATGTGTGTTATGTATGTGTGTTTGTGTGTGTGTGTGTGTGTGTGTAGAGAGAGAGAGGATTTGGGGTAGCCCCAGTAATACTCAAGTGCTGCTGTCTCTGTGCTCAGGAGTGACTCCTGGTGGTGCTCAATGGACCATATGTTGTGCTTGTGATAGAACCAGGGTCAGTTACATGGAATATTTATATATTAACCCCTACATTATTTCTCAGCGCTGGAGCAGAAATATATTTTAGAAATAAAAAAAGATGAGCCAGTAGGAGTCAGTGCAAAGACAGAATCAGGAACTTTGCTGGGGAAGGATCACCCAAGTGGCCAGGAACTTATTTCATACTACAACTGCAGAGATGAGCAGAGATAGAGAGAGATCCTCAAAGAGTAATCAATTGACTGTGTGTAGATTTTTAAATAGAAAATATTTGCTGATCCCTAATTAGAAAAATGAAGAAAGAAATCAAGACTGAGAAGAAGAAAGAAGGAAAAAGAGAAGATTGAAAGAAAGAAAGAAAGAAAGAAAGAAAGAAAGAAAGAAAGAAGAAAGGCATATGTAAGGAAGGAAACAGATGGAAGGAAGGAAGGAAGGAAGGAAGGAAGGAAGGAAGGAAGGAAGGAAGGAAAAAAGAAGTTTTCGGGTGCTGGGGTTGGCTCCATTGGACCACACCGACCCCCCTCTGGGCTGGCATGAGGTCTAGGGGCACGTCTATTGTGTATTGTTCTGTGCTCTCTTCTGAGAGATTCATTGTTGAGTCTCTGGACAATAGCCATTGATGAGATTATATGGCACTAGAGGTGTTTTGTGGGTATGACTGCCAAGCTGCTGAAAACAGGGGGAATTAGGGAGAGGTCACCCATTCTCTGATTACATTGAGCCTGGAGTATTCAGTCAGAAGTACACATACCTGAGTTTCTATGCAGATTCACTAATATATGAGGCTACTCCACAATTGCAGATAGCGGCATCATCATGGATTTCAAATTCTGGAGGTTTTTGGCTGCTGGGACTAGCTCCATTGGGGCGGGGAAGGGATGGGATTCTAAATAGATTTTGAATCACTTTTAAAAAATTTTCTTCTCTTTTTTTGAGAGTTCTCTTGTTTGAATCTTTATATTTTTTAAATTTTATTTTATTTTATTTTATTTCATTTTACTGTGAGTTACAGTTATAAGCTTTCATCTTTCAGTTACAAATATACAATGTTCAAACACCCATCCCTCCACCAGTGCACATTCCCCACCACGAATCTCCCCATTATACCGTCCCTTTCTGGCCCTCCCCCTCCACTCATGGCAGACAACTTCCCACATATTATCTCTTTGATCTTATATCTTTGATGCTAGAGCATTTCTAACAAAATATTATCAACTAATGTCTCTTAATAAGCTTAGAACTGTGGCTTGTTTACAGTGGGTACTTCATAAGGTCTTCCTGCTTGTGGAGGCACCCCAAAATTCTCAGAGGTGACTCCTGGCTCGACTCTCAGTAGTTATGCCTGGCAGTGCTTGTCGAAATATGGGGAAGCCTTAGATTGAACCTGGATAGGTCCCTGACTAAGCCAAATACCTATCTGCTTTATTATTACTCTAGCTGAGGTATTACTGTATTTAAATTTAGTATATATATTGACTCAGCATGGCCAAGCTGAGTTCGATTCCTCTGCCCTTCTCAGCCCGGCAAGCTACTGAGAGTAACTCACCCACACAGCAATGCAAGGCACTCTACCATGCCGTATTCAATATGCCAAACACAATAACAACAAGTCTCACAAGGGAGACGTTCCTGGGCCCGCTTGAACAAATCGATGAAAAATGGGAGGACAGTGCTACAGTGCTATGTGCAAGATGAAATTCCTAGAGGTTTATAGACAGAAGAGTAAGAACTGTGAGTAGCAGAAAATTCCACTATTATATTCTCAATATTATAAGTCCGCACTGATTCAACCTTGATCTTAAGTGGTCTTGCTCTATACACTTTCATTTTTTGACAACCAACAGTTTTCTAATGATCATAGTCCTAAGCCTCTGTCTTAGTTCTGGACTCACATGATCCTTGTCTCAACATGGCACCTTTGGGGCTTTCAGCATTCAGTTTTCAGCATGAGCCTTGTGGACCATGTTGAATTCTATTACTCAACACCTAATAATTGAATACAGAAACCTCTGTAATATTCTTTTTTTTGTCTTGTTATCTATGATCTTTATTTATTTTTAAATTTAAATATTTTTATATATTTTTTAAAATTTTTATTAATGAGAGACCATGAGTTTCAGTTGTAGACTTACAAATTTTGTGCTTTTGTTTCAATTATACAATTGTCAAATACCCATCCCTCCTCCAGTGCCCATTTCCCACCACCACGGATCCCAGTATCCCTCCCACACCCCCATCGCCCCAATTTACCCTTCCTCTGTCTAAGGGCATTCCCCTCTGTTCTCTCTGTCCTTTTGGGTGTTGTGGTTTTCAAAAGAGGCATTGAGTGGCTATCATGTTTGGTCTATAATCTACTTTCAACATGCTTCTTCCTTCCTTGGAGGATTCTCCCAATGTCCTTTATTTGGTGCTCCCTTCTCCATCTGAGTTGCCTTTTCCCCTAGCATTTGTGGCTGGCCTCCAAGCCATGGAGTAAAATTCCTTGTACTAGTCTTGGGTGTTAGTCTCCTATTTTGTTTCTTTATGTTCCCCAGATGAATGCAATCTTTCTATGTCTACCCCTCTCTTTCTGACTCATTTTGCTGAACATGATACTTTCCCTGTAGTACCACTTGTATGTAAATTTCATGATTTCATCTTTTCTAACCGCTACATAGTACTCCATTTTGTAAATGTACCAACGTTTCTTTAACCAGTCATCTGTTCTCGGGCTCTCAGGTTTTTTTTCCAGAGTCTGACTATTGTAAAGAGTGCTGCAATGAACAAACAAGTGCAGATGTCACTTTGACTATATATTTTTTTGCTTCTCTGTGATATATTCCCAGGAGTGGTATTTCTGGGTCAAATGGAAGATCAATATCTATCAATTTGAGACTCGTTCATAGTGTTTTCCAAAAGGGCTGAACCAGTCGGCATTCCCACCAGCAGTGAACAAGGGTTCTTTTCAACATCTGAGATATTCTTGATTTTGTTTTTTTTTCATAGTTTTCCACTCTCAGAATTGTTGCTTTGATCTCTTAAAAAGATTTTTTAATTTAATATTAATTTTATAAACTTGTTCACAATATTTGAGTGCATTTAATATTCAAATACCAATATACCATCATTACAGCTTCTTACCACCATATTTCAAATGTTTCCATCCCAAACCTAAAACCCTGCCCTAACGCAGAGCCAAAATAATTAATTTTGTACTGCTTATTATAAATAATTCTCTAAAAATGACCCAAAAATTGTTTCTTAGAGAAAAGTATGTCAAGATGGTTGTATTTCACCCAGGAGCCATTAAGCACTTCTATAACAGATTAGTAACATCTTGTCAAGGTTTAGCCTTGTGTGCCTATCTATCTGTCTGTCTGTATATCTATCTATCTATCTATCTATCTATCTATCTATCTATCTATCTCTATCTCTCTGTCTCTCTCTATCTATCTCTGTCTCTCTCTATCTATCTGTATAAATATATTTTCCTTAAGATTTCTTTCCTTCTATTCTATTTATTTATTTTTATTTTATTTTTTTGAAGTAAATAGATTTTATTTGGAGGATTTTTAGGTATGGGAGGGAGAGAGAGTGAGAGAGAGTAATGTACTCAAGGGAGAACACGGGCTTCTCCAAGTGTGGAGAGAGCCCCTACACACATGCTAGCATTATACACAAAAGCTTGAAAGTACACATCTCAAGAGGGACATGCTCTCATAGTGCCCCATGCCAGAGCAAGCTGCGGCCCGGAACCACTGCCTGGCCCTTACCCATGGGCTGTGGGCACTGATGCGGGTCACACAGGAATCCCTACCTGGCTGAAATGAGTAGATTGGAGTCCCTGATCGCAGGATAACTGTCCGGTGCCAATGTCACATTCCGGAAGGCCAGGAACAGTGGCTATTATTGTCTAGGGCTTGACTGTCACCCATATTCATTCATGCTTGTTTCTTATTCACAAAGTTAGCCAAAAATTGACTCATGTGACTGCTAAGCAAATATTAAAGTCCCTGTAAGGGGCAGTTGGAATTGCCAGAATCACTGATTTATTTGAGCAGTAGCGCTGGTTCAGGAATGCTAATTTCTCTTAAGATGCAGCAACTGTGATTCATTGTTTAATTGGAGAATGCCGTTTTTAAATATGTGCCCAGTGTAAAAAAAAATTGCTTAGAAAATTCTTGGGTAATGTACTGTGCACACAGTAAATTGAGGTCCTGGATAGTTCCATGACCATTACTAAAAATGATTGTCTAGGACTTAGAGAAAGTTGGAAGTGCTTAGTGTCTCTGAATAATTATCGGGCTCTTTTAGATAAAACAGTAAAATACTGACTAAAAAATAAGTTGTTCTGCGTTTTTCCTGTCAGTGAGCAAGGTGCAGAAATTACCTGCAGTTTTTAGTACTGATTTTTGTGCTGTGTATTTTGCAATTCTGCACTATGTTTAGTGTCTTTGTTTCGAAGTGTGTGTGTGTGTGGGGGGGGGCACACCCTCAGTGCTCGGCTTACTCCTGCAAAGCAAATGCTTTACTGTGAGATGCTATACTATGTCGGGAATTGTAGTATGTTGTTTTGAAAAAGTCGTTGAGTGTGTGATGTGTTGGTTTATGAATTATGCGAGTGACACCTTGTGTTCCTAATGTGGGCCTAAAAAAAAATAAAAAATAAATAAATTAAAAAAAAAAAGAGGGGACATGCGGGCGACACATGTGCTTGGGCACCATTTGTGCTCGACCATGTGGGCGGAGAGCCCGGCAAGCTACCGAGAGTATTCGATATGCCAGACACAGTAACAACAAAGTCTCCAATGGAGACATTACTGGGCCCCCTCAAGCAAATCGATGATCAACGGGAGGCCCTGTAAGGGCTGGAGCGATAGCACAGTGGGTAGGGCATTCGCCTTACAAGTGGCCAACATGGCCGACCCGAGTTCGATTCCTCCGCCACTCTCAGAGAGCCCAGCAAGCTACTGAGAGTATTCGATATGCCAGACACAGTAACAAAAAAGTCTCCAATGGAGATGTTACTGGACCCGCTCGAGCAAAGCGACGATCAACAGGAGGGTCTTTATATAGGGCCTTTATTATGTGGGCGCAAGCAGCACATGGGCTCAGGCAGCATATGCACACTATTTTTATTTTATTTTTTAATGAATCACCATGAGGTTCAGTTACAGATTTACAAACTTTTGTGATTATGTTTTGGTCATAAAATGATCGAGTACCCATCTCTCCACCAGTGCCCATTCTCCACCACCAATGTTCCCAGTATGCCTCCTGCACCCCCAAACAATCTCTCCCACCTGCCTATGTGTCAAACAAAATGCCTTTTACTCTCTCTCCCCTTTGGGGTTTTAATGGTTTGCAAAGCATGTAGTAAGTGGCCATCATGGTTGGTATATATATTACTTTCAGCCGGCATCTAACTTCCCGAGTGAGCCCTCCAAGAAACATTTAATAGTGGACCCTTCTCTATTCCATCTGCCTTTTCCCCCAGCATGGGATACCGGCTTCTAAGCCTTGGAGCTATTCCCTTCACCTTTATCTCTTTTATTTTAGGAAGTTAGTCTCCCAGTCTGTTATTTTATATTCCAAAAATGAGAACAGTCTTCCTATGTCTGTCCCTCTCTCTCTGATTTCACTACTTGATACTCAATATTATGAGTCCGCACTGGTTCAAATATGATCTTAAATGGTCTTGCTCTATACACTTTCATTTTTTGACAACCAATTGTTTTCTAATGATCACAGTCTTAAGCCTCTGACTTAGTGCTGGACTCACATGATCCTTCTCTCAACATGGCACCTTTGGGGCTTTCAGCATTCATTTTTCAGCATGAGCCTTGTGGACCATGCTGAAATCTATTACTGAACTCCTGATAATTGAATTCAGAAACATCTGAGATATTCTTGATTTTGTTTTCCCCTTCATAGTTTACCAGACTCAGAATTGTTGCTTTGATCTCTTAAAGAGATTTTTTAAATTTAATTTTTATACAGTTGTTCACAATATTTGAGTGCATTTAATATTCAAACACCAATACACCACCATTACACAATCTCACCATCATATTTCAAATGTTTCTATCCCAACCCTAAAACCCTGCCCTAATGCAGAGCCAAAATAATTACTTTTGACTGCTTGTTATAAATAATTCTCTAAAAATGATCTAAAAAATGTTTTTAGAGAAAAGTACGTCAAGACATTTGTATTTCACAGGAGCCATTAAGGACTTCCATAAGAGATTAGTAACATTTCCTTAAGGTTTAGACTTGTGTGCATAACTGTCTGTCTGTGTGTCTGTCCATCTATCTGTATAAATATATTTCTCTTAAGATTGGTTTCCTTCTATTTTATTTTATTTATTTATTTTTTATTTTTTAAAAATAATTTATTTATTTATTGAATCACTGTGGGAAAAGTTACAAAGCTTTCAGGTTTAGGTCTCAGTCATGCAAATATCAAACACATTTCCCTTTACCAATACTTATTTTTTACCACGAAGAACCCCAATAAAACCCCACCCCCCCACCCCTCCCAGTGCCTGCGAGGCAGATGAATTCTAGTTAACACTCTATCTGCTTTGATTAGATTCATTGTTTTAATAAAAGATGCGCCACTATTATTTAGAGTTTACCCCCCCCCCCAAATCAGATATGCTGAAAAAGCATTGTGAAGTGATTTGCTTTCTACAGCTGGGTTCAAGAATTAAATGTTGGTTTTGGATTTCCGCTATTTTACTTATTAACCCTGGAAGTATTTCTACTGAAAGTCAGATAATTAAGTGATTGGTTTCTGTGCTCTGGAGTCGTGGCCATGCCGGAGAGCTGCTCGTGGGGGGCGACTGGTGACCTCGGTAGGGCGTGAAGGACGGACTGGAACGCCCCCCTTCCCATGAGGTTTTGGTAGCCCCCACACCCCCAGCTCATACCTGCTGTCCACAAGGCTCCCATGTGGCCGCCATCTTTCTTTCCAGAGAGTAGAGGGCGAATGGGGCAACACCCTTTCCCCTCCGGGCAGACATGATGGCCTGGATTAACGCATAGTCTGTTCACTTTTCTGCTCCAAGTTGCTGGGTTCTGCATTAAGTCCTTGTGCTTCTGGAGTCGTGGCCGTGCTGGAGAGCTGCTCGTGGGGGGCAACTGGCGGCCTCAGTAGGGCGTGAAGGACGAACTGGAACGCCCCCCTTCCCATGAGGTTTTAGTCGCCCCCACACCCCCGGCTCACACCTGCTCTCCACAAGGCACCCATGCGGCCGCCATCTTTCTTTCCAGAGGGAGGAGGGCTGAAGGGATTAACACCCTTTCCCTTCTGGGCAGACATGATGGCCTGGATTAATGCATAGTCCGTTCAATTTTCTGCTCCAAGCTGCTGGGTTCTGCATTAAGTCCTTGTGCTTTTTAATTTTTTAATGAATCACCATGAGGTGTAGTTATGGATTTGCAAACTTTCGTGATTATATTTTGTTCATAAAATGATCAAATACGAATCTCTCCACCAGTGCCCATTCTCCACCACCAGTGTTCCCAGTATCTCTCCTGCCAACCCCACACAATCTCTCCCACTTGCCTCTGAGGCAAACACATTCCCTTTTACTCTCTCTCTACTTTTGGGTGTTATGACTTGAAATGCATATGGCAAGTGGCCATCATGGTTGCTCTATAGTCTACTTCAGCAGACATCTACGATCCCGAGTGAGACCTCCAAGAATCATTTAAATAGTGGTCCCTTCTCCATTCCATCTGTTATTGTCCAAACTGTCACATTATATTCCACAATTGAGTGCAGCCATTCTATGTCTGTTCCTCTATCTCTGACTTATTTTACTTTGCATGATATTTTCCATATCGATCCACTTATATGCAAATTTCATCATTTCATCTTTTCAAAAAATGCATAGTATTCCATTGTGTAGATGTACCAAGTTATTTTTTTAACCGATGATCTCTTCTCAGGCACTTGGATTTTTTTCCAGATTCTGCTATTGCAAAGAGTTCTGCAATGCGTGTACAAGTGCAGATGTCATTTCTACTGTAATTCTTTGCATCTCCAGGATATATTCCCAGAAGTGGTGTTGCAGGGTCAAATGGGAGCTCAATTTATTTATTTATTTATTTATTTATTTATTTTTATTTTTTTTTATTAGTGAAACACCATGAGGTACAGTTGTAGACTTACAAATTTCTGTGCTTCGGTTTCAGTTATACAGTGATCCAGTACCCATCCCTCCACCAGTGCCCATTCTCCATCATTTACATTTTTTTAAAAATTTTTGTTAGTGAAACACCATGAGGTACAGTTGTAGATTTACAAATTTTTGTGCTTGGGTTTCAATTGTACAATGATCAAACACCCATCCCGCCACCGGTGCCCATTTTTCACATTTTTCCCCTTTATTTTATTTTATTTTATTTTTTTTACAGTTGTAAATTTATAATTTTTTGTGCTTTGGTTTATATTATACAATGATCAGATACCCATCCCTCCATTTTGTTGAGAAATGTCCATATTGTTTTCCAAGAAGGCTGCACTAGTCAGCATTCCCACCAGCAGAGAAAGAGAGTGCCCTTTGACCCACATCCATGCCAACACTGGTTGCTTTTGTTCTTTTGGATATGTGCCGGTTTCTGTGGTATAACATGGTATCTTTTAGTTATCATCTGCATCTCCCTGATGTTTTGTGACGAAGAGCATTTTTTATGTGTCTTTTGGCCATTCAGATTTCTCCTCTGAGAAAGATTGTTTATTTCATCACCCCACTTTCTGAAGGGATAAGTGTTTTCTTACTGTAGAGTTCTACCAGAGCCTTGTATACCTTTGATATTCACCCCTTATCAGAAGGGTATTGGGTAAATATCCTTTACCATTCTGTAAACTGTCTTTGTATTCTGCTCACTGATTCTTTTGAGGCACAGAGGCTACTTAGTTTAAGAGAGTCCCATTTAGTGTATCACTGTTTCCACTTGCTTGTTCAGTGGTATGTCACCTTTTACGATAATTTTATTTTCAGTGACATGGAGGATTTTGCAGACCTTCTCTTCAAGGGACCTTATGAAGTCAGATCTGATGCTGATGTTCTATAATCCATTTTGATCTGATTTTGTGCATGGTCTTAGGTAGACGTCTGAGTCCATTTTTTTTTTTCATTTAGGTGTCCAGTTTTTCTGGGTTTTAAGTCGTCGAGTAGACCTTCTGGTTTTTATCTCAACTATTCTTGGGTGTTTTCTCCCATTCTGTTCTTTTGTATTCCCCCAGATGAGTGCAGTCTTTCTATGTCTGTCCCTTTCTTTCTGGCTAATTTCACCTAGCATGATACTTACTATGTTGAACTACTTGTATGTAAATTTCATGACTTCAACCTTTCTAACAGCTGCAGTGTAATCCAATGAAGCATATTCTTGGTGAGTCATTCATTTCAATGAGTGTTTTCAGTATATCCTCCATTGTCTTTTGATTGGGAAGGTTTCCTTTTATAAAAAGGCCCTCCCGTTGATCATCGATTTGCTCGAGCGGCCCAGTAACGTCTCCATTGGAGACTTTGTTATTACTGTGTCTGGCATATCGAATACTCTCGGTAGCTTGCCGGGCTCTCCGAGAGGGGCGGAGGAATCGAACTCGGGTCAGCCATGTTGGCTGCATGCAAGGCAAACGCCGTACCCGCTGTGCTATCGCTCCAGCCCTTTTATAAGTCTGCTGCAAATCTAAGGGATGCTCCTTTGTATTTGATTTACTTCGTTGACTTTTCTGCTTGCAGTATTATGTCTGTATCTGTGGTATCATTCATTCTGAATATGATGTCTTGGAGTCTCTTTATTAGGGTCTCTGTCAGCTCGTACCTTTCAAGCTCCTTGGATCTGGATGTCTGCATTCTCCAGCTTTGAGAAATTCTCAGCAATAATGTCCTTAACTATTGCTACTTCATTGGGGTTGCCTCCCCTTTCTTCTGAATCTTTGATGATTCTTATGTTGTTCCTCTAACACGATCTATTTTGAGGTCCTTTCCCATTATATGCTGTTGCCTGTATGCGTTATGCGGCTCATCTTGAAGCTCACTTATTCTGTCTTCAGCAATGGTCATTCTACTGTTGATCACGCGCACTCTTTATTTAATTTCATCTCCTGAATCCTTTATTAATGACACATGTTTGTTGCTTTCTTATTTCTGCTTTCATTGCTTCCTCATTTTATTGGCTGTCAATTCCACTGTTTCTTTCATGGCTTCCTTTAACTTACTGGCTGCCTATTCCATCATTTCTTTGAGTTCAATAAACATCCTCAACATTTTATCTCTGAATTCTTTATAGGAGAAATTGTATATGTTGGTATTCTGTATTGAGGCTTCAGAGCTGTTTTCTTCATCCATTCCTCGTGGTGGGAATTTGCACCTATTCTTCATGCTCCTGAGGTATTTTCGGAGTGGGACCCTGTGGTTCACTCTCAATGTTCCCCTCTTGCTGTCAGAAAGTATTCTGGATGAGCTCTTCGATGGTGGTCACCTTTTCCCCCTTCTAGAATACTAGCTTCCTCTTTTGTGACTACTGTGATTCCACTAGTGCAGTTTCAGATATGCGTTCTGTAATGTTAGACTTCTTCAGTTTTTTGTGTTCACATTTACTTTGCTGAGATCAAAATAGGCTAGTGGATTATTTGCATAATGTGCTTATGACAGCCAGACTGTCCTCCTCAAAATTAGGTAATGGAGGTTGAGATGTGAGTCCAAAGTGTAGAGAAAGGGGAATATTAGTGAAGCCGCATGAGGCGCTGCTGCCTTGGAGGCCATACCCACTGCCCCTGCTCTCCTTTTGGGGGAGTAAACCCCAATGGTGCCTGATCTGGAATAAAGTCCCACTTCTGATGCACTCATAAAGCATGCCGGGGAACACCTCTTTCCAGAGTGCCTCTGGGGGGAGGGGTGGTGCATGGCCAATGGTGAGGAGTCTTGCAGTTCCCTGAGCTGAATTTCTGGGCACACTGCCCTGGGTTACATGCTCACCAACCACTTTCCTTCTATTTTAAGTCTCAACAAATGTATTGTGCTATATTTTATCTTTAAGTGATATAAAGTATAAGAGTTTGGAAGAGATTCATTCATGGGTGAGACTACTCTGAGGTGTGGATAGTGGCTGTGAGAATAGGGGTGGTTGAGTTATGTACAACACTTTCAATATCTGATCTATTTATTTATGTCAGTTTGGGGCCACACCTGGGATTTCTCCCTGCTCTGTGCTCAGGAATCATTCCTGGAGAAGTCATTATAATAAAAATCAAAATAGTTTGAAACTTAATGCAGAACAGGTAACCACACTGGTCATTTTAATTGAAGTCCCAGGTTCAAGATATCGCTACATGCCAAATAGCTACACATGTTCCATTAAGAAGTACTGTGTATATTTAAGAGTGAAATAGAAAAAAAGTTTTTTTTTGCTTTTTGGGTCACATCCGGAGATGCACAGGGGTTACTCCTGGCTCTGCACTCAGGAATTACTCCGGCTGTGCTCAGGGAACCATATGAGGCGCTAGGAATCGAACCCGGTTGGCCGAGTGCAATGCAAACGCCCTACCAGCTGTGCTATCGCTCCAGCCTCAAATAGAAAAAAGATTTTTAAGGTTTATATGTAATGGTTTCAGATATTTGTTGAGGGAGCACTGTATTGTTTTGCATTCTACTCTGTTATTGATGTGCTGTTTTGTTTAGGTTTTCTGTGACTGCTGGATCCAATGACCTGTAAAAGAAAAAATCCGCACTCCCGGAAAACAGAAAATTCATATACAGATAACTGGGAATAAGATGTCAGCCAGAATAGAAGCCTTCTTTATATGTTCTTTAGCCTGTATTTTCCATTAAATTCTGATAACTTTCACTAGGCTTGCCTGGTAGTTAATACACTCACATCCTGGCCTCGAAAGTCACATGACCTTCGAGTCTATCTTCATCATCTACTTCCTCCATTGTGTCACAACAAGTGTTATTCCATTGACTCACCTGAAAATACACCAGATCACTCCATTGCCAACCATAGCATCTATTCAATCAAAGTTTTCTAAACAAAGGATTATTTTCAGGTTTGATGGTTTCTTTGAATGGCCATTATCTATTCTACACCATGATGTTAGCATCTACAATTATATGAATGGTACTAGATCTTCTTGTGTGTGAATGCTTTGATTTTTTGTGTGTTGTATCCACACCTGATGGTGCTCAGAGCTTCCTCTTGGTTTTGTGCTCTGGAGTCACTCCTGGAAGGGCTCAGGGGACATAGGGAGTGCCAGGGAGACAAGCAGACCTACTATGTTGAAGACAAGCACTCGACCCTCTGTACTATGTGTACAACCACTATCAATATTTCTTTTAGCCAATTTATGAGACCTCCAGGGCTCTGTGCAATTATACCTTGTGGAACCCTCTCTAATATGATAGATCCATACAACAAAATATCAGTCAGAGGAAGTAATAACATATTGTAGCAGAGATAAAATTTGAACGCATCAGGTTTTAAAAATTGCTGCCAAAAAGGTCACATATCTTAAGATCCATATATATGAAGGGTTTAGAGAAAGAAAATTCATATAGACAAAAGAGGAGTGTTGCCAGGACCAGAGGAGAGAGAGAATGGAGAGGTCAGTGGATAGTGAAGAGGCTGTTTTTGAAAATGATCAAACTGTTATGGATAAAATAAGGGTCACTCTCACTGTCACTGTCCTTCCGTTGTTCATCGATTTGATTGAGCCGGCCCAGTAACGTCTCCATTGTGACAATTGATACTGTGTTTGGCATATCAAACACATCATAAGTAACATGCCAGACTTTCCCGTGCTGGGGAGATACTTTCATAGCTGGCCGGCTCTCCTCGAGGGGCGGAGGAATCGAACTCGGGTTGCCCATGTTGGCAGCTTGCAAGGCAAATGCCATTTCTGTTCTTCTATAGCTCCAACCCATGGATAAAATAATGGTCATAGTTGCAAAACTAGCAAGTATAGCAAATGCCACTGAAATTTGTCTTAAATGATGGATCCCATAAAAAATTGCTTTAGTATGTGTGTATTTTAAAAGGGTACAAGTTCTCTTTCCTTTACTCATTGCCTAGAAGCACCTAGGAATATTGGGAATAACTGTTGGGCTGTCTTAGATTTTTCCTTCTTTTCAAACTGTAAATAATGTAAATGCACTACACCTTACATTTTTCAAGTTAGCAATAGAAGGCTATCAGACACTCCCCTTTGGGCCCCTTATCCCTGTGCTGGCAAAGGTGTTCTTACTATTTTCCTTTCAGGAAATAATTAAACTCTTCATTTCAAAGTCTCTCCCACTGCTCCACAAAAGAAAAACCATTCACCACTTTCAATGTTTGCAGCTTGATTTTTGTTTCTTTTTTCTTCGCATGTTTAACACATGATGGTTGTTTTGTGGTCACAGCACGTGATGCTGGGAGAACCAGGCTATCTGTCCAAGTGCTAACTGTAGCTTCAGAACAAACTTCAGCTCTTTCAGCTCTCTCTGACCTTGTATATGACCTGTTATTTCTCACCTATTTTATTTTCCTACTTTGATGAATGGAATACAGTTTTTCATTAAAAACATTTTAATGTAACCCACCAACTTTACCATCAAGGCCATCTGGTGTCCCCGTCTCAGTCCTTCCTCTTTCATTCATCACCCCATATCTCTCCTAGGACCATCTCTTCCCACCACCGCCTTCCCAGCCTCAAGAACCGCCGGTCCCAACTGCTCTGGGAGTGGAGAACTAGTACGCATGTCCCAGTCGGGATTCTCCCATGGCCCAGCCTCCAACGCCAGTTATAGCATTGGTTTTTGTGTGAGCTTCCATTAACATCGATGTTTGGAGCAGGCTGCAGGCACCAGGCCCCCCAGAAAACTCCCGATAGGCCCCTGAAGGTTATATATTTGGAGCTCCCAAGTCAGGATGTAATGTCAGGATGCTGTAGCCTGAAAGAGACATTGTCCACCTTGGAGAGTTTGCAAATCCAAAGAAAAATGTCATATACACCTCATTGTTGAACCACGCAGGCTTAGTGCACCAGTAATACTGACTCTGAGTATTGTTGGGAAGATGAAATGGAATGGTGCATCTAGGGTGGCTGACCCACGGGCCTGACTACATGGCGATTGATCTTTACATGTTCCAAGAGCTGATATTTGGGCTTCTTGCTACAACTGTTCTCTTTGCTTGGTCCCTATATAAAGTCACCCTTGAATAATGCAGAGGGCGGTTGACTATTGATCTGTAGGTTTCGTCCCCTGTATATGTCGTAGCATCCCACAGCCTAATCACTTATGGATAAGACCAACCACACCTTTTGGAGATAAGTCTCAAATCTCTTTATTTAATAACGGAGGTCATGAAACATAAAGACAGTGAAACCATTTTTACTTTTCTACAGGTTTTCTTATTATACTAATCCTCCTTCTTCAAACTATTCCATATTTTTATATTAAACCAAACCCTCTAACTCTGCCAATTCTTCCAATCTCTTTTTTTTTCTTTTTTTATTAGTGAAAAACCTTGAGGTACAGTTATAGGCTTACAAATTTTGTGCTTGGGTTTCAGATATACAATGATCAAGTGCCCATCCCTCCACCAGTGCCCGTCATCCATCCCTATGGGTCCCAGCATCCGCCCCCATCCTCATCCCCCGCCCCTGTCCCATCCTGCCTCTGTGGCAGGGTATTCCCCCTTGTTCTCTCTCTCTTCTTTTGGGTACTGTGTTTTGCAAGAGAGGCTTTGAGTGGCAATCATGTTTGGTCTATCGACTACTTTTAGCATGCTTCTCCCACCCTGGGAGGACCATCACAACACCCTTCATTTGGTACTCTCTTCTCTATCTGAGCTTCCTTTTCACCTAGAGCCTGTGGCTGGCCTTCCTTCCAATCTCTTTTGGAGGAGACTTGCGATGAAGGCATACTTGCCTGTACTCAGGGCTTACTCCTGGCTCTGTGCTCAAGGAAAGCATCTAGTGAAACTCGTGGGACCACATAGGATTCCAGGGATGAATCTTGGGTCAGCCTCCAGCAATGCCTTATCAGGTATACTATTTCTCTGCCCCACCACCTCAACTCTTCATAAGGCTCATAAAATTTCTCCTCTTAAGGGCTTTACAACCCTGAGCCAAGTTTCACTTTCATAGAATCTTGACTGTTTCCCCTTTAATTCCCCCTGTAACTTCTATTTCTTTCTCATGAATCCTTCAATCCTCACCCCCTCCAAATGATGACCACAATGGAAAGCATCTTATTACTAATCTATTAACTTATATGCATCTATTTATCTTTTGAAAAATGTATCAGAATAAATGAAATGTGTATGGCATTTCAAGTGTTTGTTTAAGGAAACCATCTGGTACTTAATTTGGCACCAACCATTCCAGCTACCCATAGCCATAGAATTAAGAGATGTCCATATCTTTTTCTCTCTTGTAAAAAAACTGCACTTTCCCCAAAGAGGTGCATTTGGCAGCGTTTTCACGCTCCTGCTGAGCCTTCATCTTCATAGCCTCACGCTCTGCTCTCTGCTCTTTTGTGATGGGCTTTTACATGACTGACTCGGGAATATTGGGCTTTCTCCATGGAATTGGCTGGAAACTGAAGTCTTGGAGTAGAAACTGACTCTGTCGTTTGGGTGGAGCCTGGCGCTCCGTCCCAGAGACAGGAAGAGGGCCCCGCTGGAGAGAAGTACTAGCTGTTGTCTTGTAGGGATCAGGTCTAGAACCTGCAGGCTGAGAAATAGGCTGGCTAGTAGAGCTCAGCAAAGCTAGTCGAGATGGGTTAGTCGAAATGGGCGAAGCTGGTCTGGCAGGGTGTGACAAATATGCAGTCGCTGACCGGGATGAACTGATGGCAGTTGGCTGAGCTGAGTTGGTCGAGCCATGCCTGGCAGAGTAAGCTACAGCAGGACTATGTGAAGCCAGAGACTGTGTTTTCCGAGTAACACATAGAGCTTGCGGCTTCTCCATGGTAAGAAAAGGCAAAGGTACCAATTTGACTTTCCCAGGAGGTGGCAGCTCAGACTCGGATGGACACGAGTGATCTTTAGCATTGCTGCTTGGTTTCTGCGCTTTGACCTGAGTTTTCTCAAGACCTTTTCCATCTATTAGAGCACCTGCCAATGGTTTCACAGCTCAAGAGGGCTGGACATCTTTGGACTTCTTTGAACTATCCAGGGTCCGGGAGGAAGAGGATTCAGGATTTGCATCCCTCTTCTTCCCCAGTGCATCAAACTCTTGCACAGACTCTAGCATTTGCATGCCTAGGCAGCTGCAGGGCTTTTAAAAGGCCTCTTGGCCAAGCTCAGGTTGACTTAACTTGCGTTTCATCCTGGCAATGGTGGGCCTCTCTTCTGCCTTTAACTTGTTCCCTGTCTGCTTATTGTCATCAAATTTATTGGAGTTTTCTATGGCCTTTTTTGTCTTCTCCTGCCTATGGTTCTTTGTCTTGCTGATCCTGCTCGACACAGCTTTATGGGGTTTGCTGTTATGTTTGGCCCTGGTCAGAGGACACCTATCACTGGCTTCAGCATTAAAAACAATCCCTGCTCCCCCTAGCAAGTGTTCTGGGTCTTTGGAATGGATTTTTGCCTTGGGTTCTCCCTTAAGAGGCTCATAGGCCTGGTTTTTGATCTTCCGTGTTGGGTGGGAGGTCTCCTTAGTTCCATCTGAGTTTTCTTGGCCCTGATACAGAGTGATGGTATCTGTGGTGTTCATTCCCTGCAGATCTATGCATTTATCTATGTCTTCCAAGCAATCAAAGAGCTGGGTAAGTTGTTTATCTTCCACACATGTTGTGAGTTCCTCTCCAGAAAGTAGACATCCTGGAGTGCCCTGATGATAGTAAACCACCTGGCTTCCTTCCTGGTAGCGAAGCGACAGGCTATAACTCTGATTTGGAACCTGAGATGGTATCCTTTCAACAAGACTTGCAGAAAGTGATGGGTACAGAGACACCTTGTGGTTGGGATCTAAGGTTTTCTCATAGCGAGCTGCCATAGACATTGAAGAGACAGTGGTGTTTTGGTCAATCATAGTCACAGTAAAGTCTCCCGTGTAAGACTTCTTTTTAGTACTTTCTGGAATATCCCACTCCAAAACGCTTGAGTAGAGGGCAGACAAAGTGGATATCTGGCTCTGGCCAGATCCTCCAGACAGCATTGTTGTGCTAGAATGTTGGTTAAGATAGGCACTATCCATGAGTGGTTGGAAAGAGATGCCAGAATCTGACGGCAGGAGCCAAGCAGATCTACCAGCTGGAGTATGTACACTGGCATAGTGGCAGACACTTCCTGTTAGGGAAGTTGAATTGTTCACCACGAGAAGGGGAAGCTGCAGAGAATGTGCACTTCCCAATACAGATGGATTTTGAGTATTTTCTGTAAGAAACAAGAGGGTGATGAAAAAAAATCTGTGAGACTGATAACCTCCGACAACATTTTTTTTCTTTTTGGGTCACACCCAGCGATATACAGGGGTTACTCCTCGTTCATGCACTCAGGAAATCCTGGCGGTGCTCAAGGGACCATATGGAATGCTGGGAATAGAACCCGGGTTGGCCGCGTGCAAGGCAAATGCCCTATCTGCTGTGCTATCACTCCAGCCCCTATAACAACATTTGAGAGGAGCAAAATTCACTTAAAGTTTCAAGTTAGACAAGCTAATAAAACCAACAGTCAAGTAAGTTACCAAAAGTCTGAACAACTTGGGTTGGGTGAAAGGCTGGAACATTTTGGCACTTTGTGTATTGGGCACCACACTCCCAAAGTGAATAAAGAGCTATAGAAGACGCTGGTGATGTTCTTGCATGGATTTGTTGCTTAGAGCTAGTTACTCCTTGTCCTAGCTCTACCTGTAGTTTGCTCTCCTGTTGTACTTTACGTTATTACCTAGAACAAAAGCATTTTACAACTTAGGAAGTCCTATGAGATTGACTAACACTTTATTGGAGAAGAAAAAACCCAAGGCCCAGAGATGGCCTAGAGACTTGTTCAAGCTTTCCCATTATTTCTATTGGGATTGGGGTTGGGTGGAATTTGGACCAATTCCCGGCATTGATCTTGGGCTTGCCCTGGCTCTGAACTCTGGAGTGACCCCTTGCAGTGCTCAGGAGACTGGATGCAGTGACAGTGATCCAACTAGATTGGCTGCCTATAAGGAAAATACCTTATCCCCTCCTGTACTGTCTCGCTGTTTTTAGCAAAAACTACTGTTTTTAGCAAAAACTACTAGTCAAAAAAGGAAATAGAAGGTGATTTTTGAGTATATAGCTTACCAGTCCATAAAACAGTAGATTTACCAGTAACTGACATAACAAGCAGAAAATATAATAAATGTGATTGCATTTCTTAGCCAGTGTGTGTTTTAAAGGATTATAAGGCAGAAATAAATATAATAATTACAAGGAAATGACATTATTATTCTCATTCATACCTCTGAATATTAGCCATCAAAGAACAGGTATTAAATGGAGCATACCATTTCAGTAAATCACAAAAGAAAGAGAAAAGACCATTTCAAAAATGGTCACAAAATTTCACACTTATTTTTAAAACCTATATGGCAAGTATATTTATCAACCAGGAAAATGTCATTCCCAAAGTTTCAGAAACAATCACTGAAATCCAAGATAAATATTTTTAATGTAGGAAAACTCAGACTCCAGACAACTGAAATCTATGTGTACTTAGACAACTGAGACTTGACTTTTTTCTTTCTTCTTAGGATCTAAAAACAGATGTTGACTGCTATCAAATTGCTGTCATGTTAGGAAGTAACTACTTTTTTTTCTTATTTGGTCACATCTGGCACTACACAGGAGTTCCTCCTGGCTCATGCACTCAGGAATTACTCCTGGTGGTGTTCACGGAACCATACGGGATGCTGAGAATAGAACCCGGGTCAGCCACATGTGAGGTAAATGGCCTATCCTCGTGCAAGGCAAACACCTTACCTATAGCTCCAGCTCAGAAAGAAACTCTTTGTGAAGATGACAAGTTGCCTTAACCTGGACCTTACTTACCAAACAAAAATATCAATTCTCCTCTGCAACTTAGAAGATATCATTTCTTTATTATAACGGTAAACCATATATGTACCTTACAAACTGAAATGTAATAAAAACATTAAAGATGATTATCTACCATCCTCCTACGTAACGTGTATTAGTTATTTATAGGAAGTGTCATTTTTAAAACGTGTTTACATTCAAAACTGCCAAGTGCCAACCGTGTTCTAGAGACAATATGAAAAGAAACCACAACCATGGTTTTCGGATAAGCTGTTTTTTCCCTAGTAGAGTTAGGTACTCTACTTGAGACATACTATGTTTTCTAGTCCTAGAATTGATTAAAGTCAACTGCTTTGACTTGCTCTCAGCATATTTAACTCTATTCTTTCTGTTTGATTTAAAATATTTGGTTCTCTCCAACATTCTATCTCAAATTGTATCTCCATTCTTGATAATTTCCCACCATAATCTTTCTTTCCTTGTTTATTCTCCCTCACATCATCTTCTATTTCTTGGCTTCTGTTGGTCAAAGTTTGTTGAAAATTACCCCAAACTTCCTTACCTTTGAGGACATGCCGCCCTACCACACAGCACTCCACACCTTCCCCACAATCCAGTTTTTCTTATCATCTAGTTTAGGTAGAAAACTTAAAAGACACATCATAATGACTTTTGCATAGCACTAAATTTAAATACTAAACTATAAATACAAGTAGAGAGACTGCCACAGATAAAACATCCTGGTATATATATTAAGTTTTCTAACAAAACTGCACTTACTGTTTATGTCAAAATATTATCTCTAATTTACTTTATTTCATGGGTATCATGTGAAAATACTACTAAAAGGAAAAGGAAACACATAAAGTGAACACTCATATATAAACATGTACTTGAGGTCGTAAATATCTATCAAATATAACTTAATAAATGAAGAAATATACTTTGTATTTGAGGAAAGGAAGTCAGTGTCTAAAATCACACTGCAAATGTGAATGTCAAGCTAAAATTAGGCTTACCAAATTCTAGTCGAATACTTTCCTCTATTATTACATGCTGCTTTTCCTTAACTACTAAGTTTAGGGATAAGAAATCTCATAAAAAGCTTTGAAAAATATTATTCCTTACCTGACATGATCAGAAACGAGAAAATATCAAAGAAAGGTAAATAAGAAGAGGAGACAATACGAGAGTATGTCTGAACACTCAAGTGGGAGTCCACAAATGTCCAGAACAGATGACTGATCACTGGTTATTGGTCATTGGTCACTGTTTACTCACGATGATCCAAACTTGTTTACAAACAACTGCAAGGCAGCCCCAAGATTCTACCAGGTGATGGTAGGTTTCATGGGAGAATGATGTCTTAAATCAGGCAGTTGAAAGGTAGAGGCTAGCCAATATGGAGGCCAGATTCCCAAGAAGAAGACTGGATTGGATAGACTGAGAGGTAGACTTAAGCAGGCTAGAGAGATGGAATCTTACAAGACAGTTATAACAGTTTCACATTCCTTAGACTCTTAGGAAAGGGAAATACTCCTATGAATTGATGAGCTTACATATTTCATTAAAAAATCAACAGGTAGTAGGTAATAATTTTATTGCCTAGTTAACCAATAACATTAAGTTATTACTCTTGTATTTTGTATAATGTTTAATAATAAAAATAAATTATATGTTAATGCTTTATGATACACATTATTACTTACTTTAGGGGTAGGAAAAGATGGATTATAATGAGAAATCTTCCCCTAGCAAAAACCCCTAAGTTTAGGGTGTTCCATTAGCAAACATGCACACATAAAGGAATATTAAGCAAGGAAAGAATAGATGACACAGTATCTGCCAGCTGTAAACTTGTGTCAGGAAAACATAGACTAATACTTTGTAGGGTGTTTTAGATTTAGGGGACAATATAGCCAAAACTAGAATAAACAAATTTCACAATCTTTCATTTATTTATTTTGATTTTGGGTCCTCACCGAGCCATGCTCAGGGCTTGCTCTTGGCTCCTCACTCAGGGATCACTCCTGGAGGAGCTCGGTAGACTGGGTGCAAGAGAGGTACCCTGCCCGCTGAATTCTCTCTCGTGGGCAAACAATTTTGAATTTTACTCATGCTTACTGATTCTCTGTGAGCTACACTAGCCTCTGCTCTCCAGGTCCCTGTGACATGTTTATATACTTCCTAACTGTCCTTGATGTCTCTGTCAACTACAACATTGGCTCACCTGTTGCAATATGCTGGGGTTGGGGAAGTAATATTGCATTATACTGGACATGCCATGAGACTACTGATGGCTGCACAGGTGACCCTAAATCTAGGTCAATCCGCATGTTTGTCTACTTATGTGTTTGTCTCACTCTCTGTGAGTGACCGCTGCTGAATGGAGATTCAAAGTGACAATTAGATTTGGTAGATGAGAAACAATTTACACATATTATAACCAATTATTGTGATCAACAAATTTTACCGTCTATTAGAAAATCGCAAGTAGTATGGGATATTTGGGAACCTATGAAAAGAATCAGGAAGAACACAATAAATACTTGAAGACAGTTGTAATTTATCATAGTGTCGTCATCTGGATCAAAGTGACAATCCAGAGGAAAACTCATTTGCCTTGCACATGGTCGACCTGGATTCAATCTATTCCATCCCAATATGTATGTTCCCTTGAACCCTTGAGGATTGTCTTTATACAAGTCAAGCACCCTACACACTGTACTATCAATCCAGCCCAGGAAGTGTGTGTGTGTATGTGTGTGTTATGTATGTATGTTTGTGTGTGTGTGTGTGTGTGTGTGTAGAGAGAGAGAGGATTTGGGGTAGCCCCAGTGATACTCAAGTACTCCTGTCTCTGTGCTCAGGAGTGACTCCTGGTGCAGCTAATGGGACTATATGTTGTGCTGGAGATAGAACCAGGGTCGGTCACAGGGAATATTAATATATTAAGCCCTACATTATTCCTCAGTGCTGGAGCAGAAATATATTTTAGAAGTGAAAATAAGATGAGCCAGTAGGAGTCAGTGCAAAGACAGAATCAGGAACTTTGCTGGGGAAGGATCACCCAAGTGGCCAGAGACGGACTTCATACTACAAATGCAGAGATGAAAAGAGACAGAAACAGATCCTCAAAGAATAACCAATTGACTAGATGTACTTTTTTGAATAGAAAGTATTTGCTTATCCCTAATTAGCTGAAAAAAAAGAAAGGAAGACTGAGAAGAAGAAAGAAAGAGAGAAAGAAAGAAGAAACTAAGGCATATGTAGGAAGGAAACATGGATGGAAGGAAAGAATGATGGAAAGTAGAAATGTAGAAGGGAATAAAGAAAGGAAGGAAAAAAGAATGGAATGAATAAAAAGGAAGGATGGAAGGAAGGAAGGAAGGAAGGAAGGAAGGAAGGAAGGAAGGAAGGAAGGAAGAAATTTTCGGCTGCTGGGGCTGGCTCCATTGGACCACCCCACTCCTCTCTGGGATGCCCTCAATAAAACAGGCTGGCATGGGGTCTAGGGCCATGTCTATGGTGTACTGTTCTGTGCTCTATTCTGAGCAATTCATTGTTGAGTCTCTGGATCATGGCCATTGATGAGTTTATATGGCGCCAGAGATGATTTGTGGATGTGACTGCCAAGCTGCTGAGAACAGGGGGAGTTTGGGAGAGATCACCCATTCTCTGATTTCATTGAACCTGGAGATTTCAGTCAGAAGTCCCACATACCTGAGATTTTCTTCAGATTCACTCATAGATGAGACTAGTCCACAATTGCCAATAGTGGCCATGATCATGGCTTTCAAGTTCTGTAGGTTTTTGTCAGCTGGGGCAAGGTCTATTGGGGCGGGAAAGGTATGGGACTCTAAATAGATTTTGAATCATTTTTATTTATTTTCTTATCTTTTTTTTAAGAGTTCTCTTGATTGAATCTTTACATTTTTTAAATTTTATTTTACTGTATCACCGTGAGATACAGTTACAAGCTTTCATGTTTGAGTTACAAACATACAATGTTCAAACACCCATCCCTCCACCAGTGCACATTTCCCACCACCAATCTCCCCAGCATACTGCCCCTTTCTGGCCCTCCCCCTGCCTTCATGGCAGACAATTTCCCACATACTATCTCTTTGATCTTATATCTTTGATGCTAGAGCATTTCTAACAAAATATTATCAACTAATGCCTCTTAATATGATTAAAACTGTGGCTTCTATACAGTGGGTACTTCATAAGATCTTACTGTTTGCGGGGGCACCCCAAAATTCTCAGAGGTGACTCCTGGCTTGACACTCAGTAATTATGCCTGGCAGTGCTTGTTGATAAATATGGGAAGCATTAGATAGAACCTGGATAGGTCCCTGACCAAGCCAAGTACCTATCTGCTTTACTATGGCTTTGGCTGAGGTATTACTACATTTAAATTTAGTAAATATTTTGACTCTGTCTGGCCGAGCTGAGTTTGATTCCTCCACCCCTCTCAAAGAGTCCAGCAAGCTACCGAGTGTATCTCACCCGCACAGCAAAGCAAGGCAAACACATTAACAACAAGTCTCACAATGGAGATGTTACGGGGCCTGCTTGAGCAAATCGATGAACAATTGGAGGACAGTGCTACAGTGCTATGGGCAAGATGAAAGTTCTAGTGATTTATAGACTGAAGTGTGAGTACTGTGAATAGCAGAATATTCCACTATTCGGTACTCAATATTATAAGTTTGCCCTGATTCAAACATTATCTTACGTGGTCTTGCTCTATATACTTTCATTTTTTGACAACCAACTGTTTTCTTATGATCACAGTCCTAAGCCTCTGGCTTAGTGCTGGACTCACATGATGCATCTCTCCACATGGTACCTTTGGGGCTTTCAGCATTCAGTTTTCAGCCTGAGCCTTGTGGACCATGCTGAATTCTATTAGTGGACACCTGGTAATTGAATAGAGAAACCTCTGAGATATTCTTGATTTTGTTTTCCTCTTCATAGTTTTCCACACTCAGAATTGTTGCTTTGATCTCTTAAAAAGATTTTTAAATTTAATTTTATTTTTATACAGTTATTCACAATATTTGAGTGAATTTAATATTCAAACACCAATACAGCACCACCACACCTTCTCACCACCATATTTCAAATGTTTCCATCCCAAACCTAAAACCTTGCCCTATTGCAGAGGCAAAAAAATTACTTTTGCTCTACTTGTTATGAATAATTCGCTAAAAATGATCCAAAAATTGTTTCTTAGAGGAAAGTATGTAAAGGTGGTTGTATTTCACCAGGAGCCATTAAGCACTTCTATAACAGATTAGTAACATGTTGTTAAGTTTTAGCCTTGTGTGTATATCTGTCTGTCTGTCCATCTATCTTTCTGTATAAATATATTTCCTTTAAGATTGGTTTCCTTCTATTATATTATTTTTATTTTTTAATGAATCACCATGAGGTTCAGTTACGGATTTGCAAGCTTTCTTGATTATGTTTCGGTCATAAAATGATTGAGTATGCCTCTCTCTACTAGTGCCTATTCTCCACCACCAATGTTTCCAGTATCCCTCCCTTCACCCCCACACAATCTCTCCCACCTGCCTTTGTGGCAAAAACATTCCCTTTTTCTCTCTCTCCTTTTGGGTGTTATGGTTTGCAATGCATATAGCAAGTGACCATCATGGTTGTTGTATAGTCTATTTTCAGCAGGAATCTAACATCCGTGTGAGTTCTCCAAGAATCATTTAAATAGTGGTCCCTTCACGCCTGGGCGTTTGCGGCGGTGCGGTGGCTACAGTGGCTGTGGTGGCTGCGGAGCTGACAAGAAACTCCTAAATTTCCTCTGGGAGTGAAGTAGAATTTCTTAAGAACATCATGGGTGGAGAAGAGAAAACCTATGGTGGCTGTGAAGGCCCTGATACTATGTATGTCAAATTAATATCCTCTGATGGCCATGAGTTTATTGTAAAAAGAGAACACGCATTAACATCAGGAACAATAAAAGCCATGTTGAGTGGCCCAGGTCAGTTTGCTGAAAATGAAACCAATGAAGTCAGTTTTGCAGAGATCCCTTCACATGTGCTATCCAAATTGTGCATGTATTTCATCTACAAGGTTCCTTACACTAACAGCTCCACCAAGATTCCTGAATTCCCAATTGCATCGGAAATTGCAGTGGATCAGCTAATGGCTGCCAATTTCCTTGATTGTTAAATAAAATAAATTACAATAAGCAATAAGCTTTTACCTTTTTTCAGTATTTAATACCCGTAGTTCAGTTAGTAACTTTTCATATATAGCATGTTGACTTTGTGTAATAGAACTTTTAATGTTCATTGCCAAGCAGATTATCTTCTGTTCTTTTGCATAGCAATCAAAACTGACATTTGTTTGCTACATCAGTAAACTAAGGACATCTTCAAAAACTGAGAAATAAACTAATATGCCAATTCATAGGTGATTTTGCATTAGATTTTGGATGTGATTTTTTTAAATTAATGGTGGTACAGTAAATGCTAAAATTTAGGCAAAAATGTACATGTTCTACAAGAAAATAATTTGCTCTGTATTTTTATGTTTTTTTTAAACTATGCTGATCTTCTAGACATCATTAGTAGCATTATTCGTTACGCAAATATTGCATTATAAACATGTTTATAACTTAGCCAAGACTTCAATTTTTTTATAACTTTCAAAGACGTAAGATTTTAAATTTCTTTTCTGTCTTTTGATAAACTGCAGTATTGTTTAAATGTTTCTTGTCCTTTTGTTTATAGCTGCGATTTAAGAACTTGATTTAAAAGCAGTTTTGGAAGATTACTAGTCAGTTTTTGGAGCTGGTAACTGCATGTAGTCAACAGTTCAGCTACATGACTGATTAAATGTGCATTGTTCATTTTAACCAATTCACAGTATGTACTTTACTATAGTTATTTTCCCCCATTATTCATTCTTCCATAGTTCCTTGTTGTTTTCACATTTTTGTATTTACGTATTAAGACTTAACCTCACTAGACTTTAAAAACTAGACCACCCTGAATATTCTAATCTTGCTCCTTTCATTTGTATTATTTATGAGAAACATTTTGAGATACACAATGCAATGCTTACAATATACTTTGTTACACATAATCATCTATTAAAATTTATCATCCCAAGTGAATATGACCATGACGATTGGTGGGTCTTTTACACACAGGTAGTGTGAACTTAAACTTAATAAGGAGGTCAATAAGCTCTCCTACTAAACATACCAAAAATATTAAAAACTATGACAGCATAGCTAAACTACCAACAGAACTGTCAAGGTGATAGCTAGAAAGAGTTAACTTAACCTTGGCCAACTTTAGTGAGTTACTTTGTGTTAGATTCAGAAGTAACTCAAGGTTTAAAACATTGGACTAAAAGATTAGGAAAACCTGTATATCTTGCAAACGGTACTTGCATGTTAATAAAGGCTCAAATGATTGAAAGATTGGAACTCTTCGTGTTTGATAGTTTTGGTCTTTTTTTGAGGATTTATGGAATCAGGATATCTTTCCATAGTTAGGTAATAGGAATTATTTGATTAAATTTAAGAAGTGATCACGATCACGATCACGATCACGATCATCCTGTTATTCGTGGATTACCTCGAGCAGGCCCCAGTAACGTCTCCTTTGTCCGAGCCCTGAGATTTTTTACAAAGTGCCATATTCAAGGCTCTTTCGGGATTAGAAAAATGAGACCCATCAATGTTACTGGTATTTGGCATATTGGATATGCCACGGGGAGTTTGCCAGACTCTGCTGTGTGGGCAGGTTACATTCATTAGCCTCCCAGTTTGTCCAAAGTAAGAATTAGATAATTCCCAGAGGCGCACTTCCAGGAGCTGAGTTTTATAGTCTCTGAGTCTTGACGTTGATGGGATTACAACGTGCCAGGGGGCCAGTTGGTGGTTGTGACCATTGCCTACTCGAATTTGGAGGATCTGAGTGGAGGATGCTCAGCCCCGATCAGAGCAGGCTTGGAGATCTCAGCTGCGGGACCCACATGCCTTTGTTCCTCTGCTGGTACCTTCATGTGTGTGGAGAGTGGTCTCAGCATGATGGTGGCTGGTTCTGGAGGTCTTTGGCAGCCGGAGAACTGATCGGGGCTGGGAGGAAACTCAACCCGCTCCCCTCCAAGGGGATCCTGCAAGGACAGCCAGGCGCGGGGGCAGGAAAAATGATCTTTAAAAAACAGTGATCCCTTCTCTATTCTATCTGTGAGTCTCCCAACTGTTACATTATATTCCACAAATAAGTGCAGTAATTCTATGTCCGACCCTCTCTCTCTGAATGATTTCTCTTAGCATGACACTCTATATTGATGCACATATATGCAAATTTCATTATTTCACCTTTTCTAAAAAGATGCATAGTATTCCATTGTGTAGATGTACCAAAGTTGTTTTTAACCAGTCATCTGTTCTCCGGCACTTGGATTTTTTTTTCCAGATTTTGGCTATTGCAAAGAGTTCTGCAATGCATGTAAAAGTGCAGATGTCATTTATACTGTAATTCTTTGCATCTCCAGGATATATTTTCAGAAGTGGTATTGCGGGGTGAAATGGGAGCTCAATTTTTAGTTTTTTTTGAGAAACGTCCATATTGTTTTCAAAAAGTCTATGCCAGTCAGCATTCCCACCAGCATAGAAAGAGAGTGCTCTTTGACTCACATCCATGCCAACACTGGTTGCTTTTGTTCTTTTGGATATGTACCAGTTTCTGTGATGTAACATGGTATTATTTGTTTTCATCTGCATCTTCCTGATGATTTGTGATGAAGAGCATTTTTTCATGTGCCTTTTGGCCATTCAAATTTCTCCTCTGAGAAAGTTTCTGTTTATATCATTTTATGTTTATTTTATTACATTCTGATGGGATGGATGTTTTCTTACTGTAGAGTTCAACCAGTGTCTTGTATATCCTTGATATTCACCCCTTATCAGATGGATATTGGGTGAATATCCTTTATCATTCTGTAAAATGTCTTTGTATTATGCTCACTGATTCTTTTGAGGCACAGAGGCTACTTAGTTTAAGATAGTCCCATTAGTGTATCTCTGTTTCCACTTGCTTGTTCAGTGGCATGTCACCTTTGATGATACTTTTATTTTCAATGATGTGGAGGATTTTGCTGACCTTCTCTTCAATTGACCATATGGATTCAGATCTGATGCTGGGGTTATTAAATCCATTTTGATCTGACTTTTTTGCGTGGTTTAGGTAGAGATCCCAGTCCACTTTTTATTTTGCATATAGCTGTCCAGTTTTGCTGGGTTCCAAGCTCTGGAGCAGACCTCCTGGTAATGATCTCAAATATTCTTGGGTGTTTTCTCCAATTCTGTTATTTAACATTCCACAGATGAGTGCAGTCTTTCTATCTCTGTTCCTCTCTTTCTGGCTCATTTCACATAGCATGTTACTGACTATGTTGAACTACTTGTACGTAAATTTCATGACTTCATTATTTCTAACAGCTGCAGTGTATTCCACTGAAGGATAGATTATTCTTGGTGAAGCAATCGTTTCATTGATTTTTTTCACTATAATCCCCCATTGTCTTTGGACTAGGACGGTTTCCTTTGATAAGTCTGCTGCAAAAATAAGGGATGCTCCTTTGTATGTCCTTCTTTGGCCTTTCTGCTTGCACTATTATGTCTCTATCTGTGGTATCCGTCATTATGAATATGATATCTTGGAGTCTCTTTATTAGGGTCTCTTTTAGCTGGTACCTTTCAAGCTCCTTGGATCTGGATGTCTGCATTTTCCAGCTTTGGGAAATTCTCCTCAATGATGTCCTTAACAGTTGCTACTTCATTGGAGTTGTCTCCCCATTCTTCTGAATCTTTGATGATTCTTATGTTGTTCCTCTGAAGTTCATCCTTTAGGTAACTGATTCACATGAGGTTTTTTGAGGTCCTTTCCCATTATAGGCTGTTGCCTGTATGTGTTATGCAGCTCATCTTGAAACTCAGTGATTCTATTTTCAGTGGTGGTCATTCTACTGTTGAGTGTGCACACTCTGTTTTTAAATTAATCTACTGAATCCTTTATTAATGACGCATGTTTGTTGCTTTCTTATTTCTGCTTTCATTGCTTCCTGATTTTATTTGCTGTCCATTCTTTCATGGCTTCCTTTAAATTACTGGCTGCCTATTCCATTGTTTCTCTGAGTTCAATTAACATGCACAAAATTTCATCTCTGAATTCTTTATTGGAGAGATTGTATTTGTTGGTATTCTCTATTGAGGCTTCAGAGCTGTTTTCTTCATCCACTCCTCATGGTGGGAATTTGCGCCTTTTCTTCATGCTCCTTAGATATTTTCGAAGTGGGACCCTCCGGTTTACTCTCAATGTTCCCCTCTTGCTGTGAGAAAGGATTCTGAATGAGCTCTTCGATGGTGGTCACCTTTTTTTCCCTTCTAGAATACTAGCTTTGTCTTTGGTGCTACTCCTTTGTGACCTCTGTGAGTCCTCTAGTGCTGTTTCAGGTATGCATTCTTTAATGTAGACTTGTTCATTTTCTTGTGTTCACATTTACTTTGCTGAGATCAAAATAGGCTAGTGGACTATTGGCATAATGTGTTTGTGACAGCCAGACTATCCTCCTCAAAATTAGATAATGGAGATTGAAATTTGAGTACAAAGTGTAGAGAAAGGGGAAAATTAGATCAGCCACTCGAGGCGCTACTGCCTTGCAGGCCATGCCCACTGCTTCTGCTCTACTTTGTGGGGGGTAAGCCCCAATGGTGCCTGATCTGGAATAAAGTCCCACTTCTGAGGCAGTCCTAAAATTTGCCAGGGAACGCCTCTGTCCTGAGTGCCTCTGGGGGGAGGGGGTGGAAGGGGCATGGCCAATGATGAGGAGTCTTGCAGTTCCCTTAGCTGGATTTCTGGCACACTGCCCTGGAGTGCTCCCCCACCAACCACTTGCCTTCTATTTTCAAGGTCACGGTCACGGTCCTCCCGTTGTTCATCGATTTGCTCGAGCGGGCCCAGTAACTTCTCCATCATGAGACTTGTTACTGTGTGTGGCATATTGAATACTTCACGGGTAGCTTGCCAGACTCTGTCTGAGATACTCTCCGTAGCTTGCCAGGCTCTCCGAGAGGGGTGGAGGAATCGAACTCGGGTCAGTCATGTTGGCCGCTTGTAAGGCAAATGGCCTACCACTGTGCCATCGCTCCAGCCCGGAGTGATAGAATGGTAGGTAGGCGCTTGCCATGCAAGTGGCTGTTCCCACGTCCAGCCTTCTATTTTAAACCTCAATAAATATGATGTGCTTCATTGGATCTGTCAGTAGTATAAAGTATAAGAGGTTGGAAGAGATTCATTCATGGGTGAGGCTAGTCTGAAAGTGTGGATAGCGGCTGTGAGAGTAGGGGTGGTTGAGTTATGTACAATATGGCTAAAAAGAGGATAAGAATCTTTCAAAATCTGATTTATTTATTTATTTATTTATTTCAGTTTGGGGGCCACACTTGGTTATGCTCAGGTACTGCTCCTGGCTCTGCTCACAGGAATCATTTCTAGAGAAGTCACTATAATAAAAAGTCAAAATAGTTTGAAAATTAATGTAGAGCATGGAACCACACGGTTATTTTAATTTAAGTCCCAGGTTCACGGTATTGCTACTTGCCCAATAGCTACACATGTTCCTTAACAAGTGCTGGTTTTATTTAAGAGTGAAATAGAAAAAGATTTTTATGTTTTATATGTACTAGTTTCAAATATTTTTGCTGGAGCACTGTATTGTTTTACAGGATACTGTGTTATTGATGTACTGTTTGGTTTAAGTTTTCTGTGACTGCTGTAACCAATTACCTGTTAGTTTAAACATCAGAAGAAAAAGTAAGAAATCCTACAAGCCAGAAATTTCATATACAGATCACTGGGAAAAAGAGGTCAGCCCAGATATATGCCTTCTTTAGAAGGATTTTAGTCTGTATTTTCTTTTAACTTTTGATAACTTCCACAAGGCTTGTCTGGTAGTTAAAACACTTGCATACTGGCCTCGAAGGTCACATGACCTTCTGCTCTATCTTCATCATCTACTTCCTCCATTTTGTCACAAAAAGTGTTATTCCATTGACTCACCTGAAAATACACCAGATCTCTGCATTGCCAGCCATAGCATCTATTCAATCAAGGTTTTCTAAACAAAGGAATATTTGCAGGGTTGATGGTTTCTTTGAATGGCCATTATCCATTCTACACCATGACATTGTTAGCATCTAAAATTACATGAATGGACTAGATGTTTGTGGGTGTGAATGCTTTTATTTTTTGTGTGTTGTATTTACACCTGATGGTGCTCAGAGTTTCCTTTTGGTTATGTGCTCAGAGTCACTCCTGGCAGGGCTCAGGGGACATATGGAGTGCCAGGGAGTCAAGCAGGCCTACTGGGTTGAAGACAAGCACCCTACCCTCTGTACTATGTGTAAAACAACTACCAATATTTCTTTTAGCAAATTTATGAGACCTCCAGGGCTCTGCGCATTTATAACCTGTGGAACCCTCTCTAATATGATAGATCCATACAACAGAATTTCAGTCAGAGGAAGTAATGACATACTGTAGCACAGATGAACTTTGAAAGCATCAGGGTTTAAAAACGGCTGCAAAAAAGGTCACATATCTTAAGATCCACATATATGAAGGGTTTTGAGAAAGAAACTTTATATAGACAAAAGAGGATTGTTTCCAGGAACCAGAGGAGAGAGAGAATGGAGAGGTCAGTGGTACTGAAGAGACCATTTTTGGAAATGATGGAATTGTTATGGATAAAATAAGGCTCACTCTTACTGTCACTGTCCTTCCATTGATTTGCTCCAGCGGACCCAGTAATTTCTCCATTGTGACAATTATTACTATGTTTGGCATATTGAATACTTCATGGGTAACATGGCAGTCTTTGCCATGCGGGAGCGATACTCTCTGTAACTTGCCAGGCTCTCCGCGAGTAGTGGAGGAATAGAACTCGGGTTGCACATATTGGTCACTTGCAAGGCAAATGCCCTTCAAGCTGTGTTGTAGCTCCAGCCCATGGATGAAATAATGGTAATAGTTGCAAAACTGCAAGTATAGCAAATGCCACTGAAATTTGTCATAAATGATGAATCGCATGAAAAAAATTGCTTAAGCCTGTGTGTATTTTAAAAGGGTATAAATTCTCTCTCCTTTACTCATTGTCTAGAAACACCTAGAAAAATTGGGAATAACTGTTGGGCTGTGTTAGATATTTTTCTTCTTTGCAAACTCTAAATTATGTAAACGCAGTACACCTTACCTTTTTCACTGTAGCAATAGAAGACCATGAGACAATCCCCTTTGGGCCCCTAATCCCTGTGCTGGCCAAGGTGTTCTTACTATTTTCCCCTTAGGAATTACTTAAAACACTTCACTTCAAAGCCTCTCTCCCTGCTCCCCAAAAGAAAAATGAGTCACTATTCTCAATGTTTACAGCTTGATTTTTGTTTCTTTTTTCTTTGCATGTTTAACACTTGGTGGTTGTTTTGTGGTCACACCACGTGATGCTGGGAGAACCAGGATGTCTGCCCAAGATCCAGTAGGAGTCCAGAACAAACTTCAGCTCTTTGAGCTCTCTCTGACCTTATATGTGACCTGTTATTTTTCACCTATTTTATTTTCCCACTTTTGTTGTTCTTCTGATGAATGGTACACAGTTTTTCACTAAAAAAGATTTTAATGTAACCCACCAATTTTCCCATCATGCCCATCTGGTGTCCCGGTCCCAGTCCTTCCCCATTTCCTTCCCTTTCATTCATCACCTCGTATCTCTCCTAAGACAATCTCTTCCCACCACTGCCTTCCCAGCCTCCAGAAGAGCTGGTCCCAACCATTCTGGGAGTGGTGACCTATTGCACATGTCCCAGTATGGATTCTCCCACGGCCCAGCCTCCAACGCCAGTTATAGCGTTGGTTTTTGTGTGAGTTTCCGTTAACACCGATGTTTGGAGCAGGCTGCACGCACCAGGCACCTCGGAAAACTCCCGAGAGGCCCCTGACTTAATATACTTTGAGCTCCCAAATCAGTAATGCCAGGATGCTGTGGTCTGAAAGACACATTGCCCACTTTGGGGATTTTGCAAATTCAAAGAACTTAGACATATACACCTCATTGTTGAACCGTGCTGGCCTAGTGTCCCGACAATACTGGCTCTGAGGATTGTTGGGAAGATGAAGTGAAATGGTGCATCTAGGGTGGCTGAACCATTGGCCTGAGTACATGGCAATTGATCTTTACATGTTCCAAGAGCTGAATTTCGGGCTTATTGCTACAACAGTTATCTTTGCTTGGTCACTATTTATAGTCACCTCTGAATAACTCTGAGGTCCCTTGACTGTTCATCTGTAGATTCTGACCCCAGGATATGTGTTAGCATCCCACAGCCTGATCACTTATGGATAGACCACCCACAAATTTTGGAGACATGTCTCAAAACTCTTTATTTAATAACGGAGGTCATGAAACATAAAGACAGCCTCTGTGAATCTGTTTTTACTTTTCAACAGGTTATCTTCTTCTACTAATCCTCCTTCTTCAACCTATTCAATTTTTTTATATTAAACCAAACCCTCTAACTGTGCTATTTGTCCCATTCTTTTTTGGAGGAGACTGGTGATGGAATACGTACCTGTACTCAGGTCTTACTCCTGGCTCTGTGCTCAAGGATAAAATATAGTGAAACTCCTTGGACCACATAGGATTCCAGGGAAGAATCTTGGGTCAGCCTCCTGCAATGCCTTATCAGGTATACTATTTCTCTGCCCCACCCCACCCCAACTCTTCATCAGGCCCATAAAATTACCTTCTTAATGGCTTTACAACCCTGAGCAAAGTTTCTCTTTCATAGAGTCTTGTCTGTTTCCCCTTTTATCCCCTGCTAAGTTCTATTTGTTTCTCCTGAATCCTTCAATCCTTACCCCCTCCAAATGATGACCACAATGGAAAGGCTCTCAACATTCAGAAATTTTATTACTAATCTATTAACTTATATGCATCTATTTATTTTTTGAAAAATGTATCAGAATAAATGAAATGTTTATGGCTTTTCAGGTGTTTGTCTAAGGAAACCATCTGGTACTTAATTTGGCACCAACCATTCCAGCCACCTATAGCCATAGAATTAAGAGATGTCCATATCTTTTTCTCTCTTGTAAAAAACTGCACTTTCCCCAAAGAGGTGCATTTGGCAGAATTCTCCCGCTCCTGTTGACCCTTCTTCATAGCCTCATGCTATGGTCTCTGCTCTTTTGTGACGGGCTTTGACATGACTGGCTTTGGAACATTGGGCTTTCTCCATGGAATTTGTTGGAAACGGAAGTCTTGGAGTAGAAACTGACTCTGCTCTTTGGGTGGAGCCTGGCGCTCAGTTCCAAAGACAGGAAGAGGGCCCCTCTGGAGAGAAGTGCTTGCTGTTGTCTTGGAAGGAGCAGGTCTAGAAATTGCTGGCTGAGAAATATGCTGGCTAGTAGAGCTCAGCAAAGCTGGTCGAGATGGGTTGGTCGAAATGGGCTGAGCTGGTCTAGCAAGATGTGACAAATATGCAGAAGCTGACCAGGATGAATTGGTGGCAGTTGGCTAAGCTGAGTTGGTCGAGCCAGGCCTGGCAGGGTAAGCTGCAGCAGGACGATGTGAAGTCAGAGACTGTGGTTTCCAAGGAACACATCTAGCTTGTAGCTTCTCAATGGTAAGAAAAGGCAAAGGTACCAATTTGACCTTCCCAGGAGGTGGCAGCTCAGACTGGGAAGGAGCCGAGCGTTCTTCAGCACTGCTGTTTGATTTCTAAGCTTTGACCTGAGTTTTCTCAAGACCTTTTCTATCATTTATAGCACCTGCCAATGGTTTCACAGCTGAGCAGGGCTGGGCATCTTTGGACTTCTTTGAACTACCCAAAACCCTGGAGGAGGAGGATCCAGGCTTTGGATCCTTCTTCTTCCCCAGTGCATCAAACTCTTGCACAGACTCCAGCATGTCCATGCCCTGACAGCTGTGGGGCTTGTTAAGGGTCACTTGGCAAAGCTCAGGTTGACTTATCTTGCGTTTCCTCCTGGTAGTGGTGGGATTCTCTTCTGCCTTCACCTTGTTCTATGTCTGATTCTTGTCATCAGCTTTCAAGGAGTTTTCTCTGGACTTTTGAGTCTTCTCCTTCCCTTGGCTCTTGTTCTTCCTGATCCTGAAGTAGTTTTCTGAGGTTTACTGTTGGGTTTGGCCATGGTCACAGGACACCTATCACTGGCTGCAATATTATAAACAATCCCTTCTCTCCCTAGCAAGCATTATGAGTCTTTTGAATGGATATTGGCCTTGGGTTCTCCCTCCAGAGGCTCAGAGGCCTGGTTTTTTTTCTTCCGTGTTGGGTGGGAGGTCCCCTTAGTGGCACCTGAGTTTTCTTGCTCCTGATTAAGAATGATGGTATCTGTGGTGTTCATTCTCTGCAGATCTATACATTGACCTAGGACTTTTAAGCATTCAAATGGTTGGGGAAGTTGTTTATCTTTCACCCATATCATGATATCCTCTCCAGAAAGGAGAGATCTTGGAGTGTCCTGATTAGAGTAAACCATCTGACTTCCTTCCTGGTAGGGAAGCGACAGTCTATAACTCTGATTTGGAACCTCAGACGGTGTCCTTTCAATAAGACTGTCAGAAAGTGATAGGTACAGAGACACCATGTGGTTGGTATCTAAGGTTTTCTCATAGCGAGCTGCATAGACATGGAAGAGACAGTGGTGTCTTGGTCAAGGATAGTCACAGTAAAGTCTCCCATGTAAGAATTCATTTCAATACTTTCTGCAATATCCCACTCCAAAACACTTGGTTTGGAAGCAGACCAATTGGATAGCTGGCTCTGGCCAGACACTCCAGGCAGCATACTAGTTGTGCTAGTATGTTGGTCAAGATCGGCACTACACATGAGTGGTTGGAAAGAGGTGCCAGAATCTGAGGCCAAGAGCCAAGCAGATCTACCAGCTGGAGTAGATACGCTGGAGTACTTGCAGACACTTCCTGTTAGGGAAGCTGCATTGTTCACCACGGGAAGGGGAAGCTGCAGAGAATGTGCACTTCCCAATACAGATGGATTTTGAGTATTTTCTGTAAGAAACAAGAGGATGATGAAAAAATTCTGTGAGACTGATAATCTGTGACAACTTTTTTTTTTCGTTTTGGGTCACACCCAGCGATGCACAGGGGTTACTCCTGGTTCATACACTCAAGAACTCCTGGAAGTGTTCAGGGGACCATATGCGATGCTGGGAATGGAACCTGGGTTGGCCACGTGAAAGGCAAACGCCCTATCTTCTGTGTTATCACTCCAGCCCCCTCCGACAACGTTTGAGAGGAGCAAAATTCACTTAAAGTTTCAACTATATAGAGAAAATTCTAATACCAACAGTCAAGTAAGTTACCGAAAGTCCAAACAACTTTGGGTGGTCGAAAGGCTGGAACATTTTGCACTTTGTGTATTTGGCACCATGCTCCCAAAGTGAACACAGAGAAATAGAAGACTCTGGTGATGTTGGTACATTGATTTGTTGATTAGAGCTAGTTTCTCCTTGTCCTAGCTCTACCTGAAGCTTGCTATCCTGTTGAACTTTACATTTTTGTCTAGAATGGAAGCATTTTACAACTAGGAAGTCCTAAGAGATTGACTAACATTTTATTGGAGAAGAAAGAAACCCGAGGCCCAGAATTGGCATAGAGACTTGTTAAAGCTTTCTTGTTTTTTTTTTTTTTAATTGGGATTGGAGTGGAGTGGATTCGGACCAATATTTGGCAGTGATCTTGGGCTATTCCTGGCGCTGTACTCTGAATTAGCCCCTTTTAATGCTCAGGAGACTGGAAACAGTGACAAAGATCCAACTGGATTACCTGCCTATAATGCAAATGTCTTATCCCCTCATGCACTATCTCGCTGTCCCTTATGTATTACCAGATTACGGAACCTAAGCATGTGGACTTTTTTTCCAGGACTCTGGCTAGATCACTACAATGTCAGAAACTAGGAGGAAGATACTTTCCATTCATATAGGCATGTGGGGTCATTACAACTATTACCCTTGTAATCATCAGGTTTGTCTATTTCTTGTGCAGTTCCTATCTATTACCTATGGCTCACATATAACTCAATCGACTTGATGAATTAAAGGTTCACAACTGTACCCTGGTTTCTGATCACCCTCAAAAATGAGTAGTTTTTCTCAAGATGTGCTTTTGGAAGGAAGAGTGTTGTTTAAATTCTGACTCTTAAGTTGCTTTCCTGCAAAGGAATTACTTACAAATCTAACTAAGAATAATGTTCACACAGAAATAAAATTTGTCTGTTTCACATGACTTACATGTGAGAAGAATAGAGACCAAGAAAAAATCATGAAAAATATGTATCACATAGCTGAAAAAATAGTATGTAGAAATTAATGAAATCTGGGCTACGTGGCAAGTAGCATAGTACAGTAATTGAATAAGAGCAGCCCCAAGAGTAAGCCCTGAACAACAGTGAATGTCATCTCCAAACACAACAAAGAAAACAGTACAAAAGTTTATTAAGAATTTGTGTCATGTACACAATATGAAATTGAAATTCTATTTTAGCAAAAACTACTAGCCAAAAAAGGCAATAGAAGGTGATTTTTGAGTGTATAGCTTACCAGTTCATAAAACAGTATATTTACCAGTAACTGACATAATAAACAGAAAATATAATAAATGTGATTGCATTTCTTAGCCATTATATGTTTTAAAGGGGTATAAAGCAGAAATAAATATAATAATTACAAGGAAATTACATTATTATTCCCATTCATACCTCTGAATATTAGCCATTAAACAACAGGTAGTAAATGGATCATACCATTTCAGTAAATCACACAAGAAGCAGAAAAAAACATTTAAAAATGGTCACAAAATTTCAGATTTATTTTTAAACCTAGATGACAAGTATCTTAAACCAACTAGGAAAATGTCATTCCCAAAATTTCAGAAACAATCACTAAAATTCAAGTTAAATGTTTTTAATGTAGGAGAACTCAGACTCCACAAAACTGAAATCAATGTGTACTTAGACATCTGAGACTTGAATTTTTTATTTCTTATCATTATCTAAAAGCAGATGTCGACTGCTATCAAAATGCTGTCATTTTAGGAAGAAAATACTTTTTTTTCTTTCTTGGTCACATATGGCACTACACAGGAGTTCTTCCTGGCTCATGCACTCAGGAATTACTCCTCGTGGTGTTAACTGCTAAGAAGATTAGGAATAACAAATCAAATTAAAAGCGTTGAAAAATATTGTTCCTTACCTGACATGATCAGAAAAGAGGAAATATCAAGGAAAGGTAAATGACAAGAGGAGACGATATGAGCATACGTGTGAACACTGAAGCGGGAGTCCACAAGTGTCCAGTACCGATGAATGATCACTGGTGATTGGTCACTGGTCTCTGGTCACTGGCGATGATCCAAACTTGTTTACAAACAACTGCACGGGAGCCCCAAGATTCTACCAGGTGCTGGTAGGTTTCTTGGGAGAATGATATCATAAAGCAGGCAGTTGAAAGGTAGAGGCTAGCCAATAGGGACATCAGATTCCCAAGAAGAAGACTGGATTGGAAAGACTGAGAGGTAGACTTAAGCAGACTAGAGAGAAGGAATCTTACAAGACAGTTATAACTGTTTCATTTTCCACAGACTCTTAGGTTAGGGAAATGCTCCTATTATACTAAGGAGCTTACATAATTCATTAATAAATCAACAGTTACTAGGTCATAATTTATATTGCTTAGTTAACCAATACCATTAATTTACTACTAGTGTATTTTTAAAAATGTTTAATAATAATAAATTATATGTTGATGATTTGTAATATACATTATTATTTACTTTCGTGTTAGGAAATAAAGTATTATTATGAGCAATCTTCCAGTAACTAAAACCCATAAGTTTAGGGTGTTCTGTTAGCAAACATGCACCCAGAAAAGAATAGTACGCAAGGATAGAATAGATGACACAGTGTCTGCCAGCTGTTAACTTGTGTCAGGCAAGCATAGACCAATACTTTGTAGGGTCTTTTAGATTTAGGGGCAATATAGCCCAAACTAGAATGAACAACTTTCACAATATTTTATTTATTTATTTTGATTTTGTGTCCGAACCTAGCCATGTGCAGGGCTTGCTCTGGGCTCCACACTCAGTAATCACTCCTGCAGGAGCTCAGTAGACTGGGTGCAAGGGAGGTACCCTGCCCACTAAATTCTCTTTCCTGTGCAAACCACTTTAAATTTTACTCATGCCTACTGATTCTCTGTGAACTACACTAGCCTATGCTCTCCAGGCCCCTGTGGCACGTTTATATACTTCCTAACTGTCCTTGATGTCTCTGTCAACACCAACATGGGCTCACCTGTTGGGATCTGCTGGGGTTGCGGGAGCAATATTCCATTATATTCACCTGCCATGAGACTACTGATGGTTTCACAGGTGACCCTAAGGCTAGGTCAATCCGCGTGTTTGTCTACTTCTGTGTTTGTCTCATTCTTTGTGAGTGACCACTGCTGAATGGACGTTCAGAGTGACAATTGGATTTGGCAGATGAGAAACAATTTACACATATTATAACCAATTCTTGTGATGAACAAATTTTACCATCTATTAGAAATCTCAAGTAGTGTTGTATATTAGAGAACCTATAAAAAGAATCAGCAAGAACACAAGAAATACTTGAAGGCAGCTGTCATTTAACATAGTGTTGTCATCTAGATCAAATAGATAATCCACTGGGAAACCCACATGGTCGAACTAGATTCAATCCCTGCCATCCCAATACGTATGGTCCCTTGAACCCTTGAGGATTTTCTTCATACATGGCAAGCACCCTACACAGTGTACTATCAAACCATCCCAGGAAGTGTGTATGTATGTGTGTGTTATGTATGTGTGTTTTGTGTGTGTGTGTGTGTAGAGAGAGAGAGAGGATTTGTGGTATCCCTGGTGATCCTCAAGTACTCCTGTTTCTGTGCTCAGAAATAACTCCTGGTGGAGTTCATGGGAACAAATGTTGTGCTGGAGATAGAACCAGGGTCAATCACGTGGAATATTAATATATTAACCCCTACATTATTTCTCAGTGCTGGAGAAGAAATTTATTTTAGAAGTGAAAAAAAGATGAGCCAGTAGGAGTCAGTGCAAAGACAGAATCAGAAACTTTGCTGGGGATCACCCAAGTGACCAGGGACTGATTTCATAATACAACTGCAGAGATGAGCAGAGACAGAAACAGATCCTCAAAGAGTGACCAATTGACTAGGTGTAGTTTTTTAAATAGGAAATATTTGCTGATCCCTAATTAGCAAATGGAAGAAAGAAAGGAAGACTGAGAAGAAGAAAGAGAGAAAGAAAGAGAGAAAGAAAGAGAAAGAGAAGAAGCAAGAAAGGAAGAAAGGAAGGAAGAAAGAAAGAAAGAAAGAAAGAAGAAGAAAGAAAGAAAGAAAGAAAGAAAGAAAGAAAGAAAGAAAGAAAGAAGAAAGAAAGAAAGGCCTATGTAAGGAAAGAAAAGGGATGGAATGAAGGAAGGATGGAAAGTGGAATGAAAGAAGGGATTAAAGAAAGGAAGAGGGGAAGGAAGGAAGGAAGGAAGGAAGGAAGGAAGGAAGGAAGGAAGGAAGAAGTTTTTGGCTTCTGGGGATGGCTTCATTGGACCACCCCACCCCCCTCTAGGATGCCCTGAATAAAACAGGCTGGCATAGGGTCTAGGGACATGTCTATGGTGTATTGTTCTGTGCTCTCTTCTGAGAGATTCATTGTTGAGTCTCTGGATCATGGCCATTGATGAGATTATATGGCACCAGAGGTGGTTTTTTGTGTGTGTGACTGCCAAGCTGCTGCAAACAGGGGGAGTTTGGGAGAGGTCACCCGTTCTCTGATTTCATTGAGCCTGGAGATTTCAGTCAGAAGTCCCACATACCTGAGATTTTCTTCAGATTCACTCATAGATGAGACTAGTCCACAATTGCCAATAGTGGCCATGATCATGGTTTTCTAGTTCTGGAGGTTTTTGTCTGCTGGGCTAGCTCCATTGGGGTGGGGAAGGGATGGGACTCTAAATAGATTTTGAATCACTCGTTCTTTATTTTCTTGTCTTTTCTTTCTTTTTTTGAGAGTTCTCTTGATTGAATATCTATATATTTTAAATTTTATTTTATTGAATCACCATGAGATACAGTTACAAACTTTCATGTTTGAGTTACAAACATACAATGTTCAAAATTGCATCCCTCCACCAGTGTACATTCCCCACCACCAATCTCCCCAGTATACCGCTCATTTCTGTCCCTCTCCCTGTTTTCATGGCAGACAATTTCCCAATACTATCTCTTACATCTTATCTTTGATGCTAGAGCATTTCTAAGAAAATATTATCATCTGAATGCCTCTTAATGTGCTTAAAACAGTGGCTTGAATACAGTGGGTACTTCATAAGGTCTTACTATTTGCGGTGGACCCCAAATTTCTCAGAGGTGATTCCTGGCTCGACACTCAGTAATTATGCCTGGCTGTGCTTGTAGAAAAATATGGGAAACCTTAGATAGAACCTGGATAGGTCCCTGACCAACCCAAATACCTATCTGCTTTACTATGGCTCTGGATGAAGTATTAATGTATTTAAATATGGTAAATTTATTTTCTCAGCCTGGCCAAGCTGAGTTCAAATCCTCCACCCCTCTCAGAGAGCCCAGAAAGCTACTGAGAGTATCTTTTCCGCACAGGAAAGCAAGGCAAGCTACCATGTGATATTCAATATGCCAAACACAATAACAACAAGTCTCACAAGGGAGACATTACTGGGCCCGCTTGAGCAAATTGATGAACAATTGGAGGACAGTGCTTTGGTGCTATGTGCAAGATAATATTTCTTGTGGTTTATGGACTGAAATGTGAGAACTGTGAATAGCAGAATATTCCACTATTCGATACTCAATATTATAAGTCCGCACTGATTCAAACATGATCTTAAGTGGTGTTGCTCTATTCAGTTTCATTTTTTGACAGCCAACTGTTTTCTTATGATCACAGTCCTAAGCCTCTGGCTCAGTGCTGGACTCACATGATCCCTCTCTCCACATGGCACCTTTGGGGCTTTCAGCATTTAGTTTTCAACATGAGCCTTGTGGACCATGCTGAATTCTATAAGTGAACACCTGATAATTGAATTCAGAAACCACTGAGATAGTCTTGACTTTGTTTTCCTCTTCATAGTTTTCCACACTCATAATTGTTGCTTTGATCTCTTAAAAAGATTTTTTAATTGAATTTTATTTTTGTAAAAATTGTTCACAATATTTGTGTGTATTTAATATTCAAACACCAATACACCACCATCACACCTTCTCACCACCATATTTCAAATGTTTACATCCCAAACCTAAAACCCTGCCCTAATGCAGAGCCAAAAATAATTACTTTTTCACTGCTTGTTATGAATAATTTACTGAAAATGATCCAAAAATTGTTTTTTCGAGGAAAATATATAAAGATTATTGTGTTTCACCCAGAAGTCAGTAAGCACTTCTATAAGAGATTAGTAACATGTTCTCAGGGTTTAGCCTTGTGTGAATATCTGTCTGTCTGTTGGTCTGTCCATCAATCTATCTGCATAAAAATATTACCCTTAAGATTAGTTTCTAAACATACCACTTTTTTTCTTCTGTATCTCCCTGATGATTTGTGAGGAAGAGCATTTTTTCCATGTGCCTTTTGACCATTCAGATTTCTCCTCTGAGAATGTTTCTGTTTATTTCATTGCCTCATTTTCTGATTGGATGGATATTTTCTTACTGTAGAGTTCAACGAGTGCCTTATTATAGCTTTGATATTCACCCCTTGTCAGATGGGTATTTGGTGAGTATCCTTTCCCATTCTGTAAAATGTCTTTGTATTTTGCTCACTGATTTTTTTGATGTACAGAGGCTACTTAGTTTAGGACAGTCCAGTCCCATTAGTGTATCTCTGTTTCCACTTGCCTGTTCAGTGGCCTTTGACCATACTTTATTTTCAATGCCGTGGAGGATTTTGCTGTCCTTCTCTTCAGGGTACCTTATGGATTCAGATCTGATTCTGAGGTCTTTAATACATTTTGATCTGACTTTTGTGTATAGTCTTACATAGAGGTCTGAGTCCATTTTTTTTAATGTCGCTGTCCAGGTTTGCTGGGTTCCATGCCGTGGAGCAGAACCTCCTGGTTCTTATCTCAAGTACTCTTGGGTGTTAGTTTCCCATTCTGTTTTTTAACATTCCCCAGATGAGTACAGTCTTTCTATGTCTATCCTTCTCTTTCTGGCTCATTTTATGTCGCATGATACTTACTATGTTGAACTACTTGGATGTCAATTTCATGACTTCATACTTTCTAACAGCTGCAGTGTATTCCATTGATGGATAGAGTATTCTTGGTGAGGCATTAGTTTCATTGAGTTTTTTTCACTATATCCCCCCATTTCTTTGGGATACGCCGGTTTCCTTTGAAAAGTTTTCTGCAAATCTAAGGGATGCTCATTTGTATGTGATTTCCTTCTTTGACCTCTCTGCTTGCAGTATTATATCTCTATCTGTGGTATCCTTCATCGTTAATATGATAAGTCCTGGAGTATCTTTATTAGGGTCTCTTTAAGCTGGTACCTTTCAAGCTACTTGGATCTGGACCTCTACATTTTCCATCTTTGGAAAATTCTCAGCAGTGATATCCTTAGCTGTTGCTACTTTATTGGCATTGCCTGCCCGTTCTTCTGAATTTTTGATGAATCTCATGTTGTTCCTCTAAAGTTCATCCGCTAGGTTTCTGATTCACACTAGCTGTTTTGAGGTCCTTTCCCATTATATGTTGTTGCCTTATGTGTTATGCAGCTCACCTTGAAGCTCACTGATTCTGTCTTTAGCGGTGGTCATTCTACTGTTGAACTCTCTCACTCTGTTTTTAATTTCATCTCCTGAATCTTTTATTAGTGACACATTTTTGTTGCTTTCTTATTTCTGCTTTCATTGCTTCCTGATTTTATTGGCTGTCCATTCCACTGTTTCTTTCACGGCTTCCTTTAATTTACTGACTACCTTTTACATCGTTTCTTTGAGTTCAAGAAACATCCTCAACATTTCATCTCAGAATTATTTATTGGAGAGATTTTTTTTGTTGGTATTCCCTATTGAGGCTTCTGAGTTCTTTTCTTTAAGCCCTCTTCGTGGTGGGGATTTGCGCCTTTTCTTCATGCTTTGTTGGTATTTTCAAGATGGGACCCTCCAGTTCACTCTCAATGTTCCCCTCTTGCTGTGAGAAAGGATTCTGGATGAGCTCTTCGATGGTGGTCACCTTTTCCCTCTTTAGAATACTAGCTTCCTCTTTGGTGTTGCTCCTTTGTGACTTCTGTGAGTCCTCTAGTGCAGTTTCAGATATGTGTTCTTTAATGTTAGACTTCTTCAGTATCTTGTAATCAATTTTTTTGGTGAGATTGGAATAGGCTAGTGGACTAGTGGCATAATGTGTGTGTGTGAGAATCGTGCCGTCCTCCTCAAAATTAGGTAATGGAGATTGAGATGTGTGTCCACAGTGTTGAGAAAGGGGGAAATTACAGCAGCCACATGCGGCACTGCTGCCTTGAAGGCCAAGCCCACCACCTCTGCTCTACTTTTGGGGAAGTAAGCCTCAATAGCACCTGACCAGGAAAAATGTCCCACTTCTGATGCAGTCCTAAAACTTGCCGGGGAACGCCTCTTTCCTTAGTGCTATGGGGACCACAGCATGGCCAATGGTGATGAGTCTTGCAGTTCCCTGAGCTGGATTTCTGGGCACACTGCCCTGGACTGCAAGCCCACCAACTACTTGCCTTCTATTATAAACCCCATCAAATGTGTTGTGATACTATTGATCTATTAGTGGTGTAAAGTATAAGAGGTCCAGGAATAGATTCATTCATGGGTGAGGCTAGTCTCAGCATGGGGAGAGTGGCTTTGAGAATAGAGGTGGTTGTGTTATGGACAATATGGCTAATAATAGGATAGGAAAATTTGAAAATCTGATTTATTTATTTATTAATTTATTTATTTTAGTTTGAGGCAACACCTGGTTATAGTCAGGGATTGTTGCTGGCTCTGCACTAAGGAATCATTCCTGGAGGAGTCAATATAATAAAAACTCAAAATAGCTTGAAAATTAATGTGGACAAGGAACGACACTGGCCATTTTAATTTAAATCACGGTTCATGATGTTGCAACTTGCCCAATAGCTACACATGTTCCATTATCAAGTACTGAAAAATTAAGAATGAAATAGAGAGACTCCTGACCTGACCATGGCGCCCATCTCATCTTAATTCCAGGTCAGCACAGCTGCCGGCTCGCGACCCTGGGACCTCCATCTTTCCCTGCAGGACCCCAGGTGTCCCCCGAGATGCCTGAAGAGAAGCAGTTTTGAGCGTCTGCCCTGCCCTCTTCACTCCAGACCTGACCGCAGTGCCCATCTCATCTTAATTCCAGGTCAGCACAGCTGCCGGCTCGCGACCCTGGGACCTCCATCTTTCCCTGCAGGACCCCAGGTGTCCCCCGAGATGCCTGAAGAGAAGCAGTTTTGAGCGTCTGCCCTGCCCTCTTCACTCCTGACCTGACCGCGGCGCCCATCTCATCCCAAACCCAGGGTTCTGTAGAGGCGTGGCCTCCTCAAAAGTGGGCGTGGCTTGGCCGCAGGTTGTTTTCCCATACTAAGGAACCTAGTCCCCAAGGAATCTAGTAACCCAACCTACTCGGCAATATGAAGAAACAAAGAAAATCTCCAACACAAGGGGATAACAACGAAAACAATCTAGACCATTCAGTCAATACAGCTCACCTAAGGGACCTCTCTGACATAGAATTCAGATACGAAGTCATCAAGATGTTCAATCAACTCAATGAAACAGTCAGACAGACAGCCAGTAACACCACAGAAAAAATCGACAAATTACGAGAAGAAATGAGGGCAGAAATGTCACGATTAAAAGATTCCATAGATGAAATGAGAAACTCAGTTTCTTCTCTTAAAAATAGAATGACCACAGCTGAAGAGAGAATCAGTGACCTGGAAGATCAGCTGCAACAAGCCAACACGCAACAACAAACAGTGGTAAGGGACCTCAAAATGGCTCTACAGAGAATCAGAGTCCTAGCAGATGATTCCAAGAGGAACAATATTAGAATCATGGGACTACCTGAACCTCAGGGAAACAATCCCAACGAAAAAAACACCGTCAAACAAATCATTGCTGAAAACTTCCCAGAGCTGCACAATGCAGCCATTCAGGTTCAAGGAGCCCAAAGGGTGCCAGCTAAAAGAGACTCCAACAAAAACACTCCAAGACATATCATAGTTAGAATGATCGATACTGCCGATAGAGACACAATACTGCAAGCAGCAAGAGCAAAGAAGGAAATCACCTACAAAGGAGCATCCCTTAGATTCACAGCAGACCTATCAGAGGAAACCCTACAAGCCGGAAGGCAGTGGCGAGATATAGTCAAAAAACTCACAGAAATGAATGCTTCCCCAAGAATACTCTACCCGGCTAAACTCTCCCTCAAAATCGAAGGAACAGTACACTATTTTATAGATAAACAGCAGCTCAGGAACTTCATAGACTCAAAACCAAACCTAAAGCAAGGCCTAAAGGGGCTACTATAAGAAAAGACAAACCCTACAACCACAACACACCCGCACAGAAAGATGACACAAAACCCCATAACCATACTCTCTCTCAATGTCAACGGTCTCAATTCACCATTGAAGAGACACAGAGTGGCAAAATGGATACAGAGACAGAACCCAGCATTCTGCTGCCTACAAGAAACTCACCTCAACAGCCAGAGCAAACACAGACTCAAAGTCAAAGGATGGAAAACAATCCTGCAAGCACACAAGTCCCTCAAAAAAGCTGGGGTGGCCATACTAGTATCCGACAACATTAATTTCACCTTGAAAAAGATTAGAAGGGACAGTGAAGGCTATTTTCTCTTCATCAAGGGATACGTACAACAGGAAGAAATCACACTCTTAAATGTATACGCACCTAATGAGGGAACAGCTAAATATTTAAAACAACTGCTAACAGATTTTAAGGAGGACATCACTACCAACACAATAGTACGTGGAGACTTCAACATCACCTTATCACCTCTGGATAGATAAACAAGAACAAAACCCAGCAAGGAATTATTGGCTTTGAAAGAAGTAATAGAAGAGAAAGGGCTTATGGACTTATACAGGGCTTTACACCCCAAAAAGAAAGAATACACATTCTTCTCCAGTGCGCACGGAACATTTTCCAAAATAGACCATGTGCTAGGACACAAAACATACCTCAACATAATCAAGAAGATAGAAATAGTATCAGCCATCTTTTCAGACCATGATGCACTGAGGATAGAAGTGAATCACACACAGACACGGAGAACCAAATCAAACACCTGGAAATTAAACAACTCGATGCTGAACAATGAGTGGGTCAGGAACGAAGTCAAGGATGAAATCAAAAGATACCTGGAAATAAATAAGAATGAAGACACAAACTACCAGAACTTATGGGATGCAGCGAAAGCTGTATTAAGGGGAAAATTTATAGCTCTGCAAGCCTATCTTAAGTCGATAGAAATGATGCACATAAACAATTTGACCTCACAGCTCAAGACCTTAGAAAAGGATCAACAGAAAGAGCCTAAATCAGGCAGAAGGAAAAAGATCATAAAACTTAGAGCAGAAATCAACGACATGGAAAACAAAGAAACAATCCGAAAGATCAATGAAACCAAGAGCTGGTTCTTCGAGAAAATAAATAAGATAGATAAACCACTAGCAACACTCACAAAGAAACAGAGAGAGAGAACCCTAATAAATCGAATCAGAAATAAGAATGGGGATATCACAACAGAAACTAAAGAAATTCAAGAGATCATCAGAGACTACTTTGAAAGTCTCTATGCCACGAAACACGAGAACCTGGAAGAAATGGATAAATTCCTGGATTCCTACCATCTCCCAAAGCTGAATCAAGAAGATATAGAGTACCTGAATAGACCTATTCACATCAAGGAAATTGAAACTGTAATCAAAAGTCTTCCCAAAAACAAATGCCCAGGCCCAGACTTATTTACTAGCGAATTTTTCCAAACATTTAAAGAGGACCTATTGCCAGTTCTTCTCAAGCTTTTCCAGGAAATTGAAAAAACAGAAACTCTCCCAAACAGCTTCTATGAAGCCCATATCTCTCTAATACCAAAAGGAAACAAAGACACCACAAGAAAAGAAATCTACGGGCCAATATCCCTGATGAACACGGATGCGAAGATTCTCAACAAAATACTAGCCAATAGAATACAACAACTCATCAAAAAGATCATACATCATGACCAAGTGGGATTCATCCCAGGGATGCTAGGATGGTTCAACATTCGGAAATCAATCAACATAATCCATCATATCAACAAAAGAAAAGATAAAAATCATATGATCATATCAATAGACGCAGAGAAAGCTTTTGACAAGATCCAGCACCCATTCATGATGAAAACCCTTGCCAAAATGGGGATAGAGGGGACTTTCCTCAATATAGTTAAAGCCATTTACCACAAACCTACAGCAAACATCATCCTCAATGGGGAAAAACTGAGACCCTTCCCCCTAAGGTCAGGGACGAGACAAGGATGCCCACTCTCTCCACTACTGTTCAATAAAGTACTGGAAGTACTTGCAATAGCGATTAGGCAAGAAAAAGATATTAAGTGCATTCAGGTAGGAAAGGAAGAAATTAAGCTCTCACTATTCGCAGATGACATGATACTATACTTAGAGAACCCTAAAACCTCTACCAAGAAACTCCTAGAAACAATAACCTTGTATAGTAAAGTGGCAGGCTATGAAATCAATACCCAAAAATCCATGGCATTCCTATACGCGAATAGTGAAAGAGAAGCAAGTGACATCAAGAAAACAATCCCATTCACAATTGTGCCCCAGAAAATCAAGTACCTAGGAATCAGCTTAACTAAGGAAGTAAAGGACCTGTACAAAGAAAACTACAAAACGCTACTTCAGGAAATAAAAGAGGACACGAGGAAATGGAAAAATATCCCCTGTTCATGGATGGGGAGAATCAACATCATCAAAATGGCAATACTTCCCAAAGCACTGTACAAATTCAATGCAATCCCTATAAGGATACCCATGACATTCTTCAAAGAAATGGAGCAAACACTCCTGAAATTTATATGGAACAATAAGCCCCCACGAATAGCTAAAGCAATTCTTGGAAAAAAGAAAATGGGAGAAATCAACCTCCCTAACTTCAAACTCTACTACAAGGCAGTAATAATTAAAACAGCATGGTACTGGAACAAATGCAGAGCTGCAGACCAATGGAACAGAGTTGAATATACTGACATTTCCTCCCAAACATATAATCATCTAATTTTTGATAAGGGGGCAAGAAAAGTGAAATGGAGCAGGGAAAGCCTCTTCAATAAACTGTGCTGGCAAAATTGGACGGCTACATGCAAAAAAGTGGGCTCAGATCTCTGCCTAACACCATGCACAAAAGTAAGATCAAAATGGATTTATGACCTCAATCCATATCAGACCAGAATCCATAATGTTTATTGAAGACAAAGTCGGCAAAACTCTCCATGATATTGAAGCTAATGGTATCTTCAAAGATGTCATGCCACTGGCTGAGCAAGTGAAAACAGAGACAGACAAATGGGACTATCTTAAACTAAGAAGCTTCTGCACCTCAAGAGAAACATTGACCAAAATACAAAGACAGCCTACAGAATGGGAAAGGATATTCACCAAGTACACATCCGACAAGGGGTTGATATCAAGGATATACAAGGTACTGGTTAAACTCCACAAGAAGAAATCACCCAACCCCATCAAAAAATGGGGTGAGGAAATGAACAGAAACTTTCGCAAAGAAAAAATTCGAATGGCAAAAAGGCACATGAGAAAATGCTCTACATCACTAATCATCAGAGAGATGCAGATCAAAACAACAATGAGATATCATTTCACACCACAGAGACTGGCCCACATCCACAAGAACAAAAGCAACCGCTGCTGGCGCGGATGTGGCGAGTAAGGGACCCTCCTTCACTGCTGGTGGGAATGCCGGCTGGTCCAACCCTTTTGGAAAACAGTATGGACGACTCTCAAAAAATTAGAATTTGATCTGCCATTTGACCCAGCTATAGCACTCCTGGGAATATATCCCAGAGAGGCAAAAAGGTATAGTCGAAGTGACATCTGCAATTGTTTGTTCATTGCAGCACTCTTTACAATAGCCAGAATCTGGAAAAAACCCGAGTGCCCAAGAACAGATGACTGGTTAAAGAAACTTTGGTACATTTACACAATGAAGTACTATGAAGCTGTTAGAAAAGATGAAGTTATGAAATTTACATACAAGTGGTACTACATGTAAAGTATCATGTTAAGCGAAATGAGTCAGAAAGAGCGGGATAGACACAGAAAGATTGCATTCATCTGGGGAACATAAAGCAACAAAAAGGGAGATTAACACCCAGGAATGGCTGAGATTAGTACCAGGAATTTTGCTCCATGAATGGATGACCAGCCACAGGCTCTAGGTGAAAAGGAAGCTCAGATAGAGAAGAGAGTACCAAATGAAGGGTGTTGTGAGGGCCCTCCCAGGGTGGGAGAAGCATGCTAAAAGTAGTCGATAGACCAAACATGATTGCCACTCAAAGCCTCTCTTGCAAAACACAGTACCCAAAAGAAGAGAGAGAGAACAAGGGGGAATACCCTGCCACAGAGGCAGGATGGGATGAGGGGGGGATGAGGGTTGCGGGGGGGATGCTGGGACCCGTGGGGATGGATGACGGGCACTGGTGGAGGGATGGGCACTTGATCATTGTATAACTGAAACCCAAGCACAAAATTTGTAAGCCTATAACTGTACCTCATGGTTTTTCACTAATAAAAAAGAAAAATAAATAAATAAAAGTTAGATATGCAAACCAAAAAAAAAAAGAATGAAATAGAGAAATATTTATAGTTTTTATATGTACTGGTTTCAAATATTTGTCTCTGGAGCACTGTATTGTTTTACAGGCTACTGTGTTATTGATCAGGTGTTTTGTTTATATTTTCTGTGACTGCTGTAAACAATCATCTGTTAGCTTAAACATCAGAAGAAAACATTCGCACTCCTAGAAGCCAAAATTTCATATCAAAATTACTTGGAAAAATATGTTGTCCATGATATATGCCTTCTTTCGAAGATCTTTAGCCTGTATTGTCTGTTAAATTCTGATTACACCAATTACCTGGTAGTTAATACACTCACATCCTGACCTCAAAGGTTCAAATGACCTTCTCCTCTATCTTCATCATCTACTTCCTTCATTGTGTCAGAACAAGTGTTATTCTGTTGACTCACTGAAAATAAACCAGACCTCTCTATTGCCAGCCATAGCATCTATTCAATTAAGATTTACTAAAGAAAGGAATATTTGCAGGTTTGATCGTTTCTTTGAATGGCCATTATCTAGTCTACACCATGATGTTGTTAGCATCTAAAATTACATGAATGGGACTAAATCTTATATGTGTGTTTGAATGCTTTTATTTTGGGGTGTGTAGCCACACCTGATGGTGCTCAGAGCTTCCTCTTGGCTCTGTGGTCAGGAGTCACTCATGGGAGGGCTCAGGGGACATATGGAGAGCCAGGGAGCCAAGCAGGCCTACTGTGTTGAAGACAAGCACCTACCCTCTGTACTATATGTACAACCACTATCAATATTTCTTTTAGCCAATTTACGAGACCTTCAGGGCTCTGTGCTTTTATAAAGTGTGGAACCCTCTCCAATGGGATAGATACATAGAACAGAATATTAGTCAGAGGAAGTAATGACATACTCTAGCACAGATGAACTTTGAAAGCATCAGGGTTTAAAAATACTGCCACAAAGATCACATATCTTAAGGTCCATGTATGAGAAGGGTTTAGAGAAAGAAAATTCAGAAAGAAAAAAGAGGACTGTTGATAGGAACCAGAGAAGAGAGAGAATGGAGAGGTCAGTGGGTAGTGAAGAGGCTGTTTTTGGAAATGATGAAACTGTTATGGATAAAATAATGGTCACTCTCACTGTTAATGTCCTCCAGTTGTTCATTGATTTGTTGGAGTGGGCCCACCAAAGTCTCCATTGTGACAATTCTTACTGTGTTTGGCATATCGAATATGTCATGGGTAACGTGCCAGGCTTTGCCCTGCAGGGGAGATACTCTCAGTAGCTATCCACGAGGGAAGGAGGAATCAAAGTCAGTTGCCCATGTTGGCCACTTGCCTAGCAAACGCCCTACTCACTGTTCTATAGCTCGATCCCATGGATAAAATAATGGTAATAGTTGCAAAACTAGCAAGTTTAGTAAATGCCACTGAAATTTGTCTTAAATGATGGATCCCATCAAAAAATTACTTATGCAGGTGTGTATTTTAAAAGGTACAAGTTCTCTCTCCTTTACTCATTGCCTAGAAGCATCTAGGAAAATTGGGAATAACTGTTGGGCTGTGTCAGATTTTTTCTTCTTTTCAAACTCTAAATCATGTAAATGCAGTACACCTTACCTTTTTCATGTTAGCTTCAGAAGGTTGTCAGACACTCCCCTTAGTGCCACTAATCCCTGTGCTGGCCAAGGTGTTCTTACTCTTTTCCCCTTAGGAAATAATTGGAGCACTTCACTTCAAAGTCTCTCCCACCGCCCCCCAAAAGAAAAATGAGTCACCACACTCAATGTTCTGCAGCTTGATTTTTGTTTCTTTTGTCTTTGCATGTTTTACATTTGGCGGTTGTTTTGTGGTCACACCACATGATGCTGGGAGAACCAGGCGGTGTACCTAAGATCGAGCCGGAGCTCTAGAACGAACTTTAGCTCTTTGAGCTCTTTCTGACCTTGTTTGTGACCTTTTCTTTTTCACCTATTTTATTTTCCCACTTTCGTTGTTCCTTTGATGAATGATACAGAGTTTTTCACTAAAAAACATTTTAATGTAACCCACCAATTTTCCTATCATGCCCATCTGGTGCCCCAGTCCCAGTCCTTTCCCATTTCCTTCCTTTTCATTAATCACCCCATAGCTCTCCTAGGACCATCTCTTCCCACCACCGCCTTCCCAGCCTCAAGAAGAGCTGGTCCAAACCGCTCTGGGAGTGGTGACCTAGAGTGCATGTCCCAGTCCGGATTTTCCCACGGCCCAGCCTCCAATGCCTTTGATACCGTTGGTTTTTGTGTGAGCTTCCATTAACATCGATGTTTGGAGCAGGCTGCAGGCATCAGGCACCGCGAAAATCCTTGAGAGGTCCTCTGAAGCCCCGGTCGAGATGGGTTGGTCGAAATGGGCTGAGCTGGTCTAGCAGGACGTGACAAAGATACAGTCGCTGGACGGGATGAATTAGTGGCAGTTGGCTGAGTTGTGTTGGTTGAGCCAGGCCTGGCAGGGTAAGCTGCAGCAGGACGATGTGAAGCCAGAGACTGTGGTTTCCGCAGAACATGTCGAGCTTGTGGCTTCTCAATGGTAAGAAAAGGCAAAGGTATCAGTTTGACCTTTCCAGGCAGTGGCAGCTCAGAATGGGATGGAGACGAGCATTCTTTAGCACTGTTCCATGGTTTCTGAGCTTTGACCTGAGTTTTCTCAAGACCTTTTCTATCCCTTATGGCACCTGCCAATGGTTTCACAACTGAGGAGGCTTGGACATCTTTGGGCTTCTTTGAAGTATTCAGGACCCTGGAGGAAGAGGATCCGGGCTTTGGATCCCTTTTCTTCCCTCGTTTTGCCACAATTAGGCACCTTTCGGCAATGGGCAACTCATTGTTACTGGCTCTTCTAAGGATCATGGTCAAGGCCCTGAGCTAGAAGATTGGAGGTAACTGTTGTATTTCTTACTGTTGGTTATGCGGTGCTGTTGGTTTGTTTGTATTTGAAAGAGTTTCTGAGTAAACTGTACTTAAAAATAAGAGACTTGGAACAGAGGAATAGCGCAGTTGTAAACCACTTGCCCAGCGCACTGCTGACATTAGTTTGATACTCAGCATCACATATGAGATCCTAAGCACCTTGGTAAGTGAACCCTGAGCACACAGCAAGGTGCAAGCCATGAGCACTGCGGTCTATGACTCACATTCTGAATTCCCCAAACTAAAGTTTTTTTTCAATCTAGAGATTTGTAAACTATTAAATGCTATGCAGAAATTAGCGTTATATAATCAATTTCTTCACTTTCCCGAAAAAAAAAACCCAGAAATTCATATCATGGAATCAAAGAAGGAATGGAGCACTACTTCATCATGAATTGTGTGCTCATGTAAAGTCTAGGTTTGATAACTTTGGACAGGATCTCTGACTATATTGTGTATTCAGAATCTTGTATATTTAATTAAGGGTAAGATAATGTGGTATCATCATAATAAGTGTTCTTAAATGTCTTCAGAAATCACAAAACCAATAATTTAAGGAATGGAGCTTATTGTTACTGTGGTTATACTGGCGGACTGATCAACTATGAAAATGTGACATTCCTTGTATGCTACTGAAGTTTTCTTCTAAGGAAACCTAGGTGGTCTTTATACTAGCATACCTTCCAATCTGCATGAGAAGCTCTGATGTTGAGTGTGAAAAAAAGGTGCTGTAAAATGAGTGAGGGGAGTCTAAACAAAAACTCAGTTTACTTAACTTCAGGTTTCATATATTTTAAAACATCAGTGTATTGAACTGAAATGCCACCTGTCTATGGACAGTTTCTCAGTTGCAGATTTGACCCCAAGTTTTGAATCCCGGAATTCCCTTCTCTACGTTTTACTCACCTTGATAACATGATTCCATGATTGGTGAAGCAGACACAGAGCAGTAGACTCCAGAGGTCAAGGCTGGTAGTCGGTTCTTTGGGGGGGGGGACCTCTTTTAGAACCATAACCATTTCTGGGGATGCATTGCTGTAAGCTTGGAGGGCAGACCCCCGACCTCCTTTGTATGTCATAGAGCCACTGGATCGCAGGCAGGGACCAGGTCCTCCAGAAAGGAGGGGTCCCAGAGTTTCCTGATGATAGTAATAAACCTGGCTTCCTACCTGGTAGGAAGCGACAGGCTATAACTCTAACTTGTAACCTGAGATGGTGTCCTTTGAACAAGACTGGCAGAAAGTGATGGGTACAGAGGCACCATGTGGTTGGTATCTAAGGTTTTCTCATAGAGAGCTGCCATAGACATGGAAGAGACAGTGGTGTCTTTTTTTTTTTTACTTTTTTAAAAAATTTTTATTAGTGAAACACCATGAGGTACAGTTGTAGACTTAAAAATTTTTGAGCTTGGGTTTCAGTTATACAATGATCAAACACCCATCCCTCCACCAGTGCCCATTCTCCACTACCACTGATCCCAGTATCCCTCCCACCCTTCCAACCCCCCCTTCCATCCCATCCCACCCTGCCTCTGTGGCAGGGCATTCCCTTTTGTTCTCTCTAAAGAGTGGTTTTAACTTTTAAAAAAGAATGGAGTGGAGTTCATGTCCATTCTTTTTTTTTGTTTGTTTTGTTTTTTTTTCTTGTTATATTAATTTTTTCCCTTTATTTTATTTTATTTTTTTTACAGTTGTAGATTTACAATTTTTTGTGCTTTGGTTTCAATTATACAATGATCAGATACCCATTCCTCCACCAGTGCCCATTTTCCACCACCATGGATAATATCCCTCCCACCCCCATTCCCCCATCCCCCCTGTCTCTGTGGCAGGGCAATCCCCTGTGTTCTCTCTCTCCTTTTGGGTGTTGTGGTCTGCAAAAGAGGAATTGAGTGGCAAACATGTTCAGTCCATAGTCTACTTTCGACATGCATCTCCCCTCCTGGGAGGATCCTCCAAACATCCTTTATTTGGTGCTCCCTTCTCTATCTGAACTGCCCTTTCCTCTAGGATACCCGGCTGGCCTCTAAGTTATGGAGTAATCCTCCTGGTGCTGATCTCAGCTATTCTTGGGTATTAATCTCATACTTTGTTACTTTATATCCCCCAGATGAATGCAATCTTTCTATGTCTATCCCTCTCTTTCTGACTCATTTCGCTTAGCATGATACTTTCCATATTGTACCGGAGCGATAGCACAGCGGGTAGGGCGTCTGCCTTGCACGCAGCCAACATGGCCGACCCGAGTTCGATTCCTCCGCCCCTCTCGGAGAGCCCGGTAAGCTACCGAGAGTAGTCGATATGCCAGACACAGTAACACCAAAGTCTCCAATGGAGACGTTACTGGGCCCGCTCGAGCAAATCGACGATCAACGGGAGGGCCTTTACCTTTACCTTTACCTTTACCACTTGTATGTAAATTTCATGACTTCATCTTTTCTAACAGCTACATAGTACTCCATTGTGTAAATGTACCAAAGTTTCTTTAACCAGTCAGCTGTTCGTGGGCATTCAGGTATCTTCCAGTTTCTGGCTATTGTAAAGAGTGCTGCAATGAACAAACAAGTGCAGATGTCACTTCGACTATACATTTTTGCCTCTCTGGGATATATTCCCAGGAGTGGTATTGCTGGGTCAAATGGGAGCTCAATTTCTAATTTTTTGAGAATCGTCCATACTGTTTTCCAGAAGGGCTGAACCAGTGGACATTCCCACCAACAGTGAAGGAGGGTCCCTTTCTTGCCACATCCATGCCAGCATCGGTTGCTTTTGTTCTTTTGAATGTGGGCCAGTCTCTGAGGTGTGAGATGGTATCTCATTGTGGTTTTGATCTGCATCTCCCTGATGATTAATGATGTAGAGCATTTTCTCATGTGCTTTTTTGCCATTCGGATTTCTTCTTTGAGAAAGTTTCTGTTCATTTCATTGCCCCATTTTTGGATGGGGTTGGATGTTTTCTTCTTGTGGAGTTTAACCAGTATTTTGTATATCCTGGATATCAACCCCTTGTCAGATGTGTATTTGGTGAATATTCTTTCCCATTCTGTAGACTGTCTTTGTATTTTGGTCACTGTTTCTTTGGAGGTGCAGAAGCTTCTTAGTTTAAGATAGTCCCATTTATCTATCTCTGTTTTCACTTGCTCGGCCAGTGGCGTAGCATCTTTGAAGATACCGTTAGCTTCAATGTCATGGAGGGTTTTGCCAACTTTATCTTCAATGTTCCTTATGGTTTCTGGTCTGATGTTGAGGTCTTTAGTCCATTTTGATCTTACTTTTGTACATGGTGTTAGGCAGAGTTCTGAGCCTATTTTTTTGCATGTAGCCGTCCAGTAATGCCAACACAATTTATTAAAGAGGCTTTCCTTACTCCACTTCACATTACTTGCACCTTTATCAAAGATTAGATGATCATATGATTGAGGGGAGATGTCAGTGTATTCAACCCTGTTCCATTGGTCTGCAGTTCTGCCTTTGTTCCAGAACCATGCTGTTTTAATTCTTACTGCTTTGTAGTACAGTTTGAAGTTAGGGAGGTTGATTCCTCCCATTTTCTTTTTCCCAAGAATTGCTTTAGCTATTCGTGGGGGCTTATTGTTCCATATAAATTTCAGGAGTGTTTGCTCCATTTCTTTGAAGAATGTCATGGGTATCCTTATAGGGATTGCATTGAATTTATACAATGCTTTCGGTAGTATTGCCATTTTGACAATGTTAAGTCTCCCGACCCATGAGCAGGGGATATCTTTCCATTTCCTCATGTCTTCTTTTATTTCCTGAAGTAGCGTTTTGTAGTTTTCTTTGTACAGGTCCTTTACTTCCTTAATTAAGCTGATTCCTAGGTACTTGATTTTCTGGGGCACAATTGTGAACGGGATTGTTTTTTTCATGTTGCTTTCTTCTCTCTCACTGTTTGCGTATAGGAAAGCCATGGACTTTTGGGTATTGATTTTATAACCTGCAATTTTACTATACGAGTCTATTGTTTCTAGGAGTTTTTTGGTGGAGGTTATTGGGTACTCTAAGTATAGTATCATATCATCTGCGAATAGTGAGAGCTTAATTTCTTCCTTTCCTACCTGAATGCACTTAATATCTTTTTCCTGCCTAATCGCTATTGCAAGTACTTCCAGTACTATATTGAACAGCAGTGGCGAGAGTGGGCATCCCTCTCTCATCCCTGATCTTAGAGGGAAGGCTCTCAGTTTTTCCCCATTGAGGATGATGCTTGCTGTAGGCTTGTGGTAGATGGCTTTAATTAGGTTGAGGAAGGTCCCCTCTATACCCATTTTGGCTAGGGTTTTCATCATAAAGGGGTGCTGGATCTTATCAAATGCTTTCTCTGCATCTATTGATATGATCATATGCTTTTTATCTTTTCTTTTGTTGATATGGTGGATTATGTTGATTGATTTCCGAATGTTAAACCATCCTTGCATCCCTGGGATGAATCCAACTTGGTCATGGTGTATGATCTTCTTGATGAGTAGTTGGATTCTATTTGCTAGTAGTTTGTTGAGGATCTCTGCATCTGTGTTCATCAGGGATATCGGCCTGTAATACTCTTTCTTAGTGGTATCTCTGTCTGCTTTTGGTATCAGTGTGATATTTGCTTCGTAGAAACTGTTCGGAAGTGTTTTTGATATTTCAATTTCGTGGAAAAGCTTAAAGAGCATTGGGAGTAAGTCCTCTTTAAACTTTTGGAAGAATTCACTAGTGAATCCATCCGGGCCAGGACTTTTGTGCTCGGGGAGACTTTTTATTACCATTTCAATTTCCTTGATGGTGATAGGTCTGTTCAGGTATTCCAGGTCTTCTTGGTTCAGCCTTGGGAGTCTGTAGGAGTCTAGGAATTTATCCATTTCCTCGAGGTTTTGATGTTCTGTGGCATAAAGCTTCTCAAAGTACTCCCTGAGGATCCTCTGAATTTCTGTGGTTTCTGTTGTAAGGACCCCCTTTTCATTTCTGATTCGGTTTATTACGGTTTTCTCTCTCCCTTTCTTTGTGAGTTTTGCTAGAGGCTTATCAATCTTGTTAATTTTCTCGAAGAACCAGCTCTTGGTTACATTGATCTTTCGGATTGTTTTTTGGGTTTCCATCTCGTTAATCTCTGCTCTGAGTTTTATTATTTCCTTTCTCCTGTTCGGTTTGTGCTCCTTTTTTTGGTCCTTCTCCAAGCTCTTAAGCTGTGAGGTTAGGTTACTTATGTGTGCTCGCTCCTCCTTCCTGAGGAATGCTTGTAGAGCTATAAACTTTCCTCTTAACACAGCCTTTGCTGTGTCCCATAAGTTTTGGTAACTCGTGTTCTCATTTTCATTCGTTTCTAGGAATCTTTTGATTTCCTCTTTGATTTCCTGCCTAATCCACTCGTTGTTCAATAGTGCACTGTTTAATTTCCAGGTGTTTGACTTAGTTTTCTGTTTTTGTGTGTGATTTACTTCTAATTTCAGCGCATTGTGGTCTGTGAAGATTGTTGATACAATCTCTACCTTCTTAATTTTATGGAGGCATGTTTTGTGGCTCAGCATGTGGTCTATCTTGGAGAATGTTCCATGGACGCTTGAGAAGAATGTGTATTCAGCTTTTTGTGGATGAAGTGTCCTGTATATATCTACTAAGTCCCTTTCTTCCATTGTTTCCCTCAAATGAAGTATGTCCTTGCTAAGCTTGAGTCTGGTTGATCTATCAAGAGGTGACAAAGCAGTGTTGAAGTCTCCCACTAGTATTGTGTGGCTATTGATGTCTTTTTCCAAATCTATGAGTAGTTCTTTTAAGTACTTTGCTGGTCTCTCATTAGGTGCATATACATTTATTATTGTAAGTTCTTCCTGTTGTACAAATCCTTTGATCAATAAGAAATGGCCTTCACTGTCTCTTATGACCTTCCTCACTCTGAAATTGATGTGGTCTGATATAAGGATGGCTACCCCAGCTTTTTTATGGGAGCTGTTTGCCTGTAGGATTGTTTTCCAGCCTTTGACTCTGAGTCTGTGTTTGCTTTGACTATTGAGATGCGTTTCTTGCAGGCAGCAGAATGTTGGGTTCAATTTTCTAATCCATCCTGCCACTCTATGTCTTTTAATTGGTGCGTTTAGCCCATTGACATTGAGAGAGATTATTGTTATGGGATTTTGTCCCATTGTTCTGTTAAAATTTGGTGTATTTGAGGGGCCTTTCTTGCTTTAAAGTAGCCCATTTAGTTGTTCTTGTAACCATGGTTTTGAGTCTATGAAGTTCCTGAGCTGTTGTTTGTCTGTGAAACTGTGTGTTGTTCCTTCTATTATGAATGAGAGTCTTGCTGGGAAAAGTATTTTTGGGGAGGCATTTATTTCATTGAGTTTTTTCACTATGTCCCACCACTGTTTTCGGGCCATGAGGGTTTCATTAGAAAAATCAGCTGTGAATTTTAAGGATGCTCCTTTGTAAGAAACTTCTTTCTTCGATCTGGCTGCTTTCAGAATTTTGTCTCTGTCTAAGGTTTTGGTCATTTTGATCAGAATGTGTCTTGGGGTATTTTTATTCGGATTTCTTCTAGCTGGTACCCTTCGGGCCTCCTGAATGTAGTCACAAGTTTTCTTCAGCTCTGGAAATGTAGCAATGTTATCTTTGACAGTTTCTTCCTTATCAAGGTTTTCTTCCTGTACCTCTGGGACTCCAATAATTCTTATGTTACCCCTCTTGGCTTCATCCTGATCTTCTCTTGCCCTCTGTTCCCGAATTGTGAGTCTCTTTTCCAATTTCTGCTCTTTTCTGGAGAGTCTCTGAACTTCATCTTCAAGCTCACTGATTCTGTTCTCAGCAGCTCTTACTCTACTGCTGAGGCCTTCCACTGAGCTTTTCAATTCGCCTACGAGATTTTTCAGGTCTGACATTTCTGATTGCATTTTCCTCATTTCTGCCTTCAGATCCTCTTGTCTTCTATTGGCATTGGTTTTCATTGTTTCTTTTAATTCCCTAAGCATCCTAAGTAGCTCCCTTCTGAATTCCTTGTCAGAGAGGTTGTCTAACACTACAGTACTGTTGGTGTCATCTGGGCTAGCCTCTTCAATATGAAAGTTTGGTGGGCTTTTGCGTTGCTTTACCATTGTGAGAAGTGTGGTTTAGTCCTTCACGTTCACTGTTGCTATTCTGCTTGATATGCAGTGTGAGTTAAGATAGGCTTATGAGTTATTGGCTACTGTGTTTCTAGTGGCTGAGCTAAAATAGAGAAATTTCCATCTAAGAAGGTAGCTTATGGTTCCTATGGCATACGTAGTGGGAAAATAGTTCGCGGCCGCATCAGCGGCCGCGGCTCCGGAAAGAGTCCCTGCACTGGGCGAGGAGTTGGGAACGTCTCCTGTTTGGAATTGGAGCCGTTCACCTTTGTTGCCCAGAGCTGGGCCTCTGTGCCTGTGCCACGCAGATCAGGGGTTGAAAACTGGCTTTCTAGGGGCTGGATCTAGCTGCGCATGCCCAAAGAGGGTCCCAGGCCCTTGGAGGCAGGCTGTAACTGTTTGGAATTGGAGCCGTTCAGCTTTGTTGCCCAGAGCTGCACCTCTGTGCCCATCCCACGCAGATCAGGGGTTGAAAACCGGCTTTCTAGGGGCTGGATCTAGCTGCGCATGCCCAAAGAGGGTCCCAGTCCCTTGGGGTGGGCTGTGCCTGTTTGGAATTGGAGCCGTTCAGCTTTGTTGCCCAGAGCTGCGCCTCTGTGCCCGTCCCACGCAGATCAGGGGTTGAAAACCGGCTTTCTAGGGGCTGGATCTAGCTGCGCATGCCCAAAGAGGGTCCCAGTCCCTTGGGGGCGGGCTGTACCTGTTTGGAATTGGAGCCGTTCAGCTTTGTTGCCCAGAGCTGTGCCTCTGTGCCCGTCCCACGCAGATCAGGGGTTGAAAACTGGCTTTCTAGGGGCTGGATCTAGCTGCGCATGCCCAAAGAGGGTCCCAGGCCCTTGGAGGCAGGCTGTAACTGTTTGGAATTGGAGCCGTTCAGCTTTGTTGCCCAGAGCTGCGCCTCTGTGCCCGTCCCACGCAGATCAGGGGTTGAAAACCGGCTTTCTAGGGGCTGGATCTAGCTGCGCATGCCCAAAGAGGGTCCCAGTCCCTTGGGGGCGGGCTGTGCCTGTTTGGAATTGGAGCCGTTCAGCTTTATTGCCCAGAGCTGCGCCTCTGTGCCCGTCCCACGCAGATCAGGGGTTGAAAACCGGCTTTCTAGGGGCTGGATCTAGCTGCGCATGCCCAAAGAGGTCCCAGGCCCTTGGGGGCGGGCTGTACCTCAACAGTGGTGTCTTGATCAAGGATAGTCACAGTAAAGTCTCCCGTGTAAGACTTCTTTTAAGTACTTCCTGCAATATCCCACTCCAAAACCCTTGGGTAGGAAGCAGAACAAGTTGATAGTTGGTTCTGGCCAGACACTCCAGACAGCATTTTTGTGCAAAAGTGTTGGTCAAGATCGGCACTACCCATGAGTGGTTGGAAAGGGATGCCAGAATCTGAGGCCAAGAGCCAAGCGGATCTACCAGCTGGAGTAGATATGCTGGAGTACTTACAGACACTTCCTGTTAGGGAAGCTGCATTGTTCACCAGGGGAAGGGGAAGTTGCAGAGAATGTGCAGTTCCCAATACAGATGGATTTTGAATATTTTCTGTAAGGAACAAGAGGGTGATGAAAAAAATATGTGAGACTGATAATCTCTGACAACTTTTTTTTTCTTTTTGGGTCACACCCAGCGATGCACAGGGGTTGCTCCTGGTTCATGCTCTCAAGAACTCCTGGTGATTCTCAGGGCACCATATGGGATGCTGGGAATGGAACCAGGGTTGGCCGCGTGCAAGGCAAATGCCCTATTTGCTGTGCTATCACTCCAGCCCCCTCTGACAACATTTGAGAGGAGCAAAATTCACTTAAAGTTTCAAGTATAGGCAAGCTTCTAATACCAACCTTCAAGTAAGTTTCCAAAAGTCCAAACAACTTTGGGTGGTTTAAAGGCTGGAACATTTTGGTACTTTGTGTATTGGGCACCATGCTCCCAAAGTGAATACAGAGCTATGGAAGACTGGTGATGTTGGTACATGGAGTTGTTGCTTACAGCTACTTACTCCTTGTTCTAGCTCTACCTGTAAGTTGCTCTCCTGCTTTACGTTATTGCATAGAACAGAAGCATTTTAAAACTAGGAAATCCTATGAGAATGACTAATATTTTATTGGAGAAGAAAGAAACCTGAGGCCCAGAGGTGGCCTAGAGATTTGTTCAAGATTTCCCATGATTTTTTTTTGGGATTGGGGTGGGTGGAGTTTGGACCAATACCCGGCAGTGATCTTAGGCTATTCCTGGCTTTGTACTCTGAGTGACCACTTGTAGTGCTCAGGGGAATGAATGAAGTGACAGAGGTCCAAATGAATTGGCTGCCTATAAGGCAAATGCCTTATTCACTCCTATACTATCTCACTGTTCCTTTTGTAATACCTGGTTACAGAACCCAAGCATGTGGACTTTCTTGTTAGGACTCTGCCTTGATCACTACAATGTCAGAAAGTACGAGGAACATACATTCCGTTAATTTACGATGTGGGATCTTTACAACTATTACACTTGTAATCTTCAGGTTTTGTCTTTGGTTTGTGCAGTTCCTATCTATTACCTATAACTCACATATAACTCAATCTACTTTATGATTTGAAGGGTAGCAACCATATCCTGGTTTTTGATCACCGATCAAAAATGTGTACTAATTTTTTCTCAAGATGTGCTTTTGGAAGTAAGACTGTTGTTTAATTTCTCAGTCTCAAGTTGCGTTCCTGCAAAGTTGTTATTTACAAATCTAATTAAGAATAATGTGCACACATGAATAGAATTGTCTATTTCACGTGATTTACATGGGATAATTATAGAGAGTAAGAAAGATATCATGATAAATATGTATCAAAGAACTGAAAAATATGTATGTTCATATTAATGAAATCTGGGCTACGTGGCAAGCAGCATTGTACAGTAACTGATGAGAGAATCCCTAAGAGTAAGCCCTGACTAACAGTGAATGTCGTCCCCAAACACAACAAAGAAAACAGCACAAAACGTTTATTAAGATATTGTGTCATGTATATAATATGAAGATGAAATTCTATTTTAACAGGAACTACTAGGCAAAAGAGGCAATAGAAGGTGATTTTTGAGTGTATAGCTTACCAGTCCATAAAACAGAAGATTTACCAGTAACTGACATAACAAGCAGAAAATATAATAAATGTGATTGCATTTGGAGCCAGTATATGTTCTAAAGGAGTATAAAGCAGAAATAAATAGAATAATTACAAGGAAATGACATGATTATTCTAATTCATGTCTCTGAATATTAACCATCAAACAACAGGTATTAAATAGAGCATAAAATTTCAGTAAATCGCACAAGAAGTAGAAAAGATCTTCTGAGAAATGGTGACAAAAATTTCAAATTTATTTTTAAAACCTAGATTACAAGTGTCTTTATCGACCAGGAAAATGTCATTCCCAAAGTCCAAAGTTTCAGAAACAATCAGCAAAATCCAACTTAACTATCTTTAATGTAGGAAAAATTAGATTCCACCAAACTGAAATCAATGTGTACTTAGACATCTGAGATTTGACTTTTCTATATCTTGTTAGGATCTGAAAGCAGATGTCAACTGCTATAAAAATGCTGTCATGTTAAGAAGGAGCTACTATTCTTTTCTTTTTTGGTCAGACCCATCACTGCACAGGAATTCCTCCTGGCTCATACTCTCCGGAATTTCTCCTGGTAGTGTTCAGGGAACCATCAAGGGATGCTGAGAAAGGAAACCGGGTTGGCCATATGGAAGGCAAATGACCTGTATGCATGCAAGGCAAATGCTCTACCTATCGCTCCAGCCCAGAAAGAAACTCTTGGTGAAGATGACAAGTTGCCTAAACCTGGACTCTTCTTACCACACAAAAGAATCAATTCTCCTGACTCAACTTAGAAGATATCACTTCTTTATTTTAAGAGGCAGACCATACATGTACCTTACAAATTAGAATGTAATTAAAATCATTGAAGATAATGTATCTTCCATCACCCTAGGTAACATGTATTAGTTATTTATAGGAAGTATCATTTCTAAAACGTGTTTACTTTCAAAGCTGCCAAGTGCCAACAGTGTTCTAGAGACAATAAGAAAAGAAACCACAACCATGGTTTTTGGATAGGTCATTTTTTCTACTGGTACTCTACTCGAGATATAGTATGTTTTCTAGTCCTAGAATTGATTAAAGTCAACTGCTTTGACTTGTTCTCAGCATATTTAACTATATTCTTTCTGTTTTTATTTGAACTATTTGGTTCTCTCCAACAATCTATCTCAAACTGTATTTCCTTCCCTGATAGATTCACTCCATAATCTTTCTTTCCTATTGCGTTCTACCTCATATCATCTTCTAATTCTTGACTTCTGTTTGTCAAAGCTTGTTGAAAATGACCCTTAACTTCCTTACATTTAAGGACTTGCCCCCCTACCACTCAGCACTCCAAACCTTCCCCACAATCCAGTTTCTCTTATCATCGAGTTTACATGGAAAACTCAAAGGACACATGATAATGACTTTTTAATAGCACTATATTTAAAATACTAAATTATAAATACAAGTGGAGAGACCGCTACAGATAAAACATATATTAAGTTTCTACCAAAACTGCATTTTCTATTTCTGAAAAAATATTTTCTCTGATTTACTTTATTTCATGGATATCATGTCGAAATACAATTAAAAGGAAAAGTAAACACAGAGAGTGAACACTCATATATAAACATGTACTTGAGGTCGTAAATATGTATCAAATATAATTTAAGAAATGAAGAAACTACATTGTATTTGAGAGAAGGGAAATCAGTGTCTAAAAGCACACAGGAAATGTGAACGTCAAGCTAAAATAAGGCTTACCACATTTCAGTTGAATGCTTTCCTCCATTATTACATGCTCCTTTTCCTTAACTGCTAAGATTAGGGATAAGAAATCTTCTGAAAAGCGTTGAAAAATATTATTTCTTACCTAACATCATCAGAAAAGAGGAAATATCAAGGAAAGGTAAATGAAAAGAGGAGACGATCTGAGTGTACGTCTTAACACTGAAGCGGGAGTCCACAAGTGTCCAGTACCGATGACTGATCACTGGTGATTGCTGATTGGTCACTGGTCACTCGCGATGATCCAAACTTGTTTACAAACAACTGCATGGGAGGCCCAAGATTCTACCAGGTGCTGTTAGGTTTCTTGGGAGAATGATGTCATAAAGCAGGCAATTGAAAGGTAGAGGCTAGCCAATAGGGAAGTCAGAATCCAAAGAAGAAGACTGGATTGGATAGACTGAGAGGTAGACTTAAGCAGGCTAGAAAGATGGAATCTTATAAGACAGTTATAAAAGTTTCACTTTCCACAGAATCTTACGTTAGGGAAGTGCTCGTATTATACTGATGAGCTTACATATTTCATTAATAGGTAATAATTTATATTGTCTAGTTAACCAATAACATTAAGTTACTACTAGTGTATTTTGTATAATGTTTAATAATATTAAATTATATGTTGATGATTTGTAATATACATTATTAATTACTTTCATGTTAGGAAATGATGAATTATTATGAGCAATCTTCCCGTAACAAAAACCCCTAAGTTTAGGGTGTTCCGCTAGCAAACATGCACCCAGAGAAGAATAGTAGGCAAGGATAGTATAGATGACACAGTATCTGCCAGCTGTTAACTTGTGTCAGGCAAACATAGACTAATCCTTTGTACAGTTTTTTAGATTTAGGGGACAATATAGCCCAAACTAGAATAAACAACTTTCACAATCTTTTATTTATTTATTTTGATCTTGGGTCCTAACCTACCCATGCCCAGGGCTTTCTCCTGGCTCCACACCCAGGAATCACTCCAGGACTAGCTCGGTAGAGTGGGTGCAAGAGAGGTACCCTGCCCACTGAATTCTCTCTCCTGCACAAACAACTTTAAATATTACTCATGCCTACTGATTGTCTGTCTCTGCTCTCCAGGTCCCTGTGGCACATTTATATACTTCCTAACTGTCCATGATGCTTCTGTCAACTCTAACAATGGCACACCTGTAGGGATCTGCTGGGGTTGGAGTACAATATTGCATAATATTGACCTGTCATGAGACCACTGAATGCTGTACAGATGACCCTAAAGCTAGGCTAATCCACGTGTTTGTCTACTTCTGTATTTGTCTCATTCTCTATGAGTGACCACTGCTGAATGTAGCTTCAAAGTTACAATTGGATTTGGCCGATGAGAAATAATTTAGACAGATTGTAATCAGTTATTGTGATCAACAAATTATACCATCTGTTAGAAAATCCAAGTATGGTGTGATAAGTGAGGACCTCTAAAAAGAATAAAAAAAACACTAGATTTACTTGAAGGCAGTTGTCATTTAAAATAGTGTCATCATCTGGATCAAAGTGATAATCCAGTGGGAAACGCACTTGACTTGCACATGGTCAACCGGGATTCAATCCCTGCCATTCCAATATGTATGGTCCCTTGAACCCTTGAAGATTGTCTTCATACATGGCAAGCACCCTACTTACTGTAGTATCAAACCAGATAGCCCAGGAAGTGTGTGTGTGTGTGTGTGTGTTATGTATGTCTGTTTGTGTATGTGTGGAGAGAGAGGTTTTGGGCCAGCACCATTGATACTCAGGTACTCCTGTCTCTGTGCTCAGAGTGACTTCTGGTGGTGCTCATGGGACCATATGTGATGCTGGAGATAGAACCAGGGTCAGTGACGTGGAATATTAATATATTAAGCCCTATATTTTTCCTCAGTGTTGAGGAAGAAATGTATTTTAGAAGTGAAAAAAAAAAGATGAGCCAGTAGGATTCAGTGCAAAGACAGAATCAGGTACTTTTCTGGAGAAGGATCACCCAAGTGGCCAGGGACTGATTTCATACTACAACGGCAGAGATGAGCAGAAACAGAGATAGATGTTCAAAGAGTAAACAATTGACTATGTGTAGTTTTTAAATAGGAAATATTTGCTGATCCCTAAGTAGCAAAAGGAAGAGAGAAAGGAAGAATGAGAAGAAGAAAGAAAGAGAGAAAGAAAGAGATAAAGACAAAGAGAAGGAAGGAAGGAAGGAAGGAAGGAAGGAAGGAAGGAAGGAAGGAAGGAAGGAAGGAAGAAGTTTTTGGCTGCTGGTGCTGGCTCCATTGGACCACCCACCCTCCTCTGTGATGCCATGAATGAAACAAGCTGGCATGGGGTCTAGGGGCATGTCTATGGTGTATTGTTCCGTGCTGTCTTCTGAGAGAGTCATTGTTGTGTCTCTCGATCACGGACATTGATGAGATTATATGGCACCAGATGTGGTTTGTGTGTGTGACTGCCAAGCTGCTGAAAACAGGGAGTGTTGGGGAGAGGTCACCCATTCTCTGATTTCATTGAACCTGGAGTTTTCAATCAGAAGTCCCACATACCTGAGTTTTTCTGCAGATCACTCATAGATGAGGCTTGTCCACACATGCTGATAGCATCCATCATCATGGCTTTCAAGTTTTGGAGGTTTTTGGCTGCTGGGGCTAGCTCCATTTGGGCAGGAAGGGATGAGGCTCTAAATAGATTTTGAATCACTTATTCTTTATTTTCTTGTTTTCTCTTATTTTTGAGAGTTCTCTTGATTGAATCTTTATATTTTTTAAATTTTATTTTATTTAATCACCATGAGATACAGTTACAAGCTTTCATGTTTGAGTTACAAACATACAATGTTCAAACAGTCAACCCTCTACCAGTGCATATTCCCCACCACCAATCTCTCCATTATACCGCCCCTTTCTTGTCCTCCCCCTGCCTTCATAGCAGACAATTTCCCATATGCTATCTCTTTGATCTTATATCTTTGACGCTAGAGCATTTCTAACAAAATATTATCAACTAATGCCTCTTAATATGCTTAAAACTGTAGCTTATATACATCAGGTACTTCATAAGGTCTTACTGTTTGTGGGGGCACCCCAAAATTCTCAGAGGTGACTCCTGGCTCGACACTCAGTAATTATACCTGGCAGTGCTTGTCGAAAATTATGGGAAGCCTTAGATAGAACCTAGATAGGTGCCTGACCAAGTCAAATACCTATCTGCATTACTCTTGCTCTATGGCTGAAGTGTTACCATATTTAAATTTAGTAAATATATTCACTCAGCCTTGTTAAGCTGATTTCAATTCCTCTGCCCCTCTCAGAGAGCCGGGCAAGCTACCATGAGTATCTCGCCTGCACAGCAAAGCAAGGCAAGCTACCATGCCATATTCAATATGCCAAACACAGTAACAACAAGTCTCACAAGGGAGACCTTACTGGGCCCTTTTGAGCAAATCGATGAACAATGGGAGGACAGTGCTACGGAGCTCTGTGCAAGATGATAATCCTAGTGGTTTATAGACGGAAGTGTGAGAACTGTGAATAGCAGAATATTCCACTATTTGATACTCAATATTATAAGTCTGCGCTGATTCAAACATGATCTTAAGTGGTCTTTCTCTATACACTTTTAGTTTTTGACAACCAACTATTTTCTTATGATCACTTTCCTAAGCCTCTGGCTTAGTGCTGGACTCTCATGATCCTTCTCTCCACATGGCACCTTTGGGGTTTTCAGCATTCTGTTTTCAGCATGAGCCTTGTGGACATGCTGAATTTTATTAGTGAACACTTGATAATTGAATACAGAAACCTCTGAGATATTATTGATTTTGTTTTTCTCTTCATAGTTTTCCACAGTCAGAATTGTTGCTTAGATCTCTTAAAGAGATTTTTAATTTAATCTTAATTTTATAAAGTTGTTCACAATATTTGAGTGCATTTAATATGCAAACACAAATACACCACCATCACACCTTCTCACCACATTTCAAATGTTTCCATCCCAAACCTAAAACCCTGCCCTAATGCAAAGCCAAAAGAATTACTTTTGTACTGCTTGTTATGAATAATTCGCTAATAATGATCCCAAAATTGTTTCTTAGAGGAAAGTATGTCAAGGCAGTTGTATTTCACCCAGGAGCCATTAAGCACTTCTATAACAGATTAGTAATATGTTATTAAGTTTTAGCCTTGTGTACATATCTGTCTGTCTGTCTGTCCATCTATCTTTCTGTATAAATATATTTCCCTTAGATTGGTTTCCTTCTATTCTATTTTTTTTTATTTTCTAATGAATCACCATGAGGCTCAGTGACAGATTTACAAACCTTCGTGAATACATTTTGGTCATAAAATGATCGAATACTCATCTCTCTACCAGTGCCCATTCTCCACCACTAATGTTTCCAGTATCCCTCCTGCCACCCCCACACAATCTCCTCCACCTGCCTCTGTGGCAAACACATTCCCTTTTACTCTCTCTCTCTCTCTCTTGGGTTTTTATGGTTTGCATTGCATATAGCAAGTGGCCATCATGGTTGCTCTATAGTCTACTTTCAGCAGGAATCTAACATCCGTGTGAGTTCTCCAAGAATCATTTAAAAAGTGATCCCTTCACGGCGGGGCGTATGCAGTGGTGCGGTGGCTACAGTGGCTGTGGTGGCTGCGGAGCTGACAAGAAACTCCTAAATTTCCTCTGGGAGTGAAGTAGAATTTCTTAAGAACATCATGGGTGGAGAAGAGAAAACCTATAGTGGCTGTGAAGGCCCTGATGCTATGTATGTCAAATTAATATCCTCTGATGGCCATGAGTTTATTGTAAAAAGAGAACATGCGTTAACATCAGGAACAATAAAAGCCATGTTGAGTGGCCCAGGTCAGTTTGCTGAAAATGAAACCAATGAAGTCAATTTTACAGAGATTCCCTTCACATGTGCTATCCAAAGTGTGCATGTATTTCACCTACAAGGTTTGTTACACTAACAACTCCATCGAGATTCCTGAATTTCCAATTGCACCTGAAATTGCACTGGAATGCTGATCGCTGCAAATTTCCTAGATTGTTAAATAAAATAAATTATAATAAGCTGTTAACTTTTCTCAGTATTTAGTACCAGTAGTTCAGTTAGTAACTTTTTATATATAGCATGTTGTCTGTATGCAATTGAACTTTTAATGTTCATTCCCAAACAGATTATCTTCTATTCTTTTGCATAGAAATCAGAGCTGACATTCGTTTGCTACATCAGTAAATTAAGAACATCTTCAAAAACTGAGAAATAAACTAATATCCCAATTCATAGGTGGTTTTGCCTTCGATTTTGGATGTGATTTTTTTAATTAATGGTGGTACAGTAAATGCTAAAATTTAGGCATAAATGTACATGTTCTACAAGAAAATAATTGGCTCTGTATTTTTATGTGTTGTTTTGTTTTCTTAAACTATCCTGACCTTCTAGACATCATTAGTAGCATTATTCGTTATGCAAATGTTGCATTATAAACATGTTTATAACTTAGCCAAGACTTTAATTTTTAAATAACTGTCAAAGACATAAGAGTTGAAAATTCTTATCTGTCTTTTCATAAACTGCAGTATTGTTTAAATTTTTCTTGTCCTTTTGTTTATAGCTAAGATTTAAGAATTTGATAGAAAAGCAGTTTTGGAAGATTGCTAGTCAGTTTTTGGAGCTAGTAACTGCATTTAGCCAACAGGTAGGCTACATGAATGATTAAATGTGCGTTGTTCATTTTAATCAATTCACAATATTACTTGACTATGGTTATTTTCCCCCAATTTTCATTCTTCCATAGTTCCTTGTTTTGTTCACATATTTGTATGTACGTATTAAGACTTAACTTTGTTAGACCTTAAAAACTGGACTCCCATGAATTATTCTAATCTTCCGCCTTCCATTTGAATTATTTATGAGAAAAATTTTAAGATATACAATGCAATGCTTACAATATACTTTGTGACACATAATCAGGTCTTTAAAATTTATCATCCCAAGAGAATATGGAAATTATGATTGGTGGGTCTTTTACCCACTGTTACATTATATTCCACAAATAAGTAAGTAAAAGTAAAGGCCCTCCCGTTGATCATCGATTTGCTCGAGCGGGCCCAGTAACGTCTCCATTGGAGACTTTGTTGTTACTGTGTTTGGCATATCGAATACATCACGGGGAGCTTGCCAGGCTCTGCCGTTTGGGCGAGATACTCTCGGTAGCTTGCCGGGCTCTCCGAGAGGGGCGGAGGAATCGAATTCGGGTAGGCCATGTTGGCTGCGTGCAAGGCAAAAGCCCTACCGCTGTGCTATTGAGAGCAGTTATTCTATGTCTGTCCCTCTCTCTGACTGATTTCACTTAGCATGATACTCTCCATATCGATCCACTTATATGCAAATTTCATCATTTCATCTTTTCGAACAGATGCATAGTATTCCATTGTGTAGATGTAATAATGTTGTTTTTATAACCAGTCATCTCTTCTCAGGCACTTGGATTTTTTTCCAGATTCTGGCTATTGCAAAGAGTTCTGCAATGCATGTGCAACTGCAGATGTCCTTTCTACTGCAATTCTTTGCATCTCCAGTATATATTCCCAGAAGTGGTATTGCGGGCTCAAATGGGAGCTGTTTTTAGATTTTTTGAGAAACGTCCATATTGTTTTCCACAAGGCTGCACAGGTCAGCATTCCCACCAGGAGAAAGAGAGTGCCCTTCGACCCACATCCATGCCAACACTGGTTGCTTTTGTTCTTTTGGATATGTGCCAGTTTCTCTGTTGTGACATGGTATCTTTTTTTTATCTGCATCTCCCTGATGATTTGTGATGAAGAGCACTTTTTCATGTTCCTTTTGGCCTTTCAGATTTCTTCTCTGAGAAAGTTTCTGTTTATGTCATCGCTCCACTTTCTGATGGGATGGATGTTTTCTTATGTAGAGTTCAACAGGTGCCTTGTATACCCTTGATATTCACCCCTTATCAGATGGGTATTGGGTGAATATCATTTATTCTGTAAACTGTCTTTGTATTATGCTCACTGATTCTTTTGAGGCACAGAGGCTACTTAGTTTAAGAGAGTCCCATTAGTGTATCACTGTTTCCACTTGCTTGTTCTATGGCATATCACCTTTGACCATACTTTTATTTTCAATAACTTGGAGGATTTTGCTGACCTTCTCTTCAATGGACCTTATGGATTCAGATCTGATGCTGAGGTTCTTTAATCCATATTGATCTGACCTTTGTGCATGGTCTTAGATAGAGGTCTGAGTCCATTTTTTTTTTTTGCATGTAGCTGTCCAGTTTTAAGAAATTGTTTCCAAGCCATGGAGCAGAGTTCCTGGTAATTATCTCTCTATTCATGGGTGTTTTGTCCCATTTTGTTATTTAATATTCCCCAGATGAGTGCAGTCTTTCTAAGTATGTCCCTTTCTTTCTGGCTCATTTCACCTAGCATGATACTGACTATGTTGAAATACTTGTATGTAAATTTCATGACTTCATTCTTTCTAACAGTTGCAGTGTATTCCATTGAAGGATAGCCTGTTCTTGGTGAAGCAATCGTTTCATTGATTTTTTCATTATAATATCCCAGTGTCTTTGGGCTAGAACAGTTTCCTTTGATAAGTCTGCTGCAAAAATAAGGGATGCTCCTTTGTAAGTGATTTCCTTCTTCAGCATTTCTGCTTACAGCATTATGTCTCTAACTGTGGTATTCCTCATTCTGAATATGATATCTTGGAGTCTCTTTATTAGAGTATCTTAGAGTAGGTACCTTTCAAGCTCCTTGAATCTGGATGTCTGCATTCTTCAGCTTTGGGACATACTCAGCAATGATGTCCTTAACTGTTGATACTTCATTGGGGTTGCCTCCCCATTCTTCTGAATCTTTGATGATTCTCATGCTATTCCTCTAAAGTTCATCCCCTAGGTCTCTGTTTCACACGACCTATTTTGAGGTCCTTTCCCATTATATTCTGTTGCCTGTATGCGTTATGCAGCTCATCTTGAAGCTCAATGATTCTCTTTTCAGTGGAGATTATTCTACTGTTGAGCATGCACACTCTGTTTTTAATTTCATCTCCTGAATCCTTTATTAATGACACTTTTGTTGCTTTCTTATTTCTGCTTTCATTGCTTCCTGGTTTTATTGGCTGTCCATTCCACTGTTTCTTTCATGGCTTCCTTTAATCTACTGGGTGCCTGTTCCATCATTTCTTTGAGTTCAATAAACATGCACAAAATTTCATCTCTGAATTCTTTATTGGAGAGATTGTATTTGTTGGTATTCCATATTAAGGCTTCTGAGCTGTTTTCTTCATCCACTCCTCGTGGTGGGAATTTGCGCCTTCTCTTCATGCTCCTTAGGTATTTTCAAGGTGGGACCCTCCGGTTCACTCTCCATGTTCCCCTCTTGCTGTGAGAAAGGATACTGGATAAGTTCTTCAGTAGTGGTCACCTTTTCCCCCTTCCATAATACTAGCTTCGTTTTTGGTGCTACTCCTTTGTGACCTCTGTGATTCCTCTAGTGCAGTTTCAGATATGCGTTCTTTAATGTAGACTTGTTCATTTTCCTGTGTTCAGGAAAATGAGATCAAAATAGGCTACTGGACTTTGCTGAGATCAAAATAGGCTAGTAGACTATTGATATAATGTGTTTGTGACAGCCAGGCTGTCCTCCTCAAAATTACGTAATGGAGATTGAAATTTGAGTCTAAAGCGTAGAGAAAGGGGAAAATTAGAGCAGCGGCATGAGGCGCTACTGCCTTAGTGGCCATAACCACCGCCGCTGCTCTAGTTTGGGGGGAGTGAGCCCCAGTGGTGCCTGATCTGGAATAAAGTCCCACTTCTGAGGCACTCCTAAAATTTTTCCGGGGAACGCTTCTGTCCTGAGTGCCACTGGGGGCAGGGGGCATGACCAATGATGAGGAGTCTTGCAGTTCCCTGAGCTGGATTTCTGGGCACACTGCCCTGGAGTGCATGCCCAGCAACCACTTGCCTTCTATTTTAAACCTCAATAAATGTGGTGTGCTACATTTGATCTATCAGTGGTTTTAAGTATAAGAGGCCCAGGATAGATTCATTCATGGGTGAGGCTAGTCTGAGCATGTGGATAGTGGCTGTGAGAATAGAGGTAATTGAATTATGGACAATATGGCTAAAAAGAGGATAGAAAACTTTCAAAATCTGATCTATTTATTTATTTATTTCTGGTTGGGGGTCACACAGGGTTATGCTCAGGGATTGTTCTTGGCTCTGCACTCAGGAATCATTCCTGGAGAAGTCACTATAATAAAAAGTCAAAATAGTTTGAAAATTGATGTGGAGCAGGGAAACACACTGGTCATTTTAATTTAAGTCCCAGAATCACGATATTGCTACTTGCCCAATAGCTACACATGTTCCTTAACAAGTGCTGGTTTTATTTAAGAGTGAAATAGAAAACGAGTTTTACATTTTATATGTACTGGTTTCAAATATTTGTTGCTAGAGCACTGTATTGTTTTACAGGCTTCTGTGTTATTGACGTGCTGTTTTGTTTAGGTATTCTGTGACTGCTGTAACCAATTACCTGTTGGCTTAAACATCAGAAGAAAAAAATACGCACTCACCTCACGGTATACCTCATGGGTAGCTTTCCGGGCTCTCAGAGAGGGGCGGAGGACTTGAACCTGGGTCGGCAGTGTGCAAGGCAAATGCCCTACCGGCTATGCTATACACTCAGATATATACAAACACAGATAGACACAGACACTTATGAAAACAGTCATATTCAGAGACACACAGATATATACATAGAAACACAAACACTATTAACTAGACACAGACACCATGCACACATACAGACACACAGAGACATATCTTCAGATGCACATACAGACATACACACATTCAAACTCATGTGCACACACAGATATCTACTCAGACACAGACATAGAAACACACACATGTACACAAAAAATTCATATATACACAGATGCAGAGACACAGAGACATCTACAGAGACATACTGAGGCACACTAGCATACACATAGACACAGAGTCTAAAATGCAGTATACATGCACAGATACAGACACATATACAGACATATAGATAGAAATGCACATATCTACACAGACACACATATGCTAACACAGGCACAACTGATCAATACACAGACATACAGACACACATGTACACAAAGATGGACATACACAAACATACTTAATACATGCACGCACAGATATGTACACAGACACACACAACAGACATATACTAACAAAAATGTACATGGACACACATGCACACACAAAAGATATGTATTCACACAAGCATAAACAGAAATATACACAGAAACATGTGCACACACTGATACAGACACACCTAGATACACAGACATATACAGAGACACACAGATATATCCAGATACACATGCACACAGCCATACAGATACACACTCAGAGATACACAGACATATACACACACCCATGAGTACACACAGACATACAGAAACACATAGAAGTATACACAGACACATGCACACTCACAAGTATACACAGACATAGACATACACAGATACACAGACATAGACATACACATGCACACTGTCACACACAGACATATACACAGAAATATACACACCCACAGAGACATAGACACATCCTGTACACATAGAAAGTGAGACACAGACATATACAGACACACAGACAACAGATATTCACACAGTCATATACATGCTCACACAGACACACACTTGCTAACACACATATGTACACATATACAGCCATAGACACAGTCACACCAACACATGCACACAAAGAGACAGACATACACACATACACATACCCACATGCACACAGACAAATACAAAGGTGTAGAGACATGCACATTCAAACACATGTAGACATACGGACATGTACACAGACTGACACATGTACACACAGAGATAGGAATATACACTGACGCACACAGACACAAGACAAATGCACAGAAACACAAATGTGCACACAGAGACATATACAAGCACAGATATGCACACAGACATACACAGACACAAAAATGCACACACAGAGACTCACAGACTTACACATGGATACACACAGACACACAAATGCATAAAAAAAACCCACATGCACAGCCACACAAATGTAAACACAGAAACATACATTTACAAATTTAGACACACACATACAACAGACAAATACACAGACTCAGGCACACATGCTCACATACAGAGGCACACTGGCATATACACAGATACACATAGTGTAAACCCAAGACACAGATATATGCACAAACATATACACAGACACACATTTACACACAGAGAAACAAACATATACGCAGCACACCTACATGCACACACAGACATATTAGCATAGACGTCAGGCATGTATACACATAGACTCACACACACAAATATACTCACAAACAGACATATACACTGACACACAGTCACACAGCTCACCATAGAAACATAGACACCCTCACTGACATTAACAGACACACACATAGAAATACCTACAGACATACACCAATGAACACAGACACAGATATTTATATGGACACACAGACACATGCAGATACACACAGATATTTATACACAGATACACATTCATTCAGCTGCACAAACGGCCCACAAACAGTACACACATATGCACAGGCGTATAGTTAGACACACATAAAATGAGACATATTCACAGATAACACATGTACAGAGACACACACATACATAAACAGAGACACATAGACACGCAGAAATATACATAGACAAATAGACCTGATTACTATCACACAGAGATATACACAGACACATATACAGATACACATATACACACAGAGATATACACAAATCCATACAGAGAGGCACAGACATATACAAAGATGCATTCACAAGGAAACAAGACACAGACATGCACATATACACACATATATACAAAGACACAACTCATGAGCACATAAACGTACACAGACATGTACACACAGACACACAAAGACATACACACAGACACAAACATACATGCAGGTACACAGAGACATACACAAACACATACCCAAACTACAGACATACACCCGGACTCACTGTGGCCATACAGCGTGGAAGGGGTGCAGCCCCCCAGGCCTTGCCCTTTGCGTGCAGGCGCCCATGTTTCCTGAGCAGCAGTGAGGAAGGTTGTTCCGTTATCACCTAGAGGAGCACCACAGCGGCCCTAGAACACACGAATGTGGTGGGACCGAGCCCTGGCATCATGTCTGTGCTGCTGGTAAGCTGGTGTCCGTGCCCTTTGTCCATTTGCAGCTCTGACTGGAGCACTCTGCCCACACCCACCTCTCTGTTCCGCACTTGGGACTCTTCTGCAGAGATTCTACAGACTTGCTCACCCCTTTCGACACACACACAGAGAGACTTACACATAGACACATGCATATATATATACACACAGACATACACACCCACTGAGACAGACATGCATACCAGAGACACATGGACACACAGACATGCAAACACACAATATGCATATACAGAGACACATATATGCACACACATAGACACACATGCCCACACAGAGACTTACACATGGACATACAAACTCAGACATATACCCATGCACACACATAGTCATATACACACAAAGAGACAGAGATACATACACTGGCACAAACCCAATGCACACACAGAGATGCACCCAAATACACAGACATACATGGACAAGCAGACATGAAACAGACTCACCTACACACAACCACATACACACACAGATATCCACAGACACAAACACATGCGCACACACAGACATACAAACACAGAATCAATATAAACATATCCACAGAAACAAACACATGCACACACACGTATAGAGACACAGACAGACATATGCACAGATATTCATATGTGCACACACAGACATAAAGACACACAGAAACACACATGTACACACACTATACAGTGAAATACACATATAGATTTATAGACAGAAACGCATGTGTAGTCACACACAGACATATACAGACAAACACACATGGGCACACATAGATATTATACACAGATACACAGAGATGCACACATATATAGACATAGATACTCAGAGACATGCACACATAGATATATACACAGACATATATAGATACACATGTATACAAAGACAACAGACATACATAAGCAAATAAATAGACACAAGGTCACACACATACACACAGAGACACACAAAAATAAAGACACGTACACAGATTCACACAAAAACACACACAGAGATTTATATATAGACTTAAAGACATACAGAGACATACTCATGCACACACACAGACAGAAAAGACATAGAAACACAGAAATCTAGAGAGAGATACAGACATATAGGCAGACACACAAATATATATACACAGACAACACACTGCACACACAGATACACACACGCGTATACCAAGGCACACACATAATCACAGAGACAGAGACACACAGACATCGAGAACACACATGTGCAACATGGGCACAGACATATACTCAGACTCAGAGGCACACACAGATATATACATAGACATACACATGCATACTCATTCATATACACAGACACACATACGCAGCTACACATACAGACATAAACAGGAACACATATAGATACACACATATAGATACACATATAGATACACTGATGTATATACAATATATGGAAGCACACACACTCACATAGATATACATACACAGACATACATACCCAGACACACGTGTACAAAAACACAGAAATGCACACAGAGGGACATGTTCACAGACATATACCATGACGTGCTCATGCACACACACCGACACACACACATGCACCCTCACACACGCACACACATGTGGACACACTGAGATGCACAGACATATACATACATATGTATACACAACAGACAAATGCACATATATATATACAGTCACACAGAAACACAAACATATACTCACTGAAATATACACATACTGACATGCACAGACACACATATGCATCCACACAGATACACAGAAATATATACAGGAGACACACACAGACATATATTCAGACACAGACATAGACACACATGCATATACAGACGCAGTGACACATAGATATATATAAACACATAGAAACGCACACATGCGCACATACAGACATGCACACACAAAGATATATAAAACGACATAGAGTCAGACACACTCAGAGACACTTATACACGTGTAGACAGACACAGATATACACTTGCTAAGACACAGAGATAACAGACGTATAAACAGACTCGTACCAAATGCAAACACCACACACTATCACAAACATATACACACATGTTCACAAAGAATCACAGAGAGCACAGAAAAAGACACATATACATAGACACAGAAGAAACATGCACACAGACATATACATAGGTACACTGAGACACACATATACAAAGACACACAAACACATGCATACACAGACACAAAGGTACACATGCACACACAACAGACATATACAAACACAAATACACACATATAAACATGTATACACAGACACAGTTCAGCACAGGTAAACACATGGTCACAGACACAACATGCAGATTCACAGATACAAAGACAGATATATACATAAGTACACAGACACAGTCACACTGACAAACATATACTCAAAGATACATACACATAGGCTCACAGATATATACACAAATGCACATGCACACATAGACACATTTAGACATATATAGACACATAGAGACACACAGCATATACACAGACACACAACAGGCACATATGGGCATATGCTCAGACACACATGCACACAGACATAAATATACAGATATATACCCACAGGTACACACATGCTCATTACACAACACAGACACAGGCATATATGCACACGTGGACACACATGCACACAGAAGATAAAACATACAGAAACACAATATGTACACAGACACAAACACATACACACAAACACACGACACAGACATTCACATATATTCATAAAGACAAATATATAGACACAAACACTTGCACACACACTTACACAGAGATACATAAATACACCTGCACACACAGAACACAAACACATACATAGATACTAACATATGGACAGACACACACATGCACACACTGAATCACACATATTCACTCACAGAGAGATATATAAAGGTGGACACATGCACAACAGAAACACAGACATATTCAGACATCCTTTGCACACAATTCAAACATACAGATTTGCACACAGATACACACTGAGACATATACACAGATGCACACCCACATGCACACAAGAGGCACACAGAAACATATGTATGGAAAAACACATGCTCACACAGGCACAGTAATATATACATAGACAAACAGATATGGACACTCAATGAGCACACCAAGACATATAGAAATACAGACACACACAGATGTGTACACAGACAGAACCTTATACACAGAGACATATACAAGTATTCACACAAACATCTACTCATAAATACACCCACATTTACACACAAGACAGAAGTCATATAGAGAGACATAGATACACACATAGATGCACAGACAGACACACACAAACAGATACACAGACACAGGTATATCCATAAACACACACATTCACATAGAGAGATATAAATAGATATATACACAGGCACACACCAATATGCACTCACACAGTGTATATACACAGACACACTAACGTGCACATAGACACACACAAACATAGACACACATAAGACACATACACTGAACAACACATGTACTCTCAAATACACACATGCACAACACAACATAGGCACATGTACACAGAGACATGCATAGACACAAGCATGCATCACACAGACATATATAGATAAACATACATGAACACACATACACATATGCACACCCACAACACAGACATACAGACATGAACAAAGACACATACACAGACACACATGTGCACAGAGATGCATATAGAGATATACACAGATATACACAGACATACAGATATACTAAACACATGAACATACAGACATGCAGGCATATGCACTCAGACATGCACACACGATACATACATTTATACAGATACATAGACATGCACATACACTGAGACACACAGACATATACACAGACCCGTACCCACATGAACACACGGACACAGCTGATATATACAAAGACACATACACATGCATATACACAGAGACACACACAGTCATATACACAAAACACTCAGACACACTGATACACATGCATATTCAGAGACACATGTCAACTCACAGTCCTAAATACAAACGCACAGAGGCACATGTAAACAAATACAGATACACACAAAAGCACATGCATACAGTTACACCGACACACACACAGACATACACAAATTCACATGCACAAAAATACAACATGTGCACACAAACACATAGAAATGTATACAGATACACACATGAACACATAGACATATACACAGACACATTCACACACACAGACACACAAATATACAAAGACAGACATAAATACATACAAACTCATACGCACACATAGAAACACAGACATATCCACAGAAATATACAAACACATGCACCCACAGACATATACATAGACACACAAATATATACACACATACATAGGCACACATGCTTGTGTAAACACACAAAAAATAAAAAGGCCGGCAGTCAGGCCGTTTCCCCACTCAAGAGAGGTCGATGGCGATGGTCAGGCAAAGGAAGGAAACAAGGCCAAGCTGGTTGGTCTTGGCAGCAGTTTATTGCATGAAAGAGATGTATGTCATGGAGGCCCCAGGATCTCTCAAGCACGTGTACCTTTGTTCTCTCAGCTTCTGTCCTCAGCCCCATCTTCCCAGGTTCTCTGATGCATGTGTCCCCCCAGAGAGTCCTGAAATCTCCCTTATATAGATCACAGTACCTCTAAAGGGCGCAATATAGTGATGTCATCAAAAGGAGTTACAGAAAGAACATTGAGGTAGCAAACCATACATTGTTTCTTTACATCCACAGGCCAGTATTCCTGGCCTCATCTTTTACAAGCTACAAGCACTTGGATTAGCACAATAAAGACCAGTCTGCTAGAACTTGGAATCTAAATCTCCAAGATCAGCCTGCCTGGAGCCAGGCAACTACATCCCAAAGATCAGGCCTGGCTTAGCACCTGGGATCTGCATACCTAAAAACTAGCTAGGTTCCTGTGAGATAAGGGAAACTGCCTCAATATGCTGAAATCATTTACTGAAGGCAGTTTGAAGGGGAGAAAGTTCAGTCTCATCCAAGCTAGTCAGGACACACAGGAAAACTACTTCCAGGACAGATCAACCCACCCTAGAACAGATTTCCCTGGATGTGTCTCTCCTCTCCTTGTCCGACCAACATATAAGCATACATAATATAAATCATTTTGTATGGACACAGTAAGAAATACTTTGAGCTTATAGAATTGCTCTCCTAGGGCCATCTTGATCTCAGACTGCAGTGCTCAGGCCAGATATCTTTCCTATTCCTAGCAGCAGGGTCCTAGTCTTGTTGTTACTTTTGGATCATGACAGCATTTGCCTATGATCAAACTCTTAACCTATAGTTAAGAATCGTGGCACCTTGGCTTGGCCCATCACGATGCCAGGGTAGCACATAACTTACCTGCTTGCCCTGGTTCCATCCAGTCCCACGTTCAGAGCCCTGCCCTTGGAGTCCTAGGAAGTGAGGGCAACTGAGGCTTAAGTTGAGAAAGCAGATGCCCGGGAGTGAATGATATTCAAAGCCAATCAACTCCTAAGTTACAAAGCATAATATTAATTGTCTTACTGTATCTATACAAAAGGACATTGCATTAAAGTAAACTGCTCAAAAGACATAAGGAGAGGAGAAAGGCAATATTAACTTACAGTACAACTTCAGTGTCTAAGAAGGATGAGACCTTACAAATTGGTTGGGGAAGAGAGCATAGAAGTGGTTACAAACAAAGTAATGGGAGTGACTCTGGAACACTGTGATGGGTGCAATCTGATAAACCTAAGCTCCTTGTACTCCAACACATGCTTACACACAAATACAAAGTCACACACAAGCACACAATTAAACATACACATACAGACAGACATATACAGAGACACATTTGCTCACACACAGAAATATGTAGACAGAAACACATACTTGCACACATAGTTATATGCAGTTGCATACATATGTACAGTCACACACAGACACATAAATGTGCACAGAGACACAAAAGATGTATTCAAAGACACAAAATTATATATATACATATATATCGATATCCAGAGACACATTATATACACATAGATATGGATACACATACAGACATGTACACAGATGAACACACATGCAAACACAGAGACATACACACAAACACAAACATATTTACAGACATTTAGACACCCATGCACACATAGACGTACCCATGACACAGTTACACACATATGCACATACCAAAATACAATATATACTGACATACATAATAGACACACATGCACACAGACACCCAAATATATAGATATACACAGAGGTAGACACACATGCACACACAATGGCACAGACATAGATACAGCATGCACAGGTAGAAACAATGTACACATAATGACAGATGCACAAATGCACACCGATAGACACATGCATATTCACAAATGCATACACATACACACATATACACAGCAGTATATACAGACATATTCACAGTCACATTCATACACAAACATACAAAAAACACACAGAAACACAGGCACGTAAGCATGCACACACAGAAGAAATATACGCACATGTAGACTCTCAAAGACATGCATAGACACACACCTCCACACAGAAATACACAGATATTTATACACATAGATACACACAGACATATACATGGAAACGCACATAAACATGCACACACAGATGCAAGAAAAATATACACTCAGAGACAGATATGTACACAGAAACACATGTGACCACACACTCAGATATATACACAGACACTCAGACACACATATATACAAGACACACAGACACAGGCACACAAATACAGAGACATTCACCATCAACACATATATACACATATACCGAATACAAACACTTGTCCAACACAGACATATGCAGACAATACACACAGGTAAACACAAACATTTATAAGTACACACAGATAACAGACATATACTATGCACAGACATATAAACAAAGAGACACAGATATATACACAGAGACACACAGGCACACAAATGTAAAAACAGACATATACACAGACTCACAGACTTATTTACAGACACACACAGAAAAATGCCCATAGAAACAGGTGTGTACACACAGACACATACACTGACATACATGCACACACAGACACAGAATATGTGTTTGACACAGAGACATACATATACACAGACACAAACATGCAGATCCAGACATACACAAGCTTACAGTCACACAGTCATACACAGAAATACTTCAACATGTAGACCCATAGACTACACAGAGACATATAAAGACACATGTGGGCACACACAGACACACATAGAAATATACACACAGAGACACACAGAAACACACAGACATATATACTGACACATGCACACACAGACACAGATATAGAGAGACACAATCAAAATGCACACAAACATATATACTGACACATAAAGCCACAGATATGTAAATAGGCATAATCACAAGACACACTCAGCTAAACACACAATAACACACTCATGTGCCACACATATCCACACACACAGTCATTTACAGACACATGACATATGCACATACACACAGAGAAACAAACATACATTGATACACACATTCTCACAGACACATGAACACACATAGGAATATAGACAGACATATATAAACAGCCAAATGCACAGAGTGACACTGATATATGCAGACACACAACCAAGTGCTTAGTGACACTGACACATACAGACACACGCATATATACACACAGACATACACAGATACACAGGTACCACACAACACATCATATATGCAGAAACACATTTACACGTGCACACACAAACACAACATACACACAGACACAGGTATGTACATAGACCCATGCACACACATACACTGACACAGGTGCACTCGCATGCATGCATGCACACAGACACAGATATACACATGCACACACAGGCTTATAGAAACACAATCTCATAGGCACAGACATATGTACATACACAATACATGTGCACACAAAGACATAGAGACATACACATGCAGACACAGAAAGACACAGAGATATATACACAACACAAATATATGCACACCGAGGGGCAAACATACAGATACACACAGACATATACACAGACATAAACCCACATGCACACACAGACATATTCACAGATACAGAGACAACAGACATACACACACAGCTCAGAGATGCACAGACATATAAACACACATGTGCTCACCTACAGAAACACAGAATCACACATATATGTACACACACACAGAAAATTGCATACACAGACATATACAAAGGCACACAGATCCATGCAAACACACATAGACACACACGCGTACACAGACATGAATGTAAAACCATAGACATGTGTACACACGTGCACACACATTCAACATGCACAAAGATAAATGAACACAAATTTATACACACAAAGACATGTAGACAAGCATGCGCAAACATATATATATATATACAGACACATACCCACTTGTACACAAAAGGATACACAATGACGTATACACAGGTACATGCATGTACCAACAGACACACACATAGACATAGACCCACAGGGAAACAGTGATATATACAGAGGCACAGAAACACAGGTACACCCAGAAACCCACAGAGGCACACACGTGCACAGAGAGAAAAGAAATATGCACAGAGACACTCAGATATATAGAGATATAGACATTTATACACAGAGACATATACACAAATGCACATATGCAGACAAACAGTTGTCTGCGCAGACATAAACCACAGGGGTGTACTGACTCAGGCATATACACAAATACCCAAACATATGCATAGACACACAGATGCACACACAGACTTCCATAGACATATACACAAACACAACGGGAACACATGATAATACAGATATGCTGACATAAAGACACAAGCATACAAAGATAAACACAAACACATAAAGATAGAAACACACACCTATATACAGACAAACACACACATGCACACATGGACATATACAGAGACACATAGTGGGATGCCCACAGATGCATACCGTGCCACACCCAATGCATACAGAGATAACCATACATATACACAGAAAGTCATATGCGCATGTGCACACATACATACACCCAGAACTCACCCATATATATATACACAGACACAGACCCACATGAACTCACATAAATACAACACAGACATATACAAAGACAGAGACACACAGATATACACAGACACACACATGGACACAGACATCAGACAGATATACACAGACTAACACACAGAAGTATACACAGACATATACACTGACACAGACACAGACTCATACACCAACATTTACCCAAACATACACGCAGGAACACAACGACACTGAGAGACACACGCACATACACACAGACATCTACATTTATGCTTAGATATACCTTCATACCGAAACACAAACTACACACATAGACTAAACACACATAGGCACAGGCACACATACTTATAGAAACACACAAAATGACAGACATGTACACAGACAACACATGCATAGAGACATACGCATACATATAGACAGACACACAGATACATACATAGACACATAGAGATGTACACACAGACACAGAAATCTACACATAACCCATACACATGCTCACAGAGTGAGATACACAAAGATATAGTCATATGCACACAAGACACAAACATACAGAAACACACACATATACACACTTGTGCACACAACGATACACTCAGAAATAAACATACACACATGTACACAGAAACACAAGATACCCATGCACACCTGCGCACACAAAGGCAAACAAAGACATCTACACAGACTCACTGTGGCCATTCAGGTTGGAAGGGGTGCAGCTCCTCGGGCTTTGTCCTTTGCCTGCAGGCGCTGGCATTTCCTGAGCAGCAGTGAGGAAAGTTGTGCGTCATCATCCAGAGGAGTGCCACAGCAGCCCTGGAACACACGTGTTTGGTGGGACCCAGCCATGGCACTAAGTCTGCTGCTGGTAAGCTGGGGGACAGTGTCCGCGTCCTCTGTCCATCTGCAGCTTTGACTGGTGCACACTGACCACACCCACCTCTCCCACCACTGAACACACACACAAATAGATACACACATGTTCATATATAGATATACACAGACACACGTGCACACACTTGCATGTGTCTACAGTCACACACAGATAGACAAAAATGCATATACAGACATATACACAGCAACACACAGGTACAGATGTACATACACATACCCACACAGACCTCTACGGAAAAATACATATATGCAAAAATATGCAGGTGTACACAGAGACACATAGGCATACATGCACAAGACATATAAATACACAGACATATAAAGGCAGATGTGCAGTGCACAGAGGCATGCCACATCCATATGTGTGGAACACACAGGTACGTACAGACTCACAGACATATACAAGGCACACAACTGCGCGCACACAGTCATATGCACAAACACATGGAAACATAGATTCACAGACTCACAAATATATATATATGTATATATACATACATACAGATGCACACACACAATTCCCAAACACAACACAAGTCACACAGACATATACACACAGACTCACAAAGATATATACATAGATACACAGAAACATGAACATGCAGACATATACATAGACACACAGATACTCACACACATGGCATACATACATACACACAGGCACATCTAAATAGAGTCATGTACCTGCACACACATACACACATACACACAGACATATACACACATATTCACACACATACACAGACACCCACATGCACACATAGACTCACAAACATACACACAGAGTCACACATACGTATACAGAGTACATAATGCAAACACAGACATACACACAAGATAACCACAACCATATTCAAGACACACACATACCCAGACATATAAACACACAAACACGGACACACTAACACGTGCAGACTTATATACATAGAGACAGACACAGACATAGGCACATTCACATATATACACACATACTCACACAGACACATGAAAACACAGACACCCACACATGGGCGCACACCTATGCACATACAGACATATACACATATACACTGATAGACAAGACAGACCCATAGGCAGAACAAACAGACGTGTTCACTGATACACACTACATAAACAGAGACACAGAGACATATACACAGAAACAAACTCACATGCACCCAATGGAGACACAGACAGACACACTGTACACGCAGGCATATACACAAACACCTACACATGCACACACAGAGACAACATAGACATAAACACAGACACACACACATGCACACTCAGACACAACAGACATATAGAGACACTCTCATGCATACAGAGACAGAGATATAAGCGTAGACACAAAGATACAATCACAGAAAAACATACATATACACAGACACAAACATGTACCCAGACATACACATACACACAGACACAAATAAACAACACATACCCACTAAACACATAGACACACACATGTACACACAGACACAGTCTACATGCACAGAGAAAAACACCAACAAATACATACAGAGACATATGCAGACACAAACCTGTGTGCACACAGAGACATCATATACACAAAATAGACACACAGACATTTACATAACACAAAAACAATCACAAACACAGACACATATATACACAGACACAAAGAGATATGCACTCGGGCACACACACACATAAACACAGACGTATACACAGGCACACGCATGTAAACAAAGAATTTTAGACACACTCAGACATAAAGAGAAAAACACATGCACATAGACATGTATATAGGCACTCAGAGACATGTACAGATGTATACATAGACGCAGAAGCACACACAGATATAGACAGACACAGCCATTTACAGACAGGGACACACTTAGACATATAGACAATCACACATACAAGACACAGTGTACACACAGAGACACACACCTGTATATGCACAGATACATCTGCACACAGAACAAACATACACACATAGAATCACACACATACAGACACACATTTAACACAGATACAGACATATAAACACACACTATGCACAGACACACACAATGAAATGCACACACTGATATACACACAGATACATATTCACAAATATATACATATATATGCATCACACATACAGATTCACATAGATATATACACAGACACTTATATGGAAACACATACAGAGACCCAAATACATTTTTACACAAATATGTACATACATGCAGACATATACACACACAGCCACAGACAGACAATAGATGCACACAGACACTCATACATATACACACGGACACATACAATTGCCTACAGAATGACATACAACCACATTCACATGCACACACACTAATGCACACATAGACGTACAAACACAAAGATAGACACGTGAGAACACATAGAGACACAAAAACACACAACCATGTATGTACATATATACAGACACACAGTCATACGCAGACAAGCACACACATCACACAGACTTACACATAGAAACACATGTACACTAACACATGCAGAAACAGAGAGACATATATACACAAAGACATACAGACGCAGTAGACATATACCCAGACACATACAAAGGCACACACAGAGACAAACAGTCATAGGCACACAGTGAGACACACAGAGGTACACACCCAAACATATACATACACAGAGACTCATAGATATATACACAGACATATAGACATATACAGACATAGAGATGCCCTTGTACATATACACAAACATACATATACAAAGGCACACACAGACACACGTACATACACACATAGACACATAGACACACACAGAAATATACACAAAGCCATATACCATATGGCAAACACATATATAGACACATGCACACAAGACAATAGATATTAACACACAGAAACACAGACACACACAAATACATGTATATACACAGTGACACAAACATATACCAAGATGCACACAAACCTAAACACTAAGAGGCAGACATATACACACAGAGACACACAAATATACACAGATACACACCGACATGCACACACAAACACATATGCAGACACACAGATACACACATAGATACACAGAAACATGCAGTGACACAGAGATATGTACCCAGAAACACAAACGTGCACACAGAGGCACACATATAAACACAGAGTAAAACACACAGATTAAAGTATAGACAGACACATGCATACACAAACACATATGCATAGAGACACATACAGAGATACACAGACATACATGCAGTTGTACACGCAGAGATACACATACCCACACAAAGCAAATATACCCAGACACCCAGAGAAATACAAACATGTACACGAAATAACACAGGCATATACACACAAAAAGATGGGCACCACAGAAAAATGAACACTTATACGCCAACATACAGAGAAAAAGACTTATAGACAGACACAAAAACAGACATGCATAATCATGCACCCAATGTACACACAGATACACACAGACATATACACATTCATACACACATAGATGCACACACAGTGACATAAACACAGATACATACACGAGCACAAGATACAGATATACGCAGACACCACATACATGCGCACTAAGACACTCAAGACATACACAGATGTACCCACATGCACACATAGACAATAGACATATGCACCCAGACTCAGACACACAATAGATATATAACAAAAAAACATACATACACAGAGATACACAGATAAACACATACAGAGGAGTACACAGAGATATACACAAGACACACAGCTGCATATATTCACAAACATATAGACATATATACAGGCTCAAACGTGCACACAAAGATGATATACATGCATACTCAGACACAGAGAATACATAGGCATACACATGCACACACAGGCACAGAAACAGATAGCATGTATATAGGCACACAGATATCTGCTAAACACACATGCACACATTCACAAGCACACAACATATGCATAGACACACAAATAGACACACAAAAAGACATATACACAGACATGTAGGCATATACATGGACACAATGCACAGACAGACATATACATTCACAGATCTAAAACACACACATACACAGCAAACACATGTATAAACAGGTACACATATACACTGACATAAACATACACTGACACAGATGCACACACAGACATACACATCAATGATTCAGACAGATACACAGACAAAAAAACAAATGAACACACAAAGACACAACACAGACATATACATAGACACACAGACACAGTCATATATATGTACACACAGACATGCACACACAGAGATATGTACACAGACACACATGCACACACACAGGATCACATATACACAGACACACTGAGACACACATAGATATGTGCATAGGTACACCAGTACAAGCACAGACATGTACACAGACGTACACATATGTACACAGACATACACACACGGACACACATAGTCAACACAGACACACAGAGACATATATCCAGACACGCACAGACATATATGCACCGACATGCTCACACACACAGACCCACACTGACACATGTGTGCAAACAGATATAACATGCACACAGACATATACACAGTCACACGACATACATAGACATAAACACAGACACACATGTCTACAAAGAGACACAGTCTATACACACAGACAGAGACACTCTGAGACACATAGATATAAACACTCAGACATAATCATAGACATACACAGACATATGCACAGATAAGTGTGCACACGTATAGACACACACAGACATAGACGGACACACACAAAGTCATGTATACCCGCACACTTATACCCCCAGAGACACATAGACATATAAAGAAACACACGCAGAGATTTGCAAACTGACCTATACATAGACACAGCCAACATATGCATGGGGACACATACATACATATACATATACACAAACATACACACACAGACATACACAGTCACATGCAGACATAGAGATACACAGATACAGAAACAAAGATATATACATATACACATACACAGATATGTTCACAGACACACAGAGAGATATAGGTAGACACACACAAGTACACACAGAAAATTGACATGTATAAACACAGACTCAGATACACTCAGACTGATACACAGACAATCACATGCACATACAGAAATATACACATATATAGACACGTAGAGACACAGAGACATCTACACAGATACACACAGATATACATGCACATACACAGACACACAGACATATACATACCCACACACTCAAATTGAGACATAAACAGACATACACAAAGACATACACAGACTTAGAAAAATAATAGACATACAATGACACACATTCGTATACACAGACATATGCACAAATACACTGAAACATACTGATCTGTACATAGATATATACATAGATAGCACTGTAGCACTGTCCTCCCATTGTTCATCAATTTGCTCGAGCAGGCCCAGTAATGTTTCCATTCATCCCTGTCACATGCTAGTAACCCAATGGCATATTGGGGGCTTTTCCAGGATCAGGGCAATGAGGACCATCATTGTTACTGTTTTTGGCATATCGAGTATGCCATGGGGAGCTCGCCAGACTCCACTCTATTGGCGGGATACACTCGGTAGCTTTCCGGGCTTTCTGAGAGGGATGGAGGCTCTTGGGGCAGCCTCTAATAACCTTTTACAGTTGTTCCCAGTCAGGCATATATGCGGGCCTGATACTCTCAGTAGCTTGCTGGGTTCTCTGAGAGCGAGAATTACAGAATAAGAGGTCGCGCAGCTGCAAATGCGGCCACGTGCTTCTGAGAGCTTGGTTTTATAGCCTCTGGATCCTGGCTCTTGATGCGGTTACACAGCAGCTGGTGGGTGTAACTGTCTAGCTACTGGAAGGTGGGGGATCTGGGTGGAGGAGGCCCAGTCCCAATCCGAACAGGCTTGGAGATCTCAGTCCTGAGTCTCGCACCACTGTTTTCCTCTGTCAGTTCCTTCATGCCTGAGGCTTGTCCAAGTGTGTGGAGAGTGGTCTCAGCATGGCTTTGTCTGGGTTCCGGAGGTCTTCAGCTGCCAGGGCTCACTCAGGGCAGAGAGGGAAACTCAACCCGCCCTCCTCCAAGGGGCCTCAGTGAGGACAGCCAGGCACAGGGCCAGGAGACTTGACCTTGTTCTCTTCCGGGAGCTTGGTTGTATAATCTCTGGATCCTGACTGTTGATGGGGTTACACGGCAGTTGGTGGGTGTAACTGTCTAGCTACTGGAAGGTGGGGGACCTGGTTGGAGGAGGCCCAGTCCCGATCTGAGCTGTCTACATATACATAGATATATACATATACCTATATACATAGATACACAGACATAATCACACAGACACAAAATGCATACACAGGCATACACACATGCACATACAGACACATACATATATACAGACTCACACAGGTACTCATGCACACATATTTACACAGAAACTCATAGACACATACAGACAATCATGGACACACACAAATATGCAAGACACACGTGGAGACACACAGACTTATACAACACAGACACACACACAAGTAGACATAGACCCACACAGAGATGCCAACATTGACATATGAAGAGACACACATTCAAAAAAAATAAGAGACACACATTCACACCAGACACAGACATAAACAGACACTCTGACATACATACGGATATATCCATTGACACACAGACACAATCGCAGAGAAACACACAACATATTCCCTGACACAAAGATGTGCACACAGACAATACAGATTTATACGTACACATGCAATAATACTCACATGCAGCACAGACATACTCAGACACACAAATAGACATGCATGCGCACATAAAAACAGACACATGCAGATATACACAGACACACATGTGCACACAGACATCCAACAGACAAACATGCTCACACATAAACAGAGGCATATACACAGAAACACACAACATACACAGCCACACACAGAAGTAGACATATACAGAGATACACACAGATATACAACCATGCACACACAGAAAGACATACACTTAAACTTAGAGAAACATATACACAGGCACATACTACATGTACACAGACTAACAGACATGCGTGCATGCACACAGACACACTGAGATACATATATACAAATATACTTGCACACATATATACACAGACATATACACAGATGGATACACTGACACGTTTTTTCAAACACATGAAGACACGGACATATACATAGATACAGAAATATAGACACACGCACATAAACACGTAGCTATATAGACACAGTCAAATGCACAGTGACACAAACATATACATGCATATACACAGACACAACATAGACTACACAGATATACATAGACACATGCAAATAACACATATATGCAGATATGCACACTTACACAGATATACATTCACACACAGAAACAAAACATACACACATACACAGATGGACATATACAGAGACAAACACACAGGCATATGGACACACATGTGCAGAGTCACACACATGTGCACACACAGACATATACACTGACACAGACATGCACACAAGACACAGACTCACACAGAGACACCCACATGCTCATACAAGGACACAGACATATATATGTGTACATATATATGTATATATGCATGTATAATAGAAACACATACACATAGAAACATACAAAGACATATAATACACAGATACAAGCATAGACACGCAGAAACACAGATATATATGTGGACAGCAGACATATGCATACACATACACACAGACATATACACAGACACACTTGTATACACAAACTACCAACACAGAAGACATATACACATAAAACACATATACAACAGACATGCATACTCACAGACATACAAATACAGAGATATAAATACAGATGAACACTTGTACACATTCAGACAAAGACACACATGTGCACGTGCACACATGCACACACAAGACATATACAAAGACATCCATATATACATTGACATGCACCCACATACACACAGAGGGGCACACAGGCATGTACATACACCTGCACACAAAAAGAACCAATCATAGACCCAGACACACAGGTATCTGCATATACACACCAACACAGATATATATATGTGTGTGTATACATATATATATAATATATAAAGACATTTAGACATAAAAACAGATAGACATATACACAAATAGGCACAGGCACCCTCATACACACAGACATATACACAGACACAGAAGTGCACACAAAAGCACCCAGAGACACACAAAAATATACACAAAATAGTCACATAGATATGTATAGAAAGAAAGACATGCACACAAAGTTAAGCAGAGATATATACACAAACTTACACAGACACAATCAAACACATATGCACATAGTCATACACGAGAAACACACAGACATGCACACACAGTGGTATATACAGATATACATCAACACACACAAACATGCACACAGACATACACTCACAGACACCTACACACAGTTCCACACACATGCATACAGAGATATACACAAAGACATGATATTTATACACACACAGATATTCACAGGTCCACACACATGCACATACACAGACATATGCACAGACACCCACATGCACAGACACACATATATACATATATACACACATGCATGTATACACAGAGACACAGATCCACATGCACACACAGACATACAAATACACAATCAGATATAAATGAGACACACACGTACAGACACAGAAGCATACACAGACACACATCTGCACACAGGCATGAACACAGACATAGGCAGGCAGACATATACAGCTATATACGAGACACACACGCATGATCACTCAGACATACATACATATATGCAGACACGCACACACAGAGACACGGATAATAAAAAGACACAGATTCAAACACATACACATACAGACATATACACAACACGCAAACTGTAGGATAATATTGCTTTGTCCTTCTTCCACAAGAAACTTAGGTTTATCTGGTTACACTCATCAATCTGGTTACACCCATCACAGTGCTCCTGAAGCACTTCCACTTCCATTGTGTTTATCTGTAAACAGTCTTCCTTATGCTCTCCTTCCCACCCAGTTAATCAGCTTTCCCCTTAATCAGACTCTGTTAATTTGTAAGATCAGTTTCCCAGAAATCTATGATTTTATATGTATGAGTGAAATATTGCCTTTCTCCTCTCCTTATGCCTTATGAACAGTTTACTTTAAAGTAATATCCTTTTTGTATAGATACAGGAAAACGGTTAACATTATGCTTTGTAACTTAGGATTTGATTGGTTTTGAATATTATTCACTCCCAGGCATCTGCTTTCTCGACATAAGCCTCAGTTGCCCTTAGTTCCTAACACCCCAAAAGCAGGGTCCCGACGAGGGACTGAATGGACCCAGAGCAAGCGGTGAGTTACCCTGGCAGCGAAATGGGCCAGGCCAAAGTGCCACGATTCTTAACTATAAGAGTTTGATCATAGACAAATGCTGTCATGATCCAAAGGTAACGACGAGACTAGGACCCTGCTAGGGGTGGGAAAGACTATCTGGCCTGAGCACCTTAGTCTGAGATCGAGATGGCCCTAGGAGAGCAATTCTAGAAGTTTAAGATATTTCTTACTGTATCCATACAAAATGATTTACATCATATATGCTTATATGCTTGTCGGACAAGGAGAGGAGAGGCACACCCATGGGATTCTGCTCTAGGGTGGATCCTCCTGCTGAGGAAGGATCTGTCTTAGGAGCGGCTTTCCCTGAGGCTAAGATTTCTACCCCTATTGATTTCTACCAGTCCTGGACTGGACTGTATTGTGTGTCTTTTTTTTTTTTTACTGTATATCAAACTTGACAGAGGCGATGCTTCTTGGCTTTGTGATTTGCTTCAGCACATGTTGGCAAAAGTAGGCAAAGCCAGGCTCTGTATAAATAAGGGGGGCAGCTGAGTAAGAACGAATGATATGTGGGGCCAAGCCACAGGACAGCGGGGAGGCCGTTTACTTTGCCCGTGGCCGACCCAGGTTCCGTCCTCGGCACCCCACAAGATCCCCTGAGCACAGAGCTAGAAGTCTGCCCAGAGCACTGAAGGCGTGACCCTAAAACAAACCAGAGCAAGCAGAGAGAGAGAGAGAGAGAGAGAGAGAGAGAGAGATTCAATTTGTAAAAAATTAAAAGATTCCAGGATGGATCAGGTTTTAAAAGCTTCTCCCCTGACTCAGTGCTGTGTCACATTCAGCGTCTTCACAGACATCTTGGAACAGTGCATGACAGCGTCATGGAGACCACCTCTGAGATGGGCCCCAATTCATTTTATTGCCCCTGCTCTTGGAAAGCCCAGCTGAGCGTCTGAGTTCTGGACTGTGACTCCCCACTGGAACCACAGCAGAGCCTCGCGTGTCAGGCCTTGTGGGGCGACTGGGATGGGAACTTGCAATGGAAAAGGGATACCGCTGTCCCCGCAGAAGCTGGGTGTAAGGGAAGGAATGGGGGACAGGGGGCATTCAGCAGGGAGAGGGGCCTTGGCAGGGAGATGAAAAACGCGTCGACCCATGACCCTGATGGACACATGGGTCTGTTCTGCCCACTTCCAGCCGGTGCTCCCAGGACCAGCCAAACCAGAAAACAGCACAGACATCAGTTTTCTCTGCACTGTGGGACGCGGCACTCTGAGCATGGTTGAAGAGGCAGTGGGGGTTAGCACCGCATGGTCAGGTGGCAGGTGATCTGCACTGTCATTGGACGTCATCGGGGATGGTTTCTCCAGGAAGGCCTGATGGCGCCCTAAGGGTTTGCCTTGGGGCGCCGCCAGCGAGGCCACGTCAGCCCAGTCACCTGTCCATCCCTCATTTCCTTTGCTTCATGAACTAGTCGAAGGCAGTGTCACGTGGCGCCTTGCCACTGCTGTGTGCATGGCCCCATAATCTTGTGCAGAAGGAGGAGCCCTGGCCCTAGGTGCACCATGGGGGACTGCATGTTTGCTCTGGCACAGAGGGTGAGGCATCATCCTCCACCTGTCTTTGTGTTCTGCCCCTGTGCACGTGGCTGTGTCCTCTGCAAGTAAAATTGTCCTCTGGACATGGTTTGTCTTCTGCGTGGTTTGCCCTCTGCATGGCTTCATCCTCTGGGCGTGGCTTTGTCCTTTGCGTGGTTTGTCGCCTGCGTGGTTTGTCCTCTGCACGGCTTCATCGTTTGGACGTGACTTTGTCCTTTGCATAGTTACTTGCCTGCATGGTTTGTCCTCTGCACAGTTTCATCGTCTGCGTGGCTTTGTGCTCTGCGTGGCTCCATGTCCCCTGTGTGTTTGCTAGCTGGGATTGGCATCCCCCGGGGTCCTCTTTGGAACGGAAGCATGGGGCTGAACTGCTCGGGATGGTGCGAGCACAGTGAGCATCGGGAGTGGGGTTTGGAACCAGCGCCATGCCTCACCCACTGCCAGAATAAGCTCCAGGAAGATACACGGCCTGATGGTGCCCATCCTGAAGGGAAGCGACTGTCACTGCTGGACGCGTTCAAGCAGGTTCCTCAGCAGCGAGTTGCAAAACAGTTTTGCAGTTGCCCTGCCGCTCACAGCTGTTCTCCACAGCAGGCCTTTGCCTCTTCTCTAATTCCTTGTTACTTTATCAAAATCTTCCCATTCTTTTTGCATTGATGTGAATATTCCTGTGCCAAGAGTTTCCTTAACAGCTGTGTAATAAATGCCACGTTGCATTTTCACTTACAAATATTCCTGGTTCTGGACTGTTTTCTTTTTTGGCATTTTACTTTTTGACTAAGATTTTGAGAAAAATTTCAGTGTTCCTTACTGCTGTTAGGTAACTTGATTGTAAATTTTACAGGATGCGTGGCCAAGGAAAGAGGCAGCCCATGGCATGATTCCCAGAGCCTGCTGAGGTACTACCCGTGCCCTGCTCACACTCTCCAACATTTGGCAGCCAGAACTTGTCAGAGCTTTTGCCAAGGAGCATACTCTGACTCGGCTTCCCTTTTTCATAGCCATGGGCTTGCAGCCTCCTCATTTGTCAGAAATGAGAATAAGTATCTTTGTGCCTTGACGGAGGCATGGGTGTTGATGCAGTGAGTGAGACATGGGTGCTGAGGAGCAGATACTCTGAGATGGATACTCTGGGATGTGAGTGATCACAGTGGGATGTGAATACTGAGCCTGAGGTAGTTTTACTCTGAGATGGATACTCTGAGAGGTGGGCACTCTGAGGAGTTGGTACTCAGAGTGAGATGTGAGTCCTCTGGCATGTGGCTGCTGGGAGTGAGACACTGGGAGCTGGACACTTGAGACGTGGATATTCTAGGCAATTCTCTGCGTGAGCTGTGGACGCTCAGAATGAGAGGTGGCTAATGTGGCTGAGGGTCTTCCCCGGCAGCCCGCAGGCTCCAGCATCCCACCGAGTGTGTATCTGAGCCTTTCTGCTGTGTGCATTCTGCAGCTGTCTATAGTGTGTGTACCACTGTGTGTGTGTGTTTGTGAATTCTTCTACTCTCTGTGAACCCGGTATGTAACCACATCCTGCGTGTCCCTCTCACCAAGCTCACGTTTCTCCAGACCTGTCTGCTCTCCACAGGGGATGCGTTCTGTTCATGCAAGCCGCCCCCCCCCCACCCGCCCACAAGCCCAGCCCTGCGAGACCCACACACATGGATTCCTGCATCCATCTCGGAGAGCCCAGCAAGCTCCCCGTGATGTATTTGATATGCCAAACACAGTAACAACAAGTGTCACAAAGGAGACGTTACTGGGCCCGCTCAAGCAAATCTATGAACAACGGGAGGACAGTAACAGTGACTTTAAAAACATTTTTAATACAATGTTTTAAATTTATTTTTATTTTTTTGGTTACTGATTTCTTTTACTTACTTGGATGGCCAAAACAGCAGTGCTCAGGGCTTCCTCCTGGCTCTGTGCTCAGGAAACACTCCTGGCAGGGCTCAGGGCACCTTGCACGGTGCTGAGGACCCAAACCAGGTCTGCCGTGTCCGAGGCAGGCGCCCCCCACCCCCCTACCCCACCCCCCCCACCCCGTCTGATCTGCAGCCCTTGGGCAGATTTCCTTATAGATCTGTTCTTGGGCGGACGGGGCTTGGTCCTGTGGAGATCTGCGATGACTCTCTCCTCCTAGATCTCTTCACTTGTTTAATATTCCTCAGCGTTCTCTTTGGATATAGCAACACTTTCATTGCTGTTTGACACACCTCACTTATTTTGCCTGCCCGGGGTCCTGTGCTCTGTCTCTGGAACGTGAGTTTGCAGTTTCCTTCTGCGCTGCTGGGCGGGGCAGGGTGTAGGGCCCGCTTGGGTGAGACCCCCGCATGAGTCGCTGTGCTTGGGAGTCCATCCTGGGGCTCAGCCTTTGATTATGTCTCTGTCTTTGTCTTGTTCTCAGAGTTTCCCCCAACCCTCAGGGTTTCCGGTTTGCATGGTCCAGCTGTGCCGCTTCTCCTGCTGCGTCTGCTTCTTCCGTTACCACTTGCTCAAGTTGTTCTGTGGTTTGGGGTTTTTTCAGACACTACTTGGCGCGCAGTGGGCTGCCTGCAGAACGGACCTCCGGTGAGAGTGTTGTGCGCTGCGGAGTCAGTTTTCAGAGCCCCACTGGAACGCGGGGCCACGTGCACACTCGCCCCCGCCAAGATGGCTCGGCCCAGCCGGGTAGGGTTTCTCTCTCCCAACTTTGGCACAGAGCACGAGGACATTCTGGGGAGCCCAGGGCGGGGCGGGCCTCATCTGAGATGCAGACAGAGGGGTGAAGCCTCCAGCGCCCCCGGCTGCCCCAGCCAAGGTGAGAGAGGCTGGCGTCAGAGCTGCACTCAAGAGCAGAGCAGAAGGCACCTTCTCGCAGGCTGCGGTCTGTCTCCTCCCACCCCGCCCCTTCTCGCAGACTGTATTCCCCCACACCCTGGACAGCCTCGAGAGGAGAGAGTGGACCAAGAGCAGAACAGGAAGAAGGAGCCTGGGGTGCCCATCCTACAGCCCTGAGCACGTTGGGGAATCTTGGGGGTCTGTGGCACTCCCCCATCCACTGTGCCTGCTCTACAGGTGGCCTTGTCAGGGCTTTGCGGCTGGAAACAGCCAATACGTCACCACGTTTTGTGACCTAGCGATGGGCCATCTGCCGAGAGAGCAGGGGGAAGGCATGAACGGTCTGTGGCTGGGATGAGGAGAGCAGAGTCCAGGCCCTGGGTCGGGGCATCCACAGACGGTCACGGTGTTGTCCGAGAACATGCTCGGGCTCGGGTTGCCACATTGCTCGGTAGACCGAGGGAGAGACCCCACCAAGCGCTGGCTGGGCCCTGTGTGGGTGCAAATGCTAAGGACTTGCCCCAGAGCCCACAGGCTGACTGCTCAGAAAGTACGACCCCAGAGGAGCTGGGATTCTGGTCACCCGCTGGTCGGTTGGCCCTGCCCGCCAGTGCCCTGTACACTGAGTTGAGCTCCGGCATGGGGCCCAGGCTTGGGAGCATGTGCTCAGGCAGATCATGAAATGGAGGCTCAGTGGACCTCACTGGGGGAGCGTTTCCACTGCACACTGGAAGACACAGCCCTCGATCCCTCACAGCACCCTGGTAACCTCCAGTGGCCACTGGTTGACATCTAAGCGATCTTGCACTTGGTCTGGAGGTTTTGGCGCCTCCCACCCCCACGAGGTGGAGCGGGTTCTGTGTAAAAGGGTCCTGGAAAGTAGGAATCTCTAAAGAGGCTTTTCTATTTCTCTTTCGGGGCCTAGCTATCTTATAAGAAATAAGTAGAAGAATGAAGAAATGCAGAGAGTGGAGGCAGACTGGTGAAATAGAAAGGACACAACATCACAACAGAAGACGGAATTGGAGGTATGAGGCAAAAGGAGGAGTTGGAGGAGGAGGAGGGAGAAAAAAGGTGGAGGAGGTGGTGGTGGAGGGAGAAGAAAAGAAGAGGAGGATTGTTCACAAATGAGAAGAAATGAGAAGACCTGATGGGCCGGCAACTATGGAGGAGGAGATGAAACTGAAGGATTTATGACAGCAAAGCAAGAGGAATTTGAGGTACCGAGGAAAAAGAAGGAGATGGAGGTGGAGGAGGGTAGAAGAAGAAAATAGGTGGAGGAGGAGGTGGTGGCAGGCAGAATAAAAAAAAGAGCAGGACTACAACGAGGACAACTATGCCAGAAAAAGATGAAGGGGACATCAGAGGAAGAGGCGGGAGTGGGAATGGGAATTGTATTTGTGAATGGAATTTGTGAGGGGAGGGACAGGGTGGTGTGGGGTGGTGAAGCGGGAGACCACTGAGGAAGTCAAGTCAACACGGACCCAGAAGAGGAGAGACAAGTGGAGGAGAAACAGAACAGTGAGATACGGACCAGGTGGAGGACGGGGTGGTGGAGGGAAGAAGAAAAGAAGAGGACGATATTGAGGAGAGTTAAGTAGAAGAAAAGAAGACGACCCAGAGTATGGAGGCCGTTACAAAGAACTGTGGAGTAATAGGAGGACGAGGAGGTACGGAGCCAAATGGAGGAGTTGGTGGAGGATGAGGGAGAAAACAGGTGGAGGAGGAGGTGGTGGAGGGCAGAAGAAAAGAAGAGGAGAATGATTCGTGGATGAGAGGTAAGTAGAAGAGTGACGAGATGCAGAGAGTGGAGGCAGACTGGTGAAATGGAAAGGAGACAACATCAGAACAGGAGACGGATTTGGAGGTACAGAGCCAAAAGGAGGAGTTGGAGGAGGAGGAGGGAGAAAACAGGCGGAGGAGGTGGTTGTGGTGGGAGAAGAAAAGAAGAGGAGGATTGTTCACAAAAGAGAAGAGATGAGAAGATGTGAAGGGCCGGGAACTATGGCGGCAGAGACGAAAGTGCAGCATGGACAACGGCAAAGCAAGAAGAATTTGAGGTACAGAGGGAAAAGGAGGAGATGGAGGTGGAGGAGGGTAGAAGAAGAAAACAGGCGGAGGAGGAGGTGGTGGCAGGAGAAGAAAATAAGAGGATTGTGAGTTTACACATCTGGCATCCCTGGGCCGGCGCGAGCCTCCAACCGGTGCACAACTAAAGGTAAGAATAGCGTTCGGTACACCCCGACTCTAGAAAGTTTGGTGAAAGAACTAAGATTTTGTGGTGCGGTGAATTAAACTGCTAGCCGTACTCCCCACTAACATGGGACAAAAACAGTGCCGAGTGAAGTCCTTTCAAAATGTTTCGCACCAAAGTGAATGTGGCCAGTTTTTCATTGAATTGATTAAGCATTTTGCAAAGAGAACTGGACATCGTGTCTCTCGGGACCAACTCCGGTCCTGCCTAAAAACTGTTTATAAATATCATCCTTGGTTTCCAGATAAAGGTACTTTGGAGCCTAAGGTTTGGGAAAAGATTAAGAGTAATGTCTTCAAGGAATTTAAAGAAGGGGCTCAGATCCCCAAACAGTTCTGGGTAACTTGGGGAATTTTTAACTCCATTCTTAAGGCTTTGGAAGATACCTCGGAGGAGGAGGATGTTAGATATACTATGGGAGGCTTTCCTCCGGAGTGAAACAGAGAGGTGTTTAACATCAAGGATGAAATTAAGAAAGTTCCTACTACCAAGAGAGCCATACCTTCGGCTCCTTCCATGCCCAAGCCTAGAAAGAAACCTGATGCTCAATGCTTGAATGCTCCTATACCCAAGCCCTGAAAGCAGCTCAGGGCGTTTCCAGTACAAACACGTTCTCAGAGCCAAAATCTCTCTGCCACTAATGAATTAACTTTCCCTACTGATATCACGCCAGAGAAACCTCTACCTCCACCTCCTCTATACGACTCTACTTCTAGTACGTCAGAGGAAAGTGATGCGTGTGATGAGCCAGCTACCACTTCCTCAGATTTTGAGTCTGAGAGCAACTTGGTACAGGAGGCTTCTCACAGGAGCCGCCGCTCAGCCAAGAGGCCTACAGGCCGCTCGGGACATGCTCCCAATAGAAGCTTACAGCTGAAACCTCTCGACCGTAAGTGGTCAATCCCACCCAGACCCCATGATTTCCGTCTCCTTTTTCCCATCCAGCTGGAGGAGAATCAGTCTCCATCTTATGAAGGGTTAAGAATGGATTCACTCAGTAATTTCAAAAAGGCCTGTGCCCTGTACGGACCTACATATCCGTACTGTAAGGAGTATCTTACAGGCTGGAGCAATAAGGCTCACTGGGTACCTCAAGATTTTCATGTGGTTGCTAAGATGTGCTTAAGCCCTTCTCAGTACATCCAGTGGAGGATGTGGTTCAGTGATGAGGCCAAGGCAAAACTTCAGAGCCTAGGCCATGCTGGACGAAAATTTTCAGGGATTAAATTGATTTACGAGATGTTAATAGGTGAAGGGAAATGGCCTGACCCTAAGAAGCAAGTCACCTTGCCTCGTGCTGTTTTTGCTCATGTCCGTGACGCTGCCCTGTGGACCTGGGAGAGGATTGATGCAGATGCTGAATTTAAGGGAAGCTGTACAAAGATTGCTCAGGGTGCCACAGAACCATATGCAGATTTCATAGGGAGGTTGATGGAAGCCATTGAAAGACAGATTAAGGTTAAGGAAACCCAGGAACATTTGACTAAACAACTGGCCTTTGAAAATGCTAGTGAGGATTGCCAGGCCATCCTGCATCCCATTAAGGAGAAGGAGGACATAATGGGGTACTTGAAGGCATGTCAGAATGTTGGTTCTATCAAACATCAGGCTCGCATTAATGCTGCTGAGGCCTATGCCATACAGAGACAAAATCAGGGCAAATGTTTTAATTGTGGGAAATCAGGCCACTTCTGTAAGGATTGCAGAGCACCTCCCAAACGTGCAACTGTGAGGCCACCACCTGGACCTTGTCCACGATGCCATAATGGAAACCACTGGGCCAGAGATTGCCCCTTCAATCTTGGTGTAGCTGGTGACCCTAATTCGGGAAACTTGCAGTGGGGCCAGCCCCAGGCCCCGTAAAATCAGGGGACACTCCCAACTGCAGCTCTTCTCCCCAGTGTGGAGCTTCAGAGCTCCAGTCAGTAGATTCACTGCAACCAGCCACGGCAGGGAACACCGCCTTGGATATTCCCTGCTTTGATACAGTTAGTATTTCTCTCACCCAGAGTCCCTGCAGATTAAATTCTGGTGCAAAGGGACAAGATTTGAACCCCCAGGTAGAAAGGGAGTTTGCTCAAGCAAACGGTACAAGCAGCACATCAGGTTTTCATGGTTGTCTGGAAGACTTCCTGACAGTGCAAGGAAAGGCATCTCCGACCCCTGACTCTGTTCCTCATGGAGCGCATCTAGAGTCTCACCGACAAGCAGTTGAGTTCAGGGAAGAAGCTATCCCGTGTATGGGATATGTGGAGCTGAGTTCTGCACCTAACGTGCGTCAGGTTTTGAGCCAGGACAAAACTGAGAAACTTTGGGATCAAAGCGTTGTGTCTATTGGTGAATTTGCACTGGCAAACCAAGCAGAACTTTGTGTAAAAGGGCTCAGCTACCCTGAGATCCCTCCGTCAGGTCAGAGGTGGAGAAAGCCTTCTCTAGTTTCTAGTCTTGATTCCCAAGAACATCTGCCAGGAACTCGGTCTGGACAACCGACTCTCAGGTTTTTTATCAGCACCAATGGTGAAGTGCTAGTTCCAAGGAAGGTTATTCAAAGGTTCAGGCTGGTACAGTTTTACTTTTGGAGAAGTGAACTTCTACTTCTAGTTCATGAGATGCCGCCTCTGGGAAAACGGCTTCAAGGCCAGTGGGTACGTGGTTATTCTCCCACTCGGCCATTGCTTATTGACCCAGGAGGCACAGAGACGCCTCATTCCTGGGTGCTCACCCACTCAGCCATTACAGATGCTGAGTCTGGTGAGGGACAAAAGGCATTGTCACAAGGATACTTCTGCTTGTGTGTGTGTTTATGGTTATGAAGCGGATTATTTCTGATATCAGGAAAGAGCTTCCAATGAAGGCTATAACTTGCCACATTGGTTTTTCACTCGCCCATGTGCCAGGGCCTGCTAATATCATCTCAGAATCAGTTTATGTTATTGGTCTCTTCCCTGGTATTATGACTAAGTTTTTAAATACATCAAACACTATATAGCTCAACAATTGCTTCAACAACAACACTCTCTTTTACAAAAGTGCTCTGAACCTGTTTTTATTACTGATATCAGATCTCATTCTGGTCTTCCTGTACCTATGAATCGGGCATAGTTTAAAGAAAAAAAAAAAGGAGGTATGACCCATCTGACTCCTTGTCCTTGACATTGTTTCCTTTAAAATTTTTGAATTTATTTCAAGGGGAATCAAATACAGCAGCTGAAAAGCATTTTCAGGAAGATGCACAAGCTCAGAAAACTACTTAATTCTGCTATTTTGATTAAAATTGACAGAGACTGGGCAGAATGAGGGAGACACCTCAATCGAGGAAGAGGGTATATTTTTCTTTCAACAGATAACCCCACCAAGAAACTTTGGGTCCCATTGCACCTCATCAGGAGCCAGATTCATCTATTTGCTTTAACTTTCAGACCTTTGCAGTCTTACAACTCTCTAAATTCCAACTCCAAGCCATCGCCAAGCTGATTTCAAGCTGATTTCAGCTGGAATTCACAGGTAAATCAGAGAATCCAGCATCAGAAGGCCTGCAACAAAGGCTTCTAGTTCCTTTAACATATCAAGAGATCAAATTAAGAGCATTCCTTATACCCTTCTCTTACAGGTTGTGAATTGGGCAACTCCAGAACCCCATATTTTGGATTAACAATTCCTTACTTTTACCCTCTCCTTGGAATTCACAGATGTCTCAGCTCTCAAAGGAGGAATGAATGACTTTTAAAAGGAACACCTTTTAATTTCTCTCTAGGATAACTGTGTTGGAGTTCCCCCCTGCCTCTTTCTCTATCCACAGGCATGGAGATGTACCAAACCCCGATGGTTGAAGCATCTGATAACTTTAAAGTGTTTTTTCCAAACATAAGCTAGGTTGCACATATATGACTGCCAGTGAACCTGACCAGAGAATGACTGCATTACCCTGCTGAAGAGCTCCTGACAGAAATTGCGATGCTCCTGTTCCAGTGCTACTGCCTGATCCAGTGCTCCCTGAAGTTCATCAGACTCCTATAGCTGCTCCCCTGGGACTCAATTGCTGTGACCACTACTACTCTTCAAATTGTGATCCGGACACTTCATTTCTTCAACATGTGACTAAATGACTCTGATCACCCTTGAACAGTGCAGGACTATTGGACACTTTGCAACAAGCACTGCTCTAGGTTCAGGGGTGGACTGAAGTTTTAGCACAACAAATGAAACTTTTGTGTTTGTAATTGTTACTCTTTCTATTTCAAATTTTGTGTTTTTGTAAACAGAAAAGGGGGAGATGTTGGGCAACAATGCTTTGTCCTTCAAGAAGCTTAGGTTTTATCTGGTTACACCCATTAATCTGGTTACACCCATCAATCTGGTTACACCCATCACAGTGCTCCTGAAGCACTTCCACTTCCATTGTGTTTACATGTAAACATGTAAACAGTCTTCCCTATGCTCTCCTTCCCACCCAGTTAATCAGCTTTCCCTTTAATCAGACTTTGTTAATTTGTAAGATCAGTTTCCCAGAAATCTATGATTTTATATGTATAAGTGAAATAATGCCTTTCTCTTCTCCTTATGCCTTATGAATAGTTTACCTTAAGTAATATCCTTTTTGTATAGATACAGAAAGACCGTTAACATTATGCTTTGTAACTTAGGATTTGATTGGCCTTGAACATTATTCACTCCCAGGCATCTGCTTTCTTGACTTAAGCCTCAGTTGCCCTTAGTTCCTAACACCCCAAAAGCAGGGTCCCGACGAGGGACTGAATGGACCCAGGGCAAGCAGTGAGCTACCCTGGCAGCGAAATGGGCCAGGCCAAAGTGCCACGATTCTTAACTATAAGAGTTTGATCATAGACAAATGCTGTCATGATCCAAAGGTAACGACAAGACTAGGATCCTGCTAGGGGTGGGAAAGACTATCTGGCCTGAGCACCTTAGTCTGAGATCGAGATGACCCTAGGAGAGCAATTCTATAAGTTTAAGATATTTCTTACTGTATCCATACAAAATGATTTATATTATATTCTTGTATGCTTGTCGGACAAGGAGAGGAGAGGCACACCCATGGGATTATGCTCTAGGGTGGGTCCTTCTGCTGAGGAAGGATCTGTCCTAGGAGCGGCCTTCCCTGAGGCTAATATTTCTACCCCTATTGATTGTGGCCGCACCTATATGTAATTGTTTCCCCAATTCCTCATGGAGAGAGGATTTAACTGTACTGTAGGAGCGGGCTGGGGGGAGAAGGAAGAAGCAGAGGTTCAGAGAGGATCAGAAGGAAGAGGAGGATGAAGGGGGATGGAGAAGGAAAATGAAGTAGCATAGGGGCAGAGATAGAAGAAGAGATGAGGAGAGAATCAGAATAAACTACGACTAATACCAACCAGCCTGGCCCTCGTTCCTTCCTCCGCCTGACCATCACCATCAACCTCTCCTGGGTGGGAGAAGGGTGAGACTACCGAACGTGGGCAGCGGGAGAGATAGAGCCACCGCCACTGTGTGGGTGTTGCGCCCCTCTTGTGTGAGTTTACACAAATGAGAAGACCTGAACTCATTTCAGGTTAGGAACTATGGCTACAGAGACTAAAGTGGAGCACAGACGATGGCAAAGCAAGAGGAATTTGAGGTAACAGGAAAAAGGTGGTGATGGAGGTGGAAGAAGGTAGAAGAAGAAAACAGGCAGAGGAGGAGGTGCTGGCGGGCAGAAGAAAAAAAGAGCAGGACTGCAATGAGGAGACCTACAGCAGAAGAAGATGAAGGGGACATCAGAGGAAGAGGCAGGTGTGAAAATGGGAATTGTATTTGTGAATGGAATTTGTGAGGGGGAGTTACAGGGTGGTTTGCGGTGATGAGGAGGGAGACCACTGAGGAAATAAAGGCCACGTGCTGATAGTAGTGGAGACAGTATTGGAGGAAACACAAATTAGTGAGATCTTGACAGTTGGAGGATAATAGCAAATGAAGAAACAGGCAGATGATGAGGTGGTGTAGGAAGAAGAAAAGAAGTGGACGATGTCGAGGAGAGGTAAGTAGAAGATAAAATGACCCAGATTAGGTGAGACCGGGACAAAGAACCCGGAGGAAGAGGAGGTATGGAGTTAAAGAAGGAGATGGAGGTGGGAAAAAACAGGCGGAGCAGGATGTGGTCTAGGGAAGAATAAACACAGGTATGATGAGTTCGTGGATCAGAGGTAATTGGTCAATAAGGAGCAGCAGACAGTGGAGGCAGACTGGTGAAAACGACTGGCGGCATTATCAGATCTCCAGTTGTAATTGTAGGTATGTGGCGAAAAGAAAATTCATCCGGAGGATGAAGATAACCAGCTGTGAAATAGTTGGAGGCAGGAAGAAGGAAAGAAGAGGAGGTTGCATTTCAGAATGAGAGGAAAGAAGAATGAAGAGCAGCAGAGATTTTGGGCAGAGTGGTGTAAAATGGAAAAGGACAACATTAGAACGAGGAAGATGAAGGTACAGAGCTGAAAGTAGGAGTTAAGAGGAAGGAGAGTGAGAATTATGGGGAGGAGGAGGTGGTGGAGGTTTGTCACAAACATAGACACGCATGTACACACAGACAACGGACTTTTACACACGTAGACTCACACATAGAGACACAGACACATGAATACGGATAGACAGAGTCACATATACAGATACACTTAACATGGTCATACAGACTCACATATGCACATACACACAGACACATGCACACACACAGAAGCACATTGACAGACATATATCTAGAGAAATACACATACTGATATATTCATAGATACAGAAACACACACATGCATGCACACAAATATATACATAGAAACACAAACATAGAGACTTATACTTACACATACCACAGCTACAACATGCACATCTATGTAGACTTATGTGCACAGACACAAACATAGACACAGACACACAGATACATAGTCACCATCACACAAATACATACACATAGACACGCAGACAAACATAGATACACGTGCTAACTCTTACACTAGCTCATACATAGACATAGATACATACACACATAGATATACAATTACATATACAGACAGCATGTATGCACATACACACATGCACACACACTGAAATACACTAACACAGACTTGTACCCACAGAAATACAGAGACAGATATGTACACAAACAGGCATATTCAGAGACATGCATACACAGACATGGAAACTATCAGAAACACAACATACACACAACAGACATATGCATAGACACTTGCATACAGAGGGCAGCACACATAAACACACACCTCCATGCTCACACTGACATATACACATACATACAGTCAAATGCACACATACAAAGAAACACATGTACACACAAGTGATATACTAAATATACAAAGATACACAGATGCACAGGCAGACACATGTACAGGAACAGACCTGTGCACAAAGATACATAGATATATTTACAGACACACTCAGAGACCCACACATACATTTATGCAGACACATTCACACTCAAAAACAGACAAATACACAGACACACACAGAATGACACAGATACACAGGCATATACACAGACTTTTTACAGACAACAGACATACACAGAAAAAAAAGGATAGATACAAAATATGCACACACAGACACGGAGATGTCTACATAGACACAAGACAGATATATATGTATAGACACACACATGCACACAGATATATACTCAAATACAGATAAACACATAATCACACATGAACAACACAGACATACTGAGACACACATTTGTGTAAGTCCATGAACACATATATACACACACTTGCACAAGCAAAAAACACACACAGATATATACTTAGAGACAGATACAGAGACACAGAAACATAAATTCACAGACATATACACAGACATACAGAATCACGCACATATATACAGACACATAGACATGCTCACACACAGAAATAACACAGAAATACAACATGCATTCACATACTCACACATACATATACCCAGATAAGCACAGACGCAGAGACATATACACAGACCCAAACACATAGACTCACAGAGACATTGACATGTATACACAATGACATAAACACAGAGATACAGACATATAGAGAGACACACACCCAGTGTATACAGGAGACATCTGTATACGCAGATATAAAATGTGCACACAGACCTATGTGAAAACACATAGACAAACACATACGCATACATGGCAATACAGACACATAACACAGAGAGACCTACTGAGAGACACAAACTGAAACACATACACAAACAACACATGCTGACATACTGCCAACAAAAGGCAAATTACAGAAACACAGTAAACACACATGCACAAGGATGCACTATACAGACACACAAACCTGTAGTCACACACAGACATAAGCACACAGGTCACACAGACATGCATACACAAACACACAGAGGTACACACAGAGACATATATAGACACAAATATATGCATAGACAGACACAGATTCACACAGACATTTACAGAAACACATGCAGACACAGAGACACAGCACAGATATACACAGACTCCCCAAAATTTCCAGAGACACAGAAATATGCACACATAGATATCTACATAGACACACAATCACAGAGAAACATAAAAATATATACATAGACACTGATATACATATGCACACGCACACAAAACCGATAAACATACACAGACATACACAGAAACACATATGCATACACAGACATACACAGCAACAGACATATACAGACACAAAAGCATGCATACACATTCACTCGTACAAACAGATACATATACATACAAAGATACACAGACACACATAGACATACACGGACATATCCATAGACACTTAACGCGCACAAACATATGAACATACTAACATACACAGACATACAGACAAAAACCTGACAAGTACACAGAGGCACATACATATGAACACAGAGAGGTACATAAACATTCACAGACAAACATGGGCACACAGACATATGAAAAATAGATATGGAGAGACATATACACAGACACACATGCAAAAGTCACACAGGCATATACAGATACACAACCATGGACACAGAAACCGCACATGCTCACAAAAAGACACAGGCATATACAGACACAGAGAAAGACACATGTATACATAGATATACACGATCATTTATAAACAACAAATATATATGCAAAGACACACAGACATATACAGACATGACATGCCTACAGACATAAATACATACACCAAGATGCACATAGACAAGTACATAGACACACATTCACATGCATACGTAGAGATTCACACACAGACATATACACAGACATAAACACAGACACAGTGACATGCACACAACACACAGACATACATATGTATACCCTGACACCACACACATGCTCACACAAAGACACAGATATATACTGAGACACACCGAGTGCGCACACAAACACAAGACATATACAGAAACACATGTCACATGTACAGACAATAGATATGCACACACAGACTCAACCACTCAATAGACATCCCCAGACAAACACAAGCACAAAGAAACACAGGTATACACACACAGAGGAACACACACAACAGTCACTTAATCACTTAACTTCCCGTTAGTCATCGATTTGCTCGAGCGGGCACCAGTAATGTCTCCATTTGTCCCTGTCACGTGCTAGTGTAACCCAATGGCATCTGTTCGCTCTGGGAACATGAAGAGCCTCAAACCGATCGTTCATGATCTTGATGAAGAAGTCTGATCATCTGGTAGGTGGGCGGCCACACGGTCTTTTGACATCCAGTGAAATCCAGTCGGTAACAGCTCTAGTCCAGCGGTCATCTTTAAATCTCATTACGTGACCAGCCCATCAGATTTTTGACACCTTGGCAAATGAGACAGCGTCCCTGATTCTTGATCGTCGATGGATGTCGGAACTCCAGATTTTTTCTCTCATTTGAGTGAAACGTGATATTCCAAGCATAACTCTTTCAATTCCTCTTTTGGAGACCTGAATAGCGTTCTCATCTTGTTTGCGTAGGGCCCAGGTCTCTGAGGCATATTTTAATGAAGGAAGAACAGTGGAATCAAAGAGATGTGCCCGGAGCCAGAGGTTCTTCGTCCTCTTAGCTATTTCTTCGACGTTCTTGAAGGGGTTCCAAGCCGCTCTCTTCCTCCTGCGCAGCTCGGGAGCCAGGTCATTTGTCATGTTGACTTCTCAACCTAGGTACACATAGCTGTTGCATTCGGAGATGGTCGTTCCGTTGAGAGCGAATGGGGCATCAGGAACAAGGCTGTTTTTCATAAACATTGTCTTCATAAGACTCAGTTGTAGTCCTACCTTTCCACACTCACGGTCAAAGTCGGCCAGTATTTGTGCCGCTTGGCTGATGTTTGGTGTTATTAAAACAATGTCATCAGCAAAGCGGAGGTGGTGTAGTTGCCGACCATCTATCTTCACTCCCATTCCTTCCCATTCCAGTCATCGCATGATGTTCTCGAGGGTGGCACTGAAGAGTTTCGGTGAAATGGTATCACCCTGCCGAACCCCTCTCTTGACATCAATGATTACTTCTTTGTAGAATGGTGAGATCCTGGTAGTGAACCCGCAATACAGCTCACGGAGGATGTTGATGTATTGGGCTTGAATGCCCTGATTGGCTAGGGCCAATCAGGGCTTTCAAGTATACAGAGTGCAGTATACAGAGCATACAGAGTATACTCTCTCAGAGTATACAGTATACAGAGATATACACTGACATGCAGACACATGCTTACGCAGATGTATGCAGAGAGAAACAGAGATATACACAGCCATACACAGACATGCATGTGCACATAAAGACATACAAATACACATGCATACACAACACCAGACATACTCAGATTCACATACAAAGGCATGCAGTTACACACATGATGACACAGACATGCAGACACACATACAGACATATACACAGGCACATAAGGCACACAAATACATACACACACATCTGCACACACAGATACACATACAAAGTCTCATGTACAGACTCACACAGACATATACACAGACATAAATACAGACTTGCAAAAGCGGCATATACACAGACACAGAAATATTCAGACATGTGCGCACACATACATGAAGACAGACATAGACAAACACACATGCATATATAGACACACACAGAAATGAAAATCTATACACAGAGAAAAATCTAATGCACACATAGATACACATACAGTCATATGTGAAGACACATACACACAGGCTCAGACATCTGCACAGACCACACCGAATGCAACAGAGTAACAACATGGACTTATGTGCACTCACAACATGAACACAGACAGACATATAGAGATGCCTTACAAATACAGACACATGCACACAGACACGTGTACACGCAGACACAGAGGCGCACACATAGATACAGATATACACATATGCACACACACACTTACACACAGTAACATATATACAAAGATGCACAGAGACAAATACACCAACACAAAGACACAAACATACCTTTACATATAGACACATGACACAGACATAAACAGACACACAGGCATATACACAGACACACAGACATATATAGACACACCCAGTGCACACACAGATAAAAACACATAGGCATATACCAAGACACAAACATAGACACACAGAAATATTGAGACACATACACTTACATAGACATATACAAAGGCCAGAACCCAAATGCAATAATTCATAACTCTGACTTATACAAAGACTTACAACATACACACAGAGACATATTCACAGACACACTAAGAAATATACATGGCCACACACTTATGCACATGAGACATGTAAACAGACACACATGCACACACACTGATAGAGACACATGGACACACAAGATACCCACAGATATAGACACAAATCACATATATTCATAGACACACAATGATACAGGCACACAGACGCACAGGTGTATATGCAGATCACACACAGATGCATCCAAGCCCACACAGACAGACACTCACATAGACAGGTACACACACAATAAACTTATACAGACATACCCAGTGCACACACAGATACACAGGCATATGCGAAGGCACACACATAATCATATAAAAGGCACACCCACGTATACACAAATACAGCTTATTCACAGACACATTGACATGCACACTGATATACACATACAGACACATACAGACGTACATACAGACACAAAAGCATGCACATAAACACAAAAAGACATACATATTATGGACACAAACATGCACACAGACACCGTCATACACAAACTCAGACTCGCAGACATATACAGAGAATCATTCCCACGTGTACACACACTGACACAACACAGAGATCTACAGACTCACAAACATGCGTACACACAGATATGTACATAGGAAAACACAGAACCACACATAGGTATACACACAGGCACTGTATAAGCACACAAAGAGACATAAACACAACAAATACATATGCAGATACAGACATGCACGCACAGAAAAAAAAGACAGAGGCATATAGGCAGGCATAATCACAAGATATACACAGACATATACACAGACACGCGTATATTTATAAACACACAGACACAGATATACAAATTGACACACACATGAACATACACACAGATATTTATACACAGATATTTATACACAGATATACATTCATACAGAGACACAAACTGCACACACAGATAACAGACACATACACGTACTGACATAGACACATACAAAATGACAGGCATAAATACAGATAACGCATACACAGACACATACATATACACAGACACACCGACACCAGATATAAACATAGACACATGGATATGATCACAGACACACAGAGATATACACAAACTCATACACATGTGCACACAGAGAGACACATAGACTCATACAAAGATACAGTCACACACTTAACCTCTCAGTCATGAAAAAGTGAATTCTGTCTTTATTTTGAGAATCTTACAAAGCCTAAATGTTACTAAATACAATCAACACAGGCCATTGTGTATTTCGGAAAGTCGTCACAGCTTCAGATGCTTTCATATTAACTTTTTGCAATACTAGAAAATTCCAAATCTCTATCTAGAAAATGAAACATAATTTCTTCAATTGTACTAAAATCTTCTAAAAACGATAAAAATTATCTTAATTTCAATTATTCTAAGAAAGAAAGTGAGGAATCACTGAGAGAAATAGAAGAACCTTGAATTTTAGAATGCATTTGAAAGCTCCAGTAATAATAACATTAGGGAACTGGTACAAAAATTGTCAGATAAAAATAATTGGGATATCTATTTTTTTTTTTGCTTTTTTGAGTCACACCCAGCAATGAACAGGAGTTACTCCTGGTTTATCCACTCAGGAATTGCTCCTGGTGGTGCTCGGGGGACCATATGGGATGCTGGGAATCGAACTTAGGTCAGTTGCGTGCAAGGCAAATGCCCTGTCCTCTATGTTGTTGCTCCAGCCCTGGGATATCTATTTTTAAAATTTCTGTCTGTATTTAGAGTTACACAATGAAGGAACAATCAGACAATGGGAAAATTATAAAAAAGGATCACCACTTGATAAGCTCAATAAGAGTCACTAAACGTAAATAGAATTGTTCGTAAAAACTTTGTTGGACACCCAAAAGGAGAGAGAGAACAAAAGGGAATGCCCTGCCACAGAGGCAGGGTGAGATGGGGGAGATGGGGGTGGGAGGGATATTATCCATGGTGGTGGAAAATCGGCACTGGTGGAGGGATGGGTATTTGATCATTGTATAATCGAAACCCAAGCACAAAAAATTGTAAATCTACAACTGTACCTCATGGTGTTTCACTAATAAAAAAAAACTTTGTTGGAAAAAAAAAGATACAGTCACACACAAATAGACACAAACATATACAGAGGCGCACACATATACAAAAACACAACATATGAGCACATGAATGTACACACAGACATGCAAAGACACCCATATACACACAGACACAACATACAGACATGTACACACAGAGACATACACAGACACTCACATGCACACACAAAGACAAGCTACAGACATAGACACAGACTCCCTGTGGCCATACAGAGTGGAAAGGGGGCAACCCCTCAGGCCTTGCCCTTTGCATGCAGGCGCCGGCATTTCCTGAGCAGCAGTGAGGAAGGTCGTGCCATCATTGTCTAGTGGAGCGCCACAGCGGCCCTGGAACACACACGTGTGTGTGTGTATGTGTGTCTGCTGCTGGTAATCTGGTGGTCGGTGTCCACGCCCTCCATCCATTTGCAGCTCTGACTGGAGCACACTGACCACACCCACCCCTCTGCCCCGCTCTCAGGACTGTTCTGCAGAGATTCTACAGACTTGCTCACCCTCTTCCCTCCACCCTCCAGACATACACTCAAGACATAGAACACAAACACCACACAGACACACACAGACATATACACAGACACAAACACATGCATACACAGATACACAGACATGCACACACAGACAGAAACATGCACAAATACAGATAAGCACACAGACACAGACAGCCACACACATGTGCGCGCACACACTCAGACTGTATACACACAGTGACACTTATGCACACAGAGAGACTTGCCCTATGAAACATGCATACACAGAGACACAGATATATACATAGACACGTGCACACACAGAGACACATATACAGAGAAACATGAACACACAGACATACATAGGCATTTGCACAGAAAAACACACATGTGCACACACAGACATGAATGCACACACAGAGACACACAAACACATAAACAGACATACATAGACACCATACATGCACACCCATATAGACATGCACACAAAGAACACAAAAGTAGACACACACAGAGACAGAAATATATGCTGACACAGATACATACACATTGACAGAGATCCACAGACATATACACATAGTTAGACAGATACACACAAAAACACATAAATATGCCCAGAAACAACACACATGCAGGCATAAATATATTCCCACACAGAAAGACACAGAGATATACACAGTGACATACAAAAACACACATCTACATGCACACACGCGCACATGCACTGACAACATATACACAGACAGAATATACACAGAGACATGAATACACACGCAAACATGCATACACACTAAAACAGAGATACACAGATATATGCATAGATACACAGAAATTCACAGAGAGATGTACACAGGAATATCACAGGTGGCTCACAGAGATAAACACACATGCATACACAAACACGCAAACACATATGCAGATAAACATACATGCACACACAGACACCTGGAGAGAAACACACATATATACAAACACACATGCACATGCATGTGCACACTGATAGACACATATACATATGCATATATACAGACACATAATCACAGACAAAGATGCACACGGACACAATCAGACATGCACAGAGACATACACACTTATACACAGATACACATCGCACAGATGTGCACACAGAGACACAAAGACATACATCACACACACTGAGACAGACACATAGTCACAGAAGACATACGCAGATTTATTCACTGACAAACACAGACACATCCGCATACACATAAGTACAGATATATACTCTCAACATGCGTATAGACACAAACAGACATATGCACGGACACATGTGCAGACACATATGCATATACACAGTCGTATACACAGAAAAGTAGAATCGTGTGTACAGACACAAACATATACAGACACGAGTACAAACTGAAACACGAATACGCTGAGACTCATAAAGAGATGCATGGACATATACACAGACACAAAGACATATTTATACAAATTGACTCTTACACACAGTGACATATACACAGACCCACACAGACATATAGACAGGTACATATAGGCACACAATACATATTCACAGACACACCCAATGCACACAAAGATAAACAGACATATGCTAAGAGACATCTGCTCACACACAGATACACAGACTCAGACATATACACAGACACACTTCCATGCCACACAATCACAACATGCACTTATACATAGACTCACGATATGCACACACAGACACAGACATATACACAGATGCACAGAGACATAGACAGCCACATACACATGCACACACAGGTATGCTCACACACACATGCACTCACAGACATGCTCAGACACACATTCACACACAAACATACACAGAAACACACATACACCAACTTAGAGTCACAAAGACAAGGACACACAGACATATACACACACTCCCATGCCACAGAGTCACAGCACGGACTTATGCACAGACTCACAACATGCGCGCACACAGACAAAGATATATACACAGACAGGGACAGCCAATACACATATCCTCACACATTGGCTGATAGACACACATAGTATCACACAGATGCATACACACCCACATGCAACACAGTCACTACGTGGTCTTATACACAGACTCATGGGCACAGAAAGACATGTACACAGATGCACACACATGCATAGACACATGCACACAGAGATACACACAAACATATACCAAGAAACACACATAATCACACATAGATACACAGACACATGCCGCACAGTAACAAAACAATTTAGGCAGAGACTCACCAAATGTGCACACACAAAAATAGGCATATACACAGACATAGACATACACACACTCTGACAGACACAAAGGCACACAAAGACACACATATACACAGTAAAGACATGTATATAGATAGAGATACATAAACATAGCAACACAGACATATGGATATACACAGACACACAAAGACATGGTCACACACATAGACACACAAATATACTCAGACACCCAGTGCTTCATTGGATACACACATATTCATATACAAAGAAACACATAATCACACACAGAGACTCAGAGACATATAATCAGGTGCACACATGTGCACACAGACACTTGCACACACATTGACACAAAGACACACAATGCAGACATACACAAACATATATACAGACTCACAGAGAAGACAAACATGCACATAGGCATATACGACATACACACAAACAGACATAGATATATAAACGGAAACAAACACACACCATATACATATATAAAAAGACACACCCAGTGCACAGACAGATATATACACAGGCATATGCCAAGACACATACATAAATTCACACACAGATGCACACAGAAACACACAGACATATACAGATACAAACATACAACACATACCTGGTACAAACTTACACGTAGAAACACATACACACACAAAGACACATACAGACACACACATAGAAACAAAGGCACGCACATATATACATAAACACACAATGACGCAGACATACATAAAGACATATAGACAGACACACACACACAATATATATATATATATATATATATATATGACACATCCTATGAACATTCAGATACGTGGGCATATACAAATATACAAACACATGCGTGTATTCAGAGACAGACACATGCAGAGATATAGACATACAGACATTACACAGATGTACACATGCACACAAATACATGCATAAACATATACATACACACTATGTAGACACCTATATGCTCACACAGCACAATAACACACTAATTCACACAGACGTATAAAAGACACAAAGATACACACATAGACACAATGACATATATACACAGACCCACATAGACATATACACTGACACACTGACATATAGAGAGACACACAGACATGCAAATGTATATAAACAGACACATCCAGTGCATACACAGACACACACAATCATTCCCAGACATTCACACAGATTCACATAGACAAATATACAGAGACACATGCAAGAGTCACAACACAGAATCATACACAGAATCACATCGTGGATACACAGAAACAGAAAGAGACATAGACACACAGACATATACACAGACATGTGCACACACACACTGACACCTAGAGACATTGACAGAGTGATACATATACAGAGACACAGGATATACACAGACAGACACAAGAACATGCGCACACACACAAGAACATGGACATATACAGACACACAGACATAGACATACAATATATACACCCAATGCAAACACAGATACGCACACAGGCCTATACCAAGATATACACATAATCACACACAGAGATACAGACTCACACAGACATATACACAGACACATTCCATGCAACACAGTCACAACACGAACTTTTACCACAATCACAACATGCACACACATATAAGACTTGTACACAGCCACACACACATGTGCACAGACACATGTGCACACACAGACAGATACACTGACTAAATACACAGAGACACATGTATTAGACACACACATGCACATACACTGATCGGGTCACATAGACTCCTAAAACATAGACATACTTATAGGCACCACATATATACATAGAGTCACAACCACAGTGACACTAACATACACACACAGGCACACTAACATAGACACAGACATGTGCAGACACACATGCACACAGAGACATATACAGATATACACTGACATAGAACCACATAGACATGTAAATATATAGACACAGAAACACCCAATGCACAGTCAGATAAACACACGGTCTTATGTGAAGACACACACACAGACTCAGGCAAATGGCACAGACCCACACCCACTACAGCGCAGTGGCAACACAGACTTATACACACTCACAACATGCATACATACAGACATACACACGGACATACAAAGAAATGTGCACAGCCACACATATGTGCACACAGACATGTAAACAGAAACATGCACACACACTGACACACATAGACACACGGACATAGTCACAGACACAAATTCACATACATATATGCATAGAGACACAATAGTAGAGACACACAGTAATGTTTGCACATTTGCAGATATTTGCATAGACATACAGACACAGGAACAGACACACAGATATATACACAGACATGCAATATATAGACAGACACAAACACAGACATATACAAAAAGAGACAGACACACAGAAATGCACACATGTATGCAAAGGCACACAAAGACAAACAGACATATACACTGACTGATGCATGAACATAAAGACATATACACACAAATACACACATACACAGACATACTTGTGTACAGACACAGACAAACAAACAAACACAGAGAAACAGAAAAAACAAACACAGATGTGTATGCATGGAACATAGGAACCTGCACACACAAACATATACAGAAACATATGCAGACACACATCTATACACATGCACATATACAGATAAACACATAATCGCACCGACATATACAGATGGTACACCAGTTGTCAGGCACCAGAATGGTAAGCCCCGTGTCAGAGACCAGGCTCACTAGACCTTGGTGTTATGGTACAGCGTTGGTGCCAGAAATCACCTCTTGTTGTACAGGTGCACACAAATCAGAGACATGGGCATCTCTTCAGTCTTTTAAAACGTTTTCACTAAACACTGTGACTTTCAGAGTTGTTTCAGGCATTCGTTGTTCCAACACCAATGCCCCCACCAGTGTGACCGTCCTCCACCAACATCCCCAATTTCCCACCCACCCCCCAAGCCTTCCCCCTTTGCAGGCACAAAAGAACCCACATGCACACACAGATATATACATGGACACACAGACACAGACATACATACAATCAGATGCACACATACATATAAACACATGTACACACACATGACAGATGCACACATATTTACAGAAACAAATATGCAGACCCATGCACAAAGAGACACATAGAGACATAAATACAGACACACACAGAGACCCACACATAAATATATGCAGACACATTCACATAGAGAAACACAGAGACACAAATACAGACAAAAGTAGATATACACAGACATACATGTGCACACACAGAATGACACAGATACACAGACCTATACATACACTATTTACACACAGACAACAGACATACACAAAAGACATACATAGATATAACAACATGCACACACAAGACACACATAGATATATATGCAGACATATACTCATGCACACAGAAACATATACTCAAACACAGATATACACATAATCACACACGGACAACACAGACATACACCCTTTTTCACGAGCACATAAACACATATACACACCCACATGCATATGCACAGACACATATTTAGACATGCAGACATGAAATAGACTCATACAGACACACAAGCAGGTGCACACACAGAGATAAACCCACATACATATGCACAGACATACAAATATGGACACACAGCACATATCTGCATGTACTCAGAGAACACAGAAGCATATACAGACTGATATATATGCGCACAATAGACATATACCCAGACAGAAGCACACCACATACAGAGACACACAGATATATACATACGCTGAGAGATACACAAGCATATACACCAACACACACCAACATGCACTCACATAAATAAACACAGACACACACAGATACCCATATGTACAGACATATACAGAGACACACATAGATATACCCGTACACATAGACATATACCAACACACCACAAACACATAGAGATGCACAAACATATACATGGATCTGCCGCATCTACCAGCACTTCTGCTCTTCTCTCTTTGAGGTCTTCCTTGATCACATCTCTGCACTGCTTTGCAAGCTTGGACATTCGCTTGCGGTTGCCTGAGGCATGCGCCAAACCACGTTGGCGAATAAGCTCAAGAGTTTTCGAAGACAGGCAGTTTTTTGTGGCTATCTCTCTCTTGGCATTCCTCGCACAATCATGGAGGTGCTGAACCAGTCGATCGTATTCCTCATCAATGTTGTCAACAATGGCATCTTCCCATGTTGCCGCAATAGTGCCAAAGAGCTGCCAGTTGGTGGTCGTTCTGGAAGTTCTCTTTTTAAACTTTGCAGCCCTTTCTCCCCTTTCTGTGAAGTAGAATTTTGCACGAAGGAGACGGTGGTCCGATCCCATTCAGAATTTTGGAACAACAGCGACATCGGGCAGGCAAAACCGTCGATTGAATATGATGTGGTCTATTTCATTGTGGAATCGTCCACCGGGAGACTCCCATGTCCAACGTTTAGATTCGGCCTTCTGGAACTGTGAGTTACCATGGATGGTCTTGGTCGACATGATGAACTCAGACAGTCTCTCACCCTGTTTGTTCCATTCAAGACCATGTGTCCCGATGTGAAGTTCTTCAGCTGATCTTCTTGGTCCTATCTTGGCATTAAAATCACCCACAATGATCTTGTAGAAGGTGTGGTCTTCTTGGTCTTCTTTATAGAACTTCTCCAGCTCCATGTAGAACTTCTCAATTTCTCCTTCATCATAATGAGATGTTGGTGCGTAGACAACGAAGATAGAAACTGCTGGCAGTGAGCCACATCTATTCAAATGTAAACGTCTGATTCGACACATAGAGATATACATAGAAAAGCACACATGCACATACAGACATGCACACACAAAAATATACACAATGACATAGACACACTCAGAGACACATAGACACAGCACAGAGACACACACGTACACTAAGAAACAGAGATACAGACATATAAACAGACTCACACCCAATGCAAACACAATACACTAACACAAACATATACACACATGTGCACATAGAGTCACAGCACAGAGAAAGACATATACATAAACACGGAAGAAACATGCACACAGACATATACATAGGCAGACACACAAACACATGCATACACAGACAAAAATACACATGCACCCACAACAGACATATACAAACACACAAATGCACACTTAGATATGCATACACACATGTATACACAGACACAGTTCAGCACACACACAAATATAGACATATACACAGACACAGACATTCACATCTAAACACAAAGACACACATATAGACATATTCAAAGACACACACCTGATCACAGGCAGACACACTGACACACACCTGAATACCCAGACAAACATAGACATATGCACAAACACACAAGCAATTCCACATATACAGACATATACAAAGACACACATTCACATGCACAGACACATATACATATTAACACACAGACCCACACATATGCACAGACACACAAATGTAGACACAAAATACACAATGTACACACAAACATGAAAAGAAGCAGACACACACGGATAGACACAGACAACAACACACAGAATCACGTGCATATGCACAGACATATGCACGCTATTAAGACAAATATAGCATAAAAACCGACACACACCCACATACAGACCTATATCCCAACACATCCACATGCACACACAGATACACTCTGGCATAGTCACAAACACACATTGATACACACAGAGGCATATATACACAGACATCTACATTTGCTGTATACACACAGACATAGACACAGACACACAGACATAAACACATGCACACCAACACAGAATATATATATACAGACAGAGGCACATGCACATACAGGTACATCGACACACAGATACATACACAAAGACACACACATGCAGAAACATACACACATGTTCCCACAAAGACATACAGACACATACCGAGATATACACACTTATGCACAGGCAGGCACACATCGAAATATACAGAAACACAGACATACAAACATGCACACACATACAAACAGACACACAATGAAACTCATGCACACAGAGAGACGTGTGCTACAAAACATATGCATACCACACAGAGATATAGATACATGTACACACAACAAACATATGCACAGAAAATATGCATATACACAAAGACATGCACACACGTAGACACACAAACACACAGAAACCACACTTGCACACAGACATACACACAAATAGATACACATATACAGAGATACAAATATACCGAGATACAAACACACATGCAGACACAGACACAGTGATACACATACAACAAACATATGCACAGAAAATATGCATATACACAAAGACATGCACGCATGTAGACACACAAACACACAGAAACCACACTTGCACACAGACATACACACAAATAGACACACATATACAGAGACACAAATATACTGAGATACAAACACACATGCAGACACAGACACAGTGATACGTATACAGACATACATAGGCACACATCCACATGTGTGCACACACCATACTGACAGACATATGCATAGGTAAAACATTCACACACATCCATATACATAGAGACACAAATACAAACATGAACATACACCAAAACACAGAGATACAGATATATGCATAGAAATGCACAGACATATACACAGGTGGTACACACAGATAAATACACATGTACACACACCGATATAGTCATAGAAATAGACACAAATATATACATAGACAAACATACATGTACACACAGATACACAGACACACACACAGACAAATGCAGAGAAAGACACACATACACAGACACATCCACATTAACGCACACATACATTTACAAACACATATGCACAGATAAATGCGCACACCAACACAACTAGACATACACAGACACATGTGCATACAGACAGGTGTATACATAGAAGTACACATGCACACGCAGTGACACAAAGGCATAAAGAGACATACATGCACACACACTGACATAAGAGACAAACACAAAGACAAACACATTTTCTTAGAAAAATACAGACACATGCGCATATACACAAACGCAAATATATACACAGACACATAGAAATATAGACACACAGATCCATACACAGACACATACCAAGAGATATACATAATCACAAACAGACATACATACAGAGACACTCACATTCCCAACACACACAATGTGGACTTGCACAGATTCACAACATGCACACAGAACAGACATACATAGACATACAGGAATAAAGATAGCCACACAGACAGTGCATAGACACCTGTGCACACACACAGACTTACACACAGATACACACGTGTGCACACGCTGAAGAGACACAAAGACACACATGCATACAAAGACACAATGGCACAGACAGATACACAGTCATATACACAGACACATTCAGACACACAACATGCACACACACAATTACACAGATACATAGGCTCACAGTCACACCCAGTGCACACACAGATATACACACAGGGATATAAACAGACACACACCCACATGCAACATAGTCACAACACAGTCTTATACACAGACTCACAACATGTGCACATACAGACATATACACAGATACACACACATGCGCACAGACACATGCACACACATATGCACAGACATGTGCACACACAGACACAGATGTGCACATACACTGACACAGACACATAAAGACACATATACATAGTTACACAGAAGACACAGATCTATACAGATGTAAACACAGATCCACAGAGGCATATACATGGACACACTCAGGCATAAATACAGACACACACAAACACATGCACACACAAAGGCACCCACAGAAATGTACTCTGAAATACACACATGCATACATATATATATAGACAGACATACACAGACACACAAATATATATATGTATATATATATACACAGACACACCCAATACATATGCACAGGCATATACCAAGACACACGTAATCACACACCGACATACACAGACTCACAGAGACATAAACATGGACCCACATGCAACAAATCACAACACGGACTTATACATAAACTCTCAACATGCACCAGACACTAACAGACATATACAGAGACACACACAGAAACACATGTGCACAGACACATGCACACACACAGTCATATACATAGACAAACATGCACACATACAGACACAAACATGTACAGACACATGAGTATGAACTGATACACAGAGACACACAAAGACACACATGGACATATACATAGATACAAAGACATACATATATACATTGACACCCAGACACAATACCATATACAAAACATACACACACAGAGACATATAGGCAGGCACATATAGACATACAATACATATTCACAGACACATGCAGTGCACACAAAGAAAAACATACATATACCAAGAGACATATAATTACACACAGATACACACACAGACTGACAGAGACATGCCACACAGTCACAACACGGACTTATGCAGAGACTCACAACATGCGCACACACAGACACAAATAGAAACATAGACAAATATATATATACTTAGAGACAGCCACATACACATGCACACCAATACATGTGCACACACACAGACACACACAGAGACACACATGCGCACATTAACATAGAGACACAAAGATAAAGACAAATATACATAGACACAAAGGCTTACTTACAAATTTAAAGACAGAATGACATGTAAACACAGGCACATATATAGATAGACACACACAGACACACAAATATATATATACACAGGCACACCCATTGCATACACAGATGCACAGGCATATACCAAAACACACAAATATCATAAACTGTCAGAGATACACACAAAGACTCAGACACATACACGGACACACACCCACATGCAACACAGTCACAACATGCTCTTATACACAGGTGCTCACACATGCACAGACATGCACACAGAGACACAGACATATACCAAGAAACACTGAGAATCACACACAGATACACACATTCACAGACACATGCCACACAGTAACAAATCGGATTTATGACTCACAACATGCGCGCACACACAGACAAAAATTGACATACCCAGGCATAGACATCCACACACATGCACGCACACTGACAGATAGACATAAAGGCACACAAAGACACACACATACACAGAGAGAAAGATACATGTGTATATATATATATACAGACAATGACATAGATATGCACATTCATATTCACAGACACACAAAGACAGACATTCATACACAAAAGGCACACACAGGAATAGACAGACACATGTATACACAGATACCTAGTGCGTACACAGATATACACATATACATATGCAAAGAAGAACATGACACAGTGATACACACAGAGACTCAGAGACATAGAAACAGATGCACATACATGCTCACAGACACGTTCACATGCAGACATGTGCATAGACACACACATATGCACATGCTGATAGAAGACACATAGATACACAGACACACCAGATATGTACAAAGACACACAGGCACACTTAAACATAGACACACATGCACAAGACACAGAGATTACATACATGCACATATAAGCACACATGGACATTGCACAGACATACAGACATAAACAGACACACAAATATATATACAAGGACACACCCAGTGCACACACAGATACACAGAGAGACATGTACCAAGACACATGCATAATTTCACAGAGAAATACACACAGACTTACCTAGACATATTCAAACTCAGACCCATGTGCATAGACACATTTGCACACAGAGACATATACAGATACACACAGACATATATAAAAACACATATGGTACATATACACAGAAACACACAAAGACTTACATATATATACATAGAAACAAAGGCACACACATATGTATATAAACACACAAAGACAATAACACAGACATATAGACAGACACACATATATGCACAGACACACCCAGTGGACACACAGATACAAAGGCATCTACCAAGCCATACACATGCACTGACAGAGACACAGACACATGCAGAGATATGCACACAGATATATACACAGATATATACACACAGATATATACACAGATGAACACATGCGCACAGACACAACATACAGATGCACAGATACATAAGCACAATCACACTGACACTGACATATACACACATATATGCAGACAGAGACACACAGATGCACATGCACACAGAGACACATTTAGACATATACAGACACAGACACACAGCATATACACAGACACAAAACAGATACACACATACATATACATAGACACACACCCACATACAGACAGGCACATATGCTCACATACAAACAGAAACACAAACACATAGTGACACACAGATATATACATAGACACAAGTTCACAATCGCACAGGAAAACATGGGCATATGCTCAGACACACACACGCACATGGACACATAAACATAGACATATAAATATACAGATATATACCCACAAATACACACATGCTCATGCACACAACACCAACACAGGCAATACACACATGTGGGCACACAGAAGATAAAATACATATACAGAAACACATTATGTTCACAGAGACACAAAGATGTATACACACAAACATACTGACATAGACACACACATATGCACAAAGACACAGAGAATATATATAGACACAAACACATGCACACACAGACATATACAGAGACACACACAAATACACCTGTATACACACAAAACACAGACAGATACACGGATACTCACATATGGTTAAACAGACACACACATGCACACAGAGAATCACATATTCACGCACAGAGAGATATACAGATGGACACATACACACATACACACAGACATGCACAGATATTCACAGATACAACATCATACACATATACATAGACACACAATGGTACAGATATATAGACACACAGGTATAAATTCAGACAGACCACACACAGACACATAAAAGCACAAACAGAAATGCACAGACACACAGAAATAGACACACAGACACACAGTAAATTTATACAGACACCCCAGTGCACAGACAGATACACAGACAGGCATATGGGAAAGCACACACATAATCGCACACAGACTCACCCAGACATATACACAGACACACCCACATGCAACACACAACACGTTCTTACACACAGACAACATGTGTACACAAGGACACAGACATAGACACAGACTGTCACACATATAAATATGTCACACAGACACAAACATCCATAGACATTTGCAGACACACAAATGTGCACATACCGACACAGGGATACATAGACACAAAGACACACACATATATACATAGTCACAGACACTAGACACAAACATTCACAGAATTATACTCAGACACACATATGTGCACACACAAACCCACACAGACCTATAGATAGACACACAGACACTCAATAAATTTATACAGTCACACCCAGTGCACACAGATACACACGGGCATATGCAAAAATACATATGCACAGAGATACACACACAAAGACTCAGACACATACACAGACCTATACCCACATGGACCAACTCACAATAGGGATTTAAACAGACTCACAACGTGTGCACACACAGACAGAAACAAACATATACACAGACATACAGACATAATCGTAGCCACACACACAGACACACAGACATGTGCAGACACAGACATATACATACAGACACATGTGTATACAAACACACAAACATAGATACAGATACACACATATCCACACACTGACACAGACACAAATACATACAAAGCTATGGATACAGATATATACACAGACACACATGCACACACAGACAACAGATCCGCACACACACTAACTCATATACACAGACATAGATACACACACAGATACAAACATGCACACACTCAGACAACACATATACACAAACATAGACACATGCACACACACAGATACCGTAACACATAGAGACATATACACAGACACTGAGAAACACAGAAGCAAACAGATGTATACACAAACAGGTGTATTCAGACAGACATGCACACAAACAGAGACACAGACATATACACAAACACAGACATATATATAGACACATGTATACAGAGAGCAACACACATATACATAAAAACACACAGCCACATGTACACACAGATATATACATGGACACACAGACTCACAGACACACAACCAAGTGTACACATAGAAACACATGCACACATGTAAGTGACATATATATGTATATATGTATACATACACACATATACGAAGATACACAATTGCATGACACATGTGTACAGAAACATACAGACCCATGCACAAAGAGACACATACAGACATATATAGAGTCACACATGTGTACACACAGAATGACACAGAAATACACAGAGACACCAGGCATACACACACTCAAAAGACATATACATAGATACAGCAACATGCACACACAGACATATACACAAGAACAACACATATATAGCCATAAACACATACATACAGAGACATATACTCAAGCATATATACACATAATCACACAGAGACAACACAGATATATGCACACATATTTGCACAAGCACATGAACACACAGAGATACAGACTCACATAAACATATACACAGACACATTGCATGCAACACAGTCACAACATGAACTTTTGCCACAATCACAACATGCACACACAGATGCACAAGACATGTACACAGCCACACACATGTACACACAGACATATACACTGACTAAATACACACAGACACACATGTATACAGACACATACATGCACATACACTGATCGAGTCACATAGACACCCAAACGCAGACATACTTGTAGACGCCACATATATACAGAGTCACATCCACAGTGACACTAACATACACCCATGGGCATATACATAGACACACGCAAACAGACATGCAAATATATAAACACAGAAACACCCAATACACACACAGATACACATAGTCATCTATAAAGACACATACACAGACTCAGACAGATGGCACAGACACACACCCACTACAACAGTAACAACACGGATTTATATGTACTCACAACATGCAGACATATACACAGACATACAAAGAAATAGACACAGTCACACATGTGCACACACATAGACATGTAAACTGACACACATGCACACACACTAACACACATAGACACACAAAACACAGACATATTCACGAACACAAATTCACACATATATACATAGAGACACAATGATACAGACATACAGACACACAGTCATGTATGCAGACCACACACACACAAGCACATAGACATATACACAGATATATGCAGACAGAGATATATAGAGAGACACACAAATATATATACACAGACACACCCAATGCACACACAGATACACAGACAGGCATATGTGAAACCATACACATCATCACAGACAAACTCACACAGACATATACACAGACACCCACATGCAACACACAACTCAGTCTTATACACAGATAGATACCAACACACAGACATAGGCATATGCAGACACACATAGATACTGTCACACACAGACGCACACAGACATACAAGATATTCATAGATAAATGTGCACATACTGACTGAGACACATAGACACAAAGATACACACATATATACATAGACACAGACACAAGACACAAGCATACACAGACACACACATGTGCGACCGCAAGTCCACACAGTCATAAACAGACACACAGACATATAGCAGACACACAGACACACAGTAAATTAATACTGACACACCCAATCCGCATGCACATGCATATGCATAGACACACATATGCACAGAGATACACACAGACTCAGACATATACCTAAAATAATACCCATATGCAACATGTCGCAAGAGGGTCTTATACACAGACTCACAACATGTGCACATTCAGACAGACAGAAACAGATATCTACACAGGCACACAGAAATATACATAGCTACACACACATGCGCAAACACACAGAGACATACATAGACACATGCTTACACAGACACCTACCTATACACAGACATACACATGTTCACACATTGACAGACACAAAGACACAAAGCCATGTACAAAGATACAAGCGTGTATATAGACACACATATACACAGATATATAGCTAAACACACATAGACACAGATATGTACACTCTGAAACACCCAGTACACACAGATACACAGGCATTCACAACATTCACACACATAAAAATTGACATATTCAGAGATACACATAGACATAGAGACAGCCATACACATATGTGTGCGGACACATATACACAGACATATACAGATGCACACTTATACACAGACACAGATGCACACACAGACACACACAACATATACAGAAACACATATACACAGAATTATGCACAAATGCCTACATTTAAACAGAAAAAGACAGACACACAGATATATAAACAAACACACACAAACACGCACACAAACACCACACACATACACAAACACACGTATGCAGGCACACAACACACATAGACACAGAATCAGACACACAGACATATCTAGACACTCATGCATGTGCACACACTGACACACAGACAGACAGACACAGACACACTAGTGTGTTTCTGTGTGTCTGTATATGTACATACATGCAGAAACACATGAGTACATGCACAGACAATAAGTAAATGTACACAGGCAAACAGGCACTGATAGACATACTGACACACACCTAGAGACACATAAACATATACACAGACACACATGTATACACAGACACAGAAATAAACATGAATATATACAACAGACATATATACAGAATTAGACATACACAAACATATACACAACACATAACATATGTACATCCACTGACACAGTGAGGCACACACAGACACAAAAGCAGAGACAGACACAAAAGCACACAGACATATACACAGACACACAGGTACACAAGATATATACATAGACACACAACACACATGAGCAGTACACAAAACACTCACATGCAGATATATACACAAATACACAAACGCTACACAGATTTAGAGACATATAGCCAGAGACACATATATAAAGACATGCCCTTGCGTACACACAGACATATACGCAGACACATACATGCTCACAGACACATTCAGATAGAGGCACATGGATATATACACACAAGACATACACAAACATATACACACAGAGACATATACACAGACACACAGAAATACACATGCGCACACAAACACACAGAGAAGATGGATAGACTTACATACAGACACATAAATGCTCGCACAGACACAAACAGACATATTTACAGACAATGTACTACAAGAGCAAACACAGACAAACACTGACACCGATGCATACATGACATAGATATGCACAGACACAGACATATAGAGACATACGCACACAAGATACACACAAGACACATACACAGATACACATACACACATATACACATAGACATCTACACAGACACACATGCATGCACACACGGACATATACACAGATACAGAGACACAAACATATATTTAGACTGAGAGACAGATGGACTCACATAGACACAGACATGTACATAGCCACATACGGACCTTCACACATGCACATGCAAACATACTGATACATACAGACATTTACACAAAAGCACACATACACAGACATACAAACACAGGTACATAAACAGATGAAAACATGCATGCACACACAGATACAGAAGACACACACCCACATGCATATAGAGAGACATACAAAAGCATATACACACACAGAAGCACAAAGTCATATACAGACAGAGACACAGATATTTGCACAAACATACAGATGCATGAACAGACACACAGATATATTCACAGACATGCAGACATATACAGACACAAACAGACATATACAAAAGGAGACAGACACACAGACATATCCAAAGGCACACAAACAGACATATATGCACAGAGACCCACACAGATATACAGAGACACAGTTCACACACAAGCACACAAAAACAAACAAATATACAAAGACAATCAGAGACACACAGATCTATCCATAGACACCATAGACACAGAGACACGCACACATAAGCAAACACCTAGACAGACACAGACAGACACACAGACACACACAGACATATACACAGACACACCCAATGCATGCACAGATACACACAAAGAGACTTATATAAAGACACACACATGCACACATAGAGATAGATACAGACAGACTCACACAGACAGACAAAGACATACTCCCACATGCAGCACAGTCACAGCATGAAATTATGTGCAGACTCAAAACGTGCACACACAGATACAAAATTGATACACACAGAAAAATATGGACATCCACACACAGATGTGCAAGACACATACTCACAGACATATATGCAGACACATTTCTACACAGACACAAATACACATATAGACATATACACAGACACATAGATACACAGAATTATATACAGATGCATACACTTGTGCACAAAAGACACACAGACACAACAGACATATATAGAGACACACATAACCACACAGATATATATATATATATAATATATATATATATACTCAGATACAGAGACACATGCGGATACACAGAGCAGACATGTACACACAGAATGAGACACAGACAGACCTAATCTGCACACACACGCATGTGCACACACTGACAGAGACATCCAGACACACAAAAACACATCCAGACACACATAGAGACACACAGACATATACACAGACACTATATACTTAGACACCTGCACACATAGAGCTACACACATGCACACACACAGACAACAAAGACATGTACACAAGCACACAGACATGTTTGTATGTCTTTTTGTGCATAAATCTGTATGTCTTCAGTGTAGGCATCTGTGTATAATTCTGTGTATCACACACAAACATACACAACATATACAGAGTCAAACACATGCACTCCCACAGAGACATCAAGAGTACAGTTTACATACAGATATATACGTAGAAACACAGACACAGAGAGATATACAGACACACACAGATATATAAACACACAGATGCATAAACATGCACACATAACAGACATACATACAGAATAGACACACAGGCATATACACAACACACACATGTGCAACCACAGACAGACACACAGATATATACTTGGACACACAACACACATATGCACAGACACATGAACACACAGACATATAGACACACATACTCATATATAGATATATATGTACTAATACACATATATTTATACAAATACACATGCACTAAACAGATGTGCAGACACATACCCAGAGACACACGCATATTTAGACATAGCCTTGTGCACCTACAGACACACAGACATATACACAGACACAAACACATGCACACAATCAGACACATACATACAGACATATACACACAATACACACACGCACACAGAGACATAACACAGGCACACATATGCACACAGACATACACAGACTTACACACACATGCACACAGACGTATTTAGGCACAGTACACGTGTGAACACAGACTTATACACTGACACAGATGTACACACGACACCGAGACCCACATGCACACAGAAACCCACACAAGGACACATACACTCAGATACAAGCATACACACTTACACTTAGACATTTATACAAACACAGAGTGCACACATAGATATACACATATACTTAGACTCACACACCATATACATAGACGTATGCACACACAAACATGCTGACACACAGACATACAAAAAACACAGACACACACAGATATACAAACCCAGATACATAAGCACAGATGAACAGATGTGCAGACACAGACACAGAGAGACTCACGATCACATACACACCCACAGAAACACACACACAGACATCCAGACATATGAACACACATAAAGATACATACATGGACATATAGACACAGACATACACAGGTACACAAAAAAGACATACACAGGCACAGTGTATACATAAGCACTAATAAACACAAACATACACAGACACACAGATATATGCATAGACACAAACACATGCACACACAATCAGAGACATACACAAACATACACATACCCAAACAGATCCACACACATGCACATATACAGGCACTCAGAGACATATACAAAGACACACAGAGACATGCACAGGCATCTACACAGATACAGAGTACAGTTACGCTGACACACACAATGCGCACAAGCAGACATACAGACACACAGACATAAACACAGAGAACACACACATGCACACATGGAGACATACACAGAGAAACATATGGCATGTGTGGACAAACAGGCATAAAGATACACATACATTTTCACAGACAAACCCACTTGCACACACACAGACATACAAAGACATATGCACATACACACTGACATATACACGGACACATTGCAAACAGACACAAATAGATATGTATACAGACATACAGATATAAACAGAGACAGATAGGGTCATATACATAGACACACAGTCACACACACAGACAACATAAAAGTCACAAATGTATACACAGACAGACACAGATATATACACATACATGCAGACATATTCAAAGAAAAATACTGTAAACACACAGACCCAAATACATCCTCAGACACACATGCAGACACAGAGAAACACAGACATATAGAGACACACATGTACACATATAGGATGGCTGAGTGGTCTAAGGCGCCAGACTCAAGTTCCTACACATATACATACAGACACAAATATACACAAGCAACAGATGTATACACATGGACTCTTGACACACACAGACATATTCACAGAAATATACCGACATGCACACACACACACAGACAAAACACGAACATATACACAGACACATACAAAGGTACAAACACATGCATTTACACAGATATATACACAATCTCATATGTGCCCATACTCTGAGACTCACACAGGCACACATGTACACACAGACATACAAACAGACATACACAAACACATACCAAGGTGTATATATACACACTCACACCCAGATATATAAACAAAAGAGACTAGTTTGAATTTAGGCTCCATTTTAGAATCTTACATATTGATTTTAAAGAATAATTTTCACATTTTAATATTTAAAATTTGCACTGTCACACTGTTGTCCCATTGTTCATCGATTTGTTCGAATGGGCACCAGTAACATCTCCATTTTGAGATTTGGTGTTACTGCTTTTGGCATATCGAATGTGCCACAGGGAGCTTGCCAGGCACTGGCGTGCGGTTGAGATACTTTTGGTCGCTTGCCGGACTCTCCAAGAGGGAAGGAGGAATCAAACCTGGGTCAGCCGCATGTAAGGCAAATGCCCTACCCACTGTGCCTTCGCTCAGTCCTACATTTTAATATTATTATTAATATTTCAGGTTTTGGGCTCATACATGGTGGTGGTCAGGGCTTACTGCTGGCTCTTCTCAGGAGTCACTCTTGGTGAGGAGAGGGTCCTGGGGGTTGTCGGGGATTGAACCTTGGTCTACTGCATGTAGGACAGACAGACACCTTCCCCACTCTCCTACGGCTCCGGCCCTAGTCCCGATCTGTATACTTGACTGCGTCTTCTAAACTGCTCTATAAGCTGTGTGCTGAGTGTCCCTTCCTTGCAGTGGGGTCTGTGTGCCAGAGTCTCCCTGCTTTCTCCCCCAACTGCAGACTCACCTGATGCCGGAGTGTTTAGAAAAGAGGCAACCATTTCCTTGTCATGGCAGCCCCAATCCTTTGGGTCCCCTGAACGAATCTTTCTTCTCCTAACTTGATTCAGAAGATAGGTAGAAACGTCTCTTTTTCCTCAAGAGGTGGTTGTATTTTCTTTTAGTGAGGGATACGGGAGTAATTCTGGGTTACACATATATACAGAAAAACACAGACACACAGACATGCACACACAGAGACACACACAGAGACTCACATATATAAATAGACATGTACACACAGGCATAATCAAATAGACACAGACATACATGCAAACATTAACACAAAACACACACAAAAATGCACATACACAACACAGACATATACAAAAGAGAGAGACAGATATATAGATACACACATATGCACATAAATATACTCCTATTCGCACAAACACTTGAAGACACAGATACACACAGGCATACACAGACACCCATATGCACACACACCCTTTTGCATATAGACATATATACAGACATACAAAGAGACAGAACAGATCCATAGGCAGACACATGTGGACATGTACACAAATACATATACAGAGACACAAAGATATATACACACTGACACAAAGATACTTACAGACATGCACAGACAAAACCCACATACATATACATGAAGACATACAAAGACATATGTACAGACACACGTACACACAGACAAACACACAGACACACATGCATCACACAGACATGAACAGCCATATAAACAGATACTCAGATATATACACAAGTATACACATACACACAGAGAGACAGACATTTACACAGACATACACAATTGTCTTAGAAATAGCTAAGAGGACGAAGAACCTCTGGCTTCAGGCACATCTCTTAGATTCCACTCTTCTTCCTGCATTAACATACACCTCAGAGACCTGGGCCTTACACAAACAGGATGAGAACGCTATACATGTCTCCCAAAGACAAATCGAAACAGCTATGTTCGGACGCCATCAGGCCACACTAGCATGCGACAGGGACAAATGGAGATGTTACTGGCGCCCGCTCGAGCAAATAGACAATTAACAGGAAGTCAAGTGATCAAGTGATACACAATTGTCAAAACACAGACATATAGACAGAAACAGAGACACACAACTGTATTCAGAGACACATAGGCATATATACAGAAACACATGCACACACACAACACAGACAATTACAGAGACACACACATAGATGTACACACAGAAACGCATGCACAGTCACATACAGAGACACGGGTATATACAACAGAGACACACACATGGGCACACACAGACAATCATACACAGACACACACAGATGCACACATACATAGACAGAGACATGCACACATAGACATATACATAAAAGACACAGATACATAGACATACACACAAAGGCAACAGAGATATACATCGGCACATACAAGGTCACACACATGCAGACACAGACTCACAGATTTATACACAGACTCACAGACATACACAGATACAAAAGACATACACACAGAAACATACACGGCCAAACACAGATACACACACACCAAATGTACACAGAGACAACAGACAATACAGAGACACATGTACATAACATACAGATACACAGGGAGTCATAGATATATACATAGACATACAGACATATGCACACAGAAACACACATGCTCACACAGACATACAACAGATGCACTCACAGACATATACACACAGGCATACACACTAACAGATACATAGACATGTACAGACACACAGACATTTACTGAGAAACACGTAGATATACACACAGATACACCTAGACACACACAGGCACACACACATGCGCAAACAGACATAACTCACATAGACAGAGACACACATGCTCACATACAGACATAAAAGCAGACACATAGTGACACAGATATATACATAGACACAAGGTCTCAATCACACAGACACACATGGACATATGTTCAGACACTCAGATGCACACAGATATATAAATACACAGATACACACATATCATTTTCACACACATAACACAGACATATACACACAAGAATATTCACACATGTGGACACACATGCACACACTAGACAAAACACACATACAGAGATACTTCATGTACACAGAGACACACAGACTTATACTCACAAGCACCCCGACATATACACACACACGGTCACAAAGACACACGAAGATATATACAGACATATACAGAAACACTAAAATACACCTGTACATACCAGACATATACACAAATACACACATATGGACAAACACATCTACTTGTACCCACAGCAGGCAGTGGAGGCAGAGTGGTGAAAAAGAAAGGAGGCAACAGAAGTACAGGAGGCGGAATTGGAGGTACGGAGCCCAAAGAAGGAGTCGGAGGAGGAGGAGGAGGAGGAGGAGGAGGAGGAGGAGGGAGAACACAGGTGGAGGAGGAGGTGATGGCGGGAAGAAGAAAAGAAGAGCAGGACAATGTCGAGGAGAAATATGTCAGAAGAAGATGAAGGGGACATCAGAAGAAGTGTCTGTGGGAACGGAAATTTGAACTCGTGCATTGAATTTGTGACGGGGAGGGATGGAATGTGTGGGGAGAGTGAGACCGTGAAGGAAGAAAAGATGAACCGGAAGTAGAAGAGGAGACGGAAATAAAGGAAACACAAATAAGTTAGATCCGGAGAAGGTGGAGGAGCATAGGAGAAGAAGAAAATATGCAGAGGATGGGGTGATGGAGGGAAGAAGAAAAGAAGAGGACAAGTTTGAGGCGAGGTAAGTCAAAGAAATGAAGACGGCATAGAGGAGTCGAGGCAGTGAAAAAGAAACCCTCAAAGGAGCTGAGTGATAGCACAGCGAGTAGGGCATCTGCCTTGCACGCGGCCAACCCGGATTCCATTTCCAGCATTTTATAGGAACCCCCGAGCACCACCAGGATTAATTCCTGAATGCATGAGCCAGGAGTAACCCCTTAGCATCGCCAGGTGTGGCCCCAAAAAGAAAAAATATAAAGAACCTGTCAAGGACGAGGAGGTTCAGAGCCAAGAGGAGGAGTTGGAGGAGGAGGAGGGAGAAAACGGGTGGTGGCGGGAAAAAGAAGAGAAAAGAAGGATGAGTTCTAGGACAAGAGGAATTGAGAAGAACTGAAGGGCGTCAGACTACGGAGGCTGCAGTTGAAAATGGAACATGGGTAACATCAGAACAAGAGGACCGGAGGTACAGAGGAAAAAGGAGGAGGTGAGGAGGAGGAGGGAAGAAGAAGAAAGCAGGCGGAGGAGGAGGTGGTGTTGGGAAGAAGAAAAGAAGAACAGGACGACGATGATGAGGAGAACTTCGCCAGAGGGTGAAAGGGACCTGAGAAGAAGGGGCACATGTGGGAATTGGGATTTGGATTTGTGAATGGAATCTGTGAGGGGGAGGGACAGGGACGTATGGGGAGAAGGAGACCCTGAAGGAAGAAAAGACGGTGCGGAAGTAGAAGAGGAGACGGAAATGGAGGAAACACAAAGGTGTTTGAACGACGGAGGCGGAAGAGCATAGTAGATGAAGAAAACAGGCTGAGGACGGGGTGGTGGAAGAAGAGTAGAAGCGGACGGTTTAGAGGAGAGGTAAGTAGAAGAAAAGATGTCAACCTAGAGGATGTGAAAAAGAATCCCTCAGTAAGAGGAGGACTAGGAGGTACAGACCCAAAAGATGATGGAGGAGGAGGACGGAGGAGAAAACTGGCAGTGGAGGTGGTGGAGGAAAGAAGAGAGAAGAGGAGAATGAGGGGTAAGTACAAGAACTGGAAAGCAGGAGACAATGGAGACTGAGTGGTGTAAAACAGAAAAGGACGATGTCAGAACAATAGGAGGATCTGGAGGTACAGAGCCAAAAGGAGGAATTGGAGGAGGAGGAGGAGGAGGAGGGAGAAAACAAGCGGAGGAGCAGGTGGTTGGCGGGAAGGAGAAAAGAAGGGGAAGATGAGTTTGTGGACGAGGCAAGTAGAAGAATGAAGAGCAGCAGACAGGGGAGGCAGAGTGGGAAAAAGAAAAGAGGCAACATCAGAACAGGAGGCGGAGTTGGAGGTAGCCGAGGCAAAAGGAAGAGTTGGAGAGGAGGAGGAGGGAGAAAACAGGCGAGGAGGAGGTGGTGGCAGGAAGAAGAAAAGAAAGGGAGGATGAGTTCAGAGCCGAGAGGAAGTGAGAAGAACTGAAGGGCAGGGGACTATGGAGTACTTCGAAGGCACCCTTGAGCTCTGTCCAGTGGGGGTGGGTGTTAGAGAGAGACAAGGAGACAGACACGCAGTGTCCCAGCTTTGGGGTCAGCTGGGAAGCTGCAGGGAGTTGTTGCTAGATGGCCACTTATTCCAGACAGTATGGCTGCTGCCTGGCTCCCCACACGTGAGACCCTGGGAGCTGACAAAGGCGTTTGAGAGAGTGAGCACGGGAGAACTCAGTGAATCCCGAGGAGCAGAGGGGGGCATGTGGCCCACAGCCAGCCGGCAGTCTCCCTGCAAGTGCCAAGCCGTGGCAGTTTCCTATTCCATTCTATTTTATTTTTATAAAGCTACTCACAATGGTTTCTTAGATTCAGTATTCCAACAGCAATCCCACCACCAGTACACCTTCCCACCCCATTATCTCCCAAGTTTCCAACCCCCATCCAAGCCTGCCCCCATAGAAGGCCCTAAATAATTTATTTCGTATCGTTTATTATGAAAAATTCACTAAGAATGATGAAAAATGATTTCCTTAGGGAAAAAGTGTGTGAAGATTGTTGTGTCTCACACTGGACCCTTTAAGAGATGCCTTGTATAAGCCTTGTATAAGAGATGACTACAAGTTGTTACAGGTGAAGCCTTGTGTGTTAATAATTTCTTGTCTTTTCTTTTTTAAGGATTTAAAATAATTGAATCACTGTGAGAGAGACCCTTACGAAGCTGTTCCTGATTGGGTTTCAGTCATACAGTGTTCGAACACGCATCCCTCTGCCAATGCATATATCCCGGCACCAGTGTCCCCAGGTTCCCTCCCACCACCACCCCCTGCAGTGTCTCTCTCTCTCTCTCTCTCTCTCTCTCTCTCTCTCTATCTATCTATCTATCTATCTCTATCTCTATCTATCTATATATATATATATCTCCCTCCCTCCCCCCTTCCAATATTAACACTTTGCTTCCTGTTTGTTTTGCTGTATGGGGCAAGGATACTCGACTCTATGCTTGAGGACAGGTGTGACAGGAGCACTCCTTGCATTGAATAGGGCTAGGGACCAAATCTGACTTGCTATTTGAGCCTTCTGAGGCCGTGTGTCCTGAATTTATTATTACTAGCAGTCAAATCTAGCCGTGCTCAGGGTTTACTTACTCCTGGCTCTGTGCTCAGGGATCCCCCTGGCGAGATCAGGGAACCAAGTGGGGTACCAGGGACTGAACCCGTGTTGGCCATTGCAAGATAAGCGCCCTACCCACTGTACCATGGCCCCAGCCTGTCTCCTGACTTTAAACAGCACCTTCCTTGCACTCCTTCAGGATGCAATCAAAGTGGATCTACAGACAGCAAAGAGCTTAGGATCAGTGAAGCGTCAGGAGCAACTGGCTCCCACAGACAGGTTCCAGTGATGCAAGACACCAGGGCTCCTGCATGCTCCTCTCCCTCCTTTCGTGTGAAATTCTCCCCAAACTCATCAACTCTTTGCCTTTGCACCTGGAACCCTCCCCTCCATGCTCCTTGTTTTCTTGGTCCCTACCCACATCCTTCCCTATCTACTCTTCCTCCCACTGCCCACGAGGTCATGGGTCTCCCCATGGTGCTCCCCAAAAGTGAGGATGCAAACAATCACAGCCTCTTCACATGGAATATTTTTGGAGGCCCGAGTTCAACCTGTTTCCAGCTCTGTTTTCCACGATTCCTCTCATCCCCCTTAGAATGGAGCCCAACGGCAACAACCACCCACCAGAAATAGAGAGAAGAGCAGGGGCTAACGAATGTCGCTATGAGCATTAGTTTGGGTCACACCTGGTTGCTAGTGTCTCCTCCCATCTCAGTCCTTCAGGACCCCCTGCACTGGGGATCTGATCCAGTCTTCCTGCATGCAAAGCGTGAGGTGCAAGAGTGCTCTGGTATCGACCGACGAACCCAGCCCTGAGAGATAGATTTTTGTTTTGTTTTGTTGGGAGCCACCTCAAGTAGTGCTCAGGGTTTACTTCTGGCTCTGCACTCAGGGATCACTCCTGGTGGTGCTCGGGGGACCCTGTGAGGTGCTAGAGATTCAGCTGCACTCCAGACAGCAAGTGTCTTAAGCCTTATACTATCTCTCTAGCCCCAGCTTACAGTACATGTTTAACAAGCAGGAAGCCCTGGGTGCAATCTCGATGAGGATGTAATAGGTATTAATGCTCAGCACCACCTGATGAGACAGATGCTGCTATTAGTGGAAACTTGAAGTGGAGTATCCAAGCTAAGAAGCTGCAAAGCTGCAATTCCCAGTCAGGAGTGTGACCCTGGACCTGCCCTTCTTGTCAGCTAGGTCCCCTGCTGCCCTCGGGTGCCAGGTTTGGCTCAGGCTGTCCACCGGCATAGCACTTTCAACCATTCTCTCCCACCTCTCAGCTCCGTTCTGCAAGACACAACTCAAGGGCTTCCTGCTAGAGCTGTGGAGCAACAGCCTTTGTGGAACGATTTTTCCTTCCACACTTGCATTCACAGCACTCACGTCCTGTGCCCACTGTCCCTTATGTTTGTGATTCAATCAGTATTGCTTCTCCTGGCTTCTTTGTCCATTTAGAGTTTGTTTTCGCCTGTGATGCCCAGAGGAGAACTGTGACCCTTGCAGTACCTTACCTGACCTTACCTCAGAAACCCGTGCCCTTACCTTTGTTACAACCCCTCAGACCCCATGTTTTTACCTCTGTGACCTCCACAGGGACCTTTGAGCGTGACCTTTGGTGACACACTTCAGATCCCCATGAACCTGCTTGTGTGACCCCAGTTCAGACCTTTTTATCTCTGCTTGTGTGACCTCACCTCAGAGCCCAGTGATCCTGCCCATGTGATCCTACATCAGAGACCCTTGGCACTGCTCGTGTGACCTCTCACCTCAGAGCCACGTATCTTGGAATTGTGTCCCCATATCAGACCCTTGTATCCGTGCCTGTGTGAACAGAACGCAAAACTCATGCTCTTACTAGTGTGATCATCCACCTCAGATGCAGTCAATGCCACCTACGATCCCCACAGCCTTGCCTGTGAAACCACAAGTGAGCATCCCATGTCCCTGCTTTTATGACCTCACCTCAGAGTTGTATGTCCCTGCTTGTGTCACCTCACCTCAGAGCCGTGTACCCTGCTTGTTTACCCCCACTTTAGAATACAACGTCCCTGCTTGTGTTTGAGGTCCCTGTTCTGAGAATACACCTCAGTGCGCATATTCCTGCCATGTGGCCCACCTGAATCATTTCCCCCTGCCTATGTGATCCCACTGTAGTCTCTCATGTCCCTGCTTGTGTGACATCTCGTCAGAGCCCTGTCCCATCTTGTGTCACCTCACCTCAGAGCCTTGCTTTTGTGACCCCTCATCCCAGAGTTCCATGTCTCTGCTACTTTAACTGACCTCAGAGTCCTGTGTCCCTGCACATGTGACCTCAGATTCCCATGACTCTACATTAGAGACCCTACCTCAGAACTACGTACCCTACTCTTTGCCCATAATCAGAGTGCATGTCCCTGCTTGTTTGACTCCCCCCCCCACTTAGAGTCCCACATTATAGACATGTAACCTCCCCTGTGTTCTGTGCCTATGTAATCACAACTTAGATCTCTGTGTCAGAGCTGATGTCAGTGCCCTATGTCCCACACATGTGACCACTCCTCAGAGACCCTTATTCTTACTTGTGTGCCCCCTCCACAGATCATGAGTCCCCAACCATGTGATCCAACCTCAGAGCCCTGTGTCCCTCCAAACATGAGCCCGTCTCAAAAGCCCGTGTCCCTGCCTGTGTGACCACACCTCAGATTCCCATTACCCTTCATATGCGACCACACTTCAGAGCCATGTACCTTGCTTGAGTGTCCCTACTTCAGAGTGCCACATTCCTGCTTGTGTGACCCACAAGTGTCCGATGGATTTGTTCTGTGAAGCTACCTCGATGCCCTGTTTCCCTGACAACTGACTCCACCTGAGTTGGTTAACCCTGCTAGTGTGATCCTTCCTCAGAACCCCTGGCCCTGGCCCTGTGACCTGTCCCCAGAGCCCTCTCTTCCTGCCCGTGTGACCCTTCCTCAGAGCACCGAGTCCCTGATTGTGTGACTTCAACTGAGAGCCTCTTACTCTACTCATAAACCCTCCTACCTCAGAGCCCCATGTACTCATCATGTGACCAGCCCAAGTTCTTTTCCTTGCCGGGTGATTCCATCTTAGAGCCCTGTGTCCCTGCTTGTGTGACCCCCACTTCAGAACCCATGTCCCTCCCTATGTACCGCCTCTTCAGAGACCCGTGCCCCTACTTGTGTGACCTCACCTCCGAACCCCTGTCCCTGCCCATTTGACCCCTGTGACCATGTCCCTCTGTCTCAGAGCCCCATGTCCCTGCTTGTGTGACACCTTCTCAGAGCCTGTGTCCTTGCCCATGTCACCCCTTCTCAGACTCTGTGACCCTCCCTGTGTGACCCCTCCTCAGAAGCCCAGGTTTGTCCTCTGTGACCATATTTCAGAGCTCTGTGTCCCTCCCCTGTCACCACACCTCAGAACCCCATATTCCTGCTTGTGTGACCTGTTCTCCTAACCCCGTTTCTCTCCTGGGTGACCTCTCCTCAGAGTGCTGTACCCTATTCGTGTGACGCACCTAAGAGCCCTGTGTCCCTACTCTGTGACACCCCGTGACCATCCCTTTGTGACCCTCTGCTTTGCGTCCCTCCCCTGTCACCACACCTCAGAGGCACATGTACCTACTTATGCGACCCCTCTTAAGATGCATGTGTACCTCCTTGTGTTACCCTTCCTCAGAGTCTCCTGTCCGTTCCCAGTAACCCCTTGAGAGCCCTGTGGTGCTCCCTGTATAACCCAATGTCAGAGGTCCGTGCACCTAATTTTGTGACCCCCCTCCTCAGAACCCCGTGAGTCCCCTCAGAGGTCCGAGTACCTACTTGTGTTCCCTATTCAGAACCTCAATCCCACCCTTGTGACCGCATGTCAAAGCGCCGTGTCCCTACTTCTTTGAATCTTCCGCAGAGCTCCCTGTCTCTCCCTGTGTAACCTTCCTCAGAGCCCCTTGTCTCTCCCTTTGTGACACCTCTTCAGAGCCCCCTGTCTCTTCCTGTGATCCCCCTTCTCAGAGCCCCGTCTCTCCCTGCGTGACTCCTCCTCAGAACCCTGTGTTCCTCCCTGTGTGACCCGTCCCCCATAGATTCGAGTACCTACTTGTGTGAGCCTTCCTCAGAGCCCCAATCTCTCCCCTGTGAATGCATGTCAGAGCGCTGTGTCCCTACTTGTTTGACTCCTCCTCAGAACCCCCTGTTTCTCCCTGTGTGACCCTCCTCAGAGGCCCCTGTGTCTCCCTGTGTGATTCCTCCTCAGAATTCTGTGCCTCTCTCTATGTGACCCTCCTCAGAGGTCCGAGTACCTACTTGTGTGAGCTCTCCTCAGAGCACGAATCCCTCCCCTGTGACCACATGTCAGAGCGCCATGTCCCAATTTGTGTGACCCCTCCTTAGAGTCCCCTGTCTCTCCCTGTGTGACCCTTCATCAGAGCCCCGTGTCCCTCCCTGTGTGACCCCTCCTCAGAGCCCTTTGTCCCTTCCTATGTGATCCCACCTCAGAGGCCTCTGTACCTACTTGTGCGACCCCTCCTCAAGGCCCTGTATCCCTCCCTGTGTGAGCCCACCTCAGGGCCCCCGTGCCCCCACTTGTTTCACCCCACGTCTGAGCCCATGTAACTTCCCGTGTGACCGCACCTCAGAGCCATGACCCTGCCCGTTCCCGGAGGGCAGGACCGTTTCCCACAAGCCACTTGTCCCAGAGGAGTAGACCACATCAGGAGGAGGCGAGTGTCCCGTTCGCAGGTGACGCTCAAGGTCAAGGTCAGGATGAGCCATGGCTGTGCCGGGCTCAGTCACCCCCTGGAGTCCATCCCAGCCCCTGGGTTTGATTTCTCCATGCCAACTACAGTCCCCAGGTCCCAGTCAGCCCGGCCCCTGCAGTGTGGGCTGTTGACGTCGGGGCAATAATCGGTGCAGTCCTCGGGGAGTGGCAGGTGGCCCTGGAGTCCACTGCCTGTGGCCTAGAGGTTTTAAAACAGCTACTGATCCCTCCTCTCCCTACCCCTCTCCTAGGAGTTGATGGAAGTACTTTCAAGTTTTGCACCAACCCCAGTGATGCTCAGGGTCACCTCTGACTCTGCTCTCAGGAGTTACTTCTGGGGGCTGGGGCCAGGTATGGGATGTCAGGATGGAACCTTGTGCCTGCCCAATGTTCTCGGGCACCAGCTCCGCCCCTGTTGTCTCAATCTCATTTTTGAAGGTGTTTGGAGTTTGGCCTCATGGGGAGCGAGCACAGGACTGTCTCTGCCATGCAGGTGCCCCCGCACCATTTCTTCTCCTGGTCCTCTGCCATTCTGCTGCTTGTTTGGTGGGCATGGGGGTGCTTCAGATGGGGGAGGGACCTGGCCTGGGACAGGGCTGAGTGGAGCTGAGGGTCCCACCAATGCGCAAGGGCCCTCAGCATGGAGGAGAGGGGAGCCGCGCTGAGCATCTCAGCGCTCAGCATGGGGAGCACTGCAGAGCACTCGGCTCCTCCCTGCCCTCTCTCACCCTGACAGGGCGATGCCCGCTCACCTGCACGGAGAAAAAAGCCCAGTGCAGGCGCCACACAGGTTGCAACAACTTTATTATAGAACAAACATTATGCTATCATATTTTCTAAGTTAAACTATAGGCAAACATATTTCATCGTGTGAATCATACAGAGGACTTGATCTAAGGTAACTGGGTATCATCAGCTATTGACCTTATGGTGATGACAGTCCCAATACCCTTCTGTTGACACTGTAGGACCAATGTTCCAATGTTAACCAGGGGAAAAAACTCTGGGGTAGCGGGGAGGTGGGTCGGGAGGGCAGGGTGGGTGCCGAGCAACCACATGTCCATGGTGGGCAACAGGGACTGGTACCAGATGGTCATGAGGAGACATTTCTGGAACAATATGGATGATAATGGGAGGTGCTGAGAAACTTTTCAGATTGGGGGGCCCCAGGGTGTCTGAGTGGGTGTGTCTGACCGTGATGCCTCGTTCCTGAAGGGCCCCATAGGACAACAGTACCTGAGCCCTGGGCGCCCTAGTGCCTAAACTTCTGGGCTGGGGCACCCTGACCCTGCTGCCCATAGGGGGCAACAAGTGACCGCTGGTGCCACACCGGCTGGGTGGCGCCACCGCTCGAGCTCTGTTGGGTCATGTGTGGGGGCACACGATGCCACGCACGTGGGACCTGGTTGACAAGATTTATAAGTGGCTTCTGGTAGAATGCGTGTTGGGTGGCACTCCTTGTCGAGCCCTGTAGGGGTGCGGGCACATAGGGGGGCACAGGCTGCCATGCAGGTGGGACCTGGTTGGGAGCAGTGACTTGTGGCTGCTGGTACCACATTAGCCGGGTGGCACCACTGGATGAACCTGCTGGGCTGCGGGCACAGGCTGTTTCAGAGTAGCAGGAGCCACATATGGTCGCTGGTACCATCCCTGCTGGATGGCACCACTTTTCAAGCCCTGCTGGGGTGCGGGCATATAGAAGGGTACAGGGTGCGACACCTTTGGGATCTGGGTGGTGCGTGCAGGCACAGGTGCCCCCTGAGTACCGCTTGGCCCTGGTGCCTTGGGAGGCACGAGCTGCCTCGGGGGTGCAAATTGGAAGGCTGGCCCGCCCTGGGGACCACTTAACCCCGGCATGTTGGGAGGCCCGAGCTGCCGTGGAGGTGCGAATTGAAAGACTGGCATGAGCACATGGGCACCTTGGTTGCCACTTGGTCCCAGCACATTGTGGGTCACAGGCTGTGGCGCCAAAGGGAGCTGCATGGCAGGCACATGCACAGGGGCGCCCTGGGTGCCATTTGGGACTGGTCCAGCGCCCGGCTGGTGTCTCTTACTTTGTGGGCCTTGCAGTTTCGCACAGTTGTTTCTCTTCCTCTTCAAGAGCTTCTGGGATATCCCTGCAGCCTGGACGCGGGTCATCTGGCCCTGGGGTGCAGCCACCACAGCACGTGGCTGGGTCACGGGGACAGTGGGTGGATCCACCTCCGTGTCGCTGAGTGGTTCCCCTTGGGATTCCACATCCATGACTGAATGTTGCTCCCACAGGGCACAACTTCCATTGATTCCATGTCACTAAGATAGGCCTGCGTGTCCTTGGTGGACACAACCTGGCCATCGTCAGGGGCTTGTGGCCCCCCCTATGGCTGTGGTTGCAGCTGGGGTGGGCACAGCCGCAGGGGGAGGAGGTGGAGGGGCCGCCTTCTGGGCCGCTGGGGCCCCCTTCTGGGCTGGGGAGGTGGTCAGTGCCCGGCCATGAGCGGTCTTCTGGCCTAGCAGGACCTGACAGTGATGTATGCCCCTCTGGAAGCAGGGGGCTTTCTGTGGACAGTAGACCACTGCCTTGGCCCAGTCCTCCTCCTGGCGAATGGGCCACCCGTGCTGGTCTGAGGGGACTAACTGCGGGCCCTGGGAGCGAGCCCGCTGGCCATAGTAGCCCTGTCCATAGGCCCCCGTGGGCTAGCCACTGGGCCCCGGCCATGGGTAGTAAATTGGCGGGCTGTGGACATAAGGCCCTGGATTGTAGGGATAAAGGGCATGGGGCCGAGGCTGCCCCAGAGAGCTGGGCCCACGTTAGCCCCGTGTGCATGCAGACGGGCTGGTCGCGGTGTCCCCAGGTCCTGGTGGAAACACATGTTGGACGGTCTCCGCGTCATTCCGGGTCAGGACTCTGCAGATCACAGGCCACACTCAAACCCTTGCAGCCCAGAGATGCACATGCCCTCCCTGACACTGGGGCCCTTCCTCCACCTTTGGGGTCCCCAGGGGTCACACAAAAACCATTTTATTGTTTGGTCGACTTTGGGGCCACACCTCATGGTGCCCAGGTCTGACTCCAGGTCTGGCTCAGGGGTCCCCCCTGGTGGGTCTGGGGGCCCATCTCTGGAGCCCGGGAGCGAGTTCGGGTCATGCAAGTCAAGTGCTGTCAGCGCAGAAGACACCTCCTATCTGGGGACTCCCACCTCCTACCTAGGGGCTCCCTGGACTTCTGCCTCTGGGCTCCCACACTCCTACCTTGGGGTTTCCCACCCTCCTACCTGGGGACTCCCACCCTCCTCCCTAGGAGCTTCCCACCTTCCTCCCTGGGGACTCCCACCCTCCTTCTTAGGGGCTCTCCTCCCCTGTCTGGACTCCTACCTTCTTCCTTTGGGGCTCGCTTGCCTCCTCCCTTGGACTCTCACACTCCTTCCTAGGCGCTCCTTGAACTCTCCCCTCTGGACTCCCACCTTCGTATCCTTGGGTTTCCTTCCCTCCTTCCTTTAGACTCTCACCCTCCTCCCTAGGGCCTCCACTCCCTCTTCCCTCTGGAATCCCACCCTCTTCCCTTGAAGTTTCCCATCCTCCTGTCTGGAGGCTCCCACCCTCCTCCTAAGTGGTTCCCTGGACTCCTCCCACTGGACTCACACCCTCCTCCCTACAGACTCCCGACCCTCCTACATGGAGACACCCATCCTCCTCCCTAGGGGATCCTACCATCTCCCCAAGGGACTCCCTCCCTCCTGAGGGGCTCCCCCGCTCCTCCCTAGAGTCTCCCTTCCTTTCTCCCTTGGGGCTCCCAAACTCCTCCCTAGGGGCTCCCTGGACTGCTCCCTCTGACTCCCAACCTCCTCCCTGGGTACTCCCACACTCCTCTAGGGGCTCCCCTCCTTCTTCGCTCAGGATTCCCATTCTCCTCCCTAGTGACTCCTGGCCCTACCTGGGGACTGTCCTCTGTAGGGGATTCACTCTCTTCTCCCTTTGGAATCCCACCCTCCTCCCTGGGGAGTCCCACACTTATCCCTCTGCCCCCTTCCCTCCTCCCTCAGGACTCCCACTCTCCTCCCTAGCAACTCCCAGTCCTCCTATCTGGGTACTCCCACCCTGCTTCCTAGTGACTCTCACTGTCCTCCCTAGGTGCTCCCTGAAATCCTCCCTGAGGACTCTCAACCTCCTCTCTAGCTGTTCCCCATTCTCCCTGGGAATTCCCATCATTTTCCTAGGGGCTCCCCACCCTCCTCCCTTAGGGTCCCCCTCCTTCTGCCGTGGGGCTGCCACGCCCCCTCCCCTGGGGCCTCCCTCCCTCTGGCTGGTCCCATTTCCCTGACCCCTGGTCCTCCATCCCCGCAGCCCGAGGTCTCTGTCCCCCCCCCCCCGGGCACTCACCGTGGGCAGAAGGGTCAAAAAGGGGATGATCAAGGTGCGGGTTGGTGCAGGTCTGTAGCGGAACAGTCAGTGAACAGTCCCAGGCACTGGGCACCAAGCTGGGCCTGGTCTGTCGTGGGAATTCAAGTCCAGTGTTGGTGACTAGTGTCCCAGACTAGCGTCCCAGCGGGAGTGTGCCGGTGTGGCACATCCCTAGGAACCAGTGTTCCTTCCGGGATACCCTTAGTGACATAGGGCGTGGCCTCAGAACTCGTGGTTAGGGGGGTCCCACGCAGTGGAATCTCCCCATGCCCCCCGACAATGTGTGCACATGGAACCGTCTGGTGCACAGCAGATGGCGCATGGGCTTCGGCGCGTGCACGGAGCGCCCAGGCAGGGGTCCCACTGAATTGGAATCTCCTCGGGAGCCTCACATGCCTGCTACCGGGTCAGGCTTTGACCCGTTGGTCTTGCACGTACTGGGCCTTCCCCTTCCCAATCGGAACTTTGTGCCAGAGTGGTCTGCGGCCACCTCTGCAAACTCTTGGCATCCTCCGAGCAATGCAGCGTGTGCCAAAGGAATGCGCGTATTTAAGACAGGAGTCCTTGATGTGGACTCCCTTGGATTCCCTCTTAGGATTTGGGTCGGGGTTTGGGCAGTACCAGCCACTGCCCCCGGAGATACTCAGGGGACCACAGCATAGAGGGAATTGCACGGGACCCTCTGTGATCTCTCTGGGTCCTGATATGATTTAGGGTCCACCTCATTCTATCCTGGGGCTGTCAAAACCTCCGGGACTGCCAAGCCCCCCTTGGGCCTCCCTCCGTCTGGCTCATCCCATTTCCCTGACCCCTGGTCCCCACTCCCTGATTACTGGGGTTGCCATCCCCGCTGCAGCAGGTCCCTGCCACCCCCTTGGGGGCACTCACCGTGGGCGCAGGGGTCAGAAAAGGGGTGATCAAGCTGCGGGCCAGTGCGGGCCTGCGGCACAAGAGCCAGTGGGCTGCTACGGGCACTGGGCACGGAGCTGGGCCTGGTCTGTTGGAGGAATTCAAGTACCGTGTTGGCGACTAGCGTCCCAGTGGGAGTGTGCAGGTGCGGCATGTTCCCTAGGAACCGGTGTTCCTTCCGGGATACTCTTAGTGACGTGGCGTTTGAGCTCAGGACTCGGGGCTCAGGGGTCCCGCGTGGTGGAACCTCCCCACACCCCCCAACCATGTGCGCACATGGGACCATCGGGCGTACAGAGTGGAGGGCGCGTGGGCTTGGGTGCATCCATGAGGCGTCCGGGCGTGGGGGCCCGCAGAGTCGAGCCTCCCCGGGCACCCCACCCTCTGGGGGGTCGGGGCATGGGTGAAGCCCTATGGGAATGGGGCACAGTGGAGGCTCAGGGCGCATCAGAGGAGCTGGCGGCCAGGCAGCGACTCCAGGCCTGAGATCTTGCTGAAGGGCGCACCGCACACGGCTGGGAGTTTTTGTTTGCATCCGTGTTGGGGTCCCTCCCATTGAATAATACGAGTTGACCCTATTTCTCTTTGCAGATAACAAACTTCAGTGCGTCTTGCCGTTGTACCTTTTTCTAATAGGGAAGGATGACGGTGTGGGTGTCTTTCAACAAGAAAAGTGTCTCTGTAAAGTACAGCCGTGGTCCAAAGCTAGAATGACCCAATCTGTTGAGTGGGTGACCCCCTGCCCTCTCCAGCTCACACACTGGTTGTGACAATGTGATGTGTTTAGCATGGGTGAAGACAGCAGCAGAGTCTAAGCAACATGGCACTTATTTTTATGTTATTTTTATTTGGGGCCCTTCTGAGGGCTGACTCTTGGCTCTGTGCTCAGGGATCACTCCTGGCAGTAATGTGAGACTAGAACAGGCGAGCACCCTCCATCCGTGCTATACTCTCTCTCTAGTGCCTCTTATATTTAATGTGAGTCTGAGGACAGTTGTTTCTCTGTACAGAGAGAAGACTAAAGTCTTCAAGTAACACATCTATGCATATCTCTATCAGTATGTGCTAAATATATATGTTAACCTACCTGCTGCATGCATACACACAGGAAATATATAGTGGGCTAATTATTCATAGTTAAAGGATAACATAATAAACTGTTATTTTGTAAACACTCATATAAACTTACATAAACTCTCATTTCCTGTCCTTTAAAGTCTATGTTACATAAAGTGGAGCAAGAAAAACCTTCTGAAACTAGTGGTACTAGAAAATCTGGCATTCACTGTCAAAATATGAACTCACCCCTTTCTAATGCCGTTCACAAAACAAAATCAATAGGAATTAAAGACCTGGATATCAGACCTGAGTCCTTAAGTTATATAGAGGAAAAGATTAGCAGAAATCTCCGTTATATTGATATTAGCAGCATCCTCAATGAGGCAAGACCACTGGCCACGCCAAACACATTAATAGAAACAATTGGGACTACATGAAATTCAGAACCTTGGGGCCAGAGCGGAGGCACAGGCTGCTTTCCTTGCACATGGCTGACCTGGTTTTGATCTCCAGCATCCTATATATTTCCCTGAGCACTGCTAGGAGTAATCCCTGCACGCAGAGCCAGGAGTAGCCCCTGAACATCGCCAGGTGTGACCCAGAAAGCTAAATACATACATACATACATACATTTGTAAGCTTCTGAACTGCAAAAGAAACAATGACCAAAATACAAAAATGGCCCACTAAAAATGCGTGATGAGAGTAGACTACAGACCGAACAAGATTGCCACTCAATGTCTCTTTTGCAAACCACGGCACTCAAAATGAGAAAGATAACAAAAGGGAATGCCCTGCCTCAAATGTAGGGTGGGATGGGGGGATGGGGGGAGGGATGGATACTGGGACTGTTGGTGGTGGAGAATGAGCACTGGTGGAGGGTTGGGTATTCGATCATTGTATAACTGAAACCCAAGCACAAACATTTGTAAATCTACAACTGTACCCCATGGTGTTTCACTAATAAAAGCTTAAGAAAAAAAATGGCCCACTGACAAGAGGAAACCATTCATATGACTTAGGATCAATATCCAAGTTATATAAGGCACTGGTAGAACTTTACAAGAAAAAAGAAATCCAACCTCATCAAAAACTGGGGAGAAGAGACGAGCAGAAACTTCGTTCAAAGAAGAAATACAACCAGCCAAAAGGCATGTGAGAAAATGCTCAACATTGCTCATGATCAGGGAGAGGCCACTCAAAACAAGATATCATCTGATGCCAAGAAACTGGCACACATCCAGAAGAACGACAGCAACCGGGCCTGGAGCGACTGCACAGGGGAGGGCATTGGCCGACCTAGGTTGAATCCCCTGCACAACCATGTGGTCCTCAGAACACCACCAGGAGTAATTCCTGAGTGCAGAGCCAGGAATATCCCCAGCACCACCAGGAGTAATAATTCCTGAGTGCAGATGTAGGTTATTCCTTGCATCTCCAGGTGTAACCATGAAAGCCAAAAACAAGCAAACCAACCAGAGCAAGCAGTGCTGGCGTGGATGCAGGGAAAGGAAGCCTCATGCTCGCTGCTTGGCCAGTGTCAACTGGCCAGGGCTTTTAGGAGACAACAGGGACCTTTCTCAATAAACTAGGAATTTCACTTCCATATGACCCAGCTGTAGCACTCGCGGAAGTGGAAGTATACTGGCGTTTCGGACCTCGGTATATATACTGGGGCCCAAAACCACAATGCAGAAAAGACTTCTACTCTCCTGTGTTCATTGCAGCACTAGTCACAGGAGCCAAAATGTGGGAGCAACCCAAGTGCCCAAGAGCCAATGAGTGGATCGAGGAATCCTGATACACAGTGGAATACTACTCAGTCATAGGAAAGATGAAGTCATGTCATGTGCTACCACATCATTGGCTCTGGAGAGTTTCAGGCAAAGTGAAATGCATCAGAGGAAGAAGCACTGACATGAATGGTCTTCCTACCATGCAGGATATGAAGAAACAGAGTCGGGGAATAACACAAGTCAACCGAAACAGAGAATGAGAACCAGTTTCCAGCAGGAAACTTGCCAGTTGTAGGGGCTGGGGGCAGGGCAGAACAGGCTACAATAGGCCATTGGCAGAGCGCAGTGGTCACTTGGAGCAGAGTAGAGTGCTGTAAAGAGGCAGAAAGTGCATCCATGAGACACATGCTCAGGACGAAAACTGCAGACACTGGTGCAGGCACGTGAGCACTGGTGGGACTGGGATGGAACATCCTATGCCTGAAATTCAATCATGAGTAACTTTGCAATTCACCGTGACTGAGGAAGAAAGAAAGAAAGGAAGGGAGGAAGGAAGGAAGGAAGGAAGGAAGGAAGGAAGGAAGGAGAAAGAAAGAAAGAAAGAAAGAAAGAAAGAAAGAAAGAAAGAAAGAAAGAAAGGGACACCGTCATTTTGGCTACAAAAGGATAAATCTGCTGTGCATACTAGACAAACAAATTCTCTACTATTGTGTGTGATTATACAGAACAGCGTGTAGGGTAGGTAACCATCTCTGAAGCAATCACCTTAAGGACACATGCCAGGACTCGAACCCTGGTCTTCGCTTCTGAGACCAGACGAAATTGGTGGCTTCAGGGTGGTGTGGTCATAGACCCTGGGCTTGGCAATGCAAAACATGTGCCCATGACCATGGAGTCCTCTGTCCTGGCTTAAATTTAAGAATTCTTAAAGTGTGTTTCCTCTTTATTACTGTCAAATGCATACATCAGAGAACCGCATTCCAGCTGAGATACTTAGGCACACCTAGCAATGCTCAGGTCATTAGTCTGAAAATGTCTAACACTTTCTAGATTATTAATTAGCTGTCCTCCAATTCATCGATTTGCTTGAGCGGGGCCAGTAAAGTCTCCATTTTGAGACTTGTTGTTACTCTGTCTGGCATATCGAATACGTCACGGGTAGCTTTCCTGGCTTTGCCGTGCAGGCGAGATACTGTGGTGGCTTTGCCCCTGCCCCTTCTATTACTCTTTTTATTTTTTTTCTCTTCCTATTTGTTTCGTTTTGTTTTGTTTTGGGGCCACACCTAGCCATGCTCAAACATTACTCCTGACTCGCACTCAGGGATGTTTGGGGGACCTCTGGGGCGCCTGGGATTGAAGCCGGTTGACTGTGTGCCCTCCTGCTGCCCGATCTGTCCTAGCCCCCTTTTCTCTTTGTGACGGGAGTGGGGGGTGTTGGGCACAGGCAAGGTGCTTGCGCATGTATTCCAGCAACCCTGTTTTCTTGTGACAATTCCGTGCGTTCTGTTTGTGATGCTGACAGGGCTTGCTGCAGTGCCTGTATCCTGGGCCGTGCCCCCCAGGATTATAGCCCTTGGTTGCTGGTGTTCCACTGCGCTGGCTAGAAAGACTGTAGAGGGCTGGGTTGTAAGCACTGCCAGTGTGCGCTGGGTGTAGGCCACGGCACTGGGGTCACAGTCGAGGCCTTGTGGATGCCAGGCAGACTCACTACCCACAGAACCCTCTCCCAGCTTGGCCCTCGGGGTCCCTCTGCTCCAACAAAACAAAGTGGGGATTCAATAGCCAGCAATGTGCTCAGCTACTCCATGAACGCTCGGCCCCAAATTCTTCAGTTGCCGTTAAATCATCGAGGGAATGGTACTAGGAGGGTGATGCGATCACGAGCCTGCCGCCCTCATGAATGGAATCGTGTCCTTTGGAAGGAAACCCAGTGAGGGGCTGGAGAGAGAGCACAGGGGTGAGGCACTTGCCTTATCAGGGTTCAATCCCCGAGCCTGCCCAGAGTAACCCTTGAGTACTGCTGGGTACGGCCTCAGAACAATAACAGAGAGAACAGAAGAGAGCCAGGTAGCTCTTTAGCCCCCGCCACTGGTGAGGGCCAGCAGCTGGCCAAGCCAGGGGTCTCAGGGGACACCCCTTACTAGTACCTTGAGCTTGGGCTCCTAAGCTTCTGGAACCCCAGACAAAACCCTCGTGTGCTGTTTCTGAGCCTTCAGTTTGTGGACAAAGGGACAAAGACCAGGACTTGTGCCATGACAAGGCTGTGCCTTGGCATTCTGAGCCAACCACAGTGCAGGCCTGGGTAACTGTCACACCCTTTCCAGAGGCCTCGCGAAGGTTCGCCAGTCCCAGATATGCCCCAGACCCTTCCAGACCGGGGTGTGTCCCAAGCATCTGACAGCTGCCTCACCCTGCTGTCTTCCTTTCAGTGCTGCTGAGGGTCCCTGTGAATTCAGCACAGATGGGTAGGTTTGTTAAATTTTGTTCCACTTTGGTGGCCGTGCTCAGCACTTACTCCTGCCTCAGTGCTCAGGAATCACTCCTGGTGGACTCGGGGGACCACATGGGATGCCAGGGATCAAACCCCAGTTGGTCACATGCAAGGCACTTACCCGCTATACTATCACTCTGGACCCTCCTTTGTTCTTTTCTTGCACCACTTCACTAAAGCTGGCACAAATTTAAGTTTCAGTATGTATATATCTCCTTTGACATTATTGGATTCTGCATCTTGATATTGCCCCATCCTTAGTGCCTCCCAAAAGCATATTCCCCTTCCCGCCCCCACACACCCACAGGCTGAGCCTGAGCCAAGTGAGATGACTTAAAGGTGCCCCTGTGAGGCAGAAGTCTCCTGTGGGCTCCTGCAAAGGAAGTGCATTGAAAGGGATCTGGGGAAAATGACTCAGCACCCTGGGGTGCTTCTCATGACATTCCCTTTGGCTTCTGAGATGGTGGGGCAGGTAGGGGTCACAGGTTGGGCCCATGCCACAGAATGTGGCCTTATTTGTGCGTCTGCTGGTGCTGGCAATATCATTCAGACCATTGCGCCAACTGCACCGATGGTGTTCCAGCTCCTCAGCTAGCCAAAATACTCCACCCACTGGCTTGTGAATCAGGCTCAAAAAGAACAGGAGCCTTTTGCCCTGTTAGTAAAATACCAAGAAGAGTAATTGCAGTGTGTAAAATTGGCAAGAGCGGAGGATGGTACCTCACATAGTGAAGGCAGTTTTGCAGTGCGGTGTGGCCAGCTCTTATTGTGTGGGGGAACCTCCTGAACTATCTCAGAAGCCCCAGGGGCCCCTTCCCAGAGATTCTCTGCCAAGTGGACTGGTAGTTCAATACAAGGGGGCTATGGTAACGGCTCATGCCCTGCAGTACCAAGGATGACCCAGACCATCGAGCGAGGCTTGGGTGGTTCTCCAAGGTTACAACATATGATGCTCCCAGCCTCCAGGACTGTACCCCAGGATGCTTAGGGGAGCCTGTGGCACTGAGGATTGAAGTAGGGTCAGCTGCCTGCAAGACACGTACAGTAAACCTGTGCTCTCTCTCTCTCTTTCTCCCTCTCTCCCTCTCTCCCTCTCTAGGGCCCCACACTCCTCTGTTCTCGTTCCAGGGGTCCTGCATGATTTTGGGTTCCCATTGTATTAATGGGAATAATGGGAAGAAAAAACCATATTTTAATATAGAATAAGTAGCTTCTCATCAGCAAGAATTTAGGAAATACCTGTATTTATAACAAAGAGAATATAATATACTTGCCATTCTTTTACCTTGAAGTTAAGAATGTCAGGACACACACACATACACCTACACCGCACAGATGCCAACACACATGACTGATCAGAGGAACACCCAGGCTGTTGGAGAGAAGTGGGTACCTTATTTCCAAAGGTCACCTTCTGAGTTAATGTCTGTCAATTTTTTGTTTGTTTTTCATTTGGGGTCACACCCAGTGGTGCTCAGGGCTGACTCCTGGATCTGCCCTCAGGAATCATTCCTAGAGGTGCTCAGGATTCCAGATGGAATGCCAGGGATTGAACCCAGGTTGCCTCATGCAAGGCAAACACTCCCCCAGCTGTATTATCTCTGCAGTCCAAAAGAATTTTTTTTAAAGAACACAGTCCTGTCCCTGTCAAGAAGAAGCTCGGAGTCTTTCCCACTGCAAGGCAACTTGGTGCATTGATTACTTGTATCAGTAATTTCCCTGAGGGAGCCTTAGGCCAGCTTTCCCCATGATCAATCCACACCTTCCTTCTTTCAGTTTGTGGGGTTCTTCTCTTTTAGTCTCTTGCAATACAGTTTTGTGCAGCCTGCAAGTAGTGTGGGGTCACGCGTCATCAGAGTTTGCAGTTTGAATGGCTGTTGACATTGGCCCTTCGCAAGTCCCTCCTGAGCCAGCCCAAGGGGTTGGGCGCTTGCCTTGTGTGGAGCAGCCCCAGGACTGTGTTCCCTTGTCTTGGGAACCGCATCATGCCCAGTGTGCTTCCCCACCTCAGACACCCGTGTCCCTGCTGTGTGGCCCCACATCACAGCCCCTTTTACCTGCCTGTGTGACCTCAACTAAAAGCTCCCTGTCCTGCCTCTTTGACCCCACACCAACATCCCAACCCCTGCCTGCGAGGCCACAACAGAGTCACTACTCTTGCCTGCATGAGCTGACCTCAGCGCCCCCCACCTGAGTCCATGGGACCCCACCTCAGATGTCCCGGTACATGCCTTTGTGACCTCACTTAAGACCTACTTGTTTCTGACTCTGTGACCCTACAAAGACCCCCACATGAGAGCCATTGTCTCTTACACCGACCTGCTTCAGAGACCTGGTCCTTGCAGTGTGACCTCACCTCTCTCCCCCTCTCCTTGGCTATGTGACTTCACCTCAGAGCCCAGGATTCTGCCTGTGTGACCTCACCTCAGAGTCCTCTGTATAACATCACCTCACAGTCCCCTCCATCCCTGCTTGTGTGACCTCACGTCACAGCCCACTGTCCCTTATGTTTGTGATTCAATCTGTGTTGCTTGTCCCGGCTTCTTTGTCCACTTTAGAGTTGCCTGTGATGCCCAGAAAAGAACTGTTACCCACCTCCTATCTTCCAGACCAGCAAGTGTGACCGCATGTCAGAGTCCCTCTCCGTGTCTGTGTGACCCTCTTCAGTCCCCATCACCGTCATTTTGCTCCATCTCACAAGCCCTTATTCCTGCCTGTGTGACCCCTGCCAGAGTCCCTATTGCTGCTGGTCTGACCCTCCCAGGGACGCACGTCTGTCAGTGTGCCCCACCTCACAAACCCTTGCCCACTTGTGTGACCCTGTCCTGTGTGTGTTACTGTGACCGAGCCCAGGCCTCTGACTGCTTCCCTAGCTCAGAATCTGCTGTCCTGTCTTGGGTGACAGCCAACAGAAGCCATGCCCTGTTCATTTAACCGCACATCAGAGCTTCTTGTCATGGCCCTGCTGACCCTATGTAAGACCATCACCAATTTGACCCAGAGCCCCCGGCCTTCACTATGTGACCTCAACTCAGTGTCCATGTCCCAGCATTCCAGGTGATCTCAGAAAAGAAACTGGTCTCAGCATAGGCCTCTCCCCACAGGCAACTCAGAGTCCTCGTACTTGACTTTGTGACCCCGACCTCAGAGACTTTTCCCTGCCTGTGTGACACAGGTTTGTACTCTACCCTTGATATGACTCCACCTGAGTCCTTGCTGTCCCTTACCTCACCTTAGCTCAGAAATCCGTGCCCTTACCTGTGTGACAACTCTTCAGACCCCATATTTTTGCCTGTGTGACCTCCACACTGATCTTTGAGCGTGACCTTTGGGAACACACTTCAGATCCTCCTGACCCTGCTTGTGTGACCCCAACTCAGACCTTCTTATCTCGGCCTGTGTGACTCACCTCAGAGCCCTCTGTATAACATCACCTCACAGTCCCCTCCATCCCTGCTTGTGTCACCTGTCACAGCCCACTGTCCCTTATGTTTGTGATTCAATCAGTGTTGCCTGTCCCGGCTTCTATGTCCATTTAGAGTTTGTTTTCGCCTGTGATGCCCAGAGGAGAACTGTGACCCTTGCAGTACCTTACCTGACCTTACCTCAGAAATCCGTGCCCTTACCTTTGTTACAACCCCTCAGATCCCATGTTTTTGCCTCTGTGACCTCCACAGGGACCTTTGAGCGTGACCTTTGGTGACACACTTCAGATCCCCATGACCCTGCTTGTGTGAACCCACCTCAGACTTTCTTATCTCTGCTTGTGTGACCTCACCTCAGAGTCCAGTGATCCTGTCCATGTGATCCTACCTCAGAGACCCTTGGCCCTGCTCGTGTGACCTCCCACCTCAAAGCCTCGTATTTTGCAGTTGTGTCCTCATATCAGAGCCTTGTATCCGTGTCTGTGTGCTCAAACCTCATGTTCTTACTAGTGTGATCATCCACCTCAGATGCAGTCAATGCCACCTACGATCCCCACAGCCTTGCCTGTGAAACCACAAGTGAGCATCCCATGTCCCTGCTTTTATGACCTCACCTCAGAGTTGTATGTCCCTGCTAGTGTCACCTCACCTCAGAGCCTTGTACCCTGCTTGTTTACCCCCACGTTAGAGTACCACATCCCTGCTTGTGGTTGAGGTCCCGATTCTGCGAATATACCTCAGTGCGCATATTCCTGCCATGTGGCCCACCTGACTCATATTCCCCTGCCCGTGTGATCCCCTTGTAGTGTCCCATGTCCCTGCTTATGTGACATCTCCTCAGAGCCCTGTCTCATCTTGTGTCGCCTCACCTCAGAGCCTTGCTTTTGTGACCACCCCCAGCCCAGAGTTCCGTGTCTCCGCTACTTTGACTGACCTCAGAGTCCTGTGTCCCTGCCCATGTGACCTCAGATTCCCATGAATCTACATAAGAGACCCTACCTCAGAACTACGTACCCTACTCTTTGCCCATAATCAGAGCGCATGTCCATGCTTGTGTGACCCCCCACTTAGAGTTCCACGTCCTAGACATTAACCTCCCCTGTGTTCTGTGTCCCTGCCTGTGTGATCTCAACTTAGATCTCTGTGTCAGAGCTGATGTCAGTGCCCTATGTCCCATACATGTGACCACTTCTCAGAGACCCTTATTCTTACTTGTGTGCCCCCTCCACAGATCATGAGTTCCCAACCATGTGATCCAACCTCAGAGCCCTGTATCCCTCCAAACTTGAACCCGTCTCAAAAGCCCGTGTCCCTGCCTGTGTGACCACACCTCAGATTCCTATGACCCTTCATGTGCGACCACACTTCAGAGCCATGTACCCTGCTTGAGTGTCCCTACTTCAGAGTGCCACATTCCTGCTTGTGTGACCCACAAGTGTCTGATGGATTTGTTCTGTGAAGCTACCTCGATGCCCTGTTTCCCTGACAACTGACCCCACCTGAGTCGGTTAACCCTGCTAGTGTGATCCTTCCTCAGAACCCCTGGCCCTGGCCCTGTGACCTGTCCCCAGAGCCCTCTCTTCCTGCCCGTGTGACCCTTCCTCAGAGCCCCGAGTCCCTGATTGTGTGACTTCAACTGAGAGCCTCTTACTCTACTCATAAACCCTTCAACCTCAGAGCCCCATGTACTAATCATGTGACCACCCCAAGTTCTTTTCCTTGCCGGGTGAATCCATCTTAGAGTCCTGTGTCCCTACTTGTGTGACCCCCACTTCAAAACCCATGTCCCTCCCTACGTGCCCCCTCTTCAGAGACCTGTGCCCCTACTTGTGTGACCTCACCTCCGAATCCCTGTCCCTGCCCGTGTGACCCCTATGCCCATGTTCCTCTTTCTCAGAGCCCCATGTCCCTGCTTGTGACAGTTTCTCAGAGCCTGTATCCTTGCCCATGTCACCCCTTCTCAGACTCTGTGACCCTCCCTGTGTGACCCCTCCTCAGAAGCCCAGGTTTGTCCTCTGTGACCATATTTCAGAGCTCTGTGTCCCTCCCCTGTCACCACACCTCAGATCCCCATATTCCTGCTTGTGTGACCTGTTCTCCGAACTCCGTGTCTCTCCTGGGTGACCTCTCCTCGGAGCGCTGGACCCTACTCGTGTGACGCACCTAAGAGCCCTGTGTCCCTACCCTGTGACACCCCGTGACCATCCCTTTGTGACCCTCTGCTTTGTGTCCCTCCCCTGTCACCACACCTCAGAGGCCCATGTACCTACTTATGCGACCCCTCTTAAGATGCATGTGTACCTCCTTGTGTTACCCTTCCTTAGAGCCTCCTGTCCGTTCCCAGTGACCCCTTGAGAGCCCTGTGGTGCTCCCTGTGTAACCCAATGTCAGAGGTCTGTGCACCTAATTTTGTGACCCCCCTCCTCAGAACCCCGTGAGTCCCCTCAGAGGTCCGAGTACCTACTTGTGTGAGCCCTATTCAGGACCTCAATCCCTCCCTTGTGACCGCATATCAAAGCGCCGTGTCCCTACTTCTTTGAGTCTTCCTCAGAGCTCCCTGTCTCTCCCTGTGTGACCTTCCTCAGAGCCCCGTGTCTCTCCCTTTGTGACCCCTCTTCAGAGTCCCCTGTCTCTCCCTGTGATACCCCTCCTCAGAGCCCCCTGTCTCTTCCTGTGTGACTCCTCCTCAGAACCCTGTGTCCCTCCCTGTGTGACCCGCCCCCAGAGGTCCGAGTACCTACTTGTGTTAGTCCTCCTCAGAGCCCCAATCCCTCCCCTGTGAATGCATGTCAGAGCGCTGTGTCCCTACTTGTTTGACTCCTCCTCAGAACCCCCTGTCTCTCCCTGTGTGACCCCTCCTCAGAGCCCCCTGTGTCTCCCTGTGTGGTTCCTCCTCAGAATTCTGTGCCCCTCCCTATCTGACCTCCATCACAGGTCCGAGTACCTACTTGTGTGAGCCCTCCTCAGAACCCCAATCCCTTCCCTGTGAATGCATGTCAGAGCGCTGTGTCCCTACTTGTTTGACTCCTCCTCAGAGCCCCCTGTCTTTCCCTGTGTGACCCCTTCTCAGAGCCCCCTGTGTCTCCCTGTGTGATTCCTCCTCAGAACCCTGTGCCCCTTCCTATCTGACCCCCCTCACAGGTCCGAGTACCTACTTGTGTGAGCTCTCCTCAGAGCACCAATCCCTCCCCTGTGACCACATGTCAGAGTGCCGTGTTCCTTCCTATGTGACCCCACCTCAGAGCCCTCTGTATCTACTTGTGCGACCCCTCCTCAGGGCCCTGTATCCCTCCCTGTGTGAGCCCACCTCGGGCCCCCGTCTCCCCACTTGTGTCACCCCACGTCTGAGCCCATGTTCCTTCCCGTGTGACCGCACTTCAGAGCTGTGACCCTGCCCGCGTCCCGGAGGGCAGGACCGTGTCCCACCATCCACTTGTCCCAGAGTAGCAGACCACATCAGGAGGAGGTGAGTGTCCCGTCCGCAGGTGACGCTCAGGTTTGGTCAAGGTCAGGATGAGCCGTGGCTGTGCCGGGCTCAGTCACCCCCTTGAGTCCCTCCCAGCCCCTAGGTTTGATTTCTCCACGCCAACTACGGCCCCCGGGTCCCAGTGAGTCCGGCCCCTGCAGTGTGGGCTGCTGACTTCGGAGCAATAATCTTTGCAGTCCTAGGGGAGAGGCGGGGGTCTCTGGAGTCCGCTGTCTGTGGCCTAGAGGTTTTAAAACAGCTACTGATCCCTCCTCTCCCTACCCCTCTCCTAGGAGATGATCAAAGTACTTTCAAGTTTTGCACCAACCCCAGTGATGTTCAGGGTCACCTCTGACTCTGCTCTCAGGAGATACTCCTGGGGGATGTCAGGATAGAACCTTGTGCCCGCCCACTGTTCTCAGGCACTAGCCCCAACCCTGTAGTCTCAATCCCAGTATTGGAGGTTTTTGGAGTATGGCCTCATGGGGAGCGATCCCAGGGCTGTCTCTGCCATGCGGGTGCCACTGCCGAGCCCCCCGCCCCATCTCTTCCCCTGGTCCTCAGCCGTTCTGCTGCTTGTCTGGAGGGCCCTGTGGTGCTTCAGATGGAGGAGGGGCCTGGCCTGGGACAGGGCTGAGTGGAGCTGAGGGTCCCAGCGATGCGCAAGGGCCCTCAGCATGGAGGAGAGGGGAGCCGTGCTGAGCATCTCAGTGCTCAGCATGGGGAGCACTGCAGAGCACCCGGCTCCTCCCTGCCCACTCTCACCCTGACAGGGCGATGCCCGCTCACCTGCTCGGAGAAAAAAGCCCAGTGAAGGCGCCACACAGGTTGCAACAACTTTATTATAGAACAAACATTATGCTATCATATTTTCTAAGTTAAACTATAGGCAAACATATTTCATCATGTGAATTATACAGAGGAGTTGATCTAAGGTAACTGGGTATCATCAGCTATTGACCTTATGGTGATGACAGTCCCAGTACCCTTCTGGTGACACTATAGGACCAATGTTCCAATGTTAACCAGGGGAGAAAACTCTGGGGCAGCAAGGAGATGGGTCAGGAGGGCAGGATGGGTGCCCAGATGGTGTTGGGCAAAGCATATGTCCATGGTGGGCAACAGGGACAGGTGCCAGATGGTCATGGGGAGATATTTCTGGAACAATATGGATGGTAATGGGAGGTGCTGAGAAACCTTTCAGATTGAGGGGCCCCAGGGTGTCTGAGTGGGGGTGTCTGCCGTGATGCCTTGGGCCAGAAGGGCCCATAGGACAGCAGCCCCTGAGCCCTGGGCCCCATAACGCCTAGACTTCCGGGCTGGGGCACCCTGACCCTGCTGCCCATAGGCGGTAACAGGTGCCCGCTGGTGCCACACCGGCTGGGTGGCACCACCACTCGAGTCCTGCTGGGTCACGTGTGGAGGCAGACGGTGCCACGCACTTGGGAACTGGTTGGCATGATTGATAAGTGGCTGCTGGTACAATGTGTGCTGGGTTGTACTCCTTGTTGAGCCCTGTGGGGGTGTGGGCACATAGGGGGGCACAGGCTGCCACGCAGGTGGGACCTTGTTGGGGAGCCACAAGTTGCTGCTGGTACCACATCAGCCGGGTGGCAACACTGGCTGAGCCCTGCTGTGCTGTGGGCACAGGCTACTTCAGAGTAGCAGGAGCCACAAGTGGCCGCTGGTACAATCCCTGCTGGTTGGCACCACTTTTCAAGCCCTGCTGGGGTGCGGGCACATAGCGGGGCGCAGGGTGCGACACCTTTGGGATCTGGGTGGTGCGTGCAGGCACAGGTGCCCCCTGGGTACCGTTTGGCCCTGGTGCCTTGGGAGGCACGAGCTGCCTCGGGGGTGCAAACTGGAAGGCTGGCCCGCCCTGGGGACCACTTAGCCCCGGCATGTTGGGAGACCCGAGCTGCCGTGGAGGTGCGAATTGAAAGGCTGGCATGGGCACATGGGCATCTTAGTTGCCACTTGGTCCCGGCAAATTGTGGGGCACGGGCTGTGGTGCCGAAGAGAGCTGCATGGCAGGCACATGCACCGGGGTGCCCTGGGTGCCATTTGGGACTGGTCCAGCGCCCGGCTGGTGTCTCTTACTTTGTGGGCCTTGCAGCTTCGCACGGTTGTTTCTCTTCCTCTTCGAGAGCTGCTGGGATATCCCTGCAGCCTGGAAGCGGGTCTTCTGGCCCTGGGGTGCAGCCACCACGGCACGTGGCTGGGTCACGGGGACACTGGGTGGATCGACCTCCATGTCACTGAGTGGTTCCCCTTGGGATTCCGCATCCATGGACTGAATGCTGCTCCTGCAGGACACAACTTCCATTGATTCCATGTCACTAAGACAGGCCTGCGCATCCTTGGTGGACACAACCTGGCCATCGTCAGGGGCTTGTGGCCCCCCCTATGGCTACGGGTGAAGCTGGGGTGGGCACGACTGCCGGGGTCGGAGGTTGAGGGGCCTCCTTCTGGGGCGCTAGGGCCCCCTTCTGGGCTTGGGCGGGGGTCACCGCCCGGCCATGAGCGGTCTTCTGGTCTAGCAGGGCCTGACAGTGATGCGTGCCTCTCTGGAAGCAGGGGGCTTTCCGTGGACAGTGGACCACTGCCTTGCCCCAGTCCTCCTCCTGGCAAATTGGCCATCCGTGCTGGTCAGAGGGGTCTAACTGCGGGCCCTGGGGGCGAGCCCGCTGGTCAGAGTAGCCTTGTCTATAGGCCCCGTGGGCTGGCCACTGGGCCCCAGCCATGTGTAGTAAGTCGGCGGGCCGTGGACATAAGGCCCTGGATTGTAGGGATAAGGGGCATGGGGCCGAGGCTGCCCCGGAGAGTTGGGCCCACAGTAGCCCCGTGTGCATGGCGCCTGGGCTGGTCATGGCATCCCCAGGTCCTAGTAGAACCACATGTTTTACGGTCTCCGTGTCATTCCAAGTCAGGGCTCTTCAGAGCACAGGCCACACTCAGGCCCTGGCAGTGGGGCCCTTCCTCCACCTTTGGCGTCTCCGGGGGGGGGGGGGGGGTCACACGAAAACCATTTTATTGTTTGGTCAACTTTGGGGCCTTGCCCCATCGTGCCCAGGGCTGACTCCAGGTTGGCCTCAGGGGTCCCTCCTGGGGGTCTGGGTGCCCATCTCTGGAGCCCGGAAGTGAATTCAGGTCATGCAAGAGAAGTGCTGTTAGCCCAGAAGACACCTCCTATCTGGGGACTCCCACCTCCTCCCTAGGGGCTCCCTGGACTTCTCCCTCTGGGCTCCCACACTCCTACCTTGGGGTTTTCCACCCTCCTACCTGGGGACTCCCACCCTCCTCCCTAGGAGCTTCCCACCTTTCTCCCTGGGAACTCCCACCCTCCTTCCTAGGGGATCTCCTCCCCCATCTGAACTCCCGCCCTCCTCCCTAGGGGCTCCCCTGCCTCCTCCCTCAGACTCTCACCCTCCTTCCTAGGGGCTCCTTTGACTCTCCCCACTGGACTCCCACCTTCCTACCCTTGGGTTTCCCTCCCTCCTTCCTTGAGACTCTCACCCTCCTCCCTAGGGCCTCCACTCCCTCTTCCCTCTGGACTTCCACCCTCTTCGCTTGAAGTTTCCCACTCTCCTGTCTGGAGATTCCCACCCTCCTCCTATGTGGTTCCCTCGACTCCTCCCACTGGACTCCCACCCTCCTCCCTACAGACTCCCCACCCTCCTACCTGGAGACACCCGCCCTCCTTCTTGGGGCTCCCATCATCTCCCCAAGGGACTCCCTGCCTCCTCCTGAGGGGCTCCCCCGCTCCTCCCTAGAGTCTCCCCTCCTTCCTCCCTTGGGGCTCCCAAACTCCTCCCTAGGGGCTCCCTGGACTGCTCCCTCTGACTCCCAACCTCCTCCCTGGGGACTCCCACACTCCTCTAGGGGCTCCCCTCCTTCTTCGCTCAGGATTCCCATTCTCCTCCCTAGTGACTCCCGGCCCTACCTGGGGACTCCCACTGTCCTCTGTAGGGGATTCACTCTCTTCTCCCTTTGGAATCCCACCCTCCTCCCTGGAGAGTCCCACACTTATCCCTCTGCCCCCTTCCCTCCTCCCTCAGGACTCCCACCCTCCTCCCTAGCAATTCCCAGCCCTCCTCCCTGGGGACTCCCACCCTGCTTCCTAGTGATTCTCACCGTCCTCCCTAGGTGCTCCCTGAAATCCTCCCTGAGGACTCTCAACCTCCTCTCTAGCTGTTCCCCATTCTCCCTGGGAATTCCCATCATTCTTCTAGGGGCTCCCCACCCTCCTCCCTTAGGGTCCGCCCTACTTCTGCCCTGGGGCTGCCACGTCCTCTCCCCTGGGGCCTCCCTCCCTCCAGCTGGTCCCATTTCCCTGACCTCTGGTCCTCCATCCCCACAGCCCCAGGTCTCTGTCCCCCCCTCCTCGGGCACTCACCATAGACAGAAGGGTCACAAAGGGGATGATCAAGCTGTGGGTTAGTGCAGATCTGTAGCGGAACAGTCAGTGGACAGACCCAGGCATTGGGCACCAAGCTGGGCCTGGTCTGTCATGGGAAATCAAGTCCAGTGTTGGCTACTAACGTTCCAGACTAGCGTCCCAGTGGGAGTGTGCCAGTGTGTCACGTTCCTAGGAACCAGCGTTCCTTCCGGGATACCTTAGTGACATAGGACGTGGTCTTAGAACTCGGGGTCCGGAGGGTCCCACGCAGTGGAACCTCCCCATGCCCCCCTACAATGTGTGCGCATGGGACCATCGGGCACACAGAGCAGAGGGCGCGTGGGCTTGGGCGCGTGTACGGAGCGCCCAGGCGAGGGGTCCCACTGAATTGGAATCTCCCCGGGAACCTCACATGCCTGGTACCATGTCAGGCTTTGACCCATTGGTCCTGCACATGCTGGGCCTTCCCCTTCCCACTCGGAACTTTGTGCCCTGGCTCTCTGTGGCCGCCTCTGCGCACTCTTGGCATCCTCCGAGCAATGCAGGGTGCGCCAAAGGGATAGGCTTGTTTAAGACACTACTCCTTGAAGTAGGGTCCCTTGGATTCCCTCTAAGGATTTTGGGTAGGGTTTGGGCAGTACTGGCCACTGCCCCCGGAGGTACTCAGGGGACCGCAGCATAGAGGGGAATGCACGGGACCCTCTGTGATCTCTCTGGGTCCTGATATGGTTTAGGGTCCACCTCATTCTATCCTGGGGCTGCCAAAACCTCCGGGACTGCCAAGACCCCTTGGGCCTCCCTCCGTCTGGCTCATCCCATTTCCCTGACCCCTGGTCCCCACTCCCAGTATCCTGGGGTTCCCATCCCCGCTGCAGCAGGTCTCTGACACCCCCTCACGGCAGTCACCGTTGCTTGAGGGGTCAGAAAGGGGGTGATCAAACTGCAGACGGGTGCGGGCCTGCGGTACAAGAGTCAGTGTGCAGCCGCAGGCACTGGGCACTGAGCTGGGCCTGGTCTTTCGGAGGAATTCAAGTCCCGTGTTGGCGACTAGTGTCCCAGTGGGAGTGTGCCGGTGCGGCGTGACCCTAGGAACCAGTATTCCTTCCGGGATACTCTTAGTGATGTGGCACGTGACCTCAGGACTCGGGGCTCAGGGGTCCCGCGTGGTGGAACCTCCCCTCACCCCACACCATGTGCGCACATGGGACTGTCGGGCGCACAGAGCAGAGGGTTCATGGGCTTGGGCGCATGCACGAAGCACCTGGGCATGGGAGCCCGCAGAGTCGAGCCTCCCCGGGCTCCCAACAATCTGGGGGGTTCGGGGCGTGGGTGAGGCCCTATGGGAACGGGGCACAATGGAGACTCAGGGCGCATCGGGGGAGCTGGTGGCCAGGCAGGGACTCCAGGCCTGAGATCTTGCTGAGGGGCGCACCGCACACAGCTGGGAGTTTTTGTTTGCATCCGTGTTGGGGTCCCTCCCATTGAGTAATATGAGTTGACCCTATTTCTCTTTGCGGATAACAAACTTCAGTGTGTCTTGCCGTTGTACCTTTTTCTAGTAGGGAAGGATGACAGTGTGGGTGTCTTGCAACAAGCAAAGTGTCTCTGTCAAGTCCAGCTGTGGTCCAAAGCCCAAAGCTAGAATGACCCAATCCCTTGAGTGGGTGACCCCCTGCCCTCTCCAGCTCACGCACTGGTTGTGACAATGTGATATGTTTAGCATGCGTGAAGATAGCAGCAGAGACTAAGCAACATGGCACTTATTTTTATGTTATTTTTATTTGGGGCCCTTCTGAGGGCTGACTCTTGGCTCTGTGCTCAGGGATCACTCCTGGCAGTGATGTGAGACTAGAACAGGCGAGCACCCTCCATCCGTGCTATACTCTCTCTCTAGTGCCTCTTATATTTAATGTGAGTCTGAGGACAGTTGTTTCTCTGTACAGAGAGAAGACTAAAGCCTTCAAGTAACACATCTATGCATATCTCTATCAGTATGTGCTAAATATATATGTTAACCTACCTGCTGCATGCATACACACAGGAATTATATAGTGAGCTAATTATTCATAGTTAAAGGATAACATAATAAACTGTTATTTTGTAAACACTCATATACACTTATATAAACGCTCATTTCCTGCCCTTTAAATTCTATGTTACATAAAGTGGAGCAAGGAAAACCTTCTGAAACTAGTGGTACTGGAAAAGCTGGCAGTCACTGTCAAAAGATGAACTCACCCCTTTCTAATGCCGTTCACAAAACAAAATCAATAGGAATTAAAGACCTGGATATCAGACCTGTGTCCATAAGGTATATAGAGGAAAAGATTAGCAGAAATCTCTGTTATATTGAAGTTAGCAGCATCCTCAATGAGGCAAGACTACTGGCCACGCCAAACAAATAAAGAGAAACAATTGAGACTACATTAAATTCAGAACCTTGGGGCCAGAGCGGAGGGGCAGACTGCTTTCCTTGCACATGACTGACCCGGGTTTCATCCCCAGCATCCTATATATTTTCCCGAGAACTACTAGGAGTAATCCTTGCATGCAGAGCCAGGAGTAGCCCCTGAGCATCGCCAGGTGTGACCCAGAAATCTAAATACATGCATACATACATAGATACATACATACATTTAGAAGTTTCTGAACTGCAAAAGAAACAATGACCAGAATACAAAAATGGCCCACTGAAAAGGTTTTATGAGAGTAGACTATGGACCGAACAAGATTGCCACTCAATGTCTCTTTTGCAAACCATGGCACTCAAAATGAGAAAGATAACAAAAGGGAATGCCCTGCCACAGAGGTAGGGTGAAATGGGGGGATGGGAGGATGGGGGATGGGGGGAGGGAGGGATACTGGGACTGTTGGTGGTGGAGGATGGGCACTGGTGGAGGGATGGGTATTCAATCATTGTATAACTGAAACCCAAGCACAAAAATTTGTAAGTCTACAACTGTACCTCATTGTGTTTCACTAATAAAAATTTAAGAAAAATAAAATGGCCCACTGACAAGAGGGAACCATTCATATGACTTAGGATCAATATCCAAGTTATATAAGGTTCTCGTATAACTTTACAAGAAAAAAGAAATCCAACCTCATCAAAAACTGGGCAGAAGAGATGAGCAGAAACTTCCTCAAAGATGAAATACAACCAGCCAAAAGGCGTGTGAGAAAATGCTCAACATTGCTCATGATCGGGAAGATGCCACTCAAAACAAGATGTCACCTGATGCCAAGAGACTGGCACACATCCAGAAGAACGACAGCAACCGGGCCTGGAGTGACTGCACAGGGGAGGGCGTTGGCCGACCTGGGTTGAATCCCCTCCACAACCATGTGGTCCTCAGTGCACCGCCAGGAGTAATTCCTGAGTGCAGAGCCAGGAATAACCCCAGCACCACCAGGAGTAATAATTCCTGAGTGCAGATGTAGTTTATTCCTTGCATCTCCAGGTGTAACCATGAAAGCCAAAAACAAGCAAACCAACCAGAGCAAGCAGTGCTGGCGTGGATGCAGGGAAAGGAAGCCTCATGCTCGCTGCTTGGCCAGTGTCAACTGGCCAGGGCTTTTAGGAGACCACAGGGACCTTTCTCAATAAACTAGGAATTGCACTTCCATATGACCCAGCAGTAGCACTCGCGGAAGTATACTGGGGTTTTGGACCCCGGTATATATACTGGGGCCCAAAACCACAATGCAGAAAAGACTTCTACACTCCTATGTTCATTACAGCACTAGTCACAGGAGACAAAATGTGGGAGTAACCCAAGTGCCCAAGAGCTAATGAGTGAATCGAGGAAGCCTGGTACACAGTGGAATACTACTCAGTCATAAGAAAGATGAAGTCATGTCATTTGCTACCACCTCAGTGCTTCTGGAGAGTTTCAGGCAAAGTGAAATGCGTCAGAGGAAGAAGCACTGACATGAATGGTCTTCCTACCATGCAGGATATGAAGAAACAGAGTCGGGGAGTAACACAAGGCAACTGAAACAGAGAATGAGAACCAGTTTCCAGCAGGAAACTTGCCAGTTGTAGGAGCTGGGGGCAGGGCAGAACAGGCTACAATAGGCCATTGGCGGGGGCAGCGGTTACTTGGAGCAGAATGGAGTGCTGAAAAGAGGCAGAAAGTGCCTCCATGAGAGACAGGCTCAGGACAGAAACTGGGGACACTGATGGAGGCATGTGAGCACTGGAGGGACTGGGATGGAACATCCTATGCCTGAAATTCAATCATAAGTAACTTTGCAATTCACCGTGACTGAGAAAGAAAGAAAGAAAGAAAGAAAGAAAGAAAGAAAGAAAGAAAGAAAGAAAGAAAGGAAGGAAGAAAGAAAGAAAGAAAGAAAGAAAGGGACACCATCATTTTGGCTACAAAAGGATAAACCTGCTGTGAATATTGGACCAACAAATTCTCTACTTTTGTGTGTGATTATAGAGAACAGCGTGTAGGGTAGGTAACCATCTCTGAAGCAATTGCCTTAAGGACACATGCCAGGAGCACCCAGTGCAGAGTCTGAGGTGGGTTCCCAGTGTTCTCGCAATTGTCAGGGACGTTGTGAGAAGTTTCTTGCGGATGCTGGGTGCGGTGGGGAAGGGCAGCCATAGACGGGGATGCAGGGCAGGGTGGGGAAGGGCAGCCATAGATGGGGATGCAGGGCAGAGAGCGCACCCATCCCCTTCCCCGCCAGTCTGTGCTGGTGAGGCACAGCCCCTGGAACAGGAAGAACAGCCTAACTCTTCCCGGATGTAGCCTCTTCCCGCTTTGCAGCCTGGACGCGGGGCGTTTTCAAGGTCATTTAATGCTGAGTTTCATGAAGACCAGTCACGCAGTCCACCCCACCCCCCCAAATCCGACCGGCTGCTCAGGGGAACAGGAATATCTTGACATTGATGGGAAGGGGGAGCCTCTTGGCTGAAGGGCAGGGGCTGTTCCCGGCTCAGCACTCCTGGTGGGCCCTAGCAGGAGGAAAAAGGCCCGCAGCATGGACAGCGGCCATGGAAGGCGTCTGCTGGTGGATGCACAGAACGGTTTGTGGACACGGTGTTCAGGGGGCATTGAATGCGCCTGCGTGGGCATCAGCTCCAAGGGTGCAGGGGCGCACGGAGGCGGAGACAGCCGCTATCTGCCCCCTACCGGGGGCACAGAGGTCCCGCGCCACGGGCACTGTGTCCACTGCCAGGTTGGACACCCCGAGAAAGCGCCCACAGCATCCTCACCCATGGGTGCAGAACTGAAGGCACAGACACGCCCACCCCCAACTGACCAGGCTCCAGAGCCTCAGCAGGGCTGGAGGTCCCAAACACTCTGTACTCCGTGCTCAGGACTGGGATCAGCTGGCCTGGCCACATTCAGTACTCAGTGCTCAGGGCTCAGGGTGGGCTCAGCTGGCCTGGCTGACCCAGAATTTCTGGAATTGGTGTTGGGGCTCCCTTGCCTCAGACAGACATACAAGCCAAGGAGAGAGACCCCCTAGGATGGATGTGGGACCATATCTAGTGCCTTTACAGCCCCATGCACGAATTTCTCCAATGAAGACAAGTAATGGCCCAATAGCTTTCTTGGCAAGACACGGTAAAATTGCTTCTGGTTTCTTGGCGTGTGGGGGTGGGTTTTCCTTCCTTTTTGGTGCTCGCATTCATTAGGCTGTTTGTTGGTTTCACAGGTATGCCAGTGACTGGGCATTCTTCCTGGCTTTCCTGTTGAGTTTGCTGTGCTTGTAGGTGTGGCAGTGTTGTCAGTTGCTGGTGGTTGTGCTGTTGGTGTTAGCGTTGTTGGTGTAATTTTTGTTGTTGGTGGTGTCAAACCGGGCCGAGATCTCCCCAGAGGACTCATACGAAGACAAGTTGCGATGCAATAAGCAAAGGGTTTTTTTTTGGCTAGCCCGGCTAGCTCAAGCTAGGGCCCTCATCAAGCTCACCGACACAGTGGTAGCCTTCTCAGAACGAGTTGCCCTGAGTCTCAAAACTGAAGGACTTTTATCCCATAGAATTATGTAACAGGGACTTTCCGCAGACTACCATTTCAGCTGCAGTATGAGGGGTTTCCCACTACTTGTACTTAGCTGATTGGTTATAAGTTGGAGTTACATAGGGAAGCTTCCCTACCTGCACCTGATCAGTAACCCTTCGTTGACCTCACCATGGCTATCTCGTGTCGGGGAAATCATGACTTGGTTCCAGGTTTCTGTGCCCTAGTCGCAGGAATTCCGGAACTGAAACCTAGGCCCAGCTTCTTCTGGCTTCTGTAAGAGCCTGTCATGGCGCTGCCTTTGCTTCTCTGTCTCTCATTTCCCACTTTTCTTTTATGCCCGTGGTTGAGCAGGGTCAATATTGACCCCTACAATTGTTTCAGAAGGAAATACTTTTCTGAGTACCTTAAGCTGAATGGTACTGTCACGTTCTTTCACAAACTCCATGCCACCAACTCCTCCAGGAAACAGGGGCCACAGTCAGGAACAGAAGCAGGAGCACTAGGGGTCCCATGAGGGGTGGGATCAGGATGAGAAGTTGACCTTCCCCGCTCCATAATAATATACCTGTACCAGAGTCAATGAGATAGGAAGGGGATAAGCCAGTGGTTAGGCCATATGTGCAAACAAACCAACTCTTCTAGCCGACCCGTGGTATAATTGCTGGGAGTCCATCCTATACTTCTGGGTTACAATAGGCTCAGCAGGGGGAATCTTACAAGTTATAGGTCCCTAAACAAACACAAGTCCCAGGATGGGCCATAACTGGTACAGATCAAGGTGAAACTGTGCAGCCTCCGTCCTTCCTAAGTGGCTTTGGCTATAATTCTACCCGTCATAGTGGCAGAAAGTACCCAGTGCCAAAATTTGGGCTTATAGTGAGTACGCTTCACAGCTGAGCAAGCAGAAGCAGATAATAACTCGTGCCACTCCCTAGGATCCCTTCAATCACTTTCTTCAGTTTTATCTTGGAGAGAGAGTCTCCAGTTGTCAGGACACACCACTGGCCGTTGTCGTCCTGTCTTCAAGGGGGGAGTCAGTTTTCACATGTGAAGCATGGACCCAGGCTTTGATTCCATCCACCTTCAGAGTGAATGGCATGGTCAGGATCATGGGGTAGGGACCTCTCCACTGAGGTTCAAGGATGGCAGTCTAATGTCACCGAACCTAGACCAGATCTCCCAGTGAGTATAGGTGAGGAGTTACCGATGCCCCCTTCACTTTGGTAATGCTCTCAAAGCCCCGTATGGAGTTGGACCTGGATGACCTCTAGGGCCTGTCATAACTTGAGGAGAGAGTGACCCTGCATTTCAGGTTACACTTCCTCTTTTAGACTAAGTTGGAATGAATGGTGGCAGCTGACCAAGAAGAATTTCAAAGGGAGTGTAGTTCTTCCAGTAGGGGGCTCTCACACCCACAATATAGACAGGTAGGACTCTACCTACCTATATCCCCTAAGATTTCACCACCTGAAATCTCTAAAGGGAAAATGGTTGAAGATCCAACTTCTGGAGTTTCTTCCTGCTGACAAAGGGATGCTGACCCTGACTGCACAAGGGGTGAAACCTCATGATAACTTAGTTTTTAATGAGCCCCAGACAATGAATGGGTTGGGTTACTGGAATCATCAACCTCTAAAAGAAAAGATCAGAAAGATTAGGCTGAGGAATATTATTAGAGAGTATTAGACCCTGGAGGAGTAGAAGGTCTTCTCTGGCTTACTGAGGGCAAAATGGTTTCTTGTTTCAGAGAACATGAATGTTAACAAACACAACAGTCACCAAAGTAGCATAATGGCATACCCAGTCTTACCATAAAAATGAAAAGTGATAACTCCTTCACCCATGCATCTGGTTGATAGAAAATGACTTCCTGTGTCCAGGTCTTTCTAAATTATGTAGAAACACCAAGCCACCTCTCTGACTTTCTCAGTACAGATCGGAAAAGCTTCTGCCTATCCATGGAAGCTATCAATAAGAACCAATGGATATTTATACCTTAAAAATTTGAGCATTTGATCCTTTGCATGAAGTCAAGGTGCCAGTTGTCCTCTGGATAAGTCCCTGATGCTGAACAGGTGGTATTAGGAGGGGGTTAGACCCGAGATTTCCAAAATTTGTTGGTGTTGTTGGTGTTTGGAGGCCCAGCCATCAGGGATAAGGAGACCAGGCCATATCAAGGGTCAGCCCTAGGGCCCAATGCATATCCAACCGTTCGATCCACTCCCTGACTCTGCTTCCTGTTTTTAATCAAAGTAGCTCTGTAGCACTATCCTCCCGCTCGTCGATTTGCTCGAGCAGGCACCAGTAATGTCTCCATTGTGCGACTTGTTTGTTACTGTTTTTGGCATATCGAATATGCCTGGGGGAGCTTGCCAGGCTCTGCAGTGTGGGCAAGATACTCTTGGTAGCTTGCTGGACTCTCTGAGAGAGGCCGGAGGAAGAGAACCTGCGTTGGCCTCGTGCAAGGCAAATGCCCTACCCGCTGTGCTATCGCTCCAGCCCGTTAATCAAAACAGTCTCTTCAAAATTAGGGAGATATTCATTCATGTCTTTATATCATTTCTGATATGAGGGGCGTGAATATGTGGTGCTGCTCAAACTCTACAGTGCTAGGGATTACGGGGCTCTCCTGGCAGTGCTTGAGACTCCTGGGCTATACCCAGCCATGATGCTGGGAGAGAGAGGAGTAGACCATGAAGTGCTAGTGATCAGACTGGAGTCAGCCACATAAAAGGCGTCCACACCTCAAGCATTGGATTATCTGACCCAATGATAATAGATTTTTATCTGTTCATACCTTATTCAAAAAAGCAGAGAATGTATATTAGATAATAAAGGTAAAAGGTAAAGGCCCTCCCATTGATCGTCGATTTGCTCGAGCGGGCCCAGTAACGTCTCCATTGGAGACTTTGTTGTTACTGTGTCTGGCATATCGAATACTCTCGGTAGCTTGCCGGGCTCTCCGAGAGGGGCGGAGGAATCAAACTCGGGTCGGCCATGTGGAAAATTTTTGTGTTCCTGTGTCCATTTTTTTTTTATCACATCACAAATCATATTAGGGCAAAATATGTCATTGATAACAGAAATTCATAAAAACAAGATAACTTTGACATGCTCCTAACCAGAGAAAATTTTGTAAAAAATCTGCAAAGTAGAACCATTTATTAAAGAGATTATAAAATATATTCTGACATTTTATCTAAAGTATTCCACTTTATTTATTTATTTATTTCACCTGTAAAGATGATTAGAGGCTGCCCCAAAAGCCTCCATCCCTCTCGGAGAGTCCGGCAAGGTACCGAGAGTATTCTCCCGCACAGCAGAGCCTGGCAAGCTACCCCGTGGCGTACTCGATATGCCAAAAATAGTAACAATGATGGTCTTCATTCCCCTGACCCTGAAAGAGCCCCCAATATGCCACCAGGCTACAATAGCACGTGACAGGGACGAATGGAGACATTACTGGTTGGTGCCCACTCAAGCAAATTGATGAACAACGGGATGACAGCGATACAGTGAAAGTGATATCACTTCTGACTTAGACTTCTTTATTTGGAAACATGTAATTTTGGAGAACTACAAATCATCCCTTAACTTCAAGTTGTTTTTTTGTTTTAACTATGTCCTTTACCTTCCATTGAACACAATGCCTGCCAAGACCAACAGCCTTCCTGTTTGTTCTTAGTGATATTGGAAGTGTGAATATTATTCCTAAAAAATAAAAAATAATTCAAAAAATATTATTTTTCATTCTGGGATAATGCTATGAGATCCAATCATGTTAATTAAGTATTAAATTAAAACTGTTAATGTAAGCTAGTACTTAATTAGTGCTATGACTAATCCTCAAGTCCCTATATATTGAAATATCCATCACCCTCTGCCTTCTTCATGGAGAAACCTAGAGAAAAGTCCTTCAGAGTTTCCAGCATCTCAGACGTTGTTTAACCAGTTTCTGCTGTGTCTTCTTCTAGTCGTGCCAAGGCTCAGCTATTTATGATGCTGCTTCCTCTCTGCAGAAACAAGAAAAGACATTTCTTATATTCCACTGGACCTCTCACCACAAGCCATTTCCTGGGTCTTGTGTTGGAAATTTGAAATTTTATCTGATGCTTCCTTTACTTTAAGAATACTGGGGCGGGGTTGGAGCGATAGCACAGTGGGTAGGGCGTTTGCCTTGCATGCAGCTGACATCGACAGGTGTGACCCAAAAAGCAAAAGAAAAAAGAAAAAGCTAACTTTTACTGTTCCAATGTTTTTTCCCCCTATTTGATTGCTTGAGCTTCTGTGATTGACAGGCAGTTAATGGTGCTTTGCATGCACATCTGGCACTGGGTACCCACCTCCCTCCCACAATGACTGGGCTCAGTTCGCCTGCTTGTTGCCTTTGGCCCTTCTTGCTCCCTGGCTATGTCACTGTAAGTCCTGCCGTGAGAGATTACCATGTCAGCCCCTGTTCCTCGGACTGGCTGGACTGCGCGTGATGCTCATGGCTCCGTTCATGGGGCTGCAGGCTGCATAATTTTGTTCTTAGAGCAACGCGGGTCCCACTGTGTGTCTATGTCTCACAACTTCTTCATCCCTTGGTCTGTGGTTGGGCCTTTGGGTGGTTTCCACGTCTGGACTTAGCACTGCAGTGGACACAGGCGTGCACGGGTCCTTTCGAATGGAAACCTTTGTGTTTGGGAAGAATCAAAACCTTCACAAGGTGAAGACTTGTGTGTTAATAGTTTCTTTTCTTTCCTTTTAAAAGATTTGAAATAATTGAATCACTGTGAGAGAGACCCTTACGAAGCTGTTCCTGATTGGGTTTTAGTCATACAGTGTTCCAACATGCATCCCTCAGCCAATGCACATTTCCCGACACCAGTGTCCTCAGGTTCACTACCAGTGTCCTCAGGTTCACTCCCACCACCACACCCTGCAGCGCCTCTCTCTCTCTCTCTCTCTCTCTCTCTCTCTCTCTCTCTCTCTCCCCTCCCCCCTTCCTCCCTCCTCCCCCTTCCAAAATTAACACTATGCTTCCAGTTTGTTTTGCTGTATGGGGCAAGGACACTCGACTCTATGCCTGAGGACGGGTTGTGATGGGGAGCACTCCTTGCATTGAATAGGGCCAGGGACCAAACCTGACTCAAGCTATTTGAGCCCTCTGAGGCCGTGTGTCCTGAATTTATTATTATTGGCGGTCACATCTAGCTGTGCTCAGGGCTTACTTACTTCTGGCTCTGTTCTCAAGGATCCCCCCTGGCAAGATCAGGGAACCAAGTGGGGTACCAGGGACTGAACCCGTGTCGGCCATGTGCAAGACAAGCAACCTACCTGCTGTACTATGGTTCCAGCCTGTCTCCTGACTTTAAACAGCACCTCCCTTTCACTCCTTCAGGATGCAATTAAGTGGATCTACAGACAGCAAAGAGCTTAGGATCAGTGAAGCGTCAGGAGCAACTGGCTCCCACAGACAGGTTCCAGAGACGCAAGACACCAGGACTCCTACACACTCCTCTCCCTCCTTTTGTGTGAAATTCTCCCCAAACTCATCAACTCTTTGCCTTTGCTCCTGGAACCGTCCCCTCCATGCTCCTTATTTTCTCGGTCCCTACCCGCGTCCTTCCCTATCTACTCTTCCTCCCACTGCCCACGAGGTCATGGGTCTCCCCCTGTCCACCCCCCTCTGGTGCTCCCCAAAGGCGAGGACGTGAACAATCACAGCCTCTTCACTTGGAAGATCCTTGGAGACCCGAATTCAACCTGTTTCCAGCTCTGTTTTCCACGATTCCTCTCATTCCCCTTAGAATGGAACTCAACGGCAACAACCACCTACCAGAAATAGAGAGAAGAGCAGGGACTAACTAATGTCTCTATGAGTGTTAGTTTGGGTTTGGGGGACACACCTGGTTGCTAGTCTCTCCTCCCATCTCGGTCCTTCAGGACTTCCTGCATTGGGAATCCGATTCAGTCTTCCTGCATGCAAAGCGTGAGGTGCAAGGAGTGGTCTGCTATTGACCCACAAGCCCAGCCCTCAGAGACAGATTTTTGTTTTGTTGGGGGCCACTTCAAGCAGTGCTCAGGGTTTACTTCTGGTTCTGCACTCAGGGTTCACTCCTGGTGGTGCTCGGGGAACCCTGTGAGGTGCCAGAGATTCAGCTGCACTCCAGACAGCAAGTGTCTTAAGCCTTGTACTATCTCTCTAGCCCCAGCTTACAGTACATGTTTAACAAGCAGGAAGCTCTGGGTGCAATCTCGATGAAGATGTAATAGGTATGCTCAGCACCACCTGATGAGACAGATGCTGCTATTAATAGAAACTGGAAATGGAGTATTCCAGCCCAGAAGCTGCAAAGCTGCAATTCCCAGTCAGGAGTGTGACCCTGGACCTGCCCTTCTTGTCAGTTAGGTCCCCTGCTGCCCTCGGGTGCCAGGTTTGGCTCAGGCTGTCCACCAGCATAGCACTTTCAGCCATTCTCTCCCACTTCTCAGCTCTGCTCTGCAAGACACAACTCACGGGCTTCCTGCTAGAGCCGTGGAGCAACAGCCTTTGTGGAACGGCTTTTCCTTCCACACTTGCATTCACAACACTCACGTCCTGTGGTGCCCTTGGCTAAGGCACGGACGAATATTGAACCACAGCTTTTACTGGAGGGGAATATGGGCATCAGCCCCTGCAGCCACTGTCAAAGTTCCATCGACTCTGAGATATGAAACTGGCCTTATGTGAGTTCCTTTTCTGAGACACCGTGTGTGTGTGTGTGTGTGTGTGTGTGTGTGTGTGTGTGTGTTGGGGTGGGAGGGGAGGCAATGCCTGGCTGTGCTCAGAGCTTACCACTCCTAATCTGCATTTGTGGATCACTCCTGCCGGCTCAGGGTGTTTATATGGGTGATGGGGATTGATCTCTGGTGGCTGCATACAAGGCAAATGCCCTACTCAATGTACTATGGCTCCAGTCCCAAGACACCTCTGTTTAATAGAGATTGTTTAATATGCCTCTGAGCATATGGAATTTGTGGCCAACACTGTGTGGCACTTGGTGGCACTGCAATGTGATTCATAGCTGGAGAAAGGATAGCATCAGATGTCCCTTCTCCCCAAGGACAAGTAACAACCTTCTCATGTCTCAGAACACTTGGCTCTTCAGTGTTATTGGTTGGGGGTGGGTGAGGGTGGAGGGTGGGGGGAGAAAGTGTGTGTTTGAAGCAAGGAGAGCAACAACATAAAAAGCCCACATATAGGCTGTGGAAAGGACACGGCTTACAGTCAGACCTGGGAATGCATATGTCAAAGACACAGCGTTTCCTGCTGTGCTCGCATGCTCTGGAAACACCCGGATTCCAGGGGTATAAGTACATCTGTATTGAGCAGTGAATCTGGAGGATTCCTGCCCTCTACCCCCAGTATTTATTTCTTATTTCAGTTACGGTGACTGTTGCTGATGCATTATTGTCTCCACAGGGGAAAGGGCTTTTATGTCCTACCCTAACTTTGTCCCCTCCCCCACCCACTCAATGCAATGGAAAGCACTCAATACATTATTTATGAATTAAAAGAGAGCAGGAAGTGCCTTCAGGCTCAGAGGGCCACTGTGAAATTTCTCCGGGCTTGCCTCTGGCTTTCTGACCCTCTTCAGAATAGTCAAGGACACATTCTCCACACCCGGGGCCACCTCTGGTCAGGCCAGCCTCCTTTTACCCTCACCTCCAAAACCTGTTCCTTTTTGTTTGAACACCCAAGATACTGGAATGGGGTGGTGGTGGTGAGGAGTGGCAGAATATTTTTTTTCTTTTTGTTTTTGTTTTATTAGTGAAACACCATGATGTACAGTTGTAGACTTACAAGTCGTTGTGCTTGGGTTTCAGTTATACAATGATTGAGTGCCCATCCCACCACCAGTGCCCATTCTCCACCCTCACCAATCCCAGTATCCCTCCCACCCCCCATCCCCCATCCCACCCTGCCTCTGTGGCAGGGCACTCCCTTTTGTTCTATCTCTCTTTTTGGGTGCTGTGGTCTTCAGAAGAGACATTGGGTGGCAATCATGTTCAGTCCGTAGACTACTTTCAGCAGGCATCTCCCATCCTGGGCAGATCTTCCCAGCACCCTTTATTTGGCGCTCCCTTCTCTATCTGAGCTGGCAAAATATTTTTAACTATTTAAAATGTGCCCTGCTCAGATAGAGAAGGGACCACCAAGTATGGGGTGCTTGGAGGGCCCGCTCAGGATGGGAGATATGTGCTGAAAGTAGACTACAGACCAAATGATGGCAATTCAATACCTCTATAGCAAACCACAACACCCATAAGGAGAGAGAGACAGCAAAAGGGAATGCCCTCCCACAGAGGGGGGGCGGATAGGGGTGAGGGGGAAGGGATACTGGGATCATTGGTGGTGGAGAATGGGCACTGGTGAAGGGATAGGTACTCGATCATTGTATGACTGAAACATAAGCATGAAAGTTTGTAAGTCTGTAACTGTACCCCACAGTGATTCATTAAAAAAGAAAAAAATTAAAATTTTTTAAAAAATAAAATTGCTCTGATTAAAAACAACAACAAAACTTCGTGAGAAAACGACTTGGTACTCACTTTGCATGAGACTGACCCGGGTTTGATCCCTGAAACTCCCTATATGCCCAGAGCACAACAGAAGTGAGTGTGGAGTGCAGAGGCAGGGGTAATCTGAGCATAGCTGGTTGTGGCCTAAAGGCAAAAAAAAAAAAATAAGAAAAAGAAACATGTGGAAGAATCTTCCAACGACCAAGGGGAAGGGGGAAGGGACAGACCCTGAGCCACTGATCATTTTCAATGGTGGCAGGAGACTGGTGCTCCCCAGGAAACATGTTGCTTTCTATTTAATTATTCTTGGCTAATAGTGCTTTCTCTTGGACAAGAAATTAATGATTCTGTTTTGAATTTTTTTTTCCCTTTGCTCTCTCCTCTTTTAATAAAGTCAGCTTAGCTTCTCTCCCTCCCCCACCCAATTTTGCATTTTGATGGAACACAATAGCAAAGAACTGCTTTGTTTTGCAGCAAGGAACTTTCACTATCTAAACCTCATGTTGTCTTAATTTTTCCCCCAGAGTGTCAATGATGATCAGGCGCAATTTCCCATTATTGTGGAGGAGACGGATAATTATTTTGCTAAGCAAACTAAACAGATTGCTTTGGGAATATTTTAAGAATCTGTGGGGCATAGAGAGCTCAGAGGGCTGGAGTGCATGCTTCGCCTGCAGGAATGTGGACTTCGAAGCTGGGTGTTGGATATGCCCTGGAGCAAACTCTGAAAACTGCGACAAGATAAAGAATCTGATTGGGGGGGGGGGGGGGTCAAGAATGTAACTCAGCAGTCGAACATTCACCCTGCACTCATGTTTTGAGTGATGGGGTGCCAGGGATCAAACCTTACAGGGTGCCAAGGATCAAACCCAGATCAGCTGCATGCAAGGCAAATGCCCTACCCACTGTACTATTGCTACAGTCATTCAATGCAGATTATTTGACGTTCTTGCCTATTTATTGGTGTAAAAGCTCTTACACTGAAAAGAAATGTTCTGAAAGATCCTGGGGCTGGGCTAGCTAGAATTTTCTATAGCAGATAGGGTGTTTGTGTTGTATGCGGCCGATCTGGTTCAGTTCCTGCACTCGATACAGTCCCCAGAACACCCCAGGAATGATCCCAGAGTGCAGAGTCAGGAGTAAGCCCTGGGCACAGCTGGGCTTTGATGTTGAATTCTAGTTTTTTGGGAGGCGGGGTGGGGAGGCACACGCAGTGTTACTCAGGGTTTACCTCCTGCTCTGCACTAAAGAATCCTGCTAGGCCGGGGGTTCATGTAGGATATTGGGGATGGAACCCAGGTCGGTGGCATGCAAAGCAAGTGTCTTACCCATTGGACTGTCACCCTGGCCCACAACGGATTTTTTTAACTAGGCATACATAGACATCTAAAATATCTAAAATAGTGGAAAAGAGCAAAATCTAAAATATCCAAATAATGGGAAAGAGCAAGTCTCCTGTGCTCCTGGGCAAGCCAAGTCCCCACCTGGAGGCAAGCCCCGGGTTGCCGCTTGAGTTTGTTCACATGCTCCCAGAGATGCATTTTTCCATGCATAGACTTGGGTGGGCTCCTCAAACACCGTTCCTTCCCCGATTTCCTCCAGGCCCACTGTTCTCTGGACTGGGTATAAGCAGTGAGCTGGCAGTGCTGGGGAGGGAGGGCCGGCGGGAGGATGATGCAGAGGGATTCTGCAGCTGGGCCTTTGCTAATGGAGCACTGCAAGATGGAGCCTGTGGGGAGACGGAGCAGGGGGGAACAGGGAAGAGAGACGAGGGCAAAAGCTGTGCGGCTAGGTGCCCCAGTGTCCTCTTCCCCCCTGGTCACACAGCCCTGGGCTCGGCCTCGGGGCGGCTCGTGGCTTCACTTCCGCTGGCCGTTAGCGCCATCGCCGTGTGCATGCATGCTGGGAGCCCGAGCAGGTGCGGCACCGACGAGGGACGCGAGGCGGGGCAGCAGGTGCGTTAGAACCTCGTTGTGGAGCATTGGGGATGGCATGCGGGGCCTGTCAGGGTGCGGGCTGTCCGTCAGGGGTGTGAGACCCTGTCAGGAGCATCGGAATGTGCCAGGGGCGCGGGGTCTGGCAAGGAGTGGGGCATCAGGGGTGTGAGACCCTGTCAGGGGCATCGGAACCTGTCAGGGAGCCAGACATCAGGTGCGTGAGACCCTGTCAGGGCCGCGGGGTGTGTCAGGAAACGGGCGTCAGGTGCGTTGAAACCCGGGGCACAGAGCGTGTCAGGGGCCACGGGGTCTGTCAGGAAATGGGGCGTCAGGGGCACCAGAGTGCGTCACGGTCGCGGGGTCTGTCAGGGTGCGGGCCGTCAGGGGAGTGAGACCCTGTCTGGGGCGCGGGGTCTGTCAGGGCGTGGGACATCAGGTGTATCAGGGGCGCAGGGTCTGTCAGGAAACAGGGCGTTGGGGGCGTCGAGACGTGTCCGGGGCATCAGGGGTGTCGGAACAGGGGGCCGCAGAGTGCAGCTGGGGTCGCGGGCTCTGTCAGGAAATGGGGGTCAGCTGTGTCAGAAAGTGGGTTGTCAGAGCCAGGAGAGCCACCGAAAGCCCCGAGAGTCACCGGATTTGGCTCAACTCCCCCGCCTCCACGAGAAAGGAAATGCCAGTCGGGGTCCCACTGTAGCTGGCAGATGTGACTACAGGGGTGCCTGCGAGGGGGCGCAAAGAGAAAGGAGCCCCTTTATTTGGGCCTTCAGACTCTGGGCGCCTTGGAGCTCCCAGCAGCACCAGGGGGAGGAGTCTGAGTCCCCAGCCTTACTGCCTGATATTACACCTGTGTTGGGAAATTTGCAAGGGAAAGGGGAAAGCGAGGGCTGGAGGGGCTTTGGCCTCGATCCCAGGTGCATCCCTTTGTACGGGAAGTGCCGCTGTTTGTACTATGGCTGGGATCCCGAGTGGTGGGGCCCGCCATGAAGCCACCGTGTCCAGTGGTGCCTGCCCTCATTCCAGCCAGTCTGCAGTTACAGAAATAAACGGTGGCAATCCAGATCAGTTCCATTCAGGCTGAGGCATTTTCTCTGGAGCATTTTGGGCCCTGATACCAGGTGTTCTTTGCCAGGGTTTTCCCATTTCCTAGGCACATACCTTGTTTGGGGGAAGAGTTGAAGAGAATGATAAATCCTCACTCACCCTGATTTGGGATGTCACTTTGCACAAGCTGGCAGAGGAATTGAACCCGGGTCAGTCAGGTCGGCCACGTGGTAACATCCTATCACTGTGCTATGTCTCTAGTCCTGCACATTTCTCTGAAACCTCTGCCAGGCTGTGAGCACACTTGCCACCACCTCACAGAATTTACCAAAGCTTCTGAACCCTCATCTGTAATCATCTTATTTTCATTCTCCTCTGCCTCCTCACCCCAGTTTTTCCCCCGCCCCTTCCACCCTGGCCCCGTCCCCCTGTTAGAACAGCCTGTTATCTCTCAGCCTCCCAAGAGAAAGGGCTGGCCAGAAGGCTGGGACATTATTCAATCCATCACCCTAATCTATGGCCTTGGGGGAACAACACACTCCCTCAGTTTCCAGGCGGGCTCAGAGCTGTGTGGCTATGGGGACCCTGAGACTCCCTGCAGTCAGCGGGCAGCTCCGGTGCTGTCTGAGGCTGTGCAGATCCACAGCACTGGTGGAGAAAGCCATTCCTGAGACCAGCCTCGCAACTTTCCTTCAGCTCTGGGCTTTGCCTCCAGCTGAATTTCTGCCTTGTTGCCAGTTGTTCCTCTTCCTTTACCTGCTGTGGCAGAGGAGACACAGGGCACTGCTCCCACCCCATTCAGCCCACTGTACCAGCATGCCCAAACATGGGCAATGTTGAACAAGTGTCTGTGTTTGCTTGGTTGGTTTTGTTTTCGGGACATACCCAGTGATGCTCAGGGCTCACTACTGACTCTGTACTCAGGAATTACTCCTGGCAGTGTTTTGGGGGACCATATGGGGTGCCAGGATAGAACCTCGGTCAGCAGTGTGCAAGGCAAGTATCACATCACTCCAGCCTTGAGCGTGTGTTTTAATACAGTTTAAAAGCAGCAGAGGCCAGGGAGATAGTAGATTGGGGAGGGTGCTTGCCTTGCCTGTGACCAACGTGGATTCAATCTCCAGCCTCCTACATCGTGCCCTGCGCCCTACCAGGAGTGACTGCTGAGCACAGAACTAGGAATAAGCTGTGAGTACTTATTCCACCGCCACCAAAAACCAAAAATTAACAAACAAAATCCAAAACCGACCTCGTCTCCCCACAAAAATGGGTAGTCAAGCAGACTTTGGGATTGAGATGGACTGGAGCCCAGGTTTGACACATGGAAACACCCAGTTCCATCATTGGTATGTCATGTTCCTTTTAATCAGGGGTGGCCCCCGGATCAGAAAATAGAGCCATAAAAGCAGAAGCGACTTGCAACAGGCTTCAAGTAGTGGTTCTCACCTGGTGAGTTCTGCCTTCTGCAGGAGACCTTATGGCAGTATCTGGGGACAGTTTTCATTGTAACAGTTGGATGGGGTGCTCCTTTTGTCATAGGGATGTGGCCTAAGGACTCAGGAAGCACAGGCTGACCCATAACAAAGAATGTCTATGGGGGTACAGTTTGGTTTTTCATCTTCACTGCATGTTAAAATCCCTGGGAGCTTTCAAACTGTGCTGTGTGTCCTCATCCCAGATCAAAAAAATCCGCATCTCCACAGTCAAGGCCCAGGGCCCAGATATGTAGGCTAGGCACCAGGGGACCAGGACATTTAAATATGTGTTTTTGTGTGTGTATCGGGGTTGGGAGGATAGGGTGGGCTCAGGGGTGTGCACAGTTGGCAACAACGACCACAAGCTGCATCCTGGATGGTTTCTGCTTTCTCTGGTGACAGTGACAAAGCTGAGAGATGGGGCCAAGGAGCAACATTCCAAAGAAACAGAAGTCTGTGCAGGAGGGAGTCCGGCAGGGTGGAGGTCCTGGGCAGATGTGGGTGGGGAGTGCCAAATGGACCACAGGGGTGGGGTGGAACACTCAGCACTGATGGAGAAGGGGAGCCAGGAGGAGGAGGGGCTGTGGGCTCAGACAGCACCTTTGTCTCACACTTCTTTCTTGCTTTTGTTTTTGGGTCATCTCTGGCGGTGCTCAAGGCTTGCTTACTTCTGCCTCTGTGCTCAGGGATCACTCCTGGCGGACTTGGGGGACAGTGCGTGATGCAGGGGATGGAACTCAGGTTGGTCACGTGCACGGCAAGCATCCTACCTGCTGTCCTATCGCTGTAGGCCCCTCGAAACTTCTGATCCTCACTTCCCTGGGGACCTGCCACGTGTCCAGGAAGCCTGTGTAGAAGAGGAGAGTGGGTTTAAAAGAGGGGCGGGGAGTGGATTGCGAATCAAAGGGACATGAGTCTCTCTTCCAGGAGTTGAGTAATAGACACCTGTGCACTGTCACCCTCAGCTGTATGAGAGCTGTCTCCTCTCACCCCCACCCCACCCTCTGCCCTCTGCCCCCTAACCCCTGTGCACTGAAGCACTCTGGTGTATGTGGGCAGTCTCCCCATCCCTACCCCAAGCCCTGCCCTCTGCTTTCTGCCCCCTGGGCACTTCAGTGGTCAGCTGTCCAAGGGCAGTCTCCTTCTCCCTCTCTGCTCCCCTTCCCAATCAGGAGCAGCATCTCATCTGTGCTTCTGTTGGCTGGGAGCTGAGTGGTGGCCAGCTGAGGAGTGACCATTGGTGGTAAAAGTGGCAGGGGTGCAGCAGTAGCGGTGAGTTCTGTGGGGTCCCTTAGTGACAGTTCTTCTGTTGTATCTCAGACCTACTCGGGGCCTGGAGACGCTGGAAGCTTCTAGGCTGCACACCAGCTTTAGCAGTGGACATTGGAGTCTGGGGCATCCTGTCCAGGTTGTGCTTGGTTGAGGCCGGTGTCTGGGTAGCACGGGCTCAGGGCCAGAACCAGTCCCTTCACATTGGCGACCAGCACTGTGTGTCTTGGCCAGTGCCTGAGTCTCTTCCGCAGACAGACTGTTTCCAGAATCAGATGGGCAGGAGAGAGAAAAAGTCACTCAAGTCACTCAAGTGATCCCTTGGTTTTGAATTCAGCAGTAGCGCTGTAGCACTGTCCTCCCATTGTTCATTGATTTGCTCGAGCAGGCCCAGTAACGTCTCCATTGTGAGACTTCTTGTCTTTGGTATATCAAATGCGACACAGGTAGCTTGCCAGGCTTTGCTGTGCTTAGTCGATGAAGAAGTAGTGAAGCATTCTTTGTGCTGGTGAGACAGGAGGCACTGTTGTGCTGGCATTGGGCCTCCCGGGTCACAGCTGCTAACACGACCCTTGTGGCTCTCTGGGACCAGTGAGTGCCTGCGGGCAGCCTCAGGGGAATGGGGGCTAGGATCCTATGACCTTGGGTGCCTGATCCAGCCCGTAGCAGCCTGGCTCCTGCTGGGCCAGATATATAGGTAGGGGTATATATCACACAGATATATACGTATATATCACATATATATCACGTATATATCATGTATATATCACATATATGTATAGGGGTATATATCACACAGATATATACATAGATACAGACACAATCACACAGACACTGACATATACACGGCACAGGTATATACACAGACACAGCACACACATGAGCACACATAGACATATACATAAACACAGATACGTACAAACAGGTACACAGAGGCATGCACACACATACACACACAGAGAGACAAAGATGTATGCATAGAGCACAGGCACACAAACACAGAGACACACACAGATACAGATAGATTTACACAGACATATACTCGGGCACAGACATATATTCAGACTCAGAGACACACACAGATAGATACATAGACATACACACGCATACGCATTTACTTACACAGACTCACTTATGCAGACCTAAACATACAGGTAAACACAGGAAGACATCATTTGATCACTTGATACCCCAGATACAGATATATTTACAACAAACCTGAAAAGAAAACTCTTTCTCTTCTGGTCGTCCTCATTTCTGTTGTTCCTGACACTTTCCGAACGGACTTTGGCTCTCGAACCTTCCACCTTACTTGTCAGCCCACCTGCCCGGGACCGACGCCCCCTCCTCACTCGTCTCCGAAATAAAAAACTCCTGCGATGCGATGCGCTAAAATAGAAATGAGTAGACAGACAAACAGAGATACACACACCTGTACACATATTCATACAGATATCCACAGGCATGTACAGACACAGACAGAAACAATCACAGACACAGAGACACACAGAAACTGAAAACACACATGTGCAACTCGGGCACAGACATATATTCAGACTCAGAGACACACACAGATAGATACATAGACATACACACGCATACGCATTTACTTACACAGACTCACTTATGCAGACCTAAACATACAGATAAACACAGGAAGACATCATTTGATCACTTGATACCCCGTTACTCATCGATTTACTCGAGTGGGTGCCAGTTACGGCTCCATTCATCCCTGTTGCTTGCTAGTATAGCCCAATGCCATCTGTTCATTCTAGGAATATGCAGAGCCTCAAACGGATCATTCAGGGTCTTGACGAAGAAGTATGACCATCTTGTAGGTGGGCGTCCACGCGATCTTTTGACATCCTGTGTAATCCAGTCAGTAATGGCTCTAGTCCAGCAGTCATCTATAAACCTCATTACATGTCCAGCCCATCTGATTTTTGATGCCTTGGCAAATGAGACAGGGTCCCTGATTCTTGAGCGTTGACAGAGATCAGAACTCCGGATTCTATCTCTCATTTGAGTGAAGTGTGATACTCCAAGCATAGCTCTTTCGATTCCTCTTTGGGAGACCCGAATAGCGTTCTCATCCTGTTTTTGTAGGGCCCAGGTCTCTGAAGCATATGTTAATGCAGAAAGAACAGTGGAATCAAAGAGATGTGCTCTGAGCTGGAGGTTCTTTGTCCTCTTAGTTATTTCTTCAACGCTCTTGAAGGCATTCCAAGCCGCTCTCTTCCTCCTGCGTAACTCAGGTGCCAGGTCATTCATCATGTTGATTTCTCGACCTAGGTATATATAACTGTTGCATTTGGAGATGGTGGTTCCATTGAGAGTGAATGGAACATCAGGAACAATACTGTTTCTCATGAGCATTGTCTTTGTGAGATTCAGTTATAATCCGACCTTTCCACACTCATGGTCGAAGTCGGTCAGCATTTGTGCTGCTTGGTTGATGTTTGGTGTTATTAGAACGATGTCATCAGCAAAGCAGAGGTGGTGTAGTTGCTGACCATCTATATTCACTCCCTTTCCTTCCCATTCCAGTCGTCGCATGATGTTCTCGAGGGTGGCACTGAAGAATTTTGGTGAAATGGTAGCACCCTGCTGAACCCCTCTCTTGACATGAATGATTATTTCTTTGTAGAATGGTGAGATCCTGATAGTGAATCCGTAATACAGCTCACAGAGGATCCTGATGTACTGAGTTTGAACACCCTGATTGGCTAGGGCTTCTATGACCGCTTTCGTCTCAACAGAATCAAAGGCCTTCTTTAAATCAATGAACGTTAGACAGAGCGGCATCTTGAACTCCTGAGAAACCTCAATGAGCTTAATTATCATGTGGATATGGTCAATGGTGCTGAATCCTTTTCAGAACCCCGCTTGTTCTCATGGTTGTCCTTCATCTAGTGTTCTGCCAATCCTATTCAGGATGACTCGAGTGAACAGCTTGTATGTGACAGACAATAGGCAGATTGGGCGATAGTTGCCAATGTCGTGGATGTCTCCCTTCTTGTACAGCAGTACAATCCTGCTAGTTTTCCATTGGGATGGGACCTTGCATTCAGACAGGTAGCATGTGAATAGCCGAGCCAGCTTATTGATGAGTACTGATGGCAGGTTCTTCAGGTGCTCAGGTCTGACCTTGTCTGGGCCAGCTGCTGTTTGGTTCTTTACCGACGAGATGGCGTGTTGGATTTCAGAAGGGAGAACATTGGGAACGAAATATCCATCCTGCGGAATTTGGTATGTCGACAAGTGGATGTGTTAAAGAAATCTGAGTAGAAGTCATGAATAATCTTCTCCATTGCCCTTCTGGAAGATGTGATAGATCCATCAGGATGTCGGAGGGCAGTCATCTTGGTCTTGTAGTTGGTGAAGGACAGGCGGGCATTACGAATGATTTTCCCGGCTTCTGCCACATCTACTAGCATCGCTGCTCTCCTGTCTTTGAGGTCATCCTTGATCGCTTTTCTGCACTGTTTTGCAAGCTCAGATGTTCGCTTGCGGTTGCCTGAGGCATGTGCCAAGCCACTTTGATGAATAAGTTAAAGAGTGTTCGAAGAAAGGCGGTTTTTTTGTGGTTATCTCTCTCTTGGCATTCCTCGCACAATCATGGAGGTGCTGAATCATTCGATCGTATTCCTCATCAATGTTGTCAAAGACGGCATCTTCCCATGTTGCCGCAACAGAGCCAAAGAGCTCCCAGTGGTGGTCGTTCTGGGAGTTCTCTTCTTAAACTTTGCATTATTTTCTCCCTGTTCTGTAAGGTAGAATTTTGCATGAAGGAGACGGTGGTCCGATCCCGTTTGGAATTTTGGTACAATAGCAACATCGGTTAGGTAAAACCACCGATTGAATATGATGTGGTCTATTTCATTGTGGAATCGTACACTGGGAGACTCCCATGTCCAACGTTTAGATTCAGCCTTTTGGAACTGTGAGTTACCATGGAAGGTCTTGGTTGACATGATGAACTCAGACAGTCTGTCACCCTGTTCGTTCCATTCTAGGCCATGGATCCCTATGTGGAGTTCATCGGTTGATCTTCTTGGTTCTATCTTGGCATTAAAATCACTGACAATGATCTTGAAGAAGGTGTGATCTTCTTTATAGAACTTCTCCAGTTCCATGTAGAACTTCTCAATTTCTCTTTTACCATAATTGGATATTGGTGCATAGACAACAAAGATAGAAACTGCCGGCAGTGAGCCACATCTATTCAAGTGTAATTGTCTGATTCGGGTTGTTAGGCATTTGAATGAATCAATGGTCATGGCTAAGTTTGTGTTGACAAGGATACCGACACCACCGATGCCTCTTTTGTCACATGTTCCAAGGAACAGTTCTTCTCCAGTGTCGAAAATGGCATGATGTGATTGATGTCTTCTCGTTTCGGTCAGACCAATGATGTCGTACTTGATCTTTCATGCTTGTACCATCAGGTCCTTGATGGATGCATCAGATGCCAGCGTACATGCATTAAAAGTACAGACAATCATTTTTGTCTTTCTTCGTTTTGGCAGCCTATTTCTGCCTTGGGATTTTATAAGCCTCTCCTTCCACATCTTTCTCGACTCTGCCGTATTCAGGTTCAGGGGAATGAGATCCATTTGTTTTACTGGATTTGGCATATCAAATAGACCATGGATAGCTTGCCAGGCTCTACCGTGTGGGTGGTATATTTAAGGTACCCTGAAAAATTAAATGAATGTAAATAAAAAGTCATGCGGCCGCAAATGCGGCCTCGTGCTCCTGGGAGCCTGGTGTGATAATCTCTGGATCCTGGCCGTTGTTGGGGTTACACGGCAGTTGGTGGGTGTAACTGTCTAGCTACGGGCAGGTCCAGTCCCAAACCGTGCAGGCTTGGAGATCTCAGCCCCGGGTCCCACACAACTGGGTTCCTCTGCCAGTTCTTTTATGCGTGAGGCTCATCCAAGTGTGGAGAGTGGTCCCAGCATGACCTTGGCTGGGGCCCGGAGGTCTTCAGCTCTTGGGCCCTGGTGAGGACAGTCAGGCACAGGGTAGGAGACTCTGCCTTGTTCTCTCCCGGGAGCTTGGTGTGATAATCTCTGGATCCTGGGCATTGTTGGGGTTACACTGAAGTTGGTGGCCTAGATTAATAACAGGAATTTTACTCCATGGCTTGGAGGCCAGCCACACATGCTAGGGAAAAGACAGCTCAGATAGAGAAGGGAGCACCAAATAAAGGCTGTTGGGAGGATCCTCCAAGGATGGGAGAAGCATGCTGAAAGTAGACTATAGACCAAACATGATTGCCACTCAATGCCTCTTTTGCAAACCGCAACACCCCAAAGGAGAGAGAGAATAAAGGGGAATGCCCTTTCACAGAGGCAGGGTGGGATGGGGGAATGGAGGTGGGAGGGATACTGGGATCCTGGTGGTGGGAAATGGGCACTGGGGGAGGGACGGGTATTTGAACATTGTATAATTGAAACCAAGCACAAAATTTGTAAGTCTACAAGTGTAACTCATGATGTCTCACTAATAAAAATTAAAAAAATAAATATAAAAATATTTTGATTTAAAAAAATATTGTCCAGGACAAAAAAAAAGAATATCTCAGATGTTTCTGTATTCAATTATCAGGAGTTCAGTAATAGATTTCAGCATGCTTCACAAGGCTCATGCTGAAAAATGAATGTTGAAAGCCCCAAAGGTACCATGTGCAGAGAAGGATCATGTGAGTCCAGCACTAAACCAGAGGCTTAGGACAGTGATCATTAGAAGACAGCTGGCTGTCAAAAAATGAAAGTGAACAAAGCAAGACCACTTAATGTCAAGGATGAATCAGTGCGGACTTATAATATTGAGAATCGAATAGTGGAATTTTCTGCTATTCACAGTTCTCACATTTCTGTCTATAAACAACTAGGAATTTCATCTTGCATATAGCACTGTATCACTGTCCTCCCATTGTTCATCAATTTGCTCAAGCGGGCCCAGTAAAGTCTCCTTTGTGAAACTTGTTGTTTTTGTGTTTGGCATATTGAATACAGCACGGATGATTGCCTTGTTTGCTGTGCGGGCGAGATACTCTTGGTAGCTTGCCAGGCTCTCTGAGAGGGGCGGAGGAATCGAACTCAGCTCAGCCAGGCTGAGTAAATATATTTACTGTATTTAAAGATAGTAATACCTCAGACAGAGCAATAGTAAATTAAATAGGTGTTTGGCTTGGTCACTGACCTATCCAGGTTCAATCTAAGGCATCCCATATTTATCTATAAGCACTGTCAGGTATAATTACTGAGTGTCGAGCCAGGAGTCACCTCTGAGAAATTTGGGGTGCCCCCGCAAATAGAAAGACCTTATAAAGTACCCACTGTATACAAGCCACAGTTTTAAGCATATTAAGTGGCATTAAGTTGATACATTTTTTTAGAAAAGCTCTAGCATCAAAGATATAAGATCAAAGAGATTGTATGTGGGAAATTGTGTGCCATGAAGGCAGAGGGAAGGCGAGAATGGGAAGGGGGTTTCTGTGGAGACACACTGAGTGTTGTGTGTCCACGGGCTCTCTGGACAGCTCAGGGAGGACAGGTATGGGAGGAACTGAAGCCGTATGATCCCTAATATTCTCATCCTCCTCAACTGTGCTTTTCCAAAACAGGAGAATAGAATCAATAATCTCCCATGTATTTCAGAATTCCAGGGGGATCTTATTCTCTTCCTTAGATGCCTTATAGACATTTTTCTTAACTTTTTCCCAAATCTTGGTTTCTAGCGTCCCTTCATACAGGAACCATGGGTTTACCTCATAAACTGCTTTAAGGCTGGACCGGAGCTGGTCTCTGGAAATGTATAGTTCTGTGTTCCCTGTCTTGGGGGAGAGACACTGAATCAAATTCATAAACGACTTGGCCTGTTCAGTATGGCTCGAGACACTACGAAAGATTTTGGGAAGGCCCAGAATCTGTCACATCTTCGTGGAGGACTGCTGCTAGGATTCTAACTCCCAGCACACTAAAAAATTCTATTCTCCCACTCACTTTCTAGTGTGGGGGTGCACCGAATGCTCTTCTTACCTTTAGTTGGTAGTTCATGCTCACTCTAGGGATTCCAGCTGTACAAAATCTTTGAGGGCAGCCAGCAGGAGGCCCCAAGGGCTCTTCCCCTAACTGCCTGCGTTCCTGGTGCTTCGGGCCGCTTACCCAGCCAGGGCGGCCGGGACATGGGGCAGACTGTGGATGAAGCTGGTTCATTGATCAGTTGCCATTTATTCCATTCTCAACACGTGCCTGAGCCTCTCTGAGCCTCCCATTCTGGTCTCACACTGCCTCTCATTACTGTCTCCTTCTGTCTCTCCTGCTCATCTCTCCACTCCATCTTGCAGCCTGGGCTCTCTCTCTCTCTCTCTCTCTCTCTCTTCACGTGCTTGGTACTTTATTCTTCTTCTATACTCTTCTCTCTCTGTTCCATTTCCTAGCCTCTCTTTGGTCCATCATGCTGCCCTGCTTTCTCTCTCTCCAGCTCTCTTGCCTCTCCAACACCCCACACTCTGGGCTGACACTGCACCCAGTCAGGTAGCAAGATCAACAGAAGAAAGCCCTTCCTGAGGGCCCACCTAATAGGTATTCTAAAGCCCTTCCTGACTGACTCAGGCAAGATACCTCCTAAGATTGCATCTGCCTGGTTTGAGGATATACCAGATGATATCCCACAGATATCCTGAAAAAGTGTAAAAGCTTCCCCAACAATGAGAAAAGCCCCAGTGTGGAGTGGATACACAAAGGAAGGAGCAGAGCCTTTCCCGACAGTGGGGTCCACCTAAGATTCCTGTTTTGAAGGGAAGTTTCAGATACCAAGGAGATGAAGGAAGTTTCTGCATAAGTATCTCCACACCCCTCTCCCCAGGCCCATGGACAGCTGGTGCTCCTGTGGGTTTCGAGTGTGTGGGGAAGGCCAGGGAGGGATATTGTGTCACTAGGAAATTGCAACACAACACTTTCTTTTGATCAAATGTTTAAATATTAAGCTGAGTTAGTGTTAATAACAAATATAGCTGAGATTATTTAAAAACAAAAAGAAGAGAAGGAGATGTCACAGCCAGTGTGGACAGTGGCTTCTCCTGAAGCTCGTTACTGGGGGTGGCGTGTGTTGGAGGGTTGAGTTGGGGACTCCCGCTGAAAGTACAGGATAAATCTGGGGACAGAGAGGCAGCGCTTGGCGACCAAAGCCACACTAGCACGGTCCCTGACAGGCTCAGGAGACCAGAAGGGTCCAGGCTGCAAATCAGTCTGGGCTGTAGGTCCATGGACACTGCGCAGACTGTCCCAGGTACTGGAACCTGGGTCCTCCCCCAATCAGGCCTGTCCCGCCCACCTTTCCTCCTCTGTGACCAGCTCCAGGTCCTTGAACCAGGTGAGAAACTGCTCATGAGACTGCAGGCGGTAGTTCTCCGCAGCCTCCTGGAGCCCCCACCCAGAGCAGCAGCCCCACGCAGATGACCCCAAGGCCTCCTGCCCCACAGCCCCCAACAGGCCCTGACCCCACCCACACGCCTGCCCTGCCCACACAGAGAAGACTGCAATGTCACAGAAACCACATGGGAACCCACACCCGCCCCTCCCTCCTGCCTCCTCCATGCAGGCCTCCAGCCTGCTCACTACCTTTGGGGGCTTGCAGCGGCTATGTCACTGGGCCTGTCTTCTCAGGGCCCTCAGCTTCCACCGGTTCCACCTAGGAAGGGAACATTTTTGTTCCTAGGGAGTGACCCTTCATCCCTTGGCCCCAGGTGGGACTAGTGGGCAGCAGCGGCCTGTGCAGTGTCCTGGGCTCCTGCAGCATGAGCTCAGGGCCAGTAGGGGGCGACTTAACCCCCGATCGCACTGTGCACAGCTTCGTTTGGGCAGTGCTGAGGCCTGGACATGAGGGTCTGTGACCAAGACCACACTGAACGTCTGTGAGTCAGATGGAGCTAGTGGGAGTCTAGTTTGAGACCACGCAGCATGACGCAACCAACCTCCTAGTCACTCACTGTCCCCAGGACCAGCATCACTGGGGCAGAGCACCCAGACCTTGGCACTCATGCAGTCCTAGTAGTCTGGGGGGTTCACAGACAGTTCAGTATTGGGGACCCCAACTCCACATATCCTGTTTCTGGCTCTCCCCATCCCCAACGCTTAAGGAAACTGGAAATGGAACCAGAACTCAGGTGAAAACCCTGATTCCCTGAACCCCTTGCCCAGCGCCTGGACCCCCAAGCTTTTTTCCCCAGGGATCTCAGTTCACTGAGTGGCACTACAGACAGATCGCAGAGGCCACAGGCCTTGGGAACACCCACCAGGATACATGGCACCAGGTCTGCTGGAGTCTGCGGATGGCGGGGCTCTGCAGGGGACAGAGGATGGCGTTGGTGGACGCCCAGTTGTGGAGGCGCTGGTATTCCTGGGAGGCGAGAGCAGGGGAGAGAGCAGCTGGAGTCTGAGCACCTGCAGGCCACAGTGCAGAGCAGGAACACTGGGGTCACTGAGAGTCTGGGGTCTATGAGGGACACGAGAATCCCCAAGGATACTCTGGGAGACATTGTGCACGACTCGAGGTAGGAGAGGCAGGACGATGGGCCCCCACTGGGACGGGCCCCGAATCCATGCCCCCAGTTCCACAGGGGATCCCGCCCCTAAAATACCTGGGCCACCAGGATCCAGTACTCCAGCCTCCTTGCCAGCATGGACAGGTTTAGGTCCCCAGGGCAGGTGGTAAGGACACAGGTGGCCACAGAGAGAAACTCCTACTTGGTGGCCCGAACAGTGGGGCACACATGCCCGTGGTCCAGCCTCTTCTTCTTAGACCAGAGGGCCCCCAGGAAGTGATAGGGCAGCAGCTCCAGGAACAGCTCCTGGGGAGAGGAACAGGCTCACCCATGGCCACCCCAAAGGAGACAGGAGACAGGAGACAGGACACAGCCAGTCTCACATCGGCCTGTGGGCTGCGCTGGGCACTGAGGGCTCAGGACCATGGAGCCCAGACTGACTGTGGGGTGTAGGCACAGGGCCCCTGTGACTGCTTTGGGGCCCTGTAGGGTCAGGGCACTCCCTGCTCCCTTCTCTGCGCCCCTCAGAGGCACATTTCCCTGCGGCAGCTGCCAGGAGGCTGGTTCCTGCGTCCCCCATGAAGGGAACCGCCCTGAGGGGCCTCATGGAAAAGTCTCAGGTACTCAGAACACAGCAGACACTCGGACCCTCGACAACAGTCTCTGCGCCACAAAGACCGGGATCCCTCATTACTCTCTGCTAAGTGCACGGACAAACACCCCGTCTGATGTCCCCCTGACATGGACCATCTCAGCCAACTGGGACAGTGCAGGTCAGGGAGCCAGCACAGGGATGAGTGTGGGCAGTGAGTGCCGCTGCCCAAAGAGGTGTCTGGGAAGGCAGGGGTGGGCGGGCGCTGCCTCTCACCGCATCCATGAAGGCCAGCTGCTCGGCCACCAGCCGGGCAGGAAACGTGCTGATGGAGACCTGCTCGCTCGCAAGCTCCTCGCGGGAGTCCTCAGCTGCCTCTCTGGCCCTGCTGGCCTCTGCACATGAGCTGGCACCATGAGGTTCTCCAGGCCCGGTGTCCTCCAGCTCTGCCCGTGCTTCTGTGGCTGCCACTGATGCTTCAACCGGCTCCAGTTTTAGGGCAGCCTGCGGAGGCAGCCCAGCTCCTTAGGTGAGTCTGGGACAACTGCTGGGCCTGGAACAACCTCTGATGAGAAGGAGCTTGCCTCAGTGTCCCACTGAGAAATAGCTAGAAACAGAGGAACCCGGTCCCCAGAGCATGGCATGCAGAAGCCTGGCCATCCCAGAGGGCAGGGCATTTACCCTGGGCCCTGGTCCGGGCGGTCAGGAGAAGCTCCTTCTTAACGTGCACTTGGAAGGCAGAGCCATACAGATGAGCCTGGATGCAGCCCACCATGGATGGCACAGGGACACAGGACAGCGACTCAGCACAGCACTCAGGCCAAGCCCCGTATATGGGACTCAGGGCGCTGGGGAGAGTGTGGGAACTGTCAGGACTCTGGAATGCACCCCCCCTGCTCCCACAAAAGGTCCCTTCACCTGGAGCCCCGCTGAGCCATCATGTCACTAAGAAGGTCCAACAAGGAACCTGTGAGTGGGTCCCCAGCTATCTGCCCCCAAGTTTGTGAGAATGACCCTCCCACCTGGGCCACTCCTGGGCTGCTGTGAATCCTAGAACACCTGCTCAGCACATCTGTAGCTGAAGGTCAGGATGCTGAGCAGGAGGGTTGACAGAAGGCCAGACAGGTGCCGTGGGGCAGGGAGTGTGGGTCACTCAGGGAGACCCAGCCCAATCTGCTCTGTTTCCTGAGCCCTGGGTCCACTCTAAAGCCCCATATGACTCAGCGACCCTCTCTGGGAGGTTCCCGTGGTGGGGAAATGATGCCTGAACTCTGGCTTCTGCCCAAACAAGGCATCCAACACAGTCCCATGTGTCCACTCTGGACGGGGACAGGCAGGCCCAGTCTGGGCCCTGGACCACTCACTGCTTCAGTACATCTTCATACTTGATAACTTGCTCCAAGTACAGGAGGAGGCATCCAGACCTAGAAGCAGGACAGTGCCCCATGGAGTGTCTAGAGACATGGCAGGATTCTGAGCTCAGATCAGGATTGAGTCCCAGAGAGTCTCTCTGCTCTCCTGTGACAATGTTGTGTGGAGAAATGCTGCACAACTAGGTGCTGCTTTGACATATGGAAAGACCAAACCATCAAAAACCTTCTCCTGTTTCAGGATGCTGGGTCACCTGTGTATCCTCCCGAGACTTCTAATCGCCCACAGCTATGCTGAGAGGAATCCAGGGCATGGAGGAACAGATATGCTTTGGAGTAAAGGGCGGTGGGGTCCTATCCATGTACTTTGGGGTTCCTAAGCCACAGGCTTTGAGTGCTGAGCTGCTAATCCACAGAGGGGTGGGAACAAGAATGAACAAGAAGCTCATGGTCAGGAGACCAGGCAGCAGCCCAGCACCTGTCCCGGCCCACCCCATGTCCCCCTCCAGGACCTCGCGTGATACTCCCTCCACCACTGTATACAGAACCAGCGATGCTCAGATTGGCCTGGCTCCTTCTGAGCACCCCAGGCTGGAGGCAGGAGTTGCCCAGGTCTAGCAGGTGCAGCTCTCACCAGCTCAACATCTGCTGCAGTATCCACGGTGGAATGGGGAACACCAGGCTGGTAGGAAGGACGGTGGTGACTGTGAAGAACTTCCGCTGGGGGAACGCTGGCACCAGGGAGACCAGCAGGTTCAAAGTTGCCGCACTGAGGATCAGCATAGTGTAGGCCTCATCCAGAGACCGCGGGTATGCAGGCTTCTCCTGCTGGGTGGGCAGGGGGGGCCAAGAAGTTCATTGATTTCCCAGGGGCCAGATGATGAGGGGCTGGAGCCCAGAACTGTGAGAAACCAGCTCCTCGGGGCAGAAAAAGGAGCCCCCCCAACAACTGCGAGGAATTGGGCTGATGGACTTTAGATGACCCTGTGCTGGAGAACATTGGGGATTGGATTCCTCTGAGATGGGCTGTGGATACCTCATGGGACACCCAAAGTGGACACCAGGGAAGAGTCACAGGTGTGTTAGGCTGGTGTCTGGGCTCTGCACCCACCTATCATCTCAGACCCTGAGTGTGGGAGCCCCTGTTGCCTGCTCACCTGCTCTGGGCACTGGGTGTCATTGCAGGTGCTTGGCCCCAGGCTCGGGTCCTGGGAAGTAGAACAGCTGCTTCCCACCAGTGACTCCACAGGGATGTTCCGAGCTGAGCTCTTTAACACCGTGACTGTCTCCCCAGGGAGGGACCTCACACTAGGGATCCCTTGAAGAATATGTTTGGTCCAACAGTGAAATATCATCTCTCACTACAGAGACTGCTCACCGCAAAAGGAATATGAACAACCAGTGCTGGTAGAGATGCCGGAGAAAGGGGATCTCTGTCATTGTTGGGGGAAGGCCGACTGGCCCAGCCTTTTTGGACAACAATATGACCATTCCCCCCAAAACTAGAAATTGAGTTTCCATGTGACCCAGCTATGTCACTTTGGGGAAATAACCTCAGACTTAAAACCACACAGCTGGAATATCAATCGCACTTCTATGTGCATTGCTACACTGTTCACAATAGCCTGAATCTAAAAACAGCCTGAGTGTCGAGAACAGAGGACTGAAGAAGAACATTACGGTACAACTATACAACAGAATACTACACAGCTATCAGGAGAAAGACGTCATGAAATCTGCTCGGAAATGGATGAACGTGAAGAGTATGGCGCTGAGTTAATTGAGTTAAGCAGCAGAGGGACTGGCATACAATGATTGCGCTCATTTTGGTATTATATATATATATGTATATGAAAAACATAATAAGAAATTAGTTTTAAGTACAGTAGAAACATGGACCAGAATGACTGGTCCACAAGATTAGGGGTAGAAGGTGAGGGCAGTTAGGATCGATAAAAGACCACTATGACAAGGTATTTGGAAATGATGACTGTGAATAAGAAAGTAGGGAACAGAATTAACATGATAACCTGTATTGCATATTATAATGGTCAAAAGGAGACAGGAGATAGGATAAAGAAAGGGAAACAGAAAAACAGATATACAGAGATAGAGGGGAGAGAGAGATAGAGAGGCAGAAAGAGAGACAGAGACAGAGAGAGAAAGCAAGAATAATATTGTGTGCCATAGAGTTGAGGGTGGTGGCTAGGAAGCTAAGAACATTGGTGATGGGAAATATACACTGGTGAAGGAACAGGTGTTCGAATGTGTATGAAAGAAACTCAATCAAGAACAACTTTGAAAGTGAGTATCTCACCGGGATTCAATACTTTAAGAACTGTTATGTCAAGAAGAGTTCATGACACAAACCAGCCTTCCATCACGAGGCAGATGCTCCTTCCCATAAGAACACAACTTCACTCTCCTCAGACTCCCTTGGCCCATAGCCCACCGCTCACATACTCACACAATCACATTTAACTCAGGCACACAAATGCACATACACAGATGTACACACACACACACACACACACACACACACAGGAACAGGTGTGTGAGTCCACTGAGGTCATCACAACTGTGAACTATTGACCCTGTTGACCCGGATTACCCTTGAGGTCCTCCTAACCTGGGAGAGGGATTGTCAATGGGGAGGAGCCCTCCTCCACAATCTGCATGGACAGTGATGATCCTCACTCTGAGCTTGCCTCAGCTCAGAGCCTCTGAACACGGGAAGACAACGTGAAAACATATCGATTGTTTCTCAGTTCAAGTGATAATCACTTTCTCGAGAATGAACCCACTAGGGAACCAAGGTTCTACGGCAGTTGGTGAAGGTCACTAGGGAAGTGAGGTCATTTTTCAGGATTCTATGAGCTCATGAATTCCTTCCATCCGACCAAATGCCCTTCCCTATTTTGGCACCCACTGTCTGAACCAGGGAGTTGAGAGCATTCCCCGACTATCTGGAAACAGAACGTGGGTCCCAACTCTGAGGATTCAATTGAATTAGATTTTCCATGTCTTCCCAGTCTGGGCTGACCAGACCCCCAGGCCCTAACTCCAGAGAAGTGTCCTCCATCCCACAGATCTGGGAAACCTCTCCCCTCTCTGTCTCCCTCTCCTCTGTAAAAGCAAATATCACTTAAGTTTTGGACAGGCTTTCAGGCTCAGCGAGGCAGAGTCTGTGCATGAGACAAGGGCTACTGGTGTCCCCGAAAGCCCCCAAACCTCAGTCCCCTGTCAGGTCACGACTTCCTCCCTAGCTTCAGCCGTCAGTGCAGGCAACCATGCGTCAGAGTGTCCAGGACCCCACTGTCCTCCTCATCTCTCCTCATTCTGCTCTAGATGTTTCCCAGTAATTTCCATAGCACATGGGAACTGCCCTTCCCCCCAAATAAGACCGTGGTACCTGAAGAATTAGGCCCAATTTGTGAATATGGCTGAAAATCACTTGGGGGACTGCATTCTCAGATGGGTTACAGGCACAAGGGTCTCCAGATGCCCCACAGAGGGTGCGATGCAAAGTCTGGCTGTTGGGATTCCCTATTTGGATATGACTCAGTCATTCCCTCCTTCAGGGACACCAAGCTCCCCTACCCTCAAGCACCCTCCGTCCCTGCATCTTGCTTGATCAGGAGCTTTTCTTAGGCTGAGATTCCCTGGGCCAACAGAGGAGTCCCCGTGAGGCCGCCTGCTGGGAAGCTGCTGTGGAGTCATGGGTGAGGGTGGGTGCCCAATGGGAGAGCGTGACTCTCGCTCCCTAAATAAATACAAAATGGGTGCCATGTTCAAAGCTTTTGTTATAATTTCTGTGACAAGAATCATGATCCTGAAGTAAACATTGGGTAGCGCCAACTCAATGTGAAGCTGTGGTACATACAAAGTCATACCTGTCAGCTCATAAAGAAAGAAGACTATATACCTATCTCTAACTCTAATCCAAATCACATCCCTCCCCTACTTACCCTATTTATAATCCTATCCAAACCCTACCAGAAACCTAAACCTAGACTAACCCTGCTCGAATGCAATTCCTGCACTTATCCCTATGCCCTAACCCTAACCTAACTCCAACACCAATCTCAACACTATCCCCAAAATAACCAAAACCACAACACCTATCCTAACCTGAACCCCTAACACTAAACGCATTTCCAACCCCAACCTAACCAAGCCATAACCCTAACCAAGCCCTACTCTAACCCAACCCTAACCTTACACTGAAACCTAAATCTAGCCCTAATCCTACACCTAATAGTAACCAGAGCCTTCCTCTTCTCCCTTAGCCGCAAACTTATACTAAGTCCTACCCCTACTCAGACACTGACTACATCCCTACTAATACTCCTGGACCAACCCTAATCCACCCCAAACTAATCCTAAACTCAGCCAATCCTAGCCCCACCCCTATGCCTAACACCTTAAACTAAACACGATATAACCCTAATCAACCATAGCACAACCAAACCACAACCCAAGTCTTATCCTAACCAGATGGTCAGAGGGCTGACAGAGGAACTGGAAGTTCTGGGAGGAAGGAGAGAGAGGTGGACTGAATTAGGTCTCTCAGACAGAACTGGGTGACAGGCGGGTAACCCAGATGCACAAAGACCATGGGGTTCCCACGGGAAAGACAGGCAGCCGGGATGCTGAATTGCAGGGTGCTGCACCCTCAGGGATGGTCTCTCCTCCCGTGGTCTTCAAGGAGCACTCAAAGATGGATCCCAGGTTCAACGAGTAGCATCCTTGGGCCCGAGGTCTGTGCATGAGACAATGTTAGGAGCAGTCATGGCCATTATTCCCACCGTCCCGGTGAAGTCCTGAAGAGTGAGGGGTAGGAGAGGAGAAACTGGAAGTGATAACCCATTCCCTGACACAAGCTCTCTCCCTAAGTCCTCCCTCTGCCCTGCCCGACACTCCAAGAGCACCTCCTTCACACACAAACACATACACACTCCCTTGAGCACCTCCTTCACACACACTCTCTGACACACACACTCACTAGAGCATCTCCTTCACACACACAAACACACACACACCTTAGAGCACCTACTTCGTACATGCACACACACATATCCACACACTCCCTAGAGCACCTCCTTCCCACACACACTCCTTAGATCACCTCCTATACACACACAAACACACTCCTTAGAGACCTCCTTCACATACACAGTCTCACACACAGACTCCCTAGACCACCTCCTACACAAACACACACACATACACACGCACTCCCTAGTGCACACAGGCCTCTCCCCTGAGTTTGCCAGAATGGCAGGCTTAGGGATCTGTACAAAACCCTTAACAATTCTCCAGAGCATCAAGTCAGCTGCCATGAAACAATGCAGTCTGAACAATGTTGCTTAAAATTGGGCTTTCTGGGATCTGAGAGCCAGGACCAGAGTCAAGGTTCTTGTCTTGCATATGACTGACCACTGTTTCATTCCAACCTCTTACATGCACACGACTGACCACGGGTTTTCCCTGACACCTTTCATGCCCCATGCTCTGCCAAGAGTGACTTGTGAGAACAGTGGGATAAGCCCTGAATACTGCTGGGTGTGGCAAAAAAAACAATTTTTATTTATTTAAGTTTTTGGGGAGAGTCATACACAATGATGCTCAGGGGTTACTCCTGGCTCTTCTCTCATTAATGGCTTCTGGCGGTGCTCAGGGGGAACATCTGGGATGCTGAGAATAGAACTCCAATAGTTCATGTGCAAGGCCAACGCCTTACTGCAGTCCTATCACACCAGCCCCCAAAATGAGTTTTTAAATTTGATAAAAATAAATAAGTAAAATTAGGCATTCTGCATACATCCGGAATCTTATACTTTCCTTCTTTACAGTCAAGGACCTTGTTGTGAGGGCTTCCACGACCTGCTCAGGGTACCCCAGACTCCGCCTAGAGATTCAGAGCTGCATCCAATGGCACTTGAAAGCCCTGACAGTATCAGGGATAGTACTGGGGTACAGACGAGTGCCAGCACACGGTAACCTTAACCCTGCACTATCTCTCCGGGCCTCTTTTCAGAATCTTGGACAAGTGTATCTAAAAGACTTTTCTCCTTAGTGGTATTCTTTCTGAGCGACTGCTTTGGCTTTCAAAATGTTTTCCTAAAGACACTCAGAATTTGAATGTTACAAATGTTGAAGTCTTTAGCAATGGTCCTAGGCAGGTACGTAGTATGCTGCAGAGGATTCACGAGGAATGGGAGTGCTTCAGGAACACTGTGATGGATGCAAACCAATAAACCTAAGCTCCCTGCAGCAAGGGAGAAAGAATAAACCAATGTTATCCTACATACAGGGACTCCCACCACCCTCCCCAAAACTGAGGGTATATTTTCTCTAGTGCACGTGGAATGTTCTCCAAGATAGATGACATACTAAAGTATAACTCAATATATATATATATATATATATATTTACAAATATAGAAATCATGCAAAGTATTCTCTCAGATCACAATAAACATGGAAGTAGAAATTAATTATAAAAGGCAGAGGAAAACTGGTGCCCACTCAAGCAAATCGTTGAACAATGTAAGGACAGTGCTACAGTGCTATATTTCTTCTTCGAGGAATTTTCTGTTATCTCTTCATGCCGTTTTTGATGGGGTTGGATATTTTCTTCTTGTACAGTTCCACCAGTGCTTGGCTCTCTTGGCTATTAGCTCTTTATAAATGCATCGTTAGCAACATATTTCTCCCAGTTTGTGGACTGCCTATATATTCTGATCATTATTTTCTTTGAGTTACAGAAGCTTCTTAATTCAATGAGTCTCATTTATTTGTCTTTGCTTCCACTTTCTTGGTTTCTGGTATTTCACCCTTAAAGATACCTCTGGCTTCAATGTCTTGGAAAGTTATGTCTATGTTTTCTCTTTATTAATTAAAAACTTTGAGGGCCTATGTTCTCTGCTCTGTCTTCTCCCTGAATACATATCTTTATTGCTGCCTCTATGCCTCTTTCTTTGCCTGCTTAATTGTTCTCCAAGCCTCTGTTCTCCCTTAAACGTGTCCTACTTTCTTATCTCTGTGTCTCTTTGCTGGGACTTCTTTCCTCTCTGGAGAAGACTGTTGAACAAATGTTTCCTCTTTCTCTCTCCTTACATCTTTCTAAGAAAGTTTTGTTCGATCAAAACTATCTTTCTTTGGGGGTCAGGTGATAGCACAGCAGGTAGGGTGCATGAGGCCAACATAGGTTTGATTCCCCATCTTTCCCCGTATGGGCCCCCAAACCAGCCAGGAAGAATCCCTGAGTGTAGAGTCAGATGTAAACCCTAAGCACCAGCTGTGGTGGCTCAGACACAAAGCAGAACAAAAGAAACAAAAGAACTTGCTTCACTGAAAAAGGATTTTTTGCAGGCAGATATGTAATTTTATTGTATTCTATTTAAGTTTGGATTTGTTTTACATAATATGGCTATAATGGTGTTTAAGCTTATATTATTTATAGTATTTATAAACAAAGTAACTATGTGCTATCACCTCCAAAACACCCTTGACCTTCCACCACTGTCCTTTTGTTATGTCAGGGAAGAATAATATAACGGTAATAGCAATGTTTCCAAAACAGCCAACTTCTATCAATTAGTCTCCTCCTCATCATCATCTCATAAAAGATATAAGCATATAAGTACATGTAAGTTTTCTTCTAACTGCTTCATCAAACTGTAAGCTGTTCACTCAGAGAAAAATCACTATGAAAAAAATTTCAACATTTTTCAGTGGCAGAGTGGAGAAACTGATGTAGGCAGGCAGGTAGATAGGAAAGGGTCCCCATGGCAATGGAATTCTTAGGAAGTAGTGAAACCACCTAGCCCTAAAGCTGTCTGGACTCACCTTCTGGATACAGGCAGCAGGACCTGATAAGACCTTTACCTGGAGCTAGCCCAGAAGGCTGGACCCATTCCCTGAGAGAAGATCTAGCAGGAACAAAGATCAAGGAAAGGAGTTTCAAAGAAGACCATCCCAACTCTATCCCTTAGCAACAACCCTAGCAATGGGCTCTGACCTAGCTAGAAAGTCCCACGTGGGCCAGATTGAAGACACCCTATAAAAGCATATTTAACAAAGGAAGTGCACATGTGTGCTGCCCAAGTCTATGTGCTGCTTGTGCCATAATGCCAAACACATATGGTCCCTGAGCACCCGTGTCACCCACATCTCCCCTCTTGAGATGTGTACTAGGGATCTTTCCTTCAATGTGGAAATCCACTTCCTTTCTTGAACATGTCTCTCTCTCTCTCTCTCTCTCTCTCTCTCTCTCTCTCTCACTCACACACACATTTTCTCTCACTCCTTCCCCTTCCTAAAACTTTCCAAATAAAATCTGTTTCTTGTCGCTTCCTGAAAATCTTTTCTGTGAGACAGGACAAAGTACCTGGAAACCCTGGATAAGGCCTAGGACTGACTTTCATTTCCTGAAAAAAGCAACTCCTCACTTCAGCTTAAGTCTTCCGGGTTTCCCCAAAAGATCGGATGGTGGGGACCAACTCCCACATGGAGAAGACCATGCAGATATCAGGTGTGACTTGATGGGGCTGGTGGGGCCTCGTGGGGCTGGCAGAATTCGAGGTCAGCTCCACACAGGGACTCATCACATTCCTTTAAAGTCCGAAGCTTCCCAACTGGTGCCAGGGTGGCAGAGGTGAATTGGGAGAAGGTGACCATCTCTCTCCTCCCTGACTTACATAAACAGCCAAAGGGGGCCCACTGACTTCAGAACCAGAAAAACATGCTTATGTGTAGAAAAGTCATCAACAAGAGCACAGTCTATGTTCACCTTCTAGAAATGGAAGATGTTCTCAAAGGTGATAGAAACACAACAGGGAATCTTTTGTGGGAGATAGCAATTTGAAGGAAGCAGAAGAAAGACTCCATGGGAGGATAGTGATGTTCTCTTGGTTTTAAAAGAGAGGGCGTGGAATGTGACACTGTAATGGTATGCTTGAATCCACGTACTTTGTCTTGTGAAAATTATATATCAGTAAGAGCCAAAGCAGTAGCATAGCTGTTGGGCATTTGTCTTTGAAGTGGCTGACTGTTTCAAGCATGAAACATTCCAGCACCATACACTGCACGAGAGTATCTGCTTCTCCCACCATGATCCCAGTGTCTTTACCTGTCTTATTCCCCCCATCTTCCCTGCTTCTTACTGAGGAACAGTTCACAGTTCCTGTTTACTTGGGCCTTTGTTACTTTCTCCACTCTGTAGGATACTTTCCAAGTACAGCCAGATAGAAAACTACATGGGTTTGTCTTTTCTGATAGTTGGATAGTTTTCCATTGTGTATTTGTACAAGGTTCTTTTCCTTTTCTCTGTTCTCGGATAGTTGGGTTCTTTCCTGATGTGGGCTATTGTGAATAGTGCTGCAATGATCATATGAGTACAATATGTCTTTTTTGAGTAGATTTTGGACCTCTGGGGTCATGCCAAGAAGTGGAATTAATGGGTCATATCCCCAGCAAGAAAAGCTCAATTCCTGTTTTTTTTTTTTTTTTTTTAAGAAGTGTCTATATTGTTTTCCTAAAAGGTTGCTCAGGTTGACATCCCCTCCAGCAATGAATGATGGTCTTTTTTCTCAACATTCATATCCACACTGGTCATTTTTGTTCTTTGTGGTTATACTGCGTGAAGTATAATCATGTAATTTTCTATCAAGTGTTTTTTTAAATTTTATGACAAGTATTCCTTGGACTTATGGTTTTGCTGGTATGGGTGAACAAATTTACCTTTGAGAAAGGTCTTAACTTGCAATTTGTACAAAGCACAGAACCTCTGGTTTCAGCAGACTCCCTTCCTCTGCTGTGAGTCGTGCTGCCTGTAGCATGATTAGAGCCATCTTGTAACCTGTCCTGCCTTGCTGATGCATGATAGACTGTGAAAGAATGGTGAGCTCGCATGATTACCCTACAAATGCTCTTGAGAGCCTTGATCAGCACAGATAGCTTCAGGTGCTTTGCCTGAGTCTGGTCAGTCACAAGACTGTGTCTCGGTGAGTGTGATTAAGGAAGCTAATGTTGCAATATGGTATGTACTAGTCTTCTAGTATGAGATGTTGCATTGCTGGGTTGATTTGCATTTCCCTTTTGATAAGTGATATCGCATATTTTTATATACCTCTATACCTCTTGGACATCTGTATATCTTCTTTGAGGAAGTATCTGTTAGTTCCTTCACCCCATTTTTTGAAGTGGTTGATTATTTTCCTTCTTGTCAATTTCTACCGGTGAGGAGGATATATGTGTGCATATGTATACATATATATGTGTGTGTCTGTAATGAGATGTATATATTTTTATGTATACATATATATGTATACTTCTTTTTTATTCTTTATCGTTTCTATTTATAATGATCAGAAGAGTGATGTAGGCTAAGATTATGTTCAAATAATGAGCACTTTTTAAAACTAGTCCTCCAAAGATCTGAAAAGATGAGGATGAAAATCAACCAACATACACACCCCAATTCAAGCACTAAACCAGTACAAGTTTGTTTTAAACAGTCTTATAAACAGGTGCTGTATTCTTGAAGTCTTCTTAAAATATAAAGGAGAAGTTGGCATGTAGGAATAAAGAAACACGTCACTGACTCCGCAAATAAAACATTAAGAAAGTCAAAGATGGCAACAGCTGCCTGGTGGGTAGTGGTAATACCTCAAAGGAAATCAGTTACTAACCTAATTAGGACCATGCTCACCAGGCTGCAAGGCTTCGAAACACATGATCTCAGCTATTGGCAGTGTTGCTTATCATGTACACATTGTATAGTGTAAGGAAAGCAGCACTGCTTCTTACACACAAGCAGACACACACACACACACACGTAAAAGAACAGATACAACTCACAAAGTAAGGCCTATTTGGGTCAAGTTCATGAATATATTGAAAAATCATCTATGAGATTGCTGGGTGCCTATAGAAGCCTAAGCAACTGATCTAGAAAAATGCCACACAGTTGAAAGCCTAGAGTCATTCTGTAAATGCTTATAAATCCTCAGAAATTTCTGATAATGTGCATGCTAAAAATGCATAGATGCGCATTGGAAGCCTGTAGTTGTCCTAATATGTCCCAAATTCTAAAACAAATGTTTTCTAACTGATGTCTCAACAATACAATAAATTATCTCCTTTTTTTGTTTGTTTGTTTTGCTTAAATTTTTTTGAAGAGCTTTTATTGTAAAATTAAGAGTATGTTTTGGAAAAAGACATATTATTTTTCAGGACCCGTATCATTAGACATTTTTGAAGGAAGGTTGAGAGGTAGAGATTTGTGCAAACTGGCACCATACAATTCAGCAACTGAGAGTCTTTGGTTTTCTCATAATACAAAATACTACACTTTTCCTTGCCAGTGAAAGATACAAGATACAGTGACTCTTTTTTTCTTTTATGACACTTCTAGGAAACTTCAAAAATATCTTTCTTTGTAAGAGAGGGATAGACATAGTAAGATTGCATTCACTTGGGGAATATAAAGTAACAAAATCGGAGACTAACACCCAAGAGTGACCAAGATTAGTACCGGGTGGTTTGCTCCATGGCTTGGAGGCCAGCCACACATGCTAGAGGAAAAGGGAGCTCAGATAGAGAAGGGAGCACCAAATAAAGGGTGTTTGGAGGATCCTCCTAGGATGGGAGAAACATGCTGAAAGTAGACTATAGACGGAACATGATTGCCACTCAATGCCTCTTTTGCAAAGCACAACACCCAAAAGGAGAGAGAGGACAAAAGGGAATGCCCTGCCATATAGGCAGGGTGGGATGGGGGGGATATGGGGTGGGAGGGATGCTGGGACCCGTGGTGGTCGAAAATGGGCACTGGTGGAGTGATGGGTACTTGATCATTGTATAACTGAAACCCAAGCACAAAAATTTGAAGTCTACAACTGTACCTCATGGTGTTTCACTAATAAAAATTAAAAAATAAAAAGATCTTTCTTTGCATTCAGTGTATGCGTGGGTAGTCCATGTTTGATTCCATCTAAATCTGTACAGCAGTGTCTTGTTTTATTCATGCTTCTCCTTTGTTTAACTTATTTGTACTCTTACAGAGGAACTAGGCAAGCATCCTTGCATTTTTAACACTTTGGCCAATAGGCACCCTCCTTCTGCACACTGTGCTTAAAGCAGCCAGCAACCTAACATCATCTGAAAATTTACTTGAAACCCAAAACATTTGTCTGAACCTCAAATTCACAAAATAAGACCTGCATTTTAGTGACATCTCCAAAGTGATATGAATGGGAACTGAAGTCTGAAAAGCACTACCCAAAGAGTACATTTATTCTTCCCAGTTGAGGGATTTTTCATCCTGGCTCTTATAAATAAACATGAAATCAAAGATAAATCTATATGTTAACCATCAATTTGCTTATATGTTGGGTCACATCAGCGGTACTCAGGGGGCTACTGGTTATTGGGATCAACCCCAGGAGTACTGGGGAACTGTGTCTACTAGGGATCAAACTCAGGTTTCCCCCACACAAAACACTTCTATTAACCATCCTTCTCCCTGGCCCAAAAGGTAAGATATAAAATGTATATTCATCTACTTTTTGTGTGTGACAGGTATCAAACCCAGGGATTCCCTATGCATGAGGCATGAGCTACACTCCCAACTCTACTTCCTCTGTAGATTTATTTTTCATTTCAATGTTGGCATGCTCTTCATTGACTGAAATCCTCCACTATAGGATATAGTCATCATTTTCTTTACTGCCAGGCTTTGGAGGGATACTTAAACCCTCCAAGAGGAAAGAGTGGATGGTGATTCCTCCACTGGGGAGTGCTATGTGTCTGCCTGGCTCAGGAAACTGGAATTCTGGTACTTATGCCCCTGAGACTGAGGGTACTGTGGTGGCCTCCAATCAGGGCACGTCCCTGGCCAGCACTCAGGGAGGGAGCCTGGGAGCAGTGGCTGAGGCGACTCAGGCTTGGCTGGGCTCAGGCTGCAGCGAGCCTGGAGTTGTCCGGGGCCGCCAATGCTCCCTCCCGGGGAGAAGCCAGCCGGGCCTGGCGCTGAGGAGGCGGGCAGATTCCCCGCCGCGCCTCGGCCGGCCTACACTGCACCAGGCTCCGCAAGTGGTGGCGACAGGGAGTCCGCCAAGACCACGTGGGCACAGCGAGGCGGACCCCTGGCGCTGCAGCTGGATGCGCTCCTGGGGGGCTGCAGGCTCCCTGGGGGGGGGGGAGGGGATGGCCCGGCCACTTCCACGTGCCTCATGACTGCTAAGTGAGCTATAGGGATACGTCTTAACCATTTGTAACATGAGTGGTGGGCAATTATTTTCTCCCAGTCTGTGCAGTATTTGGTCACTTATTCACTGTGTAGAAACTTCTTAGTCTGATGCATTTATCTCTTTTTTGGTTCCATTTACTTAGTCAAAGGTATTGAAGCACTGAAGAGATCTCTAGATCAAATGTTAAGAAAAGTTCAGACTATGTTTTCATCAATATAATTGACGGAATCTTGTATGATATGAAGATCTTCAATTTTTATTTATTTATTTATTTATTTTATTTATTTATTTTTTAATAGTGAGGCACCATGAGGTAAAGTTGTAGACTTACACATTTTTGTGCTTGGGTTTCGATTATACAATGATCAAACACCCATCCCTCCACCAGTGCGCATTTCCCACCACCTCGGATCCCAGCATCCCCTCCCCCCCAAGCCCCTATCCCACCCTGCCTCTGTGGCAAGGCATTTCCCTCCCTCTCCTTTTGAGTGCCATGGTCAGCAAAAGAGGCATTGAGTGGCAATCATGCTTGGTCGACAGTCTACCCTCAGCATGCTCTCCCATCATGGGCGGATCCTCCCAAAACCCTTTATTTGGTGTTCCCTTCTCTCTCTGAGCTCCCCCTTCCCCTAACATGTGTGGTTGTCCTCCGGGTCATTGAGTAAAATTCCTGGTACTAATCTCTGCCATACTTGGGTGTTAGTTTCCTATTTTGTTACTTTATGTTCCCCAGATGAATGCAATCTTTCTATGTCTATCCCTTTCTTTCTGAGTCATTTCGCTTAACATGATACTTTCCATGTAGTACCACTTGTATGTAAACTTCATGACTTCGTCTTTCCTAATAGCTATATAGTACTCCATTGTGTAAATGTGCCAGAGTTTCTTCAACCAGTCATCTGTTCTCAGGCACTCAGGTTTTTTCCAGATTCTGGCTATTGTAAAGAGTGCTGCAATAAAGAGACAATTGCAGATGTCATTTCGGCTATACTTTTTTGCCTCTCTGGGATATATTCCCAGGAGTGGTATTGCTGGGTCAAATGGGAGCTCAATTTCTAGTTTTTTGAGAATCATCCATACTGCTTTCCAGAAGGGCTGAACCAGTTGGCATTCCCACCAACAGTGAAGGAGTGTCCCTTTCTCACCACATCCGCGCCAGCACCGGTTGCTTTTGTTCTTGTGGATATGGGCCAGTCTCTGTGGTGTGAGGTGATACCTCATTGTGGTTTTGATCTGCATCTCCCTGATGATTAATGATGTGGAACATTTTCTCATGTGTCTTTTAGCCATTCAGATTTCTTCTTTGTCAAAGTTTCTATTCATTTCAGAAGATCTTCAATTTTAATTTAACTTTTATCCATAGTGTTAGAGAGTGGCCTGAGTTCATTCTTTAGCATGAGTCCAATCAGCTTCCCCAACAACAGTTTGTTGAAGAGCCTTTCTGTGACAACTTCATACTTTAGATCTTTTACAAAAACAAATTGTTCATATAGCTATGATCTATCTCTGAGCTCTGGATTCTAGTCCAAGGTCTGAGTCTGTCCTTAATCCAATACTACAGGGTTTTGATTACTATAACTTTATATTATAGTTGGACTTTTAGAGAGAGAGAGAAGTCTCTTATTTTATTTTGTCCCTAAGATTGTTATGGCTACTGTGTGAGAGGGTGTTATTACACAATATAAATTTCTACACTGTTTGATCTATATCTTTCATGAATGTCAAAGGATTTACAAAAAAAATCAAGGACTACATTGAATATGCCTAATGCTTTGGGCTAGGTTGTTATTTGCAATTATTAATCCTTATGATCATGAACAGAGGGTATATTTCCATTTTCTTCGGTCTTTTAAAAATGATTTTCATAGTGATTTGTTCATTTCTTTATATGAGAATTTCATTCTTTTCTTAGGTTAATTCTGATATACTTGTTTTATTGAGGCACAGTTGTTGAATGGGGTTCTTAAAAATTTTCTCTCTTCTGTTTTATTATTTGAAAACAGGGCCATGGTTTCTGATCATTGATTTTTTAGTTTGCCACTTGACTGTACACGTTTATAGTTTAAGCAGGAATAATTAAAACAGCATGGTACTGGAACAAAGGCAGAGTTGCAGACCAATGGAACAGGGTTGAATACACTGACATCTCCCCTCATTCATATGATCATCTAATCTTTGAAAAAGTTGCAAGAAATGTGAAGTGGAGTAAGGAAAGCCTCTTTAACAAATTATGCTGGCAAAAATGGATGGCTATATGCAAAAAATGGGCTCAGAACTCTGCCTAACAACATGTACAAAAGTAAGATCAAAATGGATTAAAGATCTCAACATCAGATCATAATCCATAAGGTACATTCAGGAAAAAGTTGGCAAAACCCTCCATGACATTGAAGCTAATGGTATCTTCAAAGATGTCATGCCACTGTCTGAGTAAGTGAAAACAGAGATAGATAAATGGGACTATCTTTTTTTTAAATTTTTATTAGTGAAACACCATGAGGTACAGTTGTAGATTTACAATTTTATGTGCTTGGGTTTTGATTATACAATGATCAAATACCCATCCCTCCACCAGTGCCCATTTTCCACCACCACAGATAATATCCCTTCCACCCCCATCCCCCCATCCCACCCTGCCTTTGTGGCAGGGCATTCCCTTTTGTTCTCTCTCTCCTTTTGGGTGTTGTGGTCTGTAAAGGAGGTATTGAGTGGCAAACATGTTCAGTCCATAGTCTATTTTCAACATGCATCTCCCCTCCTGGGAGGATCCTCGAAACACCCTTTATTTGGTGCTCCCTTCTCTATCTGAGCTGCCCTTTCCCCTAGAATGCCCGGCTGGCCTCTAAACTATGGAGTAATCCTCCTGGTAGTGATCTCAGCTATTCTTGGGTATTAATCTCCTATTTTGTTACTTTATGTGCCCCAGATGAATGCAATCTTTCTATGTCTATCCCTCTCTTTCTGACTCATTTCACTTAGTATGATACTTTCCATGTAGTACCACTTTTATCTAAATTTCATGTCTTCTTTTTTTCTAACAGCAACATAGTACTCCATTGTGTAGATGTACCAAAGTTTCTTTAACCAGTCATCTGTTCTTGGGCACTCAGGTATCTTCCAGATTCTAGATATTGTAAAGAGTGCTGCAATGGACAAACAAGTGCAGATGTCACTTCGACTATAGATTTTTGCCTCTCTGGGGTATATTCCCAGGAGTGGTATTGCTGGGTCAAATGGGAGCTCAATTTCTAATTTTTTGAGAATCGTCCATACTGTTTTCCAAAAGGGCTGAACCAGTGGGCATTCCTACCATCAGTGAAGGAGTGTCTGTTTCTCGCCACATCCGCGCCAGCATCGGTTGCTTTTGTTCTTTTGGATGTGGGCCAGTCTCTGAGGTGTGAGATGGTATCTCATTGTGGTTTTGATCTGCATCTCCCTGATGATTAATGATGTAGAGCATTTTCTCATGTGCCTTTTTGCCATTCGGATTTCTTCTTTGAGAAATTTTCTGTTCATTTCATTGCCCCATTTTTCGATGGGATAGGATGTTCTCTTCTTGTGGAGTTCAACCAGTACTTTGTACATCCTTGATATCAACCCCTCGTCAGATGCGTATTGGGCAAATATCCTTTCCCATTCTCTAGACTATGTTTGTATTTTGGTCACTGTTTTTTTTGAGGTGCAGAAGCTTCTTAGTCAACACACTGTCTGTCCACTGTCCTCCCGTTGTTCATCGATTTGCTCGAGTGGGCCCAGTAATGTCTCCATTGTGAGACTTCATGTTACTGTGTTTAGCACATTGAATATATCTCGGTAGATTGCCAGGGTCTCCGAGAGAGGTGGAGGAATCGAACCCAGCTGGGCCGGGCTGGCAGCGCTCAAGGCAAATGCTCTACCACTGTGCTATCACTCCAGCCCTCTTGGGCTAATTCTAAAAAAAATAGTTAATTAGGTACTAATCTCAGCCATTCTTGCGTGTTAGTCTCCTATTTTGTTACTTCATGTTAATGGGAGTATCTTAAACCAAGAAGCCTTGGTGCCTCAAAAGAATCAGTGAGTGGAATACAAAGACAGTTTACAGAATGGGGAAGGACATTCACCCAATACCCGTCAGATAAGGGGTGAAAATCAAGGCTATACAAGGCACTGGTTAAACTCTACAGTAAGAAAACATCCATCCCATCAGAAAATAAGGCGATGAAATAAACAGAAACTTTCTCAGAGGAGAAATCTGATTGGCCAAAAGGCACATGAAAAAATGCTCTTCCTCACAAATCATCAGGGAGATGCAGATGAAAACAAAAAGATACCATGTCACACCACAGAAACTGGCACATACCCAAAAGAATAAAAGCAACCAGTGTTAGCATGAATTTGGATTGAAGGGCACTCTCTTTCTCTACTGGTGAGAATGCTGATTGGTGTAGCCTTTTTGGAAAACAATATGAATATTTCTCAAAAAAATTAGAAATTGAGCTCCCATTTGACCCTGCAATACCACTTCTGAGAATATATCCTGGAGATGCAAAGAATTCCAGTAGAAATGACATGTGCACTTGTACATTCATTGCAGAACTCTGCAATAGCCAGAATTTGGAAAAAATCCAAGTACCCGGAAACATATGACTGGTTAAAAAAAAACTTTGGTACAACTACACAATGGAATACTATGCATCTGTTAGAAAAGATTAAATGATGAAATTTGCATATACGTGTATCAATATGGAGAGTATCATGCTAAGTGAAATCAGTCAGAGAGAGGGAAAGACATAGAATGACTGCACTCATTTGTAAAATAAAAAGTGACAGAATGGGTGACTAACACCAGAGATAATAGAGAAAAGGTCAAGCACATTGCTCCAAGGCTTCGAAACTGGTCTCACATGCTGGGGGAAAAGGCAGATGGAATAGAGAAGGGACCACTATTAAAACGATTCTTGGAGGACTCACTTGGGATGGTAGATGCCTGTTGAAAATAGAATATAGACGAAACATGATGGCCACTTACTACATGCATTGCAAACCATAAAACCCCAAAGGAGAGAGAGTAAAAGGGATTGTGTTTGCCACAGAGGCAGGTGCGAGAGATTGTGTGGGGGTGGCGGGAGGGATACTGGGAACATTAATGGTAGAGAATGTACACTGGTTGAGAGATGGGCACTCGATCATTTTATGACCGAATGTATTTTTGAAATGTAATCAAGAAAGTGTGAAATCTGTAACTGAATCTCATGGTGATTTATTAATAAATAAATAAATAAATACATAAAAACAAATAAAATAGAATAGAAGGAAACCAATCTTAAGGGAAATATATTTATACAGAAGGATAGATAGATGGACAGACAGACAGACACACGGATAGATGTGCACACAAGGCTAAACCTTAACAACATGTTACTAATCTCTTATAGAAGTGCTGAATGGCTCCTGGGTGAAATACAACCGTCTTGAAATACTTTCCTCTAAGAAACAACTTTTGGATAATTTTTAGTGAATTATTCATAACAAGCAGTATAATATTAATTATTTTGGCTCTGCATTAGTGCGGGGAGCCCCGCCAGACCAATCCTCCGTGGAGGTGGCCCTCGGTTCCGTAGGTGCAGGGAGGAACCGACCCAATGAACACAAGACACAAGTGACATAATGCAATTTATTAGCAGAGAGAAAAAGGGACAGGGCATAGCAGACAGGACAGCAGACAGGATCAGACAGGACAGGAGTTTATTCAGGGCAGCAGGGACTTAAATACTTATCAGTACAGGAAAAACACAATGCAGTTATACTAAAAGGGTCATGTCTATATATGGTTAGTAAGGTTACAAAGTCTATACGTTTTCACATACCAGGTATGAGGTAGTTACACAAAGGGTCATGTCAATATATGATTTACAAAGTGTATACGTTTCATATACCAGATTAATCACTGTCAGTTATTTCTTGTATGTACTGTCAGCCATGACAGATGTTTTCTCAGGATAACCATACATAGGACAGGTACATAGACCCTTGGTCAATTAAAGGTCCAGCTTCCCACACATTAGGGCAGGGTTTTAGTTTTGGGATGGAAAAATTTGAAATATGTTGGTGAGAAGGTGTAATGGTGGTGTATTGGTTTTTGCATATTAAATGCACTCAAATATTGTGAACAGCTATTAAAAAATTAAATTAAAAAATCTTTTTAAGAGATCCAAGCAACAATTCTGAGTGTGGAAATCTATGAAGAGGAAAACAAAATCAAGAATAACTCAGAGGCTTCTGTATTCAATTATTAGGTGTTCAGAAAGAGAATTCAGCATGGTCCACAAGACTCATGCTGAAAACTGAATGCTGAAAGCCCAAAGGTGCCATGTGGAGAGAAGGATCATGTGAGTCCAGCACTAAGCCAGAGGCTTAGGACTGTGATCATTAGAAAACACTTGGGTGTCAAAAAATGGAAGTGTATACAGCAAGAACACTTAAGATCAAGTTTGAATGAGGGCGGACGTATAATATAGAGAATCGAATAGTGGAATTTTCTGCTATTCACAGTTCTCACACTTCTGTCTATAAACAACTAGGAATTTCATCTTGCACATAGCACTTTAGCACTATCCTCCCATTGTTCATCAATTTGCTCAAGAGGGCCCAGTGACGTCTCCTTTGTGAGACTTGTTGTTATTGTGTTTGGTATATTGATTGTGGCATGGTAGCTTGCCTGCTTTACTGTGCGGGCGAGTTAATCTTGGTAGCTTGCTGGGCTCTCTGAGAGGGGCGGAGGCATCAAAGTCAGCTTGACCAGGCAGAATAAATATATTTACTATATTTCAATATAGTAATACCTCAGCCAGAGAAATAGTAAAGCAGATAGGTATTTGGTTTGTTCAGGGCCTATCCAGGTTCAATCTTTGACATTCCATATTTTTCAAGAAGCACTGCCAGGCATAATTCCTGAGTGTTGAGCCAGGAGTCACCTCTGAGAATTTTTGGGTCCCCCTGTTAATAGTAAGAAATTATGAAGTACCCACTGTATACTAGCCATTGTTTTAAGCATATTAGTAGGTATTAAGTTTATAATATTTTTGGAAATGTTCTAGCACAAAGATATAAGATCAAAGAGATAATATGTGGGAAATTGTCTGCCATGAAGGCAGTGGGAGGGCGAGAAAGGGGGCGTTTCCTGGGGAGACACGTTGAGGGTTGTGTGTTCGGGGCTCTCTGGATGGCTCAATCCCACCGCCTGCGTTAAATGCCCTAGAACTACTGTATTTGGCCTGGATCTGGAAGGATGTTTGCTAAGGGCAGACAAAGGAAGAGACCAGGGCCAGGCCAGTTGATCTTTGTAGCAGTTTATTACCAGGAATTTTATCCCATAGGAGAAATTTATGTTATGGAGGGCCTAGGTTCTCTCAAGCACATATTCTCCTTGCTATTCTCTCCATGCTCCATCTTGCAGCCCTGCGCTCTCTCTCTCCAGCTCCCTTGTCTCTCCAATTCCCTGGAAGTCTGGGGTGACACTTCACCCAGTCAGGTAGCCAAATCAACAGAAGAAAGCCCTTCCTAAGGGCCCACCTAAAAGGTAATTCTAAAGCCCTTCCTGACACCCCAAGGGCAAAATACATCCTAAGGTGTTTTTCTCTTTTCCTCAGTCCAATAAAATATCTAGAAACTATCAACTATCAACTATTCCTAAGTCTTTGCAGAAAGGACAAAACAGTGTTATCCTACAGAATCTGCACTGGTGGAGGGATGGGTGTTTGAACATTATATGTTTGTAACTCAAACATGAAAGCTTGTAACTCTCTCATGATGCTTCGTAAAATAAAATTTAAGAAATATAAAGATGCAATCAAGAGAACTCTCAAAAAACATAAGAAAATAAAGAAAATGTTATTCAAAATCTATTTGGAGTCCCATCCCTTCCACACACCAATGGAGCTAGCTCCAGCAGCCAAAAACCTCCAGAACTAAAAAGCCATGATCATGTCTGCTATCCTCATGTGTGGAGAGGCATCATCTATGCGTGAATCTGCAGAAAAACTCAGGTATGTGGGACTTCTGATTGAAAACTCCAAGATTAATGAAATCATAGAATGTGTGACCTCTCCCCAACTCCCCCCTTTTCCAGCAGCTTGGCAGTTATACCCACAAACCATCTCTGGAGCTATATAATCTCATCAATGGCCTTCATCCAGAGTCTCAACAATAAATCTCTCGGAAGAGGGCACAAATACACCCCAGACATGCCCCTAGATCCCATGCCAGTCTGTTTTATTCAGGGCATGGTGAGGTTCAATTAAGCCAACCCCAGGAACCAAAAACGTCTTCTTTCCTCCTTCCTTCCTTCCTTCGTTCTTCCTTCCTTCGTTCTTCCTTCCTTCTTCCCTCCCTCCCTCCCTCCCTCCCTCCCTTTCTTTCTTTCTTTCTTTCTTTCTTTCTTTCTTTCTTTCTTCCTTCCTTCCTTCCTTCCTTCCTTATTCCTTTCTTTCTCGTTCATTCCTTCCTTCCTTCCTTCCTTCCTTCCTTCCTTCCTTCCTTTCTTTCTTTCTTTCTCTCTTCTCTTTCTTTCTTTCTTTCTTTCTTTCTTTCTTTCTTTCTTTCTCTCTTTCTTCTTCTCAGTCTTGCTTTCTTCCTTTTGCTAATTAGGGATCAGCAAATATATTTTGTTTAAAAATCTACACCTAGTCAATTGGTCACTCTTTGAGGATCTGTCTCTGTCTCTGCTCATCTCTGCAGTTGTAGTATGAAATCAGTCCCTGGCCACTTCGGTGATCCTTCCCCAGCAAAGTTCCTGATTCTCTCTTTGCACTGACTCCTACTGACTCATCTTGTTTTCACTTCTAAAATATATTTCTGCTCCAGCATTGAGGAATAATGTAGGGCTTAATATATTAATATTCCATGTGACTGACCCTGGTTCTATTTGCAGCACAACATATGGTCCTATGAGCACCACCAGGAGTCACTCCTGAGCACTGAGACAGGAGTACTTGAGTATCACTGGGGTTATCACAAATCCTCTCTCTCTACTCACACACAAAAGCACACATACATAGCACACACATACACACACACACTTTCTGGGCTGGATTTATACTACAGTGTGTAGGGTGCTTGCCATATATGAAGACAATCCTCAAGGGTTCAAGGGACCATACGTATTGGGATGGCAGGGATTGAATCCCTGTCGACCATGTGCAAGGCAAGTGCGTTTCCCACTGGATTATCACTTTGATCCAGATGACGACTCTATGTTAAATTATAACTGAATTCAAGTAATTCTTGTGTTCTTCCTGATTCTTTCTATAGGTTCCCAAATATCCCACACTACTTGATATTTTCTAATAGATGGTATAATTTGTTGATCACAATAATTGGTTATAATATGTGTAAATTGTTTCTCTTCTGCCAAATCCAATTTTCACTTTGAACCTCCATTCAGCAGTGGTCACTCACAGAGAATGAGAGAAACACAGAAGTAGACAAACACGTGGATTGACCTAGCTTTAGGGTCAACTGTGCAGCCATAAGTAGTCTCATGGCAGGTCAATATAACGCAATTTCCCCCCCCCAACCCCAGCAGATCTCAACAGGTGAACGAATGTTGCAGTTGACATAGATATCAAGGACAGTTAGGAAGTATATAAACATGGCACAGGGACCTGGAGAGCAGAGGCTAGTGTAGTTCACAGAGAATCAGTAGGCATCTGTAAACTATAAAGTTGTTTGCGCAAGAGAGAGAATTCAGTTGGCAGGGTACTTCTCTTGCACCCAGTCTGCCGAGCTCCTCCAGGAGGGACTCCTGAGTGTAGAGCCAGGAGCAAGCCCTGAGCATGGCTAGGTGAGAACCCAAAATCAAAATAAATAAACAAAAGATTGTGAAAGTTGTTTATTCTAGTTTTGGCTATATTGTCCCCTAAATCAAAAAGACCATACAAAGAATTAGTCTATGTTTGCCTGGTACAAGTTTACAGCTGGCAGATAGTGTGTCATCTATTCTATCCTTGCCTACTATTATTTTCTGGGTTCATGTTTGCTAGCAGAACACCCTAAACTTAGGGATTATTGTTAGGTGAAGATTTCTCATAATAATCCATCATTTTCTACCCCTAAAGAAAGTAATAATGCATATCCTAATGCATTAACATATAATTTATTTTTATTATTAAAAAGGGCTGGAGCGATAGCACAGCGGTAGGGCGTTGGCCTTACAAGCGGCCAACATGGTCGACCCAGGTTCGATTCCTCCGCCCCTCTCGGAGACCCGGCAAGCTACCGAGAGTATTCATATGCCAAACACAGTAACAACAAAGTCTCCAATGGAGACGTTACTGGGCCTGCTAGAGCAAATCAACGATCAACGGGAGGGCCTTTACCTTTACCTTTATCGAGCAAAAAGTAAGTAAGTAAAGGCCCTCCCATTGATCATCAATTTGTTCGAGTGGGCCCATTAACGTCTCCATTGGAGACTTTGTTGTTACTGTGTTTGGCATATCGAATACGTCACGAGGAGCTTGCCAGGCTCTGCCGTTGGGGGGAGATACTCTCAGGAGCTTGCCAGGCTCTTCGAGAGGGGCGGAGGAATCGAACTCAGGTCGGCCATGTTGGCTGCTTGCAAGACAAACACCCTACCGCTATACTATCGCTCCAGCCCTTTTATTATTAAACATTATACAAAATACTCCAGTAGTAACTTAATATTTTTGTGTAATTAGGCAATATAAACTATTACCTAGTACCTGTTGATTTTTTAATGAAAATATATATATATTTATATATATATATATAAAATATATAAAATATATATATAGTATATAGGAGTATTTCCCTAACCTAAGAATCTAAGGAAGGTAAAACTGTTCTAACTGCCTTGTAAGATTCCATTTCTCTAGCCTGCTTAAGTCTACCTCTCAGTCTATACAATCCAGTCTTCTGCTTGGGAATCTGACGTCCCTAATTTCTAGCCTCTACCTTTCAACTGCCTGCTTTATAACATCATTCTCCCACAAAAACTATCAGCGCATGATAGAATCTTGGGGCTCCCATGCAGTCGTTTCTGAACAAGTTTGGATCATCATGAGTGACCAGTAACCAATGACCAATCACCAGTGATCAGTCATCAGTACTTGACACTTGTGGACTCCCATTTCAGTATTCAGACGTATTCTCATATCGTCTCCTCTTCTCATTTACCTTTCCTTGATATTTCCTCCTTCTGCTCATGTCAGGTAAGGAATAATATTTCTCAAAGATTTTCATGAGATTTCTTATCCCTAAACTTAGTAGTTAAGGAAAAGCAGCATGTAAAAATAGAGAAAATAATTCAACAATATTCATGGTAAGCCTTCTTTTAGCTTGACGTTCACATTTCCTGTGTGATTTTTAGACACTGACTTCCTTTCTCTCAAATACAAAGTATATTTTTTCATTTATTAAATTGTATTTGATAGATATTTATGACTTCAAGTACATGTTTATATATGAGTGTTCACTCTCTGTGTTTCCTTTTCCTTTTAATAGTATTTTGACATAATATCCATGAAATAAAGTAAATAAGAGACAATATTTTGATAAAAAAAGAAAATACAGTTTTGGTAGAAAACCTAATATCTACTGGGATGTTTTATTTGTAGTGGTTTGTCCATATGTACTTATAATTTAGTGTTTTAAATTTAGTGTTATTCAAAAGTCAATATCATGTGTCTTTTGAGTTTTCTTTCTAAACTCGATGATATGAAAAACTGGATTGTGGAAAAGGTGTGGAGTGCTGAGTGGTAGGGGGGCAAGACCTCAAAGGTAAGGAAGTTTAGGGTCATTTTCAACAAGATTTGACCAACAGAAGTCAAGAAATACCTGATGATATGTGGGAGAATAAAATAGGAAAGAAAGATTATGGAGGGAAATTATCAAGGAAGGAGATACAGTTTGAGATGGAATGTTGGAGAGAACCAAATAGTTCAAATCAAAACAGAAAGAATATAGTTAAATATGGTGAGAGCAAGTCAAAGACTTTAATCAATTCTAGGACTAGAAAACATACTTTGTCTCTAGTAGAGTACCTAACTCTACTAGAGAAAAAACATCCTATCCAAAAACCATGGTTGTGGTTTCTTTTATTATTGTCTCTAGAACAGAGCTGGCACTTGGCGCTTTTGAATGAAAGCACCTTTTAGAAATCATACCTCCTATAAATAACTAATACTGGTTACCTAGGGGGATGGAAGATACATCATTTTCAATATTTTTATTACATTCTAGTTTGTAAGGTACATTTATGGTCTGCCTGTTAAAATAAAGAAGTGATATCTTCTAAGTTGAATCAGGAGAATTATTCTTTTGTGTGGTAAATAGGTTCCAGGTTAAGGCAACTCATCATCTTCACAAAGAGTTTCTTTCTGGGCTGGAAGAATACGTAAGGCGTCTGCCTTGCACGAAAGTAGGCCATTTACCTGGCATGTTGCTGACCCAGGTTCGATACTCAGATCCCATATGGTTCCCTGAACACCACCAGAATTAATTCCTGAGTGAATGAACCAGGAGGAACTCCTTTGTAGTGCTAGATGTGACCAATAAATAAATAAAAGTAGTTTATTCCTAACATAACAGCATTTTGATAGCGGTCGGCATCTGCTTTTAGATCCTAAGAAGAAATAAAAAGGTCAAGTTTCAGAGGTCTAATTACACATTGATTTCAGTGTTGTGGAGTCTGAGTTTTCCTACATTAAAAATATTTCACTTGGATTTCGGTGATTGTTTCTGAAACTTTGGGATGACATTTTCCTGGTTGATAAAGATACTTGTCATCTAGGTTTTAAAAATAAATCTGAAATTTTGTGACCATTTTTTAATTGGCCTTTTCTGTTTCTTGTGTGATTTACTGAAATTGTATGCTCTATTTAATACCTGTTGTTTGATAGCTAATATTCAGAGGTATGAATGAGAATAATAATGTCATTTTCTTGTAATTATTATATTTATTTCTGCTTTATACTCCTTTAGAATATATACTGGCTACCAAATGCAATCACATTTATTATATTTTCTGCTTGTTATGTCAGTTACTGGTAAATCTTCTGTTTTATGGACTGGTAAGGTATACACTGAAAAATCGTCTTCTATTGCCTTTTTTGGCTAGTAGTTTTTGCTAAAATAGAATTTCATCTTCATATCACATACATGACACAATTTATTAATAAACTTATTGTACTGTTTTCTTTGTTGTGTTTGGGGACTACATCGACTGTAGGTCAGGGCTTACTCTGGAGGCTGCTCTCAATCAATTACTATACTATGCTGCTTGCCACATAGCCCAGATTTCATTAATATCTACAAACTTCTTTTTCAATTCTGTAATACATATTTTTCATGATTTTTTCTTGGTCTCTATTCTTCTCACATATAAGTCATGTGAAAAAGACATTTTAATTCTGTGTGCACATTATTCGTAATTAGATCTGTAAGTAACTCCTTTGCAGGAAAGCAACTTGCGAGTCAGAATTTAAACAACACTCTTCCTTCCAAAAGCACATCTTGAGAAAAACTAAAGAACTCATTTTTGAGGGGGAATTAGAAACCAGGGTACAGTTGTGAACCTTTCATTCATCAAGTAGATTGATTTATATGTGAGCCGTATTTTATAGATAGAAACCACACAAGACAAAGACAAACCTGAAGATCACACTGCTAATAGTTGTAACAACCCCACATGCCTATATGAATGAAAAGTATCTTCCTCCTAGTTTTTGACAGTGTAGTGATCAAGCCAGAGTCCTGGAAAGAAAGTCCACATGCTTAGGTTCCTTAAACTGGTAATACATAAGGGACATTAAGATAGTACAGGAGGGGATAAGGCATTTGCCTTATAGGCAGCTAATCCAGTTGGATCTCGTTCACTGCATCCAGTCTCCTGAGCACTACAAGGGGTAACTTCAGAGTACAAAACCAGGAATAGCCCAAGATCACTGCCAGCCTTTGGTCCAAATCCACTCCACCCCAATCCCAATTAAAAAAAAAAGGGAAAGCTTGAAAATGTCTCTATGCCTATTCTGGGCCTCAGGTTTATTTCTTCTTCAATAAAATGTTAGTCATTCTCTTAGGACTTTCTAGTTGTAAAATTCTAGGCAATAATGTAAAGTTCAACATGAGAGCAAGCCACAGGTAGAGCTAGGACGAAGAGAAACTAACTCTAACAAATCCATGTACCAACATCACCAGAGTCTTCTATAACTCTGGGTTCATTTTGGGAGCATGGTGCCAAATACACCAAGTGCAAAATCAGTCTCACAGATTTTTTTCATCACCCTCTTGTTCCTTACAGTAAATATTCAAACTCCATCTGTATTGGGAACTGCACATTCTCTGCAGCTTCCCCTTCCCGTGGTGAACAATGCAGCTTCCCTAACAGGAAGTGCCTGCAAGTACTCCAGCATATCTACTCCAGCTGGTAGATCTGCTTGCCTCCTGCCCTCAAATTCCGGCATCTCTTTACAACCTCTCATGGGTATTGCTGATCTTGACCAACATTCTAGCACAACAATCTGCCTTGAGTGTCTGGCCAGAGCCAGCTATCCACTTTGTCTGCTTCCAACCCAAGTGTTTTGGAGTGGGATATTGCAGGAAGTAGTGAAAAGAAGTCTTACACTGGAGACATTACTGTGACTATCCTTGAACAAAACACCACTGTCTCTTCCATGTCTACGGCAGCTCGCTATGAGAAAACCTTCGATACCAACCACATGGTGTCTCTGTACCCATCACTTTCTGCCAGTCTTGTTGAAGGGACACCATCTCAGGTTCCAAATCAGATTTGTAGCATGTCGTTTCCCTACCAGGAAGGAATCCAGGTGTTTTGCTATCATCAGGGCACTCCAGGAACTCCCAATTCTGGAAAGGACATTATAACATGGGTGGAAGATAAACAACTTCCGCAGCTCTTTGATTCTTGGAAGACCTAGATCAATGCATAGATCCACAGGGAATAAACACAACAAACACCATCACACTGAATCAGGGCCAAGAAAACTCAGGTGGCACTAATGTGGCCTCCCACCCAACACGGAAGAACAAAGACCAGGCCTCTGAGCCTCTGGAGGGAGAACCCAAGGCCAAAATCCATTCCAAAGATCCAGAAAACTTGCTAGGGGGAGCAGGGATTGTTTGTAATGCTGCAGCCATGATAATACCTAACAGCAAACCTCAGAAAGCTGCATCCAGCAGGATCAGCAAGACCAAGACCCATGGGCAGGAGAAGACAAAAAAAGCCAGAGAAAACTCCATGAAAGCTGATGACAATAAGCAGACAGGGAACAAGGTGAAGGCATAAGAGAACCCCACCTTTGCCAGTATGGAATGCAAGTTAATACAATCTGATCTTTGCCAAGAGGCCCTTAAAAAGGTCCGCAGCTGCCAGGGCATGTACATGCTAGAGTCTGTGCAAGAGTTTGATGTACTGGGGAAGAAGAGGGATACAAAGCAGAGGATCCTCTTCCTCCCGGGTTCTGGGTAGTTCAAATAAGCCCAAAGATGTCCAGCCCTCCTCAGCTGTGAAACCATTGGCAGGTGCTCTAAAGAATGAAAAAGGTCCTTAGACAACTCAGGTCAAAGCTCAGCAACCAAGCAGCAATGCTGAAGAACGCTTGTCTCCATCCCAATCTGTCTGGGAAGGTTAAATTGGTACCTTTGCCTTTTCTTACCATGGAGGAGCCGCAAGCTCAACTTGTTCCTTGAAAAACGCAGTCTCCGGCTTCACATCGTCCTGCTGCAGCTTACCCTACCAAGCCTGCCTTTACCAACTCAGCTCGGCCAATTGCCACCAATTCATCCTGGCTAGTGACTGCATATTTGTCACATCCTGACCAGCTCAGCCCATTTCGACCAACCCATCTCGACCAGCTTTGCTGAGCTCTACTAGCCGGCCTATTTCTCAGCCTGCAACTTCTAGAACTACTCCCTCCAAGACAACAGCTAGCACTTCTCTCAAGTGGGGCCCTCTTCCTGTCTCTGGGACCAAGCACCAGGTCCTGCCCAAAAGTCAGAGTCAGTTTTGACTCCAAGACTTCCATTTCCAACCAATTCCAAGGAGAAAGTCAAATGTTCCTGAGCCAGTCATGTCAAAGTCCATCACAAAAGACCAGAGACCAGAGCGTGAGGCTATGAAGAGGAAGGCTCAGCAGGAGCGTGAGTACGCTGCCAAATGCATCTCTTTGGGGATAGTGCCGTTTGTTATCGAGAGAGAAAAAGATATGGACAACTCTTGATTCTATGGCTATAAGTAGCTGGAATGGTTGGTGCCACTTTAAGTACCAGGCAGTTGCCTTAGACAAACACTTGAAATTTCATACACATTTCATTTATTCTGATACATTTTTCAAAAATAAATAGATGCATATAAGTTAATAAATTAGTAATAAAATTTCTGAATGTTGAGAAGCTTTCCATTGTGGTCATCATTTGGAGGGGGTGAGGGTTGAAGGATTCATGCAAAAGAAATAGAAGTTCGAGGGGGGATAAAAGGGGAAACAGACAAGAATCTATGAAAGAGAAACTTGGCTCAGTGTTGTAAAGCCATTTAGAGAAAAAATTTTATGGTCCAGATGAAGAGTTGGGGGGTGAGGTGGGCCAAAGAAGTAGTATTCCTGATAGGGCATTGCAGAAGTCTGACCCAAGATTCATCCCTGGAATCCTATGTGGTCCCACAAATTTCACTAGAGGTTTTCCTTTTGCACAGAGCCAGGAGTAAGCCCTGAGTACAGGTAAGTATGTTTCTATCGCCAGTCTCATCCAAAAAAGAATGGGAGAAATGGCACAGTTAGAGGGTTTGGTTTAATATAAAAAATGGAATAGGTTAAAGAAGGAGGATTAGTATAAGAAGATAACCTGATGAAAAGTAAAAATAATTTCAAAGAGGCTGTCTTTATGTTTCATGACCTTTGTTGTTAAATAAAGAGATTTGATACATATCTAGAAAAGGTGTGGGTGGTCTATCCATACGTGATCAGGCTGTGGGATGCTAACACATATACTGGGGACAGAACCTACAGATGAACAGTCAAGGGCCCTCAGAGTTATTCAGGGGTGACTGTAAATAGGAACCAAGCAAATAGAAAAGTTGTAGCAAGAAGCCCAAAAATCAGCTCTTGGAACATGTAAAGATCAATCGCTATGTACTCAGGGCCATGGTTCACCCACCCTAGATGCACCATTTCAGTTCATCTTCCCAACAATACTCAGAACCAGTATTACCAGTGCGGTTGAACAATGAGGTCTATCTGACTAAGTTCTTTGGATTTGCAAACTCCCCAAAGTGACCAATGTATCTTTCAGACCACAGTATCCTGACATTACTGACTTGAGAGCTCAAAATATATTAGCTTCAGGGGCCTTTCGGGGGTTTTCCGTGGTGACTGGTGTCTGTAGCCTGCTCCAAACATCTATGTTAACGGAAGCTCACACAAAACACAACGGTACCAATGGCGTTGGAGGCTGGGTCATGGGCAAATCCGAACTGTGATATGCGCAGTAGGTCACAAATCCCAGAGCATTTTAGACCACCTTTTCTTGAGGCTGGGAAGGCGGTGTTGGGAACAGATGGTGCTAGGAGAGATATGGGGTGATGAATGAAAGGGATGGAAACGGGAAGGACTGGGACCGGGACAGCAGATGTGCATGATGGGAAAGTAGGTGAGTTACATTAAAATGTTTTTTAATGAAAAACTGTATTCTATTCATCAAAGTAAGAAAATAAAATAGGTGAGAAATAACAGGTCACATACAAGGTCAGAGAGAGCTCAAACAGCTGAAGTTTGTTCTGGAGCTCCTGCTGGTTCTTGGGCAGACAGCCTGGTCCTCCCAGCATCACATGCTGTGACCACAAAACACCCACTTAGTGTTAAACATTCAAAGACAAAAGAAACAAAAATCAAATTGCAAACATTGAGAGTGGTGAATTACTTTTCTTTTGGAAGGTGGTGGGAGAGACTTTGAAGTGAAGAGTAGTAAGTATTTCCTAAAGGGAAAAGACTAAGAACACCTTGGCCAGCAAAGGGAATAGACGCCCAGAAGGGAGAGTCTGATGACCATCTATTGCTAAGGTGAAAATGGTAAGGTGTACTGTATTTACATAATTTAGAGTTTGAAAAAAAGAAAAAATCTAACACAGCCCAACAGTTATTCCCAATTTTCCTAGGTACTTGTAGGCAATGAGTAAAGGAGAGAGAACTTGTACCCTTTTAAAATACACACCTGCTTAAGCAATTTTGTTTATGGGATCCATCATTTAAGACAAATTTCAGTGACATTTTCTATATTTGCTACTTTTGCAACTATTGCCATCATTTTATCCGTGGGCTTGGGCTATAACACAGCGCAAAGGGCAGTTGCCTTGCAAGCGGCCAACGTGGGAAACCCGAGTTCGAATCCTCTGCCTTTCACGGAGAGCCAGCAAGCTGCTGAGAGTATCTCCCCCGCATGGCAAAGCCTGACACTTTACCCAAGATGTATTCGATATGCCAAAAATAGTAATAATTGTCACAATGGAGACGTTACTGGCCCCGATCTAGCAAATCGATGAACAATGAAAGGACAGTGACAGTGAAGGTGACCATTATTTTATCCATAACAGTTTCATCATTTCCAAAAACAGCCTCTTCACTAGCCACTGACCTCTCCATTCTCTCTCTCCTCTGGTTCCTGGCAACACTCCTCTTTTGTCTATATGAATTTTCTTTCTCTAAACCCATCCCATATATGGATCTTAAAATATGTGACCTTTTTGGCAGCTGTTTTTAAACCAGATGCTTTCAAATTTCATGTCTGCTACAGCATGTCATTACTTCCTCTGACTGATATTCTGTTGTATGGATCTATCATATTAGAGAGTGTTCCACATGGTAAAAATGCACAGAACCCTGGAGGTCTCATAAATTGGCTAAAAGAAATATTGATAATTGTTGTACACATACTACAGAGGGTAGGGTGCTTGCCTTCAACCCAGTAGGCCTGCTTGGCTCCCTGGCACTCCATATGTCCCCTGAGCCCTGCCATGTGTGACTCCTGAGCACAAAACCAAGAGGAAGCTTTGTGCACTATCAGGTGTGGATACAACAAACAAAAAATCAAAGCATTTACACACACAAAGATATAGTCCCGTTCATGTCATTTTAGATGCTAACAAAATCATGGTGTAGAATGGATAATGGCCTTTCAAAGAAACCATCAACCCTGCAAATATTCCTTTGTTTAGAAAACCTTGATTGAATAGATGCTATAGCTTCCAATGAAGAGATCTGGTGTGTTTTCAGGTGAGTCAATGAAATAACACTTATTGTGACACAATGGAGGAAGTAGATGATGAAGATAGAGGAGAAGTTCATGTGACCTTCAAGGCCAGGATGTGAGTGTATTAACTACCAAAGAAGCCTCGTGGAAGTTATCAGAAGTTATCAGAAAATACAGGCGAACAACCTTCTAAAGAAGGCACATTTCCAGGCTGACATCTTTTTCCCAGTGATCTGTATATGAAATTTCTGGCTTGTAGGAGTGCGTAACTTTTTCTTCTAATGTTTAAGCCAACAGGTAATTGGATACAGCAGTCACAGAAAACATAAACAAAACAGCACATCAATAACACAGATGCCTGTAAAACAATACAGTGCTCCAGCAAAAAATATTTCATACCAGTACATAATAAACTTAAAAATATTTTTCTATTTCACTCTTAATTAAAAACTGCATTTGTTAAGGAACATGTGTAGCTATTGGGTAAGTAACAATATCGTGATCCTTGGACTTAAATCAAAATGACCAGTGTGTTTCCCTGCTCCACATCATTTTTCAAACTATTTTGACTTTTTATTATAGTGACTTCTCCAGGAATTATTCCTGAGTGCAGAGCCAAGAGCAATCGCTAAGCATAACCCTGTGTGACCCCCAAAATGAAATAAATAAATAAATAAATCAGATTTTGAACGTTTCCTATCCTCTTTTTAGCCATATTTTCCATAACTCAGTCACCTCTATTATCACAGCCACTATCCACATGCTCAGACTAGCCTCATCTATGAATGAATCTCTTTAAACTCTTAATCTTTATACTACTGATAAATCAAATGTAGCACACCATATTTATTGAGGTTTAAAATAGAAGGCAAGTGGTTGGTGGCCATGTACTCCAGGAAAGTTTTCCCAGAAATCCAGCTCAGGAAACTTCAAGACTCCTAACCGTTGGCCTTTCCCCCGCCCCCCAGAGGCACTCAGGACAGAGGCGTTCCCTAGCAAATTTTAGGAGTGCATCAGAAGTGAGACTTTATTCCAGATCAGGCACCACTGGGCTTACTCCCCCAAAACTAGAGCAGCGGTGGTGGGCATGGCCACCAAAGCAGCAGTGCCTCATGCTGCTGCTCTAATTTTCGCCTTTCTCTACACTTTGAACTCAAATATCAATCTCCATTATCTAATTTTGAGGAAGACAGCCTGGCTGTCACAAATACATTATGCCAATAGTCCACCAGCCTATTTTGATCTCAGCAAAGTAAATGTGAACACAAGAAAATGAACAAGTCTACATTAAAGAATGCATACCTGAAACTGCACTAGAGGGATCACAGAGGTCACAAAGGAGTAGCACCGAAGATGAAGCTAGTATTCTAGAAGGGGGAAAGGTGACCACCATTGAAGAGCTCATCCAGAATCCTTTCTCACAGCAAGAGGGGAACATCGAGAGTGAACCAGAGGGTCCCACATCGAAAATACCTAAGAAGCATGAAGAAAAGGGGCAAATTCCCACCACGAGGAGTGGATAAAGAAAATAACTCAGAAGCCTTAATACGGAATACCAACAAATACAATCTCTCCAATAAAAAATTCAGAGATGAAATGTTGAAGATGTTTATTGAACTCAAAGAAACAATGGAACAGGCAGCCAGTAATTTAAAGGAAGCCATGAAAGAAACAGTGGAATGGACAGTCAATAAAATCAGGAAGCAATGAAAGCAGAAATAAGAAAGCGACAAACATGTCTTAACAAAGGATTCAGGAGATGAAATTAAAAACAGAGTGCACACACTAAACAGTAGAATAACCTTCATTGAAAGAGAATCAGTGAGCTTCAAGATGAGCTGCATAACGCATACAGGCAACAGCCTATAATGGGAAAGGATCTCAAAATAGGTAGTTTGAAACAGAGACCTAGGGGATGAACTTTAGAGGAATAACATGAGAATTATCAAAGATTCAGAAGAATGGGGAGGCAACCCCAGTGAAGTAGCAACAGTTAAGGACATCATTGCTGAGTATGTTCCAAAGCTGGAGAATGCAGTCATCCAGATTCACGGATCTTGAAAAGTACCTGCTCTAAGTGACTCTAATAAAGAGTCTCCAAGATATCATATTCAGAATGACGGATACCACATATAGACACATAATACTGCAAGCAGAAACGCCGAAGAAGGAAATCACATACAAAGGAGCATACCTTATATTTCCAGTAGACTTTTCAAAGGAAACCATCCTAGCCCAAAGACAATGGCGGATTATAGTGAAAAAAAATCAATGAAATGATTGCTTCACCAGGAATACTCTATCCTTCAATGGAATACACTGAAGCTGTTAGAAAGTATGAAGTCATGAAATTTACATACAAATAGTTCACCATAGTCAGTATCATGCTAGGTGAAATGTGCCAGAAAGAGGGGGACATACATAGAAAGACTGCACTCATCTGGGGAATATTAAATAACAGAATGAGACGAAACACGCATGAATAGTGGAAAACAATATGGACGTTTCTCAAAAAAAACTAGAAGTTGATCTCCCATTTGACCCTGCAATACCACTTCTGGGAATACATCCTGGAGATGCAAAGAATTCCAGTAGAAATGACATCTGCAGTTGTACATGCATTGCAGAACTCTTTGCAATAGCCAGAATCTGGAAAAAATCCAAGTGCCCGAGAAGAGATGACTGGTTAAAAAAAAAAAAAGTACACCTACACAATGGAATACTATGCATCTGTTAGAAAAGATGAATTGATGAAATTTGCATATAAGTGGATAGATATGGAGAGTATCACGCTAAGTGAAATCAGTCAGAGAGAGAGGGACAGACATAGAATGACTGCACTCATTTGTGGAATATAATGCAAGAGTGGGTAAAATACCCACCAATCATCATTATCATATTCTCTTGGGATGATATATTTTAAGACACGATTATGTGTAACAAAGCACATTGTAAGCATTGCATTGTGTATCTCAAAATGTTTCTCATAAATAATTCAAATGGAAGGAGGAAGATTAGAATAATTCAGGGTAGTCTAATTTTTAAGGTCTAATGAGGTTAAGTCCTAATACGTACATACAAAAATGTGAATACAACAAGGAACTATGGAAGAATGAATATTGGGGGAAAATAACTATAGTAAAGTACATACTGTGAATTGGCCAAAATGAACAACGCACATTTAATCAGTCATGTAGCTGACCTGTTGGCTACATGCAGTGACTAGCTCCAAAATCTGACTAGTAATCTTCCAAAACTGCTTTTAAATCAAGTTCTTAAATCTCAGCTATAAACAAAAGAACAAGAAACATTTAAACAATACTGCAGTTTATCAAAATACAGATAACAAATTTCAACTCTTATGTCTTAGACAGTTATAAAAAATATTAAAGTCTTGGCTAAGTTATAAACATGTTTAAAATGCAACATTTGCATAACGAATAATGCTACTAATGATATCTGGAAGATCAGGATAGTTTATAAAAAGAAAACAAAACATAAAAATACAGAGCCAATTATTTACTTGTAGAACATGTGCATTTATGCCTAAATTTTAACATTTACTGTACCACCATTAATTAAAAAAAAATCACATCCAAAATAGAAGGCAAAACCACCTATGAATTGGCATATTAGTTTATTTCTCAGTTTTTGAAGATGTCCTTAATTTACTGATGTAGCAAACGCATGTCAGCTCTGATTGATATGCAAAAGAACAGAAGCTAGTCTGCTTGGCAATGAACATTAAAAGTTCAATTGCACACAGGCAACATGCTATATATAAAAAGGTACTAACTGAACTACGGGTATTAAATACTGAAAAAAGTTAACAGCTTATTATAATTTATTTTATTTAACAGTCTAGGAAATTCGCAGCCATCAGCAGTTCCAGTGCAATTTCAGGTGCAATTGGGAATTCAGGAATCTCAGTGGAGCTGTTAGTGTAAGGAACCTTGTAGGTGAAATACATGCACACTTTGGATAGCACATGTGAAGGGATCTCTCTACAATTGACTTCATTGGTTTCATTTTCAGCAAACTGACCTGGGCCACTCAACATGGCTTTTATTGTTCCTGATATTAACGCATGTTCTCTTTTTACAATAAACTCATGGCCATTAGAGGATATTAATTTGACATCAAGGCCTTCACAGCCACCATAGTTTTCTCTTCTCCATCCATTATGTTCTTAAGAAATTCTACTTCACTCCCAGAGGAAATTTAGGAGTTTCTTGTCAGCTCCGCAGCCAACACAGCCACTGCAGCCGCCGCACCCGTGCCCGCGCCATGCTTAGAAGGGACTACTATATAAATGATTCTTGGAGGGCTCCCTCGGGATGTCAGATTCCTGCTAAAAGGAGACTATAGATTACAAGCATGATGGCCACTTGATATATGCATTGCAAACCATAACACCAAAAGAGAGAGAGAGAGTAAAAGGGAATGTGTTTGCCACAGAGACAGGTGGGAGAGATTTTGTGGGGGTGGCCGTAGGGATACTGGAAACATTGGTGGTGGAGAATGGGCAGTGGTAGAGAGATGCGTACTCGATCATTTTATGACCGAACTGTAATCACGAAAGTTTGCAAATCTGTAACTGAACGTCATGGTGATTCATTAAAAAATAAAAAAAGGAAACCAATCTAAGGGAAATATATTTATACAGAAAGATATATGGACAGACCGACAGACAGACAGATATGAACACAAAACTAAACCTTAACAACATGTTACTAATCTCTTATAGAAGTTCAAATGCTCCTGGGTGAAATACAACAGCCTTGACATACTTTCCTCTAAGAAAAATTTTGGGATCACTTTTAGCGAATTTTTCATAACAAGCAGTACAAAAGGAGTTCTTTTGGCTCTGCAATAGGGCAGGGTTTTAGGTTTGGGATGGAAACATTTGGAATACAGTGGTGAGAAGGTGTGATGGTGGTGTATTGGTGTTTGAATATTAAACACACTCAAATATTGTGAACTGTATAAAATTAAATTAAATTAAAAAATCTTTCTAAGAGTTCAAAACAGCAATTCTGAGTGTGGAAAACTATGAAGAGAAAAACAAAATCAAGAATATCTCAGAGGTTTCTGTATTCAATTATTAGGTGTTCAGAAAGAGAATTCAGCATGGTCCACAAGGCTCAGGCTGAAAAATGAATGCTGAAAGGCCCAAAGGTACCATGTAGAGTCAAGGATCATGTGACTCCAGCACTAAGCTAGAGGCTTAGGACAGTGATTATAAGAAAATAGTTGGTTGTCAAAAAATGAAACTGTATAGAGCAAGGCCACTAAAGATCATGTTTGAATCAGTGCCACTTATAATATTGAGTATCGAATAGTGGAATATTCTGATATTCACAGTTCTCAAACTTCAGTCTATAAATCACTAGGATTTTCATCTTGCACATTGCTCCGTAACACTGTCCTCCCATTGTTCATCGATTTGCTTAAGCGGACGCAGTAACGTCTCCCTTGTGAGACTTGTTGTTAAATTGTGTTTGGGATATTGAATATGGCACGGTAGCTTGTCTTGTTTGCTGTGCAGGCAAGATATTCTCGGTAGCTTGCTGGGCTCTCTGAGAGGGGCAGAGGAAACAAAATCAGCTCAGCCAGGCTGAGTAAATATATTTACTAAATTTAAATATAGTAATACCTCAGCCAGAGCAATAGTAAAGCAGATAGGTATTTGACTTGATCAGGGACCTATCCAGGTTCTATCTAAGGCTTCCCATATTTTTCAACAAGCACTGCCAGGCATAATTATTGAGTTTCGAGCCAGGACTCACCTCTGAGAATTTTGGGGTGACCCCGCAAACAGTAAGACCTTATGAAGTACCCACTGTATACAAGCCACAGTTTTAAGCATATTAAGAGACATTAGTTGATACTACTTTGTTAGAAATTCTCTAGCATCAAAGATATAAGATAAAAGAGATTGTATGTGGGAAGTTGTCTGCCATGAAGGCAGAGGGAGGACCAGAAAGGGGCGGTATAATGGGGAGATTGGTGGTGGGGAATGTGCCCTGGAGGAGGGATGGGTGTTTGAACATTGTATGTTTGTAACTCAAACATGAATGCTAGAAACTGTATCTCATGGTGATTCAATAAAATAAAATTTAAAAAATATATAGATTCAATCAAGAGAACTCCAAAAATAAAAGAAGACAAGAAAATAAAGAAAAAGTGATTCAAAATCTATTTAGAGTCCCATCCCTTCCCCGTGCCAATGGAGCTACCCAGCAGACATAAACCTTCAGAGCTTGAAAGCCATGATCATGGACACTATCAGCATGTGTGGACAAGCCTCATCTATGAGTGATCTGCAGAAAAACTCAGATATGTGGGATTTCTGACTGAAAACTCCAGGCTCAATTAAATCAGAGAATGGGTGACCTCTCCCCAATTCCCCGTGTTTTCAGCAGCTTGGCAGTCACACACACAAACCACGTCTGGTGACATATAATCTCATCAATGGCCGTGATCCAGAGACTCAACAATGAATCTCTCAGAAGAGAGAACAGAACAATACACCACAGACATGCCCCTAGAACCTATGCCAGCCTGTTTCATTCAGGGCATCCCAGAGGGGGATTGGGGGGTCCAATGGAGCCAGCACCAGCAGTTGAAAGCTTCTTCCTTCCTTCCTTCCTTCCTTCCTTCCTTCCTTCCTTCCTTCCTTCCTTCCTCCCTACTTTCCTTCCTTCCTTCCTTCCTTCCTACCTTCCTTCCTTCCTATTTTCCTTCCTTCCTTCCTTCCTTCCTTCCTTCCTTCCTTCCTTCCTTCTCTTTGTCTTTCTCTCTTTCTTTCTCTCTTTCTTTCTTCTTCTCAGTCTTCCTTTCTGTCTTCCTTTTGCTACTTAGGGATCAGCAAATATTTTCTATTTAAAAAACTACACATAGTCAATTGGTTACTCTTTGAGTATTTGTCTCTGTCTCTGCTCATCTCTGCAGTTGTAGTAGGGAATCAGTCCCTGGCCACTTAGGTAGTCTTTCTCCAGCAAAGTACCTGATTCTGTCTTTGCACTGATTCCTACTGGCTCATCTTTCTTTCACTTCTAAAATATATTTCTTCCTCAACACTGAGGAATAATGTAGGGCTTAATATTTTAATATTCCACGTGACTGGCCCTGGTTCTATCTCCAGCATCATATATGGTCCCATGAGCACCACCAGGAGTCACTCCTAAGCACAGAGACAGGAGTACCTGAGTATCAATGGTGCTGGCCCAAAATCTCTCTCTCCACACACACACAAACAGACATACATCACACACACATACACACACTTCCTGGCCTATCCGGATTGATATTACAGTGAGTAGTGTGCTTGCCATGTATGAAGACAATCCTCAAGGGTTCAAGGGACCACACGTATTGGGATGGCAGGGATTGAATCCCAGTCGACCATGTGCAAGGCAAGTGCGTTTCCCACTGGATTCTCACTTTGATCCAGTTGATGACACTATTTTAAATGACAACTGCCTTCAAGTAAATCTAGTGTTCTTTCTAATTCTTTTTATAGGTCCTCAATTATCACACCGTACTTGGGATTTTTAACAGATGGTGTAATTTGTTGATCACAATAACTGATTACAATCTGTCTAAATTATTTCTCATTGGCCAAAACCAATTGTCACTTTGAAGCTCCATTCAGCAGCGGTCACTCATAGAGAATGAGACAAACACAGAAGTAGACAAACATGTGGATTAGCCAAGCTTTAGGGTCACCTGTACAGCATTCAGTGGTCTCATGACAGGTCAATATAATACAATATTGTATCCCAACCCCAGCAGATCCCTACATGTGTGCCATTGTTAGAGTTGACAGAAATATCATGGAGAGTTAGGAAGTATATAAACGTGCCACAGGGACCTGGAGAGCAGAGTCTAGTGTAGTTCACAGAGAATCAGTAGGCATGTGTAATATTTAAAGTTGTTTGTGCAGGAGAGAGAATTCAGTTGGCAGGGTACCTCTCGCACCCAGTCTACAGAGGTCCTCCAGGAGTGATTCCTGAGTGAGGAGCCAGGAGCAAGCCCTGGGCATGGCTAGGTGAGGACCCAAAATCAAAATAAATAAATAAAAGAATGTGAAAGTTGTTTATTCTAGTTTGGGCTATATTGCCCCCTAAATCTAAAAAACCGTACAAAGGATTAGTCTATGTTTGCCTGACACAAGTTAACAGCTGGCAGATACTGTGTCATCTATACTATCCTTGCATACTATTCTTTTCTGGGTGCATTTTTGCTAGTGGAACACCCTTAACTTAGGGATTTTTGTTATGGGAAGATTGCTCATAATAATTCTTTATTTCTTAACACGAAAGTAAATAATAATGTATATTACAAATCATCAACATATAATTTAATATTATTAAACATTATACAAAATACACTAGTAGTAACTTAACGTTCTTGGTTAGCTAGGCAATATAAATTATTACCTAGCAACTGTTGATTTATTAATGAAATATGTAAGCGCCTCAGTAGAATAGGAGCCCTTCGCTAACCTAAGAGTCTGTGGAAAATGAAACTTTTATAACTGTCCTGTAAGATTCCGCCTCTCTAGCCTGCTTAAGTCTACCTCTCAGTCTATCCAATCCAGTCTTCTTCTTGGGAATCTGAAGTCCATATTGGCTAGCCTCTACCTTACAACTGCCTGCTTTGTGACATCATTCTCCAAAGAAACCTACCAGCACCTGATAGAATCTTGGGGCTCCGATGCAATTGTTTGTAAACAAGTTTGGAACATCGCAAGTGACCAGTAATCAGTCATCGGTACTGGACACTTGTGGACTCCGCTTCAGTGTTCAGACGTACGCTCATATAGTCTCCTCTTTCCATTTTCCTTTCCTTGATATTTCCTCTTTTCTGATCATGTCAGGTAAGGACTAATATTTTTCAAAGCTTTTCATGAAATTTCTTATCCCTAAATTTAGCAGTTAAGGAAAAACAGCATGTAATAATGGAGGAAAGTATTCAACTAGAATATGGTAAGCCTTATTTTAGCTTGACATTCACATTTGCTGTGTGCTTTTAGACACTGATTTCCTTTCTCTCAAATACAATGTGTTTTTCTTCATTTATTAAATTATATTTGATACATATTTACGACCTCAAGTACATGTTTATATATGAGTTCACTCTGTGTTTCCTTTTCCTTTTAATTGTATTTTGACATGATATCAATGAAATAAAGTAAATCAGAGGCAATATTTTGTCAGAAACAGAAAATGCAGTTTTGGTAGTAACTTAATATATACCAGGAAGTTTTATCTGTAGCGATCTCTCCACTTGTATTTATAATTTAGTATTTTAAATTTAGATCTATTCAAAGGTCATTATCATGTGTCTTTTGAGTTTTCTTTCTAAACTCCATGATAAGAAAAACTGGATTGTGGAAAAGGTGTGGAGTGCTGAGTGGTAGGGGGGGCAAGTCCTCAAAGGTAAGGAAGTTTAGGGTTATTTTCAACAATCTTTGATGAACAGAAGTCAAGAAGTAGAAGATGATATGAGGGAGAATGAAATAGGAAAGAAAGATTATGGAGTGAAAATATCAAGAAGGAGATACAGTTTGAGATAGAATGTTGGCGAGAACCAAATAGTTCAAATCAAAACAGAGAGAATATTTTTAAATATGCTGAGAGCCAGTCAAAGCAGTTGACTTTAAACAATTTTAGGACTAGAAAACATACTATATCTCTAGTACCGTACCTAACACTATGAGAGGAAAAACAGCCTATTCGAAAACCATGGTTGTGGTTTCTTTTATTATTGTCTCTAGAACACAGTTGGCACTTGGCAGTTTTGAAAGTAAACACATTTTAGAAATGATACTTCCTATAAATAACTGATACATGTTACCTAGGGGGGATGGAAGATACATCATCTTTAATGTTTTTATTACATTCTAGTTTGTAAGGTACATGTATGGTCTGCCTGTTATAATAAAGAAGTGATATATTCTAAGTTGAAGCAGGATAATTGATTCTTTTGTGTGGTAAGTAGGGTCCAGGTTAAGGTAACTTGTCATCTTCACAAAGAGTTTCTTTCTGGACTGAAGTGATAGGTAGGGCATTTGCCTTGCATGCAGACAGGTCATTTGCCTTGCACGTGGCCAACATGGGTTCGATTCGCAGCATCCCGTATGTTTCCCTGAACACCACCAGGAGTAATTCCTGAATGCATGATCCAGGAGGAACTCCTGTGTAGTGCCATATGCGACCAAAAAAGAAAAAAATTAGTTTCTTCCTAACACGACAGCATTTTGATAGCAGTCGACATCTTCTTTTAAATCCTAATAAGAAATAAAAAAGTCAAGTCTCAGATGTCTAAGTAAACATTGATTTCAGGCCTGTGGAGTCTGAGTTCACCTACAATAAAAATATTTAACTTGGATTTTGGTGATTGTTTTTGAAATTTTGGGAATGACATTTTCCTAGTTGGTTAAAGATACTTGTCATCTAGGTTTTAAAAATAAATCTGATATTTTGTGACCATTCTTTATATGGTCTTTTCTACTTCTTGTGTGATTTACTGAAATTGTATGCTCTATTTAATACTGTTGTTTGATGGCTAATATTCAGAGGTATGAATAAGAATAATAATGTCATTTCCTTGTAATTATATTTATTTCTGCTTTATACGCCTTTAAAACATACACTGGCTAAGAAATGCTATCACATTTATTATATTTTCTGCTTGTTATGTCAGTTACTGGTAAAGCTACTGTTTAATGGACTGGTAAGTTATACACTCAAAAATCACCTTCTATTGCCATTTTTGGCTAGTAGTTTTTGCTAAAATAAAATTTCAATTTCATATCGTGTACATGACACAATTTCTTAATAAACTTTTGTATTGTTTTCTTTGTTGTGTTTGGGGACGACATTCACTGTTGGTCAGGGCTTACTCTTAGGGCTGCTTTCAATCAGTTTCTGTACTATGCTGCTTGCCACATAGCCCAGATTTCATTAATTTCTACATAATTCTTTTTCAGTTCTGTGATACATATTTTTCATAATTTTTCTTGGTCTTTATTCTTCTCACATGTAAGTCACGTGAAAAAGACAAATTTTATTTCTGTGTGCACATTATTCTTAATTAGATTTGTAAGTAACTCCTTTGCAGGAAAGCAACTTGAGAGTCAGAATTTAAACAACACTCTTCCTTTCAAAAGCACATCTTGAGAAAAACTACAGTACTCATTTTTGAGGGGTGATCAGAAACCAGGGTAGAGTTGTGGACCTTTAATTCTTCAAGTAGATTGACTTATATGTGAGCCTTAGGTATTAGATAGGAACTGCACAAGAAACAGACAAACCTGAAGATTACAAGGGTAATAGATGTAACGACCCCACATGCCTATATGAATGGAAAGGAACTTCCTCCTAGTTTCTGACATTGTAGTGATCAAGGCAGAGTCCTAGCAAGAAAGTCTACATGCTTCAGTTCTGTAACCTTGTAATAAGGGACAGCAAAATAGTACAGTAGGGGATAAGGCATTTGCCTTATAGGCAGCTAATCCAATTGGATCTCTGTCACTTAATCCAGTCTCCTTAGCACTAAAAGGGGTTACTTCTGAGGACAGAGTCAGGAATAGCCCAAGATCACTGCCAGATATTGGTCCAAATCCACTCCACCCCAATCCCAGTAAAAGAAAAGTGAAAGCTTGAACAAGTCTCTATGCCAATTCTGGGCCTCGGGTTTCTTTCTTCTCCAATAAAATGTTAGTCATTCTCTTAGGACTTCCTAGTTGTAAAATGCTTCCATTCTAGGCAATAATATGAAGTTCAACAGGAGAGCAAGCTACAGATAGAGCTAGGACGAGGAGAAACTAGCTCTAAGAAATCCATGAACCAACATCACTAGAATTTTCTATAGCTCTGTCTTCACTTTGGGAGCATGGTGCCAAATACACAAAGTGCAAAATGTTCCAGCCTTTCAACCAACCAAAGTTATTTGGACTTTTGGTAACTTACTTGACAGTTGGTATTAGAATCTTCTCTATACTTGAAATTTTAAGTGAATTTTGCTCCTCTCAAATGTTGTCGGAGGGGGCTGGAGTGATAGCACAGCCGGTACAGCATTTGCCTAGCACAGGGCCAACCCGGGTTCCATTTCCAGCATCCCATATGGTTCCCTGAACACTGACACGAGTAATATGAGTGCATGAACAAGCACTAACCCCTGTGCATCGCTGGTGTGACCGAAATAGAAAAAAAAAGTTTTCAGAGGTTATCAGTCTCACGGATTTTTTTCATCGCCCTCTTGTTCCTTACAGAAAATACTCAAACTCCATCTGTATTGGGAACTGCACATTCTCTGCAGCTTCCACTTCCCGTGGTGAACAATTCACCTTCAGTAACAGGAAGTGTCTGCAAGTACTCCAGCGTATCTACTCCAGTTGGTAAATCTGCTTGGCTCCTTCCCTCAGATTCTGGCATCTCTTTCCAACCACTCATAGATAATGCCGATCTTGACCAACATTCTAGCACAACAATGCTGCCTGGAGTGTCTGGCCAGAGCCAGCTATCCACTTTGTCTGCTTCCAACCCAAGTGTTTTGGATTGGGATATTGCAGAAAGTACTGAAAAGAATTCTTTCATGGGTGACTTTATTGTGACTATCCTTGACCAAGACACCACTGTATCTTCCATGTTTATGGCAGCTCGCTTATGAGAAAACCTTAGATACCAACCACATGGTGTCTCTGTACCCATCACTTTCTGCCAGTCTTGTTGAAAGGACACTATCTGAGGTTCCAAATCAGAATTATAGACTATTGCTTCCCTATCAGGAAGGAAGTCAAGTGGTTTACTCTAATCAGGACACTCCAGGACCTCTCCTTTCTGGAGAGGATATTATAACATGGGTGGAAGATAAACAACTTCCCCAGCTCTTTGAATGCTTAAAAGATATAGATCAATGTATAGATCTGCAGGGAATGAACACCACAGATACTATCACTTTGAATCAGGAGCAAGAAAACTCAGGTTCCACTAAGGGGACCTCCCACCCAACTCAGAAGAACAAAAAGCAGGTCTCTGAGCCTCTGGAGGGAGATCCCAAGGCCAATATCCATTATAAAGACTCAGAATGCTAGCTAGGGGGAGCAGGGATTGTTTGTAATGTTGCAGCCAGTGATAGGTGTCCTGTGACCATGGCCAAGCCTAACAGAAAACCTCAGAAAGTTGCATCCAGCAGGATGAGCAAGACCAAGACCCATGGGCAGGAGAAGACAAAAAAGGCTAGAGAAAACTACTTGAAAGCTGATGACAAGAGCACGCAGGGAACAAGGTGAAGGCAGAAGAGAAGTCCACCACTGTCAGGATGAAACTCAAGTTAAGTCAACCTGAGCTTTACCAAGTGGTCCTTAAAAAGCCCCGCAGTTGCCAGGGCATGCACATGCTGGAGTCTGTGCAAGAGTTTGATGCACTGGGGAAGAAGAAGGATCCAAAGCCTGAATCCTCTTCCTCCAGGGTTTTGGGTAGTTCAAAGAAGCGCAAAGATGTCCAGACCTCCTCAGCTGTGAAACCATTGGCAGATACTATAATAGATGGAAAAGGTCTTGAGAAAACTCAGGTCAAAGCTCAGAAACCAAGCAGCAGTGCTAAAGAACGCTCGGCTCCTTCCCAGTCTGAGCTGCCACCTCCTGGGAAGGTCAAATTGATACCTTTGCCTTTTCTTACCATGGAGAAGCCGCAAGCTCGACTTGTTCCTCGGAAACCACAGACTCTGGCTTCACATCGTCCTGCTGCAGCTTACCCTGCCAGGCCTGGCTAGACCAACTCAGCTCGGCCAACTGCCACAAATTCATCTCCACCAGGGACTCCATATTTGTCACACCCTACCAGACCAGCTCAGCCCATTTCGACCAACTCATCTCGACCAGATTTTCTGAGCTCTACTAGCCGGCCTATTTCTCAGCAAGCAACTTCTAGACCTGCTCCCTCCAAGAGAACAGCTTGCACTTCTCTCCAGTGGGGCCCTCTTCCTGTTTCTGGGACCGAGGGCCAGGCTCCACCCAAACAGTAGAGTCAGTTTTGACTCCAATACTTCCATTTCCAACCAATTCCATAGAGAAAGCCCAATATTCCGGAGCCAGTTGTGTCAAAGCCCAACACAAAAGAGCAGAGACCAGAGGGTAAGGCTATGAAGAGGAAGGCTCAGCAGGAACGTGAGAATACTGCCAAATGAAACTCTTTGGAAAAAGTGCCGTTTTTTATCGAGAGAGAAAAAGATATGGATATCTCTTAATTCTATGACTATAAGTAGCTGGAATGGTTGGTGCCAATTTAAGTACCAGATGGTTGCCTTAGACAAACACCTGAAATGCCATACACATTTTATTTTTTCTGATACATTTTTCAAAAATAAATAGATGCATATATGTTAATAGGTTAGTAATAAAATTTCTGAATGCTGATAGCCTTTCCATTGTGGTCTTAATTTGGAGTGGGTGAGTATTGAAGGATTCAGGAGAAAGAAATAGAAGTTAGTAGGGGATAAAAGGGGAAACAGACAAGACTCTATGAAGAGAAACTTGGCTCAGGGTTGTAAAGCCCTTAAGAGGAGAAATTTTATGGGCCTGATGAAGATTTGGGGTGGGGTGGGGCAGGGAAATAGTATACCTGGTAAGGCATTGCAGGAGGCTGACCCAAGATTCTTCCCTGGAATCCTATGTTTTCCCAGGAGTTTCAGTAGATTTTATCCTTGAGCACAGAGCCAGGAGTAAGCTCTGAGTACAGGCAAGTATGCTTCCATCGCCAGTCTCATCAAAAAAAGAATGGGAGAAATGGCACAGTTAGAGGGTTTGTTTTAATATAAAAAAATGGAATAGGTTGAAGAAGGAGGATTAGTAGAAGAAGATAACCTGTTGAAAAGTAAAAATAGATTCACAGAGGCTGTCTTTATGTTTCAAGACCTCCGTTATTAAATAAAGAGTTTTGAAACATGTCTCCAAAAGGTGTGGGTGGTCTATCCATAAGTGATCAAGCTGTGGGATGTGAACACATATACTGGGGTCAGAATCTACAGATGAACAGTCAATGGCCCTCAGAGTTATTCAGGGGTGACTGTAAACAGTGACTAAGCAAAGATAACAGTTGTAGTAATAAGCCCGAAAATAGCTCTTGGAACATGTAAAGATCAATCACCATGTACTCAGGCCCATGGTTCATCCACCCTAGATGCACCATTTCACTTCATCTTCACAACAATCCTCAGAGCCAGTATTACTGGGACACTAGGCCAGCGTGGTTCAACAGTGAGGTGTATATGACTAAATTCTTTGGATTTGCAAACTCCCCAAAGTGGGCAAGGTGTCTTTCAGACCACAGCATCCTGACATTAGTGACTTGGGAGCTCAAAATATATTAGCTTCAGGGGGCATCTCGGAGGTTTTCCGTGGTGCCTGGTGCCTGCAGCCTGCTCCAAACATAGATGTTAACGGAAGCTCACACAAAAATCAATGCTATAACTGGCATTGGAGGGTGGGCCGTGGGAGAATCCGGACTGAGACATGTGCACTAGGTTACCACTCCCAGAGCGGTTGGGACCTGTTCTTCATGAGCCTGGGAAGGCGCTGGTGGGAAGAGATGGTCCTAGGAAAGATATGGGGTATGAATGAAAGGGAAGGAAATGGGGAAGGACTGGGACCAGGACACCAGATGGGCATGACAGGAAAGTTGGTGGGTTACATTAAAATGCTTTTTAATGAAAAACTGTATTCCATTTATCAAAGTAAGAAAATAAAATAGGTGAAAAGTAACAGGTCACATACAAGGTTAGAGAGAGCTCAAAGAGCTGAAGTTCGTTCTGGAGCTACTGCTGGAACTTGGGCAGACAGCCTGGTTCTCCCAGCATCACGTGGTGTGACCACAAAACAACCACCAATTGTTAAACATGCAAAGACAAAAGAAAGAAAAATCAAGCTGCAAACATTGAGAATAGTGACTCATTTTTTTTTTTGGGGGGGGGCAGGGAGAGAGACTCTGAAGTGTAGTTTTTTAAGCAATTCCTAAGAGGAAAACAGTAAGAACACCTTGGCCAGCACAGGGATTAGGGGCCCAAAGGGGAGTGTCTCATGGCCTTCTATTGCTACAGTTCAAGGTCCCTTGAACTCCTTTTTGGGGGCTCCTGTGAAGCTGTTTGTAAATAAGTTTGGATCATCGCGAGTGACCAGTGACCAGTGACCAATCACCAGTGATCAGTCATCTGTACTGGACACTTGTGGACTCCCACTTCAGTGTTCAGGCGTACTCTCATATCATCTCCTCTTTTCATTTACTTTTCCTTGATATTTCCTCGTTTCTGATTATGTCAGGTAAGAACAATATTTTTCAAAACTTTTCCTGAGATTTCTTATCCCTAAACTTAGCAGTTAAGGAAAAGCAGCATGTAATAATAGAGGAAAGTATTCAACTAGAATATGGTAAGCCTTATTTTAGTTTGATATTCACATTTGCTGTGTGATTTTAGACATAGACTTCTTTCACTGACATACAAAGTGTTTTTCTTCATTGATTACATTATATTTGATACATACTCACAACCGCAAATATGTTTATATATGAGTGTTCACTCTCTGTGTTTCCTTTTCTTTTTAATAGTTATTTTGACAGGATATCCATCAAAGAAAGTAAATCAGAGACAATATTTTGACAGAAACAGAAAAGGTACTTTTGGTAGAAAACCTAATATATACCAGGATGTTTTATCTGTAGCGGGCTCTTCACTTTTATTTCTAATTTAGTAATTTAAATGTAGTGCTATTCAAAAGTCATTATCATGTGTCTTTTAAGTTTTCTACCTAAACTAGATGATAAGAAAAACTGGATTGTGGGGAAGGTGTGTAGTGCTGAGTGGTAGGGGGCAAGTCCTCAAAGGTAAGGAAGTTTAGGTTTGTTTTCAACAAGCTTTGACTAACAGAAGCCAAGAAGTAGAAGATGATATGAGGGAGAATAAAATAGGAAAGAAAGATTAAAAAGGTAAAGGTAAAGGCCCTCCCGTTGATCGTCGATTTGCTCGAGCGGGCCCAGTGACGTCTCCATTGGAGACTTTGTTGTTACTGTGTTTGGTATATCGAATACTCTCGGTAGCTTGCCGGGTTCTCCGAGAGGGGCGGAGGAATCGAACTCGGGTCGGCCATGTTGGCCGCTTGTAAGGCGAACGCCCTACCGCTGTGCTATCGCTCCAGGAAAGAAAGATTATGGAGGGAAATTATCAAGGAAGGAGATACAGTTTGAGATAGAATGTTGGAGAGAACCAAATAGTTCAAATCAAAATAGAAGGAATATATTTAAGTATGCTGAGAGTTAGTCAAAGCAGTTGACTTTCATCAATTCAAGTCAAAGGTGTATAAGTACATATTGATTTCAGTTTTGTGGAATCTGAGTTTTCCTACATTAAAAATAGTTAAGTTGGATTTTGGTGATTGTTTCTGAAACTTTGGGAATGACATTTTCCTGATTGATAAAGATACTTGTAATCTAGGTTTTAAAAGTAAATTTGAAATTTTTGTGACCATTTTTCTAATGGTCTTTTGTGCTTCTTGTGTGTTTTACTGAAGTTGTATTCTCTATTTAATACCTGTTGTTTGATGGTTAATGTTCAGAGACATGAATGAGAATAATCATGTAATTTCCTTGTAATTATTATATTTATTTCTGTTTTATACTCCTTTAGAATATAACTGGCTACCAAATGGAATCACATTTATTATATTTTCTGCACGTTATGTCAGTTACAGGTAAATCTTCTGTTTTATGAACCGGTAACCTATAAACTCAAAAATCACCTTATATTGCCTTTTTTGGCTAGTAATTTCTGTTAACCTAGAATTTAATTTTCATATCATATACATGACACAATTTCTTAATAAACTTATTTCACTGTTTTCTTTGTTGTGCTTGGGATGACATTCACTGTTGGTCAGGGCTTAATCTTGGGGCTGCTCTCAAGGGGCTGTACTATGTTGTTTGCCACATATCCCCGATTTTATTAATATGAACATACTTATTTTTCAGTTCTGTGATCCATATTTTTCAGAATTTCTTTCTTGATTTCTATACTTCTCCCATGTAAATCACGTGAAATAGACAAAATCTATTTATGTGTGCCCATTATTCTGAATTAAAGTTGTAAGTAACTCCTTTGCAGAAAAGCAACTTGAGATTGAGAATTTAAACAACAGTGTTCTTTCCAAAACACATCTTGAGAAAAACTTAAAGTACTAATTTTTGAGGGGAGATCAGAAACCTGGTTACGGTTGCTAACCTTCAAATCATCAAGTAGATTTTGTTATATGTGAGCCATAGGTAATAGATAGGAACTGCACAAGCAAAAGACCAAACCTGAAGATTACAAGGGTAATAGTTTTAAGGAACCCACATGCCTACATGAATGGAAAATATATTCCTCCTAGTTTCTGAGATTGTATTGATCAAGGCAGAGTTCTAAGAAGAAAGTCCACATGCTTAGGTTCCGTAACCTGGTAATACATAAGGGACAGCGAGATAGTGCAGGAGGGGATAAGGCATTTGCCTTGCAGGCTGCCAATCCAGTTGGATCTCTATCACTGCATCCATTCTCCTGAGCACTACAAGGGGTCACTCCAGAGTTCGTAGTCAGGACTAGCCCCAGATTACTGTTGGGTATTGGTCCAAACTCCACCTCACCCCAATCCCAATAAAAATAATGAGAAAGCTTGAACAAGTCTCTAGGCCATCTCTGGGTCTCGGGTTTCTTTCTTCTCCAATAAAATGTTAGTCATTCTCAGAGGACTTCCTAGTTGTAAAATACTTTCGTTCTAGGCAATAACGTAAAGTTCAACAGGAGAGTAAGCTACAGGTAGAGGTAGAACAAGGAGTAACTGCTGTAAGCAACAAATCCATGTACCAACATCACCAGAGTCTTCTATACCTCTGTAGTCACTTTGGGAGCATAGTGCCCAATATACAAAGTGCCAAAATGTTCCAGCCTTTAGACCACCCAAAGTTGTTTGGATTTTTGGTAACTTACTTGACTGTTGGTATTAGAATCTTCTCTATACCTGAAACTTTGAGTGAATTTTGCTCCTCTCAAACGTTTTCTGAGGGGGCTGGAGTGATAGCACAGCGGGTAGGATGTTTCCCTTGCACGCCGCCAACCCGGGTTCCATTCTCAGCATCCCATATGGTCCCCTGTGCACCGGCAGGAGTTCCTGAGTGCATGAATCAAGAGTAACCCCTGTGCATCCCTGGGTGTGACTCAAATAGAAAAAAAAAAACGTAGTCGGAGGTTATCAGTCTCACAGATTTTTTTCTTCACCCTCTTGTTGCTTACAGAAAATATTCAAACTCCATCTGTATTGGGAACTGCACATTCTCTGCAGCTTCCCCTTCCCATGGTGAACAATGCAGCTTCCCTAACAGGAAGTGTCTGCAAGTACTCCAGCGTATCTACTCCTGTTGGTTGATCTGCTTGGCTCCTGCCCTCAGATTCTGGCATCTCATTCCAATCACTCAAGGGTAGTGCCGATCTTGACCATCATTCTTGCACAACAATGCTGTCTGGAGTGTCTGGCCAGAGCCAGCTATCCACTTGGTCTGCTTCCTACCCAAGTGTTTTGGATTTGGATATTGCAGAAAGTAGTGAAAAGAAGTCTTACATGGGAGACTTTACTGTCACTATCCTTGACCAGCGGTAGGGTGTTTGCCTTGCATGCAGCCCACACGGCCGACCTGAGTTCGATTCCTCTGCCCCTCTCGGAGAGCCCGGCAAGCTACCAAGAGTATCTCGCCCGCACGGCAGAGCCTGACAAGCTCCCCGTGAAGTATTCGATATGCCAAACACAGTAACAACAAAGTCTCCAATGGAGACGTTACTGGGCCCGCTCGAGCAAATCGACGAACAACAGGAGGGCCTTTACCTTTTACCTTTACCTTATCTTTGACCAAGACACCACTGTGTCTTTCATGTCTATGGCAGCTCGCTATGAGAAAACCTTAGATACCAACCACATGGTGTTTCTGTACCCATAATTTTCTGCCAGTCTTGTTGAAAAGACACCATCTCAGGTTCCAAGTCAGATTTATAGCCTGTTGCTTCCCTACCAGCAAGGAAGCCAGGTGTTTTACTATCATCAGGGCACTCCGGGGCCTCTCCTTTCTGGAGAACCTGGTTCCTGCCTGCAATCCAATGGTGCTATGACATACAAAAGAGGTAGGGGCTCTGCCGTCCAAGCTTATAGCAATGCATCCCCAGGAATGGTTATGGTTCTAAAGGAGGTCCAGCCCCCTTAGAACCAACCAAGAGCCTCGATCTCTGGAGCCCAGAAACCCGCCAGACCACTCTTCGGCCCACAGAGGTGACCCTTGGGTCCATAGGTTCAGGGAGGGACCAACCGAATGAATAAAAGACACAAGAAACAGAGTGCAGTTTAGAAACAGAGAGAAAAAAGGGACAGGACAGGACAGGACTTTATTCAGGGCAGCAGAGATATTATATACTTTGCGACACAGGAAACTATGCTTACATCACAGAAGGCAATTACATCACTAGGTCATATAATATATGGTTAGGACAGTTACAAATACTACATGTTTCATATGCTTGATTAGTTATTGTCAGTTATTTCTTATTCTTGGGCTAGCTGTGACAAATGTTTTCTTTTAAATAACTATACATAGCTCAGGATATGCATAGGCTGCGGTCCAGAGCAGACACAGTACCAGATTTCCTCTAGTCAGGACCAGCTTGTTCAGGGTCATGGTGACCAAGATAACTATACATAGCACAGGCACATAGGCCCTTGGTCAGTTAAAGGGCAGGTTCCCTCACAACCCCTCATGGGTGGTGCCGATCTTGACCAACATTCTTGCACAACAATGCTGTCTGGAGTGTCTGGCCAGAGCCAGCTATCCACTTTGTCTGCTTCCTACCCAAGTGTTTTGGAGTGGGATATTGCAGAAAGTAGTGAAAAGAAGTCTTACATGGGAGACTTTACTGTGACTATCCTTGACCAAGACACCACTGTCTCTTCCATGTCTATGGCAGCTCGCTATGAGAAAACCTTCGATACCAACCACATGGTGTCTCTGTACCCATCAATTTCTGCCAGTCTCATTGAAAAGACACCATCTCAGGTTCCAAATCAGAGTTACAGCCTGTCGCATCCCTAAGAGGAAGGAAGCCATGTGATTTACTATCATCAGGGCACTGCGGGAATTTTCCTTTCTGGAGAACCTGGTCCGTGCATGCAATCCAATGACTCTATGGCATACAAAAGAGGTACAGGCTCTGCCCTTCAAACTTACAGTAATGCATCCCCAGAAATTGTTATGGTTCTAAAGGAGGTCCAGCCCCCAAAGAACTAACCAACAGCCTCGACCTCTGGAGTCTAATACTCTGTGTCTGCTCCACCCATCACAGAATCGTGTTATTAAGGCGAGTAAAACTAAGAGAAGGAATTCTGGGATTCAAAACTTGGGGTCAAATATGCAAGTGAGAAACTGCCCATAGACAGGTGGCATTTCAGTTCAATACACTTTGATTTTTAAATGTATGAAACCTGAAGTTAAATAAATTCATTTTAAGTTTAGACTCCCCTCACTCATTTTACAGCACCTTATTTTCACACTCGACATCAGAGCTTCTCATGCAGAATGAGAGGTATGATATTGTAAAGACCACCTATGTTTCCTAGAGAAAACATCAGTAGCATAACAAGGAATGCCACATTTTCATAGTTGATCAGTCTGCCAGTATGACCACAGTAACAATAAGCTCCATTTCTTAAATTATTGTTTTTGTGATTTCTGACGACTTTTAAGAACACTTATTGTGATGATACCACATTAACTTTCCCTTACTTTAATGTACAAGATTCTGAATATACAAAATCCTCAGAGATCCTGTCAAAATTATCAAACCTAGAATTTCTACTTGAGTAGAAAATTCATGAGAAAATGTGCTTCATTCCTTCTTTTATACTATGATATGAACTTCCGGCTTTTGTTTTTTTGAGGAAAGTAAAGAAATTGATTATATTATGCTAATTTCTGTATAGCATTTAATAGTTTACAAATCTCTACCTTGAAAAAAATGCTTTAGCTTGGGGGAGTCAGAATGTGGGTCACGGACCACAGTGCTCAGGGCTTGCACCTCGCTGTGTGCTCAGGGTTCACTTACAAAGGTGCTTAGGGGCTACTATGTGATGCTGAGGATCAAACTTAGGTCAGCTGGACACAGGGAAAGTGCTTTACTGACTGCACTATTCCTCTGTTCAAAGTCTCTCATTCTTAAGTACATTATACACAGAAACTCATTCAAATATAAAGAAAACAACGGCATCATATGACCAACAGTAAGAAATACAGCAGTTACCTCCAATCTTCAAGCTCAGGGCCTTGTCCAAGATCCTTAGAAGAGCCAGTAACAATGCCTTGCCCATTCCCGGAAGGTGCCCAATTGTGGCACCACAAGTTGTGTGGAGGGAGTATATCGTTTAAGGGGGACTGATTTCTTCCGTGGTTCCTTTTTAGTGATGAATTCCCTGGGGATCGAGACTTCCCTGGCATTGAAACCTTCCGATCAGACTTTTTGTCTGACACCCACTTCAGAATTACCCATGTCTTGTAGTAGCAGGATTCAAACACTTGAGAGTAACCCAGCACCAGAGCTCCCGGATGTTCCCATAATAGATTTAGCACAAAGTAACCTGGCACTACCACCAGCTCCAACTCAGGAACAAATAGATAAGAATTGGGATGAGATGAACATTGGGCTTTCAAAGTCTCTGGATACCTACCAGATCCCAATAGAAAACCAAGATCCTCCACTGTGCCCTTTAGAAATCCATGATATCCACCAGCTCCTGGCCTGCATGGATCCTCTCAGACATGACCAACAAAATGGTACTGAAAGAACTCCTCAGGAAAAGAATGGTTAATGTTTGGAGGACACAGGAACACTTGAAGCTGGGACTGAATCTGGTGGTATTTTTGCAGACATCACGACATGGGTGGAAGGTAAACGAATTCCCCAGCTCTTCGATTGCTTATAAGACCTAGATCAATGCATAGATCCTCAGGGAATGAACACCACAAATACCATCCCTCTAAATCACGGGCAGGAAAACTCGGGTGGCACTAAGGGGATCTCGCCACCCAACACAGAAGAACAAAAACCAGGCCTGTGAGCGGCTGCAGGGAGAACCCAAGACCAAAATCCATTCCAAAGACACAGAACGCTTGCTAGGGGGAACAGGGATGGTTTGTAATGCTGCAGCCACTGATAGGTGTCCTGTGACCATAGCCAAACCAACCAGCAAACCTCAGAAAGCTGTGTCCAGCAGGTTCACCAAGATCAAGAGCCATGGGCAGGAGAAGACAAAAAAGGCCGGAGAAAACCCCAAGAAAGCTGATGACAATAAGCAGACAGGGAACAAGTTGAAAGCAGAAGAGAATACCGCCATTGCCAGGATGAAACACAAGTTACGTCAACCTGAGCTTGGCCAAGAGGCCCTTAAAACGCCCCAGAGCTGCCTAGGCACGCACATGCTGGAGTATGTGCAAGTGTTTGATGCACTGGGGAAAAAGAGGGATCTAAAGCCGGGATCTTCTTCCTACCGGGTACTGGGTAGTTCAAAGAAGCCCAAAGACATCCAGGGCTCCTCAGCCGTCAAAGCATAGCCAGTTGCTACATGGGATGGAAAAGGTCTTGAGAAAACTCAGGTAAAAGCTCAGAAACCAAGCAGCAGTGCTGAAGCATGCTCATCTCTATCCCAGTCTGAGCGGCCATATCCTGGAAAGGTCAAATTGGTACCTTTGACTTTTCTTACCATGGAGAAGCCACAAGCACAACGTGTCCCTCGGAAACCACAGTCTCTGGCTTCACATCGTCCTGCTACAGCTTACCCTGCCAGGCCTGGCTCTACCAACTCAGCTCAGCCAACTGCCACCAATTCATCCTGGCTAGCGACTGCATCTTTGTCATGTCCTACAAGACCAGCTCAGCCCATGTCGACTGACGCATCTCGACCAGTTATGCTGAGCTCTACTAGACGGCCTAATTCTCAGCCTGCAAGTTCTAGAAGACAACAGTTCCCTACAAGACAACAGTTCCCAACAAGACAACAGGTAACACTTCTCTCCAGTGGGGCCCTCTTCCTGTCTCTGGGACCGAGCAGCAGGCTCCACCCAAAGGGCAGAGTCAGTTTTGACTCCAAGACTTCCATTTCCAACCAATTCCATGGAGAAAGCCAATGTTCCCGAGCCAGTCATGTCAAACCCTATCACAAAAGACCAGAGACCAGAGCGTGAGGCTATGAAGAGGAAGGCTCAGCAGGAGCGTGAGAATGCTGCCCAATGCACCTCTGTGGGGAAAGTGCAGTTTTTTATCAAGAGAGAAATAGATATGGACATCTCATGATTCTATGGCTATAAGTAGCTGGAATAGTTGGTGCCACTTTAAGTACCAGATGCTTCCCTTAGACAAACACTTGAAATGCCATACACATTTCATCTATTCTGATACATTTTTCAAAAATAAATAGATGTGTATAAGTTAATAAATTAGTAATAAAAGTTCTGAATGTTGAGAGGCTTTCCACTGTGGTGGTTATTTGGGGGGTGTGAGGGTTGAAGGATTCATGAGAAAGAAATAGAAGTTATAAGGGGAACAAAAGTAAAACAGACAAGAATCTAAGAAAGAGGAACTTGGCTCAGGGTTGTAAAGCCCTTAAGAGGAGAAATTTTATGGTCCCGATGAAGAGTTGCGGGGGCAGGGGGCAGGCAGTTAAATTGTACACCTGCTAGGGCATTGGCAGGTGGCTGACCCAAGATTCATCTCTAGAATCCTATGTTTTCCTATGAGTTTTACTAGATGTTATCCTTGAGCACAGAGTCAGGGATAATCCCTGAGTACAGGCAAGTATGCCTCCATCGCCAGTTTCCTCCAAAAAAGAATGGGAGAGGGACTGGAGCAATAGCACAGTGGATGGGCGTTTGCCTTGCACGTGGCCAACACAGGTTTGATTTCCAGCATCCTATATAGTCCCCTGAGCACCGCCAGGGCTGATTCCTGAGTGCAGAGCAAGGAGTAACCTCTGTGCATCGCCAGGTGAGACACAAAATGCAAAAAAAAAAAAAAAAAAGGGAATAGGCTAAAGAAAGAGGATTAGTATAACAAGATGACCTGATGAAAAGTAAAACCACTTTCATAGAGGCTGTCTTTATGTTTCGTGACCTCCGTTGTTAAAGAGATTTGAGACATATCTCCAAAAGGTGTGGGTTTTCTATCCAGAAACGATCAGGCTGTGCGATGCTAACACATAGATTTGGGAAAGAACCTACAGATTAACAGTCAAAGGCCCTCAGAGTTTTTCAGAGGTGACTGTAAATAGGGACCAAGTAAAGAGAACAGTTGTAGCAAGAAGCCCAATATCAACCCTTGGGACATGTGAAGATCAATCGCCATATACTCAGGACCTTGGTTCAGCCACCCTAGATGCACCATTTCACTTCATCTTCACAACGATAATCAGAGCTAGTATTACCGGGGCACTGGGCCAGCGCGGTTTAACAATGAGGTGTATATGACTAAGTGCTTTGGATTTGCAAACTCCCCAAGGTGGCCAATGTGTCTTTCAGACCACAGCACCCTGACATTATTGACTTGGGAGCTCAAAATATATTAGCTTCAGGGGGCCTCTCGGGGGTTTTTCGCGGTGCCTGGTGTCTGCAGCCAGCTGCAAACATTAATGTTAACGGAAGCTCACACAAAAACCAACGCTATAACTGGCGTTGGAGGCTGGGCCGTGGGAGAATCCATACTGGGACATGTGCAATAGGTCACCACTCCCAGAATGGTTGGGACCAGCTCTTCTGGAGGCTGGGAAGGCAGTGGTGGGAAGAGATTGTCTTAGGAGAGATACGAGGTGATGAATGAAAGGGAAGGAAATGGGGAAGGACTGGGACCGGGACACCAGATGGGCATGATGGGAAAATTGGTGGGTTACATTAAAATCTTTTTTAGTGAAAAACTGTGTACCATTCATCAGAAGAACAACAAAAGTGGGAAAATAAAATAGGTGAAAAATAACAGGTCACATATAAGGTCAGAGAGAGCTCAAAGAGCTGAAGTTTGTTCTGGACTCCTACTGGATCTTGGGCAGACATCCTGGTTCTCCCAGCATCACGTGGTGTGACCACAAAACAACCACCAAGTGTTAAACATGCAAAGAAAAAAGAAACAAAAATCAAGTTGCAAACATTGAGAGTGGTGACTCCTTTCTCTTTTGGGGAAGAGGTGCAGTGGGAGCGACTTTGATGTGAAGAGTTGTTAGTATTTTTTAAGGGGAAAAGAGTAAGAACACCTTGGCCAGCACAGGGATCAGAGGCCCAGAAAGGAGAGCCTATGTCCCACCCACACGCCTGCCCTGCCCATGCAGAGATGATGGAAAGTCACAGAAACCACATGGGAGCCCAGCACCCGCCCCTCCCTCCTGCTTCATCCGTGCAGGCCTCTAGCCTGCTCACTACATTTGGGGGCTTGCAGCGGCTATGTCGCCTAGGCCTGTCTTCTCCAGACCCTCAGCTTCCACCTGCTTTACCTAGGGAAGGGAAAATTTTTGTCCCTAGAAAGTGACCCTTCATCCCCTGGATCCCGGGTGGGATACTAGTGGGCAGCAGCTGCCTGTGCAGTGTCCTGAGCTCCCACAGCATGAGCTCAGGGCCAGTAGGGGACGACTTAACCCCCCCCCCCATCCCATTGTGCACAGCTTCGTTTGGGCAGTGCTGAGGCCTGGACATGAGGGTCTGTGACCAGGAACACACTGAACGTCTGTGATTCAGATGGAGCTAGTGGGCGTCTAATCTGCGACCACGCAGCATGACCCACCCCATCGCCCAGTCACTCACTGTCCCCGGGACCAGCATCATTGGGGCAGAGCACCCAGCCCTTGGCACCCATGCAGGCCCAGTAGCCTGGGGGATTCACAGACAGTTCAGCACTGGGAGCCCTAACTCCACATATTTTGTTTCTGGCTCTCCCCATCCCCAACGCTTAAGGAAACTGGAAACAGAACCAGAGCTCAGGTGAAAACCCTGAGTCCCTGAGTCCCCTGCCCAGCGCCTGGATGCCCAAGCTGTTGTCCCCAGGGGTCTGAGCTCACTCAGGAGCACTACAGACAGATCACAGAGGCATAGCCTTGGGGACACCCACCAGGATACATGGCACCAGGTCTGCCAGAGTCTGCGGATGGTGGGGCTCTGCAGGGCACAGAGGATGGCATTGGTGGATGCCCAGTTGTGGAGGTTCTGGCACTCCTGGGAGAAAAGAGCAGGGGACTGAGTAGCTGGAGTCTGAGCGCCCGCAAGCTACAGTGCAGAACTGGCACAGTGGGGACACTGAGAGTCTGGAGTCAACGAGGGACACAGGGATCCCCAAGGATACTCCGGGAGACATTGTGCACGACTCGAGGAAGGAGAGGCAGGATGATGGGCCCCCACTGGGATGGGCCTCGAACCCAGTGCCCCCAACTCCACAGGGGTTCCTGCTCCCAACATACCTGGGCCACCAGGATCCAGTACTCCAGCATCTGTGCTCGCGTGGACAGGGTCAGATCCCCAAGGCAGGTGGTAAGGACACAGGTGGCCACAAAGAGAAACTGGTTCTTGGTGGCCTGAACAGTGGGGCAAGCACGCCCGTGGTTCGGCCTCTACTTCTTAGACCAGAGGGCCCCCGGGAAGTGGTAGGACAGCAGCTCCAGAAACAACTCTTGGGGAGAGGACCAGTCTCACCCACGGCTGCCCCCAAGGAGACAGGACACAGGACACGGCCAGTCTCACATGGGCCTGTGGGCTGTGCTGGGAACTGAGGGCTCAGGACCCCAGAGCCCAGACTGACTGCTGGATGCTGCATCATATGGGGCTTTAGAGACTGCTTTGGAGCCTTGCAGGATCAGGGCCCTCCTTGCTCCCTTCTCTGCACCCCTCAGAGGCACATTTCCCTGTGGCAACTGCCAGGGGGCTGGTTCCTGCATCCCCCAAGAAGGGAACTGCCCTGAGGGGCCTCATGGAAAAGTCTCGGGTACTCAGACCGCAGCAGACACTCGGACCTCTGACACCAGTCTTTGTGCCACAAGGACCGGGACCCCTCACTGCTCTCTGCCAAGCTCACGGACAAACACCCTGTATCATGTCCCCCTGACATGGACCATCTCAGCCACCTGGGACAGTGCAGGTCAGGGAGCCAGAATAGGGGTGTGTGTGGGCAGTGAGGGCCGCTACCCAAAGAGGTACCAGGAAGGCAGGGGTGGGCGGGCACTGCCTCTCACCGCATTCATGAAGGTCAGCTGCTCGGCCACCAATCAGCTGGGCAGGAAACGTGTCGATGGAGAAATGCTTGCTCCCAACCTCCTCGTGGGAGCCCTCAGCTGCCTCGCTGGCCCTGCTGGCCTCTGCACACAAGCTGGCACCATGAGGGTCTTCAGGCCCGGTGTCTTCCAGCTCTGCCTGTGCTGTTGTGGCTGCCACTGATGCTTTGACAGGCTCCGGTTCTGGGGCAGCCAGCGGTGGCAGGCCAAGCTCCTTAGGTGGGTCTGGGACAACTGCTGGGCCTGGAGCAACCTCTGAGGAGAAGGAGCTTGCCTGAGGGTTCCACCAAGAAACAGCCAGAAACAGAGGAGCCCAGTCCCCCGAGCATGACGTGCAGGATCCCAGCCACCCAAGAGGGCAGGGCCTTTACCCTGGGCCCTGGTCAGAGCAGTCAGGAGAGCTCCTTCTTCACGTACACTTGGAAGCCAGAGCCAGACAGATGCACCTGGATGCAGCCCGCTCTGGATGGCACGGGGACACAGCATAGCAACTCAGCATAGCACTCAGGCCAAGCCCCGTACATGGGACTCAGGGCGCAGGGGAGAATGCGGGGAGCTGTCAGGACCCTAAAATGAGCCTCCCCTGCTCCCACAAAAGATCCCCTCACCTGCAGCCTCACTGAGTCATCATGAAACTGAGAATATCCACAAGGAATCTGAGTGAGTCCCCAGGTACCTGCCCCCAAGGTCATGAGAATGACCCTCCCACCTGAGCCTCTCCTGGGCTACTGTGAATTCTAGAACACCTGATCGGCACATCTGCTGCTGAAGGCCCAGGATGCTGAGCAGGAAGGTTGACAGGAGGCCAGACAAAGGACAATGGGGCAGGGAGTGTGGGTCACTCAGGGATACCCAGCCCAATCTTCTCTGTTTCCTGAGCCCTGGGAACTCTCTAAAGCCCCATATGACTCAGCGACCCTCTCAGGGAGGTCCCCCTGGTGGGGAAATGATGAGTGAGCTCTGGCTTCTGCCCACACATGGCACCCAACACAGCTCCATGTGTCCACTTTGGATGGGGACAGGCGGGCCCAGTCTGGACCTTGGACCACTCACTGCTTCAGTACATCTTCATAGTTGATAACTTGCTCCAAGTACAGGAGGAGGCATGCAGACCTAGAAGCAGGACAGTGGCCCATGGAGTGTCTAGACACACGGCAGGATTCTGATCTTAGACCAGGACTGAGTCCCAGGGAGTCACTCTGCTCTCCTGTGACAATGTTATGTGGAGAAATCCTGCACAACTAGGTGCTGCTCTGGCATATGGAAAGACCAAACCATCAAAAACCTTCTCCTGTCCCAGGATGCCGGGTCACCTGTGTATCCTCCCGAGACTTCTAATCGCCCACAGCTATGCCGTGAGGAAGACCAGGGCATGGAGGAACAGATATGCTTTGGTGTGAAGGGCAGGGGGTAACCATATACTTTGGGGGTCCCAAGCCACAGGCTTTGAGTGCTGAGCTGTTAATCCGCAGAGGGGTAGGAACAAGAATGAACAAGAAGCTCATGGTCAAGAGACCAGGCAGCAGCCCAGCACCTGTCCCAGCCCACCCCATGTCCCCTTCCAGGACCTCTCGTGATTCTCCCTCCACCACCTGTGTTCAGAACCAGAAACTCTTAGAGCGGCCTGGCTCCTTCTGAGCACCCCAGGATGGAGGCAGACAAGGCCCAGGGCTGGTGGGGTGGCTCTCACCAGCGCACCATCTGCTGCAGGATCCAAGGTAGAATGGGTAACTCCAGGCCAGTAGGAAGAACGGTGGTGAGAGTGGAGAACTTCCGCTCAGGGGAGGCTGGGAGACCAGCAGGTACAAAGTTACTACACTGAGGGTCAGCATAGTGCAGGTCTCATGCAGAGACCGCGGGCATACAGGCTTCTCCTGCTGGGTGGCAGGGTGAGCAAGAAGGTCAGTGACTTCCCAAGGGTTCAGATGCTGAGGGGCTGGAACCCCGAACTGTGAGAAACAGGAGCACCCAAATCTGTAAGGAATTTGGCTGATGGACTTTAGTTTGCCCTGTGCTGGAGAGCATTGGGTTTTGCATCACTCTGAGATGGGCCGTGGACACCTCGTGGAACATCCCAAGTGGACACCATGGAAGAGTCGCAGGTGTCTTGGGCTGGGATCTGGGCTCTACACCCACCTCCCATCTCTGACCCTGAGTGTGGGGGCCCCTGTCGCCTGCTCACCTGTTCCGGCTCTGGGTGTCATTGCAGGAGCTTAGTCCCAGGCCCGTGTCCTGGGAGGTAGAACAGCTGCTTCCCACCAGCGGCTCCACAGGGATGTCCCAAGCTGAGCTCTGCAACACAGTCGCTGTCATCCCAGGGAGGGACCTCACATGAGGGGCCCCTTGAAGTTTCTGTTTGGTCCAACAGTGAAATATCATCTCTCATCAGAGAGACTGCATACCGCCAAAGGAATAAGAACAACCAGTGCTGGCACAGATGTGGGAGAAAAAGGCTCTCAGTCATTGTTGGGGGAAGGCCGACTGGCCCAGCCTGTTGTGACAACAATATGGCAATTTCCCCCAAAACTAGAAATTGAGTTTCCATGTGACCCATCAGTGTCATTCTGGGGAAATAACCCCATACTTAAATCCACACAGCTGAAATATCAACGGCATTTCTATGTGCATTGCAGCACTGTTCATAATAGCCTTAATCTGGAAACAGTCTGAGTGCCGAGAACATAGGACTGAATAATAACATTATGGTACATCTATACAACAGAATACTACACAGCCATCAGGAGAAAGGGGTTATGAAATCTGCTCAGAAATAGATGAACATGAAGAGTATGGCGCTGAGTGAATTAAGTTAGCGGCAGAGGGACTGGCGTACAATGACTGCATGACTGCACTCATTTTGGTATATATATATATATATATGTAAAGGTAAAAGGTAAAGGCCCTCCCATTGTTCATCGATATGCTCGAGCGGGCCCAGTAACGTCTCCATTGGAGACTTTGTTGTTACTGTGTTTGGCATATCGAATACGTCACGGGGAGCTTGCCAGGCTCTGCCGTGCTGGCGAAATACTCTCAGTAGCTTGCCGGGCTCTCCGAGAGGAGCGGAAGAATCAAACTTGGGTTGGCCATGTTGGCTGCGTGCAAGGCAAACACCCTACCGCTGTGCTATATATATAATATGAAATTAATTTCCAAGTGCAGTAGAAACATGGACCAGGATGACTGGTTCACAAGATTGGTGGTAGAAAGTGAGGGCAGTTAGGATCGATAAAGGACCACTATGACACTATTTGGAAATGATGACTGTGAATAAGAGCTGTGAATAAGAAAGTAGGGAACGGAATTAACATGATAACCTGTATTGAAAACTATAATGGTCGAAAAGAGACAGAAGATAGGAGAGAGAAAGGGAGACAGACAGAAACAGATAGACAGAGACAGACATAGAGGGCAGAGAGAGAGAGAGAGACAGACAGAGAGAGAGAGAAATAGACAGAGACAGACATAGAGGGCAGAGAGAGAGAGAGACAGACAGAGAGAGAGAGAAAGAGAGAAGAACATTGTATGCCATAAAGGTGAGGGTGGCTAGGAAGCTAAGAACATTGGTGGTGGGAAATATACACTGATGAAGAAACAGGTGTTGGGATGTGTATGACTGAAACTCAATCAAGAACAACTTTGAAACTGAGTATCTCACCGGGATTCCATACTATAAAAACTGTTCTGTTAAGAAGAGTTCATGACACAAACTAGCCTTCCATCATGAGGCAGCTGCTCCTTCCCATAAGAACACCACTTCCTTCTCCTCAGACTACCTTGGCCCATAGCCCACAGTTCAAATACTCACACAATCACATTTAACTCACGCAAAATATATGCACATACACAGATGTACACACACACACACACACACTCAGAAACAGGGGTGTGAGTCCACTGAGGTGCATCACAACTGTGAGGTATTGACCCTGTTGGCCCAGGGTTACCCTTGATCTCCTCCTTACCTGGGAGAGGGGTTGTGGGTGGGGAGGAGCCCTCCTCCACAATCTGCAGGGACAGTGATGACCCTCACTCTGGGCTCGCCTCAGCCCAGAGCACCTGAACATAGGAAGACAACGTGAAAACATGTCTATTGCTTCTCAGTTCAAGTGAACTAGACGGTCACTTTCTCGAGAATGAACCCACCAGGAAACCAGGGTTCTAAGACAGTTGGGGATGGTCACAAGGGAAGTGAGGTCATTTTCCAGGGTTCTATGAGCTCATGAATTCCTTCCATCGACCAAATGTCCTCCCCTGTTATGGCAACCACTGTCTGAACCAGGGAATTGAGAGCTTTTCCCGACTATCTGGAAACAGAACGTGGGTCCCAACTCTGAGGATTCAATTGAACTAGACTTTCTATGTGTCCCCTGTCTGGGCTGACCAGACCCCAGGGCCCTAACTCCAGAGAAGCGTCCTCCCTTCCACAGGCCTGGGAAACCTCTCCCCTCTCTTGCTCCCTCTCCTCTGCAAAAGCAAATGTCACTGAGTTTTGGGACAGGGTGTCAGTCTCAGGGAGGCAGAGTCTGTGCATGAGCCAAGGGCTACTGATATCCCCCATAGCCCCCAAACCTCAGCCTCCTGTCAGGTCACGACTTCCTCCCTCTCTTCAGCCTGCAGTGGAGGCAACTGTGTGTGAATCTGTGTCTAGGACCCCAGTGTCCTCCTCATCTCTCCTCATTCTGCTCTAGATGTATTTCACTAATTTCCATAGCACATGGGAACTGCTCTTCCCCCAAAATAAGACCATGATACCCGTGGAACTAGGCCCAATTTGTAACTATGGCTGGGAATCACTTGGGGGACTGCATTCCCAGATGGGCTACAGGCACAAAGGTTTCTAGATGTGCCAACAGAGGCTGGGATTTGAGGTCTGGCTGTCCACAATTGGGATATGACTCGACCATTCCTCCTTCAGGGACACCAACCTCTCCTACCTTCAAGCACCCTCCATCCCTGCATCTTGCTTGATCAGGAGCTTCTTCTTAGGCTGAGACTCCCTGAGCAAACAGCAGTCCCCGTGAGGCTGCCTGCTGAGAAGCTGCTGTGGAGTCATGGGTGAGGGTTGGGTGCCCAGTGGGAGACCGCGAATCTCACTTGCTAAATAAATAGAAAGTGGAAGCCGTTGTAATGATGAATGTGACAAGAGTCATGATCTGGAAGTAACCATTGGCTAGTGCCCAAGTCAATGTGAAGCTGAGGTACATACAAATTCATGCCTGTCGGCTCATAAAGAAATAAGTCTATCTACCTATCTCTAACTCAAGCCCAAATCACACCCCCACCCCTACCTTACCCTATGTATAATCCTATCTGAACACTACCCAAAACCTAAACCTAGACTAACCCTACCCGAATACAATTCCTCAGCTTATCCCTAATGCCCTCACCCTAACCTAACTCCAACCCCAACCTCAACACTAATCCCAAACTCTAACCAAAACCACACCTATCCTAACCTTAACCCCTAACCCTAAATGCATTTCCAACCCTAACCTAACCAAGTCATAACCCTAACCAAGCCCAACTCTAACCCAACCCTAACCTTAAACTGAAACCTAAACCTAGCCCTAACCCTACACCTAATTGGAACCAGAGCCCTCTTCTTCTCCCTTAGGCCTAACCTTATACTAAGCCCTACCCCTACTCCAACACTGACTACATCCCTACTAATACTCTTGGACCAACCCTAACGCACTCCAAACTAATTCTAACCCCAGCAAATCCTAGCCCTACCCCTATGCCTTCCATTCTCCTAACTCTAATAAAAAGGTAAAGGTAAAGGTAAAGGCCCTCCCGTTGTTCGTCGATTTACTCGAGCGGGCCCAGTAACGTCTCCATTGGAGACTTTGTTGTTACTGTGTTTGGCATATCGAATACTTCACGGAGAGCTTGCCAGGCTCTGCCATGCGGGCGCCCGCAACTCTAATACATTTAACTAAACCAAATCTAATCCTAATCAAACATAACACAACCAAACCACAGCCCAACTCTTATCCTAACCCTAAAGAAACCCTAGCTCCAGCCCTAACCCCAACCCTAACCATAACCACTAACCCTAACCCTAACCAACTATATCACCTTTTAAAATTTTTTTTATTTTTATTTTTTTAAATTTTATTGAATCGCTGTGAGATAGTTTGGGTTTTGTTTGTTTATTTCTTTGTTAGTTTGGGTTACAATCACACAATAATCAAACACCTGTCCCTCCACCAGTACACATTCCCCACCACCAATATCCCCAGTATACCATCTTACGCCCCCTTTCCCAACCTCCCCCTGCCTCCATGGCATACTCTCTCTCTCTTTCTCGATTTTTTTGGCATTATGGTTTACAATACAGACCCTGAGAGGTTATCATGTTTTGTCCTTTATCTACTTTTAGCACACATCTCCCATCCCAAGCAGTTCCTCAAGCCATCATTTCCTAAGTGATCACTTCTCTATTCCAGCTGCCTTCTCCCCTTTTCTCATGAGGCAGGCTTCCAGCTATGGAGCAAACTATCTGTCCCATGTATCTACTATCCTTAGGTGTCAGCCTCATGTTATGTTCCTTTGTGCTCCACAAATGAGTGCAGTCCTTCTATGTCTGTCCCTCTCTTTTCACTTAGCATGTTACTCTCCATTTAGCATGTCTCTCCATTTATAAGCAAATTTCATGACTTCATCTCTCCTGGCAGATGCATTTCATTGTGTAGATGTACCAAAGTTTCATTAACCAGTCATCTGTTCCAGGGCACTTGGGTTGTTTCCAGATCTAGGCTAGGGTAAACAGTGCTGCAATGAACATATAGGTACAGATGTCATTTCAACTGTACTTTTTTACATCCTTGGGATATATTCCAAAAAGTGGTATTCCAGGGTCATATGGAAGCTCAATTTCTAGTTTTTGAAGGATAGTCCATATTGTTTTCCAGAAAGGCTAGACTAGTGAGCATTCCCACCAACAGTGAAAGAGTGTTCCTTTCCCCGCAAATCCATGCCAGCACTGGTTGCTTTTGTTCGTTTGAATGTGTGCCACTCGCTGTGGTGTAAGATGATGTCTCATTGTAGTTTTGATTTGCATCTCCCTGATGGCTAGCGATGTGGAGCATTTTTTCATGTGCCTTTTGGCCATTTGTATTCCGTTTAGGAGGAAACTTCTGTTCATTTCTTCTCCCCATTTTTTGATGGGGTAGGAGTTTTTTTTCTTGTACAATTCTACTAGTGTCTTGTATATCCTGGATATTAATCCCTTATCAGCTGTGTATTGGGTAAATAATCTTTCCCATTCTGTGGGCTCTTTCTGTATTTTGGTCACTGTTTCTTTTTAAGTGCAGAAGCTTCTTAGTTTGATGTAGTCCCTTTTGTCTATGTTTGCTTCCACTTGCATGGTCAGTGCTGTTTTATCCTTAAAGATGCTTTTGGCTTAAACGTCGTAGAGAGTTCTGTCTACAGTTCCCTCTATGCACCTTATGGGTTCATGCCTGATATTGAGGTCTTTAATCCAATTTAACCTGACTTTTGTGCCTGGCATTAGAAAGAGGTAGGAGTTCATTTTTTTGCAGGTAGTTATCCAGTTTTCCCAGCACCACTGGTTGAAGAGGCTTTCCTTGTTCAACTTGACATTTCTTGCTCCTTTGCTAAATATTAAGTGTTCATATATCTGGGGGTCTGTGACAGAATATTCAACTCTCTTCCATTGGTCTGCAGGTCTGTTTCTAGCCCAGTACTGTGCTGTCTTCATTACTACTGCTAGGTAGTACAGTTTGAAATTGGGGAGGGTAAACAGTGTTGTAATGAACATAGAGGTACAGATGTCATTTCGACTGTACTTTTTTGCATCCTCGGGATATATTCCAAGAAGTGGTATTGCAAGGTCATCTACTTTTTCCCAAGATTGCTTTAGCTATTCATTGGGGTTTATTGTTCCTTATCAATTTCAGTAGTGTTTTGTCTATTTCTTTGAATAATGTCATGGGTATCCAGATAGGGACTGCATTAAATTTGTATAGTGCTTTGGGCAGTATTGTCATTTTGATAATGTTAATCCTCCCTCTCCATGAGCAGAGGATGTGTCTCCATTTCCTAGTGTCCTCTTTTATTTCTTGAAATAGTGTTTTGTAATTTTCCTTTTATTCGTCCTTCACCTCTTTGGTTAAGATGATTCCAGGGTACTTGCTTTTCTGAGGAACTATTGTAAACTGCATTGTTTTTTTTGATTGTCTCTTTTTTCTCTTTCATTATTTGTATATAAGTAAGCCATGAACTTTTGGGTGTTGATTTTGTAGCCAGCCACTTTACTAAACCAATTTCTAGAAGCTTTTCTGTAGTGGCTTTAGGGTTTTCTAAGTATAGCATCATATCGTATGCAAATAATGATAGTTTGACCTCTTCCTTTTCTATTTTTATGCTCTTGATACCTTTCTCTTGCCTAACTGCAATGGCCAGGAAATCCAGTACTATATTGAATAGGAGTGGAGAAAGTAGGCCTCACTTTCTTGTGCCTGATCTTACAGGGAATGCTTTTCATTTTTCCCCATTGAGATTGATACTTGCCGTGGGCTTGTGGGCGATGGCTTTGAGGATATTGAGGAAAGTTCCTTCAATGCCGATTTTGCTGGCAATTTACATCATAAACCGGTGCTGGAACTTCCCAAATGCTTTCTCTGCTTCTATTGATATGATCATATGGCTTTTATTTTTTCTTTTGGTGATATGATGGATTATGTTGATCGATTTCCGAATCTAACCCATCCATCAACCCCTGGGGTGGATCCTACTTGGTCATGGTGTAGGACCTTTTTGATGAGTTTTTGAGTTCTATTTTCTAAGAGTTTGTTGACAATCTTTGCGCCTGTTTTTCTCAGGGATATCGGCCTGTAATTCTCTTTCTTTGTGGTATCTCTGTCTGCTTTTGGTATCAGGGTGATATTTGCTTCATAGAAACTGTTCAGAAATGTGTTTGATACTTCAATTTCCTGGAAAAGCTTAAAGAGGATTGAGAGTAAGTCCTCTTTCAAGACTTGAAAGAATTCACTAATGAATCCATCTGGGACAGACTTTTATGCTTGGGGAGACTTTTTCTTAATGTTTTCATTTCCTTGATGGTGATAGGTCTGTTCAGATCCTCCAGGTCTTCTCGGTTCAGCCTTGGGAGGCTATAGGAATCTAGGAATTTACCCATTTCCTCAAAGTTTTTGTGTTTCCTGGCATAAAGATTCTCAAAGTACTCTCTGAGGATCCTTTGAATTTCTGTCGTTTCTGCTGTGATGTCGCCGTTTTCATTTCTCTTTCGGTTTATTAGGGTTTACTCTCTCCCTTTCTTTGTGAGTACCAACTCTAACTTCACCCTGATCTTGACCCTGGCACTGACCCCTACCCCATTCTCTGGCCCAACTACCTTACCCTGACACTGATCTGACACTCTCACCCTGACTCTAATCCCTCACCTTAATCCAACCCAAACCTAACCCTAACCCTAACCCTACCTTAATCCTAACTGTACCTCTACTTGACCATCATACAATTTCAAAGTAAGTCAATTAATGAAAAATATCGGTAACAGGGACTGTTTTGTTTTATTTATTTGTGACACACCAGGCAGTACTCAGAAATTACTCCTGGCTCAGGATTCAAGGAACCACTATTGAATGGCTTACACGACCATATGGAGAGACAGGGATCAAACTTATTATGGACTTGTGAGAGGAAAGTGTCTTAGCTGGTATAATCTTGCTCTGGACCTTGATCAAATATTACTATTTACTGAAGTATAGTAAATGAAATTAATATTGCGCTGGACTCTGTAGAAAAAAATGGCAGGCAAAAAGTACTAAAGGATACATAAAGCAATAGGTGTGCAAAGTAATGAAAATGGCCAAGGGCTAGGTCAGGTCATGATCATTCAAGTTAGGTGTGTGACACTAAGTGGGAATACAAAACGGATTTTAAAACATGGGCATGGTTTCATGGGTTATAATTTCAAGCAAGTGAACTGAGTGTAGCACCTGACCAGTGAGGAGATCCAAAAAAAATCTGCAGGGAATGATTAAAGATGTGCATACCTTTCTAGATCAGGAACCAAAAAAACCCAGTGCTGATCACCAATGCACATGCACAATTACTACTAAGTACAAACAGCACATACTCCCCTCCCCATCCTACCCCCCAAGCCATCCTGCACCACAACTAAGGGGTCTTTGAAGAACAAATGGGCTTCTATATCTACTATGGGATACATGTTCCCTCATATAAAAACTGTGACTTAATTTATGAATCCTACAGTTACCCATTGTAACAACTGAAAAGATTAAACACAGTTGAATGCTAGGAATTCTTTTCCACACATTGCGAATAAATGTGCATATGACATGATACACTTCTGAATACCAATGTATATGCACACTTCCTACCAAGTACAAACAGCATATACTCCCCTACCCAGGCCTCTGTGTGTGATCAGCCATGACTCAATTCTACACAGCACCTCCATCTCAGGCCCCAACATCTCAGCTGGAAGGGAACAGTGTTGTGGCAGGAGTAGGAGCAGCCTTGGTGTTCTCTTTGGGAAGATGGTGAGCACCAAGCCAGCCATCTTTTCAGGCTTCTGGAGGTTGACAGGAAAACCTAGAAAACAGGCATATAATGCCTGTAATGCTTGCCAAAACCCCACGGACATGGTCAGGGACATGACATATTTAAAGAGCTTGAGAGTTGGCTGGAAATGGTCACTTGCCTGTTGCCCAGCACAGTCCAGTTCAATGGATTTCTCCTTTCTATCTTTCTGAGGATGGTGTTCACCCAGTGCTCTCAGGTCTCTCTGCTCCTTCTACTACATCAACCACTGTGCAGAGGCAGAGAGATGTGTGAGGACACCACACCCAGCTGGAAGTGAACTGTGTTGTTGCAGGAATAGGAGCAGCCTCAGCGTTCTCTTTGGGAACACGGTGAGCACCAAGCCAGGCGTCTTGTCAGGCTTCAGGAAAACCTAGAAAACAATAAAATAGTGACTGTCATGGTTACCAAAACCCCACAGACATGGTCAGGGACATGACATGAGTTAAAGAGCTCGAGTGTTGGCTGGAAATGGTCACTGGCAAGTTGCCCAGCACAGTCCAGTTCAGTGGATTTCTCCTTTCGATCTTTTCACCAGTGCTCTCAGGTCTCTATGCTCCTACTACTTCATCAACCGCTGTGCAGAGGCAGAGTGATGTGTGAGGACACCACACCCTCCATCTGATGATGAGCACTAGTCATTATTTATACAGTGGGAAGAAAACCTGTAAAACTACAACCCCCTAGGCTGTCACACAGGGCCTCAAACATGTTCAGCTTATAGCCCTCCCCCTGCATGTAAACAACTATGAATACTTAGCTCACTCACACTACAAAATGAAAGCAGTATTAGAAGTAGGGTTCCACTGAACACTCCATGATCTTTCAGAACAGCTCCCTTGAGACAGTCCCTAAAAGAGGGCAGTAATGATCTCCTTATAATAACATTCGTTACTTCCCTAAGTGTAGTCATAGCAGGCAGGGGTCCTACCTCTAATTAGAACTCAGGTGCTCTGATCATGTCTTCTGGTGCCCATCCACCACTCCAAAAAGAACTTAGTGACAGAAAGAGCAAGGAAGGCACATTTCTGGTGAACACAAGGGTATCTGGCACTGAAAGCATCTGAACACTGCTAGGCAAACATCACTGGCCCGCACTCAAATGGGAACAGATATTTGACACATATCAAAATCTATATTCAGTCCCTGCAGTTCAGTGCTCATCCAGCACAAATGGATGCAATCTTGCTGTCTCCAAGTGTCACAGGACCTGAGCAGCATTCAGGCCACTGTCCCAACGAAGCACCACACTGTCCAACCATTCAGACAAACATCACGTGCAGCAGCCCCCATGTCCCCAAAGGTCACTCAAAACAAATCCAGAAAAAACCAAAGACATAAAAAAAACTCTGACAGTGATCATAATTGGAAGCATAGGACAAGTCCTTCCTACGTGCATTGCATATCAACATCAAATGGGAAGAAAGGAAAGCCTCTTTGTGAATATTAAGACCTGGGCAGGAAGCAAACTACCACAACATGACATCTGCCTGGTGCAAGAATCAGAATATAATTTACCCATGAGTACGAATCAAACCTCACCTCAGTAGAGCAGGTGGGTATGCCCCTATACCAGCTGGCCTAAGGAACATGACATGGAGCACCAAGCCCAATCACTGATATCCTCAGGCATGTGAATAACTAGGACTGATCAGCAAGTCCTGAGATTACCAGGTGAGATACCACCTGGTAATGTTAAAGGTGTCATTCGAGTGCCACACCCAGCAATGCTCAGGAACCCAACACACACCATGTGGTCCTGGGGATGAGAAGCACGAGGCCCCACCCCATCGAGAGCACGTGTTGCCCTCCAGAGTAGCTCTCTAGCTCCAGAATGGCCTGGATCCCAGAGGCAGACAAATCAATCTGGGAACTTAGTGGCTTTTGGCAGAAATGTATCTGGACTATGCATTAAGCTATGGTGCCCTGCTCCCACCCCTCACCCTGGGTGGAAAAGGGTGTTTTTCCCTTCCGCCTTTTCCCCCCTCGGTGGCATGATTGCCACCGCCTCAGAGACTATTAGACAGCTGGGAATAAGCCAGTGGTGATGGTGTACTTGCAGCCTCGTGGGATATGGGGGTGGAACCAGCCTGTCCTTTTAGCCCCACCGAGTCCACGAGTTGCCCGCCACAAGTGGCTCTCTGGCTCCGGAGCGGCCATGATCCCAGAGGCACACAAACCAATATAAGAACACAGCAGCTTTTGGCAGAAATTCCTCCAGACTTAATTAGTAAAATATCAGAAATCCAAAACCAAGTGGCCACATGACATCAACTACACACTGGGCCTGTCTGGAACCACGTGTGGGAAGGGCTAATGCTCTGGGGGCTTGACTGCAGTGAAAGTGGGTCCCGGGGAGGCCTTGGGTGCCAGTGGCATGGGAGACGCCAGAGGAGTCGGTGGGGTGGGGTGGACACTGGGCGGGACTTCGGCCTGTGAGGCTGAGGGGAAGGGCTGCTCTGACCCCAAGAGAAGCGGGCAGGGCTGACCTGTCTGGATCCCTCCCAGCAAGAACAGGGGGACCAGGAAGAGGAAGGCCCAGGACAGCAGCCCTTCATCACAGCCGCTCCATCGCCCCCCGCCCACTCTGCACACACCTGTGAGGAGGTTGGCCCTGGAAAGGCATGAAAGTGCCCTAGAATCAGGTCACAGGGTGAGGCTCTGCTGAAAGCGAGGCCACACCCCAGGGGTTACACAGGCGAGGCCACACCCCAGGTGAGAGGCAAGCCAGGCTAGACCCCAAGGGGACACCCCAGAGGCAACCCAAAGTATCAGGCTCTGCTGGAAGTGAGGCCACACCCCCGGTGATATACAGTCCAGGCCACATACCCAGGTGTTCCACAGGTCAGGTGACACCCCAGGCATCACACAGGCCAGTCCACCCTCCAGGAGTTATACAGTGAAGGCCACACCCAGGGGTCAAACAAGCCAGGATACACCCCAGGCGTTACACAGGCGAGGCCACACCCCCAGGGATAACACAAGTGAGGCCACACTTCCAGGGGACAGGCAAGGGAGGCCACACCCCAGGTGATACACAGGCGAGGCCACACCCCTAGGCCACAGGCAAGGGAGGCCACAACCCAAGGAGACAGGGAAACTTGGCCACACCCTCAGAGGACAGGGCTCAATTGGGGCCACACCCCTAGGTATTACATAGGCGAGGTCACAATCCCAAACTACAGGGAAGTGTGGCCACACCCACTTTCTGCGAGGGCACCGCGCCCCACCCTCCAGACCCAAGCGCAGGACAGGAGCTGTCTAGGAGCCCACAGACCGCCAAGCACTGGCCCCTGCTCTGGCCACCTCGCTCCGAGCATGGCCGCGCTGCCCTGCCCCCTCCCCCCCCTCCCCCCCCCCCCCCCCGCCCTGACTGCCCCGAGGCCGCGCGCCCAGTCCCCTGCCCGGGACCCGCTGACAGTCGGGTGCTGCTGGACATCAGCGAGCCTGGCGGAGGGGAAGGGAAGGGAGACCGTGGGCAGCAGCCGGGGTGAGCACTGGCCCATGCCAGGGGCCCATCCCTGGCCCCCTCTGACCCGGTGGTGGCCGCTGCTTCCGGGAGAGCCCGAGGGACACCCCTTCGCCGCGGGTCTGGAGGGATGCCCGGGCCTGTGGCTGGGGCAAGTTTCTGGGACTGGCAAGGGCGGCAGGAGGCGAGTGCCCGGCAGGGGGCCCGGGGGAAGGGGGGGGCGGGATCTCGGGAGGCACAGGTGTCTCTGTGGGAGGGCGCTCCTCGGATCTGGACTTTCAGAGCTCTGCAGACAACCGCGGTTTTGGAAGGCGGCCGCATGGCAGCACGGGACAGCAGATTGGGAAGTTGGAGGCGAGGGAGCTCATGCAGCTGCCAGGAAGGGGACCAGCCTTGCAGTGGCGGCGCCCTGAAGAGACCTGCCTGCACCAGGAGGGCCTGGGTCCTTCGCGTGGGCCTGGGTCCTTCACTGGTCCTGCTCGGTCTCCTGGCAGGGACAAGCCTGAAGATGCTATGTCCAGGGGATTCTGCAGAGCACCCTCCTCTGGTGGTGAGATGTGGGACAAAAGCGGGAACTTTGGGCTCCTTTCTCCTCTGCAGAGCCTCTGCCTGTGTTTGCTCAACCCTGTTTGTGTGCAATGGGTTCCCCAAAGGGAATCAAGGGAGATACTTAGGGTGGGAATGTCTGGTGCCCCGGAGGGCCCTCTGCTGGGAAAGCAGGGCCAGTCTTGCCCATGTGGGCCTGGCAGCTGCCACGCCTGAACCCGGGCACAGCAGGGAGTGGGGACCTTTGGTAGCAAATGAACTAAGTTGAAAGCTGGTACAGGGTGGCCACCCACCTTGCTTCACAAGCCAAGGGAGGCAGAAAAAGTTGGGGTTGGCTGTACCTTCCTTAGAAGTGCTGCCTCTCCTACTGGCATCCTCAGGCAGCGAGGCTGAAGGATTGATTTTTTTTTTCCAAAAAAGGACTTGTTGGGGCTGGAGAGATAGCACAGCGGGTAGGGTGTTTGCCTTGCAAGCGGCTGACCTGGGTTCGATCGCCAGTATACCATATGGTCCCCCAAGCACCGCCAGGAGTAATTCCTGAGTGCAGAGCCAGGAATAACCCTTGAGCATCGCTTGGTGTGACCCAAAAGCAAAAAAAAAAAAAAAAAAAAAAAAAGGACTCATTGGTACTACATGGAAAGTATCATGCTAAGCGAAATAAGTTAGAGAGAGAAAGACATAAAAAGGTTGCATTCATCTGAGGAACATAAAGTTACAAAATAGGAGACTAACACCCAAGAATAGCTGAGATAAGTATCAGGAGGTTTACTCCATGGCTTGGAGGCCAGGCTCACTTGCTAGGGGAAAAGGTAGCTCAGATAGAGAAGGGACCACCAAGTAAAGGGTGTTGGGAGGATCCTCTCAGGATGGGAGATGCATGCTGAAAGTACACTATAGACAGAACATGATTGCCACTCTTTTGCAAACCACAGCACCCAAAAGGAGAGAGAGACAAAAGAGAATGCCCTGCCACAGAGGAAGGGTGGGATGGGGGAATGCGGGGTGAGAGGGATACTGGGATGATTGGTGGTGGAGAACGGGCACTGGTGGAGGGATGGGTACTCAATCATTGTATAACTGAAACCCAAACGCAAAAATTTGTAAGTTTACAACTATATCTCATGGTGTTTCACTAATAAAAATTTAAATAAATAAATAAATAAAAATAAGTAAAAAAAATGACTTGTTTGAGAAGAGCAGAGCCCAGGAAGACCCAGCTTCTAGACTCAGAAGAGTGGCGGGAGAGGAAATAGGGTAGCCACCATCCAAGGTGGGGCTAGTACCCTGTGCTCCTGTCTGGGACACAACTGTGGGGACAAATGTGAGGTCAGAGGAGGGTGATGCAGCCTCATCTCACCTTTGTGCATTCCACAGACAGCTGACAGGCACACACACACACACACATACACACACACACACAGCCCACCTGCCACTCAACCAACCTGCCTTTATCAAATTGCCCAGCTCCTGCCCAGCAGCTAGGCCTGTGGCTTCTGTTCAGGAAGCAGGAGCCTTGCCTCTCCTACGCGGGTGTTGAGAGGGCACTTCCCTCTAGACACAGGGCAGGCTGCCCAAGGCCAGCACCGAGCCCCTTAGGGTCAGAGGGAGAGGAGCGGGGCGAAGCTCAGAGTTGCCTTGTGTGTGGCTCTCAGGTCGATGCTGTGCACGAGGGGATGCTCAAACCTGTGCTTAGTTCCCCCGAGACCAGCTCCTAAGCTCTCCTGAACTGGTCTCCCCCCCTTGGGGGCACTGCCATGAACCCCCATAGCTTGCCAGCCTCACATCCTCACAAAGACTGTCTCCACCTCTCTCAAACCGGTACACAGGTATGTGCACACTTCACAGCCACACACACAAACACAGACAAGCTATGTGCTTATCTCAACTACTAAACACAAACACTTGCAAGGTATGTGTACACCATGCAGCCACACACACAAAAACATGCACATACACAGATATGTACTCAAAACCAACACACAAATAACAGGTATGTGCATACCTAGCAGCAACACATACCACATATATGCACACCTTAAAACCACAGAGACAGACACAGAAATACACACACACACACACACACACACACACACACACACACACACACATAACCCTGCAATCTTCACCAGGAATTGCCTCACAAGTCAAGTCTTGGTTTGCCTCTCAATTCCCAAGATATTCTATGGCGCCACAACTTGGGAGACCAACACTGGTGGAGGAAACTGAGGCTGGGCTTGCAAGGCCTACCTCCTGTGCTATTGCTCCAGCCCCCTCCCCACATACTCTTCCTTGCCTACTAGGTCAAAATGCATCTAGGTTCTTGAAATAGTTCTCCTGGCCTGTTGTGTAATGTCAGTTGTGATCACTAGAAGGCAATGGAGAAGCCGTGCTGAAGAAAGAGGCTTCTTCCCGGTGCTCCTGGCTGTGGGGGGCTGGTGCAGGACTGAGATCTCTCTGCCCAGTAGTGGGGACTGCTCCGCTGACACGTCTTGTGTCTGTGGCTTTTCCAGGAACCCTAGAGGGGAGTCGGGTTGTGCTCAGAAGACTTGGCGGTGTCTCCTGGCGATACTTGGTGGATGCAGAGAGGTCGCAACCTGCTGGGTTCTGCAGAACTAGGAAGCAGCAGGCCCAGGCTGGGTGTGGCAACAAAACAATTTTTATTTATTTAATTTTTATGTATTTTTGTGTTTTTCATCACTCCTGGCCAGGGAAGCCAGTTATTACCTGCTAAGAACCTCCACGAGAGGACGAGGCTGCAGAGATTGCATCTGCCTTGCTTGAGGATCTACCAGAAGGTATCCCACAGATATCCCAAAAAAGTGCAAGAGCTTCCCCAACAATGCGACAAGCCCTGGTGTGTAGGGGATACACACAGGAAGAAGCAGAGCCTTTCCTGACAGTGAGGTCCACCTAAGATTCCTGTGTCAAAAGAAACTTTCTGAAAACCAAGGAGTTTATTATGGATAGCACTGTAGCACTGTCCTCCAATTGTTCATCGATTTGCTCGAGCGGGCACCGTAACGTCTCCATTGGGAAACTTGTTCTTACTGGTTTTGGCATACTGAATACACCAGGGGGAGCTTGCTAGGCTCTGCTGTGCGGGCGGGATTCTCTCAGTAGCTTGCCAGGCTTTCCAAGAGGGACGGCAATATCGATCCAGGGTCGGCTGCATGAAGGCAAATGCCGTATTCGCTGTGCTATTGATCCACCACAAACTAATCCAGAAGTACTGGATAAGAATCTCCACACCCTCTGCCGCAGGACCATAAACAGCTGCTGCTGGTGTGGGTGCCAAGTGTGTGGGAAAGGCCAGCGAGAAAAATCGTGACACTAGAAAATTTCACTCTTTCTGTCAATTGTTTTAATTCTAAACTAAGTTCGTGTTAATACGAAATATCAGAGTTGAGGTTGTTTAAGAACAAAAAGAAGTGAAGTGGATGTCAAATCCACTGTAGACATTGTCTTCGTCTGAAGCTCGTTCCTGATGGTGCCGTGGATTGGCTGGCTGAGTCGGGGGCTCCCGCTGGAAGGACAGGACGCAGCTTGGGACAGAGAGGCAGTGCTTGGTGACCACACTAACACGGTCCCGCCAGGCTCAGAAGACTAGAAGGGTCCAGGTTGCAAATCAGTCTGGGCTGTGGGTCCATGGACATGACGCAGATTGTCCCAGGACTGGAGTCCGGACCCTCCCCCGATCAGGCCTGTCCCTCCCACCTTTCCTCCTCCGTGATCAACTCCAGGTCCTCGAACCAGGTGAGAAACTGCTCCTGGGGCTGCAGGCTGTAGTTCTCCGCGGCCTACTGGAGCAGGGCAATCTCCTGGAGGATCGTTTTTTCCTGGGACATGGCGAAGGAAGGAAGGGAAAGACCTGAGTGGGATGCAGCGCCATACAGGGCTGCTGAAAAGCCAACTAGAAGAAACTTTTCATAGGGATCCCTCTTTCACTCTATCTGATGAGCATTGTCTGAGATCAGATAACACCCCTCCACAAGGAAGTTGTCCTTGATGGATCTCTGGCTCCACATGCACATATGGGTCTTCCATTGATTCATTCTCCTACTCTGTCAGGCCAGAGGGACAGAGACAAAGAGGACTCGACAGGGGATTAGGGGACAGGGAAGTTGGGTCATTCCTCCATTCCCCTCAGGGTCCCACTGTGCACCTTTGTTAATTTCTCCTTGTTGACCTCCTCCTGGAAGCAAACAGCCAATGCATGAGAAAAGGCCCCAAGGGACACTGTGCCAGGCTCTGAGCTCAAAGAATGGGCCAGGGTGTCAGGGACTCAAGTCTATCATCCTGTCACACACTGCAGATGTCACTACCGGGACAAGGACCTTGTCCTTGAGGTGGATCATGAAGTCCCTCTGCCCCATGCCTCTTGCTGAGGGAGTGTCTTGGGGTTGCCCCTAACCTCAGGTGGTTCTGCTCCAGGAGCTCTGCTGATCCCCGGGAACTGGAGACAAGACCTTGGCACCCAGGTCTGCTCCTGCCTCAGGCGTGTGACCCACAGCCTTGGGAGCCCTGGGAGTCTCCCTAAGAGGGCTGCCCAGGGCTGAGATGCAAGGGTGGGGGACTCCAGCACCCCCTGCCCCAGCCCACTCACCTCAAAATCTGCCATGTCTCTGTCCAGTTACTCCAGCTGCTGGAGGTAGGACCCCATGAAGGGGATCACTCCTGTGCCGAAGGGGCCATTAGAAAGGGGCCCTGCGCTGGGGTCCTCAGGACACCCCCAAGCCTCAGCCTCCCAAGCCTGGCTCTAGGTGAGCAGGAGCCCCTCCGTGATCACCACCAAGGTCCACCTCCCCTCATGGCTGAGAGTCTCCCTGGGCTCCAGGGTCCCATCACTCTCCTTGGGGCACCCCCACTGCCCTTCACACACCAGCTCTGCAAACGCCTGCTCTGGCCTGGGAGTAGGAGCGGGGTCAACCGAAGGCAGGGCAGGGACGGGTCTCCTTTCTGAGGGCAGACCCTGGTGGGGACCACCCCTGTCCCTGAGTCCTGCACACGCCCCTTACCTGCCACAGGGGTCTCTCCTGTCCTCTCCCGAGGTTCTTCAGCCAGGACTTGAAGCTGCATCCCTGCTCCTTCTGGGAACGAGCTCCCATCCTTGAGCCTCTGGGCCCACATACCCAACCCCTCTCTCCTCCCTCAGGCCCAGACTGAGGAGAACAGCATCAGTGGAACCAGCAGCCCCCATTTAGATCAGCAGGTCCACGCAGATTCCCCCAGGGCCACCTTCCCCCATGGCCCCCAATAGGTTCTAATGCCTCCCACATGCCCGCCCTGCCCATGCAGAGCAGACTGGAAAGTCACAGAAACCACATGGGAGTCCAGCACCCACCCCTTCTCCCCGCCTCATCCATGCAGGCCTCCAGTCTGCACACTATGTTTGGGGGCTTGCAGTGGCTATGTCGCTGGGCCTGTCTTCTCAGGGACCTCAGCTTCCACTGGCTCCACCTAGGGAGAGAACATTTTTTTCCTTAGGACTGTCCCTGCATCCCCTGAGCCCCAGGTGGGACACTAGTGGACAGAAGCTGCCTGTGTAGTGTCCTGGGCTCCTGCAACATGTGCTCAGGGCCAGTATGGGAAGACTGAGACCTCCCCCCCCAACCCAATCCCACTGTACACAGTTTGGTTTGGGCAGTGAGTGCTGAGACCTGGACATTGGGGTCCGTGACCAGGAACAAACTGAACGTCTGTGATTCAGATTGAGCTAGTGGGATGGACATGCCCTGCATGCCCAAGTCTAGACTGAGACCATGCACCAAGACCCACCCCCTCACCCACTGTCCCCGGGACCAGCATCACTGGGGCGGACCACCCAGACCTTTGCACCCATGCAGGCCCAGTACCCTGTGGGTGGGTGTTCATAGAAAGTTTGGCAATGTGGGCCCCAAATTCACTTATTCTGTTTCTTGCTCTCCCCGTCCCCAACACTTATGGAAACTGGAAACAGAACAAGAGCTCAGAGGAAAACCCTAAGTCTCACTCACTCCCTGCCCAGCTCCTGGGCCCCCAGGCTGCTTCCACAGGGGTCCCAGCACACTGAGGGGCACTGCAGACAGAGCACAGAGGCCGCAGCATTGGGGGCACCCACCAGGATACGTGGCGCCAGGTCTGGCGGAGTCTGCGGATGGAGGGGCTCTGCAGGGCACAGAGGATGGCGTTGGTGGATGCCCAGTTGTGAGGCGCTGGCACTCCTGGGAGGCGAGAGCAGGGGACAGGGCAGCTGGAGTCTGAGCATCCGCAGGCCACAGTGCAGAGCCCAAACACTGGCGACACTGAGGGTCTGGGGTCTACGAGGGACACAGGGTTCCCCAAGGAATCCCCGGGAGACATTGTGCACGACTCGAGGAAGGAGATGCAGAACGATGGGCCCCCACTGGGACGGCCACCAGGAGCCAGTGCCCCTAACTCCACAGAGGCTCTCGCCCCACACATACCTGGGCCAGCACAGGGATTAGGGGCCCAACGGGGAGTATCTGATGGCCTTCTATTGCTACAGTGAGAAAGGTAAGGTGTACTGCATTTACATAATTTAGAGTTTGAAAAGAAGAAAAAATCTGTCACAGCCCAACAGTTATTCCCAATTTTCCTAGGTGCTTCTATACAATGAGTAAAGGAGAGAGAACTTGTACCCTTTTAAAATACACACCTGCATAAGTCTTTTTTTTTTTATGGGATCATCATTTAAGACAAATTTCAGTGGCATTTGCTATACTTGCTACTTTTGAAACTATTACCATTATTTTATCCATGGGCTGGAGTGATAGCACAGCAGGTAGGGTTTTTGCCTTGCAAGCAGCCAACATGGCTGACCCGAGTTTGATTACTCCGCCCCTTGCAGAGAGTGGGCAAGCTACTGATGGTATCTTCCCTGCACGGTTTAGCCTACACGTTACTCGTGATGTGTTCAATATGCCAAACACAGTAAAAATTGTCACAATGGAGACGTTACAGGGCCTGCTTGAGCAAATCGATGAACAACGGGAGGACAGTGACAATTACAGTGACCATTATTTGATCCATAACAGTTTCATCATTTCCAAAAACAACCTCTTCAGTACCCATTGACCTCTCCATTCTCTCTCTCCTCTGGTTCCTGAAAACACTCCTATTTTGTCTATATGAATTTTCTTTCTCTAAACCCTTCACATATATGGATCCTAAGATATGTGACCTTTTTGGCAACATTCTTGTTAACCCTGATGCTTTCAAATTTCATCTTTGCTACAGCATATCATTACTTCCTCTGACTGATATTCTGTTGTATGGATCTATCATATTAGAGAGGGTTCCACAGGTTATAAATGCAAAGATCCCAGGAGGTCTCATAAATTGGCTAAAAGAAATATTGGTCGTGGTTTTTCCACATAGTACAGAGTGTAGGGTTCTTGTCTTCAACACAGTAGGCCTGCTTGGCTCCCTTGCACACCATATGTCCACTGACCCCTGCCGGGAGTGACTTCTGAGCACAGAACCAAGAGGAAGCACTGAGCACCATCACGTGTGCACACACACAAAAAATAAAAGCATTCATAAACACACAAGATCCAGTCCCGTCCATGTATATTTATATGCTTACAAAGTAATGGAGTGGAATAGATAATGGCCATTCAAGTAAACCATCAAACTTCAAATATTCCTTTGTTTACTAAATCTTGATTGAATAGATGCTATGGCTGGCAATGAAGAGATCTGGTGAATTATCAGCTAAGTCAATGGAATAACACTTGTTATGACACAATGGAGGATAAGATGATGAAGATAGAGGAGAAGGTCATGTGACCTTCGAGCCAAGACGTGAGTGTATTAACTACCAAATTGATGTCATCATAATTCAACAGAAAATACAGGCTAAAGACATTCTAAAAAAGGTTTGTATCCTGGCTGACATATTTTTTCCAGTGATCTTCATATGAAATTTCAGGCTTGTTGGAGTACAGATTTTTTTCTTCTGATGTTTAAGCTAACAGCTGATTGGTTCCAGCACTCACAGAAAATCTAAACAAAAGAGCACATTAATAACACAATAGCCTGTAATTCAAGACAGTGCTCAGCAACAAATATTTGAAACTAGTACATATGAAACTTAAAAATCTTTTTCTATTTCGCTGTTAAATAAACACAGTACTTCTTAATGGAACTTGTGTAGCTAGTAGCTAGTAGATAGGGTAAGTAGCAAGATCTTGAGGTTGGGACTTAAAATGACCTGTGTGGTTCCCTGGTCCACATCAATTTCCAAACTATTTTGACTTTATATTATAGTTACTCCTCCAATAATAATTCCTGAGTGCAGAGCCAGGAGCAATCGCTGAGCATAACCTGGTGTGACCACCAAACTGAAATAAATAAATTTAATTAGATTTTCAGAGTTTCCTATCGTATTTTTAGCCATATTGTTCAGAACTCAACCACCTCTATTCTCACACCCACTCTCCACACGCTCAGAAAAGCCTCAGAATAGTTCCATGAATCTATTTCTGGAACTCTTATAATTTACACCACTGATAGATGATAGATCAACAGTAGCACACCACATTTGATGGGATTTAAAACAGAAGACAGGTGGTTGGTAGGTGTGCTCTCCAGGGCAGTGTTCCCAGAAATCAAGCTCAGGGAACTGGAAGACTCAACACCGTTGGCCATTCCCCACCCCCGCAAAACCCACATGCACTTAGGATGGAGGCGTTCCCCGACAAGTTTTAGTACTGCATCAGAAGTGGGACTTTATTCCTGATCAGGCACATTGAGGCTTATTCCCACAAAAGTAGAGCAGCGGAGGTGGGCATGGCCTCCCAGGCAGCAGCGCCTCATGCGGCTGCTCTAATTTCCCCCTTTCTCTCCACTTTGGACTCACATCTCTGTCTCCATTACCTAACTTTCAGGAGTACCGCTTGGCTGTCACAAACACATTATGCCAATAGTCCACTAACCTATTCCAATCTCCCCAAAATAAATGTGAACACAAGAAACTGAAAGTCTAACATTAAAGAATACATATCTGAAACTGCATTAGAGGACTCACAGAAGTCACAAAGGAGCAGAACCAAAGAGGAAGCTAGTGAAGCTAGTATTCTAGAAGGGGGGAAAGGTGACCACCATTGAAGAACTCATCCAGAATCCTCTCTGACAGCAAGAGGGGAACATTGAAAATGAACCGGAGGGTCCCACCTTAAAAATACCTAAGCAGCATGAAGAATAGGCACAAATCCCCCCCACGAGGAGTGGATGAAGAAAAGATCTCAGAAACTCCAAAGAGAATACCAACAAATACAATCTCTCCAATAAAGTATTCCAGAGATGAAATGTTGAACTCAAAGAAACGATAGAACAGGCACCCAGTAGATTAAGGAAGCCATGAAAGAAAAAGTGGAATGGACAGCCAATAAAATCAGGAAGCAATGAAAGTAGAAATAGGAAAGCAACAAACATGTGTCACTAATAAAGGATTCAGTAGATGAAATTAAAAACAGAGTGTGCGCGCTCAACAGTAGAATGACCCCCACTTAGGACAGAAACAGTGAGCTTTTCGATGAGCTGCATAAAGCATAAAGGCAACAACATATAATGGGAAAGAACCTCAAAATAGGTCATGTGAATCAGACACCTAGGGGATGAACTTCAGAGGAACAACATAAGAATCATCAAAGATTCAGAAGAACGGGGAGGCCACCCCAATGAGTAGCAACAGTTAAGGACATCATTGCTGAGAATTTCCCAAAGCTGGAGAATGCAGACATTCAGATCCAAGGAGCTTGAAAGGTACCAGCTAAAAGAGACCGTAATAAAGAGACTCTAAGACATAGCCTATTCAGAATTATGGATAACACCGATAGAGACATAATACTGCAAGCAGAAAGGTCAAAGAAGGTAATCAGATACAAAGGACATCCCTTAGATTTGCAGTGAACTTATCAAAGGAAACTGTCCTCGACCAAAGACAACGGGGGTATATAGTGAAAAAAACAATGAAACAAATGCTTCACCAAGAATATTCTGTCAATGGAATACACTGCAACTGTTAGAAAGGATGAAGTCATGAAATTTACATATAAGTAGTTCAACATAGCACGTATCATACGATGTGAAATGAGCCAGAAAGGGAGGGACAGACATAGAAAGACTGCACTCATCTGGGGAATATTAAATAACAGAATGGGAGAAAACACTCAAGAATATTTGAGATCATTACCAGGAGGTCTACTCCACGGCTTGGAACCCGGAAAAACTGGACAGCTACATGCAAAAAAAAGGGGGGGCTCACACATCTACCTAAGACCATGCACAAAAGTCAAATCAAAATGGATTAAAGAACCTCAGCATCAGATCTGAATCCATAAGGTACATTGAAGAGAAGGTCAGCAAAATCCTCTGCAACACTGAAACTAATAGTATCATCAAAAGAGACAGGCCACTGAACAAGCAGGTGGAAACAGAGATACACTAATGGGACTATTTTTTAAATAATTTATTTTTTTTTAAATTTTTATTAGTGAGACATGATGAGGTACAGTTGTAGACTTAAAAATTTTTGTGCTTGGGTTTCAATTATACAATGATCAAATAGCCATCCGTCCACCAGTGCCCATTTCCCACCACCACGGATCCCAGAATCCCTCCCACCCCCATCCCCCCATCACCCCCATCCCACCCTAACTCTGTGGCAAGGCATTCCGTTTTGTTCTCTCTCTCTTATTGCGTGTTGTGGTTTGCAAAAGAGGCAATGGGGGACAATCATGTTTGGTCTATAGTCTACATTCAGCATGCTTCTCTCATCCTGGCAGAATCCTCCCAACACCCTTTATTTGGTGCTCCCTTCTCTATCTGATCTGCCTTTTCCCCTAGCATGTGTGGCTAGCCGCGAAGCCATGGAGTAAAATTCCTGGTACTAGTCTTGGCCATTATTCGGTGTTAGTCTGCTATTTTTTTACTTTATGTTAATTGGACTATCTTAAACCAAGAAGCCTCTGTGCCTCAAAAGAATCAGTGAACAGAATACAAAGACAGCTTAAAGAATGGTAAAGGATATTAACCCAATACCTGTCTGATAAGGGGTGAATATCAAGTCTCTACAAGGCACTGGTTAAACTCTACAGTAAGAAAACATCCATCCCATCAGAAAATGGGGCAATGAAATAAACAGAAAATTTCTCAGAGGAGAAATCTGATTGGCCAAAAGGCACATGAAAAAATGCTCTTCATCACAAATAATCAGAGAGATGCAGATGAAAACAAAAAGATACCATGTCACACCACAGAAACTGGCACATATCCAAAAGAACAAAAGCAACCAGTGTTGGCATGGATGTGGGTCGAAGGACACTCTCTTTCTCTGCTGGTGGGAACGCTGACTGGTGCAGCCTTTTTGAAAAACAATATGGACGTTTCTCAAAAAAACTAGAAACTGAGCTCCCATTTGACCCTGCAATACCAGTTCTGGGAATATATCCTGGAGATGCAAAGAATTCTAGTAAAAATGACATCTGCACTTGTACATTCATTGCAGAACTCTTTGCAATAGCCAGAATTTGGAAAAAAATTCTAGTGCCTGGGAACAGATGACTGGTTAAAAAGAAACTTTGGTACAACTACACAATGAAATACTATGCATCTGTTAGAAAAGAAGAAATGATGAAATTTGCATATAAGTGGATCGATATGGAGAGTATAATGCTAAGTGAAATCAGTCAGATAGAGAGGGACAGACATAGAATGACTGCACTCATTTGTAAAAGATAAAGTGACAGAATGGGAGACTAACACCAAAGATAATAGAGAAAAGTTCAAGCACATCGCTCCAAGGCTTGGAAACCGGTCTCACATGCTGGGAGAAAAGGAAGATGGAATAGAGAAGGTACTACTATGTAAATGATTCTTGGAGGGTGCACTTGGGATGGTAGATGCCTGTTGAAAGTAGAATATAGACCAAACATGACGACCACTTACTATATCCATTGCAAACAATAAAAATCCAATGGAGATAGAGAGTGAAAGGGATTGTGTTTGCCACAGAGACAGGTGTGAGAGATTGTTTGGGGGTGGTGGAGGGTTACTGGGAACATTAGTGGTAGAGAATGGGGAATGGTGGAGAGATAGGTACTCAATCATTTTATGAATGAATGTACTTTTGAAACTGAAGCTCATGTAACTGAACCTCATGGTGATTCATTAAAAAATGAAATAAATATATAAATAAAAATAAATAAAATAGAATAGAAGGAAACCAATCTTAAGGGAAATATATTTATACAGAAAGATTGATAGATGGACAGACAGACACACACACAGGTAGATAGATATGCTCACAAGGCTAAACCTTAACAACATGTTACTAATCTCCTATAGAAGTGCTTAATGGCTCCTGGGTGAAATAGAACCGTCTTGACATACTTTCCTCTAAGAAACAATTTTTGGATCATTTTCAGCGAATTATTTATAACAAGCTTTACAAAATTAATTATTTTGGCTCTGCATTAGTGTGGGGGGGCCCCGCCAGACCAATGCTCCAGCTTGCAGAGGTGGGTCTCGTGTCCGTAGGTGCAGGGAGGGACCGACTGAATAAACACAAGACACAAAAGACATAATGCAGTTTAGAAGCAGAGAGAAAAAGGGACAGGAAAGAGCAGACAGGACAGCAGACAGGATCAGACAGGACAGGAGTTTATTCAGGGCAGCAGGGGCTTAAATACCTATCAGTACAGGAAAAGCACAATGCAGTTACACAAAAAGGGTCATGTCCATATATAGCTAGTAAGGTTACAAACTCTATAGGTTTTCACATACCAGGCATGAGGTAGTTACACAAAGGGTCATGTCAATATATGATTTACAAAGTTTATACGTTTCAATCACTGTCAGTTACTTGTTGTTTTTACTGACAGCCATGACAGATGTTTTCTCAAGATAATCATAGACAGCACAGTCAGTTACTTGTTGTTTTTACTGACAGCCATGACAGATGTTTTCTCAAGATAATCATAGACAGCACAGGCATGTAGGCCCTTGGTCATTTAAAGGGCCAGATTCCCACACATTAGGGCAGCGTTTAGTTTTGGGATGGAAAATTTTGAAATATGATGGTGAGAAGTTGTAATGGTGGTGTACTGGTGTTTGAATATTAAATTCACTCAAATATTGTGAACAACTTTTAAAAATAAAATAAAATAAAATTTTTTTAAAAGATCAAAGCAACAATTCTGAGTGTGGAAATCTATGAAGAGGAAAACAAAATCAAGAATAACTCAGAGGTTTCTGTATTCAATTATTAGGTGTTCAGAAAGAGAATTTAGCATGGTCCACAAGGCTCAGGCTGAAAAATGAATATGGAAAGCCCCAAAGGTGCCATGTGTAGAGAAGGATCATGTGAGTCCAGCATTAAGCCAGAGGCTTAGGACTGTGATCATTAGAAAACAGTTGGTTGTCCAAAAATGAAAGTGTATAGAGCAAGACCACTTAAGGTCAAGGTTGAATCAGTGCAGACTTATAATATTGAGAATCGAACAGTGGAATTTTTTGCTATTCACAGTTCTCACATTTCCATCTACAAACCACTAGGAATTTTATCTTGTACATAGCACTGTAGCACTGTCCTCCAATTGTTCATTGATTTGCTCAAGTAGGCCCAGTAACGTCTCCTTTGTGAGATTAGTTGTTACTGTGTTTGGCAAATTGATTACAGCACGGTAGCTTGCCTTGCTTTGCTGTGCCGGTGAGATAATCTCGGTCGCTTCCTGTGCTCTCTGAGAAGAGCGGAGGCATCAAACTCAGCTTGAACAGGCAGAATAAATATATTTACTATATTTCAATATAGTAATACCTCAGCCAGAGCAATAGTAAAGCAGATCGGTATTTGGCTTGGTCAGGGCCTATCCAGGTTCAATCTAAGACATACCATATTTTTCAACAAGCACTGTCAGGCATAATTACTGAGTTTCGAGCCAGGAGTCACCTCTGAGAATTTTGGGGTGCAGCCGCAAATAGTAAGAACTTATGAAGTACACAGTGTATACAAGCCATTGTTTTAAGCATGTTAGTAGGTATTAAGTTGATAATATCTTGTTAGAAATGCTCTAGCATCAAAGATATAAGATCAAAGAGATAATATGTGGGAAACTGTCATGAAGGCAGTGAGAGAGTGAGAAAGGAGGCAGTTTCTGGGGAGACACGCTGAGAGTCATGTGTTCGCTGGCTCCCTGGATGGCTCTATCTCACGGCCCACGTTCGGTGCCCTAGAACTACTGTGTGTGGCCTGGATCTGGAAGGCTGTTGGCCAAGGCCAGACAAAGGAAGAGACCAGGGTCAGGCCGATTGATCTTTGTAGCAGTTTATTACCAGGAAGTTTATCCCATAGAAGACATTTATGTTATGGAGGGCCTAGGTTCTCTCAAGCACGTATTCTCTTTGCTACTCTCTCTGTGGTCCATCTTGCAGCCCTGCTCTCTCTCTCCAGCTTTTTAGTCTCTCCAACTCCCTGGCACTCTGGGGTGACACTCCACCCAGTCAGGTAGCCAAATCAACATAAGAAAGACCTTGCTAAGAGCCCACCTAAAAGGTAATTCTAAAGCCCTTCCTGACAGCCCAAGGGCAAAATACTTCCTAAGGTGTTTTCCTCTTTTCCTCAGACCAATAAACTATAAAGAAATTATCAACTATCAACTATCAACTATTCCTGAGGCTTTGCAGAAAGGACAGAAAAGTTTTATCCTACAGAATGTGCACTGGTGGAGGGATGGGTGTTTGAATATTATATGTTTGTAACTCAAACATGAAAGCTTGTAACTCTCTCACGGTGATTCATAAAATAAAATTTAAAAAGTATAAAGAGTCAATCAAGAGAACTCTCAAAAATATAAGAAAATAAAGAAAATATGATTCAAAATCTATGTGGAGTCCCATCCCTTCCACGCCCCAGTGGAGCTAGCACCAGCAGCCCAAAACCTCCAGAACTTGAAAACCATGATCATGGTCTCTATCCTCATGTGTGAAGAAGCCTCATCTATGCATGAATCTGCAGAAAAACTCAGGTATCTGTGACTTCTGATTAAAAACTCCAGGCTCAATGAAATCAAAGAATGGGTGACCTCTCTCCAAATCCCCCCTTTTCCATCAGCTTGACAGTCACACCCAGAAACCACCTCTGAAGCCATATAATCTCATCAATGGCCTTGATCGAGAAACTCCACAATAAATCTCTCTGAAGAGAGCACAGAACAATACACCATAGACATGTCCCTAGATCCCATGCCAGCCTGTTTTCTTCAGGGCATCCCAGAGCGGTGGGGGGCGGTGAGGTCCAATGAAACCAGCCCAGCAGCCAAAAACGTCTTCTTTCCTCCTTCCTTCCTTCCTTCCTTCCTTCCTTCCTTCCTTCCTTCCTGATACCTTTCTTTCTTTCTTTCTTTCTTTCTTTCTTTCTTTCTTTCTTTCTTTCTTCCTTTCTACTTTCCATCCTTCCTACCATTCATCCCTCTTTCCTTCTGTACATGTGGCTTTCTTTATCCTTCCTTCCTTCCTTCCTTCCTTCCTTCCTTCCTTTCTTTCTTTCTTTCTTTCTTTCTTTTTCTTCCTCCTTTCTTTCTTTCTTCTTCTCAGTCTTGATTTCTTTCTTCCTTTTGCTAATTAGGGATCAGCAAATATTTTCTATTTAAAAAACTACACATAGTCAATGGTTACTCTTTGAGGATCTGTCTCTGTCTCTGCTCATCTCTGCAGTTGTAGTATGAAATCAGTCACTGGCCACTTGGGTGATCCTTCCCCAACAAAGCTCCTGATTCTGTCTTTGCACTGACTCCTAATGGCTCATCTTTTTTTTTTATTTCTAAAATATATTTCTGCTCCAGCACTGAGGAATAGTGTAGGACTTAATATATTAATATTCCATGTGACTGACTCTGGTTCTATCTGTAACACAACACATGGTCCCATGAGCACCACCAGGAGTCACTCCCTGAGAACAGAGACAGGAGTACTTGAGTATCTCTGGGGCTACCACAAATCCTCTCTATCTACACAGACACACAAACACACATACATAACACACACACACACACACTTCCTGGGCTATCCGGATTGATAGTGCGGTGAGCAGTGTGCTTGCCATGTATGAAGATAATTCTCAAGGGTTCAAGAGACCATACGTATTGGCATGGCAGTGATTGAATCCAGGTCGACCATGTGCAAGGCAAGTGCGTTTCTCACTGGATTATCACTTTAATCCAGATGACAACACTATGTTAAATTACAACTCACTTCAAGGATTTCTTGTGTTCTTCCTGATTATTTATGTATGTTCCCAAATATCCCACAAAACTTGGGATTTTCTAATAGATGGTTTAATTTGTTGATCACAATAATTGGTTATAATATGAGTAAATTGTTTCTCATCTGCCAAATCCAATTGTCACTTTGAACCTCCATTCAGCAGCAGTCACTCACAGAGAATGAGATAAACACAGAAGTAGACAAACACGTGGATTGACCTAGCTTTAGAGTCAACTGTGCAGCCATAATTAGTCTCATGGCAGGTCAATATAATGCAATATTTCTCCCCCAACCCCAGCAGATTCCAACAGGTGAGTCAATGTTGGAGTTGACAGAGATATCAAGGACAGTTAAGAAGTGTATAAACATGCCATAGGGACCTGGAGAGCAGAGGCTAGTGTAGTTCACAGAGAATCAGTAGGCATCTGCAATCTGTAAAGTTGTTTGCACAGGAGAGAGAATTCAGTGGGCAGGGTACCTCTCTTGCACCTAGTCTACCGAGCTCCTCCAGGAGTGATTCCTGAGTGTGGAGCCAGGAGCAAGCCCTGAGCATGGCTAGGTTAGGACCCAAAATTAAATAAATAAATAAAAGATTGTGAAAGTTGTTTATTCTAGTTTTGGCAATATTGTCCCTTAAATCTAAAAGACCCTACAAAGTATTAGTCTATGTTCGCCTGACACAAGTTTAAAACTGGCAGATACTGTGTCATCTATTCTACCCTTGCCAACTATTCTTTTCTGGGTGCATGATTGCTAATGGAACAGCCTAAACTTAGGGGTTTTTGTTAAGGGATGATTTCTCATAATAAATCATCATTTCCTACCCCTAAAGTAAGTAATATAGTATATCATAAAGCATTAACATATAATTTATTTTTTATTATTAAACATTATACAAAATGCATTAATAGTGACTTAATGTTATTGGTTAACTAGGCAATATAAAATATTACCTAGTACCTTTTGATTTATTAATGCAATATATAAGTGCACCAGTATATAGGAGTATTTCCCTAACCTAAGAGTCTAAGAACAGTGAAACTGTTACAACAGTCTTGTAAGATTCCATCTCTCTAGCCTGCTTAAGTCTACGTCTCAGTCTATCCAATCCAGTCTTCTTCTTGGGAATCCGACCTCCCTATTGCCTAGCCTCTACCATTCAACTGCCTGCTTTATGACATCATTCTCCCACCAAACCTACCAGCACCTGGTGGAATCTTGGGGCTCCCATGCAGTTGTTTGTAAACAAGTTTGGATCATCGCGAGTGACCAGTGACCAATGACCAATCACCAGTGATCAGTCATCTGTACTCAACACTTGTGGACTCCCGCTTCAGTGTTCAGACGTACTCTCATATCGCCTCCTCTTCTCATTTACCTTTCCTTGATATCTCCTCTTTTCTGATCATGTCAGGTAAGGAATAATATTTTTAAAAACTTTTTATGACATTTCTTATCCCTAAACATAGTAGTTAAGGAAAAGCAGCATGTAATAATAGAGGAAAGTATTCAACTAGAATACGGTAAGCCTTATTTTAGCTTGACGTTCACATTTGCTGTGTGATTTTAAACACTGACATGCTTTCTCTTAAATACAAATGGTATTTATTCATTTATTAAATGATACTTGATACATAGTTATGACCTCAAGCACATGTGTATATGTGAGTGTTCAATCTCTGTGTTTTCTTTTTCTTTTAATAGTATTTTGTCATGATATGCATAAAATAAAGTAAATCAGAGACAATATTTTGATGGAAACAGAAAATGCAGTTTTGGTAGAAAACCTAATATCTACCAGGATATTTTATCTGTAGCGGGCTCTCCACTTGTATTTATAATTTAGTACTTTAAATTTAGTGCTATTCAAAATTCATTATCCTGTGTCTTTTGAGTTTTCTTTCTAAACTCGATGATAAGAAAAACTGGATTGTGGGGAAGGTGTGGAGTGCTGAGTGGTAAGGGGGCAAGTCCTCAAAGGTAAGGAAGTTTAAGTTTATTTTCAACAAGATTTGACCAACAGAAGCCAAAAAGTAGAAGATGATATGAGGGAGAATAAAATAGGAAAGAAAGATTATGGAGAGAAATTATCAAGGAAGGAGAAACAGTTTGAGATAGAATGTTGGAGAGAACCAAATAGTTCAAATCAAAACAGAAGGAATATAGTTAAATATGCTGAGAGCCAGTCAAAGCAGTTGACTTTAATCAATTCTAGGACTAGAAAACATACTATGTCTCGAGTAGAGTACCTAAGTCTACTAGAGAAAAAACAGCCTATCCGAAAAACTTGTTTGTGGTTTCTTTTCTTATTGTCTCTAGTACACAGTTGGAACTTGGCAGTTTTGAATGGAAACACGTTTTGGAAATGATACTTTCTATAAATAACTAATAATTAGTTACCTAGGGGGATGGAAGATACATCATCTTTAATGATTTTATTACATTCTAGTTTGTAAGATACATGTATGTTCTGCCTGTTAAAATAAAAAAGTGATATCTTCTTAGTTGAAGCAGGAGAATTGATTCTTTTGTGTGATAAGTAGAGTCCAGGTTAAGGCAACTTGTCATCTTCACAAAGAGTTTCTTTCTGGGCTGGAGTGATAGATAGGGCATTTGCCTTGCAAGAAGGTAGGCCATTTGCCTTGCATGTGAACGTCCTGGGTTTGATTCTCAGCATCCCGCATGGTTCCCTGAATACCACCAGGAGAAATTTTTGAGTACATGATCCAGGAAGAACTCCTGTGCAGTGCCGCCTGTGACCAAAAAAGAAAAAAAAGTAGTTTTCTTCCTAACATGACAACATTTTGATAGCAGTCGACATCTGCTTTTAGACCTTAAGAAGTAATAATAAAGTCAAGTTTCAGATGTCTAAGTACTTATTATTTTCAGTTTGTGGAGTCTGAGTTTTCCTATATTAAAAATATTTAACTTGGATTTTTGTGATTGTTTGTGAAACTGTAGGAATGACATTTTTCTGGTTGATAAAAATACTTATCATCTAGGTTGTAAAAATAAATTTAAAATTTTGTGACCATTTTTTAAATGGTCTTTTCTGCTTCTTGTGTGATTTACTGAAATGTTATGCTCTATTTAATACCTGTTGTTTGATGGCTAATATTCATGGGTATGAATAATAATTTGCTCGAGTGGGCCCAGTAACGTCTCCATTGGAGACTTTGTTGTTACTGTGTCTGGCATATCAAATACGTCATGGGGAGCTGGAGCGATAGCACAGCAGGTAGGGCATTCACCTTACACGCGGCCTACATGGCCGAGCCGAGTTCGATTCCTCCGCCCCTCTCGGAGAGCCCGGCAAGCTACCGAGAGTATTCGATATGCCAGACACAGTAACAACAAAGTCTCCAATGGAGACATTACTGGGCCCGCTCGAGCAAATGAATAATAATAATAATGTCATCTCCTTGTAATTATTATATTTATTTCTGCATTATACTCCTTTAGAACATATACTGGCAACCATATGCAATCATATTCATTATATTTTCTGCTCGTTATGTCAGTTACTGGTAAATCTTCTGTTTTATGGACTGGTAAGCTATACATTCAAAAATCACCTTCTATTGATTTTTTGCCTAGTAGGTCTTGCTAAAATAGAATTTCATCTTCAAATCATATACATGACACAATTTCTTAATAAACTTTTGTACTGTTTTCTTTGTTGTGTTTGGGGATGACATTCTCTGTTTGTCAGGGCTTACTCTTGATGCTGCTCTCAATCAATTACTGTAGTATGCTGCTTGCCACCTAGCCCAGATTTCATTAATATCTACATACTTCTTTATCAGTTCGGTGTACATATTTTTCATGATTTTTTCTTGGTCTCTATTCTTCTCACATGTAAGTCACGTGAAATAGACAAATTTTATTTGTGTGCACAAAATTCTTAGATTTGTAAGTACCTCCTTTGCAGGAAAGCAACTTGAGAGTCAGAATTTAAACAACACTCTTCTTTCCAAGAGCACCTCTTGAGAAAAACTAAAGTACTCATTTTTGAGTGTGGATCAGAAACCAGGGTACAGTTGTGTACCTTTAATTCATCAAATAGACTGCGTTATATGTGAGCTGTAGGTAATAGATAGGAACTGCAAAAGAAAAAGACAAACCTGAAGATTACACTATTAATAGTTGTAACGACCCCACATGCCTACATAAATGGAAAGTATCTTCCTCCTAGTTTCTGACATTGTAGTGATCAAGGCAGAGTCCTACCAAGAAAGTCCTTCTGCTTGGGTTCCATAATCTGGTAATAAATAAGGGACAGCGAGATAGTACAGGAGGGGATAAGGCATTTGCCTTAAAGGCAGCTAATCCAGTAGGATCTCTGTCACTGCATCCAGTCTCCTGAGCACTACAAGGGGTTACTTCAGAGTACAGAGCCAGAAATAGCTCAAGATCACTGCCAGATATTGGTGCAAATCCACTCCACCCCAATCCCTCCCCCCCCCCCCCCAAAAAAAAAAAAAGAAACCGGGAAAGCTTGAACAAGTCTCTATGCCAATTCTGGGCCTAGGGTTTCTTTCTTCTCCAATAAAATATTAGTCACTCTCTTAAGACTAGCTAGTTATAAACTGCTTCTATTCTAGGCAATAATCTAAAGTTCAACAGGAGAGCAAGATACAGGTAGAGCTAGGACGAGGAGAAAATAGTTCTCAGCAAAAATTCCATGTACCAACATCACCAGAGTGTTCTATAGCTCTGTGTTCACTTTAGGAGCATGATGCCAAATACACAAAGTGCAAAATGTTCCAGCCTTACAACCACCCGAAGTTGTTAGGACTTTTGGTAACTTACTTGACTGTTGGTATTAGAATCTTCTTTTTTTTTTTTTTTTTTTTTTTTTTTTTTTTTTTTTTTTTTTTTTTTTTTTTTTGGGAATTACCTCTTTTTTTTTTTTTTTTTTTTTTTTTTTTTTTGCTTTTTTTTTTTTTTCCCCTTTATTTTATTTTATTTTTTTTAAAGTTGTAGATTTACAATTTTTTGTGCTTTGGTTTCAATTATACAATGATCAGATACCCATCCCTCCACCAGTGCCCATTTTCCACCACCATGGATAATATCCCTCCCACCCCCATCCCCCCATCCCCCCGTCTCTGTGGCAGGGCAATCCCCTGTGTTCTCTCTCTCCTTTTGGGTGTTGTGGTCTGCAAAAGAGGCATTGAGTGGCAAACATGTTCAGTCCATAGTCTACTTTCGACATGCATCTCCCCTCCTGGGAGGATCCTCCAAACATCCTTTATTTGGTGCTCCCTTCTCTATCTGAATAGCCCTTTCCTCTAGGATACCCGGCTGGCCTCTAAGTTATGGAGTAATCCTCCTGGTGCTGATCTCAGCTATTCTTGGGTATTAATCTCATACTTTGTTACTTTATATCCCCCAGATGAATGCAATCTTTCTATGTCTATCCCTCTCTTTCTGACTCATTTCGCTTAGCATGATACTTTCCATATTGTACCACTTGTATGTAAATTTCATGACTTCATCTTTTCTAAGAGCTACATAGTACTCCATTGTGTAGATGTACCAAAGTTTCTTTAACCAGTCATCTGTTCTTGGGCATTCAGGTTTCTTCCAGTTTCTGGCTATTGTAAAGAGGGCTGCAATGAACAAACAAGTGCAGATGTCACTTCGACTATACATTTTTGCCTCTCTGGGATATATTCCCAGGAGTGGTATTGCTGGGTCAAATGGGAGCTCAATTTCTAATTTTTTGAGAATCGTCCATACTGTTTTCCAGAAGGGCTGAACCAGTGGACATTCCCACCAACAGTGAAGGAGTGTCCCTTTCTCGCCACATCCACGCCAGCATCGGTTGCTTTTGTTCTTTTGAATGTGGGCCAGTCTCTGAGGTGTGAGATGGTATCTCATTGTGGTTTTGATCTGCATCTCCCTGATGATTAATGATGTAGAGCATTTTCTCATGTGCTTTTTTGCCATTCGGATTTCTTCTTTGAGAAAGTTTCTGTTCATTTCATTGCCCCATTTTTGGATGGGGTTGGATGTTTTCTTCTTGTGGAGTTTAACCAGTATTTTGTATATCCTGGATATCAACCCCTTGTCAGATGTGTATTCGGTGAATATCCTTTCCCATTCTGTAGACTGTCTTTGTATTTTGGTCACTGTTTCTTTGGAGGTGCAGAAGCTTCTTAGTTTAAGATAGTCCCATTTATCTATCTCTGTTTTCACTTGCTCGGCCAGTGGCGTGGCATCTTTGAAGATACCATTAGCTTCAATGTCATGGAGGGTTTTGCCAACTTTATCTTCAATGTACCTTATGGTTTCTGGTCTTATGTTGAGGTCTTTAATCCATTTTGATCTTACTTTTGTACATGGTGTTAGGCAGAGTTCTGAGCCTATTTTTTTGCATGTAGCCGTCCAGTGATGCCAACACAATTTATTAAAGAGGCTTTCCTTACTCCACTTCACATTACTTGCACCTTTATCAAAGATTAGATGAGCATATGATTGAGGAGAGATGTCAGTGTATTCAACCCTGTTCCATTGGTCTGCAGTTCTGCCTTTGTTCCAGTACCATGCTGTTTTAATTATTACTGCTTTGTAGTACAGTTTGAAGTTCGGGAGGTTGATTCCTCCCATTTTCTTTTTCCCAAGAATTGCTTTAGCTATTCGTGGGGGCTTATTGTTCCATATAAATTTCAAGAGTGTTTGCTCCATTTCTTTGAAGAATGTCATGGGTATCCTTATAGGGATTGCATTGAATTTATACAATGCTTTCGGTAGTATTGCCATTTTGACAATGTTAAGTCTCCCGACCCATGAGCAGGGGATATCTTTCCATTTCCTCATGTCCTCTTTTATTTCCTGAAGTAGCGTTTTGTAGTTTTCTTTGTACAGGTCCTTTACTTCCTTAGTTAAGCTGATTCCTAGGTACTTGATTTTCTGGGGCACAATTGTGAATGGGATTGTTTTTTTCATGTTGCTTTCTTCTCTCTCACTGTTTGCGTATAGGAAAGCCATGGACTTTTGGGTATTGATTTTATAACCTGCAACTTTACTATACGAGTCTATTGTTTCTAAGAGTTTTTTGGTGGAAGTTATTGGGTTCTCTAAGTAGAGTATCATATCATCGGCGAATAGTGAGAGCTTGATTTCTTCCTTTCCTACCTGAATGCCCTTAATATCTTTTTCCTGCCTAATCGCTATTGCAAGTACTTCCAGTACTATATTGAACAGCAGTGGAGAGAGTGGGCATCCCTGTCTCGTCCCTGATCTTAGAGGGAAGGCTCTCAGTTTTTCCCCATTGAGGATGATGCTTGCTGTAGGCTTGTGGTAGATGGCTTTAATTATGTTGAGGAAGGTCCCCTCTATACCCATTTTGGCTAGGGTTTTCATCATAAAGGGGTGCTGGATCTTATCAAATGCTTTCTCTGCATCTATTGATATGATCATATGCTTTTTATCTTTTCTTTTGTTGATATGGTGGATTATGTTGATTGATTTCCGAATGTTGAACCATCCTTGCATCCCTGGGATGAATCCTACTTGGTCATGGTGTATGATCTTTTTGATGAGTAGTTGGATTCTATTTGCTAGTAGTTTGTTGAGGATCTTTGCATCTGTGTTCATCAGGGATATCGGCCTGTAATTCTCTTTCTTTGTGGTATCTCTGTCTGCTTTTGGTATCAGTGTGATATTTGCTTCGTAGAAACTGTTCGGAAGTGTTTTTGATATTTCAATTTCGTGGAAAAGCTTAAAGAGTATTGGGAGTAAGTCCTCTTTAAAGATTTGGAAGAATTCACTAGTGAATCCATCCGGGCCAGGACTTTTGTGCTTGGGGAGACTTTTTATTACCATTTCAATTTCCTTGATGGAGATAGGTCTGTTCAGGTATTCCAGGTCTTCTTGGTTCAGCCTTGGGAGTCTGTAGGAGTCTAGGAATTTATCCATTTCCTCGAGGTTTTGATGTTCCGTGGCATAAAGCTTCTCAAAGTACTCCCTGAGGATCCTCTGAATTTCTGTGGTTTCTGTTGTAATGACCCCCTTTTCATTTCTGATTCGGTTTATTAGGGTTTTCTCTCTCCCTTTCTTTGTGAGTTTTGCTAGAGGCTTATCGATCTTGTTAATTTTCTCAAAGAACCAGCTCTTGGTTTCATTGATCTTTCGGATTGTTTTTTGGGTTTCCATCTCGTTAATCTCTGCTCTGAGTTTTATTATTTCCTTTCTCCTGTTCGGGTTGTGCTCCTTTTTTTGGTCCTTCTCCAAGCTCTTAAGCTGTGAGGTTAGGTTACTTATGTGTGCTCGCTCCTCCTTCCTGAGGAATGCTTGTAGAGCTATAAACTTTCCTCTTAACACAGCCTTTGCTGTGTCCCATAAGTTTTGGTAACTCGTGTTCTCATTTTCATTCGTTTCTAGGAATCTTTTGATTTCCTCTTTGATTTCCTGTCTAATCCACTCGTTGTTCAATAGTGCACTGTTTAATTTCCAGGTGTTTGATTTAGCTTTCTGTTTTTGTGTGTGATTTACTTCTAATTTCAGCGCATTATGGTCTGAGAAGATTGTTGATACAATCTCTACCTTCTTAATTTTATGGAGGCATGTTTTGTGGCTCAGCATGTGGTCTATCTTGGAGAATGTTCCATGGACGCTTGAGAAGAATGTGTATTCAGCTTTTCGTGGATGAAGTGTCCTGTATATATCTACTAAGTCCCTTTCTTCCATTGTTTCCCTCAAATGAAGTATGTCCTTGCTAAGCTTGAGTCTGGTTGATCTATCAAGAGGTGACAAAGCAGTGTTGAAGTCTCCCACTAGTATTGTGTTGCTATTGATGTCTTTTTCCAAATCTATGAGTAGTTGTTTTAAGTACTTTGCTGGTCTCTCATTAGGTGCATATACATTTATTATTGTAAGTTCTTCCTGTTGTACAGATCCTCTGATCAATAAGTAATGGCCTTCACTGTCTCTTATGACCTTCCTCACTCTGAAATCAATGTGGTCTGATATAAGGATGGCTACCCCAGCTTTTTTATGGGAGCTGTTTGCCTGTAGGATTGTTTTCCAGCCTTTGACTCTGAGTCTGTGTTTGCTTTGACTATTGAGATGCGTTTCTTGCAGGCAGCAGAATGTTGGGTTCAATTTTCTAATCCATCCTGCCACTCTATGTCTTTTAATTGGTGCGTTTAGCCCATTGACATTGAGAGAGATTATTGTTATGGGATTTTGTCCCATTGTTATGTTAAAATTTGGTGTATTTGAGGAGCCTTTCTTGCCTTAAAGTAGCCCATTTAGTTGTTCTTGTAACCATGGTTTTGAGTCTATGAAGTTCCTGAGCTGTTGTTTGTCTGTGAAACTGTGTGTTGTTCCTTCTATTATGAATGAGAGTCTTGCTGGGAAAAGTATTTTGGGGGAGGCATTTATTTCATTGAGTTTTTTTACTATGTCCCACCACTGTTTTCGGGCCATGAGGGTTTCATCAGAAAAATCAGCTGTGAATTTTAAGGATGCTCCTTTGTAAGAGATTTCTTTCTTCGATCTTGCTGCTTTCAGAATTTTGTCTCTGTCTAAGGTTTTGGTCATTTTGATCAGAATGTGTCTTGGGGTATTTTTATTCGGATTTCTTCTAGCTGGTACCCTTCGGGCCTCCTGAATGTGGTCACAAGTTTTCTTCAGCTCTGGAAATGTTGTAGCAATGATGTCTTTGACAGTTTCTTCTTCATCGAGGTTTTCTTCCTGTCCCTCTGGGACTCCAATAATTCTTATGTTACCCCTCTTGGCTTCATCACGATCTTCTCTTGCCATCTGTTCCCGAATTGTGAGTCTCTTTTCCATTTTCTGCTCTTTTCGGGAGAGTCTCTGAACTTCATCTTCGAGCTCACTGATTCTGTTCTCAGCCGCTGTTACTCTGCTGCTGAGGCCTTCCACTGAGCTTTTCAATTCGCCTACGAGATTTTTCAGGTCTGACATTTCTGATTGCATTTTCCTCATTTCTGCCTTCAGATCCTCTTGTCTTCTATTGGCATTGCTTTCCATTGTTTCTTTTAATTCCCTAAGCATCCTAAGTAGCTCCCTTCTGAATTCCTTGTCAGAGAGGTTGTCTAACATTACAGTACTGTTGGTGTCATCTGGGCTAGACTCTTCAATATGAATGTTTGGTGGGCTTTTGCGTTGCTTTACCATTGTGAGAGGTGTGGTTTAGTCCTTCACGTTCAGTGTTACTATTCTGCTTGATATGCAGTGTGAGTTAAGATAGGCTTATGAGTTATTGGCAACTGTATTTCTAGTGGCTGAGCTAAAATAGAGAAGTTTCCATCTAAGAAGTTAGCTTATGGTTCCTATGGCATATGTAGTGGGAAAATATTTCGCGGCCGCTGATGCGGCCGCGGCTCCAGAAACAGTCCCTGGCACTGGGCGAGGAGTTGGGAATATCTCCTGTTTGGAATTGGAGCCGTTCAGCTTTGTTGCCCAGAGCTGGGCCTCTGTGCCCGTCCCACGCGGCTCAGGGGTTGAAAACCGGCTGTCTCGGGGCTGTTTCTAGCTGCGCGTGCCCAGAGAGGAACCCAGGCCCTTGGGGGCGGGCTGTACCTGTTGGAATTGGAGCCGTTCAGCTTTGTTGCCCAGAGCTGGGCCTCTGTGCCCGTCCCACGCGGCTCAGGGGTTGAAAACCGGCTGTCTCGGGGCTGTTTCTAGCTGCGCGTGCCCAGAGAGGAACCCGGGCCCTTGGGGGCGGGCTGTACCTGTTGGAATTGGAGCCGTTCAGCTTTGTTGCCCAGAGCTGGGCCTCTGTGCCCGTCCCACGCGGCTCAGGGGTTGAAAACCGGCTGTCTCGGGGCTGTTTCTAGCTGCACGTGCCCAGAGAGGAACCCGGGCCCTTGGGGGCGGGCTGTACCTGTTGGAATTGGAGCCGTTCAGCTTTGTTGCCCAGAGCTGGGCCTCTGTGCCCGTCCCACGCGGCTCAGGGGTTGAAAACCGGCTGTCTCGGGGCTGTTTCTAGCTGCGCGTGCCCAGAGAGGAACCCGGGCCCTTGGGGGCGGGCTGTACCTGTTGGAATTGGAGCCGTTCAGCTTTGTTGCCCAGAGCTGGGCCTCTGTGCCCGTCCCACGCGGCTCAGGGGTTGAAAACCGGCTGTCTCGGGGCTGTTTCTAGCTGCGCGTGCCCAGAGAGGAACCCGGGCCCTTGGGGGCGGGCTGTACCTGTTGGAATTGGAGCCGTTCAGCTTTGTTGCCCAGAGCTGGGCCTCTGTGCCCGTCCCACGCGGCTCAGGGGTTGAAAACCGGCTGTCTCGGGGCTGTTTCTAGCTGCGCGTGCCCAGAGAGGAACCCGGGCCCTTGGGGGCGGGCTGTACCTGTTGGAATTGGAGCCGTTCAGCTTTGTTGCCCAGAGCTGGGCCTCTGTGCCCGTCCCACGCGGCTCAGGGGTTGAAAACCGGCTGTCTCGGGGCTGTTTCTAGCTGCGCGGGCCCAGAGAGGAACCCAGGCCCTTGGGGGCGGGCTGTACCTGTTGGAATTGGAGCCGTTCAGCTTTGTTGCCCAGAGCTGGGCCTCTGTGCCCGTCCCACGCGGCTCAGGGGTTGAAAACCGGCTGTCTCGGGGCTGTTTCTAGCTGCGCGTGCCCAGAGAGGAACCCGGGCCCTTGGGGGCGGGCTGTACCTGTTGGAATTGGAGCCGTTCAGCTTTGTTGCCCAGAGCTGGGCCTCTGTGCCCGTCCCACGCGGCTCAGGGGTTGAAAACCGGCTGTCTCGGGGCTGTTTCTAGCTGCGCGTGCCCAGAGAGGAACCCAGGCCCTTGGGGGCGGGCTGTACCTGTTGGAATTGGAGCCGTTCAGCTTTGTTGCCCAGAGCTGGGCCTCTGTGCCCGTCCCACGCGGCTCAGGGGTTGAAAACCGGCTGTCTCGGGGCTGTTTCTAGCTGCGCGTGCCCAGAGAGGAACCCGGGCCCTTGGGGGCGGGCTGTACCTGTTGGAATTGGAGCCGTTCAGCTTTGTTGCCCAGAGCTGGGCCTCTGTGCCCGTCCCACGCGGCTCAGGGGTTGAAAACCGGCTGTCTCGGGGCTGTTTCTAGCTGCGCGTGCCCAGAGAGGAACCCGGGCCCTTGGGGGCGGGCTGTACCTGTTGGAATTGGAGCCGTTCAGCTTTGTTGCCCAGAGCTGGGCCTCTGTGCCCGTCCCACGCGGCTCAGGGGTTGAAAACCGGCTGTCTCGGGGCTGTTTCTAGCTGCGCGTGCCCAGAGAGGAACCCGGGCCCTTGGGGGCGGGCTGTACCTGTTGGAATTGGAGCCGTTCAGCTTTGTTGCCCAGAGCTGGGCCTCTGTGCCCGTCCCACGCGGCTCAGGGGTTGAAAACCGGCTGTCTCGGGGCTGTTTCTAGCTGCGCGTGCCCAGAGAGGAACCCGGGCCCTTGGGGGCGGGCTGTACCTGTTGGAATTGGAGCCGTTCAGCTTTGTTGCCCAGAGCTGGGCCTCTGTGCCCGTCCCACGCGGCTCAGGGGTTGAAAACCGGCTGTCTCGGGGCTGTTTCTAGCTGCGCGTGCCCAGAGAGGAACCTGGGCCCTTGGGGGCGGGCTGTACCTGTTGGAATTGGAGCCGTTCAGCTTTGTTGCCCAGAGCTGGGCCTCTGTGCCCGTCCCACGCGGCTCAGGGGTTGAAAACCGGCTGTCTCGGGGCTGTTTCTAGCTGCGCGTGCCCAGAGAGGAACCCGGGCCCTTGGGGGCGGGCTGTACCTGTTGGAATTGGAGCCGTTCAGCTTTGTTGCCCAGAGCTGGGCCTCTGTGCCCGTCCCACGCGGCTCAGGGGTTGAAAACCGGCTGTCTCGGGGCTGTTTCTAGCTGCGCGTGCCCAGAGAGGAACCCGGGCCCTTGGGGGCGGGCTGTACCTGTTGGAATTGGAGCCGTTCAGCTTTGTTGCCCAGAGCTGGGCCTCTGTGCCCGTCCCACGCGGCTCAGGGGTTGAAAACCGGCTGTCTCGGGGCTGTTTCTAGCTGCGCGTGCCCAGAGAGGAACCCGGGCCCTTGGGGGCGGGCTGTACCTGTTGGAATTGGAGCCGTTCAGCTTTGTTGCCCAGAGCTGGGCCTCTGTGCCCGTCCCACGCGGCTCAGGGGTTGAAAACCGGCTGTCTCGGGGCTGTTTTTGCTGCGCGTGCCCAGAGAGGAACCCAGGCCCTTGGGGGCGGGCTGTACCTGTTGGAATTGGAGCCGTTCAGCTTTGTTGCCCAGAGCTGGGCCTCTGTGCCCGTCCCACGCGGCTCAGGGGTTGAAAACCGGCTGTCTCGGGGCTGTTTCTAGCTGCGCGTGCCCAGAGAGGAACCCAGGCCCTTGGGGGCGGGCTGTACCTGTTGGAATTGGAGCCGTTCAGCTTTGTTGCCCAGAGCTGGGCCTCTGTGCCCGTCCCACGCGGCTCAGGGGTTGAAAACCGGCTGTCTCGGGGCTGTTTCTAGCTGCGCGTGCCCAGAGAGGAACCCGGGCCCTTGGGGGCGGGCTGTACCTGTTGGAATTGGAGCCGTTCAGCTTTGTTGCCCAGAGCTGGGCCTCTGTGCCCGTCCCACGCGGCTCAGGGGTTGAAAACCGGCTGTCTCGGGGCTGTTTCTAGCTGCGCGTGCCCAGAGAGGAACCCGGGCCCTTGGGGGCGGGCTGTACCTGTTGGAATTGGAGCCGTTCAGCTTTGTTGCCCAGAGCTGGGCCTCTGTGCCCGTCCCACGCGGCTCAGGGGTTGAAAACCGGCTGTCTCGGGGCTGTTTCTAGCTGCGCGTGCCCAGAGAGGAACCCGGGCCCTTGGGGGCGGGCTGTACCTGTTGGAATTGGAGCCGTTCAGCTTTGTTGCCCAGAGCTGGGCCTCTGTGCCCGTCCCACGCGGCTCAGGGGTTGAAAACCGGCTGTCTCGGGGCTGTTTCTAGCTGCGCCTAGAATCTTCTTTATACCTGACACTTTAAGTGAATTTTGCTCCTCTCAAACATTGTCAGAGGGGGCTGGAGTGATAGCACTGCAGGCAGGGCATTTGCCTTGCACGTGGCCAACTCGGGTTCCATTCTCAGCAACCCATATGGACCCATGAGCACCGCCAGGAGTTCCTGAGTGCATGAACAAGGAGTACCTCCTGTGCATTGATGGGTGTGACCCAAAATAAAAAGAAAAACGTTGTCGGTGGTTATCAGTCTCACAGATTTTTTTTATCACCCTCTTGTTCCTTACAGAAAATATTCAAACTCCATCTGTACTGGGAACTGCACATTCTCTGCAGCTTCCTCTTCTCGTGGTGAATAATTCAGCTTCCCTAACAGGAAGTGTCTGCAACTACTCCAGAATACCTACTCCAGCTGGTAGTTCTGCTTGGCTCCTGCCGTCAGATTCTGGCATCTCTTTCCAACCTGGATAGTGCCTATCTTGACCAACATTCTAGCACAACAATGCTGCCTGGAGTGTCTGGTCAGAGCCAGCTATCCTCTTTGTCTGCTTCCAACCCAAGTGTTTTGGAATGGGATATTGCAGGAAGTACTGAAAAGAAGTCTTACACGGGTGACATTACTATGACTATCCTTGACCAAAACACCACTGTCTCCTCCAAGTCTATGACAGCTCGCTATGAGAAAACGTTAGATACCAACCACATGGTGTCTCTGAATGCATCACTTTCTGCCAGTCCTGTTGAAAGAACACCATCTCAGGTTCCAAATCAGAGGACATCACGACATTGGTGGAAGACAAACAACTTACTTGGCTCCTTAATTGGTTGGAAGACCTAGATCAATGCATAGATTCGCAGGGAATGAACACCACACATACCATCACTCTGAGTCAGGGTCGAGAAAACTCATGTGGCACTAAGGGGACTTCTGACCCAAGACTGAAGAACAAAAACCAGGACTCTGAGGCTCTGGAGGGAGAACCCAAGGCCAAAATCCATTCCAAAGACCCACAACACTTGCTAGGGGGAGCAGGGATCTTTTGTAATGCTGCAACCAGTGATAGGTGTCCTTTGACCATGGCCAAACCTCACAGCAAACCTCAGAAAGCTGTGTCCAACATGATTATCAAGACCAAGAGCCATGGGCAGGAGAAGACAAAACAGACCAGAGCAAACTCCAAGAAAGCTGATGACAATAAGCAGACAGGATACAAGGTGAAGGCAGAAGCGAAACCCACAATTGCCAGGATGAAACGCAAGTTAAGTCAACCTTAGTTTTGCAAAGAGGCCCTTAAAAAGCCCTGCAGCTGCCAGGGCATGCATATGCTGAAGTTGGTGCAAGAGTTTGATGCACTGGGGAAGAAGAGGGATCCACAGCCTGGATCCTCTTCCTCCCGGGTCCTGGGTAGTTCAAAGAAGTCAAAAAATGTCCAGCCCTCCTCAGCAGTCAAACAATTGGCAGGTGCTATAAGGGATGAAATAAGTCTTGAGAAAACTCAGATCAAAGCTGAGAAACCAAGTAGCAGTGCTAAAGAACACTCGTCTCCATCCCAGTCTGAGCTCCCACTGCCTGGGAAGGTCAAATTGATACCTTTGCCTTTTCTTACCATGGAGAAACCGCAAGCTTGACGTGTTCCTCGGAAAACACAGACTCTGGCTTCACATCATCCTTCTGCAGCTTACACTGCCAGGCCTGGCTCTACCAACTCAGCTAGGCCAACCGCCACCAATTCATCCCAGCCAGAGAGTGCATATTTTTCACATCCTGCCAGACCATCTCAGCCCATTTCGACCAACCCATCTCGACCAGCTTTGCTTAGCTCTACTACCCGGCCTATTTCTCAGCCTTCAACTTCTAGACCTGCTCCTTCCAAGACAACAGCTAGCACTTCTCTCCAGTGGGACCCTCTTCCTATCTCTGTGAGCAAGCGCCAGGCTCCACCCAAATGTCAGAGTCAGTTTCGCCTCCAAAATTCTGTTTCCAACCAATTCCATGGAGAAAGTCCATTGTTCCCGAGTCAGTCATGTCAAAGCCCAACTCAAAAGAGTAGAGACCAGAGCTTGAGGCCATGAAGAGGAAGGCTCAGCAGGAACGTGAGAACTCTGCCAAATACACCTCTTTGGGGAAAGAGCAGATTTTTATCCAGAGAGAAAAAGATATGGACATCTCTTAATTCTATGGCTATAAGTAGCTGGAATAGTTGGTGCCACTTTAAGTACCAGATGGTTGCCTTAGAAAAACACCTGAAATGCCATACACATTTCATTCATTCTGATACATTTTTCAAAAAATAAATAGATGCATGTATGTTAATACATTAGTAATAAAATTTCTGAATGTTGAGAGGATTTCCATTGTGTTCATCATTTGGAGGGGGCAAGGATTGAAGGATACATGAGAAAGAAATAGAAGTTAGAAGGGGAATAAAAGGGGAAACAGACAAGAATCTATGAAAGAGAAACTTGGCTCAGGGTTGTAAAGCCCTTAAGAGGAGACATTTTATGGGCCTGATGAAGACTTGGTTGTGTGGGCCAGGCAAAGAAATAGTATACCTGATAGAGCATTGCAGGAGGCTGACCCAAGATTCATCCCTGGAATCCTATGTGGTCCCAGGAGTTTCACTAGATGTTGTCCTCTAGCACAGAGTCAGGAGTAAGCCCTGAGTACAGGCAAGTATGCTTCCATCGCCAGTCTCCTCCAAAAAAGTATGGGAGAAATCGCAGTGAGGGGGTTTGGTTTAATATTAAAAAAGTTGAATAGGTTGAAGAAGGAGGATTAGTATAATAAGATAACCTGTTGAAAAGTAGAAATAGTTTCACAGAGGCTGCCTTTGTTTCATGACCTCCATTATTAAATAAAGAGATTTTAGACATATCTCCAAAAGATGTGGATGGTTTATCCATAAGTGAACTTGCTGTGTGATGCTAAGACATATACTGGGGACATAACCTACAGATGAACTGTCACCGGCCCTCAGAGTTACTCATGGGTGACTGTAAATAGTGACCAATCAGAGACAACAGTTCAAACAAGAAGCCCGAATATCAGCTCTTGAAGATGTAAAGATCAATCGCCATGTACTTAGGCCCGTGGTTCAGCCACCCTAGATACACCATTTCACTTCATCTTCCCAACAATACTGAAAGCCAGTATTACCGGGGCACTAGGCCAGCGAGCTTCAACAATGACGTCTATCTGACTAAGTTCTTTGGATTTGCAAATTCCCCAAAGTGGCCAATGTGTCTTTCAGACCACAGAATCCTGACATAACTGACTCGGGAGCTCAAAATATATTAGCTTCAGGGTGTCTCTCAGGTGTTTTCTGCAGTGCCTGGTGCATGAAGTCTGCTCCAAACATCGATGTTAAAGGAAGATGACACAAAAACCAACAGTATCAATGGCATTGGAGGCTGGACCATGGGAGAATCCGGACTGGGATATGCGCAGTAGGTCACCACTCCCAGAGCTGTCGGGCCGGCTCTTCTTGAGGCTGGGAAGGCGGTGGTGGGAAGAGATGGTGCTAAGAGACATATGGGGTGATGAATGAAAGGGAAGGAAACGGGGAACACTCTGGACTGGGACACCAGATGGGCATTATGGGATAGTTGGTGCGTTACATTAAAATGTTTTTTAATGAAAACCTGTATTCCATTCATCAAAGTAGGAAAATAAAATAGGTGAGAAATAACAGGTCACATAGAAGGTCAGAGAGAGCTCAAAGAGATGAAATTCGTTCTTGAGCTCCTGCTGGATTTTGGGCAGACAGATTGCTTCTGCAAGCATCACGTGGTGTGACTACAAAAAAAACGACCAAGTGTTAAACATGGTCAAAAAAGACAAAAAGGAAAAAAACCCAAAAATCAAGCTGCAAACATTGAGAGTGGTGACTCGTTCTTCTTTTGGGGGGTGGTGGGAGAGACTTTGAAGTGATGAGTTGTAAGCATTTACTAAGGGGAAAAGAGTAAGAACACCTTGGCCAGCACAGGGATTAGAGGCCCAGAGGGGAGATTCTGATGGACTTCTATTGCTGAGTTTGCAAAGAAGAAAATATCTAACACAGCCCAACAGTTATTCCCAATTTTTCTAGGTGCTTCTAGACAATGAGTAAAGGAGTGAGAACTTGTACTCTTTTAAAATACAAACCTGCTTAAGCAATTTTTTTATGGGATCCATCATTTAAAGACAAATTTCAGTGGCATTTGCTATACTTGTTAGTTTTGCAACTATTACCATTATTTTATCCATGGGCTGGAGCTATAGCACAGCGGGAAGGGCATTTGCCTTGCAAGCGGCCAACATGGGCAACCCGAGTTCGATTCCTCCGCCTATTGCGGAGAGCCTGCAAGCTACTGAGAGTATTTCCCCCGCAGGGCAAATCCTGGCACGTTACCCATGACGTATTCAATATGCCAAACGCAGTAACAATTGTCATGAAGGAGACATTACTGGGCCCACTCGACCAAATCGATGAACAACGGAAGGACAGTGACAGTGAGGGTGACCCTTATTTTATCCATAACAGTTTCATCAATTCAAAAACAGCCTCTTCACTACCCACTGACCTCTCCATTCTCTCTCTCCTCTGGTTCCTGGCAACACTGCTCTTTTTGTCTATACGAATTTTCTTTCTCTAAACCCTTCACATACATGGATCTTAAGATATGTGACCTTTTTGGCAGCCGTTTTTAAACGCTGATGCTTTTAAGGTTAATCTGTGCTACAGTATGTCATTACTTCCTCTGACTGATATTCTTTCGTATGGATCTATCATATTAGAGAGGGTTCCACAGGTTATAAATGCAAAGTTCTCAGGAGGTCTCATAAATTGGCTAAAAGAAATATTGATCGTGGTTTTTCCACATAGTACAGAGTGTAGGGTTCTTGTCTTCAACACAGTAGGCCTGCTTGGCTCCCTGGCACTTCATATGTCCCCTGAGCCTTGCCAGGAGTGACGCCAGAGCACAAAACCAAGAGTTAGTTCTGAGCACCATCAGGTGTGAATACAACACACAAAAAATCAAAGCATTCACACACACAAAGATCTAGTCCCATACATGTAACTTTAGAAGCAAACAACATCATCGTGTAGAATAGATAATGGCCATTCAAAGAAATCATCAAACCTGCAAATATCCCTTCGTTTAGAAAACCTTGATTGAATATATGCCATGGCTGGAAATGGAGAGATCTGGTGTATTTTCAGGTGGGTCAATGGAATAACACTTGTTCTGACACAATGGAGGAAGTAGATGATGAAGATAGAGGAGAAGGTCATGTGAACTTCGAGGTCAGTATGCAAGTGTATTGACTACCAGACAAGCCTCGTGAAAGTTATGAGAAGTTAACAGAAAATACAGGCTAAAGACCTTCTAAAGAAGGCATATATCCTGTATGAAATCTTTTCCCCAGTGATCTGTATATAAAATTTCTGGCTTCCAGGAGTACGGATTATTTTCTTCTGATGTTTAAGCTAACAGGTAATTGGTTACAGCAGTCACAGAAAACCTAAACCAAACAGCATATCAATAACACAGTAGCCTGTAAAACAATACAGTGCTCCAGCAAAAAATATTTGGAATCAGTACATATAAAACTCTAAAATCTTTTTCTATTTCACTCTTAAATAAAAACAGAACTTGTTAAGGAACATGTGTAGCTAATGGGCAAGTAGCAATATCTTGAACATGGGACCTAAATTAAAATGACTAGTGTGGTTCCCTGCTCCACATTAAGTTTCAAACTATTTTGACTTTTTATTATAGTGACTTCTCCAGGAACGATTCCTGAGTGCAGAGCCAGGAGCAATCCCTGAGCATAAACAAGTGTGGCCCCCAAACTGAAATAAATAAATAGATCAGATTTTGAAAGTTTGCTATCCTCTTTTTAGCCAGATTGTCCATAACTCAATCACCTCTATTTTCACAGCCAATATCCACACGCTCAGACTAGCCTCACCCATGAATGTATCTCTTCCAACCTCTTATACTTTACACCACTGAAAGATCAAATGTAACACACCTCATTTATTGAGGTTTAAAATAGAAGGCAAGTAGTTGGTGGGCGTACATTCCAGGGCAGTGTGCCCAGAAATCCAGCTCAGGGAACTGCAAGACTCCTCACCGTTGGCCATGCCCCCTCCCCTCTCAGAGGCACTCTGGTCAGAGGCGTTCCCCGGCAAATTTTAGGACTGCGTCAGAAGTGGGACTTTATTCTAGATCAGGCATCATTGTGGCTTATTCCCCCAAAATTAGAGAAGCGGCAGTGGGCATGGCCTCCATTGCAGCAGCACCTCATACGGCTGCTCTAATTTCCCCCCTTTCTCTACACTTTGGACTTAATCCTCAATCTCCATTACCTAATTTTGAGAAGGACAGCCTGGCTGACACAAACACATTATGCCAATAGTCCATGCGCCTATTTTGATCTCAACAAAGTAAATGTGAACACAAGAAAATGAACAAGTCTACATTAAAGAACGCATATCTGAAACTGCACTAGAGGACTCACAGAGGTCACAAAGGAGCAGCACCAGAGAGGAAGTTAGTATTCTAGAAAGGGGAAAAGGTGACCACCATCGAATATCTCATCCAAAATCCTTTCTCACAGAAAGAGGAGAACATCAAGAGTGAACCGGAGAGTTCCACCTCGAAAATATCTAAGGAGCATGAAGAAAAGGCGAAAATTCCAACCACGAGGAGTGGATGAAGAAAACAGCCCAGAAGCCTCAATAGGAAATACCAACAAATACAATCACTCCAATAAAGAATTCAGAGATGAAATGTTGAGGATGTTTATTGAACTCAAAGAAACGATGGAACAGGAAGCCAGTAATTTAAAGAAAGTCATGAAAGAAACAGTGGAATGGACAGCCAATAAAATCAGGAAGCAATGAAAGCAGAAATAAGAAAGCGACAAACATGTGTCATTAATAAAGAATTCAGGAGATGAAATTAAAAATAGAGTGCACGCGCTCAACAATAGAATGACCACCACTGAAAACAGAATCACTGAGCTTCAAGATGAGCTATGTAACGCATACAGGCAACAGCATATAATGGGAAAGGACCTAAAAATAGCTCAATTGAATCAGAGACCTAGGGGATAAACTTCAGAGGAACAACATAAGAATCATCAAAGATTCAGAAGAACGGGGAGGCAACCCCAATGAAGTAGCAACAGCTAAGGATATCACTGCTGAGAATTTCCCAAAGATGGAGAATGCAGACATCCAGATCTAAGGAGCTTGAAAGGTACCAGCTAAAAGAGACCCTAATAACGAGACTCCATAATATCATATTCAGAATGATGGATACCACAGGTAGAGAAATTATACTGTAAGCAGAAAGGCCAAAGAAGGAAATCACATACAAAGGATCATCCCTTAGATTTGCAGTAGACTTATCAAGGGAAACCTTCCTAGCCCAAAGACATCGGTGTGTTATAGTGAAAAAAATTCAATGAAACTATTGTTTCACCAAGAATACTCTATCCTTCAATGGAATACACTGCAGCTGTTAGAAAGGAAGAAGTCATAAAATTTACATATAAGTAGTTCAACATAGTCAGTATCAAGCTAGGTGAAATGAGCCAGAAAGAGAGGGACATACATAGAAAGACTGCACTCATCTGGGGAATATTAAATAACAAAATGGGACAAAACACCCAGGAATAGCGAGATACTTACCAGGAAGTCGGCTCAACGGCTTGGAACCCAGCAAAACTGGAAAGATAGATACTAAAAACAACTGTGCCCAGACCTCTACCTCAGACCATGCACAAAAGTCAGAGCAAAATGGATTAAAAAACCTCAACATCAGATCTGATTCCATAAGGTCCATTGAAGAAAAGGTCAGCAAAATCCACCACGTTATTGAAAATAAAATTATCGTCAAAGGTGACATGCCACTAAACAAGCAAGTGGAAACAGTGATACACAAATGGGATGCTCTTAAACTAAGTAGTCCCTGTGCCTCAAAAGAATCAGTGAGCAGAATACAAAGACAGTTTACAGAATGGGAAAGGATATTCACCCAATTCTTATCTGGTAATGGGTGAATATCAAGAGTATATAAGGCACTGGTTGAACTCTACAGTAAGAAAACATCCATCCAATAAGAAATTGGGGCGATGAAATAAAAAGAAACTTTCTCAGAGGAGAAATCTGACTGGCCAAAAGGCACATGAAAAAATGCTCTTCATCACAAATAATCAGAGAGATGCAGATGAAAACAAAAAGAAACCAGGCCACACCACAGAAACTAGCACATATCTGAAAGAACAAAAGCAACCAGTGTTGGCATGGATGTGGGTCGAAGGGTACTCTTATTCTCTACTGGTGGGAATGCTGACTGGCACATCCTTTATGGAAAACAATATGGACTTCCTAAAAAAAACTAGAAATTGAGCTCGCATTTGACCCTGCAACACCACTTCTGGGAATATATCCTGGAGATGCAAAGAATTCCAGTAGAAATGACATCTGCAGTTGTACATTCATTGCAGAACTCTTTGCAATAGCCAAAATCTGGAAAAATATCCAAGTGCCTGAGAACAGTTGACTGGTTAAAAAAAAATCTTTGGTATATATATGCAATGGAATACTATGCATCTGTTAGAAAAGATGAAATGATGAAATTTGCATATATGTGCATCAATATAGAGAGTGTCATGCTAAGAGAAATCATTCAGAGAGAGAGAGGGACAGACATAGATTGACTGTACTTATTTGTGGAATATAATGCAACAGTTGAGAGAATAACAGATGGAATAGAGTTGGGACCACACTATTTTTAATATCATTTCTTAAATTTAATCAAATAATTCCTATTAAATAACTATGGAAAGATATCCTGATTTCATAAATCCTCAAAAAAAGGCCAAAAAGATCAAATACGAAGTGTTACAATCTTTCAATCATTTGAGCCTTTATTAACATGCAAGTACTGTTTGCAAGATATGCAGGTTTTTCTAATCTTCTAGTCCAATGTTTTAAACTTAGAGTAACTTATGAATCTAACACAAAGTAACTCACTAAAGTTGGTCAAGGTTAAATAAACTATTTTTAGCTATCACCTTGACAGTTCCAATAGTAGTTTAGGCTTTTATAATTGACATTACTTGTCACCAGGTAACAGAATAGAGTTCTGATCTTGAATGTTTTATACTAAAATAAGTACCTATATGTCTTATGAATTTACTAAAATATATGCAATTAACATGTATGATGCTTACTTCACTACTTTCATAAACTAGAAAGTACAACATTATGTCTTTTAAGAGTAAAATTTTATTTTATAACTCTTGGTTGTTTTTAATTTTCTGAAGCTTCTATAACCTTGCTCTGGCCTCATCTAAGCATTACAGGAATGCACAAGGTTGCCACAGACCTAGGCATGCAGGAGGCTTGTAGAGACTTGGTTCTTGATGATTGCAGTTCCCAGAAAAACTAGACCATTAATAAACCCATCTGGAAGAACTAAGATGAAAGCTTAATTTATAGACTCTATAATGACAGCATTGTTGTCACTACAAGATAAATAAAAACTCACGTTCAGTGCTTCTTTTACCATAGCTTCTCATCAGCTACGTTGTCATGGTTTTTAATATTTTTGGTATGTTGAGTAGGAGAGTTTATTGACCTCCTTATTAAGTTTATGTTCACACTACCTGTGTGTAAAAGACCCACCAATCATCATTATCATATTCACTTGGGATGATATATTTTAATACACCATTATGTGTAACAAAGTATATTGTAAGCATTGCATTGTGTATCTCAATATGTTTCTCATAAATAATTCAAATGGAAATAGGAAAATTAGAATAATTCAGGGTAGTCTAGTTTTTAAAGTCTAGTGAGGTTAAGTCTTAATACGTACATACAAAAATGTGAACACGACAATGAACTATGGAAGAATGAATATTGGGGGAAAATAACTATACTAAAGTACATACTGTGAATTGGTTAAAATGAACAACGCACACTTAATCAGTCATGTAGCTGACCTGTTGGCTACATGCAGTTACTAGCTCCAAACACTGACTAGTAATCTTCCATAACTGCTTTTAAATCAAGTTCTTAAATCTCAGCTATAAACAAAAGGACAAGAAACATTTAAACAATACTGCAGTTTATCAAACGACTGATAAAAAATTTCAACTCTTATGTCTTTGACACTTATAAAAAAATTGAAGTCTTGGCTAAGATATAAACATGTTCATAATGCAACATTCACATAACGAATAATGCTACTTATGATGTCTAGAAGATCAGGATAGTTTAAACAAAACAAAACAAAACATAAAAATACAGAGCCAATTATTTACTTGTAGAACGTGTACATTTATGCCTAAATTTTAGCATTTACTGTACCACCATTAATTAAAAAAATCACATCCAAAATAGAAGGCAAAACCAACTATGAATTGACATATTAGTTTATTTCTCAGTTTTTGAAGATGTCCTTAATTTACTGATGTAGCAAACAAATGTCAGCTCTGATTGCTATGCAAAAGAACAGAAGCTAATCTGCTTGGCAATGAACATTAAAAGTTCAATTGCACACAGGTAACATGCTATATACGAAAAGTTACTAACGGAAATACAGGTATTAAATACTGAAAAAAGTTAACAGTTTATTGATCACTTGATCACTTGATACCCCGTAACTCATCGATTTACTTGAGCAGGTGGCAGTAACGTCTCCATTCATCCCTGTTGCATGCTAGCGTAGCCCAATGGCATCTGCTCGATCTAGGAATAGGCAAACCCTCAAACCTATCATTCAGGGACTTGACGAATAAAATAACAGTTTAGTATAATCTATTTAATTTAAAAATCTAGGAAATTCTCAGCCATCAGCCATTCCAGTGCAATTACAGGTGTAATTGGGAATTCAGGATCTTGGTCGAGCTTTTAGTGTAATGAACCTTGTAGGTGAAATACGTGCACACTTTGGATAGCACATGTGGAGGGATATCGCTAAAATTGACTTCATTTGTTTCATTTTCAGCAAACTGACCTGGGCCAATCAACAGAGCTTTTATTGTTCCTGATGTTAATGCATGTTCTCTTTTTACAATAAACTCATGGCCATCAGAGGATATTAATATGACACACATCGCATCAGGGCCTTTACAGCCACCATAGGTTTTCTCTTCTCCATCTATTATGTTCTTAAAAAATTCTACTTCACTTCTGTTGGAAATTTAGGAGTTTCTTGTCAACTCCTCAGCCAACACAGCCACTGCAGCCTCTGCACCGGCGCCCGCGCCCGACCGAGAAGGGACCATTATTTAAATGATTCTTAGAGCACTCACTCGGTATGGTAGATGCCTGCTGAAAGTAGAATATAGAGCAACCATGATGGCCGCTTGCTATATGCATTGCAAACCTAACACCCAAAAGGAGAGAGAGAGAGTAAAAGGAGTGTGTTTGCCACAGAGGCAGGTGGAAGAGATTGTGTGGGGGTGGCAGGAGGGATACTGGAAACATTGGTGGTGGAGTATGGGCACTGGTAGAGAGATGCGTACTCGATCATTTTATGAACAAAATGTAATCACGAAAGTTTGCAAGTCCATAACTGAACCTCATAGTGATTCAGTAAAAAATAAAAAAAGTAGAATAGAAGGAAATCAATCTAAGGGAAATATATTTATACAGAGAGATAGATGGACAGACAGACAGATATGCACACAAGTCTAAACTGTAACAACATGTTACTAATCTATTATAGAAGTGCTTAATGGCTCCTGGGTGAAATACAATGGCCTTGACAAACTTTCCTCTAAGAAACAATTTTGGGATCATTTTTAGCGAATTATAAATAACAACAGTACAAAATGAATACTTTTGGCTCTGCATTAGGACAGGGTTTTAGGTTTGGGATGGAAATATTTGAAATATGGTGATGAGAAGTTGTGATGGTGGTGTATTGGTGTTTGAATATTAAATGCACTCAAATATTGTGAACAACTATATCAAAAAATTAAATTAAATTAAAAAATCTTTTTAAGAGATCAAAGCAACAATTCTAAGTGTGGAAAACAATGAAGAGGAAAAAATATCAAGAATATCTCAAAAGTTTCTGTATTCAAATATCAGGTGTTCACTAATAGAATTCAGCATGGTCCACAAGGCTCATGCTGAAAAATAAATGTTGAAAGCCCCAAAGGTACCCTGTGGAAAGAAGGATCATGTGAGTCCAGCGCTAAGATAGAGGCTTACGACTGTGATCATTAGAAAACTGTTGGTGGTCAAAAAATGAAAATGTATAGAGCAAGACCACTTAAGATCAAGATTGAACCAGTGCGGCCTTATAATATTGAGTATCGAATAGTGGAATTTTCTGCTATTCACAGTTCTCACACTTCAGTCCATAAACCAGTAGGAATTTCATCTTGCACATAGCGTTGTAGCACTGTCCTCCCATTGTTCATCGATTTGCTCAAGTGGCCCCAGTAAGGTCTCCCTTGTGAGACTTGTAGTTACTGTGTTTGGCATATTGAATAGGGCATGGTAGCTTGCCTTAATTTGCTGTGCGGGCAAGATACTCTTGGTATCTTGCTGGGCTCTCTGAGAGGGGCGGAGGAATTGAACTAAGCTCTGCCAGGCCGAGTCAATATATTTACTAAATTTAAATATAGTAATACCTCAGTGAGAGCAATCGTAAAGAAGATAAGTATTTGGCTTGGTCAGGTACCTATCCAGGATGTATCTAAGGCTTCCCATATATTTCGACAAGCACTGCCAGGTATAATTACTGAGTATCGAGCCAGGAGTCATCTCTGAAAATTTTGGCGTTCCCCTGCAAACAGTAAGTGAAGTGCCCACTCTATACAAGTCACAGTTTTAAGCACATTAAGAGGCATTAGTTGATAATATTTTGTTAGAAGTGCTCTCACATCAAAGATATAAGATTAAAGAGATAGTATATGGGAAATTGTCTGCCATGAAGGCAGAGGGAGGACGAGAAAGGAGGAATATGCTGGGGAGAATGGTGGTGGGGAATGTGCACTGGTGGAGAGATGGTTGTTTGAAAATTGTGTGTGATCCTTCCCCAGCAATTTCCTGATTCGGTCTTTGCACTGATTCGTACTGCTCATCATTTTTTCATTTCTAAAATATATTTCTGCTCAAGCACTAAGCAATAATCTAGGGTTTAATATATGAATATTCTATGTGACTGACCCTTGTTCTATCTCCAGCACCACATATGGTCCCATGAGCACCACCAGGAGTCACTCCTGAGCACAGAGACAGGAGTACCTGAGTATCACTGGGGCTACCCCAAATCATCTCTCTCTACACACACACACAAAACATATACATAACACACACATACACACAATTTCTAGGCTGCAATGATAGTACAGTGTGAGGGTGCTTGCCATGAATGAAGAAAATCCTCAATGGTCCAAGGGACCATACTTATTGGGATGGCAGGGATTGAATCCAGGTCAACCATGTGCAAGGCAAGTGCAATTCCCACTGGATTATCACTTTGATCCAGATGATGACACTATTTTAAATGACAACTGCCTTCAAGTATTTATTGTGTTCTTTCTGGTTCTTTTTAGAAGTCCCTAATTATCCCTACCTACTTGGGATTTTCTAACAGATGGTAAAATTTGTTGATCACAATAATTGGTTATAATCTGTCTAAATTGTTTCTCATCTGCCAAATCCAATTGTCACTTTGAACCTACATTCAGCAGCGGTCAGTCATAGAGAATGAGACAAACACAGAAGTAGACAAACACGTGTATTGACCTAGATTTAGGGTCATCTGTGCAGCATTTAATGGTCTCATGGCAGGTCAATATAATGCAATATTGCTCTCCCAACCCCAGCAGATCCCTACAGGTGAGTCAATGTTGGAGTGGACAGAGACATCAAGGAGAGTTAAGAAGTATATAAAGATGCCACAGGGACCTGGAGAGCAGAGGCTAGTGTAGTTCACAGAGAATCAATAGGAAACTATAAACTATAAAGTTGTTTGGGCAGTAGAGAGAATTAAGTGGGCAGCGTACCTCTCTTGCACCCATTCTATGAAGCTCCTCCAGGAGTGGTTCCTGAGTGTGGAGACAGGAGCAAGCCTGGAGCACAGCTAGCTGAGGACCCAAAATCAAAATAAATAAAGATTGTGAAAGTTGCTTATTCCAGTTTTGGCTATATTGTCCCCTAAATCTAAAAGACCCTACAAAGTATTAGTCTATGTTGGCCTGGAACAAGTTTACAGCTGGCAGTACTGTGTCATCAATTCTATCCTTGCCTTCTCTTCTTTCTGGGTGCATGTTTGCTAGCGGAACACACTAAACTTAGGGTTTTTTGTTACGGGTAGATTGCTCATAATAATTCATCATTTCGTAACTCTACAGTAAGTAATAATGTATATTATAAAGCATTAACATATCACTTAATAATATTGAATATTATAGAGTCTCCAGACCCTGCGCCTGGCTGCCCTCGCGGGGGGGCCCCTCGAAGGGGAGCGGGTTGAAATTTCCTCCCCGCCCTGACAAGGGCTCCAGCAGCCAAAGAACTCCAGGACCAGCCACCACCATGCTGAGACCACTCTCCGCACACAGGAAGGTACTGGTAGAGAGAAAGCCACGCGGGTTCCGGGGCCAAGATCTCCAAGCCTACTCGGATAGGGGAGGCACATCCTCTACTCAGATCCTCCAAATTCCAGGAGGTGGGTGCCACACCCACCAACTGGCTCCCTGGCGCTGTGTAATCCCATCAACGGCCAAGACCCAGAGACTTTAAAATCCAGCTCCATGAGGAGAACAGTGCAGTCTCCTGCCCTCGCGCCTGGCTGCCCTCGACCGGGCCCCTCAGACGGGAGTGGGTTGAGCTTTCCTCCCAACCCTGACAAGAGCTCTGGCAACCGAAGACCTCCAGGACCAGCCAACACCGTGCTGAGACCACTTTCCGCGCATATGAAGGTACTGGAAGAGGGACAAAGCCACGCGGGTTCTGGGTCCGAGATCTCCAAGCCTACTCGGATTGGGGCAGGGCATCCTCTACTCAGATCCTCCAAGTTCCAGTAGGCGGGGGTCACACCAACCAAACGACCCCCTGGGGCCGTGTAATCCCATCAACGGCCAAGACAAAGAGATTATAAAAAAAACAGCTCCCTAAGGAGAACAGTGCAGTCTCCTGCCCCCCGCGCCTGGCTACCCTCGCTGGGGCCCCTTGGAGGGGAGTGGGTTGAGCTTCCCTTCCCGCCCCAACCAGGGGTCCGGCAGCCAAAGACCTCCAGGACCAGCCACCACCATGCTGAGACCACTCTCCGCACATATGAAGGTACTGGCAGAGCGACAAAGCAACGTGGGTTCCGGGGCCGAGATCTCCAAGCCTACTCAGATTGGTGCCGGGCATCCTCTACTCAGATCCTTCAAATTCCAGTAGATGGGGGTCACACCCACCAACTGGGCCCCAGCAGCCGAAGAACTCCAGGACCAGCCACCACCGTGCTGAGACCACTCTACGCACACATGAAGGTACAGGCAGAGGGACAAAGCCACGTGTCTTCCGTGGTCGAGATCTCCAAGTCTACTCGGATTAGTGATGGGCATCCTCCACCAAGATCCTCCAAATTCCTGTATGCGGGGGTCACACCCACCAACTGGCCCCCTGGCGCCGTGTAATCCATCAACGGCCAAGACCCAGAGACTATAAAAAACAGCTCCCGGAAGAGAACAGTGCAGTCTCCTGCTCCCGAACCTGGTTGCCATCGCCGGGGCCCCTTGGAGGGGAGATGGTTGAATGGGAGGTGGGAGAATTGAGTGTTCAGACTCATATGAGGTATATCAGATGGTCACTGGGTTGGATAAGGCTCCCCCGCGCTCCTTTGTGGAATGTGTGTGAGTGAATGAGCGGTCAGGGGCGTCCTCGCCTCTAATTCGAGTCTGTGGTTCCAAGGCTGTGGGCACCCTTAAGGTTCCTGAAAAGGCTACGGAATCCGGTTGGGCTGTCTGGTTCCACGGGAAACATCCGCCTTTCTCTTATGGCTAAGTTTCCCACTGGCCAGACAAGCACCTGAGTGGGCCCCTTTGTTGGGCCTCCCCCCGTGTCTTGTGTTTGTTTTTCTCAGGTATTCACGTGGGACTTCAGCCTTCCAGTGACCCATCTCCTGTCTCGTCTCTATTCATGTTTTTTCTTTTCTGCCTTCTAGTCCTTCTGTCTGTGTTACAATTGAGTGTTCAGTCTCATATGAGGTGTATGAGACGGTCACTGGGTTGGATAAGGCGCCCCCCTGCGCCCCTTTGTCGTGTCCTTTGTGGAATGTGTGTGCGAGTGAATGAGTGGTCAGAGGCGTCCTTGCCTCTGATTCGAGTCTGTGGTTCCACAGCTGGACACCCTTAAGTTCCCCTAAAGGCTACGGAACCCGGTTGGGCTGTCTGTGGGTCCACGAGAAACATATGGTCTATGGTGGTGCTGACTTAGATGTCGGCCGTAAGTCACCTTTGGCTGATCCACTATGGCTAAGTTTCCCACTGGCCAGACAAGCACCTGAGTGGGCCCCTTTGTCGGGCCTCCCCCGTGTCTTGCGTCTGTTTCTCCCAGGTATTCACGCAGGGGACAGTCTTCCAGTGACCCATCTCCTGTCTCGTCTCTCTTTATGTCTTGTCTGCCTTCTATTTCTTTCATCTGTCTTACTCCTTCTCTCCTTCCTATATTTCTCATTTTCTATATTCATGTGTAGTGGTAGGGCGTTCGCCTTACAAGCGGCCAACATGGCCGATCTGAGTTCGATTCCTCCGCCTCTCTCGGAGAGCCCGGCAAGCTACCGAGAGTATTTGATATGCCAAACACAGTAACAACAAAATCTCCAATGGAGACGTTACTGGGCCCGCTCAAGCAAATCGACGATCAACGGGAGGTCCTTTACCTTTACCTTTACCTTTATCTGTTTCTCTGAACTAAGCAAGAAGGAATTGTTTGTTCGTGGTTTAAAGCACCTTAAGCATCGAGAAATCTAGGTAAAGAAAAAGGACCTTGTCAATTTCTGTCTTCTTCTTGAAAATGTATGTATAAGAAACGTAGGGGCCCTGACTGTCTTAAATCCCCATCCATGCCTTTTCCTACTGGCAATAAAACTTAGAGACCTTCTTAAAGGTCTACTGCCCTTCTGCTCCACGTTCCCCGGCTCTCGGCCTCCCTCTATCCCCTCCCCCTCTATCAGCCCAATCTTGTTTCTGGTGTCCTGGTTAGTGGAATCTCTCTCCCTCTCACTCTCTCAGTCACTTTCTCCGCTCCTTATCCCCGTCTCCCTTTTCAGGCGTTTCCTCCCTGCGGGCACGGGTCGAGCACTTAAAGGCCGTTAGAAGACTCCTGTGACAGGATGAGGGGGTCACAGCCGCGATTCCCAGAATAAAATCGCGTCCCCCGCAGAAGAAAAAAACTGTGCAACGTTAGGTACTCGTCAGTTAAGCACATCCACGTGCCCAGATTTGAAATCGCGGCCTTTCTCTTTCCCTCTCCCTCCACCCTCCTTTCTTAGGACCTTGGGAAATTTGCTTAGCAAAAGGGAACTCTTTGTTGTGGGTATTAGGGACTCTCTCTGGGTTCCAGTTACTAGCACTACAGAGTAGCTTTGTCATGTTAAATGAGATTTAAAAAAAAAAACTTGGGAGTGCCTGAATGATTTCTATCTGACCCTTGGCCCAGGAGAGGTTCCCGGAGCCTTGTGGGTTGTAGGGCGTTTTTGAATCAGATGTAGAGGATGCTGTGAAAGATTCAGAGGCCTTTTTAAGAGAGAAAAGCCTCTCGGGCCTCCTCTCCCGTGAAGGAGAAGCCCATATCCCAGTGCCCCTTGGTTACTATCCCCATGCTGGTTTCTGAGACTAATATTCCTTGCTTATACCCAGTTCTTAAGGACAATCCCACAGTCCACCCTCTGCTCCCCACCATGACTCCCCTTCTGTACTATCCCCAGAGGATGAGGCAGACCTCAAGCAGGAGGCTGCAAGATATCTAGAGCCCAAATGGCCCCCACACCTCCCTACCTTTTCTTGCTGACCTCCCCCTTACAACCCTAAAATGTATTTTCAAGAGAAAATTGACCTCTCTTTGGCTGCAGAATTTGAGTTCTGGAAAACCTGGCGCCAGGAGAAGACTTGGAAGAACTGAAACCTCGAAGGTGAAAATCACGTACACGCCCTTTGGGAAAATTCGGAAATCTCTGTGTGACTGGTGAGTGTGGTGCGCACCCGTGTAAGTGGAGGACCGGTCCGAGCGAGTGTAGGAGTGTGATCTGTGAGTGTGTTCCTAGTGTGTGTATTGTCTTAATATCTTTCTCCTAGTTCTGTTTAAGATTGTTTAACATGGGTCAGAATCAATCGACCCCCAAGGCTTTAATTCTTAATCACTTCTCTGAGATCCACAGGAAAGCTCAGGCTCTGGGCTTGAGAGTCAAGAAAGGTAAGTTTGGCATTTTTTGTCCATCAGAATGACCTTCCTTTGGTGTGGATTGGCCCCCACAAGATTCCTTCTCAACAAACCATGTGGCTCCAGTAAAAGAGGTAATAATCTGTAGAAAATCTGCTGTGAAGGCATACTCCCCTGGAAATCTCTAGGGGGCATGGGGAAGGAATGTGATAACCTCTGTGTGAATGGTTTCTGCAAAGAGGCACCCCGCCTTTGTCTGTTTTGCGTCACCCTCCACTAGGAGGAAGCCCACTAGTGAGAAAGACTCTGGGAAACTAAGGCAGGCCAATTTCCAGACATAAGATCCTTTTCCCCACCCAGGTCTAACTAGAAGATAGAGGTCAATTGAAATGCTAATGAAGACAGTTCAGAAAAAAAGGGTAAAAGCCAAAGTAAAGGCCAATTTACAGGAGGCTAGAATTCCCTTGGAAGAGGCCAAAGTGATAGACCTGGAGAAAAATTTTGCCAAGGAACAATCTTTTTTCATAGATTATTGCTTGCAATTAGAAAAACATCCTAGGAGCCTCCAACTAGGTAGTTTAGATAAAGAGTATCTTGTTGACCTCTGTAACACCATGTGGCCTAAGTATAGTGGGGAAAGATAGCCAGTGAATGGCAGTTTGCATTACCAGATCATTTTGCAGTCAGATCTTTGCAGGTAACAAAAGAAATAGGAGAGTATCAAAGCAGAGGAGGCAGGAAAATGCAAGATCTTATGATTAACTGTTTGACATCAGAAACAAAGAAGTGTGTCACTAAGGGGCCAATCCCCATGTCTGATAAGAATCTCCCTGCCTCAGAATTAGCCTTGGCTAAAAAATGGTAACATCTTTGTCAGAGTTTATTTTGCCGGCTTATATCAACAAAAGCGCTTTCCTGACCCATTTTTAACAAGCAGGAGACTGGCTGGTCAGGCTGGGAAATTGGGGAGCAGTGTTTCTCTGCCCTGGGGACTGTCCCTTCCTTTCTCAGACCATCAGTTTCTCCCTGTCATTGTTTTAAGGGTCAGATTGATCGATCAATTGCAGATGTGTGCATATGTATGTTTGGTGTTTTAGTCAGTTCATTGACTGTCTGTCTTGTCTGTCTGTCTGTCTATGTGGAAAACTCGAGTGTTGGAACCAGGCTGAAATCAAAAGTAGAAATTTTAGAGAAGTTAGTGATATGCAACCCAGTGATTTAAGAAATGCAGTTGGTTTTGGAACCTGTTAGACAAGGGTTAATCCTTATCAGAAGGTTGAGCCTATAGAGAAAGCAGAATTCTCAATCTAAATTTCTTGATAGAATAACATTAATGATTATGTGATTAACAGTTGAAATCCTTTTGAACTTAAGAATCTTGTACTATTTAGAAGAGCTATGGAACTAGAGCCTGAAACTAAAGTGAAATAAGAGTTCAGAGAAAGCAAGACTATATCTTACAAGCCTCAGGTAACTTTAATGAAAAATTAGGCCACTTTTACAAACTACAGAGGTACAGAAGCCATTAAAATTAAGTTTCCTTATTTTCCTAAGCCGTGGCAATTTATAGGATAACAATTGGATTTGTCCATTCTCCCTTGACACAAGGAGCTAAGGTTTATCAGGTTACACCCATCACAGTGCTCCTGAGTCACTTCCATTCCTTTGTTTTTCGTAACCACTTCTATATGGTCTCCTCCCCAACCAGGTAATCAACTTTCCCCCTAGTCAGAATCTGTTAATTTGTAAGATCAGATCCTCCAAATTCCAGTAGGCGGGCGTCACACCCACCAACTGGCCCCCTGGCGCCGTGTAATCCCATGGACAGCCAAGACCCAGAGACTCTAAAAAACAGCCCCCGGAAGAGAAAAGCTCAGTCTCCTGCCCCGCTCCTGGCTGCCCTTGCAGGGGCCCCTCGAAGGAGAGCGGATTGAGCTTTCCTCCCCACCCCGACTAGGGCTCTGGCAGCAGAAGACCTCCAGGGCTAGCCACAACATTTCTGAGACCACTCTCCACACTAATGAAGGTAATTGCAGAGGGACAAAGCAACGCGGGTTCCGGGGCCGAGATCTCCAAGCCTACTCAGATTGGTGCCGGATATCCTCTACTCAGATCCTCCATATTCCAGTAGGTGGTGGTCACACCCACCAACTGGCCCCCTAGCGCCATGTAATCCCATCAACGGTCACGAAGCAGAGACTACAAAATCCAGCTCCCTGAGGAGAATAGTGCAGTCTCCTGCCCCCGCGCCTCCCTGCCCTAGCGGGGGCTCCTCAGACGGGAGCGGGTTGAGCTTTCCTCCCCACCGCGACCAGGGATCTGGCAGCCGAAGACCTCCAGGGCCAGCCACAACCATGTTGAGACCACTCTCCATACAAATGAAGGTACTGTCAGAGGGACAAAGCCACGAGGGTTCCGGGGCTGAGAACTCCAAGACTACTCAGTTTGGGGCTGGGCATCCTCTACTCATATCCTCCAAATTCCAGTAGGTGGAGTTCACACCCACCAACTGGCCCCCTGGCGCCGTGTAATCCCATCAACGGCCAAAACCCAGAGCCTATAAAATCCAGCTTCTTGAGAACAGTGCAGTTTCCTGCCCCCACGCCTGGCTGCCCTCACTGGGACCCCTCAGAGGGGAGCGGGTTGAGCTTCCCTCCCACCCCTACCAGGGCTCCTGCAACCGAAGTCCTCCAGGACAAGCCACCACCATGCTGAGACCACTCTCCACAGACATGAAGGTACTGGCAAAGGGACAAAGCCACGCGGGTTCCGGGGCCGAGACCTCCAAGCCTACCTGGATTGAGGACAGGTATCCTCTACTCATATCCTCCAAATTCCAGAAGGCGGGGGTCACACCCACCAACTGGCCTCCTAGCGACCTGTAATTCGATCAACGTTCATGATCCAGAGACTATAAAATACAGCTCCCTAAGGAGATTAGTGCAGTCTCCTGCCCCCGCGCCTGGTTGCCCTCGCCGGGGCCCCTCGGAGGGGAGCGGGTTGAGCTTCGCTCACAGCCCCGATCAGGGTTCCAGCAGCCGAAGACATCTAGGACCAGCCACCACCATGCTGAGACCACTCTCCACACAAATGAAGGTACTATCAGAGGGACAAGGCCACGCTGGCTCCAGGGCTGAGATCTCAAAGCCAACTTGGATTGGGGCTGGGCATCCTCCACCCAGATCCTGCAATTCGTGTAGGCGGGGGTCTCACCCAACAACTGGCCCCCTGGAGCCGTGTAATCCCATCAATGACCAAGACCCAGAGACTATAAAAACCAGCTCCCGAAAGAGAACACTGCAGTCTCCTGCCCCAGCGCCTGGCTGCCATCGCGGGGCCCCTCGGAGGGGAGCAGGTTGAGCTTTCCTTCACGCCCCAACGAGGTCTCTGGCAGCCGAAGACCTCCAGGGCCAGCCACAACCATGTTGAGACCACTCTCCACACAAAAGAAGGTAATGGCAGAGGGACAGAGCCACGCGGGTTCCGGGGCCGAGAGCTCCAAGCCTACTCGGATTGGGGCCGGACATCCTCTACTAAGATACTCCAAATTCCAGTAGGCAGGGGTCACACCGAACAACTGGCCCCCTGGCGCCGTGTATTCCCATCAACGGCCAAGACCCAGAGACTATAAAAAGCAGCTCCCGAAAGAGAACAGTGCAATTTCCTTCACCCGCGCCTCGCTGCCCTCGCCGTGGCACCTCGGAGGGTGCGGGTTAAGCATTCCTACCTACCAGGGCTCCAGCAGCCGAAGACCTCCAGGACCAGCCACCACCATGCTGAGACCACTCTCCACACAAATGAAAGTATTGGCAGTGGTACAAAGCCACGCGGGTTCCGGGGACGAGAACTCCAAGCCTACTCGGTTTAGGGCTGGGCATCCTCTACTCAGATCCTCCAAATTCCTGTAGGCGGATGTCACACCCACCAACTGGCCCCCTGGCGCCGAATAATCCCATCAAGGGCCAAGACCCAGAGACTATAAAATCCAGATCCCGGAGGAGAACAGTGCAGTCTCCTATCCCCGCGCCTGGCTTCCCTCGCCGGGGCCACTCGGAGGGGAGCGTGTTCAGCTTTCCTCCCCACCCTAACAAGTGCTCCGGCAGCACAAGATCTCCAGGACCAGCCACCACTGTGCTGAGACTACTCTCCGCCCACATGAAGGTACTGGTAGAGGGCCAAAGCCACCCTGGTTCCCGGGCCGAGATCTCCAAGCCTACTCGGATTGGGGCCGGATATCCTCTACTCAGATCCTCCAAATTCCAGTAGGCGGGGGTCACACCCACCAACTGGCCCCCTTGCACCGTGTAATCCCATCAACTGCCAAGAACCAGAGACTAAAAAAACCAGCTCTCGAAAGAGAACACTGCAGTCTCCTGCCCCCTGCGCCTGGCTGCCCTCGCGGGGCCCCTTGGAGGGGAACGGGTTGAGCTTTATTCCCCCCCCCCGCGACCAGGGCTCTGGCAGCCGAAGACCTCCAGGGCCAGCCACAACCATGTTGAGACCACTCTCCACACACATGAAGGTAATTCATTCATTTCATTCATCATTCAGTTATTCGTCGATTGCCTCGAGCAGGCCCCAGTAACTTCTCTTTCATCCTAGCCCTGAGACTATATTCAAGGCTCTTTAGGAGAAAGAGACCCATCATTGTTACTGGTATTTGGCATATTTGGTATGCCATGGGGAGTTTGCCAGACTCTGCCCTGTGGGCAGGCTACATTCGATAGCCTGCAAGTTTGTCCAAAGTAGGAATGAGATAATAAGATGTAATTAAAAGAGGTCCTGATAAGATGTCTCGCGGCTGCGAACACGGCCACGCCGTTCCGGGACCTGGATTTTATAGTCTCTGAGTCTTGGACGCTGATGGGATTACACTGCGCCAGGGGGCCAGGTGGTGGGTGTGACCCCCGCCTACTGGAATTTGGAGGATCTGGGTGGAGGATGCTCGACTCCAATCCGAGTAGGCTGGGAGGTCTCGGCCCCGGAACCCGCGTGGATTTGTCCCTCTGCCAGTACCTTCATGTGTGCGGAGAGTTGTCTCAGCATGGTGGTGGCTGGTCCTAGAGGTCTTCGGCTGCTGGAGCCCTGGTCGGGGCGGGGAGGAAAGCTCAACCCGCTCCCCTCCAAGGGGGCTCCAGCGAGGAACAGCCAGGCGTGGGGGCAGAAGACTGAAGGTAATGGCAGAGGGAAAAAGCCACGCGGGTTCCGGGGCCGAGATCTCCAAGCCTACTCAGTTTGGTGCCAGGCATCCTCTACTCAGATCCTCCAAATTCCAGTAGGTGGGGGTCACACCCACCAAATTGCCCCCTAGCGCAGTTTAATCCCATCAACGGCTATGACCCAGAGATTACAAAATCCAGCTCCCTGAGGAGAATAATGCAGTCTCCTGCACCCACACCTGGCTGCCCTCACCGGGGCCCCAGAGAGGGGAGCGGGTTGAACTTCGCTCCCAGCCCCGACCAGGGCTCCGGCAGCTGAAGACCTCCAGGGCCAGCCACAACCATTCTGAGACCACTCTCCGTGCACATGAAGGTACTGTCAGAGGGACAAAGCCACGCGCATTCCGGGGCCGAGATCTCCAAGCAAACTCAGATTGGGGCTGGGCATCCTCCACCCAGATCCTCCAAATTCCTGTAGGCGGGGTGTCTCACCCACCAACTGGCCCCCTGGCGCCGTGTAATCCCATCAAGGACCAAGACCCAGAGACTATAAAAACCAGCTCCCGAAAGAGAACACTGCAGTCTCCTGCCCCCGTGCCTGGCTTCCCTTGCGGGGCCCCTCGGAGGGAAGCGGGTTGAGCTTTCCTTCCCAGACTGACAAGGGCTGCGGCAGCTGACGACCTCCAGGAAAAGCCACCACCATGGTGAGACCACTCTCCGTGCACATGAAGGTTGTGGCAGAGGGAGAAAGTCACGCGGGTTCCGGGGCCGAGATCTCCAAGCCTACTCGGATTGGGGCCGGGCATCCTCTACTTAGATCCTCCAAATTCCAGTAGGCGGGGGTCACACCCACCAACTGGCCCCCTTGCGCCGTGTAATCCCATCAACTGCCAAGAACCAGAGACTAAAAAAACCAGCTCTCGAAAGAGAACACTGCAGTCTCCTGCCCCCTGCGCCTGGCTGCCCTCGCGGGGCCCCTTGGAGGGGAACGGGTTGAACTTTATTCCCCCCCCCAACCAGGGCTCCGGCAGCCGAAGACCTCCAGGGCCAGTCACCACCATGTTGAGACCACTCTCCACACACATGAACGTAATGGCAGAGGGAAAAAGCCACGCGGGTTCCGGGGTCAAGATTTCCAAGCCTACTAGGATTGGGGCCAGACATCCTCCACCCAGATCTTCCAATTTCCAGTAGGCAGGGGTTACACCCAACAACTGGCCCCCTGGCGCTGTGTATTCCCATCAACGGCCAAGACCCAGAGACTATAAAAACCAGCTCCCGAAAGAGAACAATGCAGTTTCCTGCACCAGCGTCTCGCTGCCCTCACTGTGGCCCCTCTGAGGTTGCGGGATGAGCATTCCTACCCGTCCCTACCAGGACTCCGGCAGCTGAAGACCTCCAGGACCAGCCACCACCATGCTGTGACCACTCTCCACACAAATGAAGGTACTGGCAGAGGTACAAAGCCATGCGGGTTCTGGGGCCGAGAACTCCAAGCCTACTCGGTTTAGGGCTGGGCATCCTCTACTCAGATCCTCCAAATTCCTGTAGGCGGATGTCACACCCACCAACTGGCCCCCTGGTGCCGAATAATCCCATCAATGGCCAAGACCCAGAGACTATAAAATCCAGCTCCTGAAAAAGAACACTGCAGTCTCCTGCCCCCTGCTCCTGGCTTCCCTCGAGGGGGCCCTCGAAGGGGAGTGGGTTGAGCTTTCCTCCCCGCCCCAGCCAGGGCTCCAGCAGCCGAAGACCTCCAGGGCAAGCCACAACCGTGTTGAGACCACTCTCCACACAAATGAAGGTAATGGCTGAGGGACAAATCCACGCGGGTTCTGGGGCCAAGATCTCCAAGCCTACTAGGATTGGGGCCGTTCATCCTCCACCCAGATCCTCCAATTTCCAGGTGGCGGGGGTCACACCCACCAACTGACCCCCTGGCACTGTGTAATCCCTTCAACGGCCAAGACCCAGAGACTATAAAATCCAGCTCCCTGAGGAGATTAGTGCAGTCTCCTTCCCCCGCGCCTGGCTGGCCTCACCGGGGCCCCTCGGAGGGGAGCTGGTTGAGCTTTCCTCCCCACCCCAACAAGGGCTCTGGCAGCCGAAGCCCTCGAGGACCAGCCACCACTGTGCTGAGACCACTCTCCGTACACATGAAGGTACTGTCAGAGGGACAAAGCCACGCGGGTTCCGGTGCCGAGATCTCCAAGCCTACTCGGATTGGGGCCCGGCATCCTCTACTCAGATCCTCCAAATTCCAGTAGGCAGGGGTCACACCCACCAACTGGCCCCCTGGCACCATGTAATCCAAATAATGGCCAAAACCCGAGACTATCAAAACCTGCTCCCGAAAGGGAACAGTGCAGTCTCCTGCACTCGCCCCTTGGTGTTTCCTGCCGGGGCCCCTCAGAGGGGATCGGGTTGAGCTTTCCTCCCCGCCCCAACCAGGGCTCTGGCAGCCGAAGACCTCCAGGGCTAGCCACAACCATTCTGAGACCACTCTCTGCACACATGAATGTACTGGCAGAGGGACAAAGCCACGCGGGTTCCGGGGCCGAGATCTTCAAGCCTACTCGGATTGGGGCCGGGCATCCTCTACTTAGGTCCTCCAAATTCCAGTAGGCGGTGGTCACACCCACCAACTGGCCCCGTGGCACCATGTAATCCCATCAACGGCCAAGACCCAGAGACTATAAAATCCAGATCCCTGAGGAGAACAGTGCAGTCTCCTATCCCCACGCCTGGCTTCCCTCACTGGGGCCACTCGGAGGGGAGCGTGTTGAGCTTTCCTCCCCACCCCGACAAGGACTCTGGCAGCCGAAGACATCCAGGACCAGTCACCACCATGCTGTGACCACTCTCCACTCAAATGAAGGTACTGGCAGAGGGACAAAGCCACGTGGGTTCTGGGGCCGAGAACTCCAAGCCTTCTCGGTTTAGGGCTGGGCATCCTCTACTCAGATCCTCCAAATTCCAGTAGGCGGGGGTCACACCCACCAACTGGCCCCCTGGTGCCGTGTAATCCCATCAACGTCCAAGACCCAGAGACTATAAAAACCAGCTCCCAAAAGAGAACAGTGCAGTCTTCTGCCCCCGCGCCTGGCGGCCCTCGCCTGGGCCCCTCGGAGGGGAGCGGGTTGAGCTTTCCTCCCAGCCCTGACAAGGGCTCCGGCCGCAAAAGACCTCCAGAGCCAGCCACCACCATGCTGAGACCACTCTCCCCACACATGAAGTTACTGGCAGAGGGACAAAACCACGCGCATTTCAAGGCCAAGATCTCTAAACCTACTCGGATTGGGCCGGACATCCTCCACCCAGATCCTCCAAATTCCAGTTGGTGGGGTACCCACCCATCAACACCCTAACACCGTGTAATCCCAACAACGGCCAAGACCTAGAGACTATAAAACCCAGCTCCCTGAAGAGAACAGTGCAGTCTCCCGCCCCCGTGCCTGGCTTATTATGCAACTTATTCCTACTTAGGACAAACTTTCAGGCTACCGAATATAGCCTGCCCACAAGGCAGAGTCTGGCAAACTCCCCGTGGCATACCCAATATGCCAAATACCAGTAACAATGATGGCTCTCATTCTCCTAAAGAGCGTTGAATATAATCTCAGGGCTAGGATGAAGGAGACATTACTGGGGCCTTCTCGAGTCAATCTAAGAATAACAGGACGGTCCTGATTCGTGTCGTGATACAAAATACACTAGTAGTAACTTAATGTTATTGATTAACTAGGCAGTATATATTATTACCTAGTAACTGTTGATTTAGTAATGAAATATGTAAGCTCATGAGTAGAATAGGAGTATTTCCCTAACCTAAGAGTCTGAGGAAGGTGAAACTGTTATATCTCTCTTGTAAGATTCCATCTCTCTAGCCTGCTTAAGTCTATATCTCAGTCTATCCAATTCAGTCTTCTTCTTGGGAATCTGACCCCCCTATTGGCTAGCCTCTACCTTTCAACTGCCTGCTTGTTATATAAGTTACTTTTAAATCTTCTGTTTTATAGACTGGTAAGGTATACACTCAAAAATCATCTTCTATTGCCTTTTTTGGCTAGTAGTTTTTGCTAAAATAGAATTTCATCTTCATATCATACATGAAACAATTTCTTAAAAAATTATTGTACTGTTTTCTTTGTTGTGTTTGGGGACGACATTCACTGTTGGTCAGGGCTTACTCTTGGGGCTGCTCTCAATCAATACTGTACTATGCTGCTTGCAACTTAGCCCAGATTTCATTAATGTCTACAAACTTCTTTTACAATTCTGTGATACATATTTTTCATGATTTTTTTCTTGGTCTCTATTCTTGTCACGTACGTCACGTGAAAAAGACAAATTTTATTTCAGTGTGCACATTATTCTTAATTAGATTTGTAAGTAACTCCTTTGCAGGAAAGCAACTTGAGAGTCAGAATTTAAACAACAATCTTCCTTAAAAAAGCACATCTTGAGAAAAACTAAGGTACTCATTTTTGAGGGGGGGGACAGAAACAAGGGTACAGTTGTGAACCTTTAATTCATCAAGTACATTGATTTATATATGAGCTGTAGATTATAGATAGGAACCGCACAAGAAAAAGACAAACCTGAGGATTACACTGCTAATAGTTGTAACCACCCCACTTGCCTATATGCATGGAAAGTATCTTCCTCCTAGTTTCTGACATTGTAGTGATCAAGTCAGAGACCAGGAAAGAAAGTCCACATGCTTAGTTTCTGTATCCTGGTAATACATAAGGGACAGTAAAATAGTACAGGAGGCGTAAGGCATTTGACTTATAGGCAGCTAATCCAGTTGGATCTCTGTCACTGCATCCAGTTTCCTGAGCAGTACAAGGGGTAACTTCAGAGTACAGAGCCAGGAATAGCCCAAGATCACTGCCAGATATTGGTTAAAATCCACTCTTCCCCAATACCAATTAAAAAAAAGGGAAAGCTTGAACAAGTCTGTATGCCAATTCTGGTCCTCGGTTTCTTTCTTCTCCAATAAAATGTTGGTCATTCTCTTAGTACTTCCTAGTTCTAAAATGCTTCCATTCTAGGCAATAATGTAAAGTTCAACAGAAAAGCAAGCTAAAGGTACAGTTAGCACGAGGAGAAACTAGCTCTAAGCAACAAATCCAGATACCAACATCACCAGAGACTTCTATAGCTCTGTGTTCACTTTGGGAGCGTGTTGCCAAATACACAAAGTGCAAAATGTTCCAGCCTTTCAACCACACAAAGTTGTTTGGACCTTCAGTAACTTACTTCACTGTTGGTAATAGAATCTTCTCTATATCTGAAACTTCATATGAATTTTGCTTCTCTCAAACATTTTCGGAGGGAGCTGGAGTGATAGCACAGCAGGGAGGGCGTTTACCTTGCACGGGGCCAACCTGGTTCCATTCCCAGCATCTCATATGGTCCCCTGAGCACTATAAAAAGTAATTTCTGAGTGTTTGAACCAGCAGTTACCCCTGTGCATCACTGGGTGTGACCCAAAAGGAAAAAAAAACTTTATTGGAGTTTATCAGTCTCACAGATTTTTTTTATCACCCTCTTGTTCCTTACAGAAAATATTCAAACTCCCTCGATATTGGGAACTGCACATTCTCTGCAGCTTCCTCTTCTCGTGGTGAACAATGCAGCTTCCCTAACAGGAAGTGTCTGCAACTACTCCAGAGTATCTACTCCAGCTGGTAGATCTGCTTGGCTCCTGCCGTCAGATTCTGGCATCTCTTTCCAACCATTCATGGGTAGTGCCTATCTTGACCAACATTCTAGCACAACAATGATGCCTGGAGTGTCTTGCCAGAGCCAGCTATCCACTTTTTCTGCTTCAAACCCATGTTTTTTGGATTGGGATATAGCAGAAAGTACTGAAAGAAGCCTTACACGGGAGACTTTACTGTGATTAACCTTGACAAAAACACCACTGTCTCTTCCATGTCTATGGCAGCTCACTATGAGACAACCTTAGATACCAACCACAAGGTGTCTCTGTACACATCATTTTCTGCCAGTCTTGTTGAAAGGACACCAACTCGGGTTCCAAATCAGAGTTATAGCCTGTTGCTTCCCTACCAGGAAGGAAGCCAAGTGGTTTACCATCATCAGGGGACTCCAGGACCTCTCCTTTCTGGAGAGGACATCACGTCATGGGTGGAAGATAAACAACTACCCCAGCTCTTTGATTGCTTGGAAGACCTAGATCAATGCATAGGTCCGCAGGGATTGAACACCTAAGATACCATCACTCTGAATCAGGGCCAACAGTACTCAGGTGGCACTAAGGGGACCTCCCACCCAACACGGAAGAACAAAAACCAGGCCTCTGACGCGCTGGAGGGAGAACCCAAGGCCAAAATCCATTCTATAGACCCAGAACACTTGCTAGGGGGAGCAGGGATTGTTTGTAATGCTGCAGTCAGTGATAGTTGTCCTATGACCATGGCCGTACCTAATAGCAAACCTCAGAAAGCTGAGTCCAGCAGGATCAGCAAGACCAAGAGCCGTGGGCAGGAGAAGACAAAAAAGGCCAGAGAAATCTCCAAGAAAGCAGATGACAATAAGCAGACAGGGAAAAAGGTGAAGGCAGAAAAGGATTCCCCCATTGCCAGGTTGAAAAGCAAGTTAAGTCATCCTGAACTTGGACAAGAGGCCCTTAAAAAACCCCGAAGCTTGCAGGATGATGCAAAGAATATCCTGGAAATGCAAAGAATTCCAATAGAAATGACATCTGCGCTTGTACATTCATTGCAGAGCTCTTTGCAATAGCCAGAATTTGGAAAAAATCCAAGTACCTGGGAACAGATGACTGGTTAAAAAAAACTTTGGTACAACTACTCAGTGGAATACTATGCATCTGTAAGAAAAGATGAAATGATGAAATTTGCATATAAGTGGAGTGATATGGAGAGTATCATGCTAAGTGAAATCAGTCGGAGAGAGAGGGACAGACATAGAATGACTGCACTCATTATTTAAAATATTAATTGACAGAATTGGAGACTAACACCAAAGATAATAGAGAAAAGGTCAAGCAGATCGCTCCAAGGCTTGGAAACCAGTCTCACATGCTGGGGGAAAGGCAAATGAAATAGAGAAGGGACCACTATTTAAATGATTCTTGGAGGGCTCACTTGGGATGGTAGATGCCTGTTGGAAGTAGAATATAGACCAAACGTGACGGCCACTTACTACATGCATTGCAAACCATGAAACCCCAAAGGAGATAGAGAGTAAAAGGGATTGTGTTTGCCACAGAGGCAGGTGTGTGAGATTGTGTGGAGGTGGCGGGAGGGATACTGGGAACATTAGTGGTAGAGAATGTGCACTGGTGGATAGATGGGTACTCGATCATTTTATCACCAAATGTACTTTCGAAATGTAATCAAGTTTGCAAATTTGTAACTGAACCTCATGGTGATTCATTAAAATATAAAAATAAATAAATAAACAAAAATAAAATAGAATAGAAGGAAACCAATCTTAAGGGAAATATATTTACACAAAAAGATAGATGGATAGACAAACAGACAGACACACAGATAGAGAGATATGCGCACAAGGCTAAATCTTAACAACATGTTACTAATCTCTCATAAAAGTGCTTAATGGCTCCTGGGTGAAATAAAACCGTCTTGAAATACTTTTCCTCTAAGAAACAATTTTTGGATCATTTTTAGCGAATTATTTATAACAAGCAATACAAAATTAATTATTTTGGCTCTACATTAGTGAGAGGGGCCCCCGCCAGATCAATCATCCAGCCCACGAATGTGGCCCTCGGGTGCGTAGGTGCAGGGAGGAATCGACCCAATGAACCCAAGACACAAGAGACATAATGCAGTTTAGAAGCAGAGAGAAAAAGGGACAGGACAGAGCAGACAGGAGAGCAGACAGGATCGGACAAGACAGGCATTTATTCAGGGCAGCAGGGGCTTAAATACCTATCAGTACAGATAAATTCAGTTACACAAAAAGGGTCATATCCATATATGATTAGTAAGGTTACAAAGTCTATATGTTTTCACATACCAGGCATGAGGTAGTTACACAAAGGGACATTCAATATATGATTTACAAAGTTTATACCTTTCCATACCAGGTTAATCACTGTCAGTTGCTTCTTGTTTTTACTGACAGTAATGACAGATGTTTTCTCAAGATAACCATACATAGCACAGGCAAGTAGGCCCTTGGTCAGTTAAAGGGCCAGCTTCCCACACATTAGGGCAGGGTTTTAGGTTTGGGATGGAAACATTTGAAATACGGTGGTGAGAAGGTGTAATGGTGGTGTATTGGTGTTTGAATATTAAATGGACTCAAATATTGGGAACAACTTTTAAAAATAAAATTAAATTAAAAATCTTTTTAAGAAATCAAAGCTACAATTCTGAGTGTGGAAATCTATGAAGAGGAAAACAAAATCAAGAATATCTCAGAAGTTTCTGTATTCAATTATCAGGTGTTCAGAAAGAAAATTCAGCATGGTCCACAAGGCTCATGCTGAAAAGTGAATACTGAAAACCCCAAAGGTGCCATGTGGAGAGAAGGATCATGTGAGTCCAGCACTAAACGAGAGGCTTAGGACTGTGATCATTAGAAAACGGTTGTCAAAAAATGAAAGTGTATAGAGCAAGACCACTTAAGATCAAGGTTGAATCAATGCGGACTTATAATATTGATAATCGAATAGTGGAATTTTCTGATATTCACAGTTCTCACACTTCCATCTATAAACCACTAGGAATTTCATCTAGCACATAGCACTGTAGCACTATCCTCCCATTGTTCATCGATTTGCTCAAGCGGGCCCAGTAACGTCTCCTTTGTGAGAGTTGTTGTTACTATGTTTGGTATATTGATTACGGCACTGTAGCTTGCCTTGCTTTGCTATGCGGGCGAGATAATCTCGGTAGCTTGTCAGTCTCTCTGAGAGGGGCGGAGGCATCACACTCAGCTCGACCAGGGTGAATAAATATATTTACTATATTTCAATATAGTAATACCTCAGCAAGAGTCATAGTAAAGTATATAGGTATTTGGCTTGGTCAGGGCCTATCCAGGTTCAATCTAAGACCTCCCATATTTTTCATCAAGCACTGCCAGGCATAATTACTGTGCCGAGCCAGGAGTAAGCTCTTAGAATTTTGGGGTGCCCCCACAAATAGTAAGAACTTATGAAGTACCCACTGTATACAAGCCATTGTTTTAAGCATATTAGTAGGTACTAAGTTGATAATATTTTGTTAGAAATGCTCTAGCATCAAAGATATAAGATCAAAGAGGTAGTATGTGGGAAATTGTCTGCCATGAAGGCAGTGGGAGGGTGATAAAGGGTGTGGTTTCTGGGGAGACACTCTGAGGGTTGTGTGTTCACGGGTTCTCTGGATGCCTCTATCTCAACGCCTGCGTTCGGTGCCCTAGAACTGCTGTGTGTATTCTGTATATGGAAGGCTGTTTGCCAAGGGAAGACAAAGAAAGAGACCAGGGCCAGGCTGGTTGATCTTTGTAGCAGTTTATTACTAGGAAGTATATCTCATAGAAGACATTTATGTAATGGAGGGCCTAGGTCTCAAGCACATATTCTCCTTGCTAGTCTCTCCGTGGTCCATCTTGCACCCCTGCTCTCTCGCTCTCTCTCTCTGTCTCCCTGTCTCTGTCTCTGTCTCTGTCTCTGTCTCTCTCTCTCTCTCTCTCTCTCTCTCTCTCTCTCTCTCTCTCCAGATTCCTGTCTCTCCAACTCCCTGGCAGTCTGGGCTGACACTCCACCCAGTCAGGTAGGCAAATCAACATAAGAAAGCCCTTCCTGAGGGCCCACATAAAAGGTAATTCTAAAGCCCTTCCTGACAGCCCAAGGGCAAAATACCTCCTAAGGTGTTTTTCTCTTTTCCTCAGTCCAATAAAATATCAAGAAATTATCAACTATCAATTATTTCTGAGGCTTTGCAGAAAGAACAGAACAGTGTTATCATATAGAATGTGCACTGGTGGAGGGATGAGTGTTTGAACATTATATATTTGTAACTCAAACATGAAAGCTTGTAACTCTCTCATGGTGATTCATAAAATAAAATTTAAAAATTATAAAGACTCAATCAAGAGAACTCTCCAAGAAAAGATAAGAAAATAAAGAAAATCTTATTCAAAATCAATTTGGAGTCCCATCCCTTCCACGCCCCAATGGAGCTAGCCCCAGCAGACAAAAACCTCCAGAACTTGAAAGCCATTATCATGGCCGCTATCCTCATGTGTGGAGAATCCTCATCTATGTGTGAATCTGCAGAAAAACTCAGGTGTGTGGGACTTCTGATTGAAAACTCCAGGCTCCATGAAATCAGAGAATGGGTGACCTCTCCCCAATTGCCCCCGTTTCCAGCAGCCTGGCAGTCACACCCACAACCACCTCTGGAGTCATATAATCTCATCAATGGCCTTGAGCCAGAGAATCAACAATAAATCTCTCAGAAGAGAGCACACAACAACACCATAGACATGCCCCTAGATCCCATGCCAGCCTGTTTTATTCAGAGCATCCGGGGACGCGGTTGAGGTCCAATGAAGCCAGTCCCTGCAGCCAAGAATGTCTTCTTTCCTCCTTCCTTTCTTCCTTCCTTCCTTCCTTCCTTTCTTTCTTTCTTTCTTTCTTTCTTTCTTTCTTTCTTTCTTCCTACTTTCCATCATTCCTTCCTTCTCTTCATCCCTCTTTCCTTCCTTGCATAGGCCTTTCTTTCTCCTTTCTTTTCTTTCTTTCTTTCTTTCTTTCTTTCTTTCTTTCTTTCTTTCTTTCTTTCTTTCTTTCTTTCTTTCTTTCCCTTCCTTCCTTCCTTCCTTCCTTCCTTCCTTCCTTTCTTTCTTTTCTTTCTCCTTCTCTCTCTCTCTCTTTCTTCTTCTCAGTCTTGATTTCTTTCTTCATTTTGCTAATTAGGGATCAGCAAATATTTTCTATTTAAAAAACTACACATACTGAATTGGTTACTCTTTGAGGATCTGTCTCTGTCTCTGCTCATCTCTGCAGTTGTAGTATGAAATTTGTCCCTGGCCACTTGGGTGATCCATCCCCAGCAAAGTTCCTGATTCTTTCTTTGCACTGACACCTAGTGGCTCATCTTTTTTACATTTACAAAATATATTTCTGTTCTAGCACTGAGCAATAATGTAGGGCTTAATATATTAATATTCCATGTGACTGACCCTGGTACTATCAGCACAACATATGGTCCCATGAGCACAACCAGGAGTCACTCCTGAGCACAGAGACAGGAGTACTTGAGTATCACTGGGGCTACTTTAAATCCTCTCTCTCTACTCACACACAAAAACACCCATACATTACACACACATACACACACAAACTTCCTGGGCTGGATTGATAGTACAGTGTGTATGGTGCTTGCCATGTATAAAGACAATCCTCTAGGGTTCAAGGGAACATATGTATTGGGATGGCAGGGATTGAATACAGGTTGACCATCTGCAAGGCAAGTGCGTTTACCACTGGATTATCACTTTGATCCAGATGACGACACTATGATAAATTACAACTGACTTCAAGTATTTCTTGTGTTCTTTCTGATTATTTTTATAGGTTCCCAAATATTCCACACTATTTGGGATTTTCTAAGAGATAGTATAATTTGTTGATCACAATCATTGGTTATTATATGTGTAAATTGTTTCTCATCTGCCAAATCCAATTGTCACTTTGAACCTCCATTCAGCAGCGGTCACTCACAGGAATGAGACAAATACATAAGTAGACAAACACGCAGATTGACCTAGCTTTAGGGACACCTGTGCAGCATTCAGTGATCTCATCGCAGGCCAGTATAATGCAATATTGCCCCCTCCCCAAGCCCAGCAGATCCCAACAGGTGAGCCAATGTTGGAGTTGACAGAGACATCATGGACAGTTAGGAAGTATATAAACATGCCACAAGGATCTGGAGAGCAGAGGCTACTGTAGTTCACAGAGAATCAGTAGGCATCAGTAAAATATAAAGTTGTTTGCTCAGGAGAGAGAATTCAGTGGGCAGGGTACCTCTCTTGCATCCAGTCTACCCAGTTGCTCCAGGAGTGATTCCTGAGTGTTGAGCCAGGAACAAGCCCCGAGCATGGCCAGGTTAGAAACCAAAATCAAAATAAATAAATAAAAAATGGTGAAAGTTATTTATTCTAGTTTTGTCTATATTGTCCCCTAAATCTAAAAGACCCTACAAAGTATTAGTCTATGTTTGCCTTGCACAAGTTTAAAGCTGGCAGATATTGTGTCATGTATTCTATCTTTGCCTACTATTATTTTCTGGGTGCATGTTTGCTAGCAGATCAGCCTAAACTTAGGGGTTTTTGATAGGGGAAGTTTTCTCATAATAATCCATTATTTCCTAATCCTAAAGTAGGTAACAGTATATATTATAAAACATTAACATATCAATTAATATTATTGAACTTTATACAAAATACACTAGTAGTACCTTATTGTTATTGGTTAACTATGCACTATAAATTATTACCTAGTACCTGTTTATTTCTTAATGAAATATATAAGCTCATCAGAATATAGGAGTACTTCCCTAACCTCAGAGTCTAAGGAAAGTGAAACTGTTATAACTGTCTTGAAAGATTTCATTTCTAGCCTGCTTAAGTCTACATCTGAGTCTATCCAATCCAGTCTTCTACTTGGGAATCTGACCTCCCTATTGGCTAGCCTCTACCTTTCAACTGCCTGCTTTATGACATCATTCTCCAACCAAACCTACCAGCATCTGGTTGAATCTTGGGACTCCGTGCAGTTGTTTTTAATTAAGTTTGGATCATCGCGAGTGACCAGTGACCAATGACCAATCACCAGTGATCAATCATCGGTACTGAACAGTTGTGGACTCCCGCTTCAGTGTTCAAACATACTCTCATATCGACTCCTCTTCTCATTTACCTTTTCTTGATATTTCCTCTTTTCTGATCATGTCAGGTAAGGAATAATATTTTTCAAAGCTTTTTATGAGATTTCTTATCCCTAATCTTAGTAGTTAAGGAAAAGGAGCATGTAATAATAGAGGAAAGTATTCAACTAGAATATGGTAAGCCTTATTTTAGCTTGACGTTCACATTTGCTGTGTGATTTTAGACAATGACTTCCTTTCTCTCAAATACAAAGTGTAATTCTTCATTTACTAAATTATATTTGATAGATATTTACGACCTCAAGTACATGTTTATATATGAGTGTTCACTCTCTGTGTTTCCTTTTCCTTTTAATAGTACTTTGACATGATATCCATGAAATAAAGTAAGTCAGAGACAATATTTTGACAGAAAGAGAAAATATAGTTTTGGTAGAAAACCTAACATATACCAGGATTTTATATCTGTAGCAGTCTCTCCACTTGTATTTATAATTTAGTATTTTGAATTTAGTGCTTTTCAAAAGTCAATATCATGTGTCTTTGGAATTTTCTTTCTAATCTCGATGATAAAAAAAACTGGATTGTGGGGAAGGTGTGGAGTGCTGAGTGGTAAGGGGGCAAGTCCTCAAAGGTAAGGAAGTTTAGGGTGATTTTCAACAAGCTTTGACCAACAGAAGCCAAGAAGTAGAAGATGATATGAGGGAGAATAAAATAGGAAAAAAAGATTATGGAGGGAAATTATCAAGGAAAGAGATAGAGTTTGAGATAGAATGTTGGAGTGAACCAAATAGTTCAAATCAAAACAGAAAAAATATAGTTAAATATGATGAGAGCAAGTCAAAGCAGTTGACTTTAATCAATTCTAAGTACTAGGAAATATAGTATGTCTCTAGTACAGTACCTAACTCTACTAGAGGAAAAACAGTATCAGAAAATCATGGTTGTTGTTTCTTTACTTATTTTCTCTAGAACACAGTTGGCACTTGGCAGATTTGAATGTAAACACGTTTTAGAAATGATACTTGCTATAACTAATACATGTTACCTAGGGGGATGTAAGATACATCACCTTTAATGGTTTTATTACATTCTAGTTTGTAAGGTACACGTATGGTGTGCCTGTTATAATAAAGAAGTTATATCTTTTTAGTTGAATCAGGTGAATTGATTCTTTTCTGTGGTAAGTAGGGTTCTGGTTAAGGCAACTTGTCATCTTCACAAAGAGTTTCTTTCTGGGCTAAAGCGATAGGTATGGCATTTGCCTTGCACACGGACAGGTCATTTGCCTTGCATGTGGCCGACCTGGGTTCGATTCTCAGCATCACGTATGGTTCCCTGAACACCACCAGGAGTAATTCCTGAGTGCATGAGCCAGGAATAATTCCTGTGTAGTGCCAGATGTGACCAAATAAGAAAAAAAAAATAGTTTCTTCCTAACCTAACAGCATTTTATAGCAGTCGACATTTGCTTTTAGATCCTAATAAGAAATAAAAAAGTCAAGTCTCAGATGTCTAAGTACACATTGATTTCAGGTTTGTGGAGTCTGAGTTTTCCTACATTAAAAACGTTTAACTTGGATTTCGGTGATTGTTTCTGAAATATTGGGAACGACATTTTCCTAGTTGGTTAAAGATACTTGTCATCTAGATTTTAAAATTAAATCTGAAACTTTGTGACCCTTTTTTAAATGGTCTTTTCTGCTTCTTGTGTGATTTACTGCAATGGTATTCTCTATTTAATACCTGTTGTTTGATGGCTAATATTCAGAGGTATGAATGAGAAGAATAATGTAATTTCCTTGTAATTATTATATTTATTTTTGCTTTATTCTCCTTTAAAACATACACTGGCTAAGAAATGCAATCACATTTATTATATTTTCTGCTTGTTATGTCAGTTACTGGTAAATCTTCTGTTTTACGGACTGGTAAGCTATTCATTATTGCCTTTTTTGGTTAGTACTATTTGCTAAAATAGAATTTTAATTTCTTATCGTGTATATGACACATTTCTTAATAAAATTTTGTACTGTTTTCTTTGTTGTGTTTGGGGACGACATTCACTGTTGTTCAGAGCTAACCCAATCAATTACTGTACTATGCTGCTCGCCACGTAGCCCAGATTTCATTAATTTCTACATACTTCTTTTTCAGTTCTGTGATACATATTTTTCATGATATTTATTGGTCTCTATTCTTCTCACATGTAAGTCATGTGAAACAGAAAATTTTATTTCTGTGTGCACATTATTCTTAGTTAGATTTGTAAGTAACTCCTTTGCAGGAAAGCAACTTGAGAGTCAGAATTTAAACAACACTTTTCCTTCCAAAAGCACATCTTGAGACAAACTAAAGTACTCATTTTTGAGGGGGGAACAGAAACAAGGGTACAGTCGTGAACCTTTAATTCATCAAGTAGTTTGAGTTATATGTGAGACGAAGGTAATAGATAGGAACTGCATAAGAAAAAGACAAACCTGAAGATTACAAGGGTAATAATTGTAACGACCCCACATGCGTATATGAATAGAAAGTATCTTCCTCCTAGTTTCTGACATTGTAGTGATCAAGGCAGAGTTCTGGAAAGAAAGTCCACATGAAAGTTCCGTAACCTGGTAATACATAAGGGACAGCGAAATAGTGCAGGATAGGATAAGGCATTTGCCTTATAGGCAGCTAAACTAGTTGGATCTCTGTCACTGCATCCATTCTCCTGAGTACTAAAAGGGGTTACTTCAGAGTACAGAGCCAGGAATAGCCCAAGATCACTGCCAGATATTGATCCAAATCCACTCCATTCCAATCCCAATTAAAAAAAAACTGGAAAAGCTTGAACAAGTATCAATGCCACTTCTGGGCCTCGGGTTTCTTTCTTCTCCAATAAAATGTTAGTCATTCTCTTAAGACTTCCTAGTTTTAAAATGCTTCCATTCTAGGTAATAATGTAAAGTTCAACAGGAGAGCAAGCTACAGGTAGAACTAGGACAAGGAGAAACTAGCTGTGAGCAACAAATCCATGTACCAACATCACCAGAGTCTTCCATAGCTCTATGTTCACTTTGGGAGCATGGTGCCAAATACACAAAGTGCAAAATGTTCCAGCCTTTCAATCACCCAAAGTTGTTTGGACATTTGGTAACTTTCTTGACTGTTGGTTTAGAACCTTGTCTATACTTGAAACTTTAAGTGAATTTTGCTCCTCTCAAACGTTGTCAGAGGGGGCTGGAGTGATAGCACAGCAGGTAGGCAGTTTGCTTGCATGCGGCAAACCGGGTTCAATTCCCAGCATCCCATATGGTCCCCTAAACACTAGCAGGAGTAATACCTGAGTGCATGAACCAACAGTAACCCCTGTGCATTGCTGGATGTGACCCAAATAGAAAAAAAAGTTTTCGGAGGTTATCAGTCTCACAGATTTTTTTCATCACCTTTTTGTTCCTTACAGAAAATATTCAAACTCCATCTGTATTGGGAACTGCACATTCTCTACAGGTTACTCTTCTCGTGGTGAACAATGCAGCTTCTTTAACAGGAAGTGTCTGCAACTACTCCAGCGTACCTACTCCAGCTGGTAGATATGCTTGGCTCTACCATCAGATTCTGGCATCTCTTTCCAACCTCTCATGGGTAGTGCCTATCTTGACCAACATTCTAGCACAGCAATGCTGCCTGGAGTGTCAGGCCAGAGCCAGCTATCCACTTGGTTTGCTTCCAACCCAAGTGTTTTGGAGTGGGATATTGCAGAAAGTACTTAAAAGAAGTCTTACACGTGAGACTTTACTGTGGCTATCCTTGACCAAAACACCACTGTCTCTTCCTTGTCTATGGCAGCTCTTGATGAGAAAACTTTACCTACCAACCACAAGGTGTCTCTGTACGCAATACTTTCTGCCAGTCTTGTTGAAAAGACACCATATCAGGTTCCAAATCAGAGTTATAGCCTATCGCTTCCCAACCAGGAAGGAAGCCAGGTGGTTTATTATCATCAGGGCATTCCAGAACCTCTCCTTTCTGAAGAAGACATCACGACATGAGTGGAAGATAAACAACTTCTCCATCTCTTTGATTGCTTGGAAGACCTAGATCAATGTGTAGATCCACAGGGAATGAACACCACAGATACCATCACTTTGAATCAGGGCCAACAAAACTCAGGTTGCACTAAGGGGACCTCCCACCAAACACGGAAGAACAAAAACCAGGCATCTGCGCCTCTGGAGGGAGAACCCAAGGTCAAAATCCATTTGAAAGACCCAGAACACTTGCAAGGGAGAGCAGGGATTGTTTGTAATGCGGCAACCCGTGATAGGTGTCCTGTGATCACGGCCATACCTAACAGCAAACTTCAGAAAGCTGTGTCCAGCAGGATCAGCAAGATCAAGAGCCATGGGCAGGAGAAGGCAAAAAAGGCCAGACCAAACTCCAAGAAATTTGATGACAATAAGCAGTCAGGGAACAAGGTGAAGGCAGAAGAGAAGTCCACTAATGCCAGGATGAAAAGCAAGTTAAGTCAACCTGACCTGTTCCAAGAGGCCTTTAAAAAGCCGCAGCTGCCTAGGCATGCACATTCTGGAGTTTGATGCACTGGGGAAGAAGAGGGATCCAAAGCCTGGATCCTCTTTCTACTGGGCCCAGGGTAGTTCAAAGAAACCCAAATATGTCCAGACCTCCTCAGCTGTCAAAGCACAGCCAGGTGCTACACGGGATGGAACAGGTCTTGAGAAAACTCAGGTCAAAGCTCAGAAACCAAGCAGCAGTGCTGAAGAATGCTCTTTTCCATCCCAGTCTGAGCTGCCACCTCCTGGGAAGGTCAAATTGGTACCTTTGCCTTTTCTTACCATGGAGAAGCTGCAAGCTCGTCGTGTTCCTTGGAAACCACAGTATCTGGCTTCACATCGTTCTGCTGCAGCTTACCCTGCCAGGTATGGCTCGACCAACTCAGCTCAGACAACAGCCACCAATTTATCCCGGCCAGCAACTGCATATTTGTCACACCCTGCTATACCATCTCAGCCCATTTCGACCAACCCATCTCGACCAGCTTTGCTGAGCTCTACTAGCTGGCCTATTTCTCAGCCTGCAAATTCTAGACCTGCTCCCTCCAAGACAACAGCTAGGACTTGACTCCAGCGGGGCCCTCTTGCTATCTCTGGAAGTGAGAGCCAGGCTCCACCCAAACATCAGAGTCAGTTTTGACTCCAAGACTTTTGTTTCCAACCAATTCCATGGAGAAAGCACAATGTTCCTGAGCCAGTCATGTCAAAGCCCATCACAAAAGAACAGAGACCAGAGCAAGAGGCTATGAAGAGGAAGGCTCAGAAGGAGCGTGAGAATGCTGCAAAATGCATCTCTTTGGGGAAAGTGCAGTTTTTTATCGAGAGAGAAAAAGATATGGACATCTCTTGATTCCACGGCTATAAGTAGCTGGAATGGTTGGTGCCAAATTAATTACCAGATGGTTGCCTTAGACAAACACTTGACATGCCATACACATTTCATTTATTCTGATACACTTTTCAAAAAATAAATAGATGCATATAACTTAATAGATTAGTAATAAAATTTCTGAATGTTGAGAGCCTTTCCATAGTGGTCATCATTTGGAGGGTGTGAGGATTGAAGGATTCATAAGAAACAAATATAAGTTAGAGGGGGGATAAAAGGGGAAACAGACAAGAATCTATTAAAGAGAAACTTGGCTCAGGTTGTAAAACCCTTAAGAGGAGAAATTTTATGGACATGATTAAGAGTTGTGGGGTGGGGCAGAGAAATAGTATACATGATAGGGCATTGCAGAAGGCTGACCAAAGATTCATTCCTGGAATCCTATGTGGTCCCAGGAGTTTCTCTAGATGTTATCCTTGGGCACAGAGCCAGGAGTAAGCCCTGAGTACAGGCAAGTATGTTTCCATCGCCAGTCTCCTCCAAAAAAGAATGGGAGAAATGGCACAGTTTGGTTAGGTAAAGGTAAAAGGTAAAGGCCCTCCCGTTGATCATCGATTTGCTCGAGCAGGCCCAGTAACGTCTCCATTGGAGACATTGTTGTTACTGTGTTTGGCATATACGTCACGGGGAGCTTGCCATGCTCTGCCGTGCGGGCGAGATACTCTCAGTAGCTTGCCGGGCTCTCCAAGGGGGGCGGAGGAATCGAACTCGGGTCGGCCATGTTGGCTGCATGCAAGGCAAACGCTCTACCACTGTGCTATCGCTCCAGCCAGCTTAGCTAAATATAAAAAAATGGAATAGGCTGAAGAAGGAGAATTAGTATAAGAAGATAACCTGTTGAAAATTAAAAATAGTTTCACAGAGGCTGTCTTTATGTTTCATGACCACCGTTATTAAATAAAGAGATTTGAGATATGTCTCCAAAAGGTGTGGGTGGTCTATCCATAAGTGATCAGGCTGTGGGATGCTAACACATATACTGGGGTCAGAACCAACAGATGAACAGTCAATGGTCCTCAGAGTTATTCAGGGATGACTACAAATCGTCACCAAGCAAAGGTAACAGTTGTAGCAAGAAGCCCGAAAATCAGCAATTCGAACATGTAAAGATCAATCGCCATGTACTCAGGCCCATGGTTCATCCACCCTAGATGCACCATTTCACGTTAACTTCCCAACAATCCTCAGAGACAGTATTACTGGGACACTAGAACATCGTGGTTCAACAATGAGGTGTATATGACTAATTTCTTTGGATTTGCAAACTCCCCAAGGTGAGCAATGTGTCTTTCAGACAACAGCATCCTGACATTCCTGACTTGGGAGCTCAAAATATATTAGCTTCAGGGGGCCTCTCGGGGGTTTTCCAAGGTGCCTGGTGCCTGCAGCCTGCTCGAAACATCGATGTTAATGGAAGCTCACACAAAAGACAACGCTATAGCTGGCTTTGGAGGCTCGGCTGTGGGAGAATCCGTACTGGGACATGCTTACTAAGTCACCACTCCCAGAGCGGTTGGAACCGGCTCTTCTGGAGGTTGGGAATGCGGTGGTGAGAAGAGATGGTCCTAGGAGAGATATGGGGTAATGAATGAAGGGGAAGGAAACGGGGAAGGACTGTGAACAGGACACCAAATGGGCATGATGGGAAAATGGTGGGTTACATTAAAATGCTTTTTAGTGAAAAACTGTATTCCTTTTATCAAAGAAAATAAAATAGGTGAAAAGTAACAGGTCACATACAAGGTCAGAGAGAGCTCAAAGTTCTGAAGTTTATTCTGGAGCTACTGTTGGATCTTGGGCAGACAGCCTGGTTCTCCCAGCATCACCTGGTGTGACCACAAAACAACCACCAATTCTTAAACATGCAAAGACAAAAGAAACAAAAATCAAGCTGCAAACATTGAGAATAGTGACTCATTTTGGGGAGGGGGTGCAGGAAGGAGACTTTGAAGTGAAGTGTTTCAAGTACTCCTAAGGGGAAAATAATAAGAACACCTTGGCCAGCACAGGGATTAGGGGCTCAAAGGGGAGTGTCTCACGGCCTTCTATTGCTACAGTAAAAAAGGTAAGGTGTACTGCATTTACATAATTTAGAGTTTACAAAGAAGAAAAAATTTAACACAGCCGAATAGTTATTGCGCATTTTTCTAGGTGCTTCTAGGCAATGAGTAAAGGATTGAGAACTTTTACCCTTTTAAAATACACACCTGCATAAGTAATTTTTTTATGGGATCTATCATTTAAGACAAATTTCAGTGGCTTTTACTATACTTGCTAGTTTTGCAACTATTACCTTTATTTTATCCATGGGATGGAGCTATAGCACAACGGGAAGGGCATTTACATTGCAAGCGGCCAACATGGGCAACCCAAGTTCTATTTCTCCACCCCTTGAGGAGACACCGGCAAGTTACTGACAGTATTGCCCCCACACAGCAAAGCCTGGCAAGTTACCTATGAAGTATTCAATATGCCAAACATAGTAACAATTGTCACAATGGAGAAATTACTGGGTCCGCTGGAGCAAATCAATAGAAGGACAGTGACAGTAAGAGTGACCCTTATTTTATCCATAACAGTTCCATCATTTCCAAAATCAGCCTCTTCACTACCCACTGACCTCTCCATTCTCTCTCTCCTCTGGTTCCTGGCAACACTCCTCTTTTGTCTATATGAATTTTCTTTCTTTAAACCCTTCACACATATGAATCTTAAGATATGTGACCTTTTGGCAGCCGTCTTTAAACCTTGATGCTTTCAAATTTCATCTGTGCTACAGTATTTCATTACTTCCTCTGATTGATAATCTGTTGTATGGATCTATCATATTAGAGAGGGTTCCATAGGTTATAAATGCACAGAGTCCTGGAGGTCTCAGAAATTGGCTAAAAGAAATATTGATATTGGTTGTACACATAGTACAGAGGATAGAGTGCTTGTCTTAATCATAGTAGGCTGCTTGGCTCCCTGGCACTCCATACGTGCCCTGAGCCCTGTCATAGTGACTTCTGAGCACAGATCCAAGAGGAAGCTCTGAGCATCATCAGGTGTAGATACAACACACAAAAAATTAAAGCATTCACACACACAAACATCTAGTCCATTCATGTAATTTTAGATGTTAACAACATCATGGTGTAGAATGGATAATGACCATTCAAAGAAACCATCAACCCTGCAAATATTCCTTTGTTTAGAAAACCTTGATTGAATAGATGCTATGGCTGGCAATGGAGAGATCTGGTGTATTTTCAGGTGAGTGAATGGAATAACACTTTTTGTCACACAATGGAGGAAGTAGATGATGAAGATAGATGGGAAGATCATGTGACCTTCGAGGCAAGGATGTAAGTGTATTAACTACCAGACAAGCCTCATGGAAGTTATCAGAAGTTAACAGAAAATACAGGCTAAAGACCTTCTAAAGAAGGCACATATCTTGGCTGACATCTTTTTACCCAGTGATCTGTATATGAAATTTCTGGCTTCCAGGAGTGCGGATTTTTTTCCTCTGATGTTTAAGCTAACAGGTAATTGGTTACAGCAGTCACAGAAAACCTAAACCAAACAGCACATCAATAACACAGTAGCCTCTAAAACAATACAGTGCTCCAGCAAAAGTATTTGAAACCAGTACATATAAAACTTAAAAATCTTTTTCTATTTCATTCTTAAATAAACCCAGCACTTGTTAAGGAACATGTGTAGCTATTGGGCAAGTAACAATATCGTGAACCTGGGTCTTAAATTAAAATGACCAATGTATTTCCATGCCCTACATTAGTTTTTAAACTATTTTGAATTTTTATTATAGTGACTCCTCCAGGAATGATTCCTGAGAGCAGACCCAGGAGCAATCCCTGAGCATAACCAGGTGTGGCCCCCAAACTGACATAAATAAATAGATAAGATTTTGAAAGTATCCTATCTTCTTTTTAGCCATGTTGTCCATAACTCAATCACCTTTATTCTCACAGCCACATCCAACTCTCAGACTAGCCTCACCCATGAATGAATCTCTTCCAAACTCTTATACTTTACACCACATACAGAACAAATGAAGCATACCACATTTATTGAGGTTTAAAATAGAAGGCAAGTGGTTGGTGTGCGTGCACTCCAGGGCAGTGTGCCCAGAAATCCAGCTCAGGGAACTGCAAGACTCCTCACCATTCCCCATGCTCCCTCTCCGCCCCCCAGAGGCACTCAGGACAGAGGCATTCCCTGGAAAATTTTAGGACTGCATCAGAAGTGGAACTTTATACCAGATCAGGCACCATTGGGGCTTACTCCCCGAAAAGTAGAGCAGCGGTGGTGGGCATGGCATGCATCGCAGTAGAGCCTTATGTGGCTGCTCTAATTTTCCCCCTTTCTCTACACTTTGTACTCAAATTTCAATCTCCAATATCTAATTTTGAGGAGGATAGCCTGGCTGTCACAAGCACATTATGCCAATAGTCCACTAGCCTATTTTGATCTCAGCAAAGTAAATGTGAACACAAGAAAATGAACAAGTCTGCATTAAAGAATGCATACCTGAAACGGCACTAGAGGACTCACAGAGGTCACAAAGGAGTAGCACCGAAGACAAAGCTAGTATTCTAGAAGGGGAAAGGGTGACCAGCATCGAAGAGCTCATCCAGAATCCTTTGTCACAGCAAGAGGGGAACATTGAGAGTAAACCAGAGGGTTCCACCTCAAAAATATCTAAGGAGCATAAAAAAAGGCGCAAATTCCCACCACGAGGAGTGGATGAAGGAAACAGCTCAGAAGCCTCAATAGGAAATACCAACAAATACAATCTCTCCAATAAAGAATTAAGAGATGAAATGTTGAGGATGTTTATTGAACTCAGAGAAACAATGGAATAGGCAGCCGGTAATTTAAGGAAGCCATGAAAGAGTGCACAGCCAATAAAATCAGGAAGCAATGAAAGCAGAAATGAGAAAGCAACAAACATGTGTCACTAATAAAGGATTCAGTAGATGAAATTAAAAACAGAGTGTGCACACTCAACAGTAGAATGACCACCACTGAAAACAGAATCACTGAGCTTCAAGATGAGCTGCATACAGGAAAGAGCATATAATGGGAAAGGTCCTCAAAAAGGCTCATGTGAATCAGAGACCTAGAGGATGAACTTCAGAGGAACAACATAAAATAATCAAATATTCAGAAGAATGGGGAGGCAACCCTAGTGAAGTAGCAACTGTTAAGGACATCATTGCTGAGAATTTCCCAAAAATGGAGAATGCAGACATCCATATGCAAGGAGCTTGAAAGGTACCTGCTAAAAGAGACTCTAATAAAGAGACTCCAAGATATCATATTCAGAATGAAGGATACCACAGATAGAGACATAATGCTGCAAGCCAGTAAGGCCAAAGAAGGAAATAACATACAAAGCAGCATCCCTTATTTTTGCAGCAGACTTATCAAAGGAAACATCTTAGCCCAAAGAAAATGGGGGGTTATAGTGAAAAAAAATCAATGAAACTATTGCTTCACCAAGAATACTCTCTCCATCAATGAAATACACTGCAACTGTTAGAAAGGATGAAGTCATGAAATTGACGTCCAAGTAGTTCAACGTAGTCAGTATCATGCTAGGTGAAATGAGCCAGAAAGAGAGGGACATACATAGAAAGACTGCACTCATCTGGGGAATGTTAAATAACCGAATGGGAGAAAACACCCAAGAATATTTGAGATAATTAGCAGGAGGTCTGCTCTATGGCTTGGAACCCAGCAAAACTGGACAGCTACACGCAAAAAAATGGGCTCAGACCTCTACCTAAACCACGCAAAAGTCAGATCAAAATGGATTAAAGAACCTCAGCACCAGATCTGAATCCATAAGGTCCATTGAAGAGAAGGTCAGCAAAATCCTCCACGTCATTGAAAATAAAAGTATTGTCAAAGGTAACATGCCACTGAACAAGCACGTGGAAACAGATACACTAAAGAGACTATCTTAAACTAAGTAGTCTCTGTGCCTCAAAAGAATCAGTGAGCATAATACAAAGACAGTTTAGAGAATGATAAAGGATATTCCCCCAATACCTATCTGATAAGGCTGAATATCAAGGGTATACAAGGCACTAGTTGAACTCTATAGTAAGAAGACAACCATCCCATCAAAATGTGGGGCGATGAAATAAACAAAAACTTTCTCAGAGGAGAAGTTTGAATGACCAAAAGGCACGTGAAAAAATGCTCTTCATCACAAATCATCAGGGAAATGCAGATGAAAGCAAATAATACCACGTCAAACCACAGAAACTGGTACATATCCAAAAGAACAAAAGCAACCAGTGTTGGCATGGATGTGGGTCTAAGTGCACTCTCTTTCTCTGCTGGTGGGAATGCTGACTGGCACAGACTTTTTGGAAAACAATATGGACGTTTCTCAAAAAAACTAGAAATTGAGCTCCCATTTGACCCTGCAATACTACTTCTGGGAATATATCCTGGAGATGAAAATAATTACACTAGAAATGACATCTTGTACATGCATTGCAGAACTCTGCAATAGCCAGAATCTGGAAAAAAATCCATGTGCCCGAGAACATATGACTGGTTGAAAACAGCTTTGGTATATCTACACAATGGAATACTATGCATCTTTTAGAAAAGGTGAAATAATGAAATTTGCATATATGTGCATCAATATAGAGAGTGTCATGCTAAGAGAAATCATTCAGAGAGAGAGGGTCGGACATAGAATGACTGCACTTATTTGTGGAGTATAAGGTGACGGTTGTGAGACTGACAGATGGAATAGAGAAGGGAGCACTAATTTTGAAGATCATTTCTCCTGCCCCTGCACCTGGCTGTCCTCGCCAGGGTCCGTTGGAGGGGAGCGGGTTGTTTCCCTTCCCGCCCCGACCAGGGCTTCAGTTGCCAAAGACCTCCAGAACCAGCCACCTCCATGCTGAGACCACACTCCACACGCATGAAGGTACCAGCAGAGGAACAAAGGCATGTGGGTCCCGGGGCTGAGATCTCCAAGCCCGATTGGATCGGGGCTGAGCATCGTCCAACCAGATCCTCTAAATTCCAGTAGGCAGGGGTCACAACCACCAACTGGCCCCTTGGTGCCGTGTAATCCCATCAAGGGCCAAGACTCAGAGACTATAAAACCCAGCTACCAGAAGTGCACGGCCGCTAATTATCTCATTCATACTTTGGACAAACTGGCAGTCTACCAAATGTAACCTGCCCATATGGCAGAGTCTGGAAAACTCCCCATGGCATACCCAATACACTGAGTACCAGTAAGAATGATGGGTCTCATTCTCCTAACCCTGAAACAGCCTTGATAATGGCCCTTTTTAACAAATCTCAGGGCTGGGATGAAGTAGACATTACTGGGGCCTGCTCGAGGCAATGGACGAACAACAGGATGGTCGTGATTGTGATCGTGATCATTTCTTAAATTTAATCAATTACTTAATTCCTATTACCTAACTATAGAAAGATAACCTGATTTCATAAATCCTCAAAAAAAGGCCAAAAAAGATCAAATACGAAGTGTTACAATCTTTCAATCATTTGAGCCTTTATTAACATGCAAGTACCATTCGCAAGATATACAGGTATTCCTAATTTTCTAGTCCAATGTTTTAAACCTAGGTTACTTCTGAATCTAACACAAATTAACTCACTAAAGTTGGCCAAGTTTAAGTTAACTATTTCTAGCTATCACCTTGACAGTTCTATTGGTAGTTTAGGTTTGTATAATTGACATTACTTGTCACTAGGTAACAGAATAGAGTTCTGATCTTGAGTCTTTTATACTAAAATATGTACCTGTATGTCTTATGAAGTTACTAAGATATATGCAATTAACATGTATATTGTTCACTTTACTACTTTCATAAACTAGAAAGTACAACATTAGTTCTTTTAAGAGTAAAATTTAATTTTATAACTCTTGTTTATTTTTTAATTTTCTGAAGTTTCTATATCCTTGCTCTGGCTTTATCTTAGCATTACAGGAATGCACAGGGTTGCCCCAGACCGAGGCACGCAGGAGGCTTGTAGAGACTTGGTTCTTGATGGTTGCAGTTCCCAGAGAAACTGGTTCATACTAAACCCATCTGGATGAACTAAGTTGAAAGCTTAATTTATAGACTCTATAATGACAACATTGTCGTCACTACTAGATAAAAGAAATATAAACTCACATTCAGTGCTTCTTTTACCATAGCTTCTCATCAGCTACGCTGTCATGATTTTTAATATTTTTGGTATGCTGAGTAGGAGAGCTTATTGACCTCCTTATGAAGTTTAAGTTCACACTACCTGTGTGTAAAAGACCCACCAATCATCATTGTCATATTCACTTGGGATGATAAATTTTAATAGATGATTATGTGTAACAAAGTATATTGTAAGCATTGCATTGTGTATCTCAAAATGTTTCTCATAAATAATACAAATGAAAGGAGCAAGATTAGAATATTCAGGGTGGTCTAGTTTTTAAAGTCTAGTGAGGTTAAGTCTTAATACGTACATACAAAAATGTGAAAACAACAAGGAACTATGGAAGAATGAATAATGGGGGAAAATAACTATAGTAAAGTACATACTGTGAATTGGTTAAAATGAACAACGCACATTTAATCAGTCATGTAGCTGACCTGTTGGCTACATGCAGTTACCAGCTCCAAACACTGACTAGTAATCTTCCAAAACTGCTTTTAAATCAAGTTCTTAAATCTCAGCTATAAACAAAAGGATAAGTAACATTTAAATAATACTGTTGTTTATCAAAAGACAGATAAGAAATTTCAACTCTTATGTCTTTGACAGTTATAAAAAAATTGAAGTCTTGGATAAGTTATAAACATGTTTATAATGCAACATTTGCATAATGAATAATGCTACTATTGATGTCTAGAAGATCAGGATAGTTTAAAAAACAAAACAAAACATAAAAATACAGAGCCAATTATTGAATTGTAAAACATGTACATTTATGCCTAAATTTTATCATTTACTGTACCACCATTAATTAAAAAATCACATCCAAAATATTAGGCAAAACCACCTATGAATTGGCATATTAGTTTATTTCTCAGTTTTTGAAGATGTCCTTAATTTACTGATGTAGCAAATGAATGTCAGCTCTGATTGCTATGTAAAAGAACAGAAGATAATCTGCTTGGTAATGAACATTAAAGTTCAATTGAACACAGGCAACAAGCTATATATGAAAAGTTACTAACTGAACTACGGGTATTAAATATTTTAAAAAGTTAACAGTTTATTATAATTTATTTTATTTAACAATCTAGGAAATTCACAGCCATCAGCCATTCCAGTGCAATTTCAGGTGCAATTGGGAATTCAGGAATCTCGGTGGAGCTGTTAGTGTAATACACCTTGTTGGTGAAATACATGCATACTTTGGATAGCATATGTGAAGGGATCTCTCTACAATTGACTTCATTGGTTTCATTTTCAGCAAACTGACCTGGGCCACTCAACATGGTTTTATTGTTCCTGATGTTAACGCATGTTCTCTTTCTACAATAAACTCATGGCTATCAGAGGATATTAATTTGACACACATCACATCAGGACCTTCACAGTCACCATAGGTTTTCTCTTCTCCATCCATTATGTTCTTAAGAAACTCTACTTCACTCCTAGAGGAAATTTAGGAGTTTCTTGTAAGCTCCGGAGCCACCACAGCAACTGCAGCCTCCACACCCGCGCCCGTTCCCCAAGGAGAAGGGACCGCTATTTAAATGATTCTTGGATGGCTCACTTGGGATGTTAGATTTCTGCTGAAAGTAGACTATAGAACAACCATGATGGCCACTTGCTATATGCATTGCAAACCATAACACACAAAAGGAGAGAGAGTAAAAGGGAATGTATTTGCCACAGAGGCAGGTGGGAGAGATTGTGTGGGGGTGATAGGAGGGATACTGGGAACATTGGTGGTGGAGAATGGGCATTGGTAGAGAGATGCGTACTCGATCATTTTATGACTGAAACGTAATCATGAAAATTTGCAAATCCGTAACTGAACCTCATGGTGATTCATTAAAAAATAAAAAAATAGAATAGAAGAAAACCAATCTAAGGGAAATATATTTATACAGAAAGATAGAATGACAGACAGACAGACAGATATGCACACAAGGCTAAACATTAACAACATGTTCCTAATCTGTTATAGAAATTCAAATGGCTCTTGGGTGAAATACAACAGCCCTGACATAGTTTCCTCTAAGAAACAATTTCGGGATAATTTTTAGAGAATTATTCATAACAAGTCGTACAAAAGTAATTCTTTTGGCTCTGCATTAGGGCAGGGTTTTAGCTTTGGGATGGAAACATTTGAAATATGGTGGTAGAAGCTGTGAGGGTGGTGTATTGGTGTTTGAATATTAAATGCATCAAATATTGTGAACAATTGTATAAAAATTAAGTTACATTAAAAATCTTTTTAGGAGATCAAAGCAACAATTCTGAGTGTAGAAAACTATGAAGAGGAAAACAAAATAAAGAAACTCAGAGATTTCTGCATTCAATTATCAGGTGTTCACTAATAAAATTCAGCATGGTCCACAAGGGTCATGCTGAAAACTGAATGCTGAAATCCCCAAAGGTGCCATGTAGAGAGAAGGATCATGTGAGTCCAGCACTAAGCCAGAGGCTTAGGACTGTGATCATTAGAAAACTGTTGGTGGTCAAAAAATGAAAGTGTATAGAGCAAGACAACTTTCGATCAAGGTTGAATCAGTGCAGACTTACAATGTTGAGTATCGAATAGTGGAATACTCTGCTATTCATAGTTATCACACTTCACTTTATAAACACCTAGAATTTTCTTTTTTTATGTTCAAATATTATTTGGACTTTATTGTAGATACTATTTTCAAATACTTGAGATTTATTCTCTAAATTAATAGAATTCACCCTTTTCTTCACTTCTCAAAGTAATGTCCAGATCTATATGGTATTAATCAATATCTTCTCATGTTAACATTTTTGGTGCTGACTTATTTTTTATTTTTTATTTTAGTGGAACACCATGAGGTACACTTGTAGACTTATAAGTTTTTGTGCTTGGTTTTCGATTATACAATGATCAAGTACCCATCCCTCCACCAGTGCCCATTTTCCACCACCATGGATCCCAGTATCCCTCCCACACTCATCTCCCCATCCCACCCTGCCTCTGAAACCACTAGAATTTTCATCTTGCACATAGCTCCGTAGCACTGTCCTCCTATTGTTCATAGATTTGCTCAAGAGGGCCCAGTAACATGTCCCTTGTGAGACTTGTTGTTATTGTGTTTGGCATATTGAATATGGCACTGTAGCTTGCTTTGCTTTGCTGTGCGTGCGAGATACTCTCGGTGGCTTGTGGGGCTCTCTGAGAGGGGCAGAGGAATCGAACTCAGCTCGGCCAGACTGAGTCAATATATTTACTAAATTTAAATGTAGTAATACCTCAGGCATAGCCATAGTAAACAGATAGGTATTTGGCTTGGTCAGGGACTATTCAGGTTCTATCTAAGGCTTCCCATATTTTTCGACAACCACTACCAGGCATAATTACTGAGTTTCAAGCCAGGAGTCACCTCGGAGAATTTTGGGGTGCCTCCGCAAACAGTAAGACCTTATGATGTACTCAGTATATACAAGCCACAATTTTAACCATATTAAGAGGCATTAGTTGATAATATTTTGTTAGAAATGCTCTAGCATCAAAGATATAAGATCAAAGAGATAGTATATGGGAAATTTTCTGCCATGAAAACAGGGGGAGGGCCAGAAAGGGGCGGTATAATGGGGAGAATGGTGGTGGGGAATGTGCACTGGTGGAGGAATGTGCACTGGTGGAGGGATGGGTATTTGAACATTGTATGTTTGTAACTGAAACATGAAAACTCGTAACTGTATCTCATGGTGATTCAATAAAGTAAAATTTAAAAAATATAAAGATTCAATCAAGAGAACTCTCAAAAAAAAGAGTACAGAAGAAAATAAAGAAAAAATGATTCAAAATCACTATTTAGAGTCCCATCCCTTCTCCACCCCAATGGAGCTAGCCCCAGCAGCCCAAAACCTCCACAATTTAAAAGCCATGATCATGGCCACTATCGGCAATTGTGGACTAGCCTCATCTATGAGTGATCTACAGAAAAACTCAGGTATGTGGGACTTATGACTGAAAACTCCAGGCTCAATGAAATCAGAGTATGGGTGACTTCTCCCCAACTCACCCTGTTTTCAGCAGCTTGGCAGTCACACACAAAAACCACTTCTGGTGCCATATAATCTCATCAATGGCCTTAATCCAGAGACTCAACAACGAACCTCTCAGAAGAGAGCACAGAACAATACACCATAGACATGCCCCTAGACCCCATGCAAGCCTGTTTTATTCAGGGCATCCCAGAGAGGAGTGGGGTGGTCAAAGTAGCCAGCCCCAGCAGCTGAAAACTTCTTCTTCCCTCCCTCCCTCCCTCCATTCCTCCCTCCCTCCCTCCCTCCCTCCCTTCCTTCCTTCCTTCCTTCCTTCCTTCCTTCCTTCCTTCCTTCCTTCCTTTTTTCCTTCCTTTCTTAATTTCCTTTTCCCTTTCTACTTTCCATCATTCCCTCCTTCCTTCCATCCCTGTTTCCTTCCTTACATATGCCTTATTTTCTTCTTTCTTTCTTTCTTTCTTTCTTTCTTTCTTTCTTTCTTTCTTTCTTTCTTTCTTTTACTCTTTCTTTTTCTCTTTCTTCTTCTCAGTCTTCCTTTCTTTTTTGGTTTTGCTAATTAGGGTCAGCAAATATTTTCTATTTAAAAAACTACACATAGTCAATTGGTTACTCTTTAAAGATCTCTCTCTATCTCTGCACATCTCTGCAGTTGTAGTATGCAATCAATCCCTGGTCACGTTGGTGATACTTGCCCAGCAAAGTTGCTGATTCAGTCTTTACACTCACTCCAACTGGCTCATCTTTTTTTCACTTCTAAAATATATTTCTGCTCCAGCACTGAGGAATAATGTAGAGCTTAGTATATTAATATTCCATGTGACTGACCCTAATTCTATCTCCAACACCACATATGGTCCCATGAGCACCACCAGGAGTCACTCCTGAGCACAGAGGCAGGAGTACCTCAGTATCACTGGGGCTGGCCCAAAACCTCTCTCTCCACACCCACACAAACCACATACATAACACACACACACACACACACACACACACACACACACACACTTCCTGGGCTATCCGGATTGATAGTGCAGTGAATAGGGGGGATGCCCTGTGTGAAGACAATATTCAAGGGTTCAAGGGACCATGCATATTGGGATGGCAGGGATTGAATCGAGGTTGACCATGTGCAAGGCAAGTGCGTTTCCCACTGGATTATCACTTTGATCCAGATGAGGACACTATTTTAAATGACAACTGCCTGCAGGTATTTCTTGTGTTCTTTCTGATTCTTTTTAGAGGTCCTCAAATATCCCAAACTACTTGGGATTTTCTAAGAGATGTTATAATTTGTTGATCATGATAATTGGTTACAATCTGTCTAAATTGTTTCTCATCTGCCAAATCCAATTGTCACTGTGAACCTCCAGTGAGCAGCGGTCACTCACAGAGAATGAGACAAACACAGAAGTAGACAAACACGTGGATTGGCCAAACTTTTGGTCACCTTTGCAGCATTCAGTGGTCTCCTGGAAGGTCAATATAATGCAATATTGCACCCCAACCCCAGCAGATCCCTACAGGTGAACCATTGTTGGAGTTAACAGAGACATCAAGGAAAGTTAGGAAGTATATAAATGTGCCACAGGGACCGGGAGAGCAGAAGCTAGTGTTGTTCACAGAGATCAGTATGCATCTGTAGACTATAAAGTTGTTTGTGCAGGAGAGAGAATTCAGTGGGCAGGGTACCTCTCTTGCACCCAGTCTACCGAACTCCTCCAGGAGTGATTCCTGAATGTGGAACCAGGAGCAAGCCCTGAGCATGGCTAGGTGAGAACCCAAAATCAAAATAAATAAATAAAAGATTGTGAAAGTTGTTTATTCTAGTTTTGGCTATATTGTCCCCTAAAGCTAAAAGACCCTACAAATTATTAGTCTATGTTTGCGTGGCACAAGTTTACAGCTGGCAGATACTGTGGCATCTATTCTATCCTTGCCTACTATTCTTTTCTGGGTGCATGCTTGCTAGCGGAACACCCTAAAATTAGGGATTATTGTTAGGAGAAGATTTCTCATAATAATCCATCATTACATAACCATAAAGTAAGTATTAATGTATATTACAAAGCATTTACATATCAATTAATATTATTAAACATTATAGAAAATACACTAGTAGTAACTTAATGATATTGGTTAACTAGGCAATAAAATTATTACCTACTACCTGTTGATTTTTTAATGAAATATGTAAGCTCATAGGTATAATAGGAGTATTTCCCAAACCTAAGAGTCTGAGGAAGGTGAAACTGTTATAACTGTCTTGTAAGATTCCATCTCTCTAGACTGCTTAAGTCTACCTCTCACTCTGTCCAATCCAGTCTTCTTCTTGGGAATCTGACATCCCTATTGGCTAGCCTGTACATTCCAACTGCCTGCTTTATGACATCATTCTCCCACCAAACCTACCAGGACCTGGTAGAATCTTGGGGGTTCCATGTAGTTGTTTGTAAACAAGTTTGGAGCATCGCAAGTTACCATTGACCAATGACCAATCACCAGGGATCAGTAACTTTTACTGGACACTTGCGGACTCCTGCTTCAGTGTTCAGACCTACTCTCATATCGTCTCCTCTTCTCATTTACCTATCCTTGATATTTCCTCGTTTCTGATCATGTCAGGTAAGGAATTATATTTTTCAAAGCTTTCCATGAGATTTCTTATCCCTAAACTTAGCAGTTAAGGAAAAGCAGCATGTAATAATAGAGGAAAGTGTTCAACCACAATATGGTAAGTCTTATTTTAGCTCGACGTTCATATTTGCTGTGTGATTTTAGACACTAACTTCCTTTCGCTCACATACAAAGTGTTTTTCTTCATTGATTACATTATATTTGATACATACTCACAACCGCAAATACGTTTATATATGAGTGTTCACTCTCTGCATTTACTTTTCTGTTTAATAGTGATTTTGATGGGATATCCGATAGCAGGGCTGGAGCGATAGCACAGCGGGTAGGGCGTTTGCCTTGCACACAGCCAACATGGCCGACCCAAGTTCGATTCCTCCGCCCCTCTCGGAGAGCCCGGCAAGCTACCTAGAGTATTGGATATGCCAGACACAGTAACAACAAAGTCTCCAATGGAGATGTTACTGGGCCCGCTCGAGCAAATCGATGATCAACGGGAGGGCCTTTACTTTTTACTTTTACTTTTACTATCCATGAAAAAAACTAAATCAGAGACAATATTTTGACAAAAACACAAAAGGTAGTTTTGATAGAAAACCTAATATATACCAGGATGTTTTATCTGTAGCGGGCTATCCACTTTTATTTCTAACTTAGTAATTTAAATTTAGTGCTATTCGAAAGTCATTATCATGTGTCTTTTAAGTTTTCTACCTAAACAAGATGATAAGAAAAACTGGATTGTGGGGAAGGTGTGGAGTGATGAGTGATAGGGAGTCATGTCCTCAAAGGTAAGGAGGTTTAGGGTCATTTTCAACAAGCACTGACCAACAGAAGTCAAGAAGTAGAAGATGATATGAGGGAGAATAAAATAGGAAAGAATGATTATGGAAGGAAATTATCAAGGAAGGAGAAATAGTTTCAGATAGAATGTTGGAGAGAACCAGATAATTCAAATCAAAACAGAAGGAATATAGTTAAATATGCTTGAGAGCCAGTCAAAGCAGTTTTCTTTAATCAATTCTAGGATAGAAAACATACTATGCCTCGAGTAGAGTACCAGTAGAAAAAACAGTCTATAGAAAACTATGGTTGTGCTTTCTTTTCTTATTGTCTCTAGAACAGAGTTGGCAGTTGGTGGTTTTGAATGGAAACACCTTTTAGAAATGATACTTCCTATAAACAACTAATACTGGTTACCTAGGGGGATGGAAGATACATCATCTTTAATGTTTTTATTACATTCTAGTTTGTAAGGTACATGTATGTCTCCCTGTTAAAATAAAGAAGTGATATCTTCTAAGTTGAATCAGGAGAATTGATTCTTTTGTGTGGTAAGTAGGGTCCAGGGTAAGGCAACTTGTCATCTTCACAAAGAGTTTCTTTCTGGGTTGGAGGAATACATTTGCCTATCTCGTAACCGACCCACATTCGGTTCTGAGCATCCCGTATGGTTCCCTGAACACCACCAGGAGTAATTCCTGAGTGTATGAGCCAGGAGGAACTCCTGTGCAGTGCCGGGTGTGACCAAAAAAGAACAGAAAAAGTAGTTTCCTTCTAATTTGAAAGCATTTTGATGTCAGTCAACATCTGCTTTTAGATCCTAAGAAGAAAGAGAAAAGTCAAAGTCTCAGATGTCTAAGTACACATTGATTTCAGTTTTGTGGAATCTGAGTTTTCCTACATTAAAGATAGTTAAGTTGGATTTTGATGATTGTTTCTGAAAATTTGGGAATGAAATTTTCCTGGATGATAAAGAGACTTGTCATCTAGGTTTTAAAAATAAATTTGAAATTTTTGTGACCATTTTTTGAATGGTCTTTTCTGCTTCTTGTGTGATTGACTGAAACTGTATGCTCTATTTAATACCTGTTGTTTGATGGTAAATATTCAGAGACATGAATGAGAATAATCATGTCATTTCCTTGTAATTATTATATTTATTTCTGCTTTATAGTCCTGTATTATATATACTGGATACCACATGCAATCACATTTATTATATTTTCTGCTTGTTATGTAAGTTACTGGTAAATCTTCTGTTTTATGGACTAGTAAGCTATACACTCAAAAATCACCTTCTATTGCCGTTTTTGGCGAGTAGTTTCTATATTAAAATAGAATTTCATCTTCATATCGTATACATGACACAATTTCTTAATAAACTTATTGTGCCTTTTTTTTGTTGTGTTTGGGGACGACATTCACTGTAGGTCAGGGCTTACTCTTGGGGGTACTCTAAATCAGTTACTGTACTATGCTGCTTGCCACATAGCCCAGATTTCATTAATATGAAAATACTTCATTTTCATTTCTGTGATATATATTTTTTATAATTTCTTTCTTGATCTCTATACTTCTCCCATGTAAATCACGTGAAATAGATGAATTCTATTTCTGCGTGCACATTATTCTTAATTAGAGTGGTAAGTAACTCCTTTGCAGGAAAGCAACTTGAGACTCAAAATTAAAACAACAGTTTTCCTTCCTAAAGCACATCTTGAGAAAAACTAAAGTACTCATTTTTGAGGGGTATTCAAAAACCAGGGTTTGGTTGCTAACATTCAAATTAACAAGTAGATTGAGTTATATGAGACCTGTAGATAATAGATAGGAACTGCACAAGCAAAAGACAAAATCTGAAGATTACACTGGTAATAGTTGTAATGACCCCACAAGCGTATTTGAATGGAAAGTATCTTCCTCCTACTTTCTGACATTGTAGTGATCAAGACAGAGTCCTAGCAAGAAAATCCACATGCTTAGGTTCCGTAACCTGGTAATACATAGGGACAGTGAGATAGAACAGGATGGGATAAGGCATTTGCCTTGTAGGCAGACAATCCAGTTGGATCTCTGTCACTGCATCCAGTCTCTTGAGCACTACAAGGGGTCACTCAGAGTACAAAGCCAGGAATAGCCCAAGATCACTGCCAGGTATTGGTCCAAACTCTACCCCACCCCAATCCAAATAGAAATAATGGGAAAGCTTGATCAAGTCTCTAGGCATCTCTGGGCCTCAGGTTTCTATCTTCTCCAATAAAATGTTTGTCATTCTCATAGGACTTCCTAGTCATAAAATGCTACCATTCTAGGCAATAACATAGAGTTCAACAAAATAGCAAGGTACAGGTATAGCTAGGACAAAAACTAGCTGTAAGCAAAAAATCCATGTACCAAAATCACCAGAGTCTTCCATAGCTCTGTATTCACTTTGGGAGCATGGTGCCCAATACACAAAGTGGCAAAATATTCCAGCCTTTCAATCAAGCAAAGTTGTTTTGAATTTTGGTAACTTACTTGACTGTTGGTATTAGAAGCTTGTTTATACTTGAAACTTTAAGTGAATTTTGCTCCTCTCAAAGATATCGGAGGGGGCTGGAGTGATAGCACAGCGGGAGGCGCGTTTGCCTTGCATGCGGCCAACCCGGGTTCCATTCCCAGCATCCCATTTAGTACCCTGAGCACCGCCAGGAGTAATACTTGAGTGCATGAATCAGGAGTAATCACTGTGCAAATCTGGGTGTGACCCAAAAGGAAAAAAAACATTGCTGGAGATTTTCCGTCTCACAGATTTTTTTCATCACCCTCTTGTTCCTTACAGAAAATATTCAAACTACATCTGTATTGGGAACTGCACATTCTCTCCAGCTTCCCCTTCCCGTGGTGAACAATGCAGCTTCCCTAACAGGAAGTGTCTGCAAGTAATCCAGCGTATCTACTCCAGCTGGTAGATCTGCTTGGTTCCTGCCCTCAGATTCTGGCATCTCTTTCCAAATATTCATGGGTATTGCTGATCTTGACCAATATTCTAGCACAACAATGTTTCCTGGAGTGTCTGGTCAGAGCCAGCTATCTACTTTGTCCGCTTCCTACCCAAGTGTTTTGGAGTGGGATACTGCAGGAAGTACTGAAAGAAGTCTTACATGGGAGAATTTACTGTGGCTATCCTTGACCAAGACACCACTGTCTCTTCCATGTCTATGGCAGCTCACTATGAGAAAACCTTAAATACCAACCACATGGTGTCTCTGTACCTGTCACTTTCTGCCTGTCTTGTTGAAAGGACACCATCTCAGGTACCTAATAAGCATTTAAGCCTCTCACTTGCCTTGCATGTGGCCAACATAGGTTTGATTCCCAGCATCTCATATGGTCCCCTGAGCACCGACAGGAGTGATTTCTGAGTGCAGAGCCAGAAGTAACCTCTGTGCTTCACCAGATGTGACCCAAAAAGAGAAAAAAAAAAAGAATGGGAGAAATGGTCCTGTGAGGGGGGTTGGTTTAATATTAAAGAAATGGAATAGGCTGAAGAAGGAGGATTAGTATAACAAGATGACCTGAAGAAAAGGAAAAATAGTTTCACAGAGGCTGTCTTTATGTTTCATGACCTCCATTGTTAAAGAGATTTGAGACATATCTCCAAAAGGTGTTGGTCGTCTATACAGAAATGATCAGGCTTTGGGATACTAACACATAACTGGGTAAAAGAACCTACAGATGAACAGACAACGGCCCTCAGAGTTATTCATGGGTGACTGTAAATAGGGACCAAGCAGAGAGAATAGTTTTAGCAAGAAGTCCGAATATCAGCTCTTGGAACATGTAAAGATCTATTGCCATGTACTCAGGCCCGTGGTTCAGCCACCCTAGGTGCAACATTTCAGTTGATCTTCCCAACAATACTCAGAGCCAGTATTACCGGGGCATTAGGCCAGCGTGGTTCAACAATGAGGTCTATATTACTAAGTCCTTGGGATTTGCAAACTCTCAAAGTTGGCCAATGTGTCTTTCATACCACAGCGTCCTGACATTCCTGACTTGAGAGCTCAAAATATATTAGCTTCAGGGGACCTCTCAGGGCGTTTCCGCGGTGTCTGGCACCTGCAGCAAGCTCCAAACTTCGATGATAGCAGGAAGCTCACACAAAAACCGACTCTATAACTGGCGTTGGAGGTTGGGCCCTGGGAGAATCCGGATTGGGACATGTGCACTAGGTTACCACTCCCAGAGCGGTTGGGACCGGCTTTTCTTGAGGCTTGGAGGATGGTGGTGGGAAGAGATGGTCCTAGGAGAGATATGGGGTGAAGAATGACAGGGAAGGAAATGGGGAAGGACTGAAACTGGGACACCAGAAGGGCATGATGGGAAAATTGGTGGGTTATATTAAAATGTTTTTTAGTGAAAAACTGTGTACCATTCATCAAAGGAACAACAAAAGTGGGAAAATAAAATAGGTAAAAATAACAGGTCATATACAAGGTCAGAGAGAGCTCAAAGAGCTGAAGTTCGTTCTGGAGCTCCTGCGGGATCTTGGGCAAACAGCCTGGTTCTCCCAGCATCACGTGGTGTGACCACAAATAAACCACCAAGTGTTAAATATGCAAAGAAAAAGTAAAGAAAAATCAAACTGCAAACATTGAGAGTGGTGACTCGTTTTTCTTTGGGGGGGCAGTAGGAGAGACTTTGAAGTGAAGTGTTTTAAGTATTTCCTAAGGGGAAAAGAGTAAGAACACCTTGGCCAACACAGGGATTAGTTGCCCAAAAGGGAGTGTCTGATGGCCTTCTATTGCTAACGGGAAAAACCTAAGCTGTACTGCATTTACATAATTTAGAGTTTGAAAAGAAGAAATATCTAAAACAGCCCAACAGTTATTCCGATTTTTTCTAGGTGCTTCTTGGCAATGAGTAAAGGAGAGAGAACTTGTACCCTTTTAAAATACACACCTGCATAAGTAATTTTTTATGGGATCCATAAATTGAGACAAATTTCAGTGGCATTTGCTATACTTGCTAGTTTTGCAAGTATTACCATTATTTTATCCATGGGCTGGGGCTATAGCACAGCAAGTAGGGTATTTGCCTTGCAAGCAGCCAACATGGGCAACCCGTGTTCGATTCCTCAGCCCCTCGGGGAGAGCCGCCAAGCTATGGAGAGTATCTCCCCCGCAGGGCAAACCCTGGCATGTTACCCATGATGTATTGGATATGCCAAACACAGTAACAATTGTCACAATGGATTTATTACTAGGCGAGCTCCAGCAAATCAGAGAACAATGGAAGGACACTGACAGAGTGACCATTATTTTATGCATAACAGTCTCATCATTTCCAAAAACAGCCTCTTCACTACCCACTGACCTCTCCATTCTCTCTCTCTCCTCTGGTTCCTGGCAACACTCCTCTTTTGTTTATATGAATTTTCTTTCTCTAACCCTTCACATACATCAATCTTAAGATATGTGACCTTTTTGACAGCCGTTTTTAAACCCTGATGCTTTCAAAGTCCATCTCTGCTACAGTATGTCATTACTTCCTCTGACTGATATTCTGTTGTATGGATCTATCATATTGCATACATTTCCACACTTTCTAAATGCACAGAGCCCTGGAGGTCTCATAAATTGGCTGAAAGAAATACAGATAGTGTTTGTACACATAGTTCAGAGGGTAGGTGATTGTCTTAAACACAGTAGGCCTGCTTGGCTCCCTGGCACTCCAAATTTCGCCTGAGCCCTGCCAGGAGTGACTTCTGAGCACTGAGCGAAGAGGAACCTCTGAGCACCATCAGGTGTGGCTACACACAAAAAATCAAAGCATTCACACACACAAGATCTAGTCCCATTCCTGTCATTTTAGATGCTAACAACATCATGGTGTAGAATAGATAATGGCCATTCCAAGAAACCATCAACCCTGCAAATATTCCTTTGTTTAGTAAACCTTGATTGAATAGAAGCTATGGCTGGCAATGGAGAGATCTGGGGTATTTTCAGGTGAGTCAGTGGAATAACACTTGTTCTGACACAATGGAGGAAGTAGATGATGAAGATAGAGGAGTAGGTCATGTGACATTTGAGGCCAGGATGTGAGTGTATTAACTACAAGACAAGCCTCGTGGACGTTATCAGAAGATAACAGAAACTACAGGCTAAAGACCATCTAAAGAAGGCATATATCCTGACTGACATCTTTTTCCCAGTGATCTGTATATGAAATTTCTGGCTTCCACCAGTTCGGATTTTTTCTTCTCACAGGTGATTGGATCCAGCAGTCACAGATATCCTAAACAAAACAGCACATCAATAACACAATAGACTGCAAATCCATACAGTGCTCCAGCAACAAATATTTGAAACCAGTACATATAAAACTTAAAAATATTTTTCTATTTCACTCTTAAATAAACACAGTACTTGATAATGGAATGTGTATAGCTATTGGGCATGTAGCAATATCTTGAACCTGGGACTTAAATTAAAATGACCAGTGTGGTTACCTGTTCTGCATTAATTTTCAAACTATTTTGACTTTTTATTATAGTGACTTCTCCAGGAATGATTCCTGAGTGCAACGCCAGGAGCAATCCCTGAGCATAAACAGCTGTGGCCCCCCAAACTGACATAAATAAATAAACAGATCAGATATTGACAGTTTCCTATCCTCTTTTTAGCCATATTGTCCATAACTCAACCACCCCTATTCTCACAACCAATATGCACACGCTCAGACTAGCCTCACACATGAATGAAACTCTTCCAATCTCTTATACTATACAACACTGGTAGATCAAATGTAAAACAACAGATTTGTTGAGGCTTAAAATAGAAGGCAAGTGGTTGGTGGGCATGTACTCCAGGGCAGTGGGTCCAGAAATCCAGCTCAGGGAACTGCAAGACTCCTCTTCCTTGGCCATTTACCACCCTCCCCCCCCCCAAGAGGCACTCAGGACAGAGGCGTTTCCCTGAAAATTTTAGGACTTCATCAGAAGTGGGGCTTTATTCCAGTATCATGCAAGGTGAAATCAGTCAGAGAGAGAGGGACAGACATAGAATGACTGCACTCATTTGTGGAATATAAAGGAACAGAATGAGAGACTCACACCCAAAGATAATAAAGTTCAAGTGGATCGCTCCAAGGCTTGGAAGCCGGTCTCACATGTTAGGGGAAAAGGCAGATGGAATAGAGAAGAGACCACTATTTACATGATTCTTGGAGGGTTCACTCGGGATGATAGATGCCTGTTGAAAGTAGAATATAGACCAAATATGATGCCCAGTTACTACATTCATTGCAAACCATAAAACCCCAAAGGAGAGAGAGTAAAAGGGATTGTGTTTGCCACAGAGGCAGGGGGGAGAGATTTTGTGGAGGTGATGGGAGGGATACTGGAAATATTGCTGGTGGAGAATGGGCACTGGTGGAGAGATGGGTATTCGATCATTTTATGACTGAACCGTAATTAGAAAAGTTTGCAAATCTGTAACTGAACCTCATGGTGATTCATTAAAAGATAAAAAATAATAAAATAATAAAGTAAAGGCCCTTCCGTTGATCATTAATTTGCTCGAGCGAGCCCAGTGATGTCTCCATTGGAGACTTTGTTGTTACTGTGTCTGGCATATCGAATATGTAACGGGGAGCTTGCCAGGCTCTGCTGTGCGGGCAAGATACTCTCGGTAGCTTGCTGGGCTCTCCGAGAGGGGCGGAGGAATCGAACTCGGGTCGGCCATATTGGCTGCGTGCAAGGCAAATGCTCTACCGCTATGCTATCGCTCCAGCCCAATAAAATAATAAAACAATAATAATAAAAATAATAATAAAATAAAAACTAAAATAATAATGAAATAATAAAAAATAAATAAAGTAGAATAGAAGGAAACCAATCATAAGGGAAATATATTTTTACAAAAACATAGATAGATGAACAGACAGACAGACAGATAGATGAATATGCACCCAAGGCTAAACCTTAACAACATGTTACTAATCTCCTGTAGAAATGCTTAATGACTCCTGGGTGTAATATAACCGTCTTGACGCACTTTCCTCTAAGAAACAATTTTTGGATAATTTTAGCGAATTTTTCATAACAAGCAGTACAAAATTAATTATTTTGGCTCTGCTTTGGGGCAGTGTTTTAGGTTTGGGTTGGAAACATTTGAAATATGGTGGTGAGAAGGTGTAATGGTAGTGTATTGGTGTTTGAATATTAAATGCACTCAAATATTGTGAACAACTGTATAAAAGTTAAATTAAATTAAAAAATCGTTTTCAGAGTTCAAAGCAACAAATCTGAATGTGGAAAACTATGAAGAGGGTAAAAAATCAAGAATGTCTTAGATGTTTCTGTATTCAATTATCACGTGTTCAGAAATAGAATTCAGCATGGTCCACAAGTCTCCTGCTGAAAACTGAATGCTGAAAGCCCCAAAGGTGCCATGTGGAGAGAAGGATCATATGAGTTAAGCACTAAGCCAAAGGCTAAGGACTGTGATCATTAGAAAGCAGTTGGTTGTCAAAAACTGAAAGTGTATAGAGTAAGACCACTTAAGATCAAGGTTGAATCAGTGTGGGCTTATAATTTTGAGTATCAAATAGTGGAATTTTCTGCTATTCACAGTTCTTACTCTTCAGTCTATAAACCAGTAGGAAATTTATCTTGCACATAGCACTGTAGCACTGTCCTCCCATTGTTCATCGATTTGCTCAAGCAGGCCCAGTAATATCTCCCTTGTGAGACTTGTTGTTACTGTGTTTGGCATATTGAATACGGCATGGTAGCTTGCCTTACTTTGTGGGCAAGATACTCTTGGTAGCTTGCTGGGCTCTCTCAGAGGGGCAGAGGAATCAAACTCAGCTCGGCCAGGCTGAATAAATAAATTTACTATATTTAAATATAATAATACTTCAGCCAGAGCAATAGTAAAGGAGATAGGTATTTGGCTTGGTCAGGGACCTAACCAGGTTCAATCTAAGACATCCCATACTTTTCTACAAGCATTGCCAGGCATAATTACTGACGGTCAAGCCAGGAGTAAGTTCTTAGAATTTGGGGGTGCCACCACAAATAGTAAGACCTTATCAAGTACCCACAGTATATAAGCCATTGTTTTAAGCTTAGTAAGAAGAATAAGTTGATAGTATTTTGTTAGAAATGGTCTAGCATCAAATATATAAGATCAAAGAGATAGTATGTTCGAAATTTTCTGCCAAGAAGGCTAGGGGACGGCCAGAAAGAAGGGAGTTTCTGGGGAGACACGCTAAGGGTTTTGTGTTCATGGGCTCTCTGTACAGCTCTATCTCACAGCCCAGGATTGGTGACCTAGAGCCGCTGTGTGTGGCCTGGATAGGGAACGCTGTTGGCCAAGGGCTGACGAAGGAAGAGACCAGGGCCAGCCCGGTTGATCTTTGTAGCAGTTTATTACAAGGAAGTTTATCCCATAGAAGAAATTTATGTTATGGAGGGCCTAGGTTCTCTCAAGTACATGTTCTCCTTGCTAGTCTCTCCGTGGTCCATCTTGCAGCCCTGTTCTCTCTCTCTCTCTCTCAATCTTTCTTATCTCTCCAACTCCCTGGAAGTCTGGGCTGACACTCCACCCAATCAGGTAGCCAAAGCAACATAAGAAAGCCCTTCCCAAGGCCGACCTAAAAGCTGAGTCTAATGCCCTTCTGACTGCCCAAGGGCAAAATATATCCTAAGGTTTTTTTCTCTTTTCCTCAGTCAAATAAACTATCAATAAATTATCAACTATTCCTGAGGCTATGCAGGAAGGACAGAACAGTGTTATCCTACATCTCCCCCTTTTCTTTTTACAAAAAAACCCCACAAAATTTGAAACAGAGAAAAAATACTAGCTATTTTTGTATGGACACAGTAAGAGGTAGCATTGAGGCTTGTAGAGCAGCTGTCCTGGGAACATCTTGCCACAGACTCACAGTCTACCGATTTCAGGCCAGATTAACCATTCCTAACCATAGCAGGGTCCAAATCTAGTTATTACTTTTTGGATCATGACAGCATTTGACCATGACCAAGCTCTTCACTTATACTTAAGCATTATGGCACTTTGGCCAGGCGCATCTCGATGCCAGAATAGCACATAGCTTACCTGCTTGCCCTGGTTCCATCCAGTCCCTCGACGGGACCCTGCTTTTGGGGGGAACTAGGAAGTGTGGGCAACTGAGGTTTAAGTGAGAGAACAGATGCCTGGGAGGAAAATATCACAGAGAGTCACATTACAAAAGCATGTCTTCTTGTGTCCATACAGAAAGGAACATTGCTCTGAATAACCTATGCAAAGGACTAAGGGAGAAGAGAAAAACAATATTTACATGTCAATAAAAAACAAAGAAAATTACAAATGAAGACAGAGAAATGGGAGCACTGTGATGAGAGTAACCCAATATACCTAAACTACCTGAGATTATTCAGAAAAGACAAAGCAGTGTTATCCTACATCTGTCCTTTTTGTTTTTTTTACAAAAAAAAAACCAAAATTTGAAACAGAGGAACAATTCCAAATAGAAGACAGTCTCATTAGTTGTAGTAAGATTTCAGTCCAACCCTGGACCCACAACACTGCTTGTAGTAAGCGTCCAATTGTCCTGCACTGTCCAGGGGTGATGAGAGTCACCAATGATGAGAGCCATTTAGTCCCATTCTGAAGAAATGACGTATCTGGATCACAACTGAAGAGTTGTTCCTGTAACATTATCAGTAGTAGTTTCAGTAATGAGTCCCATGGGAGCAACCATTAGGAGTCTGATAAATTCCAGGAAGCACTGGGTCAGTCAGGGAGCACTGGAACAGGAGCATCACAACTTTTTGCAGGAGTAATTCAGTAGGGGAATGCAGCCATTCTCCGGTCAGGTTCATCAGCAGTCATAGATGTACAACCTAGCTTATGTTGGAGACAAACACTTTTTTTTAGTTATCAGAAGCTTTGACCATCAGGGTTTGGTCTCCGTGCATGTGAGTAGAGAAAAAGACAGAGGGAAGCTCCAATACAAATGGATATCCAAGAGAGAAATGAAAAAAGTGTTCCTGTATAAAAGTCATTAATTTCTCCTCGGGAACCTGTGAATTCCAAGGAAAGGGTAAAAGTAAAGCATTCTTAATTCAAAACACGGAGGCCTGGTGTTGTCCAATCCACAACCTGTGAAAGCAGAGGTATAAGGAATGCCTTCATGTGAACTCTTGATGTGTTACAGGAGCCAGAGGCCTTGCTGCAGGTCTTCTGAGGCTGGCTCCTCTTTGCCTTGTGACTTCCAGTGGAAATTAGTTCGGAGATAGCTTGGGGCTGGAAATGTGAAGGGTTGTGAGTCTCTGCCAGTCTGAGGTCCAACTCAGGTGGATGAATTCGAGTTCTGATGAGACGTAATGGGATCCAAAGTTTCCCAGTGGGGTTATCATCTGTTGAAACAAAAGCATAGACGTGTCCTTGAATGAGGACTTTCCGGCTACATTCAAGTGGGATAATACCTCCTTTTTGGTCTTTGATTTAACATGTCATATATCCATTGAATAAGGAGAGGTGATGGGCTTAAACCCGCAGAGTTCTCTTTAAAGTCAAACTGCTTCTGCCTAAGAGTAGCGCCTACAGTGCCTTGTGGAATTGGGCCCTTTATAGCACAATTTAATTTGTAACAATACTGGGCAGGAAATCTCCAAGGCTGTGCTTCCTGCCACTACTGGCTGCAGGGATGATAAGGATTGGAGCTCTGAAATTCCACACTGGGGATAGGGGCTGCAGCTTGGAACATCCCCTGATTTTGTGGGACCTGGGGCTGGCACATTTGCAGGTTTCCAGAATTGGGGTCAACAGCTGCATCAAAATGGAAGCGACAATCTCTGGCCCAATGATTTCCTCTCTTACACCTGGACAGGGTCCGGGAGGTGCAAGTCTGGCTCTGCAGTCTCTGGCCCAGTGGTTTCCCTTCTTACACCTGGGACAGGATCCAAGAGGTGCTCTCACAGTAGTATGTTTGGGAGATGCCCTGCAGTCCTTACAAAAGTGGCCTGGTTTTCCACAATGAAAACATCTTTTCTGAGCTTGTCTCTGTACAAGCTTGTATAGGCTTTCAAAGCCTTCATCTGCACCTTCTATTTAACAGAACCAACATACCTACATGCTTTCAAATACCCCACAATATCTTCCTTCTCTTTGATAGGGCACAGAATGGCATGGCAATCCTCATTAGCATTTTTAAAGGCCAATTGTTTAGTCAATAGTTACTGAGTTTGGGGAGATTTAGTCAATAGTTACTGAACTGGGTGATTGAGCAGTCTGGAGGCCACTTTGCTGAGCTACTCTCGGAGTCATAATCCGAGTAAGTGCAAGCAGACTCATAATCTGCATTGCTTTCATCGGATGTATTGGAAGTGGAGCTATATTCATCAGACTGAGAAATATTTTCACTATGAAAACCCTTTTGAGACTTAGGTATGGGAGGAGCTGAGGTCGTATGATCCCTAACATTCCCCTCCTCCTCAACTGTGCTTTTCCAAAACAGGAGATTAGAATCAACAATCTCCCATGTATTCCAGAATTCCAGGGGATCTCAGTCCTGTCCTTAGATGCCTTATAGACATTTTTCTTAACTTTTTCCCAAATCTTGGTTTCTAGAGTCCCTTCATCCACGAACCAAGGGTTTACCTCATAAACTACTTTCAGGCAGGACCAGAGCTGGTCTTGGAAATGTCTAGTCCTGTGTTCCCTGTCATGCAGAGAGACACTGAATCAAATCCATAAACATCTTGGCCTGTTGAGTATGACTCCAGACACTTCGAAAGATCTTGGGAAGGCCCAGAATCTGTCCCATCTTAGTGGGGAATTGCTGCTAGGATTCTAACTCCAGCAAACTAAAAAATCCTTTTCTCCCACTCACTTTCTAAAGTGGGGGTGCACTGAACGCAATTCTTACCTTTTAGGTTGGTAGTTCGAGCCTGCCCAAGGGACTCCAGCTGAAAAAAAAAAAACTAAACATGCTGAGGGTTTTGTGTTTGGGGGCTCTCTGGACGGCTCTATCTCACAGCCTGCGTTCAGAGCACTAGAGCCGTTGTGTGTGGCCTGGATATGGAACCCTGTTGGCCAAGGGCAGATTAAGGAAGAGACCAGGGCCAGGCCGGTTGATCTTTGTAGCAGTTTATTACAAGGAAGTTTATGCCATAGAAGAAATTTATGTTATGGAGGGCCTAGGATCTCTCAAGCACATGTTCTCCTTGGTAGTCTCTCTGTGGTCCATCTTGCAGCCTGGCTCTCTCTCTCCAGCTCCCTCCTCTCCCCAACTCCCTGGCAGTCTGGGCTGATGCTCCACCCAGTCAGGTAGCCAGATCAACAGAAGAAAGCCTTTCCTGAGGGCCCACATAAAAGGTAATTCTAAAGCCCTTTGTGACTGTCCAAGCGCAAAATACTTCCTAAGGTGTTTTCTCTTTTCCGCAGTCCAATAAAATATCAACTATCAACTATTCCTGAGGCTATGCAGGAAGTACAGAACAGTGTTTTCCTACAGAATGTGCACTGGTGGAGGGATGGTAGTTTCAACATTATATTTTTGTGACTCAAACATGAAATCTTGTTACTCTATCTCAAGTTGATTCATAAAATAAAATTTAAAAAATACAAATATTCAATCAAGAGAACTCTCAAAATAAAAGGAATGATAAGAAAATAAAGAAAATGTGATTCAAAATCTATTTGGAGACCCATTCCTTCCACGCCCCATGGAGCTAGCCCCAGCAGCCAAAAACCTACAGAACTTGAAAGCCATGATCATGGCCACTATCAGCAATTGTGTACTAGCCTCATGTATGAGTCATCTGCAGAAAAACTTAGGTATGTGGGCCTTCTGACTGAAAACTCCAGCTCAATGAAATCAGAGAATTGGTGATATCTCCTGAACTCTCCCCGTTTCCAGCAGTCACACCCACAAAACACCTCTTGCCCCATATAATCTCATCAATGATTGGGATCCAGAGACTCAAAAAAAAATATCTCAGAAGAGAGCACAGAACAATACACCATAGACATGCCCCTACACCCCATGCCAGCCGGTTTTGTTCAAGGCATCCCAGAGGGTGGGGTGGGTGAGGTCAAATGAAGCCAGCCCCAGCAGTCTTCCTTCCTCCCTTCCTTCCTTCCTCCTTCCTTCCTTCCTTCCTTCCTTCCTTCCTTCCTTCCTTCCTTCCTTCCATCCCTCTTTCCTTCCTTACAGATGCCTTTTTCCCCCTTTCTTTACTTCTTTCTTTCTTTCTTTCTTTCTTTCTTTCTTTCTTTTTCTTCTTCTTTCTATTCCTTTATTTCTCTCTCTGTTTCTTCCTCTCAGTCATCCTTTAATTCTTCCTTTGCTAATTAGGGATCAGCAAATATTTTCTATTTAAAAAACTACACATAGTAAACTATTTACACATAGTACACTATTTAGTCTTTGAGAATCTGTCTCTGCCTCTGCTTATCTCTGCAGTTGTACTATGAAATCAGTCCCTGTCCACTTGTATGATCCTTTCCCAACATAGTTCCTGATTCTATCTTTGCACTGACTCCTACTGGCTCATCTTTTTTTTCACTTCTAATATATATTTCTGCTCCAGCACTAAGCAATAATGTAAGGGTTAATATATGAATATTCCATGTAACTGAACTGGCTCAATCTCCAGCACCACATATGGTCCCATGAACACCACCAGGAGTCACTACTGAGACAGAGACAGGAGTACCTGAGTATCACTGGGGCTGGCCCAAAACCTCTCTTTCTCCACACGCACACAAACATACATAAATAACACACACACACACACACACACACACACACACACACTTCATGGGCTATCCGGATTGATAGTACATTGAGGAGTGTGCTTGCCATATACGAAGAAATTCCTCAAGGGTGTCAAGGGATGATACATATTGGGATGACTGGGATTGAATCCAGGTCCACCATGTGCAAGGCAAGTACATTTCCCACTGGATTATCACTTTGATCCAGATGATGACACTATTTTAATTGACAACTGCCTTCAAGTATTTCTTGTGTTCTTTATGATTCTTTTTAGAGGTCCCCAATTATCCCACACTACTTGGGGTTTTCTAATACGTGGTACAATTTATTGATCACAATAATTGTTTATAATCTGTTGAAATTGTATCTCATCTGCCTTAATCCGATTGTCACTTTGAAGCTCCATTGAGCAGCGGTCTGTCACATAGAATGAGACAATCACAGAAGTAGACAAACACGTGGTTTGATCAAGCTTTAGGGTCACCTCTGCAGCATTCAGTGGTCTTATGGCAGGTCAATATAATGCAATATTGCTCCCCCAACCCCAGCATATCCCAACGGTTGAGCCAATGTTGGAGTTGACAGAGACATCAAGGACAGTTAGGAAGTATATAAACGTGCCAAGAGAACTGGTGAGCAGAGGCTAGTGTAGTTCACATAGAATCAGTTGGCATCCATAAAATATAAAGTTGTTTGCGCAAGAGAGATAATGCAGTGTACAAGGTACCTCTCTTTAACCCAGTCTACCGAGCTCCTCCAGGAGTGATTCCTGAGTGTGGAGTCGAGAGCAAGCCCCGAGCGTGGCTAGGTGAGGACCCAAAATAAAAATAAATATATAAATAAATAAAAGATTGTGAAAGTTGTTTCTTCTATTTTTGGCTATATTGTCCTCTATATCTTAAAGACCCTACAAAGTATTAGTCTATGTTTGCCTGGCACAAGTTTACACCTGGCAAATACTGTGTTATCTATTCTATCTTTGCCTACTATTCTTTTCTGGGTACATGTTTTCTAACGGAACACCGTAAACCTAGCGTTTTTTGTTAGGGGAAGATTTCTCATAATAATCCATCATTTCCTACCCCTAAATTAAGTAATAATGTGTATTATAAAGCATTAGCATATCAATTAATATTATTAAACATTACACAAAATACACTAGTAGTAACTTAAGGTTATTGGTTAACTAGGCAATACAAAATATTACCTAGTAACTGTTGATATGTGTATTATAAAGCATTAGCATATCACTTAATATTATTAAAAATACACTAGTAGTAACTTAAGGTTATTTGTTAACTAGGCAATACAAATTATTACCTAGTAACTGTTGATTTATTAATGAAATATGTAAGCTCATCAGTATAATAGGAGTATTTCCAGAACCTAAGATTTTGAGGAACTTGAAACTGTTATAACTGTTTTGTAAGATACCATCTCTCTAGCCTACTTAAGTCTACGTCTCAGTCTATCCAATCCAGTCTTCTTCTTGGGAATCTGACATCTGTATTGGCTAGTCTCTACCTTTCAACTGCCTGCTTTATGACATCATTCTTCCACCAAACCTCCCAGCACGTGGTAGAATCTTGGAGCTCCCAAGCACTTGTTTCTAAACAAGATTGGATCACCGCAAGTGACCAGTGACCAATGACCAATCACCAGTAATCAGTCATCAGTACTTGTGGACTCCCGCTTCAGTGTTCAGAAGTACTCTCATATCGTCTCGGCTTCTCATTTACCTTTCCTTGATATTTCCTCTTTTCTGATCATGTCAGGTAAGGAATAATATTTTTCAAAGCTTTTCATGAGATTTCTTATCCCTAAATTTAGCAGTTAAGAAAAAGCAGCATGCAATAATAGAGGAAAGTATTCAACCAGAATATGGTAAGCCTTATTGTAGCTTGACGTTCACAATTGCTTTGTGATTTTAGACACTGACTTCCTCTCTCTCAAATATAAAGGGTATTTCTTCATTTATTAAATTGCACAGCAGGTAGGGCGTTAACCTTGCACGCAGCCAACATGGCCGACCCGAGTTCGATTCCTCCGCCCCTCTCGGAGAGCCCAGCAAGCTACCGAGAGTATCTCGCCCGCATGGCAGAGCCTGGCAAGCTCCCCGTGATGTATTCGATATGCCAGACACAGTAACAACAAAGTCTCCAATGGAGACGTTACTGGGCCCGCTCGAGCAAATAGATGATCAACGGGAGGGCCTTTATTTTACTTACATACTCACAACCACAAATATGTTTATATATGAGTGTTCACTCTGTGTTTCCTTTTCTTTTTAATAGTGATTTTGACATGATATCCATGAAAAAAAGTAAATCAGAGACAATTTTTTGACAGAAACAGAAAAGGTAGTTTTGGTAGAAAACCTAATATGTACCAGGATGTTTTATCTGTAGCAGACTCTCCACGTTTATTTATAATTTAGTAGTTTAAATTTAGTGCTATTCAAAAGTCATTATCTTGTGTCTTTTAAGTTTTCTACCTAAACTAGCTGATAAGAAAAACTGGAATGTGGAGAAGGTGTGGAGTGCTGAGTGGTAGGGAGGCAAGTCCTCAAAGGTAAGGGAGTTTAGGGTCATTTTCAACAAGCGTTGACCAACAGAAGCCAAGAAGTAGGAGATGATATGAGGGAAAATAAAATAGGAAAGAAAGATTATGGAGGGAAATTATCAAGGAAGGAGAAACAGTTTGAGATAGAATGTTATAGAGAACCTAATAGTTCAAATCAAAACAGGAAGAATATAGATGAATATGCTGAGATCAAGTCAAAGCAGTTTACTTTAATTTTCTAGGACTAGAAAACATACTATGATTCGAGTAGAGTACCAGTGGGAAAAACCAATCTATAGAAAACCATGGTTGTGGATTCTTTTCTTATTCTCTCTAGAACACAGTTGGTACTTGGCAGTTTTGAATGTAGAAACGTTTGCGAAATGATACTTCCTATAAATAAATAATAGTGGTTACCTAGGGGGATGGAAGATGCATCATCTTCAATGTTTTTATTACATTCTAGTTTGTAACGTTCATGTCTGCTCTGCCTGTTAAATAAGTAGTGATATCTTCTATCTTGAATCAGGAGAATTGATCCCTTTGTGTGGTAAGTAGGGTCCAGATTAAGGCAACTTGTCATATTCACTAATAGTTTCTTTCTGGGCTGGAGCGATAGGAAGGGCCTTTGCCTTTCACGAGGGTAGGCCCTTTTCCTTGCACGCTTCCCACCCAGCTTCAATTCCCAGCATCCTGTATGGTTCCCTGAACACCACTAGGAGTAACTCCTGAATGCATGAGCCAGGAGGAACTCCTGTGCAATGCCTGGTGTGACCAAAAAAGAAAAAAAAGAGTAGTTTCTTCCTAACATGAGAGCATTTTGATAGCAGTCGACATCTGCTTTTATATTCTAAGAAGAAATAGAAAAATCAAGTCTCAGATGTCTAAGTCACTGTTACTGTCCACTTTCATCCCGTTGTATATCAATTTGCTCTATCAGGCCCAGTAATGTCTCCATTGTGACAATTTTTACTGTGTTTGGCATATCGAATACATCACGGGTAGCTTGCCGGGTTTTGCTGTGCAGGCAAGATACTTTCGGTACTTGTCCGGCTCTTTGAGGGGGGCAGAGGAATCAAACTTAGGTCGTGAATGTTGTCTGCATGCAAGGCAAACACCCTGCCTGCTGTGTTATCGCTGTAGCCCTGATGTGTAAGTACACATTGATTTCAATTTTGTGGGGTCTGAGATTTTCTACATTCCACGGTCCATGGTACTCCCGTTGTTCTTCGATTTGCTCGAGTGGACCCAGTAACGTCCCCATCATGACACTTGTCATGTTTCCGCATATCGAGTATGTCACGGGTAGCTTTCCAGGCTCTGCTGTGAGAGCAAGATACTCTTGGTAGCTTGCAGGGATATCCGAGAAGGGCGGAGGAATCACACTGGAGTCAGCCATGTTGGTTGCGTGCAAGGCAAACGCCCTTTTGGTGATTGTTTCTGAAACTTTGAGAATGACAATTTCCTAGTTGATAAAAATACTTGTCATCTAGATTTTAAAAATAAATCTTAAATTTTTTGCCCATTTTTCTAAATGGTCTTTTCTGCTTCTTGTGTGATTTACAGAAATTATATGCTCTATTGAGTACCTGTTGTTTGATGGCTAAATTCAGAGGTATGAATGAGAATAATCATGTCATTTCCTTTTAATCATTATATTTATTTCCCCACATTCCTCTATTAATGGAAAGTTTCTTCCTCGTAGTTTCTGAATTGTAGTGATCAAGGCAGGGTCCTAGCAAGAAAGTCCGCATGCTTAGGTTCAGTACCCTGGTAATACACAAGGCACAGTGAGATAGCACAGGAGGGGATAAGGCATTTGCCTCGTAGGCAGCCAATCCAGTTGGATCTCTGTCACTGCATCCAGTATCCTGAGCACTACAAGGGGTCAATCCAGAGTACAGAGCCAGGAATAGCACAAGATCACTGCCAGGTATGGGTCCAAACTCCAACCCACCCCAATACCAATAAAAATAATGGGAAAGCTTGAACAAGTCTCTAGGCCATCTCTGGGCCTCAGGTTTCTTTCTTCTCAAATAAAATGTTAGTCATTCTCTTAGAACTTCATAGTTTTAAAATGTTTCCATTCTAGGCAATAACGTAAAGTTCAACAGGAGAGCAAGCTACAGGTAGAGCTATGACAAGGAGTAACTATCTGTAAGCAAAAAATCCATTTACCAACATCACCAGAGTCTTCCACAGCTCTGTATTCACTTTGAGAGTGTGGTGCCCAATACACAAAGTGGCAAAATGTTCCAGCCTTTCAATCAAGCAAAGTTGTTTAGACTTTTGGTAACTTACTTGACTGTTGGTATTAGAAGCTTCTCTACACCTGAAAGTTTAAGTGAATTTTGCTCCTCTCAAACGTTTTCTGAGGGGGCTGGAGTGATAGCATAGTCTGTAGGGCATTTGCCTTGCACGAGGCCAACCCGGGTTCTATACCCAGCATCCTATATGGTCCCCTGAGCAATGACAGAAGTAATACATGCATGCATAAACCATGAGTAAACTCTGTGCAACGATGGGTGTGACTCAAAAAGAATAAAATCTTTTTTTAGAAATTATCAGTCTCACAGATTTTTTTCATCACCCATTCATTCCTTACAGGAAATATTCAAAATCCATTGGTATTGGGAACTGAACATTCTCTGCAGCTTCCGTTTCCCATGATGAACAATGAAGGTTCACTAAGAGGAGTTATCTGTAACTACTCCAGCATATCTACTCCAGCTGGTAGATCTGCTTGGTTCCTGCCCTCAGATTCTGGCATCTCTTTACAACCTCTCATTGGTAGTGCCTGTCTTGACCAATATTCTAGCACTACCATGCTGTCCGGAGGGTCTGATCAGAGCCAGCGATCCACTCTGTCTGTTACCTACACAAGTGTTTTGGAGGGGGGTATTGCTAGATGTACTGAAAAGAAGTCTTACATGGAAGAATTTACTGTGACTGCCCTTGAGCAAGACACCACTGTCTCTTCCATGTCTATGGCAGCTCACTATAGAAAATCTTAGATACCAACAAAATTGTGTCTCTGTACCCATCACTTTCTGCCAGTCTTGTTGAAAGCACACCACCTCAGGTTCCAAATCAGATTTATAGCCTGTCGCTTCCCTACCAGGAAGGAAGTCAGGTGTATTACTATCATCAGGGCACTCCGGGACCTCTCTTTCTGGAGAACCTGGTCCCTGCCTACAATCCAATGGCTCTATGACATGCAACGGAGGTAGGGGATCTGCCCTCCAAGATTACAGCAATACATCCCCAGAAAATGGTTATGATTCTAAAGAAGCTTCAGCCCCCAAGAACCGACCAGTAGTCTCCACCTCTGGTATCTTCTACACTGTGTCTGTTCTACCCATCACGCAATCGTGTTATCAAGGTGACTAAAACTGAGAGAAGTGAATTCTGGGATTCCAAACTTGGGGTCAAATCTGCAAGTGAGAAACTGTCCATAGACAGGTGGTATTTCAGTTCAACACACTGAGATTTTTAAATTCATAAAACCTGAATTTAAATAAACTCAGTTTAAGTTTAGATTCCCCTCACTCATTTTACAGCACCTTATTTTCACAGTCGACATCAGAGCTTCTAATGCAGATTGGAAGGTATGATAGTATAAAGACCACCTAGGTTTCCTAGAAGAAAACTTCAGTAGCATAACAAGGAATGCCATATTTTCATAGTTGATAAGTCCACCAGTATGACCACAGTAAAAATAATCTCCAGTTCTTAAATTACTGTTTTTGTGATACCTGAAGACATTTGCGAGCTCTTATTGGGATGATACCACATTAACTTTCCCTTACTTTACTGTAATAGATTCTGAATACACAATATACTCTGAGATCCTGTCCAAAGTTATCATACCTGGAATCTCTACATGAGCTCTGAATTCATTATGAAGTGGTGCTTCATTCCTTCTTTGATTTCATGATATGAACTTCCAGGGTTTATTTTTTTTCCAGAAAAGTGAAGAAATTGACTATATTATGCTAAGCCTCTATAGTATTTAATAGTTTACAAATCTCTACCTTGAAAAAAAAAGCTTTAATTTGGGGGAGGCAGTATATGGGTCACAGACCGCAGTGCTCAGGGATTGCACCTCGCTGTATACTTAGGGTTCACATAGGTAGTTGCTTAGGAGCTCATATGTGATGCTGAGGATCAAACGTAGGTCAGCTGGACACGTTGAAAGTGCTTTACTGACTGCGCTTTTCCTCTATTCCAATTCTCTTATTTTTAAATATGGTTTACACAGAAAATCTTTCAAGTACAAGGAAACAGTGGAACCACATGACCAACAGTAAGAAATACAACAGTTACCTCTAATCTTCTAGTTCAGGGCCTTGTCCATGATCCTTAGAAGAGTCAGTAACAATGCCTTGCCCATTGCCAGAAGGTGCCCAATTGTGGCACCATGAGTTGTGTGGAGGGAGTATATTGTTTACAGCGGACTGATTTCTTCCGTGGATCCTTTGTAGTGATGAATTCCCTGGGGTAGGAAAGTTCCCTGGCATTGCAACCTTCCAATCAGACATTTTGTCTGACAACCACTTCAGAATTACCCATGTCTTGCAGTGTCAGGATTCAAATACTTGAGCATAACCCACCAGCAGAGCTCTCAGATATTCCCATGATAGATTCAGAATAAAGTTACCTGGGACTATCCCCTTTTCCAACTCAGGAACAAACAGATAAGAATTGGGATGAGATGAACATTGGGCTTTCAACGTCTCTGGATACCTACCAGATCCCAATAGAAAACCAAGATCCTCCACTGTGCCCTTTAAAAGTCCCTCTTATCCACCAGCTCCTGGTCTGCATTAATATTCTCAGACAGGAGCAATAGTTTGGTAGTGAAACTACTCCTCAGGAAAAGAATGGTCAATATTTGGAAGACACAGGAACACTTCAACGTGGAACTGAATCTGGTGGTATCTTTGCAGATCACGACATGGGTGGAAGATAAACAAATTCCACAGCTCTTTGATAGCTTAAAAGACCTAGATCAATGCATAGATCGGCAGGGAATGAGCACCACATATACCATCACTCTGAATCATGGGCAAGAAAAGTCAGCTGTCACTAAGGGGACTTCCAACCCAACACGAAAGAACAAAAACCAGGCCTGTGAGCCTCTGGAGGGAGAACCCAAGGCCAAAATCCATTCCAAAACCCAGAACACTTGCTAGGGGAAGCAGGGATTGTTTGTAATGCTGCAGCCAGTGATAGGTGTCCTGTGACCAGGGCCAAACCTAACAGAAAACCTCAGAAAACTGCGTCTAGCAGGATCAGCAAGACCAAGAGCCATGGGCAGGAGAAGACCAAAAATGTTAGAGGAAACTCCAAGAAAGCTGGTGACAATAAGCAGACAAGGAACAAGGTGAAGGCAGTAGAGAAGCCCGCCATTGCCAGGATGACACGCAAGTTTAATCAACCTGAGCATGGCCAAGAGGCCCTTAAAAAGCCCTGCAACTGCCAGGGCATGCACATGCTGGAGTCTGTGCAAGTGTTTGCTGCACTGGGGAATAACAGGGATCCAAAGCCTGGATCCTCTTCCTCCCAGGTCCTGGGTAGTTCAATGAAGTCCAAAGACGTCCAGCCCTCATCAGCTGTCAACCACAGCCAGGTGCTACACGGCATAGAAAAGGTCTTGAGAAAACTCAGTTGAAATCTCAAAAAGCAAGCAGCAGTACTGAAGAACCTCGTCTCCATCCCAGTCTGAGCTGCCACCTCCTGGGAAGGTCAAATTGGTACCTTTGCCTTTTCTTACCATGGAGAAGCAGCAAGCTCGACGTGTTCCTCGAAAACCACGGTCTCTGGCTTCACATGGTCCTGCTGCAGCTTACCCTGACAGGCCTGGCTCTACCAACTCAGCTTGGCCAGCTTCCTCCAATTCATCCCAACCAGCGACAACATCTTTGTCACGTCCTGCCAGACCAATTCAGCCCATTTCGACTAACCCATATCACCAGCTTCCCTAAGCTCTACTAGTGGCCTAATTCTCAGCCTGCAACTTTTAGACCTGCTCCTTACAAGACAACAACTAGCACTTCTCTCCAGCGGGACCCGCCTCCTATCACTGGATCTAAGGGTGAGGCTCCACCCAGATGTCAGAGTCAGTTTCTACCCCAAGACTTCTGTTTCCAACCAATTTCATGAAGAATGCCCAATGTTCCCAAGCTAGTCATGTCAAAGCCCATCACAAAAGAGCAGAGACCAGAGCATGAGCTTATCAACAGGAAGGCTCAGCAGGAGCATGAGAACGCTGCCAAATGCACCTCTTTGGGGAAAGTGCAGTTTTTTATCCAGAGAGAAAAAGATATGGAAATCTCTTGATTCTATAGCTATAAGTAGCTAGAATGGTTGGTGTACCATATGGTTGCCTTAGATAAACAATTGAAATGCCTTACACATTTTATTTATTCTGATACTTTTTTAAAAAAACTAAGTAGATGCATATAAGTTAATAGATAAGTAATAAAAGTTCTGAATGTTGAGAGGCTTTCCACTGTGGTGGTTATTTGGAGGGGCTGAGGATTGAAGGATTCATGAGAAAGAAATAGAAGTTGGGGGGGGGATAAAGGGTGAACAGACAAGAATCTAAAAAGAGAAACTTGGCTCAGGGTTGCAAAGCCCTGAAGATGAGAAATTTTATGGGCCTGTTGAAGAGTTGGAGGGGGCGGGGTGGGGCAGGCAGAGAAATAGCCTACCTGATAGGGCATTTCCAGGAGGCTGACCCAAGATTCATTCCTGGAATCCTATGTGGTCCCACGAGTTTCACTAGATGTTATCCTTCAGCACAGAGCCAGGAGTAAGCCGTGAGCACTGGCAAGTATGCCTCCATCACCAGTCTCCACCAAAAATGGGATTAATGGCAGAGTGAGGGAATTACGTTTATTATAAAAAATATTTGCTCGAGCGGGTCCAGTAACGTCTCCATTGGAGACTTTTGTTGTTACTGTGTCTGGCATATCGAATACTCTCGGTAGCTTGCGGGGCTCTCCGAGAGGGGCGGGGGAATCGAACTCGGGTCGGCCATGTTGGCCGCGTGTAAGGCGAACGCCCTACCCGCTGAAACAGGAGGATTAATATAATAAGATAACCTGATGAAAAGTAAAAATAGTTTCACAGAGGCTGTCTTTATGTTTCATGATCATCCTTGTAAAATAAAGAGATGTGAGTCATATCTCCAAAAGGTGTGGGTGGTCTATTCATAAATGATCAGACTGTGGGATGCTATAGCATATACTGGGAAAAGAACCTACAGATGAACAGTCAAGGGCCCTCAGATTTATTCAGTGGTGACTGTAAATAGGGACCAAAAAAGAGAACAGTTGTAGCAAGAAGCCCAAATACCAGCTCTTGGGACATGTAAAGATCAATCGCCATGTACTCAGGCCCGTGGTACAGCCACCCTAGATGCATCATTTCACTTCTTCTTCCCAACAATACTCAGAGCCATTTTTTTCCAGGGCACTTGGCCAGCGCGGTTCAACAATTATGTCTGTATTACTAAGTGCTTTGGATTTGCAAATTCCCCAATGTGGCCAATGTGTTTTTCAGACCACAGCATCCTGGCATTACTTACTTGGGAGCTCAAAATATATTAGCTTCAGAGGGCTCTCGGGCATTTTCTGCGGTACCGGGTGCCTGCTGCTTGCTCCAAGCATCAATGTTAATGGAAGCTCACACAAAAACCAACGCTATAACTGGTGTTGAAGGCTGGGCCGTGGGAGAATCCGCCTGGGACATATGGACTAGGTCACCACTCCCAGAGCGGTTGGGACTGGCTCTTCTTGAGGCTGTGAAGGCGGTGGTGGGAAGAGCTGGTGGGAGGAGAGATAAGGGGTGATGAATGAAAGGGAAGGAAACGGGGAAGAACTGGGACAGAGACACCAGATGGGCATGATAGGAAAGTTGGTGGGTTACATTAAAATGTTTTTTAGTGAAAAACTGTGTACCATTCATCAAAGGAACAACAAAAGTGGGAAAATAAAATAGGTGAAAAAGAACAGGTCACATACAAGGTCAGAAAGAGCTCAAAGAGCTGAAGTTCATTATGGAGCTCCTGCTGGATCTTGGACAGACAGCCTGGTTTTCCCAGTATGATGTGGTATGACCACAAAAAGACCACCAAGTGTTAAATATGCAAAGAAAAAATAAAGAAAAATCAAGCTGCAGAACATTGAGTGTGGTGACTAGTTTTTCCTTTGGGGGGCGGTGGGAGAGACTTTGAAGTGAAGAATTTTAAGTATTTCCTAAGGGGAAATGGGCTGGAGCAATAGCACAGCGGTAGGGCGTTTGCCTTGCACGCAGCCAACATGGCTGACCCGAGTTCGATTCCTCCGCCCCTCTCAGAGAGCCTGGCAAGCTACGGAGAGTATCTCACCCACACGGCAGAGCCTGGCAAGCTCCCCGTGATGTATTCGATATGCCAAACACAGTAACAACAATGTCTCCAATGGAGACATTACTGGGCCCGCTCGAGCAAATTGATGATCAACGGGAGGGCCTTTACCTTTACCAATCCTAAGGGGAAAAGAGTAAGAACACCTTGGCCAGCACAGGGATTAGATGCCCAGAGGGGAGAGTCTGATGGCCTTCAATTTCTAACGGGAAAAACTTAAGGTGTACTGCATTTACATAATTTAGAGTTTGGAAAGAAGAAAAAATCTGACACAGCACAACAGTTATTCCCAATTTTCCTAGGTGCTTCTAGGCAATGAGTAAAGGAGTGAGAACTTGTACCCTTTTAAAATACACACCTGCTTAAGCAATTTTTTTATGGGATCCATCATTTAAGACAAATTTCAGTGGCATTCGCTATACTTGCTAGTTTTGCAACTATTGCCATTATTTAATCCATGGGCTAGAGCTATAGCGCAGCGGGAAGGGCAATTGCCTTGCAAGTGGTCAACATGGGCAACCGAGTTCGATTCCTCCACCCCTCGCTGAGAGCCCAGCAAACTACCGAGAGTATCTCCCCCGCACGGCAAAGCCTGGCACGTTACCCATGATGTATTTGATATGCCAAACATAGTAACAATTGTCACAATGGAGATGGCAAATCGATGAACAATGCAAGGACAGTGACAGTAAGAGTGACCCTTGTTTTATTCATAACAGTTTCATCAATTCCAAAAACAGCCTCTTCAGTACCCACTGACCTCTCCATTCTCTCTCTCCTCTGGTTCCTGGCAACACTCCTCTTTTGTCTATATTAATTTTCTTTCTCTAAACTCGTCACATATATGAATCCTAAGAAGTGTGACCTTTTTGGCAACATTTTTTTAACACTGATGCTTTCAAAGTTCATCTGTGCTACAGTATGTCATTACTTCCTCTGACTGATATTTTGTTGTATGGATCTATCATATCAGAGAGGGTTCCACATGTTATAAATGCACAGAGCCCTGGAGGTATCATAAATTGGCTAAAAGAAATATTGATAGTGGTTGTAAACATAGTACAGTGCGTAGGGTGCTGTCCTTCAACACAGTAGGCTTGCTTGGCTCCCTGGCATTACATATGTCCCCTGAGACCTGCCAGGAGTGACTCCTGAGCACAGAACCAAGAGTAAGCTCTGAGCACCATCAGGTGTGGCTATAATACACAAAAAATGAAAGCATTCACACATACAATATCCAGTCCAGTTAGTGTATTTTATATGCTTAAAAAATCATGGTGTAGAATAGATAATGGCCGTTCTCGAATATTCCTTTGTTTAGTAAACCTTGATTGAATAGATGCTATGGCTGGCAGTGAAGAGATCTGGTGAATTATCAGGTGACTCATTGGAATAACACTTATTCTGACACAATGGAAGAAGATGATGAAGATAGAGGAGAAAGTCATGTGACCTGTGAGCCAAGATGTGAGTGTATTAATTACCAGATAAATTGATGGCATCATAATTTAACAGAAAATAAAGGTAAAGACCTTCTAAAGAAGGTATGTATCCTGGCTGACATATTTTTCCCAGTAATCTTCATATGAAATTTCTGCCTTGTAGGAGTGCGGATTTTGTTCTTCTGATGTTTAAGATAACAGCTGATTGGTTCCAGCACTCACAGAAAACCTAAATAAAGAGCACATCAATAAGACAATAGCTTGTAATTTAAGACAGTGCTCAGCAACAAATATTTGAAACCACTACATATAAAACTTAAAAATCTTTTTCTATTTCACTGTCAAATCAAAACAGAACTTCTTAATGGAACTTGTGTACCTAATAGCTAGTAGATAGGGTAAGTAGTAAGATCTTGAAGCTGGGACTTAAAATGACCAGTGTGGTTCCTTGGTCCACATCAATTTCCAAACTATTTTGACTTTATATTATAGTTATTTCTCCAGGAACGATTCCTGAGTGCAGAGCCAAGAGCAATCACTGAGCATAACCTGGTGTGACACCCAAACTGAAGTAAATAAATAAATCAGATTTTCAAAGTTTCCTATTGTATTTTTAGCCGTATTGTCCATAACTCAAGCAACTCTATTCTCACAGCCACTCTCCACACACTCAGACAAGCCTCACGCATGAATGATTCTATTCCTGGAACTCTTAAGATTTACACCACTGATAGATGATAGATCAACAGTAGCACACCACATTTGATGGAGTTTTAAATAGAAGTCACGTGGTTGGTAGGCATGCTCTCCAGGGCAGTATGCCCAGAAATCAAGCTCAGGGAACTGCCAGACACATCACGTTGGCCATCCCCTCCCCCCCAACACCTCCGCCGCAACATACACATGCACTCATGATGGAGGGGTTCCACGGCAAGTTTTAGGACTGCATCAGAAGTGGAACTTTATTCCTAATCAAGCACCATTGGAGCTTACTCCCCCAAAAGTAGAGTAGGGGCGATTGGCATGGTCTCCAAGGCAGCAGCACCTCATGCGGCTGTTCCAATTTTCCCCTTTCTCTACACTTTGGATTCACAACTCAGTCTCCATCACCTAACTTTCAGGAGGACATCTTGGCCATCACAAACACTTTATGTCAATAGTTCACTAGCCTATTCCTATCTCACCAAAATAAACCTGAACACAAGAAACTTACAAGTCTAACATTAAAGAAAACATATCTGAACCTGCACTAGAGGACTCACAGAAGTCGCAAAGGAGCAGAACCAAAGAGGAATCTAGTATTCTAGAAGGGGGGAAAGGTGACCACGATCGAAGAGCTCATCCAGAATCCTTTCTGACAGCAAGAGGAGAACATTGAGAATGACCGTAGGGTAGTACCTTAAAAATACCTAGGCAGCATGAAGAATAGGAGCAAATCCCCACCACAAGGAGTGGATGAAGAAAAGTGCTCAGAAACCTCAAAGGGAATACCAAAAAATACTATCTCCCCAATAAAAAATTCAGAGATAAAATTGGAGGATATATATATTGAACTCAAAGAAATGATGGAACAGGCACTCATTAGATTAAAGGAAACCATGAAAGAAACAGTGGAATGGAGAGCCAATAAAATCAGGAAGCAATGAGAGCAGAAATAAGAACATAACAAACATGTGTCACTAATAAAGGATTCAGTAGATGAAATTAAAAACAGAGTGTTCGTGCTCAACAGTAGAATGACCCTGCTGAGGACAGAAACAGGGAGCTTCAAGATGAACTGCATAAAGCATACAGGCAACAACATATAATGGGAAAGGACCTCAAAATAGGTCGTGTGAATCAGAGACTGAGGGGATGAACTTCAGAGGAACAACAAAAGAATCATCAAAGATTCAGAAGAACGGGGAGGCCACCCCAATGTGTAGCGAAAGTTAAGAACATCATTGCTGAGAATTTCTCAAAGCTGGAGAATGCAGACATCCAGATCCAAGGAGTTTGAAAGGTACCAGCTAAAAGAGACCATAATAAAGAGACTCCAAGGCATATCCTATTCAGAATGACGGATACCACAGATAGAGACATAATACTGCAATTATAAAGGTCAAAGAAGGAAATAACATACAAAGAACATACCTTAGATTTGCAGCAGATTTTTCAAAGGAAACCGTGCTAGCCCAAAGACAATGGGAGGGGGGGATATAGTGAAAATCTCACTGAAACGAATGCTTCACCAAGAATACTCTATCCATCAATGGAATACACTACAACTGTTAGAAAGGATGAAGTTATGCAATTTACCTACAAGTAGTTCAACATAGTAAGTATCATACTATGCATACTATGTGAAATGTGTCAAAAAGGGAGGGATAGACATAGAAAGCCTGCACCCATCTGGGGAATATTGAATAACAGAATGGGAGAAAACACCCAAGAATATTTGAGATCATTACTAGGAGGTCTCCTCAAGACTTGGAACGCGGCAAAACTGGACAGCTACATGCAAACAAAAAAAAAAAGAAAGAAAAAATAAAGGTCTAAGACATCTACCTAAGACCATGCACAAATGTCAGTTCAAAATAGATGAAAGCACCTCATCATCAGATCTGAATCCATAAGGTACATTGAAGAGAGGGTCAGAAAAATCCTCTACAACGCTGAAACAAATAGCATCGTCAAAGGTGACAGGCCACTGAACAAGGAAGTGGAAACAGAGATACACTAATGGAACTATCTTTTTTTTATAGTTTTAAAATATTTTATTTCTTTTTTTAAATTTTTATTAGTGAGACATCATGAGGTACAGTTGTAGACTTACAAATTTTTGTGCTTTGGTTTCAATTATACAATGATCAAATACCCATCGCTCCACCAGTGCCCATTTCCCACCGCCGCGGATCCCAATATACCTCTCACCTGCCATCCCCCCCATCCCACCCTGCCTCTGTGGCAAGTTATTGCCTTTTGTTCTCTTATCTCTTCTTGGGTGTTGTGGTTTGCAATAGAGGCAATGGGTGACAATCATGTTTGGTCTATAGTCTACTTTCAGCATGCTTCTCCCATCCTGGGAGGATCCTCCCAGCACCCTTTATTTGGTGCTCCCTTTTCTATCTAAGCTGCCTTTCCCCATAGCATGTGTGGCTGGCCTCCAAGCCATGGAGTAAAATTCCTGGTACTAATCTCGGTCATTCTTGGATGTTAGTCTCCTATTTTGTTACTTTATGTTAATGAGACTATCTTAAACCAAGAAGCCTTTGTGCCTCAAAAGAATCAGTGAGCAGAATACAAAGACAGATTACAGAATGGGAAAGGATATTCATCCAATGTCCGTCTGATAAGGGGTGAATATCAAGGCTATACAAGGCACTGGTTAAACTCTACAGTAAGAAAATATCTATCTCATCAGGAAATGGGGCAATGAAATAAACAGAAATTTTCTTAGAGGAAAAATCTGAATGGCCAAAAGGCACATGAAAAAGTGCTCTTCATCACAAATCATCAGGGAGATGCAGACGAAAACAAAAAGATACCACGTCACACCACAGAAACTGGCACATATCCAAAAGAACAAAAGCAACCAGTGTTGGCATGGATATGGATCAAAGGGCACTCTCTTTCTCTGCTGGTTGGAATGCTGACTGGTGCAGCCTTTTTTGAAAAAAAAATGGAAGTTTCTAAAAAAAAAACCTAGAAATTGAGCTCCCATTTGACAATGCAATACCACTTCTGGGAATATATCCTGAAGATGCAAAGAATTACAGTACAAATGATATCTGCACTTGTATATTCATTGCAGAACTCTTTGCAATAGCCAGAATTTTGCAAAAATCCAAGTACCCGGGAACAGATGACTGGTTAAAAAAATGTTGGTATAACTACACAATGCAATTCTATGCATCTGTTAGAAAAGACGAAATGCTTATATTTGCATATAAGTGGATAGATATGGAGAGTATCATGCTAAGTGAAATCAATCAGATAGAGAGGGACAGACATAGAATGACTGCACTCATTTGTAAAATATAAATTGACAGAATTGGAGACTAATCACAAATCACAAATCATCCTGTTAATCGTCGATTGCCTCGAGCAGGCCCCAGTAAAGTCTCCTTCATCCTAGCCCTGAGATTATATTCAAGGCTCTTTAGGAGAGATTCTCTGAGAATGTCCCACCGGAGCGTCTGGTGAATTGGAGATTAACGCCAAAGATAATAGAGAAAAGGTCAAGTAGATCGCTCCAAGGCTTGGAAACCGGTCTCACATGGTAGGGGAAAAGGCAGATGGAATAGAGAAGGGACCACTATTTAAATGATTCTTGGAGGGCTCCCTTGGGATGGTAGATGCCTGTTGAAAGTGGAATATAGACCAAACATGATGACCACTTACTACATGCATTACAAACCATAAAACCCCAAAAGAGATAGAGTGTAAAAGGAACTGTGTTTGCCAGAGGCAGGTGCGAGAGATTGTGTGGTGGTGGCGGGAGGGATACTGGGAACATTCGTGGTAGAGAATGTGCACTGGTGGAGAGATGGGTACTCAATCATTTTATGACCGAATGTACTTTCGAATATAATCAAGAAAGTTTGCAAATCTGTAACTGAACCTCTTGATGATTCATTAAAAACTAAAAAACAAAAAATAAATAAAAATAAATAAAATAGAATAGAAGGAAGCCAATCTTAAGGGAAATATATTTATACAGAAAGATAGATAGATGGACAGACAGACACACAGATAGATATGCACACAAGGCTAAACCTTAACAACATGTAACTAATCTCTTATAGAAGTGATTAACGGCTCCTGGGTGAAATACAACTGTCTTGAAATACTTTCATCTAAAAAACAATTTTTGGAACATTTTTAGCTAATTATTCATAACAAACAGTACAAAATAATTCTTTTGGCTATGCATTAGTGCGGAGGGCCCCGCCAGAACAATCCTCCATCCTGTGGAGGTGGCCCTCGGGTCCGTAGGTGCAGGGAGGGAAAGACTGAATGAACACAAGACAGAAGAGACATAATGGAGTTTAGAAGCAGAGAGAAAAAGGGACAGGACAGAGCAGACAGGACAGAAGATGGGATCTGACAGGACAGGAGTTTATTCAGGGCAGTAGGGGCTTAAATATCTATCAGTACAGGAAAAGCACAATGCAGTTACACAAAAAGAATCATGTCCATATATGATTAGGAAGGTTCCAAAGTCTATAAGTTGTCACATACCAGGCATGAGGAGGTTACACAAAGGGTCATGTCCATATAGGATTTACAAAGTTTATATGTTTCTCATGCCAGGTTAATCACTGTCATTTAATTCTTGTTTTTCCTGACAGTAATGACAAATGTTTTCTCAAGATAATCATACATAGCACAGGCAAGTAGGCCCTTGGTCAGGTAAAGGGCCAGATTCCCACACATTAGGCCAGAGTTTTAGGTTTGGGATGGAAACATTTGAAATATGGTGGTGAGAAGGTGTAATGGTGGTGTATTGGTGTTTGAATATTAAATGCACTCAAATATTGTAAACAACTTTTAAAAACAAAATTAAATTAAAAAATCTTTTTACAATATCAAAGCAACAATTCTGAGTGTGGAAAACTATGAAGAGGAAAACAAAATCAAGAATAAATCAGAGGTTTCTGTATTCAATTATCAGATGTTCAGAAAGAGAATTCAGCATGGACCACAAGGCTCATGCTGAAAACTGAATGCTGAAAGCCACAAAGGTGCCATGTGGAGAGAAGGATCATGTGAGTTCAGCACTAGGCCAGAGGCTTAGGACTGTGATCATTAGAAAACAGTTGGTTGTGAAATGATGAAAATGTAAAGAGGAAGACCACTTAAGATCAAGGTTGAATCAGTGCGGACTTATAATATTGAGAATCCAATAGTGGGATTTTCTGCTATTCACAGTTCTCATACTTCCATCTATAAACCACTAGGAATTTCATCTTGCACTTAGCACTGTAGTATTGTCCTCCCATTGTTCATCGATTTGCTCAAGCGGGCCCAATAACGTCTCCTGTGTGAGACTTGTTGTTACTGTGTTTGGCATATTGATTATGGCACGGTAGCTTGCCTTGCTTTGCTGTGCGGGCGAGATAATCTCGGTAGCTTGCTGGGCTCTCTGAGAGGGGCGGAGGCATCAAACTCAGTTCGACCAGACTGAATAAATATATTTACTATATTTCAATATAGTAATTCCTCAGCAAGACCAATAGTAAAGCAGATAGGTATTTGGTTTGGTCAGGGCCTATCCAGGTTCAATCTAAGAAATACCATATTTTTTGACAAGCACTGCCAGGCCTAATTACTCAGTTTCGAGCCAGGAGTCACCTCTGAGAATTTGGAGTACCCCCGCAAATAACAAGAACTTATGAAGTACCCACTGTATACAAGCCATTGTTTTAAGCTTATTAGTAGGTATTAAGTTGATAATATTTTGTTAGAAATGCTCTAGCATCAAAGATAAAAGATCAAAGAGATAACATGTGGGAAATTGTCTGCCATGAATGCATGCGAGGGCCAGAAAGGGGTGGTATAATGGGACATTGCTGGTGGGGAATGTGCACTGGTGGAGGGATGGGTATTTGAACATTGTATGTTTGTAACTCAAGCATGAAAGCCTGTAACTGTATCTCACGGTGATACAGTAAAGTAAAATTTTAAAAATATAAAGATTCAATCAAAAGAACTAACAAAAAAGAAAGATAAAAAATTAAAGAAAAAGTGATTCAAGATCTATTTAGAGTCCAATCCCTTCCCCGCCCCAATGGAGCTAGCCCCAGCAGCCAAAAACCTCCAGAACTTGAAAGCCATGATCATGGCTGCTATCTGCAATTGTGGACTAGCCTCATCTATGAGTGATCTACAGAAAAACTCGGGTATGTGAAACTTCTAACTGAAAACACCAGGCTCAATGAAATCAGAGAATGGGTGACCTCTCCCCGACTCATCCTGTTTTCAGCAGCTTGGCAGTCACACCCACAAACCACCTCTGGCACCATATAATCTCATCAATGGCCAGATTCAGAGACTCAACAATGAATCTCTCAGAAGAGACCACAGACCAATACAACATAGAAATGCCCTCAGACCCCATGCCAGCCTGTTTTATTCAGGGCATCCCAGAGGGGGGGGTGGGGTGGTCCAATGGAGCCAACCCCACCAGCCAAAAACTTCTGCCTGCCTTCCTTCCTTCCTTCCTTCCTTCCTTCCTTCCTTCCTTCCTTCCTTCCTTCCTTCCCCTTCCTTCCTTCCTTCCTTCCTTCCTTCCTTTTTTCCTTCCTTTCTTTATTCCCTTCTTCCTTTCTACTTTCCATCATTCCTTCCTTCCATCCCTGTTTCCTTCCTTACATATGCCTTACTTCTTTCTTTCTTTCTTTCTTTCTTTCTTTCTTTCTTTCTTTCTTTCTTTCTCTCTCTCTCTCTTTCTTTCTTTCTTTCTTTCTTTCTTCTCTTTGTCTTTCTCTTTCTCTCTTTCTTCTCAGTTTTCCTTTCTTTCTTCCTTTTACTAATTAGGGATCAGCAAATATATTGTATTTAAAAAACTACACCTAGTCTATTAGTTACACTTTGAGGATCTGTCTCTGCAGTTGTAGTATAAAATCTGTCCCTGGCCACTTGGGTGATTCTTCCCCAGCATAGGTCCTAATTCTGTCTTTGCACTGACTCCTACTGGCTCATCTTTTTTTCACTTCTAAAATATATTTCTGCTTCAGCACTGAGGAATAATATATGGCTTAATATATTAATATTCCATGTGACTGACCCTGGTTCTATCACCAGCACCACATATGGTCCCATGAGCAACACCAGGAGTCACTCCTGAGCACAGAGACAGGAGAACCTGAGTATCACTGGGGCTACCCCAAATCCTCTCTCTCACCACACACACACAAACACACATGCATAACAATACACACACACACACACACACTTCCTCGGCTATCCGGATTGATAGTACAGTGAGTGGGGTGCTTGCCATGTATGAAGACAATCCTCAAGGGTTCAAGAGACCATACGTAATGACATGGCAAGGATTGAATCCAGGTCGACCATGTGCGAGGCAAGGGCATTTCCACTGGATTATTGCTTTGATCCAGAAGACGACACTATGTTAAATTACGACTGACTTCAAGTATTTCTTGTGTTCTTTCTGATTCTCTTTAGAGGTCCCCAATTATACCACTCTATTTGGGATTTTTTAACAGTTGGTATAATTTGTTGATCACAAGAATTGGTTACAATCTGTCTAAATTGTTTCTCATCTGCCCAATCCAATTGTCACTTTGAACCTCCATTCAGCAGCTGTCACTCACAGAGAATGAGAGAAACACAGAAGTAGACAAACACGTGGATTGGCCAAGCTTTATTGTCACCTGTGCAGCATTCAGTGGTCTCATGGCAGGTCAATATAATGAAATATTGCACCGCAACCCCAGCAGATCCCTACAGGTGAGCCATTGTTGGAGTTGACAGAGACATCAAGGACTGTTAGAAAGTATATAAACGTGCCAGAGAAACCTGGAGAGCAGAGGCTAGTGTGGTTCAGAGAGAATCAGTAGGCATCTGTAAACTATAAAGTTGTTTGCGCAGGAGAGAGAATTCAGTGGGCAGGGTACCTCTCTTGCCCCTAGTCTACCGAGCTCCTTCAGGAGTCAATACTGAGTGTGGAGCCAGGAGCAAACCCTGAGCATGGCTAGGTGAGGACCCAAAATCAAAATAAATAAATAAAAGACTATGAAAGTTGTTTGTTCTAGTTTTGGCTTTATTGTTCCCTAAATCTAAAAGACCCTACAAAGTATTAGTCTATTTTTGACTGGCACAAGTTTACAGCTGGAAGATACTGTGTCATCTAATATATCCTTGCCTTCTCTTCTTTCTGGGTGCATGATTGCTAGTGGAACACCCTATACTTAGGGTTTTTTGTTTCGGGAACATTCCTCATAGTAATTCGTCATTATTTAACCCTAAAATAAATAATAATGTACATTATAAAGCATTAGCATATCACTTAATGTTATTAAACACTGGTATTAACTTAATGTTGTTGGTTAACGAGGCAATAAAAATTACTACCTAATAACTGTTGATTAATGAAATATGTAAGCTCATCAGTGGAATAGGTGTATTTCCCTAATCCACGACTCTGAGGAAAGTGAAACTGTTATAATGTCTTGTAAGATTCCATCTCTCTAGCCTGCTTAAGTCTACCTCTCAGTTTATCCAATCCAATCTTCTTGGGTATCCGACCTCCCTATTTGCTAGCCTCTACCTTTCAACTGCCTGGTTTATGACATCATTCTCCCACCAAACCTACCAAAACCTGGTAGAATCTTGGGGCTTCCGTGCAGTTGTTTGGATCATCGCGAGTGACCAGTGACCAATGTCCAATCACCAGAGATCAGTCATCTGTACTGGACATTTGTGGACACCGCTTCAGTTTTCAGACGCACTCTCATATCGTCTCCTCTTCTCATTTACCTTCCCTTGATATTTACTCGTTTCTGATCAAGTCAGGTAAGGAACAATATTTTTCAAAGCTTTTGATGAAATTTCTTATCCCTAAACTTAGCAGTTAAGGAAAAGCAGCATGTCATAATAGAGGAAAGTATTCAATTAGAATATGATAATTATTATTTTAGCTTGACATTCATATTTGCTGTGTGATTTTAATATTGACTTCCTTTCGCTCATATACAAAGTGTTTTTCTTCATTTTTTACATTATATTTGATACATACTCACAACCGCCAATATACGTTTATATATGAGTGTTCGCTCTTTGCGTTTCCTTTTCTTTATAATAGTGATTTTGGCATGATATCCATGAAAAAATGTAAATCAGAGACCATATTTTGACAGAAACAGAAAAGGTAGTTTTCGTAGAAGACGTAATAGCTACCAGGATGTTTTATTTGTAGCAGTCTCTCCACTTTTATTTATAATTTAGTAGTTTAAATTTAGTGCTATTCAAAAGTCATTATCATGTGTCTTTTAAGTTTTCTACCTAAACTAGCTGATAAGAACTGGAATGTGGGGAAGGTGTGGAGTGCTGAGTGGTAGTGAGGCAAGTTCTCAAAGGTAAGGGAGTTTAGGGTCATTTTCAACAAGCGTTAACCAACAGAAGCAAAGAAGTAGAAGATGATATGAGGGAGAATAAAATAGGAAAGAATGGTTATGGAGGTATATTATCAAGGAAGGAGAAACAGTTTGAGATAGAATGTTGGAGAGAACCAAATAGTTCAAATCAAAACAGAAGGAATATAGTTAAATATGCTGAGAGCCAGTAAAAGTAGTTGACTTTAATCAGCTCTAGGACTAGAAAACATACTATGTCTCGAGTACAGTACCAGTAGGAAAAACCACCTATCTGAAAACCATGGTTGTGCTTTCTTTTCTTATTATCTCTAGCACATAGTTGGCACTTGGGAGTTTTGAATGGAAACACATTTAAGTAATGTACTACCTATAAATGACTAATACTGGTTACCTAGGGGGATGGAAGATACATCATCTTTAATGTTTTTATTACGTTCTAGTTTGTAAGGTACATGTATGGTCTACCTGTTAAAATAAAGAACTGGTATCTTCTAAGTTAAATCAGGAGAATTGATTCTCTTGTGTGGCAAGTAGGGTACAGGTTAAAGGCAACTTGTCATCTTCACAAAGGGTTTCTTTCTGGGCTGGAGCGATAGGCAGGGCATTTGCCTTTCACGAGGACAGGTCATTTGCCTTGCACCTTGCCGACCCAGGTTCGATTCTCAGCATCCTGTATGGTTCCCTGAACACCACCAGGAGTAATTCCTGAGTGTATGCACCAGGAGGAACTCCTGTGCAGTGCTGGGTGTGACCAAAAAAGAAAAAAAAATTCCTTCCTAACATGCAGCATTTTGATAGCTGTCGACATCTGCTTTTAGATCCTACAAAGAAATATAAAAGTCAAGTCTCAGATGTCTAAGTACACATTGATTTCAGTTTTGTGGAATCGAATTTTCCTACATTAAAGATAATTAAGTTGGATTTTGATGATTGTTTCTGAAAATTTGGGAATGACATTTTCCTGGTGGATAAAGACACTTGTCATCTAGGTTTTAAAAATAAATTTGAAATTTTTGTGACCATTTTTCAACTGGTCTTTTCTGCTTCTTGTGCGATTTACTGAAATGGTATGCTCTATTTAATACCTGCTGTTTGATCGTTAATATTCAGAGACATGAATGAGAATATTCATGTCATTTCCTTGTAATTATTATATTTATTTCTGCTTCTTATTCCTTTAGAACATATACTGGCTACGAAATTCAATCACATTTATTATATTTTCTACTTGTTATGTAAGTTACTGGTAAATCTTCTGTTTTATAGACTGGTAAGTTATACACTCAAAAATCACCTTCTATTGCCTGTTTTGGCTAATAGTTTCTGTTAACATAGAATTTCATCTTCATATCATATACATGACACAATTTCTTAATAAACTTATTGTACTGTTTTCTTTGTTGTGTTTGGGGATGACATTCACTGTTGGTCAGCGCTTACTCTTGGGGCTGCTCTCAATCAGTTACTGTACTATGCTGCTTGCCACATAGTCCATATTTTATTCATATCTACATACTTCTTTTTCAGTTCTGTGATACATATTTTTCATTATTTCTTTCTTGCTCTCTATACTTCTCCCATGTAAATCACGTGAAATAGACAAATTCTATTTATGTGTGCTCATTACTCTGAATTAGAGTTGTAAGTAATTCCTTTGCAGGAAAGCAACTTGAGACTGAGAATTTAAACAACAGTCTTCCTTCCAAAAGTACATATTGAGAAAAACTAAAGTACTCATTTTTGAGGGGTGATCAAAAACCAGGGTACGGTTGCTACCATTCAAATCATCAAATAGATTGAGTTATATGTGAGCCGTTGATAATAGATAGGAACTGCACAAGAATAAGACAAACCTGAAGATTACCTGAAGATTACACTGCTAATAGTTGTAACGACCCCACATGCCTATATGAATGGAAAATATCTTCCCCCTAGTTTCTGGGCAGATTCCTAGCAAGAAAGTCCACAGACTTAGGTTCCGTAACCTGGTAATGCATAAAGGACAGCGAGATAGTACAGGAGGGAATAAGCCATTTGCCTTTAGGCAGCCAATCCAGTTGGATCTCTGTCACTGCATCCAGTCTCCTGAGCACCACAAAGGGTCACTCCAGAGTTCAGAGCCAGGGCTAGCCCAAGATCGCTGCCGGACATTGGTCCAAACTCCACCCCACCCCAATCCCAATAAAAATAATGGGAAAGATTGAACAAGTCTCTAGGCCATCTCTGAGCCTCAGGTTTCTTTCTTCTCCAATAAAATGTTAGTTATTTTCATGGAACTTGGCTCAGGGTTGTAAAGCCCTTAAGAGGAGAAATTTTATTGGTGTGATGAAGAGATGGGGTGGTGGGGCAGAGAAATAGTATACCTGATAGGTTATTTGCAGGAGGCTAACCCAAGATTAATCCCTGGGATTCTATGTGGTTCCAGGAGTTTCACTAGATGTTATCCTTGAGCACAGAACCAGGAGTAAGCCCTGAGTACAGGCAAGTATGTTTCCATCACCAGTCTCCTCCAAAAAAGAATGGGAGAAATGGCACAGTTAGAGGCTTTGGTTTAATATAAAAAAATGAAATAGGTTGAAGGAGGATTAGTATAATAAGATAACCTGTTGAAAAGGAAAAATTGTTTCACAGAGGCTGTCTTTATATTTCATGAGCTCCGTTTTTAAATAAAGAGATTTGAGGCATATCTCCAAAAGGTGTGGGTAGTCTATCCAGAAATGATCAGGCTGTGCAATGCTAACACATAGACAAGGGAAACAACCTATAGATGAACAGCAAATGGACCTCAGAGTTACTCAGGGGTGATTGTAAATAGGGAACAGTTGTAGCAAGGAGCCTGAATATCAGCTCTTGGAACATGTAAAGATCAATCGCCATATGTTCAGGCCTGTGGTTTCGCCACCCTAGATGCACCATTTCACTTCATCTTCCCAACAATACTCAGAACCAGTATTACTGGGGAACTAAGCCTGCATGGTTCAACAATGAGGTGTATATGACTTTGCTCTTTGGATTTGCAAACTCCCCAATGTGGCCAATGTGTCTTTCAGACAACAGCATCCTGGCATTATTGACTTGGGTGCTCAAAATATATTAGTTTCAGGGGGCCTCTCGGGGGTTTTCTGCGGTGCCTGGTGATTGCAGCCTGCTACAAACATCGATGATAAGGGAAGCTCACACAAAAACCAATGCTATAACTGGCATTGGAGGCTGAGTCGTGGGAGAATCTGGACTGGGACATGCACACTAGGTCACCACTCCCAGAGTGGTTGGGACAGGCTCTTTTTGAGGCTGGGAAGGCAGTGGTGGGAAGAGATGGTCCTAGGAGAGATATGGGGTGATGAATGAAAGGGAAGAAAATGGGGAAGGACTAGGACCAGGACACCAGATGGGCATGAAGGTAAAGTTGGTGGGTTACATTAAAATGTTTTTTAATGAATAAGTGTATTACACTCATAAAAGTAGGAAAATAAAATACGTGAAAAATAACAGGTCACATACAAGGTCAGAGAGAGTTCAAAGAGCTGAAGTTCGTTCTGGAGCTACTGCTGGCACTTGGGCAAAAAGCCTGGTTCTCCCTTCAACTCATGGTCTGACCACAAACAAACCACCAAGTGTTAAACATGCAAAGAAAAAGGAAACGAAAATCAAGCTGCAAACATTGAGATGGTGAATGGTCTTTCTTTTGGGGGGTGGTCAGAGAGACTTTTAAGTGAAGAGTTGTAAGTATTTCCTAAGGGGAAAAGAGTAAGAACACCTTGGCCAGCACAGGGATTAGAGGCCCAGAGGGGATAGTCTGAAGACCTTCAATTGCTAATGTGAAAAAAGGTAAGGAGTACTGCATTTACATAACATAGAGTTTGCAAAGAAGAAAAATCTAACGCAGTCCAACAGTTATTCCCAATTTTCCTAGGTGCTTCTAGACAATGAGTAAAGGAATGAGAACTTGTACCCTTTTAAAATACACACACTGCTGGCCAAGCAAGTGAAAAACAGAGATAGACAAATGGGACTATCTAAGAAGCTTCTGCACCTCAAAAGAAACAGTGACCAAAATACAAAGACAGTCTACAGAATGGGAAAGGATATTCGCCAACTACACATCTGATAAAGGGTTAATTTCAAGGATATACAAAATACTAGTTCAACTCCACAAAAAGAAAACATTCAACCCCATCAAAAAATGGGGAGATGAAATGAATAGAAACTTTGACAAAGAAGAAATCCGAATGGGGCTGGAGTGATAGCACAGCTAAAAGACACACGAAAAAATATTCCACATCATTAATCATCAGGGAGATGCAGATCAAAACCACAATGAGATATCACTTCACACCACAGAGACTGGCCCATATCCACAAGAACAAAAGCAACCGGTGCTGGCGCGGATGTGATGAGAAAGAGACACTCCTTCACTGTTGGTGGGAATGTCGACTGGTTCAGCTGTTTTGGAAAACAGTATGGATGATTCTCAAAAAACTAGAAATTGAGCTCCCATTTGACCCAGCAATAACACTCCTGAGAATATATCCCAGAGAGGCAAAAAAGTATAGCCGAAGTGACATCTGCAAGTGTCTGTTTATTGCAGCACTCTTTACAATAGCCAAAATCTAGAAAAAACCTGAGTGCCCGAGAACAGATGACTGGTTAAAGAAACTTTGGTACATTTACACAATGGAGTACTACGTAGCTGTTAGAAAAGATGAAGTCATGAAATTTACATACAAGTGGTACTACATGGAAAGTATCATGTTAAGCGAAATGACTCAGAAAGAAAGGGATAGACATAAAAAGATTGCATTCATCTGGGGAACATAAAGTAACAAAATAGGAAGCTAACACCCAAGAATGGCAAAGATTAGTACCAGGAATTTTACTCAATGACCCGGAGGACAACCACACATGTTAGGGGAAAAGGGAGCTCAGAAAGAGAAGGGAACACCAAATAAAGGGTGTTGGGAGGATCTGCCCAGGATGGGAGAAGCATGCTGAAAGTAAACTATCGACCAAACATGATTGCCACTCAATGCCTCTTTTGCAAACCACAGCACTCAAAAGGAGAGAGAGGGAAATGCCCTGCCACAGCGGCAGGGTAGGATGGGGGCTGGGGGGTGGGAGGGATACTGGGATCCATGGTGGTGGGAAATGAGTACTGGTGGAGGGATGGGTGTTTGATCATTGTATAATTGAAACCCAAGCACAAAAATGTGTAAGTCTGCAACTGTACCTCATGATGTCTCACTATTAAAAAAATTAATTAATAAAAAAAATTTTGCTACCACTGAAGAGGCAATGGATTGTGTCTGGAATATAGAGACTGATCCAAAGGCTGAGTGGTGTCTTTAGAAAAAAGGCAGTTTCTTGGTGAAAAAAAAAATACACACCTGCTTAAGTAATTTTTTTATGGGATCCATCATTTAAGACAAATTTCAGTGGCATTTTCTATACTTTGTAGTTTTGCAACTATTACCATTAATTTATCTATGGGCTGGTATAGTACAGCGGGAAGGGCATTTGCCTTGCAAGTGGCCAACATGAGCAACCCGAGTTCGATTCCTCCACCCCTTGTGGAGAGCCTGGCAAGCTACCTAGAGTATATCCCCCGCACAGCAAGCCTGGCACATATTCAGACGTATTCGATATGCAAAACACAGTAACAATTGTCACAATGGAGATGTTACAGGGCCCACTCGAGCAAATCAATGAAAAACGAAAGGACATTGACAGTAATAGTTACCCTTATTTTATCCATAACAGTTCCATCATTTCCAAAAACAGACTATTCACTACCCAATGACCTTTCCATTTTCTCTCTCCTCTGGTTCCTGGCAACACTCCTCTTTTTTTCTGTATGAATTTTCTTTCTCTAAACTGTTCACATATATGGATCTTAAGATATGTGACCTTTTTGGCAGCCGTTTTTAAACCCTGATGCTTTCAATGTTCATCTTGCTACAGTATGTCATTACTTCCTCTGACTGATATTCTGTTGTATGGATCTATCATATTAGAGAGGGTTCCTCACGTTAAAAATCCACAGAGCCCTGGAGGTCTCATAAATTGTCTAAAAGAAATATTGATAGTGGTTGTACACATAGTACAGAGTGTAGGGTGCTTGTCTTCAACACAGTAGGCCTCCTTGGCTCCCTAGCACTCCATATGTCCCCTGAGTCCTGCCAGGAGTGACTTCTGAGCACAGAACAAAGAGGAAGCTCTGAGCTCCATCAGGTGTAGATATAACACACAAAACATAAAAGCATTCACGCACACAAAGATCTATCCCATTCATGTAATTTTACATGCTAACAACATCATTGTGTAGAATGGATAATGGACATTCCAAGAAACCATCAACCCTGCAAATATTCCTTTGTTTACAAAACCTTGATTGAATGGATACTATGGCTGGCAATGGAGAGATCTGGTGTATTTTCAGGTGAGTCAATGAAATAACAATTGCTGTGACACAGTGGAGGAAGTAGATGATGAAGATAGAGGAGAAAGTAATGTGACCTTCAAGGCCAGGATGTGAGTGTACTAACTACCAGACAAGCCTCGTAGAAGTTATCAGAAGTTAACAGAAAATAGAGGTTAAACACCTTCTAAATAAGGCATATATCCGGGCTGACATCTTTTTCCCAGTCATCTGTATATGAAATTTCTGGCTTATAAGAGTGTGTATTTTTTTCTTCTGAGGTTTATGCTAACAGGTAATTGGTTACAGCAGTCACAGAAATCGAAACCAAACAGCACATCAATAACACAGTAGCCTGTAAAACAATACAGTGCTCCAGGAAAAAATATCTGAACCCAATACATAGGTAAAGGTAAAGGCACTCCGTTGTTCATCAATTTGCTCAAGCGGGCCCAGTAACGTCTCCATTGGAGATTTTGTTGTTACTGTGTTTGGCATATCAAATACATCACGGGTGGCTTGCCAGGCTCTGCCTTGTGGGTGAGATACTCTCGGTAGCTTGCCGGGCTCTCTGAGAGGGGCAGAGGAATCGAACTCGGGTCAGCCATGTTGGCTGCGTGCAAGGCAAATGCCCTACCGCTGTGCTATTGCTCCAGCCCCAACATAAAAAACTTAAATACCTTTTTCTATTTCACTCTTAAATAAAAACAGCACTTGTTAAGGAACATGTGTAACTATTACACAAGTAGCAATATCATGAACCTGGGACTTAAATCAAAATGACCAGTGGGTTTCCCTGCTCCACATTAATTTTCAAACTATTTTGACTTTTTATTATAGTGAAGTATCCAGGAATGATTCCTGAGTGCAGAGGCAGGAGCAATCCCTGAGCATGACCAAGTGTGGCCCCAAACTGAAATCACACTTAATCACTTAACTTCCCGTTAGTCGTCGATTTGCACGAGCGGGTGCCAGTAACGTCTCCATTTGTCCCTGTCGCGTGCTAGTGTAGCCCAATGGCATCTGTTCGCTCCGGGAACATGAAGGGCCTCAAACTGATCGTTCATGATCTTGACGAAGAAGTCTGACCATCTGGTAGGTGGGCGGCCACGTGGTCTTTTGACATCCCGTGGAATCCAGTCGGTAACAGCTCTAGTCCAGCAGTCGTTTTTAAATCTCATTACGTGACCAGCCCATCTGATTTTCGACACCTTGGCAAATGTGACAGCGTCCCTGATTCTTGATCGTCGACGGATGTCAGAACTCCGGATTCTTTCTCTCACTTGAGTGAAATGTGATATTCCAAGCATAACTCTTTCTATTCTTCTTTGGGAGATCTGAGTAGCGTTCTCATCTTGTTTGCGTAGGGCCCAGCTCTCTGAGGCATATGTTAATGCAGGACGAACAGTGGAATCAAAGAGATGTGCCCGGAGCCGGAGGTTCTTCATCCTCTTAGCTATTTCTTCGACGTTCTTGAAGGCATTACAAGCCGCTCTCTTCCTCCTGCGCAGCTCGGGTGCCAGGTCATTTGTCATGTTGACCTCTCGACCTAGGTACACATAGCTGTTGCATTCAGAGATGGTCCTTCTGTTGAGAGCAAATGGGGCGTCAGGAATGAGGTTGTTTCTCATAAACATTGTCTTCGTAAGATTCAGCTGTAGTCCTACCTTTACACACACACGGTCAAAGTCGGCCAGCATTTGTGCCGCTTGGCTGTTGTTTGGTATTATTAAAACAATGTCATCAGCAAAACGGAGGTGATGTAGTTGCCGACCATCTATCTTCACTCCCATTCCTTCCCATTCCAGTCATCGCATGATGTTCTCGAGGGTGGCACTGAAGAGTTTCGGTGAAATGGTATCACCCTGCCGCACCCCTCTCTTGACATCAACGATCACTTCTTTGTAGAATGGTGAAATCCTGGTAGTGAATCTGCAATACAGCTCATGGAGGATGTTGATGTATTGGGCTTGAATGCCCTGATTGGCTAGGGCTTCAATGACCGCTTCTGTCTCAACAGAATCAAAGGCCTTCTTTAAATCAATGAACGTTAAACAGAGCGGCATCTTGAACTCCCGAGAAACCTCAATGAGCTTGGTTATTGTGTGGATATGGTCGATGGTGCTGAATCCTTTGCAGAACCCAGCTTGCTCGCATGGTTGTCCTTCATCTAGTGTTCTGCCAATCCTATTTAGGATGACTCGAGTGAACAACTTGTAGATGACAGACAATAGGCAGATCAGGCGATAGTTGCCAATGTCATGGATGTCTCCCTTCTTGAACAGTAGTATGGTCCTGCTGGTTTTCCATTGGGACGGAACCTTGCATTCAGACAGGTAGCGAGTGAAGAGCCGAGCCAGTGTATTGATGAGTACTGACGGCAGGTTCTTCAGGTGTTCAGGTCTGACCTTGTCTGGGCCGGATGCTGTTTGTTTCTTTACCGACGAAATAGTGTGTCGGATTTCGGAAGGGAGAACATTGTGAACGACATATCCATCCTGTGGAATTTGGTATGTCGGCAAGTGGACATGGCTATCGAAGAGATTTGAGTAGAAGTCATGGATAATCTTCTCCATTGCCGTTATGGAGGATGTGATGGATCCATCAGGACGTTGGAGGGCAGTCATCTTGGTCTTGTAGTTGGCGAAGGACAGGCGGGTGTTACGAATACTTTTCCCGGCTTCTGCCACATCTACCAGTACTTCTGCTCTTCTCTCTTTGAGGTCTTCCTTGATCACATCTCTGCACTGCTTTGCGAGCTCGGACGTTAGCTTGCAGTTGCCTGAGGCATGCGCCAAACCATGCTGGCGAATTAGCTCAAGAGTTTTCGAAGATAGGTGATTTTTTGTGGCTATCTCTCTCTTGGCGTTCCTCGCACATTCATGGAGGTGCTGAACCAGTAGATCGTATTCCTTGTCAATGTTGTCAACAATGGCATCTTCCCATGTTGCCGCAATAGTACCAAAGAGTTCCCAGTTGGTGGTCATTCTGGGAGTTCTCATTTTGAACTTTGCAGCCCTTTCTCCCCACTCTGTGAAGTAGAATTTTGCACGAAGGAGACGGTGGTCCGATCCCGTTCGAAATTTTGGGACAACAGCGACATTGGTCAGGCAAAACCATCGATTGAATATGATGTGGTCTATTTCGTTGTGGAATCGTCCACCGGGAGACTCCCATGTCCATCGTTTAGATTCTGCCTTCGACAGTACTTCCACTACCCAGCCGTTGCCACACTTCAGGACGCTTTCTGGACCTGCGTGGCAGCTCTAGCCGAGACTCACGCACTACTGAAGACCCACAAAACAAGATAAGCAGAACTCTCTGAGACCTTGGACTCCAGGCTCGGCAGACCCAGGGACAGAGCTTCTCTGCTTGCTCCCACCAACCACAGGTGACAAAGGGATTCTAATCAGGAGCCCCACCCTACCCTGCCCTGTCTGCTTCCATCAACCACCCAGGGATCGAATTGTGCACAGGAGACCCACCCTACCCAGATAAATACCCCACTGGCAGACTTCCACTATCGACACTATTTTCACTACCCAGCCGTCGCCACACTTCAGGACGCTTTTCGGACCCGCGCGGCCACAAAGCGGCCGTGCGACACATCATAAGACACTAAATACCCATCTTCCGGAATTGTCGTAACGTATTTGATAGGGTTCAAATATGGTAACACCTACAAGGGTGATTAGAGGTCGCCCCAAAAACCTCTATCCCTCTCGGAAAGACTGGCAAGCTACCGAGAATATTCTGCCCACACGGAAGAGCCTGGCAAGCTACCCGTTGTGTATTTGATATGCCAAAACCAGTAACTAAAACTGGTCTCATTCACCTGACCCTGAAGGCTTCACCGACATGGCAGCACTGAGAAGGATGAGAAAGGAGAGGCTGACAAAATCTCAAGGCCGACCTAGGGTGCCACAACGAAGGAAGACAAAAATGATCGTCTGTACTTTCAATGCACGTACACTAGCATCAGATGCATCCATCGAGGACCTGATGGTACAAGCACGAATGATCAAGTACGACATCATTGGTCTGACTGAGACAAGAAGGCACGAATCTTACCATGCCGTTTTCGACACTGGAGAAGAATTGTTCCTCGGAACATGCGATAAAAGAGGTGTTGGAGGTGTCAGTGTCCTTGTCAACACAAACTTGGCCAAGAGCATTGATTCATTCGAATGCCTAACAACCCGGATCGGATGTTTACATTTGAATAGATGTGGCTCATTGCCTGCAGTTTCTATCTTCGTTGTCTACGCACCAACATCTCATTATGATGTAAGAGAAATCGAGAAGTTCTACATGGAGCTAGAGAAGTTCTATAAAGAAGACCACACCTTCTACAAGATCATTGTGGGTGATTTTAATGCCAAGATAGGACCGAGAAGATCAGCTGAAGAACTTCACATCGGGACCCATGGCCTAGAATGGAACGAACAGGGTGAGAGACTGTCTGAGTTCATCATGTCGACCAAGACCATTCATGGTAACTCACAGTTCCAAACTGAAATAAATAAATAAATAGATCAGACATTGAAAGTTTCCTGTCTGCTTTTTAGCCATTTGTCCATAACTCAATCACCTCTATTCTCACAACCACTATCCATACACTCAGATTAGCCTCACCTATGATTGACTCTCTTCCAACCTCTTATACTTTACACCACTGATAGGTCAAGAGTAGCACACCACATTTGTTGAGGTTTAAAATAGAAGGCAAGTGGTTTGTGGGTGTACACTCCAGGGCCGTGTGCCCAGAAATCCAGCTCAGGGAACTGCAAGACTCCTCACCATTGGCCATGCCCTCTCCCCACAGAGGCACTCAGGACAGAGGCAATCCCTGGCAAATTTTAGGACTACATCAGAAGTAGGAAATTATTCCAGATCAGGCACCATTGGGGCCTAGTCCCCCAAAACTAGAGCAGTGGCGGTAGTGATGGCCTACAAGGCAGCAGCACCTCAGTTGGCTGCTCTAATTTTCCTCTTTCTCTACACTTTGGACTCAAATTTCAATCTCCATTACCTTATTTTGAGGACGACAGTCCAGCTGTCACAAACACATTATGCCAATAGGCCACTAGCCTATTTTGATCTCAGCAAAGGAAATGTGAACACAAGAAACTGACAAGTCTACATTAAAGAAGACATATCTGTAACTGCACTAGAGGACTCACAGAGGTCACAAAGGAGTAGCACCAGAAAGGAAGCTAGTAATCTAGAAGGGGGAAAAGGTGACCACCATCGAAGAGCTCTTCCAGAATCCTTTCTCACAGCAAGAGGGGAAAATTGAGAGTTAACCGAAGAGTCCCAACTCGAAAATACCTAAGGAGCATTAAGAAAAGTTGCAAATTCTACCACGAGGAGTTAATGAAGAAACCAGCTTAGAAGCCTCAATAGGGAATACCAACAAATGCATTCTCTCCAATAAAGAATTAAGAGATGAAATGTTGAGGATGTTTCTTGAACTCAAAGAAACAATGGAACAGGCAGCCAGTAATTTACAGGAAGCCATGAAAGAAACAGTGGAATGGACAACCAATAAAATCAGGAAGCAATGAAAGCAGAAATAAGTATGTAACAAACATGTGTCACTAATAAAGGATTCAGGAGATGAAATTAAAAACAGAGTGTGCGGGCTCAACAGTAGAATGACCAACACTGAAAACAGAATCAGTGAGCTTCAAGATGAGCTGCATAAGTCATACAGGCAACAGCATATAATGGGAAAGGAACTCAAAATAGCTCATGTGAATCAGAGACCTAGGGAATGAAATTCAGAGGAACGACATAAGAATAATCAAAGAATCAGAAGAATGTGGAGGCAACACCAAATGAAGTAGCAACTGTTAAGGACATCACTGCTAAGAATTTCCCAAAGCTGGAGAATGCAGAAATCCAGAACCAAGGAGCTTGAAGGGTACCTGCTAAAAAAACCCTAATAAAGAAACTCCAAGGTATCATATTTAGAATGATGGATACCACAGATAGAGACATAATACTGCAAGCAGGAAGGCCAAAGAAGCAAATCACATACAAAGGAGCATCCCTTAGATTTGCAGCAGACTTATCAAAGGAAACCGTCCTAGCTCAAAGACAATGGGGGTTATAGTGAAAAAATCAATGAAATGATTGCTTCAACAAGAATACTCTATCCTTCAATGAAATACACTGCAACTGTTAGAAAGGATGAAGTCATGAAATTTACATACAAGTAGTTCAACATAGTCAGTATCATGCTAGGTGAAATGAGTCAGAAAGAGAGGGACATACAGAAAAGACTGCACTCATTTGGGGAATATTAAATAACAGAATGGGATAAAACACCCAAGAATAGTGAGATAATTACTAGGAGGTCTGCTCCATGGCTTGGAACCCGGGAAAACTGGTCAGCTACATGCAAAAAAAAAAGGAGGGGGGCTCACACATCTACCTAAGACCATGGACAAAAGTCAGATCAAAATGGATTAAAGAACCTCATCAACAGATCTGAATCCATAAGGTCCATTAAAGAGAAGGTCAGCAAAATCCTCCACGTTGTTGAAAATAAAATTATCATCAAAGGTGACATGCCACTGAACAAGCAAGTGGAAACAGTGATAAACTAATGGGACTCTCTTAACTAAGCAGCCTCTATGTCTCAAAAGATTCAGTGAGCAGAATACAAAGACAGTTTACAGAATGGGAAAGGATATTCCCCCAATTCTTATCTGGTAATGGGTGAATACCAAGGCTATAGAAGGCACTGGTTGAACTCTACAGTAAGAAAACTTCCATCCCATCAGAAAGTGGGGCTATGAAATAAACAGAAACTTTCTCAGAGGAAAAATCTGAATGACCAAAAGGCACATGAAAAAATGCTCTTCATCAGAAATCATCAGGAAGATGCAGATGAAAACAAAAAGATACCATGTCACACCACAGAAACTGGCACATATACAGAAGTACAAAAGCAACCAGTGCCGGCAAGAATGTGGATCAAAGGGCACTCTCTTTCTCTTCTGATGGGAATTCTGACTGGTACAGGCTTTTTTGAAAACAATATGGACGTTTCTCAAAAGAACTAGAAATAGACCTCCCATTTGACCCTGCAATACAACTTCTGGGAATGTATCCTGGAGATGCAAAGAATTACAGTAGAAATGACATCTGCACTTGTACATTCATTGCAGAACTCTTTACAATAGCCAGAATCTGGAAAAAAAATACAAATGTCTGAGAACAGATGACTGGTTAAAAACAACTTTGGTACATCTACACAATGGAATAATATGCATCTGTTAGAAAAGATGATCACTTGATCATTCGACTTCCTGTTAAACATCAATTTGCTTGAGCGGGCACCAGTAATATCTCCATTTTTCCCTGTCACAGGCTAGTGTAGCCCAATGGCATCTGTTCGCTCTAGGAACACAAAGAGCCACAAATGGATCATTCATGATCTTGACGAAGAAGTCTGACCATCTGGTAGGTGGGCGGCCACGCGGTCTTTTGACATCCTGTGGAATCCAGTTGGTAACAGCTCTAGTCCAGCGGTTGTCTTTAAATCTCATTACGTGACCAGCCCATCTGATTTTTGACACCTTGTCAAAAGAGACAGCGTCCTTGATTCTTGATCGTCGACGGATGTCGGAACTCTGGATTTTTTCTCTCATTTGAGTGAAATGTGATATTCCAAGCATAGCTCTTTCAATTCCTCTTTGGGAGACCCGAGTAGCGTTCTTATCCTGTTTGCGTAGGGCCCAGGTCTCTGAGGCATATGTTAAAGCAGGAAGAACAGTGGAATCAAAGATATGTGCCCAGAGCCGGAGGTTCTTCCTCCTCTTAGCTATTTCTTCGACGCTCATGAAGGCGTTCCAAGTCCCTCTCTTCCTCCTGCGCAGCTCGGGTGCCAGGTCATTTGTCATGTTGACTTCTCAACCTAGGTACACATAGCTGTTGCATTCGGGGATGGTCGTTCTGTTGAGAGCAAATGGGGCATCAGGAACAAGGCTGTTTCTCATAAACATTGTCTTCGTAAGATTCAGCTGAGTCCTACCTTTCCACACTCACAGTCGAAGTCGGCCAGCATTTGTGCTGCTTGGCTGATGTTTGGTGTTATTAAAACAATGTCATCAGCAAAGCGGAGGTGGTGTAGTTGCCGACCATCTATCTTCACTCACATTCCTTCCCACTCCAGTTGTCGCATGATGTTCTCGAGGGTGGCACTGAAGTGTTTCAGTGAAATGGTATCACCCAGCTGAACCCCTCTCTTGACATCAATGATTACTTCTTTGTAGAATGGTGAAATGATGAAATGATTAAATTTGCATATCTGTGCATCAATATAGAGAGCGTCATGCTAAGAGAAATCAGAGAGAGATGGACAGACATAGGATGTCTGCACTTACTTGTGGAATATAATGTAACAGTTAGGAGACTAACAGATGGAATAGAGTAGGGACCACTATTTTTTTAAGATCATTTCTTAAATTTATTCAAATAATCCCTATTACCTAACTATGGAAAGATATCCTGATTTCATAAATCCTCAAATAAAAAGGCCAAAAAGATCAAATACGAAGTGTTCCAATGTTTCTATCATTTGGGCCTTTATTAACATGCAAGTACCATTTGCAAGATTTACAGGTTTTGCTAATCTTGTAGTCCAGTGTTTTAAACCTAGAACTACTTCTGAATCTAAAACAAAGTAACTCACTAAAGTTGGACAAGGTTAAATAAACTATTTCTAGCTATCACCTTGACAGTTCTGATGGTAGTTTAGGTTTTTATAATTGACATTACCTGTCATCAGGTAGCAGAATAGAGTTCTGATCTTGAGTCTTTTATATTAAAATATGTACCTGTATGTCTTATGAATTTACTAAAATATATGCAATTAATTTGTATGTTGTTTACTTCACTACTTTTATAGGGCTGGAGCGATAGCACAGCGGCAGGGCGTTTGCCTTGCATGCAGCCAACATGGCCGACCCGAGTTTGATTCCTCCGCCCAGGCATGCTACCAAGAGTATCTCGCCTGCACGGCAGAGCCTGGCAAGCTACCCATGACGTATTCGATATGCCAACCACAGTAACAACAAAGTCTCCAATGGAGACGTTACTGGGCCCGCTCGAGCAAATCGATGAACAACGGGAGGACAGTGACTTCTTTCATAAACTAGAAAGTACAACATTAGGTCTCTTAAGAGTAAAATTTAATTTTATAACTCTTTGTTGTTTTTGTTGTTACTGTGTCTGGCATATCGAATACTGGGCCCGCTCGAGCAAATCGATTATCAACGGGAGGGCCTTTACCTTGTTGTTTTTAATTTTCTGAAGTTTCTATTACCTTGCTCGGGCCTCATCTAAGCATTACAAGAATGCACAGGGTTGCCCCAGACCTAGGCATGCAGGAGGCTTGTAGAGACTTAGTTCTTGATGGTTGCAGTTCCCAGAAAAACTGGTCCATAATAAACCCATCTGGAAGAACTAAGTTGAAAGCTTAAATTATAGACATTATAATGACAGCATTGTTGTCACTACAAGATAAAAGAAATATAAACTCATGGTCAGTGCTTCTTTTACCATAGCTTCTCATCAGCTATGCTGTCATGGTTTTTAAAATTTTTGGTATGTTTAGTAAAGGTAAAGGCCCTCCCGTTGATCGATTTGCTCGAGCGGGCCCAGTATCGTCTCCATTGGAGACTTTGTTGTTACTGTGTCTGGCATATCGAATACTCTCGGTAGCCGAGAGGGGCGGAGGAATTGAACTTGGGTCGGCCATGTTGGCTGCTTGTAAGGCGAACGCCCAACCCGCTGTGCTATCGCTCCAGCCCTTAGTAGGAGAGCTTATTGACCTCCTTATTAAGTTTAAGTTCACACTACCTGTGGGTAAAAGACTCACCAATCATCATTGTCATATTCACTTGGGATGATATATTATAATGCATGATTATGTGTAACAAAGTATATTGTAAGCATTGCATTGTGTATCTCAAAATGTTTTTCATAAATAATTAAAATGGAAGGAGGAAGACTAGAATAATTCAGGGTAGTCTAGTTTTTAAGGTCTAATGAGGTTACTTCCATGGTAACTCACAATTCCAAAAGGCTGAATCTAAACGTTGGACATGGGAGTCTCCCGATGGACGGTTCCACAATGAAATAGACCACATCATATTCAATCGGCGGTTTTGCCTAACCGATGTTGCTGTTGTCCCAAAATTCCAAACGGGATCAGACCACCGTCTTCTTCGTGCAAAATTCTACCTCACAGAACGAGGAGAAAAGAATGCAAGGTTTAAGAAGAAGACTCCCAGAACAACCACCAACTGGGAACTCTTTGGCTCTGTTGCAGCAACATGGGAAGATGCCGTCATTGACAACATTGATGAGGAATACGATCGAATGATTCAGCACCTCCATGATTGTGCAAGGAATGCCAAGAGAGAGATAACCACAAAAAACCGTCTTTCTTCGAACACTCTTGAACTTATTCGCCAACATGGCGTGGCACGTGCCTCAGGCAACCACAAGCAAACGGCCGAACTGGCAAAACAGTGCAGAAAAGCCATCAAGGATGACCTCAAAAACAGGAGAGCAGCAGTACTGGTAGATGCAGCAGAAGCTGGGAAAAACATTCGTAATGCCCGCCTGTCCTTCACCAACTACAAAACCAAGATGACTGCCCTCCGACATCATGATGGATCTATCACATCTTCCAGAAGGGCAATGGAGAAGATTATTCATGAATTCTACTCAGATCTCTTTAATAGCCACATCCACTTGCCCACATACCACATACCACATGATGGATATGTCGTTCCCAATGTTCTCCCTTCCGAAATCCAACATGCCATCTCGTCGGTAAAGAAACAAAAAGCACCTGGCCCAGACAAGATCAGACCTGAACACCTGAAGAACTTACCATCAGTACTCATCAATACATTAGCTCGACTCTTCACACGCTACCTGTCTGAATGCAAGGTTCCATCCCAATGGAAAACCAGCAAGACTGTACTACTATACAAGAAAGGAGACATCCACGACATTGGCAACTATCGCCCAATCTGCCTATTGTCTGTCATCTACAAACTATTCACTCGAGTCATCCTGAATAGGATTAGCAGAACACTAGATGAAGGACAACCATGTGAACAAGCTGGATTCCGAAAAGGATTCAGTACCATCGACCGTATCCACACAATAACCAAGCTCATTGAGGTATCTCGGGAGTTCAAGATGCCGCTCTGTCTAACGTTCATTGATTTAAAGAAGGCCTTTGATTCTGTTGAGACGGAAGCGGTCATGGAAGCCCTAGCCAATCAGGGCGTACAAACTCAATACATCAGGATCCTTCGTGAGCTCTATTGCGGATTCACTACCAAGATCTCACCATTCTACAAAGAAGTAATCATCCATATCAAGAGAGGGGTTCGGCAGGGTGATACCATTTCACCAAAACTCTTCAGTGCCACCCTCGAGAACATCATGCGACGACTAGAATGGGAAAACATGGGAGTGAAGATAGATGGTCGGCAACTACACCACCTCCGCTTTGCTGATGACATCGTTCTAATAACACCAAACATCAGCCAAGCGGCACAAATGCTTGCGGACTTTGACCGTGAGTGTGGAAAGGTTGGACTACAGCTGAATCTTACGAAGACAATGTTTATGAGAAACAGCCTTGTTCCTGACGCTCCATTCGCTCTCAACGGAACCACCATCTCCGAATGCAACAGTTATATATACTTAGGTCGAGAAATCAACATGATGAATGACCTGGCACCTGAGTTACGCAGGAGGAAGAGAGCGGCTTGGAATGCCTTCAAGAGCATTGAAGAAATAACTAAAAGGACAAAGAACCTCCAACTACGAGCACATCTCTTTGATTCCACTATTCTTCCTGCATTAACATATGCCTCAGAGACCTGGACCCTACGAAAACAGGATGAGAACACTATTCGGGTCTCTCAAAGAGGAATCGAAAGAACTATGCTTGGAATATCACGATTCACTCAAATGAGAGATAGAATCCGGAGTTCTGATCTTCGTCAACGCTCAAGAATCAGAGACGCTGTCTCATTTGCCAAGACATCAAAAATCAGATGGGCTGGACATGTAATGAGGTTTACAGACAACCGCTGGACTAGAGCCATTACTGATTGGATTCCATGAGACATCAAAAGATCACGTGGACGCCCACCTATAAGATGGTCAGACTTCTTCGTCAAGACCCTAAATGATCGGTTTGAGGCTCTACATGTTCCTAAAACGAACAGATACCATTGGGCTACGCTAGCACGCAACCGGGATGAATGGAGACGTTACTGGCACCCGCTCGAATAAATCGATGAATAACGGGGATTAAGTGATTAAGTGATTAAGTGAATGAGGTTAGGTCTTAATACGTACATGCAAAAATATGAAGACAACAAGGAACTATGGAAGAATGAATATTGGGGGAAAATAACGATAGCAAAGTACATACTAATAATTGGTTATAATGAACAACGCACATTTAATCAGTCATGTAGCTAACCTGTTGGCTACATGCAGTGACTAGCTCCAAAAACTGAATAGTAATCTTCCAAAACTACTTTTAAATCAAGTTCTTAAATCTCAGCTATAAACAAAAGGACAAGAAACATTTAAACAATATTGCAGTTTATCAAAAGACAGAGAAAAAATTTCAACTCTTATGTCTTTGACAGTTATAAAAAAAGTGAAGTCTTGGCTAAGTTATAAACGTGTTTATAATGCAACATTTGCATAGTAAATAATGCTACTAATGATGTCTAGAAGATCAGGACAGTTTAAAAAACCAAAACGAAATATAAAAATACAGAGCCAATTATTTACTTGTAGAATATGTACAGTTATGCCTAAATTTTATCATTTACTGTACCACCATTAATTTAAAAAATCACTTCCAAAATATAAGGCAAAACCACCTATGAAATGGCATATTAATTTATTTCTCAGGTTTTGAAGATGTCCTTAATTTACTGATGTAGCAAATAAATGTCAGCTCTGATTGCTATGCAAAAGAACAGAAGCTAATCTGCTTGGCAACGAACATTAAAAGTTCAATTGCACACAGGCAACATGCTTTATATGAAAAGTTACTAACTGAACTACGGGTATTAAATACTGAAAAGAATTAACAGCTTATTATAATTTATTTTATTTAACAATCTAGGAAATTCGCAGCCATCAACTGTTCCAGTGCAATTTCAGGTGCAATTGGGAATTCGGGAATCTTGGTGGAGCTGTTAGTGTAAGGAACCTTGTAGGTGAAATACAGGCACAGTTTGGATAGGACATGTGAAGGTATCTCTCTAAAATTGACTTAATTGGTTTCATTTTCAGCAAACTGACGTGGGCCACTCAACATGGCTTTTATTGTTCCTGATGTTAAGGCATGTTCTCTTTCTACAATAAACTCATGGCCATCAGAGGATATTAATTTGACATACATAGCATCAGGGTCTTCACAGCCATCATATGTTTTTCTTCTCCATCCATTATGTTCTTAAGAAATTCTACCTCACTCTCAGAGGAAATTTAGGAGTTTCTTGTCAGCTTCGCAGCCACCACAGCCACTGCAGCCAACGCACTCGCGTCCGCTCCCCACCAAGAAAGGGACCACTATTTAAATGATTTTTGGAGGCCTCACTTGGGATGTTAGATTCCTGCTGAAGGTAGACTATAGAGCAACCATGATGGCCACTTGCAATATGCATTGCAAACCATAATACCCAAAAGGAGAGAGAGAGAGAGAGAGAGTAAAAGGGAATGTGTTTGCCACAGAGGCAGGTGGGAGAGATTGTGTGGGGGTGGCAGGAGGGATACTGGAAACATTGGTGGTGGAGAATGGGCACTGGTAAAGATATGCGTACTCAACCATTTTGACGGAAATGTAATTGCGAAAGTTTGCAAATCTGTAACTGAACCTCATGATGATTCATTAAAAAATACAAAAAAAAAATAGAACAGAAGGAAACCGTCCAAGTACTAAGCAGGCCTGACCCTGCTTAGCTTCAGAGATCAGAGGAGATCGCGTGCATTCAGGGTGGAGCGATAGCTCAGCAGTAGGGCATTTGCCTTGGACGTAGCCAACATGGCCGACCTGAGTTCGATTCCTCTGCCCCTTTCCAAGACCCCGGCAAGCTACCAAGAGTATCTCGCCTGCATGGCAGAGCCTGGCAAGCTACCTGTGATGTATTAGACATGACAAACAGAGTAACAAGAAGTCTCATCATGCAGAAGTTACTGGGCCCACTCAAGCAAATCGATAACAACGGGAGGACCATGATCCGTGACCATGATCCGTGAGAAGGAAACCAATCTAAGGGAAATATATTTATACAGAAAGATAGATGTGCATACAGACAGATAGATGGATATGTACCCAAGGCTAAACCTTAACAACATGTTACTAATCTCTTATAGAAGTGCTTAATGACTCTTGGTTGAAATATACCCGCCTTGACATACTTTCCTCTAAAAAACAATTTGGGGATCATTTTTAGCGAATTATTCATAAAAAACAGTACAAAAGTAATTCTTTTGGCTCTGCATTAGGGCAGGGTTTTAGGGTTGGGATGGAAACATTTGAAATATGGTGATAAGAAGGTGTAATGGTGGTGTATTGGTGTTTGAATATTAAATGGATTCAAATATTGTGAACAAATGTATAAAAATTAAATTAAAAACCTTTTTAAGAGATCAAAGGAACAATTCTGAGTGTGGAAAACTATGACGAGGAAAACAAAACCGAGAATATCTTAAAGGTGTCTATATTCAATTATCAGGTGTTCAGAAAGACAATTCAGCATGGTCCATAAGGCTCATGCTGAAAACTGAATGAAAGCCCCAAAGATGCCATGTGGAGAGAAGGTTCATGTGAGTACAGCACTAAGCCAGAGGATTAGGACTGGGATCACTAGAAAACAGTTGGTTGTCAAAAAGTGAAAGTGTATAGAGCAAGACCACTTAAGATCAAGGTTGAATTAGTGGAGAATTATAATATTGAGAATCGAACAGTGAATTTTCTGCTATTCACAGTTCTCACACTTCACTCTATAAACCATAAGGAATTTCATCTTGCACATAGCTCCATAGGACTGTCCTCCCATTGTTCATTGATATGCTCAAGCGGGGCCAGTAACGTCTCCCTTGTGAGACTTGCTGTTACTGTGTTTGGCATATTAAATATGGCATGGTAGCTTGCCTTGCTTTGCTCTGTGGGTGAGATACTCTCGGTAGCTGACCGGGCTCTCTGAGAGGGCTGGAGGAATCAAACTTAGCTCAGCCAGGCTGAGTCAATATACTTACTAAATTTAAATATACTAATACCTCAGCCAGAGCAATGGTAAAGGAGATAGATATTTGGCTTGGTGAGTACCTATCCAGGTTCTAAATAAGGCTTCCCATATTTTTCGACAAGCACTGCCAGGCATAATTACAGAGTGTCGAGCCAGGAGTCACCTCTGAGAATTTTGAAGTGCCCCCGCAAACAGCAAGACGTTATAAAGAGCCCACTGTATACAAGGGACAGTTTTAAGCATATTAAGAGGCATTAGTTGATAATACTTTGTTAGAAATTCTCTAGCATCAAAGATATAAGATAAAAGAGATTGTATGTGGGAAATTGTCTGCCATGAAGGCAGGGGGAGGGTCAGAAAGGGGCGGTATAATGGGGAGAATTGTGGTGGGAATGTGCCCTGGTGGAGGGATGGGTGTTTGAACATTGTATGTTTGTAACTCAAACATGAAAGCTTGTAACTATCTCACGATGATTTATAAAATAAAATTTTAAAAATATAAATTTTCAATCAAGAGAACTCAAAAAAAGTGATGAAGACAAGACAATAAAGAAAAAGTGTTTCAAAATCTAGAGTCCCATCTCTTCCCCACCGCAATTAACCTAGCCCCTGCAGCCAAAAACCTCCAGAACTTGAAAGCCATGATCATGGCCGCTATCGGCCTGTGTGGACAATCATCATCTATGAGTGGTCTGCACAAAAATTCAGGTATGTGGGAATTCTGAAAACTCCAGCCAGGCTCAATGAAATCAGAGTATGGCTGACTTCTCCCCAACTCCCCCTGTTTTCAGCAGCTTGGCAGTCACACACAAAAACCACCTATGTTGCCATATAATCTCATCAATGGCCATGGTCCAGAGACTCAACAATGAATCTCTCAGAAGAGAGCACAGAACAATATACCATAGACATGTTCCTAGACCCCAAGACCCCATGCCAGCCTGTTTTATTCAGGGCATGCCAGAGGGGTGTGTGGTCCAATGGAGTCAGCACCAGCAGCCGAAAAAATCTTCCTTCCTTCCTTCCTTCCTTCCTTCCTTCCTTCCTTCCTTCCTTCCTTTTTCCTTCCTTTCTGTATTCCCTTCTTCCTTTCTACTTTCCATCATTCCTTCCTTCCTTTCATCCCTATATCCTTCCTTACATATGCCTTACTTCTTTCTTTCTTTCTTTCTTTCTTTCTTTCTTTCTTTCTTTCTTTCTTTCTTTCTTTCTTCTTTCTTTCTTTCTTTCTTTCTTTCTTTCTCTCTTTTTCTCCTTTTTCTTCTCAGTCTTCCTTTCTTTCTTGGTCTTGCTAATTAGGATCAGCAAATATTTTCTATTTAAAAAACTACACATAGTCAATTGGTTACTCTTTTGAGGATCTCTCTCTATCTCTGCACATCTCTGCAATTGTAGTATGAAATCAGTTCCTGGCCACTTGGGTGATCCTTCCCAGACAAAGTTCCTCATTCAATCTTTGTACTGATTCTTACTGGCTCATCTTTTTTTCACTTCTAAAATATATTTCTGCTCCAGCACTGAGCATAATGTAGGGCTTAATGGATTAATATTCCATGTGACTGACCCTGGTTCTATCTCCAGCACCACATATGGTCCCATGAGCACCACCAGGAGTCACTCCTGAGCACAGAGACACAAGTAACTGAGTATTATTGGGGCTGGCCCAAAACCTCTCTCTCCACAAACACACAAACACACATACATAACACACACACACAAACACTTCCTGCGCTATCCGGATTGATAGTACAGTGAGTAGGGTGCTTGCCATGTATGAAAACAATCCTGAAGGGTTCAAGGGACCAGACGTATTGGGAAGGCAGGGATTGAATCTAGGTCCACCATGTGCAAGGCAAGTGCGTTTCCCAATGAATTGTCACTTTGATCCAGATGACGACACTATTTTAAATGACAACTGCTTTCAAGTATTTCTTGTGTTTTTTTCTGATTCTTTTTAGAGGTCCTGAATTATCCCACCGTACTTGGGATTTTCTAACCAATCGTATAATTTGTGGACCCCAAGAATTGGTTACAATCTGTCTAAATTGTTTCTCATCTGCCAAATCCTATGATGTCTTTGAACCTCCATTCAGCAGCAGTCAATCACAGATAATGAGACAAACACAGAAGTAGACAAACAGGTGGATTGGCCAAGTTTTACGGTCACCTGTGCAGCATTCAGTGGTCTCATGGCAGGTCAATATAATGCTATATTGCACCGCAACCTCAGCAGATCCCTACAGGTGAGCCATTGTTGGAGTTGACAGAGACATCAAGGACTGTTAGAAAGTATATAAACGTGCCAGAGAAACCTGGAGAGCAGAGGCTAGTGTGGTTCAGAGAGAATCAGTAGGCATCTGTAAACTATAAAGTTGTTTGCGCAGGAGAGAGAATACAGTGGGCAGGGTACCTCTCTTGCACCCAATCTACCGAGCTCCTCAGGAGTGATTCCTGAGTGTGGAGCCAGGAGCAAGCCCTGAGCATGACTAGGTGAGGACCCAAAATCAAAATAAATAAATAAATAAAAGATTGTGAAAGTTGTTTATTCTAGTTTTGACTATATTGTCCCCTAAATCTAAAAGACCCTACAAAATATTAGTCAGTTTGCCTGAAACAAGTTTAAGCGGGCAGATACTGTCATCTATTCTATCCTTGCCTACTATTCCTTTCTGGGTGCATGTTTACTAGCAGAACACTCTAAACTTAGGGGGTTTGGCTAGGGGAAGATTTCTAATAATAATCCATCATTTCCTACCCTTAAAGTAAGTAATAATGTATATCATAAAGCATTAACATATAACTTATTTTTATTATTAAACATTATACAAAATACAGGGCTGGAGCGATAGCACAGCGGTAGGGCATTTGCCTTGCACGCAGCCAACATGGCCGACCCGAGTTCGATTCCTCTGCCCCTCTCGGAGAGCCTGGCAAGCTACCGAGAGTATATTCGATATGCCAAACACAGTAACAACAAAGTCTCCAATGGAGACGTTACTGGGCCCACTAGAGCAAATCGATGATCAACGGGAGGGCCTTTACCTTTACATTTTACCTTATACAAAATACACTAGAAATAACTTAATGTTATTGGTTAACTAGGCAATATTAATTATTACCTAGTACCTGCTGATTTATTAATGAAATATGTAAGTTCATCAGTATATAGGCGTATTTTCCTAACGTAAGAGTCTAAGGAAAGTGAAACAGTTATAACTATCTTGTAAGATTCCATCTCTCTAGCCTGCTTAAGATTACCTCTCAGTCTATACAATTCAGTCTTCTTCTTGGGAATCTGACCTCCCTATTGGCTAGCCTCTAACTTTCAACTGCCTGCTTTATGACATCATTCTCCCACCAAACCTACCAGCACCTGCTAGAATCTTCGGGCTCCGTGCAGTTGTTTGTAAACAAGTTTGGATCATCGCGAGTGACCAGTGACCAATGACCAATCACCAGTGATCAGTCATCGGTATGGGACACTTGTGGACTCCTGCTTCTGTGTTCAGAAATATTCTCAAATCGTCTCCTCTTCTCATTTACCTTTCCTTGATATTTCCTATTTTCATATCATGTCAGATAAGGAAAAATATTTTTCAAAGCTTTTTATGAGATTTCTTATCCCTAAACTTAGTAATTAAGGAAAAGCAGCATGTAATAATAGAGGAAAGTAAGGTAAAAGGTAAAGGACCTCCCGTTGTTCGTCAATTTGCTCGAGTGGGCCCAGTATCGTCTCCATTGGAGACTTTGTTGTTACTGTGTCTGGCATATCGAATACGTCATGGGGAGCTTGCCAGGCTCTGCCTTACGGGGGAGATACTCTCGGTAGCTTGCCGGGCTCTCCAGGAGGGCCGGAGGAATCGAACTCAGGTCGGCCATGTTGGCTGCGTGCAAGGCAAACGCCCTACTGCTGTGCTATTGCTCCAGGTAAGCCTTATTTTAGCTTGATGTTCACATTTGCTGTGTGATTTTAGACATTGACTAACTTTCTCTCAAATACAAAGGGTATTTCTTCATTTATTAAATTATATTTGATAGATATTTACGACCTCAAGTACAAGTTTATATATGAGTGTTCACTCTCTCTGTTTTCTTTTTCCTTTAATAGTATTTTGACATGATATCCATGAAATAAAGTAAATCAGAGACAATATTTTGACAGAAAAAGAAAATACAATTTGGTAGAAAACCTAATATATACCAGGATGTTTTACCTGTTGCGGAATCTCCACTTTTATTTATAATTTAGTAGTTTAAATATAGTGCTATTCAAAAGTCATTATCATGTGTCTTTTGAGTTTTCTTTCTAAACTTGATCATAAGAAAGACTGGATTGTGGGAAAGTTGTGGAGTGCTGAATCGTAGGGGTCAAGTCCTCAAAGGTAAGGAAGTTTAGGGTCATTTTCAACAAGATTTGACAAACAGAAGCCAAGAAGTAGAAGATAATATGAAGGAGAATAAAATAGGAAAGAAAGATTATGGAGGGAACTTATCAAGGAAGGAGATACAGTTTGAGATAGAATGTTCGAGAGAACCAAATAGTTCAAATCAAAACAGAAAGAATATAGTAAATATGCTGAGAGCAAGTCAAATCAGTTGACTTTAATCAATTCTAGGACTGGAAAACATACTATGTCTCTAGTAGAGTACCTAACTGTACTAGAAGAAAAACAGCCTATCCAAAAAACATGGTTGTGGTTTCTTTTCTTATTGTCTCTAGAACACAGTTGGTAATTGGCAGTTTTGAATGCAAACATGTTTTAGAAATGATACTTCCTATTAATAACTAATACATGTTACCTAGGGGTATGGAAGATACATCATCTTTGTTTTTATTACATTCTAGATTGTAAGGTACTTGTATGTTCTGCCTGTTATAATAAAGGTGTGATATCTTCTAAGTTTAAGCAGGAGAACTGATTCTTTTGTGTGATAATTAGGGTCCAAGTAAAGGCAACTTCTCATCTTCACAAAGAGTTTCTTTCTGGGCTGGAGCAATTGGTAGGGCATCTGGATTGCACGCGGGTAGACCATTTACCTTTCATATGAGCCACCCGGGTTCGCTTCTCAGCATCCCCTATGGTTCCCTGAACACCACCAGCAGTAATTCTTAAGTACATAAGCCAGAAGGAACTACTGTTTAGTGCCAGATGTGACCAAGAAAGAAAAAATAATAGTTTCTTACTAACATGACAGCATTTTGACATCAGTAGACATCTGCTTTCAGATCCTAAGAAGAAATAGAAAAGTCAAGTCTCAGATGTCTAAGTACACATGGATTTCAGTTTTGTGGAATCTGATTTTTCCTACATTAAAAATAGTTAAGTTGGAATTTGGTGATTGTTTCTAAATGTTTGGGGTGTCATTTTCAAGGTTGACAAAGATACTTGTCATCTAGGTTTTAAAAATAAATTTGAAATTTTTTAACCATTTTTTAAATGGTCTTTTCTGCTTCTTATGTGATTTACTGAAATGGTATGCTCTATTTAATACCTGTTGTTTGATGGCTAATATTCAGAGGTATGAATGAGAATAATATTGTAATTTCCTTGTAGTTATTATATTTATTTCTGCTTCATACTCATTTAAAACATACACTGGCTAACAAATGAAATCACATTTATTATATTTTCTGCTTGTTATGTCAGTACTGGTTAATCTTTTGTTTTATGGGCTGGTAAGTTATACACTCAAAAGTCACCTTCTGTTGCCATTTTGGCTAGTAATTTTTGCTAAAATAGAATTTCATCTTCATATCGTGTGCATGACACAATTTCTTTATAAACTTATTTTACTGTTTTCTTTGTTGTGTTTGGGGACGACATTCACTGTAGGTCAGGGCTAACTCTTGGGGTTGCTCTCAATCAATTACTGTACTATGCTGCTTGCAACGTAGCCCAGATTTAATTAATATCTACATACTTCTTTTTCATTTCTGTGATACATATTTTTTATGATTTTTTCTTTGTCTCTATTCTTCTCACATGTAAGTCATGTGAAACAGACAAATTTTATTTCTGCGTGCACATTATTCTTAATTAGATTTGTAAGTAACTCCTTTGCAGGAAATCAACTTGAGAGTCAGAATTTAAACAACACTCTTCCTTCCAAAAGCACATCTTGAGAAAAATTAAGTACTCATTTTTGATGGGGGATCAGAAACCAGGGTACAGTTGTGAACCTTTAGTTCATCAAGTAGATTGAGTTATATGTGAGCCGTAGGTAATAAATAAGAACTGCACAAGAAAAAGTCAAACCTGAAGATTACACTATTAATAGTTGTAATGACCCCACATGCCTACATAAATGGAAAGTATCTTCCTCTTAGTTTCTGACATTGTAGTGATCATGGTAGAGGCCTGGAAAGAAAATCCACATGCTTAGGTTCCATAACCTGGTATTACATAAGGAACAGTGAGATAGTACAGGAGGGGATATAAGGTATTTGCCTTATAGGCAGTTAATCCAGTTGGATATCTGTCACAGCATCCAGTCTCCTGAGCACTACAAGGGGTTACTTGAGAGTACAGAGCCAGAATTGCCCAAGATCACTGCCAGATATTGGTCGAAATCCACTCCACTCCAATTCAATAAAAAAATAATAAAAATAAACAAGAAAGCTTGAACAAGTCTCAATGCCAATTGAGGGCCTCGGGTTTCTTTCTTTTCCAATAAAATGTTAGTCATTCTCTTAGGACCTTCTAGATTAAAATGCTTGCATTCTAGGCAATAATGTAAAGTTCAACAGGAGAGAAAGCTATAGGTATAGCTAGGACAAGGACAAAATAGGTGTAAGCAACATATCCATGTACCAACATCACCAGAGTCTTTTATAGCTCTGTGTTCACTTTGGGAGTGTGGTGCCAAATACACAAACTGCAAAATGTTCCAGCCGTTCAACCACTCGAAGTTGTTTGGACTTTTGTTAGCTTACTTGACTGTTGGTATTAGAATCTTCTCTATATCTGAAACTTTATGTGAATTTTGCTCCTCTCAAACGTTGTCAGTGGGGGCTGGTATGATAGCACAGTAGGTAGGGCATTTGCCTTGCACAAAGCCAACCAGGGTTCCATTCCCAGCATCGCATATGTTACCCTGAACACTGCCAGGAGTAATACCTGAGTGCATGAACCAGCAGTTACCCCTGTGCATCGCTGGGTGTGACTGAAAAGGAAAAAAAAAAAAACGTTGTCGGAGGTTATTAGTCTCACTGATATTTTTCATCACCCTCTTGTTTCTTACAGAAAATATTCAAACTCCATCTGTATTAGGAACTGCACATTCTCTGCAGCTTCCCCTTCCCGTGGTGAACAATGCAGCTTCCCTAACAGGAAGTGTCTGCAAGTACTCCAGCGTATCTACTCCAGTTGGTAGATCTGCTTGGCTCCTGCCCTCAGATTCTGGCATCTCTTTACAACCACTCATGGGTAGTGCTGATCTTGACCAATATTCTAGCACAACAATGCTGCCTGGAGTGTCTGGTCAGAGCCAGCTATCCACTTGGTCTGCTTCCAATCCAAGTGTTTTGGAGTGGGATATTGCAAGAAGTACGGAAAAGAAGCCTTACATGGGAGACTTTATTGTGACTATCCTTGACCAAAACACCACTGTGTCTTCCATGTCTATGAAAGCTCGCTATAAGAAAACCTTAGATACCAACCACATGGTGTCTCTGTATGCATCACTTTCTGCCAGTGTTTTATAAAGGACACCATCTTAGGTTCCAATTCAGAGTTATAGCCTGTCGCTTCCCTACCAGGAAGGAATCCAGGTGGTTTGCTATAAAGAGGGCACTCCAGGACCTCTCCTTTCTAGAGAGGACATCATGACATGGGTGAAAGATAAACAACTTGCCCAGCTCTTTGATTTCTTGGAAGGCCTAGGTCAATTCATAGATCCACAGGGAATGAACACCACAGATACCATCACTCTGAATCAGGGCCAAGAAAACTCAGGTGACCCTAATGGGGTCTCCCACCCAACATGGAAGAACAACAACCACCAGGTCTCTGAGCCGTTGGAGGGCCAAAATCCATTCCAAAGAACCAGAACACTTGCTAGGGGGAGAAGAGATTGTTTGAAATGCTGTAGCCAGTGATAGGTGTCCTGTGACCATGGCCAAACCCAAGAGCAAACCTCAGAAAGCTGTGTCCAGAAGGATCACCCAGACCAAGAGCTCTGGGCAGGAGAAACAAAAAAGGCCAGAGAAAACTCCATGAAAGCTGATGACAATAATTCGACAGGGAACAAGGTGAAGGCAGAAGAGAAGGCCACCGTTGCCAGGATGAAACACAAGTTAAGTCAACCTGAGCTTTGCCAAGGGGCCCTTAAAAAGGCCTGCAGGTGCCAGCGCATGCACATGTTAGAGTCTCCTCAAGAATTTGATGCACTGGGGAAGAAGAGCGATCCAAAGCCTGGATCCTCTTCCTCCCCGATTCTGTATAGTTCAAAGAAACCAAAGATTCCCAGCCCTCCTAAGCTGTGAAACTATTGCCAGGTGCTATAAGGGATGGAAAAGGTCTTGAGAAAACTCAGGTCAAAGCTCAGAAACCAAACAGCAGTGCTGAAGAACGCTCGGCTCCTTCCCAGTCTGAGCTGCCACCTCCTGGGAAGGTCAAATTGGTACCTTTGCCTTTTCTTACCATGGAGAAGCCACAAGCTCGACGTGTTACTCAGAAAACATAGTCTCTGACTTCACATCGTCCTGCTGCAGCTTACTCTGCCAGGCCTGCCTCTACCAACTCAGCTTGGCCAACTGCCATCAGATCATTCCACCCAAAGACTGCATCTTTGTCATACCCTGCCTGACTAGCTCAGCCCATTTCGACCAACCCGTCTTGACCAGCTTTGCTGAGCTCTACTAGCCGGCCTATTTCTCAGCCTGCAACTTCTAGACCTGCTTCCTCCAAGACAATAGCTAGCACTTCTCTCCAGCAGGGCCCTCTTCCTGTCTCTGGAAGTGAGAGCCAGGCTCCACCAAAACGTCAGAGTCAGTTTTGACTCCAAGACTTTTGTTTCCAACCAATTCCATGGAGAAAGCCCAATGTTCCCGTGCCAGTCACGTCAAAACCCATCCCAAAAGAGCAGAGACCAGAGCATGAGGCTATGAAGAGGAAGGCTCAGCAGGACCGTGAGAATGTTGCCAAATGCACATCTTTGGGGAAGGTGCAGTTTTTTATCGAGAGAGAAAAAGATATAGACATCTCATTATTCTATGGCTATAAGTAGCTGGAATGGTTGGTGCCACTTTAAGTACTAGATGGTTGTCTTAGACAAACACCTGAAATGCCATACACATGTCATATATACTGATACATTTTTCAAAAAATAAATAGATGCATATAAGTTAAGAGATTAGTAATAAAATTTCTGAATGTTTATAGGCTTTCCACTGTGATGGTTATTTGGAGGGGTTGAGTGTCGAAGGATTCATAAGAAAAAAATAGAAGTTAGAGGGCAGTTAAAAGGGGCAACTGACTACAATCTAAGAAAGAGAAACTTGGCTCATAGTTGTAAATTCCTTCAGAGGAGAAATTTTATTGGCCTGATGAAGAGATTACAGGGGGGAGGCAGGCAGAAAAATAGTCTACCTGATAGGGCATTTGCAGGAGGCTGACCCAAGATTCATCCCTGGAATACTATGTGGTAGAACGAGATTCACTAGATGTTATCCTTGAGCACAGAGCCAGAAGTAAGCCCTGAGCACAGGCAAGTATGCCTCCATCTCCAGTCTGCTCCAAAAAAGAGTGGGAGAAATGGCACAGTTAAAGGGTTTGATTTAATAAAAAAAAAATAATGGAATATGCTGAAGAAGGTGGATTAGCATAACGATGACCTGATGAAAAGGAAAAATAGTTTCACAAAGGCTGTCTTTATGTTTCATGACCTCTGTTATTAAATAAAGAGATTTGAGACGTGTCTCCAAAAGATGTGGGTGGTCTATCCATAAGTTAGCAGGCTGTGGGATGCTAACACATATGCTGGGGACAGAACCTACAGATGAACAGTCAACAGCCATCAAGGTTATTCAGGAGTTTCTGGAAATATGGACCAAGCAAAAAGAACAGTTGTAGCAAGATGCCAAAAAATCAGCCCTTGGAACTTGTAAAGATCAATCGTGGCCAATGGTTCAGCCACCCTAGATGCATCATTTCACTTCGTCTTCCCAACAATACTCAGAACCAGTATTACTGGGGCACTAGGCCAGCGCAGTTGAACAATGAGGTCTATCTGACTAAGTTCTTTGGATTTGCAAACTCCCCAAGGTGGTCAATGTGTCTTTCAGACCACAGCATCCTGACATTACTGACTTGGGAGCTCAAAATATATTAGCATCAGGGGCCTCTCAGGGGTTTTCCGTGGTGCCTGGTGCCTGCAGCCTGCTCCAAACATCTATGTTAACGGAAGCTCACACAAAACACAATGGTACCAATGGCGTTGGAGGCTGGGTCATGGGAGAATCCGAACTGGGATATGCGCAGTAGGTCACAACTCTCGGAGCATTTGGGACCACCTGTTCTTGAGGCTGGGAAGGTGGTGGTGGGAAGAGATGGTTCTAGGAGAGATATGGGGTGATGAATGAAAAGGATAGAAATGGAGAAGGACTGGGACCGAGACACCAGATGGGCGTAATGGGAAAGTTGGTGGGTTATGTTAAAATGTTTTTTAAAGAAAAACTGTATTCTATTCATCAAAGTAGGAAAATAAAATAGGTGAGAAATAACAGGTCACATACAAGGTCAGAGAGACCTCAACGAGCTGAAGTGAATTCTGGAGCTCCTCCTAGATCTTGGGCAGACAGCCTGGTTCTCCCAGCATCATGGGGTGTGACCACAAAACACCTACTTAGTGTTAAACATGCAAAGACAAAAGAAACAAAAATCAAGCTGCAAACACTGAGACTGGTAAATGATTTTTCTTTTGGGTGCGGGTGAGAGACTTTGAAGTGAATAGTTGTAAGTTTTTTCTAAGGGGAGTAAGAACACCTTGGCCAGCAGAGGGATTAGTGGCCCAGAGGGGAGAGTCTGATAGACTTCTATTGCTAACGTGAAAATGGTAAGGTGCACTGCATTTACATAATTTAGAGTTTGAAAAAAATATAATACAGCCCAACAGTTATTCCCAATTTTCCTAGGTACTTGTAGGCAATGATTAAAGGAGAGAGAATTTGTACCCTTTTAAAATACACACCTGCTTAAGCAATTTTGTTTATGGGATCCATCATTTAAGACAAATTTCAGTGGCATTAGCTATACTTGCTACTTTTGCAACTATTACCATCGTTTTATCCATGGGCTGGAGCTATGGCACAGCGGGAAGGGCTGTTGCCTTGCAAGCGGGCAAAATGGGCAACTCGAGTTCGAATACTCCGCCTCTCGCGGAGAACCCGCAAAATGCTGAGTGTATCTCCCCTGCACTGCAAAGTCTGGCACATTACTCATGACGTATTCTGTATGCCAAACACAGTAACAATTGTCACAATGGAGATGTTACTGGCCCCGATAGAGCAAATCGATGAACAATGGAAGGACAGTGACAGTGAAGGTGACCATTATTTTATCCATAACACTTTCATCATTTTCAAAAACTGCCTCTTCAATACCCACTGAGCTCTCCATTCTCTCTCTCCTCTGGTTCCTGGCGACACTCCTCTTTTTTCTCTATGAATTTTCATTCTCTAAACCCATTACATACATGGATCTTAAGATATGTGACATTTTTGGCAGCCGTTTTTAAACCCAGATGCTTTCAATGTTCATCTTGCTACAGTATGTCATTACTTCCTCTGACTGATATTCTGTTGTATGGATCTATCATATTAGAGAGGGTTCCACACGTTAAAAATGCACAGAGCCCTGGAGGTCTCATAAATTGTCTAAAAGAAATATTGATAGTGGTTGTACACATAGTACAGAGTGTAGGGTGCTTGTCTTCAACACAGTAGGCGTCCTTGGCTCCCTGGCACTCCATATGTCCCCTGAGTCCTGCCATGAATGACTCCTGAGCACAAAACCAAGAGGAAAATTTGAGCACCATCAGGTGTGGCTACAACACACAAAAAATCAAAGCATTCGCACAAACAAAGATATAGTCCAATTCATGTAATTTTACATGCTAACAACATCATGGTGTAGAATGGATAATGGCCATTCCAAAAAACCATCAACCTTGCAAATATTCCTTTGTTTAGAAAACCTTGATTGAATAGATGCTATGACTGCCAATGGAGAGATCTGTTGTATTTTCAGGTGAGTCAATGGAATAACACTTGTTCTGACACAATGGAGGAAGTAGATGATGAAGATAGAGGAGAAGGTCATGTGACCTTTGAGGCCAGGATGTGAGTTTATTAACTACTAGACAAGCCTCGTGGAAGTTATCAGAAGTTAACAGAAAATACAGGCAAAAGACCTTCTAGAGAAGGCATATATCTGGGCTGACATCTTTTTCCCAGTGATGTGTATATGAAATTTCTGGCTTTCAGGAGTGCAGATATTTTTCTTCTGATGTTTAAGCCAACAGGCAATTGGTTACAGCAGTCACAGAAAACCTAAACAAAACTGCACATCAATAACACAGTAGCATGTAAAACAATACAGTGCTCGAGCAACGAGCAACACATATTTGAAACCATTACATATGAAACTTAAAAATCTTTTTCTATTTCACTCTTAAGTAAAAACAGCATTTGTTAAGGAACTTGTGTAGCTATTGGGCAAGTAGCAATATTGTGGGAATTAAATTAAAATGACTAGTGTGTTTCCCTGCTCCACATCAATTTTCAAACTATTTTGACTTTTTATTATAGTGCCTTCTCCAGGAATGATTCCTGAGTGCAGAACAGAGAGCAATACCTGAGCATAACCACGTGTGACCCGCAACCTGAAATAAATAAATAAATAGATAAGATTTTGAAATTTTCCTATCCTCTTTTTAGCCATATTGTCCATAACTCAATCACCTCTATCATCACAGCCACTATCCACACGCTCACACTAGCCTCACCCATGAATGAATCTCTTCCACCCTCTTACACTTTACACCAGTGATAGATCAAATGTACCACACCACATTTATTCAGGTTTAAAATAGAAGGCAAGTGGTTGGTGGGCGTACACTCCAGGGCAGTGTGCCCAGAAATCCAGCCCAAGTAACTGCAAGACTCCTCACCGTTGGCCATGCGCCCTCCTCCCAGAGGCACTTAGGACAGAAGTGTTCCCCGGAAAATTCTAGGACTACATCATATGTGGGACTTTATTCCAGATCAGGCACCACTGGGGCTTACTCCCACAAAACTAGAGCAGCGGCGGTGGGCATGGCCTCCAAGGCAGCAGCGCCTCATGCCGCTGCTCTAATTTTCCCCTTTCTCTACAATTTGGAATCAAATTTCAATCTCCATTACCTAATTTTGAGGAGGATAGCCTGGTTGTCACAAACACATTATGCCAGTATTCCACTAGTCTATTTTGATATCAGCAAAGTAAATGAGCACAAGAAAATGAACAAGTCTACATTAAAGAACGCATATCTGAAACTGCACTAGAGGTATCACAGAGGTCACAAAGGAGTAGCACCAAAGATGAAGCTAGTATTCTAGAAGGGGGAAAAGGTGACCACCATCGAAGAGCTCATCCAGAATCCTTTCTCACAGCAAGAGGGGAATATCGAGAGTGAACCGGAAGGTCCCACCTCGAAAATACCTAAGGAGCATTAAGAAAAGGCGCAAATTCCCACCACAAGGAGTGGATGAAGAAATCAACTCAGAAGCCTCAAAGGGGAATACCAACAAATGAATTCTCTCCAGTAAATATTTCATAGATGAAATGTTGAGGATGTTTATTGAACTCAAAGAAATGATGGAACAGGCAGCCAGTAATTTAAAGAAAGCCATGAAAGAAACAGTGGAATGGACAGCCAATAAAATCAGGAAGCAATGAAAGCAGAAATAAGAAAGTGACAAATTTGTCATTAATAAAGGATTCAGGAGATGAAATTAAAAACAGAGTGCACACACTAAACAGTAGAATAACCTTCATTGAAAGAGAATCAGTGAGCTTCAAGATGAGCTGCATAACGCATACAGGCAACACCTATAATGGGAAAGGATCTCAAAATAGGTCAGGTGAAACAGAAACCTAGGGGCTGAACTTTAGAGGAATAACATGACAATCATCAAAGATTCAGAAGAATGGGGAGGCAACCCCAATGAAGTAGCATCAGGTAAGTTCATCATTGCTGAGTATGTCACAAAGCTAGAGAATGCAGACATCCAGATTCAAGGAGCTCAGAAGGTAGGTGCCCTAAGAGAACCTAATAAAGAGACTCCAAGATATCATATTCAGAATGACGGATACCACAGATAGAGACATAATACTGCAAGCAGAAAGGTCGAAGAAGGAAATCACATAAGAAGGAGCATCCCTTAGATTTGCAGCAGACTTATCAAAGGAAACTGTCCTAGCCCAAAGACAATGGGGGATTATAGTGAAAAAAATTCAATGAAAAGATTGCTTCACCAAGAATACTCTATCCTTCAATGTAATATACTGCAGCTGTTAGAAAGGATAAGTCATGAAATTTACATACAAGTAGTTCAGCATAGTCACTATCATGCTACATGAAGTGAGCTAGAAATAGAGGAACATACATAGAAAGTTGGCACTCATTTGGGCAATATTAAATAAGAAAATGGGACAAAACACTTAAGAATAGTGAGATAGTTACCAGGAGGTCTGCTCCATGGCTTGGAACCCAGAAAATCTGGACAAGTACAGGAAAAAAAAGGGGGCTCAGACCTCTACCTAAGATCGTGCACAAAAGTCAGATCAAAATGGATTAAATAACCTCAGCATCAGATTTGAATCCATAAGATCCATTGAAGAGATGGTCAGCAAAATCCTTCACATTGTTGAAAATAAAAGTATTTTCAAAGGTGACAAGCCACTGAACAAGCAAGTGGAAACAGTGATACACTAATGGGACTCTCTTAAACTAAGTAGCCTCTGTGCCTCAAAAGAATCTGTGAGCAGAATACAAACACAGTTTACAGTATGGTAAAGGATATTCACCCAATACCCATCTGATAAGGGGTGAATATCAAGGCTATACAAGGCACTGGTAGAACTCTATAGTAAGAAAACATCCATCACATCATAAAATGTGGGCATGAAATAAACAGAAAGTTTCTCAGAGGAGAAATCTGAATGGCCAAATGGCACATGAAAAAATGCTCTTCATCACAAATCATCAGGGAGATCAGATGAAAACAAAAGGATACCACGTCACACCACAGAAACTGGCACATATCCAAAAGAACAAAAGTAACCAGTTTTGGCATGGATGTGGATCAAAGGGCACTCTCTTTCTCTGCTGATTGGAATGCTGACTGGCGCAGCCTTTTTGGAAAACAATATGGACGTTTCTCAAAAAAACTAGAAAGTGAGCTCTCATTTGACCCCGCTATACCACTTCTGGGAATATATCCTAGAGATGCAAAGAATTACAGTAGAAATGACTTCTGCACTTGTACATTCATTGCAGAACTCTTTGCAATAGCCAGAATCTGGAAAAAATCCAAGTGCCCGAGAACAGATGACTGGTTAAAAACAACTTTGATACACCTACACAATGGAATACTATGCATCTGTTAGAAAAGATGAAATGATGAAATTTGCATATATGTGCATCAATATAGAGAGTGTCATGCTAAGAGAAATCATTCAAAGAGAGAGAGGGACAGACATAGAATGACTGCACTTATTTGTGGAATAGAATGCAACAGTTGGGAGGCTAACAGATGGAATAGAGAAGGTACCACTAATTTTTTAAGATCATTTCTTAAATTTAATCAAATATTTCCTATTATATAACTATGTAAAGATATCCTGATTTCATAAATCCTCAAAAAAAGGCCCAAAAGTTCAAATACAAAGTGTTCCAATCTTTCAATCATTTGAGCATTTATTAACATGAAAGTACTGTTTGCAAGATATGCAGGTTTTCCTAGTCCAATGTTTTAAACCTAGAATTACTTCTGAATCTAACACAAAGTAAACTCACTAAAGTTGGCCAAGGTTAAATAAACCATTTCTAGCTATCACCTTGACAGTTCGGATGGTAGTTTTGGTTTTTATAATTGACATTACTTTCCACTAGGTAACAGAATAGAGTTCTGATCTTGAGTTTTTTATACTAAAATATGTACCTGCATGTCTTATGAAGTTACTAAAATATATGTAGTTAACATGTATATTGTTTACTACTTTCATAAACTAGAAAGTACAACATTAGGTCTTTTAAGAGTAAAATTTAATTTTATAACTCTTGGTTGTTTTTAATTTTCTGAAGTTTCTATAATCTTGCTCTGGCCTTATCTAAGCTTATAGGAATGCACAGGGTTGCCCCAGACCTATGCACGCAGGAGGCTTGTAGAGACTTGGTTCTTAATGGTTGCAGTTCCCAGAAAAACTTGTCCATAATAAACCCATCTGGAAGAACTAAGTTGAAAACTTAATTTATAGACTCTATAATGACAGCATTGTTGCCACTACAAGATAAAAGAAATATAAACTCACGGTCAGTGCTTCTTTTACCAAAGCTTCTCATTATCTATGCTGTCATGGTTTTTAATATTTTTGGCATGTTTAGTAGGAGAGCTTATTGACCATCTTATTAAGTTTAAGTTCATTTGGATAAAAGACCCAAATAAACTTAAGTTTAAGTTTTACCCTTGGGTAAAAGACCCACCAATCATTATTGTCATATTCACTTGGGATGATATATTTTAATAGATTATTATGTGTAACAAAGTACATTGTAAGCATTGCATTGTGTATCTCAAAATGTTTCTAATAAATAATTAAATGAAAGGAGAAATATTAGAATAATTCATGCAAGTCTAGTTTTTAAGGTCTAGTGAGGTTAAGTCTTAATACATACATAGACATACATAGAAAAATGTGAATACAACAAGGAACTATGGAAGAATAAATATTGGGGGAAAATAACTATAGTAAATTACATATTGTGAATTGGTTAAAATGAACAACGCATATTTAATCAGTCATGTAACTGACCTGTTGACAACATGCAATTACTAGCTCCAAAAACTGAGTAGTAATCTTCTAAAACTACTTTTAAATCAAGTTCTTAAATCTTAGCTATAAACAAAAGGGCAAGAAACATTTAAACAATACTGCAGTTTTTCAGAAGACAGATAAGAAATTTCAACGCTTATGTCTTTGACAGTTATAAAAAAAATTAAAGTCTTGGCTAAGTTATAAACATGTTTATAATGCAACATTTACATAACAAATAATGCTACTAATGGTGTCTAGAAGATCAGAATAGTTTAAAAAAAACAAAACAAAACATAAATATACGGAGCCAATTATTTACTTGTAGAACATGTACATTTATGCCTAAATTTTATCATTTACTGTACCACCATTAATTTAAAAAAATCAAATCCAAAATAAAAGGCAAAACTACCTATGAAATGGCATATTAGTTTATATCTCAGTTTTTGAAGATGTCCTTAATTTACTGATATAGCAAACGAATGTCAGTTCTGATTGCTATGCAAAAGAACAGAAGATAACCTGCTTGGCAATGAACATTAAAAAAGTTCAATTGCACACAGGCAACAAGCTATATATGAAAAGTTACTAACTGAACTATGGATATTAAATACTGAAAAAAGTTAACAGCTTATTATAATTTATTTTATTTAACAAACAGTCTAGGAAATTCGCAGTCATCAACATTTCCATTGCAATTTAAGGTGTAATTGGGAATTCAGGAAACTCGGTGGAGTTGTTAGTGTAACGAACCTTGTAGGTGAAATACATGCACAATTTGGATAGCACATGTGAAGGTATCTCTCTAAAATTGACTTCATTGGTTTCATTTTCAGCAAACTGACCTGGGCCACTCACCATGGCTTTTATTGCTCCTGATGTTAAGGCATTTTCTCTTTCTACAATAAACTCATGGCCATCAGAGGATATTAATTTGACATACATAGCATCAGGGCCTTCACAGCCACCATAGGTTTTCTCTACTCCATCCATTATGTTCTTAAGAAATTCTTCTTCACTCCCAGAGGAAATTTAGGAGTTTGTTGTCAGCTCTGCAGCCACCACAACCAGTGCAGCCGCTGCACCCTCGCGCGTGCCCCGCCGAGAAGGGACCACTATTTAAATTATTCTTAGAGGGCTCACTCGGGATGTTAGATTCCTGCTGAAGGTAGACTATAGAGCAACCATGATGGCCACTTGCTATATGCATTGCAAATCATAACACCCAAAAGAAGAGAGAGTAAAAGGGAATGTGTTTGCCACAGAGGCAGGTGGGAGAGATTGTGTGGGGGTGGCAGGAGGGATACTGGAAACATTGGTGGTGGACAATGGGCACTGCTAGAGAGATGCTTACTCGATCATTTTATGACCGAAATGTAATCACTAAAGTTTGCAAATCCGTAACTGAACCTCATGGTTATTCATTCAAAAATAAAAAAGTAGAATAGAAGGAAACCAATCTAAGAGAAATATATTTATACAGAAAGATAGATCGACAGACTGACACACAGACAGATATGCACACAAGGCTAAACATTAACAACATGTTACTAATCTGTTATAGAAGTGCAAATGGCTCTTGGGTGAAATACAACTGCCTTGACATACTTTCCTCTAAGAAACAATTTTGGGATGATTTTTGGCGAATTATGAATAACACAGTAGAAAATGAATTCTTTTGGCTCTGCATTAGGGCAGGGTTTTAGGTTTGGGATGGAAGCATTTGAAATATGGTGGTGAGAAGGTGTTATGGTGGTGTATTGGTGTTTGAATATTAAATACACTCAAATATTGTGAACAACTGTATCAAAAAATTAAATTAAATTAAAAAATCTTTTTAAGAGATCAAAGCAACAATTCTGAGTGTGGAAAACAATGAAGAGGAAAACAAGATCAAGAATATTTCAGAAGTTTCTGTATTCAATTTTCAGGTGTTCACTAATAGAATTCAGCATGGTCCACAAGGCTCATGCTGAAAAATGAATGTTGAAAGCCCCAAAAGTGCCATGTGGAGAGAAGGATCATGTGAGTCCAGGACTAATGCAGAGACTTAGAACTGTGATCATTAGAAAACTGTTGGTGGTCAAAAATGAAAATGTATAGAGCAGGACCACTTAAGATCAAGAATGAATGAGTGTGGACTTATAATATTGAGTATCGAATAGTGGAATTTTCTGCTATTCACAGTTCTCACACTTCACTCTACAAACCACTAGGAATTTCATCTTGCATATAGCACTGTAGCACTTTCCTCCCATTGATCATAGATTTGCTATAGTGGGCACAGTAAGCTCTCCCTTGTGAGACTTGTTGTTACTGTGTTTGGCATATTGAATAGGGCATGGTAGCTTGCCTTGCTTTGCTGTGCGGGTGAGATATTCTTGGTATCTTGCTGGGCTCTCTGAGAGGGGCAGAGGAACTGAACTCAGCTCTGCCAGTCTGAGTCAATATATTTACTAAATTTAAATATAGTAATACCTCAGCAAGAGCAATCATAAAGCAGATAGATATTTGGCTTGGTCAGGGACCTATCCAGGACGTATCTAAGGCTTCCCATATATTTTGACAAGCACTGCCAGGCTGAATTACTGAGTATCGAGCCAGGAGTCACCTCTGAAAGTTTTGGCGTGCCCCTGCAAACAGTAAGACCTTATGAAGTACCCACTGTATACAAGTCACAGTTTTAAGCACATTAAGAGGTATTAGTTGATAATATTTTGTTAGAAATGCTCTAGCATCAAAGACGTAAATCAAAGAGATAGTATGTGGGAAATTGTCTGCCATGAAGTCAGGGGGAGGGCCAGAAACGGGTGGTATACTGTGGAGATTGGTGGTGAGGAATGTGCACTGGTTGAGGGATGGGTGTTTGAACATTGTTTGTGATCTTTCCCCAGCAAAGTTCTTGATTCTGTCTTTGCAGTGACTCCTACTGGATCATCGTATTTTCACTTCTAAAATATATTTCTGCTTCAGCACTGAGGAATAATGTAGGGGTTAATATATGAATATTCCATGTGACTGACCATGGTTCTATCTCCAGCACCACACATGGTGCCATGAAGATCACCAGGACTCACTCCTGAGCACAGAGACAGTATAACCTGAGTATCACTGGGGCTACCCCAAATCCTCTCTCTCTAGACACACACAAACACATATACATAACACCCACATACAAACCCACAATTTCTAGGCTGCAATGATAGTACAGTGTGTAGGGTGCTTACCATGAATGAAGACAAGCCTCAAAGGTTCAAGGGACCATACTTATTGGGATGACATGGATTGAATCCAGGTCCAACATGTGGATGGAAGTGCGTTTCCCACTGGATTATCACTTTGATCCAGATGAGGACACCATTTTAAATGACAACTGCCTTCAAGTATTTATTGTGTTCTTTCTGGTTCTTTTTAGAAGTCCCCAATTATCCCTAACTACTTCGGATTTTCTAACAGATGGTAAAATTTGTTGATCACAATAATTGGTTATAATCTGTCTAAATTGTTTCTCATCTGCTAAATCCAATTGTCACTTTGAACCTCCAATCAGCAGCATTCAATAACAGAGAATGAGACAAACACAGAAGTAGAAAAAAACGCGAATTGACCTAAGTTCAGGGTGACCTGTGCAGCATTTAGTGGTCTCATGGCAGGTCAATATAATGCAATATTGCTCCACCAACCCCAGCAGATCCCTAAAGGTGAGCCAATGTTGGAGTTGACAGAGACATCAAGGACAGTTAGGAAGTTTATAAACATGCCACAGGGACCTGGAGAGCAGAGGCTAGTGTAGTTCATAGAGAATCAGTAGGCAACTGTAAACTATAAAGTTGTTCAGGCAGGAGAGAGAATTAAGTGGGCAGGGTACCTCTCTTGCACACAGGCTACAGAGCTCCTCTCCTCCAGGAGTGATTCAAGAGTGTGGAGCCAGGAGCAAGCACTGAGTATGGCTAGGTGAGAATCCAAAATCAAAATAAATAAATAAAAGATTATGAAATTTGTTTATTCTAGTTTTGGCTGTATTGTCCCCTAAATCTAAAATACCCTACAAAGTATTAGTCTATTTTTACCTGGCACAAGTTTACACCTGGCAGATACTGTGTCATCTATTCTATCCTTGCCATCTCTTCTTTCTGGGTGCATGTTTGCTAGCAGAACATCCTAAACTTAGGGTTTTTTGGTACAGGAAGATTGCTCATAATAATTTATCATTTCCTACACCTAAAGTAAGTAATAATGTATATTATAAAGCATTAACATATCACTTAATAATATTAAACATTATACAAAATACAGTAATAATAACTTAATGTTGTTGGTTAACTAGGCAATATTAATTATTACCTAGTAACTGTTGATTTATTAATGAAATATGTAAGCTCATGAGTAGAATAGGATTATTTCTCTAACCTAAGAGTATGAGGAAGATGAAACTGTTATAACTGTCTTACAAAGATTCCATCTCTTTAGCTTGCTTAAGTCTACCTCTCAGTCTATCCAATCCAGTCTTCTTGGGAATCTGACCTCCCTATTGGCTAGCCTCTAACTTTCAACTGCCTGTTTTATGACATCATTCTCCCACCAAACCTACCAGCACCTGGTAGAATCTTGGGGCTCCCCTGGAGTTGTTTATAAAGAAGTTTGGATCATCGCAAGTGACCAGTGACCAATGACCATCACCAGTGATCAGTCACCTGTATTGGAACTTGTGGACTCCCGCTTCAGTGTTCAGACGTACTCTCATATCATCTCCTCTTCTCATTTACCTTACCTTGATATTTCCTCTTTTCTGATCATGTCAGGTAAGGAATAATATTTTTCAAAGTTTTTCATGAGATTTCTTATCCCTAAACTTAGCAGTTAAGGAAAAGCATTATGTAATAATAGAGGAAAGTATTCAACCAGAATATGGTAACACTTATTTTAGCTTGAAGTTCACATTTGCTGTGTGATTTTAGACATTGACTTCCTTTCACTGACATACAAAGTGTTTTTCTTCAATGATTACTTTATATTTGATACACACAACCGCAAATATATGTTTATATATGAGTGTTCACTCTGTGTTTTCTTTTCTTTTTAATAATGATTTTGACATATCCATGAAAAAAGTAAATCAAAGACAATATTTTGACAGAAACAGAAAAGGTAGTTTTGGTAGAAAACCTAATAGCTACAGGGATGTTTTATCTGTAGTGGTCTCTCCACTTTTATTTCTAATTTAGTAGTATGGAAATTTAGTGCTATTCAAAAGTAATTATCGTGTCTTTGGAGTTTTCTATGTAAACTAGATGAAAAGAAAAACTGGATTGTGGGGAAGGTGTGGAGCGCTGAGTGGTAGGGAGGCAAGTCCTCAAACTAAGGAAGTTGAGGGTTATTTTCAACAAGCGTTGACCAACAGAAGCCAAGAAGTAGAAGATGATATGAGGGATAATAAATTAGAAAAGAAAGATTATGGAGGGAAATTATCAAGAAGCAGAAACAGTTTGAGATAGAATGTTGGAGAGAAACAAATAGTTCAAATCAAAACAGAAGGAATAAATATGCTGAGCGCCAGTCAAAGGAGTTGACTTTAATCACTTCTAGGACTAGAAAACATACTGTGTCTCGAGTAGAGTACCAGTAGAAAAAACAGTCTATAGAAAACCATCGTTGTCGTTTCTTTTCTTATTGTCTTTAGAACACAGTTGGCACTTGGCAGTTTTGAATGGAAACACGTTTGAGAAATGATACTTCCTATAAATAACTAATACTGGTTACCTAGGGGGATGGAAGATACATCATCTTCAATGTTTTTATTACATTCTAGTTTGAAAGGTACATGTATGGTCTGCCTGTTAAAATAAAGTAGTGATATCATCTAAGTTGAATCAGGAGAATTGATTCTTTTGTGTGGTAAGTAGGGTCCAGGTTAAAGGCAACTTATCATTTTCACAAAGAGATTCTTTCTAGGCTGGAGCAATAGGTAGGGCATTTGCCTTGCATGCAGACAGGTCATTTCCCTTGCATGTGGCCGATCCAGGTTTGATAATCAGCATCGCGTATAGTTCCCTGAACACCACCAGGAGTAATTCCTGAGTGCATGAGCCAGGAAGAACTCCTGTGCAGTGCCCGGGTGTGACCAAAAAAGAAAAAAAATAGTTCCTTCCTCAAATGACAGCATTTTGATAGCAGTTGACATCTGCTTTTAGATCCTAAGACGAAATAGTAAAGTCAAGTCTCAGATGTCTAAGTTCACATTGATTTCAGTTTTGTGGAATCTGAGTTTTCATACATTAAAAAAAGTTAAGTTGGATTTTGGTGATTGGTTCTGAAATTTTGGGAATGATATTTTCTTGGTTGATAAAGGTACTTGTCATCTAGCTTTTAAAAAAGAATTTGTAATTTTTGTGACCATTTTTCAAATGGTCATTTCTGCTTCTTACATGATTTACTGAAGTTGTATGCTCTATTTAATACCTGTTGTTTGATGGTTAATATTCAGAGACATGAATGATAATAATCATGTCTTTTCCTTATAATTATTCTATTAATTTCTGCTTTGTACTCCTGTAGAACACATACTGGCTACCAAATGAATTCACATTTATTATATTATCTGCTTGTTATGTAAGATACTGGTAAATTTTCTGATTTATGGACTGGTAAACTATACACTCAAAAATCACCTCCTATTGCCTTTTTGGCTAGTAGTTTCTGTTAACATAGAATTTCATCTTCATATCATATACATGACACAATTTCTTAATAAACTTACTGTACTGTTTTTTTTGTTGTGCTTGGGACGACATTCATTGTTGGTCAGGGCTTACTCTTGGGGCTGCTCTCAATCACTTACTGTACTATGCTGATTTTCACATAGCCCAGATTTTATTAGTATGAACATGGCAGAGTCCAAGCAAGAAAGTCCACATGCTTAGGTTCTGTAACCTGGTAATACATAAGGGACAGCAAGATAGTGCAGGAGGGGATAAGGCATTTGCCTTGTAGGCAGGCACTCCAGTTGGATTTCTGTCAGTGCATCCAGTCTCCTGAGTGCTACAAGGTGTCACTCCAGAGTTCAGAGCCAGGACTAGCCCAAGATCACTGCCTGGTATTGGTCCAAACTCCACCCACCCCAATCCCAATACAAATAATGGGAAAGCTTGAACAAGTCTCTAGGCCATCTCTGCGCCTCTGGTTTCTTTCTTCTCCAGTAAAATGTTAGTCATTCTCATAGGAATTTCAAGTTGTAAAATGCTTCCATTCTAGGCAATAACGTAAAGTTCAACTGGAGAGCAAGATACAGTTAGAGCTATGACAAGGAATAACTATCTGTAAGCAACAAATCTATGTTCCAACATCACCAGTCTCTTCTTTAGCTCTGTGTTCACTTTGGGAGTGTGGTGCCCAATACACAAAGTGTCAAAATGTTCCAGCCTTTCAACCACCCAAAGTTGTTTGGACTTTTGGTAACTTACTTGACTTGTTGGTATTAGAAGCTTGTCTATACTTGAAATTTTAAGTGAATTTTGCTCCTCTCAAACGTTGTTGGAGGGAGCTGGAGTGATTGCACAGTAGGCAGGGCATTTGCCTTGCATGCGGGCAACTCGGGTTCCATTACCAGTATCCCATATGGTACCCTGAGCACTGCCAGGAGTAATACTTGAGTGCATGAACCAGGAGGAACCCATGTGCATCGCTGGGTGTAACCCCCCCATAAAAGATTATCATTCTCACAGAATTTTTTCATCACCCTCTTGTTGCTTACAGAAAATATTCAAACTCCATCTATATTAGGAACTGCACATTCTCTGCAGCTTCCCTTTCCCATGGTGAACAATGCAGCTTCCCTAACAGGAAGTGTCTGCAAATACTCCAGCATATCTACTCCAGTTGGTAGACCTGCTTGGCTCCTGCCGTCAGATTCTGGCATTTCTTTCCAATCCCTCATGGGTAGTGCCGATCTTGACCAAAATTCTTGCACAAAAATGCTGTCTGGAGTGTCTGACCAGAGCCAGCTATCCACTTGGTCTGCTTCCAACAAAAGTGTTTTGGAGTGGGATATTGCAGAAAGTACTGAAAAGAAGTCTTACATGGGAGACTGTACTATGACTATCCTTGACCAAAACACCACTGTGTCTTCCATGTCTATGGCAGCTCGGTATGAGAAAACCTTAGATACCAAAGACATGGTGTCTCTGAACCCATCACTTTCTGCCAGTCTAGTTCAAAGGACACCATCTCAGGTACCAAATCAGTGTGGAAGCTTGTCACTTCCCTACCAGGAAGGAAGCCAGGTGTATTACTATCATCAGTGCACTCCAGGACCTCTCCTTTCTGGAGAACCTGGTCCCTGCCTGCTATCCAATGACATACAAAAGAGGTAGGGTCTCTGCCCTCCAAGCTTACAGCAATGCATCCCCTGAAATGGTAATGGTTCTAAAGGAGGTTCAGCCCCCAAAGAATGGACCAACAGCCTCAACCTCTGGAGTTTACTACTCTGTGTCTGCTCCACCCATAATGGAATCGTGTTATCAAGGTGAGTAAAACTGAGAGAAGGGAATTCTGGAATTCAAAACTTGGGGAAAAATCTGCAAGTGAGAAACTGTCCATTGGTAGGTGGCATTTCAGTTCAATACACTGAGATTTTTAAATGTATGAAACCTGAAGGTAAATAAACTCAGTTTAAGTTTAGACTCCCCTCACTCATTTTATAGCACCTTGTTTTCACACTTGACATCAGAGCTTCAAATAACGATTGGAATGTATGATAGTATAAAGACCACCTAGGTTTCCTTAGAAGAAAACTTCAGTAGCATAACAAGGAATGCCACATCTTCATAGTTGATCAGTCTGCCAGTATGACCACAGTAACAATAAGCTCCATTTCTTTAATTATTGGTTTTGTGATTTCTGAAGATATTTAAGAAGTCTTATTGTGATGATACCACATTAACTTTCCCTGAGTTTAATGTACAAGATTCTGAACACATGATATACTCAGAGATACTGTCCAAAGTTATCAAACCTAGAATGTCTACTTGAGCACACATTTCATGAGGAAGTGGTGCTTCATTCCTTCTTTTATAGCATGGTATGAACTTCCGGTTTTTTTTGAGGACAGTGAAGAAATTGATTATATGATGTTAATTTCTGTATAATAGTTTAATAGTTTACATATCTCTACTTGAAAAGAAAGCTTTAGTTTGGGGGAGGCAGACTGTGGGTGACAGACCACAGTGCTCAGGGCTTGGGCCACGCTGTGTTCTCAGGGTTTACTTAGGAAGATGCTAAGCCGCTCATATGTGATGCTGAGGATCAAACTAAGGTCTGCTGTGCACAGGGAAAGTGCTTTATCAACTGCTTTATTCCTCTTTTCCAAGTCTCTCATTTTTAAGTACGGTTTACACAGAAAGTCTTTCAAATACAAAGAATGCAATGGCACCACATGACCAACAGTAAGAAATACAGCAGTTACCTCCAATCTTCAAGCTCAGGGCCTTGTCCATGTTCCTTAGAAGAGCCAGTAACAATGACTTGCCCATTCCTGGAAGGTGCCCAATTGTGGCACCACGAGTTGTATGGAGGGAGTACCTCGTTTAAGGGGGACTGATTTCTTCCATGGTTCCTTTGTAGTGATGAATTCCCTGGGGATAGAGACTTCCCTGGCATTGCAACCTTCTGATCAGAGTTTTTGTCTGATATCCACTTTAGAATTACCCATGTCTTGCAGTAGCAGGATTCAAATACATAAGAGTAACACAGCACCAGAGCTACCGGATGTTCCCATAATAGATCCAGAACAAAGTAACCTGGCTCTGCCCCCAGCTCCAACTCAGGAACAAACAGATAAGAATTGGGATGAGATGAACATTGGGCTTTCAAAGTCTCTGGATACCTACCAGATCCCAATAGAAAAACAAGATCCTCCCCTGTGCCCTTTAGAAGTCCCCGATATCTACCAGCTCCTGGCCTGCATGGATCCTCTGAGTCAAGACCAACAGCCTGGTACTGAAAGAACTCATCAAGAAAAGAATGGTCAATGTTTGGAGGACACAGGAACACTTAAAGGTGAGACTAAATCTGGTGGTATTTTTGCAGACATCACGACATGGGTGGAAGATAAACAACTTCCCCAGCTCTTTGAATGCTTAGAAGGCCTACATCAATGCATAGATCTGCAGGGAATGACCACCACAGATACCATCACTCTAAATCAGGGGCAAAAAAAACTCAGGTGGCACTAAGGGGACCTCCCACCCAACACGGAAGAACAAAAACCAGGCCTCTGAGGCTCTGGAGGAAGAACCCAAGGCCAAAATCCATTCCAAAGACCCAGAGCACTTGCTAGGAGAAGCAGTGAATTTTTGTAATGCTTCAGCCAGTGATAGGTGTCCTATGACCATGGCCATACTTAAGAGCAAACCTCAGAAAGCTGTGTCCAGCAGGATCAACAAGACCAAGAGCCATGAGAAGTAGAAGACAAAAAAGGCCAGAAAAAACTCCAAGAAATCTGATGACAATAAGCAGATATAGAACAAGGTGAAGGCAGAAGACAAGCCCACCATTGCTGGGATGAAACGCAAGTTAAGTCAACCTATGATTGGCCAAGAGGCCCTAACAAAGCCCCCAAGCCTCCTAGGCATGCACATGCTGGAGTCTGTGCAAGTGTTTGATGCACTGGTGAAGAAGAGGGATCCAAAACCTGGATCATCTTCCTCCTGGTTCTGGGTAGTTCAAAGAAGCCCAAAGATGTCCAGCCCTCCTTAGCTGTGAAACCATTGGTAGGTGCTACAAGGGATGGAAAAGTTCTTGAGAAAACTCAGGTCAAAGCTCAGAAACCAAGAAGCAGTGCTAAACAATGCTTGTCTGGATCTCAGTCTGAGTTGCCACCTCCTGGGAAGGTCAAATTGGTACCTTTGCCTTTTCTTACCATGGATAACCCCCAAGCTCGACATGTTCCTCGGAAACCCCACTCTCTGGCTTCACATCGTCCTGCTGCAGCTTACCCTGCCAGTACTGGCTCAACCAACTCAGCCCAGCCAACTGCCACCAATTCATCCCGGCCAGCGACTGCATATTTGTCACACCCTGCCAGACCAGTTCAGCCTATTTCCACCAACCCATCTCGAGCAGCCTTGCTGAGCTCTATTAACCGGCCTATTTCTCAGCCTTAAAATTCTAGACCTGCTCCCTCCAAGACAACACCTTGCACGTCTCTCCAGTGGGGCCCTCTTCCTTTCTCTTGGACCGAGCGCCAGGGCCAGGCTCCACCCAAATGGCAGAGTCAGTTTCTACTCCAAGACTTCCGTTTCCAACCAATTCCATGGAGAAAGCCCAATGTTCCCAAACCAGCCATGTCAAAGCCCATCACAAAAGAGCAGAGACCAGAACGTGAGGCTATGAAGAGGAATGCTCAGCAGGAGCGTGAGAATGCTGCCAAATGCACCTCTTTGGGGAAAGTGCAGTTTTTTTTTTATCAAGAGAGAAAAAGATATGGACATCTCTTGATTCTATGGCTATAAGTAGCTGGAATGGTTGGTGCCACTTTAAGTAACAGATGGTTGCCTAGAGAAACACTTGAAAAGCCATACCCATTTCATTTATTCAGATATATTTTTTAAAAAATAAATAGATGCATATAAGTTAAGAAGACCTCTGGGCCCTAACCAAGGCCATGCTGGGACCACTCTTCACACACTTGAATGAGCCTCACGCATAAAAGAACTGGCAGAGGAACCCAGGTGTGTGGGACCTGGGACTGAGATCTCCATGCCTGCACGGTTTGGGACTGGATCTGCCAGTAGCTAGACAGTTACACCCACCAACTGCCGTGTAACCCCAACAACAGCCAGGATCCAGAAATTATCACACTCAGCTCCCAGGAGAGAACAAGGCCATGCGACATCTTATCATCTCATTCCTCCTTTGGACAAACTGGCAGGCTACCGAATGTAACCATCCCGCACTGCAGAGTCTGGCAAACTCCCCGTGGCGTACCCAATATGCCAAATACCAGTAACAATGAGGGGTCTCATTCTCCTAACTCTGAAAGAGCCTTTAATATGGCACTTTTAAAAAAAATTCTCAGGGCTAGGACAAAGGAGACGTTACTGGGAACTGCTCAAGGCAATCAAAGAATAACAGGATGGTTGTGATTGATTGTGATATAAGTTAATAGATTAATAATAAAAGTTCTGAATGTTGAGAGGCTTTCCACTGTGATGCTTATTTGGAGGGGGTGAGGGGCGAAGGATTCATAAGAAAGAAATAGAAGTTAGAGGGGGATAGAAGGGGGAACAGACAAGAATCTAAGAAAGAGAAACATGGCTCAGAGTTGTAATGTCCTTAAGAGGAGAAATTTTATGTGCCTGATGAAGTGTTGAGCAGGGGGGCAGGCAGAGAAATAGTCTACCTGCTAGGGCATTTACAGGACGCTGACCCAAGGTTCATCCCTGGAATCCTATGTGGTTCCACGAGTTTCAGTAGATGTTATGCTTGAGCACAGAGTCAGAAGTAAGCCCTGAGAACAGGCAACTATGCCACCATTGTCAGTCTCCACCGAAAAAGAATGGGAGAAATGGCACAGTTAGAGTGTTTGGTTTAATATAAAAAAAATGAAAATTGCTGAAGAACGAGGATTAGTATAACAAGATGACCTGATGAAAAGGAAAAATAGCTTCACAGAGGCTGTCTTTATGTTTCATGACCACCGTTGTTAAGAGTTTTGAGACATATCTCCAAAACGTGTGGGTGGTATATCCATAAATGATCAGTCTGTGGGGTCCTAACACATATACTGGAGAAAGTACCTACAGATGAACAGTCAACGGCCCTCAGAGTTATTCAGGGGTGACTGTAAATAGTGACAAAGCAAAGAGAACAGTTGTAGCAAGAAGCCCGAATATCAGCTCTTGGAACATGTAAAGATCAATCACTATGTACTCAGGCCCATGGTTCAGGCACCCTAGATGCACCATTTCAATTCTTCTTCCCAACAATACTCAGAGCCAGTATTACCGGGGCACTAGTCCAGTGTGGTTCAACAATGAGGTCTATAAGACTAAGTTCTTTGGATTTGCGCACTCCCCAAGGTGACCAATGTGTCTTTCAGACCACAGAATCCTGATAATAGTGACTTGGGAGCTCAATATATATTAGCTTCAGGGGGCTTTTGGGGTTTTCCGCGGTGCCTGATGTCTGCAGCCTGCTCCAAACATCTATGTTAATGGAAGCACACACAAAAACCAATGCTGTAACTGATGTTGGAGGCTGGGCCGTGGGAGAATCCCGACTGGGACATCCGCACTAGGTCACCACTCCCAGAGTGGTTGGAACTGGCTCTTCTTGAGGCTGCGAAGGCGGTGGTGGGAAGAAATGGTCCTAGGAGAAATATAGTGTGATGAATGAAAGGGAAGGAAACGGGGAAGGATTGGGACCAGAACACCAGATGGGCATGATGGTAAAGTTGGTGGGCTACATTAAAGTATTTTTTAGTGAAAAACTGTGTTCCATTCATCAAAGGAACAACAAAAGTGGGAAAATAAAGTAGGTGAAAAATAACAGGTCACATACAACGTCAGACAGAGAGAGCTCAAAGAGCAGAAGTTCGTTCTGGAGCTCCTCTGGATCTTGGGCAGACAGCCTGGTTCTCCCAGCATCACGTGGTGTGGCCGCAAAACAACCACCAGTGTTAAACATGCAAAGACAAAAGCAACAAAAATCAAGCTGCAGAACATTGAGAGTGGTGACTCGTTTTTCTTTTGTGGGGCATTGGGACAGACTTTGAAGTGAAGTGTTTTAAGTATTTCCTAAGGGGAACAGAGTAAGAACACCTTGGCCAGCGCAGGGATAAGGGGCCCAAAGGAGAGTGTCTGAAGGCCTTCTACTGCTAACCTGAAAAAGGTAAGGTGTACTGCATTTACATAATTTAGAGTTTTCAAAGAAGAAAAAATCAGACACAGTCTAACAGTTATTCCCAGTTTTCCTAGGTGCTTCTAGGCAATGAGTAAAGGAGAGAGAAATTGTACCTTTATAAAATACACACCTGCATAAGTAATTGTTTTATGGGATCCATCATTTAAGACAAATTTCAGTAGTATTTGCTATACTTGCTAGTTTTGCACCTATTGTCATTATTTTTTCCATGGGCTGGAGCTATAGCACAGCGGGTAGGTTTTTGCCTCGCAAGCGGCCAACATGGGCAACCCAAATTCGATTCTTCTGCCCCTCGCATAGAGCCTGGCAAGCTATCAAGTTTATCTCCCCCGCAGGGCAAAGTCTAGCATGTTACCCATGATGTATTCCATTTTGTAAACACAGTAATAATTGTCACGATGGAGATGTTACTGGGCCCGCTCGAACAAATCGATGAACAACGGGAGGACAGTGACAGTGAGAGTGACCCTTATTTTATCCATAACATTTTCATCATTTCCAAAAACAACCTCTTTGCTTCCCACTGACCTCTCCATTCTCTCTCTCCTCTGGTTCCTGGCAACACTTCTCTTTTGTGTTTCTGAATTTTCTCTCTCTAAACTCTTCACATCCATGGATCCTAAAATATGTGACCTTTTTGGCAAACTTTTTTTAAACCCTAATGCTTTCAAAGTTCATCTGTGCTGCAGTATGTCATTACTTCCTCTGACTGATATTCTCTTGTATGGATCTATGATATTGGAGAGGTTTCCACACTTTCTAAATGCACAGAGTCCTGGTGGTCTCATAAATTAACTAAAAGAATCATTGATAATGATTGTACCCTACCCTCATAGTACAGACGATAGGGTTCTTGTCTTCAACACAGTAGGCCTGCTTGGCTCCCTGGCACTCCATATGTGCCCTGAGCCCTACCATGAGTGACTCCTGAGCACTGAGACAAGAGGAACCTCTGAGCACCAACAGGTGTGGCCAAAACACATGAAAAATCAAAGCATTAACCCACACACAAGATCCAGTCCCATTCATGTATTTTTAGATGCTAACAACATCATGGTATTGAACAGATAATGACTATCAAAAAAAAACCATCACCCCTTCAAATATTTCTTTGTTTAGTAAACCTTGATTGAATAGCTGCTATGACTGGCAATGGAGAGATCTGGTGAATTATCAGATGAGTCAATGGAATAACACTTGTTCTGACACAATGGAGGAAGAATAAGATAAAGATAGAAGAGAAGGTCATGTGACCTTTGCAGCCAGGACGGGAGTGTATTAACTACCAGACAAGCTTCGTGGAAGTTATCAGAAGTTAACAGAAGCTACAGGCTAAAGATCTTCTAAAGAAGGCATATATCCTTGATCACAACTTTTTCTCAGTGATCTGTATATAAAATTTCTTGCTTCCGGATTTTATTCTTCTGATGTTTAAGCTAACAGGTTATTTGTTCTAGCAGTCACAGACAACATAAAGAAAACAGCACATCAATAACACAATAGAATGTAAAACGTACAGTGCACTAGCAACAAATACTTGAAATCAGTACATATAAAAGGAAAAAAAACTTTTTCTATTTCACTCTTAAATGAACATAGTACTTGTTAAGGAAATATGTGTAGCTATTGGGCAAGTAGCAATATCTTGAAACTGGGACTTAAATTAAAATGACCAGTGTGGATCCCTGCTCCACCTTAATTTTCAAACTATTTTGACTTTTTAATATAGAGATCCCAACAGGAATGATTCTTTATTGCAGACCCAGGAGCAATCGCTGAGCATAAACAGATGTGGCCCCCAAACTGAAATAAATAAATAAATAAATAAATAAATAGATCAGATTTTCAAAGTTTACTATTGTATTGTTAGCCATATTGCCCATACCTCAACCACCTCTACCTCACAGTCATTCTACACACGCTCAGACAAGCCTCATACATGAATGAACTATCCTGGACGTCTTATACTTTACACCACTGATAGATCAAGAGTAGCACACCACATTAGAAGGGATTTAAAATAGAAGGCAAGTGGTTTGTGGGTGCACACTCCAGGGCAGTGTGCCCAGAAATCCATTTCAGGGAACTGAGCACTACTCACCGTTGGCCATGCCATAGTCCCCAAGCACTCGGGACAGAGGCATACCCGGCAAGTATTAGGACTGCATCAGAAGTGGGACTTTGTTTCTGTTCAGGCACCATTGAGGCTTAATCCCCCTAAAGTAGAGTAGTAGGAGTGGGCATGGCCTCCAATGCAGTAGTGCCTCATGTGGCTGCTGTAATTTTCCCCTTTCTCTACACTTTCTCTACATATCAGTCTCCATTACCTAACTTTAAGGAGGACATACTGGCTGTCATAAACACATTATGCCAATATTTCACTAGCCTTTTCTGATCTCACCAAAATAATTGTGAACACAAGAAACTGACAAGCCTAACATTAAAGAACACATATCTGAAACTCCACTAGAGGACTCACAGAAGACACAAACTAGCAGAACCAAAGAGGAACCTAGTATCCTAGAAGGGGGAAAAGGTGACCACCATTGAAGAGCTTATCCAGAAACCTTTCTCACAGCAAGAGAGGAACATTGAAAGTGAACAGGAAGCTTCCATCTCGAAAATACCAAAGCAGCAGGAAGAAAAGGGGCAAATAGCCACCATGAGGAGTGGATGAAGAAAAGAGCTCAGAAGACTCAATAGGGAATACCAACAAAGAAAATATCTCCAACAACGAATTCAGAGATGAAATGTTGAGGATGTTTATTGAACTCAAAGAAATGATGGAACATGCAGTCAGTAAATTATAGGAAGCCATGAAAGAAACAGTGTAATGGACAGCCAATAAAATCAGGAAGCAAGGAAAGCAGAAATAAGAGAGCAACAAACATGTGTCACTAATAAAGGATTCAGGAGATGAAATTAAAAACAGAGTGTGAGTGTTCAACAGTAGAATGGCCACCGCTGAAGACAGAAACAGTGATCTTCAAGATGAGCTGCATAAAGCATACAGGCAACAACATGAAATGGGAAAGGACCTTAAAATATGTCGTGTGAATCAGAGACCTAGGGGATGAGATTCAGAGGAACACCATAAGAATCATCAAAGATTCAGAAGAATGGGGAGGCAACCCCAATGAAGTAGCAACTGTTAAGGACATCATTGCTGAGAATTTCCCAAAGCTGGAGAATGCAGACATCCAGATCCAAGGAGCTTGAAGGGTACCTGCTAAAAAAAACCCTAATAAAGAAACTCCAAGGTATCATATTTAGAATGACGGATACCACAGATAGAGACATAATAATGCAAGCAGAAAGGCCAAAGAAGGAAATCACTTACAAAGGAGCATCCCTTAGATTTGCAGCCGACTTATCAAAGGAAACCGTCCTAGCCCAAAGACAATGGGGGTTATAGTGAAAAAAAACAATGAAACGATTGCTTCACCAAGAATACTCAATCCTTCAATGGAATACACTGCAGCTGTTAGAAAGGATGAAGTCATGAAATTTACATACAAGTAGATCAACATAGTCAGTATCATGCGAGGTGAAATGAGCCAGAAAGAAAGAGACAGACATAGAAAGACTGCACTCATCTGGGGAATAATAAAAACAGAATGGGAGAAAACACCCAAGAATAGCGAGATAATTACCAGGAAGTCTGCTCCACGACTTGGAACCCGAAAAAACTGGACAGCTACATGCAAAAAAAAAAAATGGGCTCTGACCTCTACCTACGACAATGCACAAAAATCAGATCAAAATGGATTAAAGAACCTCAGCATCAGATCTGAATCCATAATGTACACTGAAGAGAAGGTCAGCAAAATCCTCTACAACATTGAAACTAAATGTATCTTTAAAGATGACCTGCCACTGAACAAGCAAGTGGAAATAGAGATACACTAATGGAACTCTCTTAAACCAAGTAGACTCTGCACCTCAAAGGAATCAGTGAGCAGAATACAAACACAGTTTACAGAATAGGAAAGGATATTCACCCAATGCCGTTGGATAATGGGTGAATATCAAGGCTATACAAGGCACTGGTTGAACTCTAAAGTAAGAAAACATGCATCCCATCAGAAAATGGGGCAAAGAAATAAACAGAAACTTTCTCAGAGGAGAAATCTGAATGGCCAAAAGGCACATGAAAAAATGCTCTTCCTCACAACTCATCAAGGAGATGCAGATGAAAACAAAAAGTTATCATGTAACACCACAAAAACTGTCACATATCCAAACGAATAAAAGCAAGCAGTGTTGGCATGGATGTGGATCAAAGGCACTCTCTTTTTCTGCTGGTGGGAATGCTGACTGGTGCAGCCTTTTTGGTAAACAATATGGATGTTTCTCAAAGAAACTAGAAATTGAGCTCCCATTTTTAAAAAAATTTTATTAATGAGACATCATGAGGTACCCACAATACCACTTTGGGGAATATATCCTGGAGCTGCAAAGAATTACAGCAGAAATGACATCTACACTTGTACATTCATTGCAGAACTCCTTGGTATAGCTAGAATCTGGAAAAAAATCCAAGTGTCCGAGAAGAGATGACTGGTTAAAAAAATCCTTTGGTACATCTACACAATGGAATACTATGCATCTGTTAGAAAAGATGAAATGTTGAAATTTGTATATATGTGGATCGCTATGGAGAGTGCCATCCAAAGTGAAATCAGTCTGAGATAGAGGGAGGGACAGACATAGAATGACTGCACTCATTTGTGGTATATAAAGTAACAGAATGAGAGACTAACACCCATAGATAATAGAGATAAAGGTCAAGTGGATCGCTCCAAGACACCCAAAGATAATAGAGATAAAGGTCAAGTGGATCGTTCCAAGGCTTGGAAGCAGGTCTCACATGTTAGGGGAAAGGCAGATGGAATAGAGAAGGGACCACTATTTACATGATTCTTGGAGGGCTCACTTGGGATGGTATTGAGATCAATACCTGTTGAATTTATAATATAGACCAATATGATGGCCAGTTACTACATGCATTGCAAACCATAAAACCCCAAAGGAGAGAGAGAGTAAAAGGGATTGTCTTTGCCATAGAGACAGGTGGGAGAGATTTTGTGGGTGTGGAGGGAGGGATACTGGGAACATTGCTGGTGGAGAATAGGCATTGGTGGAGAGATGGGTACTTGATCATTTTATGACCAAACCGTAATCACGAAAGTTTGCAAATCTGTAACTGAACCTCATGGTGATTCATTAAAAAATGAAAAAATAAAAAATAGTAAAATAATAATAAATAAAATAGAAAATAATATTAAAAATAAAAAATAAATACAGTATAATAGAAGGAAATCAGTCATAAGGGAAGTATATTTATACAAAAACATAGATAGATGGACAGACAGAGAGAGACAGACAGACAGTCAGACAGATAGATGGATATGCACATAAGGCTAAACCTTAACAAGATGTTACCAATATCTTATAGAAGTGCTTAATAAGTCCTGGGTGTAATACAACCGTCTTGACATACTTTCCTCTAAGAAACAATTTTTGGATCATTTTAGCTAATTATTCATAACAAGAAATCCAAAATTAATTATTTTGGCTCTGCTTGAGGGCAGGGTTTTAGGTTTGGAATGGAAACATTTGAAATATGGTGGTGAGAAGTTCTAATGGTGGTGTATTGGTGTTTGAATATTAAATACACTCAAATATTGTGAATAACTCTATAAAAATAAAATTAAATTAAAAAATCTTTTTAAGAGTTCAAAGTAACAAATCTGAGTGTGGAAAACTATGAAGAGGAAAAAAATCAAGAATATCTCAGATGTTTCTGTATTCAATTATCACGTGTTCAGAAATAGAAATCAGCATGGTCCACAAGGCTCATTTTGAAAAATGAATGCTGAAAACCCCAAAGGTGCCATGTGGAGAGAAGGATCATGTGAGTTTAGCACTAAGCCAGAAGCTTACGACTGTAATCATTAGAAAGCAGTTGTTTGTCAAAAAATGAAAGTGAACATAGCAAGAACACTTAAGATAAGGTTGAATCAGTGCAGATTTATATTATCGAACAGTGGAATTTTCTGCTATTCACAGTTCTTACTCTTCAGTCTGTAAACCACAAGGAATTTCATCTTGCACATAGCACTGTAGCACTGTCCTCCTATTGTTCATTGATTCTCAAGCGGGCCCAGTAACGTCTCCCTTGTGAGACTTGTTGTTACTGTGTTTGTCATATTGATTACAGCACGATAGCTTGCCTTGCTTTGTTGTGCGGGCGAGATATTCTTGGTAGCTTGCTGGGCTCTCTTAGAGGGGCAGAGGAATCGAACTCAGCTCGGCCAGGCTGAGTAAATAAATTTACTCTACTTAAATATAGTAATACTTCAGCCAGAGCCATAGTAAAGCAGATAGGTATTTGGCTTGGTCAGGGACCTATCCAGGTTCAATCTAAGGCATCCCATACTTTTCTACAAGCACTGCCAGGCATAATTACTGAGTGTCGAGCCAGGAGTAACCTCTTAAAATTTGGGGGTGCCCCCGCAAATCGTAAGACCTTATGAAGTACCCACAGTATTTAAGCCATTGTTTTAAGCTTAGTAAGAGGAATTAAGTTGATAGTATTTTGTTAGAAATGGTCTAGCATTGATGTCGGTGGACCCCACAGGTGGCTCACATGAGTCGGGAGGAGAGAAAGACGGTCACTCTCTCTCACTCCGCCTCTGCCACCCAAGCACCTCTGGGTAGGCTAGGACCGGTAAAGTCTGCGGTGAGCACCTGCTCGGCACGGGCCTAAGCCCCGCCAGCCCCACAAGGTGGCCGTCAAGCCACACCTGAAGTCTGCTTGAACTTCTCGGCACGGGAGTTAATCCCCGCCACCTGATTGCTCGGGGAGCCACGGACTCAAGTTGGGGCAAGAATTTGCTCTTTGTAGGAAAGGAGAGACCAGTCCCAAGCCTTACCTGGGGTTTCTAGCGTTCTTGTCTCGCTCACAGAAAAGAATTTCAGGAGTAGACGAGCAGTAAAAAGTAACAGGTTTTGTTTGGAGGCTTTTGGAGAGGAAGAGAAAGGGATAAGCAGATAAACGGGGGAATGGAGAGTAAAAGAGAGAAACGCGTCCAGAGGGAACGCGGGCTTATCCAAGGGTGGAGAGAGCCCCAGGTGGGCTCTCAAGCTGGCTCTTATAGATCCTTCTGACTCGGAATGTTCTGGAATCTCCTTGGGGCTGGGTCGCTGGAGTTAACTGGATTGAAAGGGGGGTTCGAGAATCTTCTGACTTGGAATGTCCTGGAATCTCTTTGGGGCTGAGTCTCTGGAGTTAACCGGATTGAAAGGGGGGTTTTCGGAAAGGAAGAGTTTCATGGGGAGGAGGCCCATATCTTTAGGGTCTACGGATGGTCTTATCAAGTTTTTATTCTCTGTGTCCACAGGGTGGGTTGATCCTAGAATTCTTCTTCCATGAAACTTTGTTTCATTGCAAAGAGCCTTTCCCTATCTACCTGCCTACATCAGCATCAAATACATACTCTCAAAGAGATAGTATATGGGAAATTTTCTGCCAAGAAGGCAAGGGGAGGACCAGAAAGGGGGAAGTTTCTGGGGAGACACGCTGAGGGTTTTGTGTTCGCGGGCTCTCTGGAAGGTTCTGTCTAACAGACCATTATTGGTGACCTAGAGCTGCTGTGTGTGGCCTGGATAGGGAACGCTGTTGGCCAAGGGCAGACAACGGAAGAAACCAGGGCCAGATCCGTTCATTAGGCATCCTGATTGTACAGGAGAGAGAATTCAGTGGGCAGGGTACCTCTCTTGCACCCAGTTTACCGAACTCCTCCAAGAGTAATTCCTGAGTGTGGAGCCAGGAGCAAGCCCTCAGCATGGCTAGTAAGGACCCAAAATCAAAATAAATATATAAATAAATAAAAGATTGTGAAAGTTGTTCATTCTAGTTTTGGCTATATTGTCCCCTAAATCTAAAAGTCCCTACAAATTATTAGTCTATGTTTGCCTGGCACAAGTGTACAGCTGGCAGTTACTTTATCATCTATTCAATCCTTGCCTACTATTCTTTTCTGGGTGCGTGTTTGCTAGCGGAACACCCTAAACTTAGGGGGTTTTGTTATGGGGAAGATTTCTCATAATAATTCATCATTTCCTAACCAGAAAGTAAGTAATAATGTGTATTTTAAAGCATTATCATATCACTTAATATTATTAAACATTATACAAAATACACTAGTAGTAACTTAATGTTATTGGTTAACTAGCAATATAAATTATTACCTAGTAAGTAAAGTAAAGTAAAGGCCCTCCCGTTGATCATCGATTTGCTCGAGCGGGCCCAGTAACGTCTCCATTGGAGACTTTGTTGTTACTGTGTCTGGCATATCGAATACTCTCGGTAGCTTGCCGGGCTGTTGATTTATTAATTAAATATGTAAGCTCATCAGTATAATAGGAGTATTTCCCTAACCGAAGAGTCTGAGAAAGGTGAAACTGTTATAACTGTCTTGTAAGATTCCATCTCTCTAGCCTTCTTAATTCTACTTCTCAGTCTATCCAATCCTGTCTTCTTCTTGGGATTATGACCCTCCTATTGGCTAGCCTCTACCTTTCAACTGCCTGCTTTATGACATCATTCTCCCACCAAAACTACCAGCACATGGTAGAATCTTGGGGTTCCCCTGGAGTTGTTTGTAAACAAGTTTGTATCATCGCAAGTGACCAGTGACCAATGACCAATCACCAGTGATCAGTCATCTCTACTGGACACTTGTGGACTCCCGCTTCAGTGTTCAGACGTACTCTCATATTCTCTCCTCTTCTCATTTACCTTTCCTTGATATTTCCTCATTTCTGATGATGTCAGGTAAGGAATAATATTTTTCAAAGCTTTTTATGAAATTTCTTATCCCTAAACTTAGCAGTTAAGGAAAAGCAGCATGTAATAATAGAGGAGAGTACTCAACCTGAATATGGTAACCCTTATTTTAGCTTGACCTTCACCTTTGCTGTGTGATTTTAGACAATGACTTCATTTTGCTCACATACAAAGTGTTTTTCTTCATTGATTACATTATATTTGATACTTACTCAAAACAGCAAATATATGTTTATGCATGAGTATTCACTCTCTGTTTCCTTTTCTCTTTAATAGTGATTTTGACATGATATCCATGAAAAAAGTAAATCAGAGACAATATTTTGACAGAAACAGAAAATGTAATTTTGGTAGAAAACCTAATATCTGCCAGGATGTTTTATTTGTAGCAGTCTCTACACTTTTATTTATAATTTAGTAGTTTAAATTTAGTGGTATTCAAAAGTCATTATCATGTGTCTTTTAAGTTTTCTACCTAAACTAGATGATAACAAAAATTGGATTGTGGGGAAGGTGTGGAGTGTTGAGTGGTAGGGAGGCAAGTCCTCAAAGATAAGGAAGTTTAGGGTCATTTTCAACCATCATTGACCATTAGAAGCCAAGAAGTAGAAGATTATATGAAGGAGAATAAAATAGGAAAGAAAGATTATGGAGGGAAATTATCAAGGAAGGAGAAACGGTTTGAGATAGAATGTTGGAGAGAACCAGATAGTTCAAATCAAAACAGAAGGAATATATTTAAATATGCTGAGAGCCAGTCAAAGCAATTGACTTTAATCAATTCTAGGACTAGAAAATATACTATGTCTTGAGTAGAGTACCAGTAGAAAAACAGTCTATAGGAAACCATGGCTGTGTTTTCTTTTCTTATTGTCTCTAGAACACAGTTGGCACTTGGCAGTTTTGATTGTAAATACATTTGACAAATGATACTTCCTCTAAATAACTAATACTGGTTACCTAGGGGGATGGAAGATACATCATCTTCAATGTTTTTATTACATTCTAGTTTGTAAGGTACATGTATGGTTTGCCTGTTAAAATAAAGAAGTAATATCTTCTAAGTTGAATCAGGAGAATTGATTCTATTGTGTGGTAAGTAGGGTCCAGATTAAAGGCAACTTGTCATCTTTACAAGAGTCTCTTTCTGGGCTGGAGCAATAGGTAAGGCATTTGCCTTGCAAGTGGCTGACCTGGATTCAATTCTCAGCATCCCGTGTGGTTCCCTGAATACCACCAGGAGCAATTCCTGAGTGCATGATCCAGGAGGAACTTCTGTGCAGTGCCGAGTGTGACCAAAAAAGAAGAAAAAAATAGTTCTTTCCTAAGATGACAGCATTTTGATAGCAGTCGACATCTACTTTTAGATCCTAAGAAGAAATAGAAAAGTCAAGTCTCAGATGTCTAAGTACACATGGATTTCAGTTTTGTGGAATCTGATCTTTCCTACATTAAAAATAGTTAAGTTGGATTTTGGTGATTGTTTCTAAATATTTGGGATGTCATTTTCAAGGTTGATAAAGATACTTGTCATCTAGGTTTTAAAAATAAATTTGAAATTTTTGTGACGATTTTGAATATGGTCTTTTCTGCTTCTTGTGTGATTTACTGAAATTGTATGCTCTATTTAATACCTGTTGTTTGATGGTTAATATCCAGAGACATGAATGAGAATAATCATGTCATTTCCTTGTAATTATTATATTTATTTCTGCTTTATACTCCTTTAGAAAATATACAGGCTACCTATTACAATCACAATTATTATATTTTCTGCTTGTTATGGAATTTCCTGGTAAATCTTCTGTTTTTCAGACCGGTAAGCTATACACTAAAAATCACCTTTTATTGCCTTTTTTGGCTAGTAGTTTCTGTTAACATAGAATTTCATCTTCATATCATATACATGACACAATTTCTTAATAATCTTATTGCATTGTTTTCTTTGTTGTATTTGAGGACGACATTCACTGTTGGTCAGGGCTTACTCTTGGGGTTGCTCTCAATCAGTTACTGTACTATGCTGCTTTTCACATAGCCCAGATTTTATTAATATAAACAGTTCTTTTTCAGTTCTGTGATACATATTTTTCATGATTTCTTTCTTGATCTCTATACTTCTCCCATGTAAATCACATGAAATAGACAAATCCTATTTCTGTGTGCACATTATTCTGAATTAGAGTTGTAAGTAACTCATTTGCAGGAAAGCAACTTGAGACTGAGAATTTAAAGAGCAGTCTTCCTTCCAGAAGCACAGCTTGAGAAAAACTAAAGTACTCATTTTTGGGGCATGACAAAAACCAGGATATGGTTGCTAACCTTCAAATCATCAAGTAGATTAAGATATATGTGAGCCGATGATAATCGATAGGAACTGCACAGGCAAAAGACAAAACCTGAAGATTACAAGGGTAATAGTTGTAACGACCCACATTCCTATATGATTGGAAAGTATCTTCCTCCTAGTTTCTGTCACTGTAGTGATCAAGGCAGAGTCCAAGCAAGAAAGTTCACATGCTTAGATTCCTTAACCTGGTAATACATAAGGTACAGCGAGATAGTCCAGGAGGGCATAAGGCATTTGCCTTGTAGGCAGCCAATCCAGTTGGATGTCTGTCACTACATCCAGTCTCCTGAGCACTACAAGGGGTCACTCCAGATTTCAGAGCCAGAATTAACCCAAGATCACTGCCAGGTATTGGTCCAAACTCCACCCCACGCCAATCCCAATAAAAATAATGGAAAAGCTTGAACAAGTCTCTAGGTCATCTCTGGGCCTCAGGTTTCTTACTCTCCAATAAAATGTTAGTCATTCTCTTAGGACTTCCTAGTTTTAAAATGCTTCCATTTTAGGCAATAATGTAAAGTTCAACAGGATAGTAAGCTAAAGGCAGCGCTTGGACAAGGAGTAACTAGCTTCAAGGAACAAATCCATGTACCAACATCACATGAGACTTCTATAGCTCAGTATTCACTTTGGGAGCATATTGCCAAATACACCAAGTGCAAAATGTCCAGCCTTTCAACCACCCAAAGTTGTTTGGACTTTTGGTAACTTTATTGACTGTTGGTATTAAAAGCTTGTCTATACTTGAAATTTTAAGTGAATTTTGCTCCTCTCAAACGTTGTCGGAGGGGGCTGGAGTTATATGACAGTGGGTAGGGCATTTGCCTTGCACGCGTTCAACCCAGCTTTCATTCCCAGAGTCCCATATGGTCCCCTGAGCACTGCCAGGAGTTATACCTGAGTGCATAAAAAAGGAGTAACCCCTGAACATTTGGGTGTGACCCAAAAAGAAAAAAAATGTTGTTGGAGTTTATCAGTCTCACAGATTTTTTTCATCATCCTCTTGTTCCTTACAGAAAATATTCAAACTCCATCTGTATTGGGAACTGCACATTTTCTGCCCCTTCCCCTTCCCTTGGTGAACAATGCAGCTTCCCTAACAGGAAGTTTCTGCAACTACTCCAGCATATCTAGTCCAGTTGGTATATCTGCTTGGCTCCTGTCCTGAGATTCTGGCATCTCTTTCCAACCACTCATGGATAGTGCCGATCTTGACCAACAATCTAGCACAATAGTGCTGCCTGGAATATCCGGCCAGAGCCAGCTTTCCACTTGGTCTGCTTCCTACCCATGTGATTTGGAGTGGGATATTGCAGAAAGTACTGAAAAGAAGTTTCACATGGAGACTTTACTTTGACTAACATTGACCTAGACACCACTTTTTCTCCCATGTTTATGGCAGCTTGCTATGAGAGAACCTTAGATACCAACCACATGGTGTCTCTGTACCCAACATTTTCTGCCAGTCTTGTTGAAAGGACACCATCTCGGGTTCCAAATCAGAGTTATAGCCTGTCTCTTCTATATGAGGAAGGAAGCCAGGTGGTTTACTATCATCAGGGCACTCCGGGTACACCCTTTTCTGGAGAATCCGGTCCCTGCATGCAATCCAATGGCTCTATGACATACAAAGGAGGTAGGGGCTCTGACATCCAAGCTTACAGCAATGCATCCCCAGAAATGGTTATGGTTCTAAAGGAGGTTCAGCCCCCAAATAACCGACCAACATCCTCGACTTATGGAGTCTATTACTCTGTGTCTGCTCCATCCATCAAAGAATCGTGTTATCAAGGTGTGTAAAACTGAGAGAAGGGAATTCTGGAATTCAAAACTTGGGGTCAAATATGCAAGTGAGAAACTGTCCATAGACAGGTGGCATTTCAGTTCAATACACTAAGGTTTTTAAATTTATGAAACCTGAAGTTAAATAAAAGGTAAAGGTAAAGGCCCTCCCGTTGATAGTCGATTTGCTCGAGCGGGCCCAGTAACGTCTCCATTGGAGACTTTGTTGTTACTGTGTCTGACATATCGAATACTCTCGGTAGCTTGCCGGGCTCTCCGAGAGGGGTGGAGGAATTGAACCTGGGTCGGCCATGTTGGCCGCTTGTAAGGCAAACGCTCTACCCGCTGTGCTAACTCAGTTTAAGTTTAGACTCCCCTCACTCATTTTACAGTACTTTATTTTCACACTCGACATCAGAGCTTCTCATGCAGATTGGAAGGTATAAAGATCACCTAGCTTTCCTAGAAGAAAACTTCAGTAGCATAACAAGGAATGCCACATTTTCATTGTTGATCAGTCCACCAGAATAACCACAGTCACAATAAGCTCCATTTTTAAATTATTGTTTTTGTGACTTCTGAAGACACTGAAGAACTCTTATTGCAATGATACGACATTAACTTTCCCTTACTTTAATGTACAAGATTCTGAATACGCAATATGCTCAGAGGTCCTGTCCAAAGATATCAAACCTAGAATCTCTACTGGAGCACACAATTCATGAGGAAGTGGTGCTTCATTCCTTCTTTTATACCATGATATGAAGTGCCGGGTTTTGTTTTTGAGGAAAGTGAAGAAATTTTTTATATTATGCTAAGTTCTGTATAGCATTTAATAGTTTACAAATCTCTAGCTTGGAAAAAAAAGCTTTAGTTTTGGGTAGGCAGAATGTGGTTTACAGTTCGCACTGCTCAGTGCTTACACCTGGCTGTGTGCTCAAGGTTCACATACGAAGGTGCTTAGGTGCTCATATGTGATGCTGAAGATCAAACTAAGGTCAGCTGTGCACAGGGTAAGTGCTGTACCGTCTGTGCTATTCCTCTGTTCCAAGTCTCTCATTTTTAAGTACGGTTTACACAGAAACTATTTCAAATACAAAGAAAACAATGGCACCACATAACCAATAGTAAGAAATACAGCAGTTACCTCCAATCTTCAAGCTCAGGGCCTTGTCCATGATGCATAGAAGAGCCAGTAACAATGCCTTGCCCATTGCACGAAGATGCCCAATTGTGGCACCACGAGTTATATGGAGGGAGTATCTCATTTAAAGGGGATATATTTCTTTTGTGGTTTCTCTGTAGTGATGGGGATAGAGACTTCCCTGGCATTGCAACCTTCCAATAAGACATTTTGTCTCACACCAACATCAGAATTTCCATGTATTGCAGTAGCAGGATTCAAATACTTAAGAGTAACACAGCACCAGAGCTACCAGATATTCCCATAATAGATTCAGCACAAAGTAAGTTGGCACTGCCCCCAGATCCAACTCAGGAACAAACAGATAAGAATTGGGATGAGATGAACATTGGGCTTTCAAAGTCTCTGGATACTTACAGATTCCAATACAAAACCAAGATCCTCTGCTGTGCCCTTTAGTAATCCCTGATATCCACCAGCTGCTGTACTGCATGGATCCTCTCAGTCAAAACCAACAGCCTGGTATTGAAAGAACTTGTCAGGAAAAAAATGGTAAATGTTTGGAGGACACAGGAACACTTGAAGGTGGGACTGAATCTGGTAGTGTTTTTGCAGACATCATGACATGGGTGGAAGATAAACAACTTCCCCAGTTCTTTGATTGCTTAGAAGACCTTGATCAATGCATAGATATGCAGGGAATGAACACCACAGATACCATCACTCTAAATCAGGGGCAAGAAAACTCAGGTGCCACTAAGGGGACCTCCCACCCAACAAAGAACAAAAACTAGGCCTCTGAGCCGCTGGAGGGAGAACCCAAGGCCAAAATCCATTCCAAAGACCCAGAACGCTTGCTAGGGGGAACAGGGATAGTTTGTAATGCTGCAGCCAGTGATAGGTGTCCTGTGAACTTGGTCAAACCCAACAGCAAACCTCAGAAAACTGTGTCACGCAGGATCAGCAATACCAAGCGTCATTGGCAGGAGAAGACAAAAATGGCCAGAGAAAACTCCAAGAAAGCTGATGACAACAAGCAGACAGGGAACAAGGTGAAGGCAGAAGAGAATCCCACCATTGCCAGAACGAAACACAAGTTAAGTCAACCTGAGCTTGGACAAGAGGCCCTTAAAAAGCCACGCAGCTGCCAGGGCATGCACATCCTGGAGTCTGTGCAAGTGTTTGATGCACTGGAAAAGAAGAGGGATCCAAAGCATGGATCCTCTTCCACTTGGTCCTGGGTAGTTCAAAGAAACCCAAAGACATCCAGCCCTCTTTAGCTGTCAAAGCACAGCAAAGTGCTACACGGGTTGGAAAAGGTCTTGAGAAAACTCAGGGCAAAGCTCAAACGCCAAGCAGCAGTGCTGAAGAACGCTCATCTCCATCCCCGTCTGAGCTGCCACCTCCTGGAAAGGTCAAATTGGCACCTTTGAATTTTCTTACTATGGAGAAGCCACAAGCTCGATGTGTTCCTCGGAAACCCTAGTCTCTGGCTTCATATCATCCTGCTGCAGCTTACCCTGTGAGGCCTGGCTTGACCAATTCAGCTCAGCCAACTGCCACCAATTTATCCGGGCAAGTGACTGCATCTTTGTCATATCCTACCAGACCAGATCAGACCATTTCGACCAACTTATCTCGACCAGCTATGCTGAGCTCTACTAGTCGGCCTAATTCTCAGCCTGCAAATTCTAGACCTGCTCCCTCCTAGACAACAGCCAGCACTCCTCTCCAGTGGGGCCCTCTTCCTCTCTCTGGGACCAAGCAACAGGCTCCACCCAAAGAGCAGAGTCAGTTTCTACCCCAAGACTTCCATTTCCAACCAATTCCATGGAGAATGCCCATGTTCCAGAGTCAGTCAAAGCCCATCACAAAAGAGCAGAGACCAGAGCGTGAGGCTATGAAGAAGAAGGCTCAGCAGGAGCGTTAGAATGCTACCAAATGCACCTCTTTGGGGAAAATGCAGTTTTTTATTGAGAGAGAAAAAGATATGGACATCTCGTGATTTTGTGGCTATAAGTAGCTGGCATGGGTGGTGCCACTTTAGGTATCAGAAAATTGTCTTAGACAAACACTTGAAAGCCATACACATTTCATTTAATTTCATATATATATATTTTTAAAAATAGATGCATATAAGTTAATAGATTAGTAATAAAAGTTCTGAATGTTGAGAGGCTTTCCACTGTGGTGGTTATTTGGAGGAGGGTGAGGGTTGAAGGATTTATGAGAAAGAAATAGAAGTTCGAGGGGGGATAAAAGTGGAAACAGACAAGAATCAAAAAAGAGAAACTTGGCTCAGGGTTGTAAAGCCCTTGGTGGCCCGAACAGTGGGGCACACATGCCCGTGGTCCAGCCTCTTCTTCTTAGACCAGAGGGCCCCCAGGAAGTGATAGGGCAGCAGCTCCAGAAACAGCTCCTGGGGAGAGGAACAGGCTCACCCATGGCCACCCCAAAGGAGACAGGAGACAGGAGACAGGACACAGCCAGTCTCACATCGGCCTGTGGGCTGCGCTGGGCACTGAGGGCTCAGGACCCCGGAGCCCAGACTGACTGTGGGGTGCAGGCACAGGGCCCCTGTGACTGCTTTGGGGCCCTGCAGGGTCAGGGCCCTCCCTGCTCCCTTCTCTGCGCCCCTCAGAGGCACATTTCCCAGCTGCCAGGGGGCTGGTTCCTGCTTCCCCCATGGAGGGAACCGCCATGAGAGGCCTCATGGAAAAGTCCCAGGTACTCAGACCGCGGCAGACACTCAGACCCTCAACACCAGTCTCTGCGCCACAAAGAACGAAATCCCTCACTACTCTCTGCCAAGCACACGGACAAACACCCCGTCTGATGTCCCCCTGACATGGACCATCTCACTCAGCTGGGACAGTGCAGGTTAGGGAGCCAGCACAGGGATGAGTGTGGGCAGTGAGTGCCGCTGCCCAAAGAGGTGCCTGGGAAGGCAGGGGTGGGCAGGCGCTGCCTCTCACCGCATCCATGAAGGTCAGCTGCTCGGCCACCAGTCAGGCAGGAAACATACTGATGGAGACCTGCTCGTTCCCAAGCTCCTCGCGGGAATCCTCAGCTGGCTCTATGGTCCTGCTGGCCTCTGCACACGAGCTGGCACCATGAGGGTCTCCAGGCCCGGTGTCCTCCAGCTCTGCCCGTGCTTCTGTGGCTGCCACTGATGCTTCAACCCGCTCAGTTTCTGGGGCAGCCCGTGGAGGCAGCTCAGCTCCTTAGGTGGGTCTGGGACAACTGCTGGGCCTGGAGAAACCTCTAAGGAGAAGGAGATTGCCTCAGGGTCCCACTGAGAAATAGCCAGAAACAGAGGAACCCGGTCCCCAGAGCACGGCATGCAGGAGCCCGGCCACCCCCGAGGGCAGAGCCTTTACTCTGGGCCCTGGTCCGGGTGGTCAGGAGAAGCTTCTTATTCCCATGCACTTGGAAGCCAGAGCCAGACAGATGCGCCTGGATGCAGCCCACCATGGATGGCACGGGGACACAGCACAGTGACTCAGCACAGCACTCAGGCCAAGCCCCATATACAGGACTCAGGGTGCTGGGGAGAGTGAGGGGAACTGTCCGGACTCTGGAATGCGCCTCCCCTGCTCCCACAAAAGGTCCTTTCACCTGGAGTCCCGCTGAGCCATCATGTCCCTGAGAAGATCCAACAAAAACCCGAGTGGGTCCCCAGCTATCTGCCCCCAAGTTCTTGAGAATGACCCTCCCACCTGGGCCTCTCCTGGGCTGCTGTGAATTCTAGAACACCTGCTCAGCACATCTGCAGCTGAAGGCCAGGATGCTGAGCAGGAGGCCTTGGGGCAGGGAATGTGGGTCACTCAGGGAGACCGGAGTGACCCACATTCCTAAGCCCTGGGTCCTCTCTAAAGCCCAATATGATCAGCGACCCTCCAGGGAGGTTTCTGTGTTGGGGAAATGATGCCTGAGCTCTGGCTTCTGCCCAAACATGGCATCCAACACAGCCCCACGTGTCCACTCTGGACGGGGAGAGTCAGGCCCAGTCTGGGCCCTGGACCACTCACTGCTTCAGTACATCTTCATACTTGATAACTTGCTCCAAGTACAGAAGGAGACATCCAGACCTAGAAGCAGGACAGTGCCCCATGGAGTGTCTAGAGACATGGCAGGATTCTGAGCTCAGACCAGGATTGAGTCCCAGAGAGTCTCTCTGCTCTCCTGTGACAATGTTTTGTGGAGAAATGCTGCACAACTAGGTGCTGCTTTGACATATGGAAAGACCAAACCATCAAAAACCTTCTCCTCTCCCAAGATGATGGTCACCTGTGTATCCTCCCGAGACTTCTAATCACCCACAGCTATGCGGAGAGGAAGCCAGGGCATGGAGGAACAGATATGGAGTGAAGGGCGGGGGGGGCTATCCATGTACTTTGGGGGTCCTAAGCCACAGGTTTTGAGTGTTGAACTGCTAATCCACAGAGGGGTGGGAACAAGAATGAACAAGAAGCTCATGGTCAGGAGACCAGGCAGCAGCCCAGCACCTGTCCTGGCCCACCCCATGTCCCACTCCAGGATCTCGCATGATACTCCCTCCACCACTTTGTACAGAACCAGTGATACTCAGAGTGGCCTGGTTCCTTCTGAGCACCACAGGCTGGAGGCAGGAGTTGCCCAGTGCTGGCAGGTGTGGCTCTCACCAGCCAACATATGCTGCAGTATCCACGGTGGAATGGGGAACACCAGGCTGGTAGGAAGGATGGTGGTGACAGTGGAGAACTTCCGCTGGGGGAACGCTGGCACCAGGGAGACCAGCAGGTTCAAAGTTGCCGTACTGAGGGTCAGCATAGTGCAGGCCTCATCCAGAGACCAGGGGTATGCAGGCTTCTCCTGCTGGGTGGGAAGGAGGGGTCAAGAAGGTCAGTGATTTTTGCAGGGGCCAGATGCTGAGGGGCTGGAGCCAAGAACTGTGAGAAACCAGCTCCTTGGGGCAGAAAGAGGAGTCCCCCCACAACTGCAAGGAAATGGGCTGATGGACTTTAGATGACCCTGTGCTGGAGAGCATTGGGGATTGGATTCCTCTGAGATGGGCCGTGGATACCTCATGGGACACCCCAAATGGACACCAAGGAAGAGTCGCACGTGTGTCTGGGCTCTGCACCCACCTCCCCATCTCAGACCCTGAGTGTGGGAGCCCCTGTTGCCTACTCACCTGCTCTGGGCACTGGGTGTCATTGCAGGTGCTTGGCCAAGGCCCGGGTCCTGGGAGGTAGAACAGCTGCTTCCCACCAGTGGCTCCACAGGGATGTTCTGAGCTGAGGTCTGTAACACAGTGGCTGTCACCCCAGGGAGAGACCTCACAAGAGGGGTCCCTTGAAGAATCTGTTTGGTCCAACAGTGAAATATCATCTTTCACTACAGAGACTGCTCACCGCAAAAGGAATATGAACAACCAGTGCTGGCACAGATGCTGGAAAAAGGGGCTCTCTGTCATTGTTGGGGGGAAGGCCGACTGGCCCAGCCTTTTTGGACAACAATATGACCATTCCCCCAAAACTAAAAATTGAGTTTCCGTGTGACTCAACTATGTCACTTTGGGGAAATAACCTCAGACTTAAAATCACACAGCTGGAATATCAGTCGCACTTCTATGTGCATTGCAACACTGTTCACAAGAGCCTGAATCTGGAAACACACTGAGTGTCGAGAACAGAGGACTGAAGAAGAACATTACAGTATATCTATACAACAGAATACTACACAGCCATCAGGAGAAAGAGGTCATGAAATCTGCTCAGAAATGAATGAACATAAAGAGTATGGCGCTGAGTTAATTGAGCTAAAAAGCAGAGGGACTGGCATACAATGACTGAGCTCATTTTGGTAATATATATCACTTGATCACTTAATCACTTAACTTCCCGTTAGTCGTCGATTTGCTCGAGCGGGTGCCAGTAACGTCTCCATTTGTCCCTGTCGCGTGCTAGTGTAGCCCAATGGCATCTGTTCGCTCTGGGAACATGAAGAGCCTCAAACCGATCATTCATGATCTTCACGAAGAAGTCTGACCATCTGGTAGGTGGGTGGCCACGCGGTCTTTTGACATCCCTTGGAATCCATTCGGTAACAGCTCTAGTCAGCGGTTGTCTTTAAATCTCATTACTTGAGCAGCCCATCTGATTTTTGACACCTTGGCAAATGAGACAGCGTCCCTGATTCTTGATCGTCGACGGATGTCGGAACTCCGGATTTTTTCTCTCATTTGAGTGAAACGTGATATTCCAAGCATAGCTCTTTCTATTCTTCTTTGGGAGACCTGAATAGCGTTCTCATCCTGTTTGTGTAGGGCCCAGGTCTCTGAGGCATATGTTAATGCAGGACGAACAGTGGAATCAAAGAGATGTGCCCGGAGCCGGAGGTTCTTCGTCCTCTTAGCTATTTCTTCGACGTTCTTGAAGGCGTTCCTCGCCGCTCTCTTCCTCCTGCGCAGCTCGGTGCCAGGTCATTTGTCATGTTGACTTCTTGACCTAGGTACACATAGCTGTTGCATTCGGAGATGGTCGTTCTGTTGAGAGCGAATGGGGCATCAGGAATGAGGCTGTTTCTCATAAACATTGTCTTCGTAAGATTCAGCTGTAGTCCTACCTTTCCACACTCACGGTCAAAGTTGGCCAGCATTTGTGCTGCTTGGCTGATGTTTTGTGTTATTAAAACAATGTCATCAGCAAAGCGGAGGTGGTGTAATTGCCGACCATCTATCTTCACTCCCATTCCTTCCCATTCCAGTTGTTGCATGATGTTCTCGAGTGTGGCACTGAAGAGTTTCGGTGAAATGGTATCACCCTGCCGAACCCCTCTCTTGACATCAACGATCACTTCTTTGTAGAATGGTGAGATCCTGGTAGTGAATCCGCAATATAGCTCATGGAGGATGTTGATGTATTGGGCTTGAATGCCCTGATTGGCTAGGGCTTCAATGACCGCTTCCGTCACAACAGAATCAAAGGCCTTCTTTATTTTTTTTTCCCTTTATTTTATTTTATTTTTTTTAAAGTTGTAGATTTACAATTTTTTGTGCTTTGGTTTCAATTATACAATGATCAGATACCCATCCATCCACCAGTGCCCATTTTCCACCACAATGGTTAATATCCCTCCCACCCCCATCCCCCCACCATCCCCCCGTCTCTGTGGCAGGGCAATCCCCTGTGTTCTCTCTCTCCTTTTGGGTGTTGTGGTCTGCAAAAGAGGCATTGAGTGGCAAACATGTTCAGTCCATAGTCTACTTTCGACATGCATCTCCCCTCCTGGGAGGATCCTCCAAACATCCTTTATTTGGTGCTCCCTTCTCTATCTGAATAGCCCTTTCCTCTAGGATACCCGGCTGGCCTCTAAGTTATGGAGTAATCCTCCTGGTGCTGATCTCAGCTATTCTTGGGTATTAATCTCATACTTTGTTACTTTATATCCCCCAGATGAATGCAATCTTTCTATGTCTATCCCTCTCTTTCTGACTCATTTCGCTTAGCATGATACTTTCCATATTGTACCACTTGTATGTAAAGTTCATGACTTCATCTTTTCTAAGAGCTACATAGTACTCCATTGTGTAGATGTACCAAAGTTTCTTTAACCAGTCATCTGTTCTTGGGCATTCAAAGGCCTTCTTTAAATCAAAGAACATTAAATAGAGCAGCATCTTGAACTCCTGAGAAACCTCAATGAGCTTGGTTATTGTGTGGATATGGTCAATGGTGCTGAATCCTTTGCGGAACCTGGGTTCTCGCATGGTTGTCCTACATCTAGTGTTCTGCCAATCCTATTTAGGATGACTCAAGTGAACAACTTGTAGATGACAGACAATAGGCAGATTGGGCGATAGTTGCCAATGTCATGGATGTCTCCCTTCTTGAACAGTAGTACGGTCTGCTGGTTTTCCATTGGGACGGGACCTTGCATTCAGACAGGTAGCGAGTGAAGAGCCGAGCCAGTGTATTGATGAGTACCGACGGCAGGTTCTTCAGGTGTTCAGGTCTGACCTTGTCTGGGCCGCGTGCTGTTTGTTTCTTTACCGACGAAATCGCGTGTTGGATTTCGGAAGGGAGAACATTGTAAACGACATATCCATCCTGTGGAATTTGATATGTCGGCAAGTGGACATGGCTATCGAAGAGATTTGAGTAGAAGTCATGGATAATCTTCTCCAATGCCGTTCTGGAGGATGTGATGGATCCATCAGGATGTCGGAGGGCAGTCATCTTGGTCTTGTAGTTGGCGAAGGACAGGTGGGCATAACGAATACTTTTCCCAGCTTCTGCCGCATCTACCAGTACTTCTGCTCTTCTCTCTTTGAGGTCTTCCTTGATCGCATCTCTGCACTGCTTTGTGAGCTCGGACATTAGCTTGCGGTTGCCTGAGGCATGCGCCAAACCACGCTGGTGAATTAGCTCAAGAGTTTTCGAAGACAGGTGTTTTTTTTGTGGCTATCTCTCTCTTGGCGTTCCTCGCACATTCATGGAGATGTTGAACCAGTCGGTCGTATTCCTCGACAATGTTGTCAACAATGGCATCTTCCCATGTTGCTGCAATAGTGCCAAAGAGTTCCCAGTTGGTGATCGTTCAGGGTGTTCTCTTTTTGAACTTTGCAGCCCTTTCTCCCCGGTCTGTGAAGTAGAATTTTGCACGAAGGAGACGGTGGTCCTATCCCGTTCAAAATTTTGGGACAACAGCGACATCGGTCAGGCAAAACCTTCGATTGAATATGATGTGGTCTATTTCATTGTGTAAATGTCCACCGGGAGACTCCCATGTCCAACGTTTAGATTCTGCCTTCTGGAACTGTGAGTTACCATGAATGGTCTTGGTCGACATGATGAACTCAGACAGTCTCTCACCCTGTTCGTTCCATTCCGTATTTTTTCTAGTATTTTTTCAGGCTGGTGATCCAGATGCACAAAGAACATGGGGTTCCCACGGGAAAGACAGGCAGCCAGGATGATGAATTGCAGGGTGCTGCACCCTCAGTAATAGTCTCTCCCTCCGTGGTCTTCAAGGAGCACTCAGAGATGGATCCCAGGTTCACCCAGCAGCATCCTGAGATCTGAGGCAAGGTTAGGAGCAGTTGTGGCCATTATTCCCACAGTCCCGGTGAAGCCCTGAAGAGTGAGGAGGAAGAGAGGAGAGCCTGGAAGTGATAGCCCATTCCCTGACACAAGCTCTCTCCCTGACTCCCCTCTCTGCCCTGCCCCGACACACCAAAGAACACCTCCTTCACACACACATACACACATTCCTTAGAGCACCTCCTTCACACATGCACACACACTCCCTAGAGCACCTCCTTCACATATGCTCTCACACACACACTCACTAGAGCATCTCCTTCACACACACAAACACACTCACAGACCTTAGAGCACCTCCTTCATACATGTACACCCACACACACACTCCCTAGAGCACCTCATTCCCACACACTCTCCTTAGATCACCTCCTATACACACACACACTTCTTAGAGACCTCCTTCACATACACAGTCTCACAAACACACTCACTAGAGCACATCCTACACACACACACACACACACACACACACACACACTCCCTAGTGCACACAGGCCTCTCCCCTGAGTTTGCCAGAAGGGCAGGCTTAGGGATCTGTTCAAAACTCCTAACAATTCTTCAGAGCATCAAGTCAGCTGCCATGAAACAATTCAGTCTGCACAATGTTGCTTATAATTGGGCTTTATGGGATATGAGAGCCAGGACCAGAGTCAAGGTTCTTGTCTTGCATATGACTGACCACTGTTTCACTCCAACCTCTTACATGCACACGACTGACCACGGGTTTTCCCCAACACCTTTCATGCCCCATGCTCTGCCAAGAGTGACTTGTGAGAACAGTGGGATAAGCCCTCAATACTGCTGGGTGTGGCAACAAAACAATTTTTATTTATTTACTTTTTTTGAGAGAGTCATACCCAATGATGTTCAGGGGTTACTCCTGGCTCTTCTCTCATTAATGGCGTCTGGTGGTGCTCAGGGGGAATATCTGGGTTGCTGAGAATCGAACTCCAGTAGGTCATGTGCAAGGACAATGCCTTACCTGCAGTCCTAGCACTCCAGCCCCCAAAACGAGTTTTTAAAGTTGATAAAAATAAATGAGTAAAATTGGGCATTCGCATACATCCGGAATCTTATACTTTCCTTCTTTACAGTCAAGGAACCTTGTTATAAGGGCTTCCACGACCTGCTCAGGGTACCCCGGACTCCACCTAGAGATTCAGAGCTGCATCCAATGGCGCTTGGAAGTCCTGACAGTATCAGGGATAGTATTGGGGTACAGACGAGTGCCAGCACACGGGAGCCTTAACCCTGCACTATCTCTCCGGGCCTCCTTTCAGAATCTTGGACAAGTGTATCTAAAAGACTTTTCTCCTTAGTGGTATTCTTTCTGAACGACTGATTTGGCTTTCAAAATGTTTTCCTAAAGACACGCAGAATTGGAATGTTAGAAATGTTGAAGTCTTTAGCAACGGTCCTAGGCAGTATGTATGCTACAGAGGATTCCCGAGGAATGGGAGTGCCTCAGGAGCACTGTGCTGGGTGCAAACCAATAAACCTAAGCTCCCTGCAGCAAGGGAGAAAGAACAAACCAATGTTATGCTACATACAGGGACCCCCACCACCCTCCCCAAAACTGAGGGTATATTTTCTCTAGTGCATGTGGAATGTTCTACAGGATAGATGACATACTAGAGTATAACTCAATATATATATAAATATATATTCTATATGTATATTTACAAATATAGAAATCATGCAAAGTATTCTCTCAGACCACAATAATATGGAAGTAGAAATTAATTATAAAAAGCAGAGGAAAACTGGTGCCCACTCGAGCAAATCGTTGAACAATGTAAGGATAGTGCTACAGTGCTATATTATTTCTTCGAGGAATTTTCTGTTCATCTTTTCACGCCATTTTTGATGGGGTTAGATATTTTCTCCTTGTACAGTTCCACCAGTACTTTGGCTCTCTTGGCTATTAGCTCTTTATAAATGCATGGTTAGCAACATATTTCTCCCAGTTTGTGGAATGCCTATATATTCTGATTATTATTTTCTTTGAGTTACTTAAGCTTTTTAATTTAATGAGTCCCATTTGTTTGTCTTTGCTTCCACTTTCTTGGTTACTGGTATTTCATCCTTAAAGATACCTCTCGCTTCAATGACTTGGAAAGTTATGTCTACGTTTTCTCTTTATTTTTTCTTTAATTAAACACTTTGAGGGCCTGTGTTCTCTGGCCTGTGTTTTCCCTGAATGCATATCTTAATTGCTTGCCTCTATGTCTCTTTCTTTGCTTGCTTAATTGTTCTCCAAACCTCTGTTCTCCCTTAAATGTGTCCTACTTTCTTATCTCTGTGTCTCTTTGCTGGGACTTCTTTCCTCTCTGGAGAAGACTGTTCTCTCTTGAAAAAAATGTTTCCTCTTTCTCTCTCTACTTACATCTTTCTAAGAAAGTTTTGTTTAATCAAAACTATCTTTCTTTGGGGGTCAGGTGATAGCACAGCAGGTAGGGTGCATGAGGCCAACATAGATTTGATTCCCCAGCTTTCCCCCTATGGGCCCCCAAACCAGCCAGGAAGAATCCCTGAGTGATGAGTCAGATGTAAACCCTAAGCACCAGCTGTGGTGGCTCAGACACAAAGCAGAACAAGAGAAACAAAAGAACTTGCTTCACTGAAAAAGGATTTTTTGCAGGCCGATATGTAATTTTATTGTATTCTATGTAAGTTTGATTTGTTTTACATAATATGGCTATAATGGTGTTTAAGCTTATAGTATTTATAGTATTTATAAACAAAGTAACTGTGTGTTACCACCTCTAAAACACCCTTGACCTTCCACCACTGTCCTTTTCTTATGTCAGGGAAGAATAATATAACGGTAATAGCAATGTTTCCAAAACAGCCAACTTCTATCAATTAGTCTCCTCCTCATCACCATCTCATAAAAGATATAAGCATATAAGTACATGTAAGTTTTATGCTAACTGCTTCATCAAACTGTAAACTGTTCACTCAGAGAAAAATCACTATGAAAAAAATTTCAACATTTTGTCAGTGGCAGAGTGGAGAAACTGATGTAGGCAGGCAGGTAGATAGGAAAGAGCCCCCATGGAAATGCAATTCTTAGGAAGCAGTGCAACCACCTAGCCCTAAAGCTGTCTGGACTCACCTTGTGGATACAGGCAGCGAGACCTTATAAGACCTTTACCTGGAGCTAGCCCAGAAGGCTGGACCCATTCCGTGAGAGAAGATCCAGCAGGAACAAAGATCAAGGAAAGGAGTTTCAAAGAAGACCATCCCAACTCTATCCCTTAGCAACAACCCTAGCAATGGGCTCTGACCTACCTAGAAAGTCCCACATGGGGCAGATTGAAGACACCCTATAAAAGCATATTAACAAAGGAAGCACACACGTATGCTGCCCAAGTCTATGTGCTGCTTGTGCCATAAGGCCAAACACAAGTGATACCTGAGCACCTGTGTCACCCACATCTCCCCTCTTGAGATGTATACTAGGGCTCTTTTCTTCGATGGGGAAATCCACTTCCTTTCTTGAGCATGTCTCTCTCTCACACACACACATTTTCTCTAACTCCTTCCCCTTCCTAAAACTTTCCAAATAAAATCTGTTTTTTGTTGCTTTCTGAAAATCTTTTCTGTGATACAGGACAAAGTACCTGGAAACCCTGGATAAGGTCTAGGACTTTCATTTCCCGAAAAGAGCAATTCCTCACTCCAGCTTAAGTCTCTCGGGTTTCCTCAAAAGATCGGATGGTGGGGACCAACTCCCACGTGGCGAAGACCATGCAGATGTCAGGTGTGGCTTGATGGGGCTGGCGGGGCCTCGTAGGGCTGGCAGAACTCGAGGTCAGCTCCACACAGGGATTCATCACATTCCTTTAAAGTCCGAAGCTTCCCAACTGGTGCCAGGGTGGCAGAGGTGGATTGCGAGAAGGTGACCATCTCTCTCCTCCCTGACTTACATAAACAACCAAAGGGGGCCCAACTGACTTCAGAACCAGAAAAACATACTTATGTGTAGAAAAGTCATCAACAAGAGCACAGTATATGTTGACCTTCTAGAAATGGAAGATGTTCTCCAAGGTGATAGAAACACAACAGGGAATCTTTTGTGGGAGATAGTAATTTGAAGGAAGCAGAAGAAAGACTCCATGGGAGGATAGTGATGTTCTCTTGGTTTTAAAAGAGAGGGCGTGGAATGTGACACTGTAATGGTATGCTTGAATCCACGTACTTTGTCTTGTGAAAATTATGTATCAGTAAGAGCCAGAGCAGTAGTATAGCTGTTGGGCATTTGCCTTTGAAGTGGCTGACCTGGGTTCGATCCTTGGCATTTCGTATGGTCCCCTGAACACCGCCAAGTGTAAGTCCCAAGTGCTGACCTGGAAGTAACCCCTGAGCACTGCAGGTTGTGACAGAAAAAGCCCTCCCCAAATAACATAATAATAAAAACATTGAAGTTTTACCACCTGACTATAATGTGGCCTTTCTGTGGCCCCTCCTTGAACTTTACCCTCAATGAGAGTCACACACTGTCAGTACCAACTATTATAGGGGTATGATTTCCAAGGGTTCATCCCTAATTACTTCCCTTAGGCATTTCCCTATTAGAATGTGCATCTTGTATTTGTAATAAGTACTTAAAGTTGCAAGATTAATTTCTTAGGACAGATATTGACAAAAAAAATAAAATACCAAAAACAATGATGGTTTGTGTTTTTTCTTGGGCTTTTAAAAATTTGAGTGACATAATTTATAATATTGTTAATGGTTGGGTTTCAAGCATGAAACATTCCAGCACCATACACTGCACCAGAGTATCTGCTTCTCCCACCATGATCCCGGTGTCTTTCCCTATCCTAGTCCCCCCATCCTCTCTGCTTCTTACTGAGGAATAGTTCACAGTTCCTGTTTACTTGGGCCCTTGTTACTTTCTCCACTCTGTAGGATACTCTCCAAATACAGCCAGATAGAAAACTACATGGGTTTGTATTCTCTGATAGCTAGATAGTTTTCCATTGTGTATTTGTACCAGTTTCTTTATCCTTTTCTCTGTTCTCGAATAGTTGGGTTCTTTCCTGATGTGGGCTATTGTGAATAGTGCTGTAATGATCATATGATTGCAATATGTCTTTTCTGAGTAGATTTTGGACCTCTGGGGTCATGCCAAGAAGTGGAATTAATGGGTCATATCCCCAGCAAGAAAAGCTCAATTCCTGTTTTGGTTTTTTTTTTGAGAAGTGTCTATATTGTTTTCCCAAAAGGTTGCTCAGGTTGAAATCCCCTCCAGCAATGAATGATGGTCTTTTTTCTCAACATCCATGTCCTCACTGGTCATTTTTGTTCTTTGTGGTTATACTGTGTGAATTATAATCATGTAATTTTCTTTCAAGCGTTTTTTAAATTTTATGACAAGTATTCCTTGAACTTATGATTTTGCTGGTATGGGTGAACAATTTTACCTTTGAGAAAGGTCTTAACTTGCAGTTTGTACAAAGCACAAAACCTCTGGTTTCAGGAGACTCCCTTCCTTTGCTGTGAGTCGTGCTGCCTGTTGCATGATTAGAGCCATCTTGTAACCTGTCCTGCCTTGCTGATGCATGATAGACTGTGAAAGAATGTTGAGCTCCCAAATGCTCTTGAGAGCCTTGATCGGCACAGATAGCTTCAGGTGCTTTGCCTGGGTCTGGTCAGTCACAAGACTGTCTTGGTGAGTGTGATTAAGGAAACTAATGTAGCAATATGGTATGTACTGGTCTTCTAGTATGAGATGTTGCATTGCTGGTTTGATTTGCATTTCCTTCTTGATAAGTGATATCGTATATTTTTATATATGTCTATACCTCTTGGACATCTGTATATCTTCTTTGAGGAAGTATCTGTCAGTTCCTTCACCCCATTTTTTGAAGTGGTTGATTATTTTCCTTCTTGTCAATTTCTACCAGTGAGGAGGATATATATGTGTATATGTATACATATATATGTGTGTCTGTAATGAGATGTATATATTTTTATGTATACATATAGATGTATACTTCTCTTTTATTCTTTATCGTTTCTATTTATAATGATCAGACGAGTGATGTAGGCTAAGATTATGTTCAAATAATGAGCACTTTTTAAAACTAGTCCTTATTTCCCTTCATAGATCTGAAAAGTTGAGGATGAAAATCAACCAACTTACGCACCTCAATTCAAGCACTAAACCAGTACAAGTTTGTTTTAAACAGTCTTATAAACGAATGCTGTATTCTTGAAGTCTTCTTAAAATATAAAGGAGAAGTTGGCATGTAGGAATAAAGAAACATGTCACAGACTCCCCAAATAAAACAGTAAGAAAGTCAAAGATGGCAACAGCAGCCTGGTGGGTATTAGTAACACCTCAAAGGAAACCAGTTACTAACCTAACTAGGACCATGCTCACCAGGCTGCAAGGCTTCAAAACACGTGATCTCACTCAGCTATTGGCAGTGTGGCTTTTCATGTGCACATTGTATAGTGTAAGGAAAGCAGCACTGCTTCTTACGCACAAGCAGACACGCACACACACACAACCACACACATAAAAGAACAGATACAATTCACAAAGTAAGGCCTATTTGGGTCAAGTTCATGAATATATTGAAAAATCATCTATGAGATTGCTGGGTGCCTATAGAAGCACTAAGCACCTGATCTAGAAAAATGCCCCACAGTTGAAAGCCTAGAGTTATTCTGTAAATGCTTATAAATCCTTAGAAATTTCTGATAATGTGCATGCTAAAAATGCATAGATACACATTGGAAGCCCATAATTCTCCTAACATGTCCCAAATTCTAAAACAAATGTTTTCTAACTGATGTCTCAACAATACAATAAATTACCTCTTTTTTTTGTTTGTTTGTTTTGCTTGAATTTTTTTGAAGAGCTCTTATTGTAAAATTAAGAATATGTTTTGGAAAAAGACACTATTTTCCAGGACCCGTATCATTAGACATTTTTGAAGGAAGGTTGAGAGGCAGAGATTTGTGCAAACTGGCACCATACAATTCAGCAGCTGAGAGGTTTTGATTTTCTCATAATACAAAATGCTACACTTTTCCTTGCCAGTGAAAGATGTAAGATACAATGACTCTATTTTTCTTTTTTGACACTTCTAGGAAACTTCAAAAATACCTTTCTTTGTAAGAGAGGGATAGACATAGTAAGATTGCATTCATCCTGGGGAACATAAAGTAACAAAATAGGAGACTAACACCCAAGAGTGACCGAGATTAGTACTGGGAGGTTTGCTCCATGGCTTGGAGGCCAGCCACACATGCTAGAGGAAAAGGGAGCTCAGATAGAGAAGGGAGCACCAAATAAAGGGTGTTTGGAGGATCCTACTAGGATGGGAGAAACATGCTGAAAGTAGACTATAGACGGAACATGATTGCCACTCAATGCCTCTTTTGCAAAGAAACAGTGACCAAAATACAAGACAGTCTACAGAATGGGAAAGGTTATTCTCCGAATACAAATCTGACAATGGGTTGATATCAAGGATATATAAAGTACTGGTTGAAGTCCACAAGAAGAAAACACCCAATCCCATTCAAAAAATGGGGCAATGAAATGAACAGAAATTTTCTCAAAGAAGAAATTCGAATGGCAAAAAGGCACATGAGAAAATGCTCTACATCATTAATCATCAGGGAGATGCAGATCAAAACCACAATGAGATACCATCTCACACCTCAGAGACTGGCCCACATCCAAAAGAACAAAAGCAACCAAAGCTGGAGCGAATGTGACAAGAAAGGGACACTCCTCCACTGCTGGTGGGAATGCCGACTGGTTCAGCCCTTTTGGAAAACAGTATGGACTATTCTCAAAAAATTAGAAATTGAGCTCCCATTTGACCCAGCAATACCACTCCAGGGAATATATCCCAGAGAGGCAAAACTGTATAGTTGAAGTGACATCTGCACTTGTTTGTTCATTGCAACACTCTTTACAATAGCCAGAACCTGGAAAACACCTGAGTGACCAAGAACAGATGACTGGTTAAAGAAACTTTGGTACATTTAAACAATGGAGTACTATGTAGCGGTTAGAAAAGATGAAGTCACGAAATTTACATACAAGTGGTACTACATGGAAAGTATCATACTAAGCGAAATGAGTCAGAAAGAGAGGGATAGACAAAGAAATATTTCATTCATATGGGGGACATAAAGTAACAAAATAGGAGATTAATACCCAAGAATAGCCGAGATCAGTACCAGGAGGATTACTCCATAGCTGAGAGGATGCTCATTCTAGGGGAAACAGTAACTCAGATAAAGGAGCACCAAATAAATGGTGTTTGTAGGATCCTCTCAGAATGAGAGATGCATGTTGAAAGTAGACTATGGACCGAATATTATTGCCACTCAATGCCTCTTTTGCAGACCACAGCACACAAAAGGAGAGAGAGAACAAAAGGGAATATACCCTGCCACTGAGGCAGGGTGGGATGGGGAATGGAGGTGGGATGGATACTGGGATCCATAGTGGTAGAAACTGGGCACTGGTGGAGGGATGGGTATTTGATCATTGCATAATTGAAACCCAAGCACAAAAATTTGTAAATCTACAACTGTACCTCATGGTGTTTCATTAATAAAAATTAATTTAAAAAAAGAAATACAATAGGTACCTCCAATTTTCTAGCTCAGGGCCTTGTCCATGACCCTTAGAAGAGCCAGTAACTGTGCATTGCCATTGCGGGAAGGTGCCCAATTGTGGCACCACGAGATGTGTGGAGGGAGTATCTCGTTTAAGGGGGACTGATTTCTTCCATGGTTTCTTTGTAGTGATGAATTAGCTGGGGATGAAGACTTACCTGGCATTGCAACCCTCCAATCAGACATTTTGTCTGAAAACAACTTCAGAATTACGCATGTCTTGCAGTAGCAGGACTCAAATACTTGAGAGTAACCCAGCACCAGAGCTCCAGAATGTTCCCATAATAGATTTAGCACAAAGTAAACTGCAAATACCCACAGCTCGAATTCAGGAACAAACAGATAAGAATTGGGATGAGATGAACATTGGGCTTTCAAAGTCTCTGGGTACCTACCAGATCCCAATAGAAAACCAAGAGTCTCCACTGTGCCCTTTAGAAATCCCTGATATCCACCAGCTCCTGGCCTGCATGGATCATCTCAGCCATGACCAACAGAATGGTACTGAAGAACTCATCAGGAAAACAATGGTTAATGTTTGGAGGACACAGGAACACTTGATGGTGGAACTGAATCTGGTGGTATTTTTGCAGACATCATGACATGGGTGGAAGAAAAACAACTTCCACAGCTCTTTGATTGCATAGGAGACCTAGATCAATGCATAGGTCAGCAGGGAATGAACACCACATATACCATCACTCTGAATTAGAGGCAGGAAAACTCATGTAGCACTAAGGTGACCTCCCATCCAACACAGAAGAACAAAAACCAGGCCTCTGAGCCGCTGGAGGGAGAACCCAAGGCAAAAATCCATTTCAAAGACCCAGAACACTTGCTAGGGGGAGCAGGGATTATTTGTAATGCTGCAGCCAGTGACGGGTGTCCTGTGACCATGGCCAAATCCAATAGCAAACCTCAGAAAGCTGGGTCCAGCAGGATCACAAAGACCAAGAGCCATGGGCAGCAGAAGACAAAAAAGGCCAGAGAAAACTCCAAGAAAGCTGATGACAACAAGCAGACAGGGAACAAGGTGAAGGCAGAAGAGAATCCCACCATTGCCAGGATGAAACACAAGTTAAGTCAACCTGAGCTTGGACAAGAGGCCCTTAAAAAGCCACGCAGCTGCCAGGGCATGCACATCCTGGAGTCTGTGCAAGATTTTGATGCACTGGGGAAGAAGAGGGATCGAAAGCCTGGATCCTCTTCCTCTTGAGTTCTGAGTAGTTCAAAGAAGCCCAAAGATGTCCAGCCCTCCTCAGCTGTGAAACAATTGGCAGGTGCTACACGGAATGGAAAAGGTCTTGAGGAAACTTAAGTCAAAGCTCAGAAACCAAGCAGCAGTGCTGAAGAACGCTCGGCTCCTTTCCAGTCTGAGCTGCCACCTCCTGGGAAGGTCAAATAGGTTCCTTTGCCTTTTCTGACCTTGGAGAAGCCACAAACTCGACATGTTCCTCAGAATCCCAGTCTCTGGTTTCACATAGTCCTGCTGCAGCTTACCCTGCCAGTCCTGCCTCTACCAACTCAGCTCAGCCAACTGCCACCAATTCATCCCGGCCAGCGACTGCATCTTTGTCACGTCCTACAAGACCAGCTCAGCCCGTTTCGACCAACCCATCTGCGGCAGTTTTGCTGAGCTCTACTAGCTGGCCTATTTCTCAGCCCGCAAGTTCTAGACATGCTCCCTCCAAGACAACAGCTAGCACTTCTCACCAGTGCGGCCCTCTGACTGTCTCTGGGACCGAGCACCAGGCTCCACCCAAACGGCAGAGTCTGTTTCCACTCCAAGACTTCTGTTTCCAAACAATTCCATGGAGAAGCTCAATGTTTTTGAGCCAGTCATGTCAAAGCTCATCACAAAAGAGCAGAGACCAGAGCGTGAGGCTATGAAGAGGAAGGCTCAGCGGGAGCGTGAGAATGCTGCCAAAGGAACCTCTTGGGGAAAGGGCAGTTTTTTCTCGAGAGAGAAAAAGATATGCACATCTCTCGATTCAATGGCTATAAGTAGCTGGAATGGTTGGTGCCACTTTAAGTACCAGGTTGTTGCCTTAGACAAACACTTGAAATGCCACACACATTTTATTTATTCTGATGCATTTAAAAAAATTTATAGATGCATATACGTTAATAGATTAGTAATAGAAGTTCTGAATGTTGAGAGTGTGGTTTCCACTGTGGTGGTTATTTGGAGGGGGTGAGGGTTGACAGAATCATGAGAAAGAAATAGAAGTTAGAGGGGAGAAAAAAGTGGAAAAAGACAAGAATATAAGAAAGAGAAACTTGGCTCAGGATTGTAAAGCTCTTAAGAGGAGAAATTTTATGGGTCTGAATAAGAGTTGCGGGGCAGGGTGGGGTGGGGGGCAGGCAGTTAAATCATATACCTGCTAGGGCATTTGCAGGAGGCTGACCCAAGATTCCTCCCTGGAATCCTACGTGGTTCCAGGAGTTTCACTAGATGTTTTCTTTGTGCACAGAGCCAGGAGTAAGCCCTGAGCACAGGCAAGTATGCCTCCACTGCTAGCCTCCTTCAAAAAAGAATGGTAGAGGGACTGGAGCAATAGCACAGCGGGTAAGGCTTTTGCCTTGCACGTGGTCAACATAGGTTCCATACCCAGCATCCCATATGGTCCCCTGAGCACCACTAGGGTTGATTCCTTAGTGCAGAGCCAGGAGTAACCTCTGTGCATCCCCAGAAGTGACCCAAAAAGAAACAAAGAATGGGAGAAATGGCACAGTGAGGGGTTTGGCGGTTTAATATAGAAAAAATGAAATAGACTGAAGGAGGAGGATTAGTATAACAAGATGACCTGATGAAAAGTAAAAATAGTTTCACAGACACTGTCTTTATGTTCCATGACCTCCGTTGATAAAGAGATTTGAGACATATCTCCAAAAGGTGTGAGCGGTCTACCCAGAAATGATCAGGTTGTGTGATGCATAGCACAGACTGGGGAAAGTACCTACAGATGAACAGTCAACAGCCATCAGATTTAGTCAGGGGTGACTGTAAATAGGGACCAAAAAAGAGAATAGTTGTAGCAAGAAGCCAAAATATCAGCTCTTGGAACATGTAAAGATCAATCGCCATGTACTCAGACCCGTGGTTCAGTCACCCTGGATGCACCATTTCACTTCTTCCCAACAATACTCAGAGCCAGTATTACCAGGGCACTAGACTAGCGTGGTTCAACAATGAGGTCTATGTGACTAAGTTCTTTGGATTTGCAAACTCCCCAACGTGGCCAATGTGTCTTTCAGACCACAGTATCCTGACATTACTGACTTGGGAGCTCAAAATATATTAGCTTCAGGGGGCTTCTGGGAGTTTTCCGCGGTGCCTGGTGCCTGCTGCTTGCTCAAAACGTCAATGTTAACAGACGTTCAAACAAAAACCAATGCTATAACTGGCTTAGAAGGCTGGTTCGTGGGAGAATCCGGACCGTGATATGTGCACTAGATCACCACTCCCAGAGCGGTTTGGACTGGCTCTTCTAGAGGTTGGGAAAGCGGTTGTGGGAAAAGATGGTGCTAGGAGAGATATGGGGTGATGAATGAAAAGGAAGGAAACAGGAAAGGACTGGTACCAGGACACCAGATGGGCATGATGGGAAAATTGGTGTGTTACATTAAAATGTTTTTTTAGTGAAAAACTATGTACCATTCATTAAAGGAACAACAAAATAAAATAAGTAAAAAAGAACAGGTCACATACAAGGTCAGAGAGAGCTCAAAGAGCTGAAGTTTATTCTGGAGCTCCTGCTGGATCTTGGGCAGACAGCGTGGTTCTCCTAGCATCACGTGGTGTGACCATAAAACAACCACCAAGTGTTAAACATGCAAAGACAAAAAAAAATCAAGCTGCAGAACATTGAGAGTGGTGACTCATTTTTCTTTTGGGCGGTGGTGGGAGAGATTTTGTTATGAAGAGTTTTAAGTATATCCTAAGGGGAAAATAGTAAGAATACCTTGGCTAGCACAGGGATTAGGGCCCCAAAGGAGCGTGTCTGATGGCCTTCTACTGCTAAAGTGAAAAAGGTAAGGAGCACTGCATTTACATAATTTAGAGTTTGAAAAAAAGAAAAAAATATCTGTCACAGCCCAACAGTTATTCCCAACTTTCCTAGGTGCTTCTAGGGAATGAGCAAAGGAGAGGGAACTTGTACCCTTTTAAAATACACACCTGCATAAGCAATTTTTTATGGGATCCATCATTTAAGACAAATTTCAATGGCATTTTCTATACTTGCGAATTTTGCAACTACTACCATTATTTTATCAAAGGGCTGGAGCAATAGCACAGCAGGTAGGGCGTTTGCCTTGCAAGCGCCAACATGGCCGACACGAGTTTGATTACTCCTCCCCTCACAGAGAGCAGATAAGCTACTGATGGTATCTTCCCCAGAAGGTTTAGCCTGCACATTATCCGTGATGTGTTCAGTATGCTAAACACAGTAACAATTGTCACAATGGAGACGTTACAGGGCCGGCTCGAGCAAATCGATGAATAACAGGAGGATAGTAACAGTGATAATGACCATTATTTTATCCATAACAATTTCATCATTTCCAAAACCAGCCTCTTCTGTACTCACTGACCTCTCCATTCTCTCTCTCCTCTGATTCCTGGCAACACGCCTCTTTTGTCTATATGAATTTTCTTTCTCTAAACCCTTCACATATATGGATCCTAAGATATGTGACCTTTTTGACAATATTTTTTTTTAACCCTGATGCTTTCAAAGTTTATCTGTGTTACAGTATGTCATTACTTCCTCTGACTGATATTCTGTTGTATGGATCTATCATATTGGAGATGTTTCCACATTTTCTAAATGCACAGAGCCCTGGAAGTCTCATAAATTGGCTAAAAGAAATATTGATAGTGGTTGTACACATAGTACAGAGGGTAGAGTGCTTGCCTTCAACACAGTAGGCCTGCTTGGCTCCCTCACACTCCATGTGTTCCCTGTGCCCTTCCAGGAGTGACTTCTGAGCACAGAACCAAGATGAAGCTCTGAGCACCAACACGTGTGGCTATAATACACAAAAAATAAAAGCATTCACACAAACACAATATCCAGTCTTGTTCACGTATTTTTATGCTCAAGCGGGCCCAGTAACGTCTCCATTGTGAGACTTCCTGTTATTGTGTTTGGTATATGGAATACTCTCGGTAGCTTGCCAGGCTCTCCAAGAGTGATAGCACAGCGGTAGGGCATTTGCCTTGCATGCAGCCAACATGGCCGACCGAGTTCGATGTATATTTATATGCTTACAAAATCATGGTGTAGAATAGAGAATGACCATTCAAAGAAACCATTAACCCTCAAATATTTCTTTGTTTAGTAAACCTTGATTGAATAGTTGCTATGGCTGTCAATGAAGAGAACTCATGATTTATCAGGTGAGTCAATGGAATAACCCTTGTTCTGACACAGTGGAGGAAGAAGATAATGAAAATAGAGGAGAAGTTTATGTGACCTTTGAGCCAAGACATGAGTGTATTCATTACCAGACAAATTGATGTCATCATAATTTAACAGAAAATACAAGATAAAAACCTTCTAAAGAAGGTATGTATCCTGGCTGACATATTTTTCCCAGTGATCTTCATATGAAATTTCTGGCTTGTAGGAGTGTGGATTTTTTCTTCTGATGTTTAAGCTAACAGCTGATTGGTTCTAGTACACACAGAAAACCTAAACAGAAGAGCACATCAGTAACACAATAGTCTGTAATACAAGACAGTGCTCAGCAACAAATATTTGAAACCAGAGCATATAAAAATAATCTTTTTCTATTTCACTGTTAAATAAACACAGTACTTCTTGATGGAAATTGTGTAGCTAGTAGCTAGTAGATAGGATAAGTAGCAAAATCTTGAAGCTGGGACTTTAAATGACCAGTGTGGTTCCCTGGTCCACATCAATTTTCAAACTCTTTTGATTTTATATTATAGTTACTCCTCCAGAAATGATTCCTGAGTGCAGAGCCAGGAGCAATTGCTGAGCATAACCCGGTGTGACCCCCAAACTGAATTAAATAAATAAATAAATAAATAAATCAGATTTTCAAAGTTTCCTATTGTATTTTTAGCCATACTGTCCATAACTCAACCACCTCTATTCTCACAGCCACTCTCCACATGCTCAGACAAGCCTAACCCATGAATGAATCTATTCCAGGAACTGATATAATTTACGCAACTGATAGATGATAGATCAACAATAGCACACCAAGTTTGATGGGGTTTAAAATAGAAGACAAGTGGTTGGTAGCCGTACTCTCCATGGCAGTGTTCCCAGAAATCAAGCTCAGGGAACTGCAAGACTCTTCACCGTTGACCATTCCCCTGAACCCCCCACCCCCCTCAACACACACATGTACTCAGGATGGAGGCGTTCCCAGAAAGTTTTAGGACTGCATCAGAAGTGGGACTTTATTCTGGAACAGGCACCATTGGGACGTACTCCCCCAAAAGTAGAGCAGGGGCGATGGGCATGGCCTCCAAGGCAGCAGCCCCACATGCAGCTGCTCTAATTTTCCCCTTTCTCTATACTTTGGACTCACATCTCAGTCTCCATTGCCTAACTTTCAGGAGTACAGCTTGGCTATCACAAACAGATTATGCCAATAGTCCACTAGCCTATTTCTATCTCACCAAAATAAATGTGAACACAAGAAACTGACAAGTCTAACATTAAAGAAAACATATCTGAAACTGTAATAGAGGACTCACAGAAGTCACAAAGGAACAGAACCAAAGAGGAAGCTAGTATTCTAGAAGGGGTAAAAGGTGACCACCATCAAAGAGCTCATCCAGTATCCTTTCTGACAACAAGAGGGGAACATTGAGAATGAACTAGAGGGTCCCACCTCAAAAGGAAATACAACAAATACAATCTCTCCAATAATGAATTCGGAGATGAAATGTTGAGCATATATATTGAATTCAAAGAAACGATGGAAGAGGCACCCAGTTGACTGAAGGAATCCATGAAAGAAACAGTGGAATGGACAGTCAATAAAATCAGGAAGCAATTAAAGCAGAAATAAGAAAGCAACAAACAGGTGTCACTAATAAAGGATTCAGGAGATGAAATTAAAAAGAGTGTGTGTGCTCAACATTAAAATGACCCCCACTGATGAAAGAAACCGTGAGCTACAAGATGAGCTGCATGAAGCATACAGGCAACAAAATGTAATGGGAAAGGACCTCAAAATAGGTCGTGTGAATCAGAGACCTAGGGGTTGAACTTCAGAGGAACAACATAAGAATCATCAAAGATTCAGAAGAATGGGGAGGCTACCCCAATGAAGTAGAAACAGTTAAGGACATCATTGTTGAGAATTTCTCAAAGCTGGAGAATGCAGACATCCAAATCCAAGGAGTTTGAAAGGTACAAGCTAAAAGAGACCATAATATAGAGACTCCAAGACATAGCCTATTCAGAATGATGGATAATACAGATAGAGACATAATACTGCAATTAGAAAGGTCAAAAAAGGAAATCACATACGAAGGTGCATCCCTTAGATTTGCAGTAAACTTACCAAAGGAAACCGTCCTAGCCCAAAGACAATAGGAGGATATAGTGAAAACACTCATTGAAATGAATGCTTCACCAAGAATACTCTATCCATCAATGGAATACACTAATACACTGCAACTTTAGAAAGGATGAAGTCATGAAATGCACATACAAGTAGTTCAACATAGTATCATAGGATGTAAAATGAGCCAGAAAGGGAGGGACAGACATAGAAAGACTGCACTCATCTGGGGAATATTAAATAAAAGAATGGGAGAAAACACAAAGAATATTTGAGATCATTACCAGAAGGTCTGCTCCATGGCTTGGAACCCGGGAAAACTGGACAGCTACATGCAAAAAAAAAGGTCTCAGACATCTACCTATCTACCTAAGAGCATGCACAAAAGTCATATCAAAATAAATTATAGAACCTCATCATCAGATCTGAATCCATAAGGTACATTGAAGAGAAGGTCAGCAAAATCCTCTATAACACCGAAACTAATAGTATCCTCAAAGTAGACAGGCCACTGAACAACCAAGTGGAAACAGAGATACACTAATGCGACTATCTTTTTTCTTTTTCTTTAGTTTTAAAATATTTTATTTTTTAAAAATTTTTATTAGTGAGACATCATGAGGTACAGTTGTAGAATTACACATTTTTTGCTTGAGTTTCAATTATACAATGATCAAATATCCATCCCTCCACCAGTGCCCATTTTCCATCACCATGGGTCCCAGTATCTCTCCCACCCCCCATCCCCTCCACCTCCCCCATCCCACCCTGCCTCTGTGGCAGGGCATTCCCTTTTGTTCTCTCTCTCTCTTATTGGGTGTTGTGGTTTACAAAAGAGGCAATGGGTGACAATCATGTTTGGTCTATAGTCTACTTTCAGCATGCTTCTCCCATCCTGGGAGGATCCTCCCAACACACTTCATTTGGTGCTCCCTTCTCTATCTGAGCTGCCTTAGCCCTAGCATGTGTGGCTGCCCTCCAAGCCATGGAGTAAAATTTCTGGTACTAATCTCGGCCATTCTTGGGTGTTAGTCTCCTATTTTGTTATTTCATGTTAATGGGAGTATCCTAAACCAAGAAGGCGCTGTGCCTCAAAAGAATCAGTGAGCTGAATACAAAGACTGTTTACAGAATGGGAAAGGATATTCACCCAATGCCCCTCTGATAAGGGGTGAATATCAAGGGTATACCAGGCACTGGTCAAACTCTTCAGTAAGAAAATATCCCATCAGAAAATAAGGCAATGAAATAAAAAGAAAATTTCTCAGAGGAGAAATCTGAATGGACAAAAGGCACATGAAAAAATATCGTTCATCACCAGTCATCAGGGAGATGCAGATGAAAACAAAAAGATACCATGTCACAACACAGAAACTGGCACATATCCAAAAGAACAAAAGCAATCAGTGTTGGCATGGATGTGGGTTGAAGGGCACTCTCTTTCTCTGCTGATGGGGATGCTGACTGGTGCAGCCTTTTTGGAAAACAATATGGACGTTTCTCAACAACAACAACAAAAAAAACAAAACTAGAAATTGAGCTCCCAATTGACCCCGCAATACCAATTCTGGGAATAGATCCTGGAGATGCAAAGAATTACAGTAGAAATGACATCTGCACTTGTACATTCATTGCAGAACTCTTTGCAATAGCCAGAATTTGGAAAAAATCCAAGTACCCGGAACAGATGACTGGTTAAAAAAAAAAAACTTTGGTACAACTACACAATGGAATACTACGCATCTGTTAGCAAAGATGAAATGATGAAATTTGCATATAAGTGGATCGATATGGAGAGTATCATGCTAAGTGAAATCAGTAAAAGTGATTGTGTTTGACACAGAGGCAGCTGTGAGAGATTGTGTGGGGTTGGCGGGAGGGATACTGGGAACATTAATGGTAGAGAATGTGCACTGGTGGAGAGATGAGTACTCAATCATTTTATGACCGAATATACTTTCAAAATGTAATCAAGAAATTTTGCAAATCTGTAACTGAACCTCATGGTGATTCATTAAAAAATCAAAATAAATAAATAAAAAAAATAAATAAAATAGAATATGAGGAAACAAATCTTAAGGGAAATATATTCATACAGAAAGATTGATGGACAGACAGACACACAGATAGATATATATGCACACAAGGCTAAACCTTAACAACATGTTACTAATTTCTTATAAAAGTACTCACTGGCTCCTGGGTGATATACAACCATCTAGAAATACTTTCCTCTAAGAAACAATTTTTGGATCATTTTTAGCGAATTATGCATAACAAGTAGTACAAAATTAGTTATTTTGGCTCTGCATTAGTGTGGGGGGCCCCGCCAAACCAATCCTCCGGCCCGCGGAGGTGGCCCTCGGGTCCGTAGGTGCAGGGAGGGACCGACCAAATTAACACAAGATACAAGAGACATAATTCAATTTAGAAACAGAGAGAAAAAGGGACAGGACAGAGCAGACAGGACAGCAGACAGGATCAGACAGGACAGGAGTTTATTCAGGGCAGCAGGTGCTTAAATACCTATCAGTACAGGAAAAGCACAATGCAGTTACACAAAAAGGGTCATGTCCACATATGGTTAGGAACGTTATAAAGTCTATAGGTTTTCACATACCAGGCATGAGGTAGTTACACAAAGGGTTATATCAATATATGATTTACAAAGTTTATAATTTTCACATACTAGGTTAATCACTGTCAGTTACTTCTTGTTTTTACTGACAGCCATGACAGATGTTTTCTCAAGATAACCATACATAGCACAGGCATGTAGGCCCTTGGTCAGTTAAAGGTCCAGCTTCCCACACATTAGGGCAGGATTTTAGGTTTGGTATGGAAACATTTGAAATATGTTCATGAGAAGGTGTAATGGTGGTGTATTGGTGTTTGAATATTAAATGCACTCAAATATTGTGAACAACTTTTAAAAATAAAATTAAATTAAAAAAACTTTTTACGAGATCAAAGCAACAATTCTAAGTGTGGAAATCTATGAAGAGGAAAACAAAATAAAGAATAACTCAGAGATTTCTGTATTCAATTATCAGGTGTTCAGAAAGAGAATTCAGCATGGTCCATAAGGCTCATGCTGAAAACTGAATGCTGAAAGCCCCAAAGGTGCCATGTGGAGAGAAGGATCACGTGAGTCCAGCACTAAGCCACAGGCTTAGGACTGTGATCATTAGAAAACAGTTGGTGGCCAAAAAAGGAAATTTTATTGAGCAAGACCATTTAAGATCAAGGTTGAATCAGTGCAGACTTATAATATAGAGAATCGAATAGTGGAATTTTCTGCTATTCATAGTTCATACACTTCCGTCTATAAACCACTAGGAATTTCATCTTGCACTTAGCACTGTAGCACTGTCCTCCCATTGTTCATCGATTTGCTCAAGCGGGCCCAGTAATGTCTCCTTTGTGAGACTTGTTGTTACTGTGTTTGGCATATTGATTATTGCATGGTAGCTTGCCTTGCTTTGCTGTGCGGGCGAGATACTCTCAGTAGCTTGCCGGGCTCTTGGAGAGGGTCGAAGGCATCAAACTCAGCTCGACCAGGCTGAATAAATATATTTACTATATTTCAATATAGCCATACCTCAGCCAGAGGAATAGTAAAGCAGATAGGTATTTGGCTTGGTCAGGGTCTATCCAGGTTCAATCTAAGACATCCCATATTTTTCGAGAAGCACTTCCAGGCATAATTACTGAGTTTCGAGCCAGGACTCACCTCTGAGAATTTTGGGGTGTCCCCGCAAATAGTAAGAACTTATGAAGTGCCCACTGTATACAAGCCATTGTTTTAAGCATATTTGTAGGTATTAAGTTGACAATATTTTGTTAGAAATGCTCTAGCATCAAAGATATTGTTGGGGTCGGGAGTCCCCTGGCCCTGGGAAGCACGGAGAGACCAGACAGACACAATTCCTACAGGAGTACAAACAGGGTTTATTTAGATCAGCATGCTGGGGCTCCACAGCATACCCCAGAGTGGGCAGTGGCTGAGAGAGCCCCGAGCTTCTTCAAAGAGGGTCTTATATGGGCCTTCACCGGCCGTTACAACAAAGCCCACGCATTCCATAGCCTATAGATTCAGAAATCAGCAGTTACATACATCGATTGTTATCATAAGCAAGGTTATGGTGGGAATATTAAGCCTTGGGTAATCTCCCCCAACCACTCGCATCCTGAGTTATCTATCACCCAAGAAATTTGCAGGGTTCCCATCACCCAAGACATCTACAGGCTTCTTTATTGGAACAATACATTCCAGGAACAGTCAATACGCCTGAACCCTGTCACACTCGGTTTCCCAAGGAGTTACGTCCTGTTTTGCTCACATTCACAAGAAGTTACATCCTGTTGCAAAGCAGCCGAGCAGTTTTACAGAAAGCAATGTTGCAAGTTAGCTGAAGCATGCAAAAACTTAATGCCCTAATATGGATTCTTTCATTCCCCACTTCTTTTAATAAGCATCTCTAATCCTAGAGATAGTGGGGTGATCAGGGCCTTATTCAAGGACCCATATTTAAGAGGAGCTTTCCCCAGTGGGTGACAGAGTTTGATACTGCTGCCTTAAAACCCGGAGTTGGACTGAATTGACACGTTCTCTAACAAAATTCACTAACCGGTTCAAGATTTAGGGTCCTAGGTTCACCATGATTAGAAGAATCAGGAGGGGGCCAGCCAAGGTCGAGAGGAATGTAGCTAGCCACAGGGACTGATTGAACCATGACTCAAACCAGCCTTCCCTAGCTTCCCTTTATCTTCGGCGCTGCTCAAGGCCCTCCCCGAGCTTGGCCATGGAGTCTCATACCACCCCTGTGTGATCAGCATAGAGACGCAGCATTTTTCTCCCAACACCACACATAAATCCCCATTCTTCTTTGCCTTGGGAGGGGGCCTTCACTGTCGACCTGCCTATGTCCTATTCCCCCCTAGAGATTTCACCATCTTAAATCTTTAAGGGGAAAATGGTCGGTGGTCCATCTTCTGAAGCTGCTTCATGCTGACAGAGGGGCCCAGACCCTGCCTGTGCAAGGGGGAAATCTCTTGCTACCTTAGTTTATAATGGGCCCCAGGCTATGAAGTGCTTGGGTTCCTGAAGTTATCTGGAAGTAAAGATCACTTCACTTAGACTGAGGGATATTACTTAGAAATGGTTAGACCCTGGAGGAGTAGAAATTCCTTTCTGACCCAGTATGAACAGAGTTGTTAGCTGTCTTAAAGAAAAAGTTAAAGCAACAAAAACCAAAGCAACATTGGCCAATTCACAGACTGGGGGAAAGCAATTAATTCTGCGCTTTGAGCTGAGGTTCCTCCTAGAAAAGATCAGATTAGCATGTACCACTTTGAGTTCCTTTATTGACCAGGCTGTTTACTTATAGTCAGTAAACTAAGTTTTACCTAAAATTCCCAAAGGGGGTACCTTTGAGATCAAGATTAAAATTTATTCAATCACCTCTGTAGAATTAGAATCTGATCCTTACAAAAAGCAAGTTACAGAAACATGGTTTTCTTTCTACCTTCATTTTAAAACTTTGCCAGATAGCTTAACAAACCTGGTTTGTTCTTTTGCATAAACACAGCAAAATTAGAGAACTCTCCATTTGGGATACCCGATTATTTACTGCAAAGTCCTGGGGGTCGGCTAAAGACAGGAGACACACCAATAATGGCATTAATCTTATCTGGCACATCAGGGTTACCCAGGCCTGGCCATTAGATGTCCCACGATGAACTGGATGGCCTCGAGCTTTCAGGTTGAACTGGATGTGGCTTTGGGCCTCATTTTCCGCAGAGATGTCCTGGCAGAAAGGAATCCATCCCATCCCTTCTTCAGGGCCGGGAGAAATTCTGGTTTCCAGGTTTTTTTTTTTCCTTGACGCTGAGAGTAGGCCCAGACTGAGTTAACCTAGATTCCTCCATAGCGATGATGACTTCCAGTCTTTCCTTGAGCTGGCCTGCCTCTAAGGTCACCCTGAGGTTTGTAGGGTACTTGAAACAGTACCTGTTAAGTCCCTGCTCCTGTCATTTAGACAGATCCCCTGACTGTTTCCCTGGAAAAGGGCTTTGGGGTCCCACAGCTGGTTTTTCCTGTCTGCATGAGGGGTAGACCCTATTACAGAGAGGAAAGACTTATCTGTATTTATGCAAACCAACGTAGTGCCATGAAGCACCAAAAACATCTGAAGGTACAAAAGAAGAGAAAAGCAAGCTTTTCACCTTACTCACAGCAAGGTGTAATACATCCATTTGCTGTGGGTCCTAGTCAAAAGAAGCTTAAATCTGTAGCGATAAACGATACAATTTAGCATCATGTTTAAACCTTGACTTCCCATTTTCTAAGAGCACTTTACTAGGAGTCTGGACAATCTGTCCAATATCTTTTCCATAGAGCTTACCAAAAAGGCACTAGAACAATTCTTCAGATGTAATTTAAAGAGTTTCTTATAACAATACAGTTTGATCAGTTCCTTTTCTTAAAACACAACCTGAAACCCTCTGCACATTCCTTAACATTCATTCTGTCCTGTAACTTTCACTTTAACAGGATCCCTTTCCTTTTTTCCACTGACAATATCTCCATCCATATCTTTCTGACTTATTACATACATCTATACAATGTGATCTCCCAAATTTAGACACACGTTACCGACCATCTCACTTAACATGACAAAACTATACTCTGCGGTGCTATTTCAAAAGCATTAGATCAGTTCTATAGATATTCAAAAAGCCTTAAAAAATGCTCACAATTAAATCTCTTACAAGGTATATTCACTGGGCAAAAGATCACATTAGAAATTAACCAGGAGACATCTTAAAATTCTGATTTACAGGAAAACATAAATACAAAAATATTAAAACACTCATATGTTATCATGAAACAGAAAGCATTTCATACTTAGGTACAAAGTTCTCAGGTCAGGACTAGGTTGATACCTGGAGACAAAGCTTGGCATGAAATAAAATTGTCAAAATAATAGCATGCACTGTTAAGCACTAGACAGGCTGATTAACAACATAGTTAGTAATTTTCCCACACTTTCCATGAAATTATTCATTCTCAGAAACTATTACAGAAGGCTGACATCTGAGGTGAACCCATTTTATAACTCTTAGTAGTTCTAGAAATTTTAGTTACCATGAGTCTCGGAGATCATATAGAGCACTGGTAGGACAAACTTTGCAACCAATTTTATAACTCTAGAAACTCAAGTTTAAACTAAACCATTACTTTTTGAACCTGTTTTCATGTGTCATAGTTCTTGTACCTTGTTACTTAAAATCATGAGCATTGTACACGAGATACATTTAACAATTCCACAAGAATGCAAACATGTTTTCAGACACAGAAAATGCCACTTGGTTTTTACCAAACTTTGATATTATAGAAAATAACACTTGGACTGTTATGGAAACCATAAGAAAACTTTGTTTCATTACAATTGGCTGAGACTTGTAAGGTAAACCATAGCATTCTTTGAACTTAATTTCACTTTAGTTTCAGGCTCTAGTTCCATAGCTATTGTAGACAGTACAGATTCTTAAGTTCAAAAGGATTTCAACTGTTAATAATCATATAATCATTAATGTTCTTCTAACAAGAAATTCAGATTGAGAATTCTGCTCTCTCTATATAGGCTCAACCTTCTGATAAGGGATCTTCATTTAACCCTTGTCTAACAGGTTCCAAAAACAACTGCATTTCTTAAATAACTGGGTTGCATATCAAACTAACTTCTCTAGTATTTCTACTCCTGATTTCAGCCTGGTCCCAACACTCTAGTGTTCCACATAGACAGACAGACAGACAGCAGACAGACAGACAGACAGACAGACAGGCAATGAACTGACTAAAACACCACAAGTACATGTGCACACATCTGCAGTTGACCGATCAATCTGACCCTTCAAAAAATGGTAGGGAGGAATTCCAACAGGTACAGCCCGCCCCCAAGGGCCGGGTCCCTCTCTGGGCATGCGCAGCTAGAACCAGCCCCTAGAAAGTCGGTTTTCAACCCCTGATCTGTGTGGGACGGGCACAGAGGCCCAGCTCTGGGTGACAAAGATAAAAGGCTCCAATTCCAACAGGTACAGCCCGCCCCCAAGGGCCTGGGTCCCTCTCTGGGCATGCGCAGCTAGAACCAGCCCCTAGAAAGCCGGTTTTCAACCCCTGATCTGCGTGGGACGGGCACAGAGGCCCAGCTCTGGGACACAAAGCTGAACGGCTCCAATTCCAACAGGTACAGCCCGCCCCCAAGGGCCTGGGTCCCTCTCTGGGCATGCGCAGCTAGAACCAGCCCCTAGAAAGCCGGTTTTCAACCCCTGATCTGCATGGGACGGGCACAGAGGCCCAGCTCTGGGCAACAAAGCTGACCGGCTCCAATTCCAAACAGGAGACCTTCCCAACTCCTCGCGCAGTGCCAGGAACTCTTTCCGGAGCCACGGTCGCTAACGCGGCGGCGAAATATTTTCCCACTACATATGCCATAGGAACCATAAGCTACCTGCTTAGATGGAAACTTCTCTATTTTAGCTCAGCCACTAGAAACACAGTAGCCAATAACTCATAAGCCTATCTTAACTCACACTGCATATCAAGCAGAATAGTAACAGTGAACGTGAAGGACTAAACCACACTTGTCACAATGGTAAAGCAACGCAAAAGCCCACCAAACTTTCATATAGAAGAGTCTAGCCCAGATGACACCAACAGTACTGTAGTGTTAGACAACCTCTCTGACAGGGAATTCAGAAGAGAGCTACATAGGATGCTTAGGGAATTAAAAGAAACAGTGGAAAGCAATGCCAATAGAAGACAAGAGGATCTGAAGGCAGAAATGAGGAAAATGCAATCAGAAATGTCAGACCTGAAAAATCTCGTAGGCGAATTGAAAAGCTCAGTGGAAGGCCTCAGCAGCAGAGTAAGAGCGGCTGAGAACAGAATCAGTGAGCTCGAAGATGAAGTTCAGAGACTCTCCAGAAAAGTGCAGAAAATGGAAAAGAGACTCACAATTCGGGAACAGATGGCAAGAGAAGATCATGATGAAGCCAAGAGGGGTAACATAAGAATTATTGGAGTCCCAGAGGGACAGGAAGAAAACCTCGATGAAGAAGAAACTGTCAAAGACATCATTGCTACAACATTTCCAGAGCTGAAGAAAACTTGTGACCACATTCAAGAGGCCCGAAGGGTACCAGCTAGAAGAAATCCGAATAAAAATACCCCAAGACACATTCTGATCAAAATGACCAAAACCTTAGACAGAGACAAAATTCTGAAAGCAGCAAGATCGAAGAAAGAAATATCTTATAAAGGAGCATCCTTAAAATTCACAGCTGATTATTCTGATGAAACCCTCATGGGCCGAAAACATTGGTGGGACATAGTAAAAAAACTCGATGAAATAAATGCCTCCCCCAAAATACTTTTCCCAGCAAGACTCTCATTCATAATAGAAGGAACAGAACACAGTTTCACAGACAAACAACAGCTCAGGAACTTCATAGACTCCAAATCATGGTTACAAGAACAACTAAATGGGCTACTTTAAGGCAAGAAAGGCCCCTCAAATAAACCAAATTTTAACAGAACTATGGGACAAAATCCCATAACAATAATCTCTCTCAATGTCAATGGGCTAAACGCACCAATTAAAAGACATAGAGTGGCAGGATGGATTAGAAAATTGAACCCAACATTCTGCTGCCTGCAAGAAACGCATCTCAATAGTCAAAGCAAACACAGACTCAGAGTCAAAGCTGGAAAACAATCCTACAGGCAATCAGCTCCCATAAAAAAGCTGGGGTAGCCATCCTTATATCAGACCACATCGATTTCAGAGTGAGGAAGGTCATAAGAGACAGTGAAGGCCATTTCTTATTGATAAAAGGATCTGTACAACAGGAAGAACTTACAATAATAAATGTATATGCACCTAATGAGAGACCAGCAAAGTACTTAAAACAACTACTCATAGATTTGGAAAAAGACATCGATAGCAACACAATACTAGTGGGAGACCTCAACACCGCTTTGTCACCTCTTGATAGATCAACCAGACTCAAGCTTAGCAAGGACATACTTCATCTGAGGGAAACAATGGAAGAAAGGGGCTTAGTAGATATATACAGGACACTTCATCCACAAAAAGCTCAATACACATTCTTCTCAAGCGTCCATGGAACATTCTCCAAGATAGACCACATGCTGAGCCACAAAACATGCCTTCATAAAATTAAGAAGGTAGAGATTGTATCAACAATCTTCTCAGACTATAATGCCCTGAAATTAGAAGTAAATCACACACAAAAACAGAAAACTAAATCAAACACCTGCAAAGTAAACAGTGCACTATTGAACAACGAGTGGATTAGACAGGAAATCAAAGAGGAAATCGAAAGATTACTAGAAACGAATGAAAATGAGAACACGAGTTACCAAAACTTAGGGGACACAGCAAAGGCTGTGATAAGAGGAAAGTTTATAGCTCTACAAGCATTCCTCAGGAAGGAGGAGCGAGCACACATAAGTAACCTAACCACACAGCTTAAGAGCTTTGAGAATGACCAAAAAAAGGAGCACAGCCCGAACAGGAGAAAGGAAATAATAAAACTCAGAGCAGAGATTAACGAGATGGAAACCCAAAAAACAATCCGAAAGATCAATGAAACCAAAAGCTGGTTCTTTGAGAAAATTAACAAGATCGATAAGCCTCTAGCAAAACTCACAAAGAAAGGGAGAAAGAAAACCCTAATAAACCGAATCAGAAACGAAAAGGGGGTCATTACAACAGAAACCACAGAAATTCAGAGGATCCTCAGGGAGTACTTTGAGAAGCTTTATGCCACGGAACATCAAAACCTCGAGGAAATGGATAAATTCCTAGACTCCTACAGACTCCCAAGGCTGAACCAAGAAGACCTGGAATACCTGAACAGACCTATCACCATCAAGGAAATTGAAATGGTAATAAAAAGTCTCCCCAAGCACAAAAGTCCTGGCCCGGATGGATTCACTAGTGAATTCTTCCAAATCTTTGAAGAGGACTTACTCCCAATGCTCTTTAAGTTTTTCCATGAAATTGAAATATCAAAAACACTTCCGAACAGTTTCTACGAAGCAAATATCACACTGATACCAAAAGCAGACAGAGATACCACAAAGAAAGAGAATTACAGGCCAATATCCCTGATGAACACAGATGCAAAGATCCTCAACAAACTACTAGCAAATAGAATCTAACTACTCATCAAAAAGATCATACACCATGACCAAGTAGGATTCATCCCAGGGGTGCAAGGATGGTTTAACATTCGGAAATCAATCAACATAATCCACCATATCCACAAAAGAAAAGATAAAAAGCATATGATCATATCAATAGATGCAGAGAAAGCATTTATAAGATCCAGCACCCCTTTATGATGAAAACCCTAGCCAAAATGGGTATAGAGGTGACCTTCCTCAACATAATTAAAGCCATCTACCACAAGCCTACAGCAAGCATCATCCACAATGGGTAAAAACTGAGAGCCTTCCCTCTAAGATCAGGGACGAGACAGGGATGCCCACTCTCTCCACTGCTGTTCAATATAGTACTGGAAGTACTTGCAATAGCGATTAGGAAGGAAAAAGATATTAAGGGCATTCAGGTAGGAAAGGAAGAAATCAAGCTCTCACTATTCGCAGATGATATGATGCTCTACTTAGAGAACCCAATAACCTCCACCAAAAAACTCCTAGAAACAATAGACTCGTATAGTAAAGTTGCAGGTTATAAAATCAATACCCAAAAGTCCATGGCTTTCCTATACGCAAACAGTGAGAGAGAAGAAAGCAACATGAAAAAAACAATCCCGTTCACAATTGTGCCCCAGAAAATCAAGTACCTAGGAATCAGCTTAACTAAGGAAGTAAAGGACCTGTACAAAGAAAACTACAAAACGCTACTTCAGAAAATAAAAGAGGACATGAGGAAATGGAAAGATATCCCCTGCTCATGGGTCGGGAGACTTAACGTTTTCAAAATGGCAATACTACCGAAAGCATTGTATAAATTCAATGCAATCCCTATAAGGATACCCATGACATTCTTCAAAGAAATGGAGCAAACACTCCTGAAATATATATGGAACAATAAGCCCCCACGAATAGCTAAAGCAATTCTTGGGGAAAAGAAAATGGGAGGAATCAACCTCCCTAACTTCAAACTGTACTACAAAGCAGTAATAATTAAAACAGCATGGTACTGGAACAAAGGCAGAACTGCAGACCAATGGAACAGGGTTGAATACGCTGACATCTCCCCTCAATCATATGCTCATCTAATCTTTGATAAAGGTGCAAGTAATGTGAAGTGGAGTAAGGAAAGCCTCTTTAATAAATTGTGTTGGCATCACTGGTCGGCTACATGCAAAAAAATAGGCTCAGAACTCTGCCTAACACCATGTACAAAAGTAAGATCAAAATGGACTAAAGACCTCAACATCAGACCAGAAACCATAAGGTACATTGAAGATAAAGTTGGCAAAACCCTCCATGACATTGAAGCTAATGGTATCTTCAAAGATGCCACGCCATTGGCCAAGCAAGTGAAAACAGAGATAGATAAATGGGACTATCTTAAACTAAGAAGCTTCTGCACCTCCAAAGAAACAGTGACCAAAATACAAAGACAGTCTACAAAATGGGAAAGGATATTCACCGAATACACATCTGACAAGGGGTTGATATCCAGGATATACAAAATACTGGTTAAACTCCACAAGAAGAAAACATCCAACCCCATCCAAAAATGGGGCAATGAAATAAACAGAAACTTTCTCAAAGAAGAAATCCGAATGGCAAAAAAGCACATGAGAAAATGCTCTACATCATTAATCATCAGGGAGATGCAGATCAAAACCACAATGAGATACCATCTCACACCTCAGAGACTGGCCCACATTCAAAAGAACAAAAACAACCAATGCTGGCGCAGATGTGGCGAGAAAGGGACACTCCTTCACTGTTGTTCGGAATGTCCACTGGTTCAGCCCTTCTGGAAAACAGTATGGACGATTCTCAAAAAATTAGAAATTGAGCTCCCATTTGACCCAGCAATACCACTCCTGGGAATATATCCCAGAGAGGCAAAAATGTATAGTCGAAGTGACATCTGCACTTGTTTGTTCATTGCAGCACTCTTTACAATAGCCAGAAACTGGAAGAAACCTGAATGCCCAAGAACAGATGACTGGTTAAAGAAACTTTGGTACATCTACACAATGGAGTACTATGTAGCTGTTATAAAAGATGAAGTCATGAAATTTACATACAAGTGGTACAATATGGAAAGTATCATGCTAAGCGAAATGAGTCAGAAAGAGAGGGATAGACATAGAAAGATTGCATTCATCTGGGGGATATAAAGTAACAAAGTATGAGATTAATACCCAAGAATAGCTGAGATCAGCACCAGGAGGATTACTCCATAACTTAGAGGCCAGTCGGGTATCCTAGAGGAAAGGGCAGTTCAGATAGAGAAGGGAGCACCAAATAAAGGATGTTTGGAGGATCCTCCCAGGAGGGGAGATGCATGTCGAAAGTAGACTATGGACTGAACATGTTTGCCACTCAATGCCTCTTTTGCAGACCACAACACCCAAAAGGAGAGAGAGAACACAGGGGATTGTCCTGCCACAGAGACAGGGGGGATGGGGGGATGGGGGTGGGAGGGATATTATCCATGGTGGTGGAAAATGGGCACTGGTGGATGGATGGGTATCTGATCATTGTATAATTGAGACCGAAGCACAAAAAATTATAAATTTACAACTGTAAAAAATATAAAATAAAATAAAGGGGAAATAAAAATGGCAGGGAGAAACTGATGGACTGAGAAAGGAAGAGACAGTCCCCAGGGTGAAGAAACCTTATCGGCTGATTGGGAACTCTGCTCCCCATTTCCCAGCCTGACCAGCCAGTCTCCTGCTTGTTAAAAATGGGTCAAGAAAGCGCTTTTGTTGATATAAGCTGGCAAAATAAACTATGACAATGATATTACCATATTTTGTCCAAGGCTAATTCTGAGGCAGGGAGCTAGTATCTTCTTATCAGACATGGGGATAGGCTTCTTTGTTTCTGATGTCAAACAGTTAATCATAAGATCGTGCATTTTCCTGCCTCCTCTGCTTTGATACTCTCCTATTCCTTTTGTTTCCTGCAAAGATCTGACTGCAAAATGATCTGGTAATGCAAACTGCCATTCACTAGCTCTCTTTCCATACTATTCTCAGGCCACATGGTGTTACAGAGGTCAACAAGATCTCCTTATCTAAAACTACCTAGTTGGAAGCTCCTCAGATGTTTTCCTCATTGCAAGCAATAATCTATGAAAAAGGGTGGTTCCTTGGCAAAACTTTTCTCCAGATCTATCACTTTGGCCTCTCCTCAGGGGACTCTAACCCCGCTTAAATTGGCCTTTATTCAGAGGCTCATCTCCACCTGGATGGGCCTGGCATTGGGCAGACCCACAGCTGTGTGCCAGAGCCAAACCTAGTGCTGTGGTCTTAAAAACTCTGCTCCTTAAAAAAAAACAGTTCTGCCTTTCTTAGCTTTCTACTTTTCCCACTTTTTGCTGGCTTGCTGCTTTTCTCAGGACTCTTAGGGGGCAGTTTACTTTTTTTTTCTTTCTGCCTTGCATCTGAACTGCCTTCATTAGCATTTCAATTGACCTCTAGCTGATCTTCTGATTAGACTGAGACTAGCAGGGGAAAAGGATTTTCTGCCTGGAAATTGATCTGCCTTAGTTTCCCAGAGTCTTCTCACTAGTGGGCTTTCCTCCCTCCCATAGTGGCTGGTGACACAAAACAGACAAAGGAGGGGTGCCTCTTTGCAGAGACCATTCAGATGCTTGCCTGGCCTGTGGAGAACTTAGCCTTCGTGGTTCAACATTGTGACTTGTGACCGGCAGCTATATTAGTGTCTCCCTTGACCGTATGTTCTCCGTGGAGTCGCAGGCAGCCCACTCGAGCTCCGTGACTTTAGAGGGACTTTAAGAGTGCCAGGTCATGGAGCTACAAAATCACGCCCGATAGGAGGACCTATTAGGGTGCTCATATACACACGCATTCACACAGAGGTTATCACATTCCTCCCTCAGTCCTCCTAGAGATTTCCAAGGGAGCATACCTTCATAGCAGATCTTCCACAGATTACCTTCTTTATCCGAGCCACAAGATTTGGAGAGAAGGAACCTTTGGGGCCAATCCACACCAAAGCACCAAAGGAAGGCCATTCTGATAGTGAGTGAGAGAGGAATGGACGGGGCTTGTCCCATGGTTCCAAAGTCGATGTCAATGCTGCCAGGGGAACCTAGAAGGACTTGACTCATGGAGGGGGATTTTCACATAGGTAAACAGAATTAGGAGAAAGATAATACGGGGAGGAAAGGGCTGAGGAGCAGGTGCTGGCAGTCGCAGGTTAGGCGGCGGTTTGTCAAAAAGCTCGGAAGAGAAAAAGGACAAGCGCGATCCAACCTATAAGACAGAATAACGCAAGCACAAAGCCCTTTGGAGAGGAAAGGAGAAGAGAGAAGTAATAGAGTGACCGATGATTCTTCCTTTGTCACACCAGATGTAGCCTCTCCAAGGCCACCACAAAAGAGGCCTCCAGGCGTCCCACTGGGGTGTCCCCGAGGGCTGCAGCCAGTGTCTATCCAGACACGTCTCTCAGACACAAGGCTCACACACACATATAATTAGTGCCACCAATCGGGTAGTAAGGAGAAATGGTACCGGAAAAACAAGGAAGAAGAAAGAGGCGCCTTAACTTATCCTGCGGCTCAATCCGGCGTCCCAGGGGCAGGGTCCTCAAATCTCGGTGAGACCTCCAAATGTTGGGGTTGGGGGTCCCCTGGCCCTGGGAGGCATGGAGAGACCAGACAGACACAATTCCTGCAGGAGTACAAACAGGGTTTATTTAGACCAGCATGCTGGGGCTCCACAGCATACCCCAGAGGGGGCAGTGGCTGAGAGAGCCCCGAGCTTCTTCAAAGAGGGTCTTATATGGGCCTTCACCGGCTGTAAAAACAAAGCCTGCACATTCCATAACCTATAGATTCAGAAATCAGCAGTTACATACATCGATTGTTATCATAAGCAAGGTTATGGTGGGAATATTAAGCCTTGGGTAATCTCCCCCAACCACTCGCATCCTGAGTTATCTATCACCCAAGATATTTGCAGGGTTCCCATCACCCAAGACATCTGCAGGCTTCTTTATTGGAACAATAGATTCCAGGAACAGTCAATACGCCTGAACCCGGTCACACTCGGTTTCCCAAGGAGTTACGTCCTGTTTTGCTCACATTCACAAGAAGCTACGTCCTGTTGCAAAGCAGCCGAGCAGTTTTACAGAAAGCAATGTTGCAAGTTAGCTGAAGCATGCAAAAACTTAATGCCCTAATATGAATTCTTTCAACTGGAGCTCTGAAATTCCACACTGGGGAGAGGGGTTGCAGCTTGGAACCTCCCCTGATATTGTGGGACCTGAGGCTGGAGCGCTTACAGATTTCCAGAACTGGGGTCAACAGCTGCATCAAAATAGAAGCGACAATCTCTGTCCCAATGATTTCCCCTCTTACACCTGGGACAGGGCTTGGGAGGTGCAAGTCTGGCTCTGCAGTCTCTGGCCCAGTGGTTTCCCTTCTTACACCTGGGACAAGACCCAAGAGGTGCTCTCACAGTAGTATGTTTGGGAGATGCCCTGCAGTCCTTATGAAAGTGGCCTGGTTTTCCACAATGAAAATATTTTTCTGAGCTTGTCTCTGTACAGTATAGGCTTCCAAAGCCTTCATCTGAACCTTCTATTTAATAGAACCAACATTCCTACATGCTTTCAAATACCCCATCATATCTTCCTTCTCTTTGATAGGGCACAGAATGGCCTGGCAATCCTCATTAGCATTTTCAAAGGCCAATTTTTTAGTCAATAGTTGCTGAGTTTTCTTATGCTTAACCTTCATTTCAATGGCTTCCATCAACCTTCCTATGAAATCTGCATCAGATTCTGAAGCCCTCTGGAATGTCTTAGTTAAACTTGTCTTAAATTCTGCATCTGCATCAATCTTCTCCCAAGCATGCAGGGTTATGTCACGGACATGAGCAAAAGCAGCACGAGGCAAGGTGACTTGCCTTTTGCGGTCCTGCCATTTCCCTTCACCTACTAACATCTCCTAAGTCAGTTTAAACCCTGAAAATGTTCGTCCAGCATGGACTAGGCCATGAATCTTTGCCTTGGCCTCATCATTGAACCACATCCTCCACTGCAGGTACTGAGAAGGGCTTAAGCACATTTTAGCAAGCATGTGAAAATCTTGAGGTATCCAGTAAACCTTTTGACTCCAGTCTGTAAGATACTCCTTACAGTATGGAGGTGTAGGACATTAGGAGAAACAGGTCTTTTGGAACGACTGAGAGAATCCATTCTTAAACTGCGATAAGACAGAGGCTGCTTCTTCTCAACCTGAAATGGGCGATTGGGAGCATGTCCAGAGTGGTCTGGTGGCCGCTTTGCTGAGCTGCTCTTGGACTCATAATCTGAGTAAGTGCAAGCAGACTCATAATCTGCATCGCTTTCATCTGATGCTTTGGAAGTGGAGCTATATTCATCTGTCTGAGAAATATTTTCACTATGAAAACCCTTTCCAGACTTAGGTATGGGAGGAGCTGAGCCCATATGATCCCTAATGTTCTCCTCCTACTCAACTGTGCTTTTCCAAAACAGGAGAATAGACACAACTATCTCCCATGTATTCCAGAATTCCAGGGGGATCTTATTCCCTTCCTTAGATGCCTTATAGACATTTTTCTTAACTTTTCCCCCAATCTTTGTTTCTAGAGTCCCTTCATCCAGGAACCATGGGTTTACCTCATAAAATGCTTTAAGGCAGGACAGAAGCTGGTCTTGCAAATGCATAGTCCTGGGTTCCCTTTCGTATGGGAGAGACACTGAATCAAATCCATAAACATCTTGTCCTGTTGAGTATGGCTCCAGACACTTCGAAAGATCTTGGGAAGGCCCTGAATCTGTCTCATCGTAGTGGGGGATTGCTGCTAGGATTCTAACTCCCAGCAAACTAAAAAAATCCTGTTCTCCCACTCACTTTTTAGAGTGGGGGTGCACTGTCCGCAAGTCATGCCTTTTAGGTTGGTAGCTCAAGCCTGCCCAAGGGATGCCAGCTGTAAAAAAAATAAACACGTTGAGGATTGTGTGTTTGAGGGCTCTCTGGATGGCTCTATCTCACAGCCCACGTTCGGTGCCCTAGAGCCACTGTGTGTGGCCTGGATAAGGAACGCTGTTGGCCAAGGGCAGTCAAAGGAAGAGACCAGGGCCTGGCCGGTTGATCTTTGTAGCAGTTTATTACAAGGAAGTTTATCCCATAGAAGAAATTTATGTTATTGAGGGCCTAGGTTCTCTCAAGCTCATGTTCTCCATGCTAGCCTCTACATGGTCCATCTGGCAACGCTTCTCTCTGTCTCTCTCCCCAGCTCCCTTGTCTCTCCAACTCCTTGGAAGTCTGGGCTGACACTCACCCAGTCAGGTAGCCAAATCAAAAGAAGAAAGCCCTTCCTGAAGTCCCACCTAAAAGGTAATTCTAAAGCCCTTCCTGACTGCCCAAGGGCAAAATACCTCCTAAGGTGTCTTCCTCTTTTCCTCAGTCCAATAAAATATCAACTACCAACTATTCCTGAGTCTATGCAGGAAGGACAGAACAGTGTTATCATACTGAATGTGCACTGGTGGAAGTATGGTTATTTCAACATTATATGTTTGTGATTCAAACATGAAAGCTTGTAACTCTCATGGGGATTCAAAAAATAAAATTTTAAAAATATAAAGATTCAATCAACAGAACTCTCAAAAAAAGGAAAGATAAGAAAATAAAAAAAAATGTGATTTAAAGTCGATTTGTAGTCCCATCCCTTTCAGGCCCTGATGCAGTTAGCTCCAGCAGACAAAATCCTCCAGAACTTGAAATCCATGATCATGGCCGCTATCCACATGTGTGGACAAGCCTCATATATGCTTGAATGTGCAGAAAAACTCAGTTATGTGGGACTTCTCACGGAAAACTCCAGGCTTAATGAAATCAGAGTATGAGTAACCTCTCCCCAACTCCCCCTGTTTCCAGCAGCTTGGCAGTCAAACCCACAAAACACCTATGTTGCCATATAATCTCATCAATGACCGTGTAGTTCATAGAGAATCTGTTGGCATCTGTAAAATATAAAGTTGTTTGTGCAGGAGAGATAATGCAGTGTACAAGGTACCTCTCTTGAACCCAGTCTACTGAGCTCCTCCAGTTATAATTCCTGAGTGTGGAACCAGGAGCAAGCCCTGAGCGTGGCTAGGTGAGGACCCAAACTGAAAATAAAAAAATAAATAAGTAAATAAAGGATTGTGAAAGTTGTTTCTTCTATTTTTGGCTATATTGTCCCCTAAATCTAAAAGACCCTACAAAGTATTAGACTATGTTTGCCTGGCACAAGTTTACAGCGGGCAGATACTGTGTCATCTACTCTATCTTTGCCTACTATTCTTTTCTGGGGACATGTTTTCAAAAGGAACACCCTAAACTTAGTGCTTTTTGTTAGAGCAAGATTTCTCATAATAATCCATCATTTCCTACCCCTAAAGTAAATAATAATGTATATCATAAAGCATCCGGAGATTATCAAAACAAGCTCCCGGGAGAGCACAAGGCAGAGTCTCCTACCCTGTGCCTGACTATCCTCGCCAGGGCCCAACAGCTGAAGACCTCCAGGCCCCAGCCAAGGCCTTACTGGGTCCACTCTCCACACACTTGGATAAGCCTCAGGCATAACAGAACTGGCAGAGGAAACCAGGTGTGTGGGACCCGTGGTTGAGATCTCCAAGCCTGCACGATTTGGGACTGGACCTGTCAGTAGCTAGACAGTTACGCCCTCCAACTGCCGTGTAACCCCAACAACGGCCAGGATCCAGAGATTATCACAACAAGGTCCTGGGAGCGCGCGGCCGCATTTGCGGCCACGCGACTATTTATTTACTTTTCTCTAAGTTTTCAGGGTACCTTAAATATCCCACCTGCATGGCAGAGCTTGGCAAGCTATCCGTGGTCTATGCCAAATAGACCAAATTGATATGCCAAATCCAGTAATAAATGGATCTCATTCCCCTAACCCTGAATATGCAGAGTCGAGAAGGATATGGAAGGAGAGGCTGATAAAATACCAAGGCAGAAATAGGCTGCCAAAACGCAGAAAAACAAAAATGATTGTCTGCACTTTTAATGCTTGTACGCTTGCATCTACTGCATCCATTGAAGACCTTATGGTACAAGCGCGAAAGATCAAGTACGACATCATTGGTCTGACCGAAACGAGAAGACATCAATCACATCATGCCGTTTTCGACACTGGAGAAGAACTGTTCCTTGGAACATGTGATAAAAGAGGTGTCGGTGGTGTCGGTATCCTTGTCAACAGAAACTTAGCCAGGAGCATTGATTCATTTGAATGCCTAACAACCCGAATCGGACGATTACATTTGAATAGATGTGGCTCACTACCGGCAGTTTCTATCTTTGTTGTCTATGCACCAACATCCAGTTATAGTGAAAGAGAAACTGAGAAGTTCTACATGGAGCTGGAGAAGTTCTATAAAGAAGATCACACCTTCTACAAGATCATTGTCGGTGATTTTAATGCCAAGATAGGACCAAGAAGATCAGTCGATGAACTCCACATCGGGACCCATGGCCTGGAATGGAACGAACAGGGTGACAGACTGTCTGAGTTCATCATGTCAACCAAAACCTTCCATGGTAACTCACAGTTCCAAAAGGCTGAATCTAAACGTTGTACATGGGAGTCTCCCGATGGACGGTTCCACAATGAAATAGACCACATTATATTTAATCGGTGGTTTTGCCTAACCGATGTTGCTGTTGTCCCAAAATTCCAAACGGGATCAGACCACCGTCTTCTTCGTGCAAAATTCTACCTCACAGAACGAGGAGAAAAGAATGCAAGATTTAAGAAGAGGACTCCCAGAACGACCACCATCTGGGAGCTCTTTGGCTCTGTTGCGGCAACATGGGAAGATGCCGTCATTGACAACATTGATGAGGAATACAATCGAATGATTCAGCACCTCCATGATTGTGTGAGGAATGCCAAGAGAGAGATAACCACAAAAAGCCACCTTTCTTCGAACACTCTTGAACTTATTCGCCAACGTGGCTTGGCACATGCCTCAGGCAACCACAAGCGAACATCCGAACTGGCAAAGCAGTGCAGAGAAGCCATCAAGGATGACCTCAAAAACAAGAGAGCAGCATTACTGGTAGATGCGGCAGAAGCTGGGAAAAGCATTCATAATGCCCGCCCATCCTTCACCAACTACAAAACCAAGATGACTGCCCTCCGACATTATGATGGATCTATCACATCTTCCAGAAGGGCAATGGAGAAGATTATTCATGACTTCTACTCAGATCTCTTTAATAGCCACGTCCACTTGCCCACATACCACATACCACATGATGGATATGTCGTTCCCAATGTTCGACCTTCCGAACTCCAACATGCCATCTCGTCGGTAAAGAAACAAAGAGCACCTGGCCCAGACAAGATCAGACCTGAACACCTGAAGAACTTACCATCAATACTCATCAATACATTGGCTTGACTCTTCACACGCTACCTGTCTGAATGCAAGGTTCCATCCCAATGGAAAAGCAGCAGGACTGTACTACTATACAAGAAGGGAGACATCCACGACATTGGCAACTATCGCCCAATCTGCCTATTGTCTATCATCTACAAACTGTTCACTCGAGTCATCCTGAATAGGATTAGCAAAACACTAGATGAAGGACAACCATGTGAACCAGCCAGATTCCGAAAAGGATTCAGTACCATCAACCATATCCACACGATTACTAAGCTCATTGAGGTTTCTCGGGAGTTCAAGATGCCGCTCTGTCTAACATTCATTGATTTAAAGAAGGCCTTTGATTCTGTTGAGACGGAAGCGGTTATGGAAGCCCTAGCCAATCAGGGCGTACAAACTCAATACATCAGGATCCTTCGTGAACTCTATTGCGGATTCACTACCAAGATCTCACCATTCTACAAAGAAGTAATCATCCATATCAAGAGAGGGGTTCGGCAGGATGATACCATTTCACCAAAACTCTTCAGTGCCACCCTCGAGAACATCATGCGACGACTGGAATGGGAAAGCATGGGAGTGAAGATAGATGGTCGGCAACTACACCACCTCCGCTTTGCTGATGACATCGTTCTAATAACACCAAACATTAGCCAAGCGGCACAACTGCTGAACGACTTTGACCGTGAATGTGGAAAGGTCGGACTACAGCTGAATCTTACGAAGACAATGTTTATGAGAAAAAGCCTTGTTCCTGACGCTCCATTCGCTCTCAACGGAACCACCATCTCCGAATGCAACAGTTATATATACCTAGGTCGAGAAATCAACATGATAAATGACCTGGCACCTGAGTTGCGTAGGAGGAACAGAGCGGCTTGGAATGCCTTCAAGAGCATTGAAGAAATAACTAAAAGGACAAAGAACCTCCAGCTACGAGCACATCTCTTTGATTCCACTGTTCTTCCTGCATTAACATATGCCTCAGAGACCTGGACCCTACGAAAACAGGATGAGAACGCTATTCGGGTCTCTCAAAGAGGAATCGAAAGAGCTATGCTTGGAATATCACGATTCACTCAAATGAGGGATAAAATCCGGAGTTCTGATCTTCGTTAATGCTCAAGAATCAGGGACGCTGTCTCATTTGCCAAGACATCAAAAATCAGATGGGCTGGACACGTAATGAGGTTTACAGACAACTGCTGGACTAGAGCCATTACTGATTGGATTCCACGGGTCATCAAAAGATCACGTGGACGCCCACCTACAAGATGGTCAGACTTTTTCTCAAGAACCTGAATGATCGGTTTGAGGCTCTGAATGTTCCTAGAACAATCAGATACCATTGGGCTACGCTAGCATGCAACCGGGATGAATGGAGACGTTACTGCACCCGCTCAAGTAAATCGATGAATAACGGGGATTAAGTGATTAAGTGATCATAAAGCATTAACATATAAATTAATATTCTGAAAAATTACACAAAATACACTAGTAGTAACTTAATGTTATTGGTTAACTAGGCAATACAAATTATTACCTAGTAACTGTTGATTTATTAATGAAATCTGTATGCTTATCAGTATAATAGGAGTATTTTCCTAACCTAAGAGTCTGAGGAATGTGAAACTTTTATAACTGTCTTGTAAGATTCCACCTCTCTAGCCTACTTAAGTCTACCTCTCAGTCTATCCAATCCAGTCTTTTTCTTGGGAATCTGACTTCCCTATTGGCTAGCCTCTAACTTTCAACTGCCTGCTTTGTGACATCATTCTCCCACCAAACCTACCAGCACCTGGTAGAATCTTGGAGCTCCCATGCAGTTGTTTCTAAACAAGTTTGGATCATCAAAAGTGACTAGTGACCAATGACCAATTACCAGTGATCAGTCATCTGTAGTGGACACTTGTGGACTCCCGCTTCAGTGTTCAGACGTTTTCTCATATCATAAACTCTTCTCATTTACTTTTCTTGATAATTCCTCTTTTCTGATCATGTCAGGTAAGGAATAATATTTTTCAAAGCTTTTCATGAGATACCTTATCCCTACACTTAGCAGTTAAGGAAAAGCAGCATTTAATAATAGGGGAAAGTATTCAACTAGAATTTGGCAAGCCTTATTTTAGTTTGAAGTTCACATTTGCTGTGCGATTTTGGACAGTGACTTCCTTTCTCTCACATACAAAGTGTTTTTCTTCTTTGATTACATTATATTCGATGCATACTTCCAACCTAAAATACATGTTTATATATGAGTTTTCACTCTCTGTCTTTTCTTTTCCTTTTAATAGTGATTTTTACATGATATTCATGAAAAAAAGTAAATATGTTCTGTCAAACAATACTTTGAGAGAAACAGAAAAGGTGGTTTTGGTAGAAAACCTAATATATACCAGGATGTTTTATCTTACTGGTCTCTACACTGGTATTTATCAATTAGTATTTTAAATTTAGTGCTATTCAAAAGTCATTATCATGTGTCTTTTTAGTTTTCTATGTAAACTCGATGATAAGAAAAACTGGATTGTGAGGAAGGTGTGGAGTGAAGAGTGGTAGGGGGGCTAGTCCTCAAAGGTAAGGAAGTTTAGGGGCATTTTCAACAAGCGTTGACCAACAGAAGCCAAGAAGTAGAAGATGATATGAGGGAAAATAGGAAAGAAAGATTATGGAGGGAAATTATCAAGGAAGGAGAAAGAGTTTGTGATAGAATGTTGGAGAGAACCAAATAGTTCAAATCAAAACAGAAATAATATAGATAAATATGCTGAGAGCCAGTCAAAGCAGTTGACTTTAATTATTTCTAGGACTAGAAAATATACTATGCCTTTAGTAGAGTAACAGTAGAAAAAACAGTCTATAGAAAACCATGGTTGTGGTTTCTTTTCTTATTGTCTCTAGAACACAGTTGGTACTTGGCAATTTTGAATGTAAACGCGTTTGAGAAATGATACTTCCTATAAATAACTAAGAGTGGTTACCTAGGCAGATGCTTGTAAAAATAAAGCAGTGATGTCTTCTATCTTGAATCAGGAGAATTGATTCTTTTCTGTGGTAAGTAGTGTCCAGGTTAAGGTAACTTGTCATATTCACAAATAGTTTCTTTTGGGGCTGGAGTGATAGGAAGGGAGTTTGCCTTTCACGAGGGTAGACCCTTTGCCTTGCATGCTTCCGACCCGGGTTCGATTCCCAACATCTTGTATGGTTCCCTGAACACCACCAGGCATAACTCCTGAGTGCATAATCCAGGAGGAACTCCTGTGCAATGCACAGTGTCACCAAAAAAGAAAAAAGAGTAGTTTCTTCCTAAAATGACAGCATTTTGATAGCAGTCAACATCTGCTTTTAGATTCTAAGAAGAAATAGAAAAATCAAGTCTGAGATGTCTAAGTTACAGTCACTGTCCATTGTCGTCCCGTTGTTCATCAATTTGCTCGAGCAGGCCTAGTAACGTCTACATTTTGACAATTGTTATTGTGTTTGGCATATTGAATACGTCACGGGTAGCTTACCAGGCTTTGTTGTGCAAGCGAGATAATTTTGTTACTTGTCCAGCTCTTTGAGAGGGAGGGAGAAATCAAACTTAAGTCATCTATATTGTCTGCATGCAAAGCAAACGCCCTACTTGCTGTATTATCGCTCCAATCTTGATGTGTAAGTACACACTGATTTCAGTTTTGTAGGAGTCTTAGTTTTTTTACATTAAAAATATTTAAATTGAATTTTGGTGATTGTTTCTGAAACTTTGAGAATGACAATTTCCTGGTTGATAAAAATACATATCATCTAGATTTTAAAAGTAAATCGTAAATTTTTTATCATTTTTTAAATGGCATTTTCTGCTTCTTGTGTAATTTACAGAAATTGTGTGCTCTGTTGAGTACCTGTTGTTTGATGGCTAAATTCAGAGGTATGAATAAAAATAATAATGCCATTTCCTTGTAATTATTATATTTGCTTTTGCTTTATACTCCTTTAAAACATATACTGGCTACCACAAGCAATGACATTTATTATTTTTAGTGCTTGTGATGTAAGTTACTGGTAAATCTTCTCTTTTATGGACTGGTAAGCTATACACTCAAAAAACATCTTCTACTGCCTTTTTTTACTAGTAGTTTTTGCTAAAATAGAATATTATCTTAATATCATATACATGACACAATTTCTTAATAAACTTATTGTATTATTTTCTTTGTTAAGTTTAGGGGCGACATTCACTGTTGGTGAGGGCTTACTCTTGGGTCTGCTCTCAATCAGTTACTGTACTATACTGCTTGCCACATAGCCCAGATTTCATTCATATCTACATACTTCTTTTTCAGTTCTGTGATACATATTTTTCATGATTTTTTTCTTTTTTTCTATGCCTTCTCCCATGTAAATCACGTTAAATAGGGAAATTTTATTTCTGTGTGCACATTATTCTTAAGTAGAGTTGTAAGTAACTCCTTTGCAGGAAAGCAATTTGAGACTCAGAATTTAAACAACAGTCTTCCTTTCAAAGATACATCTTTGAGAAAAACTTAAGTACTCATTTTTGAGGGGGGATCAGAAACCAAGGTACGGTTGCTAACCTCCAATTCATCAAGTAGATTGAGTAATAGGTGAGCCGTAGTTAATAGATAGGAGCTACACAAGCAAAAGACAAAACCTGAATATTACACTGGTAATAGTCGTGATGACCCCACATTCCTGTATTAATGGAAAGTTTCTTCCTCCTAGTTTCTGACATTGTAGTGATCAAGGCAGAGCCCTAGCAAGAAAGTGCATATGCTTAGGTTCCTTAACCTGGTAATACATAAGGGACAGCAAGATAGTCTATAAGGGGATAAAGCATTTGCCTCGTAAGCAGCCAATCCAGTTGGATCTCTGTCACTGCATCCAGTCTCCTGAGCACTACAAGTGGTCACTCCAGAGTACAGAGCCAGGAATAGCACAAGATCACTGCCAGGTATGGGTTCAAACTCCACCTCACCCCAATCCCAATAAAAATAATTGGAAAGCTTGAACAAGTCTGTAGGCCATCTCTGGGACTCGGGTTTCTTTCTTCTCCAAGAAAATGTTAGTCATTCTCTTAGGACTTCCTAGTTGTAAAATGCTTCCATTCAAGGCAATAACGTAAAGTTCAGCAGGAGAGCAAGCTACCGGTAAAGCTAGAGGAGAAACTAGCTCTAAACAACAAATCCATGTACCAACATCACCAGAGTCTTCTATAGCTCTGTGTTCACTATGGGAGTGTGGTGCCAAACACACAAAGTGCAAAATGTTCCAGCCTTTCAACCAATCAAAGTTGTTTGGAATTTTGGAAACTTACTTGATTGTTGGTATTAGAATCTTCTCTATACTTGAAACTTTAAGTGAATTCAAACGTTATCGGAGGGGCTGGAGTGATAGTACAGCGGGTAGGGCTTTTGCCTTGCACACATCCAACCTGGGTTTCATTCCCAGCATCCCATATGGTTCCCTGAGCACTTCCAGGAGTAATACCTGAGTGCATGAACCAGCAGTTACCCCTGTGCATCGCTGGGTGTGACCCAAATAGCAAAAAAAGTTGTCGGATGTTATCAGTCTCAAAATTTTTTTTATTACCCTCTTGTTCTTACAGAAAATATTCAAACTCCATCTGTATTGGGAACTGCACATTCTCTGCAGTTTCCCCTTCCCGTGGGGAACAATACAGCTTCCCTAACAGGAAGTGTCTGCAAGTACTCCAGTGTATCTAATCCAGCTGGTAGTTCTGCTTGGCTTCTGCCCTCAGATTCTGGCATCTCTTTCCAACCACTCATGGGTTGTGCCGATCTTGACCAATATTCTAGCACAACAATGCTGTCTGGATTGTCTGGTCAGAACCAGATATCCACTTGGTCTGCTTCCAACCCAAGTGTTTTGGAGGGGGATATTGCAGGAAGTACTGAAAAGAAGTCTTACACGGGAGACTTTACTACGACTATCCTTGATCAAAACTCCATTGTCTCTTCCATGTCTATGGCAGTTCACTATGAGAAAACCTTAGATATCAACCACATGGTGTCTCTGTACCCATAGCTTTCTGCCAGTCTTGTTCAAAGGACACCGTTTCAGGTTCCAAATCAGAGTTATAGCCTGTCGCTTCCCTACCAGGAAGAAAGCCAGGTGGCTTACTATCATCTGGGCAGTTCAGGACCTTTCCTTTCTGGAGATGACATCATGACATGGGTTGAAGATAAACTAATTCCCCAGCTCTTTGATTGCTTTTAAGACCTATGTCAATGCATAGATCCACAGGAAATGAACACCACAGATACCATCAATCTGAATCAGGGGCAAGAAAATTCAGGTGCCACTAAGGGGACCTCCCACCCAACACAAGAACAAAAACCAGGCCTCTGAGCCTCTGTAGGGAGAACCCAAGGCCTAAATCTATTCCAAATACCCAGAGCACGTGCTAGGGGGAGCAGGGATTGTTTGTAATGCTGCTGCCAGTGATAGCTGTCCTGTAACCAGGGCCAAACCCAACAGCAAACTTCAGAAAGCTGTGTCCCGCAGGATCACAATGACCATGAGCCATGGGCAGGAGAAGACCAAAAAGGCCAGAGAAAACTCCAAGAAAGCTAATGACAAAAAGCATATAGGGAACAAGGTGAAGGCAGAAGACATGCCCACCATTGCCAGGATGAAACGCAAGTTAAGTCAACCTGAGCTTTGCCTGGAGGCCCTTAAAAGGCCCGGAGCTTCTAAGACATGCATATGCTGGAGTCTGTACAAGAGTTTGATGCAATGGGGAAGAAGAGGGACCCAAAGCCTGTATCCTCTTCCTCCCGGCCTGGGTAGTTCAAAGAAGGCCAAAGATATCCAGCCCTCCTCAGCAGTGAAACCATTAGCAGGTGCTATAAGGGATGGAAAAGGTCTTGAGAAAACACAAGTCAAAGCTCAGAAACCAAGCAGGAGTGCGAAAGAATGCTCGTCTCCATCCCAGTCTGAGCTGCCACCTCCTGAGAAGGTCAAATTGGTACCTTTGCCTTTTCTTACCATGGAGAAGCTGCAAGCTGGACGTATTCCTCAGAAACCACAGTCTCCGGCTTCACATCGTCCTGCTGCAGCTTACCCTGCCAGGTCTGGCTCTACCAAGTCAGCTCCGCCACTGCCGCCATTTCACCCCAGCCAGCAACTGCATATTTGTCACATCCTGCCAGAGCAGCTTAGGCCATTTCAACCAACCGATCTCGACCAGTTTTGCTGAGCTCTACTAGCCGGCCATTTTTCTCACCCTGAAACTTCTGGACCTGCTCCCTCCAAGAAAACAGCTAGCACTTCTCTTCAGTGGGGCCCTCTTCCTGTCTCTGGGACCGAGCGCCAGGCTTCACCCAAAGGGCAGAATCAGTTTCGACTCCAAGACTTCTGTTTCCAACCAATTCCATGGAGAAAACCCAATGTTCCTTAGCCAGTCATGTCAAAGCCAATCACAAAAGAGCAGAGATCAGAGAGTGAGGCTATGAAGAGGAAGGCTCAGAAGGAGCGTGAGAACACTGCCAAACGCACGTCTTTGGGGAAAGTGGAGCTTTTTATTCAGAAGGAAAAAGATATGGACATCTCTTGGTTCTATGACTATAAGTAGCTGGAATGGTTGGTGCCATATTAAGTACCGTAAGTTTGCCTGAGACAAACACCTGAAATGCTATACACATTTCATTTATTCTGATACATTTTTTCAAAAAATAAATAGATGCATGTAAGTTAATATATTTGTAATAAAATTTCTGAATGTAGAGAGGCTTTCCATTGTGGTCATAATTTGGAGAGGACAAGGATTGAAGGATTCATGAGAAAGAAATAGAAGTTAGAGGGGGGATAAAAGGGGAAACTGATAAGAATCTCTGAAAGAGAAACTTGGCTCAGGGTTGTAAAGCCCTTAAGAGGAGAAATTTTATGGGTCTAATGAAGAGATGGGGGGTGAGGCAGAGAAATAATATACCTGATAAGGCATTGCAGGAGACTGACCCAAGATTCAGCCCTGCAGTCCTATGTGGTCCCAGGAGTTTCATTAGATGTTATCCTTGAGCACAGAGCCAGGAGGTAGCACTGAGTACAGGCAAGTATGTTTCTATCACCAGTCTCCTCCAAAAAAGAATGGGAGAAATGGCACAGTTAGAGGGTTTGGTTTAATATAAAAAAATGGAATAGGTTAAAGAATGAGGATTTGTATATTAAGATAACCTGTTGAAAAGTAAAAACAGTTTCACAGAGCCTCTCTTTATGTCATAGTCTCCTTTTTAAATAAAGAGATTAGATACATATCTCCAATAAGTGATCAGGCTGTGGGATGCTTAGACATAGGATGACTGCACTTATTTGTGGAATATAATGTAACATTTGGGTGACTAACAGATGGAATACAGAAGGGACCACTATTTTTTAAGATAATTTCTTAAATTTAATCAAATAATTCCTATTACCTAACTATAGAAAAATAATCTGATTTCATAAATCCTCAAAAGAAGGCCAAAAAGATCAAATAAGACATGTACTAATCTTTCAGTCATTTGAGCCTTTATTAACATGCAAGTACGGTTTGCAAGATATACAGGTTTTCCTAATCTTATAGTTCAATGTTTTAAACCTAGAGTTACTTCTGAATCTAACACAAAGCAACTCACTAAAGTAGGCCAAGGTTCAATAAACTATTTTTTAGCTATTACCTTGACAGGTCTGATGGTAGTTTAGGTTTTTATAATTGACATTATTTGTCATCAGGTAACAGAATAGAGTTCTGATCTTGAGTCTTTTATACTAAAATATGTACCTGTATGTCTTATGAAGTTACTAAAATATATGCAATTAACATGTATGTTGTTTACTTCACTACTTTCATAAACTAGAAAGTACAACATTAGGTCTTTCAAGAGTAAAATTTAATTGTATAACTCTAGGTTGTTTTTAATTTTCTGAAGTTCCTATAACCTTTCTCTGGCCTCATCTAAGCTTTACAGGTATGCACAAGGTTGCCCCAGACCTAGGCACGCAGGAGGCTTGTAGAGAGTTGGTTCTTGATGGTTGCAGTTCCCAGAAAAACTGGTCCATAATAAACCCATCTTGAAGAACTAAGTTGAAAACTTAATTTATAGACTCTATAATGACAGCATATTGTCACTACAAGATAAGAGAAATATAAACTCACGTTCAGTGCTTCTTTTACCATAGATTCTCATCAGCTATGCTGTTATGGTTTTTAATATTTTTGGTATGTTTAGTAGGAGAGCTTATTGACCTCCTTATTAAGTTTAAGTTCACACTAACTGTGGGTAAAAGACCCACCAATCATCATTGTCATATTCACTTGGGATGATATATTTTAATACACGATTATGTGTAACAAAGTATATTGTAAGCAGTGCATTGTGTATCTCAAAATGTTTCTCATAAATAATTCAAATGGAAGGAGGAAATTAAAATAATTCAGGATAGTCTAGTTTTAAGGTCTAATGAGGTTAAGTCTTGATACATACAAAAATGTGAACACAACAAGGAACTATGGAAGAATGAATATTGGGGGAAAATAACTATAAAAAGTACATACTGTGAATTGGTTAAAATGAACAATGCACATTTAATCAGTCATGTAGCTGGCCTGTTGGCTACATGCAGTTACTAGCTCCAAAAACTGACTAGTAATCTTCCAAAACTGCTTTTAAATCAAGCTCTTAAATCGCAGCTATAAACAAAAGGACAAGAAACATTTAAACAATAGGTAAAGGTAAAGGTAAAGGCCCTCCCACTGTTCGTCGATTTGCTCGAGCGGGCCCAGAAACTTCTCCATTGGAGACTTTTGTTGTTACTGTGTTTAGCATATCGAATACGTAATGGGGAGCTTGCCAGGCTCTGCTGTGCGGGCGAGATACTCTCGGTATCTTGCTGGGCTCTCCAAGAGGGACAGAGGAATCGAACTCGGGTCAGCCATGTTGGCTGCGTGCAAGGCAAATGCCCTACCACTGTGCTATTTAAACAATACTGCAGTTTAAATTTCAACTCTTATGTCTTTGACAATTATAAAAAAATTGAAGTCTTGGCTAAGTTATAAACATGTTTATAATGCAGCATTTGCTTAACAAATAATGCTACTTATGATGTCTAGAAGATCAGGATAGTTTAAACAAAACAAAACAAAACATAAAAATAAAGAGTCAATTATTTACATGTGGAACATGTACATTTATGCCTAAATTTTAGCATTTACTGTACCATTATTAATTTAAAAATCACATCCAAAATATAAGGCAAAACCACCTATGAATTGGCATAATAGTTTATTTTTCAGTTTTTGACGATGTCCCTAATTTACTGATGTAGCAAACGAATGTCAGCTCTGATTGCTATGCGAAAGAACAGAAGATAATCTGCTTGGCAATGAACATTAAAAGTTCAATTGGACTGAGGCAACATGCTATATATGAAAAGTTACTAATTGAAGTACTGGTATTAAATACTGAAAAAAGTTAACAGTTTATTATAATTTATTTTATTTAACAATCTAGGAAATTCACAACGATCAGCCATTCCAGTGCAATTTCAGGTGCAACTGGGAATTCAGGAATCTTGGTGGAGCTGTTAGTGTAACGAAACTTGTAGGTGAAATACATGCACACTTTGGATAGCACATTTGAAGGGATCTCTCTACAATTACTTCATTGGTTTCATTTTCAGCAAACTGACTTGGGCCACTCAGCATGGCTTTTATTTTTCCTGATGTTAACGCATGTTCTCTTTTTACAATAAACTCATAGCCATAAGAGATATTAATTTTGACATACATAGCATCAGGGCCTTCACAGCCACCGTAGGTTTTCTCTTCTCCATCCATTATGTTATTAAGAAATTCTACTTCACTCCCAGACGAAATTTAAGAGTTTCTTGTCAGCTCCGCAGCCAAGTGAAGCTGCCACACCCTCGCCTGCACCCCGCCGAGAAGGGACCACTATTTAAATGATTCTTGGAGGGCTCACTGGGGATGTTAGATGCCTGCTGAAAGTAAACTATAGAGCAACCATGATGGTTACTTGCTATACGCATTGCAAACCATAACACACAAAAGGAGAGCGAGAGAGTAAAAATGAATGTGTTTGCCACATAGGCAGGTGGGAGAGATTGTGTGGGGGTGGCAGGAGGGATCCTGGAAACATTGGTGATGGAGAATGGGCACTGGTAGAGAGATGCGTACTCGATCATTTTATGACAGAAATATAATCACAAAAGTTTGCAAATCAGTAACTGAACCTCATGGTGATTCATTAAAAATTAAAAAAAATAGAATAGAAAGAAAGCATTCTAAGGGAAATATATTTATACAGAGCGGTAGATGGACAGACAGACAGACAGATATGCAAACAAGGCTAAACCTTAACAACATGTTACTAATCTGTTATAGAATTGCTTAATGATTCCTCGGTGAAAGACAACCGCCTTGACATACTTTCTTCTAAGAAACAATTTTTGGATCATTTTTAGCGAATTATTCATAACAAGCAGTACAAAAGTAATTCTTTTGGCTCTGCATTTCGGCAGATTTTTTGATTTGGGATGGAAACATTTGAAATATGGTGGTGATAAGGTGTGATGGTGGTGTATTGGTGTTTCAATATAAAATGCACTCAAAAATTGTGAACAACTGTATAAAAATTTACTATATTTAAAAATTTACTATATTTAAATATAGTAATACTTCAGTCAGAGCCATAGTAAAGCAGATACGTATTTGCCTTGGTCAGGGACCTATCCAGGTTCAATCTAAGGAATCTTATACTTTTCTACAAGCACTGCGAGTCATAATTACTGAGTGTCGAGCCAGGAGTAACCTCTTAGAATTTCGGGGTGCTCCCGCAACTAGTAAGAACTTATGAAGTACCCACAGTATTTAAGCCATTGTTTTAATCTTTTCATTTTTTTTTTCATTTTCATCATCTTGTTATTCGTCGATTGCCTCGAGCAGGCCCCAGTAACGTCTCTTTCATCCTAGCCCTGAGATTATATTCAAGGCTCTTTAGGAGAATGAGACCCATCATTGTTACTGGTATTTGGCATATTTGGTACACCACGGGGAGTTTGCCAGACTCTGCCCTGTGGGCAGGCTACATTCGATAGCCTGCAAGTTTGTCCAAAGTAGGAATGAGATAATAAGATGTCATAAGCTTAGTAAGAGGAATTAAGTTGATAGTATTTTGTTAGAAATGGTCTAGCATCAAATATGTAAGATCAAAGAGCTAGTATTTGGGATATTTTCTGCCAAGAAGGCAAGGGCAGGGACAGAAAGGGGGGAGTTTCTGGGGAGACATGCAGAGGTTTTTGTGTTCGCTGGCTCCCTGGACGGTTCTATTTCACAGACCATGATCAGTGACCTAGAGCCACTGTGTGTGGCCTGGATAGGGAACGCTGTTGGCCAAGGGCAGATGAAGGAAGAGACCAGGACCAGCCCGGTTGATCTTCGTAGCAGTTTATTACAAGGAAGTTTATCCCATAGAAGAAATTTATGTTATGGAGGGCCTAGATTCTCTCAATTACATCTTATCCTTGCTAGTCTCTCCATGGTACATCTTGCAGTCTTGCTCTCTCTCTCTCCAGGTCCCTGGAAGTCTGGGCTGACACTCCACCCAGTCAGGTAGCCAAAGCAACATAAGAAAGCTGCCCTTCCTGAGTGCCCAACTGAAAGCTAAATCTATTGCCCTTCTGGCTGTCCAAGGGCAAAATACCTCCTAAGGTGTTTTTCTCTTTTCCTCAGTCCAATTCACTATTAATAAATTATCAGTTATCAACTATTCCTGAGGCTATGCAGGAAGGACTGAACAGTGTTATCCTACATCTCCCCATTTTTCTCTTCTTTTGAGACTGCAGAGCTCAGGCCAGATTAATCATTCCTAACCCTAGCAGGGTCCAAATCTAGTTATTACTTTTTGGATCATGACAGCATTTGTCCATGACCAAGGTCTTAACTTATAGTTAATCATTATGGCGCTTTGGCCAGGCCCATCTTGTTGCCAGAGTAGCACATAGCTTACCTGCTTGCCCTGGTTCCATCCAGTCCCTCATCGGGACCCTGCTTTGGGGGGCACTAGGAAGTGTGGACAACTGAGGCTTAAGTGAGAGAACAGATGCCTGGGATGGAAATGTCACTGAGAGTCACATTACAAAAGCATGTCTTCTTGTGTCCATCCAAAAAGGACATTGCTCTGAATAACCTATGCAAAGGACTTAGGAAGAAGAGAAAAGCAATATTTATATATCAATAGAACACAAAGAAACTTACAAATAAACACAGAGAAACGGGAGCACTGTGATGGGAGCAGCCCAATAAACCTAAACTACCTGAGGTTATGGAGGAAGGACAAAGCAGTGTCATTCTATGTCTTTCAGTTGTTTTTTTTTTTCAAAGAACACAAAATTTGAAAGAGAGAAACAATTCCAAATACAAGGCAGTCTCATTAGTTGTAGTAAGATTTCCGTCCAACCCTGGACCCAGAGCAGTGCTTGTAGTAAGCGTCCAATTGTCCTGCACTGTCCAGGGGTGATGAGAGTCACCAATGATGAGAGTCATTTAGTCCCTTTCTGAAGAAATGAAGTGTCAGGATAAAAATTGAAGAGTTGTTCCTGTAACAGCATCAGTAGTAGATGCAGTAATGAGTACCAGGGGAGCAGCTATTAGGAGTCTGATAAATTCCAGGCAGCACTGGATCAGTCAGGGAGCACGGGAACAGGAGCATCACAACTTCTGGCAGGAGTACTTCAGTAGGGAATGCAGCCATTCTCCGGTCAGGTTCATAGGCAGTCATAGATGTGCAACCTAGATTATGTTTGAGAAAAACACTATTTTTTAGTTATCAGAGGCTTGGACCATCAGGGTTTGGTCTCCATGCATGTGAGTCGAGAAAAAGACAGAGAGAAGCTCCAATACAAATGGATATCCTAGAGAGAAATGAAAAAAAGTGTTCCTGTTTAAAAGTCATTCTTGTCTCCTTCGGGAACCTGTGAATTCCAAGGAAAAGGTAAAAGTAAAGTATTGTTAATTCAAAGTATGGAGGCCTGGCGTTGTCCAATCCACAACCTGTTAAAAGAGAGGTATAAGGAATGCCTTCATGTGAACTCTTAATGTGTTAAAGGAGCCAGAAGCCTTGCTGCAGATCTTATGATGCTGGCTCCTCTTCTTTCCCTTGTGACTTCCAGCAGAAATAGTTTGGAGATGGCTTGGGGCTGGAATGTGAAATGTTTTGAGTCTCTGCCAGTCTGAGGTCCAACTCAGGTGGATGAATTCGAGTTCTGATGAGACGTAATCGGATCCAACATTTCCCAGTGGGGTTATCATCTGTTGAAACTAAAGCATACCCTTGTCCTTGAATGAGGAGTTTCCCTGCTACATTCAAGTGGGAAAATACCTCCTTTTTGGTCTTTGATTTAACATGCCATATATCCATTGAATATGGAGAGGTGGTGGGCTTAAAGCCGCAGTGTTCTCTTTAAAGTCAAAGTGCTTCTGCCTAAGAGTAGCAACTACAGTGCCTTGTGAAATTGGGCCCTTTATGGCAGAATTTAATTTGTAACAATACTGGGCAGGAAATCTCCAAGGCTGCACTTCCTGCCACTACTGGCTGCAGGAATGATATGGAAGGAGCTCTGAAATTCCACTCTGGGAAGAGGGGCTGCAGTTTGGAACATCCTCTGATATTGTGGGACCTGGGGCTGGCGCCCATGCAGGTTTCCAGGACTGGGGTCAACAGCTGCATCAAAATGGAAGTGACAATCTCTGGCCCAATGATTTCCCCTCTTACACCTTGGACAGGGTCCCAGAGTTGCAAGTCTGGCTCTTCAGTATCCGGCCCAGAGGATTCCCTACTTACACCTGGGACAGGACCCAAGAGGTGCTCTCACAGTAGTATGTTTGGGAGATGCCCTGCAGTCCTTACAAAAGTGGCCTGGTTCTCTACAATGAAAACATCTTTTCTGAGCTTGTCTCTGTACAGTATAGGCTTCAAAAACCTTCATCTTCATCTTCTATTTAACAGAACCAACATTTCTACATGCTTTCAAGTACCCCTTGATATCTTCCTTCTCTTTGATAGGGCACAGAATGGCCTGGCAATCCTCATTATCATTTTAAAAGGCCAATTGTTTAGTCAATAGTTGCTGAGTTTTCTTATGCTTAACCTGCATTTCAATGGCTTCCATCAACCTTCCTAGGAAATCTGCATCAGGTTCTGAAGCCCTCTGGACCACCTTAGTCAAACTTCCCTTAAATTCTGCATCTGCATCAGTCTTCTCCCATGCACACAGGGCTATGTCAAGGACATGAGCAAAAACAGCACCAGGCAAGGTTACTTGCCCTTTTGGGTTCTGTGACTTCCTTTCACCTATTAACATCTCCTAAGTCAGTTTAAACCCTGAAAATCTTCGTCCAGCATGGCCTAGGCCATGAATCTTTGCCTTGGCCTCATCACTGAACCACATCCTCCACTGCAGGTACTGAGAAGGGCTTACGCACGTTTTTGCAATCATGTGAAAATCTTGAGGTACCCAGTAAGCCTTTTGACTCCAGTCTGTAAGATACTCCCTACAGTATGGAGATGTAGGACCTTAAGAGGAACAGGCCTTGTGGAAACGACTGAGAGAATCCATTCTTAACCTGCGATAAGATAGAGGCTGCTTCTTCTCAGCCTGAACTGGAGGAATGGGGGCATGTCCCGAACGGTCTGGAGGACACTTTGCTGAGCTGCTCTTGGACTCATAATCCGAGTAAGCGCAAGCAGACTCATAATCCGCATCACTTTCATCTGATGCATTGGAAGTGGAGCTATATTTATCAATCTGAGAAATATTTCCACTATGAAAACCCTTTCGAGACTGAGGTATAGGAGGAGCTGAGGCCATATGATCCCAAATAATCTCCTCCTCCTCCTCAACTGTGCTTTTCCAAAACAGGAGAATAGAAACAACAATCTCCCATGTATTCCAGAATGCCATGGGGGATCTTAGTCCCTCCCTTAGATACCTTGTAGACATTTTTCTTAACTTTTCCCCAAATCTTGTTTTCTAGAGTCCCTTCATCCAGGAACCATGGGTTTACCTCATAAACTACTTTAAGGCAGGACATGAGCTCGTCTTGGAAATGCATAGTCCTGGGTTCCCTTTCGTACGGGAAAGACACTAAATCAAATCCATAAACATCTTGGCCTGTTGAGTATGCCTCCAGATACTTCGAAAGATCTTGGGAAGGCCCAGAATCTGTCACATCTTAGTGGGGTTTTCTGCTAGTATTCTAACTCCCAGTAAACTAAAGAATCTTGTTCTCCCACTCACTTTCTAGAGTGGGTGTGCACTGAACTCAATTCTTACCTTTTTGGTTGGTAGCTCGACCCTGCCCAAGGGATACCAGCTATAAAAACTAAACACGCTGAGGGTTGTGTGTTTGCAGGCTCTCTTGATGGCTCTATCTCACAGCCTGCCTTAGGTGCCCTAGAGTCACTGTCTGTGGCCTGGATAGGGAACCCTATTGGCCAAGGGCATACGAAGGAAGAGACCAGGGCCTGGTTGGTTGATCTTTGTAGCAGTTTATTACAAGGAAGTTTATCCCATAGAAGAAATTTGTGTTATGGAGGGCCAAGGTTCTCTCAAGCACATGTTCTCCTTGCTAGTCTCTCCATGTTCCATCTTGCACCCCTGTTCTCTCTCTCTTTCCAGTTCCCTTATCTCTCCAACTTCCAGGACACTACACCCAGTCAGGTAGCCAAATCAACAGAAGAAAGCCCTTCCTGAAGGCCCACCTAAAAGGTAATTCTAAAGCCCTTCCTGACTGCCCAAGGGTAAAACACCTCCTAAGGTGTCTTCCTCTTGTCCTCAGTTCAATAAAATATCAACTGCTAACTATTCCTGGGGCTATGCAGGAAGGACAGAACAGTGTTATCCTACAGAATGTGCACTGGTGGAAGAATGGGTTTTTTAACATCATATGTTTGTGACTCAAACATGAAAGCTTGTAACCCTCACGGTGATTCATAAAATAAAAATTTAAAAATATAAAGATTCAATCAAGAGAACTCTCAAAAAAAATAAAGGAAAGATAAGAAAATAAAAAAGTGTGATTCAAAGTGGATTTGGAGTCCCATTCTTTCCGTGCCCCGATGGAGGTAGACCTAGCAGCCAAAAACCTCAAGAACTTGGAAGCCATGATCATGGCTGCTATCCACATGTGTGGACAAGCCTCATCTATGCGTGAATGTGCAGGAAAAGTCAGGTATGTGGGACTTCTGACAGAAAACTCCAGGCTCAATGAAATCAGAGAATGGGTAACCTCTACCCAACTCCCCCTGTTTCCAGCAGCTTGGCAGTCAAACCAACAAAACACCTCTGTTGCCATATAACCTCATCAATGGCCATGTAGTTCACAGAGAATCAGTTGGCATCGGTAAAATATAAAGTTGTTTGCACAGGAGAGATAATGCAATGTACAAGGTACCTCTCTTGAACCCAGTCTACCGAGCTTTTCCAGGAGTGATTCCTGAGTGGGGAGCCAGGAGCAAGTCCTGAGCGTGACTACGTGAGGAACCAAAATCAAAAGAAAGGAAGAAAGAAAGAAAGAAAGAAAGAAAGAAAGAAAGAAAGGAAAGAAAGAAAGAAAGAAAGAAAGAAAGAAAGAAAGAAAGAAAGAAAACATTGTGAAAGTTGTTTCTTCTAGTTTTGGCTATATTATCCCCTAAATCTAAAAGACCTTACAAACTATTAGTCTATATTTGCCTGGCATAAGTTTACACCTGACAGATACTGTGTCATCTATTCTATCTTTGTCTACTTTTCTTTTCTGGGGACATGTTTTCAAATGGAACACCGTAAACTTAGTGTTTTTTGTTAGGGGAAGATTTCTCATAATAATGCATCATTTCCTACCCCTAAAGTAAGTAATAATGTATATAACAAAGCATTAACATATAATTTAATATTATTAAACATTACACAAAATACATTAGTAGTAACTTACTCTTGTTGGTTAACTAGGCAATACAAATTATTTCCTAGTAACTGTTGATTTATTAATGAAATCTGTATGCTTATCAGTATAATCGGAGTATTTTCCTAACCTAAGAGTCTGAGGAAGGTGAAACTGTTATAACTGTCTTTTAAGATTCCACCTCTCTAGCCTACTTAAGTTTACCTCTCAGTCTATCCAATCCAGTCTTCTTCTTGGGAATCTGACCTCCCTATTGGCTAGCCTCTAACTTTCAACTGCCTGCTTTATGACATCATTCTCCCACCAAACCTACCAGCACCTGGTAGAATCTTGGAGCTCCCATGCAGTTGTTTCTAAACAAGTATGGATCATCGAAAGTGACCAGTGACCAATGACCAATCACCAGTGATCAGTCATCTGTACTGGACACTTGTGAACTCCAGCTTCAGTGTTCAGACATACTCTCATATGGTATCCTCTTCTCATTTACTTTTCTTGATATTTCCTCTTTTCTGATCATGTCAGGTAAGGAATAATATTTTTCAAACTTTTAAGGAGATTTCTTATCCCTAAACTTAGCAGTTAAAGAAGAGTGTTTTACTTCTTTGATTACATTATATTTGATACATACTTCCAACCTAAAATACATGTTTATATATGAGTTTTAACTTTCTGTGTTTCCTTTTCCTTTTAATAGTGATTTTTACATGATATTCATGAAATAAAGTCAATCAGAGACTATACTTTGACAGAAACATAAAAGGTAGTTTTGGTAGAAAACCTAATATATACCAGGATGTTTTATCTTAGCGGTCTCTCCACTTGTATTTATAATTTAGTATTTTAAATTTAGTGCTATTCAAAAGTAATTATCATGTGTCTTTTGAGTTTTATATGTAAACTCAATGATAAGAAAAACTGGATTGTGGGGAAGGTGTGGAGTGAGGAGTGGTAAGGGGTCTAGTCCTCAAATGTAAGGAAGTTTTGGGTCATTTTCAAAAAGCGTTGACCAACAGAAGCCAAGAAGTAGAAGATGATATGAGGGAGAATAAAATAGGAAACAAAGATTATGGAGGGAAGTTATCAAGGAAGGAGAAACAGTTTGTGATAGAATGTTGGAAAGGACCAAATAGTTCAAATAAAAACAGAAAGAATATAGATCAATATGCTGAGAGCCTGTCAAAGCAGTTTACTTTAATTATTTCTAGGAATAGAAAACATACTCTGCCTTGAGTAAAGTACCAGTAGAAAAAACAGTCTATAGAAAACCGTGGTTGTGGTTTCTTTTCTTATTTTCCCTAGAACAGAGTTGCTACTTGACAATTTTGAATGTAAACACGTTTGAGAAATGATACTTCCTATAAATAACTAATAGTGGTTACCTAGGGGGATGGATGATACATCATCTTCAATATTTTTTATCACATTCTAGTTTGTAAGGTGCATGTTTGCTCTGCTTGTTAAAATAAAGTAGTGATATCTTCTATCTTGAATCAGGAGAATTGATTCTTTTGCATGGTATGTAGGGTCCATGTTAAGGCAACTTGTCATCTTCACTAATAGTTTCTTTCTGGGCTGGAGCGATAGGAAGGGCGTTTGCCTTTCACGAGGGTAGACCATTTGCCTTGCATGCTTCCAACCTGGCTTCGATTCCCAGTAACCTGTATGGTCCTCCTGAGTGCATGAGCCTGGAGGAACTCCTGTGCAATGCCCGGTGTGAACAAAAAAGAAAAAAGCGTAGTTTCTTCCTAACATGACAGCATTTTGATAGCAGTCAACATCTGCTTTTAGATTCAAAGAAGAAGTAGAAAAATCAAGTCTCAGATGTCTATTTCACTGTCACTGTCCATTGTCTTCCCATTGCTCATCAATTTCCTCGAGCAGACCCAGTAACGTCTCCATTGTGACAATTGTTTTACTGTGGTCGGCATATCGAATACGTCACGGGTAGCTTGCCAAGCTTTGCCGTGCAAGTGAGATACTTTGGGTACTTGTCCGGTTCTTTGAGAGAGGAGGAGGAATCAAACTTAGGTCATCCATGTTGTCTGCGTGCAAAGGCAAATGCCCTACCTATCGCTCCAGCCCTGATGTGTAAGTACACATTGATTTCAGTTTTGTAGGAGTCTTAGTTTTTATACATTAAAAATATTTAAATTGTATTTTGGTGATTGTTTCAGAAACTTTAAGAATGACAATTTCCGGGGGTATGGTGCCGCCAGCAGGTCAGTCTGTACCTGTGAGGAGAGTGCATCAGCAGCCTCATGGCGCCTTCAGACTTTCAGATACCCCAAAATTGCTGCTGTGCCTTTGGCCAGACCCCAAAAACTTGGGGCAAAGTTTTCCAAGAAAGTAAACGTCCAAAAGTTATGTATGTGGCAAACACACCCACAAACCACCTCCAGCTCAGGTATATAATTGGAGGCAAGGCCTCTTTGGTTCCTGATTGAAGTGCTTAATGGACATGATCCCAGAGACTCAGAAACAAATCTTAGAACCCAGTGGCTTTAGGTAGAAATGCGTCTGGTCTCTGCAGTAGGCTACCGGTGCTGGGCCAACCCAGGTGGGAATAAGTTTCATGCCTTGGCCTGTTCCCCCTGGCGGCCCAGTGGCCGCCATCCGTCTGAGGCCACTGGATAGTCACATTTGGGCCCCCAGTGATGAGACACACAGGGCATCACTGGATGCGGGTGGAGCCGGGCTTGTCCTCCCCACCCCAACGAGACCCCAAGTAATCGCCCACGAATGGCCTTTCTGGCTCCTAATCAAGCTGCTTAACGGCCATGATCCCAGAGACTCAGAAACAAATCTCAAAACCCAGTGGCTTTTGGCAGAAATGCATCCGGACTCCACAGTACGTTACTGTCGCCGGGCCACCCCAAGGAGGAAAGGGTGTTGTCCCTCCACCCGCTTCCTCTTGCCGACTTGGTGGCTGTCATCCTCCAGAGGTCATTGGACAGTCAGGCTTGGGCCCGCAGTCACGAAACTTGTTGGGCCTCATGGGATGGGAGGGGGTGGAGCCGGGCCTGTCCTCCCCACCCCAACGAGAACCCAAGTCATTGCCCACGAAAGGCCTCTCTGGCTCCTCATCAAGCTGCTCAATGGCCGAGATCCCAGAGACTCAGAAACAAATCTCGAAACCCAGCGGCTTTTGGCAGAAATGTGTATGGACCCCGGAGTAGGTTACTGTCACCGGGCCACCCCAGGGGGGAATGGGTGCTGTCCCTCTGCCTGTTCCCTCTTGGCAACTTGGTGGCTGTCATCCTCCAGAGGCCATTGGACAGTCAGGCTTGGACCTGCAGTGACGAAATTTGTTGGGCCACATGGGATGGGGGTCGGGGGGAGCCGGACCTGTCCTCCCAACCCCAACGAGACCCCAAGTCATCGCCCACAAATGGCCTCTCTGGCTCCTCATCAAGCTGCTCAACGGTCATGATCCCAGAGACTCAGGAACAGATCTCTAAACCCAGTGGCTTTGGGCAGAAATCCCTCCAGATTTAAGTGTTAAAATTTCGGAATTTCAAAACCACATGGCCCTACTGCAGTCACACAACATCATATGTTATTCATAACTAGCAATAGAACAAAAATTTTCTATTGTTGCCTTTTCAGCAGATCTGAGTGTTGGGGTAAAATCTCAAATAATGGTGGGTCTGGTGTCGAAATAGTGAATGTGATCAAAGTAGAGAGAGAGTAATGTGGAAATCATCTGCCCCACAGGCAGGGGGAGGGTGTGGGATGGGGGTATACTGGGATTTTTGGTGGTTGAGAATGGGCACTGGTGAAGGTATGGGTGTTTCATTGTATGGCTGAGACTTAGATCCAAAAGCTTTGTAACTGCTCTCACGGTGATTCAATATATAAAATTATAAAAAATGGAAAAAATAGAATGACAATTTCCTGGTTTATAAAAATACTTGTCATCTAGATTTTAAAAGTAAATCTTTAATTTTTTGATCATTTTTAATGGCATTTTCTGCTTCTTGTGTGATTTACAGAAATTGTATGCTCTATTGAGGACCTGTTGTTTGATGGCTAAATTCAGAGGTATGAATAAAGATAATAATGCCATTTCCTTGTAATTATTATATTTATTTCTGCTTTATACTCCTTTAAAACATATACTGGCTACCACATGCAATGACATTTATTATATTTACTGCTTGTGATGTAAGTTACTACTAAGTCTTCTGTTTTATGCACTGGTAAGCTATACACTCAAAAAACATCTTCTACTGCCTTTTTTACTAGTAGGTTTTGCTAAAATAGAATATTATCTTCATATCATATACATGACACAATTTATTAATAAATTTATTGTGCTGTTTTCTTTGTTAAGTTTGGGGACAACATTCACTGTCGGTCAGGGCTTACTCTTGGGTCTGCTCTCAATCAGTTACTGTACTGCTTGCCACATAACCCAGATTTCATTCATATCTACATACTTCTTTTTCAGTTCTGTGATACATATTTTTCATGATTTTTTTCTTTTTCTCTACGCTTCCTCCCATGTAAATCACGTTAAATAGGGAAATTTTATTTCTGTGTGCACATTATTCTTAAGTAGAGTTGTAAAACACATTTGCAGGAAAGCAACTTGAGACTCAGAATTTAAACAACAGTCTTCCTTCCAAAAGCACATCTTGAGAAAAACTAAAGTACTCATTTTTGAGGGGGGATCAGAAACCAAGGTACAATTGCTAACCTTCAATTCATCAAGGAGATTGAGTTATATGTGAGCTGTAGGTAATAGATAGGAACTGCAGAAGCAAAAGACAAAACCTGAATATTACACTGGTAATAGTCGTAACGAACCCACATTGTCTATTAATGGAAAGTTTCTTCCTCCTAGTTTCTGACATTGTAGTGATCCAGGCAGAGCCCTAGCAAGAGAGTCCACATGCTTAGATTCCTTAACCTGGTAATACATAAGGGACAGCAAGATAGTCCAGGAGGGGATAAGGCATTTGCCTTGTAGGCAACCAATCCAGTTGGATCTCTGTCACTGCATCCAGTCTCCTGAGCACTGCAAGAGGTCACTCCAGAGTACAGAGCCAGGAATAGCACAAGATCACTGCCAGGTATGGGTTCAAACTCCACCCCACCCCAATCCCTATAAAAATAATGGGAAAGCTTGAACAAGTCTCTAGGCTATCTCTGGGCCTCGGGTTTCTTTCTTCTCCAACAAAATGTTAGTCATTCGCTTAGGACTTCCTAGTTTTAAAATGCTTCCTTTCTAGGCAATAACGTAAAGTTCATCAGAAGAGCAAGCTACAGGTAGAGCTTGGACAAGGACAAAATAGCTGTAAGCAAAAACTCCATGTACCAAGATCACCAGAGTCTTCTATAGCTCTGTGTTAACTTGGGAAGCGTGGTGCCAAATACACCAAGTGCAAAATATTCCAGCCTTTCAGACAACCAAAGTTGTTAGGACTTTTGGTAACTTACTTGACTGTTGATATTAGAAGCTTCTCTACACCTGAAAGTTTAAGTGAATTTTGTTCCTCTCAAACGTTGTTGGAGGGGGCTGGAGTAATAGCATAGTGGGTAGGGCATTTGCCTTCCACAAGGTTAACCCGGGTTCCATTCCCAGCATCCCATATGGTCCCCTGAGCAAGGACGGATGTTATACGTGAGTGCATGTACCATGAGTAAACCCTGTGCAACGACGGGTGTGACCCAGAAAGAAAAAGAAAGTTGTCAGAGATTATCAGTCTCACAGATCTTTTTTATCACCCTCTTGTTCCTTACAGAAAATATTCAAAATCCATTGGTATTGGGAACTGCATATTCTCTGCAGCTTCCTCTTCCCATGGTGAAAAAGCAGATTCCCTAACAGGAAGTATCTGGAACTACTCCAGCATATCTACTCCAGCTGGTAGATCTGGTTGGCACCTGCCCTCAGATTCTGTCATCTCTTTCCAACCTCTCATGGGTACTGCCTATATAGCACCACCATGCTGTCTGGAGGTTCTGGTCAGAGCCAGTGATCCACTCTGTCTGCTACCTACCAAAGTGTTTTGAAGTGGGATATTGCAAGAAGTACTGAAAAGAAGTCTTACATGGGAGACTTTACTGTGACTACCCTTGACCAAGACACCACACTCTCTTCCATGTCTATGGCAGCTCCCTATACAAAAACCTTAGATACCAACCACATGGTGTCTCTGTACCTGTCACTTTCTGCCAGTCTTGTTGAAAGGACATCATCTCAGGTTCCAAATCAGATTTATAGCCTGTCCTTTCTCTACCAGGAAGGAAGTCAATTGTATTACTATCATCAGGGCACTCCGGGACATCTCTTTCTGGAGAACCTGGTCCCTGCCTCCAATCCAATGGCTCCATGACATACAACGGAGGTAGGGTCTCTGCCTTCCAAGATTACAGCAATGCATCCCCAGAAAATGGTTATGGTTCTAAAAAGAAGCTTCAGCCCCCAACGAACCAACCACTAGCCTCCACCTCTGGAATCTATTACTCTGTGTCTGCTCCACCCAGCAAAGAATCGAGTTATCAACGTGGGTAAACTGCAGAGAAAAGAAATCTGGCACTCAAAACTTGGGGTCAAATCTGCAAGTGGGAAAATGTTCATAGACAGGTGGCATTACAATTAAATAAACTGAGATTTTTATATTTATGAAACCTGAAGTAAAATACACTCAGTTTAAGTTTAAATTCCCTCACTCATTTTACAGTACCTTATTTTCACACTCAACATCAGACCTTCTAATGCAGATTAGATGGTATGATAGTATAAAGACCACCTAGGCTTCCTAGAAGAAAACTTCAGTAGCATAACAAGGAATGCCACATTTTTATGATTGATCAGTCCGCCAGCATTATCACAGTAACAATAATCTCCATTTCTTTTTTGGGGGGGGTCACACCTGGCAATGCACAGGGGTTATTCCTGGCTCTGCACTCGAAGTTACTCCGGGCAGTGCTCAGGGGACCATATGGGATGCTGGGAATCGAACCCGGGTTGACCGCGTGCAAGGCAAACTACCTACCCACTGTGTTATCTCTCCAGCCCCAAAGCTCCATTCCTTAAATTATTGTGTTTGTGATTTCTGGGTTTTATAGTCTCTGAGTCTTGGCTGTTGATGGGATTACACGAAGACTATAAAACCAAGCTCCTGGAAGAGAACAGCGCAGAGTCTCCTGCCCCCGCGCCTGGCTGTCTTCGCCATTGCTCCTTGGAGGGGAGCGGGTTGAGTTTCCTTCCTCGCCCCAAGCAGGGCTCCAGCAGCTGAAGACCTCCAGGACCAGCCACCACCATGCTGAGACCACTCTCCACAAGCATGAAGGTACCAGCAGAGGAACAAAGGGATGCGGGTCCCTGGGCTGAGATCTCCAATGCTGCTTGGATCAGGGGACTGAGCATCCCCCACCCAGATCCTCCAAATTCCACTAGGCAGGGGTCACACCCACCAACTGGCCCCTGGTGCGTGTAATACCATCAACAGCCAAGAACCAGAGACTATAAAACCCAGCTCCTGGAAGCTAGACATCTTATTATCTCATTCCTACTTTGTACAAACTGGCAGGCTACCGAATGTAACCTGCCCATATGGTAGAGTCTGGCAAACTCCGCGTGGCATACCCAATATGCCAAATACCAGTAACAATGATGGGTCTCATTCTCCTAAGCCTGAAAGACCCTTGAACATGGCACCTTTTAAAAAATCTCAGGGCTAGGATGAAGGAGACATTACTGGGGCCTGCTCGAGGCAATCGACGAATAACAGGATGGTTGTAATCATGATCATGATCGTGATTTCTGAAGACATTTAAGAACTCTTATTGTGATGATACCACAGTAACTTTCCCTTACTTTAATGTATAAGATTCTGAATACACAATATACTCAGAGATCTTGTCCAAAGTTATCAAACCTAGAATCTCTACTTGAGCACAAAATTCATTATGAAGTGTTGCTTCATTCTTTCTTTGATTTCATGATATGAACTTCCAGGGTTTATTTTTTTTTCAGGAAAGTGAAGAAATTGACTATATGATGCTAAGTCTGTATAGCATTTAATAGTTTACAAATCTCTAGCTTGAAAAAAAAATCTTTAGTTTGGGGAAGGCAGAATATGGGTCAAAGATCGCAGTGCTCAGGGCTTGCACCTCGTTATGTTCTCAGGGTTCACTTATGAAGGTGCTTAGAGGCTCATATGTGATGCTGAGGATCAAACCAAGTTTAGCTGTGTGCAGGGCAAGTGCTATACCGACTATGCTATTCCTCTATTCTAAGTCTCTTATTTTTAAGTACGGGTTACACAGAAAATCTTTCAAGTACAAGGGAAACAATGGCATCACATTACCAACAGTAAGAACGACAACAGTTACCTCCAATCTTCTAGCTCAGGGTCTTGTCCATGATCCTTAGAAGAGCCAGTAACATTGTGATGCCCATTGCCGGAAGGTGCCCAATTGTGGCGTCATGAGTTATGTGGAAGGAGTATATTTTTTAAGGGGGACTTATTTCTTCCGTGGTTCCTTTGTAGTGATGAATTCCCTGGGGTAGAAAAGTTCCCTGGCATTGCAACCTTCTGATCAGACATTTTATCTGACACAAACTTCAGAATTACCCATGTCTTGCAGTATCAGGATTCAAATACTTGAGAATAGCCCACCAGCAGAGCTCCCAGATATTCCCATGATAGCTTCAGAATAAAGTAACCTGGCACTACCCCCTTTTCCAACTCAGGAAGAAACAGATAAGAATTGGGATGAGATTAACATTGAGCTTTCAACGTCTCTGGGTACCTACCAGATCCCAATAGAAAACCAAGATCCTTCACTGTGCCCTTAAAAATCCATGGATACACCAGTTACTGGCCTGCATTGATCCTCTCAGCCAGAAGCAACAGTCTGGTACTGAAACTACTCTATTCTAAATCCCTGACCTTGAAGATTGGAGGTAACTGTTGTCGTTCTTACTGTTGGTAATGTGGTGACGTTGTTTCCCTTGTGCTTGAACGATTTTCTGTGTAACCCGTACTTAAAAATAAGGAAAAGAATGTTCAATATTTGGAGGATACAGAAACACTTGAATGTGGAAATGAATCTCGTGGTATTTTTGCAGATCACGACATGGGAGGAAGATTAACAACTTTCCCAGCTCTTTGGTTGCTTAAAACACCTAGATCATTGCATACATCTGCAGGGAATGAACACCACAGATACCATCACTCTAAATCAGGGGCAAGAAAACTCAGACGGCACTAAGGGTACCTCCAACCCAACACGGAAGCACAAAAACTAAGCCTGTGAGCCGCTGGAGGGAGAACCCAAGGCCAAAATCCATTCCAAAGACCCAGGACGTGTGCTAGGGGGAGCAGGAGTGTTTGTAATGTTGCAGCCAGTTGATAGTTGTCCTGTGACCAGGGCCAAACATGACAGCAAACCACAGAAAACTGCATCCAGCAGGATTAGCAAGACCAAGAGCCATGAGCAGGAGAAAACAAAAAAAGGCCAGAGAAAACTCTCAGAAAGGTAATGACAATAAACATACAGGGTACAAGTTGAAAGCAGAAGAGAAGCCCACCATTGCCACGATGAAAAGCAAGTTAAGTCAACCTAAGCTTGGTCAAGAGGCCCTTAAAAAGCCCCGCAGGTACCAAGGCATTCACATGTAGAGTCTGTGCAATTGTTTGATGCATTGGGGAAGAAGAAGTATCCAAAGCCTGGATCCTTTTCCTACCGGGTACTGGGTAGTTCAAAGAAGCCCAAAGACATCCAACCCTCTTCAGCTGTCAAACAATGGCCAGGTGCTACATGGGATGGAAAAGGTCTTGGAAAACTCAGGTCAAAGTACAGAAACCAAGCAGCAGTACTGAAGAACGCTCGTCTCCATCCCAGTCTGAGCTGCCACCTTCTGGGAAGGTCAAATTGGTACCTTTACCTTTTCTTACCATTGAGAAGCAGCAAACTCAACGTGTTCCTCGGAAACCACAGTCTGTGGTTTCACATCCTACTGATGCAGCTTACCCTGCCAGGCCTGGCTCTACCAAATTAGCCCAGCCAACTGCCACCAATTCATCCTGGCTAGTGACTGCATCTTTGTCACGTCCTGCCAGACATGCTCAGCCCACTTCCACCAACCCATCTCGATCAGCTTTGCTGATCTCTACTAGCCACCTATTTCTCATCCTGCAACTTCTAGACCTGCTCCCTACAAGACAACAGCTAGCACTTCTCTCCAGCAGAGCCCTTTTCCTGACTCTGGTACTGAGCATCAGGCTCTACCCAAACAGCAGAGTCAGTTTATACTACAAGATTTCTGTTTCCAACCAATTTTTTTTCCTCCATGAGGAAAGGCCAATGTTCGTGAGTCAGTCATGTCAAATCCCATCACAAAAGAGCAGAAACCAGAGTGTGAGGCTATGAAGAGGAAGGCTCAGCAGGAGCGTGAGAACGCTACCAAATGCACCTCTTTGGGGAAAGTGCAGTTTTTTATCCAGAGAGAAAATGATGCGGACAGCTCTCGATTCTCTGGTTATAACTAGCTGGAATGGTTGTTGCCACTTTAAGTACAAGATGGTTGCCTTAGACAAACACCTGAAAAGCCATACACATTGCATTTATTCTGATATATTTTTTCAAAAATAAATAGATGCATATAAGTTAATAGATTAGTAATAAAAGTTCTGAATGTTGAGAGCCGTTGCACTGTGATGGTTATTTGGAGGGGGTGAGGGGCGAAGGATTCATAAGAAAGAAATAGAAGTTAAGAGGGGGGGATAAAAGGAGGAACAGAAAAGAATATAAGAAAGAGAAACTTGGCTCAGAGTTGTAAATTCCTTAAGAGGAGATATGTTATGGGCAGGAGGGGCAGGCAGAGAAATAGTCTACCTGATAGGGCATTTGCAGGAGGCTGACCCAAGATTCATCCCTGGAATACTATGTGGTAGAACGAGTTCCACTAAATGTTATCCTTGAGCACAAAGCCAGGAATAAGCCCTCAGCACAGGCAAGTTTGCCTCCATCTCCAGTCTCCTCCAAAAAAGAATGGGAGAAATGGCACAATTAAGGGGTTTGGTTTAATATTAAAAAAATGGAATACGCTGAAGAAGGAGGATTAGTATAACAAGATGACCTAATAAAAAGGAAAAATAGTTTCACAGAGTCTGTTTTTCTATATCATTACCTCCGCTGTTTAATAAAGAGATTTGAGACATATCTCCAAAAGGTGTGGGTGGACTATCCATAAATGATAAGGCTGTGGGATGCTAACACATATACTGGGGAAAGAACCTACAGATGAACAGTCAACGGCCCTCAGAGTTATTTAGGGGTGATGGTAAATAGGGACCAAGAAAAGAGAAGAGTTGTAGCAAGAAGCCAAAATATCAGCTCTTGGAACATGTAAAGATCAATTGCCATGTACTCAGGCCCGTGGTTCAGCCACCCTAGGTGCAACATTTCTCTTCATCTTCCCAACAATAATCAGAGCCAGAATTACCAGGGCACTAGGCCAGCGCGGTTCAACAATGAGGTCTATATGACTAAGTTCTTTGGATTTGCAAACTCCCCAATGTGGACAATGTGTGTTTCAAACCACAGCATCCTGACATTACTGACTTGGGAGCTCAAAACATATTACCTTCAGGGGGCCTCTCAGGAGTTTTCCGCAGTCCCTGGTGCCTGCAGCCTGCTCCGAACATCGTTAACGGAATCTCACACAAAAACCAATGCTATAACTGGCGCTGGAGGCTGGGCCGTGGGAGAATCCATACTGGGACATGCGCACTAGGTCACTACTCCCAGAGCTGTTGGGACCGGCTCTTCTTGAGGCTGCGAAGACGGTGGTGGAAAGAGAAGGTCCTAGGACAGATATGGGGTGATGAATGAAAGGGAAGGAAACGGGGAAGGGCTAGGACCGGGACAGTAGATGGGCATGATGGAAAAGTTGGTGGGTTACATTAAAATGTTTTTTAGTGAAAAACTGTGTACCATTTATCAAAGGAACAACAAAAGTCGGAAAATAAAATAGGTGAAAAATCACAGGTGACATACAAGGTCCGAGAGAGTTCAAAGAGATGAAGTTCTTTCTGGAGCTCCTGCTGGATCTTGGGCAGACACGTTGGTTTTCCCAGCATTATGTGGTGTGACCACAAAACAACCCCCAAGTGTTAAACAAGCAAAGACAAAAAAAATCAAGCTGCAGAACATTAAGAGTGGAGACTCGTTTTTCTTTTGGGGAGGCGGTGGGAGAGGCTTTGATGTGAAGAGTTTTAAGTATTTTATAAGGTGAAAAGAGTAAGAAACACCTTGGCCAGCACAGGGATTAGGGGCCCAAAGGGGAGTGTCTGATGGCCTTCTACTGCTAACGTGAAAAAGGTAAGGTGTACTGCATTTACATAATTTAGAGTTTGAAAAAAAGTAAAAATCTGTCATAGCCCAACAGTTATTCCCAATTTTCCTAGGTGCTTCTAGGCAATGAGTAAAGGAAAGAAAACTTGTACCCCTTTAAAAAAACACACCTGCATAAGCAATATTTTTTATGGGATCCATCATTTAAGACAAATTTCAGTGGCATTTTCTATACTTGCTAAATTTGCAACTACTTCCATTATTTTTTATCCATGCGCTGGAGCAATAGCACAGCACGTAGGGCGTTTGCCTTGCAAGCGGCCAACATGACCTACCAGAGTTTGATTACTTCGCTCCTGGCAGAGAGTGGGCAAGCTACTGATGTTATCTTCCCCACACAATTTAGCCTGAAAAGTTGCACGTGATGTGTTTAATATGCCAAACTCAGTAACAATTGTCACAATGGAGACATTACTGGGCCCGATTGAGCAAATCAATGAACAACGGGAGGACAGTAATGGTGACAGTGACCATTATTTTATCCATAACAGTTTCATCATTTCCAAAAACAACCTTTTCAGTACTGACCTCTCCATTCCATCTCTCCTCTGGTTCCTGGCAACAATCCTCTTTTGTCTATATGAATTTTCTTTCTCTACACCCTTCCCACATATGGATCCTAATATATGTGACTTTTTGGCAACATTTTTTAACCCTGATGCTTTCAAAGTTTATCTGTGCGACAGTATGTCATTACTTCCTCTGACTGATATTATTTTGTATGGATCTATCATATTGGAGAGGTTTCCACACTTTCTAAATGCACAGAGCCCCGGAGGTCTCATAAATTGGCTGAAAGAAATATCGATAGTGGTTGTACAGAGGGTAGGGTGCTTGTCATCAACACAGTAGGACTGCTTGGCTCCCTGGCACTCCATATGTCCCCTGAGCCCGGCCAGGAGTGACTTCTGAGCACAGAACCAAGATAAAGCTCTAAAAACCATCATGTATGGCTAAAAAACACAAAAAATAAAAGCAGTCACACATACACAAGATCCAGACCCTTTCATGTATTTTATATGCTTACAAAATCATGGTGTAGAATAGATAATAGCCATTCAAAGAATCCATCAACCCACACATATTCCTTTGTTTAGTAAACCTTGATTAAATAGATTCTATGGCTGGCAATGGAGAGATCTGGGGAATTATCAGGTGAGTCAATGGAATAGCCCTTGTTCTGACACAATGGAGGAAGAAGATGATGAAGATAGAGGAGAAGTTCATGTGACCTTCGAGCCAAGACCTGAGTGTATTCATTACCAGACAAATTGATGTCCTCATAATTTAACAGAAAATACAGGCTAAAGACCTTCTAAAGAAGGTATGTATCCTGGCTGACATATTTTTCCCAGTGATCTTCATATGAAATTTCTGCCTTGTAGGAGTGCGGATATTTTTCTTCTGATGTATAAGCTAACAGTTTATTGGTTCCAGCCCTCACAGAAAACCTAAACAAAAGAGCACATCAATAACACAATAGCTTGTAGTCCAAGACAGTGCTCAGCAACAAATATTTGAAACCAGTACATATAAAAATTAAAAATCTTTTTCTATTTCACTGTTAAATAAACACAGAACTTCTTAATGGAACTTGTGTAACTAGTAGCTAGTAGATAGGGTAAGTAGCAAGGTCTTGAGGCTGGGACTTAAAATGAGCAGTATGGTTCCCTGGTCCACATCGATTTTCAAACTATTTTGACTTTATATTACAGTTACTGCTCCAGTAATGATTCCTGAATGCAGAGCCAGGAGCAATCGCTGACCATAACCCGGTGTGAACCCCAAACTGAAATAAATAAATAGATCAGATTTTCAAAGTTTTCTATCGTACTTTTAGCCATATTGTCCATAACTCAACCTCCTCTATTTTCACAACCACTCTCCACATGCTCAGACAAGCCTCACCCATGAATGAATCTATTCCTGGAACTCTTATAATTTACACCACTGATAGATGATAGATCAACAGTAACACACCACATTTGATGGGGCTTAAAATAGAAGACAAGTCGTTGGTATGCATGCTCTCCATAGCAGTGTTCCCAGAAATCAAGCTCAGGGAACTGCAAGACTCATCACCGTTGGCCATCCCCACCCAACCCCCCCACCCCACAACACACACATGCACTCAGGATGGAGACTTTCTCCGGCAAGTATTAGGACTGCATCAGAAGTGGGACTTTATTCCTGATCAGGCACCGTTGGGGCTTACTCCCCCAAAAGTAGAGCAGGGGCGATGTCCATGGCCTCCAGAGCAGCAGCGCCTGATGTGGCTGCTCTAATTTTCCCCTTTCTCTTCACCTTTTTTTATTAATTGATTTATTAATTTTGAATACTCATCCCTCAACCAGTGACTATTTCCCACCACCGTGGATCCCAGTATCCCTCCCACAGCCCACCCCCCACAACCCACCCTGTCTCTGTGGCAGGGCATTCCCTTTTGTTCTCTCTCTCCTGTTGGGTGTTGTGGTTTGTATAAGAGTTAAGCCTGATTTTCAAGGAGAAACGTTGGATGATTTACTTTCCATAGATAACTTTGTATATAGGGAGATGTCGAGCGGGCGCATAACATGCTGCGGGGTTTGGAGTAAAAGTCCTGGTTCCCACATAGTTGAACTATGCTTGTCACCGGGGCTCCTGGTCACCGGGGTTCCATCTGGAGGAGGCGGGATGTGGCACCTACCCCATTTAGGACTTCCCGGTGATTTCGGCTGTTTTTGGGACCTGGTTCATTCACCGGGAGCTGTGGAGCCACCCAGTGACCTTTCTTCTCTGCGACTGTGTGTGTAAAGATGGCACTAGGGGGCCATTTTTAGAGCACACAGCTGCGGCTTCTCTAATATTCCCCTTTCTCTACACTTTGACTCACATTTCAGTCTCCATTACCTAACTTTCAGGAGTACAGCTTGGCTGTCACAAACACATTATGACAATAGTCCACTAGCCTATTTCGATCTCACTCAAAAATAAATGTGAACACAAGAAACTGACAAGTCTAACATTAAAGAAAACATATATGAAACTGCACTAAAGGACTCACAGAAGTCACAAAGGAGCAGACCCAAAGAGGAAGCTAGTATTCTAGAAGGGGGGGAAAGGTGACCAACATCGAAGAGCTCATTCAGAATTCTTTCTGACAGCAAGAGGGGAACACTGAGAATGAACCGAGGGGATCCACCTTACAAACACCTAAGCAGCACGAAGAATAGGCACAAATCCCCACCACAAGGAGTGGATAAAGAATAGACCTCAGAAACCTCAAAAGGAATACCAACAAATACAATCTCTCCAATAAAGAATTCAGGGATGAAATGATGAGGACTCAAAGAAACAATGGAACAGGCACCCAGTAGATTAAAGTAAGCCATGAAAGAAACAGTGATATGGACAGCTAATAAAATCAGGAAGCAATGAAATCAGAAATAAGAAAGGAACATATGTCACTAATAAAGGATTTAGTAGATGAAATTAAAAATAGAGTGTGCGCGCTCAACAGTAGAATGACCCCCGCTGAGGAAAGAAACAGTGAGCTTCAAGATGGGCTGCATAAAGCATACAGGCAACAATATATAATGGGAAAGGACCTCAAAATAGATCGTGTGAATCAGAGACCGAGGGGATCAACTTCAGAGAAAAGATATAAGAATCATCAAAGATTCAGAAGAACGGGGAGGCCACCCTAATGAGTAGCAAAAGTTAAGCACATCATTGCTGAGAATTTTCCAAAGCCGGAGATTGCAGACATTCAGATCCAAGGAGCTTGAAAGGTACCATCTAAAAGAGACCATAATAAAGAGAATCCAAGACATAGTCTATTCAGAATGACAGATAACACAGATAGGGACATAATACTGCAATTATAAAGGTCAAAGAAGGAAAACACATACAAAGGAGCATCCCTTAGATTTGCAGCAGACTTATCAAAGGAATCCGTCCTAGCCCAAAGACAATGAGGGGATAGAGTGAAAACACCCATTGGAATGAATGCTTCCCCAAGTATACTCTATCCGTCAATGGAATACACTGCAACTGTTAGAAAGGATGAAGTAATGAAATTGACATACAAGTAGTTCAACATAGTAAGTATCATATGATGTGAAATGAGCCACAAAGGGAGGTACAGACATAAAAAGACTGCACTCATCTGGGGAATATTAAGTAACAGAATGGGAGAAAAAAACCAAGAATATTTGAGATCATTACCAGGAGGTCTGCTCCATAGGTTGGAACCTGGAAAAAACTGGACAGCTACATGCAAAAAAAAAAAAATAGGACTCCGACATCTACCTAAGACCATGCACAAAAGTCAGTTGAAAATGGATTAAATAACCTCACTATCAGATCTGAATCCATAAGGTACATTGAAGAGAAGGTCAGCAAAATCCTCTTCAACACTGAAACTGATAGTATCGTCAAAGGAGACAGGCCACTGAACAAGCAAGTGGAAACAGAGATACACTATTGGGACTATCTTATTTTTTTAGTTTTAAAATATTTTATTTCTTTTTTTTAAATTTTTATCAGTGAGACATCATGATGTTCAGTTGAAGACTTACAATTTGTTTGTGATTGGGTTTCAATTATACAATGATCAAATACCCATCCTTCCACCAGTGCCCATTTCCCACCACCACGAATCCCAGTAACCTTCCCACCCCCATTACCCCCATTACCCCATTCCACCCTGACTCTGTGACAGGGCATTCCCTTTTGTTCTCTCTCTCTCATTCAGTATTGTGGTTTTCAAAAGAGACAATGAGTGACAATCTCGTTTGGTCTGTAGTCTACTTTCAGCATGGTTCTCCCATCCTGGGAGGATCCTCCCAACACCCATTGTTTGGTGCTCCCTTCTCTATATAAGCTGCCTTTTCCCCTAGCATGTGTGGCTGGCCTCCAAGACATGGAGTAAGATTCATGTTACTAATCTCGTCTATTCTTGTGTGTTAGCCTCCTAATTTTGTTGCTTTATGTTAATGGGACTATCTTAAACCAAGAAGCCTCGGTGCCACAAAAGAACCAGTGAGCCGAATACAAAGACAGTTTACAGAACAGGTAAGGATATTCACCCAATACCTGTCTGATGAGGTGTGAATATCAAGGGTATAAAACGCACTGGTTAAACTCTACAGTAAGAAAACATGCATCCCATCAGAAAATAAGGCGATGAAATAAACAGAAACTCTCTCAGGGGAGAAATCTGAATGGCCAAAAGGCACATGAAAAAATGCTCTTCATCACAAATCATCTGAGAGATGCAGATGAAAACAAAAAGATATCATGTCATACCACAGGAACTGGCACATACCCAAAAGAACAAAAGCAACCAGTGTTGGCATGGATGTGGGTCGAAGGGCACTCTCTTTCTCTGCTGGTGAGAATGCTGACTGGTGCAGCCTTTGTGGAAAACAATATGGATGTTTCTCAAAAAAACTAGAAATTGAGCTCCCATTTGACCCTGCATTACCACTCCTGGTAATATATCCTGGAGATGCAAAGAATACAGTAGAAATGACATCTGCACTTGTACATTCATTGCAGAACTCTTTGCAATAGTGAGAATTTTGAAAAAATCCAAGTACCCGGGAACAGATGACTGGTTAAAAAAAACTTTGGTGCAAATACGCAATGGAATACTATGCATCTGTTAGAAAAGATGAAATGATGAAATTTGCATATAAGTGGATCGATATGGAGAGTATCATGCTAAGTGAAATCAGTCAGAGAGGGACAGACATAGAATGACTGCACTCATTTGTAAAATATAAAGTGACAGAATGGGAGACTAACACCAAAGATAATAGAGAAAATGTCAAGCACATTGCTCTAAGGCTTCGAAACTGATCTTACATGTTGGGGGAAAAGGCAGATGGAATAGAGAAGGGACCACTATGTAAATGATACTTGGAAGGCGCACTTGGGATGGTAGATGCCTGTTGAAAGTAGAATGTAGACCAAACATGATGGCCACTTACTATATGCATTGCAAATCATAAAACCTCAAAGGAGTTAGAGAGTAAACGGGATTGTGTTTGCCACAGAGGCAGGTGTGAGTGATTGTGTGGGGGTGGTGGGAGGGATACTGGGAACATTAGTGGTAGAGAATGTGCACTGGTGGAGAGATGCGTACTCAATCATTTTATGACCGAATGTACTTTCAAAATGTAATCAAGAAAGTTTGCAAATCTGTAACTGAACCTCATGGTGATTCATTAAAACATAAAAATAAACAAATAAAATAAATAGAATAGAAGGAAACCAATCTTAAGGGAAATATATTTATACAGAAAGATAGATAGATGGACAGACAGACACACACAGAGAGATAGATAGATATGCACACAAGGCTAAATCTTAATAACATGTTATTAATCTCTTATAGAAGTGCTCAATGGCTCCTGGGTGAAATAAAACCGTCTTGAAATACTTTCCTTTAAGAAACAATTTTTGGATAATTTTTAGTGAATTATTCATAACAAGCAGTACAAAATTAATTATTTTGGCTCTGCATTAGTGTGGGGGTCCCGCCAGACCATCCTCTGGCCCACACAGGTGGCCTACGGGTCGGTAGGTGCAGGGAGGGACTGACCGAATGAACACAAGACACAAGAGATATAATGCAGTTTAGAAGCAGAGAGAAAAAGGGACAGAACAGAGCAGACAGGACAGCAGACAGGATCGGACAGGACAGGAGTTTATTCAGGGCAACAGGGGCTTAAATACCTATCAGTACAGGAAAAGCGCAATGTAGTTACACAAAAAGGGTCATGTCCATATATGGTTAGGGAGGTTACAAAGTCTATACGTTTTCACATTCCAGGCATGAGATAGTTACACAAAGAGTACTGTCAATATATGATTTACAAAGTTTATACATTTCACATACTAGGTTAATCACTGTCAGTGATTTCTTGTTTTTACTGAGAGCCATGACAGATACTTTCTCAAGATAACGATACATAGCACAGGCAGGTATGCCCTTGGTCAGTTAAAGCGCCAGTTTCCCACACATTAGGGCAGGGTTTTAGGTTTGGGATGGAAATATTTGAAATATGGTGGTGAGAAGGAGTAATGGTGGTATATTTGTGATCGAATATTAAAATGCACCCAAATATTGTGAACAACTTTTAAAAATAAAATTAAATTAAACAATCTTTTTAAGAGATCAAAGAAACAATTTTGAGTGTGGAAATATATGAAGAGGAAAACAAAATAAAGAATAACTCAGAAGTTTCTGTATTCAATTTTCACGTGTTCAGAAAGAGAATTCAGCATGGTCCACAAGGCTCATGCTGAAAACTGAATGCTGAAAGCCCCAAAGGTGCCATGTGCAGAGAAAGATCATGTGAGTCCAGCACTAAGCCAGAGGCTTAGGACTGTGATCATTAGAAAACAGTTGTTTGTCAAAAAATGAAAGTGTATAGAGCAAGACCACTTTAGATCAAGGTTGAATCAGTGTGGACTTATAAAATTGAGAATCGAACAGTGAATTTTCTGCTATTCACAGTTCTCAAACTTCCATCTATAAACCACTAGGAATTTCATCTAGCACATAGCACTGTAGCACTGTCCTCCCATTATTCATAGATTTGCTCAAGCAGTAACGTCTCCTTTGTGAGACTTGTTGTTACTGTGTTTGGCGTATTGATTATGGCATGGCACGGTAGCATGCCTTGCTTTGCTGTGCGGGCAAGATAATCTCGGTAGCTTCCTGGTAGCTTCTCGGTAGCTTTCTGAGAGGGGCGGAGGCATCAAACTCAGCTCGACCAGGCTGAATAAATATATTTACTAAATTTAAATATAGTAATACCTCAGCCAGAACAATAGTAAAGCAGATAGTTATTTGGCTTGGTCAGGACCTATCCAGGTTCAACCTAAGACATACCATATGTTTCGGCAAGCACTGCCAGGCATAATTACTGAGTTTTGAGCCAGGAGTCACCTCTGAGAATTTTGGGGTGCCCCTGCAAATAGTAAGACCTTATGAAGTACTCACTGTATAAAAGCCATTGTTTTAAGCATATTAGTAGGTACTAAGTTGATAATATTTTGTTAGAAATGCTCTAGAATCAAAGATCTAAGATTAAGGAGATAGAATGTGGGAAGTTGTCTGCCAGAAGGCAGTGGGAGGGCAAGAAAGGGGGCGGTTTCTGGGGAGACACCCTGAGAGGGTTTTGTGTTCGCTCTCTGGATGGCTCTATCTCACCACATTCATTAGGTGCCCTAGAACTACTATGTGTGGCCTGGATCTGGAAGGCTGTTGGCCAAGGGCAGACAAAGGAAGAGACCAGGGCCAGGCCGGTTATCTTTGTAGCAGTTTATTACCAGGAAGTTTATCCCATAGAAGAAATTTATGTTATGGAGGGCCTAGGTTCTAGCAAACACATGTTCTTCTTGATAGTCTCTCCATGATCCATCTTGCAGCCCTGCAATCTCTCTCTCTCTCCAGCTCCCTTGTCTCTCCAACTCCCTGGCAGTCTGGGCTGACACTCCACCCAGTCAGGTAGCCAAATCAACATAAGAAAGCCCTTCCTGAGGGCCCACCTAAAAGGTAATTCTAAAGCACTTCCTGACAGCCCAAGGGCAAAATACCTCCTAAGGTGTTTTTCTCTTTTCCTCAGTCTAATAAAATATCAAGAAACTATCAACTATTCCTGAGGCTTTGCAGACGGACAGAACAGTGTTATCCTACAGAATGTGCTCTGGTGGAGGGATGGGTGCTTGAACATTATATGTTTGTAACTCAAACATGAAAGCTTGTATCTCTCTCCCGGAGATTCATAAAATAAAATTTAAAAAATAAAAGATTCAATCAAGAGAACTCTCAAAAAAAATAAAGGAAAGATAAGAAAATAAAAAAAATGTGATTCAAAGTCGATTTGGAGTCCCATCCCTTCCACGCCCCAATGGAGCTATCCCTGGCAGCCAAAAACCTCCAGAACTTGAAAGCCATGATCATGGCCACTATCCTCATGTGTGGAGAAGCCTCATCTATGCGTGAATCTGCAGAAAAACTCGGGTATGTGGGATTTCTGATTGAAAATTCCAGACTCAATGAAATCAGAGAATGGGTAACCTCTCCCCAACTCCCCCCATTTCCAGCAGCTTGGCAGTCACACCCACAAACCACCTCTGGAGCCATATAATCTCAGCAATGGCCTTAATCCAGAGACTCAACAATGAATATCTCAGAAGAGATAACAGAACAATACACCATAGACATGCCCCTAGATCCCATGCCAGCCTGTTTTAAACAGGGCATCCGAGAGGGAGGATGGGTGAGTTCCAATGAACTCAGCTCCAGCAGCTGAAGACGTCCTCTTTCCTCCCGTTCTTCCTTCCTTCCTTCCTTCCTTCCTTCCTTCCTTCCTTCCTTCCTTCCTTCCTTTTTCCTTCCTTCCTTCCTATCTTCCTTCCTTCCTTCCTTCCTTTCTTTCTTCCTATTTTCATCCTTCCTTCCTTCCTTCCATCCCTCTTTCCTTCCTTACATATGCCTTTCTTTCTCCTTCCTTCCTTTCTTTCTTTCTTTCTTTCTTTCTTTCTTTCTTTCTTTCTTTCTTCTTTCTTTCTCTCTCTCTTTCTTCTCTTTCTCCTTCCTTTCTTTCTTTCTTTCTTTCTTTTTTTTTTTTCTTTCTTTCTTTCTTTCTTTCTTTCTTTCTTTCTTCTTCTCAGTCTTGCTTTCTTTCTTCCTTTTGCTAATTAGGGATCAGCAAATATTTTCTATTTAAAAAACTACACATAGTTAATTGGCTATTCTTTGCGGATCTGTCTCTGTCTCTGCTCATCTCTGCAGTTGTAGTATGAAATCCGTTCCTGGCACTTGGATGATCCTTCCCCAGCAAATTTCCTGGTTCTGTCTTTGCACTGACACCTACTGGCTCATCTTTTTTTTCATTTCTAAAATATATTTCCCTCCAGCACTGAGGAATAATGTAGGGGCTGGAGCGATAGCACAGTGGGTAGGGCGTCTGTCTTGCATGCAGCCAACATGGCCAACCCGAGTTCGATTCCTCCGCCCCTTTTGGAGAGCCCGGCAAGCTACCGAGAGTATTCGATATGCCAGACACAGTAACAACAAAGTCTCCAATGGAGACGTTACTGGGCCCGCTCGAGCAAATCGATGATCAACGGGAGGGCATTTACTTTACTTTAATATATTAATATTCCGTGTGACTGACCCTGATTCTATCAACACAACATATGGTCCCATGAGCACCACCAGGAGTCACTCCTGAGCACAGAGACAGGAGTACCTGAGTATCACTGGGGCTACCACAAATCCTCTCTCTCTCTCCACACACACAAAAACACACATACATAATACACACATACACACACACTACCTGGGCTGGATTGATACTACAGTGAGTAGGGTTCTTGCCATGTATGAAAACAATGCTCAAGTGTTAAAGGGACCATATGTATTGGGATGGCAAGGATTGAATCCAGGTCGACCATGTGCAAGGCAAGTGCGTTTCCCATTAGATTATAACTTTGATCCAGATGACGATACTATGGTAAATTACAACTGACTTCAAGTATTTCTTCTGTTCTTCCTGATTCTTTTTATAGGTTCCCAAATATCCCACACTACTTGGGATTTTTAAGAGATGGTATAATTTGTTAATCACAATAATATGTTATAATATGGGTAAATTGATTCTCATATGCCAAATCCAATTGTCACTTTGAACCTCCATTCACTAACGGTCACTCACAGAGAATGAGACAAACACAGAACTAGACAAACACGTGGATTGACCTAGCTTTAGGGTCACCTGTGCAGCCATCAGTAGTCTCATGGCAGGTCAATATAATGCAATATTGCTCCCCCAATCCCAGAAGATCCCAACAGGTGAGCCATTGTTTGAGTTGACAGAGACATCAAGGACAGTTAGGAAGTATATAAACGTGCCACAGGGACCTGGAGAGCAGAGGCTAGTGTAGGTCACAGAGAATCAGTAGGCATCAGAAAAATTTAAAGTTGTTTGCACAGGAGAGAAAATGCAGTGGGCAGGGTAACTCTCTTGCACCTAGTCTACCGAACTCCTCCAGGAGTGATTCCTGACTGTGGAGCCAATAGCAAGTCATGAGCATGGCTAGGTGAGGACCCAAAATCAAAATAAATAAATTAAAGATTGTGAAATTTGTTCATTCTAATTTTGGCTATATTGTCCCCAAAATCTAAAAGACCCTACAAAGAATTAGTCTATGTTTGCCTGACACAAGTTTACAGCTGGCAGATACTGTGTCATCTATTCTATCCTTGCCTACTATTCTTTTCAGGGTGCATGTTTGCTAGAGGAACCGCCTAAACATAAGGGTTTTTTCTAGGGAAAGATTTCTCATAATAATCCATCATTTCCAACCCCTAAAATAACTAATAATGTATATCATAAAGCATTAACATATCATTTATTTTTTATTATTAAACATTATACAAATTACACTAATAGTAACTTAATGTTATTATTTAACTAGGCAATATAAATTATTACCCAGCACCTGTTGATTTTTTTATGAAATATGTAAGCTTATCAGTAAATAGGAGTACTTCCCTAACCTAAGAGTCTAAGGAAAGTGAAACAGTTATAACTGTCTTGTAAGATTCCATCTCTCTAGCCTGCTTAAGTCTACATCTCAGTCTATCCAATCCAGGCTTTTCCTTGGGAATCCGACCTCCCTATTGGCTAGCCTCTAAATTCTAACTGCCTGCTTTATGACATCATTCTCCCTCCAAACCTACCAGCACCTGGTAGAATCTGGGGCTCCGTGCAGTTGTTTGTAAACAAATTTGGATCATTGCGAGTGATCAGTGATCAATGACCTATCACCAGTGATCAGTCATCGGTACTGGACAGTTGTGGACTTCCGCTTCAGTGTTCAGACATACTCTCATATCGACTCCTCTTCTCATTTACATTTCCTTGATATTTCCTCTTTTCTGATCATGTCAGGTAAGGAATAATATTTTTCAAAGCTTTTCATGAAATTTCTTATCCCTAAACTTAGTAGTTAAGGAAAAGCAGCACGTAATAATAGAGGAAAGTATTCAACTAGTATATGGTAAGCCTTATTTTAGCTTGATGTTCACATTTGCTGTGTGATTTTAGACACTGACTTCCTTTCTCTCAAATACAAAGGGTGTTTCTTCATTTTTTAAATTATATTTGATAGATATTTACGACCTCAAGTACATATTTATATATGAGTGTTCACTCTCTGTGTTTCCTTTTCCTTTTAATAGTATTTTGACATGATATCCGTGAAATAAAGTAAGTCAGAGACAATATTTTGACAGAAACAGAAAATACAGTTTTGGTAGATAACCTACTATAATACCAGGATATTTTGTCTGAAGCAGCCTCTCCACTTGTATTTATAATTTAGTATTTTTAATTTAGTGCTACTCAAAAGTCCATATCATGTGTCTTCGGGTTTTCTTTATAAACTCGATGATAAGATAAACTGGATTGTTAGGAAAGTGTGTAGTGCTGAGTGGTAGGGGGGCAAGTCCTCACAAGTAAGGAAGTTTAGGGTTATTTTCAACAAGCATTGACCAACAGAAGCCAAGAAGTAGAAGATGATATGAGGGAGAATAAAATAGGAAAGAAAGATTATGGAGGGAAATTGTCAAGGAAGGAGAAACAATTTGAGATAGAATATTGGAGAGAACCAAATAATTCAAATCAAAACAGAAAGAATATAGGTAAATATGCTGAGAGCAAGTTAAAGCAGCTGACTTCAATCAGTTTTTGGAATAGTAAACATGCTATGTCTCTAGTAGAGTACCTAACTGTACTAGAGGAAAAACAGCCTATCCGAAAACCATGGTTGTGGTTTCTTTTTTTGTTGTCTCTAGAACACAGTTGGCACTTGGCAGTTTTGAATGTAAACACGTTTTAGAAATAATAGTTCATATAACTAATACATGTTACCTAGGGCGATGGAAGATACATCATCTTTAATGTTCTTATTACGTTCTAGTTTTTAAGATACATGTATGGTCTGCCTGTTATAATAAAGAAGTGATATTTTCTAAGTTGAAGCAGGAGAATTGATTTTTTTGTGTGGTAAGTAGGGTCCAGGTTAAGGAAATTAGTCATCTTCACAAAGAGTTTCTTTCTGGGCTGGAGCGATAGTTAGGGCATTTGCATTGCATGTGGACAGGTCATTTGCCTTACACGTGGCCGACCTGGGTTCGATTCTCAGCATCCCGTATGGTTCTCTGAACACCACCAGGAGTAATTCCTGAGTGCATGAGCCAGGAAGAACTCCTGTGTAATGCCAGATGTGACCAAGAAAGAAAAAAAATGTAGTTTCTTCCTAACAAGACAGCATTTTTTTATGATTTTTTTATTAGTGAAACACCATGAGGTACAGTTATAGACTTATAAATTTTTGTGCTTGGGTTTCAGTTATACTATGATCAAGTACCCATCCCTCCACCAGTGCCCATTCTCCCCCACCACGGGTCCCAGCATCCCTCCCACCCCCCTTCCCCCCCGTCCCACTCTGTCTCTGTGGCAGGGCATTCCCCCTTGTTCTCTCCCTCTCTTCTTTTGGGTACTGTGTTTTGCAAGAGAGACATTGAGTGGCAATCATGTTTGGTCTATAGACTACTTTTAGCATGTCTCTCCCACCCTGGGAGGGTCCTCACAACACCATTTATTTGGTGCTCTCTTCTCTATCTGAGCTTCCTTTTCACCTAGCACATGTGGCTGGCCTTCAAGTCATGGAACAAAATTCCTGGTACTAATCTCAGCCATTCCTGGGTGTTAGTCTCCCATTTTGTTGCTTTATGTTCCCCAGATGAATGCAATCTTTCTGTGTCTATCCCGCTCTTTCTGACTCAGTTCGCTTAACATGATAGTTTCCATGTAGTACCACTTGTATGTAAATTTCATAACTTCATCTTTTCTAACAGCTACATAGTACTCCATTGTATAAATGTACCAAAGTCTCTTTAACCAATCATCTGTTCTCGGGCACTCAGGTTTTTTCCAGATTCTGGCTATTGTAAAGAGTCCTGCAATGAACAAACAATTGCAGATGTCACTTCGACTATACCTTTTTGCCTCTCTGGGATATATTCCCAGGAGTGCTATAGCTGGGTCAAATGGGAGATCAAATTCTAGTTTTTTGAGAATCGTCCATACTGTTTTCCAAAAGGGTTGGACCAGCCTGCATTCCCACCAGCAGTGAAGGAGGGTCCCTTTCTCTCCACATCCACGCCAGCACCAGTTGCTTTTGTTCTTGTGGATGTGGGCCAGTCTCTTTGGTGGGAAATGATATCTCATTGTTGTTTTGATCTGCATCTCCCTGATGATTACTGATGTAGAGCATTTACTCATGTGCCTTTTTGCCATTCGGATTTCTTCTTTGCGAAATTTCTGTTCATTTCCTCGCCCCATTTTTTGATGAGGTTGGGTGATTTCTTCTTATGTAGTTTAACCAGTACCTTGTATATCCTTGATATCAACCCCTTGTCAGATGTGTATTTGGTGAATATTCTTTCCCATTCTGTAGACTGTCTTTGTATTTTGGTCACTGTTTCTTTTGTGGTGCAGAACCTTCTTAGTTTAAGATAGTCCCATGAAATCTTTGAAGATACCATTAACTTCAATATCATGGAGAGTTTTGTCAACTTTGTCTTCAATAAACGTTATGGATTCCGGTCTGATGTTTAGGTCATAAATCCATTTCGATCTTACTTTTGTGCATGGCGTTAGGCAGAGATCTGAGCCCCTTTTTTGCATGTAGCCATCCAGTTTTGCTAGCACAATTTATTAAAGAGGTTTTCACTGGTCCATTTCACTTTTCTTGCCCCCTTATCGAAGATTAGATGATTATATGTTTGGGAGGAGATGTCAGTATATTCAACTCTGTTCCATTGGTCTGCAGCTCTGCCTTTGTTCCAATACCATGTTGTTTTGATTATTACTGCTTTGTAGTAGAGCTTGAAGATAGGTAGGTTGATTCCTCCCATTTTCTTTTTCCCAAGAATTGCTTTAGCTAATTCGTGGGGGCTTATTGTTCCATATAAATTTCAGGAGTGTTTGCTCCATTTCTTTGAAGAATGTCATGGGTATCCTTATAAGGATTGCATTGAATTTGTACAGTGCCTTGGGAAGTATTGCCATTTTGACATTGTTGATTCTCCCCATCCATGAACAGGGGATACTTTTCCATTTCCTCGTGTCCTCTTTAATTTCCTGAAGTAGCGTTTTGTAGTTTTCTTTGTACAGGTCCTTTACTTCCTTAGTTAAGGTGATTCCTAGGTACTTGATTTTCTGGGGCACAATAGTGAATGGGATTGTTTTCTTCATGTCACTTTTTCTCTTTCACTATTTGCGTATAGGAAAGCCATGGATTTTTGGGTATTCATTTTATAGCCTGCCACTTTAGTATACAAGCCTATTGTTTCTAGGAGTTTCTTGGTAGAGGTTTTAGTGTTCTCTAAGTATAGTATCATATCATCTGCGAATAGTGAGAGCTTGATTTCTTCCTTTCCTACCTGGATGCCCTTAATATCTTTTTCTTGCCTAATCGCTATTTCAAGTACTTCCAGTACTATATTGAACAGCAGTGGCGAGAGTGGGTATCCTTGTCTCGTCCCTGACCTTAGGGGGAACGCTCTCAGTTTTTCCCCATTGAGGATGATGTTTGCTGTAGGTTTGTGGTAGATGGATTTAACTATATTGAGGAAAGACCCCTCCTCTATCCCCATTTTGGCAAGGGTTTTCATCATGAATGGGTGCTGGATACAAGACAGCATTTTGATAGCAGTTGACATCTGCTTTTAGATACTAGAAGAAATAAAAAAGTCAAGTCTCAGATGTCTAAGTACACATTGATTTCAGTTTTGTGGAGTATGAGGTTTCCTATATTAAAAATATTTAACTTGGATTTTGGTGATTGTTTCTGAAACTTTGGGAATGACATTTTTCTAGTTGGTTAAAGATACTTGTCATTTAGGTTTTAAAAAGAAATCTGAAATTTTGTGACCATTTTTGAAATGGTATTTTCTGCTTCTTGTGTGATTTACTGAAATGGTATGCTCTATTTAATTCCTGTTGTTTGATGGCTAATATTCATAGGTATGAATGAGAATAATAATGTTAATTCCTTGTAATTATATCAATTTTTTCTTTATACTCCTTTAAGAGCGATAGCACAGTGGGTAGGGCATTTGCCTTGCACGCAGCCAACATGGCCGACCCGAGTTCGATTCCTCCGACCCTCTCGGAGAGCCCGGCAAGCTATCGAGACTATCTCACCCGCATGGCAGAGCCTGGCAAGCCACCCGTGATGTATTTGATATGCCAAACACAGTAACAACAAAATCTCCAATGGAGACGTTACTGGGCCCGCTCGAGAAAAACATACACTGGCTAAGAAATGCAATCACATTTATTATATTTTCTGATTGTTATGTCAGTTACAGGGAAATCTTCTGTTTTGTGGACTGGTAAGCTATACACTCAAAAATCACCGTCTATTGCCTTTTTGTCTAGTAGTTTTTGCTAAAATAGAATTTCAGCTTCATATCATGTACATGACACAATTTCTTAATAAACTTTTGCACTGTTTTCTTTGTTGTGTTTGTGGAAGACATTCACTGTTGGTCAGGGCTTACTCTTGGGGCTGCTCTCAATCAATTACTGTACTGTGCTGCTTGCCATGTAGCCCAGATTTCATTAATATCGACATAATTCTTTTTCAGTTCTGTGATACATATTTTTCATGATTTTTTCTTGGTCTCTATTCTTCTGACATCTAAGTCATGTGAAACAAACAAATTTTATTTCTGTGTGCACATTATCCTTAGTTAGATTTGTAAGTAACTTCTTTGCAGGAAAACAACTTGTGAGTCAGAACTTAAACAACACTGTTTCTTCCAAAAGCACATCTTGAGAAAAACTAAAGTACTCATTTTTTAGGGGGATCATAAACCAAGGTACAATTGTGAAACTTTAATTCATCAAGTAGTTTGAGTTATATGTGAGCCATAGGTAATAGATAGGAATTGCACATGAAAAAGACAATCTTGAGGATTACAAAGGTAATAGTTGTAACCACCCCACATGCCTATATGAATGGAAAGTATCTTCCTCCTAGTTTCTGACATTGTAGTGATCAAATCAGAGTCCTAGCAAGAAAGTCCACATGCTTAGGTTCCGTAACCTGGTAGTACATTAGGAACAGCGAGATAGTGCAGGAGGGGATAAGGCATTTGCCTTATAGGCAGCTAATCCACTTGCATATCTGTCACTGCATCCAGTCTCCTGAGCACTAAAAGGGGTTACTTCAGATTACAGAGCCAGGAATAGTCCAAGATCACTGTCAGATATTGGTCCAAATCCACTCCACCCCAACCCCAATAAAAAAAATGTGGGAAAGCTTGAACAAGTCTATATGCCAATTCTGGGCCTCGGGTTTCTTTTTTCTCCAATAAAATGTTAGTCATTCTCTTTGGACATCCTAGTTTTAAAATGCTTCCATTCTAGGCAATAATGTAAAGTTCAACAGTTGAGCAAGCTACAGGTCGAGCTATGCTGAGGAGAAACTAGCTCTAAGCAACAAATCCATGTACCAACATCACCAGAGTCTTCTATAGCTCTGTGTTCACTTTGGGACCATGGTGCCAAATACACAAAGTGCAAAATGTTCTAGCCTTTCAACCACCCAAAGTTGTTTGAACTTTACGTAACTTACTTGACTGTTGGTATAAGAATCTTCTCTATACTTGAAACTTTAAGTGAATATTGCTCCTCTCAAACGGTGCCGAGGGGGATGGAGAGATAGCACAGCAGGGAGAGCATTTGCCTTGCACTCGGCCAACCCGGGTTCCATTCCCAGCATCCTATATGTTCCCCTGACCACTGCCAGGAGTAATACCTGAGTGTATGAACCAGCAGTTACACCTGTGTATAGCTGGGTGTGACCCAAATAGAAAAAAAGTTTTCTGAGGTTATCAGTCTCACAGATTTTTTCATCACCCTCTTGTTCCTTACAGAAAATATTCATACTCCATCTGTATTGGGAACTGCACATTCTCTCCAGCTTCCCCTTCCCGTGGTGAACAGTTCACCTTCCCTAACAGGAAGTGTCTGCAAGTACTCCAGCGTATCTACTCCAGCTGGTAGATCTGCTTGGCTCCTTCCCTCGGATTCTGGCATCTCTTTACAACCACTCATGGGTGGTGCTGATCTTGACCAAAATTCTCTGACAACAATGCTGCCTGGATTGTCTGGTAAGAGCCAGCTAGCTATCCACTTGGTGTGCTTCCAACCAAAGTGTTTTGAAGTGGGATATTGTACTGAAAAGAAGTCTTACACGGGAGAATTTTCTGTGACTATCCTTGACCAAAACACCACTGTCTCTACCATGTCTATGGCAGCTCGCTATGAGAAAACCTTAGATACCAACCACATGGTGTCTCTGTACCCATCACTTTCTGCCAGTCTTGTTGGAAGGACACCATCTCAGGTGCTAAAACAGAGTTATAGCCTGTCGCTTCCCTATGAGGAAGAAAGCCAGGTGGTTTACTATCATCAGAACACTCAAGGACCTCTCCTTTCTGGAAAGGATATCATGAAATGGGTGGAAGATAAACAACTTTCCCAGTTCTTTGATTGCTTGAAAGACCTAGATCAATGCATAGAGCCGCAGGGAATGAACACCACAAATACAGTCACCCTAAATCAGGAGAAGATTTAGGGTGAAAACTCAGGTGGCACTAAGGGGACCGACCACCTAAAACGGAAGAACAAAAATCAGGCCCCTAGACTCTGGAGGGAGTACCCCAGGCCAAAATCCTTCCCAATGTCCCAGAAAGCTTGCTAGGGGGAGCAGGGATTGTTGGTAATGCTGCAGCCAGTGATAGTTGTCCTGTGACCATGGCCAAACCTAACAGCAAATCTCAGAATGCTGCATCCATCAGGATCACCAAGACCAAGATCCATGGGCAGGAGAAGACAAAAAAGGCCAGAGAAAACTCCAAGAAAGCTGATGACAATACAAAGAGAGGGAAAAAGGTGAAGGCAGATGAGAATTCCACCATTGCCAGAATGAAACGCAAGTTAAGTCAACCTGAGCTTGGACAAGAGGCCTTAAAAAGCCCTGCAGATGCCTAGGCATGCACATGCTGGGGTCTGTGCAAGAGTTTGATGCACTGTGGAAGAAGAGGGATCCAAAGTCTGGATCCTCTTCCTCCCAGGTTCTGGGTAGTTCAAAGAAGCCCAAAGATGTCCAGCCCTCCTCAGCTCTGAAACCATTGGCAGGTGCTATAATGGATGGAAAAGTTCTTGAGAAAACTCAGGTCAAAGCTCAGAAACCAATCACCAGTGCTAAAGAATATTCGTCTCCATCCCAGTGTGAACTGCCAACTCCTGGGAAAGTCAAATTGGTACTTTTTCCTTTTCTTACCATGGACAAGCCTCAAGCTCGACATGTTCCTTGGAAACCACAGTCTCTCTCTTCACATCGTTCTGCTGCAGCTTACCCTGCCAGGCCTGGCTCGACCAACTCAGCTCGGCCAACTGCCACCAATTCATCCTGGCCTGTGACTGCATCTTTGTCACATATTGCTAGACCAGCTCAGCCCATTTCGACCAACCCATCTCGACCAGCTTTGCTGAGCTCTACTAACCGGCCTATTTCTCAGCCTGCACCTTCTAGACCTGCTCCCTTTAAGATAACAGCTAGCACTTCTCTCCAGGGGGGCCCTCATCCTGTCTCTGGGAGTGAGTGCAAGGCTCCATCCAAAGGGCAGAGTCAGTTTCTACTCCAAGACTTCCGTTTCCAACCAATTCCTTGGAGAAAGCTCAATGTTCCAGAGCCAGTCATGTCAAAGCCCATCACAAAACAGCAGAGACCAGAGCGTGAGGCTTTGAAGAGGAAGGCTGAGCAGGAGTGTGAGAACGCTGCAAAATGCACCTCTTTGGGTAAAATGCAGTTTTTTATCGAGAGAGAAAAAGATATGGACATCTCTTGTTTATATGGCTATAAGTAGATGGAATGGTTCATGCCAATTTGTGTACCAGATGGTTGCCTTAGACAAACACCTGAAATGCCATCTATATTTCATTTATTCTGATACATTTTTCAAAAAATAAATAGAGGCATATAAGTTAATAGATTAGTAATAAAATTTCTGAATGTAGAGAGGCTTTCCATTTTGGTCATCATTTGGAGAGGGCAAGGATTGAAGGATTCATGAGAAAGAAATAGAAGTTAGAGGGGGGATAAAAGGGGAAACTGATAAGAATCTCTGAAAGAGAAACTTGGCTCAGGGTTGTAAAGCCCTTAAGAGGAGAAATTTTATGGGTCTAATGAAGAGATGGGGGGTGAGGCAGAGAAATAATATGCCTGATAACGCATTGCAGGAGGCTGACCCAAGAGTCATCCCTTAAATCCTATGTGGTCCCACGAGTTTCATTAGATGTTTTCCTTGAGCACAGAGCAACGAGTAAGTCCTAGAGTACAGGCAAGTATGCCTCCGTCGCCAGTCTCCTCCAAAAAAGAATGGGAGAAATGGCACAGTTAGAGGTTTTGGTTTAATATAAAAAATGGAATACGTTGAAGAAGGAGGAATAGTATAATAAGATAGCCTGTTGAAAAGTAAAAATAGTTTCACAGAGGCTGTCTTTATATTTCATGACCTCCGTTTTTAAATAAAGAGTTTTTAGACCTATCTGCAAAATGTGCGGGTGGTCTATTCATAATTTATCAGGCTGTGGGATGCTAATACATATACTGGGGACAGAACCTACAGCTGAACAGTCAACGACCCTCAGAGTTATTCTGGTGTGACTGTAAATAGGGACCAAGCAAAGAGAACAGTTGTAGAAAGAAGTTCGAATATCAGCTCTTGGAACATGTAAAGATCAATCGCCATGTACTCAGGCCCATGGTTCAGCCACCGTAGATGCACCATTTCACTTCATCTTCCCTACAATACTGAGAGCCAGTACTACTGGGGCACTAGGCCAGCGCAGTTCAACAATGACTAAGTATATGACTAAGTTCTTTGGATTTTCAAACTCCCCAAGGTGGCCAATGTGTCTTTCAGACTACAGCATCCTGACATTGATTTTGGGGCTCAAAATATATTAGCTTCAGGGGGCCTCTCGGCAGCCTGATCCAAACATCGATGTTAACGGAAGCTCACACAAAAACCAATGCTATAACTGGCATTGGAGGCTGGGCCGTGGGAGAATCCCGACTGGGACATATGCACTAACTAGGTCACCACTCCCAGAGAGGTTAGGACCGGCTCTTTGTGAGGCTGGGAAGGCGGTGGTGGGAAGAGATGGTCCTAGGAGAGATATGGGGTGATGAATGAAAGGAAAGAAAACGGGGAAGGACTGGGACCAGGACACCAGATGGGCATGATGGGAAAGTTGGTGGGATACATTAAAATATTTTTTAATGAATAACTGTATTCCATTCATCAAAGTAGGAAAATAAAATAGGTTAAAAATAACAGATCACATACAAAGTCAGAGAGAGCTAAAAGTGCTGAAGTTTGTTCTGGAGCTACTGCTGGCACTTGGCCAGACAGCCTGGTTCTCCCAGCATCACGTTGTGTGACCACAAAAAACCACCTAGTGTTAAACATGCAAAGAAAAAAGAAACAAAAATCAATCTGCAAATATTGAGAGTGTTGAAGGTTTTTTCTTTTGAGAGCAGTGGGAGAGACTTTGAAGTGAAGTGTTGTAAGTATTTCCTAAGGGGAAAAGAGTAAGAACACCTTGGCCAGAACAGGTATTAGAGGCCCAGAGGGGAGAGTCTGAAGGCCTTATATTGCTAATGTGAAAGAGGTAAGGTGAACTGCATTTACATAATTTAGAGTTTGAAAAGAAGAAAAAAATCTAACACAGCCCAACTGTTATTCCCAATATTCCTAGGTGCTTCTAGGCAATGAGTAAAGGAGAGAGAACTTGTACCCTTTTTAAATACACACCTGCTTAAGCAATATTTTTATGGGATCCATCATTTAAGACAAATTTCAATGGCATTTGCTATACTTGCTAGTTTTGCAACTAATACCATTATTTTATCCATGGGCTGGAGAAATAGCATAGCCGTAAGGGCATTTGCCTTGCAAGCTTTCAACATTGGCAACCCAAGTTCGGTTTCTCCGTCCCTTGCAGAGAGTCGGGCAAGCTACCAAGAGTATCTCCCCCGCATGGCAAAGCCTGGCACGTTACACATGACGTGTTCGATATGCCAAATACAGTAACAATTGTCACAATGGAGACATTACAGGGCCCGCTCGAGCAAATCAATGAACAATGGAAGGACAGTGACAGTAAGAGTGACCCTTATTTTATCCATAACAGTTCCACCAATTCCAAAAATAGCCTATCACTACCCACTGACCTCTCCATTCTCTCTCTTCTCTGGTTCCCGGCAACACTCCTCTTTTGTCTATATGAATTTTCTTTCTCGAAACCCTTCACATATATGGATCTTAAGATATGTGACCTTTTTGGCAGCCATTTTTAAACCCTGATGCTTTCAAAGTTCATCTGTGCTACAGTATGTCATTACTTCCTCTGACTGGTATTCTGTTGTGTGGGTCTATCATATTAGAGAGGGTTCCACACGGTATAATTGCACAGAGCCCTGGAGGTCTTATAAATTGTCTAAAAGAAACATCGATAGTGGTTGTACACATAGTACAGAGGATAGGGTGCTTTTCTTCAACACAGTAGGCCTGCTTGGCTCCCTGGCACTCCCTATGTCCCCTGAGCCCTTCCAGGAGTGACTCCTGAGCATAAAACCAACAGGTAGCTCTGAGCACCATCAGGTGTAGATACAACACAAAAAAAATTAAAGCATTCACACACACAAAGATCTAGTCCCATTCATTTAATTTTAGATGCTAACAATATCATGGTGTAGAATAGATAATGGCCATTCAAAGAAACCATCAAACCTGTAAATATTCCTTTGTTTAGAAAACTTTGATTGAACAGATGCTATGGCTGGCAATGGAGTGATCTTGTGTATTTTCAGGTGAGTCAATGGAATAACACTTGTTGTGACACAATGGGGGAAGTAGATGATGAATATAGAGGAGAAGGTGATGTGAATTTCAGGGCCAGAATGTGAATGTATTAACTACCAGGCAAGTCTCGTGAAAGTTATCAGAAGTTAACGGAAAATACAGGCTAAAGACCATATAAAGAAGGCTTCTATCCTGGTTGACATCTTTTTCCCAGTTATCTGTATATGAATTTTCTGTTTTCCAGGAGTGCGGATTTTTTCTTTTACAGGTGATTGGATCCAGCAGTCACAGAAAAACTAAACAAAACAGCACATCAATAACACAATAGACTGCAAAACAATACAGTGCTCCCGCAACAAATATTTGAAACCAGTACATATAAAACTTAAAAAATATTTTTCAATTTGGGACTGGAGCGATAGCACAGTGGGTAGGGCATTTGCTTTGCATGCGGCCGACCCGGGTTCTATTCCCAGCACCCCATATGGTCCCCTGAGCACCGCCAGGAGTAACTCCTGAGTGCAAGCCAGGAGTAACCCCTGTGAATCAACGGATGTGACGCAAAAAGCAAAAAAAATCTTTTTTTTTCTATTTCACTCTAAAATATACACAGTACTTCTTTTTTTTTTAATTTTTTTTATTAGTGAAGCACCATGAGGTACAGTTGTAGATTTACAAATCTTTGTGCTTGAGTTTCGGTCATACAATGATCAAATACCCATCCCTCCACCAGTGCCCATTTCCCCCCACCCCCCCTCCCACCCTGCCTCTGTGGCAGGGCATTCCCCTTCTCTCTCTCCTTTTGGGTGTTGTGGTCTGCAAAAGAGGCATTGAGTGGCAATCATGTTTAGTTCATAGTCTACTTTCAACATGCATTTCCCCTCCTGGGAGGATCCTCCAAACACCCTTTATTTGGTGTTTCCTTCTCTATCTGAACTGCCCTTTCCCCTAGAATATCCAGCTGACCTCTAAGCTATGGAGTAATCCTCTTGGTGTTGATCTCAGCTATTCTTAGGTATTGATCTCATATTTTGTTGCTTTATATCCCCCAGATGAATGCAATTTTTCTATGTCTATTCCTCTCTTTCTGACTCATTTCGCTTAGCATGATACTTTCCATATTGTACCACTTGTATGTAAATTTCATGACTTCATCTTTTCTAAGAGCTACATAGTACTCCATTGTGTAGATGTACCAAAGTTTCTTTAACCAGTCATCTGTTCTTGGGCACTCAGGTTTCTTCCAGTTTCTGGCTATTGTAAAGAGTGCTGCAATGAACAAACAAGTGCAGATGTCACTTCGACTACACATTTTTGCCTCTCTGGATTATATTCCCAGGAGTGGTATCGCTGGATCAAATGGAAGCTCAATTTCTAAATTTTTGAGAATCATCCATACTGTTTTCCAGAAGGGCTGAACCAGTGGACATTCCCACCAACAGTGAAGGGGTGTCCCTTTCTTGCCAAATCCACGCCAGCATCGGTTGCTTTTGTTCTTTTGAATGTGGGCCAGTCTCTGAGGTGTGAGATGGTATCTCATTGTGGTTTTGATCTGCATCTCCCTGATGATTAATGATGTAGATCATTTTCTCATGTGCATTTTTGCCATTCGGATTCCTTCTTTGAGAAAGTTTCTGTTCATTTCATTGCCCCATTTTTGGATGGGGTTGGATATTTTCTTCTTGTGGAGTTTAACCAGTATTTTGTATATCCTGGATATCAACCCCTTGTCAGATGTGTATTCAGTGAATATCCTTTCCCATTCTGTAGACTGTCTTTGTATTTTGGTCACTGTTTCTTTGGAGGTGCAGAAGCTTCTTAGTTTAAGATAATCCCATTTATCTATCTCTGTTTTCACTTGCTCGGCCAGTGGTGTGGCATCTTTGAAGATACCATTAGCTTCAATGTCATGGAGGGTTTTGCCAACTTTGTCTTCAATGTACCTTATGGTGTCTGGTCTGATGTTGAGGTCTTTAATCCATTTTGATCTTACTTTTGTACATGGTGTTAGGCAGAGTTCTGAGCCTATTTTTTTGCATGTAGCCATCCAGTGATGCCAACACAATTTATTAAAGAGGCTTTCCTTACTCCACTTCACATTACTTGCACCTTTATCAAAGATTAGATGATCATATGATTGAGGGGAGATGTCAGTGTATTCAATTCTGTTCCATTGGTCTGCAGTTCTGCCTTTGTTCCAGTACCATGCTGTTTTAATTATTACTGCTTTGTAGTACAGTTTGAAGTTAGGGAGGTTGATTCCTCCCATTTTCTTTTTCCCAAGAATTGCTTTAGCTATTCGTGGGGGCTTATTGTTCCATATAAATTACAGGAGTGTTTGCTTCATTTCTTTGAAGAATGTCATGGGTATCCTTATAGGGTTTGCTTTGAATTTATACAATGCTTTCGATAGTATTGCCATTTTGACAATGTTAAGTCTCCCGACCCATGAGCAGGGGATATCTTTCCATTTCCTCATGTCCTCTTTTATTTCCTGAAGTAGCATTTTGTAGTTTTCTTTGTACAGGTCCTTTACTTCCTTAGTTAAGCTGATTCCTAGGTACTTGATTTTCTGAGGCACAACTGTGAACGGGATTGTTTTTTTTCATGATGCTTTCTTCTCTCTCACTGTTTGCGTATAGGAAAGCCATGGACTTTTGGGTATTGATTTTATAACCTGCAACTTTACTATACGAGTCTATTGTTTCTAGGAGTTTTTTGGTGGAGGTTATTGGGTTCTCTATGTAGATTATCATATCATCTGCGAATAGTGAGAGTTTGATTTCTTCCTTTCCTACCTGAATGCCCTTAATATCTTTTTCTTGCCTAATCGCTATTGCAAGTACTTCCAGTACTATATTGAACAGCAGTGGAGAGAGTGGGCATCCCTGTCTCGTCCCTGATCTTAGAGGGAAGGCTCTCAGTTTTTCCCCATTGAGGATGATGCTTGCTGTAAGCTTGTGGTAGATGGCTTTAATTATGTTGAGGAAGGCCCCCTCTATACCCATTTTGGCTAGGGTTTTCATCATAAAGGGGTGCTGGATCTTGTCAAATGCTTTCTCTGCATCTATTGATATGATCATATGCTTTTTATCTTTTCTTTTGTTGATATGATGGATTATGTTGATTGACTTTCGAATGTTAAACCATCCTTGCATCCCTGGAATGAATCCTACTTGGTCATGGTGTATGATCTTTTTGATGAGTAGTTGGATTCTATTTGCTAGTAGTTTGTTGAGGATCTTTGCATCTGTGTTCATCAGGGATATCGGCCTGTAATTCTCTTTCTTTGTGGTATCTCAGTCTGCTTTTGGTATCAGTGTGATATTTGCTTCGTAGAAACTGTTCGGAAGTGTTTTTGATATTTCAATTTCGTGGAAAAGCTTAAAGACATTGGGAGTAAGTCCTCTTTAAAGATTTGGAAGAATTCACTAGTGAATCCATCCGGGCCAGGACTTTTGTGCTTGGGGAGACTTTTTATTACCATTTCAATTTCCTTGATGGTGATAGGTCTGTTCAGGTATTCCAGGTCTTCTTGGTTCAGCCTTGGGAGTCTGTAGGAGTCTAGGAATTTATCCATTTCCTCGAGGTTTTGATGTTCCGTGGCATAAAGCTTCTCAAAGTGCTCCCTGAGGATCCTCTGAATTTCTGTGGTTTCTGTTGTAATGACCCCCTTTTCATTTCTGATTCGGTTTATTAGGGTTTTCTCTCTAACTTTCTTTGTGAGTTTTACTAGAGGCTTATCGATTTTGTTAATTTTCTCAAAGAACCAGCTCTTAGTTTCATTGATCTTTCGGATTGTTTTTGGGGTTTCCATCTCGTTAATCTCTGCTCTGAGTTTTATTATTTCCTTTCTCCTGTTCGGGTTGTGCTCCTTTTTTTTGGTCCTTCTCAAAGCTCTTAAGCTGTGAGGTTAGGTTACTTATGTGTGCTCGCTCCTCCTTCCTGAGGAATGCTTGTAGAGCTATAAACTGTCCTCTTAACACAGCCTTTGCTGTGTCCCATAAGTTTTGGTAACTCATGTTCTCATTTTCATTCGTTTCTAGGAATCTTTTGATTTCCTCTTTGATTTCCTGTCTAATCCACTCGTTGTTCAATAGTGCACTGTTTAATTTCCAGGTGTTTGATTTAGTTTTCTGTTTTTGTGTGTGATTTACTTTTAATTTCAGAGCATTATGGTCTGAGAAGATTCTTGATACAATCTCTATCTTCTTAATTTTATGGAGGCATGTTTTGTGGCACAGCATGTGGTCTATCCTGGAGAATGTTCCATGGACGCTTGAGAAGAATGTGTATTCAGCTTTTTGTGGATGAAGTGCCCTGTATATATCTACTAAGTCCCTTTCTTCCATTGTTTCCCTCAAATGAAGTATGTCCTTGCTAAGCTTGAGTCTGGTTGATCTATCAAGAGGTGACAAAGCAGTGTTGAAGTCTCCCACTAGTATTGTGTTGCTATTGATGTCTTTTTCCAAATCTATGAGTAGTTGTTTTAAGTACTTTGCTGGTCTCTCATTAGGTGCATCTACATTTATTATTGTAAGTTCTTCCTGTTGTACAGATCCTTTGATCAATAAGAAATGGCCTTCACTGTCTCTTATGACCTTCCTCACTCTGAAATCGATGTGGTCTGATATAAGGATGTCTACCCCAGCTTTTTTCTGGGAGCTGTTTGCCTGTAGGATTGTTTTCCAGCCTTTGACTCTGAGTCTGTGTTTGCTTTGACTATTGAGATGCGTTTCTTGCTGGCAGCAGAATGTTGGGTTCAATTTTCTAATCCATCCTGCCACTCTATGTCTTTTAATTGGTGCATTTAGCCCATTGACATTGAGAGAGATTATTGTTATGGGATTTTGTCCCATAGTTCTGTTAAAATTTGGTGTATTTGAGGTACCTTTCTTGCCTTAAATTAGCCTATTTAGTTGTTCTTGTAACCATGGTTTGGAGTCTGTGAAGTTCCTGAGCTGTTGTTTGTCTGTGAAACTGTGTGTTGTTCCTTCTATTATGAATGAGAGTCTTGCTGGGAAAAGTATTTTTGGGGAGGCATTTATTTCATTGAGTTTTTTCACTATGTCCCACCACTGTTTTCTGGCCATGAGGGTTTCATCAGAAAAATCAGCTGTGAATTTTAAGGATGCTCCTTTGTAAGAGATTTCTTTCTTCGATCTTGCTGCTTTCAGAATTTTGTCTCTGTCTAAGGTTTTGGTCATTTTGATCAGAATGTGTCTTGGGGTATTTTTATTCGGATTTCTTCTAGCTGGTACCCTTCGGGCCTTCTGAATGTGGTCACAAGTTTTCTTCAGCTCTGGAAACGTTGTAGCAATGATGTCTTTGACAGTTTCTTCTTCATCAAGATTTTCTTCCTGTACCTCTGGGACTCCAATAATTCTTATGTTACCCCTCTTGGCTTCATCATGATCTTCTCTTGCCATCTGTTCTCGAATTGTGAGTCTCTTTTCCATTTTCTGCTCTTTTCTGGAGAGTCTCTGAACTTCATCTTCGAGCTCACTGATTCTGTTCTCAGCAGCTCTTACTCTGCTGCTGAGGCCTTCCACTGAGTTTTCCAATTCGCCTATGAGATTTTTCAGGTCTGACATTTCTGATTGCATTTTCCTCATTTCTGCCTTCAGATCCTCTTGTCTTCTATTGGCATTGCTTTCCATTGTTTCTTTTAATTCCCTAAGCATCCTAAGTAGCTCCCTTCTGAATTCCTTGTCAGAGAGGTTGTCTAACACTACAGTACTGTTGGTGTCATCTGGGCTAGCCTCTTCATTATGAAAGTTTGGTGGGCTTTTGCGTTGCTTTACCATTGTGAGAGGTGTGGTTTAGTCCTTCACGTTCACTGTTACTATTCTGCTTGATATGCAGTGTGAGTTAAGATAGGCTTATGAGTTATTGGCTACTGTGTTTCTAGTGGCTGAGCTAAAATAGAGAAGTTTCCATCTAAGCAGGTAGCTTATGGTTCCTATGGCATATGTAGTGGGAAAATATTTCGCGGCCGCGTTAGCGACCGTGGCTCCGGAAAGAGTCCCTGGCACTGCGCGAGGAATTGGGAACCTCTCCTGTTTGGAATTGGAGCCGTTCAGCTTTGTTTCCCAGAACTGGGCCTCCGTGCCTGTCCCATGCAGATCAGGGGTTGAAAACCGGCTTTCTAGGGGCTGGTTCTAGCTGCGCATGCCCAGAGAGGGTCCCAGGCCCTTGGGGGTGGGCTGTACCTGTTTGAAATTGGAGCCGTTCAGCTTTGTTTCCCAGAGCTGGGCCTCTGTGCCCGTCCCGCGCAGATCAGCCACAGTACTTCTTAATGGAACATGTGTAGCTATTCGGCATGTAGCGATATCTTGAACCTGGGACTTAAATTAATATGAACAGTGTGGTTACCTGTTCTGCATTAATTTTCAAACTATTTTGATTTTTATTATAGTGACTTCTCCAGGAATGATTCCTGAGCGCAGAGCCAGGAGCAATCCCGGAGAATCCCACGTGTGGCCCCCAAACTGACATAAATAAATATATAGATCAAATATTGAAAGTGTTCTATCCTCCTTTTAGCCATATTGTCCATAACTCAACCACCCCTATTCTCACAGCCACTATCCAAACGCTCAGACTAGCCTCACCCATGAATGAATCTATTCCAAACTCTTATACTTTACACCACTTATAGATAAAATATAGCAGAACAAATTTGTTGAGGCTTAAAATAGAAGGCAAGTGGTTGGTGGGCATGTACTCCAGGGCAGTGTGCCCAAAAATCCAGCTCAGGGAACTGCAAGACTCCTCACCGTTGGCCATGCACCACCCCTCACCCCAGAGGCACTCAGGACAGAAGCATTCCCCGGAAAATTTTAGGACTGCATCAGAAGTGGGACTTCATTCCAGATCAGGCACCATTGGGGCTTACTCCCCCAAAAGGAGAGCAGGGGCAGTGGACATGGCCTCCAAGGCAGCAGCGCCTCATGCGGCTTCACTAATGTTCCCCTTTCTCTAAATTTTGGACTCACATCTAAACCTCCATTACCTAATTTTGAGGAGGACAGCCTGGCTGTCATAAATACATTATGCAAATAGTCCACTAGCCTATTTTGATCTCAGCAAAGTAAACGTGAACACAAGAAACTGAACAAGTCTAACATTACAGAATGCATATCTGAAACTGCACTAGAGGACTCACAGAAGTCACAAAGGAGCAGCACCAAAGACGAAGCTAGCATTATAGAAGGGGGAAAAAGTGACCACCATTGAAGAGCTCATCCAGAATCCTTTCTCACAGCAAGAGGGGAACATCGAGAGTGAACCGGAGAGTCCCACCTCGAAAATACCTAAGGAGCATGAAGAAAAGGCACAAATTCCCAGCACGAGGAGTGGATGAAGAAAACAGCTCAGAAACCTCAATACGGAATATCAACAAATACAATCTCTCCAATAAAGAATTCAGAGATAAAATGTTGAGGATGTTTATTGAACTCAAAGAAACGATGGAACAGGCAGCCAGTAAATTAAAGGAAGCCATGAAAGAAACAGTGGAATTGACAGCCAATAAAATGAGGAAGCAATGAAAGCAGAAATAAGAAAGCAACAAACATGTGTCATTAATAAAGGATTCAGGTGATGAAATTAAAAAAAGAGTGAGCGTGATCAACAGAAGAATGACCTTTGCTGAAGACAGAATCAGTGAGCTTCAAGATGAGCTGTATAACGCATACAGGCAACAGCATAAAATGGGAAAGGGACTCAAAATAGGTCGTGTTAGAGGAACACCATAAGAATCATCAAAGATTTGGAAGAAAAGGGAGGCAAACCCAATGAAATAGCAACAGTTAAGGACATTATTGCTGAGAATTTCTCAAAGCTGGAGAATGCAGACATCCAGATCCAAGGAGCTTGAAAGGTACGAGATGAAAGAGACCCTAATAAAGAGAATCCAAGACATCATATTCAGAATGATGGATACCACAGATACAGACATAATACTGCAAGCTGAAAAGTCAATGAAAGAAATCAAATACAAAGGAGCATCCCTTAGATTTGCAGCTGACTTATAAAGGGAAATCCTCCTAATCAAAAGACAATGGGAGGATATACTGAAAACACTCATTGAAATGAATGCCTCACCAAGAATACTCTTTTCTTCATTGGAATACACTACAGCTGTTATAAATGTTGAAGTCATGAAATTTACATACAAGTAGTTCAACATAGTAAGTATCATGCTAGGTGAAATTAGCCAGAAAGAAAGGGACAGACATAGAAAGACTGCTCTCATCTGGGGAATATAAAAGTACAGAATGGGAGAATAACACCCAAGAATATTTGAGATAAAAACCAGGAGGTCTGCTCCACGACTTAGAACCCAGCAAAACTGGACACCTAAATGAAAAAAAAAAATGGACTCAGACGTTTACCTAAGACCATGCACAAAATCATATCAAAATGGATTATAGAACCTCAGCATCAGATCTGAATTCTTAAGGACCCTTGAAGAGAAGGTCAGCAAAATCCTCCACGTCATTGAAAATAAAAGTATCTTAAAAGGTGACATACCACTGAACAAGCAAGTGGAAACAGTGATACACTATATGGGACTCTCTTAAACTAAGTAGCCTCTGTGCTTCAAAAGAATCAGTGAGCAGAATACAAAGACAGTTCACAGAATGGTAAAGGATATTCACCCAATACCTGTCTGATAAGGGGTGAATATCAAGGGTATATAAGGCTCTGGTCGAAGTCTACAATAAGAAAACATTTATCCCATCAGAAAGTGGGGTGATGAAATAAACAGAATCTTTCTCAGAGGAGAAATCTGAATGGCCAAGAGACACATGAAAAAATGCTCTTCATCACAAAACATAAGGAAGATGCAGATGATAACAAAAAGATACCATGTTACACCACAGAAACTGGCACATATCCAAAAGAACAAAAGCAACCAGTGTTGGCATGGATGTGGGTCCATGGGCACTCTCTTTCTCTGCTGGTGGGAATGCTGACTGGTGCAGCCTTCATGGAAAGCAATATGGACGTTTCTCAAAAAAAAAAATAGGAAATGAGCTCCCATTTGACCCTGCAACACCACTTCTGGGAATATATCCTGGAGCTGCAAAGAATTACAGTAGAAATGACATCTGCACTTGTACATTCATTGCAGAACTCTTTGAAATAGCCAGAATATGGAAAAAATCCAAGTGCACAAGAACAAATGACTGGTTAAAAACAACTTTGGTACATCTAAACAGTGGAATACTATGCATCTGGTAAAAAAGATGAAATGATGAAATTTGCATATATGTGTATCAATATAGAGAGTGTCATGCTAAGAAAAGTCGATCAGAGAGAGAGGGACAGACATAGAATGACTGTACTTTTTTGTGGAATATAATGTAACAGTTGGGACACTAACAGGTGGAATGGTGAAGGGACCATTATTTAACTGATTCTTAGAGGGCTCACTTGGGATGGTAGATGCCTGCTGAAAGTAGACTATAGACCAGACATGATCGAAACATGATGGTCATTTACTATATGCATTTCAAACCATAACACCCAAAAGGAGAGAGAGAATAAAAGGGAATGTGTTTGCCTCAGAGGCAGGTGAGAGAGATTGTGTGGGGATGGCAGGAGGGATACTGGGAACACTGGTGGTGGAGAATGGGAACTGGTGGAGAGATTCGTACTTGATCATTTTATGACCGAAATGTTAACATGAAAGTTTGCAAATCCATAACTGCACCTCATGGTGATTCATTAAAAAAAATAAAAAATAAATAAAATAGAATAGAAGGAAACCAATATTAAGATAAATATATTTATACAGATAGATAGGTGGACAGACAAACAGACAGACAGATATGCACACAAGGCTAAACCTTAACAAAATGTTACTAATCTCTTATAGAAGTCCTTAATGGCTCCTGGTGAAATCCAACCGTCTTCACATACTTTCCTCTAAGAAACAATTTTTAGATCACTTTTAGATAATTATTCATAACAAGCAGTGCAAAAGTAAATATTTTGGCTCTGCATTAGGGCAGGGTGTGAGGTTTGGGATATAAACATTTTAAATATGATGATGAGAGGGTGTAATGATGGTGTATTGGTGTTTGAATATTAAATGCACTCAAATATTGTGAACAACTGTATAAAAATAAAATTAAATTTAAAATATCTTTTTTAGAGATCAAAGCAACAATTCTGAGTGTGGAAAACTATGAAGAGGAAAACAAAATCAAGAATATCTCAGAGGTTTCTGTATTCAATTATTACATGTTCAGAAATGGAATTCAATATGGTCCACAAGGCTCATTGTAAAAAATGAATGCTGAAAGCCCCAAAGGTGCCATGTGGAGTCAAGGATCATGTGATTCCAGCACTAAGCCAGAGGCTTAAGACTGTGATCATAAGAAAACAATTGGTTGTCAAAAAATGAAAGTGTGAGATCCAGCCCCTAGACAGCCGGTTTTCAACCCCTGAGCTGCGCAGGACGGGCACGGAGGCCCAGCTCTGGGCAACAAAGCTGAACGGCTCCAATTTCAAACAGGTACAGCCCGCTTCCAAGGGCCTGGGACCCTTTCTGGGCACGCTCACCTAGATCCAGCCCCTAAACAGCCGGTTTTAAACCCCTGAGCTGCGCGGGATGGGCACGGAGGCCCAGCTCTGGGAAACAAAGCTGAACGGCTCTAATTCCAAACAGGAGAGGTTCCCAATTCCTCGCGCAGTGCCAGGGTCTCTTTCCGGAGCCACGGTCGCTAACGCGGCCGCGAAATATTTTCCCACTACATATGCCATAGGAACCATAAGCTACCTGCTTAGATGGAAACTTCTCTATTTTAGCTCAGCCACTAGAAACACAGTAGCCAATAACTCATAAGCCTATCTTAACTCACACTGCATATCAAGCAGAATAGTAACAGTGAACGTGAAGGACTAAACCACACCTCTCACAATGGTAAAGCAACGCAAAAGCCCACCAAACTTTCATATTGAAGAGGCTAGCCCAGATGACACCAACAGTACTGTAGTGTTAGACAACCTCTCTGACAAGGAATTCAGAAGGGAGCTACTTAGGATGCTTAGGGAATTAAAAGAAACAATGGAAAGCAATGCCAATAGAAGACAAGAGGATCTGAAGGCAGAAATGAGGAAAATGCAATCAGAAATGTCAGACCTGAAAAATCTCATAAGCGAATTGGAAAACTCAGTGGAAGGCCTCAACATCAGAGTAAGAGCTGCTGAGAACAGAATCAGTGAGCTCGAAGATGAAGTTCAGAGACTCTCCAGAAAAGAGCAGAAAATGGAAAAGAGACTCACAATTCGCGAACAGATGGCAAGAGAAGATCATGATGAAGCCAAGAGGGGTAACATAAGAATTATTGGAGTCCCAGAGGTACAGGAAGAAAATCTTGATGAAGAAGAAACTGTCAAAGACATCATTGCTACAACGTTTCCAGAGCTGAAGAAAACTTGTGACCACATTCAGAAGGCCCGAAGGGTACCAGCTAGAAGAAATCCGAATAAAAATACCCCAAGACACATTCTGATCAAAATGACCAAAACCTTAGACAGAGACAAAATTCTGAAAGCAGCAAGATCGAAGAAAGAAATCACTTACAAAGGAGCATCCTTAAAATTCACAGCTGATTTTTCTGATGAAACCCTCATGGCCCGAAAACAGTGGTGGGACATAGTGAAAAAACTCAATGAAATAAATGCCTCCCCAAAAATACTTTTCCCAGCAAGACTCTCATTCATAATAGAAGGAACAACACACAGTTTCACAGACAAACAACAGCTCAGGAACTTCACAGACTCCAAACCATGGTTACAAGAACAACTAAAAAGGCTAATTTAAGGCAAGAAAGGTACCTCAAATACACCAAATTTTAACAGAACTATGGGACAAAATCCCATAACAATAATCTCTCTCAATGTCAATGGGCTAAATGCACCAATTAAAAGACATAGAGTGGCAGGATGGATTAGAAAATTGAACCCAACATTCTGCTGCCAGCAAGAAACGCATCTCAATAGTCAAAGCAAACACAGACTCAGAGTCAAAGGCTGGAAAACAATCCTACAGGCAAACAGCTCCCAGAAAAAAGCTGGGGTAGACATCCTTATATCAGACCACATCGATTTCAGAGTGAGGAAGGTCATAAGAGACAGTGAAGGCCATTTCTTATTGATCAAAGGATCTGTACAACAGGAAGAACTTACAATAATAAATGTAGATGCACCTAATGAGAGACCAGCAAAGTACTTAAAACAACTACTCATAGATTTGGAAAAAGACATCAATAGCAACACAATACTAGTGGGAGACTTCAACACTGCTTTGTCACCTCTTGATAGATCAACCAGACTCAAGCTTAGCAAGGACATACTTCATTTGAGGGAAACAATGGAAGAAAGGGACTTAGTAGATATATACAGGGCACTTCATCCACAAAAAGCTGAATACACATTCTTCTCAAGCGTCCATGGAACATTCTCCAGGATAGACCACATGCTGTGCCACAAAACATGCCTCCATAAAATTAAGAAGATAGAGATTGTATCAAGAATCTTCTCAGACCATAATGCTCTGAAATTAAAAGTAAATCACACACAAAAACAGAAAACTAAATCAAACACCTGGAAATTAAACAGTGCACTATTGAACAACGAGTGGATTAGACAGGAAATCAAAGAGGAAATCAAAAGATTCCTAGAAACGAATGAAAATGAGAACACAAGTTACCAAAACTTATGGGACACAGCAAAGGCTGTGTTAAGAGGACAGTTTATAGCTCTACAAGCATTCCTCAGGATGGAGGAGCGAGCACACATAAGTAACCTAACCTCACAGCTTAAGAGCTTTGAGAAGGACCAAAAAAAAGGAGCACAACCCGAACAGGAGAAAGGAAATAATAAAACTCAGAGCAGAGATTAATGAGATGGAAACCCAAAAAACAATCCGAAAGATCAATGAAACCAAAAGCTGGTTCTTTGAGAAAATTAACAAGATCGATAAGCCGCTAGCAAAACTCACAAAGAAAGGGAGAGAGAAAACCCTAATAAACCGAATCAGAAATGAAAAGGGGGTCATTGCAACAGAAACCACAGAAATTCAGAGGATCCTCAGGGAGTACTTTGAGAAGCTTTATGCCACGGAACATCAAAACCTCGAGGAAATGGATAAATTCCTAGACTCCTACAGACTCCCAAGGCTGAACCAAGAAGACCTGGAATACCTGAACAGACCTATCACCATAAAGGAAATTGAAATGGTAATAAAAAGTCTCCCCAAGCACAAAAGTCCTGGCCCAGATGGATTCACTAGTGAATTCTTCCAAATCTTTAAAGAGGACTTACTCCCAATGCTCTTTAAGCTTTTCCATGAAATTGAAATATCAAAAACACTTCCGAAGAGTTTCTACGAAGCAAATATCACACTGATACCAAAAGCAGACAGAGATACCGCAAAGAAAGAGAATTACAGGCCGATATCCCTGATGAACACAGATGCAAAGATCCTCAACAAACTACTAGGAAATAGAATCCAACTACTTATCAAAAAGATCATACACCATGACCAAGTAGGATTCATCCCAGGGATGCAAGGATGGTTTAGCATTCGAAAATCAATCACCATAATCCATCATATCAACAAAAGAAAAGATAAAAAGCATATGATCATATCAATAGATGCAGAGAAAGCATTTGACAAGATCCAGCACCCCTTTATGATGAAAACCCTAGCCAAAATGGGTATAGAGGGGACCTTCCTCAACATAATTAAAGCCATCTCCACAAGCCTACAGCAAGCATCATCCTCAATGGGGAAAAACTGAGAGCCTTCCCTCTAAGATCAGGGACGAGACAGGGATGCCCACTCTCTCCACTTCTGTTCAATATAGTACTGGAAGTACTTGCAATAGCGATTAGGCAAGAAAAAGATATTAAGGGCATTCAGGTAGGAAAGGAAGAAATCAAGCTCTCACTATTCGCAGATGATATGATACTCTACTTAGAGAACCCAATAACCTCCACCAAAAAACTCCTAGAAACAATAGACTCGTATAGTAAAGTTGCAGGTTATAAAATCAATACCCAAAAGTCCATGGCTTTCCTATACGCAAACAGTGAGAGAGAAGAAAGCAACATGAAAAAAAACAATCCCGTTCACAATTGTGCCCCAGAAAATCAAGTACCTAGGAATCAGCTTAACTAAGGAAGTAAAGGACCTGTACAAAGAAAACTACAAAACGCTACTTCAGGAAATAAAAGAGGACATGAGGAAATGGAAAGATATCCCCTGCTCATGGGTCGGGAGACTTAACATTGTCAAAATGGCAATACTACCAAAAGCATTGTATAAATTCAATGCAATCCCTATAAGGATAACCATGACATTCTTCAAAGAAATGGAGCAAACACTCCTGAAATATATATGGAACAATAAGCCCCCACGAATAGCTAAAGCAATTCTTGGGAAAAAGAAAATGGGGGGAATCAACCTCCCTAACTTCAAACTGTACTACAAAGCAGTAATAATTAAAACAGCATGGTACTGGAACAAAGGCAGAACTGCAGACCAATGGAACAGGGTTGAATACACTGACATCTCCCCTCAATCATATGATCATCTAATCTTTGATAAAGGTGCAAGTAATGTGAAGTGGAGTAAGGAAAGCCTCTTTAATAAATTATGTTGGCAACATTGGACGGCTACATGCAAAAAAATAGGCTCAGAACTCTGCCTAACACCATGTACAAAAGTAAGATCAAAATGGATTAAAGACCTCAACATCAGACCAAAAACCATAAGGTACATTGAAGACAAAGTTGGCAAAACCCTCCATGATATTGAAGCTAATGGTATCTTCAAAGATGCCACGCCACTGGCCGAGCAAGTGAAAACAGAGATAGATAAATGGGACTATCTTAAACTAAGAAGCTTCTGCACCTCCAAAGAAACAGTGACCAAAATACAAAGACAGTCTACAGAATGGGAAAGGATATTCGCCGAATACACATCTGACAAGGGGTTGATATCCAGGATATACAAAATACTGGTTAAACTCCACAAGAAGAAAACATCCAACCCCATCCAAAAATGGGGCAATGAAATGAACAGAAACTTTCTCAAAGAAGAAATCCGAATGGCAAAAAAGCACATGAGAAAATGCTCTACATCATTAATCATCAGAGAGATGCAGATCAAAACCACAATGAGATACCATCTCACACCTCAAGGACTGGCCCACATTCAAAAGAACAAAAGCAACCAATGCTGGCATGGATGTGGCGAGAAAGGGACACTCCTTCACTGTTGTTGGGAATGTCCACTGGTTCAGCCCTTCTGGACAACAGTATGGACGATTCTCAAAAAATTAGAAATTGAGCTCCCATTTGACCCAGCAATACCACTCCTGGGAATATATCCCAGAGAGGCAAAAATGTATAGTCGAAGTGACATCTGCACTTCTTTGTTCATTGCAGCACTCTTTACAATAGCCAGAAACTGGAAGAAACCTGAATGCCCAAGAACAGATGACTGGTTAAAGAAACTTTGGTCCATCTACACAATGGAGTACTATGTAGCTGTTAGAAAAGATGAAGTCATGAAATTTACATACAAGTGGTACAATATGGAAAGTATCATGCTAAGCGAAATGAGTCAGAAAGAGAGGGATAGACATAGAAAGATTGCATTCATCTGGGGGATATAAAGTAACAAAGTATGAGATTAATACCCAAGAATAGCTGAGATCAGCACCAGGAGGATTACCCCATAACTTAGAGGCCAGCCGAGTATCCTAGAGGAAAGGGTAGTTCAGATAGAGAAGGGAGCACCAAATAAAGGATGTTTGGAGGATCCTCCCAGGAGGGGAGATGCATGTGCAAAGTAGACTATGGACTGAACATGTTTGTCACTCAATGCCTCTTTTGCAGACCACAACACCCAAACGGAGAGAGAGAACACAGGGGATTGCCCTGCCACAGAAGCAGTGGGGGATGGGGGGATGGGGGTGGGAGGGATATTATCCATGGTGGTGAAAAACGGGCACTGGTGGAGGGATGGGTATCTGATCATTATATAATTGAAACCCAAGCACAAAAAAAATTGTAAATCTACAACTGTAAAAAAATAAATAAATAAAAATGAAAAAAAAATAATAATCCAAAGCAAAAAAAAAAAAATGAAAGTGTATAGAGCAAGACCACTTAAGATCAAAGATGAATCAGTGCGGACTTATAATATTGAGAATCGAATAGGGGAATTTTCTGCTATTCACAGTTCTTACTCTTCAGTCTATAATCCACTAGGAATTTCATTTTCCACATAGCACCGTAGCACTGTCCTCCCATTGTTCACCGATTTGCTCAAGCAGGCCCAGTAACGTCTCCCTTGTGAGACTTGTTGCTACTGTGTTTGGCATATTGAATATGGCACAGTAGCGTGCCTTGCATTGCTGTGCGGGTGAGTTACTCTGGGTAGCTTGCCGGGCTCTCTGAGAAGGGCGGAGGAATCAAACTCAACTCAGCCATGCTGAGTCAATAGATTTACTAAATTTAAATATAGTAATACCTCAGCCAGAGCAATAGTAAAGCAGATAGGTATTTGCCTTGGTCAGGGACCTATTCAGGTTCAATCTAAGGCTTCCCCATATTTCGAAAAGCACTGCCAGGTATAATTACTGAGTTTTGAGCCAGGAATGACCTCTGAGGATTTTGGGGTGCCTCCAAAAATAGTAAGATCTTATGAAGTATCCACTGTATAAAAGCCACAGTTTTAAGCATATTAAGAGGCATTAGTTGATAATATATTATTAGAAATTCTCTAGCATCAAAGATAAAAGATCAAAGAGATAGTATGTGGGAAATTGTCTGCCATGAAGGCAGGGGAGGGCCAGAAAGGGGCGGTATGTTGTGGAGTTTAGTGGTGGGGAATGTGCATTGGTGGAGGGATGGGTGTTTGAACATTGTATATTTGTAACTGAAACATGAAAGCTCATAACTGTATATCACAGTAAAATAAAATAAAATAAATACAGTAAAATAAAATTTAAAAAATAAAAAGATTCAAACAAGAGGACTCTAAAAAAAAGAGAAGATAAGAAAATAAAGAACAAGTGATTCAAAATATATTTAGAGTCCCATCCCTTCCCATCCCCAATGGAGCTAGCCCCAGCAGACAAATTCTCCAGAACTTGAAAGCCGTGATCATAGCCGCTATCTGCGATTGTGGACTAGCCTCATATATGAGTGAATCTGCAGAGAAACTCAGATATGTGGACTTCTGACTGAAAACTCCAGGCTCAATGAAATCAGAGAATGGGTGACCTCTCCCTAGCTCCCCCTGTTTTCAACAGCTTGGCAGTCACATCCACAAACCACCTCTGTAGCCATATAATCTCATCAATGGCCGTGATCCAGAGACTCAACAATGAATCTCTCAGAAGAGAGGACAGAACAATACACCATAAAAATGCCCCTAGGCCCCATGCCAGCCCAGAGGATGGTGGGTGTGGTCCAATGGAGCCAGCCACAGCAGCCGAAAACTCCTTCCTTCCTTCCTTCCTTCCTTCCTTCCTTCCTTCCTTCCTTCCTTCCTTCCTTCCTTCCTTCCTTCTATGTTTCCTTCCTTACATATGCCTTTCTTTCTTTCTTTCTTTCTTTCTTTCTTTCTTTCTTTCTTTCTTTCTTTCTTTCTCTCTCTCTCTCTTCCTTTCTTTCCTTCCTTCCTTCCTTCCTTCTGTCTGTCTTTCTGTCTTTCTTTCAGTCTTCTCTTTCTCCTTTCTTTCTTTCTTTCTTCTTCTCAGTCTTGATTTCTTTCTTCCTTTTACTAATTAGGAATCAGCAAATATTTTCTATTTAAAAACTACACATAGTCAATTGGTTACTCTTTAAGGATCTGTCTCTGTCTCTTCTCATCTCTGCAGTTGTAGTATGAAATCAGTACCTGGCCACTTGGGTGATCCTTCCCCAGCAATGTTCCTGATTCTGTCTTTGCACCGACTCCTACTGGCTCATCTTTTTTGATTTATAAAATATATTTCTGCTCCAGCACTGAGGAATAAGGTAGGGCTTAAAATATAATATTCCATGTGACTGACCCTGGTTCTATCTCCAGCACCACATATGGTCCCAGGAGCACCACCAGGAGTCACTCCTGAGCACAGAGACAGGAGTACCTGAGTATCAATGGGGCTAACCCAAATCCTCTATCTCTACACACACACACACACACACACACACACAAACACACATATATAACACACACATACACACACACACTTCCTGGGATGGATTGATAGTGCAGTGTGTAGGGTGTAAATGGTTACAATTTGTCTAAATTGTTTCTCATCTGCCAAATCCAATTGTCACTTTGAACCTCCATTCAGCAGCGGTAAGTAACAGAGAATGAGACAAACACCGAAGTAGACAAACACGTGGATTTGCCAAGCTTTAGGGTCACCTGTGCAGCATTAAGTGCTCTCATGGCAGGTCATTATAATGCAATATTGCACCCTAACCCCAGCAAATCCCAACAGGTGAGCCATTGTTGGAGTTGACAGAAACATCACGGACAGTTAGGAAGTATATAAACGTGCCACAGGGACCTAGAGAGCAGAGGCTAGTGTAGTTCACAGAGAATCAGTAGGCATGAGTAAATTTTAAAGTTGTTTGCTCAGGAGAGAGAATTCAGTGGACAGGGTACCTCTCTTGCACCCAGTCTACCAAGCTCTTCCAGGAGTGATTCCTGAATGTGGAACCAGGAGCAAGCCCTGAGCATGGCTAGATGAGGATCCAAAATCAAAATAAATAAATAAAATATTGTGAAAGTTGTTTATTCTAGTTTTGGCTATATTGTCCCCAAAGTCGAAAAGACCCGACAAAGTATTAGTCTATGTTTGCCTGACACAAGTTAACAGCTGGCAGATTCTGTGTCATCTATACTATCCTTGCCTACTATTCTTTTCTGTGTGCATGTTTGCTAGCGGAACACCCTAAACTTAGGGGGTTTTGTTACGGGAAGATTGTTCATAATTGTTCATAATAATTCATCATTTCCAAACACTAAAGTAAGTAATAATGTATATTACAAAGTATTATATATAATCTAATATTATTAAACATTATACAAAATACACTAGTAGTAACTTAATGTTGTTGGTTAACTAGGCAATATAAATTATTACCTACTAACTGTTGATTTATTAATGAAAATTTGTAAGCTTCTCAGTATAATAGGAGTATTTACCTAACCCAAGAGTCTGAGGAAGGTGAAACTGTTATAACTGTCTTGTAAGATTCCATCTCTCTAGCCTGCTTAAGTCTACCTCTCAATCTATCCAATCCAGTCTTCTTCTTGGGAATCGACCTCCCCATTGGCTAGCCTCTATCTTTCAACTGCCTGCTTTATGACATCATTCTTCCACAAATCCTACCAGCACCTGGTAGAATATTGCGGTTCCCATGCAGTTCTTTGTAAACAAGTTTGGATCATCGCGAGTGACCAGTGACCAATGACCAATCACCAGTGACCAGTCATCGGTACTGAACACTTGTGTTCTCCTGCTTCAGTGTTCAGACGTACACTCATATTGTCTCCTCTTCTCATTTATATTTCCTTGATATTTCCTCTTTTCTGATCATGTCAGGTAACGAATAATATTTTTCAAAGCTTTTCATGAAATTTCTTATCCCTAAACTTAGCAGTTAAGGAAAAGCAGCATGTAATAATAGAGGAAAGTATTCAACTGGAGTATGGTACGCCTTATTTTAGCTTGACGTTCACATTTGCTGTGTGATTTTAGACAATGACTTCCTTTCTCTCAAATACAAAGGGTATTTCTTCATTTATTAAATTATATTTGATACATATTTACGACCTCAAATACATGTTTATATATGAGTTTTCACTCTCTGTGTTTCCTTTTGCTTTTAATAGTATTTTGACATGATATCCATGAAATAAAGTAAATCAGAGACAATATTTTGAGAGAAACAGAAAATGCAGTTTTGGTAGAAAATCTAATATATACCAGGATGTTTTATCTATAGCGGTCTCTCCACTTGTATTTATAATTTAGTATTTTAAATTTAGTGCTATTCAAATGTCATTATCATGTGTCTTTTGAGTTTTCTATGTAAACTCGATGATAAGAAAAACTGGATTGTGGGGAAGGTGTGGAGTGATGACTGGTAAGGGGGCTAGTCCTCTAAGGTAAGGAAGTTTAGGGTCATTTTCAACAAGCGTTGACCAACAGAAGCCAAGAAGTAGAAGATGATATGAGGCAGAATAAAATAGCAAAGAAACATTATGGAGGGAAATTATCAAGGAATGAGAGACAGTTTGAGATAGAATGTTGGAGAGAACCAAATAGTTTAAATCTAAACAGAAGGAATATAGTTAAATATGCTGAGAGCCAGTCAAAGAAGTTGACTTTAATCAATTCTAGGACTAGAAAACATACTACTCCTCTAGTAGAGTACAGTAGAAAAAACAGTCTGTAGATAACCATGGTTGTGGTTTCTTTTCTTATTGTCTCTAGAACACAGTTGGCACTGGGCAGTTTTGAATGTAAACACGTTTCAGAAGTGATACTTCCTATAAATAACTAATTCTGGTTACCCAGGTGGATGGAAGATACATCATCTTCAATGTTTTTAATTACATTGTAGTTTGTAAGGTACATGTATGGTGTGCCTGTTAAAATAAAGAATTTATCTCTTCTATGTTAAATCAGGAGAATTGATTCTTTTGTGTGGTAAGTAGAGTCCAGGTTAAGGCAACTTGACATCTTCACAAAGAGTTTCTTTCTGGGTTGGAGTGATGGGAAGGGCATTTTCCTTGCATGCAGACAGGTCATTTGCCTTCCATGTGGCCGACCCGGGTTCGATTCTCAGCATCCCGTATGGTTCCGTGAACACCACCAGGACTAATTCCTGAGTGCATGAGCCAGGAGGAACTCCTGTGCAGTGACGGGTGTGACCAAAAAAGAAAAAAAATAGTAGTTCCTTCCTAACATGACAGCTTTTTGATAGCAGTCGACATTTGCTTTTAGATCCTAAGAAGAAATAGAAAAGTCAAATATCAGATGTCTATGTACACATTAATTTCAGTTTAGTGGAATCTGAGTTTTCCTACATTAAAGACAGTTAAGTTGGATTTTGATGATTGTTTCTGAAACTTTGGGAATGACATTTTCCTGGTTGATAAAGATACTTGTCATCTAGGTTTTAAAAATAAATTTGAAATTTTTGTGACCATTTTCCAAATGGCCTTTTCTACTTCTTGTGTGATTTACTGAAATTGTACGCTCTATTTAATACCTGTTGTTTGATGGTTAATATTCAGAGACATGAATGAGAATAACAATGTCATGTCCTTGTAATTATTTTATTTATTTCTCCTTTATACTCCTTTAGAACATACATTGGCTACCAAATTCAGCCACATTTATTATATTTTCTGCTTTTTATGTAACTTACAGGTAAATCTTCTGTTTTATGGACTTGTAAGCTACACACTCAAAAATCACCTAATATCGCCTTTTTTGGATAGACGTTTTTGCTAAAATAAAATTTCATCTTCATATCGTATACATGACACAATCTATTATAAACTTTTGTACTGTTTTCTTTGTTGTGTTTGGGGACGACATTCACTATTGGTCAGGGCTTACTCTTGAGTCTTCTCTCAATCAGTTATTGTACTATGCTGCTTGCCACATAGCCCAGATTATATCAATATGAACATACTTATTTTTCAGTTCTGTGATAGATATTTTTCATGATTTCTTTCTTGATCTCTATACTTCTCCCATGTAAATCACGTGAAATAGACAAATTCTATTTATGTGTGCACATTATTCTGAATTAGAGTTGTAAGTAACTACTTTGCAGGAAAGCAACTTGACACTAAGAATTTAAACAACAGTTTTCCTTCTAAAAGCGCATCTGGAAAAAACTAAAGTAATCATTTTTGAGGGGTGATCAAAAACCAGGGTATGGTGGCTAACGTTCAAATTATCAAGTAGATTGAGTTGTATGTGAGCCATAGGTAATAGATAGGAACTGCACAATAAAAAGACAAAACCTGAAGATTAAAAGGGCAATAGTTGTAATCACCCCACATGCCTATATGAGTGGAAAGTATCTTCCTCCTAGTTTCTGACATTGTAGTGATCAATGCACAGTCCTAGTAAGAAAGTTCACATGCTTAGGTTCCATAACCTGGTAATACATTAGGGACAGTGAGATAGTACAGGAGGGAATAAAGCATTTTCCTTGTAGGCAGCCAATCCAGTTGGACCTCTATCACTACATCCATTCTACAGAGCACTACAAAGGGTCACTCCGAGTACAAAGCCAGGAATAGCCCAAGATCACTGCTGTGTATTGGTCCAAACTCCACCCCATGCCAATCCCAATAAAGATAATGGGAAAGCTTGAACAAGTCTCTAGACCTTCTCTGGGCCTCAGGTTTCTTTCTTTTCCAATAAAATGTTAGTCATTCTCATAGGACTTTCTAGTTGTAAAATGATTCCTTTCTAGACAATAATGTAAAGTTCAACAGGAGACAAAGTCTTCCATAGTTCTGTATTCATTTTGGGAGCGTGGTACCCAATGCACAAACTGGCAAAATGTTCCAGCCTTTCAACCACCCAAGGGTATTTGGACTTTTGTTAACTCACTTGACTGTTGGTATTAGAATCTTCTCTATACCTGAAACTTTAAGTGAATTTTGATACTCTCAAACGTTGTGAGAGGGGGCTGGAGTGATAGCACAGCAGGTAGGGCATTTTCCTGCATTTGCCTTGCTCACGGCCATTCCGGGTTCCATTCTCAGCATCCCATATGGTCCTCTGAGCACTACCAGAAGTAATACCTGAGAGCATGAACCAGCAGTTAACCCTGTGCATCGCTGGGTGTGACCCAAATAGAAAAAAAATAGTTGTCGGAGGTTATCAGTCACAGATTTTTTTCATCACCATCTTGTTTCTTACAGAATATATTCAAACTAAATCTGCATTGGGAACTGCACATTCTCGGCAGCTTCCCCATCCCATACTGAACAATGCCAGCTTCCTAACAGGAAGTTTCTGCAACTACTCTAGTGTACCTACTCCAGGTGGTAGATCTGATTGGATCCTGCCCTCAGATAATGGCATCTATATCCAACCACTCATGGGTAGTCCCTATCTTGACCAACATTCTAGCACGATGCTGTCTGGAGTGTCTGGCCAGAGCCAGCTATCCACTTTGTCTGCTTCCACCACAAGTGTTTTGGAGTGGGATATTGCAGGAAGTACTGAAAAGAAGTCTTACACGGGAGAATTTACTGTGACTATCCTTGACCAAAACACCACTGTCTCTTCCATGTCTATGGCAGCTCGTTATGAGAAAACCTTAGATACCAACCACATGGTTTCTCTGTGCGCATCACTTTCTGCCAGTCTTGTTGAAAGGACACCATCTCAGGTTCCAAATCAGAGTTATAGCCTGTCGCTTCCATACCAGGAAGGAAGCCAGGTGGTTGACTATCATCAGGGCACTCCAGGATCTCTCCTTTCTGGAGAGGCATCACAACATGGGTGGAGAATAAAAAAACATCCCCAGCTCTATAATTGCTTGGAGGACCTAGATCAATGCATATATTTGCAGGGAATCAACACCACAGATACTATCACTCTGAATCAGGGCCAGCAAAACTCAGGTGGCACTAAGGGAACCTCCCACCCAACACGGAAGAACAAAAACCAGGCCTCTGAGCCCTGGAGGGAGAACCCAAGGCCAAAATCCATTCCAAAGACCCAGAACACTTGCTAGGGGTAGTAGGGATTTTTTGTAATGCTGCAGCCAGTGATAGGTATCCTATAACCATGACCATACCTAAAAGCAAACTTCAGAAACCTGCGTCCAGCAGGATCATCAAGACCAAAAGCCGTGGGCATAAGACCAAAGAGGCCAGAGAAAAATACAAGAAAGCTGATGACAATGAGCAGACAGGGGAAAAGGTGAAGGCAGAAGAGAAGCCCCACTGCCAGGATGAAATGCAAGTTAAGTCAACCTGAACTTTGCCAAGAGGTCGTTTAAAAGCCCCGCAGATGCAAGGCCATCCACATGCTGGAGTCTGTGCAAGAGTTTGATACACTGGGGAAGTAGAGTGATCCAAAGCCTGGATCCTCTTCCTCCCGCGTTCTGGGTAGTTCAAAGAAGCCCAAAGATTTCCAGCCCTCCTCAGCTGTGAAACCACTGGCAGGTGCTATAAGGGGTGGAAAAGGTCTTGAGAAAACTCAGATCAAAGCTCAGAAATCAAGCAGCAGTGCTGAAAAACGCTCGGCTCCTTCCCAGTCTGAGCTGCCACCTCCTGGGAAGGTCAAATTGGTACCTTTGCCTTTTCTTACCATGGAGAGAGAAGCCGCCAGCTCAACGTGTTCCTCAGAAACCACAGTCTCTGTCTTCACATCGTCCTACTGCAGCTTACCCTGGCAGGCCTGGACCGACCAAATCAACTCGGCCAACTGCCATCAGTTCATCCCGGTCAGCGACTGCATATTTGTCACACCCTGTCAGACCAGCTCAGGCCATTTCGACCAACCCATCTCGACCAGTTTTTCTGAGCTCTACTAGCCGGCCTATTTCTCAGCCGGCAACTTCTAGACTGGCTCCCTACAAGACAACAGCTAGCACATTTCTCCAGCGGGGCCCTCATCTTGTCTCTGAGACAGAGTGCAGGCTCCACCCAAACATCAGAGTCAGTTTCCAATCCAAGACTTCTGTTTCCAACCAATTCCATGGAGAAATCCCAATGTTCCTGAGCCAGTCATGTCAAAACCCATCACAAAAGAGTAGAGACCGTAGCGTGAGACTATGAAGAGGAAGGCTCAGCAGGAGTGTGAGCACGCTGCCAAATGCACCTCTTTGGGGAAATTGCAGTTTTTTCTTGAGAGAGAAAAAGATATGGATATTTTTTGATTCTATGGCTATAAGTAGCTGGAATGGTTGGTGCCAATTTAAGTACCAGATGGTTGCCATAGACAAACACTTGAAATGCCATACATTTCATTTATTCTGATACATTTTTCAAACAATAGATGCATATAATTTAATGGATTAATAATAAATTTTCTGAATGTTGAGTGGCTTTCCTTCTGGTCATCATTTGGAGGGGCAAGGATTGAAGTATTCATGAGAAAGAAATAGGAGATAGAGGGGGAATAAAACAGGAAACAGACAAGAATCTATGAAAGAGAAACTTGGCTCAGGGTTGAAAAGCCCTTAAGAGGAGCAATTTTATGGGCCTAATGAAGTGTTGGGAGGGGTGGGGCAGAGAAATAGTATACCTGATAGGGCATTGCAGGAGGCTGACCCAAGGTTCATCCCTGGAATCCTATGTGGTCCCATGCGTTTCACTGGATGTTTTACTTGAACACAGAGCCAGGAGTAAGCCCTGAGTACAGGCAAGTATGTTTTCATTGCCACTTTGCTCCAAAAAAGAATGGGAGAAATGGCAGAGTTAGATGGTTTGATTTAATATATAAAAACATGGAATAGGTTGAAGAAGTAGGATTAGTATAATAAGATAAGCAGTTGAATAGTAAAAGTAGTTTCACAGAGGCTGTCTTTATGTTTCATGACGTCCGTTATTAAATAGAGATTTGAGACATAACTCCAAAAGGTGTGGGTGGTCTATCCATAAGTGATCAGGCTGTGGGATGCTAAAACATATACTGGGGACAAAACCTACAGATGAACAGTCAATGGCCCTCTGAGTTATTCAAGGGTGATTGTAAATTTTGACCAAGCAAAGAGAACAGTTGTAGCAAGAAGCCCGAAAATCAGCTCTTGGAACATGTAAAGATCAATCGCCATGTACTCAGGCCCATGGTTCAGCCACCCTAGATGCACCATTTCACTTCATCTTCCCAACAAGACTCAGAGCCAGTATTACCGGGACACTAGACCTGCACAGTTCAACAATGAGGTGTATATGACAATTTTCTTTGGATTTTCAAACTCCGCAAGGTGGCCAATGTGTCTTTCAGGCCACAGCATCCTACATTACTGACTTGGGAGCTCAAAATATATTATCTTCAGGGTCTTCTCAGGGGTTTTCCGCGGTGCTGGGTGCCTGCAGCCTGCTACAAACATCAATGTTGTTGGAAGCTCACACAAAAACCAATGGTATCAATGGCGTTGGAGTCTGGGCCATGGGAGAATCCTGACTGGAATATACGCAGTAGGTCACAACTCCAGAGTGTTTGGGACTGGCTCTTCTTGAGACTGGGAAGGTGGTGGTGGGAAGAGATGGTGCTAGGAGAGATATGGGGTGATGGATGAAAGGGAAGGAAACAGGGAAAGACTGGGACCAGGACACCAGATGGGCATTATTGCAAAGTTGGTTACATTAAAATGTTTTTTAATGAAAAACTCTATTCCATTCATCAAAGTACGAAAATAAAATAGGTGAAAAATAACAGGTTACATACAAGGTCAGAGAGAGCTCAAAGTGCTGAAGTTCGTTCTGGAGCTACTGCTGGAACTTGTGCAGACAGTCTGGTTCTACCAGCATCACGTGGTGTGACCACAAAACAACCACCGTGTGTTAAACATGCAAAAAAAAAGAAATAAAAATCAAGCTGCAAACATTGAGAGTGTTGACTCGTTTTTCTTTTGGGGGGCGGTGGGAGAGACTTTGAAGTGAAGAGTTGTAAGTATTTCCTAAGGGGAAAAGAGTAAGAGCAGCTTTGGCCAGCACAGGGATTAGAGGACCAGAGGGGATAGTCTGATGGCCTTCTCTTGATAATGTGAAAAAGGTAAGGTGTACTGCATTTACAAAATTTAGAGTTTGCAGAGAAGAAAAAATTTAACACAGCCCGACAGTTATTCCTAATTTTCCTAGGTGCTTCTAGGCAATGAGTAAAAGAGAGAGAACTTTTACCCTTTTAACATACACACCTGCTTAAGCAATTTTTTTATGGGACCCATCATTTAAGACAAATTTCAGTGGCATCTTCTATACTTGCTAGTTTTGGAACTATTACCATATTTTATCCATGGGCTAGAGCTATAGAACAACGGGAAGGGCATTTGCCTTGCAAGTGGCCAATATGAGCAACCCGAGTTAGATTCCTCCACCCCTTGCCGAGAGCCCGGCAAGCTACTGAGAGTATCTCCCCTGCACGGCAAAGCCTGGCACATTACCCATGACATATTCGATATGCCAAACACAGTAACAATTGTCATAATGAAGACATTACTGGGCCTGCTCAAGCAAATCGATGAACAACGGAAGGACAGTGACAGTAAGAGTGACCCTTATTTTATCCATAACAGTTTCGTTATTTCCAAAAATAACCTCTTCACTACCCACTGACCTCTCCATTCTCTCTCTCCTCTGGTTCCTGGAAATTTCTTTCTCTAAGCCCTTTACATATATGGATCTTAATATATGCGACTTTTTGGCAGCCATTTTTAAACCCTGATACTTTCAAAGTTTATCTCTGCTAGAGTATGTCATTACTTCTTCTGACTGATATACTGTTGTATGGATCTGTCATATTAGAGAGGGTTCCACACAGTATAATTGCACAGAACCCTGGAGGTCTCATAAATTGACTGAAAGAAATATTGATAGTGGTTGTACACACAGTACAGAGGGTAAGGTGCTTGTCTTCAACACAGTAGACCCGCTTGGATCCCTGGCCCTCCCTATGTCCCCTGAGCCCTGCCAGCAGTGACTCCTGAGCACAAAACCAAGAGGAAGCTCTGAGCACCATCAGGTGTGGATACAATACACCAAAAATCAAAGCATTCACACAGAGGAAGATCTACTCACATTCATGTAATTTTAGATGCTAACAATATCATGGTGTAGAATAGATAACGGCCATTCAAAGAATCCATCAAACCTGCAAATTTTCCTTTGTTTAGAAAACATTGATTGAACAGATGTTATGGCTGGCAATGGAGATATCTGGTGTATTTTCAGGTGAGTCAATGGAATAACACTTTTTGTGACACAATGGAGGAAGTAGATGATGAAGATAGAGGAGAAGGTGATGTGAATTTCTGGGCCAGAATGTGAGTGTATTAACTACCAGAGAAGCCTCATGGAAATTACCAGAAGTTTTCAGAAAATACAGGCTAAAGACCTTCTAAAGAAGGCATATATCCTGGCTCACATCTTTTTCCCAGTGATCGGTATATGAAATTTCTGGCTTGTAGGAGTGCGTATTTTATTCTTCTGATGTTTAAGCTAACAGGTAATTGGTTACAGCAGTCACAGAAAACCTAAATAAAAGAGCACATCAATAACACAGTAGACTGTAAAACAATACAGTACTCCAGCATCAAATATTTGAAACCAGTACATATAAATCTGAAAAATCTTTTTCTATTTCACTCTTAAATAAAAATAGCACTTGTTAAGGAACATGTGTAGCTATTGGGCAAGTAGCAATATCTTGAACCTGGACTTAAATTAAAATGACCAGTGTGTCCCTGCTCCACATTAATTTTCAAACTATTTTGACTTTTTATTATAGTGACTTCTCCAGGAATGATTCCTGAGTGCAGAGACAGGAGCAATCCCTGAGCATAACCAAGTGTGGTCCCCAAACTGAAATACATAAATAAATAGATCAGATTTTGAAAGTTTCCTATCCTCTTTTTAGCCATATTTTTCATAACTTAATTACCTCTATTCTCACAGCCACTCTCCAAATGCTCAGACTAGCCTCCCCCATGAATGAATCTCTTCCAAACTCTTATACTTTACACCACTGATAGATCAAATGTAGCACATCATATTTATTGAGGTTTAAAATAGAAGGCAAGTGGTTGATGGGCGTGCACTCCAGGGCAGTGAGCCCCTAAATCCAGCTCAGGGGACTGTAAGAGTACACACAGTTGGCCATGCCCCCTCCCCCGCAGAGGCACTCAAGACAGAGATGTTCCCCAGAAAATTTTAGGACTGCATCAGAAGTGGGAATTTATTCCAGATCAGGCACCATTGGGGCTTACTCCCCCCAAAGTAGCGCAGCGGTGGTGGGCATGCCCTTCAAGGCAGCAGCTCCTCATATGGCTGCTCTAATTTCCCCCTTTCTCAACACTTTGGACTCAAATTTCAATCTCCATGACCTAATTTTGAGGAGGACAGCCTGGCTGTCACAAACACATTATTCCAATAGTCCACTAGCCTACTTTGATCTAAGCAAAGTAAATGTGAACACAAGAAAATGAAAAAGTCTACATTAAACAACGAATATTTGAAACTGCCCTAGAGGACTCACAGAGGTCACAAAGGAGTGGCACCAAGGACGAAGCTAGTAATCTAGAAGGGGGAAAATTTGACCACCATCGATGAGCTCATCCAGAATCCTTTCTCACAGCAAGAGGGGAACATCGAGAGTGAACCGGAGAGTTCCACCTCGAAAATAACTAAGGATCATGAAGAAAAAGCACAAATTCTGACCACGAGGAATGGATGAAGAAAACAGCTCAGAAGCCTCAAAAAGGAATACCAACAGATAAAATATCTCCTATAAAGAATTCAGAGATGAAATGTTGAGGATGTTTATTAACTCAAAGAAACGATGGAACAGGCAGCCTGTAAATTAAAGGAAGCCATGAAAGAAACAGTGGAATGGACAGCCAAGAAAATCAGGAAGCAATAAAAGCAGAAATAAGAAAGCGACAAACATGTGTCATTAATAAAGAATTCAGGAGATGAACTTAAAAACAGAGTGCACACGCTCAACAGTAGAATGGCCACCACTGAAAACAGACTTAGTGAGCTTCAAGATGAGCTGCATAACACTTACAGGCAACAGCATATAATGGGAAAGGACCTTAAAATAGGTCGTGTGAATGAGAGACCTAGGGGATGAACTTCAGAGGAACAAAGATAAGAAATCTTTGATAAGAATCATCAAAGATTCAGAAGAATGGGGAGGCTACCCCAATGAGTAGCAACAGTTAAGGACATCATTGCTGAGAACTTCCCAAAACTGGAGCATGCAGACATCCAGATCTAAGGAGCATGAAAGGTACCAGCTAAAAGAGACCCTAATAAAGACACTCCAAGATATCATATTCAGAATGATGGATACCACAGATAGAGACATAATACTGCAAGCAGAAAGGCCAAAGAAGGAAATCACATACAAAGGAGCATCCCTTAGATTTGCAGCAGACTCATCAAAGGAATTCGTCCTAGCCAAAAGACAATGGGGGGTTACAGTGAAAAAATCAATGAAACGATTGCTTCACCAATAATACTCTATCTGTCCATGGAATACACTGCAGCTGTTAGAAAGGATGAAGTCATGAAATTTACATACATGTAGTTAAACATAATCAATATCATGCTAGATGTAATGAGCCAAAAAGAGAGGGACAGACATAGAAAGACTGCACTCATCTGGGGAATACTAAATGACAGAATGGGACAATACACCCAAGAATATTTGAAATCATTACCAGGAGGTCTGTTCCACGGCTTGGAACCCGGCAAAACTGGACAGCTACATGCAAAGAAAATGGGCTCAGATCTCTACCTAAGACCATGCACAAAAGTGAGATCAAAAGGGATTAAAGACCTCAGCAGCAGATCTGAATACGTAACGTACATTGAAGAGAAGGTCAGCAAAATCCTCCACATCATTAAAAATAAAAGTATTGTCAAAGGTGACAGGCCAATGAACAAGCAAGTGGAAACAGAGATACAGTAATGGGACTGTCTTCAACTAAGTAGCCTCTGTACCTCGAAAGAATCAGTGAGCAGAATACAGTTTACAGAATGGGAAAGGATATTATACCCATCTGATAAGGGGTAAATATCAAGGGTATACAAGGCACTGGTTGAATTCTACAGTAAGTAAACATCCATCCCATCAGGAAATGGGGTGATGAAACAAACAGATACTTTCTCAGAGGAGAAATCTGAATGGCGAAAAGGCACATGAAAAAATGCTCTTCAACAAAAAACATCAGGGAGATGCAGATGAAAACAAAAAGATATCATGTCACACCACAGAAATTGGCACATATCCAAAAGAACAAATTCAACCAGTGTTGCATGGATGTGGGTCGATGGGCACTCTTTTCCTCTGCTGGTGGGAATGCTGACTGGTGTAGCCTTTGTGGAAAACAATATGGACGATTCTCAATAACCTAGAAATGGATCTCCCATTTGACCCCACAATACCACTTCTGGGAATATATCCTAGAGATGCAACGAATTATAGTAGAAATGACATCTGCTCTTGTACATTCATTCATTCATTACAGAACTCTTTGCAATAGCCAGAATCTGGAAAAAAATCAAGTGCCGAGAAGAGAATACTGGTTAAAAAAACCTTTGGTACATCTACATAATGGAATACTATGCATCTGTTAGAAAAGATAAAAGGATGAAATTTGCATGTAAGTGGATCAATATGGAGAGTATCATACTAAGCGAAATCAGTCAGAGAGAGAGGGACAGACACAGAATTACTGCTCTCATTTGTGGAATATAAAGTAACAGAATGGGAGACTAACACCCTAAGATAATAGAGATAAAGGTCAAGCGGGTCACTCCAAAGCTTGGAATCCAGTCTCACATGCTGGAGGACAAGGCAGATGGAATAGAGAAGGGATCACTATTTACATGATTCTTGGAGGGCTCACTCGGGATGGTAGATGCCGGCTGAAAGTAGAATATATACCTACCATGATGGCCATTTACTACATGCATTGCAAACCATAATACCCAAAAGGAGAGAGTACAAGGGAATGTGTTTGCCACAGAGGCAGGTGCGAGAGATTGTGAGGGGGTATCGGGAGGGATACTGGGAACATTGGTGGTGGAGAATGGGCACTGGTGGAGAGATGGGTACTCGATCATTTTATGACCAAAACGTAATCAGTTTGCAAATCTGTAACTGAACCTCATGGTGATTCATTAAAAAATAAAATGAAATAAAAATAAAAAAAATAAAATACAAGGAAAGAAATCTTAAGGAAAATGTATTTATACAGATATGTAGATAGATAGATAGATAGAAAGATAGATAGATAGACAGACAGATAGGCATACAAGGGTAAACCTTGACAACATGTTACTAATCCCCTACAGAAGTGCTTAATGGTCCTGGGTGAGATACAACCGTCTTCATATACTTTCCTCTAAGAAACAATTTTTGGAACATTTTTAGCGAATTATTTATAACAAGCAGTACAAAAATATTTATTTTGGCTCTGCATTAGGGCAGGGTTTTAGGTTTGGGATGGAAACATTTGAGTCTGAGGAAGGTGAAACTGTTATAACTGTCTTATAAGATTCCATCTCTCTAGCCTGCTTAAGTCTACCTCTCAGTCTATCCAATCCAGTCTTCTTCTTAGAATCTGACCTCCTTATTGGATAGCCTCTACCTCTCAACCGCCTGCTTTATGACATCATTCTCCCACCAAACCTACAAGCACCCGTTAGAATCTTGGGACTCCCATGCAGTTGTTTGTAAACAAATATGGATCATCGCAAGTGACCAGTGACCAATGACCAATCACCAGTGCTCAGTCATCGGTACTGGACACTTGTGGACTCCCACTTCAGTGTTCAGACGTACTCTCATATCATCTCCTCTTCTCATTTAGCTTTCATTGTTATTTCCTCTTTTCTGATCATGTTAGGAAAGGAATAATATTTTTCAAAGCTTTTCATTAGATTTCTTATCCCTAATCTTAGTATTTAAGGAAAAGCAGAATGTAATAATAAAGTATTCAACTAGAATATGGTAAGCCTAATTTTAGCTTGACATTCATATTTGCTGTATGATTTTAGACACTGACTTCCTTTCTCTCACATGCAAAATGTTTTTCTTCATTGATTACATTATATTTGATACATATTTTCAACCTCAAATACATGTTCATATATTAGTGTTCACTTTCTGTGTTTCCTGTTCCTTTTAATAGTGATTTTGATATGATATCCATGAAAAAAATAAATCAGAGACAATATTTTGATAGAAACAGAAAATGCAGTTTTGTAGAAAAGCTAATATATATACCAGCATGTTTTATCTGTAGCAGTCTTTCCACTTGTATTTATAATTTAGTATTTTAAATTTAATGCTATTCAATATTCATTATCGTGTGTTGATTGAGTTTTGTACCTAAACTAGATGATAAGAAAAAACTGTATTGTGAGGAAGGTGTGGAGTGCTGAGTGGTAGGGGGCTAGTCATCAAAGGTGAGGAAGTTTAGGGTCATTTTCAACAAGCATTGACCAACAGAAGTTGTGGGAAGCCAAGAGCCCTCTCATAGACCCTGGCCATGGTTCCCATGTTAGGAACTGCTTGGGACAGACATTGGTGACAGTCTCCCAGGACTTCCTGATCTCAGCAGATACCTGATCTATACACATCAGGCTGACAGCTTATCTGGCCTGATCTATAGTAACCTCCAGGATGCATCTACTCCCTAAGACCCTTTGATATACAAATGTAAAGCTCACGATGCACCTACTGCCACAAGACCCTTTGATGTGCAAATGTCTACCTTGAATGTTAGGTAAAGCTCTTGTTGCTGACCTTACCATATATGGTTATATTGCCTCTGCTCCTGACTGAGCTGCCCGGACCCTATATAAACAGCCTGTATCCCTCAATAAAGCCTGTCCCTTTTTCTCTTTTTCTATTTCTAAACTGTACTCTGTCTCTTGTGTCTCGTGTTCATTCGGTTGGTCCCTCCTTGCACCATCGGATCAATCCTCGGGCCACCTCCGCAGGCCGGAGAGTGGTTACCGGGGCCCCCTGCAAGAAGTCAAAAAGTAGAAGATGATGTGAGGGAGACTAAAATAGGAAAGAAAGATTATGGAGGGAAATTATCAAAGAATGAGAAACAGTTTGAGATAGAATGTTGGAGAGAACCAAATAGTTCAAATCAAAACAGAAGGAATATAGTTAAATATGCTGAGAGCCAGTCAAAGCAGTTGCCTTTAATCAATTCTAGGACTAGAAAACATACTATGCCTCGAGTAGAGTACCTGTGGGAAAAAAACAGCCTATCTGAAAACCATGGTTGTGATTTCTTTTCATATTGTCTCTAGAACATAGTTGGCACTTGGAGGTTTCGAATGTAAACAGATTTTATAAGTGATACTTCCTATAAATAACTAAGAGTGGTTACCTAGGGGAATGGAAGATACATCATCTTCAATGTTTTTATTACATTCAAGTTTGTAAGGTACATGTATTTTCTGCCTGTTAAAATAAAGGAGTGATATCTACTAAGTTGAATGCGGAGAATTGAATCTTTTGTGTGGTAACTAGGGTCCAGGTTAAGGAAACTTGTCAACTTCACAAATAGTTTCTTTCTGGGCTGGAAATAGAAGAGGGGTGTTTGCCTAGCATGTGTTTAGGTCTTTTGACTTACACGTGGCCGACCTGGGATGGATTCCCAGCATGCCATATGGTTCCCTGAACACCAGCAGAAGTTATTTTTGAGTGCATGAACTAGGAGGAACTCCTGTGCAGTGCCAGATGTAACCAAAAAAGAAAAAAAAGTAGTTTCTTCCTAACATACCAGCAATTTGATAGTAGTCAACATCTGCTTTTAAATCCTAAGAAAAAAGAGAAAAGTCAAGTCTCAGATGTTTAAGTACGCATTGATTTCAGTTTTTTGGAGTCTGAGTTTTCCTACATTAAAAATATTTCAATTGGATTTTGGTGATTGTTTCTAAAACTTTGTAAATGGCATTTTCCTAGTTGATAAATATATTTGTGATCTAGGATTTAAAAATAAATTTGAAATGTTTGTGACCATTTTTCAAATGGTCTTTTCTGCTTCTTGTATGATTTACTGAAATTGTATGGTCTATTTAAAACCTGTTGTTCGATGGTTAATATTCAGAGGTATGGATGAGAATAATAATGTCATATCTTTATAATTATTATATTTATTTCTGCTTTATACTCCATTACAAATTATACTGGATACCAAAAGCAATCACATTTATATTTTTTTCAAATTGTTATGTCAGTTACTAGTAAATCATCTGTTTTATGGACTGGTAAGTTATACACTCAAAAATCACCTTCTATTGAATGTTTTGGCTAGTAGTTTTTGCTAGAATAGAATTTTTCATCTTCATATTGTACACATGTCCTAATTTCTTAATAAACTTATTGTACTGTTTTCTTTGTTTGTATTGGGGAAGACATGCACTGTTGGTCAGGGCTTACTCTTGGGTCTGCTCTCAATCAGTTACTGTACTATGCTGCTTTCCACATAGCCAGATTATATTAATATGAACATACTTATTTTTCAGTTCTGTGATAGATATTTTTCATGATTTCTTTCTTAATCTCTATACTTGGTTCCTGGCAACACTCATCTTTTGTCTTTCTGAATTTTATTTCTCTAAATCCTTCACACAGCGGTAGGGCATTCGCCTTACAAGCGACCAACATGGCCGACCCAAGTTCAATTCCTCCGCCCCTCTCAGAGAGCCCGGCAAGCTACCGAGAGTATTCGATATGCCAGACACAGTAACAACAAAGTCTCCAATGGAGACGTTACTGGGCCCGCTCGAGCAAATCGACGATCAATGGGAGGGCCTTTACCTTTACCTCGAGCAAATCCTTCCATATATGGATCCTAAGATATGTGACCTTTTTGGCCACCTTTTTAAAACCCTAATGATTTTAAAGTTCATCTGTGCTACAGTATGTCATTACTTCCTCTGACTAATATTCTGTTGTATGGCTCTATTATATTGGAGAGGTTTCCACACATTCTAAATGCACACAGCCCTGGAGGTCTCATAAATTTGCTGAAAAAAGTATTGATAGTGGTTGTCCACATAGTACAGAGGGTAGGGAGCTCTCCTTCAACACAGTAGGCCTGCTTTGCTCCCTGGCACTCCATATTTCCCCTGAGCCCTGCCAGGAGTGACTCCTGAGCACAGAGCCAAGAGGAAGCTCTGAGCATCATCAGGTGTGGCTACAATACACAAAAAATAAAAGCATTGAAACACACAGACAAGATCTAGTCCCGTTCATGTAATTTTATATGATAACAACATCATGGTGTAGAATAGATAATGGCCATTCAAAGAAACCCTCAACTCTGCAAATATTCCTTTGTTTACTAAACTTTGATTGAATAGATGCTATGGCTGGCAGTGGAGATATCTGGTGAATTATCAGGTGAGTCAATGTAATAACACTTATTCTGACAGCAATGGAGGAAGTAGATATGAAGATAGAGGAGATGGTCATGTGCCTTTCGAGCCAAGACATGAGTGTATTAACTACCAGACAAACTGAAGTCATCATAATTTAACAGAAAATACAGGCTAAAGACCTTCTAATGAAGATATGTATCCTGACTGACATAATTTTCCCAGTGATCTTTATATGAAATTTTGGCTTCTAGGAGTGTGAATTTTTTTCTTCTGACGTTTAAGCTAACAGCTGATTGGTTCCAGCAGTCACAGAAAACTTAAACAAAAAAGCACATCAATAACACAATAGCCTGTAAAAGAAGACAATGCTCCAGGAACAAATATTTGAAACCAGTACATATAAAACTTAAAAATCTTTTTCTATTTCACTCTTAAATAAATGCAGAACTTGTTAAGGAAATATGTGTAGCCATTGGGCAAGTAGCAATATCTTGAAACTGGGCCTTAAATTAAAATTTAAGTGTGGTTCCCTGCTCCACATTAATTTTCAAACAATTATGACTTTTTATTATAGGGATTCCTCCAGGAATGATTCCTGAGTGCAGAGCCAGGAACACTCCCTGAGCATAGCCAGGTGTGGCCCCCAAACTGAAATAAATAAATAAATAGATCAGACATTTTAAAGTTTCCTATCGTATTTTTAGCCATATTATCCATAACTCAACCACCTCTATCCTCACAGACATTCCCCACACGCTGAGACAAGCCTCACCCAAGAATGAATCTATTCCTGGACCTCTTATAATTTAAAGCACTGATAGATCCAGAGTAGCACACCACATTTGATGGGGTTTAAAATAGAATGCAAGTGCTTGGTCAGCGTGCAGTCCAGGGAAGTGTGCCCCGAAATCCAGCTCAGGGAACTGCAAGACTCCTCACTATTGGCCATGCACACGCACCGCCCCCCCCCCAATCACTCAGGACAGAGGCATTCCACGGCAAGGTTTAGGACTGCATCAGAAGTGCTACTTTATCCCTGATCAGTCATCATTTAGGCTTACTCCCCCAAAAGTAGAGCAGTGGTGGTGCGCTTGGCATCCAAGGCAGCAGCGCCTCATGCGGCTCCTCTAATTTTCCCCTTTGACTACACTATGGACTCACATCTCAATCATCTACACCTAATTTTGTGGAGGACAGTCTGACTGTAAAAAACACATTATGTCAATATTTCACTAGCCTATTCCGATCTCACCAAAATAATTGTGAACAGAGGAAACTGACAAGTCTAACATTAAAGAACACATATCTGAAACTGTCCTAGAGGACTCACAAAAGTCACAAGGAGCAGAAGCAAAGAGGAAGCTAGTATCCTAGAAGGGGGAAAAGATGGCCACCATTGAAGAGCTTATTCAGAATCCTTTCTCACAGCAAGAGAGGAACATTGAGTGTGAACGGGACACTCCCAACTCGGAAATACCAAAGCAGCATGAAGAAAAAGTGTAAATCCCCACCACGAGGAGTGGAAGAATAAAAGAGCTCAGAAGCCTCAATAGGGAATACCAAGAAATACAATCTCTCCAATAAAGAATTCTGAGATGAAATGTTGATGATGTTTATTGAACTCAAAGAAACGATGGAACAGGTAGACAGTAAACTAAAGGACGACATAAAAGAAACGGTGGAATGAAGAGCCAATAAAAACAGGAAGCAATGAAAGCAGAAATAACAAAGCAACAAACATGTGTCACTAATAAAAGATTCAGGAGATGAAATTAAAAGCAGAGTGTGCGCGCTCAACAGTAGAATGACCACCGCTGAAGACAGAAAAAGTGAGCTTCAAGATGAGCTGCATAAAGCATACAGGCAACAACATACAATGGGAAAGGACCTCAAAATACGTCGTGTGCATCAGAGACCTAGGGGATGAACTTCAGAGGAACAACATAAGAATCATCAAAGATTCAGAAGAATCTGAAGGGAGGCCACCCCAATGAGTAGCAACAGTTAATGACATCATTGCTGAGAATTTCCCAAAGCTGGAGAATGCAGACATCCAGATCCAAGGAGCTTGAAAGGTACCAGCTAAAAGAGACCCTAATAAAGAGACTCCAAGACATCATATTCAGAATGACGGATACCACAGATAGAGAAATAATACTGCAAGCAGAAAGGTCAAAGAGGGAAATCACATGCAAAGGAGCATCCCTTAGATTTGCAGCAGATTTATCAAAGGAAACAGTCCTAGTCCTAACACAGTGGGGAGATATAGTGAAAACACTCATTGAAATGAATGCCTCACCAAGAATACTCAATCCTTCAATGGAATACACTGCAGCTGTTAGAAAGGAAGAAGTCATGAAATTGACATACAAGTAGTTCAACATAGTAAGTATCATGTGAGGTGCAATGAGCCAGAAAAAAAGAGACAGATATAGAAGACTGCACTCATCTGGGGAAAATAAAAAACACAAAGTGAGAAAATACCCAACAATAGCGAGATAATTACCATGAGGTCTTCACCAAGGCTTGGAACCCGGAAAAACTGGACAGCTACATGCAAAAAAAAAAAATGGGCTCAGACCTCTACCTACGCCCATACACAAAAGTCAGTTCAAAATGGATTAAAGAACCTCAGCATCAGATCTGAATCCATAATGTACATTTAAGAGAAGGTCAGCAATATCCTCTACAACATTGAAACTAAAGGTATCTTTAAAGGTGACTTGCCATGAGGCAAGAGAAGAGATGACTGGTTAAAAAAAAAACCTTTGGTACATCTACACAATGGAATACTATGCATCTGCTAGAAAAGAAGAAATGATGAAATTTGCATATAAGTGGATCGATATAGAGAGTGTCATGCAAAGTGAAATCAGTCAGAGAGAGAGGGACAGACATAGAATGACTGCACTCATTTGTGGTATATAAAGTAATAGAATGAGAGACTAACACCCAAAGATAATAGAGATAAAGGTCAAGTGGATCACTCCAAGGCTTGAAAGCAGGTCTCACGTGTTAGGGAAAAGGCAGATGGAATAGAGAAGGGACCACTATTTACATGATTCTTGGAGGACTCACTCGGGATGGTAGATGCCTGTTGAAATTAGAATATAGACCAAATATGATGGCCAATTACTACATGCATTGCAAACCATAACACCCCAAAAGAGAGAAAGAATAAAAGGGATTGTGTTTGCCACAGAGGCAAGTGGGAGAGATTTTCTGGGGGTGGAGGGAGGGATACTGGGGTCACTGCTAGTGGAGAATGGGCATTGGTGGAGAGATGGGTACTCGATTATTTTATGATCGAACCGTAATCATGAAAGTTTGCAAAGCTGTACCTGAACCTCATGGTGATTCATTAAAAAATAGAAAAATAAAATAATGAAACAATAATAATAAATAAACAGAAAAAATAAAAAATAAAATAAATAATAATAAAAAATAAAGTAGACTAGAAGGAACCAAACATAAGGGAAATATATTTAAACAGAAAAAAAAGATAGATGGATAGACAGACAGACAGACAGACAGATAGATGGATATGCACACAAGGCTAAACCTTAACAACATGTTACTAATCTATTATAAAAGTGCTTAATGACTTCTGGGTGTTATAAAATCATCTTGACATACTTTCCTCTAAGAAACAATTTTTGGATCATTTTACTGAATTATTCATAACAAGCAATACAAAATTATTTTGGCTCTGATTTAGGGCAGGGTTTTATATTTGGGATGGAAACATTTGAAATATGGTGGTGAGAAGTTGTAATGGTGGTGTATTGGTGTTTGAATATTAAATGCACTCAAATATTGTGAATAACTCTATAAAAATAAAATTAAATTAAAAAATCTCTTTAAGAGTTTAAAGCAACAAATCTGACTGTGTAAAACTATGAAGAGGAAAAAAAAATCAAGAATATCACAGATGTTTCTGTATTCAATTATCACATGTTCAGAAATAGAATTCAGCATGGCCCACAAGGCTCATTCTGAAAAATGAATGCTGAAAGCCCCAAAGGTGCCATGTGGAGAGAAGAATCATGTGAGTCGAGCACTAAGCCAGAGACTTAGGACTGTGATCATTAGAAGACAGTTGGTTGTCAAAAAATGAAAGTGTGTAGAGCATGACCACTTAAGATCATGTTTGCATCAGTGCGGACTTACAATATTGAGAATCGAATAGTGGAACTTTCTGCTATTCACAGCTCTCACACTTCCATCTATAAACAACTAGGAATTTCATCTTGCACATAGTACTGTAGCACTGTGCTCCCATTGTTCATCAATTTGCTCAAGGTGGCCCAGTAACGTCTCCCTTGTGAGACTTGTTGTTACTGTGTTTGGCATATTGAATACGGCACAGTAGCTTGCCTTGCTTTGCTGTGCAGTGGAGATATTCTCGGTAGCCTGACGGGCACTCTGAGAGGGGCGGAGGAATCAAACTCAGCTCGGCCAGGCTGAGTAAATAAACTTACTGTATTTAAATATAGTAATACTTCAGCCAGAGCCATAGTAAAGCACATAGGTATTTGGCTTGGTCAAGGATATATCCAGGTTCAATCTAAGGCATCCCAAACATTTCTACAAGCATTGCCAGGCATAATTACTTCTTGTCGAGCCAAGAATAAGCTCTTAGAATTTGGGGGTGCCCCCGTAAACAGTAAGACCTTATGAAGAACCCACAGTATTTAAGCCATTGTTTTAAGCTTAGTAAGAGGAATTAAGTTGATAGTATTTTGTTAGAAATGGTCTAGCATCAAATATATAAGATCAAAGAGATAGTATGTGAGAAATTTTCTGCCAAGAAGGCAAGGGTAGGGCCAGAAAGGGGGAAGGTTCTGGGGAGACACGCTGAGGGTTTTGTGTTCGCGGCTCTCTGGAAGGCACTATCTCACCACCTGCGTTCGGTACCCTAGAACTACCTTGTGTGGCCTTGATCTGGAAGGTTGTAGGCCAAGGGAAGACAAAGGAAGAGACCAGGGCCAGGCCGGTTGATCTTTGTAGCAGTTTATTACCACGAAGTTTATCCCATAGAACAAATTTATGTTATGGAGGTTCTAGGTTCTCTCAAGCACATATTCTCCTTGGTAGTCTCTCCATGGTCCATTTTGCAGCCTTGCTCTCTCTGTCACCAGCTCCCTTGTCTCTCCAACTCCCTGGCAGTCTGGGGGTGACAACTCACCCAGTCAGGTAGCAAATCAACATAAGAAAGCCCTTCCTGAGGGCCCACCAAAAAGGTAATTCTAAAGCCCTTCCTGACAGCCCAAGGGCAAAATACCTCCTAAGGTGATTTTCTCTTTTCCTCAGTCCAATAAAATATCAAGAAACTATCAATAAATTATCAACTATTCCTGAGGCCATGCAGAAAGGACAGAACAGTGTTATCCTACATCTCCACCTTTTTCTTTTTACACAAAAACACAAAATTTGAAACAGAGAAAAAACACTAGCTATTTTTGTATGGACACAGGAAGAGATAACATTGAGACTTGTAGGCAGATGTCCTGGGAACATCTTGCCATGACTCACAGTCTACCGATCTCAGGCCAGATTAATCATTCCTAACCCTAGCAGGGTCCAAATCTAGTTATTACTTTTTGGATCATAACAGCATTTGTCCATGACCAAGCTCTTCACTTATAGTTAAGCATTATGGCACTTCGGCCAGGCCCATCTCTTTGCCAGAGTAGCACATAGCTTACCTGCTTGCCCTGGTTCCATCCAGTCCCTCGTCGGGACCCTGCTTTTGGGGGCGCTAGGAAGTGTGGGCAACTGAGGCTTAAGTGAGAGAACAGATGCCTGGAGGGAAATATCACTGAGAGTCACATTACAAAAGGAAGTCTTCTTGTGTCCATACAAAAAGGACATTGCTCTGAATAACCTATGCAAAGGACTTAGGGAGAAGAGAAAAGCATTATTTACATGTCAATAGAACACAAAGAAATTTAAATATGAACACAGAGAAATTAGAGCACTGTGATGGGAGCAACCCAATAAACCTAAACAACCTGAGGTTATGCAGGAAGGACAAAGCAGTGTTATCCTACATCTCGCCCTTTTTTTTTTTTACATAAAACACAAAATTTGAAACAGAGGAACAATTCCAAATACAAGACAGTCTCATTAGTTGTAGTAAGATTTCAGTCCAACCCTGGACCCAGAGCAGTGCTTGTAGTAAGTGTCCAATTGTCCTGCACTGTCCAGGGGTGATGACAGTCACCAATGATGAGAGTCATTTAGTGCCATTCTGAAGAAATGAAGTTTCTGGATCAAAACTGAAGAGCTGTACCTGTAACAGCATCAGTAGTAGTTGCAGTAATGAGTCCCAAGGGAGTAGCTATTAGGAGTCCGATAAATTCCAGAAAGCACTGGATCAGTCAGGGAGCACGGGAACAGGAGCATCACAACTTCTGGCAGGAGTACTACAGTAGGGGAATGCAGCCATTCTCCGGTCAGATTCATCGGCAGTCATAGACGTATAACCTAGCTTATGTTTGAGAAAAACTTTTTTTTAGTTATCCGAGGCTTTGACCATCAGGGTTTGGATAAATGGATATCCTAGAGAGAAATTAAAAAAGTGTTCCTGTTTAAAAGTCATTCTTTTCTCCTTTGGGAACCTGTGAATTCCAAGGAAAGGGTAAAAGTAAAGTATTGTTAATTCAAAATATAGAGGCCTGGCATTGTCCAGTCCACAACCTGTAAAATCAGAGGTATAAGGAATGCCTTCATGTGAACTCTTGATGTGTTAAAGGAGCCAGAGGCCTTGCTGCAGGTCTTCTGACTCTGGCTCCTCTTCTTTCCCTTCTGACTTCCAGTGGAAATAGTTTGGAGATGGCTTGGGGCTGGAATGTGAAGGGTTGTGAGTTTCTGCCAGTCTGAGGCCCAACTCAGGTGGATGAATTCGAGTTCTGATGAGAAGTAATGGGATCCAACGTTTCCCAGGGGGGTTATCTGTTGAAACAAAAGCATAGCCTTGTCCTTGAATGAGGAGTTTCCCTGCTTCATTCAAGTGGGAAAATACTTCCTTTTTGGTCTTTGATTTAACATGCCATATATCCATTGAATATGGAGAGGTGGTGGGCTTAAAGCCACAGTATTCTTTTTAAAGTCAAACTGCTTCTGCCTAAGAGTAGCACCTACAGTGCCTTGTGGAATTGGGCCCTTTATGCCAGAATTTAATTTGTAACAATACTGGGCAGGAAATCTCCAAGGCTGCACTTCCTGCCACTATTGGATGCAGGGATGATACTGATTGGAGCTCTGAAATTCCACTCTGGGGAGAGGGGCTGCAGTTTGGAACATCCCCTGATATTGTGGGACCTGGGGTTGGCGCCCTTGCAGGTTTCCAGAATTGGGGTCAACAGCTGCATCAAAATGGAAGAGACAATCTCTGGCCAAATGATTTCCCCTCTTAAACCTGGGAGAGGACCCAAGAGGTGTTCTCACAGTAGTATCTTTGGGAGATGCCTTTCAGTCTTTATGAAAGTGGCCTGGTTTTCCACAATGTAAACATCCTTTCTGAGCTTGTCTCTGTACAGTATAGGCTTCCAAAGCCTTCATCTGCACCTTCTATTTAACAGAACCAACATTCCTCCAGGCTTTCAAATACCCCATAATATCTTCCTTTTCTTTGATAGGGCACAGAATGGCCTGGCAATGTTCAATTAGCGTTTTCAAAGGCCAATTATTTAGTCAACAGTTGCTGAGTTTCCTTATGCAGGTAAGGAAACTGGATCAAAACTAAAGAGTTGTTCCTATAACAGCATCAGTAGTGGTTGCAGTGAGTCCGAGGGGAGCAGCTATGAGTAGTCCAATAAATTCCAGGAAGCACTGGATCAGTCAGGGAGCACTGGAACAGGAGCATCTCAATGGCTTCCATCAACCTTCCTATGGATTCTGCATCAGGTTCTGAAGCCCTCTGGACCATCTTAGTCAAACGTCCCTTAAATTCTGCATCTGCATCAATCTTCTCCCATGCACGCGGGCTATGTCACGGACATGAGCAAAAACAGCACCAGGCAAGGTGCCTTGCCTTTTTGGGTCCTGCCATTTCCCTTCACCTATTATCATCTCATAAGTTAGTTTAAACTCTGAAAATGTTTGTCCAGGATATCTTAGGCTATGAATCTTTGCCTTGACCTCATCAATGGACCACATCCTCCACTGCAGGTACTGAGAAGGGCTTAAGCACGTTTTAGCAACCATGTGAAAATCTTGAAGAACTTAGTAAGAATTTTGTCTCCAGTCTGTAAGATACTCCCTATAGTATAGACATGTAGGATCGTAGCAGGCAAAGGCCTTTTGGAAACGACTGAGAGAATCCATTCTTATCCTGTGAAAAGACAGAGGCTGCTTCTTCTCAGCCTGAATTGGGGAATCAGAGCATGCCCAAGCAGTCTGGAGGCCTCTTTGCTGAGCTATCTCAGACTCATAATTCGAGTAAGTGCAAACAGACTCATAATCCGCATCGCTTTTATCTGATGCATTAGAAGTGGAGCTATATTCATCAGCCTGAGAAATTTTTCACTATGAAAACCCTTTCGAGACTTAGGTATGGGAGGAGCTGAGGCCATATGATCCCTAATATTCACCTCCTCCTCAACTGTTCTTTTCCAAAACAGGAGAATAGAAACAACAATCTTCCATGTATTCCAGAATTCCAGGGGGATCTTAATCCCTTCCTTAGATGCCTTATAGACATTTTTCTTAACTTTTTCCAAAATCTTGGTTTCTAGAGTCCCTTCATCCAAGAACCATGGGTTTACCTCATAAACTACTTTAAGGCAGGACGGAAGCTGGTCTTGGAAATGCATAGTCCTGGGTTCCCTTTCGTACGGGAGAGACACTGAATCAAATCCATAAATATCTGTTCAGTATGGCTCGAGACACTTCTAATGGGAAGGCCCAGAATCTGTCCCATCTTAGTGGGTGATTCCTGCTAGGATTCTAACTCCCAGCAAACTGAAAAATATTATTCTCCCACTCACTTTCTAGAGTGGGGGTGCACCGAATGCAATTCTTATCTTTTAGGTTGGTAGCTCGAGCCCGCTTAAGGGACGCCAGCTGTAAAAAACTAAACACACTGAGGGTTGTGTGTTTGCGGGCTCTCTGGACGGCTCTATCTCACAGCCTGCGTTCGGTGCCCTAGAGCCACTGTGTGTGGCATAGATAGAGAACGCTGTTGGCCAAGGGCAGACAAAGGAAGAGACCAGGACCAGGTCAGTTGATCTTTATAGCAGTTTATTACAAGGGAGTTTATCCCACAGAAGAAATTCATGTTATGGAGGGCCTAGGTTCTCTCAAGCACATGTTCTCCTTGCTAGTCTCTCTGTGGTCCATCTTGCCGCACTGCTCTCTCTCTCTCTCTCCTCTCTCTCTCTCTTTCTTTCTCTCTCTCTCTTTCTTTCTCTCTCTCTCTCTCTCTCTCTCTCTCTCTCTCTCTCTCTCTCTCTCTCTCTTTCTCTAGCTCCCTTGTCTCTCCAACCCCCTGGCAGTCTGTGCTGACACTCCACCCAGTCAGATAGCCAAATCAACAGAAGAATGTTTTTCCTGAGGGCCCACCTAAAGGTAATTCTAAAGCCTTTCCTGACTGCCCAAGTGTAAAATACCTCCTAAGGTGTCTTTCTCTTTTCCTCAGTCCAATCAAATATCAACTATCAACTCTTCCTGAGGCTATGTGGGAAGGACAGAACAGTGTTATCCTACAGAATGTGCACTGGTGGAGGGATGGGTGTTTCAACATTATATGTTTGTGACTCAAACATGAAAACTTGTAACTCTATCTCACGGTGATTCATAAAATAAAATTTTAAAAATATAAAGATTCAATCAAGGGAGCTCTCAAAAAAAGGAAAGATAAGAAAATAAAGAAAATATGATTCAAAATCTATTTGTAGTCCTATCCCTTCCACTCCCCGGTGGAGCTAGCCCCAGCAGCCAAAAACCTCCAGAACTTGAAAGTCATGATCATGGCCGCTCTCTGCATGTGTGGACAAGCTTCATCTTTGCATGAATCTGCAGAAAAACTCAGGAGTGTGGTACTTCTGATTGAAAATTCCAGGCTCAATGAAATCAGAGAATGGGTGACCTCTCCCCAACTCACCCCATTTCCAGCAGCTTGGCAGTCATACCCACAAACCACCTCTGGTGCCATATAATCTCATCAATGGCCATGATCCAGAGACTCAAAAATAAATCTCTCAGAAGACAGCACAAAACAATACACCATAGACATGCCCCTTAGACCCCATGCAGCCTGTTTTGTTCAGGGTATCCCAGTGTGTGTGGGGGGGTGAGGTCCAATGAAGACAGCCCCAGCTGTCTTCCTTCCTTTCTTTCTTCCTTCCTTCCTTCCTTCCTTCCTTCCTTCCTTCCTTCCTTCCTTCCTTTCTTTCCTTCATTCTTCTCCTTCTTTCTATTTCTTTATTTCTCTCTCTCTTTCTTCCTCTCAGTCACCCTTTCTTTCTTCCTTTTGCTACTTAGGGATAAGCAAATATTTCTTTGTAAAAATCTACACCTAGTCCATTGGTTACTCTTTGAGGATCTGTCTCTGTCTCTATTCAACTCTGCAGTTGTAGTATGAAATCAGTCCCTGGCCACTTGTTTGATACGTCCCCAGGAAAGTTCCTGATTCTGTCTTTGCACTGACTCCTATTGGCTCATCTTTTTTGCACTTCTAAAATATATTTCTGATCCTGCACTAAGCAATAATGTAGGTGTTAATATATAAGTATTGCATGTGACTGACCTTGGTTCTATCTCCAGCACCACATATGGTCCCATGAGCATCACAAGGAGTCACTACTGAGCACATAGACAGGAGTACCTGAGTATCACTGGGGCTGGCGCAAAACCTCTCTCTTCACACACACAAACACACATACATAACACACACAGACACACAGACACACACACTTTCTGTTCTATCCGGATTGATAGTACAGCGAATAGGGTGCTTGCCATATATGAAGACATTCCTCAAGTGTTCAAGTGACCATATGTATTGGAATGGCGGGGATTGAATTCATGGTTACCATGTGCAAGGCAAGTATGTTTCCAACTGGATTATCACTTTGATCCAAATGAAGACACTATTTTAAATGACAACTATCTTCAAGTATTACTTGTGTTCTTACTGATTCTTATTAGATGTCCCCAATTATTCCACACTACTTGGAAATTTCTAATAGATAGTACAATTTGTTGATCACCATAATTGGTTATAATCTGTCTAAATTGTTTCACATCTGCCTAATCCACTTGTCACTTTGAAGCTCGATTCAGCAGCGATCAGTCACAGAGAATGAGACAAACACAGAAGTAGACAAACACGTGCATTGGCCAAGATTTAGGGTCACCTGTGCTGCATTCAGTGGCCTTATGGCAGGTCAATATAATGCAATGTTGCTCCCCCAACCCCAGCAGATCCCTACAGGTGAGCCATTGTTGGAGTTGATAGAGACATCAAGTACAGTTAGGAAGTAGATAAACGTGCCACAGGGACCTGGTGAGCAGAGGCTAGTGTAGTTCACAGAGACTCAGTTGGCATCCATAAAATATAAAGTTGCTTGCACAGGAGACATAATACAGTGTACAAGGTACCTCTCTTGAACCCAGTCTACCGAGCTCCTCCAGGAGTTATTCCTGAGTGTGGAGTCGGGAGCAAGTCCATTAACGTGGCTAGTGAGGACCCAAAATCAAAATAAATAAATAAATACATAAATAAAAGATTGTGAAAGTTGTTTCTTCTATTTTTGGCTATATTGCCTCCTAAATCTAAAAGACCCTACAAAGTTTTAGTCTTTGTTTGCCTGAAACAAGTTTAAACCTGGCAGATACTGTGGCATCTATTCTAGCTTTGCCTACTATTCTTTTCTGGGTACATGTTTTCTAACGGAACACCCTAAACTTAGTGTTTTTTGTTAGGGGAAGATTTCTCATAATAATCCATCATTTCCTACCCCTAATGTAAGTAATAATGTATATTATAAAGCATTAACATATAATTTAATATTATTAAACATTACACAAAATGCACTAGTAGTAACTTAATGTTATAGGTTAACTACGCAATACAAATTATTACCTAGTAACTGTTGATTTATTAATGAAATATGTAAGCTCATCAGTGTAATAAGAGTGTTTCCCTAACCTAAGAGTCTGAGTAAGGTGAAACTGTTATTACTGTCTTGTAATATTGCACCTCTCTAGCCTGCTTAAGTCTACCTCTCAGTGTATTCAATCCAGTCTTCTTCTTGGGAATCTGACCTCCCTATTGGCTAGCCTCTATCTTTCAACTGCCTGCTTTATGACATCATTCTCCCACCAAACCTACCAGCAGTAGAATCTTGGAGCTCCCATACAGTCTGAATCATCGCAAGTGACCAGTGACCAATGACCAATAACCAGATGTCAGTCATCTGTACTGGACATTTGTGGAATCCCGTTTCAGTGTTCAGATGTACTTTCATATCGTATACTTTTCTCATTTACTTTCCTTGATATTTCCTTTATTCTGATCATGTCAGGTAAGGAATAATACTTTTCAAAGCTTTACATGAGATTTCTTATCCCTAAATTTAGTAGTTAAGGAAAAGCAGCATTTAACAACAGAGGAAAGTATTCAACTAAAATATCACTTAATCACTTAATCACTTAACTTCCCGTTAGTCGTCAATTTGCTCGAGCGGGCGCCAGTAACGTCTCCATTTGTCCCTGTCGCGTGCTAGTGTAGCCCAATGGCATCTTTTCGCTCCGGGAACATGGAGGGCCTCAAACCGATCGTTCATGATCTTGACAAAGAAGTCTGACCATCTGGTAGGTGGGCGGCCACGCGGTCTCTTGACATCCCGTGGAATCCAATCAGTAACAGCTCTAGTCCAACGGTCGTCTTTAAATCTCATTACGTGACCAGCCCATCTGATTTTCGACACCTTGGCATATGAGACAGCGTCCCTGATCCTTGATCGTCGACGGATGTCAGAACTCCGGATTCGTTCTCTCATTTGAGTGAAACGTGTTATTCCAAGCATAGCTCTTTCTATTCTTCTTTGGGAGACCTGAATGGCGTTCTCATCTTGTTTGCGTAGGGCCCAGGTCTCTGAGGCATATGTTAATGCAGGAAGAACAGTGGAATCAAAGAGATGTGCCCGGAGCCGGAGGTTCTTCGTCCTCTTAGCTATTTCTTCGACGTTCTTGAAGGCGTTCCAAGCCGCTCTCTTCCTCCTGCGCAGCTCGGGTGCCAGGTCATTTCTCATGTTGACCTCTCGACCTAGGTACACATAGCTGTTGCATTCGGAGATGGTCGTTCCATTGAGAGCGAATGGGGCGTCAGGAACAAGGCTGTTTCTCATAAACATTGTCTTCGTAAGATTCAGCTGTAGTCCTACCTTTCCACACTCACAGTCAAAGTCGGCCAGCATTTGTGCCGCTTGGCTGATGTTTGGTGTTATTAAAACAATGTCATCAGCAAAGCGGAGGTGGTGTAGTTGCCGACCATCTATCTTCACTCCCATTTCTTCCCATTCCAGTCGTCGCATGATGTTCTCGAGGGTGGCACTGAAGAGTTTCGGTGAAATGGTATCACCCTGCCGCACCCCTCTCTTGACATCAACGATCACTTCTTTGTAGAATGGTGAGATCCTGGTAGTGAATCCGCAATACAGCTCACGGAGGATCCTGATGTATTGGGCTTGAATGCCCTGATTGGCTAGGGCTTCAATGACCGCTTCCGTCTCAACAGAATCAAAGGCCTTCTTTAAATCAATGAACGTTAAGCAGAGCGGCATCTTGAACTCCCGAGAAACCTCAATGAGCTTGGTTACCGTGTGGATATGGTCGATGGTGCTGAATCCTTTGCGGAACCCTGCTTGCTCGCATGGTTGTCCTTCATCTAGTGTTCTGCCAATCCTATTCAGGATGACTCGAGTGAACAGCTTGTAGATGACAGACAATAGGCAGATCGGGCGATAGTTGCCAATGTCATGGATGTCTCCCTTCTTGAACAGTAGTACGGTCCTGCTGGTTTTCCATTGGGACGGAACCTTGCATTCAGACAGGTAGCGAGTGAAGAGCCGAGCCAGTGTATTGATGAGTACTGACGGCAGGTTCTTCAGGTGTTCAGGTCTGACCTTGTCTGGGCCGGGTGCTGTTTGCTTCTTTACCAATGAAATGGCGTGTCGGATTTCGGAAGGGAGAACGTTAGGAACGACATACCCATCCTGTGGAATTTGGTATGTTGGCAAGTGGACATGGCTATCGAAGAGATTTGAGTAGAAGTCATGGATAATCTTCTCCATTGCCGTTCTGGAGGATGTGATGGATCCATCAGGACGTCGGAGGGCAGTCATCTTGCCCGCACGGAAGAGCCTGGCAAGCTATCCGCTGTGTATTCGATATGCCAAAACCAGTAACTACAACTGGTCTCATTCTCATTCAACTAAAATATGGTAAACGTTATTTTAGCTTGACGTTCACCTTTGCTGTGTATTTTAGATATTGACTTCCTTTATCTCACATATAAAGTATTTTTCTTCATTGATTACATTATATTTGATACATACTTCCAACCTCAAATACTTGTTTATATATGAGTGTTCACTCTCGGAGTTTCCTTTTCATTTTAATAGTAATTTTAACATGATATCCATGAAAAATAAATGAAACAATACTTTGATGGAAACAGAAAAGTTAGTTTCGGTAGAAAACCTAATATATACCAGATTGTTTTATCTTAGGGTCTCTTCCCTCCAAGATTATAGCAATGCATCCCCAGAAAATGGTTATGGTTCTCAAGAAGCTTCGGCCCCCAAAGAACCGAACTCTAGCCTCCCCCTCTGGAATTTTTACTACTCTGGTCTGCTCCACTCATCAAGGAATCGAGTTATCAAGGTGAGTAAATTGGAGAGAAGGGAAATCTGGCACTCAAAACTTGGGGTCAAATCTGCAAGTGGGAAACTGTCCATAGACAGGTGGCATTTCAATTAAATAAACTGAGATTTTTTAAATATATGAAACCTGAAGTAAAATAAACTCAGTTTAAGTTTAAATACCCTCACTCATTTTACAGTACCTTATTTTCACACTCGACATCAGAGCTTCGAATACAGATTGGATGGTATGATAGTATAAAGACCACCTAGGTTTCCTAGAAGAAAACTTCAGTAGCATAACAAGGAATGCCACACCTCATGATTGATCAGTCCGCCAGTATTACCACAGTAAAAATAAGCTCCATTTCTTAAATTATTGTTTTTGTGATTCCTGAAGACATTTGAGAACTCTTATTGTGATGATACCACATTACTTCTCCTTACATTAATGTACAAGATTCTGAATAAACAATATACTCAGAGATCCTGTCCAAAGTTATCAAAGCTAGAATCTCTACTTGAGCACAAAATTCATTATGAAGTGGTGCTTCGTTCCTTCTTTGATTTCATGATATGAACTTCCAGAGTTTATTTTTTTCAGAAAAGTGAAAAAATTGACTATATTATGCTAAGCCTGTATAGAATTTAATACTTTACAAATTTCTAGTTTGAAAAGAAAGCTTTAGTTTAGGGGAGTCAGAATATGGGTCACAGATAGCAGTGCTCATGGCTTGTACTGCGCTGTGTGCTCAGGGTTCACTTACGAAGGTGCTTAGGGGCTCCTATGTGATGCTGAGGATCAAACTAAGGTCAGTTGTGTGCAGGGAAAGTGCTTTACTGACTGCACTATTCTACTATTCTAAGTCTCTTATTTTAAAGTACGGTTTACAAAGAAAATATTTCAAGTACAAGGCAAACAATGGCACCATATGACCAACAGTAAGAACAACAACAGTTACCTCCAATCCAAGGCTCAGGGCCCTGTCCATGATCCTTAGAAGAGTCAGTAACAATGCGTTGCCCATTGCCGGAAGGTGCCCAATTGTGGCATCACGATTTGTCTGGCGGGAGTATCTTGTTTTAGGGGGACTGATATCTTCCATGGTTCCTTTGTAGTGATGAATTCCCTGGGGATTGAGACTTCCCTGGCAATGCAAACCTCCAAACAGATATTTTGTCTGACACCAACATCAGAATTACCCATGTTTTACAGTATCAGGATTCAAATACTTGAGAATAATCCACCACCAGAGCTCCCAGATATTCCCATGATAGATTCAGAATAAAGTAACCTGGAACTATGCCCTATTCCAACTCAGGAACAAACAGATAAGAATTGGGATGAGATGAACATTGGGCTTTCAAACTCCCTGGATACCGACCAGATCCTAATAGAAAACCAAGATCCTCCACTGTGCCTTTTAAAAATCCCTGTTATCCACCAGCTACTGGCCTGTATTGATCCTCTCAGCCAGGAGCAACAGCCCGGTACTGAGACTACTGGTCAGGAAAAGAATGGTCAATGTTTGGAGGACACAGGAATACTTGAACATGGAACTGAATCTGGTGGTATTTTTGCAGATCATGACATGGGAGGAAGATAAACGACTTCCTTAGCTCTTTGATTGCTTAAAAGACCTAGATCAATGCATAGATTCTCAGGGAATGAACACCACAGATATCATCACTCTAAATCAGGGGCAAGAAAACTCAGAAAACTAAAGGCACCTCCCACCCAACACTGAAGAACAAAAACCAGGCCTCTGAGCCTCTGATACCAAGGCCAAAATATATTGCCAAGACCAAGAACGCTTGCTAGGGGGAGCAGGGATTGTTTGTAATGCTGCAGCCAGTGATAGGTGTCCTGTGACCATGGCCAAACCTAACAGCAAACCTCAGAAAACTGCGTCCAGCAGGATCAGCAAGACCAAGAGCCATAGGCAGGAGAAAACAAAAAAGGCCAGAGAAAACTCTAAGAAAGGAGATGACAATAAGCAGACAGGGTACACTTTGAAAGCAGAAGAGAAGTCCACCATTGCCAGGATGAAACACAAGTTAAGTCAACCTGAGCTTTGCCAAGAAACCCTTAAAAAGCCCGGCAGCTGCCTAGGCATGCACATGCCAGAGTCTGTGCAAGTGTTTGATGCAATGGGGAAGAAGAGGGATCCAAAGCCTGGATCCTTTTCTTTTCAGGTCCTGGGTAGTTCAAAGAAGCCCAAAGACCTCCAGCCCTCCTCAGCTGTCAAACCATGGCAAGATGCTACATGGCATGGAAAAGGTCTTGAGAAAACTCAGGTGAAAACTCAAAAACAAAGCAGCAGTACTGAGGATTGCTCGTCTCCATCCCAGTCTGAGCTGCCCCCTCCTGGGAAGGTCAAATTGGTACCTCTACCTTTTCTTACCACGTAGAAGCAGCAAACTCAACATGTTCCTCGGAAACCACAGTCTCTGGCTTCACATCGTCCTGCTGCAGCTTTCCCTGTCAGGCCTGGATCGACCAACTCAGCTCGGCCAACTGCCACCAGCTTATCCCGGCCAGTGACTGCATCTTTGTCACGTCCTGCCGGACCAGCTCAGCACATTTTGACCAACCCACCTCGACCAGCTTTCCTGAGCTCTATTAGCCTGCCTATTTCTCAGTCAGAAACTTCTAGACCTGCTCCCTCCAAGACAACAGCTAGCACTTCTCTCCAGCAGAGCCCTCTTCCTGTCTCTGGGACCAAGCGTCAGCCTCCACCCAAACAGCAGAGTCAGTTTGTACTCCAAGACTTCTGTTTCCAACCAATTCCACGGAAAAAGGCCAATGTTTCTGAGTCAGTCATGTCAAAGCCCATCACAAAAGAGCAGAAACCAGAGCACAAGGTTATGAAGAGGAAGGTTCAGCAGGAGCGTGAGAATGCTACCAAATGCACCTCTTTAGGGAAAGTGCAGTTTTTTATCGAGAGAGAAAAAGATATGTACATATCTCGATTCTATGGCTATAAGTAGCTGGAATGGTTGGCACCATTTGAGGTACCAGATGGTTTCCTTAGACAAACACGTGAAAGCTATACACATTTCATTTATTCTCATATATTTTTATAAAATAAATAGATGCATATAATTAAATAGATTAGTGATAAAAGTTCTGAATGTTGAGAGGCTTTCCACTGTGGTGGTTATTTGGAGGGGGTGAGGGTTGAAGGATTCATGAGAAAGAAATAGAAGTTAGATGGAGGATAAAAGGGGAAACAGAAAAGAATCTAATAATGAGAAACTTGGCTCATGGTTGTAAAGCCCTTAGGTTGAGAAATTTTATGGGCCTGATGAAGAATTTGGGGTGGGGGCAGGCAGAGAAATAGTCTACCTGATACGGCATTTGCAGGAGGCTGACCCAAGATTCATCCCTGGAATCCTTTGTGGTCACACGAGTTTCACTAGATGTTATGCTTGAGCACAGAGACAGCAGTAAGCCCTGAGCACAGGCAACTATACCTCCATTGCCAGTATCCTCAAAAAAAGAATGTGAGAAATGGCACAGTAAGAGGGTTTGGTTTAATATAAAAAGAATGGAATAGGCTGAAGAAGGAGGATTAGTGTATTATGATAACCTGGTGAAAACTAAAAATAATTTCACAGAGGCTGTTTTTATGTTTCATGACCACCGTTGTTAAATAGAGATTTGAGACATATCTCCAAAAGGTTTGGTTGGTATATCCATAAATGATCAGGCGTTGGGTTGCTAATACATATACTGGGGAAAGTACCTACAGATAAATAGTCAACGGCATTCAGAGTTATTCAGGGGTAACTGTAAATAGGGACCAAGCCAATAGAACAATTGTAGCAAGAAGCCCAAATATCAGCTCTTGGAACATGTAAAGATGAATCTCCATGTACTCAGGCCCGTGTTTCAGCAACCCAAGATGCACCATTTCACGTCTTCTTCCCAAAAATGAGTATTTCCGGGGCAGTTAGTCAGTGTGGTTCATCAGTGAGGTCTATCTGACTAAGTTCTTTGGATTTGCAGACTCCCCAAGTTGGCCAATATCTCTTTCAGGCTACAGCATCCTGACATTACTGACTTGGTAGCTCAAAATATATTACCTTCAGGGGGCCTTTCGGGGGTTTTCTGTGGTGCCTGGTGCCTGAAGCCTGCTCCAAACATCAATGTTAATGGAAGCTCACACAAAAACCAACGCTATAACTGGTGTTGAATTCTGGGCGGTGGAGAATCCGGACTGGGACATGTGCACTAGGTCACCACTCCCAGAGCGGTTGGGACTGGCTCTTCTTGAGGCTGGGAAGGCGGTGGTGGGAAGAGATGGTCCAAGGAGAGATACGGGGTGATGAATGAAAGGGACAGAAACGGGGAAGGACTGGGACTGGGACAGCAGATGGACATGATGGGAAAATTGGGAGGTTACATTAAAATGTTTTTTAGTGATAAACTGTATTCCATTCATCAAAGGAATAACAAAAGTAGGAAAATAAAATAGGTGAAAAAGAACAGGTCACATACAAATCAGAGAGAGCTCAAAGAGCTGAAGTTCGTTCTGGAGCTCCTGGTTCTCCCAGCATCACATGGTGTGACCACAAAACAACCACCAATTGTTAAACATGAAAGGCAAAGGAAACAAAAGTCAAGCTGCAAAACATTGAGAGTGGTGACTCGATTTTCTTTTGGGGGGAGGTGGGAGAGACTTTGAAGTGAAGTGTTTTAAGTATTTTCTAAGGGGAAGAGAGTAAGAACACCTTTCCCAGCCCAGGGATTAGGGGCCCAAAGGGGAATGTCTGATGGCCTTCTATTGCTACATTGAGAAAGGTAAGGTATACTGCATTTACATAACTTAGAGTTTGAAAAAAAGAAAAAATCTGTCACAGCCCAACAGTTATTCCCAATTTTCCTAAGTGCTTCTAGGCAATGAGTAAAGAAGAGAGAACTTGTACACTGTAAAAATACACATCTGCGTAAGTAATTTTTTTATGGGATCCATCATTTAAGACAGTGAGCCACATCTATTCAAATGTAAACGTCCGATTCGGGTTGTTAGGCATTCGAATGAATCAATGCTCTTGGCCAAGTTTGTGTTGATAAGGACACCGACGCCTCCAACACCTCTTTTATCGCATGTTCCGAGGAACAATTCTTCTCCAGTGTCGAAAACGGCATGGTGAGATTCGTGTCTTCTTGTCTCGGTCAGACCAATGATGTCGTACTTGATCATTCGCGCTTGTACCATCAGGTCCTCGATGGATGCATCTGATGCTAGCGTACGTGCATTGAAAGTACAGACGATCATTTTTGTCTTCCTTCGTTGTGGCAGCCTAGGTCGGCCTTGAGATTTTGTCAGCCTCTCCTTTCTCATCCTTCTCAGTGCTGCCATGTCGGTGAAGCCTTCAGGGTCAGGTGAATAAGACCAGTTGTAGTTACTGGTTTTGGCATATCGAATACACAGCGGATAGCTTGCCAGGCTCTTCCGTGCGGGCGGAATACTCTCGGTAGCTTGCCAGTCTTTCCGAGAGGTATAGAGGCTTTTGGGGTGACCTCTAATCCCCCCTGCAGTTTCTATCTTCGTTGTCTACGCACCAACATCTCATTATGATGAAAGAGAAATCGAGAAGTTCTACATGGAGCTAGAGAAATTCTATAAAGAAGACCACACCTTCTACAAGATCATTGTGGGTGATTTTAATGCCAAGATAGGACCGAGAAGATCAGCTGAAGAACTTCACATCGGAACCCATGGCCTAGAATGGAACGAACAGGGTGAGAGACTGTCTGAGTTCATCATGTCGACCAAGACCGTTCATGGTAACTCACAGTTCCAGAAGGCAGAATCTAAACGATGGACATGGGAGTCTCCCGGTGGACGATTCCACAACGAAATAGACCACATCATATTCAATCGACGGTTTTGCCTGACTGATGTCGCTGTTGTCCCAAAATTTCGAACGGGATCGGACCACCGTCTCCTTCGTGCAAAATTCTACTTCACAGAGCGGGGAGAAAGGGCTGCAAAGTTCAAAAAGAAAACTCCCAGAACGACCACCAACTGGGAACTCTTTGGTACTATTGCGGCAACATGGGAAGATGCCATTGTTGACAACATTGACGAGGAATACGATCGACTGGTTCAGCACCTCCATGAATGTGCGAGGAACGCCAAGAGAGAGATAGCCACAAAAAGTCGCCTATCTTCGAAAACTCTTGAGCTAATTCGCCAGCGTGGTTTGGCGCATGCCTCAGGCAACCGCAAGCTAACGTCCGAGCTTGCAAAGCAGTGCAGAGATGCGATCAAGGAAGACCTCAAAGAGAGAAGAGCAGAAGTACTGGTAGATGCGGCAGAAGCCGGGAAAAGTATTCGTAACGCCCGCCTGTCCTTCGCCAACTATAAGACCAAGATGACTGCCCTCCGACGTCCTGATGGATCCATCACATCCTCCAGAACGGCAATGGAGAAGATTATCCATGACTTCTACTCAAATCTCTTCGATAGCCATGTCCACTTGCCGACATACCAAATTCCACAGGATGGGTATGTCGTTCCCAACGTTCTCCCTTCCGAAATCCGACACGCCATTTCGTCAGTAAAGAAGGAAACAGCACCCGGCCCAGACAAGGTCAGACCTGAACACCTGAAGAACCTGCCGTCAGTACTCATCAATACACTGGCTCGGCTCTTCACTCGCTACCTGTCTGAATGCAAGGTTCCATCTCAATGGAAAACCAGCAGGACCGTACTACTGTTCAAGAAGGGAGACATCCATGACATTGGCAACTATCGCCCGATCTGCCTATTGTCTGTCGTCTACAAGTTGTTCACTCGAGTCATCCTGAATAGGATTGGCAGAACACTAGATGAAGGACAACCATGTGAGCAAGCAGGGTTCCGCAAAGGATTCAGCACCATCGACCATATCCACACGATAACCAAACTCATTGAGGTTTCTCGGGAGTTCAAGATGCCGCTCTGCTTAACGTTCATTGATTTAAAGAAGGCCTTTGATTCTGTTGAGACGGAAGCGGTCATTGAAGCCCTAGCCAATCAGGGCATACAAGCCCAATACATCAGGATCCTCCGTGAGCTGTATTGCGGATTCACTACCAGGATCTCACCATTCTACAAAGAAGTGATCGTTGATGTCAAGAGAGGGGTGCGGCAGGGTGATACCATTTCACCAAAACTCTTCAGTGCCACCCTCGAGAACATCATGCGACGACTGGAATGGGAAGGAATGGGAGTGAAGATAGATGGTCGGCAACTACACCACCTCCGCTTTGCTGATGACATTGTTTTAATAACACCAAACATCAGCCAAGCGGCACAAATGCTGGCCGACTTTGACCGTGAGTGTGGAAAGGTAGGACTACAGCTGAATCTTACGAAGACAATGTTTATGAGAAATAGCCTTGTTCCTGACGCCCCATTCGCTCTCAATGGAACGACCATCTCCGAATGCAACAGCTATGTGTACCTAGGTCGAGAGGTCAACATGACAAATGACCTGGCACCCGAGCTGCGCAGGAGGAAGAGAGCGGCTTGGAACGCCTTCAAGAACGTCGAAGAAATAGCTAAGAGGACGAAGAACCTCCGGCTCCGGGCACATCTCTTTGATTCCACTGTTCTTCCTGCATTAACATATGCCTCAGAGACCTGGGCCCTACGCAAACAAGATGAGAACGCCATTCAGGTCTCCCAAAGAAGAATAGAAAGAGCTATGCTTGGAATATCACGTTTCACTCAAATGAGAGAACGAATCCGGAGTTCTGACATCCGTCGACGATCAAGGATCAGGGACGCTGTCTCATTTGCCAAGGTGTCGAAAATCAGATGGGCTGGTCACGTAATGAGATTTAAAGACGACCGTTGGACTAGAGCTGTTACTGATTGGATTCCACGGGATGTCAAGAGACCGCGTGGCCGCCCACCTACCAGATGGTCAGACTTCTTTGTCAAGGTCATGAACGATCGGTTTGAGGCCCTCCATGTTCCCGGAGCGAAGAGATGCCATTGGGCTACACTAGCACGCGACAGGGACAAATGGAGACGTTACTGGCGCCCGCTCGAGCAAATCGACGACTAACGGGAAGTTAAGTGATTAAGTGATTAAGTGATCATTTAAGACAAATTTCAGTGGCATTTGCTGTACATGTTAATTTTGCAACTATTACCATTATTTTATCCATGGGATGAAGCTACAGAGCAGTGGTTAGTGCGTTTGCCTTGCAAGTGGTCAACAGGGCAGACCCGAGTTCGATTCCTCCAACCATCACGTAGAGCCTGGCAAGAAACTGAGATTATCACCCCCGCAGGCAAATCCTGGCAAGTTACCCTTGACATATTCGATATGCCAAACACAGTAACAATTTTCACAATGGAGACTTTGGAGGACTGATTCGAACAAATCAATGAACAACTGGAGGATAGTGATAATGACAGTGACCATTAGTTTATTCATAACAGTTTTATCATTTTCAAAAACAGCCTCATCACTACCCACTGACCTATCCATTCTCTCTCTTCTCTGGTTCCTTTCAACACTCCTCTTTTTTCTTTCTGAATTTTCTTTCTCTAAACCCTTCACATACATAGATCTTAAGATATGTGACATTTTTAGCAGTCTTTTTTAAACCCTGATGATTTCAAAGTTCATCTGTGCTACAGTATGTCATGACTTCCTCTGACTGATATTCTGTTGTATAGCTCTATTATATTGGAGAGGTTTCCATAGTTTTTAAATGCACAGAGCCCTGGAGGTCTCATAAATTGGCTAAAAGAAATATTGATAGTGGTTGTACACATAGTACAGAGGGTAGGGTGCTTGCCTTCAACACAGTACGCCTGCTTGGCTCCCTGGCACTCCATATGTTCCCTAAGCCCTGCCAGGAGTGATTCCTGAGTACAAAGACAAGAGAAAACTCTGAGCACCATCAGTTGTGGCTACAATACACAAAAAATAAAAGCATTCACACACACACACAAGATCCAGTCCTGTTCATGTAATTTTAGATGCTAACAACATCATGGTGTAGAATGGATAATGGCCATTCAAAGAAACCATCAACCCTGCAAATATTCCTTTCTTTAGTAAATCTTGATTAAATAGATGCTATGGCTTGCATCTTCGAAAACTCTTGAGCTAATTCGCCAGCGTGGTTTGGCGCATGCCTCAGGGAACCGCAAGCTAACATCCGAGCTTGCAAAGCAGTGCAGAGATGCGATCAAGGAAGACCTCAAAGAGAGAAGAGCAGAAGTACTGGTAGATGCGAGAGAAGCCGGGAAAAGTATTCGTAACGCCCGCCTGTCCTTCGCCAACTATAAGACCAAGATGACTGCCCTCCGACGTCCTGATGGATCCATCACATCCTCCAGAACGGCAATGGAGAAGATTATCTATGACTTCTACTCAAATCTCTTCGATAGCCATGTCCACTTGCTGACATACCAAATTCCACAGGATGGATATGTCGTTTCCAACGTTCTCCCTTCCGAAATCCGACACGCCATTTCGTCGGTAAAGAAACAAATAGCACCCAGCCCAGACAAGGTCAGACCTGAACACCTGAAGAACCTGCTGTCAGTACTCATCAATACACTGGCTCGGCTCTTCACTCACTACCTGTCTGAATGCAAGTTTCCGTCCCAATGAAAAACCAGCAGGACCGTACTACTGTTCAAGAAGGGAGACATCCATGACATTGGCAACTATCGCCTGATCTGCCTATTGTCTGTCATCTACAAATTGTTCACTCGAGTCATCCTAAATAGGATTGGCAGAACACTAGATGAAGGACAACCATGCGAGCAAGCAGGGTTCCGCAAAGGATTCAGCACCATCGACCATATCCACACGATAACAAAGCTCATTGAGGTTTCTCGGGAGTTCAAGATGCCGCTCCGTTTAACGTTCATTGATTTAAAGAAGGCCTTTGATTCTGTTGAGACGGAAGCGGTCATTGAAGCCCTAGCCAATCAGGGCATTCAAGCCCAATACATCAGAATCCTCCGTGAGCTCTATTGTGGATTCACTACCAGGATCTCACCATTCTACAAAGAAGTGATCGTTGATGTCAAGAGAGGGGTGCGGCAGGGTGATACCATTTCACCGAAACTCTTCAGTGCCACCCTCGAGAACATCATGCGACGACTGCAATGGGAAGGAATGGGAGTGAAGATAGATGGTCGGCAACTACACCACCTCCGCTTTGCTGATGACATTGTTTTAATAACACCAAACATCAGCCAAGCGGCACAAATGCTGGCCGACTTTGACCGTGAGTGTGGAAAGGTAGGACTACAGCTGAATCTCACAAAGACAATGTTTATGAGAAACAGCCTTGTTCCTGACGCCCCATTCGCTCTCAATGGAACGACCATCTCCGAATGCAACAGCTATGTGTACCTAGGTCGAGAGGTCAACATGACAAATGATCTGGCACCTGAGCTGCGCAGGAGGAAGAGAGCGGCTTGGAACGCCTTCAAGAACGTCGAAGAAATAGCTAGGAGGATGAAGAACCTCCGGCTCCGGGCACATCTCTTTGATTCCACTGTTCTTCCTGCATTAACATATGCCTCAGAGACCTGGGCCCTACGCAAACAGGATGAGAATGCTATTCAGGTCTCCCAAAGAAGAATAGAAAGAGCTATGCTTGGAATATCACGTTTCACTCAAATGAGAGAACGAATCCGGAGTTCTGACATCCGTCGACGATCAAGGATCAGGGACGCTGTCTCATTTGCCAAGGTGTCGAAAATCAGATGGGCTTGTCACGTAATGAGATTTAAAGACGACCGTTGGACTAGAGCTGTTACTGATTGGATTCCACAGGATGTCAAAAGACCGCGTGGCCGCCCACCTACCAGATGGTCAGACTTCTTCGTCAAGATCATGAACGATCGGTTAGAGGCCCTTCATGTTCCTGGAGCGAACAGATGCCATTGGGCTACACTAGCACGCGACAGGGACAAATGGAGACGTTACTGGCGCCCGCTCGAATAAATCGACGACTAACGGGAAGTTAAGTGATTAAGTGATGGCTTTGAATGGCGGGATCTTGTGAATTATCAGGTTAGTCAATGAATTAATACTTGTTCTGACACAATGGAGGAAGAAGATGATGAAGATAGAGGTGAAGGTCATGTGACTTTTGAGGCCAAGACGTGAGTGTATTAACTACCAGGAAATTGATGTCATCAGAATTTAACTGAAAATACAGGCTAAAGATCTTCAAAAGAAGGCATATATCATGGCCAACATATTTTTCCCAGTGATATTTATATGAAATTTTGGCTTCTAGGAGTGCAATTTTTTTCCTTCTGATATTTAAGCTAACAGGTGATTGGTTAGAGCAGTCACAGAAAATATAAACAAAACTGCAGATCAATAACACAGTAGCCTGTAAAACAATACAGTGCTCCAGAAACAAATATTTGAAACCAGTACATAGAAAACCTAAAAATATTTTTCTATTTCACTCTTAAATAAACAGTACTTGATAATGGAACGTGTGTAGCTATTGGGCAAGTAGCAATATCAGGAACTGGGATTTAAATTAAAATAGCCAGTGTCATTCCCTGTCCACAATAATTTTCAAACTATTTTGAGTTTTTATTATAGTGACTCATCCAGGAATGATTCCTTAGTGCAGAGCCTGCAAAAATCCCTGAGTATAACCAGGTGTTGCCTCAAACTGAAATAAATAAATTAATAAATAACTCAGATTTTCTAATTTTCCTATCCTATTATTAGCTATATTGTCCATAACTCAACCACCTCTATTCTCAAAGCCACTCTCCACATGCTCAGACAAGCCTCACCAATGAATGAATCTATTCCTGGATCTCTTATACTTTATACCACTAATAGATCAAGAGTAGCACACCACATTTGATGGGGTTTATAATAGAAGGCAAGTGGTTGGTGGGCTTGCACTCTGGGGCAGTGTGTCCAGAAATCCAGCTCAGGGAACTGCAAGACTCATCACCATTGGCCATCCAGCTCAGGGAACTGCAAGACTCATCACCATTGGTCATGCTGCCGTCCAAAGCACTAAGGACAGAGGCATTCCCAGGCAAGTTTTAGGACTGCATCAGATGTGGGACATTTTTCCTAATCAGGTGCCGTTGAGGCTTACTCCCCCAAAAGTAGAGCAGAGGCGGTGGGCTTGATCTCCAAGGCAGTAGCACTGCATGCGGCTGCTGTAATTTCCCCCTTTCTCAACACTTTGGACTCACATCTCAATCTCCATTACCTAATTTAGAGGAGGACAGCATGGGTCTCAAACACACATTATGCCAATAGTCCACTAGCCTATTCCAATCTCACCAACAAAAATTGATCACTAGAAACTGAAGAAGTCTAACATTAAAGAACACATATCTGAAACTGCACTAGAGGACTCACAGAAGTCACAAAGGAGCAACACCAAAGAGGAAGCTAGTATTCTAGAAGGGGGAAAAGGTGACCACCATTGAAGAGCTCATCCAGAATCCTTTCTTACAGCAAGAGGGGAACATTGAGAGTGTACCGGAAGGTCCCATCTTTAAAATACCAAAGCAGTATGAAGAAAAGGTGCAAGTACACACCACGTGGAGGGCTTAAAGAAAAGAGCTCACAAGCCTCAATAGGGTATACCAACTAATAAAATCTCTCCAATAAACAATTCTGAGATGAAATGTTGAGGATATTTCTTGAACTCAAAGAAACGATGGCTCATGCTGAAAACTGGACTCTGAAAGCCCCAAAGGTGCCATGTGGAGAGAAGAGTCCTGTGAGTCCAGCACTAAGCTAGAGGCTTAGAACTGTAATCATTAGAAAACAGTTGTTTGTCAAAAAATGAAAGTGTGTAGAGCAAGACCACTTAAGATCATGTTTGAATCAGTGTGGACTTACAATATTGAGAATCGAATAGTGGAATTTTCTGCTATTCACAGTTCTCACACTTCCGTCTATAAACCACTAGGAATTTCATCTTGCACATAGTACTGTAGCACTGTGCTCCCATTGTTCATCGATTTGCTCAAGCGGGCCCAGTAACGTCTCTTTTGTGAGACTTGTTATTGTGTTTGGAACATGGATTATGGCACGGTAGCTTGCCTTGCTTTGCTGTGCGGGCGAGATAATCTCGGTTGCTTGCCAGGCTCTCTGAGAGGGGTGGAGGCATCAAACACAGCTCGACCAGTCTGAATAAATATGTTTACTATATTTCAATATGGTAATATATCAGACAGAGCAATAGTAAAGCAGATAGGTATTTGAATTGGTCAGGGCCTATCCAGGTTCAATCTAAGACATTCCATATTTTTCGACAAGCACTGCCAGGCATAATTACTGAGTTTCGAACCAGGAGTCACCTCTGAGAGTTTTTGAACGCCCCCGCAAATAGTAAGAACTCATGAAGTACCCACTGTATACAAGCCATTGTATTAAGCATATTAGAAGAAATTAGTGCACGGGCATCTGGGGGGGGCCCGGGGTGGGGGTGGAGGGGGCGGGGGCGTCCCAGGGGGCCCTGTATGGGCGAAGTGGGGGCTGGGGGTACCAGGGGCCAAGGCGGGGTGGGCTGGAGGCTGGGGGGGTGGCTTGGGCAGAGGATTAATGCTCTGCTTCTTCAGCTCCTCCACTTCCTTCTCATCCTCGGTGCCAGCTTCTGCATCATCAGCCAGCGTCTTGTCCAGCAGTGGTAGGGAGTTTGCCTTGCACGCAGCCAACATGGCCAACCCGAGTTCGATTCCTCCGCCCCTCTTGGAGAGCCCGGCAAGCTACCAAGAGTATCTCGCCCGCACTGCAGAGCCTGGCAAGCTCCCCGTGATGTATTCAATATGCCAGACACAGTAACAACAAAGTCTCCAATGGGCCCACTCGAGCAAATCGATGATCAATGGGAGGGCTTTAGTAGAAATTAAGTTGATAATATTTTGTTAGAAATGCTCTAGCATCAAAGATATAAGATCAAAGAGATAATATGTCAGAAATTGTCTGCCATGAAGGCAGTGGGAGGGCGAGAAAGGGGGCGGTTTCTGGGGAGACACGCTGAGGGTTGTGTGTTCATGGGGTCCTGGATGGCTCTATCTCACCGCCCGTGTTTGGTGCCCTAGAACTACTGTGTGTGGCCTGGATAGGGAACGCTGTTGGCCAAGGGCAGACAAAGGAAGAGATCAGGGCCAGGCTGGTTGATCTTTGTAGTAGTTTATTACCAGGAAGTTTATCCCATAGAAGAAATTTATGTTACGAAGGGCCTAGGTTCTCTCAAGCACATGTTCTCCTTGCTAGTCTCTTCGTGGTCCATCTTGCAGCCCTGTTCTCTCTCTCTCTCTCTCTCTCTCTCTCTCTCTCTCTCTCTCTCTCTCTCTCTCTCTCTCTCTCTCTCTCTCTCTCCAGCTCCCTTGTGTCCCCAACTCCTTGGAAGTCTGGGGTGATACTCCACCCAGTCAGGAAGCCAAATGAACATAACAAAGCCCTTCCTGTGGGCCCAACTAAAAGGTAATTCTAAAGCCCTTCCTGACAGCCCAATGCCTCTTAAGGTGTTTTTCTTTTTTCTTCAGTCCAATAAAATATCAAGAAACTATCAACTATCAACTATTCCTGAGGCTTTGCAGAAAGGACAGAACAGTGTTATCCTACAGAATGTACACTGGTGGAGGGATGGGTGTTTCAACATTATATGTTTGTAACTCAAACATGAAAGCTTGTAACTCTTTCATGGTTATTCATAAAATAAAATTTAAAAAATATAAAGCTTCAATCAAGAGAACTCTCAAAAAAAGATAAGAAAATAAAGGAAATGTGATTCAAAATCAATTTGGAGCCCCATCCCTTGCATGCCCCAATGGAGCTAGCCTAGCAGCCAAAAACCTCCAGACCTTGAAACCCATGATCATGGCAGCTATCATCATGTGTGGATAAGCCTCATCTATGCGTGAATCTGCAGAAAAACTCTGGTATGTGGATCTTCTGATTCAAAAGTCCAGGCTCAATGAAATCAGAGAATGGGTGACCTCTCCCCAACTCCCCCCGTTTTCAGCAGCTTGGTAGTCACACCCACAAACCACCTCTGGTACCATATAATTTCATCAAAGGACTTGATCCAGAAACTCAACAATAAATCTCTCGGAAGAGAGCACAGAACAATACACCACAGACATTCCCCTATATCCCATGCCAGCCTATTTTATTCAGGGAATCCCAAAGGGGGGGTGGGTGAGGTCCAGTGAAGCAGCCGAAAATGTCTTCTTCCCTCCCTCCCTTCCTTCCTTCCTTCCTTCCTTCCTTCCTTCCTTCCTTCCTTCCTTATTCTTTCCCTCCCTCCCTCCCTCCCTCCCTCCCTCCCTCCCTCCCTCCCTCCCTCCCTCCCTCCCTCCCTTCTTTCTTTCTTTCTTTCTTTCTTTCTTTCTTCTTTCTTTCTTTCTTTCTACTTTCCATCATTCCTTCCTTCCATCCCTCTTTCCTTCCTTACATATGCCTTTCTTTCTACTTTCTTTCTTTCTTTCTTTCTTTCTTCTCTTTCTTTTTCTTTCTATCTCTCTTTCTTCTCAGTTTTGCTTTCTTTCTTCCTTTTGCTAATTAAGAATCAGCAAATATTTTCCATTTAAAAAACTACACATAGACAATTGGCTACTCTTTGGGTATCTCTCCCTGTCTCTTCTCATCTCTGCAGTTGTAGTATGAAATCCGTTTCTGACCACTTGAGTGATCCTTCCTCAGCAAAGTTCCTGATTCTTTCTTTGCATTGACTTCTACTGGCTCATATTTTTTTTCTTTTTTATTAGTGAAACGACATGAGGTACAGTTGTAGATTTACAAATTTTTGTGCTTGGATCTCGGTCATACCACGATCAAATACCCATCCCTCCACCAGTGCCCATTTTCCACCACCAGGATAATATCCTTCCCCCCCATCCTCCCATCCCCCCATCCCCCCCTGCCACTGTGGCAGGGCATTCCCCCTTGTTCTCTCTCTCCTCCTGGGCGCTGTGATCAGCCAAAGAGGCATTGAGTGGCGAACATGTTCAGTCCAGTCTACTTTCAACCTGCATCTCCCCTCCTGGGAGGATCCTCCAAACACCCTCCACTTGGTGTTCCCCTTTCTATCTGAATTGTCCTTTCCCCTAGAATACCCAGCTGGCCTCTAAGTTATGGAGTAATTCTCCTGGTGTTGCTCTCAGCTATTCTTGGGTATTAATCTCGGATTTTATTATTTTATATCCCCCAGATGAATGCTATCTTTCTATGTCTATCCCTCTCTTTCTGACTCATTTCGCTTAGCATGATACTTTCCATATTGTACCACTTGTATGTAAAGTTCATGACTTCATCTTTTCTAAGAGCCACATAGTACTCCATTGTGTAGATGTACCAAAGTTTCTTTAACCAGTCATCTGTTCTTGGGCACTCAGGTCTCTTCCAGTTTCTGGCTACTGTAAAGAGTGCTGCAATGAACAAACAAGTGCAGATGTCACTTCGGCTACACGTTTTTGCCTCTCTGGGATATATTCCCAGGAGTGGTATCGCTGGGTCAAATGGGAGCTCAATTTCTAATTTTTTGAGGAACGTCCATACTGTTTTCCAGAAGGGCTGAACCAGTGGACATTCCCACCAACAGTGAAGGAGTGTCCCTTTCTCGCCACATCCGCGCCAGCAATGGTTGCTTTTGTTCTTTTGAATGTGGGCCAGTCTCTGAGGTGTGAGATGGTATCTCATTGTGGTTTTGATCTGCATCTCCCTGATGATTAATGATGTAGAGCATTTTCTCATGTGCTTTTTTGCCATTCGGATTTCTTCTTTGAGAAAGTTTCTGTTCATTTCATTGCCCCATTTTTTGATGGGGTTGGATGTTTTCTTCTTGTGGAGTTCAACCAGTATTTTGTATATCCTTGATATCAATCCCTTGTCAGATGTGTATTCGGCGAATATTCTTTCCCATTCTGTAGGCTGTCTTTGTATTTTGGTCACTGTTTCTTTGGAGGTACAGAAGCTTCTTAGTTTAACATAGTCCCATTTATCTATCTCTGTTTTCACTTGCTCAGCCAGTGGCGTGTCATCTTTGAACATACCATTAGCCTCAATGTCATGGAGGGTTTTGCCAACTTTGTCTTCATTGTATCTTATGGTTTCTGGTCTGATGTTGAGGTCTTTAATCCATTTTGATCTTACCTTTGTACATGGTGTTAGGCAGAGTTCTGAGCCCATTTTTTTGCATGTAGCCATCCAGTGATGCCAGCACATTTTGTTAAAGAGGCTTTCCTTACTCCACTTCATATTTCTTGCACCTTTATCAAAGATTAGATGATCATATGATTGGGGGGTGATGTCAGTGTATTCAACTCTGTTCCATTGGTCTGCAGTTCTGCCTTTGTTCCAGTACCATGCTGTTTTGATTATTACCGCTTTGTAGTAAAGTTTGAAGTTCGGGAGGTTGATTCCTCCCATTTTCTTTTTCCCCAGAATTGCTTTAGCTATTCGTGGGGGATTATTGTTCCATATAAATTTCAGGAGTGTTTTCTCCATTTCTTTGAAGAACGTCATGGGTATCCTTATAGGGATTGCATTGAATTTGTACAGTGCTTTCGGTAGTATTGCCATTTTGACAATGTTCAGTCTTCCGACCCATGAGCAGGGGATGTCTTTCCATTTCCTCATGTCCTCTTTTATTTCCTGAAGTAGCGTTTTGTAGTTTTCTTTGTACAGGTCCTTTACTTCCTTAGTTAGGCTGATTCCTAGGTACTTGATTTTCTGGGGCACAATTGTGAACGGGATTGATTTTTTCATGTAGCTTTCCTCTCTCTCACTGTTTGCATATAGGAAAGCCATGGACTTTTGGGTATTGATTTTATAACCTGCAACTTTACTATACAAGTCTATTGTTTCTAGGAGTTTTTTGGTGGAGGTTATTGGGTTCTCTAAGTATAGTATCATATCATCTGCGAATAGTGAGAGCTTGATTTCTTCCTTTCCTACCTGAATGCCCATAATGTCTTTTTCTTGCCTAATTGCTATTGCAAGTACTTCCAGTACTATATTGAACAGCAGTGGAGAGAGTGGGCATCCTTGTCTCGTCCCTGATCTTAGAGGGAAGGCTCTCAGTTTTTCCCCATTGAGGATGATGCTTGCTGTAGGCTTGTGGTAGATGGCTTTAACTATGTTGAGGAAAGTCCCCTATATGCCCATTTTGGCTAGGGTTTTCATCATAAAGGGGTGCTGGATCTTGTCAAATGCTTTCTCTGCATCTATTGATATGATCATATGCTTTTTATCTTTTCTTTTGTTGATATGATGGATTATGTTGATTGATTTCCGAATGTTGAACCATCCTTGCATCCCTGGGATGAATCCTACTTGGTCATGGTGTATGATCTTTTTGATGAGTAGTTGGATTCTATTTGCTAGTAGTTTGTTGAGGATCTTTGCATCTGTGTTCATCAGGGATATCGGCCTGTAGTTCTCTTTCTTTGTGTTATCTCTGTCTGCTTTTGGTATCAGTGTGATATTTGCTTCATAGAAACTGTTCGGAAGTGTGTTTGATATTTCAATTTCATGGAAAAGCTTAAAGAGGATTGGGAGTAAGTCTTCTTAAAGATTTGGAAGAATTCACTGGTGAATCCATCCGGGCCAGGGCTTTTGTGCTTGGGGAGACTTTTTATTACCATTTCAATTTCCTTGATGGTGATCGGTCTGTTCAGGTATTCCAGGTCTTCTTGGTTCAGCCTTGGGAGTCTGTAGGAGTCTAGGAATTTATCCATTTCCTCGAGGTTTTGATGTTCTGTGGCATAAAGCTTTTCAAAGTACTCCCTGAGGATCCTTTGAATTTCTGTAGTTTCTGTTGTAATGACCCCCTTTTCATTTCTGATTCGGTTTATTAGGGTTTTCTCTCTCCCTTTCTTTGTGAGTTTTGCTAGGGGCTTATCGATTTTGTTAATTTTCTCAAAGAACCAGCTCTTGGTTTCATTGATCTTTCGGATTGTTTTCTGGGTTTCCATCTCGTTAATCTCTGCTCTGAGTTTTATTATTTCCTTCCTCCTGTTAGGGTTGTGCTCCTTTTTTGGTCCTTCTCCAAGTTCTTAAGCTGTGAGGTTAGTTTATTTATGTGGGCTCGCTCCTCCTTCCTGAGGAATGCTTGTAGAGCTATAAACTTTCCTCTTAAGACTGCTTTTGCTGTGTCCCATAGGTTTTGGTAACTCGTGTCCTCATTTTCATTCGTTTCTAGGAATCTTTTGATTTCCTCTTTAATTTCCTGTCTAAGCCACTCGTTGTTTAATAGCGCACTGTTTAATTTCATGTGTTTAATTTAGTTTTCTGTTTTTCTGTGTGATTTACTTCTAATTTCAGCGCATTATGGTCTGAGAAGATTGTTGATATAATCTCTATCTTCTTAATTTTATGGATGCATGTTTTGTGGCTCAGCATGTGGTCTATCTTGGAGAACGTTCCATGTACGCTTGAGAAGAATGTGTATTGAGCTTTTTGTGGATGAAGTGTCCTGTATATATCTACTAAGCCCCTTTCTTCCATTGTTTCCCTCAGATGAAGTATGTCCTTGCGAAGCTTGAGTCTGGTTGATCTATCAAGAGGTGACAAAGCGGTGTTGAGGTCTCCCACTAGTATTGTGTTGCTATCGATGTCTTTTTCCAAATCTATGAGTAATTGTTTTAAGTACTTTGCTGTTCTCTCATTAGGTGCATATACATTTATTATTGTAAGTTCTTCCTGTTGTACAGATCCTTTGGTCAATAGGAAATGGCCTTCACTGTCTCTTATGACCTTCTTCACTCTGAAATCGATGTGGTCTGATATTAGGATAGCTACCCCAGCTTTTTTCTGGGAGCTGTTTGCCTGTAGGATTGTTTTCCAGCCTTTGACTCTGAGTCTGTGTTTGCTTTGACTATTGAGATGTGTTTCTTGCAGGCAGCACAATGTTGGGTTCAATTTTCTAATCCATCCTGCCACTCTATGTCTTTTAATTGTTGCGTTTAGCCCATTGACATTGAGAGAGATTATTGTTATGGGATTTTGTCCCATTGTTCTGTTGAAATTTGGTGTATTTGAGAGGTCTGTCTTGCCTTAAAGTAGCCCATTTAGTTGTACTCGTAACCATGGTTTTGAGTCTATGATGTTCCTGAGCTGTTGTTTGTCCGTGAAACTGTGTGTTGTTCCTTCTATTATGAATGAGAGTCTCGCTGGGTAAAGTATTTTTGGAGAAGCATTTATTTCATTGAATTTTTTCACTATGTCCCACCACTGTTTTCGGGCCCTGAGGGTTTCATCAGAAAAATCAGCATTGAATTTTAAGGATGCTCCTTTGTAAGAGATTTCTTTCTTCGATCTTGCTGCTTTCAGAATTTTGTCTCTGTCTAAAGTTTTGGTCATTTTGATCAGGATGTGTCTTGGGGTATTTTTATTCGGATTTCTTCTAGCCGGTACCCTTCGGGCCTCCTGGATGTGGTCACAAGTTTTCTTCAGCTCTGGAAACGCTGTAGCAATGATTTCTTTGACAGTTTCTTCTTCATCAAGGTTTTCTTCCCGTCCCTCTGGGACTCCAATAATTCTTATGTTACCCCTCTTGGCTTCATCACGATCTTCTCTTGCCATCTGTTCTCGAACTGTGAGTCTCTTTTCCATTTTCTGCTCTTTTCTGACAAGACTCTGAACTTGATCTTCTAGCTCACTGATTCTGTTCTCAGCCGCTGTTACTCTGCTGCTGAGGCCTTCCACTGAGGTTTTCAATTCGGGTACCAGGTTTTTCAGGTCCGACATTTCCGATTGCATTTTCCTCATTTCTGCCTTCAAATCCTCTTGTCTTTTATTGGCATTGGTTTCCATTGTTTCTTTTAGTTCCCTAAGCATCCTGAGTAGCTCCATTCTGAATTCCTTGTCAGAGAGGTTGTCTATCGCTATAGTACTGTTGGTGTCGTCTGGGCTAGCCTCGTGAATAAGAAAGTTTGGTGGGCTTTTGCGTTGCTTTACCATTGTGACCAGTGTGGTTTGGTCCGTCACAGTCGCTGCTACTGTTCTAGTTGAGTGAGGAGAGGCTGCCAGGAGCTGTCCAGCTTTGTTGCTGCTAGATGCGCCTCTTTACCTTTCTGAGTCTGACCTTCTTCTCAATCAGGCGTTATTCTTTGTTTTATAACTGACATTGAGTGAAACTTTTGGAGGCGTTACTATTTACTACTGAACTTGTATAGCTGTTTTCGAACTGAACTTTTGTTGGAAATGGAGTAGGCGAGTGGGAGTTTGTTGAATTGTAGCAGAAGAGGTGAGAAATTTTGTTTGGTATTAGGTAACAAGTTGATGAAAAGGATGAAAGGATGCAGGTCCAAGTTGATTGAAGTGAGTGATATACCTGCGGCCGCGTAAGCGGCCGCCCGCCCGGAAGTAGGCCACGCCCACTTTTAGGCCACGCCCCTTCTTAGAGGCCATGCCCCTAGACAATCCCAGGCCACTCCCTCCCAGGATCCTGGGATCTGCGCTGTTCTCCGGCTGGGCTCGCTCCCCGGGCCGCGCGTCCGGGTTCAGGGGCGGGGCTCCGCTCGGGTCCTCCAACCCACCTGGATGGGAGGGGCCGGTGTGCTGCCAGGCGCGCTGCTCCGGATCTGGACTCGCGCTGGGGCTTGGGGTCGCTGGGGGTCTGCGCTCTCCTCCCTCCCTTCTCCGGCTGGGCTCGCTCTGCGGGCCGCGCGTCCGGGTTCATTTCTAAAATATATTTCAGCTCCAGCACTGAGAAATAATGTAGGGGTTAATATATAAATATTGCATGTGACTGACCCTGGTTCTAACTCCAGGACAACATATGGTCCCATGAACACTACCAGAAGTCATTCCTGAGCACAGAGACAGGAGTACTTGAGGATCACTGGGGCTACCACAAATCCACTCTCTCTACACACACACACACACACACACACACCAAAAATCACACATACATAACACACGCATACACACAAACACTTCCTGGGCTGGATTGATAGTGCAGCGTGGAGGGTGCTTGCCATGTATGAAGACAATCCTCAAGAGTTCAAGGGACCATACAGATTGGGATGGCAGGTATTGAATCCAGTTCGACCATGTGCAAGGGAAATGCGTTTCCTACTGGATTATCACTTTGATCCAGATGACGACACTATGTTAAATGACAACTGCGTTCAAGTATTTCTTGTGTTCTTCCTGATTCTTTTTATAGGTTCCAAATATCCCACACTACTTGGGATTTTCTAATAGATGGTATAATTTGTTAATCACAATAATTGGTTATAATATGTGTAAATTGTTTCTCATTTGCCAAATCCAATTGTCACTTTGAACCTACATTCAGCATTGGTTACTCACAGAGAATAAGACAAACACAGAAGTCTACAAACAAGTGGATTGACCTAGCTTTAGGGTCACCTGTGCAGCCATCAGTAGTCTCATGGCAGGTCTATATAATGCAATATTGCTCCCACAATCCCAGCAGATCCCAAGAGGTGAGCCAATGTTGGAGTTGACAGAAATATCAAGGACAGTTAGGAAGTATATAAACCTGCCACAGGGACCTGGAGAGGAGAGGCTAGTGTAGTTCACAGAGAATCAGTAGGCATGAGTAAGTTTTAAAGTTGTTTGCACAGGAGGGAGAGTTCAGTGGGAAGGGTACCTCTCTTACACCCAGTCTACCGAGCTACTCCAGGAGAAAGCCCTGGGCATGGATAGGTTAGGACCCAAAATCAAAATAAATAAACAAAAGTTTATGAAAGTTGTTTATTCTAGTTTTGGCTATATTGTCCCCTAAATCTAAAAGACCCTACAAAGTATTAATCTATGTTGAACTTACACAAGTTTACAGCTGAACGATACTGTATCATCTATTCTATCCTTGCCTACTATTCTTTTCTGGATGCATGTTAGCTAGCAGAACATCCTAAAGTTAGGGGTTTTTGTTGCTCATAATAATTCATCATTTCCTAACACTAAAGTAAATAATGATGTATATTACAAAGCATCAACATATAATTTAATATGATTAAACAAAAAAATACACTAGTAGTAACTTAATGATGTTGGTTAACTAAGCAATACAAATTATTACCTAGTTACTGTTGATTTATTAATGAAATTTGTAAGTTCATCAGTATAATAGGAGTACTTCCCTAACGTAAGAGTCTGTGGAAAGTGAAACTGTTATAACTGTCTTGTAAGATTCCATCTCACTAGTCTGCTTAAGTCTACCTCTCAGTCTATCCAATCCAGACTTCTTCTTGGGAGTCTGACCTCCCTATTGGCTAGCCTTTACCTTTCAACTGCCTGCCTTATGACATCATTCTCCCACCAAACCTACCTACACCTGGTAGAATCTTGGGGCTCTTGTGCAGTTGTTTGTAAACAACTTTGGATCATCGTGAGTGACCAGTGACCAATGACCAATCACCAGTGATCGGTCATCGGCACTGGACACTTGTGGACTCCCACTTCAGTGCTCAGACGTACTCTAATATCGTCTCCTCTTCTCATTTACCTTTCCTTGATATTTCCTCTTTTCTGATCATGTCAGGTAAGGAATAATATTTTTCAAAGATTTTAATGAGATTTCTTATCCCTAAACTTAGCAGTTAAGGAAAAGCAGCATGTAATAATAGAGGAAAGTATTCAACTAGAGTATGGTAAGCCTTATTTTAGCTTGACGTTCACATTTGCTGTGTGATTTTAGACAATAACTTCCTTTCTCTCAAAAAAAAGGGTATTTCTTCATTTATTAAATTATATTTGATACATATTTATGACCTCAATTACATGTTTATATATGAGTGTTTACTCTCTGTGTTTTCTTACCTTTTAATAGTGATTGTGACATAATATTCATGTAAATCAGAGACAATATTTTGACAGAAACAGAAAATGCAGTTTTGGTAGAAAACCTAATATTTACCAGGATGTTCTATCTGTAGCGATATCTCCACTTTTATTTATAATTCAGTATTTTAAATTTAGTGCTATTCAAAAGTCATTATCATGTGTCTTTTGAGTTTTCTTTCTAAACTCGATGATAAGAAAACTGGATTGTGGGGAAGGTGTGGAGTGTTGAGTGGTAGGGGGGCAAGTCCTCAACGGTAAGGAAGTTTAGGGTCATTGTCAAAAAGCTTTGATGAACAGAAGCCAAGAAGTAGAAGATGATTGGTAAAGGTAAAGGTAAAGGCGCTCCCGTTGTTCATCGATTTTCTCAAGCGGGCCCAGTAACGTCTCCATTGGAGATTTTGTTGTTACTGTGTTTGGCATATCGAACACGTCACGGGTAGCTTGCCAGGCTCTGTCGTGCGGGCGAGATACTCTTGGTAGCTTGCCGGGCTCTCCGAGAGGGGCGGAGGAATCGAACCCGGGTCGGCCATGTTGTCTGCGTGCAAGGCAAACGCCCTACGGGAGAATAAAATAGGAAAGACAGATTATGGATGGAAATTATCAAGGAAGGAGATACAGTTTGAGATAGAATGTTGGAGAGAACCAAATAGTTTAAATCAAAACAGAAAGAATATAGTTGAAGATGCTGAGAGCAAGTCAAAGCAGTTGACTTTAATTAATTCTAGGACTAGAATACATACTATGTCTCTAGTAGAGTACCTAACTCTATGAGAGGGAAACCAGCCTATCCGAAAACCATGGTTGGGGTTTCTTATTGTCTCTAGAACACAGTTGGCACTTAGCTGTTTTGACTGTAAACACGTTTTAGAAATGATACTTCCTATTCATAACAAATACATGTTACCTAGGGAGATGGAAGATACATCATCTTTAATGGTGTTTATTACATTCTAGTTTGGAAGGTACATGTATGGTCTGCCTGTTTTAATAAAGAAGTGATCTCTTCTTAGTTAAAGCAAGAGAATTGAATCTTTTGTGTGGTAAGTAGGGTCCAGGTTAAAGGAACTTGTCATCTTCACAAAGAGTTTCTTTCTGGGCTGGAGCGATAGGTAGGGCATTTGCCTTGCACGCGGGTAGGCCATTTTCCTCGCATGTGGCCAACCCAGTTTCAATTCTCAGCATCCCTTATGGTTCCGTGAACACCACCAGGAGTAATTCCTGAGTGCATGAGCCAGGAGAAGCTTCTGTATAGTGCCAGATGTGACCCAAAAAGAAAAAAAAACCAGTAGTTTCTTCCTAACCTTACAGCATTTTAATAGCAGTCGACATCTACTTTCAGATCCTAAGAAGAAATAAAAGAGTCAAGTCTCAGATGTCTAAGTACACAATGATTTCAGTTTTGTGGAGTCTGCGTTTTCCTACATTAAAAATATTTAACTTGGATTTCGGTGATTGTTTCTGAAACTTTGGGAATGACATTTTCCTGGTTGATAAAGATACTTGTCATCTAGATTTTAAAAATAAATCTGAAATTTTGTGACCATTTTTCAAATGGTCTTTTCTGCTTCTTGTGTGATTTACTGAAATGGTATGCTCTGTTTAATACCTGTTGTTTGATGGCTAATATTCAGAGGTATGAATGAGAATAATATTGTCATTTCCTTGTAATTATTATATTTATTTCTGCTTTATACTTCTTTAAAACATATACTTTCCATGAAATGCAATCACATTTATTATATATTCTGCTTGTTATGTCAATTACTGGTAAATCTTCTGTTTTATGGACTGGTAAGCTAAAGTAAAGTAAGTAATGCCCTCCCGTTGATCATCGATTTGCTCGAGCAGGCCCAGTAACGTCTCCATTGGAGACTTTGTTGTTACTGTGTTTGGCATATCGAATAAGTCACGGGGAGCTTGCCAGGCTCTGCCGTGTGGGCGAGATACTCTCGGTAGCTTGCCAGGCTCTCCGAGAGGGGCGGAGCAATCGAACTCGGGTTCGTCATGTTGGCTGCGTGCAAGGCAAACGCCCTACCGCTGTGCTATCGCTATACACTCAAAAATCACCTTCTATTGCCTTTTTTGGCTAGTAGTTTTTGCTAAAATAGAATTTTATCTTCATATCGTATACATGAAACAATTTCTTAATAAACTTTTGTACTGTTTTCTCTGTTGTGTTTGGGGACGATATTCACTGTTAGTCAGGACTTAGTCTTGGGGCTGCTCTCAATCAATTACTGTACTATGCTGCTTGCTACGTAGCTCTGACTTCATTAATATCTACATGCTTCTTTTTCAGTTCTGTGATACATATTTTTTATGATTTTTTCTTGGTATCTATTCTTCTCACACGTAAGTCACATAAAACAGAGAAATTTCATTTCTGTGTGCACATTATTTTAATTAGATTTGTAAGTAACTCGTTTGCGGGAAAGCAATTTGAGAGTCAGAATTTAAAAAACACTCTTCCTTCCAAAAGCACATCTTGAGAAACACAAACGTACTCATTTTTGAGAGGGAATCAGAAACCAGGGTACAGTTGTGAACCTTTAATTAATCAAAGTGATTGAGTTATTTGTGAGCCGTAGCTAATAGATAGGAATGGCACAAGCAAAAGACAAAACCTGAAGATTAAAAGGGTAATAGTTGTAACAACCCCACATGCCCATATGAATGGAAAGTATCTTCCTCCTAGTTTCTGACATTGTAGTGATCAACGCAGAGTCCTAGCAAGAAAGTCCACATGCTTAGGTTCCATAACCTGGTAATACATAAGGGACAGCAAGATAGTACAGGAGGGGATAAGGCATTTGCCTTGTAGGCAGCAAATCCAGTTGGATCTCTGTCACTGCATCCAGTCTCCTGAGCACTACAAGGGGTCACACCAGACCACAGAGCCAGGAATAGCTCAAGATCACTGCCAGGTATGGGTACAAACTCCACCCCACTCCAATCCCAATAAAAATAATGGGAAAGCTTGAACAAGTCTCTATGCCAATTCTGGACCTCGGGTTTCTTTCTTCTCCAAAAAAAAGTCAGCCATTCTCTTAGGACTTCCTAGTTTTAAAATGCTTCCGTTCGAGGCAATAATGTAAAGTTCAACAGGAGAGCAAGCTACAGGTAGAGCTACGACGAGGAGAAACTAGCGCTAAGCAACAAATCCATGTACCAACTTCACCAGAGTCTTCTATAGCTCTGTGTTCACTTTGGTAGTGCGGTGCCCAATACACAAAGTGCAAAATGTTCAAGCCTTTCAACAACCCAAAGTTGTTTGGACTTTTGGTAACTTACTTGACTGCTGGTATTAGAATCTTCCCTCTACCTGAAACTTTAAGTGAATTTTGCTTTTCTCAAACGTTGTTGGAGGGGGCTGGAGTGATAGTACAGCAGGTAGGGCGTTTGACTTGCATGCAGTCAATGCGGGATCCATTCCCAGCATCCCATATGGTCCCCTGAGCACTGCCAGGAGTAACGCCTGAGTGCATGAAACAGCAGTTACCCCTGTGCATCGCTGGGTGTGACCCAAACAGAAAAAAAAAAAAACGTTGTCAGAGGTTATCATTCTCACAGATTTTTTTCATCACCCTCTTGTTCCTTACAGAAAATATTCAAACTCCATCTGTTTTCGGAACTGCACATTCTCTGCAGCTTTCCCCTCCCGTGGTTTTTGCTTTTGCTTTTGGAGTAGAAACTGACTCTGCTGTTTCCCTAAAAGGAAAGCAGCTTCCCTAAAAGGATGTGTCTGCAACTACTCCAGCGTACCTACTCCAGCTGGTAGATCTGCTTGGCTCCTGCCGTCATATTCTGGCATCGCTTTCCAACCACTCAAGGGTAGTGCCTATATTGATCAACATTCTAGCACAACAAAGCTTCCTGGAATGTCTGGCCAGAGCCAGCTATTCATTTTGTCTGCTTCCAAGCCAAGTGTTTTGAAGTGGGACATTGCAGAAAGTACAGAAAAGTAGTCTTACACCTGAGACTTTACTGTGACTATCCCTGAGCAAAAAACCATTGTCTCTTCCATGCCTATGGAAGCTCACTATCAGAAAACCTTACATACCAACCATGTGGTGTCTCGATATGCATCACTTTCTGTCAGTCTTGTTGAAAGCACACCATCTCAGGTTCCAAATCAGATTTACAGCCTGTCGCTTCCATATCAGGAAGGAAGCCAGGTGGTTGACTATCATCAGGAAACTCCAGAATCTCTCATTTATGCGGAGAACATCACGACATGGGTGGAAGATAAACAACGTCCCCAGCTTTTTGATTGATTGGAAGACCTAGATCAATGCATAGATTTGCAGGGAATCAACACCACAAATAGCCTCACTCTGAATCAGGCCCAGGAAAACTCAGGGGACCTCCCACCCAAAACAGAAGAACAAAAACCAGGCCTCTGAGCCTCTAGAGGGCTACCCCAAGGCCAAAATCCATTCCAAACACCCAGAACACTTCTTAGGGGGAGTAGGGATTGTTTGTAATGCTGCAGCCAGTGATAGGTGTACTGTGACCATGACCATACCAAACAGCAAACCTCAGAAAGCTGCGTCCAGCAGGATCACCAAGACCAAGAGCCATGGGCAGGAGAAGACAAAAAAGGCCGGAGAAAATTCCAAGAAAGCTGATGACAATAAGCAGACAGGGAACAAGGAGAAGGCAGAAGAGAATCCCACCATTGCCAGGATGAAACGCAAGTTAAGTCAACCTGAGCTTTGCCAAGAGGCTCTTAAAAAGCACCGCAGCTGCCAGGGCATGCACATGCTGGAGTCTGTGCAAGAATTTGATGCACTGGGGAAGAAGAGGGATCCAAAGCCTGGATCCACTTCCTCTCAGGTCCTGGGTAGTTCAAAGAAGCCCAAAGATGTCCAGCCCTCTTAACTGTGAAACCATTGGCAGGTGCTATAATGGATGGAAAAGGTCTTGAGAAAACTCAGGTTAAAGCTTAGAAACCAAGCAGCAGTGATGAAGAATGCTTGACTCCTTCCCATTCTGAGCAGCCACCTCCTGGGAAGGTCAAATTGGTACCTTTGCCTTTTCTTACCATGGAGAGCGAAGCCGCCACCTCAATGTGTTCCTCGGAAATCACAGTCTCTGTCTTCACATCGTCCTGCTGCAGCTTACCCTGCCAGGCCTGGCTCTACCAACTCAGCTCGGCCCGCTGTCACCAATTCATCCCGGCTAGCGACGGCATATTTGTCACACCCTGGCAGACCATCTCAGCCCATTTCGACCAACCCATCTCGACCAGCTTTGCTGAGTTCTACTAGCCTGCCTATTTCTCAGCCTGCAACTTCTAGACCTGCTCCCTACAAGAAAACAGCTAGCATTTCTCTCCAGCGGGGCCCTCTTCCTATCACTGGGACTGAGCACCAGGCTCCACCCACACAGCAGAGTCAGTTTCTACTCCAAGACCTCTGTTCCCAACCAAATCCATGGAGAAAGCCCAATGTTCCCGAGCCAGTCATGTGAAAGCCCATCACAAAAGAGCAGAGACCAGAGTGTGAGACTATGAAGAGGAAGGCTCAGCAGGAGCGTGCAAATGCTGCCAAATGCACCTCTTTGGGGAAAGTGTAATTTTTTATCGAGAGAGAAAAAGATATGGCCAACTCTTTATTCTATGGCTATAAGTAGCTAGAATGGTTGGTGCCAAATTAAGTACCAGATGGTTGCCTTAGACAAACACTTGAAATGGCATACACATTTCATTTATTCTGATACATTTTTCAAAACAATAAATAGATCCATGTAAGTTAATAGATTAGTAATAAAATATCTGAATGTTTGGGATGGAAATGTTTGAAATACGGTGGTGAGAAGGTGTAATGATGGTGTATTGGTCTTTGAATATTAAATGCACTCAAATATTGTGAACAACTTTTAAAATTAAAATAAAATTTAAAAATCCTTTTAAGAGATCAAAGCAACAATTCTGAGTTTGGAAATCTATGAAGAGGAAAACAAAATCAAAAATAAGTCAGAACTTTCTGTATTCATTTATCACATGTTCAGAAAGAGAATTCAGCATGGTCCACAAGGCTCCACAAGGCTGAAAACTGAATGCTGAAAGACCCAAAGGTGCCATGTGGAGAGAAGGATGTGAGTCCAGCACTAAGCCAGAGGCTTAGGGCTGTGATCTTTAGAAAACAGTTGGTTGTCTAAAAATGAAAGTGTATAGAGCAAGATCACTTAAGATCAAGTTTGAATCAGTGTGGAGTTATAATATTGAGAATCGAACAGTGGAATTTTCTGCTATTCACAATTCTCACTCTTCAGTCTATAATCCACTAGGAATTTCAACTTGCACATAGCACTGTAACACTGTTTTCCCATTGTTCATCGATTGGCTCAAGCGGGCCCAGTAATGTCTCCTTTGTGAGATTTGTTGTTACTGTGTTTGGCATATTGATTATGCACGACAGGGTAGCTTCCCTTGCTTTGCTGTGGGGACGAGATAAACTCTTCAGCTTCCCGGGGTCTCTGAGAGGGGCAGCGGCATCGAACTCCGCTTGACCAGGCTGAATACATATATTTACTATATTTCAATATAGTAATACCTCAGCCAGGGCAATAGTAAAGCAGATAGGTATTTGGCTTGTTCAGGGCCTATCCAGGTTCAATCTAAGACATCCCATATTTTTCAACAAGCACTGCCAGGCATAATTACTGAGTTTCGAGTGAGGAGTCACCTCTGAGAATATTGGGTGTCCCCGCAAATAGTAAGACCTTATGAAGTACTCACTGTATAAAAGCCATTGTTTTAAGCATATTAGTAGGTACTAAGTTGATAATATTTTGTTAGAAATGCTCTAGAATCAAAGATCTAAGATTAAGGAAATAGAATGTGGGAAGTTGTCTGCCAGGAAGGCAGTGGGAGGGCAAGAAAGGGGGCGGTTTCTGGGGAGACACCTTGAGGGTTTTGTGTTCCCAGGCTCTCTGGATGGCTCTATCTCACCACCTTCATTAGGTGCCCTAGAACTACTATGTGTGGCCTGGATCTGGAAGGGTGTTGGACAAGGGCAAAAAAAGGAAGAGACCAGGGCCAGGCCGGTTGATCTTTGTAGCAGTTTATTACCAGGAAGTTTATCCCATAGAAGAAATTTATGTTATGGAGGGCCTAGGTTCTCTCAAGCACATGTTCTATTTGATAGTCTCTCCGTGATTCATCTTCAGCCAGGCAATCTCTCTCCAGCACCCTTCTCTCTCCAACTCCCTGGCAGTCTGGGGTGACACTACATCCAGTCAGGTAGCCAAATCAACAGAAGAAAGCCCTTCCTGAGGGGCCACCTAAAAGGTCATTGTAAAGCCCTTCCTGACAGTCCAAGGGCAAAATACCTCCTAAGGTGTTTTTCTCTTGTCCTCAGTCCAATAAAATATCAAGAAACTATAAACTATCAACTACTCCTGAGGCTCTGCAGAAGGACAGAACAGTGTTATCCTACAGAATGTGCACTGGTGGAGGGATGGGTGCTTGAACATTATATGTTTGTAACTCAAACATGAAAGCTTTTAACTCTCTCACGGTGATTCATAAAATAAAATTTAAAAAATATAAAGATTCAATCAAGTGAAATCTCAAAAAAAAAGATAAGAAAATAAAGGAAATGTGATTCAAAATCTATTTGGAGTCCCATACCTTCCACGCCCCAATGGAGCTAGCCCCAGCAGCCAAAAACCTCCAGACCTTGAAACCCATGATCATGGCTGCTATCATCATGTGTGGACAAGCCTCATCTATGCATGAATCTGCAGAAAAACTCAGTTATGTGGGACTTCTGATTGAAAACCCAAGACTCAATGAAATCAGAGAATGGGTGACCTTTCGCCAACTCCCCCCATTTCCAGCAGCTTGGCAGTCACACCCACAAACCACCTCTGGAGCCATATAATCTCAGCAATGACCTTCATCCAGAGACACAACAATAAATCTCTGAGAAAAGAGCACAAAACAATACACCATAGACATGTCCCAAGATCCCATGCCAGCCTATTTTATTCAGGGCATCCCAGAGGGAGGGTGGGTGAGGTCCAGTGAAGCCAGCCCCAGTAGCCGAAAACGTCTTCCTTCCTCCTTCCTTCCTTCCTTCCTTCCTTCCTTCCTTCCTTTCTTTCTTTCTTTCTTTCTTTCTTTCTTTCTTTCTTTCTTTCTTTCCTACTTTCCATCTTTCCTTCCATTCCTCTTTCCTTCTCACATATGCCTTTCTTTCTCCTTTCTTTCTTTCTTTCTTTCTTTCATTCTTTCTTTCTTTCTTTCTTTCGTTCTTTCTTTCTTTCTTTCTTTCTTTCTTTCTCCTCTCTTTCTTTCTTCTCTTTCTCCTTTCTTTCTCTCTTTCTTCTTCTCAATCTTTCTTTCTTCCTTTTGCTAATTAGGAATCAGCAAATATTTTCTATTTTAAAAACTACACATAGTCAATTGGTTACTCTTTGAGGATCTGTCTCTGTCTCTGCTCATCTCTGCAGTTATAGTATGAAATCCGTCCCTGTTCACTTGTGTGATCCTTCCCCAGCAAAGTCCCTGATTCTGTCTTTGCACTGACTCCTACTGGCTCATCTTTTTTTTTCATTTCTAAAATATATTTCTGCTCCAGCACTGAGCAATAATGTAGGGGTTAATATATTAATATTCCATGTGACTGACCCTAGTTCTATCTCCAGCACCACATATGGTCCATTGAGCACCACCAGACGTCACTCCTGAGCACAGATACAGGAGTACTTGAGTATCACTGGGGCTACACCAAATACTCTCTCTCTACACACGCACACAAATACACATACGTAACACACACATGCACACACAGACTTCCTGGGCGGGATTGATACTACAGTGTGTAGGGTGATTGCCATGTATGAGGACAATCCTCAAGGGTTTAAGGGACCATATCAATTGGGATGGCAGGGATTGCATCCAGGTCGACCATGTGCAAGGCAAGTGCGTTTCCCACTGGATTATCACTTTGAGCCAAATGATGACACTACGTTAAATTACAACTGACTTCAAGTATTTCTTGTGTTCTTCCTGATTCTTTTTATAGGTTCCCAAATATCCCACACTACTTGGGATTTTCTAGCAGATGTTATAATTTGTTGATCACAAGAATTGGTCACAATCTGTCTAAATTGTTTCTCATCTGCCTAATCCAATTGTCACTTTGAACCTCCATTCAGCAGCGGTCACTCACAGAGAATGAGATATACACATCAGTAGACAAACACGCGGATTGACCTAGCTTTAGTGTCACCTGTGCAGCTATCAGTAGTCTCATGGCAGGTCAATATAATGCAATATTGCTCCCACAATCCCAGCAGATTCCCAACAGGTGAGCCAATGTTTGAGTTGACAGAGACATCAAGGACAGTTAGGAAGTATATAAACGTGTCTCAGGGACCTGGAGAGGAGAGGCTAGTGTAGTTCACAGAGAATCAGTAGGCATCAATAAAATGTAAAGTTGTTTGTGCAGGAGAGAGAATTCAGTGGGCAGGATGCCTTTCTTGAACCCAGTCTACGGAACTCCTCCAGGAGTGATTCCTGTGTGTGGAGGCAGGAGCAAGCCCTGAGCATGGCTAGGTGAGGACCCAAAATCAAAATAAATAAATAAAAGATTGTGAAAATTATTTATTCTTGTTTTGGCTATATTGTTCCTTAAATATAAAAGATCATAGAAAGTATTAGTCTATGTTTGCCTAACACAAGTTGACAGCTGGCAGACACTGTGTCATCCATTCTATCCTTGCCTTCTATTCTTTTCTGGGTGCATGTTTGCTAGCGGAACGACCTAAACTGAGGTGTTTTTGCTAGGGGAAGATTTCTCATTATAATCCATCATTTCTTACCCCTAAATTAAGTAATAATGTATATCATAAAGCATTAACATATAATTTATTTTTATTATTAAACATTATACAAAATACACTAGTAGTAACTTAATGTTATTGGTTAACTAGGCTATATAAATTATTACCTAGTACCTGTTGATTTATTAATGAAATATGTAAGCTCATCAGAATATAGGAGTTTTTTCCTAACGTAAGAGTCTAAGGAAAGTGAAACTGGAAACTGAAACTGTTATAATTATCTTGTAAGATTCCATCTCTCTAGTCAGCTTAGAGTCTACATCACAGTCTATCCAATCCCATCTTCTTCTTGGGAATCTGACCTCCCTATTGGCTAGCCTCTACCTTTCAACTGCATGCTTTATGACATCATTCTCCCACCAAACCTACCAGCACCTCATAGAACCTTGGGGCTCCCATGCAGTTGTTTGTAAACAAGTTTGGATCATCACGAGTGACCAGTGACCAATGACCAATCACCAGCAATCTGTCATCTGTACTGGACACTTGTGGACTCCCGAATCAGTGTTCAGACATACTCTCATACAGTCTCCTCTCCTCATTTAACTTTCCTTGAAATTTCCTATTTTCTGATCATGTCAGGTAAGATAAATATCATGTCAGATATTTTTCAAACGTTTTCATGAGATTTCTTATCCCTAAATTTAGTATTTAAAGAAAAGCAGCTGTAATAATAGAGGAAAGTATTCAACTAGAATGTGGTAGGCCTTATTTCAGCTTGACATTCACATTTGCATTGTGATTTAAGACACTGACTTCCTTTTTCTCAAATACAAAGGATATTACTTCATTTATTAAATTATATTTGATAGATATTTACGACCTCGAACATATGTTTATATATGAGTGTTAACTCTCTTTGTTTCCTTTTCCTTTTAATAGTATTTTTTCACGATATCCATGAAATAAAGTAAATCAGAGATAATATTTTGACAGAAACAGTGTGTGAAGTTTTGGTAGAAAACCTAATATATACCAGGATGTTTTATCTGTAGCGGTCTCTCCACTTGTATACATAATTTAGTATTTAAATTTAGTGCTATTCAAAAGTCATCATCCCGTGTCTTTGAAGTTTTCTTTCTTAACTCGATGATAAGAAAAACTGGAATGTGGGGAAGGTGTGGAGTGCTGAGTGGTAGGGAGGCAAGTCCTCAAAGTTAAGGAAGTTTAGCATCATTTTCAACAAGCTTTGACCAACAGAAGCCAAGAAGTAGAAGATGATATGAGGGAGAATAAAATAGGAAAGAAAGATTATGGAGGGAAATTATCAAGGAAGGAGAATCAGTTTGTGATAGAATGTTGGAGAGAACCAAATAGTTGAAATCAAAACAGAAAGAATATAGATAAATATGCTGAGAGCCAGTTAAAGCAGTTTACTTTAATTAATTCTAGGACTAGAAAACATACTATGTCTCTAGTAGAGTACCTAACTCTACTAGAGGAAAAACAGCTTATCCAAAAACCATGCTTGTGGTTTCTTTTCTTTTTGTCTCTAGAACACAGTTGGCACTTGGCAGTTTTGAATGTAAACATGTTTTAAAAATGATATTTCCTATAAATAACTAATACATGATACCTAGGGGAATGGACAATACATCAGCTTTAATGTTTTTATTACATTCTAGTTTGTAAGGTACATGTATGGTCTGCCTGTTAGAATAAAGAAGTGGTATCTTCTAAGTTGAAGCAGGAGAATTGATTCTTTTGTGTGGTAAGTAGGGTCCAGGTTAAGGCAACTTGTCATCTTCACAAAGAGTTTCTTTCTGGGCTGGAGCGATAGGTAAGGCATTTGCTTTTTTTCCGGGTTTATAAAGATACCTGTTTCCCTGGTTAATTTCCCTGGTTAATAAAGATACCTGTCATCTAGGTTTTAAAAATAAATATGAAATTTTGTGACCATTTTTAAATAGTTTTTTCTGCTTCTTGTGTGATTTACTGAAATGGTTTACTCTTATTTAATATCTGTTGTTTGATGGCTAATATTCAAAGGTATGAATGAGAATAATAATGTCATTTCCTTGTAATTATTATACTTATTTCTGCTTTATACTCCTTTAAAACATACACTGGCTAAGAAATGCAATGACACTTATTATATTTTCTGCTTGTTATGTCAGTTACTGGTAAATCGTCTGTTTTGTGGACTGGTAAGCTATACACTCAAAAATCACCTTCTATTGACATTTTTGGCTAAGAATTCTTGCCAAAATAAAATTTCATCTTCATATCATATACATGACACAATTTCTTAATAAACTTTTGTACTATTTTTTGTTGTTGTTGTGTTTGGGGACGACATTCACTGTTGGTCAGGGCTTACTCCTGGGGCTGCTCTCAATCAATTACTGTACTATGCTGCTTGCCGCGAAGCCCACATTTCATTAATAACTACATACTTCTTTTTCAGTTCTGTGATACATATTTTTCATGATTTTTTCTTGATCTCTATTCCTCTCATGTGAGTCACGTGAAACAAACAAATTTTATTTCTGTGTGCACATTATTCTTAATTAGATTGGTAAGTAACTCCTTTGCAGGAAAGCAACTTGAGAGTCAGAATTTAAACAATACTCTTCCTTCCAAAACCACATCTTGAGAAAAACTAAAGTACTCATTTTTGAGCGGGGATCAGAAAGCAGGGTACACTTGTGAACCTCTAATTCATCAAGTAGATTGAGTTATATGTGAGCCGTAGGTAATAGAAATGCACAAGTAAAAGTCAAACCTAAAGATTACAAGGGTAATAGTTTTAACAACCCCACAAGCCTATATGAATGGAAAGTATCTTCCTCCTAATTTATGACATTGTAGTGATCAAGGGAGAGTCTTGGAAAGAAAGTCCACATGCTTAGGTTCCGTAACCTGGTAATACATAAGGGACAGCAAAATAGTACAGGAGGGGATAAGGTATTTGCCTTACAGGCAGCTAATGCAGTTGGATCTTTGTCACTGCATCCAGTCTCCTTAGCACTATTAGGGGCTACTTCAGAGTGCAGAGCCAGGAATTGCCCAAGATCACTGCCAGATATTGGTCCAAATCTACTTCAACCCAATCTTAATTAAAAAAAAATGGGAAAGCTTGAACAAGTCTCTATGCCAATTCTGGACCTCTGGTTTCTTTCTTCTCCAATAAAATGTTAGTCATTCTCTTAGGACTTCCTAGTTTTAAAGTGCTTCCATTCGAGGCAATAATGTAAAGATAAACAGGAGAACAAGCTACAGGTTGAGCTAGGACGAGGAGAAACTAGCTCTAAGTAACAAATCCATCTACCAACATCACCAGAGTCTTCTATAGCTCTGTGTTCACTTTGGGAGCTTGGTGCAAAATACACAAAGTGCAAAATGTTCCAGCTTTTCAACCACCCAAAGTTTTTCAGATTTATGGTAACTTACTTGACTGTTGGTATTAGAATCTTCTCTATACCTGAAACTTTAAGTGAATTTTGCTCCACACAAACATCGTCAGAAGGTGCTGGAGTGATAGCACAGCAGGTAGGGCGTTTGCCTTGCATGCGGCCAACCCGGGTTCCATTCCCAGCATTCCATATGGTCCCCTGAGTACTGCCAGGAGTAATATCTCAGTGCATGAACCAGTAGTTACCCCTGTGCACCACTGGGTGTGAACCAAATAGAAAAAAAATATCGTGTTCAGAGGTTATCAGTCCCACATATTTTTTTCATCACCCTCTTGTTCCTTACAGAAAATATTCAAACTCCATCTGTATTGGGAACTGCACATTCTCTGCAGCTTCCCATTCCCGTGGTGAACAATGCACCTTCCCTAGTAGGAAGTGTCTTCAAGTACTCCAGAGTATCTAATCCAGCTGGTAGATCTGCTTGGCTCCTTCCCTCAGATTATGGCATCTCTTTACAACCACTCAAGGGTGGTGCCGATCTTGACCAAAATTCTCGCACAACAATGCTGCCTGGAGTGTCTGGCCAGAGCCAGCTATCCACTTGGTCTGCTTGCAACCCAAGTGTTTTGGAGTGGGATATTGCAGGAAGTACTGAAAAGAATTCTTACAAGGGAGATTTTACTGTGACTATCCTTGACCAAAACACCACTGTCTCTTCCATGTCTATGGCAGCTCGCTATGAGAAAACCTTAGATACCAACCACATGGTGTCCCTGTACCCATTACTTTCTGCAAGGCTTGTTGAAAGGACAACATCTCAGGATCCAAATCAGAGTTATAGCCTGTCGCTTCCCTACCAGGAAGGAAGCCAGGTGGTTTGCTATCGTCAGGGCACTCCAGGACCTCTCCTCTCTGGAGAGGGCATCACAACATGGATGGAAGATAAAAAAAATTCCCCAGCTACTTGATTGCTTAGAAGACCTATATCAATGCATAGATACACAGGGAATGAACACCACAGATATCATCACTCTGAATCTGAGCCAAGCAAACTCAGGTGGCACTAATGGGGCCTCCCACCAAAGAAGGAAGAACAAAAACCAGGCCTCTGAGCCTCTGGAGGGAGAACCCAAGGCCAAAATCCATTTCAAAGACCCAGAGCACTTGTTAGGGGGAGTAGCGATTGTTTGTAATGCTGCAGCCAGTGATAGGTGTCCTGTGACCATGGCCATACATAACAGCAAACCTCAGAAAGTTGCATCCAGCAGGATCACCAAGACCAAGAGCCATGGGCATAAGACCAAAAAGGCCAGAGAAAACTCCAAGAAAGCTGATGACAATAAGCAGACAGGGAACAAGTTGAACGCAGAGGAGAAGTACACCATTGCCAGGATTAAACGCAAGTTAAGTCAACCTGAGCTTGGACAAGAGGCCCTTAAAAAGCCCCGCAGCTGCCAGGCATGCACATGCTAGAGTCTGTGCAAGAGTTTGATGCATGGGGAAGAAGAGTGATCCAAGGCCTGGATCCTCTTCCTCCCGCATTCTGGGTAGTTCAAAGAAGCCCAAAGATGTCCAGCCCTCCTCAGAAGTGAAACCATTGGAGGTGCTGAAAGAGATGGAAAAGGTCTTGAGAAAACTCAGGTCAAAGCTCAGAAACCAAGCAGCCGTGCTAAAGAAAACTCGTCTCCATCTCAGTCCGAGCTGTCACCTCCTGGGAATGTCAAAGTGGTACCTTTGCCTTTTCTTACCATGGAGAAGCCGCAAGCTAGACGTGTTCCTCGGCAACAACAGTCTCTAGCTTCACATCGTCCTGCTGCAGCTTATCCTGCCAGGCCTGGCTCCACCAGTTGAGCTCGGCCAACTGCCACCAATTTATCCAGCCAGCGACTGCATATTTGTTACGTCCTGCCATACCAGCTCAGGTCATCTCGACCAACCCATCTCGATCAGCTTTGGTGAGCTCTACTAGCCGGCCTATTTCTCAGCCTGCAACTTCTAGACCAGCTCCCTACAAGCAAACAGCTAGCACTTCTCTTCAGCGGGGCCCTCTTCATGTCTCTGGGACGAAGTGCCAGGCTCCACCCAAACAGCAGTGTCAGTTTCCACTCGAGGACTTCCGTTTCCAACCAATTCCATGGAGAAAGCCCAATGTTCTTGAGCCAGTCATGTCAAAGCCCACCACAAAAGAGCAGAGACCAGAGTGTGAGGCTATGAAGAGGAAGGCTCAGCAGGAGCGTGCGAATGCTGCCAAATACACCTCTTTGGGGAAACTGCAGTTTTTTATCAAGAGAGAAAAAGATATGGACAACGCTTGATTCTATGGCTATAAGTAGCTGGAATGTTTGGTGCCACTTTACGTATCAGATGGTTCCCTAAGAGAAACACTTGAAATGCCATACACATTTCATTTATTCTGATACATTTTTCAAAAATAAATAGATGCATATAAGTTAATAGATTAGGAATAAAATTTCTGAATGTTGAGAGGCTTTCCACTGTGATGGTTATTTGGAGGGGGCGAGGATTGAAGGATTCATGAGAAAGAAATAGAAGTTAGAGGGGGATAAAAGTGGAAACAGACAAGAATCTAAGAAAGAGAAACTTGGCTCAGGGTTTTAACGTCCTTAAGAGGAGAAATTTTATGGGCCTGATGAAGAGTTGGGCGGGGCGGGCAGAGAAATACTATACCTGACAGAGCATTGCAGGAGGCTGACCCAAGTTTCATTCCTGGAATCGTATGTGGTCCCAAAAGTTTCACTAGATGTTATCCTTGAGCACACAGCCAGGAGTAAGCCCTGAGTGCAGGCAAGTATGTTTTCATTGCCAGTCTCCTTCAAAAAAAGAATGGGAGAAATGCCACAGTTAGAGGGTTTGGTTTAATATAAAAAAAATGGAATAGGTTGAAGAAGGAGGATTAGTATAATAAGATAACCTGTTGAAAAGTAAAAATAGTTTCACTGTCTTTATGTTTCATGACCTCCGTTATTAAATAAAGAGATTTGAGACATATCTCCAAAAGGTGTGGGTGATCTATCCATAACACGTTACATAGAAGGTCAGAGAGAGCTCAAAGAGCTGAAGTTTGTTCTGGAGTTCCTGCTGGATCTTGGGCAGACAGACTGCTTCTCCCAGCATCACGTGGTGTGACTACCAAAAAACCACCAAGTGTTAAACATGCAAAGACAAAACAAACAAAAATCAAGCTGCAAAAATTGAGAGTGGTGACTTGTTTTTCTTCTGGGGGGTGGTGGGAGAGACTTTGAAGTGAAGAGTTGTAAGTATTTCCTAAGGGGAAAAGAGTAAGAACACCTAGGCCAGCGCAGGGATTAGAGGCCAGAGGGGAGATTCTGATGGCCTTCTATTGCTAATGTGAAAAAGGTAAGGTGTACTGCATTTACATAATTTAGAGTTTGAAAAGAAGAAAAAAATCTAACACAGCCCAACAGTTATTCCCAATTTTCCTAGGTGCTTCTAGGCAATGAGTAAAGGAGAGAGAACTTGTACTCTTTTAAAATATACACCTGCTTAAGCAATTTTTTATGGGATCCATCAGTTAAGACAAATTTCAGTGGCATTTGCTATACTTGCTAGTTTTTTAAGTATTACCATTTTTAAGTTTTTTAAGTATTATCCATGCACAGGAGCTATAGCATGGTGGGAAGGGCATTTGCCTTGCAAGCGGCCAACGTGGGCAACCCAAGTTCGATTCCTCTGCATCTCACGGAGAGCCAGCAAGCTACCGAGAGTATCTCCCCCACACAGCAAAGCTTGGCACGTTACCCATGATGTATTCAATATGCCAAACACAGTAACAATTGTCACAAAGGAGACCTTACTGGGCCCGCTCGAGCAAATCGATGAACAAGGAAGGACAGTGACAGTAAGAGTGACCCTTATTTTATCCATAACAGCTCCATCATTTCCAAAAACAGTCTATTCACTACCCACTGACCTCTCCATTCTCTCTCTCCTCTGGTTCCTGGCAACACTCCTCTTTCGTCTATATGAATTTTCTTTCTCTAAACTCTTCACATATATGGATCTTAATATATGTGAACTTTTTGGCAGCCGGTTTTAAACCCTGATGCTTTCAAAGTTCATCTCTGCTACAGTATGTCATTACTTCCTCTGACTGATATTCTCTTGCATGGATCTATCATATTGGAAATTTTCCACACTTCGTAAATTCACAGAGTCCTGGTGTTCTCATAAACTGGCTAAAAGAAACATTGATAATGGTTGTACACTCCCTCATAGTACAGACAGTAAGGTTCTTGTCTTCAACACAGTAGGCCTGTTTGGCTCCCTGGCACTCCGTATGTCCCTTGAGCCCTGCCAGGAATGACTCCTGAGCACAGAGCCAAGAGGAACCTCTGAGCACCATCAGGTGTGGCTAAAACATACGAAAAATTAAAGCATTAACACACACACACACAAGATCCAGTCCCTTTCATGTATTTTTTGATGCTAACAACAAGATGGTGTCGAATAGATAATGGCTATTAAAAAAAAGATAAACCCTTCAAATATTCCTTTGTTTAGTAAACCTTGATTGAATAGATTCTATGACTGGCAATGGAGAGATCTGGTGAATTATCAGATGAATCAATAGAATCCCTGAGCATAACCAGGTGTGGCCCCCCGAACTTAAATAAATAAACAACTAAATAAATAAATAGATCAGATTTTTCAAAGTTTCCTATCGTATTTTTAGTCATACCTCAACCACCTCTATTCTCACAGCCATTCTACACACACGCAGACAAGCTTCATACATGAATGAATCTATCCTGGAACTCTTATAATTTACACCACTGATAGATCAAGAGTAGCACACCACATTTGATGGGATTTAAAATAGAAGGCAAGTTGTTGGTGGGCGTGCAATCCAGGGCAGTGTGTCCATAAATCCAGCTCAGGGAACTGCAAGACTCCTCACCGTTGGCCTGCCCCAGCCCCCAAGCACTCAGAACAGAGGCGTACCCGAGAAAGTATTAGGACTGCATCAGAAGTGGGACTTTATTCCTGTTCAGGCACCGTTGAGGCTTACTCTCCCTAAAGTAGAGCAGCGGCAGTGGGCATGGCTTCCAATGCAGTAGCACTTCATGCGGCTGTTGTAATTTTCCCCTTTCTCAACACTTTGGACTCACATCTCAATCTTCATTACCTAATTTTGAGGAGGATAGCCTGGCTTTCATAAACGCTTTATGCCAATAGTTCACTCGCCTATTCCGATCTCACCAAAATAATTGTAAACACAAGAAACTGACAAGTCTAATATTAAAGAACACATCTGAAACTGCACTAGAGGACTCACAGAAGTCACAAAGGAACAGAACCAAAGAGGAAGGTAGTATCCTAGAAGGGGGAAAAGGTGACCACCATTGAAGCGCTTATGCAGAATCCTTTCTCACAGCAAGAGAGAAACATTGAGAGTGAACGGGAAGCTCCCATCTTGAAAATACCAAAGCAGCATGAAGAAAAGTTGCAAATCCCCAACTTGCGGAGTGGATGAAGAAAAGAGCTCAGAAGCCTCAATAGGGAATACCAGCAAATACAATCTCTCCAATAAAGAATTCAGAGATGGGGCTGGAGCAATAGCACAGCGGGTAGGGTGTTTGCCTTGCATGCAGCCGACCCAGGTTCGATTCCCAGCATCCCATATGGTCCCCCAAGCACCACCAGGAGTAATTCCTGAGTGCAGAGCCAGGAGTAACCACTGAGCATCGCTGGGTGTGACCCAAAAAGAAAAAAAAAGAATTCAGAGATGAAATGTTGAGGATGTTTATTGAACTCAAAGAAACGATGAAACAGGCAGCCAGTAAATTAAAGGAAACCATGAAAGAAAAAGGAAAGTCAGTGGAATGGACAGCCAATAAAATCAGGAAGCAATGAAAGCAGAAATAAGAAAGCAAGAAACATGTGCCATTAATAAAGGATTCCGGAGATGAAATTAAAAACAGAGTGCGTGTGCTCAACAGTCGAATGACCCCCCACTGATGACAGAAACAGTGAGCTTCAAAATGAGCTGCATAAAGCATACAGGCAACAGCATATAATGGGAAAGGACATCAAAATAAGTCGTGTGAATCAGAGGCCTAGGGGATGAACTTTAGAGGAGCAACATAACAATCATCAAAGATTCAGAAGAACGGGGAGGCAACCCCAATGAAGTAGCAACAGTTAAGGACATCATTGCTGAGAATTTCCCAAAGCTGGAGAATGCAGATATTCAGATCCAAGGAGCTTGAAAGGTACCAGCTAAAAGAGACCATAATAAAGAGACTCCAAGACATAGCCTATTCAGAATGACGGATAACACAGATAGAGACATAATACTGCAATTAGAAAGGTCAAAGAAGGAAATCACATACAAAGGAGCATCCCTAATATTTGCAGCAGACTTATCAAAGGAAAACATCCTATCCCATAGACAATGGGGGGATATAGTGAAATACTCAATGAAACAATTGCTTCACCAAGAATATTCTGTCTGTCAATGGAATACACTGCAGCTGTTAGAAAGGATGAAGTAATGAAATTTAAATACAAGTAGTTCAACATAGTCAGTATCATGCGATGTGAAATGAGCCAGAAACAGAGGGACAGACATAGAAAGACTGCACTCATCTGGGAAATATTAAATAACAGAATGAGAGAAAACACCCAAGAATAGTGAGATAATTACCGGGAGGTCTGCTCCACGACTTGGAACCCGGCAAAACTGGACATCTACATGCAAAAAAAAAAAAAATGGGCTCAGACCTCTACCTACGACCATGCACAAAAGTCAGATCAAAATGAATTAAAGAACCTCAACATCAGATCTGAATCCATGAGGTACATTGAAGAGAAGGTCAGCAAAATCCTCGACAACATTGAAACTAAAGATATCTTTAAAGGTGGCATGCCACTGAGCAAGCAAGTGAAAACAGAGATACACTAATGGACTATCTTAAACCAAGAAGCCTCTGTGTCTCAAAAGAATCAGTGAGCAGAATACAAAGACAGTTTACAGAATGAAAAGGATATTCACCCAATACCCCTCCGATAAGGGGTGAATATCAAGGCTACACAAGGCACTGGTTGAACTCTCAGTAAGAAAACATCCTTCCCATCCGAAAGTGGGGTGATGAAATAAACAGAAACCTTCTCAAAGGACAAATGTGAATGGCCAAAAGGCACATAAAAAATGCTCTTCCTAACAACTCATCCGGGAGATGCAGATGTGGGTTTCCAGTGTCTGGGGAAGGCCAGGGAGGGATATTGTGTTGCTAGGAAATTGCAATACAACCATTCTTTTGGTCGACTGTTTTAATAATAAGCTGAGTTAATGTTAGTAACAAATATAACATAGCTGAGATTGTGTAAAAACAAAAAGAAGTGAAGGAGATGTCACAGCCAGTGTGGACAGTGTCTTCTTCTGAAGCTCATTACTGGTGGTGGCGTGCGTTAGACAGCTGTGTCGGGGGCTCCTGCTGAAAGTACAGGACGAATCTGGGGACAGAGAGGCAGCGCTTAGCGATTAAAGCCACACTAGCACGGTCCCTGCCAGGCTCAGGAGACCAGAAGGTCCAGGCTGCAAATCAGTGGGTCTATGGACACTTTCCAGACTGTCCCAGGTACTGGAGTCTGGGCCCTCCCCCAATCAGACCTGTCCCTCCCACCTCTCCTCTGTGACCAGCTCCAGGGCCTCGAACCAGGTGAGAAACTGCTCCTGGGGCTACAGTCTATAGTTCTCCGCAGCCTCCTGGTGCAGAAAAACCTTCAGGAGGATCTTATTGTCCTGAGACATGGTGAAGGAAGGAAGGGAAAGTCCTGAGTGGGGTGCGGCACCATCCAGGGCTGCCCAAAGACCAACTAGAAGGAAATTTCCACAGGGATCCTCCCTTTACTCTGTCCATCAGCATCTCCACTTGTCTGAGATCAGATAACATCCGTCCACCAGGAAGTTCTCCTTGATGGATCTCTGACCCCACAACCACATACAAGTCTCCCATTGTTTCATTCTCCTACTATCACTGTCACTGTCACTGTCCTCCAGTTGTTCGTCGATTTGCTCGAGTGGGCCCAGTAACATTCTGAGACTTGTTATTGTGTTTGGCATTCGAATACGTCATGGGTCGCTTGCCAGGCTTGGCCGTAGGGGCGAGATACTCTCAGTAGCTTACCAGGCTCTCCAAAAGGGGCGGAGGAAACAAACTCGGGTCGGTCATGTTGGCTGCGTGCAAGGCGAACGCCCTACCCGCTGTGTTATAGCTCTAGCCCATTCTCCTACTACGAGTGTCAGACCTGAGGGGCAGAAACAAGCAGGTCTCGACAGGGCACCAGGGGACAGCGAAATCAGGTCCAATCCTCCATTCCCCTGCAATCCCAGCTGCTCACCTTCTCAAAATTCTCCTTTTTGATCTCCTCCCCTTGGAGACAAACATCCAAGTGCATGAGAAAGGGTCCCGGGTACCCTGGGTCAGGCTCTAAGCTCAAAGAACAGGAACTGGGTGTCAGGGACTCAGCCTACCACCCTGCGACACACTGCGGGTGTCACTTGGGGACCAGGACCTTGTCCCTGAGGTGGATCATGAGGTCATCCCTCTGAGGGAGGGGCTTGGGGATACCCCGATCACAGGTGTTTCTGCACCAGGGGCTCTGCTGATCCCCGGGAACTGAAGACCAGACCTGGGCGCCACATGCTGCTCCTGCCTTGGGTGCGACTGCACACACAGGGAGCCCCCGGAGTCTCCCTCAGTAGGGCTGCCCAGTGCCGAGATGCAGAGGGTGGGGGACTCCAGCCCACCTCGCCCCAGCCCATTCACCACAAAATCCACAATCTTTCTGTCCAGTTGCTCCAACTCCTGGAGGTAAGGCCCCAGGAAGGGGATCACGCCCTGTGCCGAAGGGGCCATTAGAAATGGGCCCTGCGCCTGGGGTCCCCAGGACACCCCCAGGCCTCAGCCTCCCACGCCTGGATCCAGGTGAGCAGGAGGCCCTCTGTGACCCCCTCAAGGTTCTTCTCCCCGACGGCTGAGAGCCTCGCTGAGTTCCAGAGTCCCCGCACCCTCCCTGGGGCATCCCCAAGGCGCTCCATGCACCAGCTCTGCAGCCATCTGCTCTGTCCTGGGGGTTGGACGGGGTCAGGAGGAGGCAGGGCAGGGACAGGTCTCCTTTCTGAGGGAAGACCCTGGATGGGGCCACCCTTGTCCCTGGGTCCCACACACGCCCCTCACCTGCCCCAGGGGGCTCTGCTGGCCTCTCCCGAGGCTGTTAAGCCAGAACGCAAAGCTGCATCCCTGCTCCTCCTGGGGACAAGCACCCGTCTCTGAGCCTCTGTGCCCACATGCCCAGCCCCTCTCTCCTCCCTCAGGCCAAATGGAGGAGAACAGTGACAGCAGAGCCTGCATCCCCCACCCAGAGTAGCAGTCCCACGAAGATGACCCCAAGGCCTCCTGCCCCACAGCCCCTAACAGGCCCTGACCCCACCCACAAGCCTGCCCTGCCCATGCAGAGATGATGGAAAGTCACAGAAACCACCTGGGAGCCCAATACCAGCCCCTCCCTCCTGCCTCCTCCATGCAGGCTACCAGGCTGCACACTACCTTTGAGGGCTTGCAGCGGCTATGTCGCTGGGTCTGTCTTCTCAGGGCCCTCAGCTTCCACCGGCTCCACCTAGGGAGGGATTATTTTTGTCCCTAGGGAGTGATCCTTCATCCCCTGGCCCCCGGGTGAGAAACTAGTGGGCAGCAGCTGCCTGTGCAGTGTCCTGGGCTCCCACAGCATGAGCTCAGGGTCAGTAGGGGGCGACTTAGTGCCCCCCTCCCCCACATCCGACTGTGCACAGCTCAGTTTGGGCAGTGCTGAGGCCTGGACATGAGGGTCCGTGACCAGGAACACACTGAACGTCTGGGATTCAGATGGAGCTAGTGGGCTTCTAGTCTGAGACCACGCAGCATGACCCACCCCATCGCCCAGTCACTCACTGTCCCCGGGACCAGCATCATTGGGGCAGAGCACCCAGATCTTGGCACCCATGCAGGCCCAGTAGCCTGGGGGGTTCACAGACAGTTCAGCACTGGGAGCCCTAACTCCACATATTTTGTTTCTGGCTCTCCCCATCCCCGACGCTTAAGGAAACTGGAAACAGAACCAGAGCTCAGGTGAAAACCCTGAGTCCCTGAGTCCCCTGCCCAGCGCCTGGACGCCCAATCTGTTGTCCCAAGGGGTCTGAGCTCACTGAGGGGCACTACAGACAGATCACAAAGGCCACAGCCTTGGGGACACCCACCAGGATACATGGCACCAGGTCTGCCAGAGTCTGCAGATGTTGGGGCTCTGCAGGGCACAGAGAATGGCATTGGTGGACGCCCAGTTGTGGAGGCGCTGGCACTCCCTGGAGGCTAGAGCGGGGGACAGAGCAGCTGGAGTCTGAGCACCCGCAGGCCACAGTGCAAAGTCGGAACACTGGGGACACTGAGAGTCTGGAGTCTACGAGGGACACAGGGATCCCCAAGGATACTCCGGGAGACATTGTGCACGACTTGAGGAAGAAGAGGCAGGACGATGGGCCCCCACTGGGATGGACCTCGAACCCAGTGCCCCCAAATCCACAGGGGCTCATGCTCCCAACATACCTGGGCCACCAGGATCCAGTACTCCAGCATCTGTGTCCGTGCGGACAGGGTCAGATCCCCAACTCAAGTGGTAAGGACGCAGGTGGCCACAAAGAGAAACTGGTTCTTGGTGACCTGAACAGTGGGGCAAGCACGCCCGTGGTCCGGCCTCTACTTCTTAGACCAGAGGGCCCCCGGGAAGTGGTAGGACAGCAGCTCCAGAAACAGCTCTTGGGGAGAGGACCAGTCTCACTCACGGCTACCCCCAGGGAGACAGGACACAGGCTTTGAGTGCTGAGCTGCTAATATGTAGAGGAGCGGGAACAAGAATGAGCAAGAAGCTCATGGTCAGGAGACCAGGCAGCAGCCTAGCACCTGTCCCGGCCCAGCCCATGTCCCCCTCCAGGACCTCGCGTGATTCTCCATCCACCACCTGTGTTCAGAACCAGCAACTCTCACAGTGGCCTGGATCCTTCTGAGAACCCCAGGATGGAGGCAGACATGGCCCAGGGATGGCTGGGTGGCTCTCACCAGCGCAGCATCTGCTGCAGGATCCACGGTCAATGGGGAACTCCAGGGTGGTAGGAAGGACGGTGGTGACAGTAGAGAACTTCTGCTGAGGGGAGGCTGGCACCTGGGAGACCAGCAGGTCCAAAGTTGCCACACTGAGGGTCAGCATAGTGCAGGTCTCATCCAGAGAGCGCGGGAATACAGGCTTCTCCTGCTGGGTAGGCAGGGTGAGCAAGAAGGTCAGTGACTTCCCAAGCGGCCAGATGCTGAGGGGCTGGAACCCCGAACTGTGAGAAACCAGCTTCTCGGGGTGGAAACAGGAGCCCCCACATCTGCAAGCAATTGGGCTGATGGACTTTAGCTTATCCTGTGCTGGAGAGCATTGGGTTTTGGATCACTCTGAGATGGGCCGTGGACACCTCATGGGACACCCCAAGTGGACACCATGGAAGACTCGCAGGTTCTTGGGCTGGGGTCTGGGCTCTACACCCACCTCCCTATCTCAGACCCTGAGTGTGGGGGCCGCTGTTGCCTGCTCACCTGTTCCAGTCACTGGGTGTCATTGCAGGTGCTTGGCCCCGGGCCCGTGTTCTGGGTGGTAGAACAGCTGTTTCCCACCAGCGGCTCCACAGGGATGTCCAGAGCTGAGCTCTTCAACACAGTCGCTGTCACCCCAGGGAGAGACCTCACATGAGGGGCCCCTTGAAGTTTCTGTTTGGTCCAACAGTGAAATATCATCTCTCACCACAGAGACTGCACACCGCCAAAGGAATATGAACAACCAGTGCTGGCACAGATGCCGGAGAAAGGGGCTCTCTGTCATTGTTGGGGGGAAGGCCGACTGACCCAGCCTGTTGGGACAACAACATGGCCATTCCCCCCAAAACTAGAAATTGAGTTTCCGTGTGACCCATCGGTGTCACTTTGGGGAAATAACCCCAGACTTAATACCACACAGCTGAAATATCAACCGCACTTCTATGTGCATTGCAGCACTGTTCATAATAGACTTAATCTGGAAACAGTCTGAGTGTCGAGAACAGAGGCCTGAAGAAGAACATTATGGTACATCTATACAACAGAATACTATACAGCCATCAGGAGAAAGAGGTTATGAAATCTGCTCAGAAATAGATGAACATGAAGACTATGGCGCTGAGTGAATTGAGTTAGCGGCAGAGGGACTAGCATACAATGACTGCACTCATTTTGGTATATATATATATATACATAATGAAAGTAGTTTCCAAGTACAGTAGAAACAAGGACTGGTTCACAAGATTGGTGGTAGAAGGTGAGGGCAGTTAGGATTGATAAAGGACCACTATGACAAAGCATTTGGAAATGGTGACTGAATAAAAACTGTGAATAAGAAAGTAGGGAACGGAATTAACATGATAACCTGTATTGCAAACTATGATGGTCCAAAGGAGACAGGATATAGGAGAGAGAAAGGGAGACAGGCAGAAACAGATAGACAGAGACAGACATAGAGGGGGGGGGAGAGAGAGAGAGAGAGAGAGAGAGAGAGAGAGAGAGAGAGAGAGAGAGAGAGAGAGAGAAAGCGAGAAGAATATTGTGTGCCATAAAGGTGAGGTTGGCTAGGAAGCTAAGAACATTGGTGGTAGGAAATATTCACTGGTGAAGGAACAGGTGTTGGAATGTGTATGACTGAAACTCAATCAAGAACAACTTTGAAACTGAGTATCTCACCGTAATTCCATACTATAAAAACTGTTTTGTTAAGAGGAGTTCATGACACAAACCAGCCTTACATCAAAAGGCAGCTGCTCCTTTCCATAAGAACACCATTTCACTCTCCTCAGACTCCCTTGGCCCATAGCCCACAGTCCAAATACTCACGCAATCACATTTAACTCACACAAAACATATGCACATACACAGACGTACACACACACACACACACACACACACAAATGCAGAAACAGGGGTGTGAGTCCACTGAGGTGCATCACAACTGTGAACTATTGACCCTGTTAGCCCAGTATTACCCTTGAGCTCCTTCTTACCTGGGGTGGGGAGGAGCCTTCCTCCACAATCTGCAGGGACAGCGATGACCCTCACTCTGAGCTCGCCTCAGCCCAGAGCCACTGAACACAGGAAGACATGAAAACATGCCTATTGCTTCTCAGTTCAAGTGAACTAGATGGTCACTTTCTCAAGAATGAACCCACTAGGGAACCAGGGTTCTAAGGCAGTTGTGGATGGTCACTAGGGAAGTGAGGTCATTTTCCAGGGTTCTATGAGCTCATGTATTCCTTTCATCCAACCAAATACCCTCCCCTGTTATGGCACCCACTGTCTGAACCAGGGAGTTCAGAGCTTTTCCCGACTATCTGGAAACAGAACGTGGGTCCCAACTCTGAGGATTCAATTGAACTAGACTTTCTATGTCTCCCCTGTCTGGGCTGACCAGACCCCAGGGCCCTAAGTCCAGAGACGCGTCCTCTCTCCCACAGGCCTGGGAAACCTCTCCCCTCTCTGGTTCCCTCTCCTCTGCAAAACCAAATGTCACTGAGTTTTGGGACAGGATGTCAGTCTTAGGGAGGCAGAGTCTGTGCATGAGCCAAGAGCTACTGGTGTCCCCTATATCCCCCAAACCTCAGCCCCCTGTCAGGTCACGACTTCCTTCCTCTCTTCAGCCTGCAGTGAAGGCAACTGTGCATCAGAGTGTCCAGGAACCCAGTGTCCTTCTCATCTCTCCTCATTCTTCTCTAGATGAATTTCACTAATTTCCATAGCACAGGGGAATGGGAACAGCCCTTCCCCCAAAATAAGACCATGATAACTGAGGAACTAGGCCCAATTTGTGACTATGGCTGGGAATCACTTGGGGGACGGCATTCCCAGATGGGCTACAGGCACAAAGGTCTCCAGATGTGCCCACAGAGGGTGGGATTCGAGGTCTGGCTGTCCACTATTGGGATATGACTTGACCGTTCCCTCCTTCAGGGACACCAACCTCTCCTGCCCTCAAGCACCCTCCCTCCCTGCATCTTGCTTTATCAGGAGCTTCTTCTTAGGCTGAGACTCCCTGGGCCAACAGAATCCCTGTGAGGCTGCCTGCTGGGAAGCTGCTGTGGAGTCATGGGTGAGGGGTGGGTGCCCAATGGGAGACTGCGACTCTTGCTTGCTAAATAAATACAAAATGGGAGCGATTGTAATGATGAATGTGACAAGAGTCATGATCTGAAAGTAACCATTGGCTAGTGTCCAAGTCAATGTGAAACTGAGGTACATACAAAGTTATACTTGTCAGCTCATAAAGAAATAAGCGTATATACCTATCTCTAACTCAAACACAAATCACACCCCTCCCCTACCTTACCCTATGTATCTAAACCCTATCCAAAAACTAAACCTAGACTAATCCTTCCCGAATGCAATTCCTCAACTTATCCCTAATGCCCTAACCCTAACCTAACTCCAACCCCAACCTCAACACTAACCCCAAATTTAACCAAAACCACAACACCTATCCTAACCTTAACCCTTAACCCTAAACACATTTCCAACCCTAACCTAACCAAGCCATAACCCTAACCAAGCCCAAATCTAACGCAACCCTAACCTTAAACTGAAACCTAAACCTAGCCCTAAACCTACACCTAATTGGAACCAGAGCCCTCCTATTCTCCCTTAGGCCGAACCTTATACTAAGCCCTACCCCTACTCTGGCACTGACTACATCCCTACTAATACTCCTGGACCAACCCTAACCCACCCCAAACCAATCCTAGCCCTACCCCTATGCCTTTCGTTCCCCTAACTCTAACAGTTAAACTAAACCAAATCTAACCCTAATCAACCATAAAACAACAAAACCACAGCCCAACTCTTATTCTAAACCTAAACAAACCCTAGCCCCAGCCCCAGCCCTAACCCTAACCACTAACCTTAACCCTAAACAACTCTCACCTTTTTAAAAAATTTTTTATTTTTATTTTTTAAAATTTTATTGAATCACCATGAGATAGTTGGGGTTTTGTTTGTTTGTTTCTTTGTTTATTTGGGTTACAATCACACATTAATCAAATACCTGTCCCTCCACCAGTACACATTCCCCATCACCAATATACCATCTTACCCCCCCTTTCTCAACCTCCCCCTGCTTCCATGGAGACAATATTCCCCATACTCTCTCTTTCGACTTTTTGGCGTTATGGTTTACAATACAGACCCTGAGAGGTTATCATGTTTGGTCCTTTATCTACTTTCAGCACACATCTCCCATCCCGACCGGTTCCTCAAGCCATCATTTTCTTAGTGATCCCTTCTCTATTCCAGCTGCCTTCTCCCCTTTGTTCATGAGGCAGGCTTCCAGCTATGGAGCAATCTATCTGTCCCGTGTATCTACTATCCTTGGGTGTCAGCCTCATGTTATGTTCCTTTGTGCTCCACAAATGAGTGCAGTTCTTCCATGTCTGTCCCTCTCTTTTCACTTAGCATGATACTCTCCATGTCTATCCATTTATAAGAAAATTTCATGACTTCATCTCTCCTGAAAGCTGCATAGTATTTCATTGTGTAGATGTACCAAAGTTTCATGAACCAGTCATCTGTTCCAGAGCACTTGGGTTTTTTCCAGGTTTAGGCTAGGGTAAAAAGTGCTGCAATGAACATATAGGTCACTGCCACAGTCCTCCCATTGTTCATTGATTTGCTCAAGTGGGCCCAGTAACATCTCCATTGTGAAACTTGTTACCATGTTTGGCATATCGAATATGTCATGGGGAGCTTGCCAGGCTTTGCTGTGCGGGCGAGATACTATCAGTAGCTTGCCGGGCTCTCCGAGAGGGGCGGGGGAATCAAACTCGGGTTGGCCATATTGGCTGAGTGCAAGGCAAACGCCCTACCGCTGTGCTATCACTCCAGCCCACAGATGTCATTTCAACTGTGCTTTTTTGCATCCTTGGGATATATTCCAAAAAGTGCTATTGCAGGGTCATATGGAAGCCCAATTTCTAGTTTTTGAAGGAATGACGATATTCTTTTCCAGAAAGGCTGGACTAGTGGGCATTCCACCAACAGTGAAACAGTGTTCCTTTCCCCCCACATCCATGCCAGAACTGGTTGCTTTTGTTCTTTTGAATGTGTGCCACTCTCTATGGTGTGAGATGATATCTCACTGTTGTTTTGATTTGCATCTCCCTGATGGCTAGCGATGTGCAACACTTTTTTATGTGCCATTTGGCCATTTGTATTCCTTTTTTGGGGAAACTTCTGTTCATTTCTTCTCCCCATTTTTGATGGGGTAGGAGGTTTTTTTTCTTGTACAATTGTACAAGTGTCTTGTTTATCCTTGATATTAATCCCTTATCAGCTGGGTATTGGGTAAATATTCTTTCGTATTCAGTGGGCTCTTTCTGTACTTTGGTCACTGTTTCTTTTGAAGTGCAGAAGCTTCTTAGTTTGATGTAGTCCCATTAATTTATGTTTGCTTCCACTTGCATGGTCAGTGCAGTTTCATCCTTAAAGATGCTTTTAGCTTCAATGTCGTGGAGAATTCTCCCTACAGTTCCCTCTACACACATTATGGATTCATGCCTGATATTGACGTCTTTAATCCACTTTAACCTGAATTTTGTGCCTGGCATTAGACAGAGGTCAGAGTTCATTTTTTGCAGGTAGCTATACAGTTTTCCCAGCACCACTAGTTGAAGAAGCTTTCCTTGTTCCACTTGACATTTCTTGCTCCTTTGTCAAAGATTAAGTGGTCATATATTTCTGGGTCTGTAACAGAATATTCAACTCTCTTCCGTTGGTCTGCAGGTCTGTTTCTAGCCCAGTACTATGCTGTCTTCATTACTACTGCTAGGTAGTACAGTTTGAAATTTGGGAGGGTAAACAGTGCTGCAATGAACATACAAGTACAGATGTCATTTTGACTGTGCTTTTTTGCATACTCGGGATATATTCCAAGAAGTGGTATTGCTAGGTCATCTACTTTTTCCCAAGGATTGCTTTAGCTATTCGTGGGGGTTTACTGTTCCATATCTATTTCAGTTGTGTTTTGTCTATTTCTTTGAAAAATTTCATGGGTCTCCTGATAGAGACTGCATTAAATTTGTATAGTGCTTTGGGCAGTATTGCCATTTTGATCAAGTTAATCCTCCCTATCCATGAGCAGGGGATGTGTCTCCATTTCCTAGTGTCCTCTTTTATTTCTTGAAATAGTATTTTGTAATTTTTCTTGGTTAAAATGATTCCAGGGTACTTGCTTTTCTGAGGAACTATTGTGAACTGGATTGTTTTTTTGAATGTCTCTTCTCTTTCATTATTTGTATACAAGTAAGCCATGGACTTTTTGGTGTTGATTTTGTAGCCAGCCACTTTACTAAACCAACGTTTTATTTCTAAGAGCTTTTCTGTAGTGGCTTTAGGATTTTCTAAGTATAGCATCATATCGTCTGCAAACAGTGATAGTTTGACCTCTTCCTTTCCTATCTGTATGCCCTTGATACCTTTCTCTGGCCTAACTGCAATGGCCAGGAATTTCAGTACTATATTGAATAGGACTGGTGAAAGTGGGCAACCTTGTCTTATGCCCGCTCTTACAGGGAAGGCTTTTCTTTTTTCCCCATTGAGAATGATACTTGCCGTGGGCTTGTGGTCGATGGCTTTGACGATACTGAGGAAGGTTCCTTCAATGCCTATTTTGCTGACAGTTTTCATCATAAACCGGTACTGGAACTTTTCAGATGTTTTCTCTGCTTCTATTGATATGATCATATGGTTTTTATCTTTTCTTTTGGTAATATGATGGATTATGTGGATCGATTTCCAAATTTAACCCATCCATCAATCCCTTGGGTGGATCCTACTTGGTCATGGTGTGTAGGACCTTTTTGATGAGTTATTGAATTCTATTCTCTAAGAGTTTGTTAACGATATTTGCGTCTATGTTCCTCAGGGATATTGGCCTGTAATTCTCTTTCTTTGTGGTATCTCTGTCTGCTTTTGGTATCAGGGTGATATTTGCTTCATAGAAACTGTTTGAAATTGTGTTTGATACTTCAATTTCCCAGAAAAGCTTAAAGAGGATTGGGGGTAAGTCCTCTTTCAAGATTTGAAAGAATTCACTAATGAATCCATCTGGGCAAGGACTTTTGTGCTTGAGGAGACTTTTTCTTAACGTTTCCATTACTGTGATGGTGATAGGTCTGTTCAGGTCCTCCAGGTCTTCTTGGTTCAGCCTTGGGAGGCTATAGGAATCTAGGATTTTATCCATTTCCTCAAGACTTTTGTGTTTTCTGGCATAAAGCGTCTCAAAGTACTCTCTGAGGATCCTTTGAATTTCTGTCATTTCTGCTGTGATGTCCCCCTTTTCATTTCTCATTCGGTTTATTAGGGTTTTCTATCTCCCTTTCTTTGTGAGTACCAACTCTAAATTCAACCTGCTCTTGACCCTGGCACTGAACCTTACCCCATTCTCTGACCCAATCACCTTACCCTGACCCTGAACTTCACCCTGACTCTAATCCCTCACCCTAACACATTCCAACCCTAACCCTAACTCTACCTTAATCCTAACTCTACCTCTACTTGACCATCGTCCAATTTCAAAGAAAGTCAATTAATGAAAAATATCTGTAACAGGGACTGTTTTGTTTCATTTATTTGTGACACACCAGGCAGCACTGAGGGATTACTCCTGGCTCAGGGTTCAAGGAACCACCATTGAATGGCTTACCTGATTATATGGAGAGCCAGGGATCAAACTTATTATGGACTTGTGAAGGGAAAGTGTCTTCGCTGGTATAATCTTGCTCTAGATTTGATCAAATATTATTATTTACTGAAGTAGTAGTAAATGAAATTAATATTGCGCTGGACTCTGTAGAGAAACCTGGCAGGCAAAAAGAACCAAAGGATACATAAAGCAACAAGTGTGCAAATTAATGAAAATGTCCAAGGGCTAGGTCAGGTCATGCTAATTCAAGTGAGTTGTGTGACACTAAGTGGGAATAAAAAAACAGATTCTAAAAACATGGGCATGGTTTCAGTGGCTTCTAATTTCAAGCAAGTGAAGTGAGTGTAGCACCTGACCAGTTAGGATATCCAAAGAAATCTGCAGGGAATGATTAAAGATGTGCATACCTTTCTAGAGCAGGAACCAAAAAGACCCAGTGCTGAACACCAATGCACATGCACAATTCCTACAACTACAAACAGCACATACTCCCCTCCCCATCCTACTCCCCAAGCCATCCTGCACCACAACTAAGGGGTCCTTGAAGAACAAATGGACTTCTGAATCTACTATGGGATATGTGTTCCCTCATATAAAAACTGTGACTTAATTTATGAATCCTACAGTTACCCATTGTAGCAACAGGAAAGATTAAACACAGTTGAATTGTAGAAAAACTTTTCCACACATTGCGAATAAATGTGCATATGACATGACACACTTCTGAATACCAATGTATATGCACACTTCCTACTAAGTACAAACAGTGTATACTCCCCTCCCCAGGCCCCTGTGTGTGATCAGCCATGACTCATTTCTCCACAGCACCACCATCTCAGGCCCCAACAACTCACCTGGAAATGAACCATGTTGTGGCAGGAGTAGGAGCAGCCTCGGTGTTCTCTTTGGGAACACAGTGAGCACCAAGCCAGACATGCTTGTCAGGCTTCTGGAGGTTGACAGGAAAACCTAGAAAACAATAATATAGTGCCTGTCATGGTTACCAAAACCCCACGGACATGGTCAAGGACATAACATGAGTTAAAGAGCTCGAGGGTTGGCTGGAAATAGTCACTGGCATGTTGCCCAGCACAGTCCAGTTCACTGGATTTCTCCTTTCTGTGGGTGGTTTTCACCAGTGCTCTCAGGTCTCTCTGCTCCTTCTACTACATCAACCGCTGTGCAGAGGCAGAGAGATGTGTGAGGACACCACACCCTCCATCTGACGACGAGCACTAGTCACTATTTATACAGTGGGAAGTGAACCTGCAAAACTACAACCCCCTACGCTGTCACACAGGGCCTCACACATGTTCAGCTTATAGCCCTCCCCTTCACATAAACAACAGTGAATTCTTAGCTCACTCACACTACAAAATGAAAGCAGTATTAAAAGTAGGGTTTGACTCCATGATCTTTCAGAACTGCTCCCTTGAGACACTCCCTAAAATAGGGCAGTAATGATCTCCTTATAATAACATTCGTTACTTCCCTAAGTGTAGTCTTAGCAAGGCAGGGGTCCTACCTCTAATTAGAACTCAGGTGCTCTGATCATGTCTTTTGGTGCCCATCCACCACTCCAAAAAGAACTTAGTGACAGAAAGAGCGAGGAAGGCACATTTCTGGTGAACACAAGTGTATCTGGCACTGAAAGCATCTGAACACTGTTAGGCAAGCATCACTGGCCTGCACTCAAATGGCAACAGATATTTGACACATATAGAAATCTATATTCAGTCCCTGCAGTTCAGTGCCCTACCCAGCACAAACGGATGCAATCTCGATGTCTCCAAGTATCACAGGACCTGAGCAGCATTCAGGCCACTGTCCCAACCAAGCAGCACACTGTCCAACCATTCAGACAAACATCACGTGCAGCAGCCCCCATGTCCCCAAAGGTCACTCAAAACAAATCCAGAAAGAAAACAAAGACATAAAACAAACAAACAAACCTCTGACAGTGTTCATAATTGGGGGTATAAGACAAGTCTATCCTACATGCATTGCATATCAACACCAAATGGGAAGAAAGGAAAGTCTCTTTGTGAATATTAAGACCTGGACAGGAAGCAAACCAACCACAACATGACATCTGCCTGGTGCAAGCATCAGAATATAATTTACCCACGAGTACGAATCAAACCTCACCTCAGTAGAGGAGGTGGGTTTGCCCTTATATCAGCTGGCCTAAGGAGCATGACATGAAGCACCAAGCCCAATCACTGATCTCCTCAGGCACGTGAATAACTAGGACTGATCAGCAAGTCCTGCGATTACCAGGTGAGAGACCACCCGTCAAAAATAATGTTAAAGATGTCATTGGGGTGCCACACCCAGCAATGCTCAGGAACCCAACAAACACCATGTGGTTCAGGGGATGAGAAGCACGAGGGCCCACCCACCGAGAGCACGTATTGCCCTCCAGAGCAGCTCTCTAGCTCCAGAATGGCCTGGAACCCAGAGGCAGACAAATCAATCTGGGAACTTAGTGGCTTTTGGTAGAAATGTATCTGGACTATGAATTAAGCTATGGTGCCATGCTCCCACCCCTTGCCCCAGGTGGGAAAGGGTGTTTGTTCATTCCGCCTTTTTCCCCCTCGGTGACATGGTCGCCATCACCTCAGAGACTATTAGACAGCCAGGAATAAGCCAGTGGTGATGGTGTACCCGCAGCCTCGTGGGATGTGGGGGTTGAACCAGTCTGTCCTTTCTGCCCCACCGAATCCACGAGTTGCCCCCCACAAGTGGCTCTCCGGCTCCGGAGCGGCCATGATCCCAGAGGCACACAAACCAATATCAGAACACAGCGGCTTTTGTCAGAAATCCCTCCAGACTTAATTAGTAAAATATCAGAAATCCAAAACCGTGTGGCCACATGACATCAACTACACTCTGGGCCTGGCTGGAACCATGTGTGGGAAAGGCTAACACTCTGGGGGCTTCACTGCAGGGAAAGTGGGTCCCGGGGAGGCCTTGAGTGCGAGAGGCACTGGAGATGCCAGAGCCAGAGGAGTCGGTGCGGTGGGGTGGGTGCTGGGTGGGACCTCGACCTGTGAAGCAGAGGGGAAGTGCTGCTCTGACCACGTGAGGAGCTGGCATGGCTGACCTGTCTGGAGCCCTCTCAGCAAGAACAGGGGGATCAACCCCAGGATGAGGAAGGCCCAGGACAGCAGCCCCTCATCACAGCCATTCCATCCCTACCCCCAGCACACACCTGTAAGGGGGTTGGCGGGAAGGAGCCCCCACCCTGGAAAGGCATGAAAGTGCCCCAGAAGCAGGTCACAGGGTGAGGTTCTGCTGGAAGGGAGGCCACACCCCAGGCTTTACACAGGCGAGGCCACACCCCCAGGTGAGAGGCAAGCCAGGCTAGACCCCAAGGGGACACCCCAGAAGCAACCCAAAGTGTCAGGCTCTGCTGGAAGTGAGGCTACACCCCAGGTGATACACAGTCAAGGCCACACCCCTAGGTGTTCCACAGGCCAGGCAACACCCCAGGCATCACAGAGGCCAGTCCACCCTCCAGGCATCACACAGTTGAGGCCACACCCAGGGGTCACACAAGGGAGGATACACCCCAGGCATTACACAGGCAAGGCCACACCAGGTGTTACACAGGCCAGGCCACACCCCAAGGGGTTACACAGGTGAGACCACACTTCCAGGTGACAGGCAAGGGAGGCCACACCCCAAGGCGACAAGCCAGAAGCAACCAAAGCATCTGTCTCTGCTGGAAGTGAGGTCACACCCCTAGGCCACAGGCAAGGGAAGCCACAACCCCAGGAGACAGGGAAGCTTGGCCACACCCCCAGAGGACAGGGCTCAAGTGAGGCCACACCCCTAAGTATTACATAGGGGAGGTCACAATCCCAAACTACAGGAAAGTGAGGCCACACCCCTAGGCGGTACACAGGAGGCCACACCCAGTATCCAAATGGGCACCATGCCCCACCCTCCATTCCCAAGCATGGGACAGGAGCTGTCCAGGAGCCGCCTGGCCGCCAAGCGCTGGCCCCGGCTCTGGCCAACTCGCATCCAAACCTGGCCGTGCTGCCCTGACCCGCCCGCCCCTGAGCGCGCCAGGAAGCTGCGCGCCCCGCCCCCTGCCCGGACCCGCCAGCCGTAGGGCGCTGCTGGACATCAGCAAGCCTGGGGGAGAGGGAGGGAGGCGGTGGCGGGCAGCCGGGGTGACCACCAGCCCGTGCCAGGGACCCATCCCCGGCGTCCTCTGGCCCAGCGGTGACCGCTGCTCCCGGGAGAGCCAGAGGGACACCCCCTCTCCGCGGGTCTGGAGGGACGCCCGGGCCGGTGGCTGGCGGAAGTTTCTGGGACTGGCAAGGGAGGCGGTGCCGGCCAGGGGCCCGGGGGAAGGCGGAGGGCGAGAGCTCGGGAGGTGCAGGGGTCGTGGTGGATCTGGACTTTCAGAGCTCTGCAGAAGCCTGTGGCTTCAGAAGGCGGCTGCGTGGCAGCGCGGGGCAGCAGATTAAGAAGTTGGGGGCAAGGAAGCTCATGCAGCTGCCAGGAAGGGGACCAGCCTTGCAGTGGTGGCGCCCTGAAGCGACCCGCTTGCACCAGGAGTGCGCGTGGGCCTGGATCCTTCACTGGTCCTGCTCAGTCTCCTGGCAGGGACAAGCCTGAAAACGCTTATGTCCAGGGGATTCTGCAGTGCACCCTCCCCTGGTGGTGAGATGTGGGACAAAAGCGGGAACTTTGGGCTTCTTTCTCTTCTGCAGAACCTCTGCCTGTGTTTGCTCAACCCTGCTTGTGTGCAACGGGTTCCCCCAAGGGAATCAAGGGAGATGCTTAGGGTGGGAACGTCTGATGCCTGGAGGGCCCTCTGCTGTGGAAGCAGGGCCAGTCTTGCCCATGCAGGCCTGGCAGCTGCCACACCTGAACCCAGGCACAGCAGGGGGTGGGGACCTTTTGGTAGCAAAAAACTAAGTTGGAAGCCGGTACAGGGTGGCCACCCACCTTGCTTCACTAGCCAAGGGAGGCAGAAAAAGTTGGGGTTGGCTCTGGCTTCCTTAGAAGCGCTGCCTCGCTAATGGTATCCTCAGGCAGCGATGCTGAAGGATTGAATTTTGAAAAAAATGGATACTTTTGAGAAGGAAAACTTCCAGGAAGACCCGGCTTCTAGAGTCCGAAGTGTGGCATGAGAGGAAATAGGGCAGCCACCATCTGAGCTGGGGGCAGTACCCTGTGCTCCTGCCTGGGACATAACTGGGGACAAAAGTGAGGTCAGAGAAGGTGATATAGCCTTACCTCACTTTTCTGCATTCTACACACAGCTGACAGGTGCACACACACACACACACATACACACAGGTATATATACACTTCAAAACCAACACACACATACCAGGTTTGTGCATATCTAACAGCAACACATACCACGTATATGCACACCTTAAAACCACAGAGACAGATACATATACCTTCAGACATACACACACACACACACACACACACACACACACACACACATATAACCTTGTAGTCTTCACCAGGAATTGCCTCACAAGTCAAGTCTTGGTTTGCCTCTGAATTCCCAAGATATTCTTTGGGGCCACACTTTGGGAGACCAACACTGGTGGCGGGAACTGAGGCTGGGCTTGCAAGGAAGCTGGCCTACCTGCTGTGCTATTGCTCCAGCCCCCTCCCCAGACACTCTTCCTTGTCTACTGGGTCAGAATGCATCTGGGTTCTTGAATAGCACAGCGGTAGGGCATTGCCTTGTGCACAGCCAGCCTGGCCTAGCCAGGTTCGATTCCTCCGCCCCTCTTGGAGAGCCTGGCAAGCTACCGAGAGTATTCAATATGCCAAACACAGTAACAAGAAGTCACAATGGAGACATTACTGGGCCTACTGAGCAAATTGATGAACAACGGGAGGACAGGACAGGACAGGACAGACCTGTTGTGTAATGTCAGTTGTGGTCACTAGAGGGCAGTGGAGAAGCCGTGCGGAAGAAGGACTCACTCCTGGTGCAGGACTGAGATCTCTGTGTTGGCTAGTGGGGACTGCTCCGCTGACAAGTCTTGTGTCTGTGGCTTTTCCCAGGAGCCCTAGAGGGCAGTTGGGTCGTGCTCAGGAGACTTGGCGGTTTCTCCTGGCGATACTTGGTGGATGCAGAGAAGCCGTGTTCTGTTGGGTTCTGCAGAACTACGAAGCAGCAGGCCCAGCCTGGCGGGGTTCAGGGGTCCCCAGGGCTACACACTGAGGTGCTTCAGAACCGAGTGTTTCAGGAGATGGAGACAGGGCCAGGTGTGTGCCACCTCCCCACCCCCAAGCCTTGCTCCAGAGTTCCCCAAGGTATGACCACAGCGTGCTCACATCAGACCACAAAGATGCGATGATGCCCACGTTCCTGGCGGACTCCCACGGGCTGCGTCCAGATCTCCGGGAAAGGGCAGTGCCCGGAGAAGGGCTAAGTGCTCGGGCACATGCCAGCAAGCCCCAGCACGTTGGCTCTGAGCCCCCAGGCCACAGCTGCATGCCCCCTGCACAGAGGCCACAGCTCAGCCTGGACAGGTCTGCCTCGGTGCCCTTCCAGCTCGCCCTTCTCTTCAGCGCTTTATACCTGCTAGGTCTGTCCTTTTCCGGATCGTTTATGTGTCATTTGTTTCTTCGTTTTTTCTGTTTCACATTTAATTTTTTTAAAATCATTTTTATCATAGGGGTCATTCTTGACACACTTAGGAGGGATACCTTTATTAAGATACCTGGGTCCCCTCAAGCCCCCTGTGAGTCTGGGAGTTCAGTGGCCAGGCCTGGCCTTGGGAGTCACCTGTGCTACATCCTGTGATGCTGAGGATCAAATGCAGAACACAGGTACTGTGGATGCTATGCATTTGCTCTAGAACTTGAGTGCTCTTCCTGGTCCTGTTTTTATTTTATTGAAGAATTTCATTTATGTGTATCATTTATAAATACACACATCGAGTATAGGAGAGTGAAACTGTCCATTGATAACTACACACAAAATTAGAATTCTAAATTCTTAAAATCAAGCAAACTGTTTTTATTCCATGAGTCAGAGAGAAATTTTATTTAAAAAGTGATATATTCTTTAGAAATGTTTTGAAATAATTGGAGAGAGAAACTCAAAGTATTAAATGTTCATATTATTTAAAACCCTAGCATTCTAAGATCAGTAATCTAAGTTTCCTTTTCAAGGTGTAGTAAAGGAAATGAAAAGTAAGTCCTATTTAAGCAGAAAAAAATAGATAAGGATATTCAAGAGCATTATTTTTCTGAAAACAAAAAAAAATGGATAAAATGATTAAAATGCTAAAGATATTTTGAAAGGCCAGTAGAATGAAAAAAGAAAAAGAGAAAAGTGCCTGCCATAGCGTAGGAGGGGTGGGGATGGTTGGGAAACTGGGGGCATTGTTGGAGAGAAGGAGTCACTGTGAAGGGATTACTGCTTGATCATTGTAAATCTGAAACGCAATCATGAATAACTTTGTGATTTGTTAATTCAGGTCAAGAACACAATCCCTCAGCTTGCCCCATAACTTCTGCACCATCTATAACCTCTTTTTGGGTCCCTATGGAATGCTGAGAATCGAACCCGGGTCCGCGCATGCAAGGCAAATGCTCTACCTGCTGTACTATTGCTCCAGTTCCCCGCCCTCCCCAACTCTTGATGCTGTGGGTTTTATGGGTTTTGTTGTTGTTGTTGTTTTTCTTTTTAGGTCACACCAGGCGATGCACAGGGGTTACTCCTGGCTGCCCACTCAAGAATTACTCTTGGTGGTGCTCACAGGACCATAGGGGATGCTGGGAATAGAACCCAGGTCGGCCGCGTGGAAGGCAAATGCCCTCCCCGCTGTACTATCGCTCCAGCCACTTGATGCTGGGTTTTGAACTACAAGTCTGAGTTTCTTTAGGAGAATCTATTGGTTGAGAATCAGTAGCAGGAACCTGTAAGCTGTGTGCACATTTAGATAGAGTCTTGCATCCTAACTGGAATTGAGCTTTTCCTCCTCAGAAAGATGGCATGTTCTAAAATGTGTGTGCAGTGGGGTGAAAGTTGAAACACCAGAATCTGTTTCCATAGACATTGTTTACTTTTGATTTTTTGATGGCTTATACAGGTTTATGAAAATTCACATTAACTTTTATCAAGTTCAGTTTATTACCCTGAGGATCCATCCAGATGCCTTTCCAATGATTCACACCAGGATTTCTCTAAAAATTGTCCTTTCTATTTCTCCACAGTAACAGAAGATCTGCCTTGGCTTGGATACTATAATCCTTGCTCCTTATTTTGTAGCCATTTATAAATGCACTTTAAAATATGTGAACACACATGATCCCAATAAAAGTATAGTCTCAAATCTAAATAAAATGATTTTATTTGGTATTGGGGTGACACTTTGACTGATCCCAGGGATTCTTACTGGCTCTGCGACCAGGAGTCATTTCAGGCAGTGCTTGGGGACCTTCTATGGTTTGGAGGATCAAACAAGGATTGTCCACGTGCAAAGCACATGCCTGACCCTCTAAGCTATCTTTTTAACCTTTATCTAATTATTTAGTAGGATCCCAGACGTCTTTGAATTTTCATAGATATTTAACATCCCCTTCTGTTTCACTGTAGTAAAGATTTCCTTAGGTTGATTTTTGGTTAACCGTTTTAATTTATAGGAAGTATTATTAAAACATTCTCTCAACTTCTGAAAAAGGTTTATTAAAATTTCTCACACTGAATTAGAACTTGTCACTCTCTCTCTATGCAATCAGTTTTTATTCCTTTGGTATTTTATGATTCGTGTCTTCATTGCTAGGTACATAAGAGTATAGAAATGTAAGTGTTTCTAGAATTGTTCCTTTAGGACTCCATCATTCTTAGTGCTGACATTTTACTTGAAAGGTACAAGCTCAGGCTGGCACAAGTGGGAAGAAAAGGCAGTGAGAGGAGAAATGCAAGAGGAGAAAGCTCCTGCTGGCCGCCTGCTACCCGGCCGGCCAATGCTTCTCCATTGGCCCAGAAGGCACAGAACTTTGATGAGAATGAGTCTCCTCTCTCACTTGGGATTTCCCACCCAAGGAATGCACAAAAGGAAAGGGCAGAGTTTACATGACTGACTCCCTCTCACTTCTCTGAATTTTATCTCTCATTCTTCCACTGTTCAGTGTGAGCATGATAGAGCTCCTATGAGATTCCAAGGAAGACATCTCCAAGATCCAGACTTTTCATTCCAAACCAGAGTGGGTTAATTTAAGCATATAGGTGAAGCAGTTGAGAAAAAAACAGAGGACTTTTGTCTGATATATCCTGAATAATATTACATATTGTCATTACTGATATGCCAAGATCAACACACTCCCAAAATATGCGTAAGTTCCAAATTAATAAACACGTGCTGACTACTTTCTATCTACACAAATCTGCAAAGTATGATGTGGAGAAAATGATACGCAAGATAGGATTCTAAGGATTCTGAGCCAAGATGAATGAGTATGGAGAACCCCTCCTACAGGCCCAGCAACTCTACACTGAAACTTGGATACTCTACTCCTACCAAGAAACCCCTGGAGACCACAATGAACAAAAGTTCCAAGGGATAGAAGGAGAGCACTCAGAGAGAGTGGGCCCAAAGGGTCTTCCACCACAGCAGCCAGCTGAATCAGGAAATATCTCAGGTGTCAAACTGTACTCTGGGGCTTCGGGAGATAATGCTCAAAACAACTATTTCCTTAATCCTGCAGTCCTATACTTAGAAAAATAAGGTAAGAGGTGAGAAACCATAAGGCATAAAGAGGTCTAGTTACTGGCAGACCATCTGGTGCCCTCGAGCCCCTTGCTGAAAGCGGTGCTGGTGGGCACCATATTGATCGTATTCTCCATCCTAATTGAGCCTGAGAGGAAATCCCTGAGCCGAGGACAGACAGACTAGTATCAGTAGAGCTTATCCCAGCAGACAAACAGAATAGCCTCTGCCAATCTGTATCTGACTGCTCTGATGGAAGCCAATCCTTCTAGTCTGAAAGCACCTTTGGAATGCCTAGGCATACTAAGGTCCATCAACTTTTCTCTCTTTCTTTTTTTATTTATGGTTTACAATACTGTTACTGAAAATATATCATGTGCATCACTTAACCTTCTTACAGCACCCAATTCTCATCCAAATTAACCACTTTTCCCTATCATTGTTATAGTGGTCCCTTTCTGGACCTAAACTACATCTCCCTACTCTGGCAAGCTCTCTAGGAGGACTCATTTTCCTGCCTTTTGTTCCTATGGTCTTTGGGCATTATTCTCCTACCATGATACTTGTATATCTACAAATGAGTAGGGTCAGTCAGTGTTTTTCCCCTCTCTTACTCGTTTAAGTCTGCATGATACTCTCCAGATCTATCCATGTATCAGCAAATTTCATAACTCCATCTTTTCTAATGACCGTGTCATATTCCATTGTGAATGTGTACCATATTCATCTTGAGTACTTAGGTTGTTAGCAGAGTTTGCTTATATTGAATAACGCTGCGATGATCTTAGGAATGCTGATGCCTTTTCTGTTTTGTGCTTTGGGGCCCTTGGGTACATTTCCAAGAGTGGAATTGTGGATCGTATGGGAATCCAATTCCTAGTTTTCTGAGGAAAGTTCAACAGTCTTCCCAAAAGGCTGAAGCAGCCGACATTCCCCAGCAGTGAATGAGAGTTCTCTTTGCCCTGAACCGCTGACAACACAGGTGGTTGTTGTTCTTTGGGATGAATATGACTCTCTGTGGTGTGAGGTGATATCTCATTGCTTTGATTTGAATTTTCTAATGCTTTGTGATGTTTATTTTTCATATGCTTTTTTGCCATTTTTATTTCTTCTTTGGCCTGGAGCGATAGCACAGGGCTTCCTTGCAAGCGGTTGACCCAGGTTTGATTCCTCTGTACCTCCTGGAGAGCCCAGCAAGCTACCAAGAGTTTCCTGCTGACATGGCAGAGCCTGGCAAGCCCCCTGTGGCATATTCAATATGCCAAAAACAGTAACAACAAGTCTCACAATGGAGACATTCCGGTGCCCACTCGAGCAAATCGATGTACAGTGTGAAGATAGTGCTACAGTGCTATATTTCTTCTTTGAGGAATTTTCTGTTCATCTCTTCTCACCATTTTTTGATGGGGTTGGATTTTTTTCTCCTTGTACAGTTCTACCAGTGCTTTCGCTCTCTTGGCTATTAGCTCTTTATTAGATGCATGGTAAGCAAAGACTTTCTCCCAGTTGGTGGACTGTCTTTCTATTCTGATTATTATTATCTTTCAGGTACAGAAGCTTCTTAATTTAATGGAGTGCAATTTGTTTGTCTTTGCTTCCACTTACTTGGTTAGTGGTATTTCACCCTTAAAGATGCCTCTGGCTTCAATATCTTAGAAAGTTATGTCTACATTTTCTCTTTATTTCTTTTTTAATTAAAAACTTTGAGGGCCTGTGTTCTCTGGTCTGTGTTCTCCCTGAATTTATTGCTTGCATCTATGCCTCTTTCTTTTCTTGCTTAATTGTTCTCCAAGCCTCTGTTCTCCCTTAAATGTTGTATCCTACTTTCTTATCTCTGTATCTCTTTGCTCAGATTTCTTTCCTCTCTGGAGAAGACTATGTTCTCTCTTGAACACAAGTTTCCTCTTTCTCTCTCCTTAATCTTTCTAAGAAAGTTTTGTTCAGTCAAAACCAACTTTCTTTGGGGGTCAGGTAATAGCACAGCAGGGAGGGTGCATGTGGCCAGCATAGGTTTGATTTCCAAGCTTCCCCCTCATGGGCTCCCAAACCAGCCAGCAAGAATCCCTGAGTGTGGAGTCAGATGAAAACCCGAAGCACCAGCTGTGGTGGCTCAAAAACAAAGCAGAACAAGAAAAACAGAAAAACTACTTGCTTCACTGATAAAAGTATTTTTGCAGGTGTATATGTAATTTTATTTCATTCTATTTATTTTAAGTTTTATTTAGTTTAATATGGTTATAATAGTGTTTAAGCTTATATTATTTATAAAGAAAGTTACTATGTGCTACCACCTCCAAAACACCCATGACCTTCCACCACTGTCCTTTTGTTATGTCAGGGAAAATAATATAACAGTAATAGCAATGTTTCTAAAACACCCAACTTCTGTCAAGTAGTCTCCTCCTCATCATAGTCTCATAGAACTATGAAAGCATATAAGTACATGTAAGTATTATGCGAACAGCTTCATCAAACTGTTCATTCAGAGAAACATTACTATTTAAAAAATTTCAACATTTTATCAATGGCAAAGTGGAGGAACTGATGTAGGCAGGCAGGTAGATAGGAAAGGGCCCCCATAGCAATGGAATTCTTAGGAAGTAGTAAAACCACCTAGGCCTAACACTGTCTGGACCCACCTTAAGGATACACGCAGCAAGACCTGATAAGACCTTTACCTGGAACTAGCTCAGAAGGCTGGACGCATTCTCCCAGAGAAGATCTAGCAGGAACAAAGATCAAGGAAAGGAGTTTCAAAAAAGCCCATCCCAACTCTATCCCTCAGCAGCAACCCTAGCAATGGGCTCTTACCTAGCTAGACAGTCCCATGTGAGGCCGATTGAAGTCACCCCATAAGAGCATCTTGAACAAAGGAAGCACACATATGCTGCCCAAGTCTATGTGCTGCTTTTGCCACAAGGCCAAACACATGTGGTCCCGAGCACATCTGTCACCCACATCTCCCCTCTTGAGGTGTGTACTAGGGCTCTTTCCATGGATGGGGAATTCTACTTCTCTGTTGAACATGTTACTCTCTCTCACACACATTTTCTCTCACTCCTTCCCCTTCCTAAAACCCTTCAAATAAAATCTGTTTAGCTTGACTTCTTGTCTCTTCCTGAAAATCTTCTCTATGAGACAGGACAAAGTACCTGGAAATCATGGGTAAGGCCTAGGACTGACTTTCCTTTCCTGAAAAGAGCAGTTCCTCACTCCATCTTAAGTCTTTCGGGTTTCCCCAAAAGATCAGATGGTGGAGACCAACTCCTATGCATAGAAGACCATGCAGATTTCAGGTGTGGCTTGACAAGGCTGGTGGGGCCTTGTGGGGCTGGTGGGACTCGAGGTCAGCTCCACACAGGGGCTCATCACATTCCTTTAAAGTCTTAATCTTCCCAACTGATCCCGGAGTGGCAGAGGTGGATTGGGAGAAGGTGTCCATCTCTCTCCTCCTCGACTTACAAAACCACCAAAAGGGGCCCACTGACTTTAGAACCACGAAAATATGCTTATGTGTAGAAAAGTCAAGAAGAGCGCAGGCTATGTTGACCTTCTAGAAATGGCAGGTATTCTCCAAGGTGATATAATAACAATAGGGAATCTTACTAATTTGAAGGATGCAGAAGAAAGACTCGTGGGAGGATGGGGATGTTCTCTTGGTTTCAGAAGAGAGGGCGTGGAATGTCACACTGTAATGGAGTGCTTGAATCCACGTACTTTGTCTTGTGAAAATTATATATCAATAAGAACCAGAGCAGTAGTATAGCATGTGGGACATTTGCCTTTGACTTGGCCGACCTAGGTTCGATCCTTGGCATTCCATATGGTCCCCTGAACTCCGCCAGGTGCAATTAAGACATTATCTGTAAAACCTTCCCACAAGGAACAGCCCAGGTCCATTGCCTTCATTGACTTCTCTGGGAACTGATTCAATATTGAAGGACAAAATAATGCCAAATGTATACTGATACTACGAATAATAACACTATTGAAAACAGGAGTTCTAATGTAAAGTGATTTCATTTCAGAACAGGAAATGAAACTCACAAATCAGTCTTAAGGTATGTGTAAGTCTACTTTTCATTGTTATGTCATTGAGGACCATGAAAACCAAAGTCCGCGTGTGCTACAATGGAGCATTCACTTAGAAGTTGCTTTGTTGGATTATACAGTACATTTATAAGCACAACAAGAATAAAGCCCAGGACACCACAGGAACAACCCAGGCAAGGGGAAGAGGACAAAGAGAAGATGAGGCTGTTGGCCTGGGAGAGGAAGTCAGGCGACTGGGAAATGAGTCAATTTTCTTTAAAGGGACCCAACAGTGGGCCACTTTAGTGGAGGCCGGGGAGAAGAGCATGGGAGAAGAGCAGCATGAGGAAAGCCATGGCACCGGGAAATCTCCAGGGTAGCAGAAACTGGGGCATCACCAGCTAGGGCCTGCGGGTGCTGCTGTCACTAGGAACACCACTTGTCGCGTTCTCTGGAACAACAGCTAAGCTTTTCACATTGTTGCTACTGGGAGGATGGAGGCAGAAAACCGCAGTTCAGCTTCCCCTGAAGGGGCTGGGGACCAAGGAAGCCAGTTACTTCCTGTTGAAAACCGTCAGGAGAGGATAAGGCTGCGGAGATTGCATCTGCCCCGCTTGAAGAGATACCAGACGATATCCCGCAGATATCCTGAAAAAGTGCAAGAGCTTCCCAACCATGAGAAAAGCCCCGGTATGCAGGGGATACTCACAGGAAGGAGCAGAGCCTTTCCTGACTGTGGGGTCCACCTAAGATTCCTGCTTTGAAGGGAAGTTTCAGATACCAAGGAGATGAAGGAAGTTTCTGGACAAGTATCTCCACACCCCTCGCCCCAGGCCCATGAACGGCTGCTGCTCCTGTGGGTTTCGAATGTGTGAGGAAGGCCAGGGAGGGATATTGTGTCGCTAGGAAATTGCAATACAACACATTCTTTTGGTCAAATGTTTTAATATTAAGCTGAATTAGTGTTAATAACAAATATAGCTGAATTTGTTGAAAAACAAAAAGAAGTGAAGGAGATGTCACAGCCAGTGTGGATAGTGGCTTCTGCTGAAACTCATTACTGGCAGTGGCTGGAGTTGGACGGCTGAATCGGGGGAACCTGGGCCCTCCCCTAATCAGGCCTGTCCCGCCCACCTTTCCTCTTCTGTGACCAGCTCCAGGTCCTTGAACCAGGTGAGAAAAGGCTCCTGAGGCTGAAGGTGGTAGTTCTCCGCAGCCTCCTGGAGCAGAACAATGTCCAGGAGGATTTTCTTTTCCTGGGACATGGCGAAGGAAGGAACGGAAAGGCCTGAGTGGGGTGCGGCGCCCTCCAGAGTTCCCTAAAGGCTGACTCGAAGGAAATTTCCACAGGTTTCCCCCCTTCACTCTGTCCATCAGCATCTCCACTTGTCTGAGATCAGATTACACCCCTCCACCAGAAGGTTCTCCTGGATGGATCTCTGACCCCACAACCACATACAAGTTTCCCATTGTTTCATTCTCCTACTACGAGTGTCAGACCTGAGGGACAGAGACAAGCAGGTCTCGACAAGGCACCAGGGGACAGGGAAGTCAGGTCCACTCCTCCATTCCCCTGCAGTCCCAGCTACTTACCTTCTCGAAATTCTCCTTTTTGATCTCCTCCCCCTGGAAACAAACAAACAAACAAACAAACAAACAAGTACATGAGAAAGGGCCCCAGGCTCAAAGGACAGGACTGGGTGTGAGGGACTCAGGCCTACCACCCTGTGACACACTGCGGGTGTCAGTGTGGGGACAAGGACCTTGTCCCTGAGGTGGATCCTGAGTTCACTCTGCCCCATACCTCCTCTGAGGGAGGGGCTTGGGGATGTCCCTGACCTCAGTCAGTTCTGCACCAGGGGCTCTGCTGAACCCCAGGAACTAGAGACGAGACCTTGGTGCCCCGTGCTTCTCCTGCCTTGGGTGTGCGACCCCACACACAGGGAGCCCCCGAAGTCTCCCTCAGGAGGGCTGCCCAGGGCTGAGATGCAGAGGGTAGGGGACTCCAGCCCTCCCTGCCCCAGCCCACTCACCACATAATCCTCCTTCTCTCTTTCCGGTTGCTCCAGATCCTGGAGGTAGGGTCCCAGGAAGGGAATCACGCCCTGTGCTGAAGGGGCCGTTAGAAAGGGGCCCTGTGCCTGGGGTCCCCAGGACACCCCTAGGCCTCAGGCTCCCACGCCTGTCTTCAGGTGAGCAGGAGCCCCTTCCATGACTCCCCAAGGTCCTCCTCCCTGCGCTGCTGAGAGCCTCCCTGGGTTTCAGGGTCCCTTGCACTCTCCCTGGGGTTCCCCCACTGCCCTCCACACACCAGCTCTGCAACCGCCTGCTCTGCCCTGGGAGTAGGGGTGGGGTCATCAGGAGGCAAGGCAGGGACTAGCCTCCTTTCTGAGGGGAGACCCTGGTGGGGACCATCCCTGTCCTTGCGTGCCGCACACTCCCCTCACCTGCCTCAGCCATCTCTCCTGTCCTCTCCCGAGGTTCTTCAGCCAGGACATGAAGCTAAATCCCTGCTCCTCCTGGAGACGAGCACCTGTCCCTGAGACTCTGGGCCCCCACACCCAACCCCTCTCTCCTCTCAGGCCCAGACTGAGGAGAACAGCATCAGTGGAACCTGCAGCCCCCACCCAGAGCAGCAGGCCCACGTAGATGCCCCCAGGGCCACCTGCCCCCACAGCCCCGAACAGGTCCTAATCCCTCCCACATGCCCATGCAGAGAAGACTGGAAAGTCACAGAAACCACATGGGATCCCAGCACCCGCCCAACCTCCCTGCCTCCTCCATGCAGGCCTCCAGCCTGCACACTACCTTTGGGGGCTTGCAACAGCTATGTTGCTGGGCCTGTCTTCTCAGGGCCCTCAGTTTCCACCAGCACCACCTAGGGAGAGAACATTTTTGTCCTTATGGAGTGTCCCTGCATCCCCTAAGCCCCAAGTGGGACACTAGTGGACAGCAGCTGCCAGTGCAGTGTCCTGAGCTCCTGGAGAAGAGCTCATGGCCAGTAGGGGGCCACTGAGGGCTCCCCCGCCAATCACACTGTACACAGCTTGGTTTGGGCAGTGAGTGCTGAGATCTGGACACGGGGGTCCATGACCAGGAACAAACTGAACGTCTGTGATTCAGATTGAGCTAGTGGGACGGACATGCCCTGCATGCCAGAGTCTAGTCTGAGACCATGCACCAAGACCCACTCCCGCACCCAGAGTCACTCACTGTCCCCGGGACCAGCATTACTGGGGCAGAGCACCCAGATCTTGGCACCCACACAGGCCCAGTACCCTGGGGGAGGGGTTCACAGAAAGTTTGACACTGGGGGCGCCAACTCCACATATCCTGTTTCTGGCTCTCCCTGTCCCCAACACTTAAGGAAACTGGAGACGAAACCAGAGCTCGAGTGAAACCCTTGAGTCCCACTCCCTGCCCAGCTCCTGGGCCCCCAGATTGCTTCCCCAAGGGTCCCAGCGCACTGAGAGGCACTGCAGACAGAGCACAGAGGCCGCAGCCTTGGGGGCACCCACAAGGATACATTCGCCAGGTCTGGCGGAGACTGCGGATGATGGGACTCTGCAGGGCACAGAGGATGGCATTGGTGGACGCCCAGTTGTGGAGTCGCTGGCACTCCTGGGAGGTGAGAGCAGGTAACAGGCAGCTGGAGTCTGAGCACCTGCAGGCCACAGTGCCGAGCCCAAACACGGGGGACACTGAGGCTCTGGAGTCTATGGGGGACACAGGGATCCCCAAGGAATCCCCGGGAGAGAGTAGGCACGACTCAAGGAAGGAGAGGCAGAACAATGGCCCCCACTGGGACGGCCACCAGGTACCAGTGCCCAAAACTCCACAGAGGCTCTCGCCCCCAACATACCTGGGCCAGCACAGGGATTAGGGGCCCAAAGGGGAGTGTCTGATGGCCTTCTATTGCTACGTGAGAAAGGTAAGGTCTACTGCATTTACATAATTTAGAGTTTGAAAAGAAGAAAAAAATCTGTCACAGCCCAACAGATATTCCCAGTTTTCCTAGGTGCTTCTAGGCAATGAGTAAAGGAGAGAGAACTTGTACCCTTTTAAAATACACACCTGCATAAGTCAATTTTTATGGGATCCTTTATTTAAGACAAATTTCAGTGGCATTTGCTATATTTGCTACTTTTGCAACTATTACCATTATTTTAGCCATGGGATGGAGTGACAGCACAGCAGGAAGGGCTTTTGCCTTGCAAGCGGCCAATATGGCTGACCCGAGTTTGATTACTCTGCCCCTTGCAGAGAGCTGGCAAGCTACTGATAGTATTTTCCCCATATGGTTTAGCCTGCACATTATCCGTGACATGTTCAATATACCAAACACAGTAAAAATTGTCACAATGGAGACGTTTCTGGGCCTGCTCGAGCAAATTGATGAACGATGGGAGGACAGTGACAGTGACACTGACCATTATTTTATCTATAACAGTTTCATCATTTCCAAAAACAACCTCTTCAGTACCCACTGACCTCTCCATTCTCTCTCTCCTCTGGTTCCTGGCAACACTCCTCTTTTGACTATATGAATTTTCTTTCTCTGAACCCTTCACATATATGAATCCTAAGATATGTGCTCTTTTTGGCAACACTGTTTTTAACCCAGATGCTTTCAAAGTTCATCTGTGCTACAATATGTCATTACTTCCTCTGACTGATATTCTGTTGTATGGATCTATCATACTGGAGAGGTTTCTACATTGTCTAAATGTACAGAGTCCTGGAGGTCTCATAAATTGGCTGACAGAAATATAGATAGTGGTTGTACACATAGTACAGAGGGTAGGGTGCTCTCCTTCAACACAGTAGACCTGCTTGGCTCCCTGGCACTCCATATATCCCTTGAACCCTGCCAGGAGTGAATTCTGAGCACAGAACGAAGAGAAAGCTCTGAGCACCATCATGTGTGGCTAAAATACACACACACAAAAAATGAAAGCATTTACAAACACACAAGATCCAGTCCGGTTCATGTATATTCATATGCTTACAAAATAATGGTGTGGAATAGATAATGGCCATTCAAATAAACCATCAACCCTCAATTATTCCTTTGTTTAGTAAACCTTGAATGAATAGATCCTATGGCTGGCAATGGAGAGATCTGGTGAATTATCAGGTGAGTCAATGGAATAACACTTGTTCTGACACAATGGAGGAAGAAGATGATGAAGATAGAGGAGACGGTCATGTAAGCTTCGAGCCAAGACGTGAGTGTATTAACTACCAAACAAATTGATGTCATCATAATTTAACAGAAAATACAGGCTAAAGACCTTCTAAAGAAGGCATATATCCTGGCTGACATCTTTGTCCCAGTGATCTGTATATGAAATATCTGGCTTCCAGGAGTGGGGATTTATTCTTCTGACAGGTGATTGGATCCAGCAGTCACAGCAAACCTAAACGAAACAGCACATTAATAACACAATAGACTGAAAAACAATACAATGCTCCAGCAAAAAATATTTGAAACCAGTACATATAAAACTTAAAAATCTTTTTCTATTTCGCTCTTAAATAAACACAGTACTTGTTAAGGAATATGTGTAGCTATTGGGCATGTAGCATTATCTTGAACCTGGGACTTAAATTAAAATGACTAGTGTGGTTACCTGTTCTGCATTAAATTTCAAAGTATTTTGATTTTTATTATAGTGACTTCTCCAGGAATGATTCCTGAGTGCAGAGCCAGGAGCAATCCCTGAGCATAATCAGTTGTGGCCCCAAACTGACATAAATAAATAAATAAATAAATAAATAAATAAATATTGAAAGTTTCCTATCCTCTTTTTAGCCATATTGTCCATAACTCAACCACCCCTATTCTCACAGCCACTATCCAAATGCTCAGACAAGCTTCACCCATGAATGAATCTCTTCCAATCTCTTATACTTTACAACACTGATAGATCAAATGTAAAACAACAAATTTGTTGAGGCTTAAAAAAGAAGGCAAGTGGTTGGTGGGCATGTACTCCAGGGCAGTGTGCCCAGAAATTCAGCTCAGGGAACTGCAAGAATCCTCATCTTTGGCCATGTACCACCCTCCGCCGCCCCCCCATCCCCCAGGAAGGACAGAGGCGTTCCCCGGAAAGTTTAAGACTGCATCAGAAGTGGGACTTTATTCCAGTATCATGCAAGGTGAAATCAGTCAGAGAGAGAGGGACAGGCGTAGAATGACTGCACTCATTTGTGCAATATAAAGTAACAGAATGAGAGAATAACACCCAAAGATAATAGAAATAAATTTCAAGTGGATCGCTCCAAGGCTTGGAAGCCGGTCTCACATGTTAGGGGAAAAGTCAGATGGAATAGAGAAGGGACCACTATTTACATGATTCTTGGAGGGCTCACTCGGGATGGTCGATGCCTGTTGAAAGTAGAATATAGACCAAATATCATGCCCAGTTACTACATGCATTGCAAACCATAAAACCCCGAAGGAGAGAGAAAGTAAAAGGGATTATGTTTGCCACAGAGGCAGGTGGGAGAGATTTTGTGGAGGTGGCAAGAGGGATACCGGAAATATTGCTGGTGGAGAATGGGCACTGGTGGAGAGAAGCGTACTCGATCATTTTATGATGGAACTGTAATTACAAAAGTTTGCAAATCTGTAACTGAACCTCATGGTTATTCATTAAAAAATAAAAAATAATAAAATAATAATAATAATAATAATAATAAGATAGAAAAATAAAATAATAATAAAAGTAAATAAAGCAGAACAGAAGGAAACAAATCATAAGGGAAATGTATTTTTACAAAAGCATAGATATATGGACAGACAGAGAGACAGACAGACAGATAGGTGGATATGCACCCAAGGCTAAACCTTAACAACAAGTTACTAATCTCTTATAGAAGTGCTTAATGACTCCTGGGTGTAATATAACCGTCTTGATGTACTTTCCTCTAAGAAACAATTTTTGGATCATTTTAGCGAATTATTCATAACAAGCAGTACAAAATTAATTATTTTGGATCTGCTTTGGGGCAGGGTTCTAGGTTTGGGTTGGAAACATTTGAAATATGTTGGTGAGAAGGTGTAATGGTAGTGTATTGGTGTTTTAATATTAAATGTACTCAAATATTGTGAACAACCCTATAAAAATTAAATTAAATTAAAAAATCTTTTTAAGAGTTCAAAGCAACAAATCTGAGTGTGGAAAAACATGAAGGGGAAAAAATCAAGAATATTTCAGATGCTTCTGTATTCAATTATCACTTAATCAGTTAACTTCCCGTTAGTCGTCAATTTGCTGGAGCGGGCTCCAGAAATGTCTCCATTTGTCCCTGTCGCGTGCTAGTGTAGCCCAATGGCATCTGTTCACTCCGGGAACATGAAGGACCTCAAACCGATCGTTCATGATCTTGACGAAGAAGTCTGACCATCTGGTAGGTGGGCGGCCACGTGGTCTTTTGACATCCCGTGGAATCCAGTCGGTAACAGCTCTAGTCCAGCAGTCGTCTTTAAATCTCATTACGTGACCAGCCCATCTGATTTTCGACACTACTTCCACTACCCAGCCGTCGCCATACTCCAGGATGCTTTCCAGACCCGCGCGGCATCAAAACAGCAGCACGACACATCATAAGACACTAAATACCCATCTTCCGGAATTGTCGTACTGTATTTGATAGGGTTCAAATATGGTAACACCTACAAGGGTGATTAGAGGTCGCCCCCAAAGCCTCTATCCCTCTCGGAAAGACTGGCAAGCTACCGAGAGTATTCCACCCGCACGGAAGAGCCTGGCAAGCTATCCGTTGTGTATTCAATATGCCAAAACCAGTAACTACAACTGGTCTCATTCAATTATCACGTGATCAGAAATAGAATTCTGCAAGGTCCACAAGCCTCATTCTGAAAAATGAATGCTGAAAGCCCCAAAGGTGCCATGTGGAGAGAAGGATCATGTGAGTCCAGCACTAAGCCAGAGGCTTAGGACTGTGATCATTAGAAAGCAGTTGGTTGTCAAAAAATAAAACTGTACAGAGCAAGACCACTTAAGATCAAGGTTGAATCAGTGCGGACTTATAATATTGAGTATCGAATAGTGGTATTTTCTGCTATTCACAGTTCTCACACTTTAGTCTATAAACCACTAGGAATTTAATCTTGCACACATCACTGTAGCACTCTCCTCCCATTGTTCATTGATTTGCTCAAGTAGACCCAGTAACGTCTCCCTTGTGAGACTTGTTATTACTGTGTTTGGCACATTGAATATGGCACAGTAGCTTGTCTTGCTTTGTTGTGCAGGCGAGATACTCTCGGTAGCTTGCCGGGCTCTCTGAGAGAGGCAGAGGAATCGAACTCAGCTCGGCCAGGCTGAGTAAATAAATTACTATATTTGAAATATAGTAATACTTCAGCCAGAGCTATAGCAAAGCAGATAGGTATTTGGCTTGGTCAGGGACCTATCCAGGTTCGATCTAAGATATCCCATACTATTCTACAAGCACTGCCAGGCATAATTACTGAGTGTCGAGCCAGGAGTAAGATCTTAGAATTTGGGGGTGCCCCCTCAAATAGTAAGACCTTATGAAGTACCCACAATATATAAGCCATTCCTTTAAGCTTAGTAAGAGGGATTAAGTTGATAGTATTTTGTTAGAAATAGTCTAGCATCAAATATATAAGATCAAAGAGATAGTATGTGGAAAATTTTCTGCCAAGAAGGCAAAGGGAGGGCCAGAAAGGGGGGAGGTTCTGGGGAGACACGCTTAAGGTTTTGTGTTCGTAGGCTCTCTGGATGGCTCTATCTCAGAGCCCACGATCAGTGACCTAGAGCCGCTGTCCGTGGCCTACATGGGGAACGATGTTGGCCAAGAGGAGATGAAGGAAGAGACCGGTTGATCCTCGTAGCAGTTTATTACAAGGAAGTATATCCCATAGAAGAAATTTATGTTATGGAGGGCCTAGGTTCTCTCAAGAACATGTTCTCCTTGTTAGTCTCTCCATGTTCCATCTTGCAGAGCTTCTCTCTCTCTCTCTCTCTCTCTCTCTCTCTCTCTCTCTCTCTCTCCCCCCCCAGCTCCCTTGTCTCTCCAACTCTCTGGCAATATGGGCTGACACTCCACCCAGTCAGGTAGCCAAAGAAACATAAGAAAGCCATTCCCGAGGGCCCACATAAAAGGTAAGTCTAATGCCCTTCTGACTCCCCAACTGCAAAATACTACCTAAGGTGATTTTCTCTTTTCCACAGTCCAATAAAAGGTAAAGGTAAAGGTAAAGGCCCTCCTGTTGATCGTCAATTTGCTCGAGCAGGCCCAGTAACGTCTCCATTGGAGACTTTGTTGTTACTGTGTTTGGCATATCGAATACTCTTGGTAGCTTGCTGGGCTCTCCGAGAGGGGCGGAGGAATCGAACTCGGGTTGGCCATGTTGGCCGCTTGTAAGGCGAACGCCCTACCGCTGTGCTATTGCTCCAGCCCTGTCCAATAAACTATCAATAAATTATCAATTATCAAATATTCCTGAGGCTATGCAGGAAGGAGAGAACAGTGTTATCCTACATCTCCCCCATTTTCTTTTTACACAAAAACACAAAATTTGAAACAGAGAAAAAATATTAGCTATTACTGTATGGACATATTAAGACATATCATTGAGATTTGTAGGGCAGCTGCCCGGGGAACATCTTGCCACAGACTCACAGACTACTGATCTCAGGCCAGATTAATCATTTCTAACCCTAGCAGGGTCCAAATCTAGTTATTACATTTTGGATCATGACAGCATTTGTCCACCTCACCCAGTCAGGTAGCAAATCAACATAAGAAAGCCCTTCCTGAGGGCCCACCCAAAAGGTAATTCTAAAGCCCTTCCTGACAGCAAAATACCTCCTAAGGTGATTTTCTCTTTTCCTCAGTCCAATAAAATATCAAGAAACTATCAAGAAACTATCAACTATTCCTGAGGCCATGCAGAAAGGACAGAACAGTGTTATCCTACATCTCCACCTTTTTCTTTTTACACAAAAACACAAAATTTGAAACAGAGAAAAAACACTAGCTATTTTTGTATGGACACAGGAAGAGATAACATTGAGACTTGTAGGCAGATGTCCTGGGAACATCTTGCCATGACTCACAGTCTACCGATCTCAGGCCAGATTAATCATTCCTAACCCTAGCAGGGTCCAAATCTAGTTATTACTTTTTGGATCATAACAGCATTTGTCCATGACCAAGCTCTTCACTTATAGTTAAGCATTATGGCACTTCGGCCAGGCCCATCTCTTTGCCAGAGTAGCACATAGCTTACCTGCTTGCCCTGGTTCCATCCAGTCCCTCGTCGGGACCCTGCTTTTGGGGGCGCTAGGAAGTGTGGGCAACTGAGGCTTAAGTGAGAGAACAGATGCCTGGGAGGGAAATATCACTGAGAGTCACATTACAAAAGGAAGTCTTCTTGTGTCCATACAAAAAGGACATTGCTCTGAATAACCTATGCAAAGGACTTAGGGAGAAAAGCAATATTTACATGTCAATAGAACACAAAGAAAGTTACAAATAAACACAGAGAAATGGGAGCACTGTTATGGGAGCAACCCAATAAACCTAAACAACCTGAGGTTATGCAGGAAAGACAAAGCAGTGTTATCCTACATCTCTCCTTTTTTTTTTTTTACAAAAAACATAAAATTTGAAACAGAGGAACAATTCCAAATACAAGACAGTCTCATTAGTTGTAGTAAGATTTCAGCCCAAAACTGGACCCAGAGCAGGGCTTGTAGTAAGCGTCCAATTGTCCTGAACTATCCAGGGGTGATGAGAGTCACCAATGTTGAGAGTGATTTAGTCCCATTCTGAAGAAATGAAGTGTCAGGATCAAAACTGAAGAGTTGTTCCTGTAACAACATCAGTAGTAGTTTCAGTAATGAGTCCCAGGGGAGCCGCTATTAGGAGTCTGATAAATTCCAGGAAGCACTGGATCAGTCAGAGAGCACTGGAACAGAAGCACCACAACTTCAGGCAGGAGTACTTCAGTAGGGGAATGCAGCTATTTTCCAGTCAGGTTCATCGGCAGACATAGATGTACAATCTAGCTTATGTTTGAGAAAAACACTTTACTTTAGTTATCCGAGGCTTTGACCATCAGGGTTTGGTCTCCGTGCATGTGAGTAGAGAAAAAGACAGAGGGAAGCTCCAATACAAATGGATATCCTAGAGAGAAATAAAAAAAAAAAGTGTTCCTGTTTAAAAGTCATTCTTTTTTTTCCCTTTATTTTATTTTATTTTTTTTTACAGTTGTAAATTTACAATTTTTTGTGCTTTGGTTTCAATTATGCAATGATCAGATACCCATCCCTCCACCAGTGCCCATTTTCCACCACCATGGATAATATCCCTCCCACCCCCATCCCCCCATCCCCCTGTCTCTGTGGCAGGGCAATCCCCTGTGTTCTCTCTCTCCTTTTGGGTGTTGCGGTCTGCAAAAGAGGCATTGAGTGGCAAACATGTTCAGTCCATAGTCTACTTTCGACATGCATCTCCCCTCCTGGGAGGATCCTCCAAACAGCCTTTATTTGGTGCTCCCTTCTCTATCTGAACTGCCCTTTCCTCTAGGATACCCGACTGGCCTCTAAGTTATGGAGTAATCCTCCTGGTGCTGATCTCAGCTATTCTTGGGTATTAATCTCATACTTTGTTACTTTATATCCCCCAGATGAATGCAATCTTTCTATGTCTATCCCTCTCTTTCTGTAAAAGTCATTCTTTTCTCCTTTGGGAACCTGTGAATTCCAAGGAAAGGGTAAAAGTAAAGTAATGTTAATTCAAAATACGGAGGCCTGGCATTGTCCAATCCACAACATGTAAAAACAGAGGTATAAGGAATGCCTTCATGTGAACACTGGATGTGTTAAAAGAGCCAGAGGCCTTGCTGCAGATCTTCTGACGCTGGCTCCTCTTCTTTCCCTTGTGACTTCCAGCAGGAAATCAGTTTGGAGATGGCTTGGGGCTGTAATGTGAAGGGTTGTGAGTCTCTGCCAGTCTGAGGCCCAACTCAGGTGGATGAATTCGAGTTCTGATGAGAAGTAATGGGATCCAACGTTTCCCAGTGGGGTTATCATCTGTTGAAACACAAGCATAGCCTTGTCCTTGAATGAGGAGTTTCCCTGCTACATTCAAGTGGGAAAATACCTCCTATTTGGTCTTTGATTTAACATGCCATATATCCATTGAATATGGAGAGGTGGTGAGCTTAAAGCCGCAGTGTTCTCTTTAAAGTCAAACTGCTTCTGCCTAAGAGTAGCGCCTACAGTGCCTTGTGGAACTGGGCCCTTTATGGCAGAATTTAATTTGTAAAAATACTGGGCAGGAAATCTCCAAGGCTGCGATTCCTGCCACTATTGGCTGCATGGATGATACTGATTGGAGTTCTGAAATTCCACACTGGGGAGAGTGGCTGCAGCTTGGAACATCCCCTGATATTGTGGGACCTGGGGCTGGCGCACTTGCAGGTTTCCAGAATAGGTGTCAACAGTTGCATCAAAATGGAAACGACAATCTCTGCCCCAATGATTTCCCCTCTTACATCTGGGACAGGGCCCGGGAGGTGCAAGTTTGGCTCTGCAGTCTCTGGCCCAGTGATTTCCCTTCTTACACCTGGGACAGGACCCAAGAGGTGCTCTCACAGTAGTATGTTTGGGATATGCCCTGCAGTCCTTACAAAAGTGGCCTGGTTTTCCACAATGAAAACATCTTTTCTGAGCTTGTCTCTGTACAGTATAGGCTTCCAAAGACTTCATCTGCACCTTCTATTTAACAGAACCAACATTCCTACATGCTTTCAAATACCCCATAATATCTTCCTTCTCTTTGATAGGGCACAGAATGGCCTGGCAATCCTCATTAGCATTTTAAAAGGCCAATTGTTTAGTCAACAGTTGCTGTGTTTCCTTATGCTTAACCTGCATTTCAATGGCTTCCATAAACCTTCCTATGAAATTTGCATCAGGTTCTGAAACCCTCTGTACCATCTTCATCGAACTTCCCTTAAATTCTGCATCAGCATCAATCTTCTCCCATGCACGCAGGGCTATGTCATGGACATGAGCAACAATAGCACCAGGCAAGGTGACTTGCCTTTTTGGGTCCTGCCATTTCCCTTCACCTATTAACATCTCCTAAGTCAGATTAAACCCTCAAAATTTTCGTCCAGCATGGCCTAGGCAATGAATCTTTGCCTTGGCCTCATCACTGAACCACATCATCCACTGCAAGTACTGAGAAGGCCTTAAGCACGTTTTAGCAACCATGTGAAAATCTTGAGGTACCCAGTAAGCCTTTTGACTCCAATCTGTAAGATATTCCCTACAGTACAGAGATGTAGAACCTTAGGAGGCAAGGGCCTTTTTGAAATGACTGAGAGAATCCATTGTTAACCTGCAATAAGACGAAGGCTGCTTCTTCTCAGCCTGAACTGGGAGATTGGGACCATGTCCCGAGCGGTCTGGAGGCCCCTTTGCTGAGATACTCTCCGACTCATAATCCAAGCAGACTCATAATCTGCATCGCTTTCATATGATACATTAGAAGTGGAATATTCATCAGCCTGAGAAATATTTTCAGTATGAAAACCCTTTCGAGACTTAGGTATGGAGGGAGCTGATGCCATATTATCCCTAATATTCTTCTCCTCGTCAACTGTGCTTTTCCAAAATAGGAGAATAGAATCAACAATCTCCATGTATTCCAGAACTCCAGGGGAATCTTAGTTACTTCCTTAGATGCCTTATAGACATTTTTCTTAACCTTTTCCCAAATCTTGGTATCTAGAGTCCCTTCATCCAGGAACCATGGTTTTACCTCATGGTTTTACCTCATGGTTTTACCTCATGGTTTTAAGGCAGGACCGAAGCTGGTCTCTTGAAATGTATAGTCCTGGGTTCTGTGTCTTGTAGGAGAGACACTGAATCAAATCCATAAACGTCTTGGCTTGTTCAGGATGGCTCGAGACACTTCAAAAGATCTTGGGAAGGCCCAGATTCTGTCCCATCTTAGTGGGGGATTGCTGCTAGGATTATAACTCTCAGCAAACTAAAATATCCAATTTTCCCACTTACTTTCTAGAGTAGGGGTGCACCGAATGCAATTCTTACCTTTTAGGTTGGTAGCTCAAGCCCGCCCAAGGGACGCCAGCTGTTAAAAACTAAAGTCGCTTGAGGGTTGTGTGTTTGCAGGCTCTCTGGACAGCTCTATCTCACAGCCAACGTTCGGTGCCCTAGAGTCGGTGTGTGTGGCCTGGATAGGGAATGCTGTTGGCCAAGGGCAGACAAAAGAAGAGACCAGGGCCATGCCTGTTGATCTTTGTAGCAGTTTATTACCAGGAAGTTTATCCCATAGAAGAAATTTATGTTATCGAGGGCCTAGGTTCTCTCAAACACATGTTCTCCTGGCTAGTCTCTCAGTGGTCCATCTTGCAGCCCTGCTCTCTCTGTCTCTCTCTCTCCACCTCTCTCTCTTGTCGCTCCAACTCCCTGGCAGGCTGGGCTAACACTCTATCCACTCAGGTAGCCAAATCAACAGAAGAAATCCCTTCTGAGGGCCCGCCTAAAAGATAATTCTAAAGCCCTTCCTGACAGTTCAAGGGCAAAATACCTCCTAAGGTGTTTTTCTCTTTTCCTCAGTCCAATAAAATATCAACTATCAACTATTCCTGAGGCTATGCAGGAAAGACAGAACAGTGTTATCCTACAAAATGTTCACTGGTGGAGGGATGGGTGTTTCAAAATTATATGACTCAAACATGAAAGCTTTTAACTCTATCTCACGATGATTCATAAAATAAAATTTTAAAAATATGAAGATTCAATCAAGAAAACTCTAAAAAAAGGAAATATAAGAAAATAAAGGAAATGTGATTCAAAATCTATTTGGAGTCCCATCCCTTCCATGCCCAAATGTAGCTAGCCTCAGCAGCCAAAAACCTCCAGAACTTGAAAGCTATGATCAGAGCTGCTCTCCATATGTATGGACAAACCTCATCTATGAGTAAATCTGCAGAAAAACTCAGGTATGTGGCACTTCTGACGGAAAACTCCAGGCTCAATGAAATCAGAGAATGGGAGAACTCTCCCTAACTAACCGTTTCCAGCAGCTTTGCAGTCATACCCAAAAAACAACTCTGGTGCCAAAGAATCTCATCAATGGCCCTGATGCAGAGACTCAACAATAAATCTCTCAGAAGAAAGCACAGAACAATACACCATAGACATACCCTAGATGCCATGCCAGCGTGTTTCTTTCAGGGCATCCCAGAGGGAGGGTGGACTAGGTCCAATGAAGCCAGCCCCAGCAGTCTTTTTTCCTTCCTTCTTTCTTTCCTTCTTTCCTTCTTTCCTTCTTTCCTTCTTTCCTTCTTTCTTTCCTTCCTTCCTTCCTTCCTTCCTTCCTTCCTTCCTTCCTTCTTTCCTTCCTTCCCTCTTTCCTTCCTTACATATGCCTTTCTTTCTCTTTTCTTCTTTCTTTCTTTCTTTCTTTCTTTCTTTCTTTCATTCTTCTCCTTTCTATTTTTTATTTCTCAAAGTTTCTTCCTCTCAGTCATCCTTTCTTTCTTCATTTTGCTAATCAATCACTTAATCACTTAACTTCCCGTTAATGGTCGATTTGCATGATCGGGCGCCAGTAACATCTCCATTTGTCCCTGTCGTGTGCTAGTGTACCCAATGGCGTCTGTTCACTCTAGGAACGTGAAGAGCCTCAAACCGATGGTTCATGATCTTGATGAAGAAGTCTGATCATCTGATAGGTGGGCAGCCACATGGTCTTTTGATGGAATCCAGTCGGTAACAGCTCTAGTCCAGCAATCGTCTTTAAATCTCATTCCGTGACCAGACCATCTGATTTTTGACACCTTGGCAAACGAGACAGAGTCCCTGATTCTTGATCGTCGACGGATGTCGGAACTCCGGATTCTTTCTCTCATTTGAGTGAACCATAATATTCCAAGCATAACTCTTTCAATTCTTCTTTGTGAGACCTGAATAGCGTTCTCATCCTGTTTGCGTAGGGCCCAGGTCTCTGAGGCATAAGTTAGTGCAGGAAGAACAGTGGAATCAAAGAGATGTGCCCGGAGTTGGAGGTTCTTCGTCCTCTTAGCTATTTCTTCGACGCTCTTGAATGCGTTCCAAGCCGCTCGGGTGCCAGGTCATTTGTCATGTTGACTTCTCGACCTAGGTACACATAGCTGTTGCATTCAGAGATGGTCGTTCCGTTGAGAGCGAATGGGGCGTCAGAAACGAGGCTGTTTCTCATAAACATTGTCTTCGTAAGATTCAGCTGTAGTCCTACCTTTCCACACTCACGGTCAAAGTCGGCCAGCATTTGTGCCGCTTGGCGATGTTTGGTGTTATTAAAACAATGTCATCAGCAAAGCGGAGGTGGTGCAGTTGCCGACGCTCTATCTTCACTCCCATTCCTTCCCATTCCAGATGTCGCATGATGTTCTCGAGGGTGGCACTGAAGAGTTTTGGTGAAATGGTATCACCCTGCCAAACCCCTCTCTTGACATCAATGATTACTTCTTTGTAGAATTGTGAGATCCTGGTAGTGAATCCACAATACAGCTCATGGAGGATCTTGATGTATTGGGCCTGAATGCCCTGATTGGCTAGGGCTTCAATGACCGCCTTCGTCTCAACAGAATCAAAGGCCTTCTTTAAATCAATGAACGTTAGACAGAGCGGCAGCTTGAACTCCAGAGAAACCTCAATGAGCTCGGTTATTGTGTGGTTATGGTTGATGGTGCTGAATCCTTTGTGGAACCCTGCTTGCTCGCATGGTTGTCCTTCATCTAGTGTTCTGCCAGTCCTATTTAGGATGACTCGAGTGAACGACTTGTAGATGACAGACAATAGGCAAATCGGGCGATAGTTGCCAATGTCATGGATGTCTCCCTTCTTGAACAGTAGTACGGTCCTTCTGGTTTTCCATTGGGATGGAACCTTGCATTCAGACAGGTAGCGTGTGAAGAGCCGAGCCAGTGTATTGATGAGTACTGACGGCAGGTTCTTCAGGTGTTCAGGTCTGACCTTGTCTGGGCCAGGTGCTGTTTGTTTCTTTACCAACAAAATGGCGTGTCGGATTTCAGAAGGGAGGTAAAGGTAAAGGTAAAGGTAAAGGCCCTCTCGTTGATCATCGATTTGCTCGAGCGGGCCCAGTAACGTCTCCATTGGAGACTTTGTTGTTACTGTGTCTGGCATATCGAATACTCTCGGTAGCTTGCCGGGCTCTCCGAGAGGGGTGGAGGAATCGAACTCGGGTCGGCCATGTTGGCCGCTTGTAAGGCGAACGCCCTACCCACTGTGCTAATGGAGACGTTACTGGGCCCGCTCGAGCAAAATCGACGATCAACGGGAGGGCCTTTACCTTGACCGTGTGCAAGGCTTAGCACAGCGGTAGGGCATTTGCCTTACAAGCGGCCAACATGGCTGACCCGAGTTCAGAAGGGAGAATATTGGGAATGACATATCCATCCTGTGGAATTTGGTATGTCGGCAAGTGGACATGGCTATCGAAGAGATTTGAGTAGAAGTCATGGATAATCTTCTCCATTGCCGTTCTGGAGGATGTGATAGATCCATCAGGACGTCGGAGGGCAGTCATCTTGGTCTTGTAGTTGGCAAAGGATAGGCAGGCATTGCTAATACTTTTCCCGGCTTCTGCCACATCTACCAGCACTTCTGCTCTTCTCTCTTTGAAGTCTTCCTTGATCGCATCTCTGCACGGCTTTGCGAGCTGGGACGTTAACCTGTGGTTGCCTGAGGCATGTGCCAAACCACCCTGGCGAATAAGCTCAAGAGTTTTCGAAGACAGGTCTTTTTTTGTGGCTATCTCTCTTTCTTGGCGTTCTTCGCACAATCATGGAGGTGCTGAACCAGTCGATGGTATTCCTCGTCAATGTTGTCAACAATGGCTAGTTCCAAAGAGCTCCCAGTTGGTGGTTGTTCTGGGAGTTCTCTTTTTAAACTTTGCAGTCCTTTCTCCCCACTCTGTGAAGTAGAAATTTGCACGAAGGAGACAGTAGTCCGATCCCTTTTGGAATTTTGGGACAACAGCGACATCGGTCAGGCAAAACCGTTGATTGAATATGATGTGGTCTATTTCGTTGTGGAATCGTCCACCGGGAGACTCCCATGTCCAACGTTTAGATTCTGCCTTGGAACTGTGAGTTACCATGGATGGTCTTGGTCGACATGATGAACTCAGACAGTCTCTCACCCTGTTTGTTCCATTCTAGGCCATGGGTCCTGATGTGAAGTTCTTCAGCTGATCTTCTCGGTCCTATCTTGGCATTAAAATCACCCACAATGAGTCTTGTAGAAGTTGTAGTCTTCTTTATAGAACTTCTCCAGCTCCATGTAGAACTTCTCAATTTCTCTTTCATCATAATGAGATGTTGGTGCGTAGACAACAAAGATAGAAACTGCCAGCAGTGAGCCACATCTATTCAAATGTAAACGTCTGATTCAGGTTGTTAGGGGCCAAGTTTGTGTTGACAAGAACACCAACGCCTCCAACACCTCTTTTATTGCATGTTCCAAGGAACAATTCTTCTCCAGTGTCGAAAATGGCATGGTGAGATACGTGCCTTCTTGTCTCGGTCAGACCAATGATGTCGTACTTGATTTTTCACGCTTGTACCATCAGGTCCTCGATGGATGCATCTGATGCTAGTGTACGTGCATTGAAAGCATGGGTCCGGAAAGCGTCCTGGAGTGTGGCGGCGGCTGGGTAGTGGAGGTAGTGTCGGTAGTGGAGGTCTGCCAGTGAGGTATTTATCTGGTCCCGGTAGGGGTAGGGTGGGTCTTCTGTGAGCAATCCGATCCCTGGGTCTCTTGTGGTTGTTGGAAGCAGACATAGCAGTGTAGGGTGGGGCTCCTGATTATACTCCCTTTGACACCTGTGGTTGGTGGGAGCAAGCAGAGAATCTCTGTCCCTCGGTCCATTGAGCCTGGATTCCAAGGTCTCAGAGAGTTCCGCTTATCTTGTTCTGTGGGTCTTTAGCCGTGCATGAGTCTCGGCCAGAGCTGCCATGCGGGTCCGGAAAGCGTCCTGGAGTGTGGCAGCGGCTGGGTAGTGGAGGAAGTGTCATATCATATACATGACACAATTTCTTAATAAACGTATTGTATTGTCTTCTTTGTTGTGTTTGGGGACAATATTCACTATTGGTCAGGGCTTATTCTTGGGGCTGCTCTGAATGAGTTACTGTACTATGCTGCTTGCCACATAGCCCAGATTATATTAAAGGTAAAGGTAAAGGCCCTCCCGTTGATCGTCGATTTGCTCGAGCGGGCCCAGTAACGTCTCCATTGGAGACTTTGTTGTTACTGTGTCTGGCATATCGAATACTCTCGGTAGCTTGCCGGGCTCTCCGAGAGGGGCGGAGGAATCGAACTCGGGTTGGCCATGTTGGCCGCTTGTAAGGCAAACGCCCTACCTGCTGTGCTATCGCTCCAGCCGGCCAGATTATATTAATATGAACATACTTCTTTTTCAGTTCTGTGATCCATATTTTTCATGACTTCTCTCTTGATCTCTGTACTTCTCCCATGTAAATCACGTGAAATAGACAAATTCTATTTATGTGTGCAAATTGTTCTGAATTAGAGTTTTAATTATCTCCTTTGTGGGAAAGCAACTTGAAACTGAAAACTTAAACAACACTCTTCCTTCCAAAAGCACATCTTGAGAAAAAACTAAAGTACTCATTTTTGAGGGGTGATCAAAAACCAGGGTATGGTTGCTAACCTTCAAATTATCAAGTAGATTGAGTTATATGTGAGCCCTAGGTAATGGATAGGAACTGCACAAGCAACAGACAAAACCTGACGATTATAAGTGTAATAGTTGTAAAGACCCCACATGGCTATATGAATGGAAAGTACCTTCCTCCGAGTTTCTGACATTGTAGTGATCAACGCAGAGTCCTAGGAAGAAAGTTCACATGCTTAGGGTCCGTAACCTGGTAATACATAAGGGACAGCGAGATAGTCATGGAGGGGATAAGGCACTTGCCTTGTAGACAGCCAATCCAGTTGGATCTCTGTCACTGCATCCAGTCTCCTGAGCACTACAAGGGGTCACTCCAAAGTACAGAGCCAGGAATAGCCCAAGATCACTGCCGGGTATTATTCCAAACTCCACCCCCCCTAAATCCCAATAAAAATAATGGGAAATCTTGAACAAGTCTCTAGGCCATCTATGGGCCTCAGGTATCTTTCTCCAATAAAATGTTAGTCATTCTCATAGGACTTCCTTAGTTGTAAAATGCTTCTGTTCTAGGCAATAATGTAAAGTTCAACAGGAGAACAAGCTACTGGTAGAGCTAGGAAAAGGAGTAACTAGCTGTAAGCAACAAATCGATGTACCAACATCACCAGAGTCTTCTATAGTTCTGTGTTCACTTTGGGAGCATGGTGCCAAATACACAAAGTGGCAAAATGTTCCAGCGTTTCAACTACTCAAAGTTGTTTGGACTTTTGGTAATTTACTTGACAGTTGGTATTTGAAGCTTGAAAGTTTAAGTGAATTTTGCTCCTCTCAAACGTTGTTAGAGGGGGCTGGAGTGATAGCACAGCGGGTAGGGCATTTGACTTGCATTGGCCAAACCAGGTTCCATTCCCAGCATCCCATATGGTCCCCTGAGCACCACCAGGAGTAATGCATGAGTGCATGAATAAGGAGTAACCCCTGTGCATCGCTGGGTGTGACCCAAAAGGAAAAAAATGTTATTGGAGATTTTTTTCATCACACGATTGTTCCCTACAGAAAATATTCAAACTCCATCTGTATTGGGAACTGCACATTCTTTGCAGCTTCCCCTTCCCGTCGTGAACAATGCAGCTTCCCCAACAGGAAGTGTCTACAACTCTTCCAGTGTATCTACTCCAGCTGGGAGATCTGCTTGGCTCCTGCCCTCAGATTCTGGCATCTCTTTCCAACCACTCATGGGTAGTGCCGATCTTGACCAACATTCTTGCACAATAATGCTGTCTGGAGTGTCTGGCCAGAGCCAGCATTCCACTTGGTCTTCTTCCTACCCAATTGTTTTGGTGTGGGATATGGCAGAAAGTACTGAAGAAAGTCTTATATGGGAGACTTTACTGTGACTATCCTTGACCAAGACACCATTGTCTCTTCCATGTTTATGGCAGCTCGCTATGAGAAAATCTTAGATATCAACCACATGGTGTCTCTGTTCCCATCACTTTCTGCCAGTCTTGTTGAAAGGACACCACCTCAGGTTTCAAATCAGAGTTACAACCTGTCGCATCCCTACGAGGAAGGAAGTCAAGTGTATTACTATCATCAGACCACTCCCAGACCTCTCCTTTCTGGAGAACTTGGTCCCTACATGCAATCCAATGGCTCCAAGAAATACAAAGGAGGTAGGGGCTCTGCCCTCCAAGGTTACAGCAATGCATCCCCAGAAATGGTTATGTTTCTAAAGGAGGTCCAGCCCCCAAAGAACCGACCACCAGCCTCGACCTCTGGAGTCTACTATTTTGTGTCTGCTCCACCCAACACGGAACCGTGTTATCAAGGTGAGTAAAACTGAGAGAAGGGAATTCTGGGATTCAAAACTTGGGATCAAATCTGTAAGTGAGAAACTGTTCATAGACAGATGACATTTCAGTTCAATACACTGAGATTTTTAAATGTATGAAACCCAAATTTAAATGAACTCAGTTTAAGTTTAGACTCCCCTCACTCATTTTACAGCACCTTATTTTCACACTGGACTTCAGAGCTTCTCATGCAGATTGGAAGGTCTGCTAGTATAAAGACCACCTAGGTTTCCTTAGAAGAAAACTTCAGTAGCATAACAAGGAATGCCACATTTTCATAGTTTATCAGTCCACCCTTATGAACACAGTAACAATAAGCTCCGTTTGTTAAATTATTGTTTTTTTGATTTCTGAAGACATATAAGAACTCTTATTTTGATGATACCACATTAACATTCCCTTACTTTAATGTACAGGATTCTGAATACACAATATACTCAGAGATCCTGTCAAAAGTTATCAAACCTAGAATCTCAACTTAGCACAGAATTCATGATCAAGTGGTCCTTAATTCCTTCTTTTATACCATGATATGAACTTCTGGGATTTTTTTTAGGAAAGTGAAGAAATTGATTATATTATGCTAAGTTCTATATAGCATTTAGTAGTTTACAAATCTCTGGCTTGAAAAAAAAAGCTTCAGTTTGGGGGAGGCAGAATGTGGGTCACAGACTGCAGTGCTCAGGGCTTGCACTTTGCTGTGTGCTCAGGGTTCACATAGGAAGGTGCTTAACTGTTCATATGTGATGCTGAGGATCAAACTAAGGTCAGGTGTGTGCAGGGAAAGTGCTTTACAGACTGCGCTATTCTTCTGTTCCAAGTCTCTCATTTTTAAGTACGGTTTACACAGAAACTCTTTCAAATACAAAGAAAACAAAAGTACCACATGACCAAAAGTAAGAAATATAGCAGTTACCTCCAATCTTCAGGCTCAGGGCCTTGTCCATGATCCTTAGAAGAGCCAGTAACAATTCCTTGCCCATTGGTGCAAGGTGCACAATTGTGACACCACGAATTGTGTGGAGGGAGTATCTCATTTAACGGGGACTGATTTCTTCTGTGGTTCCTTGGTAGGGAAGAATTCGCTGGGGATGAAGACTTCCCTGGAATTGGTACTTTCCAATCGGACTTTTTGTCTGACACCAACTTCAGAATTACCCATGTATTATAGTAGCAGGATTCAAATACGTGAGAGTAAGCCACCACCAGAGCTCCAGGATGTACCCATAATAGATTCGGCACAAAGTAACCTGGCACTGCCCCCAGCTCCAATTCAGGAACAAACAGATAAGAATTGGGATGAGATGAACATTGGGCTTTCAAAGTTTCTGGATACCGACCATATCCCAGTAGAAAACCAAGATCCTCCGCTGTGCCCTTTAGAAATTCGTGATTTCAACCAGCTCATGACCTGCATGGATCCTCTCAGCCAAGACAAACAGCCTGGTACTGAAAGAACTCATCAGGTAAAGAATGGTCAATATTTGCAGGACACAGGAACACTTGAAGGTGGGGCTGTATCTGCTGGTGTTTTTGCAAACATCACGACATGGGTGGAAGATAAACAACTTCCCCAGCTATTTGATTGCTTAGAAGACCTAGATCAATGGATAGATCCGCAGGGGATGAACACCACAGATACCATCACTCTAAATCAGGGGCAAGAATACTCAGGTGGCACTAAGGGGACCTCCCACCCAACACGGAGGAACAAAATCCAGGACACTGAGTCTCTGGAGGGAGGACCCAAGGCCAAAATCCATTCCAAAGACCCAGAACACTTGCTAGAGGGAGCAGGGATTGTTTGTAATGCTGCAGCCAGTGATAGATATCCTGTGACCATGGCCAAACCCAACAGCAAACCTCAGAAAGCTGCATTCAGCAAGATTAGCAAGACCAAGAGCCATGGGCAGGAGAAGACCAAAAAGGCCAGAGAAAACTCCAAGAAAGCTGATGACAATAAGCCGACAGGGAACATGGTGAAGGCAGAAGAGAAGCCCACAATTGGCAGGATGAAATGCAAGTTAAGTCAACCTGAGCTTGGCCAAGAGGCCCTAAAAAAGCCCCGCAGCTGCCAGGGCATGCACAAGCTGGAGTCTATGCAAGTGTTTGATGCACTGGAGAAGAAGAGGGATCCAAAGTCTGGGTCCTCTTCCTCCCGGATCCTGGGTAGTTCAAAGAAGCCCAAAGACATCCAGTCCTCCTCAGCTGTCAAAACCACAGCCAGGTGCTACACGGCAAGAAAAAGGTCTTGAGAAAACTCAGATCAAAGCTCAGAAACCAAGCAGCAGTGCTGAAGAACGCTTGTCCCCATCTCAGTCTGATCTGCCACCTCCTGGGAAGGTCAAATTGGTACCTTTGCCTTTTCTTACCATGGAAAAGCTGCAAGCTCGACGTGTTCCTCAGAAACCACAGTCTTTGACTTCACATCGTCCTGTTGCAGCTTACCCTGCCAGGCCTGGCTCGACCAACTCAGCTCAGCCAACTGCCACAAATTCATCCAGGCCCGTGACTGCATCTTTGTCACGTCCTACCAGACAAACTCAGCCCATTTCGACCAACCCATCTCGACCAGCTTTGCTGATCTCTACTAGCTGGCCTAATTCTCAGCCTGCAACTTCTAGACCTGCTCCCTACAAGACAACTGCTAGCACTTCTCTCCAACGGGCACCTCTTCCTGTCTCTGCGACCAGCGCCAGCCTCAACGCAAATGTCAGAGTCAGTTTCTACCACAAGACTTCTGTTTCCAACCAATTCCATCTAGAATGCCCAGTGTTCCTGAGCCAGTCATGTCAGAGCCCATCACAAAAGAGCAGAGACCAGAGCGTGAGGTTATGAAGAGGAAGGCCTAGCAGGAGCGTGAGAATGCTGCCAAATGCAACTCTTTGGGGCAAGCGCAGTTTTTCTCCAGAGAGTAAAAGATATGGACATCTCTCATAAGTAGCTGGAATGCTTGGTGCCACTTTAGGTACGAGATGGTTGCCTTAGACAAATATTGAAAACCATACACATTTCATTTATTCTCATATATTTTTTAAATAGATAAATAGATGCATATAAGTTAATAGATTAGAAATAAAAGTTCTGCATGTTGAGAGGCTTTCCACTGTAGTGGTTATTTGGAGGGGTTGAGGGTTAAAGGATTCATGAGAATGAAATAGAAGTTAGAGGGGAGATAAAAGGGGGAAAAGAGAAGAATCCAAGAAAGAGAAAATTGGCTCAGGGTTGTAAAGCCCTTACTAGGAGAAATTTTATGGGTCTTTTGAAGAGTTGGGGGGTGGGGTGGGGCAGGCAAGGAAATAGACTACCTGATAGGGCATTTCCAGGAGTCTGACCCAAGGTTCATCCCTGGAATCCTATGTGGTCCCACAAGTTTCACTAGAAGTTATAGTTGAGTACAGAGCCAGAAGTAAGCCTGGAGCACAGGCAAATATGCCTCTATCGCCAGTCTCCTCCAAAAAAGAAAGGGAGAAATGACACAGTGAAGGGGTTTGGTTTAATATAAAAAAATGGGATACGCTGAATTAGGAGGATTAGTGTAATAAGATAAGGTCATGAAAACTAAAAATAGTTTCACAGATGCTGTCTTTATGCTTCATCACCACCATAGTTAAATAAAGAGATTTGAGACATATCTCCAAAAGGTGTGGGTGGTCTATCCATAAATGATCAGGTTGTGAGATGCTAACACATATACTGGGGAAAGAAACTACAGATGAACAGTCAACAACCCTCAGAGTTATTCAGGGGTGACTGTAAATAGGGACCAAGCAAAGAGAACAGTTGTAGCAAGAAGCCCGAATATCAGCTCTTGGAACATGTAAAGATCAATCGCCATGTACTCAGACCCGTGGTTCAGCAACCTACAATGCACCATTTCACTTCATCTTCCGAACAATATTCAAAGTCAGTATTACCGGGGCACTAGGCTAGCACCGTTCAACAATGAAGTATATATGACTTAGTGCTTTGAATTTGCAAACTCCCCAAGGTGGCCAATGTGTCTTTCAGACCACCACATCCTGACATTACTGATTTGGGAACTGAAAATATATTACCTTCAGGGGGCCTCTCGGGGGTTTTCTGTGGTGCCTGGTGCCTCCCGCCTTCTTCGAACATCGATGTTAATGGAAGCTCACACAAAAACTAACGGTATCAATGGCGTTGGATGCTGGGCCGTGGGAGAATCCGGAGTGGGACATGCACACTAGGTCACCATTCCCAGAGCGGTTGGGACCAGCTCTTCTTGAGGCTTGGAAGGCGGTGGTAGGAAGAGTTGGTCCTAAGGAGAGATACGGGGTGATGAATGAAAGGGAAGGAAATGGAGAAGGACTGGGACTGTGACGCCAGATGGGCATGATGGGAAAGTTGGTGGGTTACATTAAAATGTTTCTTCGTGAAAATCTGTATTCCATTAATCAAAGGAACAACAAAAGTAGGAAAATAAAATAGTTTAAAAAGAACAGGTCACATATAAGGTCAGATTGAGCTCAAAGAGCTGAAGTTCGTACTGGAGCTTCTGCTGCATATTGGGAAGACATCCTGGTTCTCTCAGCATCACGTGGTGTGACCACAAAACAACCACCAAGTGATAAATATGCAAAGACAAAAGAAACAAAAATCACCTGCAGAACATTGAGAGTGGTGATTCGATTTTCTTTTGGTGGGCTATGGGAGAGAGTTTGAAGTGATGTGTTTTAAGTATTTCCTAAGGGGAAAAGAATAAGAACACCTTGGCCAGCACAGGGATTAGGGACCCAAAGGGGAGTGTCTGATGGCCTCCTATTGCTGCAGTGAGAAAGGTAACATGTACTGCATTTACATAATTTAGAGTTTGAAAAGAAGAAAAAATCTGCCACAACCCAACATTTATTCCCAATTTTCCTAGGTGCTTCTAGGCAATGAGTAAAGGAGAGAGAACTTGTACCCTTTTAAAATACAAACCTGCATAAGTAATTTTTTATGGGATCCATCATTTGAGACAAATTTCAGTGACATTTGCTATACTTGCTTTTTTTTGCAACTATTACCATTATTTTATCCATGGGCTGGAGCGATAGCACAATGGGTAGGAAGTTTTCCTTGAAAGCGGCCAACATGGCAGACCCGAGTTTGATTCCTCCAACCCTTATGTAGAGCCTGGCAAGAAACAGAGATTATCACCCCCGCACAACAAATCCTGGCAAGCTACCCGTGATGTATTCGATATGCCAACCACAGTAACAATTGTCACAATGGAGACGTTACTGGGCCAGCTCGATCAAATCGATGAACAACTGGAGGACCGTAACAGTGACCATTATTTTATCCATAACAGTTTCATCATTTCCAAAAACAGCCTCTTCACTACCCACTGACCTCTCCATTCTCTCTCTCCTCTGGTTCCTGGCAACACTCCTCTTTTGTCTATATGAATTTTCTTTCTAGAAACCCTTCACATATGTGGATCTTAACATATGTGACATTTTTAGCAGCCTTTTTAAAAACCCTGATGCTTTCAAAGTTCATCTGTGTTACAGTATGTCATTACTTCCTCTGACTGATATTCTGTTGCATGGATCTATCATACTGGAGAAGTTTCTACATTGTCTAAGTGTACAGAGTCCTGGAGGTCTCATAAATTGGCTGAAAAATATCGATAGTGGTTGTACACATAGTACAGAGGGAAGGGTGCTTGTCTTCAACACAGTAGGCCTGCTTGGGTCCCTGGCACTCCATATGTCCATTGAGCCATGCCAGGAGTGACTCCTGAGCATAGAGCCAAGAGGAACCTCTGAGCACCATCAGGTGTGGCTACAATACACAAAAATAAAAGCTTTCACACACACACAAGATCCAGTCCCGTTAATGTAATTTTAGATGCTTACAACATCATGGTGTAGAATGGATAATGGACATTCAAAGAAACCATCAACCCTGCAAATATTCCTTTGTTTAGTACAAGCATAGACTTGTCCTTGAATGAGGAGTTTCCCTGCTACATTCAAGTGGGAAAATACCTCCTTTTTGGTCTTCGTTTTAACATACCATATATCCACTGAATATGGAGAGGGGATGGGCTTAAAGCCACAGTGTTCTCTTTAAAGTCAAACTGCTTCTGCATAAGAGTAGCGCCTACAGTGCCTTGTGGAATTGGGCCCTTTATGGCAGAATTTAATTTGTAACAATACTGGGCAGGAAATCTCCAAGGCTGCGCTTCCTGCCACTATTGGCTGCAGGGATGATACTAATTGGAGATCTATTCCACACTGGGGAGAGGGGCTGCAGCTTGGAACAACCCCTGATATTGTGGGACCTGGGGCTGGCAACCTTGCAGGTTTCCAGAATTGGGGTCAACAGCTGCATCAAAATGGAAGCAACAATCTCTGGCCCAATGATTTCCCCTCTTACACCTGGGATAGGCCTGGGAGGTGCAAGTCTGGCTCTGCAGTGTCTGGCCCGTGATTTCCTCTCTTACACCTAGGACAGGGCCCAGGAGGTGTTATTACAGTAGTATGTTTGGGAGGTGCCCTGCAGTCCTTAAGAAAGTGGCTTGGTTTTCCACAACGAAAACATCTTTTCTGAGCTTGCCTCTGTACAGTATAGGCTTCCAAAGACTTCATCTGCAAGGTATATTTAACAGACCCAACATTCCTACATGCTTTCAAATACCCCATAATATCTTCCTTCTCTTTGATAGGGCACAGAATGGCCTGGCAATCCTCATTAGCATTTTCAAAGGCCAATTGTTTAGTCAACAGTTGCTGAGTTTCCTTATGCTTAACCTGCATTTCAATGGCTTCCATCAACCTTCCTATGAAATCTGCATCAGGTTCTGAAGCCCTCTGGACCATCTTAATCAAACTTCCCTTAAATTCTGCATCTGCTTCAGTCTTCTCCCATGCATGCAGGGCTATGTCACAGACATGAGCCAAAACAGCACCAGGCAAGGTGACTTGCCATTTTGTGTCCTGCCATTTCCCTTCACCTATTAACATCTCCTAAGTCAGTTTAAACCCTGAAAATGTTCATCCAGCATGGCCTAGGCCATCAATCTTTGCTTTGGCCTCATCACTGAACCACATCTTCCACTGCAGGTACTGAGAAGGGCTTAAGCACGTTTTAGCAACCATGTGAAAATCTTGAGGTACCCAGTAAGCCTTTTGACTCCAGTCTGTAAGATACTCCCTACAGTATGGAGATGTAGGACCTTAGGAGGAACAGGCCTTTTGGAAACGACTGAGAGAATCCATTCTTAACCTGCGAAAAGACAGAGGCTGCTTCTTCTCAGCCTAAACTGGACAACAGGGAACATGTCCTGAGCGGTCTGGAGGCCACTTTGCTGAGCTGCTCTCGGACTCATAATCTGAATAAGTGCAAGCAGACTCATAATCCGCATAGTTTTCATCTGATGCATTGGAAGTGGAGCGATATTCATCAGCCTGAGAAATATTTTGACTATGAAAATCCTTTGGAGACTTAGGTATGGGAGGAGCTGAGCCCATATGATCCCTAATGTTCTCCTCCTACTCAACTGTGCTTTTCCAAAACAGGAGAATAGACACAACTATCTCCCATGTATTCCAGAATTCCAGGGGGATCTTAGTCCCTTCCTTAGATGCCTTATAGACATTTTTATTAACTTTTTCCCAAATCTTGGTTTCTAGAGGCCCTTCATCCAGGAACCATGGGTTTACCTCATAAACTACTTTAAGGCAGGACCGGAGCTGGTCCTGCAAATATATAGTCCTGGGTTAACTTTCGTAAGGGAGAGATACTGAATCAAATCCATAAACATCTTGGCTTGTTGAGTATGGCTCCAGACACTTCGAAAGATCTTTGAAAGGCTCAGAATCTGTCCCATCTTAGTTGGGTATTGCTGCTAGGATTCTAACTCCAAGCAAACTAAAAATTCCTGTTCTTCCACTCACTTTCTAGAGTAGGGGTTCACTGAACATAGTTCTTACCTTTTAGGTTGGTAGCTCGAGCCCGACCAAGGGACGCCAGCTGTAAAAAACTAAACATGCTGAGGGTTGTATGTTTGCGGGCTCTCTGGATGGCTCTATCTCACAGCCCGCATTCGGTGCCCTAGAGCCACTGTGTGTCGCCTGGTTAGGGAAAACCATTGTCCATGGGCAGACAAAGGAAGAGACCAGGGCCATGCCGGTTGATCTTTGTAGCAGTTTATTACAAGAATGTTTATACCATAGAAGAAATTTATGTTATTGAGGGCCTAGGTTCTCTCAAGCACATGTTCTCCTTGCTAGTCTCTCCATGGTCCACCTTGAAGCCCTGCTCTCTCTCTCTCTCTCTCTCTCTCTCTCTCTCTCTCTCTCTCTCTCTCCAGCTCCCTTGTCTCTTCAACTCCCTGGAAGTCTGAGCTGACCCTACTCCCAGTCAGGTAGCCAAATCAACAGAAGAAAGCCCTTTCTTAAGGCCCACCTAAAAAGTAATTCTAAAGCCATTCCTGACTGCCAAGGGCAAAATACCTCCTAAGGTGTCTTCCTCTTTTCCTCAGTCCAATAAAATATCAATTAGGAACTATTCCTGAGCTATGCAGGAAGGACAGAACAGTGGTATCCTATAGAATGTGCCCTAATGGAAGGATGGGTGTTTCAACATTATATGTTTTTGAGGCAAACATGAAAGCTTGTAACTCTCACGGTGATTCACAAAATAAAATTTTAAAAATATAAAGATTAAGTCAAGAGAACTCTACAAAAAAAAAAGGGAAAGATAAGAAAATTTTAAAAAATGTGATTCAAAGTCGATTTGGAGTCCCATTCCTTCCATGCCCTGATGTAGCTAGCCGCAGCAGCCAAAAATGTCCAGAACTTGAAAGCCATGGTCATGGCCGCTACACACATGTGTGGACAAACCTCATCTATGCGTGAATGTGCAGAAAAACTCAGGTTTGTGGGACTTCTGACGGAAAACTCCAGGCTCAGTGAAATCAGAGAATGGGTAACCTCTCTCTAATTCACCCTGTTTCCAGCACTGTGGCAGTCAAACCCACAAAACACCTCTGTTGCCATATAATCTCATCAATGGCCATGTAGCTCACAGAGAATCAGTTGGCATTCGTAAAATATAAAGTTGTTTGCTCAGGAGAGATAATGCAGTGTACCTGGTACCTCTCTTGAACCCAGTCTACCGAGCTCCTCCAGGAGTGATTCCTGAGTGTGGAGCCAGGAGCAAGCCCTGAGCATGGTAGGTGAGGACCCAAAATCAAAATAAATAAATAAATAAATAAATAAAACATTGTGAAAGTTGTTTCTTCTAGTTTTGGCTATATTGTCTCCTAAATCTAAAAGACCCTACAAAGTATTAGTCTATGTTTGCTTGGCACAAGTTTACACCTGTCAGATACTGTGTCATCTCTTCTATCCTTGCCTACTATTCTTTTCTGGGTGCATGTTTTCAAATGGAACATCCAAAACTTAGTGTTTTTTGTTAGGGGATGATTTCTCATAATAATCCATCATTTTGTACCCCTAAAGTATGTAATAATGTATATAATAAAGCATTAACATATAATTTAGTATTATGAAACATTACACAAAATACACTAGTAGTAACTTAATGTTATTGGTTAACTAGGCAATACAAATTATTACCTAGTAACTGTTGATTTATTAATGAAATATGTATGCTTAACAGTACAATAGAAGTATTATCCTAACCTAAGAGTCTGAGGAAGGTGAAACTGTTATAACTCTCTTATAAGATTCCACTTCTCTAGCCTACTTAAGTCTACCTCTCAGTCTATCCAATCCAGTTTTCTTCTTGGGAATCTGACCTCCCTATTGGCTAGCCTCTACCTTTCAACTGCCTGCTTTATGACATCATTCTCCCACCAAACCTACCAGCACCTGGTAGAATCTTGGAGCTCCCATGCAGTTGGTTTCTAAACAAGTTTGGATCATTGAAAATGACCAGTGACCAATGACCAATCACCAGTGATCAGTCATCTGTACTGGACACTTGTGAACTCCAGCTTCAGTGTTCAGACATGCTCTCATATGGTATCCTCTTCTCATTTACTTTTCTTAATATTTCCTCTTTTCTGATCATGTCAGGTAAGGAATAATATTTTTCAAAGCTTTTAAGGAGATTTCTTATCCCTAAACTTAGCAGTTAAAGAAGAGCAGCATTTAATAATAGAGGAACGTATTCAACTAGAATATGGTAAGCCTTATTTAGCTTGAGGTTCACATTTGCTGTGTGATTTTACACAGTGAATTAATTTCTCTTACATAAAAAGTGTTTTTCTTCTTTGATTACATTACATTTGTTACATACTTTCAACCTAAAATACATGTTTACATATTAGTTTTCACTCTCTGTGTTTCCTTTTCATTTTAATAGTGATTTTTACATGATATTCATGAAAAAAAGTAAATCAGAGACAATACTTTGACAGAAACAGAAAAGGTACTTTTGGTAGAAAACCTAATATATATCAGGATGTTTTATCTTAGTAGTCTCTACACTTGTATTTATAATTTAGTAGTTTAAATTTAGTGCTATTCAAAAGTCATTATCATGTGTCTTTTGAGTTTTCTATGTAAACTCTATGATAAGAAAAACTGGATTGTGCGGAAGGTGTGGAGTGCTGAGTGGTAGGGGTCTAGTCCTCAAAGGAAAGGAAGTTTAGGGTCATTTTCAACAAGGATTGACCAACAGAAGCCAAGAAGTAGAAGATGATATGAGGGAGAATAAAATAGGAAAGAAAGATTATGGAGGGAAATTATCGAGGAAGGAGAAACAGTTTGTAACAGAATGTTGGAGAGAACCAAATAGTTCAAATGGAAACAGAAAGAATATAGATAAATATGCTGAGAGCCAGTCAAAGCAGTTTAGTTTAATTATTTTTAGGACTGGAAAACATACTCTGCCTTGAGTAGAGTACCAGTAGAAAAAACAGTCTATAGAAAACCATGGTTGTGGTTTCTTTTCTTATTGTCTCTAGAACACAGTTGGTTCTTGGCAATTTTGAATTTAAACACGTTTGAGAAATGATACTTCATATAAATAACTAATAGTGGTTACCTAGGGGGTTGGATGACACATCATCTTCAATATTTTTTATCACATTCTAGTTTGTAAGGTGCATGTATGCTCTGCTTGTTAAAATAAAGTAGTGATATCTTCTATCTTGAATCAGGAGAATTGATTCTTTTCCGTGATAAGTAGGGTAAGTAGGGTAAGGCAACTTGTCATATTCACAAATAGTTTCTTTCTGGGCTGGAGCGATAGGAAGGGCGTTTGCTTCAGGAGGGTAGGCCATTTGCCTTGCATGATTCCTGCCAGGCTTAGATTCCCAGCATCCTGTATGGTCCTCCTGAGTGCATGAGCCAGGAGGAACTCCTGTGCAATGCCCGGTGTGACCAAAAAAAAAAAAAGAGTAGTTTTTTCCTAACATGACAGCATTTTGATAGCAGTCAACATTTGCTTTTAGATTCTAAGAAGAAATAGAAAAATCAAGTCTCAGATGTCTAAGTCACTGTCACTGTCCACTGTCGTCTGGTTGTTCATCAATTTGCTCGAGCAGGCTCAGGAACGTCTCCATTGTGACAATTGTTACTGTGTTTGGCATATAGAATAAGGGTAGCTTGCCAGGCTTTGCTATGCAAGCGAGATACTTCCGTTACTTGTCCGGCTCTTTGAGAGAGGCGGAGGAATCAAACGTAGGTCATCCATGTTGTCTGCGTGCAAGGCAAACGACCAACCTGCTGTGTTATCGCTCCAGCCCTGATGAGTAAGTACACATTGATTTCAGTTTTGTAGGAGTCTTAGTTTTTCTACATTAAAAATATTTAAATTGGATTTTGGTGATTGTTTCTGAAACTTTGAGAATGATAATTTCCTGGTTGACAAAAATACTTGTCATGTAGATTTTAAAAATAAATCTTAAATGTTTTGATCATTTTTTTAAATGGCATTTTCTGCTTCTTGTGTGATTTACAGAAATTGTATGCTCTATTGAGTACCTGTTGTTTGATGGCTAAATTCAGAGGTATGAATGAGAATAATAATGTCATTTCCTTGTAATTATTATATTTATTTCTGCTTTATACTCCTTTAAAACATATACTGGATACCACATGCAATGACATTTATTATATTTACTGTTTGTCATGTAAGCTACTGGTAAATCTTCTGTTTTATGAACTGGTAAGCTATACACTCAAAAAACCTCTTGTATTGCCTTTTTTCCTAGTAGTTTTTGCTAAAATAGAATATTATATTCATATCATATTCATTACACAATTTATAAATAAACTTATTGTACTGTTTTCTTTGTTAAATTTGGGGATGACATTCAATGTTGGTGAAGGCTTACTCTTGGGTCTGCTCTCAATCAGTTACTGTAGTATATTGCTTGCCACATAGCCCAGATTTCATTCATGTCTACATACTTCTTTTTCAGTTCCGTGATACATATTTTTTCATGATTTTTTCTTTTTCTCTATGCTTCCTCCCATGAAATTCACGTTAAATAGGCAAATTTTATTTCTGTGTGCACATTATTATTAAGTAGAGTTGTAAGTAACTCCTTTGCAGGAAAGCAACTTGAGACTCAGAATTTAAACAACAGTCTTCCTTCCAAAAGCACATTTTGAGAAAAACTAAAGTACTCATTTTTGAGGGGGAATCAGAAACCAGGGTACAGTTGCTAACCTTAAATTCATCAAGTAGATTGAGTTATATGTGAGCCGTAGGTAATAGATAGAAACTGCACAAGCAAAAGACAAAACCTGAAGATTACACTGGTAATAGTCGTAACGACCCCATATTAATGGAAAGTTTCTTCCTCCTACTTTCTGACATTGTATTGATCAAGGTAGAGCCCTAGCAAGAAAGCCCACATGCTTAGGTTCCTTAACCTGGTAATACATAAGGGACAGCAAGATAGTCCAGGAGGGGTTAAGGCATTTGCCTTGTAGACAGCCAATCCAGTTGGATCTCTGTCACTGCATCCAGTCTCCTGAGCACTACAAGGGGTCACTCCAGAGCACAGAGGCAGGAATAGCACAAGACCACTGCCAAGTATGGGTTCAAACTCCACCCCACCCCAATCCCAATAAAAATAATGGGAAATCTTGAACAAGTCTGTAGGCCATCTTTGGGCCTCGGGTTTCTTTTTTCTCCGACAAAATGTTAGTTATTCTCTTAGAAATTCCTAGTTTTAAAATGTTTCCGTTCTTGGCAATAAGGTAAAGTTCAACAGGAGAGCAAGCTACAGGTAGAGCTAGGACAAGGACAAAATAGCTCTAAGCAAAAACTCCATGCAGCAAGATCACCAGAGTCTTCTATAGCTATGTGATCACTTGGGGATCTAAGAGCAAAATGTTCCAGCCTTTCAGACAACCAAAGTTGTTTGGACTTTTGGTAACTTACTTGACTGTTGGTATTAGAAGCTTCTCTACACCTGAAAGTTTAAGTGAATTTTGCTACTCTCAAACGTTGTCTGAGGGGGCTGGAGTGATAGCATAGTGGGTAGGGCGTTTGCCTTGTAGAAGGCTAACCCGGGTTCCATTCCCAGCAAACCATATGGTCCCCTGGGCAAGGACTGATGTGATACGTGAGTGCATGAACCATGAGTAAACCCTGTGCAACGATGGGTCTGATACAAATAAAAAAAAGTTGGCAGGGATTATCAGTCTCACCGATTTTTTTATCACCCTCTTGTTCCTTACAGGAAATTTTCAAAATCCATCTTTATTGGGAACTGCACATTCTCTGCAGCTTCTGCTTCCCATCGTGAACAAAGCAGATTCTCTAACAGGAAGTATCTGGAACTACTCCAGCTGGTAGATCTGCTTGGCTCTTGCCCTCAGATTCTGCCATCTCTTTCAAACCTCTCATGGGTAGTGACTATCTTGACCAATAATCTAGCACTACCCTGCTCTCTGGAGGTTCTGGCCACAACCAGCGATCCACGCTGTCTGCTACCTACCCAAATGTTTTGGAGTGGGATATTGAAAGAAGTACTGGAAAGAATTCTTACATGGGAGACTTTACTGTGACTACCCTTGACCAAGACTCCACTGTCTCTTCCATTTCTATGGCAGTTCGCTATAGAAAACCTTAGATAACAACTACATGGTATCTCTGTACCTGTCACTTTCTGCCAGTCTTGATGAAAGGACATCATCTCAGATTCCAAGTCAGATTTATAGCCTGTAGCTTCCCTACCAGGAAGGATGTCAGGTGTATTATCATCATCAGGGCACTCCGGGACCTCTCTTTCTGGAGAACCTGGTCCCTACCTGCAATCCAATAGCTTTATGACACACAATGGAGCTAGGGTCTCTGCCTTCCAAGATTACAGCAATGCATCCCCAGAAAATGGTTATGATTCTAAAGAAGCTTCAGCCCCCAAAGAACCGACCACTAGCTTCCACCTCTGAAATCTATTACTCTGTGTCTGCTCCACCAATCAAAGTATCGAGTTATCAATGTGAGTAAACTGGAGAGAAGGGAAATCTGGCATTCAAAACTTGGGGTCAAATCTGCAAGTGGGAAACTGTCGATAGATAGGTGGCATTACAATTAAATAAACCGAGACTTTTATATTTATGAAACCTGAACTAAAATAAACTCAGTTTAAGTTTGAATTCCCTCACTCATTTTACAGTACCTTATTTTCACACTCAACATCAGACCTTCTAATACAGATTGGACGGTATGATAGTATAAAGACCTGCTATGTTTCCTAGAAGAAAGCTTCAGTAGCATAACAAGGAATGCCACATATTCATGATTGATCAGTCCGCCAGTATTACCACAGTAAAAATAAGCTCCATTTCTTTTTTTTTTTCTTTTTGGTTCACACCTGGCGATGCACAGGGGTTATTCCTGTCTCTGCACTCGAACTTACTTCAGGCAGTGCTCATGGGACCATATGGGATGCTGAGAATCGAACCCAGGTAAGCCTCATGTAAGGCAAATGGCCTACCCACTGTGCTATCTCTCCAGCCCCAAAGCTCCATTTCTTAAATTATTGTGTTTGTGATTTCTGGGTTTTATAGTCTCTGAGTCTTGGCCGTTGATGGGATTACACAGAGACTATAAAACCCAGGTCCCGGAAAAGAACAGCTCAGAGTCTCCTGCCCCCGTGCCTGGCTGTCCTCGCCGGGGCCCCATGGATGTTGAGTTTCCCTCCCCACCCCGACCAGGCCTCCGGCAGCCGAAGACCTCCAGAACCAGCCACCACCATGCTGAGACCACTCTCCACACGCATGAAGGTACCGGCAGAGGAACAAAGGCATGCGGGTCCCAGGGCTGAGATCTCCAATGCTGCTTGGATCGGGGCTGAGCATCCTCCACCCAGATCCTCCAAATTCCAGTAGGCCACCCACCAACTGGGCCCTGGTGCCGTGTAATCCCATCAACGGCCGAGACCCAGAAACTATAAAACCCAGCTCCCGGAAGCTAGACATCTTATTATCTCATTTCTACTTTGAACAAATTGGCAGGCTATCGAATGTAACCTGCCCACACGGCAGAGTCTAACAAACTCCCCAATATTGGCGTACCCAATATGCCAAATACCAGTAACAATGATGGGTCTCATTCTCCTATCCCTGAAAGAGCCTTGAATATGGCACCTTTTAAAAAATCTCAGGGATAGAACGGAGACTTTACTGGGGCCTGCTCGAGGCAATCTACGATTAACAGGATGGTCGTGATCGTGATCGTGATTTCTGAAGAGATTTAAGAACTCTTATTGTGATGATACCACAGTAACTTTCCCTTACTTTAATGTACAAGATTCTGAATACACAATATACTCAGAGATCCTGTCCAAAGTTATCAAACCTAAAATCTCTACTTGAGCACAAAATTCATTATGAAGTGGTGCTTCATTCCTTGTTTGATTTCATGATATGAACTTCCAGGGTTTTTTTTTTTTTCAGAAAAGTGAAGAAATTGACTATCTTATGCTCAGCCTGTATAGCATTTAATAGTTTACAAGTCTCTAGCTTGAAAAAAAAGCTTTAGTTTGGGGGAGGCAGTATATGGGTCAAAGATTGCTGTGCTCAGGGCTTGCACCTTGCTGTGTGCTCAGGGTTCACTTATGAAGGTGTTTAGAGGCTCATATGTGATGCTGAGGATCAAACTAAGGGCGGCTGTGTGCAGGGCAAGTGCTTTATTGACTCTACTATTCCTCTATTCTAAGTATCTTATTTTTAAATACGGTTTTCACAGAAAATCTTTCAAGTACAAGAGAAACAACAGCACCACATGACCAAGAGTAAAAACGACAACAGTTACCTCCAATCTTCTAGCTCAGGGTCTTGTCTGTGATTCGTAGAAGAGCTAGTAACAATGTGTTGCCCATTGCCAGATTGTGCCCAATTGTAGCACCATGATTTGTGTGGAGGGAGTATATGGTTTACGGGGAACTGATTTCTTCCGTGGTTCCTTTGTAGTGATGAATTCCCTGAGGTAGAAAACTTCCCTGGCATTGCAACTTTCTGATCAGACATTTTATCTGACATGAACTTCAGAATTACCCATGTCTTGCAGTATCAGGATTCAAATACTTGAGAATAAACCACCAGAAGAGTGCCAGATATTCCCATGATAGATTCAGAATAAACTAACCTGTCACTACCCCATTTCCAACTCAGGAACAAACAGATAAGAATTGGGATGAGATGAACATTGGGCTTTCAACGTCTCTGGAAACCTACCAGATCCCAATAGAAAACCAAGATCCTCCCCTGTACCCTTTAACAATCCATGGATCCACCAGTTCCTGGCCTGCACTGATCCTCTTAGCCAGAGCAACAGCCTGGTACTGAAACTACTGGTCAGGAAAAGAATGGTCAATATTTGGACGACACAGGAACACTTGAATGTAGAACTGAATCTCATGGTATTTTTGCAGATCATGAGATGGGAGGAAGATAAACAACTTCCCCAGCTCTTTGATTGCTTAAAAAACCTAGATCAATGCATACATCTGCAGGTAATGAACACCACAGATACCATCACTCTGAATCAGGGGCAAGAAAATTCAGATGGCACTAAGGGGACCTCCCCCACAACACGGAAGAACAAAAAGTCAGCATGTGAGCCGCTAGAGGGAGAACCCAAGGCTAAAATCCATTCTGAATACCCAGAACGCTTGCTAGGGGGAGCAGGGATTATTTGTAATGCTGCAGCCAGTGATAGGTGTCCTGTGACCAGGGCCAAGCATAACAGCAAATCTCAGAAAACTGCATCCAGCAGGATCAGCAAGACCAAGAACCATGAGTAGGAGAAAACGAAAAAGGCCAGAGAAAACTTTAAGAAAGGTGATGACAATAAGCATACAGGGTGCAAGTTGAAAGCAGAAGAGAAGCCCACCATTGCCAGGATGAAACGCAAGTTAAGTCAAACTGAGCTTCACCAAGAGTCCCTTAAAAAGCCCCGCAGGTGCCAAGGCATGCACATGTTAGAGTCTGTGCAAGTGTTTGATGCACTGGGGAGGAAGAAGCATCCAAAGCCTGGATCCTCTTTTTCCCGGGTACTGGGTAGTTCAAAGAAGCCCAAAGATATCCAGCCCTCCTCAGTTGGCAAACCATGGCCAGGTGCTACACGGGATGAAAAAGGTCTTGAGAAAACTCAGATCAAATCACAGAAACCAAGCAACAGTACTGAAGAACGCTCCTCTCCATCCCAGTCTGAGCTGCCACGTTCTGGGAAGGTCAAATTTGTACCTTTGCCTTTTCTTACCATGGAGAAGCCACAAACCCAACGTGTTCCTCAGAAACCACAGTCTCTGGCTTCACATCGTCCTGCTGCAGCGTACCCTGCCAGGTCTGGCTCTACCAACTCAGCTCAGTCAACTGCCACCAATTCATCCTGGCCAGCAACTGCATCTTTGTCACGTCCTTCCAGACCAGCTCAGTCCATTTCGACCAACCCATCTTGACCAGCTTTGCTGAGCCCTCCTAGCCGGCCTTTTTCTCAGCCTGCAACTTCTAGACCTTCTCCCTCCAAGACAACAGCTAGCACTTCTCTCCAGCAGGGCCCTCTTCCTGTCTCTGGGACTGAGCTCCAGGTTCACACAAACAGCAGAGTCAGTTTCTACTCCAAGACTTCTGTTTCCAACCAATTCCACATCAAAAGCCCAATGTTCCCTATCAGTCATGTCATAGCCTATCACAAAAGAGCAGAAACCAGAGAATGAGGTTATGAAGAGGAAAGCTCAGCAGGAGCTTGAGAAATCTGCCAAATGCACCTCTTTGGGGAAAGTGGAGTTTTTTATCCAGAGAGAAAAAGATATGGACATCTCCCGATTATATGACTATAAGTAGCTGAAATGGTTGGTGCCAATTTAAGATGGTTGCCTTAGACAAACACTTGAAAAGCCATATGAATTGCATTTATTCTGATATATTTTTCAAAAATAAATAGATGCATATAAGTTAATAAATTATTTTAAAAAAGTTCTGAATGTTGAGAGGTTTTCCACTGTGGTCGTTATTTGGAGGGGGTGAGGGTCGAAAGATTCATGAGAAAGAAATAGAAATTAGAGGGGGGATAAAAGGGGGCACAGACAATTATCTAAGAAAGAGAAACTTGGCTCAGAGTTGTAAACTTCTTAAGAGGAGAAATTTTATGGGCCTGATGAATAGTTGAGAGGGAGGGCAGGCAGAGAAATAGTCTACCTGATAGGGCATTTGCAGGAAGCTGACCCAAGATTCATCCCTGGAATAATATGTGGTAGAATGAGTTTCACTAGATGTTATCCTTGAGCACAGAGCCAGGAGTAAGCCCTGAGCACAGGCAAGTATGCCTTCATCTCCAGTCTCCTCCAAAAAAGAATGGGAGAAATGGCAGTGTTAAGGGGTTTGGTTTAATATAAAAAAAATGGAATAGGCTGAACAAGGAGGATTAGTATAACAAGATGACCTGATGAAAAGGAAAAATAGTTTCACAGAGACTGTCTTTATATTTCATGACCTCCATTGTTTAATCTCTTTAGATTTGAGACATATCTCAAAAGGTGTGGGTGGACTCTCCATAAATGATCAGGCTGTGGGATGCTAACACATATACTGGGGAAAGAACCTATAGATGAACAGTCAACGGCCCTCAGAGTTATTCAGGGGTGAATGTAAATAGGGACCAAGAAAAGACAACAGTTGTAGCAAGAAGCCAAAATATCAGCTCTTGGAACATGTAAAGATCAATCGCCATGTACTCAGGCCCATGGTTCAGCCACCCTAGATGCACCATTTCTCACCATCTTCCCAACAATAATCAGAGCCAGAATTACCGGGGCACTAGGCCAGCACGTTTCAGCAATGAGGTCTATCTGACTAAGTTCTTTGGATTTGCAAACTCCCCAAAGTGGACAATGTGTGTTTCAAACCACAGCATCCTGACATTACTGACTTGGGATCTCAAAATATGTTACCTTCTGGGGGCCTTTCAGGGGTTTTCCACGGTCCCTGGTGCGTGCAGCGTGCTCCAAACATAGTTAATGGAAGCTCACTCAAAACCAACGCTATAACTCGCTTTGGAGGCTGGGACGTGGAAGAATCCATACTGGGACATGCGCACTCAGTCACTACTCCCAGAGCTGTTGGGACTGGCTCTTCTTGAGGCTGGAAACGCGGTGGTGGGAAGAGATGGTCCTAGGAGAGATATAGAATGATAAATGAAAGGGAAGGAAATGGGGAAGGGCTGGGACCGGGACAGTAGATGGGCATGATGGGAAGATTGGTGGATTACACTAAAATGTTTTTTAGTGAAAAACTGTTTACCACTCATCAAAGGAACAACAAAAGTGGAAAAATAAAATAGGTGAAAAACAACAGGTCACATACAAGGTCAGAGAGAGCTCAAAGAGCAGAAGTTCATTCTGGAGCTCTTGCTGGATCTTGGGCAGCCTGGTTTTCCCAGCATAACGTGGTGTGACCACAAAACAACCACCAAGTGTTAAACATGCAAAGAAAAAAGAAATAAAAATCAAGCTGCAGAACATTGAGAGTGGTGACTCGTTTTTCTTTTGGGGGGGCGGTTGGAGAGACTTTGAAGTGAAGTGTTTTATGTATTTCCTAAGGGGAAAAGAATAAGAACACCTTGACCAGCACAGAGATTAGGGGCCCAAAGGGGAGTGTCTGACGGCCTTCTATTGCTAATGTGAAAAAGGTAAGGTTTACTGCATTTACATAATTTAGAGTTTTAAAAGAAGAAAAAATCTGACACATCCCAACAGTTATTGCCAGTTTTCCTAGGTGCTTCTAGGAAATGAGTAAAGGAGAGAGAACTTGTACCCTTTTAAAATACACACCTGCATAAGTCATTTTTTTATGGGATCCATCATTTAAGACAAATTTCAGTGGCATTTGCTATACATGCTAGTTTTACAGCTATTTTCATTATTTTATCCATGACTAGAGCAATAGAAAAGCAGTTAGGGCGTTTGCATTACAAGCACCCAACATGGTCAACCTGAGTTCGATTTCTCCCCCCCTCATGGAGAACCCGGCAAGCTACGGAGAGTATCTCCCCGCAGGACAAAGCCTGGCACGTTACCCGTGATATATTCGATATGCGAAACACAGTAACAATTGTCACAATGGAGACGTTACTTGCCTGGCTCGAGCAAATCAATGAACTACAGGAGGACAGCGACAGTGACAGTGACCATTATTTTATCTATAACAGTTTCATCATTTCCAAGAACCCCCTCTTCACTACCCACTTACCTCTCCATTCTCTCCCTCCTCTGGTTCTTGGCAACACTCATCTTTAGTCTTTATGAATTTTCTTTCTCTAAACATTTCACATACATGGATCTTAACATGTGTGAACTTTTTGGCAGCCTCTTTTAAACCCTGAGACATTCAAAGTTCTTCTCTGCTACAGTATGTCATTACTTCCTCTGACTGATATTCTGTTGTATGGATCTATCATATTGAAGAGGTTTCCACATTTTCTAAATGCACAGAGCCCTGGAGGTCTCATAAATTGGCTGAAAGAAATATAGATAGTGGTTGTACACAGAGTACAGATGGTAGGGTGCTTGACTTCAACACAGTAGGCCTGTTTGGCTCCCTGGCACTCCATATGTCCCCTGAGCCCTGCCAGGAGTGACTCCTGAGCACAGATCCAAGAGGAACCTCTGGGCACCAGCGGGTGTGGCTACAACACACAAAAATAAAAGCACTCACACATACACACAAGATACAGTCCCATTTATGTAATTTTAGATGCTAACAAAATCATGGTGTAGAATAGATAATGGCCATTCAAAGAAACCATCAACCCTTCAAATATTCCTTTGTCTAGAAAACCTTGATTGTATAGATGCTATGGCTGGCAATGGAGAGATCTGGTGTATTTTATGGTGAGTCAATGGAATAACACCTCTTCTGACACAATGGAGGAAGAAGATGATGAAAATAGAGGAGAAGATCATGTGACCTTCAAGGCCAGGACGTGAGCGTATTAACTACCAGACAAGCCTCGTGGAAGTTATCAGAAGTTAACAGAAAATACAGCCTAAAGACCTTCTAAGGAAGGCATATATCTGGGCTGACATCTTTTTCCCAGTGATCTGTATATGAAATTTCTGGCTTCCAGGATTGCAGATTTTTTCTTCTGATGCTTAAGCTAACAGGTGATTGGTTACAACAGTCACAGAAAACCTAAAGAAAACAGCACATCAATAACACAATAGAATGTAAAACAATAGAGTGCTCCAGCAACAAATATTTTAAACCAGTACATATAAAACTTAACAATCATTTTCTATTTCACTCTTAAATAAACACAGCACTTCTTCATGGAACATGTTTAGCTATTATCTAGTAGATAGGGTAAGTAACAACATTTTGAAGCTGGGACTTAAATTAAAATGACCAGTGTGCTTCCCTTTTCCACATTAAGTTTCAAACTCTTTTGACTTTATATTATAGTGACTCCTCCAGGAATGATTCCTGAGTGCAGAGCCAGGAGCAATCCCTGAGCATAACCAGGTGTGGCCCCCAAACTGAAATAAATGAACAAATAGATCAGATTTTGAAAAATTCCTATCTCCATTTAAGCCATATTTTCATAACTCGTCCATCTCTATTCTCACAGCCTCTCTCCACACACTCAGACAAGCCTTACCCATGAATGCATCTATTCCAACCTCTTATACTGTACACCACTGATAGATCAAGAGTAGCACACCACATTTGTTGAGGTTGAAAATAGAAGGCAAGTGGTTGGTGGGCATGCACTCCAGGGCAGTGTGCCCAGTAATCCAGCTCAGGGAACTGCAAGACACCTCACCCTTGGCCATGCGCCCCACACCCCAGGCACTCTGGACAGAGATGTTCCCTGGCATGTTTTAGGACTGCATCAAATGTGGGACTTTATTCCTGATCAGGCACCATTGGGGCTTACTCCCCCAAAAGTAGAGCAGCGGTGGTGGGCATGGCCTCCAAGGCAGCAGCGCCTCATGCGGCTGCTCTAATTTCCCCTTTCTCTACACGTTGGACTCACATCTCGGTCTCAATTACCTAACTTTCAGGAGTACAGCTTGGCTGTCACAAACACATTATGCCAATAGTCCACTAGCCAATTTGATCTCACCAAAATAAATGTGAACACAAGAAACTGACAAGACTAACATTTAAAAAAACATATCTGAAACTGTACTAGAGGACTCACAGAAGTCACAAAGGAGCAGCACCAAAGAGGAAGCTAGTAGTCTAGAAAAAGTAAAAGGTGACCACCATCGAAGAGCTCATCCAGAATCCTTTCTGACAGCAAGAGGGGAACATTAAGAATGAACCATAGGGTCCCACCATAAAAATATCTAAGTAGCATGAAGAATAGACACAAATCCCCATCACGAGGAGTGGATGAAGAAAAAAGTTCAGAAAACTCAAAGGGAATACCAACAAATACAATTTCTCCAATAAAGAATTCAGAGATGAAATATTGAGGATATATATTCAACTCAAAGAAACAATGGAATAGGCACCCAGTTTATTAAAGGAAGCCATGAAAGAAACAGTGGAATGGACAGCCAATAAAATAAGGAAGCAATGAAAGCAGAAATAAGAAAGCAACAAACATATGTCACTAATAAAGCATTCAGTAGATTAAATTAAAAACAGAGTGTGCATGCTCAACAGTAGAATGACCCCCGTTGAGGACAGAAACAGTGATCTTCAAGAAGAGCTGCATAAAGCATCCAGGCAACAACATATAATAGGAAAGGACCTCAAAATAGGTCTTATGAATCAGAGACCTTGGGAATTAACTTTAGAGGAACAACATAAGAATCATCAAAGATTCAGAAGAACAGGGAGGCTATCCCAATGAGTAGAAAAAGTTAAGCACATCATTGCTGAGAATTTCCCAAAGTTGGAGCATGCAGACATTCAGATCCAAGGAGCTTGAAAGGTACCAGCTAAAAGAAACCATAATAAAGAGACTCCAAGACATAGCCTATTCATAATGACAAATGCCAAAGGTAGAGACATAATACTGCAATTAGCAAGGTCAAAGAAGGAAATCACATACAAAGGAGCATCCCTTAGATTTGCAGCAGACTTATCAAAGGAAACCGTCCTAGCCAAAAGACAATGCAGGGATATAGTGAAAACACCCATTGAAATGAATGCTTCACCAAGAATACTCTGTCAATGGAATGCACTGCAACTGTTAGAAAGGATGAAGTCATGAAATTGAGTTACAAGTAGCTCAACATAGTAAGTATCATAGAATGTGAAATGAGCCAGAAAGGGAGGGACAGACATAAACAGACTGCACTCATATGGGGAATATTGAATAACAGAATGGGAGAAAACAACCAAGAATATTTGAGATCATTACCAGGAGGTCTGCCCCACAGCTTGGAAACTTGCAAAACTGGACAGCTACATGCAAAAAGAGCTCAGACATCTACCTAAGACCATGCACAAAAGTCAGATCAAAATGGGTTAAAGAACCTCAGCATCAAATCTGAATCCATAAGGTCCATTGAAGAGAAGTTCAGCAAAATCCTCTGCAACACTGAAACTAATAGTATCGTCAAAGGAGACAGACCACTGACCAAGCAAGTGGAAACAGATACACTAATGGGACTATCATTATTTTCTTTACTTTTAAAATATTTTTTCTTTAGTTTTAATTTTTTTAATAATTTTTTATTAGTGAAACACCATGAAGTACTCTTATAGACTTATAAATTTTTGTGCTTGGGTTTCAGTTATACAATGATCAAGTACCCATCCCTCCACCAGTGCCCATCCTCCCCCACCACGGGTCCTAGCCTCCCTCCCACCCCCCATCCCCCCCCCCGTCCCACCCTACAGCTGTGGCAGGGCATTCCCCCTTGTTCTCTCTCTCTTCTTTTGGGTACTGTGTTTTGCCAGAGAGGCATTGAGTGGCAATCATGTTTGGTCTATAGACTACTTTTAGCATGTCTCTCCCACCCTGGGAGGGTCTTCACAACACCCTTTATTTGGTGCTCTCTTCTCTATCTGAGCTTCCTTCTCACCTAGCACATGTGGCTGGCCTTCAAGTCATGGAGCAAAATTCCTGGTACTAATCTGAGCCATTCCTGGGTGTTAGTCTCCCGTTTTGTTGCTTTATGTTCCCCAGATGAATGCAATCTTTCTGTGTCTATCCCGCTCTTTCTGACTCATTTCGCTTAACATGATAGTTTCCATGTAGTACCACTTGTATGTAAATTTCATAACTTCATCTTTTCTAACAGCTACATAGTACTCCATTGTGTAAATGTACCAAAGTTTCTTTAACCAGTCATCTGCTCTTGGGCACTCAGGTTTTTTTCCAGATTCTAGTTATTGTAAAGAGTGCTGCAATGAACAAACAATTGCAGATGTCACTTCGACTATACATTTTTGCCTCTCTGGGATATATTCACAGGAGTGCTATAGCTGGGTCAAATGGGAGATCAAATTCTAATTTTTTGAGAATCGTCCATACTGTTTTCCAAAAGGGTTGGACCAGCCTGCATTCCCACCAGCAGTGAAGGAGGGTCCCTTTCTCACCACATCCGCGCCAGCACCTGTTGCTTTTGTTCTTGTGAATGTGGGCCAGTCTCTGTGGTGTGAAATGATATCTCATTGTTGTTTTGATCTGCATCTCTCTGATGATTAGTGATGTAGAGCATTTTCTCATGTGCCTTTTTGCCATTCGGATTTCTTCTTTGTGAAAGTTTCTGTTCATTTCCTCGCCCCATTTTTTGATGGGGTTGGGTGATTTCTTCTTATGTAGTTTAACCAGTCCCTTGTATATCCTTGATATCAACCCCTTGTCGGATGTGTATTTGGTGAATATTCTTTCCCATTCTGTAGGCTGTCTTTGTATTTTGGTCAAAGTTTCTTTTGAGGTGCAGAAGCTTCTTAGTTTAAGATAGTCCCATTTGTCTATCTCTGTTTTCACTTGCTCGGCCAGTGGCGTGACATCATTGAAGATACCACTAACTTCAATATCGTGGAGAGTTTTGCCAACTTTGTCTTCAATAAACATTATGGATTCCGGTCTGATGTTGAGGTCATAAATCCATTTCCATCTTACTTTTGTGCATGGCGTTAGGCAGAGATCTGAGCCCACTTTTTTGCATGTAGCCATCCAGTTTTGCCAGCACAATTTATTAAAGAGGCTTTCCCTGCTCCATTTCACTTTTCTTGCCCCCTTATCGAAGATTAGATGATTATATGTTTGGGAGGAGATGTCAGTATATTCAACTCTGTTCCATTGGTCTACAACTCTGCCTTCCCAAAGCTGAAGCAAGAAGATATAGAGTACCTGAATAGACCTATTCACATCAAGGAAATTGAAACTGTAATCAAAAGTCTTCCCAAAAACAAAAGTCCAGGTCCAGATGGATTTACTAGCGAATGTTTCCAAACATTTAAAGAGGACCTATTGCCAGTTCTTCTCAAGCTTTTCCAGGAAATTGAAAAAACGGAAACTCTCCCAAACAGCTTCTATGAAGCCCATATCTCTGTAATACCAAAAGGAAACAAAGACACCACAAGAAAAGAAAACTACAGGATGATATCCCTGATGAACACGGATGCGAAGATTCTCAACAAAATACTAGCCAATAGAATTCAACAACTCATCAAAAAGATCATACATCATGACCAAGTAGGATTCATCCCAGGGATGCAAGGATGGTTCAACATTCAGAAATCAATCAACATAATCCATCATATCAACAAAAGAAAAGATAAAAATCATATGATCATATCAATAGATGCAGAGAAAGCATTTGACAAGATCCAGCACCCATTCATGATGAAAGCTCTTGCCAAAATGGGGATAGAGGGGACTTTCCTCAATATAGTTAAAGCCATCTACCACAAACCTACAGCAAACATCATCCTCAATGGGGAAAAACTGAGACCCTTCCCCTTAAGGTCAGGGACGAGACAAGGATGCCCACTCTCTCCACTGCTGTTCAATATAGTACTGGAAGTATTTGCAATAGCGATTAGGCAAGAAAAAGATATTAAGGGAATCCAGATAGGGAAAGAAGAAATTAAGCTCTCACTATTCGCAGATGACATAATACTATACTTAGAGAACCCTAAAACCTCTACCAAGAAACTCCTAGAAACAATAGGCTTGTATAGTAAAGTGGCAGGCTATAAAATCAATACCCAAAAATCCATGACTTTCCTATATGCTAATAGTGAAAGAGAAGAAAGTGACATGAAGAAAACAATTCCATTCACAATTGTGCCCCAAACAATCAAGTACCTAGGAATCGCCTTAACTAAGGAAGTAAAGGATCTGTACAAAGAAAACTACAAAACGCTACTTCGGGAAATAAAAGAGGATACAAGGAAATGGAAAAATATCCCCTGTTCATGGATGGGGAGAATCAACATTGTCAAAATGGCAATACTTCCCAAGGCACTGTACAAATTCAATGCAATCCCTATAAGGATACCCACGACATTCTTCAAAGAAATGGAGCAAACACTCCTGAAATTTATATGGAACAATAAGCCCCCACGAATAGCTAAAGCAATTCTTGGGAAAAAGAAAATGGGAGAAATCAACCTACCTAACTTCAAGCTCTACTACAAAGTTTTAATTTTTTTAATAAAATTTTTAAAAATTTTTTTAAATATTTTTATTAGTGAGACATCATGTACAGTTGTAGACTTACAAATTTTTGTGCTTGGGTTTCAATTATACAATGGTCAAATACCCTTCCCTCCACCAGTGCCCATTTCTCACCACCACTGATCCCAATATCCCTTCCACCCCCCAACCCCCCTACCCCCCATCCCACCCTGCCTCTGTGGCAGGGCATTCCCTTTTGTTCTCTCTCTCTTATTAGGTGTTGTGGTTTACAAAAGAGGCAATGGGTGACAATCATGTTTGGTCTGTAGTCTACTTTTAGCATGCTTCTCCCATCCTGGGAGGATCCTCCCAACACCCTTTATTTGGTGCTCCCTTCTCTATCTGAGCTGCATTTTCACCTAGCATGTGTGGCTGGCCTCCAAGTCATGGAGTAAAATTCCTGGTACTAATCTCGGCCATTCTTGGGTGTTAGTCTCCTATTTTTTTACTTTATGTGAATGGAACTATCTTAAACCAATAAGCCCCTCTACCTTAGAATAATCAGTGAGCCAAATACAAAGACACTTTACGGAGCGGGAAAGGGTATTCACCCAATTCCCATCTGATAAGGGGTGAATATCAAGGCTATACAAGGCACGGTTAAACTCTACAGTAAGAAAACATCCATCCCATCAGAAAATAAGGTGATGAAATAAACAGAAAATTTCTCAGAGGAGAAATATGAATGGCCAAAAGGCACATGAAAAAAATGCTCTTCATCACAAATCATCAGGGAGATGCAGATGAAAATAAAAAGATACCATGTCACACCACAGAAACTGGCACATAACCAAAAGAACAAAAACAGCAAATGTTGGCATGGATGTGGGTCGAAGGGCACTCTCTTTCTCTGCTGGTGGGAATGTTGACTGGTGCAGCCTTTGTGGCAAACAATATGGATGTTTCTCAAAAACACTAGAAATTGAGCTCCCATTCGACTCCGCACTACCACTTCTGGGAATATACGCTGAATATGCAAAGAATACGGTAGAAATGACATCTGAACATGTACATTCATTGCAGAACTCTTTGCAATAGCCAGAATTTGGAAAAAAACCAAGTACTTGGGAACAGATGACTGGTTGAAGAAAACTTTGGTACAACTATACAATGGAATAGTATGCATGTGTTAGAAAAAGGTGAAATGATGAAATTTGTATATAAGTGGATCGATATGGAGAGTATTATGCAAAGTGAAATCAGTCATATAGAGAGGGACAGACATAGAATGACTGCACGCACTTGTAAAATATAAAGTGACAGAATGGGAGAATAACAACAATAATAATAGAGAAAAGGTCAAGCAGATCGCTCCAAGGCTTGGAAACCGGTCTCACATGCTGGGGGGAAAGGCAGATGAAATATAGAAGGGACCACTATGTAAATGGTTCTAGGAGGGCTCACTTGGGTTGGTAGATGCCTGTTGAAAGTAGAATGTAGACCAAACATGATGGTCACTTACTACATGCATTGCAAACCATAAAACCCCAAAGGAGATAGAGAGTAAAAGAGATTTTGTTTGGCACAGCGGCAGGTGCAACACATAGTGTGGGGGTCGTGAGAGGGATACTGGGAACATTAGTGGTAGAGAATGTGCACTGGTGGAGAGATGGGTACTCAATCATTTTACAACCGAATGTACTTTCAAAATGTAATCAAGAAAGTTTGCAAATATGTAACTGAACGTCATGGTGATTCATTAAAACATAAAAATAAATAAATAAAATAAATAGAATAGAATAGAATAGAAGGACACCAATCTTAAGGGAAATATATTTATGCAGAAAGATATATATGGACAGACAGACAAACAGAAACACAGATAGATAGATATGCACACAAGGTTAAACCTTAACAACATGTTACTAATCTCTTATAGAAGTGCTCAATGGCTCCTGGGTGAAATACAACCGTCTTGAAATACTTTACTCTAAGAAACAATTTTTGGATCATTTTTAGCTAATTATTCATAACTGGGCCCGCTCGAGCTCGAGCATTCATAACAAGTAGTACAAAATTAATTATTTTGGCTCTTCATTAGTGTGGGTGGCCCCGCCAGACCAATCAACCGGCACGCCGAGGTGGCCCTCGGGTCCGTGCAGGGAGGAACCAACCCAATGAAAACAAGACACAAGAGACAAGATGCAGTTTAGAAGCATAGAGAAAAAAGGACAGGACAAAACAGACAGGACAGCAGACAGGATCGGACAGGAAAGGAGTTTATTCAGGGCAGCAGGGGCTTAAATACCTATCAATACAGGAAAAGCACAATGCAGTTACACAAAAAGGGTCATGTCCATATATGGTTAGGAAGGTTACAAAGTCTATGTGTTTTCACATACCAGCATGAGGTAGTTACACAAAGCATCATGTCAATATATGATTTACAAAGTTTATACGTTTCACATACTAGTTTAATCACTGTCAGTTACTTGTTGTTTTTACTGAGAGCCATGACAGATGTTTTCTCAAGATAACAATACATATCAAAGGCATGGAGGCCCTTGGTCAGTAAAAGGGCCAGCTTCCCACATATTTGGGCAGGGTTTTAGATTTGGATGGAAACATTTGAAATACAGTGATGAGAATGTGTAATGGTGGTGTATTGGTGTTTGAATATTAAATGCACTCAAATATTGTGAACAACTTTTAAAAATAAAATTAAATTAAAAAACTTTTTAAGAGATCAAAGCAACAATTCTGAGTGTGGAAATCTATGAACAGGTAAGCAAAATCAAGAATAACTCAGAGGTTTCTGTATTCATTTATTAGGTGTTCAGAAAGAGAATTCAGCATGGTCCACAAGGCTCATGCTGAAAACTGAATGCTGAAAGCCCCAAAGGTGCCATGTGGAGAGAAGGATCATGTGAGTCCAACACTAAGCCAGAGTCTTGGGACTGTGATCATTAGAAAACAGTTGGTTGTCAAAAAATGAAAGTGTATAGAGCAAGACCACCTAAGATTAAGATCAAGTTTGAGTCAGTGCAGATTAATAATATTGAGAATCTAATAGTGGAATTTTCTGCTATTCACAGTTCTCACACTTTCATCCATAAACCACTAGGAATTTCATCTTGCACATAGCACTGTAGCACTGTCCTCCCATTGTTCATGTATTTGCTCAAGCGGGCCCAGTAACGTCTCCTTTGTGAGACTACTTTTTACTGTGTTTGGCATATTGATTACGGCACCATAGGTTGCCTTGCTTTGTTGTGCAGGCAAGATAATCTCCATAGCTTCCCGGGATCTCTGAGAAAAGCGGAGGCATTGAACTCAGCTCGACCAGGCTAAATAAATATATTTACTAAATTTAAATATAGTAATACCTCCTTCAGAGCAATAGTAAAGCAGATAGGTATTTGGCTTGGTCAAGGCTTATCCAGGTTCAATCTAAGACATCCCATATTTTTCAACAAGCACTGCCAGGCATAATTACTGAGTTTTGAGCCAGGAGTCACCTCTGAGAATTTTGTGGTACCACCACAAATAGTAAGAACTTATGAAGTACCTAGTGTATACAAGCCATAGTCTTAAGCATATTAAAATGCAGTAAGTTGATAATATTTTTTTAGAAACGCTCTAGCATCAAAGATATAAGATTAAATAGATAGAATGTGGGAAGTTGTCTGCCATGAAGGCAGTGGGAGGGCGAGAAAGTGGGTGGTTTCTGGGGAGACAAGATGAGGGTTGTGTGTTCGCGGGCTCTCTGGGTGGCTCTATCTCACTGCCTGCATTCAGTGCCCTAGAACTACTGTGTGTGGCCTGGATCTGGAAGGCTGTTGGCCATGGACAGACAAAGGAAGGGACCAGGGCCAGGACGGTTGATCTTTGTAGCAGTTTATTACCAGGAAGTTTATCCCATAGAAGAAATTTATGTTATGAAGGACCTATGTTCTCTCAAGCACATATTCTCCTTGATAGTCTCTCCGTGATCCATCTTGCAGCCTTGCTCTGTCTCTCTCCAGCTCTCTTGTCTCTCCAACTCCCTGGCAGTCTGGGGTGACACTCCATCCTGTCAGGTAGCCAAATCAACAGCAGAAAGCCCTTCCCGAAGGCCCACCAAAAAGGTAATTCTAAAGCCCTCCCTGACTGCCCAAGAGCAAAATACCTCCTAAAGTGTTTTTCTCTTTTCCTCACTCTAATAAAATATCAAGAAACTATCAACTATCACCTATTCCTGAGGCTTTTCAGAAAGGGGAGAACAGCTTTATCCTACAGAATGTGCACTGGTGGAGGGATGGGTGTTTGAACCTTTGTAACTCATGTTTGTAACTCAAACATGAAAGCTTGTAACTCTCTCACCGTGATACATAAAATGAAATTTAAAAAAATATAAAGATTCAATCAAGAGAACTCTCAAAAGAAAAGATAAGAAAATAAAGAAAATGTGATTCAAAATTTATTTGGAGTCCCATTTAGGGATTTTGAAAATGAAATCTGTCTAAAATCAATTTATTTTGATGATTTTGTGGATATTAGATGCTGTTTGGTAAGGAAGAAAACTTTGATTCAAACACTCGTTCTAACTCATACAATGTCTATGGCCCTTGATGAGTCATTACATTTTTAAGCTTTATTTGCTTGTATTTAAGAAACAAAGGCATTTTAACCACCTATCTAAGGGGTTTTTAAAATTAGAAAGGATTATAAATTACTTAGTACAGTGCCTGGCAAATAACAAATGGTAAGAATTGTTTTTATATTGCATATGTAGTATTTCAGCATTTTTTTTTTTGCTAAGTGGAGCTTATTAATACAATTTGACTATACTGGCTTTTACAAACATTTTGCATTTTTTTTGAGTGGTGTGATTGGAAGATGTTATTTTCACTATTGTGATTTCCATAAACATAATTACTCTGTGAACTTTTTCTAGCAGGACAAAAAGACTAATGGGACTCTGAAGTAATAGTTTCTTATTCCATCCTGCTCCATCTCTTTTAAATAGATTTTAGCAGTGTAATGGGGGAATACAGTGAGTTGGACTTTGGCCTTGTACATAGCCAGTCTGGATTTGATTCTTGGCACCCCTTATGGTCTCTTGAGAACTGCCAGGTGTGGCCCAAAGACCAAAAAAATAAAAACGTTTCAAGTACAAAAAAATAAATAAATAAAGATTCAATCAAGAGAACTCTCCAAAAAAGATAAGAAAATAAAGAAAATGTGATTCAAAATTTATTTGGAGTCCCATCCCTTCCATGCCCCAATGGACCTAGCCCCAGCAGCCAAAAACCTACAGAAATTGAAAGACATGATCATGGCCGCTATCCTCATGTGTGGAGAAGCCTCATCTATGCATGAATATGCAGAAAAACTTAGGTATGTGGGACTTTTGATTGAAAACTCCAGGCTCAATGAAATCAGAATGGGTGACCTCTCCCCAACTCCCCCGGTTTCCAGCAGCTTGGCAATGACACCCACAAACCACCTCTAGATCCATATAATCTCAGCAATGGCCTTCATCAGGAGACTCAAAAATAAATCTCTGAGAAGAGAGCACAGAACAATACACCATACACATGCCCCTAGATCCCATGCCAGCCTGTTTTATTCAGGGCATCAGAGAGGGGTGGTTGGTGAGGTCAAATGAACCTAGCCCCAGGTGCCGAAAACGTCTCCTTTCCTCCTTCCTTCCTTCCTTCCTTCCTTCCTTCCTTCCTTCCTTCCTTCCCTCCTTCTTTCCTTCCTTCCTTCTTTCCTTGCTTCCTTCTGTCCTTCCTTGAATCCTTTCTTCCTTTCTTTATTTATTCCTTTCTACTTTCCATCCTTCCTTCCTTCCATCCCTCTTTCCTTCCTTACATATGCCTCTCTTTCTTCTTTCTTTCTTTCTTTCTTCCTTTCTTTCTTTCTTCCTTTCTTTCACCTTTCTTTCTTTCTCCTTTCTTTCTTTCTTTCTTTCTTTCTTTCTTTCTTTCTTTCTTCTTTCTTTCTTTCTTTCTTTCTTCTTTCTTTCTTTCTTTCTCTCTCTATTTCTTCTCTTTCTCCTTCTTTCTTTCTCTCTTTCTTCTTATCAGTCTTGCTTTCTTTTTTCGGTTTGTCAATTAGGGATCAGCAAATATTTACTATTTATAAAACTACGCAATTGATTACTCTTTGAGGATCTGTCTCTGTCTCTGCTCATCTCTGCATTTGTAGTATGAAATCAGTCCCTGGCCACTTGGGTGATCCTTCCCCAGCAAAGTTCCTGATTCTGTCTTTGCACTGACTCCTACTGGCTCATCTTTTTTCCATTTCTAAATATATTTCAGCTCCAGCACTGAGGAATAATGTAGGGGTTAATATATTAATATTCCATGTGACTGACCCTGGTTCAAGGAGCCAAGCAGATCTACCAGCTGGAGTAGATACCCTGGAGTACTTGCAGACACTTCCTGTTAAGGAAGGTGCGTTGTTCACCATGGGAAGGGGAAGCTGCAGAGAATCTGCAGTTCCCAATACAGATGGAGTTTGAATATTTTCTGTAAGGAACAAGAAGGTGATGAAATTTTTTATCAGTGTGAGACTGATAACCTCTGACAACGTTTTTCTTTTTTCTTTTTGGGTCACACCCAGCGATGCACAGGGATAACTGCTGGTTCTTGCACTCAGACATTACTCCTGGAAGTGCTCAGGGGACCATATGGGATTCTGGGAATGGAAACTCGGTTGGCCTCCGTGGAAGACAAACACCCTATCTGCTGTGCTATCACTCCAGCCCCCTCCGACAACGATTGAGAGGAGGAAAATTCACTTAAAGTTTCAGGTATAGAGAAGATTCTAATACCAACAGTCAAGTAAGTTACCAAAAAGTCCAAACCCTTTGGGTGGTTGAAAAGGTGGAACATTTTGCACTTTGTGTATTTGGCACCACGCTCCCAAAGTGAACACACAGCTATAGAAGACTCTGGTGATGTTGGTACATGGAGTTTTTGCTTAGAGCTAGTTTCTCCTCGTCATGGCTCTACCTGTAGCTTTCTCTTCTGTTGAACTTTTCATTATTGCCTAAAACGGAAGCATTTTATAACTAGGAAGTCCAAAGAGAATGACTAACATTTTATTGGAAAAGAAAGAAACCCGAGGCCCAGAGATGGCCTACAGATTTGTTCAAGCTTTCCCGCTTTTTTTTGGAGGGGGGGGGGATTGGGATGAAGTCGATTTGGACCAATATCTGGCAGTGATCTTGGGCTATTCCTGTCTCTGTACTCTGAAGTAACCCCTTGTAGTGCTCAGGAGACTGGATGCAGTGACAGAGGCCCAACTGGATTATCTACCTTTAAGGCAAATGCCTTATCCCCTCCTGTACTATCTCGCTGTCCCTTATGTATTACCAGGTTATGGAACCTAAGCATGTGGACTTTCTTTCCAGGACTCTCCCTTGATCACTACAGTGTCAGAAATTTCAAGGAAGATACTTTCCATTCATATAGGCATGTGGGGTCGTTACAACTATTACCCTTGTAATCTTCAGGTTTGTCTTTTTCTTGTGCAGTTCCTATCTATTACCTACAGCTAATATATAACTCAACCTACTTGATGAATTTAAGGTTAGCAACTGTACCCTGGTTTCTTATCCCGCCTCAAAAATGAGTACTTTAGTTTTTCTCAAGATGTGCTTTTGGAAGGAAGAGTGTTGTTTAAATTCTGACTCTCAAGTTGCTTTACTCCAAAGGAGTTACTTACAAATCTAATTAAGAATAATTTGCACACAGAAATAAAATTTATCTGTTCAACGTGATTTACATGTGAGAAGAATAGAGAGCAAGAAAAATCATAAAAAATATGTATCACAGAACTGAAAAAGAAGTATGTAGATATTAATGAAATCTGGGCTACGTGGCAAGCAGCATAGTACAGTAATTGATTGAGAGCAGCACCAACAGTAAGCCCAGACCAACAGTGAATGTCATCCCCAAACACAACAAAGAAAACAGTAAAAAAGTTTATTGAGAAATTGTGTCATGTATACGATATGAAGATGAAATTCTATTTTAGCAAAAACTACTAGTATATGTTTTAAAGGGCTGGAGCAATAGCACAGCGGGTAAAGGAGTATAAAGCAGAAATAAATATAATAATTACAAGGAAATGACATTATTATTCTCATTCATACCTCTGAATATTAGTCATCAAACAACAGGTATTAAATAGAGCATACTATTTCAGTAAATCACACAAAAAGCATAAAAGACCATTTAAAAAATAGTCACAAAATTTCAGATTTATTTTTAAAACCTATATGACAAGTATCTTTATCAACCAGGAAAATGTCATTCCCACAGATTCAGAAACAATCACAGAAATCCAAGTTAATTATTTTTAATGTAGGAATACTCAGACTTCACAAAACTGAAATCAATGTGTACTTAGACATCTGAGACTTGTCTTTTTTATTTCTTCTTAGGATCCAAAAGCAGTTGTCGACTGCTATCAAAATGCTGTCATGTTAGGAAGAAACTACTTTTTTTTCTTTCTTGGTCACATCTGGCACTACACAGGAGTTCCTCCTGGCTCATGCGCTCAGGAATTACTCCTGGTGGTGTTTAGGGAACCACACAGGATGCTGAGAAGCGAACCTGGGTCGGCCACATGTGAGGTAAATGGCCTACCCGCGTGCAAGGCAAATGCCTTACCTATCGCTCCAAATAAGGCTTACCGTATTCTAGTTGAATACTTTCCTCTATTATTACATGCTGCTTTTCCTTAACTACTAAGATTAGGGATAAGAAATATCATGAAAATCTTTGAAAAATATTATTCCTTACCTGATATGATCAGAAAAGAGAACTATCAAGGAAAGGTAAATGAGAAGAGGAGACGATATGAGAGTACGTTTAAACACTGAAGCAGGAGTCCACAAGTGTCCAGTACCGATAACTGAACACTGGTCATTGGTCATTGGTCACTGGTCACTCGCGATGATCCAAACTTGTTTCCAAACAACCGCACGGGAGCCCCGAGATTCTACCAGGTGGTGGTAGGTTTAGTGTGAGAATAATGTCATAAAGCAGGCAGTTGAGAAGTAGACACTAGCCAATAGGGAGGTTGGATTCCCAAGAAGAAGACTGGATTGGATAGACTGAGATTTAGACTTAAACAGGCTAGAGAGATGGAATCTTACAAGACATTTATAACAGTTTCACTTTAGTTAGAATCTTAGGTTAGGGAAATACTCCTATATATTGATGAGCTTACATATTTCATTAATAAATCAACAGGTACTAGGTAATAATTTATATTGCCTAGTTTACCAACAACAATAAATTATACTAGTGTATTTTATAATGTTTAATAATAAAAAATAAATTATATGTTAATGTTTTATGATATACATTATTACTTACGTTATGGGTAGGAAATGTTGGATTATTATAAGAAATATTCCCCTTGGCAAAAAACCCTAAGTTTAGGGTGTTCTGCTAGCAAACATAAACCCAGAAAAGAAAAGTAGGCACGGATAGAATAGATGACACAGTATCTTCCAGTTGTAAACTTGTGTCAGGCAAACATAGACTAATACTTTCTAGTGTCTTTTAGATTTAGGCGACAATATAGCCAAACCTAGAATAAACAAATTTCACAGTCTATTATTTATTTATTTTGATTTTGGGTCCTCACATAGCCATGCTCAGGGCTTGCTCCTGGCTCCACACTCAGGAATCACTCCTGGAGGAACTCGGAAGACTGGGTGCAAAAGAGGTACCCTGTCCACTAAATTCTCTCTCCTGCACAGAAAACTTTAAATTTTACTTATGTCTACTGATTCTCTCTGAACTACACTAGCGTCTGCTCTCCAGGTCCCTGTTGCATGTTTATATACTTCCTAACTGTCCTTGATGTCTCTGTCAACTCCAACATTGGCTCACCTGTATGGATCTGCTGGGGTTGTGGGAGCAATATTGCATCATATTAACCTGCCAAAAAACCACTTAAAACTGCACAGGTGACCTTGAAGCTAGGTCAATCCGCGTGTTTCTCTAGTTCAGTGTTTCTCTCATTCTCTGTGAGTGGCCTCTGCTGAATGGAGATTCAAAGTTGACAATTGGATTTGGCAGATGAGAAACAATTTACACATATTATAACCAATTATTGTGATCAACAAATTATACCATCTATTAGAAAATCCCAAATAGTGTGGGATAATTGGGAACCTATAAAAAGAATTAGGAAGAATACAAGAAATACTTGAAGTCAGTTGTCATTTAACATAGTGTCGTCATCTGGATCAAAGTGATAATCCAGTGGTAAACACACTTTCCTTGCACATGGTCGACCTGGATTCAATCCCTGCCATCCCAATACGTATGGTTCCTCGAAGCCTTGAAGACTGTCTTCATACATGGCAAGCACCCTCCACAGTGTACTATCAATCCAGCACAGGTAGTGTGTGTGTATGTGTGTGTTATGTATGTGTGTTTGTCTGTGTGTGTATGGAGAGAGGATTTGGGGTAGCCTCAGTGATACTCAAGTACTCCTGTCTCTGTGCTCAGGAGTGACTCCTGGTGGTGCTCATGGGACCATATGTGGTGCTGGAGATAGAACGAAAGTCAGTCACATGGAATATTAATATATTAACCCCTACAATATTGCTCAGTGCTGGAGCAGAAATATGTTTTAGAAATGAAAAAAACATGTGCCAGCAGGAGTCAGTGCAAAGACAGAATCAGGAACTTTGCTGGGGAAGGATCACCCAAGTGTCCAGAGAGGAATTTTATACTACAGCGGCAGCGATGAGCAGAGACAGAGACAGATCCTCAAAGAGTAGCCAATTGACTATGTGTAGTTTTTTAAATTGAAAATATTTGCTGATCCCTATTTAGCAAAAAGAAGAATGAAATTAAGTCTGAGAAGAACAAAGAAAGAAAGAAGGAAAAGAGAAGAAAGAAAGAAAGAAAGAAAGAAAGAAAGAAAGAAAGAAAGAAAGAAAGAAAGGAGAAAGAAAGGCATATGTAAGGAAGGAAAGGGGGATTGAAAGAAGGAAGGAAGGATGGAAAGTAGAAAGGAAGAAAGAAAGAAAGAAAGAAAGAAAGAAAGAAAGAAAGAAAGAAGGGAAGGAAGGAAGGAAGGAAGGAAGGAAGGAAGGAAGGAAGGAAGGGAAGAAGGAAGGAAGGAAGGAAGGGAAGAAGGAAGGAAGGAAGGAAGGAAGGAAGGAAGGAAGGAAGGAAGGAAGGAAGGAAGGAAGGAAGGGAAGAAGACGTTTTCAGCTTCTGGGGCTGGCTTCATTGGACCGTCACCCCCCTGGAATGCCGTGAATAAAACAGGCTGGCATGGGATCTAGGGGCATGCATATGGTGTATTTTTCTGTGCTCTCTTCTGAGAGATTTATTGTTGAGTCTTTGGATCAAGGCCATTGATGAGATTATATGGCTCCAGCAACTATCTTGGACTTGGTCTCCTGCCCCCGCGCCTGACTGTCCTCGCCGCCAGGGTCCCTTGGAGGGGAGCGGGTTGAGCTTTCCTCCCCGCCCCGACCAGGGCTCCAGCAGCCAAAGACCTCCAGGACCAGTCATCACCATGCTGAAACTACTCTCCTCACACATGAAGGTACTGACAGAGGCACAAAGTCACGCGGGTTCCAGGGCCGAGATCTCCAAGCCTACTCAGATTTGGGCCGAGCATCCTCCACCCAGATCCTCCAAATTCCAGTAGGCGCAGGTCACACCCACCAACTAGCCCCCTGGCGCCGTGTAATCCCATCAACAGCCAAGACTCAGAGACTATAAAAACCAGCTCCCGGAAGAGAAGAGTGCAGTCTCCGGCCCCTGCACCTGAATGTCCTTGCCGCCATCCTATTATGACATCTTATTATCTCATTCCTACTTTGGACAAACTGGCAGGCTACCGAATGTAGCCTGCCCACAGGGCAGAGTCTGGCAAACTCCCCGTAGCGTACCCAATATGCCAAATACCAGTAACAATGATGGGTCTCATTCTCCTAAAGAGCCTTGAATATAATCTCCGTGCTAGGATGGAGACATTACTGGGGCCTGCTCGAGGCAATCGACGATTAACAGGATGATTTGTGATTGTGATTTTCATATGGCTCCAGAGGTGGTTTTTTGGGTGTGACTGCCAAGCTGCTGGAAATGGGAAGAGTTTGGGAGAGGTCACCCATTCTCTGATTTTATTGAGCCTGTAGTTTTCAAACAGATGTCCCACATACCTGAGTTTCTCTGCAGACTCAAGCATAGATGAGGCTTCTCCACACATGAGTTCAATTCCTCCACCCTTCTCTGAGAGCCCGGCAAGCTACCGAGAGTATCTCGCCCGCATGGCAGAGCCTGGCAAGCTCCCCGAGACCTATTTGATATGCCAAACACAGTAACAACAAAGTCTCCAATGGAGACGTTACTGGGCCCTCTTGAGCAATTCAATGATCAACGGGAGGGCCTCTCCTCATATATATATATATATATATATATATATATGTATGTATATATATCAAAATGAGTGCAGTCAATGTATGCCAGTATCTCTGCCACTAACTCAATTCACTCAACGCCATACTCTTCATGTTCATCTATATCTGAGCAGATTTCATGACCTCTTTTTATCTTGATGCTGGGTAGTATTCTGTTGTATAGATGTACCATAATGTTCTTCTTCAGTCCTCTGTTCTCGACACTCAGGCTGTATCCAGATAAAGGCTATTGTGAACAGTGCTGCAATGCACATAGAAGTGCCATTGATATTTCAGCTGTGTGTTTTTAAGTCTGGGGTTATTTCCCCAAAGTGACATTGCTGGGTCACATGGAAACTCAATTTCTAGTTTTGGGGGGAATGGCCATATTGTTGTCCAAAAAGGCTGGGCCATCGACCTTCCCTCAACAATGACGGAGAGCCCCTTTCTCCCACATGTGTGCCAGCACTGGTTGTTCTTATTTCTTTTGCGGTGTGCAGACTCTGTGGTAAGAGATGACATTTCACTGTTGGACCAAACAGAAACTTCAAGGGGCCCGTCATCTAAGGTCCCTCCTAAGAGTGACAGCCACTGTGTTGCAGATCTCAGACCGGGACATCCCTGTGGAGCCGCTGGTGGGAAGCAGCTGTTCTCCCTTCCAGGACACGGGCCCAGAGCAGAGCCAAGCACCTGCAATGACACCCAGTGCTCAGGACATGTGAGCAGGCGATAGGGGCCCCCACACTCAGGGTCTGAGATGGGGAGGTGGGTGAAGAGCACAGACCCCAGACCTAGACACCTGTGATTCTTCCATGGTGTCCACTTGGGGTGACCCACGAGATGTCCAGGGCCTATCTCAGAGTGATCCAATCCCCAATGCTCTCCAGCACAGGGTCAGCTAATGTGCATCAGCCCAATTCCTCGCAGATGTGGGGCCTCCTGTTTCCGCCCCTCCAAGGGTTTCTCACAGTTCTGGGCTCCAGCCCCTCAGAATCTGGCCCCTTGAAAACTCTCGACCTTCTCCCCCGCCCTTCCCACCCAACAGGAGAAGCCTGTGTACCCAGGGTCTCTGGATGAGGCCTGCTCTATGCTGACCCTTAGGGCAGCAACTCTGGACCTGTTGGTCTCCCAGGTGCCAGTCTCCCCTGAGCGGAAGTTCTCCACTGTCACCACCGTCCTTCCTGCCAGCCTGGAGTTCCCCATTCCACCGTGGATCCTGCAGCAGATGCTGCACTGGTGAGAGCCGCCCCGCCAGCCCTGGGGGGTGTCTGCCTCCAGTCTGGGTTGCTCAGAAGGAGCCAGGCCACTCTGAGCATCGCTGGTTCTGAACACAGTGGTGGAGGGAGAATCACGTGATGTCCTGGAGGGGGACATGGGATGGACCGGGACAGGTATAGGGCCGCTGCCTGGTCTCCTGACCATGAGCTTCTCTTCTTGTTCCCAACCTTCTGCAGATTAGCAGCTCAGCACTAAAAGCCTGTGGCTTGGGACCCCCAAAGTACATGGATAGGAAACCACCCCCCATTCACTCCCAAGCATATCTGTTCCTCCATGCCCTTGTCTTCCTCTCGGCATAGCTGTGGGCAATTAGAAGTCTCAGGAGGATACACAGGTGACCCAGCATCCTGGAACAGGAGAAGGCTTTTGATGGTTTTGTCTTTCCATATGTCAAAGTAGCACCTAGTTGTGCAGCATTTCTCCACACAACATTGTCACAGGAGAGCAGAGCAAATCCCTGGAACTCAGTCCTGGACTCAGCTCAGAATCCTGACATGTGTCTAGACACTCAATGGGCCACTGTCCTGCTTCTAGGTCTGAATGCCTCCTCCCATACTTGGAGCAAGATTTCAACTACCAAGATGTACTGAAGCAGTGAGTGGTCGAGGGCCCAGACTGGGCCCGCCTGTCCCCATCCATAGTGGACACATGGGGCTGTGTTGGATGCTGTGTGTGGGCAGAAGCTGGAGCTCAGGCATCATTTCCCCAACACGGGAACCTCCCTGAGAGGGTCACTGAGTCATATGGGGCTTTAGAGATGTCCCAGGGCTCAGGAAACAGCAGATTGGGCTGGGTCTCCCTGAGTGACCCATATTCCTTGCCCCATTGCCCTGTGTCTGGCTTCCTGTCAACCCTCCTGCTCAGCATCCTAGGCCTTCAGCAGCAGATGTGCCGAGCAGGTGTTCTAGAATCCACAGCAGCCCAGGAGAGGCCCAGGTGGGAGGGTCATTCTCATGACCTTGGGGGCAGAGGGCTAGGGCCCCACTCAAAGGTTCCTTATTGGATCTTCTCAGTGACATGATGACTCAGTGAGCACCAGGTGAGGGGACCTTTTTTGGGAGCAGGGGAGGCTCATTCCAGGGTCCTGACTCTTCTCCACGCACTCTCACCATTGCCCTGAGTCCCGAATATGGGGCTTGGCCTGAGTACTGTGCTGAGTTGCTGTGCTGTGTCCCTGTGCCATCCATGGTGGGCTGCATCCAGGCGCATCTGTCTGGCTCTGGCTTCCAAGTGCACGTGAAGAAGGAGCTTCTCCTGACCGCTCTGACCATGGCCCAGGGTAAAGGCCCTGCCCTCTGGGGTGGCCGGGCTCCTGCATGTCATTCTTTGGGGGACCAGGCTCCTCTGTTTCTGGCTGTTTCTTGCTGGGACCCTGAGGCAAGCTTCTTCTCCTCAGAGGTTGCTCCAGCCCCAGCAGTTGTCCCAGACCCACCTAAAGAGCTGGGCCTGCCTCCGTGGGCTGCCCCAGAACCGGAGCCTGTCGAAGCATCAGTGGCAGCTGGAGCAACACGGGCAGAGCTGGAGGACACCAGGCCTGGAGACCCACATAGTGCCAGCTCGTGTGCAGAGGCCAGCAGGGCCAGTGAGGCAGCTGAGGGCTGCCACGAGGAGCTTGGGAGCGAGCAGGTCTCTATCAGCACATTTCCTGCCCGCCTGGTGACTGAACAGCTGATGTTCATGGACTCGGTGAGAGGCAGCACCCGCCCACCCCTGCCTTCTCAGGTACCTCTTTGGGCAGCGGCCCTCACTGCCCACACTCACCCCTGTCCTGGCTCCCTGACCTGCACTGTCCCAGATGGCTGCGATGGTTCATGTCAGGGGGACATGAGACGGGGTGTTTGTCCGTGAGCTTGGCAGAGAGCAGTGACGGATCCCAGTCCTTGTGGTGCAAAGACTGGTGTCAGGGTTCTGAGCATCTGCTGCAGTCTGAGTACCTAGGACTTTTCCATGAGGCCTCTCAGGGCAATTCCCTTCATGGGGGACGCAGGAACCAGGCCCCTGGCAGCTGCCACAGGAAAATGTGCCTCTGAGTTGCGCAGAGAGGGGAGCAGGGAGGGCCCTGAGCCTGTAGAGCAGTTAGAGGAGTCCTGTGCCCACACCCTGCAGTCAATCTGGGCTCCAGGGTCCTGAGCCCTCAATGCCCAGCACAGCCCACAGGCCTATGTGAGACTGGCCACGTCCTGTGTTCTGTCTCCTTGCGGTTGGCTGTGGGTGAGCCTATTCCTTTCCCCAGGAGCTGTTTCTGGAGCTGCTGCCCTACAGCTTCCCGGGGGCCCTCTGGTCTAAGAAGAAGAGGCTGGACCACGGGCATGTGTGCCCCACTGTTCAGGCCACCAAGAACCAGTTTCTCTCTGTGACCACCTGTGTCCTTACCACCTGCCTTGGGGATCTGAACCTGTCCGCGTGGGCACGGATGCTGGGGTACTGGATACTGGTGGCCCAGGTATGTGGAGGCAGGAGCCTCTCTGGAGTTGGGGGCACTGGGTTCGGGGCCCGTTCCAGTGGGGGCCCATCGTCCTGCCTCTCTTTCCTCAAGTAGTGCACAAAGTCTCCCGGAGTACCCTTGGGGATCCCTGTGTCCCTCGTAGACCCCAAACTCTCAGTGTCCCCAGTGTTCGGGCTCTGCACTGTGGCCTGCGGGTGCTCAGAATCCAGTTGCCCTGCCCCCTGCTCTCTCCCCCCAGGAGTGCCAGCGCCTCCACAACTGGGTGTCCACCAATGCCATCCTCTGTGCCCTGCAGAGCCCCGCCATCCGCAGACTCCGGCAGACCTGAACTGTCTGTGAACCCCTGGGTCTGCATGGGTGCTAAGGTCTGGGTGCTCTGCCCCAGTGATCCTGGTCCTGGGGACAGTGTGTGACTGGGCAATGGTGTGGGTCATGCTGCATGGTCTCAGACTAGACTCCCACTAGCTCCATCTGAATCACAGACGTTCAGTGTGTTCCTGGTCACGGACCCTCGTGTCCAGGCCTCAGCACTGCTCAAACCAAGCTGTGCACAGTGGGATGGGACAGGGGCTAAGTCGCCCCCTACTGGTCCTGAGCTCATGCTTCGGGAGCCCAGGACACTGCACAGGCAGCTGCTGTCCACTAGTGTCCCACCTGGGGCCAAGGAATGAAGGATCACTCCCTAGGGACAAAAATGTTCCCTCCCTAGGTGGAGCCGGTGGAAGCTGAGGGCCCTGAGAAGACAGGCCCAGAGACATAGCCGCAGCAAGCCCCCAAATGTAGTGTGCAGGCTGGAGGCCTGCATGGAGGAGGCAGGAGGGAGGGGAATGTGCTGGGCTCCCAGGTGGTTTCTGTGACTTTCCATCATCTCTGCATGGGCAGGGCAGGCGTGTGGGTGGGGTCAGGGCCTGTTGGGGGCTGTGGAGCAGGAGGCCTTGGGGTCATCTGCTTGGGGCTGCTGCTCTGAGTGGGGATGCAGGCTCTGCTGTCACTGTTCTCCTCAGTTTGGCCTGAGGGAGGAGAGAGGGTTTGGGCCTGTGGGCCAGAGGGTGCTCTTCCCCAGGAGGAGCAGGGATGCAGCTTTGCCTCCAGGCTGAAGAACCTCGGTAGAGGCCAGCAGAGACCCCTGGGGCAGGTGAGGGGTATGTGCGGGACCCCCACCAGGGTCTTCCCTCAGAAAGGAGGCCCGTCCCTGCCCTGCCTCCTGCTGACCCCATCCAACCCCCAGGAAGGAGCAGGCGGCTGCAGAGCTGGTGTGTGGAGGGCGTGCGGGAACTCCAGGGAGAGTGCGGGGACCTTGGAACCAATGGATGCTCTCAGCCGCTCAGGGAGGAGGACCTTGGGGGGGTCACAGAGGGGCTCCTGCTCACCTGAAGCCAGGCGTGGGGGGATGAGGCCTGAGAGTGTCCTGGGGACCCCAGGCACAGGGCCTCTTTCTAACAGCCCCTTCGGCACAGGGCGTGATCCCCTTCCTGGCGCCCTACCTCCAGGAGCTGGAGCAACTGGAAAGAGAGAAGGAGGATTATGTGGTGAGTGGGCTGGGGTGGGGCGGCTGGAGACCCCCATCCTCTGCATCTCAGCCCTGGGCAGCCCTCCTGAGGGAGACACTGGGGGCTCCCTGTGTGTGGGGTCTCACATCCAAGGCAGGAGCAGCATGGCCCGCCCAGGTCTGGTCTCCAGTTTCCGGGGATCAGCAGAACCCCTGGTGCAGAACCACCTGAGGTCAGGGGTATCCATAAGCCCCTCCCTCAGAGGAGGAATGGGGCAGAGTGACCTCAGGATCCACCTCAGAGACAAGGTCCTTGTCCCCACAGTGACACCCGCAGTGTGTCACAGGGCGGTAGGCCTGAGTCCCAGACACCCAGGACCTCTCCTTTGAGCTCAGAGCCTGGTCCAGGGTACCCTGGGGCCCTTTCTCATGCACTTGAATGTTTGTGTCCAGGGGGAGGAGATCAAAAACGAGAATTTTGAGAAGGTGAGCAGCTGGGACTGCAGGGGAATGGAGGAGTGGACCTGACTTCCCTGTCCCCTGGTACCCTGTCGAGACCTGCTTGTCTCTGTCCCTCAGATCTGACACTCGTAGTAGGAGAATGAAACAATGGGAGACTTTTATGTGGTTGTGGGGTCAGAGATCCATCAAGGAGAACTTCCTGGTGGAGGGGCGTTATCTGATCTCAGACAAGTGGAGATGCTGATGGACAGAGTGAAGAGGGGATCCCTGTGGAAATTTCCTTCTAGTTGGCCTTTGGGCAGCCCTGGATGGCACCGCACCCCACTCAGTACTTTCCGTTCATTCCTTCGTCATGTCCCAGGACAATAAGATCCTCCTGAAAGTTTTTCTGCTCCAGGAGGCTGTGGAGAACTACAGCCTGCAGCCTCATGAGCAGTTTCTCACTCAGTTCAGTGACCTGATGCTGGTCACAGAGGAAGAGAGGTGGGTGGGACAGGCCAGATTGGTGAAGGACCCAGGATCCAGTACCTGGGACAGTCTGTGTTGTGTCCATGGACCCACAGCCCAGACTGATTTGCAGCCTGAACCCTTCTGGTCTTCTGAGCCTTGCAGGGGCCGTGCCAGTGTGACTTTGGTCGCCAAACACTGCCTCTCTGTCCCCAGATTCGTCCTGTACTTTCAGCAGGAGCCCCCAACTCAGCCGTCCAACCCATGACACCGCCAGTAACCAGCTTCAGAAGAAGTCATTGTCCACACTGGCTGTGACATCTCCTTCACTTCTTTTTGTTTTTAAAGAATATCAGCTATATTTGTTATTAATGCTAACTAGCTTAATATTAAAACATTTGACCAAAAGAATGTGTTGTATTGCAATTTCCTAGTGATACAATATCCCTCCCTGGCCCTGGCCTTCGTCACACACTTGAAACCCACAGGAGCAGCAGTAGTCCATGGGCCTGGGGCAAGGGGTGTGGAGATACTTATCTAGAAACTTCCTTCATTTCCTTGGTGTCTGAAACTTCCATTCAAAGCAGGAATCTTAGGTGGACCCCACTGTCAGGAAATGCTCTGCTCCTTCCTGTGTGTATCCCCTGCACACTGGGGATTTTCTCATCTTGCACTTTTTCAGGATATCTGTGGGATATCATCTGGTATATTCTCAAGTGGGGCAGATGCAATCTTAGGATGTATTTTGCCTGGGGCAGTCAGGAAGGGCTTTAGAATACCTATTAGGTGGGCTTTCTTCCGTTGATTTTGGTACTTGACTGGGTGCAGTGTCAGCCCAGAGTGTGGGGAGTTGGAGAGGAAAGAGAGCTGGAGAGAGAGAAAGCAGGGCAGCATGACGGACCAAAGAGAGGCTAGGAAAGGGGACAGAGAAAGAAGAATGTAGAAGAAGAATACAGGACCAAGCACGTGGAGAAAGAGAGAGAGCCCAGGCTGCAAGATGGAGTGGAGAGATGAGCAGGAGAGACAGAAGGAGACAGTAATGAGAGGCAGTGTGAGACCAGAATGGGAGGCTCAGAGAGACTGGGGCAGGCGCGTGGCGAGAATGGAATAAATGGCAACTGATCAATCAACCGGCTTGTCCCTCGTTTTGTCCACAGTCTGACCCATGGCCCCAGGAACCCTGGCTGGGTGAGCAGCCCAAGGCACCAGGAACGCAGGCAGTTAAGGGAAGAGCCCTTGGGGCCTCGGGCTGGCAGCCCTCAAAGATTTTGTACAGCTGGCATCCCTGGAGCAAGCATGAACTACCAACTAAAGGTAAGCATAGCACTCGGTGCACCCCCCACTCTAGAAAGTGATTGGGAGAATAGGATGTTTTAGTGTGCTGGGAGTTAGAATCCTAGCAGCAATCCACCACTAAGATGGGACAGATTCTGGGTCTTCTCAAGATCTTTCGTAGTGTCTCGAGCCGTACTGAACAGGCCAAGACGTTTATGGATTTGATTCAGTGTCTCTCCCCCAAGACAGGGAACACAGAACTATACATTTCCAGAGACCAGCTCCGATCCTGCCTTAAAGCAGTTTATGAGGTAAACCCATGGTTCCTGAATGAAGGGACTCTAGAAACCAAGATTTGGGAAAAAGTTAAGAAAAATATCTATAAGGCATCTAAGGAAGGGACTAATATCCCCCTGGAATTCTGGAATACATGGGAGATTGTTGGTTCTATTCTCCTGTTTTGGAAAAGCACAGTTGAGGAGGAGGAAAATATTAGGAATCATACGGCTTCAGCTCCTCCCATACCTGTCCTCCCAGAGCTGTCCAGAGAGCCCTGCGAACACACAACACTCAATGTGTCTCCTCAGAAACCCCCCTCCAGTTCTCGCTCTCCCACTGCCTTCATGGCAGACAATTTCCCACATACAATCTCTTTGATCTTATATCTTTGATGCTAGAGCATTTCTAACAAAATATTATGATCTTCATTCATCTTAATATGCTTAAAACAATGGCTTGTATACAGTAGGTACTTCATAAGGTCTTACTATTTGCAGGTGCACCCCAAAATTCTCAGAGTTTACTCCTGGCTCGACAATCAGTAATTATGCCTGGCCCTGCTTTTTGAAAAATATGGGATGCTTTAGATTGAACATGGATAGGTCTCTGACCAAGACAAATAGCTATCTGCTTTACTATGGCTCTGGCTGAGGTATTAATATTTATAAAGATCACCCTCAGAGGTAGGGCATTTGCCTTGCATGCAGCCAGCCCGGCCGAGCCGAGTTCAATTCCTCTGCCCCTCTCAGAGAGCCAGGCAAGCTACCGACAGTATCTCATCCCCACAGCAAAGCCTGTATATATTCAATTTGCCAAACACAGTAACGACAAGTCTCAAAATGGAGACGTTACTGGGCCCACTCGAGCAAATCGATGAATAACAGGAGGACAGTGACAGTGACAATGAACTATGATTTTTAAATATAGTAAATATATTTACACAGCCTGGCCAAGCTGAGTTCGATTCCTCCATACCTCTCAGAGAGCCTGGCAAGCTACCATGAGTATCTCACCCGCACAGCAAAGCAAGGCAAGTTACCATGCCGTATTCAATATGCCAAGCACAGTAACAAGTCTCACAAAGGAGACATTACTGGGCCGCCTGAGCAGATAGATGAATAATGGGAGGACAGTGCTACAGTACTATTTGCAAGATGAAATTCCTAGTGGTTTATAGACTGAAGTGTGAGAACTGTGAATAGAAGAAAATTCCACTATTCGATTCTCAATATTATAAGTCCGCACTGATTCAACCTTGATCTTAAGTGGTCTTGCTCTATACACTTTCATTTTTTGACAACCAACTGCTTTCTAATGATCACAGTTCTAAGCCTCTGACTTAGTGCTGGAATCACATGATCCTTCTCTCCACATGGCACCTTTGGGGCTTTCAGCATTCGTTTTTCAGAATGAGCCTTGTAGACCATGCTGAATTCTATTTCTGAAGACCTGATAATTGGATACAGAAACCTCTGAGATATTCTTGATTTTTTCCTCTTCATAGTTTTCCACAATCAGAATTATTGCTTTGATATTTTAAAAAGTTTTAATCTAATTTTATTTTTATACAGTTGTTCACAATATTTTAGTGCATTTAATATTCAAACACCAATACACCACCATTACATCTTCTCACCACCATATTTCAAAAGTTTCCATACCAAACCTAAAACCCTGCCTAAAAGCAAAGCCAAAAGAATTAATTTTGTACTGCTTGTTTTGAATAATTCGCTAAAAATGATCTGAAAATTGTTTCTTAGAGGAAAGTATGTCAAGACAGTTTAGTTCACCCAGGAGCCATTAAGCACTTCTATAAGAGATTAGTAATATGTTGTTAAAGGTTTAGCCTTGTGTGCATATCTATCTGTCTGTCTGTCTATCTATCTGTCTGTCTGTCTCTCTGTCTGTCCATCTATCCATATATCTGTATAAATACATTGACCTTAAGATTGCTTTCCTTCTATTTTATTTATTTACTTATTTATTTTTTATTTTTAAATGAATTACCATGAGGTTCAGGTACAACGTTGCAAACTTTCCTGATTGCGTTTTGGTCATAAAATGATCGAGTACCTATCTCTCCACCAGTGCACATTCTCCACCACCAGTGTTCCCAGTATTCCTCCCGCCACTCCCACACAATCACTCCCACCTGCCTCTGTGGAAAACACAATCCCTTTTACTCTCTCTCTCTCCTTTGGGGTTTTATGGTTTGCAATGCATGTAGTAAGTGGCCATCATGTTTGGTCTATAGTCTACTTTCAGCAGGCATCTATTATCCCGAGTGAGCCCACCAACAATCATTTAAATAGTGGTCCCTTCTTTATTCCATCTGCTTTTTTCCCCAGCTGGTGAGATCGGCTTCCAAGCGTTGGAGCGACCCGCTTGACCTTTATCTCTTTTATCTTAGGGTGTTAGTCTCCCATTCTGTTACTTTATATTCCACAAATGAGAGCAGTCTTTCTATGTCTGTCCCTCTCTCTCTGACTGATTTCCCTTAGCATGATACTCTCCATATTGATCCACTTATATGCAAATTTCATCATTTCATTTAAAATAAGCTACAGGTTTATAGAGAAGAAGGACATGATTATGGATCATAGAAGTCCAGGAAAGATTAATCTGTATGACCAGGTCCTGATGCTGGTGGCCTTCTGCACTCCATTTCTTCGCTTATAAATTGAAGATAATGCCTTTCTAGATGTATTTCTACACAGGTAATATGAAAGGGAATTTGCACAAAACCTTCCTCTTGAAGTTGATTCTTCCCTCCATTTCCAAAATTTGTTTCCAATTTCCTTCCCTGCCAAACATTTCCAATCACTGGAAAAATTAAGCTCATGTGCAGAAAATTATATGTCCCCTTTCCAGAAAATGTCTAGCTTCCTGGAATTCAAAAATGCTCTTTTAAAAATGTTTCTCTAAGATAAAGAGTCAAAAATATTTTTGAAGATTCGTAAATCAAAAAAGTATAAATATTTTCAAAATAACTGTCAAGCCTTGTAATTTTTTTCTTTTTTTTTTTTTTATTAGTGAAACACCATGAGGTACAGTTGTAGATTTACAATTTTTTGTGCTTGGGTTTCGATTATACAGTGATCAGATACCCATCCCTCCACCAGTGCCCATTTTCCACCACCATGGATAATATTCCCCCCACCCCCATCCCCCCATCCCCCCGCCTCTGTGGCAGGGCAATCCCCTGTGTTCTCTCTCTCTCCTTTTGGGTGTTGTGGTCTGCAAAAGAGGCATTGAGTGGCAAATATGTTCAGTCCATAGTCTACTTTCGACATGCATCTCCCCTCCTGGGAGGATCCTCCAAACACCCTTAATTTGGTGCTCCCTTCTCTATCTGTCTGCTCACTGATTCTTTTGAGGCACAGAGGCTTCTTGGTTTAAGATGGTCCATTAGTGTATCTCTATTTTCACTTGCTTATTCAGTAGTATGTCACCTTTAAAGATACCTTTAGTTTCAATGTTGTCGAGGATTTTGCTGACCTTCTCTTCAATGTACTTCATGGATTCAGATCTGAGACTGGGGTTCTTTAATCCATTTTGATCTGACATTTGTGCGTGGTTGTAGGTAGAGGTCTGAGCCCTTGTGTGAGATTCCGTTAACGATGTTTGGAGCAGGCTGCAGGCACCAGGAACAGCGGAAAACCCCTGAGAGGCCCTCTGAAGGTAATATATTTTTAGCTCCCAAGTCAGTAATGTCAGGATGCTGTTGTTTGAAACACACATTGTCCACCTTGGGGAGTTTTCATATCCAAAGCACTTAGTCATATAGACCTCATTGTTGATCCGCGCTGGACTAGTGCCTCGGTAAATCTGGCTCTGATTATTGTTGGGAAGATGAAGAGAAATTGTGCATCTAGGGTGGCTGAACCATGGGCCTGAGTACATGGTGCTTGATCTTTACATGTCCCAAGAGCTGATATTTTGGCTTCTTGCTACAACTGTTCTCTTTTCTTGGTCCCTATTTACAGTCACCCCTGACAAACTCTGAGGGCCTTTGACTGTTCATCTGTAGATTCTTTCCCCAGTCTGTGTGTTAGCATCCCACAGCCTGATCATTTATGTATAGTCCACCCACCTTTTGGAGATATGTCTCAAATCTCTTTATTAAACAACGGTGGTCATGAAATTATGAAACTATTATTATTATTATGAAACTATTTTTCCTTTTTATCAGGTCATCTTGTTATATTAATCCTCCTTCTTCAGCGTATTCATTTTTTTTATATTAAACCAAACCCCTTAACTGTGCCATTTCTCCCATTCTTTGTTGGAGGAGACTGGAGATGGAAGCATACTTGTCTGTGCTCAGGGCTTACTCCTGGCTCTGTGCTCAAGGATAACATCTAGTGAAACTCGTTCTACCACATAGTATTCCAGGGATGAATCTTGGGTCAGCTTCCTGCAAATGCCCTAAAAGGTAGACTATTTCTCTGCCTGTTCCCCCTCTCAACTCTTCATCAGGCCCATAAAATTTCTCCTCTTAAGGGCTTTACAACCCTGAGCCAAGTTTCTCTTCCATAGAGTCTTGTCTGTTTCCCCTTTTATCCCCCCTTGTAGGATAACACTCTTTTGTCCTTCCTCAGGTAGCTTAGGTTTGTCAGGTCACACCCATCTAAGGACACTGAACTTGTATTATAAGCAATGTCCTTTCTGTGTGGACCCAGGAAGACAATTAATATTATGCTTTGTAACTTGGGAGTTGATTGACTCTGTATAATATTTACTCCAGGGCATCTGATTTCTTGACTCAGTTGCCCTTGGTTCCTAGCACCCCAAAAGCAGGGTCCCGATGAGGGACTGAATGGACCCAGGGCAAGCAGTGAGCTACCCTGGCATCGAAATGGACCAGGCCCAAGAGCCACGGTACTCAACTATAAGTTGAGGACATGATCATGGACAAATGCTGTCATGATCCAAAAGTAAGTAACGAAGAGAACTTGCTGGAACTAGGAAGATTAACCTGGCCTGAGGACTGCGTAATGTATAGTGCGATGTTCTCAGGAAGAACCGAACTAAATTTATATCTCTTACTGTGCTCATACAGAATGACATTGCTAAAAATATTAGAAGTAGATTTATTACAACTATTTAAGTAGATTAGTAACTGAGGCAAGAAAACACCCTTGTTGGGATCCCACCCTTGAGCGGATCTCCTAGTAATCTGAAGTAATCTCTGTAGATGAGATTTTATCCTTGAGTTAATCTCCTGGAGGAGTGGTCTTGCCTCTCTTTGTTGATTCGTCAGTATTCAACCCACCTTTTTGTCACCGCTTTATGTGACTGCTATATAAACTAAGACGTAAGCTCGAGAGGGGAGAGTCAGAAGCGAGAGAGCTCGGGCTCCAGAGATCCAGAGTCAGAGCCAGAAGGAGAGAGGTTCCAAGATTGGGGCCCAGGAGGGAAGGAGGCAGAGAAAGACAGGAGTGAAGAGGATTGAAATAAACTACTATTGATATAGACCAGCCTGGCCCTTGTTTCTTCTTCCTTCTGCCCTTGGCCAACAGTCATTCCAAACCAGGAACACAGCGGCTCAAGAGCATCGAACGCAGGCAGTGAGACAGTGCCATCCAGTGAGCCCATGAAGAGACAACCTTCGGCGTGATAAGATTTTACACCCCCTCTAACTTCTATTACTTTCTCATGAATCCTTCAATCCTCGCCCCCCCTCAAGTGATGACCACAATGGAAAGGCTCTCAACATTCAGAAATTTTATTACTAATCTATTAATTTATATGCATCTATTTATTTTTGAAAAGATTTTCATTTTTCATTTCATCATCCTGTTATTCGTCGATTGCCTCGAGCAGGCCCCAGTAACGTCTCTTTCATCCTAGCCCTGAGATTATATTCAAGGTTCTTTAGGAGAATGAGACCCATCATTGTTACTGGTATTTGGCATATTTGGTACGCCACGGGGAGTTTGCCAGACTCTGACCTGTGGGCAGGCTACATTCGATAGCCTGCATGTTTGTCCAAAGTAGGAATGAGATAATAAGATGTCATAAAAAAATGTCCTGATAAGACATCGTGGCCGCGCGGTTCCGGGAGCTGGATTTTATAGTCTCTGGGTCTTGGCCGTTGATGGGATTACATGGCGCCAGGAAAAGATATATCAGAATAAATGCAATGTGTATGGCTTTTCAAGTGTTTGTCTAAGGCAATCATCTGGTACTTAAAGTGACACCAACCATTCCAGCTACTTATAGCCATAGAATGAAGAGATGTACATATCTTATTTTCTCTGAATAAAAACTGTACTTTCCCCAAAGAGGTGCATTTGGCAGCATTCTCACGCTCCTGCTGAGGCTTCCTCTTCATAGCCTCACGCTCTGGTCTCTGCTCTTTTGTGATGGGTTTTGACATGACTGACTCGGGAACATTGGGCTTTCTCCATGGAATTGGTTGGAAACAGAAGTCTTGGAGTAGAAACTGACTCTGCTGTTTGGGTGGAGCCTGCGCTAGGTCCCAGAGACAGGAAGAGGGCCCCTCTGGAGAGACGTGCTAGCTGTTGTCTTGGAGGGAGCAGGTCTAGAAGTTGCAGGCTGAGAAATAGGCCAGCTAATAGAGCTGAGCAAAGCTGGTCGAGATGGGTTGGTCGAAATGGGCTGAGCTGGTCTGGCAGGACGTGAGAAAGATGCAGTCGCTGGCCGGGATGAATTGGTGGCAGTTGGCTGAGCTAAGTTGGTAGAGCCAGGCCTGGCAGGTAAGCTGCAGCAGAATTATGTGAAGCCAGAGATTGTGGTTTCCGAGGAACACGTTGAGTTTGCGACTTCTCCATGGTAAGAAAAGTCAAAGGTACCAATTTGACCTTCCCAGAAGGTGGCAGCTCAGACTGGGATGGAGACGAGTGTTCTTCCATACTGCTGTTTGCTTTCTGTGATTTGACCTGAGTTTTCTCAAGACCTTTTCCATCCCGTGTAGCACCTGGCCATGGTTTGACAGCTGAGGAGGTTGGACATCTTTGGGCTTCTTTGAACTACCCAGTACCTGGGAAAAAGAGGATTCAGGCTTTGGATGCTTCTTCTTCCCCAATGCATCAAACACTTGCACAGACTCTAGCATGTGCATGCCTTGGCACCTGTGGGGCTGTTTAAGGGCCTCTTGGCCAAGCTCAGGTTGACTTAACTTGCGTTTCATCCTGGCAATGGTGGGCTTCTCTTCTGCTTTCAACTTGTACCCTGTATGCTTATTGTCATCACCCTTTTTAGAGTTTTCTCTGGCCTTTTTTTGTTTTTTCATGCTCATGGCTCTTGGTCTTGCTGATCCTGCTGGATGCAGTTTTCTGAGGTTTGCTGTTATGTTTGTCCCTGGTCACAGGACACCTATCAATGGCTGCAGCATTACAAACAACCCCTGCTCCCCCTAGCAAGTGTTCTGGGTCTTTGGAATGGATTTTGGCCTTGGGTTCTTCCTCCAGCGGCTCAGACGCCTAGTTTTTGTTCTTCGTGTTGGGTGGGAGGTCCGTTTAGTGCCATCTGAGTTTTCTTTCCCCAAATTCAGAGTGGTGGTGTCTGTGGTGTTCATTACCTGCGGATATATGCATTGATCTAGGTCTTTTAATCAATCAAAGATCTGGGGAAGTTGTTTATCTTCCCCCATGTTGTGATCTGCAAAATTACCACGAGATTCAGTACCACCTTCAAGTGTTCCTGTGTCCTCCAAACATTGACCCTTCTTTTCCTCACAAGTTCATTCAGTACCAGGCTGTTGGTCTTGGCTGAGAGGATCCATGCAGGCCTGGAGCTGGTGGATATCAGGGATTTCTAAAGGGCACAGTGGAGGATCTTGGTTTTCTATTGGGATCTGGTAGGTATCCAGAGATGTTGAAAGCCCAATGTTCACCTCATCCCAATTCTTATCTGTTTGTTCCTGAATTGGAAAATGGGGTAGTGTCAGGTTACTTTATTCTAAATCTCTCATTGGAATATCTGCTGGTGGTTTATTTTCAAGTGTTTGAATCCTGATACTGCAAGACATGGGGAATTCTGAAGTTTGTGTCAGATAAAATGTCAATTCAGAAGGTTGCAATGACAGGGAAATTTTCTACCCCAGGGAATTAATCACTACAAAGGAACCACAGAAGTAATCAGTCCCCCGTAAACCATACACTCCCTCCTCACAACTCATGGTGCCACAATTGGGCACCTTCTGGCAATGGGCAACACATTGTTACTGGCTCTTCTAAGGATCATGGACAAGACCCTGAGGTAGAAGATTGGAGGTAACTGTTGTCGTTCTTACTGTTGGTCATGTGGTGCCGTTGTTTTCCTTGTATTTGAAAGAGTTTCTGGGTAAACCGTACTTCAAAATAGGAGACTTAGAATAGAGGAATAGCACAGTCAGTAAAGCACTTGCCCTGCGCACTGCTGATCTTAGTTTGATCCTTCAGCATCACAAAAGAGCCTCTAAGCACCTTCATAAGTGAACCCTGAGCACACCCCGAGGTGCAAGCCCTGAGCACTGCGATCTTTGACCCATATTCTGCCTCCCCCAAACAAAAGCTTTTTTTTTCAAGCTAGAGATTTGCAAACTTTTAAATGCTATAGTGGCTTAGCATCATATAGTCAATTTTTTCACTTTTCTGAAAAAAAAAAATAAACCCTGGAAGTTCATATTATGGAATCAAAGAAAGAATGAAGCACCACTTCATAATGAATTTTGTGCTCAAGTAGAGATTCTAGGTTTGATAACTTTGGACAGGATCTCTGAGTATATTTTGTATTCAGAATCTTGTACATTAAAGTAAGGGAAAATTCCTGTGGTATCATCACAATAAGAGTTCTTAAATGTCTTCAGAAATCACGATAACGATCACGACCAACCTGTTTCGTTGATTGCCTAGAGCAGGACCCAGTATCGTCTCTTTTGTCCTAGCCCTGAGATTTTTTTTAAAAGATGCCATATTCAAGGCTCTTTCAGGGTTAGGAGAAAGAGACACATCATTGTTACTGGTATTTGGCATATTGGGTACACCACGCGGAGTTTGCCAGACTCTGCTGTGTGGGCAGATAACATTCGGTAGCCTGCTAGTTTGTCCAAAGTAGGAATGAGATAATAAGATATCTAGCTTCCAGGAGGTGGGTTTTATAGTCTCTGGGTCTTGGCTGTTAATGGGATTACACAGCGCCAGGGGCCAGTTGGTGGGTGTGACCCCTGCCTACTGGAAATTGGAGGATCTGGATGGAGGATGCACAGCCACAATCCCAGCAGGCTTGGAGAACTCAGCCCCGGGACCCGCATACCTTTGTTCCTCTGCTGGTACCTTCATGCGTGTGGAGACTTGTCGGTCTCAGCATGGTGGTGGCTGGTTCTGGAGGTCTTCGGCTGCCAGAGCCCTGGTCAGGGCGGGGAGGGAAACTCAACCCGCTCCCCTCCAAGGGACCCTGGGGAGGACAGCCAGGCGCGGGTGCAGGAGACTCTGCAATGTTCTCTTCCGGGACCTGGGCTTTATAGTCTCCGTGTAATCCGAATCAACAGCCAAGACACAGAGACTATAAAACCCAGAAATCACAAACACAATAATTTAAGAAATGGAGCTTTGAGGCTGGAGAGATAGCACAGTGCGTAGTCTGTTTGCCTTGCATGCGGCCTACCCAGCATCCCATATGGTCCCCTGAGCACCGCCTGGAGTAACTTCGAGTGCAGAGCCAGGAATAACCCCTGTGCATCGCCAGGTGTGACCCAAAAAGCAAAAAAAAAAAAAGAAGAAGAAATGGAGCTTATTGTTACTGTGGTAATACTGGCGGACTGATCAATCATGAAAATGTGGCATTCCTTGTTATGCTACTGAAGTTTTCTTCTAGGAAACATAGCTGGTCTTTATACTATCATACCGTCCAATCTGTATTAGAAGGTCTGATATTGAGTGTGAAAATAAGGTATTATAAAATGAGTGAGGGAATTTAAACTTAAACTGAGTCTATTTTCCTTCAGGTTTCATAAATATAAAAATCTCAGTTTATTTCATTGTAATGCCACCTGTCTATCGACAGTTTCCCACTCGCAGACTTGACCCCAAGTTTTGAGTGCCAGATTTCTCTTCTCTCCAGTTTAATCACATTGATAACTCAATTCTTTGATGGGTGGAGCAGACACAGAGTAATAGATTCCAGAAGTGGAGGCTGGTGTTCGGTTCTTTGGGGGCTGAAGCTTCTTTAGAACCATAACCATTTTCTGGGGATGCATTGCTGTAATCTTGGAAGGCAGAGACCCTCCCTCCATTATATGTCATAGAGCCATTGGATTGCAGGCAGGGACCAGGTTCTCCAGAAAAAGAGGTCCCGGAGTGCTCTGATGATAGTAATACACCTGACTTCCTTCCTGGTAGGGAAGCGACAGGCCAGAAATCTGATTTGGAACCTGAGATGATGTCCTTTCAACAAGACTGACAGAAAGTGACAGGTACAGAGACACCATGTGGTTGGTATCTAAGGTTTTCTATAGCAAGCTGCCATAGACATGGAAGAGACAGTGATGTCTTGGTCAAGGGTAGTAGAGTAAAGTCTCCCATGTAAGACTTCTTTTCAGTACTTTCTGCAATATCCCACTCCAAAACACTTGGGTAGGAAGCAGAAAAAGTGGAATGCTGGCTCTGGCCAGACACTCCAGACAGCTTTGGTCAAGATCGGCACTACCCATGAGTTTTTGGAAAGAGATGCCAGAATCTGAGGGCAGGAGCCAAGCAGATCTACCAGGTGGAGTAGATACGCTGGAGTAGTTCCAGATACTTCCTGTTAGGGAATCTGCTTTATTCACCATGGGAAGCGGAAGCTGCAGAGAATGTGCAGTTCCCAATACCGATGGATTTTGAATATTTTCTGTAAGGAAAAAGAGGGTGATGAAAAAAATCTGTGAGACTGATAATCTCTGACAACTTTTTTTTTCTTTTTGGGTCACACCCATCATTGCACAGGGTTTACTCATGGTTCATGCACTCACGTATTACATCCGTTCTTGCTCAGGGGACCAGATGTAATGCTGGGAATGGAACCCGGGTTTGCCTCGTGCAAGGCAAATGCCCTACCAACTATGCTATCACTCCAGCCCCCTCCGACAACGTTTGAGAGGAGCAAAATTCACTTAAACTTTCAGGTGTAGAGAAGCTTCTAATACCAACAGTCAAGTAAGTTACCAAAAATCCAAACAACTTTGGTTGTCTGAAAGGCTGGAACATTTTGCACTTGGTGTATTTGGCACCACGCTCCCCAAGTGAACACAGAGCTATAGAAGTCTCAGGTGATCTTGATACATGGAGTTTTTTCTTACAGCTATTTTCTCCTTACCCTAGCTCTACCTGTAGTTTGCTCTCCTGTTAAACTTTACGTTATTGCCTAGAATGGAAGCATTTTACAACTAGGAAGTCCTAAGAGAATGACTAACATTTTGTTGGAGAAAAAAGAAACCCGAGGCCCAGAGATGGCCTACAGACTTGTTCAAGTTTTCCCATTATTTTTATTGGTATTGGGGTGGCGTGGAGTTTGAACCCATACCTGGCAGTGATCTTGTGCTATTCCTGCCTCTGAACTCTGGAGTGACCCCTTGTAGTGCTCAGGAGACTGGATGCAGTGACAGAGATTCAACTGGATTGGCTGCCTACAAGGCAAATGCCTTATCCCCTCCTGGACTATCTTGCTGTCTCTTATGTATTACCAGGTTAAGGAACCTAAGCATGTGGACTTTCTTGCTAAGGCTCTGCCTTGATCACTACAACGTCAGAAACTAGGAGAAAGAAACTTTCCATTAATACAGGAATGTGGGGTCATTATGACTATTATCAGTGTAATATTCAGGTTTTGTCTTTTGCTTGTGCAGTTTCTATCTATTACCTACGGCTCACATATAACTCAATATACTTGATGAATTGAAAGTTAGCCACCGTACCTTGGTTTCTGATCCCCCCTCAAAAATGAGTACTTTAGTTTTTCTCAAGATGTGCTGTTGGAAGGATGGCTGTTGTTTAAATTCTGAGTCTCAAGTTGCTTTCCTGCAAAGGAGTTACTTACAACTCTACTTAAGAATAATGTGGACACAGAAATAAAATTTGCCTTTTTAACGTGATTTACGTGGGAGGAAGCATAGAGAAAAAGAAAAAACAATCATGAAAAATATATTTCACGGAACTGAAAAAGAAGTATGTAGATATTTATGAAATCTGGGCTATGTGGCAAGCAGTATTGTACAGTAACTGATAGAAAGCAGCCCCAAGAGTAAGCCCTCACCAACAGTGAATGTCGTCCCCAAACTTAACCAAGAAAACAGTACAATAAGTTTCTTAAGAAATTGTGACATGTATATGATATGAAGATAATATTCTATTTTAGCAAAACCTACTAGTAAATAAGGCAGTAGAAGATTTTTTTTGAGTGTATAGCTTATAGCTTATAGGGGCTGGAGCGATAGCACAGCGGGTAGGGCGTTTGCCTTGCACGCAGTCAGCATGGCCGACCAGAGTTCGATTCCTCCGCCCCTCTCGGAGAGCTCGGCAAGCTACCGAGAGTATTCGATATGCCAGACACAGTAACAACAAAATCTCCAATGGAGACGTTACTGGGCCCGCTCGAGCAAATCGATGATCAACGGGAGGGCCTTTACTTACTTACTTACTTATAGCTTACCAGTCCATAAAACAAAAGAATTTACCAGTAACTTACATCACAAGCAGTAAATATAATAAATGTCATTGCATGTGCTAGGCAGTATATGTTTTAAAGGAGTATAAAGTAGAAATAAATATAATAATTACAACAAAATGACATTATTATTCTCATTCATACCTCTGAATTTATCCATCAAACAACAGGTACTCAATAGAGCATACAATTTCTGTAAATCACACAAGAAGCAGAAAATGCCATTTAAAAAATGATCAAAAAATTTAAGATTTATTTTTAAAATCTAGATGATAAGTATTTTTATCTACCAGGAAATTGTCATTCTCAAAGTTTCAGAAACAATAACCAAAACCCAACTTAAATATTTTTAATGTAGAAAAACTAAGATCAAAACTGAAATCAATGTGCACTTACACATCAGGGCTGGAGCGATAACACAGCAGGTAGGGCGTTTGCCTTGCACGCAAACAACATGGATGATCTAAGTTTGATTCGACCGTCCCACTCAAAGAGCCGGACAAGTAATGAAAGTATCTCGTTTGCACAGCAAAGCCTGGCAAGCTACCCGTGACATATTCGATATGCCAAGCTCAGTAACAATTGTCACAATGGAGACGTTACTGGGCCTGCTTGAGCAAATTGATGAACAATGGGACGACAATGGACAGTGACAGTGACTTAGACATCTGAGACTTGATTTTTCTATTTCTTCTTAGAATCTAAAAGAAGATGTTGACTGCTATCAAAATATTGTCATGTTAGGAAGAACCTACTCTTTTTTCTTTTTTGGTCACACCAGGCATTGCACAGGAGTTCCTCCTGGCTCATGCACTCAGGAGGACCATGTAGGATGCTGGGAATCAAAGCCAGGTCGGAAGCGTGCAAGGCAAATGAGCTACCCAGGTGAAAGGTAAACGCCCTTCCGAGCGCTCCAGCACAGAAAGAATCTATTTGTGAATATGACAGGTTGCCTTAACATGGACCCTACTTACCACGCAAAAGAATCAATTCTCCTGAATCAAGATAGAAGAAATCACTACTTTAACAAGCAGAGCATACATGCACCTTACAAACTAAAATGCGATAAAAATATCGAAGATTATGTAGCATCCATCCCCCTAGGTAACCACTATTAGTTATTTATACGAAGTATCATTTCTCAAACGTGTTTACGTTCAAAATTGCCAAGTACCAACAGCGTTCTAGGGACAATAAGAAAAGAAACCACCATCATGGTTTTCTATACACTGTTTTTTCTACTGGTACTGTACTCGAGGCATAGTATATTTTCTAGTCCTAAAAATAATTAAAGTAAACTGCTTTGACAGGCTCTCAGCATATTTATCTATATTCTTTCAGTTTTGATTTGAACTATTTGGTTCTCTCCAACATTCTACCACAAACTGTTTCTCCTTCCTTGATAATTCCCCTCCATAATCTTTATTTCCTATTTTATTCTCCCTCATATCATCTTCTACCTCTTGCCTTCTGTTGGTCAAAGCTTGTTGAAAATGACCCTAAACTTCCTTACCTTTGAGGACTAGCCCACTCTACCACTCATCACTCCACACCTTCCCACAATCCAGTTTTTCTTATCATCGAGTTTACATAGAAAACTCAAAAGGCACATGATAATGACTTTTGAGTAGCACTAAATTTAAAATACTAAATTATAAATACAAGTGTAGAGACCGCTAATATACAACATCCTGGTAGATATTATGTTTTCTACCAAAACTACCTTTTCTGTTTCTGTCAAAGTATTGTCTCTGATTTACTTTTTTTTCCATGAATATCATGTCAAAATCACTATTAAAAGGAAAAGTAAACACAGAGAGTGAAACCTCATATATAAACATGTATTTTAGGTTGGAAGTATGTGTGAAATATAATGTAATCAAAGAAGACAAACACTTTGTGTGTGACAGACACTGGCCCACATCCACAAGAACAAAAACAACCGGTGCTGGCGCGGATGTGGCGAGAAAGGGACCCTCCTTCACTGCTGGTGGGAATGCCGGCTGGTCCAACCCTTTTGGAAAACAGTATGGACGACTCTCAAAAAATTAGAATTTGATCTGCCATTTGACCCAGCTATAGCACTCCTGGGAATATATCCCAGAGAGGCAAAAAGGTATAGTCGAAGTGACATCTGCAATTGTTTGTTCCTTGCAGCACTCTTTACAATAGCCAGAATCTGGAAAAAACCTGAGTGCCCAAGAACAGATGACTGGTTAAAGAAACTTTGGTACATTTACACAATGGAGTACTATGTAGCTGTTAGAAAAGATGAAGTTATGAAATTTACATACAAGTGATACTACATGGAAAGTATCATGTTAAGCGAAATGAGTCAGAAAGAGTGGGATAGACAGAGAAAGATTGCATTCATCTGGGGAACATAAAGCAACAAAAAGGGAGATTAACACCCAGGAATGGCTGAGATTAGTACCAGGAATTTTGGTCCATGAATGGAAGGCCAGCCACAGGCTCTAGGTGAAAAGGAAGCTCAGATAGAGAAGAGAGTACCAAATGAAGGGTGTTGTGAGGGCCCTCCCAGGGTGGGAGAAGCATGCTAAAAGTAGTCGATAGACCAAACATGATTGCCACTCAAAGCCTCTCTTGCAAAACACAGTACCCAAAAGAAGAGAGACAGAACAAGGGGGAATACCCTGCCACAGAGGCAGGATGGGACGGGGGGGGAGTAAGGGGGGGGGGGAATGCTGGGACCCGTGGGGATGGATTACGGGCACTGGTGGAGGGATGGGCACTTGATCATTGTATAACTGAAACCCAAGCACAAAATTTGTAAGCCTATAACTGTACCTCATGGTTTTTCACTAATAAAAAAAGAAAAAAAATTAAAAAAAAGAAAACACTTTGTGTGTGAGAGAATGGAAGTCACTGTCTAAAATCACACAGCAAATGTGAACCTCAAGCTAAAATAAGGCTTACCATATCCTAGTTGAATACTTTCCTCTATTATTAAATGCAGCTTTTCCTTAACTGCTAAGTTTAGGGATATGAAATCTCATGAAAAGCTTCGAAAAATATTATTCCTTACCTAACATGATCAGAAAAAATATCAACGAAAATAAATGAGAAAAGGAGAAGATATGAGAGTATGTCTGAACACTGAAGCAGGAGTCCACAAGTGTCCAGTACAGACGACTGATCACTGGTGATTGGTCATTGGTCACTGGTCACTTTCAATGATCCAAACTTGTTTAGAAACAACTGCATGGGAGCTCCAATATTCTACCAGGTGCTGGTAGGTTTGGTGGGAGAATGATGTCATAAAGCAGGCAGTTGAAAGGTAGAGACTAGCCAATAGGGAGGTCAGATTCCCAAGAAGAAGACTGGATTGGATAGACTGAGAGGTAGACTTAAGGAGGCTAGAGAGCTGGAATATTACAAGACAGTTATAACAGTTTCACCTTCCTCAGACCCTTAGGTAAGGAAAATACTCCTATTATACTGATAAGCATACATATTTCATTAATAAATCAACAATTACTAGGTAATAATTTGTATTGCCTAGTTAACCAATAAAATTAAGTTCCTACTAGTGTATTTTGTGTAATGTTGCATAATATTAAATTATATGTTAATGCTTTATTATATACAATATCACTTACTTTAGGGGTAGGAAATGATTGATTATTGTGAGAAATCTTCCCCTAACCAAAAAAACTAAATTTAGGGTGTTCTATTTGAAAACATATCCCCAGAAAAGAATAGTAGGCAAGGATAGAATAGATTACACAGTATCTGCCAGGTGTAAACTTGTGCCAGGCAAACATAGACTAATACTTTGTAGGGTCTTTTTGATTTAGGCGACAATATAGCCCAAACTAGAAGAAACAACTTTCACAATGTTTTATTTATTTATTTATTTATTTATTTTGATTTTGGGTCCTCACCTACCACGCCCAGGGCTTGCTCCTGGCTCCACACTCAGGAATCACTCCTGGAGGAGCTCGGTAGACTGGATTGTACACTACATTATCTCTCCTGCGCAAACAAATTTATATTTTATAGATGCCAACTGATTCTCTGTGAACTACACGGCCATTGATGAGATTATATGGCAACAGAGGTGCTTTGTGTGTTTGACTGCCAAGCTGCTGGAAACAGGGGGAGTTGGGGAGAGGTTACCCATTCTCTGATTTCATTGAGCCTGAAGTTTTCCGTCAGAAGACCCACATACCTGAGTTTTTCTGCACATTCACGCATAGATGAGGCTTGTCCACACATGTGGATAGTGGCTATGATCATGGCTTTCAAGTTCTGGAGATTTTGGGCTGCTGGGGCATGGAAGGAATGGGACTCCAAATCGACTTTGAATCACATTTTTTTATTTTCTTATCTTTTTTTTGAGAGTTCCCTTGATTGAATCTTTATATATTTTAAAATTTTATTTTATGAATCATTGTGTGAGTTACAAGCTTTCATGTTTGAGTCACAAACATATAATGTTGAAACACCCATCCTTCCACCAGTGCATATTCTGTAGCATAACACTGTTCTGTCTTTCCTGCATAGCCTCAGGAATAGTTGGTACTTGATATTTTATTGGACTGACGAAAAGAGGAAGACACCTTAGTCAGGAAGGTTTTAGAATTATGTTTTAGGTGGGCCTTCAGGAAGGGCTTTCTTCTGTTGATTTGGCTACCTGACTTGGTGGAGTGTCAGCCCAGACTTCTAGGGAGTTGGAGAGACAAGGGAGCTGGAGAGAGAGAGAGAGAGAGAGAGAGAGAGAGAGAGAGAGAGAGAGAGAGAGAGAGAGAGAGAGGGACTGCAAGATGGACCATGGAGAGACTAGCAAGGAGAACATATGCTTGAGAGAACCTAGGCCCTCCATAACATAAATTTCTTCTATGGGATGAACTTCCTTGTAATAAACTGCTACAAAGATCAACCGGCATGGCCCTGGTCTCTTCCTTTGTCTGCCCTTGGCCAAGAGTGTTCCCTATCCAGGCCACACACAGTGGCTCTAGGGCAACGAATGCAGGCTGTGAGATAGAGCTATCCAGAGAGCACGCAAATACACAACCCTCAGCGTGTTTAGCTTTTTACAGGTGGCATCTCTTGGGCGGACTCGAGCTAACACCTAAAAGGTAAGAATTGCGTTCAATGCACCCCCACTCTAGAAAGTAAGTGGGAGAACAGGATTTTTTAGTTAGCTGGGAGTTAGAATCCTAGCAGCAATCCCCCACTAAGATGGGATAGATTCTGGGCCTTCCCAAGATCTTTCGAAGTGTCTGGAGCCATACTCAACAGGCCAAGATGTTTATGGATTTGATTCAGTGTCTGTCCCGTATGAAAGGGAACCCAGGACTATACATTTCCAAGACCAGCTCCGGTCCTGCCTTAAAGTAGTTTATGAGGTAAACCCATGGTTCCTGGATGAAGGGACTCTAGAAACCAAGATTTGGGAAAAAGTTAAGAAAAATGTCTATAAGACACCTAAGGAAGGGACTAAGATCCCCCTGGAATTCTGGAATATGAGGGAGATTGTTGTGTCTACTCTCCTGTTTTGGTAAAGCACAGTTGAGGAGGAGGAGAATAGTAGGGATCATATGGGCTCAGCTCCTCCCATACCTAAGTCTCTAAAGGGTTTTCATAGTGAAAATATTTCACAGGCTGATGAATATTGCTCCACTCCCAATGCATCAGATGAAAGCGATGCGGATTATGAGTCTGCTTGCACTTACTCAGACTATGAGTCAGAGAGCAGCTCAGCAAAGTGGCCTCCAGACTGCTCGGGACATGTTCCCTGTTGTCCAGTTCAGGCTGAGAAGAAGCAGCCTCTGTCTTTTCGCAGTTTAAGAATGGATACTATCAGTCGTTTCCAAAAGGCCTGTTCCTCCTAAGGTCCTACATCTCCATGCTGTAGGGAGTATCTTACAGACTGGAGTCAAAAGGCTTACTGGGTACCTCAAGATTTTCACATGGTTGCTAAAATGTGCTTAAGCCCTTCTCAGTACCTGCATTGGAGGATGAGGTTCAGTGATGAGGCCAAGTAAAAGATTCATGGTCCAGGCCATGCTGGATGAACATTTTCAGGATTTAAACTGACTTAGGAGATGAAGGAAATAGGTGAAGGGAAATGGCAGGACCCAAAAAGGAAAGTCACCTTGCCTGGTGCTGTTTTGGCTTGTGCCATGACATAGCTCTGTGTGCATGGGAGAAGTTTGATACAGATGCAGAATTTAAGGGAAGTTTGACTAAGATGATCTAGAGGACTTCAGAACCTGATTCAGATTTCATAGGAAGGTTGATGGAAGCCATTGAGATGCAGGTTAAGCATAAGGAAACTCAGCAACTATTGACTAAACAATTGGCCTTTGCATATGCTAATGAGGATTGCCAGGCCATTCTGTGCCCTATCAGAGTGAAGGAAGATATTATGGGGTATTTGAAAGCATGTAGGAATGTTGGTTCTGTTAAATAGAAGGTGCAGATGAAGGCTTTGGAAGCCTATACTGTACAGAGACAAGCTCAGAAAAGATGTTTTCATTGTGGAAAACCAGGCCACTTGCATAAGGACTGCAGAGCACCTCCCAAACATACTACTGTGAGAGCACCTCTTGGGCCCTGTCCCAGGTGTAAGAAGGGAAATTACTGGGCCAGAGACTGCAGAGCCAGACTTCCACCTCCCGGGCCCTGTCCCTGGTGTAAGAGGGGAAATTATTGGGCCAGAAATTGTCACTTTCATTTTGATGCAGCTGTTGACCCCAATTCTGGAAACCTGCAAGGTTGCCAGCCCCAGGTCCCACAATATCAGGGGATGTTCCAAGCTGCAGCCCCTCTCCCCAGTGTGGAATTTCAGAGCTCCAATCAGTACCATCTCTGCAGCTAATAATGGCAGAAAGTGCAGCCTTGGAGATTTCCTGCCCAGTGTTGTTACAAATTAAATTCTGCCATAAAGGACCCACTTCCACAAGGCACTGTAGGCGCTACTCTTAGTTAGGCAGAAGCAGTTTGACTTTAAAGAGAACACTGTGGCTTTAAGCCCACCCCCTCTCCATATTCAATGGACACATGGCATGTTAAATCAAAGACCAAAAAGGAGGTAATTTCCCACTTGAATGTAGCAGGGAAACTCCTCATTCAAGGACAAGTCTATGCTTTCGTTTCAACAGATGATAACCCCACTGGGAAACTTTGGATCCCAATACGTCTCATTAGGACTCAAATTCATGCACCTGAGTTGGACCTCAGACTGGCAAAGACTCACAACCCTTCACATTCCAGCCCCAAGCCATCTCCAAACTTATTTCCGCTGGAAGTCATAAGGGAAAAGAAGAGGAGCCAGTGTCAGAAGACCTGAAGCAAGGCCTCTGGCTCCTTTAACACATCAAGAGTTCCCATGAAGGCATTCCTTATACCTCTCTTTTTACAGGTTGTGGATTGGACAACGCCAGGTCTTCGTATTTTGAATTAACAATACTTTACTTTTTCTCTTTCCTTGGAATTCACAGGTTCCGGAAGGAGAAAATAATGACTTTTAAACAGGAGCACTTTTTTCATTTCTCTCTAGGATATCCATTTGTATTGGAGCTTCCCTCTGTCTTTTTCTCTACTCACATGCACGGAGACCAAACCCTGATGGTCAAAGCCTCTGATAACTAAAAAAAAAACTGTTTTTCTCAAACATAAGCTAGGTTGTACGTCTATGACTACCGATGAACCTGACCGGAGAATGGCTGCATTCCCCTACTGAAGTACTCCTGCCAGAAGTTGTGATGCTCCTGTTCCAGTGCTCCCTGACTGCTCCAGTGCTCCCTGGAATTTATCGGACTTCTCATAGCTGCTCCCCTGGTACTCATTACTGCAACTACTACTGATGATGTTACAGGAACAACTCTTCAGTTTTGATCCAGACACTTCATTTCTTCAGAATGGGACTAAATGACTCTCATCATTGGTGACTCTCATCACCCCTGGACAGTGCAGGACAATTGGACGCTTACTACAAGCACTGCTCTGGGTCCAGAGTTGGACTGAAATCTTACTACAAGAAATGAGACTGTCTTCACGAGCGGCTCTCCAGCACGGCCACAGCCCCAGAAGCACAAGGGCTTAATGCAGAACCCAACAGCTTGGAGCAGAAAAGTGAAAGGACTATGCCTTAATCCAGGCAATCATTTCTGCCCAGAGGGGAAAGGGTGTTGCTCCCTTCCGCCCTCCTCCCTCTGGAAAGAAAGTTGGCGGCCACATGGGAGCCTTGTGGACAGCAGGTATGAGCCGGGGGTGTGAGGGCGACTAAAACCTCATGGGAAGGGGGGCGTTCCGGTCCGTCCTTCACGCCCTACCGAGGTCAGCAGTCGCCCCCCACGAGTGGCTCTCCAGCACAGCCACGGCCCCAGAAGCACAAGGACTTAATGCAGAACCCAGCAGCTTGGAGCAGAAAAGTGAACGGACTATGCGTTGATCCAGGCCATCAAGTCTGCCGGAGGGGAAAGGGTGTTGCCCCATTCGCCCTCTCCTCTCTGGAAAGAAAGATGGCGGCCACATGGGAGCCTTGTGGACAGCAGGTATGAGCCGGGAGTGTAGGGGCGACTAAAACCTCATGGGAAGGGGGGCATTCCGGTCCGTCCTTCACGCCCTACCGAGGTCACCGGTTGCCCCCCACGAGCGGCTCCCCAGCACAGCCACGGCCCCAGAAGCACAAGGACTTAATGCAGAACCCAGCAGCTTGGAGCAGAAAAGTGAACGGACTATGCGTTGATCCAGGCCATCAAGTCTGCCGGAGGGGTAAGGGTGTTGCCCCATTCGCCCTCTCCTCTCTGGAAAGAAAGATGGCGGCCACATGGGAGCCTTGTGGACAGCAGGTATGAGCCGGGAGTGTGGGGGCGACTAAAACCTCATGGGAAGGGGGGCGTTCCGGTCCGTCCTTCACGCCCTACCGAGGTCACCGGTTGCCCCCCACGAGCGGCTCCCCAGCACAGCCACGGCCCCAGAAGCACAAGGACTTAATGCAGAACCCAGCAGCTTAGAGCAGAAAAGTGAACGGACTATGCATTAATCCAGGCCATCAAGTCTGCCGGAGGGGAAAGGGTGTTGCCCCATTCGCCCTCTCCTCTATGGAAAGAAATATGGCGGCCACATGGGAGCCTTGTGGACAGCAGGTATGAGCCGGGAGTGTGGGGGCGACTAAAACTTCATGGGAAGTGGGGCGTTTCGCTCCGCCCTTCACGCCCTACCGAGGCCACCGGTTGCCCCCCGCGAGCGGCTCTCCAGCACGGCCACGACTCCAGAACACAGAAACCAATTTCTTAACTATCTGACTTTCAGTAGAAATACTTCCAGGGTCAATAGGTAAAATAGCAGAAATCCAAAACCAACATTTAATTCTTGAACCCAGCTATAGAAAGCAAATCACTTCACAATGCTTTTTCAGCATGTCTGATTTGGGGGGGGGAGGTAAACTCTAAATAATAGTGATGAATCTTTTATTGAAACAATGAATCTAATCAAAGCAGATGGAGTGTTAACTAGAATTCATCTGCCTCACAGGGACGGGGAGGGGTGGGGGTGGGGTTTTATTGGGGTTCTTCATGGTAAAAAATAAGTATTGGTAAAGGGAAATGTGTTTGATATTTGCATGACTGAGACATAAACCTGAAAGCTTTGTAACCTTTCCCACAGTGATTCAATAAATAAATTTAAAAAAAAAAGAAATGAGTCTGTCTTGTATTTGGAATTGTTCCTCTGTTTCAAATTTTTTTTTTAAAAAAAAGGGAGAGATGTAGGATAACACTGCTTTGTCCTTCCTGCATAGCCTCAGGTAGTTTAGGTTTATTGGGTTGCTCCCATCACATTGCTCACATTTCTCTGTGTTCATTTGTAACTTTCTTTGTGTTCTATTGACATGTAAATATTGCTTTTCTCTTCTCCCTAAGTCCTTTGCATAGGTTATTCAGAGCAATGTCCTTTTTGTATGGACACAAGAATTTTGTAATGTGATTCAGTGATATTTTCGTCCTGGGCATCAGTTCTCTCACCTAAGCCTCAGCTGCCTTTTACTTCCTAGCACCCCCAAGAGCAGAGTCCCGATGAGGGACTGGATGGAATCAGCGCAAGCTGTAATCTATGTGCTACCCTGGAATCGGGATGGGACCTGCCAAAGCGCCATAATGCTTAACTATAAGTGAAGAGCTTGGTCATGGACAAATGCTGTCATGATCCAAAAAGTAATAACTAGATTTGGACCCTGCTAGGATTAGGAATGATTTATCTGGCCTGATATTGGTAGTCTGTGAATCTGTGGCAAGATGTTTCCAGGACAGCTGCCCTACAAGTCTCAATGTTATCTCTTACTGTGTCCATAAAAAATAGTATTTTTTCTCTGTTTCAAATTTTGTGTTTTTGTGTAAAAAGAAAAAGGGGGAGATGTAGGATAACACTGTTCTGCCTTCCTGCATGGTCTCAGGAATATTTTATAGTTTCTTGATAGTTTATTAGACTGAGGAAAAGAGAAAAACACCTTAGAAGGTATTTTGCCCTTGGGCAGTCAGAAGGGCATTAGACTTATCTTTTAGGTGGGCCCACAGGAAGGGCTTTCTTCTGTTGCTTTGGCTACCTGACTGGGTAGAGTGTCAGCCCAGACTGTCAGGGAGTTGGAGAGACAAGAAAGCTGGAGAGAGAGCAGGGCCGCAAGATGGACCACGAAGAGACTAGCAAGGAGAACATGTGCTTGAGAGAACCTAGGCCCTCCATAACATAAATTTCTTCTATGGGATAAACTTCCTGGTAATAAACTGCTACAAAGATCAACCGGTCTGGCCCTGGTCTCTTCCTTTGTCTGCCCTTGGTCAACAGCGTTCCCGTTCAGTTTTCAGAATGAGCCTTGTGGACCATGGTGAATCTTATTTCTGAACACGTGATAGTTGAATACAGAAACATCTGAGATATTCTTGATTTTTTTTCCTCTTCATAGTTTTCCACTATGGGCTGGAGCGATAGCACAGCGGGTAGGGCGTTCGCCTTACAAGCGGCCAACATGGCCGACCCGAGTTCGATTCCTCCGCCCCTCTCGGAGAGCCCGGCAAGCTACCGAGAGTATTCGATATGCCAGACACAGTAACAACAAAGTCTCCAATGGAGACGTTACTGGGCCCGCTCCAGCAAATCGACGATCAACGGGAGGGCCTTTACCTTTACCTTAGTTTTCCACATTCAGATTTGTTGCTTTGAACTCTTAAAAAGATTTTTTTAATTTAATTTTATTTTTATACAGTTGTTTACAAGATTTGAGTGCATGTAATATACAAACACCAATACACCACCATTACACCTTCTCACCGCCATTTTTCAAATGTTTCCATCCTAAACCTAAAACCATGCCCTAAAGCAGAGCCAAAATAATTAATTTTGTACTGCTTGTTATGAATAATTCGCTAAAATGATCCAAAAATTGTTTCTTAGAGGAAAGTACATCACGATGGCTGTATTACACCCAGGAGTCATTAAGAACTTCTATAAGAGATTAGTAACATGTTGTTAAGGTTTAGCCTTGTGTGCATATCCATCTGTCTGTCTGTCTGTTTGTCTGTCTGTCTCTCTGTCTCTCAGAGGTCTGTCCATCTATCTATGATTTTGTAAAAATATATTTCCCTTATGATTGGTTTCCTTCTATTCTATTTCATTTATTTTTTTATTATTATTTTGTTTTCTATTTTATTTATTATTATTATTTTTATTGTTTTCTTTTTATTTTTTAATGAATCACCATGAGGTTCAGTTACAGATTTGCAAACTTTCTGTGATTACAGTTCCATCATAAAATGATCGAGTACCCATCTCTCCACCAGTGCCCATTATCCACCAGCAATGTTCCCAGTATCCCTCTCACAAACCCCACAAAATCTCTCCCACCTACCTCTGTGGCAAACACAACTCCTTTTACTCTCTCTCTCCTTTGGGGTTTTATGGTTTGCAATGCATGTAGTAACTGGGCATCATATTTGGTCTATATTCTACTTTCAATAGGCATCTGCCATCCCGAGTGAGCCCTCCAAGAATCATGTAAATAGTGGTCCCTTCTCTATTCCATCTGACTTTTCTCCTAACACGTGAGACCTGCTTCCAAGCCTTGGAGGTATCCACTTGACCTTTATCTCTATTATCTTTGGGTGTGAGTCTCTCATTCGGTTACTTTATATTCCACAAATGAGTGCAGTCATTCTATGGCTGTCCCTCTCTCTCTGACTGATTTCACTTTGCATGATACTGGAATAAAGTCCCACTTCTGATGCAGTCCTAAAATTTGCCGGGGAAGGCCTCTGTCCTGAGTGCCTTTGGGGGGGGAGGTGGGGGGAAGGGCGGTGCAGGGCCAATGGTGAGGACTCTTCCAGTTCCCTGAGCTGGATTTCTGGACACACTGCCCTGGAGTACATGCCCACTAACCACTTGACTCCTATTTTAAACCTCAACAAATGTGGTGTGCTACATTTGATCGATAGCACAGCGGTAGGGCGTTTGCCTTGCATGCAGCCAACATGGCTTACCAGAGTTCGATTCCTCCACTCCTCTTGGAGAGGCTGGCAAGCTACCGAGAGTATCTCGCTGGCATGGTAAAGCCTGGCAAGCTCCCGGTGACGTATTTGATATGCCAAACACAGTAACAATTCTCACTATGTTACTGGGCCCGCTTGAGCAAATTGATGAACAACTGGAGGACCTTGACTGTGAACATGACATTTGATCTATCAGTGGTGTAAAGTATAAGAGGTTGGAAGAGATTCATTCAAGGGTGAGTCTTGTCTGAGCGTGTGGATAGTGGCTGTGAGAATAGGGGTGGTTGAGTTATGGACAATCTGGCTAAAAAGAGGATAGGAAACTTTCAATATCTGATCTATTCAATTATTTATATCAGTTTGGGGGCCACACCTGTTTATGCTCAGAGATTGCTCCTGGCTCTGCACTCAGAAATCATTACTGGAGAAGTCACTATAATAAAAAGTCAAAATAGTTTGAAAATTAATGTGGAACAGGGAAACACACTGGTCATTTTAATTTAAGTCCCAGGGTCAAGATATTTCTACTTCCCCAATAGCTACACATGTTCCTTGACAAGTGCTGTTTTTATTTAAGAGTGAAATAGAAAAAGATCTTTAAGTTTTTTATGTACTGGTTTCAAATATTTTTGCTGGAGCACTGTACTGTTTTACAGGTCACTGTGTAATTGATGTGCTCTTTTGTTTAGGTTTTCTGTGACTGCTAGATCCAATCACCTGTCAGAAGAAAAAATCTGCACTCCTGGAAGCCAGAAATTTCATATACAGATCACTGGGAAAAAGACGTCAGCCAGGATATATGCCTTCTTTAGGTCTTTAGCCTGTATTTTCTGTTAACTTCTGATAACTTCCACGAGGCTTGTCTGGTAGTTAATACACTCACATCCTGGCCTCAAATGTCAGATGACCTTCCCTCTAACTTCATCATCTACTTCCTTCATTGTGTCAAAACAAGTGTTATTCCACTGACTAACCTGAAAATACACCAGATCTCTCTATTGCCATTCATAGCATCTATTCAATCAAGACTTACTAAATAAAGGAATATTTGCAGGGTTGATGATATCTTTGAATGGCCATTATCTAGTCTGCACCATGATGTTGTTAGCATCTAAAATTACAAGAACGGGACTAGATCTTGTGTGTGTGAATGCTTTTATTTTTTGGGTCTGTAGCCACGTTTAATGGTGCTCAGAGCTTCCTCTTGGCTCTATTCTCAGGAGTCACTCATGGGAGGGCTCAGGGGACATATGGAGTGCCAGGGAGACAAGCAGGCCTACTGTGTTGAAGACAAGCTCCCTACCTTCTGTACTATGTGTACAATCACTATCAATATTTATTTTAGCCAATTTATGAGACCTCCAGGCTCTGTGCATTTATACCATGTGGAACCCTCTCTAATATGATAGATCCATACAAGAGAATATCAGCCAGAGGAAGTAATGACATACTGTAGCAGAGATGAACTTTGGAAGCATCAGGGTTTAAAAACTGCTGCCGAAAAGTTCACATATGTTAAGATCCATATATATGAAGGGTTTAGAGAAAGAAAATTCATAAAGACAAAAGAGGAGTATTGCCAGGAACCAGAGGATAGAGAGAATGGAGAGGTCAGTGGGTAGTGAAGAGGCCGTTTTTGGAAATGATGAAACTGTTATGGAAAAAATAATGATCACTCTCACTGTCACTGTCCTCCAGTTGTTCATTGATTTGTTTGAGCGGGCCCACCAAAGTCTCCATTGTGACAATTGTTACTGTGTTTGTCATATCATGGGTAACGTGCCAGGCTTTGCCCTGCAGGGGAGATACTCTCGGTAGCTTGCCTAGCTCTCCACGAGGGACAGAGGAATCGAAGTCGGTTTGCCCATGTTGGCCACTTGCAGGAAAAAGCCCTACTCGCTGTCCTATAGCTCCATCCCATGGATAAAATAATGGTAATAGTTGCAAAACTAGCAAGTTTAGCAAATGCCACTGAAATTTGTCTTAAATGATGGATCCCATCAAAAAATTACTTATGCAGGTGTGTATTTTAAAAGGTACAAGTTCTCTCTCCTTTACTCATTGCCTAGAAGCATCTAGGAAAAATGGTAATAACTGTTGGGCTGTGTCAGATTTTTTCTACTTTTCAAACTCTAAATTATGTAAATGCAGTATATCTTACATTTTTCATGTTAGCTACAGAAGGCCGTCAGACACTTCCCTTAGTGCCCCTAATCCCTGTGCTGGCCAAGGTGTTCTTACTCTTTTCCACTTAGGAAATACCTGAAACATTTCACAAAGTCTCTCCCACAGCCCCCCAAAAGAAAAACGAGTCACCACACTCGATGTTCTGTAGCTTGATTTATGTTTCTTTTGTCTTTGCATGTTTAACACTTGGTGGTTGTTTTGTGGTCACACCACATGATGCTGGGAGAACCAGGCTGTCTACCTAAGATCGAGCAGGATCTCCAGAACGAACTTTAGCTCCTTGAGCTCTCCCTGACCTTGTATGTGACCTGTTCTTTTTCACCTATTTTATTTTCCCACTTTTGTTGTTCCTTTGATGAATGGTACAGAGGTTTTCACTAAAAACATTTTAATGTAACCCACCAATTTTCCCATCATACCCATCTGGTGCCCCGGTCCCAGTCCTTTCCCATTTCCTTCCTTTTCATTAATCACCCCATAGTTCTCCTAGGACCATCTCTTCCCACCACTGCCTCCCCAGCCTCAAGAAGAGCCGGTCCCAACCGCTCTGGGAGTGGTGACCTAGTGCACATGTCCCAGTCGGGGTTCTCCCACGGCCCAGCCTCCAACGCCATTGATACCATTGGTTTTTGTGTCAGCTTCCATTAACATCGATATTTGGAGCAGGCTGAAGGCACCAGGCACCGTGGAAAATCCCTGAGAGGTCCCCTGAAGCTAATATATTTTGAGCTCCCGTGTCAGTAATGTCAGGATGCTGTTGTCTGAAAGGCACATTGCTCACCTTGGAGAGTTTGCAAATCCAAAGAACTTAGTCATATAGATATCATTGTTGAACCACGCTGGACTAGTGCCCCGGTAATACTGGCTCTGAGTATTGTTAGGAAGAAGAAGTGAAATGGTTCATCTAGAGTGGCTGAACCATGGGCCTGAGTACATGGCGATTGATCTTTCCATGTTCTAAGAGCTGATATACGGGCTTCTTGCAACAAACTGTTCTCTTTGCTTGGTCCCTATTTACAGTCACCCCTGAATAACTCTGAGGGCCGTTGACTGTTCATCTGTAGGTTCTTACCCCAGTCTATGTGTTAGCATCCCACAGCCTGATCACTTATGGATAGACCACTCACACCTTTCAGAGATATGTCTCAAATCTCTTTATTTAACAATGGAGGTCCTGAAACATAAAGACAGCCTCTGTGAAACTGTTTTTACTTTTCATGAGGTCATCTTGTTATATTAATCCTCCTTCTTCAGCCTATTTCCCCTTTTTTAATATTAAACCAAACCCCCTCACTGTGCCATTTCTACCATTCTTTTTCGGAGGAGACTGGCGATGGAGGCATACTTGCCTGTGCTCAGGGCTTACTCCTGGCTCTGTGCTCAAGAATAACATCTAATGAAACTCGTGGGACCACAAAGGATTCCAGGGATGAATCTTGGGTCAACCTTCTGCAAATGCCCTAGCAGGTATAACGATTTATCTACCTGCCCCCCGTACCCCGGCACCTCCCCGCCCCCCCGCAACTCTTCATCAGAACCATAAAATTTCTCCTCTTAAGGGCTTTACAACCCTGAGCAAAGTTTCTCTTTCTTAAATTCTTGTCTGTTTCCACTTTTGTCCCCCCTCTAACTTCTATTTCTTTCTCATGAATCCTTCAACCCTCAGCCCCTCCAAATAACCACCACAGTGGAAAGCCTCTCAATATTCAGATTTTTTATTACTAATCTAATAACTTATACTAATCTATTTATTTTTTAATAAAATTTATCAGAATAAATGAAATGTGAATGGCATTTCAAGTATTTGTCTAACGCAACCATCTGGTGCCTAAACTGACACCAACCATTCCAGCTACTTATAGACATAGAATTAAGAGATGTCCATATTTTTTTCCTCTGCATAAAAAAATGCATTTTCCCCAAAGAGGTGCATTTGGCAGCGTTCTCATGCTCCTGCTGAGCCTTCCTCTTCATAGTCTCACGCTCTGGTCTCTGCTCTTTTGTGATGGGCTTTGACATGACTGGCTCGGGAACATAGGGCTTTCTCCAAGGAATTGGTTGGAAACGGAAAACTTGGAGAAGAAACTGACTCTGCCCTTTGGGTGGACTCTGGCACTCATTCCCAGAGACAGGATGAGGGCGCCCCTAGAGAGAAGTGCTAGCTGTTGTCTTGAAGGGAGCAGGTCTAGTAGTTGCAGGCTGAGAAATAGGCCGGCTAGTAGAGCTCAGCAAAGCTGGTCCAGATGGGTTGGTAGAAATGGGCTGAGCTGGTCTCGCAGGACGTGACAAAGATGCAGTCGCTGGCCGGGATGAATTGGTGGCAGTTGGCCGAGCTGAGTTGGTCAAGCCAGGCTTGGAAGGGTAAGCTGCAGCAGGACGATGTGAAGCCAGAGACTGTGGTTTTCCGAGAACACGTCGAGCTTGTGGTTTCTCCATGGTAAGAAAAGGCAAAGGTACCAATTTGACCTTCCCAGTCGGTGGCAGCTCAGACTGGGATGGACATGAGCATTCTTTAGTACTGCTCCTTGGTTTCTGAGCTTTGACCTGAGTTTTCTCAAGAACTTTTCCATCTCTTACAGCACCTGCTAATGGTTTCAGAGCTGAGGAGGGCTGGACATCTTTGGACTTCTTTGAACTACCCAGAACCCGTTAGGAAGAGGATCCAGGCTTTAGATCCCTCTTCTTCCACAGTACATCAAAGTCTTGCACAGACTCAGGCATGTGCATGTCTAGGCAGCTGCGGGGCTTTTTAAGGGCCTCTTGTCTAAGCTCAGGTTGACTTAAATTGCATTTCATACTGGCAATGGCGGGATTCTCTTCTGCCTTCAACTTGTTTCCTATCCGCTTATTGTCATCAGCATTCTTGGAGTTTTCTCTGATTTTCTTGGTCTTTTCCTGCCCATGGCTTTTGGTCTTGCTGATATGGCTGGACACAGCTTTCTGAGTTTTGCTGTTATGTTTGGCCCTGGTCAGAGGACACCTATCACTGGCTGCAGCATTACAAACAATCCCTGCTCCCCGTAGCAATTGTTCTGGGTCTTTGTAATGGATTTTGGCCTTGGTTTCTCCCTCCAGAGCCTCAGAGACCTGGTTTTTGTTCTTCCATGTAAGATGGGATGTCCCCTTAGTGTCACCTGAGTTTTCTTGCCCCTGATTCAGAGAGTGATGGTATCTGTGATGTTCATTCCCTGCATATCTATGCATTGGCCTTTTAAGCATTAAAAGAGCTGGGGAAGTTGTGTATCTTCCACCCATGTCATGATCTGCAAAATTATCATGAGATTTCGTACCACCTTCAAGTGTTCCTGTGTCCTCCAAACATTGACCATTCTTTTCGTGACCAGTAGTTTCAGTACCAGGCTGTTGCTTCTGGATGAGAGGATCAGTGCAGGCCAGGAGCTGGTGGATATCAGGGATTTCTAAAGAGCACAGTGGAGGATCTTGGTTTTCTATTGGGATCTGGTAGGTTTCCAGAGACGTTGAAAGCCCAGTGTTCACCTCATTCCAATTCTTATCTGTTTGTTCCTGAGTTGGAGGTGGGGGCAGTGCCGGGTTACTTTGTGCTGAATCTATTATGAGAACATTCGGGAGCTCTGGTGCTGGGTTGCTCTCAAGTATTTGAATCCTGCTACTGCAAGACATGGGTAATTCTGAAGTGGGTGTCAGACAAAATGTCTGATTGAAAGGTTTCACTGCAAGGGAAGTCTCGATCCCCAAGGAATTCATCACTACAAAGGAACCACGGAAGAAATCAGTCCCCCTTAACCGAGATACTCCCTCCACACAACTCTTTTTGCCACAATTGGGCACCTTTCAGCAATGGGCAATACATTGTTACTGACTCTTCTAAGGATCATCGTCACAGCCCTTAGCTAGAATATTGGAGGTAACTGTTGTCGTTCTTACTGTTGGTCATGTGGTGCCATTGTTTTCTTTGTATTTGAAAGAGTTTCTGAGTAAACTGTACTTAAAAATAAGAGACTGGAACAGAGGAATAGCGGAGTTGTAAACCACTTGCCCTGCGCACTGCTGACTTATTTTGATTCTCAGCATCACATATGAGAGCCTAAGCACCTTTGTAAGTGAACCCTGAGCACACAGCAAGATGCAAGCAATGAGCACTGCGGTCAATGACTCACATTCTGCCTTCCCCAAACTAAAGTTTTTTTTTCAAGCTAGAGATTTGTGAACTATTAAATGCTATGCAGAACTTAGCATAATATAATCAATTTCTTCACTTTCCCCCCCAAAAAAAACCCAGAAGTTCATATCATGGAATCAAAGAAGGAATGGAGCCTACTACATCATGAATTGTGTGCTCATGTAAAGTCTAGGTTTGATAACTTTGGACAGGATCTCTGACTATATTGTGTATTCAGAATCTTGTATATTTAATTAAGGGTAAGTTAATGTGGTATCATCACAATAAGTGTTCTTAAATGTCTTCAGAAATCACAAAACCAATAATTTAAGGAATGGAGCTTATTGTTACTGTGGTTATACTGGCGAACTTATCAACTATGAAAATGTGGCATTCCTTGTATGCTACTGAAGTTTTCTTCTAAGGAAACCTAGGTGGTCTTTATACTAGCATACCTTCCAATCTGCATGAGAAGCTCTGATATTGAGTGTGAAAATAAGGTGCTGTAAAATGAGTGAGGGGATTCTAAACAAAAACTCAGTTTATTTAACTTCAGGTTTCATATATTTTAAAACATCAGTGTATTGAACTGAAATGTCAACTGTCTATGGACAGTTTCTCAGTTGCGGATTTGACTCCAAGTTTTGAATCCCGGAATTCCCTTCTCTCAGTTTTACTCACCTTGATAACACGATTCCATGATTGGTGGAGCAGACACAGAGTAGTAGACTCCAGAGGTGGAGGCTGGTGGTCGGTTCTTTGGGGGCTAGACCTACTTTAGAACCATAACCATTTCTGGGGATGCATTGCTGTAAGCTTGGAGGGCAGAGCCCCGACCTCCTTTGTATGTCATAGAGCCATTGGATTGCAGGCAGGGACCAGGTAATCCAGAAAGGAGAGGTCCTGGAGTTTCCTGATGATAGTAATAAACCTGGCTTCTTTCCTGGTAGGGAAGCGACAGGCTGTAACTCTAATTTGGAACCTGAGACAGTGTCCTTTCAACAAGACTGTCAGAAAGTGATGGGAACAGAGACACCATGTGGTTGGTATCTAAGGTTTACTCATAGCGAGCTGCCATAGACATGGAAGAGACAGTGCTGTCTTGGTCAAGGATAGTCACAGTAAAGTCTCCCGTGTAAGACTTCTTTTCAGTACTTCCTGCAATATCCCACTCCAAGACCCTTGGGTAGGAAGCAGACCAAGTTGATAGCTGGTTCTGGCCAGACACTCCAGACAGCATTTTTGTGCAAGAGTGTTGGTCAAGATCAGCACTACCCAGGAGTGGTTGGAAAGAGATGCCAGAATCTGAGACCAAGAGCCAACCAGATCTACCAGCTGGAGTAAATACGCTGGATTACTTGCAGACATTTCCTGTTAGGGAAGCTGCATTGATCACCACGGGAAGTGGAAGCTTCAGAGAATGTGCAGTTCCCAATAAAGATGGATTTTGAATATTTTCTGTAAGGAACAAGAGTGTGATGAAAAAAATCGGTGAGACTGATAATCTCTGACAACTTTTTTTTCTTTTTGGGTCACACCCATCGATGCACAGGAGTTACTCCTGGTTCATGCACTCAAGAACTCCTGGTAGTGCTCAAGGGAGCATGTGGGATGCTGGGAATGGAACCCGGGTTGGCCGCGTGAAAGGCAAACGCCCTATCCGCTGTGCTATCACTCCAGCCCCCTCCGACAACATTTGAGAGGAGCAAAATTCACTTAAAGTTTCAAGTATAGAAAAGCTTCTAATACCAACAGTCAAGTAACTTACCAAAAGTTCAAACAACTTTGGGTGGTTGGAAGGCTGGAACATTTTGGCACTTTGTGTATTTGGCACCATGCTCCCAAAGTGAATGCAGAGCTATGGACGACTGGTGATATTGCTACATGGATTTGTTGCTTACAGCTACTTACTCCTTGTTCTAGCTCTACCTGTAACTTGCTCTCCTGTTGAAATTTACGTTATTGCCTGAAACAGAAGCATTTTACAACTAGGAAGTCCTATGAGAATGACTAACGTTTTATTGGAGAAGAAAGAAACCTGAGGCCCAGAGATGGCCTAGACACCTTTTCAAGCTTTCCCATTGTTTTTATTGGGATTGGGGTGGGGTGGAGTTTGGACCAATACCCAGCAGTGATGTTGGGTTATTCCTGGCGTTGTACTCTGAGTGACCCCTTGTAGTGCTCAGGAGAATGAATGAAATGAGAGAGGTCCAAATGGATTGGCTGCCTTATTCCCTCCTATACTGTTCCTTTTGTATTACCTGGTTATGGAACCCAAGCATGTGGACTTTCTTGCTAGGACTCTGCCTTGATCACTACAATGTCAGAAACTAGGAGGAAGATACATTCCGTTCATTTAGGATGTGGGGTCATTACAACTATTACACTTGTAATATTCAGGTTTTGTCTTTGGCTTGTGCAGTTCCTATCTATTACCTATGGCTCACATATAACTCTATCTACTTGATGATTTGAAGGGTAGCAACCATATCCTGGTTTTTGATCACCCCTCAAAAATGGGTACTAATTTTTTCTCAAGATGTGCTTTTGGAAGTAAGACTGTTGTTTAATTTCTCAGTCTCAAGTTGCGTTCCTGCAAAGGACTTATTTACAACTCTAAGTAAGAATAATGTGCACACATGAATAGAATTGTCTATTTCACGTGATTTACATGGGAGAAGTATAGAGATCAAGAAAGATATCATGACAAATATGTATCACAGAACTGAAAATGAAGTATGTTCATATTAATGAAATCCGGGCTACATGGCAAGCAGCATAGTACAGTAACTGATGAGAGAAGCCCTAAGAGTAACCCCTGACTAACAGTGAATGTCGTCCTCAAACACATCAAAGAAAACAGTACAAAAAGTTTATTAAGATATTGTGTTATGTATATGATATGAAGATAAAATTCTATTTTAACAGAAACTACTATCCAAAAAAGGCAATAGAAGGTGATTTTTGAGTGAATAGCTTACCAGTCCATAAAACAGAAGATTTACCAGTAACTGACATAACAAGCAGAAAATAAAATAAATGTGATTATATTTGGAGCCAGTATATGTTCTAAAGGAGTATAAAGCAGAAATAAATAGAATAATTACAAGAAAATGACATTATTATTCTCATTCATGTCTCTGAATATTAACCATCAAACAACAGGTATTAAATAGAGCATAAAATTTCAGTAAATCGCACAAGAAGTAGAAAAGACCTTCTGAAAAATGGTGACAAAAATTTCAAATTTATTTATTTATTTTTTTCCCCCTTTATTTTATTTTATTTTTTTTAAAGTTGTAGATTTACAATTTTTTGTGCTTTGGTTTCAATTATACAATGATCAGATACCCATCCCTCCACCAGTGCCCATTTTCCACCACCATGGATAATATCCCTCCCACCCCCATCCCCCCATCCCCCCGTCTCTGTGGCAGGGCAATCCCCTGTGTTCTCTCTCTCCTTTTGGGTGTTGTGGTCTGCAAAAGAGGCATTGAGTGGCAAACATGTTCAGTCCATAGTCTACTTTCGACATGCATCTCCCCTCCTGGGAGGATCCTCCAAACATCCTTTATTTGGTGCTCCCTTCTCTATCTGAATAGCCCTTTCCTCTAGGATACCCGGCTGGCCTCTAAGTTATAGAGTAATCCTCCTGGTGCTGATCTCAGCTATTCTTGGGTATTAATCTCATACTTTGTTACTTTGTATCCCCCAGATGAATGCAATCTTTCTATGTCTATCCCTCTCTTTCTGACTCATTTCGCTTAGCATGACACTTTCCATATTGTACCACTTGTATGTAAATTTCATGACTTCATCTTTTCTAAGAGCTACATAGTACTCCATTGTGTAGATGTACCAAAGTTTCTTTAACCAGTCATCTGTTCTTGGGCATTCAGGTTTCTTCCAGTTTCTGGCTATTGTAAAGAGTGCTGCAATGAACAAACAAGTGCAGATGTCACTTCGACTATACATTTTTGCCTCTCTGGGATATATTCCCAGGAGTGGTATTGCTGGGTCAAATGGGAGCTCAATTTCTAATTTTTTGAGAATCGTCCATACTGTTTTCCAGAAGGGCTGAACCAGTGGACATTCCCACCAACAGTGAAGGAGTGTCCCTTTCTCGCCACATCCACGCCAGCATCGGTTGCTTTTGTTCTTTTGAATTTGGGCCAGTCTCTGAGGTGTGAGATAGTATCTCATTGTGGTTTTGATCTGCATCTCCCTGATGATTAATGATGTAGAGCATTTTCTCATGTGCTTTTTTGCCATTCGGATTTCTTCTTTGAGAAAGTTTCTGTTCATTTCATTGCCCCATTTTTGGATGGGGTTGGATGTTTTCTTCTTGTGGAGTTTAACCAGTATTTTGTATATCCTGGATATCAACCCCTTGTCAGATGTGTATTCGGCGAATATCCTTTCCCATTCTGTAGACTGTCTTTGTATTTTGGTCACTGTTTCTTTGGAGGTGCAGAAGCTTCTTAGTTTAAGATAGTCCCATTTATCTATCTCTTTTTTCACTTGCTCGGCCAGTGGCGTGGCATCTTTGAAGATACCATTAGCTTCAATGTCATGGAGGGTTTTGCCAACTTTATCTTCAATGTACCTTATGGTTTCTGGTCTGATGTTGAGGTCTTTAATCCATTTTGATCTTACTTTTGTACATGGTGTTAGGCAGAGTTCTGAGCCTATTTTTTTGCATGTAGCCGTCCAGTGATGCCAACACAATTTATTAAAGAGGCTTTCCTTACTCCACTTCACATTACTTGCACCTTTATCAAAGATTAGATGAGCATATGATTGAGGAGAGATGTCAGTGTATTCAACCCTGTTCCATTGGTCTGCAGTTCTGCCTTTGTTCCAGTACCATGCTGTTTTAATTATTACTGCTTTGTAGTACAGTTTGAAGTTCGGGAGGTTGATTCCTCCCATTTTCTTTTTCCCAAGAATTGCTTTAGCTATTCGTGGGGGCTTATTGTTCCATATAAATTTCAAGAGTGTTTGCTCCATTTCTTTGAAGAATGTCATGGGTATCCTTATAGGGATTGCATTGAATTTATACAATGCTTTCGGTAGTATTGCCATTTTGACAATGTTAAGTCTCCCGACCCATGAGCAGGGGATATCTTTCCATTTCCTCATGTCCTCTTTTATTTCCTGAAGTAGCGTTTTGTAGTTTTCTTTGTACAGGTCCTTTACTTCCTTAGTTAAGCTGATTCCTAGGTACTTGATTTTCTGGGGCACAATTGTGAATGGGATTGTTTTTTTCATGTTGCTTTCTTCTCTCTCACTGTTTGCGTATAGGAAAGCCATGGACTTTTGGGTATTGATTTTATAACCTGCAACTTTACTATACGAGTCTATTGTTTCTAAGAGTTTTTTGGTGGAAGTTATTGGGTTCTCTAAGTAGAGTATCATATCATCTGCGAATAGTGAGAGCTTGATTTCTTCCTTTCCTACCTGAATGCCCTTAATATCTTTTTCCTGCCTAATCGCTATTGCAAGTACTTCCAGTACTATATTGAACAGCAGTGGAGAGAGTGGGCATCCCTGTCTCGTCCCTGATCTTAGAGGGAAGGCTCTCAGTTTTTCCCCATTGAGGATGATGCTTGCTGTAGGCTTGTGGTAGATGGCTTTAATTATGTTGAGGAAGGTCCCCTCTATACCCATTTTGGCTAGGGTTTTCATCATAAAGGGGTGCTGGATCTTATCAAATGCTTTCTCTGCATCTATTGATATGATCATATGCTTTTTATCTTTTCTTTTGTTGATATGGTGGATTATGTTGATTGATTTCCGAATGTTGAACCATCCTTGCATCCCTGGGATGAATCCTACTTGGTCATGGTGTATGATCTTTTTGATGAGTAGTTGGATTCTATTTGCTAGTAGTTTGTTGAGGATCTTTGCATCTGTGTTCATCAGGGATATCGGCCTGTAATTCTCTTTCTTTGTGGTATCTCTGTCTGCTTTTGGTATCAGTGTGATATTTGCTTCGTAGAAACTGTTTGGAAGTGTTTTTGATATTTCAATTTCGTGGAAAAGCTTAAAGAGTATTGGGAGTAAGTCCTCTTCAAAGATTTGGAAGAATTCACTAGTGAATCCATCCGGGCCAGGACTTTTGTGCTTGGGGAGACTTTTTATTACCATTTCAATTTCCTTGATGGTGATAGGTCTGTTCAGGTATTCCAGGTCTTCTTGGTTCAGCCTTGGGAGTCTGTAGGAGTCTAGGAATTTATCCATTTCCTCGAGGTTTTGATGTTCCGTGGCATAAAGCTTCTCAAAGTACTCCCTGAGGATCCTCTGAATTTCTGTGGTTTCTGTTGTAATGACCCCCTTTTCATTTCTGATTCGGTTTATTAGGGTTTTCTCTCTCCCTTTCTTTGTGAGTTTTGCTAGAGGCTTATCGATCTTGTTAATTTTCTCAAAGAACCAGCTCTTGGTTTCATTGATCTTTCGGATTGTTTTTTGGGTTTCCATCTCGTTAATCTCTGCTCTGAGTTTTATTATTTCCTTTCTCCTGTTCGGGTTGTGCTCCTTTTTTTGGTCCTTCTCCAAGCTCTTAAGCTGTGAGGTTAGGTTACTTATGTGTGCTCGCTCCTCCTTCCTGAGGAATGCTTGTAGAGCTATAAACTTTCCTCTTAACACAGCCTTTGCTGTGTCCCATAAGTTTTGGTAACTCGTGTTCTCATTTTCATTCGTTTCTAGGAATCTTTTGATTTCCTCTTTGATTTCCTGTCTAATCCACTCGTTGTTCAATAGTGCACTGTTTAATTTCCAGGTGTTTGATTTAGTTTTCTGTTTCTGTGTGTGATTTACTTCTAATTTCAGCGCATTATGGTCTGAGAAGATTGTTGATACAATCTCTACCTTCTTAATTTTATGGAGGCATGTTTTGTGGCTCAGCATGTGGTCTATCTTGGAGAATGTTCCATGTACGCTTGAGAAGAATGTGTATTCAGCTTTTTGTGGATGAAGTGTCCTGTATATATCTACTAAGTCCCTTTCTTCCATTGTTTCCCTCAAATGAAGTATGTCCTTGCTAAGCTTGAGTTTGGTTGATCTATCAAGAGGTGACAAAGCAGTGTTGAAGTCTCCCACTAGTATTGTGTTGCTATTGATGTCTTTTTCCAAATCTATGAGTAGTTGTTTTAAGTACTTTGCTGGTCTCTCATTAGGTGCATATACATTTATTATTGTAAGTTCTTCCTGTTGTACAGATCCTCTGATCAATAAGTAATGGCCTTCACTGTCTCTTATTACCTTCCTCACTCTGAAATCAATGTGGTCTGATATAAGGATGGCTACCCCAGCTTTTTTATGGGAGCTGTTTGCCTGTAGGATTGTTTTCCAGCCTTTGACTCTGAGTCTGTGTTTGCTTTGACTATTGAGATGCGTTTCTTGCAGGCAGCAGAAATTTGGGTTCAATTTTCTAATCCATCCTGCCACTCTATGTCTTTTAATTGGTGCGTTTAGCCCATTGACATTGAGAGAGATTATTGTTATGGGATTTTGTCCCATTGTTCTGTTAAAATTTGGTGTATTTGAGTGGCCTTTCTTGCCTTAAAGTAGCCCATTTAGTTGTTCTTGTAACCATGGTTTTGAGTCTATGAAGTTCCTGAGCTGTTGTTTGTCTGTGAAACTGTGTGTTGTTCCTTCTATTATGAATGAGAGTCTTGCTGGGAAAAGTATTTTGGGGGAGGCATTTATTTCATTGAGTTTTTTTACTATGTCCCACCACTGTTTTCGGGCCATGAGGGTTTCATCAGAAAAATCAGCTGTGAATTTTAAGGATGCTCCTTTGTAAGAGATTTCTTTCTTCGATCTTGCTGCTTTCAGAATTTTGTCTCTGTCTAAGGTTTTGGTCATTTTGATCAGAATGTGTCTTGGGGTATTTTTATTCGGATTTCTTCTAGCTGGTACCCTTCGGGCCTCCTGAATGTGGTCACAAGTTTTCTTCAGCTCTGGAAATGTTGTAGCAATGATGTCTTTGACAGTTTCTTCTTCATCGAGGTTTTCTTCCTGTCCCTCTGGGACTCCAATAATTCTTATGTTACCCCTCTTGGCTTCATCACGATCTTCTCTTGCCATCTGTTCCCGAATTGTGAGTCTCTTTTCCATTTTCTGCTCTTTTCGGGAGAGTCTCTGAACTTCATCTTCGAGCTCACTGATTCTGTTCTCAGCCGCTGTTACTCTGCTGCTGAGGCCTTCCACTGAGCTTTTCAATTCGCCTACGAGATTTTTCAGGTCTGACATTTCTGATTGCATTTTCCTCATTTCTGCCTTCAGATCCTCTTGTCTTCTATTGGCATTGGTTTCCATTGTTTCTTTTAATTCCCTAAGCATCCTAAGTAGCTCCCTTCTGAATTCCTTGTCAGAGAGGTTGTCTAACACTACAGTACTGTTGGTGTCATCTGGGCTAGACTCTTCAATATGAATGTTTGGTGGGCTTTTGCGTTGCTTTACCATTGTGAGAGGTGTGGTTTAGTCCTTCACGTTCAGTATTACTATTCTGCTTGATATGCAGTGTGAGTTAAGATAGGCTTATGAGTTATTGGCAACTGTATTTCTAGTGGCTGAGCTAAAATAGAGAAGTTTCCATCTAAGAAGTTAGCTTATGGTTCCTATGGCATATGTAGTGGGAAAATATTTCGCGGCCGCGTCAGCGGCCGCGGCTCCGGAAACAGTCCCTGGCACTGGGCGAGGAGTTGGGAAGGTCTCCTGTTTGGAATTGGAGACGTTCAGCTTTGTTGCCCAGAGCTGGGCCTCTGTGCCCGTCCCACGCGGCTCAGGGGTTGAAAACCGGCTGTCTCGGGGCTGTTTCTAGCTGCGCGTGCCCAGAGAGGAACCCAGGCCCTTGGGGGCGGGCTGTACCTGTTGGAATTGGAGCCGTTCAGCTTTGTTGCCCAGAGCTGGGCCTCTGTGCCCGTCCCACGCGGCTCAGGGGTTGAAAACCGGCTGTCTCGGGGCTGTTTCTAGCTGCGCGTGCCCAGAGAGGAACCCAGGCCCTTGGGGGCGGGCTGTACCTGTTGGAATTGGAGCCGTTCAGCTTTGTTGCCCAGAGCTGGGCCTCTGTGCCCGTCCCACGCGGCTCAGGGTTTGAAAACCGGCTGTCTCGGGGCTGTTTCTAGCTGCGCGTGCCCAGAGAGGAACCCAGGCCCTTGGGGGCGGGCTGTACCTGTTGGAATTGGAGCCGTTCAGCTTTGTTGCCCAGAGCTGGGCCTCTGTGCCCGTCCCACGCGGCTCAGGGGTTGAAAACCGGCTGTCTCGGGGCTGTTTCTAGCTGCGCGTGCCCAGAGAGGAACCCAGGCCCTTGGGGGCGGGCTGTACCTGTTGGAATTGGAGCCGTTCAGCTTTGTTGCCCAGAGCTGGGCCTCTGTGCCCGTCCCACGCGGCTCAGGGGTTGAAAACCGGCTGTCTCGGGGCTGTTTCTAGCTGCGCGTGCCCAGAGAGGAACCCAGGCCCTTGGGGGCGGGCTGTACCTGTTGGAATTGGAGCCGTTCAGCTTTGTTGCCCAGAGCTGGGCCTCTGTGCCCGTCCCACGCGGCTCAGGGGTTGAAAACCGGCTGTCTCGGGGCTGTTTCTAGCTGCGCGTGCCCAGAGAGGAACCCAGGCCCTTGGGGGCGGGCTGTACCTGTTGGAATTGGAGCCGTTCAGCTTTGTTGCCCAGAGCTGGGCCTCGGTGCCCGTCCCACGCGGCTCAGGGGTTGAAAACCGGCTGTCTCGGGGCTGTTTCTAGCTGCGCGTGCCCAGAGAGGAACCCAGGCCCTTGGGGGCAGGCTGTACCTGTTGGAATTGGAGCCGTTCAGCTTTGTTGCCCAGAGCTGGGCCTCGGTGCCCGTCCCACGCGGCTCAGGGGTTGAAAACCGGCTGTCTCGGGGCTGTTTCTAGCTGCGCGTGCCCAGAGAGGAACCCAGGCCCTTGGGGGCGGGCTGTACCTGTTGGAATTGGAGCCGTTCAGCTTTGTTGCCCAGAGCTGGGCCTCTGTGCACATCCCACGCGGATCAGGGGTTGAAAACCGGCTGTCTCGGGGCTGTTTCTAGCTGCGCGTGCCCAGAGAGGAACCCAGGCCCTTGGGGGCGGGCTGTACCTGTTGGAATTGGAGCCGTTCAGCTTTGTTGCCCAGAGCTGGGCCTCGGTGCCCGTCCCACGCGGCTCAGGGGTTGAAAACCGGCTGTCTCGGGGCTGTTTCTAGCTGCGCGTGCCCAGAGAGGAACCCAGGCCCTTGGGGGCGGGCTGTACCTGTTGGAATTGGAGCCGTTCAGCTTTGTTGCCCAGAGCTGGGCCTCGGTGCCCGTCCCACGCGGCTCAGGGGTTGAAAACCGGCTGTCTCGGGGCTGTTTCTAGCTGCGCGTGCCCAGAGAGGAACCCAGGCCCTTGTGGGCGGGCTGTACCTGTTGGAATTGGAGCCGTTCAGCTTTGTTGCCCAGAGCTGGGCCTCTGTGCCCGTCCCACGCGGCTCAGGGGTTGAAAACCGGCTGTCTCGGGGCTGTTTCTAGCTGCGCGTGCCCAGAGAGGAACCCAGGCCCTTGGGGGCGGGCTGTACCTGTTGGAATTGGAGCCGTTCAGCTTTGTTGCCCAGAGCTGGGCCTCGGTGCCCGTCCCACGCGGCTCAGGGGTTGAAAACCGGCTGTCTCGGGGCTGTTTCTAGCTGCGCGTGCCCAGAGAGGAACCCAGGCCCTTGGGGGCAGGCTGTACCTGTTGGAATTGGAGCCGTTCAGCTTTGTTGCCCAGAGCTGGTCCTCGGTGCCCATCCCACGCGGCTCAGGGGTTGAAAACCGGCTGTCTCGGGGCTGTTTCTAGCTGCGCGTGCCCAGAGAGGAACCCAGGCCCTTGGGGGCGGGCTGTACCTGTTGGAATTGGAGCCGTTCACTTTGTTGCCCAGAGCTGGGCCTCTGTGCCCGTCCCACGCGGATCAGGGGTTGAAAACCGGCTGTCTCGGGGCTGTTTCTAGCTGCGCGTGCCCAGAGAGGAACCCAGGCCCTTGGGGGCGGGCTGTACCTGTTGGAATTGGAGCCGTTCAGCTTTGTTGCCCAGAGCTGGGCCTCGGTGCCCGTCCCACGCGGCTCAGGGGTTGAAAACCGGCTGTCTCGGGGCTGTTTCTAGCTGCGCGTGCCCAGAGAGGAACCCAGGCCCTTGGGGGCGGGCTGTACCTGTTGGAATTGGAGCCGTTCAGCTTTGTTGCCCAGAGCTGGGCCTCTGTGCCCGTCCCACGCGGCTCAGGGTTTGAAAACCGGCTGTCTCGGGGCTGTTTCTAGCTGCGCGTGCCCAGAGAGGAACCCAGGCCCTTGGGGGCGGGCTGTACCTGTTGGAATTGGAGCCGTTCAGCTTTGTTGCCCAGAGCTGGGCCTCTGTGCCCGTCCCACGCGGCTCAGGGGTTGAAAACCGGCTGTCTCGGGGCTGTTTCTAGCTGCGCGTGCCCAGAGAGGAACCCAGGCCCTTGGGGGCGGGCTGTACCTGTTGGAATTGGAGCCGTTCAGCTTTGTTGCCCAGAGCTGGGCCTCTGTGCCCGTCCCACGCGGCTCAGGGGTTGAAAACCGGCTGTCTCGGGGCTGTTTCTAGCTGCGCGTGCCCAGAGAGGAACCCAGGCCCTTGGGGGCGGGCTGTACCTGTTGGAATTGGAGCCGTTCAGCTTTGTTGCCCAGAGCTGGGCCTCTGTGCCCGTCCCACGCGGCTCAGGGGTTGAAAACCGGCTGTCTCGGGGCTGTTTCTAGCTGCGCGTGCCCAGAGAGGAACCCAGGCCCTTGGGGGCGGGCTGTACCTGTTGGAATTGGAGCCGTTCAGCTTTGTTGCCCAGAGCTGGGCCTCGGTGCCCGTCCCACGCGGCTCAGGGGTTGAAAACCGGCTGTCTCGGGGCTGTTTCTAGCTGCGCGTGCCCAGAGAGGAACCCAGGCCCTTGGGGGCGGGCTGTACCTGTTGGAATTGGAGCCGTTCAGCTTTGTTGCCCAGAGCTGGGCCTCGGTGCCCGTCCCACGCGGCTCAGGGGTTGAAAACCGGCTGTCTCGGGGCTGTTTCTAGCTGCGCGTGCCCAGAGAGGAACCCAGGCCCTTGGGGGCGGGCTGTACCTGTTGGAATTGGAGCCGTTCAGCTTTGTTGCCCAGAGCTGGGCCTCTGTGCCCATCCCACGCGGATCAGGGGTTGAAAACCGGCTGTCTCGGGGCTGTTTCTAGCTGCGCGTGCCCAGAGAGGAACCCAGGCCCTTGGGGGCGGGCTGTACCTGTTGGAATTGGAGCCGTTCAGCTTTGTTGCCCAGAGCTGGGCCTCGGTGCCCGTCCCACGCGGCTCAGGGGTTGAAAACCGGCTGTCTCGGGGCTGTTTCTAGCTGCGCGTGCCCAGAGAGGAACCCAGGCCCTTGGGGGCGGGCTGTACCTGTTGGAATTGGAGCCGTTCAGCTTTGTTGCCCAGAGCTGGGCCTCGGTGCCCGTCCCACGCGGCTCAGGGGTTGAAAACCGGCTGTCTCGGGGCTGTTTCTAGCTGCGCGTGCCCAGAGAGGAACCCAGGCCCTTGTGGGCGGGCTGTACCTGTTGGAATTGGAGCCGTTCAGCTTTGTTGCCCAGAGCTGGGCCTCTGTGCCCGTCCCACGCGGCTCAGGGGTTGAAAACCGGCTGTCTCGGGGCTGTTTCTAGCTGCGCGTGCCCAGAGAGGAACCCAGGCCCTTGGGGGCGGGCTGTACCTGTTGGAATTGGAGCCGTTCAGCTTTGTTGCCCAGAGCTGGGCCTCGGTGCCCGTCCCACGCGGCTCAGGGGTTGAAAACCGGCTGTCTCGGGGCTGTTTCTAGCTGCGCGTGCCCAGAGAGGAACCCAGGCCCTTGGGGGCAGGCTGTACCTGTTGGAATTGGAGCCGTTCAGCTTTGTTGCCCAGAGCTGGTCCTCGGTGCCCATCCCACGCGGCTCAGGGGTTGAAAACCGGCTGTCTCGGGGCTGTTTCTAGCTGCGCGTGCCCAGAGAGGAACCCAGGCCCTTGGGGGCGGGCTGTACCTGTTGGAATTGGAGCCGTTCACTTTGTTGCCCAGAGCTGGGCCTCTGTGCCCGTCCCACGCGGATCAGGGGTTGAAAACCGGCTGTCTCGGGGCTGTTTCTAGCTGCGCGTGCCCAGAGAGGAACCCAGGCCCTTGGGGGCGGGCTGTACCTGTTGGAATTGGAGCCGTTCAGCTTTGTTGCCCAGAGCTGGGCCTCGGTGCCCGTCCCACGCGGCTCAGGGGTTGAAAACCGGCTGTCTCGGGGCTGTTTCTAGCTGCGCGTGCCCAGAGAGGAACCCAGGCCCTTGGGGGCGGGCTGTACCTGTTGGAATTGGAGCCGTTCAGCTTTGTTGCCCAGAGCTGGGCCTCTGTGCCCGTCCCACGCGGATCAGGGGTTGAAAACCGGCTGTCTCGGGGCTGTTTCTAGCTGCGCGTGCCCAGAGAGGAACCCAGGCCCTTGGGGGCGGGCTGTACCTGTTGGAATTGGAGCCGTTCAGCTTTGTTGCCCAGAGCTGGGCCTCGGTGCCCGTCCCACGCGGCTCAGGGGTTGAAAACCGGCTGTCTCGGGGCTGTTTCTAGCTGCGCATGCCCAGAGAGGAACCCAGGCCCTTGGGGGCGGGCTGTACCTGTTGGAATTGGAGCCGTTCAGCTTTGTTGCCCAGAGCTGGGCCTCTGTGCCCGTCCCACGCGGCTCAGGGGTTGAAAACCGGCTGTCTCGGGGCTGTTTCTAGCTGCGCATGCCCAGAGAGGAACCCAGGCCCTTGGGGGCGGGCTGTACCTGTTGGAATTGGAGCCGTTCAGCTTTGTTGCCCAGAGCTGGGCCTCGGTGCCCGTCCCACGCGGCTCAGGGGTTGAAAACCGGCTGTCTCGGGGCTGTTTCTAGCTGCGCGTGCCCAGAGAGGAACCCAGGCCCTTGGGGGCGGGCTGTACCTGTTGGAATTGGAGCCGTTCAGCTTTGTTGCCCAGAGCTGGGCCTCGGTGCCCGTCCCACGCGGCTCAGGGGTTGAAAACCGGCTGTCTCCCAAATTTATTTTTAAAACCTAGATGACAAGTGTCTTTATCAACCAGGAAAATGTCATTCCAAAAGTTTCAGAAACAATCAGCAAATTCCAACTTAACTATCTTTAATGTAGGAAAACTCAGATTCCACCAAACTGAAATCAATGTGTACTTAGACATCTGCGATTTTACTTTTCTATTTCTTCTTAGGATCTGATAGCAGATGTCAACTGCTAACAAAATGCTGTCATGTTAGGAAGGAACTACTATTCTTTTCTTTTTTGGTCAGACCCGTCACTGCACAGGAATTCCTCCTGGCTCATGCTCTCCGGAATTACTCCTGGTGGTGTTCAGGGAACCATAAGGGATGCTGAGAAAGGAACCCGGGTCGGCCACATGGAAGGCAAATGACCTGTCCGCATGCAAGGCAAATGCTTTACCTATCTCTCCAGCTCAGAAAGAAACTCTTTGTGAAGATGACAAGTTGCCTAAACCTGGACTCTTTTTACCACACAAAAGAATCAATTCTCCTGATTCAACTTAGAAGATATCACTTCTTTATTTTAACAGGCAGACCATACATGTCCCTTACAAACTAGAACTTAATTAAAATCATTGAAGATGACGTATCTTCCATCCCCTAGGTAACATGTATTAGTTATTTATAGGAAGTATCATTTTTAAAACGTATTTACATTTAAAACTGCCAAGTGCCAACTGTGTTCTAGAAACAATAAGAAAAGAAATCACAACCATGGTTTTCGGATAGGTCATTTTTTTCTACTGGTACTCTACTCGAGACATAGTATGTTTTTTAGTCCTAGAATCGATTAAAGTCAACTGCTTTGACTTGTTCTCAGCTTATTTAACTATATTCTTTCTGTTTTGATTTGAAATATTTGGTTCTCTCCAACAATCTATCTCAAACTGTATCTCCTTCCCTGATATTTTCATTCCATAATCTTTCTTTCCTATTTCATTCTCCCTCATATTATCTTCTAATTCATGACTTCTGTTTGTGAAAGCTTGTTGAAAATGACCCTTAACTTCCTTACCTTTGAGGACTTGCTCCCCTACCATTCAGCACTCCAAACCTTCCCCATAATCCACTTTTTCTTATCGAGTTTATGTGGAAAACTCAAAGTACACATGATAATGACTTTTGAATAGCACTAAATTTAAATTACTAAATTATAAATACAAGTGGAGAGACCGCTACAGATAAAACATCCTGGTATATATTAGGTTTCTACCAAAGCTGCATTTTCTGTTTCTGACAAAATATTGTCTCTGATTAACTTTATTTCATGGATATCATGTCAAAATACAATTAAAAGGAAAAGTAAACACAGAGAGTGAACATTCATATATAAACATGTACTTGAGGTCGTAAATATGTATCAAATATAATTAAATAAATGAAGAAAACCACATTGTATTTGAGAGAAAGGAAATCAGTGTCTAAAAGCACACAGGAAATGTGAACGTCAAGCTAAAATAAGGCTTACCATATTCTAGTTGAATACTTTCCTCCATTATTACGTGCTCCTTTTCCTTAACTGCTAAGTTTAGGGATAAGAAATCTCCTGAAAAGCGTTGAAAAATATTATTCCTTACCTAACATGATCAGAAAAGAGGAAATATCAAGGAAAGGTAAATGAAAAGAGGAGACGATATGAGTGTACGTCTGAACACTGAACCAGGAGTCCACAAGTGTCCAGTACCGATGACTGATCACTGGTGATTGGTGATTGGTCACTGGTCACTCGCAATGATCCAAACTTGTTTATAAACAACTGCATGGGAGACCCAAGATTCTACCAGTTGCTGGTAGGTTTCTTGGGAGAATGATGTCATAAAGCAGGCAGTTGAAAGGTAGAGGCTAGCCAATACGGACATCAGATTCCCAAGAAGAAGACTGGATTGGATAGACTGAGAGGTAGACTTAAGCAGGCTAGAGAGATGGAATCGTATAAGACAGTTATAAAAGTTTCACTTTCCACAGACTCTTAGGTTAGGGAAGTGCTCCTATTATACTGATGAGCTTACATATTTCATTAATAAATCAACAGTTATTAGGTAATAATTTATATTGCCTATTTAACCGATGGGCTGGAGCAATATCACAGCGGGTAGGGCGTCTGCCTTGCACGCAGCCAACATGGCCGACCGGAGGGAATTTAACCGATAACATTAAGTTACTACTAGTGTATTTTGTATAATGTTTAATAATATTAAATTATATGTAGATGATTTTTAATATACATTATTAATCACTTTCATGGTAGGAAATGATTAATTATTATGAGCAATCTTCCCGTAACAAAAACACCTAAGTTTAGTGTGTTCTGCTAGCAAACATGCACCCAGAGAAGAATAGTAGGCAAGGATAGTATAGATGACACAGTATCTGCCAGCTGTTAACTTGTGTCAGGATAACATAGACTAATACTTTGTATGGTTTTTTAGATTTAGGGGACAATATAGCCAAAACTAGAATATACAACTTTCACAATCTTTTATTTATTTTGATTTTAGGTCCTAACCTAGTCATGCCCAGGGCTTGCTCCTGCCCCCACACTCAGGAATCACTCCTGGAGGAGCTCGGCAGAGTGGGTGCAAGAGAGGTACCCTGCCCACTGAATTCTCTCTCCTGCACAAACAACTTTAAATATTACTCATGCCTACTGATTCTCTGTGATCTACACTAGCCTCTGCTCTCCAGGTCCCTGTAGCCCGTTTATATACTTCCTAACTGTCCATGATGTTTCTGTCAACTCTAACAATGGCACACCTGTAGGGATCTGCTGGGGTTGTAGTGCAATATTGCATTATATTGACCTGTCATGAGACCACTGAATGCTGTACAGGTGACCCTAAAGCTTGGCTAATCCACGTGTTTGTCTACTTCTGTATTTGTCTCATTCTCTAAGAGTGACTGCTGCTGAATGGAGCTTCAAAGTGACAATTGGATTTGGCCAATGAGAAATAATTTAGACAGATTGTAATCAGTTATTGTGACCAACAAATTATACCATCTGTTAGAAAATCCCAAGTAAGGTGTGATAATTGAGGACCTCTAAAAAGAATCATAAAAAACACTAGATTTACTTGAAGGCAGTTGTCATTTAAAATAGTGTCATCATCTGGTTCAAAGTGATAATCCAGTGGGAAACGCACTTGCCTTGCACATGGTCGACCGGGATTCAATCCCTGCCATTCCAATACGTATGGTCCCATGAATCATTGAAGATTGTCTTCATACAAGGCAAGCACCCTACTCACTGTAGTATCAATCCGGATAGCCCAGGAAGTGTGGTTGTGTGTGTGTGTGTGTTATGTATGTCTGTGTGTGTGTGGAGAGAGAGGGTTTGGGCCAGCACCATTGATACTCAGGTACTCCTGTCTCTGTTCTCAGAGTGAATTCTGGTGGGGCTCATGGGACCATATGTGATGCTGGGGATAGAACCAGGGCCAGTCACATGTAATATTAATATATTAAGCCCTACATTATTCCTCAGTGTTGAGGAAGAAATGTATTTTAGAAGTGAAAAAAAGATGAGCCAGTAGGAGTCAGTACAAAGACAGAATCAGGTACTTTGCTGATGATGGATCACCAAAGTGGCCAGGGACTGATTTCATACTACAACTGCAGAGATGAGCAGAGACAGAGACAGATCCTCAAAGAGTAAGCAATTGACTATGTGTAGTTTTTGAAATAGAAAATATTTGCTGATCCCAAGGTAGTAAAAGGAAGAAAGAAAGGAAGACTGAGAAGAAGAAAGAAAGAGAAAAAGGAAGTGAGAAAGACAAAGAGAAGGAAGGAAGGAAGGAAGGAAGGAAGGAAGGAAGGAAGGAAGGAAGGAAAGAAGGGAGGAAGGGAGGGAGGGAGGCAGAAGTTTTCGGCTGCTGGGGCTTCCTCCATTGGACCACCCACCCCCCTCTGGGATGCCATTAATGAAACAGGCTGGCATGGGGTATAGGGGCATGTCTATGGTGTATTGTTTTGTGCTGTCTTCTGAGAGATTCATTGTTGAGTCTCTGGATCACGGTCATTGATGAGATTATATGGCACCAGATGTGGTTTGTGTGTGTGACTGCCAAGCTGCTGGAAACAGGGAGAGTTGGGGAGAGGTCACCCATTCTCTGATTTCATTGAACCTGGAGTTTTTAATCAGAAGTCCCAAATACCTGAGTTTTTCTGCAGATCACTCATAGATGAGGCTTGTCCACACATGCTAATAGCATCCATGATCATGGCTTTCAAGTTTTGGAGGTTTTTGGCTGCTTGGGCTAGCTCCATTGGGGCGGGAAGGGATGGGGCTCTAAATAGATTTTGAATCACTTTTTCTTTATTTTCTTGTTTTCTCTTATTTTTCAGAGTTCTTTTGATTGAATTTTTATATTTTTTAAATTTTATTTTATTGAATCACCATGAGATACAGTTACAAGCTTTCATGTTTGAGTTACAAACATACAATGTTCAAACAGTCAACCCTCCACCAGTGCACATTCCCCACCACCAATCTCCCCATTATACCGCCCCTTTCTTGCCCTCCCCCTGCCTTCATGGCAGACAATTTCCCATATACTATCTCTTTGATCTTATATCTTTGATGCTAGAGTATTTCTAACAAAATATTATCAACTAATGCCTCTTAATATGCTTAAAAATGTGACTTGTATACAGTGGGTACTTCATAACGTCTTACTGTTTGTGAGGGCACCCCAAAATTCTCAGAGTTGACTCCTATCTCGACACTCAGTAATTATACATGGCCAGTGCTTGTCGAAAAATATGGGAAGCCTTAGATAGAACCTAGATAGGTCCCTGACCAAGCCAAATACCTATCTGCATTACTCTTGCTCTGGCTGAGGTATTACCATATTTAAATTTAGTAAATATATTGACTCAGCCTGACTGAGCTGATTTCGATTCCTCCGCCCCTCTCAGAGAGCCCGGCAAGCAATCAAGAGTATCTCGCCCACACAGCAAAGCAAGGCAAGCTACCGTGCCATATTCAATATGCCAAACACAATAACAACAAGTCTCACAAGTGAGTCGTTACTGGGCCTGCTTGTACATATTGATGAACAATGGGAGGACAGCGCTACGGAGCTCTGTACAAGATGAATATCCTAGTGGTTTATAGACTAAAGTGTGAGAACTGTGAATAGCAGAATATTCCACTATTTGATATTCAACATTATAAGTCCGCACTGATTCAAACATGATCTTAAGTGGTCTTTCTCTATACACTTTCAGTTTTTGACAACGAACTGCTTTCTTATGATCACTGTCCTAAGCCTCTGGCTTAGTGCTGGACTCACATGATCCTTCTCTCCACATGGCACCTTTGGGGCTTTCAGCATTCAGTTTTCAATATGAGCCTTGTGGACCATGCTGAATTCTCTTTCTGAACACCTAATAATTGAATACAGAAACCTCTGAGATATTCTTTATTTTGTTTTCCTCTTCATAGTTTTCCACAATCAGAATTGTTGCTTTGATCTCTTAAAGAGATTTTTTAATTTAATTCAATTTTTATACAGTTGTTCACAATATTTGAGTGCATTTAATATTCAAACACAAATACACCACCATCACACCTTCTCACTACCATATTTCAAATGTTTACATCCCAAACCTAAAACCTTGCCCTAATGCAAAGCCAAAAGAATTACTTTTGTACTGCTTGTTATGAAAAATTCGCTAAAAATGATCCCAAAATTGTTTCTTAGAGGAAAGTATGTCAAGGCAGTTGTATTTCACCCAGGAGCCATTAAGCACTTCTATAAGAGATTAGTAATATGTTGTTAAGTTTTAGCCTTGTGTACATATCTATCTGTCTGTCAGTCCATCTATCTTTCTGTATAAATATATTTCCCTTAGATTGGTTTCTTTCTATTCTATTTTTTTTATTTTTTAATGAATCACCATGAGGTTCAGTCACGGATTTACAAACCTTCGTGATTACATTTCGGTCATAAAATGATCGAGTACTCATCTCTCTACCATTCTCCACCACTAATTCTCTACCACCCATTCTCCACCACTAATGTTTCCAGTATCCCTCCTGCCACCCCCACGCAATCTCTCCCACCTGCCTCTGTGGCAAACACATTCCCTTTTACTCTCTCTCTCTTTTGGGGTGTTATGGTTTGCAATGCATATACCAAGTGACCATCATGGTTTCTCTATAGTCTATTTACCTCAGGAATCTAACAACCTGAGTGAGCCCTCCAAGAACCATTTAAATGATGGTCCCTTCTCAGCGGGGCGCGGGCAAGGGTGCGGTGGTTGTGGTGGCTGCGCAGCTGACACAGAAACGCCTAAATTTCCTCTTAGAGTGAAGTAGAATTTCTTAAGAACATAATGGATGGAGAAGAGAAAACCTATGGTGGTTGTGAAGGCCCTGATGCTATGTATGTCAAATTAATATCCTCTGATGGTCATAAGTTTATTGTAAAAAGAGAACATGCATTAACATCAGGAACAATAAAAGCCATGTTGAGTGGCCCAGGTCAGTTTGCTGAAAATGAAACCAATGAAGTCAATTTTACAGAGATCCCTTCACATGTGCTATCCAAAGTGTGCGTGTATATCACATACAAGGTTCGTTATACTAACAGCTCCACCGAGATTCCTGAATTGCCAATTGCACCTGAAATTGCACTGGGACTGCTGATGGCTGCGAATTTCCTAGATTGTTAAATAAAATAAATTATAATATACTCTTAACTTTTTTCAGTATTTAGTACCCGTAGTTAAGTTAGTAACTTTTCATATATAGCATGTTTCCTGTGTGCAATTGAACTTTTAATGTTCATTGCCAAACAGATTATCTTCTATTTTTTTGCATAGAAATCAGAGCTGACATTCGTTTGCTACATCAGAAAATTAAGGACATCTTCAAAAACTGAGAAATAAACTAATATGCCAATTCATAGGTGGTTTTGCCTTCGATTTTTGATGATTTTTTTAATTAATGGTGGTACAGTAAATGCTAAAATTTAGGCATAAATGTACATGTTCTACAAGAAAATAATTGGCTCTGTATTTTTATGTTTTGTTTTGTTTTCTTAAACTATTCTGATTTTCTAGATATCATTAGTAGCATTATTCGTTATGCAAATGTTGCATTATAAACGTGTTTATAACTTAGCCAAGACTTCAATTTTTTTATAACTGTCAAAGACGTAAGATTTGAAAGTTCTTATCTGTCTTTTCATAAACTGCAGTATTGTTTAAATGTTTCTTGTCCTTTTATTTATAGCTGAGATTTAAGAACTTGATATGAAAGCAGTTTTTGAAGATTGCTAGTCAGTTTTTGGAGCTAGTAACTGCATGTAGCCAACAGGTCAACTACATGAATGATTAAATGTGCGTTGTTCATTTTAATCAATTCACAGTATTTCTTGACTATAGTTATTTTCCCCCAATATTCATTCTTCCATAGTTCCTTGTTTTGTTCACATTTTTGTATGTACGTATTTAGACATAACTTCGTTAGACCTTAAAAACTATTTATTTTTCTATTATTTATTCTAATCTTCTAATACTATTCTAATCTTCCTCCTTCCATTTGAATTATTTATGAGAAACATTTTGAGATACACAATGCAATGTTTACAATATACTTTGTTACACATAATCGTGTCTTAAAATTTATCATCCCAAGAGAATATGATAATTATGATTGGTGGGTCTTTTACCCGCTGTTACATTATATTCCAAAAATGAGAGCAGTCATTCTATGTCTGTCCCTCTCTCTCTGACTGATTTCACTTAGCATGATACTCTCCATATCGATCCACTTATATGCAAATTTCATTATTTCATCTTTTCGAACAGATGCATAGTATTCCATTGTATAGATGTACCAATGTTGTTTTTTAACCAGTCATCTCTTCTCGGGCACTCGGATTTTTTTCCAGATTCTGGCTATTGCAAAGAGTTCTGCAATGAATGTACATATTCAGATGTCATTTCTACTGTATTCTTTGCATCTCCATTATATATTCCCAGAAATGGTATTGCGGGCTCAAATGGGAGCTTAGTGTCTAGTTTTTTTGAGAAACGTCCATATTGTTTTCCACAAGGCTGCACCAGTCAGCATTTCCACCAGCAGAGAAAGAGAGTGCCCTTCGACCCACATCCATGCCAACAATGGTTGCTTTTATTCTTTTGGATATGTGCCAGTTTCTCTGTTGTGACATGGTATCTATTTTTTTATCTGTATCTCCCTGATGATTTGTGATGAAGAGCATTTTTTCATGTGCCTTTTGGCCTTTCAGATTTCTTCTCTGAGAAAGTTTCTGTTTATTTCTTTGCTCCACTTTCTGATGGGATGGATGTTTTCTTACTGTAGAGTTCAACAGGTGCCTTATATACCCTTGATGTTCACCCATTATCAGATGGGTATTGGGTGAATATCCTTTATCATTCTGTAAACTGTCTTTGTATTAAGCTCACTGATTCTTTTGAGGCACAGAGGCTACTTAGTTTAAGAGAGTCCCATTAGTGTATCACTATTTCCACTTGCTTGTTCTATGGCATATCACCTTTGACAATACTTTTATTTTCAATAACGTGGAGGATTTTGCTGACCTTCTCTTCAATGAAACTTATGGATTCAGATCTGATGCTGAGGTTCTTTAATCCATATTGATCTGACCTTTGTGCATGGTCTTAGGTGGAGGTCTGAGTCCATTTTTTTTTTGCATGTAGCTGTCCAGTTTTAAGAAATTGTTTCCAAGCCATGGAGCAGAGTGCCTGGTAATTATCTCGCTATTCATCGGTGTTTTGTCCCTTTCTGTTATTTAATATTCCCCAGATGAGTGCAGTATTTCTATGCATGTCCCTCTCTTTCTGCCTCATTTCACCTAGCATGATACTGACTATGTTGAAATACTTGTATGTAAATTTCATGCCTTCATTCTTTCTAACAGTTGCAGTGTATTCCATTTGAAGGATAGAGTATTCTTGGTTAAGCAATCGTTGCATTGATTTTTTTCACTATAATCTTCCATTGTCTTTGGGCTAGAATGGTTTCCTTTGATAAGTCTGCTGCAAATCTAAGGGATTCTCCTTTTTATGTGATTTCCTTCTTCAGCCTTTCTGCTTACAGTATTATGTCTCTAACTGTGGTATCCGTCATTCTGAATATGATATCTTGGAGTCTCTTTATTAGAGTCTCTTAGAGCAGGTACCTTTCAAGCTCCTTGAATCTGGATGTCTGCATTCTTCAGCTTTGGGACATACTCAGCAATGATGTCCTTAACTGTTGATACTTCATTGGGGTTGCCTCCCCATTCTTCTGAATCTTTGATGATTCTCATGCTATTCCTCTAAAGTCCATCCCATAGGTCTCTGTTTCACACGACCTATTTTGAGGTCTTTTCCCATTATATTTTGTTGCCTGTTTGCATTATGCAGCTCATCTTGAAGTTCACTGATTCTCTTTTCAGTGGAGTTTATTCTACTGTTCAGCGTGCACAGTTTGTTTTTAATTTCATCTCCTGAATCCTTTATTAATGACACGTTTGTTGCTGTCTTGTTTCTGCTTTCATTGCTTCCTGGTTTTATTGGCTGTCCATTCCACTGTTTCTTTCATGGCTTCCTTTAATCTACTGGGTGCCTGTTCCATTGTTTCTTTGAGTTCAATAATCATCCTCAACATTTCATCTCTGAATTCTTTATTGGAGTGATTGTCTTTGTTGGTATTCCGTATTAAGGCTTCTGAGCTATTTTCTTCATCCACTCCTCGTGGTGGGAATTTGTGCCTTCTCTTCATGCTCCTTTGGTATTTTCAAGGTGGGAACCTCCGGTTCACTCTCTATGTTCCCCTCTTGCTGTGAGAAAGGATTCTGGATAAGTTCTTCAATGGTGGTCACCTTTTCCACCTTCCAAAATACTAGCTTCGTTTTTGGTGCTACTCCTTTGTGACCTCTGTGATTCCTCTAGTGCAGTTTCAGATATGCGTTCTTTAATGTAGACTTGTTCATTTTCCTGTGTTCACATTTACTTTGCTGAGATCAAATTAGGCTAGTGGACTATTGGTATAATGTGTTTGTGACAGCCAGGCTGTCCTCCTTAAAATTAGGTAATGGAGCTTGAAATTTGAGTCTAAAGGGGAAAATTAGAGCAGAGACATGAGGCGCTGCTGCTTTAGTGGCCATGACCACCACCGCTGCTCTAGTTTTGGGGGAGTGAACCCCAGTGGTGCCTGATCTGGAATAAAGTCCCACTTATGAGGCAGTCCTAAAATTTTTCCGGGGAACAGCTTCTGTCCTGTGTGCCTCTGGGGGCAGGGGGCATGGCCAATGATGAGGAATCTTGCAGTTCCCTGAGCTGGATTTCTGGGCACACTGCCCTGGAGTGCATGCCCACCAAACACTGGACTTCTATTTTAAACCTCAATAAATGTTGTGTGCTACATTTGATCGATCAGTGGTGTAAAGTATAAGAGGTCCAGGATAGATTCATTCATGGGTGAGGCTAGTCTGAGCATGTGGATAGTGGCTGTGAGAATAGAGGTGACTGAGTTATGGACAATATGGCTAAAAAGAGGATAGAAAACGTTCAAACTCTGATCTATTTATTTATTTCAGGTTGGGAGTCACACAGGGTTATGCTCAAGGATTGTTCTTGACTCTGCACTCAGGAATCATTCCTGGAAAAGTCACTATAATAAAAAGTCAAAATAGTTTGAAAATTGATGTGGAGCAGGGAAACACATTGGTCATTTTAATTTAAGTCCCAGGATCACGTTATTGCTACTTTCCCAATAACTACACATGTTCCTTAGCAAATGCTGCATTTACTTAAGAGTGAAATAGAAAAAGAGTTTTAAGTTTTATATGTACTGGTTTCAAATATTTGTTGCTGGAGCACTGTATTTTTTACAGGTTTCTGTGTTATTGATGTGCTGTTTTGTTTAGGTATTCTGTGACTGCTGTAACCAATTTCCTGTTGGCTTAAACATCAGAAGAAAAAAATACGCACTCCTGGAAGCCAGAAATTTCATGTACAGATAACTGGGAAAAAGATGTCAGCCCGGATATATGCCTTCTTTAGAAGGTCTTTAGCCTGTATTTTCTAATAACTTCTGATAACTTCCAGGAGGCTTGTCTGGTAGTTAATACACTCACATCCTGGCCTCGAAGGTCACATGACCTTCTCCTCTATCTTCATCATCTACTTTCTACATTGTGTCAGAACAAGTGTTATTCCATTGACTCACCTGAAAATACACCAGATCTCTCCATTGCCAGCCATAGCATCTATTCAATCAAGGTTTTCTAAACATAGGAATATTTGCAGGTTTTATGGTTTCTTTGAATGGCCATTATCTATTCTACACCATGATGTTGTTAACATCTAAAATTACATGAATGGACTAGATCTTTGTGTGTGTGAATGCTTTGATTTTTTGTGTGTTGTATCCACACCTGATGGTGCTCAAAGCTTCCTCTTGGTTTTGTGCTCAGGAGTCACTCATGGCAGGGCTCAGGAGACATAAGGAGTGCTAGGGAGCCAACCAGTCCTACTGTGTTGAAGACAAGCACCCTACACTCTGTACTATGTGTACAACCACTATCAATAATTCTTTTAGCCAATTAATGAGACCTCCAGGGCTCTGTGCAATTATACCGTGTAGAACCCTCTCTAATATGACAGATTCATACAACAGAATATCAGTCAGAGGAGGTAATGACATACTGTTATCAGAGATGAAATTTGAAAGCATCTGGGTTTAAAAAGGGCTGCCAAAAAGGGCACATATCTTAAGATCCATTTATGGGATGGGTTTAGAGAAAGAAAATTCATGTAGACAAAAAGAGGAGTGTTGCCAGGAACCAGAGGAGAGAGAGAATGGAGAGGTCAGTGGGTAGTGAAGAGGCTGTTTTTAGAAATAATGAAACTGTTATGGATAAAATAATGATCACCCTCACTGTCATTGTCCTTCCGTTGTTCATCGATTTGCTCGATTGGGGCAAGTAATATCTCCATTGTGATAATTGTTACTATGTTTGGCATATCTCATATGTCATGGGTAACGTACCAGGCTTTGCATTTTGGGGGAGATACACTCAGCAGGTTGCTGGCTCTCCGCGAGAGGCAGAAGATTTGAACTCTGGTTGCCCATGTTGGCCTCTTGCAAGGCAACTGCCTTTCCTGCTGTGCTATATCTCCAGCCCACGGATAAAATGATGGTAATAGTTGCAAAACTAGCAAGTATAGCAAATGACACTGAAATTTGTCTTAAAGGATTGATCCCATAAACAAAATTGCTTAAACAGGTGTGTATTTTAAAAGGGTACAAGTTTTCTCTCCTTTACTCATTGCCTATAAAAACCTAGGAAAAGTGGGGATAACTGTTGGGCTTTGTTAGATTTTTTTTCTTTTTTTCAGACTCTAAATTATGTAAATGCAGTACACTTTACCATTTTCACTTTAGCAATAGAAGGATATCAGACTCTCCCCTCAAGGCCTCTGATCCCTGGGCTGGCCAATGTGTTCTTACTCTTTTCCCCTTAGTAAATACTTACCACTCTTCACTTCAAAGTCTCTCCCACTGCCCCCCAAAAGAAAAATCATTCACCACTCTCAATGTTTGCAGCTTGATTTTTGTTTCTTTTGTCTTTGCATGTTTAACACTAAGTGGGTGTTTTGTGGTCACACCACGTGATGCTGGGAGAACCAGGATGTCTGCCCAAGATATAGGAGGAGCTCCAGGACGAACGTCAGCTCTTTGAAGTCTCTCTGACCTTGTATGTGACCTGTTATTTCCTCACCTATATTATTTTCCTACTTTGATGAATAGGCTATCGAATGTAGCCTGCCCACAGGGCAGAGTCTGGCAAACTCCCCGTGGCGTACCAAATATGCCAAATACCAGTAACAATGATGAGTCTCATTCTCCTAAAGAGCCTTGAATATAATCTCAGGGCTAGGATGAAAGAGACATTACTGGGGCCTGCTCGAGGCAATCGATGAATAACAGGATGATGAAATGAAAAATGAAAAAAAAGATGAATAGAATACAATTTTTCATTAAAAATCATTTTAATGTAACCAACCAACTTTCCCATCATGCCCATCTGGTGTCCTGGTACAAGTCCTTCCCAGTTTCCTTCCTTTTCATTCATCACCCCATATCTCTCCTAGGACCATCTCTTCCCACCACCACCTTCCCAGCCTCAATAAGAGGTGGTCCCAAATGCTCCGGGAGTTGTGACCTACTGCACATATCCCAGTCACGATTCTCCCATGGCCCAGCCTTGAAAGCCAATTATAGCATTGGTTTTTGTGTGAGCTTCTGTTAACATCAATGTTTGGAGCAGGCTGCAGGCACCTGGCACTGCAGAAAACCCCTGAGAGGCCACTGAAGCTAATATATTTTGAACTCCCAAGTCAGTAATGTCAGGATGCTTTGGTCTGAGAGACACATTGGCCACCTTGGGGAGTTTGCAAATCCAAAGAACTTAGTCAGATAGACCTCATTTTTCAACCGCACTGGCCTAGTGTCCCGGTAATACTGGTTCTGAGTATTGTTGGGAAGATGAAGAGAATGATGCATCTAGGGTGGCTGAACTATTGGCCTGAGTACATAGTGATTGATCTTTACATGTTCCAAGAACTGATTTTTGGGATTCTTTCTACAACTGTTCTTTTTGCTTGGTCCCTATTTACAGTCATCCCTGAATAACTCTGAGGGCCGTTGACTGTTCATCAGTAGGTTCTGTCCCAAGTATATGTGTTAGCATCCCACAGCCTGATCACTTATGAATAGACCACCCACAACTTTTGGAGATATTTCTCAAATCTCTTTATTTAACAACAGAGGTCATGAAACATAAAGTCAGCCTCTGTGAAACTATTTTTACTTTTCAACAGGTTATCTTATTATACTAATCCTCCTTCTTCAACTATTTCATTTTTTTTATTAAACCAAACCCTCTAACTGTGTCATTTCTCCCATTTTTTTGGAGGAGACTGGCGATGAAAAGTACTTGCCTGTACTCAGGGATTACTCCTGGCTCTGTGCTCCAGGAAAACATCTAGTTAAATTTGTGGGAGCACAAAGGATTCCAGGGATGAAACTTGGGTCAGCCTCCTGCAATGCCCTATCAGGTATGCTATTTATCTGCCCCACCCCACCCCGCAACTCTTCATTAGGATCATAAAATTTCACCTGTTAAGGGCTTTACAACCCTGAGCCAAGTTTCTCTCTCTAAGATTCTTGTCTGTTTCCCCTATTATCCCCCCTCTAACCTCTATTTCTTTCTCATGAATCCTTCAGTCCTCACCCCCTCCAAATGATGACCACAATGGAGAGCCTCTCAACATTCAGAAATTTTATTACTAATCTATTAACATATGCATCTATTTATTTTTTGAAAAATGTATCAGAATACAAGAAATGTGTATGGCATTTCAAGTGTTTGTCTAAGGCAACCATCTGGTAATTAAAGTGGCAGCAACCTTTCCAAGACTTATAGCCATAGAATCAAGAGATGTCCATATCTTTTTCTCTCTAGATAAAACATTGCACATTCCCCAAAGAGGTGCATTTGGCAGCATTCTCTCGCTCCTGCTGAGCCTTCCTCTTCATAGCCTCACGCTCTGGTCTCTGCTCTTTTGTGATGGGCTTTCACATGACTGGCTTGGAAACATTGGGCTTTCTCCATGGAATTGGTTGGAAACGGAAGACTTGGAGTCGAAACTGACCCTGATGTTTGGGTGGAACCTGGCTCTCAGTCCCAGAGACAGGAAGAGGGCCCCACTGGAGAGAAGTGCTAGCTGTTGTCTTGGAGGGAGCATGTCTAGAATTTGCAGGCTGAGAAATATGCAGGCTAGTAGAGCTCAGCAAAGCTGGTAGAGATGGGTTGGTAGAAATGGGCTGAGGTGGTCTGGCAGTATGTGACAAATATGCAGCCGCTGGCCATGGAATTGGTGGTAGTTGGCCAAGCTGAGTTGTTAGAGCCAGGCCTGGTAGGGTAAGCTGCAACATGACGATGTGAAGCCAGTGACTGTTGTATCCGAGGAACACATTGAGCTTGGGGCTTCGCCATGGTAAGAAAAGGCAAAGGTACCAATTTGACCTTCCCAGGAGGTGGCAGATCAGACTGGGAGGGAGATGAGCATTGTTCCCCATTGCTGCTTGGTTTCTGAGCTTTGACCTGAGTTTTCACAAGACCCTTTTCATCCCTTATAGCACCTGCCAATGCTTTCAGAGCTGAGGAGGGCTGGACATCTTTGGGCTTCTTTGAACTACCCAGAACCCGGGAGGAAGAGGATCCAGGCTTTAGATGCTTCTTCTTCCCTAGTGCATCAAACTATTGCACAGACTTCATTCTCTGCATGCCCTGGCAGCTGCGGGTCTTTTAAAGGGCCCCTTGGCAAAGCTCAGGTTGACTTAACTTGCGTTTCATCCTGGCAACGGTGGCCTTCTCTTCTACCTTCACCTTGTTCCCTGTCTGCTTCTTGTCATCAGCTTTCATGGAGTTTTCTTTGGCCCCTTTTGTCTTCTCCTGTGCCGCAGACTGGCTCGGTCGGGAACCACCAGGCTGAGGGAACGTGGGAGAAGGTTTACAGGAAAGCAGGAGATTCGGCGATGACAGACAGACACCAACACAAGTGAGGTTGAGTGCTGCTGCGATTTTACTGAGCACAGAGTTCCTTTTTTATACAGTCAAGGCAAAATCATAGAACAAAGGGCCAGAATACAATCGGACATTACATCATATCGTGGTTACTTATTGGTGACATATTCCAAAAAATATCGAGGGACAAAAACACTTTCTTAATACACTTCCTGCTTTAAATTAGGACAAAACATTTACCTATGAATTCTTTACAGTGATTACACAGGATTTAATGTCTAACCATGGTTCCCCTTTCTACAGAGTCCTTTATCATTGTTTTTCTTCAGCAACTTTTGTTTTCATTTGACAGGGTCTTAACCACACATCACAATCCAGGAAGGGTCTCGGACCTTCCCATATATTGGTTTGCAACACTTTGTTTTTCTGTTAATAAACTCCAGGATGTATGTGCTTGAATCAGTTTTTGTATGGGGGGATAGAAGTTTCACAATGTCCCTCATTCTCTCATACGGTAACTTATTGTTTTCTTTTATGTTAGGCACCCTTGCTTGAAATTGAGGGCTGTACTGTATGCTAAGGATCTAATTGTTTCAGCCACAATATTTGGCGGTTTTTCTGGATCCTGTTATTGTTTGGTTTCACTATGACTCCTGACCTTTGTCGAACCTAACATCTCCTTGGTTTCCTACAGATTTCACAATGATTAAAAGCAAACTATAACTACAAAGCTTCTACCTATTAATTCTAAATACCTAACTTATAAGTAAAATTGGCAGGCAACCATTATAAACTCCATCCAGGATGCAGAAGAGCCACATACCAAAGTGCCACAGAAGCACACAAAGCAGGATAAGAAAAAGGGGGCGCCGGAGGCATAGACCCAAAGGTCGCGAACCTCCCTTTCCCGCGGGACCTGGGCCAGGCCCAGGTCACCTTAGCAGGTTGTTACGCGGGCGACACCGTTGACGGCGTGGCACTCCTGCCCATGGTTCTTAGTCTTGGTGATCCTGCTGGACACAGCTTTCTGAGGTTTGCTGTTGGATATGGCCATGGTCACAGGACACCTATCACTGGCTGCAGCATTACAAACAATCCCTACTCCCCCTAGCAAGTGTTCTGGTTCTTTGGAATGGATTTTGGCCTTTGGTTCTCCTTCCAGAGGCTCAGAAGCCTGGTTCTTGTTTTTCCATGTTGGGTGGGAGGCCCCATTAGTGCCACCTGAGTTTTCTTGGCTCGATTCAGAGTGATAGTATCTGTGGTGTTCATTCCCTGCAAATATATGCATTAATCTAGGTATTCCAAGCAATCAAGGACCTGGGTAAGTTGTTTATCTTCCACCATGTCATGATGCCCTCTCCAGAGAGGTTCTGGAGTGACCTGATTATAGTAAACCACCTGGCTTCCTTCTTGGTAGGGACGTGACAGGCTATAACTCTGATTTGGAACCTCAGATGGTGTCCTTTCAACAAGACTGGCAGAAAGTGATGTGTACAGAGACACCATGTGGTTAGTATCTAAGGTTTTCTCATAGTTAACTGCCATAGACATGGAAGAGACAGTGGTGTTTTGGTCAAGGATAGTCACGGTAAAGTCTCCCGCGTAAGAATTCTTTTCAGTACTTTCTACAGTATCCCACTCCAATACACTTGGATTGGAAGCAGACCAAGTGGATAGCTGACTCTAGCCAGACACTCCAGGCAGCATTCTTGTCTTAGAATGTTAGTCAAGATAGGCACTACCCATGAGTGGTTGGAAAGATATGCCAGAATCTGAGGGCAGGAGCCAAGCGGATCTACCAGCTGGAGTAGATATGCTGGAGTAGTGGCAGATACTTCCTATTAGGGAAGCTGCATTGTTAACCACGGGAATGGGTAGCTGCAGAGTATGAGCAGTTCCAAATACAGATGGAGTTAGAATATTTTCTGTAAGGAACAAGAGGGTGATGAAAAAAATCAGTGAGACTGATAACCTCCGACAACATCTTTTTTTTTTTTCCTTTTGGGTCACACCCAGCGATGCACAGGGGTAAATGCTGGTTCATGCACTCAGAAATTACTCCTGGCAGTGCTCACGGGACCATATGGGATGCTGGGAATGGAATACGGGTTGGCCACATGCAAGGCAAATGGTCTACCTGCTGTGCTATATCACTCTAGCCCCCTCCGACAACGTTTGAGAGGAGCAAAATTCACTTAAAGTTTCAGGTATAGAGAAGATTCTAATAGCAACAGTCAAGTAAGTTACCAAAAGTCCAAACAATCTTGGGTGGTTGAAAGGCTGGAACATTTTGCACTTTGTGTATTTGGCACCATGCTATCAAAGTGAACACAGAGCTATAGAAGACTCTGGTGATGTTGGTACATGGATTTGTTGCTTAGAGCTAGTTTCTCCTCGTCCTAGCTTTACCTGTAGCTTGCTCTCCTGTTGAACTTTACATTATTGCCTAGAATGGAAGCATTTTAAAACTAGGAAGTCCTAAGAGAATGTCTAACATTTTATTGGAGAAGAAAGAAACCCGAGGTCCAGAATTGGCCTAGAGACTTGTTCAAGATTTCCTGTTTATTTTTTATTTTTTTATTGGGATTGCGGTGGAGTGGATTTGGACCAATATCTGGCAGTGATCATGGGATATTCCTGGCTCTGTACTCTGAAGTTACCCCATGTAGTGCTCAGGAAACTGGATGCAGTGACAGAGATTCAACTGGATTAGCTGCCTATAAGGCAAATTCCTTATCACCTCCTGCACTATCTCACTGTCCCTTACGTATTACCAAGTTACGGAACCTAAGCATATGGACTTTCTTTCCAGGAATCTGGCTAGATCACTACAATGTCAGAAACTAGGAGGAAGATACTTTCCATTCATATAGGCATGCGGGGTCGTTACAACTATTAGCAGTGTAATCTTCAGGTTTGTCTTTTTCTTGTGCGGTTCCTATCTATTACCTATGGCTCACATATAACTCAATCTACTTGATGAATTAAAGGTTCATAACTGTATCCTGGTTTCTGATCCCCCCTCAAAAATGAGTACTTTAGTTTTTCTCAAGATGTGGTTTTGGAAGGAAGAGTGTTGTTTAAATTCTGACTCTCAAGTTACCTTCCTGCAAAGGAGTTACTTACAAAACTAATTAAGAATAATGTGCACACAGAAATAAACTTTGTCTTTTTCACGTGGTTTACATGATATTTGAGAAGAATAGAGTCCAAGAAAAAATCATGAAAAATATGTATCACAGAATTAAAAAAGAAGTATGTGTATATTAATGAAATCTGGGCTATGTGGCAAGCAGCATAGTACAGTAATTGATTGAGAGCAGCCCCAAGAGAAGCCCTGACCAACAGTGAATGTCGTCCCCCAACACAACAAAGGAAACAGTACAATAAGTTTATTAAGAAATTGTGTAATGTATATGATATGAAGCTGAAATTCTATTTTAGGAAAAATTAGTAGCCAAAAAAGGCAATAGAAGATGATTTTTGAGTCTATAGCTTACCAGTCCTTAAAACAGAAGATTTAAGAGTAACTGACATAACAAGCAGAAAATATAATAAATGTGATTGCATTTCATAGCCAGCATATGTATAAAAGGTGTATAAGGCAGAAATAAATATAATAATTACAAGGAAATCACATTATTATTCTCATTCATACCTCTAAATATTAGCCATCAAACAACAGGTATTAAATAGAGCATACCATTTCAGTAAATCACACAAGAAGCAGAAAAGACCATTTAAAAAATGGTCACAAAATTTCAGATTTATTTTTATTTATTTATTTATTGAATCGCTGTGGGAAAAGTTACAAAGCTTTCAGGTTTAGGTCTCGGTAATGCAAATATCAATCACATTTTCCTTTACCAATATTTATTTTTCACCACGAAGAACCCCAATAAACCACCACCCGCCACCCCCCCCCAATGCCTGTGGGGCAGATGAATTCTAGTTAACACTCTATCTACTTTGACTAGCTTCATTGTTTCGATAAGAGTTGCACCATTATTATTTAGACTCCCCCCCCCCCAAATCAGCCATGCTGAAAAAACATTGTGAAATGATTTGCTTTCTACAGTTGGGTTCAACAATTAAATGATGTCAGTTTTGGATTTCTGCTATTTTACTTATTTAACCCTGGAAGTATTTCTACTGAGAGTCCAATAATTAAGAGATTGGTTTCTGTGCTCTGGAGTCATCACCATGCCAGAGAGTCACTTGTGGGGGGCAACTGGTGACCTCGGTAGGGCGTGAAGGACGGGCCGGAACGCCCCCGTCCCATGAGGTTTCAGTCGCGCCCCACCCCCGAATCATGCCTGCTCTCCACAAGGCTCCCATGCGGCCGCCATCTTTCTTTCCAGAGAGGAGAGGGAGAATGGGGCAACACCCTTTCCCCTCCGGGAAGGCATGATGGCCTGGATTAATACATAGTCTGTTCGCTTTTCTGCTCCAAGCTGCTGGTTTTCTGCATTAAGTCCTTGTGCTTCTGGAGCCGTGGCCGAGTCGGAGAGCCGCTCGTGGGGGGCAACTGGTGACCTCGGTAGGGCATGAAGGATGGGCCGGAATGCCCCCCGTCCCATGAGGTTTCAGATTTATTTTTAAAACCTAGTTGACAAGTATCTTTATCAACCAGGAAAATGTCCAAAGTTTCAGAAAAATCTAAGTTAAATATTCTTAATGTAGGAAAACTCAGACTCCACAACACTGAAATTAATGTGTACTTAGACTTCTGAGACTTGACTTTTTATTTCTTCTTAGGATCTAAAAGCAGATGTTGACTGCTATCAAAATGCTGTCATGTTAGGAAGAAACTATATTTTTTTTCTTTCTTGGTCACATCTGGCACTACACAGGAGTAACTCCTGGTTCATGCACTCAGGAATTACTCCACGTGGTGTTCAGGGAACCATACGGGATGCTGAGAATCGAACCCGGGTCGGCCACATGCGAGGTAAATGGCCTACTCGCGTGCAAGGCAGACGCCCTAATTATTCTTCCAAGCCAAGAAAGAAACTCTTTGTGAAGATGACAATTTCCCTTAACCTGGACCCTACTTACCACACAAAAGAATCAATTCTCCTGATTCAACTTAGAATATATCACTGCTCTATTTTAACAGGCAGACCATACATGTACGTTACAAACTAGAATATAATAAAAACATTGAAGATGATGTATCTTCCATCCCCCTAGGTAACCAGTATTAGTTATTTTTAGGAAGTATTATTTCTAAAAGCTGTTTCCATTCAAAACCTCCAAGTGCCAACTGTGTTCTAGAGACAATAAGAAAAGAAACCAAAACCATGGTTTTCTATAGACACTTTTTTCTACTGGGACTCGAGTAGAGGCATAGTATGTTTTCTAGTCCTAGAATTGATTAAAGTCAACTGCTTTGACTTGCTCTCAGCATATTTAACTATATTCTTTCTGTTTTGATTAGATCTATTTGGTTCTCTCCAACATTCCATCTCAAACTGTATCTCCTTCCTTGATAATTTCCCTCCATAATCTTCATTTCCTATTTTATTCTCCCTCATATCATCTTCTACTTCTTGGCTTCTGTTGGTCAAAGCTTGTTGAAAATAACCCTAAACTTCCTTAACTTTGAGGACTTCCCCCCCTATCACTCAGTACTCCACACCTTCCCCACAATACAGTTTTTCTTATCATCGAGTTTAGAAAGAAAATTCAAAAGACACACGATAATGACTTTTGAATAGCACTAAATTTAAAATACTAAATTATAAATACAAGTGGAGAGACCGCAACAGATAAAACATCCTGGTATATATTAGGTTTTCTACCAAAACTGTATTTTCTGTTTCTGTCAAAATATTGTCTCTGATTTACTTTATTTCATGGATATCATGTCAAAATACTATTAAAAGGAAAAAGAAACACAGAGAGTGAATACTCATATATAAACATGTACTTGAGGTCATAAATATCTATCAAATATAATTTAATAAATGAAGAAATACTCTTTGTATTTGAGAGAAAGGAAGTCATTGTCTAAAATCACACAGCAAATGTGAACGTCAAGCTAGTATAAGGCTTACCATGTTCTAGTTGAATTCTTTCCTCTATTTTTACATGCTGCTTTTCAATAACTACTAAGTATAGGGATAAGAAATCTCATAAAAAGCTTTGATAAATATTATTCCTTACCTGACATGATCAGAAAAGAGGAAATATCAAGGAAAGGTAAATGAGAAGAGAACACGATATGAGAGTACATCTGAACACTGAAGCGGGAGTCCATAAGTGTCCAGTACCAATGACTGATCACTGGTGATTGGTCATTGGTCACTGGTCACTCGCGATGATCCAAACTTGTTTAGAAACAACTGCACGGGAGGCCCAAGATTCTACCAGGTGCTGGTAGGTTTGGTGGGAGAATGATGTCATAAAGCAGGCAGTTGAAAAGTAGAGGCTAGCCAATTGGGACGTCAGATATCCAAGAAGAAGACTGGATTGGATAGATTGAGATGTAGACTTAAGCAGGCTAGAGAGATGGAATCTTACAAGACAGTTATAACTGTTTCACTTTCCACAGACTCTTAGGTTAGGGAAGTGCTCCTATTATACTGATGAGCTTACATATTTCATTAAAAAATCAACAGTTATTAAGTAATAATTTATATTGCCTACTTAACAATAACATTAAGTTACTACTAGTGTATTTTGTATAATGTTTTATAATAAAAAATAAATTATATGTTAATGCATTATGATATACAATATTAATTACTTTAGGGGTAGGAATTGATGGATTATAATGAGAAATCTTCCTCTAGCAAAAAGCCCTAGGTTTAGGGTGTTCAGCTAGCCAATATGCACCCAGTAATGAATTATAGACAAGGATAGATGACACAGTATCTGCCAGCTGTAACTTGTGTCAGGCAAGCATAGACTAATACTTTGTAGGGTCTTTTAGATTTAGGGGACAATATAGCCAAATTTAGAATAAACAACTTTCACAAACTTTTATTTGATTATTTTGATTTTGGGTCCTCACCCAGTCATGCTCAGGACTTCCTCCTGGCTCCACACTCAGGAATCACTCCTGGAGGAGCTCGGTAGAGTGGGTGCAAGAGAGGTACCCTGCCCACTAATTCTCTCTCCTGCGCAAACAACTTTACAGTTTACAGATGCCTACTGATTCTTTGTGAACTACACTAGCTTCTGCTCTCCAGGTCCCTGTGGCATGTTAATATACTTCCTAACTGTCCTTGATGTCTCTGTCAATTCCAACATTGGCTCACCTGTTGGGATCTGCTGGGTTTGGGGGAGGTATATTGCATTATATTGACCTGCCATGAGACCACTGAATGCTGCACTGGAGACCCTAAAGCTTGGCCAATCCATGTGTTTGTCTACTTCTGTGTTTGTCTCATTCTCTGTGAGTGACCGCTGCTGAATAGAGGTTCAAAGTGACAATTGGATTTGGCAGATGAGAAACTATTTAGACATATTATAACCAATTATTTTGATCAACAAATTATACAATCTATTAGAAAATATCAAGTAGTATGGGATATTTGTGAACCTATAAAAAGAATCAGGAAGAATATAAGAATTACTTGAGGTCAGTTGTAATTGAACATAGTGTCGTCATCTGGATCAAAGTGATAATCCAGTGGGAAACGCACTTCCCTTGCACATGGTCGACCTGGATTCAATCCTTGCCATCCCAATAAGTATGTTCCTTGAGCCCTTGAGGATTGTCTTCATACATGGCAATCACCCTACACACTGTACTATCAATCCAGCCCCGGAAGTGTGTGTGTGTGTATATGTGTGTGCTATGTAGGTGTATTTTTGTGTGTGACTAGAGAGAGAGGATTTGGGGTAAGCCCAGTGATACTCAAGTACTCCTGTTTCTGTGCTCAGGAGTGACTCCTGGTGGTGCTCATGGGATCATATGTTGTGCTGGAGATAGAATCAGGGTCAATTACATGGAATATTAATATGTGAACCCCTACATTATTGCTCAGTGCTGGAGCAGAAATATATTTTTAAGTGAAAAAAAGATGAGCCAGTAGGAGCCTTTGCAAAAACAGAATCAGGAAGTTTGCTGGGGATGGATCACCCAAGTGGCCAGGGACTGATTTCATACTACAAGTGCAGAGATGAGCAGAGACAGAGACAGATCCTCAAAGAGTAACCAATTGACTAAGTGTAGTTTTTTAATCAGAAAATATTTGCTGATTCCTAATTAGCAAAATTAATAAAGCAAGACTGAGAAGAAGAAAGAGAGAAATAAAGAAGGAGAAAGAGAAGAAAGAAAGAAAGAAAGAAAGAAAGAAAGAAAGAAAGAAAGAGAGAAAGAAAGCAGGCAAATGTAAGGAAGAAAACAGGGATGGAAGGAAGGAATGATGGAAAGTAGAAAGGAATAAGGGTATAAAGGAAGGAAGGAAGGAAGGAAGGAAGGAAGGAAGGAAGGAAGGAAGGAAGGAAGGATAGGTGGAAGAAAGGAAGGAAGGAAGGAAGGAAGGAAGGAAGGAAGGAAGGAAGGAAGGAAGGATAGGTGGAAGAAAGGAAGGAAGGAAGGAAGGAAGGAAGGAAGGAAGGAAGGAAAGAAAGAAAGAAAGAAAGCAGGCAAATGTAAGGAAGAAAACAGGATGGAAGGAAGGAATGATGGAAAGTAGAAAGGAAGAAGGGAATAAATAAAGGAAGGAAAAAAGGAATGAAGGAAGAAAAAACGAAGGAACGGAGGAAGGAAGGAAGGAAGGAAGGAAGGAAGGAAGGAAGGAAGGAAGGAAGGAAGGAAAGAAGTTTTCGGCTGCTGGGTTTCGCTCCATTGGACCACCCCACCCCGCTCTGGGATGCCCTGAACAAAACAGGCTGGCATGGGGTCTAGGGGCATGTCTATGGTGTATTGTTCAGTGCTCTCTTCTGAAAGATTCATTGTTGAGTTTCTGGATCACTGCCATTGATGAGATTATATGGCACCAGAGGTGGTTTTTGTGTGTGACTGCCAAGTTGCTGAAAACGGGGTGAGTTGGGGAGAGGTCAACCATTCTCTGATTTCATTGAGCCTGGAGTTTTCAGTCAGAAGTCCCACATACGTGAGTTTTTCTGCAGATCACTCATAAATGAGGCTAGTCCACAATTGCCGATAGCGGCCATGATTGGGGCTTTCAAGTTCTGGAGTTTTTTGGCTACTGGGGATAGCTCCATTGGGGCGGGGAAGAGATGGGGCTCTAAATAGATTTTGAATCACTTTTTCTTTATTTTCTTATCTTCTCTTTTTTTGAGAGTTCTCTTGATTGAATCTTTATATTTTGTAAATTTTATTTTACTGTATCACCGTGAGATACACTTACAAGCTTTCATGCTTGAGTTACAAACATACAATATTCAAACACCCATCCCTCCACCAGGGCACATTCCCCACCACCATTCTTCCCAGTATACTGCCCCTTTCTGGCCCTCCCCCTGCCTTCATGGCAGACAACTTCCCACATTCTATCTCTTTGGACTTATATCTTTGATGCTAGAGCATTTCTAACAAAATATTCTCAACTAATGCCTCTTAATATGATTAAAACTGTGGCTTGTATACAGTGAGTACTTCATAAGGTCTTACTGTTTGTGGGGGCACGCCAAAATTGTCAGAGGTGACTCCAGGCCTGATACTCAGTAATTATACCTCAGTAATTAAGTTCATCCCCTAGGTCTCTGATTCACATGAGCTATTTTGAGGTCCTTGCCCATTATATGTTGTTTCCTGTATGTGTTATGACAGCTCATCTTGAAGCTCACTGTTTCTGTCCTCAGTGGGGATCATTGTACTGTTGAGCATGCACATTCTGTTTATATTTTCATCTACTGAATGCTTTATTAGTGAATTACTGGCTGCCTGTTCCATCGTTTCTTTGAGTTCAATAAACATCCTCAACATTTCACCTCTGAAATCTTTTTTGGAGAGATTGTATTTGTTGGTATTCCATATTGAGGCTTCTGAGCTCTTTTCTTCATTCACTCCTCGTGGTGGGTATTTGTGCCTTTTCTTCACGCTCCTGAGGTATTTTCGAGAGGTGACCCTCCGGTTCACTCTTGATGTTCCCCTCTTGCTGTGAGAAAGGATTCTGGATGAGCTCTTCGATGGTGCTCACCTTCTCCCCCTTCTATAACACTAGCTTCGTCTTTGGTGCTACTCCTTTGTGACCTTTCTGAGTCCTCTACTGCAGTTTCAGATATGCGTTCTTTAATGTAGACTTGTCTGTTTCTTGTTTGCTGTGATCAAAATAGGCTAGTGGACTATTGGTATAATGTGTTTGTGACAGCAAGGCTGTCCTCCTCAAAATTAGGTAATTGAGATTGAAATTTGAGTCCAAAGTGTAGAGAAAGGGGGAAATTACAGCAGCCCCATGAGGTCTTGCTTGCCTTGGAGGCCATGCCCACCGCTGCTGCTCTACTTTTGGGGGAGTAAACCCCAGTGGTGCCTGATATGGAATAAAATTCCACTTCTGATGCAGTCCTAAATTTGCTGGGGAACGCCTCTGTCCTGAGTGCCTCTGGGGGGAAAGGGGGAATGGCCAACGGTGAGGAGTCTTGCAGTTCCCTGTGCTGAGTTTCTGGGCACAGTGTCCTGGAGTGCACACCCACCAACCACTTGCCTTCTATTTTAAACCTCAATAAATGTGGTGTGCTACACTTGATCTATCAGTTGCGTAAAGTATAAGAGATTGGAAGAGATTCATTCATGGGTGATGCTAGTCTGAGCTTGTGGATAGTGGCTGTGAGAATAGAGGTGATTTAATTATTGACAATATGGCTAAAAAGAGGATAGAAAACTTTCAAAATTTGATCTATTTATTTATTTATTTCAGTTTGGGGTCCACACTTGATTAGGCTCAGGAATTGCACCTTGCTCTGCACTCAGGAATCATTCCTGGACAAGTCACTATAATAAAAAGTCAAAATAGTTTGAAAATTAATGTGGAGCAGAGGAACACACTTGTCATTTTAATTTAAGTCCCAGGTTCACGATATTGCTATGTGCCAAATAGCTACCCATGTTCCTTAACAAGTGCTGTATTTACTAAAGAGTGAAATAGAAAAATATTTTTTTAAGTTTTATATGTACTGGTTTCAAATATTTTTTGCTGGAGCACTGTATTGTTTTACAGGCTACTGTGTTATTGATGTGCTGTTTTGTTTAGGTTTTCTGTGACTGATGTAACCAATTACATGTAAGCTTAAACAAATATGCACTCCCACAAGCCAGAAATTTCATATATAGATCACTGGGAAAAAGATGTCAGCCCGGATATATGCCTTCTTTAGAAGATTTTTAGCCTCTATTTTCTGTTAAATTCTGATAACTTCCAGGAGGCTTGTCTGGTAGTTAATACACTCAGATCCTGGCCTCAAAGTTCGCATGACCTTCTCTTCTATTTTCATCATCTACTTCCTCCACTGTGTCACAAAAAGGGTTATTCCATTGACTCACCTGAAAATACACCAGATCTCTCCATTGCCAGCCATAGCATCTATTCAGTCAAGGTTTTCTAAACATAGGAATATTTGCAGGTTTGATGGTTTCTTCGAATGGCCATTATCTATTCTACACCATGATGTTGTTAACATCTAAAATTACATGAATGGACTAGATCTTTGTGTGTGTGAATACTTTGATTTTTTGTGTGTTGTATCCACACATGATGGTGCTCAGAGCTTCCTCTTGGTTTTGTATTCAGGAATCACCCCTGGCAGGGCTCAGGAAACATATGGAGTGCCAGGAAGCCAAGAAGGCCTACTGTGTTGAAGACAAGCACCCTACCCTCTGTACTATGTGTACAACAACTACCAATATTTCTTTTAGCCAATTTATGAGACCTCCAGGTCTCTGTGCATTTATACTGTGTGAAACCCTCTGCATTGGGATAGATCCATACAACAGAATATCACTCAGAGGAAGTAATAACATATTGTAGCAGAGATGAATTTTGAAAGCATCAGGGTTTAAAAATGGCTGCCAAAAAGGTCACATATCTTAAGATCCATATATGAGAAGGGTTTAGAGAAAGAAAATTCATGTAGACAAAAAGAGGAGTGTTGCCAGGAACCAGAGGAGAGAGAGAATGTAGGGGTAAGTGGGTAGTGAAGAGGCTGTTTTTGGAAATGATGGAACTGTTATGGATAAAATAAGGGTCACTCTTACTGTCACTGTCCTTCCGTTGTTCATTGATTTGCTCGAGTAGGCCCTGTCAACGTCTCCATGGTGACAATTGTTACTGTGTTTGGCATATCGAATAAGTCATGGGTAATGTGCCAGGCTTGGCCATGCGGGGAGATATTCTCAGTAGCTTGCTGGGCTCTCTGGGAAGGGTGGAGGAATCGAACACGGGTTGCCCATGTTGGCCGCTTGCAAGGCAAATGCCCTTCCCGCTGTGCTATAGCTCCAGTCCATGGATAAAATAATGGTAATAGTTGCAAAACTAGCAAGTAAAGCAAATGCAACTGAAATTTGTCTTAAATGATGTATCTCATAAAAAAATTGCTTAGGCAGGTGTGTATTTTAAAAGGGTACAAGTTCTCTTTCCTTTGCTCTTTGCCTAGAAGCACCTAGAAAAATTGAGAATAATTATTGGACTGTGTTAGATTTTTTTCTTCTTTGCAAACTCTAAATTATGTAAATGCAGTAGACCTTACCTTTTTCACATTAGCAGTAGAAGGTCTTCAGACTCTCCCCTCTGGGCCTCTAATCCCTGTGCTAGCCAGGGTGTTCTTACTCTTTTCCCCTTAGGAAATACTTACAACTCTTCACTTCAAAGTCTCTCCCACCGCCCCCCAAAAGAAAAACCGTTCACCACTCTCAATATTTGCAGCTTGATTTTTGTTTCTTTTTTCTTTGCATGTTTAACACGTGTTGGTTGTTTTGTGGTCAAACCACTTGATGCTGGGAGAACCAGGCTGCCCATGTTCCATCTGTAGCTCCAGAACGAATGTCAGCTCTTTGAGGTCTCTCTGACCTTGTATGTGACCTGTTATTTTTCACCTATTTTATTTTCCTTCTTTGGTGAATGGAATACAGTTTTTCCTTAAAAAATATTTTAATGTAACCCATCAACTTTCCCATCATGCCCATCTGGTGTCTCAGTCCCAGTCCTTCCCCGTTTCCTCCCCTGTCATTCATCACCCCATATTTCTCCTAGCACCATCTCTTCCCACTACCGCGTTCCCAGCCTCAGGAAGAGCCTGTCCCAAACGCTCTGGGAGTTGTGACCTACTGCGCATATCCCAGTCAGGATTATCCCATGGCCCAGCATCCAACGCCATTGACACCATGGGTTTTTGTGTGAGCTTCCGTTAATATCGATGTTTGGAGCAGGCTGCAGGCACCAGGCACAGCGGAAAAACCCCAAGAGGGCCCTGAAGCTAATATATTTTGAGCTCCCAAGTCAGTAATATCAGGATGCTGTAGTCTGAAAGACACATTGGCCACCTTGGGGAATTTAGATACACCTCATTTTTGAACTGCGCTGGCCTAATTCCCCGGTAATACTGGCTCTGAGTATTGTTGGGAAGATGAATTGAAATTGTGCATGTAGGGTGACTGAACCACTGGCCTGAGTACATGGCAATTGATCTCTACATGTTCCAAGAGCTGATTTTCGGACTTCTTACTACAATTGTTCTCTTTGCTTGGTCCCTATTTACAGTCACCCTGACTAACTCTGAGGGCCGTTGACTGTTCATCTGTATGTTCTTTCCCCATTATATGTATTAGCATTCCACAACCTGATCACGTATTGGAGATATATCTCTAATATCTCTATTTAAAAACGGAGGCCATGAAACATAAAGACAGCCTCTGTGAAACTATTTTTACTTCTCAACAGATTATCTTTTTATACTAATCCTCATTCTTCAACCTATTCCATTTTTTATATTAAACCAAAGCCTCTAACTGTGCCATTTCTCCCATTCTTTTTTGGAGGAGACTGGTGATGGAAACATACTTGCCTGTACTCAGGGCTTCCTCCTGGCTCTGTGCTGAAGGATAACATCTAGTGTAACTCCTGGGACCACATAGGATTCCAGGGATGAATCTTGGGTCAGCCTCCTGCAATGCCCTATCAAGTATACTATTTCACTGCTCCACCCACCCAACTCTTCATCAGACCTATAAAATTTCTCCTCTTAAGGGCTTTACAACCCTGAGCCAAGTTTCTCATTCATAGATTCTTGTCTGTTTCCCCTTTTATCGCCCCTCTAACTTCTATTTCTTTCTCATGAATTCCTCAATCCTCGCCCCCTCCAAATGATGAACAAAATGGAGAGCCTCTTAACATTCAGAAATTTTATTACTAATCTATTAACTTACATGGATCTATTTATTTTTTGAAAAATGTATCAGAATAAATGAAATGTGTATGGCATTTCAGGTGTTTGTCTAAGGCAACCATCTGGTACTTAAAGTGGCACCAACCATTCCAGCTACTTATAGCCATAGAATCAAGAGATGTCTTTATCTTTTTCTCTCTCGATAAAAAACTGCACATTTCCCAATGAGATTCATTAGGCAGCATTCTCTCACTCCTGCTGAGCCTTCCTCTTCATAGCCTCACGCTCTGGTGTCTGCTCTTTTGTGATTGGCTTTGACAAGACTGGCTCTAGAACATCGGGCTTTCTCCATGGAATTGGTTGAAAACGGAAGTCTTGGAGTAGAAACAGACTCTGCCATTTGGGTGGAGCCTGGCTCTCAGTCCCAGACACAGGAAGAGGGCCCCGCTGGAGAGAAGTGCTAGCTGTTGTCTTGGAGAAAGCAGGTCTAGAAGCTGCAGGCTGAGAAATAGGCCGGCTAGTAGAGCTCAGCAAAGCTGGCTGAGATGGGTTGGTCAAAATAGCCTGAGTTGGTCTGGCAGGATGTGAGAAAGATGGAGCCCCTGGCTGGGATGAACTGGTGGCAGTTGGCTGAGCTGAGTTGGTCGAGCCAGGCCTGGTAGAGTAAGCTTCAGCAGAACGATGTGAAGCAAGAGACTTTGGTTTCCGAGGAACATGTTGAGCTTGTGGCTTCTCCATGGCAAGAAAAGGCAAAGGTACCAATTTGACCTTCCCAGGAGGTGTCACCTCAGAGTGAAATGGAGACAAGCATTGTTTAGTACTGCTGCTTGGTTTCTGAGCTTTGACCTGAGTTTTCACAAGACCCTTTTCATCCCTTTATAGCACCTGCCAAATGGTTTCAGAGCTGAGGAGGGCTGGACATCTTTGGGCTTCTTTGAACTACCCAGAACCTGGGAGGAAGAGGATCCAGGCTTTGGATGCTTCTTCTTCCCCAGTGCATCAAACTGTTGCACAGACTTCATTCTCTGCATGCCCTGGCAGCTGCGTGTCTTTTAAAGGGTCCCTTGGCAAAGCTCAGGTTGACTTAACTTGCGTTTCATCCCGGCAATGGTGGGCTTCTCTTCTCCTTCACCTTGTTCCCTGTCTGCTTATTGTCATCAGCTTTCTTGGAGTGTTCTTTGATCTTTTTTGTCTTCTACTGCCCATGGCTCTTGGTCTTGCTCATCCTGCTAGACGTATATTTTGAGGTTTGCTTTTGGGTTTGGCCATGGTCACAGGACACCTATCACTGGCTGCAGCATTACAAACAATCCCTGCTCCCCCTACCAAGCATTCTGAGGCTGTGTAATGAATTTTTGCCTTGGGTTCTCCCTCCAGAGGCTCAGAGGCCTGGTAGTTGTTCTTCCTTGTTGGGAGGGAGTTCCCCTTTGTGCCACCTGAGTTTTCTTGGCCCTGATACAGAATGATGGTATCCGTAGTGTTCATTTCCTGCTGATCTATGCATTGACATAGGTCTTCTAAGCAATCAAAGAGCTGGGGAAGTTGTTTATCTTTCACCCATGTCATGATGTCCTCTCCAGAAAGGAGAAGTCCAGGACTACCATGATTATAGTAAACCACCTGGCTTCCTTCCTGGTAGGGAAGCGACAGGCTATAACTCTGATTTGGAACCTCAGATGGTGTCCTTTCAACAAAACTGGCAGAGAGTGATGGGTGATGGGTTCAGAGACATCATGTGGTTGGTATCTAAGGTTTTCTCATAGCGAGCTGCCATAGACAAGGAAGAGACAGTGGTGTTTTGGTCAAGGATAGTCACAGTAAAGTCTCTAGTGTAAGACTTCTTTTCAGTATTTCCTGCAATATCCCACTCCAAAACAATTGGGTTGAAAGCAGACAAAGTGGATAGCTGGTTCTGGGGAGACCCTACAGACAGCATTTTTGTGCAAGAATGTTGGTCAAGATCGGCACTATCCATGAATGGTTGGAAAGAGATGCCAGAATCTGAGGGCAGGAGTCAAGCAGAACTACCAGCTGGAGTATATACACTGGAGTAGTTGCAGACACTTCCCGTTAGGGAAACTGCGTTGTTCACCACGAGAAGGAGAAGTTGCAGAGAATGTGCAGTTCCCAATACAGATGGAATTTGAATATTTTCTGTAAGGAACAAAAGGGTGATGAAAAAAATCTGTGAGACTGATAACATCCGACAACGTTTTTTTTTTTGTATTTGGGTCACACCCAGGATGCATAGGGGTAACTGCTTGTTCATGCACTCAAGTATTACTACTGTCAGTGCTCAGGGGACCATATAGGATGCTGGGAATGGAACCAGGGTGGGCCGCGTGCAAGGCAAACGCCTTACCTGCTGTGCTATCACTCCAGCCCCCTCTGACAATGTTTGAAAGGAGCAAAATTCACTTAAGGTTTCAGGTATAGAGAAAATTCTAATACCAACAGTCAAGTAAGTTACCAAAAGTCCAAACAACTTTGGGTGGTTGAAAGGCTGGAACATTTTGCCACTTTGTGTATTTGGCACCACGCTCCCAAAGTGAACAGAGAGCTATAGAAAACTCTGGTGATGTTGGTACATGGATTTGTTGCTTAGAGCTAGTTTCTTCTCATCCTGTGGAGTTTCTTGCTAGGACTCTGCCTTGATTACTAAAATATCAGAAACTATGATGAAAATATTTTCCATTCATATAGGCATGTGGGGTCGTTACAACTATTAGCAGTGTAATCTTCAGGTTTGTCTTTTTCTTGTATGGTTCCTATCTATTACCTACAGCTCACATATAACTCATCTACTTGATGAATTAAAGGTTCACAACTGTACCCTGGTTTCTGATCCCCCCTCAAAAATGAGTACTTTAGTTTTTCTCAAGATGTGGTTTTGGAAGGAAGAGTGTTGTTTAAATTCTGACTCTCAAGTTGCTTTCCTGCAAAGGAGTTACTTACAAATCTAATTAAGAATATTGTGCACACAGAAATAAAATTTGTCTGTTTCACGTGACTTATGTGTGAGAAGAATAGAGACCAAGAAAAAATTATGAAAAATATGTATCACAGAACTGAAAAAGAAGTATGTAGATATTAATGAAATCTGGGCTATGTGGCAAGCAGCATAGTACAGTAATTGATTGAGAGCCGCCCCAAGAGTTAGCCCTGACCAACAGTGAATACCGTCTCCAAACACAACAAAGAAAACTGTACAATAAGTTTATTAAGAAATTGTGTCATGTATACGATATGAAGATGGAATTCTATTTTAGCAAAAACTACTAGCCAAAAAAGGCTATAGAAGTTGATATTTGAGTGTATAGCTTACCAGTCCATAAAACAGAAGATTTACCAGTAACTTACATAACAAGCAGAAAATATAATAAATGTTTGCATTTCGTAGTGAGTATATGTTTTAAAGGAGTATACAGGAGAAATAAAATAATTACAAGGAAATGACATTATTATTCTCATTCATACCTCTGAATATTAGCCATCAAACAAAAGGTATAAAATAGAGCATACCAGTTCAGTAAATCACACAAGAAATAGAAAAGACCATTTAAAAATGGTAACAAAATTTCAGATTTATTTTTAAAACCTAAATGACAAGTATCTTTATCAACCAGGAAAATCTCATTCCCAATGTTTTAGAAACAATCACCGAAATCCAATTGAAATATTTTTAATGTAGGAAAACTCAGACTCCACAAACCTGAAATCAATGTGTACTTAGACATCTGAGACTTGACATTTCTATTTCTTGCTAGGATCTAAAAGCAGATGTCGACTGCTATCAAAATGCTGTCATGTTAGGAAGAAAGTACTTTTTTTTCTTTTATGGTCACATGTGGCATTACACAGGAGTTCCTCCTGGCACATGTACTCCGGAGTTACTACTGGTGGTGTTCAGGGAACCATACGGGATGCTGAGAATCGAACCCCAGTCAGCCACGTGCAAGGCAAATGACATGTCCCCGTGCAAGGCAAATGCTTTACCTATAGCTCCAGCCCAGAAAGAAATTCTTTGTGAAGATGACACGTTGCCTTAACCTGGACCCTACTTACCACTCAGAAGAATCAATTCTCCTGATTCAACTTAGTAGATATCACTTCTATATTTTAGCAGGAAGAACATACATGTACCTTACAAACTAAAATATAATAAAAATATTGAAGATGATGTATCTTCCATCCCCCTAGGTAACCACTCTTAGTTATTTATAGGAACTATCATTTCTAAACCGTATTTACACTCAAAAACCGTCAAGTGCCAACTGTGTTCTAGAGACAATAAGAAAAACAACCACAACCATTGTTTTCACATAGGCTGTTTTTCCTCTAGTAGAGTTAGGTACTTTACTAGAGACATAGTATGTTTTCTAGTACTAGAATTGATTAAAGTCAACTGCTTTGACTTGCTCTCAGCATTATTTAACTATATTCTTTCTGTTTTGATATGAACTATTTGGTTCTCTCCAACATTCCATCTCAAACTGTATCTCCTTCCTTGATAATTTCCCTCCATAATCTTTCTTTCCTATTTCATTATCCCTCATATCATCTTCTACTTCTTGGCTTCTGTTGGTCAAAGCTTGTTAAAAATAACCCTAAACTTCCTTACCTTTGAGGACTTGCCTCCCTACCACTGAGCACTCCACACCTTCCCCACAATCCAGTTTTTCTTATCATCAAGTTTAGAAAGAAAACTCAAAAGACACACGATAATGACTTTTGAATAGCACTAAATTTAAAATACTAAATTATAAATACAAGTGGAGAAATCGTAACAGATAAAACATCCTGGTATATATTAGGTTTTCTACCAAAACTGTATTTTCTGTTTCTGTCAAAATATTGTCTCTGATTTAATTTATTTCATGGATATCATGTCAAAATACTATTAAAAGCAAAAGAAAACACAGAGAGTGAACACTCATATATAAACATGTACTTGAGGTCATAAATATCTATCAAATATAATTTAATAAATGAAGAAATGGCCTTTGTATTTGAGAGAAAGGTACGTAGTGTCTAAAAGCACACAGCAAATGTGAATATCAAGCTAAAATAAGGCTAACCATATTCTAGTTGATTACTTTCCTCTATTTTTACAAGCTGCTTTTCCTTAAGTACTAAGTTTAGGGATAAGAAATCTCATAAAAAGCTTTGAAAAATATTATTCCTTACCTGACATGATCAGAAAAGAGGAAATATCAAGGAAAGGTAAATGAGAAGAGGAGACGATGTGAGAGTACGCCTGAACACTGAAGCGGGAGTCGACTAGTGTCCAGTTGCGATGACTGATCACTGGTGCTTGGTCATTGGTCACTGGTCACTCACGATGATCCAAACTTGTTTAGAAACAATTGCACGGGAGCCCCAAGATTCTACCAGGTGCTTGTAGGTTTGGTGGGAGAATGATGTCATAAAGCAGCCAGTTGAAAGTTAGAGGCTAGCCAATAGGGAGGTCGGATTCCCAAGAAGAAGACTGGATTGGATAGACTGAGAGGTAGACTTAAGCAGGCTAGAGAGATGGAATCTTTACAAGACAGTTATAGCAGTTTCATTTTCCTTAGACTCTTAGGTTAGGGAAATACTCCTATACACTGATGAGCTTACATATTTTGTTAAAAAATCAACAGATACTAGGTAATAATTTATATTGCCTAGTTAACCAATAACATTAAGTTACACTAGTGTATTTTGTATAATGTTTAATAATAAAAATAAATTATATGTTAATGCTTTATGATATACATTATTACTTATTTTTGGTGTAGGACATGATGGATTATTATGAGAAATCTTCCCCTAGCAAAAACCCCTATGTTTAGGTTGTTCCGCTAGCAAACATGCACCCAGAAAAGAATAGTAGGCAAGGATAGAATAGATGACACAGTATCTGCCAGCTGCAAACTTGTGTCAGGCAAACAAAGACTTATACTTTGTAGGGTCTTTTAGATTTAGGGGGAAATATAGCCAAAACTAGAATAAACAACATTCACAATCTTTTTTTTGTTTGTTTGTTTATTTTGATTTTGGGTCCTCACCTAGCCATGCTCAGGGCTTGCTCATGGCTCCACACTCAGGAATCACTCCTGGAGGCGCTCGGTAGACTGGGTGCAAGAGAGGTACCCTGCCCACTGAATTCTCTCTCCTGCTCAAACAGCTTTAAATTTTACGGATGCCTACTGATTCTCTGTGAACTACGCTAGCCTTTGCTCTCCAGGTCCCTGTGGCACGTTTATATACTTCCTAACTGTCCTTGATGTCTCTGTCAACTCTAACAATTGCTCACTTGTAGGGATCTGCTGGGGTTGGGGTGTAATATAGCATTATATTGATCTGCCATCAGACCACTGATGGCTGCACAGGTTACCCTAAGTCTTGGCCAATCCATGTGTTTGTCTACTTCTGTGTTTGTCTCATTCTCTGTGAGTGACCGCTGCTGAATAGAGGTTCAAAGTGACAATTGGATTTGGTAGATGAGAAACAATTGACACATATTATAACCAATTATTGTGATCAACAAATTATACCATGTATTAGAAAATCCCAAGTAGTGTGGGATAATTGGGGACCTCTAAATAGAATCAGAAAGACACAAGAAATACTTGAATGCAGTTGTCATTTAAAATAGTGTCGTCATCTGGATCAAAGTGATAATCCTGTGGGAAATGCACTTGCCTTGCACATGGTCGACCTAGATTCAATCCCTGCCATCCCAATATGTATGGTCCCTTGAACCCTTGAGAATTGTCTTTATACATGGCAACCACCCTGCTAACTGCACTATCAATCCGGATAGCCCAGGAGGTGTGTGTGTGTGTGTGTGTTTGTTATGTATGTGTGTTTGTGTGTGTGTAGAGAAAGGCTTTGGGCCAGCCCCAGTGATACTCAGGTACTCCTGTATCTGTGCTCTTGAATGACTCCTGGTGATGTTCATGGGACCATATGTTATGCTGATAGAACCAGGGTCAATCACATGGAATATTAATATATTAAGCCCTACATTATTCCTCAGTGCTGGAGCAGAAATATATTTTAGAAGTGAAAATAAGATGAGCCAGTAGGAGTCAGTGCAAAGACAGAATCAGGAACTTTGCTAGGGAAGGATCACTCAAGTGGCCAGGAATGGATTTCATACTACAACTGCAGATATGAACAGAGACAGAGACAGATCCTCAAAGAGTAACCAGTTTACTATGTGTAGTTTTTTTAAATATAAAATATTTCTTTATCCCTAATTAGCAAAAGGAAGAAAGAAAGGATGACTGAGAGGAAGAAAGAGAGAAAGAAAGAAGGAAAAGATAAGAAAGAAAGAAAGAAAGAAAGAAAGAAAGAAAGAGAGAGAGAGAGAGAGAGGGAGGGAGGGAAGGAGGGAGGGAGGGAGGGAGGGAGGAAGGAAGGAAGGAAGGAAGGAAGGAAGGAAGGAAGGAAGGAAGGAAGACGTTTTCGGCTGCTGGGGTTGACTTCATTGGACCTCACCCCCCCCCCCCCCCGGGATGCCTTGAATAAAACAGGATGGCATGGGATCTAGGGGTATGTCTATGGTGTATTGTTTTTTGCTCTCTTCTGAGAGACTTATTGTTGATTCTCTAGATCAAGGCCATTGATGAGAATATATGGCTCCAGAGGTGGTTTGTGGGTGTGACTGTCAAGCTGCTGTAAATGGGGGGAGTTTGGGAGAGGTCACATTCTCTGATTTCATTGAGCCTGAAGTTTTCAATCAGAAGTCCCACATACCTGAGTTTTTCTGCGGATTCACGCATAGATGAGACTTCTCACCACATGAGGATAGAGGCTATGATCATGGCTTTCAAGTTCTGGAGGTTTTTGGCTGCTGGGGCTTGCTCCATTGGGGCAGGGAAGTGATGGGACTCCAAATTGATTTTGAATCACATTTTCTTTATTTTCTTATTTTTTTGAGAGTTCTCTTGATTGAATCTTTATATTTTTTAAATTTTATTTTATGAATCACCGTGAGAGAGTTACAAGCTTTCATGTTTGAGTTACAAACATCACGAATCACGACGACCATCCTGTTATTCGTCGATTGCCTCGAGCAGGCCCCAGTAAAATCTCCTTCATCCTAGCCCTGAGATTATATTCAAGGCTCTTTAGGAGAATGAGATCCATCAATGTTACTGGTATTTTGCATATATGGTACGCCACGGGGAGTTTGCCAGACTCTGCCGTGTGGGCAGGCTACATTCGGTAGCCTGCCAGTTTGTCCAAAGTAGGAATAAGATAATAAGATGTCATAATATAATGTTCAAATACCCATCCCTAAACCAGTGCACATTCTGTAGGATAACACTGTTCTGTCATTTCTGCAAAGCCTCAGGAATAGTTGATAATTGATAATTTCTTGATATTTTATTGGACTGAGGAAAAGAGAAAAACACCTTAGGAGATATTTTGCCCTTGGGTTGTCAGAAAGGGCTTTAGAATTACCTTTGAGTTGGGCCCTCAGGAAGGGCTTTCTTATGTTGATTTGGCTACCTGATTGGGTGGAGTGTCACCCAAGACTTCCAGGGAGTTGGAGAGACAAGGGAGCTGGAGAGAGAGAGAGCAGGGCTGCAAGATGGACCACGGAGAGACTAGCAAGGAGAATATGTGCTTTAGAGAACCTAGGCCCTCCAGAACATAAATTTCTTCTATGGGATAAACTTCCTGGTAATAAACTGATAGAAAGATCAATTGGCCTGGCCCTGGTCTCTTCCTTTTGCTGCCCTTGGCCAACAGCCTTCTGATCCAGGCCACTCACAGTAGTTCTAGGGCATCGAACGCGGATGGTGAGATAGAGTCATCCAGAGAGCCCTCTAACACAAAACCCTCAGAGTGTCTTCCCAGAACATCCCCCCTTTCTTGTCCTCCCACTGCCTTCATGGCACACAATTTCCCACATATTATCTCTTTGATCTTATTATCTTTGATGCTAGAGCATTTCTAACAAAATATTATCAACTTAATAGCTACTAATATGCTTAAAACAATGGCTTGTATACAGTGGGCACTTCATAAGTTCTTACTATTTGTGGGGGCACCCCAAAATTCTCAGAGGTGACTCCTGGTTCGAAGCTCAGTAATTATGCCTGGTAGTGCTTGCCGAAAAATATGGGAAGTCTTAGATTGAACCTGGATAGTCCCTGACCAAACCAAATACCTATCTAATTTACAATTGCTCTTGCTGAGGTATTATTATATTTAAATTTAATAAATAAATTTATTCATCCTGGTCGAGCTGAGTTTGATGCCTCTGCCACTTTCAGAGAGCCCGGAAAGCTATCGAGAGTATCTCGCCCGCACAGCAAAGCAAGGCAAGCTACAGTGCCATAATCAATATGCTAAACACAGTAACAGCAAGTCTCACAAAGGAGACATTACTGGGCCCGCTTGAGCAAATCGATGAACAATGGGAGGACAGTGCTACAGTGCTATGTGCAAGACATAATTCCTAGTGGTTTATAGACGGAAGTGTGAGAACTGTGAATAGCAAAAAATTCCACTATTTGATTCTCAACATTTTAAGTCCGCACTGATTCAACCTTGATCTTAAGTGGTCTTGCTCTATATACTTTCATTTTTTGACAACCAACTGTTTTCTAATGATCGCAGTCCTAAGCCTCTGGCTTAGTGCTGGATTCACATGATCCTTCTCTCCACATGGCACCTTTGGGGCTTTCAGCATTCAGTTTTCAGCATGAGCCTTGTGGATCATGCTGAATTCTCTTTCTGAACACCTAATAATTGAATACAGAAACCTCTGGGTTATTCTTGATTTTGCTTTCCTCTTCATAGATTTCCACACTCAGAATTGGCTTTCATCTCTTAAAAAGATTTTTTAATTTAATTTTTTTAAAAGTTGTTCACAATATTTGAGTTCATTTAATATTCAAACACCAATAAACCACCATGACACCTTCTCACCACCATATTTCAAATGTTTCCATCCCAAACCTAAAACCCTGCCCTAATGTGTGGGAAGCTGGCCCTTTAACTGACCAAGGGCCTATGTGCTGTGCTGTGCTATGTATAGTTATCTTGAGAAAACATCTGTCATGGCTGTCAGTAAAACAAGAAGTAACTGACAGTGATTAACCTGGTATGTGAAATGTATAAACTTTGTAAATCATATATTGACATGACCCTTTGTGTAACTACCTCATGCCTGGGATGTGAAAACGTGTAGACTTTGTAACCTTCCTAACCGTATGTGGACATGACCCTTTTTGTGTAACTGCATTGTGCTTTTCCTGTAGTAATAGGTATTTAAGCCCCTGCTGCCCTGAATAAACTCCTATCCTGTCCAATCCTGCCTGCTGTCCTGTCTGCTCTGTCCTGTCCCTTTTTCTCTCTGCTTCTAAACTGCATTATGTCTCTTGTGTCTTGTGTTCATTCGATCAGTCCCTCCCTTCATCTACGGACCCACGGGCCGGAGGATTGGTCTGGTGGGCCCCCCCGCACTAATGCGGAGCCAAAATAATTAATTTTGTAGAGCTTGTTATCAATAATTCGCTAAAAATGATCCAAAAATTGTTTCTTAGAGGAAAGTATTTCAAGACAGTTGTGTTTCACCCAGGAGCCATTAAGAATTTATATAGGAGATTAGTAACATGTTGTTAAGGTTAAGTAACATGTTGTTAAGGTTGTTAAGTTAACTTTGTTTGCATATCTATCTTTCTGTCTGTCTGTCTGTCCATCTATCTTTCTGTATAAATATGTTTCCCTTAAGGCTGGTTTCCTTCTATTCTATTTTATTTATTTATTTTTATTTATTGGGCTGGAGCGATAGCACAGCGGGTAGGGCGTTCGCCTTACAAGCGGCCAGCATGGCCGACCCGAGTTCGATTCCTCCGCCCCTCTCGGAGAGCCCGGCAAGCTACCGAGAGTATTCGATATGCCAAACACAGTAACAACAAAAGTCTCCAATGGAGACGTTACTGGGCCCGCTCGAGCAAATCGACGATCAACGGGAGGGCCTTTACCTTTACCTTTACCTTTTATTTTTTAATGAATCACCATGAGGTTCAGTTACAGATTTGCAAAATTTCTTGATTACATTTCGAAAGTACATTCGGTCATAAAATGATCGAGTAACCATCTCTCCACCAGTGCACATTCTCTACCACTAATGTTCCCAGTATCCCACCCACCACCCCCACACAATCTCTCGCCCCTGCCTCTGTGGCAAACACAAGCCCTTTTACTCTCTATCTCCTTTGGGGCTTTATGGTTTGCAATGCATGTAGTAAGTGGCCATCATGTTTGTTCTATGTTCTACTTTCAACAGGCATCTACCATCCCAAGTGAGCCCACCAAGAATCATTTCAATAGTGGTCCCTTCTCTATTCCATCTGCCTTTTCCCCCAGCATATGAGACCGGTTTCCAAGCCTTGGAACGATCTGCTTGACATTTTCTCTATTATCTTTGGTGTTAGTCTCCCATTCTGTCACTTTATATTTTTCAAATGAGTGCAGTCATTCTATGTCTGTCCCTCTCTATCTGACTGATTTCACTTAGCATGATACTGTATACATTGATCCACTTCTATGCAAATTTCATCATTTCATCTTTTCTAACAGATGCATAGTATTCCATTGTGTAATTGTACCAAAGTTTTTTTTAACCAGTCATCTGTTCCCGGGTACTTGGATTTTTTCAAAATTCTGGCTATTGCAAAAAGTTCTGCAATGAATGTACAAACACAGATGTCATTTCTACTGTAATTCTTTGCATCTCCAGGATATATTCTCAGAAGTGGTGTTGTGGGGTCAAATGGGAGCTCAATTTCTAGTTTTTTTGAGAAACGTCCATATTGTTTTCCACAAAGGCTGCAACCAGTCAGCATTTCCACCAGCAGAGAAAGAGAGTGCCCTTCGACCCACATCCATGCCAACACTGGTTGCTTTTTTTCTTTTGGATATGTGCCAGTTTCTGTGGTGAGACTTGGTATCTTTTTGTTTTCATCTGCATCTTCCTGATGATTTGTGAAGAACATTTTTTCATGTGCCTTTTGGCCATTCAGATTTCTCCTCTGAGAAAGTTTCTGTTTATTTCATCACCTTATTTTCTTATGGGATGGATGTTTTCTTACTGTAGAGTTTAGCCAGAGCCTTGTATAGCCTTGATTTTCACCTCTTATAAGACGGGTATTGGGTGAATATCCTTTCCCATTCTGTAAACTGTCTTTGTATTTGGCTCACTGATTCTTTTGAGGCACAGAGGCTTCTTGGTTTAAGATAGTCCCATTAACATAAAGCAACAAAATAGGAGACTAACACTCAACAATGGCTGAGATTACTACCAGGAATTTTACTCCATGGCTTGGACGCCAGCCACACATGCTAGGGGAAAAGGCAGCTCACATAGAGAAGGGAGCACTAAATAAAGAGTATTGGAAGGATCCTCCCAGGATGGGAGAAGCATGCTGAAAGTAGGCTATAGACCAAACATGATTGCCACCCATTGCCTCTTTTGCAAACCACAACATGCAATAAGAGAGAGAGAGAACAAAAGGGAATGCCCTGCCACAGACAGGGTGGGATGGGGGGATGGGGGGGATGTGGGGTGGGAGGGATACTGGGATCCGTGGTGGTGAGAAATGGGCACTGGTGGATGGATGGGTATTTTATCATTGTATAATTGAAACCCAAGCACAAAAATTTGTAGCTCTACAACTGTACCTCATCATGTCTCACTAATAAAAATTTTTAAAAAAAGAAATAAAATATTTTAAAACTAAAAAAAAGATAGTCCCATTAGTGTATCTCTGTTTCCACTTGCTTGTTCAGTGGCCTGTCTCCTTTGACGATATTATTAGTTTCAGTGTTGCAGAGGATTTTGCTGACCTTCTCTTCAATGGACCTTATGGATTCAGATCTGATGCTGAGGTTCTTTAATCCATTTTGATCTGACTTTTGTGTATGGTCTTAGGTAGATGTGTGAGCCCCCTTTTTTTTTGCATGTAACTGTCCAGTTTTTTCAGTTCCAAGCCGTGGAGCAGACCTTCTGGTAATGATCTCAAATATTCTTGGGTGTTTTCTCCCATTCTGATATTTAATATTCCCCAGATGAGTGCAGTCTTTCTATGTCTGTCCCTCCCTTTCTGGCTCATTTCACATCGTATTATACTAGCTATGTTGAAATACTTGTATGTAAATTTCATGACTTCATCCTTTCTAACAGTTGCAGTGTATTCCATTGATGGATAGAATATACGTGGTTAAGCATTTGTTTCATTGTTTTTTTCACTATATCCCCCCATTGTCTTTGGGCGAGGACAGTTTCCTTTGATAAATCTGCTGTAAAACTAAGGCGTGTCCTCTGTATGTGATTTCCTTCTTTGACCTTTCAAATTGCATTATTATGTCTCTATCTGTGTTATCCGTCATTCTGAATAGGCTATGTCTTGGAGTCTCTTTATTATGGTCTCTTTTAGCTGGTACCTTTCATGCTCCTTGGATCTGAATATCTGCATTCTCCAGCTTTGAGAAATTCTCAGCAATGATGTCCTTAATTCTTGCTACTCATTGGCGTGGCCTCCCTGTTTTTCTGAATCTTTGATGATTCTCATGTTGTTCCTCTGAAGTTCATACCCTCGGTCTCTGATTCACACGACCTATTTTGAGGTCCTTTCCCATTATATGTTGTTGCCTGTGTCATTTATGCAGCTCATCTTGAAGCTCATTGTTTCTGTCCTCAGCAGGGGTCATTCGACTGTTGAGTGCGCACACTCTGTTTTTAATTTCTTCTACTGAATCCTTTATTAGTGACACATGTTTGTTGCTTTCTTAATTCTGCTTTCATTGCTTTCTGATTTTATAGGCTGTCCATTCCACTCTTTCTTTCATGGCTTCCTTTAATCTACTGGGTGCCTGTTCCATCGTTTCTTTGAGTTCAATACATATCCTCAACATTTCATCTCTGGAATTCTTTATTGGAGAGATTGTATTTGTTCTTATACCCTTTGAGGTTTCTGAGCTCTTTTCTTCATCCACTCCTCGTGGTGGGGATTTGCGCCTATTCTTCATGCTGCTTAGGTATTTTTAAGGTGGGACCCTCCGGTTCATTCTCAATGTTCCCCTCTTGCTGTCAGAAAGGATACTGGATGAGCTCTTCTATAGTGGTCACCTTTTCCCCCTTCTAGAATAGTAGCTTCCTCCTTGGTTCTGCTCCTTTGTGACTTCTGTGGGTCCTCTAGTGCAGTTTCAGATATGTTTTCTTTAATGTTAGACCAGTTAGTTTCTTGTGTTCACATTTATTTTGATGAAATTGGAATAGGCGAGTGGACTATTGGCATAATGTGTTTGTGACAGCCAAGTGGTACTCCTGAAAGTTAGGTAATGGAGACAGGGATGTGAGTCTAAAGTGAAGAGAAAGCTTAAAATTAGAGCAGCCGCATGAGGCACTGCTGCCTTGGAAGCCATGCCCATCACCCCTGCTCTACTTTTGGGGGAGTAAACCCCAATGGTACCTGATCAGGAATAAAGTCCCACTTCTGATGCAGTCCTAAAACTTGCTGGGGAACACCTCCATTCTAAGTGCATATGTGTTTTGCGGGGGTGGTGGTGGGTGGGGAATGGCCAAAGGTGATGGGTCTTGCAGTTCTCTGAGCTTGATTTCTGGTAACACTGCCTTGGAGAGCACACCTACCAACCACCTGTCTTCTATTTTAAACCCAATCAAATGTGGTGTGCTACTGTTGATCTATCATCTATCAGTGATGTAAATTATAAAAGAGTTCCAGGAATAGATTCATTCATGGGCGAGGCTTGTCTCAGCTTGTGGAGAGTGGCTGTGAGAATAGAGGTGGTTGAGTTATGGACAATATGGCTAAAAATACTATAGGAAACTTTGAAAATCTTATTTATTTATTTATTTATTTCAGTTTGGGGGTCACACTGGGTTATCCTCAGTGATTGCTCCTGGCTCTGCACTCAGGAATCACTCCTGGAGGAGTAACTATAATATAAAGTCAAAATAGTTTGCAAATTGATGCGAACCGGGAACCATACTGCTCATTTTAAGTCCCAGCCTCAAGATCTTGCTACTTACCCTATCTACTAGCTACTAGCTACACAAGTTCCATTAAGAATTTCTGTGTTAGTAGCCAATAACTCATAAGCCTATCTTAACTCACACTGCATATCAAGTAGAGTAGTAACAGTGAACGTGAAGGACTAAACCACACCTCTCACAATGGTAAAGCAACGCAAAAGCCCACCAAACTTTCATATTGAAGAGTCTAGCCCAGATGACACCAACAGTACTGTAGTGTTAGACAACCTCTCTGACAAGGAATTCAGAAGGGAGCTACTTAAGATGCTTAGGGAATTAAAAGAAACAATGGAAAGCAATGCCAATAGAAGACAAGAGGATCTGAAGGCAGAAATGAGGAAAATGCAATCAGAAATGTCAGACCTGAAAAATCTCGTAGGCGAATTGAAAAGCTCAGTGGAAGGCCTCAGCAGCAGAGTAAGAGCAGCTGAGAACAGAATCAGTGAGCTCGAAGATGAAGTTCAGAGACTCTCCAGAAAAGAGCAGAAAATGGAAAAGAGACTCACAATTCGGGAAAAGATGGCAAGAGAAGATCGTGATGAAGCCAAGAGGGGTAACATAAGAATTATTGGAGTCCCAGAGGTACAGGAAGAAAACCTCGATGAAGAAGAAACTGTCAAAGAAATCATTGCTACAACATTTCCAGAGCTGAAGAAAACTTGTGACCACATTCAGGAGGCCCGAAGGGTACCAGCTAGAAGAAATCCGAATAAAAATACCCCAAGACACATTCTGATCAAAATGACCAAAACCTTAGACAGAGACAAAATTCTGAAAGCAGCAAGATCGAAGAAAGAAATCTCTTACAAAGGAGCATCCTTAAAATTCACAGCTGATTTTTCTGATGAAACCCTCATGGCCCGAAAACAGTGGTGGGACATAGTAAAAAAACTCAATGAAATAAATGCCTCCCCAAAAATACTTTTCCCAGCAAGACTCTCATTCATAATAGAAGGAACAACACACAGTTTCACAGACAAACAACAGCTCAGGAACTTCATAGACTCAAAACCATGGTTACAAGAACAACTAAATGGGCTACTTTAAGGCAAGAAAGGCCCCCCAAATACACCAAATTTCAAGAGAACAATGGGACAAAATCCCATAACAATAATCTCTCTCAATGTCAATGGGCTAAACACACCAATTAAAAGACATAGAGTGGCAGGATGGATTAGAAAATTGAACCCAACATTCTGCTGCCTGCAAGAAACGCATCTCAATAGTCAAAGCAAACACAGACTCAGAGTCAAAGGCTGGAAAACAATCCTACAGGCAAACAGCTCCCATAAAAAAGCTGGGGTAACCATCCTTATATCAGACCACATCGATTTCAGAGTGAGGAAGGTCATAAGAGACAGTGAAGGCCACTTCTTATTGATCAAAGGATCTGTACAACAGGAAGAACTTACAATAATAAATGTATATGCACCTAATGAGAGACCAGCAAAGTACTTAAAACAACTACTCATAGATTTGGAAAAAGACATCAATAGCAACACAATACTAGTGGGAGACTCCAATACTGCTTTGTCACCTCTTGATAGATCAACCAGACTCAAGCTGAGCAAGGACATACTTCATTTGAGGGAAACAATGGAAGAAAGGGACTTAGTAGATATATACAGGACACTTCATCCACAAAAAGCTGAATACACATTCTTCTCAAGCATACATGGAACATTCTCCAAGATAGACCACATGCTGAGCCACAAAACATGCCTCCATAAAATTAAGAAGGTAGAGATTGTATCAACAATCTTCTCAGACCATAATGCGCTGAAATTAGAAGTAAATCACACACAAAAACAGAAAACTAAATCAAACACCTGGAAATTAAACAGTGCACTATTGAACAACGAGTGGATTAGACAGGAAATCAAAGAGGAAATCAAAAGATTCCTAGAAACGAATGAAAATGAGAACACGAGTTACCAAAACTTATGGGACACAGCAAAAGCTGTGTTAAGAGGAAAGTTTATAGCTCTACAAGCATTCCTCAGGAAGGAGGAACGAGCACACATAAGTAACCTAACCTCACAGCTTAAGAGCTTGGAGAAGGACCAAAAAAAGGAGCACAACCCGAACAGGAGAAAGGAAATAATAAAACTCATAGCAGAGATTAACGAGATGGAAACCCAAAAAACAATCCGAAAGATCAATGAAACCAAAAGCTGGTTTTTCGAGATAATTAACAAGATCGATAAGCCTCTAGCAAAACTCACAAAGAAAGGGAGAGAGAAAACCCTAATAAACCGAATCAGAAATGAAAAGGGGGTCATTACAACAGAAACCACAGAAATTCAGAGGATCCTCAGGGAGTACTTTGAGAAGCTTTATGCCACGGAACATCAAAACCTCGAGGAAATGGATAAATTCCTAGCCTCCTACAGACTCCCAAGTCTGAACCAAGAAGACCTGGAATACCTGAACAGACCTATCACCATCAAGGAAATTGAAATGGTAATAAAAAGTCTCCCCAAGCACAAAAGTCCTGGCCCGGATGGATTCACTAGTGAATTCTTCCAAATCTTTAAAGAGGACTTACTCCCGATGCTCTTTAAGCTTTTCCACGAAATTGAAATATCAAAAACACTTCCGAACAGTTTCTACGAAGCAAATATCACACTGATACCAAAAGCAGACAGAGATAACACAAAGAAAGAGAATTACAGGCCGATATCCCTGATGAACACAGATGCAAAGATCCTCAACAAACTACTAGCAAATAGAATCCAACTACTCATCAAAAAGATCATACACCATGACCAAGTAGGATTCATCCCAAGGATGCAAGGATGGTTTAACATTCGGAAATCAATCAACATAATCCACCATATCAACAAAAGAAAAGATAAAAAGCATATGATCATATCAATAGATGCAGAGAAAGCATTTGATAAGATCCAGCACCCCTTTATGATGAAAACCCTAGCCAAAATGGGTATAGAGGGGACCTTCCTCAACATAATTGAAGCCATCTACCACAAGCCTACAGCAAGCATCATCCTCAATGGGGAAAAACTGAGAGCCTTCCCTCTAAGATCAGGGACGAGACAGGGATGCCCACTCTCTCCACTGCTGTTCAATATAGTACTGGAAGTACTTGCAATAGCGATTAGGCAGGAAAAAGATATTAAGGGCATTCAGGTAGGAAAGGAAGAAATCAAGCTCTCACTATTCGCAGATGATATGATACTCTACTTAGAGAACCCAATAACTTCCACCAAAAAACTCCTAGAAACAATAGACTCGTATAGTAAAGTTGCAGGTTATGAAATCAATACCCAAAAGTCCATGGCTTTCCTATACGCAAACAGTGAGAGAGAAGAAAGCAACATGAAAAAAACAATCCCGTTCACAATTGTGCCCCAGAAAATCAAGTACCTAGGAATCAGCTTAACTAAGGAAGTAAAGGACCTGTACAAAGAAAACTACAAAACGCTACTTCAGGAAATAAAAGAGGACATGAGGAAATGGAAAGATATCCCCTGCTCATGGGTCGGGAGACTTAACATTGTCAAAATGGCAATACTACCGAAAGCATTGTATAAATTCAATGCAATCCCTATAAGGATACCCATGACATTCTTCAAAGAAATGGAGCAAACACTGCTGAAATTTATATGGAACAATAAGCCCCCACGAATAGCTAAAGCAATTCTTGGGAAAAAGAAAATGGGAGGAATCAACCTCCCGAACTTCAAACTGTACTACAAAGCAGTAATAATTAAAACAGCATGGTACTGGAACAAAGGCAGAACTGCAGACCAATGGAACAGGGTTGAATACACTGACATCTCTCCTCAATCATATGCTCATCTAATCTTTGATAAAGGTGCAAGTAATGTGAAGTGGAGTAAGGAAAGCCTCTTTAATAAATTGTGTTGGCATCACTGGACGGCTACATGCAAAAAAATAGGCTCAGAACTCTGCCTAACACCATGTACAAAAGTAAGATCAAAATGGATTAAAGACCTCAACATCAAACCAGAAATCATAAGGTACATTGAAGATAAAGTTGGCAAAACCCTCCATGACATTGAAGCTAATGGTATCTTCAAAGATGCCACGCCACTGGCCGAGCAAGTGAAAAAAGAGATAGATAAATGGGACTATCTTAAACTAAGAAGCTTCTGCACCTCCAAAGAAACAGTGACCAAAATACAAAGACAGTCTACAGAATGGGAAAGGATATTCGCCGAATACACATCTGACAAGGGGTTGATATCCAGGATATACAAAATACTGGTTAAACTCCACAAGAAGAAAACATCCAACCCCATCCAAAAATGGGGCAATGAAATGAACAGAAACTTTCTCAAAGAAGAAATCCGAATGGCAAAAAAGCACATGAGAAAATGCTCTACATCATTAATCATCAGGGAGATGCAGATCAAAACCACAATGAGATACCATCTCACACCTCAGAGACTGGCCCACATTCAAAAGAACAACACAACCGATGCTGGCGTGGATGTGGCGAGAAAGGGACACTCCTTCACTGTTGGTGGGAATGTCGACTGGTTCAGCCCTTCTGGAAAACAGTATGGACGATTCTCAAAAAATTAGAAATTGAGCTCCCATTTGACCCAGCAATACCACTCCTGGGAATATATCCCAGAGAGGCAAAAATGTATAGTCGAAGTGACATCTGCACTTGTTTGTTCATTGCAGCACTCTTTACAATAGCCAGAAACTGGAAGAAACCTGAATGCCCAAGAACAGATGACTGGTTAAAGAAACTTTGGTACATCTACACAATGGAGTGCTATGTAGCTCTTAGAAAAGATGAAGTCATGAAATTTACATACAAGTGGTACAATATGGAAAATATCATGCTAAGCGAAATGAGTCAGAAAGAGATCGATAGACATAGAAAGATTGCATTCATCTGGGGGATATAAAGTAACAAAGTATGAGATTAATACCCAAGAATAGCTGAGATCAGCACCAGGAGGATTACTCCATAACTTAGAGGCCAGCCGGGTATCCTAGAGGAAAGGGCAGTTCAGATAGAGAAGGGAGCACCAAATAAAGGATGTTTGGAGTATCCTCCCAGGAGGGGAGATGCATGTCGAAAGTAGACTATGGACTGAACATGTTTGCCACTCAATGCCTCTTTTGCAGACCACAACACCCAAAAGGAGAGAGAGAACACAGGGGATTGCCCTGCCACAGAGACAGGGGGGATGGGGGGATGGGGGTGGGAGGGATATTATCCATGGTGGTGGAAAATGGGCACTGGTGGAGGGATGGGTATCTGATCATTGTATAATTGAAACCAAAGCACAAAAAATTGTAAATCTACAACTTTAAAAAAAATAAAATAAAATAAAGGGAAAAAAAAAGAATTTCTGTGTTTATTTAAGAGTGAAATAGAAAAAGATTTTTAAGTTTTATATGTACTGGTTTCAAATATTTGTTGCTGGGCACTGTCTTGAATTACAGGCTATTGTGTTATTGATGTGCTCTTTTGGTTAGGTTTTCTGTGAGTGCTGGAACCAATCAGCTGTTAGCTTAAACATGAGAAGAAAAAAATCCGCACTCCTATAAGTCAGAAATTTCACATGAACATAACTGGGAAAAATATGTCAGCCAGGATTCATACATTTTTTAGAAGGTCTTTATCCTGTATTTTCTGTTAAACTATGATGACATCAATTTGTCTGGTAGTTAATACACTCACGTCTTGGCTCGAAAGTTACATGACCTTCTCCTCTATCTTCATCATCTTCTTCCTACATTGTGTCAGAACAAGTGTTATTCCATTGACTCACCTGATAATTCACCAGATCTCTCCATTGCCAGCCATAGTACTCTATTCAATCAAGGTTTACTAAACAAATGAATATTTGAGGGTTTATGGCTTATTTGAATGGTCATTATCTATTCCACACAATTATTTTTAAGTATATAAATATACATGAACGGGACTGGATCTATTGTGTTTGTGAACGCTTTGTGTGTGTGTGTGTGTGTGTGTGTGTGTGTGTGTATTGTAGCCACACTTGATGGTGCTCAGAACTTCCTCTTGGTTCTGTACTCAGAATTCACTCCTGGCAGGGCTCAAGCGACATATGGAGTGCCAGGGAGCCAAGCAGTCCTACTGTGTTGAAGACAAGCACCCTACCCTTGTACTATGTGTACAACCACGATCTGTATTTCTTTCAGCCAATTTATGAGACCTCCAAGGCTCTGTACATTTAGAATGTGTGGAAACCTCTCCAATATGATAGATCCATACAACAGGATATCAGTCAGAGGAAGTAATGACATAACGTAGCACAGATGAACTTTGAAAGCATCAGGGTTTGCCGCAGACTGGCTCGGTCGAAGACCACCAGGCTGAGGGGAAAACAGGGGAGAAGGTCCGCAGGAAAGCAGGAGATTCGGCGCGATGGACAGACAGACACCAACACGAGAGAGGCTGAATGCTGCTGCGAGTTTATTGAGCCCAGAGTTCCTCTTATTATACAGTTAAAGAACAAAGAACCAGGGGTCCTTATCAGACATTACATTAGTCTCTTCATTAAGTTCCCAAAAACGGTACAGGGTCTGCTTTACATTAATCTTTACATAGGCCTTTCATGTTCAACGGTGTTTAACCACAATCCAATTTACAGAGTTCTTTTATCCTTATCTTTCCCAATACAAGTTCTGCTTTATTTTTGTAACCAGGTCAGTACATTAAAGAGACAGGGAAGGTCATTAGGTTACCAAACTGTGTTTAGCATTGTCACATTAATGAATTACGGGGTGCACGTGCAGGGGCCGATGTCTGCAGTGTACGTGCAGGGGTTTGATGTTTGCAAAAGAGGGCATAGGGGTCTTTCAACATCCCCTCTCTCCCACACGTAGGCCTGCTGTTTGTTCATTAATGACTGCATTGTAAGCTGAGGCTGGCACTCTTCTAAAGATAACTTTCAGTGGTCTTGACTGGCTCTGCTTTTGTCTAGCTTCAAAATGAACTCTGACTTTATTTAAAACCTCTTTTCCATGAGCTAAGGTAACTGACAATAAAGTAATTTAAACTGCAACTACAGCACCTCTTCTTATAAGTCTTAACCTAGTCTTATATTCCTATATTCCTATTGTCCTAAAACCATGAACTTATTTCCCTACATTCCTGTGGTCAGTGATTATGTTTTCTGCAGTAGTCGATACTTAAACTAAAAGTAAGACTGGCAGGCAAATATTAAAAGATCCATTTGGGAGGCTAGAGAACCGCATACCAGAAGTGTCATAGGCGCTTGCTAGGCCCAGGCAAACAAGGGAGGCTGCCAGAGGCATAGACCCATGGGCCGCGAACCTCCCATTCCCAGGAACCTGAGGCCTGCCCAGGTTCCCCGTAACATGTTGCTACGCGGGCGACACCGTTGACGGCGTGGCAAGGGTTAAAAAAATGTTGCCAAAAAGGGCACATATCTTAGAATCCATATATGTGAAGTGTTTAGAGAAAGAAAATTCATATAGATAAAAGAGGAGTGTTGCCAGGAACCAGAGGAGAGAGAGAATGCAGATGTCAGTGGGTAGTGAAGAGGTTGTTTTTGGAAATGGTGAAACTGTTATGGATAAAATTATGGTCATTGTCACTGTCACTGTCCTCCCATTGTTCATCGATTTGCTCGAGTGGGCCCTGTAATCTCTCCATTGTGACAATTTTTACTGTGTTTGGCATATTGAACACATCATGGGTAACGTGCAGGCTAAACCGTGCTGGGAAGATATCATCAGTAGCTTGCCAGCTCTCTGCAAGGGGCGGAGTAATCAAACTTGGGTCAACCAAGTTGGCCACTTGCAAGGCAAAATCCCTACCTGCTTTGCTATCACTCCAGCCCATGGATAAAATAATGGTAATAGTTGTAAAAGTAGCAAGTATAGCAAATGCCACTGAAATTTGTCTTAAATGATGATCCCATAAAAAATGACTTATACAGGTGTGTATTTTAAAAGGGTACAAGTTCTCTCTCCTTTACTCATTTCCTAGAAGCACCTAGGAAAATTGGGAATAACTGTTGGGCTGTGACATATTTTTTCTTCTCTTCAAACTCTGAATTATGTAAATACAGTACACCTCACCTTTCTCACTGTAGCAATAGAAGGCCATTAAACACTCCCCTAATCCCTGTGCTGGCCCAGGTATGTTGGGGGCGAGAGCCTCTGGGAGTTAGGGGCACTGGGTCCTGGTGGCTGTCCCAGTGGGGGCCCATCGTTCTGCCTCTTCTTTCTCAAGTCGTGCCCACAGTTTCCCGGGGATTCCTTGGGGATCCCTGTGTCCCTCGTAGACCCCAGACTCTCAGGGTCCCCAGTGTCTGGGCTCTGCACTGTGGCCTGCGGGTGCTTGGACTCCAGCTGCCCTGTACCCCGCTCTTGCCTCCCAGGAGTGCCAGCATCTCACAACTGGGCATGCACCAACGCCATCCTCTGTGCCCTGCAGAGCCCCACCATCCGCAGACTCCGCCAGACCTGCCGCCATGTATCCTGGATGGTGGCCCCAAGGCTACTGCCTCTGTGCTCTGTCTGCAGTGCCCCTCAGTGTGCTGGAACCCCTGTAGAAGCAGACTGGGGGCCCAGGAGCTGTGCAGGGAATGGGACTTAGGTTTTTCACCTGAGCTCTTGTTCTGTTTCCAGTTTCCTTAAGTGTTGGGGACAGGCAGAGCCAGAAACAGAATATGTGGACTTGGGGGCCCACATTGCCAAACTTTCTGTGAACTGCTCCCCCCGCAGGGTACTGGGGCTGCGTGGGTGCCAAGGTCTGGGTGCTCTGCCCCAGTGATGCTGGTCCCAGGGACAGTGGGTGCAGGCGTGGGACTTGGTGCATGGTTTCAGACTAGACTCGGGCATGCAGGGCATGTCCATCCCACTAGCTCAAACTGAATCACAGACGTTCAGTTTGTTCCTGGTCACAGACCCCCGTGTCCAGGTCTCAGCACTCACCGCCCAAACCAAGCTGTGTAAAGTGGGATTGGGGGGGGGAGCCTCAGTCGCCCCATACTGGCCCTGAGCTCACGCTGCGGGAGCCCAGGACACTACGCAGGCAGCTGCTGTCTACTAGTGTCCCACCTGGGGCTCAGGGGATGCAGGGACACTCCTAAGGAAAAAAATGTTCTCTCCCTAGGTGGAGCCGGTGGAAGCTGAGGGCCCTGAGAAGACAGGCCCAGCGACATAGCCACTGCAAGCCCCCAAAGGCAGTGTGCAGGCTGGAGGCCTGCATGAAGGAGGCGGGGAGGAGGCGCGGGTGCTGGGCTCCCATGTGGTTTCTGTGACTTTCCAGTCTTCTCTGCATGGGCAGGGTGGGCATGTGGGAGGCATTAGGACCTATTAGGGGACATGGGGGCAGGTGACCCTGGAGGCATCTGCGTGGGCCTGCTGCTCTGAGTGGGGGCTGCTGGTTCCACTGCTGCTGTTCTCCTCAGTCTGGGCCTGAGGGAGGAGAGAGGGGTTGGGAGTGTGGGCCCAGAGGCTCAGGGACGGGTGCTCGTTTCCAGAAGGAACAGGGATACAGCTTCAAGTCCTGGCTGAAGAACCTCGGGAGGCGACAGGGGATCCCCCTGTGGCAGGTGAGGGGCGTGTGCGGGACTCAGGGACAGGGGTGGCCCCCACCAGGGTCTGCCCTCAGAAAGGAGGCCCGTCCCTGCCCTGCCTCCTGATGACCCTGTCCCTCCTCCCAGGCAGAGCAGGCGGTTTCAGAGCTGGTACATGGAGGGCAGTGGGGTCGCCCCAGGGAGAGTCCTGGGACCCCAGAGCCCAGGGAGGCTCTCAGCCGTGAGGGGAGGTGGACCTTGGTGGTGATCATGGAGAGGCTCCCGCTTACCTGGAGCTAGGCGTGGGAGGCTGAGTCCTCGGGGTGTCCTGGGGACCCCAGGTGCAGAGCCCCTTTCTAACGGCCCCTTCAGCACAGGACTTGATTCCCTTCCTGGGGCCCTACTTTCAGCAGATGGAGAAACTGGACAGAGACATGGCAGATTTTGAGGTGAGTGGGCTGGGGTGGTGTGAGTTTATGTGTTGGTGGTGTTATAAGGAATGTGTGTATGAGTGTGTATAGGAGGTACTCCAAGGAGTGTGTGTGAGGAGGTTCTCTAAGGAGTGTGTGTTTGTGTGTGAAGGAGATGCTCTAGGGAGTGTGTGTGTGTGTGTGTGTGTGAAGGAGGTGCTCTAGGTATTGTATGTGTGTGTTACGAGGTGCTCTGAGGAGTGTGTGTGTGTGTGTGTGTATGAAGGAGGTGCTCTGGGGAGTGTGTGGGTATGAAGGAGGTGCTCTAGGGAGTGGATGTGTGAAGGAGGTGCTGTAGGGAGTTTTTGTGTGTGTGAGTGTGTGTAGGAGTTTCTATAAGGAGTGTGCGTGTCTTTGTGTGTAGGAGGTGCTCTAAGGAGTGTGTGCGAGTGTATTGTATGTAGGAGGTGCTCTAGGGAATTTTTGTGTGTGTGAGTGTGTGTAGGAGGTGCTCTAAAGAGTGTGTGTGTGTGTGAAGGAGTGTGTGTGTCTGTGTGTGAAGGAGATTCTCTAGGGAGTTTGTGTATGTATGTATGAAGGTGCTCTAAGGTGTGTGTAGGGGTGGGGGTTTGTGTGTAGGACATGTTCTAGAGTATGTATGAGAGTGTGTGTGTGAAGGAGGTGCTCTAGGGAGTGTGTGTGTGCATTCATGAAAGAATTGCTCTAAGGGGAGTGTGTGTGTGTGTGTGTGTGTGCGCGCAGGAGAAGCTCAAGGGAGTGTGTGTGTGTGAGTGCGTGTGTGAAGCAGGTGCTCTATGGAGTTTGTGTGTGCGTGTGTGAAGTAGGTGCTCTTAGGAGTGTGGGGGCAGGGCAGCGAGGGGGCTCAGTTAGAGAGCTTGTGTCAGGGAACGGACTATGACTTCCAGGCTCTCCTCTCTTCCCCCTGACTCTTCAGGGCTTCACCAGGACTGTGGGAATAATGGCCACGGCTGCTCCTAATCTGGCCTCAGACCTCAGGCCCAAGGACACTGCTGGTTGAACCTGGGATCCATCTCTGATGGCTCCTTGAAGACCATGGAAGGAGAGAGCATCCCTGAGGGTGCAGCCCCTGGAATTCAGCATTCCGGCTGCCTGTCTTTCCCGTGGGAACCCCATGGTCTTTGTGCATCTGGATCACCCGCCTGTCACCCAGCTCCATCTGAGAAACCTAATTCAGTCCACCTCTCTCTCCTTCCTCCCAGAATGTCCAGTTACTCTGTCAGTCCTCTGACCAGCCCGTGTCCTGGCCACCAGGGTCTGTTGTGGTCATCTTTCGTTCCTCTTCAAAATGTCCTTATTTCAGACCATCTGAAACAGTCCTATTGGCTATTTTCAAAAATGACATACACAAAGTGTATATATCTCCTATGTAGGAGATATATAGGATAAATATTTCCATCCTATATGGGGCATAACAGACTTTGAGTGTTAATACATTAGTGTGTTTTTCCTCTTAAATTAATGAAAATCAGATGGGCATGTTCATTTTTATTTTTACTTGTTTTGGTTTGTAAGCCACACCCTGCAATCCGCAGGGCTTTCTCTGGGCTCAGACACCACTCCTTGCAATGCATGGGGGACCCTATGCGGTGCCAGGTATCGAAATGAGGTTGGTCAAGTCCAAGGCAAGTGCCTTAATCACTGTACTATCTCTCCATCCCAGTCATCAATTTTAAGAGCTAAGGATAGGAACAAATAATTTATTTCTTAATAAATAACAAAGAATACATATGAGCATGTGTCCAAAATGACTGATAACCCAAGATATTTGAAATGAAGTGAGATCTCATGTCCTACCCCTTATTCAGAGATGAAAATCTATGTATATCATATTCCATGCTGGGAAAGTCTGGGAGGAAAAGGGAATTTTCATGACTAGTTGGAAGGACATAATTAATAGCCTTTATCTGGAGGGCAGTGTGATGATAAATTAAAAGGCAGAAAATGGAAAAGGCCAAAGGCCTGGCAGTCTCCCATGGGGCCCTTTCTCATGCATTGGCTGTTTGCTTCCAGGGGGAAGAGATCAATGAGGAGGAATTCGCAAAGGTGAGTACCTGGGAATCCAGGGAAACAGAGGAGTGGACCTGACTTCCTGTCCCATGGTGCCTTGTCAGATCCTCCTTATCTCTGTCCCTCCTGCCTGACACTCCTAGTAGTAGGAGAATGAAACAATGGAAGACATACGTGTGGGTGGGTGGCAGCATCCATCAAGGAGAACTTCCTGGTGGAGGGGTGTTATCTGACCTCAGAAAAGCGGAGATGCCGATGGGAAGAGTGAAAGGAGATCCTTGTGGAAATTTTCTTCTAGTTGGCCTTTGGGAGCCCTGGACAGCGCTGCATCCCACTCAGGCCTTTCCCTTCCTTCCTACGCCTTGTCCCAGAAAAATAAAATCCTCCTAAAAATTGCTCTGCTCTGCAAGGCCTCGGAGAACTACAGTCTTTAGCCCCACGAGCAGTTTCTCATCTGGTTCGAGGCCCTGGAGCTGGTCACAAAGGAGGAGAGGTGGGAGGGACAGGCCTGATCTGAGGAGGGCCCTGGCTCCAGTTCCTGGGACAGCCTGAAATGTCAAGCACTCCTTTGTCAGGATGACTTGGGTTCTAGCCTGGAGGACTTGCATACTCGCCACCAGGGGGCAGGACATGCCTGAGATTCTGTGGAAACGGGTGGGAAACGTGTGGCAGAGGTCACTTTGGCTGTTTCAGCTTCAGGAACGAGGGCATCTCTGCAGCCCAGCTGGGGTAAAGAGAAGGGGGTTTGAGTCCACCGCTGAGTGCATTCTGTGACTGTGTTCTGGGCATTGGTGTCACTGATGTTACTAAAATTCACCCAGGGGTCCTGCCATCAGGGAGCAAATGAGAGGTCAGATACATTCCTGAAGCCAGCACAGGTGAAGGCCACCTGTGCTCCCAGAACGAAAATGAGGGCACGCAGGGGGACTGTGATCCTTGGGGTTGGAGGGAGAAAAAGGGTCCTGGGCTCTCAGGAGCTGGGTCCCTAAGGATGACCTGGGAGTAAGTAGCATTCGGGGGGCACTTGTCTGGGAGAGGGTCTTTGAGCGCAGGCCTGAGGTGAGAAGGGGGTCTAGGGTGGCAGCGGGCAGCCTGGAGGAGAGAGGAAGGGTGGGAGGCTGGGCGTGTGCGGAGATGGTGCCTGCTGCAGAGGGACATGCCCCGGCCTCTGCATGGACGAGTTCCCACGCGTGTGCTTGTGAATCCTGCACACACGGACCGAATCTTGGATCAGGGTGAGCATCAGATGGGGCCTGCGGCCTCAGCCGCAGTCACGGGCAATTCTCTGCCCCAAGCTCCCCAGAGGACCAAGGCTAGTTTCTTCTGTTTGTGGTTCTGGACTCTGCCTTTGTTTCCCATGTGACTTACAAGCTATGGCACTAAATACATTGTCCCTCATCTCAGGCATCCTTGAGACAGCTAGACACTCACACAGAGAAACAGAAATGGAATCCTAAAAAATAGGGAAACAAACAAACAAACAAACAAACCAGCAAGCTTTGGGATGGGGATGCAAAGGGAGATGAGAGGTTTTCCAGAAAAACCTGCCCCAGCCCCGTGACTCTTGGTCATATCCCAGTCACAGCCACTCAGTGAAAACTATGATGAGTCTGCCCTTATGGGGTCCCTGGGATCTGTTTGGAAGCTGCTTGTCTCGTGCCAACATGATGCCTTGGGAGATATACCATTTGATGATGGAGTAAATGTCAGGTGGAATTGCTTCCCAAGATGGCAGAGTCTGAATCTTCATGAATTTAAAATCCTTCCTGGCCTTGATGGACCCGAGGCCCCAGCTGGAGGGACTGTGCTGCTGTCTTCTCAGAAGCCGACTCTGGTGACTGGGGACCTTTTTCTCTTTCTCCTGTGACTCAGGTTGTGTCTGAGATGCACGTTACTTGCCCATCTGTCTTACCTGAACCATTCCTGTGCAGCAGATGTGGAGCATAAACCCCGGGGTCTATCCTCACGGCCACTGGACAGGGCAGAGACTTACAGAGTGACAGTAAGTGATTTAGAACACAAACCGGTGTGAAAATGGAGATCTACTACATGCTTTCCTCAGAGCTACTTCTGAGATAACAGTTCCAGTGAGCTTGGTGAGGGCCCTGTCAGCTAATTTGTTCCTTAAATGACCAATACAGCAGGGAAGGCTAAGAGTCCAATGATGAAGGCAGTGGACCGAGAGATAGCACACTGACCTTGCACAAAGTTCAACCATATTTAGTTCTCGGCACCTCATATGAGCACCATCAGAAGTTAACCCTGAGCAAGAGTCTAGAGTAAGCCCTTGGTATGGCTGGGTGTGACCCAAAGCATCAAAAAAAAATCCCACAGAATCCTCTGGCTACTTCAGTTCCAGAAGCCAACAGACATCAGACAGACATCAGACATCAGACTCTGATGACCAGGCACTCTCAATCTCAAGGAAACCATGAAGGTTGCTGGACTAGAGATGTTCAGAGAAGGTGGTTTCCTGTTGGTTTCCCCTGTTCAGAGGCTCTGGGCTGAGAAGACCCCCGAGGCAGGAATCTCATCCTGCAGCTATGTCTGGTTGTATGGAATTAGGGACCCAAAGGAAAAGGAAGGAACAGGACCACCATGTCACCTGGATTTTGTCCTTGATACCACCTAAGAGGATTCACTTCCCTGCCTCTGCTTGGGCAGGAGAAGTGACAGAGGCAAGGGTTGAAAATTGAGTTAAAGGTTAAGTGCCAGGATGTGGGTTGGAAAGCCTGGAGTGTCTGTCAGGATCAGACCCCAGGTCACACCAGGCTGCATGAGGAAAAGGAGAATCCCAGTTCCCATCTCTGAGCCCACGAGGTTTCAGGCTGCTGCCTCCATGAGTGGAGGCATTCCCAGGTGCCTGTTTCTCCTGGCCCAGCCTCCAGGTTGTCCTTGCAGAGTTCTTCCCAAGACACTGAGGGGAGAGGTAGGGACTCCAACTCTACCTCTCTACAGTGGGTGTGTGCATAGTCACAGACCCACTGACTTAAGGATAGGGGGAAAGGGGGCTTGCCACTCCCAGGATGCCTAGACAGCCAGAAAGTCATCAAACTGGTGATGAAGAGGGAGACAGCATCAAACCCTCCACATACTCTTGTTCCCAGAGACACTCCTTCTCTCTGGGGGCAGAAGCCTCAGGGAGATGCATGGAAGCACCTGGGGCACACAGGTGCTCAGCTCTCTGTTATCTCGGTATCATCTGGGCGATATCTGCAGTCTTCCTCTGATGTGTCTCTGCAGTGGTGATGTTTGAGACTCGGTCACATCACTTTTTCACATCACTTGTAATGCTGGCAGAGAGTGAGCTCCTCAGCTGAACCCAGTGCTCTAAAGAGCTCAAAGTTACCATCCTCTGGATCATACGCGAGCACTGCTGAGTGTGGGGCCTCATTTTCCTCCTCTGGGCAAGTTCCTGAGGTGATGGAATTGCTGGTCTGAGGATTCTGGCCAAATCCTCATGAGGCCATGTGAGGTCACTGCCCTGTCCATCCCTGCCCACCTAGCATGCAGACCCGAGTCCCTCCTGTCTCAGGTTGAGGACTGTGTAATGCCTACCCTCAAGGCAGGAACCCTGGGGGAATTTGCTGCCTGACTTCCCATGGAGAAACAATTTTGTGTTGTTTCTACCCATAAACTTTCTACAATAAATGTGTTAAAGTTTTTGTCACATTTTTTTAAACTGAATGACTGTGACATACAGTTATAAAGCTTTCATGACTTAGTTTCAGTGATCGAAGACCCAACTCTCTACTCATGCACATTTTCCACCACATATATTCCCCCATATCCCTTTTGCCACTCCCCACCCCCCACCCCCAGCCTGCCTCTGTGGCCGGCACCTTTCTTCTTGCTCTCTCTCTACTTTGGGCATTAAAGATTTTGCTCTCTCTCTACTTTGGGCATTGAAGATTTCCAATACAGATACCAAGAGGCCATCAGGTTTGGTCCTTTGCCAAGTCTCTGCACAAATCTCCCATCCAGAGCGATCCCTTCCAACCATCATTGTCATAATGGCCCCTTCTCTAGCCCAACTGCCTCTCCCCCTGCCCTTGAGGTAGGCTTCCAACCATGAACCAATCTTCCTAGCCATTGTTTTCTACCATCAACTTTCTCGACATCGGCCTTCCCCATGCCCTCAGTCTCTGGAGCAGGGGGTGCACAGATAAGAGTGCTCCCCCCAGTTCCTGGGCTCCTCCTGCTCCTAGCGGTGTGTCCTGGGAAGGTCCCTCTCCTGGCTCAGATGATTTCTCTGAATGGGAAACAGAGAAAGGATGAACCGGAGAAGGTTCTTAAAGAGACCATGGAATCTGTCATGGTAGATGCTTTGCTGTAGCTTGGCTTCTCCAACTTTGGATGAACTGTAATATTTATTTCTTCCCACAAGGCTCTCTCTGCCTCAGGCCACAAAGCTCTGTGACCTTTGGTAATTCACAAAGGCATCTGGGTGTGGAGAGTCGCTTACTGACTGAGCACAGGCTCTCCATGAATGTCCTTTGGATCCAATGCCTGGAGCTGTACATTTCCCAGATCACCAGGACAAACCCCAGCACAGAGTAGCAAAAAACCCTAGAACCCTGTTGATTGGGCTCCTACATTCCTAAATCACACTGGAGGCAGATTTTCAAAAATTTCAAGAAGTACCTTTTTGATTCCATTTCTCTGCTACCATGTTTGCCTTTGCTGGGGCTAGTTTAGGGGTTATTGGAGGACAGATACATCTCCAGGCCTAAGGGGACTTATACAGGCACACTATAAAGTGAGCACCTGCTATGCACATGTCATGGGACACAAAGGTCATCACTGAACAAATCAGAGAGATGCCCTGAGTTTCATTCCTAGTCCATGGATCAGAATCCTGAACAGTCCTGTCTAGAACATTCCCTGTGGCATTATCGTGGCTTCCTCTAGGATGGACATTTTCCTCTCAGGCTTTGAACTTGACATCAAACCACAGGTCCTGCTGGAGCAGTAAGTGGTCTCTGAAGCTCGAAGGGGCCCTCCTGTCCCCACCAGCAGAGTGAACACACAGGGCTATGTTGAGGGGCCAGATGAAATTGGAAGCTCACGCATCATTTCTCTGAGTGCAGCCCCCCTGCCCCTGCCAGGGTTGCTGAGTCACAGAGAGCAGGGGAGGGCTCAGAGAGTCCAGGAACCAGAGCAGGCTGGGAGGGGGCAGTCCCTGTCCGACCCAAACTTCCCTGCCTGCCTCTCACCTGACCTGCCCTGGTCCAACCCTCTGGAGAGTACCCCCTGGCTCTAGAACACAGCTGCTGACTGCTGCCTCCAGTGCCCCCAGCCCAGGGAGCCAAGTCGGGAGCTTGGCATGAGCAGCAGAGCCCCAACATCCAAGGCGTCCATCGGTCCCTTTCCAGACCTGGAGAGCACAGGCCAGGAGCCCAGAGCAGGAGGGTCCTGTAGCAGTGGGGGTGGGGCACCAGCAGGCACAGAGCTGGGATGCATGGAGTGGGGGGGGGGGGGGGAGGAACGAACAACAGTCCAGCGATGACTGTTTCCAGGGAACACCTTAAGGTCTTGCCCCACCTGCTGGCTGAGTGCTGAGGGGGGATCCTGGCCAAGACACCTCTGTCCCCCCTCCAAACACACGCTGGCCTCTGGGTCTGAGCTTCATGCCAGCCAGCACCACGCTATGCCAGGAGCACTGGGAGGAGCAGCTGCTTCCTCGTGCAGGCAGGAAGTTGGGAGAACTGCGGGGAGAGGCTGAAAAGGAGGCATCCAGGCACTGGGGTCTCACGGAGTTTCTGGGGGACTCTCCCATCTTCTCTGCACGTGCAAGGCAGGTACATGGGGAGGGTCACAAGGAAGGAAGGCAGTGCCAGCAGGACTCGAGGAGGCATAAAGAGGGTGCTTTTGGGGAGATGGGGGCAGTCTGGCTGCCGTTCCCTGGGTTTGAGGTAGGGAGAGCAGTGGGAGGAGAGAGTGTGGACAGGTCTGCACAAGTGATGAGCTCCAGAGACCACCAGTAAGGCCTTGACGATGGGGAGCAGTGCAGGCGCTCTGAGTGGTTCCTGCCGGGGTCCGACTCTCCCACAGGAAGTGAGCAGGCTGGAACAGAGCTGGCCTCGGGTTGCGTGTGCAGAGGGAGCCCTATGGCAACCCGGAGAGTCGCCCCTGAGTGAGATGCAGCTGTGGGGCTGGGGGGTGGGGAGGGTGAATGCGAGGGGCACTGAGGTGGCTCTTCTCCTCCTGGAATCCTGGGGAGTCAGGTGCCTGGGAGTAGGGTTCCTGGAGTGCCTTGGGGACCCTGAGAGTCAGTCACCATCCTTATCTGCCCCACAGGCGAAAGGGCTGGTCTCATCCTATCCCTGATCCTCACAGAGCGAGAGTATACTCGAAAACAGAGGATTCGTGTCCTCTGACCTGGGGACTACGCAGCTGAGCATGGGAAGGCTGGACAGCGGAAGCCCCACACTCACCCCTGCATCTCAGCATGGGGTCATCGCAAATCTGAAAGGACTCGTGGGATACCCCTGAGTCCTGTGGTTCACACAAACCTGAGGGAGGAGCAACAGAGAGTCCCCAGGTCCCAGGAAACAGCAGAGCCCCCAATGTGGAAATGCTCTGAAGGACCCCCTCAGGCTCTCTCTCACTCAGAGCCCCAGAGGCAAAGGGACTCCAGGATTCACCTCAGAGAAATACGCAGTGACACCCCAGTCACAACGCAGGTGGGCTTGAGTCCCTGACACCCCAGGGCTCTATACCTGGAGCTCAGAACCTGGCCCAGGGCCCCCCTGCTCTCTGTGTGGTGCCCCCTGTGGCTGCGGGTGGTGTTACAGATAGGCAGGATTGGGCTAAGGAGCTGTGTGGCCCAGGGACCCTTTCTCAAGCACTCAGTTGTTTGCTTGCAGGGAAAGGAGATAAAGCAGGAGAAGGAGGCAAAGGTGAGCAGCTTTGGCTCTCTGCTAGGGAGGGAGTGGATGGTGCCCTCCCTGTCCTGGGCAGAATCTTCATGTTCCCATTCCAAGAGGCTGACCCTGACCAGTGAGAATGGACAGAGGAGTGGGATTGCTCCATGGGACATGGAGCAGGAGGTACATGAAGAACGTTCTGGTGAAGTGGCTGCGGGACCAACTCAGAACGGGGGGAAGCTGTGTAAGCCTGATGAAAGAAGGGTCCTCTGTTGGCAAAGTCCTAGCCCCTTCCCTAATCTTGCACCCTCAGAGTGCTGACACCTGTCCCCTCAGGGACTTTCTGCAGCCCTTCCCAATGTGGCCAGGGAAATGTACTTCTTTTTTTTTTTTTAAATTTTATTGAATCACCATGAGAGAGTTACAAGCTTTCATGTTTGGGTTAAAATCACACAATGATCAAACACCCATGCCTCCACCAGTGCACATTCCCCACCACCAATATCCCGGGTTTAACCCCCCTGTCCCAACCTCATTTATATTCCTTTTTGGAGGAATCTTCTGTTCATTTCTTCTCCCCATTTTTTGATGGGGTTGGAGGTTTTTTTATTGGACAATTCTACTAGTGTTTTGTATATACTGGATATTAATCCCTTATCAGATGGATATTGCGTAAATATTCTTCCCATTCTATGGGCTCTTTCTGTATTTAGGTCACTGTTTCTTTTGGAGTGCAAAAACTTCTTAGTTTGATGTAGTCCCATTTGTTTATATTTGCTTCCACTTGCATGGTCAGTGCTGTTTCATCCTTAATGATTTTTTAATGGTGTTATTGCTGTTAGCTTTTTATTTTTTTATTTTATTAGTGAAATACATGAGATACAGTTGTAATTAAAAATGTTTTCAGCTTCAATATCATGGAGAGTTCTGCATACATTTTCCTCTATGTACCTTATGATTTATGTCTGATATATGTACCACAATCCCAGAGCAAGTATCATTCTCAATGGGGAAAAACTAAAAGCCTTCCCTCTAAGATCGGGCACAAGACAAGGTTGCCCACTTTCGCCACTCCTATTCAATATAGTACTGGATGTCCTGGCCATTGCAGTTAGGCAAGAGAAAGGTATCGAGAGAAAGGAAGAGGTCAAACTATCACTATTTGTAGTCGATATGATACTACACTTAGAAAGCCCTAAGGACTCTACAGAAAAGCTCCTAGAGACAATAGGTTGGTTAGTAAAGTGGAAGGCTACAAAATCAATACCCAAAAGTCCATGGATTTCTTTTATACAAATAACGAAAGAGAAGAAAGAGACATTTAAAAAAAATCCCGTTTTCTATAGTATCTCAGAAAATCAAGTACCTTGGAATCATCTTAACCAAAGAGGTGAAGTACCTATACAAGGAAAATTACAAAACATCACTTCAAAAAATAAAGGAGGACACGAGGAAATGGAGACACATCCCCTGCTCATGGTTAGGGAGGATTAACATGATCAAAATGACAATACTGCCTAAAGCACTATACAAATTCAATGTGGTCCCTATCAGGATACCTTTGACATTTTTTCAAAGAAATAGACAAAACACTTCTGAAATTCATGGAACAATAAACCCCATGAACAGCTAAAGCAATCCTTGGGAAAATGTAGATGGGTGGCATCACCCTCCCCAACTTCAAACTGTACTACAAAACAGTATTAACACAGCATGGTAATGGGCTAGAAACAGATCTGCAGACCAATGGAACAGAGTTGAACATTCTTTGACAAAGGAGCAAGAAATGTGAAGTGGAACAAGGAAAGTCTCTTCAACAAGTGGTGCTGGGAAAAGTGGATAGCTACCTGTAGAAAAATGAACTCTGACCTCTGTCTAATGCCAGGCACAAAAGTCAGATCAAAGTGCATGAAGAAATGTACTTCTGACTGGGATCACATTGCCACCAGAGGCCACGGAGAGTCAACCCCAGAGGAACAGCAGTGTGTAGCCTGCTTTTCAGACCTGGAGGGTCTCTCTGAGAGCCAAGGTGAGGAAAGATAGGATTGAACGAGGCCAGGCCATGGGTCCTGTCCTTGAAAGAGTCCAGTGACATGTCATGGTGCCTGGACAGCTCAAACTTACCAACCTGACAACTACTGGACACCTGGGCTATCTACCAGGCTGACCCCGCGAGGGACATCACTAGTCTCACTGCTGGTCCATAACCATTGCCCCTCTGCCCCACAGCTGTGTCATGCTCTGCCATAGAACCCAGGGCCCAGGCAGTCAGTTCAACTGTCACCAACAGAAAGACCCCTCATGAGTAGCCAGTGTCCACACAGGCAGTGTTACCTCCTCTGCTGTTCTTCCTCTACCCCTCACCCTGGTTCTTCCATGATATCAGGCCTTTACCCTAGTTATAAATAAAGATACACATGTAAAATCTAAGCCATAAAGCACCTTTAAAATGTAATATTTACATGGGAATGCACAATTGTTTGTAATGGTCCTCATTGACTTAAAATTAAAAACTTTAAAGCTTTTTTTTAGTCTTTGCTTTTCATTTTTCAGTTTTGTTTCCTTTTTAAAAAATTTACATATCATTGATTCATTTTCTATTCTGTTTCTGGTTGTGCTATTGTTCACAGTTATGGTGAACACAGTGACATTTCATCTTTTGATATTTGATTCAGGTCTCCAGAGAAGTCACTGAAAGAAAATAGCCTGGGCTGCTCCTCGTGGGGGTTTCATTGACAGGCACTGGAATGTCTTGACTGTACCTGGAAGATGATGAGTGCCATGACAAGTCACCTTGTGCAGCCTAGCTGCTCCCTGGGGACAGCGTTGCTCCACCTGTCACCAATCCTGTAGTGGCCTCTCTTTCCTCACCCCCGCTTCCTTAAGCTTGTTCTGAGGGCACGGCTACCCAGCCGTGACAGCGCAGGGCAGCTCTGTTTGAGAGAAACCTGCAGGGAGGTGCCGCCAGAATCAAGGAGGAGGGATGCACCCGAAACTGAGGCTGAGCCTGACCCCATGACCCAGTCTGAGCCTTTCATGTGACCTTGAAGTCATGATGCTGAATGTGGCCCCCAAGTTCAGGCCCCTGCTGGACAGAGACCTTAGGAGAACAGGGATCAAGGATTGCCTTGTACTTCCAGAATCACATGCCCCTTCACTCTGCTCCAGGGCTTCTCCCAGAGGGGTGCCGGGGCCAGGCCCACCAAGCCTGTTCTCTCTGGAGCCTCCTTAGATTCTTGAATAAGGTGTCTGGACATAGCATTGCACATTACTGTTTGAAAAATCTAGTAACTGACCTTTTAGTGTGATTCATGTCCTTTGTTTATGTAGATATAGATTCACAGAAATATACACATAATTATCTCTTCCAAATAATGTTCTCTCAGACTGTATGATTTTTTTTTCAGTGTTTTTGATACAGTTTATTATCTGTTTCCAGACTGAAGCAGATTACGGAGGAGGACAGGTAGGGTAGGACATGCTTGAGCCAGGCAAGGACGGGTGCCTGTCCCTGGACAGAGTCCAGTGTTCACAGCTCCCACAGCCCTAACTTTTAGCCTGGCTACTGTTGGACACTTGGGCAGCTGCCAGGCAGACCATGGGAGGGACACTGTGAGTGTGGCTGGCGAGAGCCCAACCATTGCCCCGTCCCTCAGTTGTGTCCTGTCCTCCCAGCTGGAACCAGATTCCAGGCTGCCAGCTCAACTGTCCACACCATCATGAACCCTCAGGGGATGGCTGTGTCCACACCGAGGGTCTTTTCCTCAACCGCAAGATAGTGGGTCACTCGGGGTTCACTGGGAAGCCCCCACCTGCCCTGAGGTCTGGGTGGCGGCTGAATCCGCCTAGTGCTCAGCCAGTGTTGTCCATAGCTTGGGTGCCCATGTGTTCCCTGTGGGCACTGCCTGGATTTGATGCTGTTCTAGTCAGTTCTGTTCCTGTCTCCTGGGGTCTGTGGTGATGTGGTTGGTTCTGCCCCTTCCTCTGCTCCCTAGAGGGAGGTGAGGACTCTCCTCTCCTGCTCCTCTCTGCAGCCATGAGCTGACTGCACGTGGGGATGAAAAGAAGTGCTCCCCCGGGTCCACCTTCTGAGGGGAGCAGGTCCCCTTCCCAGATGTTATGGTCATGTCAGCGCTGTCATCATGAGCAAGAGAAGCAGCAGCAGTTGCTCCCCTTGGTCCAGAGTTTCACAGCCTGTGTAACTCCTGCTGCCTGTCAGCCCCCAGCTGCATCCTGTCCTGCTAGCTGGAGCCTAGGCCTGAGACTGCCAGTTCAACTATTACCAGCGGGAAGAACTCTCAGAGGATGGAGTTGTCCAGGCTGGAAGTGCAGCTGATTGTACAAGGTGACACAGTGGGCCAAGGGGGTGTGCTGGGTACCCTTCCTGCTCCGATGTTAAGAATGAGCCTCTAGGGCACACGAGTGATGGAGAAGGTCCAACCTTGCCATATTCTCCTGACAAGTCTCCCCACTGTTGAGCAGACGACTCTCATTTCAGTGAATACCCACTGTGCTGTATGTGGTCAGAGTAAAAGCTGTAACTTTCTGGACTGCGGTGATAAGGTGGGTCTCTAGCTTTCTGTGCTCATTAAAGTGAGGTGCAGCTGCTTCCCTGGCTCTGGGGTCGGAACTCTTCAGCCATCAGCTCATTGTCTGTGATAGAGGAGAAGAGCTCCTCTTGACCCCATTCCAGCTCTCCTGCTCATCCAGTAACTGTGAGCAAGAGTAGACAGTGCTGGTTCTCTGAACTGTAACTTGTCAGACATGAGTGTTCACTGGATGGAATAAGAACTGCTCTGAGAAACCACTTCCTGCCCCAGAACAATGGCTGTCTTGTACTATTTTGTAGGTGTGGAATTGTTTTCAGAAGCTATTTCTTTGAACTAAACTTTGGAAGTCTTTCTTTTCCTGGCATACAATCTTAGCTTTCACATCATCACTAAAGGAGGATAAACTTTTCAGGATATTAATCATGATTGGAGGAAGCAGACAGAAGCCATTGGAAATGGGCTCAGCATGAGAGAACTATCAAGGTCCGTTTCCCCTCCTGAAACTAGATATTTTCCTCCATATCTGGATTGAAATCCTCCTTGGATCCATATCCTTGAGCTCTAAATTGAGTTTTATCCACTTTCCTAACCAAGGGAATTATGTGAGATATGACACTGAAATTGACACTAAGCAAATGCATCATCAACTCAGAGATCCCTACAAACTAGGATGTCCCACACATCCCTCTTGTCATTGTGCAGTGACCTCCCCCTTCCCTTCCCTTTGCTGTGTTGTCACCATTGTGTTGGCCATGAGCAGGATTTTCGTAACTGTTGACGTGTTTTCCAATTGGCCTGGGGTTCACACAGTTTGGGTTCTGGTGATCAGTGTGCAGAGTGAGGTACTGTGCTAGTTCATGTGAGCTGGTGCTGATTTGAACTCTTAGTCTCCTGCATTGCAGGCAGGTGCTCTGCTACAAGTTCCATTTCTGTGACTATGAATTCCATTTAGAGAGAGTTCCCTAATAACGTCAATCCCCTGTGTCAGGACACTGGCTGCCGTGATTGCCATTCCATTTGTGACATTGGATCCCACTGAAGGTCCTCAATAGCCTAAGAAGATAAAATGAGTCTTTTCAATGAAATGAGGCAAGAAAGATAGTAAGGCTTTCAGACTAGAAAAGTCATTCAGCTCTAGCTAGTTTCAGAGAACACAATATTATACCTAGGAACTGAAACAATAAACTTGTACAGTCAAGTGACAAGTTAAAAAATCAATGTGCAGAAACCACGGTCCTATTTTCAAATAATAAAACAGAGGAGAGAGAAAATTTTTAAACAACCCCATTCAACAACTGTGCCTCAATAAAACAAGTATCTCAGAATTAACCTAAGAAAAGAATGAAATTCTCATATAAAGAAATGTACAAATCACTAAGAAAATCATTTTTAAAACACAGAAGAAAGTGGAAATATATCCCCTGTTCATGGATAAGAATTAATAATGTCAAATGACAACCTAGCCCAAAGCATTATGCATATTTAATGTAGTCCTTAATTTTTTAAAAATCCTTTGACATTCATGAAAGATATAGATCAAACAGTGTAGAAATTTATATTGTGTAATAACACCCTCTCCACACAATAGCCAGAACAAGTAATAGTAATATAAAAGTATAGTATTCAAAACCCTGTAGTATTGGATTAAGGACAGACTCAGACCTTGGACTAGAATCCAGAGCTCAGAGACAGATTGTAGGAATATGAACAATTTGTTTTTGTAAATGATCAAAAGTATGAAGTTGTCACAGAAAGTCTCTTCAACAACTGTTGTTGGGGAAGCTGGTTGGTCTTATGCTAAAGAATCAACTCAGGTCAATCTCTAACACTATGGAGAAATGTTACATTAAAATTGAAGATCTTGATATCATAGAAGATTCCATCAATCAATATAATTGATAAAAACATAGTCTGAACATTTGATCTAGAGATCTCTTCAATGATTCAATACCTTTGACCAAGTAAACGGAACCAAAAAGAAATAAATGCATCAGACTAAGAAGTTTCTACACAGTGAAGAAGTGACCAGAATTTACGTAAAGATACTGCACAGACTGGGAGAAAATATTTCCGCACCACTCATGTTACAAAAGGTTAAGATGTATCCCTATAGCTCGCTTAGAGGTCGCGAGGCGCGTGGGAGCCGCCGGGGCGTCCCCCCCGGAGCCTGCAGCGCCCCCCCCCCCCGCCCCCAACCTCGGCGCGCATCCAGCTGCAGCGCCTGGAGTCAGGCGCGCTGCGCCCGCCGGAGTCTCGGCGAACTCCACGTCGCCGCCGCTTGCCGAGCCCGGTGCGGCGCTGGCCAGCCAGAGGGACGGCGAGGGCCCGGCCCGCCTCCCCAGCGCCGCCCGGCTTCTCCCTGGGCAACTCCAGGCACGCCGTAGCCCGAGCCGCGCCTAGCCGGAGCCGCCGCCGCCTCCGCTCCCAGGCTCCCTCCCTGAGCGCCGCCCTGGAGGAGCGCACTGATTGGCGCCCAAAACAGGACCCTCAGCCTCCGGGGCATCATACCAGAATTCCACTCTTTTTACCACTTCAGCTTCAGAGCCTGGAAAACCCTCCCGGGGTGACAGTTACCGCTTGGGATGTCCCGCCAGTTTCCTGAGCCAGGCAGACACATAGCAGTGGGGACAGCAGGAATCACCATCGGCTTTTTCCTCTTGGAGGGTTTAAGGATCCCTCCAAAGCCTGGCGGTAATGAAAATGATCACTATGCCCTATAGGGGAGGACTTCAGTCAATGAAGAGCATGCCAATATTGAAATGAAGAATTAATCTACATAGGAAGTAGAGTCGGGAGTGTAGCTCATGCCTCATACCTAGGGAAGTCCTGGGTTTCATCCCTGTCACACACAAAAAGTAGATGAATGTACATTTTAAATTTTACCTTTTGGGCCAGGGAGAAGGATGGTTAATAGAAGTGTTTTGTGTGGGGGAAACCTAAGTTTGATGCCTGGGACCACACAGTTCCCCAGTACTCCTGGGATTGATCCCAATCACCAGGAGCCCCCTGAGTACTGCTGATGTGACCCAAAATATAAGCAAATTGATAGGTATGAGATAGATTGATCCTTGATTTCATGTTTATTTAAAAAGCCAGGATGAAAAATCCCTCGACTGGGAAGAATAAATGTACTCTTGGGTAGTGCTTTTCAGACTTCCCATTCATATCACTTTGGAGATATTATTAGAATGCAGGTCCTATTCTGTGAATTTGAGGTTTGGCTTTCGAGTAAATTTTCAGATGATGTTAGGTTGCTGGCTGCTTTAAGCACAGTGTGCTTAAACATTTAACATTGGCCAAAATGTTAAAAACGCAGGGATGCTTGCCTAGTGCCTCTGTAAGAGTACAAATAAGCTAAACAAGGAAAAGCATGAATCAAACAAGACACAGTTGTACACATTTAAATGGAATCAAACATGGACTACCCAGACATTCACCGAATACAAAGAAAGATAATTTTGAAGTTTCCTATGAAGCATCAAAAAAAGTCACTGTATCTTGTATCTTTCACTGGAGAGGAAAAGTGCAGCATTTTCTATTAAGAGGAAACCAAAGGCTCTCAGCTGCTGGACTGTATGGTGCCTGTTTGCACAAATATCTACCTCTCTACCTTCCTTCAAAAGTGTCTAATGATATGGGTCCTGGAAAATAATATGTCTTTTTCCAAAACATACTCTTAATTTTACAAGAAAAGCTCTTCAAAAAAAATTCAAGCAAAAAAAAGAGGCAATTTATTGTATTGTTGAGACATCAGTTAGAAAGCATATGCTTTAGAATTTAGGACACGTTAGGAGAACTATGGGCTTACAATGCGTATCTATGCATTTTTAGCTTGTACATAATCAGAAATTTCTAAGGATTTATAAGCATTTACAGAATGATTGTAGGCTTTCAACTATGGGGCATTTTTCTAGACCATTTGCTTAGTGCTCCTATAGGCACCCAGCCATAGGAGTGATTTTTTCAATATTGTCATGTACTTGACCCAAATAGACCTGAGTTTGTGAAATGTATCTGTTCTCTTACTATTGTGTGTGTGTGTGTGCGTGTGTGTGTGTAAGAAGCAGTGCTGCTTGCCTTACACTATACAATGTGCAGAAGATAAAAACACTGCCAAGAGCAGCCTGGTGAGCATGATCCTAGTTAGGTTAGTAGCTGATTTCCTTTGAGTTGTTACTGCTACCCACCAGGCTGCTGTTGCCACCTTTGACTTTCTTAATGTTTTACTTGGGGAGTCAGTGACGTGTTTCTTTATTCCTATATGCCAAGTTCTCCTTTCTATTTTAAGAAGACTTCGAGAATACAGCATCCATTTACAAGACTGTCTAAAACAACCTTGTACTGGTTTATTGCTTGAATTGGGGTGCGTACATTGGTTGATTTCCATCCTCAACTTTTCAGATCTTTGAAGGGAAATAAGGACTAGTTTGAAAGTGTTCGTTGTTTGAACATAATCTTAGCCTACATCACTCTTCTGATCATTATGAATAGAAACAGTAAAGCATAAAAAAGATGTGTACATATATGTGTATACATAAAAATACAACATCTCATTACACATATTCATATACACATATATTTACCATTCTCACTGGTAGAACTTTACAAGAAGAAAAATAATCAAACACTTCAAAAAATGGGGTGAAATAATTGACAGATATTTCTTCAAAGACATACAGATGTCCTAGAGGAATAGAGGTATATATAAAATATACTGTATCACTTATCATTAGGGAAATGCAAATCAAAACAGCAATACAACATCTCATACTAGAAGACCAATACATACCATATTGCAAGAGTAGTTTGCTTAATCACACTCACCAAGACAGAGTCTTGTGGCTGACCAAACCCAGCAAAGGACCTGAAGCTATTGGTGCTGATCAAGGCTCTCAAGAGCATTTGTAGGGCAACCGTACAAGCTCACCATTCTTTCACAGTGTATCATGCATAAGCAAGGCAGGACAGGTTACAACATGGCTCTAATCATGCAACAGTCAGCACAGCTCAAAGAAAAGGAAGGGAGTCTCCTGAAACCAGAGGTTTTGTGGTTTGTACAAACTGCAAGTGAAGACCTTTCTCAAAGATGATATTGTTAACCCACAACAGCAAAATCATAAGTCCAAGGAATACATGTCATAAAATTTTAAAAAACACATGATAGAAATGACATGATTATAATTCACACATCATAATCACAAAGAACAAAAATGACAAGTGTTGATATGGATGTTGCAAAAAAAAGACCATCATTCATTGCTGGAGGGGATGCCAACCTGTGTTTTCCTATTGGGAAACCAATATAGACACCTCTCAAAAAAAAGGAATTGAGCTTTTCTTGCTGGGGATATGACCCAGTAATTCCTCTTCTTGGCATGTACTCAAGAGGCCCAAAATCTACTCAGAAAAGACATATTGCATTCATATAATCATTGTAGCACTATGAACAATAGCCCACATCAGGAAAGAACCCAACTATCCGAGAACAGAGAAAAGGAAAAGAACCTTGTACAAATACACAATGGAAAACTATCCAACTATCAGAAAAGACAAACCCATGTAGTTTTCTATCTGGCTGTACTTGGAAAGTATCCTACAGAGTGGAGAAAGTAACAAAGGCCCAAGTAAACAGGAACTGTGAACTGTTCCTCAGTAAGAAGCAGGGTGGATGGGGGGACTAGGATAGGGAAAGACACTGGGATCATGGTGGGAGAAGCAGATACTCTGGTGCAGTGGATGGTGCTGGAAAGTTTCATGCTTGAAACCCGACCATTAACAACATTATAAATTATCACGCTCAAATATTTTTAAAAGCCCAAGAAAAAACACAAACCAAGTTGTTTTGGGTTTTTATTTTTATTTTTTTGTTCAATATCTGTCATAAGAAATCAATCTTGCAACTTTAAGTACTTATTTCAAATATAAGATGCACACTCGAATAAGGAAAAGCCTAAGGGAAGTAATTAGGGTTGAACCTTGGAAATCATACACCCTCTATTAGTTGTTACTGACAACCTGTGACACTCATTGAGGTTGAAGTTCAAGGAGGGGTCGCAGAAAGTCCACATTATATTCAGTTGGAAAAACTTTAATGTTTTTATTATTGATATATAATTTGGGCAGGGCTTTTTGTGTCACAACCTGCAGTGCTCAGGGGTTACTCCTGAGTCTGCACTTGGGACTTACTCTTGGCGGTTCTTAGGGGACCATATGGAATGCCAAGGATTGAACCCAGGTTGGCCAAGTCAAAGGCTTGTCCCACACTCTATACTACTACTCTGGCTATTATTGATATATAATTTTCGCAAGACAAAGTATGTGGATTCAAGCACTTCATTACAGTGTCACATTCCACGTCCTCTCTTCTGAAACCAAGAGAACATCCCCATCCTCCCACGGAGTCTTTCTTCTGCATCCTTCAAATTAGTAAGATTGCCTGTTGTTTTTCTATCACCTTGGAGAACATCTACCATTTCTAGAAGGTCAACATATCCTGTGCTCTTCTTGATGAATTATCTACACATAAGCATATTTTCGTGGTTCTGAAGTGAGTGGGCCCCATTTGGTGGTTTTATAAGTCAGGGAGGAGAGAGATAGTCACTTTCTCCCAATCCACCTCTGCCACTCCAGGACCAGTTGGGAAGATTAAGACTTTAAAGGAATGTTATGTGACCCTGTGTGGAGCTGACCTCGAGTCCCACCAGCCCCACAAGGCCCCACCAGTCCCGTCAAGCCACACCTGAAATCTGCATGTTCTTCACTGCATAGGAGTTGGTCCCCACCATCTGATCTTTTGGGGAAACCCGAAAGACTTAAGCTGGAGTGGGGAATTGCTCTTTTCAGTTCTAGGCCTTACCTATGATTTCCAGGTACTTTGTCCGGTCTCACAGAAAAGATTTTTCATGAAGAGACAAGAAGTCAAGTGAAACAGATTTTTATTAGGAGGGTTTCAGGAAGGGGAAGGAGTGAGAGAAAATGTGTGTGAGAGAGACTAACATGTTCAAGAGAGAAAGTGGACTTCCCCATCCATGTAAAGAGCCCTAGTACATATCTCAAGAGGGGAGATGTGGGTGACACATGTGTTTAGGAACCACTTGTTACCTTGTTGCACAAGCAGCACATAGATTTGGGCAACATATGTGTGCGCTTCCTTTGTTCAACATGCTTTTATGGGGTGTCTTCAATCAGTCCCACGTGGGACTTTCTTGCTAGGTCAGATCCCATTGCTAGGGTTGCTGCTAAGGGATAGAGTTGGGATGGACTTCTTTGAAACTCCTTCCCTTGATCTTTGTTCCTGCTGGATCTTCTCTTGGAGAATGGGTCCAGCCTCCTGGACTAGCTCCAGGTAAATGTCTTATGAGGTCTTGCTGCCTGTATCATTAAGGTGGGTCCAGACAGCTTTAGGCTTATGTGGTTTTACTTCTTCTTAAGAATTCCATTACCATGGGGGCCCTTTTCTATCTACCTGCCTGCCTACATAAGTTCCTCCAATTTGCCACTGACAAAATGCTGAAATTTTTTAAATAGTAATTTTTCTCTGAATGAACAGCTTACAGTTTGATGAAGCTGTTCCCAGAATACTTACATGTACTTATATGCTACATAGTTCTATGAGACTATGATTAGGAGGAGACTACTTGACAGAAGTAGAAACATTGTTTTAGAAACATTGCTATTACCATTATATTATTTTTCACTGACATAACAAAAGGACAGTGGTGGAAGGTCAAGGGCGTTTGGAGCTGGTAGCACATGGTAACTTTGTTTAGAAGTACTATAATCTTAAACACCATTATAACTGTATTATTTCAAGTAAATAAAACTTAAATAGAATCAAATAAAATTACATATCCACCTGCAAAAAATACTTCTTTCAGTGAAGCAAGTAGTTTTTCTGTTAGTCTTGTTCTTCTTTGTTTTTGAGCCACAACAGCTGGTGCTTAAGGTTTCCATCTGATTCCACACTCAGGGATTCTTGCTTGCTGGTTTGGGGACCCATAGGGGGAAAGCTTAGGAATCAAACCTATGTTGGCCACATGCACACTCCCTGCTATGCTATTACCTGACCCCCAAAGAAAGGTAGTTTTGATTGAACAAAACTCACTTAGAAATATGTAAGGAGAGAGAAAGAGGAAACGTGTTCAAGAAAGAACACAGTCTTCTCCAGAGAGAAAAGAAGTCCGAGCAAAGAGACACAGAGATAAGAAAGTAGGACACACATTTAAGGGAGAACAGATGCTTGGAGAACAATTAAGCAAGTGAATAAAGAGGCATGGAGGCAGCAATAAAGATATGTATTCAGGGAGATCACAGACCAGAGAACACAGGCCCTCAAAGTTTTTAATTAAAAAAAGTAAAGAGAAAATGTAGACATAACTTTCCAAGACATTGAAGCCAGAGGCATCTTTAAGGGTGAAATACCACTAACCAAGAAAGTGGAAGCAAAGACAACAAATGGGACTCCATTAAATTAAGAAGTTTCTGTACCTCAAAGAAAATAATAATCAGAATAGAAAGACAGCCCAAAAACTGGGAGAAATTCTTTGTTTACCATGCATCTAAGAAAGAGCTAATAGCCAAGATAGCCAAAGCACTGGTAGAACTGGACAAGGAGAAAATATCCAACCCCATCAAAAAACAGCAGGAAGAGAAGAACAGAAAATTCCTCAAAGAAGAAATATAGCACTGTAGCACTATCCTCACATTGTACATAGATTTGCTCGAGTGGGCACCAGGAACGTCTGCATTGTGAGACTTGTTGTTACTGTTTTTGGCATATTGAAGATGCCACGGAGAGCTTGCCAGGCTCTGCCGTGTGGGCAGAAAACTCTCAGTAGCTTGCTGGACTTTCCAGGAGGGATGGAGGAATCAAACCTGGGTCAGCCACTTGCAAGGCAAACACCCTACTCGCAGTGCTATCGCTCCATCCAAAGAAGAAATAGAAATGGCAAAAAAAATATTAAAAATAAACATCACAAAGCATTATAAAATGCAAATCAAAGCAATGAGATATCACCTCACACCACAGAGAGTCACACTCATCACAAAGAACAACAACCACCTGTGTTGGCTTGGGTACAGGGAAGAAAGAATTCTTATTCACTGCTGGAGAAGGTCGACTGCTCCAGCCTTTTGGGAAGACAGTTGAACATTGCTCAAAAAACTAGGAATTAAATTCCCATACAATACACAGTTCCACTCTTGGAAATATATCCAAGGGCCCCAAAGCACAAAACAGAAAAGGCATCAGCATTCCTATGTTCATTGCAGCACTGTTCAATATAAGCCAACTCTGATAATAACCTAAGTACTCAAGATGAATATGGTACATATTCACAATGGAATATGACACAGTCATTAGAAAAGATGGAGTGATGAAATTTTCTGATACATGGATAGATCTGGAGAGCATCATGCTGGCTTAAATGAGTCAGAGGTGGGACAAACACTGACTGACCCCACTCATTTGCAGATATACAAGTGTCATGGTAGGAGAATAATGCCCGAAGGCAATAGGAACAAAAGGCAGGAGAACGGGTCCTCATAGAGAGCTTGCCAGAGTAGGGAGATGTGGTTTAGGTCCAGAAAGGGACCACTATAACAATGATAGGGAAAAGTCGTTAATTTGGATGAAAACTGGGTGCTATAAGATGGTTAAGTGATGCACATGATATACTTTCAGTAACAGAATTGTAAACCATAAATGAAAAAAGAAAGAGAGAAAAGGTGATGGACCTTAGTATGCCTGGGCATTCCAAAGGTGCTTTCAGACTAGAAGGGTTGGCTTCCATCAGAGCAGTCAGTAACGGATTGGCAGGGGTCAGTCTGTTTGTCTGCTGGGATAAGCTCTCCTGATACTCATCTGTCTGTCCTCGGCTCAGCGATTTTCCGTCAGGCTCAATTAGGATGGAGAATACGATCAATATGGTGCCCACCACCAGCACCACGTTCAGAAAGGGGCTCGAGAGCACCAAGATGGTCTGCCAGTAACTAGACCTCTTTATGCCTTATGGTTTCTCACCTCTTATCTTATTGTTCTAAGTATAGGACTGCAGGGTTAGGCGAATAGGTGTTTGGTGCATTATCTCTCAAAGCCCCAGAGTACAGTTTGACATCTTAGACATTTCCTGATTGCAGCTGGCTGCTGCGGTGGAAGACCCTTTGGGTCCAGTCTCTCTGAGCGCTCTCCTTCTGTCCCTTAGGAGTTTTGTTCATTGTGGTCTCCAGCGGTTCCTTGGCAGGAGTCAGGTATCCAAGTTTCAGTGTAGAATTGCTGAGCCTGTAGGAGGCGTTCTCCATACTCAGTCATCTTGGCTCAGAATCCTATCTTGTGTATCATTTTCTCTGCATCATACTTTGCTGATTTGTGTAGGTAGAAAGTACTCAACACGTTCTATTAATTTGGAACTTATTCATATTTCGGGAGGGTGTTGATCATGGCACATTAGTAATGAGAATATGTATTATTATTCTGAATATACCAGACAAAAGTCCTCTTCTTTTCTCAACTGCTTCACCTATATGCTTAAATTAACCCACTCTGGGTTGGAATGAAAGGTCTGGATCTTGGAGATGTCTTTCCTGGAATCTCAGAAGAGCTCTATCATGCTCACACTGAACAATGGAAGAATTCGAGATACAATTCAGAGAAGTGAGAGGGAGTTAGTCATGTAAACTTGGCCCTTTACTTTTGTGTACTCCTTAGGTGGGAAGTCCCAAGTGAGGGAGGAGACTCATTCTCATCAAAGTTCTGTGTCTTCTGAGCCAGTGGAGAAGCAGTGGCCAGCCGGGCAGCAGGCTGCCAGCAGGAGTTTTCTCGTCTTGTGTTTTTCCTCTCACTGCCTCTTCTTCCCACTTGTGCTGGCCTGAGCTTATACCTTTGTAGTAAAATTTCAGCACTAAGGAAGATGAAGTCCTAAAGGAACAATTCTAGACACCCTTACATTTCTATGCTCCTATGGACCTAGCAATGAAGACATGAACCATAAAATACCAAAGGAATAAAAACTGATGGCATCAGGAGAGAGTAACGAGTTCTAATTCAGTGTGAGAAATTTTAATAAACCTTTCTCAGAAGTGGAGAGAATGTTTTAATAATCCTTCCTATAAATTAAAACGGTTAACCAAAAATCAACCTAAGGAAATCTTTACTACACTGAAACAGAAGGGGATGTTAAATATATATGAAAATTCAAAGACGTCTGGGATCCTACTCAATAAGTAGATAAGGGTTAAAAAGATAGCTTCGAGGGTCAGGCAAGTGACTTGCACGTGGACAATCCTTGTTTGATCCTCCAAACCATAGATGGTCCCCAAGCACTGCCTGAAATGACTCCTGGTCACAGAGCCAGTAACAATCCCTGGGCTCAGTCAAGGTGTCACCCCAATACCAAATAAAATCATTTTATTTAGGTTTGGGACTGTACTTTTATTGGGATCATGTGTGTTCACATATTTTAAAGTGCATTTATAAATGCCTACAAAATAAGGAGCAAGGATTATAGTATCCAAGCCAAGGCAGAGCTTCTATTACTGTGGAGAAATAGAAAGGACAATTTTTAAAGCAATCCTGGTGTGAATCATTTGAAAGGCATCTGGATAGATCCTCAGGGAAACAAACTGAACTTGATAAAAGTTAATGTGATTTTCATAAACATTTATAAGCCATCAAAAAATCAAAAGTAAACAATTTCTATGGAAATGGATTCTGGTGTTTCAATTTTCACCCCCACCACACACACATTTTAGGACATGCCATCTCTTTGAGGAGGAAAAGCTCAAGTCCAGTTAGGGTGCAGGATTATATCTAAATGTGCATAAAGCTTACAGGTTCCTGCTACTGATTCTCAACCAATAGATTCTCCTAATGAAACTCAGACTTGTAGTTCCAAACCCAGCATCAAAGGGCTGGAGTGATAGTACAGCAGGTAGGGTATTTGCCTTGCATGCACGGACCCGGGTTCGATTCCCAGCATCCCATAGGGACCCAGAAAAAAGTTATAGATGGTGCAGAAGTTTGGGGGCAAGCTGAGGGATAGTGTTCTTGACCTGAATTAACAAATCACAAAGTTATTCATGATTGCGTTTCTGATTTACAATGATCAAGCAGTAATCCCTTCACAGTGACTCCTTCCCTCCAACAATGCCCCCAGTTCCCCACCCATCCGCACCCCTCCTACGCTATGGCAGGTACTTTTCTCTTTTTCTTTTTTCATTCTACTGGCCTTTAAAAATATCTTTAGCATTTTAATAATTTTCTCCATTTTTTTGTTTTAAGAAAATAATGCTCTTAAATTTCCTTATCTATTTTTTTCTGCTTAAATAGGACTTACTTTTCATTCCCTTTTCTACACCTTGAAGAGGAAACTTAGATTACTGATCTTAGAATGCTAGGTTTTTAAATAATATGAACATTTAGTACTTTGTGTTTCTCTCTCCAATTTTATTTCGAAACATTTCTAAAGAATATATCACTTTTCAAATAAAATTTCTCTCTGACCCATGGAATAAAAAGTTTGCTTGATTTTAAGAATTTAGAATTCTATTTTTGTGTGTAGTTATCAATGGACATTTTCACTCTCTTATAGTCGATGTGTGTGTATATATTTATAAATGATACAGATAAATGAAATTCTTCAATAAAATAAAAACAGGACCAGGAAGAGCACTCAAGTTCTAGAACAAATGCATAGCATCCACAGCACCTGTGTTCTGCGTTTGGTCCTCAGCACCACAGAATGTAGCACAGGTGACTCCCAATGCCAGGCCTGGCCACCCACAGGGGCTTGAGGGGACCCAGGTATCTTAATAAATGTACCCCTCCTAAGTGTCTCAAGAATGACCCCTATGATCAAAATAATTTTTAAAAAAGTAAATGTGAAACAGAAAAAATGAAGAAACAAATCACACATAAACGATCCGGAAAAGGACAGACCTAGCAGGTATAAAGCTCTGAAGAGAAGGGCGAGCTGGAAGGGCACCGAGGAAGACTGTGCAGGCTGAGCTGTGGCCGCCGTGCCGGGGGCATGCAGCTGTGGCCTGGGGGCTCAGAGTCACCGTGCTGGGGCTTGATGGCATGTGCCCGATCACTTAGCCCTTCTCCAGGCACTGCCCTTTCCCGGAGAGAGGGATGCAGCCCGTGGGAGTCCGCCAGGAACGTGGGCATCACCGCATCTTTGTGGTCTGATGTGAAAGCGCTGTGGTGGCGCCTTGGGGAACTCTGGAGCAAGGCTTGGGGGCGGGGAGGTGGCACAAACCTGGCCCTGTCTCCATCCCCAGAAACGCTCAGTTCTGAAGCACCTCAGTATGTAGCCCTGGGTACCCCTGAGCCCCGCCAGGGTGGGCCTTCTGCTTCCTAGTTCTGCAGAACCCAGCAGGACGCGGCCTCTCTGCATCCATCAAGTATCTGCAGGAGACTCCTCCAAGTCTTCTGAGCACTACCTGACTCCACTCTAGGGCTCCTGGGAAAACCACAGACACAAGACTTGTCAGCGGAGAAGTCCCCACTAGCCAGCCCAGAGATCTCAGTTCTGCACCAGCCCTGCACAGCCAGGAGCATCAAGAAGGAGCCTCCTTCTTGGACACGGCTTTTCCACTGCCCTCTAGTGGCCACAACTGAGATTATGCTAACATGCCAGGTGAACTATTTCAAGAACCCAGATGCATTTTGACCCAGTAGGCAAGGAAGAGTGTCTGGGGAGGGGTTTGGAGCAATAGCACAGCAGGTAGGCCAGCTGCCTTGCAAGCCCAGCCTCAGTTCCCGCCACCAGCGTTGGTCTCCCAAGGTGTGGCACCAAAGAATATCTTGGGAATTCAAAGGCAAACCAAGACTTTACTTGTGAGGCAATTCCTGGTGAAGATTGCAGGGTTATGTGTGTGTGTGTGTGTGTGTGTGTGTGTCTGTCTGTCTGTTTCTGTGGTTTTAAGGTGTGCATATACGTGGTATGTGTTGCTGTTAGATATGCACAAACCTGGTATGTGTGTGTTGGTTTTAAAGTGTACATATACCTGTGTGTATATATGTGTGTGTGTGTGTGTGTGTGTGTGCAACGGTTAGCTGTGTGTGGAATGCAGAAAGGTGAGGTAAGGCTGCATCACCTTCTCTGACCTCACATTTGTCCCCATGGTTGTGTCCCAGCCAGGAGCACAGGGTACTGCACCCAGCTCAGAAGGTGGCTGCCCTATTTCCTCTCACGCCAACACTCTAGAAGCCAGGTCTTCCTGGGAACTGTCCTTCTCAAACAAATCCATTTTTTAAAAAATCAATTCTTCAGCATCGCTGCCTGAGGATACCAGTAGGCGAGGCAGCACTTCTAAGGAAGGCATAGACAACCCCAACCTTTTCTGCCTCCCTTGGCTAGTGAAGCAAGGTGGGTGGCCACCCTGTACCAGCTTCCAACTTAGTTTTTTGCTACCAAAAGGTCCCCACCCCCTGCTGTGCCTGGGTTCAGGTGTGGCAGCTGCCAGTCTCGCATGGGCAAGACTGTCCCTGCTTCCACAGCAGAGGGCCCTCCAGGTACCAGACGTTCCCACCCTAAGCATCTCCCTTGATTCCCTTGGGGGAACCCGTTTCACACAAGCAGGGTTGAGCAAACACAGGCAGAGGCTCTGCAGAGGATAAAGAAGCCCAAATTTCCCTCTTTTGTCCGACATCTCATCACTGGGGGAGGGTGCATTGCAGAATCCCCTGGACATAAGAGTGTTCAAGCTTGTCCCTGGAGAAGACCAAGCAGGACCGAGCAGGACCAGTGAAGGACCCAGACCCATGCGCACTACTGGTGCAGGCAGTCGCTTCAGGGCGCCGCCACTGCAAGGCTGGTCCCCTTCCTGGCAGCTGCATGAGCTCCCTCGCCTCCAACTTCCCAATCTGCTGCCCCGTGCTGCCACACAACCGCCTTTGGAAGCTGCAGGCGTCTGCAGAGCTCTGAAGTCCAGATCCGTAGAGCGCTCTCCTAAGTCGCGACCCCTGTGCCTCCTGAGCTCTCGTACCAGCCCCCCTCCCCCCCTTCTCAGGGCCCCCAGCAGGGCACCCGCCTCCCGCCGCCCTTGCCAGTCCCAGAAACTTCCGCAGCCACAGGCCCTGGCGTCCCTCCAGACCCGCAGCGAGGGGGTGTCCCTCAGGCTCTCCCAGGAGCAGCGGCCACCGCTGGGCCAGAGGGCTCCGGGGATCGGCCCCTGGCATGGGCTGGTGATCATCCCGGCTGCCCGCCACCGCCTCCCTCCTCCTCCCCTCCCCCAGGCTCGCTGATGTCCAGCAGCGCCCTAAGGCCAGCGGGTCCGAGCAGGGGGCGGGGCGCGCGGCCTCGGGCACGCTCAGGGGCGGGCGGGTCAGGGCAGCGCGGCCAGGTTTGGGTGCGAGGTGGCCAGAGCTGGGGCCAGCGCTTGGCGGTTGGGCGGCTCCTGGACAGCTCCTGTCCCGCGCTTGGGTCTGGAGAGTGGGGCGCCATGCCCTTGCAGATACCGGGTGTGGCCTCCTGTGTACCGCCTAGGGGTGTGGCCTCACTTTCCTGTAGTTTGGGATTGTGACCTTGCCTATGTAATACTTAGGGGTGTGGCCTCAATTGAGCCCTGTCCTCTGGGGCTGTGGCCAAGCTTCCCTGTCTCCTGGGGTTGTGGCCTCCCTTGCCTGTGGCCTAGGGATGTGGCCTCCCCTGTGTATTCCCTGGGGTGTGGCCTCAGTTCCAGCAGGGCCTGATGCTTTGGTGGCTTCTGGGTTGTTGCCTTGGGGTGTGGCCTCCCTTGCCTGTCTCCTGGATGTGTGGCCTCACCTTGTGTAACCCCTGGGGTGGCCTTGTCTGTGTAATGCCTGGGGTGTATCCTCCCTTGTGTGACCCCTTGGTGTGGCCTCAACTGCGTGATGCCTGGAGGGTGGACTGGCCTGTGTGATACCTGGGGTGTCACCTGGCCTGTGGAACACCTGGGGGTGTGGCCTCGACTGTGTATCACCTGGGATGTGGCCTCACTTCCAGCAGAGCCCGACACTTTGGGTTGCTTCTGGGTTGTCCCCTTGGGGTCTAGCCTGGCTTGCCTCTCACATGGAGGTGTGGCCTTGCCTGTGTAAGGCCTGGGGTGTAGCCTTGCTTCCAGCAGAGCCTCACCCTGTGACCTGCTTCTGGGGCACTTTCATGCCTTTCCAGGGTGGGGACTGCTTCCTGTCAACCCCCTCACATATGTGTGCCGGGGGTGGGGATGGAGCAACTGTGATGAGAGGCTGCTGTCCTGGGCCTTCCTCCTCCTGGGGTTGGTCCCCCTGTTCTTGCTGGGAGGGCTCCAGACAGGTCAGCCGTGCCTGCTTCTCACGTGGTCAGAGCAGCGCTTCCCCTCAGCCTCCCAGGCCGAGGTCCCGCCCAGCGCCCACCCCACCCCACCGATTTCTCTGGCATCTCCCATGCTACTGGCACCCGAGGCCTCCCCGGGACCCACTTTTCGTGCAGTCAAGCCCCCAGAGCGTTAGTCCTTCCCACACGTGGTTCCAGCCAGGCCCAGAGTGTAGTTGATGCCATATGGCCACTTGGTTTTGGATTTCTGATATTTTACTAATTAAGTCTGGAGGGATTTCTGCCCAAAGCCACTGTGTTCCGATATTGGTTTGTGTGCCTTTGGGATCATGGCTGCTCCAGAGCCAGAGAGCCGCTTGTGGGGGGCAACTCGTGAACTCGGTGGGGCAGAAAGGACAGGCTGGTTCCACTCCCCCCCCCCCCCATCCCGCGAGGCTGCAGGTACACCATCACCACTGGCTTATTCCTGACTCTCTAATAGTCTCTGAGGCGGTGGCCACCATGCCACCGAGGGAGAAAAAGGTGGAAGGGAAAAACACCCTTTCCCACCTGGGGCGAGGGGTGGGAGCATGGCATAGCTTAATGCTTAATTCATAGTACAGATACATTTCTGCCAAAAGCCGCTAAGTTCCCAGATTGATTTGTCTGCCTCTGGGATCAAGGCCATTCCGGAGCTAGAAAGCTGCTCTGGAGGGCAATACGTGCTCTCAGTGGGGTGGGCCCTCGTGCTTCTCATCCCCGGAACCACATGGTGTTTGTTGGGTTCCAGAGCATTGCGGGGTGTAGCACCCGAATGACACCTTTAACATTATTTTTGATGGGTGGTATCTCACCTGGTAATCGCAGGACTTGCTGATCAGTCCCAGTTATTCACGTGCCTGAGGAGGTCAGTGATTGGGCTTGGTGCTTCATGTCATGCTCCTTAGGCCAGTTGGTATAGGGGCATACCCACCTGCTCTACTGAGGTGAGGTTTGATTCATACTCGTGGGTAAATTATATTGTGATGCTTGCACCAGGCAGATGTCATGTTGTGGTTGGTTTGCTTCCTGTCCAGGTCTTAATATTCACAAAAAGCCTTTCCTTTCTTCCCATTTGGTGTTGATATGCAATGCACGTAGGAGGGACTTGTCTTATACTCCAGATTATGATCACTGTCAGAGTCTTTTTTTATGTCTTTGGTTTTTTCTGGATTTGTTTTGAGTGACCTTTGGGGACATGAGGGCTGCTGCATGTGATGTTTGTATGAATGGTTGGACAGTGTGCTGCTTGGTTGGGACAGTGGCCTGAATGCTGCTCAGTTCCTGTGATACATGGAGACAGAGAAATTGCATTCGTTTGTGCTGGGTGAGCACTGAACTGCAGGGACTGAATATAGATTTTGATATGTGTCAAATATCTGTTCCCATTTGAGTGCAGGCCAGTGATGTTTGCCTAGCAGTGCTCAGATGCTTTCAGTGCCAGATGCCCTTGTGTTCACCAGAAATATGCCTTCCTTGCTCTTTCTGTCACTAAGTTGTTTTTGGAGTGGTGGATGGGCACCAGAAGACATGATCAGAGCACCTGAGTTCTAATTAGACGTAGGACCCCTGCCTTGCTACGACTACACTTAGGGAAGTAACAAATGTTGTTATAAAGACATCATTACTGCCCTCTTTTAGGGACTCATGGGAGCTCAAGGGACTCAACTGCTCAAGGGAGCAGTTCTGAAAGATCATGGAGTGTTCAGTGGAACCCTACTTCTAATACTGCTTTCATTTTGTAGTGTGAGTGAGTAAGAATTCACTGTTGTTTACGTGCAGGGGAGGGCTATAAGCTGAACATGTGTGAGGCGCTGTGTGACAGTGTAGGGGGTTGTAGTTTTACAGGTTCGCTTCCCACTGTATAAATAATGACTAGTGCTCATTGTCAGATGGAGGGTGTGGTGTCCTCACATATCTCTATGCCTCTGCACAGCGGTTGATGAAGTGGTAGGAGCATAGAGACCTGAGAGCACTGGTGAAAACCACCCACAGAAAGATCAAAAGGAGAAATCCACTGAACTGGACTGTGCTGGGCAACATGCCAGTGACCATTTCCAGCCAACCCTCGAGCTCTTTAACTCATGTCATGTCCCTGACCATGTCCGTGGGGTTTTGGTAACCATGACAGACTCTATATTATTGTTTTCTAGGTTTTCCTGCCAACCTCCAGAAGCCTGACAAGCATGCCTGGTTTGGTGCTCACCATGGTCCCAAGGAGAACACCGAGATTGCTCCTACTCCTGCCACAACATGGTTCATTTCCAGCTGAGATGTTGGGGCCTAAGATGGAGGTGCTGTGCAGAGGTGAGTCATGGCTGATCACACATGGGGGCCTGTGGAAGGGAGTATATGCTGTTTGTACTTAGGAGGAAGTGTGCATATACAATGGGATTCAGAAGTGTGTCATTTCATATGCATTTTTATTCGCAATGTGGAGAAAAGGTTTCCTAGCATTCAACTGTGTTTAATCTTTTCAGTTGCTACAATGGGTAACCGCATGATTCATAAAGTAAGTCACAGTTTTTATATGATGGAACACATAACATACTAGATTCAGAAGCCCATTTGTTCTTCAAGGACCCCTTAGTTGTGGTGCAGGATGACTTGGGGGGTAGGAATGGGAGGGGAGTATATGGTGTTTGTAGTTAGTAGGAATTGTGCATGTGCATTGGTATTCAGCTGGGTCTTTTTGGTTCCTGCTCTAGAAAGGTATGCACATCTTTAATCATTCCCTGCAGATTTCTTTGTATCTCCTAACTGGCCAGGTGCTACACTCATTTCACTTGCTTGAAATTAGAAGCCACTTAAATCATGCCCATGTTTTTAGAATCTGTTTTGTATTCCCACTTAGTGTCACACACCTCACTTGAATGATCATGACCTGACCTTGGCCTTGGCCATTTTCATTAATATGCACACCTGTTGCTTTATGTATCCTTTTGTTCTTTTTGCCTGCCAGGTTTCTCTACAGAGTCCAGTGCAATATTAATTTCATTTACTATTACTTCAGTAAATAGTAATATTTGATCAAGGCCTAGAGCAAGGTTATAGACACTTTCCTTTCACAAGTCCATAATAAGTCTCATCCCTGGCTCTCCAAATGGTCGCATAAGCCATTCAATAGTGGTTCCTTGAACCCTGAGCCAGGAGTAATCCCTGAGTACTGCCTGGTGTGTCACAAATAAATGAAACAAAACAGTTCCTGTTACCAATATTTTTGATTCATTGACTTATTTTGAAATTGTATGATGGTCAAGTAGAGGTAGAGTTAAGATTAAGGTAAGGTTAGGGTTAGGGTTGGGTTGGGTTAGGGTGAGGGATTAGTGTCAGGATGAAGGTCAGGATCAGGGTAAGGCAGTAGGGTAAGAGAATGGGGTAGGGCTCAGTGTCAGGGTCAAGAGCAGGGTGAAGGTTAGAGTTGGTACTCACAAAGAAAGGGAGAGAGAAAACCCTAATAAACCGAATCAGAAATGAAAAGGGGGACATCACAGCAGAAATGACAGAAATTCAAAGGATCCTCAGAGAGTACTTTGAGAAGCTTTATGCCAGGAAACACAAATACTTTGAGGAAATGGATAAATTCCTGGATTCCTATAGCCTCCCAAGGCTGAACCAAGAAGACCTGGAGGACCTGAACAGACCTATCACCATCAAGGAAATGGAAACGTTAAGAAAAAGTCTCTGCAAGCACAAAAGTCCTGGCCCAGATGGATTCATTAGTGAATTATTTCAAATCTTGCAAAAGGACTTACTCCCAATCCTCTTTAAGTTTTTCCAGGAAATTGAAGTATCATACACACTTCTGAACAGTTTCTATGAAGCAAATATCACCCTGATACCAAAAGCAGACAGAGATACCACAAAGAAAGAGAATTACAGGCCGATATCCCTGAGGAACACAGACACAAAGATAGTCAACAAACTCTTAGAAAATAGAATCCAACAACTCATCAAAAAGGTCCTACACCATGACCAAGTAGGATCCACCCCAGGGATTGATAGATGAGTTAACATTCGGAACTTTCCTCAGTATCGTCAAAGCCATCGACCACAAGCCTATGGCAAGTATCAATCTCAATGGGAAAAAACAAAAAGCCTTCCCTGTAAGATCGGGCACAAGACAAGGTTGCACACTTTCACCACTTGTATTCAATATAGTACTGGAATTTCTGGCCATTGCAGTTAGACAAGAGAAAGATATCAAGGGCATAAGGATAGGAAAGGAAGAGGTCAAACTATCACTATTTGCAGATGATATGATACTTAAAAAACCCTAAAGCCACTACAGAAATGCTCCTAGAAATAAAAGGTGGGTTTAGTAAAGTGGCTGGCTACAAAATCAACACCCAAAAGTCCATGGCTGACTTATATACAAATAATAAAAGAGAAAAAAGAGACATTCAAAAAAACAATCCAGTTCATAATAGTTCCTCAGGAAAGCAAGTACCCCGGAATCATCTTAGCCAAAGAGGTGAAGGACGAATACAAGGAAAATTACAAAACACTATTTCAAGAAATAAAAGAGGACACTAGGAAATGGAGAAACATCCTCTGCTCATGGAGAGGGAGGATTAATATGATCAAAATGGCAATACTGCCCAAAGCACTCTACAAATTTAATGCAGTCCCTATCAGGATACCCATGATATTTTTCAAAGAAATAGACAAAACACTACTGAAATTAATATGGAACAATAAACCCCCAAAAATAGCTAAATCAATCCTTGGGAAAAAGTAGATGACCCTGTAACAACACTTCTTGGAATATATTCCGAGGATGCAAAAAAGCACAGTCAAAATGACATCTGTACTTGTATGTTCATTGCAGCACTGTTTACCCTCCCCAATCTCAAACTGTACTACCTAGCAGTAGTAATGAAGACAGCATAGTGCTGGGCTAGAAACAGACCTGCAGACCAATGGAAGAGAATTGAATATTCTGTCACAGACCCCCAAATATATGACCACTTAATGTTTGACAAAGGAGCAAGAAATGTCAAGTGGAACAAGGAAAGCCTCTTCAACAAGTGATGCTGGGAAAACTGGATAGCTACCTGCAAAAAATGAACTCTTACCCCTTTCTAATGCCAGGCAAAAAAGTCAGGTTAAAGACGATTAAAGACCTCAATATCAGGCATGAATTCATAAGGTGTGTAAAGGGAACTGTAGGGAGAACTCTCCACAACATTGAAGCTAAAAACATCTTTAAGGATGAAACTGTACTGACCATGCAAGTGGAAGCAAACACAAACAAATGGGACTAAGAAGCTTCTGCACTTCAAAAGAAACAATGACCAAAATACAGAAAGAGCCCACAGAATGGGAAAGAATATTTCCCCAGTACCCAGCTGATAAGGGATTAATAACAAGGATATACAAGACACTAGTAGAATTGTACAAGAAAAAACCTCCTTCCTCATCAAAAATGGGGAGAAGAAATGACTAGAAGTTTCCTTCAAAAAGGAATACAAATAGCCAAAAGGAACATGAAAAAATGCTGCACATTGCTAGCCATCAGGGAGGTGCAAATCAAATCAACAATGAGATATCATGTCACACCACAAAGAGTGGCACACATTCAGAAGAACTAAAGCAACCAGTGCTGGCATGAATGTGGGGGGAAAGGAACACTGTTTCACTGTTGGTGGAATACCAACTAGCCCAGCCTTTCTGGAAAACAATATGGACAGTCCTTCAAAAACTAAAAGTTGAGCTTCCATATGACCCTGCAATACCACTTCTTGAAATATATCCCAAGGATGCAAAAAAGCACAGTTGAAATGACATCTGTACCTATAAGTTCATTGCAGCACTGTTTGCCCTACCCTAAACCTGGAAACAACCCAAGTGTTCTGGAACAGATGACTGGTTAATGAAACTTTGGTATATCTACACATGAAATACTATGCAGCCAGCTATCAAGAGAGATGAAGTCATGAAATTTGCTAATAAATGGATAGACATGGAGAGTATCATGCCAAGTGAAAAGAGAGGGAAAGACATAGAAGGACTGCACACATTTGTGGAGCACAAAGGAACATGACATGAGGCTGACACCTAAGGATAGTAGATACACAGGACAGATAGATTGCTCCATAGCTGGAAGCCTGCCTCATGAGCAAATGGGAGAAGGCAGCTGGAATAGAGAAGGGATCACTAAGAAAATGATGGCTTGACGAACCGGTCAGGATGGGAGATGTATGCTGAAAGTAGATAAAGGACCAAATATGATAAACTCTCAGGGTCTGTATTGTACACCATAATGCCAAAAAGTCGAGAGAGAGAGAGAGAGAGAGAGACAGACAGACAGACAGACAGACAGACAGACAGACAGAATATTGTCTGCCATGGAGGCAGGGGGAGGTTGGAAAAGGGGAAGGGTAAGATGATATACTGATATACTGGGGATATTGGTGGTGGGGAATGTGTACTGGTGGGGGGGAGCAGGTGTTTAATTACTGTGTGATTGTAACCCAAGCAAACGAAGAAACAAACAAAACCCTATCTCATGGTGATTCAATAAAATTTTTTAAAAAATAAAAAAAAAATTTTAAAGGTCAGAATTGGTTAGGGTTAGGGTTAGTGCTTAGGGTTAGAGTTAGGGCTGGGGCTAGGGTTTGTTTAGGGTTAGGATAAGAGTTGGGCTGTGTTTTGGTTGTGTTATGGTTGACTAGGATTAGATTTGGTTTAGTTTAAGGTGTTAGAGTTACGGGAAAGGAAGGCATAGGGGAAGGGCTAGGATTAACTGGGGTTAGAATTAGTTTGGGGTGGGTTAGGTTTGGTGCAGGAGTATTATTAGGAATGTAGTCAGTGTCGGAGTGGAGTCGGGGTAGGGCTTAGTATAAGGTTAGGCCTAAGGGAGAAGACCTTAGGGGCCGAGACCTCCAAGCCTACACGGATTGGAGCCGAGCATCTTCCACCCAGATCCTCCAAATTCTAGTAGGCGGGGGTCACACCCACCACCTGGCCCCCTGGCGCCCTGTAATGCCATCAGCTGCAAAGGCTCAGACTATAAAATCCAGATCTCGGATGAGAACAGTGCAGTCTTCTGCCCCCGCGCCTGAGTGTTCCTTCCCGGGGCCCCTTGGAGGGGAGCGGGTTGAGCTTTCCTCCCCCCCTCGACCAGGGCTCCGGCAGCCGAAGACCTCCAGGAATAGCCACCACCATGCTGAGCCGACTCTCCGTACACATGAAGGTACTGGCAGAGGGACAAAGCCACGCGGTTTCCCGGGCCGAGACCTCCAAGCCTACTCCGATTGGAGTCGAGCATCTTCCACCCAGATCCTCCAAATTCCAGTAGGCGGGGGTCACACCCACCACCTGGCCCCCTGGCGCCGTGTAATGCCATCAGCGCCCAAGACTCAGAGACTATAAAATCCAGATCCCGGACGAGAACAGTGCAGTCTTCTGCTCCCGCGCCTGGGTGTTCCTTCCCGGGGCCCATTGGAGGGGAGCGGGTTGAGCTTTCCTCCCCGCTTTGACCAGGGCTCCGGCAGCCGAAGACCTCCAGGACCAGCCACCACCATGCTGAGACCACTCTCCGCACACATGAAGGTACTGGCAGAGGCACAAAGCCACGCGGGTTCCGGGGCCGAGACCTCCAAGCCTACTCGGATTGGAGTCGAGCATCTTCCACCCAGATCCTCCAAATTCCAGTGGACGGGGGTCACACCCACCACCTGGTCCCCTGGCGCCGTGTAATGCCATCAGTGCCGAAAACTCAGAGACTATAAAATCCAGATCCCGGACGAGAACAGTGCAGCCTTCTGCCCCCGCGCCTGGGGGTTCCTTCCCGGGGCCCCTTGGAGGGGAGCGGGTTGAGCTTTCCTCCCCCCCCCCCGACCAGGGCTCCGGCAGCCGAAGACCTCCAGGACCAGCCACCACCATGCTGAGACCACTCTCCGCACACATGAAGGTAGTGGCAGAAGGACAAAGCCACGCGGGTTCCCGGGCCGAGACCTCCAAGCCTACTCGGATTGGAGTCGAGCATCTTCCACCCAGATCCTCCAAATTCCAGTAGGCGGGGGTCACACCCACCACTTGGCCCCCTGGCGCCTTGTAATGCCATCAGCGCCCAAGACTCAGAGACTATAAAATCCAGATCCCGGACGAGAACAGTGCAGTCTTCTGCCCCCGCGCCTGGGTGTTCCTTCCCGGGGCCCCTTGGAGGGGTGCGGGTTGAGCTTTCCTCCCCGCCCCGACCAGGGCTCCGTCAGCCAAAGACCTCTAGGACCAGCCACCACCATGCTGAGACCACTCTCCGCACACATGAAGGTACTGGCAGAGGGACAAAGCCATGCGGGTTCCCGGGCCGAGACCTCCAAGCCTACTCGGATTGGAGTCGAGCATCTTCCACCCAGATCCTCCAAATTCCAGTAGGCGGGGGTCACACCCACCACCTGGCCCCCTGGCGCCGTGTTATGCCATCAGCGGCCATGACTCAGAGACTATAAAATCCAGATACTTGAACCGCGCGGCCGCATTCGCAGTCGCGGGACATCTTATCAGGACTTTTTTTTTTTTTATGACATCTTATTGTCTCATTCCTACTTTGGACAAACTTGCAGGCTATTGAATGTAGCCTGCCCACAGGGCAGAGTCTGGCAAACTCCCCATGGCGTACCATATATGCCAAATACCAGTAACAATGATGGGCCTCATTCTCCTAAAGAGCCTTGAATATAATCTCAGTGCTAGGATGAAAGAGACGTTACTGGGGCCTGGTCGAGTCAATTGACGAATAACAGGATGATGAAATGAAATGAAATGAAGGGAGAAGAGGAGGGCTTTGTTTACAATTAGATGTAGGTTTAGGGCTAGGTTTAGGTTTCAGTTTACAGGTAGGGTTGGGTTAGAGTTGGGCTTGGTTCCAGTTTAGGTTTATGGCTTGGTTAGTTTAGGGTTGGAAATGCGTTTAGGGTTAGGGATTAAGGTTAGGATAGGTGTTGTGGTTTTGGTTAGAATTTGGGGTTAGTGTTTAGATTGGGATTGGATTTAGGTTAGGGTTAGGGCATTAGGGATAAATTGAGGAATTGCAATCGGGTAGGGTTTGTCTAGGTTTAGGTTTTGGGCAGGGTTTGGATAGGATTATACATAGAGTAAGGTAGGGGAGGGGTGTGATTTGCGTTTGAGTTAGAGATAGGTAGATAGTCTCTATATGAGCTGACAGATATGACTTTGTATGTACCTCAGCTTCACTTGGGCACTAGCCAATGGTTACTTCCAGATCATGACTCTTGTCACATTCATCATTACAATGGCTCCCATTTTGTATTTATTTAGCAAGCGAGAGTCACAGTCTCCCATTGGGCACCCACGTCTCATCCATGACTCCAAAGCCACTTCCCAGCAGGCAGTCTCACGGGGACTGCTCTGTTTGCTCAGGAATTCTCAGCCTAAGAAGATGCTCCTGATCAAGCAGATGCAGGGATGGAGGGTGCTTGAGGGCAGGAGAGTTTGGTGTCCCTCAAGGAGGGAATGGCCGAGTCATATCCCAATAGTGGACAGCCAGACCTCTGATCCCACCCTCTGTGGGGGCATCTGGAAGATCCTTGTTTCTGTAGCCCACGTGGGGATGCAGTCCCCCAAGTGATTCACAGCCATAGTCACAAATTCAGAGGGGTGGGGGAATCAAACTCGGGTCGGCCATGTTGGCCACTTGTAAGGCAAACGCCCTACTGCTGTGCTATCGCTCCAGCCTATTGAAATATAGTAAATATATTTATTTAGCCTGGTCGAGCTGAATTTGATTCCTCTGCCCCTCTCAGAGAGCCTAGCAAGCTAATGAGTGTATCTGGCCCGCGCAGCAAAGCAAGGCTAGCTACCTTGCAGTAATCAATATGCCAAACACAGTAACAACAAGTCTCACAAAGGAGACATTACTGGGCCCGCTTGAGCAAATCAATGAAGAATGGGAAGACAGTGCTACAGTGCTATGTGCAAGATGAAATTCCTAGTGGTTTATCGACTGAAGTGTGAGAACTCCGAATAGCAGAAAATTCCACTATTCGATTCTCAATATTATAAGTCCGCACTGATTTAACCTTGATCTTAAGTGGTCTTGCTCTATACACTTTCATTTTTTGACAACCAACTGTTTTCTAGTGATCACAGTCCTAAGCCTCTAGCTTAGTGCTGGACTCACAGTATCCTTCTCTCCACATGGCACCTTTGGGGCTTTCAGCATTCAGTTTTCAGTGTGAGCCTTGTGGACCATGCTGAATTCTCTTTCTGAACACCTGATAATTGAATATAAAAAACTCTGAGTTATTATTGATTTTGTTTTCCTCTTCATAGATTTCCACACTCACAATTGTTGCTTTGATCTCTTAAAAAGATTTTTTAATTTTATTTTACTTTTAAAAGTTGTTCACAATATTTGAATGGCTGGAGCAATAGCACAGCGGGTAGGGCGTTTGCCTTGCACGCAGCCAACATGGCTGACCCGAGTTCGATTCCTCCGCCCCTCTCGGAGAGCCTGGCAAGCTACCGAGAGTATTCGATATGCCAGACACAGTAACAACAAAGTCTCCAATGGAGACGTTACTGGGCCCACTCGAGCAAATCGATGATCAACGGGAGGGCCTTTACTTTACTTTTACTTTACTTTAAAAGTTGTTCACAATATTTGAATGCATAGAGTGTTTGCCTTGCATGCAGCCAACATGGCCGACCTGAGTTTGATTCCTCCGCCCCTCTCGGAGAGCCTGGCAAGCTACCTAGAGTATCTCGCCTGCACAGCAGAGCCTGGCAAGCTCCCTGTGATGTATTCGATATGCCAAACACAGTAACAAGTGTCACAATGGAGACGTTACTGGGCCCACTCGAGCAAATCGATGAACAAACAATGGGAGGACTGTGACTGTGACTGTGATTTGAATGCATTTAATATTCAAACACCAATACACCACCATTATACCTTCTCACCACCATATTTCAAATGTTTCCATCCCAAACCTAAAACCCTGCCCTTATGTGTGGGAAACTGGCCCTTTAACTGACCAAGGGCCTACATGCCTGTGTTATGTATGGCTATTTTGAGAAAACATCTATTATCGCTGTCAGTAAAACAAGAAGTAACTGACAGTGGTTACAAGAAGTAACCTGGTATGTGAAATGTATAAACTTTGTAAATCATATATTGACATGACTCTTTGTGTAATTACCTCATGCCTGGGATGTGAAAACGTATAGACTTTGTAACCTTCCTAACTATATATATGGACATGACCCTTTTTGTGTAACAGAATTGTGCTTTAACTGTACTGATAGGCATTTAAGCAACTGCTGCCCTACATAAACTCTTATCCTGTCTGATCCTGTCTGCTGTCCTGTCTGCTCTGTCCTGTCCCTTTTTCTCTCTGCTTCTAAACTGCGTTATGTCTCTTGTGTCTTGGGTTCATTCGGTCGGTCCCTCCCTGCACCTACGGACCCGACGGCCACCTTCGTGGGCCGAAGGATTGGTCTGGTGGGGCCCCCTGCAGTAATGCAGAGGCAAAATAAGTAATTTTGTACTGCTTGTTATGAATAATTTGCAAAAATTATCCAAAAGTTGTTTCTTAGAGGAAAGTATTTCAAGATGGTTGTATTTCACCCAGGAGCCAATAAGCACTTCTATAAGAGATTAGTATTGGATATTCCAAACACAGTAACAATTATCACAAAGGAGACATTACTGAGCCCACTCGAGCAAATCGATGAACAACAGAAGGACAGTGACAGTGAGGGCGAATATTATTTTTTCCATAACAGTTTCATCATTTCCAAAAACAACCTCTTCACTACCCACTGACCTCTCCATTCTCTCTCTCTCCTCAGGTTTGTGACAACACTCGTCTTTTGTCTATATGAATTTTCTTTCTCCAAACCTTTTACATATATAGATATTAAGATATGTGACCTTTTGGGCAGCCGTTTTTAAACCCTGATGCTTTCAAAGTTCATCTCTACTACAGTATGTCATTACTTCCTCTGACAAATATTCTGTTGGATGGATATAACATATTATATATGGACCAGCAAATCAATGAACTCCAGGGGACTGGGAGAATGTCAGTGATCCACACTGCCGAGTATTGAATTCATCTCAATCTCCAATGTAGCAGGCCTGCTTTCCTTCTCGTTTTCCAAGAAGTAGATTTGAATTGGTATTCTGGCAAGTGAACATTTGTTCTAAACTCTCCCCAGGCCTGATGTTCAGCACCCTATCCACTCGAATTTAGTATAGTGTTCATTAACCTTGCCACACTACCGAGGGTTGTGAGGTCATGTAAATATCAACAACTAGATATCTGATTTTCATCTGCCTGTGCACTCCATCAAGCCGAACTTTTCATCATCCCGTCCGTTCTACCTGGTGTGCATCGACCTCTGAATCAATCGAGACGATATATTCTTCACCCTGTCCATTCAACCCAGTCGTGGTGATGATCAAATGCCGATCAAACTCTTCCGGGATGGGAGTCATCTCCATGTCCAAGTTACCCAATGCTGGTTTTCAGCAGCCTCTTCACATATCACAGGCGTGCTGTTCACCGGCTATGCACTCAACCCTGGACAGCTTTTCATTTCCCTGTCCAAACAACCCAGACTTTTGAAAAGATTGGAATCTCCAATACAGAATGTTTCGTTCATTCACTGTGAGTCTGGAATACATCTGAATCTCTACTCTACGAAGGCTATCGTTTCTCCACTGATGAGTCTACCCAGAAACTTGAAATCATCTGAATCTGCACTCTAAAATCCTCCGTGGGCTGCTTTTCATCTTCCTTTCCACACTGCCATTCTGGCGCGATAGCACAGCAGTAGGACGTGTGCCTTACGTAGCCAACCTGGCCGAGCCGAGTTCAATTCCTCGCCCTCTCAGAGAGGGCTGGAAGCTACCGAGAGTATCTGGCCCTCACGGCAAAGCCTGGCAAGCCACCCGTGAAATATTCCATATGCCAAAATGACAGTCACCACAAATCTCCAAACAAAGGCGTTACTGTACCATGCTGGCAAATCAATGAAGTCCAGGAGAACTGGGAGAGTGACAGTGATTCACACTGCTGAGTATTGAATTCATCTCAATATCCAATGTATTAGGCCTGCGTTTCTTCTCGTTCTCCAAGAAATCGAGTCGAATTGGAAACTTGCCAAGTGAGCATTTGCTGTCAACTCTCCCCAGGCCTGCTGTTCAGCTCCCTATCCAGTCGAATATAGTATTCTGTTCAATAACCCTGCCACACTACTGAGTGACCTGACTTCATCTAAATATCAACATCTTCAGATCTGGTTTTCATCTCCCTGTGCACTCAATCAAGCCGAAGTTTACATCATCCCGTCCACTCTACCCAGGCCTGGTGTGCATCGACCTCTGAATGAATGGAAACCATAGGCGACTCTCCCAGTCAAAGTCACCCAGCGGTGGTGATGATCGGATGCCTCTAAAACTCATCAGGGTTGGGATTCTTCTGCACGTCCCAGTAACCCAATGCTCGTGGTCGGCGGCCTGTTCACCTTCCGCAGGCATGGTGTTCACTGGCTATCTACTCCATGCTGGTCAGCTCTTCATTTCCTGGTCCCCATAACCAGAGTTCTGATATCATTGGTATCTTCACTACAGAATGTTCCATTCATTGTTTGTGAATCTGGAATTCATCTGAATCTCCACTCATGGCAGGCTTTCGTTACACCACTGGTGAATGTCCAAGTAAACAAATGCTGCCTGTTTCAGCGACCTGTTCACACTTGCAGGCGTGCTCTTCACTGGATATCCTCTCACCCCTGGTCAGCTCTTCATTTTCCTGTCCACACAACCCAGACTTCAGAAATCATTGGAATCTCCACTACAGAATGTTTTGTTCATTCACTGCGAGTCTGGAATACATCTGAATCTCCACTCTAGGCAGGCTTTCTTTACACCACTGGTAAGTCTACCCAGAAACTTGAAATTGTCTGAATCTGCACACTACAATCCTCCATGGTCTGCTGTTCATCTTCCTCTCCACACTGCCGGTCTGGCCCGATAGCAGAGTGGTAGAGCATTTGCCTTGCGCAGCCAGCCTGGCCGAGCTGGGTTCAATTCCTCGCCCGCACAGAGAGCCCGGGAAGCTACCAAGAGTATCTGGTCCTCACGGTAAAGCCTTGCAAGTCACCCTTGAAATATTCCATATGCCACAATCACAGTCATCACAGGTCTCCAATCGAAATCGTTACTGAACCACGCCATTAAATCCATGAACTCCGGGAAGACTGGGAGAATGTCAGTGATCCACACTGCCGTGTGTTGAATTCATCTCAATCTCCAATGCAGCAGGCCTGCTTTTCTTCTCGTTCTCCAAGAAATAGAGTCGAATTGGTATTCTGCCAAGTGACCATTTGCTCTAAACTCTCCCCAGGCCTGATGTTCAGCTCCCTATCCACTCGAAATTAGTATAGTATTTATTAACGTTGCCACACTACCGAAGGTTTTGAGGTCATGTAAATATCAACAACTAGTTATCTGATTTTCATCTGTCTGTGCACTCCATCAAGCCAAACTTTTCACCATCCCATCCACTCTTCCCAGGCCTGGTGTGCATCGACCTCTGAATCAATCGAGACGATATATTCTTCACCCTGTCCACTCAACCCAGTCGTGGTGATGATCAGATGCCGATCAAACTCTTCCGGGATGGGAGTCATCTCCATGTCCAAGTTACCCAATGCTGGTTTTCAGCAGCCTCTTCACATATCACAGACATGCTGTTCACCGGCCATGCACTCAACCCTGGACAGCTCTACATTTCCCTGTCCAAACAACGCAGACTTAAATGATTGCAATCTCCACTACAGAATGTTCCGTTCATTCACTGTGAGTCTGGAATACAACTGAATCTCCACGCTATGCAGGCTTTCGTTTCTCCACTGATTAGTCTACCCAGAAACTTGAAATCATCTGAATCTGCACTCTAAAATCCTCCATGGGCTGCTTTTCATCTTCTTATCCACACTGCCATTCTGGTGCGATAGTACAGCAGTGGGACGTGTGCCTCACACAGCCAGCCTGGCCGAGCGGGGTTCAATTTCTCGCCCTCTCAGAAAGCCCGGGAAGCTACAGAGAGTATCCGGCCTTCGCCGCAAAGCCTGGCAAGCCCCCCGTGAAATATTCCATATGCTAAAATGACAGTCACTACAAGTCTCCAAACGAAGACATGACTGTACCGCGCCAGCAAATCAATGAAGTTCAGGAGGACTGGGAGAGTGACAGTGATCCACACTGCTGAGTATTGAATTCATCTCAATATCCAATGTATTAGGCCTGTGTTTCTTCTCGTTCTCCAAGAAATCGAGTCGAATTGGAAACTTGCCAAGTGAGCATTTGCTGTCAACTCTCCCCAGGCCTGCTGTTCAGCTCCCTATCCAGTCGAATATAGTATTCTGTTCAATAACCCTGCCACACTACCGAGTGACCTGACTTCATCAAAATATCAACATCTACAGATCTGGTTTTTATCTGCCTGTGCACTCAATCAAGCCAAAGTTTACATCATCCCATCCACTCTACCCAGGCCTGGTGTGCATCAACCTCTGAATCAATGGAAACCATAGGCGACTCTCCCGGTCAACGCCACCCAGCGGTGGTGATGATTGGATGCTTCTGAAACTTGTCAGGGTTGGGATTCTTCTGCATCTCCCAGTAATCCAATGCTGGGGTTCAGCGGCCTGTTCACTTTTCGCAGGCGTGGTGTGCACTGGCTATCCACTCCACCCTGGTCAGCTCTTCATTTCCTGGTCCCCATAACCAGAGTTCTGATATCATTGGTATCTCCACTACAGAATGTTCCATTCATTGTTTGTGAATCTGGAATTCATCTGAATCTCCACTCATGGCAGTCTTTCGTTACACCGCTGGTGAATGTCCAAGTAAACCAATGCTGCCTGTTTCAACGGCCTGTTCACAGTCGCAGGCGTGCTCTTCACTGGATATCCACTCAACGCTGGTCAGCTCTTCATTTTCCTCTCTACAGAACCCAGACTTCAGAAATCATTGGAATCTCCACTACAGAATGTTCCGTTCATTCACTGCGAGTCTGGAATACACCTGAATCTCCACTCTAGGCAGGCTTTCTTTACACCACTGGTGAGTCTACCCAGAAACTTGAAATTATCTGAATCCGCACACTACAATCCTCCATCGTCTGCTTTTCATCTTCCTATCCACACTTCCGGTCTGGCCCGATAGCACAGCGGTAGAGCGTTTGCCTTAGGCAGCAAGCCTGGCCGAGCCGGGTTCAATTCCTCGCCCTCTCAGAGAACTCGGGAAGCTACCGAGAGCATCTGGTCCTCCCGGTAAAGCCTGGCATGCCACCCGTATGCCACAATCACAGTCACCACAAGTCTCCAATCGAAGATGTTACTGAATCACGCCAGCAAATCAATGAACTCCGGGAGTACTGAGAGAATGTCAGTGATCCACACTGCCGAGTGTTGAATTCATCTCAATCTCCAATGCAGCAGGCCTGCTTATCTTCTCGTTCTCCAAGAAATCGAGTCGAATTGGAAACCTGCCAAGTGAGTGGTAAACACACAAAAAATAAAAAGGTCGGTGGTCTATCTCTCCCGCCTCCTGTGTTCGGTAGTCTCAGGCCGTTTCCCCACACCACGGGGGTCGATGGCGATGGTCAGGCGAAGGAAGGAAACGGGGGCCAAGCTGTTTGGTCTTAGCAGCAGTTTATTACGTGGAAGAGATGTATGTCATGGAGGCCCCAGGATCTCTCAAGCACGTGCACCTTTATTCTCTCAGCTTCTGCCCTCAGCCCCATCTTCCCAGGTTCTCTGATGCACGTGTCCCCCCCCGAGAGCCCTGAAATCTCCCTTATATAGATCATAGTACCTCTAAAGGGCGCAATATGGTGATGTCATCAAAAGGAGTTACAGAAAGAACATTGAGGCAAAACATACATTGTTTCTTTACATCCACAGGCCAGTAATCCTCTTACAAGCTACAAGCACTTGGCTTAGCACATCAAAGACCAATCTGCTAGAGCTTGGAATCTACCTCTCCAAAATCAGCCAGCTTGGAGCCAGGCATCTATATCCCAAAGATCAGGCCTGGTTTAGCACCTGAGATCTGCGTACCTAAGTCCTGCTAGTTTCCTGTGAGATAAGAGAAACTACTTCAATATACTGAAATCATTTACTGAAGGCAGTTTGAAGGGGAGAAAGTTCAGTCTCATCCAAGCTAGTCAGGACACAATGAAAAACTGCTTCTAGGACGTGTTTCACCTCTCCTTGTCCAACCAACATATAAGCATACATAATATTAATCATTTTGTATGGACACAGTAGGAAATACTTTGAGCATATAGAATTGTTTTTTATAAGTTTTCAGGGTACCTTTAAATATCCACCCGCATGGTAGAGCCTGGCAAGCTATCCGTGGTCTATGCCAAATAGACCAAATTGATATGCCAAATCCAGTAATAAATGGATCTCATTCCCCTAACCCTGAATATGGCAGAGTCGAGAAGGATATGGAAGGAAAGGCTGATAAAATACCAAGGCAGAAATAGGCTGCCAAAACGAAGAAAAACAAAAATGATTGTCTGTACTTTTAATGCTTCTACGCTGGCAGCGATAGCACAGCGGGTAGGGCGTTCGCCTTACAAGCGGCCAACATGGCCAACCCGAGTTCGATTCCTCCTCCCCTCTCGGAGAGCCCGGCAAGCTACCGAGAGTATTCGATATGCCAGACACAGTAACAACAAAGTCTCCAATGGAGACGTTACTGGGCCCGCTCGAGCAAATCGACGATCAACGGGAGGGCCTTTACCTTACCTTACCTTACGCTGGCATCTACTGCATCCATTGAAGACCTTATGGTACAAGCGCGAAAGATCAAGCACGACATCATTGGTCTGACCGAAACGAGAAGACATCAATCACATCATGCTGTTTTCGACACTGGAGAAGAACTGTTCCTTGGAACATGTGATAAAAGAGGCGTCGGTGGTGTCGGTATCCTTGTCAACACAAACTTAGCCACGAGCATTGATTCATTCGAATGCCTAACAACCCGAATCGGATGATTACACTTGAATAGATGTGGCTCACTACCGGCAGTTTCTATCTTTGTTGTCTATGCACCAACATCCAGTTATGGTGAAAGAGAAACTGAGAAGTTCTACATGGAGCTGGAGAAGTCTATAAAGAAGATCACACCTTCTATAAGATCATTGTCGGTGATTTTAATGCCAAGATAGGACCAAGAAGATCAGTCCATGAACTCCACATCGGGAACCATGGCCTAGAATGGAATGAACAGGGTGACAGACTGTCTGTCAACCAAAACCTTCCATGGTAACTCACAGTTCCAAAAGGCTGAATCTAAACGTTGGACATTGGAGTCTGCCGATGGATGGTTCCACAATGAAATAGACCACATCATATTCAATCGGCGGTTTTGCCTAAACGATGTTGCTGTTGTCCCAAAATTCCAAACGGGATCAGACCACCATCTTCTTCGTGCAAAATTCTACCTCACAGAACGAGGAGAAAAGAATGCAAGGTTTAAGAAAAGGACTCCCAAAACGACCACCAACTGGGAGCTCTTTGGCTCTGTTGTGGCAACATGGGAAGATGCTGTCATTGACAACATTGATGAGGATTATGATCGAATGATTCAACACCTCCATGATTGTGCGAGGAATGCCAAGAGAGAGATAACCACAAAAAACCGCCTTTCTTCGAACACTTTTGAACTTATTTGCCAACGTGGCTTGGCACATGCCTCAGGCAACCACAAGCGAACATCCGAACTGGCAAACAGTGCAGAGAAGCCATCAAGGATGACCTCAAAAACAGGAGAGCAGCAGTACTGGTAGATGCAGCAGAAGCTGGGAAAAGCCTTCGTAAAGCCCGCCTGTCCTTCACCAACTACAAAACCAAGATGACTGCCCTCCGACATCATGATGGATCTATCACATCTTCCAGAAGGGCAATGGAGAAGATTATTCATGACTTCTACTCAGATCTCTTTAATAACCACATCCACTTGCCCACATACCACACACCACATGATGGATATGTCGTTCCCAATGTTCTCCCTTCCGAAATCCAACATTCCATCTCGTCGGTAAAGAAACAACGAGCACCTGACCCAGACAAGATCAGACCTGAACACCTGAAGAACTTACCATCAGTACTCATCAATACATTGGCTAGGCTCTTCACACGCTACCTGTCTGAATGCAAGGTTCCAACCCAATGGAAAACCAGCAGGACTATACTACTATACAAGAAGGGAGACATCCACGACATTGGCAACTCTCGCCCAATCTGCCTATTGTCTGTCATCTACAAACTGTTCACTCAAGTCATCCTGAATAGGATTAGCAGAACACTAGATGAAGGACAACCATGTGAACAAGCCGGATTCCGAAAAGGATTCAGTACCATCGACCATATCCACGCGATTGCTAAGCTCATTGAGGTTTCTCGGGAGTACAAGATGCCGCTCTGTCTAACGTTCATTGATTTAAAGAAGGCCTTTGATTCTGTTGAGATGGAAGCGGTCATGGAAGCCCTAGCCAATCAGGGCGTACAAACTCAATACATCAGAATCCTTCGTGAGCTCCATTGTGAATTCACTACCAAGATCTCACCATTCTACAAAGAAGTAATCATCCATATCAAGAGAGGAGTTCAGCAGGGTGATACCATTTCACCAAAACTCTTCAGTGCCACCCTCCAGAACATCATGCGATGACTGGAATGGGAGAGCATGGGAGTGAAGATAGATGGTCGGCAACTATACCACCTCCGCTTTGCTGATGACATCGTTCTAATAACACCAAACATCAGCCAAGTGGCACAAATGCTGAACGACTTTAACCGTGAATGTGAAAAGGTCGGACTACAGTTGAATCTTACGAAGACAATGTTTATGAGAAACAGCCTTGTTCCGGACGCTCCATTTGCTCTCAACGGAACCAACATCTCTGAATGCAACAGTTATATATACCTAGGTCGAGAAATCAACATGATGAATGACCTGGCACCTGAGTTGCGCAGGAGGAAGAGAGCGGCTTGGAATGCCTTCAAGAACGTTGAAGAAATAACTAAAAGGACAAAGAGCCTCCAGCTACGAGCACATCTCATTGATTCCACTGTTCTTCCTGCATTAACATATGCCTCAGAGACCTGGACCCTACGAAAACAGGATGAGAACGCTATTCGGGTCTCTCAAAGAGGAATCGAAAGAGCTATGCTTGGAATATCACGATTCACTCAAATGAGAGATAGAATCCGGAGTTCTGATCTTCGTCAACGCTCAAGAATCAGGGATGGTGTCTCATCTGCTAAGACATCAAAAATCAAATGGGCTGGACACGTAATGAGGTTTACAGACAACCGCTGGACTAGAGCCATTACTGATTGGATTCCACGGGACATCAAAAGATCACGTGGACGCCCACCTACAAGATGGTCAGACTTCTTCGTCAAGACCCTGAATGATCGGTTTGAGGCTCTGCACGTTCCTAGAACGAGCAGATACCACTGGGCTACGTTAGCACACAACCGGGATGAATGGAGACGTTACTGGCACCTGCTCGAGTAAATCGATGAATAACGGGGATTAAGTGATTAATTGAAGTGATTAAGTGATATAGAATTGCTCTCCCAGGGCCATCTCATTCTCAGACTGCAGTGCTCAGGTCAAGTAGCTTTGCTATTCCTAGCAGCAGGGTCCTAGTCTCTTCATTACTTTTGGATCATGACAGCATTTGCCTATAACCAAACTCTTAACCTATAGTTAAGGATCGTGGCACCTTGTCCTGGCCCATCGTGATGCCCGGGTAGCACATAACTTACCGGCTTGCCCTGGCTCCATCCAGTCCCACTTCGGGACCCTGCCCTTGAAGTGCTAGGAAGTGAGGGCAACTGAGGCTTAAGTTGAGAAGGCAGATGCCCAGGAGTGAATAATATTCAAAGCCAATCAAATCCCAAGTTATAAAGTATAATATTAATTATCTTCCTATATCTATACAAAAGGACATTGCATTAAAGTAAACTGCTCAAAAGACATAAGGAGAGGAGAAAGGCAATATTAATTTACAGTACAGCTTCAGTGTCTAAGAAGGATGAGACCTTACAAATTGGTTGGGGAAGAGAGCATAGAAGTGGTTAAAGAGAGACAAAGTAATGGGAGTGACTCGGGAGCACTGTGATGGGTGCAATCTGGTAAACCTAAGCTCCGTGTACTCCAACAGAGAGCATTTGCTCTCAACTCTCCCCAGGCCTGCAGTTCAGTTCCCGATCCAGTCAAATATAGTATTCTGTTCACACTATCGAGTGACCAGACTTCATCTAAATATCAACATCTACAGGTCTGGTTTTCATCTGCCTGTGCACTCAATCAAGTCGAAGTTTTCATTGTCCCTTCCACTCTACCCAGGCCTGGTGTGCATCAACCTCTGATTCAATGGAAACCATAGGCGACTCTCCCGGTCAACGCCACCCAGCGGTGGTGATGATTGGATGCCTCTAAAACTCGTCAGGGTTGGGATTCTTCTGCATGTCCCAGTAACCCAATGCTCGTGGTCGGCGGCCTGTTCACCTTCCGCAGGCATGGTGTTCACTGGCTATCCACTCCACCCTGGTCAGCTCTTCATTTCCTGGCCCCCAAAACCAGAGTTCTGAAATCATTGGTATCTCCACTACAGAATGTTCCATTCATTGTCTGCGAATCTGGAATTCATCTGAATCTCCACTCATGGCAGGCTTTCGTTACACCACTGGTGAATGTCCAAGTAAACAAATGCTGCCTATTTCAGTGACCTGTTCACACTCGCAGGCGTGCTCTTCACTGGATATCCACTCACCCCTGGTCAGCTCTTCATTTTCCTGTCCACACAATCCAGACTTCAGAAATCATTGGAATCTCCACTACAGAATGTTGTTGATGATCGTATGCCTCTAAAACTCGTCAGGGTTGGGATTCTTCTGCAACTCCCAGTAACGCAATGCTGTCCAGGAAAGAATGCCTGTTCACTTACCGCTGGCGTGATTTTCACTGGTTATCCTCTACACACTGGTGAGCTCTTCATATCCTGGTGCCCATAACCCAGAGTTATGAAATCATTGGAATCTACATTACAGAATGTTCCATTCATTCACTGCGAATCTGGAAGTCATCTGAATATCCACTGCAGGCAGGCTTTTGTTACACCACTGGTGAATGTCCAAGTAACCAAATGCTGGATTTCAGCAGCCTGTTCACAGTTGCAAGATTGCTGTTCAACGGGCTATCCACTCAAATCTGGTGAGCTCTTCATTTTCGTGTCGACCCAACCCAGACTTCAGAAATCATTGAAATCTCCATTACACAATGTTCCACTCATTCACTCCGAATCTGGAATTCATCTGAATCTCCATTCCAGGCAGGCTTTCGTTACACCACTGGTGAATGTCCAAGTAAACCAATGCTGGTGTTCAGTGGCCTGTTCGCACTCGCATCCGTGTTGTTCACTGGCTATCCACTCCACCCTGATCAGCTCTTCATTTTCCTGTCCACAGAAACCAGACATCAGAAATCACTGGAATCTCCACTCCTGAATGTTTCATTCATTCACTGCGAGTCTGGAATACATCTGAATCTCCACTCTACGCAGGCTTTCGTTACACCACTGGTGAGTCTACCCAGAAACTTGAAATCATCTGAATCTCCACACAACATTCCTCCATGATCTGCTTTTCATCTTCCTATCCACACTGCCAGTCTAGCCCGATAGCATAGCGGTAGAGAGTTTGCCTCACGCAGCCAGCCTAGACGAGCCGGGTTCAATTCCTCGCCCTCTCACAGAGCCTGGGAAGCTACCGAGAGTATCTGGCCCTCATGGCAAAGCCTGGCAAGCCACCCATGAAATATTCCATATGCCAAAATGACAGTCACCACAAGTCTCCAAACGAAGATGTTACTGAACCGCGACAGAAAATCAATGAAATCCGTGAGGACTGGGAGAGTGACAGTGATCCACACTGCTGAGTATTGAATTCATCTCAATATCCAATGTATTATCCCTGCATTTCTTCTCGTTCTCCATGAAATCGAGTCGAATTAGAAATCTGCCAAGTGAGCATTTACTGTCAACTCTCCCCAGGCCTTCTGTTCAGCTCCCTATCCAGTCGAATATAGTATTCTGTTCATTAACCCTGCCACACTACCGAGGGACCTGAGTTCATCTAAATATCAACACCTACATATCTGGTTTTCATCTGCCTGTGCACTCTATCAAACCGAAGTTTTCATCATCCCATTCATTCTACCCAGGCCTGGTGTGCATCGACCTCTGAATCAAACAAATACAAACGGTACTCTCCCAGTAAACTCCACCCAGTGGTGTTGATGATTGTATGCCTCTAAAACTCGTCAGGGTTGGGATATTCTGCATTTCCCAGTAACCCAATGCTGGTGGTCAATGGCCTGTTCACACTCGCAGTCGTGCTGTTCACTGGCTATCCGCTCAACCCTGGTCAGATCTTCATTTTCCTGTCCACACAACCCAGATATCAGAAATCATTGAAATCTCCACTACGGAATGTTCCATTCATTCACTGTGAATCTGGAATTCATCTGAGTCTGCACTCCAGGCAGGCTTTCGTTACACCACTGGTGAATGTCCAAGTAAACCAATGCTGGTTTTCAGAGGCCTGTTCACACTCGCAGCTGTGCTGTTCACTGGTTATCCACCCCACTCTGGTAACCTCTTCATTTTCCTGTCCAGAGAACCCAGACATCAGACATCATTGGAATCTCCACTGCAGAATGTTCCGTTCATTCACTGCGAGACTGCAATACATGTGAATTTCCACTCTATGCAGGCTTTCGTGAGTCAACCCAGAAACTTGAAATCATCTGAATCTACACACTAAAATTATCCATTGCCTGCTTTTCATCTTCCTATCCACACTGCCGGTCTGGCCCTATAGCACAGGGGTAGCACGTTTGCCTCGCACAGTCAGCCTGACCGAGCCAGGTTCAATTCCCCGCTCTCACAGAATGCTGGGAAGCTACCGAGAGCATCTGGCCCTCGCGGTAAAGCCTGGCACGCCACCCGTGAAATATTCAATATGCCACAATCATAGTCACCACAAGTCTCCAATCGAAGATGTTACTGAACCACGCCAGCAAATCAATGAACTCCGGGAGGACTGGGAGAATATCAGTGATCCACACTAAGTGTTGAATTCGTCTCCATCTCCAATGTAGCAGGCCTGCATTTCTTCTCGTTCTGCAAGAAATTTAGTCGAATTAGAAACCTGCGAAATGAGCATTTGCTCTAAACTCTCTACAGGCCTGCTGTTCAGCTCCCTATCTAGTCGAATTTAGTATAGTGTTCATTAACCTTGCCATACTACCCGAGGGTTGTGAGGTCATGTAAATATCAGCAATTATATATCTGATTTTCATTTGCCTGTGCACTCCATCAAGCCGAACTTTCCATCATCCTGTTCACTCTACCCAGGCCTGGTGTGCATGGACCTCTGAATCAATCGAGATGATATTTTCTTCACCCTGTCCACTCACCCCATTCGTGGTGATAATTGGATGCCGATAAAACTCTTCACGGCTGGTAATCATCTCCGTGTCCAAGTTACCAATGCTGTTTTTCAGCAGCCTTTTCAAAAATCTGAGGCGTGCTCTTCACCGGCTATGCACGCAACCCTGGACAGCTCTTCATCTCCCTGTCCAGACAAGCCAGACTTCTGAAATGATTGGCATCTCCATTTCAGAATGTTCCAGTCATTCACTGGGAGTCTGGAATACACCTGAATCTCCACTCTATGCAGGCTTTTGTTACACCACTGGTGAGTCTACCCAGAAACTTGAAATCATCTGAATCTGCACTCTAAAATCATCCATGGGCTGCTTTTGAATCTTCCTATCCACACTACCATTCTGGCACAAAAGCACAGCAGTAGGACATGTGCCTCACGCAACCAGCCTGGCTGAGCCAGGTTCAATTCCTCACGCTCTCAGAGAGCGCGGTAAGCTACCGAGAGTATCTGGCCCTTGTGGCAAAGCCAGGCAAGCCACCCATGATATATTCCTTATGCCAAAATAACAGTCACCAGAAGTCTCCAAACAAAGACGTTACTGAACCACGCCAGCAAATCAATGAAGTCCGGGAGGACTGGGAGAGTGACAGTGATCCACACTGCTGAGTATTGAATTCATCTCAATATACAATGTATTAGGCCTGCGTTTCTTCTTGTTCTCCAAAAACTCGGGTCCAATTAGAAATCTGCCAAGTGAGCATTTGCTGTCAACTCTCCCCAGGCCAGCTGTTCAGCTCCCTATCCAGTCGAATATAGTATTCTGTTCATTAACCTTGCCACACTACCGAGGGACCTGAGTTCATCTAAATATCAACACACACAGATCTGGTTTACATCTGCCTGTGCACTCTAACCGGGGCTGGTGTGCATCGACCTACAAATCAATGGAAACTATATGGTACTCTCCCGGTCAACGCCACCCAGCGGTGATGATCGGATGCCGCTAAAACTCGTCAGGGTTGGGATTCTTCTGCATGTCCCAGTAACCCAATGCTGGTGGTCAGCGGCCTGTACACATACCGCAGGTGTGGTGTTCACTGGCTGTCCGCTCCACCCTGGTCAGCACTTCATTTCCTGGTGCCCATAACCCAGAGTTCTGAAATCATTGGTATCTCCACTACAGAATGTTCCATTCATTGTCTGCGAATCTGGAATTCATCTGAATCTGCACTCATGGCAGGCTTTCGTTACACCACTGGTGAATGTCCATGTAACCCAATGCTGATTTTCAGCGACCTGTTCACACTCGAAGCCGTGCTGTTCAACTAGCTATCCACTCACCCCTGGTCAGCTCTTCATTTTCCTGTCCACACAATACAGACTTCAGAAATCATTGGAATCTCCACTACAGAATGTTCCATTCATTCACTGTGAATATGGAATTCATCTGAATCTCCACTCCCGGCAGGCTTTCATTACACCAATGGTAAATGTCCAAGTAACCCAATGCTGGTTTTCAGCGGCCTGTTCCCACTCGCAGCCGTGCTGTTCACTGGCTATCCACTCCATCCTGGTCAACTCTTCATTTTCCTGTCCACAGAACCCAGACATCAGACATCAGACATCATTGGAATCTCCACTGCAGAATGTTCCGTTCATTCACTGCGAGTCTCAATACATCTGAATCTCCACTCTACGAAGGCTTTCGTAACACCACTGGTGAATCTACCCTGAAAGTTGAAGTCATCTGAATCTGCACACTGCAATCCTCCACGGTCTGCTTTTCATCTTCCTATCCACACTGCCGGACTGGCCCTTTTGCACAGCCATAGAGCGTTTTTCTCGTGCAGTCAGCCTGGCCCAGCCGGGTTCAATTCCTCGCCCTCTCAGAGAGCTCGGGAAGCTACCGAGAGCATCTAGGCATCGCAGTAAAGCCTGGCAAGCCTCGCATGAAATATTCATATGCCACAATCACAGTCACCACAGGTCTCCAATCAAAGATATTTCTGAACCACGCCAGCAAATCAATGAACTCCGGGAGGACTGGGAGGATGTCAGTGATCCACTGCGGAGTGTTGAATTCATCTCCATCTCCAATGTAGCAGGCCTGCATTTCTTCTCGTTCTCCAAGAAATCGAGTCGAATTAGAAATCTGCCAAGTGAGCATTTGCTCTTAACTCTCCCCAGGCCTGCTCTAAAGCTCCCTATCCACTCGAATTTAGTATACCGTTCATTAAGCTTGTCACACTACCGAGGGTTTTGAGTTCATGTAAATATCAACAATTATATATCTGATTTTCATTTGCCTGTGCACTCCATCAAGCCGAACTTTCCATCATCCCGTCCACTCTACCCAGGCCTGGTGTGCATCGACCTCTGAATTAATCGAGATGATATATTCTTCTGAGTCTTGGCCGCTGATGGGATTACATGGTGCCAGGCGGCCAGGTGGTGGGTGTGACCCCCGCCTACTGGAATTTGGAGTATCTGGGTGGAGGATGCTCAGCTCCAATCCCAGTAGGCTTGGAGGTCTCGGCCCCGGAACCCGCGTGGCTTTGTCCCTCTGCCAGTACCTTCATGTGTGCAGAGAGTGGTCTCGGAATGGTGGTGGCTGGTCCTGCAGGTCTTCCGCTGCCGGAACCCTGGTGGGGGCAGGAAGGAAAGCTCAACCCGCTCCCCTCCAAGGGACCCCGGCGAGGAACAGCCAAGCGCAGGGGCAGGAGACTAGAAAATCCAGCTCCCGGACGAGACCAGTGCAGTCTCCTGCGGACAAAGCCACTGGTCAGCTCTTTTTTATGCAATAAAAAAGCTCTTTTTTATGCAATAAAACCCACACTTCAGAAATCATTGGAATCTCCACCACAGAATGTGTCAGTCATTCACTTCGAATCTGGAATTGATCTGAATCTCCAACTCCAGGCAGACTTTAATTACACCAATGGTGAATGTCCAAGTAACCCAATGCTGGTTTTCAGCGGGCTGTTCACACATGCAAGTGTGCTGTTCTACTGGCTCTCCACTCAACTCTGCTTGGCTCTTCATTTTACTGTCCACACCACCCAGAGTTCAGAAATCATTGCAATATCCACTACAGAATGTTCCATTAATTCACTGTGAATATGGAATTCATCTGAATATCCATCTCCAGGCAGTCTAACGTTACACCACTGGTGAATGTCCAAGTAACCCAATACTGGTTTTCAGCGACCTATTCACATTCACAGGCGTGCTGTTCAACTGGCTATGCAATCAAACCTGGTCAGCTCTTCATTTTCCTGTCCACACGAAAGCATTCCTCCACTCCAGGAATGCTTTCGTTACACCATTCATTTTTGAATGATCAAGTAACCAATGATGGTTTTCAGCGGCCTGTTCACACTCGCAGGCGTGCTGTTCAACTGGTTATCCACTCAAACCTGGTCAGCTCTTCATTTTCCTGTCCACAGAACTCAGACTTCAGAAATCATTGGAATCTCCATCTCAGAATGTGCCATTCATTCACTCCAAATCTGTAATTCATCTGAATCTCCAACTCCAGGCAGGCTGTCGTTACAACACTGGTGAATGTCCAAGTAACCCAATGCTGATTTTCAGTGGCCTGTTCACACTCACAGGCGTGCTGGTCATCTGGCTATCCATTCAACCCTAATCAGCTCTTTATTTTCCTGTCCACACATCCCAGACTTCAGAAATCACTGGAATCGCCACTACAGAATGTTCCATTCAATCACTGAGATTCTGGAAAAATCTGAATCTCCAACTCCAGGTGGGTTTTCGTTACACCAATGGTGAATGTCCAAGTAACCCAATTCTGTTTTTAATCAGCCTGCTCACACTCGCAGGCGTGCTGTTCAACTGACTATGCACTCAACCATAGTCACCTCCTAATTTTCCTCTCCAAATAAACCATACTTCAGAAATCATTTGAATCTCCACCTCAGAATGTGCCAGTAATTCATTGCGAATCTGGAATTCATCTGATTCTCCACTACAGGCAGGCATTCGTTACACCACTGGTGAATGTCCAAGTAACCCAATCCAGGATTTCAGCGGCCTGTTAACACTCGGAAGCGTTCTATTCTACTGGCTATCCACTCAAACCTGCTTGGCTCTTCATTTTCCTGTCCACACCACCCAGAATTTAGAAATCATTGGAATCTCCGCTGCGGAATGTTCCATTCATTCACTGCGAATCTGGAATTCATCTGAATATCCAACTTCAGGCAGGTTAATGTTACAACACTGGTGAATGTCCAAGTAACCCAATGCTGGTTTTCAGTGGCCTGTTCAAATTCGCAGGCGTGCGATTCATCTGGCTCTCCATTCAACCTTGGTCAGTTCTTCATTTTCCTGTCCACCCAACCCAGACTTCAGTAATCATTAGAATCTCCAATACCAAATGTTCCATTCATTCATTGCGAATCTGGAATTCATCTGTATCTCCACTCCAGGCAGGCTTTATTCACAAAACTGGTTAATGTCCAAGTAACACAATGCTGGTCTTCAGCAGCTTGTTCACATTCGCAGGCCTGCTGTTCAACTGGCTATGCACTCAACTCTGGTCATCTCTTCATTTTCCTGTCCACACAAACCAGAATTCAGAAATCATTGGAATCCCCATTACAGAATGCTCCATTAATTCAATGCGAATCTGGAATTCATTTGAATCTCCAATCCAGGGAAGCTGTAGTTACACCCCTGGTGAAAGTCGAAGTAACACAATGCTAGTTTTCAGCGACCTGTTCACACTCGCTGGAGTGCTGTTCTACTGCCTATCCACTAAACCCTGTTCAGCTCTTTATTTTCCTCTCCACACAATCCAGAATTCGAATATCTATGGAATCTCCACTCCAGAATGTTCCATTCATTCACTGCGAATCTGAAATTCATCTGAATCTCCAACTCCAGGCAGGCTTTCGTTACACCACTGGTGAATGTCCAATTAACCCAATGCTGGTTTTCAGCGGCCTGTTCCCACGCAGGGATGCTGTTCAACTGGCTATGCACTCAACTCTGGTCAGCTCTTCATTATCCTGTCCATACAAAAGAGATTTCAGAAATCATTGGATTCTCCACTACAGAATGGTCTATTAATTCAATGCCAATCTGGAATTCTTCCTCAATCTCTACTCCACACAGGCTTTTGTTACACCACTGGTGAATGTCCAAGTAATCCAATGCTGGTTTTCAGCGGTCTGTTCACACTCGCAGGCGTGCGATTCTACTGACTATCCACTCAACCCTGGTTAGCTCTTCATTTTCCTGTACACACAACCCAGACTTCAGAACTCACTGTAATCTCCACTTGATAATGTTCCATTCATTCACTGCTAATCTGCAATTCATCTGAATCTCCAACTCCCGGCGGGTTTACGTTACACCACGAGTGAATATACAAGTAACCCAAAGCTGGTTTTCAGAGGCCTGTTCACACTCGCAGGCGTGCTGTTCAACTGGCTATGCACTCAACTCTGGTAAGCTCTTCATTTTCCTGTCCACACAGCACAGACATCAGAAATCATTGGAATCTCCTCTGCAGAATGTGCTATTCATTCACTGCGAATTTGGTATTCATCTGAAACTCCACTCCAGGCAGGTTTTCATTACTCCACGGTGAATGTCCAAGTGACCCAATGTTCGTTTTCAACATTCTGTTCACACTTGCAGCCCTACGATTCTACTGGCTATCCACTCAACCGTGGTTAGCTCTTCATTTTCCTATCCACACAACCCAGACTTTAGAAATCATTGGAATCTCCACCACAGAATGTTCCATTCATTCACTGCGAATCAGGAATTCATCTAAATATCCACCTCCCAGGCAGGCTAACGGTACGTCACTGCTGAATGTCCAAGTAATTCAATGCTGGTTGTCAGTGGTCTGTTCAAACTCATATCGTACTGTTCAACTGGTTATCCACTCAAAACTCGTCTGCTTTTCAATTTCCTGTCCACAGCACCCAGACGTCAGAAATCACCGGAATCTCACTACAGAATGTGCCATTCATTCACTGCGAATCTGATATTCATCTCAATCTCCACTCCACACAGGCTTTCGTTACACCACTGGTGAATATCCAGGTAACCCAATGCTGGTTTTATGGGGCCTATTCACATTGACAGGCGTGCACTGGATATAGACTCAACCCACGTCAGCTCCTTATTTTCCTGTCGACACAACCCAGACTTCAGAAAGCATTGGAAACTCCACTAGAGAATGTTCCATTCATTCACTGCGAATCTGGATTTCATCTGAAGATCCACTCCAGGCAATTTTCGTTACACCACTGGTGAATGTCCAAGTAACCCAGTGCTGGTTTTCAGTGGCCTATTCACAATCGCATGCGTGCTGTTAATCTGGCTGTCCACTCAACCCTGGTTTGCTCTTCATTTTCCTGTTCACACAACAAAAACTTCCGAAATCATTGGAATCTCCACTACAGAATGATTTATTCATTCACTGCGAATCTGGAATTCATTTGAATCTCCATTCCAGGCAGGCTTCACTTACACCACAGGTGAATGTCCAAGTAACACAGTGCTGGTTTTCAGGAGCCTGTTCACATTCGCAGCCATGCTCTACAACTGACTCGGCACACAATCCTGGTCAGCTCTTCATTTTACTGTCCACACAAACCAGACTTCAGAAATCATTGGAATCCCCACAACAGAATGTTCCTTTCATTCACTGTGAGTCTGTAATTCATCTGAATCTCCAATCCAAGCAAGCTTTCGATACACCAGTGGTGAATGTCCAAGTAACCCAATGCTGATTTTCAGCGGCCTGTTCACACTCGCAGGCATGCTGTTCTACTGGCTATCCACTCAACCCTGGTCAGCACTTCATTTTCCTGTCCAAACAACCCATATTTCAGATATCATTGGAATCTCCACTACAGAATGTGCCATTTATTCACGGCTAATCTGAAATCATCTCAATCTCCACTCCACGCAGTCTTTCGTTACACCACTGGTGAATGTCGAAGTAACCCAATGCTGGTTTTCTGCGGCCTGTTCACAGTCACAGGCATGCTGTTCAACTGGCGATCAACTCAACCCTGGTCAACTCTTCATTTTCCTGTCCAAACAACCCAGCCTTCAGAAATCATTGGAATCTCCACTACAGAATGTTCCTTTCATTCACTGCGAATCTGGAATTTATATAAATCTGCACTACAGGCAGGCTTTCGTTACACCACTGGTGAATATCCAACTAATGCAATGCTTGTTATCAGTGGACTATTCATACTTGCAGCCTTACAGTTTATTTGGCTAACGATTCAGCCCTGGTCAGCTCTTCATTTTCCTGTCCACACGATCCTGAGTTCAGAAATCACTGGAATCTCCACTACAGAATATTCCATTCATTCACTGCGAATCTGGAATTCATCTGATTCTGCACTCCAGACATGCTTTCGTTACACCACTGGTGAATGTCCAAGTAACACAATGCTGGTTTTCAGCAGCATTTTCACACTTCCAGGCGTGCTGTTTACTTGGTATCCAATCCAGCCTGTTTAGATCTTCATTTTCCTGTCCACACAAACCAGCCTTCAGAAATCTTTGGAATCTCCACTACAGAATGTTCCGTTAAATTACTATGAATCTGGAATTTATATGAATCTGCACCAGAGGCAGGTTTTCGTTACACCAACGGTGAATGTCCAAGTAACCCAATGCTGGTTTTCAGAGGCCTGGTCACACTCGTATCCATGCTGTTCATTGGCTATCAACTCAACCATGGTCAACACTTCATTTTCCTGTCCACACAACCCAGCCTTCAGAAAACATTGGAATCTCCACTAGAGAGTGTTCCATTCATTCACTGAGTATCTGGAATTCATCTGAATCTCCACTCCAGGCAGGTTTTCCTTACAACACCGGTGAATGTCCAAGTAACCCAATGCTGGTTTTCAGCGGCCTGTTCTAACTTGGAGCCGTGATGTTCAGTTGGCTATCCACTCAACCCTGTTCAGTTCTTCATTTTCCTGTCCACACAAACCTGACTTCAGAAATCATTGGATTCTCCACTATAGATTGTTCCATTCTTTCAAGGAGAATCTGGAATTCATCTGAATCTCCACTCCCGGCAGTCTTTCGTTACACGACAGGTGAATGTCCAAGTAACCCAATGCTGGTTTTCAACGCCTTGTTCACACTCGTATCCGTGCTGTTCCCTGGCTATCCAGTCAACCCTGGTCAGCTCTTCATTTACCTGTCCACACAATCCTGAGTTCAGAAATCATAGGAATCTCCACTACAGAAAGTTCCATTCATTCACTGCGAATCTGGAATTCATCTGAATCTCCACTTCATGCAGGCTTTCGTTACACCACTGGGGAATGTCCAAGTAACCCAATGCTGGATTTAAACCATTTGTTCAAACTCGCCCCCGTGCTGTTCAATTGGCTATCCACTCAATAATGATCAGCTCTTCATTGTCCTATCCACACAATCCAGCATTCAGAAATCATTGAAATCTCCACTACAGAATGTTCAGTGCATTCAATGCCAATCTGGAATTCATCTGATTCTGCACTCCAGACAGGCTTTCGTTACACCACTGTTGAATGTCCAAGTAACCCAATGCTGTTTTTAAGCGGCATTTTCACACTCCCAATTGTGCTGTTCATTTGGTATCCACTCCACCCTGGTTAGCTCTTCATTTTCCTGTCCACACAATCCAGACTTCAGAAATCATTGGAATTTCGTCTACAGAATATTCCATTCAATCTCTGCGAATCTGGAATTCATCTGACTCTCCACTGTAGGCAGGTTGTCGTTACACTCCTATTGAATGTCCATGTAACACAAAGCTGTTTTTCAGAGGCATGTTCACACTAGAATCCGTGCTGTTCAATGACTATCCACTCAACCCTGTTCAGCTGTTCATTTTCCTGTCCACACAATCCTGAGTTCAGAAATCATTGATATCTCCACTACAGAATGTTCCATTCATTCAATTCGAATCTGAAATTCATCTGATTCTGCACTCCATGCAGGCTTTCGTTACAGCACTGGTGAATGTCCAGTAACACAATGCTGGTTTTCAGCAGAATTTTCACACTTCCAGCCGTGCTGTTCACTTGGTATCCAAACCAACCTGGTCAGATCTTCAATTTCCTGTCCACACAATCCGGACTTCAGAAATAATTGGAATCTCCTCTACATAATATTCTATAGAATGTCTGCGAATCTGGAATTCATCTGAATCTCCTCTCGAGGCAGCACTTCGTTACACCACAGGTTAATGTCCAAGTAAACCAATGCTGATTTTCAGCAGCCTGTTCACACTCGCAGCCGTGCTGTTCACTGGCTATCCACTCAACCCAGGTCATCTCTTCATTTTCCTGTCCACACAACACAGCCTTATTAAATCATTGGACTCTTCACTATAGAATATTCCATTCATTCACTGTGAATCTGAAATTCATCTCACTCTCCACTGCAGGCAGGTTTTCCTTACACCACTGGTGAATGTCCAAGTAACCCAATGCTGGTTTTTAGCGGCATGTTCACATTCGTATCCATGCTGTTCATTGGCTAATCACTCAACCCTGGTCAGCTCTTCATTTTCCTGTCCACACAACACAGCCTTCCGAAATCACTGGAATCTCCACTACAGAATGTTCCGTTCATTCACAGCGAATCTGGAATTTATCTAAATCTGCACTAGAGGCAGGCATTCGTTACACCACTGGTGAATATCCAAGTAACCCAATGCTGGTTTTCAGCGGCCTGGTGACACTTGCCCCCGTGCTGTTCAACTGGCATACCTCTCCACCCTGGGCAGCTCTTCATTTTCCTTTTCACACAACCCAGCCTTCAGAAAACATTGGAATCTCCACTAGAGTGTGTTCCATTCATTCACTGTGAATCTGGAATTCATCTGATTCTGCACGCCATGCAGTCTTTAGTTCTACAACTTGTGAATGTCCAAGTAACACAAAGCTGGTTTTCAGTGGCCTGTTCAGACTCGCAGCCGTTCTGTTCAATTGGAAATCGACTCAACCCTGATCAGCTCTTCATTTTCCTGTCCACAAAACCCAGCCTTCAGAAATCAATGGAATCTCCACTACAGAATGTTGCAATTATTCACTGCTAATCTGCAGTTCTTCTGTATCTGAACTCCAGGCAGGCTTTAGTTACACCACGGGTGAATGTCCAAGTAACCAAATGTTGCTTTTCAGAGGCACGTTCACACTTGTATCCGTGCTGTTCACTGGCTATCCACTCAAACCTGGTCAGTTCTTCATTTTCCTGTCCACAAAATCCTGATTTCAGAAATCATTAGAATCTCCACTACAGAATGATTCAATCATTCACTGCGAATCTGTAATTCATCTGAATCTGGACTCCAGGCAGGCTTAATTTCAACACTGGTGAATGTCCAAGAAATCCAATGCTGTTTTTCAGTGGCATATTCACACTCGTATCCATTCTGTTCTCTGGCTATCCACTCAACCCTGGTAAGCTCTTCATTTTCCTGTCCACACAATCCTGAGTTCAGAAATCATTGGAATATCCACTACAGAATATTCCGTTCATTCTCGGCGAATCTGGAATTTATCTGAATCTGCACTACAGGCAGGCTTTCGTTACACCACTGGTGAATGTCCAACTAACAAAATGCTGGTTATCAGTGGCATGTTCCTACTCGCACCCGTGCTGTTCAATTGGAAATCGACTCAACCCTGGTCAGCTCTTCATTTTCCTGTCCACACAATCCAGCCTTCAGAAATCAATGGAATCTCCACTACAGAATGTTGCAATTATTCACTGCTAATCTGCAATTCTTCTGTATCTGAACTCCAGGCAGGCTTTCGTTACACCACGGGTGAATGTCCAAATAACCAAATGTTGCTTTTCAGCGGCACGTTCACACTTGTATCCGTGCTGTTCACTGGCTATCCACTCAAAACTGGTCAGATCTTCATTTTCCTGTCCACAAAATCCTGATTTCAGAAATCATTAGAATCTCCACTACATAATGATTCATGCGTCCACTGCAAATCTGGAATTCATCTGAATCTGAACTCCAAGCAGACTTAATTTCAACACTGGTGAATGTCCAAGTAAGCCAATGCTGGTTTTCACCTGCACATTCAGACTCGTATCTGTGCTGTTCACTGGCTATCAACTCAACCCTGGTCAGCTCTTCATTTTCTTGTTCACACAACCCAGCCTTCAGAAATCATTGGAATCTCCACTACAGAATGTTCCTTTCATTTACTGAGAATCTGGAATTCATCTGAATCTCCACTCCCAGTAAGCTTTCGTTACACCACTGCTGAATGTCCAAATAACCCAATGCTGGTTTTCAGCGGTCTGTTCAAACTTGGAGCCGTGCTCTTCAGTTGGCAATCCACTGAAACCTGTTCAGCTATTTATTTTCCTGTCCACATAATCCTGACTTCAAAAATCATTGGACTGTCCACTATAGAATGTTTCATTCAATCACTGAGAAATTGGAATTAATCTGAATCTCCACTCCAGGAAGGCTTTCGTTACACCACTGGTGAATGGCCAAGTAACCCAATGCTGGTTTTCAGCTGCATGTTCACACTCGCATCCATGCTGTTCACTGGATAACCACTAAACCCTGGTCATCTCTTCATTTACCTGTCCACACAACCCAACATTCAGAAATCATTGGAATCTCCACTACAGAATGTTCCATTCATTCACTGCGAATCTGGTATTCTTCTGAATTTCCACTTCCGACAGGTTTTGTTACACCATTGTGAATGTCCAAGTAACTCAATGCTGATTTTCAGCGGCCTGTTCATACTAGAAGCCGTGTTGTTCAATTGGCTATCCACTCAACCCTGGTCAGCTCTTCATTTCCCTGTCCACACGATCCAGACTTCAAAAATCATTGGAGTCTCTACAGCAGAATGTTCCATTCATTCATTGCGAATCTCTAATACATTTGAATCTGCACTCCAGTCAGGAATTCGATACAGGTCTGATGAATGTACAAGTAAGCCAATGCGGCCTGTTCACACTCACAGTCATGCTTTTCACGGGCTATCCACTTAACATTTGTCAGCTCTGCATTTTCCTGTCCACACAACCCAGCCTTCAGAAATCATTGGAATCTCCAGTACAGAATGTTCCATTCATTCACTGCGAATCTGGAATTTATCTGAATCTGAACTCCAGGTAGGCTTACCTTACACCATTAGTGAATGTCAAAGTAACGCAATGCTGGTTTTTAGTGGTCTGTTCACACTCGCAACCGTGCTATTCACTGGCTATCCACTCAACACAGGTCAGCTCTTCATTTTCCTGTGCACACAATCCAGACTTCAGAAACCATTGGAATCTCCACTACAGAATGTTCCATTTATTCACTGCGAATCTGTATTTCATCTGAATATGCACTCCCAGCAGGTTTTCGTTACACCACTGATGAATATCCAAGTAACCAAATGCTGGTTTTTAGCGGCATGTTCATACTTGAAACCGTGTTGTTCAATTGGCTATCTACTCAACTCTGGTCAGCTCTTAATTTTACTGTCTACGCAATCCAGACTTCAGAAATCGTTGTAATCTCCACTACAGAATTTTCCATTCATTCAATGCGAATCTGGAATTCATCTAAATCTCCACTCCCGGAAGGCTTTCATTACACTACTGGTGGATATCCAAATAACGCAATGCTGGTTTTCAGCTGCCTGTTAACCCGCGCAGCCCTGCTATTCACTGACTATCCACTCCACCCTGGTCATCTCTTCATTTTCCTGTCCACAAAATGCAGATTTCAGAAATCATTGGTTTCTCCACTACAGAATGTTCCATTCAATCACTGTGAAACTGGAATTCATCTGAATCTGCACTCCAGTCAGGCTTTCGTTACATGACTGATGAATGTCCAAGTAAACCAATGATGGTTTTCTGTGACCTCTTCACACACGGAGCCATAGTTTTCCCTGGCATTCCACTCCACCCTGGTCAGCTCTTCATTTTCCTGTCCACACAACACAGATTTTCGAAATCAGTGGAATCTCTACTACAGAATGATCCATTCATTCACTGCGAACCTGGAATTCATCTGAAAGTGCACTCCAGGCAGGATTTAGATATACGACTGATGAATGTACAAGTAACCCTATGCCGGTTTTCAGTAGCCTGTTCGCACTCGCAGCTGTGCTGTTCAATTGGCTATCCAATCAACCCTTATTAGCTCTTCATTTTCCTGTCCACACAATCCTGACTTCAGAAATCATTGGAATTTCCACTACAGAATGTTCCATTCATTCACTGCGAATCTGGAAATCATCTGAATCTCGAGTCCAGACAGGCTTACGTTACACCACTGGTGAATGTCCAAGTACCCCAGTACTGGTTTTCAGTGTCCTGTTCACACTCAACGCTGTGCTGTTCATCTGGCATTATACTACACACTGGTCAGCTCTTCATTTTCCTGTCCACAATATCCTGACTTCAGAAATCATTAATTTTTCGACTTCAGATTGTTCCATTCATTGAGAATCTGAAATTCATCTGAATCTCCACTCCAGGCAGCCTTTCATTACACCACTGGTGAATGACCAAGTAACCCAATGCTAATTTTCAGCGCCATTTTCACACTCCCAGTCGTGCTGTTCACTGGCTATCCACTCCACCCTGGTCAGTTCTTCATTATTCTGTCCATACAACCCAGACTTTAGAAATCATTGGACTCTCCACTACAGAATGTTCCATTTATTCACCGCGAATCTGGAATATATCTGAATCTCCACTCCAGGCAGGTTTTCGTTAAACCACTGGTGAATGTCCAAGCAATGCAATGGTGCATTTCATCAGCCTGTTCACACTCTCAGCCGTGCTGTTCAATTGTTTATCCACTAAACCCTTGTCAGCTCTTCATTTTCCTGTCCACACAACCCAGCCTTCAGAAATCATTGGTAAATCTCCACTACAGAATGTTCCATTCATTCACTGCGAATCTGGAATTCATCTGAATAACCACTACCGGTATATTTAACTTCTACGACTATTGAATGTCCCAGTAACCCAATACTGGTTTTCAGTGGCCTGATTACACACGCAGTTGTGCTGTTCACAGGCTATCCACTCCACCCTGGTCAGCTCTTGATTTTCCTGTCCACAGAAGGCAGACATAAGACATCATTGGAATCTCCACTACAGAATGTTCTATTCATTCACTGCGAATCTGGAATTCATCTGAATCTCCACACCAGGCACGCTTTCGTTACACGACTGATGAATGTCCAAGTAAGCCAATGCTGTTTTTTAGCGGCCTGTTCACACTCGCATCTGTGCTGTTCACTGGCTACCCACTCCACCCTGGACAACTCTTCATTTTCCCCTCCACAAAACCCAGACCTCAGAAATCATTGGAATTTCCACTACAGAATGTTCCATTCATTCACTGCGAATCTGGAATTCATCTGGATCTCCAATCCAGGCAGGCTTTAGTTACACAACTGTTGAATGTCCAAGTAACCCAATGCTTGTTTTCAGCGGCCTGTTCACACTTGCAGCCGTGCTGCTCAGTTGGATATCCACTCAACCTTGGTGAGCTCTTTATTTTCCTGTCCACACAACCCAGTCTTCAGAAATCAGTGAAATCTCCACTACAGAATGTGCCATTCATTCACTGCGAATCTGGAATACATCTGAATCTCCACTCCTGGCAGGCTTTCGTTATATCACTGGTGAATGGACAAGTAACCCAATGCTGGTTTTTAGGGGCCTGTTCACACTCTCAATCGTGCTGTTCACTGGCTATCCACTCCAACCAGATCAGTTCTTCATTTTCCTGTCCACCCAAACCAGCCTTCAGAAATCATTGGAATCTCCACTACACCATGTTATATTAATTTACTGTGAATCTGGAATTCATCAGACTCTACAGTACAGGCAGGCTTTCATTACACCACTGGTGAATGTCCATGTAACCATTGCTGGTTTTATCGTCCTGTTCACACTCTCAGCCATGCTGTTCAATTGGCTATCCACACAACACTGGTCAGCTCTTCATTTTCCTGTCCACAAAACCCAGCCATCAGAAATCATTGGAATATCCGCTACAGAATGTTCCATTCATTTACTGCGAATCTTGAATTCATCTGAATCTCCGCTCCCGGCAGGGTTTCGTTACACCACTGCTGAATGTCCAAGTAACCCAATTCTGATTTTCAGCGGCCTGTTCACACTTGCAGCCATGCTGCTCAGTTGGCTATCCACTCAACCTTGGTGATCTCTTCATTTTCCTGTCCACACAATTCTGACTTCAGAAAGCAAAGAAATCTCCACTAGAGAATGTTCTTTTCATTCACTGTGAATCTGGAATTCATCTGAATCTGCACTCCAGGCAGTTTTTCGTTACACCACTGGTGAATTTCCAAGTAACCAAATGCTGATTTTCAGCGACCCGTTCACACTCGCAGCTGTGCTGTTCAACTGGCATTCCACTCCACGCTGGTCTGCTATACATTTTCCTGTCCACACAATCCTGACGTCAGTAATCATAGGAATCTCCACTAGAGAATGTTCCATTCATTCACTGAGAATCTGGAATTCATCTGAATCTGCTCTACAGGCAATCTTTCGTTACACCATTGGTGAATGTCCAAGTAACCAAATTCTGGTTTTCAGCGGTCTGTTCACACTCCCAGTCGTGCTGTTCACTTGCTATCCACTTGACGCTGGTAAGCTCTTCATTATCCTGTCCACACAATCCAGACTTCAGAAATCATTGTAATCTCCACTACAGAATGTTCGATTCTTTCTCAGCGAATCTGGTATTTATCTGAATCTCCACTCCAGGCACGTTTTCGTTACACCACTGGTGAATGTCCAAGTGAATGTACAGGTAACACAATGCTGGTTTTCAGCGGCCTTTTCACACTCGAAGCCGTGCTGTTCACTGGCTATCCACTAAACACTGGTCAGCTCTACATTTTCCTGTCCACAGAATTCAGACATCAGACAACATTGGAATCTCCACTGCAGAAAGTTCTATTCATTCACTGCGAATCTGGAATTCATCTGCATCTGCACTGCAGGCAGGCTTTCGTTACACCACTGGTGAATGTCCAAGTAACCCAATGCTAATTTTCAGCGGCATGTTCATACACCTAGCCGTGCTGTTCACTGGCTATCCACTCAACCCTGGTCAGCTCTTCATTTATCTGTCCACACAACCCAAATTTTGGAAATCATTGGACTCTCCACTACAGACCGTTGCATTTATTCACTGCGAATCTGGAATACCTCTGAATCTCCACTCCAGGCAGGTTTTTCTTACACCACTGTTGAATGTCCAAGTAACGCAATGCTGCTTTTCAGTGGCTTGTTCACACTCTTAGCTGTGCTGTTCAGTTGGTTATCCACTCAATCCGTGTCAGCTCTTGATTTTCCTGTCCATACCACCGATCCTTCAGAAATTATTGGAATCTGAACTACAAAATATTCCATTCTTTCACTGCGTATCTGGAATTTATTTGAATCTCCACTACCGGCAGATTTCACTTACACCACTGTTGAATGTCCCTGTAACACAATGCTCGTTTTCAGCAGGCTGCTCACACTCGCAGGCGTGCTGTTCACAGGCTATCCAGTCCACTCTGGCCAGCTCTTGATTTTCCTGTCCATAGAAGCCAGACCTAAGACATCATTGGAATCTCTTCTGCAGAATGTTCCGTTCAATCATTGCGAATCTGGAATTCATCTGACTCTCCACTCCAGGAAGCTTTTCATTACACCACTGGTGAATGTCTAAGTAACCCAATGCTGGTTTTCAGCGGCCTATTCACACTCAAAGCCTTGATATTGAACTGGCATTCCACTCCACCCAGGTCAGCTCTTCATTTTCCTTCCAAACAACCCAGATTTCAGAAATCATTGGTATCTCCACTGTAGAATGTATCATTCATTCACTGCGAATCTGGAATTCATCTGAATCTGCACTCCAAGCAGGATTTGGAAACACCACTGATGAATTTACAAGTAAGCCAATGCTGGTTTTCAGTGGCCTGTTCACACTTCCAGCCGTGTTGTTCACTGACTATCCACTCCACCCTGGTCAGCACTTCCATTTCCTGTCCTCACAACCCATCCTACAGAAAACACTGGACTCTCCACTACGGAATCTTCCATTCATTCACTGTGAATCTGGAATTCATCTGAATCTCCCATCCAGGCAGGTTTCTGTTAGACCACTGGTGAAAGTCCAAGTTACTTATTGCTGCTTTTCTGTGGCCTGTTCACACTAGCAGCCATGCTGTTCACTGGCTATCCACTCCACCCTGGTCAGCTCTTCATTTTCCTGTCAACACAACCCAGCCTTCAGAAATCACTGGAATTTCCACTACAGAATGTTCCATTCATTCACTGCGAATCTGGAATTCATCTGAATCTCCTCTCACGGCAAGTATTCGTTACACCACTGATGAATGTCCAAGTAACCCAATGCTCCAATACAGAATGCTCCATTCATTCACTACGAATCTGATTTTCATCTGAATCTGCACTCCCAGCAGGTTTTCGTTATACCACTGATGAATATCCAAGTAACCAAATGCTGGTTTTCAGCGGCCTGTTCATACTCGAAACTGTGTTGTTCAATTAGCTATCCACTCAACTCTGGTCAGCTCTTAATTTTACTGTCCATGCAATCCAGACTTCAGAAATCATTGGAATCTCCACTACAGAATGTTCCAATCATTCACTGCGAATCTGGAATTCATCTGAATCTCCACTCCCGGCAGGCTTTCATTACACTACTGGTGAATATTCAAATAACGCAATGCTGGTTTTCAGCTGCCTGTTAACACTCGCAGCCCTGCTATTCACTGACAGTCCGCTACACCCTGGTCAGCTCTTCATTTTCCTGTCCACAAAACCCAGATTTTAGAAATCATTGGTTTCTCCACTACAGAATGTTCCATTCAAACACTGCGAACTTGGAATTCATCTGAACCTGCACTCCAGGCAGGATTTCGTTACATGACTGATGAATGTCCAAGTAAACCAATGATGGTTTTCTGCGACCTCTTCACACATGCAGCCATGGTGTTCACTGGCATTCCACTACACCCTGGTCAGCTCTTCATTTTCCTGTCCACAAAACCCAGATTTTTGAAATCATTGGAATCTCCACTACAGAATGTTCCATTCATTCACTGCGAACCTGGAATTCATCTGGAACTGCACTCCAGGCAGGATTTCTGTATATGACTGATGAATGACCAAGTAACCCAATGCTGGTTTTCCGCAGCCTGTTCACTCTCGCAGCGGTGCTGTTCAATTAGCTATCCAATCAACCCTGATTAGCTCTTCACTTTCCTGCCCACACAATCCTGACTTCAGAATTCATTGTAATCTCCACTACAGAATGTTCCATTCATTCACTGCGAATCTGGAATTCATCTGAATCTCTACTCCAGGCCGGCTTTCGTTGCATCACTGGTGAATGTCCAAGTACCCAAATACTGGTTTTCAGTGGCCTGTTTACACTCAAAGCCGTGCTGTTCATCTGGCATTATACTCCATCTTGGTCAGCTCTTCATTTTCCTGTCCACACAACCCAGAATTCAGAAATCATTGGAATCTCCACTACAGAATGTTCCATTCATTTGCTGCTAATCTGGAATTCATCTGATTCTGCAGTCTAGGCACGCTTTCGTTACACCACTGGTAAGTGTCCAAGTAACCAAATGGTCTTTTTCAATGGCTTGTTCACACTCCCAGCCGTGCTGTTCACTGACTAACCACTCATCCTTGATCAGCTCTTCATTTTCCTGTCCACAAAACCCAGACTTCAGAAATCAATGTAATCTCCACTTACAGAATGTTCCATTTATTCTCTGCGAATCTGGAATTCATCTGAATATCCACTCCAGATAGGCTTTCGTTACACCACTGTTGAATGCCCATATAACCCAATGCTGATTTTCAGCGTACTGCTCATACTCGCAGCCGTGCTCTTCAATTGGCTATCTAATCAACACTGGTGAACTCTTCATTTTCTTGTCCACACAAGCCAGCCTTCAGAAATCATTGGAATCTCCACTAGAGAATGTTCCATTCATTCACTGGAAATCTGGAATTCATCTGACTCTCCACTCCAGGCAGGTTTTCATTACACCACTGGTGAATGTCCAAGTAACCCAATGCTGTTTTTCAACACCATGTTCACACTCCCAGCCATGCTGTTAACTGGCTATATACTCCACCCTGATCAGCATTTCATTTTTCTGTACAGACAACCCAGACTTTAGAAATCATTGGACTCTCACTAGAGAATGTTCCATTTATTCACTGCGAATCTGGAATACATCTGAATCTCCACTCCAGGCAGGCTTTCGTTACATCACTGGAAAATGACCAAGTAACCCAATGCTAATTTTCAGCGCTATTTTCACACTCCCAGCGTGCTGATCACTGGTTATCCATTCAACCCTGCTCAGCTCTTCATTATTCTGTCTACACAACCCAGACTTTAGAAATCATTGGACTCTCCACTACAGAATGTTCCATTTATTCACCGCGAATCTGGAATACATCTGAATCTTCACTCCAGGCAGGTTTTCATTACACCACTGGTGAATGTCCAAGTAATGCAATGCTGCATTTCATCAGCCTGTTCACACTCTCACCCGTGCTGTTCAATTGTTTATCCACTCAATCCTTGTCAGCTCTTCACTTTCCTGTTCAATTGGCTATCCAATCAACCCTGATTAGCTCTTCATTTTCCTGTCCACACAATCCTGACTTCAGAATACATTGGAATCTCCAATACAGAATGTTCCATTCATTCACTGCGAATCTGGAATTCATCTGAATCTCTACTCCAGGCCGGCTTTCGTTAGATCACTGGTGAATGTCCAAGTACCCAAATACTTGTTTTCAGTGGCCTGTTCACACTCAAAGCCATGCTGTTCATCTGGCATTGTACTCCACACTAGTCAGCGCTTCATTTTCCTGTCCATACAACCCAGACTTCAGAATTCATTGGACTCTCCACTAATAATGTTCCATTCATTCACTGTGAATCTGGAATTCATCAGACTCTACAGTCCAGGAAGGCTTTCGTTACACCTCTTATGAATGTCCAAGTAACCCAATTCTGGTTCTCAGAGGCCTGTTCACACTTGCAGCCGTTATATTCAGTTGGCTATCCACTCAACCTTGGTGAGCTCTTCATTTTCCTGTCCACACAATCATGACTTCAGAAATCATAATAATCTCCACTAGAGAATGTTCCTTTCATTCACTTTGAATCTGGAATACATCTGAATCTGCACTCCAGGCAGTCTTTCGTTACACCACAGGTGAATGTCCAAGTAACCAAAGGCTGGTTCTCAACGACCTGTTCAACTCACAGCCGTGCTGTTGAAATGGCATTCCACTCCACCCTGGTCAGCTCTTCATTTTCCTGTCCACACAATCCTGACTTCAGTAATCATAGGAATCTCCACTAGAGAATGTTCCATATATTCACTGAGAATCTGGAATTCATCTGAATCTGCACTCCAGGCACTCTTTCGTTACACCATTGGTGAATGAGCAAGTAAACAAATGCTGGTTTTCAGCGGCCTGTTCACACTTGCAGCCGGGCTGTTCAACTGGTATTTATCTGAATCTGCACTCCAGGCAGACTTTCCTTGCACGACTGGTGAATGTCCAAGTAACCCAATGCTGGTTTTCAGCGGCATTTCCACACTCATATCCATGCTGTTTACTGGCTATCCACTCAACCCTGGTCAGCTCTTCATTTTCCTCTCCACACAATCTAGAGTACAGAAATCACTGGAATCTCCACTAGAGAATGCTCCAATTATTCACTGCGAATCTGGAATTAATCTGATTCTGCACTCCAGGCAGGTTTTCGTAACACCCCTGGTGAATGTACAAGTAACACAATGCTGGTTTTCAGCGGCCTGTTCACACTCGCAGCCGTGCAGTTCACTGGCTTTCCACTGCACTCTGGTCAGCTCTTCATTTTCCTGTCTACACAACCCAGACATCAGACTTCATTGGAATCTCCACTGCAGAATATTCCGTTCATTCCCTGCGAATCTGAAATTCACCTGAATCTCCACTCCAGGCAGGCTTTCGTTATGGAAATTGTTGATGTCCAAGTAACCCAATGCTGGTTTTCAGCCGCCTGATCACACTCGCAGCAGTGCTGTTAACTGGATATCCACTCCACCCTGGTCAGCTCTTCATTTTGCTGTACACAGAATCCAGACATCAGACATAATTGGAATCTCCACTGCAGAATGTTCCGTTCATTCACTGCGAATCTGGAAGTCATCTGAATCTGCACTCCAGGTGGAGTTTACTTACACCATTGGTGAATGTCCAAGTAACCCAATGCTGGTTTTCAGAGGCATTTCCACACTCGTATCTGTGCGGTTCACTGGCTATCCACTCATCCCTGTTCAGCTCTTCATTTTCCTGTGCACACAATTCAGACATCAGAAATCATTAGAATCTGCAATACAGAATGTTCAATTCATTCTCTGCGAATCTGCAATTAATCTGAATCTCCGCTCCAGGCAGTCTTTCGTTACACCAATGCTGAATGTCCAAGTAACACAATGCTGGTTTTCAGTGGACTTTTCACACTCAGAACCGTGCTGTTCAATTGACTATCCACTCAACCCTGTTCAGCTCTTCATTTTCCTATCCACACAATGCACCCTTCAGAAATCATTGGAATCTCCACTACAGAATGTTCCATTCATTCACTGCCAATATGGAATTCAATTGAATATCCACTCCAGACAGGCCATCGTTACAGATCTCGTGCATGTCCAGGTAACACAATGCTGCTTTTCAGCAGCCTGTTCACACTCACAAACATGCTGTTCATTGGCTATACACTGTAACCTCCTCTGCTCTTCATTTTCCTCTAAATACAACCCAGCCTTCATAAATCATTGGACTCTCTACTACATAATATTCCGTTTATTCACTGTGAATATCGAATTCTTCTAAATTTCCACACCAGGCAGGTTTTCGTTACACCACTCGTGAATGTCCAAGTAACACAATGCTGGTTTTTAGCAGCCTGTTCACAATCGCACTCGTGCTGTTCACTGACTATACACTCCAACCTGGTCAGCTTTTCATTTTCCTGTCCACTAAATCCAGACTTCAGAAATCATTTGAAACTCCACTACAGATATTCCATTCATTCACTGCGAATCTGGAATTCATATGAATCTCCACTCCAGGCAGGCATTCGTTACAGCAATGGTGAATGTCCAAGTAACTCAATACTGTTTTTTCAGTGGCATTTCCACACTCATATCTGTGCGGTTCACTGACTATCCACTCATCCCTGTTCAGCTCTTCATTTTCCTATGCACACAATCCAGACATCAGAAATCATTAGAATCTGTAATACAGAATGTTCAATTCATTCTCTGCGAATCTGCAATTAATCTGAATCTCCGCTTCAAGCAGTCTTTCGTTACACCAATGCTGAATGTCCAAGTAACACAATGCTGGTTTTCAGTGGACTTTTCACATTCGGAACCGTGCTTTTCAATTGGCTATCCACTCAACCCTGGTCATCTCTTCATTTTCCTGTCCACACAATGCAGCCTTCAGAAATCATTGGAATCTCCACTACAGAATGTTCCATTCATTCACTGTGAATATGGAATTCATCTGAATCTCCACTCCCGGCAGGCTTTCATTACACCAATGGTAAATGTCCAAGTAACCCAATGCTGGTTTTCAGCGGCCTGTTCCCACTCGCAGCCGTGCTGTTGAATTGGCTATCCGCTCAACCCTGATCAGCTCTTCATTTTTTTTGTCCACACAACCCAGCCTTCAGAAATCATTGGAATCTCCACTACCAAATATTCAATTCATTCATTAACTGCGAGTCTGGAATTCATCTGAATCTCCACTGCAGGCAGGTTTTGCTTACACCACTGGTGAATGTCCAAGTAAATCAATGCTGGTTTTCAGGGGCCTGTTCACACTCGCATCAGTGCTGTCCACAGGCTATCTACTCCACCCTGGTCAGCTTTTCATTTTCCTGTCCACGGTACTCAGACATCAGACATCATTGGAATCTCCACTGCGGAATGTTCCGTTCATTCACTGTGAATCTGGAAGTCATCTGAATCTGCACTCCAAGGAGTATTTACTTACACCACTGGTGAATGTCCAAGTAACACAATACTGGTTTTCATCAGCATTTCAACGCTTGTATCCGTGCTGTTCATTGGCTATCCACTCATCCCTGGTCAGCTCTTCATTTTCCTGTCCACACAACACAGCCTTCAGAAATCTTTGGAATCTCCACTACAGAATGTTCCATTCATTCACTGCCAATATGGAATTCTTTTGAATATCCACTCCAGACAGGCCATCGTTACAGATCTCGTGAATGTCCAAGTAACGCAATGCTGCTTTTCAGCGGCCGGTTCACACTCGCAGCCGGCGTGTTTAAATGGCATTCCAATCCACCTTGGTCAGCTCTTCATTTTCCTGTCCACACAACCCAGATTTCAGAAATCATTGTAATCTCCAGTACAAAATGTTCCATTCATTCACTGCGAATCTGGAATTCATCTGAATCTCCACTCAATGCAGGTTTTTGGTACACCACTGGTGAATGTCCAAGTAACTCAATGCTCGTTTTCAGTGGCCTGTTCACACTTGTAGCCGTGCTGTTCAGTTGGCTATCCACTCACCCCTGTTCATCTCTTCATTTTCCTGTCCACACAATCCTGATTACAGAAATCATTGGATTCTCCACTACAGAATGTTCCCTTCACTCACTGAGAATCGGGAATTCATCTGAATCTCCACTCCAGGCAGGCTTTCGTTTCACAACAGGTGAATATCCAAATAACCCAATGCTGGTTTTCAGCAGCCTGTTCACAATCGCGGCCATGCTCCTCACTGGCTATCCACTCAAACCTTTTCACCTCTTCATTTTCCTGTGCACACAACAAAGCCTTCAGAAATTATTGGACTCTCCATTACAGAATGTTCTGTTCATTCACTACCTTTCAGGAATTTATCTGAATCTCCACTCCAGGCAGGCTTTCATTACACCATTGGTGTGAACAGGCTGCTGAAAAGCAGCATTGTGTTACTTTGACATTCAGTAACACAATGCTGCTTTTCAGCAGCCTGTTCACACTCACAGCCATGCTGTTCACTGGCTACCCACTCGACGCAGGTAAGCTCTTCATTTTCCTGTCCACAGAACCCAGACATCAGCCATCATTGGAATCTCCACTGCAGAATATTCCGTTAATTCACTGCGAATCTGGAATTCACCTGAATCACCACTCCAGGCAGGCTTTCGTTACACCACTGGTGAATGTCCAAGTAACCCATTGCTGGTTTTCAGCAGCCTTTTCACACTTGCAGCCGTTCTGTTCAATTGTCTATCCAGTCAAGTCTGGTCAGCTCTTCATTTTCCTGTCCACACAATCGAGCCTTCAGAAATCTTTGTAATCTGCACTAGAGAATGTTCCATTCATTCACGGCGAATCTGGAATTAATTTAATTCTCCACTACTGGCAGGCTTATTTACACCACTGGTGAATGTCCAACTAATGCAATGCTGGTTTTCAGCGGTGTGTTCACACTCGCAGTCGTGCTGCTCACTGGCTATCCACTCCACCCTGGTCAGCTCTTCAATTTCCTGTCCACACAATCCAGACTTCAGAAACCATTGGAATCTCCACTACAGAATGTTCCATTCATTCACTGCGAATCTGTAATTCATAGGATTCCCCACTACAGGCAGGATTTCATTACCACAATGGTGAATGTCCAAGTAACCCAATGCTGGTTTTCAGCAGCCTGTTCACAATCACGGCCGTGCTGCACACAGGCTATCCACTCAAACCTGTTCACCTCTTCATTTTCCTGTCCACACATCAAAGTCTTCAGAAATCATGGGACTCTCCACTACAGAATGTTCTGTTCATTCACTGCAAATCTGGAATTCATCTAAATTTCCACTCCAGGCAGATTTTCGTTACACCACAGGCGAATGTGCAAGTAACCCGATGCTGGTTTTCAGCGGCCTGCTCAAACTCGCAGCTGTGCTGTTCACTGGCTAACCACTCGACGCTGGTCAGTTCTTTACTTTTCTGTCCACACAACCCAGCCTTCAGAAATCACTGGAATCTCCATTACAGAATGTTCCATTCATTCTCTCCGAATCTGGAGTTCATCTGATTCTACACTCCAGACAGTCTTTTCTTACACCACTGGTGAATGTCCAAGTAACACAATAGTGGTTTTCAGCGGTCTGTTCACACTCGCAACCATGCTTTTCAGCTGGCATTCCACTCCACCCTGGTCAGCTCTTCATTTTCCTGTCTTCACAACCCAGCCTTCAGAATTCATTGCTATCTCCACTACAGAATATTCCATGCATTCACTGGAAATCTGGAATTCAGCTCAATCTGCACTCCAGGCAGGCTTTCTTTAAACCACTGGTGAATGTCCAAGTAACCCAAAGCTGTTTGTCAGCGGTATGTTCACACTCCCAGCCATGCTGTTCACTGACTATCCACTCAACCCTGGTCAGCTCTTCATTTTCCGGTCCACAGAATTCAGTCTTCAGAAATCTTTGGAATCTTCAAAACAGAATGTTCCATTCATTCTCTGCGAATCTGCAATTCATCTGAATCTCCATTCCGGCAAGTTTTCATTACACCACTGGTGAATGTCCAACTAATGCAATGCTGGTTTTCAGCTGTCTGTTCACACTCGCAGCCGTGCTTTTCACTGTCTATTCACTCCACCCTGGTCAGCTCTTCATTTCGCTGTCCACAGAATCCAGACTTCAGAAATCATTGGAATCTCCACTACAGAATGTTCCATACATTCACTGAGAATCTGGAATTCATCTGAAACTTCACTACCGGCAGGCTTTACTTACACCACTGTTGAATGTTCCAGTAACCCTATGCAGCTTTTCAGCGGCTTGTTCACACTCTCAGCCGTGTTGTTCAATTGGTTTTCCACTCAACCCTGGTCAGCTATTCATTTTCCTGTCCACACAATCCTGACTTCAGAAACCATTGGATTCTCCACTTCAGAATGTTCCATTCATTGACAGAATCTGGAATTCATCTGAATCTCCACTCCAGACAGGCTTTCATTACACCACTGGTGAATTACCAAGTAACCCAATGCTAATTTTCAGCGCCATTTTCACACTCCCAGCCTTGGTGATCACTTCCTATCCACTCCACACTGGTCAGCTCTTCATTATTCTGTGCACACAACCCAGACTTTAGAAATCATTGGACTCTTCACTACAGAATGTTCAATTTATTCACCGTGAATCTGGAATACATCTGAATTTCCACTCCAGGCAGGTTTTCGTTAAACCACTTCTGAATATCCAAGTAACACAATGATGCTTTTCAGAGGCCTGTTCCCACTCTCAGCCATGCTGTTCAATTGTTTATCCACTCAACCCTTGTCAGCTCTTCATTTTCCTGTATACACAACCCAGCCTTCAAAAATCATTGGTAAATCTCCACTAGAGAATCTTCCATTCATTCACTGCGAATCTGGAATTCATCTGAATCTCCACTACCGGCAGATGTAACTTACACCACTGTTGAATGTCCCAGTAACCCAAAGCTGGTTTTCAGCGGCCTGTTCACACTCGCAGCCATGCTGTTCACAGTATAATCAATCCACCCTGGTCAGCTCTTGATTTTCCTGTCTAGAGAAGCCAGACCTAAGACATCATTGGAATCTCCACTGCAGAATGTTCTATTCACTCAATGCGAATGTGGAATTCATCTGAATCTCATATCAAGGCAGGCTTTAGTTACACAACTGGTGAATGTCCAAGTAACCAAATGCTTGTTTTCAACGGCCTGTTCACACGTGCAACCATGGTATTCAATTGGCAATCCACTCCACCCTGGTCAGCTCAACATTTTCCTGTTGAGCACAACCCAGTCTTCAGAAATCAGTAAAATCTCCACTACAGAATGTGCCTTTAATTCACTGCTAATCTATTATTAATCTGAATCTCCACTCCTGGCAGGCTTTCATTACACCTCTGGTGAATGCACAAGTAACGCTCTGCTGGTTTTTAGGGACCTATTCACACTCGCACCTGTGCTGTTCACTGGCTATTCACTCCAACCTGGTCAGCTCTTCATTTTACTGTCCACAGAACACAGATATCAGACATCATTGGAATCTCCACTGCAGAATGTTCCGTTCATTCACCACAAATCTGGAATTCCTCTGAATCTCCACTGTCGGGAGGCTTTCTTACACCACTGCTGAATGTCCAAGTTTCGAATTGCTGATTCTTAGGGGCCTGTTCACACCCGCAGCCGTGCTGGTCACTGGATATCCACTCCAACCTGGTCAACTCTTCATTTTCCTGTACACAGAACACAGACATTAGACATCATTAGAATCTCCACTGCAGAATTTTTCGTTCATTCACCGAGAATCTGGAATTCATGTGAATGTCCACTCCAGGCAGGATTTCGTTACACCACTACTGAGTGTCCAAGTAACCCAATGCTGGTTTGCAGCGGAAAGTTCAAACTTCCAGACATGCTCTTCACTGGCTACACACTCAACTCTTCTCAGCTCTTCATTTACCTGTCCACACAATCCAGACATCAGAAATCACTGGAATCTCAACTACAGAATGTTCCATTCATTCTCTGAGAATCTGGAATTCTTCTGAATCTCAACTCCAAGCAGGCTTTTGTTACACAACTGGTGAATGTCCAAGTAACGCAATACTGTTTTTCAGCAGCCTGTTCACACTCGCAGTCATGCTGTTCACTGGCTATCCACACCAACCTGGTCAGCTCTTCATTTTGCTGTCCACAAAACCCAGACATCAGACATCATTGGAAACTCCACTACAGAATGTTTCATTTATTCACTGCGAATCTTGAATTCATCTGAATCTCCACTCCAGACAGGCTTCCATTACACCACTGGTGAATACCCAAGTAACACAATACTGTTTTTCAGCGGATTGTTCACACTCGTAGCTGTGCTGTTCAATTGGCTATCCTCTCAACCCTGGTAAGCTCTTCATTTTCCTGTCCACCCAAACCTCCATTCAGAAATCATTGGAATCTCCACTAGTGAATGTTCCATTCATTCACTGCGAATCTGGAATTCCTCTGAATCTCCACTGCCGGAAGGCTTTCGTTACACCACTGGTGAATGTCCAAGTAAACCAATGCTGTTTTTCAACAGTCTGTTCACACTCTTATCCGTGCTGTTCACAGGCTATCCACTCCACCCTGGTGAGTTCTTCATTTTCCTGTCCACACAACGCAGACATTAGACATTTTTGTTATCTCCACTGCAGAATGTTTTGTTCATTCACTGCGAATCTGGAATTCATCTGAATCTCCACTCCAGGCAGCCTTTCGTTACACCACTGGTGAATGTCCAAATAACCAATTGCTGGTTTTCAGCGACCTGTTTCCACTCGCAGCCTTGCTGTTCAATTGGCTATCCACTCAACCGTGCTCAGCTCTTCATATTCCTGTCCACACTCCCCAGCCTTAAGAAAACATTGGAATGCCCACTACAGAATTTTCCGTTCATTCACTGCGAATCTGGAATTTTTCTGAATCTGGAGTACAATCAGGCTTTTGTTACACCACTGGTGAATGTCCAACTAACGCAATGCTGGTTTTCAGCAATCTGTTCACACTCACAGACGTGCTGTTCACTGGCTATCCACACAACACTGGTCAGCTCTCCATTTTCCTGTCGACAAAATCCAGACTTCAGAAATTATTGGAATCTCCACTACAGAATGTTCCATTCATTTACTGCGAAACTGGAATTCATCTGAATCTCCACTCCAGGCAGAATTTCTTTACACCAGTGGTGAATGTTCAAGTAACCCAATAATGGTTTTCAGCGGCCTACTCAGACACGCAGCCATGCTGTTCACTGGCTATCCGCTATACCCTAGTCAGCTCTTCATTTTCCTGTCCACAGAACCCAGACATCAGACATCATTGGAATCTCCACTGCAGAATGTCCGTCCACAAAATCCTGAGTTCAGATATCATTGGAATCTCCACTACAGAATGTTCCATTCATTCACTGCGAATCTGGAATTCATCTGAATCTCCACTGCCGGCACTCTTTCGTTACAACACTGGTGAATGTCCAAGTAACCCAAGGCTGGTTTTCAGCGGCCTGTTCACACTTGCAACCATGGTGTTCAATCGGCTATCCACTCCACCCTGGTCAGCTCATCATTTTCCTGTCCACACAACCCAGTCTTCAAAAATCAGTGAAATCTCCACTACAGAATGTGCCATTCGTTCACTGCTACTCTGGAATTCATCTGAATCTTTACTCCTGGCAGGCTTTCGTTACACCTCTTTTGAATGCACAAGTAACGCAATGCTGGATTGTAGGGGCCTGTTCACACTCGTAGCCGTGCTGTTCACTGGCTATCCACTCCAACCTGGTCAGCTCTTCATATTCCTGTCCACACAATCCTGATGTCAGAAGTCATAGAAATCTCCACTAGAGAATATTCCGTTCATTCACCGTGAATCTGGAATTCATCTGAATCTGCAATACAGGCAGTCTTTCATCACTCCACTGGTGAATGTCCAAGTAAGGAAATGCAGCTTTCCAGCGACCTGTTCAAACTCGCAGTCGTGCTGCTCAACTGGCATTCCATTCCACCCTGCTCAGGTCTTCATTTTCCTGTCCACACAATCCTGACTTCAGAATTCATAGGAATCTCCACTAGAGAATGTTCCATACATTCACAGAGAATCTGGAATTCATCTGAATCTGAACTCCAGGCAGTCTTTCGTTACACCATTGGTGAATGTCCAAGTAACCAAATGCTGGTTTTCATTTGCTGGTTTTCATTTCATTTCATTTCATTTCATTTGCTGGGTTTCATTTGCTGGTTTTCATGTGAACACACACTCGCAGTCGGGCTGTTCAACTGACAATCCACTCCATTCTGGTCAGCTCTTCATTTTCCTGTCCACACAAACCAGACTTCAGAAATCATTGGTATCTCCACTACAAAATGTTCCATTCATTCACTGAGAATCTGGAATTCGTCTGATTCTGCACTCCAGGCAAGCTTTCGTTACACCACTGGTGAATGTCCAAGTAAGCCAATGCTGTTTTTCAGCGGCATGTTCACACTCCCAGTCGTGCTGTTCACTTGCTATCCACTCCAACCTGGTAAGATATTCATTTTCCTCTCGACACAATCCAGACTTCAGAAATCATTGGAATCTCCACTACAGAGTGCTGCATTCATTCATTGCGAATCTGGAATTCCTCTGAATCTCCACTGCCAGAAGACTTTCGTTACACCACTGATGAATGTCCAAGTAAACCAATGCTGTTTTTCAACAGTCTTTTCACACTCGTATCCGTGCTGTTACTGGCTATCCACTCCACCCTGCTCAGCTCTTCATTTTCCTGTCCACACAACGTAGACATTAGACATTTTTTGTGTCTCCACTGCAGAATGTTTTGTTCATTCACTGCGAATCTGGAATTCATCTGAATCTCCAATCCAGGCAGGCTTTCGTTACACCACTGGCGAATGTCCAAGTAACCCAATGCCGTTTTTCAGGGGCATTTTCAAAGTCCCAGCCATGCTCTTCACTGGCTATACACTCAACTCTTGTCAGCTCTTCATTTTCCTGTCCACACAGTCCAGACATCAGGAATCACAGGAATTTCCACTACAGAATGTTCCATTCAATCTCTGTGAATCTGGAATTCATCTGAATCTCGACTCCAGCCAGGCTTTTGTTACACAACCAGTGAATGTCCAAGTAACGCAATACTGGTTTTCAGCAGCCTGTTCACACTCGCAGTCGTCCTGTTCACTGGCTATCCACTCAACCCTGGTCAGCTCTTCATTTTCCTCTCGACACAATCCAGACTTCATAAATCATTGGAATCTCCAGTACAGAATGTTGGATTGATTCTCAGCGAATCTGGATTTTATCTGAATCTCCAATCCAGGCAGGTTCTCGTTACAACACTGGGGAATGTCCAAGTGACACAATGCTGGTTTTAAGCAGCCTGTTCAGACTCGCAGCCGTGCTGTTCTCTGGCAATCCACTAAAACCTGTTCAGCTCTTCATTTTCCTGTCGACACAGCTCTGCCATCAGAAATCATTGGACTCTCCACTACAGAATATTCCAGTCATTCACTGCGAATCTGGAATTCCTCTGAATCTCCACTGCCGGAAGGCTTTCGTTACACCACTGGTGAATGTCCAAGTAAACCAATGCTGTTTTTCAACAGTCTGTTCACACTCTTATCCGTGCTGTTCACTGGCTATCCACTCCACCCTGGTGAGTTCTTCATTTTCCTGTCCACACAACGTAGACATTAGACATTTTTGTTATCTCCACTGCAGAATGTTTTGTTCATTCACTGCGAATCTGGAATTCATCTGAATCTCCACTCCAGGCAGCCTTTCGTTACACCACTGGTGAATGTCCAAATAACCAATTGCTGGTTTTCAGCGACCTGTTTCCACTCGCAGCCTTGCTGTTCAATTGGCTATCCACTCAACCGTGCTCAGCTCTTCATATTCCTGTCCACACTCCCCAGCCTTAAGAAAACATTGGAATCTCCAATACAGAATTTCCCGTTCATTCACTGCGAATCTGGAATTTTTCTGAATCTGGAGTACAATCAGGCTTTTGTTACACCACTGGTGAATATCCAACTAACGCAATGCTGATTTTTAGCAATCTGTTCACACTCACAGCTGTGCTGTTCACTGCTATACACTCAAAACTGGTCAGCTCTTCATTTTCCTGGAATCTCCACTACAGAATGTTCCATTCATTCACTGCGAATCTGGAATTAATCTGAATCTCCACTGCCGACACTCTTTCGGTAGAACACTGGTGAATGTTCAAGTAACCCAATGCTGGTTTTCAGTGGCCTATTCACACGTGCAACCGTGGTGTTCAATTGGCTATCCACTCCACCCTGGTCAGCTCATCATATTCCTGTCCACACAACCCAGTCTTCAGAAATCAGTGAAATCTCCACTGCAGAATGTGCCATTCATTCACTGCTAATTTGGAATTCATCTGAATCTCCACTCCTTGAAGGCTTTCGTTACAGCTCTTGTGAATGCACAAGTAACGTAATGCTGGTTCTTAGGGGCCTGTTCACACTCGCAGCCATGCTGTTCACTGGTTATCCACTCCACCCTGGTCAGCTCTACATACTGCAGAATGTTCCGTTCATTCACCGCGAATCTGAAATTCATGTGAATGTCCACACCAGTCAGGATTTCGATACACCACTGCTGAATGTCCAAGTAACCCAATGCTGGTTTTCAGCGGTATGTTCAAACTCCCAGCCATGCTCTTCACTGGCTACACACTCAACTCTTATCAGCTCTTCATTTTCCTGTCCACACAATCCAAACATCAGAAATCACTGGAATCTCCGCTACAGGATGTTCCATTCATTCACTGCGAATCTGGAATTAATCTGAATCTGCACTCCAGGCAGTCTTTCATTACACCAATGGTGAATGTCCAAGTAACGCAATGCTGATTTTCAGCGGCCTGTTCACACTCGCAGCCATGCTGTTCATTTGCCTATCCACTCAACCATGGTCAGTTCTTCATTTTCCTGTCCATACAACCCAGCCATCTGAAAAGATTGGAATCTCCACTAGACAATGTTCTGTACATTCACTGCGAATCCGGAATTTATCTGAATTTGCACTTCAGGCAGGCTTTTGTTACACCACAGATGAATGTCCGACTAACGAAATGCTGGTTTTCAGCAATCTGTTCACACTCGCAGCTGTGCTGTTCATTGGCTATCCTCTCCACCCTAGTCAGCTTTTCATTTTCCTGTCCACACAATCTAGACTACTGAAATCATTGGAATCTCCACTACAAAATTTTCCATTCATTCTCTGAGAATCTGGAATTCATCTGAATCTCCACTCCAGGAGGGCATTCGTTACAACACTGGTGACTGTCCCAGTAAACCAATTCTGGTTTTCAGCAGCCTGTTCACACTCGCAGCCGTGCTGTTCATTGGCTATCACTCAAACCTGGTCAGCTCTTCATTTTCCTGTCCTCACAACCAAGACTGTATAAATCATTGGGCTGTCCACTACAGAATGTTCCATTCTTTCACTGCAAATCTGGCATTCATGTGACTCAGCGCTCCAAGCAGGTTTTCGTTGCAACACGGGTGAATGTCCAAGTGACACAATGCTGGTTTTCAGCGGTCTGTTCTCACTTGAAGCCGATATTTTCAATTGGCTATCCACTCAACCCTGGTCATCTCTTCATTTTCCTTTCCACACAATCCAAACTTCAGAAATCATTGGAATCTCTGCTACAGAATGTTCCATTCATTCTCTGCGAATCTGAATTCATCTGAATCTGCACTCCAGGCAGTCTTTCATTACACCAATGGTGAATGTCCAAGTAACCCAATGCTGATTTTGTGGCCTGTTCACACTCGCAGCCGTGCTGTTCATTTGCCTATCCACTCAACCATGGTTAGTTCTTCATTTTCCTGTCCATACAACCCAGCCATCTGAAAAGATTGGAATCTCCACTAGACAATGTTCTGTACATTCACTGTGAATCCGGAATTTATCTGAATTTGCACTTCAGGCAGGCTTTTGTTACACCACAGATGAATGTCCGACTAACGAAATGCTGGTTTTCAGCAATCTGTTCACACTCGCAGCCGTGCTGTTCATTGGCTATCCTCTCCACCCTAGTCAGCTTTTCATTTTCCTGTCCACACAATCTAGACTACTGAAATCATTGGAATCTCCACTACAGAATTTTTCATTCATTCTCTGAGAATCTGGAATTCATCTGAATCTCCACTCCAGGCGGGCACTTGTTACAACACTGGTGACTGTCCCAGTAAACCAATGCTGGTATTCAGCAGCCTGTTCACACTCGCAGCCATGCTGTTCATTGGCTATCACTCAAACCTAGTCAGCTCTTCATTTTCCTGTCCTCACAACCAAGACTGTATAAATCATTGGGCTGTCCACTACAGAATGTTCCATTCTTTCACTGCAAATCTGGCATTCATGTGACTCAGCGCTCCAAGCAGGTTTTCGTTACAACATGGGTGAATGTCCAAGTGACACAATGCTGGTATTCAGCGGTCTGTTCTCACTTGAAGCCGATATTTTCAATTGGCTATCCACTCAACCCTGGTCATCTCTTCATTTTCCTTTCCACACAATCCAAACTTCAGAAATCATTGGAATCTCCACTACAGATTGTTCCATACATTCACTACGAATCGGGAATTCATCGGAATCTGTCCTCCACGCAGTCATTGTTTACACCACTGGTGAATGTCCTTGTAAACCAATGCTGGTTTTCAGCGGCATGTTCACACTCGCAGCCGTGCTGTTGAACAGGCAATCCACTCAACCCTGCTCAGCTCTTCCTTTTCCTGTCCACAAAACGCAGTCTTCCAAAATCTTAGGAATCTCTGCTACAGAATGTTCCGTTCATTTACTGCGAATCTGGAATTTATCTGAAATCCTCACCACAGGCAGGCTTTCGTTACACCACTGGTGAATGTCAAAGTAACTCAATGCTGGTTTTCAGCGGCCTGTTCACACTCATAGCAGTGCTGTTCAATTGGCTATTCAGTCAAACTGGTCAGCTCTTCATTATCCTGTCTACACAATGCAGACTTCAGAAACCATTGTAATCTCCACTACAGAATGTTCCATTTATTCACTGCGAATCTGGCATTCATCTGACTCTCCACTGCTGGTAAGCTTTCATTACACCATTGGTGAATGATCAAGTAAAACAATGCTGGTTTTCAGCGGCCTGTTCACACTCGCAGCCTAGTTCTTCACTGGATATTCACACAATCCTCGTCAGCTCTTCATTTTCCTGTCCACAGAAACCAGACATTAGACATCATTGGAATCTCTACAGCAGAATGTTCCGTTCATTCCGTGCGAATCTGGAATTCATCTGAATCTGCAATCCAGGCAGGTTTTCATTACAACACTGATGAATGTCAAAGTAACCCAATGCTGGTGTTCAACAGACTGATCACACTTGCGGGCGTGCTGTTCAATTGGCTATCCACTCAACCCTGGTCAGCTCTACATTTTCCTGTCCACAAAACACAGTATTCAGAAATTATTGGAATCTCCACTACAGAATGTTCCATTCATTCATTGCAAATCTGGAATTTATCGGAATCTCCACTCCCGGCAGGCTTTTGTTACACCACTGGTGAATGTCGAAGAAACCGATTCTTGTTTTCAGCTGCATCTTCACACTCGTATCCATGCTGTTCACTGGCTATCCACTCAACCCTGGTCAACTCTTCATTTTCTTGTCCACACAATCCTGACTACAAAAATCATTGGAATCCCCACTACAGAATGTTCGATTCATTCACTGCGAATCTGGAATTCATCTGAATCTCTACTCCAGGCAAGCTTTCATTACACCACTGGTGAATGTCCAACTAACGCAATGCTGGTTTTCACCGGTCCATTCACACCCGCAGCCGTGCTGTTCACTGGCAATCCACTCAACAATGGGCAGCTCTACATTTTCCTTTCCACACAACCCAGACATCCAAAATCATTGGAATCTCCACTAAAGAATGTTCCATTCATTCACTGCGAATCTGGAATTCATCTGAATCTGTACTCCACGAAGGCTTTCCTTACACCACTGGTGAATGTCCAACTAACGCAATTCTGCTTTTCAGCGATCTATTTACACTCATAGCCGTGCTGTTCACTGGCAATCCACTTAACAATGGACAGCTCTTCGTTTTCCTATCCACACAATCCAGACTTCAGAAATCATTGTAATCTCCACTGCAGAATGTTCCATTCATTCACTGCGAATCTGAAATTCATATGAATCTGCACTCCACGTAGTCTTTTGTTACACCACTGGTAAATGTCCTAGTAACCCAATGCTGGTTTTCAGCAGCCTTTTCACACTCGCAGCCATTCTGTTCCCTTTCTATCCACTCCAACCTGGTCAGCTCTACATATTCCTGTCCATACAACCCAGACTTCAGAAATCTTTGGACTCACCACGACAGAATGTTCCATTCATTTACAGCGAATCTGGAATTCTTCTGATTCTCCACTGCAAGAAGGTTTTGGTTACAACACTGGTGTAACAAAATGGTGGTTTTCAGCGGCATGTACACACTCGTATCTGTGCTGTTCAGTGGCTATCCACTCAACTCTGATCAGCTCTTCATTTTCCTGTCCACACAATACAGACTTCATAAATCATTGTAATCTCCTCTACAGAGAGTTCCTTTCATTCACTGCGAATTTGGAATTCATCTGAATCTCCACTCCAGGCAGGCTTTCGTGACACCACCGGTAAATGTCCAAGTAACCCAAAGCTGGTTTTCAGCAGTATGTTCACACTCCTATCCGTGCTCTGTAATCGGTTATCTAATCAACCATAGTCAGTTATTCTTTTTCCTGTCCACAAAACCCAGCCTTCAGAAATTATTGGAATCTCCACTACAGAATGTTCCATTCATTCACTGCGAATCTGGAGTTCATCCGACTCTCCACTCCAGGCAGGTTTTCTTTACACACCTGGTGAATGTCCAAGTAACCCAATGATGGTTTACAGCAGACCGTTCACATTTGCAGCAGTGATGTTCAATTGGCTATCCACTCAACCCTGTTCAGCTCTTAATTTTCCTGTCCACACAATCCTCACTTCAGAAGTCATTGGAATCTCCACTACAGAAAGTTCAGTTCATTCACTGAGAATCTGGAATTCATATGAATCTCCACTCCAGGTAGGCTTCCGTTACACCACTTGTGAATGTCTAACTAATGCAATGCTGGCTTTCAGCTGTCTGTTCATACTCACAGCCGTGCTGTTCACTGGCTATCCATTCAAAACTGGTCAGCTCTTCATTTTCCTGACCACACAATCCAGACTGCAGTAATGATTGGAATCTCCACTAAAGAATGTTCCATTCATTCACTGCCAATCTGGAATTTATCTGAATCTGCACTACACAGGGGCTTTCGTTACTCCACTGGTGAATGTCCAAGTAACACAATGTTGGTTTTCATCGGCATGTTGACACTCGTATCCGTGCTGTTCACTGGTTATCCACTCTACCCTGATCAGCTCTTCATTTTCCTTCCACATAACCCAGACATAAGAAATCATTGGAATCTCCACTACAGAATGTCATTTAATCACAGCGAATCTGGAATTCATCTGAATCTCCACTCATGGCAGGCTTTCGCTACACCACTGGTGACTGTCCAAGTAACCTGATGCTGGTGTTCAGGGGCATCTTCACACTCATAGGCGTGCTGTTCACCTGACTATCCGCTCAATCCTGGTCAGCTCTTTATTTACCTGACCACACAATCCAGACTTCAGAAATCATCGGAATCTCCACTGAAGAATGTTCCATTCATTGACTGCCAATCTGGAATTCATCTGAATCTCGACTCCAGGCAGACTTTCCTTACACAACTGGAGAATGTCCAAGTAAACAAATGCTGGTTTTCAGCAGCCTTTTCACACTCTCGTCGTGCTGTTCACTTGGATATCCACTCAATCCTGGTCAGCTCTTCATTTTCCTGTCCACACAATACAGACTTCAGAAATCATTGGAATCTCCACTACAGAATGTTCCATTCATTTACTGCCAGTCTTGAATTCAAGCTACCGAGAGTATCTGGTCCTCGCCACTAAGCCTGGCAAGCCACCCATGAAATATTCCATATGCCAAAATTAAAATCACCACAAGTATACAAATGAAGAAGTTACTGAAACGGGCCAGCAAATCAATGAAATCCAGAAGTACTGGGAGATTGACAGTGATCCACACTGCTGAGTAGTTAATTCATCTCAATATCCAATGTATTAGGCCTCATTTCTTCTCATTCTCCACAAAATCGAGAGGAGTTAGAAATCTGCCAAGTGAGCATTTGCTCTCAATTCTCCCCAGGCATGCTGTTCAGGTCCCTATCCAGTCCAATATAGTATACTGTTCATTAACCCTGGTACAATACCGAGCGACCTGAGTTCATCTAAATATCAACACCTACACATCTGGTTTTCATCTGCCTGTGCACTCATTCAAGCCGAAGTTTTCATCATCCCGTCAACTCTACCCAGGCCTGGTGTACATCGACTAGTGAATCAATCGAAACCATATGGTATTCTCCCGGACAACACCACCCAGTGGAGTTTATGATCGTGTGCCTCTAAGTCTCTGCAGGGTTGGGATTCTTCTGCCTGTCCCAGCAACCCAATGCTGGTGGTCATCGTTCTGTTCACATACCCCAGGCGTGTTGTTCACAGGCTATCCATTCCACCCAAGTAAGCTCTTCATTTCCTGGTACCCATAACCCAGATTTCTGAAATCATTGGTTTCTCCACTGCAGAATGTTCCATTCATTCACTGAGAATCTGGCCTCTTCATACTCGCAGCCGTGCTGTTCACTGGCTATCCACTCAACCCTGGTCATCTCTTCATTTTCCTGCCCACATAACCCAGACGTCAATAATCATTGGAATCTCCAGTACATAAAGTACAAAATCTCCGGTCATTCACTGCGAGTCTGAAATACATCTGAATCTCAACTCTACCCAGGATTTCTCTACACCACTGGTGAATGTCCAAGTAACCCAATGCTAGTTTTCACCGGCCTCATCCCACTCGCAGCCGTGCTGTACACTGGCAATCCAGTTAACCCTGGTCAGCTCTTCATTTTCATGTCCACATAACCCAGACATCAGAAATCATTGAATTCTCCCCTACAGAATGTTTTGGCCATATACTCGAGTCTGGAAATATGTCTGAATCTCTACTCCAGGCAGGCTTTCACTACACCACTGGTGAATGTCCAAGTAACCGAATGCTGGTTTTCAGCAGCTTTTTTCACACTCGCAGGCGTGCTGTTCAACAGGTCAGCTCTTCATTTTCCTGTTCACACAACCCAGACTTCTCAAATAATCGGAATCTCCTCTACACAATGTTCCATTCATTCACTACCAATCTGGAATTCATCTGAATCTCCACTCCAGGCTGGCCTTCGTGAAACCACTGGTGAATGCACAAGTAACCCAATGCTGGTTTTCAGCGGCCTCTTCACATTCGCAGGCATGCTGTTCACCTGGCTATCCACTCAACCCTGGTCAGCTCTTCATTTCCCTGTTCACACAATCCAGATTTCAGATATCTTTGGAATCTCCACTACAGAATATTCCATTCCATCACTGCGAGTCTGGAATTCATCTGAATCTCCAACCCAGGCAGACTTTCTTTACACCACTGTTGAACATACACATAACCCAATGATGGTTTTTAGCTGCCTGATCACACTCGCAGGCGTGCTGTTCAACTGGGTATCCAACTCAACAGTGGTCAGCTCTTCATTTTCCTGTCCACACAACCCAGAGTTCTCAAATCATCGGAATCTCCACTACAGAATGTTCCATTCATTCACTGCCAATCTGGAATTCATCTGAATCTCCGCTCCAGGCATGCTTTCGTTACATCACTGATGAATGTCCAAGAAACACAATGCTTGTTTTCAGCGGCCTCTTCACCCTCAGAGCTGTGCTTTTTACTGGCAATCCACTCTATACTGGTCAGCTCTTCTTTTTCCTGCCGAAAAATCCCAGACTTCAGAAATCATTCGAGTCTCAAGTAATTCACTGTTAGTCGGGAATACATCTGAATCTCCACTTTATGCAGTCATTCGTTCCACCACTGGAGAATGTCCAAGTAACCTAATGCTGATATTCAGCGGCCTGTTCACACTCCCAGGCGTGCTTTACAACTTGCTATCCACTCAACACTGGACACTTCTTCATATTCCTGTCCACACAACCCAGACTTCAGAAATCATTGGAATTTCCACTACAGAATTTTCCATTCATTCACTGACAATCTGGAATTCATCCGGATCTCCACTGCAGCAGGTTTGCGTTATACCACTGGTGAATGTCCAACTAACCCAATGGTGGTTTTCTGCGGCCTCTTCACACTCGCAGTCGTGCTGTTCACTGGCTATCCACTCAACACTGGTCAGCTCTTCATTTTCCTGTCCCCACAACCCAGACTTCAGAAATCATTGGAATCTCCAGTACAGAAAGTTCCTTTCATTCAATACCAATCTGACTACATCTGAATCTCCACTCCAGGCAGGCTTTCATTACACCACTGGTGAATGTCCAAGTAACCCAATGCTGGTTTTCAGCGGCGTCTTGACACTCGCAGCTGTGCTATTCAAGGGATATATACTCCACCCTTGTCAGCTCTTCTTTTTCCTTTCCACAAAACCCAGACATCAGAAATCATTGGAATCTCCACTCGAGAATATTCCGGTCATTCACTGCGAATCTGGAATACATATGAATCTCCACTCTACACAAGCATTCGTTACACCAATGGTGAGTCTACCCAGAAACATGAAATTATCTGAATCTGCACTCTAAAATCATCCATGGGCTGCTTTCCATCTTCCTATCCATACTGCCATTCTGGCGCGAAAGCACAGCAGTAGACGTGTACCTCACGCAGCCAGAGGGCCGAGCCGGGTTCAATTCCTCGCCCTCTCAGATAACCCAGGAAGCTACCGAGAGTATTTGGCCCTCGCTGCAAATCCTGGCAAGCCACCCGTGAAATATTCCAAATGCTAAAATTACAGTCACAACAAGTCTCCAAAGACGTGACTGAACCGCGCCAGTAAATCAATGAAGTCCCGGAATAATGGGAGATTGACAGTGATCCACAGTGTTGAGTATTGAATTCATCCCAATATCCAATGTATTAGGCCTGCGTTTCTTCTCCTTCTCCACGAAATCGAGTCAAATTAGAAATCTGACAAGTTAGCATTTGCTCTCAACTCTCCCCAGGCATGCTGTTCAACACCCTATCCAGTCGAATATAGCTTTCTGTTCATTAACCCTGGAACAATACCGAACAACCTGAGTTCATCTAAATATCAACACCTACATATCTGATTTTCATCTGTCTGTGCACTCAATCAAGCCGAAGATTTCATCATCCCGTCAACTCTACCCAGGCCTGGTGTGCATCGACTTGTGAATCAATCGAAACGATATGGTACTCTCCCGGTCAACGGCACCCAGTGGAGTTTTTGATCGTATGCCTTTAAAATTCTGCAGGGTTGGGATTCTTCTACATGTCCTAGTAACCCAATGCTGGTGGTCATCGGCCTGTTCACAGACCGCAGGCGTGGTGTTCACTGGCTATCCACTCCACCCTGGTCATCTCTTCATTTCCTGGTGCCCATAAGCCAGAGTTCTGAAATCATTGCTTTCTCAATACAGAATGTTTCGGTCATACACTGTGAGTCTGGAATTACGTCTGTATCTCAACTCAATGCAGGCATTCGTTACACCACTGGTGAATGTCCAAGTAACACACTGCTGGTTTTCAGCGGCTTGTTCACACTCGCAGGCGTGCTGTTCAACTGCGTATCCACTGAACACTGGTCAGCTCTGCATTTTCCTGTCCACACAACCCCGACTTCAGAAGTCATTGGAATCTCTACTACAGAATGTTCCATTCATACACTGCCAATCTGGAATTCATCAGAATCTCCACTCCAGGCAGGCTGTCGTTACACCACTGGTGAATGTCCAAGTAAACCAATACTGGGTTTCAGCGGCCTCTTCGCACTCGTAGGCATGCTGTTTACCTGACCATCAACTCAACCCTGGTCTGCTCTTCATTTTTCTGTCCACACAATCCAGACTTCAGAAATCATTGGATCTCCATTATAGAATGTTCCATTCATTCACTGCTAATCTGGAATTCATCTGAATCTCCACTCTACGCAGTCATTCATTACACCACTGGTGAATGTCCAAGTAATCCAATGATATTTTTCCGCGGCCTGTTCACACGCGCCACCTTGCTGTTCACAGGCTATTCACTCCACCCTGGTAAGCTCATCATTTTCCTGTCCACAGATCTCAGACGTCAGAAATCATAGGAATCTCCAGTACAAAATGTTCCGGTTATTCACTAGGGTCTGGAATACATCTGAATCTCCACTCTATGCAGCCATTCGTTATACCACTTGTGAATTTCCAAGTTACTGCATCTTGAAACGGCCTGTTCACACTCTCAGGGGTGCTGTTCACCTGGCTATCCACTTAATTCTTGTCATCTCTTCATTTTCCTGTCTACACAATCCAGACATTAGAAACCATTGGAATCTCCACTACAGAATGTTCCATTAAATCACTGATAATCTGGAATTCATCTGAATCTCCACTCCAGGGAGGCCTCGCTACACCACTGGTGAATGTCCAAGTAAACCAATGCTGGGTTTCAGCGGCCTGTTCACACTCGCAGGCATGCTGTTCAACTGGCTATCGACTCAAAACTGGTCAGCTCTTCATTTTTGTGTCCACACGACCCAGAATGCTCAAATCATTGGAATGTCCATTACGGAATGTTCCATTCATTCACTTACAATCGGAATTCATCTGAATCTCCACTTCAGGCAGGCTTTCGTTAAAAATCTTAAGAATGTCCAAGTAACCCAATGCTGGTTTTCAGCGGCTTGTTCACACTAGTAGGCGTGCTGTTCAACTGGCTATCCACTCAACAATGGTCAGCTCTTGATTTTCCTATCCACACATACCAGACTTCAGAAATCATTGGAATCTCCACTACAGAATGTTCCATTTAATTACTGCGAATCTGGAATTCATCTGAATCTCCACTCCAGGCAGGTTTTGTAACACCATTGGTGAATGATCTAATACCCAATGCTGGTTTTCAGTGGCCTCTTCATACTCACAGCCGTGCTGTTCAATGGTAATCCACTCAACCCTGGTCAGCACTTCATTTTCCTGTCCACAGATCTCAGACGTCAGAAATCATAGGAATCTCCATTAAAAAATGTTCCGGTGATTCACTTCGAGTCTGGAATACATCTGAATCTCCATTCTACGCAGTCATTCGTTACACCACTGCTGAATGTCCTGTAATCCAATGCTGGCTTTCAGCGGCCTATTCACACTCGTAGGCGTGCTGTTCACTGGCAATCCACTCCACACTGGTCAGCTCTTCATTTTCCAGTCCCCAGATAACAGACGTCAGAAATCATTGGAGTCTCCAGTACAGAATATTCCGGTGATTCATTGCGATTCTGGAAAATATCTGAATATCCATCTAACGCAGTCATTCGTTACACCACTGTTGAATGTCCAAGTAACACACTGCTGGTTTTTAGCTCCTTAGTCATATTCGTAGGCATGCTGTTCAACTGGCTATCCACTCAACACTAGTCAGCTCTTGATTTTCCTGTCCACACATACCAGAGTTCAGAAATCATTGGAATCTCCACTACATTCATACACTGCCAATCTGGAATTCATCAGAATCTCCACTCCAGGCAGGCTTTCGTTACACCACTGGTGAATGTCCAAGTAACCCAATGCTAGTTTTCAGCGGCCTGTTCACACTCGCAAGAGTGCTGTTCAACTGGGTATCCACTCAACACTGGTCAGCTATTCATTTTCCTGTCCACACAACGCAGAATTCTCAGATCATTGGAATCTCCACTGAAGAATATTCCGTTCATTCACTGCGAATCTGGAATTCATCTGAATCTCCACTCCAGGCAGGGTTTCGTAACACCAGCGCTGAATGTCCAAGTAACCCAATGCTGGTTTTCAGCGGCCTATTCACTCTCATAGCTGTGCTGTACAATTGGCGATCCACTCAACCCTGGTCAGCTCTTCATTTTCCTGTCCACACAACCCAGCTTTCAGAAGTCATTGGAATCTCCACTACAGAATGTATCATTCATTCACGGCGAATCTGGAATTACTCTAACTCTCCACTCCAGGCAGATTTTCGTTACACCACTGGTGAATGTCCAAATAACCCAATGCTGGTTTTCAGCGGACTGTTCATATTTCAGCCGTACTGTTCAATGTGCTATACACTCAAGCCTGGTCAGCTCTTCATTTTCCTGTACACACAATCCTGACTTTAGAAATCATCGGTATTTCCACTACAGAATGCTCCATTCATTCACTGCGCATCTGGAATTCATCTGAATCTGCACTCCAGGCAGGCTTTCCTTACACCATTGGTGAATGTCCATGTAACCCAATCCTGGTTTTCAGCGACCCGTTTACACTCGCGGCATGCTATTCACTGGCTATCCACTTCACCCTGGTTAGCTCTTCATTTTCCTGTCCACACATCCCATACTTCAGAAATCATTGGACTCTCCACTACAGAATGTTCAATTCATTCACTGCGAATCTGGAATTCATCTGACTCTCCACTGCAGGCAGGATTTGTTTACACCACTGGTGAATGTCAAAGTAACCCAATGCTGGTTTTCAGCGGCCTGTTCACACTCGCAGCCGTGATGTTCACTGGCTATACACTCCACAGTGGTCAGCTCTACATTTTCCTGTCCAAACATCCCAGCCGTCACAAATCATTGCAATCTCCACTATAGATTTTTTCCATTCATTCAATGCAAATCTGGAATTCATCTGACGATCCACTGCAGTCAGGATTTGATTACACCACTGATGAATGTCAAAGTAACCCAATGCTGGTTTTCAGCGGCCTGTTCACACTTGCAGCCGTGATGTTCAGTTGGCTATCCACTCAACCCTGGTCAGCTCTTCAATTTCCTGTCACAAAACCCAGCCTTCAGAAATCTTTGGAATCTCCACTACAGATTGTTGCATTCATTCACTACGAATCTGGAAATCATCTGAATATCCACTGCCAGTATGCTTTCAGTCCAACAATGGTGAATGTCCAATTAACACAATGCTTGCTTTCAGCAGCCTGTTCACAATCGCAGCCGTGCTTTTCACTGGCTATCGAATTCTACCTGGTCAGCTCTTCCTTTTCCTGTCCACAATACCCAGAATTAAGAAATCATTGGACTCTCCACTACAGACTGTACCATTCATTCACTGCAAATCTGGAATTCATTTGAATCTCCACTACAGGCGGGTTTTCGTTACACCACTGGTGAATGTCCAAGTAACCAATGCTGGTTTTCAGGGGCCTGTTCATATTCGCAGCCGTGCTGTTCAATTGGCTATCGACTCAATTCTCGTCATCTCTTCTTTTTCTCTATCCACAAACAGAGCCTTCAGAAATCATTGGAACCCAGCCGTCATTAGAATCTCCACAACCGAATGTTCCTTCATTTACACTCGCAGGCGGGTTTTCGTTACACCACTGGTGAATGTCCAAGTAAAACAATGCTAGTTTTCTCCGGCCTGTTCACACTCGCAGCCGTGCTGTTCAATTGGCTATCCACTCAATCGTGTTAAGCTCTTCATTTTCTTGTGCACACAATCCTAAGTAAAGAAATCATTGGTATCTCCACTACAGAATGTTCCATTCATTCACTGGGAATCTGGAATTCATCTGAATCCGCACTCTAGGCAGGCTTTCGTTACACCACTGGTGAATGTCCAAGTAACCCAATGCTAGTTTTCAGCAGCCTGTTCACACTCACAACCATGCTGTTCACTGGCTATCCACTCAACCCTAGTCAGCTCTTCATTTTCCTGTGCACTCAACACAGCCTTCAGTTATCATTGGGATCTCCACTACAGAATGTTCCATTCATTCACTGTGAATCTGGAATTCATCTGACTCTCCACTGCAGGCAGGATTTGTTACAACACTGGTGAATATCAAAGTAACCCAATGCTAATTTTCAGTACCCTGTTCACACTCGCAGCCATGCTGTTCACTGGATATCCACTCCACAATGGTCAGCTTTTTAATTTTCTGTCCAAACAACCCAGTCTTCACAAATCATTGGAATCTCCACTACATGTTGTTCCATTCATTAACTGAGAATCTGGAATTGATCTGAATTTCCACTCCTGGCAGTCCTTCGTTACACCACTGGTGAATGTCCAAGTAACACAATGATGGTTTTCAGCAGCCTGTTCACACTCGCAGACGTGTTGTTTAATTGGCTATCCACTCAACCGTGTTAAGCTCTTCATTTTATTGTGCACACAATCCTAAGTATAGAAAACATTGGAATCTCCACTATAGAATGATCCATTCATTCACTGGGAATCTGAAATTCATCTGAATCTGCCCTCTAGGCAGACTTTCGTTACACCACTGGTGAATGTCCAAGTAACCCAATGCTAGTTTTCAGCGGCCTGTTCACACTCGGAGCACTGCTGTTCACTGGTTATGCACTCCACCATGGTCAGCTCTACATTTTCCTGTCCTCACAATCCATACTTCAGAAATCATTGGATTGTGCACTACAGAATGTTCAATTCATTCACTGCGAATCTGGAATTCATCTGACTCTCCACTGCAGGCAGCATTTGGTTACACCACTGGTGAATATCAAAGTAACACAATTGCTAATTTAGAATGGCCTTTTCATGCTCGCAGCCCTGCTGTTCACTGGATATCCACTCCACAATGGTCAGCTCTTCATTTTCCTGTCCAAACAACCCAGCCTTCACAAATCATTGGAATCTCCACTACAGAATGTTCCATTCATTCAGTGCGAATCTGGAATTCATCTGAATCTGTAATCCAGTCAGGCTTTCGTTACACCAGTGGTGAATGTTCAATAACACAATGCTGGTTTTCACAGCCTGTTCAGACTCGCAGCCGTGCTTTTCACTGGCTATCCACTCGACCTTGGTCAGCTCTTCATTTTACTGATCACAGAACACAAACATCAAACATCATTGGAATCTCCACTGAAAAATGTTCCGTTCATTCACTGCGAATCTGGAATTCATCTGAATCTCCACTGCAGGCAGGTTTTCGTTACACCAATGCTGAATGTCCAAGTAATCCAATGCTGGATTTCAGCGGCCTATTCACTCTCAGAGCTGTGGTGTTCAATTGGCGATCCACTCAACCCTGGTCAGCTCTTCATTTTTCTGTCCACACAACCCAGCCTTCAGAAGTCATTGGAATCTCCACTACAGAAGGTATCATTCATTCACGGCGAATCTGATATTCATCGAACTCTCCACTCCATGTAGGTTTTTGCTACACCACTGGTGAATATCCAAATAACCGAATGCAGGTTTTCAGCGGACTGTTCATAATTGCAGCTGTGCTGTTCAATTGGCTATCCACTCAAGCCTGGTCAGCTCTTCCTTTTCCTGTACACACAATCCTGACTTTAGAAATCATCGGTATTTCCACTACAGAATGCTCCATTCATTCACTGCGCATCTGGAATTCATCTGAATCTGCACTCCAGGCAGGCTTTCGTTACACCACTGGTGAATGTCCAAGTAACCCAATCCTGGTTTTCAGTGGCCTGTTTACACTCGCAGCGTGCTATTCACTGGCTATCCACTCCACCCTGGTTAGCTCTACATTTTTCTGTCCACAGAAATCAGAAATCAGACATCTTTAGAATCTCCACTGCAGAATGTTCCGTTCATTCAACTGCAATTCTGGAATTCATTTGAATATCCAAATTAGGCAGGCTTTCCTTACACCACTGTTGAATGTCCAACTAACGCAAAGCTGTTTTTCAGCGGTCTGTTCACACTCACAGCCGTGCTATTGACTGGCTAACCACTAACACTGGTCAGCTCTTCATTTTCCTGTCCACAAAATCCACCTTTCAGAAATCAATGGAATCTCCACTACAGAATTTTCCGTTCATTCACTGCGAATCTGGAATTCATCTGAATCTCCACTGCAGGCAGGTTTTCGTTAGACCAGTGCTGAATGTCCAAGTAATCCAATGCTGGTTTTCAGCGGCCTATTCACTTTCAGATCTGTGGTGTTCAATTGGCGATTCACTCAACCCTGGTCAGCTCGTCATTTTCCTGTCCACACAACGCAGCCTTCAGAAGTCATTGGAATCTCCACTACAGAATGTGTCGTTCATTCACGGTGAATCTGGAATTACTCTAACTCTCCACTCCAGGCAGGTTTTTGTTACACCTCTGGTGAATGTCCAAATAACCCAATGCTGGTTTTCAGCGGACTGTTCATAATTTCAGCCGTGCTGTTCAATTGGCTATCCACTCAAGCCTGGTCAGCTCTTCATTTTCCTGTACACACAATCCTGACTTTAGAAATCATTGGTATTTCCATTACAGAATGCTCCATTCATTCACTGCACATCTGGAATTCATCTGAATCTGTAATCCAGGCAGGCTTTCGTTACACCACTGGTGAATGTTCAATAACACAATGCTGGTTTTCAGCGGCCTGGTTTTCAGACTCACAGCCGTGCTTTTCACTGGCTATCCACTCGACCTTGGTCAGCATTTCATTTTACTGATCACAGAACACAGACATCAGACATCATTGGAATCTCCACTGAAGAATGTTCCGTTCATTCACTGCGAATCTGGAATTCATATGAATCTCCACTGCAGGCAGGTTTTCGTTACACCAGTGCTGAATGTCCAAGTAACCCAATGCTGGTTTTCAGCGGCCTATTCACTCTCAGAGCTGTGGTGTTCAACTGGCGATCCACTCAACCCTGGTCAGCTCTTCTTTTTCCTGTTCACACAACCCGGTCTTCAGAAGTTATTGGAATCACCACTACAGAATGTATCATTCATTCATGGCGAATCTGGAATTCATCTAACTCTCCACTCCAGGCAGGTTTTTGTTACACCACTGGTGAATATCCAAATAACCCAATGCTGGTTTTCAGCGGACTGTTCATAATTGCAGCCGTGCTGTTCAATTGGCTATCCACTCAAGCCTGGTCAGCTCTTCATTTTCCAGTACACTCAATCCTGACTTTAGAAATCATCAGTATTTCCACTACAGAATTCTCCATTCTTTCACTGCACATCTGGAATTCATCTGAATCTGCACTCCATGCAGGCTTTCGTTATACCACTGGTGAATGTCCAAGTAACCCAATCCTGGTTTTCAGCGGCCTGTTTACACTCGCAGCGTGCTATTCACTGGCTATCCACTCCACCCTGGTTAGCTCTTCATTTTCCTGTCCACAGAAACCAGACATCAGACATCTTTGGAATCTCCACTGCAGAATGTTCTGTTCATTCACTGTGAATCTGGAATTCATCTGAATATGCAAATCAGGCAGGCTTTCCTTACAACACTGTTGAATGTCCAACTAATGCAAAGCTGTTTTTCAGCGGTCTGTTCACACTCACAGCCGTGCTATTGATTGGCTAACCACTCAACACTGTTCAGCTCTGCATTTTCCTGTCCACAAAATCCACCCTACAGAAATCAATGGAATCTCCACTACAGAATGCTCCATTCAATCTCTGGGAATCTGGAATTCATCTGAATCTCCACTCCAGGCAAGTTTTCATTACACCACTTGTGAATATCCAAGTAACTCAATGCTGGCTTTCAGTGGCCTGTTCACACTTGCAGCCTTGCAGTTCAATTGGCTATCCACTCAACCGCGGTCAGCTCTTCATTTTCCTGTTCACACAACCCAGGCTTTAGAAATCATTGGAATATCAATTACAGAATGTTCCATGCATTTATTGCGATTCTGGAATTCATCTGAATCTCCACTGCTGGCAGGCATTCTTTACACCACTGGTGAATGTCCAAGTAACACAATGATGGTTTTTAGCGGCCTGTTGACACTCGCTGCTTTGCTGTTCACTGGCTATCCACTCTACCCTAGTCAGCTCTTCATTTTCCTATCCACAGAACCCAGAAAGCACACATCATTGGAATCTCCACTGCAGAATGTTCTGTTCATTCACTGCGCGTCTGGAATTTATCTGAATCTCCACTCCAGGCAGGTTTTCTTTACACCACTGCTGAATATCCAAGTAACTCAATGCTGGTCTTCAGTGGCCTGCTCATACTCGCTGCCATGCTGTTCAATTGGCTATCGACTCAACTCTGGTCAGCTTTTCATTTTTCTCTCCACACAAACCGGACTTCAGAAATCATTGGAAACCAGCCTTCATTGAAATCTCCACTACAGAATGTTCCATTCATTAACTGCGAATCTGGAATTTATCTGATTCTCGACTCCAAGCAGGCTTTCGTTACAACACTGGTAATGTCCACGTGAACCAATGCTGGTTTTCCGCGCACTTTTCTCCCTCGCATCCGTGCTGTTCACTGGCTATCAACTCCAACCTGGTCATGTCTTCATTTTCCTGTCCACACAACCCAGACATCAGAAATCATTTGAATCTGCCCTGCAGAATGTTCCATTCATTCACTGCGAATCTGGAATTCATCTCAATCTCTACTCCAGCCAGGCTTTCTTTACACCACTGTGGAACGACCAAGTAACACAATGCTGGTTTTCAGTGGCCTGTTCACACTCGCATCCGTGATGTCCACTGGCATTCCAGTGCACCCTGCTCATCTTTTCATTTTCTTGTCCACACATCCCGGACTTCAGAAATCATTGGAATCTCCACTACAGAATGTTCCATTCATTCACTGCCAATCTGGAATTCATCTCACTCTCCGCTCCAGGCATGTTTTCTTACACCACTGGTGGATTTCAAGTTACACAATCCTGGTTTTCTGAGGCCTTTTCACAGTTGCAGTCGTGCTCATCAATTGGCTATCGACTCAACTCTGATCAGCTCTTCATTTTCACGTCCTCAAAGCCCAGCGTTCAGAAAACATTGGAATCTGCACTACAGAATTTTCCATTCAATCACTGCTAATCTGGAATTCATCTGAATCTCCACTGCCGGCAGGCTTTCATCACACAACAGGTGAATGCCCAATAACCCAATGCTGGTTATCAGCGGCCTGTTCACACTCCACAACCGTTCTGTTCACTGGCTATCCACTCAACCCTGGTCAGCTCTTCATTTTTCTGTCCACACAATCCTGAATCCAGAAGTCATTAGAATCTGCCCTACAGAATGTTCCATTCATTCACGGCGAATCTGGAATTCATTTGAGTCTCCACTGCCGGGAGGCTTTTGTTACACCACTTATGAATGTCCAAGTAACACAATGTTGGTCTTCAGCGCTCTGTGCTCACTCACAGCAGCGATGTTCACTGGCTATCCACTCAACACTGCTCAGGTCTTCATTTTCCTGTCTACACAATCCAGCCTTCGGCAATTATTGGACTCTCCACTACAGAATATTCCATTAATTCTCTTCGAATCTGGAATTCATCTGAATCTACACTCTAGGCAAGCTTTCCTTACACCACTGGTGAATGTGCAAGTAACCCAGTGCTGGTTTTCAGCAGCCTTTTCACACTCGCATCCGGGCTATTCACTGGCTATCGACTCCAACCTGGTCAGCTCTTCCTTTTCCTGTCCACACAACCCAGAATTCAGAAATCATTGGACTCTCCACTACAGAATGTTCCATTTATTCATGGCGAACATAGAATTCATCTGAATCGACACTCCCGGCAGACTTCCATTACACCACTGGTGAATGTCCAAGTAACGCATTGCTGGTTTTCAGGTGCCTATTCATACTCGCAGCCGTGCTGTTAAATTGGCTATCCACTCAATTATGGTCAGCTCTTCTGTTTTCTGTACACAAAACCCAGCTATCAGAAATCATTTGAACCCAGCCATCTTTGGAATCTCTACTCCGGATTGTTCCATGCATTCACTGCGAATCTGGAATTCATCTGACTCTCAACTCCAGGCAGGTTTTCATTACACCACTGGTGAATATCCAAGTAACCCAATGCTGGTTTTCAGCGGCCTGTTCACACTTGCAGCAGAGTTGTTCAATTGGCTATCCACTCAACACTGATCAGCTCTTCCATTTCCTGTCCACACAACCCAGAGTTCAGATATCATTGGAATCTCCACTACAGAATGTTCAATTCATTCACTTCGAATCTAAAATTCATCTGAATCTTCACTCCAGGCAGGCTTTCGTTACACCACTGGTGAATGTCCAAGTAACACAATGCTGGTTTTCAGCGGCCTGTTTATACTTGCGGCTGTGCTGTTCCCTGGCTATCCACTACACACTTGGTAGCTCATAATTTTCCTTTCAACAGAACCCAGACATCAGATATCATTGGAATCTCCACTGAAGGATCTTCCGTTCATTCACTACGAATCTGGAATTCATCTGAATCTCCATTCCAGGCAGGCTTTCATTTCACCACTGTTGAATGACCAAGTAACCGAATGCTGGTTTTCAGCGGGCTGTTCACACTCAAAGCGGTGCTGTTCAACTGTCATTCCACTCCACACTGCTCAGCTCTTCATTTTCCTCTCCACAATCTCCAGACTTCAGAAAGCATTGGAATCTCTACTACAGAATATTACATTTATTCTACGAGAATCTGGAATTCATCTGAATCTCCACTCCAGGCAGGCTTTCGTTACACCACTGGTGAATGTCCAATTAACCCAATGCTGGCTATCCACTCCAACCTGTTCAGGTCTTCATTTTTTGTCCACACAACCCAGGCTTCAGAAAATATTGGACTCTCCACTACAGAAAGTTCCATACATTCACTGCAAATCTGGAATTCATCTGACACTCCACTCCAGGCAGGTTTTCGTTACACCACTGGTAAATGTCCAAGTAAGCCAATGCAGGTTTTCAGTGGCCTGTTCAGACTCACAGCAGTGCTGTTCAGTTGGCTGTCCACTCAACCATGGGCAGCTCTTCCTTTCCCTGTCCACACAACACAGACTACAAAAATCATGGGACTCTCAACTACAGAATGTTCCATACATTCACTGCGAATCTGTAATTCATCTGACTCTCCACTCCTGGCAGGTTTTCGTTACACCACTGGTGAATGTCCAAGTAACTCAATGGTGGTTTTCAGCGGCCTGTTCACACTCGCCGTGCTGTTCACTGGCTATCCACTCAACACTGGTCAGCTCTTCATTGTCCTGTCCAAACAAACCAGACTTCAGAAACCATTGGAATCTCCATTACAGAAAGTTCCATTTATTCACTGCGAATCTGGTATTCATCTGAATCTCCACTCCAGGCAGGTTTTCGTTACAACACTGCTGAATGTCCAGTAACCCAATGCTGGTTTTCAGTGTCCTGTTCATATTCGCTACCGTGCTGTTCTATTGGCTATCGCCTCAATTCTGGTCAGCTCTTTATTTCTCTCTCCACAAAAACCAGCCTTCAGAAATCATTGGTACCCACCCTTCATTGGATTTTCCACTACAAAATGCCCCACTCATTGACTGCGAATCTGGAATTCATCTGAATCTCCACTCCAGACACGCTTTCGTTACACCACTGGTGAATGTCCAAGTAACCCAATGCTGATTTTCATTGACCTGTTAGGACTCGCAGCCGTGCTGTTCAGTTGGCTATCCACTCAACCCTGGTCAGCTCCTCATTTTCCTCTCCACACAACCCAGGCTTCAGAAATCATTGGAATCTCCACTACAGAATGTTCCTTTCATTCACTGCAAATCTGGAATTTATCTAAATCTGCACTACAGGCAGGCTTTCGTTACACCACTGGTGAATGTCCAACCAGCATTGCTGGTTTTCAGCGGGCTTTTCACACTCACAGCCGTGCCGTTCACTGGCTATCGAATCAACACTGGTCAGTTCTTCAATTTACTATCCACACAACACAGACACCAGAAATCATTGGACTCTCAACTACAGAATGTTCCATTCATTCACTGCGAATCTGGAATTCATCTGACTCTCCACTGTAGGCAGGTTTTCTTACACCACTGGGGAATGACCAAGTAACACAATTTTGGTTTTCAGCGGCCTGTTCACACTCGCAACCGTGATGTACAACTAACATTCCTCTGCACACTGGTTAGCTGTTCATTTTCTTGTCCACACAACCCAGAATTCAGAAATCATTTGAATGTCCACTACAGAATGTTCCATTCATTCACTTCGAATCTGGAATTCATCTGACTCTCCACTCCAGGCAAGCTTTCGTTACACCACTGATTAATGTCCAAGTAACCCAATACTGGTTGTCAGCGACCTGTTCATACTCGCAGCCGTGCTCTTCAATTGGCTAACCTCTCAACCATGGTCTGCTCTTCTTTTTCTTTTTTTTTATTTTTTTTATTTTTAGTGAAACAGCATGAGGTACAGTTGTAGATTTACAATTTTTTGTGCTTGGGTTTCTATTATACAATGATCAAATACCCATCCCTCCACCAGTGCCCGTTTTCCACCACCATGGATAATATCCCTCCCACTACCATCCCTCCCATCTCACCATGCCTCTGTGGAAGGGCAATCCCTTGTGTTCTCTCTCTCCTTTTGAGTGTTGTGGTATGCAAAAGAGGCTTTGAGTGGCAAACATGTTCAGTCCATAGTCTACTTTCAACACGCATCTCCCCTCCTGGGAGGATCCTCCAAACACCCTTTATTTGGTGCTCCCTTCTCTATCTGAGCTGTCCTTTCCCCTAGAATTCCTGGCTGGCCTCTAAGCTATGGAGTAATCATCCTGGTGTTGATCTCAGCTATTCTTGGGTATTAATCTCATATTTTGTTTCTTTGTATTCCCCAGATGGATGCAATCTTTCTATGTCTATCCCTCTCTTTCTGACTCATTTCGCTTAGCATGATACTTTCCATGTTGTACCACTTGTATATAAATTTCATGACTTCATATTTTCTAACAGCTACATAGTACTCCATTTTGTAGCTGTACCAAAGTTTCTTTAACCAGTCATCTGTTCTTGGGCATTCAGATTTCTTCCAGGTTCTGGCTATTGTAAAGAGTGCTGCAATGAACAAACAAGTGCAAATATCACTTCGACTATACATTTTTGCCTCTCTGGGATATATTCCCAGGAGTGGTATTGCTGGGTCAAATTGGAGCTCAATTTCTAATTTTTTGAGAATCGTCCATACTGTTTTCCAGAAAGGCTGAACCAGTCGACATTCCCACCAACAGTGTGAAACAGTGTTCCTTTCTCACCACATCCGCGCCAGCATCAGGTGCTTTTGTTCTTTGGGATGTGGGCCAGTCTCTGAGGTGTGAGATGGTATCTCATTGTGGTTTTGATCTGCAACTCCCTGATAATTAATGATGTAGAACATTTTCTCATGTGCTTTTTTTGCCATTTGGATTTCATCCTTGAGAAAGTTTCTGTTCAATTCATTGCCCCATTTTTTGATGGGGTTGGATGTTTTCTTCTTGTGGAGTTCAACCAGTATTTTGTATATCCTTGATATCAACCCCTTGTCAGATGTGTATTCGGCGAATATCCTTTCCCATTCTGTAGACTGTCTTTGTATTTTGGTCACTGTTCCTTTGGAGGTGCAGAAGCTTCTTAGTTTAAGATAGTCCCATTTATCTATCTCTGTTTTCACTTGCTCGGCCAGTGGCGTGACATCTTTGAAGATACCATTAGCTTCAATGTCATGGAGGGTTTTGCCAACTTTGTCTTCAATGTACCTTATGGTTTCTGGTCTGATGTTGAGGTCTTTAATCCATTTTGATCTTACTTTTGTACATGGTATTAGGCAGAGTTCTGAGCCCATTTTTTTTGCCTGTAGCTGTCCAGTGATGCCAGCACAATTTGTTAAAGAGGCTTTCCTTACTCCACTTCACATTACTTGCACCTTTATCAAAGATTAGATGATCATATGATTGAGGGGAGATGTCAGTGTATTCAACCCTGTTCCATTGGTCTGCAGTTCTGCCTTTGTTCCAGTACCATGCTGTTTTAATTATTACTGCTTTGTAGTACAGTTTGAAGTTAGGGAGGTTGATTCCTCCCATTTTCTTTTTTCCAAGAATTGCTTTAGCTACTCGTGGGGGCTTATTGTTCCATATAAATTTCAGGAGCGTTTGCTCCATTTCTTTGAAGAATTTCATGGGTATCCTTATAGGGATTGCATTGAATTTATACAATGCTTTCGGTAGTGTTGCCATTTTGACAATGTTAAGTCTCCCGACCCATGAGCAGGGGATATCTTTTCATTTCCTCATGTCCTCTTTTATTTCCTGAAGTAGCGTTTTGTAGTTTTCTTTGTACAGGTCCTTTACTTCCTTAGTTAAGCTGATTCGTAGGTACTTGATTTTCTGGGGAACAATTGTGAATGGAATCATTTTTTTCATGTAGCTTTCTCTTATCTCACTGTTTGCGTATAGGAAAGCCATGGACTTTTGGGTATTGATTTTATAGCCTACAACTTTACTATACAAGTCTATTGTTTCTGGGAGTTTTTGGTGGAGGTTATTGGGTTCTCTAAGTATAGTATTATATCATCTGCGAATAGTGAGAGCTTGATTTCTTCCTTTCCTACCTGAATGCCCTTAATATCTTTTTCTTGCCTAATCGCTATTGCAAGTACTTCCAGTACTATATTGAACAGCAGTGGAGATAGTGGGCATCCTTGTCTCGTTCCTGATCTTTCTTAGAGGAAAGGCTCTCAGTTTTTCCCCATTGAGGATGATGCTTGCTGTAGGCTTGTGGTAGATGGCTTTAACTATGTTGAGGAAAGTCCCCTCTATACCCATTTTGGCTAGGGTTTTCATCATAAAGGGGTGCTGGATCTTGTCAAATGCTTTCTCTGCATCTATTGATATGATCATATGCTTTTTATCTTTTCTTTTGTTGATATGATGGATTATGTTGATTGATTTCCGAATGTTAAACCATCCTTGCATCCCTGGGATGAATCCTACTTGGTCATGGTGTATGATCTTTTTGATGAGTAGTTGGATTCTATTTGCTAGGAGTTTGTTGAGGATCTTTGCATCTGTGTTCATCAGGGATATCAGCCTGTAATTCTCTTTCTTTGTGGTATCTCTGTCTGCTTTTAGTATCAGTGTGATATTTGCTTCGTAGAAACTGTTGGGAAGTGTTTTTGATTCTTCAATTTCGTGGAAAAGCTTAAAGAGCATTGGGAGTAAGTCCTCTTTAAAGATTTGGAAGAATTCACTAGTGAATCCATCTGGTCCAGGACTTTTGTGCTTGGGGAGACTTTTTATTACCATTTCAATTTCCTTGATGGTGATAGGCCTGTTCAGGTATTCCAGGTCTTCTTGGTTCAGCCTTGGGAGTCTGTAGGAGTCTAGGAATTTAGCAATTTCCTCGAGATTTTGATGTTCCTTGGCATAAAGTTTCTCTAAATACTCCCTGAGGATCCTTTGAATTTCTGTAGTTTCTGTTGTAATGACAGCCTTTTCATTTCTGATTCGGTTTATTAGGGTTTTCTCTCTCCCTTTCTTTGTGAGTTTTGGTAAAGGCTTATCGATCTTGTTAATTTTCTCGAAGAACCAGCTCTTGGTTTTATTGATCTTTTGGATTGTTTTTTTGGTTTCCATCTCGTTAATCTCTGCTCTGAGTTTTTTTATTTCCTTTCTCCTGTTCAGGTTGTGCTCCTTTTTTTGGTCCTTCTCCAAGCTCTTAAGCTGTTAGGTTAGGTTACTTATGTGTGCTCGCTCCTCCTTCCTGAGGAATGCTTGTAGAGCTATAAATTTTCTTCTTAACACAGCTTTTGCTGTGTCCCATAAGTTTTGGTAACTCGTGTTCTCATTTTCATTTGTTTCTAGGAATCTTTTGATTTCCTTTCTAAGCCACTCATTGTTCAATAGAGCACTGTTTAATTTCCAGGTGTTTGATTTAGTTTTCTGTTTTTGGGTGTGATTTACTCTAATTTCAGCGCATTATGGTCTGAGAAGATTGTTGATACAATCTCTATCTTCTTAATTTTATGGAGGCATGTTTTGTGGCTCAGCATGTGGTCTATCTTGGAGAATGTTCCATGTACGCTTGAGAAGAATGTGTATTCAGTTTTTTGTGGATGAAGTGTCCTGTATATATCTACTAAGTCCCTTTCTTCCATCGTTTCCCTCAGATGAAGTATGTCCTTGCTAAGCTTGAGGCTGGTTGATCTATCAAGTGGTGACAAAGCGGTGTTGAAATCTCCCACTAGTATTGTGTTCTATTGATGTCTTTTTCCAAATCTATGAGTAGTTGTTTTAAGTACTTTGCTGGTCTCTCATTAGGTGCATATACATTTATTATTGTAAGTTCTTCCTGTTGTACAGATCCTTTGATCAATAAGAAATGGGCTTCACTGTCTCTTATGACATTCTTCACTCTGAAATCGATGTGGTCTGATATTAGGATGGCTACCCCAGCTTTTTTATGGGAGCTGTTTGCCTGTAGGATTGTTTTCCAGCCTTTGACTCTGAGTCTGTGTTTCCTTTGACTATTGAGATGTGTTTCTTGCAGGCATCGGATTGTTGGGTTCAATTTTCTAATCCATACTGCCACTCTATGTCTTTTAATTGGTGCGTTTAGCCCATTGACATTGAGAGAGATTGTTGTTATGGGATTTTGCCCCATTGTTCTGTTGAAATTTGGTGTATTTGAGGGGCCTGTCTTGCCTTACAGTAGCCCATTTAGTTGTTCTTGTAACCATGGTTTTGAGTCTATGAAATTCCTGAGCTGTTGTTTTTCTGTGAAACTGTGTGTTGTTCCTTCTACTATGAATTAGAGTCTCTCTGGGTAAAGTATTTTTGGAGAGGCATTTATTTCACTGAGCTTTTTCACTATCTCCCACCACTGTTTGCGGGCCATGAGGGTTACATCAGAAAAATCAGCTGTGAATTTTAAGGATGCTCATTTGTAAGAGATTTCTTTCTTCGATCTTGCTGCTTTCAGAATTTTGTCTCTGTCTAAGGTTTTGGTCATTTTGATCAGAATGTGTCTTGGGGTATTTTTATTCGGATTTCTTCTAGCTGGTACACTTCGGGCCTCCTGAATGTGGTCACAAGTTTTCTTCAGCTCTGGAAATGTTGTAGCAATGATGTCTTTGACAGTTTCTTCTTCATCAAGGTTTTCTTCATTTCCCTCTGGAACTCCAACAATTCTTATGTTACCCTCTTGGCTTCGTCACGATCTTCTCTTGCCATCTGTTCCCGAATTGTGAGTCTCTTTTCCATTTTCTTCTCTTTCCTGGAGAGTCTCTGAACGTGATCTTCGAGCTCACTGATTCTGTTCTCAGCAGCTGTTACTCTTCTGCTGAGGCCTTCCACTGAGTTTTTCAATTAGCCTACCAGGTTTTTTAGGTCGGACATTTCCGATTGCATTTTCCTCATTTCTGCCTTCAAATCCTCTTGTCTTTTATTGGCAATGCTTTCCATCATTTCTTTTAGTTCCTTAAGCATCCTAAGTAGCTCCCTTCTGAATTCCTTGTCAGAGAGGTTGTCTAACACTACAGTACTCTTGATGTCTTCTGGGTTAGCCTCTTCAATAATAAAGTTTGGTGGGCTTTTGCATTGCTTTACCATTGTGAGAGGTGTGGTTTAGTCCTGCATGTTTACTGTTACTATTCTTCTTGATATGTAGTGTGAGTTGAGATAGGTTTATGAGTTATTGGCTACTGTGTTTCTAGTGGCTGAGCTAAAATAGAGAAGATTCCATCTAAGAAGGTAGCTTATGGGTCCTAGGGCATATGTGGTGAGAGAATATTTCGCGGCCACGTGAGCGGCCGCGGCTCCGGAAAGTGTCCCTGCACTGGTACCTGATTGGAAGGAGGAGAGGGGTCCCCTTCAGCTTTGTTGCCGAGCTGTGGGGCTCAGGTCCCGTCCCGCGCAGATCAGGGGAAAAAAACGGCTGTGCTATGAGATCGAGCTAGCTGCGCATACTCAGAGAGTCCCAGGCCCGTCTTTTTCTTGTCCACACAATCCAGCCTTCAGAAATAATTGGAATCTCCACTACAGAATGTTCCATTCATTCACTGCGAATCTGGAATTTATGTGAATCTGCACTACAGGCAAGCTTTAGTTACACCACTGGTGAATGTCCAACAAATGCAATGCTGGTTTTCAGCGGTCTCTTAACACTCACAGCACTGCTGTTCACTGGCTATCCACTGGTTCAATGGTCAGCTCTTCATTTTCCTGTCCACACAATCAAGCCTACAGAAATCATTGGAATCTCTTCTACAGAATGTTCCATTCATTCTCTTCGAATCTGGAATTCATCTGAATCTGCAATCTTGGCAGGCTTTCCTTACACCACTGGTGAAGGTCCAGTAACCAATGCTGGTTTTCAGCTGCGTGTTCACACTCGCAACCATGCTGTTCACTGGCTATCAATTCCAACCTGGTCAGCTCTTCTTTTCCTGTCCACACAAGACAGACTTCAGAAAACATTGTACTCTCCACTACAGAATGTTACATTCATTCACTGCGAATCTAGAATTCATCTGAATCTCCAGTCCAGGCAGGTTTTCATTACACCAATTGTGAATGTCCAAGTAACCCAATGCTGGTTTTCAGGGGTCTATTCATACTCGCAGCCATGCAGTTAAATTGACTGTCGACTCAATTATGGTCAGCTCTTCTTTTTTCTGTCCACACAACACAGCTTTCAGAAATCCTTGGAACCCAGCGATCTTTGGAATCTCCAGAAGAGAACATTCCATTCATTCACTGCGAATCTGGAATTCATCTGACTCTCAACTCCAGGAAGGTTTTTCTTACACCACTGGTGAATATCCAAGTAACTCAATGCTGGTATTTAGCGGCCTGTTCACACTTACAGCCATGCTTTTCAACTGGCTATCCACCCAACACTGGTCAGCTTTTCATTTTCCTGTCCACACATACCAGCCTTCAGATATCATTGGAATCTCCACTAAAGAATGTTCCATTCATTTACTGCGAATCTGGAATTTATCTGAATCTGCACTCCGGCAGTCTTTCGTTACACCACTGGTGAACGTCCATCTAATGCATTGTTGGTTTTCAGTGGTCTGTTCACACTCGCAGCCATGCTGTTTACTGGCTATCCAATCCACCCTGGTCAGCTCTTCATTTTCTTGTCCACATAACACAGACATCAGAAATTATTGGAATCTCCACTACAGAATGTACGGGTCATAAATTGCGAGTCTGGATTTACGTCTGAATCTCCACTGAGCCAGGCTTTCGCAACACCACTTCTGAATGTCCAATTAAACCAATTCTGGTTTTCAGCAGCCTCTTCAAACTCGCAGCCGTGCTGTTCACTGGCAATCCACTGCACACCAGTCAGCTCTTCATTTTTCTATGCTCAGATCCAAGACGTCAGAAATCACTGGAGTCTTGAGTACACAGTGTTCCGGTGATTCACTTCCAGTTTGGAATACATCTGAATCTCCACTCTACGCAGTCATTCGTTACACCATTGGTGAATATCCAAGTAACCCAATGCTGGTTTTCAGCGGCCTGTTCACACTCGAAGGCGTTCTGTTAAACTGGGTATCCACTCAACACTTGTCAGGTCTTCCTTTTCCTGTCCACAAAATCCAGAGTTCTTAAATATTCGGTATCTCCACTACAGAATGTTCCATTCATTCACTGCAAATCTGGAATTCATCTGAATCTCCACTCCAGGCTGGCTTTCGTGAAACCACTGGTGAATGCACAAGTAACCCAATGCTGGTTTTCAGCGGCCTCTTCACATTCACAGGCATGCTGTTCACCTGGCTATCCACTCAACCCTGGTCAGCTCTTCATTTTCCTGTCCACACAATCCAGATTTCAGATATCTTTCGAATGTCCACTACAGAATATTCCATTCAATCACTGCCAGTCTGGAATTCATCTGAATCCCCACTCCAGGCAGGCTTTCTTTACACCACTGGTGAATGTCCACATAACCCAATGATGGTTTTTAGCTGCCTGATCACACTCGCTGTTCAACTGAGTATCCACTAAACAGTGGTCAGCTCTTCAATTTTCTGTCCACACAACACAGAATTCTCAAAATATCGGAATCTCCACTACAGAATGTTCCATTCATTCACTGCCAATCTGGAATTCATGTGGATCTCTGCTCCAGGCAGGCTTTCGTTACATCACTGATGAATGTCCAAGAAATCCAATGCTTGTTTTCAGCGGCCTCTTCACCCCCGGAGCCGTGCTTTTTACTGGCAATCCACTCTATCCTGGTCAGCTCTTCATTTTCCTGCCGAAAAATCCCAGACTTCAGAAATCATTCGAGTCTCCAGTACAGAAGGTTCTGGTAATTTACTGCGAGTCTGAAATACATCTGAATCTCCACTCTATGCAGTCATTCGTTCCACCACTGGTGAATATCCAAGTAACCCAATGCTGGTTTTCAGCGGCCTGTTCACACTCCCAGGTGTGCTTTTCACCTTGCTATCCACTCAACACTGGTCAGCTCTTCATATTTCTGTCCACACAACCCAGACTTCAGAAATCATTGGAATCTCCACTGCAGAATTTTCTATTCATTCATGACAATCTGGAATTCATCTGAATCTCCACTGCAGGCAGGTTTGCGTTACAACACTGGTGAATGTCTAAGTAACCCAATGCTGGTTTTCTGCGGCCTCTTCACACCCGCAGTAGTGCTGTTCACTGGCTATCCACTCAACACTGGTGAGCTCTTCATTTTCCTGTCCCCACAACCCAGACTTCAGAAATCATTGGAATCTCCAGTACAGAATATTCCTTTCATTCACTACCAATCTGGAATTCATCTGAATCTCCACTCCACGCAGGCTTTCATTACACCAATGGTGAATGTCCAAGTAACCAATGCTGGTTTTCAGCGGTGTCTTGTGCTGTTCATGGGATATATACTCCAACCTGGTCAGCTCTTCTTTTTCCTGTCAACAAAAACCAGACATCAGAAATCATTGGAATCTCCACTACAGAATATTCCTGTCAGTCACTTCGAGTCTGGAATACATCTGAATCTCCACTCCAGGCAGGCTTTCGTTACACCACTGGTGAATGTCCAAGTAACCCAATGCTGGTATTCAGCGGCGTCTTGACACTCGCAGCTGGGCTGCTCAAGGGATATATATACTCCACCCTGGTCAGCTCTTCTTTTTCCTGTCCACAAAAACCAGACTTCAGAAATCATTGGAATCTCCACTAGAGAATATTCCGGTCATTCACTGCGAGTCTGGAATACATCTGAATCTCCACTCTACGCAAGCATTCATTACACCACTGGTGAGTCTACCCAAAACATGAAAATATCTGAATCTGCACTCTAAAATCATCCATGGGCTGCTTTTCATCTTCCTATCCACACTGCCATTCTGGCGCGAAAGCACAGCAGTAGGACATGTGCCTCACGCAACCAGCCTGGCCGAGCTGGTTTCATTCCTCGCCCTCTCAGATAACCCAGAAAGCTACTGAGCGTATTTGGCCCTCGCTGCAAAGCCTGGCAAGCCACCCGTGAAAAATTCCAAATGCTAAAATTACAGTCACAACAAGTGTCCAAACAAACATGTGACTGAACCGCGACAGTAAATCAATGAAGTCCCGGAGTACTGGGAGATTGACAGTGATCCACACTGCTGAGTATTGAATTCATCTCAATATCCAATGTATTAGGCCTGCGTTTCTTCTCCTTCTCCACGAAAACTAGTCAAAATAGAAATCTGACAAGATAGCATTTGCTCTCAACTCTCCCCAGGCATGCTGTTCAGTACCCTATCCAGTTGAATATAGTTTTCTGTTCATTAACCCTGGAACAATACCGAACAACCTGAGTTCATCTAAATATCAACACCTACATATCTGATTTTCATCTGTCTGTGCACTCAATCAAGCCGAAGATTTCATCATCCCGTCAACTCTACCCAGGCCTGGTGTGCATCGACTTGTGAATCAATCGAAACGATATGGTACACTCCCGGTCAACGCCACCCAGTGGAGTTTTTGATCGTATGCCTCTAAAACTCTGCAGGGTTGGGATTCTTCTGCATGTCCCAGTAACCCAATGCTGGTGGTCATCGGCCTGTTCACAGACCGCAGGCGTGGTGTTCACTGGCTATCCACTCTACCCTGGTCATCTCTTCATTTCCTGGTGCCCATAAGCCAGAGTTCTGAAATCATTGCTTTCTCCACTACAGAATGTTCCGATCATAGACTGTGAGTCTGGAATTATGTCTGCATCACCACTCAATGCGGGCATTCGTTACACCACTGGTGAATGTCCAAGTAACACACATCTGGTTTTCAGCAACCTGTTCACACTCGCAGGCTTGCTGTTCGACTGCGTATCCACTGAACACTGGTCAGCTCTGCATTTTTCTGTCCACACAACCCTGACTTCAGAAGTCATTGGAATCTCCACTGCAGAATGTTCCATTCATACACTGCCAATCTGGAATTCATCAGAATCTCCACTCCAGGCAGGCTTTCGTTACACCACTGGTTCATGTCTATGTAACCCAATGCTGGTTTTCAGCGGCCTCTTCACACTCGTAGGCGTGCTGTTGTCCTGACCATCCACTCAACCCTGGTCAGTTCTTCATTTTCCTGTCCACACAATCCAGACTTCAGAAATCATTGGATCTCCATTACAGAATGTTCCATTCATTCACTGCTAATCTGGAATTCATCTGAAACTCCACTCTACGCAGTCATTCGTTACACCACTAGTGAATGTCCAATTAATCCAATGATGGTTTTCCGCGGCCTGTTCACACGCACCACCTTGCTTTTCCCAGCCTATCCACTTTACCCTGGTAAGCTCTTCATTTTCCTGTCCACAGATCTCAGACGTCAGAAATCATAGATATCTCCACTACAAAATGTTCCGGTTATTCACTTAGGGTCTGGAATACATCTGAATCTCCACTCTATGCAGCCATTCGTTATACCACTTGTGAATTTCCAAGTTACTGCATCTTGAAACGGCCTGTTCACACTAGCAGGGGTGCTGTTCACCTGACTATCCACTTAACTCTTGTCATCTCTTCATTTTCCTGTCCACACAATCCAGACTTTAGAAATCATTGGAATCTGCAATACAGAATGTTCCATTAAATCACTGCTAATCTGGAATTCATCTGAATCTCCACTCCAGGCAGGCTTTCGTTACACCACTGGTGAATGTCCAAGTAACCCAATGCTGGTTTTTAGCGGCCTCTGGACACTGGCAGCTGTGCTGTTCACAGGATATCCACTCCACCCTGGTCAGCTCTTCTTTTTTCTGTCCACAAAACCCAGACATCAGAAATCATTGGAATCTCCACTAGAGAATATTCCGGTCATTCACTGTGAATCTGGAATACATCTGAATCTCCACTCTACGCAAGCATTCGTTACACCACTGGTGAGTCTACCCAGAAACATGAAATTATCTGATTCTGCACTCTGAAATCATCCATGGGCTGCTTTTCATCTTCCTATCCACACTGCCATTCTGAGCGAAAGCACAGCAGTAGGACGTGTACCTAATGTAGCCAGCCTGGCCAAGCCGGGTTCAATTCCTCGCCCACTAAGAGAAAGTGAGAAGCTACTGAGAGTACCTGGTCCTCGCCGCAAAGTCTGGCAAGCCACCCGTGAAATATTCCATATGCCAAAATTACAGTCACCACAAGTCTCCAAACGAAGTCGTGACTGAACCCCGCCAGTAAATCAATGAAGTCCCGGAGTACTGGGAGATTGACAGCGAACCACTCTGCTGAGCATTGAATTCATCTCAATATCCAATGTATTAGGCCTGCATTTCTTCTCGTTCTCCACGAAATCGAATCAAATTAGAAATCTGACAAGTTAGCATTTGCTCTCATCTCTCCCCAGGCATGCTGTTGAGCACCCTATCCAGTCGAATAAAGTTTTCTGTTCATTAACCCTGGCACAATACCGAGCGACCTGAGTTCATCTAAATATCAACACCTACATATCTGGTTTTCATCTGCCTGTGCACTCAATCAAGCCGAAGTTTTCATCATCTAATCAACTTTACCCAGGCCTGGTGTGCATCGACTTGTGAATCAATCGAAATGATATGGTACTCTCCAGGTCAAGGCCATCCAGTGGAGTTTATGATTGTATGTCTCTAAAACTCTGTAGGGTTGGGATTCTTCTGCATGTCCTAGTAACCGAATGCTGTGGTCATCGGCCTGTTCACAGACTGCAAGCGTGGTGTTCACTGGCTATTCACTCCACCCTGGTCATCTCTTCATTTCCTGGTGCCCATAACCCAGAGTTCTGAAGTCATTACTTTCTCCACTACAGAATGTTCTGATCATAGACTGCAAGTCTGGAATTACGTCTGCATCTCCACTCAACGCAGGTATTCGTTAAACCATTAGTTAATGTACAAGTAAACAAATGCTGGTTTTCAGCGACTTGTTCACACTCACAGGGGTGTTCTTCACCTGGTTATCCACTCAACCCTGTTTAGATCTTCATTTTGCTGTCCACACAATGCAGACTTCAGAAATCATTGGAATCTCCATTACAGAATGTCAGATTCAATCACAGCGAATCTGGAATTCATCTGAATCTCCACTCCAGGCAGGCTTTCGCTACACCACTGGTGAATGTCCAAGTAAATCAATGCTGGGTTTCAGCGGCCTATTCACACTCGCAGGCGTGCTGTTCAACTGGCTATTGACTCAAAACTGATCAGCTCTTCATTTTTGTGTCCACACAACCCAGAATTCTCAAAACATTGGTATGTCCACTACAGAATGTTCCATTCATTCACTTCCAATCGGAATTCATCTGAATCTCCAATCCAGTCAGGCTTTTGTAACACCATTGGTGAATGATCTAATACCCAATGCTGGTTTTCAGTGGCCTCTTCATACTTGCAGCCGTGCTGTTCACTAGCAATCCACTCAACCCTGGTCAGCTCTTCATTTTCCTATCTGCAGAACCCAGACTTCAGAAATCATTGGAATCTCCACAACAGAATCTTCCATTCATTCACTGTGAATCTGGAATTCATCTGAATCTCCACTCCAGGCAGGCTTTCTTTAAACCTCTTAAGAATATCCAAGTAACCCAATGCTGGTTTAGAGCGGCTTGGTCACACTCATAGGCGTGCTGTTCAACTGGCTATCCACTCAACAATGGTCAGCTCTTGATTTTCCTGTCCACACAATAGAGACTTCAGAAATCATTGTAATCTCCACTACAGAATGTTCCATTTAATTACTGCGAATCTGGAATTCATCTGAATCTTCACTCCAGGCTGGCTTTTGTAACACCATTGGTGAATGATCTAATACCTAATTCTGGTTTTCAGTGGCCTCTTCATACTCGCAGCCGTGCTGTTCACTGGCAATCCACTCAACCCTGGTCAGCTCTTCATGTTCCTGTCCACAGATCTCAGACGTCAGAAATCATAGGAATCTCCATTAAAAAATGTTCCGGTGATTTACTTCGAGTCTGGAATACATCTGAATCTCCACTCTATGGTCATTCGTTACACCACTGCTGAATGTCCAGTAATCCAATGCTGGTTTTCAGTGGTGTATTCACACTCGTAGGCGTGCTGTTCACTGGCAATCCACTCCACACTGGTCAGCTCTTCATTTTCCGGTCCTCAGATAACAGACGTCAGAAATCATTGGCGTCTCCAGTACAGAATATTCCGGTGATTCACTGCAATTCTGGAAAATATCTGAATCTCCACCTTATTCAGTCATTCATTACACCACTGTTGAATGTCCATGTAACACACTGCTGGCTTTTAGCTCCTTGTTCATATTCGTAGGCATGCTGTTCAACTGGCTATCCACTCAACACTACTCAGCTCTTGATTTTCAAGTCCACACATACCAGAGTTCAGAAATCATTGGAATCTCTACTACAGAATGTTCCATTCATACACTGCCAATCTGGAATTCATCAGAATCTCCACTCCAGGCAGGCTTTCGTTATACCACTGGTGAATGTCCAAGTAACCCAATGCTGGTTTTCAGTGGCCTGTTCACACTCGCAAGAGTGCTGTTCAACTGGGTATCCACTCAACACTGGTCAGCTATTCATTTTCCTGTCCACACAATGCAGAATTCTCAGATCATTGGAATCTCCACTACAGAATATTCCATTCATTCACTGCCTTTCTGGAATTCATCAAAATTTCCACTCCAGGCAGCCTTACGATAAACCACTGGTAAATGTCAAAGTAAGCCAATACGGATTTTCAGCGGTCTCTTCACACTCGTAGCCATGCTATTTACTGGCAATCCACTCCACACTGGTCAACTCTTCATTTTCCTGTCCACACTACCCAGAGTTCTTAAATCATCGGTATCTCCAATACAGAGTGTTCCATTCATTCACTGCCAATCTGGAATTTATCCAAATATCAACTCCACGCAGGCTTTCGTTAAACCACTGTTGAATGTCCAAGTAACCCAATGCTGGTTTTCAGCGGCCTCTTCACACTCGCAGGCGTGCTATTCACCTGGCTATACAGTCAAGACTAGTCAGCTCTTCATTTTCCTGTCCACACAATCCAGACATCAGAAATCATTTGAATCTCCACTATAGAATGTTCTATTCAATCACTGCAAATCTGGAATTCATCTGAATCTCCACTCCAGGCTGGCTTTTGTTATAACACTGCTGAATTTCCAAGTAACCCAATGCTGGTTTTCAGCGGCCTCTTCACACTCATAAGCGTACTGTTCACCAGACTATTCACTCATCCCCGGTCAGCTCTTCGTTTTCCTGTCCACACAATGCAGACTTCAGAAGTCATTGGAATCTCCACTCAGAAAGTTCCATTCATTCACTGCCAATCTGGAATTCATCTGAATCTCCACTCCAGGCAGGCTCTCGTTACACCCGTGTTGAATGTCCAAGTAACCCAATACTGTTTTCAGCGGCCTCTTCACACTCACAGCCATGCTGTTCACTGGCAAGCCACTCCACCCTGGTCAGCTCTTCATTTTCCTGTCCACAGATCCCAGACGTCACAAATCTTAGGAATCTCCAGTACAAAATGTTCCAGTGATTCACTTCGAGTCCGGAATACATCTGAATCTCCACTGTATGCAGTCATTCGTTACACCACTGGTGTATGTCCAAGTAATCCAATGTTGGTTTTCAGCGGCCTGTTCAAACTTGTAGGCATGCTGTTCACTGGCAATCCACTCCATACTGGTCAGCTCTTCATTTTCCTGTCCACAGATAACATACGTTAGAAGTCATTGTAATCTCCACTACAGAATGTTCCGGTTACTCACAGCGAGTCTGGAATAGATCTGAATCTCTACTCTACGCAGGCTTTCCTTACACCACTGGTGAATGTCCAAGTGAATGTCCAATGCTGATTTTCAGCGGCCTGTGCACACTCACAACCTTGCTGTCCACTGGCTATCCACCCCACCCATTCCAGCTCTTCATTTACTTGTCCACCTACCCCAGACATCAGAAATTCATTATAATCTCCACTATAAAATGTCCCGTTGATTCGAATGTCCAAGTAACCAAATGCTGGTTTTCAGCGGCCTGTTCATACTCACAGGCATGCTCTTCACATGGCTATCTACTCAACCCTGGTCAGCTCTTCATTTTCTTGTCCACACAATCCAGACTTCAGAAATCATTGGAATCTCCACTACACTACTGCTATTCTGGAATGCATCTGAATCTCCACTCTATGCAGTCATATGTTACACCACTGGTGAATGTGGAAGTAATCCAATGCTGGTTTTCAGTGGCCTGTTCACAATCACAGCTTCCTGTTCAACTGGGTATCCACTCAACAACGCTCGGCTCTTCATTTTCCTGTCAACACCACACAGAGTTCTCAGATCATTGGAATCTCCAATACAGATTGTTCCATTCATTCTGCCAATCTGGAATTCATCTGAATCTCCACTCCAGGCAGGCTTTCGTTACACCACTGGTTAATGTCCATGAAATCCAATGCTGGTTTTCAGCGGCCTCCTCACACTCGCAGCCGTGCTGTTCACTGGCTATCCACTCAACTCTGGTCAGCTCTTCATTTTCCTTTCTACAAAACCCAGACGTCAGGAATCATTGGAATCTCCAGTTCAGAATGTTCTGGTCACTCACTGCGAGTCTGGAATACATCTGAGTCTCCACTCTACGCAGGCATTCGTTACACCACTGCTGAATGTCCAAGTAACCGAATGCTGGTATTCAGCGGCCTGTTCATACTCACAGGCGTGCTCTTCACATGGCTATCTACTCAACCCTGTTAGCTCTTCATTTTCTTGTCCACACAATCCAGACTTCAGAAATCATTGGAATCTCCACTACAGAATTTTCAGGTTATTCACTGCGAGTCTGGAATACATCTGAATCTCCACTCCAGGCAGGCTTTCGTTATACCACTGGTGAATGTCAAGTAACCCATTGCTGGTTTTAAGCCATTTGCTCATAGTCGCAGGCGTGTTGTTCACCTTGCTATCCACTCAATACTGGTCAGCTCTTCATTTTCCTGTCCATACAACACAGCGTTCTCAGATCATTGGAATCTCCACTACCGAATGTTCCATTCATTCTCTGCCAATCTGGAATTCATCTGAATCTCCACTCCAGGCAGGCTTTCATTACACCACTGGTGAATGTCCAAGTAGACCAATGCTGGTTTGAAACGGCCTCTTCACCCTCACAGCCGTGCTGTTCACTGGCTATCCACTCACCCTCTTCAGCACTTCATTTTCCTGTCCACAGAACCCAGACGTCAGAAATCATTGCAATATCCAGTACAGAATGTTCTGGTCATTCTCTGCGAGCCTTGAATACATCTGAATCTCCACTCCAGGGAGGCGTTCGTTAAACCACTGGTGAATATCCACATTACCCAATGCTGGTTTTCAGCTGCCTCTTTAGACTCGCAGCCGTGCTGGTCACTGGCTATCCATTCTACCATGGTCATCTTTTCATTTTCCTGTCCACAGAACCCAAACGTCAGAAATTATTGGAATCTCCAGTACAGAATGTTTAGGTTATTCACTGCGAGTCTGCAATACATCTGAATCTCCACTCTGAAAACAGGTTCCAAAAAGAGCCGAGATCAGCGGGAATTCCCAGATGGGGTATGTGCCACATCCCGCCTCCCCCAGAATGAACCCCGGTGACTAGAAGCTTCTACAAACTTAGCTCGAGTATGCGGGAACTAGGACTTTTCCTCCAAACTGCCAGGACCATCCCGGCTCCCAGGTAACCTCTGATTCCGGAAGTCATGCCCACGGCCCACCCCTCAGCGCCATCTTTACTGCACACAGCCGCAGAGAAGGCCCACGTGGAGGGCTGGCTCCACAGCTCCCAGAGAAGAAACCAGGTTCCAAAAAGAGCCGAGATCACCGGGAAGTCCCAGATGGGGTAGGTGCCGCATCCCGCCTCCCCCAGATGGAACTCCGGTGACCAGAAGCCTCTACAAGCATAGTTTGAGTATGCGGGAACTAGGACTTTTCCTCCAATCCGCGCAGCTGCATAGTCGCGCGTCATCTTCATATATACAAAGTGATCAATGGGAAGTAAATCACTCAACGTTTCTCCCTGAAAATCAGAGTTAAGCTTGGAGCAGAAAAGTGAATGGACTATGCGTTAATCCAGGCCCTCATGTCTGCCCGGAGGGCAAAGGGTGTTGCCTCATTAGCCCTCTCCTCTCTGGAAAGAAAGATGGCGGCCACATGGGAGCCTTGTGGACAGCAAGTATGAGCCGGGGGTCTGGGGGCGACTAAATCCTCATGGGAATGGGGGCGTTCCGGTCCGTCCTTCACGCCCTACTGAGGTCACCAGTTGCCCCCCATGAGCGGCTCTCCAGCACGGCCATGTCCCCAGAAGCACAAGGACTTAATGCAGAACCCAGCAGCTTGGAGCAGAAAAGTGAACGGACTATGCGTTAATCCAGGTCATCATGTCTGCCCGGAGGGGAAAGGGTGTTGCCCCATTCGCCCTCTCCTCTCTGGAAAGAAAGATGGTGGCCGCATGGGAGCCTTGTGGATAACAGATATGAGCCGGGGGTGTGGGGGCGACTAAAACCTCATGGGAAGGGGGGCGTTCTGTTCCGTCCTTCACGCCCTACCGAGGTCACCAGTTGCCCCCCACGAGCGGCTCTCCGGCACAGCCACAACTCCAGAGCACAGAAACCAATCTCTTAATTATCTGACTTTCAGTAGAAATACTTCCAGGGTTAATAAGTAAAATAGCGGAAATCTAAAACCAACATTTAATTCTTGAACCCAGCTGTAGAAAGCAAATCATTTCACAATGCTTTTTCAGCATGTCTGATTTGGGGGGGGGGTTAAACTCTAAATAATAGTGTTGCATCTTTTATTGAAACAATGAATCTAATCAAAGCAGATAGAGTGTTACCTAGAATTCATCTGCCTCACAGGCATTGGGAGGGGTAGAGGGTAGGGTTTTATTGGGGTTCTTCGTGGTAAAAAATAAGCATCGGTAAAGGGAAATATGTTTGATATTTGCATGACTGAGACCTAAACCTGAAAGCTTTGTAACTTTTCCCACAGTGGTCCAATAAATAAATAAATCAATAAATAAAAAATTAAAAAAAAATAAAATAAAATAAAAAAATAAAAAGAATTATGCTAGTTCAACGCCAGAATCTGAGATTTTAATCATCACGTTCTCTTGCTATGATTTTTATTACAAAGAGAAGAGGAATTAATAAATTCTCTTTAATTTTCATGAAGTTATTCACAACTTTTCCATTACTTTATGAGCTTGAAACTAAAGCCCCTTCTCTCTGCTCAGGTCTCATCTTAATACCACCTAATTAAACTTAATACTAAAGCTTACTATTATAAATAACAGTATAATCTTAGTATAATCAGTTAATCTCTCCCTTGTGGGTTTCATTTCTTCATGTGGAGGTAAAATTAAAAGATCTGGTCCTTCTTTGAAAGATGTTTTGGTGTTGACTGAAAAATTCTTTGAATTTTGACACACTGGCATTAACCATGCTAATTTAGACAATGATAAACTTCTTGTTTATTCCTTAAAGGCAGATGTTTCCCAGTAAAGTATCCTTTGTACAATTGGTGCTCCTCATTATGACTGTTTTTCATAATGAAAAATCAATGTCTCATTGCCAAATATCATATTGCTCACCTTCTCCCAATAATAACTCACATACGTAGAGCCACTTCCCCTACTCTGAGGAAATCATCTCACAGCATTTATAACTTATTTATTTATCAGAAGAACCTTTTGACCTATGTTCTTTGGATATTTCTGCAAGTTAAAACAAAGCACAATCATTTGTCAAATAATGCCTAACTTTTTGGACTTATTTTTATTATTGTTTAATTTTTATTTTTTATAAAGATACTGTGATTTCAAAGTAATTCATAGTTGAATTTTAGGCAGATCATGGTCCAGAATTAGCCCCACTGCCAGCGTCACCACATGTGGCTAATTTTTATTTAAAATTGATTATATCTGGGACTGTGTTGAAGAACAACTGGCAGAAGTAGCTTTCCTGAATTTTGCGTATTCTCTAAAATAACAACTGCTATTCATATTTGTTTTGATGATTATTTTATGAACCACATCCAGTTGTGTTTAGAGCTAATTCATTGCTCTGAGCTCAAGGATTATTCCTGGAAGTACTCAGAGGATCATATGTGATGCCGGGGATCAAACTGGGATTAGCCACATACAAGGCAAGCACCCTACCTGATGTGCTAGATTACTTTGTAGTTGAAAGGTAGTATCTCATAATTATATGTTTCTAAAACTGCAGTCATTGTTATATCAGCATATCTTGTCAGATTTTCTTAATTTATGCCTTCTACATGTTTTATGACTTACATTTCACATATTTTACTTGTTGCTTTTGTAAAATTAAAAACTTGCTAATTTTTTAAAAGTAAACTTCCTTTTGCATTCAGACTGAAACTCAATAAATATTTGCTTTATAAGTTACACAGGTATAAAACAATTAATTTCACATAATAACATTATTCACAATAACCAAGAGTTGAAAATTACCTAAGGCCCATGGACCCATGGAGAGATAATTAGATAAAATGGTATGACATTTATGTTTACATGTACATATATGTGTGTATATGTACATATATGTGTGTATGACATATATAAGGCATGACATGTATATGTGAATAGATAGATATCTCCCTGCGGTGCTGGGGATTCAACTTGAGCCTCCAATCAATATACAAAGCACACTTTCAGTCCACTGAGCTATCTCTTCAACCAAAAGATGTGATAAACATATATACACAATGGAAAAGGACCCAGATATTAAAAAGAATGAAAGATTACAATTTGCAACAACATGAATGCTTAGTGAAATAAATCAGATAGAGAAAGACAAAGACCACTCGATTCTACGTTTATACAGAATACATTTTTATCTCCAAATCACAGAGTCAACAAAACTCAAAGCATATGGTTCAAATTACAACCACCAAACTTAAAAATGTACCGGGCACTGATGGAGGGATGGGTATTTGATCATTGTATAATTGAAACTCAAGCACAAAAATTTGTAAGTCTACAACTGTACTTCATGATGTCTCACTAATAAAAATTTAAAAAATAAAATAAAAAAAACATAATTTTATCAAAATAAAAAGAATGTTCCGGTGATTCACTTTGAGTCTGGAATACATCTGAATCTCCACTCTACGAAGTCATTCCTTAGAACACTGGTGAATATCCAAGTAAGCCAATGCTGGTTTTCAGCGGCCTGTTCACACTCGCAGGCGTGCTGTTCAACTGGGTATCCACTCAACACTGATCAGCTCTTCATTTTCCTGTCCACACAACCCAGATTTCTCAGATCATCGGAATCTCCACTAGAGAATATTCCACTCATTCACTGTCAATCTGGAAGTCATCAGAATATACACTCCAGGCAGGCTTAAGTTAAAGAACTCGTGAATGTCCAAGAAGCACAATGCTAGTTTTTTTTCATTGTTTAATTGTGTGTTTGATTTTTCTTTATTGTACATATCATTGGAATTATTTATTTATTTATTTATTTTTTAATTTATTTATTGAATCACTGTGGGAAAGGTTACAAAGCTTTCAGGTTTAGGTCTCAGTCATGCAGATATCAAACACATTTCCCTTTACCAATACTTATTTTTTACCATGAAGAACCCCAATAAAACCCCACCTCCCACCCCTCCCAGTCCCTGTGAGGCAGATGAATTCTAGTTAACACTTTATCTGCTTTGATTAGATTCATTGTTTCAATAAAATATTCACCACTATTACTTAGAGTTTACCCCCCCCCCCAAATCAGACATGCTGAAAAAGCATTGTGAAGTGATTTGCTTTCTACAGCTGGGTTCAAGAATTAAATGTTGGTTTTGGATTTCTGCTATTTTACTTATTGACCCTGGAAGTATTTCTACTGAAAGTCAGATAGTTAAGAAATTGGTTTCTGTGCTCTGGAGTGGTGGCCGTGCTGGAGAGCTGCTTGTAGGGGGCAACTGGTGGCCTCGGTAGGGTGTGAAGGCGGACCGAAACGCCCCCCTTCCCATGAGGTTTTAGTCGCCCCCACACCCCCGGCTCATACCTGCTGTCCACAAGGCTCCCATGTGGCCGCCATCTTTCTTTCCAGAGGGATGAGGGCGGAAGGGAGCGACACCCTTTCCCCTCCAGGTAGACATGATGGCCTGGGTTAACACATAGTCCTTTCACTTTTCTGCTCCAAGCTGCTGGGTTCTGCATTAAGACCTTGTGCTTCTGGGGCTGTGGCCATGCTGGAGAACCGCTCGTGGGGGGCAACTGGTGACCTCGGTAGGGTGTGAAGGACAGACTGGAACGCCCCGCTTCCCATGAGGTTTTAGTCGCCCCCACACCACCGGCTCATACCTGCTGTCCACAAGGCTCCCATGCGGCCGCCATCCTTCTTTCCAGAGAAGAGAGGGCAAATGGGGCAAACCCTTTCCCCTCCGGCAGACTTGATGGCCTGGATTAACGCATAGTCCATTCACTTTTCTGCTCCAAGCTGCTGGGTTCTGCATTAAGTCCTTGTGCTTCTGGGGCTGTGGCCGTGCTGGAAAGCCGCTCGTGGGGGGCAACTGGTGACCTCGGTAGGGCGTGAAGGACAGACCGTAACGCCCCCCTTCCCATGAGGTTCTAGTCGCCCCCACACCCCCGGCTCATACTTGCTGCCCACAAGGCTCCCATGCGGTCGCCATCTTTCTTTTCAGAGAGGAGAGGGCGACGGGGGCAACACCCTTTCCCCTCCGGCAGACTTGATGGCCTGGATAAACGCATAGTCCATTCACTTTTCTGCTCCAAGCTTCTTGGTTCTGCATTAAATCCTTGTGTTTCTGGGGCTGTGTCTATGCTCCAAACTTAACTCTGATTTTCAGGGAGAAACGTTGGGTGGTTTACTTCCCATTCATCACTTCGTATATAGAGAGAGGTCGCACAGCAGCATAAGCGGCCGTGCGGTTTGGAGGAAAAGTCCTAGTTCCCGCATACTCGAGCTGTGCTTGTAGAGGCTTCTGGTCACCGGGGTTCCATCTGGGGGAGGCAGGATGCGGTATCTACCCCATCTGGGACTTCCCGATGATCTCGGCTCTTTTTGGAACCTGTTTTTTTCTTTCCTCCGGGAACTGTAGATCCCGCCCTTCATGTGGCCCTTCTCTTCGGCTGTACGCTGTAAAGATGACGCTGGGGGGCGGGCTGTGGGCGTGACTTCTGGAATCAGAGGTTACCTGGGAGCTGTAGTCCCGCAATTTTTAGGAAAACTCCTAGTTCCCGCATACTCGAGCTGTGCTTGTAGAGCCTTCTGGTCACCGGGGTTCCATCTGGGGGAGGCGGGATGCGGTACCTACCCCATCTGGGACTTCCCGATGTTCTCGGCTCTTTTTGGAACCTTTTTTTTTTTTTCTCCAGGAGCTGTGGATCCCGCCCTTCATGTGACCCTTCTCTTAGGCTGTATGCTGTAAAGATGGCGCTGGGGGACAGGCTGTGGGTGTGACTTCCGGAATCAGAGGTTACCTGGGAGCTGTAGTCCCGCATTTTTGAGGATAAGTCCTAGTTCCCACATACTGGAGCTGTGCTTGTAGAGCCTTCTTGTCACCGGGGTTCCATCTGGGGGAGGCGGGATGCGGTACCTACCCATCTGGGACTTCCCGATGATCTCGGCTGTTTTGGGAACCTGTTTTTATTTTTCCTCCGGGAGCTGTGGATCCCGCCCTTCATGTGGCCCTTCTCTTCAGCTGTATGCTGTAAAGATGGCCACAATGCTGGTTTTAAGCTGCCTGTTCACACTCGCAGAAGTGCTGTTCAATGGCAATCCACTCCAACCTGGTCAGATCTCAATTTTCCTGTCCAAAGAATCGAGACATCAGAAATCATTCTAATTTTCAATACAGAATGTTCCGGTCATTCAGTGCGAGTCAGGAATACATTCGAATCTCCACTCTACGCAGGCATTCTTTACACCACTGGTAAATGTCCAAGTAACCAAATGCTGGTTTTTTAGCGGCCTGTTCACACTCGCAGGCATGCTGTTCACTGGCAATCCACTCCACCCTGGTCAGGTCTTCATTTTCCTGTCCACACATCCCAGAGTTCTCAAATCATTGTAATCTCCACTAAAGAATGTTAGGGTCATTCAGTGCGAGTCAGGAATACATCTCAAACTCCAGTCTAAGTAGTCATTCTTTACACCACTGGTAAATATCTAAGTAACACAATGCTGGTTTTCAGCGTCATCTTCACACTCGCAGCTGTGCTGTTCAATGGCAATCCACTCCACCCTGGTCAGCTCTACATTTTCCTGTCCACAGATCCCAGATGTCAGAAATCATTGTATTCTCCAGTACAGAATATTTCGGTGATTCACTGCGAGTCTGGAATACATCTGAATCTCCACTCTACGCAGTCATTCGTTAGACCACTGAGGAATGTCCAAATAACCCAATGCTGGTTTTCAGCGCCCTGTTCACACTTGCAGGCGTGCTGTTCAACTGGGTATCCACTCAACACTGGTCAGCTCTTCATTTTCCTGTCCACACGACCCAGATTTCTCAGATCATCGGAATCTCTACTACAGAATATTTCATTCATTCACAGACTATCTGGAATTCTTCAGAATCTCCACTCCAGGAAGGCTTACGTTAAAGCACTGGTGAATGTCCAAATTAGACAATGCTGGTTTTCCGCGACCTGTTCACACTCGTAGGAGTGCTGTTCACTGGGCTATCCACTCAACCCTGGTCACGTCTTCATTTTCCAGTCCACACAATCATTTTCCAGTCCACTTCAATAATCATTGGAATCTCCAGTACAGAATGTTCCAGTGATTCACTGTGAGTCTGGAATACATCTGAATCTCCACTCCAGGCAGGCTTTCGTTAAACCACTGGTGAATGTCCAAGTAAAGCAATTCTGGTTTACAGCGGCCTGTTCAAACTCGCAGTCGTACTGTTCACTGGCAATCCACTTCACCCTGGTCAGCTCTTCATTTTCCTGTCCAAAGAATCTAGAAGTAAGAAATCAGTACAGAATGCTCCGTTCATTCAGTGCAAGTAGGAATACATCTGAATCTTCACTTTACGCCGGAATTCGTTACACCACTGGTGAATGTCCAAGTAACCGATTGCTGGTTTTCAGCGGCCTGTTCACACTAGCACTCGTGCTGTTCACCTGACTGTCCACTCAACACTGGTCAACTCGTCATTTTCCTGTCCACACAACCCACACTTCAGAAATCATTGAAACCTCCACTACAGAAATTTCCATTCAATCACTGCAATCTGGAATTCATCTGAATCTCAACTCCAGGCAGGCTTTCGCAACACCACTGATGAATGTCCAACTAACCAATGCTGGTTTCAGCGGCCTTTTCACTCTCGCAGCCGATCTGTTCACTGGCAATCCAATCCACCCTTGTCAGCTCTTCAATTTCCCGTCATCCGATCCCAAATGTCAGAAATCATTGCAACTTCCAGTACAAAATGTTCCCGTTATTCATTTCGACTCTGGAATACATCTGAATCTCCACTCTACGCAGTTATTCGTTATATCACTGGTGAATGTCCAAGTAACCCAATGCTGGTTTTCAGCTGCCTGTTCACACTCACAGGCGTGCTGTTCACTATCCACTCAACCCTTGTTAGCTCTTCATTTTCCTGTACACAGAACCCAGACTTCAGAAAACATTTGAATCTCAAGTAGAGAATATTCCGATCATTCACTCCGATCATTCATACACTCAACCATGGTAGGTTTTCATTTTGTTGTCCACACAATCCAGACTTCAGAGATCATTAGAATCTCCACTACAGAATGTTTCAATCAATCACTGCGAATCTGGATTCATCTGAATCTCCACTCCAGGCAGGCTTTCGCAACACCGCTGGTGAATGACAAGTAACCCAATGCTGACTTTCAGAGGCCTCTTCACATTTGGAACCGTGCTGTTCACTGGCAATCCACTCCAATCTGGTCAACTCTTCATTTTCCTTTCCACAAAATCAAGACGTCAGAAATCATTGGAATCTCCACTATAGAATGTTCCATCTATTCACTGAAAATCTGGAATTCTTCTAAATCTCCACTCCAGGCAGGCTTTCGTTAAACCACTGGTGAATGTCCAAGTAACACAATGCTGGTTTTCAGCGGCCTCTTTACACTCACAGGCGTGCTATTCACTATCCACTCAACCCTTGTTAGCTCTTCATTTTCCTGTACACAGAACCCAGACTTCAGAAAACATTTGAATCTCAAGTAGAGAATATTCCGATCATTCACTCCGAGTCTGGAATACATCTGAATCTCCAGTCTACGCAGCCATTCGTTACACAACTGGTGAATGTCCAAGGAACCGAATGCTGGTGTTCAGTGGCCTGTTCACAATCGCAGGCGTGCTGTTCACATGGCTAATCACTCTACCCTGTTCAGCTCTTCATTTTGTTTTCCACACAATCCAGACTTAAGAGATCATTGGAATCTCCACTACAGAATGTTCCATTCAATCACTGTGAATCTGGATTCATCTGAATCTCCACTCCAGGCAGGCTTTCGCAACACCACTGGTGAATGTCCAAGTAACGCAATGCTGGCCTTCAGCGGCCTCTTCAAACTCGGAGCCGCGCTGTTCACTGGCAGTCCACTCCAACCTGGTCAGCTCTTCATTTTCCTGTCCACAAAATCAAGACGTCAGAAATCTTTGGAATCTCCAGTACAGAATGTTCGGGTGATTCATTGCGAGTTTGGAATACATCTGAATCTCCTCTCTACTCAGGCATTCGTTACACCACTGGTGAATGTCCAAGTAAACCAATGCTGGTTTTCAGGGGCGTACTCACACTCGCAGGCGTGCTGTTCACCTGGCTATCCACTCAACAATGGTCAACTCTTCATTTTCCAGTCCACACAGCCCAGCCTACAGAAATCATTGGAATCTCCACTACAGAATGTTCGATTCATTCACTGGCAATCTGGAATTCTTCTAAATCTCCACTCCAGGCAGGCTTTCGTTAAAACACTGGTGAATGTCCAAGTAACACAATGCTGGTTATCAACGGCCTCTTTACACTCGCATTCATTTTCCTGTCCAAAAATCCCATACGTGACAAGTCATAGGAATCTCCAGTACAAAATGTTCTGGTGATTTACTGCGAGTCTGGAATATATCTGAATCTCCACTCTACTCAGGAATTCGTTACACCACTGATGAATGTCCAAGTAACCGAATGTTGGTTTTCAGCAGCCAGTTCACACTCGCAGGTGTGTTGTTCACCTGGCGATTCACACCACCCTGGTGAGCTCTTCATTTTCCTGTCTACAGATCCTAGACGTCAGAAATTATAGGAATCTCCAGTACAGAATATTCCATTCAATCACTGCAAATCTGGAACACATCTGAAACTCCACTCGAGGCAGGCTTTCGTTACAACACTGGTGAATGTCCAAGTAACCCAATGCTGGTTTTCAGCGGCCTGTTCACACTCACAGGCGTGCTGTTCAAATGGGTATCCACTCAACACTGGACAGCTCTTCATTTTCCTGTCCACACTATCCAGACTTCAGAAATGATTGGAATATCCACTAAAGAATGTTCCATTCATTCACTCCCAAACTGGAATTCATCAGAATCTCCACTCCAGGCAGGATTTTGTTAAAACACTGGTGAATTTCCAGCTAACCCAATGCTGGTTTTCAGAAGCCTGTAATGACTCGCAGGGGTGCTGTTCACCTGGCTATCCACTCAACCCTGGTCAGGTATTCATTTTCCTGTCCACACAATCCAGACATCAGAAATCATTGGAATCTCCACTATAGAATGTTCCATTCAATCACTGCGAATCTGGAATTCATCTGAATTTCCACTCCAGGCAGACTTTCGTTACACCACTGGTGAATGTCCAAGTAACCCAATGCTGGTTTTCAGTGGCCTTTTCACACTCGCAGCCATGCTGTTCACTGGCAATCAAGTCCACCCTGATGAGCTCTTCATTATCCTGTCCACACAACACACTCTTCAGAAATCAATGAAATCTCCACTACAGAATTTTCCATTCATTCAATGCCAATCTGGAATTTATCTGAATCTCCACTCCAGGCAGGTGTTCATTAACCACTGGTGAATGTCCAAGTAACCCAATGCTGGTCTTCAGCAGTCTCTTCACAGTCGCAGCCGTGCTGTTCACTGGCTATCCACTCCACCCTGGTGAGCTCTTCATTTTCCTGTACACAGAACCCCGACATCAGAAATCATTGTAATCTCCAGTGCAGAATGTTCCATTCAATCACTGCGAATCTGGAATTCATAAGAATCTCCACTCCAGGCAGGCTTCGTTAAACCACTGGTGAATATCCAAGTAACCCAATGCTGGTTTCAGTGGCCTGTTAATACTAGCAGGGGTGCTATTCACCTGGCTATCCACTCAACCTTGCTCACCTCTTCATTTTCCTGTCCAGAAAATCCAGACTTCAGAAATCATGGGAATCTCCAATACAGAATGTTGCATTCAATCAGTGCGAACCTGGAATTCATCTTAACCTCCACAGCAGGCAGGCTTTCATTACACCAGTGGTGAATGTACAATAACCCAATGCTATTTTAAGTGGCCTCTTCACATTCGCATACGTGATGTTCACAGGCAATACACTCCACCCTGGTCAGCTCTTCATTTTTCTGTCCACAGATCCCAGATGTCAGAAATCATTGGAATCTCCAGTACAGAATCTTCCGGTGATTCACTGCGAGTCTGGAATACATCTGAATGTCCACTCTACGCAGTCATTCGTTACAGCACTGGTGGATGTCCAAGTAACCCAATGCTGGTTTTCAGCAACCTGTTCACTCTCGCTGGCGTGCTGTTACCTGGCTATGGACTCAACACAGATCAGCTCTTCATTTTCCTGTCCGTACAACCCAGACTTCAGAAATCAGTGGAATCTCAACTACAGATTGTTCCATTCATTCTCTGCCAATCTGGAATTCATCAGAATCTCCACTCAAGGCACGCTTTCATTAAATCACTGGTGAATGTCGAAGAAACCCAATGATGGCTTTCAGCGGCCTCTTCACACTCGCAGGCATGCTGTTGACCTGGCTATCCAATGAACACTGGTCAGGTCTTCATTTTCCTGTCTACACAATCCAGACTTTAGAAATCATTGGAAACTTCACTACATAATTTTCCATTCAATCACTGTGAATCTGGTATTCATCTAAATCTCCACTCCAGGCAGGCATGCGCAACACCACTGGTGAATGTCCAAGTAACCCAATGCTGGTTTTCAGTGGCCTCTTCACACTTGCAGCCGTGCTGTTCAACTGGGTATCCACTCAACACTGGTCAGCCCTTCATTTTCCAGTCCACACAACCCAGACTTCAGAAATCATTGGGGTGTCCACTACAGAATGTTCCATTCATTCAATGCCAATCTGGAATACCTCAGAATCTCCACTCCACACAGGCTTTTTTTAAACCACTGGTGAATGTCCAAGTAATCCAGTGCTGGTTTTCAGCAGGGGTGCTGTTCACCTGGCTACTCAACACTTGTCAGCTCTTCATTTTCATGTCGACACAATCCAGACTTCAGAAATCATTGGAATCTTCACTACAGAATGTTCCATTCATTCACTGCGAAACTGGAATTCATCTGACTCTCCACTCCAGGCAGGTTTTCATTACACCATTGGTGAATGTCCAAGTAACACAATGCTGGTTTTCAGCGGCCTGTTCACACTCTCAGGCGTGCTGTTCTACTGGCTATCCAGTCAACCCTGGTCAGCTCTTCATTTTCCTGTCCGTAAACCAAGACTTCATAAATAATTGGAATCTCCACTGCAGAATATTTCATTCATTCACTGCGAATCTGTAATTTATCTGAATCTCCACTCCAGGCGGGCTTTCATTACACCACTGGTGAATGTCCAAATAACCCAATGCTGGTTTTCAGCGGCCGATTCATACTCGCAGGCGTGCTGTTCTACTGGCTATCCACTTAACCCTTTTCAACTCTTCATTTCCCTATCCACGCAACCTAGATTTCAGAAATCTTTGGAATCTCCACAACAGAATGTGCCGTTCATTCACTGCGAATCTGTAATTCATCTCAATCTCTGTGGGAAGCTGGCTCTTTAACTGATCAAGGCCTAAGTGCCTGTGTTACATTACCTGCAACAGGCACAGCCTGTGCCACGTGACTTGCATCAGGCAAGGCCAGTGCTAGGTATGGTTACCTTGAGGTATGGTAACTATCTCTTTCCTAGTATGTGATGCCTATAAATCATATAGACATGGCCCTTTGTGTAACAAACCTCCCTAACCATATATGGGCACGACCTTCTGTGTAGCTGCCTCGCTAATGGATATATACCCTGATTGCCCCCAATAAAGTGTGTCCCTTTTTCTCTCTGTTTCTGAGCTGCATTCTGTCTCTTGTTTCTCGTGTTCATTCGGTCGGTCCTTTCCAGCACCTACGGATCCAAGGACCACCTCCGTGGGACGGAGACTGGTCTGGCGGGGCCACCCGCAAATCTCCAAACAACAGGCAGGCTTCCGTTACAACACCGTTGTATATCCAAGAAACTCAATGCTGGTTTTCAGTGGCCTGTTCATATTCGCAGGCTTGCTGTTCAACTATCTATGCACTCAACTCTGGTCAGCTCTTCATTTTCCTGTCCACACAAACCATACGTCAGAAATCTTTGGAAACTACACTACAGAATGTTCCATTCATTCACTGCGAATCTGGAATTCATCTGAATCTACACTCCACGCAGGCTTTCGTTAAACCACTGGTGAATATCCAAGTAACACAATGCTGGTTTTCAGCGGCCTATTCATACTCGCAGGCGTACTGTTCAGATTCATAGGCCTGCTCGCAGGCTGCCTGTTCAGATTCATAGGCCTGCTGTTCAACTGGCTCTCCACTCAACCCTAGTCAGCTCTTCATTTTTCTGTCCACACAAACCAGACTGCAGAAATCATTGTAATCTCCACTACAGAATGTTCCATTCATTCACTGCGAATCTGGAATTCATCTGAATCTCCAATCCAGAAAAGCGTTCGTTACACCACTGGAGAATGTCCAAGTCACACAATGCTGGTTTTCAGTGGCCCTTTCACTCTCGCAGGTGTGCTGTTCAACTGGCTATCCACTTAACCCTGGTCAGCTCTTCATTTTCCTGTCCACACAACTCAGACTTCAGAAATTATTGGAATCTCCACTACGAAATGTGTCATTCATTCACTGCGATTCTGAAATTCATCTGAATCTCCACTCTAGGCAGGCTTTTGTTACACCACTGGTGAAAGTGGTAGTAACCCATTGCTGGTTTTCAGCGGCCTGTTCACACTCACAGGCGTGCTATTAATCTGGCTATCCACTTAACCCTGGTTGGCTCTTCATTTTCCTGCCCACACAACCTAGACTTCAGAAATCACTGGAATCTCCACTACAGAATGTTCCATTCATTAACTGCGAATCTGGAATTCATTTCAATATCCAACTCTAGGCAGGCTTTTGTTACACCACTGGTGAATGTCCAACTAACCCAATGCTGGTTTTCAGCGGCCTGTTCACACTCGCAGGCGTGATGTTCTATTGGCTATCCACACAACACTTATCAGCTCTTCATTTTCCTGTCCTTACAAACCAGACTTCAGAAATCATTGGAATCTCCATTACAGAATGTGCCATTTGTTCACTGCGAATCTGGAATTCATTTGAATCTCCACTGCACCTAGGCTTTCGTTACACCACTGGTGAATATCCGCATAAATTAATGCTGGGTTTCAGCAGCGTTTTCACAATCGCTGGCATGCTGTTCATTTGGCTATGCATTCAATCCTGTTCAGTCCTTCATTTTCCTGTCCACACAAACCAGACATCAGAAATCATTGGAATCTCCACAACAGAATGTGCCATTCATTCACTGCGAATATAGCATTCATCTGAAACTCCACTCCAGGCAGGCATTCATTACAACACTGGTGAATATCCAAGTAACCCAATGCTGGTTTTCAGCGTTCTGTTCACACTCGCAGCTCTGCGATTCTACTGGCTATCCACTCAACCCTGGTTACATCTTCATTTTCCTGTCCACAAAACCCAGACTTCGGAAATCATTGGAATCTCCACTACAGAATGTTCCATTCATTCACTGCGAATCTGGAATTCATCTGAATATCCAACTACAGGCAGGCTAACGGTACAGCACTGGTGAATGTCCAAGTAATACAATACTGGTTTTCAGCAGCCTGTTCACACTCGCGCCATACTGTTCAACTGGTTATCCACTCAAACATTGTCAGCTCTTCAATTTCCTTTCAACAGAACCCAGATGTCAGAAATCATTCGAATCTCCACTACAGAATGTGCCATTCATTCCCTGCAAATCTAGAATTTATCTCAATCTCCAATCCACACAGGCTTTTGTTACACCACTGATGAATGTCCAAGTAACCCAATGCTGGTTTTCAGCGGCCTGTTCACACTCACAGGTAAGCTGTTCAACTGGTTACCCGCTCAAACCACGTCAGCTCTTTATTTTCCTGTCGACACAACCCAGACTTCAGAAATCATTGGAATCTTCACTACTGAATGTTCCATTCATTCACTGCGAATCTGGAATATATCTGAATCTCCACTCCAGGCAGGTTTTCGTTACACCACTGGTGAATGTCGAAGTAACCTAATGCTGGTTTTGAGCGGGCTGTTCAAACTTGAAAGCGTGCTGTTCTACTGGCTATCCACTCAACCCCGGTAATCTCTACATTTTTCTGTCCAGACCACCCAGACTTCAGAATAATTAGAAACTCCACTACAGAATATTCCATTCATTCACGAGATATCTGGAATTCATGTGAATCTCCTATCCAGGCAAGCTTTCGTTATACAACTGGTGAATGTCCAAGTAACCCATGCTGGTTTTCAGTACCTGTTCAAACTCGTAGGCGTGCTTTTCAACTGGCTACCCACTCAACACACGTAAGCTCTGTATTTTCCTGTCGACACAACCCAGACATCAGAAATCATTGGAATCTCCACTACTGAATGTTCTATTAATTCAATGCGAATCTGGAATTCTTCCTCTATCTCAACTCCTCGCAGGATTTCGTTACACCACTGACGAATGTCCAAGTAACCCAATGCTGGTTTTCAGTGGCCTGTTCACACTCGCAGGCATGCGATTCTTCTGGCTATCCACTCAATCCTGGTTACCTCTTCATTTTCCTGTACACACAACCCAGACTTCGGAAATCATTGGAATCTCCACTACAGAATGTTCCATTCATTCACTGCGAATCTGGAATTCATCTGAATCTCCAAATCCGGGCGGGCTTTCATTACACCACTGGTTCTTGTCCAAGTAACCTAATGCTGGTTTCTAGCCGCCTGTTCACATTCGCAGCCCTGCTGTTCAATTGGTTATCCACTCAAACCTGGTCAGCTCTTCATTTTCCTGTCCACAAAACCCAGACGTCAGAAATCATTGGAATTTCCACTACAGACTGTGACATTCATTCACTGCGAATCTGGAATTCTTCTCAATCTCCACTCCACACAGGGATTTGGTACACCCCTAATGAATGTCTAAGTAACCCAATACTGGTTTTCAGTGGCCTGTTCTACCTCGCAGGAGTGCTGTTCTACTGGCTATACACTCAACTCTGGTCAGCTCCTCATATTCCTGTCCACACAACACAGACATCAGATATCATTGGAATCTAAACTACAGAATGTTCCATTCATTCCATTTGAATCTGGATTTTATCTGAATCTCCAAATCTAGACAGACTTTCATTACACCACTGCTGAATGTCCAAGTAACATAAAGATGGTTTTCGGTGGCCTGTTCACACTCGCAGGCGTGCTGTTTAACTGGCTATCCACTCAACCCTGGTCAGCTCTTCATTTTCCTATCCACACAACCCATAATTCAGAAATTACTGGAATCTCCACTACAGAATGTGCCATTCATTCACTGCGAATCTGGAATTCATCTCAATCTCCTCTACAGGAAGGCTTTAGAGCATTGGTCAAGGTCCAAGTAACCCAATGTTGGTTTTCAGTGGCCTGTTCACACTCGCAGGCCTGCTGTTCTACTGTCTATTCACACAACACGGGCCAACTCTTGAATTTCCTGTCCACACAAACCAGACGTCAGAAATCCTTCGAATGTCCACTACAGAATGTTCCATTCATTCACTGCATATCTGGAATTCATCTGAATATACAACTCCAGGCAGGCTAACGTTACAACTCTGTTGAATGTCAAAGTAACCCAATGCTGGTTATCAGGGGCCAGTTCACACTCTCCAGCGTATTAGTCAACTGGTTATCCGTTTAAACCTGGTCAGCTCTTCATCTTCCTGTCCACATTATCCAGACATCAGAAATCATTGGAATCTCCTCTACAAAATGTTCCATTCATTCACTTCGATTCTGGAATTCATCTGAATATCCACTTATGCAGGCTTCTGTTACACCACTGGTGAATGTCCAAGTAACCAAATGCTGGATTTCAGCGGCCTGTTTCCACTTGCAAGCGTGCTGTTCGACTGGCTATCCACTCAACCCTGGTCAGCTCTACATTTCACAAACCAGACGTCAGAAATCATTGGAATTTGCACTACAGAATGTTCCATTCGTTCACTGCGAATCTGGAATTCATCTGAATCTCCACTTAAGGCATGCTTTCGTTACACCACTGGTGAATGAACAAGTAACCCAATAATGGTTTTCAGCAGACAGTTTACACTCGCAGCCGTGCTGTTCTGCTGGCTATCCACTCAACCCTGGTCAGCTCTTCATTTTCCTGTACACACAACTCCGAATTCAGAACTCATTGGAATCCCCACTACAGAAAGTTCCATTCATTCACTGGGAATCTGTAATTCATTTGAATCTCCAACTCCAGGGAGCCTGTCATTGCACCACTGGTGAATGTCCAAGTAACCGAATGCTGGTTTTCAGCGGTCTGTTCACACTCGCAGGCGTGCTGCTCTAATGGCTCTCCACTCAACCCTGCTCAGCTCTTTATTTTCCTGTCCACACATCCCAGAATTCAGAAATCACTGGAATATCCACTACATAATGTTCCATTTATTCACTGCGAATCTGGAATTCATCTGAATCTCCAAATCCAAGCGGCTTTCGTTACATCTCTGGTGAATGTCGAAGTAACCCAATTCTGGTTTAAAGCAGCCTGCTCACACTCGAAGGCTTGCTGTTCATCTGGCTATAATCTCAACTCTGGTCAGCTCTTCATTTTTCTGTACACACAACCCAGACTTCCGAAAACATTGGAATATCCACTACAGAATGTTCCAATTTTTCACTGTGAATCTGAAATTCATCTTAATCTCCACTCCAGGAAATTTTTCGTTACACCACTGGTGAATGTCCTGTAACCCAATGCTGGTTTTAAGCGACCTGTTCACACTCGCAGGCATGCTGTTGAACTGGCTATAAACACAAACCTGGTCAGCTCTTCTTTTTCCTATCCACACATCCCAGGATTCCAGAAATTATTGGAATCTCCACTACAGAAATATGCCATTCATTCACTGCAAATCTGGAATTCATCTGAATCTCCACTGCAGATAGCCTTTCGTTAAACCACTGGTGAATGTCCAAGTAACCCAATTCTGGTTCTAAGCAGCCTGTTCACACTCGCAGGCATGCAGTTCAACTGGTTGTGCACTCAACCCTCATTAGCTCTTCATTTCCTGTCCAAATAACCCTAAATTCATAAATTATTGGTATCTCCACCACAGAATGTGCCATTCATTCACTGCTAATCGGAATTCATCTGAATCTCCACTCCAGGCAGGCTTTTCTTACACCACTAGTGAATGTCCAAGTAACCCAATGCTGCTTTTTAGCGGTCTGTTCACATTCACAGGTAAGCTGTTCAACTGGTTACCCGCTCAAACCTGGTCAGCTATTCATTTTCCTGTCCACAAAATGCAGACATCAGAATCATTGGAATCTCCACTACAGAATGTTCCATTCATTCACTGCAAATCTGGAATTCATCTGAATCTCCAACTCCAGGCATCCTATCTTTACACCACTGATGAATGTCCAAGTAACCAATGCTGGTTTTCAGCGACCTTTTCACACTCGCCGGCCTGCTGCTCTACTGGATATACACTCAACCCTTGTCAACTCTTCATTTTACTGTCCACACATCCCAGATTTGAGAAATCACTGAAATATCCACTTCATAATGTTTCATTCATTCACTGGGAATCCGGAATTCATCTGAATCTCCACCTCCAAGCGCGTTTTCGTTACACCTCTGATGAATGTCCAAGAAACCCAATTCTGCTTTTAAGCAGCCTGCTCACACTCGCAGGCATGCTGTTCAACTGGCTATGCACTCAACCTTGGTCAGCTCTTCATTTTCCTGTCCAAAAAACCCACACTACAGAAATCATTGAAATCTCCACTACAGAATGTTCCATTCATTCACTGTGAATCTGGAATTCATCTCAATCTCCACTCCAGGCAGGCTTTCGTTACACCACTGGTGATTGTGAAAGTAACTCAATGCTGGTTTTCAGCGGCCTGTTCACATTCGCAGGCGTGCTGTTCAACTGGCTATGCACTCAACTCTAGTAGGCTCTACATTTTCCTGTCCACAGCAAAGAGACTTCAGAAATCCTTTGAATGTCCACTACGGAATTTTTCATTCATTCACTACGAATCTGGAATTCATCTGAATCTCCACTACAGGCAATCTTTCGTTACACCACTGGTGAATGTCCAAGTAACACAATGCTGGTTCTCAGCGGCCTTTTCACACTCATAGGCGTACTATTTAACTGGCTATCCACTCAACCCTGGTCAGATCTTCATTTTCCTGTCCACACAACCCAGACTTCAGATATCATTGGAATCTCCACTAAAGCATGTTCCATTCATTCATTGCGAATCTGGAATTCATCTGAATCTCCACTACAGGTAGTCATTCGTTACACCCTAGTGAATGTCCACATAACCCAATGATGGTTATCAGCGGCCAGTTCACACTCTCCAGCGTATTATTCAACTAGATATCCGCTTAAACCTGGTCAGCTCTTCATTTTCCTGCCCACATTACCCAGACATCAGAAATCATTGGAATCTCCTCTACAAAATGTTCCATTCATTTACTTCGATTCTGGAATTCATCTGAATATTCACTCAGGCAGGCTTTCGTTACACCACTGGTGAATGTCCAAGTAACCAAAATCCTGGATTTCAGTGACCTGGTCACACTCGCAGGCGTGCTGTTCGACTAGCTATCCACTCAACCCTGGTCAGATCTACAATTCCTGTCCACACAAACCAGACGTCAGAAATCATTGGAATCTGCACTACAGAATGTTCCATTCGTTCACTGCGTATCTGGAATTCATCTGAATCTCCAATTAAAGCATGCTTTCATTACACCACTTGTGTATGAACAAGTAACCCAATAATGGTTTTTAGCGGCCAGTTTACACACGCAGGCATGCTGTTCTGCTGGTTTTACACTCAACCATGGTCAGTTCTTCATTTTCCTGTCCACATAACCCCTAATTCAGAACTCATTGGAATCCCCACAATAGAATGTTCCATTTATTCACTGGGAATTTGTAATTCATTTGAATCTCCAACTCCGGCCGGGCTTTCGTTACACCACTTGTGAATGTCCAAGTAACCTAATGCTGGTTTTCAGAGGCCTGTTCAATCTCACAGGTGTGCTGTTCAACTCGCTATAAACACAAACCTGGTCAGCTCTTCATTTTCCTGTTCACACAACCCAGACTACAGAAATCATTGGAATTTCCACTACAGAATGTGCCATTCATTCACTGCGAATCTGGAATTCATCTCAATCTCCACTCCACATTGGGATTCCTTACACCACTAATGAATGTCCAAGTAACCCAATACTGGTTTTCAGCGGACTGTTCTCACTCGCAGGCGTGCTGTTCTACTGGCTATCCACTCAACCCTGGTCAGCTCTTCATTTTCCTGTCCACACAACCCAGACGTCAGAAATCATTGGAATCTCTATGACAGAATGTTCCATTCAATCACTACGAATCTGGATTTGATCTGAATCTCCATCTCCAGGCAGGCTTCCGTTACACCACTGTTGAATGTCCAAGTACCCCAAAGATGGTTTTCTGTGGCCTGTTCACACTCGCAGGCATGCTGTTCAACTGGCTATCCACTCAACCCTGGTCAACTCTTCATTTCCCTGTCCACACAACCCAGACTTTAGAAATCATTGGAATCTCCACTACAGTTTGTTCCATTCATTCACTGTGAATCTGGAATTCATCTGAATCTCCACTGCAGCTAGCCTTTCGTTGCAACAGTGGTGAATATCCAATTAAAGCTATTCTGGTTTTCAGCGTCCTATTTACACACGCAGGAGTGCTGTAAAACTGGCTATGCACTCAACCCTGGACAGCTCTTCATTTTCCTGTCTGCACAACCCAGACATATGAAATCATTGGAATTTCCACTACAGAATGTGCCATTCATTAATTGCGAATCTGGAATTCATCTAAATCTCCACTCCACACAGGGATTCGTTAAACCACTAATGAATGTCCAAGTAACCCAATACTGGTCTTCAGCGGCCTGTTATCACTCGCAGCAGTGCTGTTCTGCTGGCTATCCACTCAACCATGGTCAGCTCTTCATTTTCCTGTGCACACAACCCCGAATTCAGAAATCATTGGAATCCCTACTACAGAATGTTCCATTCATTTACTGGGAATCTGTAATTCATTTAAATCTCCAACTCCAGGTGGTCTTTCTTTACACCACTTGTGAATATCCGGGAAACCCAATGCTGGTTTTCAGAGGCCTGTTCACAATCGCAGGCGTGCTGTTCAATTCGCTATAAACACAAACCTGTTCGGCTCTTCATTTTCCTGTCCACACAACCCAGACATCAGAAATCATTGGAATCTCCACTACAAAATGTTCCATTCATTCACTAAGAATCTGGATTTCATCTGAAACTCCATCTCCAGGCAGGCTTTCGATACACCATTGTTGAATGTCCAAGTAACAGAAAGATGGTTTTCGGTGGCCTGTTCACACTCGCAGGCGTACTGTTCAACTGGCTATCCACTCAACACTGGTCAGCTCTTCATTTTCCTGTCCACACAACCCAAACTTCAGAAATCATTGGAATCTCCACTACAGAATGTGCCATTCATTCACTGCGAATCTGGAATTCATCTTAATCTCCTCTACAAGAAGGCTTTACAGCATTGGTCAAGGTCCAAGTAACCCAATGTTGGTTTTCAGCGGTCTGTTCACACTCGCAGGCCTGCTGTTCTACTGTCTATCCACACAACACTGGTCAGCTCTTCCATTTCCTAGCCACACAAAGCAGACGTCAGAAATCATTGGAATCTCCACTACAGTATGTGCAATTAATTCACTGTGAATCTGGAATTCATCTGAATCTCAACTGCAGGCATGCTTTGTTTACACCACTGGTGAATTTGCAAGTAACCCAATGATGGTTTTCAGCGGCCTGTTCATATTCACAGTCATGCTGTTCTACCAGCTATCCTCACAACCCTGGTTAGCTCTTCATTTTCCTGTCCACACAACCCAGACTTCAGAGATCATTGGAATCTCCACTACATAATGTGCCATACATTCACTGTGAATCTGGAATTCATCGGAATCTCCAACTCCAGGTGGGATTTAGTTACACCACTTGTGAATGTTCAGGTAACTCAATGCTGTTTTCAGAGGCCTGTTCACACTCGCAGGCTTCCTGTTCAACTCACTATAAACACAAACATGGTCATCTCTTCATTTTCCTGTCCACATATCCCAGACTTCAGAAATCATTGTAATCTCCACTACAATATGGTCCTTTCATTCACTGCGTATTTGGAATTCATCTGAATATCCAAGTCCAGGCAGGCTATAGTTACACAACAGGTGAATGTACAAGTAACCCAATGCTGGTAATCAGCGGTCAGATCAGGCTCACAGGCGTACTGTTAAACTAGTTATCCACTCAAAACTTGTTAGCTCTTCATTTTTCTTTTCAAAAAACTGAGACGTCAGAAACCATTGGAATGTCCACTACAGTATGTGCCATTCATTCACTGCGAATCTAGAATTCATCTCAATCTCCACGCCACGCAGGCTTTCGTTACACAACTGGTAAATGTCCAAGTAACCCATTGTTTATCAGCGGTCAGTTCACACTCGCAGGTGGCTGTTCAACTGGTTATCCGCTCAAACCTGGTCAGCTCTTCATTTTCCTGTCCACAAAATCCAGACATCAGAAATCATTTGAATCTCCACTACAGAATGTTGCATTCATTCACTGCGAATCTGCAATTCATCTGAATCTCTAACTCAAGGGAGCCTGTCGTTACACCACTGGTGAATGTCCAAGTAACCAAATGCTGGTTTTCAGCGGCCTGTTTACACTCACAGGCGTGCTGCTCTAATGGCTCTCCACTCAAACCTGGTCAGCTCTTTATTTTCCTGTCCACATATCCCAGACTTCAGAAATCACTGGAATATCCACTACATAATATTCCATTTATTCACTGCGAATCTAGAATTCATCTGAATCTCCAACTCCAAGCGACTTTTCGTTACACCTCTGGTGAATGTCCAAGTAACCCAATTCTGGTTTAAAGCAGCCTGTTCGCACTCGCAGGCGTGCTGTTCATCTGGCTATGCACTCAACCCTGTTCAGCTCTTCATTTTCCTGTCCACACAACCCAAATTTCAGATATCATTGAATCTCCACTTGAGAATGTTCCATTCATTCATTGCGAATCCGAAATTCATCTGAATCTCCACTTAAGACATGCTTTTGTTACAGCACTGGTGAATATCCTGTAACCCAATGCTGCTTTTCAGCGACTGGTTCACACTCAGAGGCGTGCTGCTCTACTGGCTATCCGCTTAACCCTGTTCAGCTCTACTATTTCCTATCCACACATCCCAGACTTCAGAAATCATTGGAATCTCCACTACAGAATATGCCATTCATTCACTGCGAATCTGGAATTCATCTGAATCTTCACTGCAGCTAGACTTTCGTTACACAACTTGGTGATTGTCCAAGTAACCCAATTCTGGTTTTCAGCGGCCTGTTCACACGCGCAGCCGTGCTGTTCAACTACCTGTGCACGCAACCTCATCAGCTCTTCATTTTCCTATCCAAACAATCCACACTTCAGAAATCATTGGAATCTCCACTATAGAATGTTTCGTTGATTCACTGCGAATCTGGAATTTATCTGAATCTCCAATACAGGACGCCTTTCTATACACCACTGGTGAATGTCCAAGTAACTCAATGCTGGTTTTCAGTGGTCTGTTCACACTCGCAGGAGTAATGTTCAACTGGTTATCCACCCAAACCTGGTTACCTCTTCATTTTCTTGTCCACAAAATCCAGACATCAGAATCATTGGAATCTCCACTATAGAATGTTACGTTCAATCACTGCGAATCTGGAATTCATCTGAATCTCCAACTCCAGGCATTCTGTCGTTACACCACTGGTGAATGTCCAGGTAACCCAATGCTGGTTTTCAGCGGCCTTTTCACACTCGCAGGAGTGCTGCTCTACTGGCTATCCACTCAACCCTGGTCAGCTCTTCATTTTCCTGTCCACACATCCCAGACTTCAGAAATCACTGGAATATCCACTACATAATGTTCCATTCATTCACTGCGAATCTGGAATTCATCTGAATCTCCCCCTCCAAGCGGGTTTTCGTTACACCTCTGGTGAATGTCCAAGAAACCCAATTCTGGTTTTAAGCAGCCTGTTCACACTCGCAGGCATGCTGTACCACTGGCTATGCACTCAACCTTGGTCAGCTCTTCATTTTCCTATCCAAACAATCCACACTTCAGAAATCATTGGTATCTCCACTATAGAATGTTCCATTGAGTCACTGCGAATCTGGAATTCATCTGTATCTCCAATACAGGACGCCTTTCTTTACACCACTGGTGAATGCCCAAGTAAACCAATTCTGTTTTTTTCAGAGGCCTGTCAACACTCGCAGGCGTACTGTTCTACTGGCTATCCACTCAACCTTGCTTGGCTCTTCATTTTCCTGTTCACACCATGTAGATTTTAGAAATCAATGAAATCTCCACTACAGAATGTTCCATTCTGTTCACATTCGCAGGCGTGCTGTTCAACTGGCTAAGCACTCAACTCGGGTCGGCTCTTCATTTTCCTGTCCACAGCAAACAGACTTCAGAAAACCTTGGAATGTCCACTACGGAATTTTTCATTCATTCACTGCGAATCTGGAATTCATGTGAATCTCCACTCCAGACAATCTTTCATTACACCACTGGTGAATGACCAAGTAACCCAATGCTGGTTCTCAGCAGCCTTTTCACACTCGCAGGCGTTCTGTTTATCTGGCTCTCCAGTCAACCCTGGTCAGCTCTTCATTTTCCTGACCACACAACCCAGACTTCAGATATCATTGGAATCTCCACTACAGAATGTGCCATTCATTCACTGCGAATCTGGAATTCATCTCAATCTCCTATACAGGAAGGCTATACAGCACTGGTCAAGGTCCAGGTAACCGAATGTCGGTTTTCAGCGGCCTGTTCACACTCGCAGGCCTACTGTTCTAATGTCTATACACACAACACAGGTCAGCTCTTCAATTTCCTGTCCACAAAAACCAGACGTCGAAATCCTTGGAATCTCCACTACACAATGTTCCATTCATTCACTGCATCTCTGGAATTCATCTGAATATCCAACTCCAGGCAGGCTAACGTTACAACAGTAGTGAATGTCAAAGTAACCCAATGCTGGTTATCAGCGGCCAGTTCACACTCTCCGGCATACTGTTCAACTGGTTATCCGCTTAAACCTGATCAGCACTTCATTTTCCAGTCCACATTACCCAGACATCAGAAATCACTGGAATCTCTTCTACAAAATGTTCCATTCATTCACTTCGTTTCTGGAATTCATCTGAATCTCCACTCAGGCTGGCTTTCGTTACACCACTGGTGAATGTCCAAGTAACAAAATGCTGGAATTCAGTGGCCTGTTCACACTCGCAGGCGTACTGTTCGACTGGCTATCCACTCAACCCTGGTCAGCTCAACATTTCCTGTCCACACAAACCAGATGTCAGAAATCATTGCAATCTGCACTACAGAATGTTCCATTCGTTCACTGCCAATCTGGAATTCATCTGAATCTCCACTTAACACATGCTTTCGTTACAGCACTGCTGAATGTCCAAGTTACCCAATAATGGTTTTTAGCGGTTAGTTTACACTCGCAGGCATGCTGTTCTGCAAGGTATCCACACTACCCTGTCAGCTCTTCATTTTCCTGTCTGCACAACCCTGAATTCAGAACTCATTGGAATTCCCACTACAGAATGTTCCATTCATTCACTGGATATCTGTAATTCATTTGAATCTCCAACTCCAGGTGGGCTTTCTTTACACTACTTGTGAATGTCGAGGTAACCCAATGCTGGTTTTCAGAGGTCTGTTCACACTCGCAGCCGTGCTGTTCAACTCGCTATAAACACAAACCTGGTCAGCACTTCATTTTCCTGTCCACACAACCAAGACTTCAGAAATCATTGGAATTACCACTACAGAATGTGCCATTCTTTCACTGCGAATCTGGAATTCATCTCAATCTCCATTACACACAGGGATTCGTTACACCACTAATGATTGTCCAAGTAACCCAATACTGGTTTTGAGCAGCCTGTTCTCACTCGCAGGCGTGCTGTTCTACTGGTTATCCACTCAACCCTGGTCAGCTCCTCATTTTCCTGTCCACAGAAACCAGACATCAGAAATCATTGTAATCTCCACTACAGAATGTGCCATTCATTCACTGTGAATCTGGAATTCATCTCAATCTCCTCTACAGGAAGGCTTTACAGAACTGGTAAAGGTCCAAGTAACCCAATGTTGGTTTTCAGCGGCCTGTTCACACTCGCAGGCCTGCTGTTCTACTGTCTATCCACACAACACTGGTCAGCTCTTCAATTTCCTGTCCACCCAAACCAACCGTTAGAAATCATTGGAATCTCCACTACGGAATGTGCCATTCATTCACTGCGAATCTGGAATTCATCTGAATCTCAACTGCAGGCAGGCTTTAGTAAATGTGCAAGTAACCCAATGATTTTTTTCAGCGGCCTGTTCAAACTCACAGGCATGCTGGTCTACTGGCTGTCCACTCAACCCTGGTCCACTCTTCATTTTCCTGTCCACACAACCCAGACTTTAGAGATCATTAGAATCTCCACTACATAATGTGCCATACATGCACTGTGAATCTGGAATTCATCGGAATCTCCTACTCCAGGTGGGCTTTCGTTACACCACTAGTGAATGTTCAGGTAACCCAATGCTGGTTTTCAGAGGCCTGTTCTCACTCGCAAGCTTCCTGCTCAACTCGCTATAAACACAAACCTGGTCATCTCTTCATTTTCCTGTCCACACAACCTAGACATCAGAAATCATTAGAATCTCCACTTCAGAATGTTCCATTCATTCACTGCGAATCTGGAATTCATCTGAATATCCAACTCCAGGCAGGCTAACATTACACCACTGATGAATGTCCAAGTAACCCAATGCTGGTTATCAGCAGTCAGTTCACACTCACCAGCGTGCTGTTCAACTGGTTTTCCGCTCAAACCTGGTCTGCTCTTCATTTTCCTGTCCACAAAATCCAGACATCAGAAATCATTGTAATCTCCACTACAGAATGTTAGATTCATTCACTGCGAATCTGCAATTCATCTGAATCTCCAATACAGGACGCCTTTATTTACACCACTGGTGAATGTCCAAGTAACCCAATCCTGTTTTTTTTTCAGCGACCTGTCTACACTCACAGGCGTGCAGTTCTACTGGCTATCCACTAAAACTTGCTTGGCTCTTCATTTTCCTGTTCACACCACCCAGATTTTAGAAATCATTGGAATCTCCACTATAGAATGTTCCATTCTTTCACTATGAATCTGGAATTCATCTCAATCTCCAACTCCAGGCAGGCTTTGGTTACACCACTGGTGAATGTCAAAGTAACTCAATGCTGGTTTTCACCGTCCTGTTCTCATTCGCAGGCGTGCTATACAACTGGCTACACACTCAACTCTGGTCGCCTCTTCATTTTCCTGTCCACACAAAACAGACCTCAGAAATCCTTGGAATGTCCACTACAGAATTTTTCTTTCATTCACTGCTAATCTGGAATTCATCTGAATCTCCACTACAGGCAATCTTTCGTTACACCACTGGTGAATGTCCAAGTAAAACAATGCAGGTTCTCAGCGGCCTTATTACACTCGCAGGCATTCTGTTTATCTGGCTATCCACTCAACCCTGGTCAGCTCTACATTTTCCTGTCCACAAAACCCAGACTTCAGATATCATTGGAATCTCCACTAGAGAATGTTCCATTAATTCATTGTGAATCTGGAATTCATCTGAATCTCCACTCCAGGTAGGCATTCGTTACACCCTAGTGAATGTCCAAGCAACCCAATGCTGGTTTTCAGCGGCCTGTTCACACTCTCAAGCGTGCTGTTCAACTGACTATGCTCTCAACCCTGGTCAGCTCTTCATTTTCCTGTCCACACAACCCAGACTACAGAAAAAATTGGAATCTCCACTAGAGTATGTTCCATTCATTCACTGTGAATCTGGAATTCATCTGAATCTCCACTGCAGCTAGCCTTTCTTTACAACAGTGGTGAATATCCAAGTAACGTAAAGCTGGTTATCAGCAGCCTGTTCACACTCGCAAGCGTGCTGTTAAACTGGCTATGCACTCAATACTGGACAGGTCTTCATTTTCCTATCCACACAACCCAGACATCAGAAATCATTGAAATTTCCACTACAGAATGTGCCATTCAATCACTGCGAATCTTGAATTGATCTCAATCTCCACAACACAAAGGGATTCCTTACACCACTATTGAATGTCCAAGTAACCTAAAGCTGCTATTCAGCGGCATGTTCATACTCACAGGCGTGCTGCTCTAATAGCTCTCCACTCAACCCTGGTAAGCTCTTTATTTTCCTGTTCACACATCCCAGACTTCAGAAATCACGGGAATATCCAATACATAATATTCCATTTATTCACAGCGAATCTGGAGTTCCTCTGTATCTCCAACGCCAAGCGGGTTTTCGTGACACCTCAGGTGAATTTCCAAGTAACCCAATTCTGGTTTAAAGCAGCCTATTCACACTCGCAGGCGTGCTATTCATCTGGCTAAATTCTCAACTCTGGTTCAGCTCTTCATTTTTCTGTCCAAACAACCCAGGATTCAGAAAACATCGGAATCTCCACTACAGAATGTTCCAATTTTTCACTGTGAATCTGGAATTCATCTGAATCTACACTCCAGGAAGTTTTGCGTTACAACACTGATAAATTTCCTGTTACCCACTGCTGGTTTTCAGCGACCTGTTCACACTCACAGGCGTGCTGCTCTACTGGCTATCCACTCAACACTGGTCAGCTTTTCTTCTTCCTGTCCACACATCCCAGAGTTCAGAAATCATTGTAATCTCCACTACAGAATGTGCCATTCATTCAATGAGATTCTGGAATTCATCTGAATCTCCACTGCAGCTAGCCTTTCGTTACACCACTGGTGAATGACCAGTAACCCAATTCTGGTTTTAAGCAGCCTGTTCACATTCGCAGGCGTGCTGTTCAACTGGCTGTCCACTCAACCTTCGTCAGCTCTTCATTTTCCTGTCCAAACAAACCTGACTTCTGATATTATTGGTATCTCCACCAAAGAATGTGCCATTCATTCACTGATAATCTGGAATTCATCTGAATCTCCACTCCAGGCAGGCTTTCGTTAAACCACTGGTGAATGTCCAAGTAACCCAATCCTGCTTTTCAGCGGTCTGTTCACACTCGCAGGTGTGCTTTTCAACTGGTTATCCACTCAAACGTGGTCAGCTCTTCATTTTCCTGTCCACAAAATCCAGACATCAGAATCATCGGAACCTCCACTACAGAAGTTTCCATTCATTCACTGTAAATTTGGAATTCATCTAAATCTCCAACTCCAGTCATCCTGTCGTTACACCACTGGTGAATGTCCAAGTAACCCAATGCTGGTTTCCAGCGGCCTTTTCTCACTCGCAGGCGTGCTGCTCTACTGGCTATCCACTCAAACCTGGTCAGCTCTTCATTTTCCTGTCCACACATCCCAGACTTGATAAATCTCTGGAATATCTACTACATAATGTTCCATTCATTCACTGCGAATCTGGAATTCATCTGAATCTCCAACTCCAAGCAGGTTTTCCTTGCAACTCTGGTGAATGTCCAAAAAAGCCAATTTTGGTTTTAAGCAGCCTGTTCACACTCGCAGGCGTGTTGTTCAACTGGCTATGCACTCAACCCTGGTCAGCTCTTCATTTTCCTTTCCAAACAACCCACACTTCAGAAATCATTTTCTGTCCACACAAACCAGATATCAGAAATCATTGGAATCCACTACATAATATTCCATTGATTCACTGAGAATCTGGAATTCATCTGAAACTCCAACTCCAGGTGGTCTTTTGTTACAGCACTTTTGAATGTCCATGTAAACCAGTGCTGGTTTTCAGAAGCCTGTTCACACTTGCAGACGTGCTATTTAACTCGCTATAAACACAATCCTGGTCATCTCTTCATTTTTTCATTTTTCACTTACCAGTCCACACAACCCAAACTTCAGAAATCAATGGAATCTCCACTACAGTATGTTCCTTTCATTCACTGCGAATCTGGAATTCATCTGAATATCCTACTCCAGGCATGCTAACGTTACACCACTGGTGAATGTCCAAGTAACCCATTTCTGGTTATCAGCGGTCAGTTCACGCTCGCTGGCGTACTGTTAAACAAGCTATCCACTCAATCCTTGTCAGCTCTTCATTTTCCTGTCCACACAACTGAGACGTCAGAAACCATTGGAAACTCCTCTACAGTATGTGCCATTCATTCACTGCGAATCTAGAATTCATCTCAATCACCACTCCATGCAGGCTGTCGTTACAGCGCTGGTAAATGTCCAAATAATCCAATGCTGGTTATCAGCGTTCAGTTCACATTCGCAGGCGTGCTGTTCAACTGGTTATCCGCTCAAAGCTGGTAAGCACTTCATTTTCCTGTCCACAAAATCCAGACATCAGATATCATTGGAATCTCGACTACAGAATGTTCCATTCATTCACTGCGAATCTGTAATTGATCTGAATCTCCAACTCCAGGCAGCCTGTTGTCACACCACTGGTGAATGTCTAAGTAACCCAATGCTGGTTTTCAGCGGCCTGTTCACACCCGCCTGCGTGCTGCTCTAATGGCTATCCACACAACACTGGTCAGCTCTTAATTTTCCTGTCCACACAACCCAGACGTCAGAAATCATTGGAATCTCCACTAAAGAATGTGCCATTCATTCACTGCGAATCAGGAATTCTTCTGAATCTCCACTTTAGGCAGGATTTTGTTACACCACTGGTGAAAGTCCTTGTAACCCAATGCTGCTTTTCAGCGGCCTGTTAAAACTCGCAAGCGTGCTGCTCTACTGGCTATCCACTCAACCCTGGTCAGCTCTTCATTTTCCTGTCCACACATCCCAGACTTCAGAAATCACTGGAATATCCACTACATAATGTTCCATTCATTCACTGCGAATCTAGAATTCATCTGAATCTCCCCCTCCAAGCGGGTTTTTGTTACACCTCTGGTGAATGTCCAAGAAACCCAATTCTGGTTTTAAGCAGCCTATTCACACTCGCAGGCGTGCTGTTCCACTGGCTATGCACTCAACCTTGGTCAGCTCTTCATTTTCCTGTCCTAACAACCCACACTTCAGAAATCATTGGGATCTCCACTACAGAATGTTCCATTCATTCACTGCGAATGTGGAAATCATCTGAATCTCCAATACAGGACGCCTTTCTTTACACCACAGGTGAATGTCCAGGTAACCTAAAGCTGGTTTTTTCAGTGGCCTGTCAACACTGGCAGGCATGCTGTTCTACTGGCTATCCACTCAACCTTGCTTGGCTCTTCATTTTCCTGTTCACACCATCCAGATTTTAGAAATCATTGGAATCTCCACTACAGAATGATCCATTCTTTCACTATGATCCTGGAATTTATCTCAATCTCCACTCCAGGCAGGATTTCCTTACACCTCTTGTGAGTGTCATCGTAACCCAATGCTGGTTTTCAGTGGTCTGTTCACATTCGCAGGTGTACTCTTCAACTGGTTATCTGTTCAAACCTTGTCAGCTCTTCATTTTCCTGTCCACAAATTCCAGACATCAGAAATCCTTGGAATCTCCCCTACAGAATGTTCCATTCATTCACTGCGAATTTGGAATTCATCTGAATCTCAACTCCAGGCAGCCTGTCGTTAAACCGCTGGTGAATGTCCAAGTAACACAATGCTGGTTTTCAGCGACCTGATCACACTCGCAGGCGTGCTGCTCTACTGGCTATCCACTGAACCCTGTTTAGCTGTTCATTTTCATGTCCACACATCCCAGACTTGAGAAATCACTGGAATATCCACTACATAATGTTCCATTCATTCATTGCGAATCTGAATTTCATCTGAATCTCCAACTCCAAGCAGGTTTTCGTTACAACTCTGGTGAATGTCCAAGTAACCCAATTCTTGTTTTAAGCAGCCTCTTCACATAAGAAGGCGTGCTGTTCAACTGTGTATGCACTCACCCCTCGTCAGCTCTTCATTTTCCTGTCAAAACAACGCAGACTTCAGAAATTATTGGAATCTCCACCACAGAATGTGCCATTCATTCACTGCTAATCTGGAATTCATCTGAATCTCCACTACAGGCAGGCTTTCCTTACACCACTGGTGAATGTCGAAGTAACCAATTGCTGGTTTTCAGCGGTCTGTTCACACTCGCAGGCGTGCTGTTCAAGTGGATATCCGCTCAAACCTGGTCAGCACTTCATTTTCCTGTCCACAAAATCCAGATATTAGAAATCATAGGAATGTCCACTAAAGAATGTTCCATCCATTTAGTGTGAATGTGGAATTAATCTGAATCTCCAACTGCACGGAGCCTGTCGTTACAGCACTGGTGAATGTCCTAGTAATCCATTGCTGGTTTACAGTGGCCTGTTCACACTCGCAGGCCTGCTGTTCATCTGGCTATACACTCAACTCTGGTCAGCTTTTCATTTTTTGTCCACACAACGCACACTTCATGAAGCTTTGGAATCTCCTCTACAGAATGTTCCATTCATTCATTGCGAATCTGGAATTCATCTGAATCTCTAATACATGCAGCGTTTCGTTACACCACTGGTGAATGTCCTTGTAACCCAATGTTGGTTTTCAGCGGCCTGTCAACACTCGCAGGCGTACTGTTCTACTGGCTATCCAATAAACCCTGGTCAGCTCTTCATTTTCCTGTCCACACAACCCAGACTTCAGAAAACATTGGAATCTCCACTACAGAATGTTCCATTTTTTCACAGTGAATCTGGAATTCGTCTGAATCTCCACTACAGGGAGTTTTTCATTACACCACTGGTGAATGTCCTTGTAACCCAATGCTGGTTTTCTGCGACCTCTTCACACTCAAAGGCGTGCTGCTCTACTGGCTATCCACTCAACCCTGGTCAGCTCTTCTTCTTCCTATCCACACATCCCAGACTTCAGAAATCATTGGAATCTCCACTACAGAATGTGCCATTCATTCACTGCGAATCTGGAATTCATCTGAATCTCCACTGCAGCTAGCCTTTCGTTACACCACTGGTGAACATCCAAGTAACCCAATGCTGGTTTTCAACGGCCCGTTTACACTCGCAGGAGTGCTGTTGAACTGGCTATGCACTCAACCCTGAACAGTTCTTCATATTCCTGTCCACACAACCCAGACGTTGGAAATCATTGCAATATCTACTAAAGAATGTGCCATTCCTTCACTGCGAATTTGGAATTCATCTGAATCTCCATTCCAGGCAGGCTTTCGTTACACCACTGGTGAATGTCCAAGGAAAACAATGCTATATTTCAGCGGTCTGTTCACACTCGCAGGAGTGCTCTTCTATTGGCTATCCACTCAACCCTGGTTTGCTCTTCATTTTTCTGTCCACACATCCCAGACTTCAGAAATAATTGGTATCTCCACAATATAATGTACCATTCATTCACTGCGAATCTGGAATTCATCTCAATCTCCAATTCCAGGCAGCCTTTCCTTACACCACTGGTGAATATCCAAATAACTCAATGCTGGTTTTCAGTGGCCTGTTCAAATTTGCAGTCGTGCTGTTCAACTGGCTACGCACTCAACCTAGTCGGCTCTTCATTTTTCTGTCCGAACCAACCAGACTTCAGAAATCATTGGAATCTCCACTACCGAATCTTTCATTCATTTACTGCGAATATGGAATTTATCTGAATCTCCACTCAAGGCAATCTTTCGTTACACCACTGGTAAATGTCCAAGTAACACAATGCTGTTTTTTAGTGGCCTTTTCACACTAGCAGGCGTGCTGTTCATTTGCCTATCCACTCAACCCTGGTCAACTCTTCATTTTCCTGTCGACACAACAGAGACTACAGAAAACATTGGAATCTCCACTACCGAATTTACCATTGATTCAAGTGAATCTGGAGTTCATCTGAATCTCCACTCCAGGCATGTTTTCCTTACACCACTGGTGAATGTCCTTGTAACCCAATGCTGGTTTTCCGCGGTCTGTTCACACTCGCAGGCGTGCTGCACTACTGGCTATCCACTCAACCCTGTTCAGCTGTTCATTTTCATGTTCACACATCCTAGACTTGAGAAATCACTGGAATATCCACTACATAATGTTCCATTCATTCAATGCGAGGCTGGAATTCATCTGAATCTCCAACTCCAAGCGGGTATTCATTACACCTCTGGTGAATATCCAAGTAACCCAATTCTGGTTTTAAGCAGCCTGTTCACACTCGCAGGCGTGCTGTTCAACTGGCTATACACACAGCACTCGACAGCTCTTCATTTTCCTGTCCAAACAACCCGGACTTCAGAAGTTATTGGAATCTCCACCAGAGAATGTGCCATTCATTCACTGTAAATCTGGAATTCACCTGAATCTCCAACTCCAGGCATCCTGTCGTTATACCACTGGTGAATATCCAAGTAACCCAATGTTGGTTTTCTGCGGCCTTTTCACACTCGCAGGCGTGCTACTCTATGGGCTATCCACTCAACCCTGGTCAGCTCTTCATTTTACTGTCCACACATCCCAGATTTCAGAAATCACTGGAATATCGTCTACATAATGTTCCATTAATTCACTGCGAATGTGGAATTCATTGATTCTCCAACTCAAAGCGGGTTTTCGTTACACCTCTGGTGAATTTCCAAGTAAACCAATTCCTGTTTTTAGCAGCCTGTTCACACTCGCAGGCGTGCTATTCAACTGACTTTGTACTCAAACCTGATCACCTCTTCACTTTCCTGTCCAAACAACCCACACTACAGAAAACATTGGACTCTCCACTACAGACTGTTCCAATCATTCACTGTGAATCTGGAATTCATCTGAATCTCCAATACAGGCCCCTTTCATTACACCACTGGTGAATGTCCAGGTAACCTAATGCTGGTTTTTTCAGCGAACTGTCAACACTCGCTATCGTGCTGTTCTACTGGCTGTCCACTCAACCTTGCTTGGCTCTTCATTTTCCTGTTCACACCACCCAGATTTCAGAAATCATTGGAATCTCCACTACAGAATTTTCCATTCTTTCACTGTGATTCTGGAATTCATCTCAATCTCCACTCCAGGCAGGCTTTCCTTATACCTCTTGTGAGTGTCAACGTAACCCAATGCTGGTTTTCAGCGGTCTGTTCACACTCGCAGTTGTGCTGTTCAACTGGATATCCGCTCAAACCTTTTCAGCTCTTCATTTTCCTGTCCACAAATTCCAGACATCAGAAATCCTTGGAATCTCCCCTACAGAATGTTCCATTCATTCACTGCGAATTTGGAATTCATCTGAATCTCCAACTCCAGGCAGCCTGTCGTTAAACCGCTGGTGAATGTCCAAGTAACCCAATGCTGGTTCTCAGCGACCTGTTCAACTGGCTTTGCACTCAACACTGATCAGCTCTTCAATTTCCTGTCCAAACAACCCAAACTTCAGAAAACATTGGACTTTCCACTACAGAATGTTCCAATCATTCACTGTGAATCTGGAATTCATCTGAATCTCCAATACAGGCCGCCTTTCGTTACACCACTGGGGAATGTCCAAGTAACACTATGCTAGTTTTTTCAGCGAACTGTCAACACTCGCTATCGTGCTGTTCTACGGGCTATCGACTCAACCTTGCTTGACTCTTCATTTTCCTGTTCACACCACCCAGATTTTAGAAATCATTGGAATCTCCACTACAGAATGTTCCATTCTTTCACTGTGATTCGGGAATTCATCTCAAACTCCACTCCAGGCAGGCTTTCCTTATACCTCTTGTGAGTGTCAACGTAACCCAGTACTGGTTTTCAGCTGTCTGTTCACACGCGCAGTTCTGCTGTTCAACTGGTTATCCGCTCAAACCTTGTCAGCTCTTCATTTTCCTGTCCACAAATTCCAGACATCAGAAATCCTTGGAATCTTCCCTACAGAATGTTCCATTCATTCACTGTGAATTTGGAATTCATCTGAATCTCCAACTCCAGGCAGCCTGTCGTTAAACCGCTGGTGAATGTCCAAGTAACCCAATGCTGGTTTTCAGCAACCTGTTCACACTCGCAGGCGTGCTGCTCTACTGGCTATCCACTCAACCCTGTTCAGCTGTTTATTTTCCTGTCCACACATCCCAGACTTGAGAAATCACTGGAATATCCACTGCATAATGTTCCATTCATTCACTGCGAAGCTAGAATTCATCTGAATCTCCAACTCCAAGCGGGTATTCGTTACCCCTCTTGTGAATGTCCAAGTAACCCAATTCAGTTTCAAGCAGCCTGTTTACACTTGCAGGCGTGTTGTTCAACTGGCTATGCACACAGCACTCGTCAGCTCTTAATTTTCCTGCCAAACAACCCGGACTTCAGAAGTTATTGGAATCTCCACCAGAGAATGCGCCATTCATTCACTGCAAATCTGGAATTCATCTGAATCTCCAACTCCAGGCATCCTGTCGTTATACCACTGGTGAATATCCAAGTAACCCAATGCTGGTTTTCTGCGTCCTTTTCACACTCGCAGGCGTGCTGCTCTATGGGCTAGCCACTCAACTCTTGTGAGCTCTTCATTTTACTGTCCACACATCCCAGACTTCAGAAATCACTGGAATATCGACTACATAATGTTCCATTAATTCACTGCGAATGTGGAATTCATCTGATTCTCCAACTACAAGCGGGTTTTCATTACACCTCTGGTGAATTTCCAAGTAAACCAATTCCTGTTTTTAGCAGCCTGTTCACAATCGCAGGCTTGCTGTTCAACTGACTTTGCACTCAACCTGATCACCTCTTCATTTTCCTGTCCAAACAACCCACACTTCAGAAAACATTGGTCTCTCCACTACAGAATGTTCCAATCATTCAATGCGAATATGGAATTCTTCTGAATCTCCAATACAGGCCGCCTTTCGTTACACCACTGGTGAATGTCCAAGTAACCCTATGCTGTTTTTTTCAGCGAACAGTCAACACCCGCTATCGTGCTGTTCTACTAGCTATCCACTCAACCTTGCTTGGCTCTTCATTTTCCTGTTCACACCACCCAGATTTTAGAAATCATTGGAATCTCCACTATAAAATGTTCCATTCTTTCACTGTGATTCTGGAATTCATCTGAATCTCCACTCCAGGCAGGCTTTCCTTACACCTCTTGTGAGTGTCAATGTAACCCAATGCTTGTTTTCAGCGGTCTGTTCACACTCGCAGTTGTGCTGTTCAACTGGTTATCCGCTCAAACCTTGTCAGCTCTTCATTTTCTGTCCACAAATTCCAGACATCAGAAATCCTTGGAATCTCCCCTACAGAATTTTCCATTCATTCACTGCGAATTTGGAATTCATCTGAATCTCCAACTCCAGGCAGCCTGTCGTTAAACCGCTGGTGAATGTCCAAGTAACACAATGCTGTTTCTCAGCGACCTGTTCACACTCGCAGGCGTGCTGCTCTACTGGCTATCCACTCAACCCTGGTCAGCTCTTCATTTTACTGTCCACACATCCCAGACTTGAGAAATCACCTGAATATCCACTACATAATGTTCCATTCATTCATTGCGAATCTGAATTTCATCTGAATCTCCAACTCCAAGCAGGTTTTCATTACAACTCTGGTGAATGTCCAAGTAACCCAATTCACAGAAGCAGGCGTGCTGTTCAACTGTGTATGCACTCACCCCTCGTCAGCTCTTCATTTTCCTGTCAAAACAACGCAGACTACAGAAGTTATTGGAATCTCCACCACAAAATGTGCCATTCATTCATCTAATCTGGAGTTCATCTGAATCTCCACTACAGGCAGGCTTTCCTTACACCACTGGTGAATGACGAAGTTACCCATTGCTGGTTTTCAGCAGTCTGTTCTACTCGCAGACGTGCTGTTCAACTGGATATCCACTCAAACCTGGTCAGCACTTCATTTTCCTGTCCACAAAATCCAGACATTAGAAATCATAGGAATGTCCACTAAAGAATGTTCCATCCATTCAATGCGAATCTGGAATTAATCTGAATATCCAACTCCAGTGAGCCTGTCGTTACAGCACTGGAGAATGTCCTAGTAATACATTGCTGGTTTACAGCGGCCTGTTCACACTCGCAGGCGTTCTGTTCATCTGGCTATACACTCAACCCTGGTCAGCTCTTCATTTTCCTGTCCAAACAACCCAGACTTCAGAAAACATTGGAATCTCCACTACAGAATGTTCCATTTTTTCACAGTGAATCTGGAATTCGTCTGAATCTCCACTACAGGAAGTTTTTCGTTACACCAGTGGTGAATGTCCTTGTAACCCAATGCTGGTTTTCAGCGACCTGTTCACAACTCGCAGGCGTACTGCTCTACTGGCTATCCACTCAACCCTGTTCAGCTCTTCTTATTCCTATCCACACATTCCAGACTTCAGAAATCTTTGGAATCTCCACTACAGAATGTGCCATTCATTCACTGCAAATCTGGAATTCATCTGAATCTCCACTGCAGCTAGCTTTTCGTTACACCACTGGTGAACATCCAAGTAACCCAATGCTGGTTTTCAGCGGCCCGTTTACACTCGCAGGTGTGCTGTTGAATTGGCTATGCACTCGACCCTGAACAGCTCTTCATATTCCTGGGCACACAACCCAAACGTTGGAAATCATTGTAATCTCTACTACAGAATGTGCCATTCCTTCACTGCGAATTTGGAATTCATCTGAATCTCCATTCCAGGCAGGCTTTCGTTACACCACTGGTGAATGTCCAAGGAACACAATGCTGTATGTCAGCGGTCTGTTCACACTCGCAGGCGTGCTCTTCTTCTGACTATCCACTCAACCCTGGTTTGCTCTGCATTTTCCTGTCCACACATCCCAGACTTCAGAAATCATTGGTATCTCCACAATAGAATGTGCCATTCATTCACTGCGAATCTGGAATTCATCTCAATCTCCAACTCCAGGCAGGCTTTCGTTACACCACTGGTGAATGTCCAACTAACCCAATGCAGGTTTTCAGCGGCCTTTTCACATTCACAGGCGTGCTGTTCAACTGGCTATCCACTCAACCCTGGTTAACTGTTAATTTACCTGTCGACAAAACAATGACTTCAAAAATCATTGGAATCTCCACTACAGAATGTTCCATTCATTCACTGCGAATCTGGAATTCTTCTGAATCTCCACTCCAGACAGGCTTATGTTATACCAGTGGTGAATGTCCAAGTAATCCAATGAACGTTTTCAGCAGCATATTCACACTCGTAGGCATGCTTTTCAACAGGCGATCCATTCAAACCTGGTCAACTCTTCATTTTCCTGTCCATAAAACAAAGACTTCATAAATTATTGGAATCTCCACTACAGAATGTTCCATTCATTCACTGCGAATCTGCAGTTCATCAGAAACTCCATTCCACGCAGGCTTTCATTATACCACTGGTGAATGTCCAAGTAAGCGAATGCTGGTTTTCAGCGGCCTCTTCACACTCGTAGGCGTGCTGTTCAACTGCATATGCACTCAACCCTGAACAGCGCTTCATTTTCATGTCCACACAACCCAGACGTCAGAAATCATTGGAATCTCCACTACAGAATTTTCCATTCATTCACTGCGAATTTGGAATTCATCTGAATCTCCACTCCTGGCAAGCTTTATTTAGACCACTGGTGAATGTTCAAGTAACCCATTGATGCAATTCAGCGGTATGTTCATACTCGCAGGCGAACTATTCTACTGGCTATCCACTGAACCTTGTCAGCTCTTCATTTTCCTGTCCACACAAGCCAGAAGTCAGAAACCATTGGAATACCCAATACAGAATGTGCCATTCATTCACTGTGAATCTGGAATTCATCTGAATCTCCATTCCAGGCAGGCTTTCGTTATGCCACTGGTGAGTTTCCAAGTAAAACAATGCTGGTTTTCAGCGGACTGTTTACATTTGCATGAGTTTTGTTCTACTGGCTATCCACTCAACCTTTGTCAGCTCTTCATTTTCCTGTCCACACAACCTAGACTTCAGGAATCATTTGAATCTCCACTATGGAATGTGCCATTCATTTACTTCGAATTTGAAATTCATCTTAATCTCCAACTCCAGGCACGCTTTCATTTCACAAGTGGTGAATGTCCAAGTAACAAAATGCTTCTTTTCCAGGGACTGTTCACACTCGCAGGCGTGCTGGTTATCCACTCAACACTTGTCAGCTCTTCATTTTCCTGTTGACAAAAACCAGACTTCAGAAATCATTGGAATCTCCACTACAGTATGTTCCATTCATTCACTTCGAATCTGGAATTCATCTGAATCTCCAACTCCAGGCAGGCTATCTTTACACCACTGCAGAATGTCCAAGTAACACAATGCTGGTTGTCAATGTACTGTTCAGACTTGAAGGCATGCAGCTCTACTCTCTATCCACACAACCCTGGTCAGCTATTCATTTTCCTGTCCACACAACCCAGATTTCAGAAATCATTGGAATCTACACTATAGAATGGTCCTTTCATTCACTGCAAATCTGGAATTCATCTGCATCTCCACTGCATGCAGGCTTTCGTTATGCCACTGGTGAAAGTCAAAGTAACCCAGTGCTGGTTTTCAGCGGCCTGTTCACAGTCGAAGGCGTGATGCACATCTGGCTATACATTCAACCCTGGTCAGCTCTACATTTTCCGGTACACACAACCCAGACTTCAGAAGTCATTGGGATCTCCACCAAAGAGTATTCCATTCATTCATTGCGAATCTGGAATTCATCGGAATCTCCACTTGAGGCAGTATTTCGTTACACCACTGGAGAATGTCCAAGTAACCCAATGCTGGTTTTCAGCGGCCTTTTCACAATCGCAGGCATGCTGTTGATCTGGCTATCCACTCAATCCTGGTCCGCTCTTCATTTTTATGTTCACACAACCCAGATGTCAGAAATCATTGGAATCTCCACTAAAGAATGTGCCATTCATTCTCTGCGAATCTGGAATTTAACTGAATCTCCACTGCAGGGAGGCTTTCGTTACACCACTGGTGAATATCCAAGTAACATAGTGCTGTATTTCAGCGGTGTGTTCACACTCGCAGCCATTTTGTTCAACTGGTTATCTAATAAAACCTGGTCAGCTCTTCATTTTCCTTCCACACAACGCAGACGTCAGAAATCATTGGAATCTCCACTAAATTATGTTCCATTCATTCACTTTGAATCTGGTATTCATCTCAATCTCCAGTGCAGGCAGGCTTTCTTTACACCACTTGAAAAGGTCCAGGTAATGGAATGATGGTTTTCAGAGGCATACCACACTAGCAGGCGTGGTATTTTCACTGGCTATCCACTCAATTTTTGTCAGCTCTTCATTTGCCTGTCCACAAAACCCAGTTTTCAGAAATCATTGGAATCTTCACTACAGAATGTGCCATTCATTCACTGCGAATCTGAAAATCATCTGAATCTCCAACTCCGGGCGGGCTTTCTTTATACCACTGGTGAATGTCCAACTAAATCATTACTGGTTTTAAGCGTCCTGTTCACATTAGCAGGCATGCTGTTCAACTACCTATGCACTCAACACTGGTCAGCTCTTCAATTTCCTGTCCAAACAACACAGAGATCAGAAATCATTGGAATCTCCACTACAGGATATTCCATTCATTCACTGGGCATATGGAATTCATCTGAATCGCCACTCCAGGCAGGCTAATGTTACACCAGTGGTGAATGTCCAAGTACCCCAATGCTGGTTATAAGGGGCCGGTTCACACTCGCCGGCATCCTGTTCTACTGGGAATCCACTCATACTTGGTCAGTTCTTCATTTTCCTCGCCACACAACCAGAATTCAGAAATAATTGGAATCTCCACTAAATAATGTTCCATTCATTCACTGCGAATCTGTAATTCATCTGGATCTCCACTCGAGGCAGGCTTTCTTTCCAACACTGGTGAATGTCCAAGTAACACAACGCTTGTTTTCATCGAACTGTTCACACTCGCAGGAGTGTTGTTTTACTGGCTATCCACTCAAACTTTGTCAGCTCTTCATTTTCCTGTGCAAACAACCCAGACTTCAAAAATCATTTGAATTTCCACTACAGAATGTGCCATTCATTCTCTGCAAATCTGAAATTCATCTTAATCTCCAACTCCAGGCGCACGTTCATTACACCAGTGATGAATTTCCAAGTAATCAAATGCTGGTTTTCAGCAGACTCTTCAAACTCGCGGGCATGCTGTTCTACTGGTTATCCACTCAAATCTTGTGAGCTCTTCATTTTCCTGTCCACAAAACCCAGATGTCAGAAATCACTGGAATCTCCACTACACAATGTGCCATTCATTTCCTGCGAATCTGAAATTCATCTCAATCTCCACAGGAGGTAGGCATTTTTTCAATCACTGGTGAATGTCCTGGTAACCCAATGGTAGTTTTCAGCAGCCTGTTCACACTCGCAGACGTGCAGTTAATATGGCTATCCACTTAACCCTGGTCAGCTCTTCATTTTCCTGTCCACAGAAACCAGAATTCAGAAATCATTGGAATCTCCACTACAGATTTCTCCATTCATTCACAGTGAATCTGGAATTCATCTGAATCTCCACTCCAGGCAGGCTTTCGTTACATCACTGTTGAATGTCCAAGTAACACAATGCTGTTTTCAGCGGCCTGTTCACACTCACAGGCATGCAGTTTTACTGGCTATCCACTCAACAATGATCAGCTCTTCTTTTTCCTATCTAGGGAACCCAGACTTCAGAAATCATTGGAATCTCCACAACAGAATCTTCCATTCATTCACTCCAAATCTGGAATTCATCTGAATCTCCAAATCCAGGTAGGCTTTCGTTACACCACTGTTGAATGTTCGAGTAACATAATGCTGGTTTTCAGCGGACTGTTCACACACGCAGGCGTGCAGTTAAACTGGTTATGCACTCAACCCTGTTCGGCTCTTCGTTTTACTTTCCACATAACCCAGATTTCAGAAATCATTGGAAACTCCACTACAGAACGCTCCATTCATTCACTGCGAATCAGGAAGTCATCTAAATCTCCACTCTAGGCAAACTTTCGTTACACCACTGGTAAATATGCAAGAAACCCAATGCTGGTGTTCAGCGGCCTGTTCACATTCACAGGCATGCTGGTCTACTGGCTATACACTCAAGCTTTGTCAGCTCTTCATTTTCCTGTACACACAAACCAGACTCAGTAATCTATATAATCTCCACTAGATAATGTTCCTATCATTCACTGGAATCTGTAATTTATCTGAATCTCCACTCCAGTCAGGATTTCGTTACATCACTGTTGAATGTCCAAGTAACCCAATGCTGTTTTTCAGTGGCCTGTTCACACTCGCAGGCGTGCTGCTCTACTAGCTATCCACTCAACCCTGGTCAGCTCTTCATGTTCCTGTTCACAAAGGCCAGACTTCAGAAATCATTGGAATCTCCATTACAGAAAGTTCCATGCATTCACTGTGAATCTGGAATTCATCTGATTCTCTAACTCCACGCAGGATTTCGGTGAATATCACAGGTGAATATCCAAGTAACCCAATGCTGGTATTTAGCAGACTGTTCACACTCGGAGCCATGCAATTCACTGGCTATCTACTCCACCCTGGTGATCTCTCCATTTTCCTGTCCACAGAACCCAGCGTTCAGAAATTATTGGAATCTCAACTACAGAATGTTCCATTCATTAATTCCGAATCTGGAATTCATCTTAAACTCGAACTCCAAACAGGGAGTCGTTACACCACTGGTGAATGTCCAAGTAACGCAATGGTGTTTTTCAGCAGCATGTTCACACTCGGAGGCGTCCTGTTCAACTGGCTATCCACTCAACGCTGTTGAGCTCTGCATTTTCCTCTCCACACAACCCAGACTTCAGAAGTCACTGGAATCTCCACTACAGAATGTTCTATTCATTCACTGCGAATCTGGGATTCATCGAAGTCTCCAGCTCCAGGCAGGCTCTCGTTACACCACTTGTGAATGTCCAAGAAACCCAATGCAGATTTTCATCTGCCTGTTCCCACTCGCAGGCGTGCTGTTCATCTGGCTATCCTCTCAACACTGGTCAGCTCTTCATTTTCCTGTTCATACAACCCAGAATTCACATATCTTTGGAATATCCACTTCAGAAAGTTCCATTCATTCATTGCGAATCTGCAATTCAATTGAATCTCCACTTCAGGCACGCATTCGTTACACTATTGGTGAATGCCCTAGTGACCCAATGCTGGTGTTCAGCGGCCTGTTCACACTAACAGGCGTGCCGTTCTACTGGCTATACACTCAAGCCTGGTCAGCTATTCATTTTCCTGTACACACAAACCAGACTCAGAAATCATTGGAATCTCCACTATAGAATACTACTTTCATTCACTGGAATCTGGAATTCATCTCAATCTGCACTCCAGGCAGGCTTTCGTTACACCACTGGTGAATGTCCAAGTAACCCAATGCTGCTTTTCAGCGGCCTGTTCACACTCGCAGGCATGCTGTTCTTCTGGCTATCCACTCAACCCTGGTCAGCTCTTCATTTTCGTGTCCACACAACCCAGACTTCAGAAATCATTGGAATTACCACGACAGAATGTCCGACTCATTCACTGCATATCTGGAATTCATCGGAATCTCCACTCCAGAAGGCTTTAATTACACCACTGCTGAATGTCCAAGTAACCCAAAGCTGGTTTTCAGTGACCTGTTCACACTCGTAGGCATGCTGTTAAAATGGCTATGCACTCAACCCTAGTCAGCTCTTCATATTCCTGCGCACACAACCCAGACTTCAGAAATCGCTGGAATCTCGACTACAGTATGTTCCGTTCATTCACTGCGAATCTGGAATTCATCTGAATCTCCACTCCAGGAAGGTTAATGTTACACCACTGGTTTAAGTTCCAGTAATCCAATGCTGATTTTCACCGTCCTGGTCACTCTCGCTGACATTCAGTTCAATTGATTATCTAATCAAACATGGTCAGCCCTTCATTTTCCTGGTCACGAAACCCAGATGTCAGAAAAAATTGGAATCTCCGCTAGAGAATGTGCCATTTGTTCACTGCGAATCTGATATTCATCTCAATATCCACTTGAAGGCAGACTTCCTTTACACCACAGGTAAATGTCCAAGTAATGCAGTGCTTGTGTTCTGCGGCCTGTTCACACTCGCAGGCGTGCTGTTCTTCTGGCTATCCACTCAAACCAGGTCAGCTCTTCATTTTCCTGTCGATACAACACAGATGTCAGAAATCATTGGAATCTCCTCGACAGACTCTGCTATTCATTCACTGCGAATCTGGAATTCATCTCAATCTCCACTCCACGCAGTCTTTCGTTACACCAGTGGTGAATGTCCAAGTAGCCCAATGCTGGTTTTCAGCGGCCTGTTCACACTCACAGGCGTGCTGTTCATCTGGCTATCCATGCAACCCTGGTCAGCTCTTCACTTTCCTCTCCACACAACCCAGACGTCAGAAATCATTGGAATCTCCACTACAGAATGTTCCACTCATTCACGGCGAATGTGGAATTCATCTGAAACTCCACTCCAGTCCGCCTTACATTACACAACTGGTGAATGTCCACGTAACCGAATGCTGATTTTCACACTCGCAAGCTTACTATTAAACTATTCAGAATTCATTGGCATCTCCCTTAGAGATTTTTCCATTCTTTCACTGCGAGTTTGGAAAACATCTGAATTCCAACTCCAGGCGAATTTTCGTTACACCACTGGTGAATGTCCAAGTAACCCATTGCTGGCTCTCAGCGGCCTGTTCCGACTCGCAGGCATGCTGTTCACCTGGCTATACACTCAACGCTGGTCAGCTCTTCATTTTCCTGTCCACAAAAGCGAGACTTCAGAAATCATTGGAATCTCCACTACAGAATGTTCCAAACATTCACGGCGACTCTGGAATTCATTTGTATGTCCACTCCAGGCAGATTTTCGTTACACCACTTGTGAATGTCCAAGTAACACAATGCAGGATTTTTGCGACCTGTTCACAGTCGCAGGGGTGATGTTCAACTGGCTATCCACTCAACCCTAGTCAGCCCTTCATTTTCCTGTCCACACAACCCAGCCTTCAGAAACCATTATTATCTCCAGTACAGAATGTTCCATTCATTCACTGCGTATCCGGAATTCTTCTGAATCTCCACTCCATGCAGGTGTTCGTTACACTGCTGGTGAATATCCAAGAAACACAATGCTGGTTTTCAGCAGCCTGTTCACTCTCACAGGCGTGCTGTTCTACTGGCTATCCACTCAAACCTGGAAAACACTTCATTTTCCTGTACTCACAACCCAGACTACAGAAATCTTTGGAATCTCCACTAGAGAGTGTGCCATTCATTCGCTGAATCTGGAATTCATCTCAATCTCTACTCCACACAGGCTTTGGTTTCAGCACTGGTGAAAGTTCAGGTAACCCAATTCTGATTTTCAGCGGCCTGTTCACACTCACAGGCGTGCTGTTAAACTGGCTATGCACAAAACTCTGGTCAGCTCTTCATTTTCCTTTCTACACAAAACAGACAGCAGAAATCATTGGATTCTCCACTATAAAATGTTCTATTAATTCAATCTGAATCTAGAATTCTTCCACAATATCCACTGCAAGTAGACATACTTTACACCATCGGTGAATGTCCAAGTAACCCAATGCAGGTATTCAGCTGCTTATTCAAACCCGCAGGCGTGCTGTTCTACTGCCTGTCGACACAACTCTGGTAGGCTCTTCATTTTCCTGTCAACACAACCCATACTTCAGAAATCATTGGAATCTCCACTACAGAATGTGTCATTCATTCACTGAGAATCTGGAATTCATCTCAATCTCCACAGGAGGTCGTCATTTTTTACTCCACTGGTGAATGTCCAAGAAACTCAAGGCTGGTTTTCATCGGCCTGTTGACACTCGCAGGCGTGCTGTTAATCTGGCTGTCCATACAACCCTGGTCAGCTCTTCATTTTCCTCTCCGCACAACCCAGACGTCAGAAATCATTGGAATCTCCACTACAGAATTTTCCATTCATTCATTCCGAATCTGGAATTCATCTGAATCTGCAAATCTAGGTAGACTTTCGTTAAACCAAAGGTGAACGTCCGAGTAAACCGAATGCTGATTATCACACACGCAGGCTTACTATTAAACTATTCAGAAATCATTGGCATCTCCATTAGAGATTTTTCCATTCATTCACTGCGACTTTGGAAAACATCTGAATTCCAACTCCAGGCGAGTTTTCGTTCCACCGCTGGTGGATGTCCAAGTAACCCAATGCTGTCTTTCAGCGGCCTGTTCACAGTCGTAGGCGTGCTGTTCTACTGGCTATCCACTCAACCCTGGTCAATTCTTCATTTTCCTGTCCACACAACCCCGACCTCAAAAATCATTGGAATCTCCACCCCTGAATGTGCCATTCATTCACTGAGAATCTGAAATTCATCTCCATCTCCAAATAAAGGCAGACTTTCGTTACACCACTGGTGAATGTACAAGTAAACCAATGCTGGTTTTCAGAGGCCTGTTCACATTCTCAGGCGTGTTGTTTAACTGGATATCCACTCAACCCTGGTCAGCTCTTCATATTCCTGCGCACACAACCCAGACTTCAGATATCATTGGAATCTCGACTACAGAATGTTCCGTTCATTCACTGCGAATCTGGAATTCATCTGCATCTGCACTCCAGGAAGTTTAATGTTACACCACTGGTTAATGTTCCAGTAATCCAATTCTGATTTTCACCGTCCTGGTCACTCTCGCTGGCGTTCTGTTCAATTGATTATCTAATGAAACACGGTCAGCCCTTCATTTTCCTGGTCAGGAAACCCAGATGTCAGAAAAAATTGGAATCTCCCCTAGAGAATGTGCCATTCGTTCACTGCGAATCTGATATTCATCTCAATATCCACTTGAAGGCAGACTTCCTTTACACCACAGGTAAATGTCCAAGTAATGCAGTGCTTGTGTTCTGCGGCCTGTTCACACTCGCAGGCGTGCTGTTCTTCTGGCTATCCACTCAAACCAGGTCAGGTCTTCATTTTCCTGTCGATACAACACAGATGTCAGAAATCATTGGAATCTCCTCGACAGACTCTGCTATTCATTCACTGCGAATCTGGAATTCATCTCAATCTCCACTCCACGCAGTCTATCGTTACACCAGTGGTGAATGTCCAAGTAGCCCAATGCTGGTTTCCAGCGGCCTGTTCACACTCACAGGCGTGCTGTTCATCGGGCTATCCATGCAACCCTGGTCAGCTCTTCATTTTCCTCTCCACACAACCCAGACGTCAGAAATCATTGGAATCTCCACTACAGAATGTTCCACTCATTCACGGCGAATGTGGAATTCATCTGAAACTCCACTCCAGTCCGCCTTACATTACACAACTGGTGAATGTCCACGTAACCGAATGCTGATTTTCACACTCGCAGGCTTACTATTAAACTATTCAGAAATCATTGGCATCTCCATTAGAGATTTTTCCATTCTTTCACTGCGAGTTTGGAAAACATCTGAATTCCAACTCCAGGCAAATTTTTGTTACACCACTGGTGAATGTCCAAGTCTCCCATTGCTGGCTCTCAGCGGCCTGTTCCGACTCGCAGGCATGCTGTTCACCTGGCTATACACTCAACGCTGGTCAGCTCTTCATTTTCCTGTCCACAAAAGCGAGACTTCAGAAATCATTGGAATCTCCACTACAGAATGTTCCAAACATTCACGGCGACTCTGGAATTCATTTGTATGTCCACTCCAGGCAGATTTTCGTTACACCACTTGTGAATGTCCAAGTACACAATGCTGGATTTTTGCGACCTGTTCACAGTCGCAGGGGTGATGTTCAACTGGCTATCCACTCAACCCTAGTCAGCCCTTCATTTTCCTGTCCACACAACCCAGCCTTCAGAAACCATTATTATCTCCAGTACAGAATGTTCCATTCATTCACTGCGTATCCGGAATTCTTCTGAATCTCCACTCCATGCAGGTGTTCGTTACACTGCTGGTGAATATCCAAGAAACACAATGCTGGTTTTCAGCAGCCTGTTCACTCTCACAGGCGTGCTGTTCTACTGGCTATCCACTCAAACCTGGAAAACACTTCGTTTTCCTGTACTCACAACCCAGACTACAGAAATCTTTGGAATCTCCACTAGAGAGTGTGCCATTCATTCGCTGAATCTGGAACTCATCGCAATCTCTACTCCACACAGGCTTTGGTTTCACCACTGGTGAAAGTTCAAGTAACCCAATTCTGGTTTTCAGCGGCCTGTTCACACTCACAGGCGTGCTGTTAAACTGGCTATGCACTAAACTCTGGTCAGCTCTTCATTTTCCTTTCTACACAAAACAGACAGCAGAAATCATTGGATTCTCCACTATAAAATGTTCTATTAATTCAATCTGAATCTGGAATTCTTCCTCAATATCCACTGCAAGTAGACTTTCTTTACACCACTGGTGAATGTCCAAGTAACCCAATGCAGGTATTCAGCTGCCAATTCAAACCCGCAGGCGTGCTGTTCTACTGCCTGTCGACACAACTCTGGTAGGCTCTTCATTTTCCTGTCAACACAACCCATACTTCAGAAATCATTGGAATCTCCACTACAGAATGTGTCATTCATTCACTGAGAATCTGGAATTCATCTCAATCTCCACAGGAGGTCGTCATTTTTTACTCCACTGGTGAATGTCCAAGAAACTCAAGGCTGGTTTTCATCGGCCTGTTGACACTCGCAGGCGTGCTGTTAATCTGGCTGTCCAGCTCTTCATTTTCCTCTCCGCACAACCCAGACGTCAGAAATCATTGGAATCTCCACTACAGAATATTCCATTCATTCATTCCGAATCTGGAATTCATCTGAATCTACAAATCCAGGAAGGCTTTCGTTACACCACAGGTGAACGTCCGAGTAAACCGAATGCTGATTTTCACACTCGCAGGCTTACTATTAAACTATTCAGAAATCATTGGCATCTCCATTAGAGATTTTTCCATTCATTCACTGCGACTTTGGAAAACATCTGAATTCCAACTCCAGGCGAGTTTTCGTTCCACCACTGGTGAATGTCCAAGTAACCCAATGCTGTCTTTCAGCGGCCTGTTCACACTCGTAGGCGTGCTGTTCTACTGGCTATCCACTCAACCCTGGTCAATTCTTCATTTTCCTGTCCACACAACCCAGATTTCAAAAATCATTGGAATCTCCACCCCTGAATGTGCCTTTCATTCACTGAGAATCTGAAATTCATCTCCATCTCCAAATAAATAAAGGCAGACTTTCGTTACACCACTGGTGAATATACAAGTAAACCAATGCTGGTTTTCAGAGGCCTCTTCACATTCTCAGGCGTGTTGTTTAACTGGATATCCACTCAACCCTGGTCAGCTCTTCATATTCCTGCACACACAACCCAGACTTCAGAAATCATTGGAATCTCGACTACAGAATGTTCCGTTCATTCACTGCGAATCTGGAATTCATCTGCATCTGCACTCCAGGAAGTTTAATGTTACACCACTGGTTAATGTTCCAGTAATCCAATTCTGATTTTCACCGTCCGGGTCACTCTCTCTGGCGTTCTGTTCAATTGATTATCTAATCAAACATGGTCAGCCCTTCATTTTCCTGGTCACGAAACCCAGATGTCAGAAAAAATTGGAATCTCCGCTAGAGAATGTGCCATTCGTTCACTGCAAATCTGATATTCATCTCAATATCCACTTGACTTCCTTTACACCACAGGTAAATGTCCAAGTAATGCAGTGCTTGTGTTCTGCGGCCTGTTCACACTCGCAGGCGTGCTGTTCTTCTGGCTATCCACTCAAACCAGGTCAGCTCTTCATTTTCCTGTCGATACAACACAGATGTCAGAAATCATTGGAATCTCCTCGACAGACTCTGCTATTCATTCACTGCGAATCTGGAATTCATCTCAATCTCCACTCCACGCAGTCTTTCGTTACACCATTGGTGAATGTCCAAGTAGCCCAATGCTGGTTGTCAGCGGCCTGTTCACACTCACAGGCGTGCTGTTCATCGGGCTATACATGCAACCCTGGTCAGCTCTTCATTTTCCTCTCCACACAACCCAGACGTCAGAAATCATTGGAATCTCCACTACAGAATGTTCCACTCATTCACGGCGAATGTGGAATTCATCTGAAACTCCACTCCAGTCCGCCTTACATTACACAACTGGTGAATGTCCACGTAACCGAATGCTGATTTTCACACTCGCAGGCTTACTATTAAACTATTCAGAAATCATTGGCATCTCCATTAGAGATTTTTCCATTCTTTCACTGCGAGTTTGGAAAACATCTGAATTCCAACTCCAGGCGAATTTTCGTTACACCACTGGTGAATGTCCAAGTAACCCATTGCTGGCTCTCAGCGGCCTGTTCCGACTCGCAGGCATGCTGTTCACCTGGCTATACACTCAACGCTGGTCAGCTCTTCATTTTCCTGTCCACAAAAGCGAGACTTCAGAAATCATTGGAATCTCCACTACAGAATGTTCCAAACATTCACGGCGACTCTGGAATTCATTTGTATGTCCACTCCAGGCAGATTTTCGTTACACCACTTGTGAATGTCCAAGTACACAATGCTGGATTTTTGCGACCTGTTCACAGTCGCAGGGGTGATGTTCAACTGGCTATCCACTCAACCCTAGTCAGACCTTCATTTTCCTGTCCACAAAACCCAGCCTTCAGAAACCCATTATTATCTCCAGTACAGAATGTTCCATTCATTCACTGCGTATCCGGAATTCTTCTGAATCTCCACTCCATGCAGGTGTTCGTTACACTGCTGGTGAATATCCTAGAAACACAATGCTGGTTTTCAGCAGCCTGTTCACTCTCACAGGCGTGCTGTTCTACTGGCTATCCACTCAAACCTGGAAAACACTTCATTTTCCTGTACTCACAACACAGACTACAGAAATCTTTGGAATCTCCACTAGAGAGTGTGCCATTCATTCGCTGAATCTGGAACTCATCGCAATCTCTACTCCACACAGGCTTTGGTTTCACCACTGGTGAAAGTTCAAGTAACCCAATTCTGGTTTTCAGCGGCCTGTTCACACTCACAGGCGTGCTGTTAAACTGGCTATGCACTAAACTCTGGTCAGCTCTTCATTTTCCTTTCTACACAAAACAGACAGCAGAAATCATTGGATTCTCCACTATAAAATGTTCTATTAATTCAATCTGAATCTGGAATTCTTCCTCAATATCCACTGCAGGTAGACTTTCTTTACACCACTGGTGAATGTCCAAGTAACCCAATGCAGGTATTCAGCTGCCTATTCAAACCCGCACGCGTGCTGTTCTACTGCCTGTCGACACAACTCTGGTAGGCTCTTCATTTTCCTGTCAACACAACCCATACTTCAGAAATCATTGGAATCTCCACTACAGAATGTGTCATTCATTCACTGAGAATCTGGAATTCATCTCAATCTCCACAGGAGGTCGTCATTTTTTACTCCACTGGTGAATGTCCAAGAAACTCAAGGCTGGTTTTCATCGGCCTGTTGACACTCGCAGGCGTGCTGTTAATCTGGCTGTCCAGCTCTTCATGTTCCTCTCCGCACAACCCAGACGTCAGAAATCATTGGAATCTCCACTACAGAATTTTCCATTCATTCATTCCGAATCTGGAATTCATCTGAATCTGCAAATCCAGGTAGGCTTTCGTTACACCACAGGTGAACGTCCGAGTAAACCGATTGCTGATTTTCACACTCGCAGGCTTACTATTAAACTATTCAGAAATCATTGGCATCTCCATTAGAGATTTTTCCATTCATTCACTGCGACTTTGGAAAACATCTGAATTCCAACTCCAGGCGAGTTTTCGTTCCACCACTGGTGAATGTCCAAGTAACCCAATGCTGTCTTTCAGCGGCCTGTTCACACTCGTAGGCGTGCTGTTCTACTGGCTATCCACTCAACCCTGGTCAATTCTTCATTTTCCTGTCCACACAACCCCGACTTCAAAAATCATTGGAATCTCCACCCCTGAATGTGCCATTCATTCACTGAGAATCTGAAATTCATCTCCATCTCCAAATAAAGGCAGACTTTCGTTACACCACTGGTAAATGTACAAGTAAACCAATGCTGGTTTTCAGAGGCCTGTTCACATTCTCAGGCGTGTTGTTTAACTGGATATCCACTCAACCCTGGTCAGCCCTTCATATTCCTGCGCACACAACCCAGACTTCAGAAATCATTGGAATCTCGACTACAGAATGTTCCGTTCATTCACTGCGAATCTGGAATTCATCTGCATCTGCACTCCAGGAAGTTTAATGTTACACCACTGGTTAATGTTCCAGTAATCCAATTCTGATTTTCACCGTCCTGGTCACTCTCGCTGGCGTTCTGTTCAATTGATTATCTAATCAAACATGGTCAGCCCTTCATTTTCCTGGTCACGAAACCCAGATGTCAGAAAAATATGGAATCTCCGCTAGAGAATGTGCCATTCGTTCACTGCGAATCTGATATTCATCTCAATATCCACTTGAAGGCAGACTTCCTTTACACCACAGGTAAATGTCCAAGTAATGCAGTGCTTGTGTTCTGCGGCCTGTTCACACTCGCAGGCGTGCTGTTCTTCTGGCTATCCACTCAAACCAGGTCAGCTCTTCATTTTCCTGTCGATACAACACAGATGTCAGAAATTATTGGAATCTCCTCGACAGACTCTGCTATTCATTCACTGCGAATCTGGAATTCATCTCAATCTCCACTCCACGCAGTCTTTCGTTACACCATTGGTGAATGTCCAAGTAGCCCAATGCTGGTTGTCAGCGGCCTGTTCACACTCACAGGCGTGCTGTTCATCGGGCTATCCATGCAACCCTGGTGAGCTCTTCATTTTCCTCTCCACACAACCCAGACGTCAGAAATCATTGGAATCTCCACAACACTCATTCACGGCGAATGTGGAATTCATCTGAAACTCCACTCCAGTCCGCCTTACATTACACAACTGGTGAATGTCCACGTAACCGAATGCTGATTTTCACACTCGCAGGCTTACTATTAAACTATTCAGAAATCATTGGCATCTCCATTAGAGATTTTTCCATTCTTTCACTGCGAGTTTGGAAAACATCTGAATTCCAACTCCAGGCGAATTTTCGTTCCACCACTGGTGAATGTCCAAGTAACCCATTGCTGGCTCTCAGCGGCCTGTTCCGACTCGCAGGCATGCTGTTCACCTGGCTATACACTCAACGCTGGTCAGCTCTTCATTTTCCTGTCCACAAAAGCGAGACTTCAGAAATCATTGGAATCTCCACTACAGAATGTTCCAAACATTCACGGCGACTCTGGAATTCATTTGTATGTCCACTCCAGGAAGATTTTCGTTACACCACTTGTGAATGTCCAAGTACACAATGCTGGATTTTTGCGACCTGTTCACAGTCGCAGGGGTGATGTTCAACTGGCTATCCACTCAACACTAGTCAGCCCTTCATTTTCCTGTCCACACAACCCAGCCTTCAGAAACCATTATTATCTCCAGTACAGAATGTTCCATTCATTCACTGCGTATCCGGAATTCTTCTGAATCTCCACTCCATGCAGGTGTTCGTTACACTGCTGGTGAATATCCAAGAAACACAATGCTGGTTTTCAGCAGCCTGTTCACTCTCACAGGCGTGCTGTTCTACTGGCTATCCACTCACACCTGGAAAACACTTCATTTTCCTGTACTCACAACCCAGACTACAGAAATCTTTGGAATCTCCACTAGAGAGTGTGCCATTCATTCGCTGAATCTGGAACTCATCGCAATCTCTACTCCACACAGGCTTTGGTTTCACCACTGGTGAAAGTTCAAGTAACCCAATTCTGGTTTTCAGCGGCCTGTTCACACCCACAGGCGTGCTGTTAAACTGGCTATGCACTAAACTCTGGTCAGCTCTTCATTTTCCTTTCTACACAAAACAGACAGCAGAAATCATTGGATTCTCCACAATAAAATGTTCTATTAATTCAATCTGAATCTGGAATTCTTCCTCAATATCCACTGCAAGTAGACTTTCTTTACACCACCGGTGAATGTCCAAGTAACCCAAAGCAGGTATTCAGCTGCCTATTCAAACCCGCAGGCGTGCTGTTCTACTGCCTGTCGACACAACTCTGGTAGGCTCTTCATTTTCCTGTCAACACAACCCATACTTCAGAAATCATTGGTATCTCCACTACAGAATGTGTCATTCATTCACTGAGAATCTGGAATTCATCTCAATCTCCACAGGAGGTCGTCATTTTTTACTCCACTGGTGAATGTCCAAGAAACTCAAGGCTGGTTTTCATCGGCCTGTTGACACTCGCAGGCGTGCTGTTAATCTGGCTGTCCAGCTCTTCATTTTCCTCTCCGCACAACCCAGACGTCAGAAATCATTGGAATCTCCACTACAGAATTTTCCATTCATTCATTCCGAATCTGGAATTCATCTGAATCTGCAAATCCAGGTAGGCTTTCGTTACACCACAGGTGAACGTCCGAGTAAACCGAATGCTGATTATCACACACGCAGGCTTACAATTAAACTATTCAAAAAACATTGGCATCTCCATTAGAGATTTTTCCATTCATTCACTGCGACTTTGGAAAACATCTGAATTCCAACTCCAGGCGAGTTTTCGTTCCACCACTGGTGAATGTCCAAGTAACCCAATGCTGTCTTTCAGCGGCCTGTTCACACTCGTAGGCATGCTGTTCTACTGGCTATCCACTCAACCCTGGTCAATTCTTCATTTTCCTGTCCACACAACCCCGACTTCAAAAATCATTGGAATCTCCACCCCTGAATGTGCCATTCATTCACTGAGAATCTGAAATTCATCTCCATCTCCAAATAAAGGCAGACTTTCGTTACACCACTGGTAAATGTACAAGTAAACCAATGCTGGTTTTCAGAGGCCTGTTCACATTCCCAGGCGTGTTGTTTAACTGGATATCCACTCAACCCTGGTCAGCTCTTCATATTCCTGCGCACACAACCCAGACTTCAGAAATCATTGGAATCTCGACTACAGAATGTTCCGTTCATTCACTGCGAATCTGGAATTCATCTGCATCTGCACTCCAGGAAGTTTAATGTTACACCACTGGTTAATGTTCCAGTAATCCAATTCTGATTTTCACCGTCCTGGTCACTCTCGCTGGCGTTCTGTTCAATTGATTATCTAATCAAACATGGTCAGCCCTTCATTTTCCTGGTCTCGAAACCCAGATGTCAGAAAAAAATGGAATCTCCGCTAGAGAATGTGCCATTCGTTCAGTGCGAATCTGATATTCATCTCAATATCCACTTGAAGGCAGACTTCCTTTACACCACAGGTAAATGTCCAAGTAATGCAGCGCTTGTGTTCTGCGGCCTGTTCACACTCGCAGGCGTGCTGTTCTTCTGGCTATCCACTCAAACCAGGTCAGCTCTTCATTTTCCTGTCGATACAACACAGATGTCAGAAATCATTGGAATCTCCTCGACAGACTCTGCTATTCATTCACTGCGAATCTGGAATTCATCTCAATCTCCACTCCACGCAGTCTTTCGTTACACCATTGGTGAATGTCCAAGTAGCCCAATGCTGGTTGTCAGCGGCCTGTTCACACTCACAGGCGTGCTGTTCATCGGGCTATCCATGCAACCCTGGTCAGCTCTTCATTTTCCTCTCCACACAACCCAGACGTCAGAAATCATTGGAATCTCCACTACAGAATGTTCCACTCATTCACGGCGAATGTGGAATTCATCTGAAACTCCACTCCAGTCCGCCTTACATTACACAACTGGTGAATGTCCACGTAACCGAATGCTGATTTTCACACTCGCAGGCTTACTATTAAACTATTCAGAAATCATTGGCATCTCCATTAGAGATTTTTCCATTCTTTCACTGCGAGTTTGGAAAACATCTGAATTCCAACTCCAGGCGAATTTTCGTTACACCACTGGTGAATGTCCAAGTAACCCATTGCTGGCTCTCAGCGGCCTGTTCCGACTCGCAGGCATGCTGTTCACCTGGCTATACACTCAACGCTGGTCAGCTCTTCATTTTCCTGTCCACAAAAGCGAGACTTCAGAAATCATTGGAATCTCCACTACAGAATGTTCCAAACATTCACGGCGACTCTGGAATTCATTTGTATGTCCACTCCAGGCAGATTTTCGTTACACCACTTGTGAATGTCCAAGTACACAACGCTGGATTTTTGCGACCTGTTCACAGTCGCAGGGGTGATGTTCAACTGGCTATCCACTCAACCCTAGTCAGCCCTTCATTTTCCTGTCCACACAACCCAGCCTTCAGAAACCATTATTATCTCCAGTACAGAATGTTCCATTCATTCACTGCGTATCCGGAATTCTTCTGAATCTCCACTCCATGCAGGTGTTCGTTACACTGCTGGTGAATATCCAAGAAACACAATGCTGGTTTTCAGCAGCCTGTTCACTCTCACAGGCGTGCTGTTCTACTGGCTATCCACTCAAACCTGGAAAACACTTCATTTTCCTGTACTCACAACCCAGACTACAGAAATCTTTGGAATCTCCACTAGAGAGTGTGCCATTCATTCGCTGAATCTGGAACTCATCGCAATCTCTACTCCACACAGGCTTTGGTTTCACCACTGGTGAAAGTTCAAGTAACCCAATTCTGGTTTTCAGCGGCCTGTTCACACTCACAGGCGTGCTGTTAAACTGGCTATGCACTAAACTCTGGTCAGCTCTTCATTTTCCTTTCTACACAAAACAGACAGCAGAAATCATTGGATTCTCCACTATAAAATGTTCTATTAATTCAATCTGAATCTGGAATTCTTCCTCAATATCCACTGCAAGTAGACTTTCTTTACACTACCGGTGAATGTCCAAGTAACCCAAAGCAGGTATTCAGCTGCCTATTCAAACCCGCAGGCGTGCTGTTCTACTGCCTGTCGACACAACTCTGGTAGGCTCTTCATTTTCCTGTCAACACAACCCATACTTCAGAAATCATTGGAATCTCCACTACAGAATGTGTCATTCATTCACTGAGAATCTGGAATTCATCTCAATCTCCACAGGAGGTCGTCATTTTTTACTCCACTGGTGAATGTCCAAGAAACTCAAGGCTGGTTTTCATCGGCCTGTTGACACTCGCAGGCGTGCTGTTAATCTGGCTGTCCAGCTCTTCATTTTCCTCTCCGCACAACCCAGACGTCAGAAATCATTGGAATCTCCACTACAGAATTTTCCATTCATTCATTCCGAATCTGGAATTCATCTGAATCTGCAAATCCAGGTAGGCTTTCGTTACACCACAGGTGAACGTCCGAGTAAACCGAATGCTGATTATCACACACGCAGGCTTACAATTAAACTATTCAGAAATCATTGGCATCTCCATTAGAGATTTTTCCATTCATTCACTGCGACTTTGGAAAACATCTGAATTCCAACTCCAGGCGAGTTTTCGTTCCACCACTGGTGAATGTCCAAGTAACCCAATGCTGTCTTTCAGCGGCCTGTTCACACTCGTAGGCATGCTGTTCTACTGGCTATCCACTCAACCCTGGTCAATTCTTCATTTTCCTGTCCACACAACCCCGACTTCAAAAATCATTGGAATCTCCACCCCTGAATGTGCCATTCATTCACTGAGAATCTGAAATTCATCTCCATCTCCAAATAAAGGCAGACTTTCGTTACACCACTGGTAAATGTACAAGTAAACCAATGCTGGTTTTCAGAGGCCTGTTCACATTCCCAGGCGTGTTGTTTAACTGGATATCCACTCAACCCTGGTCAGCTCTTCATATTCCTGCGCACACAACCCAGACTTCAGAAATCATTGGAATCTCGACTACAGAATGTTCCGTTCATTCACTGCGAATCTGGAATTCATCTGCATCTGCACTCCAGGAAGTTTAATGTTACACCACTGGTTAATGTTCCAGTAATCCAATTCTGATTTTCACCGTCCTGGTCACTCTCGCTGGCGTTCTGTTCAATTGATTATCTAATCAAACATGGTCAGCCCTTCATTTTCCTGGTCTCGAAACCCAGATGTCAGAAAAAAATGGAATCTCCGCTAGAGAATGTGCCATTCGTTCAGTGCGAATCTGATATTCATCTCAATATCCACTTGAAGGCAGACTTCCTTTACACCACAGGTAAATGTCCAAGTAATGCAGCGCTTGTGTTCTGCGGCCTGTTCACACTCGCAGGCGTGCTGTTCTTCTGGCTATCCACTCAAACCAGGTCAGCTCTTCATTTTCCTGTCGATACAACACAGATGTCAGAAATCATTGGAATCTCCTCGACAGACTCTGCTATTCATTCACTGCGAATCTGGAATTCATCTCAATCTCCACTCCACGCAGTCTTTCGTTACACCATTGGTGAATGTCCAAGTAGCCCAATGCTGGTTGTCAGCGGCCTGTTCACACTCACAGGCGTGCTGTTCATCGGGCTATCCATGCAACCCTGGTCAGCTCTTCATTTTCCTCTCCACACAACCCAGACGTCAGAAATCATTGGAATCTCCACTACAGAATGTTCCACTCATTCACGGCGAATGTGGAATTCATGTGAAACTCCACTCCAGTCCGCCTTACATTACACAACTGGTGAATGTCCACGTAACCGAATGCTGATTTTCACACTCGCAGGCTTACTATTAAACTATTCAGAAATCATTGGCATCTCCATTAGAGATTTTTCCATTCTTTCACTGCGAGTTTGGAAAACATCTGAATTCCAACTCCAGGCGAATTTTCGTTACACCACTGGTGAATGTCCAAGTAACCCATTGCTGGCTCTCAGCGGCCTGTTCCGACTCGCAGGCATGCTGTTCACCTGGCTATACACTCAACGCTGGTCAGCTCTTCATTTTCCTGTCCACAAAAGCGAGACTTCAGAAATCATTGGAATCTCCACTACAGAATGTTCCAAACATTCACGGCGACTCTGGAATTCATTTGTATGTCCACTCCAGGCAGATTTTCGTTACACCACTTGTGAATGTCCAAGTACACAATGCTGGATTTTTGCGACCTGTTCACAGTCGCAGGGGTGATGTTCAACTGGCTATCCACTCAACCCTAGTCAGCCCTTCATTTTCCTGTCCACACAACCCAGCCTTCAGAAACCATTATTATCTCCAGTACAGAATGTTCCATTCATTCACTGCGTATCCGGAATTCTTCTGAATCTCCACTCCATGCAGGTGTTCGTTACACTGCTGGTGAATATCCAAGAAACACAATGCTGGTTTTCAGCAGCCTGTTCACTCTCACAGGCGTGCTGTTCTACTGGCTATCCACTCAAACCTGGAAAACACTTCATTTTCCTGTACTCACAACCCAGACTACAGAAATCTTTGGAATCTCCACTAGAGAGTGTGCCATTCATTCGCTGAATCTGGAACTCATCGCAATCTCTACTCCACACAGGCTTTGGTTTCACCACTGGTGAAAGTTCAAGTAACCCAATTCTGGTTTTCAGCGGCCTGTTCACACTCACAGGCGTGCTGTTAAACTGGCTATGCACTAAACTCTGGTCAGCTCTTCATTTTCCTTTCTACACAAAACAGACAGCAGAAATCATTGGATTCTCCACTATAAAATGTTCTATTAATTCAATCTGAATCTGGAATTCTTCCTCAATATCCACTGCAAGTAGACTTTCTTTACACCACCGGTGAATGTCCAAGTAACCCAAAGCAGGTATTCAGCTGCCTATTCAAACCCGCAGGCGTGCTGTTCTACTGCCTGTCGACACAACTCTGGTAGGCTCTTCATTTTCCTGTCAACACAACCCATACTTCAGAAATCATTGGAATCTCCACTACAGAATGTGTCATTCATTCACTGAGAATCTGGAATTCATCTCAATCTCCACAGGAGGTCGTCATTTTTTACTCCACTGGTGAATGTCCAAGAAACTCAAGGCTGGTTTTCATCGGCCTGTTGACACTCGCAGGCGTGCTGTTAATCTGGCTGTCCAGCTCTTCATTTCCCTCTCCGCACAACCCAGACGTCAGAAATCATTGGAATCTCCACTACAGAATTTTCCATTCATTCATTCCGAATCTGGAATTCATCTGAATCTGCAAATCCAGGTAGGCTTTCGTTACACCACAGGTGAACGTCCGAGTAAACCGAATGCTGATTATCACACACGCAGGCTTACTATTAAACTATTCAGAAATCATTGGCATCTCCATTAGAGATTTTTCCATTCATTCACTGCGACTTTGGAAAACATCTGAATTCCAACTCCAGGCGAGTTTTCGTTCCACCACTGGTGAATGTCCAAGTAACCCAATGCTGTCTTTCAGCGGCCTGTTCACACTCGTAGGCATGCTGTTCTACTGGCTATCCACTCAACCATGGTCAATTCTTCATTTTCCTGTCCACACAAGCCCGACTTCAAAAATCATTGGAATCTCCACCCCTGAATGTGCCATTCATTCACTGAGAATCTGAAATTCATCTCCATCTCCAAATAAAGGCAGACTTTCGTTACACCACTGGTAAATGTACAAGTAAACCAATGCTGGTTTTCAGAGGCCTGTTCACATTCCCAGGCGTGTTGTTTAACTGGATATTCACTCAACCCTGGTCAGCACTTCATATTCCTGCGCACACAACCCAGACTTCAGAAATCATTGGAATCTCGACTACAGAATGTTCCGTTCATTCACTGCGAATCTGGAATTCATCTGCATCTGCACTCCAGGAAGTTTAATGTTACACCACTGGTTAATGTTCCAGTAATCCAATTCTGATTTTCACCGTCCTGGTCACTCTCGCTGGCGTTCTGTTCAATTGATTATCTAATCAAACATGGTCAGCCCTTCATTTTCCTGGTCTCAAAACCCAGATGTCAGAAAAAAATGGAATCTCCGCTAGAGAATGTGCCATTCGTTCACTGCGAATCTGATATTCATCTCAATATCCACTTGAAGGCAGACTTCCTTTACACCACAGGTAAATGTCCAAGTAATGCAGTGCTTGTGTTCTGCGGCCTGTTCACACTCGCAGGTGTGCTGTTCTTCTGGCTATCCACTCAAACCAGGTCAGCTCTTCATTTTCCTGTCGATACAACACAGATGTCAGAAATCATTGGAATCTCCTCGACAGACTCTGCTATTCATTCACTGCGAATCTGGAATTCATCTCAATCTCCACTCCACGCAGTCTTTCGTTACACCATTGGTGAATGTCCAAGTAGCCCAATGCTGGTTTTCAGCGGCCTGTTCACACTCACAGGCGTGCTGTTCATCGGGCTATCCATGCAACCCTGGTCAGCTCTTCATTTTCCTCTCCACACAACCCAGACGTCAGAAATCATTGGAATCTCCACTACAGAATGTTCCACTCATTCACGGCGAATGTGGAATTCATCTGAAACTCCACTCCAGTCCGCCTTACATTACACAACTGGTGAATGTCCACGTAACCGAATGCTGATTTTCACACTCGCAGGCTTACTATTAAACTATTCAGAAATCATTGGCATCTCCATTAGAGATTTTTCCATTCTTTCACTGCGAGTTTGGAAAACATCTGAATTCCAACTCCAGGCGAATTTTCGTTACACCACTGGTGAATGTCCAAGTAACCCATTGCTGGCTCTCAGCGGCCTGTTCCGACTCGCAGGCATGCTGTTCACCTGGCTATACACTCAACGCTGGTCAGCTCTTCATTTTCCTGTCCACAAAAGCGAGACTTCAGAAATCATTGGAATCTCCACTACAGAATGTTCCAAACATTCACGGCGACTCTGGAACTCATTTGTATGTCCACTCCAGGCAGATTTTCGTTACACCACTTGTGAATGTCCAAGTACACAATGCTGGATTTTTGCGACCTGTTCACAGTCGCAGGGGTGATGTTCAACTGGCTATCCACTCAACCCTAGTCAGCCCTTCATTTTCCTGTCCACACAACCCAGCCTTCAGAAACCATTATTATCTCCAGTACAGAATGTTCCATTCATTCACTGCGTATCCGGAATTCTTCTGAATCTCCACTCCATGCAGGTGTTCGTTACACTGCTGGTGAATATCCAAGAAACACAATGCTGGTTTTCAGCAGCCTGTTCACTCTCACAGGCGTGCTGTTCTACTGGCTATCCACTCAAACCTGGAAAACACTTCATTTTCCTGTACTCACAACCCAGACTACAGAAATCTTTGGAATCTCCACTAGAGAGTGTGCCATTCATTCGCTGAATCTGGAACTCATCGCAATCTCTACTCCACACAGGCTTTGGTTTCACCACTGGTGAAAGTTCAAGTAACCCAGTTCTGGTTTTCAGCGGCCTGTTCACACTCACAGGCGTGCTGTTAAACTGGCTATGCACTAAACTCTGGTCAGCTCTTCATTTTCCTTTCTACACAAAACAGACAGCAGAAATCATTGGATTCTCCACTATAAAATGTTCTATTAATTCAATCTGAATCTGGAATTCTTCCTCAATATCCACTGCAAGTAGACTTTCTTTACACCACCGGTGAATGTCCAAGTAACCCAAAGCAGGTATTCAGCTGCCTATTCAAACCCGCAGGCGTGCTGTTCTACTGCCTGTCGACACAACTCTGGTAGGCTCTTCATTTTCCTGTCAACACAACCCATACTTCAGAAATCATTGGAATCTCCACTACAGAATGTGTCATTCATTCACTGAGAATCTGGAATTCATCTCAATCTCCACAGGAGGTCGTCATTTTTTACTCCACTGGTGAATGTCCAAGAAACTCAAGGCTGGTTTTCATCGGCCTGTTGACACTCGCAGGCGTGCTGTTAATCTGGCTGTCCATAAAACCCTGGTCAGCTCTTCATTTTCCTCTCCGCACAACCCAGACGTCAGAAATCATTGGAATCTCCACTACAGAATTTTCCATTCATTCATTCCGAATCTGGAATTCATCTGAATCTGCAAATCCAGGTAGGCTTTCGTTACACCACAGGTGAACGTCCGAGTAAACCGAATGCTGATTATCACACACGCAGGCTTACTATTAAACTATTCAGAAATCATTGGCATCTCCATTAGAGATTTTTCCATTCATTCACTGCGACTTTGGAAAACATCTGAATTCCAACTCCAGGCGAGTTTTCGTTCCACCACTGGTGAATGTCCAAGTAACCCAATGCTGTCTTTCAGCGGCCTGTTCACACTCGTAGGCATGCTGATCTACTGGCTATCCACTCAACCCTGGTCAATTCTTCATTTTCCTGTCCACACAACCCCGACTTCAAAAATCATTGGAATCTCCACCCCTGAATGTGCCATTCATTCACTGAGAATCTGAAATTCATCTCCATCTCCAAATAAAGGCAGACTTTCGTTACACCACTGGTAAATGTACAAGTAAACCAATGCTGGTTTTCAGAGGCCTGTTCACATTCCCAGGCGTGTTGTTTAACTGGATATCCACTCAACCCTGGTCAGCTCTTCATATTCCTGCGCACACAACCCAGACTTCAGAAATCACTGGAATCTCGACTACAGAATGTTCCGTTCATTCACTGCGAATCTGGAATTCATCTGCATCTGCACTCCAGGAAGTTTAATGTTACACCACTGGTTAATGTTCCAGTAATCCAATTCTGATTTTCACCGTCCTGGTCACTCTCGCTGGCGTTCTGTTCAATTGATTATCTAATCAAACATGGTCAGCCCTTCATTTTCCTGGTCTCGAAACCCAGATGTCAGGAAAAAATGGAATCTCCACTAGAGAATGTGCCATTCGTTCACTGCGAATCTGATATTCATCTCAATATCCACTTGAAGGCAGACTTCCTTTACACCACAGGTAAATGTCCAAGTAATGCAGTGCTTGTGTTCTGCGGCCTGTTCACACTTGCAGGCGTGCTGTTCTTCTGGCTATCCACTCAAACCAGGTCAGCTCTTCATTTTCCTGTCGATACAACACAGATGTCAGAAATCATTGGAATCTCCTCGACAGACTCTGCTATTCATTCACTGCGAATCTGGAATTCATCTCAATCTCCACTCCACGCAGTCTTTCGTTACACCATTGGTGAATGTCCAAGTAGCCCAATGCTGGTTTTCAGCGGCCTGTTCACACTCACAGGCGTGCTGTTCATCGGGCTATCCATGCAACCCTGGTCAGCTCTTCATTTTCCTCTCCACACAACCCAGACGTCAGAAATCATTGGAATCTCCACAACACTCATTCACGGCGAATGTGGAATTCATGTGAAACTCCACTCCAGTCCGCCTTACATTACACAACTGGTGAATGTCCACGTAACCGAATGCTGATTTTCACACTCGCAGGCTTACTATTAAACTATTCAGAAATCATTGGCATCTCCATTAGAGATTTTTCCATTCTTTCACTGCGAGTTTGGAAAACATCTGAATTCCAACTCCAGGCGAATTTTCGTTACACCACTGGTGAATGTCCAAGTAACCCATTGCTGGCTCTCAGCGGCCTGTTCCGACTCGCAGGCATGCTGTTCACCTGGCTATACACTCAACGCTGGTCAGCTCTTCATTTTCCTGTCCACAAAAGCGAGACTTCAGAAATCATTGGAATCTCCACTACAGAATGTTCCAAACATTCACGGCGACTCTGGAATTCATTTGTATGTCCACTCCAGGCAGATTTTCGTTACACCACTTGTGAATGTCCAAGTACACAATGCTGGATTTTTGCGACCTGTTCACAGTCGCAGGGGTGATGTTCAACTGGCTATCCACTCAACCCTAGTCAGCCCTTCATTTTCCTGTCCACACAACCCAGCCTTCAGAAACCATTATTATCTCCAGTACAGAATGTTCCATTCATTCACTGCGTATCCGGAATTCTTCTGAATCTCCACTCCATGCAGGTGTTCGTTACACTGCTGGTGAATATCCAAGAAACACAATGCTGGTTTTCAGCAGCCTGTTCACTCTCACAGGCGTGCTGTTCTACTGGCTATCCACTCAAACCTGGAAAACACTTCATTTTCCTGTACTCACAACCCAGACTACAGAAATCTTTGGAATCTCCACTAGAGAGTGTGCCATTCATTCGCTGAATCTGGAACTCATCGCAATCTCTACTCCACACAGGCTTTGGTTTCACCACTGGTGAAAGTTCAAGTAACCCAATTCTGGTTTTCAGCGGCCTGTTCACACTCACAGGCGTGCTGTTAAACTGGCTATGCACTAAACTCTGGTCAGCTCTTCATTTTCCTTTCTACACAAAACAGACAGCAGAAATCATTGGATTCTCCACTATAAAATGTTCTATTAATTCAATCTGAATCTGGAATTCTTCCTCAATATCCACTGCAAGTAGACTTTCTTTACACCACCGGTGAATGTCCAAGTAACCCAAAGCAGGTATTCAGCTGCCTATTCAAACCCGCAGGCGTGCTGTTCTACTGCCTGTCGACACAACTCTGGTAGGCTCTTCATTTTCCTGTCAACACAACCCATACTTCAGAAATCATTGGAATCTCCACTACAGAATGTGTCATTCATTCACTGAGAATCTGGAATTCATCTCAATCTCCACAGGAGGTCGTCATTTTTTACTCCACTGGTGAATGTCCAAGAAACTCAAGGCTGGTTTTCATCGGCCTGTTGACACTCGCAGGCGTGCTGTTAATCTGGCTGTCCATAAAACCCTGGTCAGCTCTTCATTTTCCTCTCCGCACAACCCAGACGTCAGAAATCATTGGAATCTCCACTACAGAATTTTCCATTCATTCATTCCGAATCTGGAATTCATCTGAATCTGCAAATCCAGGTAGGCTTTCGTTACACCACAGGTGAACGTCCGAGTAAACCGAATGCTGATTATCACACACGCAGACTTACTATTAAACTATTCAGAAATCATTGGCATCTCCATTAGAGATTTTTCCATTCATTCACTGCGACTTTGGAAAACATCTGAATTCCAACTCCAGGCGAGTTTTCGTTCCACCACTGGTGAATGTCCAAGTAACCCAATGCTGTCTTTCAGCGGCCTGTTCACACTCGTAGGCATGCTGATCTACTGGCTATCCACTCAACCCTGGTCAATTCTTCATTTTCCTGTCCACACAACCCCGACTTCAAAAATCATTGGAATCTCCACCCCTGAATGTGCCATTCATTCACTGAGAATCTGAAATTCATCTCCATCTCCAAATAAAGGCAGACTTTCGTTACACCACTGGTAAATGTACAAGTAAACCAATGCTGGTTTTCAGAGGCCTGTTCACATTCCCAGGCGTGTTGTTTAACTGGATATCCACTCAACCCTGGTCAGCTCTTCATATTCCTGCGCACACAACCCAGACTTCAGAAATCACTGGAATCTCGACTACAGAATGTTCCGTTCATTCACTGCGAATCTGGAATTCATCTGCATCTGCACTCCAGGAAGTTTAATGTTACACCACTGGTTAATGTTCCAGTAATCCAATTCTGATTTTCACCGTCCTGGTCACTCTCGCTGGCGTTCTGTTCAATTGATTATCTAATCAAACATGGTCAGCCCTTCATTTTCCTGGTCTCGAAACCCAGATGTCAGGAAAAAATGGAATCTCCACTAGAGAATGTGCCATTCGTTCACTGCGAATCTGATATTCATCTCAATATCCACTTGAAGGCAGACTTCCTTTACACCACAGGTAAATGTCCAAGTAATGCAGTGCTTGTGTTCTGCGGCCTGTTCACACTCGCAGGCGTGCTGTTCTTCTGGCTATCCACTCAAACCAGGTCAGCTCTTCATTTTCCTGTCGATACAACACAGATGTCAGAAATCATTGGAATCTCCTCGACAGACTCTGCTATTCATTCACTGCGAATCTGGAATTCATCTCAATCTCCACTCCACGCAGTCTTTCGTTACACCATTGGTGAATGTCCAAGTAGCCCAATGCTGGTTTTCAGCGGCCTGTTCACACTCACAGGCGTGCTGTTCATCGGGCTATCCATGCAACCCTGGTCAGCTCTTCATTTTCCTCTCCACACAACCCAGACGTCAGAAATCATTGGAATCTCCACAACACTCATTCACGGCGAATGTGGAATTCATCTGAAACTCCACTCCAGTCCGCCTTACATTACACAACTGGTGAATGTCCACGTAACCGAATGCTGATTTTCACACTCGCAGGCTTACTATTAAACTATTCAGAAATCATTGGCATCTCCATTAGAGATTTTTCCATTCTTTCACTGCGAGTTTGGAAAACATCTGAATTCCAACTCCAGGCGAATTTTCGTTACACCACTGGTGAATGTCCAAGTAACCCATTGCTGGCTCTCAGCGGCCTGTTCCGACTCGCAGGCATGCTGTTCACCTGGCTATACACTCAACGCTGGTCAGCTCTTCATTTTCCTGTCCACAAAAGCGAGACTTCAGAAATCATTGGAATCTCCACTACAGAATGTTCCAAACATTCACGGCGACTCTGGAATTCATTTGTATGTCCACTCCAGGCAGATTTTCGTTACACCACTTGTGAATGTCCAAGTACACAATGCTGGATTTTTGCGACCTGTTCACAGTCGCAGGGGTGATGTTCAACTGGCTATCCACTCAACCCTAGTCAGCCCTTCATTTTCCTGTCCACACAACCCAGCCTTCAGAAACCATTATTATCTCCAGTACAGAATGTTCCATTCATTCACTGCGTATCCGGAATTCTTCTGAATCTCCACTCCATGCAGGTGTTCGTTACACTGCTGGTGAATATCCAAGAAACACAATGCTGGTTTTCAGCAGCCTGTTCACTCTCACAGGCGTGCTGTTCTACTGGCTATCCACTCAAACCTGGAAAACACTTCATTTTCCTGTACTCACAACCCAGACTACAGAAATCTTTGGAATCTCCACTAGAGAGTGTGCCATTCATTCGCTGAATCTGGAACTCATCGCAATCTCTACTCCACACAGGCTTTGGTTTCACCACTGGTGAAAGTTCAAGTAACCCAATTCTGGTTTTCAGCGGCCTGTTCACACTCACAGGCGTGCTGTTAAACTGGCTATGCACTAAACTCTGGTCAGCTCTTCATTTTCCTTTCTACACAAAACAGACAGCAGAAATCATTGGATTCTCCACTATAAAATGTTCTATTAATTCAATCTGAATCTGGAATTCTTCCTCAATATCCACTGCAAGTAGACTTTCTTTACACCACCGGTGAATGTCCAAGTAACCCAAAGCAGGTATTCAGCTGCCTATTCAAACCCGCAGGCGTGCTGTTCTACTGCCTGTCGACACAACTCTGGTAGGCTCTTCATTTTCCTGTCAACACAACCCATACTTCAGAAATCATTGGAATCTCCACTACAGAATGTGTCATTCATTCACTGAGAATCTGGAATTCATCTCAATCTCCACAGGAGGTCGTCATTTTTTACTCCACTGGTGAATGTCCAAGAAACTCAAGGCTGGTTTTCATCGGCCTGTTGACACTCGCAGGCGTGCTGTTAATCTGGCTGTCCATAAAACCCTGGTCAGCTCTTCATTTTCCTCTCCGCACAACCCAGACGTCAGAAATCATTGGAATCTCCACTACAGAATTTTCCATTCATTCATTCCGAATCTGGAATTCATCTGAATCTGCAAATCCAGGTAGGCTTTCGTTACACCACAGGTGAACGTCCGAGTAAACCGAATGCTGATTATCACACACGCAGACTTACTATTAAACTATTCAGAAATCATTGGCATCTCCATTAGAGATTTTTCCATTCATTCACTGCGACTTTGGAAAACATCTGAATTCCAACTCCAGGCGAGTTTTCGTTCCACCACTGGTGAATGTCCAAGTAACCCAATGCTGTCTTTCAGCGGCCTGTTCACACTCGTAGGCATGCTGATCTACTGGCTATCCACTCAACCCTGGTCAATTCTTCATTTTCCTGTCCACACAACCCCGACTTCAAAAATCATTGGAATCTCCACCCCTGAATGTGCCATTCATTCACTGAGAATCTGAAATTCATCTCCATCTCCAAATAAAGGCAGACTTTCGTTACACCACTGGTAAATGTACAAGTAAACCAATGCTGGTTTTCAGAGGCCTGTTCACATTCCCAGGCGTGTTGTTTAACTGGATATCCACTCAACCCTGGTCAGCTCTTCATATTCCTGCGCACACAACCCAGACTTCAGAAATCACTGGAATCTCGACTGCAGAATGTTCCGTTCATTCACTGCGAATCTGGAATTCATCTGCATCTGCACTCCAGGAAGTTTAATGTTACACCACTGGTTAATGTTCCAGTAATCCAATTCTGATTTTCACCGTCCTGGTCACTCTCGCTGGCGTTCTGTTCAATTGATTATCTAATCAAACATGGTCAGCCCTTCATTTTCCTGGTCTCGAAACCCAGATGTCAGGAAAAAATGGAATCTCCACTAGAGAATGTGCCATTCGTTCACTGCGAATCTGATATTCATCTCAATATCCACTTGAAGGCAGACTTCCTTTACACCACAGGTAAATGTCCAAGTAATGCAGTGCTTGTGTTCTGCGGCCTGTTCACACTCGCAGGCGTGCTGTTCTTCTGGCTATCCACTCAAACCAGGTCAGCTCTTCATTTTCCTGTCGATACAACACAGATGTCAGAAATCATTGGAATCTCCTCGACAGACTCTGCTATTCATTCACTGCGAATCTGGAATTCATCTCAATCTCCACTCCACGCAGTCTTTCGTTACACCATTGGTGAATGTCCAAGTAGCCCAATGCTGGTTTTCAGCGGCCTGTTCACACTCACAGGCGTGCTGTTCATCGGGCTATCCATGCAACCCTGGTCAGCTCTTCATTTTCCTCTCCACACAACCCAGACGTCAGAAATCATTGGAATCTCCACAACACTCATTCACGGCGAATGTGGAATTCATCTGAAACTCCACTCCAGTCCGCCTTACATTACACAACTGGTGAATGTCCACGTAACCGAATGCTGATTTTCACACTCGCAGGCTTACTATTAAACTATTCAGAAATCATTGGCATCTCCATTAGAGATTTTTCCATTCTTTCACTGCGAGTTTGGAAAACATCTGAATTCCAACTCCAGGCGAATTTTCGTTACACCACTGGTGAATGTCCAAGTAACCCATTGCTGGCTCTCAGCGGCCTGTTCCGACTCGCAGGCATGCTGTTCACCTGGCTATACACTCAACGCTGGTCAGCTCTTCATTTTCCTGTCCACAAAAGCGAGACTTCAGAAATCATTGGAATCTCCACTACAGAATGTTCCAAACATTCACGGCGACTCTGGAATTCATTTGTATGTCCACTCCAGGCAGATTTTCGTTACACCACTTGTGAATGTCCAAGTACACAATGCTGGATTTTTGCAACCTGTTCACAGTCGCAGGGGTGATGTTCAACTGGCTATCCACTCAACCCTAGTCAGCCCTTCATTTTCCTGTCCACACAACCCAGCCTTCAGAAACCATTATTATCTCCAGTACAGAATGTTCCATTCATTCACTGCGTATCCGGAATTCTTCTGAATCTCCACTCCATGCAGGTGTTCGTTACACTGCTGGTGAATATCCAAGAAACACAATGCTGGTTTTCAGCAGCCTGTTCACTCTCACAGGCGTGCTGTTCTACTGGCTATCCACTCAAACCTGGAAAACACTTCATTTTCCTGTACTCACAACCCAGACTACAGAAATCTTTGGAATCTCCACTAGAGAGTGTGCCATTCATTCGCTGAATCTGGAACTCATCGCAATCTCTACTCCACACAGGCTTTGGTTTCACCACTGGTGAAAGTTCAAGTAACCCAATTCTGGTTTTCAGCGGCCTGTTCACACTCACAGGCGTGCTGTTAAACTGGCTATGCACTAAACTCTGGTCAGCTCTTCATTTTCCTTTCTACACAAAACAGACAGCAGAAATCATTGGATTCTCCACTATAAAATGTTCTATTAATTCAATCTGAATCTGGAATTCTTCCTCAATATCCACTGCAAGTAGACTTTCTTTACACCACCGGTGAATGTCCAAGTAACCCAAAGCAGGTATTCAGCTGCCTATTCAAACCCGCAGGCGTGCTGTTCTACTGCCTGTCGACACAACTCTGGTAGGCTCTTCATTTTCCTGTCAACACAACCCATACTTCAGAAATCATTGGAATCTCCACTACAGAATGTGTCATTCATTCACTGAGAATCTGGAATTCATCTCAATCTCCACAGGAGGTCGTCATTTTTTACTCCACTGGTGAATGTCCAAGAAACTCAAGGCTGGTTTTCATCGGCCTGTTGACACTCGCAGGCGTGCTGTTAATCTGGCTGTCCATAAAACCCTGGTCAGCTCTTCATTTTCCTCTCCGCACAACCCAGACGTCAGAAATCATTGGAATCTCCACTACAGAATTTTCCATTCATTCATTCCGAATCTGGAATTCATCTGAATCTGCAAATCCAGGTAGGCTTTCGTTACACCACAGGTGAACGTCCGAGTAAACCGAATGCTGATTATCACACACGCAGACTTACTATTAAACTATTCAGAAATCATTGGCATCTCCATTAGAGATTTTTCCATTCATTCACTGCGACTTTGGAAAACATCTGAATTCCAACTCCAGGCGAGTTTTCGTTCCACCACTGGTGAATGTCCAAGTAACCCAATGCTGTCTTTCAGCGGCCTGTTCACACTCGTAGGCATGCTGTTCTACTGGCTATCCACTCAACCCTGGTCAATTCTTCATTTTCCTGTCCACACAACCCCGACTTCAAAAATCATTGGAATCTCCACCCCTGAATGTGCCATTCATTCACTGAGAATCTGAAATTCATCTCCATCTCCAAATAAAGGCAGACTTTCGTTACACCACTGGTAAATGTACAAGTAAACCAATGCTGGTTTTCAGAGGCCTGTTCACATTCCCAGGCGTGTTGTTTAACTGGATATCCACTCAACCCTGGTCAGCTCTTCATATTCCTGCGCACACAACCCAGACTTCAGAAATCATTGGAATCTCGACTACAGAATGTTCCGTTCATTCACTGCGAATCTGGAATTCATCTGCATCTGCACTCCAGGAAGTTTAATGTTACACCACTGGTTAATGTTCCAGTAATCCAATTCTGATTTTCACCGTCCTGGTCACTCTCGCTGGCGTTCTGTTCAATTCATTATCTAATCAAACATGGTCAGCCCTTCATTTTCCTGGTCTCGAAACCCAGATGTCAGAAAAAAATGGAATCTCCGCTAGAGAATGTGCCATTCGTTCAGTGCGAATCTGATATTCATCTCAATATCCACTTGAAGGCAGACTTCCTTTACACCACAGGTAAATGTCCAAGTAATGCAGCGCTTGTGTTCTGCGGCCTGTTCACACTCGCAGGCGTGCTGTTCTTCTGGCTATCCACTCAAACCAGGTCAGCTCTTCATTTTCCTGTCGATACAACACAGATGTCAGAAATCATTGGAATCTCCTCGACAGACTCTGCTATTCATTCACTGCGAATCTGGAATTCATCTCAATCTCCACTCCACGCAGTCTTTCGTTTCACCATTGGTGAATGTCCCAGTAGCCCAATGCTGGTTTTCAGCGGCCTGTTCACACTCACAGGCGTGCTGTTCATCGGGCTATCCATGCAACCCTGGTCAGCTCTTCATTTTCCTCTCCACACAACCCAGACGTCAGAAATCATTGGAATCTCCACTACAGAATGTTCCACTCATTCACGGCGAATGTGGAATTCATCTGAAACTCCACTCCAGTCCGCCTTACATTACACAACTGGTGAATGTCCACGTAACCGAATGCTGATTTTCACACTCGCAGGCTTACTATTAAACTATTCAGAAATCATTGGCATCTCCATTAGAGATTTTTCCATTCTTTCACTGCGAGTTTGGAAAACATCTGAATTCCAACTCCAGGCGAATTTTCGTTACACCACTGGTGAATGTCCAAGTAACCCATTGCTGGCTCTCAGCGGCCTGTTCCGACTCGCAGGCATGCTGTTCACCTGGCTATACACTCAACGCTGGTCAGCTCTTCATTTTCCTGTCCACAAAAGCGAGACTTCAGAAATCATTGGAATCTCCACTACAGAATGTTCCAAACATTCACGGCGACTCTGGAATTCATTTGTATGTCCACTCCAGGCAGATTTTCGTTACACCACTTGTGAATGTCCAAGTACACAATGCTGGATTTTTGCGACCTGTTCACAGTCGCAGGGGTGATGTTCAACTGGCTATCCACTCAACCCTAGTCAGCCCTTCATTTTCCTGTCCACACAACCCAGCCTTCAGAAACCATTATTATCTCCAGTACAGAATGTTCCATTCATTCACTGCGTATCCGGAATTCTTCTGAATCTCCACTCCATGCAGGTGTTCGTTACACTGCTGGTGAATATCCAAGAAACACAATGCTGGTTTTCAGCAGCCTGTTCACTCTCACAGGCGTGCTGTTCTACTGGCTATCCACTCAAACCTGGAAAACACTTCATTTTCCTGTACTCACAACCCAGACTACAGAAATCTTTGGAATCTCCACTAGAGAGTGTGCCATTCATTCGCTGAATCTGGAACTCATCGCAATCTCTACTCCACACAGGCTTTGGTTTCACCACTGGTGAAAGTTCAAGTAACCCAATTCTGGTTTTCAGCGGCCTGTTCACACTCACAGGCGTGCTGTTAAACTGGCTATGCACTAAACTCTGGTCAGCTCTTCATTTTCCTTTCTACACAAAACAGACAGCAGAAATCATTGGATTCTCCACTATAAAATGTTCTATTAATTCAATCTGAATCTGGAATTCTTCCTCAATATCCACTGCAAGTAGACTTTCTTTACACCACCGGTGAATGTCCAAGTAACCCAAAGCAGGTATTCAGCTGCCTATTCAAACCCGCAGGCGTGCTGTTCTACTGCCTGTCGACACAACTCTGGTAGGCTCTTCATTTTCCTGTCAACACAACCCATACTTCAGAAATCATTGGAATCTCCACTACAGAATGTGTCATTCATTCACTGAGAATCTGGAATTCATCTCAATCTCCACAGGAGGTCGTCATTTTTTACTCCACTGGTGAATGTCCAAGAAACTCAAGGCTGGTTTTCATCGGCCTGTTGACACTCGCAGGCGTGCTGTTAATCTGGCTGTCCATAAAACCCTGGTCAGCTCTTCATTTTCCTCTCCGCACAACCCAGACGTCAGAAATCATTGGAATATCCACTACAGAATTTTCCATTCATTCATTCCGAATCTGGAATTCATCTGAATCTGCAAATCCAGGTAGGCTTTCGTTACACCACAGGTGAACGTCCGAGTAAACCGAATGCTGATTATCACACACGCAGACTTACTATTAAACTATTCAGAAATCATTGGCATCTCCATTAGAGATTTTTCCATTCATTCACTGCGACTTTGGAAAATATCTGAATTCCAACTCCAGGCGAGTTTTCGTTCCACCACTGGTGAATGTCCAAGTAACCCAATGCTGTCTTTCAGCGGCCTGTTCACACTCGTAGGCATGCTGATCTACTGGCTATCCACTCAACCCTGGTCAATTCTTCATTTTCCTGTCCACACAACCCCGACTTCAAAAATCATTGGAATCTCCACCCCTGAATGTGCCATTCATTCACTGAGAATCTGAAATTCATCTCCATCTCCAAATAAAGGCAGACTTTCGTTACACCACTGGTAAATGTACAAGTAAACCAATGCTGGTTTTCAGAGGCCTGTTCACATTCCCAGGCGTGTTGTTTAACTGGATATCCACTCAACCCTGGTCAGCTCTTCATATTCCTGCGCACACAACCCAGACTTCAGAAATCACTGGAATCTCGACTACAGAATGTTCCGTTCATTCACTGCGAATCTGGAATTCATCTGCATCTGCACTCCAGGAAGTTTAATGTTACACCACTGGTTAATGTTCCAGTAATCCAATTCTGATTTTCACCGTCCTGGTCACTCTCGCTGGCGTTCTGTTCAATTGATTATCTAATCAAACATGGTCAGCCCTTCATTTTCCTGGTCTCGAAACCCAGATGTCAGGAAAAAATGGAATCTCCACTAGAGAATGTGCCATTCGTTCACTGCGAATCTGATATTCATCTCAATATCCACTTGAAGGCAGACTTCCTTTACACCACAGGTAAATGTCCAAGTAATGCAGCGCTTGTGTTCTGCGGCCTGTTCACACTCGCAGGCGTGCTGTTCTTCTGGCTATCCACTCAAACCAGGTCAGCTCTTCATTTTCCTGTCGATACAACACAGATGTCAGAAATCATTGGAATCTCCTCGACAGACTCTGCTATTCATTCACTGCGAATCTGGAATTCATCTCAATCTCCACTCCACGCAGTCTTTCGTTACACCATTGGTGAATGTCCAAGTAGCCCAATGCTGGTTTTCAGCGGCCTGTTCACACTCACAGGCGTGCTGTTCATCGGGCTATCCATGCAACCCTGGTCAGCTCTTCATTTTCCTCTCCACACAACCCAGACGTCAGAAATCATTGGAATCTCCACAACACTCATTCACGGCGAATGTGGAATTCATCTGAAACTCCACTCCAGTCCGCCTTACATTACACAACTGGTGAATGTCCACGTAACCGAATGCTGATTTTCACACTCGCAGGCTTACTATTAAACTATTCAGAAATCATTGGCATCTCCATTAGAGATTTTTCCATTCTTTCACTGTGAGTTTGGAAAACATCTGAATTCCAACTCCAGGCGAATTTTCGTTACACCACTGGTGAATGTCCAAGTAACCCATTGCTGGCTCTCAGCGGCCTGTTCCGACTCGCAGGCATGCTGTTCACCTGGCTATACACTCAACGCTGGTCAGCTCTTCATTTTCCTGTCCACAAAAGCGAGACTTCAGAAATCATTGGAATCTCCACTACAGAATGTTCCAAACATTCACGGCGACTCTGGAATTCATTTGTATGTCCACTCCAGGCAGATTTTCGTTACACCACTTGTGAATGTCCAAGTACACAATGCTGGATTTTTGCGACCTGTTCACAGTCGCAGGGGTGATGTTCAACTGGCTATCCATTCAACCCTAGTCAGCCCTTCATTTTCCTGTCCACACAACCCAGCCTTCAGAAACCATTATTATCTCCAGTACAGAATGTTCCATTCATTCACTGCGTATCCGGAATTCTTCTGAATCTCCACTCCATGCAGGTGTTCGTTACACTGCTGGTGAATATCCAAGAAACACAATGCTGGTTTTCAGCAGCCTGTTCACTCTCACAGGCGTGCTGTTCTACTGGCTATCCACTCAAACCTGGAAAACACTTCATTTTCCTGTACTCACAACCCAGACTACAGAAATCTTTGGAATCTCCACTAGAGAGTGTGCCATTCATTCGCTGAATCTGGAACTCATCGCAATCTCTACTCCACACAGGCTTTGGTTTCACCACTGGTGAAAGTTCAAGTAACCCAATTCTGGTTTTCAGCGGCCTGTTCACACTCACAGGCGTGCTGTTAAACTGGCTATGCACTAAACTCTGGTCAGCTCTTCATTTTCCTTTCTACACAAAACAGACAGCAGAAATCATTGGATTCTCCACTATAAAATGTTCTATTAATTCAATCTGAATCTGGAATTCTTCCTCAATATCCACTGCAAGTAGACTTTCTTTACACCACCGGTGAATGTCCAAGTAACCCAAAGCAGGTATTCAGCTGCCTATTCAAACCCGCAGGCGTGCTGTTCTACTGCCTGTCGACACAACTCTGGTAGGCTCTTCATTTTCCTGTCAACACAACCCATACTTCAGAAATCATTGGAATCTCCACTACAGAATGTGTCATTCATTCACTGAGAATCTGGAATTCATCTCAATCTCCACAGGAGGTCGTCATTTTTTACTCCACTGGTGAATGTCCAAGAAACTCAAGGCTGGTTTTCATCGGCCTGTTGACACTCGCAGGCGTGCTGTTAATCTGGCTGTCCATAAAACCCTGGTCAGCTCTTCATTTTCCTCTCCGCACAACCCAGACGTCAGAAATCATTGGAATATCCACTACAGAATTTTCCATTCATTCATTCCGAATCTGGAATTCATCTGAATCTGCAAATCCAGGTAGGCTTTCGTTACACCACAGGTGAACGTCCGAGTAAACCGAATGCTGATTATCACACACGCAGACTTACTATTAAACTATTCAGAAATCATTGGCATCTCCATTAGAGATTTTTCCATTCATTCACTGCGACTTTGGAAAATATCTGAATTCCAACTCCAGGCGAGTTTTCGTTCCACCACTGGTGAATGTCCAAGTAACCCAATGCTGTCTTTCAGCGGCCTGTTCACACTCGTAGGCATGCTGATCTACTGGCTATCCACTCAACCCTGGTCAATTCTTCATTTTCCTGTCCACACAACCCCGACTTCAAAAATCATTGGAATCTCCACCCCTGAATGTGCCATTCATTCACTGAGAATCTGAAATTCATCTCCATCTCCAAATAAAGGCAGACTTTCGTTACACCACTGGTAAATGTACAAGTAAACCAATGCTGGTTTTCAGAGGCCTGTTCACATTCCCAGGCGTGTTGTTTAACTGGATATCCACTCAACCCTGGTCAGCTCTTCATATTCCTGCGCACACAACCCAGACTTCAGAAATCACTGGAATCTCGACTACAGAATGTTCCGTTCATTCACTGCGAATCTGGAATTCATCTGCATCTGCACTCCAGGAAGTTTAATGTTACACCACTGGTTAATGTTCCAGTAATCCAATTCTGATTTTCACCGTCCTGGTCACTCTCGCTGGCGTTCTGTTCAATTGATTATCTAATCAAACATGGTCAGCCCTTCATTTTCCTGGTCTCGAAACCCAGATGTCAGGAAAAAATGGAATCTCCACTAGAGAATGTGCCATTCGTTCACTGCGAATCTGATATTCATCTCAATATCCACTTGAAGGCAGACTTCCTTTACACCACAGGTAAATGTCCAAGTAATGCAGTGCTTGTGTTCTGCGGCCTGTTCACACTCGCAGGCGTGCTGTTCTTCTGGCTATCCACTCAAACCAGGTCAGCTCTTCATTTTCCTGTCGATACAACACAGATGTCAGAAATCATTGGAATCTCCTCGACAGACTCTGCTATTCATTCACTGCGAATCTGGAATTCATCTCAATCTCCACTCCACGCAGTCTTTCGTTACACCATTGGTGAATGTCCAAGTAGCCCAATGCTGGTTTTCAGCGGCCTGTTCACACTCACAGGCGTGCTGTTCATCGGGCTATCCATGCAACCCTGGTCAGCTCTTCATTTTCCTCTCCACACAACCCAGACGTCAGAAATCATTGGAATCTCCACAACACTCATTCACGGCGAATGTGGAATTCATCTGAAACTCCACTCCAGTCCGCCTTACATTACACAACTGGTGAATGTCCACGTAACCGAATGCTGATTTTCACACTCGCAGGCTTACTATTAAACTATTCAGAAATCATTGGCATCTCCATTAGAGATTTTTCCATTCTTTCACTGCGAGTTTGGAAAACATCTGAATTCCAACTCCAGGCGAATTTTCGTTACACCACTGGTGAATGTCCAAGTAACCCATTGCTGGCTCTCAGCGGCCTGTTCCGACTCGCAGGCATGCTGTTCACCTGGCTATACACTCAACGCTGGTCAGCTCTTCATTTTCCTGTCCACAAAAGCGAGACTTCAGAAATCATTGGAATCTCCACTACAGAATGTTCCAAACATTCACGGCGACTCTGGAATTCATTTGTATGTCCACTCCAGGCAGATTTTCGTTACACCACTTGTGAATGTCCAAGTACACAATGCTGGATTTTTGCGACCTGTTCACAGTCGCAGGGGTGATGTTCAACTGGCTATCCACTCAACCCTAGTCAGCCCTTCATTTTCCTGTCCACACAACCCAGCCTTCAGAAACCATTATTATCTCCAGTACAGAATGTTCCATTCATTCACTGCGTATCCGGAATTCTTCTGAATCTCCACTCCATGCAGGTGTTCGTTACACTGCTGGTGAATATCCAAGAAACACAATGCTGGTTTTCAGCAGCCTGTTCACTCTCACAGGCGTGCTGTTCTACTGGCTATCCACTCAAACCTGGAAAACACTTCATTTTCCTGTACTCACAACCCAGACTACAGAAATCTTTGGAATCTCCACTAGAGAGTGTGCCATTCATTCGCTGAATCTGGAACTCATCGCAATCTCTACTCCACACAGGCTTTGGTTTCACCACTGGTGAAAGTTCAAGTAACCCAATTCTGGTTTTCAGCGGCCTGTTCACACTCACAGGCGTGCTGTTAAACTGGCTATGCACTAAACTCTGGTCAGCTCTTCATTTTCCTTTCTACACAAAACAGACAGCAGAAATCATTGGATTCTCCACTATAAAATGTTCTATTAATTCAATCTGAATCTGGAATTCTTCCTCAATATCCACTGCAAGTAGACTTTCTTTACACCACCGGTGAATGTCCAAGTAACCCAAAGCAGGTATTCAGCTGCCTATTCAAACCCGCAGGCGTGCTGTTCTACTGCCTGTCGACACAACTCTGGTAGGCTCTTCATTTTCCTGTCAACACAACCCATACTTCAGAAATCATTGGAATCTCCATTACAGAATGTGTCATTCATTCACTGAGAATCTGGAATTCATCTCAATCTCCACAGGAGGTCGTCATTTTTTACTCCACTGGTGAATGTCCAAGAAACTCAAGGCTGGTTTTCATCGGCCTGTTGGCACTCGCAGGCGTGTTGTTAATCTCGCTGTCCATAAAACCCTGGTCAGCTCTTCATTTTCCTCTCCGCACAACCCAGACGTCAGAAATCATTGGAATCTCCACTACAGAATTTTCCATTCATTCATTCCGAATCTGGAATTCATCTGAATCTGCAAATCCAGGTAGGCTTTCGTTACACCACAGGTGAACGTCCGAGTAAACCGAATGCTGATTATCACACACGCAGACTTACTATTAAACTATTCAGAAATCATTGGCATCTCCATTAGAGATTTTTCCATTCATTCACTGCGACTTTGGAAAACATCTGAATTCCAACTCCAGGCGAGTTTTCGTTCCACCACTGGTGAATGTCCAAGTAACCCAATGCTGTCTTTCAGCGGCCTGTTCACACTCGTAGGCATGCTGATCTACTGGCTATCCACTCAACCCTGGTCAATTCTTCATTTTCCTGTCCACACAACCCCGACTTCAAAAATCATTGGAATCTCCACCCCTGAATGTGCCATTCATTCACTGAGAATCTGAAATTCATCTCCATCTCCAAATAAAGGCAGACTTTCGTTACACCACTGGTAAATGTACAAGTAAACCAATGCTGGTTTTCAGAGGCCTGTTCACATTCCCAGGCGTGTTGTTTAACTGGATATCCACTCAACCCTGGTCAGCTCTTCATATTCCTGCGCACACAACCCAGACTTCAGAAATCATTGGAATCTCGACTACAGAATGTTCCGTTCATTCACTGCGAATCTGGAATTCATCTGCATCTGCACTCCAGGAAGTTTAATGTTACACCACTGGTTAATGTTCCAGTAATCCAATTCTGATTTTCACCGTCCTGGTCACTCTCGCTGGCGTTCTGTTCAATTGATAATCTAATCAAACATGGTCAGCCCTTCATTTTCCTGGTCTCGAAACCCAGATGTCAGAAAAAAATGGAATCTCCGCTAGAGAATGTGCCATTCGTTCAGTGCGAATCTGATATTCATCTCAATATCCACTTGAAGGCAGACTTCCTTTACACCACAGGTAAATGTCCAAGTAATGCAGCGCTTGTGTTCTGCGGCCTGTTCACACTCGCAGGCGTGCTGTTCTTCTGGCTATCCTCTCAAACCAGGTCAGCTCTTCATTTTCCTGTTGATACAACACAGATGTCAGAAATCATTGGAATCTCCTCGACAGACTCTGCTATTCATTCACTGCGAATCTGGAATTCATCTCAATCTCCACTCCACGCAGTCTTTCGTTACACCATTGGTGAATGTCCAAGTAGCCCAATGCTGGTTTTCAGCGGCCTGTTCACACTCACAGGCGTGCTGTTCATCGGGCTATCCATGCAACCCTGGTCAGCTCTTCATTTTCCTCTCCACACAACCCAGACGTCAGAAATCATTGGAATCTCCACTACAGAATCTTCCACTCATTCACGCCGAATGTGGAATTCATCTGAAACTCCACTCCAGTCCGCCTTACATTACACAACTGGTGAATGTCCACGTAACCGAATGCTGATTTTCACACTCGCAGGCTTACTATTAAACTATTCAGAAATCATTGGCATCTCCATTAGAGATTTTTCCATTCTTTCACTGCGAGTTTGGAAAACATCTGAATTCCAACTCCAGGCGAATTTTCGTTACACCACTGGTGAATGTCCAAGTAACCCATTGCTGGCTCTCAGCGGCCTGTTCCGACTCGCAGGCATGCTGTTCACCTGGCTATACACTCAACGCTGGTCAGCTCTTCATTTTCCTGTCCACAAAAGCGAGACTTCAGAAATCATTGGAATCTCCACTACAGAATGTTCCAAACATTCACGGCGACTCTGGAATTCATTTGTATGTCCACTCCAGGCAGATTTTCGTTACACCACTTGTGAATGTCCAAGTACACAATGCTGGATTTTTGCGACCTGTTCACAGTCGCAGGGGTGATGTTCAACTGGCTATCCACTCAACCCTAGTCAGCCCTTCATTTTCCTGTCCACACAACCCAGCCTTCAGAAACCATTATTATCTCCAGTACAGAATGTTCCATTCATTCACTGCGTATCCGGAATTCTTCTGAATCTCCACTCCATGCAGGTGTTCGTTACACTGCTGGTGAATATCCAAGAAACACAATGCTGGTTTTCAGCAGCCTGTTCACTCTCACAGGCGTGCTGTTCTACTGGCTATCCACTCAAACCTGGAAAACACTTCATTTTCCTGTACTCACAACCCAGACTACAGAAATCTTTGGAATCTCCACTAGAGAGTGTGCCATTCATTCGCTGAATCTGGAACTCATCGCAATCTCTACTCCACACAGGCTTTGGTTTCACCACTGGTGAAAGTTCAAGTAACCCAATTCTGGTTTTCAGCGGCCTGTTCACACTCACAGGCGTGCTGTTAAACTGGCTATGCACTAAACTCTGGTCAGCTCTTCATTTTCCTTTCTACACAAAACAGACAGCAGAAATCATTGGATTCTCCACTATAAAATGTTCTATTAATTCAATCTGAATCTGGAATTCTTCCTCAATATCCACTGCAAGTAGACTTTCTTTACACCACCGGTGAATGTCCAAGTAACCCAAAGCAGGTATTCAGCTGCCTATTCAAACCCGCAGGCGTGCTGTTCTACTGCCTGTCGACACAACTCTGGTAGGCTCTTCATTTTCCTGTCAACACAACCCATACTTCAGAAATCATTGGAATCTCCACTACAGAATGTGTCATTCATTCACTGAGAATCTGGAATTCATCTCAATCTCCACAGGAGGTCGTCATTTTTTACTCCACTGGTGAATGTCCAAGAAACTCAAGGCTGGTTTTCATCGGCCTGTTGACACTCGCAGGCGTGCTGTTAATCTGGCTGTCCAGCTCTTCATTTCCCTCTCCGCACAACCCAGACGTCAGAAATCATTGGAATCTCCACTACAGAATTTTCCATTCATTCATTCTGAATCTGGAATTCATCTGAATCTGCAAATCCAGGTAGGCTTTCGTTACACCACAGGTGAACGTCCGAGTAAACCGAATGCTGATTATCACACACGCAGGCTTACTATTAAACTATTCAGAAATCATTGGCATCTCCATTAGAGATTTTTCCATTCATTCACTGCGACTTTGGAAAACATCTGAATTCCAACTCCAGGCGAGTTTTCGTTCCACCACTGGTGAATGTCCAAGTAACCCAATGCTGTCTTTCAGCGGCCTGTTCACACTCGTAGGCATGCTGATCTACTGGCTATCCACTCAACCCTGGTCAATTCTTCATTTTCCTGTCCACACAACCCCGACTTCAAAAATCATTGGAATCTCCACCCCTGAATGTGCCATTCATTCACTGAGAATCTGAAATTCATCTCCATCTCCAAATAAAGGCAGACTTTCGTTACACCACTGGTAAATGTACAAGTAAACCAATGCTGGTTTTCAGAGGCCTGTTCACATTCCCAGGCGTGTTGTTTAACTGGATATCCACTCAACCCTGGTCAGCTCTTCATATTCCTGCGCACACAACCCAGAATTCAGAAATCATTGGAATCTCGACTACAGAATGTTCCGTTCATTCACTGCGAATCTGGAATTAATCTGCATCTGCACTCCAGGAAGTTTAATGTTACACCACTGGTTAATGTTCCAGTAATCCAATTCTGATTTTCACCGTCCTGGTCACTCTCGCTGGCGTTCTGTTCAATTGATTATCTAATCAAACATGGTCAGCCCTTCATTTTCCTGGTCTCGAAACCCAGATGTCAGAAAAAAATGGAATCTCCGCTAGAGAATGTGCCATTCGTTCACTGCGAATCTGATATTCATCTCAATATCCACTTGAAGGCAGACTTCCTTTACACCACAGGTAAATGTCCAAGTAATGCAGCGCTTGTGTTCTGCGGCCTGTTCACACTCGCAGGCGTGCTGTTCTTCTGGCTATCCACTCAAACCAGGTCAGCTCTTCATTTTCCTGTTGATACAACACAGATGTCAGAAATCATTGGAATCTCCTCGACAGACTCTGCTATTCATTCACTGCGAATCTGGAATTCATCTCAATCTCCACTCCACGCAGTCTTTCGTTACACCATTGGTGAATGTCCAAGTAGCCCAATGCTGGTTTTCAGCGGCCTGTTCACACTCACAGGCGTGCTGTTCATCGGGCTATCCATGCAACCCTGGTCAGCTCTTCATTTTCCTCTCCACACAACCCAGACGTCAGAAATCATTGGAATCTCCACTACAGAATGTTCCACTCATTCACGGCGAATGTGGAATTCATCTGAAACTCCACTCCAGTCCGCCTTACATTACACAACTGGTGAATGTCCACGTAACCGAATGCTGATTTTCACACTCGCAGGCTTACTATTAAACTATTCAGAAATAATTGGCATCTCCATTAGAGATTTTTCCATTCTTTCACTGCGAGTTTGGAAAACATCTGAATTCCAACTCCAGGCGAATTTTCGTTACACCACTGGTGAATGTCCAAGTAACCCATTGCTGGCTCTCAGCGGCCTGTTCCGACTCGCAGGCATGCTGTTCACCTGGCTATACACTCAACGCTGGTCAGCTCTTCATTTTCCTGTCCACAAAAGCGAGACTTCAGAAATCATTGGAATCTCCACTACAGAATGTTCCAAACATTCACGGCGACTCTGGAATTCATTTGTATGTCCACTCCAGGCAGATTTTCGTTACACCACTTGTGAATGTCCAAGTACACAATGCTGGATTTTTGCGACCTGTTCACAGTCGCAGGGGTGATGTTCAACTGGCTATCCACTCAACCCTAGTCAGCCCTTCATTTTCCTGTCCACACAACCCAGCCTTCAGAAACCATTATTATCTCCAGTACAGAATGTTCCATTCATTCACTGCGTATCCGGAATTCTTCTGAATCTCCACTCCATGCAGGTGTTCGTTACACTGCTGGTGAATATCCAAGAAACACAATGCTGGTTTTCAGCAGCCTGTTCACTCTCACAGGCGTGCTGTTCTACTGGCTATCCACTCAAACCTGGAAAACACTTCATTTTCCTGTACTCACAACCCAGACTACAGAAATCTTTGGAATCTCCACTAGAGAGTGTGCCATTCATTCGCTGAATCTGGAACTCATCACAATCTCTACTCCACACAGGCTTTGGTTTCACCACTGGTGAAAGTTCAAGTAACCCAATTCTGGTTTTCAGCGGCCTGTTCACACTCACAGGCGTGCTGTTAAACTGGCTATGCACTAAACTCTGGTCAGCTCTTCATTTTCCTTTCTACACAAAACAGACAGCAGAAATCATTGGATTCTCCACTATAAAATGTTCTATTAATTCAATCTGAATCTGGAATTCTTCCTCAATATCCACTGCAAGTAGACTTTCTTTACACCACCGGTGAATGTCCAAGTAACCCAAAGCAGGTATTCAGCTGCCTATTCAAACCCGCAGGCGTGCTGTTCTACTGCCTGTCGACACAACTCTGGTAGGCTCTTCATTTTCCTGTCAACACAACCCATACTTCAGAAATCATTGGAATCTCCACTACAGAATGTGTCATTCATTCACTGAGAATCTGGAATTCATCTCAATCTCCACAGGAGGTCGTCATTTTTTACTCCACTGGTGAATGTCCAAGAAACTCAAGGCTGGTTTTCATCGGCCTGTTGACACTCGCAGGCGTGCTGTTAATCTGGCTGTCCATAAAACCCTGGTCAGCTCTTCATTTTCCTCTCCGCACAACCCAGACGTCAGAAATCATTGGAATCTCCACTACAGAATTTTCCATTCATTCATTCCGAATCTGGAATTCATCTGAATCTGCAAATCCAGGTAGGCTTTCGTTACACCACAGGTGAACGTCCGAGTAAACCGAATGCTGATTATCACACACGCAGACTTACTATTAAACTATTCAGAAATCATTGGCATCTCCATTAGAGATTTTTCCATTCATTCACTGCGACTTTGGAAAACATCTGAATTCCAACTCCAGGCGAGTTTTCGTTCCACCACTGGTGAATGTCCAAGTAACCCAATGCTGTCTTTCAGCGGCCTGTTCACACTCGTAGGCATGCTGATCTACTGGCTATCCACTCAACCCTGGTCAATTCTTCATTTTCCTGTCCACACAACCCCGACTTCAAAAATCATTGGAATCTCCACCCCTGAATGTGCCATTCATTCACTGAGAATCTGAAATTCATCTCCATCTCCAAATAAAGGCAGACTTTCGTTACACCACTGGTAAATGTACAAGTAAACCAATGCTGGTTTTCAGAGGCCTGTTCACATTCCCAGGCGTGTTGTTTAACTGGATATCCACTCAACCCTGGTCAGCTCTTCATATTCCTGCGCACACAACCCAGACTTCAGAAATCACTGGAATCTCGACTACAGAATGTTCCGTTCATTCACTGCGAATCTGGAATTCATCTGCATCTGCACTCCAGGAAGTTTAATGTTACACCACTGGTTAATGTTCCAGTAATCCAATTCTGATTTTCACCGTCCTGGTCACTCTCGCTGGCGTTCTGTTCAATTGATTATCTAATCAAACATGGTCAGCCCTTCATTTTCCTGGTCTCGAAACCCAGATGTCAGGAAAAAATGGAATCTCCACTAGAGAATGTGCCATTCGTTCACTGCGAATCTGATATTCATCTCAATATCCACTTGAAGGCAGACTTCCTTTACACCACAGGTAAATGTCCAAGTAATGCAGTGCTTGTGTTCTGCGGCCTGTTCACACTCGCAGGCGTGCTGTTCTTCTGGCTATCCACTCAAACCAGGTCAGCTCTTCATTTTCCTGTCGATACAACACAGATGTCAGAAATCATTGGAATCTCCTCGACAGACTCTGCTATTCATTCACTGCGAATCTGGAATTCATCTCAATCTCCACTCCACGCAGTCTTTCGTTACACCATTGGTGAATGTCCAAGTAGCCCAATGCTGGTTTTCAGCGGCCTGTTCACACTCACAGGCGTGCTGTTCATCGGGCTATCCATGCAACCCTGGTCAGCTCTTCATTTTCCTCTCCACACAACCCAGACGTCAGAAATCATTGGAATCGCCACTACAGAATGTTCCACTCATTCACGGCGAATGTGGAATTCATCTGAAACTCCACTCCAGTCCGCCTTACATTACACAACTGGTGAATGTCCACGTAACCGAATGCTGATTTTCACACTTGCAGGCTTACTATTAAACTATTCAGAAATCATTGGCATCTCCATTAGAGATTTTTCCATTCTTTCACTGCGAGTTTGGAAAACATCTGAATTCCAACTCCAGGCGAATTTTCGTTACACCACTGGTGAATGTCCAAGTAACCCATTGCTGGCTCTCAGCGGCCTGTTCCGACTCGCAGGCATGCTGTTCACCTGGCTATACACTCAACGCTGGTCAGCTCTTCATTTTCCTGTCCACAAAAGCGAGACTTCAGAAATCATTGGAATCTCCACTACAGAATGTTCCAAACATTCACGGCGACTCTGGAATTCATTTGTATGTCCACTCCAGGCAGATTTTCGTTACACCACTTGTGAATGTCCAAGTACACAATGCTGGATTTTTGCGACCTGTTCACAGTCGCAGGGGTGATGTTCAACTGGCTATCCACTCAACCCTAGTCAGCCCTTCATTTTCCTGTCCACACAACCCAGCCTTCAGAAACCATTATTATCTCCAGTACAGAATGTTCCATTCATTCACTGCGTATCCGGAATTCTTCTGAATCTCCACTCCATGCAGGTGTTCGTTACACTGCTGGTGAATATCCAAGAAACACAATGCTGGTTTTCAGCAGCCTGTTCACTCTCACAGGCGTGCTGTTCTACTGGCTATCCACTCAAACCTGGAAAACACTTCATTTTCCTGTACTCACAACCCAGACTACAGAAATCTTTGGAATCTCCACTAGAGAGTGTGCCATTCATTCGCTGAATCTGGAACTCATCGCAATCTCTACTCCACACAGGCTTTGGTTTCACCACTGGTGAAAGTTCAAGTAACCCAATTCTGGTTTTCAGCGGCCTGTTCACACTCACAGGCGTGCTGTTAAACTGGCTATGCACTAAACTCTGGTCAGCTCTTCATTTTCCTTTCTACACAAAACAGACAGCAGAAATCATTGGATTCTCCACTATAAAATGTTCTATTAATTCAATCTGAATCTGGAATTCTTCCTCAATATCCACTGCAAGTAGACTTTCTTTACACCACCGGTGAATGTCCAAGTAACCCAAAGCAGGTATTCAGCTGCCTATTCAAACCCGCAGGCGTGCTGTTCTACTGCCTGTCGACACAACTCTGGTAGGCTCTTCATTTTCCTGTCAACACAACCCATACTTCAGAAATCATTGGAATCTCCACTACAGAATGTGTCATTCATTCACTGAGAATCTGGAATTCATCTCAATCTCCACAGGAGGTCGTCATTTTTTACTCCACTGGTGAATGTCCAAGAAACTCAAGGCTGGTTTTCATCGGCCTGTTGACACTCGCAGGCGTGCTGTTAATCTGGCTGTCCAGCTCTTCATTTCCCTCTCCGCACAACCCAGACGTCAGAAATCATTGGAATCTCCACTACAGAATTTTCCATTCATTCATTCTGAATCTGGAATTCATCTGAATCTGCAAATCAAGGTAGGCTTTCGTTACACCACAGGTGAACGTCCGAGTAAACCGAATGCTGATTATCACACACGCAGGCTTACTATTAAACTATTCAGAAATCATTGGCATCTCCATTAGAGATTTTTCCATTCATTCACTGCGACTTTGGAAAACATCTGAATTCCAACTCCAGGCGAGTTTTCGTTCCACCACTGGTGAATGTCCAAGTAACCCAATGCTGTCTTTCAGCGGCCTGTTCACACTCGTAGGCATGCTGTTCTACTGGCTATCCACTCAACCCTGGTCAATTCTTCATTTTCCTGTCCACACAACCCCGACTTCAAAAATCATTGGAATCTCCACCCCTGAATGTGCCATTCATTCACTGAGAATCTGAAATTCATCTCCATCTCCAAATAAAGGCAGACTTTCGTTACACCACTGGTAAATGTACAAGTAAACCAATGCTGGTTTTCAGAGGCCTGTTCACATTCCCAGGCGTGTTGTTTAACTGGATATCCACTCAACCCTGGTCAGCTCTTCATATTCCTGCGCACACAACCCAGACTTCAGAAATCATTGGAATCTCGACTACAGAATGTTCCGTTCATTCACTGCGAATCTGGAATTCATCTGCATCTGCACTCCAGGAAGTTTAATGTTACACCACTGGTTAATGTTCCAGTAATCCAATTCTGATTTTCACCGTCCTGGTCACTCTCGCTGGCGTTCTGTTCAATTGATTATCTAATCAAACATGGTCAGCCCTTCATTTTCCTGGTCTCGAAACCCAGATGTCAGAAAAAAATGGAATCTCCGCTAGAGAATGTGCCATTCGTTCAGTGCGAATCTGATATTCATCTCAATATCCACTTGAAGGCAGACTTCCTTTACACCACAGGTAAATGTCCAAGTAATGCAGCGCTTGTGTTCTGCGGCCTGTTCACACTCGCAGGCGTGCTGTTCTTCTGGCTATCCACTCAAACCAGGTCAGCTCTTCATTTTCCTGTTGATACAACACAGATGTCAGAAATCATTGGAATCTCCTCGACAGACTCTGCTATTCATTCACTGCGAATCTGGAATTCATCTCAATCTCCACTCCACGCAGTCTTTCGTTACACCAGTGGTGAATGTCCAAGTAGCCCACTGCTGGTTTTCAGCGGCCTGTTCACACTCACAGGCGTGCTGTTCATCGGGCTATCCATGCAACCCTGGTCAGCTCTTCATTTTCCTCTCCACACAACCCAGACGTCAGAAATCATTGGAATCTCCACTACAGAATGTTCCACTCATTCACGGCGAATGTGGAATTCATCTGAAACTCCACTCCAGTCCGCCTTACATTACACAACTGGTGAATGTCCACGTAACCGAATGCTGATTTTCACACTCGCAGGCTTACTATTAAACTATTCAGAAATCATTGGCATCTCCATTAGAGATTTTTCCATTCTTTCACTGCGAGTTTGGAAAACATCTGAATTCCAACTCCAGGCGAATTTTCGTTACACCACTGGTGAATGTCCAAGTAACCCATTGCTGGCTCTCAGCGGCCTGTTCCGACTCGCAGGCATGCTGTTCACCTGGCTATACACTCAACGCTGGTCAGCTCTTCATTTTCCTGTCCACAAAAGCGAGACTTCAGAAATCATTGGAATCTCCACTACAGAATGTTCCAAACATTCACGGCGACTCTGGAATTCATTTGTATGTCCACTCCAGGCAGATTTTCGTTACACCACTTGTGAATGTCCAAGTACACAATGCTGGATTTTTGCGACCTGTTCACAGTCGCAGGGGTGATGTTCAACTGGCTATCCACTCAACCCTAGTCAGCCCTTCATTTTCCTGTCCACACAACCCAGCCTTCAGAAACCATTATTATCTCCAGTACAGAATGTTCCATTCATTCACTGCGTATCCGGAATTCTTCTGAATCTCCACTCCATGCAGGTGTTCGTTACACTGCTGGTGAATATCCAAGAAACACAATGCTGGTTTTCAGCAGCCTGTTCACTCTCACAGGCGTGCTGTTCTACTGGCTATCCACTCAAACCTGGAAAACACTTCATTTTCCTGTACTCACAACCCAGACTACAGAAATCTTTGGAATCTCCACTAGAGAGTGTGCCATTCATTCGCTGAATCTGGAACTCATCGCAATCTCTACTCCACACAGGCTTTGGTTTCACCACTGGTGAAAGTTCAAGTAACCCAATTCTGGTTTTCAGCGGCCTGTTCACACTCACAGGCGTGCTGTTAAACTGGCTATGCACTAAACTCTGGTCAGCTCTTCATTTTCCTTTCTACACAAAACAGACAGCAGAAATCATTGGATTCTCCACTATAAAATGTTCTATTAATTCAATCTGAATCTGGAATTCTTCCTCAATATCCACTGCAAGTAGACTTTCTTTACACCACCGGTGAATGTCCAAGTAACCCAAAGCAGGTATTCAGCTGCCTATTCATACCCGCAGGCGTGCTGTTCTACTGCCTGTCGACACAACTCTGGTAGGCTCTTCATTTTCCTGTCAACACAACCCATACTTCAGAAATCATTGGAATCTCCACTACAGAATGTGTCATTCATTCACTGAGAATCTGGAATTCATCTCAATCTCCACAGGAGGTCGTCATTTTTTACTCCACTGGTGAATGTCCAAGAAACTCAAGGCTGGTTTTCATCGGCCTGTTGACACTCGCAGGCGTGCTGTTAATCTGGCTGTCCATAAAACCCTGGTCAGCTCTTCATTTTCCTCTCCGCACAACCCAGACGTCAGAAATCATTGGAATCTCCACTACAGAATTTTCCATTCATTCATTCCGAATCTGGAATTCATCTGAATCTGCAAATCCAGGTAGGCTTTCGTTACACCACAGGTGAACGTCCGAGTAAACCGAATGCTGATTATCACACACGCAGACTTACTATTAAACTATTCAGAAATCATTGGCATCTCCATTAGAAATTTTTCCATTCATTCACTGCGACTTTGGAAAACATCTGAATTCCAACTCCAGGCGAGTTTTCGTTCCACCACTGGTGAATGTCCAAGTTACCCAATGCTGTCTTTCAGCGGCCTGTTCACACTCGTAGGCATGCTGTTCTACTGGCTATCCACTCAACCCTGGTCAATTCTTCATTTTCCTGTCCACACAACCCCGACTTCAAAAATCATTGGAATCTCCACCCCTGAATGTGCCATTCATTCACTGAGAATCTGAAATTCATCTCCATCTCCAAATAAAGGCAGACTTTCGTTACACCACTGGTAAATGTACAAGTAAACCAATGCTGGTTTTCAGAGGCCTGTTCACATTCCCAGGCGTGTTGTTTAACTGGATATCCACTCAACCCTGGTCAGCTCTTCATATTCCTGCGCACACAACCCAGACTTTAGAAATCATTGGAATCTCGACTACAGAATGTTCCGTTCATTCACTGCGAATCTGGAATTCATCTGCATCTGCACTCCAGGAAGTTTAATGTTACACCACTGGTTAATGTTCCAGTAATCCAATTCTGATTTTCACCGTCCTGGTCACTCTCGCTGGCGTTCTGTTCAATTGATTATCTAATCAAACATAGTCAGCCCTTCATTTTCCTGGTCTCGAAACCCAGATGTCAGAAAAAAATGGAATCTCCGCTAGAGAATGTGCCATTCGTTCACTGCGAATCTGATATTCATCTCAATATCCACTTGAAGGCAGACTTCCTTTACACCACAGGTAAATGTCCAAGTAATGCAGTGCTTGTGTTCTGCGGCCTGTTCACACTCGCAGGCGTGCTGTTCTTCTGGCTATCCACTCAAACCAGGTCAGCTCTTCATTTTCCTGTCGATACAACACAGATGTCAGAAATCATTGGAATCTCCTCGACAGACTCTGCTATTCGTTCACTGCGAATCTGGAATTCATCTCAATCTCCACTCCACGCAGTCTTTCGTTACACCATTGGTGAATGTCCAAGTAGCCCAATGCTGGTTTTCAGCGGCCTGTTCACACTCACAGGCGTGCTGTTCATCGGGCTATCCATGCAACCCTGGTCAGCTCTTCATTTTCCTCTCCACACAACCCAGACGTCAGAAATCATTGGAATCGCCACTACAGAATGTTCCACTCATTCACGGCGAATGTGGAATTCATCTGAAACTCCACTCCAGTCCGCCTTACATTACACAACTGGTGAATGTCCACGTAACCGAATGCTGATTTTCACACTTGCAGGCTTACTATTAAACTATTCAGAAATCATTGGCATCTCCATTAGAGATTTTTCCATTCTTTCACTGCGAGTTTGGAAAACATCTGAATTCCAACTCCAGGCGAATTTTCGTTACACCACTGGTGAATGTCCAAGTAACCCATTGCTGGCTCTCAGCGGCCTGTTCCGACTCGCAGGCATGCTGTTCACCTGGCTATACACTCAACGCTGGTCAGCTCTTCATTTTCCTGTCCACAAAAGCGAGACTTCAGAAATCATTGGAATCTCCACTACAGAATGTTCCAAACATTCACGGCGACTCTGGAATTCATTTGTATGTCCACTCCAGGCAGATTTTCGTTACACCACTTGTGAATGTCCAAGTACACAATGCTGGATTTTTGCGACCTGTTCACAGTCGCAGGGGTGATGTTCAACTGGCTATCCACTCAACCCTAGTCAGCCCTTCATTTTCCTGTCCACACAACCCAGCCTTCAGAAACCATTATTATCTCCAGTACAGAATGTTCCATTCATTCACTGCGTATCCGGAATTCTTCTGAATCTCCACTCCATGCAGGTGTTCGTTACACTGCTGGTGAATATCCAAGAAACACAATGCTGGTTTTCAGCAGCCTGTTCACTCTCACAGGCGTGCTGTTCTACTGGCTATCCACTCAAACCTGGAAAACACTTCATTTTCCTGTACTCACAACCCAGACTACAGAAATCTTTGGAATCTCCACTAGAGAGTGTGCCATTCATTCGCTGAATCTGGAACTCATCGCAATCTCTACTCCACACAGGCTTTGGTTTCACCACTGGTGAAAGTTCAAGTAAGTTCTGGTTTTCAGCGGCCTGTTCACACTCACAGGCCTGCTGTTAAACTGGCTATGCACTAAACTCTGGTCAGCTCTTCATTTTCCTTTCTACACAAAACAGACAGCAGAAATCATTGGATTCTCCACTATAAAATGTTCTTTTAATTCAATCTGAATCTGGAATTCTTCCTCAATATCCACTGCAAATAGACTTTCTTTACACCACTGGTGAATGTCCAAGTAACCCAATGCAGGTATTCAGCTGCCTATTCAAACCCGCAGGCGTGCTGTTCTACTGCCTGTCGACACAACTCTGGTAGGCTCTTCATTTTCCTGTCAACACAACCCATACTTCAGATATCATTGGAATCTCCACTACAGAATGTGTCATTCATTCACTGAGAATCTGGAATTCATCTCAATCTCCACAGGAGGTCGTCATTTTTTACTCCACTGGTGAATGTCCAAGAAACTCAAGGCTGGTTTTCATCGGCCTGTTGACACTCGCAGGCGTGCTGTTAATCTGGCTGTCCAGCTCTTCATTTCCCTCTCCGCACAACCCAGACGTCAGAAATCATTGGAATCTCCACTACAGAATTTTCCATTCATTCATTCCGAATCTGGAATTCATCTGAATCTGCAAATCCAGGTAGGCTTTCGTTACACCACAGGTGAACGTCCGAGTAAACCGAATGCTGATTATCACACACGCAGGCTTACTATTAAACTATTCAGAAATCATTGGCATCTCCATTAGAGATTTTTCCATTCATTCACTGCGACTTTGGAAAACATCTGAATTCCAACTCCAGGCGAGTTTTCGTTCCACCACTGGTGAATGTCCAAGTAACCCAATGCTGTCTTTCAGCGGCCTGTTCACACTCGTAGGCATGCTGTTCTACTGGCTATCCACTCAACCCTGGTCAATTCTTCATTTTTCTGTCCACACAACCCCGACTTCAAAAATCATTGGAATCTCCACCCCTGAATGTGCCATTCATTCACTGAGAATCTGAAATTCATCTCCATCTCCAAATAAAGGCAGACTTTCGTTACACCACTGGTAAATGTACAAGTAAACCAATGCTGGTTTTCAGAGGCCTGTTCACATTCCCAGGCGTGTTGTTTAACTGGATATCCACTCAACCCTGGTCAGCTCTTCATATTCCTGCGCACACAACCCAGACTTCAGAAATCATTGGAATCTCGACTACAGAATGTTCCGTTCATTCACTGCGAATCTGGAATTCATCTGCATCTGCACTCCAGGAAGTTTAATGTTACACCACTGGTTAATGTTCCAGTAATCCAATTCTGATTTTCACCGTCCTGGTCACTCTCGCTGGCGTTCTGTTCAATTGATTATCTAATCAAACATGGTCAGCCCTTCATTTTCCTGGTCTCGAAACCCAGATGTCAGAAAAAAATGGTATCTCCGCTAGAGAATGTGCCATTCGTTCACTGCGAATCTGATATTCATCTCAATATCCACTTGAAGGCAGACTTCCTTTACACCACAGGTAAATATCCAAGTAATGCAGTGCTTGTGTTCTGCGGCCTGTTCACACTCGCAGGCGTGCTGTTCTTCGGGCTATCCACTCAAACCAGGTCAGCTCTTCATTTTCCTGTCGATACAACACAGATGTCAGAAATCATTGGAATCTCCTCGACAGACTCTGCTATTCATTCATTGCGAATCTGGAATTCATCTCAATCTCCACTCCACGCAGTCTTTCGTTACACCATTGGTGAATGTCCAAGTAGCCCAATGCTGGTTTTCAGCGGCCTGTTCACACTCACAGGCGTGCTGTTCATCGGGCTATCCATGCAACCCTGGTCAGCTCTTCATTTTCCTCTCCACACAACCCAGACGTCAGAAATCATTGGAATCGCCACTACAGAATGTTCCACTCATTCACGGCGAATGTGGAATTCATCTGAAACTCCACTCCAGTCCGCCTTACATTACACAACTGGTGAATGTCCACGTAACCGAATGCTGATTTTCACACTCGCAGGCTTACTATTAAACTATTCAGAAATAATTGGCATCTCCATTAGAGATTTTTCCATTCTTTCACTGCGAGTTTGGAAAACATCTGAATTCCAACTCCAGGCGAATTTTCGTTACACCACTGGTGAATGTCCAAGTAACCCATTGCTGGCTCTCAGCGGCCTGTTCCGACTCGCAGGCATGCTGTTCACCTGGCTATACACTCAACGCTGGTCAGCTCTTCATTTTCCTGTCCACAAAAGCGAGACTTCAGAAATCATTGGAATCTCCACTACAGAATGTTCCAAACATTCACGGCGACTCTGGAATTCATTTGTATGTCCACTCCAGGCAGATTTTCGTTACACCACTTGTGAATGTCCAAGTACACAATGCTGGATTTTTGCGACCTGTTCACAGTCGCAGGGGTGATGTTCAACTGGCTATCCACTCAACCCTAGTCAGCCCTTCATTTTCCTGTCCACACAACCCAGCCTTCAGAAACCATTATTATCTCCAGTACAGAATGTTCCATTCATTCACTGCGTATCCGGAATTCTTCTGAATCTCCACTCCATGCAGGTGTTCGTTACACTGCTGGTGAATATCCAAGAAACACAATGCTGGTTTTCAGCAGCCTGTTCACTCTCACAGGCGTGCTGTTCTACTGGCTATCCACTCAAACCTGGAAAACACTTCATTTTCCTGTACTCACAACCCAGACTACAGAAATCTTTGGAATCTCCACTAGAGAGTGTGCCATTCATTCGCTGAATCTGGAACTCATCACAATCTCTACTCCACACAGGCTTTGGTTTCACCACTGGTGAAAGTTCAAGTAACCCAATTCTGGTTTTCAGCGGCCTGTTCACACTCACAGGCGTGCTGTTAAACTGGCTATGCACTAAACTCTGGTCAGCTCTTCATTTTCCTTTCTACACAAAACAGACAGCAGAAATCATTGGATTCTCCACTATAAAAGGTTCTATTAATTCAATCTGAATCTGGAATTCTTCCTCAATATCCACTGCAAGTAGACTTTCTTTACACCACTGGTGAATGTCCAAGTAACCCAATGCAGGTATTCAGCTGCCTATTCAAACCCGCAGGCGTGCTGTTCTACTGCCTGTCGACACAACTCTGGTAGGCTCTTCATTTTCCTGTCAACACAACCCATACTTCAGAAATCATTGGAATCTCCACTACAGAATGTGTCATTCATTCACTGAGAATCTGGAATTCATCTCAATCTCCACAGGAGGTCGTCATTTTTTACTCCACTGGTGAATGTCCAAGAAACTCAAGGCTGGTTTTCATCGGCCTGTTGACACTCGCAGGCGTGCTGTTAATCTGGCTGTCCAGCTCTTCATTTCCCTCTCCGCACAACCCAGACGTCAGAAATCATTGGAATCTCCACTACAGAATTTTCCATTCATTCATTCCGAATCTGGAATTCATCTGAATCTGCAAATCCAGGTAGGCTTTCGTTACACCACAGGTGAACGTCCGAGTAAACCGAATGCTGATTATCACACACGCAGGCTTACTATTAAACTATTCAGAAATCATTGGCATCTCCATTAGAGATTTTTCCATTCATTCACTGCGACTTTGGAAAACATCTGAATTCCAACTCCAGGCGAGTTTTCGTTCCACCACTGGTGAATGTCCAAGTAACCCAATGCTGTCTTTCAGCGGCCTGTTCACACTCGTAGGCATGCTGTTCTACTGGCTATCCACTCAACCCTGGTCAATTCTTCATTTTTCTGTCCACACAACCCCGACTTCAAAAATCATTGGAATCTCCACCCCTGAATGTGCCATTCATTCACTGAGAATCTGAAATTCATCTCCATCTCCAATTAAAGGCAGACTTTCGTTACACCACTGGTAAATGTACAAGTAAACCAATGCTGGTTTTCAGAGGCCTGTTCACATTCCCAGGCGTGTTGTTTAACTGGATATCCACTCAACCCTGGTCAGCTCTTCATATTCCTGCGCACACAACCCAGACTTCAGAAATCATTGGAATCTCGACTACAGAATGTTCCGTTCATTCACTGCGAATCTGGAATTCATCTGCATCTGCACTCCAGGAAGTTTAATGTTACACCACTGGTTAATGTTCCAGTAATCCAATTCTGATTTTCACCGTCCTGGTCACTCTCGCTGGCGTTCTGTTCAATTGATTATCTAATCAAACATGGTCAGCCCTTCATTTTCCTGGTCTCGAAACCCAGATGTCAGAAAAAAATGGTATCTCCGCTAGAGAATGTGCCATTCGTTCACTGCGAATCTGATATTCATCTCAATATCCACTTGAAGGCAGACTTCCTTTACACCACAGGTAAATGTCCAAGTAATGCAGTGCTTGTGTTCTTCGGCCTGTTCACACTCGCAGGCGTGCTGTTCTTCGGGCTATCCACTCAAACCAGGTCAGCTCTTCATTTTCCTGTCGATACAACACAGATGTCAGAAATCATTGGAATCTCCTCGACAGACTCTGCTATTCATTCACTGCGAATCTGGAATTCATCTCAATCTCCACTCCACGCAGTCTTTCGTTACACCATTGGTGAATGTCCAAGTAGCCCAAAGCTGGTTTTCAGCGGCCTGTTCACACTCACAGGCGTGCTGTTCATCGGGCTATCCATGCAACCCTGGTCAGCTCTTCATTTTCCTCTCCACACAACCCAGACGTCAGAAATCATTGGAATCTCCACTACAGAATGTTCCACTCATTCACGGCGAATGTGGAATTCATCTGAAACTCCACTCCAGTCCGCCTTACATTACACAACTGGTGAATGTCCACGTAACCGAATGCTGATTTTCACACTCGCAGGCTTACTATTAAACTATTCAGAAATCATTGGCATCTCCATTAGAGATTTTTCCATTCTTTCACTGCGAGTTTGGAAAACATCTGAATTCCAACTCCAGGCGAATTTTCGTTACACCACTGGTGAATGTCCAAGTAACCCATTGCTGGCTCTCAGCGGCCTGTTCCGACTCGCAGGCATGCTGTTCACCTGGCTATACACTCAACGCTGGTCAGCTCTTCATTTTCCTGTCCACAAAAGCGAGACTTCAGAAATCATTGGAATCTCCACTACAGAATGTTCCAAACATTCACGGCGACTCTGGAATTCATTTGTATGTCCACTCCAGGCAGATTTTCGTTACACCACTTGTGAATGTCCAAGTACACAATGCTGGATTTTTGCGACCTGTTCACAGTCGCAGGGGTGATGTTCAACTGGCTATCCACTCAACCCTAGTCAGCCCTTCATTTTCCTGTCCACACAACCCAGCCTTCAGAAACCATTATTATCTCCAGTACAGAATGTTCCATTCATTCACTGCGTATCCGGAATTCTTCTGAATCTCCACTCCATGCAGGTGTTCGTTACACTGCTGGTGAATATCCAAGAAACACAATGCTGGTTTTCAGCAGCCTGTTCACTCTCACAGGCGTGCTGTTCTACTGGCTATCCACTCAAACCTGGAAAACACTTCATTTTCCTGTACTCACAACCCAGACTACAGAAATCTTTGGAATCTCCACTAGAGAGTGTGCCATTCATTCGCTGAATCTGGAACTCATCACAATCTCTACTCCACACAGGCTTTGGTTTCACCACTGGTGAAAGTTCAAGTAACCCAATTCTGGTTTTCAGCGGCCTGTTCACACTCACAGGCGTGCTGTTAAACTGGCTATGCACTAAACTCTGGTCAGCTCTTCATTTTCCTTTCTACACAAAACAGACAGCAGAAATCATTGGATTCTCCACTATAAAAGGTTCTATTAATTCAATCTGAATCTGGAATTCTTCCTCAATATCCACTGCAAGTAGACTTTCTTTACACCACTGGTGAATGTCCAAGTAACCCAATGCAGGTATTCAGCTGCCTATTCAAACCCGCAGGCGTGCTGTTCTACTGCCTGTCGACACAACTCTGGTAGGCTCTTCATTTTCCTGTCAACACAACCCATACTTCAGAAATCATTGGAATCTCCACTACAGAATGTGTCATTCATTCACTGAGAATCTGGAATTCATCTCAATCTCCACAGGAGGTCGTCATTTTTTACTCCACTGGTGAATGTCCAAGAAACTCAAGGCTGGTTTTCATCGGCCTGTTGACACTCGCAGGCGTGCTGTTAATCTGGCTGTCCAGCTCTTCATTTCCCTCTCCGCACAACCCAGACTTCAGAAATCATTGGAATCTCCACTACAGAATTTTCCATTCATTCATTCCGAATCTGGAATTCATCTGAATCTGCAAATCCAGGTAGGCTTTCGTTACACCACAGGTGAACGTCCGAGTAAACCGAATGCTGATTATCACACACGCAGGCTTACTATTAAACTATTCAGAAATCATTGGCATCTCCATTAGAGATTTTTCCATTCATTCACTGCGACTTTGGAAAACATCTGAATTCCAACTCCAGGCGAGTTTTCGTTCCACCACTGGTGAATGTCCAAGTAACCCAATGCTGTCTTTCAGCGGCCTGTTCACACTCGTAGGCATGCTGTTCTACTGGCTATCCACTCAACCCTGGTCAATTCTTCATTTTTCTGTCCACACAACCCCGACTTCAAAAATCATTGGAATCTCCACCCCTGAATGTGCCATTCATTCACTGAGAATCTGAAATTCATCTCCATCTCCAATTAAAGGCAGACTTTCGTTACACCACTGGTAAATGTACAAGTAAACCAATGCTGGTTTTCAGAGGCCTGTTCACATTCCCAGGCGTGTTGTTTAACTGGATATCCACTCAACCCTGGTCAGCTCTTCATATTCCTGCGCACACAACCCAGACTTCAGAAATCATTGGAATCTCGACTACAGAATGTTCCGTTCATTCACTGCGAATCTGGAATTCATCTGCATCTGCACTCCAGGAAGTTTAATGTTACACCACTGGTTAATGTTCCAGTAATCCAATTCTGATTTTCACCGTCCTGGTCACTCTCGCTGGCGTTCTGTTCAATTGATTATCTAATCAAACATGGTCAGCCCTTCATTTTCCTGGTCTCGAAACCCAGATGTCAGAAAAAAATGGTATCTCCGCTAGAGAATGTGCCATTCGTTCACTGCGAATCTGATATTCATCTCAATATCCACTTGAAGGCAGACTTCCTTTACACCACAGGTAAATGTCCAAGTAATGCAGTGCTTGTGTTCTTCGGCCTGTTCACACTCGCAGGCGTGCTGTTCTTCGGGCTATCCACTCAAACCAGGTCAGCTCTTCATTTTCCTGTCGATACAACACAGATGTCAGAAATCATTGGAATCTCCTCGACAGACTCTGCTATTCATTCACTGCGAATCTGGAATTCATCTCAATCTCCACTCCACGCAGTCTTTCGTTACACCATTGGTGAATGTCCAAGTAGCCCAAAGCTGGTTTTCAGCGGCCTGTTCACACTCACAGGCGTGCTGTTCATCGGGCTATCCATGCAACCCTGGTCAGCTCTTCATTTTCCTCTCCACACAACCCAGACGTCAGAAATCATTGGAATCTCCACTACAGAATGTTCCACTCATTCACGGCGAATGTGGAATTCATCTGAAACTCCACTCCAGTCCGCCTTACATTACACAACTGGTGAATGTCCACGTAACCGAATGCTGATTTTCACACTCGCAGGCTTACTATTAAACTATTCAGAAATCATTGGCATCTCCATTAGAGATTTTTCCATTCTTTCACTGCGAGTTTGGAAAACATCTGAATTCCAACTCCAGGCGAATTTTCGTTACACCACTGGTGAATGTCCAAGTAACCCATTGCTGGCTCTCAGCGGCCTGTTCCGACTCGCAGGCATGCTGTTCACCTGGCTATACACTCAACGCTGGTCAGCTCTTCATTTTCCTGTCCACAAAAGCGAGACTTCAGAAATCATTGGAATCTCCACTACAGAATGTTCCAAACATTCACGGCGACTCTGGAATTCATTTGTATGTCCACTCCAGGCAGATTTTCGTTACACCACTTGTGAATGTCCAAGTACACAATGCTGGATTTTTGCGACCTGTTCACAGTCGCAGGGGTGATGTTCAACTGGCTATCCACTCAACCCTAGTCAGCCCTTCATTTTCCTGTCCACACAACCCAGCCTTCAGAAACCATTATTATCTCCAGTACAGAATGTTCCATTCATTCACTGCGTATCCGGAATTCTTCTGAATCTCCACTCCATGCAGGTGTTCGTTACACTGCTGGTGAATATCCAAGAAACACAATGCTGGTTTTCAGCAGCCTGTTCACTCTCACAGGCGTGCTGTTCTACTGGCTATCCACTCAAACCTGGAAAACACTTCATTTTCCTGTACTCACAACCCAGACTACAGAAATCTTTGGAATCTCCACTAGAGAGTGTGCCATTCATTCGCTGAATCTGGAACTCATCGCAATCTCTACTCCACACAGGCTTTGGTTTCACCACTGGTGAAAGTTCAAGTAACCCAATTCTGGTTTTCAGCGGCCTGTTCACACTCACAGGCGTGCTGTTAAACTGGCTATGCACTAAACTCTGGTCAGCTCTTCATTTTCCTTTCTACACAAAACAGACAGCAGAAATCATTGGATTCTCCACTATAAAATGTTCTATTAATTCAATCTGAATCTGGAATTCTTCCTCAATATCCACTGCAAGTAAACTTTCTTTACACCACTGGTGAATGTCCAAGTAACCCAATGCAGGTATTCAGCTGCCTATTCAAACCCGCAGGCGTGCTGTTCTACTGCCTGTCGACACAACTCTGGTAGGCTCTTCATTTTCCTGTCAACACAACCCATACTTCAGAAATCATTGGAATCTCCACTACAGAATGTGTCATTCATTCACTGAGAATCTGGAATTCATCTCAATCTCCACAGGAGGTCGTCATTTTTTACTCCACTGGTGAATGTCCAAGAAACTCAAGGCTGGTTTTCATCGGCCTGTTGACACTCGCAGGCGTGCTGTTAATCTGGCTGTCCAGCTCTTCATTTCCCTCTCCGCACAACCCAGACGTCAGAAATCATTGGAATCTCCACTACAGAATTTTCCATTCATTCATTCCGAATCTGGAATTCATCTGAATCTGCAAATCCAGGTAGGCTTTCGTTACACCACAGGTGAACGTCCGAGTAAACCGAATGCTGATTATCACACACGCAGGCTTACTATTAAACTATTCAGAAATCATTGGCATCTCCATTAGAGATTTTTCCATTCATTCACTGCGACTTTGGAAAACATCTGAATTCCAACTCCAGGCGAGTTTTCGTTCCACCACTGGTGAATGTCCAAGTAACCCAATGCTGTCTTTCAGCGGCCTGTTCACACTCGTAGGCATGCTGTTCTACTGGCTATCCACTCAACCCTGGTCAATTCTTCATTTTCCTGTCCACACAACCCCGACTTCAAAAATCATTGGAATCTCCACCCCTGAATGTGCCATTCATTCACTGAGAATCTGAAATTCATCTCCATCTCCAAATAAAGGCAGACTTTCGTTACACCACTGGTAAATGTACAAGTAAACCAATGCTGGTTTTCAGAGGCCTGTTCACATTCCCAGGCGTGTTGTTTAACTGGATATCCACTCAACCCTGGTCAGCTCTTCATATTCCTGCGCACACAACCCAGACTTCAGAAATCATTGGAATCTCGACTACAGAATGTTCCGTTCATTCACTGCGAATCTGGAATTCATCTGCATCTGCACTCCAGGAAGTTTAATGTTACACCACTGGTTAATGTTCCAGTAATCCAATTCTGATTTTCACCGTCCTGGTCACTCTCGCTGGCGTTCTGTTCAATTGATTATCTAATCAAACATGGTCAGCCCTTCATTTTCCTGGTCACGAAACCCAGATGTCAGAAAAAAATGGAATCTCCGCTAGAGAATGTGCCATTCGTTCACTGCGAATCTGATATTCATCTCAATATCCACTTGAAGGCAGACTTCCTTTACACCACAGGTAAATGTCCAAGTAATGCAGTGCTTGTGTTCTGCGGCCTGTTCACACTCGCAGGCGTGCTGTTCTTCTGGCTATCCACTCAAACCAGGTCAGCTCTTCATTTTCCTGTCGATACAACACAGATGTCAGAAATCATTGGAATCTCCTCGACAGACTCTGCTATTCATTCACTGCGAATCTGGAATTCATCTCAATCTCCACTCCACGCAGTCTTTCGTTTCACCATTGGGAATGTCCAAGTAGCCCAATGCTGGTTTTCAGCGGCCTGTTCACACTCACAGGCGTGCTGTTCATCGGGCTAACCATGCAACCCTGGTCAGCTCTTCATTTTCCTCTCCACACAACTCAGACGTCAGAAATCATTGGAATCTCCATTACAGAATGTTCCACTCATTCACGGCGAATGTGGAATTCATCTGAAACTCCACTCCAGTCCGCCTTACATTACACAACTGGTGAATGTCCACGTAACCGAATGCTGATTTTCACACTCGCAGGCTTACTATTAAACTATTCAGAAATCATTGGCATCTCCATTAGAGATTTTTCCATTCTTTCACTGCGAGTTTGGAAAACATCTGAATTCCAACTCCAGGCGAATTTTCGTTACACCACTGGTGAATGTCCAAGTAACCCATTGCTGGCTCTCAGCGGCCTGTTCCGACTCGCAGGCATGCTGTTCACCTGGCTATACACTCAACGCTGGTCAGCTCTTCATTTTCCTGTCCACAAAAGCGAGACTTCAGAAATCATTGGAATCTCCACTACAGAATGTTCCAAACATTCACGGCGACTCTGGAATTCATTTGTATGTCCACTCCAGGCAGATTTTCGTTACACCACTTGTGAATGTCCAAGTACACAATGCTGGATTTTTGCGACCTGTTCACAGTCGCAGGGGTGATGTTCAACTGGCTATCCACTCAACCCTAGTCAGCCCTTCATTTTCCTGTCCACACAACCCAGCCTTCAGAAACCATTATTATCTCCAGTACAGAATGTTCCATTCATTCACTGCGTATCCGGAATTCTTCTGAATCTCCACTCCATGCAGGTGTTCGTTACACTGCTGGTGAATATCCAAGAAACACAATGCTGGTTTTCAGCAGCCTGTTCACTCTCACAGGCGTGCTGTTCTACTGGCTATCCACTCAAACCTGGAAAACACTTCATTTTCCTGTACTCACAACCCAGACTACAGAAATCTTTGGAATCTCCACTAGAGAGTGTGCCATTCATTCGCTGAATCTGGAACTCATCGCAATCTCTACTCCACACAGGCTTTGGTTTCACCACTGGTGAAAGTTCAAGTAACCCAATTCTGGTTTTCAGCGGCCTGTTCACACTCACAGGCGTGCTGTTAAACTGGCTATGCACTAAACTCTGGTCAGCTCTTCATTTTCCTTTCTACACAAAACAGACAGCAGAAATCATTGGATTCTCCACTATAAAATGTTCTATTAATTCAATCTGAATCTGGAATTCTTCCTCAATATCCACTGCAAGTAAACTTTCTTTACACCACTGGTGAATGTCCAAGTAACCCAATGCAGGTATTCAGCTGCCTATTCAAACCCGCAGGCGTGCTGTTCTACTGCCTGTCGACACAACTCTGGTAGGCTCTTCATTTTCCTGTCAACACAACCCATACTTCAGAAATCATTGGAATCTCCACTACAGAATGTGTCATTCATTCACTGAGAATCTGGAATTCATCTCAATCTCCACAGGAGGTCGTCATTTTTTACTCCACTGGTGAATGTCCAAGAAACTCAAGGCTGGTTTTCATCGGCCTGTTGACACTCGCAGGCGTGCTGTTAATCTGGCTGTCCAGCTCTTCATTTCCCTCTCCGCACAACCCAGACGTCAGAAATCATTGGAATCTCCACTACAGAATTTTCCATTCATTCATTCCGAATCTGGAATTCATCTGAATCTGCAAATCCAGGTAGGCTTTCGTTACACCACAGGTGAACGTCCGAGTAAACCGAATGCTGATTATCACACACGCAGGCTTACTATTAAACTATTCAGAAATCATTGGCATCTCCATTAGAGATTTTTCCATTCATTCACTGCGACTTTGGAAAACATCTGAATTCCAACTCCAGGCGAGTTTTCGTTCCACCACTGGTGAATGTCCAAGTAACCCAATGCTGTCTTTCAGCGGCCTGTTCACACTCGTAGGCATGCTGATCTACTGGCTATCCACTCAACCCTGGTCAATTCTTCATTTTCCTGTCCACACAAACCCGACTTCAAAAATCATTGGAATCTCCACCCCTGAATGTGCCATTCATTCACTGAGAATCTGAAATTCATCTCCATCTCCAAATAAATAAAGGCAGACTTTCGTTACACCACTGGTAAATGTACAAGTAAACCAATGCTGGTTTTCAGAGGCCTGTTCACATTCCCAGGCGTGTTGTTTAACTGGATATCCACTCAACCCTGGTCAGCTCTTCATATTCCTGCGCACACAACCCAGACTTCAGAAATCATTGGAATCTCGACTACAGAATGTTCCGTTCATTCACTGTGAATTTGGAATTCATCTGCATCTGCACTCCAGGAAGTTTAATGTTACACCACTGGTTAATGTTCCAGTAATCCAATTCTGATTTTCACCGTCCTGGTCACTCTCGCTGGCGTTCTGTTCAATTGATTATCTAATCAAACATGGTCAGCCCTTCATTTTCCTGGTCACGAAACCCAGATGTCAGAAAAAAATGGAATCTCCGCTAGAGAATGTGCCATTCGTTCACTGCGAATCTGATATTCATCTCAATATCCACTTGAAGGCAGACTTCCTTTACACCACAGGTAAATGTCCAAGTAATGCAGTGCTTGTGTTCTGCGGCCTGTTCACACTCGCAGGCGTGCTGTTCTTCTGGCTATCCACTCAAACCAGGTCAGCTCTTCATTTTCCTGTCGATACAACACAGATGTCAGAAATCATTGGAATCTCCTCGACAGACTCTGCTATTCATTCACTGCGAATCTGGAATTCATCTCAATCTCCACTCCACGCAGTCTTTCGTTTCACCATTGGTGAATGTCCAAGTAGCCCAATGCTGGTTTTCAGCGGCCTGTTCACACTCACAGGCGTGCTGTTCATCGGGCTATCCATGCAACCCTGGTCAGCTCTTCATTTTCCTCTCCACACAACCCAGACGTCAGAAATCATTGGAATCTCCACTACAGAATGTTCCACTCATTCACGGCGAATGTGGAATTCATCTGAAACTCCACTCCAGTCCGCCTTACATTACACAACTGGTGAATGTCCACGTAACCGAATGCTGATTTTCACACTCGCAGGCTTACTATTAAACTATTCAGAAATCATTGGCATCTCCATTAGAGATTTTTCCATTCTTTCACTGCGAGTTTGGAAAACATCTGAATTCCAACTCCAGGCGAATTTTCGTTACACCACTGGTGAATGTCCAAGTAACCCATTGCTGGCTCTCAGCGGCCTGTTCCGACTCGCAGGCATGCTGTTCACCTGGCTATACACTCAACGCTGGTCAGCTCTTCATTTTCCTGTCCACAAAAGCGAGACTTCAGAAATCATTGGAATCTCCACTACAGAATGTTCCAAACATTCACGGCGACTCTGGAATTCATTTGTATGTCCACTCCAGGCAGATTTTCGTTACACCACTTGTGAATGTCCAAGTACACAATGCTGGATTTTTGCGACCTGTTCACAGTCGCAGGGGTGATGTTCAACTGGCTATCCACTCAACCCTAGTCAGCCCTTCATTTTCCTGTCCACACAACCCAGCCTTCAGAAACCCATTATTATCTCCAGTACAGAATGTTCCATTCATTCACTGCGTATCCGGAATTCTTCTGAATCTCCACTCCATGCAGGTGTTCGTTACACTGCTGGTGAATATCCAAGAAACACAATGCTGGTTTTCAGCAGCCTGTTCACTCTCACAGGCGTGCTGTTCTACTGGCTATCCACTCAAACCTGGAAAACACTTCATTTTCCTGTACTCACAACCCAGACTACAGAAATCTTTGGAATCTCCACTAGAGAGTGTGCCATTCATTCGCTGAATCTGGAACTCATCGCATTCTCTACTCCACACAGGCTTTGGTTTCACCACTGGTTAAAGTTCAAGTAACCCAATTCTGGTTTTCAGCGGCCTGTTCACACTCACAGGCATGCTGTTAAACTGGCTATGCACTAAACTCTGGTCAGCTCTTCATTTTCCTTTCTACACAAAACAGACAGCAGAAATCATTGGATTCTCCACTATAAAATGTTCTATTAATTCAATCTGAATCTGGAATTCTTCCTCAATATCCACTGCAAGTAGACTTTCTTTACACCACTGGTGAATGTCCAAGTAACCCAATGCAGGTATTCAGCTGCCTATTCAAACCCGCAGGCGTGCTGTTCTACTGCCTGTCGACACAACTCTGGTAGGCTCTTCATTTTCCTGTCAACACAACCCATACTTCAGAAATCATTGGAATCTCCACTACAGAATGTGTCATTCATTCACTGAGAATCTGGAATTCATCTCAATCTCCACAGGAGGTCGTCATTTTTTACTCCACTGGTGAATGTCCAAGAAACTCAAGGCTGGTTTTCATCGGCCTGTTGACACTCGCAGGCGTGCTGTTAATCTGGCTGTCCAGCTCTTCATTTCCCTCTCCGCACAACCCAGACGTCAGAAATCATTGGAATCTCCACTACAGAATTTTCCATTCATTCATTCCGAATCTGGAATTCATCTGAATCTGCAAATCCAGGTAGGCTTTCGTTACACCACAGGTGAACGTCCGAGTAAACCGAATGCTGATTATCACACACGCAGGCTTACTATTAAACTATTCAGAAATCATTGGCATCTCCATTAGAGATTTTTCCATTCATTCACTGCGACTTTGGAAAACATCTGAATTCCAACTCCAGGCGAGTTTTCGTTCCACCACTGGTGAATGTCCAAGTAACCCAATGCTGTCTTTCAGCGGCCTGTTCACACTCGTAGGCATGCTGTTCTCCTGGCTATCCACTCAACCCTGGTCAATTCTTCATTTTCCTGTCCACACAACCCCGACTTCAAAAATCATTGGAATCTCCACCCCTGAATGTGCCATTCATTCACTGAGAATCTGAAATTCATCTCCATCTCCAAATAAAGGCAGACTTTCGTTACACCACTGGTAAATGTACAAGTAAACCAATGCTGGTTTTCAGAGGCCTGTTCACATTCCCAGGCGTGTTGTTTAACTGGATATCCACTCAACCCTGGTCAGCTCTTCATATTCCTGCGCACACAACCCAGACTTCAGAAATCATTGCAATCTCGACTACAGAATGTTCCGTTCATTCACTGCGAATCTGGAATTCATCTGCATCTGCACTCCAGGAAGTTTAATGTTACACCACTGGTTAATGTTCCAGTAATCCAATTCTGATTTTCACCGTCCTGGTCACTCTCGCTGGCGTTCTGTTCAATTGATTATCTAATCAAACATGGTCAGCCCTTCATTTTCCTGGTCACGAAACCCAGATGTCAGAAAAAAATGGAATCTCCGCTAGAGAATGTGCCATTCGTTCAGTGCGAATCTGATATTCATCTCAATATCCACTTGAAGGCAGACTTCCTTTACACCACAGGTAAATGTCCAAGTAATGCAGCGCTTGTGTTCTGCGGCCTGTTCACACTCGCAGGCGTGCTGTTCTTCTGGCTATCCACTCAAACCAGGTCAGCTCTTCATTTTCCTGTCGATACAACACAGATGTCAGAAATCATTGGAATCTCCTCGACAGACTCTGCTATTCATTCACTGCGAATCTGGAATTCATCTCAATCTCCACTCCACGCAGTCTTTCGTTTCACCATTGGTGAATGTCCAAGTAGCCCAATGCTGGTTTTCAGCGGCCTGTTCACACTCACAGGCGTGCTGTTCATCGGGCTATCCATGCAACCCTGGTCAGCTCTTCATTTTCCTCTCCACACAACCCAGACGTCAGAAATCATTGGAATCTCCACTACAGAATCTTCCACTCATTCACGGCGAATGTGGAATTCATCTGAAACTCCACTCCAGTCCGCCTTACATTACACAACTGGTGAATGTCCACGTAACCGAATGCTGATTTTCACACTCGCAGGCTTACTATTAAACTATTCAGAAATCATTGGCATCTCCATTAGAGATTTTTCCATTCTTTCACTGCGAGTTTGGAAAACATCTGAATTCCAACTCCAGGCGAATTTTCGTTCCACCACTGGTGAATGTCCAAGTAACCCATTGCTGGCTCTCAGCGGCCTGTTCCGACTCGCAGGCATGCTGTTCACCTGGCTATACACTCAACGCTGGTCAGCTCTTCATTTTCCTGTCCACAAAAGCGAGACTTCAGAAATCATTGGAATCTCCACTACAGAATGTTCCAAACATTCACGGCGACTCTGGAATTCATTTGTATGTCCACTCCAGGCAGATTTTCGTTACACCACTTGTGAATGTCCAAGTACACAATGCTGGATTTTTGCGACCTGTTCACAGTCGCAGGGGTGATGTTCAACTGGCTATCCACTCAACCCTAGTCAGCCCTTCATTTTCCTGTCCACACAACCCAGCCTTCAGAAACCGTTATTATCTCCAGTACAGAATGCTCCATTCTTTCACTGCGTATCCGGAATTCTTCTGAATCTCCACTCCATGCAGGTGTTCGTTACACTGCTGGTGAATATCCAAGAAACACAATGCTGGTTTTCAGCAGCCTGTTCACTCTCACAGGCGTGCTGTTCTACTGGCTATCCACTCAAACCTGGAAAACACTTCATTTTCCTGTACTCACAACCCAGACTACAGAAATCTTTGGAATCTCCACTAGAGAGTGTGCCATTCATTCGCTGAATCTGGAACTCATCGCAATCTCTACTCCACACAGGCTTTGGTTTCACCACTGGTGAAAGTTCAAGTAAGTTCTGGTTTTCAGCGGCCTGTTCACACTCACAGGCCTGCTGTTAAACTGGCTATGCACTAAACTCTGGTCAGCTCTTCATTTTCCTTTCTACACAAAACAGACAGCAGAAATCATTGGATTCTCCACTATAAAAGGTTCTATTAATTCAATCTGAATCTGGAATTCTTCCTCAATATCCACTGCAAGTAGACTTTCTTTACACCACTGGTGAATGTCCAAGTAACCCAATGCAGGTATTCAGCTGCCTATTCAAACCCGCAGGCGTGCTGTTCTACTGCCTGTCGACACAACTCTGGTAGGCTCTTCATTTTCCTGTCAACACAACCCATACTTCAGAAATCATTGGAATCTCCACGACAGAATGTGTCATTCATTCACTGAGCATCTGGAATTCATCTCAATCTCCACAGGAGGTCGTCATTTTTTACTCCACTGGTGAATGTCCAAGAAACTCAAGGCTGGTTTTCATCGGCCTGTTGACACTCGCAGGCGTGCTGTTAATCTGGCTGTCCAGCTCTTCATTTCCCTCTCCGCACAACCCAGACGTCAGAAATCATTGGAATCTCCACTACAGAATTTTCCATTCATTCATTCCGAATCTGGAATTCATCTGAATCTGCAAATCCAGGTAGGCTTTCGTTACACCACAGGTGAACGTCCGAGTAAACCGAATGCTGATTATCACACACGCAGGCTTACTATTAAACTATTCAGAAATCATTGGCATCTCCATTAGAGATTTTTCCATTCATTCACTGCGACTTTGGAAAACATCTGAATTCCAACTCCAGGCGAGTTTTCGTTCCACCACTGGTGAATGTCCAAGTAACCCAATGCTGTCTTTCAGCGGCCTGTTCACACTCGTAGGCATGCTGTTCTACTGGCTATCCACTAAACCCTGGTCAATTCTTCATTTTCCTGTCCACACAACCCCGACTTCAAAAGTCATTGGAATCTCCACCCCTGAATGTGCCATTCATTCACTGAGAATCTGAAATTCATCTCCATCTCCAAATAAAGGCAGACTTTTGTTACACAACTGGTAAATGTACAAGTAAACCAATGCTGGTTTTCAGAGGCCTGTTCACATTCCCAGGCGTGTTGTTTAACTGGATATCCACTCAACCCTGGTCAGCTCTTCATATTCCTGCGCACACAACCCAGACTTCAGAAATCATTGCAATCTCGACTACAGAATGTTCCGTTCATTCACTGCGAATCTGGAATTCATCTGCATCTGCACTCCAGGAAGTTTAATGTTACACCACTGGTTAATGTTCCAGTAATCCAATTCTGATTTTCACCGTCCTGGTCACTCTCGCTGGCGTTCTGTTCAATTGATTATCTAATCAAACATGGTCAGCCCTTCATTTTCCTGGTCACGAAACCCAGATGTCAGAAAAAAATGGAATCTCCGCTAGAGAATGTGCCATTCGTTCACTGCGAATCTGATATTCATCTCAATATCCACTTGAAGGCAGACTTCCTTTACACCACAGGTAAATGTCCAAGTAATGCAGTGCTTGTGTTCTGCGGCCTGTTCACACTCGCAGGCGTGCTGTTCTTCTGGCTATCCACTCAAACCAGGTCAGCTCTTCATTTTCCTGTCGATACAACTCAGATGTCAGAAATCATTGGAATCTCCTCGACAGACTCTGCTATTCATTCACTGCGAATCTGGAATTCATCTCAATCTCCACTCCACGCAGTCTTTCGTTACACCATTGGTGAATGTCCAAGTAGCCCAATGCTGGTTTTCAGCGGCCTGTTCACACTCACAGGCGTGCTGTTCATCGGGCTATCCATGCAACCCTGGTCAGCTCTTCATTTTCCTCTCCACACAACCCAGACGTCAGAAATCATTGGAATCTCCACTACAGAATGTTCCACTCATTCACGGCGAATGTGGAATTCATCTGAAACTCCACTCCAGTCCGCCTTACATTACACAACTGGTGAATGTCCACGTAACCGAATGCTGATTTTCACACTCGCAGGCTTACTATTAAACTATTCAGAAATCATTGGCATCTCCATTAGAGATTTTTCCATTCTTTCACTGCGAGTTTGGAAAACATCTGAATTCCAACTCCAGGCGAATTTTCGTTCCACCACTGGTGAATGTCCAAGTAACCCATTGCTGGCTCTCAGCGGCCTGTTCCGACTCGCAGGCATGCTGTTCACCTGGCTATACACTCAACGCTGGTCAGCTCTTCATTTTCCTGTCCACAAAAGCGAGACTTCAGAAATCATTGGAATCTCCACTACAGAATGTTCCAAACATTCAGGGCGACTCTGGAATTCATTTGTATGTCCACTCCAGGCAGATTTTCGTTACACCACTTATGAATGTCCAAGTACACAATGCTGGATTTTTGCGACCTGTTCACAGTCGCAGGGGTGATGTTCAACTGGCTATCCACTCAAGCCTAGTCAGCCCTTCATTTTCCTGTCCACACAACCCAGCCTTCAGAAACCATTATTATCTCCAGTACAGAATGTTCCATTCATTCACTGCGTATCCGGAATTCTTCTGAATCTCCACTCCATGCAGGTGTTCGTTACACTGCTGGTGAATATCCAAGACACATAATGCTGGTTTTCAGCAGCCTGTTCACTCTCACAGGCGTGCTGTTCTACTGGCTATCCACTCAAACCTGGAAAACACTTCATTTTCCTGTACTCACAACCCAGACTACAGAAATCTTTGGAATCTCCACTAGAGAGTGTGCCATTCATTCGCTGAATCTGGAACTCATCGCAATCTCTACTCCACACAGGCTTTGGTTTCACCACTGGTGAAAGTTCAAGTAAGTTCTGGTTTTCAGCGGCCTGTTCACACTCACAGGCCTGCTGTTAAACTGGCTATGCACTAAACTCTGGTCAGCTCTTCATTTTCCTTTCTACACAAAACAGACAGCAGAAATCATTGGATTCTCCACTATAAAAGGTTCTATTAATTCAATCTGAATCTGGAATTCTTCCTCAATATCCACTGCAAGTAGACTTTCTTTACACCACTGGTGAATGTCCAAGTAACCCAATGCAGGTATTCAGCTGCCTATTCAAACCCGCAGGCGTGCTGTTCTACTGCCTGTCGACACAACTCTGGTAGGCTCTTCATTTTCCTGTCAACACAACCCATACTTCAGAAATCATTGGAATCTCCACTACAGAATGTGTCATTCATTCACTGAGCATCTGGAATTCATCTCAATCTCCACAGGAGGTCGTCATTTTTTACTCCACTGGTGAATGTCCAAGAAACTCAAGGCTGGTTTTCATCGGCCTGTTGACACTCGCAGGCGTGCTGTTAATCTGGCTGTCCAGCTCTTCATTTCCCTCTCCGCACAACCCAGACGTCAGAAATCATTGGAATCTCCACTACAGAATTTTCCATTCATTCATTCCGAATCTGGAATTCATCTGAATCTGCAAATCCAGGTAGGCTTTCGTTACACCACAGGTGAACGTCCGAGTAAACCAAATGCTGATTATCACACACGAAGGCTTACTATTAAACTATTCAGAAATCATTGGCATCTCCATTAGAGATTTTTCCATTCATTCACTGCGACTTTGGAAAACATCTGAATTCCAACTCCAGGCGAGTTTTCGTTCCACCACTGGTGAATGTCCAAGTAACCCAATGCTGTCTTTCAGCGGCCTGTTCACACTCGTAGGCATGCTGTTCTACTGGCTATCCACTCAACCCTGGTCAATTCTTCATTTTCCTGTCCACACAACCCCGACTTCAAAAATCATTGGAATCTCCACCCCTGAATGTGCCATTCATTCACTGAGAATCTGAAATTCATCTCCATCTCCAAATAAAGGCAGACTTTCGTTACACCACTGGTAAATGTACAAGTAAACCAATGCTGGATTTCAGAGGCCTGTTCACATTCCCAGGCATGTTGTTTAACTGGATATCCACTCAACCCTGGTCAGCTCTTCATATTCCTGCGCACACAACCCAGACTTCAGAAATCATTGGAATCTCGACTACAGAATGTTCCGTTCATTCACTGCGAATCTGGAATTCATCTGCATCTGCACTCCAGGAAGTTTAATGTTACACCACTGGTTAATGTTCCAGTAATCCAATTCTGATTTTCACCGTCCTGGTCACTCTCGCTGGCGTTCTGTTCAATTGATTATCTAATCAAACATGGTCAGCCCTTCATTTTCCTGGTCACGAAACCCAGATGTCAGAAAAAAATGGAATCTCCGCTAGAGAATGTGCCATTCGTTCACTGCGAATCTGATATTCATCTCAATATCCACTTGAAGGCAGACTTCCTTTACACCACAGGTAAATGTCCAAGTAATGCAGTGCTTGTGTTCTGCGGCCTGTTCACACTCGCAGGCGTGCTGTTCTTCTGGCTATCCACTCAAACCAGGTCAGCTCTTCATTTTCCTGTCGATACAACTCAGATGTCAGAAATCATTGGAATCTCCTCGACAGACTCTGCTATTCATTCACTGCGAATCTGGAATTCATCTCAATCTCCACTCCACGCAGTCTTTCGTTACACCATTGGTGAATGTCCAAGTAGCCCAATGCTGGTTTTCAGCGGCCTGTTCACACTCACAGGCGTGCTGTTCATCGGGCTATCCATGCAACCCTGGTCAGCTCTTCATTTTCCTCTCCACACAACCCAGATGTCAGAAATCATTGGAATCTCCACTACAGAATGTTCCACTCATTCACGGCGAATGTGAAATTCATCTGAAACTCCACTCCAGTCCGCCTTACATTACACAACTGGTGAATGTCCACGTAACCGAATGCTGATTTTCACACTCGCAGGCTTACTATTAAACTATTCAGAAATCATTGGCATCTCCATTAGAGATTTTTCCATTCTTTCACTGCGAGTTTGGAAAACATCTGAATTCCAACTCCAGGCGAATTTTCGTTCCACCACTGGTGAATGTCCAAGTAACCCATTGCTGGCTCTCAGCGGCCTGTTCCGACTCGCAGGCATGCTGTTCACCTGGCTATACACTCAACGCTGGTCAGCTCTTCATTTTCCTGTCCACAAAAGCGAGACTTCAGAAATCATTGGAATCTCCACTACAGAATGTTCCAAACATTCACGGCGACTCTGGAATTCATTTGTATGTCCACTCCAGGCAGATTTTCGTTACACCACTTGTGAATGTCCAAGTACACAATGCTGGATTTTTGCGACCTGTTCACAGTCGCAGGGGTGATGTTCAACTGGCTATCCACTCAACCCTAGTCAGCCCTTCATTTTCTGTCCACACAACCCAGCCTTCAGAAACCCATTATTATCTTCAGTACAGAATGTTCCATTCATTCACTACGTATCCGGAATTCTTCTGAATCTCCACTCCATGCAGGTGTTCGTTACACTGCTGGTGAATATCCAAGAAACACAATGCTGGTTTTCAGCAGCCTGTTCACTCTCACAGGCGTGCTGTTCTACTGGCTATCCACTCAAACCTGGAAAACACTTCATTTTCCTGTACTCACAACCCAGACTACAGAAATCTTTGGAATCTCCACTAGAGAGTGTGCCATTCATTCGCTGAATCTGGAACTCATCGCAATCTCTACTCCATACAGGCTTTGGTTTCACCACTGGTGAAAGTTCAAGTAAGTTCTGGTTTTCAGCGGCCTGTTCACACTCACAGGCCTGCTGTTAAACTGGCTATGCACTAAACTCTGGTCAGCTCTTCATTTTCCTTTCTACACAAAACAGACAGCAGAAATCATTGGATTCTCCACTATAAAAGGTTCTATTAATTCAATCTGAATCTGGAATTCTTCCTCAATATCCACTGCAAGTAGACTTTCTTTACACCACTGGTGAATGTCCAAGTAACCCAATGCAGGTATTCAGCTGCCTATTCAAACCCGCAGGCGTACTGTTCTCTGCCTGTCGACACAACTCTGGTAGGCTCTTCATTTTCCTGTCAACACAACCCATACTTCAGAAATCATTGGAATCTCCACTACAGAATGTGTCATTCATTCACTGAGCATCTGGAATTCATCTCAATCTCCACAGGAGGTCGTCATTTTTTACTCCACTGGTGAATGTCCAAGAAACTCAAGGCTGGTTTTCATCGGCCTGTTGACACTCGCAGGCGTGCTGTTAATCTGGCTGTCCAGCTCTTCATTTCCCTCTCCGCACAACCCAGACGTCAGAAATCATTGGAATCTCCACTACAGAATTTTCCATTCATTCATTCTGAATCTGGAATTCATCTGATCTGCAAATCCAGGTAGGCTTTCGTTACACCACAGGTGAACGTCCGAGTAAACCGAATGCTGATTATCACACACGCAGGCTTACTATTAAACTATTCAGAAATCATTGGCATCTCCATTAGAGATTTTTCCATTCATTCACTGCGACTTTGGAAAACATCTGAATTCCAACTCCAGGCGAGTTTTCGTTCCACCACTGGTGAATGTCCAAGTAACCCAATGCTGTCTTTCAGCGGCCTGTTCACACTCGTAGGCATGCTGTTCTACTGGCTATCCACTCAACCCTGGTCAATTCTTCATTTTCCTGTCCACACAACCCCGACTTCAAAAATCATTGGAATCTCCACCCCTGAATGTGCCATTCATTCACTGAGAATCTGAAATTCATCTCCATCTCCAAATAAAGGCAGACTTTAGTTACACCACTGGTAAATGTACAAGTAAACCAATGCTGGTTTTCAGAGGCCTGTTCGCATTCCCAGGCGTGTTGTTTAACTGGATATCCACTCAACCCTGGTCAGCTCTTCATATTCCTGCGCACACAACCCAGACTTCAGAAATCATTGGAATCTCGACTACAGAATGTTCCGTTCATTCACTGCGAATCTGGAATTCATCTGCATCTGCACTCCAGGAAGTTTAATGTTACACCACTGGTTAATGTTCCAGTAATCCAATTCTGATTTTCACCGTCCTGGTCACTCTCGCTGGCGTTCTGTTCAATTGATTATCTAATCAAACATGGTCAGCCCTTCATTTTCCTGGTCACGAAACCCAGATGTCAGAAAAAAATGGAATCTCCGCTAGAGAATGTGCCATTCGTTCACTGCGAATCTGATATTCATCTCAATATCCACTTGAAGGCAGACTTCCTTTACACCACAGGTAAATGTCCAAGTAATGCAGTGCTTGTGTTCTGCGGCCTGTTCACACTCGCAGGCGTGCTGTTCTTCTGGCTATCCACTCAAACCAGGTCAGCTCTTCATTTTCCTGTCGATACAACTCAGATGTCAGAAATCATTGGAATCTCCTCGACAGACTCTGCTATTCATTCACTGCGAATCTGGAATTCATCTCAATCTCCACTCCACGCAGTCTTTCGTTACACCATTGGGGAATGTCCAAGTAGCCCAATGCTGGTTTTCAGCGGCCTGTTCACACTCACAGGCATGCTGTTCATCGGGCTATCCATGCAACCCTGGTCAGCACTTCATTTTCCTCTCCACACAACCCAGACGTCAGAAATCATTGGAATCTCCACTACAGAATGTTCCACTCATTCACGGCGAATGTGGAATTCATCTGAAACTCCACTCCAGTCCGCCTTACATTACACAACTGGTGAATGTCCACGTAACCGAATGCTGATTTTCACACTCGCAGGCTTACTATTAAACTATTCAGAAATCATTGGCATCTCCATTAGAGATTTTTCCATTCTTTCACTGCGAGTTTGGAAAACATCTGAATTCCAACTCCAGGCGAATTTTCGTTCCACCACTGGTGAATGTCCAAGTAACCCATTGCTGGCTCTCAGCGGCCTGTTCCGACTCGCAGGCATGCTGTTCACCTGGCTATACACTCAACGCTGGTCAGCTCTTCATTTTCCTGTCCACAAAAGCGAGACTTCAGAAATCATTGGAATCTCCACTACAGAATGTTCCAAACATTCACGGCGACTCTGGAATTCATTTGTATGTCCACTCCAGGCAGATTTTCGTTACACCACTTGTGAATGTCCAAGTACACAATGCTGAATTTTTGCGACCTGTTCACAGTCGCAGGGGTGATGTTCAACTGGCTATCCACTCAAACCTAGTCAGCCCTTCATTTTCCTGTCCACACAACCCAGCCTTCAGAAACCCATTATTATCTCCAGTACAGAATGTTCCATTCATTCACTGCGTATCCGGAATTCTTCTGAATCTCCACTCCATGCAGGTGTTCGTTACACTGCTGGTGAATATCCAAGAAACACAATGCTGGTTTTCAGCAGCCTGTTCACTCTCACAGGCGTGCTGTTCTACTGGCTATCCACTCAAACCTGGAAAACACTTCATTTTCCTGTACTCACAACCCAGACTACAGAAATCTTTGGAATCTCCACTAGAGAGTGTGCCATTCATTCGCTGAATCTGGAACTCATCGCAATCTCTACTCCACACAGGCTTTGGTTTCACCACTGGTGAAAGTTCAAGTAAGTTCTGGTTTTCAGCGGCCTGTTCACACTCACAGGCCTGCTGTTAAACTGGCTATGCACTAAACTCTGGTCAGCTCTTCATTTTCCTTTCTACACAAAACAGACAGCAGAAATCATTGGATTCTCCACTATAAAAGGTTCTATTAATTCAATCTGAATCTGGAATTCTTCCTCAATATCCACTGCAAGTAGACTTTCTTTACACCACTGGTGAATGTCCGAGTAACCCAATGCAGGTATTCAGCTGCCTATTCAAACCCGCAGGCGTGCTGTTCTACTGCCTGTCGACACAACTCTGGTAGGCTCTTCATTTTCCTGTCAACACAACCCATACTTCAGAAATCATTGGAATCTCCACTACAGAATGTGCCATTCATTCACTGAGAATCTGGAATTCATCTCAATCTCCACAGGAGGTCGTCATTTTTTACTCCACTGGTGAATGTCCAAGAAACTCAAGGCTGGTTTTCATCGGCCTGTTGACACTCGCAGGCGTGCTGTTAATCTGGCTGTCCAGCTCTTCATTTCCCTCTCCGCACAACCCAGACGTCAGAAATCATTGGAATCTCCACTACAGAATTTTCCATTCATTCATTCTGAATCTGGAATTCATCTGAATCTGCAAATCCAGGTAGGCTTTCGTTACACCACAGGTGAACGTCCGAGTAAACCGAATGCTGATTATCACACACGCAGGCTTACTATTAAACTATTCAGAAATCATTGGCATCTCCATTAGAGATTTTTCCATTCATTCACTGCGACTTTGGAAAACATCTGAATTCCAACTCCAGGCGAGTTTTCGTTCCACCACTGGAGAATGTCCAAGTAACCCAATGCTGTCTTTCAGCGGCCTGTTCACACTCGTAGGCATGCTGTTCTACTGGCTATCCACTCAACCCTGGTCAATTCTTCATTTTCCTGTCCACACAACCCCGACTTCAAAAATCATTGGAATCTCCACCCCTGAATGTGCCATTCATTCACTGAGAATCTGAAATTCATCTCCATCTCCAAATAAAGGCAGACTTTCGTTACACCACTGGTAAATGTACAAGTAAACCAATGCTGGTTTTCAGAGGCCTGTTCACATTCCCAGGCGTGTTGTTTAACTGGATATCCACTCAACCCTGGTCAGCTCTTCATATTCCTGCGCACACAACCCAGACTTCAGAAATCATTGGAATCTCGACTACAGAATGTTCCGTTCATTCACTGCGAATCTGGAATTCATCTGCATCTGCACTCCAGGAAGTTTAATGTTACACCACTGGTTAATGTTCCAGTAATCCAATTCTGATTTTCACCGTCCTGGTCACTCTCGCTGGCGTTCTGTTCAATTGATTATCTAATCAAACATGGTCAGCCCTTCATTTTCCTGGTCACGAAACCCAGATGTCAGAAAAAAATGGAATCTCCGCTAGAGAATGTGCCATTCGTTCACTGCGAATCTGATATTCATCTCAATATCCACTTGAAGGCAGACTTCCTTTACACCACAGGTAAATGTCCAAGTAATGCAGTGCTTGTGTTCTGCGGCCTGTTCACACTCGCAGGCGTGCTGTTCTTCTGGCTATCCACTCAAACCAGGTCAGCTCTTCATTTTCCTGTCGATACAACTCAGATGTCAGAAATCATTGGAATCTCCTCGACAGACTCTGCTATTCATTCACTGCGAATCTGGAATTCATCTCAATCTCCACTCCACGCAGTCTTTCGTTTCACCATTGGTGAATGTCCAAGTAGCCCAATGCTGGTTTTCAGCGGCCTGTTCACACTCACAGGCGTGCTGTTCATCGGGCTATCCATGCAACCCTGGTCAGCTCTTCATTTTCCTCTCCACACAACCCAGACGTCAGAAATCATTGGAATCTCCACTACAGAATGTTCCACTCATTCACGGCGAATGTGGAATTCATCTGAAACTCCACTCCAGTCCGCCTTACATTACACAACTGGTGAATGTCCACGTAACCGAATGCTGATTTTCACACTCGCAGGCTTACTATTAAACTATTCAGAAATCATTGGCATCTCCATTAGAGATTTTTCCATTCTTTCACTGCGAGTTTGGAAAACATCTGAATTCCAACTCCAGGCGAATTTTCGTTCCACCACTGGTGAATGTCCAAGTAACCCATTGCTGGCTCTCAGCGGCCTGTTCCGACTCGCAGGCATGCTGTTCACCTGGCTATACACTCAACGCTGGTCAGCTCTTCATTTTCCTGTCCACAAAAGCGAGACTTCAGAAATCATTGGAATCTCCACTACAGAATGTTCCAAACATTCACGGCGACTCTGGAATTCATTTGTATGTCCACTCCAGGCAGATTTTCGTTACACCACTTGTGAATGTCCAAGTACACAATGCTGGATTTTTGCGACCTTTTCACAGTCGCAGGGGTGATGTTCAACTGGCTATCCACTCAACCCTAGTCAGCCCTTCATTTTCCTGTCCACACAACCCAGCCTTCAGAAACCATTATTATCTCCAGTACAGAATGTTCCATTCATTCACTGCGTATCCGGAATTCTTCTGAATCTCCACTCCATGCAGGTGTTCGTTACACTGCTGGTGAATATCCAAGACACATAATGCTGGTTTTCAGCAGCCTGTTCACTCTCACAGGCGTGCTGTTCTACTGGCTATCCACTCAAACCTGGAAAACACTTCATTTTCCTGTACTCACAACCCAGACTACAGAAAACTTTGGAATCTCCACTAGAGAGTGTGCCATTCATTCGCTGAATCTGGAACTCATCGCAATCTCTACTCCACACAGGCTTTGGTTTCACCACTGGTGAAAGTTCAAGTAACCCAATTCTGGTTTTCAGCGGCCAGTTCACACTCACAGGCCTGCTGTTAAACTTGCTATGCACTAAACTCTGGTCAGCTCTTCATTTTCCTTTCTACACAAAACAGACAGCAGAAATCATTGGATTCTCCACTATAAAAGGTTCTATTAATTCAATCTGAATCTGGAATTCTTCCTCAATATCCACTGCAAGTAGACTTTCTTTACACCACTGGTGAATGTCCAAGTAACCCAATGCAGTTATTCAGCTGCCTATTCAAACCCGCAGGCGTGCTGTTCTACTGCCTGTCGACACAACTCTGGTAGGCTCTTCATTTTCCTGTCAACACAACCCATACTTCAGAAATCATTGGAATCTCCACTACAGAATGTGTCATTCATTCACTGAGAATCTGGAATTCATCTCAATCTCCACAGGAGGTCGTCATTTTTTACTCCACTGGTGAATGTCCAAGAAACTCAAGGCTGGTTTTCATCGGCCTGTTGACACTCGCAGGCGTGCTGTTAATCTGGCTGTCCAGCTCTTCATTTTCCTCTCCGCACAACCCAGACGTCAGAAATCATTGGAATCCTCCACTACAGAATTTTCCATTCATTCATTCCGAATCTGGAATTCATCTGAATCTGCAAATCCAGGTAGGCTTTCGTTACACCACAGGTGAACGTCCGAGTAAACCGAATGCTGATTATCACACACGCAGGCTTACTATTAAACTATTCAGAAATCATTGGCATCTCCATTAGAGATTTTTCCATTCATTCACTGCGACTTTGGAAAACATCTGAATTCCAACTCCAGGCGAGTTTTCGTTCCACCACTGGTGAATGTCCAAGTAACCCAATGCTGTCTTTCAGCGGCCTGTTCACACTCGTAGGCATGCTGTACTACTGGCTATCCACTCAACCCTGGTCAATTCTTCATTTTCCTGTCCACACAACCCCGACTTCAAAAATCATTGGAATCTCCACCCCTGAATGTGCCATTCATTCACTGAGAATCTGAAATTCATCTCCATCTCCAAATAAAGGCAGACTTTCGTTACACCACTGGTAAATGTACAAGTAAACCAATGCTGGTTTTCAGAGGCCTGTTCACATTCCCAGGCGTGTTGTTTAACTGGATATCCACTCAACCCTGGTCAGCTCTTCATATTCCTGCGCACACAACCCAGACTTCAGAAATCATTGGAATCTCGACTACAGAATGTTCCGTTCATTCACTGCGAATCTGGAATTCATCTGCATCTGCACTCCAGGAAGTTTAATGTTACACCACTGGGTAATGTTCCAGTAATCCAATTCTGATTTTCACCGTCCTGGTCACTCTCGCTGGCGTTCTGTTCAATTGATTATCTAATCAAACATGGTCAGCCCTTCATTTTCCTGGTCACGAAACCCAGATGTCAGAAAAAAATGGAATCTCCGCTAGAGAATGTGCCATTCGTTCACTGCGAATCTGATATTCATCTCAATATCCACTTGAAGGCAGACTTCCTTTACACCACAGGTAAATGTCCAAGTAATGCAGTGCTTGTGTTCTGCGGCCTGTTCACACTCGCAGGCGTGCTGTTCTTTCTGGCTATCCACTCAAACCAGGTCAGCTCTTCATTTTCCTGTCGATACAACACAGATGTCAGAAATCATTGGAATCTCCTCGACAGACTCTGCTATTCATTCACTGCGAATCTGGAATTCATCTCAATCTCCACTCCACGCAGTCTTTCGTTACACCAGTGGTGAATGTCCAAGTAGCCCAATGCTGGTTTTCAGCGGCCTGTTCACACTCACAGGCGTGCTGTTCATCGGGCTATCCATGCAACCCTGGTCAGCTCTTCATTTTCCTCTCCACACAACCCAGACGTCAGAAATCATTGGAATCTCCACTACAGAATGTTCCACTCATTCACGGCGAATGTGGAATTCATCTGAAACTCCACTCCAGTCCGCCTTACATTACACAACTGGTGAATGTCCACGTAACCGAATGCTGATTTTCACACTCGCAGGCTTACTATTAAACTATTCAGAAATCATTGGCATCTCCATTAGAGATTTTTCCATTCTTTCACTGCGAGTTTGGAAAACATCTGAATTCCAACTCCAGGCGAATTTTCGTTACACCACTGGTGAATGTCCAAGTAACCCATTGCTGGCTCTCAGCGGCCTGTTCCGACTCGCAGGCATGCTGTTCACCTGGCTATACACTCAACGCTGGTCAGCTCTTCATTTTCCAGTCCACAAAAGCGAGACGTCAGAAATCATTGGAATCTCCACTACAGAATGTTCCAAACATTCACGGCGACTCTGGAATTCATTTGTATGTCCACTCCAGGCAGATTTTCGTTACACCACTTGTGAATGTCCAAGTACACAATGCTGGATTTTTGCGACCTGTTCACAGTCGCAGGGGTGATGTTCAACTGGCTATCCACTCAACCCTAGTCAGCCCTTCATTTTCCTGTCCACACAACCCAGCCTTCAGAAACCATGATTATCTCCAGTACAGAATGTTCCATTCATTCACTGCGTATCCGGAATTCTTCTGAATCTCCACTCCATGCAGGTGTTCGTTACACTGCTGGTGAATATCCAAGACACACAATGCTGGTTTTCAGCAGCCTGTTCACTCTCACAGGCGTGCTGTTCTACTGGCTATCCAATCAAACCTGGAAAACACTTCATTTTCCTGTACTCACAACCCAGACTACAGAAATCTTTGGAATCTCCACTAGAGAGTGTGCCATTCATTCGCTGAATCTGGAACTCATCGCAATCTCTACTCCACACAGGCTTTGGTTTCACCACTGGTGAAAGTTCAAGTAACCCAATTCTGGTTTTCAGCGGCCTGTTCACACTCACAGGCCTGCTGTTAAACTGGCTATGCACTAAACTCTGGTCAGCTCTTCATTTTCCTTTCTACACAAAACAGACAGCAGAAATCATTGGATTCTCCACTATAAAAGGTTCTATTAATTCAATCTGAATCTGGAATTCTTCCTCAATATCCACTGCAAGTAGACTTTCTTTACACCACTGGTGAATGTCCAAGTAACCCAATGCAGGTATTATTCAGCTGCCTATTCAAACCCGCAGGCGTGCTGTTCTACTGCCTGTCGACACAACTCTGGTAGGCTCTTCATTTTCCTGTCAACACAACCCATACTTCAGAAATCATTGGAATCTCCACTACAGAATGTGTCATTCATTCACTGAAAATCTGGAATTCATCTCAATCTCCACAGGAGGTCGTCATTTTTTACTCCACTGGTGAATGTCCAAGAAACTCAAGGCTGGTTTTCATCGGCCTGTTGACACTCGCAGGCGTGCTGTTAATCTGGCTGTCCATAAAACCCTGGTCAGCTCTTCATTTTCCTCTCCGCACAACCCAGACGTCAGAAATCATTGGAATCTCCACTACAGAATTTTCCATTCATTCATTCCGAATCTGGAATTCATCTGAATCTGCAAATCCAGGTAGGCTTTCGTTACACCACAGGTGAACGTCCGAGTAAACCGAATGCTGATTATCACACACGCAGGCTTACTATTAAACTATTCAGAAATCATTGGCATCTCCATTAGAGATTTTTCCATTCATTCACTGCGACTTTGGAAAACATCTGAATTCCAACTCCAGGCGAGTTTTCGTTCCACCACTGGTGAATGTCCAAGTAACCCAATGCTGTCTTTCAGCGGCCTGTTCACACTCGTAGGCATGCTGTTCTACTGGCTATCCACTCAACCCTGGTCAATTCTTCATTTTCCTGTCCACACAACCCCGAATTCAAAAATCATTGGAATCTCCACCCCTGAATGTGCCATTCATTCACTGAGAATCTGAAATTCATCTCCATCTCCAAATAAAGGCAGACTTTCGTTACACCACTGGTAAATGTACAAGTAAACCAATGCTGGTTTTCAGAGGCCTGTTCACATTCCCAGGCGTGTTGTTTAACTGGATATCCACTCAACCCTGGTCAGCTCTTCATATTCCTGCGCACACATCCCAGACTTCAGAAATCATTGGAATCTCGACTACAGAATGTTCCGTTCATTCACTGCGAATCTGGAATTCATCTGCATCTGCACTCCAGGAAGTTTAATGTTACACCACTGGGTAATGTTCCAGTAATCCAATTCTGATTTTCACCGTCCTGGTCACTCTCGCTGGCGTTCTGTTCAATTGATTATCTAATCAAACATGGTCAGCCCTTCATTTTCCTGGTCACGAAACCCAGATGTCAGAAAAAAATGGAATCTCTGCTAGAGAATGTGCCATTCGTTCACTGCGAATCTGATATTCATCTCAATATCCACTTGAAGGCAGACTTCCTTTACACCACAGGTAAATGTCCAAGTAATGCAGTGCTTGTGTTCTGCGGCCTGTTCACACTCGCAGGCGTGCTGTTCTTCTGGCTATCCACTCAAACCAGGTCAGCTCTTCATTTTCCTGTCGATACAACTCAGATGTCAGAAATCATTGGAATCTCCTCGACAGACTCTGCTAGTCATTCACTGCGAATCTGGAATTCATCTCAATCTCCACTCCACGCAGTCTTTCGTTACACCATTGGTGAATGTCCAAGTAGCCCAATGCTGGTTTTCAGCGGCCTGTTCACACTCACAGGCGTGCTGTTCATCGGGCTATCCATGCAACCCTGGTCAGCTCTTCATTTTCCTCTCCACACAACCCAGACGTCAGAAATCATTGGAATCTCCACTACAGAATGTTCCACTCATTCACGGCGAATGTGGAATTCATCTGAAACTCCACTCCAGTCCGCCTTACATTACACAACTGGTGAATGTCCACGTAACCGAATGCTGATTTTCACACTCGCAGGCTTACTAATAAACTATTCAGAAATCATTGGCATCTCCATTAGAGATTTTTCCATTCTTTCACTGCGAGTTTGGAAAACATCTGAATTCCAACTCCAGGCGAATTTTCGTTACACCACTGGTGAATGTCCAAGTAACCCATTGCTGGCTCTCAGCGGCCTTTTCCGACTCGCAGGCATGCTGTTCACCTGGCTATACACTCAACGCTGGTCAGCTCTTCATTTTCCTGTCCACAAAAGCGAGACTTCAGAAATCATTGGAATCTCCACTACAGAATGTTCCAAACATTCACGGCGACTGTGGAATTCATTTCTATGTCCACTCCAGGCAGATTTTCGTTACACCACTTGTGAATGTCCATGTACACAATGCTGGATTTTTGCGACCTATTCACAGTCGCAGGGGTGATGTTCAACTGGCTATCCACTCAACCCTAGTCAGCCCTTCAATTTCCTGTCCACACAACCCAGCCTTCAGAAACCATTATTATCTCCAGTACAGAATGTTCCATTCATTCACTGCATATCCGGAATTCTTCTGAATCTCCACTCCATGCAGGTGTTCGTTACACTGCTGGTGAATATCCAAGAAACACAATGCTGGTTTTCAGCAGCCTGTTCACTCTCACAGGCGTGCTGTTCTACTGGCTATCCACTCAAACCTGGAAAACACTTCATTTTCCTGTACTCACAACCCAGACTACAGAAATCTTTGGAATCTCCACTAGAGAGTGTGCCATTCATTCGCTGAATCTGGAACTCATTGCAATCTCTACTCCACACAGGCTTTGGTTTCACCACTGGTGAAAGTTCAAGTAACCCAATTCTGGTTTTCATCGGCCTTTTCACACTCACAGGCGTGCTGTTAAACTGGCTATGCACTAAACTCTGGTCAGCTCTTCATTTTCCTTTCTACACAAAACAGACAGCAGAAATCATTCGATTCTCCACTATAAAATGTTCTATTAATTCAATCTGAATCTGGAATTCTTCCTCAATATCCACTGCAAGTAGACTTTCTTTACACCACTGGTGAATGTCCAAGTAACCCAATGCAGGTATTCAGCTGCCAATTCAAACCCGCAGGCGTGCTGTTCTACTGCCTGTCGACACAACTCTGGTAGGCTCTTCATTTTCCTGTCAACACAACCCATACTTCAGAAATCATTGGAATCTCCACTACAGAATGTGTCATTCATTCACTGAGAATCTGGAATTCATCTCAATCTCCACAGGAGGTCGTCATTTTTTACTCCACTGGTGAATGTCCAAGAAACTCAAGGCTGGTTTTCATCGGCCTGTTGACACTCGCAGGCGTGCTGTTAATCTGGCTGTGCAGCTCTTCATTTTCCTCTCCGCACAACCCAGACGTCAGAAATCATTGGAATCTCCACTACAGAATTTTCCATTCATTCATTCCGAATCTGGAATTCATCTGAATCTGCAAATCCAGGTAGGCTTTCGTTACACCACAGGTGAACGTCCGAGTAAACCGAATGTTGATTATCACACACGCAGGCTTACTATTAAACTATTCAGAAATCATTGGCATCTCCATTAGAGATTTTTCCATTCATTCACTGCGACTTTGGAAAACATCTGAATTCCAACTCCAGGCGAATTTTCGTTCCACCACTGGTGAATGTCCAAGTAACCCAATGCTGTCTTTCAGCGGCCTGTTCACACTCGTAGGCATGCTGTTCTACTGGCTATCCACTCAACCCTGGTCAATTCTTCATTTTCCTGTCCACACAACCCCGACTTAAAAAATCATTGGAATCTCCACCCCTGAATGTGCCATTCATTCACTGAGAATCTGAAATTCATCTCCATCTCCAAATAAAGGCAGACTTTCGTTACACCACTGGTAAATGTACAAGTAAACCAATGCTGGTTTTCAGAGGCCTGTTCACATTCCCAGGCGTGTTGTTTAACTGGATATCCACTCAACCCTGGTCAGCTCTTCATATTCCTGCGCACACAACCCAGACTTCAGAAATCATTGGAATCTCGACTACAGAATGTTCCGTTCATTCACTGCGAATCTGGAATTCATCTGCATCTGCACTCCAGGAAGTTTAATGTTACACCACTGGTTAATGTTCCAGTAATCCAATTCTGATTTTCACCGTCCTGGTCACTCTCGCTGGCGTTCTGTTCAATTGATTATCTAATCAAACATGGTCAGCCCTTCATTTTCCTGGTCACGAAACCCAGATGTCAGAAAAAAATGGTATCTCCGCTAGAGAATGTGCCATTCGTTCACTGCGAATCTGATATTCATCTCAATATCCACTTGAAGGCAGACTTCCTTTACACCACAGGTAAATGTTCAAGTAATGCAGTGCTTGTGTTCTGCGGCCTGTTCACACTCGCAGGCGTGCTGTTCTTCTGGCTATCCACTCAAACGAGGTCAGCTCTTCATTTTCCTGTCGATACAACACAGATGTCAGAAATCATTGGAATCTCCTCGACAGACTCTGCTATTCATTCACTGCGAATCTGGAATTCATCTCAATCTCCACTCCACACAGTCTTTCGTTACACCATTGGTGAATGTCCAAGTAGCCCAATGCTGGTTTTCAGCGGCCTGTTCACACTCACAGGCGTGCTGTTCATCGGGCTATCCATGCAACCCTGGTCAGCTCTTCATTTTCCTCTCCACACAACCCAGACGTCAAAAATCATTGGAATCGCCACTACAGAATGTTCCACTCATTCACGGCGAATGTGGAATTCATCTGAAACTCCACTCCAGTCCGCCTTACATTACACAACTGGTGAATGTCCACGTAACCGAATGCTGATTTTCACACTCGCAGGCTTACTATTAAACTATTCAGAAATCATTGGCATCTCCATTAGAGATTTTTCCATTCTTTCACTGCGAGTTTGGAAAACATCTGAATTCCAACTCCAGGCGAATTTTCGTTCCACCACTGGTGAATGTCCAAGTAACCCATTGCTGGCTCTCAGCGGCCTGTTCCGACTCGCAGGCATGCTGTTCACCTGGCTATACACTCAACGCTGGTCAGCTCTTCATTTTCCTGTCCACAAAAGTGAGACTTCAGAAATCATTGGAATCTCCACTACAGAATGTTCCAAACATTCACGGCGACTCTGGAATTCATTTGTATGTCCACTCCAGGCAGATTTTCGTTACACCACTTGTGAATGTCCAAGTACACAATGCTGGATTTTTGCGACCTGTTCACAGTCGCAGGGGTGATGTTCAACTGGCTATCCACTCAACCCTAGTCAGCCCTTCATTTTCCTGTCCACACAACCCAGCCTTCAGAAACCATGATTATCTCCAGTACAGAATGTTCCATTCATTCACTGCGTATCCGGAATTCTTCTGAATCTCCACTCCATGCAGGTGTTCGTTACACTGCTGGTGAATATCCAAGAAACACAATGCTGGTTTTCAGCAGCCTGTTCACTCTCACAGGCGTGCTGTTCTACTGGCTATCCACTCAAACCTGGAAAACACTTCATTTTCCTGTACTCACAACCCAGACTACAGAAATCTTTGGAATCTCCACTAGAGAGTGTGCCATTCATTCGCTGAATCTGGAACTCATCGCAATCTCTACTCCACACAGGCTTTGGTTTCACCACTGGTGAAAGTTCAAGTAACCCAATTCTGGTTTTCAGCGGCCTGTTCACACTCACAGGCGTGCTGTTAAACTGGCTATGCACTAAACTCTGGTCAGCTCTTCATTTTCCTTTCTACACAAAACAGACAGCAGAAATCATTGGATTCTCCACTATAAAATGTTCTATTAATTAAATCTGAATCTGGAATTCTTCCTCAATATCCAGTGCAAGTAGACTTTCTTTACACCACTGGTGAATGTCCAAGTAACCCAATGCAGGTATTCAGCTCCCTATTCAAACCCGCAGGCGTGCTGTTCTACTGCCTGTCGACACAACTCTGGTAGGCTCTTCATTTTCCTGTCAACACAACCCATACTTCAGAAATCATTGGAATCTCCACTACAGAATGTGTCATTCATTCACTGAGAATCTGGAATTCATCTCAATCTCCACAGGAGGTCGTCATTTTTTACTCCACTGGTGAATGTCCAAGAAACTCAAGGCTGGTTTTCATCGGCCTGTTGACACTCGCAGGCGTGCTGTTAATCTGGCTGTCCAGCTCTTCATTTTCCTCTCCGCACAACCCAGACGTCAGAAATCATTGGAATCTCCATTACAGAATTTTCCATTCATTCATTCCGAATCTGGAATTCATCTGAATCTGCAAATCCAGGTAGGCTTTCGTTACACCACAGGTGAACGTCCGAGTAAACCGAATGCTGATTATCACACACGCAGGCTTACTATTAAACTATTCAGAAATCATTGGCATCTCCATTAGAGATTTTTCCATTCATTCACTGCGACTTTGGAAAACATCTGAATTCCAACTCCAGGCGAGTTTTCGTTCCACCACTGGTGAATGTCCAAGTAAACCAATGCTGTCTTTCAGCGTCCTGTTCACACTCGTAGGCATGCTGTTCTACTGGCTATCCACTCAACCCTGGTCAATTCTTCATTTTCCTGTCCACACAACCCCGACTTCAAAAATCATTGGAATCTCCACCCCTGAATGTGCCATTCATTCACTGAGAATCTGAAATTCATCTCCATCTCCAAATAAAGGCAGACTTTCGTTACACCACTGGTAAATGTACAAGTAAACCAATGCTGGTTTTCAGAGGCCTGTTCACATTCCCAGGCGTGTTGTTTAACTGGATATCCACTCAACCCTGGTCAGCTCTTCATATTCCTGCGCACACAACCCAGACTTCAGAAATCATTGGAATCTCGACTACAGAATGTTCCATTCATTCACTGCGAATCTGGAATTCATCTGCATCTGCACTCCAGGAAGTTTAATGTTACACCACTGGTTAATGTTCCAGTAATCCAATTCTGATTTTCACCGTCCTGGTCACTCTCGCTGGCGTTCTGTTCAATGGATTATCTAATCAAACATGGTCAGCCCTTCATTTTCCTGGTCACGAAACCCAGCTGTCAGAAAAAAATGGAAAATCCGCTAGAGAATGTGCCATTCGTTCACTGCGAATCTGATATTCATCTCAATATCCACTTGAAGGCAGACTTCCTTTACACCACAGGTAAATGTCCAAGTAATGCAGCGCTTGTGTTCTGCGGCCTGTTCACACTCGCAGGCGTGCTGTTCTTCTGGCTATCCACTCAAACCAGGTCAGCTCTTCATATTCCTGTCGATACAACACAGATGTCAGAAATCATTGGAATCTCCTCGACAGACTCTGCTATTCATTCACTGCGAATCTGGAATTCATCTCAATCTCCACTCCACGCAGTCTTTCGTTACACCATTGGTGAATGTCCAAGTAGCCCAATGCTGGTTTTCAGCGGCCTGTTCACACTCACAGGCGTGCTGTTCATCGGGCTATCCATGCAACCCTGGTCAGCTCTTCATTTTCCTCTCCACACAACCCAGACGTCAGAAATCATTGGAATCTCCACTACAGAATGTTCCACTCATTCACGGCGAATGTGGAATTCATCTGAAACTCCACTCCAGTCCGCCTTACATTACACAACTGGTGAATGTCCACGTAACCGAATGCTGATTTTCACACTCGCAGGCTTACTATTAAACTATTCAGAAATCATTGGCATCTCCATTAGAGATTTTTCCATTCTTTCACTGCGAGTTTGGAAAACATCTGAATTCCAACTCCAGGCGAATTTTCGTTCCACCACTGGTGAATGTCCAAGTAACCCATTGCTGGCTCTCAGCGGCCTGTTCCGACTCGCAGGCATGCTGTTCACCTGGCTATACACTCAACGCTGGTCAGCTCTTCATTTTCCTGTCCACAAAAGCGAGACTTCAGAAATCATTGGAATCTCCACTACAGAATGTTCCAAACATTCACGGCGACTCTGGAATTCATTTGTATGTCCACTCCAGGCAGATTTTCGTTACACCACTTGTGAATGTCCAAGTACACAATGCTGGATTTTTGCGACCTGTTCACAGTCGCAGGGGTGATGTTCAACTGGCTATCCACTCAACCCTAGTCAGCCCTTCATTTTCCTGTCCACAGAACCCAGCCTTCAGAAACCATTATTATCTCCAGTACAGAATGTTCCATTCATTCACTGCGTATCCGGAATTCTTCTGAATCTCCACTCCATGCAGGTGTTCGTTACACTGCTGGTGAATATCCAAGAAACACAATGCTGGTTTTCAGAAGCCTGTTCACTCTCACAGGCGTGCTGTTCTACTGGCTATCCACTCAAACCTGGAAAACACTTCATTTTCCTGTACTCACAACCCAGACTACAGAAATCTTTGGAATCTCCACTAGAGAGTGTGCCATTCATTCGCTGAATCTGGAACTCATCGCAATCTCTACTCCACACAGGCTTTGGTTTCACCACTGGTGAAAGTTCAAGTAACCCAATTCTGGTTTTCAGCGGCCTGTTCACACTCACAGGCGTGCTGTTAAACTGGCTATGCACTAAACTCTGGTCAGCTCTTCATTTTCCTTTCTACACAAAACAGACAGCAGAAATCATTGGATTCTCCACTATAAAAGGTTCTATTAATTCAATCTGAATCTGGAATTCTTCCTCAATATGCACTGCAAGTAGACTTTCTTTACACCACTGGTGAATGTCCAAGTAACCCAATGCAGGTATTCAGCTGCCTATTCAAACCCGCAGGCGTGCTGTTCTACTGCCTGTCGACACAACTCTGGTAGGCTCTTCATTTTCCTGTCAACACAACCCATACTTCAGAAATCATTGGAATCTCCACTACAGAATGTGTCATTCATTCACTGAGAATCTGGAATTCATCTCAATCTCCACAGGAGGTCGTCATTTTTTACTCCACTGGTGAATGTCCAAGAAACTCAAGGCTGGTTTTCATCGGCCTGTTGACACTCGCAGGCGTGCTGTTAATCTGGCTGTCCAGCTCTTCATTTTCCTCTCCGCACAACCCAGACGTCAGAAATCATTGGAATCTCCACTACAGAATTTTCCATTCATTCATTCCGAATCTGGAATTCATCTGAATCTGCAAATCCAGGTAGGCTTTCGTTACACCACAGGTGAACGTCCGAGTAAACCGAATGCTGATTATCACACACGCAGGCTTACTATTAAACTATTCAGAAATCATTGGCATCTCCATTAGAGATTTTTCCATTCATTCACTGCGACTTTGGAAAACATCTGAATTCCAACTCCAGGCGAGTTTTCGTTCCACCACTGGTGAATGTCCAAGTAACCCAATGCTGGCTCTCAGCGGCCTGTTCCGACTCGCAGGCATGCTGTTCACCTGGCTATACACTCAACGCTGGTCAGCTCTTCATTTTCCTGTCCACAAAAGCGAGACTTCAGAAATCATTGGAATCTCCACTACAGAATGTTCCAAACATTCACGGCGACTCTGGAATTCATTTGTATGTCCACTCCAGGCAGATTTTCGTTACACCACTTGTGAATGTCCAAGTACACAATGCTGGATTTTTGCGACCTGTTCACAGTCGCAGGGGTGATGTTCAACTGGCTATCCACTCAACCCTAGTCAGCCCTTCATTTTCCTGTCCACACAACCCAGCCTTCAGAAACCATTATTATCTCCAGTACAGAATGTTCCATTCATTCACTGCGTATCCGGAATTCTTCTGAATCTCCACTCCATGCAGGTGTTCGTTACACTGCTGGTGAATATCCAAGAAACACAATGCTGGTTTTCAGCAGCCTGTTCACTCTCACAGGCGTGCTGTTCTACTGGCTATCCACTCAAACCTGGAAAACACTTCATTTTCCTGTACTCACAACCCAGACTACAGAAATCTTTGGAATCTCCACTAGAGAGTGTGCCATTCATTCGCTAAATCTGGAACTCATCGCAATCTCTACTCCACACAGGCTTTGGTTTCACCACTGGTGAAAGTTCAAGTAACCCAATTCTGGTTTTCAGCGGCCTGTTCACACTCACAGGCGTGCTGTTAATCTGGCTATGCACTAAACTCTGGTCAGCTCTTCATTTTCCTTTCTACACAAAACAGACAGCAGAAATCATTGGGTTCTCCACTATAAAATGTTCTATTAATTCAATCTGAATCTGGAATTCTTCCTCAATATCCACTGCAAGTAGACTTTCTTTACACCACTGGTGAATGTCCAAGTAACCCAATGCAGGTATTATTCAGCTGCCTATTCAAACCCGCAGGCGTGCTGTTCTACTGCCTGTCGACACAACTCTGGTAGGCTCTTCATTTTCCTGTCAACACAACCCATACTTCAGAAATCACTGGAATCTCCACTACAGAATGTGTCATTCATTCACTGAGAATCTGGAATTCATCTCAATCTCCACAGGAGGTCGTCATTTTTTACTCCACTGGTGAATGTCCAAGAACTCAAGGCTGGTTTTCATCGGCCTGTTCACACTCGCAGGCGTGCTGTTAATCTGGCTGTACATAAAACCCTGGTCAGCTCTTCATTTTCCTCTCCGCACAACCCAGACGTCAGAAATCATTGGAATCTCCACTACAGAATTTTCCATTCATTCATTCCGAATCTGGAATTCATCTGAATCTGCAAATCCAGGTAGGCTTTCGTTACACCACAGGTGAACGTCCGAGTAAACCGAATGCTGATTATCACACACGCAGGCTTACTATTAAACTATTCAGAAATCATTGGCATCTCCATTAGAGATTTTTCCATTCATTCACTGCGACTTTGGAAAACATCTGAATTCCAACTCCAGGCGAGTTTTCGTTCCACCACTGGTGAATGTCCAAGTAACCCAATGCTGTCTTTCAGCGGCCTGTTCACACTCGTAGGCATGCTGTTCTACTGGCTATCCACTCAACCCTGGTCAATTCTTCATTTTCCTGTCCACACAACCCCGACTTCAAAAATCATTGGAATCTCTACCCCTGAATGTGCCATTCATTCACTGAGAATCTGAAATTCATCTCCATCTCCAAATAAAGGCAGACTTTCGTTACACCACTGGTAAATGTACAAGTAAACCAATGCTGGTTTTCAGAGGCCTGTTCACATTCCCAGGCGTGTTGTTTAACTGGATATCCACTCAACCCTGGTCAGCTCTTCATATTCCTGCGCACACAACCCAGACTTCAGAAATCTTTGGAATCTCGACTACAGAATGTTCCGTTCATTCACTGCGAATCTGGAATTCATCTGCATCTGCACTCCAGGAAGTTTAATGTTACACCACTGGTTAATGTTCCAGTAATCCAATTCTGATTTTCACCGTCCTGGTCCCTCTCGCTGGCGTTCTGTTCAATTGACTATCTAATCAAACATGGTCAGCCCTTCATTTTCCTGGTCTCGAAACCCAGATGTCAGAAAAAAATGGAATCTCCGCTAGAGAATGTGCCATTCGTTCACTGCGAATCTGATATTCATCCCAATATCCACTTGAAGGCAGACTTCCTTTACACCACAGGTAAATGTCCAAGTAATGCAGTGCTTGTGTTCTGCGGCCTGTTCACACTCGCAGGCGTGCTGTTCTTCTGGCTATCCACTCAAACCAGGTCAGCTCTTCATTTTTCTGTCGATACAACACAGATGTCAGAAATCATTGGAATCTCCTCGACAGACTCTGCTATTCATTCACTGCGAATCTGGAATTCATCTCAATCTCCACTCCACGCAGTCTTTCGTTACACCATTGGTGAATGTCCAAGTAGCCCAATGCTGGTTTTCAGCGGCCTGTTCACACTCACAGGCGTGCTGTTCATCGGGCTATCCATGCAACCCTGGTCAGCTCTTCATTTTCCTCTCCACACAACCCAGACGTCAGAAATCATTGGAATCTCCACTACAGAATGTTCCACTCATTCACGGCGAATGTGGAATTCATCTGAAACTCCACTCCAGTCCGCCTTACATTACACAACTGGTGAATGTCCCCGTAACCGAATGCTGATTTTCACACTCGCAGGCTTACTATTAAACTATTCAGAAATCATTGGCATCTCCATTAGAGATTTTTCCATTCTTTCACTGCGAGTTTGGAAAACATCTGAATTCCAACTCCAGGCGAATTTTCGTTACACCACTGGTGAATGTCCAAGTAACCCATTGCTGGCTCTCAGCGGCCTGTTCCGACTCGCAGGCATGCTGTTCACCTGGCTATACACTCAACGCTGGTCAGCTCTTCATTTTCCTGTCCACAAAAGCGAGACTTCAGAAATCATTGGAATCTCCACTACAGAATGTTCCAAACATTCACGGCGACTCTGGAATTCATTTGTATGTCCACTCCAGGCAGATTTTCGTTACACCACTTGTGAATGTCCAAGTACACAATGCTGGATTTTTGCGACCTGTTCACAGTCGCAGGGGTGATGTTCAACTGGCTATCCACTCAACCCTAGTCAGCCCTTCATTTTCCTGTCCACACAACCCAGCCTTCAGAAACCATTATTATCTCCAGTACAGAATGTTCCATTCATTCACTGCGTATCCGGAATTCTTCTGAATCTCCACTCCATGCAGGTGTTCGTTACACTGCTGGTGAATATCCAAGAAACACAATGCTGGTTTTCAGCAGCCTGTTCACTCTCACAGGCGTGCTGTTCTACTGGCTATCCACTCAAACGTGGAAAACACTTCATTTTCCTGTACTCACAACCCAGACTACAGAAATCTTTGGAATCTCCACTAGAGAGTGTGCCATTCATTCGCTGAATCTGGAACTCATCGCAATCTCTACTCCACACAGGCTTTGGTTTCACCACTGGTGAAAGTTCAAGTAACCCAATTCTGGTTTTCAGCGGCCTGTTCACACTCACAGGCGTGCTGTTAAACTGGCTATGCACTAAACTCTGGTTAGCTCTTCATTTTCCTTTCTACACAAAACAGACAGCAGAAATCATTCGATTCTCCACTATAAAATGTTCTATTAATTCAATCTGAATCTGGAATTCTTCCTCAATATCCACTGCAAGTAGACTTTCTTTACACCACCGGTGAATGTCCAAGTAACCCAAAGCAGGTATTCAGCTGCCTATTCAAACCCGCAGGCGTGCTGTTCTACTGCCTGTCGACACAACTCTGGTAGGCTCTTCATTTTCCTGTCAACACAACCCATACTTCAGAAATCATTGGAATCTCCACTACAGAATGTGTCATTCATTCACTGAGAATCTGGAATTCATCTCAATCTCCACAGGAGGTCGTCATTTTTTACTCCACTGGTGAATGTCCAAGAAACTCAAGGCTGGTTTTCATCGGCCTGTTGACACTCGCAGGCGTGCTGTTAATCTGGCTGTCCATAAAACCCTGGTCAGCTCTTCATTTTCCTCTCCGCACAACCCAGACGTCAGAAATCATTGGAATCTCCACTACAGAATTTTCCATTCATTCATTCCGAATCTGGAATTCATCTGAATCTGCAAATCCAGGTAGGCTTTCGTTACACCACAGGTGAACGTCCGAGTAAACCGAATGCTGATTATCACACACGCAGACTTACTATTAAACTATTCAGAAATCATTGGCATCTCCATTAGAGATTTTTCCATTCATTCACTGCGACTTTGGAAAACATCTGAATTCCAACTCCAGGCGAGTTTTCGTTCCACCACTGGTGAATGTCCAAGTAACCCAATGCTGTCTTTCAGCGGCCTGTTCACACTCGTAGGCATGCTGATCTACTGGCTATCCACTCAACCCTGGTCAATTCTTCATTTTCCTGTCCACACAACCCCGACTTCAAAAATCATTGGAATCTCCACCCCTGAATGTGCCATTCATTCACTGAGAATCTGAAATTCATCTCCATCTCCAAATAAAGGCAGACTTTCGTTACACCACTGGTAAATGTACAAGTAAACCAATGCTGGTTTTCAGAGGCCTGTTCACATTCCCAGGCGTGTTGTTTAACTGGATATCCACTCAACCCTGGTCAGCTCTTCATATTCCTGCGCACACAACCCAGACTTCAGAAATCACTGGAATCTCGACTACAGAATGTTCCGTTCATTCACTGCGAATCTGGAATTCATCTGCATCTGCACTCCAGGAAGTTTAATGTTACACCACTGGTTAATGTTCCAGTAATCCAATTCTGATTTTCACCGTCCTGGTCACTCTCGCTGGCGTTCTGTTCAATTGATTATCTAATCAAACATGGTCAGCCCTTCATTTTCCTGGTCTCGAAACCCAGATGTCAGGAAAAAATGGAATCTCCACTAGAGAATGTGCCTTTCGTTCACTGCGAATCTGATATTCATCTCAATATCCACTTGAAGGCAGACTTCCTTTACACCACAGGTAAATGTCCAAGTAATGCAGTGCTTGTGTTCTGCGGCCTGTTCACACTCGCAGGCGTGCTGTTCTTCTGGCTATCCACTCAAACCAGGTCAGCTCTTCATTTTCCTGTCGATACAACACAGATGTCAGAAATCATTGGAATCTCCTCGACAGACTCTGCTATTCATTCACTGCGAATCTGGAATTCATCTCAATCTCCACTCCACGCAGTCTTTCGTTACACCATTGGTGAATGTCCAAGTAGCCCAATGCTGGTTTTCAGCGGCCTGTTCACACTCACAGGCGTGCTGTTCATCGGGCTATCCATGCAACCCTGGTCAGCTCTTCATTTTCCTCTCCACACAACCCAGACGTCAGAAATCATTGGAATCGCCACTACAGAATGTTCCACTCATTCACGGCGAATGTGGAATTCATCTGAAACTCCACTCCAGTCCGCCTTACATTACACAACTGGTGAATGTCCACGTAACCGAATGCTGATTTTCACACTTGCAGGCTTACTATTAAACTATTCAGAAATCATTGGCATCTCCATTAGAGATTTTTCCATTCTTTCACTGCGAGTTTGGAAAACATCTGAATTCCAACTCCAGGCGAATTTTCGTTACACCACTGGTGAATGTCCAAGTAACCCATTGCTGGCTCTCAGCGGCCTGTTCCGACTCGCAGGCATGCTGTTCACCTGGCTATACACTCAACGCTGGTCAGCTCTTCATTTTCCTGTCCACAAAAGCGAGACTTCAGAAATCATTGGAATCTCCACTACAGAATGTTCCAAACATTCACGGCGACTCTGGAATTCATTTGTATGTCCACTCCAGGCAGATTATCGTTACACCACTTGTGAATGTCCAAGTGCACAATGCTGGATTTTTGCGACCTGTTCACAGTCGCAGGGGTGATGTTCAACTGGCTATCCACTCAACCCTAGTCAGCCCTTCATTTTCCTGTCCACACAACCCAGCCTTCAGAAACCATTATTATCTCCAGTACAGAATGTTCCATTCATTCACTGCGTATCCGGAATTCTTCTGAATCTCCACTCCATGCAGATGTTCGTTACACTGCTGGTGAATATCCAAGAAACACAATGCTGGTTTTCAGCAGCCTGTTCACTCTCACAGGCGTGCTGTTCTACTGGCTATGCACTAAACTCTGGTCAGCTCTTCATTTTCCTTTCTACACAAAACAGACAGCAGAAATCATTGGATTCTCCACTATAAAATGTTCTATTAATTCAATCTGAATCTGGAATTCTTCCTCAATATCCACTGCAAGTAGACTTTCTTTACACCACTGGTGAATGTCCAAGTAACCCAATGCAGGTATTCAGCTGCCTATTCAAACTCGCAGGCGTGCTGTTCTACTGCCTGTCGACACAACTCTGGTAGGCTCTTCATTTTCCTGTCAACACAACCCATACTTCAGAAATCATTGGAATCTCCACTACAGAATGTGTCATTCATTCACTGAGAATCTGGAATTCATCTCAATCTCCACAGGAGGTCGTCATTTTTTACTCCACTGGTGAATGTCCAAGAAACTCAAGGCTGGTTTTCATCGGCCTGTTGACACTCGCAGGCGTGCTGTTAATCTGGCTGTCCATAAAATCCTGGTCAGCTCTTCATTTTCCTCTCCGCACAATCCAGACGTCAGAAATCATTGGAATCTCCACTACAGAATTTTCCATTCATTCATTCCGAATCTGGAATTCATCTGAATCTGCAAATCCAGGTAGGCTTTCGTTACACCACAGGTGAACGTCCGAGTAAACCGAATGCTGATTATCACACACGCAGGCTTACTATTAAACTATTCAGAAATCATTGGCATCTCCATTAGAGATTTTTCCATTCATTCACTGCGACTTTGGAAAACATCAGAATTCCAACTCCAGGCGAGTTTTCGTTCCACCACTGGTGAATGTCCAAGTAACCCAATGCTGTCTTTCAGCGGCCTGTTCACACTCGTAGGCATGCTGTTCTACTGGCTATCCACTCAACCCTGGTCAATTCTTCATTTTCCTGTCCACACAACCCCGACTTCAAAAATCATTGGAATCTCCACCCCTGAATGTGCCATTCATTCACTGAGAATCTGAAATTCATCTCCATCTCCAAATGAAGGCAGACTTTCGTTACACCACTGGTAAATGTACAAGTAAACCAATGCTGGTTTTCAGAGGCCTGTTCACATTCCCAGGCGTGTTGTTTAACTGGATATCCACTCAACCCTGGTCAGCTCTTCATATTCCTGCGCACACAACCCAGACTTCAGAAATCATTGGAATCTCGACTACAGAATGTTCCGTTCATTCACTGCGAATCTGGAATTCATCTGCATCTGCACTCCAGGAAGTTTAATGTTACACCACTGGTTAATGTTCCAGTAATCCAATTCTGATTTTCACCGTCCTGGTCACTCTCGCTGGCGTTCTGTTCAATTGATTATCTAATCAAACATGGTCAGCCCTTCATTTTCCTGGTCTCGAAACCCAGATGTCAGAAAAAAATGGAATCTCCGCTAGAGAATGTGCCATTCGTTCACTGCGAATCTGATATTCATCTCAATATCCACTTGAAGGCAGACTTCCTTTACACCACAGGTAAATGTCCAAGTAATGCAGTGCTTGTGTTCTGCGGCCTGTTCACCCTCGCAGGCGTGCTGTTCTTCTGGCTATCCACTCAAACCAGGTCATCTCTTCGTTTTCCTGTCGATACAACACAGATGTCAGAAATCATTGGAATCTCCTCGACAGACTCTGCTATTCATTCACTGCGAATCTGGAATTCATCTCAATCTCCACTCCACGCAGTCTTTCGTTACACCATTGGTGAATGTCCAAGTAGCCCAATGCTGGTTTTCAGCGGCCTGTTCACACTCACAGGCGTGCTGTTCATCGGGCTATCCATGCAACCCTGGTCAGCTCTTCATTTTCCTCTCCACACAACCCAGACGTCAGAAATCATTGGAATCTCCACTACAGAATGTTCCACTCATTCACGGCGAATGTGGAATTCATCTGAAACTCCACTCCAGTCCGCCTTACATTACACAACTGGTGAATGTCCACGTAACCGAATGCTGATTTTCACACTCGCAGGCTTACTATTAAACTATTCAGAAATCATTGGCATCTCCATTAGAGATTTTTCCATTCTTTCACTGCGAGTTTGGAAAACATCTGAATTCCAACTCCAGGCGAATTTTCGTTACACCACTGGTTGATGTCCAAGTAACCCATTGCTGGCTCTCAGCGGCCTGTTCCGACTCGCAGGCATGCTGTTCACCTGGCTATACACTCAACGCTGGTCAGCTCTTCATTTTCCTGTCCACAAAAGCGAGACTTCAGAAATCATTGGAATCTCCACTACAGAATGTTCCAAACATTCACGGCGACTCTGGAATTCATTTGTATGTCCACTCCAGGCAGATTATCGTTACACCACTTGTGAATGTCCAAGTGCACAATGCTGGATTTTTGCGACCTGTTCACAGTCGCAGGGGTGATGTTCAACTGGCTATCCACTCAACCCTAGTCAGCCCTTCATTTTCCTGTCCACACAACCCAGCCTTCAGAAACCATTATTATCTCCAGTACAGAATGTTCCATTCATTCACTGCGTATCCGGAATTCTTCTGAATCTCCACTCCATGCAGATGTTCGTTACACTGCTGGTGAATATCCAAGAAACACAATGCTGGTTTTCAGCAGCCTGTTCACTCTCACAGGCGTGCTGTTCTACTGGCTATGCACTAAACTCTGGTCAGCTCTTCATTTTCCTTTCTACACAAAACAGACAGCAGAAATCATTGGATTCTCCACTATAAAATGTTCTATTAATTCAATCTGAATCTGGAATTCTTCCTCAATATCCACTGCAAGTAGACTTTCTTTACACCACTGGTGAATGTCCAAGTAACCCAATGCAGGTATTCAGCTGCCTATTCAAACTCGCAGGCGTGCTGTTCTACTGCCTGTCGACACAACTCTGGTAGGCTCTTCATTTTCCTGTCAACACAACCCATACTTCAGAAATCATTGGAATCTCCACTACAGAATGTGTCATTCATTCACTGAGAATCTGGAATTCATCTCAATCTCCACAGGAGGTCGTCATTTTTTACTCCACTGGTGAATGTCCAAGAAACTCAAGGCTGGTTTTCATCGGCCTGTTGACACTCGCAGGCGTGCTGTTAATCTGGCTGTCCATAAAATCCTGGTCAGCTCTTCATTTTCCTCTCCGCACAATCCAGACGTCAGAAATCATTGGAATCTCCACTACAGAATTTTCCATTCATTCATTCCGAATCTGGAATTCATCTGAATCTGCAAATCCAGGTAGGCTTTCGTTACACCACAGGTGAACGTCCGAGTAAACCGAATGCTGATTATCACACACGCAGGCTTACTATTAAACTATTCAGAAATCATTGGCATCTCCATTAGAGATTTTTCCATTCATTCACTGCGACTTTGGAAAACATCTGAATTCCAACTCCAGGCGAGTTTTCGTTCCACCACTGGTGAATGTCCAAGTAACCCAATGCTGTCTTTCAGCGGCCTGTTCACACTCGTAGGCATGCTGTTCTACTGGCTATCCACTCAACCCTGGTCAATTCTTCATTTTCCTGTCCACACAACCCCGACTTCAAAAATCATTGGAATCTCCACCCCTGAATGTGCCATTCATTCACTGAGAATCTGAAATTCATCTCCATCTCCAAATGAAGGCAGACTTTCGTTACACCACTGGTAAATGTACAAGTAAACCAATGCTGGTTTTCAGAGGCCTGTTCACATTCCCAGGCGTGTTGTTTAACTGGATATCCACTCAACCCTGGTCAGCTCTTCATATTCCTGCGCACACAACCCAGACTTCAGAAATCATTGGAATCTCGACTACAGAATGTTCCGTTCATTCACTGCGAATCTGGAATTCATCTGCATCTGCACTCCAGGAAGTTTAATGTTACACCACTGGTTAATGTTCCAGTAATCCAATTCTGATTTTCACCGTCCTGGTCACTCTCGCTGGCGTTCTGTTCAATTGATTATCTAATCAAACATGGTCAGCCCTTCATTTTCCTGGTCTCGAAACCCAGATGTCAGAAAAAAATGGAATCTCCGCTAGAGAATGTGCCATTCGTTCACTGCGAATCTGATATTCATCTCAATATCCACTTGAAGGCAGACTTCCTTTACACCACAGGTAAATGTCCAAGTAATGCAGTGCTTGTGTTCTGCGGCCTGTTCACCCTCGCAGGCGTGCTGTTCTTCTGGCTATCCACTCAAACCAGGTCATCTCTTCATTTTCCTGTCGATACAACACAGATGTCAGAAATCATTGGAATCTCCTCGACAGACTCTGCTATTCATTCACTGCGAATCTGGAATTCATCTCAATCTCCACTCCACGCAGTCTTTCGTTACACCATTGGTGAATGTCCAAGTAGCCCAATGCTGGTTTTCAGCGGCCTGTTCACACTCACAGGCGTGCTGTTCATCGGGCTATCCATGCAACCCTGGTCAGCTCTTCATTTTCCTCTCCACACAACCCAGACGTCAGAAATCATTGGAATCTCCACTACAGAATGTTCCACTCATTCACGGCGAATGTGGAATTCATCTGAAACTCCACTCCAGTCCGCCTTACATTACACAACTGGTGAATGTCCACGTAACCGAATGCTGATTTTCACACTCGCAGGCTTACTATTAAACTATTCAGAAATCATTGGCATCTCCATTAGAGATTTTTCCATTCTTTCACTGCGAGTTTGGAAAACATCTGAATTCCAAATCCAGGCGAATTTTCGTTACACCACTGGTTGATGTCCAAGTAACCCATTGCTGGCTCTCAGCGGCCTGTTCCGACTCGCAGGCATGCTGTTCACCTGGCTATACACTCAACGCTGGTCAGCTCTTCATTTTCCTGTCCACAAAAGCGAGACTTCAGAAATCATTGGAATCTCCACTACAGAATGTTCCAAACATTCACGGCGACTCTGGAATTCATTTGTATGTCCACTCCAGGCAGATTATCGTTACACCACTTGTGAATGTCCAAGTGCACAATGCTGGATTTTTGCGACCTGTTCACAGTCGCAGGGGTGATGTTCAACTGGCTATCCACTCAACCCTAGTCAGCCCTTCATTTTCCTGTCCACACAACCCAGCCTTCAGAAACCATTATTATCTCCAGTACAGAATGTTCCATTCATTCACTGCGTATCCGGAATTCTTCTGAATCTCCACTCCATGCAGATGTTCGTTACACTGCTGGTGAATATCCAAGAAACACAATGCTGGTTTTCAGCAGCCTGTTCACTCTCACAGGCGTGCTGTTCTACTGGCTATGCACTAAACTCTGGTCAGCTCTTCATTTTCCTTTCTACACAAAACAGACAGCAGAAATCATTGGATTCTCCACTATAAAATGTTCTATTAATTCAATCTGAATCTGGAATTCTTCCTCAATATCCACTGCAAGTAGACTTTCTTTACACCACTGGTGAATGTCCAAGTAACCCAATGCAGGTATTCAGCTGCCTATTCAAACTCGCAGGCGTGCTGTTCTACTGCCTGTCGACACAACTCTGGTAGGCTCTTCATTTTCCTGTCAACACAACCCATACTTCAGAAATCATTGGAATCTCCACTACAGAATGTGTCATTCATTCACTGAGAATCTGGAATTCATCTCAATCTCCACAGGAGGTCGTCATTTTTTACTCCACTGGTGAATGTCCAAGAAACTCAAGGCTGGTTTTCATCGGCCTGTTGACACTCGCAGGCGTGCTGTTAATCTGGCTGTCCATAAAATCCTGGTCAGCTCTTCATTTTCCTCTCCGCACAATCCAGACGTCAGAAATCATTGGAATCTCCACTACAGAATTTTCCATTCATTCATTCCGAATCTGGAATTCATCTGAATCTGCAAATCCAGGTAGGCTTTCGTTACACCACAGGTGAACGTCCGAGTAAACCGAATGCTGATTATCACACACGCAGGCTTACTATTAAACTATTCAGAAATCATTGGCATCTCCATTAGAGATTTTTCCATTCATTCACTGCGACTTTGGAAAACATCTGAATTCCAACTCCAGGCGAGTTTTCGTTCCACCACTGGTGAATGTCCAAGTAACCCAATGCTGTCTTTCAGCGGCCTGTTCACACTCGTAGGCATGCTGTTCTACTGGCTATCCACTCAACCCTGGTCAATTCTTCATTTTCCTGTCCACACAACCCCGACTTCAAAAATCATTGGAATCTCCACCCCTGAATGTGCCATTCATTCACTGAGAATCTGAAATTCATCTCCATCTCCAAATGAAGGCAGACTTTCGTTACACCACTGGTAAATGTACAAGTAAACCAATGCTGGTTTTCAGAGGCCTGTTCACATTCCCAGGCGTGTTGTTTAACTGGATATCCACTCAACCCTGGTCAGCTCTTCATATTCCTGCGCACACAACCCAGACTTCAGAAATCATTGGAATCTCGACTACAGAATGTTCCGTTCATTCACTGCGAATCTGGAATTCATCTGCATCTGCACTCCAGGAAGTTTAATGTTACACCACTGGTTAATGTTCCAGTAATCCAATTCTGATTTTCACCGTCCTGGTTACTCTCGCTGGCGTTCTGTTCAATTGATTATCTAATCAAACATGGTCAGCCCTTCATTTTCCTGGTCTCGAAACCCAGATGTCAGAAAAAAATGGAATCTCCGCTAGAGAATGTGCCATTCGTTCACTGCGAATCTGATATTCATCTCAATATCCACTTGAAGGCAGACTTCCTTTACACCACAGGTAAATGTCCAAGTAATGCAGTGCTTGTGTTCTGCGGCCTGTTCACCCTCGCAGGCGTGCTGTTCTTCTGGCTATCCACTCAAACCAGGTCATCTCTTCATTTTCCTGTCGATACAACACAGATGTCAGAAATCATTGGAATCTCCTCGACAGACTCTGCTATTCATTCACTGCGAATCTGGAATTCATCTCAATCTCCACTCCACGCAGTCTTTCGTTACACCAGTGGTGAATGTCCAAGTAGCCCAATGCTGGTTTTCAGCGGCCTGTTCACACTCACAGGCGTGCTGTTCATCGGGCTATCCATGCAACCCTGGTCAGCTCTTCATTTTCCTCTCCACACAACCCAGACGTCAGAAATCATTGGAATCTCCACTACAGAATGTTCCACTCATTCACGGCGAATGTGGAATTCATCTGAAACTCCACTCCAGTCCGCCTTACATTACACAACTGGTGAATGTCCACGTAACCGAATGCTGATTTTCACACTCGCAGGCTTACTATTAAACTATTCAGAAATCATTGGCATCTCCATTAGAGATTTTTCCATTCTTTCACTGCGAGTTTGGAAAACATCTGAATTCCAACTCCAGGCGAATTTTCGTTACACCACTGGTGAATGTCCAAGTAACCCATTGCTGGCTCTCAGCGGCCTGTTCCGACTCGCAGGCATGCTGTTCACCTGGCTATACACTCAACGCTGGTCAGCTCTTCATTTTCCTGTCCACAAAATCGAGACTTCAGAAATCATTGGAATCTCCACTACAGAATGTTCCAAACATTCACGGCGACTCTGGAATTCATTTGTATGTCCACTCCAGGCTGATTTTCGTTACACCACTTATGAATGTCCAAGTACACAATGCTGGATTTTTGCGACCTGTTCACAGTCGCAGGGGTGATCTTCAACTGGCTATCCACTCAACCCTAGTCAGCCCTTCATTTTCCTGTCCACACAACCCAGCCTTCAGAAACCATTATTATCTCCAGTACAGAATGTTCCATTCATTCACTGCGTATCCGGAATTCTTCTGAATCTCCACTCCATGCAGGTGTTCGTTACACTGCTGGTGAATATCCAAGAAACACAATGCTGGTTTTCAGCAGCCTGTTCACTCTCACAGGCGTGCTGTTCTACTGGCTATCCACTCAAACCTGGAAAACACTTCATTTTCCTGTACTCACAACCCAGACTACAGAAATCTTTGGAATCTCCACTAGAGAGTGTGCCATTCATTCGCTGAATCTGGAACTCATCGCAATCTCTACTCCACACAGGCTTTGGTTTCACCACTGGTGAAAGTTCAAGTAACCCAATTCTGGTTTTCAGCGGCCTGTTCACACTCACAGGCGTGCTCTTAAACTGGCTATGCACTAAACTCTGGTCAGCTCTTCATTTTCCTTTCTACACAAAACAGCAGAAATCATTGGATTCTCCACTATAAAATGTTCTATTAATTCAATCTGAATCTGGAATTCTTCCTCAATATCCACTGCAAGTAGACTTTCTTTACACCACTGGTGAATGTCCAAGTAACCCAATGCAGGTATTCAGCTGCCTATTCAAACCCGCAGGCGTGCTGTTCTACTGCCTGTCGACACAACTCTGGTAGGCTCTTCATTTTCCTGTCAACACAACCCATACTTCAGAAATCATTGGAATCTCCACTACAGAATGTGTCATTCATTCACTGAGAATCTGGAATTCATCTCAATCTCCACAGGATGTCGTCATTTTTGCCTCCACTGGTGAATGTCCAAGAAACTCAAGGCTGGTTTTCATCGGCCTGTTGACACTCGCAGGCGTGCTGTTAATCTGGCTGTCCATAAAACCCTGGTCAGCTCTTCATTTTCCTCTCCGCACAACCCAGACGTCAGAAATCATTGGAATCTCCACTACAGAATTTTCCATTCATTCATTCCGAATCTGGAATTCATCTGAATCTGCAAATCCAGGTAGGCTTTCGTTACACCACAGGTGAACGTCCGAGTAAACCGAATGCTGATTATCACACACGCAGGCTTACTATTAAACTATTCAGAAATCATTGGCATCTCCATTAGAGATTTTTCCATTCATTCACTGCGACTTTGGAAAACATCTGAATTCCAACTCCAGGCGAGTTTTCGTTCCACCACTGGTGAATGTCCAAGTAACCCAATGCTGTCTTTCAGTGGCCTGTTCACACTCGTAGGCATGCTGTTCTACTGGCTATCCACTCAACCCTGGTCAATTCTTCATTTTCCTGTCCACACAACCCCGACTTCAAAAATCATTGGAATCTCCACCCCTGAATGTGCCATTCATTCACTGAGAATCTGAAATTCATCTCCATCTCCAAATAAAGGCAGACTTTCGTTACACCACTGGTAAATGTACAAGTAAACCAATGCTGGTTTTCAGAGGCCTGTTCATATTCCCAGGCGTGTTGTTTAACTGGATATCCACTCAACCCTGGTCAGCTCTTCATATTCCTGCGCACACAACCCAGACTTCAGAAATCTTTGGAATCTCGACTACAGAATGTTCCGTTCATTCACTGCGAATCTGGAATTCATCTGCATCTGCACTCCAGGAAGTTTAATGTTACACCACTGGTTAATGTTCCAGTAATCCAATTCTGATTTTCACCGTCCTGGTCACTCTCGCTGGCGTTCTGTTCAATTGATTATCTAATCAAACATGGTCAGCCCTTCATTTTCCTGGTCACGAAACCCAGATGTCAGAAAAAAATGGAATCTCCGCTAGAGAATGTGCCATTCGTTCACTGCGAATCTGATATTCATCTCAATATCCACTTGAAGGCAGACTTCCTTTACACCACAGGTAAATGTCCAAGTAATGCAGTGCTTGTGTTCTGCGGCCTGTTCACACTCGCAGGCGTGCTGTTCTTCTGGCTATCCACTCAAACCAGGTCAGCTCTTCATTTTCCTGTCGATACAACACAGATGTCAGAAATCATTGGAATCTCCTCGACAGACTCTGCTATTCATTCACTGCGAATCTGGAATTCATCTCAATCTCCACTCCACGCAGTCTTTCGTTACACCAGTGGTGAATGTCCAAGTAGCCCAATGCTGGTTTTCAGCGGCCTGTTCACACTCACAGGCGTGCTGTTCATCGGGCTATCCATGCAACCCTGGTCAGCTCTTCATTTTCCTCTCCACACAACCCAGACGTCAGAAATCATTGGAATCTCCACTACAGAATGTTCCACTCATTCACGGCGAATGTGGAATTCATCTGAAACTCCACTCCAGTCCGCCTTACATTACACAACTGGTGAATGTCCACGTAACCGAATGCTGATTTTCACACTCGCAGGCTTACTATTAAACTATTCAGAAATCATTGGCATCTCCATTAGAGATTTTTCCATTCTTTCACTGCGAGTTTGGAAAACATCTGAATTCCAACTCCAGGCGAATTTTCGTTACACCACTGGTGAATGTCCAAGTAACCCATTGCTGGCTCTCAGCGGCCTGTTCCGACTCGCAGGCATGCTGTTCACCTGGCTATACACTCAACGCTGGTCAGCTCTTCATTTTCCTGTCCACAAAAGCGAGACTTCAGAAATCATTGGAATCTCCACTACAGAATGTTCCAAACATTCACGGCGACTCTGGAATTCATTTGTATGTCCACTCCAGGCTGATTTTCGTTACACCACTTATGAATGTCCAAGTACACAATGCTGGATTTTTGCGACCTGTTCACAGTCGCAGGGGTGATCTTCAACTGGCTATCCACTCAACCCTAGTCAGCCCTTCATTTTCCTGTCCACACAACCCAGCCTTCAGAAACCATTATTATCTCCAGTACAGAATGTTCCATTCATTCACTGCGTATCCGGAATTCTTCTGAATCTCCACTCCATGCAGGTGTTCGTTACACTGCTGGTGAATATCCAAGAAACACAATGCTGGTTTTCAGCAGCCTGTTCACTCTCACAGGCGTGCTGTTCTACTGGCTATCCACTCAAACCTGGAAAACACTTCATTTTCCTGTACTCACAACCCAGACTACAGAAATCTTTGGAATCTCCACTAGAGAGTGTGCCATTCATTCGCTGAATCTGGAACTCATCGCAATCTCTACTCCACACAGGCTTTGGTTTCACCACTGGTGAAAGTTCAAGTAACCCAATTCTGGTTTTCAGCGGCCTGTTCACACTCACAGGCGTGCTCTTAAACTGGCTATGCACTAAACTCTGGTCAGCTCTTCATTTTCCTTTCTACACAAAACAGCAGAAATCATTGGATTCTCCACTATAAAATGTTCTATTAATTCAATCTGAATCTGGAATTCTTCCTCAATATCCACTGCAAGTAGACTTTCTTTACACCACTGGTGAATGTCCAAGTAACCCAATGCAGGTATTCAGCTGCCTATTCAAACCCGCAGGCGTGCTGTTCTACTGCCTGTCGACACAACTCTGGTAGGCTCTTCATTTTCCTGTCAACACAACCCATACTTCAGAAATCATTGGAATCTCCACTACAGAATGTGTCATTCATTCACTGAGAATCTGGAATTCATCTCAATCTCCACAGGATGTCGTCATTTTTGCCTCCACTGGTGAATGTCCAAGAAACTCAAGGCTGGTTTTCATCGGCCTGTTGACACTCGCAGGCGTGCTGTTAATCTGGCTGTCCATAAAACCCTGGTCAGCTCTTCATTTTCCTCTCCGCACAACCCAGACGTCAGAAATCATTGGAATCTCCACTACAGAATTTTCCATTCATTCATTCCGAATCTGGAATTCATCTGAATCTGCAAATCCAGGTAGGCTTTCGTTACACCACAGGTGAACGTCCGAGTAAACCGAATGCTGATTATCACACACGCAGGCTTACTATTAAACTATTCAGAAATCATTGGCATCTCCATTAGAGATTTTTCCATTCATTCACTGCGACTTTGGAAAACATCTGAATTCCAACTCCAGGCGAGTTTTCGTTCCACCACTGGTGAATGTCCAAGTAACCCAATGCTGTCTTTCAGTGGCCTGTTCACACTCGTAGGCATGCTGTTCTACTGGCTATCCACTCAACCCTGGTCAATTCTTCATTTTCCTGTCCACACAACCCCGACTTCAAAAATCATTGGAATCTCCACCCCTGAATGTGCCATTCATTCACTGAGAATCTGAAATTCATCTCCATCTCCAAATAAAGGCAGACTTTCGTTACACCACTGGTAAATGTACAAGTAAACCAATGCTGGTTTTCAGAGGCCTGTTCATATTCCCAGGCGTGTTGTTTAACTGGATATCCACTCAACCCTGGTCAGCTCTTCATATTCCTGCGCACACAACCCAGACTTCAGAAATCTTTGGAATCTCGACTACAGAATGTTCCGTTCATTCACTGCGAATCTGGAATTCATCTGCATCTGCACTCCAGGAAGTTTAATGTTACACCACTGGTTAATGTTCCAGTAATCCAATTCTGATTTTCACCGTCCTGGTCACTCTCGCTGGCGTTCTGTTCAATTGATTATCTAATCAAACATGGTCAGCCCTTCATTTTCCTGGTCACGAAACCCAGATGTCAGAAAAAAATGGAATCTCCGCTAGAGAATGTGCCATTCGTTCACTGCGAATCTGATATTCATCTCAATATCCACTTGAAGGCAGACTTCCTTTACACCACAGGTAAATGTCCAAGTAATGCAGTGCTTGTGTTCTGCGGCCTGTTCACACTCGCAGGCGTGCTGTTCTTCTGGCTATCCACTCAAACCAGGTCAGCTCTTCATTTTCCTGTCGATACAACACAGATGTCAGAAATCATTGGAATCTCCTCGACAGACTCTGCTATTCATTCACTGCGAATCTGGAATTCATCTCAATCTCCACTCCACGCAGTCTTTCGTTACACCAGTGGTGAATGTCCAAGTAGCCCAATGCTGGTTTTCAGCGGCCTGTTCACACTCACAGGCGTGCTGTTAAACTGGCTATGCACTAAACTCTGGTTAGCTCTTCATTTTCCTTTCTACACAAAACAGACAGCAGAAATCATTCGATTCTCCACTATAAAATGTTCTATTAATTCAATCTGAATCTGGAATTCTTCCTCAATATCCACTGCAAGTAGACTTTCTTTACACCACCGGTGAATGTCCAAGTAACCCAAAGCAGGTATTCAGCTGCCTATTCAAACCCGCAGGCGTGCTGTTCTACTGCCTGTCGACACAACTCTGGTAGGCTCTTCATTTTCCTGTCAACACAACCCATACTTCAGAAATCATTGGAATCTCCACTACAGAATGTGTCATTCATTCACTGAGAATCTGGAATTCATCTCAATCTCCACAGGAGGTCGTCATTTTTGCCTCCACTGGTGAATGTCCAAGAAACTCAAGGCTGGTTTTCATCGGCCTGTTGACACTCGCAGGCGTGCTGTTAATCTGGCTGTCCATAAAACCCTGGTCAGCTCTTCATTTTCCTCTCCGCACAACCCAGACGTCAGAAATCATTGGAATCTCCACTACAGAATTTTCCATTCATTCATTCCGAATCTGGAATTCATCTGAATCTGCAAATCCAGGTAGGCTTTCGTTACACCACAGGTGAACGTCCGAGTAAACCGAATGCTGATTATCACACACGCAGACTTACTATTAAACTATTCAGAAATCATTGGCATCTCCATTAGAGATTTTTCCATTCATTCACTGCGACTTTGGAAAACATCTGAATTCCAACTCCAGGCGAGTTTTCGTTCCACCACTGGTGAATGTCCAAGTAACCCAATGCTGTCTTTCAGCGGCCTGTTCACACTCGTAGGCATGCTGATCTACTGGCTATCCACTCAACCCTGGTCAATTCTTCATTTTCCTGTCCACACAACCCCGACTTCAAAAATCATTGGAATCTCCACCCCTGAATGTGCCATTCATTCACTGAGAATCTGAAATTCATCTCCATCTCCAAATAAAGGCAGACTTTCGTTACACCACTGGTAAATGTACAAGTAAACCAATGCTGGTTTTCAGAGGCCTGTTCACATTCCCAGGCGTGTTGTTTAACTGGATATCCACTCAACCCTGGTCAGCTCTTCATATTCCTGCGCACACAACCCAGACTTCAGAAATCACTGGAATCTCGACTACAGAATGTTCCGTTCATTCACTGCGAATCTGGAATTCATCTGCATCTGCACTCCAGGAAGTTTAATGTTACACCACTGGTTAATGTTCCAGTAATCCAATTCTGATTTTCACCGTCCTGGTCACTCTCGCTGGCGTTCTGTTCAATTGATTATCTAATCAAACATGGTCAGCCCTTCATTTTCCTGGTCTCGAAACCCAGATGTCAGGAAAAAATGGAATCTCCACTAGAGAATGTGCCTGTCGTTCACTGCGAATCTGATATTCATCTCAATATCCCCTTGAAGGCAGACTTCCTTTACACCACAGGTAAATGTCCAAGTAATGCAGTGCTTGTGTTCTGCGGCCTGTTCACACTCGCAGGCGTGCTGTTCTTCTGGCTATCCACTCAAACCAGGTCAGCTCTTCATTTTCCTGTCGATACAACACAGATGTCAGAAATCATTGGAATCTCCTCGACAGACTCTGCTATTCATTCACTGCGAATCTGGAATTCATCTCAATCTCCACTCCACGCAGTCTTTCGTTACACCATTGGTGAATGTCCAAGTAGCCCAATGCTGGTTTTCAGCGGCCTGTTCACACTCACAGGCGTGCTGTTCATCGGGCTATCCATGCAACCCTGGTCAGCTCTTCATTTTCCTCTCCACACAACCCAGACGTCAGAAATCATTGGAATCGCCACTACAGAATGTTCCACTCATTCACGGCGAATGTGGAATTCATCTGAAACTCCACTCCAGTCCGCCTTACATTACACAACTGGTGAATGTCCACGTAACCGAATGCTGATTTTCACACTTGCAGGCTTACTATTAAACTATTCAGAAATCATTGGCATCTCCATTAGAGATTTTTCCATTCTTTCACTGCGAGTTTGGAAAACATCTGAATTCCAACTCCAGGCGAATTTTCGTTACACCACTGGTGAATGTCCAAGTAACCCATTGCTGGCTCTCAGCGGCCTGTTCCGACTCGCAGGCATGCTGTTCACCTGGCTATACACTCAACGCTGGTCAGCTCTTCATTTTCCTGTCCACAAAAGCGAGACTTCAGAAATCATTGGAATCTCCACTACAGAATGTTCCAAACATTCACGGCGACTCTGGAATTCATTTGTATGTCCACTCCAGGCAGATTATCGTTACACCACTTGTGAATGTCCAAGTGCACAATGCTGGATTTTTGCGACCTGTTCACAGTCGCAGGGGTGATGTTCAACTGGCTATCCACTCAACCCTAGTCAGCCCTTCATTTTCCTGTCCACACAACCCAGCCTTCAGAAACCATTATTATCTCCAGTACAGAATGTTCCATTCATTCACTGCGTATCCGGAATTCTTCTGAATCTCCACTCCATGCAGATGTTCGTTACACTGCTGGTGAATATCCAAGAAACACAATGCTGGTTTTCAGCAGCCTGTTCACTCTCACAGGCGTGCTGTTCTACTGGCTATGCACTAAACTCTGGTCAGCTCTTCATTTTCCTTTCTACACAAAACAGACAGCAGAAATCATTGGATTCTCCACTATAAAATGTTCTATTAATTCAATCTGAATCTGGAATTCTTCCTCAATATCCACTGCAAGTAGACTTTCTTTACACCACTGGTGAATGTCCAAGTAACCCAATGCAGGTATTCAGCTGCCTATTCAAACTCGCAGGCGTGCTGTTCTACTGCCTGTCGACACAACTCTGGTAGGCTCTTCATTTTCCTGTCAACACAACCCATACTTCAGAAATCATTGGAATCTCCACTACAGAATGTGTCATTCATTCACTGAGAATCTGGAATTCATCTCAATCTCCACAGGAGGTCGTCATTTTTTACTCCACTGGTGAATGTCCAAGAAACTCAAGGCTGGTTTTCATCGGCCTGTTGACACTCGCAGGCGTGCTGTTAATCTGGCTGTCCATAAAATCCTGGTCAGCTCTTCATTTTCCTCTCCGCACAATCCAGACGTCAGAAATCATTGGAATCTCCACTACAGAATTTTCCATTCATTCATTCCGAATCTGGAATTCATCTGAATCTGCAAATCCAGGTAGGCTTTCGTTACACCACAGGTGAACGTCCGAGTAAACCGAATGCTGATTATCACACACGCAGGCTTACTATTAAACTATTCAGAAATCATTGGCATCTCCATTAGAGATTTTTCCATTCATTCACTGCGACTTTGGAAAACATCAGAATTCCAACTCCAGGCGAGTTTTCGTTCCACCACTGGTGAATGTCCAAGTAACCCAATGCTGTCTTTCAGCGGCCTGTTCACACTCGTAGGCATGCTGTTCTACTGGCTATCCACTCAACCCTGGTCAATTCTTCATTTTCCTGTCCACACAACCCCGACTTCAAAAATCATTGGAATCTCCACCCCTGAATGTGCCATTCATTCACTGAGAATCTGAAATTCATCTCCATCTCCAAATGAAGGCAGACTTTCGTTACACCACTGGTAAATGTACAAGTAAACCAATGCTGGTTTTCAGAGGCCTGTTCACATTCCCAGGCGTGTTGTTTAACTGGATATCCACTCAACCCTGGTCAGCTCTTCATATTCCTGCGCACACAACCCAGACTTCAGAAATCATTGGAATCTCGACTACAGAATGTTCCGTTCATTCACTGCGAATCTGGAATTCATCTGCATCTGCACTCCAGGAAGTTTAATGTTACACCACTGGTTAATGTTCCAGTAATCCAATTCTGATTTTCACCGTCCTGGTCACTCTCGCTGGCGTTCTGTTCAATTGATTATCTAATCAAACATGGTCAGCCCTTCATTTTCCTGGTCTCGAAACCCAGATGTCAGAAAAAAATGGAATCTCCGCTAGAGAATGTGCCATTCGTTCACTGCGAATCTGATATTCATCTCAATATCCACTTGAAGGCAGACTTCCTTTACACCACAGGTAAATGTCCAAGTAATGCAGTGCTTGTGTTCTGCGGCCTGTTCACCCTCGCAGGCGTGCTGTTCTTCTGGCTATCCACTCAAACCAGGTCATCTCTTCATTTTCCTGTCGATACAACACAGATGTCAGAAATCATTGGAATCTCCTCGACAGACTCTGCTATTCATTCACTGCGAATCTGGAATTCATCTCAATCTCCACTCCACGCAGTCTTTCGTTACACCATTGGTGAATGTCCAAGTAGCCCAATGCTGGTTTTCAGCGGCCTGTTCACACTCACAGGCGTGCTGTTCATCGGGCTATCCATGCAACCCTGGTCAGCTCTTCATTTTCCTCTCCACACAACCCAGACGTCAGAAATCATTGGAATCTCCACTACAGAATGTTCCACTCATTCACGGCGAATGTGGAATTCATCTGAAACTCCACTCCAGTCCGCCTTACATTACACAACTGGTGAATGTCCACGTAACCGAATGCTGATTTTCACACTCGCAGGCTTACTATTAAACTATTCAGAAATCATTGGCATCTCCATTAGAGATTTTTCCATTCTTTCACTGCGAGTTTGGAAAACATCTGAATTCCAACTCCAGGCGAATTTTCGTTACACCACTGGTTGATGTCCAAGTAACCCATTGCTGGCTCTCAGCGGCCTGTTCCGACTCGCAGGCATGCTGTTCACCTGGCTATACACTCAACGCTGGTCAGCTCTTCATTTTCCTGTCCACAAAAGCGAGACTTCAGAAATCATTGGAATCTCCACTACAGAATGTTCCAAACATTCACGGCGACTCTGGAATTCATTTGTATGTCCACTCCAGGCAGATTATCGTTACACCACTTGTGAATGTCCAAGTGCACAATGCTGGATTTTTGCGACCTGTTCACAGTCGCAGGGGTGATGTTCAACTGGCTATCCACTCAACCCTAGTCAGCCCTTCATTTTCCTGTCCACACAACCCAGCCTTCAGAAACCATTATTATCTCCAGTACAGAATGTTCCATTCATTCACTGCGTATCCGGAATTCTTCTGAATCTCCACTCCATGCAGATGTTCGTTACACTGCTGGTGAATATCCAAGAAACACAATGCTGGTTTTCAGCAGCCTGTTCACTCTCACAGGCGTGCTGTTCTACTGGCTATGCACTAAACTCTGGTCAGCTCTTCATTTTCCTTTCTACACAAAACAGACAGCAGAAATCATTGGATTCTCCACTATAAAATGTTCTATTAATTCAATCTGAATCTGGAATTCTTCCTCAATATCCACTGCAAGTAGACTTTCTTTACACCACTGGTGAATGTCCAAGTAACCCAATGCAGGTATTCAGCTGCCTATTCAAACTCGCAGGCGTGCTGTTCTACTGCCTGTCGACACAACTCTGGTAGGCTCTTCATTTTCCTGTCAACACAACCCATACTTCAGAAATCATTGGAATCTCCACTACAGAATGTGTCATTCATTCACTGAGAATCTGGAATTCATCTCAATCTCCACAGGAGGTCGTCATTTTTTACTCCACTGGTGAATGTCCAAGAAACTCAAGGCTGGTTTTCATCGGCCTGTTGACACTCGCAGGCGTGCTGTTAATCTGGCTGTCCATAAAATCCTGGTCAGCTCTTCATTTTCCTCTCCGCACAATCCAGACGTCAGAAATCATTGGAATCTCCACTACAGAATTTTCCATTCATTCATTCCGAATCTGGAATTCATCTGAATCTGCAAATCCAGGTAGGCTTTCGTTACACCACAGGTGAACGTCCGAGTAAACCGAATGCTGATTATCACACACGCAGGCTTACTATTAAACTATTCAGAAATCATTGGCATCTCCATTAGAGATTTTTCCATTCATTCACTGCGACTTTGGAAAACATCAGAATTCCAACTCCAGGCGAGTTTTCGTTCCACCACTGGTGAATGTCCAAGTAACCCAATGCTGTCTTTCAGCGGCCTGTTCACACTCGTAGGCATGCTGTTCTACTGGCTATCCACTCAACCCTGGTCAATTCTTCATTTTCCTGTCCACACAACCCCGACTTCAAAAATCATTGGAATCTCCACCCCTGAATGTGCCATTCATTCACTGAGAATCTGAAATTCATCTCCATCTCCAAATGAAGGCAGACTTTCGTTACACCACTGGTAAATGTACAAGTAAACCAATGCTGGTTTTCAGAGGCCTGTTCACATTCCCAGGCGTGTTGTTTAACTGGATATCCACTCAACCCTGGTCAGCTCTTCATATTCCTGCGCACACAACCCAGACTTCAGAAATCATTGGAATCTCGACTACAGAATGTTCCGTTCATTCACTGCGAATCTGGAATTCATCTGCATCTGCACTCCAGGAAGTTTAATGTTACACCACTGGTTAATGTTCCAGTAATCCAATTCTGATTTTCACCGTCCTGGTTACTCTCGCTGGCGTTCTGTTCAATTGATTATCTAATCAAACATGGTCAGCCCTTCATTTTCCTGGTCTCGAAACCCAGATGTCAGAAAAAAATGGAATCTCCGCTAGAGAATGTGCCATTCGTTCACTGCGAATCTGATATTCATCTCAATATCCACTTGAAGGCAGACTTCCTTTACACCACAGGTAAATGTCCAAGTAATGCAGTGCTTGTGTTCTGCGGCCTGTTCACCCTCGCAGGCGTGCTGTTCTTCTGGCTATCCACTCAAACCAGGTCATCTCTTCATTTTCCTGTCGATACAACACAGATGTCAGAAATCATTGGAATCTCCTCGACAGACTCTGCTATTCATTCACTGCGAATCTGGAATTCATCTCAATCTCCACTCCACGCAGTCTTTCGTTACACCAGTGGTGAATGTCCAAGTAGCCCAATGCTGGTTTTCAGCGGCCTGTTCACACTCACAGGCGTGCTGTTCATCGGGCTATCCATGCAACCCTGGTCAGCTCTTCATTTTCCTCTCCACACAACCCAGACGTCAGAAATCATTGGAATCTCCACTACAGAATGTTCCACTCATTCACGGCGAATGTGGAATTCATCTGAAACTCCACTCCAGTCCGCCTTACATTACACAACTGGTGAATGTCCACGTAACCGAATGCTGATTTTCACACTCGCAGGCTTACTATTAAACTATTCAGAAATCATTGGCATCTCCATTAGAGATTTTTCCATTCTTTCACTGCGAGTTTGGAAAACATCTGAATTCCAACTCCAGGCGAATTTTCGTTACACCACTGGTGAATGTCCAAGTAACCCATTGCTGGCTCTCAGCGGCCTGTTCCGACTCGCAGGCATGCTGTTCACCTGGCTATACACTCAACGCTGGTCAGCTCTTCATTTTCCTGTCCACAAAAGCGAGACTTCAGAAATCATTGGAATCTCCACTACAGAATGTTCCAAACATTCACGGCGACTCTGGAATTCATTTGTATGTCCACTCCAGGCTGATTTTCGTTACACCACTTATGAATGTCCAAGTACACAATGCTGGATTTTTGCGACCTGTTCACAGTCGCAGGGGTGATCTTCAACTGGCTATCCACTCAACCCTAGTCAGCCCTTCATTTTCCTGTCCACACAACCCAGCCTTCAGAAACCATTATTATCTCCAGTACAGAATGTTCCATTCATTCACTGCGTATCCGGAATTCTTCTGAATCTCCACTCCATGCAGGTGTTCGTTACACTGCTGGTGAATATCCAAGAAACACAATGCTGGTTTTCAGCAGCCTGTTCACTCTCACAGGCGTGCTGTTCTACTGGCTATCCACTCAAACCTGGAAAACACTTCATTTTCCTGTACTCACAACCCAGACTACAGAAATCTTTGGAATCTCCACTAGAGAGTGTGCCATTCATTCGCTGAATCTGGAACTCATCGCAATCTCTACTCCACACAGGCTTTGGTTTCACCACTGGTGAAAGTTCAAGTAACCCAATTCTGGTTTTCAGCGGCCTGTTCACACTCACAGGCGTGCTCTTAAACTGGCTATGCACTAAACTCTGGTCAGCTCTTCATTTTCCTTTCTACACAAAACAGCAGAAATCATTGGATTCTCCACTATAAAATGTTCTATTAATTCAATCTGAATCTGGAATTCTTCCTCAATATCCACTGCAAGTAGACTTTCTTTACACCACTGGTGAATGTCCAAGTAACCCAATGCAGGTATTCAGCTGCCTATTCAAACCCGCAGGCGTGCTGTTCTACTGCCTGTCGACACAACTCTGGTAGGCTCTTCATTTTCCTGTCAACACAACCCATACTTCAGAAATCATTGGAATCTCCACTACAGAATGTGTCATTCATTCACTGAGAATCTGGAATTCATCTCAATCTCCACAGGATGTCGTCATTTTTGCCTCCACTGGTGAATGTCCAAGAAACTCAAGGCTGGTTTTCATCGGCCTGTTGACACTCGCAGGCGTGCTGTTAATCTGGCTGTCCATAAAACCCTGGTCAGCTCTTCATTTTCCTCTCCGCACAACCCAGACGTCAGAAATCATTGGAATCTCCACTACAGAATTTTCCATTCATTCATTCCGAATCTGGAATTCATCTGAATCTGCAAATCCAGGTAGGCTTTCGTTACACCACAGGTGAACGTCCGAGTAAACCGAATGCTGATTATCACACACGCAGGCTTACTATTAAACTATTCAGAAATCATTGGCATCTCCATTAGAGATTTTTCCATTCATTCACTGCGACTTTGGAAAACATCTGAATTCCAACTCCAGGCGAGTTTTCGTTCCACCACTGGTGAATGTCCAAGTAACCCAATGCTGTCTTTCAGTGGCCTGTTCACACTCGTAGGCATGCTGTTCTACTGGCTATCCACTCAACCCTGGTCAATTCTTCATTTTCCTGTCCACACAACCCCGACTTCAAAAATCATTGGAATCTCCACCCCTGAATGTGCCATTCATTCACTGAGAATCTGAAATTCATCTCCATCTCCAAATAAAGGCAGACTTTCGTTACACCACTGGTAAATGTACAAGTAAACCAATGCTGGTTTTCAGAGGCCTGTTCATATTCCCAGGCGTGTTGTTTAACTGGATATCCACTCAACCCTGGTCAGCTCTTCATATTCCTGCGCACACAACCCAGACTTCAGAAATCTTTGGAATCTCGACTACAGAATGTTCCGTTCATTCACTGCGAATCTGGAATTCATCTGCATCTGCACTCCAGGAAGTTTAATGTTACACCACTGGTTAATGTTCCAGTAATCCAATTCTGATTTTCACCGTCCTGGTCACTCTCGCTGGCGTTCTGTTCAATTGATTATCTAATCAAACATGGTCAGCCCTTCATTTTCCTGGTCACGAAACCCAGATGTCAGAAAAAAATGGAATCTCCGCTAGAGAATGTGCCATTCGTTCACTGCGAATCTGATATTCATCTCAATATCCACTTGAAGGCAGACTTCCTTTACACCACAGGTAAATGTCCAAGTAATGCAGTGCTTGTGTTCTGCGGCCTGTTCACACTCGCAGGCGTGCTGTTCTTCTGGCTATCCACTCAAACCAGGTCAGCTCTTCATTTTCCTGTCGATACAACACAGATGTCAGAAATCATTGGAATCTCCTCGACAGACTCTGCTATTCATTCACTGCGAATCTGGAATTCATCTCAATCTCCACTCCACGCAGTCTTTCGTTACACCAGTGGTGAATGTCCAAGTAGCCCAATGCTGGTTTTCAGCGGCCTGTTCACACTCACAGGCGTGCTGTTCATCGGGCTATCCATGCAACCCTGGTCAGCTCTTCATTTTCCTCTCCACACAACCCAGACGTCAGAAATCATTGGAATCTCCACTACAGAATGTTCCACTCATTCACGGCGAATGTGGAATTCATCTGAAACTCCACTCCAGTCCGCCTTACATTACACAACTGGTGAATGTCCACGTAACCGAATGCTGATTTTCACACTCGCAGGCTTACTATTAAACTATTCAGAAATCATTGGCATCTCCATTAGAGATTTTTCCATTCTTTCACTGCGAGTTTGGAAAACATCTGAATTCCAACTCCAGGCGAATTTTCGTTCCACCACTGGTAAATGTCCAAGTAACCCATTGCTGGCTCTCAGCGGCCTGTTCCGACTCGCAGGCATGCTGTTCACCTGGCTATACACTCAACGCTGGTCAGCTCTTCATTTTCCTGTCCACAAAAGCGAGACTTCAGAAATCATTGGAATCTCCACTACAGAATGTTCCAAACATTCACGGCGACTCTGGAATTCATTTGTATGTCCACTCCAGGCAGATTTTCGTTACACCACTTGTGAATGTCCAAGTACACAATGCTGGATTTTTGCGACCTGTTCACAGTCGCAGGGGTGATGTTCAACTGGCAATCCACTCAACCCTAGTCAGCCCTTCATTTTCCTGTCCACACAACCCAGCCTTCAGAAACCATTATTATCTCCAGTACAGAATGTTCCATTCATTCACTGCGTATCCGGAATTCTTCTGAATCTCCACTCCATGCAGGTGTTCGTTACACTGCTGGTGAATATCCAAGAAACACAATGCTGGTTTTCAGCAGCCTGTTCACTCTCACAGGCGTGCTGTTCTACTGGCTATCCACTCAAACCTGGAAAACACTTCATTTTCCTGTACTCACAACCCAGACTACAGAAATCTTTGGAATCTCCACTAGAGAGTGTGCCATTCATTCGCTGAATCTGGAACTCATCGCAATCTCTACTCCACACAGGCTTTGGTTTCACCACTGGTGAAAGTTCAAGTAACCCAATTCTGGTTTTCAGCGGCCTGTTCACACTCACAGGCGTGCTGTTAAACTGGCTATGCACTAAACTCTGGTCAGCTCTTCATTTTCCTTTCTACACAAAACAGACAGCAGAAATCATTGGATTCTCCACTATAAAAGGTTCTATTAATTCAATCTGAATCTGGAATTCTTCCTCAATATCCACTGCAAGTAGACTTTCTTTACACCACCGGTGAATGTCCAAGTAACCCAATGCAGGTATTCAGCTGCCTATTCAAACCCGCAGGCGTGCTGTTCTACTGCCTGTCGACACAACTCTGGTAGGCTCTTCATTTTCCTGTCAACACAACCCATACTTCAGAAATCATTGGAATCTCAACTACAGAATGTGTCATTCATTCACTGAGAATCTGGAATTCATCTCAATCTCCACAGGAGGTCGTCATTTTTTACTCCACTGGTGAATGTCCAAGAAACTCAAGGCTGGTTTTCATCGGCCTGTTGACACTCGCAGGCGTGCTGTTAATCTGGCTGTCCAGCTCTTCATTTTCCTCTCCGCACAACCCAGACATCAGAAATCATTGAAATCTCCACTACAGAATTTTCCATTCATTCATTCCGAATCTGGAATTCATCTGAATCTGCAAATCCAGGTAGGCTTTCGTTACACCACAGGTGAACGTCCGAGTAAACCGAATGCTGATTATCACACACGCAGGGTTACTATTAAACTATTCAGAAATCATTGGCATCTCCATTAGAGATTTTTCCATTCATTCACTGCGACTTTGGAAAACATCTGAATTCCAACTCCAGGCGAGTTTTCGTTCCACCACTGGTGAATGTCCAAGTAACCCAATGCTGTCTTTCAGCGGCCTGTTCACACTCGTAGGCATGCTGTTCTACTGGCTATCCACTCAACCCTGGTCAATTCTTCATTTTCCTGTCCACACAACCCCGACTTCAAAAATCATTGGAATCTCCACCCCTGAATGTGCCATTCATTCACTGAGAATCTGAAATTCATCTCCATCTCCAAATAAAGGCAGACTTTCGTTACACCACTGGTAAATGTACAAGTAAACCAATGCTGGTTTTCAGAGGCCTGTTCACATTCCCAGGCGTGTTGTTTAACTGGATATCCACTCAACCCTGGTCAGCTCTTCATATTCCTGCGCACACAACCCAGACTTCAGAAATCATTGGAATCTCGACTACAGAATGTTCCGTTCATTCACTGCGAATCTGGAATTCATCTGCATCTGCACTCCAGGAAGTTTAATGTTACACCACTGGTTAATGTTCCAGTAATCCAATTCTGATTTTCACCGTCCTGGTCACTCTCGCTGGCGTTCTGTTCAATTCATTATCTAATCAAACATGGTCAGCCCTTCATTTTCCTGGTCTCGAAACCCAGATGTCAGAAAAAAATGGAATCTCCGCTAGAGAATGTGCCATTCGTTCACTGCGAATCTGATATTCATCCCAATATCCACTTGAAGGCAGACTTCCTTTACACCACAGGGAAATGTCCAAGTAATGCAGTGCTTGTGTTCTGCGGCCTGTTCACGCTCGCAGGCGTGCTGTTCTTCTGGCTATCCACTCAAACCAGGTCAGCTCTTCATTTTCCTGTCGATACAACACAGATCTAAGAAATCATTGGAATCTCCTCGACAGACTCTGCTATTCATTCACTGCGAATCTGGAATTCATCTCAATCTCCACTCCACGCAGTCTTTCGTTACACCAGTGGTGAATGTCCAAGTAGCCCAATGCTGGTTTTCAGCGGCCTGTTCACACTCACAGGCGTGCTGTTCATCGGGCTATCCATGCAACCCTGGTCAGCTCTTCATTTTCCTCTCCACACAACCCAGACGTCAGAAATCATTGGAATCTCCACTACAGAATGTTCCACTCATTCACGGCGAATGTGGAATTCATCTGAAACTCCACTCCAGTCCGCCTTACATTACACAACTGGTGAATGTCCACGTAACCGAATGCTGATTTTCACACTCGCAGGCTTACTATTAAACTATTCAGAAATCATTGGCATCTCCATTAGAGATTTTTCCATTCTTTCACTGCGAGTTTGGAAAACATCTGAATTCCAACTCCAGGCGAATTTTCGTTACACCACTGGTTGATGTCCAAGTAACCCATTGCTGGCTCTCAGCGGCCTGTTCCGACTCGCAGGCATGCTGTTCACCTGGCTATACACTCAACGCTGGTCAGCTCTTCATTTTCCTGTCCACAAAAGCGAGACTTCAGAAATCATTGGAATCTCCACTACAGAATGTTCCAAACATTCACGGCGACTCTGGAATTCATTTGTATGTCCACTCCAGGCAGATTATCGTTACACCACTTGTGAATGTCCAAGTGCACAATGCTGGATTTTTGCGACCTGTTCACAGTCGCAGGGGTGATGTTCAACTGGCTATCCACTCAACCCTAGTCAGCCCTTCATTTTCCTGTCCACACAACCCAGCCTTCAGAAACCATTATTATCTCCAGTACAGAATGTTCCATTCATTCACTGCGTATACGGAATTCTTCTGAATCTCCACTCCATGCAGATGTTCGTTACACTGCTGGTGAATATCCAAGAAACACAATGCTGGTTTTCATAAGCCTGTTCACTCTCACAGGCGTGCTGTTCTACTGGCTATGCACTAAACTCTGGTCAGCTCTTCATTTTCCTTTCTACACAAAACAGACAGCAGAAATCATTGGATTCTCCACTATAAAATGTTCTATTAATTCAATCTGAATCTGGAATTCTTCCTCAATATCCACTGCAAGTAGACTTTCTTTACACCACTGGTGAATGTCCAAGTAACCCAATGCAGGTATTCAGCTGCCTATTCAAACTCGCAGGCGTGCTGTTCTACTGCCTGTCGACACAACTCTGGTAGGCTCTTCATTTTCCTGTCAACACAACCCATACTTCAGAAATCATTGGAATCTCCACTACAGAATGTGTCATTCATTCACTGAGAATCTGGAATTCATCTCAATCTCCACAGGAGGTCGTCATTTTTTACTCCACTGGTGAATGTCCAAGAAACTCAAGGCTGGTTTTCATCGGCCTGTTGACACTCGCAGGCGTGCTGTTAATCTGGCTGTCCATAAAATCCTGGTCAGCTCTTCATTTTCCTCTCCGCACAATCCAGACGTCAGAAATCATTGGAATCTCCACTACAGAATTTTCCATTCATTCATTCCGAATCTGGAATTCATCTGAATCTGCAAATCCAGGTAGGCTTTCGTTACACCACAGGTGAACGTCCGAGTAAACCGAATGCTGATTATCACACACGCAGGCTTACTATTAAACTATTCAGAAATCATTGGCATCTCCATTAGAGATTTTTCCATTCATTCACTGCGACTTTGGAAAACATCAGAATTCCAACTCCAGGCGAGTTTTCGTTCCACCACTGGTGAATGTCCAAGTAACCCAATGCTGTCTTTCAGCGGCCTGTTCACACTCGTAGGCATGCTGTTCTACTGGCTATCCACTCAACCCTGGTCAATTCTTCATTTTCCTGTCCACACAACCCCGACTTCAAAAATCATTGGAATCTCCACCCCTGAATGTGCCATTCATTCACTGAGAATCTGAAATTCATCTCCATCTCCAAATGATGGCAGACTTTCGTTACACCACTGGTAAATGTACAAGTAAACCAATGCTGGTTTTCAGAGGCCTGTTCACATTCCCAGGCGTGTTGTTTAACTGGATATCCACTCAACCCTGGTCAGCTCTTCATATTCCTGCGCACACAACCCAGACTTCAGAAATCATTGGAATCTCGACTACAGAATGTTCCGTTCATTCACTGCGAATCTGGAATTCATCTGCATCTGCACTCCAGGAAGTTTAATGTTACACCACTGGTTAATGTTCCAGTAATCCAATTCTGATTTTCACCGTCCTGGTCACTCTCGCTGGCGTTCTGTTCAATTGATTATCTAATCAAACATGGTCAGCCCTTCATTTTCCTGGTCTCGAAACCCAGATGTCAGAAAAAAATGGAATCTCCGCTAGCGAATGTGCCATTCGTTCACTGCGAATCTGATATTCATCTCAATATCCACTTGAAGGCAGACTTCCTTTACACCACAGGTAAATGTCCAAGTAATGCAGTGCTTGTGTTCTGCGGCCTGTTCACCCTCGCAGGCGTGCTGTTCTTCTGGCTATCCACTCAAACCAGGTCAGCTCTTCATTTTCCTGTCGATACAACACAGATGTCAGAAATCATTGGAATCTCCTCGACAGACTCTGCTATTCATTCACTGCGAATCTGGAATTCATCTCAATCTCCACTCCACGCAGTCTTTCGTTACACCAGTGGTGAATGTCCAAGTAGCCCAATGCTGGTTTTCAGCGGCCTGTTCACACTCACAGGCGTGCTGTTCATCGGGCTATCCATGCAACCCTGGTCAGCTCTTCATTTTCCTCTCCACACAACCCAGACGTCAGAAATCATTGGAATCTCCACTACAGAATGTTCCACTCATTCACGGCGAATGTGGAATTCATCTGAAACTCCACTCCAGTCCGCCTTACATTACACAACTGGTGAATGTCCACGTAACCGAATGCTGATTTTCACACTCGCAGGCTTACTATTAAACTATTCAGAAATCATTGGCATCTCCATTAGAGATTTTTCCATTCTTTCACTGCGAGTTTGGAAAACATCTGAATTCCAACTCCAGGCGAATTTTCGTTACACCACTGGTGAATGTCCAAGTAACCCATTGCTGGCTCTCAGCGGCCTGTTCCGACTCGCAGGCATGCTGTTCACCTGGCTATACACTCAACGCTGGTCAGCTCTTCATTTTCCTGTCCACAAAAGCGAGACTTCAGAAATCATTGGAATCTCCACTACAGAATGTTCCAAACATTCACGGCGACTCTGGAATTCATTTGTATGTCCACTCCAGGCTGATTTTCGTTACACCACTTATGAATGTCCAAGTACACAATGCTGGATTTTTGCGACCTGTTCACAGTCGCAGGGGTGATCTTCAACTGGCTATCCACTCAACCCTAGTCAGCCCTTCATTTTCCTGTCCACACAACCCAGCCTTCAGAAACCATTATTATCTCCAGTACAGAATGTTCCATTCATTCACTGCGTATCCGGAATTCTTCTGAATCTCCACTCCATGCAGGTGTTCGTTACACTGCTGGTGAATATCCAAGAAACACAATGCTGGTTTTCAGCAGCCTGTTCACTCTCACAGGCGTGCTGTTCTACTGGCTATCCACTCAAACCTGGAAAACACTTCATTTTCCTGTACTCACAACCCAGACTACAGAAATCTTTGGAATCTCCACTAGAGAGTGTGCCATTCATTCGCTGAATCTGGAACTCATCGCAATCTCTACTCCACACAGGCTTTGGTTTCACCACTGGTGAAAGTTCAAGTAACCCAATTCTGGTTTTCAGCGGCCTGTTCCATTCATTCATTCCGAATCTGGAATTCATCTGAATCTGCAAATCCAGGTAGGCTTTCGTTACACCACAGGTGAACGTCCGAGTAAACCGAATGCTGATTTTCACACTCGCAGGCTTACTATTAAACTATTCAGAAATCATTGGCATCTCCATTAGAGATTTTTCCATTCATTCACTGCGACTTTGGAAAACATCAGAATTCCAACTCCAGGCGAGTTTTCGTTCCACCACTGGTGAATGTCCAAGTAACCCAATGCTGTCTTTCAGCGGCCTGTTCACACTCGTAGGCATGCTGTTCTACTGGCTATCCACTCAACCCTGGTCAATTCTTCATTTTCCTGTCCACACAACCCCGACTTCAAAAATCATTGGAATCTCCACCCCTGAATGTGCCATTCATTCACTGAGAATCTGAAATTCATCTCCATCTCCAAATAAATAAAGGCAGACTTTCGTTACACCACTGGTAAATGTACAAGTAAACCAATGCTGGTTTTCAGAGGCCTGTTCACATTCTCAGGCATGTTGTTTAACTGGATATCCACTCAACCCTGGTCAGCTCTTCATATTCCTGCGCACACAACCCAGACTTCAGAAATCATAGGAATCTCGTCTACACAATGTTCCGTTCATTCACTGCGAATCTGGAATTCATCTGAATCTGCACTCCAGGAAGTTTAATGTTACACCACTGGTTAATGTTCCAGTAATCCAATTCTGATTTTCACCGTCCTGGTCACTCTCGCTGGCGTTCTGTTCAATTGATTATCTAATCAAACATGGTCAGCCCTTCATTTTCCTGGTCACGAAACCCAGATGTCAGAAAAAATTGGAATCTCCGCTAGAGAATGTGCCATTCGTTCACTGCGAATTTGATATTCATCTCAATATCCACTTGAAGGCAGACTTCCTTTACACCACAGGTAAATGTCCAAGTAATGCAGTGCTTGTGTTCTGCGGCCTGTTCACCCTCTCAGGCGTGCTGTTCTTCTGGCTATCCACTCAAACCAGGTCAGCTCTTCATTTTCCTGTCGATACAACACAGATCTAAGAAATCATTGGAATCTCCTCGACAGACACTGCTATTCTTTCACTGCGAATCTGGAATTCATCTCAATCTCCACTCCACGCAGTCTTTCGTTACACCAGTAGTGAATGTCCAAGTAGCCCAATGCTGGTTTCCAGCGGCCTGTTCACACTCACAGGCGTGCTGTTCATCTGGCTATCCATGCAACCCTGGTCAGCTCTTCATTTTCCTCTCCACACAACGCAGACGTCAGAAATCATTGGAATCTTCACTACAGAATGTTGCACTCATTCACGGCGAATGTGGAATTCATCTGAAACTCCACTCCAGTCCGCCTTACATTACACAACTGGTGAATGTCCACGTAACCGAATGCTGATTTTCACACTCGCAGGCTTACTATTAAACTATTCAGAAATCATTGGCATCTCCCTTAGAGATTTTTCCATTCTTTCACTGCGAGTTTGGAAAACATCTGAATTCCAACTCCAGGCGAGTTTTCGTTCCACCACTGGTGAATGTCCAAGTAACCCATTGCTGGCTCTCAGCGGCCTGTTCCGACTCGCAGGCATGCTGTTCACCTGGCTATACACTCAACGCTGGTCAGCTCTTCATTTTCCTGTCCACAAAAGCGAGACTTCAGAAATCATTGGAATCTCCACTACAGAATGTTCCAAACATTCACGGCGACTCTGGAATTCATTTGTATGTCCACTCCAGGCAGATTTTCGTTACGCCACTTGTGAATGTCCAAGTAACACAATGCTGGATTTTTACGACCTGTTCACAATCGCAGGGGTGATGTTCAACTGGCTATCCACTCAACCCTAGTCAGCCCTTCATTTTCCTGTCCACACAACCCAGCCTTCAGAAACCATTATTATCTCCAGTACAGAATGTTCCATTCATTCACTGCGTATCCGGAATTCTTCTGAATCTCCACTCCATGCAGGTGTTCGTTACACTGCTGGTGAATATCCAAGAAACACAATGCTGGTTTTCAGCAGCCTGTTCAATCTCACAGGCGTGCTGTTCTACTGGCTATCCACTCAAACCTGGAAAACACTTCATTTTCCTGTACTCACAACCCAGACTACAGAAATCTTTGGAACCTCCACTAGAGAGTGTGCCATTCATTCGCTGAATCTGGAATTCATCTCAATCTCTACTCCACACAGGCTTTGGTTTCACCACTGGTGAAAGTTCAAGTAACCCAATTCTGGTTTTCAGCGGCCTGTTCACACTCACAGGCGTGCTGTTAAACTGGCTATGCACTAAACTCTGGTCAGCTCTTCATTTTCCTTTCTACACAAAACAGACAGCAGAAATCATTGGATTCTCCACTATAAAATGTTCTATTAATTCAATCTGAATCTGGAATTCTTCCTCAATATCCACTGCAAGTAGACTTTCTTTACACCACTGGTGAATGTCCAAGTAACCCAATGCAGGTATTCAGCTGCCAATTCAAACCCGCAGGCGTGCTGTTCTACTGCCTGTCGACACAACTCTGGTAGGCTCTTCATTTTCCTGTCAACACAACCCATTCTTCAGAAATCATTGGAATCTCCACTACAGAATGTGTCATTCATTCACTGAGAATCTGGAATTCATCTCATTCTCCACAGGAGGTCGTCATTTTTTACTCCACTGGTGAATGTCCAAGAAACTCAAGGCTGGTTTTCATCGGCCTGTTGACACTCGCAGGCGTGCTGTTAATCTGGCTGTCCATACAACCCTGGTCAGCTCTTCATTTTCCTCTCCACACAACCCAGACGTCAGAAATCATTGGAATCTCCACTACAAAATTTTCCATTCATTCATTCCGAATCTGGAATTCATCTGAATCTGCAAATCCAGGTAGGCTTTCGTTACACCACAGGTGAACGTCCGAGTAAACCGAATGCTGATTTTCACACTCGCAGTCTTACTATTAAACTATTCAGAAATCATTGGCATCTCCATTAGAGATTTTTCCATTCATTCACTGCGACTTTGGAAAACATCTGAATTCCAACTCCAGGCGAGTTTTCGTTCCACCACTGGTGAATGTCCTAGTAACCCAATGCTGTCTTTCAGCGGCCTGTTCACACTCGTAGGCATGCTGTTCTACTGGCTATCCACTCAACCCTGGTCAATTCTTCATTTTCCTGTCCACACAACCCCGACTTCAAAAATCATTGGAATCTCCACCCCTGAATGTGCCATTCATTCACTGAGAATCTGAAATTCATCTCCATCTCCAAATAAATAAAGGCAGACTTTCGTTACACCACTGGTAAATGTACAAGTAAACCAATGCTGGTTTTCAGAGGCCTGTTCACATTCTCAGGCGTGTTGTTTAACTGGATATCCACTCAACCCTGGTCAGCTCTTCATATTCCTGCGCACACAACCCAGACTTCAGAAATCATAGGAATCTCGTCTACACAATGTTCCGTTCATTCACTGCGAATCTGGAATTCATCTGAATCTGCACTCCAGGAAGTTTAATGTTACACCACTGGTTAATGTTCCAGTAATCCAATTCTGATTTTCACCGTCCTGGTCACTCTCGCTGGCGTTCTGTTCAATTGATTATCTAATCAAACATGGTCAGCCCTTCATTTTCCTGGTCACGAAACCCAGATGTCAGAAAAAATTGGAATCTCCGCTAGAGAATGTGCCATTCGTTCACTGCGAATCTGATATTCATCTCAATATCCACTTGAAGGCAGACTTCCTTTACACCACAGGTAAATGTCCAAGTAATGCAGTGCTTGTGTTCTGCGGCCTATTCACACTCGCAGGCGTGCTGTTCTTCTGGCTATCCACTCAAACCAGGTCAGCTCTTCATTTTCCTGTCGATACAACACAGATGTCAGATATCATTGGAATCTCCTCGACAGACACTGCTATTCTTTCACTGCGAATCTGGAATTCATCTCAATCTCCACTCCACGCAGTCTTTCGTTACACCAGTAGTGAATGTCCAAGTAGCCCAATGCTGGTTTCCAGCGGCCTGTTCACACTCACAGGCGTGCTGTTCATCTGGCTATCCATGCAACCCTGGTCAGCTCTTCATTTTCCTCTCCACACAACGCAGACGTCAGAAATCATTGGAATCTTCACTACAGAATGTTCCACTCATTCACGGCGAATGTGGAATTCATCTGAAACTCCACTCCAGTCCGCCTTACATTACACAACTGGTGAATGTCCACGTAACCGAATGCTGATTTTCACACTCGCAGGCTTACTATTAAACTATTCAGAAATCATTGGCATCTCCCTTAGAGATTTTTCCATTCTTTCACTGCGAGTTTGGAAAACATCTGAATTCCAACTCCAGGCGAGTTTTCGTTCCACCACTGGTGAATGTCCAAGTAACCCATTGCTGGCTCTCAGCGGCCTGTTCCGACTCGCAGGCATGCTGTTCACCTGGCTATACACTCAACGCTGGTCAGCTCTTCATTTTCCTGTCCACAAAAGCGAGACTTCAGAAATCATTGGAATCTCCACTACAGAATGTTCCAAACATTCACGGCGACTCTGGAATTCATTTGTATGTCCACTCCAGGCAGATTTTCGTTACGCCACTTGTGAATGTCCAAGTAACACAATGCTGGATTTTTACGACCTGTTCACAATCGCAGGGGTGATGTTCAACTGGCTATCCACTCAACCCTAGTCAGCCCTTCATTTTCCTGTCCACACAACCCAGCCTTCAGAAACCATTATTATCTCCAGTACAGAATGTTCCATTCATTCACTGCGTATCCGGAATTCTTCTGAATCTCCACTCCATGCAGGTGTTCGTTACACTGCTGGTGAATATCCAAGAAACACAATGCTGGTTTTCAGCAGCCTGTTCAATCTCACAGGCGTGCTGTTCTACTGGCTATCCACTCAAACCTGGAAAACACTTCATTTTCCTGTACTCACAACCCAGACTACAGAAATCTTTGGAACCTCCACTAGAGAGTGTGCCATTCATTCGCTGAATCTGGAATTCATCTCAATCTCTACTCCACACAGGCTTTGGTTTCACCACTGGTGAAAGTTCAAGTAACCCAATTCTGGTTTTCAGCGGCCTGTTCACACTCACAGGCGTGCTGTTAAACTGGCTATGCACTAAACTCTGGTCAGCTCTTCATTTTCCTTTCTACACAAAACAGACAGCAGAAATCATTGGATTCTCCACTATAAAATGTTCTATTAATTCAATCTGAATCTGGAATTCTTCCTCAATATCCACTGCAAGTAGACTTTCTTTACACCACTGGTGAATGTCCAAGTAACCCAATGCAGGTATTCAGCTGCCAATTCAAACCCGCAGGCGTGCTGTTCTACTGCCTGTCGACACAACTCTGGTAGGCTCTTCATTTTCCTGTCAACACAACCCATTCTTCAGAAATCATTGGAATCTCCACTACAGAATGTGTCATTCATTCACTGAGAATCTGGAATTCATCTCATTCTCCACAGGAGGTCGTCATTTTTTACTCCACTGGTGAATGTCCAAGAAACTCAAGGCTGGTTTTCATCGGCCTGTTGACACTCGCAGGCGTGCTGTTAATCTGGCTGTCCATACAACCCTGGTCAGCTCTTCATTTTCCTCTCCACACAACCCAGACGTCAGAAATCATTGGAATCTCCACTACAAAATTTTCCATTCATTCATTCCGAATCTGGAATTCATCTGAATCTGCAAATCCAGGTAGGCTTTCGTTACACCACAGGTGAACGTCCGAGTAAACCGAATGCTGATTTTCACACTCGCAGGCTTACTATTAAACTATTCAGAAATCATTGGCATCTCCATTAGAGATTTTTCCATTCATTCACTGCGACTTTGGAAAACATCTGAATTCCAACTCCAGGCGAGTTTTCGTTCCACCACTGGTGAATGTCCAAGTAACCCAATGCTGTCTTTCAGCGGCCTGTTCACACTCGTAGGCATGCTGTTCTACTGGCTATCCACTCAACCCTGGTCAATTCTTCATTTTCCTGTCCACACAACCCCGACTTCAAAAATCATTGGAATCTCCACCTCTGAATGTGCCATTCTTTCACTGAGAATCTGAAATTCATCTCCATCTCCAAATAAATAAAGGCAGACTTTCGTTACACCACTGGTAAATGTACAAGTAAACCAATGCTGGTTTTCAGAGGCCTGTTCACATTCTCAGGCGTGTTGTTTAACTGGATATCCACTCAACCCTGGTCAGCTCTTCATATTCCTGCGCACACAACCCAGACTTCAGAAATCATTGGAATCTCGACTACAGAATGTTCCGTTAATTCACTGCGAATCTGGACTTCATCTGAATCTGCACTCTAGGAAGTTTAATGTTACACCACTGGTTAATGTTCCAGTAATCCAATTCTGATTTTCACCGTCCTGGTCACTCTCTCTGGCGTTCTGTTCAATTGATTATTTAATCAAACATGGTCAGCCTTTCATTTTCGTGTTCACGAAACCCAGATGTTAGAAAAAATTGAAATCCCCGCTATAGAATGTGCCATTCGTTCACTGCGAATCTGATATTCATCTCAATATCCACTTGAAGGCAGACTTCCTTTACACCACAGGTAAATGTCCATGTAATGCAGTGCTTGTGTTCTGCGGCCTGTTCACACTCGCAGGCGTGCTGTTCTTCTGGCTATCCACTCAAACCAGGTCAGCTCTTCATTTTCCTGTCGATACAACACAGATGTCAGAAATCATTGGAATCTCCTCGACAGACTCTGCTATTCATTCACTGCGAATCTGGAATTCCTCTCAATCTCCACTCCACGCAGTCTTTCGGTACACCAGTGGTGAATGTCCAAGTAGCCCAATGCTGGTTTTCAGCGGCCTGTTCACACTCACAGGCGTGCTGTTCATCTGGCTTTACATGCAACACTGGTCAGCTCTTCATTTTCCTCTCCACACAACCCAGACGTCAGAAATCATTGGAATCTCCACTACAGAATTTTCCATTCATTCATTCCGAATCTGGAGTTCATCTGAATCTGCAAATCCAGGTAGGCTTTCGTTACACCACAGGTCAACGTCCGAGTAAACCGAATGCTGATTTTCACACTCGCAGGCTTACTATTAAACTATTCAGAAATCATTGGCATCTCCATTAGAGATATTTCCATTCATTCACTGCGAATTTGGAAAACATCTGAATTCCATCTCCAGGCGAGTTTTTGTTACACCACTGGTGAATGTCCAAGTAACCCATTGCGGGCTCTCAGCGGCCTGTTCAGACTCGCAGGCATGCTGTTCACCTGGCTATACACTCAACGCTGGTCACCTCTTCATTTTCCTGTCCACAAAAGCGAGACTCCAGAAATCATTGGTATCTCCACTACAGAATGTTGCAAACATTCACGCCGAATCTGGAATTCATTGTATATCCACTCCAAGCAGATTTTCATTACACCACTTGTGAATGTCCAAGTAACCCAATGCTTGATTTTTTCGACCTGTTCACAATGGCAGGGTTGATGTTCAACTGGCTATCCACTCAACCCTAGTCAGCCCTTCATTTTTCTGTCCACACAACCAAGACTTCAGAAATCATTGGTATCTTCACTACAGAATGTGCCATTCATTCACTGCGAATCTAGAATTCTTCTCAATCTCAAATGAAGGCAAAACTTCTTTACGCCACCTGTGAATGTCCAATTAACCCAATGCTGGTTTTCTCTGGCCTGTTCACAATCACAGGCATGCTGTTCAATTGGCTTTCCACTCCAACCTGGTCAGCTCTTCATTCTCCTGTCCACTCAACCAATCCTTCAGAAAGCATAGCAATCTCCACAACAGAATGTTCCGTTCATTCACGGCGAATCTGGAAACCATCTGAATCTCCAACTCAAGGCGGGCTATCCTTACACCACTGGTGAATGTCCAAGTAACCCAATGCTGTCTTTCAGCGGCCTGTTCACACTCGTAGGCGTGCTGTTGTACTGGCTATCCACTCAACCCTGGTCAATTCTTCATTTTCCTGTCCACACAACCCCGACTTCAAAAATTATTGGAATCTCCACCCCTGAATGTGCCATTCATTCCCTGAGAATCTGAAATTCATCTCCATCTCCAAATAAAGGCAGATTTTCGTTACACCACTGGTGAATGTACAAGTAAACCAATGCTGGTTTTCAGTGGCCTGTTCACATTCTCAGGCGTGTTGTTTAACTGGATAACCACTCAACCCTGGTCAGCTCTTCATTTTCCTGTGCACACAACCCAGACGTCAGAAAACATTGGAATCTCCACGACACAATGTGCCGTTAATTCACTGTGATTTTAGAATTCATCTGAATCTCCACTCCAGGCAGGCATTCATTACACCATTGGTGAATGTCCAAGTAACCCAGTGCTGTCGGTCTTCGGTCTGTTCACACTGGCAGGCGTGCTCTTCTTCTGGCTATCCACTTAACCCTAGTTTGCTCTTCATTTTCCTGCCCACACTACACACACTACAGAAATCAATGGACTCTCCACTACTGAATGTTCGATTCATTCAATGCGAATCTGGAATTCATCTGAACATCCAACTCCAGGCAGGCTAACCTTACACTACTGGTGAATGTCAAAATAAACTAATGCTTGTTTTCAGCAGACTGTTAACAATCGCAGGCGTACTCTTCAACTGGCTATCGACACAAAACTGGTCACCTCTACATTTTCCTGTCCACACAACCCAGACTTCAGAAATTAGTGGAATCTCCAACACAGAATGTTTCATTCATTTACTGCGAATCTGGAATTCATCTGAATCTCCAATTCGACGCATGCTTTCGTTAAACCACTGATGAATATCCAAGTAACACAATGCTGGTTTTCAGCAGCCTGTTCACACTCGCAGGCGTGCTGTTCATCTGGCTATCCACTCAACCCTGGTCAGGTCTTCATTTTCCTGTCCACACAACCCAGACTTCAGAAACCATTGGAATTACCACGACAGAATGTTCGAGTCATTCACTCATATCTGGAATTCTTCTGAATCTCCACTCCAGAAGGCTTTAATTACACCACTGCTGAATGTCCAAGTAACCCAAAGCTGGTTTTCAGTGACCTGTTCACAGTCGTAGGCCTGCTGTTAAACTGGCTATGCACTCAACCCTAGTCAGCTCTTCAGTTTCCTGTGCACATGACCCAGACTTCAGAAATCACTGGAATCTCGACTACAGAATGTTCCGTTCATTCACTGCGAATCTGGTATTCATCTGAATCTCCACTCCAGGAAGGTTAATGTTACACCACTGGTTAATGTTCCAGTAATCCAATGCTGATTTTCACCGTCCTGGTCACTCTCGCTGGCGTTCTGTTCAATTGATTACCTAATCAAACATGGTCAGCCCTTCATTTTCCTGTTCACGAAACCCAGACGTCAGAAAAAATTGGAATCTCCGCTAGAGAATGTGCCATTCATTCACTGCGAATCTGATATTCATCTCAATATCCACTTGAAGGCAGACTTTCTTTACACGACAGGTTAAAGTCCAAGTAATGCAGTGCTTGTGTTCTGCGGCCTGTTCACACTCGCAGGCGTGCTGTTCTTCTGGCTATCCACTCAAACCAGGTCAGCTCTTCATTTTCCTGTCGATACAACACAGATGTCAGAAATCATTGGAATCTCCTCGACAGACTCTGCTAATCATTCACTGCGAATCTGGAATTCATCTCAATCTCCACTCCACGTAGTCTTTTGTAACACCAGTGGTGAATGTCCAAGTAGCCCAGTGCTGGTTTTCAGCGGCCTCTTCACACTCGCAGGCGTGCTGTTCATCTGGCTATCCATGTAACCCTGGTCAGCTCTTCATTTTCCTCTCCACACAACCCAGACGTCAGAAATCATTGGAATCTCCACTACAGAATGTTCCACTCATTCACGGCGAATGTGGTGTTCATCTGAAACTCCACTCCAGTCCGCCTTACATTACACAAGTGGTGAATGTCCACGTAACCGAATGCTAATTTTCACACTCGTAGGCTTACTATTAAACTATTCAGAAATCATTGGCATCTCCATTAGAGATTTTTCCATTCATTCACTGCGAATTTGGAAAACATCTGTATTCCATCTCCAGGTCAGTTTTCGTTACACGACTAGTGAATGTCCAAGTAACCCATTGCTGGCTCTCAGCGGCTTGTTTAGACTCGCTGGCATTTTGTTCACCTGGCTATACACTCAACGCTGGTCAGCTCTTCATTTTCCTGTCCACAAGAGCGAGACTTCAGAAATCATTGGAATCTCCACTACAGAATGTTCCAAACATTCACGGCGAATCTGGAATTCAGTTGTATATCCACTCCAGGCAGATTTTCGTTACACCACTTGTGAATGTCAAAGTAACACAATGCTGGATTTTTGTGACCTGTTCACAATCGCAGGCTTGATGTTCAACTGGCTATACACTCAACCCTAGTCATCCCTTCATTTTCCTGTCCACACAACCGAGACTTCAGATATCATTGGTTTGTTCACTACAGAATGTGCCATTCATTCACTGCGAATCTGGAATTCTGCTCAATCTCCACTGAACGCAAAATTTCTTTACGCCACCTATGAATGTCCAAGTAACCCAATGCTGGTTTTCTCTGGCCTGTTCACACTCGCAGGCATGCTGTTCAATTGGCTTTCCACTCCAACCTGGTCAGCTTTTCATTTTCCTGTCCACACAACCCACCCTTCAGAAATCATGGCAATCTCCACAACAGAATGTTCGGTTCATTCACGGCGAACCTGGAATTCATCTGAATTTCCAACTCCAGGTGTGCTATCCTTACACCACTGGTGAATGTCCAAGTAACCCAATGCTGTCTTTCAGCGGCCTGTTCACACTCGTAGGCGTGCTGTTCTACTGGCTATCGACTCAACCCCGGTCAATTCTTCATTTTCCTGTCCACACAACCCCGATTTCAAAAATCATTGGAATCTCCACCCCTGAATGTGCCATTCATTCCCTGAGAATCTGAAATTCATCTCCATCTCCAAATAAAGGCAGATTTTCGTTAAACCACTGATGAATATCCAAGTAACACAATGCCGGTTTTCAGCGGCCTGTTCACACTCGCAGGCGTGCTGTTCATCTGGCTATCCATGTAACCCTGGTCAGCTCTTCATTTTCCTGTCCACACAACCCAGACTTCAGAAATCATTGGAATTACCACGACAGAATGTTCGAGTCATTCACTGCATATCTGGAATTCATCTGAATCTCCACTCCCGAAGGCTTTAATTACACCACAGCTGAATATCCAAGTAACCCAAAGCTGGTTTTCAGTGACCTGTTCACACTCGTAGGCATGCTGTTAAACTGGCTATGCACTCAACCCTAGTCAGCTCTTCATTTTCCTGTGCACACAACCCAGACTTCAGAAATCATTGGAATCTCGGCTACAGTATGTTCCGATCATTCACTGCGAATCTGGATTTCATCTGAATCTCCACTCCAGGAAGGTTAATGTTACACCACTGGTTAATGTTCCAGTAATCCAATGCTGATTTTCACCGTCCTGATCACTCTCGCTGGCGTTCTGTTCAATTGAGTATCTAATCAAACATGGTCAGCCCTTCATTTTCCTGTTCAGGAAACCCAGACGTCAGAAAAAATTGGAATCTCCGCTAGAGAATGTGCCATTTGTTCACTGCGAATCTGATATTCATCTCAATATCCACTTGAAGGCAGACTTCCTTTACACCACAGGTAAATGTCCAAGTAATGCAGTGCTTGTGTTCTGCGGCCTGTTCACACTCGCAGGCGTGCTATTCTTCTGGCTATCCACTCAAACCAGGTCAGCTCTTCCTTTTCCTGTCGATACAACACAGATGTCAGAAATCATTGGAATCTCCTCGACAGACTCTGCTATTCATTCACTGCGAATCTGGAATTCATCTCCATCTCCACTCCACGCAGTCTTTCGTTACACCAGTGGTGAATGTCCAAGTAGCCCAATGCTGGTTTCCAGCGGCCTGTTCACACTCTCAGGCGTGCTGTTCATCTGGCTATCCATGCAACCCTGGTCAGCTCTTCATTTTCCTCTCCACACAACCCAGAAGTCAGAAATCATTGGAATCTCCCCTACAGAATGTTCCACTCATTCACGGCGAATGTGGAATTCATCTGAAACTCCACTCCAGTCCGCCTTACATTACACAACTGGTGAATGTCCACGTAACCGAATCCTGATTTTCACACTCGCAGGCTTACTATTAAACTATTCAGAAATCATTGGCATCTCCCTTAGAGATTTTTCCATTCTTTCACTGCGAGTTTGGAAAACATCTGAATTCCAACTCCAGGCGAGTTTTCGTTCCACCACTGGTGAATGTCCAAGTAACCCATTGCTGGCTCTCAGCGGCCTGTTCAGACTCGCAGGCATGCTGTTCACCTGGCTATACACTCAACGCTGGTCACCTCTTCATTTTCCTGTCCACAAAAGCGAGACTCCAGAAATCATTGGAATCTCCACTACAGAATGTTCCAAACATTCATGGCGAATCTGAAATTCATTTGTATATCCACTCCAGGCAGATTATCATTAGACCACTTGTGAATGTCCAAGTAACCCAATGCTTGATTTTTGCGACCTGTTCACAATTGCAGGGTTGATGTTCAACTGGCTATCCACTCAACCCTAGTCAGCCCTTCATTTTCCTGTCCACACAACCCAGCCTTCAGAAATCATTGGTATCTTCACTACAGAATTTGCCATTCATTCACTGTGAATCTGGAATTCTTCTCAATCTCCACTGAAAGCAAAGTTTCTTTACGCCACCTGTGAATGTCCAAGTAACCCAAAGCTGGTTTTCTCTGGCCTGTTCACAATCGCAAGCATGCTGTTCAATTGGCTTTCCACTCCAACCTGGTCAGCTCTTCATTCTCCTGTCCACTCAACCCACCCTTCAGAAATCATAGCAATCTCCACAACAGAATGTTCCGTTCATTCACGGCGAATCTGGAATCCATCTGAATCTCCAACTCCCGGCGGGCTATCCTTACAGCACTCGTGAATATACAAGTAACCCAATGCTGTCTTTCAGCGGCCTGTTCACACTCGTAGGCGTGCTGTTCTACTGGCTATCCACTCAACCCTGGTCAATTCTTCATTTTCCTGTCCACACAACCCCGACTTCAAAAATTATTGGAATCTCCACCCCTGAATGTGCCATTCATTCACTGAGAATCTGAAATTCATCTCCATCTCCAAATAAAGGCAGATTTTTGTTACACCACTGGTGAATGTACAAGGAAACCAATGCTGCATTTCAGAGGCCTTTTCACATTCTCAGCCGTGTTGTTTAACTGGATATCCACTCAACCCTGGTCAGCTCTTCATATTCCTGCGCACAGAACCCAGACTTCAGAAATCATTGGAATCTCGACTACAGAATGTTCCGTTCATTCACTGCGAATCTGGAATTCATCTGAATCTGCACTCCAGGAAGTTAAATGTTACACCACTGTTTAATGTTCCAGTAATCCAATTCTGATTTTCACCGTCCTGGTCACTCTCGCTGGCGTTCTGTTCAATTGATTATCTAATCAAACAAGGTCAGCCCTTCATTTTCCTGTTCACGAAACCCAGATGTCAGAAAAAATTGGAATCTCCGCTAGAGAATGTGCCATTCGTTCACTGTGAATCTGATATTCATCTCAATATCCACCTGACGGCAGACTTTCTTTACACCACATGTAAATGTCCAAGTAATGCAGGGCTTGTGTTCTGCGGCCTGTTCACACTCGCAGGCTTGCTGTTCTTCTGGCTATCCACTCAAACCAGGTCAGCTCTTCATTTTCCTGTCGATACAACACAGATGTCAGAAATCATTGGAATCTCCTCGACAGACTCTGCTATTCATTCACTGCGAATCTGGAATTCATCTCAATCTCCACTCCACGCAGTCTTTCGTTACACCAGTGGTGAATGTCCAAGTAGCCCAATGCTGGTTTTCAGCGGCCTGTTCACACTCACAGGCGTGCTGTTCATCTGGCTATCCATGCAACCCTGGTCAGCTCTTCATTTTCCTCTCCACACAACGTAGACGTCAGAAATCATTGGAATCTCCACTGCAGAATGTTCCACTCATTCAGGGCGAATCTGGAATTCATCTGAACATCCAACTCCAGGCAGGCTAACGTTACACTGCTGGTGAATGTCAAAAAAATTTAATGCTTGTTTTCAGCAGCCTGTTAACAATCACAGGCGTTCTCTTCAACTGGCTATCCACACAAAACTGGTCAGCTCTTCATTTTCCTGTCCACACAACCCAGACTTCAGAAATTAGTGGAATCTCCACCACAGAATGTTTCATTCATTTACTGCGAATCTGGAATTCATCTGAATCTCCACTCCCAAAGGCTTTAATTACACCACAGCTGAATGTCCAAGTAACCCAAAGCTGTTTTTCAGTGACCTGTTCACACTCGTAGGCATGCTGTTAAACTGGCTATGCACTCAACCCTAGTCAGCTCTTCATTTTCCTGTGCACACAACCCAGATTTCAGAAATCATTGGAATCTCGACTACAGTATGTTCCGATCATTCACTGCGAATTTGGAATTCATCTGAATCTCCACTCCAGGAAGGTTAATGTTACACAACTGGTTAATGTTCCAGTAATCCAATGCTGATTTTCACCGTCCTGGTCACTCTCGCTGGCGTTCTGTTCAATTGATTATCTAATCAAACATGGTCAGCCTTTCATTTTCCTGTTCAAGAAACCCAGACGTCAGAAAAAATTGGAATCTCCGCTAGAGAATGTGCCATTCGTTCACTATGAATCTGATATTCATCTAAATATGCACTTGAAGGCAGACTTATTTTACACCACAGGTAAATGTCCAAGTAATGCAGTGCTTGTGTTCTGCTGCCTGTTCACACTCGCAGGCGTGCTCTTCTTCTGGCTATCCACTCAAACCAGGTCAGCTCTTCATTTTCCTGTCGAAACAATACAGATGTCAGAAATCATTGGAATCTCCTCTACAGACTCTGCTATTCAGTCACTACGAATCTGGAATTCATCTCAATCTCCACTCCACGCAGTCTTTCATTACACCAGTGGTGAATGTCCTAGTTGCCCAATGCTGTTTTTCAGTGCCCTCTTCACACTCGCAGGCGCTGGTCATCTGGCTATCCATGTAACCCTGGTCAGCTCTTCATTTTCCTCTCCACACCACCCAGACGTCAGAAATCACTGGAATCTCCACTACAGTATGTTCCACTCATTCACGGCGAATGTGGTGTTCATCTGAAACTCCACTCCAGTCCGCCTTACATTACACATCTGGTGAATGTCCACGTAACCAATTGCTGATTTTCACACTCGCAGGCTTACTATTAAACTATTCAGAATTCAATGGCATCTCCATTAGCGATTTTTCCATTAATTCACTGTGAATTTGGAAAACATCTGAATTCCATCTCCACTCAACGCTGGTCAGCTCTTCATTTTCCTTTCCACAAAAGCGAGACTTCAGAAATCATTGGAATCTTCACTACAGAAAGTTCCAAACATTCACAGCGAATCTGGAATTCATTTGTATATCCACTCCAGGCAGATTTTCGTTACACCACTTGTGAATGTCCAAGTAACCCAATGCTGGATTTTTGCGACCTGTTCACAATCGCAGGGTTGATGTTCAACTGGCTATCCACTCAACCCTGGTCAGCTCTTCATTTTCCTGTCCACACAACCCTTACTTCAGAAATCATTGGAATTACCACGACAGAATGTTTGAGTCATTCACTGCATATCTGGAATTCATCTGAATCTCCAAATAAATGCAGACTTTTGTTACACCATTGGTAAACCAATGCTGTTTTTCAGAGGCCTATTCAAATTCTCAGGCGTGTTGTTTAACTGGATATCCACTCAACCCTGTTCAGCTCTTCATTTTCCTGTGCACACAACCCAGACGTCAGAAAACATTGGAATCTCCACGACACAATGTGCCATTAATTCACTGTGATTTTAGAATTCATCTGAATCTCCACTCCAGGCAGGCATTCATTACAGCATTGGAGAATGTCCAAGTAACCCAGTGCTGTCGGTCTTCGGTCTGTTCACACTGGCAGGCGTGCTCTTCTTGTGGCTACTCACTTAACCCTAGTTTGCTCTTCATTTTCCTGCCCACACTACACACACTAGAGAAATCAATGGACGCTCCACTATAGAATGTTCCATTCATTCAATGCGAATCTGGAATTCATCTCAATATCCAACTCCAGGCAGGCTAACGGTACACTACTGGTGAATGTCAAAATAAAGTAATGTTTGTTTTCAGCAGCCTGTTAACAATCGCAGGCGTACTCTTCAACTGGCTATCGACATAAAACTGGTCAGCTCTTCATTTTTCTGTCCACCAACCCACCCTTCAGAAATTATTGGAATCTCCACTACAGAGTGTTTCATTCATTCACTGCGAATCTGGAATTCATCTGAATCTCCAATTCTGCGCATGCTTTCATTAAACCACTGATGAATGTCCAAGTAACACAATGCTGGTTTTCAGCGGCCTGTTCACACTCGCAGGCGTGCTGTTCATCTGGCTATCCACTCACACCTGGTCAGCTCTTCATTTTTCTGTCCACCCAACCCAGAATTCAGAAATCATTGGAATTACCACGACAGAATGTTCGAGTCATTCACTGCATATCTGGAATTCATCTGAATCTCCACTCCAGTAGGCTTTAATTACACCACTGCTGGATGTCCAAGTAACCCAAAGCTGGTTTTCAGTGACCTGTTCACACTCGTAGGCCTGCTCTTAAACTCCCTATGCACTCAAGCCTAGTATGCTCTTCATTTTCCTGTGCACAAAACCAGAATGTTCAGAAATCATTGGAATCTCGACTACAGAATGTTCCGTTCATTCACTTCGATTCTGGAATTCATCTGAATCTCCACTCCAGGAAGTTTAATGTTACACCACTGGTTAATGTTCCAGTAATCCAATGCTGATTTTCAACGTCCTGGTCACTATCGCTGGCATTCTGTTCAATTGAGTATCTAATCAAACCTGGTCAGCTCTTCATTTTCCTGTCCACGAAACCCAGACGTCAGAAAAAATTGGAATCTCTGCTACAGAATGTGCCATTCATCCACTGCGAATCTGATATTCACCACAGGTAAATGTCCGAGTAATGCAGTGCTTGTGTTCTGCGGCCTGGTCACACTCGCAGGCGTGCTGTTCATCTGACTATCCACACAACCCTGTTCAGCTCTACATTTTCCTCTCCACACAACACAGACGTCAGAAATCATTGGAATCTCCACTACAGAAAGTTCCAATCATTCAAGGAGAATCTGGAATTCATCTGAAACTCCACTCCAGTCAGCCTTACTTTACACAACTGGTGAATGTCCATGTAACCGAATGCTGATTTTCACACTCGTAGGCTTACTATTAAACTATTCAGAAATCATTGACATCTCCATTAGAGATTTTTCCATTCGTTCACTGCGAGTTTGGAAAACATCTGAATTCCAACTCCAGGCGAGTTTTCGTTACACCACTGGTGAATATCCAAGTAAGCCATTGCTGGCTCCCAGAGGCCTGGTCAGATTCGCAGGCATGCTGTTCACCTGGCCATACACTCAACGCTGGTGAGCTCTACATTTTCCTGTCCACACCAACTAGACTTCAGAAATTATTGGAATCTCCACTACAGAATGTTCCAAACATTCACGGCGAATCTGGAATTCATTTGTATATCCACTCCAGGCAGATTTTCGTTACACCACTTGTGAATGTCCAAGTAACACAATGCTGGATTTTTGCAACCTGTTCACAATCGCAGGGGTGATGTTCAACTGGCTATCCACTCAACCCTAATCAGCCCTTCATTTTCCTGTCCACACAACCGAGACTTCAGAAATCATTGGTATCTTCTCTACAGAATGTGCCATTCATTCACTGCGAATCTGGAATTCTTCTCAATCTCTATTGAAGGCAAATTTTCTTAACGCCACCTGTGAATGTCCAAGTAACCCAATGCTGGTTTTCTCTAGCCTGTTCACAATTGCAGACATGCTGTTCAATTGGCTTTCTGATCCAACCTGGTCAGCTCTTCATTTTCCTGTCCACAAAACCCACCCTTCAGAAATTATTGTAATCTCCACTACATAGTGTTTCATTCATTCACTGCGAATCTGGAATTCACCTGAATAACCAATTCCACACGTGCTTTTGTTAAACCACTGATGAATATCCAAGTAACACAATGCTGGTTTTCAGCGGCCTGTTCACACTCGCAGGCGTGCTGTTCATCTGGCTATCCACTCAAACCTGGTCAGCTCTTCATTTTTCTGTCCACCCAACCCAGAATTCAGAAATCATTGGAATTACCACGACAGAATGTTCGAGTCATTCACTGCATATCTGGAATTCATCTGAATCTCCACTCCAGTAGGCGTTAATTACACCACTGCTGGATGTCCAAGTAACCCAAAGCTGGTTTTCAGTGACCTGTTTACACTCGTAGGCCTGCTGTTAAACTCCCGATGCACTCAACCCTAGTCAGCTCTTCATTTTCCTGTGCACATAACCAGAATGTTCAGAAATCATTGGAATCTCGACTACAGAATGTTCCGTTCCTTCACTGCGAATCTGGAATTCATCTGAATCTCCACTCCAGGAAGGTTAATGTTACACCACTGGTTAATGTTCCAGTAATCCAATGCTGATTTTCACCATCCTGGTCACTATCGCTGGCATTCTGTTCAATTGCGTATCTAATCAAACCTGGTCAGCTCTTCATTTTCCTGTCCACGAAACCCAGACGTCAGAAAAAATTGGAATCTCCGCTAGAGAATGTGCCATCATTCACTGCGAATCTGATATTCATCTCAATATCCACTTGAAGGCAGACTTTCTTTACACCACAGGTAAATGTCCGAGTAATGCAGTGCTTGTATTCTGCGGCCTGGTCACACTCGCAGGCGTGCTGTTCATCTGACTATCAACACAACCCTGTTCAGCTCTTCATTTTCCTCTCCACACAACACAGACGTCAGAAATCATTGGAATCTCCACTACAGAATGTTCCATTCATTCACGGCGAATCTGGAATTCATCTGAAACTCCACTCCAGTCAGCCTTACTTTACACAACTGGTGAATGTCCATGTAACCGAATGCTGATTTTCACACTCGCAGGCTTACTATTAAACTATTCAGAAGTCATTGACATCTCCATTATAGATATTTCCATTCATTCACTGCGAGTTTGGAAAACATCTGAATTCCAACTCCAGGCGAGTTTTCGTTACACCACTGGTGAATGTCCAAGTAACCCGTTCCTGGCTCTCAGCGGCCTGTTCAGATTCGCAGGCATGCTGTTCACCTGGCCATACACTCAACGCTGGTCAGCTCTTCATTTTCCTGTCCACACCAGCGAGACTTCAGAAATTATTGGAATCTCCACTACAGAATGTTCCAAACATTCACGGCGAATCTGGAATTCAGTTGTACATCCACTCCAGGCAGATTTTCGTTACACCACTTGTGAATGTCCAAGTAACCCAATGCTGGATTTTTGCGACCTGTTCACAATCGCAGGGTTGATGTTCAACTGGCTATCCACTCAACGCTAGTCAGCCCTTCATTTTCATGTCCACACAACCGAGACTTCAGAAATCATTGGTATCTTCTCTACAGAATGTGCCATTCATTCACTGCGAATCTGGAATTCTTGTCAATCTCCACTGAAGGCAAAATTTCTTAACACCACCTGTGAATGTCCAAGTAACCCGATGCTGGTTTTCTCTAGCCTGTTCACAATTGCAGACATGCTGTTCAATTGGCTTTCCGATCCAACCTGGTCAGGTCTTCATTTTCCTGTCCACACAACCCACCCTTCAGAAATTATTGGGATCTCCACTACATAGAGTTTCATTCATTCACTGCGAATCTGGAATTCATCTGATTAACCAATTCCACACGTGCTTTCGTTAAACCACTGATGAATATCCAAGTAACACAATGCTGGTTTTCAGCGGCCTGTTCACACTCGCAGGCGTGCTGTTCATCTGGCTATCCACTCACACCTGGTCAGCTCTTCATTTTTCTGTCCACCCAACCCAGAATTCAGAAATCATTGGAATTACCACGACAGAATGTTCGAGTCATTCACTGCATATCTGGAATTCATCTGAATCTCCACTCCAGAAGGCTTTAATTACACCACTGCTGGATGTCCAAGTAACCCAAAGCTGTTTTTCAGTGACCTGTTCACAATCGGGGGCATGTTGTTAAACTCCCTATGCACTCAACCCTAGTCAGCTCTTCATTTTCCTGTGCACACAACCAGAATGTTCAGAAATAATTGGATTCTCGACTACAGAATGTTCCGTTCATTCACTGCGAATCTGGAATTCATCTGAATCTCCACTCCAGGAAGGTTAATGTTACACCACTGGTTAATGTTCCAGTAATCCAATGCTGATTTTCACCGTCCTGGACACTCTCGCTGGCGTTCTGTTCAATTGCGTATCTAATCAAACCTGGTCAGCTCTTCATTTTCCTGTCCATGAAACCCAGACGTCAGAAAAAATTGGAATCTCCACTGGAGAATGTGCCATTCGTTCACTGCGTATCTCATATTCATCTCAATATCCACTTGAAGGCAGACTTTCTTTACACCACAGGTAAATGTCCGAGTATTGCAGTGCTTGTGTTCTGCGGCCTGGTCACAATCGCAGGCGTGCTGTTCATCTGACTATCCACACAACCCTGGTCAGCTCTTCATTTTCCTCTCCACACAACCCAGACGTCAGAAATCATTGGAATCTCCACTATAGAATGTTCCACTCATTCACAGAGAATCTGGAATTCATCTGAAACTCCACTCCAGTCAGGCTTACATTACACAACTGGTGAATGTCCATGTAACCGATTGCTGATTTTCACACTTGCAGGCTTACTATTAAACTATTCAGAAATCATTGGCATCTCCATTAGAGATTTTTCCATTCATTCACTGCGAATTTGGAAAACATCTGAATTCCAACTCCAGGCGAGTTTCGTTACACCACTGGTGAATGTCCAAATAGCCCAAAGCTGGTTTTCAGCAGCCTGTTCACACGCTCAGGCCTGCTGTTTAAATGGCCATCCAGTCAACACTGGTAAGCTCTTTACCTTACTGTACATACACCCCAGATTCAGAAATTATTGGAATCTCCACTACAGAATATTCCATTCATTCACTGCGAATCTGAAATTCATCTGAATCTCCAAATCCAGGAGGCCTTTCGTTATACCACTCGTGATTGTCCAAGTAAACCAATGCTGGATTTCAGCGGCCTGTTCACACTCGTAGGCGTACTGTTAAATCTCGCTATCCACTCAACGCTGTTTAGCTCTACATTTTTCTGTCCACACAACCAAGACGTCAGAAAACAATTGGAATCTCCACTTCAGAATGCTCCACTGATTCACTGCAAATCTGGAATTCAGATGAATCTCCAACTTCAACGTTACACCACTGGTGAATGTCCAAGTAACCCAATGCTGGTTTTCAGCGGCCTGTTCAATCTCGCAGGCATGCTGTTATACTGGCTATCCACTTGACTCAGTTTAGCTGTTCATTTTCCTGTCCACACAAACCCGACTTCAGAAATAATTTTTATCTCCATTACAGAATGTTTCATTCATTCACTGTGAATCTGGAATTCATTTGAATCTCCACTCCAGGCAGAGAAACTTTACACCATTGGTGAATGTCCATGAAACCCAATGCTGGTTTTCAGCGGCCTGTTCAGATTTGCAGCCATGCTGATCAATTGGCTATGCACTCAACCCTGTTCAGATCTTCATTTTTCTGTCTACATAAGCAGCCTTCAGAATCGCTGGATTCTCCAATATAGAACGTTCCATTCATTCACTGCGAATCTGGAATATACCTGTCTCTCTTCTCCAGGCAGGTTTTCTTTACACGGCTCTTGAATGTCCAAGCAAACCAATGCTGATTTTCTGGAGCCTTTTCATATTCGCTGCCGTGCTGTTTTATTGGCTATTGATTCATCCTTCATTTTCCTGTCCACAGAAACCTGCCTTCACAAATCATTGGAATCTACACTACAGAATGTTCCAATCATTCACTACGAATCTGGAATTCATCTGACTCTCCACTCTAGTTATGTTTTCGTTACAAAACTTTTGAATGACCAAGAAACCCAATGCTAGTTTTCAGCGACCCGTTCACACTCGCAGTTGTGCTTTTGAATTAGCTATCCACTAAACCCTGCTCAGCTCTTCATTATCCTGACCACAAAACTCAGCCTTCAGAAATAATTGTTATATCTACCCTGGTGAATGTCCAAGTGACCCAATGCTGATATTGATGGGCCTGTTCACACTCGCAGCCCTGCTGCTCAATTGGCTATCCATTTAACCCTGGTCAGCTCTTCATTTTCCTGTCCACACAAACAAGCCTTCAGAAATCATTGGAATCTCCACTCCAGAATGTTCCATTCAATCATTGCGATTCTGGAATTCATCTGAATCTGCAGTGCAGGCAGTCTTTCGTTACACCACTGGTGAATGTCCAAGTGAACCAATGCTGGAATTCAGCGGCATGTTCACAGTGGGTAGCCATGTGGGTCAATTGGCTATCCACTCAACAGGTGTCAGTGTTCATTTTCTGGACCACACAATCCAGAATTCAGAAATCATTGTTAACTCCAATACAGAATATTCCATTAATCCACTGCAAATCTGGAATACATCTGACTCTCCAATCTAGGTAGGTTTTCATTACAACACTGGTGAATGACCAAGTAACCCAATGCTGAATTTCAGCGGCCTAGTCAGACTCGAAGCAGTGCTGTTCAATTGGTTATCCACTAAACCCTGCTCAGCTCCTTATTTTCCTGTCCACACAAACCTACCTTCAGAAATCATTGTACTCTCCACTACAGAATGTTCCATTCATTCACTGCCAATTTGGAATGCATCTGACACTGCACTGCAGGCAGTCTACTGTGACACCACTGGTGAATGTCCAAGTAACCCAGTGCTGGTTTTCAGCGGCATGTTCACACACAGAGATGTGCTGTTTAATTGGATTTCCACTCAAAGCTGGTCAGGTCTTCATTTTTCTGTCCACACAAACCATCCTTCAGAAATCATTATTATCTCCAGTACAGAAAGTTCCATTCATTCACTGCGAATCTCGAATTCATCTGAATCTCAACTCTGGCAATTTTTCATACAACACTGCTGATTTTCTTTTCTTTTTTTTTTTTATTAGTGAAACACCATGAGGTTCAGTTGTAGATTTACAAATTTTTGTGCTTGGATCTCGGTCATACCACGATCACATACCCATCCCTCCACCAGTGCCCATTTTCCACCACCAGGATAATATCCCTCCCCCCCCATCCTCCCATCCCCCCATCCCCCCCCTGCCACTGTGGCAGGGCATTCCCTTTTGTTTTCTCTCTCCTACTGGGTGTTGTGATCTGCCAAAGAGGCATTGAGTGGCGAACATGTTCAGTCCAGTCTACTTTCAACCTGCATCTCCCCTCCTGGGAGGATCCTCCAAACACACTCCACTTGGTGTTCCCCTTTCTATGTGAATTGTCCTTTCCCCTAGAATACCCAGCTGGCCTCTAAGTTATGGAGTAATTCTCCTGGTGTTGCTCTCAGCTATTTTTGGGTATTAATCTCATATTTTATTATTTTATATCCCCCAGATGAATGCTATCTTTCTATGTCTATCCCTCTGTTTCTGACTCATTTCGCTTAGCATGATACTTTCCATGTTGTACCACTTGTATGTAAAGTTCATGACTTCATATTTTCTAAGAGCCACATAGTACTCCATTGTGTAGATGTACCAAAGTTTCTTTAACCAGTCATCTGTTCTTGGGCACTCAGGTCTCTTCCAGTTTCTGGCTACTGTAAAGAGTGCTGCAATGAACAAACAAGTGCAGATGTCACATCGGCTACACATTTTTGCCTCTCTGGGATATATTCCCAGGAGTGGTATCGCTGGGTCAAATGGGAGCTCAATTTCTAATTTTTTGAGGAACGTCCATACTGTTTTCCAAAAGGGCTGAACCAGTCGGCATTCCCACCAACAGTGAAGGAGTGTCCCTTTCTCGCCACATCCGCGCCAGCAACGGTTGCTTTTGTTCTTTTGAATGTGGGCCAGTCTATGAGGTGTGAGATGGTATCTCATTGTGGTTTTGATCTGCATCTCCCTGATGATTAATGATGTAGAGCATTTTCTCATGTGCTTTTTTGCCATTCGGATTTCTTCTTTGAGAAAGTTTCTGTTCATTTCATTGCCCCATTTTTTGATGGGGTTGGATGTTTTCTTCTTGTGGAGTTCAACCAGTATTTTGTATATCCTTGATATCAACCCATTGTCAGATGTGTATTCGGCGAATATTCTTTCCCATTCTGTAGACTGTCTTTGTATTTTGGTCACTGTTTCTTTGGAGGTACAGAAACTTCTTAGTTTAAGGTAGTCCCATTTATCTATCTCTGTTTTCACTTGCTCAGCCAACACTGCTGAATTTCTAAGTAAGCCAATTCTGTTTATCACCGGCCTGTTCAGACTCTCAGCATAGGAATTCAATTGGCTATCGATTCATTCCTGGTCAGCTCTACATTTTCCTGTCCACACAAACCAGTCTTCAGAAATCATTGGAATCTCCACTACAGAATGTTCCATTCAATCATTGCGATTCTGGAATTCATCTGACACCTCTGGTGAATGTCCAAGTAACCCAGTGCTGGTTTTCTGTGGCATGTTCACACACACAGATGTGCTGTTTAATTGGATTTCCACTCAAAGCTGGTCAGATCTTCATTGTTCTGTCCACACAATCCATCCTTCAGAAATCATTATTATCTCCAGTACAGAAAGTTCCAATCATTCACTGCGAATCTCGAATTCATCTGAATCTCAACTTCGGCAATTTTTCATACAACAATGCTGAATTTCTAAGTAAGCAAATTCTGATTATCAGCGGCCTGTTCAGACTCACAGACTTGCTGTTCAATAGGCGGTCGATTCATTCCTGGTCAGCTCTACATTTTCTTGACCACAAAAACCAGCCTTCAGAAATCATTGGGATCTCCACGACAGAATGTTCCACTCAATCACTGCGACTCTGGAATTCATCTGAATCTGCCGTACAGGAAGTCTTTCGTTACACCGCTGGTGAATGCTCAAGAAAACCAATGCTGATTTTCAGCGTCCTGATCACACTCGCAGACATGCTGCTCAATTTGCTCTCCATTCAAACCTGATCAGCTCTTCATTTTCCTGTGAACACTAACAAGACTTCAGAAATCATTGGAATCTCCACTGCAGAATGTTCCATTTATTCATTCACTACGAATCTGGAATTCATCTGAACCTGCACTCCAGGCAATCTTTCGTGACACCACTGGTGAATATCCAAGTAAACCAATACTCGTTTTCAGTGACCTTTTCGTACTCGAAAATGGCTGCTTAATTGGCTATCGATTTATCCCTGGTCAGCTCTTCATTTTCCTGTCCACAAAACCAGGCCTTCAGATATCATTGGAATCTCTGATACAGAATGTTCCATTCAATCATTGCGATTCTGGAATTCATCTGAATCTGCAGTGCAGGCAGTCTTTCATTACACCACTGGTGAATGTCCAAGTGACTCCATGCTGGTTTTAAGCGGCATGTTCACAGGCGCAGCCATGCTGCTCAATTGGATATCCACTCAACAGGGGTCAGTTGTTCATTTTCTTGACCACACAATCCAGCCTTCAGAAATCATTGTTAACTCCAATAGAGAATATTCCATTAATTCACTGCGAATCTGGAATTCATCTGACTCTCCAATCTGCGTAGGTTTTCATTACAACACTGGTGAATGACCAAGTAACCCAATGCTGATTTTCAGCGTCCTGTTCACACTCGCAGCAGTGCTGCTAAATTTGCTCTCCATTCAACCCTGGTCAGCTCTTGATTTTCCTGTCCACACAAACAAGACTTCAGAAATCATTGGAATGTCCACTATAGAATGTTCCTTTCATTCACTGCGGATCTGGAATTCATCTGAATCTCAACTCCCGGCAGTTTCTCATACAGCACTGCTGAATTTCTAAGTAAGACAATTCTGATTATCAGAGGCCTATTCGTACTCGCAGCCGTGCTGCTTAATTGGTTATCGATTTATCCCTGGTCAGCTCTTCATTTTCCTGTCCACACAAACCAGACTTCAGAAACCAAGGGAATCTCCGCTACAGAATGTTCCATTCATTCTGTGCGAATCTGGAATTCATCTGACTCTCCACTCTAGTTAGGTTTTCGTGACAACACTAGTGAAGGACCAAGAATCCCAATGCTGGTTTTCAGCTGCCTGTTCACACTCGCAGACGTGCTGTTCAATTGGATATCCGCTAAACCATGCTCAGCACTTCATTTTCCTCTCCACACTACCCCACCTTCAGAAATCATTGTTCTCGCCACTAGAGAATGTTTTTTCTCTCACTGCGAATTTGGAATTCATCTGAATCTGCATTGCAGGCAGTCTGCGGTGACACCTCTGGTGAATGACCAAGTAACCCAGTGCTGGTTTTCAGCAGCATGTTCACACATGCAGATGTGCTGTTTAATTGGATTTCCACTCAAAGCTGGTCAGGTCTTCATTTTCCTGTCCACACAACCCAGTTTTCAGAAATCATTATTAACTCCAGTACAGAATGTTCCTTTCATTCACTGCGAATCTGGAATTCATCTGAATCTCCACTCTAGTTAGGGTTTCTTTGCAACACTAGTGAATGACCAAGAATCCCAATGCTGGTTTTCAGCTGCCTGTTCACACTCGCAGACATGCTGTTCAATTGGCTATCCACTAAACCCTGCTCAGCACTTCATTTTCCTGTCCACAAAACCCAGCCTTCAGAAATCATTGTTAACTCAAATACAGAATATTCCATTCAATCACCGCGAATCTGGAATTCAAATGACTCTCCACTCTAGGTACATTTTCCTTATACCACTGGTGAATGACCAAGTAACCCAATGCTGGTTTTCAGCGGCATGTTCACACTCGCAGATGTGCTGTTCAATTGGCTATCCTCTCGATGCTGGCTGGTCAGGTCTTCATTTTCCTGTTCACACAAACCAGCCTTCAGAAATCATTGGAATCTCCACTACAGAATGTTCCACTCAATCATTGCGTTTCTGGAATTCATCTGAATCGGCAGTACAGGCAGCCTTTCGTTACACTCCTGGTGAATGTTCAAGAAAACCAATGCTGATTTTCAGCGTCCTGTTCACACTCGCTGCAGTGCTGCTCAATTTCCTCTCCATTCAAACCTGGTCAGCTCTTCATTTTCCTGTGTACACAAACAAGACTTCAGAAACCATTGGAATCTCCACTACAGAATGTTCCATTAATTCATTCACTGCGAATCTGGAATTCATATGAATCTGCACTCCAGGCAAACTTTCGTAACACCACTGTTGAATATCCAAGTAAACCAATACTGCTTTTCAGTGGTCTTTTCGTACTCGCAACTGGCTGCTTAATTGGCTATCGATATATCCCTGGTCAGCTCTTCATTTTCCTGCCCACACAACCAGGCCTTCAGAAATCATTGGAATCTCTGCTACAGAATGTTCCATTCAATCTTTGCGATTTTGGAATTCATCTGAATCTGCAGTGCAGGCAGTCTTTCGTTACACCACTGGTGAATGTCCAAGTGACTCCATGCTGGTTTTAAGCAGCATGTTCACAGGCACAGCCATGCTGGTCAATTGCCTATCCACTCAACAGGGGTCAGCTGTTCATTTTCTTGACCACACAATCCAGTCTTCAGAAATCATTGTTAACTCCAATACAGAATGTTCCATTCATTCACTGCGGATCTGGAATTCATCGGAATCTCAACTCCCAGCAGTTTCTCATACAACACTGCTGAATTTCTAAGTAAGCCAATTCTGATTATCAGCGGCCTGTTCGTACTCGCAGCCGTGCTGCTTAATTGGTTATCGATTTATCCCAGGTCAGCTCTTCATTTTCCTGTCCACACAAACCAGACTTCAGAAACCAAGGGAATCTCCGCTACAGAATGTTCCATTCATTCTCTGTGAATCTGGAATTCATCTGACTCTCCACTCTAGTTAGGTTTTCGTGACAACACTAGTGAAGGACCAAGAATCCCAATGCTGGTTTTCAGCTGCCTGTTCACACTCGCAGACGTGCTGTTCAATTGGATATCCGCTAAACCATGCTCAGCACTTCATTTTCCTCTCCACACTACCCCACCTTCAGAAATCATTGTTCTCGCCACTAGAGAATGTTTTTTCTCTCACTGCGAATTTGTAATTCATCTGAATCTGCATTGCAGGCAGTCTGCGGTGACACCTCTGGTGAATGACCAAGTAACCCAGTGCTGGTTTTCAGCAGCATGTTCACACATGCAGATGTGCTGTTTAATTGGATTTCCACTCAAAGCTGGTCAGGTCTTCATTTTCCTGTCCACACAAACCAGACTTCAGAAATCATTATTAACTCCAGTACAGAATGTTCCTTTCATTCACTGCGAATCTGGAATTCATCTGAATCTCCACTCTAGTTAGGGTTTCTTTGCAACACTAGTGAATGACCAAGAATCCCAATGCTGGTTTTCAGCTGCCTGTTCACACTCGCAGACATGCTGTTCAATTGGCTATCCACTAAACCCTGCTCAGCACTTCATTTTCCTGTCCACAAAACCCAGCCTTCAGAAATCATTGTTAACTCAAATACAGAATATTCCATTCAATCACCGCGAATCTGGAATTCAAATGACTCTCCACTCTAGGTACATTTTCCTTATACCACTGGTGAATGACCAAGTAACCCAATGCTGGTTTTCAGCGGCATGTTCACACTCGCAGATGTGCTGTTCAATTGGCTATCCTCTCGATGCTGGCTGGTCAGGTCTTCATTTTCCTGTTCACACAAACCAGCCTTCAGAAATCATTGGAATCTCCACTACAGAATGTTCCACTCAATCATTGCGTTTCTGGAATTCATCTGAATCGGCAGTACAGGCAGCCTTTCGTTACACTCCTGGTGAATGTTCAAGAAAACCAATGCTGATTTTCAGCGTCCTGTTCACACTCGCTGCAGTGCTGCTCAATTTCCTCTCCATTCAAACCTGGTCAGCTCTTCATTTTCCTGTGTACACAAACAAGACTTCAGAAACCATTGGAATCTCCACTACAGAATGTTCCATTAATTCATTCACTGCGAATCTGGAATTCATATGAATCTGCACTCCAGGCAAACTTTCGTAACACCACTGTTGAATATCCAAGTAAACCAATACTGCTTTTCAGTGGTCTTTTCGTACTCGCAACTGGCTGCTTAATTGGCTATCGATATATCCCTGGTCAGCTCTTCATTTTCCTGCCCACACAACCAGGCCTTCAGAAATCATTGGAATCTCTGCTACAGAATGTTCCATTCAATCTTTGCGATTTTGGAATTCATCTGAATCTGCAGTGCAGGCAGTCTTTCGTTACACCACTGGTGAATGTCCAAGTGACTCCATGCTGGTTTTAAGCAGCATGTTCACAGGCACAGCCATGCTGGTCAATTGCCTATCCACTCAACAGGGGTCAGCTGTTCATTTTCTTGACCACACAATCCAGTCTTCAGAAATCATTGTTAACTCCAATACAGAATGTTCCATTCATTCACTGCGGATCTGGAATTCATCGGAATCTCAACTCCCAGCAGTTTCTCATACAACACTGCTGAATTTCTAAGTAAGCCAATTCTGATTATCAGCGGCCTGTTCGTACTCGCAGCCGTGCTGCTTAATTGGTTATCGATTTATCCCAGGTCAGCTCTTCATTTTCCTGTCCACACAAACCAGACTTCAGAAACCAAGGGAATCTCCGCTACAGAATGTTCCATTCATTCTCTGTGAATCTGGAATTCATCTGACTCTCCACTCTAGTTAGGTTTTCGTGACAACACTAGTGAAGGACCAAGAATCCCAATGCTGGTTTTCAGCTGCCTGTTCACACTCGCAGACGTGCTGTTCAATTGGATATCCGCTAAACCATGCTCAGCACTTCATTTTCCTCTCCACACTACCCCACCTTCAGAAATCATTGTTCTCGCCACTAGAGAATGTTTTTTCTCTCACTGCGAATTTGTAATTCATCTGAATCTGCATTGCAGGCAGTCTGCGGTGACACCTCTGGTGAATGACCAAGTAACCCAGTGCTGGTTTTCAGCAGCATGTTCACACATGCAGATGTGCTGTTTAATTGGATTTCCACTCAAAGCTGGTCAGGTCTTCATTTTCCTGTCCACACAAACCAGACTTCAGAAATCATTATTAACTCCAGTACAGAATGTTCCTTTCATTCACTGCGAATCTGGAATTCATCTGAATCTCCACTCTAGTTAGGGTTTCTTTGCAACACTAGTGAATGACCAAGAATCCCAATGCTGGTTTTCAGCTGCCTGTTCACACTCGCAGACATGCTGTTCAATTGGCTATCCACTAAACCCTGCTCAGCACTTCATTTTCCTGTCCACAAAACCCAGCCTTCAGAAATCATTGTTAACTCAAATAGAGAATATTCCATTCAATCACTGCGAAACTGGAATTCAAATGACTCTCCACTCTAGGTACATTTTCCTTATACCACTGGTGAATGACCAAGTAACCCAATGCTGGTTTTCAGCGGCATGTTCACACTCGCAGATGTGCTGTTCAATTGGCTATCCTCTCGATGCTGGCTGGTCAGGTCTTCATTTTCCTGTTCACACAAACCAGCCTTCAGAAATCATTGGAATCTCCACTACAGAATGTTCCACTCAATCATTGCGTTTCTGGAATTCATCTGAATCGGCAGTACAGGCAGTCTTTCGTTACACCCCTGGTGAATGTTCAAGAAAACCAATGCTGATTTTCAGCGTCCTGTTCACACTCGCAGCCATGCTGCTCAATTTCCTCTCCATTCAAACCTGGTCAGCTCTTCATTTTCCTGTGTACACAAACAAGACTTCAGAAACCATTGGAATCTCCACTACAGAATGTTCCATTAATTCATTCACTGCGAATCTGGAATTCATATGAACCTGCACTCCAGGCAAACTTTCGTAACACCACTGTTGAATATCCAAGTAAACCAATACTGCTTTTCAGTGGTCTTTTCGTACTCGCAACTGGCTGCTTAATTGGCTATCGATATATCCCTGGTCAGCTCTTCATTTTCCTGCCCACACAACCAGGCCTTCAGAAATCATTGGAATCTCTGCTACAGAATGTTCCATTCAATCATTGCGATTTTGGAATTCATCTGAATCTGCAGTGCAGGCAGTCTTTCGTTACACCACTGGTGAATGTCCAAGTGACTCCATGCTGGTTTTAAGCAGCATGTTCACAGGCACAGCCATGATGGTCAATTGCCTATCCACTCAACAGGGGTCAGCTGTTCATTTTCTTGACCACACAATCCAGTCTTCAGAAATCATTGTTAACTCCAATACAGAATGTTCCATTCATTCACTGCGGATCTGGAATTCATCGGAATCTCAACTCCCAGCAGTTTCTCATACAACACTGCTGAATTTCTAAGTAAGCCAATTCTGATTATCAGCGGCCTGTTCGTACTCGCAGCCGTGCTGCTTAATTGGTTATCGATTTGTCCCAGGTCAGCTCTTCATTTTCCTGTCCACACAAACCAGACTTCAGAAACCAAGGGAATCTCCGCTACAGAATGTTCCATTCATTCTGTGTGAATCTGGAATTCATCTGACTCTCCACTCTAGTTAGGTTTTCGTGACAACACTAGTGAAGGACCAAGAATCCCAATGCTTGTTTTCAGCTGCCTGTTCACACTCGCAGACGTGCTGTTCAATTGGATATCCGCTAAACCATGCTCAGCACTTCATTTTCCTCTCCACACTACCCCACCTTCAGAAATCATTGTTCTCGCCGCTAGAGAATGTTTTTTCTCTCACTGCGAATTTGGAATTCATCTGAATCTGCATTGCAGGCAGTCTGCGGTGACACCTCTGGTGAATGACCAAGTAACCCAGTGCTGGTTTTCAGCAGCATGTTCACACATGCAGATGTGCTGTTTAATTGGATTTCCACTCAAAGCTGGTCAGGTCTTCATTTTCCTGTCCACACAACCCAGTTTTCAGAAATCATTATTAACTCCAGTACAGAATGTTCCTTTCATTCACTGCGAATCTGGAATTCATCTGAATCTCCACTCTAGTTAGGGTTTCTTTGCAACACTAGTGAATGACCAAGAATCCCAATGCTGGTTTTCAGCTGCCTGTTCACACTCGCAGACATGCTGTTCAATTGGCTATCCACTAAACCCTGCTCAGCACTTCATTTTCCTGTCCACAAAACCCAGCCTTCAGAAATCATTGTTAACTCAAATAGAGAATATTCCATTCAATCACTGCGAATCTGGAATTCAAATGACTCTCCACTCTAGGTACATTTTCCTTATACCACTGGTGAATGACCAAGTAACCCAATGCTGGTTTTCAGCGGCATGTTCACACTCGCAGATGTGCTGTTCAATTGGCTATCCTCTCGATGCTGGCTGGTCAGGTCTTCATTTTCCTGTTCACACAAAACAGCCTTCAGAAATCATTGGAATCTCCACTACAGAATGTTCCACTCAATCATTGCGTTTCTGGAATTCATCTGAATCGGCAGTACAGGCAGTCTTTCGTTACACCCCTGGTGAATGTTCAAGAAAACCAATGCTGATTTTCAGCGTCCTGTTCACACTCGCAGCCATGCTGCTCAATTTCCTCTCCATTCAAACCTGGTCAGCTCTTCATTTTCCTGTGTACACAAACAAGACTTCAGAAACCATTGGAATCTCCACTACAGAATGTTCCATTAATTCATTCACTGCGAATCTGGAATTCATATGAACCTGCACTCCAGGCAAACTTTCGTAACACCACTGTTGAATATCCAAGTAAACCAATACTGCTTTTCAATGGTCTTTTCGTACTCGCAACTGGCTGCTTAAATGGCTATCGATATATCCCTGGTCAGCTCTTCATTTTCCTGCCCACACAACCAGGCCTTCAGAAATCATTGGAATCTCTGCTACAGAATGTTCCATTCAATCATTGCGATTTTGGAATTCATCTGAATCTGCAGTGCAGGCAGTCTTTCGTTACACCACTGGTGAATGTCCAAGTGACTCCATGCTGGTTTTAAGCAGCATGTTCACAGGCACAGCCATGCTGGTCAATTGCCTATCCACTCAACAGGGGTCAGCTGTTCATTTTCTTGACCACACAATCCAGTCTTCAGCAATCATTGTTAACTCCAATACAGAATGTTCCATTCATTCACTGCGGATCTGGAATTCATCGGAATCTCAACTCCCAGCAGTTTCTCATACAACACTGCTGAATTTCTAAGTAAGGTAATTCTGATTATCAGCGGCCTGTTCGTACTCGCAGCCGTGCTGCTTAATTGGTTATCGATTTATCCCAGGTCAGCTCTTCATTTTCCTGTCCACACAAACCAGACTTCAGAAACCAAGGGAATCTCCGCTACAGAATGTTCCATTCATTCTCTGTGAATCTGGAATTCATCTGACTCTCCACTCTAGTTAGGTTTTCGTGACAACACTAGTGAAGGACCAAGAATCCCAATGCTGGTTTTCAGCTGCCTGTTCACACTCGCAGACGTGCTGTTCAATTGGATATCCGCTAAACCATGCTCAGCACTTCATTTTCCTCTCCACACTACCCCACCTTCAGAAATCATTGTTCTCGCCACTAGAGAATGTTTTTTCTCTCACTGCGAATTTGTAATTCATCTGAATCTGCATTGCAGGCAGTCTGCGGTGACACCTCTGGTGAATGACCAAGTAACCCAGTGCTGGTTTTCAGCAGCATGTTCACACATGCAGATGTGCTGTTTAATTGGATTTCCACTCAAAGCTGGTCAGGTCTTCATTTTCCTGTCCACACAAACCAGACTTCAGAAATCATTATTAACTCCAGTACAGAATGTTCCTTTCATTCACTGCGAATCTGGAATTCATCTGAATCTCCACTCTAGTTAGGGTTTCTTTGCAACACTAGTGAATGACCAAGAATCCCAATGCTGGTTTTCAGCTGCCTGTTCACACTCGCAGACATGCTGTTCAATTGGCTATCCACTAAACCCTGCTCAGCACTTCATTTTCCTGTCCACAAAACCCAGCCTTCAGAAATCATTGTTAACTCAAATAGAGAATATTCCATTCAATCACTGCGAAACTGGAATTCAAATGACTCTCCACTCTAGGTACATTTTCCTTATACCACTGGTGAATGACCAAGTAACCCAATGCTGGTTTTCAGCGGCATGTTCACACTCGCAGATGTGCTGTTCAATTGGCTATCCTCTCGATGCTGGCTGGTCAGGTCTTCATTTTCCTGTTCACACAAACCAGCCTTCAGAAATCATTGGAATCTCCACTACAGAATGTTCCACTCAATCATTGCGTTTCTGGAATTCATCTGAATCGGCAGTACAGGCAGTCTTTCGTTACACCCCTGGTGAATGTTCAAGAAAACCAATGCTGATTTTCAGCGTCCTGTTCACACTCGCAGCCATGCTGCTCAATTTCCTCTCCATTCAAACCTGGTCAGCTCTTCATTTTCCTGTGTACACAAACAAGACTTCAGAAACCATTGGAATCTCCACTACAGAATGTTCCATTAATTCATTCACTGCGAATCTGGAATTCATATGAACCTGCACTCCAGGCAAACTTTCGTAACACCACTGTTGAATATCCAAGTAAACCAATACTGCTTTTCAGTGGTCTTTTCGTACTCGCAACTGGCTGCTTAATTGGCTATCGATATATCCCTGGTCAGCTCTTCATTTTCCTGCCCACACAACCAGGCCTTCAGAAATCATTGGAATCTCTGCTACAGAATGTTCCATTCAATCATTGCGATTTTGGAATTCATCTGAATCTGCAGTGCAGGCAGTCTTTCGTTACACCACTGGTGAATGTCCAAGTGACTCCATGCTGGTTTTAAGCAGCATGTTCACAGGCACAGCCATGCTGGTCAATTGCCTATCCACTCAACAGGGGTCAGCTGTTCATTTTCTTGACCACACAATCCAGTCTTCAGAAATCATTGTTAACTCCAATACAGAATGTTCCATTCATTCACTGCGGATCTGGAATTCATCGGAATCTCAACTCCCAGCAGTTTCTCATACAACACTGCTGAATTTCTAAGTAAGCCAATTCTGATTATCAGCGGCCTGTTCGTACTCGCAGCCGTGCTGCTTAATTGGTTATCGATTTGTCCCAGGTCAGCTCTTCATTTTCCTGTCCACACAAACCAGACTTCAGAAACCAAGGGAATCTCCGCTACAGAATGTTCCATTCATTCTCTGTGAATCTGGAATTCATCTGACTCTCCACTCTAGTTAGGTTTTCGTGACAACACTAGTGAAGGACCAAGAATCCCAATGCTTGTTTTCAGCTGCCTGTTCACACTCGCAGACGTGCTGTTCAATTGGATATCCGCTAAACCATGCTCAGCACTTCATTTTCCTCTCCACACTACCCCACCTTCAGAAATCATTGTTCTCGCCGCTAGAGAATGTTTTTTCTCTCACTGCGAATTTGGAATTCATCTGAATCTGCATTGCAGGCAGTCTGCGGTGACACCTCTGGTGAATGACCAAGTAACCCAGTGCTGGTTTTCAGCAGCATGTTCACACATGCAGATGTGCTGTTTAATTGGATTTCCACTCAAAGCTGGTCAGGTCTTCATTTTCCTGTCCACACAACCCAGTTTTCAGAAATCATTATTAACTCCAGTACAGAATGTTCCTTTCATTCACTGCGAATCTGGAATTCATCTGAATCTCCACTCTAGTTAGGGTTTCTTTGCAACACTAGTGAATGACCAAGAATCCCAATGCTGGTTTTCAGCTGCCTGTTCACACTCGCAGACATGCTGTTCAATTGGCTATCCACTAAACCCTGCTCAGCACTTCATTTTCCTGTCCACAAAACCCAGCCTTCAGAAATCATTGTTAACTCAAATAGAGAATATTCCATTCAATCACTGCGAATCTGGAATTCAAATGACTCTCCACTCTAGGTACATTTTCCTTATACCACTGGTGAATGACCAAGTAACCCAATGCTGGTTTTCAGCGGCATGTTCACACTCGCAGATGTGCTGTTCAATTGGCTATCCTCTCGATGCTGGCTGGTCAGGTCTTCATTTTCCTGTTCACACAAAACAGCCTTCAGAAATCATTGGAATCTCCACTACAGAATGTTCCACTCAATCATTGCGTTTCTGGAATTCATCTGAATCGGCAGTACAGGCAGTCTTTCGTTACACCCCTGGTGAATGTTCAAGAAAACCAATGCTGATTTTCAGCGTCCTGTTCACACTCGCAGCCATGCTGCTCAATTTCCTCTCCATTCAAACCTGGTCAGCTCTTCATTTTCCTGTGTACACAAACAAGACTTCAGAAACCATTGGAATCTCCACTACAGAATGTTCCATTAATTCATTCACTGCGAATCTGGAATTCATATGAACCTGCACTCCAGGCAAACTTTCGTAACACCACTGTTGAATATCCAAGTAAACCAATACTGCTTTTCAATGGTCTTTTCGTACTCGCAACTGGCTGCTTAATTGGCTATCGATATATCCCTGGTCAGCTCTTCATTTTCCTGCCCACACAACCAGGCCTTCAGAAATCATTGGAATCTCTGCTACAGAATGTTCCATTCAATCATTGCGATTTTGGAATTCATCTGAATCTGCAGTGCAGGCAGTCTTTCGTTACACCACTGGTGAATGTCCAAGTGACTCCATGCTGGTTTTAAGCAGCATGTTCACAGGCACAGCCATGCTGGTCAATTGCCTATCCACTCAACAGGGGTCAGCTGTTCATTTTCTTGACCACACAATCCAGTCTTCAGCAATCATTGTTAACTCCAATACAGAATGTTCCATTCATTCACTGCGGATCTGGAATTCATCGGAATCTCAACTCCCAGCAGTTTCTCATACAACACTGCTGAATTTCTAAGTAAGCTAATTCTGATTATCAGCGGCCTGTTCGTACTCGCAGCCGTGCTGCTTAATTGGTTATCGATTTATCCCAGGTCAGCTCTTCATTTTCCTGTCCACACAAACCAGACTTCAGAAACCAAGGGAATCTCCGCTACAGAATGTTCCATTCATTCTCTGTGAATCTGGAATTCATCTGACTCTCCACTCTAGTTAGGTTTTCGTGACAACACTAGTGAAGGACCAAGAATCCCAATGCTGGTTTTCAGCTGCCTGTTCACACTCGCAGACGTGCTGTTCAATTGGATATCCGCTAAACCATGCTCAGCACTTCATTTTCCTCTCCACACTACCCCACCTTCAGAAATCATTGTTCTCGCCACTAGAGAATGTTTTTTCTCTCACTGCGAATTTGTAATTCATCTGAATCTGCATTGCAGGCAGTCTGCGGTGACACCTCTGGTGAATGACCAAGTAACCCAGTGCTGGTTTTCAGCAGCATGTTCACACATGCAGATGTGCTGTTTAATTGGATTTCCACTCAAAGCTGGTCAGGTCTTCATTTTCCTGTCCACACAAACCAGACTTCAGAAATCATTATTAACTCCAGTACAGAATGTTCCTTTCATTCACTGCGAATCTGGAATTCATCTGAAGCTCCACTCTAGTTAGGGTTTCTTTGCAACACTAGTGAATGACAAAGAATCCCAATGCTGGTTTTCAGCTGCCTGTTCACACTCGCAGACATGCTGTTCAATTGGCTATCCACTAAACCCTGCTCAGCACTTCATTTTCCTGTCCACAAAACCCAGCCTTCAGAAATCATTGTTAACTCAAATAGAGAATATTCCATTCAATCACTGCGAATCTGGAATTCAAATGACTCTCCACTCTAGGTACATTTTCCTTATACCACTGGTGAATGACCAAGTAACCCAATGCTGGTTTTCAGCGGCATGTTCACACTCGCAGATGTGCTGTTCAATTGGCTATCCTCTCGATGCTGGCTGGTCAGGTCTTCATTTTCCTGTTCACACAAACCAGCCTTCAGAAATCATTGGAATCTCCACTACAGAATGTTCCACTCAATCATTGCGTTTCTGGAATTCATCTGAATCGGCAGTACAGGCAGTCTTTCGTTACACCCCTGGTGAATGTTCAAGAAAACCAATGCTGATTTTCAGCGTCCTGTTCACACTCGCAGCCATGCTGCTCAATTTCCTCTCCATTCAAACCTGGTCAGCTCTTCATTTTCCTGTGTACACAAACAAGACTTCAGAAACCATTGGAATCTCCACTACAGAATGTTCCATTAATTCATTCACTGCGAATCTGGAATTCATATGAACCTGCACTCCAGGCAAACTTTCGTAACACCACTGTTGAATATCCAAGTAAACCAATACTGCTTTTCAGTGGTCTTTTCGTACTCGCAACTGGCTGCTTAATTGGCTATCGATATATCCCTGGTCAGCTCTTCATTTTCCTGCCCACACAACCAGGCCTTCAGAAATCATTGGAATCTCTGCTACAGAATGTTCCATTCAATCATTGCGATTTTGGAATTCATCTGAATCTGCAGTGCAGGCAGTCTTTCGTTACACCACTGGTGAATGTCCAAGTGACTCCATGCTGGTTTTAAGCAGCATGTTCACAGGCACAGCCATGCTGGTCAATTGCCTATCCACTCAACAGGGGTCAGCTGTTCATTTTCTTGACCACACAATCCAGTCTTCAGAAATCATTGTTAACTCCAATACAGAATGTTCCATTCATTCACTGCGGATCTGGAATTCATCGGAATCTCAACTCCCAGCAGTTTCTCATACAACACTGCTGAATTTCTAAGTAAGCCAATTCTGATTATCAGCGGCCTGTTCGTACTCGCAGCCGTGCTGCTTAATTGGTTATCGATTTGTCCCAGGTCAGCTCTTCATTTTCCTGTCCACACAAACCAGACTTCAGAAACCAAGGGAATCTCCGCTACAGAATGTTCCATTCATTCTGTGTGAATCTGGAATTCATCTGACTCTCCACTCTAGTTAGGTTTTCGTGACAACACTAGTGAAGGACCAAGAATCCCAATGCTTGTTTTCAGCTGCCTGTTCACACTCGCAGACGTGCTGTTCAATTGGATATCCGCTAAACCATGCTCAGCACTTCATTTTCCTCTCCACACTACCCCACCTTCAGAAATCATTGTTCTCGCCGCTAGAGAATGTTTTTTCTCTCACTGCGAATTTGGAATTCATCTGAATCTGCATTGCAGGCAGTCTGCGGTGACACCTCTGGTGAATGACCAAGTAACCCAGTGCTGGTTTTCAGCAGCATGTTCACACATGCAGATGTGCTGTTTAATTGGATTTCCACTCAAAGCTGGTCAGGTCTTCATTTTCCTGTCCACACAACCCAGTTTTCAGAAATCATTATTAACTCCAGTACAGAATGTTCCTTTCATTCACTGCGAATCTGGAATTCATCTGAATCTCCACTCTAGTTAGGGTTTCTTTGCAACACTAGTGAATGACCAAGAATCCCAATGCTGGTTTTCAGCTGCCTGTTCACACTCGCAGACATGCTGTTCAATTGGCTATCCACTAAACCCTGCTCAGCACTTCATTTTCCTGTCCACAAAACCCAGCCTTCAGAAATCATTGTTAACTCAAATAGAGAATATTCCATTCAATCACTGCGAATCTGGAATTCAAATGACTCTCCACTCTAGGTACATTTTCCTTATACCACTGGTGAATGACCAAGTAACCCAATGCTGGTTTTCAGCGGCATGTTCACACTCGCAGATGTGCTGTTCAATTGGCTATCCTCTCGATGCTGGCTGGTCAGGTCTTCATTTTCCTGTTCACACAAAACAGCCTTCAGAAATCATTGGAATCTCCACTACAGAATGTTCCACTCAATCATTGCGTTTCTGGAATTCATCTGAATCGGCAGTACAGGCAGTCTTTCGTTACACCCCTGGTGAATGTTCAAGAAAACCAATGCTGATTTTCAGCGTCCTGTTCACACTCGCAGCCATGCTGCTCAATTTCCTCTCCATTCAAACCTGGTCAGCTCTTCATTTTCCTGTGTACACAAACAAGACTTCAGAAACCATTGGAATCTCCACTACAGAATGTTCCATTAATTCATTCACTGCGAATCTGGAATTCATATGAACCTGCACTCCAGGCAAACTTTCGTAACACCACTGTTGAATATCCAAGTAAACCAATACTGCTTTTCAATGGTCTTTTCGTACTCGCAACTGGCTGCTTAAATGGCTATCGATATATCCCTGGTCAGCTCTTCATTTTCCTGCCCACACAACCAGGCCTTCAGAAATCATTGGAATCTCTGCTACAGAATGTTCCATTCAATCATTGCGATTTTGGAATTCATCTGAATCTGCAGTGCAGGCAGTCTTTCGTTACACCACTGGTGAATGTCCAAGTGACTCCATGCTGGTTTTAAGCAGCATGTTCACAGGCACAGCCATGCTGGTCAATTGCCTATCCACTCAACAGGGGTCAGCTGTTCATTTTCTTGACCACATAATCCAGTCTTCAGCAATCATTGTTAACTCCAATACAGAATGTTCCATTCATTCACTGCGGATCTGGAATTCATCGGAATCTCAACTCCCAGCAGTTTCTCATACAACACTGCTGAATTTCTAAGTAAGCTAATTCTGATTATCAGCGGCCTGTTCGTACTCGCAGCCGTGCTGCTTAATTGGTTATCGATTTGTCCCAGGTCAGCTCTTCATTTTCCTGTCCACACAAACCAGACTTCAGAAACCAAGGGAATCTCCGCTACAGAATGTTCCATTCATTCTGTGCGAATCTGGAATTCATCTGACTCTCCACTCTAGTTAGGTTTTCGTGACAACACTAGTGAAGGACCAAGAATCCCAATGCTTGTTTTCAGCTGCCTGTTCACACTCGCAGACGTGCTGTTCAATTGGATATCCGCTAAACCATGCTCAGCACTTCATTTTCCTCTCCACACTACCCCACCTTCAGAAATCATTGTTCTCGCCGCTAGAGAATGTTTTTTCTCTCACTGCGAATTTGGAATTCATCTGAATCTGCATTGCAGGCAGTCTGCGGTGACACCTCTGGTGAATGACCAAGTAACCCAGTGCTGGTTTTCAGCAGCATGTTCACACATGCAGATGTGCTGTTTAATTGGATTTCCACTCAAAGCTGGTCAGGTCTTCATTTTCCTGTCCACACAAACCAGACTTCAGAAATCATTATTAACTCGAGTACAGAATGTTCCTTTCATTCACTGCGAATCTGGAATTCATCTGAAGCTCCACTCTAGTTAGGGTTTCTTTGCAACACTAGTGAATGACAAAGAATCCCAATGCTGGTTTTCAGCTGCCTGTTCACACTCGCAGACATGCTGTTCAATTGGCTATCCACTAAACCCTGCTCAGCACTTCATTTTCCTGTCCACAAAACCCAGCCTTCAGAAATCATTGTTAACTCAAATAGAGAATATTCCATTCAATCACTGCGAATCTGGAATTCAAATGACTCTCCACTCTAGGCACATTTTCCTTATACCACTGGTGAATGACCAAGTAACCCAATGCTGGTTTTCAGCGGCATGTTCACACTCGCAGATGTGCTGTTCAATTGGCTATCATCTCGATGCTGGTCAGGTCTTCATTTTCCTGTTCACACAAACCAGCCTTCAGAAATCATTGGAATCTCCACTACAGAATGTTCCACTCAATCATTGCGCTTCTGGAATTCATCTGAATCGGCAGTACAGGCAGTCTTTCGTTACACCCCTGGTGAATGTTCAAGAAAACCAATGCTGATTTTCAGCGTCCTGTTCACACTCGCAGCCATGCTGCTCAATTTCCTCTCCATTCAAACCTGGTCAGCTCTTCATTTTCCTGTGTACACAAACAAGACTTCAGAAACCATTGGAATCTCCACTACAGAATGTTCCATTAATTCATTCACTGCGAATCTGGAATTCATATGAACCTGCACTCCAGGCAAACTTTCGTAACACCACTGTTGAATATCCAAGTAAACCAATACTGCTTTTCAGTGGTCTTTTCGTACTCGCAACTGGCTGCTTAATTGGCTATCGATATATCCCTGGTCAGCTCTTCATTTTCCTGCCCACACAACCAGGCCTTCAGAAATCATTGGAATCTCTGCTACAGAATGTTCCATTCAATCATTGCGATTTTGGAATTCATCTGAATCTGCAGTGCAGGCAGTCTTTCGTTACACCACTGGTGAATGTCCAAGTGACTCCATGCTGGTTTTAAGCAGCATGTTCACAGGCACAGCCATGCTGGTCAATTGCCTATCCACTCAACAGGGGTCAGCTGTTCATTTTCTTGACCACACAATCCAGTCTTCAGAAATCATTGTTAACTCCAATACAGAATGTTCCATTCATTCACTGCGGATCTGGAATTCATCGGAATCTCAACTCCCAGCAGTTTCTCATACAACACTGCTGAATTTCTAAGTAAGCCAATTCTGATTATCAGCGGCCTGTTCGTACTCGCAGCCGTGCTGCTTAATTGGTTATCGATTTGTCCCAGGTCAGCTCTTCATTTTCCTGTCCACACAAACCAGACTTCAGAAACCAAGGGAATCTCCGCTACAGAATGTTCCATTCATTCTGTGTGAATCTGGAATTCATCTGACTCTCCACTCTAGTTAGGTTTTCGTGACAACACTAGTGAAGGACCAAGAATCCCAATGCTTGTTTTCAGCTGCCTGTTCACACTCGCAGACGTGCTGTTCAATTGGATATCCGCTAAACCATGCTCAGCACTTCATTTTCCTCTCCACACTACCCCACCTTCAGAAATCATTGTTCTCGCCGCTAGAGAATGTTTTTTCTCTCACTGCGAATTTGGAATTCATCTGAATCTGCATTGCAGGCAGTCTGCGGTGACACCTCTGGTGAATGACCAAGTAACCCAGTGCTGGTTTTCAGCAGCATGTTCACACATGCAGATGTGCTGTTTAATTGGATTTCCACTCAAAGCTGGTCAGGTCTTCATTTTCCTGTCCACACAACCCAGTTTTCAGAAATCATTATTAACTCCAGTACAGAATGTTCCTTTCATTCACTGCGAATCTGGAATTCATCTGAATCTCCACTCTAGTTAGGGTTTCTTTGCAACACTAGTGAATGACCAAGAATCCCAATGCTGGTTTTCAGCTGCCTGTTCACACTCGCAGACATGCTGTTCAATTGGCTATCCACTAAACCCTGCTCAGCACTTCATTTTCCTGTCCACAAAACCCAGCCTTCAGAAATCATTGTTAACTCAAATAGAGAATATTCCATTCAATCACTGCGAATCTGGAATTCAAATGACTCTCCACTCTAGGTACATTTTCCTTATACCACTGGTGAATGACCAAGTAACCCAATGCTGGTTTTCAGCGGCATGTTCACACTCGCAGATGTGCTGTTCAATTGGCTATCCTCTCGATGCTGGCTGGTCAGGTCTTCATTTTCCTGTTCACACAAAACAGCCTTCAGAAATCATTGGAATCTCCACTACAGAATGTTCCACTCAATCATTGCGTTTCTGGAATTCATCTGAATCGGCAGTACAGGCAGTCTTTCGTTACACCCCTGGTGAATGTTCAAGAAAACCAATGCTGATTTTCAGCGTCCTGTTCACACTCGCAGCCATGCTGCTCAATTTCCTCTCCATTCAAACCTGGTCAGCTCTTCATTTTCCTGTGTACACAAACAAGACTTCAGAAACCATTGGAATCTCCACTACAGAATGTTCCATTAATTCATTCACTGCGAATCTGGAATTCATATGAACCTGCACTCCAGGCAAACTTTCGTAACACCACTGTTGAATATCCAAGTAAACCAATACTGCTTTTCAATGGTCTTTTCGTACTCGCAACTGGCTGCTTAAATGGCTATCGATATATCCCTGGTCAGCTCTTCATTTTCCTGCCCACACAACCAGGCCTTCAGAAATCATTGGAATCTCTGCTACAGAATGTTCCATTCAATCATTGCGATTTTGGAATTCATCTGAATCTGCAGTGCAGGCAGTCTTTCGTTACACCACTGGTGAATGTCCAAGTGACTCCATGCTGGTTTTAAGCAGCATGTTCACAGGCACAGCCATGCTGGTCAATTGCCTATCCACTCAACAGGGGTCAGCTGTTCATTTTCTTGACCACATAATCCAGTCTTCAGCAATCATTGTTAACTCCAATACAGAATGTTCCATTCATTCACTGCGGATCTGGAATTCATCGGAATCTCAACTCCCAGCAGTTTCTCATACAACACTGCTGAATTTCTAAGTAAGCTAATTCTGATTATCAGCGGCCTGTTCGTACTCGCAGCCGTGCTGCTTAATTGGTTATCGATTTGTCCCAGGTCAGCTCTTCATTTTCCTGTCCACACAAACCAGACTTCAGAAACCAAGGGAATCTCCGCTACAGAATGTTCCATTCATTCTGTGCGAATCTGGAATTCATCTGACTCTCCACTCTAGTTAGGTTTTCGTGACAACACTAGTGAAGGACCAAGAATCCCAATGCTTGTTTTCAGCTGCCTGTTCACACTCGCAGACGTGCTGTTCAATTGGATATCCGCTAAACCATGCTCAGCACTTCATTTTCCTCTCCACACTACCCCACCTTCAGAAATCATTGTTCTCGCCGCTAGAGAATGTTTTTTCTCTCACTGCGAATTTGGAATTCATCTGAATCTGCATTGCAGGCAGTCTGCGGTGACACCTCTGGTGAATGACCAAGTAACCCAGTGCTGGTTTTCAGCAGCATGTTCACACATGCAGATGTGCTGTTTAATTGGATTTCCACTCAAAGCTGGTCAGGTCTTCATTTTCCTGTCCACAAAACCCAGCCTTCAGAAATCATTATTAACTCGAGTACAGAATGTTCCTTTCATTCACTGCGAATCTGGAATTCATCTGAAGCTCCACTCTAGTTAGGGTTTCTTTGCAACACTAGTGAATGACAAAGAATCCCAATGCTGGTTTTCAGCTGCCTGTTCACACTCGCAGACATGCTGTTCAATTGGCTATCCACTAAACCCTGCTCAGCACTTCATTTTCCTGTCCACAAAACCCAGCCTTCAGAAATCATTGTTAACTCAAATAGAGAATATTCCATTCAATCACTGCGAATCTGGAATTCAAATGACTCTCCACTCTAGGCACATTTTCCTTATACCACTGGTGAATGACCAAGTAACCCAATGCTGGTTTTCAGCGGCATGTTCACACTCGCAGATGTGCTGTTCAATTGGCTATCATCTCGATGCTGGTCAGGTCTTCATTTTCCTGTTCACACAAACCAGCCTTCAGAAATCATTGGAATCTCCACTACAGAATGTTCCACTCAATCATTGCGCTTCTGGAATTCATCTGAATCGGCAGTACAGGCAGTCTTTCGTTACACCCCTGGTGAATGTTCAAGAAAACCAATGCTGATTTTCAGCGTCCTGTTCACACTCGCAGCCATGCTGCTCAATTTCCTCTCCATTCAAACCTGGTCAGCTCTTCATTTTCCTGTGTACACAAACAAGACTTCAGAAACCATTGGAATCTCCACTACAGAATGTTCCATTAATTCATTCACTGCGAATCTGGAATTCATATGAACCTGCACTCCAGGCAAACTTTCGTAACACCACTGTTGAATATCCAAGTAAACCAATACTGCTTTTCAGTGGTCTTTTCGTACTCGCAACTGGCTGCTTAATTGGCTATCGATATATCCCTGGTCAGCTCTTCATTTTCCTGCCCACACAACCAGGCCTTCAGAAATCATTGGAATCTCTGCTACAGAATGTTCCATTCAATCATTGCGATTTTGGAATTCATCTGAATCTGCAGTGCAGGCAGTCTTTCGTTACACCACTGGTGAATGTCCAAGTGACTCCATGCTGGTTTTAAGCAGCATGTTCACAGGCACAGCCATGCTGGTCAATTGCCTATCCACTCAACAGGGGTCAGCTGTTCATTTTCTTGACCACACAATCCAGTCTTCAGAAATCATTGTTAACTCCAATACAGAATGTTCCATTCATTCACTGCGGATCTGGAATTCATCGGAATCTCAACTCCCAGCAGTTTCTCATACAACACTGCTGAATTTCTAAGTAAGCCAATTCTGATTATCAGCGGCCTGTTCGTACTCGCAGCCGTGCTGCTTAATTGGTTATCGATTTGTCCCAGGTCAGCTCTTCATTTTCCTGTCCACACAAACCAGACTTCAGAAACCAAGGGAATCTCCGCTACAGAATGTTCCATTCATTCTGTGTGAATCTGGAATTCATCTGACTCTCCACTCTAGTTAGGTTTTCGTGACAACACTAGTGAAGGACCAAGAATCCCAATGCTTGTTTTCAGCTGCCTGTTCACACTCGCAGACGTGCTGTTCAATTGGATATCCGCTAAACCATGCTCAGCACTTCATTTTCCTCTCCACACTACCCCACCTTCAGAAATCATTGTTCTCGCCGCTAGAGAATGTTTTTTCTCTCACTGCGAATTTGGAATTCATCTGAATCTGCATTGCAGGCAGTCTGCGGTGACACCTCTGGTGAATGACCAAGTAACCCAGTGCTGGTTTTCAGCAGCATGTTCACACATGCAGATGTGCTGTTTAATTGGATTTCCACTCAAAGCTGGTCAGGTCTTCATTTTCCTGTCCACACAACCCAGTTTTCAGAAATCATTATTAACTCCAGTACAGAATGTTCCTTTCATTCACTGCGAATCTGGAATTCATCTGAATCTCCACTCTAGTTAGGGTTTCTTTGCAACACTAGTGAATGACCAAGAATCCCAATGCTGGTTTTCAGCTGCCTGTTCACACTCGCAGACATGCTGTTCAATTGGCTATCCACTAAACCCTGCTCAGCACTTCATTTTCCTGTCCACAAAACCCAGCCTTCAGAAATCATTGTTAACTCAAATAGAGAATATTCCATTCAATCACTGCGAATCTGGAATTCAAATGACTCTCCACTCTAGGTACATTTTCCTTATACCACTGGTGAATGACCAAGTAACCCAATGCTGGTTTTCAGCGGCATGTTCACACTCGCAGATGTGCTGTTCAATTGGCTATCCTCTCGATGCTGGCTGGTCAGGTCTTCATTTTCCTGTTCACACAAAACAGCCTTCAGAAATCATTGGAATCTCCACTACAGAATGTTCCACTCAATCATTGCGTTTCTGGAATTCATCTGAATCGGCAGTACAGGCAGTCTTTCGTTACACCCCTGGTGAATGTTCAAGAAAACCAATGCTGATTTTCAGCGTCCTGTTCACACTCGCAGCCATGCTGCTCAATTTCCTCTCCATTCAAACCTGGTCAGCTCTTCATTTTCCTGTGTACACAAACAAGACTTCAGAAACCATTGGAATCTCCACTACAGAATGTTCCATTAATTCATTCACTGCGAATCTGGAATTCATATGAACCTGCACTCCAGGCAAACTTTCGTAACACCACTGTTGAATATCCAAGTAAACCAATACTGCTTTTCAATGGTCTTTTCGTACTCGCAACTGGCTGCTTAAATGGCTATCGATATATCCCTGGTCAGCTCTTCATTTTCCTGCCCACACAACCAGGCCTTCAGAAATCATTGGAATCTCTGCTACAGAATGTTCCATTCAATCATTGCGATTTTGGAATTCATCTGAATCTGCAGTGCAGGCAGTCTTTCGTTACACCACTGGTGAATGTCCAAGTGACTCCATGCTGGTTTTAAGCAGCATGTTCACAGGCACAGCCATGCTGGTCAATTGCCTATCCACTCAACAGGGGTCAGCTGTTCATTTTCTTGACCACATAATCCAGTCTTCAGCAATCATTGTTAACTCCAATACAGAATGTTCCATTCATTCACTGCGGATCTGGAATTCATCGGAATCTCAACTCCCAGCAGTTTCTCATACAACACTGCTGAATTTCTAAGTAAGCTAATTCTGATTATCAGCGGCCTGTTCGTACTCGCAGCCGTGCTGCTTAATTGGTTATCGATTTGTCCCAGGTCAGCTCTTCATTTTCCTGTCCACACAAACCAGACTTCAGAAACCAAGGGAATCTCCGCTACAGAATGTTCCATTCATTCTGTGCGAATCTGGAATTCATCTGACTCTCCACTCTAGTTAGGTTTTCGTGACAACACTAGTGAAGGACCAAGAATCCCAATGCTTGTTTTCAGCTGCCTGTTCACACTCGCAGACGTGCTGTTCAATTGGATATCCGCTAAACCATGCTCAGCACTTCATTTTCCTCTCCACACTACCCCACCTTCAGAAATCATTGTTCTCGCCGCTAGAGAATGTTTTTTCTCTCACTGCGAATTTGGAATTCATCTGAATCTGCATTGCAGGCAGTCTGCGGTGACACCTCTGGTGAATGACCAAGTAACCCAGTGCTGGTTTTCAGCAGCATGTTCACACATGCAGATGTGCTGTTTAATTGGATTTCCACTCAAAGCTGGTCAGGTCTTCATTTTCCTGTCCACACAACCCAGTTTTCAGAAATCATTATTAACTCCAGTACAGAATGTTCCTTTCATTCACTGCGAATCTGGAATTCATCTGAATCTCCACTCTAGTTAGGGTTTCTTTGCAACACTAGTGAATGACCAAGAATCCCAATGCTGGTTTTCAGCTGCCTGTTCACACTCGCAGACATGCTGTTCAATTGGCTATCCACTAAACCCTGCTCAGCACTTCATTTTCCTGTCCACAAAACCCAGCCTTCAGAAATCATTGTTAACTCAAATAGAGAATATTCCATTCAATCACTGCGAATCTGGAATTCAAATGACTCTCCACTCTAGGTACATTTTCCTTATACCACTGGTGAATGACCAAGTAACCCAATGCTGGTTTTCAGCGGCATGTTCACACTCGCAGATGTGCTGTTCAATTGGCTATCCTCTCGATGCTGGCTGGTCAGGTCTTCATTTTCCTGTTCACACAAAACAGCCTTCAGAAATCATCGGAATCTCCACTACAGAATGTTCCACTCAATCATTGCGTTTCTGGAATTCATCTGAATCGGCAGTACAGGCAGTCTTTCGTTACACCCCTGGTGAATGTTCAAGAAAACCAATGCTGATTTTCAGCGTCCTGTTCACACTCGCAGCCATGCTGCTCAATTTCCTCTCCATTCAAACCTGGTCAGCTCTTCATTTTCCTGTGTACACAAACAAGACTTCAGAAACCATTGGAATCTCCACTACAGAATGTTCCATTAATTCATTCACTGCGAATCTGGAATTCATATGAACCTGCACTCCAGGCAAACTTTCGTAACACCACTGTTGAATATCCAAGTAAACCAATACTGCTTTTCAGTGGTCTTTTCGTACTCGCAACTGGCTGCTTAATTGGCTATCGATATATCCCTGGTCAGCTCTTCATTTTCCTGCCCACACAACCAGGCCTTCAGAAATCATTGGAATCTCTGCTACAGAATGTTCCATTCAATCATTGCGATTTTGGAATTCATCTGAATCTGCAGTGCAGGCAGTCTTTCGTTACACCACTGGTGAATGTCCAAGTGACTCCATGCTGGTTTTAAGCAGCATGTTCACAGGCACAGCCATGCTGGTCAATTGCCTATCCACTCAACAGGGGTCAGCTGTTCATTTTCTTGACCACACAATCCAGTCTTCAGAAATCATTGTTAACTCCAATACAGAATGTTCCATTCATTCACTGCGGATCTGGAATTCATCGGAATCTCAACTCCCAGCAGTTTCTCATACAACACTGCTGAATTTCTAAGTAAGCCAATTCTGATTATCAGCGGCCTGTTCGTACTCGCAGCCGTGCTGCTTAATTGGTTATCGATTTGTCCCAGGTCAGCTCTTCATTTTCCTGTCCACACAAACCAGACTTCAGAAACCAAGGGAATCTCCGCTACAGAATGTTCCATTCATTCTGTGTGAATCTGGAATTCATCTGACTCTCCACTCTAGTTAGGTTTTCGTGACAACACTAGTGAAGGACCAAGAATCCCAATGCTTGTTTTCAGCTGCCTGTTCACACTCGCAGACGTGCTGTTCAATTGGATATCCGCTAAACCATGCTCAGAACTTCATTTTCCTCTCCACACTACCCCACCTTCAGAAATCATTGTTCTCGCCGCTAGAGAATGTTTTTTCTCTCACTGCGAATTTGGAATTCATCTGAATCTGCATTGCAGGCAGTCTGCGGTGACACCTCTGGTGAATGACCAAGTAACCCAGTGCTGGTTTTCAGCAGCATGTTCACACATGCAGATGTGCTGTTTAATTGGATTTCCACTCAAAGCTGGTCAGGTCTTCATTTTCCTGTCCACACAACCCAGTTTTCAGAAATCATTATTAACTCCAGTACAGAATGTTCCTTTCATTCACTGCGAATCTGGAATTCATCTGAATCTCCACTCTAGTTAGGGTTTCTTTGCAACACTAGTGAATGACCAAGAATCCCAATGCTGGTTTTCAGCTGCCTGTTCACACTCGCAGACATGCTGTTCAATTGGCTATCCACTAAACCCTGCTCAGCACTTCATTTTCCTGTCCACAAAACCCAGCCTTCAGAAATCATTGTTAACTCAAATAGAGAATATTCCATTCAATCACTGCGAATCTGGAATTCAAATGACTCTCCACTCTAGGTACATTTTCCTTATACCACTGGTGAATGACCAAGTAACCCAATGCTGGTTTTCAGCGGCATGTTCACACTCGCAGATGTGCTGTTCAATTGGCTATCCTCTCGATGCTGGCTGGTCAGGTCTTCATTTTCCTGTTCACACAAAACAGCCTTCAGAAATCATTGGAATCTCCACTACAGAATGTTCCACTCAATCATTGCGTTTCTGGAATTCATCTGAATCGGCAGTACAGGCAGTCTTTCGTTACACCCCTGGTGAATGTTCAAGAAAACCAATGCTGATTTTCAGCGTCCTGTTCACACTCGCAGCCATGCTGCTCAATTTACTCTCCATTCAAACCTGGTCAGCTCTTCATTTTCCTGTGTACACAAACAAGACTTCAGAAACCATTGGAATCTCCACTACAGAATGTTCCATTAATTCATTCACTGCGAATCTGGAATTCATATGAACCTGCACTCCAGGCAAACTTTCGTAACACCACTGTTGAATATCCAAGTAAACCAATACTGCTTTTCAATGGTCTTTTCGTACTCGCAACTGGCTGCTTAAATGGCTATCGATATATCCCTGGTCAGCTCTTCATTTTCCTGCCCACACAACCAGGCCTTCAGAAATCATTGGAATCTCTGCTACAGAATGTTCCATTCAATCATTGCGATTTTGGAATTCATCTGAATCTGCAGTGCAGGCAGTCTTTCGTTACACCACTGGTGAATGTCCAAGTGACTCCATGCTGGTTTTAAGCAGCATGTTCACAGGCACAGCCATGCTGGTCAATTGCCTATCCACTCAACAGGGGTCAGCTGTTCATTTTCTTGACCACACAATCCAGTCTTCAGCAATCATTGTTAACTCCAATACAGAATGTTCCATTCATTCACTGCGGATCTGGAATTCATCGGAATCTCAACTCCCAGCAGTTTCTCATACAACACTGCTGAATTTCTAAGTAAGCTAATTCTGATTATCAGCGGCCTGTTCGTACTCGCAGCCGTGCTGCTTAATTGGTTATCGATTTGTCCCAGGTCAGCTCTTCATTTTCCTGTCCACACAAACCAGACTTCAGAAACCAAGGGAATCTCCGCTACAGAATGTTCCATTCATTCTGTGCGAATCTGGAATTCATCTGACTCTCCACTCTAGTTAGGTTTTCGTGACAACACTAGTGAAGGACCAAGAATCCCAATGCTTGTTTTCAGCTGCCTGTTCACACTCGCAGACGTGCTGTTCAATTGGATATCCGCTAAACCATGCTCAGCACTTCATTTTCCTCTCCACACTACCCCACCTTCAGAAATCATTGTTCTCGCCGCTAGAGAATGTTTTTTCTCTCACTGCGAATTTGGAATTCATCTGAATCTGCATTGCAGGCAGTCTGCGGTGACACCTCTGGTGAATGACCAAGTAACCCAGTGCTGGTTTTCAGCAGCATGTTCACACATGCAGATGTGCTGTTTAATTGGATTTCCACTCAAAGCTGGTCAGGTCTTCATTTTCCTGTCCACACAACCCAGTTTTCAGAAATCATTATTAACTCCAGTACAGAATGTTCCTTTCATTCACTGCGAATCTGGAATTCATCTGAAGCTCCACTCTAGTTAGGGTTTCTTTGCAACACTAGTGAATGACCAAGAATCCCAATGCTGGTTTTCAGCTGCCTGTTCACACTCGCAGACATGCTGTTCAATTGGCTATCCACTAAACCCTGCTCAGCACTTCATTTTCCTGTCCACAAAACCCAGCCTTCAGAAATCATTGTTAACTCAAATAGAGAATATTCCATTCAATCACTGCGAATCTGGAATTCAAATGACTCTCCACTCTAGGTACATTTTCCTTATACCACTGGTGAATGACCAAGTAACCCAATGCCGGTTTTCAGCGGCATGTTCACACTCGCAGATGTGCTGTTCAATTGGCTATCATCTCGATGCTGGTCAGGTCTCCTTCTTCCTGTTCACAAAAACCAGCCTTCAGAAATCATTGAAATCTCCACTACAGAATGTTCCACTCAATCATTGCGTTTCTGGAATTCATCTGAATCGGCAGTACAGGCAGTCTTTCGTTACACCCCTGGTGAATGTTCAAGAAAACCAATGCTGATTTTCAGCGTCCTGTTCACACTCGCAGCCATGCTGCTCAATTTCCTCTCCATTCAAACCTGGTCAGCTCTTCATTTTCCTGTGTACACAAACAAGACTTCAGAAATCATTGGAATCTCCACTACAGAATGTTCCATTAATTCATTCACTGCAAATCTGGAATTCATATGAACCTGCACTCCAGGCAAACTTTCGTAACACCACTGTTGAATATCCAAGTAAACCAATACTGCTTTTCAATGGTCTTTTCGTACTCGCAACTGGCTGCTTAAATGGCTATCGATATATCCCTGGTCAGCTCTTCATTTTCCTGCCCACACAACCAGGCCTTCAGAAATCATTGGAATCTCTGCTACAGAATGTTCCATTCAATCATTGCGATTTTGGAATTCATCTGAATCTGCAGTGCAGGCAGTCTTTCGTTACACCACTGGTGAATGTCCAAGTGACTCCATGCTGGTTTTAAGCAGCATGTTCACAGGCACAGCCATGCTGGTCAATTGCCTATCCACTCAACAGGGGTCAGCTGTTCATTTTCTTGACCACACAATCCAGTCTTCAGAAATCATTGTTAACTCCAATACAGAATGTTCCATTCATTCACTGCGGATCTGGAATTCATCGGAATCTCAACTCCCAGCAGTTTCTCATACAACACTGCTGAATTTCTAAGTAAGCCAATTCTGATTATCAGCGGCCTGTTCGTACTCGCAGCCGTGCTGCTTAATTGGTTATCGATTTATCCCAGGTCAGCTCTTCATTTTCCTGTCCACACAAACCAGACTTCAGAAACCAAGGGAATCTCCGCTACAGAATGTTCCATTCATTCTCTGTGAATCTGGAATTCATCTGACTCTCCACTCTAGTTAGGTTTTCGTGACAACACTAGTGAAGGACCAAGAATCCCAATGCTGGTTTTCAGCTGCCTGTTCACACTCGCAGACGTGCTGTTCAATTGGATATCCGCTAAACCATGCTCAGCACTTCATTTTCCTCTCCACACTACCCCACCTTCAGAAATCATTGTTCTCGCCACTAGAGAATGTTTTTTCTCTCACTGCGAATTTGTAATTCATCTGAATCTGCATTGCAGGCAGTCTGCGGTGACACCTCTGGTGAATGACCAAGTAACCCAGTGCTGGTTTTCAGCAGCATGTTCACACATGCAGATGTGCTGTTTAATTGGATTTCCACTCAAAGCTGGTCAGGTCTTCATTTTCCTGTCCACAAAACCCAGCCTTCAGAAATCATTATTAACTCGAGTACAGAATGTTCCTTTCATTCACTGCGAATCTGGAATTCATCTGAAGCTCCACTCTAGTTAGGGTTTCTTTGCAACACTAGTGAATGACAAAGAATCCCAATGCTGGTTTTCAGCTGCCTGTTCACACTCGCAGACATGCTGTTCAATTGGCTATCCACTAAACCCTGCTCAGCACTTCATTTTCCTGTCCACAAAACCCAGCCTTCAGAAATCATTGTTAACTCAAATAGAGAATATTCCATTCAATCACTGCGAATCTGGAATTCAAATGACTCTCCACTCTAGGCACATTTTCCTTATACCACTGGTGAATGACCAAGTAACCCAATGCTGGTTTTCAGCGGCATGTTCACACTCGCAGATGTGCTGTTCAATTGGCTATCATCTCGATGCTGGTCAGGTCTTCATTTTCCTGTTCACACAAACCAGCCTTCAGAAATCATTGGAATCTCCACTACAGAATGTTCCACTCAATCATTGCGCTTCTGGAATTCATCTGAATCGGCAGTACAGGCAGTCTTTCGTTACACCCCTGGTGAATGTTCAAGAAAACCAATGCTGATTTTCAGCGTCCTGTTCACACTCGCAGCCATGCTGCTCAATTTCCTCTCCATTCAAACCTGGTCAGCTCTTCATTTTCCTGTGTACACAAACAAGACTTCAGAAACCATTGGAATCTCCACTACAGAATGTTCCATTAATTCATTCACTGCGAATCTGGAATTCATATGAACCTGCACTCCAGGCAAACTTTCGTAACACCACTGTTGAATATCCAAGTAAACCAATACTGCTTTTCAGTGGTCCTTTCGTACTCGCAACTGGCTGCTTCATTGGCTATCGATATATCCCTGGTCAGCTCTTCATTTTCCTGCCCACACAACCAGGCCTTCAGAAATCATTGGAATCTCTGCTACAGAATGTTCCATTCAATCATTGCGATTTTGGAATTCATCTGAATCTGCAGTGCAGGCAGTCTTTCGTTACACCACTGGTGAATGTCCAAGTGACTCCATGCTGGTTTTAAGCAGCATGTTCACAGGCACAGCCATGCTGGTCAATTGCCTATCCACTCAACAGGGGTCAGCTGTTCATTTTCTTGACCACACAATCCAGTCTTCAGAAATAATTGTTAACTCCAATACAGAATGTTCCATTCATTCACTGCGGATCTGGAATTCATCGGAATCTCAACTCCCAGCAGTTTCTCATACAACACTGCTGGATTTCTAAGTAAGCCAATTCTGATTATCAGCGGCCTGTTCGTACTCGCAGCCGTGCTGCTTAATTGGTTATCGATTTATCCCAGGTCAGCTCTTCATTTTCCTGTCCACACAAACCAGACTTCAGAAACCAAGGGAATCTCCGCTACAGAATGTTCCATTCATTCTGTGCGAATCTGGAATTCATCTGACTCTCCACTCTAGTTAGGTTTTCGTGACAACACTAGTGAAGGACCAAGAATCCCAATGCTGGTTTTCAGCTGCCTGTTCACACTCGCAGACGTGCTGTTCAATTGGATATCCGCTAAACCATGCTCAGCACTTCATTTTCCTCTCCACACTACCCCACCTTCAGAAATCATTGTTCTCGCCAATAGAGAATGTGTTTTCTCTCACTGCGAATTTGGAATTCATCTGAATCTGCATTGCAGGCAGTCTGTGGTGACACCTCTGGTGAATGACCAAGTAACCCAGTGCTGGTTTTCAGCAGCATGTTCACACATGCAGATGTGCTGTTTAATTGGATTTCCACTCAAAGCTGGTCAGGTCTTCATTTTCCTGTCCACAAAACCCAGCCTTCAGAAATCATTATTAACTCGAGTACAGAATGTTCCTTTCATTCACTGCGAATCTGGAATTCATCTGAAGCTCCACTCTAGTTAGGGTTTCTTTGCAACACTAGTGAATGACAAAGAATCCCAATGCTGGTTTTCAGCTGCCTGTTCACACTGGCAGACATGCTGTTCAATTGGCTATCCACTGAACCCTGCTCAGCACTTCATTTTCCTCTCCACAAAACCCAGCCTTCAGAAATCATTGTTAACTCAAATAGAGAATATTCCATTCAATCACTGCGAATCTGGAATTCAAATGACTCTCCACTCTAGGTACATTTTCCTTATACCACTGGTGAATGACCAAGTAACCCAATGCTGGTTTTCAGCGGCATGTTCACACTCGCAGATGTGCTGTTCAATTGGCTATCCTCTCGATGCTGGCTGGTCAGGTCTTCATTTTCCTGTTCACACAAACCAGCCTTCAGAAATCATTGGAATCTCCACTACAGAATGTTCCACTCAATCATTGCGTTTCTGGAATTCATCTGAATCGGCAGTACAGGCAGTCTTTCGTTACACCCCTGGTGAATGTTCAAGAAAACCAATGCTGATTTTCAGCGTCCTGTTCACACTCGCAGCCATGCTCTCAATTTCCTCTTCATTCAAACCTGGTCAGCTCTTCAATTTCCTGTGTACACAAACAAGACTTCAGAAATCATTGGAATCTCCACTGCAGAATGTTCCATTTATTCATTCACTACGAATCTGGAATTCATCTGAACCTGCACTCCAGGCAATCTTTCGTAACACCTCTGGTGAATATCCAAGTAAACCAATACTCGTTTTCAGTGACCTTTTCGTACTCGAAAATGGCTGCTTCATTGGCTATCGATTTATCCCTGGTCAGCTCTTCATTTTCCTGTCCACAAAACCAGGCCTTCAGATATCATTGGAATCTCTGATACAGAATGTTCCATTCAATCATTGCGATTCTGGAATTCATCTGAATCTGCAGTGCAGGCAGTCTTTCATTACACCACTGGTGAATGTCCAAGTGACTCCATGCTGGTTTTAAGCGGCATGTTCACAGGCGCAGCCATGCTGCTCAATTGGATATCCACTCAACAGGGGTCAGTTGTTCATTTTCTTGACCACACAATCCAGCCTTCAGAAATCATTGTTAACTCCAATAGAGAATATTCCATTAATTCACTGCGAATCTGGAATTCATCTGACTCTCCAATCTGCGTAGGTTTTCATTACAACACTGGTGAATGACCAAGTAACCCAATGCTGATTTTCAGCGTCCTGTTCACACTCGCAGCAGTGCTGCTAAATTTGCTCTCCATTCAACCCTGGTCAGCTCTTGATTTTCATGTCCACACAAACAAGACTTCAGAAATCATTGGAATGTCCACTATAGAATGTTCCTTTCATTCACTGCGGATCTGGAATTCATCTGAATCTCAACCTCCGGCAGTTTCTCATACACCACTGCTGAATTTCTAAGTAAGCCAATTCTGATTATCAGAGGCCTATTCGTACTCGCAGCCGTGCTGCTTAATTGGTTATCGATTTATCCCTGGTCAGCTCTTCATTTTCCTGTCCACACAAACCAGACTTCAGAAACCAAGGGAATCTCCGCTACAGAATGTTCCATTCATTCTGTGCGAATCTGGAATTCATCTGACTCTCCACTCTAGTTAGGTTTTCGTGACAACACTAGTGAAGGACCAAGAATCCCAATGCTGGTTTTCAGCTGCCTGTTCACACTCGCAGACGTGCTGTTCAATTGGATATCCGCTAAACCATGCTCAGCACTTCATTTTCCTCTCCACACTACCCCACCTTCAGAAATCATTGTTCTCGCCACTAGAGAATGTTTTTTCTCTCACTGCGAATTTGGAATTCATCTGAATCTGCATTGCAGGCAGTCTGCGGTGACACCTCTGGTGAATGACCAAGTAACCCAGTGCTGGTTTTCAGCAGCATGTTCACACATGCAGATGTGCTGTTTAATTGGATTTCCACTCAAAGCTGGTCAGGTCTTCATTTTCCTGTCCACACAACCCAGTTTTCAGAAATCATTATTAACTCCAGTACAGAATGTTCCTTTCATTCACTGCGAATCTGGAATTCATCTGAATCTCCACTCTAGTTAGGGTTTCTTTGCAACACTAGTGAATGACCAAGAATCCCAATGCTGGTTTTCAGCTGCCTGTTCACACTCGCAGACATGCTGTTCAATTGGCTATCCACTAAACCCTGCTCAGCACTTCATTTTCCTGTCCACAAAACCCAGCCTTCAGAAATCATTGTTAACTCAAATAGAGAATATTCCATTCAATCACTGCGAATCTGGAATTCAAATGACTCTCCACTCTAGGTACATTTTCCTTATACCACTGGTGAATGACCAAGTAACCCAATGCTGGTTTTCAGCGGCATGTTCACACTCGCAGATGTGCTGTTCAATTGGCTATCATCTCGATGCTGGTCAGGTCTTCATTTTCCTGTTCACACAAACTAGCCTTCAGAAATCATTGGAATCTCTACTACAGAATGTTCCACTCAATCATTGCGTTTCTGGAATTCATCTGAATCGGCAGTACAGGCAGTCTTTCGTTACACCCCTGGTGAATGTTCAAGAAAACCAATGCTGATTTTCAGCGTCCTGTTCACACTCGCAGCCATGCTGCTCAATTTCCTCTCCATTCAAACCTGGTCAGCTCTTCATTTTCCTGTGTACACAAACAGGACTTCAGAAACCATTGGAATCTCCACTACAGAATGTTCCATTAATTCATTCACTGCGAATCTGGAATTCATATGAACCTGCACTCCAGGCAAACTTTCGTAACACCACTGTTGAATATCCAAGTAAACCAACACTGCTTTTCAGTGGTCTTTTCGTACTCGCAACTGGCTGCTTAATTGGCTATCGATATATCCCTGGTCAGCTCTTCATTTTCCTGCCACAAAACCAGGCCTTCAGAAATCATTGGAATCTCTGCTACAGAATGTTCCATTCAATCATTGCGATTCTGGAATTCATCTGAATCTGCAGTGCAGGCAGTCTTTCGTTACACCACTGGTGAATGTCCAAGTGACTCCATGCTGGTTTTAAGCAGCATGTTCACAGGCACAGCCATGCTGCTCAATTGCCTATCCACTCAACAGGGGTCAGCTGTTCATTTTCCTGACCACACAATCCAGTCTTCAGAAATCATTGTTAACTCCAATACAGAATGTTCCATTCATTCACTGCGGATCTGGAATTCATCGGAATCTCAACTCCCAGCAGTTTCTCATACAACACTGCTGAATTTCTAAGTAAGCCAATTCTGATTATCAGCGGCCTGTTCGTACTCGCAGCCGTGCTGCTTAATTGGTTATCGATTTATCCCAGGTCAGCTCTTCATTTTCCTGTCCACACAAACCAGACTTCAGAAACCAAGGGAATCTCCGCTACAGAATGTTCCATTCATTCTCTGTGAATCTGGAATTCATCTGACTCTCCACTCTAGTTAGGTTTTCGTGACAACACTAGTGAAGGACCAAGAATCCCAATGCTGGTTTTCAGCTGCCTGTTCACACTCGCAGATGTGCTGTTCAATTGGATATCCGCTAAACCATGCTCAGCACTTCATTTTCCTCTCCACACTACCCCACCTTCAGAAATCATTGTTCTCGCCACTAGAGAATGTTTTTTCTCTCACTGCGAATTTGTAATTCATCTGAATCTGCATTGCAGGCAGTCTGCGGTGACACCTCTGTTGAATGACCAAGCAACCCAGTGCTGGTTTTCAGCAGCATGTTCACACATGCAGATGTGCTGTTTAATTGGATTTCCACTCAAAGCTGGTCAGGTCTTCATTTTCCTGTCCACACAACCCAGTTTTCAGAAATCATTATTAACTCCAGTACAGAATGTTCCTTTCATTCACTGCGAATCCGGAATTCATCTGAATCTCCCCTCTAGTTAGGGTTTCTTTGCAACACTAGTGAATGACCAAGAATCCCAATGCTGGATTTCAGCTGACTGTTCACACTCGCAGACATGCTGTTCAATTGTCTATCCACTAAACCCTGCTCAGCACTTCATTTTCCTGTCCACAAAACCCAGCCTTCAGAAATCATTGTTAACTCAAATAGAGAATATTCCATTCAATCACTGCGAATCTGGAATTCAAATGACTCTCCACTCTAGGTACATTTTCCTTATACCACTGGTGAATGACCATGTAACCCATTGCTGGTTTTCAGCGGCCTGTTCACACTCGCAGATGTGCTGTTCAATTGGCTATCATCTCGATGCTGGTCAGGTCTTCTTTTTCCTGTTCACACAAACCAGCCTTCAGAAATCATTGGAATCTCCACTACAGAATGTTCCACTCAATCATTGCGTTTCTGGAATTCATCTGAATCTGCAGTACAGGCAGTCTTTCGTTACACTCCTAGAGAAAGTTCAAGAAAACCAATGCTGATTTTCAGCGTCCTGTTCACACTTGCAGCCATGCTGCTCAATTTCCTCTCCATTCAAACCTGGTCAGCTCTTCAATTTCCTGTGTACACAAACAAGACTTCAGAAATCATTGGAATCCCCACTGCATAATGTTCCATTTATTCATTCACTGCGAATCTGGAATTCATATGAACCTGCACTCCAGGCAAACTTTCGTAACACCACTGTTGAATATCCAAGTAAACCAATACTGCTTTTCAGTGCTCTTTTCGTACTCGCAACTGGCTGCTTCATTGGCTATCGATATATCCCTGGTCAGCTCTTCATTTTCCTGCCCACACAACCAGGCCTTCAGAAATCATTGGAATCTCTGCTACAGAATGTTCCATTCAATCATTGCGATTCTGGAATTCATCTGAATCTGCAGTGCAGGCAGTCTTTCGTTACACCACTGGTGAATGTCCAAGTGACTCCATGCTGGTTTTAAGCAGCATGTTCACAGGCACAGCCATGCTGATCAATTGCCTATTCACTCAACAGGGGTCAGCTGTTCATTTTACTGACCACAAAATCCAGTCTTCAGAAATCTTTGTTAACTCCAATACAGAATGTTCCATTCATTCACTGCGGATCTGGAATTCATCGGAATCTCAACTCCCAGCAGTTTCTCATACAACACTGCTGAATTTCTAAGTAAGCCAATTCTGATTATCAGCGGCCTGTTTGTACTCGCAGCCGTGCTGCTTAATTGGTTATCGATTTATCCCTGGTCAGCTCTTCATTTTCCTGTCCACAGAAAGCAGACTTCAGAAATTACTGGAATCTCCGCTACAGAATGTTCCATTCATTCCCTGTGAATCTGGAATTCATCTGACTCTCCACTCTAGTTAGGTTTTCGTGACAACACTAGTGAAGGACCAAGAATCCCAATGCTGGTTTTCAGCTGCCTGTTCACACTCGCAGACGTGCTGTTCAATTGGATATCCGCTAAACCATGCTCAGCACTTCATTTTCCTCTCCACACTACCCCACCTTCAGAAATCATTGTTCTCGCCACTAGAGAATGTTTTTTCTCTCACTGCGAATTTGGAATTCATCTGAATCTGCATTGCAGGCAGTCGGCGGTGACACCTCTGGTGAATGTCCAAGGAACCCAGTGCTGGTTTTCAGCGGCATATTCACAAACGCAGATGTGCTGTGTAATTGGATTTCCACTCAAAGCTGGTCAGGTCTTCATTTTCCTATCCACACAACCCAACCTTCAGAAATCATTATTATCTCCAGTACGGAATGTTCCTTTCATTCACTGCGAATCTTGAATTCATCTGAATCTCCACTCTAGTTAGGTTTTCGTGACAACACTAGTGAATGACCAAGAATCCCAATGCTGGTTTTCAGCTGCCTGTACACACTCGCAGACGTGCTGTTCAATTGGCTATACACTGAACCCTGCTCAGCACTTCATTTTCCTGTCCACAAAACCCAGCCTTCAGAAATCATTGTTAATTCAAATAGAGAATATTCCAGTCATTCACTGCGAATCTGGAATTCAAATTACTCTCCACTCTAGGTTCATTTTCGTTATAACACTGGTAAATGACCAAGTAACCCAATGCTGGTTTTCAGCGGCATGTTCACACTCGCAGATGTGCTGTTCAATTGGCTATCCTCTCGATGAAGGTCAGGTCTTCATTTTCCTGATCACACAAACCAGCCTTCAGAAATCATTGGAATCTCCACTACAGAATGATCCATTCAATCATTGTGATTCTGAATTCATCTGAATCGGCAGTACAGGCAGTCTTTCGTTACACCCCTGGTGAATGTTCAAGAAAACCAATGCTGATTTTCAGCGTCCTGTTCACACTCGCAGCCGTACTGCTCAATTTGCTCTCCATTCAACACTAGTCAGTTCTTCATTCTCCTGTGTAAACAAACAAGACTTCAGAAATCTTTGGAATCTCCACTACATAATGTTCCATTCATTCATTCACTGTGAATCTGGAATTCATCTGAACCTTCAAGCTAGCCAGTCTTTCGTAACACCACTTGTGAATAAACAAGTAACCCAATACTGGTTTTCAGCAGCCTTTTCATACTCGCAGCAGTGCTGCTTAATTGGCTCTTGATTTATCCCTGGTCAGCTCTTCATTTTCCTGTCCGCAAAAACCAGCCTTCAGAAATCACTGGAATCTCCGCTACAGAATGTTCCTATCAGTCATCTCGATTCTGGAATTCATCTGAATCGGCAGTACAGGCAGTCTTTCGTTACACCCCGGGTGAATGTTCAAAAAAACCAATGCTGATTTTCAGCGTCCTGTTCACACTCGCAGCCGTACTGCTCAATTTGCTCTCCATTCAACACTAGTCAGCTCTTCATTTTCCTGTTCACAAAAACAAGACTCAGAAATCATTGCAATCTCCAATCCAGAATGTTCCATTCAATCATTGCGATTCTGGAATTCATCTGAATCTGCAGTACAAGCCGTCTTTCGTTACACTACTGGTGAATGTTCAAGAAAACCAATGCTGATTTTCAGTGTCCTGTTCACACTTGCAGCCGTTCTGCCCAATTTGCTCTCCATTCAACCCTCGTGAGCTCTTCATTTTCCTGTGTACACAAACAAGACTTCAGAAATCATTGGAATCTCCACTACAGAATGTTCCATTCATTAATTCACTGCGAATCTGGAATTCATCTGAACCTTCACTCCAGGCAGTCTTTCGTAACACCACTGGTGAATATCCAAGTAACCCAATACTGCTTTTCAGCAGCCTTTTCGTACTTGCAGCCGGCTGCTTAATTGGCTATCGATTTATCCCTGGTCAGCTCTTCATTTTTCTGTCCACACAACCCAGACTTCAGAAATCATTGGAATCTCTGCTACACATTGTTCAATTCAATCTTTGCGATTCTGAAATTCATCTGAATCTGCAGTGCAGGCAGTCTATCGTTACACCACTGGTGAATGTCCAAGTGACTCCATGCTGGTTTTAAGCGGCATGTTCACAGCCGCAGCCTTGCTGCTCAATTGGATATCCACTCAACAGGTTTCAGTTGTTCATTTTCTTAACCAGACAATCCAGCCTTTAGAAATCATTGATAACTCCAATACAGAATATTCCATTAACTCACTGCGAATCTGGAATTCATCTGACTCTCCAATCTAGGTAGGTTTTCATTACAACACTGATCAATTACCAAGTTACACAATTCTTGTTTTCAGCGTCCTGTTCACACTCGCAGCCTTGCTCCTTAATTTGGTCTCCATTCAACCCTGCTCAGCTCTTCATTTTCCTGCTATGTATTCATTCAGTGTCAGCTCTATGTTTTCCTTTTCACACAAACAAGTCTTCAGAAATCACTGTTAACTCCACTACAGACTTTTACATTTATTCATTGCCATTTTGGAATTCATCTGAATCTGCACTACAGGAAGTCTTTCCTTACGCCCCTGGTGAATGTCCAAGTAACCCAATGCTGATTTTCAGCGTCCTGTTCACACTCGCTGCTGTGCTGCTAAATTTGCTCTCCATTCAACCCTGGTCAGCTCTTCAATTTCCTGTCCACACAAACAGGACTTCAGAAATCATTGGAATCTCCACTACAGAATGTTCCATTCATTCACTGCGAATCTGGAATTCATCTGAATCTCAACATCCGGCAGTTTCTCATACAGCACTGCTGAATTTCTAAGTAAGCCAATTCTGATTATCAGCGGCCTGTTCGTACTTGCAGCCGTGCTGCTTAATTGGTTATCGATTTATCCCTGGTCAGCTCTTCATTTTCATATCCACACAAACCAGACTTCAGAAATTACTGGACTCTCCGCCACAGAATGTTCCATTCATTCTCTGCGAATCTGGAATTCATCTGACTCTCCACTCTAATTAGGTTTTCGTGACAACACTAGTGAAGGACCAAGAATCCCAATGCTGGTTTTCAGCTGCCTGTTTACACTCGCAGTCGTGCTGTTCAATTGGATATCCGCTAAACCATGCTCAGCAATTCATTTTCCTCTCCACACTACCCCACCTTCAGAAATCATTGTTCTCACCAATATAGAATGTTTTTTTCTCTCACTGCGAATTTGGAATTCATCTGAATCTGCATTGCAGGTAGTATGCTGTGACACCTCTGGTGAAGATCCAATTAACCCAGTGCTGGTTTTCATCAGCATGTTCACACTCACAGGCGTGCTGTTAATCGGGCTATCCATGCAACCCTGGTCAGGTCTTCATTTTCCTCTCCACACAACCCAGAGATCAGAAATCATTGGAATCTACACTACGGAATGTTCCACTCATTCACGGCGAATGTGGAATTCATCTGAAACTCCACTACAGTCAGCCTTACATTACACAACTTGTGAATGTCCATGTAACCGAATGCTGATATTCACACTCGCAGGCTTACTATTAAACTATTCGGAAATCTTTGACATCTCCATTAGAGATTTTTCCATTCGTTCACTGCGAATTTGTAAAACATCTGAATTCCAACTCCAGGCGAGTTTTCGTTACACCACTGGTGAATGTCCACGTAACCCGTTGCTGGCTCTCAGCGGCCTGTTCAGACTCGCAGGCATGCTGTTCACCTGGCCATACACTCAACGCTGGTCAGCTCTTCATTTTCCTGTCCACAAAAGCGAGACTTCAGAAATCATTGGAATCTCTACTACAGAATGTTCCAAACATTCACGTCGACTCTGGAATTAATTTGTATGTCCACTCCAGGCAGATTTTCGTTACACCACTTGTGAATGTCCAAGTAACACAATGCTGGATTTTGGCAACCTGTTCACAATCGCAGGGGTGATGTTCAACTGGCTATCCACTCAACCCTAGTCAGCCCCACATTTTCCTGTCCACACAACCGAGACTTCAGAAATCATTGGTATCCTCTCTACAGAATGTGCCATTCATTCACTGCGAATCTGGAATTCTTCTCAATCTCCACTGAAGGCAAAATTTATTAACGCCACCTGTGAATGTCCAAGTAACCCAATGCTGGTTTTCTCTAGCCTGTTCCCAATCGCAGACATGCTGATCAATTGGCTTTCCGATCCAAACTGGTCAGCTCTTCATTTTCCTGTCCACACAACCTACCCTTCAGAAATTATTGGAATCTCCACTACAGAGTGTTTCATTCATTCACTGCGAATCTGGAATTCATCTGAATCTCCAATTCCACACATGCTATGGTTAAACCACTGATGAATATCCAAGGAACACAATGCTGGTTTTCAGCAGCCTGTTCACACACGCAGGCGTGCTATTCATCTGGCTATCCACTCACACCTGGTCAGCTCTTCATTTTTCTGTCCACCCAACCCAGAATTCAGAAATCATTGGAATTACCACGACAGAATGTTCGAGTCATTCACTGCATATCTGGAATTCATCTGAATCTCCACTCCAGAAGGCTTTAATTACACCACTGCTGGATGTTCAAGTAACCCAAAGCTGTTTTTCAGTGACCTGTTCACACTCGTAGGCATGCTGTTAAACTGGCTATGCACTCAACCCTAGTCAGCTCTTCATTTTCCTGTGCACACAACCAGAATGTTCAGAAATCATTGGAATCTCGACTACAGAATGTTCCGTTCATTCACTGCGAATCTGGAATTCATCTGAATCTCCACTCCAGGAAGGTTAATGTTACACCACTGGTTAATGTTCCAGTAATCCAATGCTGATTTTCACCGTCCTGGACACTCTCGCTGGCGTTCTGTTCAATTGCGTATCTAATCGAACCTGGTCAGCTCTTCATTTTCCTTTCCATGAAACCCAGACGTCAGAAAAAATTGGAATCTCCACTAGAGAATGTGCCACTCGTTCACTGCGAATCTGATATTCATCTCAATATCCACTTGAAGGCAGACTTTCTTTACACCACAGGTAAATGTCCAAGTAATGCAGTGCTTGTGTTCTGCGGCCTGGTCACACTCGCAGGCGTGCTGTTCATCTGACTATCCACACAACCCTGGTCAGCTCTTCATTTTCCTCTCCACACAACCCAGACGTCAGAAATCATTGGAATCTCCACTACAGAATGTTCCACTCATTCACGGCGAATCTGGAATTCATCTGAAACTCCACTCTAGTCAGGCTTTCTTTACACAACTGGTGAATGTCCATGTAACCGAATGCTGATTTTCACACTCGCAGGCTTACTATTAAACTATTCAGAAATCATTGGAATCTCCATTAGAGATTTTTTCATTCATTCACTGCGAATTTGGAAAACATCTGAATTCCAACTCCAGGCGAATTTTCGTTACACCACTGGTGAATGTCCAAATAGCCCAATGCTGGTTTTCAGCAGCCTGTTCACACATGCAGATGTGCTGTGTAAATGGATTTCCACTCAAAGCTGGTCAGGTCTTCATTTTCCTGTCCACACAACCCAGCCTTCAGAAATCATTATTATCTCCAGTACGGAATGTTTCTTTCATTCACTGCGCATCTGGAATTCATCTGAACCTTCACTCCAGGCAGTCTTTCGTAACACCGCTGGTGAATAACCAAATAACCCAATATTGGTTTTCAGTGGCCTTTTCATACTCACAGCCGTGCTACTTAATTGGCTCTCGATTTATCACTGGTCAGCTCTTCATTTTCCTGTCCACACAATCCAGCATTCAGAAATCATTGGAATCTCTGCTACAGAATATTCCATTCAATCATTGCGATTCTAGAATTCATCTGAATCTGCAGTTCAGGCTGTCTTTCGTTACACCACTGGTGAATGTCCAGGTGACTCCATGCTGGTTTTCATCGGCATGTTCACCAGCCATTCTGGTCAATTAGCTTTGCACTCAACAGGGGTCAGTTGTTCATTTTCTTGACCACACAATCCAGCCTTCAGAAATCATTGTTAACTCCAATACAGAATATTCCATTAAGTCACTGCGAATCTTGAATTCATGTGACTCTCCAATCTACGTAGGTTTTCATTACAACACTGGTGAATGACCAAGTATCCCAATGGTGGTTTTCAGCGTCCTGTTCACTCTCGCAGCCGTACTGCTCAATTTGCTCTCCATTCAACCCTGGTCAGCTCTTCTTTTTCCAGTTCACCAAAACAAGACTTCAGAAATCATTGGAATCTCCACTACAGAATGTTCCATTCATTCATTCACTGCGAATCTGGAATTCATATGAACCTTCACTACAGGCAGTCTTCCCTAGCACCTCTGGTGAATATCCAAGTAACCCAATACTGCTTTTCAGTAGCCTTTTTGTACTTCCAGCCGGCTGGTTAATTGGCTATCGATTTATCCCTGGTCAGCTCTTCCATTTCCTGTCCACACAACCCAGACTTCAGAAATCATTGGAATCTCCACTACAGAATGTTCCATTCAATCATTGCAATTCTGAATTCATCTGAATCGGCAAAACAGGCATTCTCTCTTTACACCCCTGGTGAATGTTCCAGAAAACCAATGCTGATTTTCAGCGTCCTGTTAACACTCGCAGCCGTGCTGCTCAATTTGCTTTCCATTCAACCCTGGTCAGCTCTTCATTTTCCTGTGTACACAAACAAGACTTCAGAAATCATTGGAATCTCCACTACAGAATGTTCCATTCATTCATTTACTGCGAATCTGGAATTCATCTGAATCTTCAAGCCAGGCATTCTTTCATAACACCAGTGGTGAATAAACAAGTAACCCAATACTGGATTACAGCAGCCTTTTCATACTCGCAGCAGTGCTGCTTAATTGGCTCTTGATTTATCCCTGGGCAGCTCTTCATTTTCCAGTGCACAAAAAACAGCCTTCAGAAATCACTGGAATCTCCGCTACAGAATGTTCCATTCAAAAATTGCGATTCTGTAATTCATCTGAATCTGCAGTGCAGGCAGCCTTTCGTTACACCACTGGTGAATGTCCAAGTGACTCCATGCTGGTTTTCAGCGGCATGTTCACAGGCGCAGCCATGTTGCTCAATTGGCTATCAACTCAACAGGGGGCAGTTGTTCATTTTCTTGACCACACAATCCAGCTTTCAGAAATCATTGTTAACTCCAATACAGAATATTCCATTAATTCATTGCGAATCTGGAATTCATCTGACTCTCCAATCTACATAGGTTTTCATTACAACACTGGTGAATGACCAAGTAACCCAATGCTGGTTTTCAGCGTCCTGTTCACACTGGCAGCCGTGCTGCTCAATTTGCTCTCCATTCAACCCTGCTCAGCTCTTCATTTTCCTGTTCACAAAAACAAGTCTCAGAAATCATTGGAATCTCCACTGTAGAATGTTCCATTCAATCATTGCGATTCTGGAATTCATCTGAATCTGCAGAACAGGCCGTCTTTCGTTACATCCCTGGTGAATGTTCAAGAAAACCAATGCTGATTTTCAGTGTCCTGTTCACACTCGAATCCGTGCTGCTCAATTGGCTCTCCATTCAACCCTGGTTAGATCTTCATTTTCTGTGTACACAAACAAGACTTCAGAAATCATTGGCATCTCCACTACAGAATGTTCCATTCATTCATTCACTGCAAATCTGGCATTCATCTGAACCTTCAAGACAGGCAGTCTTTAATAACACCACTGTTGAATAAACAAGTAAATCAATTCTGTTTTTCAGTAGCCTTTTCAAAATTGCAGCCGGCTACTTAATTGGCTCTTGATTTATCCCTGGGCAGCTCTTCATTTTCCTGTCCACAAAAACCAGCCTTCAGTAATCACTGGAATCTCCACTACAGAATGTTCCATTCAATCATTGCGATTCTGGAATTCCTCTGAATCTGCAGTACAGGCAGTCTTTCGTTACACCACTGGTGAATGTCCAAGTGACTCCATGATGGTTTTAAGCGGCATGTTCACAGGCGCAGCCATGCTGCTCAATTGGATATCCACTCAACAGGGGGCAGTTGTTCATTTTCTTGACCACACAATCCAGCCTTCAGAAATCATTGTAAACTCCAATACAGAATATTCCATTAATTCACTGCGAATCTGGAATTCATCTGACTCTACAATCTACGTAGGTATTCATTACAACACTGGTGAATGAACAAGTAACCCAATGCTGGTTTTTAGGGTCCTGTTCACACTGGCAGCCGTGCTGCTCAATTTGCTCTCAATTCAACCCTGCTCAGCTCTTCATTATCCTGTTCACAAAAACAAGACTTCAGAAATCATTGGAATCTCCACTCCAGAATGTTCCTTTCAAAAATTGCGATTCTGGAATTCATCTGAATCTGCAGTGCAGGCAGTCTTTCGTTACACCACTGGTGAATGTCCAAGTGAGTCCATGCTGGTTTTAAGCGGCATGTTCACAGGCGCAGCCATGCTGCTCAATTGGATATCCACTCAACAGGGGTCAGTTGTTCATTTTCTTGACCACACTATCCAGCCTTCAGAAATCATTGTTAACTCCAATACAGAATATTCCATTAATTCACTGCGAATCATGAATTTATCTGACTCTCCAATCTACGTAGGTTTTCATTACAACACTGGTGAATGACCAAGTAACCCAATGCTGATTTTCAGCGTCCTGTTCACACTCGCAGCCGTGCTGCTTAATTTGCTCTCCATTCAACCCTGGTCAGCTCTTGATTTTCCTGTCCACACAAACAAGACTTCAGAAATCATTGGAATATCCACTATAGAATGTTCCATTCATTCACTGCGGAACTGGAATTCATCTGAATATCAACTCCCGGCAGTTTCTCATACAGCACTGCTGAATTTCTAAGTAAGGCAATTCTGATTATCAGCGGCCTGTTCGTACTCGCAGCAGTGCTGCTTAATTGGTTATGGATTTATCCCTGGTCAGCTCTTCATTTTCCTGTCCACAGAAAGCAGACTTCAGAAATTACTGAAATCTCCGCTACAGAATATTCCTATCATTCTCTGTGAATATGGAATTCATCTGACTCTCCACTCTAGTTAGGTTTTCTTGACAACACTAGTGAAGGACCAAGAATCCCAATGCTGGTTTTCAGCTGCCTGTTCACACTTGCAGACGTGCTGTTCAATTGGATATCCGCTAAACCATGCTCAGCACTTCATTTTCCTCTCCACACTACCCCACCTTCAGAAATCATTGTTCTCTGCACTATAGAATGTTCCATTGATTCACTGCGAATTTGGAATTCATCTGAATCGGCATTGCAGGCAGTCTGCTGTGACACCTCTGGTGAATGACCAAGTAACCCAGTGCTGGTTTTCAGCAGCATGTTCACACATGCAGATGTGCTGTGTAAATGGATTTCCACTCAAAGCTGGTCAGGTCTTCATTTTCCTGTCCACACAACCCAGCCTTCAGAAATCATTATTATCTCCAGTACGGAATGTTTCTTTCATTCACTGCGAATCTGGAATTCATCTGAACCTTCACTCCAGGCAGTCTTTCGTAACACCGCTGGTGAATAACCAAATAACCCAATACTGGTTTTCAGTGGCCTTTTCATACTCGCAGCCGTGCTACTTAATTGGCTCTCGATTTATCACTGGTCAGCTCTTCATTTTCCTGTCCACACAATCCAGCCTTCAGAAATCATTGGAATCTCTGCTTCAGAATGTTCCATTCAATCATTGCGATTCTGGAATTCATCTGACTCTCCAATCTGCGTAGGCTTTCATTACGACACTGGTGAATGACCAAGTAATCCAACGCTGGATTTCATCGGCCTAGTCAGACTCCCAGCCGTGCTGTTCAATTGGTTTTCCACTCAACCCTGCTCAGCTCTTCATTTTCCTGTCCACACAACCCGACCTTCAGAAACCATTGTTCTCTCCGCTATAGAATGTTCCATTCATTCACTATGAATTTGGAATTCATCTGAATCTGTATTGCAGGCAGTCTACTGTGACAACTCTGGTGAATGTCCAAGTAACCTAGTGCTGGTTTTCAATGCCATGTTCCCACACGCAGATGTGCTGTTTAATCTGTTTAATCTGGAATTCATCTGAATCTCATCTCTAGCAATTTTTCATACAACACTGCTGAATTTCTAAGTAAGCCAATTCTGATTATCAGCGGCCTGTTCAGACTCTCAGCCTTGCTGTTCTATAGGCTATCGATTCATTCCTGGTCAGCTCTACATTTTCCTGTCCACACAAACCAGCCTACAGAAATCACTGCTATCTCCAATACAGACTATTACATTTATTCATTGTGAATTTGGAATTGATCTGAATCTGCACTACAGGCAGTCTTTCCTTACGCCCCTGGTGAAAGTCCAAGTAACCCAATGCTGATTTTTAGCGTCGTGTTCACACTCGCATCCGTGCTGCTCTATTTGCTATCCATTCAACACTGGTCAGCTCTTCATTTTCATGTCCACAAAAAGAAGACTACAGAAATCATTGGAATCTCCACTCCAGAATGTTCCATTCAATCATTGCGATTCTGGAATTCATCTGAATCTGCAGTGCAGGCAGTTTTTCATTACACCACTGGTGTTTGTCCACGTGACTCCAGGCTGGTTTCCAAGGGCATGTTCACAGGAGCAGACATGCTGGTCAACTGGCTTTGCACTCAACAGGGGTCAGTTGTTCATTTTCTTGACCACAATATCCAGCCTTCTGAAATCATTGTTAACTCCAATACAGAATATTCCATTAAGTCACTGCGAATCTTGAATTCATGTGACTCTCCAATCTACGTAGGTTTTCATTACAACACTGGTGAATGACCAAGTATCCCAATGGTGGTTTTCAGCGTCCTCTTCACTCTCGCATCCATACTGCTCAATTTGCTCTCCATTCAACCCTGGTCAGCTCTTCTTTTTCCAGTTCACAAAAACAAGACTTCAGAAATCATTGGAATCTCCACTACAGAATATTCCATCCATTCATTCACTGCGAATCTGGAATTCATATGAACCTTCACTACAGGCAGTCTTCCCTAGCACCTCTGGTGAATATCCAAGTAACCCAATACTGCTTTTCAGTAGCCTTTTTGTACTTCCAGCCGGCTGGTTAATTGGCTATCGATTTATCCCTGGTCAGCTCTTCCATTTCCTGTCCACACAACCCAGACTTCAGAAATCATTGGAATCTCCACTACAGAATGGTCCATTCAATCATTGCGATTCTGAATTCATCTGAATCGACAGTACAGGCAGTCTTTCGTTACACCCCGGGTGAATGTTCCAGAAAACCAATGCTGATTTTCAGCGTCCTGTTCACACTCGCAGCCGTACTGCTCAATTTGTTCTCCATTCAACACTAGTCAGCTCTTCATTTTCCTGTTCACAAAAACAAGACTCAGAAATCAGTGCAATCTCCACTCCAGAATGTTCCATTCAATCATTGCAATTCTGGAATTCATCTGAATCCGCAGTACAAGACGTCTTTCGTTACACCACTGGTGAATGTTCAAGAAAACCAATGCTGATTTTCAGCGTCCTGTTCACACTTGCTGCCGTTCTGCACAATTTGCTCTCCATTCAACCCTCGTGAGCTCTTCATTTTCCTGTGTACACAAACAAGACTTCAGAAATCATTGGAATCTCCACTACAGAATGTTCCATTCATTTATTCACTGCGAATCTGGAATTCATCTGAATCTTCACGCCAGGGAGTCTTTCGTAACACCACTGGTGAATATCCAAGTAACCCAATACTGCTTTTCAGTACCCTTTTCGTACTTGCAGCCGGCTGCTTAATTGGCTATCGATTTATCCCTGGTCAGCTCTTCATTTTCCTGTACACACAACCCAGACTTTAGAAATCATTGGAATCTCTACTACAGATTGTTCAATTCAATCTTTGCGATTCTGGAATTCATCTGAATCTGCAGTGCAGGCAGCCTTCGTTACACCACTGGTGAATGTCCAAGTGACTCCATGCTGGTTTTAAGCGGCATGTTCACAGGCGCAGCCGTGCTGCTCAATTGGTTATCCACTCAAGAGGTGTCAGTTGTTCATTTTCTTGACCACACTATCCAGCCTTCAGAAAACATTTTTAACTCCAATTCAGAATATTCCATTAATTCATTGCGAATCTGGAATTCATCTGACTCTCCAATCAAGGTAGATTTTCATTACAACACTGGTCAACTACCAAGTTACACAATGCTTGTTTTCAGCGTCCTGTTCACACTCGCAGCCGTGCTGCTCAATTTGCTCTCCATTCAACCCTGCTCAGCTCTTCATTTTCCTGCTACCTATTTATTCAGTGTCAGCTCTACATTTTCCTGTTCACACAAACCAGGCTTCAGAAATCACTGTTAACTCCACTACAGACTTTTACATTTATTCATTGCGATTTTGGAATTCATCTGAATCTGCACTACAGGAAGTCTTTCCTTAGGTCCCTGGTGATTGTCCAAGTAACCCAATGCTGATGTTCAGCGTCCTGTTCACATTCGCAGCCGTGCTGCTCAATTGGTCTCCATTCAACCCTGGTCAGCACTTCATTTTCCTGTCCACACAAAGAAGACTTCAGAAATCATTGGAATCTTCACTACAGAATGTTCCATTCATTCACTGCGAATCTGGAATTCATCTGAATCTCAACTCCCGGCAGTTTCTCATACAGCACTGCTGAATTTCTAAGTAAGCCAATTCTGATTATCATCGGCCTGTTCGTACTCGCAGCCGTGCTGCTTAATTGGTTATCGATTTATCCCTGGTCAGCTCTTCATTTTCCTGTCCACACAAACCAGACTTCAGAAACCAAGGGAATCTCCGCTACAGAATGTTCCATTCATTCTGTGCGAATCTGGAATTCATCTGACTCTCCACTCTCGTTAGGTTTTTGTGACAACACTAGTGAAGGAGCAAGAATCCCAATGCTGGTTTTCAGCTGCCTGTTCACACTCGCAGACGTGCTGTTCAATTGGATATCCGCTAAACCATGCTCAGCACTCCATTTTCCTCTCCACACGACCCCACCTTCAGAAATCATTGTTCTCGCCACTAGAGAATGTTTTTTCTCTCACTGCGAATTTGGAATTCATCTGAATCTGCATTGTAGGCAGTCTGCTGTGACACCTCTGGTGAATGTCCAAGGAACCCAGTGCTGGTTTTCAGTGGCATGTTCACACAAGCAGATGTGCTGTGTAATTGGATTTCTACTCAAAGCTGGTCAGCTCTTCATTTTCCTGTCCACACAAACCAGACTTCAGAAATCACTGGAATCTCTACTACAGAATGTTCCTTCATTCTCTGCGCATCTGGAAATCATCTGACTCTCCACTCTCGTTAGGTTTTTGTGACAACACTAGTGAATGACCAAGAATCCCAATGCTGGTTTTCAGCTGCCTGTTCACACTCGCAGACGTGCTGTTCAATTGGCTATCCACTAAACCCTGCTCAGCACTTCATTTTCCTGTCCACAAAACCCATCCTTCAGAAATCATTGTTAACTCAAATAGAGAATATTCCAGTCATTCACTGCAAATCTGGAATTCAAATGACTCTCCACTCTAGGTACATTTTCGTTATAACACTGGTGAATGACCAAGTAACCCAATGCTGGTTTTCAGCGCCATGTTCACACTCGCATGTGTGCTGTTCAATTGGCTATCCTCTCGATGCTGGTCAGGTCTTCATTTTCCTGATCACACAAACCAGCCTTCAGAAATCATTGGAATCTCCACTACAGAATGTTCCATTCAATCATTACGATTCTGAATTCATCTGAATCGGCAGTACAGGCAGTCTTTCGTTACACCCCTGGTGAATGTTCAAGAAAACCAATGCTGATTTTCAGTGTCCTGTTCACACTCGCAGCCGTACTGCTCAATTTGCTCTCCATTCAACACTAGTCAGCTCTTCATTTTCCTGTGTACACAAACAAGACTTCAGAAATCTTTGGAATCTCCACAACAGAATGTTCCATTCATTAATTCACTGCGAATCTGGAATTCATCTGAACCTTCAAGGCAGGCAGGCTTTTGTAACAGCACTGGTGAATAAACAATACTGGTTTTCAGCAACCTTTTAATACTCGCAGCCGTGCTGCTTAATTGGCTCTTGATTTATCCCTGGTCAGCTCTTCATTTTCCTGTCCACAAAAATCAGCCCTCAGAAATCACTGGAATCTCCGCTACAGAATGTTCTATTCAATCATTGCGATTCTTTAATTCATCTGAATCTGCAGTGCAGGCAGTCTTTCGTTACACCACTGGTGAATGTCCAAGTGACTCCATGCTGGTTTTCAGCGGCATGTTCACAGGCGCAGCCATGCTGCTCAATTGGCTATCCACTCAACAAGGGGCAGTTGTTCATTTTCTTGACCACACAATCCAGCCTACAGAAATCATTGTTAACTCCAATACAGAATATTCCATTAATTCACTGCGAATCTGGAATTCATCTGACTCTCCAATCTAGTAGGTTTTCATGACAACACTGGTCAATTACCAAGTTACACAATGCTTGTTTTCAGCGTCCTGTTCACACTCGCAGCCGTGCTGCTCAATTTGCTCTCCATTAAACCCTGGTCAGCTCTTCATTTTCCTGTCCACACAAACAAGACTTCAGAAATCATTGGAATCTCCACTACAAATGTTCCATTCATTCACTGCGAATCTGGAATTCATCTGAGTCTCAAATCCCGGCAGTTTCTCATACAGTACAGCTGAATTTCTAAGTAAGGCAATTCTGATTATCAGCAGCCTGTTCGTACTCGCACCAGTGCTGCTTAATTTGTTATCGATTTATCCCTGGTGAGATCTTCATTTTCCTGTCCACACAAACCAGACTTCAGAAATCACTGGAATCTCCGCTACAGAATATTCCATTCATTCTTTGCGAATCTCGAATTCATTTGACTCTCCACTCTAGTTAGGTCTTCGTGACAACACTAGTGAATGACCAAGAATCCCAATGCTGGTTTTCAGCTGCCTGTTCACACTCGCAGACGTGCTGTTCAATTGGATATCCGCTGAACCATGCTCAGCACCTCATTTTCCTCTCCACACTACCCCACCTTCAGAAATCATTGTTCTCACCGCTATAGAATGTTTTTTCTCTCACTGCGAATTTGGAATTCTTCTGAATCTGCTTCTCAGAAAGTCTGCTGTGACAACTCTGGTGAATGTCCAAGGAACCCAGTGCTGGTTTTCAGCGGCATGTTCACACACGCAGATGTGTATTTGGATTTCCACTTCAAGGCAGGCAGGCTTTTGTAACAGCACTGGTGAATGAACAAGTAACCCAATACTGGTTTTCAGCAGCTTTTTCATACTCGCAGCAGTGCTGCTTAATTGGCTCTTGATTTATCCCTGGTCAGCTCTTCATTTTCCTGTCCAGAAAAACCAGCCCTCAGAAATCACTGGAATCTCCGCTACAGAATGTTCTATTCAATCATAGCGATTCTGGAATTCATCTGAATCTGCAGTTCAGGCGGCCTTTCGTTACACCACTGGTGAATGTCCAAGTGACTCCATGCTGGTTTTCAGTGGCATGTTCCCAGGCTCAGCCATGCTGCTCAATTGGCTATCCACTCAACAGGGGGCAGTTGTTCATTTTCTTGACCACACAATCCAGCCTTCAGAAATCATTGTTAACTCCAATACAGAATATTCCATTAATTCACTGCGAATCTGGAATTCATCTGACTCTCCAATCTAGGTAGGTTTTCATGACAACACTGGTCAATTACCAAGTTACACAATGCTTGTTTTCAGCGTCCTGTTCACACTCGCAGCCGTGCTGCTCAATTAGCTCTCCATTAAACCCTGGTCAGCTCTTCATTTTCCTGTGTACACAAACAAGACTTCAGAAATCACTGGAATCTCCGCTACAGAATATTCCATTCATTCTTTGCGAATCTCGAATTCATTTGACTCTCCACTCTAGTTAGGTTTTCGTGACAACACTAGTGAAGGACCAAGAATCCCAATGCTGGTTTTCAGCTGCCTGTTCACACTCGCAGACGTGCTGTTCAATTGGATATCCGCTAAACCATGCTCAGCACTTCATTTTCCTCTCCACACTACCCCACCTTCAGAAATCATTGTTCTCGCCACTAGAGAATGTTTTTTCTCTCACTGCGAATTTGGAATTCATCTGAATCTGCATTGCAGGCAGTCTGCGGTGACACCTCTGGTGAATGACCAAGTAACCCAGTGCTGGTTTTCAGCAGCATGTTCACACATGCAGATGTGCTGTTTAATTGGATTTCCACTCAAAGCTGGTCAGGTCTTCCTTTTCCTGTCCACACATCCCAGCCTTCAGAAATCATTATTATCTCCAATACATAATGTTCCTTTCATTCACTGCGAATCTGGAATTCATCTTAATCTCCACTCTAGTTAGGTTTTCGTGACAACACTAGTGAAAGAGCAAGAATCCCAATGCTGGTTTTCAGCTGCCTGTTCACACTCGCAGACGTGTTGTTCAATTGGCTATCCACTAAACCCTGCTCAGCACTTCATTTTCCTGTCAACAAAACCCAGCCTTCAGAAATCATTGTTAACTCAAATTGAGAATATTCCAGTCATTCACTGCGAATCTGGAATTCAAATGACTCTCCACTCTAGGTACATTTTCGTTATAACACTGGTGAATGACCAAGTAACCCAATGCTGGTATTCAGCGGCATGTTCACACTCGCAGATGTGCTGTTCAATTGGCTATCCTCATGTTGCTGGTCAGGTCTTCATTTTCCTTAATACACAAACCAGACTTCAGAAATCATTGGAATCTCCACTCCAGAATGTCCCATTCAATAATTGCGATTCTGGAATTCATCTGAATCGGCAGTATATACAGTCTTTCGATACACCACTGGTGAATGCCCAAGTGAGTCCATGCTGGTTTTCAGCGGCATGTTCACAGGCGCAGCCATGCTGGTCAATTGGCTACCCACGCAACAGTGGTCAGTTGTTCATTTTCTTGACCACAACACAATCCAGCCTTCAGAAATCATTGTTAACTCCAATACAGAATATTCCTTTAATTAACTCCGAATTCTGAAATACATCTCACTCTCCAATCAAGGTACATTTTCATTACAACACTGGTAAATGACCAAGTAACCCAGTGCTTGTTTTCAGTGGCATGTTCGCACACGCAGATGTGCTTTTTAATTGGATTTCCACTCAAAGGTGTTTGGGTCTTCATTTTCCTGTCCACACAACCCAGCCTTCAGAAATCATTATTATCTCCAGTACAGAATGATCCTTTCATTCACTGCAAATCTGGAATTCATCTGAATCTCCACTCTAGTTAGGTTTTTGTTACAACACTAGTGAATGACCAAGAATCCCAATGCTGGTTTTCAGCTGCCTGTTCACACTCGCAGACGTGCTGTTCAATTGGCTATCCACTAAAACCAGTTCAGCTCTTCATTTTCCTGTCCACAAAACCCATCCTTCAGAAATCACTGTTAACTCAAATAGAGAATATTCCAGTCATTCACTGCGAATCTGGAATTCAAATGACTCTCCACTCTAGGTACATTTTCGTTATAACACTGGTGAATGACCAAGTAACCCAATGCTGGTTTTCAGCGGCATGTTCACACTCGCAGATGTGCTGTTCAATTGGCTATCCTCTCGATGCTGGTCAGGTCTTCATTTTCCTGATCACACAAACCAGACTTCAGAAATCACTGGAATCTCCACTACAGAATATTCCATTCAATCGTTGCGATTCTGAATTCATCTGAATCTGCAGTACAGGCAGTCTTTCGTTACACCCCTGGTGAATGTTCAAAAAGGCCAATGCTGATTTTCAGCGTCCTGTTCACACTCGCATCCGTGCTGCTCAATTTGCTCTCCATTCAACACTAATCAGCTCTTCATTTTCCTGTGTACAAAAACAATACTTCAGAAATCTTTGGAATCTCCACTACAGAATGTTTCATTCATTCATTCACTGCGAATCTGGAATTCATCTGAACCTTCAAGCTAGGCAGTCTTTCGTAACACCAATGGTGAATAAACAAGTAACCCAATACTGGTTTTCAGCAGCCTTTTCATACTCGCAGCAGTGCTGCTTAATTGGCTGTTGATTTATCCCTGGGCAGCTCTTCATTTTCCTGTCCACAAAAACCAGCCTTCAGAAATCACTGGAATCTCCGCTACAGAATGTTCCATTCAATCATTGTGATTCTGGTATTCATCTGAATCTGCAGTGCAGGTAGTCTTTCGTTACAGCACTGGTGAATGTCCAAGTGACTCCATGCTGGTTTTCAGCGGCATATTCACAGGCGCAGCCATGCTGTTCAATTGGCTATCCACTCAAAAGGGGTCAGTTGTTCATTTCCTTGACCACACAATCCAGCCTTCAGAAATCATTGTTAACTCCAATACAGAATATCCCATTAATTCACTGCGAATCTGGAATTCATCTGACTCTCCAATCTTCATAGGTTTTCATTACAACACCTGTGAATGACCTAGAAACCCAATGCTGGTTTTCAGTGTCCTGTTCACACTCGCAGCCGTGCTGCTCTATTTGCTCTCCATTCAACCCTGCTCAGCTCTTCTTTTTCCTGTTCACAAAAACAAGACTTCAGAAATCATTGGATTCTCCACTCCAGAATGTTCCATTCAATCATTGCGATTCTGGAATTCATCTGAATCTGCAGTACAGGCAGTATTTCGTTACACCCGTGGTGAATGTTCAAGAAATCCAATGCTGATTTTCAGCGTCCTGTTCACACTCGCATCCGTGCTGCTCAATTTTCTCTCCATTCATCCCTGATCAGCTCTTCATTTTCCAATGAATATCCAATACTGCTTTTCAGTAGCCTTTTCGAACTTGCAGCCGGCTGCTTAATTGGCTATGGATTTATCCCTGGTCAGCTCTTCATTTTCCTTTCCACACAACCCAGCCTTCAGAAATCATTGGAATCTCTACTACAGAATGTTCCTTTCAGTCATTTCGATTCTGGAATTCATCTGAATCTGCAGTACAGGCAGTCTTTCGTTACACCCCTGGTGAATGTTCAAGAAATCCAATGCTGATTTTCAGCGTCCTGTTCACACTCGCAACCATGCTGCTCAATTTTCTCTCCATTCAACCCTGATCAGCTCTTCATTTTCCTGTATACACAAAAAGACTTCATAAATCATTAGAATCTCCTCTACAGAATGTTCCATTCATTCATTCACTGCGAATCTGGAATTCATCTGAACCTGCACTCCAGGCAATCTTTCGTAACACCACTGGTGAATATCCAATTAACCCAATACTGGTTTTCAGTGGCCTTTTCATACTCGAAACTGGCTGCTTAATTGGCTCTCGATTTATCCCTGGTCAGCTCTTCAATTTCCTGTCCACAAAACCAGGCCTTCAGAAATCATTGGAATCTCTGGTACAGAATGTTCCATCCAATCATTGCGATTCTGGAATTCATCTGAATCTGCAGTGCAGGCAGTCTTTCGTTACACCACTGGTGAATGTACAAGTGACTCCATGCTGGTTTTAAGCGGCATGTTCACAGGCGCAGCCATGCTGCTCAATTGGATATCCAGTCAACAGGGGTCAGTTGTTCATTTTCTTGACCACACAATCCAGCCTTCAGAAATCATTGTTAACTCCAATACAGAATATCCCATTAATTCACTGCGAATCTGGAATTCATCTGACTCTCCAATCTAGGTAGGTTTTCATTACAACACTGGTGGATGACCAAGTAACACAATGCTGAATTTCAGCGGACTAGTCAGACTCGCAGCCGTGCTGTTCAATAGGTTTTCCTCTCAAAGATGCTCAGCTCTTCATTTTCTTGCTTTCGTTTCATTCAATTTCAGCTCTACATTTTCCTATTTACACAAACCGGCCTTCAGAAATCACTGTTAACTCCACTACAGACTTTTACTTTTATTCATTGCGATTTTGGAATTCATCTGAATCTGCACTACAGGAAGTCTTTCCTTACGCCCCTGGTAAATGTCCAAGTAACCCAATGCTGATTTTCAGCGTCCTGTTCACACTCGCAGCCGTGCTGCTCAATTTGCTCTCCATTCAACCCTGGTCAGCTCTTCATTTTCCTGTCCACACAATCAAGACTTCAGAAATCATTGGAATCTCCACTACAGAATGTTCCATTCATTCACTGCGAATGTGGAATTCATCTGAATCTCAACTCCCGGCAGTTTCTCATACAACACTGCTGAATTTTAGTAAGCCAATTCTGATTATTAGTGGCCTGTTCGTACTCGCAGCCGTGCTGCTTAATTGGTTATCGATTTATCCCTGGTTAGCTCTTCATTTTCCTGTCCACACAAACCAGACTTCAGAAATCACTGGAATCTCTGCTACAGAATGTTCCATTCATTCTCTGCGAATCTGGAATTCATCTGACTCTCAACTCTCGTTTTCGTGACAATACTAGTGAATGACCAAGAATCCCAATGCTGGTTTTCAGCTGCCTGTTGACACTTGCAGACGTGCTGTTTAATTGGCTATCCACTAAACCCTGCTCAGCTCTTCATTTTCCTGTCAACAAAACCGAGCCTTCAGAAATCATTGTTAACTCAAATAGAGAATATTCCAGTCATTCACTGCGAATCTGGAATTCAAATGACTCTCCAATCTAGGTACATTTTCGTTATAACACTGGTGAATGACCGAGTAACCCAATGCTGGTTTTCAGCGGCATGTTCACAGGCGCATCCATGCTGGTCAATTGGCTACCCACGCAACAGTGGTCAGTTGTTCATTTTCTTGACCACACAATCCAGCCTTCAGAAATCATTGTTAACTCCAATACAGAATATTCCTTTAATTAACTCCGAATTCTGAAATACATCTCACTCTCCAATCAAGGTACATTTTCATTACAACACTGGTGAATGACCAAGTACCCCAATGCTGGATTTCAGTGCTTGTTTTCAGCGGCATGTTCGCACACGCAGATGTGCTTTTTAATTGGATTTCCAATCAAAGGTGTTCGGGTCTTCATTTTCCTGTCCACACAACCCAGCCTTCTGAAATCATTATTATCTCCAGTACAGAATGTTCCTTTCATTCACTGGAAATCTTGAATTCATCTGAATCTCCACTCTAGTTAGGTTTTCGTTCCAACACTAGTGAATGACCTAGAATCCCATTGCTGGTTTTCAGCTGCCTGTTCACACTCGCAGACGTGCTGTTCAATTGGCTATCCACTAAAACCTGTTCAGCTTTTCATTTTCCTGTCCACAAAGCCCATCCTTCAGAAATCATTGTTAACTCAAATAGACAATATCCCATTCATTCACTGCCAATCTGGAATTCATCTGACTCTGCACTCTAGGTACATTTTCGTTATAACACTGGTGCATTACCAAGTAACCCAATGCTGGTTTTCAGCGTACTGTTCACACTCGCAGATGTGCTATACAATTGGCTATCCACTCTATGCTGGCCAGGTCTTGATTTTCCTGTTCGCACAAACCAGCCTTCAGAAATCATTGGAATCTCCGCGACAGAATGTTCCTTTGATTCACTGCGAATCTGGAATACATCTGACTCTCCACTACAGACTGTTACATTTATTCATTGCGAATTTGGAATTCATCTTAATCTGTACTACAGGCAGTCTTTCCTACGCCTCTGGTGAATGTCCCAGTAACCCAATGCTGATTTTCAGCGTACTGTTCACACTCGCAATCGTGATGCTCTATTTGCTCTCCATTCAACCCTGGTCAACACTTCATTTTCATGTCCACAAAAACAAGACTTCAGAAATCATTGGAATCTCCGCTACAGAATATTCCATTCATTCACTGAGAATCTGCAATACATCTGACTCTCCACTCTAGGTACATTTTCGTTATAACACTGGTGAATGACCAAGTAACCGAAAGCTGGTTTTCAGCGGCATGATCACACTCGCAGATTTGCTGTTCAATTGGCTATCCACTCAATGCTGGTCAGGTCTTCATTTTCCTGTTCACACAAACCAGCCTTCAGAAAACACTGGAATCTCCACTCCAGAATGTTCCATTCAATCATTGCGATTCTGAAATTTATCTGAATCTGCAGTACAGGCAGTCTTTCGTTACACCCTGGTGAATGTTCAAGAAAACCAATGCTGATTTTCAGTGTCCTGTTCACACTCGCATCCGTGCTGCTCAATTTGCTCTCCATTCAACCCTCGTCAGCTCTTCATTTTCCTGTGTTCACAAACAACACTTCAGAAGTCATTGGAATCTCTACTACAGAACTTTCCATTCATTTATTCACTGCGAATCTGGAATTCAACTGAACCTTCACTCCAGGCAGTCTTTCGTAACACCAGTGGTGAATATCCAAGTAACCCAATTTTGCATTTCACTACCCATTTCGAACTTGCAGCCGGCTGCTTAATTAATTGCCTATGGATTTATCCCTGGTCAGCTCTTCATTTTCCTTTCCACACAACCCAGTCTTCAGAAATCATTGGAATCTCTGCTACAGAATGTTCCTTTCAATGATTTCGATTCTGGAATTCATCTGAATCTGCAGTAATGGAAGTCTTTCGTTACACCCCTGGTGAATGTTCAAGTAATCCAATGCTGATTTTCAGCGTCCTGTTCACACTCGCAGCCGTACTGGTAAATTTGCTCTCCATTTTACCCTGGTCAGGTCTTCATGTCCCTGTGCACACAAACAATACTTCAGAAATCATTGGAATCTCCACTACAGAATGTTCCATTCATTCATTCACTGCGAATCTGGAATTCATCTGAACCTTCAAGCTAGGCAGTCTTTCGTAACACCACTGGAGAAAAACCAAGTAACCCAATACTGGTTTTCAGCGGCCTTTTCATACTCGCAGCAGTGCTGCTTAATTGGCTCTCGATTTATCCCTGGTCAGCTCTTCTATTTCCTGTCCACACAAACCAGCCTTCAGAAATCACTGTTATCTCCACTACAGACTGTTACATTTATTCATTGCGAATTTGGAATTCAGCTGAATCTGCACTACAGGCAGTCTTTCCTACGCCCCTGCTGAATGTCCCAGTAACCCAATGCGGATTTTCAGCATACTGTTCACACTCGCAAACGTGATGCTCTATTTGCTCTCCTTTCAAACCTGGTCAGCTCTTCATTTTCATGTCCACAAAAGCAAGATTTCAGAAATCATTGGAATCTCAGCTACAGAATATTCCATTCAATCACTGTGAATCTGCAATACATCTGACTCTCCACTCTTGGTACATTTTCGTTATAACACTAGTGAATGACCAAGTAACCCAAAGCTGGTTTTCAGCGGCATGATCACACTTGCAGATTTGCTGTTCAATTGGCTATCCACTCAATGCTGGTCAGGTCTTCATTTTGCTGTTCACACAAACCAGCCTTCAGAAAACATTGGAATCTCCACTCCAGAATGTTCCATTCAATCATTGTGATTCTGAAATTCATTTGAATCTGCAGTAATGGAAGTCTTTCGTTACACCCCTGGTGAATGTTCAAGTAATCCAATGCTGATTTTCAGCGTCCTGTTCACACTCGCAGCCGTGCTGGTAAATTTGCTCTCCATTTTACCCTGGTCAGGTCTTCGTGTCCCTGTGCACACAAACAATACTTCAGAAATCATTGGAATCTCCACTACAGAATGTTCCATTCATTCATTCACTGCGAATCTGGAATTCATCTGAACCTTCATTCCAGGCAGTCTTTCGTAACACAACTGGTGAAAAACCAAGTAACCCAATACTGGTTTTCAGCGGCCTTTTCATACTCGCAGCAGTGCTGCTTAATTGGCTCTCGATTTATCCCTGGTCAGCTCTTCTATTTCCTGTCCACACAAACCAGCCTTCAGAAATCACTGTTATCTCCACTACAGACTGTTACATTTACTCATTGCGAATTTGGAATTCAGCTGAATCTGCACTACAGGCAGTCTTTCCTACGCCCCTGCTGAATGTCCCAGTAACCCAATGCTGATTTTCAGCGTCCTGTTCACACTCGCAACCGTGATGCTCTATTTGCTCTCAATTCAACCCTGGTCAGCTCTTCATTTTCATGTCCACAAAAGCAAGACTTCAGAAATCATTGGAATCTCCGCTACAGAATATTCCATTCATTCACTGTGAATCTGCAATTCATCTGACTTTCCACTCTTGGTACATTTTCGTTATAACACTGGTGAATGACCAATTAACCCAATGCTGGATTTCAGCGGCATGTTCACACTCGCAGATGTGCTGTTTATTTGGCTATCCACCCAATGCTGGTCAGCTCTTCTATTTCCTGTTCACACTAACCGGCCTTCAGAAATCACTGTTACCTCCACTACAGACTGTTACATTTATTCATTGCGAATTTGGAATTCATCTGAATCTGCACTACAGGCAGACTTTCCTTACGCCCCTGGTGAATGTCCCAGTACCCCAATGCTGATTTTCAGAGTCCTGTTCACACTCGCAGCCGTGCTGCTAAATTTGATCTCCATTTTACACTGGTCAGCTCTTAATGTTCCTGTGCACAGTGCAGGCAGTCTGTCGTTACACCACTGGTGAATGTCCAAGTGACTCCATGCTGGTTTTCAGCGGCATGTTCACAGGCGCAGCCATGCTGGTCAATTGGCTATCCACTCAACAGGGGTCAGTTGTTCATTTTCTTGACCACACAATCCAGCTTTTAGAAATCATTGTTAACTCCAATACAGAATATTCCATTAATTCACTGCGAATCTGGAATTCATCTGACTCTCCAATCTAGGTACATTTTCATTACAACACTGGTGAATGACCAAGTACCCCAATGCTGGATTTCAGCGGCCTAGTCAGACTCGCAGCGGTTCTGTTCAATTGGTTATCCATTCAACCCTGTTCAGCTCTTCATTTTTCTGTCCACACAACCCGACCTTCGGAAAACATTGTTCTCAGCACTATAGAATGTTGCATTCAGTCACTGCGAATTTGGAATTCATCTGAATCTGCATTGCAGGCAGTCTGCTGTGACACCTCTGGTGAATTTCCAAGTAACCCAGTGCTGCTTTTCAGCGGCATTTTCCCACACAGATATGTGCTGTATAATTGGATTTCCACTCAAATCTGGTCAGGTCTTCATTTTCCTGTCCACACAACCAAGCCTTCAGAAATCATTATTATCTCCAGTACAGAATGTTCCTTTCATTCACTGTGAATCTGGAATTCATCTGAATCTCCACTCTAGTTAGGTTTTCGTTACAACACTAGTAAATGACCAAGAATCCCAATGCTGGTTTTCAGCTGCCTGTTCACACTCGCAGACGTGCTGTTCAATTGGCTATCCACTCGATGCTGGCCAGGTCTTCACTTTCCTGTTCACACAAACCAGCCTTCAGAAATTATTGGAATCTCCGCTACAGAATGTTCCAATCATTCACTGCGAATCTGGAAATTCATCTGACTCGCAACTCTCAGCAGATTTTCGTTTTAACACTGGTGAATGACCAAGTAACCCAATGCTGGTTTTCAGCGGCATGTTCACACTAGCAGATGTGCTATTCAATTGGCTATCCACTCAATGCTGGCCAGGTCTTCATTTTCCTGTTCACACAAATCAACCTTCAGAAAACATTGGAATCTCCGCTGCAGAATTTTCCATTCATTCACTGCGAATTTGGAATTCATCTGAATCTGCACTACAGGCAGTCTTTCCTTACACCCCTGGTGAATGTCCAAGTAACCAAATGCTGATTTTCAGCTGTCTGTTCACACTCAGAGCCGTGCTGCTAAGTTTGCTCTCTATTTTACTCTGTTCAGGTCTTCATGTTCCTGTGCACAGTGCAGGCAGTCTTTCGTTATACCACTGATCAATGTCCAAGTGACTCCATGCTGGTTTTCAGCTGCATGTTCACAGGCGCAGCCATGCTGCTCAATTGACTATCCACGCAATAGGGGTCAGTTGTTCATTTTCTTGAACACACAATCCAGCCTTCAGAAATCATTGTTAACTCCAATACAGAATATTCCATTAATTCACTGCGAATCTGGAATTCATCTGACTCTCCAATGCAGGTACATTTTCATTACAACACTTGTGAATGACCAAGTACCCCAATGCTGGAAGTCAGAGGCCTAGTCTGACTCGCAGCGGTGCTGTTCAATTGGTTATCCACTCAACCATGCTCAGCTCTTCATATTCCTGTCCCACAACCCGTCCTTCGGAAAACATTGTTCTCAGCACTATAGAATGTTGCATTCACTCACTGCGAATTTGGAATTCATCTGAAACTGCATTGCAGGCAGTCTACTGTGACACCTCTGATGAATGTCCAAGTAACCCAGTGCTGGTTTTCAGTGGCATGTTCCCACACAGAGATGTGCTGTATAATTGGTTTTCCTCTCAAAGCTGGTCAGGTCTTCATTTTCCTCTCCACACAACCCAGCCTTCAGAAATCATTATTATCTCCAGTACAGAATGTTCCTTTCATTCACTGCGAATCTGGAACTCATCTGAATCTCCACTCTAGTTAGGTTTTCGTTATAACACTATTGAATGACCAAGAATCCCAATGCTGGTTTTCAGCTGCCTGTTCACACTCGCAGACGTGCTGTTCAATTGGCTATCCACAGAAACCTGCTCAGGAATTTATTTTCCTTTCCGCAAAACGAATCCTTCAGAAATCATTGTTAACTCAAATAGAGAATTTTCCATTCATTCACTGCAAATCTGGAATTCATCCGACTCTCCAATCTCGGTAGATTTTCGTTTTAACACTGGTGAATGACCAAGTAACCCAATGCTGGTTTTCAGCGGCATGTTCACACTAGCAAATATGCTATACAATTGGCTAACTACTCGATTCTGGCCAGGTCTTCATTTTCCTGTTCACACAAACCAGCATTCAGTAATCATTGGAATTTCCGCTACAGAATGTTCCATTCATTCACTGTGAATCTGGAATTCATCTGACTCTCCACTCTCGGTAGATTTTCGTTTTAACACTGGTGAATGACCAAGTAACGCAATGCTGGTTTTCAGCGACATGTTCACACTAGCAGATGTGCTATCCAATTGGCTATCCACTCGATGCTGGCCGGTCTTCTTTTTCCTGTTCACACAAACCAGCCTTCAGAAATCATTGGAATCTCCGCGACAGAATGTTCCATTCATTCACTGCGAATCTGGAATTCATCTGACTCTCCACTCTCGGTAGATTTTCGTTTTAACACTGGTGAATGACCAAGTAACTCAATGCTGGATTTAAGCGGCATGTTCACACTCGCAGATATGCTGTTTAATTGGCTATCCACCCAATGCTGGTCAAGTCTTCATTTTCCTGTTCACACAAACCGGCCTTTCGAAATCACTGTTAACTCCACTACAGACTGTTACATTTATTCATTGCGAATTTGGAATTCATCTGAATCTGCACTACAGGCAGTCTTTCCTTACGCCAATGGTGAATGTCCCAGTAACCCAATGCTGATTTTCAGCGTACTGTTCACACTCGAAGCCGTGATGCTCTATTTGCTCTCAATTCAACCCTGGACAGCTCTTAATTGTCATGTCCACAAAAACAAGACGTCAGAAATCATTGGAATCTCCGCTACAGAATATTCCATTCATTCACTGCGAATCTGTAATTCATCTGACTCTCCAATCTAGGTATATTTTCGTTATAACACTGGTGAATGACCACGTAACCAAATGCTGGTTTTCAGCGGCATGTTCACACTAGCAAATATGCTATACAATTGGCTATCTACTCAATGCTGTTCAGGTCTTCATTTTCCTGTTCACACAAACCAGCCTTCAAAAAACATTGAAATCTCCACTCCAGAATGTTCCATTCAATCACTGCTATTCTGGAATTCATCTGAATCTGCAGTACATGTAGTCTTTCGTTACACCCCTGGTGTATGTTCAAGTAATCCAATGCTGATTTTCATCGTCCTGTTGACACTCGCAGCCGTGCTGCTAAATTTGCTCTCCATTTTACACTTGTCAGCTCTTAATGTTCCTGTGCACAGTGCAGGCAGTCTATCATTACACCTCTGGTGAATGTCCAAGTAACCTAGTGCTGGTTTTCAGTGGCACACAGAGATTTGCTGTATAATTGGATTTCCACTCAAAGCTGGTCAGGTCTTCATTTTCCTCTCCACACAACCCATCCTTCAGAAATCATTGTTAACTCAAATAGAGAATATTCCATTCATTCACTGCGTTTCTGGAATTCATTTGACTCTCCATTCTCGGTACATTTTCGTTTTATCATTGCTGAATGACCAAGTAACCCAATGCTGGTTTTCAGCGGCATGTTCACACTAGCAGATATGCTATACAATTGGCTATCCACTCGATGCTGGCCATGTCTTCATTTTCCTGTTCAAACAAACAGGCCTTTACAAATCATTTGAATCTCCGCTAAAGAATGTTCCATTCATTCAATGCGAATCTGGAATTCATCTGACTCTCCACTCTCGGTAGATTTTCGTTTTAACACTGGTGAATGACCAAGTAATCCAATGCTGGATTTCAGTGGCATGTTCACACTAGCAGATGTGCTATTCAATTGTCTATCCACTCGATGCTGGCCAGGTCTTCATTTTCCTGTTCACACAGACCGTCCTTCAGAAATCACTGTTATTTCTTCTACAGACTGTTACATATATTCATTGCGAATTTGGAATTCATCTGAATCTGCACTACAGGCAAACTTTCCTTACACCCCTGGTGAATGTCCCAGTAACCCAATGCTGATTTTCAGCGTCCTGCTCACACTCAGAGCCGTGCTGCTAAATTTGCTCTCCATTTTACCCTGTTCAGCTCTTCCTGTTTCTGTGCACAGTGCAGGCAGTCTTTCGTTACACCACTGGTGAATGTCCATGTGACTCCATGCTGGTTTTCAGCGGCATGTTCACAGGCACAGCCATGCTGGTCAATTGGCTATCCATTCAACAGGGGTCAGTTGTTCATTTCCTTGACCACGAAATCCAGCCTTCAGAAATCATTGTTAACTCCAATACAGAATATTCCATTAATTCACTGTGAATCTGGAATTCATCTGACTCTCAAATCCAGGTACATTTTCATTACAACACTTGTGAATGACCAAGTACCCCAATGCTGGATTTCAGTGGCCTAGTCAGACTCGCAGCCGTGCTGTTCAATTGGTTATCCACTCAACCCTGCTCAGCTCTTCATATTCCTGTCCACACAACCAGACCTTCGGAAAACATTGTTCTCAGCACTATAGAATGTTGCATTCACTCACTTCGAATTTGGAATTCATCTGAATCTGCATTGCAGGCAGTCTGCTGTGACACCTCTGGTGAATGTCCAAGTAACCCAGTGCTGGTTTTCAGCGGCGTGTTCCCACACAGAGATGTGCTGTATAATTGGATTTCCACTCAAAGCTGGTCAGGTCTTCATTTTCCTGTCCACACAACGTAGCCTTCAGAAATCATTATTATCTCCATTACAGAATGTTCCTTTCATTCACTTCGAATCTGGAATTCATCTGAATCTCCACTCTAGTTAGGTTTTCGTTACAACACTAGTGAATGACCAAGAATCCCAATGCTGGTTTTCAGCTGCCTGTTCACACTCGCAGAAGTGCTGTTCAATTGGCTATCCACTAAAATCTGCTCAGCTCTTCATTTTCCTGTCCACACAACCCATCATTCAGAAACCATTGTTAACTCAAATAGAGAATATTCCATTCATTCACTGCCAATTTGGAATTCATCTGACTCTCCACTCTAGGTACATTTTCGTTATAACACTGGTGAATGACCAAGTAACCCAATGCTGGATTTTATCAGCATGTTCACACTTGCAGATGTGCTGTTCAATTGGCTATCCACTCAATGTTGATCAGTTCTTCATTTTCCTGTTCACAAACCAACCTTCAGAAATCATTGGAATCTCCACTACAGAATGTTCCACTCAATCATTTCGAATCTGGAATTCATTTTAATCTGCAATTCAGGCAGTCTTTCGTTACACCCCTGGTGAATATTCAAGAAATCCAATGCTGATTTTCAGCCTCCTGTTCACATTCGCAGCCGTGCTGCTCAATTTGCTCTCCTGGTCAGCTCTTCATTTTCCTGTGCACACAAACAAGACTTCAGAAATCATTGGTATCTCCACTACAGAATTTTCCATTCTTTCATTCACTGCGAATCTGGAATTCATCTGAAGCTTCACTCCAGGCAGTCTTCTATAACACCACTGGTGAATAACCAAGTTACCCAATACTACTTTTCAGTGGCCTTTTCGTACTCGCTACCGGCTGCTTAATTGGCTATCGATTTGTCCCTGGTCAGCTCTTCATTTTCCTGTCCACACAACCCAGACTTCAGAAATCCTTGGAATCTCTGCTACACAATGTTCCATTCATTCATTGCGATTCTGGAATTTATCTGAATCGGCAATGCAGGCAGTCTTTCGTTACACCACTGGTTGATGTCCAAGTAACTCCATGCTGGTTTTCAGCGGCATGTTCACACACGCAGATGTGCTGTTCAATTGGATTTCCACTCCAAGCTGATCAGGTCTTCATTTTCCTGTCCACACAATCCAGTCTTCAGAAATCATTATTATCTCCAGTACAGAATGTTCCATTAATTCACTGCGAATCTGGAATTCATCTGAATCTCAACTCCTAGCAGTTTTTCATACAACACTGCTGAATTTCTAAGTAAGCCAATTTTGATTATTAGCAGCCTGTTCAGACTCTATGCCTTGTTGTTGAATTGGCTTTCGATTCATTCCTGGTCAGCTCTACATTTTCCTGTCCACACAACCCATCCTTGAGAAATCATTGGAATCTCCACTAGAGAATGTTCCATTCATTCATTCACTGAAAATCTGGAATTCTTCTGAACCTGCACTCCAGGCAGTCTTTTGTAACACCACTGGTGAATAACCAAGTAACCCAATACTGCTCTTCAGTGGCCTTTTCGTACTCGCAGCCGGCTGCTTAATTGGCTATCGATTTGTCCCTGGTCAGCTCTTCATTTTCCTGTCCACACAACCCAGACTTCAGAAGTCCTTGGAATCTCTGCTACACAATGTTCCATTCAATCATTGCGATTCTGGAATTCATCTGAATCTGCAGTGCAGGCAGTCTTTCGTTACACCACTGATGAATGTCCAAGTGATTCCATGCTGGTTTTAAGCGGCATGTTCACCGGCGCAGGCATGCTGGTAAATTGGCTATCCACTTAACAGGGGTCAGTTGTTCATTTTCTTCACCACTTCAGAAATCATAGTTAACTCCAATACAGAATATTCCATTAATTCACTGCGAATCTGGAATTCATCTGACTCTCCAATCTAGATAGGTTTTCATTACAACACTGGTGAATGAGCAAGTAATACAATGCTGAATTTCACTGGCCTAGTCAGACTCGCAGCCGTGCTTTTCAATTGGTTTTCCACTCATCCCTGCTCAGCTCTTCATTTTCCTGCTATCAATTCATTCAGTGTCTGCTCTACATTTTCCTGTTCTCACAAACCGGCCTTCAGAAATCACTGTTAACTCCACTACAGACTTTTATATTTATTCATTGCGATTTTGGAATTCATCTGAATCTGCACTACAGCAAGTCTTTCCTTATGCCCCTGGTGAATGTCCAAGTAACCCAATGCTGATTTTCAGTGTCCTGTTCACACTCGCAGCCGTGCTGCTCACTTTGTTCTGCATTCAACCCTGGTCAGCTCTTCATTTTCCTGTCCACACAAACAAGACTTCAGAAATCATTGGAATCTCCACAATAGAATGTTCCATTCATTCACTGCGAATCTGGAATTCATCTGCATCTCAACTCCCGGCAGTTTCTCATACAACACTGCTGCATTTCTAAGTAAGTCAATTCTGATTATCAGCGGCTTGTTCGTACTCGCAGCCGTGCTGCTTAATTGGTTATCGATATATCCCTGGTCAGCACTTCATTTTCCTGTCCACACAAACCAGACTTCAGAAATCACTGGAATCTCTGCTACAGAATATTCCATTCATTCTCTGCGAATCTGGAATTCATCTGACTCTCCACTCTCGTTAGGTTTTCGTAACAACACTAGTGAATGACCAAGAATCCCAATGCTGGTTTTTAGCTGCCTGTTCACACTCGCAGACGTACTGTTCAATTGGATATCCGCTAAACCATGCTCAGCACTTCATTTTCCTCTCCACACTACCCCACCTTCAGAAATCATTGTTCTCACCACTATAGTATGTTTTTTCTCTCACTGTGAATTTGGAATTCATCTGAATCTGCATTGCAGGCAGTCTGCTGTGACACTGCATTGCAGGCAGTCTGCGGTGAATGTCCAAGTAACCCAGTGCTGGTTTTCAACGGCATGTTAACACACGCAGATGTGCCGTTTAATTGGATTTCCACTCAAAGCTGGTCAGGTCTTCATATCCCTGTCCACACAACCAGCCTTCAGAAATCATTATTTTTTTTATTCCAAATACTTTAATGTGTTAACCATGTGGTATAAAAGCCATCATATGTCATTTAATTTCATTATTTCAGTTCTGAAAAATAGATATTCTGGGTATCACAGGAATGGGATACTTCACAGATAAAGAAACTGATGCTTAAAGTATAAATATTGCCTCCATGCTATATGCTAAGTGCTTACTGTTTAATGGGACTTTTCTGTACAATTGGAAAATGTATATATTCTTATACCTAGTAATAACGTTCACCTTGAATCTCTTTTCTAGAAAATATTCTTATTATATTTATAATCTGCCACGATTTTTCCATCTTTTACAGTTTAATCTACCTCAATTTGTGCAAATTTTTTAAAAATACTTTATAATTGATAATTTTTATATTATTACATAACTGAGATTATTTTACCGCAGGATTTAATCATTTTTTTTTATTTTCATAAATCTTTTTTTCCCTTTATTTATTTTATTTTTTTTTACAGTTGTAGACTTACAAATTTTTGTGCTTTGGTTTCAATTATACAATGATCAGATACCCATCCCTCCACCAGTGCCCATTTTCCCCCACCATGGATAATATCCCTCCCACCCCCATCCCCCCATCCCCCCTGTCTCTGTGGCAAGGCAATCCCCTGTGTTCTCTCTCTCCTTTTGGGTGTTGTGGTCTGCAAAAGAGGCATTGAGTGGCAAACATGTTCAGTCCATAGTCTACTTTCGACATGCATCTCCCCTCCTGGGAGGATCTTCCAAACATCCTTTATTTGGTGCTCTCTTGTCTATCTGAACTGCCCTTTCCCCTAGGAGACCCGGCTGTCCTCTAAGTTATGGAGTAATCATCCTGGTGCTGATATGAGCTATTCTTGGGTATTAATCTCATACTTTGTTACTTTATATCCCCCAGATGAATGCAATCTTTCTATGTCTATCTCTCTCTTTCTGACTCATTTCGCTTAGCATGATTCTTTCCATATTGTACCACATGTATGTAAATTTCATGACTTCATCTTTTCTAACAGCTACATAGTACTCCATTGTGTAGATGTACCAAAGTTTCTTTAACCAGTCACATGTTCGTGGGCATTCAGGTTTCTTCCAGTTTCTGGCTATTGTAAAGAGGGCTGAAATGAACAAACAAGAGCAGATGTCACTTCGACTATACTTCAGAAATCATTGTTGTCACCACTATAGAATGTTTTTTCTCTCACTGCGAATTTGGAATTCATCTGAATCTGCATTGCAGGCAGTCTGCTGTGACACCTCTAGTGAATGTCCAAGTAACCCAGTGCTGGTTTTCAGCGGCATGTTCACACACGCAGATGTGCCGTTTAATTGGATTTCCACTCAAAGTAGGTCAGGTCTTCATTTTCCTGTGCACACAACCCAGCCATAAGAAATCATTACTATCTCCAGTACAGAATGTTCCTTTCATTCACTGTGAATCTGGAATTCATCTGAATCTCAACTCTCGTTAGGTTTTCATTACAACACTAGTGAATGACCAAGAATCCCAATGCTGGTTTTCAGCTGCCTGTTCACACTCGCAGACGAGCTGCTCAATTGGCTATTCACTAAACCCTGCTCAGCTCTTCATTTTCCTGTCCACCATACCCAGCGTTCAGAAACCATTGTTAACTCAAATAGAGAATATTCCATTCATTCACTGCGAATCTGGAATTCAAATGACTCTCCACTCTAGGTACATTTTCGTTATAACACTGGTGAATGACCAAGTAACCCAATGCTGGTTTTCAGCGGCATGTTCACACTCGCAGATGTGCTGTTCAGTTGGCTATCCTCTCGTTGCTGGTCAGGTCTTCATTTTCCTGTTCACACAAATCAGCCTTCAGAAATCATTGGAATCTCTACTACAGAATGTTCCATTCAGTCATTGCGATTCTGGAATTCATCTGAATCGGCAGTACAGGCAGTCTTTCGTTACACCCCTTGTGAATGTTCAAGAAAACCAATGCTGATTTACAGTGTCCTGTTCACACTCACAGCCGTGCTGCTCAATTTGCTCTCCATTCAAACCTGGTCAGCTCTTCATTTTCCTGTGTACACTAACAAGACTTCAGAAATCATTGGAATCTCCACTACAGAATGTTCCATTCATTCATTCACTGCGAATCTGGAATTCACCTGAACCTTCAAGCCAGGAAGTCTTTCCCAACACCACTGGTGAATAAACAAGTAACCCAATACTCGTTTTCAGCATCCTTTTCATACTCGCAGCAGTGCTGCTTATTTGGCTCTTGATTTATCCCTGGTCAGCTCTTCATTTTCCTGTCCACAAAAACCAGCCTTCAGAAATCACTGGAATCTCCGCTACAGAATGTTCCATCCAATCATTGCGATTCTGGTATTCATCTGAATCTGCAGTGCAGGCAGTCTTTCGTTACACCACTGGTAAATGTCCAAGTGACTCCGTGCTAGTTTTCAGTGGCATGTTCACAGGCGCAGCCATGCTGGTCAATTGGCTATCCCCTTAACAGGGGTCAGTTGTTCATTTTCTTGACCACACAATTCAGCGTTCAAAAATCATTGTTAACTCCAATACAGAATTTTCCATTAATTCACTGCGAATCTTGAATTCATCTGACTCTCCAATCTACGTAGGTTTTCATTACAACACTGGTGAATGACCAAGTAACCCAATGCTGGTTTTCAGTGTCCTGTTCACACTCGCAGCCATGCTGCTCAATTTGCTCTCCATTCAACCCTGCTCAGCTCTTCATTTTCCTGTTCACCAAAACAAGACTTCAGAAATCATTGGAATCTCCACTCCAGAATGTTCCATTCAATCATTGCGATTCTGAAATTCATCTGAATCTGCAGTACAGGCAATCTTTTGTTACACCCCTGGTGAATGTTCAAGAAAACCAATGCTGATTTTCAGTGTCCTGTTCACACTCGCATCCGTGCTGCTCAATTTGCTCTCCATTCAACCCTCGTCAGCTCTTCATTTTCCTCTGTACACAAACAAGACTTCAGAAGTCATTGGAATCTCCACTACAGAAAGTTCCATTCATTCATTCACTGCGAATCTGGAATTCAACTGAACCTTCACTCCAGGCAGTCTTTCGTAACACCAGTGGTGAATATCCAAGTAAACCAATACTGCTTTTCAGTAACCTTTTCGTACTTGCAGCCGGCTGCTTAATTGACTCTTGATTTATCCCTGGTCAGCTCTTCATTTTCCTTTCCACAGAACCCAGCCTCCAGAAATCATTGGAATCTCTGCTACAGAATGTTCCATTCAATCATTTCGATTCTGGAATTCATCTGAATCTGCAGTGCAGGCAGTCTTTAGTTACACCACTGGTGAATGTCCAAGTGACTCCATGTTGGTTTTTAGCGGCATGTTCACATGTGCAGTCATGCTGCTCAATTTGCTATCCACTCAACAGGGGTCAGTTGTAAATTCTCTTGACCACACAATCCAGCCTTCCGAAATAATTGTTAACTCCAATACAGAATATTCCATTAATTCACTGCGAATCTGGAATTCATCTGACTCTCCAATCTAGGTAGGTTTTCATTACAACACTGGTGGATGATCAAGTAACACAATGCTGAATTTCACAGGACTAGTCAGACTCGCAGCCGTGCTGTTCAATAGGTTTTCCTCTCAAATATGCTCAGCTCTTCATTTTCCTGCTATCGATTCATTCATTGTCAGCTCTACATTTTCCTATTTACACAAACCAGCCTTCAAAAATCACTGTTAACTCCACTACAGACTTTTACATTTATTCACTGCGATTTTGGAATTCATCTGAATCTGCACTACAGGAAGTCTTTCCTTACACCCCTGGTGAATGTCCAAGTAACCCAATGCTGATTTTCAGCGTCCTGTTCACACTCGCAGCCGTGCTGCTCAATTTGTTCTGCATTCAACCCTGTTCAGCTCTTCATTTTCCTGTCCACACAAACAAGATTTCAGAAATCATTGGAATCTCCACTATAGAATGTTCCATTCATTCACTGCGAATCTGGAATTCATCTGCATCTCAACTCCCGGCAGTTTCTCATACAACACTGCTGCATTTCTAAGTAAGTCAATTCTGATTATCAGCGGACTGTTCGTACTCGCAGCCATGCTGCTTAATTGGTTATCGATATATCCCTGGTCAGCACTTCACTTTCCTGTCCACACAAACCAGACTTCAGAAATCACTGGAATCTCTGCTACAGAATGTTCCATTCATTCTCTGCGAATCTGGAATTCATCTGACTCTCCACTCTAGGTAGGTTTTCGTGACAACACTAGTGAATGACCAAGAATCCCAATGCTGGTTTTCAGCTGCGTGTTCACACTCGCAGACGTGCTGTTCAATTGTATATCCGCTAAACCATGCTCAGCACTTCATTTTCCTCTCCACACTACCCCACCTTCAGAAATCATTGTTCTCACCACTATAGTATGTTTTTTCTCTCACTGCGAATTTGGAATTCATCTGAACCTGCATTGCAGGCAGTCTACTGTGACACCTCTGGTGAATGTCCAAGTAACCCAGTGCTTGTTTTCAGCGGCATGTTCACACACGCAAATGTGCCGTTTAATTGGATTTCCACTCAAAGCTGGTCAGGTCTTCATTTTCCTGTCCACATGACCCAGCCTTCAGAAATCATTACTATCTCCAGTACATAATGTTCCTTTCATTCACTGCGACTCTGGAATTCATCTGAATCTCCACTCTTGTTAGGTTTTCGTTACAACACTAGTGAATGACCAAGAATCCCAATGCTGGTTTTCAGCTGCCTGTTCACACTCGCAGACGTGCTGCTCAATTGGCTATTCACTAAACCCTGCTCAGCTCTTCATTTTCCTGTCCACCATACCCAGCGTTCAGAAACCATTGTTAACTCAAATAGAGAATATTCCATTCATTCACTGCGAATCTGGAATTCAAATGACTCTCCACTCTAGGTACATTTTCGTTATAACACTGGTGAATGACCAAGTAACCCAATGCTGGTTTTCAGCGGCATGTTCACATTCGCAGATATGCTGTTCAATTGGCTATCCTCTCGATGCTGGTCAGGTCTTCATTTTGCTGTTCACACAAGTAAGCCTTCAGAAATCATTGGAATCTCCACTACAGAATGATCCATACAGTCATTGCGATTCTGGAATTCATCTGAATCGGCAGTACAGGCAGTCCTTCGTTACACCCCGGGTGAATGTTCAAGAAAACCAATGCTGATTTTCAGCGTCCTGTTCACACTCGCAGCCGTGCTGCCCAATTTGCTCTCCATTCAACCCTGGTCAGCTCTTCATTTTCCTGTGTACACGAACAAGACTTCAGAAATCATTGGAATCTGCACTACAGAATGTTCCATTCATTCATTCCCTGCGAATCTGGAATTCATCTGAACCTTCACTCCAGGCAGTCTTTCATAACACCACTGGTGAATAACCACGTAACCCAAAACTGGTTTTTAGCAACCTTTTCTTACTTGCAGCAGTGCTGCTTAATTTGCTCTTGATTTATCCCCGGTCAGCTCTTAATTTTCCTGTCCACAAAAACCAGCCTTCAGAAATCACTGGAATCTCCGCTACAGAATGTCCATTCAATCATTGCGATTCTGGAATTCATCTGAATCTGCAGTGCAGGCAGTCTTTCGTTACACCACTGGTGAATGTCCAAGTGACTCCATGCTAATTTTCAGCGGCATGTTCACAGGCGCAACCATGCTGGTCAATTGGCTATGCACTCAACAGGGGTTAGTTCTTAATTTCCTTGACCACAGTATCCAAACTTCAGAAATCATTGTTAACTCCAATACAGAATATTCCATTAATTCACTGCGAAACTTGAATTCGTCTGACTCTCCAATGTAGGTAGGTTTCCATTACAACACTGGTGAATGACCAAGTAACCCAATGCTGGATTTCAGCGGCCTACTCAGACTCGCAGCCATGCTGTTCAATTGGTTTTCCACTCAACCCTGCTCAGCTCTTCATTTTCCTGTCCACACAACCCGACCTTCACAAATCATTGTTCTCTCCACTATAGAATGTTCCATTCATTCACTGCGAATTTGGAATTCATCTGAATCTGCACTGCAGGCAGTCTATTGTGACACCACTGGTGAATGTCCATGTAACCCAGTGCTGGTTTTCAGCGGAATTTTCACACAGGCAGATGTGCTGTTCAATTAGATTTCCACTCAAAGCTGGTCAGGTCTTCATTTTCCTGTCCATACAACCCAGCCTTCAGAAAACTTTACTATCTCCAGTACAGAATGTTCCATTCATTCATTGCGAATCTGGCATTCATCTGAATCTCAACTCCAGCAATTTTTCATACAATACTGCTGAATTTCTAAGTAAGCCAATTCTGTTTATCAGCGGCCTGTTCAGAATCTCAGCCTTGCTGGTCAATTGGCTATCGAATCATTCCTGGTCAGCTCTACATTTTCCTGTCCACTAAAACCAGCCTTCAGAAATCACTGTTACATCCACTACAGACTGTTATATTTATTCATTGAGAATTTGGAATTCATCTGAATCTGCACTATAGGCAGTCTATCCTTACACCGCTGAGGAATGTCCAAGTAACCCAATGTTGATTTTCAGTGTCCTATTCACACTCGCAGCCGTGCTGCTCCATTTGCTCTCCATTGAACCCTGGTCAGCTCTTCATTTTACTGTACACAAAATCAGGACTTCAGAAATCATTGGAAGCTCCACTCCAGAATGTTCCATTCAATCATTGCGATTCTGGAATTCATCTGAATCGGAAGTACATGCAGTCTTTCGTTACACCCCTGATGAATGTTCAAGAAAACCAATGCTGATTTTCAGCGTCCTGTTCACACTCATAGCCGTGCTGCCCAATTTTCTCTCCATTCAACCCTGGTCAGCTCTTCATTTTCCTGTGTACACGAACAAGACTTCAGAAATCATTGGAATCTGCACTACAGAATGTTCCATTCATTCATTCCCTGCGAATCTGGAATTCATCTGAACCTTCACTCCAGGCAGTCTTCTGTGACACCACTGGTGAATAATCAGGTAACACAATACTGGTTTTCAGTGGCCTTTTCATACTTCAAGCAGTGCTGCTTTATTGGCTCTCGATTTATCCGTGGTCAGCTCTTCATTTTCCGGTCCACACAAACTAGCCTTCAGAAATCACTGGAATCTCTCTACAGAATGTTCCATTCAATCATTGTGATTCTGGAATTCATCTGAATCTGCAGTGCAGGCAGTCTTTTTTTACTCCACTGGTGAATGTCCTAGTGACTCCATGCTGGTTTTCAGCTGCATGTTCTCAGGCGCAGCCATGCTGGTCAATTGGCTCTCCACTCAACAGGAGTCAGTTGTTCATTTTCTTGACCACACAATCCAGCCTTAAGAAATCATTGTTAACTACAAAGCAGAATACTCCATTAATTCACTGCGAATCTGTAATTCGTCTGACTCTCCAATCTAGGTAGGTTTTCATTACAACACTGGTGAATGACCAAGTAACCCAATGCTGGATTTCAGCGGCCTAGTCAGAATCGCAGCCATGCTGTTCAATTGGTTTTCCACTCAACCCTGCTCAGCTCTTCATTTTCCTGTCCACACAACCCGATATTCAGTAATCATTGTTCTCTCCACTATAGAATGTTCCATTCATTCACTGCGAATTTGGAATCCATCTGAATCTGCACTGAAGGCCGTATACTGTGACATCTCTGGTGAATGTCCAAGTAACCCAGTGCTGGTTTTCAGCGGCATGTTCACACACGCAGATTTGCAGTTTAATTGGATTTCCACTCAAAGCTGGTCAGGTCTTCATGGTCCTGTCCACACAATACAGTCTTCAGAAATCATTATTTTCTCCAGTACAGAATGTTCCATTAATTCATTGCGAATCTAGAATTCATCTGTATCTCAACTCCCAGCAGTGTTTCATACAACACTGCTGAATTTCTAAGGAAGCCAATTCTGATTATCAGCGGCCTGTTCAGACTCTCAGCCTTGTTCAATTGGCTATCGATTCATTCCTTGTCAGCTCTACATTTTCCTGTCCACACAACCCATCCTTCAGAAATCATTAGAATCTCCACTACAGAATGTTCCATTCATTCATTCACAGCAAATCTGGAATTCATCTTAACCTGCACTCCAGGCAGTCTTTCGTAACAACACTGGTGAATATCCAAATAACCCAATACTGCTTTTCAGTGGCCTTTTTTTACAATCAGCCGGCTGCTTAATTGGCTATCGATTTATCGCTGGTCAGCTCTTCATTTTCCTGTCCACACAACCCAGCCTTCACAAATCATTGGAATCTCTGCTAAAGAATGTTCCATTCAATCTTTGCGATTCTGGAATTCATCTGAATCTGCAGTGCAGGCAGTCTTTCGTTACACCACTGGTGAATGTCCAAGTGACTCCATGCTGGTTTTAAGCGGCATGTTCACAGGCGCAGCCGTGCTGCTCAATTGGCTATCTACTCAACAGGTGTCAGTTGTTCATTTTCTTGACCACACAATCCAGCCTTCAGAAATCATTCTTAACTCCAATACAGAATATTCCATTAATTCACCGTGAATCTGGAATTCATCTGACTCTCCAATCTATGTAGGTTTTCATTACAACTCTGGTGAATGAGCAAGTAATACAATGCTGGATTTCAGAGGCCTAGTCAGACTCGCAGCCGTGCTGTTCAATTGGTTATCCACTCAACCCTGCTCAGCTCTTCATTTTCCTGTCCACACAACCAGACCTTCAGAAATCATTTTTCTCTCCACTATAGAATGTTCCATTGATTCACTGCGAATTTGCATTTCATCTGAATCTGCACTGCAAGCATTCTACTGTGACACCACTGGTGAATGTCCATGTAACCCAGTGCTGGTTTTCAGCGGTATTTTCACACACACAGATGTGCTGTTTAATTAGATTTCCTCTCAAATCTGGTCATGTCTTCATTTTCCTGTCCATACAACCCAGCCTTCAGAAATCATTATTATTTCCAGTACAGAATGTTCCATTCATTCACTGCGAATCGGGAATTCATCTGAATCTCAACTCCGGCAATTTTTCATAAAACACTGCTGTATTTCTAATAAGCCAATTCTGTTTATCAGCGGCCTATTCAGAATCTCCGCATTGCTCGTCAATTGGCTATCGATTCATTCCTGGTCAGCTCTACATTTTCCTGTCCACTAAAACCAGTCTTCAGAAATCACTGTTATCTCCACTACAGACTATTACATTTATTCATTGAGAATTTGGAACTCATCTGAATCTGCACTATAGGCAGTCTATCCTTACACCGCTGGGGAATGTCCAAGTAACCCAAAGTTAATTTTCAGCGTCCTGTTCACACTCACAGCCGTGCTGCTCCATTTGCTCTCCATTGAAACCTGGTCAGCTCTTCATTTTCCTGTTCACAAAATCAGGACTTCAGAAATCATTGGAATCTCCACTCCAGAATGTTCCATTCAATCATTGCGATTCTGGAATTCATCTTAATTGTCAGTACAGGCAGTCTTGCATTACACCCCTGGTGAATGTTCAAGAAAACCAATGCTGATTTTCAGCGTCCTGTTCACACTAGCAGCCGTGCTGCTCAATTTGCTCTCCATTCAACCTTGGTGAGCTCTTCATTTTCCTGTGTACACGAACAAGACTTCAGAAATCATTGGAATCTCCACTATAGTATGTTCCATTCATTCATTCACTGCGATTCTGGAATTCATCTGAACCTTCACTCCAGGCAGTCTTCCGTGAAACCACTTGTGAAAAACCAAGTAACCCAATACTGGTTTTCAGTTGCCTTTTCATACTCGAAGCAGTACTGCTTAATTGGCTCTCGATTTATCCCTGGTTAGCTCTTCATTTTAGGTCCACACAAACTAGCCTTCAGAAATCATTGGAATCTCTGCTACAGAATGTTCCCTTCAATCATTGAGATTCTGGAATATATCTGAATCTGCAGTGCAGTCAGTCTTTCGTTACACCACTGGTGAATGTCCAAGGGACTCCATGCTGGTTTTCAGCTGCATGTTCTCAGGCGCTGCCATGCTGGTCAATTGGCTCTCCACTCAACAGGGGTCAGTTGTTCATTTTCTTGGCCACACAATCCAGCCTTCAGAAATCATTGTTAACTACAAAGCAGAATACTCCATTAATTCACTGCGAATCTGTAATTCGTCTGACTCTCCAATCTAGGTAGGTTTTCATTACAACACTGGTGAATGACCAAGTAACCCAATGCTGGATTTCAGCGGCCTAGTCAGAATCGCAGCCATGCTGTTCAATTGGTTTTCCACTCAACCCTACTCAGCTCTTCATTTTCCTGTCCACACAACCCGACATTCAGAAATCATTGTTCTCTGCACTATAGAATGTTCCATTGATTCACTGCGAATTTGGAATCCATCTGAATCTGCACTGCAGGCAGTCTACTGTGACACCTCTGGTGAATGTCCAAGTAACCCAGTGCTGGTTTTCAACGGCATGTTCACACATGCAGATGTGAAGTTTAATTGGATTTCCACTCAAAGCTGGTCAGGTCTTCATTTTACTGTCCACACAATCCAGTCTTCAAAAATCATTATTATCTCCAGTACAGAATGTTTCATTAATTCATTGCGAATCTGGACTTCATCTGAATCTCAACTCCCGGCAGTTTTTCATACAACACTGCTGAATTTCTAAGTAAGCCAATTCTGATTATCAGCAGCCTGTTCAGACTCTTAGCCTTGTTGTACAATTGGCTATCGTTTCATTCCTGGTCAGCTCTACATTTTCCTGTCCACACAACCCATCCTTCAGAAATCATTAGAATCTCCACTACAGAATGTTCCATTCATTCATTCACTGCGAATCTGGAATTCACCTGAACCTTCAAGCCAGGCAGTCTTTCGTAACACCACTGGTGAATATACATGTAACCCAATACTGGTTATTAGCAGCCTTTTCATTCTCACAGTAGTGCTGCTTATTTGGCTCTTGATTTATCCCTGGTCAGCTCTTCATTTTCCTGTCCACACAACCCAGCCTTCAGAAATCATTGGAATCTCTGCTACAGAATTTTCCATTCAATATTTGCGATTCTGGAATTCATCTGAATCTGCAGTGCAGGCAGTCTTTCGTTACACCACTGGTGAATGTACAAGTGACTCCATGCTGGTTTTAAGCGGCATGTTCAAAGGCGCAGCCATGCTGGTCAATTGGCTATCCACTCAACAGGGGTCAGTTGTTCATTTTCTTGACCACACAATCCAGCCTTCAGAAATCATTGTTAACTCCAATACAGAATATTTCATTGATTCACTGCGAATCTAGAATTCATCTGACTCTCCAATCTAGGTAGGTTTTCATTACAACACTGGTGAATGACCAAGGAAAACAATGCTGAATTTAAGCGGCCTAGTCAGACTCGCAGCCGTGCTGTTCAATTGGTTTTCTACTCAACCCTGCTCAGCTCTTCATTTTCCTGCTATCGATTCATTCAGTGTCAGCTCTACATTTTCCTGTTCAGACAAACCAGCATTCAGAAATCATTGGAATCTCCCCTACAGAATGTTCCATTCAATTATTGCGATTCTGGAATTAATCCGAATCGGCAGTACAGGCAGTCTTTCGTTACACCCCTGGTGAATGTTCAAGAAAACCAATGCTGATTTTCAGCGTCCTATTCACACTCGCAGCCGTGCTGCTCAATTTGCTCTCCATTCAACCCTGGTTAGCTCTTTATTTTCCTGTGTACACAAACAAGACTTCAGAAATCATTGGAATCTCCACTACAGAATGTTCCATTCATTCATTCACTGCGAATCTGGATTCATCTGAACCTTCACTCCAGGCTGTCTTCCGTGACACCACTGGTGAATAACCAAGTAACCCAATACTGGTTTTCAGTTGCCTTTTCATACTCGAAGCAATGCTGCTTAATTGGCTCTCCATGTATCCCTGGTCAGCTCTTCATTTTCCTGTCCACAAAAACCAACCTTCAGAAATCATTGGAATCTCTGCTACAGAATGTTCCCTTCAATCTTTGCGATTCTGGAATTCATCTGAATCTGCAATGCAGGCAGTCTTTCGTTACACCTCTGGTGAATGTCCAAGTGACTCCATGCTGGTTTTCAGAGGCATGTTCTCAGGCACAGCTATGCTGGTCAATTGGCTATCCACTCAACAGGGGTCAGTTGTTCATTTTCTTGACCACAAAATCCAGTCTTCAGAAATCATTGTTAACTCCAATGCAAAATATTCCATTAATTTACTGCAAATCTGGAATTCGTCTGACTCTCCAATCTATGTAGGTTTTCCTTACAACACTGGTGAATGACCAAGTAACCCAATGCTGGATTTAAGCGGCCTTGTTAGACTCGCAGCTGTTCAGTTCAATTGGTTTTCCACTTAACCATGCTCAGATCTTCATTTTCCTGTCCACACAACCCGACCTTCAGAAATCATTGTTCTCTCCACTATAGAATGTTCCACTCATTCACTCCGAATTTGAAATTCATCTGAATCTGCACTGCAGGCAGTCTACTGTGACACCTCTGGTGAATGTCCAAGTAACCCAGTGCTGGTTTTCAGCGACATGTGGACACACACGCAGATGTGCTGTTTAATTGGATTTCCACTCAAAGCTGGTCAGGTCTTCATGGTCCTTTCCACACAATCCAGTCTTCAGGAATCACTATTTTCTCCAGTACAGAATGCTCCATTCATTCACTGCGAATCTAGAATTCATCTGAATCTCAACTTCCCTCAGTTTTTCATTAAACACTGCTGAATTTCTAAGTAAGCCAATTCCGATTATCAGCGGCCTGTTAAGACTCTCAGCATTGTTGTTCAATTGGCTATTGATTCATTCCTGCTCAGCTCTACATTTTCCTTTCCACACAACCCATCCTTCAGAAATCTTTGGAATCTCCACTACAGAATGTTATGTTCATTCATTCACTGCAAATCTGGAATTCATCTGAACCTGCACTCCAGGCAGTCTTTCATAACACCACTGGTAAATATCCAAATAACCCAATACTGCTTTTCAGTGGCCTTTTCGTACTCACAGACGGCTGCTTATTTGGCTATCGATTTATCTCTGGTCAGCTCTTCATTTTCCTGTCCACACAACCCAGCCTTCAGAAATCTTTGGAATCTCTGCTACAGAATGTTCCATTCAATCATTGCGATTCGGGAATTCGTCTGAATATGTAGTACAAGCAGTCTTTCGTTACATCCCTGGTGAATGTCCCAGTAACCCAATGCTGATTTTCAGCGTCCTGTTCACACTCGCAGCCGTGATGCTCTATTTGCTCTCCATTCAACCCTGGTCAGCTCTTCATTTTCATGTCCACAAAAACAAGACTTCAGAAATCATTGGAATCTCCGCTACAGAATATTCCATTGCAATGCGAATCTGCAATTCATCTGATTCTCCACTCTAGGTATATTTTCGTTATAACACTGGTGAATGACCAAGTAACCCAATGCTGGTTTTCAGCGGCATATTCACACTCGCAGATGTGCTGTTCAATTGGCTATCCACTCAATGCTGCTCAGGTCTTCATTTTCCTGTTCAGACAAACCAGCCTTCAGAAAACATTCTAATCTCCACACCAGAATGTTCTATTCAATCACTGCGATTCTGGAGTTCTTCTGAATCTGCAGTGCAGGCAGTTTTTCGTTACCCCACTGGTGAATGTCCAAGTGACAACATGCTGGTATTCAGCGGCATGTTCACAGGGTCAATTGGCTATCCACTCTATGCTGGTTCATCCTGGTCAATTGGCTATCCACTCAACAGGGTTCAGTTGTTCATTTTCCTGACAACACAATCTAGCCTTCAGAAATCATTGTTAACTCCAATACAGAATATTCCATTAATTCACTGCGAATCTGGAATTCATCTGACTCTCCAATCTAGGTACATTTTCGTTATAACACTGGTGAATGACCAAGCAACCCAATGCTGGTTTTCAGCGGCATGTTCACACTCGCAGATGTGCTGTTCAATTGGCTATCCACTCAATGCTGGTCAGGTCTTCATTTTCCTGTTCTCACAAACCAGCCTTCAGAAAACATTGGAATCTCCAACCCAGAATATTCCATTCAATCATTGCGATTCTGGAATTCATCTGAATCTGCACTACAGGCAGTCTTTCCTTACGCCCCTGGTGAATGTCCCAGTAACCCAATGCTGATTTTCAGCGTACTGTTCACACTCGCAGCCGTGATGCTCTATTTGCTTTCCATTCAACCCTGGTCAGCTCTTCATTTTCCTGTCCACAAAACCCAGCCATCAATAATCATTGTTAACTCAAATCGAGAATATTCCGTTCATTCACTGCCAATCTGGAATTCATCTGAATCTCCACTCTAGGTACATTTTCGTTATAACTCTGGTGTATGACCCAGTAACCCAATGCTTGTTTTCAGCGGCATGTTCACACTCGCAGATGTGCTATTCATTTGGCTATACACTCGATGCTGGTCAGGTCTTCATTTTCTTGTTCACACAAACCAGCCTTCAGAAATCATTGGAATCTCCGCTACAGAATGTTCCATTCATTCACTGTGAATCTGGAATTCATCTGAACTCCACTCTAGGTACATTTCCGTTATAACACTGGTGAATGACCATGTAACCCAATGCTGGTTTTCAGGGGCATGTTCACACTCACTGATGTGCTATTCAATTGGCTATCCACTCGAAGCTGGTCTGGTCTTCATTTTCTTGTTCACACAAACCAGCCTTCAGAAATCATTGGAATCTCCGATACAGAATGTTCCATTCATTCACTGCGAATCTGGAATTCATCTGACACTCCACTCTAGTTACATTTTCGTTTTAACACTGGTGAATGACCATGTAACCCAATGCTGGTTTTCAGGGGTATGTTCACACTCGCAGATGTGCTGTTTAATTGGCTATCCACCCAATGCTGCTCAGGTCTTCATTTTCCTGTTCACACAAACCAGCCTTCAGAAATCACTCTTATTTCCACTACAGACTGTTAATCATTGTTAACTCAAATAGAGAATTCCATTCATTCACTGCCAATCTGGAATTCATCTGACTCTCCAATCTAGGTACATTTTAGTTATAACACTGGTGAATGACCAAGCAACCCAATGCTGGTTTTCAGCGGCATGTTCACACTCGCAGATGTGCTATTCATTTGCCTATACACTCGATGCTGGTCAGGTCTTCATTTTCTTGTTCACACAAACCAGCCTTCAGAAATCATTGGAATCTCCGATACAGAATGTTCCATTCATTCACCGCGAATCTGGAATACATCTGACTCTCCACTCTCGGTAGATTTTCGTTTTAACACTGGTGAATGACTAAGTAACCCAATGCTGGATTTCAGCAGCATGTTCACACTCGCAGATGTGCTGTTTAATTGGCTATCCACCCAATGCTGGTCAGGTCTTCATTTTCCTCTTCACACAAACCGGCCTTCAGAAATCACTGTTTTCTCCACTACAGACTATCTATTCATTCAGTGTCAGCTCTACATTTTCCTGTTCACACAAACCAGACTTCAGAAATCACTGTTAACTCCACTATAGACTTTTATATTTATTCATTGCGAGTTTGGAATTCGTCTGAATATGCACTACCGGCTTTCTTTCCTTACGCCCCTGGTGAATGTCCCAGTAACCCAATGCTGATTTTCAGCGTACTGTTCACACTCGCAGCCGGGATGTTCTATTTGCTCTCCATTCAACCCTGGACAGCTGTTCTTATTCATGTCCACAAAAACAAGACTTCAGAAATCATTGGAATCTCCGCTACAGAATATTCCAATCATTCACTGCGAATCTGTAATTCATCTGACTCTCCAATCTAGGTATATTTTCGTTATAACACTGGCGAATGACCAAGTAACCCAATGCTGGTTTTCAGCGGCATGTGCACACTCGCAGATATGCTGTTCATTTGGCTATCCACTCAATGCTGGTCAGGTCTTCATTTTCCTGTTCACACAAACCAGCCTGCAGAAAACATTGGAATCTCCACTCCAGAATATTCCATTCAATCATTACGATTCTGGAATTCATCTGAATCTACAGTACAGGCAGTCTTTCGTTACACCCTTAGTGAATGTTCAAGTAATCCAATGCTGATTTTCAGCGTCCTGTTCACACTCGCAGCCATGCTGCTAAATTTGCTCTCCATTTTACCCTGGTCAGCTCTTCATGTTCCTGTGCACAGTGCAGGCACTCTTTGGTTACACCACTGGTGAATGTCCAAGTGATTCAATGCTGGTTTTCAGCGGCATGTTCACAGGCGCAGCCATGCTTGTCAATTGGCTATCCAGTCAACAGGGGTCATTTGTTCATTTTCTTGACCACACTATCCAGCCTTCAGAAATCATTGGAATATCCACTACAGAATGTTCCATTCAATCATTGAGATTCTGGAATTCATCTGAATCTGCAGTGCAGGCAGTCTTTCGTTACACCACTGGTGAATGTCCAGTTGACTCCATGCTGGTTTTAAGCGGCATGTTCACAGGCGCAGCCTTGTTGCTCAATTGGCTATCCACTCAAGAGTGGTCAGTTGTTCATTTTCTTAACCACACAACCCAGCCTTCAGAAATCATTATTATTTCCAGTACAGAATGTTCCATTCATTCATTCACTGAGAACCTGTAATTCATCTGGACCTTCACTCCAGGCAGTCTTTCTTAACACCGCTGGTGAATAACCAAGTAACCCAATAGTGGTTTTCAGCGGCCTTTTCATACTCGCAGCAGTGCTGCTTAATTTGCTATTGATTTATGTCTGGTCAGCTCTTCATTTTCCTGTCCACACAAACCAGCCTTCAGAAATCACTTTTATCTCCACTAAAGACTGTTACATTTATTCATTGCGAATTTGGAATTCTTCTGAATCTGCACTAGAGGCAGTCTTTCCTTACGCCCTTGGTGAATGTCACAGTATCCCAATGCTGATTTTCAGCGTCCTGTTCACACTCGCAGCCATGATGCTCTATTTGCTCTCCATTCAACCCTGGTCAGCTCTTCATTTTCATTTCCACAAAAACAAGACTTAAGAAATCATTCGACTCTCCGCTACAGAATATTCCATTCATTCACTGCGAACCCGTAATTCATCTGACTCTCCACTCTAGGTATATTTTCGTTATAACACTGGTCAATGACCAATTAACCCAATGCTGGCTTTCAGCGGCATGTTCACACTCGCAGATGTGCTATTCAATTGGCTATCCACTCAATGCTGGTCAGGTCTTCATTTTCCTGTTCACACAAACCAGCCTTCAGAAAACATTGGAATCTCCACTCCAGAATATTCCATTCAATCATTGCGATTCTGGGATTCATCTGAATCTGCAGTACAGGCAGTCTTTCATTACACCCCTGGTGAATGTTCATGTAATCCAATGTTAATTTTCAGCGTCCTGTTCACACTCGAAGCTGTGCTGCTAAATTTGCTCTCCATTTCAACATGGTCAGCTTTCATGTTACTGTGTAGACAAACAATACTTCAGAAATCATTGGAATCTCCACTACAGAATGTTCCATTCATTCATTCACTGCGAATCTGGAATTCATCTGAACCTTCACTCCTGGCAGTCTTTCGTAACACCACTGGTGAATGTCCAAGTGACTCCATGCTGGTTTTCAGCGGCATGTTCACAGGCGCAGCCATGCTGGTCAATTGGCTATCCACTCAAGAGCGGTCAGCTGTTCATTTTCTTCAACACACAATCCAGCCTTCAGAAATCATTAACTCCAATACAGAATATTCCCTTAATTCACTGCGAATCTGGAATTCATCCGACTCTCCAATCTAGACTCTCCATTTTCATTACAACACTGGTGAATGATTAAGTACCCCAATGCTCATTTCAGCAGCCTAGTCAGACTCGCAGCCGTGCTGTTCAATTAGTTATCCTCTCAACCCTGCTCAGCACTTCATCTTCCTCTCCACACAACCCGACCGTCGGAAAAAATTGTTCTCAGCACTATAGAATGTCGCATGCAGTCACTGCGAATTTGTAATTCATCTGAATCTGCATTGCAAGAAGTCTCCTGTGACACCTCTGGTGAATGCCCAAGTAACCCAGTGCTGGTTTTCATTGGCATGTTCACACACGCAGATGTGCTTTTTAATTGGATTTCCACTAAAAGCTGGTCAAGTCTTCATTTTCCTGTCCACACAACCCAGCCTTCAGAAATCATTATTATCTCCAGTACAGAATGTTCCTTTCATTCATTCACTGCTAACCTGGAATTCATCTGGACCTTCACTCCAGGCAGTCTTTCATAACACCACTGGTGAATAATCAAGTAACCCAATACTGGTTTTCAGCGGCCTTTTCACACTCGCATCCATGCTGCTCAATTTGCTCTCAATTTTACCCTGGACAGCTCTTCATGTTCCTGTGCACACAAACAATACTTCAGAAATCATTGGAATCTCCACTGCAGAATGTTCCATTCAATCATTGCGATTCTGGAATTCATCTGAATCTGCAGTGTAGGCAGTCTTTCGTTACACCACTGGTGAATGTCCAAGTGACTCCATTCTAGTTTTCAGAGGCATGTTCACAGGCACAGTCATGCTGGTCAATTGGCTATGCACGCAATAGGGGTCAGTTGTTCATTTTCTTAACCACACAATTCAGCCTTCAGACATCATTGTTAACTCCAATACAGAATATTACATTAATTCACTGCGAATCTAGAATTCATCTGACTCTCCAATCTAGGTAGGTTTTCATTACAACACTGGTGAATGACCAAGGAAAACAATGCTGAATTTAAGCGCCCTAGTCAGACTCGCAGCCGTGCTGTTTAATTGGTTATCCACTCGACCCTACTCAGCTCTTCATCTTCCTGTCCACACAACCCGACCTTCTTAAAACATTGTTCTCAGCACTATAGAATGTTGCATTCACTCACTGCGAATTTGGAATTCATCTGAATCTGCATTGCAGGCAGTCTGCTGTGACACCTCTTGTGATTGTCCAAGTAACCCAGTGCTGGTTTGCAGCGGCATGTTCCCACACACAGATGTGCTGTATAATTGGATTTCCACTCAAACTGGTCAGGTCTTCCTTTTCCTGTCAACACAACCCAGGATTCTGAAATCATTATTATCTCCATTACAGAATGTTCCTTTCATTCACTGCGAGTCTGGAATTCATCTGAATCTCCACTCTAGTTAGGTTTTCGTTAAAACACTAGTGAATGAGCAAGAATCCCAATGCTGTTTTTCAGCTGGCTTTTCACACTCGCAGACATGCTGTTCAATTGGCTATCCATTAAAACCAGCTCAGCTCTTCATTTTCCTGTCCACAAAACCCAGCCATCAGAAATCATTGTTAACTCAAATAGAGAATATTCCATTCATTCACTGCTAATCTGGAATTCATCTGACTCTCCACTCTCGGTAGATCTTCGTTTTAACACTGGTGAATGACCAAGTATCCCAATTTTGGATTTCAGCGGCATGTTCACACTCAAAGATGTGCTGTTTAATTGGCTATCCACTCGATGCTGGTCAGATCTATATTTTCCTTTTCACACAAACCAGCCTTCAGAAATCACTCTTATCTCCACTACAGACTGTTACATTTATTCATTGCGAATATGGAATTCATCTGAATCTGCACTACAGGCAGTCATTCCTTACGCCCCTGGTGAATGTCCCAGTAACATAATGCAGATTTTCAGCGTACTGTTCACACTCGCAGCCGTGATGCTCTATTTGCTCTCCATTCAACCCTAGTCAGCTCTTCATTTTCATGTCCACAAAAACAAAACTTCAGAAATCATTGGAGTCTCCGCTACAGAATATTTCATTCATTCACTGCGAATCTGTAATTCATCTGACTCTCCACTCTAGGTATATTTTCATTATAACAGTGTTGAATGACCAAGTCACCCAATGCTGGTTTTCAGCGGCATGTTCACACTCGCAGATGTGCTGTTCAATTGGCTATCCACTCAATGCTGGTCAGGTCTTCATTTTCCTGTTCACACATACCAGCCTGCAGAAAACATTGGAATCTCCACTCCAGAATGTTCCATTCAATCATTGTGATTCTGTAATTCATCTGAATCTGCAGTACAGGCAGTCTTTCGTTACACCCCTGAAATCATCGTTAACTCAAATAGAGAATATTCCAATCATTCACTGCGAATCTGGAATTCATCTGACTCTCCACTCTCGGTAGATTTTCGTTTTAACACTTGTGAATGACCAAGTAACCCAATGCTGGTTTTCAGAGGCATGTTCACAGTAGCAGATATGCTATACAATTGGCTATCCACTCGATGCTGGCCAGGTCTTCATTTTCCTGTTCACACAAACCAGCCTTCATAAATCATTGTAATCTCCGCTACAGAATGTTCCATTCATTCAATGCGAATCTGGATTTCATCTGACTCTCGGTAGATTTTCGTTTTAACACTGGTTAATGACCAACTAACCCAATGCTGAATTTCAGCGGCATGTTCACATTCGCAGAAGTGGATTCAATTGGCTATCAACTCGATGCTGGTCAGGTCTTTATTTTCCTGTTCACACAAACCAGCCTTCAGAAATCATTGGAATCTCCGCTACAGAATGTTCCAATCATTCACTGAGAATCTGGAATTCATCTGAATCTCCACTCTCGGTAGATTTTCGTTTTAACACTGGTGAATGACCAAGTAACCCAATGCTGGATTTCAGCGGCTTGTTCACACTCGCAGATGTGCTGTTTAATTGGCTATCCATCCAATGCTGGTCAGGTCTTCATTTTCCTCTTCACAAAAACCGGCCTTCAGAAACCACTGTTATCTCCACTACAGAGTGTTACATTTATTCATTGCGAATTTGGAATTCATCTGAATCTGCACTACAGGCAGTCTTTCCTTACGCCCCTGGTGAATGTCCCAGTAACCCAATGCTGATTTTCAGCGTCCTGTTCACACACGCAGCCGTTATGCTCTATTTGCTCTCCATTCAACCCTGCTCAGATCTTCATTTTCATGTCCACAAAAACAAGACTTCAGAAATCATTGGAATCTCCGCTAAAGAATTTTCCATTCATTCACTGAGAATCTGTAATTCATCTGACTCTCCAATCTAGGTATATTTTCGTTATAACACTGGTGAATGACCAAGAATACCAATGCTGATTTTCAGCTGCCTGTTCACACTCGCAGACGTGCCTTTCAATTGGCTATCCACTAAACATGCTCAGCTCTTCATATTCCTGTCCAAAATACCCAGTCTTCAGTAAACATTGTTAACTCAAATAGAGAATATTCCATACATTCACTGCGAATATGGAATTCCTCTGACTCTCCACTCGAGGTACATTTCCTTTATAATATTGGTGAATGACCAAGTAACCCTATTCTGGTTTTCAGAGGCATGTTCATACTCACAGATGTGCGCTTCCATAGGCTATCCACTTGATGCTGGTCAGTTCTTTACTTTCCTGTTCACAAAACAGTCTTCAGAAATCATTGGAATCTCCGCTACAGAATGCTCCATTCATTCACTGCGAATCTGGAATTCATCTGACTCTCCACTCGCGGTAGATTTTCGTTATAACACTGGTGAATGACCAAGTAACCCAATGCTGGATTTTATCGGCATGTTCACACTCACAGATGTGTGGTTCAATTGGCTATGCACTCAATGCTGGTCAGGTCTTCATTTTCCTGTTCACAAACCAGCCTTCAGAAATCATTAGAATCTCCACTCCAGAATGTTTCATTCAGTCATTTTGAATCTCGAATTCATCTGAACCTGCAATACAGGCAGTCTTTCGTTACACCCCTGGTAAATGTTCAAGAAATCCAATGCTGATTTTAAACCTCCTCTTCACACTTGCAGCCGTGCTGCTCAGTTTGCTCTCCATTCAACCCTGGTCAGTTCTTCATTTTCCTGTGCACACAAAAACGACTTCTGAAATCATTGGAATCTCCACTACAGTATGTTCCATTCATTCATTCACTGCGAATCTGGTATTCACCTGAACCTTCACTCCAGGCAGTCTTTCGTAACACCACTGGTGAATAACTAAGTAACCCAATACTGCTTTTCAGTGGACTTTTCGTACTCGCAGCTGGCTGCTTAATTGGCTATCGATTTGTCCCTGGTCATCTCTTCATTTTCCTGTCCACACAACCCAGACTTCAGAAATCCTTGGAATCTCTGCTACACAATGTTCCATTCAATCATTGCGATTCTGGAATTCATCTGAATCTGCAGTGCAGGCAGTCTTTCGTCACACCACTGGTGAATGTCCAAGTGACTCCATGCCGGTTTTCAGCGGCATGTTCACACACGCAGCTGTGCTGTTTAATTGGACTTCCACTCCAAGCTGTTCAAGTCTTCATTGTCCTGTCCACACAATCCAGTCTTCAGAAATCATTATTATCTCCAGTACAGAATGTTCCATTAATTCACTGCGAATCTGGAATTCATCTGAATCTCAACTCCCAGCAGTTTTTCATACAACACTGCTGAATTTCTAAGTAAGCCAATTCTGATTATCAGTGGCCTGTTCAGACTCTCCGCCTTGTTGTTCAATAGGCTTTCGATTCATTCCTGGTCAGCTCTACATTTTCCTGTCCACACAACCAATCTTTCAGAAATCATTGGAATCTCCACTAGAGAATGTTCCATTCATTCATTCACTGCAAATCTGGAATTCTTCTTTACCTGCACTTCAGGCAGTCTTTCATAACACCACTGGTGAATATCCAAGTAACCTAATACTGCTTTTCAGTGGCCTTTTCGTACACGCAGCCGGCTGCTTAATTGGCTATTGATTTATCCCTGGTCAGCTCTTCATTTTCCTGTCTACACAACCCAGCCTTCAGAAATCATTGGAGTCTCTGCTACAGAATGATCTATTCAATCATTGCGATTCTGGAATTCATCTGAATCTGCAGTGTAGCCAGTCTTTCGTTACACACTGATGAATGTCCAAGTGATTCCATGCTGGTTTTAAGTGGCATGTTCACAGGCGCAGGCATGCTGGTCAATTGGCTACCCACTCAACAGGGGTCAGTTGTTCATTTTCTTGACCACACAATCCAGCCCTCAGAAATCATAGTTAACTAAAATACAGAATATTCCATTAAATCACTGCGCAACTGGAATTCATCTGAGTCTCCAATCTAGATAGGTTTTCATTACAACACTGGTGAATGAGCAAGTAATACAATGCTGAATTTCAGTGGCCTAGTCAGACTCGCAGCCGTGCTGTTCAATTCGTTTTCCACTCATCCCTGCTCAGCTCTTCATTTTCCTGCAATCAATTCATTCAGTGCCTGCTCTACATTTTCCTGTTCACTCAAACCAGCATTCAGAAATCACTGTTAACTCCACTACAGACTTTTACATTTATTCATTGCGATTTTGGAATTCATCTGAATCTCCACTACCGGAAGTCTTTCCTTACGCCGCTGGTGAATGTCCAAGTAACCCAATGCTGATTTTCAGCGTCCTGTTCACACTCGCAGCCGTGCTGCTCAATTTGCTCTGCATTCAACCCTGGTCAGCTCTTCATTTTCCTGTCCACACAAACAAGACTTCAGAAATCATTGGAATCTCCACTACAGAATGTTCCATTCATTCACTATGAATCTGGAATTCATCTGAATCTCAAATCCCGGCAGTTTCTCATACAACACTGCTGAATTTCTAAGTAAGACAATTCTGATTATCAGCGGCCTGTTCATACTCGCAGTCATGCTGCTTAATTGGTTATCGATATATCCCTGGTCAGCACTTCATTTTCCTGTCCACACAAACCAGACTTCAGAAATCACTAGAATCTCTGCTACAGAATGTTCCATTCATTCTCTGCTAATCTGGAATTCATCTGACTCTCCACTCTAGTTAGGTTTTCGTGACAACAGTAGTGAATGACCAAGAATCTCAATGCTGGTTTTCAGCTGCCTGTTCATACTCGCAGACGTGCTGTTCAAATGGATATCCACTAAACCATGCTCAGCATTTCATTTTCCTCTCCACACTACCCCACCTTCAGAAATCATTGCTTTCACCAAAATAGAATGTTTTTTCTCTCACTGCGAATTTGGAATTCATCTGAATCTGCATTGTAGGAAGTCTGCTGTGACACCTCTGGTGAATTTCCAAGTAACCCAGTGCTGGTTTTCAGCGGCATGTTCACACACGCAGACGTGCCGTTTAATTGGATTTCCACTCAAAACTGGTCAGGTCTTCATTTTCCTGTCCACAGAACCCAGGCTTCAGAAATCATTATTATCTCCAGTACAGAATGTTCCTTTCATTCACTGCGAATCTGGAATTCATCTGAATCTCCTCTCTAGTTAGGTTTTCGTTACAGCACTAGTGAATGACCAAGAATCCCAATGCTGCTTTTCAGCTGCCTGTTCACACTCGCAGACGTGCTGTTCAATTGGCTATCGACTAAAACCTGCTCAGCTCTTTATTTTCCTGTCCACAAAACCCATCCTTCAGAAATCATTGTTAACTCAAATAGAGAATATTCCATTCATTCACTGAGAAATTGGAATTCATCTGACTCTCCACTCTCGGTAGATTTTCATTTTAACACTGGTGAATGAACAAGTAACCCAATGCTGGTTTTCAGTGGCATGTTCACACTAGTAGATGTGCTATACAATTGGCTATCCACTCGATGCTGGCCAGGTCTACATTTTCCTGTTTACACAAACCAGCCTTCAGAAATCATTGGAATCTCCGCTACAGAATGTTCCATTCATTCAATGCGAATCTGGAATTCACATGACTCTCCACTCTTGGTAGATTTTCGTTTTAACACTGGTGAATGAACAAGAAACCCAATGCTGGATTTCAGCGGCATGTTCACATTCGCAGATGTGCTATTCAATTGTCTATCCACTCGATGCTGGTCAGGTCTTCATTTTCCTGTTCACACATACCGGCCTTCAGAAATCACTGTTATCTCCACTACAGACTGTTACATTTATTCATTGCGAATTTGGAATTCATCTGAATCTGCACTACAGGCAGTCTTTCCTTACGCCCCTGGTGAATGTCCCAGTTACCCAATGCTGATGTTCAGCGTCCTGTTCACACTCACAGCATTGATGCTCAATTTGCTCTCCATTCAACCCTGCTCAGATCTTCATTTTCATGTCCACAAAAACAAGACTTCAGAAATCATTGGAATCTCCGCTAAAGAATTTTCCATTCATTCACTGAGAATCTGTAATTCATCTGACTCTCCAATCTAGGTATATTTTCGTTATAACACTAGTGAATGACTAAGTAACCCAATGCTGGTTTTTAGCGGCATGTTCACACTAGCAGATGTGCTGTTCAATTGGCTATCCACTCAATGCTGGTCAGGTCTTCATTTTCCTGTTCACACAAACCAGCCTTCAGAAAACATTGGAAACTCCACTCCAGAATGTTCCATTCAATCATTGCGATTCTGGAATTCATCTGAATCTGCAGTACAGGCAGACTTTCGTTAAACCCCTGGTGAATGTTCAAGTAATCCAATGCTGATTTTCAGCGTGCTGTTCACAGTCGCAGCCGTGCTGGTAAATTTGCTCTCCATCTTACCCTGGTCAGCTCTTCATGTTCCTGTGCACACAAACAAAACTTCAGAAATCATTGGAATCTCCACTACAGAATGTTCCATTCATTCATTCACAGCAAAACTGGAATTCATCTGAAGCTTCACTCCAGGCAGTCTTTCGTAACACCACTGGTGAATGTCCAAGTGACTCCAAGCTGGTTTTCAGCGGCATGTTCACAGGCGCAGCCATGCTGGTCAATTGGCTATCCACTCAACAGCGGTCAGTTGTTCATTTTCTTGACCACACAATCTAGCCTTCAGAAATGATTGTTAACTCCAATACAGAATATTCACCTAATTCACTGCGAATCTGGAATTCATCTGACTCTCCACTCTCGGTACATCTTCGTTTTAACACTGGTGAAAGACGAGGTAACCCAATGCTGGATTTCAGCGGCATGTTCACACTCGCAGATGTGCTGTTTATTTGGCTATCCACCCAATGCTGGTTAGGTCTTCATTTTCCTGTTCACACAAACCAGCATTCAGAAATCATTCTTATCTCCATTACAGACGGTTACATTTATTCATTGCGAATATGGTATTCATCTGAATATGCACTACAGGTAGTCTTTCTTATGCCCCTGGTGAATGTCCCAGTAACCCAATGCTGATTTTCAGCGTACTGTTCACACTCGCAGCCGTGATGCTCTATTTGCTCTCCATTCAACCCTGGTCAGCTCTTCATTTTCATGTCCACAAAAATAAGACTTCAGAAATCATTGGAATCTCCGCTACAGAATGTTCCATTCATTCACCGCGAATCTGGAATTCATCTGACTCTCCACTCTCGGTAGATTTTCGTTTTAACACTGGTGAATGACCAAGTAACACAATGCTGGTTTTCAGCGGCATGTACACACTCGCAGATGTGCTGTTCAATTGGCTATCCACTCAATGCTGGTCAGGTCTTCATTTTCCTGTTCACACAAACCAGCCTGCAGAAAACATTGGAATCTCCACTCCAGAATGTTCCATTCAATCATTGCGATTCTGGAATTCATCTGAATCTGCAGCACAGGCAGACTTTCGTTAAACCCCTGGTGAATGTTCAAGTAATCCAATGCTGATTTCCAGCGTGCTGTTCACACTCGCAGCCGTGCTGCTCAATTTGCTCTCCATTTTACCCTGATCAGCTCTTCATGTTCCTGTGCACACAACCCGACCTTCGGAAAACATTGTTCTCAGCACTATAGAATGTTGCCTTCACTCACTCTCAATTTGGAGTTCATCTGAATCTGCATTTCAGGCAGTCTGCTGTGACACCTCTGGTGAATGTCCAAGTAACCCAGTGCTGGTTTTCAGCGGCATGGTCCCATACACAGATGTACTGTATAATTGGATTTCCACACAAAGCTGTTCAGGTCTTCATTTTCCTGTCCACACAACCCAGCCTTCAGAAATCATTATTATCTCCATTAGAGAATTTTCCTTTCATTCACTGCGGATCTGGAATTCATCTGAATCTCCACTCTAGTTAGGTTTTCGTTTCAACACTCGTGAATGACCACGAATCCCAATACTGGTTTTTAGCAGCCTGTTCACACTCGCAGACGTGCTGTTGAACTGGCTATCGACTAAAACCTGCTCAGCTCTTCATTTTCCTTTCCACAAAACCCAGCCTTCAGAAATCATTGTTAACTCAAATAGAGAATATACCATTAATTCACTGCCAATCTGGAATTCATCTGACTCTCTTCTCTAGGTACATTTTCGTTATAACACTGGGGAATGACCAAGTAACCCAATGCTGGTTTTCAGCGGCATGTTCACACTCGCAGATGTGGTATTCAATTGGCTATTCACTCGATGCTGGCCAGGTCTTCATTTTCCTGTTCACACAAACCACCCTTCAGAAAACATTGGAATCTCCGGTACAGAATGTTCCGTTCATTCACTTCGAATCTCGAATTCATCTGGATCTCCACTCTACTTAGGTTTTCGTTACAACACTAGTGAATGACCGAGAATCCAAATGCTGGTTTCAGCTGCCTGTTCACACTGGCAGACGTGCTATTCAATTGGCTATCCAATAAAACCTGCTCAGCTCTTTATTTTCCTGTCCATAAAACCCATCATTCCGAAATCATTTTTAACTCAAATAGAGTATATTTCATTCTTTCACTGCCAATCTGGAAATCATCTGACTATCCACTCTAGGTACATTTTCGTTATAACACTGGTGAATGACCAAGAAATCCAATGCTGGTTTTCAGCGGCATGTTCACAATCGCAGATGTGCTATTCAATTGGCTATCCACTCGATGCTGGCCAGGTCTTCATGTTCCTGTTCACACAAACCAGCCTTCAGAAATCATTGGAATCTCCGGTACAGAATATTCCATTCATGCACTGCGAATCTGGAATTCATCTGACTCTCCACTCTCGGTAGATCTTCGTTTTAACACTGGTGAATGACTAGGTATCCCAATGCTGGATTTCAGCGGCATGTTCACACTCGCAGATGTGCTGTTTAATTGGCTATCCACCCAATGCTGGGCAGGTCTTCATTTTCCTGTTCACACAAACCAGCCTTCAGAAATCGTTCTTATCTCCACTACAGACTGTTTCATTTATTCATTGCGAATATGGAATTCATCTGAATCTACACTACAGGCAGGCTTTCCTTATGCCCCTGGTGAATGTCCCAGTAACCCAATGCTGATTTTCAGCATACTGTTCACACATGCAGCCGTGATGCTCTATTTGCTCTCCATTCAACCCTGGTCAGCTCTTCATTTTCATGTTCACAAAACCAAGACTTCAGAAATCATTGGAATCTCCGCTACAGAATATTCCATTCATTCACTGCAAATCTGTAATAAATCTGACTCTCCACTCTAGGTATATATTCGTTATAACACTGGTGAATGACCAAGTAACTCAATGCTGGTTTTCAGCGGCATGTTCACACTCAGATGTGCTGTTCAGTTGCCTATCCACTCAATGCTGGTCAGGTCTTCATTTTCCTGTTCACACAAACCAGCCTGCAGAAAACACTGGAATCTCCACTCCAGAATGTTCCATTCATTCATTGCGATTCTGGAATTCATCTGAATCTGCAGTACAGGCAGACTTTCGTTAAACCCCTGGTGAATGTTCAAGTAATCCAATGCTGATTTTCAGCGTGCTGTTCACACTTGCAGCCGTGCTGCTCAATTTGCTCTCCATTTTACCCTGATCAGCTCTTCATGTTCCTGTGCACACAAACAATACTTCAGAAATCATTGCAATCTCCACTACAGGAAGTTCCATTCATTCATTCACTGCGAATCTGGAATTCATCTGAACCTTCACTCCAGGCAGTCTTTCATAACACCACTGGTGAATGTCCATGTGACTCCATGCTGGTTTTCATAGGCCTTTCCATACTCGCCGCAGTGCAGCTTAATCGGCTCTCAATTTATCCCTGGTCAGCTCTTCATTTTCCTGTCCACACAAACCAACCTTCAGAAATCACTGGAATCTCTGATCCAGAATGTTCCATTCAATCATTGCGATTCTGGAATTCATCTGAATCTGCAGTGCAGACAGTCTTTCGTTACACCACTGGTGAATGTCCAGGTGACTCCATGCTGGTTTTCAGCGGCATGTTCAGAGGCGCAGCCATGCTGGTCAATTAGCTATCCAATCAACAGGTGTGGGTTGTTCATTTTCTTGACCACACTATCCAGCCTTCAGAAATCATTGTTAACTCCAATACAGAATATTCCCTTAATTCACTGCGAATCTGTAATTCATCTGACTCTCCAATCTAGGTACATTTTCATTACAACATTGGTGAATGACCAAGTACCCCAATGCTGGATTTCAGCGGCCTAGTCAGACTCACAGCCGTGCTGTTCAATTGGTTATCCACTCAACCCTGCTCAGCTCTTCATATTCCTGTGCACACAACCCGACCTTCGGAAAACATTGTTCTCAGCACTATAGAATGTTGCCTTCACTCACTGTCAATTTGGAGTTCATCTGAATCTGCAATTCAGGCAGTCTGCTGGGACACCTCTGGTAAATGTCCATGTAACCCAGTGCTGGTTTTCAGCGGCATGGTCCCATACACAGATATGCTGTATAATTGGATTTCCACACAAAGCTATTCAGGTCTTCATTTTCCTGTCCACACAACCCAGCCTTCAGAAATCATTATTATCTCCATTAGAGAATTTTCCTTTCATTCACTGCGGATCTGGAATTCATCTGAATCTCCACTCTAGTTAGGTTTTCGTTTCAACACTCCTGAATGACCACGAATCCCAATACTGGTTTTTAGCAGCCTGTTCACACTCGCAGACGTGCTGTTCAACTGGCTATCGACTAAAACCTGCTCAGCTCTTCATTTTCCTTTCAACAAAACCCAGTCTTCAGAAATCATTGTTAACTCAAATAGAGTATATCCCATAAATTCACTGCCAATCTGGAATTCATCTGACTCTCCTCTCTAGGTACATTTTCGTTATAACACTGGTGAATGACCAAGTAACCCAATGCTGGTTTTCAGCGGCATGTTCACACTCGCAGATGTGGTATTCAATTGGCTATTCACTCGTTGCTGGCCAGGTCTTCATTTTCCTGTTCACACAAACCAGCCTTCAGAAATCATTGGAATCTCCGCTACAGAATATTCCATTCATTCACTGCGAATCTGGGATTCATCTGAATCTCCACTCTAGTTAGGTTTTCGTTACAACACTAGTGAATGACCAAGAATCCCAATGCTCGTTTTCAGCTGCATGTTCACACTCGCAGACATGCTGTTCAATTGGCTATCCACTAAAGTCGGCTCAGCTCTTCATTTTCCTGTCGACAAAACCCAACGTTCCGAAATCATTGTTAACTCAAATAGAGAATATTTCATTCATTCATTGCCAATCTGGAAATCATCTGACTATACACTCTAGGTACATTTTCGTTATAACACTGGTGAATGACCAAGAAAGCCAATGCTGGTTTTCAGTGGCATGTTCACAATCGCAGATGTGCTATTCAATTGGCTATCCACTCGATGCTGGCCAGGTCTTCATGTTCCTGTTCACAGAAACCAGCCTTCAGAAATCATTGGAATCTCCGGTACAGAATATTCCATTCATTCACTACGAATCTGGAATTCATCTGACTCTCCACTCTCGGTATATCTTCGTTTTAACACTGGTGAATGACTAGATAACCCAATGCTGGATTTCCGCGGCATGTTCACACTCGCAGATGTGCTGTTTAATTGGCTATCCACCCAATGCTGGGCAGGTCTTCATTTTCCTGTTCACACAAACCGGCCTTCAGAAATCATTCTTATCTCCACTACAGACTGTTACATTTATTCATTGCGAATATGGAATTCATCTGAATCTGCACTACAGGCAGGCTTTCCTTATGCCCCTGGTGAATGTCCCAGTAAGCCAATGCTGATTTTCAGCATACCGTTCACACTCGCAGCCGTGATGCTCTATTTGCTCTCCATTCAACCCTGCTCAGCCCTTCATTTTCATGTCCACAAAAACAAGATTTCAGAAATCATTGGAATCTCCGCTACAGAATTTTCCATTCATTCACTGCGAATCTGTAATAAATCTGACTCTCCACTCTAGGTATATTTTCGTTATAACACTGGTGAATGACCAAGTAACCCAATGCTTGTTTTCAGCGGCATGTTCACACTCGCAGATGTGCTGTTCAGTTGGCTATCCACTCAATGCTGCTCAGGTCTTCATTTTCCTGTTCACACAAACCAGCCTGCAGAAAACATTGGAATCTCCACTCCAGAATGGTCCATTCAATCATTGTGATTTTGGAATTCATTTGAATCTTCAGTAGAGGTAGACGTTCGTTACACCCCTGGTGAATGTTCAAGTAATCCAATGCTGATTTTCAGCGTCCTGTTCACACTTGCAGCCGTGCCGCTCAAGATACTCTCCATTTTAACCCTGATCAGCTCTTCATGTTCCTGTGCACACAAACAATACTTCAGAAATCATTGGAGTCTCCACTACAGAAAGTTCCATTCATTCATTCACTGCGAATCTGGAATTCATCTGAACCTTCACTCCAGGCAGTCTTTCGTAACACTACTGGTGAATGTCCAAGTGACTCCATGCTGGTTTTCAGCGGCATGTTCACACTCGCAGATGTGCTATTCTATTCCCTATCCACTCGATGCTGGCCAGGTCTTCATTTTCCTGTTCACACAAACCAGCCTTAAGAAATCATTGGAATCTCCGCTACAGAATGTTCCATTCATTCACTGCGAATCTGGAATTCATCTGACTCTCCACTCTCGGTAGATTTTCGTTTTAACACTGGTGAATGAACAAGTAACCCAATGCTGGATTTCAGCAGCATGTTCAAACTCGCAGATGTGCTGTTTAATTGGCTATCCACCCAATGCTGGGCAGGTCTTCATTTTCCTGTTCACACAAACCAGCCTTCAGAAATCACTGTTAACTGCACTACAGACTGTTACATTTATTCATTGTGAATTTGGAATTCATCTGAATCTGCACTACAGGCAGACGTTCCTTACACCCCTCGTGAATGTCCCAATAACCCAATGCTGATTTTCAGCGTACTGTTCACACTCGCAGCCGTGATGCTCTATTTGCTCTCCATTCAACCCTGGTCAGCTCTTCATTTTCATGTCCACAAAAACAAGACTTCAGAAATCATTGGAATCTCCGCTACAGAATATTCCATTCAGTCACTGCGAATCTGTAATTCATTTGACTCTCCACTCTAGGTATATTTTCGTTATAACACTGGTGAATGACCAAGTAACCCAATGCTGGTTTTCAGCGGCATGTTCACACTCGCAGATGTGCTGTTCAATTGGCTATCCACTCAATGCTGGTCAGGTCTTCATTTTCTAGTTCACACAATCCAGCCTGCAGGAAACATTGGAATCTCCACTCCAGAATGTTCCATTCAATTATTGCGCTTCTGGAATTCATCTGAATCAGCAGTACAGGCAGTCTTTCGTTTCACCCCGGGTGAATGTTCAAGTAATCCAATGCTGATTTTCAGCGTCCTGGTGACACTCGCAGCCATGCTGCTCAATTTGCTCTCCATTTTGCCCTGGACAGCTCTTCATGTTCCTGTGCACACAAACAATACTTCAGAAATCATTGGAATCTCCACTGCAGAATGTTCCATTCATTCATTCAATGCGAATCTGGCATTCATCTGAACCTTCACTCTGGGCAGTCTTTCGTAACACTAGTGGTGAAAAAACCAAGTAACCCAATAGTGGTTTTCAGCGGCCTTATCATACTCGCAGCAGAGCTGCTTAATTGGCTCTCGATTTATCCCTGGTCAGCTCTTCTTTTTCCTGTCCAAACAAACCAGTCATCAGAAAACATTGGAATCTCTCCTACAAAATGTTGCATTCAATCATTGTGATTCTGGAATTCATCTGAATCTGCAGTGCAGGCAGTCTTTGGTTACACCAGTGATGAATGTCTAAGTGACTCCACGCTGGTTTTCAGCGGCATATTCACAGACTCAGCCATGCTGGTCAATTGGCATTGCAGACAATCTGCTGTGACTCCTCTGGTGAATGTCCAAGTAACCCAGTGCTGGTTTTCAGTGGCATGTTCCCACACAGAGAAGTGCTGTATAATTGGATTTCTACTCAAAGCTGGTCAGGTCTTCATTTTCATGTCCACACTACCCAGCCTTCAGAAATCAGTATTATCTCCAGTACAGAATGTTCCGTTCATTTACTGCGAATCTGGAATTCATCTGAAACTCCACTCTCGTTAGGTTTTCGTTACAACACTAGTGAATGACCAAGAATCACAATGCTGGTTTCAGTTGCCTGTTCACACTCGCAGACGTGCTGTTCAATTGGCTATCCAGTAAAACCTGCTCAGCTCTTCATTTTTTCTGTCCACAAAACTCATCCTTCAGAAATCATTTTTCACTCAAATAGAGAATACTCCATTCATTCACTGCCAATCTGGAATTCATCTGACTCTCCACTCTAGGTATATTTTCGTTATAACACTGGCGAATGACCAAGTAACCCAATGCTCGTTTTCAGCGGCATGTTCACCTTCGCAGATGTGCGATTCAATTGGTTATCCATTCGATGCTGGCCAAGTCCTCATTTTCCTGTTCACACAAACCAGCCTTCAGAAATCATTGGAATCTCCGCTACAGAATGTTCCATTCATTCACTGAGAACCTGGAATTCATCTGACTCTCCACTCTCGGTAGATTTTCGTTTTAGCACTGGTGAATGAGCAAGTAACCCAATGCTGGATTTCACTGGCATGTTCACACTCGCAGATGTGCTGTTTAATTGGCTATCCATCCAATGCTGGGCAGGTCTTCATTTTCCTGTTCACACAATCCAGCCTTCAGAAATCACTGTTATCTCCACTACAGACTGTTACATTTATTCATTGTGAATTTGGAATTCATCTGAATCTGCACTAAAGGCAGTGTTTCCTTACACCCCTGGTGAATGTCCCAGTAACCCAATGTTGATTTTCAGCGTACTGTTCACACTCGCAGCCGTGCTGCCCAATTTGCTCTCCATTCAACCCTGGTCAGCTCTTCATTTTCCTGTGTACACGAACAAGACTTCAGAAATCATTGGAATCTGCACTACAGAATGTTCCATTCATTCATTCACTGCGAATCTGGAATTCACCTGGACCTTCACTCCAGGCAGTCTTTCATAACACCACTGGTAAATAAGCAAGTAACCCAATACTGGTTTTCAGCAGCCTTTTCGTACTCGCAGCAGTGCTGCTTAATTGGCTCTTGATTTATCCCTGGTCAGCTCTTCATTTTCTTGTCCACGAAAACCATACTTCAGAAATCATTGGAATCTCCACTACAGAATGTGTCATTCATTCACTGAGAATCTGGAATTCATCTCAATCTCCACAGGAGGTCGTCATTTTTTACTCCACTGGTGAATGTCCAAGAAACTCAAGGCTGGTTTTCATCGGCCTGTTGACACTCGCAGGCGTGCTGTTAATCTGGCTGTCCATAAAACCCTGGTCAGCTCTTCATTTTCCTCTCCGCACAACCCAGACGTCAGAAATCATTGGAATCTCCACTACAGAATTTTCCATTCATTCATTCCGAATCTGGAACTCATCTGAATCTGCAAATCCAGGTAGGCTTTCGTTACACCACAGGTGAACGTCCGAGTAAACCGAATGCTGATTATCACACACGCAGGCTTACTATTAAACTATTCAGAAATCATTGGCATCTCCATTAGAGATTTTTCCATTCATTCACTGCGACTTTGGAAAACATCTGAATTCCAACTCCAGGCAAGTTTTCGTTCCACCACTGGTGAATGTCCAAGTAACCCAATGCTGTCTTTCAGCGGCCTGTTCACACTCGTAGGCATGCTGTTCTACTGGCTATCCACTCAACCCTGGTCAATTCTTCATTTTCCTGTCCACACAACCCCGACTTCAAAAATCATTGGAATCTCCACCCCTGAATGTGCCATTCATTCACTGAGAATCTGAAATTCATCTCCATCTCCAAATAAAGGCAGACTTTCGTTACACCACTGGTAAATGTACAAGTAAACCAATGCTGGTTTTCAGAGGCCTGTTCACATTCCCAGGCGTGTTGTTTAACTGGATATCCACTCAACCAGGGTCAGCTCTTCATATTCCTGCGCACACAACCCAGACTTCAGAAATCATTGGAATCTCGACTACAGAATGTTCCGTTCATTCACTGCGAATCTGGAATTCATCTGCATCTGCACTCCAGGAAGTTTAATGTTACACCACTGGTTAATGTTCCAGTAATCCAATTCTGATTTTCACCGTCCTGGTCACTCTCGCTGGCGTTCTGTTCAATTGATTATCTAATCAAACATGCTCAGCCCTTCATTTTCCTGGTCACGAAACCCAGATGTCAGAAAAAAATGGAATCTCCGCTAGAGAATGTGCCATTCGTTCACTGCGAATCTGATATTCATCTCAATATCCACTTGAAGGCAGACTTCCTTTACACCACAGGTAAATGTCCAAGTAATGCAGTGCTTGTGTTCTGCGGCCTGTTCACACTCGCAGGCGTGCTGTTCTTCTGGCTATCCACTCAAACCAGGTCAGCTCTTCATTTTCCTGTCGATACAACACAGATGTCAGAAATCATTGGAATCTCCTCGACAGACTCTGCTATTCATTCACTGCGAATCTGGAATTCATCTCAATCTCCACTCCAAGCAGTCTTTCGTTACACCATTGGTGAATGTCCAAGTAGCCCAATGCTGGTTTTCAGCGGCCTGTTCACACTCACAGGCGTGCTGTTCATCGGGCTATCCATGCAACCCTGGTCAGCTCTTCATTTTCCTCTCCACACAACCCAGACGTCAGAAATCATTGGAATCTCCACTACAGAATGTTCCACTCATTCACGGCGAAGGTGGAATTCATCTGAAACTCCACTCCAGTCCGCCTTTACATTACACAACTGGTGAATGTCCATGTAACCGAATGCTGATTTTCACACTCGCAGGCTTACTATTAAACTATTCAGAAATCATTGGCATCTCCCTTAGAGATTTTTCCATTCTTTCACTGCGAGTTTGGAAAACATCTGAATTCCAACTCCAGGCGAATTTTCGTTCCACCACTGGTGAATGTCCAAGTAACCCATTGCTGGCTCTCAGCGGCCTGTTCCGACTCGCAGGCATGCTGTGCACCTGGCTATACACTCAACGCTGGTCAGCTCTTCATTTTCCTGTCCACAAAGCGACACTTCAGAAATCATTGGAATCTCCACTACAGAATGTTCCAAACATTCACGGCGACTTTGGAATTCATTTGTATGTCCACTCCAGGAAGATTTTCGTTACACCACTTGTGAATGTCCAAGTACACAATGCTGGATTTTTGCGACCTGTTCACAGTCGCAGGGGTGATGTTCAACTGGCTATCCACTCAACCCTAGTCAGCCCTTCATATTCCTGTCCACACAACCCAGCCTTCAGAAACCATTATTATCTCCAGTACAGAATGTTCCATTCATTCACTGCGTATCCGGAATTCTTCTGAATCTCCACTACATGCAGGTGTTCGTTACACTGCTGGTGAATATCCAAGAAACACAATGCTGGTTTTCCGCAACCTGTTCACTTCCACAGGCGTGCTGTTCTACTGGCTATCCACTCACACCTGGAAAACACTTCATTTTCCTGTACTCACAACCCAGACTACAGAAATCTTTGGAATCTCCACTAGAGAGTGTGCCATTCATTCGCTGAATCTGGAAATCATCGCAATCTCTACTCCACACAGGCTTTGGTTTCACCACTGGTGAAAGTTCAAGTAACCCAATTCTGGTTTTCAGCGGCCTGTTCACACTCACAGGCGTGCTGTTAAACTGGCTATGCACTAAACTCTGGTCAGCTCTTCATTTTCCTTTCTACACAAAACAGACAGCAGAAATCATTGGATTCTCCACTATAAAATGTTCTATTAATTCAATTTGAATATGGAATTCTTCCTCAATATCCACTGCAAGTAGACTTTCTTTACACCACCGGTGAATGTCCAAGTAACCCAAAGCATGTATTCAGCTGCCTATTCAAACCCGCAGGCGTGCTGTTCTACTGCCTGTCGACACAACTCTGGTAGGCTCTTCATTTTCCTGTCAACACAACCCATACTTCAGAAATCATTGGAATCTCCACTACAGAATGTGTCATTCATTCAATGAAAATCTGGAATTCATCTCAATCTCCACAGGAGGTCGTCATTTTTTACTCCACTGGTGAATGTCCAAGAAACTCAAGGCTGGTTTTCATCGGCCTGTTGACACTCGCAGGCGTGCTGTTAATCTGGCTGTCCATAAAACCCTGGTCAGCTCTTCATTTTCCTCTCCGCACCACCCAGACGTCAGAAATCATTGGAATCTCCACTACAGAATTTTCCATTCATTCATTCCGAATCTGGAATTCATCTGAATCTGCAAATCCAGGTAGGCTTTCGTTACACCACAGGTGAACGTCCGAGTAAACCGAATGCTGATTATCACACACGCAGGCTTACTATTAAACTATTCAGAAATCATTGGCATCTCCATTAGAGATTTTTCCATTCATTCACTGCGACTTTGGAAAACATCTGAATTCCAACTCCAGGCGAGTTTTCGTTCCACCACTGGTGAATGTCCAAGTAACCCAATGCTGTCTTTCAGCGGCCTGTTCACACTCGTAGGCATGCTGTTCTACTGGCTATCCACTCAACCCTGGTCAATTCTTCATTTTCCTGTCCACACAACCCCGACTTCAAAAATCATTGGAATCTCCACCCCTGAATGTGCCATTCATTCACTGAGAATCTGAAATTCATCTCCATCTCCAAATAAAGGCAGACTTTCGTTACACCACTGGTAAATGTACAAGTAAATCAATGCTGGTTTTCAGAGGCCTGTTCACATTCCCAGGCGTGTTGTTTAACTGGATATCCACTCAACCCTGGTCAGCTCTTCATATTCCTGCGCACACAACCCAGACTTCAGAAATCATTGGAATCTCGACTACAGAATGTTCCATTCATTCACTGCGAATCTGGAATTCATCTGCATCTGCACTCCAGGAAGTTTAATGTTACACCACTGGTTAATGTTCCAGTAATCCAATTCTGATTTTCACCGTCCTGGTCACTCTCGCTGGCGTTCTGTTCAATTGATTATCTAATCAAACATGGTCAGCCCTTCATTTTCCTGGTCACGAAACCCAGATGTCAGAAAAAAATGGAATCTCCCCTACAGAATGTGCCATTCGTTCACTGCGAATCTGATATTCATCTCAATATCCACTTGAAGGCAGACTTCCTTTACACCACAGGTAAATGTCCAAGTAATGCAGTGCTTGTGTTCTGCGGCCTGTTCACACTCGCAGGCGTGCTGTTCTTCTGGCTATCCACTCAAACCAGGTCAGCTCTTCATTTTCCTGTCGATACAACACAGATGTCAGAAATCATTGGAATCTCCTCGACAGACTCTGCTATTCATTCACGGCGAATCTGGAATTCATCTCAATCTCCACTCCACGCAGTCTTTCGTTACACCATTGGTGAATGTCCAAGTAGCCCAATGCTGGTTTTCAGCGGCCTGTTCACACTCACAGGCGTGCTGTTCATCGGGCTATCCATGCAACCCTGGTCAGCTCTTCATTTTCCTCTCCACACAACCCAGACGTCAGAAATCATTGGAATCTCCACTACAGAATGTTCCACTCATTCACGGCGAATGTGGAATTCATCTGAAACTCCACTCCAGTCCGCCTTACATTACACAACTGGTGAATGTCCACGTAACCGAATGCTGATTTTCACACTCGCAGGCTTACTATTAAACTATTCAGAAATCATTGGCATCTCCATTAGAGATTTTTCCATTCTTTCACTGCGAGTTTGGAAAACATCTGAATTCCAACTCCAGGCGAATTTTCGTTCCACCACTGGTGAATGTCCAAGTAACCCATTGCTGGCTCTCAGCGGCCTGTTCCGACTCGCAGGCATGCTGTGCACCTGGCTATACACTCAAAGCTGGTCAGCTCTTCATTTTCCTGTCAAAAAAGCGAGACTTCAGAAATCATTGGAATCTACACTACAGAATGTTCCAAACATTCACGGCGACTCTGGAATTCATTTGTATGTCCACTCCAGGCAGATTTTCGTTACACCACTTGTGAATGTCCAAGTACACAATGCTGGATTTTTACGACCTGTTCACAGTCGCAGGGGTGATGTTCAACTGGCTATCCACTCAACCCTAGTCAGCATTTCATTTTCCTGTCCACACAACCCAGCCTTCAGAAACCATTATTATCTCCAGAACAGAATGTTCCATTCATTCACTGCGTATCCGGAATTCTTCTGAATCTCCACTCCATGCAGGTGTTCGTTACACTGCTGGTGAATATCCAAGAAACACAATGCTGGTTTTCAGCAACCTGTTCACTCTCACAGGCGTGCTGTTCTACTGGCTATCCACTCAAACCTGGAAAACACTTCACTTTTCCTGTACTCACAACCCAGACTACAGAAATCTTTGGAATCTCCACTAGAGAGTGTGCCATTCATTCGCTGAATCTGGAACTCATCGCAATCTCTACTCCACACAGGCTTTGGTTTCACCACTGGTGAAAGTTCAAGTAAGTTCTGGTTTTCAGCGGCCTGTTCATACTCACAGGCGTGCTGTTAAACTGGCTATGCACTAAACTCTGGTCAGCTCTTCATTTTCCTTTCTACACAAAACAGACAGCAGAAATCATTGGATTCTCCACTATAAAAGGTTCTATTAATTCAATCTGAATCTGGAATTCTTCCTCAATATCCACTGCAAGTAGACTTTCTTTACACCACTGGTGAATGTCCAAGTAACCCAATGCAGTTATTCAGATGCCTATTCAAACCCGCAGGCGTGCTGTTCTACTGCCTGTCGACACAACTCTGGTAGGCTCTTCATTTTCCTGTCAACACAACCCATACTTCAGAAATCATTGGAATCTCCACTACAGAATGTGTCATTCATTCACTGAGAATCTGGAATTCATCTCAATCTCCACAGGAGGTCGTCATTTTTTACTCCACTGGTGAATGTCCAAGAAACTCAAGGCTGGTTTTCATCGGCCTGTTGACACTCGCAGGCGTGCTGTTAATCTGGCTGTCCATAAAACCCTGGTCAGCTCTTCATTTTCCTCTCCGCACAACCCAGACGTCAGAAATCATTGGAATCTCCACTACAGAATTTTCCATTCATTCATTCCGAATCTGGAATTCATCTGAATCTGCAAATCCAGGTAGGCTTTCGTTACACCACAGGTGAACGTCCGAGTAAACCGAATGCTGATTTTCACACTCGCAGGCTTACTATTAAACTATTCAGAAATCATTGGCATCTCCATTAGAGATTTTTCCATTCATTCACTGCGACTTTGGAAAACATCTGAATTCCAACTCCAGGCGAGTTTTCGTTCCACCACTGGTGAATGTCCAAGTAACCCAATGCTGTCTTTCAGCGGCCTGTTCACACTCGTAGGCATGCTGTTCTACTGGCTATCCACTCAACCCTGGTCAATTCTTCATTTTCCTGTCCACACAACCCCGACTTCAAAAATCATTGGAATCTCCACCCCTGAATGTGCCATTCATTCACTGAGAATCTGAAATTCATCTCCATCTCCAAATAAAGGCAGACTTTCGTTACACCACTGGTAAATGTACAAGTAAATCAATGCTGGTTTTCAGAGGCCTGTTCACATTCCCAGGCGTGTTGTTTAACTGGATATCCACTCAACCCTGGTCAGCTCTTCATATTCCTGCGCACACAACCCAGACTTCAGAAATCATTGGAATCTCGACTACAGAATGTTCCATTCATTCACTGCGAATCTGGAATTCATCTGCATCTGCACTCCAGGAAGTTTAATGTTACACCACTGGTTAATGTTCCAGTAATCCAATTCTGATTTTCACCGTCCTGGTCACTCTCGCTGGCGTTCTGTTCAATTGATTATCTAATCAAACATGGTCAGCCCTTCATTTTCCTGGTCACGAAACCCAGATGTCAGAAAAAAATGGAATCTCCCCTACAGAATGTGCCATTCGTTCACTGCGAATCTGATATTCATCTCAATATCCACTTGAAGGCAGACTTCCTTTACACCACAGGTAAATGTCCAAGTAATGCAGTGCTTGTGTTCTGCGGCCTGTTCACACTCGCAGGCGTGCTGTTCTTCTGGCTATCCACTCAAACCAGGTCAGCTCTTCATTTTCCTGTCGATACAACACAGATGTCAGAAATCATTGGAATCTCCTCGACAGACTCTGCTATTCATTCACGGCGAATCTGGAATTCATCTCAATCTCCACTCCACGCAGTCTTTCGTTACACCATTGGTGAATGTCCAAGTAGCCCAATGCTGGTTTTCAGCGGCCTGTTCACACTCACAGGCGTGCTGTTCATCGGGCTATCCATGCAACCCTGGTCAGCTCTTCATTTTCCTCTCCACACAACCCAGACGTCAGAAATCATTGGAATCTCCACTACAGAATGTTCCACTCATTCACGGCGAATGTGGAATTCATCTGAAACTCCACTCCAGTCCGCCTTACATTACACAACTGGTGAATGTCCACGTAACCGAATGCTGATTTTCACACTCGCAGGCTTACTATTAAACTATTCAGAAATCATTGGCATCTCCATTAGAGATTTTTCCATTCTTTCACTGCGAGTTTGGAAAACATCTGAATTCCAACTCCAGGCGAATTTTCGTTCCACCACTGGTGAATGTCCAAGTAACCCATTGCTGGCTCTCAGCGGCCTGTTCCGACTCGCAGGCATGCTGTGCACCTGGCTATACACTCAAAGCTGGTCAGCTCTTCATTTTCCTGTCAAAAAAGCGAGACTTCAGAAATCATTGGAATCTACACTACAGAATGTTCCAAACATTCACGGCGACTCTGGAATTCATTTGTATGTCCACTCCAGGCAGATTTTCGTTACACCACTTGTGAATGTCCAAGTACACAATGCTGGATTTTTACGACCTGTTCACAGTCGCAGGGGTGATGTTCAACTGGCTATCCACTCAACCCTAGTCAGCATTTCATTTTCCTGTCCACACAACCCAGCCTTCAGAAACCATTATTATCTCCAGAACAGAATGTTCCATTCATTCACTGCGTATCCGGAATTCTTCTGAATCTCCACTCCATGCAGGTGTTCGTTACACTGCTGGTGAATATCCAAGAAACACAATGCTGGTTTTCAGCAACCTGTTCACTCTCACAGGCGTGCTGTTCTACTGGCTATCCACTCAAACCTGGAAAACACTTCACTTTTCCTGTACTCACAACCCAGACTACAGAAATCTTTGGAATCTCCACTAGAGAGTGTGCCATTCATTCGCTGAATCTGGAACTCATCGCAATCTCTACTCCACACAGGCTTTGGTTTCACCACTGGTGAAAGTTCAAGTAAGTTCTGGTTTTCAGCGGCCTGTTCATACTCACAGGCGTGCTGTTAAACTGGCTATGCACTAAACTCTGGTCAGCTCTTCATTTTCCTTTCTACACAAAACAGACAGCAGAAATCATTGGATTCTCCACTATAAAAGGTTCTATTAATTCAATCTGAATCTGGAATTCTTCCTCAATATCCACTGCAAGTAGACTTTCTTTACACCACTGGTGAATGTCCAAGTAACCCAATGCAGTTATTCAGATGCCTATTCAAACCCGCAGGCGTGCTGTTCTACTGCCTGTCGACACAACTCTGGTAGGCTCTTCATTTTCCTGTCAACACAACCCATACTTCAGAAATCATTGGAATCTCCACTACAGAATGTGTCATTCATTCACTGAGAATCTGGAATTCATCTCAATCTCCACAGGAGGTCGTCATTTTTTACTCCACTGGTGAATGTCCAAGAAACTCAAGGCTGGTTTTCATCGGCCTGTTGACACTCGCAGGCGTGCTGTTAATCTGGCTGTCCATAAAACCCTGGTCAGCTCTTCATTTTCCTCTCCGCACAACCCAGACGTCAGAAATCATTGGAATCTCCACTACAGAATTTTCCATTCATTCATTCCGAATCTGGAATTCATCTGAATCTGCAAATCCAGGTAGGCTTTCGTTACACCACAGGTGAACGTCCGAGTAAACCGAATGCTGATTTTCACACTCGCAGGCTTACTATTAAACTATTCAGAAATCATTGGCATCTCCATTAGAGATTTTTCCATTCATTCACTGCGACTTTGGAAAACATCTGAATTCCAACTCCAGGCGAGTTTTCGTTCCACCACTGGTGAATGTCCAAGTAACCCAATGCTGTCTTTCAGCGGCCTGTTCACACTCGTAGGCATGCTGTTCTACTGGCTATCCACTCAACCCTGGTCAATTCTTCATTTTCCTGTCCACACAACCCCGACTTCAAAAATCATTGGAATCTCCACCCCTGAATGTGCCATTCATTCACTGAGAATCTGAAATTCATCTCCATCTCCAAATAAATAAAGGCAGACTTTCGTTACACCACTGGTAAATGTACAAGTAAACCAATGCTGGTTTTCAGAGGTCTGTTCACATTCTCAGGCGTGTTGTTTAACTGGATATCCACTCAACCCTGGTCAGCTCTTCATATTCCTGCGCACACAACCCAGACTTCAGAAATCATTGGAATCTCGACTACAGAATGTTCCGTTCATTCACTGCGAATCTGGAATTCTTCTGAATCTGCACTCCAGGAAGTTTAATGTTACACCACTGGTTAATGTTCCAGTAATCCAATTCTGATTTTCACCGTCCTGGTCACTCTCGCTGGCGTTCTGTTCAATTGATTATCTAATCAAACATGGTCAGCCCTTCATTTTCCTGGTCACGAAACCCAGATGTCAGAAAAAATTGGAATCTCCGCTAGAGAATGTGCCTTTCGTTCACTGCGAATCTGATATTCATCTCAATATCCACTTGAAGGCAGACTTCCTTTACACCACAGGTAAATGTCCAAGTAATGCAGTGCTTGTGTTCTGCGGCCTGTTCACACTCGCAGGCGTGCTGTTCTTCTGGCTATCCACTCAAACCAGGTCAGCTCTTCATTTTCCTGTCGATACAACACAGATGTCAGAAATCATTGGAATCTCCTCGACAGATTCTGCTATTCATTCACTGCGAATCTGGAATTCATCTCAATCTCCACTCCACGCAGTCTTTCGTTACACCAGTGGTGAATGTCCAAGTAGCCCAATGCTGGTTTCCAGCGGCCTGTTCACACTCACAGGCGTGCGGTTCATCTGGCTATCCATGCAACCCTGGTCAGCTCTTCATTTTCCTCTCCACACAACGCAGACGTCAGAAATCATTGGAATCTGCACTACAGAATGTTCCACTCATTCACGGCGAATGTGGAATTCATCTGAAACTCCACTCCAGTCCGCCTTACATTACACAACTGATGAATGTCCACGTAACCGAATGCTGATTTTCACACTCGCAGGCTTACTATTAAACTATTCAGAAATCATTGGCATCTCCCTTAGAGATTTTTCCATTCTTTCACTGCGAGTTTGGAAAACATCTGAATTCCAACTCCAGGCGAGTTTTCGTTCCACCAATGGTGAATGTCCAAGTAACCCATTGCTTGCTCTCATCGGCCTGTTCCGACTCGCCGGCATGCTGTTCAACTGGCTATACACTCAACGCTGGTCAGCTCTTCATTTTCCTGACCACAAAAGCGAGACTTCAGAAATCATTGGAATCTCCACTACAGAATGTTCCAAACATTCAAGGCGACTCTGGAATTCATTTGTATGTCCACTCCAGGCAGATTTTCGTTACACCACTTGTGAATGTCCAAGTAACACAATGCTGGATGTTTGCGACCTGTTCACAATCGCAGGGGTGATGTTCAACTGGCTATCCACTCAACCCTAGTCAGCCCTTCATTTTCCTGTCCACACAACCCAGCCTTCAGAAACCATTATTATCTCCAGTACAGAATGTTCCATTCATTCACTGCGTATCCGGAATTCTTCTGAATCTCCACTCCATGCAGGTGTTCGTTACACTGCTGGTGAATATCCAAGAAACACAATGCTGGTTTTCAGCAGCCTGTTCAATCTCACAGGCGTGCTGTTCTACTGGCTATCCACTCAAACCTGGAAAACACTTCATTTTCCTGTACTCACAACCCAGACTACAGAAATCTTTGGAACCTCCACTAGAGAGTGTGCCATTCATTCGCTGAATCTGGAATTCATCTCAATCTCTACTCGACACAGGCTTTGGTTTCACCACTGGTGAAAGTTCAAGTAACCCAATTCTGGTTTTCAGCGGCCTGTTCACACTCACAGGCGTGCTGTTAAACTGGCTATGCACGAAACTCTGGTCAGCTCTTCATTTTCCTTTCTACACAAAACAGACAGCAGAAATCATTGGATTCTCCACTATAAAATGTTCTATTAATTCAATCTGAATCTGGAATTCTTCCTCAATATCCACTGCAAGTAGACTTTCTTTACACCACTGGTGAATGTCCAAGTAACCCAATGCAGGTATTCAGCTGCCAATTCAAACCCGCAGGCGTGCTGTTCTACTGCCTGTCGACACAACTCTGGTAGGCTCTTCATTTTCCTGTCAACACAACCCATACTTCAGAAATCATTGGAATCTCCACTACAGAATGTGTCATTCATTCACTGAGAATCTGGAATTCATCTCATTCTCCACAGGAGGTCGTCATTTTTTACTCCACTGGTGAATGTCCAAGAAACTCAAGGCTGGTTTTCATCGGCCTGTTGACACTCGCAGGCGTGCTGTTAATCTGGCTGTCCATACAACCCTGGTCAGCTCTTCATTTTCCTCTCCACACAACCCAGACGTCAGAAATCATTGGAATCTCCACTACAAAATTTTCCATTCATTCATTCCGAATCTGGAATTCATCTGAATCTGCAAATCCAGGTAGGCTTTCGTTACACCACAGGTGAACGTCCGAGTAAACCGAATGCTGATTTTCACACTCGCAGGCTTACTATTAAACTATTCAGAAATCATTGGCATCTCCATTAGAGATTTTTCCATTCATTCACTGCGACTTTGGAAAACATCTGAATTCCAACTCCAGGCGAGTTTTCGTTCCACCACTGGTGAATGTCCAAGTAACCCAATGCTGTCTTTCAGCGGCCTGTTCACACTCGTAGGCATGCTGTTCTACTGGCTATCCACTCCACCCTGGTCAATTCTTCATTTTCCTGTCCACACAACCCCGACTTCAAAAATCATTGGAATCTCCACCCCTGAATGTGCCATTCATTCACTGAGAATCTGAAATTCATCTCCATCTCCAAATAAATAAAGGCAGACTTTCGTTACACCACTGGTAAATGTACAAGTAAACCAATGCTGGTTTTCAGAGGCCTGTTCACATTCTCAGGCGTGTTGTTTAACTGGATATCCACTCAACCCTGGTCAGCTCTTCATATTCCTGCGCACACAACCCAGACTTCAGAAATCATTGGAATCTCGACTACAGAATGTTCCGTTCATTCACTGCGAATCTGGAATTCATCTGAATCTGCACTCCAGGAAGTTTAATGTTACACCACTGGTTAATGTTCCAGTAATCCAATTCTGATTTTCACCGTCCTGGTCACTCTCGCTGGCGTTCTGTTCAATTGATTATCTAATCAAACATGGTCAGCCCTTCATTTTCCTGGTCACGAAACCCAGATGTCAGAAAAAATTGGAATCTCCGCTAGAGAATGTGCCTTTCGTTCACTGCGAATCTGATATTCATCTCAATATCCACTTGAAGGCAGACTTCCTTTACACCACAGGTAAATGTCCAAGTAATGCAGTGCTTGTGTTCTGCGGCCTGTTCACACTCGCAGGCGTGCTGTTCTTCTGGCTATCCACTCAAACCAGGTCAGCTCTTCATTTTCCTGTCGACACAACACAGATGTCAGAAATCATTGGAATCTCCTCGACAGACTCTGCTATTCATTCACTGCGAATCTGGAATTCATCTCAATCTCCACTCCAAGCAGTCTTTCGTTACACCAGTGGTGAATGTCCAAGTAGCCCAATGCTGGTTTCCAGCGGCCTGTTCACACTCACAGGCGTGCGGTTCATCTGGCTATCCATGCAACCCTGGTCAGCTCTTCATTTTCCTCTCCACACAACGCAGACGTCAGAAATCATTGGAATCTCCACTACAGAATGTTCCACTCATTCACGACGAATGTGGAATTCATCTGAAACTCCACTCCAGTCCGCCTTACATTACACAACTGGTGAATGTCCACGTAACCGAATGCTGATTTTCACACTCGCAGGCTTACTATTAAACTATTCAGAAATCATTGGCATCTCCCTTAGAGATTTTTCCATTCTTTCACTGCGAGTTTGGAAAACATCTGAATTCCAACTCCAGGCGAGTTTTCGTTCCACCAATGGTGAATGTCCAAGTAACCCATTGCTGGCTCTCAGCGGCCTGTTCCGACTCGCAGGCATGCTGTTCAACTGGCTATACACTCAACGCTGGTCAGCTCTTCATTTTCCTGACCACAAAAGCGAGACTTCAGAAATCATTGGAATCTCCACTACAGAATGTTCCAAACATTCACGGCGACTCTGGAATTCATTTGTATGTCCACTCCAGGCAGATTTTCGTTACACCACTTGTGAATGTCCAAGTAACACAATGCTGGATTTTTGCGACCTGTTCACAATCGCAGGGGGGATGTTCAACTGGCTATCCACTCAACCCTAGTCAGCCCTTCATTTTCCTGTCCACACAACCCAGCCTTCAGAAACCATTATTATCTCCAGTACAGAATGTTCCATTCATTCACTGCGTATCCGGAATTCTTCTGAATCTCCACTCCATGCAGGTGTTCGTTACACTGCTGGTGAATATCCAAGAAACACAATGCTGGTTTTCAGCAGCCTGTTCAATCTCACAGGCGTGCTGTTCTACTGGCTATCCACTCAAACCTGGAAAACACTTCATTTTCCTGTACTCACAACCCAGACTACAGAAATCTTTGGAACCTCCACTAGAGAGTGTGCCATTCATTCACTGAATCTGGAATTCATCTCAATCTCTACTCCACACAGGCTTTGGTTTCACCACTGGTGAAAGTTCAAGTAACCCAATTCTGGTTTTCAGCGGCCTGTTCACACTCACAGGCGTGCTGTTAAACTGGCTATGCACTAAACTCTGGTCAGCTCTTCATTTTCCTTTCTACACAAAACAGACAGCAGAAATCATTGGATTCTCCACTATAAAATGTTCTATTAATTCAATCTGAATCTGGAATTCTTCCTCAATATCCACTGCAAGTAGACTTTCTTTACACCACTGGTGAATGTCCAAGTAACCCAATGCAGGTATTCAGCTGCCAATTCAAACCCGCAGGCGTGCTGTTCTACTGCCTGTCGACACAACTCTGGTAGGCTCTTCATTTTCCTGTCAACACAACCCATACTTCAGAAATCATTGGAATCTCCACTACAGAATGTGTCATTCATTCACTGAGAATCTGGAATTCATCTCATTCTCCACAGGAGGTCGTCATTTTTTACTCCACTGGTGAATGTCCAAGAAACTCAAGGCTGGTTTTCATCGGCCTGTTGTCACTCGCAGGCGTGCTGTTAATCTGGCTGTCCATACAACCCTGGTCAGCTCTTCATTTTCCTCTCCACACAACCCAGACGTCAGAAATCATTGGAATCTCCACTACAAAATTTTCCATTCATTCATTCCGAATCTGGAATTCATCTGAATCTGCAAATCCAGGTAGGCTTTCGTTACACCACAGGTGAACGTCCGAGTAAACCGAATGCTGATTTTCACACTCGCAGGCTTACTATTAAACTATTCAGAAATCATTGGCATCTCCATTAGAGATTTTTCCATTCATTCACTGCGACTTTGGAAAACATCTGAATTCCAACTCCAGGCGAGTTTTCGTTCCACCACTGGTGAATGTCCAAGTAACCCAATGCTGTCTTTCAGCGGCCTGTTCACACTCGTAGGCATGCTGTTCTACTGGCTATCCACTCCACCCTGGTCAATTCTTCATTTTCCTGTCCACACAACCCCGACTTCAAAAATCATTGTAATCTCCACCCCTGAATGTGCCATTCATTCACTGAGAATCTGAAATTCATCTCCATCTCCAAATAAATAAAGGCAGACTTTCGTTACACCACTGGTAAATGTACAAGTAAACCAATGCTGGTTTTCAGAGGCCTGTTCACATTCTCAGGCGTGTTGTTTAACTGGATATCCACTCAACCCTGGTCAGCTCTTCATATTCCTGCGCACACAACCCAGACTTCAGAAATCATTGGAATCTCGACTACAGAATGTTCCGTTCATTCACTGCGAATCTGGAATTCATCTGAATCTGCACTCCAGGAAGTTTAATGTTACACCACTGGTTAATGTTCCAGTAATCCAATTCTGATTTTCACCGTCCTGGTCACTCTCGCTGGCGTTCTGTTCAATTGATTATCTAATCAAACATGGTCAGCCCTTCATTTTCCTGGTCACGAAACCCAGATGTCAGAAAAAATTGGAATCTCCGCTAGAGAATGTGCCATTCGTTCACTGCGAATCTGATATTCATCTCAATATCCACTTGAAGGCAGACTTCCTTTACACCACAGGTAAATGTCCAAGTAATGCAGTGCTTGTGTTCTGCGGCCTGTTCACACTCGCAGGCGTGCTGTTCTTCTGGCTATCCACTCAAACCAGGTCAGCTCTTCATTTTCCTGTCGATACAACACAGATGTCAGAAATCATTGGAATCTCCTCGACAGACTCTGCTATTCATTCACTGCGAATCTGGAATTCATCTCAATCTCCACTCCACGCAGTCTTTCGTTACACCATTGGTGAATGTCCAGGTAGCCCAATGCTGGTTTCCAGCGGCCTGTTCACACTCACAGGCGTGCTGTTCATCTGGCTATCCATGCAACCCTGGTCAGCTCTTTATTTTCCTCTCCACACAACCCAGACGTCAGAAATCATTGGAATCTGCACTACAGAATGTTCCACTCATTCACGGCGAATGTGGAATTCATCTGAAACTCCACTCCAGTCCGCCTTACATTACACAACTGGTGAATGTCCATGTAACCGAATGCTGATTTTCACACTCGCAGGCTTACTATTAAACTATTCAGAAATCATTGGCATCTCCCTTAGAGATTTTTCCATTCTTTCACTGCGAGTTTGGAAAACATCTGAATTCCAACTCCAGGCGAGTTTTCGTTCCACCACTGGTGAATGTCCAAGTAACCCATTGCTGGCTCTCAGCGGCCTGTTCCGACTCGCAGGCATGCTGTTCAACTGGCTATACACTCAACGCTGGTCAGCTCTTCATTTTCCTGACCACAAAAGCGAGACTTCAGAAATCATTGGAATCTCCACTACAGAATGTTCCAAACATTCACGGCGACTCTGGAATTCATTTGTATGTCCACTCCAGGCAGATTTTCGTTACACCACTTGTGAATGTCCAAGTAACACAATGCTGGATTTTTGCGACCTGTTCACAATCGCAGGGGGGATGTTCAACTGGCTATCCACTCAACCCTAGTCAGCCCTTCATTTTCCTGTCCACACAACCCAGCCTTCAGAAACCATTATTATCTCCAGTACAGAATGTTCCATTCATTCACTGCGTATCCGGAATTCTTCTGAATCTCCACTCCATGCAGGTGTTCGTTACACTGCTGGTGAATATCCAAGAAACACAATGCTGGTTTTCAGCAGCCTGTTCAATCTCACAGGCGTGCTGTTCTACTGGCTATCCACTCAAACCTGGAAAACACTTCATTTTCCTGTACTCACAACCCAGACTACAGAAATCTTTGGAACCTCCACTAGAGAGTGTGCCATTCATTCACTGAATCTGGAATTCATCTCAATCTCTACTCCACACAGGCTTTGGTTTCACCACTGGTGAAAGTTCAAGTAACCCAATTCTGGTTTTCAGCGGCCTGTTCACACTCACAGGCGTGCTGTTAAACTGGCTATGCACTAAACTCTGGTCAGCTCTTCATTTTCCTTTCTACACAAAACAGACAGCAGAAATCATTGGATTCTCCACTATAAAATGTTCTATTAATTCAATCTGAATCTGGAATTCTTCCTCAATATCCACTGCAAGTAGACTTTCTTTACACCACTGGTGAATGTCCAAGTAACCCAATGCAGGTATTCAGCTGCCAATTCAAACCCGCAGGCGTGCTGTTCTACTGCCTGTCGACACAACTCTGGTAGGCTCTTCATTTTCCTGTCAACACAACCCATACTTCAGAAATCATTGGAATCTCCACTACAGAATGTGTCATTCATTCACTGAGAATCTGGAATTCATCTCATTCTCCACAGGAGGTCGTCATTTTTTACTCCACTGGTGAATGTCCAAGAAACTCAAGGCTGGTTTTCATCGGCCTGTTGTCACTCGCAGGCGTGCTGTTAATCTGGCTGTCCATACAACCCTGGTCAGCTCTTCATTTTCCTCTCCACACAACCCAGACGTCAGAAATCATTGGAATCTCCACTACAAAATTTTCCATTCATTCATTCCGAATCTGGAATTCATCTGAATCTGCAAATCCAGGTAGGCTTTCGTTACACCACAGGTGAACGTCCGAGTAAACCGAATGCTGATTTTCACACTCGCAGGCTTACTATTAAACTATTCAGAAATCATTGGCATCTCCATTAGAGATTTTTCCATTCATTCACTGCGACTTTGGAAAACATCTGAATTCCAACTCCAGGCGAGTTTTCGTTCCACCACTGGTGAATGTCCAAGTAACCCAATGCTGTCTTTCAGCGGCCTGTTCACACTCGTAGGCATGCTGTTCTACTGGCTATCCACTCCACCCTGGTCAATTCTTCATTTTCCTGTCCACACAACCCCGACTTCAAAAATCATTGGAATCTCCACCCCTGAATGTGCCATTCATTCACTGAGAATCTGAAATTCATCTCCATCTCCAAATAAATAAAGGCAGACTTTCGTTACACCACTGGTAAATGTACAAGTAAACCAATGCTGGTTTTCAGAGGCCTGTTCACATTCTCAGGCGTGTTGTTTAACTGGATATCCACTCAACCCTGGTCAGCTCTTCATATTCCTGCGCACACAACCCAGACTTCAGAAATCATTGGAATCTCGACTACAGAATGTTCCGTTCATTCACTGCGAATCTGGAATTCATCTGAATCTGCACTCCAGGAAGTTTAATGTTACACCACTGGTTAATGTTCCAGTAATCCAATTCTGATTTTCACCGTCCTGGTCACTCTCGCTGGCGTTCTGTTCAATTGATTATCTAATCAAACATGGTCAGCCCTTCATTTTCCTGGTCACGAAACCCAGATGTCAGAAAAAATTGGAATCTCCGCTAGAGAATGTGCCATTCGTTCACTGCGAATCTGATATTCATCTCAATATCCACTTGAAGGCAGACTTCCTTTACACCACAGGTAAATGTCCAAGTAATGCAGTGCTTGTGTTCTGCGGCCTGTTCACACTCGCAGGCGTGCTGTTCTTCTGGCTATCCACTCAAACCAGGTCAGCTCTTCATTTTCCTGTCGATACAACACAGATGTCAGAAATCATTGGAATCTCCTCGACAGACTCTGCTATTCATTCACTGCGAATCTGGAATTCATCTCAATCTCCACTCCACGCAGTCTTTCGTTACACCATTGGTGAATGTCCAGGTAGCCCAATGCTGGTTTCCAGCGGCCTGTTCACACTCACAGGCGTGCTGTTCATCTGGCTATCCATGCAACCCTGGTCAGCTCTTTATTTTCCTCTCCACACAACCCAGACGTCAGAAATCATTGGAATCTGCACTACAGAATGTTCCACTCATTCACGGCGAATGTGGAATTCATCTGAAACTCCACTCCAGTCCGCCTTACATTACACAACTGCTGAATGTCCATGTAACCGAATGCTGATTTTCACACTCGCAGGCTTACTATTAAACTATTCAGAAATCATTGGCATCTCCCTTAGAGATTTTTCCATTCTTTCACTGCGAGTTTGGAAAACATCTGAATTCCAACTCCAGGCGAGTTTTCGTTCCACCACTGGTGAATGTCCAAGTAACCCATTGCTGGCTCTCAGCGACCTGCTCCGACTCGCAGGCATGCTGTTCACCTGGCTATACACTCAACGCTGGTCAGCTCTTCATTTTCCTGACCACAAAAGCAAGACTTCAGAAATCATTGGAATCTCCACTACAGAATGTTCCAAACATTCATGGCGACTCTGGAATTCATTTGTATGTCCACTCCAGGCAGATTTTCGTTACACCACTTGTGAATGTCCAAGTAACACAATGCTGGATTTTTGCGACCTGTTCACAATCGCAGGGGTGATGTTCAACTGGCTATCCACTCAACCCTAGTCAGCCCTTCATTTTCCTGTCCACACAACCCAGCCTTCAGAAACCATTATTATCTCCAGTACAGAATGTTCCATTCATTCACTGCGTATCCGGAATTCTTCTGAATCTCCACTCCATGCAGGTGTTCGTTACACTGCTGGTGAATATCCAAGAAACACAATGCTGGTTTTCAGCAGCCTGTTCAATCTCACAGGCGTGCTGTTCTACTGGCTATCCACTCATACCTGGAAAACACTTCATTTTCCTGTACTCACAACCCAGACTACAGAAATCTTTGGAACCTCCACTAGAGAGTGTGCCATTCATTCGCTGAATCTGGAATTCATCTCAATCTCTACTCGACACAGGCTTTGGTTTCACCACTGGTGAAAGTTCAAGTAACCCAATTCTGGTTTTCAGCGGCCTGTTCACACTCACAGGCGTGCTGTTAAACTGGCTATGCACGAAACTCTGGTCAGCTCTTCATTTTCCTTTCTACACAAAACAGACAGCAGAAATCATTGGATTCTCCACTATAAAATGTTCTATTAATTCAATCTGAATCTGGAATTCTTCCTCAATATCCACTGCAAGTAGACTTTCTTTACACCACTGGTGAATGTCCAAGTAACCCAATGCAGGTATTCAGCTGCCAATTCAAACCCGCAGGCGTGCTGTTCTACTGCCTGTCGACACAACTCTGGTAGGCTCTTCATTTTCCTGTCAACACAACCCATACTTCAGAAATCATTGGAATCTCCACTACAGAATGTGTCATTCATTCACTGAGAATCTGGAATTCATCTCATTCTCCACAGGAGGTCGTCATTTTTTACTCCACTGGTGAATGTCCAAGAAACTCAAGGCTGGTTTTCATCGGCCTGTTGACACTCGCAGGCGTGCTGTTAATCTGGCTGTCCATACAACCCTGGTCAGCTCTTCATTTTCCTCTCCACACAACCCAGACGTCAGAAATCATTGGAATCTCCACTACAAAATTTTCCATTCATTCATTCCGAATCTGGAATTCATCTGAATCTGCAAATCCAGGTAGGCTTTCGTTACACCACAGGTGAACGTCCGAGTAAACCGAATGCTGATTTTCACACTCGCAGGCTTACTATTAAACTATTCAGAAATCATTGGCATCTCCATTAGAGATTTTTCCATTCATTCACTGCGACTTTGGAAAACATCTGAATTCCAACTCCAGGCGAGTTTTCGTTCCACCACTGGTGAATGTCCAAGTAACCCAATGCTGTCTTTCAGCGGCCTGTTCACACTCGTAGGCATGCTGTTCTACTGGCTATCCACTCCACCCTGGTCAATTCTTCATTTTCCTGTCCACACAACCCCGACTTCAAAAATCATTGTAATCTCCACCCCTGAATGTGCCATTCATTCACTGAGAATCTGAAATTCATCTCCATCTCCAAATAAATAAAGGCAGACTTTCGTTACACCACTGGTAAATGTACAAGTAAACCAATGCTGGTTTTCAGAGGCCTGTTCACATTCTCAGGCGTGTTGTTTAACTGGATATCCACTCAACCCTGGTCAGCTCTTCATATTCCTGCGCACACAACCCAGACTTCAGAAATCATTGGAATCTCGACTACAGAATGTTCCGTTCATTCACTGCGAATCTGGAATTCATCTGAATCTGCACTCCAGGAAGTTTAATGTTACACCACTGGTTAATGTTCCAGTAATCCAATTCTGATTTTCACCGTCCTGGTCACTCTCGCTGGCGTTCTGTTCAATTGATTATCTAATCAAACATGGTCAGCCCTTCATTTTCCTGGTCACGAAACCCAGATGTCAGAAAAAATTGGAATCTCCGCTACAGAATGTGCCATTCGTTCACTGCGAATCTGATATTCATCTCAATATCCACTTGAAGGCAGACTTCCTTTACACCACAGGTAAATGTCCATGTAATGCAGTGCTTGTGTTCTGCGGCCTGTTCACACTCGCAGGCGTGCTGTTCTTCTGGCTATCCACTCAAACCAGGTCAGCTCTTCATTTTCCTGTTGATACAACACAGATGTCAGAAATCATTGGAATCTCCTCGACAGACTCTGCTATTCATTCACTGCGAATCTGGAATTCATCTCAATCTCCACTCCACGCAGTCTTTCGTTACACCATTGGTGAATGTCCAAGTAGCCCAATGCTGGTTTCCAGCGGCCTGTTCACACTCACAGGCGTGCGGTTCATCTGGCTATCCATGCAACCCTGGTCAGCTCTTCATTTTCCTCTCCACACAACCCAGACGTCAGAAATCATTGGAATCTCCACTACAGAATGTTCCACTCATTCACGGCGAATGTGGAATTCATCTGAAACTCCACTCCAGTCCGCCTTACATTACACAACTGGTGAATGTCCATGTAACCGAATGCTGATTTTCACACTCGCAGGCTTACTATTAAACTATTCAGAAATCATTGGCATCTCCCTTAGAGATTTTTCCATTCTTTCACTGCGAGTTTGGAAAACATCTGAATTCCAACTCCAGGCGAGTTTTCGTTCCACCACTGGTGAAAGTCCAAGTAACCCATTGCTGGCTCTCAGCGGCCTGTTCCGACTCGCAGGCATGCTGTTCACCTGGCTATACACTCAACGCTGGTCAGCTCTTCATTTTCCTGACCACTAAAGCGAGACTTCAGAAATCATTGGAATCTCCATTACAGAATGTTCCAAACATTCACGGCGACTCTGGAATTCATTTGTATGTCCACTCCAGGCAGATTTTCGTTACACCACTTGTGAATGTCCAAGTAACACAATGCTGGATTTTTGCGACCTGTTCCCAATCGCAGGGGTGATGTTCAACTGGCTATCCACTCAACCCTAGTCAACCCTTCATTTTCCTGTCCACACAACCCAGCCTTCAGAAACCATTATTATCTCCAGTACAGAATGTTCATTCATTCACTGCGTATCCGGAATTTTTCTGAATCTCCACTCCATGCAGGTGTTCGTTACACTGCTGGTGAATATCCAAGAAACACAATGCTGGTTTTCAGCAGCCTGTTCAATCTCACAGGCGTGCTGTTCTACTGGCTATCCACTCAAACCTGGAAAACACTTCATTTTCCTGTACTCACAACCCAGACTACAGAAATCTTTGGAACCTCCACTAGAGAGTGTGCCATTCATTCGCTGAATCTGGAATTCATCTCAATCTCTACTCGACACAGGCTTTGGTTTCACCACTGGTGAAAGTTCAAGTAACCCAATTCTGGTTTTCAGCGGCCTGTTCACACTCACAGGCGTGCTGTTAAACTGGCTATGCACTAAACTCTGGTCAGCTCTTCATTTTCCTTTCTACACAACACAGACAGCAGAAATCATTGGATTCTCCACTATAAAATGTTCGATTAATTCAATCTGAATCTGGAATTCTTCCTCAATATCCACTGCAAGTAGACTTTCTTCACACCACTGGTGAATGTCCAAGTAACCCAATGCAGGTATTCAGCTGCCAATTCAAACCCGCAGGCGTGATGTTCTACTGCCTGTCGACACATCTCTGGTAGGCTCTTCATTTTTCTGTCAACACAACCCATACTTCAGAAATCATTGGAATCTCCACTACAGAATGTGTCATTCATTCACTGAGAATCTGGAATTCATCTCATTCTCCACAGGAGGTCGTCATTTTTTACTCCACTGGTGAATGTCCAAGAAACTCAAGGCTGGTTTTCATCGGCCTCTTGACACTCGCAGGCGTGCTGTTAATCTGGCTGTCCATACAACCCTGGTCAGCTCTTCATTTTCCTCTCCACACAACCCAGACGTCAGAAATCATTGGAATCTCCACTACAAAATTTTCCATTCATTCATTCCGAATCTGGAATTCATCTGAATCTGCAAATCCAGGTAGGCTTTCGTTACACCACAGGTGAACGTCCGAGTAAACCGAATGCTGATTTTCACACTCGCAGGCTTACTATTAAACTATTCAGAAATCATTGGCATCTCCATTAGAGATTTTTCCATTCATTCACTGCTACTTTGGAAAACATCTGAATTCCAACTCCAGGCGAGTTTTCGTTCCACCACTGGTGAATGTCCAAGTAACCAAATGCTGTCTTTCAGCGGCCTGTTCACACTCGTAGGGATGCTGTTCTACTGGCTATCCACTCAACCCTGGTCAATTCTTCATTTTCCTGTCCACACAACCCCGACTTCAAAAATCATTGGAATCTCCACCCCTGAATGTGCCATTCATTCACTGAGAATCTGAAATTCATCTCCATCTCCAAATAAATAAAGGCAGACTTTCGTTACACCACTGGTAAATGTACAAGTAAACCAATGCTGGTTTTCAGAGGCCTGTTCACATTCTCAGGCGTGTTGTTTAACTGGATATCCACTCAACCCTGGTCAGCTCTTCATATTCCTGCGCACACAACCCAGACTTCAGAAATCATTGGAATCTCGACTACAGAATGTTCCGTTCATTCACTGCGAATCTGGAATTCATCTGAATCTGCACTCCAGGAAGTTTAATGTTACACCACTGGTTAATGTTCCAGTAATCCAATTCTGATTTTCACCGTCCTGGTCACTCTCGCTGGTATTCTGTTCAATTGATTATCTAATCAAACATGGTCAGCCCTTCATTTTCCTGGTCACGAAACCCAGATGTCAGAAAAAATTGGAATCTCCGCTAGAGAATGTGCCATTCGTTCACTGCGAATCTGATATTCATCTCAATATCCACTTGAAGGCAGACTTCCTTTACACCACAGGTAAATGTCCAAGTAATGCAGTGCTTGTGTTCTGCGGCCTGTTCACACTCGCAGGCGTGCTGTTCTTCTGGCTATCCACTCAAACCAGGTCAGCTCTTCATTTTCCTGTCGATACAACACAGATGTCAGAAATCATTGGAATCTCCTCGACAGACTCTGCTATTCATTCACTGCGAATCTGGAATTCATCTCAATCTCCACTCCACGCAGTCTTTCGTTACACCATTGGTGAATGTCCAAGTAGCCCAATGCTGGTTTCCAGCGGCCTGTTCACACTCACAGGCGTGCTGTTCATCTGGCTATCCATGCAACCCTGGTCAGCTCTTCATTTTCCTCTCCACACAACCCAGACGTCAGAAATCATTGGAATCTCCACTACAGAATGTTCCACTCATTCACGACGAATGTGGAATTCATCTGAAACTCCACTCCAGTCCGCCTTACATTACACAACTGGTGAATGTCCACGTAACCGAATGCTGATTTTCACACTCGCAGACTTACTATTAAACTATTCAGAAATCATTGCCATCTCCCTTAGAGATTTTTCCATTCTTTCACTGCGAGTTTCGAAAACATTTGAATTCCAACTCCAGGCGAGTTTTCGTTCCACCACTGGTGAATGTCCAAGTAACCCTTTGCTGGCTCTCAGCGGCCTGTTCCGACTCGCAGGCATGCTGTTCACCTGGCTATACACTCAACGCTGGTCAGCTCTTCATTTTCCTGACCACAAAAGCGAGACTTCAGAAATCATTGGAATCTCCACTACAGAATGTTCCAAATATTCACGGCGACTCTGGAATTCATTTGTATGTCCACTCCAGGCAGATTTTCGTTACACCACTTGTGAATGTCCAAGTAACACAATGCTGGATTTTTGCGACCTGTTCACAATCACAGGGGTGATGTTCAACTGGCTATCCACTCAACCCTAGTCAGCCCTTCATTTTCCTGTCCACACAACCCAGCCTTCAGAAACCATTATTATCTCCAGTACCGAATGTTCCATTCATTCACTGCGTATCCGGAATTCTTCTGAATCTCCACTCCATGCAGGTGTTCGTTACTCTGCTGGTGAATACCCAAGAAACACAATGCTGGTTTTCAGCAGCCTGTTCTATCTCACAGGCGTGCTGTTCTACTGGCTATCCACTCAAACCTGGAAAACACTTCATTTTCCTGTACTCACAACCCAGACTACAGAAATCTTTGGAACCTCCACTAGAGAGTGTGCCATTCATTCGCTGAATCTGGAATTCATCTCAATCTCTACTCCACACAGGCTTTGGTTTCACCACTGGTGAAAGTTCAAGTAACCCAATTCTGGTTTTCAGCGGCCTGTTCACACTCACAGGTGTGCTGTTAAACTGGCTATGCACTAAACTCTGGTCAGCTCTTCATTTTCCTTTCTACACAAAACAGACAGCAGAAATCATTGGATTCTCCACTATAAAATGTTCTATTAATTCAATCTGAATCTGGAATTCTTCCTCAATATCCACTGCAAGTAGACTTTCTTTACACCACTGGTGAATGTCCAAGTAACCCAATGCAGGTATTCAGCTGCCAATTCAAACCCGCAGGCGTGCTGTTCTACTGCCTGTCGACACAACTCTGGTAGGCTCTTCATTTTCCTGTCAACACAACCCATACTTCAGAAATCATTGGAATCTCCACTACAGAATGTGTCATTCATTCACTGAGAATCTGGAATTCATCTCATTCTCCACAGGAGGTCGTCATTTTTTACTCCACTGGTGAATGTCCAAGAAACTCAAGGCTGGTTTTCATCGGCCTGTTGACACTCGCAGGCGTGCTGTTAATCTGGCTGTCCATACAACCCTGGTCAGCTCTTCATTTTCCTCTCCACACAACCCAGACGTCAGAAATCATTGGAATCTCCACTACAAAATTTTCCATTCATTCATTCCGAATCTGGAATTCATCTGAATCTGCAAATCCAGGTAGGCTTTCGTTACACCACAGGTGAACGTCCGAGTAAACCGAATGCTGATTTTCACACTCGCAGGCTTACTATTAAACTATTCAGAAATCATTGGCATCTCCATTAGAGATTTCTCCATTCATTCACTGCGACTTTGGAAAACATCTGAATTCCAACTCCAGGCGAGTTTTCGTTCCACCACTGGTGAATGTCCAAGTAACCCAATGCTGTCTTTCAGCGGCCTGTTCACACTCGTAGGCATGCAGTTCTACTGGCTATCCACTCAACCCTGGTCAAGTCTTCATTTTCCTGTCCACACAACCCCGACTTCAAAAATCATTAGAATCTCCACCCCTGAATGTGCCATTCATTCACTGAGAATCTGAAATTCATCTCCATCTCCAAATAAATAAAGGCAGACTTTCGTTACACCACTGGTAAATGTACAAGTAAATCAATGCTGGTTTTCAGAGGCCTGTTCACATTCTCAGGCGTGTTGTTTAACTGGATATCCACTCAACCCTGGTCAGCTCTTCATATTCCTGCGCACACAACCCAGACTTCAGAAATCATTGGAATCTCGACTACAGAATGTTCCGTTCATTCACTGCGAATCTGGAATTCATCTGAATCTGCACTCCAGGAAGTTTAATGTTACACCACTGGTTAATGTTCCAGTAATCCAATTCTGATTTTCACCGTCCTGGTCACTCTCGCTGGCGTTCTGTTCAATTGATTATCTAATCAAACATGGTCAGCCCTTCATTTTCCTGGTCACGAAACCCAGATGTCAGAAAAACTTGGAATCTCCGCTAGAGAATGTGCCATTCGTTCACTGCGAATCTGATATTCATCTCAATATCCACTTGAAGGCAGACTTCCTTTACACCACAGGTAAATATCCAAGTAATGCAGTGCTTGTGTTCTGCGGCCTGTTCACACTCGCAGGCGTGCTGTTCTTCTGGCTATCCACTCAAACCAGGTCAGCTCTTCATTTTCCTGTCGATACAACACAGATGTCAGAAATCATTGGAATCTCCTCGACAGACTCTGCTATTCATTCACTGCGAATCTGGAATTCATCTCAATCTCCACTCCACGCAGTCTTTCGTTACACCAGTGGTGAATGTCCAAGTAGCCCAATGCTGGTTTCCAGCGGCCTGTTCACACTCACAGGCGTGCTGTTCATCTGGCTATCCATGCAACCCTGGTCAGCTCTTCACTTTCCTCTCCACACAACGCAGACGTCAGAAATCATTGGAATCTTCACTACAGAATGTTCCAGTCATTCACGGCGAATGTGGAATTTATCTGAAACTCCACTGCAGTCCGCCTTACATTACACAACTGGTGAATGTCCACGTAACCGAATGCTGATTTTCACACTCGCAGGCTTACTATTAAACTATTCAGAAATCATTGGCATCTCCCTTAGAGATTTTTCCATTCTTTCACTGCGAGTTTGGAAAACATCTGAATTCCAACTCCAGGCGAGTTTTCGTTCCACCACTGGTGAATGTCCAAGTAACCCATTGCTGGCTCTCAGCGGCCTGTTCAGACTCGCAGGCATGCTGTTCACCTGGCTATACACTCAACGCTGGTCAGCTCATCATTTTCCTTTCCACAAAAGCAAGACTTCAGAAATCATTGGAATCTCCACTACAGAATGTTCCAAACATTCACGGCGACTCTGGAATTCATTTGTATGTCCACTCCAGGCAGATTTTCGTTACGCCACTTGTGAATGTCAAAGTAACACAATGCTGGATTTTTACGACCTGTTCACAATCGCAGGGGGGATGTTCAACTGGCTATCCACTCAACCCTAGTCAGCCCTTCATTTTCCTGTCCACACAACCCAGCCTTCAGAAACCATTATTATCTCCAGTACCGAATGTTCCATTCATTCACTGCGTATCCGGAATTCTTCTGAATCTCCACTCCATGCAGGTGTTCGTTACACTGCTGGTGAATACCCAAGAAACACAATGCTGGTTTTCAGCAGCCTGTTCTATCTCACAGGCGTGCTGTTCTACTGGCTATCCACTCAAACCTGGAAAACACTTCATTTTCCTGTACTCACAACCCAGACTACAGAAATCTTTGGAACCTCCACTAGAGAGTGTGCCTTTCATTCGCTGAATCTGGAATTCATCTCAATCTCTACTCGACACAGGCTTTGGTTTCACCACTGGTGAAAGTTCAAGTAACCCAATTCTGGTTTTCAGCGGCCTGTTCACACTCACAGGCGTGCTGTTAAACTGGCTATGCATTAAACTCTGGTCAGCTCTTCATTTTCCTTTCTACACAAAACAGACAGCAGAAATCATTGGATTCTCCACTATAAAATGTTCTATTAATTCAATCTGAATCTGGAATTCTTCCTCAATATCCACTGCAAGTAGACTTTCTTTACACCACTGGTGAATGTCCAAGTAACCCAATGCAGGTATTCAGCTGCCAATTCAAACCCGCAGGCATGCTGTTCTACTGCCTGTCGATACAACTCTGGTAGGCTCTTCATTTTCCTGTCAACACAACCCATACTTCAGAAATCATTGGAATCTCCACTACAGAATGTGTCATTCATTCACTGAGAATCTGGAATTCATCTCATTCTCCACAGGAGGTCGTCATTTTTTACTCCACTGGTGAATGTCCAAGAAACTCAAGGCTGGTTTTCATCGGCCTGTTGACACTCGCAGGCGTGCTGTTAATCTGGCTGTCCATACAACCCTGATCAGCTCTTCATTTTCCTCTCCACACAACCCAGACGTCAGAAATCATTGGAATCTCCACTACAAAATTTTCCATTCATTCATTCCGAATCTGGAATTCATCTGAATCTGCAAATCCAGGTAGGCTTTCGTTACACCACAGGTGAACGTCCGAGTAAACCGAATGCTGATTTTCACACTCGCAGGCTTACTATTAAACTATTCAGAAATCATTGGCATCTCCATTAGAGATTTCTCCATTCATTCACTGCGACTTTGGAAAACATCTGAATTCCAACTCCAGGCGAGTTTTCGTTCCACCACTGGTGAATGTCCAAGTAACCCAATGCTGTCTTTCAGCGGCCTGTTCACACTCGTAGGCATGCAGTTCTACTGGCTATCCACTCAACCCTGGTCAAGTCTTCATTTTCCTGTCCACACAACCCCGACTTCAAAAATCATTGGAATCTCCACCCCTGAATGTGCCATTCATTCACTGAGAATCTGAAATTCATCTCCATCTCCAAATAAATAAAGGCAGACTTTCGTTACACCACTGGTAAATGTACAAGTAAACCAATGCTGGTTTTCAGAGGCCTGTTCACATTCTCAGGCGTGTTGTTTAACTGGATATCCACTCAACCCTGGTCAGCTCTTCATATTCCTGCGCACACAACCCAGACTTCAGAAATCATTGGAATCTCGACTACAGAATATTCCGTTCATTCACTGCGAATCTGGAATTCATCTGAATCTGCACTCCAGGAAGTTTAATGTTACACCACTGGTTAATGTTCCAGTAATCCAATTCTGATTTTCACCGTCCTGGTCACTCTCGCTGGCGTTCTGTTCAATTGATTATCTAATCAAACATGGTCAGCCCTTCATTTTCCTGGTCACGAAACCCAGATGTCAGAAAAAATTGGAATCTCCACTAGAGAATGTGCCATTCGTTCACTGCGAATCTGATATTCATCTCAATATCCACTTGAAGGCAGACTTCCTTTACACCACAGGTAAATATCCAAGTAATGCAGTGCTTGTGTTCTGTGGCCTGTTCACACTCGCAGGCGTGCTGTTCTTCTGGCTATCCACTCAAACCAGGTCAGCTCTTCATTTTCCTGTCGATACAACACAGATGTCAGAAATCATTGGAATCTCCTCGACAGACTCTGCTATTCATTCACTGCGAATCTGGAATTCATCTCAATCTCCACTCCACGCAGTCTTTCGTTACACCAGTGGTGAATGTCCAAGTAGCCCAATGCTGGTTTCCAGCGGCCTGTTCACACTCACAGGCGTGCTGTTCATCTGACTATCCATGCAACCCTGGTCAGCTCTTCATTTTCCTCTCCACACAACGCAGACGTCAGAAATCATTGGAATCTTCACTACAGAATGTTCCAGTCATTCACGGCGAATGTGGAATTTATCTGAAACTCCACTGCAGTCCGCCTTACATTACACAACTGGTGAATGTCCACGTAACCGAATGCTGATTTTCACACTCGCAGGCTTACTATTAAACTATTCAGAAATCATTGGCATCTCCCTTAGAGATTTTTCCATTCTTTCACTGCGAGTTTGGAAAACATCTGAATTCCAACTCCAGGCGAGTTTTCGTTCCACCACTGGTGAATGTCCAAGTAACCCATTGCTGGCTCTCAGCGGCCTGTTCAGACTCGCAGGCATGCTGTTCACCTGGCTATACACTCAACGCTGGTCAGCTCATCATTTTCCTTTCCACAAAAGCAAGACTTCAGAAATCATTGGAATCTCCACTACAGAATGTTCCAAACATTCACGGCGACTCTGGAATTCATTTGTATGTCCACTCCAGGCAGATTTTCGTTACGCCACTTGTGAATGTCAAAGTAACACAATGCTGGATTTTTACGACCTGTTCACAATCGCAGGGGGGATGTTCAACTGGCTATCCACTCAACCCTAGTCAGCCCTTCATTTTCCTGTCCACACAACCCAGCCTTCAGAAACCATTATTATCTCCAGTACCGAATGTTCCATTCATTCACTGCGTATCCGGAATTCTTCTGAATCTCCACTCCATGCAGGTGTTCGTTACACTGCTGGTGAATACCCAAGAAACACAATGCTGGTTTTCAGCAGCCTGTTCTATCTCACAGGCGTGCTGTTCTACTGGCTATCCACTCAAACCTGGAAAACACTTCATTTTCCTGTACTCACAACCCAGACTACAGAAATCTTTGGAACCTCCACTAGAGAGTGTGCCATTCATTCGCTGAATCTGGAATTCATCTCAATCTCTACTCGACACAGGCTTTGGTTTCACCACTGGTGAAAGTTCAAGTAACCCAATTCTGGTTTTCAGCGGCCTGTTCACACTCACAGGCGTGCTGTTAAACTGGCTATGCATTAAACTCTGGTCAGCTCTTCATTTTCCTTTCTACACAAAACAGACAGCAGAAATCATTGGATTCTCCACTATAAAATGTTCTATTAATTCAATCTGAATCTGGAATTCTTCCTCAATATCCACTGCAAGTAGACTTTCTTTACACCACTGGTGAATGTCCAAGTAACCCAATGCAGGTATTCAGCTGCCAATTCAAACCCGCAGGCATGCTGTTCTACTGCCTGTCGATACAACTCTGGTAGGCTCTTCATTTTCCTGTCAACACAACCCATACTTCAGAAATCATTGGAATCTCCACTACAGAATGTGTCATTCATTCACTGAGAATCTGGAATTCATCTCATTCTCCACAGGAGGTCGTCATTTTTTACTCCACTGGTGAATGTCCAAGAAACTCAAGGCTGGTTTTCATCGGCCTGTTGACACTCGCAGGCGTGCTGTTAATCTGGCTGTCCATACAACCCTGGTCAGCTCTTCATTTTCCTCTCCACACAACCCAGACGTCAGAAATCATTGGAATCTCCACTACAAAATTTTCCATTCATTCATTCCGAATCTGGAATTCATCTGAATCTGCAAATCCAGGTAGGCTTTCGTTACACCACAGGTGAACGTCCGAGTAAACCGAATGCTGATTTTCACACTCGCAGGCTTACTATTAAACTATTCAGAAATCATTGGCATCTCCATTAGAGATTTCTCCATTCATTCACTGCGACTTTGGAAAACATCTGAATTCCAACTCCAGGCGAGTTTTCGTTCCACCACTGGTGAATGTCCAAGTAACCCAATGCTGTCTTTCAGCGGCCTGTTCACACTCGTAGGCATGCTGTTCTACTGGCTATCCACTCAACCCTGGTCAAGTCTTCATTTTCCTGTCCACACAACCCCGACTTCAAAAATCATTGGAATCTCCACCCCTGAATGTGCCATTCATTCACTGAGAATCTGAAATTCATCTCCATCTCCAAATAAATAAAGGCAGACTTTCGTTACACCACTGGTAAATGTACAAGTAAACCAATGCTGGTTTTCAGAGGCCTGTTCACATTCTCAGGCGTGTTGTTTAACTGGATATCCACTCAACCCTGGTCAGCTCTTCATATTCCTGCGCACACAACCCAGACTTCAGAAATCATTGGAATCTCGACTACAGAATGTTCCGTTCATTCACTGCGAATCTGGAATTCATCTGAATCTGCACTCCAGGAAGTTTAATGTTACACCACTGGTTAATGTTCCAGTAATCCAATTCTGATTTTCACCGTCCTGGTCACTCTCGCTGGCGTTCTGTTCAATTGATTATCTAATCAAACATGGTCAGCCCTTCATTTTCCTGGTCACGAAACCCAGATGTCAGAAAAAATTGGAATCTCCGCTAGAGAATGTGCCATTCGTTCACTGCGAATCTGATATTCATCTCAATATCCACTTGAAGGCAGACTTCCTTTACACCACAGGTAAATGTCCAAGTAATGCAGTGCTTGTGTTCTGCGGCCTGTTCACCCTCGCAGGCTTGCTGTTCTTCTGGCTATCCACTCAAACCAGTTCAGCTCTTCATTTTCCTGTCGATACAACACAGATGTCAGAAATCATTGGAATCTCCTCGACAGACTCTGCTATTCATTCACTGCGAATCTGGAATTCATCTCAATCTCCACTCCACGCAGTCTTTCGTTACACCATTGGTGAATGTCCAAGTAGCCCAATGCTGGTTTCCAGCGGCCTGTTCACACTCACAGGCGTGCTGTTCATCTGGCTATCCATGCAACCCTGGTCAGCTCTTCATTTTCCTCTCCACACAACCCAGACGTCAGAAATCATTGGAATCTCCACTACAGAATGTTCCAGTCATTCACGGCGAATGTGGAATTCATCTGAAACTCCACTGCAGTCCGCCTTACATTACACAACTGGTGAATGTCCACGTAACCGAATGCTGATTTTCACACTCGCAGGCTTACTATTAAACTATTCAGAAATCATTGGCATCTCCCTTAGAGATTTTTCCATTCTTTCACTGCGAGTTTGGAAAACATCTGAATTCCAACTCCAGGCGAGTTTTCGTTCCACCACTGGTGAATGTCCAAGTAACCCATTGCTGGCTCTCAGCGGCCTGTTCAGACTCGCAGGCATGCTGTTCACCTGGCTATACACTCAACGCTGGTCAGCTCATCATTTTCCTTTCCACAAAAGCAAGACTTCAGAAATCATTGGAATCTCCACTACAGAATGTTCCAAACATTCACGGCGACTCTGGAATTCATTTGTATGTCCACTCCAGGCAGATTTTCGTTACGCCACTTGTGAATGTCAAAGTAACACAATGCTGGATTTTTACGACCTGTTCACAATCGCAGGGGGGATGTTCAACTGGCTATCCACTCAACCCTAGTCAGCCCTTCATTTTCCTGTCCACACAACCCAGCCTTCAGAAACCATTATTATCTCCAGTACAGAATGTTCATTCATTCACTGCGTATCCGGAATTTTTCTGAATCTCCACTCCATGCAGGTGTTCGTTACACTGCTGGTGAATATCCAAGAAACACAATGCTGGTTTTCAGCAGCCTGTTCAATCTCACAGGCGTGCTGTTCTACTGGCTATCCACTCAAACCTGGAAAACACTTCATTTTCCTGTACTCACAACCCAGACTACAGAAATCTTTGGAACCTCCACTAGAGAGTGTGCCATTCATTCGCTGAATCTGGAATTCATCTCAATCTCTACTCCACACAGCCTTTGGTTTCACCACTGGTGAAAGTTCAAGTAAGTTCTGGTTTTCAGCGGCCTGTTCACACTCACAGGCCTGCTGTTAAACTGGCTATGCACTAAACTCTGGTCAGCTCTTCATTTTCCTTTCTACACAAAACAGACAGCAGAAATCATTGGATTCTATACTATAAAATGTTCTATTAATTCAATCTGAATCTGGAATTCTTCCTCAATATCCACTGCAAGTAGACTTTCTTTACACCACTGGTGAATGTCCAAGTAACCCAATGCAGGTATTCAGCTGCCAATTCAAACCCGCAGGCGTGCTGTTCTACTGCCTGTCGACACAACTCTGGTAGGCTCTTCATTTTCCTGTCAACACAACCCATACTTCAGAAATCATTGGAATCTCCACTACGGAATGTGTCATTCATTCACTGAGAATCTGGAATTCATCTCATTCTCCACAGGAGGTGGTCATTTTTTACTCCACTGGTGAATGTCCAAGAAACTCCAGGCTGGTTTTCATCGGCCTGTTGACACTCGCAGGCGTGCTGTTAATCTGGCTGTCCATACAACCCTGATCAGCTCTTCATTTTCCTCTCCACACAACCCAGACGTCAGAAATCATTGGAATCTCCACTACAAAATTTTCCATTCATTCATTCCGAATCTGGAATTCATCTGAATCTGCAAATCCAGGTAGGCTTTCGTTACACCACAGGTGAACGTCCGAGTAAACCGAATGCTGATTTTCACACTCGCAGGCTTACTATTAAACTATTCAGAAATCATTGGCATCTCCATTAGAGATTTTTCCATTCATTCACTGCGACTTTGGAAAACATCTGAATTCCAACTCCAGGCGAGTTTTCGTTCCACCACTGGTGAATGTCCAAGTAACCCAATGCTGTCTTTCAGCGGCCTGTTCACACTCGTAGGCATGCTGTTCTACTGGCTATCCACTCAACCCTGGTCAATTCTTCATTTTCCTGTCCACACAACCCCGACTTCAAAAATCATTGAAATCTCCACCCCTGAATGTGCCATTCATTCACTGAGAATCTGAAATTCATCTCCATCTCCAAATAAATAAAGGCAGACTTTCGTTACACCACTGGTAAATGTACAAGTAAACCAATGCTGGTTTTCAGAGGCCTGTTCACATTCTCAGGCGTGTTGTTTAACTGGATATCCACTCAACCCTGGTCAGCTCTTCATATTCCTGCGCACACAACCCAGACTTCAGAAATCATTGGAATCTCGACTACAGAATGTTCCGTTCATTCACTGCGAATCTGGAATTCATCTGAATCTGCACTCCAGGAAGTTTAATGTTACACCACTGGTTAATGTTCCAGTAATCCAATTCTGATTTTCACCGTCCTGGTCACTCTCGCTGGCGTTCTGTTCAATTGATTATCTAATCAAACATGGTCAGCCCTTCATTTTCCTGGTCACGAAACCCAGATGTCAGAAAAAATTGGAATCTCCGCTAGAGAATGTGCCATTCGTTCACTGCGAATCTGATATTCATCTCAATATCCACTTGAAGGCAGACTTCCTTTACACCACAGGTAAATGTCCAAGTAATGCAGTGCTTGTGTTCTGCGGCCTGTTCACCCTCGCAGGCGTGCTGTTCTTCTGGCTATCCACTCAAACCAGTTCAGCTCTTCATTTTCCTGTCGATACAACACAGATGTCAGAAATCATTGGAATCTCCTCGACAGACTCTGGTATTCATTCACTGCGAATCTGGAATTCATCTCAATCTCCACTCCACGCAGTCTTTCGTTACACCATTGGTGAATGTCCAAGTAGCCCAATGCTGGTTTCCAGCGGCCTGTTCACACTCACAGGCGTGCTGTTCATCTGGCTATCCATGCAACCCTGGTCAGCTCTTCATTTTCCTCTCCACACAACCCAGACGTCAGAAATCATTGGAATCTCCACTACAGAATGTTCCACTCATTCACGGCGAATGTGGAATTCATCTGAAACTCCACTGCAGTCCGCCTTACATTACACAACTGGTGAATGTCCACGTAACCGAATGCTGATTTTCACACTTGCAGACTTACTATTAAACTATTCAGAAATCATTGGCATCTCCCTTAGAGATTTTTCCATTCTTTCACTGCGAGTTTGGAAAACATCTGAATTCCAACTCCAGGGGAGTTTTCGTTCCACCACTGGTGAATGTCCAAGTAACCCATTGCTGGCTCTCAGCGGCCTGTTCCGTCTCGCAGGCATGCTGTTCACCTGGCTATACACTCAACGCTGGTCAGCTCTTCATTTTCCTGACCACAAAAGCGAGACTTCAGAAATCATTGGAATCTCCACTACAGAATGTTCCAAACATTCACGGCGATTCTGGAGTTCATTTGTATGTCCACTCCAGGCAGATTTTCGTTACACCACTTGTGAATGTCCAAGTAACACAATGCTGGATTTTTGCGACCTGTTCACAATCGCAGGGGTGATGTTCAACTGGCTATCCACTCAACCCTAGTCAGCCCTTCATTTTCCTGTCCACACAACCCAGACTTCAGAAACCATTATTATCTCCAGTACAGAATGTTCCATTCATTCACTGCGTATCCGGAATTCTTCTGAATCTCCACTCCATGCAGGTGTTCGTTACACTGCTGGTGAATATCCAAGAAACACAATGCTGGTTTTCAGCAGCCTGTTCAATCTCACAGGCGTGCTGTTCTACTGGCTATCCACTCAAACCTGGAAAACACTTCATTTTCCTGTACTCACAACCCAGACTACAGAAATCTTTGGAACCTCCACTAGAGAGTGTGCCATTCATTCGCTGAATCTGGAATTCATCTCAATCTCTACTCCACACAGGCTTTGGTTTCACCACTGGTGAAAGTTCAAGTAACCCAATTCTGGTTTTCAGCGGCCTGTTCACACTCACAGGCGTGCTGTTAAACTGGCTATGCACTAAACTCTGGTCAGCTCTTCATTTTCCTTTCTACACAAAACAGACAGCAGAAATCATTGGATTCTCCACTATAAAATGTTCTATTAATTCAATCTGAATCTGGAATTCTTCCTCAATATCCACTGCAAGTAGACTTTCTTTACACCACTGGTGAATGTCCAAGTAACCCAATGCAGGTATTCAGCTGCCTATTCAAACCCGCAGGCGTGCTGTTCTACTGCCTGTCGACACAACTCTGGTAGGCTCTTCATTTTCCTGTCAACACAACCCATATTTCAGAAATCATTGGAATCTCCACTACGGAATGTGTCATTCATTCACTGAGAATCTGGAATTCATCTCATTCTCCACAGGAGGTCGTCATTTTTTACTCCACTGGTGAATGTCCAAGAAACTCAAGGCTGGTTTTCATCGGCCTGTTGACACTCGCAGGCGTGCTGTTAATCTGGCTGTCCATACAACCCTGGTCAGCTCTTCATTTTCCTCTCCGCACAACCCAGACGTCAGAAATCATTGGAATCTCCACTACAAAATTTTCCATTCATTCATTCCGAATCTGGAATTCATCTGAATCTGCAAATCCAGGTAGGCTTTCGTTACACCACAGGTGAACGTCCGAGTAAACCGAATGCTGATTTTCACACTCGCAGGCTTACTATTAAACTATTCAGAAATCATTGGCATCTCCATTAGAGATTTTTCCATTCATTCACTGCGACTTTGGAAAACATCTGAATTCCAACTCCAGGCGAGTTTTCGTTCCACCACTGGTGAATGTCCAAGTAACCCAATGCTGTCTTTCAGCGGCCTGTTCACACTCGTAGGCATGCTGTTCTACTGGCTATCCACTCAACCCTGGTCAATTCTTCATTTTCCTGTCCACACAACCCCGACTTCAAAAATCATTGGAATCTCCACCCCTGAATGTGCCATTCATTCACTGAGAATCTGAAATTCATCTCCATCTCCAAATAAATAAAGGCAGACTTTCGTTACACCACTGGTAAATGTACAAGTAAACCAATGCTGGTTTTCAGAGGCCTGTTCACATTCTCAGGCGTGTTGTTTAACTGGATATCCACTCAACCCTGGTCAGCTCTTCATATTCCTGCGCACACAACCCAGACTTCAGAAATCATTGGAATCTCGACTACAGAATGTTCCGTTCATTCACTGCGAATCTGGAATTCATCTGAATCTGCACTCCAGGAAGTTTAATGTTACACCACTGGTTAATGTTCCAGTAATCCAATTCTGATTTTCGCCGTCCTGGTCACTCTCGCTGGCGTTCTGTTCAATTGATTATCTAATCAAATATGGTCAGCCCTTCATTTTCCTGGTCACGAAACCCAGATGTCAGAAAAAATTGGAATCTCCGCTAGAGAATGTGCCATTCGTTCACTGCGAATCTGATATTCATCTCAATATCCACTTGAAGGCAGACTTCCTTTACACCACAGGTAAATGTCCAAGTAATGCAGTGCTTGTGTTCTGCGGCCTGTTCACACTCGCAGGCGTGCTGTTCTTCTGGCTATCCACTCAAACCAGTTCAACTCTTCATTTTCCTGTCGATACAACACTGATGTCAGAAATCATTGGAATCTCCTCGACAGACTCTGCTATTCATTCACTGCGAATCTGGAATTCATCTCAATCTCCACTCCACGCAGTCTTTCGTTACACCAGTGGTCAATGTCCAAGTAGCCCAATGCTGGTTTCCAGCGGCCTGTTCACACTCACAGGCGTGCTGTTCATCTGGCTATCCATGCAACCCTGGTCAGCTCTTCATTTTCCTCTCCACACAACCCAGACGTCAGAAATCATTGGAATCTCCACTACAGAATGTTCCACTCATTCACGGCGAATGTGGAATTCATCTGAAACTACACTGCAGTCCGCCTTACATTACACAACTGTTGAATGTCCACGTAACCGAATGCTGATTTTCACACTTGCAGACTTACTATTAAACTATTCAGAAATCATTGGCATCTCCCTTAGAGATTTTTCCATTCTTTCACTGCGAGTTTGGAAAACATCTGAATTCCAACTACAGGCGAGTTTTCGTTCCACCACTGGTGAATGTCCAAGTAACCCATTGCTGGCTCTCAGGGGCCTGTTCAGACTCGCAGGCATGCTGTTCACCTGGCTATACACTCAACGCTGGTCAGCTCATCATTTTCCTGTCCACAAAAGCGAGACTTCAGAAATCATTGGTATCTCCACTACAGAATGTTCCAAACATTCACGGCGACTCTGGAATTCATTTGTATGTCCACTCCAGGTAGATTTTCGTTACACCACTTGTGAATGTCCAAGTAACACAATGCTGGATTTTTACGACCTGTTCACAATCGCAGGGGGGATGTTCAACTGGCTATCCACTCAACCCTAGTCAGCCCTTCATTTTCCTGTCCACCCAACCCAGCCTTCAGAAACCATTATTATCTCCAGAACAGAATGTTCCATTCATTCACTGCGTATCCGGAATTCTTCTGAATCTCCACTCCATGCAGGTGGTCGTTACACTGCTGGTGAATATCCAAGAAACACAATGCTGGTTTTCAGCAGCCTGTTCAATCTCACAGGCGTGCTGTTCTACTGGCTATCCACTCAAACCTGGAAAACACTTCATTTTCCTGTACTCACAACCCAGACTACAGAAATCTTTGGAACCTCCACTAGAGAGTGTGCCATTCATTCGCTGAATCTGGAATTCATCTCAATCTCTACTCCACACAGGCTTTGGTTTCACCACTGGTGAAAGTTCAAGTAACCCAATTCTGGTTCTCAGCGGCCTGTTCACACTCACAGGCGTGCTGTTAAACTGGCTATGCACTAAACTCTGGTCAGCTCTTCATTTTCCTTTCTACACAAAACAGACAGCAGAAATCATTGGATTCTCTACTATAAAATGTTCTATTAATTCAATCTGAATCTGGAATTCTTCCTCAATATCCACTGCAAGTAGACTTTCTTTACACCACTGGTGAATGTCCAAGTAACCCAATGCAGGTATTCAGCTGCCTATTCAAACCCGCAGGCGTGCTGTTCTACTGCCTGTCGACACAACTCTGGTAGGCTCTTCATTTTCCTGTCAACACAACCCATACTTCAGAAATCATTGGAATCTCCACTACAGAATATGTCATTCATTCACTGAGAATCTGGAATTCATCTCAATCTCCACAGGAGGTCGTCATTTTTTACTCCACTGGTGAATGTCCAAGAAACTCAAGGCTGGTTTTCATCGGCCTGTTGACACTCGCAGGCGTGCTGTTAATCTGGCTGTCCATACAACCCTGGTCAGCTCTTCATTTTCCTCTCCACACAACCCAGACGTCAGAAATCATTGGAATCTCCACTACAGAATGTGTCATTCATTCACTGAGAATCTGGAATTCATCTCATTCTCCACAGGAGGTCGTCATTTTTTACTCCACTGGTGAATGTCCACGAAACTCAAGGCTGGTTTTCATCGGCCTGTTGACACTCGCAGGCGTGCTGTTAATCTGGCTGTCCATTCAACCCTGGTCAGCTCTTCATTTTCCTCTCCACACAACCCAGACGTCAGAAATCATTGGAATCTCCACTACAAAATTTTCCATTCATTCATTCCGAATCTGGAATTCATCTGAATCTGCAAATCCAGGTAGGCTTTCGTTACACCACAGGTGAACGTCCGAGTAAACCGAATGCTGATTTTCACACTCGCAGGCTTACTATTAAACTATTCAGAAATCATTGGCATCTCCATTAGAGATTTTTCCATTCATTCACTGCGACTTTGGAAAACATCTGAATTCCAACTTCAGGCGAGTTTTCGTTCCACCACTGGTGAATGTCCAAGTAACCCAATGCTGTCTTTCAGCGGCCTGTTCACACTCGTAGGCATGCTGTTCTACTGGCTATCCACTCAACCCTGGTCAATTCTTCATTTTCCTGTCCACACAACCCCGACTTCAAAAATCATTGGAATCTCCACCCCTGAATGTGCCATTCATTCACTGAGAATCTGAAATTCATCTCCATCTCCAAATAAATAAAGGCAGACTTTCGTTACACCACTGGTAAATGTACAAGTAAACCAATGCTGGTTTTCAGAGGCCTGTTCACATTCTCAGGCGTGTTGTTTAACTGGATATCCACTCAACCCTGGTCAGCTCTTCATATTCCTGCGCACACAACCCAGACTTCAGAAATCATTGGAATCTCGACTACAGAATGTTCCGTTCATTCACTGCGAATCTGGAATTCATCTGAATCTGCACTCCAGGAAGTTTAATGTTACACCACTGGTTAATGTTCCAGTAATCCAATTCTGATTTTCACCGTCCTGGTCACTTTCGCTGGCGTTCTGTTCAATTGATTATCTAATCAAACATGGTCAGCCCTTCATTTTCCTGGTCACGAAACCCAGATGTCAGAAAAAATTGGAATCTCCGCTAGAGAATGTGCCATTCGTTCACTGCGAATCTGATATTCATCTCAATATCCACTTGAAGGCAGACTTCCTTTACACCACAGGTAAATGTCCAAGTAATGCAGTGCTTGTGTTCTGCGGCCTGTTCACACTCGCAGGCGTGCTGTTCTTCTGGCTATCCACTCAAACCAGGTCAGCTCTTCATTTTCCTGTCGACACAACACAGATGTCAGAAATCATTGGAATCTCCTCGACAGACTCTGCTATTCATTCACTGCGAATCTGGAATTCATCTCAATCTCCACTCCACGCAGTCTTTCGTTACACCATTGGTGAATGTCCAAGTAGCCCAATGCTGGTTTCCAGCGGCCTGTTCACACTCACAGGCGTGCTGTTCATCTGGCTATCCATGCAACCCTGGTCTGCTCTTCATTTTCCTCTCCACACAACCCAGACGTCAGAAATCATTGGAATCTCCACTACAGAATGTTCCAGTCATTCACGGCGAATGTGGAATTCATCTGAAACTCCACTGCAGTCCGCCTTACATTACACAACTGGTGAATGTCCACGTAACCGAATGCTGATTTTCACACTCGCAGGCTTACTATTAAACTATTCAGAAATCATTGGCATCTCCCTTAGAGATTTTTCCATTCTTTCACTGCGAGTTTGGAAAACATCTGAATTCCAACTCCAGGCGAGTTTTCGTTCCACCACTGGTGAATGTCCAAGTAACCCTTTGCTGGCTCTCAGCGGCCTGTTCCTACTCGCAGGCATGCTGTTCACCTGGCTATACACTCAACGCTGGTCAGCTCTTCATTTTCCTGACCACAAAAGCGAGACTTCAGAAATCATTGGAATCTCCACTACAGAATGTTCCAAACATTCACGGCGACTCTGGAATTCATTTGTATGTCCACTCCAGGCAGATTTTCGTTACACCACTTGTGAATGTCCAAGTAACACAATGCTGGATTTTTGCGACCTGTTCACAATCGCAGGGGTGATGTTCAACTGGCTATCCACTCAACCCTAGTCAGCCCTTCATTTTCCTGTCCACACAACCCAGACTTCAGAAACCATTATTATCTCCAGTACAGAATGTTCCATTCATTCACTGCGTATCCGGAATTCTTCTGAATCTCCACTCCATGCAGGTGTTCGTTACACTGCTGGTGAATATCCAAGAAACACAATGCTGGTTTTCAGCAGCCTGTTCAATCTCACAGGCGTGCTGTTCTACTGGCTATCCACTCAAACCTGGAAAACACTTCATTTTCCTGTACTCACAACCCAGACTACAGAAATCTTTGGAACCTCCACTAGAGAGTGTGCCATTCATTCGCTGAATCTGGAATTCATCTCAATCTCTACTCCACACAGGCTTTGGTTTCACCACTGGTGATAGTTCATGTAACCCAATTCTGGTTTTCAGCGGCCTGTTCACACTCACAGGCGTGCTGTTAAACTGGCTATGCACTAAACTCTGGTCAGCTCTTCATTTTCCTTTCTACACAAAACAGACAGCAGAAATCATTGGATTCTCCACTATAAAATGTTCTATTAATTCAATCTGAATCTGGAATTCTTCCTCAATATCCACTGCAAGTAGACTTTCTTTACACCACTGGTGAATGTCCAAGTAACCCAATGCAGGTATTCAGCTGCCAATTCAAACCCGCAGGCGTGCTGTTCTACTGCCTGTCGACACAACTCTGGTAGGCTCTTCATTTTCCTGTCAACACAACCCATACTTCAGAAATCATTGGAATCTCCACTACAGAATGTGTCATTCATTCACTGAGAATCTGGAATTCATCTCATTCTCCACAGGAGGTCGTCATTTTTTACTCCACTGGTGAATGTCCAAGAAACTCAAGGCTGGTTTTCATCGGCCTGTTGACACTCGCAGGCGTGCTGTTAATCTGGCTGTCCATACAACCCTGGTCAGCTCTTCATTTTCCTCTCCACACAACCCAGACGTCAGAAATCATTGGAATCTCCACTACAAAATTTTCCATTCATTCATTCCGAATCTGGAATTCATCTGAATCTGCAAATCCAGGTAGGCTTTCGTTACACCACAGGTGAACGTCCGAGTAAACCGAATGCTGATTTTCACACTCGCAGGCTTACTATTAAACTATTCAGAAAACATTGGCATCTCCATTAGAGATTTCTCCATTCATTCACTGCGACTTTGGAAAACATCTGAATTCCAACTCCAGGCGAGTTTTCGTTCCACCACTGGTGAATGTCCAAGTAACCCAATGCTGTCTTTCAGCGGCCTGTTCACACTCGTAGGCATGCAGTTCTACTGGCTATCCACTCAACCCTGGTCAAGTCTTCATTTTCCTGTCCACACAACCCCGACTTCAAAAATCATTGGAATCTCCACCCCTGAATGTGCCATTCATTCACTGAGAATCTGAAATTCATCTCCATCTCCAAATAAATAAAGGCAGACTTTCGTTACACCACTGGTAAATGTACAAGTAAACCAATGCTGGTTTTTCAGAGGCCTGTTCACATTCTCAGGCGTGTTGTTTAACTGGATATCCACTCAACCCTGGTCAGCTCTTCATATTCCTGCGCACACAACCCAGACTTCAGAAATCATTGGAATCTCGACTACAGAATGTTCCGTTCATTCACTGCGAATCTGGAATTCATCTGAATCTGCACTCCAGGAAGTTTAATGTTACACCACTGGTTAATGTTCCAGTAATCCAATTCTGATTTTCGCCGTCCTGGTCTCTCTCGCTGGCGTTCTGTTCAATTGATTATCTAATCAAACATGGTCAGCCCTTCATTTTCCTGGTCACGAAACCCAGATGTCAGAAAAACTTGGAATCTCCGCTAGAGAATGTGCCATTCGTTCACTGCGAATCTGATATTCATCTCAATATCCACTTGAAGGCAGACTTCCTTTACACCACAGGTAAATGTCCAAGTAATGCAGTGCTTGTGTTCTGCGGCCTGTTCACACTCGCAGGCGTGCTGTTCTTCTGGCTATCCACTCAAACCAGGTCAGCTCTTCATTTTCCTGTCGATACAACACAGATGTCAGAAATCATTGGAATCTCCTCGACAGACTCTGCTATTCATTCACTGCGAATCTGGAATTCATCTCAATCTCCACTCCACGCAGTCTTTCGTTACACCAGTGGTGAATGTCCAAGTAGCCCAATGCTGGTTTCCAGCGGCCTGTTCACACTCACAGGCGTGCTGTTCATCTGGCTATCCATGCAACCCTGGTCAGCTCTTCATTTTCCTCTCCACACAACGCAGACGTCAGAAATCATTGGAATCTTCACTACAGAATGTTCCAGTCATTCACGGCGAATGTGGAATTTATCTGAAACTCCACTGCAGTCCGCCTTACATTACACAACTGGTGAATGTCCACGTAACCGAATGCTGATTTTCACACTCGCAGGCTTACTATTAAACTATTCAGAAATCATTGGCATCTCCCTTAGAGATTTTTCCATTCTTTCACTGCGAGTTTGGAAAACATCTGAATTCCAACTCCAGGCGAGTTTTCGTTCCACCACTGGTGAATGTCCAAGTAACCCATTGCTGGCTCTCAGCGGCCTGTTCAGACTCGCAGGCATGCTGTTCACCTGGCTATACACTCAACGCTGGTCAGCTCATCATTTTCCTTTCCACAAAAGCAAGACTTCAGAAATCATTGGAATCTCCACTACAGAATGTTCCAAACATTCACGGCGACTCTGGAATTCATTTGTATGTCCACTCCAGGCAGAGTTTCGTTACGCCACTTGTGAATGTCAAAGTAACACAATGCTGGATTTTTACGACCTGTTCACAATCGCAGGGGGGATGTTCAACTGGCTATCCACTCAACCCTAGTCAGCCCTTCATTTTCCTGTCCACACAACCCAGCCTTCAGAAACCATTATTATCTCCAGTACCGAATGTTCCATTCATTCACTGCGTATCCGGAATTCTTCTGAATCTCCACTCCATGCAGGTGTTCGTTACACTGCTGGTGAATACCCAAGAAACACAATGCTGGTTTTCAGCAGCCTGTTCTATCTCACAGGCGTGCTGTTCTACTGGCTATCCACTCAAACCTGGAAAACACTTCATTTTCCTGTACTCACAACCCAGACTACAGAAATCTTTGGAACCTCCACTAGAGAGTGTGCCATTCATTCGCTGAATCTGGAATTCATCTCAATCTCTACTCGACACAGGCTTTGGTTTCACCACTGGTGAAAGTTCAAGTAACCCAATTCTGGTTTTCAGCGGCCTGTTCACACTCACAGGCGTGCTGTTAAACTGGCTATGCATTAAACTCTGGTCAGCTCTTCATTTTCCTTTCTACACAAAACAGACAGCAGAAATCATTGGATTCTCCACTATAAAATGTTCTATTAATTCAATCTGAATCTGGAATTCTTCCTCAATATCCACTGCAAGTAGACTTTCTTTACACCACTGGTGAATGTCCAAGTAACCCAATGCAGGTATTCAGCTGCCAATTCAAACCCGCAGGCATGCTGTTCTACTGCCTGTCGAAACAACTCTGGTAGGCTCTTCATTTTCCTGTCAACACAACCCATACTTCAGAAATCATTGGAATCTCCACTACAGAATGTGCCATTCATTCACTGAGAATCTGGAATTCATCTCATTCTCCACAGGAGGTCGTCATTTTTTACTCCACTGGTGAATGTCCAAGAAACTCAAGGCTGATTTTCATCGGCCTGTTGACACTCGCAGGCGTGCTGTTAATCTGGCGGTCCATACAACCCTGGTCAGCTCTTCATTTTCCTCTCCACACAACCCAGACGTCAGAAATCATTGGAATCTCCACTACAAAATTTTCCATTCATTCATTCCGAATCTGGAATTCATCTGAATCTGCAAATCCAGGTAGGCTTTCGTTACACCACAGGTGAACGTCCGAGTAAACCGAATGCTGATTTTCACACTCGCAGGCTTACTATTAAACTATTCAGAAATCATTGGCATCTCCATTAGAGATTTCTCCATTCATTCACTGCGACTTTGGAAAACATCTGAATTCCAACTCCAGGCGAGTTTTCGTTCCACCACTGGTGAATGTCCAAGTAACCCAATGCTGTCTTTCAGCGGCCTGTTCACACTCGTAGGCATGCAGTTCTACTGGCTATCCACTCAACCCTGGTCAAGTCTTCATTTTCCTGTCCACACAACCCCGACTTCAAAAATCATTAGAATCTCCACCCCTGAATGTGCCATTCATTCAATGAGAATCTGAAATTCATCTCCATCTCCAAATAAATAAAGGCAGACTTTCGTTACACCACTGGTAAATGTACAAGTAAACCAATGCTGGTTTTCAGAGGCCTGTTCACATTCTCAGGCGTGTTGTTTAACTGGATATCCACTCAACCCTGGTCAGCTCTTCATATTCCTGCGCACACAACCCAGACTTCAGAAATCATTGGAATCTCGACTACAGAATGTTCCGTTCATTCACTGCGAATCTGGAATTCATCTGAATCTGCACTCCAGGAAGTTTAATGTTACACCACTGGTTAATGTTCCAGTAATCCAATTCTGATTTTCACCGTCCTGGTCACTCTCGCTGGCGTTCTGTTCAATTGATTATCTAATCAAACATGGTCAGCCCTTCATTTTCCTGGTCACGAAACCCAGATGTCAGAAAAAATTGGAATCTCCGCTAGAGAATGTGCCATTCGTTCACTGCGATTCTGATATTCATCTCAATATCCACTTGAAGGCAGACTTCCTTTACTCCACAGGTAAATGTCCAAGTAATGCAGTGCTTGTGTTCTGCGGCCTGTTCACCCTCGCAGGCGTGCTGTTCTTCTGGCTATCCACTCAAACCAGTTCAGCTCTTCATTTTCCTGTCGATACAACACAGATGTCAGAAATCATTGGAATCTCCTCGACAGACTCTGCTATTCATTCACTGCGAATCTGGAATTCATCTCAATCTCCACTCCACGCAGTCTTTCGTTACACCATTGGTGAATGTCCAAGTAGCCCAATGCTGGTTTTCAGCGGCCTGTTCACACTCACAGGCGTGCTGTTCATCTGGCTATCCATGCAACCCTGGTCAGCTCTTCATTTTCCTCTCCACACAACCCAGACGTCAGAAATCATTGGAATCTCCACTACAGAATGTTCCAGTCATTCACGGCGAATGTGGAATTCATCTGAAACTCCACTGCAGTCCGCCTTACATTACACAACTGGTGAATGTCCACGTAACCGAATGCTGATTTTCACACTCGCAGGCTTACTATTAAACTATTCAGAAATCATTGGCATCTCCCTTAGAGATTTTTCCATTCTTTCACTGCGAGTTTGGAAAACATCTGAATTCCAACTCCAGGCGAGTTTTCGTTCCACCACTGGTGAATGTCCAAGTAACCCATTGCTGGCTCTCAGCGGCCTGTTCAGACTCGCAGGCATGCTGTTCACCTGGCTATACACTCAACGCTGGTCAGCTCATCATTTTCCTTTCCACAAAAGCAAGACTTCAGAAATCATTGGAATCTCCACTACAGAATGTTCCAAACATTCACGGCGACTCTGGAATTCATTTGTATGTCCACTCCAGGCAGATTGTCGTTACGCCACTTGTGAATGTCAAAGTAACACAATGCTGGATTTTTACGACCTGTTCACAATCGCAGGGGGGATGTTCAACTGGCTATCCACTCAACCCTAGTCAGCCCTTCATTTTCCTGTCCACACAACCCAGCCTTCAGAAACCATTATTATCTCCAGTACAGAATGTTCATTCATTCACTGCGTATCCGGAATTTTTCTGAATCTCCACTCCATGCAGGTGTTCGTTACACTGCTGGTGAATATCCAAGAAACACAATGCTGGTTTTCAGCAGCCTGTTCAATCTCACAGGCGTGCTGTTCTACTGGCTATCCACTCAAACCTGGAAAACACTTCATTTTCCTGTACTCACAACCCAGACTACAGAAATCTTTGGAACCTCCACTAGAGAGTGTGCCATTCATTCGCTGAATCTGGAATTCATCTCAATCTCTACTCCACACAGGCTTTGGTTTCACCACTGGTGAAAGTTCAAGTAACCCAATTGTGGTTTTCAGCGGCCTGTTCACACTCACAGGCGTGCTGTTAAACTGGCTATGCACTAAACTCTGGTCAGCTCTTCATTTTCCTTTCTACACAAAACAGACAGCAGAAATCATTGGATTCTCCACTACAAAATGTTCTATTAATTCAATCTGAATCTGGAATTCTTCCTCAATATCCACTGCAAGTAGACTTTCTTTACACCACTGGTGAATGTCCAAGTAACCCAATGCAGGTATTCAGCTGCCAATTCAAACCCGCAGGCGTGCTGTTCTACTGCCTGTCGACACAACTCTGGTAGGCTCTTCATTTTCCTGTCAACACAACCCATACTTCAGAAATCATTGGAATCTCCACTACAGAATGTGTCATTCATTCACTGAGAATCTGGAATTCATCTCATTCTCCACAGGAGGTCGTCATTTTTTACTCCACTGGTGAATGTCCAAGAAACTCAAGGCTGGTTTTCATCGGCCTGTTGACACTCGCAGGCGTGCTGTTAATCTGGCTGTCCATACAACCCTGGTCAGCTCTTCATTTTCCTCTCCACACAACCCAGACGTCAGAAATCATTGGAATCTCCACTACAAAATTTTCCATTCATTCATTCCGAATCTGGAATTCATCTGAATCTGCAAATCCAGGTAGGCTTTCGTTACACCACAGGTGAACGTCCGAGTAAACCGAATGCTGATTTTCACACTCGCAGGCTTACTATTAAACTATTCAGAAATCATTGGCATCTCCATTAGAGATTTTTCCATTCATTCACTGCGACTTTGGAAAACATCTGAATTCCAACTCCAGGCGAGTTTTCGTTCCACCACTGGTGAATGTCCTAGTAACCCAATGCTGTCTTTCAGCGGCCTGTTCACACTCGTAGGCATGCTGTTCTACTGGCTATCCACTCAACCCTGGTCAATTCTTCATTTTCCTGTCCACACAACCCCGACTTCAAAAATCATTGGAATCTCCACCCCTGAATGTGCCATTCATTCACTGAGAATCTGAAATTCATCTCCATCTCCAAATAAATAAAGGCAGACTTTCGTTACACCACTGGTAAATGTACAAGTAAACCAATGCTGGTTTTCAGAGGCCTGTTCACATTCTCAGGCGTGTTGTTTAACTGGATATCCACTCAACCCTGGTCAGCTCTTCATATTCCTGCGCACACAACCCAGACTTCAGAAATCATTGGAATCTCGACTACACAATGTTCCGTTCATTCACTGCGAATCTGGAATTCATCTGAATCTGCACTCCAGGAAGTTTAATGTTACACCACTGGTTAATGTTCCAGTAATCCAATTCTGATTTTCACCGTCCTGGTCACTCTCGCTGGCGTTCTGTTCAATTGATTATCTAATCAAACATGGTCAGCCCTTCATTTTCCTGGTCACGAAACCCAGATGTCAGAAAAAATTGGAATCTCCGCTAGAGAATGTGCCATTCGTTCACTGCGAATCTGATATTCATCTCAATATCCACTTGAAGGCAGACTTCCTTCACACCACAGGTAAATGTCCAAGTAATGCAGTGCTTGTGTTCTGCGGCCTGTTCACACTCGCAGGCGTGCTGTTCTTCTGGCTATCCACTCAAACCAGTTCAGCTCTTCATTTTCCTGTCGATACAACACTGATGTCAGAAATCATTGGAATCTCCTCGACAGACTCTGCTATTCATTCACTGCGAATCTGGAATTCATCTCAATCTCCACTCCACGCAGTCATTCGTTACACCAGTGGTGAATGTCCAAGTAGCCCAATGCTGGTTTCCAGCGGCCTGTTCACACTCACAGGCGTGCTGTTCATCTGGCTATCCATGCAACCCTGGTCAGCTCTTCATTTTCCTCTCCACACAACCCAGACGTCAGAAATCATTGGAATCTCCACTACAGAATGTTCCACTCATTCACGGCGAATGTGGAATTCATCTGAAATTCCACTGCAGTCCGCCTTACATTACACAACTGGTGAATGTCCACGTAACCGAATGCTGATTTTCACACTTGCAGACTTACTATTAAACTATTCAGAAATCATTGGCATCTCCCTTAGAGATTTTTCCATTCTTTCACTGCGAGTTTGGAAAACATCTGAATTCCAACTCCAGGCGAGTTTTCGTTCCACCACTGGTGAATGTCCAAGTAACCCATTGCTGGCTCTCAGCGGCCTGTTCCGACTCGCAGGCATGCTGTTCACCTGGCTATACACTCAACGCTGGTCAGCTCTTCATTTTCCTGACCACAAAAGCGAGACTTCAGAAATCATTGGAATCTCCACTACAGAATGTTCCAAACATTCACGGCGACTCTGGAATTCATTTGTATGTCCACTCCAGGCAGATTTTCGTTACACCACTTGTGAATGTCCAAGTAACACAATGCTGGATTTTTGCGACCTGTTCACAATCGCAGGGGTGATGTTCAACTGGCTATCCACTCAACCCTAGTCAGCCCTTCATTTTCCTGTCCACACAACCCAGACTTCAGAAACCATTATTATCTCCAGTACAGAATGTTCCATTCATTCACTGCGTATCCGGAATTCTTCTGAATCTCCACTCCATGCAGGTGTTCGTTACACTGCTGGTGAATATCCAAGAAACACAATGCTGGTTTTCAGCAGCCTGTTCAATCTCACAGGCGTGCTGTTCTACTGGCTATCCACTCAAACCTGGAAAACACTTCATTTTCCTGTACTCACAACCCAGACTACAGAAATCTTTGTAACCTCCACTAGAGAGTGTACCATTCATTCGCTGAATCTGGAATTCATCTCAATCTCTACTCCACACAGGCTTTGGTTTCACCACTGGTGAAAGTTCAAGTAACCCAATTCTGGTTTTCAGCGGCCTGTTCACACTCACAGGCGTGCTGTTAAACTGGCTATGCACTAAACTCTGGTCAGCTCTTCATTTTCCTTTCTACACAAAACAGACAGCAGAAATCATTGGATTCTCCACTATAAAATGTTCTATTAATTCAATCTGAATCTGGAATTCTTCCTCAATATCCACTGCAAGTAGACTTTCTTTACACCACTGGTGAATGTCCAAGTAACCCAATGCAGGTATTCAGCTGCCTATTCAAACCCGCAGGCGTGCTGTTCTACTGCCTGTCGACACAACTCTGGTAGGCTCTTCATTTTCCTGTCAACACAACCCATACTTCAGAAATCATTGGAATCTCCACTACGGAATGTGTCATTCATTCACTGAGAATCTGGAATTCATCTCATTCTCCACAGGAGGTCGTCATTTTTTACTCCACTGGTGAATGTCCAAGAAACTCAAGGCTGGTTTTCATCGGCCTGTTGACACTCGCAGGCGTGCTGTTAATCTGGCTGTCCATACAACCCTGGTCAGCTCTTCATTTTCCTCTCCACACAACCCAGACGTCAGAAATCATTGGAATCTCCACTACAAAATTTTCCATTCATTCATTCCGAATCTGGAATTCATCTGAATCTGCAAATCCAGGTAGGCTTTCGTTACACCACAGGTGAACGTCCGAGTAAACCGAATGCTGATTTTCACACTCGCAGGCTTACTATTAAACTATTCAGAAATCATTGGCATCTCCATTAGAGATTTTTCCATTCATTCACTGCGACTTTGGAAAACATCTGAATTCCAACTCCAGGCGAGTTTTCGTTCCACCACTGGTGAATGTCCAAGTAACCCAATGCTGTCTTTCAGCGGCCTGTTCACACTCGTAGGCATGCTGTTCTACTGGCTATCCACTCAACCCTGGTCAATTCTTCATTTTCCTGTCCACACAACCCCGACTTCAAAAATCATTGGAATCTCCACCCCTGAATGTGCCATTCATTCACTGAGAATCTGAAATTCATCTCCATCTCCAAATAAATAAAGGCAGACTTTCGTTACACCACTGGTAAATGTACAAGTAAACCAATGCTGGTTTTCAGAGGCCTGTTCACATTCTCAGGCGTGTTGTTTAACTGGATATCCACTCAACCCTGGTCAGCTCTTCATATTCCTGAGCACACAACCCAGACTTCAGAAATCATTGGAATCTCGACTACAGAATGTTCCGTTCATTCACTGCGAATCTGGAATTCATCTGAATCTGCACTCCAGGAAGTTTAATGTTACACCACTGGTTAATGTTCCAGTAATCCAATTCTGATTTTCGCCGTCCTGGTCACTCTCGCTGGCGTTCTGTTCAATTGATTATCTAATCAAATATGGTCAGCCCTTCATTTTCCTGGTCACCAAACCCAGATGTCAGAAAAAATTGGAATCTCCGCTAGAGAATGTGCCATTCGTTCACTGCGAATCTGATATTCATCTCAATATCCACTTGAAGGCAGATTTCCTTTACACCACAGGTAAATGTCCAAGTAAGGCAGTGCTTGTGTTCTGCGGCCTGTTCACACTCGCAGGCGTGCTGTTCTTCTGGCTATCGCTCAAACCAGTTCAGCTCTTCATTTTCCTGTCGATACAACACTGATGTCAGAAATCATTGGAATCTCCTCGACAGACTCTGCTATTCATTCACTGCGAATCTGGAATTCATCTCAATCTCCACTCCACGCAGTCTTTCGTTACACCAGTGGTGAATGTCCAAGTAGCCCAATGCTGGTTTCCAGCGGCCTGTTCACACTCACAGGCGTGCTGTTCATCTGGCTATCCATGCAACCCTGGTCAGCTCTTCATTTTCCTCTCCACACAACCCAGACGTCAGAAATCATTGGAATCTCCACTACAGAATGTTCCACTCATTCACGGCGAATGTGGAATTCATCTGAAACTCCACTGCAGTCCGCCTTACATTACAAAACTGGTGAATGTCCATGTAACCGAATGCTGATTTTCACACTTGCAGACTTACTATTAAACTATTCAGAAATCATTGGCATCTCCCTTAGAGATTTTTCCATTCTTTCACTCCGAGTTTGGAAAACATCTGAATTCCAAATACAGGCGAGTTTTCGTTCCACCACTGGTGAATGTCCAAGTAACCCATTGCTGGCTCTCAGGGGCCTGTTCAGACTCGCAGGCATGCTGTTCACCTGGCTATACACTCAACGCTGGTCAGCTCATCATTTTCCTGTCCACAAAAGCGAGACTTCAGAAATCCTTGGTATCTCCACTACAGAATGTTCCAAACATTCACGGCGACTCTGGAATTCATTTGTATGTCCACTCCAGGTAGGTTTTCGTTACACCACTTGTGAATGTCCAAGTAACACAATGCTGGATTTTTACGACCTGTTCACAATCGCAGGGGGGATGTTCAACTGGCTATCCACTCAACCCTAGTCAGCCCTTCATTTTCCTGTCCACACAACCCAGCCTTCAGAAACCATTATTATCTCCAGTACAGAATGTTCCATTCATTCACTGCGTATCCGGAATTCTTCTGAATCTCCACTCCATGCAGGTGTTCGTTACACTGCTGGTGAATATCCAAGAAACACAATGCTGGTTTTCAGCAGCCTGTTCAATCTCACAGGCGTGCTGTTCTACTGGGTATCCACTGAAACCTGGAAAACACTTCATTTTCCTGTACTCACAACCCAGACTACAGAAATCTTTGGAATCTCCACTAGAGAGTGTGCCATTCATTCGCTGAATCTGGAACTCATCGCAATCTCTACTCCACACAGGCTTGGGTTTCACCACTGGTGAAAGTTCAAGTAACCCAATTCTGGTATTCAGCGGCCTGTTCACACTCACAGGCGTGCTGTTAAACTGGCTATGCACTAAACTCTGGTCAGCTCTTCATTTTCCTTTCTACACAAAACAGACAGCAGAAATCATTGGATTCTCCACTATAAAATGTTCTATTAATTGAATCTGAATCTGGAATTCTTCCTCAATATCCACTGCAAGTAGACTTTCTTTACACCACTGGTGAATGTCCAAGTAACCCAATGCAGGTATTCAGCTGCCTATTCAAACCAGCAGGCGTGCTGTTCTACTGCCTGTCGACACAACTCTGGTAGGCTCTTCATTTTCCTGTCAACACAACCCATACTTCAGAAATCATTGGAATCTCCACTACAGAATGTGTCATTCATTCACTGAGAATCTGGAATTCATCTCAATCTCCACAGGAGGTCGTCATTTTTTACTCCACTGGTGAATGTCCAAGAAACTCAAGGCTGGTTTTCATCGGCCTGTTGACACTCGCAGGCGTGCTGTTAATCTGGCTGTCCATACAACCCTGGTCAGCTCTTCATTTTCCTCTCCACACAACCCAGACGTCAGAAATCATTGGAATCTCCACTACAGAATGTGTCATTCATTCACTGAGAATCTGGAATTCATCTCATTCTCCACAGGAGGTCGTCATTTTTTACTCCACTGGTGAATGTCCACGAAACTCAAGGCTGGTTTTCATCGGCCTGTTGACACTCGCAGGCGTGCTGTTAATCTGGCTGTCCATTCAACCCTGGTCAGCTCTTCATTTTCCTCTCCACACAACCCAGACGTCAGAAATCATTGGAATCTCCACTACAAAATTTTCCATTCATTCATTCCGAATCTGGAATTCATCTGAATCTGCAAATCCAGGTAGGCTTTCGTTACACCACAGGTGAACGTCCGAGTAAACCGAATGCTGATTTTCACACTCGCAGGCTTACTATTAAACTATTCAGAAATCATTGGCATCTCCATTAGAGATTTTTCCATTCATTCACTGCGACTTTGGAAAACATCTGAATTCCAACTCCAGGCGAGTTTTCGTTCCACCACTGGTGAATGTCCAAGTAACCCAATGCTGTCTTTCAGCGGCCTGTTCACACTCGTAGGCATGCTGTTCTACTGGCTATCCACTCAACCCTGGTCAATTCTTCATTTTCCTGTCCACACAACCCCGACTTCAAAAATCATTGGAATCTCCACCCCTGAATGTGCCATTCATTCACTGAGAATCTGAAATTCATCTCCATCTCCAAATAAATAAAGGCAGACTTTCGTTACACCACTGGTAAATGTACAAGTAAACCAATGCTGGTTTTCAGAGGCCTGTTCACATTCTCAGGCGTGTTGTTTAACTGGATATCCACTCAACCCTGGTCAGCTCTTCATATTCCTGAGCACACAACCCAGACTTCAGAAATCATTGGAATCTCGACTACAGAATGTTCCGTTCATTCACTGCGAATCTGGAATTCATCTGAATCTGCACTCCAGGAAGTTTAATGTTACACCACTGGTTAATGTTCCAGTAATCCAATTCTGATTTTCGCCGTCCTGGTCACTCTCGCTGGCGTTCTGTTCAATTGATTATCTAATCAAATATGGTCAGCCCTTCATTTTCCTGGTCACCAAACCCAGATGTCAGAAAAAATTGGAATCTCCGCTAGAGAATGTGCCATTCGTTCACTGCGAATCTGATATTCATCTCAATATCCACTTGAAGGCAGATTTCCTTTACACCACAGGTAAATGTCCAAGTAAGGCAGTGCTTGTGTTCTGCGGCCTGTTCACACTCGCAGGCGTGCTGTTCTTCTGGCTATCGCTCAAACCAGTTCAGCTCTTCATTTTCCTGTCGATACAACACTGATGTCAGAAATCATTGGAATCTCCTCGACAGACTCTGCTATTCATTCACTGCGAATCTGGAATTCATCTCAATCTCCACTCCACGCAGTCTTTCGTTACACCAGTGGTGAATGTCCAAGTAGCCCAATGCTGGTTTCCAGCGGCCTGTTCACACTCACAGGCGTGCTGTTCATCTGGCTATCCATGCAACCCTGGTCAGCTCTTCATTTTCCTCTCCACACAACCCAGACGTCAGAAATCATTGGAATCTCCACTACAGAATGTTCCACTCATTCACGGCGAATGTGGAATTCATCTGAAACTCCACTGCAGTCCGCCTTACATTACAAAACTGGTGAATGTCCATGTAACCGAATGCTGATTTTCACACTTGCAGACTTACTATTAAACTATTCAGAAATCATTGGCATCTCCCTTAGAGATTTTTCCATTCTTTCACTCCGAGTTTGGAAAACATCTGAATTCCAAATACAGGCGAGTTTTCGTTCCACCACTGGTGAATGTCCAAGTAACCCATTGCTGGCTCTCAGGGGCCTGTTCAGACTCGCAGGCATGCTGTTCACCTGGCTATACACTCAACGCTGGTCAGCTCATCATTTTCCTGTCCACAAAAGCGAGACTTCAGAAATCCTTGGTATCTCCACTACAGAATGTTCCAAACATTCACGGCGACTCTGGAATTCATTTGTATGTCCACTCCAGGTAGGTTTTCGTTACACCACTTGTGAATGTCCAAGTAACACAATGCTGGATTTTTACGACCTGTTCACAATCGCAGGGGGGATGTTCAACTGGCTATCCACTCAACCCTAGTCAGCCCTTCATTTTCCTGTCCACACAACCCAGCCTTCAGAAACCATTATTATCTCCAGTACAGAATGTTCCATTCATTCACTGCGTATCCGGAATTCTTCTGAATCTCCACTCCATGCAGGTGTTCGTTACACTGCTGGTGAATATCCAAGAAACACAATGCTGGTTTTCAGCAGCCTGTTCAATCTCACAGGCGTGCTGTTCTACTGGGTATCCACTGAAACCTGGAAAACACTTCATTTTCCTGTACTCACAACCCAGACTACAGAAATCTTTGGAATCTCCACTAGAGAGTGTGCCATTCATTCGCTGAATCTGGAACTCATCGCAATCTCTACTCCACACAGGCTTGGGTTTCACCACTGGTGAAAGTTCAAGTAACCCAATTCTGGTTTTCAGCGGCCTGTTCACACTCACAGGCGTGCTGTTAAACTGGCTATGCACTAAACTCTGGTCAGCTCTTCATTTTCCTTTCTACACAAAACAGACAGCAGAAATCATTGGATTCTCCACTATAAAATGTTCTATTAATTGAATCTGAATCTGGAATTCTTCCTCAATATCCACTGCAAGTAGACTTTCTTTACACCACTGGTGAATGTCCAAGTAACCCAATGCAGGTATTCAGCTGCCTATTCAAACCAGCAGGCGTGCTGTTCTACTGCCTGTCGACACAACTCTGGTAGGCTCTTCATTTTCCTGTCAACACAACCCATACTTCAGAAATCATTGGAATCTCCACTACAGAATGTGTCATTCATTCACTGAGAATCTGGAATTCATCTCAATCTCCACAGGAGGTCGTCATTTTTTACTCCACTGGTGAATGTCCAAGAAACTCAAGGCTGGTTTTCATCGGCCTGTTGACACTCGCAGGCGTGCTGTTAATCTGGCTGTCCATACAACCCTGGTCAGCTCTTCATTTTCCTCTCCACACAACCCAGACGTCAGAAATCATTGGAATCTCCACTACAGAATGTGTCATTCATTCACTGAGAATCTGGAATTCATCTCATTCTCCACAGGAGGTCGTCATTTTTTACTCCACTGGTGAATGTCCACGAAACTCAAGGCTGGTTTTCATCGGCCTGTTGACACTCGCAGGCGTGCTGTTAATCTGGCTGTCCATTCAACCCTGGTCAGCTCTTCATTTTCCTCTCCACACAACCCAGACGTCAGAAATCATTGGAATCTCCACTACAAAATTTTCCATTCATTCATTCCGAATCTGGAATTCATCTGAATCTGCAAATCCAGGTAGGCTTTCGTTACACCACAGGTGAACGTCCGAGTAAACCGAATGCTGATTTTCACACTCGCAGGCTTACTATTAAACTATTCAGAAATCATTGGCATCTCCATTAGAGATTTTTCCATTCATTCACTGCGACTTTGGAAAACATCTGAATTCCAACTCCAGGCGAGTTTTCGTTCCACCACTGGTGAATGTCCAAGTAACCCAATGCTGTCTTTCAGCGGCCTGTTCACACTCGTAGGCATGCTGTTCTACTGGCTATCCACTCAACCCTGGTCAATTCTTCATTTTCCTGTCCACACAACCCCGACTTCAAAAATCATTGGAATCTCCACCCCTGAATGTGCCATTCATTCACTGAGAATCTGAAATTCATCTCCATCTCCAAATAAATAAAGGCAGACTTTCGTTACACCACTGGTAAATGTACAAGTAAACCAATGCTGGTTTTCAGAGGCCTGTTCACATTCTCAGGCGTGTTGTTTAACTGGATATCCACTCAACCCTGGTCAGCTCTTCATATTCCTGCGCACACAACCCAGACTTCAGAAATCATTGGAATCTCGACTACAGAATGTTCCGTTCATTCACTGCGAATCTGGAATTCATCTGAATCTGCACTCCAGAAAGTTTAATGTTACACCACTGGTTAATGTTCCAGTAATCCAATTCTGATTTTCACCGTCCTGGTCACTTTCGCTGGCGTTCTGTTCAATTGATTATCTAATCAAACATGGTCAGCCCTTCATTTTCCTGGTCACGAAACCCAGATGTCAGAAAAAATTGGAATCTCCGCTAGAGAATGTGCCATTCGTTCACTGCGAATCTGATATTCATCTCAATATCCACTTGAAGGCAGACTTCCTTTACACCACAGGTAAATGTCCAAGTAATGCAGTGCTTGTGTTCTGCGGCCTGTTCACACTCGCAGGCGTGCTGTTCTTCTGGCTATCCACTCAAACTAGGTCAGCTCTTCATTTTCCTGTCGACACAACACAGATGTCAGAAATCATTGGAATCTCCTCGACAGACTCTGCTATTCATTCACTGCGAATCTGGAATTCATCTCAATCTCCACTCCACGCAGTCTTTCGTTACACCATTGGTGAATGTCCAAGTAGCCCAATGCTGGTTTCCAGCGGCCTGTTCACACTCACAGGCGTGCTGTTCATCTGGCTATCCATGCAACCCTGGTCAGCTCTTCATTTTCCTCTCCACACAACCCAGACGTCAGAAATCATTGGAATCTCCACTACAGAATGTTCCACTCATTCACGGCGAATGTGGAATTCATCTGAAACTCCACTCCAGTCCGCCTTACATTACACAACTGGTGAATGTCCACGTAACCGAATGCTGATTTTCACACTCGCAGGCTTACTATTAAACTATTCAGAAATCATTGGCATCTCCCTTAGAGATTTTTCCATTCTTTCACTGCGAGTTTGGAAAACATCTGAATTCCAACTCCAGGCGAGTTTTCGTTCCACCACTGGTGAATGTCCAAGTAACCCATTGCTGGCTCTCAGCGGCCTGTTCAGACTCGCAGGCATGCTGTTCACCTGGCTATACACTCAACGCTGGTCAGCTTTTCATTTTCCTGACCACAAAAGCGAGACTTCAGAAATCATTGGAATCTCCACTACAGAATGTTCCAAACATTCACGGCGACTCTGGAATTCATTTGTATGTCCACTCCAGGCAGATTTTCGTTACACCACTTGTGAATGTCCAAGTAACACAATGCTGGATTTTTGCGACCTGTTCACAATCGCAGGGGTGATGTTCAACTGGCTATCCACTCAACCCTAGTCAGCCCTTCATTTTCCTGTCCACACAACCCAGCCTTCAGAAACCATTATTATCTCCAGTACAGAATGTTCCATTCATTCACTGCATATCCGGAATTCTTCTGAATCTCCACTCCATGCAGGTGTTCGTTACACTGCTGGTGAATATCCAAGAAACACAATGCTGGTTTTCAGCAGCCTGTTCAATCTCACAGGCGTGCTGTTCTACTGGCTATCCACTCAAACCTGGAAAACACTTCATTTTCCTGTACTCACAACCCAGACTACAGAAATCTTTGGAACCTCCACTAGAGAGTGTGCCATTCATTCGCTGAATCTGGAATTCATCTCAATCTCTACTCCACACAGGTTTTGGTTTCACCACTGGTGAAAGTTCAAGTAACCCAATTCTGGTTTTCAGCGGCCTGTTCACACTCACAGGCGTGCTGTTAAACTGGCTATGCACTAAACTCTGGTCAGCTCTTCATTTTCCTTTCTACACAAAACAGACAGCAGAAATCATTGGATTCTCCACTATAAAATGTTCTATTAATTCAATCTGAATCTGGAATTCTTCCTCAATATCCACTGCAAGTAGACTTTCTTTACACCACTGGTGAATGTCCAAGTAACCCAATGCAGGTATTCAGCTGCCTATTCAAACCCGCAGGCGTGCTGTTCTACTGCCTGTCGACACAACTCTGGTAGGCTCTTCATTTTCCTGTCAACACAACCCATACTTCAGAAATCATTGGAATCTCCACTACGGAATGTGTCATTCATTCACTGAGAATCTGGAATTCATCTCATTCTACACAGGAGGTCGTCATTTTTTACTCCACTGGTGAATGTCCAAGAAACTCAAGGCTGGTTTTCATCGGCCTGTTGACACTCGCAGGCGTGCTGTTAATCTGGCTGTCCATACAACCCTGGTTAGCTCTTCATTTTCCTCTCCACACAACCCAGACGTCAGAAATCATTGGAATCTCCACTACAAAATTTTCCATTCATTCATTCCGAATCTGGAATTCATCTGAATCTGCAAATCCAGGTAGGCTTTCGTTACACCACAGGTGAACGTCCGAGGAAACCGAATGCTGATTTTCACACTCGCAGGCTTACTATTAAACTATTCAGAAATCATTGGCATCTCCATTAGAGATTTTTCCATTCATTCACTGCGACTTTGGAAAACATCTGAATTCCAACTCCAGGCGAGTTTTCGTTCCACCACTGGTGAATGTCCAAGTAACCCAATGCTGTCTTTCAGCGGCCTGTTCACACTCGTAGGCATGCTGTTCTACTGGCTATCCACTCAACCCTGCTCAATTCTTCATTTTCCTGTCCACACAACCCCGACTTCAAAAATCATTGGAATCTCCACCCCTGAATGTGCCATTCATTCACTGAGAATCTGAAATTCATCTCCATCTCCAAATAAATAAAGGCAGACTTTCGTTACACCACTGGTAAATGTACAAGTAAACCAATGCTGGTTTTCAGAGGCCTGTTCACATTCTCAGGCGTGTTGTTTAACTGGATATCCACTCAACACTGGTCAGCTCTTCATATTCCTGCGCACACAACCCAGACTTCAGAAATCATTGAAATCTCGACTACAGAATGTTCCGTTCATTCACTGCGAATCTGGAATTCATCTGAATCTGCACTCCAGGAAGTTTAATGTTACACCACTGGTTAATGTCCCAGTAATCCAATTCTGATTTTCACCGTCCTGGTCACTCTCGCTGGCGTTCTGTTCAATTGATTATCTAATCAAACATGGTCAGCCCTTCATTATCCTGGTCACGAAACCCAGATGTCAGAAAAAATTGGAATCTCCGCTAGAGAATGTGCCATTCGTTCACTGCGAATCTGATATTCATCTCAATATCCACTTGAAGGCAGACTTCCTTTACACCACAGGTAAATGTCCAAGTAATGCAGTGCTTGTGTTCTGCGACCTGTTCACCCTCGCAGGCGTGCTGTTCTTCTGGCTATCCACTCAAACCAGGTCAGCTCTTCATTTTCCTGTCGATACAACACAGATGTCAGAAATCATTGGAATCTCCTCGACAGACTCTGCTATTCATTCACTGCGAAACTGGAATTCATCTCAATCTCCACTCCACGCAGTCTTTCGTTACACCATTGGTGAATGTCCAAGTAGCCCAATGCTGGTTTCCAGCGGCCTGTTCACACTCACAGGCGTGCTGTTCATCTGGCTATCCATGCAACCCTGGTCAGCTCTTCATTTTCCTCTCCACACAACCCAGACGTCAGAAATCATTGGAATCTCCACTACAGAATGTTCCACTCATTCACGGCGAATGTGGAATTCATCTGAAACTCCACTCCAGTCCGCCTTACATTACACAACTGGTGAATGTCCACGTAACCGAATGCTGATTTTCACACTCGCAGGCTTACTATTAAACTATTCAGAAATCATTGGCATCTCCCTTAGAGATTTTTCCACTCTTTCACTGCGAGTTTGGAAAACATCTGAATTCCAACTCCAGGCGAGTTTTCGTTCCACCACTGGTGAATGTCCAAGTAACCCATTGCTGGCTCTCAGCGGCCTGTTCAGACTCGCAGGCATGCTGTTCACCTGGCTATACACTCAACGCTGGTCAGCTCTTCATTTTCCTGTCCACAAAAGCGAGACTTCAGAAATCATTGGAATCTCCACTACAGAATGTTCCAAACATCCACGGCGACTCTGGAATTCATTTGTATGTCCACTCCAGGCAGATTTTCGTTACACCACTTGTGAATGTCCAAGTAACACAATGCTGGATTTTTGCGACCTGTTCACAATCGCAGGGGGGATTTTCAACTGGCTATCCACTCAACCCTAGTCAGCCCTTCATTTTCCTGTCCACACAACCCAGCCTTCAGAAACCATTATTATCTCCAGTACAGAATGTTCCATTCATTCACTGCGTATCCGGAATTCTTCTGAATCTCCACTCCATGCAGGTGTTCGTTACACTGCTGGTGAACATCCAAGAAACACAATGCTGGTATTCAGCAGCCTGTTCAATCTCACAGGCGTGCTGTTCTACTGGCTATCCACTCAAACCTGGAAAACACTTCATTTTCCTGTACTCACAACCCAGACTACAGAAATCTTTGGAATCTCCACTAGAGAGTGTGCCATTCATTCGCTGAATCTGGAACTCATCGCAATCTCTACTCCACACAGGCTTTGGTTTCACCACTGGTGAAAGTTCAAGTAAGTTCTGGTTTTCAGCGGCCTGTTCACACTCACAGGCCTGCTGTTAAACTGGCTATGCACTAAACTCTGGTCAGCTCTTCATTTTCCTTTCTACACAAAACAGACAGCAGAAATCATTGGATTCTCCACTATAAAATGTTCTTTTAATTCAATCTGAATCTGGAATTCTTCCTCAATATCCACTGCAAGTAGACTTTCTTTACACCACTGGTGAATGTCCAAGTAACCCAATGCAGGTATTCAGCTGCCTATTCAAACCCGCAGGCGTGCTGTTCTACTGCCTGTCGACACAACTCTGGTAGGCTCTTCATTTTCCTGTCAACACAACCCATACTTCAGAAATCATTGGAATCTCCACTACAGAATGTGTCATTCATTCACTGAGAATCTGGAATTCATCTCAATCTCCACAGGAGGTCGTCATTTTTTACTCCACTGGTGAATGTCCAAGAAACTCAAGGCTGGTTTTCATCGGCCTGTTGACACTCGCAGGCGTGCTGTTAATCTGGCTGTCCATACAACCCTGGTCAGCTCTTCATTTTCCTCTCCACACAACCCAGACGTCAAAAATCATTGGAATCTCCACTACAGAATGTGTCATTCATTCACTGAGAATCTGGAATTCATCTCGTTCTCCACAGGAGGTCGTCATTTTTTACTCCACTGGTGAATGTCCACGAAACTCAAGGCTGGTTTTCATCGGCCTGTTGACACTCGCAGGCGTGCTGTTAATCTGGCTGTCCATTCAACCCTGGTCAGCTCTTCATTTTCCTCTCCACACAACCCAGACGTCAGAAATCATTGGAATCTCCACTACAAAATTTTCCATTCATTCATTCCGAATCTGGAATTCATCTGAATCTGCAAATCCAGGTAGGCTTTCGTTACACCACAGGTGAACGTCCGAGGAAACCGAATGCTGATTTTCACACTCGCAGGCTTACTATTAAACTATTCAGAAATCATTGGCATCTCCATTAGAGATTTTTCCATTCATTCACTGCAATTTTGGAAAACATCTGAATTCCAACTCCAGGCGAGTTTTCGTTCCACCACTGGTGAATGTCCAAGTAACCCAATGCTGTCTTTCAGCGGCCTGTTCACACTCGTAGGCATGCTGTTCTACTGGCTATCCACTCGACCCTGGTCAATTCTTCATTTTCCTGTCCACACAACCCCGACTTCAAAAATCATTGGAATCTCCACCCCTGAATGTGCCATTCATTCACTGAGAATCTGAAATTCATCTTCATCTCCAAATAAATAAAGGCAGACTTTCGTTACACCACTGGTAAATGTACAAGTAAACCAATGCTGGTTTTCAGAGGCCTGTTCACATTCTCAGGCGTGTTGTTTAACTGGATATCCATTCAACCCTGGTCAGCTCTTCATATTCCTGCGCACACAACCCAGACTTCAGAAATCATTGTAATCTCGAATACAGAATGTTCCGTTCATTCACTGCGAATCTGGAATTCATCTGAATCTGCACTCCAGGAAGTTTAATGTTACACCACTGGTTAATGTTCCAGTAATCCAATTCTGATTTTCACCGTCCTGGTCACTTTCGCTGGCGTTCTGTTCAATTGATTATCTAATCAAACATGGTCAGCCCTTCATTTTCCTGGTCACGAAACCCAGATGTCAGAAAAAATTGGAATCTCCGCTAGAGAATGTGCCATTCGTTCACTGCGAATCTGATATTCATCTCAATATCCACTTGAAGGCAGACTTCCTTTACACCACAGGTAAATGTCCAAGTAATGCAGTGCTTGTGTTCTGCGGCCTGTTCACACTCGCAGGCGTGCTGTTCTTCTGGCTATCCACTCAAACCAGGTCAGCTCTTCATTTTCCTGTCGACACAACACAGATGTCAGAAATCATTGGAATCTCCTCGACAGACTCTGCTATTCATTCACTGCGAATCTGGAATTCATCTCAATCTCCACTCCACGCAGTCTTTCGTTACACCATTGGTGAATGTCCAAGTAGCCCAATGCTGGTTTCCAGCGGCCTGTTCACACTCACAGGCGTGCTGTTCATCTGGCTATCCATGCAACCCTGGTCAGCTCTTCATTTTCCTCTCCACACAACCCAGACGTCAGAAATCATTGGAATCTCCACTACAGAATGTTCCACTCATTCACGGCGAATGTGGAATTCATCTGAAACTCCACTCCAGTCCGCCTTACATTACACAACTGGTGAATGTCCACGTAACCGAATGCTGATTTTCACACTCGCAGGCTTACTATTAAACTATTCAGAAATCATTGGCATCTCCCTTAGAGATTTTTCCATTCTTTCACTGCGAGTTTGGAAAACATCTGAATTCCAACTCCAGGCGAGTTTTCGTTCCACCACTGGTGAATGTCCAAGTAACCCATTGCTGGCTCTCAGCGGCCTGTTCCGACTCGCAGGCATGCTGTTCACCTGGCTATACACTCAACGCTGGTCAGCTCTTCATTTTCCTGACCACAAAAGCGAGACTTCAGAAATCATTGGAATCTCCACTACAGAATGTTCCAAACATTCACGGCGACTCTGGAATTCATTTGTATGTCCACTCCAGGCAGATTTTCGTTACACCACTTGTGAATGTCCAAGTAACACAATGCTGGATTTTTGCGACCTGTTCACAATCGCAGGGGTGATGTTCAACTGGCTATCCACTCAACCCTAGTCAGCCCTTCATTTTCCTGTCCACACAACCCAGCCTTCAGAAACCATTATTATCTCCAGTACAGAATGTTCCATTCATTCACTGCGTATCCGGAATTCTTCTGAATCTCCACTCCATGCAGGTGTTCGTTACACTGCTGGTGAATATCCAAGAAACACAATGCTGGTTTTCAGCAGCCTGTTCAATCTCACAGGCGTGCTGTTCTACTGGCTATCCACTCAAACCTGGAAAACACTTCATTTTCCTGTACTCACAACCCAGACTACAGAAATCTTTGGAACCTCCACTAGAGAGTGTGCCATTCATTCGCTGAATCTGGAATTCATCTCAATCTCTACTCCACACAGCCTTTGGTTTCACCACTGGTGAAAGTTCAAGTAACCCAATTCTGGTTTTCAGCGGCCTGTTCACACTCACAGGCGTGCTGTTAAACTGGCTATGCACTAAACTCTGGTCAGCTCTTCATTTTCCTTTCTACACAAAACAGACAGCAGAAATCATTGGATTCTCCACTATAAAATGTTCTATTAATTCAATCTGAATCTGGAATTCTTCCTCAATATCCACTGCAAGTAGACTTTCTTTACACCACTGGTGAATGTCCAAGTAACCCAATGCAGGTATTCAGCTGCCTATTCAAACCCGCAGGCGTGCTGTTCTACTGCCTGTCGACACAACTCTGGTAGGCTCTTCATTTTCCTGTCAACACAACCCATACTTCAGAAATCATTGGAATCTCCACTACAGAATGTGTCATTCATTCACTGAGAATCTGGAATTCATCTCATTCTCCACAGGAGGTCGTCATTTTTTACTCCACTGGTGAATGTCCACGAAACTCAAGGCTGGTTTTCATTGGCCTGTTGACACTCGCAGGCGTGCTGTTAATCTGGCTGTCCATACAACCCTGGTCAGCTCTTCATTTTCCTCTCCACACAACCCAGACGTCAGAAATCATTGGAATCTCCACTACAAAATTTTCCATTCATTCATTCCGAATCTGGAATTCATCTGAATCTGCAAATCCAGGTAGGCTTTCGTTACACCACAGGTGAACGTCCGAGGAAACCGAATGCTGATTTTCACACTCGCAGGCTTACTATTAAACTATTCAGAAATCATTGGCATCTCCATTAGAGATTTTTCCATTCATTCACTGCGACTTTGGAAAACATCTGAATTCCAACTCCAGGCGAGTTTTCGTTCCACCACTGGTGAATGTCCAAGTAACCCAATGCTGTCTTTCAGCGGCCTGTTCACCCTCGTAGGCGTGCTGTTTTACTGGCTATCCACTCAACCCTGGTCAATTCTTCATTTTCCTGTCCACACAACCACAACTTCAAAAATCTTTGGAATCTCCACCCCTGAATGTGCCATTCATTCACTGAGAATCTGAAATTCATCTCCATCTCCAAATAAATAAAGGCAGACTTTCGTTACACCACTGGTGAATGTACAAGTAAACCAATGCTGGTTTTCAGAGGCCTGTTCACATTCTCAGGCGTGTTGTTTAACTGGATATCCACTCAACCCTGGTCAGCTCTTCATATTCCTGCGCACACAACCCAGATTTCAGAAATCATTGGAATCTCGACTACACAATGTTCCGTTCATTCACTGCGAATCTGGAATTCATCTGAATCTGCACTCCAGGAAGTTTAATGTTACACCACTGGTTAATGTTCCAGTAATCCAATTCTGATTTTCACCGTCCTGGTCACTCTCGCTGGCGTTCTGTTCAATTGATTATCTAATCAAACATGGTCAGCCCTTCATTTTCCTGGTCACGAAACCCAGATGTCAGAAAAAATTGGAATCTCCGCTAGAGAATGTGCCATCCGTTCACTGCGAATCTCATATTCATCTCAATATACACTTGAAGGCAGACTTCCTTTACACCACAGGTAAATGTCCAAGTAATGCAGTGCTTGTGTTCTTCGGCCTGTTCACACTCGCAGGCGTGCTGTTCTTCTGGCTATCCACTCAAACCAGGTCAGCTCTTCATTTTCCTGTTGATACAACACAGATGTCAGAAATCATTGGAATCTCCTCGACAGACTCTGCTATTCATTCACTGCGAATCTGGAATTCATCTCAATCTCCACTCCACGCAGTCTTTCGTTACACCAGTGGTGAATGTCCAAGTAGCCCAATGCTGGTTTCCAGCGGCCTGTTCACACTCACAGGCGTGCTGTTCATCTGGCTATCCATGCAACCCTGGTCAGCTCTTCATTTTCCTCTCCACACAACGCAGACGTCAGAAATCATTGGAATCTCCACTACAGAATGTTCCACTCATTCACGGCGAATGTGGAATTCATCTGAAACTCAACTGCAGTCCGCCTTACATTACACAACTGGTGAATGTCCACGTAACCGAATGCTGATTTTCACACTTGCAGGCTTACTATTAAACTATTCAGAAATCATTGGCATCTCCCTTAGAGATTTTTCCATTCTTTCACTGCGAGTTTGGAAAACATCTGAATTCCAACTCCAGGCGAGTTTTCGTTCCACCACTGGTGAATGTCCAAGTAACCCATTGCTGGCTCTCAGCGGCCTGTTCAGACTCGCAGGCATGCTGTTCACCTGGCTATACACTCAACGCTGGTCAGCTTTTCATTTTCCTGACCACAAAAGCGAGACTTCAGAAATCATTGGAATCTCCACTACAGAATGTTCCAAACATTCACGGCGACTCTGGAATTCATTTGTATGTCCACTCCAGGCAGATTTTCGTTACACCACTTGTGAATGTCCAAGTAACACAATGCTGGATTTTTGCGACCTGTTCACAATCGCAGGGGTGATGTTCAACTGGCTATCCACTCAACCCTAGTCAGCCCTTCATTTTCCTGTCCACACAACCCAGCCTTCAGAAACCATTATTATCTCCAGTACAGAATGTTCCATTCATTCACTGCATATCCGGAATTCTTCTGAATCTCCACTCCATGCAGGTGTTCGTTACACTGCTGGTGAATATCCAAGAAACACAATGCTGGTTTTCAGCAGCCTGTTCAATCTCACAGGCGTGCTGTTCTACTGGCTATCCACTCAAACCTGGAAAACACTTCATTTTCCTGTACTCACAACCCAGACTACAGAAATCTTTGGAACCTCCACTAGAGAGTGTGCCATTCATTCGCTGAATCTGGAATTCATCTCAATCTCTACTCCACACAGGTTTTGGTTTCACCACTGGTGAAAGTTCAAGTAACCCAATTCTGGTTTTCAGCGGCCTGTTCACACTCACAGGCGTGCTGTTAAACTGGCTATGCACTAAACTCTGGTCAGCTCTTCATTTTCCTTTCTACACAAAACAGACAGCAGAAATCATTGGATTCTCCACTATAAAATGTTCTATTAATTCAATCTGAATCTGGAATTCTTCCTCAATATCCACTGCAAGTAGACTTTCTTTACACCACTGGTGAATGTCCAAGTAACCCAATGCAGGTATTCAGCTGCCTATTCAAACCCGCAGGCGTGCTGTTCTACTGCCTGTCGACACAACTCTGGTAGGCTCTTCATTTTCCTGTCAACACAACCCATACTTCAGAAATCATTGGAATCTCCACTACGGAATGTGTCATTCATTCACTGAGAATCTGGAATTCATCTCATTCTACACAGGAGGTCGTCATTTTTTACTCCACTGGTGAATGTCCAAGAAACTCAAGGCTGGTTTTCATCGGCCTGTTGACACTCGCAGGCGTGCTGTTAATCTGGCTGTCCATACAACCCTGGTTAGCTCTTCATTTTCCTCTCCACACAACCCAGACGTCAGAAATCATTGGAATCTCCACTACAAAATTTTCCATTCATTCATTCCGAATCTGGAATTCATCTGAATCTGCAAATCCAGGTAGGCTTTCGTTACACCACAGGTGAACGTCCGAGGAAACCGAATGCTGATTTTCACACTCGCAGGCTTACTATTAAACTATTCAGAAATCATTGGCATCTCCATTAGAGATTTTTCCATTCATTCACTGCGACTTTGGAAAACATCTGAATTCCAACTCCAGGCGAGTTTTCGTTCCACCACTGGTGAATGTCCAAGTAACCCAATGCTGTCTTTCAGCGGCCTGTTCACACTCGTAGGCATGCTGTTCTACTGGCTATCCACTCAACCCTGCTCAATTCTTCATTTTCCTGTCCACACAACCCCGACTTCAAAAATCATTGGAATCTCCACCCCTGAATGTGCCATTCATTCACTGAGAATCTGAAATTCATCTCCATCTCCAAATAAATAAAGGCAGACTTTCGTTACACCACTGGTAAATGTACAAGTAAACCAATGCTGGTTTTCAGAGGCCTGTTCACATTCTCAGGCGTGTTGTTTAACTGGATATCCACTCAACACTGGTCAGCTCTTCATATTCCTGCGCACACAACCCAGACTTCAGAAATCATTGAAATCTCGACTACAGAATGTTCCGTTCATTCACTGCGAATCTGGAATTCATCTGAATCTGCACTCCAGGAAGTTTAATGTTACACCACTGGTTAATGTCCCAGTAATCCAATTCTGATTTTCACCGTCCTGGTCACTCTCGCTGGCGTTCTGTTCAATTGATTATCTAATCAAACATGGTCAGCCCTTCATTATCCTGGTCACGAAACCCAGATGTCAGAAAAAATTGGAATCTCCGCTAGAGAATGTGCCATTCGTTCACTGCGAATCTGATATTCATCTCAATATCCACTTGAAGGCAGACTTCCTTTACACCACAGGTAAATGTCCAAGTAATGCAGTGCTTGTGTTCTGCGACCTGTTCACCCTCGCAGGCGTGCTGTTCTTCTGGCTATCCACTCAAACCAGGTCAGCTCTTCATTTTCCTGTCGATACAACACAGATGTCAGAAATCATTGGAATCTCCTCGACAGACTCTGCTATTCATTCACTGCGAAACTGGAATTCATCTCAATCTCCACTCCACGCAGTCTTTCGTTACACCATTGGTGAATGTCCAAGTAGCCCAATGCTGGTTTCCAGCGGCCTGTTCACACTCACAGGCGTGCTGTTCATCTGGCTATCCATGCAACCCTGGTCAGCTCTTCATTTTCCTCTCCACACAACCCAGACGTCAGAAATCATTGGAATCTCCACTACAGAATGTTCCACTCATTCACGGCGAATGTGGAATTCATCTGAAACTCCACTCCAGTCCGCCTTACATTACACAACTGGTGAATGTCCACGTAACCGAATGCTGATTTTCACACTCGCAGGCTTACTATTAAACTATTCAGAAATCATTGGCATCTCCCTTAGAGATTTTTCCACTCTTTCACTGCGAGTTTGGAAAACATCTGAATTCCAACTCCAGGCGAGTTTTCGTTCCACCACTGGTGAATGTCCAAGTAACCCATTGCTGGCTCTCAGCGGCCTGTTCAGACTCGCAGGCATGCTGTTCACCTGGCTATACACTCAACGCTGGTCAGCTCTTCATTTTCCTGTCCACAAAAGCGAGACTTCAGAAATCATTGGAATCTCCACTACAGAATGTTCCAAACATCCACGGCGACTCTGGAATTCATTTGTATGTCCACTCCAGGCAGATTTTCGTTACACCACTTGTGAATGTCCAAGTAACACAATGCTGGATTTTTGCGACCTGTTCACAATCGCAGGGGGGATTTTCAACTGGCTATCCACTCAACCCTAGTCAGCCCTTCATTTTCCTGTCCACACAACCCAGCCTTCAGAAACCATTATTATCTCCAGTACAGAATGTTCCATTCATTCACTGCGTATCCGGAATTCTTCTGAATCTCCACTCCATGCAGGTGTTCGTTACACTGCTGGTGAACATCCAAGAAACACAATGCTGGTATTCAGCAGCCTGTTCAATCTCACAGGCGTGCTGTTCTACTGGCTATCCACTCAAACCTGGAAAACACTTCATTTTCCTGTACTCACAACCCAGACTACAGAAATCTTTGGAATCTCCACTAGAGAGTGTGCCATTCATTCGCTGAATCTGGAACTCATCGCAATCTCTACTCCACACAGGCTTTGGTTTCACCACTGGTGAAAGTTCAAGTAAGTTCTGGTTTTCAGCGGCCTGTTCACACTCACAGGCCTGCTGTTAAACTGGCTATGCACTAAACTCTGGTCAGCTCTTCATTTTCCTTTCTACACAAAACAGACAGCAGAAATCATTGGATTCTCCACTATAAAATGTTCTTTTAATTCAATCTGAATCTGGAATTCTTCCTCAATATCCACTGCAAGTAGACTTTCTTTACACCACTGGTGAATGTCCAAGTAACCCAATGCAGGTATTCAGCTGCCTATTCAAACCCGCAGGCGTGCTGTTCTACTGCCTGTCGACACAACTCTGGTAGGCTCTTCATTTTCCTGTCAACACAACCCATACTTCAGAAATCATTGGAATCTCCACTACAGAATGTGTCATTCATTCACTGAGAATCTGGAATTCATCTCAATCTCCACAGGAGGTCGTCATTTTTTACTCCACTGGTGAATGTCCAAGAAACTCAAGGCTGGTTTTCATCGGCCTGTTGACACTCGCAGGCGTGCTGTTAATCTGGCTGTCCATACAACCCTGGTCAGCTCTTCATTTTCCTCTCCACACAACCCAGACGTCAAAAATCATTGGAATCTCCACTACAGAATGTGTCATTCATTCACTGAGAATCTGGAATTCATCTCGTTCTCCACAGGAGGTCGTCATTTTTTACTCCACTGGTGAATGTCCACGAAACTCAAGGCTGGTTTTCATCGGCCTGTTGACACTCGCAGGCGTGCTGTTAATCTGGCTGTCCATTCAACCCTGGTCAGCTCTTCATTTTCCTCTCCACACAACCCAGACGTCAGAAATCATTGGAATCTCCACTACAAAATTTTCCATTCATTCATTCCGAATCTGGAATTCATCTGAATCTGCAAATCCAGGTAGGCTTTCGTTACACCACAGGTGAACGTCCGAGGAAACCGAATGCTGATTTTCACACTCGCAGGCTTACTATTAAACTATTCAGAAATCATTGGCATCTCCATTAGAGATTTTTCCATTCATTCACTGCAATTTTGGAAAACATCTGAATTCCAACTCCAGGCGAGTTTTCGTTCCACCACTGGTGAATGTCCAAGTAACCCAATGCTGTCTTTCAGCGGCCTGTTCACACTCGTAGGCATGCTGTTCTACTGGCTATCCACTCGACCCTGGTCAATTCTTCATTTTCCTGTCCACACAACCCCGACTTCAAAAATCATTGGAATCTCCACCCCTGAATGTGCCATTCATTCACTGAGAATCTGAAATTCATCTTCATCTCCAAATAAATAAAGGCAGACTTTCGTTACACCACTGGTAAATGTACAAGTAAACCAATGCTGGTTTTCAGAGGCCTGTTCACATTCTCAGGCGTGTTGTTTAACTGGATATCCATTCAACCCTGGTCAGCTCTTCATATTCCTGCGCACACAACCCAGACTTCAGAAATCATTGTAATCTCGAATACAGAATGTTCCGTTCATTCACTGCGAATCTGGAATTCATCTGAATCTGCACTCCAGGAAGTTTAATGTTACACCACTGGTTAATGTTCCAGTAATCCAATTCTGATTTTCACCGTCCTGGTCACTTTCGCTGGCGTTCTGTTCAATTGATTATCTAATCAAACATGGTCAGCCCTTCATTTTCCTGGTCACGAAACCCAGATGTCAGAAAAAATTGGAATCTCCGCTAGAGAATGTGCCATTCGTTCACTGCGAATCTGATATTCATCTCAATATCCACTTGAAGGCAGACTTCCTTTACACCACAGGTAAATGTCCAAGTAATGCAGTGCTTGTGTTCTGCGGCCTGTTCACACTCGCAGGCGTGCTGTTCTTCTGGCTATCCACTCAAACCAGGTCAGCTCTTCATTTTCCTGTCGACACAACACAGATGTCAGAAATCATTGGAATCTCCTCGACAGACTCTGCTATTCATTCACTGCGAATCTGGAATTCATCTCAATCTCCACTCCACGCAGTCTTTCGTTACACCATTGGTGAATGTCCAAGTAGCCCAATGCTGGTTTCCAGCGGCCTGTTCACACTCACAGGCGTGCTGTTCATCTGGCTATCCATGCAACCCTGGTCAGCTCTTCATTTTCCTCTCCACACAACCCAGACGTCAGAAATCATTGGAATCTCCACTACAGAATGTTCCACTCATTCACGGCGAATGTGGAATTCATCTGAAACTCCACTCCAGTCCGCCTTACATTACACAACTGGTGAATGTCCACGTAACCGAATGCTGATTTTCACACTCGCAGGCTTACTATTAAACTATTCAGAAATCATTGGCATCTCCCTTAGAGATTTTTCCATTCTTTCACTGCGAGTTTGGAAAACATCTGAATTCCAACTCCAGGCGAGTTTTCGTTCCACCACTGGTGAATGTCCAAGTAACCCATTGCTGGCTCTCAGCGGCCTGTTCCGACTCGCAGGCATGCTGTTCACCTGGCTATACACTCAACGCTGGTCAGCTCTTCATTTTCCTGACCACAAAAGCGAGACTTCAGAAATCATTGGAATCTCCACTACAGAATGTTCCAAACATTCACGGCGACTCTGGAATTCATTTGTATGTCCACTCCAGGCAGATTTTCGTTACACCACTTGTGAATGTCCAAGTAACACAATGCTGGATTTTTGCGACCTGTTCACAATCGCAGGGGTGATGTTCAACTGGCTATCCACTCAACCCTAGTCAGCCCTTCATTTTCCTGTCCACACAACCCAGCCTTCAGAAACCATTATTATCTCCAGTACAGAATGTTCCATTCATTCACTGCGTATCCGGAATTCTTCTGAATCTCCACTCCATGCAGGTGTTCGTTACACTGCTGGTGAATATCCAAGAAACACAATGCTGGTTTTCAGCAGCCTGTTCAATCTCACAGGCGTGCTGTTCTACTGGCTATCCACTCAAACCTGGAAAACACTTCATTTTCCTGTACTCACAACCCAGACTACAGAAATCTTTGGAACCTCCACTAGAGAGTGTGCCATTCATTCGCTGAATCTGGAATTCATCTCAATCTCTACTCCACACAGCCTTTGGTTTCACCACTGGTGAAAGTTCAAGTAACCCAATTCTGGTTTTCAGCGGCCTGTTCACACTCACAGGCGTGCTGTTAAACTGGCTATGCACTAAACTCTGGTCAGCTCTTCATTTTCCTTTCTACACAAAACAGACAGCAGAAATCATTGGATTCTCCACTATAAAATGTTCTATTAATTCAATCTGAATCTGGAATTCTTCCTCAATATCCACTGCAAGTAGACTTTCTTTACACCACTGGTGAATGTCCAAGTAACCCAATGCAGGTATTCAGCTGCCTATTCAAACCCGCAGGCGTGCTGTTCTACTGCCTGTCGACACAACTCTGGTAGGCTCTTCATTTTCCTGTCAACACAACCCATACTTCAGAAATCATTGGAATCTCCACTACAGAATGTGTCATTCATTCACTGAGAATCTGGAATTCATCTCATTCTCCACAGGAGGTCGTCATTTTTTACTCCACTGGTGAATGTCCACGAAACTCAAGGCTGGTTTTCATTGGCCTGTTGACACTCGCAGGCGTGCTGTTAATCTGGCTGTCCATACAACCCTGGTCAGCTCTTCATTTTCCTCTCCACACAACCCAGACGTCAGAAATCATTGGAATCTCCACTACAAAATTTTCCATTCATTCATTCCGAATCTGGAATTCATCTGAATCTGCAAATCCAGGTAGGCTTTCGTTACACCACAGGTGAACGTCCGAGGAAACCGAATGCTGATTTTCACACTCGCAGGCTTACTATTAAACTATTCAGAAATCATTGGCATCTCCATTAGAGATTTTTCCATTCATTCACTGCGACTTTGGAAAACATCTGAATTCCAACTCCAGGCGAGTTTTCGTTCCACCACTGGTGAATGTCCAAGTAACCCAATGCTGTCTTTCAGCGGCCTGTTCACCCTCGTAGGCGTGCTGTTTTACTGGCTATCCACTCAACCCTGGTCAATTCTTCATTTTCCTGTCCACACAACCACAACTTCAAAAATCTTTGGAATCTCCACCCCTGAATGTGCCATTCATTCACTGAGAATCTGAAATTCATCTCCATCTCCAAATAAATAAAGGCAGACTTTCGTTACACCACTGGTGAATGTACAAGTAAACCAATGCTGGTTTTCAGAGGCCTGTTCACATTCTCAGGCGTGTTGTTTAACTGGATATCCACTCAACCCTGGTCAGCTCTTCATATTCCTGCGCACACAACCCAGATTTCAGAAATCATTGGAATCTCGACTACACAATGTTCCGTTCATTCACTGCGAATCTGGAATTCATCTGAATCTGCACTCCAGGAAGTTTAATGTTACACCACTGGTTAATGTTCCAGTAATCCAATTCTGATTTTCACCGTCCTGGTCACTCTCGCTGGCGTTCTGTTCAATTGATTATCTAATCAAACATGGTCAGCCCTTCATTTTCCTGGTCACGAAACCCAGATGTCAGAAAAAATTGGAATCTCCGCTAGAGAATGTGCCATCCGTTCACTGCGAATCTCATATTCATCTCAATATACACTTGAAGGCAGACTTCCTTTACACCACAGGTAAATGTCCAAGTAATGCAGTGCTTGTGTTCTTCGGCCTGTTCACACTCGCAGGCGTGCTGTTCTTCTGGCTATCCACTCAAACCAGGTCAGCTCTTCATTTTCCTGTTGATACAACACAGATGTCAGAAATCATTGGAATCTCCTCGACAGACTCTGCTATTCATTCACTGCGAATCTGGAATTCATCTCAATCTCCACTCCACGCAGTCTTTCGTTACACCAGTGGTGAATGTCCAAGTAGCCCAATGCTGGTTTCCAGCGGCCTGTTCACACTCACAGGCGTGCTGTTCATCTGGCTATCCATGCAACCCTGGTCAGCTCTTCATTTTCCTCTCCACACAACGCAGACGTCAGAAATCATTGGAATCTCCACTACAGAATGTTCCACTCATTCACGGCGAATGTGGAATTCATCTGAAACTCAACTGCAGTCCGCCTTACATTACACAACTGGTGAATGTCCACGTAACCGAATGCTGATTTTCACACTTGCAGGCTTACTATTAAACTATTCAGAAATCATTGGCATCTCCCTTAGAGATTTTTCCATTCTTTCACTGCGAGTTTGGAAAACATCTGAATTCCAACTACAGGCGAGTTTTCGTTCCACCACTGGTGAATGTCCAAGTAACCCATTGCTGGCTCTCAGGGGCCTGTTCAGACTCGCAGGCATGCTGTTCACCTGGCTATACACTCAACGCTGGTCAGCTCATCATTTTCCTGTCCACAAAAGCGAGACTTCAGAAATCATTGGTATCTCCACTACAGAATGTTCCAAACATTCACGGCGACTCTGGAATTCATTTGTATGTCCACTCCAGGTAGATTTTCGTTACACCACTTGTGAATGTCCAAGTAACACAATGCTGGATTTTTACGACCTGTTCACAATCGCAGGGGGGATGTTCAACTGGCTATCCACTCAACCCTAGTCAGCCCTTCATTTTCCTGTCCACACAACCCAGCCTTCAGAAACCATTATTATCTCCAGTACAGAATGTTCCATTCATTCACTGCGTATCCGGAATTCTTCTGAATCTCCACTCCATGCAGGTGTTCGTTACACTGCTGGTGAATATCCAAGAAAGACAATGCTGGTTTTCAGCAGCCTGTTCAATCTCACAGGCGTGCTGTTCTACTGGCTATCCACTCAAACCTGGAAAACACTTCATTTTCCTGTACTCACAACCCAGACTACAGAAATCTTTGGAACCTCCACTAGAGAGTGTGCCATTCATTCGCTGAATCTGGAATTCATCTCAATCTCTACTCCACACAGGCTTTGGTTTCACCACTGGTGAAAGTTCAAGTAACCCAATTCTGGTTCTCAGCGGCCTGTTCACACTCACAGGCGTGCTGTTAAACTGGCTATGCACTAAACTCTGGTCAGCTCTTCATTTTCCTTTCTACACAAAACAGACAGCAGAAATCATTGGATTCTCCACTATAAAATGTTCTATTAATTCAATCTGAATCTGGAATTCTTCCTCTATATCCACTGCAAGTAGACTTTCTTTACACCACTGGTGAATGTCCAAGTAACCCAATGCAGGTATTCAGCTGCCAATTCAAACCCGCAGGCGTGCTGTTCTACTGCCTGTCGACACAACTCTGGTAGGCTCTTCATTTTCCTGTCAACACAACCCATACTTCAGAAATCATTGTAATCTCCACTACAGAATGTGTCATTCATTCACTGAGAATCTGGAATTCATGTCATTCTCCACAGGAGGTCGTCATTTTTTACTCCACTGGTGAATGTCCAAGAAACTCAAGGCTGGGTTTTATCGGCCTGTTGACACTCGCAGGCGTGCTGTTAATCTGGCTGTCCATACAACCCTGGTCAGCTCTTCATTTTCCTCTCCACACAACCCAGACGTCAGAAATCATTGGAATCTCCACTACAAAATTTTCCATTCATTCATTCCGAATCTGGAATTCATCTTAATCTGCAAATCCAGGTAGGCTTTCGTTACACCACAGGTGAACGTCCGAGTAAACCGAATGCTGATTTTCACACTCGCAGGCTTACTATTAAACTATTCAGAAATCATTGGCATCTCCATTAGAGATTTTTCCATTCATTCACTGCGACTTTGGAAAACATCTGAATTCCAACTCCAGGCGAGTTTTCGTTCCACCACTGGTGAATGTCCAAGTAACCCAATGCTGTCTTTCAGCGGCCTGTTCACACTCGTAGGCATGCTGTTCTACTGGCTATCCACTCAACCCTGCTCAATTCTTCATTTTCCTGTCCACACAACCCCGACTTCAAAAATCATTGGAATCTCCACCCCTGAATGTGCCATTCATTCACTGAGAATCTGAAATTCATCTCCATCTCCAAATAAAGGCAGACTTTCGTTACACCACTGGTAAATGTACAAGTAAACCAATGCTGGTTTTCAGAGGCCTGTTCACATTCCCAGGCGTGTTGTTTAACTGGATATCCACTCAACCCTGGTCAGCTCTTCATATTCCTGCGCACACAACCCAGACTTCAGAAATCATTGGAATCTCGACTACAGAATGTTCCGTTCATTCACTGCGAATCTGGAATTCATCTGCATCTGCACTCCAGGAAGTTTAATGTTACACCACTGGTTAATGTTCCAGTAATCCAATTCTGATTTTCACCGTCCTGGTCACTCTCGCTGGCGTTCTGTTCAATTGATTATCTAATCAAACATGGTCAGCCCTTCATTTTCCTGGTCTCGAAACCCAGATGTCAGAAAAAAATGGAATCTCCGCTAGAGAATGTGCCATTCGTTCACTGCGAATCTGATATTCATCCCAATATCCACTTGAAGGCAGACTTCCTTTACACCACAGGTAAATGTCCAAGTAATGCAGTGCTTGTGTTCTGCGGCCTGTTCACACTCGCAGGCGTGCTGTTCTTCTGGCTATCCACTCAAACCAGGTCAGCTCTTCATTTTCCTGTCGATACAACACAGATCTAAGAAATCATTGGAATCTCCTCGACAGACTCTGCTATTCATTCACTGCGAATCTGGAATTCATCTCAATCTCCACTCCACGCAGTCTTTCGTTACACCATTGGTGAATGTCCAAGTAGCCCAATGCTGGTTTTCAGCGGCCTGTTCACACTCACAGGCGTGCTGTTCATCGGGCTATCCATGCAACCCTGGTCAGCTCTTCATTTTCCTCTCCACACAACCCAGACGTCAGAAATCATTGGAATCTCCACTACAGAATGTTCCACTCATTCACGGCGAATGTGGAATTCATCTGAAACTCCACTCCAGTCCGCCTTACATTACACAACTGGTGAATGTCCACGTAACCGAATGCTGATTTTCACACTCGCAGGCTTACTATTAAACTATTCAGAAATCATTGGCATCTCCATTAGAGATTTTTCCATTCTTTCACTGCGAGTTTGGAAAACATCTGAATTCCAACTCCAGGCGAGTTTTCGTTCCACCACTGGTGAATGTCCAAGTAACCCATTGCTGGCTCTCAGCGGCCTGTTCAGACTCGCAGGCATGCTGTTCACCTGGCTATACACTCAACGCTGGTCAGCTCTTCATTTTACTGTCCACAAAAGCGAGACTTCAGAAATCATTGGAATCTCCACTACAGAATGTTCCAAACATTCACGGCGACTCTGGAATTCATTTGTATGTCCACTCCAGGCAGATATTCGTTACACCACTTGTGAATGTCCAAGTAACACAATGCTGGGTTTTTGCGACCTGTTCACAATCGCAGGGGTGATGTTCAACTGGTTATCCACTCAACCCTAGTCAGCCCTTCATTTTCCTGTCCACACAACCCAGCCTTCAGAAACCATTATTATCTCCAGTACAGAATGTTCCATTCATTCACTGCGTATCCGGAATTCTTCGGAATCTCCACTCCATGCAGGTGTTCGTTACACTGCTGGTGAACATCCAAGAAACACAATGCTGGTTTTCAGCAGCCTGTTCAATCTCACAGGCGTGCTGTTCTACTGGCTATCCACTCAAACCTGGAAAACACTTCATTTTCCTGTACTCACAACCCAGACTACAGAAATCTTTGGAACCTCCACTAGAGAGTGTGCCATTCATTCGCTGAATCTGGAATTCATCTCAATCTCTACTCCACACAGGCTTTGGTTTCACCACTGGTGAAAGTTCAAGTAACCCAATTCTGGTTTTCAGCGGCCTGTTCACACTCACAGGCGTGCTGTTAAACTGGCTATGCACTAAACTCTGGTCAGCTCTTCATTTTCCTTTCTACACAAAACAGACAGCAGAAATCATTGGATTCTCCACTATAAAATGTTCTATTAATTCAATCTGAATCTGGAATTCTTCCTCAATATCCACTGCAAATAGACTTTCTTTACACCACTGGTGAATGTCCAAGTAACCCAATGCAGGTATTCAGCTGCCAATTCAAACCCGCAGGCGTGCTGTTCTACTGCCTGTCGACACAACTCTGGTAGGCTCTTCATTTTCCTGTCAACACAACCCATACTTCAGAAATCATTGGAATCTCCACTACAGAATGTGTCATTCATTCACTGAGAATCTGGAATTCATCTCATTCTCCACAGGAGGTCGTCATTTTTTACATCCACTGGTGAATGTCCAAGAAACTCAAGGCTGGGTTTTATCGGACTGTTGACACTCGCAGGCGTGCTGTTAATCTGGCTGTCCATACAACCCTGGTCAGCTCTTCATTTTCCTCTCCACACAACCCAGACGTCAGAAATCATTGGAATCTCCACTACAAAATTTTCCATTCATTCATTCCGAATCTGGAATTCATCTGAATCTGCAAATCCAGGTAGGCTTTCGTTACACCACAGGTGAACGTCCGAGTAAACCGAATGCTGATTTTCACACTCGCAGGCTTACTATTAAACTATTCAGAAATCATTGGCATCTCCATTAGAGATTTTTCCATTCATTCACTGCGACTTTGGAAAACATCTGAATTCCAACTCCAGGCGAGTTTTCGTTCCACCACTGGTGAATGTCCAAGTAACCCAATGCTGGTTTCAGGCGGACTGTTCTCACTCACAGGCGTGCTGTTCATCTGGCTATCCATGCAACCCTGGTCAGCTCTTCATTTTCCTCTCCACACAACCCAGACGTCAGAAATCATTGGAATCTCCACTACAGAATGTTCCACTCATTCACGGCGAATGTGGAATTCATCTGAAACTCAACTCCAGTCCGCCTTACTTTACACAACTGGTGAATGTCCACGTAACCGAATGCTGATTTTCCCACTCGCAGTCTTACTATTAAACTATTCAGAAATCATTGGCATCTCCCTTAGAGATTTTTCCATTCTCTCACTGCGAGTTTGGAAAACATCTGAATTCCAACTCCAGGCGAGTTTTCGTTCCACCCCTGGTGAATGTCCAAGTAACCCATTGCTGGCTCTCAGCGGCCTGTTCTGACTCGCAGGCATGCTGTTCACCTGGCTATACACTCAACGCTGGTCAGCTCTTCATTTTCCTGACCACAAAAGCGAGACTTCAGAAATCATTGGAATCTCCACGACAGAATGTTCCAAACATTCACGGCGACTCTGGAATTCATTTGTATGTCCACTCCAGGCAGATTTTCGTTACACCACTTGTGAATGTCCAAGTAACACAATGCTGGATTTTTGCGACCTGTTCACAATCGCAGGGGTGATGTTCAACTGGCTATCCACTCAACCCTAGTCAGCCCTTCATTTTCCTGTCCACACAACCCAGCCTTCAGAAACCATTATTATCTCCAGTACAGAATGTTCCATTCATTCACTGCGTATCCGGAATTCTTCTGAATCTCCACTCCATGCAGGTGTTCGTTACACTGCTGGGGAATATCCAAGAAACACAATGCTGGTTTTCAGCAGCCTGTTCAATCTCACAGGCGTGCTGTTCTACTGGCTATCCACTCAAACCTGGAAAACACTTCATTTTCCTGTACTCACAACCCAGACTACAGAAAACTTTGGAACCTCCACTAGAGAGTGTGCCATTCATTCGCTGAATCTGGAATTCATCTCAATCTCTACTCCACACAGGCTTTGGTTTCACCACTGGTGAAAGTTCAAGTAACCCAATTCTGGTTTTCAGCGGCCTGTTCACACTCACAGGCGTGCTGTTAAACTGGCTATGCACTAAACTCTGGTCAGCTCTTCATTTTCCTTTCTACACAAAACAGACAGCAGAAATCATTGGATTCTCCACTATAAAATGTTCTATTAATTCAATCTGAATCTGGAATTCTTCCTCAATATCCACTGCAAGTAGACTTTCTTTACACCACTGGTGAATGTCCAAGTAACCCAATGCAGGTATTCAGCTGCCAATTCAAACCCGCAGGCGTGCTGTTCTACTGCCTGTCGACACAACTCTGGTAGGCTCTTCATTTTCCTGTCAACACAACCCATACTTCAGAAATCATTGGAATCTCCACTACAGAATGTGTCATTCATTCACTGAGAATCTGGAATTCATCTCATTCTCCACAGGAGGTCGTCATTTTTTACTCCACTGGTGAATGTCCAAGAAACTCAAGGCTGGTTTTCATCGGCCTATTGACACTCGCAGGCGTGCTGTTAATCTGGCTGTCCATACAACCCTGGTCAGCTCTTCATTTTCCTCTCCACACAACCCAGACGTCAGAAATCATTGGAATCTCCACTACAGAATTTTCCATTCATTCATTCCGAATCTGGAATTCATCTGAATCTGCAAATCCAGGTAGGCTTTCGTTACACCACAGGTGAACATCCGAGTAAACCGAATGCTGATTTTCATACTCGCAGGCTTACTATTAAACTATTCAGAAATCATTGGCATCTCCATTAGAGATTTTTCCATTCATTCACTGCGACTTTGGAAAACATCTGAATTCCAACTCCAGGCGAGTTTTCGTTCCACCACTGGTGAATGTCCAAGTAACCCAATGCTGGTTTCCAGCGGCCTGTTCACAGTCACAGGCGTGCTGTTCATCTGGCTATCCATGCAACCCTGGTCAGCTCTTCATTTTCCTCTCCACACAACCCAGACGTCAGAAATCATTGGAATCTCCACTACAGAATGTTCCACTCATTCACGGCGAATGTGGAATTCATCTGAAACTCCACTCCAGTCCGCCTTACATTACACAACTGGTGAATGTCCACGTAACCGAATGCTGATTTTCACACTCGCAGGCTTACTATTAAACTATTCAGAAATCATTGGCATCTCCCTTAGAGATTTTTCCATTCTTTCACTGCGAGATTGGAAAAGATCTGAATTCCAACTCCAGGCGCGTTTTCGTTCCACCCCTGGTGAATGTCCAAGTAACCCATTGCTGGCTCTCAGCGGCCTGTTCTGACTCGCAGGCATGCTGTTCACCTGGCTATACACTCAACGCTGGTCAGCTCTTCATTTTCCTGACCACAAAAGCGAGACTTCAGAAATCATTGGAATCTCCACTACAGAATGTTCCAAACATTCACGGCGACTCTGGAATTCATTTGTATGTCCACTCCAGGCAGATTTTCGTTACACCACTTGTGAATGTCCAAGTAACACAATGCTGGATTTTTGCGACCTGTTCACAATCGCAGGGGTGATGTTCAACTGGCTATCCACTCAACCCTAGTCAGCCCTTCATTTTCCTGTCCACACAACCCAGCCTTCAAAAACCATTATTATCTCCAGTACAGAATGTTTCATTCATTCACTGCGTATCCGGAATTCTTCTGAATCTCCACTCCATGCAGGTGTTCGTTACACTGCTGGTGAATATCCAAGAAACACAATGCTGGTTTTCAGCAGCCTGTTCAATCTCACAGGCGTGCTGTTCTACTGGCTATCCACTCAAACCTGGAAAACACTTCATTTTCCTGTACTCACAACCCAGACTACAGAAATCTTTGGAACCTCCACTAGAGAGTGTGCCATTCATTCGCTGAATCTGGAATTCATCTCAATCTCTACTCCACACAGGCTTTGGTTTCACCACTGGTGAAAGTTCAAGTAACCCAATTCTGGTTTTCAGCGGCTTGTTCACACTCACAGGCGTGCTGTTAAACTGGCTATGCACTAAACTCTGGTCAGCTCTTCATTTTCCTTTCTACACAAAACAGACAGCAGAAATCATTGGATTCTCCACTATAAAATGTTCTATTAATTCAATCTGAATCTGGAATTCTTCCTCAATATCCACTGCAAGTAGACTTTCTTTACACCACTGGTGAATGTCCAAGTAACCCAATGCAGGTATTCAGCTGCCAATTCAAACCCGCAGGCGTGCTGTTCTACTGCCTGTCGACACAAATCTGGTAGGCTCTTCATTTTCCTGTCAACACAACCCATACTTCAGAAATCATTGGAATCTCCACTACAGAATGTGTCATTCATTCACTGAGAATCTGGAATTCATCTCATTCTCCACAGGAGGTCGTCATTTTTTACTCCACTGGTGAATGTCCAAGAAACTCAAGGCTTGTTTTCATCGGCCTATTGACACTCGTAGGCGTGCTGTTAATCTGGCTGTCCATACAACCCTGGTCAGCTCTTCATTTTCCTCTCCACACAACCCAGACGTCAGAAATCATTGGAATCTCCACTACAAAATTTTCCATTCATTCATTCCGAATCTGGAATTCATCTGAATCTGCAAATCCAGGTAGGCTTTCGTTACACCACAGGTGAACGTCCGAGTAAACCGAATGCTGATTTTCACACTCACAGGCTTACTATTAAACTATTCAGAAATCATTGGCATCTCCATTAGAGATTTTTCCATTCATTCACTGCGACTTTGGAAAACATCTGAATTCCAACTCCAGGCGAGTTTTCGTTCCACCCCTGGTGAATGTCCAAGTAACCCATTGCTGGCTCTCAGCGGCCTGTTCTGACTCGCAGGCATGCTGTTCACCTGGCTATACACTCAACGCTGCTCAGCTCTTCATTTTCCTGACCACTAAAGCGAGACTTCAGAAATCATTGGAATCTCCACTACAGAATGTTCCAAACATTCACGGCGACTCTGGAATTCATTTGTATGTCCACTCCAGGCAGATTTTCGTTACACCACTTGTGAATGTCCAAATAACACAATGCTGGATTTTTGCGACCTGTTCACAATCGCAGGGGTGATGTTCAACTGGCTATCCACTCAACCCTAGTCAGCCCTTCATTTTCCTGTCCACACAACCCAGCCTTCAGAAACCATTATTATCTCCAGTACAGAATGTTCCATTCATTCACTGCGTATCCGGAATTCTTCTGAATCTCCACTCCATGCAGGTGTTCGTTACACTGCTGGTGAATATCCAAGAAACACAATGCTGGTTTTCCGCAGCCTGTTCAATCTCACAGGCGTGCTGTTCTACTGGCTATCCACTCAAACCTGGAAAACACTTCATTTTCCTGTACTCACAACCCAGACTACAGAAATCTTTCTAACCTCCACTAGAGAGTGTGCCATTCATTCGCTGAATCTGGAATTCATCTCAAACTCTACTCCAAACAGGCTTTGGTTTCACCACTGGTGAAAGTTCACGTAACCCAATTCTGGTTTTCAGCGGCCTGTTCACACTCACAGGCGTGCTGTTAAACTGGCTATGCACTAAACTCTGGTCAGCTCTTCATTTTCCTTTCTACACAAAACAGACAGCAGAAATCATTGGATTCTCCACTATAAAATGTTCTATTAATTCAATCTGAATCTGGAATTCTTCCTCAATATCCACTGCAAGTAGACTTTCTTTACACCACTGGTGAATGTCCAAGTAACCCAATGTAGGTATTCAGCTGCCAATTCAAACCCGCAGGCGTGCTGTTCTACTGCCTGTCGACACAACTCTGGTAGGCTCATCATTTTCCTGTCAACACAACCCATACTTCAGAAATCATTGGAATCTCCACTACAGAATGTGTCATTCATTCACTGAGAATCTGGAATTCATCTCATTCTCCACAGGAGGTCGTCATTTTATACTCCACTGGTGAATGTCCAAGAAACTCAAGGCTGGTTTTCATCGGCCTATTGACACTCGCAGGCGTGCTGTTAATCTGGCTGTCCATACAACCCTGGTCAGCTCTTCATTTTCCTCTCCACACAACCCAGACGTCAGAAATCATTGGAATCTCCACTACAAAATTTTCCATTCATTCATTCCGAATCTGGAATTCAACTGAATCTGCAAATCCAGGTAGGTTTTCTTTACACCACAGGTGAACGTCCGAGTAAACCGAATGCTGATTTTCACACTCGCAGGCTTACTATTAAACTATTCAGAAATCATTGGCATCTCCATTAGAGATTTTTCCATTCATTCACTGCGACTTTGGAAAACATCTGAATTCCAACTCCAGGCGAATTTTCGTTCCACCACTGGTGAATGTCCAAGTAACCCAATGCTGGTTTCCAGCGGCCTGTTCACACTCACAGGCGTGCTGTTCCTCTGGCTATCCATGCAACCCTGGTCAGCTCTTCATTTTCCTCTCCACACAACCCAGACGTCAGAAATCATTGGAATCTCCACTACAGAATGTTCCACTCATTCACGGCGAATGTGGAATTCATCTGAAACTTCACTCCAGTCCGCCTTACATTACACAACTGGTGAATGTCCACGTAACCGAATGCTGATTTTCACACTCGCAGGCTTACTATTAAACTATTCAGAAATCATTGGCATCTCCCTTAGAGATTTTTCCATTCTTTCACTGCGAGTTTGGAAAACATCTGAATTCCAACTCCAGGCGAGTTTTCGTTCCACCACTGGTGAATGTCCAAGTAACCCATTGCTGGCTCTCAGCGGCCTGTTCCGACTCGCAGGCATGCTGTTCACCTGGCTATACACTCAACGCTGGTCAGCTCTTCATTTTCCTGACCACAAAAGCGAGACTTCAGAAATCATTGGAATCTCCACTACAGAATATTCCAAACATTCACGGCGACTCTGGAATTCATTTGTATGTCCACTCCAGGCAGATTTTCGTTACACCACTTGTGAATGTCCAAGTAACACAATGCTGGATTTTTGCGACCTGTTCACAATCGCAGGGGTGATGTTCAACTGGCTATCCACTCAACCCTAGTCAGCCCTTCATTTTCCTGTCCACACAACCCAGCCTTCAGAAACCATTATTATCTCCAGTACAGAATGTTCCATTCATTCACTGCGTATCCGGAATTCTTCTGAATCTCCACTCCATGCAGGTGTTCGTTACACTGCTGGTGAATATCCAAGAAACACAATGCTGGTTTTCAGCAGCCTGTTCAATCTCACAGGCGTGCTGTTCTACTGGCTATCCACTCAAACCTGGAAAACACTTCGTTTTCCTGTACTCACAACCCAGACTACAGAAATCTTTGGAACCTCCACTAGAGAGTGTGCCATTCATTCGCTGAATCTGGAATTCATCTCAATCTCTACTCCACACAGCCTTTAGTTTCACCACTAGTGAAAGTTCAAGTAACCCAATTCTGGTTTTCAGCGGCCTGTTCACACTCACAGGCGTGCTGTTAAACTGGCTATGCACTAAACTCTGGTCAGCTCTTCATTTTCCTTTCTACACAAAACAGACAGCAGAAATCATTGGATTCTCCACTATAAAATGTTCTATTAATTCAATCTGAATCTGGAATTCTTCCTCAATATCCACTGCAAGTAGACTTTCTTTACACCACTGGTGAATGTCCAAGTAACCCAATGCAGGTATTCAGCTGCCAATTCAAACCCGCAGGCGTGCTGTTCTACTGCCTGTCGACACAACTATGGTAGGCTCTTCATTTTCCTGTCAACACAACCCATACTTCAGAAATCATTGGAATCTCCACTACAGAATGTGTCATTCATTCACTGAGAATCTGGAATTCATCTCATTCTCCACAGGAGGTCGTCATTTTTTACTCCACTGGTGAATGTCCAAGAAACTCAAGGCTGGTTTTCATCGGCCTGTTGACACTCGCAGGCGTGCTGTTAATCTGGCTGTCCATACAACCCTGGTCAGCTCTTCATTTTCCTCTCCACACAACCCAGACGTCAGAAATCATTGGAATCTCCACTACAAAATTTTCCATTCATTCATTCCGAATCTGGAATTCATCTGAATCTGCAAATCCAGGTAGGCTTTCGTTACACCACAGGTGAACGTCCGAGGAAACCGAATGCTGATTTTCACTCTCGCAGGCTTACTATTAAACTATTCAGAAATCATTGGCATCTCCATTAGAGATTTTTCCATTCATTCACTGCGACTTTGGAAAACATCTGAATTCCAACTCCAGGCGAGTTTTCGTTCCACCACTGGTGAAAGTCCAAGTAACCCAATGCTGTCTTTCAGCGGCCTGTTCACACTCCTAGGCGTGCTGTTCTACTGGCTATCCACTCAACCCTGGTCAATTCTTCATTTTCCTGTCCACACAACCCCGACTTCAAAAATCATTGGAATGTCCACCCCTGAATGTGCCATTCATTCACTGAGAATCTGAAATTCATCTCCATCTCCAAATAAATAAAGGCAGACTTTCGTTACACCACTGGTGAATGTACAAGTAAACCAATGCTGGTTTTCAGAGGCCTGTTCACATTCTCAGGCGTGTTGTTTAACTGGATATCCACTCAACCCTGGTCAGCTCTTCATTTTCCTGCGCACACAAACCAGACGTCAGAAATCATTGGAATCTTGACTACAGAATGTTCCGTTCATTCACTGCGAATCTTGAATTCATCTGCATCTGCACTCCAGGAAGTTACACCACTGGTTAATGTTCCAGTAATCCAATTCTGATTTTCACCGTCCTGGTCACTCTCGCTGGCGTTCTGTTCAATTGATTATCTAATCAAACATGGTCAGCCCTTCATTTTTCTGGTCACGAAACCCAGATGTCAGAAAAAATTGGAATCTCCGCTAGAGAATGTGCCATTCGTTCACTGCGAATCTGATATTCATCTCAATATCCACTTGAAGGCAGACTTCCTTTACACCACAGGTAAATGTCCAAGTAATGCAGTGCTTGTGTCCTGCGGCCTGTTCACACTCGCAGGCGTGCTGTTCTTCTGGCTATCCACTCAAACCAGGTCAGCTCTTCATTTTCCTGTCGATACAACACAGATGTCAGAAATCATTGGAATCTCCTCGACAGACTCTGCTATTCATTCACTGCGAATCTGGAATTCATCTCAATCTCCACTCCACGCAGTCTTTCGTTACACCAGTGGAGAATGTCCAAGTAGCCCAATGCTGGTTTCCAGCGGCCTGTTCACACTCACAGGCGTGCTGTTCATCTGGCTATCCATGCAACCCTGGTCAGCTCTTCATTTTCCTCTCCACACAACGCAGACATCAGAAATCATTGGAATCTTCACTACAGAATGTTCCACTCATTCACGGCGAATGTGGAATTCATCTGAAACTCCACTCCCGTCCGCCTTACATTACACAACTGGTGAATGTCCACGTAACCGAATGCTGATTTTCACACTCGCAGGCTTACTATTAAACTATTCAGAAATCATTGGCATCTCCCTTAGAGATTTTTCCATTCTTTCACTGCGAGTTTGGAAAACATCTGAATTCCAACTCCAGCCGAGTTTTCGTTCCACCACTGGTGAATGTCCAAGTAACCCATTGCTGGCTCTCAGCGGCCTATTCCGACTCGCAGGCATGCTGTTCACCTGGCTATACACTCAACGCTGGTCAGCTCTTCATTTTCCTGACCACAAAAGCGAGACTTCAGAAATCATTGGAATCTCCACTACAGAATGTTCCAAACATTCACGGCGACTCTGGAATTCATTTGTATGTCCACTCCAGGCAGATTTTCGTTACACCAATTGTGAATGTCCAAGTAACACAATGCTGGATTTTTGCGACCTGTTCACAATCACAGGGGTGATGTTCAACTGGCTATCCACTCAACCCTAGTCAGCCCTTCATTTTCCTGTCCACACAACCCAGCCTTCAGAAACCATTATTATCTCCAGTACAGAATGTTCCATTCATTCACTGCGTATCCGGAATTCTTCTGAATCTCCACTCCATGCAGTGTTCGTTACACTGCTGGTGAATATCCAAGAAACACAATGCTGGTTTTCAGCAGCCTGTTCACTCTCACAGGCGTGCTGTTCTACTGGCTATCCACTCAAACCTGGAAAACACTTCATTTTCCTGTACTCACAACCCAGACTACAGAAATCTTTTGAACCTCCAATAGAGAGTGTGCCATTCATTCGCTGAATCTGGAATTCATCTCATTCTCCACAGGAGGTCGTCATTTTTTACTCCACTGGTGAATGTCCATGAAACTCAAGGCTGGTTTTCATCGGCCTGTTGACACTCGCAGGCGTGCTGTTAATCTGGCTGTCCATACAACCCTGGTCAGCTCTTCATTTTCCTCTCCACACAACCCAGACGTCAGAAATCATTGGAATCTCCACTACAAAATTTTCCATTCATTCATTCCGAATCTGGAATTCATCTGAATCTGCAAATCCAGGTAGGCTTTCGTTACACCACAGGTGAACGTCCGAGTAAACCGAATGCTGATTTTCACACTCGCAGGCTTACTATTAAACTATTCAGAAATCATTGGCATCTCCATTAGAGATTTTTCCATTCATTCACTGCGACTTTGGAAAACATCTGAATTCCAACTCCAGGCGAGTTTTCGTTCCACCACTGGTGAAAGTCCAAGTAACCCAATGCTGTCTTTCAGCGGCCTGTTCACACTCGTAGGCGTGCTGTTCTACTGGCTGTCCACTCAACCCTGGTCAATTCTTCATTTTCCTGTCCACACAACCCCGACTTCAAAAATCATTGGAATCTCCACCCCTGAATGTGCCATTCATTCACTGAGAATCTGAAATTCATCCCCATCTCCAAATAAATAAAGGCCGACTTTCGTTACACCACTGGTGAATGTACAAGTAAACCAATGCTGGTTTTCAGAGGCCTGTTCACATTCTCAGGCGTGTTGTTTAACTGGATATCCACTCAACCCTGGTCAGCTCTTCATTTTCCTGCGCACACAACCCAGACTTCAGAAATCATTGGAATCTCGACTACAGAATGTTCCGTTCATTCACTGCGAATCTGGAATTCATCTGCATCTGCACTCCAGGAAGTTACACCACTGGTTAATGTACCAGTAATCCAATTCTGATTTTCACCGTCCTGGTCACTCTCGCTGGCGTTCTGTTCAATTGATTATCTAATCAAACATGGTCAGCCCTTCATTTTTCTGGTCACGAAACCCAGATGTCAGAAAAAATTGGAATCTCCGCTACAGAATGTGCCATTCGTTCACTGCGAATCTGATATTCATCTCAATATCCACTTGAAGGCAGACTTCCTTTACACCACAGGTAAATGTCCAAGTAATGCAGTGCTTGTGTCCTGCGGCCTGTTCACACTCGCAGGCGTGCTGTTCTTCTGGCTATCCACTCAAACCAGGTCAGCTCTTCATTTTCCTGTCGATACAACACAGATGTCAGAAATCATTGGAATCTCCTCGACAGACTCTGCTATTCATTCACTGCGAATCTGGAATTCATCTCAATCTCCACTCCACGCAGTCTTTCGTTACACCAGTGGTGAATGTCCAAGTAGCCCAATGCTGGTTTCCAGCGGCCTGTTCACACTCACAGGCGTGCTGTTCATCTGGCTATCCATGCAACCCTGGTCAGCTCTTCATTTTCCTCTCCACACAACGCAGACGTCAGAAATCATTGGAATCTCCACTACAGAATGTTCCACTCATTCACGGCGAATGTGAAATTCATCTGAAACTCCACTCCAGTCCGCCTTACATTACACAACTGGTGAATGTCCACGTAACCGAATGCTGATTTTCACACTCGCAGGCTTACTATTAAACTATTCAGAAATCATTGGCATCTCCCTTAGAGATTTTTCCATTCTTTCACTGCGAGTTTGGAAAACATCTGAATTCCAACTCCAGGCGAGTTTTCGTTCCACCACTGGTGAATGTCCAAGTAACCCATTGCTGGCTCTCAGCGGCCTGTTCAGACTCGCAGGCATGCTGTTCACCTGGCTATACACTCAACGCTGGTCAGCTCTTCATTTTACTGTCCACAAAAGCGAGACTTCAGAAATCATTGGAATCTCCACTACAGAATGTTCCAAACATTCACGGCGACTCTGGAATTCATTTGTATGTCCACTCCAGGCATATATTCGTTACACCACTTGTGAATGTCCAAGTAACACAATGCTGGGTTTTTGCGACCTGTTCACAATCGCAGGGGTGATGTTCAACTGGTTATCCACTCAACCCTAGTCAGCCCTTCATTTTCCTGTCCACACAACCCAGCCTTCAGAAACCATTATTATCTCCAGTACAGAATGTTCCATTCATTCACTGCGTATCCGGAATTCTTCTGAATCTCCACTCCATGCAGGTGTTCGTTACACTGCTGGTGAATATCCAAGAAACAAAATGCTGGTTTTCAGCAGCCTATTCACTCTCACAGGCGTGCTGTTCTACTGGCTATCCACTCAAACCTGGAAAACACTTCATTTTCCTGTACTCACAACCCAGACTACAGAAATCTTTGGAACCTCCACTAGAGAGTGTGCCATTCATTCGCTGAATCTGGAATTCATCTCAATCTCTACTCCATACAGGCTTTGGTTTCACCACTGGTGAAAGTTCAAGTAACCCAATTCTGGTTTTCAGCGGCCTGTTCACACTCACAGGCGTGCTCTTAAACTGGCTATGCACTAAACTCTGGTCAGCTCTTCATTTTCCTTTCTACACAAAACAGACAGCAGAAGTCATTGGATTCTCCACTATAAAATGTTCTATTAATTCAATCTGAATCTGGAATTCTTCCTCAATATCCACTGCAAGTAGACTTTCTTTACACCACTGGTGAATGTCCAAGTAACCCAATGCAGGTATTCAGCTGCCAATTCAAACCCGCAGGCGTTCTGTTCTACTGCCTGTTGACACAACTCTGGTAGGCTCTTCATTTTCGTGTCAACACAACCCATACTTCAGAAATCATTGGAATCTCCACTACAGAATGTGTCATTCATTCACTGAGAATCTGGAATTCATCTCATTCTCCACAGGAGGTCGTCATTTTTTACTCCACTGGTGAATGTCCAAGAAACTCAAGGCTGGTTTTCATCGGCCTGTTGACACTCGCAGGCGTGCTGTTAATCTGGCTGTCCATACAACCCTGGTCAGCTATTCATTTTCCTCTCCACACAACCCAGACGTCAGAAATCATTGGAATCTCCACTAGAAAATTTTCCATTCATTCATTCCGAATCTGGAATTCATCTGAATCTGCAAATCCAGGTAGGCTTTCGTTACACCACAGGTGAACGTCCGAGTAAACCGAATGCTGATTTTCACACTCGCAGGCTTACTATTAAACTATTCAGAAATCATTGGCATCTCCATTAGAGATTTTTCCATTCATTCACTGCGACTTTGGAAAACATCTGAATTCCAACTCCAGGCGAGTTTTCGTTCCACCACTGGTGAAAGTCCAAGTAACCCAATGCTGTCTTTCAGCGGCCTGTTCACACTCGTAGGCGTGCTGTTCTACTGGCTATCCACTCAACCCTGGTCAATTCTTCATTTTCCTGTCCACACAACCCCGACTTCAAAAATCATTGGAATCTCCACCCCTGAATGTGCCATTCATTCACTGAGAATCTGAAATTCATCTCCATCTCCAAATAAATAAAGGCCGACTTTCGTTACACCACTGGTGAATGTACAAGTAAACCAATGCTGGTTTTCAGAGGCCTGTTCACATTCTCAGGCGTGTTGTTTAACTGGATATCCACTCAACCCTGGTCAGCTCTTCATTTTCCTGCGCACACAACCCAGACCTCAGAAATCATTGGAATCTCGACTACAGAATGTTCCGTTCATTCACTGCGAATCTGGAATTCATCTGCATCTGCACTCCAGGAAGTTACACCACTGGTTAATGTTCCAGTAATCCAATTCTGATTTTCACCGTCCTGGTCACTCTCGCTGGCGTTCTGTTCAATTGATTATCTAATCAAACATGGTCAGCCCTTCATTTTCCTGGTCACGAAACCCAGATGTCAGAAAAAATTGGAATCTCCGCTAGAGAATGTGCCATTCGTTCACTGCAAATCTGATATTCATCTCAATATCCACTTGAAGGCAGACTTCCTTTACACCACAGGTAAATGTCCAAGTAATGCAGTGCTTGTGTTCTGCGGCCTGTTCACACTCGCAGGCGTGCTGTTCTTCTGGCTATCCACTCAAACCAGGTCAGCTCTTCATTTTCCTGTCGATACAACACAGATGTCAGAAATCATTGGAATCTCCTCGACAGACTCTGCTATTCATTCACTGCGAATCTGGAATTCATCTCAATCTCCACTCCACGCAGTCTTTCGTTACACCAGTGCTGAATGTCCAAGTAGCCCAATGCTGGTTTCCAGCGGCCTGTTCACACTCACAGGCGTGCTGTTCATCTGGCTATCCATGCAACCCTGGTCAGCTCTTCATTTTCCTCTCCACACAACGCAGACGTCAGAAATCATTGGAATCTCCACTACAGAATGTTCCACTCATTCACGGCGAATGTGGAATTCATCTGAAACTCCACTCCAGTCCGCCTTACATTACACAACTGGTGAATGTCCACGTAACCGAATGCTGATTTTCACACTCGCAGGCTTACTATTAAACTATTCAGAAATCATTGGCATCTCCCTTAGAGATTTTTCCATTCATTCACTGCGAGTTTGGAAAACATCTGAATTCCAACTCCAGGCGAGTTTTCGTTCCACCACTGGTGAATGTCCAAGTAACCCATTGCTGGCTCTCAGCGGCCTGTTCAGACTCGCAGGCATGCTGTTCACCTGGCTATACACTCAACGCTGGTCAGCTCTTCATTTTACTGTCCACAAAAGCGAGACTTCAGAAATCATTGGAATCTCCACGACAGAATGTTCCAAACATTCACGGCGACTCTGGAATTCATTTGTATGTCCACTCCAGGCAGATATTCGTTACACCACTTGTGAATGTCCAAGTAACACAATGCTGGGTTTTTGCGACCTGTTCACAATCGCAGGGGTGATGTTCAACTGGTAATCCACTCAACCCTAGTCAGCCCTTCATTTTCCTGTCCACACAACCCAGCCTTCAGAAACCATTATTATCTCCAGTACAGAATGTTCCATTCATTCACTGCGTATCCGGAATTCTTCTGAATCTCCACTCCATGCAGGTGTTCGTTACACTGCTGGTGAATATCCAAGAAACAAAATGCTGGTTTTCAGCAGCCTATTCACTCTCACAGGCGTGCTGTTCTACTGGCTATCCACTCAAACCTGGAAAACACTTCATTTTCCTGTACTCACAACCCAGACTACAGAAATCTTTGGAACCTCCACTAGAGAGTGTGCCATTCATTCGCTGAATCTGGAATTCATCTCAATCTCTACTCCATACAGGCTTTGGTTTCACCACTGGTGAAAGTTCAAGTAACCCAATTCTGGTTTTCAGCGGCCTGTTCACACTCACAGGCGTGCTCTTAAACTGGCTATGCACTAAACTCTGGTCAGCTCTTCATTTTCCTTTCTACACAAAACAGACAGCAGAAGTCATTGGATTCTCCACTATAAAATGTTCTATTAATTCAATCTGAATCTGGAATTCTTCCTCAATATCCACTGCAAGTAGACTTTCTTTACACCACTGGTGAATGTCCAAGTAACCCAATGCAGGTATTCAGCTGCCAATTCAAACCCGCAGGCGTTCTGTTCTACTGCCTGTTGACACAACTCTGGTAGGCTCTTCATTTTCCTGTCAACACAACCCATACTTCAGAAATCATTGGAATCTCCACTACAGAATGTGTCATTCATTCACTGAGAATCTGGAATTCATCTCATTCTCCACAGGAGGTCGTCATTTTTTACTCCACTGGTGAATGTCCAAGAAACTCAAGGCTGGTTTTCATCGGCCTGTTGACACTCGCAGGCGTGCTGTTAATCTGGCTGTCCATACAACCCTGGTCAGCTATTCATTTTCCTCTCCACACAACCCAGACGTCAGAAATCATTGGAATCTCCACTAGAAAATTTTCCATTCATTCATTCCGAATCTGGAATTCATCTGAATCTGCAAATCCAGGTAGGCTTTCGTTACACCACAGGTGAACGTCCGAGTAAACCGAATGCTGATTTTCACACTCGCAGGCTTACTATTAAACTATTCAGAAATCATTGGCATCTCCATTAGAGATTTTTCCATTCATTCACTGCGACTTTGGAAAACATCTGAATTCCAACTCCAGGCGAGTTTTCGTTCCACCACTGGTGAAAGTCCAAGTAACCCAATGCTGTCTTTCAGCGGCCTGTTCACACTCGTAGGCGTGCTGTTCTACTGGCTATCCACTCAACCCTGGTCAATTCTTCATTTTCCTGTCCACACAACCCCGACTTCAAAAATCATTGGAATCTCCACCCCTGAATGTGCCATTCATTCACTGAGAATCTGAAATTCATCTCCATCTCCAAATAAATAAAGGCCGACTTTCGTTACACCACTGGTGAATGTACAAGTAAACCAATGCTGGTTTTCAGAGGCCTGTTCACATTCTCAGGCGTGTTGTTTAACTGGATATCCACTCAACCCTGGTCAGCTCTTCATTTTCCTGCGCACACAACCCAGACCTCAGAAATCATTGGAATCTCGACTACAGAATGTTCCGTTCATTCACTGCGAATCTGGAATTCATCTGCATCTGCACTCCAGGAAGTTACACCACTGGTTAATGTTCCAGTAATCCAATTCTGATTTTCACCGTCCTGGTCACTCTCGCTGGCGTTCTGTTCAATTGATTATCTAATCAAACATGGTCAGCCCTTCATTTTCCTGGTCACGAAACCCAGATGTCAGAAAAAATTGGAATCTCCGCTAGAGAATGTGCCATTCGTTCACTGCAAATCTGATATTCATCTCAATATCCACTTGAAGGCAGACTTCCTTTACACCACAGGTAAATGTCCAAGTAATGCAGTGCTTGTGTTCTGCGGCCTGTTCACACTCGCAGGCGTGCTGTTCTTCTGGCTATCCACTCAAACCAGGTCAGCTCTTCATTTTCCTGTCGATACAACACAGATGTCAGAAATCATTGGAATCTCCTCGACAGACTCTGCTATTCATTCACTGCGAATCTGGAATTCATCTCAATCTCCACTCCACGCAGTCTTTCGTTACACCAGTGCTGAATGTCCAAGTAGCCCAATGCTGGTTTCCAGCGGCCTGTTCACACTCACAGGCGTGCTGTTCATCTGGCTATCCATGCAACCCTGGTCAGCTCTTCATTTTCCTCTCCACACAACGCAGACGTCAGAAATCATTGGAATCTCCACTACAGAATGTTCCACTCATTCACGGCGAATGTGGAATTCATCTGAAACTCCACTCCAGTCCGCCTTACATTACACAACTGGTGAATGTCCACGTAACCGAATGCTGATTTTCACACTCGCAGGCTTACTATTAAACTATTCAGAAATCATTGGCATCTCCCTTAGAGATTTTTCCATTCATTCACTGCGAGTTTGGAAAACATCTGAATTCCAACTCCAGGCGAGTTTTCGTTCCACCACTGGTGAATGTCCAAGTAACCCATTGCTGGCTCTCAGCGGCCTGTTCAGACTCGCAGGCATGCTGTTCACCTGGCTATACACTCAACGCTGGTCAGCTCTTCATTTTACTGTCCACAAAAGCGAGACTTCAGAAATCATTGGAATCTCCACGACAGAATGTTCCAAACATTCACGGCGACTCTGGAATTCATTTGTATGTCCACTCCAGGCAGATATTCGTTACACCACTTGTGAATGTCCAAGTAACACAATGCTGGGTTTTTGCGACCTGTTCACAATCGCAGGGGTGATGTTCAACTGGTAATCCACTCAACCCTAGTCAGCCCTTCATTTTCCTGTCCACACAACCCAGCCTTCAGAAACCATTATTATCTCCAGTACAGAATGTTCCATTCATTCACTGCGTATCCGGAATTCTTCTGAATCTCCACTCCATGCAGGTGTTCGTTACACTGCTGGTGAATATCCAAGAAACAAAATGCTGGTTTTCAGCAGCCTATTCACTCTCACAGGCGTGCTGTTCTACTGGCTATCCACTCAAACCTGGAAAACACTTCATTTTCCTGTACTCACAACCCAGACTACAGAAATCTTTGGAACCTCCACTAGAGAGTGTGCCATTCATTCGCTGAATCTGGAATTCATCTCAATCTCTACTCCAAACAGGCTTTGGTTTCACCACTGGTGAAAGTTCAAGTAACCCAATTCTGGTTTTCAGCGGCCTGTTCACACTCACAGGCGTGCTCTTAAACTGGCTATGCACTAAACTCTGGTCAGCTCTTCATTTTCCTTTCTACACAAAACAGACAGCAGAAATCATTGGATTCTCCACTATAAAATGTTCTACTAATTCAATCTGAATCTGGAATTCTTCCTCAATATCCACTGCAAGTAGACTTTCTTTACACCACTGGTGAATGTCCAAGTAACCCAATGCAGGTATTCAGCTGCCAATTCAAACCCGCAGGCGTTCTGTTCTACTGCCTGTCGACACAACTCTGGTAGGCTCTTCATTTTCCTGTCAACACAACCCATACTTCAGAAATCATTGGAATCTCCACTACAGAATGTGTCATTCATTCACTGAGAATCTGGAGTTCATCTCATTCTCCAGAGGAGGTCGTCATTTTTTACTCCACTGGTGAATGTCCAAGAAACTCAAGGCTGGTTTTCATCGGCCTATTGACACTCGCAGGCGTGCTGTTAATCTGGCTGTCCATACAACCCTGGTCAGCTCTTCATTTTCCTCTCCACACAACCCAGACGTCAGAAATCATTGGAATCTCCACTAGAAAATTTTCCATTCATTCATTACGAGTCTGGAATTCATCTGAATCTGCAAATCCAGGTAGGCTTTCGTTACACCACAGGTGAACGTCCGAGTAAACCGAATGCTGATTTTCACACTCGCAGGCTTACTATTAAACTATTCAGAAATCATTGGCATCTCCATTAGAGATTTTTCCATTCATTCACTGCGACTTTGGAAAACATCTGAATTCCAACTCCAGGCGAGTTTTCGTTCCACCACTGGTGAAAGTCCAAGTAACCCAATGCTGTCTTTCAGCGGCCTGTTCACACTCGTAGGCGTGCTGTTCTACTGGCTATCCACTCAACCCTGGTCAATTCTTCATTTTCCTGTCCACACAACCCCGACTTCAAAAATCATTGGAATCTCCACCCCTGAATGTGCCATTCATTCACTGAGAATCTGAAATTCATCTCCATCTCCAAATAAATAAAGGCAGACTTTCGTTACACCACTGGTGAATGTACAAGTAAACCAATGCTGGTTTTCAGAGGCCTGTTCACATTCTCAGGCGTGTTGTTTAACTGGATATCCACTCAACCCTGGTCAGCTCTTCATTTTCCTGCGCACACAACCCAGACCTCAGAAATCATTGGAATCTCGACTACAGAATGTTCCGTTCATTCACTGCGAATCTGGAATTCATCTGCATCTGCACTCCAGGAAGTTACACCACTGGTTAATGTTCCAGTAATCCAATTCTGATTTTCACCGTCCTGGTCACTCTCGCTGGCGTTCTGTTCAATTGATTATCTAATCAAACATGGTCAGCCCTTCATTTTCCTGGTCACGAAACCCAGATGTCAGAAAAAATTGGAATCTCCGCTAGAGAATGTGCCATTCGTTCACTGCAAATCTGATATTCATCTCAATATCCACTTGAAGGCAGACTTCCTTTACACCACAGGTAAATGTCCAAGTAATGCAGTGCTTGTGTTCTGCGGCCTGTTCACACTCGCAGGCGTGCTGTTCTTCTGGCTATCCACTCACACCAGGTCAGCTCTTCATTTTCCTGTCGATACAACACAGATGTCAGAAATCATTGGAATCTCCTCGACAGACTCTGCTATTCATTCACTGCGAATCTGGAATTCATCTCAATCTCCACTCCACGCAGTCTTTCGTTACACCAGTGGTGAATGTCCAAGTAGCCCAATGATGGTTTTCAGCGGCCTGTTCACACTCACAGGCGTGCTGTTCATCTGGCTATCCATGCAACCCTGGTCAGCTCTTCATTTTCCTCTCCACACAACCGAGACGTCAGAAATCATTGGAATCTCCACTACAGAATGTTCCACTCATTCACGGCGAATGTGGAATTCATCTGAAACTCCACTCCAGTCCGCCTTACATTACACAACTGGTGAATGTCCACGGAACCGAATGCTGATTTTCACACTCGCAGGCTCACTATTAAACTATTCAGAAATCATTGGAATCTCCATTAGAGATTTTTCCATTCTTTCACTGCGAGTTTGGAAAACATCTGAATTCCTACTACAGGCAAGTTTTCATTACACCACTGGTGAATGTCCAAGTAACCCATTGCTGGCTCTCAGCGGCCTGTTCCGACTCGCAGGCATGCTGTTCACCTGGCTATACACTCCACGCTGGTCAGCTCTTCATTTTCCTGTCCACAAAAGCGAGACTTCAGAAATCATTGGAATCTCTACTACAGAATGTTCCAAACATTCACGGTGACTCTGGAATTCATTTGTATGTCCACTCCAGGCAGATTTTCGTTACACCACTTGTGAATGTCCAAGTAACACAATGCTGGATTTTTGCGACCTGTTCACAATCGCAGGGGTGATGTTCAACTGGCTATCCACTCAACCCTGGTCAGCTCTTCATTTTCCTGTCCACACAACCCTTACTTCAGAAATCATTGGAATTACCACGACAGAATGTTTGAGTCATTCACTGCATATCTGGAATTCATCTGAATCTCCAAATAAAGGCAGACTTTTGTTACACCATTGGTAAACCAATGCTGTTTTTCAGAGGCCTGTTCAAATTCTCAGGCGTGTTGTTTAACTGGATATCCACTCAACCCTGTTCAGCTCTTCATTTTCATGTGCACACAACCCAGACGTCAGAAAACATTGGAATCTCCACGACACAATGTGCCATTAATTCACTGTGATTTTAGAATTCATCTGAATCTTCACTCCAGGCAGGCATTCATTACAGCATTGGAGAATGTCCAAGTAACCCAGTGCTGTCGGTCTTCGGTCTGTTCACACTCGCAGGCGTGCTCTTCTTGTGGCTACTCACTTAACCCTAGTTTGCTCTTCATTTTCCTGCCCACACTACACACACTAGAGAAATCAATGGACGCTCCACTATAGAATGTTCCATTCATTCAATGCGAATCTGGAATTCATCTGAATATCCAACTCCAGGCATGCTAACGGTACACTACTGGTGAATGTCAAAATAAAGTAATGTTTGTTTTCAGCAGCCTGTTAACAATCGCAGGCGTACTCTTCAACTGGCTATCGACACAAAACTGGTCAGCTCTTCATTTTTCTGTCCACCAACCCACCCTTCAGAAATTATTGGAATCTCCACTACAGAGTGTTTCATTCATTCACTGCGAATCTGGAATTCATCTGAATCTCCAATTCTGCGCATGCTTTCGTTAAACCACTGATGAATGTCCAAGTAACACAATGCTGGTTTTCAGCGGCCTGTTCACACTCGCAGGCGTGCTGTTCATCTGGCTATCCACTCACACCTGGTCAGCTCTTCATTTTTCTGTCCACCCAACCCAGAATTCAGAAATCATTGGAATTACCACGACAGAATGTTCGAGTCATTCACTGCATATCTGGAATTCATCTAAATCTCCACTCCAGTAGGCTTTAATTACACCACTGCTGGATGTCCAAGTAATCCAAAGCTGGTTTTCAGTGACCTGTTCACACTCGTAGGCCTGCTCTTAAACTCCCTATGCACTCAAGCCTAGTATGCTCTTCATTTTCCTGTGCACAAAACCAGAATGTTCAGAAATCATTCGAATCTCGACTACAGAATGTTCCGTTCATTCACTTCGATTCTGGAATTCATCTGAATCTCCACTCCAGGAAGTTTAATGTTACACCACTAGTTAATGTTCCAGTAATCCAATGCTGATTTTCACCGTCCTGGTCACTATCGCTGGCATTCTGTTCAATTGAGTATCTAATCAAACCTGGTCAGCTCTTCATTTTCCTGTCCACGAAACCCAGACGTCAGAAAAAATTGGAATCTCCGCTACAGAATGTGCCATTCATCCACTGCGAATCTGATATTCACCACAGGTAAATGTCCGAGTAATGCAGTGCTTGTGTTCTGCGGCCTGGTCACACTCGCAGGCGTGCTGTTCATCTGACTATCCACACAACCCTGTTCAGCTCTTCATTTTCCTCTCCACACAACACAGACGTCAGAAATCATTGGAATCTCCACTACAGAATGTTCCATTCATTCACGGCGAATCTGGAATTCATCTGAAACTCCACTCCAGTCAGCCTTACTTTACACAACTGGTGAATGTCCATGTAACCGAATGCTGATTTTCACACTCGCAGGCTTACTATTAAACTATTCAGAAGTCATTGACATCTCCATTAGAGATATTTCCATTCATTCACTGCGAGTTTGGAAAACATCTGAATTCCAACTCCAGGCGAGTTTTCGTTACACCACTGGTGAATGTCCAAGTAACCCGTTCCTGGCTCTCAGCGGCCTGTTCAGATTCGCAGGCATGCTGTTCACCTGGCCATACACTCAACGCTGGTCAGCTCTTCATTTTCCTGTCCACACCAGCGAGACTTCAGAAATTATTGGAATCTCCACTACAGAATGTTCCAAACATTCACGGCGAATCTGGAATTCAGTTGTACATCCACTCCAGGCAGATTTTCGTTACACCACTTGTGAATGTCCAAGTAACCCAATGCTGGATTTTTGCGACCTGTTCACAATCGCAGGGTTGATGTTCAACTGGCTATCCACTCAACCCTAGTCAGCCCTTCATTTTCATGTCCACACAACCGAGACTTCAGAAATCATTGGTATCTTCTCTACAGAATGTGCCATTCATTCACTGCGAATCTGGAATTCTTGTCAATCTCCACTGAAGGCAAAATTTCTTAACACCACCTGTGAATGTCCAAGTAACCCAATGCTGGTTTTCTCTAGCCTGTTCACAATTGCAGACATGCTGTTCAATTGGCTTTCCGATCCAACCTGGTCAGGTCTTCATTTTCCTGTCCACACAACCCACCCTTCAGAAATTATTGGGATCTCCACTACATAGAGTTTCATTCATTCACTGCGAATCTGGAATTCATCTGATTAACCAATTCCACACGTGCTTTCGTTAAACCACTGATGAATATCCAAGTAACACAATGCTGGTTTTCAGCGGCCTGTTCACACTCGCAGGCGTGCTGTTCATCTGGCTATCCACTCACACCTGGTCAGCTCTTCATTTTTCTGTCCACCCAACCCAGAATTGAGAAATCATTGGAATTACCACGACAGAATGTTCGAGTCATTCACTGCATATCTGGAATTCATCTGAATCTCCACTCCAGAAGGCTTTAATTACACCACTGCTGGATGTCCAAGTAACCCAAAGCTGTTTTTCAGTGACCTGTTCACAATCGGGGGCATGTTGTTAAACTCCCTATGCACTCAACCCTAGTCAGCTCTTCATTTTCCTGTGCACACAACCAGAATGTTCAGAAATAATTGGATTCTCGACTACAGAATGTTCCGTTCATTCACTGCGAATCTGGAATTCATCTGAATCTCCACTCCAGGAAGGTTAATGTTACACCACTGGTTAATGTTCCAGTAATCCAATGCTGATTTTCACCGTCCTGGACACTCTCGCTGGCGTTCTGTTCAATTGCGTATCTAATCAAACCTGGTCAGCTCTTCATTTTCCTGTCCATGAAACCCAGACGTCAGAAAAAATTGGAATCTCCACTGGAGAATGTGCCATTCGTTCACTGCGTATCTCATATTCATCTCAATATCCACTTGAAGGCAGACTTTCTTTACACCACAGGTAAATGTCCGAGTATTGCAGTGCTTGTGTTCTGCGGCCTGGTCACAATCGCAGGCGTGCTGTTCATCTGACTATCCACACAACCCTGGTCAGCTCTTCATTTTCCTCTCCACACAACCCAGACGTCAGAAATCATTGGAATCTCCACTACAGAATGTTCCACTCATTCACAGAGAATCTGGAATTCATCTGAAACTCCACTCCAGTCAGGCTTACATTACACAACTGGTGAATGTCCATGTAACCGATTGCTGATTTTCACACTCGCAGGCTTACTATTAAACTATTCAGAAATCATTGCATCTCCATTAGAGATTTTTCCATTCATTCACTGCGAATTTGGAAAACATCTGAATTCCAACTCCAGGCGAGTTTCGTTACACCACTGGTGAATGTCCAAATAGCCCAAAGCTGGTTTTCAGCAGCCTGTTCACACGCTCAGGCCTGCTGTTTAAATGGCCATCCAGTCAACACTGGTAAGCTCTTTACCTTACTGTACATACACCCCAGATTCAGAAATTATTGGAATCTCCACTACAGAATATTCCATTCATTCACTGCGAATCTGAAATTCATCTGAATCTCCAAATCCAGGAGGCCTTTCGTTATACCACTGGTGATTGTCCAAGTAAACCAATGCTGGATTTCAGCGGCCTGTTCACACTCGTAGGCGTACTGTTAAATCTCGCTATCCACTCAACGCTGTTTAGCTCTACATTTTTCTGTCCACACAACCAAGACGTCAGAAAACAATTGGAATCTCCACTTCAGAATGCTCCACTGATTCACTGCAAATCTGGAATTCAGATGAATCTCCAACTTCAACGTTACACCACTGGTGAATGTCCAAGTAACCCAATGCTGGTTTTCAGCGGCCTGTTCAATCTCGCAGGCATGCTGTTATACTGGCTATCCACTTGACTCAGTTTAGCTGTTCATTTTCCTGTCCACACAAACCCGACTTCAGAAATAATTTTTATCTCCATTACAGAATGTTTCATTCATTCACTGTGAATCTGGAATTCATTTGAATCTCCACTCCAGGCAGAGAAACTTTACACCATTGGTGAATGTCCATGAAACCCAATGCTGGTTTTCAGCGGCCTGTTCAGATTTGCAGCCATGCTGATCAATTGGCTATGCACTCAACCCTGTTCAGATCTTCATTTTTCTGTCTACATAAGCAGCCTTCAGAATCGCTGGATTCTCCAATATAGAACGTTCCATTCATTCACTGCGAATCTGGAATATACCTGTCTATCTTCTCCAGGCAGGTTTTATTTACACGGCTCTTGAATGTCCAAGCAAACCAATGCTGATTTTCTGGAGCCTTTTCATATTCGCTGCCGTGCTGTTTTATTGGCTATTGATTCATCCTTCATTTTCCTGTCCACAGAAACCTGCCTTCACAAATCATTGGAATCTACACTACAGAATGTTCCAATCATTCACTACGAATCTGGAATTCATCTGACTCTCCACTCTAGTTATGTTTTCGTTACAAAACTTTTGAATGACCAAGAAACCCAATGCTAGTTTTCAGCGACCCGTTCACACTCGCAGTTGTGCTTTTGAATTAGCTATCCACTAAACCCTGCTCAGCTCTTCATTATCCTGACCACAAAACTCAGCCTTCAGAAATAATTGTTATATCTACCCTGGTGAATGTCCAAGTGACCCAATGCTGATATTGATGGGCCTGTTCACACTCGCAGCCCTGCTGCTCAATTGGCTATCCATTTAACCCTGGTCAGCTCTTCATTTTCCTGTCCACACAAACAAGCCTTCAGAAATCATTGGAATCTCCACTCCAGAATGTTCCATTCAATCATTGCGATTCTGGAATTCATCTGAATCTGCAGTGCAGGCAGTCTTTCGTTACACCACTGGTGAATGTCCAAGTGAACCAATGCTGGAATTCAGCGGCATGTTCACAGTGGGTAGCCATGTGGGTCAATTGGCTATCCACTCAACAGGTGTCAGTGTTCATTTTCTGGACCACACAATCCAGAATTCAGAAATCATTGTTAACTCCAATACAGAATATTCCATTAATCCACTGCAAATCTGGAATACATCTGACTCTCCAATCTAGGTAGGTTTTCATTACAACACTGGTGAATGACCAAGTAACCCAATGCTGAATTTCAGCGGCCTAGTCAGACTCGAAGCAGTGCTGTTCAATTGGTTATCCACTAAACCCTGCTCAGCTCCTTATTTTCCTGTCCACACAAACCTACCTTCAGAAATCATTGTACTCTCCACTACAGAATGTTCCATTCATTCACTGCCAATTTGGAATGCATCTGACACTGCACTGCAGGCAGTCTACTGTGACACCACTGGTGAATGTCCAAGTAACCCAGTGCTGGTTTTCAGCGGCATGTTCACACACAGAGATGTGCTGTTTAATTGGATTTCCACTCAAAGCTGGTCAGGTCTTCATTTTTCTGTCCACACAAACCATCCTTCAGAAATCATTATTATCTCCAGTACAGAAAGTTCCATTCATTCACTGCGAATCTCGAATTCATCTGAATCTCAACTCTGGCAATTTTTCATACAACACTGCTGATTTTCTTTTCTTTTTTTTTTATTAGTGAAACACCATGAGGTTCAGTTGTAGATTTACAAATTTTTGTGCTTGGATCTCGGTCATACCACGATCACATACCCATCCCTCCACCAGTGCCCATTTTCCACCACCAGGATAATATCCCTCCCCCCCCATCCTCCCATCCCCCCATCCCCCCCCTGCCACTGTGGCAGGGCATTCCCTTTTGTTTTCTCTCTCCTACTGGGTGTTGTGATCTGCCAAAGAGGCATTGAGTGGCGAACATGTTCAGTCCAGTCTACTTTCAACCTGCATCTCCCCTCCTGGGAGGATCCTCCAAACACACTCCACTTGGTGTTCCCCTTTCTATGTGAATTGTCCTTTCCCCTAGAATACCCAGCTGGCCTCTAAGTTATGGAGTAATTCTCCTGGTGTTGCTCTCAGCTATTTTTGGGTATTAATCTCATATTTTATTATTTTATATCCCCCAGATGAATGCTATCTTTCTATGTCTATCCCTCTCTTTCTGACTCATTTCGCTTAGCATGATACTTTCCATGTTGTACCACTTGTATGTAAAGTTCATGACTTCATATTTTCTAAGAGCCACATAGTACTCCATTGTGTAGATGTACCAAAGTTTCTTTAACCAGTCATCTGTTCTTGGGCACTCAGGTCTCTTCCAGTTTCTGGCTACTGTAAAGAGTGCTGCAATGAACAAACAAGTGCAGATGTCACATCGGCTACACATTTTTGCCTCTCTGGGATATATTCCCAGGAGTGGTATCGCTGGGTCAAATGGGAGCTCAATTTCTAATTTTTTGAGGAACGTCCATACTGTTTTCCAAAAGGGCTGAACCAGTCGGCATTCCCACCAACAGTGAAGGAGTGTCCCTTTCTCGCCACATCCGCGCCAGCAACGGTTGCTTTTGTTCTTTTGAATGTGGGCCAGTCTATGAGGTGTGAGATGGTATCTCATTGTGGTTTTGATCTGCATCTCCCTGATGATTAATGATGTAGAGCATTTTCTCATGTGCTTTTTTGCCATTCGGATTTCTTCTTTGAGAAAGTTTCTGTTCATTTCATTGCCCCATTTTTTGATGGGGTTGGATGTTTTCTTCTTGTGGAGTTCAACCAGTATTTTGTATATCCTTGATATCAACCCATTGTCAGATGTGTATTCGGCGAATATTCTTTCCCATTCTGTAGACTGTCTTTGTATTTTGGTCACTGTTTCTTTGGAGGTACAGAAACTTCTTAGTTTAAGGTAGTCCCATTTATCTATCTCTGTTTTCACTTGCTCAGCCAACACTGCTGAATTTCTAAGTAAGCCAATTCTGTTTATCACCGGCCTGTTCAGACTCTCAGCATAGGAATTCAATTGGCTATCGATTCATTCCTGGTCAGCTCTACATTTTCCTGTCCACACAAACCAGTCTTCAGAAATCATTGGAATCTCCACTACAGAATGTTCCATTCAATCATTGCGATTCTGGAATTCATCTGACACCTCTGGTGAATGTCCAAGTAACCCAGTGCTGGTTTTCTGTGGCATGTTCACACACACAGATGTGCTGTTTAATTGGATTTCCACTCAAAGCTGGTCAGATCTTCATTGTTCTGTCCACACAATCCATCCTTCAGAAATCATTATTATCTCCAGTACAGAAAGTTCCAATCATTCACTGCGAATCTCGAATTCATCTGAATCTCAACTTCGGCAATTTTTCATACAACAATGCTGAATTTCTAAGTAAGCAAATTCTGATTATCAGCGGCCTGTTCAGACTCACAGACTTGCTGTTCAATAGGCGGTCGATTCATTCCTTGTCAGCTCTACATTTTCTTGACCACAAAAACCAGCCTTCAGAAATCATTGGGATCTCCACGACAGAATGTTCCACTCAATCACTGCGACTCTGGAATTCATCTGAATCTGCCGTACAGGAAGTCTTTCGTTACACCGCTGGTGAATGCTCAAGAAAACCAATGCTGATTTTCAGCGTCCTGATCACATTCGCAGACATGCTGCTCAATTTGCTCTCCATTCAAACCTGATCAGCTCTTCATTTTCCTGTGAACACTAACAAGACTTCAGAAATCATTGGAATCTCCACTGCAGAATGTTCCATTTATTCATTCACTACGAATCTGGAATTCATCTGAACCTGCACTCCAGGCAATCTTTCGTGACACCACTGGTGAATATCCAAGTAAACCAATACTCGTTTTCAGTGACCTTTTCGTACTCGAAAATGGCTGCTTAATTGGCTATCGATTTATCCCTGGTCAGCTCTTCATTTTCCTGTCCACAAAACCAGGCCTTCAGATATCATTGGAATCTCTGATACAGAATGTTCCATTCAATCATTGCGATTCTGGAATTCATCTGAATCTGCAGTGCAGGCAGTCTTTCATTACACCACTGGTGAATGTCCAAGTGACTCCATGCTGGTTTTAAGCGGCATGTTCACAGGCGCAGCCATGCTGCTCAATTGGATATCCACTCAACAGGGGTCAGTTGTTCATTTTCTTGACCACACAATCCAGCCTTCAGAAATCATTGTTAACTCCAATAGAGAATATTCCATTAATTCACTGCGAATCTGGAATTCATCTGACTCTCCAATCTGCGTAGGTTTTCATTACAACACTGGTGAATGACCAAGTAACCCAATGCTGATTTTCAGCGTCCTGTTCACACTCGCAGCAGTGCTGCTAAATTTGCTCTCCATTCAACCCTGGTCAGCTCTTGATTTTCCTGTCCACACAAACAAGACTTCAGAAATCATTGGAATGTCCACTATAGAATGTTCCTTTCATTCACTGCGGATCTGGAATTCATCTGAATCTCAACTCCCGGCAGTTTCTCATACAGCACTGCTGAATTTCTAAGTAAGCCAATTCTGATTATCAGAGGCCTATTCGTACTCGCAGCCGTGCTGCTTAATTGGTTATCGATTTATCCCTGGTCAGCTCTTCATTTTCCTGTCCACACAAACCAGACTTCAGAAACCAAGGGAATCTCCGCTACAGAATGTTCCATTCATTCTGTGCGAATCTGGAATTCATCTGACTCTCCACTCTAGTTAGGTTTTCGTGACAACACTAGTGAAGGACCAAGAATCCCAATGCTGGTTTTCAGCTGCCTGTTCACACTCGCAGACGTGCTGTTCAATTGGATATCCGCTAAACCATGCTCAGCACTTCATTTTCCTCTCCACACTACCCCACCTTCAGAAATCATTGTTCTCGCCACTAGAGAATGTTTTTTCTCTCACTGCGAATTTGGAATTCATCTGAATCTGCATTGCAGGCAGTCTGCGGTGACACCTCTGGTGAATGACCAAGTAACCCAGTGCTGGTTTTCAGCAGCATGTTCACACATGCAGATGTGCTGTTTAATTGGATTTCCACTCAAAGCTGGTCAGGTCTTCATTTTCCTGTCCACACAACCCAGTTTTCAGAAATCATTATTAACTCCAGTACAGAATGTTCCTTTCATTCACTGCGAATCTGGAATTCATCTGAATCTCCACTCTAGTTAGGGTTTCTTTGCAACACTAGTGAATGACAAAGAATCCCAATGCTGGTTTTCAGCTGCCTGTTCACACTCGCAGACATGCTGTTCAATTGGCTATCCACTAAACCCTGCTCAGCACTTCATTTTCCTGTCCACAAAACCCAGCCTTCAGAAATCATTGTTAACTCAATTAGAGAATATTCCATTCAATCACTGCGAATCTGGAATTCAAATGACTCTCCACTCTAGGTACATTTTCCTTATACCACTGGTGAATGACCAAGTAACCCAATGCTGGTATTCAGCGGCATGTTCACACTCGCAGATGTGCTGTTCAATTGGCTATCCTCTCGATGCTGGCTGGTCAGGTCTTCATTTTCCTGTTCACACAAACCAGCCTTCAGAAATCATTGGAATCTCCACTACAGAATGTTCCACTCAATCATTGCGTTTCTGGAATTCATCTGAATCGGCAGTACAGGCAGTCTTTCGTTACACCCCTGGTGAATGTTCAAGAAAACCAATGCTGATTTTCAGCTTCCTGTTCACACTCGCAGCCATGCTCTCAATTTCCTCTCCATTCAAACCTGGTCAGCTCTTAATTTCCTGTGTACACAAACAAGACTTCAGAAATCATTGGAATCTCCACTGCAGAATGTTCCATTTATTCATTCACTACGAATCTGGAATTCATCTGAACCTGCACTCCAGGCAATCTTTCGTAACACCACTGGTGAATATCCAAGTAAACCAATACTCGTTTTCAGTGACCTTTTCGTACTCGAAAATGGCTGCTTAATTGGCTATCGATTTATCCCTGGTCAGCTCTTCATTTTCCTGTCCACAAAACCAGGCCTTCAGATATCATTGGAATCTCTGATACAGAATGTTCCATTCAATCATTGCGATTCTGGAATTCATCTGAATCTGCAGTGCAGGCAGTCTTTCATTACACCACTGGTGAATGTCCAAGTGACTCCATGCTGGTTTTAAGCGGCATGTTCACAGGCGCAGCCATGCTGCTCAATTGGATATCCACTCAACAGGGGTCAGTTGTTCATTTTCTTGACCACACAATCCAGCCTTCAGAAATCATTGTTAACTCCAATAGAGAATATTCCATTAATTCACTGCGAATCTGGAATTCATCTGACTCTCCAATCTGCGTAGGTTTTCATTACAACACTGGTGAATGACCAAGTAACCCAATGCTGATTTTCAGCGTCCTGTTCACACTCGCAGCAGTGCTGCTAAATTTGCTCTCCATTCAACCCTGGTCAGCTCTTGATTTTCCTGTCCACACAAACAAGACTTCAGAAATCATTGGAATGTCCACTATAGAATGTTCCTTTCATTCACTGCGGATCTGGAATTCATCTGAATCTCAACTCCCGGCAGTTTCTCATACAGCACTGCTGAATTTCTAAGTAAGCCAATTCTGATTATCAGAGGCCTTTTCGTACTCGCAGCCGTGCTGCTTAATTGGTTATCGATTTATCCCTGGTCAGCTCTTCATTTTCCTGTCCACACAAACCAGACTTCAGAAACCAAGGGAATCTCCGCTACAGAATGTTCTATTCATTCTGTGCGAATCTGGAATTCATCTGACTCTCCACTCTAGTTAGGTTTTCGTGACAACACTAGTGAAGGACCAAGAATCCCAATGCTGGTTTTCAGCTGCCTGTTCACACTCGCAGACGTGCTGTTCAATTGGATATCCGCTAAACCATGCTCAGCACTTCATTTTCCTCTCCACACTACCCCACCTTCAGAAATCATTGTTCTCGCCACTAGAGAATGTTTTTTCTCTCACTGCGAATTTGGAATTCATCTGAATCTGCATTGCAGGCAGTCTGCGGTGACACCTCTGGTGAATGACCAAGCAACCTAGTGCTGGTTTTCAGCAGCATGTTCACACATGCAGATGTGCTGTTTAATTGGATTTCCACTCAAAGCTGGTCAGGTCTTCATTTTCCTGTCCACACAACCCAGTTTTCAGAAATCATTATTAACTCCAGTACAGAATGTTCCTTTCATTCACTGCGAATCTGGAATTCATCTGAATCTCCACTCTAGTTAGGGTTTCTTTGCAACACTAGTGAATGACCAAGAATCCCAATGCTGGTTTTCAGCTGCCTGTTCACACTCGCAGACATGCTGTTCAACTGGCTATCCACTAAACCCTGCTCAGCACTTCATTTTCCTGTCCACAAAACCCAGCCTTCAGAAATCATTGTTAACTCAAATAGAGAATATTCCATTCAATCACTGCGAATCTGGAATTCAAATGACTCTCCACTCTAGGTACATTTTCTTTATACCACTGGTGAATGACCAAGTAACCCAATGCTGGTTTTCAGCTGCATGTTCACACTCGCAGATGTGCTGTTCAATTGGCTATCATCTCGATGCTGCTCAGGTCTTCATTTTCCTGTTCACACAAACCAGCCTTCAGAAATCATTGGAATCTCCACTACAGAATGTTCCACTCAATCATTGCGTTTCTGGAATTCATCTGAATCGGCAGTACAGGCAGTCTTTCGTTACACCCCTGGTGAATGTTCAAGAAAACCAATGCTGATTTTCAGAGTCCTGTTCACACTCGCAGCCATGCTGCTCAATTTCCTCTCCATTCAAACCTGGTCAGCTCTTCATTTTCCTGTGTACACAAACAAGACTTCAGAAACCATTGGAATCTCCACTACAGAATGTTCCATTAATTCATTCACTGCGAATCTGGAATTCATATGAATCTGCACTCCAGGCAAACTTTCGTAACACCACTGTTGAATATCCAAATAAACCAATACTGCTTTTCAGTGGTCTTTTCGTACTCGCAACTGGCTGCTTAATTGGCTATCGATATATCCCTGGTCAGCTCTTCATTTTCCTGCCCACACAACCAGGCCTTCAGAAATCATTGGAATTTCTGCTACAGAATGTTCCATTCAATCATTGCGATTTTGGAATTCATCTGAATCTGCAGTGCAGGCAGTCTTTCGTTACACCACTGGTGAATGTCCAAGTGACTCCATGCTGTTTTTAAGCAGCATGTTCACAGGCACAGCCATGCTGGTCAATTGCCTATCCACTCAACAGGGGTCAGCTGTTCATTTTCTTGACCACACAATCCAGTCTTCAGAAATCATTGTTAACTCCAATACAGAATGTTCCATTCATTCACTGCGGATCTGGAATTCATCGGAATCTCAACTCCCAGCAGTTTCTCATACAACACTGCTGAATTTCTAAGTAAGCCAATTCTGATTATCAGCGGCCTGTTCGTACTCGCAGCCGTGCTGCTTAATTGGTTATCGATTTATCCCAGGTCAGCTCTTCATTTTCCTGTCCACACAAACCAGACTTCAGAAACCAAGGGAATCTCCGCTACAGAATGTTCCATTCATTCTCTGTGAATCTGGAATTCATCTGACTCTCCACTCTAGTTAGGTTTTCGTGACAACACTAGTGAAGGACCAAGAATCCCAATGCTGGTTTTCAGCTGCCTGTTCACACTCGCAGACGTGCTGTTCAATTGGATATCCGCTAAACCATGCTCAGCACTTCATTTTCCTCTCCACACTACCCCACCTTCAGAAATCATTGTTCTCGCCACTAGAGAATGTTTTTTCTCTCACTGCGAATTTGGAATTCATCTGAATCTGCATTGCAGGCAGTCTGCGGTGACACCTCTGGTGAATGACCAAGTAACACAGTGCTGGTTTTCAGCAGCATGTTCACACATGCAGATGTGCTGTTTAATTGGATTTCCACTCAAAGCTGGTCAGGTCTTCCTTTTCCTGTCCACACATCCCAGCCTTCAGAAATCATTATTATCTCCAGTACAGAATGTTCCTTTCATTCACTGCGAATCTGGAATTCATCTTAATCTCCACTCTAGTTAGGTTTTCGTGACAACACTAGTGAAAGAGCAAGAATCCCAATGCTGGTTTTCAGCTGCCTTTTCACAGTGGCAGACATGCTGGTCAATTGGCTATCCACTGAACCCTGCTCAGCACTTCATTTTCCTGTCCACAAAACCCAGCCTTCAGAAATCATTGTTAACTAAATTAGAGAATATTCCATTCAATCACTGCGAATCTGGAATTCAAATGACTCTCCACTCTAGGTACATTTTCCTTATACCACTGGTGAATGACCAAGTAACCCAATGCTGGTTTTCAGCGGCATGTTCACACTCGCAGATGTGCTGTTCAATTGGCTATCATCTCGATGCTGGTCAGGTCTTCTTCTTCCTGTTCACACAAACCAGCCTTCAGAAATCATTGGAATCTCCACTACAGAATGTTCCACTCAATCATTGCGTTTCTGGAATTCATCTGAATCGGCAGTACAGGCAGTCTTTCGTTACACCCCTGGTGAATGTTCAAGAAAACCAATGCTGATTTTCAGCGTCCTGTTCACACTCGCAGCCATGCTCTCAATTTCCTCTCCATTCAAACCTGGTCAGCTCTTCAATTTCCTGTGTACACAAACAAGACTTCAGAAATCATTGGATTCTCCACTGCAGAATGTTCCATTTATTCATTCACTACGAATCTGGAATTCATCTGAACCTGCACTCCAGGCAATCTTTCGTAACACCACTGGTGAATATCCAAGTAAACCAATACTCGTTTTCAGTGACCTTTTCGTACTCGAAAATGGCTGCTTAATTGGCTATCGATTTATCCCTGGTCAGCTCTTCATTTTCCTGTCCACAAAACCAGGCCTTCAGATATCATTGGAATCTCTGATACAGAATGTTCCATTCAATCATTGTGATTCTGGAATTCATCTGAATCTGCAGTGCAGGCAGTCTTTCATTACACCACTGGTGAATGTCCAAGTGACTCCATGCTGGTTTTAAGCGGCATGTTCACAGGCGCAGCCATGCTGCTCAATTGGATATCCACTCAACAGGGGTCAGTTGTTCATTTTCTTGACCACACAATCCAGCCTTCAGAAATCATTGTTAACTCCAATAGAGAATATTCCATTAATTCACTGCGAATCTGGAATTCATCTGACTCTCCAATCTGCGTAGGTTTTCATTACAACACTGGTGAATGACCAAGTAACCCAATGCTGATTTTCAGCGTCCTGTTCACACTCGCAGCAGTGCTGCTAAATTTGCTCTCCATTCAACCCTGGTCAGCTCTTGATTTTCCTGTCCACACAAACAAGACTTCAGAAATCATTGGAATGTCCACTATAGAATGTTCCTTTCATTCACTGCGGATCCGGAATTCATCTGAATCTCAACTCCCGGCAGTTTCTCATACAGCACTGCTGAATTTCTAAGTAAGCCAATTCTGATTATCAGAGGCCTATTCGTACTCGCAGCCGTGCTGCTTAATTGGTTATCGATTTATCCCTGGTCAGCAATTCATTTTCCTGTCCACACAAACCAGACTTCAGAAACCAAGGGAATCTCCGCTACAGAATGTTCCATTCATTCTGTGCGAATCTGGAATTCATCTGACTCTCCACTCTAGTTAGGTTTTCGTGACAACACTAGTGAAGGACCAAGAATCCCAATGCTGGTTTTCAGCTGCCTGTTCACACTCGCAGACGTGCTGTTCAATTGGATATCCGCTAAACCATGCTCAGCACTTCATTTTCCTCTCCACACGACCCCACCTTCAGAAATCATTGTTCTGCCACTAGAGAATGTTTTTTCTCTCACTGCGAATTTGGAATTCATCTGAATCTGCATTGCAGGCAGTCTGCGGTGACACCTCTGGTGAATGACCAAGTAACCCAGTGCTGGTTTTCAGCAGCATGTTCACACATGCAGATGTGCTGTTTAATTGGATTTCCACTCAAAGCTGGTCAGGTCTTCATTTTCCTGTCCACACAACCCAGTTTTCAGAAATCATTATTAACTCCAGTACAGAATGTTCCTTTCATTCACTGCGAATCTGGAATTCATCTGAAGCTCCACTCTAGTTAGGGTTTCTTTGCAACACTAGTGAATGACAAAGAATCCCAATGCTGGTTTTCAGCTGCCTGTTCACACTGGCAGACATGCTGTTCAATTGGCTATCCACTGAACCCTGCTCAGCACTTCATTTTCCTGTCCACAAAACCCAGCCTTCAGAAATCATTGTTAACTCAAATAGAGAATATTCCATTCAATCACTGCGAATCTGGAATTCAAATGACTCTCCACTCTAGGTACATTTTCCTTATACCACTGGTGAATGACCAAGTAACCCAATGCTGGTTTTCAGCGGCATGTTCACACTCGCAGATGTGCTGTTCAATTGGCTATCCTCTCGATGCTGGCTGGTCAGGTCTTCTTTTTCCTGTTCACACAAACCAGCCTTCAGAAATCATTGGAATCTCCACTACAGAATGTTCCACTCAATCATTGCGTTTCTGGAATTCATCTGAATCGGCAGTACAGGCAGTCTTTCGTTACACCCCTGGTGAATGTTCAAGAAAACCAATGCTGATTTTCAGCGTCCTGTTCACACTCGCAGCCATGCTCTCAATTTCCTCTCCATTCAAACCTGGTCAGCTCTTCAATTTCCTGTGTACACAAACAAGACTTCAGAAATCATTGGAATCTCCACTGCAGAATGTTCCATTTATTCATTCACTACGAATCTGGAATTCATCTGAACCTGCACTCCAGGCAATCTTTCGTGACACCACTGGTGAATATCCAAGTAAACCAATACTCGTTTTCAGTGACCTTTTCGTACTCGAAAATGGCTGCTTAATTGGCTATCGATTTATCCCTGGTCAGCTCTTCATTTTCCTGTCCACAAAACCAGGCCTTCAGATATCATTGGAATCTCTGATACAGAATGTTCCATTCAATCATTGTGATTCTGGAATTCATCTGAATCTGCAGTGCAGGCAGTCTTTCATTACACCACTGGTGAATGTCCAAGTGACTCCATGCTGGTTTTAAGCGGCATGTTCACAGGCGCAGCCATGCTGCTCAATTGGATATCCACTCAACAGGGGTCAGTTGTTCATTTTCATGACCACACAATCCAGCCTTCAGAAATCATTGTTAACTCCAATAGAGAATATTCCATTAATTCACTGCGAATCTGGAATTCATCTGACTCTCCAATCTGCGTAGGTTTTCATTACAACACTGGTGAATGACCAAGTAACCCAATGCTGATTTTCAGCGTCCTGTTCACACTCGCAGCAGTGCTGCTAAATTTGCTCTCCATTCAACCCTGGTCAGCTCTTGATTTTCCTGTCCACACAAACAAGACTTCAGAAATCATTGGAATGTCCACTATAGAATGTTCCTTTCATTCACTGCGGATCCGGAATTCATCTGAATCTCAACTCCCGGCAGTTTCTCATACAGCACTGCTGAATTTCTAAGTAAGCCAATTCTGATTATCAGAGGCCTTTTCGTACTCGCAGCCGTGCTGCTTAATTGGTTATCGATTTATCCCTGGTCAGCTCTTCATTTTCCTGTCCACACAAACCAGACTTCAGAAACCAAGGGAATCTCCGCTTCAGAATGTTCCATTCATACTGTGCGAATCTGGAATTCATCTGACTCTCCACTCTAGTTAGGTTTTCGTGACAACACTAGTGAAGGACCAAGAATCCCAATGCTGGTTTTCAGCTGCCTGTTCACACTCGCAGACGTGCTGTTCAATTGGATATCCGCTAAACCATGCTCAGCACTTCATTTTCCTCTCCACACTACCCCACCTTCAGAAATCATTGTTCTGCCACTAGAGAATGTTTTTTCTCTCACTGCGAATTTGGAATTCATCTGAATCTGCATTGCAGGCAGTCTGCGGTGACACCTCTGGTGAATGACCAAGTAACCCAGTGCTGGTTTTCAGCAGCATGTTCACACATGCAAATGTGCTGTTTAATTGGATTTCCACTCAAAGCTGGTCAGGTCTTCATTTTCCTGTCCACACAACCCAGTTTTCAGAAATCATTATTAACTCCAGTACAGAATGTTCCTTTCATTCACTGCGAATCTGGAATTCATCTGAAGCTCCACTCTAGTTAGGGTTTCTTTGCAACACTAGTGAATGACAAAGAATCCCAATGCTGGTTTTCAGCTGCCTGTTCACACTGGCAGACATGCTGTTCAATTGGCTATCCACTGAACCCTGCTCAGCACTTCATTTTCCTGTCCACAAAACCCAGCCTTCAGAAATCATTGTTAACTCAATTAGAGAATATTCCATTCAATCACTGCGAATCTGGAATTCAAATGACTCTCCACTCTAGGTACATTTTCCTTATACCACTGGTGAATGACCAAGTAACCCAATGCTGGTTTTCAGCGGCATGTTCACACTCGCAGATGTGCTGTTCAATTGGCTATCCTCTCGATGCTGGCTGGTCAGGTCTTCATTTTCCTGTTCACACAAACCAGCCTTCAGAAATCATTGGAATCTCCACTACAGAATGTTCCACTCAATCATTGCGTTTCTGGAATTCATCTGAATCGGCAGTACAGGCAGTCTTTCGTTACACCCCTGGTGAATGTTCAAGAAAACCAATGCTGATTTTCAGCGTCCTGTTCACACTCGCAGCCATGCTCTCAATTTCCTCTCCATTCAAACCTGGTCAGCTCTTCAATTTCCTGTGTACACAAACAAGACTTCAGAAATCATTGGAATCTCCACTGCAGAATGTTCCATTTATTCATTCACTACGAATCTGGAATTCATCTGAACCTGCACTCCAGGCAATCTTTCGTAACACCACTGGTGAATATCCAAGTAAACCAATACTCGTTTTCAGTGACCTTTTCGTACTCGAAAATGGCTGCTTAATTGGCTATCGATTTATCCCTGGTCAGCTCTTCATTTTCCTGTCCACAAAACCAGGCCTTCAGATATCATTGGAATCTCTGATACAGAATGTTCCATTCAATCATTGCGATTCTGGAATTCATCTGAATCTGCAGTGCAGGCAGTCTTTCATTACACCACTGGTGAATGTCCAAGTGACTCCATGCTGGTTTTAAGCGGCATGTTCACAGGCGCAGCCATGCTGCTCAATTGGATATCCACTCAACAGGGGGCAGTTGTTCATTTTCTTGACCACACAATCCAGCCTACAGAAATCATTGTTAACTCCAATAGAGAATATTCCATTAATTCACTGCGAATCTGGAATTCATCTGACTCTCCAATCTGCGTAGGTTTTCATTACAACACTGGTGAATGACCAAGTAACCCAATGCTGATTTTCAGCGTCCTGTTCACACTCGCAGCAGTGCTGCTAAATTTGCTCTCCATTCAACCCTGGTCAGCTCTTGATTTTCCTGTCCACACAAACAAGACTTCAGAAATCATTGGAATGTCCACTATAGAATGTTCCTTTCATTCACTGCGGATCTGGAATTCATCTGAATCTCAACTCCCGGCAGTTTCTCATACAGCACTGCTGAATTTCTAAGTAAGCCAATTCTGATTATCAGAGGCCTTTTCGTACTCGCAGCCGTGCTGCTTAATTGGTTATCGATTTATCCCTGGTCAGCTCTTCATTTTCCTGTCCATACAAACCAGACTTCAGAAACCAAGGGAATCTCCGCTACAGAATGTTCCATTCATTCTGTGCGAATCTGGAATTCATCTGACTCTCCACTCTAGTTAGGTTTTCGTGACAACACTAGTGAAGGACCAAGAATCCCAATGCTGGTTTTCAGCTGCCTGTTCACACTCGCAGACGTGCTGTTCAATTGGATATCCGCTAAACCATGCTCAGCACTTCATTTTCCTCTCCACACTACCCCACCTTCAGAAATCATTGTTCTCGCCACTAGAGAATGTTTTTTCTCTCACTGCGAATTTGGAATTCATCTGAATCTGCATTGCAGGCAGTCTGCGGAGACACCTCTGGTGAATGACCAAGCAACCCAGTGCTGGTTTTCAGCAGCATGTTCACACATGCAGATGTGCTGTTTAATTGGATTTCCACTCAAAGCTGGTCAGGTCTTCATTTTCCTGTCCACACAACCCAGTTTTCAGAAATCATTATTAACTCCAGTACAGAATGTTCCTTTCATTCACTGCGAATCTGGAATTCATCTGAATCTCCACTCTAGTTAGGGTTTCTTTGCAACACTAGTGAATGACCAAGAATCCCAATGCTGGTTTTCAGCTGCCTGTTCACACTCGCAGACATGCTGTTCAATTGGCTATCCACTAAACCCTGCTCAGCACTTCATTTTCCTGTCCACAAAACCCAGCCTTCAGAAATCATTGTTAACTCAAATAGAGAATATTCCATTCAATCACTGCGAATCTGGAATTCAAATGACTCTCCACTCTAGGTACATTTTCCTTATACCACTGGTGAATGACCAAGTAACCCAATGCTGGTTTTCAGCGGCATGTTCACACTCGCAGATGTGCTGTTCAATTGGCTATCATCTCGATGCTGCTCAGGTCTTCATTTTCCTGTTCACACAAACCAGCCTTCAGAAATCATTGGAATCTCCACTACAGAATGTTCCACTCAATCATTGCGTTTCTGGAATTCATCTGAATCGGCAGTACAGGCAGTCTTTCGTTACACCCCTGGTGAATGTTCAAGAAAACCAATGCTGATTTTCAGCGTCCTGTTCACACTCGCAGCCATGCTGCTCAATTTCCTCTCCATTCAAACCTGGTCAGCTCTTCATTTTCCTGTGTACACAAACAAGACTTCAGAAACCATTGGAATCTCCACTACAGAATGTTCCATTAATTCATTCACTGCGAATCTGGAATTCATATGAATCTGCACTCCAGGCAAACTTTCGTAACACCACTGTTGAATATCCAAGTAAACCAATACTGCTTTTCAGTGGTCTTTTCGTACTCGCAACTGGCTGCTTAATTGGCTAACGATATATCCCTGGTCAGCTCTTCATTTTCCTGCCCACACAACCAGGCCTTCAGAAATCATTGGAATCTCTGCTACAGAATGTTCATTCAATCATTGCGATTCTGGAATTCATCTGAATCTCCAGTGCAGGCAGTCTTTCGTTACACCACTGGTGAATGTCCAAGTGACTCCATGCTGGTTTTAAGCAGCATGTTCACAGGCACAGCCATGCTGGTCAATTGCCTATCCACTCAACAGGGGTCAGCTCTTCATTTTCTTGACCACACAATCCAGTCTTCAGAAATCATTGTTAACTCCAATACAGAATGTTCCATTCATTCACTGCGGATCTGGAATTCATCGGAATCTCAACTCCCAGCAGTTTCTCATACAACACTGCTGAATTTCTAAGTAAGCCAATTCTGATTATCAGCGGCCTGTTCGTACTCGCAGCCGTGCTGCTTAGTTGGTTATCGATTTATCCCTGATCAGCTCTTCATTTTCCTGTCCACAGAAAGCAGACTTCAGAAATTACTGGAATCTCCGCTACAGAATGTTCGATTCATTCTCTGTGAATCTGGAATTCATCTGACTCTCCACTCTAGTTAGGTTTTCGTGACAACACTAGTGAAGGACCAAGAATCCCAATGCTGGTTTTCAGCTGCCTGTTCACACTCGCAGACGTGCTGTTCAATTGGATATCCGCTAAACCATGCTCAGCACTTCATTTTCCTCTCCACACTACCCCACCTTCAGAAGTCATTGTTCTCGCCACTAGAGAATGTTTTTTCTCTCACTGCGAATTTGGAATTCATCTGAATCTGCATTGCAGGCAGTCTGCGGTGACACCTCTGGTGAATGACCAAGTAACCCAGTGCTGGTTTTCAGCAGCATGTTCACACATGCAGATGTGCTGTTTAATTGGATTTCCACTCAAAGCTGGTCAGGTCTTCATTTTCCTGTCCACACAACCCAGTTTTCAGAAATCATTATTAACTCCAGTACAGAATGTTCCTTTCATTCACTGCGAATCTGGAATTCATCTGAAGCTCCACTCTAGTTAGGGTTTCTTTGCAACACTAGTGAATGACAAAGAATCCCAATGCTGGTTTTCAGCTGCCTGTTCACACTGGCAGACATGCTGTTCAATTGGCTATCCACTGAACCCTGCTCAGCACTTCATTTTCCTGTCCACAAAACCCAGCCTTCAGAAATCATTGTTAACTCAATTAGAGAATATTCCATTCAATCACTGCGAATCTGGAATTCAAATGACTCTCCACTCTAGGTACATTTTCCTTATACCACTGGTGAATGACCAAGTAACCCAATGCTGGTTTTCAGCGGCATGTTCACACTCGCAGATGTGCTGTTCAATTGGCTATCCTCTCGATGCTGGCTGGTCAGGTCTTCATTTTCCTGTTCACACAAACCAGCCTTCAGAAATCATTGGAATCTCCACTACAGAATGTTCCACTCAATCATTGCGTTTCTGGAATTCATCTGAATCGGCAGTACAGGCAGTCTTTCGTTACACCCCTGGTGAATGTTCAAGAAAACCAATGCTGATTTTCAGCGTCCTGTTCACACTCGCAGCCATGCTCTCAATTTCCTCTCCATTCAAACCTGGTCAGCTCTTCAATTTCCTGTGTACACAAACAAGACTTCAGAAATCATTGGAATCTCCACTGCAGAATGTTCCATTTATTCATTCACTACGAATCTGGAATTCATCTGAACCTGCACTCCAGGCAATCTTTCGTAACACCACTGGTGAATATCCAAGTAAACCAATACTCGTTTTCAGTGACCTTTTCGTACTCGAAAATGGCTGCTTAATTGGCTATCGATTTATCCCTGGTCAGCTCTTCATTTTCCTGTCCACAAAACCAGGCCTTCAGATATCATTGGAATCTCTGATACAGAATGTTCCATTCAATCATTGCGATTCTGGAATTCATCTGAATCTGCAGTGCAGGCAGTCTTTCATTACACCACTGGTGAATGTCCAAGTGACTCCATGCTGGTTTTAAGCGGCATGTTCACAGGCGCAGCCATGCTGCTCAATTGGATATCCACTCAACAGGGGGCAGTTGTTCATTTTCTTGACCACACAATCCAGCCTACAGAAATCATTGTTAACTCCAATAGAGAATATTCCATTAATTCACTGCGAATCTGGAATTCATCTGACTCTCCAATCTGCGTAGGTTTTCATTACAACACTGGTGAATGACCAAGTAACCCAATGCTGATTTTCAGCGTCCTGTTCACACTCGCAGCAGTGCTGCTAAATTTGCTCTCCATTCAACCCAGGTCAGCTCTTGATTTTCCTGTCCACACAAACAAGACTTCAGAAATCATTGGAATGTCCACTATAGAATGTTCCTTTCATTCACTGCGGATCTGGAATTCATCTGAATCTCAACTCCCGGCAGTTTCTCATACAGCACTGCTGAATTTCTAAGTAAGCCAATTCTGATTATCAGAGGCCTTTTCGTACTCGCAGCCGTGCTGCTTAATTGGTTATCGATTTATCCCTGGTCAGCTCTTCATTTTCCTGTCCATACAAACCAGACTTCAGAAACCAAGGGAATCTCCGCTACAGAATGTTCCATTCATTCTGTGCGAATCTGGAATTCATCTGACTCTCCACTCTAGTTAGGTTTTCGTGACAACACTAGTGAAGGACCAAGAATCCCAATGCTGGTTTTCAGCTGCCTGTTCACACTCGCAGACGTGCTGTTCAATTGGATATCCGCTAAACCATGCTCAGCACTTCATTTTCCTCTCCACACTACCCCACCTTCAGAAATCATTGTTCTCGCCACTAGAGAATGTTTTTTCTCTCACTGCGAATTTGGAATTCATCTGAATCTGCATTGCAGGCAGTCTGCGGTGACACCTCTGGTGAATGACCAAGCAACCCAGTGCTGGTTTTCAGCAGCATGTTCACACATGCAGATGTGCTGTTTAATTGGATTTCCACTCAAAGCTGGTCAGGTCTTCATTTTCCTGTCCACACAACCCAGTTTTCAGAAATCATTATTAACTCCAGTACAGAATGTTCCTTTCATTCACTGCGAATCTGGAATTCATCTGAATCTCCACTCTAGTTAGGGTTTCTTTGCAACACTAGTGAATGACCAAGAATCCCAATGCTGGTTTTCAGCTGCCTGTTCACACTCGCAGACATGCTGTTCAATTGGCTATCCACTAAACCCTGCTCAGCACTTCATTTTCCTGTCCACAAAACCCAGCCTTCAGAAATCATTGTTAACTCAAATAGAGAATATTCCATTCAATCACTGCGAATCTGGAATTCAAATGACTCTCCACTCTAGGTACATTTTCCTTATACCACTGGTGAATGACCAAGTAACCCAATGCTGGTTTTCAGCGGCATGTTCACACTCGCAGATGTGCTGTTCAATTGGCTATCATCTCGATGCTGCTCAGGTCTTCATTTTCCTGTTCACACAAACCAGCCTTCAGAAATCATTGGAATCTCCACTACAGAATGTTCCACTCAATCATTGCGTTTCTGGAATTCATCTGAATCGGCAGTACAGGCAGTCTTTCGTTACACCCCTGGTGAATGTTCAAGAAAACCAATGCTGATTTTCAGCGTCCTGTTCACACTCGCAGCCATGCTGCTCAATTTCCTCTCCATTCAAACCTGGTCAGCTCTTCATTTTCCTGTGTACACAAACAAGACTTCAGAAACCATTGGAATCTCCACTACAGAATGTTCCATTAATTCATTCACTGCGAATCTGGAATTCATATGAATCTGCACTCCAGGCAAACTTTCGTAACACCACTGTTGAATATCCAAGTAAACCAATACTGCTTTTCAGTGGTCTTTTCGTACTCGCAACTGGCTGCTTAATTGGCTAACGATATATCCCTGGTCAGCTCTTCATTTTCCTGCCCACACAACCAGGCCTTCAGAAATCATTGGAATCTCTGCTACAGAATGTTCATTCAATCATTGCGATTCTGGAATTCATCTGAATCTGCAGTGCAGGCAGTCTTTCGTTACACCACTGGTGAATGTCCAAGTGACTCCATGCTGGTTTTAAGCAGCATGTTCACAGGCACAGCCATGCTGGTCAATTGCCTATCCACTCAACAGGGGTCAGCTCTTCATTTTCTTGACCACACAATCCAGTCTTCAGAAATCATTGTTAACTCCAATACAGAATGTTCCATTCATTCACTGCGGATCTGGAATTCATCGGAATCTCAACTCCCAGCAGTTTCTCATACAACACTGCTGAATTTCTAAGTAAGCCAATTCTGATTATCAGCGGCCTGTTCGTACTCGCAGCCGTGCTGCTTAGTTGGTTATCGATTTATCCCTGATCAGCTCTTCATTTTCCTGTCCACAGAAAGCAGACTTCAGAAATTACTGGAATCTCCGCTACAGAATGTTCGATTCATTCTCTGTGAATCTGGAATTCATCTGACTCTCCACTCTAGTTAGGTTTTCGTGACAACACTAGTGAAGGACCAAGAATCCCAATGCTGGTTTTCAGCTGCCTGTTCACACTCGCAGACGTGCTGTTCAATTGGATATCCGCTAAACCATGCTCAGCACTTCATTTTCCTCTCCACACTACCCCACCTTCAGAAGTCATTGTTCTCGCCACTAGAGAATGTTTTTTCTCTCACTGCGAATTTGGAATTCATCTGAATCTGCATTGCAGGCAGTCTGCGGTGACACCTCTGGTGAATGACCAAGTAACCCAGTGCTGGTTTTCAGCAGCATGTTCACACATGCAGATGTGCTGTTTAATTGGATTTCCACTCAAAGCTGGTCAGGTCTTCATTTTCCTGTCCACACAACCCAGTTTTCAGAAATCATTATTAACTCCAGTACAGAAAGTTCCTTTCATTCACTGCGAATCTGGAATTCATCTGAAGCTCCACTCTAGTTAGGGTTTCTTTGCAACACTAGTGAATGACAAAGAATCCCAATGCTGGTTTTCAGCTGCCTGTTCACACTGGCAGACATGCTGTTCAATTGGCTATCCACTGAACCCTGCTCAGCACTTCATTTTCCTGTCCACAAAACCCAGCCTTCAGAAATCATTGTTAACTCAATTAGAGAATATTCCATTCAATCACTGCGAATCTGGAATTCAAATGACTCTCCACTCTAGGTACATTTTCCTTATACCACTGGTGAATGACCAAGTAACCCAATGCTGGTTTTCAGCGGCATGTTCACACTCGCAGATGTGCTGTTCAATTGGCTATCCTCTCGATGCGGGCTGGTCAGGTCTTCATTTTCCTATTCACACAAACCAGCCTTCAGAAATCATTGGAATCTCCACTACAGAATGTTCCACTCAATCATTGCGTTTCTGGAATTCATCTGAATCGGCAGTACAGGCAGTCTTTCGTTACACCCCTGGTGAATGTTCAAGAAAACCAATGCTGATTTTCAGCGTCCTGTTCACACTCGCAGCCATGCTCTCAATTTCCTCTCCATTCAAACCTGGTCAGCTCTTCAATTTCCTGTGTACACAAACAAGACTTCAGAAATCATTGGAATCTCCACTGCAGAATGTTCCATTTATTCATTCACTACGAATCTGGAATTCATCTGAACCTGCACTCCAGGCAATCTTTCGTAACACCACTGGTGAATATCCAAGTAAACCAATACTCGTTTTCAGTGACCTTTTCGTACTCGAAAATGGCTGCTTAATTGGCTATCGATTTATCCCTGGTCAGCTCTTCATTTTCCTGTCCACAAAACCAGGCCTTCAGATATCATTGGAATCTCTGATACAGAATGTTCCATTCAATCATTGCGATTCTGGAATCCATCTGAATCTGCAGTGCAGGCAGTCTTTCATTACACCACTGGTGAATGTCCAAGTGACTCCATGCTGGTTTTAAGCGGCATGTTCACAGGCGCAGCCATGCTGCTCAATTGGATATCCACTCAACAGGGGGCAGTTGTTCATTTTCTTGACCACACAATCCAGCCTACAGAAATCATTGTTAACTCCAATAGAGAATATTCCATTAATTCACTGCGAATCTGGAATTCATCTGACTCTCCAATCTGCGTAGGTTTTCATTACAACACTGGTGAATGACCAAGTAACCCAATGCTGATTTTCAGCGTCCTATTCACACTCGCAGCAGTGCTGCTAAATTTGCTCTCCATTCAACCCTGGTCAGCTCTTGATTTTCCTGTCCACACAAACAAGACTTCAGAAATCATTAGAATGTCCACTATAGAATGTTCCTTTCATTCACTGCGGATCTGGAATTCATCTGAATCTCAACTCCCGGCAGTTTCTAATACAGCACTGCTGAATTTCTAAGTAAGCCAATTCTGATTATCAGAGGCCTTTTCGTACTCGCAGCCGTGCTGCTTAATTGGTTATCGATTTATCCCTGGTCAGCTCTTCATTTTCCTGTCCACACAAACCAGACTTCAGAAACCAAGGGAATCTCCGCTACAGAATGTTCCATTCATTCTGTGCGAATCTGGAATTCATCTGACTCTCCACTCTAGTTAGGTTTTCGTGACAACACTAGTGAAGGACCAAGAATCCCAATGCTGGTTTTCAGCTGCCTGTTCACACTCGCAGACGTGCTGTTCAATTGGATATCCGCTAAACCATGCTCAGCACTTCATTTTCCTCTCCACACTACCCCACCTTCAGAAATCATTGTTCTCGCCACTAGAGAATGTTTTTTCTCTCACTGCGAATTTGGAATTCATCTGAATCTGCATTGCAGGCAGTCTGCGGAGACACCTCTGGTGAATGACCAAGCAACCCAGTGCTGGTTTTCAGCAGCATGTTCACACATGCAGATGTGCTGTTTAATTGGATTTCCACTCAAAGCTGGTCAGGTCTTCATTTTCCTGTCCACACAACCCAGTTTTCAGAAATCATTATTAACTCCAGTACAGAATGTTCCTTTCATTCACTGCGAATCTGGAATTCATCTGAATCTCCACTCTAGTTAGGGTTTCTTTGCAACACTAGTGAATGACCAAGAATCCCAATGCTGGTTTTCAGCTGCCTGTTCACACTCGCAGACATGCTGTTCAATTGGCTATCCACTAAACCCTGCTCAGCACTTCATTTTCCTGTCCACAAAACCCAGCCTTCAGAAATCATTGTTAACTCAAATAGAGAATATTCCATTCAATCACTGCGAATCTGGAATTCAAATGACTCTCCACTCTAGGTACATTTTCCTTATACCACTGGTGAATGACCAAGTAACCCAATGCTGGTTTTCAGCGGCATGTTCACACTCGCAGATGTGCTGTTCAATTGGCTATCCTCTCGATGCTGGTTGGTCAGGTCTTCTTTTTCCTGTTCACACAAACCAGCCTTCAGAAATCATTGGAATCTCCACTACAGAATGTTCCACTCAATCATTGCGTTTCTGGAATTCATCTGAATCGGCAGTACAGGCAGTCTTTCGTTACACCCCTGGTGAATGTTCAAGAAAACCAATGCTGATTTTCAGCGTCCTGTTCACACTCGCAGCCATGCTGCTCAATTTCCTCTCCATTCAAACCTGGTCAGCTCTTCATTTTCCTGTGTACACAAACAAGACTTCAGAAACCATTGGAATCTCCACTACAGAATGTTCCATTAATTCATTCACTGCGAATCTGGAATTCATATGAATCTGCACTCCAGGCAAACTTTCGTAACACCACTGTTGAATATCCAAGTAAACCAATACTGCTTTTCAGTGGTCTTTTCGTACTCGCAACTGGCTGCTTAATTGGCTAACGATATATCCCTGGTCAGCTCTTCATTTTCCTGCCCACACAACCAGGCCTTCAGAAATCATTGGAATCTCTGCTACAGAATGTTCATTCAATCATTGCGATTCTGGAATTCATCTGAATCTGCAGTGCAGGCAGTCTTTCGTTACACCACTGGTGAATGTCCAAGTGACTCCATGCTGGTTTTAAGCAGCATGTTCACAGGCACAGCCATGCTGGTCAATTGCCTATCCACTCAACAGGGGTTAGCTCTTCATTTTCTTGACCACACAATCCAGTCTTCAGAAATCATTGTTAACTCCAATACAGAATGTTCCATTCATTCACTGCGGATCTGGAATTCATCGGAATCTCAACTCCCAGCAGTTTCTCATACAACACTGCTGAATTTCTAAGTAAGCCAATTCTGATTATCAGCGGCCTGTTCGTACTCGCAGCCGTGCTGCTTAGTTGGTTATCGATTTATCCCTGATCAGCTCTTCATTTTCCTGTCCACAGAAAGCAGACTTCAGAAATTACTGGAATCTCCGCTACAGAATGTTCGATTCATTCTCTGTGAATCTGGAATTCATCTGACTCTCCACTCTAGTTAGGTTTTCGTGACAACACTAGTGAAGGACCAAGAATCCCAATGCTGGTTTTCAGCTGCCTGTTCACACTCGCAGACGTGCTGTTCAATTGGATATCCGCTAAACCATGCTCAGCACTTCATTTTCCTCTCCACACTACCCCACCTTCAGAAGTCATTGTTCTCGCCACTAGAGAATGTTTTTTCTCTCACTGCGAATTTGGAATTCATCTGAATCTGCATTGCAGGCAGTCTGCGGTGACACCTCTGGTGAATGACCAAGTAACCCAGTGCTGGTTTTCAGCAGCATGTTCACACATGCAGATGTGCTGTTTAATTGGATTTCCACTCAAAGCTGGTCAGGTCTTCATTTTCCTGTCCACAAAACCCAGCCTTCAGAAATCATTATTAACTCGAGTACAGAATGTTCCTTTCATTCACTGCGAATCTGGAATTCATCTGAAGCTCCACTCTAGTTAGGGTTTCTTTGCAACACTAGTGAATGACAAAGAATCCCAATGCTGGTTTTCAGCTGCCTGTTCACACTGGCAGACATGCTGTTCAATTGGCTATCCACTGAACCCTGCTCAGCACTTCATTTTCCTGTCCACAAAACCCAGCCTTCAGAAATCATTGTTAACTCAATTAGAGAATATTCCATTCAATCACTGCGAATCTGGAATTCAAATGACTCTCCACTCTAGGTACATTTTCCTTATACCACTGGTGAATGACCAAGTAACCCAATGCTGGTTTTCAGCGGCATGTTCACACTCGCAGATGTGCTGTTCAATTGGCTATCATCTCGATGCTGGTCAGGTCTTCTTCTTCCTGTTCACACAAACCAGCCTTCAGAAATCATTGGAATCTCCACTACAGAATGTTCCACTCAATCATTGCGTTTCTGGAATTCATCTGAATCGGCAGTACAGGCAGTCTTTCGTTACACCCCTTGTGAATGTTCAAGAAAACCAATGCTGATTTTCAGCGTCCTGTTCACACTCGCAGCCATGCTCTCAATTTCCTCTCCATTCAAACCTGGTCAGCTCTTCAATTTCCTGTGTACACAAACAAGACTTCAGAAATCATTGGAATCTCCACTGCAGAATGTTCCATTTATTCATTCACTACGAATCTGGAATTCATCTGAACCTGCACTCCAGGCAATCTTTCGTAACACCACTGGTGAATATCCAAGTAAACCAATACTCGTTTTCAGTGACCTTTTCGTACTCGAAAATGGCTGCTTAATTTGCTATCGATTTATCCCTGGTCAGCTCTTCATTTTCCTGTCCACAAAACCAGGCCTTCAGATATCATTGGAATCTCTGATACAGAATGTTCCATTCAATCATTGCGATTCTGGAATTCATCTGAATCTGCAGTGCAGGCAGTCTTTCATTACACCACTGGTGAATGTCCAAGTGACTCCATGCTGGTTTTAAGCGGCATGTTCACAGGCGCAGCCATGCTGCTCAATTGGATATCCACTCAACAGGGGTCAGTTGTTCATTTTCTTGACCACACAATCCAGCCTTCAGAAATCATTGTTAACTCCAATAGAGAATATTCCATTAATTCACTGCGAATCTGGAATTCATCTGACTCTCCAATCTGCGTAGGTTTTCATTACAACACTGGTGAATGACCAAGTAACCCAATGCTGATTTTCAGCGTCCTGTTCACACTCGCAGCAGTGCTGCTAAATTTGCTCTCCATTCAACCCTGGTCAGCTCTTGATTTTCCTGTCCACACAAACAAGACTTCAGAAATCATTGGAATGTCCACTATAGAATGATCCTTTCATTCACTGCGGATCCGGAATTCATCTGAATCTCAACTCCCGGCAGTTTCTCATACAGCACTGCTGAATTTCTAAGTAAGCCAATTCTGATTATCAGAGGCCTATTCGTACTCGCAGCCGTGCTGCTTAATTGGTTATCGATTTATCCCTGGTCAGCTCTTCATTTTCCTGTCCACACAAACCAGACTTCAGAAACCAAGGGAATCTCCGCTACAGAATGTTCCATTCATTCTGTGCGAATCTGGAATTCATCTGACTCTCCACTCTAGTTAGGTTTTCGTGACAACACTAGTGAAGGACCAAGAATCCCAATGCTGGTTTTCAGCTGCCTGTTCACACTCGCGGACGTGCTGTTCAATTGGATATCCGCTAAACCATGCTCAGCACTTCATTTTCCTCTCCACACTACTCCCACCTTCAGAAATCATTGTTCTCGCCACTAGAGAATGTTTTTTCTCTCACTGCGAATTTGGAATTCATCTGAATCTGCATTGCAGGCAGTCTGCGGTGACACCTCTGGTGAATGACCAAGTAACCCAGTGCTGGTTTTCAGCAGCATGTTCACACATGCAGGTGTGCTGTTTAATTGGATTTCCACTCAAAGCTGGTCAGGTCTTCATTTTCCTGTCCACACAACCCAGTTTTCAGAAATCATTATTAACTCCAGTACAGAATGTTCCTTTCATTCACTGCGAATCTGGAATTCATCTGAATCTCCACTCTAGTTAGGGTTTCTTTGCAACACTAGTGAATGACCAAGAATCCCAATGCTGGTTTTCAGCTGCCTGTTCACACTCGCAGACATGCTGTTCAATTGGCTATCCACTAAACCCTGCTCAGCACTTCATTTTCCTGTCCACAAAACCCAGCCTTCAGAAATCATTGTTAACTCAATTAGAGAATATTCCATTCAATCACTGCGAATCTGGAATTCAAATGACTCTCCACTCTAGGTACATTTTCCTTATACCACTGGTGAATGACCAAGTAACCCAATGCTGGTTTTCAGCGGCATGTTCACACTCGCAGATGTGCTGTTCAATTGGCTATCCTCTCGATGCTGGCTGGTCAGGTCTTCTTTTTCCTGTTCACACAAACCAGCCTTCAGAAATCATTGGAATCTCCACTACAGAATGTTCCACTCAATCATTGCGTTTCTGGAATTCATCTGAATCGGCAGTACAGGCAGTCTTTCGTTACACCCCTGGTGAATGTTCAAGAAAACCAATGCTGATTTTCAGCGTCCTGTTCACACTCGCAGCCATGCTCTCAATTTCCTCTCCATTCAAACCTGGTCAGCTCTTCATTTTCCTGTGTACACAAACAAGACTTCAGAAACCATTGGAATCTCCACTACAGAATGTTCCATTAATTCATTCACTGCGAATCTGGAATTCATATGAACCTGCACTCCAGGCAATCTTTCGTAACACCACTGTTGAATATCCAAGTAAACCAATACTGCTTTTCAGTGGTCTTTTCGTACTCGCAACTGGCTGCTTAATTGGCTATCGATATATCGCTGGTCAGCTCTTCATTTTCCTGCCCACACAACCAGGCCTTCAGAAATCATTGGAATCTCTACTACAGAATGTTCCATTCAATCATTGCGATTCTGGAATTCATCTGAATCTGCAGTTCAGGCAGTCTTTCGTTACACCACTGGTGAATGTCCAAGTGACTCCATGCTGGTTTTAAGCAGCATGTTCACAGGCACAGCCATGCTGCTCAATTGCCTATCCACTCAACAGGGGTCAGCTGTTCATTTTCCTGACCACACAATCCAGTCTTCAGAAATCATTGTTAACTCCAATACAGAATGTTCCATTCAATCACTGCGGATCTGGAATTCATCGGAAACTCAACTCCCAGCAGTTTCTCATACAACACTGCTGAATTTCTAAGTAAGCCAATTCTGATTATCAGCGGCCTGTTCGTACTCGCAGCCGTGCTGCTTAGTTGGTTATCGATTTATCCCTGATCAGCTCTTCATTTTCCTGTCCACAGAAAGCAGACTTCAGAAATTACTGGAATCTCCGCTACAGAATGTTTGATTCATTCTCTGTGAATCTGGAATTCATCTGACTCTCCACTCTAGTTAGGTTTTCGTGACAACACTAGTGAAGGACCAAGAATCCCAATGCTGGTTTTCAGCTGCCTGTTCACACTCGCAGACGTGCTGTTCAATTGGATATCCGCTAAACCATGCTCAGCACTTCATTTTCCTCTCCACACTACCCCACCTTCAGAAGTCATTGTTCTCGCCACTAGAGAATGTTTTTTCTCTCACTGCGAATTTGGAATTCATCTGAATCTGCATTGCAGGCAGTCTGCGGTGACACCTCTGGTGAATGACCAAGTAACCCAGTGCTGGTTTTCAGCAGCATGTTCACACATGCAGATGTGCTGTTTAATTGGATTTCCACTCAAAGCTGGTCAGGTCTTCATTTTCCTGTCCACAAAACCCAGCCTTCAGAAATCATTATTAACTCGAGTACAGAATGTTCCTTTCATTCACTGCGAATCTGGAATTCATCTGAAGCTCCACTCTAGTTAGGGTTTCTTTGCAACACTAGTGAATGACAAAGAATCCCAATGCTGGTTTTCAGCTGCCTGTTCACACTGGCAGACATGCTGTTCAATTGGCTATCCACTGAACCCTGCTCAGCACTTCATTTTCCTGTCCACAAAACCCAGCCTTCAGAAATCATTGTTAACTCAATTAGAGAATATTCCATTCAATCACTGCGAATCTGGAATTCAAATGACTCTCCACTCTAGGTACATTTTCCTTATACCACTGGTGAATGACCAAGTAACCCAATGCTGGTTTTCAGCGGCATGTTCACACTCGCAGATGTGCTGTTCAATTGGCTATCATCTCGATGCTGGTCAGGTCTTCTTCTTCCTGTTCACACAAACCAGCCTTCAGAAATCATTGGAATCTCCACTACAGAATGTTCCACTCAATCATTGCGTTTCTGGAATTCATCTGAATCGGCAGTACAGGCAGTCTTTCGTTACACCCCTGGTGAATGTTCAAGAAAACCAATGCTGATTTTCAGCGTCCTGTTCACACTCGCAGCCATGCTCTCAATTTCCTCTCCATTCAAACCTGGTCAGCTCTTCAATTTCCTGTGTACACAAACAAGACTTCAGAAATCATTGGAATCTCCACTGCAGAATGTTCCATTTATTCATTCACTACGAATCTGGAATTCATCTGAACCTGCACTCCAGGCAATCTTTCGTAACACCACTGGTGAATATCCAAGTAAACCAATACTCGTTTTCAGTGACCTTTTCGTACTCGAAAATGGCTGCTTAATTGGCTATCGATTTATCCCTGGTCAGCTCTTCATTTTCCTGTCCACAAAACCAGGCCTTCAGATATCATTGGAATCTCTGATACAGAATGTTCCATTCAATCATTGCGATTCTGGAATTCATCTGAATCTGCAGTGCAGGCAGTCTTTCATTACACCACTGGTGAATGTCCAAGTGACTCCATGCTGGTTTTAAGCGGCATGTTCACAGGCGCAGCCATGCTGCTCAATTGGATATCCACTCAACAGGGGTCAGTTGTTCATTTTCTTGACCACACAATCCAGCCTTCAGAAATCATTGTTAACTCCAATAGAGAATATTCCATTAATTCACTGCGAATCTGGAATTCATCTGACTCTCCAATCTGCGTAGGTTTTCATTACAACACTGGTGAATGACCAAGTAACCCAATGCTGATTTTCAGCGTCCTGTTCACACTCGCAGCAGTGCTGCTAAATTTGCTCTCCATTCAACCCTGGTCAGCTCTTGATTTTCCTGTCCACACAAACAAGACTTCAGAAATCATTGGAATGTCCACTATAGAATGATCCTTTCATTCACTGCGGATCCGGAATTCATCTGAATCTCAACTCCCGGCAGTTTCTCATACAGCACTGCTGAATTTCTAAGTAAGCCAATTCTGATTATCAGAGGCCTATTCGTACTCGCAGCCGTGCTGCTTAATTGGTTATCGATTTATCCCTGGTCAGCTCTTCATTTTCCTGTCCACACAAACCAGACTTCAGAAACCAAGGGAATCTCCGCTACAGAATGTTCCATTCATTCTGTGCGAATCTGGAATTCATCTGACTCTCCACTCTAGTTAGGTTTTCGTGACAACACTAGTGAAGGACCAAGAATCCCAATGCTGGTTTTCAGCTGCCTGTTCACACTCGCGGACGTGCTGTTCAATTGGATATCCGCTAAACCATGCTCAGCACTTCATTTTCCTCTCCACACTACCCCCACCTTCAGAAATCATTGTTCTCGCCACTAGAGAATGTTTTTTCTCTCACTGCGAATTTGGAATTCATCTGAATCTGCATTGCAGGCAGTCTGCGGTGACACCTCTGGTGAATGACCAAGTAACCCAGTGCTGGTTTTCAGCAGCATGTTCACACATGCAGGTGTGCTGTTTAATTGGATTTCCACTCAAAGCTGGTCAGGTCTTCATTTTCCTGTCCACACAACCCAGTTTTCAGAAATCATTATTAACTCCAGTACAGAATGTTCCTTTCATTCACTGCGAATCTGGAATTCATCTGAATCTCCACTCTAGTTAGGGTTTCTTTGCAACACTAGTGAATGACCAAGAATCCCAATGCTGGTTTTCAGCTGCCTGTTCACACTCGCAGACATGCTGTTCAATTGGCTATCCACTAAACCCTGCTCAGCACTTCATTTTCCTGTCCACAAAACCCAGCCTTCAGAAATCATTGTTAACTCAATTAGAGAATATTCCATTCAATCACTGCGAATCTGGAATTCAAATGACTCTCCACTCTAGGTACATTTTCCTTATACCACTGGTGAATGACCAAGTAACCCAATGCTGGTTTTCAGCGGCATGTTCACACTCGCAGATGTGCTGTTCAATTGGCTATCCTCTCGATGCTGGCTGGTCAGGTCTTCTTTTTCCTGTTCACACAAACCAGCCTTCAGAAATCATTGGAATCTCCACTACAGAATGTTCCACTCAATCATTGCGTTTCTGGAATTCATCTGAATCGGCAGTACAGGCAGTCTTTCGTTACACCCCTGGTGAATGTTCAAGAAAACCAATGCTGATTTTCAGCGTCCTGTTCACACTCGCAGCCATGCTCTCAATTTCCTCTCCATTCAAACCTGGTCAGCTCTTCATTTTCCTGTGTACACAAACAAGACTTCAGAAACCATTGGAATCTCCACTACAGAATGTTCCATTAATTCATTCACTGTGAATCTGGAATTCATATGAACCTGCACTCCAGGCAATCTTTCGTAACACCACTGTTGAATATCCAAGTAAACCAATACTGCTTTTCAGTGGTCTTTTCGTACTCGCAACTGGCTGCTTAATTGGCTATCGATATATCGCTGGTCAGCTCTTCATTTTCCTGCCCACACAACCAGGCCTTCAGAAATCATTGGAATCTCTACTACAGAATGTTCCATTCAATCATTGCGATTCTGGAATTCATCTGAATCTGCAGTTCAGGCAGTCTTTCGTTACACCACTGGTGAATGTCCAAGTGACTCCATGCTGGTTTTAAGCAGCATGTTCACAGGCACAGCCATGCTGCTCAATTGCCTATCCACTCAACAGGGGTCAGCTGTTCATTTTCCTGACCACACAATCCAGTCTTCAGAAATCATTGTTAACTCCAATACAGAATGTTCCATTCAATCACTGCGGATCTGGAATTCATCGGAAACTCAACTCCCAGCAGTTTCTCATACAACACTGCTGAATTTCTAAGTAAGCCAATTCTGATTATCAGCGGCCTGTTCGTACTCGCAGCCGTGCTGCTTAGTTGGTTATCGATTTATCCCTGATCAGCTCTTCATTTTCCTGTCCACAGAAAGCAGACTTCAGAAATTACTGGAATCTCCGCTACAGAATGTTCGATTCAATCTCTGTGAATCTGGAATTCATCTGACTCTCCACTCTAGTTAGGTTTTCGTGACAACACTAGTGAAGGACCAAGAATCCCAATGCTGGTTTTCAGCTGCCTGTTCACACTCGCAGACGTGCTGTTCAATTGGATATCCGCTAAACCATGCTCAGCACTTCATTTTCCTCTCCACACTACCCCACCTTCAGAAGTCATTGTTCTCGCCACTAGAGAATGTTTTTTCTCTCACTGCGAATTTGGAATTCATCTGAATCTGCATTGCAGGCAGTCTGCGGTGACACCTCTGGTGAATGACCAAGTAACCCAGTGCTGGTTTTCAGCAGCATGTTCACACATGCAGATGTGCTGTTTAATTGGATTTCCACTCAAAGCTGGTCAGGTCTTCATTTTCCTGTCCACAAAACCCAGCCTTCAGAAATCATTATTAACTCGAGTACAGAATGTTCCTTTCATTCACTGCGAATCTGGAATTCATCTGAAGCTCCACTCTAGTTAGGGTTTCTTTGCAACACTAGTGAATGACAAAGAATCCCAATGCTGGTTTTCAGCTGCCTGTTCACACTGGCAGACATGCTGTTCAATTGGCTATCCACTGAACCCTGCTCAGCACTTCATTTTCCTGTCCACAAAACCCAGCCTTCAGAAATCATTGTTAACTCAATTAGAGAATATTCCATTCAATCACTGCGAATCTGGAATTCAAATGACTCTCCACTCTAGGTACATTTTCCTTATACCACTGGTGAATGACCAAGTAACCCAATGCTGGTTTTCAGCGGCATGTTCACACTCGCAGATGTGCTGTTCAATTGGCTATCATCTCGATGCTGGTCAGGTCTTCTTCTTCCTGTTCACACAAACCAGCCTTCAGAAATCATTGGAATCTCCACTACAGAATGTTCCACTCAATCATTGCGTTTCTGGAATTCATCTGAATCGGCAGTACAGGCAGTCTTTCGTTACACCCCTGGTGAATGTTCAAGAAAACCAATGCTGATTTTCAGCGTCCTGTTCACACTCGCAGCCATGCTCTCAATTTCCTCTCCATTCAAACCTGGTCAGCTCTTCAATTTCCTGTGTACACAAACAAGACTTCAGAAATCATTGGAATCTCCACTGCAGAATGTTCCATTTATTCATTCACTACGAATCTGGAATTCATCTGAACCTGCACTCCAGGCAATCTTTCGTAACACCACTGGTGAATATCCAAGTAAACCAATACTCGTTTTCAGTGACCTTTTCGTACTCGAAAATGGCTGCTTAATTGGCTATCGATTTATCCCTGGTCAGCTCTTCATTTTCCTGTCCACAAAACCAGGCCTTCAGATATCATTGGAATCTCTGATACAGAATGTTCCATTCAATCATTGCGATTCTGGAATTCATCTGAATCTGCAGTGCAGGCAGTCTTTCATTACACCACTGGTGAATGTCCAAGTGACTCCATGCTGGTTTTAAGCGGCATGTTCACAGGCGCAGCCATGCTGCTCAATTGGATATCCACTCAACAGGGGTCAGTTGTTCATTTTCTTGACCACACAATCCAGCCTTCAGAAATCATTGTTAACTCCAATAGAGAATATTCCATTAATTCACTGCGAATCTGGAATTCATCTGACTCTCCAATCTGCGTAGGTTTTCATTACAACACTGGTGAATGACCAAGTAACCCAATGCTGATTTTCAGCGTCCTGTTCACACTCGCAGCAGTGCTGCTAAATTTGCTCTCCATTCAACCCTGGTCAGCTCTTGATTTTCCTGTCCACACAAACAAGACTTCAGAAATCATTGGAATGTCCACTATAGAATGATCCTTTCATTCACTGCGGATCCGGAATTCATCTGAATCTCAACTCCCGGCAGTTTCTCATACAGCACTGCTGAATTTCTAAGTAAGCCAATTCTGATTATCAGAGGCCTATTCGTACTCGCAGCCGTGCTGCTTAATTGGTTATCGATTTATCCCTGGTCAGCTCTTCATTTTCCTGTCCACACAAACCAGACTTCAGAAACCAAGGGAATCTCCGCTACAGAATGTTCCATTCATTCTGTGCGAATCTGGAATTCATCTGACGCTCCACTCTAGTTAGGTTTTCGTGACAACACTAGTGAAGGACCAAGAATCCCAATGCTGGTTTTCAGCTGCCTGTTCACACTCGCAGACGTGCTGTTCAATTGGATATCCGCTAAACCATGCTCAGCACTTCATTTTCCTCTCCACACTACCCCCACCTTCAGAAATCATTGTTCTCGCCACTAGAGAATGTTTTTTCTCTCACTGCGAATTTGGAATTCATCTGAATCTGCATTGCAGGCAGTCTGCGGTGACACCTCTGGTGAATGACCAAGTAACCCAGTGCTGGTTTTCAGCAGCATGTTCACACATGCAGGTGTGCTGTTTAATTGGATTTCCACTCAAAGCTGGTCAGGTCTTCATTTTCCTGTCCACACAACCCAGTTTTCAGAAATCATTATTAACTCCAGTACAGAATGTTCCTTTCATTCACTGCGAATCTGGAATTCATCTGAATCTCCACTCTAGTTAGGGTTTCTTTGCAACACTAGTGAATGACAAAGAATCCCAATGCTGGTTTTCAGCTGCCTGTTCACACTCGCAGACATGCTGTTCAATTGGCTATCCACTAAACCCTGCTCAGCACTTCATTTTCCTGTCCACAAAACCCAGCCTTCAGAAATCATTGTTAACTCAATTAGAGAATATTCCATTCAATCACTGCGAATCTGGAATTCAAATGACTCTCCACTCTAGGTACATTTTCCTTATACCACTGGTGAATGACCAAGTAACCCAATGCTGGTTTTCAGCGGCATGTTCACACTCGCAGATGTGCTGTTCAATTGGCTATCCTCTCGATGCTGGCTGGTCAGGTCTTCTTTTTCCTGTTGACACAAACCAGCCTTCAGAAATCATTGGAATCTCCACTACAGAATGTTCCACTCAATCATTGCGTTTCTGGAATTCATCTGAATCGGCAGTACAGGCAGTCTTTCGTTACACCCCTGGTGAATGTTCAAGAAAACCAATGCTGATTTTCAGCGTCCTGTTCACACTCGCAGCCATGCTCTCAATTTCCTCTCCATTCAAACCTGGTCAGCTCTTCATTTTCCTGTGTACACAAACAAGACTTCAGAAACCATTGGAATCTCCACTACAGAATGTTCCATTAATTCATTCACTGCGAATCTGGAATTCATATGAACCTGCACTCCAGGCAAACTTTCGTAACACCACTGTTGAATATCCAAGTAAACCAATACTGCTTTTCAGTGGTCTTTTCGTACTCGCAACTGGCTGCTTAATTGGCTATCGATATATCGCTGGTCAGCTCTTCATTTTCCTGCCCACACAACCAGGCCTTCAGAAATCATTGGAATCTCTACTACAGAATGTTCCATTCAATCATTGCGATTCTGGAATTCATCTGAATCTGCAGTTCAGGCAGTCTTTCGTTACACCACTGGTGAATGTCCAAGTGACTCCATGCTGGTTTTAAGCAGCATGTTCACAGGCACAGCCATGCTGCTCAATTGCCTATCCACTCAACAGGGGTCAGCTGTTCATTTTCCTGACCACACAATCCAGTCTTCAGAAATCATTGTTAACTCCAATACAGAATGTTCCATTCAATCACTGCGGATCTGGAATTCATCGGAAACTCAACTCCCAGCAGTTTCTCATACAACACTGCTGAATTTCTAAGTAAGCCAATTCTGATTATCAGCGGCCTGTTCGTACTCGCAGCCGTGCTGCTTAGTTGGTTATCGATTTATCCCTGATCAGCTCTTCATTTTCCTGTCCACAGAAAGCAGACTTCAGAAATTACTGGAATCTCCGCTACAGAATGTTCGATTCAATCTCTGTGAATCTGGAATTCATCTGACTCTCCACTCTAGTTAGGTTTTCGTGACAACACTAGTGAAGGACCAAGAATCCCAATGCTGGTTTTCAGCTGCCTGTTCACACTCGCAGACGTGCTGTTCAATTGGATATCCGCTAAACCATGCTCAGCACTTCATTTTCCTCTCCACACTACCCCACCTTCAGAAATCATTGTTCTCGCCACTAGAGAATGTTTTTTCTCTCACTGCGAATTTGGAATTCATCTGAATCTGCATTGCAGGCAGTCTGCGGTGACACCTCTGGTGAATGACCAAGTAACCCAGTGCTGGTTTTCAGCAGCATGTTCACACATGCAGATGTGCTGTTTAATTGGATTTCCACTCAAAGCTGGTCAGGTCTTCATTTTCCTGTCCACACAACCCAGTTTTCAGAAATCATTATTAACTCCAGTACAGAATGTTCCTTTCATTCACTGCGAATCTGGAATTCATCTGAATCTCCACACTAGTTAGGGTTTCTTTGCAACACTAGTGAATGACCAAGAATCACAATGCTCGTTTTCAGCTGCCTGTTCACACTGGCAGACATGCTGTTCAATTGGCTATCCACTGAACCCTGCTCAGCACTTCATTTTCCTGTCCACAAAACCCAGCCTTCAGAAATCATTGTTAACTCAATTAGAGAATATTCCATTCAATCACTGCGAATCTGGAATTCAAATGACTCTCCACTCTAGGTACATTTTCCTTATACCACTGGTGAATGACCAAGTAACCCAATGCTGGTTTTCAGCGGCATGTTCACACTCGCAGATGTGCTGTTCAATTGGCTATCATCTCGATGCTGGTCAGGTCTTCTTCTTCCTGTTCACACAAACCAGCCTTCAGAAATCATTGGAATCTCCACTACAGAATGTTCCACTCAATCATTGCGTTTCTGGAATTCATCTGAATCGGCAGTACAGGCAGTCTTTCGTTACACCCCTTGTGAATGTTCAAGAAAACCAATGCTGATTTTCAGCGTCCTGTTCACACTCGCAGCCATGCTCTCAATTTCCTCTCCATTCAAACCTGGTCAGCTCTTCAATTTCCTGTGTACACAAACAAGACTTCAGAAATCATTGGAATCTCCACTGCAGAATGTTCCATTTATTCATTCACTACGAATCTGGAATTCATCTGAACCTGCACTCCAGGCAATCTTTCGTAACACCACTGGTGAATATCCAAGTAAACCAATACTCGTTTTCAGTGACCTTTTCGTACTCGAAAATGGCTGCTTAATTGGCTATCGATTTATCCCTGGTCAGCTCTTCATTTTCCTGTCCACAAAACCAGGCCTTCAGATATCATTGGAATCTCTGATACAGAATGTTCCATTCAATCATTGCGATTCTGGAATTCATCTGAATCTGCAGTGCAGGCAGTCTTTCATTACACCACTGGTGAATGTCCAAGTGACTCCATGCTGGTTTTAAGCGGCATGTTCACAGGCGCAGCCATGCTGCTCAATTGGATATCCACTCAACAGGGGTCAGTTGTTCATTTTCTTGACCACACAATCCAGCCTTCAGAAATCATTGTTAACTCCAATAGAGAATATTCCATTAATTCACTGCGAATCTGGAATTCATCTGACTCTCCAATCTGCGTAGGTTTTCATTACAACACTGGTGAATGACCAAGTAACCCAATGCTGATTTTCAGCGTCCTGTTCACACTCGCAGCAGTGCTGCTAAATTTGCTCTCCATTCAACCCTGGTCAGCTCTTGATTTTCCTGTCCACACAAACAAGACTTCAGAAATCATTGGAATGTCCACTATAGAATGATCCTTTCATTCACTGCGGATCCGGAATTCATCTGAATCTCAACTCCCGGCAGTTTCTCATACAGCACTGCTGAATTTCTAAGTAAGCCAATTCTGATTATCAGAGGCCTATTCGTACTCGCAGCCGTGCTGCTTAATTGGTTATCGATTTATCCCTGGTCAGCTCTTCATTTTCCTGTCCACACAAACCAGACTTAAGAAACCATGGGAATCTCCGCTACAGAATGTTCCATTCATTCTGTGCGAATCTGGAATTCATCTGACTCTCCACTCTAGTTAGGTTTTCGTGACAACACTAGTGAAGGACCAAGAATCCCAATGCTGGTTTTCAGCTGCCTGTTCACACTCGCAGACGTGCTGTTCAATTGGATATCCGCTAAACCATGCTCAGCACTTCATTTTCCTCTCCACACTACCCCCACCTTCAGAAATCATTGTTCTCGCCACTAGAGAATGATTTTTCTCTCACTGCGAATTTGGAATTCATCTGAATCTGCATTGCAGGCAGTCTGCGGTGACACCTCTGGTGAATGACCAAGTAACCCAGTGCTGGTTTTCAGCAGCATGTTCACACATGCAGGTGTGCTGTTTAATTGGATTTCCACTCAAAGCTGGTCAGGTCTTCATTTTCCTGTCCACACAACCCAGTTTTCAGAAATCATTATTAACTCCAGTACAGAATGTTCCTTTCATTCACTGCGAATCTGGAATTCATCTGAATCTCCACTCTAGTTAGGGTTTCTTTGCAACACTAGTGAATGACCAAGAATCCCAATGCTGGTTTTCAGCTGCCTGTTCACACTCGCAGACATGCTGTTCAATTGGCTATCCACTAAACCCTGCTCAGCACTTCATTTTCCTGTCCACAAAACCCAGCCTTCAGAAATCATTGTTAACTCAATTAGAGAATATTCCATTCAATCACTGCGAATCTGGAATTCAAATGACTCTCCACTCTAGGTACATTTTCCTTATACCACTGGTGAATGACCAAGTAACCCAATGCTGGTTTTCAGCGGCATGTTCACACTCGCAGATGTGCTGTTCAATTGGCTATCCTCTCGATGCTGGCTGGTCAGGTCTTCTTTTTCCTGTTCACACAAACCAGCCTTCAGAAATCATTGGAATCTCCACTACAGAATGTTCCACTCAATCATTGCGTTTCTGGAATTCATCTGAATCGGCAGTACAGGCAGTCTTTCGTTACACCCCTGGTGAATGTTCAAGAAAACCAATGCTGATTTTCAGCGTCCTGTTCACACTCGCAGCCATGCTCTCAATTTCCTCTCCATTCAAACCTGGTCAGCTCTTCATTTTCCTGTGTACACAAACAAGACTTCAGAAACCATTGGAATCTCCACTACAGAATGTTCCATTAATTCATTCACTGCGAATCTGGAATTCATATGAACCTGCACTCCAGGCAATCTTTCGTAACACCACTGTTGAATATCCAAGTAAACCAATACTGCTTTTCAGTGGTCTTTTCGTACTCGCAACTGGCTGCTTAATTGGCTATCGATATATCGCTGGTCAGCTCTTCATTTTCCTGCCCACACAACCAGGCCTTCAGAAATCATTGGAATCTCTACTACAGAATGTTCCATTCAATCATTGCGATTCTGGAATTCATCTGAATCTGCAGTTCAGGCAGTCTTTCGTTACACCACTGGTGAATGTCCAAGTGACTCCATGCTGGTTTTAAGCAGCATGTTCACAGGCACAGCCATGCTGCTCAATTGCCTATCCACTCAACAGGGGTCAGCTGTTCATTTTCCTGACCACACAATCCAGTCTTCAGAAATCATTGTTAACTCCAATACAGAATGTTCCATTCAATCACTGCGGATCTGGAATTCATCGGAAACTCAACTCCCAGCAGTTTCTCATACAACACTGCTGAATTTCTAAGTAAGCCAATTCTGATTATCAGCGGCCTGTTCGTACTCGCAGCCGTGCTGCTTAGTTGGTTATCGATTTATCCCTGATCAGCTCTTCATTTTCCTGTCCACAGAAAGCAGACTTCAGAAATTACTGGAATCTCCGCTACAGAATGTTCGATTCAATCTCTGTGAATCTGGAATTCATCTGACTCTCCACTCTAGTTAGGTTTTCGTGACAACACTAGTGAAGGACCAAGAATCCCAATGCTGGTTTTCAGCTGCCTGTTCACACTCGCAGACGTGCTGTTCAATTGGATATCCGCTAAACCATGCTCAGCACTTCATTTTCCTCTCCACACTACCCCACCTTCAGAAATCATTGTTCTCGCCACTAGAGAATGTTTTTTCTCTCACTGCGAATTTGGAATTCATCTGAATCTGCATTGCAGGCAGTCTGCGGTGACACCTCTGGTGAATGACCAAGTAACCCAGTGCTGGTTTTCAGCAGCATGTTCACACATGTAGATGTGCTGTTTAATTGGATTTCCACTCAAAGCTGGTCAGGTCTTCATTTTCCTGTCCACACAACCCAGTTTTCAGAAATCATTATTAACTCCAGTACAGAATGTTCCTTTCATTCACTGCGAATCTGGAATTCATCTGAATCTCCACACTAGTTAGGGTTTCTTTGCAACACTAGTGAATGACCAAGAATCACAATGCTCGTTTTCAGCTGCCTGTTCACACTCGCAGACATGCTGTTCAATTGGCTATCCACTAAACCCTGCTCAGCACTTCATTTTCCTGTCCACAAAACCCAGCCTTCAGAACTCATTGTTAACTCAATTAAAGAATATTCCATTCAATCACTGCGAATCTGGAATTCAAATGACTCTCCACTCTAGGTACATTTTCCTTATACCACTGGTGAATGACCAAGTAAGCCAATGCTGGTTTTCAGCGGCATGTTCACACTCGCAGATGTGCTGTTCAATTGGCTATCATCTCGATGCTGCTCAGGTCTTCATTTTCCTGTTCACACAAACCAGCCTTCAGAAATCATTGGAATCTCCACTACAGAATGTTCCACTCAATCATTGTGTTTCTGGAATTCATCTGAATCGGCAGTACAGGCAGTCTTTCGTTACACCCCTGGTGAATGTTCAAGAAAACCAATGCTGATTTTCAGCGTCCTGTTCACACTCGCAGCCATGCTGCTCAATTTCCTCTCCATTCAAACCTGGTCAGCTCTTCATTTTCCTGTGTACACAAACAAGACTTCAGAAACCATTGGAATCTCCACTACAGAATGTTCCATTAATTCATTCACTGCGAATCTGGAATTCATATGAACCTGCACTCCAGGCAAACTTTCGTAACACCACTGTTGAATATCCAAGTAAACCAATACTGCTTTTCAGTGGTCTTTTCGTACTCGCAACTGGCTGCTTAATTGGCTATCGATATATCCCTGGTCAGCTCTTCATTTTCCTGCCCACACAACCAGGCCTTCAGAAATCATTGGAATCTCTGCTACATAATGTTCATTCAATCATTGCGATTCTGGAATTCATCTGAATCTGCAGTGCAGGCAGTCTTTCGTTACACCACTGGTGAATGTCCAAGTGACTCCATGCTGGTTTTAAGCAGCATGTTCACAGGCACAGCCATGCTGGTCAATTGCCTATCCACTCAACAGGGGTCAGCTGTTCATTTTCCTGACCACACAATCCAGTCTTCAGAAATCATTGTTAACTCCAATACAGAATGTTCCATTCATTCACTGCGGATCTGGAATTCATCTGAATCTCAACTCCCAGCAGTTTCTCATACAACACTGCTGAATTTCTAAGTAAGCCAATTCTGATTATCAGCGGCCTGTTTGTACTCGCAGCCGTGCTGCTTAATTGGTTATCAATTTATCCCTGGTCAGCTCTTCATTTTCCTGTCCACAGAAAGCAGACTTCAGAAATTACTGGAATCTCCGCTACAGAATGTTCCATTCATTCTCTGTGAATCTGGAATTCATCTGACTCTCCACTCTAGTTAGGTTTTCGTGACAACACTAGTGAAGGACCAAGAATCCCAATGCTGGTTTTCAGCTGCCTGTTCACACTCGCAGACGTGCTGTTCAATTGGATATCCGCTAAACCATGCTCAGCACTTCATTTTCCTCTCCACACTACCCCACCTTCAGAAATCATTGTTCTCGCCACTAGAGAATGTTTTTTCTCTCACTGCGAATTTGGAATTCATCTGAATCTGCATTGCAGGCAGTCGGCGGTGACACCTCTGGTGAATGTCCAAGGAACCCAGTGCTGGTTTTCAGCGGCATATTCACAAACGCAGATGTGCTGTGTAATTGGATTTCCACTCAAAGCTGGTCAGGTCTTCATTTTCCTATCCACACAACCCAACCTTCAGAAATCATTATTATCTCCAGTACGGAATGTTCCTTTCATTCACTGCGAATCTTGAATTCATCTGAATCTCCACTCTAGTTAGGTTTTCGTGACAACACTAGTGAATGACCAAGAATCCCAATGCTGGTTTTCAGCTGCCTGTTCACACTCGCAGACGTGCTGTTCAATTGGCTATACACTGAACCCTGCTCAGCACTTCATTTTCCTGTCCACAAAACCCAGCCTTCAGAAATCATTGTTAATTCAAATAGAGAATATTCCAGTCATTCACTGCGCATCTGGAATTCAAATTACTCTCCACTCTAGGTTCATTTTCGTTATAACACTGGTAAATGACCAAGTAACCCAATGCTGGTTTTCAGCGGCATGTTCACACTCGCAGATGTGCTGTTCAATTGGCTATCCTCTCGATGAAGGTCAGGTCAACATTTTCCTGATCACACAAACCAGCCTTCAGAAATCATTGCAATCTCCACTACAGAATGATCCATTCAATCATTGTGATTCTGAATTCATCTGAATCGGCAGTACAGGCAGTCTTTCGTTACACCCCTGGTGAATGTTCAAGAAAACCAATGCTGATTTTCAGCGTCCTGTTCACACTCGCAGCCGTACTGCTCAATTTGCTCTCCATTCAACACTAGTCAGTTCTTCATTCTCCTGTGTAAACAAACAAGACTTCAGAAATCTTTGGAATCTCCACTACATAATGTTCCATTCATTCATTCACTGTGAATCTGGAATTCATCTGAACCTTCAAGCTAGCCAGTCTTTCGTAACACCACTGGTGAATAAACAAGTAACCCAATACTGGTTTTCAGCAGCCTTTTCATACTCGCAGCAGTGCTGCTTAATTGGCTCTTTATTTATCCCTGGTCAGCTCTTCATTTTCCTGTCCGCAAAAACCAGCATTCAGAAATCACTGGAATCTCCGCTACAGAATGTTCCTATCAGTCATCTCGATTCTGGAATTCATCTGAATCGGCAGTACAAGCCGTCTTTCGTTACACTACTGGTGAATGTTCAAGAAAACCAATGCTGATTTTCAGTGTCCTGTTCACACTTGCAGCCGTTCTGCCCAATTTGCTCTCCATTCAACCCTCGTGAGCTCTTCATTTTCCTGTGTACACAAACAAGACTTCAGAAATCATTGGAATCTCCACTACAGAATGTTCCATTCATTAATTCACTGCGAATCTGGAATTCATCTGAACCTTCACTCCAGGCAGTCTTTCGTAACACCACTGGTGAATATCCAAGTAACCCAATACTGCTTTTCAGTAGCCTTTTCGTACTTGCAGCCGGCTGCTTAATTGGCTATCGATTTATCCCTGGTCAGCTCTTCATTTTTCTGTCCACACAACCCAGACTTCAGAAATCATTGGAATCTCTGCTACACATTGTTCAATTCAATCTTTGCGATTCTGAAATTCATCTGAATCTGCAGTGCAGGCAGTCTATCGTTACACCACTGGTGAATGTCCAAGTGACTCCATGCTGGTTTTAAGCGGCATGTTCACAGCCGCAGCCTTGCTGCTCAATTGGATATCCACTCAACAGGTGTCAGTTGTTCATTTTCTTAACCACACAATCCAGCCTTTAGAAATCATTGATAACTCCAATACAGAATATTCCATTAATTCACTGCGAATCTGGAATTCATCTGACTCTCCAATCTAGGTAGGTTTTAATTACAACACTGATCAATTACCAAGTTACACAATTCTTGTTTTCAGCGTCCTGTTCACACTCGCAGCCTTGCTCCTTAATTTGGTCTCCATTCAACCCTGCTCAGCTCTTCATTTTCCTGCTATCTATTCATTCAGTGTCAGCTCTACGTTTTCCTTTTCACACAAACAAGTCTTCAGAAATCACTGTTAACTCCACTACAGACTTTTACATTTATTCATTGCCATTTTGGAATTCATCTGAATCTGCACTACAGGAAGTCTTTCCATACGCCCCTGGTGAATGTCCAAGTAACCCAATGCTGATTTTCAGCGTCCTGTTCAAACTCGCTGCCGTGCTGCTCAATTTGCTCTCCATTCAACCCTGGTCAGCTCTTCAATTTCCTGTCCACACAAACAGGACTTCAGAAATCATTGGAATCTCCACTACAGAATATTCCATTCATTCACTACGAATCTGGAATTCATCTGAATCTCAACATCCGGCAGTTTCTCATACAGCACTGCTGAATTTCTAAGTAAGCCAATTCTGATTATCAGCGGCCTGTTCGTACTTGCAGCCGTGCTGCTTAATTGGTTATCGATTTATTCCTGGTCAGCTCTTCATTTTCATATCCACACAAACCAGACTTCAGAAATTACTGGAATCTCCGCCACAGAATGTTCCATTCATTCTCTGCGAATCTGGAATTCATCTGACTCTCCACTCTAGTTAGGTTTTCGTGACAACACTAGTGAAGGACCAAGAATCCCAATGCTGGTTTTCAGCTGCCTGTTTACACTCGCAGTCCTGCTGTTCAATTGGATATCCACTAAACCATGCTCAGCACTTCATTTTCCTCTCCACACTACCCCACCTTCAGAAATCATTGTTCTCACCAATATAGAATGTTTTTTTCTCTCACTGCGAATTTGGAATTCATCTGAATCTGCATTGCAGGTAGTATGCTGTGACACCTCTGGTGAATATCCAATTAACCCAGTGCTGGTTTTCATCAGCATGTTCACACACGCAGATGTGCTGTGTAATTGGATTTCCACTCAAAGCTGGTCAGGTCTTCATTTTCCTCTCCACACAACCCAGAGGTCAGAAATCATTGGAATCTACACTACGGAATGTTCCACTCATTCACGGCGAATGTGGAATTCATCTGAAACTCCACTACAGTCAGCCTTACATTACACAACTTGTGAATGTCCATGTAACCGAATGCTGATTTTCGCACTCGCAGGCTTACTATTAAACTATTCGGAAATCTTTGACATCTCCATTAGAGATTTTTCCATTCGTTCACTGCGAATTTGTAAAACATCTGAATTCCAACTCCAGGCGAGTTTTCGTTACACCACTGGTGAATGTCCAAGTAACCCGTTGCTGGCACTCAGCGGCCTGTTCAGACTCGCAGGCATGCTGTTCACCTGGCCATACACTCAACGCTGGTCAGCTCTTCATTTTCCTGTCCACAAAAGCGAGACTTCAGAAATCATTGGAATCTCTACTACAGAATGTTCCAAACATTCACGTCGACTCTGGAATTAATTTGTATGTCCACTCCAGGCAGATTTTCGTTACACCACTTGTGAATGTCCAAGTAACACAATGCTGGATTTTGGCAACCTGTTCACAATCGCAGGGGTGATGTTCAACTGGCTATCCACTCAACCCTAGTCAGCCCCTCATTTTCCTGTCCACACAACCGAGACTTCAGAAATCATTGGTATCCTCTCTACAGAATGTGCCATTCATTCACTGCGAATCTGGAATTCTTCTCAATCTCCACTGAAGGCAAAATTTATTAACGCCACCTGTGAATGTCCAAGTAACCCAATGCTGGTTTTCTCTAGCCTGTTCCCAATCGCAGACATGCTGATCAATTGGCTTTCCGATCCAAACTGGTCAGCTCTTCATTTTCCTGTCCACACAACCCACCCTTCAGAAATTATTGGAATCTCCACTACAGAGTGTTTCATTCATTCACTGCGAATCTGGAATTCATCTGAATCTCCAATTCCACACATGCTATGGTTAAACCACTGATGAATATCCAAGGAACACAATGCTGGTTTTCAGCGGCCTGTTCACACACGCAGGCGTGCTATTCATCTGGCTATCCACTCACACCTGGTCAGCTCTTCATTTTTCTGTCCACCCAACCCAGAATTCAGAAATCATTGGAATTACCACGACAGAATGTTCGAGTCATTCACTGCATATCTGGAATTCATCTGAATCTCCACTCCAGAAGGCTTTAATTACACCACTGCTGGATGTCCAAGTAACCCAAAGCTGTTTTTCAGTGACCTGTTCACACTCGTAGGCATGCTGTTAAACTGGCTATGCACTCAACCCTAGTCAGCTCTTCATTTTCCTGTGCACACAACCAGAATGTTCAGAAATCATTGGAATCTCGACTACAGAATGTTCCGTTCATTCACTGCGAATCTGGAATTCATCTGAATCTCCACTCCAGGAAGGTTAATGTTACACCACTGGTTAATGTTCCAGTAATCCAATGCTGATTTTCACCGTCCTGGACACTCTCGCTGGCGTTCTGTTCAATTGCGTATCTAATCGAACCTGGTCAGCTCTTCATTTTCCTTTCCATGAAACCCAGACGTCAGAAAAAATTGGAATCTCCACTAGAGAATGTGCCACTCGTTCACTGCGAATCTGATATTCATCTAAATATCCACTTGAAGGCAGACTTTCTTTACACCACAGGTAAATGTCCAAGTAATGCAGTGCTTGTGTTCTGCGGCCTGGTCACACTCGCAGGCGTGCTGTTCATCTGACTATCCACACAACCCTGGTCAGCTCTTCATTTTCCTCTCCACACAACCCAGACGTCAGAAATCATTGGAATCTCCACTACAGAATGTTCCACTCATTCACGGCGAATCTGGAATTCATCTGAAACTCCACTCTAGTCAGGCTTTCTTTACACAACTGGTGAATGTCCATGTAACCGAATGCTGATTTTCACACTCGCAGGCTTACTATTAAACTATTCAGAAATCATTGGAATCTCCATTAGAGATTTTTCCATTCATTCACTGCGAATTTGGAAAACATCTGTATTCCAACTCCAGGCGAGTTTTCGTTACACCACTGGTGAATGTCCAAATAGCCCAATGCTGGTTTTCAGCAGCCTGTTCACACATGCAGATGTGCTGTGTAAATGGATTTCCACTCAAAGCTGTTCAGGTCTTCATTTTCCTGTCCACACAACCCAGCCTTCAGAAATCATTATTATCTCCAGTACGGAATGTTTCTTTCATTCACTGCGAATCTGGAATTCATCTGAACCTTCACTCCAGGCAGTCTTTCGTAACACCGCTGGTGAATAACCAAATAACCCAATATTGGTTTTCAGTGGCCTTTTCATACTCGCAGCCGTGCTACTTAATTGGCTCTCGATTTATCACTGGTCAGCTCTTCATTTTCCTGTCCACACAATCCAGCCTTCAGAAATCATTGGAATCTCTGCTACAGAATGTTCCATTCAATCATTGCGATTCTAGAATTCATCTGAATCTGCAGTGCAGGCTGTCTTTCGTTACACCACTGGTGAATGTCCAGGTGACTCCATGCTGGTTTTCATCGGCATGTTCACCAGCCATTCTGGTCAATTAGCTTTGCACTCAACAGGGGTCAGTTGTTCATTTTCTTGACCACACAATCCAGCCTTCAGAAATCATTGTTAACTCCAATACAGAATATTCCATTAAGTCACTGCGAATCTTGAATTCATGTGACTCTCCAATCTACGTAGGTTTTCATTACAACACTGGTGAATGACCAAGTATCCCAATGGTGGTTTTCAGCGTCCTGATCACTCTCGCAGCCGTACTGCTCAATTTGCTCTCCATTCAACCCTGGTCAGCTCTTCTTTTTCCAGTTCACCAAAACAAGACTTCAGAAATCATTGGAATCTCCACTACAGAATGTTCCATTCATTCATTCACTGCGAATCTGGAATTCATATGAACCTTCACTACAGGCAGTCTTCCCTAGCACCTCTGGTGAATATCCAAGTAACCCAATACTGCTTTTCAGTAGCCTTTTTGTACTTCCAGCCGGCTGGTTAATTGGCTATCGATTTATCCCTGGTCAGCTCTTCCATTTCCTGTCCACACAACCCAGACTTCAGAAATCATTGGAATCTCCACTACAGAATGTTCTATTCAATCATTGCAATTCTGAATTCATCTGAATCGCAAAACAGGCATTCTCTCTTTACACCCCTGGTGAATGTTCCAGAAAACCAATGCTGATTTTCAGCGTCCTGTTAACACTCGCAGCCGTGCTGCTCAATTTGCTTTCCATTCAACCCTGGTCAGCTCTTCATTTTCCTGTGTACACAAACAAGACTTCAGAAATCATTGGAATCTCCACTACAGAATGTTCCATTCATTCATTTACTGCGAATCTGGAATTCATCTGAATCTTCAAGCCAGGCAGTCTTTCATAACACCAGTGGTGAATAAACAAGTAACCCAATACTGGATTTCAGCAGCCTTTTCAAACTCGCAGCAGTGCTGCTTAATTGGCTCTTGATTTATCCCTGGGCAGCTCTTCATTTTCCAGTGCACAAAAAACAGCCTTCAGAAATCACTGGAATCTCCGCTACAGAATGTTCCATTCAAAAATTGCGATTCTGGAATTCATCTGAATCTGCAGTGCAGGCAGCCTTTCGTTACACCACTGGTGAATGTCCAAGTGACTCCATGCTGGTTTTCAGCGGCATGTTCACAGGCGCAGCCATGCTGCTCAATTGGCTATCAACTCAACAGGGGGCAGTTGTTCATTTTCTTGACCACACAATCCAGCTTTCAGAAATCATTGTTAACTCCAATACAGAATATTCCATTAATTCATTGCGAATCTGGAATTCATCTGACTCTCCAATCTACATAGGTTTTCATTACAACACTGGTGAATGACCAAGTAACCCAATGCTGGTTTTCAGCGTCCTGTTCACACTGGCAGCCGTGCTGCTCAATTTGCTCTCCATTCAACCCTGCTCAGCTCTTCATTTTCCTGTTCACAAAAACAAGTCTCAGAAATCATTGGAATCTCCACTGTAGAATGTTCCATTCAATCATTGCGATTCTGGAATTCATCTGAATCTGCAGAACAGGCCGTCTTTCGTTACATCCCTGGTGAATGTTCAAGAAAACCAATGCTGATTTTCAGTGTCCTGTTCACACTCGAATCCGTGCTGCTCAATTGGCTCTCCATTCAACCCTGGTTAGATCTTCATTTTCTGTGTACACAAACAAGACTTCAGAAATCATTGGCATCTCCACTACAGAATGTTCCATTCATTCATTCACTGCAAATCTGGCATTCATCTGAACCTTCAAGACAGGCAGTCTTTAATAACACCACTGGTGAATAAACAAGTAAATCAATTCTGTTTTTCAGTAGCCTTTTCAAAATTGCAGCCGGCTACTTAATTGGCTCTTGATTTATCCCTGGGCAGCTCTTCATTTTCCTGTCCACAAAAACCAGTCTTCAGTAATCACTGGAATCTCCGCTACAGAATGTTCCATTCAATCATTGCGATTCTGGAATTCCTCTGAATCTGCAGTACAGGCAGTCTTTCGTTACACCACTGGTGAATGTCCAAGTGACTCCATGCTGGTTTTAAGCGGCATGTTCACAGGCGCAGCCATGCTGCTCAATTGGATATCCACTCAACAGGGGGCAGTTGTTCATTTTCTTGACCACACAATCCAGCCTTCAGAAATCATTGTAAACTCCAATACAGAATATTCCATTAATTCACTGCGAATCTGGAATTCATCTGACTCTACAATCTACGTAGGTATTCATTACAACACTGGTGAATGAACAAGTAACCCAATGCTGGTTTTTAGGGTCCTGTTCACACTGGCAGCCGTGCTGCTCAATTTGCTCTCAATTCAACCCTGCTCAGCTCTTCATTATCCTGTTCACAAAAACAAGACTTCAGAAATCATTGGAATCTCCACTCCAGAATGTTCCTTTCAAAAATTGCGATTCTGGAATTCATCTGAATCTGCAGTGCAGGCAGTCTTTCGTTACACCACTGGTGAATGTCCAAGTGAGTCCATGCTGGTTTTAAGCGGCATGTTCACAGGCGCAGCCATGCTGCTCAATTGGATATCCACTCAACAGGGGTCAGTTGTTCATTTTCTTGACCACACTATCCAGCCTTCAGAAATCATTGTTAACTCCAATACAGAATATTCCATTAATTCACTGCGAATCATGAATTTATCTGACTCTCCAATCTACGTAGGTTTTCATTACAACACTGGTGAATGACCAAGTAACCCAATGCTGATTTTCAGCGTCCTGTTCACACTCGCAGCCGTGCTGCTTAATTTGCTCTCCATTCAACCCTGGTCAGCTCTTGATTTTCCTGTCCACACAAACAAGACTTCAGAAATCATTGGAATATCCACTATAGAATGTTCCATTCATTCACTGCGGAACTGGAATTCATCTGAATCTCAACTCCCGGCAGTTTCTCATATAGCACTGCTGAATTTCTAAGTCAGCCAATTCTGATTGTCAGCGGCCTGTTCGTACTCGCAGCAGTGCTGCTTAATTGGTTATGGATTTATCCCTGGTCAGCTCTTCATTTTCCTGTCCACAGAAAGCAGACTTCAGAAATTACTGAAATCTCCGCTACAGAATATTCCTATCATTCTCTGTGAATATGGAATTCATCTGACTCTCCACTCTAGTTAGGTTTTCGTGACAACACTAGTGAAGGACCAAGAATCCCAATGCTGGTTTTCAGCTGCCTGTTCACACTCGCAGACGTGCTGTTCAATTGGATATCCGCTAAACCATGCTCAGCACTTCATTTTCCTCTCCACACTACCCCACCTTCAGAAATCATTGTTCTCGCCACTAGAGAATGTTTTTTCTATCACTGCGAATTTGGAATTCATCTGAATCGGCATTGCAGGCAGTCTGCTGTGACACCTCTGGTGAATGACCAAGTAACCCAGTGCTGGTTTTCAGCAGCATGTTCACACATGCAGATGTGCTGTGTAAATGGATTTCCACTCAAAGCTGGTCAGGTCTTCATTTTCCTGTCCACACAACCCAGCCTTCAGAAATCATTATTATCTCCAGTACGGAATGTTTCTTTCATTCACTGCGAATCTGGAATTCATCTGAACCTTCACTCCAGGCAGTCTTTCGTAACACCGCTGGTGAATAACCAAATAACCCAATACTGGTTTTCAGTGGCCTTTTCATACTCGCAGCCGTGCTACTTAATTGGCTCTCGATTTATCACTGGTCAGCTCTTCATTTTCCTGTCCACACAATCCAGCCTTCAGAAATCATTGGAATCTCTGCTTCAGAATGTTCCATTCAATCATTGCGATTCTGGAATTCATCTGACTCTCCAATCTGCGTAGGCTTTCATTACAACACTGGTGAATGACCAAGTAACCCAACGCTGGATTTCATCGGCCTAGTCAGACTCCCAGCCGTGCTGTTCAATTGGTTTTCCACTCAACCCTGCTCAGCTCTTCATTTTCCTGTCCACACAACCCGACCTTCAGAAACCATTGTTCTCTCCACTATAGAATGTTCCATTCATTCACTATGAATTTGGAATTCATCTGAATCTGTATTGTAGGCAGTCTACTGTGACAACTCTGGTGAATGTCCAAGTAACCTAGTGCTGGTTTTCAATGCCATGTTCCCACACGCAGATGTGCTGTTTAATCTTTTTAATCTGGAATTCATCTGAATCTCATCTCTAGCAATTTTTCATACAACACTGCTGAATTTCTAAGTAAGCCAATTCTGATTATCAGCGGCCTGTTCAGACACTCAGCCTTGCTGTTCTATAGGCTATCGATTCATTCCTGGTCAGCTCTACATTTTCCTGTCCACACAAACCAGCCTACAGAAATCACTGCTATCTCCAATACAGACTATTACATTTATTCATTGTGAATTTGGAATTGATCTGAATCTGCACTACAGGCAGTCTTTCCTTACGCCCCTGGTGAAAGTCCAAGTAACCCAATGCTGATTTTTAGCGTCGTGTTCACACTCGCATCCGTGCTGCTCTATTTGCTATCCATTCAACACTGGTCAGCTCTTCATTTTCATGTCCACAAAAAGAAGACTACAGAAATCATTGGAATCTCCACTCCAGAATGTTCCATTCAATCATTGCGATTCTGGAATTCATCTGAATCTGCAGTGCAGGCAGTTTTTCATTACACCACTGGTGTTTGTCCACGTGACTCCAGGCTGGTTTCCAAGGGCATGTTCACAGGTGCAGACATGCTGGTCAACTGGCTTTGCACTCAACAGGGGTCAGTTGTTCATTTTCTTGACCACAATATCCAGCCTTCTGAAATCATTGTTAACTCCAATACAGAATATTCCATTAAGTCACTGCGAATCTTGAATTCATGTGACTCTCCAATCTACGTAGGTTTTCATTACAACACTGGTGAAGGACCAAGTATCCCAATGGTGGTTTTCAGCGTCCTGTTCACTCTCGCATCCATACTGCTCAATTTGCTCTCCATTCAACCCTGGTCAGCTCTTCTTTTTCCAGTTCACAAAAACAAGACTTCAGAAATCATTGGAATCTCCACTACAGAATATTCAATCCATTCATTCACTGCGAATCTGGAATTCATATGAACCTTCACTACAGGCAGTCTTCCCTAGCACCTCTGGTGAATATCCAAGTAACCCAATACTACTTTTCAGTAGCCTTTTTGTACTTCCAGCCGGCTGGTTAATTGGCTATCGATTTATCCCTGGTCAGCTCTTCCATTTCCTGTCCACACAACCCAGACTTCAGAAATCATTGGAATCTCCACTACAGAATGTTCCATTCAATCATTGCGATTCTGAATTCATCTGAATCGACAGTACAGGCAGTCTTTCGTTACACCCTGGGTGAATGTTCCAGATAACCAATGCTGATTTTCAGCGTCCTGTTCACACTCGCAGCCGTACAGCTCAATTTGTTCTCCATTCAACACTAGTCAGCTCTTCATTTTCCTGTTCACAAAAACAAGACTCAGAAATCAGTGCAATCTCCACTCCAGAATGTTCCATTCAACCATTGCAATTCTGGAATTCATCTGAATCCGCAGTACAAGACGTCTTTCGTTACACCACTGGTGAATGTTCAAGAAAACCAATGCTGATTTTCAGCGTCCTGTTCACACTTGCTGCCGTTCTGCACAATTTGCTCTCCATTCAACCCTCGTGAGCTCTTCATTTTCCTGTGTACACAAACAAGACTTCAGAAATCATTGGAATCTCCACTACAGAATGTTCCATTCATTTATTCACTGCGAATCTGGAATTCATCTGAATCTTCACGCCAGGGAGTCTTTCGTAACACCACTGGTGAATATCCAAGTAACCCAATACTGCTTTTCAGTAGCCTTTTCGTACTTGCAGCCGGCTGCTTAATTGGCTATCGATTTATCCCTGGTCAGCTCTTCATTTTCCTGTACACACAACCCAGACTTTAGAAATCATTGGAATCTCTACTACAGATTGTTCAATTCAATCTTTGCGATTCTGGAATTCATCTGAATCTGCAGTGCAGGCAGCCTTCGTTACACCACTGGTGAATGTCCAAGTGACTCCATGCTGGTTTTAAGCGGCATGTTCACAGGCGCAGCCGTGCTGCTCAATTGGTTATCCACTCAAGAGGTGTCAGTTGTTCATTTTCTTGACCACACTATCCAGCCTTCAGAAATCATTTTTAACTCCAATTCAGAATATTCCATTAATTCATTGCGAATCTGGAATTCATCTGACTCTCCAATCTAGGTAGATTTTCATTACAACACTGGTCAACTACCAAGTTACACAATGCTTGTTTTCAGCGTCCTGTTCACACTCGCAGGCGTGCTGCTCAATTTGCTCTCCATTCAACCCTGCTCAGCTCTTCATTTTCCTGCTACCTATTTATTCAGTGTCAGCTCTACATTTTCCTGTTCACACAAACCAGGCTTCAGAAATCACTGTTAACTCCACTACAGACTTTTACATTTATTAATTGCGATTTTGGAATTCATCTGAATCTGCACTACAGGAAGTCTTTCCTTAGGTCCCTGGTGATTGTCCAAGTAACCCAATGCTGATGTTCACCGTCCTGTTCACATTGGCAGCCGTGCTGCTCAATTGGTCTCCATTCAACCCTGGTCAGCACTTCATTTTCCTGTCCACACAAAGAAGACTTCAGAAATCATTGGAATCTTCACTACAGAATGTTCCATTCATTCACTGCGAATCTGGAATTCATCTGAATCTCAACTCCCGGCAGTTTCTCATACAGCACTGCTGAATTTCTAAGTAAGCCAATTCTGATTATCATCGGCCTGTTCGTACTCGCAGCCGTGCTGCTTAATTGGTTATCGATTTATCCCTGGTCAGCTCTTCATTTTCCTGTCCACACAAACCAGACTTCAGAAACCAAGGGAATCTCCGCTACAGAATGTTCCATTCATTCTCTGCGAATCTGGAATTGATCTGACTCTCCACTCTCGTTAGGTTTTTGTGACAACACTAGTGAAGGACCAAGAATCCCAATGCTGGTTTTCAGCTGCCTGTTCACACTCGCAGACGTGCTGTTCAATTGGATATCCGCTAAACCATGCTCAGCACTCCATTTTCCTCTCCACACGACCCCACCTTCAGAAATCATTGATCTCGCCACTAGAGAATGTTTTTTCTCTCACTGCGAATTTGGAATTCATCTGAATCTGCATTGTAGGCAGTCTGCTGTGACACCTCTGGTGAATGTCCAAGGAACCCAGTGCTGGTTTTCAGCGGCATGTTCACACAAGCAGATGTGCTGTGTAATTGGATTTCTACTCAAAGCTGGTCAGCTCTTCATTTTCCTGTCCACACAAACCAGACTTCAGAAATCACTGGAATCTCTACTACAGAATGTTCATTCATTCTCTGCGCATCTGGAAATCATCTGACACTCCACTCTCGTTAGGTTTTTGTGACAACACTAGTGAATGACCAAGAATCCCAATGCTGGTTTTCAGCTGCCTGTTCACACTCGCAGACGTGCTGTTCAATTGGCTATCCACTAAACCCTGCTCAGCACTTCATTTTCCTGTCCACAAAACCCAGCCTTCAGAAATCATTGTTAACTCAAATAGAGAATATTCCAGTCATTCACTGCAAATCTGGAATTCAAATGACTCTCCACTCTAGGTACATTTTCGTTATAACACTGGTGAATGACCAAGTAACCCAATGCTGGTTTTCAGCGCCATGTTCACACTCGCAGGTGTGCTGTTCATTTGGCTATCCTCTCGATGCTGGTCAGGTCTTCATTTTCCTGATCACACAAACCAGCCTTCAGAAATCATTGGAATCTCCACTACAGAATGTTCCATTCAATCATTACGATTCTGAATTCATCTGAATCGGCAGTACAGGCAGTCTTTCGTTACACCCCTGGTGAATGTTCAAGAAAACCAATGCTGATTTTCAGTGTCCTGTTCACACTCGCAGCCGTACTGCTCAATTTGCTCTCCATTCAACACTACTCAGCTCTTCATTTTCCTGTGTACACAAACAAGACTTCAGAAATCTTTGGAATCTCCACAACAGAATGTTCCATTCATTAATTCACTGCGAATCTGGAATTCATCTGAACCTTCAAGGCAGGCAGGCTTTTGTAACAGCACTGGTGAATAAACAATACTGGTTTTCAGCAACCTTTTAATACTCGCAGCCGTGCTGCTTAATTGGCTCTTGATTTATCCCTGGTCAGCTCTTCATTTTCCTGTCCACAAAAACCAGCCCTCAGAAATCACTGGAATCTGGGCTACAGAATGTTCTATTCAATCATTGCGATTCTTTAATTCATCTGAATCTGCAGTGCAGGCAGTCTTTCGTTACACCACTGGTGAATGTCCAAGTGACTCCATGCTGGTTTTCAGCGGCATGTTCACAGGCGCAGCCATGCTGCTCAATTGGCTATCCACTCAACAGGGGGCAGTTGTTCATTTTCTTGACCACACAATCCAGCCTACAGAAATCATTGTTAACTCCAATACAGAATATTCCATTAATTCACTGCGAATCTGGAATTCATCTGACTCTCCAATCTAGTAGGTTTTCATGACAACACTGGTCAATTACCAAGTTACACAATGCTTGTTTTCAGCGTCCTGTTCACACTCGCAGCCGTGCTGCTCAATTTGCTCTCCATTAAACCCTGGTCAGCTCTTCATTTTCCTGTCCACAAAAACAAGACTTCAGAAATCATTGGAATCTCCACTACAAATGTTCCATTCATTCACTGCGAATCTGGAATTCATCTGAGTCTCAAATCCCGGCAGTTTCTCATACAGTACAGCTGAATTTCTAAGTAAGGCAATTCTGATTATCAGCAGCCTGTTCGTACTCGCACCAGTGCTGCTTAATTTGTTATCGATTTATCCCTGGTGAGATCTTCATTTTCCTGTCCACACAAACCAGACTTCAGAAATCACTGGAATCTCCGCTACAGAATATTCCATTCATTCTTTGCGAATCTCGAATTCATTTGACTCTCCACTCTAGTTAGGTCTTCGTGACAACACTAGTGAATGACCAAGAATCCCAATGCTGGTTTTCAGCTGCCTGTTCACACTCGCAGACGTGCTGTTCAATTGGATATCCGCTGAACCATGCTCAGCACTTCATTTTCCTCTCCACACTACCCCACCTTCAGAAATCATTGTTCTCACCGCTATAGAATGTTTTTTCTCTCACTGCGAATTTGGAATTCTTCTGAATCTGCTTCTCAGAAAGTCTGCTGTGACAACTCTGGTGAATGTCCAAGGAACCCAGTGCTGGTTTTCAGCGGCATGTTCACACACGCAGATGTGCTGTGTATTTGGATTTCCACTTCAAGGCAGGCAGGCTTTTGTAACAGCACTGGTGAATGAACAAGTAACCCAATACTGGTTTTTAGCAGCTTTTTCATACTCGCAGCAGTGCTGCTTAATTGGCTCTAGATTTATCCCTGGTCAGCTCTTCATTTTCCTGTCCAGAAAAACCAGCCCTCAGAAATCACTGGAATCTCCGCTACAGAATGTTCTATTCAATCATAGCGATTCTGGAATTCATCTGAATCTGCAGTTCAGGCAGCCTTTCGTTACACCACTGGTGAATGTCCAAGTGACTCCATGCTGGTTTTCAGCGGCATGTTCCCAGGCTCAGCCATGCTGCTCAATTGGCTATCCACTCAACAGGGGGCAGTTGTTCATTTTCTTGACCACACAATCCAGCCTTCAGAAATCATTGTTAACTCCAATACAAAATATTCCATTAATTCACTGCGAATCTGGAATTCATCTGACTCTCCAATCTAGGTAGGTTTTCATGACAACACTGGTCAATTACCAAGTTACACCATGCTTGTTTTCAGCGTCCTGTTCACACTCGCAGCCGTGCTGCTCAATTAGCTCTCCATTAAACCCTGGTCAGCTCTTCATTTTCCTGTGTACACAAACAAGACTTCAGAAATCACTGGAATCTCCGCTACAGAATATTCCATTCATTCTTTGCGAATCTCAAATTCATTTGACTCTCCACTCTAGTTAGGTCTTCGTGACAACACTAGTGAATGACCAAGAATCCCAATGCTGGTTTTCAGCTGCCTGTTCACACTCGCAGACGTGCTGTTCAATTGGATATCCGCTAAACCATGCTCAGCACTTCATTTTCCTCTCCACACTACCCCACCTTCAGAAATCATTGTTCTCGCCACTAGAGAATGTTTTTTCTCTCACTGCGAATTTGGAATTCATCTGAATCTGCATTGCAGGCAGTCTGCGGTGACACCTCTGGTGAATGACCAAGTAACCCAGTGCTGGTTTTCAGCAGCATGTTCACACATGCAGATGTGCTGTTTAATTGGATTTCCACTCAAAGCTGGTCAGGTCTTCCTTTTCCTGTCCACACATCCCAGCCTTCAGAAATCATTATTATCTCCAGTACAGAATGTTCCTTTCATTCACTGCGAATCTGGAATTCATCTTAATCTCCACTCTAGTTAGGTTTTCGTGACAACACTAGTGAAAGAGCAAGAATCCCAATGCTGGTTTTCAGCTGCCTGTTCACACTCGCAGACGTGCTGTTCAATTGGCTATCCACTAAACCCTGCTCAGCACTTCATTTTCCTGTCAACAAAACCCAGCCTTCAGAAATCATTGTTAACTGAAATTGAGAATATTCCAGTCATTCACTGCGAATCTGGAATTCAAATGACTCTCCACTCTAGGTACATTTTCGTTATAACACTGGTGAATGACCAAGTAACCCAATGCTGGTTTTCAGCGGCATGTTCACACTCGCAGATGTGCTGTTCAATTGGCTATCCTCATGATGCTGGTCAGGACTTCATTTTCCTTAATACACAAACCAGACTTCAGAAATCATTGGAATCTCCACTCCAGAATGTCCCATTCAATAATTGCGATTCTGGAATTCATCTGAATCGGCAGTATATACAGTCTTTCGATACACCACTGGTGAATGCCCAAGTGAGTCCATGCTGGTTTTCAGCGTTATGTTCACAGGCGCAGCCATGCTGGTCAATTGGCTACCCACGCAACAGTGGTCAGTTGTTCATTTTCTTGACCACAACACAATCCACTCTTCAGAAATCATTGTTAACTCCAATACAGAATATTCCTTTAATTAACTCCGAATTCTGAAATACATCTCACTCTCCAATCAAGGTACATTTTCGTTACAACACTGGTAAATGACCAAGTAACCCAGTGCTTGTTTTCAGTGGCATGTTCGCACACGCAGATGTGCTTTTTAATTGGATTTCCACTCAAAGGTGTTTGGGTCTTCATTTTCCTGTCCACACAACCCAGCCTTCAGAAATCATTATTATCTCCAGTACAGAATGATCCTTTCATTCACTGCAAATCTGGAATTCATCTGAATCTCCACTCTAGTTAGGTTTTTGTTACAACACTAGTGAATGACCAAGAATCCCAATGCTGGTTTTCAGCTGCCTGTTCACACTCGCAGACGTGCTGTTCAATTGGCTATCCACTAAAACCAGTTCAGCTCTTCATTTTCCTGTCCACAAAACCCATCCTTCAGAAATCATTGTTAACTCAAATAGAGAATATTCCAGTCATTCACTGCGAATCTGGAATTCAAATGACTCTCCACTCTAGGTACATTTTCGTTATAACACTGGTAAATGACCAAGTAACCCAATGCTGGTTTTCAGCGGCATGTTCACACTCGCAGATGTGCTGTTCAATTGGCTATCCTCTCGATGCTGGTCTGGTCTTCATATTCCTGATCACACAAACCAGACTTCAGAAATCACTGGAATCTCCACTACAGAATATTCCATTCAATCATTGCGATTCTGAATTCATCTGAATCGGCAGTCCAGGCAGTCTTTCGTTACATCCCTGGTGAATGTTCAAAAAGGCCAATGCTGATTTTCAGCGTCCTGTTCACACTCGCATCCGTGCTGCTCAATTTGCTCTCCATTCAACACTAATCAGCTCTTCATTTTCCTGTGTACAAAAACAATACTTCAGAAATCTTTGGAATCTCCACTACAGAATGTTTCATTCATTCATTCACTGCGAATCTGGAATTCATCTGAACCTTCAAGCTAGGCAGTCTTTCGTAACATCAATGGTGAATAAACAAGTAACCCAATACTGGTTTTCAGCAGCCTTTTCATACTCGCAGCAGTGCTGCTTAATTGGCTGTTGATTTATCCCTGGGCAGCTCTTCATTTTCCTGTCCACAAAAACCAGCCTTCAGAAATCACTGGAATCTCCGCTACAGAATGTTCCATTCAATCATTGTGATTCTGGTATTCATCTGAATCTGCAGTGCAGGTAGTCTTTCGTTACAGCACTGGTGAATGTCCAAGTGACTCCATGCTGGTTTTCAGCGGCATGTTCACAGGCGCAGCCATGCTGTTCAATTGGCTATCCACTCAAAAGGGGTCAGTTGTTCATTTCCTTGACCACACAATCCAGCCTTCAGAAATCATTGTTAACTCCAATACAGAATATCCCATTAATTCACTGCGAATCTGGAATTCATCTGACTCTCCAATCTTCATAGGTTTTCATTACAACACCTGTGAATGACCTAGAAACCCAATGCTGGTTTTCAGTGTCCTGTTCACACTCGCAGCCGTGCTGCTCTATTTGCTCTCCATTCAACCCTGCTCAGCTCTTCTTTTTCCTGTTCACAAAAACAAGACTTCAGAAATCATTGGATTCTCCACTCCAGAATGTTCCATTCAATCATTGCGATTCTGGAATTCATCTGAATCTGCAGTACAGGCAGTATTTCGTTACACCCCTGGTGAATGTTCAAGAAATCCAATGCTGATTTTCAGCGTCCTGTTCACACTCGCATCCGTGCTGCTCAATTTTCTCTCCATTCAACGCTGATCAGCTCTTCATTTTCCAATGAATATCCAATACTGCTTTTCAGTAGCCTTTTCGAACTTGCAGCCGGCTGCTTAATTGGCTATGGATTTATCCCTGGTCAGCTCTTCATTTTCCTTTCCACACAACCCAGCCTTCAGAAATCATTGGAATCTCTACTACAGAATGTTCCTTTCAGTCATTTCGATTCTGGAATTCATCTGAATCTGCAGTACAGGCAGTCTTTCGTTACACCCCTGGTGAATGTTCAAGAAATCCAATGCTGATTTTCAGCGTCCTGTTCAAACTCGCAACCATGCTGCTCAATTTTCTCTCCATTCAACCCTGATCAGCTCTTCATTTTCCTGTATACACAAAAAAGACTTCATAAATCATTAGAATCTCCTCTACAGAATGTTCCATTCATTCATTCACTGCGAATCTGGAATTCATCTGAACCTGCATTCCAGGCAATCTTTCGTAACACCACTGGTGAATATCCAATTAACCCAATACTGGTTTTCAGTGGCCTTTTCATACTTGAAACTGGCTGCTTAATTGGCTCTCGATTTATCCCTGGTCAGCTCTTCAATTTCCTGTCCACAAAACCAGGCCTTCAGAAATCATTGGAATCTCTGGTACAGAATGTTCCATCCAATCATTGCGATTCTGGAATTCATCTGAATCTGCAGTGCAGGCAGTCTTTCGTTACACCACTGGTGAATGTCCAAGTGACTCCATGCTGGTTTTAAGCCGCATGTTCACAGGCGCAGCCATGCTGCTCAATTGGATATTCAGTCAACAGGGGTCAGTTGTTCATTTTCTTGACCACACAATCCAGCCTTCAGAAATCATTGTTAACTCCAATACAGAATATCCCATTAATTCACTGCGAATCTGGAATTCATCTGACTCTCCAATCTAGGTAGGTTTTCATTACAACACTGGTGGATGACCAAGTAACACAATGCTGAATTTCAGCGGACTAGTCAGACTTGCAGCCGTGCTATTCAATAGGTTTTCCTCTCAAAGATGCTCAGCTCTTCATTTTCCTGCTTTCGATTCATTCAATTTCAGCTCTACATTTTCCTATTTACACAAACCGGCCTTCAGAAATCACTGTTAACTCCACTACAGACTTTTACTTTTATTCATTGCGATTTTGGAATTCATCTGAATCTGCACTACAGGAAGTCTTTCCTTACGCCCCTGGTAAATGTCCAAGTAACCCAATGCTGATTTTCAGCGTCCTGTTCACACTCGCAGCCGTGCTGCTCAATTTGCTCTCCATTCAACCCTGGTCAGCTCTTCATTTTCCTGTCCACACAATCAAGACTTCAGAAATCATTGGAATCTCCACTACAGAATGTTCCATTCATTCACTGCGAATGTGGAATTCATCTGAATCTCAACTCCCGGCAGTTTCTCATACAACACTGCTGAATTTTAGTAAGCCAATTCTGATTATTAGTGGCCTGTTCGTACTCGCAGCCGTGCTGCTTAATTGGTTATCGATTTATCCCTGGTTAGCTCTTCATTTTCCTGTCCACACAAACCAGACTTCAGAAATCACTGGAATCTCTGCTACAGAATGTTCCATTCATTCTCTGCGAATCTGGAATTCATCTGACTCTCAACTCTCGTTTTCGTGACAACACTAGTGAATGACCAAGAATCCCAATGCTGGTTTTCAGCTGCCTGTTGACACTTGCAGACGTGCTGTTTAATTGGCTATCCACTAAACCCTGCTCAGCTCTTCATTTTCCTGTCAACAAAACCGAGCCTTCAGAAATCATTGTTAACTCAAATAGAGAATATTCCAGTCATTCACTGCGAATCTGGAATTCAAATGACTCTCCAATCTAGGTTCATTTTCGTTATAACACTGGTGAATGACCGAGTAACCCAATGCTGGTTTTCAGCGGCATGTTCACAGGCGCAGCCATGCTGGTCAATTGGCTACCCACGCAACAGTGGTCAGTTGTTCATTTTCTTGACCACACAATCCAGCCTTCAGAAATCATTGTTAACTCCAATACAGAATATTCCTTTAATTAACTCCGAATTCTGAAATACATCTCACTCTCCAATCGAGGTACATTTTCATTACAACACTGGTGAATGACCAAGTACCCCAATGCTGGATTTCAGTGCTTGTTTTCAGCGGCATGTTCGCACACGCAGATGTGCTTTTTAATTGGATTTCCAATCAAAGGTGTTCGGGTCTTCATTTTCCTGTCCACACAACCCAGCCTTCTGAAATCATTATTATCTCCAGTACAGAATGTTCCTTTCATTCACTGGAAATCTGGAATTCATCTGAATCTCCACTCTAGTTAGGTTTTCGTTCCAACACTAGTGAATGACCTAGAATCCCAATGCTGGTTTTCAGCTGCCTGTTCACACTCGCAGACGTGCTGTTCAATTGGCTATCCACTAAAACCTGTTCAGCTTTTCATTTTCCTGTCCACAAAGCCCATCCTTCAGAAATCATTGTTAACTCAAATAGACAATATCCCATTCATTCACTGCCAATCTGGAATTCATCTGACTCTGCACTCTAGGTACATTTTCGTTATAACACTGGTGCATTACCAAGTAACCCAATGCTGGTTTTCAGCGTACTGTTCACACTCGCAGATGTGCTATACAATTGGCTATCCACTCTATGCTGGCCAGGTCTTGATTTTCCTGTTCGCACAAACCAGCCTTCAGAAATCATTGGAATCTCCGCGACAGAATGTTCCTTTGATTCACTGCAAATCTGGAATACATCTGACTCTCCACTACAGACTGTTACATTTATTCATTGCGAATTTGGAATTCATCTTAATCTGTACTACAGGCAGTCTTTCCTACGCCTCTGGTGAATGTCCCAGTAACCCAATGCTGATTTTCAGCGTACTGTTCACACTCGCAATCGTGATGCTCTATTTGCTCTCCATTCAACCCTGGTCAACACTTCATTTTCATGTCCACAAAAACAAGACTTCAGAAATCATTGGAATCTCCGCTACAGAATATTCCATTCATTCACTGAGAATCTGCAATACATCTGACTCTCCACTCTAGGTACATTTTCGTTATAACACTGGTGAATGACCAAGTAACCCAAAGCTGGTTTTCAGCGGCATGATCACACTCGCAGATTTGCTGTTCAATTGGCTATCCACTCAATGCTGGTCAGGTCTTCATTTTCCTGTTCACACAAACCAGCCTTCAGAAAACACTGGAATCTCCACTCCAGAATGTTCCATTCAATCATTGCGATTCTGAAATTCATCTGAATCTGCAGTACAGGCAGTCTTTCGTTACACCCTGGTGAATGTTCAAGAAAACCAATGCTGATTTTCAGTGTCCTGTTCACACTCGCATCCGTGCTGCTCAATTTGCTCTCCATTCAACCCTCGTCAGCTCTTCATTTTCCTGTGTTCACAAACAACACTTCAGAAGTCATTGGAATCTCTACTACAGAACTTTCCATTCATTCATTCACTGCGAATCTGGAATTCAACTGAACCTTCACTCCAGGCAGTCTTTCGTAACACCAGTGGTGAATATCCAAGTAACCCAATTTTGCATTTCACTACCCATTTCGAACTTGCAGCCGGCTGCTTAATTAATTGCCTATGGATTTATCCCTGGTCAGCTCTTCATTTTCCTTTCCACACAACCCAGTCTTCAGAAATCATTGGAATCTCTGCTACAGAATGTTCCTTTCAATGATTTCGATTCTGGAATTCATCTGAATCTGCAGTAATGGAAGTCTTTCGTTACACCCCTGGTGAATGTTCAAGTAATCCAATGCTGATTTTCAGCTTCCTGTTCACACTCGCAGCCGTGCTGGTACATTTGCTCTCCATTTTACCCTGGTCAGGTCTTCGTGTCCCTGTGCACACAAACAATACTTCAGAAATCATTGGAATCTCCACTACAGAATGTTCCATTCATTCATTCACTGCGAATCTGGAATTCATCTGAACCTTCAAGCTAGGCAGTCTTTCATAACACCACTGGAGAAAAACCAAGTAACCCAATACTGGTTTTCAGCGGCCTTTTCATACTCGCAGCAGTGCTGCTTAATTGGCTCTCGATTTATCCCTGGTCGGCTCTTCTATTTCCTGTCCACACAAACCAGCCTTCAGAAATCACTGTTATCTCCACTACAGACTGTTACATTTATTCATTGCGAATTTGGAATTCAGCTGAATCTGCACTACAGGCAGTCTTTCCTACGCCCCTGCTGAATGTCCCAGTAACCCAATGCGGATTTTCAGCATACTGTTCACACTCGCAAACGTGATGCTCTATTTGCTCTCCTTTCAAACCTGGTCAGCTCTTCATTTTCATGTCCACAAAAGCAAGACTTCAGAAATCATTGGACTCTCAGCTACAGAATATTCCATTCAATCACTGTGAATCTGCAATACATCTGACTCTCCACTCTTGGTACATTTTCGTTATAACACTAGTGAATGACCAAGTAACCCAAAGCTGGTTTTCAGCGGCATGATCACACTCGCAGATTTGCTATTCTATTGGCTATCCACTCAATGCTGGTCAGGTCTTCATTTTCCTGTTCACACAAACCAGCCTTCAGAAAACATTGGAATCTCCACTCCAGAATGTTCCATTCAATCATTGTGATTCTGAAATTCATCTGAATCTGCAGTAATGGAAGTCTTTCGTTACACCCCTGGTGAATGTTCAAGTAATCCAATGCTGATTTTCAGCGTCCTGTTCACACTCGCAGCCGTGCTGGTAAATTTGCTCTCCATTTTACCCTGGTCAGGTCTTCGTGTCCCTGTGCACACAAACAATACTTCAGAAATCATTGGAATCTCCACTACAGAATGTTCCATTCATTCATTCACTGCGAATCTGGAATTCATCTGAACCTTCATTCCAGGCAGTCTTTCGTAACACAACTGGTGAAAAACCAAGTAACCCAATACTGGTTTTCAGCGGCCTTTTCATACTCGCAGCAGTGCTGCTTAATTGGCTCTCGATTTATCCCTGGTCAGCTCTTCTATTTCCTGTCCACACAAACCAGCCTTCAGAAATCACTGTTATCTCCACTACAGACTGTTACATTTACTCATTGCGAATTTGGAATTCAGCTGAATCTGCACTACAGGCAGTCTTTCCTACGCCCCTGCTGAATGTCCCAGTAACCCAATGCTGATTTTCAGCGTCCTGTTCACACTCGCAACCGTGATGCTCTATTTGCTCTCAATTCAACCCTGGTCAGCTCTTCATTTTCATGTCCACAAAAGCAAGACTTCAGAAATCATTGGAATCTCCGCTACAGAATATTCCATTCATTCACTGTGAATCTGCAATTCATCTGACTTTCCACTCTTGGTACATTTTCGTTATAACACTGGTGAATGACCAATTAACCCAATGCTGGATTTCAGCGGCATGTTCACACTCGCAGATGTGCTGTTTATTTGGCTATCCACCCAATGCTGGTCAGCTCTTCTATTTCCTGTTCACACTAACCGGCCTTCAGAAATCACTGTTACCTCCACTACAGACTGTTACATTTATTCATTGCGAATTTGGAATTCATCTGAATCTGCACTACAGGCAGACTTTCCTTACGCCCCTGGTGAATGTCCCAGTACCCCAATGCTGATTTTCAGCGTCCTGTTCACACTCGCAGCCGTGCTGCTAAATTTGATCTCCATTTTACACTGGTCAGCTCTTAATGTTCCTGTGCACAGTGCAGGCAGTCTGTCGTTACACCACTGGTGAATGTCCAAGTGACTCCATGCTGGTTTTCAGCGGCATGTTCACAGGCGCAGCCATGCTGGTCAATTGGCTATCCACTCAACAGGGGTCAGTTGTTCATTTTCTTGACCACACAATCCAGCTTTTAGAAATCATTGTTAACTCCAATACAGAATATTCCATTAATTCACTGCGAATCTGGAATTCATCTGACTCTCCAATCTAGGTACATTTTCATTACAACACTGGTGAATGACCAAGTACCCCAATGCTGGATTTCAGCGGCCTAGTCAGACTCGCAGCGGTTCTGTTCAATTGGTTATCCATTCAACCCTGTTCAGCTCTTCATTTTTCTGTCCACACAACCCGACCTTCGGAAAACATTGTTCTCAGCACTATAGAATGTTGCATTCAGTCACTGCGAATTTGGAATTCATCTGAATCTGCATTGCAGGCAGTCTGCTGTGACACCTCTGGTGAATTTCCAAGTAACCCAGTGCTGCTTTTCAGCGGCATTTTCCCACACAGATATGTGCTGTATAATTGGATTTCCACTCAAATCTGGTCAGGTCTTCATTTTCCTGTCCACACAACCAAGCCTTCAGAAATCATTATTATCTCCAGTACAGAATGTTCCTTTCATTCACTGTGAATCTGGAATTCATCTGAATCTCCACTCTAGTTAGGTTTTCGTTACAACACTAGTAAATGACCAAGAATCCCAATGCTGGTTTTCAGCTGCCTGTTCACACTCGCAGACGTGCTGTTCAATTGGCTATCCACTCGATGCTGGCCAGGTCTTCACTTTCCTGTTCACACAAACCAGCCTTCAGAAATTATTGGAATCTCCGCTACAGAATGTTCCAATCATTCACTGCGAATCTGGAATTCATCTGACTCGCAACTCTCAGCAGATTTTCGTTTTAACACTGGTGAATGACCAAGTAACCCAATGCTGGTTTTCAGCGGCATGTTCACACTAGCAGATGTGCTATTCAATTGGCTATCCACTCGATGCTGGCCAGGTCTTCATTTTCCTGTTCACACAAATCAACCTTCAGAAAACATTGGAATCTCCGCTGCAGAATTTTCCATTCATTCACTGCGAATTTGGAATTCATCTGAATCTGCACTACAGGCAGTCTTTCCTTACACCCCTGGTGAATGTCCAAGTAACCAAATGCTGATTTTCAGCTGTCTGTTCACACTCAGAGCCGTGCTGCTAAGTTTGCTCTCTATTTTACTCTGTTCAGGTCTTCATGTTCCTGTGCACAGTGCAGGCAGTCTTTCGTTATACCACTGATCAATGTCCAAGTGACTCCATGCTGGTTTTCAGCTGCATGTTCACAGGCGCAGCCATGCTGCTCAATTGACTATCCACGCAATAGGGGTCAGTTGTTCATTTTCTTGAACACACAATCCAGCCTTCAGAAATCATTGTTAACTCCAATACAGAATATTCCATTAATTCACTGCGAATCTGGAATTCATCTGACTCTCCAATCTAGGTACATTTTCATTACAACACTTGTGAATGACCAAGTACCCCAATGCTGGAAGTCAGAGGCCTAGTCTGACTCGCAGCGGTGCTGTTCAATTGGTTATCCACTCAACCATGCTCAGCTCTTCATATTCCTGTCCCACAACCCGTCCTTCGGAAAACATTGTTCTCAGCACTATAGAATGTTGCATTCACTCACTGCGAATTTGGAATTCATCTGAAACTGCATTGCAGGCAGTCTACTGTGACACCTCTGATGAATGTCCAAGTAACCCAGTGCTGGTTTTCAGTGGCATGTTCCCACACAGAGATGTGCTGTATAATTGGTTTTCCTCTCAAAGCTGGTCAGGTCTTCATTTTCCTCTCCACACATCCCAGCCTTCAGAAATCATTATTATCTCCAGTACAGAATGTTCCTTTCATTCACTGCGAATCTGGAACTCATCTGAATCTCCACTCTAGTTAGGTTTTCGTTATAACACTATTGAATGACCAAGAATCCCAATGCTGGTTTTCAGCTGCCTGTTCACACTCGCAGACGTGCTGTTCAATTGGCTATCCACAGAAACCTGCTCAGGAATTTATTTTCCTTTCCGCAAAACGAATCCTTCAGAAATCATTGTTAACTCAAATAGAGAATTTTCCATTCATTCACTGCAAATCTGGAATTCATCCGACTCTCCAATCTCGGTAGATTTTCGTTTTAACACTGGTGAATGACCAAGTAACCCAATGCTGGTTTTCAGCGGCATGTTCACACTAGCAAATATGCTATACAATTGGCTATCTACTCGATGCTGGCCAGGTCTTCATTTTCCTGTTCACACAAACCAGCCTTCAGTAATCATTGGAATTTCCGCTACAGAATGTTCCATTCATTCACTGCGAATCTGGAATTCATCTGACTCTCCACTCTCGGTAGATTTTCGTTTTAACACTGGTGAATGACCAAGTAACGCAATGCTGGTTTTCAGCGACATGTTCACACTAGCAGATGTGCTATCCAATTGGCTATCCACTCGATGCTGGCCGGTCTTCTTTTTCCTATTCACACAAACCAGCCTTCAGAAATCATTGGAATCTCCGCGACAGAATGTTCCATTCATTCACTGCGAATCTGGAATTCATCTGACTCTCCACTCTCGGTAGATTTTCGTTTTAACACTGGTGAATGACCAAGTAACTCAATGCTGGATTTAAGCGGCATGTTCACACTCGCAGATATGCTGTTTAATTGGCTATCCACCCAATGCTGGTCAAGTCTTCATTTTCCTGTTCACACAAACCGGCCTTTCGAAATCACTGTTAACTCCACTACAGACTGTTACATTTATTCATTGCGAATTTGGAATTCATCTGAATCTGCACTACAGGCAGTCTTTCCTTACGCCAATGGTGAATGTCCCAGTAACCCAATGCTGATTTTCAGCGTCCTGTTCACACTCGAAGCCGTGATGCTCTATTTGCTCTCAATTCAACCCTGGACAGCTCTTAATTTTCATGTCCACAAAAACAAGACGTCAGAAATCATTGGAATCTCCGCTACAGAATATTCCATTCATTCACTGCGAATCTGTAATTCATCTGACTCTCCAATCTAGGTATATTTTCGTTATAACACTGGTGAATGACCACGTAACCAAATGCTGGTTTTCAGCGGCATGTTCACACTAGCAAATATGCTATACAATTGGCTATCTACTCAATGCTGTTCAGGTCTTCATTTTCCTGTTCACACAAACCAGCCTTCAAAAAACATTGAAATCTCCACTCCAGAGTGTTCCATTCAATCACTGCTATTCTGGAATTCATCTGAATCTGCAGTACATGTAGTCTTTCGTTACACCCCTGGTGTATGTTCAAGTAATCCAATGCTGATTTTCATCGTCCTGTTGACACTCGCAGCCGTGCTGCTAAATTTGCTCTCCATTTTACACTTGTCAGCTCTTAATGTTCCTGTGCACAGTGCAGGCAGTCTCTCATTACACCTCTGGTGAATGTCCAAGTAACCTAGTGCTGGTTTTCAGTGGCACACAGAGATTTGCTGTATAATTGGATTTCCACTCAAAGCTGGTCAGGTCTTCATTTTCCTCTCCACACAACCCATCCTTCAGAAATCATTGTTAACTCAAATAGAGAATATTCCATTCATTCACTGCGTTTCTGGAATTCATTTGACTCTCCATTCTCGGTACATTTTCGTTTTATCATTGCTGAATGACCAAGTAACCCAATGCTGGTTTTCAGCGGCATGTTCACACTAGCAGATATGCTATACAATTGGCTATCCACTCGATGCTGGCCATGTCTTCATTTTCCTGTTCAAACAAACAGGCCTTTACAAATCATTTGAATCTCCGCTAAAGAATGTTCCATTCATTCAATGCGAATCTGGAATTCATCTGACTCTCCACTCTCGGTAGATTTTCGTTTTAACACTGGTGAATGACCAAGTAATCCAATGCTGGATTTCAGTGGCATGTTCACACTAGCAGATGTGCTATTCAATTGTCTATCCACTCGATGCTGGCCAGGTCTTCATTTTCCTGTTCACACAGACCGTCCTTCAGAAATCACTGTTATTTCTTCTACAGACTGTTACATATATTCATTGCGAATTTGGAATTCATCTGAATCTGCACTACAGGCAAACTTTCCTTACGCCCCTGGTGAATGTCCCAGTAACCCAATGCTGATTTTCAGCGTCCTGTTCACACTCAGAGCCGTGCTGCTAAATTTGCTCTCCATTTTACCCTGTTCAGCTCTTCCTGTTCCTGTGCACAGTGCAGGCAGTCTTTCGTTACACCACTGGTGAATGTCCATGTGACTCCATGCTGGTTTTCAGCGGCATGTTCACAGGCACAGCCATGCTGGTCAATTGGCTATCCATTCAACAGGGGTCAGTTGTTCATTTCCTTGACCACGAAATCCAGCCTTCAGAAATCATTGTTAACTCCAATACAGAATATTCCATTAATTCACTGTGAATCTGGAATTCATCTGACTCTCAAATCCAGGTACATTTTCATTACAACACTTGTGAATGACCAAGTACCCCAATGCTGGATTTCAGTGGCCTAGTCAGACTCGCAGCCGTGCTGTTCAATTGGTTATCCACTCAACCCTGCTCAGCTCTTCATATTCCTGTCCACACAACCAGACCTTCGGAAAACATTGTTCTCAGCACTATAGAATGTTGCATTCACTCACTTCGAATTTGGAATTCATCTGAATCTGCATTGCAGGCAGTCTGCTGTGACACCTCTGGTGAATGTCCAAGTAACCCAGTGCTGGTTTTCAGCGGCGTGTTCCCACACAGAGATGTGCTGTATAATTGGATTTCCACTCAAAGCTGGTCAGGTCTTCATTTTCCTGTCCACACAACGTAGCCTTCAGAAATCATTATTATCTCCATTACAGAATGTTCCTTTCATTCACTTCGAATCTGGAATTCATCTGAATCTCCACTCTAGTTAGGTTTTCGTTACAACACTAGTGAATGACCAAGAATCCCAATGCTGGTTTTCAGCTGCCTGTTCACACTCGCAGAAGTGCTGTTCAATTGGCTATCCACTAAAATCTGCTCAGCTCTTCATTTTCCTGTCCACACAACCCATCATTCAGAAACCATTGTTAACTCAAATAGAGAATATTCCATTCATTCACTGCCAATTTGGAATTCATCTGACTCTCCACTCTAGGTACATTTTCGTTATAACACTGGTGAATGACCAAGTAACCCAATGCTGGATTTTATCAGCATGTTCACACTTGCAGATGTGCTGTTCAATTGGCTATCCACTCAATGTTGATCAGTTCTTCATTTTCCTGTTCACAAACCAACCTTCAGAAATCATTGGAATCTCCACTCCAGAATGTTTCATTCAATCATTTCGAATCTGGAATTCATTTTAATCTGCAATTCAGGCAGTCTTTCGTTACACCCCTGGTGAATATTCAAGAAATCCAATGCTGATTTTCAGCCTCCTGTTCACACTCGCAGCCGTGCTGCTCAATTTGCTCTCCTGGTCAGCTCTTCATTTTCCTGTGCACACAAACAAGACTTCAGAAATCATTGGTATCTCCACTACAGAATTTTCCATTCTTTCATTCACTGCGAATCTGGAATTCATCTGAAGCTTCACTCCAGGCAGTCTTCTATAACACCACTGGTGAATAACCAAGTTACCCAATACTACTTTTCAGTGGCCTTTTCGTACTCGCTACCGGCTGCTTAATTGGCTATCGATTTGTCCCTGGTCAGCTCTTCATTTTCCTGTCCACACAACCCAGACTTCAGAAATCCTTGGAATCTCTGCTACACAATGTTCCATTCATTCATTGCGATTCTGGAATTTATCTGAATCGGCAATGCAGGCAGTCTTTCGTTACACCACTGGTTAATGTCCAAGTAACTCCATGCTGGTTTTCAGCGGCATGTTCACACACGCAGATGTGCTGTTTAATTGGATTTCCACTCCAAGCTGATCAGGTCTTCATTTTCCTGTCCACACAATCCGGTCTTCAGAAATCATTATTATCTCCAGTACAGAATGTTCCATTAATTCACTGCGAATCTGGAATTCATCTGAATCTCAACTCCTAGCAGTTTTTCATACAACACTGCTGAATTTCTAAGTAAGCCAATTTTGATTATTAGCAGCCTGTTCAGACTCTATGCCTTGTTGTTGAATTGGCTTTCGATTCATTCCTGGTCAGCTCTACATTTTCCTGTCCACACAACCCATCCTTGAGAAATCATTGGAATCTCCACTAGAGAATGTTCCATTCATTCATTCACTGAAAATCTGGAATTCTTCTGAACCTGCACTCCAGGCAGTCTTTTGTAACACCACTGGTGAATAACCAAGTAACCCAATACTGCTCTTCAGTGGCCTTTTCGTACTCGCAGCCGGCTGCTTAATTGGCTATCGATTTGTCCCTGGTCAGCTCTTCATTTTCCTGTCCACACAACCCAGACTTCAGAAGTCCTTGGAATCTCTGCTACACAATGTTCCATTCAATCATTGCGATTCTGGAATTCATCTGAATCTGCAGTGCAGGCAGTCTTTCGTTACACCACTGATGAATGTCCAAGTGATTCCATGCTGGTTTTAAGCGGCATGTTCACCGGCGCAGGCATGCTGGTAAATTGGCTATCCACTTAACAGGGGTCAGTTGTTCATTTTCTTCACCACTTCAGAAATCATAGTTAACTCCAATACAGAATATTCCATTAATTCACTGCGAATCTGGAATTCATCTGACTCTCCAATCTAGATAGGTTTTCATTACAACACTGGTGAATGAGCAAGTAATACAATGCTGAATTTCACTGGCCTAGTCAGACTCGCAGCCGTGCTTTTCAATTGGTTTTCCACTCATCCCTGCTCAGCTCTTCATTTTCCTGCTATCAATTCATTCAGTGTCTGCTCTACATTTTCCTGTTCTCACAAACCGGCCTTCAGAAATCACTGTTAACTCCACTACAGACTTTTATATTTATTCATTGCGATTTTGGAATTCATCTGAATCTGCACTACAGCAAGTCTTTCCTTATGCCCCTGGTGAATGTCCAAGTAACCCAATGCTGATTTTCAGTGTCCTGTTCACACTCGCAGCCGTGCTGCTCAATTTGTTCTGCATTCAACCCTGGTCAGCTCTTCATTTTCCTGTCCACACAAACAAGACTTCAGAAATCATTGGAATCTCCACAATAGAATGTTCCATTCATTCACTGCGAATCTGGAATTCATCTGCATCTCAACTCCCGGCAGTTTCTCATACAACACTGCTGCATTTCTAAGTAAGTCAATTCTGATTATCAGCGGCTTGTTCGTACTCGCAGCCGTGCTGCTTAATTGGTTATCGATATATCCCTGGTCAGCACTTCATTTTCCTGTCCACACAAACCAGACTTCAGAAATCACTGGAATCTCTGCTACAGAATATTCCATTCATTCTCTGCGAATCTGGAATTCATCTGACTCTCCACTCTCGTTAGGTTTTCGTAACAACACTAGTGAATGACCAAGAATCCCAATGCTGGTTTTTAGCTGCCTGTTCACACTCGCAGACGTACTGTTCAATTGGATATCCGCTAAACCATGCTCAGCACTTCATTTTCCTCTCCACACTACCCCACCTTCAGAAATCATTGTTCTCACCACTATAGTATGTTTTTTCTCTCACTGTGAATTTGGAATTCATCTGAATCTGCATTGCAGGCAGTCTGCTGTGACACTGCATTGCAGGCAGTCTGCGGTGAATGTCCAAGTAACCCAGTGCTGGTTTTCAACGGCATGTTAACACACGCAGATGTGCCGTTTAATTGGATTTCCACTCAAAGCTGGTCAGGTCTTCATATCCCTGTCCACACAACCAGCCTTCAGAAATCATTATTTTTTTTTATTCCAAATACTTTAATGTGTTAACCATGTGGTATAAAAGCCATCATATGTCATTTAATTTCATTATTTCAGTTCTGAAAAATAGATATTCTGGGTATCACAGGAATGGGATACTTCACAGATAATGAAACTGATGCTTAAAGTATAAATATTGCCTCCATGCTATATGCTAAGTGCTTACTGTTTAATGGGACTTTTCTGTACAATTGGAAAATGTATAGCACAGCGGGTAGGGCGTTCGCCTTACAAGCGGCCAACATGGCCGACCCGAGTTCGATTCCTCCGCCCCTCTCGAAGAGCCCGGCAAGCTACCGAGAGTATTCGATATGCCAGATACAGTAACAACAAAGTCTCCAATGGAGACGTTACTGGGCCCGCTCGAGCAAATCGACGATCAACGGGAGGGCCTTTACCTTACCTTACCTTACCTAGTAATAACGTTCACCTTGAATCTCTTTTCTAGAAAATATTCTTATTATATTTATAATCTGCCACGATTTTTCCATCTTTTACAGTTTAATCTACCTCAATTTGTGCAAATTTTTTAAAAATACTTTATAATTGATAATTTTTATATTATTACATAACTGAGATTATTTTACCGCAGGATTTAATCATTTTTTTTATTTTCATAAATCTTTTTTTCCCTTTATTTATTTTATTTTTTTTTACAGTTGTAGACTTACAAATTTTTGTGCTTTGGTTTCAATTATACAATGATCAGATACCCATCCCTCCACCAGTGCCCATTTTCCCCCACCATGGATAATATCCCTCCCACCCCCATCCCCCCATCCCCCCTGTCTCTGTGGCAAGGCAATCCCCTGTGTTCTCTCTCTCCTTTTGGGTGTTGTGGTCTGCAAAAGAGGCATTGAGTGGCAAACATGTTCAGTCCATAGTCTACTTTCGACATGCATCTCCCCTCCTGGGAGGATCTTCCAAACATCCTTTATTTGGTGCTCTCTTGTCTATCTGAACTGCCCTTTCCCCTAGGAGACCCGGCTGTCCTCTAAGTTATGGAGTAATCATCCTGGTGCTGATATGAGCTATTCTTGGGTATTAATCTCATACTTTGTTACTTTATATCCCCCAGATGAATGCAATCTTTCTATGTCTATCTCTCTCTTTCTGACTCATTTCGCTTAGCATGATTCTTTCCATATTGTACCACATGTATGTAAATTTCATGACTTCATCTTTTCTAACAGCTACATAGTACTCCATTGTGTAGATGTACCAAAGTTTCTTTAACCAGTCACATGTTCGTGGGCATTCAGGTTTCTTCCAGTTTCTGGCTATTGTAAAGAGGGCTGAAATGAACAAACAAGAGCAGATGTCACTTCGACTATACTTCAGAAATCATTGTTGTCACCACTATAGAATGTTTTTTCTCTCACTGCGAATTTGGAATTCATCTGAATCTGCATTGCAGGCAGTCTGCTGTGACACCTCTAGTGAATGTCCAAGTAACCCAGTGCTGGTTTTCAGCGGCATGTTCACACACGCAGATGTGCCGTTTAATTGGATTTCCACTCAAAGTAGGTCAGGTCTTCATTTTCCTGTGCACACAACCCAGCCATAAGAAATCATTACTATCTCCAGTACAGAATGTTCCTTTCATTCACTGTGAATCTGGAATTCATCTGAATCTCAACTCTCGTTAGGTTTTCGTTACAACACTAGTGAATGACCAAGAATCCCAATGCTGGTTTTCAGCTGCCTGTTCACACTCGCAGACGTGCTGCTCAATTGGCTATTCACTAAACCCTGCTCAGCTCTTCATTTTCCTGTCCACCATACCCAGCGTTCAGAAACCATTGTTAACTCAAATAGAGAATATTCCATTCATTCACTGCGAATCTGGAATTCAAATGACTCTCCACTCTAGGTATATTTTCGTTATAACACTGGTGAATGACCAAGTAACCCAATGCTGGTTTTCAGCGGCATGTTCACACTCGCAGATGTGCTGTTCAGTTGGCTATCCTCTCGTTGCTGGTCAGGTCTTCATTTTCCTGTTCACACAAATCAGCCTTCAGAAATCATTGGAATCTCTACTACAGAATGTTCCATTCAGTCATTGCGATTCTGGAATTCATCTGAATCGGCAGTACAGGCAGTCTTTCGTTACACCCCTTGTGAATGTTCAAGAAAACCAATGCTGATTTACAGTGTCCTGTTCACACTCACAGCCGTGCTGCTCAATTTGCTCTCCATTCAAACCTGGTCAGCTCTTCATTTTCCTGTGTACACTAACAAGACTTCAGAAATCATTGGAATCTCCACTACAGAATGTTCCATTCATTCATTCACTGCGAATCTGGAATTCACCTGAACCTTCAAGCCAGGAAGTCTTTCCCAACACCACTGGTGAATAAACAAGTAACCCAATACTCGTTTTCAGCATCCTTTTCATACTCGCAGCAGTGCTGCTTATTTGGCTCTTGATTTATCCCTGGTCAGCTCTTCATTTTCCTGTCCACAAAAACCAGCCTTCAGAAATCACTGGAATCTCCGCTACAGAATGTTCCATCCAATCATTGCGATTCTGGTATTCATCTGAATCTGCAGTGCAGGCAGTCTTTCGTTACACCACTGGTAAATGTCCAAGTGACTCCGTGCTAGTTTTCAGTGGCATGTTCACAGGCGCAGCCATGCTGGTCAATTGGCTATCCCCTCAACAGGGGTCAGTTGTTCATTTTCTTGACCACACAATTCAGCGTTCAAAAATCATTGTTAACTCCAATACAGAATTTTCCATTAATTCACTGCGAATCTTGAATTCATCTGACTCTCCAATCTACGTAGGTTTTCATTACAACACTGGTGTTCCCTCATATAAAAACTGTGACTTAATTTATGAATCCTACAGTTACCCATTGTAGCAACAGGAAAGATTAAACACAGTTGAATTGTAGAAAAACTTTTCCACACATTGCGAATAAATGTGCATATGACATGACACACTTCTGAATACCAATGTATATGCACACTTCCTACTAAGTACAAACAGTGTATACTCCCCTCCCCAGGCCCCTGTGTGTGATCAGCCATGACTCATTTCTGCACAGCACCACCATCTCAGGCCCCAACAACTCACCTGGAAATGAACCATGTTGTGGCAGGAGTAGGAGCAGCCTCGGTGTTCTCTTTGGGAACACAGTGAGCACCAAGCCAGACATGCTTGTCAGGCTTCTGGAGGTTGACAGGAAAACCTAGAAAACAATAATATAGTGCCTGTCATGGTTACCAAAACCCCACGGACATGGTCAAGGACATAACATGAGTTAAAGAGCTCGAGGGTTGGCTGGAAATAGTCACTGGCATGTTGCCCAGCACAGTCCAGTTCACTGGATTTCTCCTTTCTGTGGGTGGTTTTCACCAGTGCTCTCAGGTCTCTCTGCTCCTTCTACTACATCAACCGCTGTGCAGAGGCAGAGAGATGTGTGAGGACACCACACCCTCCATCTGACGACGAGCACTAGTCACTATTTATACAGTGGGAAGTGAACCTGCAAAACTACAACCCCCTACGCTGTCACACAGGGCCTCACACATGTTCAGCTTATAGCCCTCCCCTTCACATAAACAACAGTGAATTCTTAGCTCACTCACACTACAAAATGAAAGCAGTATTAAAAGTAGGGTTTGACTCCATGATCTTTCAGAACTGCTCCCTTGAGACACTCCCTAAAATAGGGCAGTAATGATCTCCTTATAATAACATTCGTTACTTCCCTAAGTGTAGTCTTAGCAAGGCAGGGGTCCTACCTCTAATTAGAACTCAGGTGCTCTGATCATGTCTTTTGGTGCCCATCCACCACTCCAAAAAGAACTTAGTGACAGAAAGAGCGAGGAAGGCACATTTCTGGTGAACACAAGTGTATCTGGCACTGAAAGCATCTGAACACTGTTAGGCAAGCATCACTGGCCTGCACTCAAATGGCAACAGATATTTGACACATATAGAAATCTATATTCAGTCCCTGCAGTTCAGTGCCCTACCCAGCACAAACGGATGCAATCTCGATGTCTCCAAGTATCACAGGACCTGAGCAGCATTCAGGCCACTGTCCCAACCAAGCAGCACACTGTCCAACCATTCAGACAAACATCACGTGCAGCAGCCCCCATGTCCCCAAAGGTCACTCAAAACAAATCCAGAAAGAAAACAAAGACATAAAACAAACAAACCAACCTCTGACAGTGTTCATAATTGGGGGTATAAGACAAGTCTATCCTACATGCATTGCATATCAACACCAAATGGGAAGAAAGGAAAGTCTCTTTGTGAATATTAAGACCTGGACAGGAAGCAAACCAACCACAACATGACATCTGCCTGGTGCAAGCATCAGAATATAATTTACCCACGAGTACGAATCAAACCTCACCTCAGTAGAGGAGGTGGGTTTGCCCTTATATCAGCTGGCCTAAGGAGCATGACATGAAGCACCAAGCCCAATCACTGATCTCCTCAGGCACGTGAATAACTAGGACTGATCAGCAAGTCCTGCGATTACCAGGTGAGAGACCACCCGTCAAAAATAATGTTAAAGATGTCATTGGGGTGCCACACCCAGCAATGCTCAGGAACCCAACAAACACCATGTGGTTCAGGGGATGAGAAGCACGAGGGCCCACCCCACCGAGAGCACGTATTGCCCTCCAGAGCAGCTCTCTAGCTCCAGAATGGCCTGGAACCCAGAGGCAGACAAATCAATCTGGGAACTTAGTGGCTTTTGGCAGAAATGTATCTGGACTATGAATTAAGCTATGGTGCCATGCTCCCACCCCTTGCCCCAGGTGGGAAAGGGTGTTTGTTCATTCCGCCTTTTTCCCCCTCGGTGACATGGTCGCCATCACCTCAGAGACTATTAGACAGCCAGGAATAAGCCAGTGGTGATGGTGTACCCGCAGCCTCGTGGGATGTGGGGGTTGAACCAGTCTGTCCTTTCTGCCCCACCGAATCCACGAGTTGCCCCCCACAAGTGGCTCTCCGGCTCCGGAGCGGCCATGATCCCAGAGGCACACAAACCAATATCAGAACACAGCGGCTTTTGTCAGAAATCCCTCCAGACTTAATTAGTAAAATATCAGAAATCCAAAACCGTGTGGCCACATGACATCAACTACACTCTGGGCCTGGCTGGAACCATGTGTGGGAAAGGCTAACACTCTGGGGGCTTCACTGCAGGGAAAGTGGGTCCCGGGGAGGCCTTGAGTGCGAGAGGCACTGGAGATGCCAGAGCCAGAGGAGTCGGTGCGGTGGGGTGGGTGCTGGGTGGGACCTCGACCTGTGAAGCAGAGGGGAAGTGCTGCTCTGACCACGTGAGGAGCTGGCATGGCTGACCTGTCTGGAGCCCTCTCAGCAAGAACAGGGGGATCAACCCCAGGATGAGGAAGGCCCAGGACAGCAGCCCCTCATCACAGCCATTCCATCCCTACCCCCAGCACACACCTGTAAGGGGGTTGGCGGGAAGGAGCCCCCACCCTGGAAAGGCATGAAAGTGCCCCAGAAGCAGGTCACAGGGTGAGGCTCTGCTGGAAGGGAGGCCACACCCCAGGCTTTACACAGGCGAGGCCACACCCCCAGGTGAGAGGCAAGCCAGGCTAGACCCCAAGGGGACACCCCAGAAGCAACCCAAAGTGTCAGGCTCTGCTGGAAGTGAGGCTACACCCCAGGTGATACACAGTCAAGGCCACACCCCTAGGTGTTCCACAGGCCAGGCAACACCCCAGGCATCACAGAGGCCAGTCCACCCTCCAGGCATCACACAGTTGAGGCCACACCCAGGGGTCACACAAGGGAGGATACACCCCAGGCATTACACAGGCAAGGCCACACCAGGTGTTACACAGGCCAGGCCACACCCCAAGGGGTTACACAGGTGAGACCACACTTCCAGGTGACAGGCAAGGGAGGCCACACCCCAAGGCGACAAGCCAGAAGCAACCAAAGCATCTGTCTCTGCTGGAAGTGAGGTCACACCCCTAGGCCACAGGCAAGGGAAGCCACAACCCCAGGAGACAGGGAAGCTTGGCCACACCCCCAGAGGACAGGGCTCAAGTGAGGCCACACCCCTAAGTATTACATAGGGGAGGTCACAATCCCAAACTACAGGAAAGTGAGGCCACACCCCTAGGCGGTACACAGGAGGCCACACCCAGTATCCAAATGGGCACCATGCCCCACCCTCCATTCCCAAGCATGGGACAGGAGCTGTCCAGGAGCCGCCTGGCCGCCAAGCGCTGGCCCCGGCTCTGGCCAACTCGCATCCAAACCTGGCCGTGCTGCCCTGACCCGCCCGCCCCTGAGCGCGCCAGGAAGCTGCGCGCCCCGCCCCCTGCCCGGACCCGCCAGCCGTAGGGCGCTGCTGGACATCAGCAAGCCTGGGGGAGAGGGAGGGAGGCGGTGGCGGGCAGCCGGGGTGACCACCAGCCCGTGCCAGGGACCCATCCCCGGCGTCCTCTGGCCCAGCGGTGACCGCTGCTCCCGGGAGAGCCAGAGGGACACCCCCTCTCCGCGGGTCTGGAGGGACGCCCGGGCCGGTGGCTGGCGGAAGTTTCTGGGACTGGCAAGGGCGGCGGTGCCGGCCAGGGGCCCGGGGGAAGGCGGAGGGCGAGAGCTCGGGAGGTGCAGGGGTCGTGGTGGATCTGGACTTTCAGAGCTCTGCAGAAGCCTGTGGCTTCAGAAGGCGGCTGCGTGGCAGCGCGGGGCAGCAGATTAAGAAGTTGGGGGCAAGGAAGCTCATGCAGCTGCCAGGAAGGGGACCAGCCTTGCAGTGGTGGCGCCCTGAAGCGACCCGCTTGCACCAGGAGTGCGAGTGGGCCTGGATCCTTCACTGGTCCTGCTCAGTCTCCTGGCAGGGACAAGCCTGAAAACGCTTATGTCCAGGGGATTCTGCAGTGCACCCTCCCCTGGTGGTGAGATGTGGGACAAAAGCGGGAACTTTGGGCTTCTTTCTCTTCTGCAGAACCTCTGCCTGTGTTTGCTCAACCCTGCTTGTGTGCAACGGGTTCCCCCAAGGGAATCAAGGGAGATGCTTAGGGTGGGAACGTCTGATGCCTGGAGGGCCCTCTGCTGTGGAAGCAGGGCCAGTCTTGCCCATGCAGGCCTGGCAGCTGCCACACCTGAACCCAGGCACAGCAGGGGGTGGGGACCTTTTGGTAGCAAAAAACTAAGTTGGAAGCTGGTACAGGGTGGCCACCCACCTTGCTTCACTAGCCAAGGGAGGCAGAAAAAGTTGGGGTTGGCTCTGGCTTCCTTAGAAGCGCTGCCTCGCTAATGGTATCCTCAGGCAGCGATGCTGAAGGATTGAATTTTGAAAAAAATGGATATTTTTGAGAAGGAAAACTTCCAGGAAGACCCGGCTTCTAGAGTCCGAAGTGTGGCATGAGAGGAAATAGGGCAGCCACCATCTGAGCTGGGGGCAGTACCCTGTGCTCCTGCCTGGGACATAACTGGGGACAAAAGTGAGGTCAGAGAAGGTGATATAGCCTTACCTCACTTTTCTGCATTCTACACACAGCTGACAGGTGCACACACACACACACACACACACACACACACATACACACAGGTATATATACACTTCAAAACCAACACACACATACCAGGTTTGTGCATATCTAACAGCAACACATACCACGTATATGCACACCTTAAAACCACAGAGACAGATACATATACCTTCAGACATACACACACACACACACACACACACACACACACACATAACCTTGTAGTCTTCACCAGGAATTGCCTCACAAGTCAAGTCTTGGTTTGCCTCTGAATTCCCAAGATATTCTTTGGGGCCACACTTTGGGAGACCAACACTGGTGGCGGGAACTGAGGCTGGGCTTGCAAGGAAGCTGGCCTACCTGCTGTGCTATTGCTCCAGCCCCCTCCCCAGACACTCTTCCTTGTCTACTGGGTCAAAATGCATCTGGGTTCTTGAATAGCACAGCGGTAGGGCATTGCCTTGTGCACAGCCAGCCTGGCCTAGCCAGGTTCGATTCCTCCGCCCCTCTTGGAGAGCCTGGCAAGCTACCGAGAGTATTCAATATGCCAAACACAGTAACAAGAAGTCACAATGGAGACATTACTGGGCCTACTCGAGCAAATTGATGAACAACGGGAGGACAGGACAGGACAGGACAGACCTGTTGTGTAATGTCAGTTGTGGTCACTAGAGGGCAGTGGAGAAGCCGTGCGGAAGAAGGACTCACTCCTGGTGCAGGACTGAGATCTCTGTGTTGGCTAGTGGGGACTGCTCCGCTGACAAGTCTTGTGTCTGTGGCTTTTCCCAGGAGCCCTAGAGGGCAGTTGGGTCGTGCTCAGGAGACTTGGCGGTTTCTCCTGGCGATACTTGGTGGATGCAGAGAAGCCGTGTTCTGTTGGGTTCTGCAGAACTACGAAGCAGCAGGCCCAGCCTGGCGGGGTTCAGGGGTCCCCAGGGCTACACACTGAGGTGCTTCAGAACCGAGTGTTTCAGGAGATGGAGACAGGGCCAGGTGTGTGCCACCTCCCCACCCCCAAGCCTTGCTCCAGAGTTCCCCAAGGTATGACCACAGCGTGCTCACATCAGACCACAAAGATGCGATGATGCCCACGTTCCTGGCGGACTCCCACGGGCTGCGTTCAGATCTCCGGGAAAGGGCAGTGCCCGGAGAAGGGCTAAGTGCTCGGGCACATGCCAGCAAGCCCCAGCACGTTGGCTCTGAGCCCCCAGGCCACAGCTGCATGCCCCCTGCACAGAGGCCACAGCTCAGCCTGGACAGGTCTGCCTCGGTGCCCTTCCAGCTCGCCCTTCTCTTCAGCGCTTTATACCTGCTAGGTCTGTCCTTTTCCGGATCGTTTATGTGTCATTTGTTTCTTCGTTTTTTCTGTTTCACATTTAATTTTTTTAAAATCATTTTTATCATAGGGGTCATTCTTGACACACTTAGGAGGGATACCTTTATTAAGATACCTGGGTCCCCTCAAGCCCCCTGTGAGTCTGGGAGTTCAGTGGCCAGGCCTGGCCTTGGGAGTCACCTGTGCTACATCCTGTGATGCTGAGGATCAAATGCAGAACACAGGTACTGTGGATGCTATGCATTTGCTCTAGAACTTGAGTGCTCTTCCTGGTCCTGTTTTTATTTTATTGAAGAATTTCATTTATGTGTATCATTTATAAATACACACATCGAGTATAGGAGAGTGAAACTGTCCATTGATAACTACACACAAAATTAGAATTCTAAATTCTTAAAATCAAGCAAACTGTTTTTATTCCATGAGTCAGAGAGAAATTTTATTTAAAAAGTGATATATTCTTTAGAAATGTTTTGAAATAATTGGAGAGAGAAACTCAAAGTATTAAATGTTCATATTATTTAAAACCCTAGCATTCTAAGATCAGTAATCTAAGTTTCCTTTTCAAGGTGTAGTAAAGGAAATGAAAAGTAAGTCCTATTTAAGCAGAAAAAAATAGATAAGGATATTCAAGAGCATTATTTTTCTGAAAACAAAAAAAAATGGATAAAATGATTAAAATGCTAAAGATATTTTGAAAGGCCAGTAGAATGAAAAAAGAAAAAGAGAAAAGTGCCTGCCATAGCGTAGGAGGGGTGGGGATGGTTGGGAAACTGGGGGCATTGTTGGAGAGAAGGAGTCACTGTGAAGGGATTACTGCTTGATCATTGTAAATCTGAAACGCAATCATGAATAACTTTGTGATTTGTTAATTCAGGTCAAGAACACAATCCCTCAGCTTGCCCCATAACTTCTGCACCATCTATAACCTCTTTTTGGGTCCCTATGGAATGCTGAGAATCGAACCCGGGTCCGCGCATGCAAGGCAAATGCTCTACCTGCTGTACTATTGCTCCAGTTCCCCGCCCTCCCCAACTCTTGATGCTGTGGGTTTTATGGGTTTTGTTGTTGTTGTTGTTTTTCTTTTTAGGTCACACCAGGCGATGCACAGGGGTTACTCCTGGCTGCCCACTCAAGAATTACTCTTGGTGGTGCTCACAGGACCATAGGGGATGCTGGGAATAGAACCCAGGTCGGCCGCGTGGAAGGCAAATGCCCTCCCCGCTGTACTATCGCTCCAGCCACTTGATGCTGGGTTTTGAACTACAAGTCTGAGTTTCTTTAGGAGAATCTATTGGTTGAGAATCAGTAGCAGGAACCTGTAAGCTGTATGCACATTTAGATAGAGTCTTGCATCCTAACTGGAATTGAGCTTTTCCTCCTCAGAAAGATGGCATGTTCTAAAATGTGTGTGCAGTGGGGTGAAAGTTGAAACACCAGAATCTGTTTCCATAGACATTGTTTACTTTTGATTTTTTGATGGCTTATACAGGTTTATGAAAATTCACATTAACTTTTATCAAGTTCAGTTTATTACCCTGAGGATCCATCCAGATGCCTTTCCAATGATTCACACCAGGATTTCTCTAAAAATTGTCCTTTCTATTTCTCCACAGTAACAGAAGATCTGCCTTGGCTTGGATACTATAATCCTTGCTCCTTATTTTGTAGCCATTTATAAATGCACTTTAAAATATGTGAACACACATGATCCCAATAAAAGTATAGTCTCAAATCTAAATAAAATGATTTTATTTGGTATTGGGGTGACACTTTGACTGATCCCAGGGATTCTTACTGGCTCTGCGACCAGGAGTCATTTCAGGCAGTGCTTGGGGACCTTCTATGGTTTGGAGGACCAAACAAGGATTGTCCACGTGCAAAGCACATGCCTGACCCTCTAAGCTATCTTTTTAACCTTTATCTAATTATTTAGTAGGATCCCAGACGTCTTTGAATTTTCATAGATATTTAACATCCCCTTCTGTTTCACTGTAGTAAAGATTTCCTTAGGTTGATTTTTGGTTAACCGTTTTAATTTATAGGAAGTATTATTAAAACATTCTCTCAACTTCTGAAAAAGGTTTATTAAAATTTCTCACACTGAATTAGAACTCGTCACTCTCTCTCTATGCAATCAGTTTTTATTCCTTTGGTATTTTATGATTCGTGTCTTCATTGCTAGGTACATAAGAGTATAGAAATGTAAGTGTTTCTAGAATTGTTCCTTTAGGACTCCATCATTCTTAGTGCTGACATTTTACTTGAAAGGTACAAGCTCAGGCTGGCACAAGTGGGAAGAAAAGGCAGTGAGAGGAGAAATGCAAGAGGAGAAAGCTCCTGCTGGCCGCCTGCTACCCGGCCGGCCAATGCTTCTCCATTGGCCCAGAAGGCACAGAACTTTGATGAGAATGAGTCTCCTCTCTCACTTGGGATTTCCCACCCAAGGAATGCACAAAAGGAAAGGGCAGAGTTTACATGACTGACTCCCTCTCACTTCTCTGAATTTTATCTCTCATTCTTCCACTGTTCAGTGTGAGCATGATAGAGCTCCTATGAGATTCCAAGGAAGACATCTCCAAGATCCAGACTTTTCATTCCAAACCAGAGTGGGTTAATTTAAGCATATAGGTGAAGCAGTTGAGAAAAAAACAGAGGACTTTTGTCTGATATATCCTGAATAATATTACATATTGTCATTACTGATATGCCAAGATCAACACACTCCCAAAATATGCGTAAGTTCCAAATTAATAAACACGTGCTGACTACTTTCTATCTACACAAATCTGCAAAGTATGATGTGGAGAAAATGATACGCAAGATAGGATTCTAAGGATTCTGAGCCAAGATGAATGAGTATGGAGAACCCCTCCTACAGGCCCAGCAACTCTACACTGAAACTTGGATACTCTACTCCTACCAAGAAACCCCTGGAGACCACAATGAACAAAAGTTCCAAGGGATAGAAGGAGAGCACTCAGAGAGAGTGGGCCCAAAGGGTCTTCCACCACAGCAGCCAGCTGAATCAGGAAATATCTCAGGTGTCAAACTGTACTCTGGGGCTTCGGGAGATAATGCTCAAAACAACTATTTCCTTAATCCTGCAGTCCTATACTTAGAAAAATAAGGTAAGAGGTGAGAAACCATAAGGCATAAAGAGGTCTAGTTACTGGCAGACCATCTGGTGCCCTCGAGCCCCTTGCTGAAAGCGGTGCTGGTGGGCACCATATTGATCGTATTCTCCATCCTAATTGAGCCTGAGAGGAAATCCCTGAGCCGAGGACAGACAGACTAGTATCAGTAGAGCTTATCCCAGCAGACAAACAGAATAGCCTCTGCCAATCTGTATCTGACTGCTCTGATGGAAGCCAATCCTTCTAGTCTGAAAGCACCTTTGGAATGCCTAGGCATACTAAGGTCCATCAACTTTTCTCTCTTTCTTTTTTTATTTATGGTTTACAATACTGTTACTGAAAATATATCATGTGCATCACTTAACCTTCTTACAGCACCCAATTCTCATCCAAATTAACCACTTTTCCCTATCATTGTTATAGTGGTCCCTTTCTGGACCTAAACTACATCTCCCTACTCTGGCAAGCTCTCTAGGAGGACTCATTTTCCTGCCTTTTGTTCCTATGGTCTTTGGGCATTATTCTCCTACCATGATACTTGTATATCTACAAATGAGTAGGGTCAGTCAGTGTTTTTCCCCTCTCTTACTCGTTTAAGTCTGCATGATACTCTCCAGATCTATCCATGTATCAGCAAATTTCATAACTCCATCTTTTCTAATGACCGTGTCATATTCCATTGTGAATGTGTACCATATTCATCTTGAGTACTTAGGTTGTTAGCAGAGTTTGCTTATATTGAATAACGCTGCGATGATCTTAGGAATGCTGATGCCTTTTCTGTTTTGTGCTTTGGGGCCCTTGGGTACATTTCCAAGAGTGGAATTGTGGATCGTATGGGAATCCAATTCCTAGTTTTCTGAGGAATGTTCAACAGTCTTCCCAAAAGGCTGAAGCAGCCGACATTCCCCAGCAGTGAATGAGAGTTCTCTTTGCCCTGAACCGCTGACAACACAGGTGGTTGTTGTTCTTTGGGATGAATATGACTCTCTGTGGTGTGAGGTGATATCTCATTGCTTTGATTTGAATTTTCTAATGCTTTGTGATGTTTATTTTTCATATGCTTTTTTGCCATTTTTATTTCTTCTTTGGCCTGGAGCGATAGCACAGGGCTTCCTTGCAAGCGGTTGACCCAGGTTTGATTCCTCTGTACCTCCTGGAGAGCCCAGCAAGCTACCAAGAGTTTCCTGCTGACATGGCAGAGCCTGGCAAGCCCCCTGTGGCATATTCAATATGCCAAAAACAGTAACAACAAGTCTCACAATGGAGACATTCCGGTGCCCACTCGAGCAAATCGATGTACAGTGTGAAGATAGTGCTACAGTGCTATATTTCTTCTTTGAGGAATTTTCTGTTCATCTCTTCTCACCATTTTTTGATGGGGTTGGATTTTTTTCTCCTTGTACAGTTCTACCAGTGCTTTCGCTCTCTTGGCTATTAGCTCTTTATTAGATGCATGGTAAGCAAAGACTTTCTCCCAGTTGGTGGACTGTCTTTCTATTCTGATTATTATTATCTTTCAGGTACAGAAGCTTCTTAATTTAATGGAGTGCAATTTGTTTGTCTTTGCTTCCACTTACTTGGTTAGTGGTATTTCACCCTTAAAGATGCCTCTGGCTTCAATATCTTAGAAAGTTATGTCTACATTTTCTCTTTATTTCTTTTTTAATTAAAAACTTTGAGGGCCTGTGTTCTCTGGTCTGTGTTCTCCCTGAATTTATTGCTTGCATCTATGCCTCTTTCTTTTCTTGCTTAATTGTTCTCCAAGCCTCTGTTCTCCCTTAAATGTTGTATCCTACTTTCTTATCTCTGTATCTCTTTGCTCAGATTTCTTTCCTCTCTGGAGAAGACTATGTTCTCTCTTGAACACAAGTTTCCTCTTTCTCTCTCCTTAATCTTTCTAAGAAAGTTTTGTTCAGTCAAAACAAACTTTCTTTGGGGGTCAGGTAATAGCACAGCAGGGAGGGTGCATGTGGCCAGCATAGGTTTGATTTCCAAGCTTCCCCCTCATGGGCTCCCAAACCAGCCAGCAAGAATCCCTGAGTGTGGAGTCAGATGAAAACCCAAAGCACCAGCTGTGGTGGCTCAAAAACAAAGCAGAACAAGAAAAACAGAAAAACTACTTGCTTCACTGATAAAAGTATTTTTGCAGGTGTATATGTAATTTTATTTCATTCTATTTATTTTAAGTTTTATTTAGTTTAATATGGTTATAATAGTGTTTAAGCTTATATTATTTATAAAGAAAGTTACTATGTGCTACCACCTCCAAAACACCCATGACCTTCCACCACTGTCCTTTTGTTATGTCAGGGAAAATAATATAACAGTAATAGCAATGTTTCTAAAACACCCAACTTCTGTCAAGTAGTCTCCTCCTCATCATAGTCTCATAGAACTATGAAAGCATATAAGTACATGTAAGTATTATGCGAACAGCTTCATCAAACTGTTCATTCAGAGAAACATTACTATTTAAAAAATTTCAACATTTTATCAATGGCAAAGTGGAGGAACTGATGTAGGCAGGCAGGTAGATAGGAAAGGGCCCCCATAGCAATGGAATTCTTAGGAAGTAGTAAAACCACCTAGGCCTAACACTGTCTGGACCCACCTTAAGGATACACGCAGCAAGACCTGATAAGACCTTTACCTGGAACTAGCTCAGAAGGCTGGACGCATTCTCCCAGAGAAGATCTAGCAGGAACAAAGATCAAGGAAAGGAGTTTCAAAAAAGCCCATCCCAACTCTATCCCTCAGCAGCAACCCTAGCAATGGGCTCTTACCTAGCTAGACAGTCCCATGTGAGGCCGATTGAAGTCACCCCATAAGAGCATCTTGAACAAAGGAAGCACACATATGCTGCCCAAGTCTATGTGCTGCTTTTGCCACAAGGCCAAACACATGTGGTCCCGAGCACATCTGTCACCCACATCTCCCCTCTTGAGGTGTGTACTAGGGCTCTTTCCATGGATGGGGAATTCTACTTCTCTGTTGAACATGTTACTCTCTCTCACACACATTTTCTCTCACTCCTTCCCCTTCCTAAAACCCTTCAAATAAAATCTGTTTAGCTTGACTTCTTGTCTCTTCCTGAAAATCTTCTCTATGAGACAGGACAAAGTACCTGGAAATCATGGGTAAGGCCTAGGACTGACTTTCCTTTCCTGAAAAGAGCAGTTCCTCACTCCATCTTAAGTCTTTCGGGTTTCCCCAAAAGATCAGATGGTGGAGACCAACTCCTATGCATAGAAGACCATGCAGATTTCAGGTGTGGCTTGACAAGGCTGGTGGGGCCTTGTGGGGCTGGTGGGACTCGAGGTCAGCTCCACACAGGGGCTCATCACATTCCTTTAAAGTCTTAATCTTCCCAACTGATCCCGGAGTGGCAGAGGTGGATTGGGAGAAGGTGTCCATCTCTCTCCTCCTCGACTTACAAAACCACCAAAAGGGGCCCACTGACTTTAGAACCACGAAAATATGCTTATGTGTAGAAAAGTCAAGAAGAGTGCAGGCTATGTTGACCTTCTAGAAATGGCAGGTATTCTCCAAGGTGATATAATAACAATAGGGAATCTTACTAATTTGAAGGATGCAGAAGAAAGACTCGTGGGAGGATGGGGATGTTCTCTTGGTTTCAGAAGAGAGGGCGTGGAATGTCACACTGTAATGGAGTGCTTGAATCCACGCACTTTGTCTTGTGAAAATTATATATCAATAAGAACCAGAGCAGTAGTATAGCATGTGGGACATTTGCCTTTGACTTGGCCGACCTAGGTTCGATCCTTGGCATTCCATATGGTCCCCTGAACTCCGCCAGGTGCAATTAAGACATTATCTGTAAAACCTTCCCACAAGGAACAGCCCAGGTCCATTGCCTTCATTGACTTCTCTGGGAACTGATTCAATATTGAAGGACAAAATAATGCCAAATGTATACTGATACTACGAATAATAACACTATTGAAAACAGGAGTTCTAATGTAAAGTGATTTCATTTCAGAACAGGAAATGAAACTCACAAATCAGTCTTAAGGTATGTGTAAGTCTACTTTTCATTGTTATGTCATTGAGGACCATGAAAACCAAAGTCCGCGTGTGCTACAATGGAGCATTCACTTAGAAGTTGCTTTGTTGGATTATACAGTACATTTATAAGCACAACAAGAATAAAGCCCAGGACACCACAGGAACAACCCAGGCAAGGGGAAGAGGACAAAGAGAAGATGAGGCTGTTGGCCTGGGAGAGGAAGTCAGGCAACTGGGAAATGAGTCAATTTTCTTTAAAGGGACCCAACAGTGGGCCACTTTAGTGGAGGCCGGGGAGAAGAGCATGGGAGAAGAGCAGCATGAGGAAAGCCATGGCACCGGGAAATCTCCAGGGTAGCAGAAACTAGGGCATCACCAGCTAGGGCCTGCGGGTGCTGCTGTCACTAGGAACACCACTTGTCGCGTTCTCTGGAACAACAGCTAAGCTTTTCACATTGTTGCTACTGGGAGGATGGAGGCAGAAAACCGCAGTTCAGCTTCCCCTGAAGGGGCTGGGGACCAAGGAAGCCAGTTACTTCCTGTTGAAAACCGTCAGGAGAGGATAAGGCTGCGGAGATTGCATCTGCCCCGCTTGAAGAGATACCAGACGATATCCCGCAGATATCCTGAAAAAGTGCAAGAGCTTCCCAACCATGAGAAAAGCCCCGGTATGCAGGGGATACTCACAGGAAGGAGCAGAGCCTTTCCTGACTGTGGGGTCCACCTAAGATTCCTGCTTTGAAGGGAAGTTTCAGATACCAAGGAGATGAAGGAAGTTTCTGGACAAGTATCTCCACACCCCTCGCCCCAGGCCCATGAACGGCTGCTGCTCCTGTGGGTTTCGAATGTGTGAGGAAGGCCAGGGAGGGATATTGTGTCGCTAGGAAATTGCAATACAACACATTCTTTTGGTCAAATGTTTTAATATTAAGCTGAATTAGTGTTAATAACAAATATAGCTGAATTTGTTGAAAAACAAAAAGAAGTGAAGGAGATGTCACAGCCAGTGTGGATAGTGGCTTCTGCTGAAACTCATTACTGGCAGTGGCTGGAGTTGGACGGCTGAATCGGGGGAACCTGGGCCCTCCCCTAATCAGGCCTGTCCCGCCCACCTTTCCTCTTCTGTGACCAGCTCCAGGTCCTTGAACCAGGTGAGAAAAGGCTCCTGAGGCTGAAGGTGGTAGTTCTCCGCAGCCTCCTGGAGCAGAACAATGTCCAGGAGGATTTTCTTTTCCTGGGACATGGCGAAGGAAGGAACGGAAAGGCCTGAGTGGGGTGCGGCGCCCTCCAGAGTTCCCTAAAGGCTGACTCGAAGGAAATTTCCACAGGTTTCCCCCCTTCACTCTGTCCATCAGCATCTCCACTTGTCTGAGATCAGATTACACCCCTCCACCAGAAGGTTCTCCTGGATGGATCTCTGACCCCACAACCACATACAAGTTTCCCATTGTTTCATTCTCCTACTACGAGTGTCAGACCTGAGGGACAGAGACAAGCAGGTCTCGACAAGGCACCAGGGGACAGGGAAGTCAGGTCCACTCCTCCATTCCCCTGCAGTCCCAGCTACTTACCTTCTCGAAATTCTCCTTTTTGATCTCCTCCCCCTGGAAACAAACAAACAAACAAACAAACAAACAAGTACATGAGAAAGGGCCCCAGGCTCAAAGGACAGGACTGGGTGTGAGGGACTCAGGCCTACCACCCTGTGACACACTGCGGGTGTCAGTGTGGGGACAAGGACCTTGTCCCTGAGGTGGATCCTGAGTTCACTCTGCCCCATACCTCCTCTGAGGGAGGGGCTTGGGGATGTCCCTGACCTCAGGCAGTTCTGCACCAGGGGCTCTGCTGAACCCCAGGAACTAGAGACGAGACCTTGGTGCCCCGTGCTTCTCCTGCCTTGGGTGTGCGACCCCACACACAGGGAGCCCCCGAAGTCTCCCTCAGGAGGGCTGCCCAGGGCTGAGATGCAGAGGATAGGGGACTCCAGCCCTCCCTGCCCCAGCCCACTCACCACATAATCCTCCTTCTCTCTTTCCGGTTGCTCCAGATCCTGGAGGTAGGGTCCCAGGAAGGGAATCACGCCCTGTGCTGAAGGGGCCGTTAGAAAGGGGCCCTGTGCCTGGGGTCCCCAGGACACCCCTAGGCCTCAGGCTCCCACGCCTGTCTCCAGGTGAGCAGGAGCCCCTTCCATGACTCCCCAAGGTCCTCCTCCCTGCGCTGCTGAGAGCCTCCCTGGGTTTCAGGGTCCCTTGCACTCTCCCTGGGGTTCCCCCACTGCCCTCCACACACCAGCTCTGCAACCGCCTGCTCTGCCCTGGGAGTAGGGGTGGGGTCATCAGGAGGCAAGGCAGGGACTAGCCTCCTTTCTGAGGGGAGACCCTGGTGGGGACCATCCCTGTCCTTGCGTGCCGCACACTCCCCTCACCTGCCTCAGCCATCTCTCCTGTCCTCTCCCGAGGTTCTTCAGCCAGGACATGAAGCTAAATCCCTGCTCCTCCTGGAGACGAGCACCTGTCCCTGAGACTCTGGGCCCCCACACCCAACCCCTCTCTCCTCTCAGGCCCAGACTGAGGAGAACAGCATCAGTGGAACCTGCAGCCCCCACCCAGAGCAGCAGGCCCACGTAGATGCCCCCAGGGCCACCTGCCCCCACAGCCCCGAACAGGTCCTAATCCCTCCCACATGCCCATGCAGAGAAGACTGGAAAGTCACAGAAACCACATGGGATCCCAGCACCCGCCCAACCTCCCTGCCTCCTCCATGCAGGCCTCCAGCCTGCACACTACCTTTGGGGGCTTGCAACAGCTATGTTGCTGGGCCTGTCTTCTCAGGGCCCTCAGTTTCCACCAGCACCACCTAGGGAGAGAACATTTTTGTCCTTATGGAGTGTCCCTGCATCCCCTAAGCCCCAAGTGGGACACTAGTGGACAGCAGCTGCCAGTGCAGTGTCCTGAGCTCCTGGAGAAGAGCTCATGGCCAGTAGGGGGCCACTGAGGGCTCCCCCGCCAATCACACTGTACACAGCTTGGTTTGGGCAGTGAGTGCTGAGATCTGGACACGGGGGTCCATGACCAGGAACAAACTGAACGTCTGTGATTCAGATTGAGCTAGTGGGACGGACATGCCCTGCATGCCAGAGTCTAGTCTGAGACCATGCACCAAGACCCACTCCCGCACCCAGAGTCACTCACTGTCCCCGGGACCAGCATTACTGGGGCAGAGCACCCAGATCTTGGCACCCACACAGGCCCAGTACCCTGGGGGAGGGGTTCACAGAAAGTTTGACACTGGGGGCGCCAACTCCACATATCCTGTTTCTGGCTCTCCCTGTCCCCAACACTTAAGGAAACTGGAGACGAAACCAGAGCTCGAGTGAAACCCTTGAGTCCCACTCCCTGCCCAGCTCCTGGGCCCCCAGATTGCTTCCCCAAGGGTCCCAGCGCACTGAGAGGCACTGCAGACAGAGCACAGAGGCCGCAGCCTTGGGGGCACCCACAAGGATACATTCGCCAGGTCTGGCGGAGACTGCGGATGATGGGACTCTGCAGGGCACAGAGGATGGCATTGGTGGACGCCCAGTTGTGGAGTCGCTGGCACTCCTGGGAGGCGAGAGCAGGTAACAGGCAGCTGGAGTCTGAGCACCTGCAGGCCACAGTGCCGAGCCCAAACACGGGGGACACTGAGGCTCTGGAGTCTATGGGGGACACAGGGATCCCCAAGGAATCCCCGGGAGAGAGTAGGCACGACTCAAGGAAGGAGAGGCAGAACAATGGCCCCCACTGGGACGGCCACCAGGTACCAGTGCCCAAAACTCCACAGAGGCTCTCGCCCCCAACATACCTGGGCCAGCACAGGGATTAGGGGCCCAAAGGGGAGTGTCTGATGGCCTTCTATTGCTACGTGAGAAAGGTAAGGTCTACTGCATTTACATAATTTAGAGTTTGAAAAGAAGAAAAAAATCTGTCACAGCCCAACAGATATTCCCAGTTTTCCTAGGTGCTTCTAGGCAATGAGTAAAGGAGAGAGAACTTGTACCCTTTTAAAATACACACCTGCATAAGTCAATTTTTATGGGATCCTTTATTTAAGACAAATTTCAGTGGCATTTGCTATATTTGCTACTTTTGCAACTATTACCATTATTTTATCCATGGGATGGAGTGACAGCACAGCAGGAAGGGCTTTTGCCTTGCAAGCGGCCAATATGGCTGACCCGAGTTTGATTACTCTGCCCCTTGCAGAGAGCTGGCAAGCTACTGATAGTATTTTCCCCATATGGTTTAGCCTGCACATTATCCGTGACATGTTCAATATACCAAACACAGTAAAAATTGTCACAATGGAGACGTTTCTGGGCCTGCTCGAGCAAATTGATGAACGATGGGAGGACAGTGACAGTGACACTGACCATTATTTTATCTATAACAGTTTCATCATTTCCAAAAACAACCTCTTCAGTACCCACTGACCTCTCCATTCTCTCTCTCCTCTGGTTCCTGGCAACACTCCTCTTTTGACTATATGAATTTTCTTTCTCTAAACCCTTCACATATATGAATCCTAAGATATGTGCTCTTTTTGGCAACACTGTTTTTAACCCAGATGCTTTCAAAGTTCATCTGTGCTACAATATGTCATTACTTCCTCTGACTGATATTCTGTTGTATGGATCTATCATACTGGAGAGGTTTCTACATTGTCTAAATGTACAGAGTCCTGGAGGTCTCATAAATTGGCTGACAGAAATATAGATAGTGGTTGTACACATAGTACAGAGGGTAGGGTGCTCTCCTTCAACACAGTAGACCTGCTTGGCTCCCTGGCACTCCATATATCCCTTGAACCCTGCCAGGAGTGAATTCTGAGCACAGAACGAAGAGAAAGCTCTGAGCACCATCATGTGTGGCTAAAATACACACACACAAAAAATGAAAGCATTTACAAACACACAAGATCCAGTCCGGTTCATGTATATTCATATGCTTACAAAATAATGGTGTGGAATAGATAATGGCCATTCAAATAAACCATCAACCCTCAAATATTCCTTTGTTTAGTAAACCTTGAATGAATAGATCCTATGGCTGGCAATGGAGAGATCTGGTGAATTATCAGGTGAGTCAATGGAATAACACTTGTTCTGACACAATGGAGGAAGAAGATGATGAAGATAGAGGAGACGGTCATGTAAGCTTCGAGCCAAGACGTGAGTGTATTAACTACCAAACAAATTGATGTCATCATAATTTAACAGAAAATACAGGCTAAAGACCTTCTAAAGAAGGCATATATCCTGGCTGACATCTTTGTCCCAGTGATCTGTATATGAAATATCTGGCTTCCAGGAGTGGGGATTTATTCTTCTGACAGGTGATTGGATCCAGCAGTCACAGCAAACCTAAACGAAACAGCACATTAATAACACAATAGACTGAAAAACAATACAATGCTCCAGCAACAAATATTTGAAACCAGTACATATAAAACTTAAAAATCTTTTTCTATTTCGCTCTTAAATAAACACAGTACTTGTTAAGGAATATGTGTAGCTATTGGGCATGTAGCATTATCTTGAACTTGGGACTTAAATTAAAATGACTAGTGTGGTTACCTGTTCTGCATTAAATTTCAAAGTATTTTGATTTTTATTATAGTGACTTCTCCAGGAATGATTCCTGAGTGCAGAGCCAGGAGCAATCCCTGAGCATAATCAGTTGTGGCCCCAAACTGACATAAATAAATAAATAAATAAATAAATATTGAAAGTTTCCTATCCTCTTTTTAGCCATATTGTCCATAACTCAACCACCCCTATTCTCACAGCCACTATCCAAATGCTCAGACAAGCTTCACCCATGAATGAATCTCTTCCAATCTCTTATACTTTACAACACTGATAGATCAAATGTAAAACAACAAATTTGTTGAGGCTTAAAAAAGAAGGCAAGTGGTTGGTGGGCATGTACTCCAGGGCAGTGTGCCCAGAAATTCAGCTCAGGGAACTGCAAGAATCCTCATCTTTGGCCATGTACCACCCTCCGCCGCCCCCCCCCCATCCCCCAGGAAGGACAGAGGCGTTCCCCGGAAAGTTTAAGACTGCATCAGAAGTGGGACTTTATTCCAGTATCATGCAAGGTGAAATCAGTCAGAGAGAGAGGGACAGGCGTAGAATGACTGCACTCATTTGTGCAATATAAAGTAACAGAATGAGAGAATAACACCCAAAGATAATAGAAATAAATTTCAAGTGGATCGCTCCAAGGCTTGGAAGCCGGTCTCACATGTTAGGGGAAAAGTCAGATGGAATAGAGAAGGGACCACTATTTACATGATTCTTGGAGGGCTCACTCGGGATGGTCGATGCCTGTTGAAAGTAGAATATAGACCAAATATCATGCCCAGTTACTACATGCATTGCAAACCATAAAACCCCGAAGGAGAGAGAAAGTAAAAGGGATTATGTTTGCCACAGAGGCAGGTGGGAGAGATTTTGTGGAGGTGGCAAGAGGGATACTGGAAATATTGCTGGTGGAGAATGGGCACTGGTGGAGAGAAGCGTACTCGATCATTTTATGATGGAACTGTAATTACAAAAGTTTGCAAATCTGTAACTGAACCTCATGGTTATTCATTAAAAAATAAAAAATAATAAAATAATAATAATAATAAGATAGAAAAATAAAATAATAATAAAAGTAAATAAAGCAGAACAGAAGGAAACAAATCATAAGGGAAATGTATTTTTACAAAAGCATAGATATATGGACAGACAGAGAGACAGACAGACAGATAGGTGGATATGCACCCAAGGCTAAACCTTAACAACAAGTTACTAATCTCTTATAGAAGTGCTTAATGACTCCTGGGTGTAATATAACCGTCTTGATGTACTTTCCTCTAAGAAACAATTTTTGGATCATTTTAGCGAATTATTCATAACAAGCAGTACAAAATTAATTATTTTGGATCTGCTTTGGGGCAGGGTTCTAGGTTTGGGTTGGAAACATTTGAAATATGTTGGTGAGAAGGTGTAATGGTAGTGTATTGGTGTTTTAATATTAAATGTACTCAAATATTGTGAACAACCCTATAAAAATTAAATTAAATTAAAAAATCTTTTTAAGAGTTCAAAGCAACAAATCTGAGTGTGGAAAAACATGAAGGGGAAAAAATCAAGAATATTTCAGATGCTTCTGTATTCAATTATCACTTAATCAGTTAACTTCCCGTTAGTCGTCAATTTGCTGGAGCGGGCTCCAGAAATGTCTCCATTTGTCCCTGTCGCGTGCTAGTGTAGCCCAATGGCATCTGTTCACTCCGGGAACATGAAGGACCTCAAACCGATCGTTCATGATCTTGACGAAGAAGTCTGACCATCTGGTAGGTGGGCGGCCACGCGGTCTTTTGACATCCCGTGGAATCCAGTCGGTAACAGCTCTAGTCCAGCAGTCGTCTTTAAATCTCATTACGTGACCAGCCCATCTGATTTTCAACACTACTTCCACTACCCAGCCGTCGCCATACTCCAGGATGCTTTCCAGACCCGCGCGGCATCAAAACAGCAGCACGACACATCATAAGACACTAAATACCCATCTTCCGGAATTGTCGTACTGTATTTGATAGGGTTCAAATATGGTAACACCTACAAGGGTGATTAGAGGTCGCCCCCAAAGCCTCTATCCCTCTCGGAAAGACTGGCAAGCTACCGAGAGTATTCCACCCGCACGGAAGAGCCTGGCAAGCTATCCGTTGTGTATTCAATATGCCAAAACCAGTAACTACAACTGGTCTCATTCAATTATCACGTGTTCAGAAATAGAATTCTGCAAGGTCCACAAGCCTCATTCTGAAAAATGAATGCTGAAAGCCCCAAAGGTGCCATGTGGAGAGAAGGATCATGTGAGTCCAGCACTAAGCCAGAGGCTTAGGACTGTGATCATTAGAAAGCAGTTGGTTGTCAAAAAATAAAACTGTACAGAGCAAGACCACTTAAGATCAAGGTTGAATCAGTGCGGACTTATAATATTGAGTATCGAATAGTGGTATTTTCTGCTATTCACAGTTCTCACACTTTAGTCTATAAACCACTAGGAATTTAATCTTGCACACATCACTGTAGCACTCTCCTCCCATTGTTCATTGATTTGCTCAAGTAGACCCAGTAACGTCTCCCTTGTGAGACTTGTTATTACTGTGTTTGGCACATTGAATATGGCACAGTAGCTTGTCTTGCTTTGTTGTGCAGGCGAGATACTCTCGGTAGCTTGCCGGGCTCTCTGAGAGAGGCAGAGGAATCGAACTCAGCTCGGCCAGGCTGAGTAAATAAATTACTATATTTGAAATATAGTAATACTTCAGCCAGAGCTATAGCAAAGCAGATAGGTATTTGGCTTGGTCAGGGACCTATCCAGGTTCGATCTAAGATATCCCATACTATTCTACAAGCACTGCCAGGCATAATTACTGAGTGTCGAGCCAGGAGTAAGATCTTAGAATTTGGGGGTGCCCCCTCAAATAGTAAGACCTTATGAAGTACCCACAATATATAAGCCATTCCTTTAAGCTTAGTAAGAGGGATTAAGTTGATAGTATTTTGTTAGAAATAGTCTAGCATCAAATATATAAGATCAAAGAGATAGTATGTGGAAAATTTTCTGCCAAGAAGGCAAAGGGAGGGCCAGAAAGGGGGGAGGTTCTGGGGAGACACGCTTAAGGTTTTGTGTTCGTAGGCTCTCTGGATGGCTCTATCTCAGAGCCCACGATCAGTGACCTAGAGCCGCTGTCCGTGGCCTACATGGGGAACGATGTTGGCCAAGAGGAGATGAAGGAAGAGACCGGTTGATCCTCGTAGCAGTTTATTACAAGGAAGTATATCCCATAGAAGAAATTTATGTTATGGAGGGCCTAGGTTCTCTCAAGAACATGTTCTCCTTGTTAGTCTCTCCATGTTCCATCTTGCAGAGCTTCTCTCTCTCTCTCTCTCTCTCTCTCTCTCTCTCTCTCTCTCTCTCTCTCTCTCTCTCTCCCCCCAGCTCCCTTGTCTCTCCAACTCTCTGGCAATATGGGCTGACACTCCACCCAGTCAGGTAGCCAAAGAAACATAAGAAAGCCATTCCCGAGGGCCCACATAAAAGGTAAGTCTAATGCCCTTCTGACTCCCCAACTGCAAAATACTACCTAAGGTGATTTTCTCTTTTCCACAGTCCAATAAAAGGTAAAGGTAAAGGTAAAGGCCCTCCTGTTGATCGTCAATTTGCTCGAGCAGGCCCAGTAACGTCTCCATTGGAGACTTTGTTGTTACTGTGTTTGGCATATCGAATACTCTTGGTAGCTTGCTGGGCTCTCCGAGAGGGGCGGAGGAATCGAACTCGGGTTGGCCATGTTGGCCGCTTGTAAGGCGAACGCCCTACTGCTGTGCTATTGCTCCAGCCCTGTCCAATAAACTATCAATAAATTATCAATTATCAAATATTCCTGAGGCTATGCAGGAAGGAGAGAACAGTGTTATCCTACATCTCCCCCATTTTCTTTTTACACAAAAACACAAAATTTGAAACAGAGAAAAAATATTAGCTATTACTGTATGGACATATTAAGACATATCATTGAGATTTGTAGGGCAGCTGCCCGGGGAACATCTTGCCACAGACTCACAGACTACTGATCTCAGGCCAGATTAATCATTTCTAACCCTAGCAGGGTCCAAATCTAGTTATTACATTTTGGATCATGACAGCATTTGTCCACCTCACCCAGTCAGGTAGCAAATCAACATAAGAAAGCCCTTCCTGAGGGCCCACCCAAAAGGTAATTCTAAAGCCCTTCCTGACAGCAAAATACCTCCTAAGGTGATTTTCTCTTTTCCTCAGTCCAATAAAATATCAAGAAACTATCAAGAAACTATCAACTATTCCTGAGGCCATGCAGAAAGGACAGAACAGTGTTATCCTACATCTCCACCTTTTTCTTTTTACACAAAAACACAAAATTTGAAACAGAGAAAAAACACTAGCTATTTTTGTATGGACACAGGAAGAGATAACATTGAGACTTGTAGGCAGATGTCCTGGGAACATCTTGCCATGACTCACAGTCTACCGATCTCAGGCCAGATTAATCATTCCTAACCCTAGCAGGGTCCAAATCTAGTTATTACTTTTTGGATCATAACAGCATTTGTCCATGACCAAGCTCTTCACTTATAGTTAAGCATTATGGCACTTCGGCCAGGCCCATCTCTTTGCCAGAGTAGCACATAGCTTACCTGCTTGCCCTGGTTCCATCCAGTCCCTCGTCGGGACCCTGCTTTTGGGGGCGCTAGGAAGTGTGGGCAACTGAGGCTTAAGTGAGAGAACAGATGCCTGGGAGGGAAATATCACTGAGAGTCACATTACAAAAGGAAGTCTTCTTGTGTCCATACAAAAAGGACATTGCTCTGAATAACCTATGCAAAGGACTTAGGGAGAAAAGCAATATTTATATGTCAATAGAACACAAAGAAAGTTACAAATAAACACAGAGAAATGGGAGCACTGTTATGGGAGCAACCCAATAAACCTAAACAACCTGAGGTTATGCAGGAAAGACAAAGCAGTGTTATCCTACATCTCTCCTTTTTTTTTTTTTTACAAAAAACATAAAATTTGAAACAGAGGAACAATTCCAAATACAAGACAGTCTCATTAGTTGTAGTAAGATTTCAGCCCAAAACTGGACCCAGAGCAGGGCTTGTAGTAAGCGTCCAATTGTCCTGAACTATCCAGGGGTGATGAGAGTCACCAATGTTGAGAGTGATTTAGTCCCATTCTGAAGAAATGAAGTGTCAGGATCAAAACTGAAGAGTTGTTCCTGTAACAACATCAGTAGTAGTTTCAGTAATGAGTCCCAGGGGAGCCGCTATTAGGAGTCTGATAAATTCCAGGAAGCACTGGATCAGTCAGAGAGCACTGGAACAGAAGCACCACAACTTCAGGCAGGAGTACTTCAGTAGGGGAATGCAGCTATTTTCCAGTCAGGTTCATCGGCAGACATAGATGTACAATCTAGCTTATGTTTGAGAAAAACACTTTACTTTAGTTATCCGAGGCTTTGACCATCAGGGTTTGGTCTCCGTGCATGTGAGTAGAGAAAAAGACAGAGGGAAGCTCCAATACAAATGGATATCCTAGAGAGAAATAAAAAAAAAAAAGTGTTCCTGTTTAAAAGTCATTCTTTTTTTTTCCCTTTATTTTATTTTATTTTTTTTTACAGTTGTAAATTTACAATTTTTTGTGCTTTGGTTTCAATTATGCAATGATCAGATACCCATCCCTCCACCAGTGCCCATTTTCCACCACCATGGATAATATCCCTCCCACCCCCATCCCCCCATCCCCCTGTCTCTGTGGCAGGGCAATCCCCTGTGTTCTCTCTCTCCTTTTGGGTGTTGCGGTCTGCAAAAGAGGCATTGAGTGGCAAACATGTTCAGTCCATAGTCTACTTTCGACATGCATCTCCCCTCCTGGGAGGATCCTCCAAACACCCTTTATTTGGTGCTCCCTTCTCTATCTGAACTGCCCTTTCCTCTAGGATACCCGACTGGCCTCTAAGTTATGGAGTAATCCTCCTGGTGCTGATCTCAGCTATTCTTGGGTATTAATCTCATACTTTGTTACTTTATATCCCCCAGATGAATGCAATCTTTCTATGTCTATCCCTCTCTTTCTGTAAAAGTCATTCTTTTCTCCTTTGGGAACCTGTGAATTCCAAGGAAAGGGTAAAAGTAAAGTAATGTTAATTCAAAATACGGAGGCCTGGCATTGTCCAATCCACAACATGTAAAAACAGAGGTATAAGGAATGCCTTCATGTGAACACTGGATGTGTTAAAAGAGCCAGAGGCCTTGCTGCAGATCTTCTGACGCTGGCTCCTCTTCTTTCCCTTGTGACTTCCAGCAGGAAATCAGTTTGGAGATGGCTTGGGGCTGTAATGTGAAGGGTTGTGAGTCTCTGCCAGTCTGAGGCCCAACTCAGGTGGATGAATTCGAGTTCTGATGAGAAGTAATGGGATCCAACGTTTCCCAGTGGGGTTATCATCTGTTGAAACACAAGCATAGCCTTGTCCTTGAATGAGGAGTTTCCCTGCTACATTCAAGTGGGAAAATACCTCCTTTTTGGTCTTTGATTTAACATGCCATATATCCATTGAATATGGAGAGGTGGTGAGCTTAAAGCCGCAGTGTTCTCTTTAAAGTCAAACTGCTTCTGCCTAAGAGTAGTGCCTACAGTGCCTTGTGGAACTGGGCCCTTTATGGCAGAATTTAATTTGTAAAAATACTGGGCAGGAAATCTCCAAGGCTGCGATTCCTGCCACTATTGGCTGCATGGATGATACTGATTGGAGTTCTGAAATTCCACACTGGGGAGAGTGGCTGCAGCTTGGAACATCCCCTGATATTGTGGGACCTGGGGCTGGCGCACTTGCAGGTTTCCAGAATAGGTGTCAACAGTTGCATCAAAATGGAAACGACAATCTCTGGCCCAATGATTTCCCCTCTTACATCTGGGACAGGGCCCGGGAGGTGCAAGTTTGGCTCTGCAGTCTCTGGCCCAGTGATTTCCCTTCTTACACCTGGGACAGGACCCAAGAGGTGCTCTCACAGTAGTATGTTTGGGATATGCCCTGCAGTCCTTACAAAAGTGGCCTGGTTTTCCACAATGAAAACATCTTTTCTGAGCTTGTCTCTGTACAGTATAGGCTTCCAAAGACTTCATCTGCACCTTCTATTTAACAGAACCAACATTCCTACATGCTTTCAAATACCCCATAATATCTTCCTTCTCTTTGATAGGGCACAGAATGGCCTGGCAATCCTCATTAGCATTTTAAAAGGCCAATTGTTTAGTCAACAGTTGCTGTGTTTCCTTATGCTTAACCTGCATTTCAATGGCTTCCATAAACCTTCCTATGAAATTTGCATCAGGTTCTGAAACCCTCTGTACCATCTTCATCGAACTTCCCTTAAATTCTGCATCAGCATCAATCTTCTCCCATGCACGCAGGGCTATGTCATGGACATGAGCAACAATAGCACCAGGCAAGGTGACTTGCCTTTTTGGGTCCTGCCATTTCCCTTCACCTATTAACATCTCCTAAGTCAGATTAAACCCTCAAAATTTTCGTCCAGCATGGCCTAGGCAATGAATCTTTGCCTTGGCCTCATCACTGAACCACATCATCCACTGCAAGTACTGAGAAGGCCTTAAGCACGTTTTAGCAACCATGTGAAAATCTTGAGGTACCCAGTAAGCCTTTTGACTCCAATCTGTAAGATATTCCCTACAGTACAGAGATGTAGAACCTTAGGAGGCAAGGGCCTTTTTGAAATGACTGAGAGAATCCATTGTTAACCTGCAATAAGACGAAGGCTGCTTCTTCTCAGCCTGAACTGGGAGATTGGGACCATGTCCCGAGCGGTCTGGAGGCCCCTTTGCTGAGATACTCTCCGACTCATAATCCAAGCAGACTCATAATCTGCATCGCTTTCATATGATACATTAGAAGTGGAATATTCATCAGCCTGAGAAATATTTTCAGTATGAAAACCCTTTCAAGACTTAGGTATGGAGGGAGCTGATGCCATATTATCCCTAATATTCTTCTCCTCGTCAACTGTGCTTTTCCAAAATAGGAGAATAGAATCAACAATCTCCATGTATTCCAGAACTCCAGGGGAATCTTAGTTACTTCCTTAGATGCCTTATAGACATTTTTCTTAACCTTTTCCCAAATCTTGGTATCTAGAGTCCCTTCATCCAGGAACCATGGTTTTACCTCATGGTTTTACCTCATGGTTTTACCTCATGGTTTTAAGGCAGGACCGAAGCTGGTCTCTTGAAATGTATAGTCCTGGGTTCTGTGTCTTGTAGGAGAGACACTGAATCAAATCCATAAACGTCTTGGCTTGTTCAGGATGGCTCGAGACACTTCAAAAGATCTTGGGAAGGCCCAGATTCTGTCCCATCTTAGTGGGGGATTGCTGCTAGGATTATAACTCTCAGCAAACTAAAATATCCAATTTTCCCACTTACTTTCTAGAGTAGGGGTGCACCGAATGCAATTCTTACCTTTTAGGTTGGTAGCTCAAGCCCGCCCAAGGGACGCCAGCTGTTAAAAACTAAAGTCGCTTGAGGGTTGTGTGTTTGCAGGCTCTCTGGACAGCTCTATCTCACAGCCAACGTTCGGTGCCCTAGAGTCGGTGTGTGTGGCCTGGATAGGGAATGCTGTTGGCCAAGGGCAGACAAAAGAAGAGACCAGGGCCATGCCTGTTGATCTTTGTAGCAGTTTATTACCAGGAAGTTTATCCCATAGAAGAAATTTATGTTATCGAGGGCCTAGGTTCTCTCAAACACATGTTCTCCTGGCTAGTCTCTCAGTGGTCCATCTTGCAGCCCTGCTCTCTCTGTCTCTCTCTCTCCACCTCTCTCTCTTGTCGCTCCAACTCCCTGGCAGGCTGGGCTAACACTCTATCCACTCAGGTAGCCAAATCAACAGAAGAAATCCCTTCTGAGGGCCCGCCTAAAAGATAATTCTAAAGCCCTTCCTGACAGTTCAAGGGCAAAATACCTCCTAAGGTGTTTTTCTCTTTTCCTCAGTCCAATAAAATATCAACTATCAACTATTCCTGAGGCTATGCAGGAAAGACAGAACAGTGTTATCCTACAAAATGTTCACTGGTGGAGGGATGGGTGTTTCAAAATTATATGACTCAAACATGAAAGCTTTTAACTCTATCTCACGATGATTCATAAAATAAAATTTTAAAAATATGAAGATTCAATCAAGAAAACTCTAAAAAAAGGAAATATAAGAAAATAAAGGAAATGTGATTCAAAATCTATTTGGAGTCCCATCCCTTCCATGCCCAAATGTAGCTAGCCTCAGCAGCCAAAAACCTCCAGAACTTGAAAGCTATGATCAGAGCTGCTCTCCATATGTATGGACAAACCTCATCTATGAGTAAATCTGCAGAAAAACTCAGGTATGTGGCACTTCTGACGGAAAACTCCAGGCTCAATGAAATCAGAGAATGGGAGAACTCTCCCTAACTAACCGTTTCCAGCAGCTTTGCAGTCATACCCAAAAAACAACTCTGGTGCCAAAGAATCTCATCAATGGCCCTGATGCAGAGACTCAACAATAAATCTCTCAGAAGAAAGCACAGAACAATACACCGTAGACATACCCTAGATGCCATGCCAGCGTGTTTCTTTCAGGGCATCCCAGAGGGAGGGTGGACTAGGTCCAATGAAGCCAGCCCCAGCAGTCTTTTTTCCTTCCTTCTTTCCTTCTTTCCTTCTTTCCTTCTTTCCTTCTTTCCTTCTTTCCTTCCTTCCTTCCTTCCTTCCTTCCTTCCTTCTTTCCTTCCTTCCCTCTTTCCTTCCTTACATATGCCTTTCTTTCTCTTTTCTTCTTTCTTTCTTTCTTTCTTTCTTTCTTTCTTTCTTTCTTTCATTCTTCTCCTTTCTATTTTTTATTTCTCAAAGTTTCTTCCTCTCAGTCATCCTTTCTTTCTTCATTTTGCTAATCAATCACTTAATCACTTAACTTCCCGTTAATGGTCGATTTGCATGATCGGGCGCCAGTAACATCTCCATTTGTCCCTGTCGTGTGCTAGTGTACCCAATGGCGTCTGTTCACTCTAGGAACGTGAAGAGCCTCAAACCGATGGTTCATGATCTTGATGAAGAAGTCTGATCATCTGATAGGTGGGCAGCCACATGGTCTTTTGATGGAATCCAGTCGGTAACAGCTCTAGTCCAGCAATCGTCTTTAAATCTCATTCCGTGACCAGACCATCTGATTTTTGACACCTTGGCAAACGAGACAGAGTCCCTGATTCTTGATCGTCGACGGATGTCGGAACTCCGGATTCTTTCTCTCATTTGAGTGAACCATAATATTCCAAGCATAACTCTTTCAATTCTTCTTTGTGAGACCTGAATAGCGTTCTCATCCTGTTTGCGTAGGGCCCAGGTCTCTGAGGCATAAGTTAGTGCAGGAAGAACAGTGGAATCAAAGAGATGTGCCCGGAGTTGGAGGTTCTTCGTCCTCTTAGCTATTTCTTCGACGCTCTTGAATGCGTTCCAAGCCGCTCGGGTGCCAGGTCATTTGTCATGTTGACTTCTCGACCTAGGTACACATAGCTGTTGCATTCAGAGATGGTCGTTCCGTTGAGAGCGAATGGGGCGTCAGAAACGAGGCTGTTTCTCATAAACATTGTCTTCGTAAGATTCAGCTGTAGTCCTACCTTTCCACACTCACGGTCAAAGTCGGCCAGCATTTGTGCCGCTTGGCGATGTTTGGTGTTATTAAAACAATGTCATCAGCAAAGCGGAGGTGGTGCAGTTGCCGACGCTCTATCTTCACTCCCATTCCTTCCCATTCCAGATGTCGCATGATGTTCTCGAGGGTGGCACTGAAGAGTTTTGGTGAAATGGTATCACCCTGCCAAACCCCTCTCTTGACATCAATGATTACTTCTTTGTAGAATTGTGAGATCCTGGTAGTGAATCCACAATACAGCTCATGGAGGATCTTGATGTATTGGGCCTGAATGCCCTGATTGGCTAGGGCTTCAATGACCACCTTCGTCTCAACAGAATCAAAGGCCTTCTTTAAATCAATGAACGTTAGACAGAGCGGCAGCTTGAACTCCAGAGAAACCTCAATGAGCTCGGTTATTGTGTGGTTATGGTTGATGGTGCTGAATCCTTTGTGGAACCCTGCTTGCTCGCATGGTTGTCCTTCATCTAGTGTTCTGCCAGTCCTATTTAGGATGACTCGAGTGAACGACTTGTAGATGACAGACAATAGGCAAATCGGGCGATAGTTGCCAATGTCATGGATGTCTCCCTTCTTGAACAGTAGTACGGTCCTTCTGGTTTTCCATTGGGATGGAACCTTGCATTCAGACAGGTAGCGTGTGAAGAGCCGAGCCAGTGTATTGATGAGTACTGACGGCAGGTTCTTCAGGTGTTCAGGTCTGACCTTGTCTGGGCCAGGTGCTGTTTGTTTCTTTACCAACAAAATGGCGTGTCGGATTTCAGAAGGGAGGTAAAGGTAAAGGTAAAGGTAAAGGCCCTCTCGTTGATCATCGATTTGCTCGAGCGGTAACGTCTCCATTGGAGACTTTGTTGTTACTGTGTCTGGCATATTGAATACTCTCGGTAGCTTGCCGGGCTCTCCGAGAGGGGTGGAGGAATCGAACTCGGGTCGGCCATGTTGGTCGCTTGTAAGGCGAACGCCCTACCCACTGTGCTAATGGAGACGTTACTGGGCCCGCTCGAGCAAAATCGACGATCAACGGGAGGGCCTTTACCTTGACCGTGTGCAAGGCTTAGCACAGCGGTAGGGCATTTGCCTTACAAGCGGCCAACATGGCTGACCCGAGTTCAGAAGGGAGAATATTGGGAATGACATATCCATCCTGTGGAATTTGGTATGTCGGCAAGTGGACATGGCTATCGAAGAGATTTGAGTAGAAGTCATGGATAATCTTCTCCATTGCCGTTCTGGAGGATGTGATAGATCCATCAGGACGTCGGAGGGCAGTCATCTTGCTCTTGTAGTTGGCAAAGGATAGGCAGGCATTGCTAATACTTTTCCCGGCTTCTGCCACATCTACCAGCACTTCTGCTCTTCTCTCTTTGAAGTCTTCCTTGATCGCATCTCTGCACGGCTTTGCGAGCTGGGACGTTAACCTGTGGTTGCCTGAGGCATGTGCCAAACCACCCTGGCGAATAAGCTCAAGAGTTTTCGAAGACAGTTCTTTTTTTGTGGCTATCTCTCTTTCTTGGCGTTCTTCGCACAATCATGGAGGTGCTGAACCAGTCGATGGTATTCCTCGTCAATGTTGTCAACAATGGCTAGTTCCAAAGAGCTCCCAGTTGGTGGTTGTTCTGGGAGTTCTCTTTTTAAACTTTGCAGTCCTTTCTCCCCACTCTGTGAAGTAGAATTTTGCACGAAGGAGACAGTAGTCCGATCCCTTTTGGAATTTTGGGACAACAGCGACATCGGTCAGGCAAAACCGTTGATTGAATATGATGTGGTCTATTTCGTTGTGGAATCGTCCACCGGGAGACTCCCATGTCCAACGTTTAGATTCTGCCTTGGAACTGTGAGTTACCATGGATGGTCTTGGTCGACATGATGAACTCAGACAGTCTCTCACCCTGTTTGTTCCATTCTAGGCCATGGGTCCTGATGTGAAGTTCTTCAGCTGATCTTCTCGGTCCTATCTTGGCATTAAAATCACCCACAATGAGTCTTGTAGAAGTTGTAGTCTTCTTTATAGAACTTCTCCAGCTCCATGTAGAACTTCTCAATTTCTCTTTCATCATAATGAGATGTTGGTGCGTAGACAACAAAGATAGAAACTGCCAGCAGTGAGCCACATCTATTCAAATGTAAACGTCTGATTCAGGTTGTTAGGGGCCAAGTTTGTGTTGACAAGAACACCAACGCCTCCAACACCTCTTTTATTGCATGTTCCAAGGAACAATTCTTCTCCAGTGTCGAAAATGGCATGGTGAGATACGTGCCTTCTTGTCTCGGTCAGACCAATGATGTCGTACTTGATTTTTCACGCTTGTACCATCAGGTCCTCGATGGATGCATCTGATGCTAGTGTACGTGCATTGAAAGCATGGGTCCGGAAAGCGTCCTGGAGTGTGGCGGCGGCTGGGTAGTGGAGGTAGTGTCGGTAGTGGAGGTCTGCCAGTGAGGTATTTATCTGGTCCCGGTAGGGGTAGGGTGGGTCTTCTGTGAGCAATCCGATCCCTGGGTCTCTTGTGGTTGTTGGAAGCAGACATAGCAGTGTAGGGTGGGGCTCCTGATTATACTCCCTTTGACACCTGTGGTTGGTGGGAGCAAGCAGAGAATCTCTGTCCCTCGGTCCATTGAGCCTGGATTCCAAGGTCTCAGAGAGTTCCGCTTATCTTGTTCTGTGGGTCTTTAGCCATGCATGAGTCTCGGCCAGAGCTGCCATGCGGGTCCGGAAAGCGTCCTGGAGTGTGGCAGCGGCTGGGTAGTGGAGGAAGTGTCATATCATATACATGACACAATTTCTTAATAAACGTATTGTATTGTCTTCTTTGTTGTGTTTGGGGACAATATTCACTATTGGTCAGGGCTTATTCTTGGGGCTGCTCTGAATGAGTTACTGTACTATGCTGCTTGCCACATAGCCCAGATTATATTAAAGGTAAAGGTAAAGGCCCTCCCGTTGATCGTCGATTTGCTCGAGCGGGCCCAGTAACGTCTCCATTGGAGACTTTGTTGTTACTGTGTCTGGCATATCGAATACTCTCGGTAGCTTGCCAGGCTCTCCGAGAGGGGCGGAGGAATCGAACTCGGGTTGGCCATGTTGGCCGCTTGTAAGGCAAACGCCCTACCCGCTGTGCTATCGCTCCAGCCGGCCAGATTATATTAATATGAACATACTTCTTTTTCAGTTCTGTGATCCATATTTTTCATGACTTCTCTCTTGATCTCTGTACTTCTCCCATGTAAATCACGTGAAATAGACAAATTCTATTTATGTGTGCAAATTGTTCTGAATTAGAGTTTTAATTATCTCCTTTGTGGGAAAGCAACTTGAAACTGAAAACTTAAACAACACTCTTCCTTCCAAAAGCACATCTTGAGAAAAAACTAAAGTACTCATTTTTGAGGGGTGATCAAAAACCAGGGTATGGTTGCTAACCTTCAAATTATCAAGTAGATTGAGTTATATGTGAGCCCTAGGTAATGGATAGGAACTGCACAAGCAACAGACAAAACCTGACGATTATAAGTGTAATAGTTGTAAAGACCCCACATGGCTATATGAATGGAAAGTACCTTCCTCCGAGTTTCTGACATTGTAGTGATCAACGCAGAGTCCTAGGAAGAAAGTTCACATGCTTAGGGTCCGTAACCTGGTAATACATAAGGGACAGCGAGATAGTCATGGAGGGGATAAGGCACTTGCCTTGTAGACAGCCAATCCAGTTGGATCTCTGTCACTGCATCCAGTCTCCTGAGCACTACAAGGGGTCACTCCAAAGTACAGAGCCAGGAATAGCCCAAGATCACTGCCGGGTATTATTCCAAACTCCACCCCCCCTAAATCCCAATAAAAATAATGGGAAATCTTGAACAAGTCTCTAGGCCATCTATGGGCCTCAGGTATCTTTCTCCAATAAAATGTTAGTCATTCTCATAGGACTTCCTTAGTTGTAAAATGCTTCTGTTCTAGGCAATAACGTAAAGTTCAACAGGAGAACAAGCTACTGGTAGAGCTAGGAAAAGGAGTAACTAGCTGTAAGCAACAAATCGATGTACCAACATCACCAGAGTCTTCTATAGTTCTGTGTTCACTTTGGGAGCATGGTGCCAAATACACAAAGTGGCAAAATGTTCCAGCGTTTCAACTACTCAAAGTTGTTTGGACTTTTGGTAATTTACTTGACAGTTGGTATTTGAAGCTTGAAAGTTTAAGTGAATTTTGCTCCTCTCAAACGTTGTTAGAGGGGGCTGGAGTGATAGCACAGCGGGTAGGGCATTTGACTTGCATTGGCCAAACCAGGTTCCATTCCCAGCATCCCATATGGTCCCCTGAGCACCACCAGGAGTAATGCATGAGTGCATGAATAAGGAGTAACCCCTGTGCATCGCTGGGTGTGACCCAAAAGGAAAAAAATGTTATTGGAGATTTTTTTCATCACACGATTGTTCCCTACAGAAAATATTCAAACTCCATCTGTATTGGGAACTGCACATTCTTTGCAGCTTCCCCTTCCCGTCGTGAACAATGCAGCTTCCCCAACAGGAAGTGTCTACAACTCTTCCAGTGTATCTACTCCAGCTGGGAGATCTGCTTGGCTCCTGCCCTCAGATTCTGGCATCTCTTTCCAACCACTCATGGGTAGTGCCGATCTTGACCAACATTCTTGCACAATAATGCTGTCTGGAGTGTCTGGCCAGAGCCAGCATTCCACTTGGTCTTCTTCCTACCCAATTGTTTTGGTGTGGGATATGGCAGAAAGTACTGAAGAAAGTCTTATATGGGAGACTTTACTGTGACTATCCTTGACCAAGACACCATTGTCTCTTCCATGTTTATGGCAGCTCGCTATGAGAAAATCTTAGATATCAACCACATGGTGTCTCTGTTCCCATCACTTTCTGCCAGTCTTGTTGAAAGGACACCACCTCAGGTTTCAAATCAGAGTTACAACCTGTCGCATCCCTACGAGGAAGGAAGTCAAGTGTATTACTATCATCAGACCACTCCCAGACCTCTCCTTTCTGGAGAACTTGGTCCCTACATGCAATCCAATGGCTCCAAGAAATACAAAGGAGGTAGGGGCTCTGCCCTCCAAGGTTACAGCAATGCATCCCCAGAAATGGTTATGTTTCTAAAGGAGGTCCAGCCCCCAAAGAACCGACCACCAGCCTCGACCTCTGGAGTCTACTATTTTGTGTCTGCTCCACCCAACACGGAACCGTGTTATCAAGGTGAGTAAAACTGAGAGAAGGGAATTCTGGGATTCAAAACTTGGGATCAAATCTGTAAGTGAGAAACTGTTCATAGACAGATGACATTTCAGTTCAATACACTGAGATTTTTAAATGTATGAAACCCAAATTTAAATGAACTCAGTTTAAGTTTAGACTCCCCTCACTCATTTTACAGCACCTTATTTTCACACTGGACTTCAGAGCTTCTCATGCAGATTGGAAGGTCTGCTAGTATAAAGACCACCTAGGTTTCCTTAGAAGAAAACTTCAGTAGCATAACAAGGAATGCCACATTTTCATAGTTTATCAGTCCACCCTTATGAACACAGTAACAATAAGCTCCGTTTGTTAAATTATTGTTTTTTTGATTTCTGAAGACATATAAGAACTCTTATTTTGATGATACCACATTAACATTCCCTTACTTTAATGTACAGGATTCTGAATACACAATATACTCAGAGATCCTGTCAAAAGTTATCAAACCTAGAATCTCAACTTAGCACAGAATTCATGATCAAGTGGTCCTTAATTCCTTCTTTTATACCATGATATGAACTTCTGGGATTTCTTTTAGGAAAGTGAAGAAATTGATTATATTATGCTAAGTTCTATATAGCATTTAGTAGTTTACAAATCTCTGGCTTGAAAAAAAAAGCTTCAGTTTGGGGGAGGAAGAATGTGGGTCACAGACTGCAGTGCTCAGGGCTTGCACTTTGCTGTGTGCTCACGGTTCACATAGGAAGGTGCTTAACTGTTCATTTGTGATGCTGAGGATCAAACTAAGGTCAGGTGTGTGCAGGGAAAGTGCTTTACAGACTGCGCTATTCTTCTGTTCCAAGTCTCTCATTTTTAAGTACGGTTTACACAGAAACTCTTTCAAATACAAAGAAAACAAAAGTACCACATGACCAAAAGTAAGAAATATAGCAGTTACCTCCAATCTTCAGGCTCAGGGCCTTGTCCATGATCCTTAGAAGAGCCAGTAACAATTCCTTGCCCATTGGTGCAAGGTGCACAATTGTGACACCACGAATTGTGTGGAGGGAGTATCTCATTTAACGGGGACTGATTTCTTCTGTGGTTCCTTGGTAGGGAAGAATTCGCTGGGGATGAAGACTTCCCTGGAATTGGTACTTTCCGATCGGACTTTTTGTCTGACACCAACTTCAGAATTACCCATGTATTATAGTAGCAGGATTCAAATACGTGAGAGTAAGCCACCACCAGAGCTCCAGGATGTACCCATAATAGATTCGGCACAAAGTAACCTGGCACTGCCCCCAGCTCCAATTCAGGAACAAACAGATAAGAATTGGGATGAGATGAACATTGGGCTTTCAAAGTTTCTGGATACCGACCATATCCCAGTAGAAAACCAAGATCCTCCGCTGTGCCCTTTAGAAATTCGTGATTTCAACCAGCTCATGACCTGCATGGATCCTCTCAGCCAAGACAAACAGCCTGGTACTGAAAGAACTCATCAGGTAAAGAATGGTCAATATTTGCAGGACACAGGAACACTTGAAGGTGGGGCTGTATCTGCTGGTGTTTTTGCAAACATCACGACATGGGTGGAAGATAAACAACTTCCCCAGCTATTTGATTGCTTAGAAGACCTAGATCAATGGATAGATCCGCAGGGGATGAACACCACAGATACCATCACTCTAAATCAGGGGCAAGAATACTCAGGTGGCACTAAGGGGACCTCCCACCCAACACGGAGGAACAAAATCCAGGACACTGAGTCTCTGGAGGGAGGACCCAAGGCCAAAATCCATTCCAAAGACCCAGAACACTTGCTAGAGGGAGCAGGGATTGTTTGTAATGCTGCAGCCAGTGATAGATATCCTGTGACCATGGCCAAACCCAACAGCAAACCTCAGAAAGCTGCATTCAGCAAGATTAGCAAGACCAAGAGCCATGGGCAGGAGAAGACCAAAAAGGCCAGAGAAAACTCCAAGAAAGCTGATGACAATAAGCCGACAGGGAACATGGTGAAGGCAGAAGAGAAGCCCACAATTGGCAGGATGAAATGCAAGTTAAGTCAACCTGAGCTTGGCCAAGAGGCCCTAAAAAAGCCCCGCAGCTGCCAGGGCATGCACAAGCTGGAGTCTATGCAAGTGTTTGATGCACTGGAGAAGAAGAGGGATCCAAAGTCTGGGTCCTCTTCCTCCCGGATCCTGGGTAGTTCAAAGAAGCCCAAAGACATCCAGTCCTCCTCAGCTGTCAAAACCACAGCCAGGTGCTACACGGCAAGAAAAAGGTCTTGAGAAAACTCAGATCAAAGCTCAGAAACCAAGCAGCAGTGCTGAAGAACGCTTGTCCCCATCTCAGTCTGATCTGCCACCTCCTGGGAAGGTCAAATTGGTACCTTTGCCTTTTCTTACCATGGAAAAGCTGCAAGCTCGACGTGTTCCTCAGAAACCACAGTCTTTGACTTCACATCGTCCTGTTGCAGCTTACCCTGCCAGGCCTGGCTCGACCAACTCAGCTCAGCCAACTGCCACAAATTCATCCAGGCCCGTGACTGCATCTTTGTCACGTCCTACCAGACAAACTCAGCCCATTTCGACCAACCCATCTCGACCAGCTTTGCTGATCTCTACTAGCTGGCCTAATTCTCAGCCTGCAACTTCTAGACCTGCTCCCTACAAGACAACTGCTAGCACTTCTCTCCAACGGGCACCTCTTCCTGTCTCTGCGACCAGCGCCAGCCTCAACGCAAATGTCAGAGTCAGTTTCTACCACAAGACTTCTGTTTCCAACCAATTCCATCTAGAATGCCCAGTGTTCCTGAGCCAGTCATGTCAGAGCCCATCACAAAAGAGCAGAGACCAGAGCGTGAGGTTATGAAGAGGAAGGCCTAGCAGGAGCGTGAGAATGCTGCCAAATGCAACTCTTTGGGGCAAGCGCAGTTTTTCTCCAGAGAGTAAAAGATATGGACATCTCTCATAAGTAGCTGGAATGCTTGGTGCCACTTTAGGTACGAGATGGTTGCCTTAGACAAATATTGAAAACCATACACATTTCATTTATTCTCATATATTTTTTAAATAGATAAATAGATGCATATAAGTTAATAGATTAGAAATAAAAGTTCTGCATGTTGAGAGGCTTTCCACTGTAGTGGTTATTTGGAGGGGTTGAGGGTTAAAGGATTCATGAGAATGAAATAGAAGTTAGAGGGGAGATAAAAGGGGGAAAAGAGAAGAATCCAAGAAAGAGAAAATTGGCTCAGGGTTGTAAAGCCCTTACTAGGAGAAATTTTATGGGTCTTTTGAAGAGTTGGGGGGTGGGGTGGGGCAGGCAAGGAAATAGACTACCTGATAGGGCATTTCCAGGAGTCTGACCCAAGGTTCATCCCTGGAATCCTATGTGGTCCCACAAGTTTCACTAGAAGTTATAGTTGAGTACAGAGCCAGAAGTAAGCCTGGAGCACAGGCAAATATGCCTCTATCGCCAGTCTCCTCCAAAAAAGAAAGGGAGAAATGACACAGTGAAGGGGTTTGGTTTAATATAAAAAAATGGGATACGCTGAATTAGGAGGATTAGTGTAATAAGATAAGGTCATGAAAACTAAAAATAGTTTCACAGATGCTGTCTTTATGCTTCATCACCACCATAGTTAAATAAAGAGATTTGAGACATATCTCCAAAAGGTGTGGGTGGTCTATCCATAAATGATCAGGTTGTGAGATGCTAACACATATACTGGGGAAAGAAACTACAGATGAACAGTCAACAACCCTCAGAGTTATTCAGGGGTGACTGTAAATAGGGACCAAGCAAAGAGAACAGTTGTAGCAAGAAGCCCGAATATCAGCTCTTGGAACATGTAAAGATCAATCGCCATGTACTCAGACCCGTGGTTCAGCAACCTACAATGCACCATTTCACTTCATCTTCCGAACAATATTCAAAGCCAGTATTACCGGGGCACTAGGCTAGCACCGTTCAACAATGAAGTATATATGACTTAGTGCTTTGAATTTGCAAACTCCCCAAGGTGGCCAATGTGTCTTTCAGACCACCACATCCTGACATTACTGATTTGGGAACTGAAAATATATTACCTTCAGGGGGCCTCTCGGGGGTTTTCTGTGGTGCCTGGTGCCTCCCGCCTTCTTCGAACATCGATGTTAATGGAAGCTCACACAAAAACTAACGGTATCAATGGCGTTGGATGCTGGGCCGTGGGAGAATCCGGAGTGGGACATGCACACTAGGTCACCATTCCCAGAGCGGTTGGGACCAGCTCTTCTTGAGGCTTGGAAGGCGGTGGTAGGAAGAGTTGGTCCTAAGGAGAGATACGGGGTGATGAATGAAAGGGAAGGAAATGGAGAAGGACTGGGACTGTGACGCCAGATGGGCATGATGGGAAAGTTGGTGGGTTACATTAAAATGTTTCTTCGTGAAAATCTGTATTCCATTAATCAAAGGAACAACAAAAGTAGGAAAATAAAATAATTTAAAAAGAACAGGTCACATATAAGGTCAGATTGAGCTCAAAGAGCTGAAGTTCGTACTGGAGCTTCTGCTGCATATTGGGAAGACATCCTGGTTCTCTCAGCATCACGTGGTGTGACCACAAAACAACCACCAAGTGATAAATATGCAAAGACAAAAGAAACAAAAATCACCTGCAGAACATTGAGAGTGGTGATTCGATTTTCTTTTGGTGGGCTATGGGAGAGAGTTTGAAGTGATGTGTTTTAAGTATTTCCTAAGGGGAAAAGAATAAGAACACCTTGGCCAGCACAGGGATTAGGGACCCAAAGGGGAGTGTCTGATGGCCTCCTATTGCTGCAGTGAGAAAGGAAACATGTACTGCATTTACATAATTTAGAGTTTGAAAAGAAGAAAAAATCTGCCACAACCCAACATTTATTCCCAATTTTCCTAGGTGCTTCTAGGCAATGAGTAAAGGAGAGAGAACTTGTACCCTTTTAAAATACAAACCTGCATAAGTAATTTTTTATGGGATCCATCATTTGAGACAAATTTCAGTGACATTTGCTATAATTGCTTTTTTTTGCAACTATTAACATTATTTTATCCATGGGCTGGAGCGATAGCACAATGGGTAGGAAGTTTTCCTTGAAAGCGGCCAACATGGCAGACCCGAGTTTGATTCCTCCAACCCTTATGTAGAGCCTGGCAAGAAACAGAGATTATCACCCCCGCACAACAAATCCTGGCAAGCTACCCGTGATGTATTCGATATGCCAACCACAGTAACAATTGTCACAATGGAGACGTTACTGGGCCAGCTCGATCAAATCGATGAACAACTGGAGGACCGTAACAGTGACCATTATTTTATCCATAACAGTTTCATCATTTCCAAAAACAGCCTCTTCACTACCCACTGACCTCTCCATTCTCTCTCTCCTCTGGTTCCTGGCAACACTCCTCTTTTGTCTATATGAATTTTCTTTCTAGAAACCCTTCACATATGTGGATCTTAACATATGTGACATTTTTAGCAGCCTTTTTAAAAACCCTGATGCTTTCAAAGTTCATCTGTGTTACAGTATGTCATTACTTCCTCTGACTGATATTCTGTTGCATGGATCTATCATACTGGAGAAGTTTCTACATTGTCTAAGTGTACAGAGTCCTGGAGGTCTCATAAATTGGCTGAAAAATATCGATAGTGGTTGTACACATAGTACAGAGGGTAGGGTGCTTGTCTTCAACACAGTAGGCCTGCTTGGGTCCCTGGCACTCCATATGTCCATTGAGCCATGCCAGGAGTGACTCCTGAGCATAGAGCCAAGAGGAACCTCTGAGCACCATCAGGTGTGGCTACAATAGACAAAAATAAAAGCTTTCACACACACACAAGATCCAGTCCCGTTAATGTAATTTTAGATGCTTACAACATCATGGTGTAGAATGGATAATGGACATTCAAAGAAACCATCAACCCTGCAAATATTCCTTTGTTTAGTACAAGCATAGACTTGTCCTTGAATGAGGAGTTTCCCTGCTACATTCAAGTGGGAAAATACCTCCTTTTTGGTCTTCGTTTTAACATACCATATATCCACTGAATATGGAGAGGGGATGGGCTTAAAGCCACAGTGTTCTCTTTAAAGTCAAACTGCTTCTGCATAAGAGTAGCGCCTACAGTGCCTTGTGGAATTGGGCCCTTTATGGCAGAATTTAATTTGTAACAATACTGGGCAGGAAATCTCCAAGGCTGCGCTTCCTGCCACTATTGGCTGCAGGGATGATACTAATTGGAGCTCTGAAATTCCACACTGGGGAGAGGGGCTGCAGCTTGGAACAACCCCTGATATTGTGGGACCTGGGGCTGGCAACCTTGCAGGTTTCCAGAATTGGGGTCAACAGCTGCATCAAAATGGAAGCAACAATCTCTGGCCCAATGATTTCCCCTCTTACACCTGGGATAGGCCTGGGAGGTGCAAGTCTGGCTCTGCAGTGTCTGGCCCGTGATTTCCTCTCTTACACCTAGGACAGGGCCCAGGAGGTGTTATTACAGTAGTATGTTTGGGAGGTGCCCTGCAGTCCTTAAGAAAGTGGCTTGGTTTTCCACAACGAAAACATCTTTTCTGAGCTTGCCTCTGTACAGTATAGGCTTCCAAAGACTTCATCTGCAAGGTATATTTAACAGACCCAACATTCCTACATGCTTTCAAATACCCCATAATATCTTCCTTCTCTTTGATAGGGCACAGAATGGCCTGGCAATCCTCATTAGCATTTTCAAAGGCCAATTGTTTAGTCAACAGTTGCTGAGTTTCCTTATGCTTAACCTGCATTTCAATGGCTTCCATCAACCTTCCTATGAAATCTGCATCAGGTTCTGAAGCCCTCTGGACCATCTTAATCAAACTTCCCTTAAATTCTGCATCTGCTTCAGTCTTCTCCCATGCATGCAGGGCTATGTCACAGACATGAGCCAAAACAGCACCAGGCAAGGTGACTTGCCATTTTGTGTCCTGCCATTTCCCTTCACCTATTAACATCTCCTAAGTCAGTTTAAACCCTGAAAATGTTCATCCAGCATGGCCTAGGCCATCAATCTTTGCTTTGGCCTCATCACTGAACCACATCTTCCACTGCAGGTACTGAGAAGGGCTTAAGCACGTTTTAGCAACCATGTGAAAATCTTGAGGTACCCAGTAAGCCTTTTGACTCCCTACAGTATGGAGATGTAGGACCTTAGGAGGAACAGGCCTTTTGGAAACGACTGAGAGAATCCATTCTTAACCTGCGAAAAGACAGAGGCTGCTTCTTCTCAGCCTAAACTGGACAACAGGGAACATGTCCTGAGCGGTCTGGAGGCCACTTTGCTGAGCTGCTCTCGGACTCATAATCTGAATAAGTGCAAGCAGACTCATAATCCGCATAGTTTTCATCTGATGCATTGGAAGTGGAGCGATATTCATCAGCCTGAGAAATATTTTGACTATGAAAATCCTTTGGAGACTTAGGTATGGGAGGAGCTGAGCCCATATGATCCCTAATGTTCTCCTCCTACTCAACTGTGCTTTTCCAAAACAGGAGAATAGACACAACTATCTCCCATGTATTCCAGAATTCCAGGGGGATCTTAGTCCCTTCCTTAGATGCCTTATAGACATTTTTATTAACTTTTTCCCAAATCTTGGTTTCTAGAGTCCCTTCATCCAGGAACCATGGGTTTACCTCATAAACTACTTTAAGGCAGGACCGGAGCTGGTCCTGCAAATATATAGTCCTGGGTTAACTTTCGTAAGGGAGAGATACTGAATCAAATCCATAAACATCTTGGCTTGTTGAGTATGGCTCCAGACACTTCGAAAGATCTTTGAAAGGCTCAGAATCTGTCCCATCTTAGTTGGGTATTGCTGCTAGGATTCTAACTCCAAGCAAACTAAAAATTCCTGTTCTTCCACTCACTTTCTAGAGTAGGGGTTCACTGAACATAGTTCTTACCTTTTAGGTTGGTAGCTCGAGCCCGACCAAGGGACGCCAGCTGTAAAAAACTAAACATGCTGAGGGTTGTATGTTTGCGGGCTCTCTGGATGGCTCTATCTCACAGCCCGCATTCGGTGCCCTAGAGCCACTGTGTGTCGCCTGGTTAGGGAAAACCATTGTCCATGGGCAGACAAAGGAAGAGACCAGGGCCATGCCGGTTGATCTTTGTAGCAGTTTATTACAAGAATGTTTATACCATAGAAGAAATTTATGTTATTGAGGGCCTAGGTTCTCTCAAGCACATGTTCTCCTTGCTAGTCTCTCCATGGTCCACCTTGAAGCCCTGCTCTCTCTCTCTCTCTCTCTCTCTCTCTCTCTCTCTCTCTCTCTCCAGCTCCCTTGTCTCTTCAACTCCCTGGAAGTCTGAGCTGACCCTACTCCCAGTCAGGTAGCCAAATCAACAGAAGAAAGCCCTTTCTTAAGGCCCACCTAAAAAGTAATTCTAAAGCCATTCCTGACTGCCAAGGGCAAAATACCTCCTAAGGTGTCTTCCTCTTTTCCTCAGTCCAATAAAATATCAATTAGGAACTATTCCTGAGCTATGCAGGAAGGACAGAACAGTGGTATCCTATAGAATGTGCCCTAATGGAAGGATGGGTGTTTCAACATTATATGTTTTTGAGGCAAACATGAAAGCTTGTAACTCTCACGGTGATTCACAAAATAAAATTTTAAAAATATAAAGATTAAGTCAAGAGAACTCTACAAAAAAAAAAGGGAAAGATAAGAAAATTTTAAAAAATGTGATTCAAAGTCGATTTGGAGTCCCATTCCTTCCATGCCCTGATGTAGCTAGCCGCAGCAGCCAAAAATGTCCAGAACTTGAAAGCCATGGTCATGGCCGCTACACACATGTGTGGACAAACCTCATCTATGCGTGAATGTGCAGAAAAACTCAGGTTTGTGGGACTTCTGACGGAAAACTCCAGGCTCAGTGAAATCAGAGAATGGGTAACCTCTCTCTAATTCACCCTGTTTCCAGCACTTTGGCAGTCAAACCCACAAAACACCTCTGTTGCCATATAATCTCATCAATGGCCATGTAGCTCACAGAGAATCAGTTGGCATTCGTAAAATATAAAGTTGTTTGCTCAGGAGAGATAATGCAGTGTACCTGGTACCTCTCTTGAACCCAGTCTACCGAGCTCCTCCAGGAGTGATTCCTGAGTGTGGAGCCAGGAGCAAGCCCTGAGCATGGTAGGTGAGGACCCAAAATCAAAATAAATAAATAAATAAATAAATAAATAAATAAAACATTGTGAAAGTTGTTTCTTCTAGTTTTGGCTATATTGTCTCCTAAATCTAAAAGACCCTACAAAGTATTAGTCTATGTTTGCTTGGCACAAGTTTACACCTGTCAGATACTGTGTCATCTCTTCTATCCTTGCCTACTATTCTTTTCTGGGTGCATGTTTTCAAATGGAACATCCAAAACTTAGTGTTTTTTGTTAGGGGATGATTTCTCATAATAATCCATCATTTTGTACCCCTAAAGTATGTAATAATGTATATAATAAAGCATTAACATATAATTTAGTATTATGAAACATTACACAAAATACATTAGTAGTAACTTAATGTTATTGGTTAACTAGGCAATACAAATTATTACCTAGTAACTGTTGATTTATTAATGAAATATGTATGCTTAACAGTACAATAGAAGTATTATCCTAACCTAAGAGTCTGAGGAAGGTGAAACTGTTATAACTCTCTTATAAGATTCCACTTCTCTAGCCTACTTAAGTCTACCTCTCAGTCTATCCAATCCAGTTTTCTTCTTGGGAATCTGACCTCCCTATTGGCTAGCCTCTACCTTTCAACTGCCTGCTTTATGACATCATTCTCCCACCAAACCTACCAGCACCTGGTAGAATCTTGGAGCTCCCATGCAGTTGGTTTCTAAACAAGTTTGGATCATTGAAAATGACCAGTGACCAATGACCAATCACCAGTGATCAGTCATCTGTACTGGACACTTGTGAACTCCAGCTTCAGTGTTCAGACATGCTCTCATATGGTATCCTCTTCTCATTTACTTTTCTTAATATTTCCTCTTTTCTGATCATGTCAGGTAAGGAATAATATTTTTCAAAGCTTTTAAGGAGATTTCTTATCTCTAAACTTAGCAGTTAAAGAAGAGCAGCATTTAATAATAGAGGAACGTATTCAACTAGAATATGGTAAGCCTTATTTAGCTTGAGGTTCACATTTGCTGTGTGATTTTACACAGTGAATTAATTTCTCTTACATAAAAAGTGTTTTTCTTCTTTGATTACATTACATTTGTTACATACTTTCAACCTAAAATACATGTTTACATATTAGTTTTCACTCTCTGTGTTTCCTTTTCATTTTAATAGTGATTTTTACATGATATTCATGAAAAAAAGTAAATCAGAGACAATACTTTGACAGAAACAGAAAAGGTACTTTTGGTAGAAAACCTAATATATATCAGGATGTTTTATCTTAGTAGTCTCTACACTTGTATTTATAATTTAGTAGTTTAAATTTAGTGCTATTCAAAAGTCATTATCATGTGTCTTTTGAGTTTTCTATGTAAACTCTATGATAAGAAAAACTGGATTGTGCGGAAGGTGTGGAGTGCTGAGTGGTAGGGGTCTAGTCCTCAAAGGAAAGGAAGTTTAGGGTCATTTTCAACAAGGATTGACCAACAGAAGCCAAGAAGTAGAAGATGATATGAGGGAGAATAAAATAGGAAAGAAAGATTATGGAGGGAAATTATCGAGGAAGGAGAAACAGTTTGTAACAGAATGTTGGAGAGAACCAAATAGTTCAAATGGAAACAGAAAGAATATAGATAAATATGCTGAGAGCCAGTCAAAGCAGTTTAGTTTAATTATTTTTAGGACTGGAAAACATACTCTGCCTTGAGTAGAGTACCAGTAGAAAAAACAGTCTATAGAAAACCATGGTTGTGGTTTCTTTTCTTATTGTCTCTAGAACACAGTTGGTTCTTGGCAATTTTGAATTTAAACACGTTTGAGAAATGATACTTCATATAAATAACTAATAGTGGTTACCTAGGGGGTTGGATGACACATCATCTTCAATATTTTTTATCACATTCTAGTTTGTAAGGTGCATGTATGCTCTGCTTGTTAAAATAAAGTAGTGATATCTTCTATCTTGAATCAGGAGAATTGATTCTTTTCCGTGATAAGTAGGGTAAGTAGGGTAAGGCAACTTGTCATATTCACAAATAGTTTCTTTCTGGGCTGGAGCGATAGGAAGGGCGTTTGCTTCAGGAGGGTAGGCCATTTGCCTTGCATGATTCCTGCCAGGCTTAGATTCCCAGCATCCTGTATGGTCCTCCTGAGTGCATGAGCCAGGAGGAACTCCTGTGCAATGCCCGGTGTGACCAAAAAAAAAAAAGAGTAGTTTTTTCCTAACATGACAGCATTTTGATAGCAGTCAACATTTGCTTTTAGATTCTAAGAAGAAATAGAAAAATCAAGTCTCAGATGTCTAAGTCACTGTCACTGTCCACTGTCGTCTGGTTGTTCATCAATTTGCTCGAGCAGGCTCAGGAACGTCTCCATTGTGACAATTGTTACTGTTTTTGGCATATAGAATAAGGGTAGCTTGCCAGGCTTTGCTATGCAAGCGAGATACTTCCGTTACTTGTCCGGCTCTTTGAGAGAGGCGGAGGAATCAAACGTAGGTCATCCATGTTGTCTGCGTGCAAGGCAAACGACCAACCTGCTGTGTTATCGCTCCAGCCCTGATGAGTAAGTACACATTGATTTCAGTTTTGTAGGAGTCTTAGTTTTTCTACATTAAAAATATTTAAATTGGATTTTGGTGATTGTTTCTGAAACTTTGAGAATGATAATTTCCTGGTTGACAAAAATACTTGTCATGTAGATTTTAAAAATAAATCTTAAATGTTTTGATCATTTTTTTAAATGGCATTTTCTGCTTCTTGTGTGATTTACAGAAATTGTATGCTCTATTGAGTACCTGTTGTTTGATGGCTAAATTCAGAGGTATGAATGAGAATAATAATGTCATTTCCTTGTAATTATTATATTTATTTCTGCTTTATACTCCTTTAAAACATATACTGGATACCACATGCAATGACATTTATTATATTTACTGTTTGTCATGTAAGCTACTGGTAAATCTTCTGTTTTATGAACTGGTAAGCTATACACTCAAAAAACCTCTTGTATTGCCTTTTTTCCTAGTAGTTTTTGCTAAAATAGAATATTATATTCATATCATATTCATTACACAATTTATAAATAAACTTATTGTACTGTTTTCTTTGTTAAATTTGGGGATGACATTCAATGTTGGTGAAGGCTTACTCTTGGGTCTGCTCTCAATCAGTTACTGTAGTATATTGCTTGCCACATAGCCCAGATTTCATTCATGTCTACATACTTCTTTTTCAGTTCCGTGATACATATTTTTTCATGATTTTTTCTTTTTCTCTATGCTTCCTCCCATGAAATTCACGTTAAATAGGCAAATTTTATTTCTGTGTGCACATTATTATTAAGTAGAGTTGTAAGTAACTCCTTTGCAGGAAAGCAACTTGAGACTCAGAATTTAAACAACAGTCTTCCTTCCAAAAGCACATTTTGAGAAAAACTAAAGTACTCATTTTTGAGGGGGAATCAGAAACCAGGGTACAGTTGCTAACCTTAAATTCATCAAGTAGATTGAGTTATATGTGAGCCGTAGGTAATAGATAGAAACTGCACAAGCAAAAGACAAAACCTGAAGATTACACTGGTAATAGTCGTAACGACCCCATATTCCTCAATTAATGGAAAGTTTCTTCCTCCTACTTTCTGACATTGTATTGATCAAGGTAGAGCCCTAGCAAGAAAGCCCACATGCTTAGGTTCCTTAACCTGGTAATACATAAGGGACAGCAAGATAGTCCAGGAGGGGTTAAGGCATTTGCCTTGTAGACAGCCAATCCAGTTGGATCTCTGTCACTGCATCCAGTCTCCTGAGCACTACAAGGGGTCACTCCAGAGCACAGAGGCAGGAATAGCACAAGACCACTGCCAAGTATGGGTTCAAACTCCACCCCACCCCAATCCCAATAAAAATAATGGGAAATCTTGAACAAGTCTGTAGGCCATCTTTGGGCCTCGGGTTTCTTTTTTCTCCGACAAAATGTTAGTTATTCTCTTAGAAATTCCTAGTTTTAAAATGTTTCCGTTCTTGGCAATAAGGTAAAGTTCAACAGGAGAGCAAGCTACAGGTAGAGCTAGGACAAGGACAAAATAGCTCTAAGCAAAAACTCCATGCAGCAAGATCACCAGAGTCTTCTATAGCTATGTGATCACTTGGGGATCTAAGAGCAAAATGTTCCAGCCTTTCAGACAACCAAAGTTGTTTGGACTTTTGGTAACTTACTTGACTGTTGGTATTAGAAGCTTCTCTACACCTGAAAGTTTAAGTGAATTTTGCTACTCTCAAACGTTGTCTGAGGGGGCTGGAGTGATAGCATAGTGGGTAGGGCGTTTGCCTTGTAGAAGGCTAACCCGGGTTCCATTCCCAGCAAACCATATGGTCCCCTGGGCAAGGACTGATGTGATACGTGAGTGCATGAACCATGAGTAAACCCTGTGCAACGATGGGTCTGATACAAATAAAAAAAAGTTGGCAGGGATTATCAGTCTCACCGATTTTTTTATCACCCTCTTGTTCCTTACAGGAAATATTCAAAATCCATCTTTATTGGGAACTGCACATTCTCTGCAGCTTCTGCTTCCCATCGTGAACAAAGCAGATTCTCTAACAGGAAGTATCTGGAACTACTCCAGCTGGTAGATCTGCTTGGCTCTTGCCCTCAGATTCTGCCATCTCTTTCAAACCTCTCATGGGTAGTGACTATCTTGACCAATAATCTAGCACTACCCTGCTCTCTGGAGGTTCTGGCCACAACCAGCGATCCACGCTGTCTGCTACCTACCCAAATGTTTTGGAGTGGGATATTGAAAGAAGTACTGGAAAGAATTCTTACATGGGAGACTTTACTGTGACTACCCTTGACTAAGACTCCAC